>NW_025814823.1:116822500-126822500 GCF_022079265.1 Lynx rufus | reverse complement strand
CATGAATATCACATCTTACACAGACTGTGGTCACAGCCTCTTAATGGTTCCTGGGTTTCCTTTCATGGAATCCCACACTCACACACAGCGAGAGTGATCTTTCCAAAATGCAGGTATTATGACACCACCTGGGCTTTCCATCACACACAGAAGAGCCACAGCCTGAGGTGCCCTCTGATCCTTGTTACCTCTGACTCTCCCACCCTTGCTGTCAGTGCTCCAGCCACACTGGCCTTCTTGCCGCTCTGCGAGGCAGCAAGCTCGTAAGTAGTTGCGCTGCTTCCGTTTGCTGTTCCCTCTGCTCCTGTCAGTCACATTCCTGCTCAACTGTCACTCCTCAGACACGGGATCTAAAAGCTCCTGGGCCACATCCCTTAACTCAGCTTTATTTTCTTCAGAGCTCATATCACCATCTGATACTGTATTAGTGATTTGTTTTTTGTTTTGATTTGATTTTGTTATTTATTTATCATCCACCTCTGCAGCTAGGCCTGTCTGTGGCAGGCACACTGCAGGTACTCAACAGTTTTTTGCTCACTGAATGACTAGCCGGTCTACCCTACTGAATAGAAACACAGCGAATGCATTTATGAAATGAAGTTCAGACAAAGTCGAATGGAAACTCTTATCCGTGGTGCCAATGTGATTATTACACAAAAAGTCACGGCTGAACTCCAGTCTTTCTACTTTGGTTCTGAGTCACCCGCTATGACTGCAGCTCCCCACTGGATGCCCTGTAGGGTTCAAAGTCAGCATACTCCCGACAGGTCTCTGCCTCCACGCTGCCCTCTCCCCTCCTGCCCTGTGCCTTGCCCTTCCACTCTAGCCACGGCCTCTTCTTGCTGTTCACACAGGCTCACGTGGAGGCCTTGCCCTAACTGTGTGCTTGAATCCTTTGTCCCAGGGGCTGGCTCCTTCCTGCCATTGAGAGTTCACCGTCAATGTCAGTTCCTCAAAGAAACCGTCCATGACCACTGAATCTAAAGCAGCTTCTCAGGCATACTACTGCCTCATTATAATTTAATTTTCTTTATAGCCCTTATCACTAGTTTATTTTTCTCCTTACTACCAGGCTCTAAGTTTCAATGTCTCTCTTGTTCCCTATAGTATCCCCAGGCCTGGAACAATGCCTGGCATGTGGTAGGTGATTAGTAAATATTTGCTGAATACAAATATGACCCTGGTCTAGCTTAGGGCCCTGAATACAATGAATACATAAGAAGCACTAAATGAATTATTAGCAAAATGCTTATCTGCCCACCCTTAAGTCTCCTACGGATTGGTAAAACGATGTTAGTCTTGCTTTGCAAAAAGAAAAGTTTCTCTTTTAACCCAAATGTCTTTACAGACTCTTTTTCTAGCAGTTGCGCCACAGTATAATTTCTCTTATTTGAAATGAGCAAGGGCTGTGTTTTATTTATCTGTTTGCAGCACATAGCTGAGTGTCTGACACATAACAGGTGCTCAGTAAATATTTATTGAAGAAATGAATGAATGAAACAAATGTCTAGAATTAAGCTAAGGATCTGCTGGCTGGGTGCCTGCCAAAACTATATAATGGAACAAAGCTAGACTGCCTGGCAACATCTCAGCCCACCTTTCAGAGCTGAGCATTATCAAGTGAATTATTTTGGCCTCATTTCTGAGGTCTGGCAGCCTGAACTCCTCCAGTTCACTGTAAAACTGCATACCCCCTTTACAAAAGTGTTGGCCTATTGTGAGATCAGTGAAGACACACCACAGATAACTCTGCTCTCTCATAAGTTAGCAGCACCAGGAGACCCCACCTTTCGCTGACAGCCAGAGCACATTACTGACCCTCACCTCCCTGAGGGTGAGGAATTTCTAGGGCAGAGGTGTGATTGCCCCTGTCCTAGGTCGCTTCTCACACTGTATGGTTTTGGGGGCCTACATTCATGCTTCAGATTCAGAGATGTGGTCCTCAGTTGCCTGAAGTCTATTCCCTACCTCTTCCTCAGACCCCACTATGTCTGGGCCCCTCACCTGATGTTTGGAATCAGCTCCTGCCTGTGTCTCCTGGCTGCCATGGCCTTCAGTCTATCAGCAGGTACATCTGAGCCTGTGTTAGTGTGTGTTTCCTAACAGCTATGTCTTACTGCATTTGGACCTCTGCACCAAGCCCTTAACTAAGTCTGCAGGCTCGGAGCTGAGCTATGCCTACTTTCTAGACTCTGAACCCTACCAGTAACACCTGATTCACGCTGCAGTCTCACTATAATATTTATGATTATCTACCCTTTCTTCCAGAAATGCCAGAATCTCTGGATTTCCACCTCTTCAGTTGGTCATTTGCTGACTTGGATTGAGCATTAATCATCTCATATTTGTATCTGATACTACAAGGCAGCTTTGTGTCTGGACTCTCGCCTGGGACCTACGGTTTTATTTTAGGACTTTATTTCAGTCCTATCTTTTGATATCATGTTCATCAATCAATGGCCAATTAGGTAAATGTTAGAGGATGTGCCCACACAGTGGAACTGTTTATGGCTATCAAAAGGATGATGCAGGCCTAGAGTGAAATGGAAGCAACTCCACAATACATGTTTAAATCAAAATATACGGTTACAAAATAATGTGTCAAGTAGTATGACACTCAAGTCAAATTATGTATCTGTATATAAAGAGAAGCATAAAAGTTTCTTTAAGAAATATTGATGGTGGTGAGATTACAAGTACCTGTGCTTTCTTCTTTCGACGTGGCACATTACCAACATTTTCCAGAATGAGTAAGTACTATCTTTGTAAAGAAGCGACACAATTTAAAAAAAGGAAAGAAAGATGAGCCTAGTGGTAGGGACCTATTACATAATCATTTCTTCTCTGATCTACGGGAAAGCAAGTCAGAGAAGAATGTGAGCTGAGCAAGGTGAAAATGGAAAAGCCACGCCAGGGAGAGTTTAATAGGTCCAGGCCTCCAAAGGCAGGCTGGACTCTGGGCCTGTTGGCACCTTAGGAGCAGAAGGGCCTGGCCTACTGAAGCTACAATGTTAGCAGTCTATTTGTCATCAACCTTACTTTTTCCAAACAGTGCACAATCCTTAGTTTTTAAATCAGATTCTCTCTTCCTCTTCCTTCTCCTACTTCTCCTTTTTCCAAAAGTGTTCCATCTTTTTAGTTGGTTTTGTTGGCAGTTTAAAAAAAAAAAAGTCAATTTAATTTCAAAATGTATCAAAAATATGTTTTTTTTTTCAAAAAAAGAAGTGCTTGAAAATAAGAACTATGATATGCATGGCAAAAATGGACCCCTAAGGCCAATATTCTTCTTAATGCTTCTTTGTGTTAGGATAAAGATCATAATACATAATAGAAAGGAATATTACTGAAAAGAAAAGTGGTTGATAAAATCATCCCATGGAAATATTTTACCTTGAAAGCCTCCAAACTAATAGCCCCAAATATAAGACATTTATTCCAGAAATGGGAGAAAGATAGTACAAATGTCCCAGGTAATTGGTGGCAGATTTTCTTAAAACCAAGGTGAATAGGGGTACCTGGGTGGCTCGGTTGGTTAAGTGTCTGACTCTTGGTTTTGGCTCAGGTCATGATCTTGCCGTTTGTGGGTTCAAGCCCTGGGCGGGGCTCCACACTGATGGCACGGAGCCTGCTTGGGATGTTCTCTCTCCCTCTCGCTCTGCCCCTCTCCTGCTTGCTCTGTCTCTCTCTCAAAATAAAGAAATAAATAAACTTAAAAAAAAAACAACAACAAGAAAACAGGGGAATAGTAGGATGAAACCAGTACTACCAACATGGACAAACCAAGTTATACACTCATTATAACTGGAAGTTTATGCTCCTTTACCTCTGAGGATCTTCCTAATACAAGCAACTCTCTAACACAGTGAATGGTAAAGAATATTCTAGGTACCACTTTAATAATCTCTTTAATGGAAAATGGCTTCATGTATACCAGACCCTTTTGTAGGCATGGGAAAAGAGCAGTGAACAATTAATACTCTGGAAAAAAAAAAAAGTCTCCTGGGCTGGCAGTGATGTCTCTCAGTGAGTGAGAACTAGCACTATGGAGAAAACAAGTCCTGGGGGGTACCGCCTGCAGAGTCGTCTCCCACACAGGCCAGGAAGTGCACAAGGACCCTGCTTGGTTCCTTGCCTCCAGCACAAGCCTCCACCCACACAGAGCAGCTGCTTTCTAAATGCCAGGGTGCAGCTGAGCATATTGTTCTGCATTACAACCTACGGGCCCAGATCACGGCTACATGGATGGAAACTAGGGTCAGAAACATCTTTAGGGTGTGAGTCCTTTTAAACTTACATGGAGGGGAGATTCTTTGTCCTCAGGTTGAGGGAGAATGAAAGGCAATTGTTTTCCTCTCTGAAGTTTGACCCTGTTTCTGTAGCCTTACAGAAAAGAATTATGGGTTGAATTCTACAATGAAATTCTAAAGCTTGATATATGCCCCCCCAAATCTGGTTTATTTTAATGTTACCCCCACTTTTAAGGGAAAGTGGGGTACTTTTAAAGGAAATAATTTTACTTACTTTTAAAGGAAATAATTAAGGATAAAATCTTACTTTTAAAGGAAATAATTAAGGATAAAATCTCACCCCATCAGAGGGACATGACCCCTTTGGGGCAACCAGAGAGAGGCTTCACAAGGATAAGTAAGAGTCAACAGTGGAGCTGGGCGCTGATCATGACAGTCTTGACTTGCAATTCATTGCTCTTCCACTACTGCCACCTGCTCCTATAAGGGACTTCCAGGTGTCCTATTAGGGTGCCACCAGCCATTTCTCTCTGTATTAGCATATCTGTAGTGCCTTTGCTAAAGAAAACCAAATGCCTTTCTTCTCTAAATCGCTGTGCTCTTCTTTTCTGAGTTGTGGGGAAAACAAATTGCCTGGTGTGGCAAACCAGGGAGGTGGCAACTTCCTCTTTGGTGGGAGTGGAAAGAGAGTGGTAAGTCCCTAGAATGTGTAAGAAGGTTGGTCATCTGTTCCTTTGTGAGAACCTGCAAATTCTTATAATATGTGTTGGGTGACATCACTAGGAGGGCAGGAAGACTGGTTTCTCGGTGGGACCTTCTGATGTTTCCCTCTGTTTCAGTGTCTATGGGGTGCAGGTGGGGGTCCAGGTGAAAATACACTTTTGGAGATCTATCTTGCAAAGAATTGTATTGGTGGAAAGAGGTTTAGCAAACATCTAATGCCATTCCTTGTTTTATCAATGAGCAAAATGAAATATAATCTCTCTGACTTTCCTAACGTTACTGTATAATTTGGGGGCAGAGCTGGGACTTGATGCTTAGGTGGCTTTGAATGGATTATCAGATCCAATAGAGATACATTTTAGTTATAATATTTTATAATGTGGGTTCTCTGGGTTTATGATTTTTATATCTTTCTCCTGGTTATCCACTGCCCCCCTTTACTCGAGATGTTCCATAGATGAAGCTAATCTCAACTAATTTAAAATAGCAACTTTTTATCATCTAAAATGAAAAAAAATTTAGAAGCAAATAGTCTAAAGACAAAATGAGGTAAATTAATACGTTTAATTTTTAAAAATTATCCTAGTTTCCCATTACAATGGAAAATCATAGGTAGATATACCAGTTTTAAGGCACTTAGAACTTCAAATAAAAATAATTCAAGGGGCACTTGGGTGACTCAGCAGGTTAAGCATCCAACTTCAGCTCAGGTCATGATCTTACAGTTTTGTGAGTTCGAGCCCTGCATTGGTCTCTCTGCTGTCAGCACAGAGCCCGCTTCAGATCCTCTGTCCCCATCTCTGTCTACCCCTCCCCCACTGATTCTCTCCTCTCTCTCTCTCTCTCTCAAAATAAACTTAAAATAATAATAATAATTCAATAAAATACTATTTTAATAGTAGGTGTGTAAACAGACATAAAGTTTAATAAATGCTGACAGGTTCCAGTCATTAGAGATATATTCTGTATATTCATAATATGTTATATCTGTATCTCAACAAAATATAATCAATAAAAGTAAAATAAGATTTATTACTTTAATACGTAAAATACCTTTTGTGTTTTCATGGATAACTGCATCATCTATAGCATACCATTTTGGGTTATCAGATTCTAGATGTATTCACCATCTTTGAGCTGTTTTAAAACTCTTTGTAAGTTGTAAATAACTGATAAATGTGTAAGTTCTGTCCTACCTGCTAGTGATTTAATTGACTTCTTCCCTCTTTTGGAAAAAAAAAAAGTTTTGTCCCCATTTGCAACTCATCTCAACATGGCTATACTGCATATAAATTTTATTTTTGACTTTTTCTTTGAAGCAGTTATAACATCTACCTGTTTCCATCATACTATATCATAAAATAGGTTTTACAACATGTATTCATTTTATATCTGTATGAGAGAAATGACTTTACATTTTTCTGAAAATGGCCTTTTAACAGATACTAAGGAAGAAATATTTATATTGTGATCTCCCCAGAAGGCTAGCTATTGGTAGGGAAAACTCACCAAAGGGTAAATACTCATGAAAAGTGGAAATAAAATATTTTCCATTACAGAAGGCAATTGGACATGTTGTTTATGAACTAAATTTCAAGAAAGAAAGAAAATCCTGCAAAATATGTCTTTAAATATCCCAGGGGTAAAATTAGAAGTTTTTATTGTTTTTTTTAAGTAGGCTTCATGCGCAGCACAGAGCCAACATGGGGCTTGAACTCATGACCCCAACATAAAGACATGAGCTGGGATCAAAAGTCAAATGCTTAACCACATGAGACACCCAGGCATGCTGATATAATAACAGTTTTAAGGAAGTGACAACCATCATGGAGGTCTCTGCCATTGCACTGTGGCTACTGCAAATTGAGATTTCCTGTACATATGGTATGCACAACACACTAGAAAAGAGGACAAGAAATGAAAAATATCTCATCAATAATCTTTTATGTTGATTATAGATTGAAATAGTAATATTTTAGATACATTTGGCTAAAAAGTACTTTTAAGGGGTGCCGGGTGGCTTAGTCGGTTAAAGGTCTGACTTCAACTCAGGTCATGATCTCTGAGTATGTGGGTTTGAGCTCCTCATTGGGCTGAGCCTGGAGCCTGCTTCAGATTCTGTGTCTCTCTCTCTCTTTCTCTCTCTCTGCCCCTCCCCTGCTCGCACTCTGTCTCTCAAAAATGAATAAACATTAAAAAAAATTTTAAGTACTTTCAAAAATTAATTTTACCCATTTCTTTTTGTTACTTAAATGTGGCTACGAGGGAATTAATAGTTACATCTGTGGCTAACATTCTATTTTTCTTGGATGATGCTGGCATAGAGAATTAAACAACAAAATAATATTATTTTATTAAACATTATTGGCATATTCTTGGTTTTTGGTGGTTATGCTGAAGAAGAACAAAACAAGAAGAAAGATCACAAACTGAAGAGCAGTTACCTGGGAATTCATACAAAACTAGTACCATTTCTCTATAAATGATCACAGAACATTTGGTTGTCATCATTTACAGTTTACAGTATAAAGACAAAAATATAATAAAATAACTGAATTAAATGGATTCAAGATCAATAATCATATATTGAGTTTTGTTGTACCTTTTGTCCTTGATGGAAAGTAAGTATAGTCAGGTGTGTTTGTGGTGTTGTGTGTGTGTGTGTGTGTGTGTGTGTGTGTGTGCATGTGTATAAGTTCAAGGTTTCCACAAGAAAATGAAAAAAGCCAAGCCCTCAAAATGAAGAAAGAGGTATAAGCTTGGCTAAGGTTTCTAGAGATCTGGTTGGTTACCTTGGAAACAGTCTAAATTCTTACATCAACAAGATCCTGAAGTTAACTTATTTTTTTTTAGAGCAAATAACATATGGGTTTAATGTATTTATTACTTCAAAATGAAATTCAAAAGTATTTATGGGTATTGCAAATGCATACATTAATTAATGCATAATTTTCAGTTATATTGAGAGAACAATACAATATAATTATATAACATAATGTAATTATATATAATTATCAGGTTAAAAGTCATTAATGTAAGATAAATTGAGTGTTTTCAGGGATAAGGAATTTTTTAAAAGTGCTAAGTAGCCTCCATTCCTAGCCCCAATCCCTTTGTCAGACATGTCCACAGATAGCAGTTTGGTATATGTCCTTACAAATATATTCTTGCTGTGTGTGTGTGTGTGTGTGTGTGTGTGTGTGTGTGTGTGTGTAAGACAAAGACAGAAAAAAGAGAGAAAAAGACAGAAATAGCGGTGGTAAGAGAGATAAGCTCATATAATTTGTTGTTATAAAAACATTTTTTTAAGTGTACTTATTTTGAAAGAGGGACAAGTATGTGAGCAGGGGAGGGGCAGAGAGAGAAAGGGAGAGAGAATCCCAAGCAAGCTCTGCACTGTCAGCACAGAGCCTGATGCAGGGCTCAAACCCATGAACCGTGAGATCATGACCTGAGTTGAAATCAAGAGTTGGACATTTAACTGACTGAATCACCCAGGCATCCCTAAACTGCTTTTTTAATGCATGAATACTGTCTTTGGAAAGTTAAGATGTGTAAGCAATACTCCCATCTAACTGGGAGTCTATCTAACTGACAGCCTCCAATGCCTATGGTGGTAATTGTTTGACTTGCTGCCCTGATGTTTTCGGACACGTGTCCATGCCATGTATCCATTAATTGGACTGGAAGCTCCCCGAGGGCAGAAATCAAGTTGTTTTTAAGTGCACCAAGCATCTACCACACACATGTGTCCATGGTGGGCTCTCAAAAATACTTCCTCAATAATAGATATTTCTTGTTTTTTTATCAGCAAATATTAACTGATTACATAAGATATCCTACCTAGGTCCTAAACACCAGATAACAGGCAAATTGCTTCGTTATTAATAATTGCTCACATCTTAACAGGGAGAAACATTCAATTTAGTCTAGGTTTTTGGTGATCCCATTCTTGAGAATCATAATACTTAAAGCAGGCTTAGAGAGCATCCTTGGAGTGAATCACCACAAGCGCTTTACATACATTAATTCATTTAATACTCACAACAACAAATGGTATCGGGACTCCTTAAATTCTCATTCTACAGTGAGGAATCTGATGCAAAGTATTAGGTAGTGGCTCTGAAAACTGAACCCAGTTTCAGAACTCATACTCTCAATCTCTATGTTATACCATGAGCTTATATTTCCAAAACTTTCATGACTTTTCCATACGGTCATGGCAGACAAAAGTAACAGGCTAAATTTTTTATACAAATAGGCATCAAAATCCTATTGACTCATAAATTCATTGCACATTTATCTTGTTCATTATGCTGACATTCACTGGCTCACACACTCATCACATTTGAGCGAATAAAAATGTGGGAGGGTCTCCAGTAAGGATTGGAGGGGCTGGGAGTCAGGACAGGATAAGGTCTCTTATCTAGGTCAGAGAGACAGAAAAGGAAAAAACGCTTGACTTGGATTCCCTTTTCTGCCTCTGCAAGTTCCACTCTGGTAGTGACATTTCTAATAACAAAGAGCAGATTCGTGTGCATTGCTCCTCTGTGGCCTAATTTTCATCCTCTAAATTTGCCATCATGTACTTTCTGCTCTTATAAGGTAAATGACTCATCACTAATTAATCAGTACCATGATGCTAAATTTTGACCACAAGACTGAACCAAAGCCAAGTCAACCTGGCTTTCAGTTAATTGGAAAAATTAAATGAGTGAGGGAAGCCAGTTCTTCTAGGTGTTAATAATATGTTCTACAAGTCATCTATTTAAAGGCATCAGCAAAAATATTTTAACACCAACACACTCTAATAAAACTTTCCGACTGTCCTCTTCAATATGTAATTAAAGGTATAGTGTGGCTGTAAAGTTGATAGTACAGAAAGTGGAATCTTATATGATAAATACTATGAATAATTTTATGTTGAATGTTATCAAGGTTCTCTTGTCTTCTGAGGATGAAATATCCCTTATGCTTGTCCCCACTTGCTCTTTGCAAAATTGCTCCCACTGAGTGTCAACTATGTGCCACACACTAGGGATGTAATGGGGATGTTGTTTTGTGATGTTGCACATGCTGTTTCCACCACCTGGATGCAGAAAAAAGCTTTAGTCTCTGGATGACGTACACCATTCTTTAAAAAGTATCAGCGTCCCTTCCTCTAGAAACCCTTTTCCGTCCACCCGCCTCACCCCCACCGTGTCTGGGTTAGAATCCTTGTCTAACCTCCCTTAAGACCCTGTACTTACTACTGTGCTTATGTTTGTCAGCTGACTTGCCTACCTATGTGTTTGTCTCCTTCACTGAAATTCATACCCCAGTGAGAAGGGGAGCCCAGACAAAATGTCTATCTTGTCCACCATTGTTTCCCATGTCTGGGCACACAGTGCATTATTAAGTATCTGTTGACTATTTGAAGGATGCAGTATTTAATATAATCTGTCTTGGCATGGATGTTTTATCATTTGTGTCCTGATGTACAAGTTATTGGCATGTCGTCACTAGTTTATAAAGATCAAATGTACAGGCTGGACCCATGAAACAGGCAACAGCAAGGATTTGCTCTGTTCCTACTCGGGAGGCTGCTGCAAACAAGCTGGAGGGTCATGGAAAAGTACCAAAAAAAAAAAAAAAAAGAAAAAAACTTCACTGAACATCCACCCAGGGAAGCACCACTCAAACATTCATGAGAGATCATGATGAAGCCATCATCCCAGATTTCTTTTAATAATGGCTGGCCTCCATGGTCCCTCGGTAATCATCTTCTATCTTAACTCCTGTTTTCTCTTTCTCTCATGGCACTTCTTGAAACCTGCAATTCTTTTGACCACTTACTTATCCAAACTTTACTTTCTGGTTGACTTCTTCCCCCATTTCACTGTAAACTCCCTGAGGGTAGAGATCTAGCCTATACCCTCACTTCATAGGATAGTTCTCAACACAGGTGGTTGATAAAAATGCTCTTCTAGCTTATAGCTGTCTTCAGACATCTGTACATAAGTACAGAAAAAACATGTCTGCATATATATCTATCTGTTTGGTTCACAGTGGTGTCCCCAGAATGGATTACAGGGCCTGGCTTACTGTAGGCAGTAAACTATTCAATTACAATTGTATTTCAAGTTATAAACCAAAATTAGAAATTTACTGGGGCACCTGGGTGGCTCAGTTGGTTAAACATCTGACTTGATCTTGGCTCAGGTCAGGATCTATCTCATGGTTCGTAAGTTTGAGCCCCTCATCAGGCTCTGTGCTGACAGTGCAACCTGCTTGGGATCCTCTCTCTCCTTCTCTCTCTGCTCCTCCCCTACTCTCTCTCTCTTTCTCAAAATACATACATACATACATACATACATACATACATACATAAATACATAAAACTTAAAAAAAAGAAACTTACAGGTCTGTGCTAATGATAAAAAGGTAAGCAAATAAATAAACGGAAGACCTTTGTTTAAAGTAGCTTAAAGTGGAATGTCAAGGGCTGCTGGCAGATATGGAGGGAGTGCTGAAATTGGAAAATCATAATGTTGTCACCATTTTATTAAAAATTGGATTAGGCAAGAGTCACCAATGGATGCTAAGACTAGAGGGAAATCTTGATGAGGAACTAGCTATTGGCATGGTTTTAAAGTGTCTCCCCACAGACTGCTTATTAGTTATAGAGAGAAAATTAAACAGTAATTACCTAGTGGAAAAATCAGAAACCACTTGACTGGATGATTAAAGCTAACATCATCAATGAGGGACAGATGGACTTTGTGCACCTCCAGATGTGATACACAGAGAAAGACACAATATCACCCATGCAATATTCCTACTGAGAATGCATGACCTGATGCTGACCACAAATAACTATCAGACAAATCCCAATGGGAAATGTTCTACCTTAAAAGGTGTGTGGGGGGAGGTGATATTCTACATTTCTGAAGTATCAATGTTAGAAAAGACGAAAAAAGGCCGCGGAAATACTCCACGTCAAAAGAGGCTAAATGAACATGCCAACTAAATGCCATGCCGGACCATAGACTAGATGCTATAAGGAAGGGGGCAATGCTATAAAGCACATTAGTGGATCAGTTGATAAAACTGAGATATAAAAGGTAGATTACAGGATTCTATCAACATTGAAAATAATCTACTATTGGTAGGTAAGAGAATATCCACAGGCGCCTGAGTGGCGCCGATGGTTAAGCGTCCGACCTTGGCCCAGGTCATGATCTTGCAGTTTTTGAGTTCAAGCCCCGCACTGGGCTCTGTGCTCTCTGTGCTGACAGCTTGGATACTGGAGCCTGCTTTGGATTCGGTGTCTCCCTCTCTCTCTGCCTCTCCCCTGCTCACTCTCTGTCTCTCAAAAATAAACATTGAGAAAAAATTAAAAAAAAAAAAAGGCTTGAGAATATCCACATTCTCAGGAAACGTATACTAAAGTCTGGGGTAAAGAGCCATGATGTTTGTGCCTTACCATCAATTCCTTCAGAAAAAAAAAATAATAATATGTATATAATCTATATGGAGAGGAAGAGTCATAGAGAAAGAGTGCCCACAAGTCACATAGACAACTATGTAAAATGTTGACAAGTAATTAATTCTGGGTAAAAGTTATATAGGTGTTCTTTGTACTGTTTTTTATATTTGCAACTTATCTATAAGACTGAACTATTTCCCAAAAAAAAAAAGAGCAAAAAAGAAAGGTGGCTAGAGGGGCGCCTGGGTGGCGCAGTCGGTTAAGCGTCCGACTTCAGCCAGGTCACGATCTCGCGGTCCGTGAGTTCGAGCCCCGCATCAGGCTCTGGGCTGATGGCTCAGGGCCTGGAGCCTGTTTCCGATTCTGTGTCTCCCTCTCTCTCTGCCCCTCCCCCGTTCATGCTCTGTCTCTCTCTGTCCCAAAAAATAAATTAAAAAAAAAAAAAGTTGAAAAAAAAAAAAAAAGAAAGGTGGCTAGAAATATGTCATAATGTACCAATAGTCACAATAAATAAAAAAATTACTTTATTAAATAATACTTGCCTGAGTTTTTTTTTTTTAATTTTTTTTTTCAACGCTTTTTATTTATTTTGGGACAGAGAGAGACAGAGCATGAACGGGGAGGGGCAGAGAGAGAGGGAGACACAGAATCGGAAACAGGCTCCAGGCTCCGAGCCATCAGCCCAGAGCCTGACGCGGGGCTCGAACTCACGGACCGTGAGATCGTGACCTGGCTGAAGTCGGACGCTTAACCGACTGCGCCACCCAGGCGCCCCTTGCCTGAGTTTTAATACTTCATCTGCTTCAGAACATCACATTCTTTTAGTTTATACATTTGCATGCTAGAATTTCATTGAAATGCAAAAGTGAGAGTATAATGTCAATGATGATGTGCAAGTGTGCAAATTACTGCAGAGTGTTCAGCAGTCCCCACACTTAGCAGTTCTTTGGGTTCCAAAATGCCGCTCAGTGGGAATTTTGGGGGACGGGAGGCTCCCCGCTGCCTTGTGCCTGGACAACAGCATCACCAAGGAGCAGCAGGTTCCTTCCTCCCGGCATCATAGACCCTGTCAGGAGGCATTCCCCTCCCTGGATGCTTCAATCATCCAGAGGCCATCAAGGACTCCTGCCCTGCCCTGCCGGCTCCCAATCCTGACCTCTCGTCCTGTCCAGCCTGCAGCAGTCTCTTGCAGTAGCCCAGGGAGACAGATATTCAGATACGCAATTATAACGAGTAACTTACAGTTTATAACTGTACCCCACACACAAATCGAACACAAACACAAATGACTTCACAATTTGCAAACCACAATACACAAAGTGTATTCTGCCCTGAGGAACAGCAATCTATGTCAGATGAAAACAAATAGTCAGATTAAAGGAAAATGTTAATTGGAAATAGCCAATTAAGCTTTTATTACGTCAGATTAGTTCAGGCTTACAACCACATTAAATCAGGACATCAAAAGGCATTGCCCTAGAATAAGAAGTCAGAAAGTAGCAGTTTCTTCTGGAAATTATCTATCTGTGTCCTTCTATTATCCTCCTTAGGAATACAGCCCTCTTTGTCACAGCCTTGTGTGGCCGCCTTCTTTTGGGGTTGTGTAAATCAGAGAATGATTTCCAGTTGATAATGTGTCAGCTGTCAGCTGCAACTTCATGTCTTAAATTCAGCATATTAAAGCCAATCTGATTTTTTTCTCACCTTTTTTTGGTTTCCTTGCCTATGTTGCTTGCAATTTAACTTGGGCTGGCATAAAACGTTTTATTGATTTGTGCAGGAGTAAAAAAAAAGGGGGGGGGGAGGGGGAAGAAAAGAAAAAAGAAGAAAAGGAAAAAGGAAAAAAAAGGCCAAGAAAACCCACAAGCTTTCTGGATGAATGCTGGGGGAAAGAGGATGGAGAGGGTCACAGGCAGTGCTCAGCGTAACAAATACTAGATACTGAAATTTGTTATTCTGTTTTTTGTGCTTCAGTTTTGTGTCTTTCAAGAAGGAACACACAGTTAACATATTGAACATGAAATAAACATTTCTGGTTCCTCTTTGCTGTTGTCACTCTTCATGGCTAGTACAGTTCTATGAATATTTGTCTGGTTTACTCTTGGCTGGGGTAATTACCATTGCTGGTGTGTTGGGCAGTGTGTGTTGTCCCCCACCCCCAAAGACAAATATTACCTCTCCTTAGTGTCTTCCTTACTAACTTGGCTCTGGGCTATACACATACTCATGCTGTGGGTCACATCGACCCTCACCTCTTTTCATTTGGGCAAGCATTTTTTTTCACATCTACTATGTGTAAGGTACCTGAGTTGGAAAAGGTTGAACTAGAAATCATAGCAAGACATAAGACTGAGACTCACAATAGCTTGCCCCTCTGACAATGGTATCTGGATCACAATCGTTAAATTGCTCTGCTTACATAAATTATTTAGTGAGTTTCCACGGGACCTTTGTTAATAACATGGACAGTATAATAACTGTGCTTGAAAGTGGAAGTTTCAACCAGGGAGACAGGGAGTAATTGCACAGCTCACTCCATATAACACAAGGATGACCATTAACCCTATAAGTGCCAGAACTGAAATCTTATGATGGAAAGTGTCCACAAAATATTGTGTATATTTTGCTCCTCTCTTGAAACCAAAGAATTGACCTGTACCACCTCTACCTATCCCCAACCCCAACCTCCAGGCCTCCTTCACCCCTCCCCAAGTTGAAATCTAGCACCTGACAAATTTTCTCTACCACTGATGGAAAGTCATGCTTCTTCCTCTATCCTCAACAAAGAAAATAAAACCTTTCAATGCTGAAATATTCATACATTCAAACATTCACCACATTTTGGACAGGTGGGAAGCCGAGGGTTCCCAAGGGGTCTTCCCTCCCTCCCTGTCCAGTCACACACAGCTGTCCATCAGCCCCGTGATGCCCATTTTATCCCTGACACCACCAACACAACAGAATTGTTTATCTGCCTTTCCCTTTGTTCCAGTTCTTCAATTCTTGCCTCTTATCACTTCTCCCATGCTTCTTGCCTTTGTGCCTTTTATGAACAGGACCAGTGAGCAAGGGTGCTCCTTCCCCTCCCAGCCTTCCCCTTCTCATCCTGGGCAGACCAGATACTGATCCAATGTCTGAGCATCTCTTTAGTTGGCTCCATCTCTCCTTAATGCTGACTTTTCCAGACGCTCAGGAGTCCCTTCTTGCCTTAAAAGCCTACTGGAGATAAGGGGGATAGTTGATGGTATAGAATTATTTCTGGATCTGAACAATTTCAGGGAAACTGGAGATTCTGGGTAGTTGAGGATTTACCCCATTATAAATTGATAAGAATTTACTAGGCATTTCTTAAAAGTTATTTTTAAGAAATGACTGCTTAAAATCTATGATGATTCAGGAATCAGAAAAAAGGCATGTGAGATCTCTGCCCCCACTTTGTAAAATTCTTATATCTTTTAGGTAAGAAAAAGTTAAGTCTATAGTTCAGTTAAAAGATGCCTCTACATAAAGATCAAAATGATAATCTCTACTGGTTTCCTTCACACATTTCAAAATAAATGCAGGCTCCAGACAGGACACCCACCTTAGCAGATAATTATTTTCGTTCAGCAGCAGAACATCAAGCTTCAAATAACTAATTGGTTCAATGAATATTTATGAATCTTGGAGGGTGTTTAAACAGGCTCAAAACATCCTATTAACCGCTTTTGCACTAGGAATGTAATTTTTTTTAAATGATTCCTTTCCACTCTTGAAGGTCCAGATTAAAACTGACCCTGCCTGCAATCCTGAAATAATGGCTTCTGCAATAAAGCATTTAGCCTAATTCCTTACATGTAGTTAAGTTGTCGACAACTATTTTCAGATTGGGAGTAAATTTCCATAGTATAATATTTTGGCAAGCTGGTATATGATTATATTATTCAAGTAACACACTGTATTTTAAACTGATGAATAAATATGCATTTTAGGTAGTAGCTGAAAAGTAATAAAACTGAGCAAAGTAATATGAAGGAATTTCAGAGCTCTATACTTCCCCCAAAGCTCTAATACCTCTGTCTTGTTTGCTACTTCACTTAACAGCTGGACAAAGTCCATCAGGAATCAATGACCACTTGGAGTCACACAAAAGAGATAAGTGCTGAGAATTCTCATTAACTGGAAATGCTGGTATATCACAAAACCGTAAACATGAACAGTTTAAGATGAACATACGCAAACGTTCCACTTGGAATATACACCATTCCCTTTGAAAAAATCTTTTTTGCAGTTGATTCAATGAGTTTTCTACACTGTGCTACCTGAACTATTCTTTTTTTTTAAGTTTATTTATTTTTTTCAAAGAGAGAGAGCACAAGCAGGGAAGGGGCTGAGAGAGAGGGAGGGAGAGAATCCCAAGCAGGCTCTGCACTGTCAGCTGACCTGAGCTGAAATCAAGTCAGACACTTAACCAACTGAGCCACCCAAGCATCCCCGTGACCTATTCTACCCAAAGAAATCATAAAGAAGATGTGATACACACACACACACACACACACACACACACACACACACACACACTTGGATGTTATGCAGTCATTAAAAAAAGAAAAAAAAGAGAAAGAGATCTTGCCATTTGTGACCGCATGGATAGACCTAGAAGGTATTATGCTAAGTGAAATAATTCAGACTGAGAAATATAGACACCATATGATTTCACCCATATGTGGAATCTAAAACAACAAAATAAATGAATAAACAAACAAACAAAACACAGAATCAGACCTGTAAGTACAGAGAACAAATTGATGGTTGCCTGAACTTCTCCTTACAAGGATATTCTTTTGGGACACTGTCCTGTTGGGAGTTTTCAGGGTTGGCTGAATTCCTAAATCCCTTACAGCTTATTAGGGGCTGATATTTTGGTCTTTCCCCAGCAATGAGATACAGTTCTATTATTAAGTTATAACAGAAGTATTTTGTGAACTGAGCTGTTACTTCTGGTATATCTTCTGGTAGGGGATACCGCTGAGCTGACAGATTTGGTCCTGCATACTGCATATTTACAGAGTTTAGGAAACTGGCAGTTACTAAGCAAGTTGCAGAAGTGATTTCATTATGTAGTTATCCGGAATTTCACTTACATGCCATAGTTTGAGTAAAAGAAACTTCTTCTTTTTTTTCTAATGTCTGGAATAATTTTATTACTAGTTTAAGAAAAGTGTAGAGTTCTACATCTGTTTAACATTTCCCTGAGTCAGAAAGTACTCACAGTAAGCACACTTGAGTCTGAAAGCTGATTTCATATTTATTTTGCATATTTTTGCTCCTAATTTTGCTATTTTATTTTGAGGTATAGCTGAAAAGACAATGTTTGAGAGGCTTCAGATGAAGGCAAATCAACAGCAACAATTCTGACCGACATTTAAATCATTAATTTAGAACTTTATTTAAAAACACTAAAATGGCAAGTTTAATTCCATGTTCTGAAAAACAGTTAAGTATTTCACAAACATAAGGCCAAGCAAGTCTAACAAACTCGTCATCCACAATCACTAAAGCCAGGAGGTTGGTCTCCCTCTCTCAGACTTATCACCATGCATGGCTTCTGTCCAAGCCTCTTGCTTTAATCTATCTTGTGTTCTGCTTCCGAAACGTGTCTCCAACTCTCTGACTTAGATCAATGATTATTCCTTCAGTGAGCTGCTTTGCTGGCTGTGACTCATGCTTGATACCACTTCAATCCCTCAACAAATGTTTACTGAGCGCCCACTATGTGTCTTCAGGCACTGCTCGAGTACTGGAGATACACTGTGAACAAACAGGCCCTCTTCACTTCTGCCTGTGGCTTTCTGTGTCAACTATGATCTAGACCAAACTGAGCAATGGTCAATATCTATATATGATGGCATAACTTAAAAAAAATTTTTTTTAATGTTTATTCACTCTTGAGAGAGACAGAGACAGAGACAGAGGGTGAGCGGGTGTGGGACAGAGAGAGAGACACACACACACAGAATCCGAAACAGGCTCCAGGCTCTGCGCTTCCAGCCACAGAGCTGCGGGGCTCGAACTCACAAGCGGTGAGCCATGACCTGAGCCCAAAATCGGATGCTTAACTGACTGAGCCACCTGGGGCGCCCCATAACTTTTTATTTTAATAAATACAGCACCTCTTTCAAACCTAATCTAGTTTTAAATCTTGTTTTTCAAAGAAGGTATGGATTACAATGAGCTACAAAGGTAAAAAGTAAAAGTTTTGCAATGTAATTAAAAAGACTCTACTGGCTGAGGAAATAATTTCCATATATATTAATAGAAACCAGTTAATTGCTTTGGAGAGTCAGAGACCTAGTTTCTTCTTCTTTTTCAAAGCCCTTTTAACTTCAGAGTTTCAACTTTTTCTAATAAATATTTCCTAGAATTTCTGTGTCTATTACAAACAGCTGTTGAATGCAAGTCTTCATCAGCTGATCTTTGAATAGAGTACGTGGCCTGCAAAGAAACAAGCCAAGGCCAGGTAATGTTTCATTTCAACACATACATCACACATCTATTCTCCAAGGCCTTAAAATTGAGTTACAAAGAAGAACAAGATCTCTTTCCTTGAAACACTCACAATAACAAGAAGTAGAAAGTACCAAATATATAACTTATTATTTCCTTTTTTCCCCTAACTTTCCCAATTTCTTCTCATTCATTTTATGGGTTTTTAAACTTCCAGCCTTCGGAAACCAGTCCCTTGCCAGAGTGAACATTATATAAAGCTGGATCAGTGAAAGGGAAGACTAACATTGAGGAACTGGCCACTCATAAATAACAATATATTATAAAGCGCCAGGTGTTAAAATTACAGGATACAAGTTCAAAATACAAGACTAGAATGACAGAACAGAATAGAGGTCCTTGGAATGGAGCCAAGTCTATATGTTTAATAAATTACTATGTGAAATAAAATAATGGACAAATAAGTAATGATTAACAAACATAGATTAATCATGGATGAAATAATTTGTTGTCATACACAACCATAAATTCCAGATGGACAAAAGAATTTAATTAAAAACAAATCCTCAAGCTTAAAAAAATTGTAAATGAGCTCATGAGGACTGAGCAAAAGAATAAATTATTAATGGTAAAACTAGCAACTGAAAACTTTGTTCACCAAAGCCTCCAAATAAACAACGTACAGTTATTCCTGATGAATATGATCAGTTTTAATAAGACAAACCAATATCGTTTTATAAAGAGTAATATCCTCTGTTCATTGTATAAATGGTTAAAAGATGTAAACAGTGACTCATATCCTTTGGCAGACCTTATATTCATCCTCCAAGACTAGCTCAAGGTCACCTTGCTCTCTGAATGCTTCTACTCCAAGCAGAGACAGCATGGCTCCAAGTGACTACTCCTAAAGACTTCATGAGACTCTATTTTTTATTCTGTTCCATTGGAATTTATCCTTTATATGTTTGTTTCTTTTGATAATTCATCAGCTAATGATCTTTTCATTCCCAAGCCCTCACAGGATGCATGCTCTACTGAATGAGTGCTAGATAAATGTTTCTAAAGTGAAAAGAAAATTCACACTGAACCATTCACTTGGAAAAAAATTTTTTAAGAGTCAATTTCTCAGTACTGGGACTTTTCGAAGCAGTATGAAGGAAAGATGGGGAAGGCAAACTATAAGAAGTAATAGTCTGAACAACCGCTTCTAGCATGGACAGAATAGAAAAAAAAGGGAATAGGTGCTAAATAAAATTCTACCAATAAATGATATTAGTTAGGAGGGAGGCTACTTTCTGAAGCAAATAAACCTATGGCACAAACATGATAGAAACTTATGCCTTGTACACATAATGTCCAAAATGAATGTGGCTGATTGAGGAGGTCGGGGGAAGCTGTCTTTTCAGGAGTGATGTCTAGAAACCCAGGCACCTTCCATTTTCTGGCTGTACTGCCTTGACCCTGGTCTCTAAGATTCTTCATCAAGCCCACTCAAAAAGGAAAACAGGGATGCAGAAAAGAAAAGTAGCACACACTACCTTAGCTGGCATTCTGCTGGTGAGAACAAATCACATGGCCCACCTAGGTGTAAGAGAACTGGGAAACACAGTACGTCACTGTACCTATGCCCCAGTAACTATGCTACCTGCAGCATAAATCTGATGGAGAGTTAGCCATCTCCACCTCATAAAGATTCCCTACACTTTCTGGTGAATTCTTTCTAAATGGATATCTACATACACATGCATACATATATACATATATATTTCTTTATCTATGTACAATTAAGTTCTGAAAGATACACACACTCATCCACACACACAGGACATACAGATCTTTGGGAAATGCCAAGTTGGGGCTACAGGCAAGCCAACAAAGAGGTATGATTCCTCCCATGAGAATGTTGAGTAGTTGTACTTAACACTCTCAGTTCAATTACATTCTATCTTAGAGCGACAGTTCCCAGACTTTTCGAAATAGCTACTCTTCATACTATGAACCAGGCACTGCCAAACAATGGCAACACTAAAAAAATGAGGCGGGGTTCTTATTACCTCACAGGAATTACCAGTTTAGGGGAGAGAAAAGACACAAAAGCAGGTAATTATAATGTCAAGGATAAACACAATGACAAAAAATGCATAGATGATAATGACTAAAAGAATTAATTATCTTTATTGTTCTTAGTATTTTTCTAGCATTCTCTCTGGATTGATAGATAATTTTACTTGAAATTCCTTCCAGATAATGTGGAATAGCCTATGCCTTTTAAAGAATTTCCTAATCTTTATATTAACAAGTGTGAGGGCCGGTATAGGGGTAAAGTTCTCTACCTTTCTAACATCATATGGTGTTATATGATGAACACATGCAGTGACAGTAAAAGCTCTTTTTTGTTTTCGTCAGAGATGATTCTAAATGTATTGTTTAAAGGCCTGAAAGAATTAAAGAGTTTATTTAATAGAAAGGAGGACTGGACATAGACGATATCAAATCTCAGTTGGAACCATTTAAGCGCTAGGGAGTTTTTTAAGATCTTGATAGTAACGCTTGCTGTAATTTTTAAAAAATGTTTATTTATTTATTTTGAGAGAGACAGAGAGAGAACATGTGCAAGTAGGGTAGGGGCAGAGAGAACCCCAAGCAGGTTCTGCGTCAGCGCAGGGTCCGATGTGGGTCTTAATCTCACAGACTGTGAGATCTTAGCCATCCCAGGTGCCCCAAAACACTTGCTGTAATTTAAAATAAATGTTTAGTGAGTATTTACAAACTAAATTACTCGGAGCTGAATAGTGTTAAATTTATAGTGATTTACTTTATGTTGTTCCACACTAAAGAATTTCATAATTCTATTGATAGCAAAAGGGATATTTAAACAACAAAGTGATCACATATATATATGATATTTTATATGTTATTCATAAAAACAACATATCAATAGAATGGGGTGGGTACCATGGAATGGGTACCAGTGAACCCACATTATGCTGTTTTCTTTATGAAAGTTTCCCACCTCAGCCTTCAGACGTTCATACTCTTTTGCCAGAAATAATAAATATTTTGACTAAATAACAGCAAGCTTTTGGTTACCAGCTGTGACCTCTAGAAAAATGGAAGAAGCAGATGGCAGGAAGCAGGGAAAGGGAAGTTTAATGGAGATGTGTTAGAATGTCAGTGTTTTAAATTTTTTTGCACTATATTCAGGTTGTCTACATATTTCTAAAGAACAGGTTAGCTGGATAAAATACAGGGTGCCCGGTTAGATGTGTTCAGATAAACAATAAATAATTTCTGAATATAAACATGTCCCAAATATAGCATGGTAATACTTTACTTAAAAAGTATTCATTATTTACCTGAATTCAAATTCAGCTGGACAGTTTATACTTTTATTTGCTAATTGTGCAACCCTACTGAAAGTTCCAGTACAGACCCTTTACATGTCAGCATAATACATGTCTCTTGTTGCCTTAAAATCTCATTCAAAACAGATTTGATCAGAAGCAAAGTTAGAAGGTGTGCCTGGGTGGCTCAGCCAGGCAAACATCTAACCATCCAACTTCAGGTCCGGGCATGATCTCACCATGGGTTCGAGCCCCGCATTGGGCTCTGTGCTGACAGTTCAGAGCCTGGAGCCTGTTTTGGATTCTGTGTCTCCTTCTCTCTCTGCCCTTACCCCACTCGCACACTATCTCTCAAAAATAAATAAATGTTAAAAAAAATTTTTTTAAAGAATGTTAGAAAAAAAATGGAGATTTTGATCGTAGGTGAGGGATCAGTGAGAGCTGTACCCTCTCACAGTATGGCTTAATGTGAGCGAGATGGCTTGGTATTTCTGTCAGAACAATCACAAATATCAAGTCCACTGCTTTAGTTTTCCCTTCCACTGCCCCCTTGCCAGCTTTTGTATGTGTCGCCTAAGGGGCAAATTAACAAGCTCAAGGAACCAATCAAGCAGTTTTCTGATACAGAAACAAGGGCTCGTGAAATAATTACCAATGATAATAATTAAAATATAAATATCTTTATATATGCAGAGTGTTACAGCTTTGGAATCTTTTCAGAATCTATAATCACATTGGATTTGAAAACTGACTTTGTGAAACACCTTCCTATTTGAGGCTCCAGTGACACTGAAGACTGAGCATGGTGAGATTAACATGGAGATGATCAAGATGATTTGGCAGAAGAGGGGAGACTCTCTCAACAGCTAAGTCCAATAGAAGGGTCTGGAAACCCGAGCTCTTGGATGAGAGTGACTTCTGACCTTCTTGCCAAGAGACCCAGGCAGATTAAAACCCATTTGTAGGTCAATGAGAAATTAAAGGTTAGGAAGGGAACATAATTTGTTGGCTAAGCCAGATGGACTCATTGTTAAAGAAGCAGTATCTATTTCTGCTTTAGCCTCCTGTGCATTACTGCGCAAAGCTTAAATAAGAATCAAAGGAAGCCTCCCTCCCTCACCAAGAAAAGATATACATGAGACTCTTGATTCCAGAAAAATTGTGTGAATTCCCTCTGCAGCTGCAGAAGTGGCGTGAAACAAATATTGCTTTCCATTCTAGCTGTCAAACACGTACCGTATGGATGAGTTAATTATTATGCAAGATGGTACTGAATCACAATGATGTGTAGTGGCTGCTAATGAGAAGTCATAAATCAAAGTCCTTAATGTTAAGCTCAGGCTACAAGACGGAGTTCTTTTGAAATGTCTTAAGGACAGCTTCGTGTATGTGCATATATGCGCAATCACTAGCTCTCAGAAAGTTGGCTGCTTCCTGATACCCAGTTAAAATATTCAGCATATAACCCATCTGTCCTTTGTCATGTCTCTGTTTTCCGTAAGTCCCACATATAGCTGAGCTCTTTGCAAAGGTGATGAGAAAGGGTGGGCGGTAAGCAGCCTGAAAATGCCACAAAATGATTCTGGCTCCATGTGTTTATCCCCTGACAGACTCTTTACAGGAAGCAAAGCAACTTGCTGTAGAATGAGAGGTTGTGTTTTGTTTGTTTTCTTAGCCTCAGAGGGTAAGAAAAAGGCTCCCCTATCTATATTCATCATAAATCCTTTATAAATTGGAGGCCAATTTGGAAATATAAAATTCTCCGTGTCAAGTGCAAATGTTCCCATCTACCCTAGCAAATCAATTATCAACTTACATATTCTGTGAATTGTTTTAATCTGATTAGTCCCTGGAAAGTATGAAAGAAATTAGCTAACAAAATTTGTTTAGGGAGGGAGAAAACCCTGTAGAAGAGGGAGTTATGTAAGCGAAGGATGGGCATTTGTTTTCCCATTCATTCATTCATTCATTCATTCATCAATTGTATATTGGTTGAATGTCTACTAAGTATAAGGTTCTTTGAGACATCCTTGGGTAATAGACAGATAGATCTAATTCATTCTCAAAACTCAAGGACTTTATAGCACAGTAGTGTAAACGAAGGCAGGATGAAATAAGTGCTTATAAAATATATAAAAGGCATTGCAGGTGAAGCCCCTGGGAAGTAACTGATTCTGGACCAAGAAGTCTGGAGGAAGGAAAGATAACCAACATTTAACAAACACCTAACTCCTGGCTGGCCTCAGTTAAGACATTATCTGCATTATCGAGGAGTAGGATGTATGTGAGTTGACTTTTGGAGGAAG
Source organism: Lynx rufus (assembly GCF_022079265.1). Taxonomy (NCBI): domain Eukaryota; kingdom Metazoa; phylum Chordata; class Mammalia; order Carnivora; family Felidae; genus Lynx; species Lynx rufus. The sequence goes on along the minus strand of NW_025814823.1, from coordinate 126,797,926 downwards.
AACAGGACTCTAGAGATGTACAGTAGAGACCCTGATTCTGATGGAACAGTAGAAGTAGCAAGGGCACCGCACATTTGAGTAATGATCCGTGGTCTGGTGTGGCTGGAGTGAAGATAGGTACACGCGGTTATTACACCTCATCTAGGTTTGGAAGAGCAGACCCGGCAGAATGGGGCCTTTGGAAATCGTAGGGTGTCTAGCATAAACACCCTGGCCACTTGGAGAGCACAAAGGGAAGGCAAGAGCTGAGAGACTGGCCGAGAAGTCAACTCTAGGGTTAAGGTTGATTCCATAATAGTGGCCTGGTGACCAGAGAACTAGCTACATGTCTTATTTCCCCTGAAAGACTCCAAAGTTTGTGAGGCATTGAAGTGACTGCCATGCAAAAACCCCTAATTGCAAACAAAAGAGAAACAAACAAAAAACAATCCTCGTTGGTTGCAATGAATCTTGTATGCTATATTCAGCATACTGTGGGCTTCATATCTAAGTTTTTAAACATATATATATATGTATACATATAAGTGTCTGACTCTTGATTTTGGTTCAGGTCATGATCTCATGGTCATGAGATCAAGCCCTGTATCAAGCTCCATACAGAGCCTGGAGCCTGCTTGGGATTCTCTCTCCTCTCCTCTCCTCTCCTCTCCTCTCTTCTCTTCTCTTCTCTTCTCTCTCTCCTCTCTCTCTCTCTCTCTTCCTCTGCCTCTCCAACTGGTCATGCTCTTTCTCAAAAATAAATATTATATATAATATTGATATATATTTACATATATTATATATACATAGTGTTTAGAAAGCCACAAGCCTGACTGTATCCCTGTTCGGCTTGCTTAGAAGTTCAGAGTCTGGCCTCACCTCTTCTCTGAGTAATCATCTCATCAAAGAGAAAGATGAAAACCTGAAAAGAGATAATATATACTTGTCATCTCATGCCAAATCAGCAACCAGGTGCTGCTGCTGCTCCCAGACTGAGTTCACCAGAAATGCCACACAGGGCTGCTAAAACACATGTGACTAACACACATTTGATGAAGTGTTTACCACAGGCCTACTGAAGTCCTTTCCATTCCTGTCCTTCGGCCATTAATGAAACAGTCAGTGACTCCTGGGCACCTTTGCAGCAGCTGCACTGATGATAAATCTTAGATAGGAAGTGCTTACTACTTGTCAGTGCATCTCTTGACCCCTTCCAGGGGAAACTCCTTGATTTGACCCATGGGTTCAAGCTTATGTTTCTCACACTGGGAGGAACTCTAGAAAGAGCCCCTCCCTCAGAACACAGCTGGCTCGGCTGTAGGTCCTCAGAGGACCAGGACTTGTGGTCTGAATCCTTCTTTGGTTTGAATTACAGATCCATATTTAGACTCAGTGCTGTGCTTCGACCTGAATCACAGAATTTCTGAGGAAAAAAAAAAAAAAAAAAAAAAAGCCTAGCAAACAATGTAGCATTAAGATCTAGCCTAAACTGGAAATATGTGGGATAGAGTTGTCATTTTTAATGGATTGGTTTTAGAGGTAGGGGCATTAAAAATCATTCTGCAAAGGGTGCCTCAGTGGCTCAGTAGGTTAAGCGTTAACTTCAGCTCAGGTCATGATGCCATGGTTTACGAGTTCAAGGCCTGGCTCGTGCTCTGTGCTGACAAGGCTGGAACCTGCTTCAGATTCTGTGTCTCCCTCTTTCTCTGCCTCTCCCTCACTTACGTGCGTGCATGCTCTCCCTCTCTTTCAAAAATAAACATTAAAAAATTTTTAAAATCATTCTGCAAAATTTAAAAACACAAGGGTTAAGAAGTTATATAAGATACATTTATGTATTTCCCCAGAATGTTATTATTAATACATGTGTGTCCAATTCCAGTAATATGTGACGAAACAATTGTCTTGGGAAAAGCTCTCGTCTTTCAATGTAAGTTCATACTCCAATCCCTTGGGGAGACTTTTTTTAAAAATCCTGAGGCTGGGGTAACAATGGCCGAGATTCTGATTGAATTACTGCATAGGACAATATACCTTGAAAAGATGTCCAAGTGATTCTAGTGTGCAATCTGGACCGGAAACTACTGTTTGATACAGATTGAGGGCAACATAAAGTCCCTTAGTGTCTACAACATGCCAGGTACATTAGATATTCTCCTCTACTCCTCACAACCATCTTGTAAGTTAGGAATCCTTTACCTCTTTTAAATACAGTCAAGTAAGCCCGAGGAACTTTAAGCACTGTGAAAGTTCCAAGGTTATACAGTATTATGGTTTGTTGAATTTGTCTAACTTTGAGGCAAGGGGCTTTCATTAAGGTTCTGTGAAGCTCTCACAGCTCTCCTCACCAGCCTGAGTCCTCAGCTTGGCACCTCTTGCCCTTCTGAAAATGGAGACTTAACCAATAATCCTGCCCCTTCTTACTACCTTTCTCGTTTCCTCCCCAGATCCCTGTCTCTGTTGGTTTTAGATTGAGGGAATTAAAAAAAAAAAAGGAAAAGAAAAGAAAAAAAGGCAACTTTTCCTCCTGGCTTAAGGAAATTTCTCTTAAAATAAGCTGTTTTATCAAGCTACATAAATTAAGTCCCCTTTGGTACTTTTCAATATATATGATAAGGTCATAGGATATAAAATTCTGTGTGCCAGCAATTCAGAAAGGACTCATCTCCAGAATATAAACTCTGAAGGCAAAGATTTGCATAAATTACCATAGTAATATACATATTCAAAGTTCACAGTGTATCAAAAACAGAAAGGAAATAATCTCAATTATGGGAGAGCACTGATTTTTTTCATATTCCTTAAATATTTGATATGCAATTAGGAAGTGCTGGGTTGTGGAGTGGGCACAGCTACTTTTTACTATACTTAACTCTTTGAATGGCAGGTAACAAATCTATCAAAAATGTCATGTTTAGGATCAAGTCCAGTGGAATTCAGCAAAGGTGTGAGGTTGAGAGAAGGGGTTTGATAAAAAATGGGGTTAGGGATGGAGTAGGAGGTAAAAATATTTGTTGTTCTATTTGCTCATAAAAAGAATGCTTTGACATTTTGACATGGGCATTCTGATGAGGGCTATTTCCACAAAATCCGGTCATGTTGGCCTTATCTTCAGTGGGAATGAAACTGATTTGGATACAGCAAAATTTGGAAAGCCAATGAGGGCAAGAGGAAAAAAAAAGGATGCCAAAGGGAAAGTGAGATGCAAATAAGAATCGTGGGAGGGCCCGGGGAGACCATCTGGTGACGTGTGCCCAGGTTAGTCAGCCCTGCAGGGTTCCTTGGCGAGGCTGCTCAGGGCAGTTTTCCAAGAAGTGGTCTTCCACAGTAGTGCTCTAATTTTAAGTAGTGCTCTAAAATATCTCTTTCCTGACTCGTCAGTCATTTTAGTGACTCCTCAAACCTAACAGTAGTCATGGGAAACCCTGAATTTGTAGCCAGCTGCTCAGAATAGCCCTGGGGACCCCCAAACTGAAGTGAGGCCAATTTTGTGGAGGACTATGCCCTTAATCTTGAGTCTGGCTAACTCTGGGTAGACATATGTCAGGCTGACTACTCAAAAACTTTTAATTGCTGTGAGTATTTTGTTAAGAAAAAAAAAAAAGCCTGGAAACCACTTAGGAACCACCTTGGCCTTTTGACATTTCTCCTCTCATCTGCCTTCTGTTGCTTTCAATATGCTATGGGAACGAAAACTGTAGAAACAGCCAAATTCATTTCATATTTTAAATTAAAATTAGGCTATAGGATATAACAGACTTTAAGTGAGAACCATCCTAAGGGTTATTATATAAGCAAAGAATATGAGATTGATGGCATGAAGGCTGTGATATGTGGTTGGGCTGTTTATACGTCCTTTTAGTTACACCATGATTCTTGCTCTTGCTTTGGAAATTGATAGTACAGAAAAGGAAAGGTATTGACGACACTTAGTACGGGCTCTGCCTAAATTTCATGGAATCAGACATTACACACCATGACCCAACTTCTGGTGATAAAATATAATCCTCCCATGATTAATATTGTGTTATTTTTCTAATTTTCTGAATAGTTTCCTTGAATATTTCTTTATGTCTTTTCTCCCTTTCTTCCTTCCTTTCGCTTTCTTTCTTTTCCTCCCTTCCTTCCCTCTTTCCTTCCTTCCTTCTTTCCTTCCTTCCTTTTTTTGTTTTCAAGGAGTGGGTATGTAGGAGGTTGGTTTACAACCGATAATTAAGATAATTATATTAATGAACTGAGTTGCAAAGATAAATGACCAAGCTCGGCCCAATGGTAAATAAGCAAATGAGGCTCCAGAACCCTCCCACTAGAGTAAGGAGTCCTACACTAGGCAAACAATGTCAACTATTTAGAAATAAGTACAGATTAGGCTGGAGTTATATCAGTTTAGACATAGAAGACTTGGCCTTTCCATTCATTTCACAATGCTGAGTGCACGTGTATTTGCTCACTGGGAAATTAGAAAATGAGGATAAGTAATAGGTATCAGGAAATACTAAACATATTCACTGAGATTAGAAAGCAGATTTGGAGGCCATATTCATGACAGACCTGAAAACACTAGTAAAGTTCAAGAAAGCCACAGGTATAACTGTTCCTTTTTATTTTATTTTTTTTAATTTTTTTTAACGTTTATTTATTTTTGAGACAGAGAGAGACAGAGCATGAACGGGGGAGGGGCAGAGAGAGAGGGAGACACAAAACCAGAAGCAGGCTCCAGGCTCTGAGCCATCAGCCCAGAGCCGGACGTGGGGCTCGAACTCACGGTCCATGAGATCGTGACCTGAGCTGAAGGCGGATGCTTAACCGACTGAGCCACCCAGGCGTCCCAATAACTGTTCCTTTTTAAAGCCTAGAAATCTGTTTTCTAAATCCAATCACCAACAGTCCCACAGACTTGTTTTTAAAAAATAATAATCAGCAATACCACCCAGACACCAAGATGAACATCTACACCTGGAAAATAGGCTCTTACCACAATCGCCTTCCCTCAGGTGATACGTGACAGGTATAATTATTGTCCTTCAAGACCAATCTATTCCCCAAAGGCAGGCAACTAATTTCAAAGAAAAGAAGGTTTATTAAAATAGGTGGAAACCAAGAAAATCCTATGAGAAAATACTGGCATTTGCAATAAGTAGAGTCACACAAAACTGCACAAAAGTAGCTGCCAGGAAGTATATTTTCAAAGTGCAAGAGAAGCAGAACAAATAGCAATCATGTTTATATAGTACCTTTTATCCAAGAGCCCAAGTCTTTTATTTAATCTTTATATTCCCTATATAGGCTGACTGGGGTAAGGCTGCAGCAACTAGAATTTAGCTTCTAGCCTTTAGGTTAGCATTAATATTTACAGAATAGTAATTACCACCTCTGAGTACAGTTGAGGTTAGGTGGGTATCAAAGCACAAAGTCATACGGGCTAGGCTCCAGTCTTCAAGACTTTTCTCATTTCCTAGGTCACCAGAAAAAAAAAAAAAAAAAAAAAAAGATTCCTTTTGACCAGACGAGGAGCCCATATTTGCCTTATAGGTCTGGAGAGATATTGGGTCAAATGAAAGATCTTAATGAAGATCTTTAATTCAAAGCTTTCCATTTTGTAGCGTGTCTGTATTCTTCATGCAGCTAAGTTTTATCTCAGTTGCCAGCCTGGGGAATTCATTGAGACAAGCCAGGACCAAGTGCAGCAAATGAGTGAGTGGAAAAAACCAACAAAGAAGCAAGAAAACCCAGAGGCAGACAGTGGTTAATTGGAAACAGAAACAGTAAGAAAAAGTTTGAACTGATGAGCAAATATTTCCCATCGGGTTAGATGACATTTCTCATTCTTTTTAGGTGTCCTGAAAGATGTGCTACGCATTTGTTGTGCTAACTCACTCCCCAAATAAGTTCTCCCCTCCAAAAAGAGAGATACAAACAAACAAAGAAACACACCAAAACCAAACCATCATAGGGTTAGAATGTATTACAGAAACTAACAAATTAACTTCAAGCCACTTTGCCCAACATACATACTAAAACTTTTAATTTCTCTTTATTAATTCTACTCACATATATCCTCTCCATATTACTGAAAAGCTGGGGGAATTTTATAATAAAGAAAAAATTTTGGTAAAATAGGCATTACCTCCTTAACTAGATTCGAATTGAAAGTATTGATTTATTTTCATCTTAACTGTCTGTTACTATTCTGACCCTTGTCATCAGTTTTCTGTTGGACACATAACTGATAAGTGCCTGGGACTGTGCTGCACTACAAAGACAGAAAATGAATAAGACCTAGTCCTATATACTTGTCTTTCTGTTATGGATGCATTCATTCACTCAACAAATATCACCTGAATACCTAGCATGTGCCAGAGACTGTTCTAGACACATGACATAATAATGCATAAAAAGGACAGAGATTGCTGTTCTTTGGAATTTGCATTCTTGCTGGGGAGACAGACATGATAAATAAGTAGGTTATAAAATAAAAAAGGGTTGCAATATGATATAGAGTGGGGGAGGAAAAGGCCTTGCTGAGAAGGTGATATTATAGTGAAGCCAAAGGAGGTGAGGGGAGAACCAGAAGGATATCTGGGAAAGAGACTGCCAGGCAGTAAGAAAAGCAGGAGCAAATGCTCCGGGGAAGAATAATGTCTGGCTTGTTCTAGGCATAGCAAGGAGGCTGTTGTGGCTAGACCAGGCTGCAAGAGGCCAGAGAGGTGGTAAGTCAGTTGCACCGGATATCATAGGCTCTATAAGGGCTTTGGCTTTAATCCAGGAGAGATGGGAAGAGTGACATGATCTGATTTACAGTTTGTAAAGCTCCCTCTATGTTCTGGGAAGATTCTGGGGGCTGGGACAGTGGCAGAAGAAGGGTGACCAGTTAGGCTATAGCGACAATCCAGAGAGGAGAGGATGGTGGCATAAACAACGTGGTGTCAATGTGTTATGGCTTGGATTGTATCCCTCCAAAAGTGATGAAGTTCTAATCCTAAGAACCTGTGAATGTGGCCATGTTTAGAATGAGGAGTTTGCAGATGATCAAGTTGAGATGAGGTCATTAAGGTGGGACTTGATCCAATATTACTGTATCTTTATAGAAAGGATAACTTTGGGCACAGAGGGAGACACATACAAAGGAGAGATGATATGAAAACACAGGGAGCAGATGGCCATCTACAATTATAGTATGCCTGAGGCTACTAGAAACTAGGAGAAGGGTCCGGAACAGATTCACTCTCACAATACTCACTCTCACAGCACCAGTATAAGACCTCCCAATACTCTGATCTGGGACTTAGAGACCCTGAACTGTGAGACAATAAATTTCTGTTATTTAGCTAACCAGTCCGTGGACCTGGCTATGGCAGCCCTAGCATGCGAACACACAGCGGAAATGGTGGGGTAGGGGGATTCTGGGTATACAGTTGGTTCTCATTATTCATGGATTCTGTATTTGCAAATTTGGATTCTGTATTTGCAAATTTGCCTACTTACTGAAATGTATTTGTAATCCCAAAATAAATACTCATGGCGCTTTCACAGACACTTGCAGACATAGGCAAAGTGATGAAAAATCTGAGTGGTCTGATTCCCACATATTCCCAGCAGAGATTGTAAAAGGCCATGCTTTGCCTTGTTTCGGTCTTCTCCAGTAAATAATGCTTTTTCACAATATATTTAGCACCGTACTTTTCACATTTTGTGCTTTTTATTGGTGATTTTGCTGTTTTAAGTGAGCTCCAAGCATAAAACTGAAGGGCTAGCTGGTGTTTGTAAGTACCAAGGGGCTTGTACATGCCTGTGCAGGAATACATGCATCAGATAAGCTCCATTCAGGTATGACTTTGTTGATGTTGGCCATGAGTTCAAAGCTCATGAATCAAGAATACATATTAAGTAAAAAAGTGTCTTTAAGTGGAAACATACCTAAAACCAAGTGTGTATGGACCAGCAGGCAAAAATGTGGCCTGAGGCTCACAGCAACCTAACCCTGCACTTTTCCTAGGCAGCAACAATTCAGTAGTCGCTAAATGAACATTTTTGGTGATTTCATAGAGCATAACAACCTTGGACAACAAGAGTAGACAGTATTTTGAAATTAGAGCCAAGATATAACAGCAGTTTTTGAAGCACTGGGTGTCGGCTGTCAGAAAATAAAGAGTTAAGATTAACCCCAATGTTTTTGGCCTGATAAACCAAACAGGAGATGGAAGAGACAGTTGAGAGAATAGACTGTTTATTTCAGTATTTTTGTTTGTTTGTTGTTTGTTTGTTTTTGGAAGGAGCTGTGGATTAGGAGCTATCTATTCTCTAAATGTAAACTTGAGCTTGAGTTGGGTTATCCATACAAGAAAAATGTTTTAAGGCTGGTTCAGAGCAGCACTGAGAGACTGAGCCAGTAAGATCCAGGGAGAGGAACGACTCCTTGATGCCCACTGTGCAGTGGTGGGGAGACTTGGGCTCAGATGTCTGTGCTCTAATCCCAAAACTGCCCCCTTTGAGCTGTGACAGAACTGATTCTATACTTGATAGGACCCTTGAACAGGATTAAGAAGCCCTGAACAAAGGCTTATCTTTGCTGTTACTATCAAGCTAAAATTCATATTTAATATGATAGCACCTTCGTTTAAGACCATTATATATTTTTGGATTAAAAAAAAAAACAAGGAAAATTGCAGAGGAAGAGAATATTTGAAGGTGAAATTTCATTCTGGTTCTGGCACATCTGCAATGGTACCCTGAACGTCATAGAAATGAATTATTTAAAACTGGTGGGAAGACGGTGTTAGACTTTTATCCTCACTCTGGTGGTTTTTTAAAAAATATCAATCTGCTCACCAGATTTCCTGCCTTAAAAAAAATTATATTTAGAGTTCCTCATTGTGTCATAAAAAGCCGAATGTAAATAAATAAAGTTGGAGGAGATAAGCCAGTGACATTCTCCTACAGGAAATACAGCAGCCTGTGGCCATGCCATACTTAGAACAGAAATGCATTTAAAGTCAGGAATGAGAAGATTTTAAGTCAATTGAAAGGCACTGCAGTTGGCACAGATATTTGAGTCTTAGCTGCTGGACGTTTAGGAAGAGCCAGGACAAGAGATTCAAATTCCATACACCCAGGGCCATGCTCCAACTGAGACCCAGGGAACTTGTGGGCCACCACTCACTCACCTGAGAAACATTTCAAAGGCAGTGAAATTTGCAGTGGTGATTTTGGGTTTCTAGAACTATTTGAATCTATTTGGTACCTGTTTCTCTAATAAATTATTTAAAAAATAAATATTTTTAAAATATTTATTTAAATATTTAAATTCAAATGTATATATTTATTATATAAATATAAATATAATATAAATATAAATATATTTATTTAAATATTTATAAAAACTTTTTTAATAAAAAGAGGTAAGCTCCATTTTTTTTTTTTTTTTACAATAATGGAGCCACTAAATTCCTACCCTTGACTTTGCAACTGCACACAGTGTTCTCCCTAACAAACTGCAAGTTTAAGCAAATGGGGATCTGGTCAGTTAGTCTACTTACTGACCATGATTTAGACATATTTTCACCATGTGGACAAATCCAAAGAACCATTGCAAGCCTCACTGCAGTTCCCAATAGGGTTGTTTACAGCCACCTTACTTTATCACATCTTTTTACAAAATACTCCAATCAATTCAATTTTTTTTAATGTTTATTTATTTTTGAGACAGAGACAGGGATGAACAGGGGAGGGGCAGAGAGAGAGAGGGAGACACAGAATCCAAAGCAGGCTCCAGGCTCCGAGCTGTCAGCACAGAGCCCGACGCGGGGCTTGAACTCATGGACCATGAGATCATGACCTGAGCCGAAGTTGGATGCTTAACCGACTGAGCCACCCAGGTGCCCCTCCAATTAATTCAGATAGCCCCACGAGGTGTACATTTTCCATGCAGGTTTCACTCACTCATTCAATAAGTATTTCTTAACCAGCCACTCAGTGCCAGGCCCTGGGGTAGGCCCTGGGATGAAAAGGTAAAGAAGACAAGCAAAGTACTTGTCTTTAAGGAACATGGAATTCAGCAGGAAAACAGAGAACTAAATAAACACTTAGAATATATTATAAGACACACATGTGATAGTGTTTTGAAAGTATACTGCAGAAGCAGCTAAAAGAATCTGGTATTTGAGAAAACATGAGAGAAAATTATGAACAAGATGAAATTTGAAGGATGAGAGGAAATTGGCTTGATCTGCATGGTGATTGGAAGGATGTGATTTCTTATAGAAAGCAGAGCATGTTCAAAGGCCCAGAGGAAGAGAACCCCAGAGGTATGAGAAGTTCAAGAGACCAAAAGAAGTCCAAAAACTAGAAAGACTTGTTAACACTTAATAATAAAAGGTCAGTATCTGTAATCCAAAATATTGGATGCACTATAATTATCTGAGGCCCTCTTCAGAGTGCATAACCTCACACTCTCTTCTACCTAAGGTATAAGATAGAAAAATGATATTTAGGGAAGACAGTCTAGATAGCATAGAATCCAAGTATTCATCTGAGAGGTTACCATTCAATTCTTGGATTGTTAGAGACTCCAAGAAATCTATGTGTTCAGATTGTAGTATTTGCCTAGCTTCTCAGAGGGCCTTCACTGATATGCTCTAATGTTTGCCTTCTGTGTTTTGAGGGCACTATAAAAAAGGAGTTTTGTGAGGTCTTTTTAGTACCAGTTGTAAAAAGCCATTGTTGACATAAATCCAATGTGCCTCCATATAAAATACATTTCCATCAGAATTTATTTCAAAGAAAATTTTCTTTGTCCTGGGGGATTAGTATGGTATTCCCCACCTCCCTATAATGAGAGCTATATAACACACTGTGTTTACTTTTTTTCCCCCCAGCTTTGATTTTCACCTTGATTTCCAGGAATTTCAGAACGAAATTTCATCTTAAATATAGTAACAATTTTATCTTTGTGATTTCCATAAGCTTTGTAAATTCTCTGTCAGACACCTTTTATGTGCTCTTTCAGATCTTGCTTCACCTGTTTGAGGTGACTCTTGGCCACTTGTGTCATTGCTCTTGCTAAACACTTCTGCAAGAGCTCTGTTGGACGATCGCCTGTGTTATCAATACAAGAAAGGCATAACCCAGAGCAGCTCACCTGTGGCCAATACCACAGTCTCTTGCCTCCCACACCAAAGCTTCCCTCTTCTACTAAAATGATTCATCCATGTATGTGGAACTTGGACTCCTCTCTCTGGCTGCCCTGAGACTGTATACTTTGCAAGAAAATATTAACATGAAAGCTTTTTCCACCCTAATTCCAGGGAATGAGGGCTAAAACAATTATCCTCTCCTGATTCTTGAGTGTGACTAACTCTGTTTCATTAACCATACTGTATATGTCTTTTATGTGTCCTTCCTCACAGTCTTTTTGAATATTTGTACACTCTATATAAACTTATACATAAGCTCACAGTGAGTTTTGTTTTATATTAATTTTGTAGAACTTTGGAATTTGGCCAAGTTAAAAAGGAATTATTTAATTCCTCTAATAAAACTCCACCGGAAAATTGAAAGCATAGTCTAATATGTTTTCAAAAAAGAGATCGCTGCTATTTCCTCAACATGACCTGCTAACTTATTGCTATTTTCTCTAAATCTCTATACCTACCTTTTTAACAGATTAGAATTTGTGTGTAATGAAATTATAAAAAAATTTAACACTTAATCTAAATTTCCCTATAGTTGGTTTAAGAATTTTACTGAGATCACAGCAAACAACTATTGTTTTTTTTTCCTTTTGGTGCAACTGAAGAGCATTTTGTTATGAGAAAGTATTAGAAACTTCAGCTGCAAATAACTTTCATTTAATTTCTTATTTTTTGGTATAAATGTTTTCTGGTTTTTGGGTTTTGTTTGTTTGTTTGTTTTTGCACCCATAATTTAAGCACTTGGAGACCAGTAATTTAGAGAATATGTTCTTTTGTGCTTGCTGTTTTTTTTTTTTTGAGAATACTTTATTTCCTATTGTAGAAAGTCACCACTGAATATTACTAAGCTCCCTCCTTTTCCCATTGTTGCTTAGTCATGGCCTATATGCAAAGAAAGCTTGAAATGCTGAAGTGGATTTTTTTTCCTACACAGGCTTTTTTTTTTTTCCCTTACTATACAATTCTGTTTTTATTCCTTAAACATTTTCCAAGGTTTTTGATGGGTCAATTTTTCAATGAAGAATAGTTTTTAAAATACCCATTTTGTGATGTTAACTATGTTAAATAGGGGACACAAACAAATAAGATAGTATCTCTCTGCAAATAATTTATAATCTATTAAGCACTTAAGACAAGTAGATACTTCAGAATGATAAAAAGTTGACTATAAATAGTTCCATAGCAGCAATATACGTAACAATATTAAACCTTTTTGGGGGGAGAGGACGAATAGAACCATTAATTGCAGACTATGGCAGTCTGAAATAATTTTTTATCTTCTTTTGGGATATTAACAAAGAAAATGCTTGCTTCTCTATAGTTCTTTGGATTATCCATTCAAAATATAAATTGTACTATTGTACAGTAATAGATTACTATGACTCTACTTATATGAGGTACTTAGAAAAGTCAAATTCTGGCAACAGTAGTTGCCAGAGGCTGAGGAGAGAAAAGAATAGGAAGTTATTATTTAAAGGGTATAGAGTTTCAGTTTTGCAAGATGAATGGTTTTGGAGATGTATGGTAGGGATGGTTGTGACAACACTAAGAATGTATTTATTACCACTAACTTTACACTTAAAAAATGGTTAGGGTTGTAAATTTTGCCATGTATATTTCACTACAATAAAAATTCAGAAAAAAATTTATAAGATTATACTGTATTCAGTACTAGAGAAAGAAAGATTAATGAATTCACAGTTTAATACAGAAGAAAAAACGTAATCAAATAACAAGAGCCTGCTAGGTTCCTTATATGATCTGTAGAAAATATTAGGATGGTGTGGATGCAGAGATAAGGGTGTGAGTAGTACTGTCCCTTGGGCTTGGAAAATGGGTGGATAGGAAAGGGGGGAGCAGTATCTTCAAAAGCTTCATAGAAGAGTTGACATTTGAGCTGGTCTTAAAAGGTGAATGAGTTGGAAAAATAACAAAGAAGGTATTCCAAGCAGAGGAATTGAGAAAAGTTTTCTGATTGAAATAAAGAGCCAAAGGAGGAGAGTGGCAGGAGATGATTTTAGTGAAATAGATAAATGGAGGCTACACTGTTTACCATGTTGGGATTTCATTTTGAATGAGTGGCCTTAATCAGAAAGGGGCTTCAGGATCATTCATGAAGCTTTCAAAAATATATATAGCCGCCTGGGTGGCTCAGTCGGTTAAGCGGCCGACTTCAGCTCAGGTCATGATCTCGCGGTCCGTGAGTTCGAGCCCCGCGTCGGGCTCTGTGCAGACAGCTCAGAGCCTGGAGCCTGTTTCAGATTCTGTGTCTCCCTCTCTCTGACCCTCCCCCGTTCATGCTCTGTCTCTCTCTGTCTCAAAAATAAATAAACGTTAAAAAAATTAAATATATATATATATATAGCCAAATAAATATATATTTATCACTGAAGATGTGGCTTAGTATGTCCAGAGTGGGCCCTGGGCTTCTTCATGTTGTCAAAGGTTCACAGTAATTCAGATGGGCTCTAGGGAGCACTATGATAGGTAATAAAACATTACTACAGATTTTATTTTTAAGACATGTTAAAGTTCACTAGGTCTGATGGCCATATGATATAGAATGTGGGGTGAGTAGGACCTAATGGTAAAAACACAAGATAGAAGGTTCCTAAAGTAGATGAGAGCTAATGACAGTCTAGATGAAGACAGTAGCAATAGGGACATAAGATAAGAATAGATTTGAGAGGCATGCAGAAAGTCAAAATATTGGACTTGGTGGTCAATGAGCTGTGACGTGTAAAATAAATCAAAAACAGTGTTCAGACTTCTATATCAGAGAACCGGGGGAGCTGAATTTACTATCCATTAACTGGGATAGTAAATGATGGCATAAATAAAATGTCTGGCAGATTGTCAAAAGAGTAGGTACTCAATAAATATTTGTTGAATGGATAAGAAAATTCTAATAATAATGATCATACAATTGTGGATGAATAAAAATGAGAAGTAAGGATTGGCTTATGGATGGACATGGGTTTTGACAGACCTACATGGTGTAGAGGCAGTAGGCTGTGAAAAAGGTATGCAAAGCAGGTGTGACATCAAAGGAAAAACCGACAAAGGTTGGAAAGTTTAGGATGTGTTGTAGAAACAGTGAATAGATCAGTTGGACTCTAGGATAGTGAGAAGAGACTATAAAGACACAGCGGATCCATAAATGTGGTGTGTCTGAAAGTCAGGCTGAAGAAACTTTAATTAATTAAGTAGGTGATGGTAAGTCAAGAATTTTGGGCAGGGTCTTCCAGTGATCTTTAGGATCCTATTTCTTTGGAAGACTCTGATAGCAGCAGTGGGATAGGATAGCTTGGGACAGGAAGAAATCTAAAGGGAGAAAGATCAGTTAGAAAGGCTACTATGAGGGTAGAGGGAAAAAAAAATTAGAAGAAGCAATGATGGTCACAGAAGGAATGGAAAGGCAGAAGCAGAATCAAAAGATATTCAGGAAAAATTAATATTCAAGATCAAGTTCCAGATTAGGATGGTTGCAAGTTAGAACTGGATTCAGGGTGGACCATGGGTGACAGAGTGTTGTGGTCTCAATGAGAAGAAATAATGATGTCAGGCAGGTGAGCAATTTCAGGCAGAGATCATTGATTCTGAGGCACCAGCAGGATATCCAGGTGAAGAAATATTTTGGGCACCTGGAAATGCAACACAGCAGCTTAAAAGATAGACTGAAGCCAGAAATGTAAACTTGGGAGCCATCTGGTGTAAGTGATAAATGATGTGTGTGAGTGGATAAGATAGGCAAGGAAACTAAAAATGAGCCCAACTGAACAAACCATGGGAGTACACTTACCCTTGGCTGAGTGAGGGAAATCTTGGAAGTAGAATGGGAAGCAGTCCTAGAGTGAGACAAGAAGAATCTGGAAAATACTCCTCCCCTCCCCCACCCCAAAAAAAGGAAACAGAGCTTCAAAAACGAAGAGTGAGTTAAGAGTCAAATAAGGAGTTTGAGGAAGAGGAAGACTGATGTAGCGCAGGTAGTCTGTTGAAAGGTGAGGAAGCCTTGGTGGGGGAAAAGCTGGGTTGACTGGAGTAAGTGGGGGAAGGTGTGGAATAGGGTGTATGGACACTGAACTTCTCTACATCATTTCTGATACTAGAGTCAGGAGTATAGAGCGCTTGGGCTCCCGGCCTTATTGCCATTTGGTTTTAATGAACTCAATTCTTGAGGGTGCAAACAGCATTTGGGATCCTGAAGTTTGAAACGTGATTCAGGAACACTTCCTGCCTGGGACTACTGGGTCTCAAGATTTCCTGGAGGAAATAATCAAAGTTAAAATGACCATTTTGCACAGCAGTATGTGTGCTGGAGCTGTGCGTGACAATTAACTAGATATCACCACACTCTTAATTGAACCAGCCTTTCTGTCACTGATTTGAAATGGTACTTTCATCATAAACTAAATCCCCATATAGATTTGTGTCATGTTTGGACTCTCTATTTCCTTACATTCTGTACCGAACCTACTGGTATTTAATTGGGATTGCCTTTAATTTAAGAATTAATTTGAGAAAAACTGGCATTTTTACAATATTCAGTCTACTAAAAAGAAGAGTACTTAGGCCTTCTTTTATGTGCCTATTACTTTTTCATATAATCCCAAACTTTCCCTTTTCAGTTTATAGCTATATATTTCCTTTTTGCGATGCTATTGTAAACATATCATTTCTTGCATTGTGTGTGTGTTTATGTGTGTAAATAGAAAAGATGTCGGTGTTTTCTCGGATGAAAATTAAAATGTAAAAGAAATAATCTAAAGTAAGTTAAAGATTTTAATAGCATCCAACATTCATTGAGCTAATACACATGTAAAAAAAAATCACTTTTGGGTGCCTGGGTGGCTCAGTCAGTTGGGCGTCCAACTTTGACTCAGGTCATGATCTCACAGTCTGTGGGTTCGAGCCCTGTGTCGGGCTCCGTGCTGACAGCTCAGAGCCTGGAGCCTGCTTCAGATTCTGTGTCTCCCTCTCTCTGTCCCTTCCCCACTCATGCTCTGTCTCTCTCTGTCTCTAAATAAATGTTCTAAATAAAAACATTTAAAAAATTAAAAAAAATCACTTTGGATTATACTATCATGTAAAACAGAAAAAAATATAGTTTATTTCACTTTTAAAGAAAATATTTCTGAGATAGAGAGAGTGCACACTCAAGCAGGGGAGAAGGGCAGAGGCAGGAGTGGGGGGAGATAGAGGGACAGAGAGAGAGAGAGAGAGAGAGAGAGAGAGAGACAGAGAGAGAGACCCAAGCAGTCGCCACACTAGCACAGAGCCCAACATGGGGGACAATCCCATGACCCTGGGATCACAAACTGAGCTGAAATCAAGAGTCGGATGCTCAACCCAGGTGCCCCAGTTTATTTCACTTTTGTACAGCTAATGCTTCCTTGCAGAAGACAAGCCATATTTTCAGTTAAAATATGGTATCTGTTCAGTCCTGGTACCAGCAGCGGGAGCTCCATTTTCCTCCCAATACCACACAAAGCTCTAGCGAGACTCTGGTTCTTTCCACAAGAAAGCAACTCTGCTCAGACCTGCTGCTTGAATCCATGACCGTGACCATCAGCTCTTCCATGTCTCCTCCCAAGGTGCTGGTAGAAGAAGCTGAAGGAAGCTGCACCCAAGGGCACACGCTCTCCACTGCAAAGCATACTCACCACGGACAGAGGGGTTTTCATAGAGATGGTGTAGCCATGGGTCAGAACATGCTTTGGTTTTATCTCTGCATTTATCTCAGTCCTTCAAAACTTTTCAACTTGAAGAAAAACTGAAAACTATTTAACAAATCTAGACAAGGGGTCAGCAAGCTTTTGCTGTCAACAGCCGGAGAGAAAAGGTTTCAGGCTTTGTGGGTCATATGGTTTCTGTTACAACAACTTAATTAACTCTGCTGTTGCAGTGTGAAAGCCATCACAGGCAATAAGAAAATGAGCATGGCTATGTTTAATAAAACTATTTACAAAACAAGCATTGCGCCAGATTTGACCTATGGTTCTCAGTTTCCTAATCCCTATATTAGACCAGTAAACTTCCAAACCATTCATTATTTATATTAAAAAAAAATCAAAAGTCTCCATGGAACTAGGCATGACAGGATGCAAAGCACTGGAAGGTACAAAATGTAGAAAAATCACCAAAATGACTTCTTCTCAATCCCTAAACAACAGCTCTTAGCATAGCTAGTACATGTCTGCTTTATGAAGCATGAGGGAGATCACAGTATACAATAAGTACACATATTACATTGCAGTGTGGTCAGTGCTTTGAGGAAGAAGAGAAAGTTGAATGAAAACACCATTATGATTAATGATGGGAGTATTTGCTCCTACTTACCAATCCTGTACCGCATTGAAGGATTCTTCATTTGTGATGTCATACATCAAAATAAAGCCCATGGCTCCACGATAATAGGCTGTGGTGATAGTTCTGTATCTTTCCTGGCCTGCTGTGTCCTAAAAAATAACAATAATGATCTCTCAAAAAATAAGGCAATAAATGTTTTAGGAAGTGATTAATTATTCCAAAAACAGTCATAATAGAGAGTCTAAATTGTGCTTGCAATGTATAACTATATATCTTTTTAGTCTTGTTTTCCCTAATGATTTCCAGATAGCCGCTCTACAATATTATGAAAAATTATTTTTTTGGTAGAGATCTAGCTCAAAATACCCCTTCTACATATGTTCACTCTATTAAACAGAAGATCACTATAGAAAATAAAAGAAAAAGAAAGATTATACATATCAGAACCCTGTAGCTTTTTGTATAGTTTAAAACCAGAAGAGTTCATTAGCTCCATCATTATGTGTTTATAATCTAAGCAGAGGCCACTGTGGGGGAAAAATAATTTCATGAAAATTCCCTGCTTTTAAAAGCATACAGTTTAATTTCAGCTTATTCAACTGTAAAATGAGAATAAAAATATATGCTTCCTGTGGATGTTTGAGTCAAGAGATTTGGGGTTTCTGTCTTCCTGTTACACGACTAGGGGAATGTGGACAAGCCACTTAACCTCTCTAAAGTCTAGCATGTTTGTTAGGATCATGTGAAACAGTATACGTGAAGTGCTTCACACAAAACCTGGCATACGAATAGTGGTCAACAGATGCCAAGTACTGGCTGTTGTTTTTGATGGCTGGGGAGTCAAGGCTAGCCCAAGAAGGGAGGTAGCAGCTTACAAATACAGGGGTTCAGGGCCTGCAGAAGAGATGGCATGCTATGGTGAAACCTGGGAATCAGGCAGATACATCAGTGAAGTCACCTGTATATGTCATGTATAGTTTAGTGTAGCTCAAGAAATTATTCCTCAATTCAACTGTTTCTTGGCCCTTTGTCTTCACAGGATCTAGGCAATCGCTTATGACACCATGCTCCCTGGTTTTCTCCTTCACTGCCTTCCCGGGAGATCGGGCTCTGATTTCTCTTTCCTAGTACTCTAGGTGCTGAGCACTTTGGAAAGAAATGTTATCTTCCTTCTGACTTCAGTCTGGATCGTCTTTCTCTTCTTCTCCCAGGAATGTCTCCATTGCACATGGAGTATAACCCAGGTCGCCCTAATAGCCCTTGTAGGGAAAGCTGATGTGTTGGATGACACAAGAATAGGATCCTTTGTGATCAAAATGAAACAAACATCTGAGTGTCACTACTGGGATGGGCTCATGTTGGAAATGCTATTCCTCACCCACAGGTATTCTCCTGTTTAGATGCTTACACCCCACCATAGACTAACCCTAAGAAACATGACTCTGCTTACAATTTTCTCCTAGTCTGTGTGGTATATTTTATTTGGCCCCTGCCATTTCAGAGAAGGGTGATCAAAAAAGGCTAAGGAAATCAGCAAGTGATTCCGGGAGAACATGGGGATATGAAGAAGTTGAGAATTAGCCAAGCATGTGACTTTTCATGAAACCAAGAACAAGGACCAGGGAGATGTTTATGAGATGGTATTAGGGAAATACAGTTCCAAAGATAGGATGAAAACAAATTATGGTACCTAAAATAGCAAAAATAGAGCAAAATCTGTGGAAAAGATCTTTCAGAACGTATCACCATTGGCTGAAAACAAAAAGCTAAGTACAGACTTTACTGCATGAAAATTTGACAATTCCTTGAATATAAAAAAAGGTATAAATCAAATTAAAATGATACATAATCAAATAAAGTGGGAAATATATTTTCATAGTACCAGAAGACCAAAAGTTACTATCTTTAATATGTTAAGTAGTATTAGAAATCATTAAGAAAAATGTTAAATAATCTAATTTAAAAATTATTTATATATAGGCACATAAATAGCTAATTAATCTTTAAAAAGAGTTGAATCCCAAGCATAATAATGCCACATAGGTGCATGCCTCCATAATAGAAGTTCCCTGGAAGTTACGTGAATGTTTTATTTTACTTTGCTTAATATTACGTAAATATGAACATGTAGACATACAAGATAAACATTAATATCATCAGCTGCATATAATTGAGATAAATAAACAAATTTATCAGGCAGAAAGAAGCCAATCTTAAGCTTATGTGATATTCTTAGATATATGTTGGATTTAATTCAGTTAACATCATATCCAATTGTGAAATAAAGAAGAAAGTTAGAGAACCAAATTCCCAAAGACTATGTTTACAAAGCATGGTATAATCAGAGATTGTGTAATATATTTTGGCTGTTTGGGGAACTAAACTCCTCATAATTATTTTAAAACATCTACTTTCATCCTGGGTTCCTATTTTCTAGAATATGTTACCTATAAAATTACTTTTTTTTTCTTATTGTGAAGTAACTTTAAATGGTTTTCTAGTCCATGGTACTGTAATGTTATTGTATGATGACAGATAGTAGCTCCACTTGTAGTGAGCACAGTCTCACACATAAGACTTGTTCAGTCAAGGGTTAGGGTTAGGGTTAGGGTTAGGGTTAGGGTTAGGGTGTTGTATACCTGAAACTAACATTGTGTGTCAACTATACTCAAAAAAATTTTTCTTAAGTTACAAAATGTGTAAAAATTAAAATGATAAAACTCCTGAAAACAAAAAAAGCTTTCTAGCATTGAGTAGTGTTCTCATAGGCTGGGGACCCCATTCCTGCTGCCCTCTCTATGTAACAGACAGCTTTCCCCTGATTTTTCACTAGGAGAAAGCAGCCAATACACCCAAGGCACTGCTAAAAGGTGACCCAGACTCTTTCTGTCAAGCATGTCTTCAACACAGACACTGAATAATGGTGTGCTGGAAAACTATGACATCCCCTTCTTCTTGACCTCTTCCAGTGATGGCTTCTCTTTTCTTAAGATGTTAATTTTATTTTGACAGTAAAGAAACCAGTTCTAGCATTATAAAACATTCATTTCAGTCTCTGTGCTGGTAATCTTTGAGAGAGCAAAAATCAAGGCCCTATTGTATTATGATTGATATGTTACAGGGAACCACACGGTTGGATAGCCATTACCAAAATTTAAAAGTAGACAGAGGGGTAGCTAGCTTAAAAAAAAAAAAAAAAAAAAAAAGCTTATAAGAAAACCAGCTTATAAGAAAAAAAAAAATAGAAACTTTCAGAAAGCACTCAAGTCACAGCAAGGGTCAGGGCCTTCTACTCCATTCTGATTTGAACCCAGAAACACAATCTAATTAGAGGTAGTTGTCACCTAAATGCTCTTAGGAGGAATAAGAAACTTCACCAAATAGGGGAAGTGTATTAGGAAATCTTCCCAAATACAAAGATAACAACAAAAAGAGTAAAACTAAGCTAAAAAACCAGACACCAAGTTGGTTCTTCATTGGTTTTGAGCACTGAAAACAGCTTCAGAATTACAAACTCATTAGCATGTTCTTTCCCATGGTATCAGGAAGAAAAATAAGTCAGAAAAACACTTCATTACATTTGACATTTACTAATGATGATAGAAGGTTATATTTGAAAGAAAGAAACATTTTATAATGTCAAGTGCCACTAATGTAATTAAATGTGAGCAGTCTCAGAAGGTAACTGGCTACAATGGTACCTCTTCTCAATTTGTTCAGAAAAATGGCTCCCAACCTTGGTTTTGCATTGTTCCTCTGCTCGGTTAATTCTGATAACTGGGGATACCTGCTGATTTTCTATAAATGTAGAGTTCCTATAATTGAAAAACACAACTGGAAATCTCTTACAGAGAAAGTGAAGGATAAAAATATGACTAAAACTGAAAACTGTCTTCCATGAAGGTTAGCTGTCATTTTCTTCTCTTTTAAGAAAAATAAAATGATTTTAGTTGGCTTAAATATTGTGATTTCTCATCCACATTTTTAAGAGGAATTTTTGGCTTTAATGATAGATTTGATTAGCAAATACTTGAGTGCATGTCAAGAAAAGAACTGTAAAATATAAAACATTAGCAGCTTGATAAGTAGTAGCTAGGAACATTTTCAGTTTGAATTTTGGCATTTTGATCTCTGTCTTTGCCTTAAATTTTTTTCTGGAGAAATATTCTTTTTTTTTTTTTTATAACTGTATGTATTGCATTCTCAAACCCTTTGGGCTTACGCAGAGATAACATGCAGCTTTAAGATAAAGGAAATAGCTTTCCATTGTAATTTGATTTTTGTTTTGGCAGTTACTCCTCTCTGAACTGGATTAAAAGGAAAATAAAGTAAACATTAGTAAAGGAATATAACTCAGATAACATCACCACAACTAAAACACATTTATTGAATGACTAGACAGGGAAAAACATATTAAAGGATAGATAATCCGAATACATGATAAAGTAGGCAATTTTACATGTGAAGAAACGCAATTGAACACATTGATGTTAGTTGATCAACAAAAGTAATTTAATTAAACTAGAGGATATAATATGTGATATTATACGTGTGATATAATGCGTGACTTGTGACAACTAAAGAGGTTTTGTCAGCAGAAATGAAAGAGGAGGATCCTTCAACCTAAGATATAGACACACTTCACTAAATTTCCAAACAGACACAAAGATATGAAACGGAATAGTCGGAAAGCCTCCAAGCAAGTAGTAATCTCTTGTAGGAATTATTTGGAAGCATCAAATGAAGATTAAATGATGCTTAATACAGTTTAGTAACAGTGTAGATTGATTGACCCATTGATTCTTTTGTTCATTCATTCAAAAAACATTTCATGAACACGTATTACCAGTTAGGGACAGTGATTGGTTTATGTTAAATTTATTCTACCTATTGGAGACATACTTTTATAGATTTTAAAATTCTACACATTAAAGGCATTTCATTAATCAGAATATCATATTCCCTACATGTCTACAAAAAATTAGGTAAAATCATGAAAATACCATTTCTAAAGAACTAGACAGACTAGAGATTCAAAATTGTAAATGAGACCACCTCCTCAGTGGTGAGGTTCTCTCAATTCATAGCCACTGTATGGGGTGTATTGGGTTCCCTCCAAAAGATATGTTGAAGCCCTAACCCCCAGAACTTTTGAATCTGACTTGGAAATAGGGTCTTTGTAGGTGTAATCTAGTTAATATGAGTTCATTCCAGGGTAGGGTGGGCCTCAATCCTACGACTAGTATCCTTTGAAGAAGAGGAAACAGAGACACAGAGCACACAGAGAAGGTCATATGAAGGCAGAGGCAGAGACTGTAGTGATACATCAAGAAGCCAAGGAAGCCAAGGGTTGCTGGCAACCACCAGAAATAAGGAGAGAGGGATGAAATGAATTCTCTGCTAGAGCCTGAGAGAGAACGTAGCCTCGTCATCACCTTAAGGGGACTTCTAGTCTCCAGAACTGTGGGACAGTACATTTCTATTTTTTTAAGCCACCCAATTTGCAGTACAGCATTGCTGCTGGAGTCACTGACTCCAGTCTGGAATCCTCATGATCAGGGCAGAAGCAATATAAATTTCACAGCTACCCACATACCCACTTACTACTTTACAGAAGACAAAATACGGAAAATTAAAGGTAGCCTTATTGAGAAGCCTAACACAGTCTTGCTGCCTGAATTCATGAAGGATGCTTTGCTAGAGTGCATTACTATATTCCACTTATGTAAAACTAATTCTGCGGGTGCCTGAGTGACTCAGTGGGTTGAGCGCCCGACTCTTGACTTCAGCTCAGGTCAAGATCTGAAAGTCGTGGGATCGAGCCCCGGGTGGGACTCCACGCTGAGCATGAAGCCTGCTTAAGGTTTTCTCTCTCTTTCCCTCTGCCCCTCTCCCCGCTTGCTCTTTCTCTCTCTTTCTTTCTCTCAAATAAAATTTAAAAAAATTCTGTTCACAAAAAGGTGAATTGATATACCTCTGGGATTTTAAAAAGTAGACTTTTATATATTTGCACACACATACATATATGAAGGAAAGAACAATGTTGCTTGAAATGACAAAAATTATATATTGCTTCATGTTGGTATTTTACCCCTAAATGAATGACATGCTATTATAGAAAAATGCAAAGTCATGAGGTATTCTGAGACATGACCCTCCAAAACAAAAGCAACAACAAAATGGTGATAATCACATATCATTTTTTTTTTGTTTGATGGTACTTTCCCTCAAGGGTTAGGTTATTTTTTCATTTTCATGAACAGACAGGCATTAAGGAGCATTGCATATAGTCTCATAAATATAGTAAGCAAAACAAGAAGCTTAAATATTTTGTTTTCTTACTACATATTTATTTTTGGAATGAAGTAAAAACTTTTTTCTTAACAGCAGTTAATCTTCTGTCAAAAAAAAATCTACAAACCACTCTTCTCTACTGATCTGGTACAAACAGTCCCTTTCAATTCACTTACACACACTTACACAATCATCTGTAAGTCAAGCCCACATTTTAGAAGACAGAACTAACAAACTGACCTCTAAATAGTTCTTCAATCAATTTAGATGTCCTTCCTACCAACTGTCCTTTATCCATCCTTCTTACACTAGTTTATTGATCAGATTTTCTTGTCATGATGTTTAGCTTTGAAATACCCAAACCTTCATTTTATAATGGCATCCACTTCTAAGTAAAACCTAATAAAATAAGCCTGAGGCAGAGGATAAAACTTGACCTATTATTTCTTGGCAGTGTTACCATGGCAATTCATCTTCCCTGGAAGAGAGGAACAGTCACATATAGCTCTTTTATTGGCAGCCTTTGACTCCATTGTCAGTAAGACCCTAACATATCAACCAATAGTATGTTTCTGCTCATGAAAGTTAAGACACTTTCACTAAACACTAACTGCTCTTGTGAACTCTTTAAGACCTAATAAAACTCACAAAGCTGTGTAAAAGGCATCTTCACTCATTTTATTTAAGAGCTTGCTTTCTAAGAATGATTAACACAAAGACAGAGAAAGATGCCATTTTTGCTTTCTTTTTAATTAATCTCTTTGACATACTTCTTCCCAGTGGGATTTTGATTATGCTCAATTTTGTCAAAACCTGGGGCATAATACTCAAATGCAGGCATGCTCAAAGCTTTTAGTCAAGATGGTGATTGTTTTTCTTCACAAAACACGATCCAAAATGCTTACAATGATCAAATGTTCTGTTTTAAAAGATAACAGGCTTTTCAGTGGGAATCTTATTGTTGTCCTAAAATTGGCAACAAGACTCAAACTAGACTCCTTGCAAAGGGATGGAACTGTCACTCACAAAGCCACATGCCAGTTGGAATGGGTTGGATGGGTGTCTGTGTAGGCAATGGGAGTACTGATCTGCACTTGTGTGGGGTTCCTAAGACCTGGAGAGAAATGGCAGGGTAGACAGGGAGGCAGGAGGGAGGTCTGACTTCCCACTGGTTAACAGGGCTAGGCTATGTGAGTTTCTCATGGATAAATAAACACCAAAGCAGGTAGCTGCGTTTGAGACATCTTGCCATTAACCCACTTTGTGAGAAGACTGTCTCCTGGATGAGGTGCACGAGTCTAGTGGTATACTAACAGGGAAAGGAGGCAGCTGAAGGAATGTTAGAAGGGAAAGGACCCTGAGCAAACTTCCATGTCATGGCACTGAACAGCAGGAGATCCCTGCAGGGCTCCCTGAACATCCTACATTAGAGAACCAGCATTTGACTATATGTTACACAGAAGGTGTGGACAACAGGACAGGCTTAGCTGGCGAAGCCAAGAAAGAATTATAATTCATCTCCCATTAGATAAAGCTGTCTGCCATCTCCTTGTCTCCCAGCTCTCCTTCCACTTTTGACATGGGAAGAGTAACTACAAAAAGGAGGTACAGAAAGGGTAAAAGAGTGGGTCAAACCCCTTTTCTTATTACACCACCAGTCCCTAGGAATATAGCCAGGATTATGATAAGGAAAGAATCTGAGTATTAAATTGTATGTGACAAGCGCATTTTAAACTAAGCTCTGGGCTCAGCAATACTGAGTATTTTTTGTTTTTGTTTTTTAATAAGCCTTATATTTTTTAAAGAATTTTTAGGTTCATAGTAAAATTGAGTGGAAAATTGAGAGTTCCCCTATACTCTCTGCATAGCCTCATGCATAACCTCCCTCATCGTCAACATCTCCCACCAGAGTAGTACATTTGTTGCAACTAATGAACATACCTTGACATATCATTATCACTCAAAGTCCACAGTTTATGTTAGGGTCCATTCTTGGTGTTATATATTCTGGGTTTGGGCCTGTACAAAATTATAGTGACATGTATCCACTGTCACATTATAGTACCATACACTGCCCTAAAAATTTTTAGTTCACTGCCCTAAAAATGTCTGGGCTCTGCCTGAGCTTTTCCTTTTAAATAGGAAAAAAAATGACTGGAAATGGTATCTGTTCAAGTTGTGGTTTGAGGATGGACATAGGACATTGAGCACAGTGTGACTGAAACAGGATTTCGATAGACATAATACTAATGTGTGATATTTAACATCAACAGATTTAGACTTTTCACCAGAGTAACCACCAGTGAAATAGAACAATGACAACATGAAGAATGGAGACATTAGCAGGACTTCATACGTTTCAGGGTATATTCACATTTATCATTTTATTTAATTATTCTGAGGTAGTAGACCATTTTATAGATGGTAAAACTGAGAAATAGAGAGGTTAGCCACCAGTTCTGAGTCATAAAAGTAGTAAATAACAGGAATCATACTAAGGCCAACCTTTTCTCACACACAGTCTACTCCTCCCCCCAAATTTTAGGTTGACTATTGGACAATTCAGATTTTTTTTCAGTTTGGCTCTATGTTTGATGTAGTCATTTGGCTATTTAACACCTGTTTCATGTATGTGCTTTTTGATCTTTGTCAGCTTCACTTTTTCAAACTCCATTCATTCTTTCACCAGTGGTAACCACGACTGGTCCCAACACTCTGCTAAAATGGTTCATGCTAAGGTAATCAGTGACATCCTGACTGCCATATCCAGTGGTTTAATTTCTGTTTCTCATCCCTGTTGTCCTTTATCAAACATGTGGTACCAATGACAAGTCCTGATTTCTTTAAACCTGTTCTTCCAGAACATGGTTCTCTAATTTAGGGTGTAAAAAGTCAAGATAGTATTAAGCGCGGAACAGTGCATAACATTGTTATGTAGAGTGGGAAACGGTAGCTGTTAAATTATTCTAAGTATTTGATTTTGGGGAAATAAAGATATTAAATTTTTATTTTAAATATAAACTGTGGAATTTTAATAATCACCTTATATATAACAGATACAACTTTCAAACTAATAAAGGAAAGAATGAAATTGGAGAAAATAAAAGCACTCAACCAATCCAAGAAAAAGCAGGAAATAAATAGAATCAGGATGGTCAAGGCAAAGTCATAAAATAAGATGGCAAACATATAACCATATATAGTGGTAACAGAGTAGATATTAAAGGGCCAATTTCAACAGTAAAAAGTTTCTGATGCACTAGATCAAAAATCCTGTAAGAGGGAAAAATGTATTTAAAAACATTCTGTGAATTCAGAGCTGAAACAGACCTAGAACATTTAGATTCTCATTTACAAATCAGGAAATGAAAGCCCAGAGAGGCCAGTGAGATAATCAAGTTCATGCAGTTTATAAGTGCTGAATAATCAGGCGCGTGGGTGGCTCAGTCAGTTAAGTGTCTGACTTTGGCTCAGGTCATGATCTCACAGTTTGTGACTTCGAGCCCAGCTACGGCTCTGTGCTGACATCTTGTAGCCTGAAACCTACTTGGGATTCTGTGTCTCCCTCCCTCTGTGCCCCTGCCCCACTCACATACTTGTCTTTCTCTCTCTCTCCCTCTCTCTCCCTCCCTCCCTCAATCCCTCCCTCCCCCCTCTTTCTTTCTCTCTCTCTCAAAACTAAAGAAACATTAAAAAAAATTTTAAGTGCCAAATAATCAACAATAACCCAGATTTCCTGACTTGAAATACAATTTTCTGTTAAAATATAGTTTTCTATTTTTAACAAAAGTGTACCTAATCTTTATAGACTAAGTACTGTATGCACCTTCATTCTTTCTTGAAAATACAAGGTCTACGTTCCAGACTACTGACATTTTCTCGTAGAGGGTAGAGAAAACTGTGATGAATAATAAGGGTCAGAATATGACAATTAGGAGTGCCTGGGTGGCTCAGTTAGTTTGAGCGTCTGACTTCGGCTCAGGTCATGATCTCACACAGTCTGTGAGTTAGAGCCCCAAATCGGGTTCTGTGCTGACAGCTCAGAGCCTGGAGCCTGGTTCAGATTCTGTGTCTCCCTCTCTATCTGCCCCTTCCCCTCTCACATTCTGTCTCTCTCTGTCTCAAAAATATTAAAATAAATAAATAAAAATAAAATAAAATAAAATAAAATAAAATAAAATAAAATATGACCAAAAAATACCACAGGTGATCTTTGCCTTGACCTAGCCTTATGAATAAACAATGTCTTGTCTACTTATATTTCTTTAAAAGGATGGAAGTGAAGTAATGAAGGATGAGAGAGAACACTGGATAACTTGATTTTCATCGTGGTAAAATTTGTGAGTTTTGATGTTGTAATCAAAAGATGAAAAACACCAGTGACACATGAGAGAATTACATTGCCTTTAGTTTTTTGTACAAGTTTGACTTGAGATATCTGTGTTACAATGATGGGAATGTGGTTCTTAGACACAAGAATGTGGTCAAGGTCTCCTAGGAGAGTGGAGCTATTTATAGTTTCCCTTTGAAACGATGAAGATAGGGTGATACCGTGGCACAGGAAGATGAGAGAGGATGAAGATCAGAGGCCCTTGCAATGCCTTTCAGAGCTGAGAAGCAAAGGCGAGGGCAAACTGAAGAAGAAAACTCAAAGACTTCCAATTTTCTTTTGAAAAATTAAAGAGGAAGGTTACAAATCCTGTCTGCATTGTTGTGCGGCCACAGAGGGTGGGGGCACCTGTCCTTTCTGTCTTGTGTTTTCAAGCCCAAGGGAACTTCAAAAAGAAATAAAAATATCCTATCAAATGGCCATTCCTTTATTCTTCTGGACTATTTTAACCAAGAATAAAATGAATTCTTAACTTAGCCCAAGCAATTTAGTGTCTAGCCAAAATGAACATTCGGGCTCAAAATTTATATAAGGAAAAAATCGGGTTGTTTTAACTAATCAATATTTTGTCTGGGTTGGGGCGCCTGGGTGGCTCAGTCGGTTAAGCGTCCAACTTCAACTCAGGTCACGATCTCGCGGTCCGTGAGTTCAAGCCCCCCATCGGGCTCTGCGCTGATGGCTCAGAGCCTGGAGCCTGCTTCCGATTCTGTGTCTCCCTCTCTCTACCCCTCTCCCGTTCATGCTCTGTCTCCCTCTGTCTCAAAAATAAATAAACGTTAAAAAAATTAAAAAAAATATTTTGTCTGGGTTAACTTCTTGGTAAAAACTAACCAAACAACGTAAATCTATATTCCTAACATTGGGCTGGGTAGTGAAAAAAATACAGAATAAACATCCATGAGAGGCAATATCTAAATCAAATAATTTGCATTTCCAGTAACCTGACAAAATGAAAGTTGTAAAAGCAATCTGAGAAGCTGGCTGTATTTGAAGAGTTTACTGTGTGATGGGTGAAATGTGTTCCAGGGGAATCCAAGAAGGGACAGCTTGAAGGGAACTGGAAAAAGCTCCAAGAAAAGGTAAGGCAGGTTCCCCAGTGACAGGTAGGTTTTGAGGGGCTGAGAGGAGGTGGTCAGCAGACAGAACCACAGTCAGGATGATAGAGAAACTTGGAGATAAAGCAAGGAGTGAAGAGACTGGCACTGATGCTCTCCTTTGTAAATTTCTCTTTCACTAGTCCCCTGTGGGGACTAAAACAATATTTATCCATAAGTACTATAGAAGAGCTTGTTCTGCATCTGAAAATTCACCTGGTGATGTAAATGGAAAGAAGAATGCCCTGTTTCCCCTTTAAACTGTACTGTCTGGTAGGGAAAAAAAAATGGAGAACAGATTCTTATTTCTTCTGTAGCAGGATGCACAGTCTGAAATGAAAGAGAAAAAATGTCATCTATGACCCAGTACCAGCTGGGTCAGGTAGTTAAACCCCTCTGAATTTTCACTTTCTTTTTTTTTTTAAGTTTTTTAAAATCTTTATTTGTTTTTGAGAGAGAGACAGAGTGTGAGCAGGGAAGGAGCAGAGAGAGAGGGAGACACGGAATCTGAAGCAGGCTCCAGGCCCTGAGCTGTCAGCACAGAGCCCGACTCTAACTCCTGAACCGTGAGATCATGACCTGAGCCGAAGTCAGATGCTCAACCAACTGAGACACCCAGGTTCCCCTGAATTTTCACTTTCTAGCTAAAATAAAGATAATATGATCTACCCCTTAAGGTTGTGGTAAGGATTAAGTAAATTCATATATCTAAAGTCTTCTTGCACACACTAGGTGCTCAATAAATGGAACCTCTTTTATATTTTTCTCCCGGAAGCAGCAACATGTGGAGAACAGAGCAAGGGCTTTGGTGTTAGAACAGCTGAGGTTCCTGCTCTGGCTCTGATATACATACTGTGTGGCTTTAGAAATATCACTGGACCTCTCTGAGCGTCAGCTGCATGATTTCCAAATTGAAATCTTTACCTGATACTGAGTTGAACTGAAAGCTGCAAATAAGAAAAGTACTATGCGAGCTATAAAATGCTATAGCTAGCATCATTATTGCTTGTGTTAATGATGGTAAAGAACTGAAGCAAGGATGTCAAATTCTAAGAGAAAGTGTCTGTTAAGATGCAAATGGACTGCTCAGTAGAGTATTATTCCTCACTTATCCCACCCTCCACCCTTGGGAAGGAGCAGAAATAAAGATAGGAATCCTTCTGAATCACCCAGAATCCACATGCCCTCTTTTTCTCTCTCCATGCCCCGTTACATAAAAATGGAACAGATTTCAAAGAAGAAACACACAATGAAATCTCTATCAGGACTATCACTTGATTAGGCTCACAAATTTCTTTAAAGTCCTCTACACTTTCTTATTTTTATGAGTGTCTTGACTGTCATTGAGACAAAAGGCCTAATGAATCACAACAGTGTTTCAAGGTTAAAGTAGTGAGTTCCACATCTCAAACTACGGTGCACTGAGGTAGATAAGAACCATTTCACAATGAGTATGATGTGTGATGAATGAAGTCTCTAAAACACACAGGGAGACAAAGGGAAATGAAAATGTAGAAACCAGATGCTACAGAAACAGAAGTCCCGTAGCATCTCATTACATGCTCCACACAGGGAAACAGCAAGCTCGCAGCAGGCAGCTGGCCGTGTAACAGACATGGGCCATGAGAGGATAAAATCATTGTCTGTCTTCTGGGGAGCACTGGAAAGCCAGAGAAAAGAGATATCAGGGAAAGGATGTTTCCTTTGGAAAGGCTTCTGGACCAGAAACAACACCGCTATTACTAATGGCATACATTTCTCTTTTATAAGTGGGTCTAATATATTTGTTTCTTTATGAATAGCCTGCAACGTAAATGATTTTTAAAATATAATGTGATGATATTCCTTCCATCCACGTGGAATGTCTAAACATCAAAGCAATCCTGAGTTGCTGACTATGGTTTCACAAGTTGTTGAGTTAGTGGAAAACATTAATCCTATTGACTGGCATTTGGGAAACAGGGAAAGTCACACCCAGGCCTCATACAGCATGGGGCAATTTCACCCATGACCCCATGTGACATAACATTTCCATAAGAGGTTACATAGGATTCAATTTTATAAGGCACAAAGTCTTCCAGGGCCTCCTATAATAGAGGATAATCGCAAGTAAGGCTTCAAGATCCCATAACTCAGTAGGTGACAAACCTGGGCTTCTTTGCCTACATTTTTTGGCTATGTTGAAACCATCAAAAGATGGCTTCAATTGGTATTAAAGCAATTGTCTCTTTTCTGTTCTATTCTGATCAGATACCAATGCAGAGCTGAATCTGACGTTCGGCTCTATAATTGGAGGAACTGAAATCAGAGATGAGGTCAGAGGCCAGCCACAAAGATGATAGAGTTAATGAGAGATGTGCTCATGGAGAAAAAAAAAAAAAAGCAAGGAGGCTTTATTAAGTCTCAGGAGTCTGAATAGTGACTTCCTCCAAAGATGAAGATATACAAGTCTTTCTGATACAGCATGGGAAACAGATTTTTTAAAAATAAATCTTTATTCAAGACAGGAGTGGACTTACTGGTGGGGTGGGAGGAAATAGGGCTGGACACTGGCTGCCAGGGCTGGGGAAGCTAGGAAGGCAGACCCAGTGCTGAGGACTGACTGTGAACAGTGGACTCTCCTCTGGAGAAGGAAAGAGGCCAGTGTGGGGAGGGAAGACAGGCCATGGGCACTCAGGGCCCCTTTACCATTGTTACTATGCAGACTGATTTTGAAAGGGATAAAATCTAACCATAGCACTGTATATAAACAAAATCTCAGGGAGGCCAAACTCATATTAAAACTTGATACGATCTAAATACAGAATAACATCCACAGAATTTATTCAACCTGAATTCCATTTAAGAGTTAAATCTTCTACTCAGTGAGAAAAAGCAAATTTCCAGAATTTATTATCAAGGAAGCAGCCACTTTATGTCTCCAGATGAAATGAAAAAGAACCTGTATTGAATTGCAGCTCCATCACTTACTAGAAGAGAAGTATGTTAAACACTCATACCTTTTAAATGTAAGAAGAGAGGTTAGCTAAGACGAAGAAAACCATTGTTGATGGGGAATAAAACCTATGGATAAAGCAACATTTAGTTTTTATCTTTCAAAGTAAAAAAAGTTACCAAAATCACTGCATTACAAATAGATTAAATAGACCTAAGTCATTTGCCAAACAATCTGGCAGCCCATAAAAGCATTTTTCCCACATTTAAATTTCACTGACAACATGGCTGCTGGCATGAGAAGCCTGAAAGGGCATTAGCATTCTGACTATAATTCCGTTTTTTACTTTCAACGCAAAAAGTTCTTTTGGGGCTTGTGTGCCAGACAAATGTATTTTTCTTACCATGCCAACAGACCCTACTGCTCGAATAGCTTGATAGCAGAGTCAGAGAGCAGATGCACTGGCATCTACCAATTCTTTCCTACAGGAAAGACAGAAAGTTGTCCAGCTGGGTACCACCCAGGCTGGAGTATGCCAGGCTTGATGCTCATGCTGTGCTAATAAGGTCAGGGTCTGATCCCTGTGAGTTCTTTGTTCTGCCTGACTACATGCTCAAGCTGGCCACTCATTTCACAAATGTGAGGGAAAGGTGGATGGGCAAGGCAGTAAGGCTGGATTTGCACAGATCCCTCATCCTTTACAGAAAGACGAATGAATGACTCTTTACATCTAAAGACCACTTTAAGCTGCTGAAGAACATGACCACTTGGGTCAGGGTTTCTTCCCTTATTTTGCTATCGCCAACAGCAATAAATTCTGATGTAGTTCAGACTGGTTTGTATGGACAAATAACTGGAGCTAACCTCACATTCAGGGAAGTTTTAGGAAACCTCTTCTTTTGGACAGGCTTACTCATAAATTATAGTTGCTGTGTTAACATAGTGCCACAGTCTGAGAGACTCTCCTTTAGTATATTTGGTGGTGAACTCTGGGAATTGGCACTGTCTCCAAGCATGCTTGCCTTGGTCATTCTGATGCTGGTAGTGTGACTAACACTGGCTCTCCGTGAAGAGTAGGGACACTGGGGTTAGGTGACTGGTGGTCACACTCTGACTCCATCACTTACTATGTGATCTTAGAAAAATCAGTTAACCTGTCTACACCTCAGTTTCCCCAACTGTGAAATGGGGATTATGATTGACTACCTCCAAGGTTGTTATGAAGAATAAATGAATGAACACAGGTAATTGTTTAGCACAGGCCCTCAGCAAATATTACTGAGTAGTAAATATTACTACTCCCAGAGGCTCTTTCATCTTTTTTTTTAAGTTTCTTTCTGAAATGCAATGTTTGATATAATAATATGTTTCACATATAATTCACATATTTTCTCTCTCAAAAATAAATAAACATTAATAAATTAACATTAATAAATAAACATTATGGTTTAGGTTTTCAGAGTTGCTACAGAAATTCATACGTATACAAATTCATATATACATATTACATATATTGTATTTTACAGGTATTATAGACCTAATTCTTGTATGCCATTTTTTTTTCAAAGATGTGACTACAAACCACTGCTAATAACCCTTATTTAAATAAAATGATAAGTGGCCAAGAGGTAAAGATGTCTTACAAGTTGTCATTCCTCAGTAAAATAGGATCTTTTCTTTTCTTTTTTTTTTTTTTTTTCAAATGGAAATGAGATTACTGCTATGGTCTTCCACGTTGCTTGGAATTGACAGGCAAAAATCTCTCAGCTTTAATATTTCTTTCTGCCAGGACAGCAACTTCAATATGAAGTGTCCAAGGCAATTAAAAAAAAGAGACAAGCAAATAAAAATTGGAAATTGCCATGGAAAGAAAAGCAAATAAATAATGACTAGGATGTTCCTTGGGACTTTATCCAAGTTGGGTTTTGCAAAGGGATAAAGCCCTTTGCCTCAATGGTTAAAAATGATTGGAACTGTATAGATTGTGATCAAAAGGGAGAACCAACTAATACAGAAATCAGTCACTTGATGTATTGGTGATTACTTCATTTCTGGACATGTTTGAACATAGGTTTTGTGAGCCATGTCAAGGATGATTCAGAAAACAGTTAACACATTCTGTAAGGGATTAAACTATACAACAAGATTTTAAGAAGAAAGTTGTAGATGGTGCCTAAGCTCTAAAAACAGAGCAATGGAAGGTTAATGTTTTTGATAACTACCAAGAAGCAGAGGAGTTACTAAACATCTTTAAAAAGATAAGGACCTCAGATTTTAGACATGTTTTATTTTTTTAGCCTTAGGTGGAAACTCCAGAGCAGAGATGTTTTAAAACCAACAGTCTATAAATAGGTGTATCCTCATTATATTACAAACCTGCATTTTCTTCTAATAAGTCTTTTAGATTACTGATTTTTATTCTTCCTATTGTACAAGTTTAAATGATTCCATAGGGAGATTAGCCATTTATTTGTAAATAAATATACAAATTTGGGATGGATGCCCAAGGCAAAAGTTGGAAAATATGCTTTTCCAGAAGGCGTTCAAACCTTCTGCTTCTAAGACTACTGTCCCACAATGTATAGTGGGAACTGACTGATTTTTCTTCTTAATTAGTAAGATAGTAAAGATTAGCATCCAAGGTGGCCACATAGACTACTCCTTAAGCAAAAAACTGTTTCTACACTTGATGTCTCCTTTACACTTGTATTCCTAGGTCATTTGGCAGTTATTGGGCTAAATTATTTTAATTTTAATTTTTAAAAAATTGTCCCACGTATCCCCCAAAACATCAGAGAAACATTATGAGTCATAAAGTCATAATTTTCGGGGCGCCTGGGTGGCGCAGTCGGTTAAGCGTCCGACTTCAGCCAGGTCACGATCTCGCGGTCCGGGAGTTCGAGCCCCGCGTCAGGCTCTGGGCTGATGGCTCAGAGCCTGGAGCCTGTTTCCGATTCTGTGTCTCCCTCTCTCTCTGCCCCTCCCCCGTTCATGCTCTGTCTCTCTCTGTCCCAAAAATAAAAATAAACGTTGAAAAAAAAAATTAAAAAAAAAAAAATAAATAAAGTCATAATTTTATATGGGAGGCACCAAAGATGTAATGCTTGGAATCTCCCATGTTGAAACAAACTGCCAGGCTGCCATGAGAAATGTGAAAGCAAGAGGAAGGGGATGGGCCAACAAAGGGTCAAATGCAGCCTAAGCCTCCCATCATAGGAAGACGGACACTTTAGAAACAAGTGCATCAAATTGTGCATGTACAATTGTGCATGTAAAATTTAATTTGCTCCATTTCCAGAAACAAGTTAAATTAATTTATAAACCAAACAGCCCTTCTCCAAAGAGAGAGGAAGAGAGGGAGGAACGCAGAGAGGGAGGCAAGAAGGGAAAGAGGACAAAGTGCTTGCGAGCAAGTCATTTTATTCAAGGAGTCCTTCCAGCAGTAAGTTTGGGCATCATCTAGTTCTTCTCCATGCACCCAGTTCCAAGAAATTTCTATGCCCTTTAGAATAAGACTTAGCTCGGGGCGCCTGGGTGGCCCAGGTGGTTAAGTGTCTGACTTCAGCTGTCATGATCTCACAGTTTGTGAGTTTGAGCCCCGCATCTGGCTCAGTCAAGGCTGACAGCTCAGAGCTTGGAGCCTGCTTTGAATCCTGTGTCTCCCTCCCCTGCTCTCTGCCCCTCCCCTGCTCATACTCTGTCTATCTCTCTCAAAAATAAATAAACATTAAAAAAAATTTTAAAAGAAGACTTCTCTTTAGCATTATTAATATTCACTGAAAACCAAATTTATTTTATCTTAGATTTTATCTTAAATTCAAGTACCTCTTACCTCCTTTCCTAATGAATAAAATACCCAAATAACACAATGTCAAACTCATCATCCAAATTGTTTAAGAGCTCATAAAAGAAAGCCAATTCTTTGTAAATTTCCAGGGATTCCAGCGAACAGTGATATTGCAAAACATCTAACCATAAGACAGAAGAATCTAGTGCACACTTGGACCAGATACTTCTCTCCAACTGCTGTAATGAAATTCACTTGTGAGCAGCTGTTTTCCTCCTGTAGGTAAAGACCACTTACCTAGTTACAAAATAAGAACACAAAAACTACCCTATGTGATATATTATTCCATTAATCAGTTTATCTAAAAATACTTTGAGAGCAGAGATTCCCTGAATATCATTCTACCTAACATACAACCTAATGCCATAAATAAACAGATGGTTAGAAAAATGTTATTGAAGAGTGAGGGGAATAGTAAAGGATCATAGTGATTATCAAAAATAATAAGTTATGATTGCCTTTGTTTTGATGAAATTGGCTCACAATATAGCGTTTCTCCAGCACTCACTCTGAATAAAGCAAAACTGATATCATCAGCTACATGCTTGAAGTTCTCTCTGATTTGATAATATGGGTTTCTTATGGTATTAATTAATGGAGAGTACATTACTGCCCAACAAATCAGCCTTTCCAGTGTTGGGCAATGGTATCACCAGTCCTAATTCAAACTGGAGCTAAATTTCCAGCTAAAGAATGACTGAAGGTTACAGCAATTAAAAAGAAGAGCAAACTCTTCTTTAGACTTCTGGGAATATGCCAACCGAAATCATTCAGATAAGGTAAAAGTCACTTTACCTATTTATCACATCCCTTTTTGATAACTACAGTCTTGGAATGTAATAGAACTTCAGCACCAGACACATTCAGCATGGTTCATTGGCACAATAGGTTTTCATTTTGTTTTTATTTTTTATCTAGTCTCTTAGCACGTTTGATGTCTATAATAAATACATTGTCTGTAATACTGTGAATTAAATCTCCAGGACTATTTATCTACTCATTGAAACTTTAAACTCTTAAATATATCTTCTATTCCCCCACCCTCTTGCCCCATTTTATTCCCTGTTCTTACAAATTCAGCTTATTCAGATTCCACATATAAGTGATATCATACAGTACATGTACTGTACTTTTTTTGTATTTGTATTATTGTTTTTGCATACTACAAGACCCTCAGTGCTTTCAAGAATTCTGTGTTTGAGATTATTTTCAGCTATTTGGATTATTTTTCACCTCACTAAACAAGGAGAATTTTTTTCCCTTTTCTGTAAACAGAGATATCTAGGCAGTTGATCCTTTCAGAGTCCTTTAATACAGAGCTCTCGCTGCTTCCCCTTATCTGAGTAGACCAGCAGGCAAACTTAAGAATTATGAACCACAAATTATATGCAAACCCAAGCAGTATGCACTTAACAAAGATTTCATGGCTCTGCAGTTTTCATAATTACATTAAAATCAGGCGTGTCTCTCTTTAAACACCAAAATGTGTTTTTATAAAGAAATTAGATTCAGGATTTGTCATTAGGAAGTAAATAAGCAAGGATTAAAATGGCATTTGCTGTGATGAATTAGTGGCTCTAAGTAAGTAATCAGCAGCTATAGTAAAGCACACTCCCGCCTGGAAGCAAGGAATGGGCTTTGGACTTGGAATCTCAGCTTCTTCCAGAGTAGTGGACTCAGTTCTTCCACAAACTCCCT
Source organism: Lynx rufus (assembly GCF_022079265.1). Lineage (NCBI taxonomy): Eukaryota > Metazoa > Chordata > Mammalia > Carnivora > Felidae > Lynx > Lynx rufus. Next base: position 126,760,191 of record NW_025814823.1, on the reverse strand, counting down.
CTGGCGCTTTGAGAAAGTCACATCATCTTTTGAGTTTCCTTATTTGTAAAGTGACATGACAAAATTACATAATTTTTAAGGTCACTTTCAATTCGAAAGACTCCTAAGGTTAAGCCCTTTTTTTTTTTTTTAATGTTCATTTTATTTTTGAAAGAGAGAGAGCACACAGGCAGGGGAGGGGCAGAGAGAGGGAGACAGAGAATCTGAAGCAGGCTCTACACTATCAGCATAGAGCCTGATGTGGAGCTTGAACTTGGGCCCCAAGCCCCCCCTCCCGTTTTTTTTTAGTTTATTTCTTTATTTTGACAGAGAGAAGGAGAGAGAGTGTGCATGTGTATGCAATGCTGGTGCACGCATGAGCTGGGGAGGGGCAAAGAGAGAGTCCCAAGCAGGCTCTGCACCAATGTGGGGCTCCAGCTCAGGAACTGTGAGATAACGACCTGACTGGAAATCAAGAGTAGGACCCTTAACTGACTGACCCACCAGGAGCCCCATTAAGCCTTTTTAAAGGAATTTATTTCACTGGAGAATTTACATTTAATACACACTGGAAGGTCTCTACAAAGCTGTTTAGTACACTGATTTTTAAAGAGTTTTATAAATTTCAGGGCACTGATTCTCATACCTTACCAGGCATCAAAACCTAAAGAGGAAATTCCTGGGGTCCATCATTAAAAACTGATTCAATGGGACAGGGGTGAGCACGGAAAACCCGCACTTTGTATGATCCTAGAGGAAATTCTGATGTGGGTGCTCTGTGGACTTCACTTTGAGATTAAATTAGTAGTTGTAAAGAAGTAAAGCAATTTATTCAAATCCTGGCTTAATCCCTGGAAAAACTACAATGTGATGTTAAGACACAATCATTCCAAACAAAAGCTTCTCCTGCCCTCAGAAATATGAATAGGAAAGAATACATTTGCTGTGATTCATCAGGAGAGTTCAAATGTAGCTGCTACATATAATTTCTGACTTATCCTTTTTGTCTTTTACTAAAAGTTCTTCACGTTTCTCCTCCTCATGGAAATCACTTTAAATACCATTTACCCTGAGTATTCGTTAACCCAACAAATAGGCCGTCTTGGATTTTTCTGTCAAAAATTTCGACTTCTTTGTCTCCCTAAAATTTAAATTTATCCAGAAATAAAGGTGACTCAATACTAGTTTATCTCAATACCTCAGTGTGAAGAGGATGTTTTTATTTTATACACAAAATCACAACAAACTCCAAATACATACTGGCTTAGCTAAGAAAAGTAATTTACAAAGTTGGAAAGATACACAACAGAGGTGTTTACAAATATTCAACAAAGACATATAGGAAATTCTTCATAAGATGAATATTTATAATACATAAAATGACAAATTCTCTTCTCATATCCTTTTATTCTAGGCTAAATTAAAAAATAACAATAGCGTGATGAAGCAGTGCTATTGCAGTGGAAATAAATTGCAACAACATGCTAACATTTGGATTTTAAAAATATTGAGGGAAGCAATGAAAAAACAAAAGAGAATACACTTTATAATTCTCTCTCTGTACGCATATTCCTCAAAACAGAGGTCAGGATTGTGCTTCCACTTGGGAAACAGTGAAAGAGGAGTATCTCAGACAATGATAATGTTCCATTTCTTGATTTGGAATCTATCACTCAGATATATACTGAATGGCAAAAAAAATTGAAAATGTGTTTATATTTCTATTTTGTTTACTTTTCTGTGTGTATGTTTTGAAAAACTGACAGAAGGCTCCATTATTTGATTATTTAGATTTTATTATTAAATAGTCTATTAAACTATTATTTTATCTTTAAAAAAAAATTCTGTTTCTAATCTCTATTCACAGTCCAGGTCAACATCAGGTCTATTCCCAGCAGGTTATAAAATTCCACCATGCAATCCTAGTTTTGTTTCCTAAAGTATACAGACTTGGATATTAAAAAAGATTAACTGAAAATGTATAAACATTAGTAGTTATCTCTGGGGGGCTTCTTTAAAAATTAGGTTTTATTTTCTGTTTATTCTTTTGTATTTTCAAATTTTCTACAAAGGCTATTGCATCTTTTATCATTTAGAAAGAAAAGAAAGGAGAAAAGGAGGAAAGGAGGGAAGGTAGGAGGGAGAGAAGAGGAGGGGGAACAGGACAAGGCATGTGTGTGCGGCAGGAAGGAAAGAGACAGACAAGAGAGGGAAGGAGTGGGAGAGAGAGACACCAGCTGGAAAGTGCTATGGCAGACATGAGGGGGTGTCTGGGACACGGAGGTATACAGTGGTGAGAGGTATGGCTACCTGACTGCTTGAAGGAAGCACACAAGGGTATGGAAACTTTGCAGGAAGACGTATAGTCTGAAGTGCACTAGGGTGTGGGAGAAAATGGCCTCTTCAGGATGTACAAGGAGTCTGCATGGATGACCTATATGGCAGTGATGCTGAAATTGTGGCTTGCAACCCATGAGTGGGCCAGAAAGTCAGTGAAGTGGGTCATGGACAGCATTTTAAAAATTAATAGGATACAAGAGAAAATATCACTATACATCACACATAATAGGTATCATTTTAGTCTGTGTCTGTGGGTGTATGTGCAAATTGGATCATGATGTAAAATATATTTTTGTTGTAGGTGTGGTCAGAAAAGGTTTGAAGCTATTGCTGAGGTCTGGGAAGTCATGAGTACCCCACACGGGACAGTATACTCCACACTGCATCATCATTATTCTCTTGTCAAGATTTTTTATGATGAAATCTATACATATATACATGTATACACACACACACATATATACATATTCACGCCTATATTATATTATATATTATAGTATATATTATATACTATATATCATATATAGTATATAAGTAATAATATATGTACAATAAATATACATAAATATATATGTATACATTCCTATCTGCTCCAATTGGTTAGGAAATCAATTCAATGCAGTGAAACATTGTACAATCATGCCCCCAAGGACAGGTTGAGGGAACTTACACTGGTCAGCCTAGCAAAGTAGAAAGCACTTTGTGGTTCATTGCATGTAACTACATATATCACCTTACTTGAGGTTAGACTAACTTTACAGGAGATGTTCAATGAATATCATCCTTGTTCTGTAAATAAACAAGTTGTGTCTCAGAGAGTTGGAGGAAACAATCTCAAGTTTACCCAAGAGATCTTCGGGTGAATTCGCTGTTTCTGAAGTCCTCTGAATAAGTTCCATTCCATTCAAGGTTAATGTCACACACGTGCATTCTTTTGCTTGTCTCTATCCCTTACAGTACAGAACATTAAAAAAGTGTGGGGAATAGGGATGTTTTGGATTTTAATATTTTCCAGAAGTTTCAGAAGACTGAATTACAGAAATTCAGAAGACTGAATTACATGAAACACATGTAAAGATACTGCTTCTGTCTTCGGAAGTATTTCCATTAATTTTTAAAATACATTCACAAATCACTTCCATGTACCGTAATGAGTGTAGGATTAAAAAAAAAAAAAGATGAGTAGACGTGACCCCTCTTTCAATAAGGTTATGGACTGGTCAGGAAGGTGGGGTGTTGATCGCACTCATGGAAACCTCCAGATGCCTGTGCATGAAAGAGTCCTGCTCTATGTATCATCTAGAACTGACACACCATCTGGCAAACATTTACTGAGCGCTCTGTGTTTGGGTCACTGGGTTGGGCACTGAGGTCACAGGAATGGATATGACAACATTCTGCACTCCAGGACTTGGAGTCTCATAAAGGAATGCCTGGAGCACTCCTGGGTGAACTGTCCAGGTAGCTTTGAGAGTAGTAGTCTCTAGCATTCATTCACCTCTCAGTTTCTTAGCCCAACCGCTTAGCTGGATAACTATTTAATAAAAAACAGTGAATACAACATTGCAGGGTTTTGATAAATTTGGATAAAAAAAGAAAAAATTTGGGGCGCCTGGGTGGCTCAGTAGGTTAAGCGTCCGACTTCGGCTCAGGTCATGATCTCACGGTCCGTGAGTTCGAGCCCCGCATCGGGCTCTGTGCTGACAGCTCAGAGCCTGGAGCCTGTTTCAGATTCTGTGTCTCCCTCTCTCTCTCACCCTCCCCTGTTCATGCTCTGTCTCTCTCTGTCTCAAAAATAAATAAAACGTTAAAAAAAAAAAGAAAAAATTTGATGGTTTGTAGTAAGCAAGATGCATTCTCTCCTATCTGTCACAGTTTGAAACCAAAAATGTTCATTCCCAGTTTACATCAACATTTTTAATTCCTGGTCCAGGTAGACTGTATAGTTTTAGTAAATTATATTTTGAGTTTAAAGGGGCTATATAATTATAAGTGTTTTAAAGAATCATAGCCATTGTTGGGGCGCCTGGGTGGCTTAGTGGGTTAAGCATCTGACTTCGGCTCAGGTGTCATGATCTCGTGGTTCATGAGTTCGAGCCCCACATCAGGCTCTGTGCTGACAGCTCAAAGCCTGGAGCCTGCTTCAGATTCTGTTTCCCTCTCCCTCTGCCCCTTCCCCACTCACACTCTGTCTCTCTCTCTCAAAAATAAATGAACATTAAATTTTTTTTAAAAAAAGAATCACAGCCATTGTCTAAGTACTTTATTTTCTAGAAAGTAGCTGAAAATGGAGTAGAAATGGAAAAGCTATGCCAGAAAAGGTGACCCAAGGAAAGACTCATCAAACACATTGTGACAATAAGGGGATTGTATATAGGGGTTTGTTTATGCTTATTTATATTTGAATGGAATGCCACTTCAATGTTTACTGCAATAAAAATAAAAAATAATGCATATAGGTCAAAACCAGGAACAAACATAACATGTTCCATCATTTCTCCACTTCAGTTTAATGTATCTTGGTGGCAGCTGGCTAAATTCTATGCTTAACCTCAAAATGAAATCTCAGTTATTAGCAAAACCTACCAGTACTTGAGCTACTATGTATTTGTAAATATAAGATCAGCCTAGTCTTTTCCCCCTGAACAGTATTTTCTTACTAGCAAATATATATTCACATTTCTGGAAAATGGCACACTGATTTATTGTTTTTTTCTTGACAAATGCATTATCTAAACATTTAAAAATATGGAATATTGTACTAGCTCAAATTTGAGCTTATAAAACACTGCAATAAAAAGGCAAATGTCTGTATTTGGTAATGCATTTAAATTACATATATAATCTTATTCTTTCATTACTGTATTACACATACTTGGGGTTTTTAAGTATCCAACAACTTGGAACGATTTTAATGCCAGCTTTAACACACGAATCTATTAATGGAAATTCTGCAGCAGACCTACTTGCCCTTGGGTGTTCTAACCTTGAAGAAAAAGCATCATGTTATTGCTTTATCTGAAGTCTAGACTGATTCTCCCAGTCCAAAATCTGCTTGGGTCTATCAATCTTCAGAACACAATCACATTTTGTAAAGAGAAGGATAGAATGATTCATTTTTGATTAAAGAACAAGAAGACCAGTTCCACACACTAATCAAATCATAGTATAAATTAGATTTATCTGATATATTCTTCCAGTGACATCATAGGTGAGCAGAAGACAAATATAGTCCAAAACTACGTTATGTATTATATATATATATATATATATATATATATAGAGAGAGAGAGAGAGAGAGAGAGAGAGAGAGAGAGAGACATCACACGCCCACTTAATGTTCACTAAGTGTCTATGTTCTAGGTACAATGTGCAATTAAAGAAATGTAAGTCATGTTCACTGCCTCTCAGAAGCTTTCAGTTCCCTGAAAAGACATTTTGAATCAACATGGCTCCTTCTGAATGCCACACAAAGCCTCTCACACAGTCCATGATGTCTAGTAATTATACATATTTCCCCCCTTTAGTTAGACCTGTTAATCATTGTGTTTAAAGACTGTGAAAATGGGGCACCTGGGTGGCTCAAATGGTTACGGTTTGACTCTTGATTTTGGCGCAGGTCATGATCTCACAGTTGTGGGATTGAGACCTGAGCTCCATGCTGAGCCTGCTTGGGATTCTCTCTCTCCCCTCTCTCTCTCTGCCTCTTCCCCTGCTCATTCTCTTTCTCTCTCTCTTGCTCTCACTCTCTCTCTCAATAAGTGAACTTCCAAAACACAAACAAAAATAAATAAAGACAGCTAGTTTCCCTTCTCCATCTATGTCAGTGCTGAGCTTCTGTAATATATACAGAGCAACATCTCCTCCTCTCTTTCTTGCTTCTTTCCTTGACTTTCCATTCCCTGTGAACTTTACCAATACTCATCAGACAGACACCTGATCTACATATCTTCAATACTCTCTGGTTGTAAAAACTTTTCTCTATTTGGAGGAATAAACCTCAGTCTACTTACGAAAAAAAAAATGTAGAATCAACCTTACTATACATTCACGACAGACAATCTTCTAAAACTTAAAGCTCTCCAGTACCTTCCCACAGACCTTTAAATGCAATCCAAACTCTTTGGCAGGATCTATAAGAACCTATGTGATCTGCTTCTTAGCTCCCTCTTCTATCTTCTCGTCTTTCCCTCTCTCCTTAATTCCTGGCCACAGTGACCCTCTTTCTCTCTTCAAACAACCCTATAACAGCCTCTTTGGAACTGCAGTAACCATATAAAGACCCACTCAAAGTCAACAATATAGGAGTGGGGGAGGGAAGAGGAAATGGTTGGAGTTATGTGATTATCCAGCATTTGGGGTAGGGTGGGGTGACACTAAATTCAACTTTAAGAAATGAAACCTGATAAAACTGTGAAAAGTAAAAGAAGTAAGGCTTGTAAATACCAAAGCCTAATGTATAGTTCTATTGGCTTTGAACAGTACAAAAATCACAAATACTTTATCAAAATAAAAACTGAGAACTTACCATTAACTCACCCAGGTAATTAATGCCCCAGTCAACTCAACAATTATTATGATTATGCCAGGTCTACTCACCACAAATATATCCACTGTGGTAGCCTATCTCTGTGGTCACAGAGAAGGCACTGAGCTGGCAGATGGTGGGGGCACATAATAGCTAAAATGAGGGAGGGAGTCTTAACACCTTCATCCCTGTGTCAGCACAGCAAGGAGAGAACCCTGTATCCAATGAGACCATTCTCCCTTGTTCACAACCTTCCTTCACATCTTTCAACCAAAGAACAGAATAGGTATAACATTTCACCTTTGAAGCCAAGATCATCAAACCAAACATGTTTCTCCCTCATGAAACTACTTTGATTTGCTTGTGAATTGCATTGAAAAAAACGTTCCTATTGAAATATATAATACTTATATGCTGTCGTTCCAGAATCCTTCACAAGAAGTGGTAAGGTGGAGAGACCATGACTATTCTATATAGGTGCTACTAAATGAATGGACGGGTCAATCCAGGAACCAGAATATGGTGTTTCACTACACAGATTCATTGCATATATTTCTTCTTCTCTCTCCAGTCCAGGCCACAAAATCCACATATTGCCCATTTTACCTCCTTGCACTGTCACTACAAAGGAATCCATCCTCTGCAAGCCTGTGGACTATAATCATAGTATCAAAACATGTATCAACAAATAGTATTAAGAAAGAAGGTATGAATTCAACTCATCTTTACTCCTCAGCTTTGAAAGATTTATGAATAAAAATATGCCAAATCTATTATAGAAAATTAAAAAGTTGACTATAATTTGGTATATGTGTAAGGCATATACACGCCACTTATGAAAAGACTGGATTTAGTCTCATGCTTCTATTAAACATTACCATTAAATTAGTTACTTAGGCCAAGAACTGGGTCTTTCAAATGTAAAAATTCAATTTTTAGCACATAACAGATTCTTAATATATATCTCATTTGTATGGAAGAAGTTAACTGATCATAAAAGGTCAACAGCTACTAGATCTGTATCCCAAGGGAAGCTATGAAATCTTCAAAGTTGAGAATCTCTTGAAATGGAATGTCCATGCATCTCAGAAGTGCTTTAGATATCCAGGGAATTTTCCTGTCTACTTCCCAGGGTCAGGACAAAGATGATTTCCTCAGGATTGGATCAGTCATCCTATGCTGTCCTTCCACCATGATTTCTGTTGTATTAACTCTACTAAAGGGCATCAGGGTAGTAGAGGAAGGAACATAGATGCCTAAGACCACTATCCTTTGCAAGTTCTTCCTATTATGGAATACAGCTGAGGTCTTTTTGGAATAGTGAGGAAGAAGAACAAAGTAGACTAGTAGGTTGACGGTTGGGGCATCCAAAATCACTAACAGCACCCCTCGAGGATTTTAACTATGCTTCAAAGCTCAGAGTAAATGTTGCTACTTTGATAAGTTTCATTGGTCTACCTTTTATTATTGCAACAATAAAGAATTTACCACCTCACTCTTTTTCCTTTTTGTTTCCATAGCAGTTTGTTCATAGTATTAATGAATTGAGTTGTGTAGGTTTATTACCACTCACTCAGTAGATTTACAATATTTCTTCCAAAGGACCCCTAGAAATGGCAAAGTAAGTGGTCATCTATAGCTGGCTAAGACTATAGCTACGTTCATGAAGCAAATTATGCTTCAGCCAGATGACTAATTTTAAAATTTGGAAATTGCATATAAAAATACTTTTCAATGATTTCTCTGGTTTCATTCCATCTTTCACATTGCTAGGGAATTTTTTCCCATCTAGACACAACATTTTGGATTTTCCAAGCTCATACCTCAATGGTGGCATCAAAAATTGTTCGGTAGGTTTATAACCACTCTATACACTGTTAGTTCCCTACTTGGCTCTAATACTCTTTAAAATACTATGACTACTACTATTACAGCCTATTGTCTGTCAAAGTAAGCATCAGTCTTCACTTTAGTCTAATGAAAATACCATGCCTTATAACCAGAGATTATGGTTTTAAAATTACACACAAAATGACACACAACAATATCTATTATAGAAATTAAGTATAGCCCAGTACAAAGCACCTTCTTTCTTTCTTCTCTAACCAACTTACAGAACTTTCAAGAGTATATCCAGGCAACTTTTCAGAGGTTTTGGGGTTATTTATTTATTTTTAGTGGAAATGGTATGAATCATAATTTGTGGGTTCTTTGTGACTTAAATATAGAGCTATTATTAGTAAGCTAGATACAAAAATGGCTTAAGAACAACTTCTTTAACATAGAAATCTACTTCCACAAATTTTCGTCAATAATGGCCTCTTATCTCATGATCAATTGTTACACTTTTTAAATGTGGCAAATGGGTTTATTAGTGAGTATAAATCTTATTAGTTGCATCACTATTTTATAACCTAATAGAACTCTAGTCATCAGTATCATTTGTGGTCTACAATTATTTGCACTCTCTGGCATTCATGCCTTTCTATAGCCCATGACACAGAGCGGGGCCTGTGACTTGCTTTAATTACAAATGCAGCAGAAGACCCTATGCCATTTTAGGGCCTAAGCATTAAGTAGGTCTGACAGCTTCAACTTCTGTGCCTTGGGGAGCCCTAAACTGCCATAGATGGAGCTGGGTGGGCTGTCCCATTAGAGAGACCACATGCAGAGAGAACAAAGAGGAGGAGACTCCTAGACTCCATGGAGTAAAACTAAGGCCAACAGAGAAAACTGTGTCCCCACAGTTAGGACCCCAGTTGATTTATTCCTACCCAGCTGCCCTAACCATACTGACTGAGGTGTCAGGCATGTGAGTACAGAAGCTCTTTTGGAAATTCCAAATCGGCAAGCATCATGTGGAGAGAGATGAAACACCCCTACCATGCACTGTCCAAATTTCTGACCCATAAAATCATGAGAAAGGGTAAGATATTTTAAGCTACTTAGTTTTGGTATAGTTGGTTACACACTAATAGATAACTGAAACAGGACTGTATTCAGTTACCATGGCTTCATTTTTTAAAAATAATTCTTTCAGGGCACCTGGGTGTCTCATTCAGTCGAGCATTCAACTCTTTTGGCTCAGGTTATGATCCTAGAGTCATGGGATTGAGGCCTGTGTCAGGCTCTGTGCTGAATGTGAAGCCTACTTAAGATTCTCTCTCTCTCTGTCTCTCCCTCCCTCCCTCTGCTCCTCTCCCCTGCTCACATGTGTTCTCTCTCTCTCTCTTAAAACAGTAAGAAGAATTATTTTAAAGTTAAAAAAAAGTTTAGACCAACTCAAATAAATATAGAATTACTTAAGGAAAAGTATTTATTTTTAATGCAAAGGAATGAGCCACATATGGAGCAATAGAGCATTCCTTGTTTCCCAATAATCTTCTTTATGCCTCTTTTAGAAAAAGGTGTGAATTCAGAAGACTTATTCAACTAGGAGGATGTGATTTGGATAGACGTACATACATCTTTTTTTTCCCTAGAATGCATAACTAAAGGAATAGGTTGTAAAGCATTTTAGAAGAATGAATAGACCATATAATCTTTAAGATATCCTCCCTAAATGTTACTTCATACCACAGAGCTTTTGATAAATACGGAATGACAGAGAATTAGATAAGATTTTGATAAGAGTGCAAGTGGTCTATGATCTCACTTAAGCACTAAGCAATATACTTTAATAGTTATCTGAAGAAGGAGAAGGATTGCATCCTTTTATGAAAGTTGAGGAAGCCAGTATGGTTAACAGTCAGAAGAAAGGCCATTTCCACTTCCAAGGGAGTACAAGGAGACGAAAGCATGACTCTCCTTAAGAAACAACGTTGTATCTGCTCCATCACATAGATAAATAAGTGATCAAGGCCTTATCTTCACCATGAGACTACATAGCTACATTGATTTTAACTGCTCACGTAACACAAACCTTAGGACAGATATAACCATATAACCAGAAACTCACCTGGACCATATATCACTTTCTTTAATAAAACATTTGTAAAAAAAAATCATATCTTGAGCAGCATTACTTTAGGGACTGTCCTCTAAATTAACTAGTTACAAAATATACATCTACATAACTGAAAGATCAAGTTGCTATAGGATCTCAACCCAAAGATGAATAAATTATAGGAACTGATGGCCAAAATTCCACTGAGTTTTAGATGTCTGTTTTGAAACATTAATTTGGCACTAGGGAGCAGGATACGTTGTTCATATCAAATTTGTACTAAGAAAACAGTTTTATCTTCATATAAGAGGTAGTATATAATAATGGTCAGAAATTCTGAAGTCAGACTTCCTATCTTGACTTCTGGTCTCACCTCATGGTAGCCTTGTTACCTTCAATTTGTTTGGGCTTCAGTTTTCTCATTTGTAAAAATGCGAATAAAAATAGCATCAACTTCATAGAGCTTCTGTGAAGATTAAGTGAGAGTAAACTACATTTAATGCTTAGCATAATGCCTGGCACACTGAAAAAGGCCAATAAATGTCAACTGTGTTTATTCTTTATTATAGAGGATATATATCTAACTCACCAAAGGGTACTAACAAATTATTAATGTAAAAATTACAAAGTGAAACTAAACTAAATACATGTTGGACTTCACTGATCCATCAAGAGACTATGTCTACTGATTTCCTGAGTAGTATCAAGTTATCATAATTAATAACCAACGATGCATGATATGTCCATAATGAATTTCTGTTCACAGAATCAAAGGCAAAGAAATATCAATAAAATACACAAATAAATTTAAATATATGGCAAAATGATAAAAAAAAAAAAACATAAAGATTTCCTGATCTTTCAATTGAATCTGGCCTGAGAAGACAGTAGGGAGATGTTCTTAGGAGAGATGTGGAGCAAAACCTGTTGTGAAGAATGTTACATCACATTAATTAAAGTTTTCAAAATTTAGTGGCATAAAAAGGTTGCCTCTTAAAATGGAATAGACTACATTCCCAGTACAATAAAAAAAAAGACCAGGATTACAGACGTGATAGAGTTAAATACATTGCAAAATACTGAAGCCTGCAATTTAGAATTGTCCTTGACCGATTCTGGATCCTGGAGGTACTTCTATTTACCTTAAAGAGTAAGGCAGGGAAGGTAGGGTGTTCTGTGGTATCCATGGCTGCCATAAAGAATATGCTGTTGGGTAAAAAACCTTTAGCCAGCCAGGTTCAGAGCTCTGAGGAACATCTTAATGTTTAAAAGAGGGAGAAGTAAATGGAAAAAAAATCAACAAAAGTGATAAAAATTTTTATAGAATTCGTTCATTATGGGAGCTCTAGAGAGACCATGAGAATGCTCAGCTCCAAGGCCACAGTTAGAAAACTCCAACCTCTATCATACAGCAAACAAATTATTAAAAATCCATAGCTTTTATATCACCAATAAAAAGGACTTTAAGCATTTCTATTGAAACAAACATTCTGCCCTTTCTAAAGCATTTACAAAAATTAATTAAAATAGATATGTTGGAGGGGTGCCTGGGTAGCTCAGTCAGTTAAGCATTCTACTTTTGATCTCAGCTCAGGTCATGATCTCACGGTTTGTGAGACAGAGCCCTGTGTGGGGCTCTGGACTGACAGGTCAGAGCGTGCTTGGGATTCTCTCTCCCTCTCTTTCTCTAGCGCCTCACCCGCTCATGCTTGTTCATACTCTCTCTCTCACTCGCTCTCAAAATAAATAAATAAAAACTTAAAAAAAATAGATACGTTGGAAATAGCTTATTCAACCTAAGTGTCAAAGATGGTTTATAGGTGAGAAAAGGTGAAATAAACAGAGATTATAAACCAAATAGAACCTTAGCAAATCTACTCAGGGACTTAGATCAGAAATGTCTTCAGTGATCAAAGTCTAAGACTTGATAAACTAAATTATGCCAAATAATACATTAGTGACTACAAAGGATACCTGTACATCTAAATGCCCAGAAACACTTTTTTCTCAAGCATATTTTAAATTTATACACAACAGGAGCTACACTAACATTTGCATTCGTCTCTTTATGTTAAATATAATCTGAAGCTCTCTGGCTGACTTGGGCCTTCTTATTTTTCGTCTTCTACCTCAATTTATGCCACATTCATATAGATAAGGATTTATTTGTTTTTAACTTTTTTTAAAATTTTACACCAGGTTTTATTAGGTGCAGTTTCCTAACATTAATAACATCAGTATTTCCTAACTGTAGAAAAACATGTTTACTGTCACACCAAGCATATTATTACTGCAATGTTTACAGGGTTTTATTTACTTACAATTAATTTTTGTTGTCGTTGTCATTTTAGTTCAGAATTAGTTAACTCCACTTCAAGCACGATTCTAGCTAATTCATATATGAAAAGAAACAGTGTCAAGGAAGAAATCAACTTAAACGAAACTCCAGCTGTCTACCATGCACTAGCACTAGAAATAGAAAAGAGAACTTGATTTTAAATGAATTCTGGCATCCTTCCGTCTCCTCTAAAACTTGGCATAAAATATGATTTGGGGAGTGAATGCACATTTTGCAAAGACAGCAGGTTATTTCAGTATTTAGTGGGTGGACAAAATGAACTGCAATCATTTCTACAAGGGCTTCAACTCATGAAGGTGACAGAATGATCTTGTTCCAAATAAACCACTAGAGAAAACACAGATGACTACAGTGTCATTATTATTCACTGGAGAGCTAGGTGGTTGGGGTTGTTAGCAATGGAAAAAAAAATCCTGTGGAGCTGTAGGTCAATGGTTGATATCCCCTAGAGATTTAAAACCAGAAGTTTTTTTTTTCTTTTTTTCTTAACTTTATTTTAAGAGCTATGTCAAAATTGGTAGTGCTGTTGGAGAGATCTTGCTAAATAGGTCAAGGCTTCTATTCTCTGTCAGTTGAATATTTTAGTGGTCACTGGGCTAGACAACTGCATGGGTCAAAAGGTGACCCATTACTTATAAATTTATTTCAAAATGAAAAGTACTGATAAGAGTCTTCCCTCTCCTCTCCATTTGAATAGAAGATCTGGTCCTAAGCATTAAATTTGTATTTGTGCATGCATGCGTGTATACTGGAGAGACAGTGGGAGAGACAGAATGAGAATCAGAAAGAAGCATGACAAAGAGGGACACAAATAATTATAGAACCCATTGGTTGTGAGAGAATTGTTGATATTTCTGTTAATTGAATCTAAAAAGGAAGACATTTAGGGGCAACAATATTGTCTGAATGTTTGTCTCTGACAACATGTACACAATTACGTATGTGATTTACATAACATAGATAGCTAAATTAGAGGATTTGGGCACCAACATTTTTTTTTCCACTTAAATTGTACATATAATTGGCTCAGTTTCCTCTATAGCTTTCATGGCTAGATAAAAATCCTAATGAAAATCCGTTAGGGTTAAGTCCTTAAGCAAAAATGATTCTGGATCACATCCAGCTTTCAAGGGGGGAAAAGAAAACTGGGAATAAAAAAACCAACAAAACACAGCATTTACTTCAGTTCAAGCAGCATTCATTGATAATCTACAACCTGCCAAGCACCTAATTAAGTCCAGAGGATACATTAACTACATCCCTGCCCCTATGGAATTCATCCATGTGGGGCTACACAGAGTTGAACCAATTCCCTGAATGAGAAAGGAAGTCCAGCCTCTGGCTCTCCTCATCGAACTCACCTGTCTCTCGCTGCAGTGGGCGCCTTGAGAGTTTTCTGCTCCTAGGGACAGGCACTCAGTTGCTCCCTAGTATGAGGTTGGCCCACTCGCTTTAGTTCTTTGGCATGGCTTTTATTGCTAACTGTTGGCTCAGTTACATAGTGGGCCTAATGCATGAGACAGCATATAATCAAAATAAATTTCTTCAGCTAGCTCTTACTGAAGGGTAGCCTGTGGTGGGCAGTGTTAATAATTGCTACAAGCGATCTCAATGGCACGTCTGTGCTTTCATCTATGTCAGCAAATAAACCATAAGTGGCTTTACTTTACATATCTAACCCAACCTCCTACCTTTCTCTACCTTTCTCTGTGAGACTTCTGTTTTTCATCTTAATAAATGTTATTTTTTATCATAGTCACATATATACCTTATTTTAAAAACTGATTATGAAAAACAACAGTTTAAGGCCTCAATACTCCATATAACTTCAATCTTAACACCCATATTTCCCAATAATATGTTTTCCTTGCTATTTCTAATTGGTCAACTGTAGACATTATCTACTGGCTTCCTATTTTAAGAGAGGAGGCTTGAACCCTAATTTCCCTTCCCTCCAAACTCTCAATGAAATTGCAGCAAAAGAGCACAAGCTTTCAATTAATCACATGATCTGCTTTATATTACTGTAACTATCTTTCACAGTCAAGAGAGGTAGTATCTTCTTGTTCATCTTTTAGGTTTTCTTGAAGTTAATAATTTCTTCACATCTTACCTGCATGAATCATGACTATGGTCATGATCATGCCATCAGCTTCTTAATACTATTGTCATTTGGTGAAACACAACAGATAATCTATCAGATATGTCCTTCGTTTCCACTTTTTGTGTTACCTGATATTTCCAAGTTCTGAGATTTTGCACGTTTCCGCAGAAGGAATTTACTCTCGTTTTGCACCTGAGACACAGCTCCTGCTCCAGAAGTCGGTTACCCTGCTGCCAGGGGCCCTCCCTATTCCAGAACTGTGTAACATGTTCACTGCCCTTCCTGTTCCATTTGTCCCCCATTTTATTGGAGGTTTAGAGGGCAGAGGAAAGAAATATCTGTATTTGAGCTTCTCTGATTAACCAGCAGTCTCCTTCCTATACTCTTCTGTATTCTATACTGTTTGACAAATTATTTTACAACCTCAACTTCATTGTGTGTGTAGTAAGGCCCCTGTGTGAGAAAACTGGACAAATAAGTGGTTTTACTCAAAGGGGGGAGGTCTGATTTCAACTTTTCAAAAGAGATACCCAGGATGTACCATAAGAGTAGTCAAATGACCTGAAATGGAAGATGAAGTCAATGGCAATAGAGAGGTCATGAAAATGAGAGGAAAGCATGTTAGAAGAATCATCACCTCCTGAAGCAAGGAAAAGCATAAGTTTATGGAAATTTGTTACAGCAGCAAGGGGAAACAAATGCAGAGCGTAACTCTACTATTTTCTTCCTAATTGTTTGGCAGTGTGTGGTGTGTGTGTATATGTGTGTGCGTGTGCACATGTGTATACAACATACAAGCATCCAGCTCATTCTCTTTTCACCATTTAATAATGCTGCATTCAAAAAAAGTATGTTATTTTTTAAACAATTTTTTAATGTATAATCATTTTTGAGAGACAGAACAGAGCATGAGTGGGGGAGGGGCAGAGAGAGAGAGGGAGACAGAATTCAAAGCAGGCTCCAGGCTCCCGGCTGTCAGCACAGAGCCCTATGCAGGGCTCAAACTCACAAACAGCAAAATCATGACCTGAGCCAAAGTCAGACACTAAACTGACTGAGCCTCCAGGCGCCCCAAAAAAGTATGTTCTTTATCAACCATTCTTGATCTGGTTTCTGGGCATTGTAAGTTTTTCTTCTTGGTTCAATAGCTTGGCAAAATTACTTGTTTTGTGTGTGTGTGTGTGTGTGTGTGTGTGTGTGTGTGTGTGTGTGTTTGTTTTTGTTTTTGTTTTGTTTTAGGTCCTACCATCTCAAAGGAAGGTTCAATGGCTCACTTTACTAGGAGCTAAATTGCTGGTACTGTTTAAGGGTATTGCATTGTCTCTATATGGGAAATTTTTACACCTCTCATTCACAAATTATATAATCCTTCCCACTCTTTATTTCTTTTATTTTCTATAAATTAGTGCCACATTTCCCTCTCTACCACTTGTAAATAAAGCTAATTTTCCTGTTTATTTCAATTACGAGGCTGTAGCTATCTGTAGCTATCAGTATTTAAAATATTCAGAGGAATTTTAGATTCTGAAAGAAATAAGCAAAATTTTGAATTACACAGAAATCTGCTGACAAACTGAACCTCTAAAAGACTGAGCTCAGCACACATTTCTTGCCGAAAATCAAACATTCTGTTTCCTAAAGGATATGTTTGCCATTCATGGACCCAGAAGGAAACATTGCCTCTGCTTATTTCACTTGCAAAGAAAAGACTGCATGAGTTTGCTGACTAATTCACATTTGTAATCTCCGGTTCTGACTCTGGTTTTGAGCCAAGAAGCAGCATTAAATAGCTTAATTTGAGGTTAAAATGTTCAAACACAGTGAAGACCATCTGAAGGCATTCTTTTCAGGGAGACACTCACCAACAATATGTGAAGGGGAAAAACTGTCTTTGATCAGAGAAACAAAAGGCTCTGAAACTATCAAGGAACAGAATGTGCTGTTCCACATAGAAAAACCATCAGGTGAAAGGCCTCAATAGGAGAACTAAGGTGTTGTAGATGAGAACACAGGCTTAATATGTAGCAGAGTTGTCTGCTTCATAATTACTAAGGCTTAAGTGCACCAAAGATTATGTCCTCAATCAGGACAAAGCTTCCCCTTTCAAGGGAAATACTGTTAAGGCTAAAGAGAGATGAAAGGGCTACAGAAAGTATCTAGTTCAGTGTGCTGATGAGACTCAAAGCAATCAATGAATGTAATGAAAGCCACATAGAGAGCAGGACCAAATCCTAGACCTCGGCATTCAAGCACCCACCAGGTCCCCGTAGTCATACTACTCATCCCACACTGAGTATTCTCCTTTATTCACTCCTCAGAGTTCTTCCTTGCTTACAAAACCTGACACCAGGTCTCCTTGCTCTGGCAAGGATAGTGAGGGGTGGGGAGAGGACGACAGGGGCTACGACACACTATCTAGGAGTCCATCAGGTCAGGAAGCACATAGAATCCAGAAGGTAAAATGATAATGCTCCTCAAGTAGAAAAGAAAAGTTGGGTTTGGGGGTTCCTGAGTGGCTCAGTCTGTTAAGCTTCTGACTTCGGCTCAGTTCATGATCTCACAGTTCGTGGGTTCAAGCCCCACATCAGGCTCTGTGCTGAAAGCTTGGAACCTGGAGCCTGCCTCAGATTCTGTGTTTCCTTCTCTCTCTGCCCCTCCCCTACTCACACTCTGTCTGTCTCAAAAATGAATAAAACATAATTTTTTTTTTAAATTGGGTTTGGACACAGAATAGCCTTGCCCTGGTTATATAGTGTTTTTCTATTTATACCCACATTGAACAAAGACAGCAAAAGATTTTTTTTTTAAATCAGAATGACCCTTTGAGTCAATAATAAAGGAGCTCAGCACTATTCATGTTTTTCTAAGCTTTTTTTTTAAAGTCATGATTATATCGAAATTGGAGTGACTTTCAGTGAGGTTATTGTTAAAACAGAGAATGGTTACATTTAGATTTTTATACAGCTTACAATAAACCTCTTAGAAAAAAATATTTGCTAGTAATATAACAAGTATTTGTTTCAAAAGTTAACACATTGATGTTCTTCTCCGAAACACACAGGGTAGATTATGTTAAAATACAAAAAAAAGCCAAATATATACATATATATATATGTATATATTTGGCTTTAAATATATATATATATATATATATATATATATATATATATATATATATTCTTTTGCTGAGAGAGGAGTCTTGACATACTTTTTCCTAACCACTTTCCCAGAGTCAGTGACTTATCTTGTCACCTGCACAATGAGGCATCTTCATTTATTTTTATTAAATTTTTTTTATATTCATTTATTTTGGAGACAGAAAAAGAGCCTAAGTGGGACAGGGGCAGAGACAGAGACACACACAGAATCCAAAGGAGGCTCCAGGCTCTGAGCTGTCAGCACAGAGACTGATGTGGGGCTCGAACCCACCAACTGTGAGATCATGACCTGAGCCAAAGTCGGATGCCCAACCGACCGAGCCACCCAGGAGCCCCAAGAAGCAGCTTCATTTATTTATTTTTATTTTTATTTTTTTCAATATATGAAATTTATTGTCAAATTGGTTTCCATACAACACCCAGTGCTCATCCCAAAAGATGCCCTCCTCACTACCCATCACCCACCTTCCCCTCCCTCCCACCCCCCATCAACCCTCAGTTTGTTCTCAGTTTTTAAGAGTCTCTTATGCTTTGGCTCTCTCCCACTCTAACCTCTTTTCTTTTTTTTTTTTTTCCCTTCCCCTCCCCCATGGGTTTCTGTTAAGTTTCTCAGGATCCACATAAGAGTGAAAACATATGGTATCTGTCTTTCTGTGTATGGCTTATTTCACTTAGCATAACACTCTCCAGTTCCATCCACGTTGCTACAAAGGGCCATATTTCATTCTTTCTCATGGCCATGTAGTACTCCATTGTGTATATAAATCACAATTTCTTTATCCATTCATCAGTTGATGGACATTTAGGCTCTTTCCATAATTTGGCTATTGTTGAGAGCAGAAGCAGCTTCATTTAAAGGAGCTAATCAATTGCCTGGTTCACTCCATGTACAATCTTTATTTACTTATTATTGTTTTTTCTATGTACTCCCTTTCAAAGACAAATTAGTAACTATAATCACTTTGAGCATGAATACACATGATCCTGTATGAACTGCACCGATTTGTAGTACATTCCAAATATATCTTTTGCTTACCAAATATCAAATATGACCCACATAAGTTTCGTTA
This sequence comes from Lynx rufus, assembly GCF_022079265.1. NCBI lineage: Eukaryota > Metazoa > Chordata > Mammalia > Carnivora > Felidae > Lynx > Lynx rufus. The sequence continues at coordinate 126,740,707 of NW_025814823.1, read as the reverse complement.
CCAGCCATCAAAAATTAGTTTTCAATAGTTTCTATAATATGAAAAAAATATTTGTGGATTTAGCACTGTGAATTAGGATTCTCTAAGCTTTAAAATTTAGAATGGATCAACAATGATTTTTCTTATTGCTCTAAAATGTTGCTTATAAATATTTTTAAGAGTTTACATGGCTGCCTTTAGGCTTCCTCCTTTACTGCCCACCCCCTAACATACATACAATGAATACACACATACACTCACACACACACACACACACACACACACACACACACACACATACACACACCAAATACATAGCTACAATTTCCCAGTAAAAGTAGAAGATATCAGTCTTATTAATCAGTCTTTGATTCCAGTTCATTACCCTGGTATCTAGGCTAGTGAAGAAGATATATCACAGGAACTTAATTTCTTTCAATAAACAGAAAATGTTAGTATTTCTTTAACCCAATATCCTGTAGATTACTACAGCTTTGGACTTTATTTTTTCTCTAGGATTTCTTTACAAACTGAGGGGCAATTTTTAGATAGCCCCTTATCAGTTCAAATATTTATATAAGCTAGCATCTAGTTAGAAAGATAACAATTCAGTTCACTGGTAAGTGACTGAATTCTATCTAAAATACATTTATTGAATGCCTGGTTATGATTCAAGTCCTTTGCTAGGTTCTGGAGAGGATAATATACTATAAGCATTAACCGACTCTTTGGTAAAATATCAAGGTATGTCTTTACCCCTACCTTACTCTTTGTATCAAAATAAGTTTCAGAAAGACCACAAATGAGGAAAAAACAAACCAGTATAACAAAAACTATCAATTTGTCTTCCTGGTCATCTGAAAGTTTTCTAAGAAAGGACAGTTTTAATAAATACTGGAGCATATTATGAGTTGAACTGTGCCCCCTCCAAATTCCTGTGTTTGCAGTTCTAACACCCAGTACCTCAGAATGTGACCTTTTTTTGGAAATAGGGTCATCACAAATATAATTAGTTAAGCTAGGCTTAGGTCATACCAGAATAGGATCAGTTCCTAAACCAGTATGACTGGCATCCTTTTAAGGAGGGAAAATTTGGACACAAAATACACACAGGGAGAATGCCATGTGAAGATTAGAATTATGCTGTCATAAGCCAAGAAACTGCCAGAAGCTGGAAGAGAAGCCTGGAAGTGATCCTTCCCTGGAGCCTTCAGAAAGAGTGTGATTCTTTTTTAATTTAAATTTTAGTTAGCCAGCAGATAGTGCAATATTGGTTTCAGAAGTAGAATTCAGACGATTCTTGATTTTCAACTTCTAGCTTCCAGAGCTGTGAGACAATAAATGCCTTTTGTTCAAGCCAGTTTGTTTCCAGTTAGTGGGAATTTGTTATGGCAGCCCTAGTAATCTAAGAGAGAGTGAGAAAAGCCATTCTAAGCAAACATAAAATCTTGAAGCCATATGGCACTAAAATAGACATGCAGATCAATGGAACAGAAAAGAAAACCCAGAAATAAACCCACAATTATGTGATCAATTAATGTTCAACAAAGGATAAAAGAATATGCAATGGGAAAAAGACAGTCTCTTCAATAAATGATGTTCAGAAAACTGGACAGCTACATGCAAAAGAATGAAACTGGACCAGTTTCTTAGATTATATAAAGAAATAAACTCAAAATGGATTAAGGACCTGAATGGGAGACCTGAAACCATAAAAATCCTGGAAGAAAGCACAAGTAATTTCTCTGACATCAGCCATAGCAACATTTTTCTAGATATGTCTCCAGAGGCAAGGGTAACGAAAGCAAAAATAAACTATTGGGACTACATCAAAATAAAAACTACTGCACAGAGAATGAAACCATTAACAAAACTAAAAGGCAGCCTAGTGAATGGAATAATATATTTGCAAATGAAATACAGCATCTGATAAAGGGTTAGTATCCAAAATATATAAAGAACTGTTACAACTCAACACCCAAAAAACAAATAATCCAATTAAAAATGGGCATAAGGCATAAATAGACATTTCTCCGAAGAAGGCATACAGATGGCTAGCAGACACATGAAAAGATGCTCGACATCACTCATCATCAGGGAAATGCAAATCAAAACTACAATGAGATATCATTTCAGAAAGATCAGAATGGCTGATCAAAAACACAAGAAACAACAAATGTTGGTGAGGATGTGGAGAAAAAAGTACTCTCATGCACTTTTAGTAGGAATGCAACCTGTTATAGCCACTGTGGAAAACAATATGGAGGTTCCACAAAAAGTTAAAAATAGAACTACCCTATAATTCAGTTATCACACTACTGGGAATTCACCCCCAAAATACAAAAACACTAATTCAAAGGGATATATGCACCTCTGTTTATAGCAGTGTTATTTACACTGGCCAAATTATGGAAGCAGCCTAAATGTCCATCTAGATGAATGAAAAAAGAAGATGTGCTATATATATACATATGTGTGTGCGTGTGTGTGTATACACACACACACACGCACACACATATACACACACACAATGGAATATTACTCAGCTATAAAAAGAATGAAATATTGTCATTGGCAATGACATGGCTAGAACTAGAGAGTATTATGCTAAGCAGAAAAGTCAGAGAAAGACAAATGCCATATGATTTTACCCATGTGTGGAATTTAAGAAAAAAATCACATGAGCAAAATAAAAAAGAGAGAAAGATCAAGAAACAGCCTCTTAACTATATAGAACAAACTGATGGTTACTAGAGAGGAGGGGGGTGAGGGGTGGTGCAATAGGTGATGGGGATTAAGGAGTGCACTTGTCATGAGAAGCCTAGGTGATATATGGAAGAATCACTGTAAGGTAATCCTGCAACTAATATAACACTGTATATTAACTATACTGGAATTAAAATTAAAAACTTAATTAAAAAATTCTAGAAGCCATAACAATCATTGTTAAGTTTTAAGTACATAAAATTTTTTTAATGTATATGTTATACAAATGTATACAAATGTATAAGGAAAACAAAACAAAAAACTTCCTGTTTGGGAATTTCATTTGAGTGCCCAAAGCTGAGAAAAGGAGATAACATGTGTCCTCACATACTCATCAGGTTCTGGGTCATCAACGCAGGGTCTGGAAAAGGGGTGATCAAAACCACTGCAGGAATAGCCCATCCCCTGCTAACAGTCTATACAAGCAAGGGCTGAGAACCCAGTGTGGAAATGGGTTCCTTAGCAATAGAAAGAAGGTTGTCAGAATGTTACAGAATTTCCTTGGTCCTTCACAGAAATGGAGTTAGGGAGGTGTCAGAGAACACCTCAGAAAGAACAACTTAGGTCTCCTGGGGTTTGGGGAACACAGGGACATGTTCTTTGAAAATGTCCTCAAAGCAAAAGGCTAATCGGAGCAAGGTGCCTGACAGAGCAAAGAGCCAAGCTGTGTCAGGAAAGTAGTGAGGACACAGGGGCAATTCCTTGGGCCAGGTGGGGATCTGCTACAAGAGCTGTGTTTGAACTGAATGGAAAGGAACTCAGCACAAGATAACCGCCCAGAGGACAAGGCTGATGTCAGCAGAGGGGTCACCAAAGGAGGAAACCAGATGGCTAGGAAAGGATCGCTAAAAGCTTAGAAGATAGATTCATCTCAGATTATCCATGAGAAATAATCTCAATAGGAATCCTAAACTTTAAATAATCAAATCCAATAATTTGTATAACAATAGTTAGTGGTGCTACTGATTTGGGTTCTGATTTTTTCTTTGGACCCATTTGCTTAAAAGGCAAAAAACAACAACAACAACAACAAAAAAAAAAAAAACCAGAAAAGACAAATGGCCTCTGGTGGGAGATGGGAGATGTTGGGAAGCACATTTCCTTCTCATTTCAGTGAAACTGTGACTCCAATTTGCTAAGCTTGAATGCCTGCCACGTGTGGAAATGAAGCAATGGCAAGGTTTTCTGCTGAGAAGAAGATTTAAATAGCAGATGGGAGAAAGAGACAGAAAAATTACGACACACAGAAAGTTTAAAATGTGTCTTTATAATGGAATCTTTAAGTGGTTCATGAAAAGTATTATTATTACAGAGATGGGGGTTATGTAAGGGTATAGCCAAGGAGATATTGATAGAGACGAAGAAAACCTTGGAGGGGAAAAAAATGTTCCTCTCTTTTAGGAGATATTTAATGTCATCTGAAATTTAGTCTCAAAGAGCCTAAATTAACGAGATATGGGGTGGACATAAGGCATTTTCATGGCCAGGTCTTGTAGAAAGGTGCTTACTGAGCCTGAGATAGGTTTGTGGTTGAAGTCAACGTTGGTAGGAGTGAGCATGAGAAGCTACTCCAAATGAGAACATGCATGAGCAGTGGTGACAGGGTCTTCAGGCTCAACTCAGAAACCTCGACATGATTCCTGAAGGTACTGGATTCACCACTTGGTCTGAGGAATGCACTCAGAGGAATCCTCTGCTCAAGCCCCAGGAAAACAAATGAAGCTTCATAAAGCCATGGTACTTTGGTCATTTACCCTATGATTCAGAAGGGAGTCAGACTTCAGATTTGTAAAGGTTTACTTTTTTATGAAGATGTTTCATCTCAAAACTTCCCCAAGTTTCCAAGAGAATTCAAATTTTAAAGACCAACAAAAGAGGTCTTTTTGCCTTATATCTTTACTTTCTTTGGTGTCTTAAGTCTTCAATGCACTTTTCTATCTTCTAACATACTGAAACCTATAGAAAAGATCACTACCCATTAAAAATAACACTGCATTAGTAAACGTAAAACACCTTACCATGTATACTGAACTTCATGCTATTGGAAAATAGGTTGTAGTGTTAAATATTACGTTACTATATGGTATTGACCATACAGCCTCCTGCATCATCTCCATTTGTAGTTTGGCAGATCTTTTGACTGTCACCCACGTATTTTTCACAAGGACTGAGCAGAAAACATGATTTCTTGGCATTAGGCACGATTTCCCACTGCTTTTCTCTTGCGGAGGAGAAAGAAAAAACTTTCAAGTAGCATCCATTAGACAATGGTGATTTATATTTAACATTATTTAACGAGCTTTCAATTAAAAACCCAGGACTCAGCAGATCTACTGAAAAATACATTAATATACCTTTTAAAAAGATAAAGTAACAACTCAAGTTCTAAAGTTGTTTTCTGAAAAATGAGTGAAATTATGTCTTTAGGTCTAAATCTATGTGTAATATACATGGGAATGATTCACATAGAGCATAAATACTCATAAATAGTATGAGTAAATAGTATGTATTACTAAATAGTATGTATTACAGCACATGAAATAATCCCAATCCTTATCCCAAGACATTGTTTTTAAATTCCCTGTTTAGATTCTCTTAAATGTTTATTGAGTACTTATTCTGAAAAATGACAACGTTCTGCATCTTTGCAAAATGAATAATAATCTATTATCTATTCTTCAACTAGCCTGTATCATCACTGACCTGTCCTCTAATCCAAGAATGTCCTTTAATAATCCATTGATTTACGTCATCTATAAAGTAATTTCTATACAAAGTATATATTTCTTTGATTATCTATTTCTGGTGTGCTTGTGCCAATGCTGGAGAAATTACCTACATTTTATGGCAGAAGCCATGACCCCCCTCTCCTGGCTTTGCATTAATTCCAAATGCCTTTATGTTGCATCAGACATGATCAGGTTGTGACACACTTGAATCTTGCCAAAGAGATTCAGATAAACAAAAAGTATCTGAACATAACTGAAAATTTTGATCCTCTTCGTTTGGTAACATAATGTAAGAGAATCAAATCCAAAGCCCCCTCCCCCAAACCCCACACCCTAACCATGTGGGAAACCTAAATTTTAAAGGCAACACAGGGCAATGAGAACGATGTACTTTAAAATCAGACATCCTTGGACCAAATTCTATGAAATCATTGGGTTTTATTTTGTTTTGTTTTTGTTTTGTTTGAGTTTCAGCTTCTATGACGTGGGAATAGACAGGCCAACTTTAAGGCATTGTCAAGAGGACTGGAGATAACATGTTTGTAACTAGTTTGTGGGGGAGAAGAAAGGAACAGACTCACTTTCTCACTACAATTTTCCAAACTGGATCAGGCTTGATGAGGGGAGAAACTCTGAACTGGGTATCAGATGAACATTTTTTTTTTAATCAGGTTAGTCTTTTTTATTTTATTATTTTTTTTAATTTTTTAAAATGTTTTTATTTATTTTTGAGACAGAGACAGAGCATGAGCAGGGGAGGGGCGGAGAGAGAAGGAGACACAGAATCTAAAGCAGGCTCCAGGCTCTGAGCTGTCAGCAGAGAGCCCGACAAGGGGCTCGAACTCATGGAGTGTGAGATCATGGCCTGAGCTGAAGTCGGAGGCTTAACCAACTGAGCCACCCAGGCGCCCCCAGCCCCCAGGTTAGTCTTTCTAATACCTGAAAGTGATATTACTCTAGTACCTAAAACTAATCAGAAAATTCATGGAAGCTGACAAAATATCACACACAGACATAAACAGAGCACGTATTAAGGATTATAGGTTCTATCAAGTCCAGTCTATTCACCAAATAGATTTCTCAATGCAACACACCTTGCCTAATGCCAAGAATACAATAAGCACTCTTAAAATTTCTCCTTGTTCTCCCCCAAAGAACCCACCTCCAAGGACCTAATATGTTTATTAAAATTAAATACTAACATATCCTTGGAATATCCTTAGAGATTGCTTAGAATAGTAAAGGCTAGAAGAAGTGAATAAATAAATGAGGGGGGAATCCAAAAAATAACAATTATTATATATAATTTAACTTTTCCCTAGCACATAAAAATGGCCAATGAGGGATAGAAGAACCATAGGGCTTAACCAAAGCTAAGTGGATTGGGTTTTCTCAGAGCATTCCTTGACTCACAAGAGAGCTACAGGTGAAAATAGAAGCTCTCCAAGAAGAAACAAAAATGATAATGTATCAAGGTCAACTTTCCCGCAGTTTGATTCCTTACACATTTCATCTCAAGACTGAGGATTGTTGGAGATAGTATGACCTTCAAGAACCAGTCAGTCCAATCTCCTATTTGAGAGGTGAGAAATCTGAGACTCAAAGAGTAACTTGGCAAATTGATGGTACAGCTGAGAAAACATAGGATTCCTGACTCTTCCTCTGATACTGTTTTTACTCTATCCCATTGTCCTGAAAATGCTGGAACATCAGACATTTAATACCTTTTGCTTTAATTTTCAGCCCCACTTGAAAGCTCTATGGTAACACACATCATTTCTTTACCATAAAGTTCTGGTATGTAGTTGGTATATGGTATGTAGTTTATCATCTGCCAAGCTGAGTAAAGAACAAATGGTGAGTATGCAAATAATCCCTAGTTAACATTAAAGCTATTTCTAGAACCTTTCTTACGTGTGTTATGTCATTATTATTATTTTTTTAAGCAGGCTTCATGCCCAGCATGAATCCCAGGGTAGAGCTTGAACTCACGACCCTGAGATCAAGACCTGAGATGAGATAAAGAGTTGGACACTCAACAGACTGAGCCACCCACGACCCCGTATCATTATGTTTTTAATATATTTTAATTCACTTAATTTCTCAGCTTCTGACCTGGTAGAGGTAGTATGTTCTCATAATCTCCGAATAACAGTTGTATTTCTCTACTAGCCTATTTCTTATGAAAATGAACTTGCAAAAATTTTGGATATCAGTATACATAAAAGCATATGAAAAGTAAAACCTCAATTAAATTTGAGTCACATAAACTACAACCAAGACTTGTGAGTATAAATCATACTTTATTAAAAGCAAATGTGTTTGAGAGAAGAATAAATATATCAACTATTTCAAGGGTGCAATATTTTTTTTAATGGTTCCAATTTCAAAGTATGTAAATTTGGTTAAATGTCTCCAATGGAGGAAAATGCACTGGAAAATAAACAACTTGCTCTAGGAATCCTAATTTGAAACACTCTATTGCTTTACTCCTACAATAGAGTCATTATGTGCGCTGGCTCTGGGACCAGAAAGTCTCTGTGAGGTCTCACTCTGCCTCTGGCTAATTGTATGACCTTGACCAAGTTACTTACTTTTCCTGATAAGCAGTTTATTCATCTTTCAAGAAGGGATAATAATAGTACCTACAACATTAGACTGGTGTGAGAATTATTATTTTTTTATTTAGCATTTAGAACAGTGCCTGGCATTAATAAATGTCAGGTTTTTTGGCAATTACTGCTATCATCTTCAGAACAGGAAACAACCTTCAAGCAATCACAAGTCCACTGGTGATAAATCATGAGGTAGAGGAGAATGAGAACTGAATAGGACCTTAGAGGTAAACGACTAAACTAGTGACTTGGTGAAAGAATAACTGGGGCACAGAGAGATTGTGACTTGCTTAAATAGAAACAAGAGTCCAACTTTCTCTGTTCTGCATGTCTACCTAAAAAAACATATGATGGCCAGAACTTTAGCATGAGTTTGATTTCACAGATGTCATTCCATATTGAGTAGATATGGCAATGGCAAATGGAGGGCACTCTGGGAATCATCAAGGCAAGGCTGGACTGAGTCAGAAGTGGAAAGAAGACCAGGATTTCTGACCCTGACCATGAAATTGGCCACTTCTACAATGTAGTCAATAAAATAAAAATGTCCCCGCTGTCACACAAAGCAGGCATAAGGCCTCTGTTTAACTTACTTTCACATAGTTACACATCAGGCATACAGTTTAAAAATAAGAACTGCAATTCTATATTATCCAGATTTTAAGGTGATGAACACATAATTTGTCTCTGATAACATTTCCACAGTTTCAGGCACATTTTCATGTGCACCTTAACTTTTTCTCCTGTTGGAAATGTATAATTACATAACTTTGTTTTGAAATTTGGCAGATCTGTAAGAGAGATTTGGCTAACTTAGAATATTATCACATTTAGCATAGCCCAGGAAGTCCACAATCACCAAAAAGGGAAAGACAGTTGAAAAGAAATGTGTCTTTTCTGTAGATGTTGAGAACAAATCACTTCTGTTATTTAGCATTTTTTTCTCAAATTATATCTGAGCCAAGGTTTTTTGTTTTTTGTTTTTTGTTTTAATTTAATCCATCTTTTGGAAACAGGCTTTTTTTAAAAAGCGTATGCAGGCTTGGAATGGAGGGCTTTATCACCGGTCCTCCGAAAGGACCCTGAATAGGCATCAAGTGCTATCTGGGTGCCTAAAAATGCATATTATTTGGATATGCATACGGCGGTAGTGCTGGTGGGAGAAGGGATGATGATAGGTGCCATCAGATCTTCAAAAGGTTTCACAACTCCCTCCCAAAAAAAGGAACTGGTCCTGAAAACAGAGGAGGAGAAAGCTGATCTATGGACATATGCATTAATGGGAAATACACATGCAGATGTTGTAAATGGCTGCATACTGCCTCTCCTCCAAACTCTCAAAACAAAAGAAGATGAGAGCAAATAAGAGTATACTCTTCAGCAATCTAAAAATCATCCCATGGAAGAAGAGTTGGTTGGATGAAAAGAAATGTGAAGAGATCCTGGGAAGATGGTAGCGTAGGAGGACGCTGGGCTCACCGCGCGTCCTGCTGATCACTTAGATTCTACCTACACCTGCCTAAATAACCCAGAAAACCACCAGAAGACTAGCAGAATGGAGTCTCTGGAGCCAAGCGCAGATGAGAGGCCCATGGAAGAGGGTATGAAGGGCAGAGGCAGTGCGTGCTCCACAGACTGGCGGGAGGGAGCAGAGGCAGAGGGGCAGCCCCCCGGCCAAGCAGAGCCCCCGAGTCTGGCTGGCAAAAGCAGAGGGGCCTGACGGAGTGTGTTCCGACAGCAAGAGGGACTTGACATCTGGAAGGTTATAAGCTAACAGCTCTGCTCGGAGAATGGCAGGGCTGGAGGACAACGGGAGGGAGAGTTGTTGAGCCCCGGACAACGGAGGTCAGCTTGGAGGGGAACAAAGGTGCTCGCCAGCGCCAGCTCCCTCACCCATCCCCCAGCCAAAATCCCAAAGGGAACCAGTTCCTGCCAGAGAACTTGCTTGCACCACGCAAACACCCAACGCTGTGCTTCTGCAGATCCATCCCTCCTGCAGCGGGTCTGACTCCCTCCCTGTGCCCCAGGGCCCCTCCCAAAGAGGATCTCCTAAGGAAAAGTGAGCTGAGCCTACCCCTCCCACCCCTGTGCACCTTGCCGATCCACCCCAGCTAATACGCCAGATCCCCAGCACCACAAGTCTGGCAGTATGCAAGTAGCCCAGACGGGCCATGCCACCCCACCTTGAATCCCGCCCCTAGGAGAGGGGAAGAGAAGGCACACACCAGTCTGACTGCGGCCCCAGCTGTGGGCTGGGAGAAGACATCAGGTCTGACTGCGGCCCCACCCACCAACGCAAGTTATTCAAGACAGCACAAGGGAAGTGCCCGCAGTCCCGCACCACTCCAGGGACTATCCAAAATGACAAAACGGAAGAATTCCCCTCAGAAAAACGTCTAGGAAATAACAACAGCTAACAAACTGATCAAAAATGATTTAAACAATATAACAGAAAGTGAATTTAGAATAATAGTCATAAAATTAATCGCTGGGCTTGAAAACAGTATAAAGGACAGCAGACAATCTCTTGCTACAGAGATCAAAGGACTCAGGAACAGCCAGGATGAGCTAAAAAATGCTATCAACGAGCTGCAAAATAAAATGGAGACAACTACGGCTCAGATTGAGAGGCAGAGGAGAGAATAGGTGAACTAGAAGATAAAATTATGGAAAAAGAAGAATCTAAGAAAAAGATAGATAAAAAAATCCAGGAATATGAGGGGAAAATTAGAGAACTAAGTGATGCACTAAAGAGAAATAATCTACGCATAATTGGTATTCCAGAGGAGGAAGAGAGAGGGACAGGTGCTGAAGGTGTACTTGGAGAAATAATAGCTGAGAACTTCCCTGATCTGGGGAAGGAAAAAGGCATTGAAATCCAAGAGGCACAGAGAACTCCCTTCAGACGTAACTTGAATCGATCTTCTGCACGACATATCATAGTGAAACTGGCAAAATACAAGGATAAAGAGAATATTCTGAAAGCAGCTAGAGATAAACGTGCTCTAACATATAAAGGGAGACCTATAAGACTCATGACCAATCTCTACTGAAACTTGGCAGGCCAGAAAGGAATGGCAGGAGATCTTCAATGTGATGAACACAAAACATATGCAGCCGAGAATCCTTTATGCAGCAAGTCTGTCATTTAGAAGAGAAGGAGAGATAAAGGTCTTCCCAAACAAACAAACAAAAACTGAAGGAATTCGTCACCACTAAACCAGCCTTACAAGAGATCCTAAGGGGGATCCTGTGAGACAAAGTACCAGAGACATCGCTACAAGCATGACACCTACGGACATCACAATGACTCTAAACCCATATCTTTCTATAATAACGCTGAATGTAAACGTACTAAATGTGTCAACCAAAAGACATAAGGTATCAGAATGGATAAAAAAAAACAAGACCCATCTATTCGCTGTCTACAAGAGACTCATTTTAGACCTGAGGACACCTTCAGATTGAGAGTGAGGGGATGGAGAAATATTTATCATGCCACTGGAATTCAAAAAAAAGCTGGAGTAGCCATACTTATATCAGACAAACTAGACTTTAAATTAAAGGCTGTAGCAAGAGATGAAGAAGGGAATTATATAATAATCACAGGGTCTATCCATCAGGAAGAGCTAACAATTACAAATGTCTATGTGCCGAATACGGGAGCCCCCAAATATATAAAACAATTACCCACAAACATAAGCAACCTTATTGATAAGAATGTGGTAATTGCAGGGATCTTTAGCACTCCACTTACAGAAATGGATAGATCATCTAGACACACGGTCAATAAAGAAACAAGGGTCCTGAATGATACATTGGATCAGATGGACTTGACAGATATATTTAGAACTCTGCATCCCAAAGCAACAGAATATACTTTTTTCTCGAGTGCACATGGAACATTCTCCAAGATAGATCACATACTGGGTCACAAAACAGCCCTTCATAAGTATACAAGAATTGAAATCATACCATGCATACTTTCAGACCACAATGCTATGAAGCTTGAAATCAACCACAGGAAAAAGTCTGGAAAACCTCCAAAAGCATGGAGGTTAAAGAACACCCTACTAAAGAATGAATGGGCCAACCAGGCAATTTGAGAAGAAATTAAAAAATATATGGAAACAAATGAAAATGAAAATACAACAATCCAAAAGCTTTGGGATGCAGCGAAGGCAGTCCTGAGAGGAAAATGCATGGCAATCCAGGCCTATCTCTGGAAACAAGAAAAATCTAACAGCACACCTAAATCTAAAATACAAAATCTAACAGCACACCTAAGGGAAATAGAAGCAGAACAGCAAAGACAGCCTAAATCCAGCAGAAGAAGAGAAATAATAAAGATCAGAGCAGAAATAAACGATATAGAAACTAAAAAAACTGTAGAGCAAATCAACGAAACCAAGAGTTGGTTTTTTGAAAAAATAAACAAAATTGATAAACCACTAGCCAGGCTTCTCAAAAAGAAAAGGGAGATGACCCAAATAGGAAAATCATGAATGAAAATGGAATTATTACAACCAATCCCTCAGAGATACAAGCTATTATCAGGGAATACGATGAAAAATTATATGCCAACAAACTGGACAACCTGGAAAAAATGGACAAATTCCTAAACACCCACATGCTTCCAAAACTCAATCAGGAGGAAATAGAAAGCTTGAACAGACCCATAACCAGCGAAGAAATTGAATCAGTCATCAAAAATCTCCCAACAAATAAGAGTCCTGGACCAGATGGCTTCCCAGGGGAGTTCTACCAGACGTTTAAAGCAGAGATAATACCTATCCTTCTCAAGCTATTCCAAGAAATAGAAAGGGAAGGAAAACTTCCAGACTCATTCTATGAAGCCAATATGACTTTGATTCCTAAACCAGACAGAGACCCAGTAAAAAAAGAGAACTACAGGCCAATATCCCTGATGAATATGGATGCAAAAATTCTCAATAAGATACAAGCAAATCGAATTCAACAGCATATAAAAAGAATTATTCACCATGATCAAGTGGGATTCATTCCTGGGATGCAGGGCTGGTTCAACATTTGCAAATCAATCAATGTGATACATCACATTAATAAAAGAAAAGATAAGAACTATATGATCCTGTCAATCGATGCAGAAAAGGCCTTTGACAAAATCCAGCAACGTTTCTTAATAAAAACCCTTGAGAAAGTCGGGATAGAAGGAACATACTTAAAGATCATCAAAGCCATTTATGAAAAGCCCACAGCTAACATCATCCTCAATGGGGAAAAACTGAGAGCTTTTTTCCCTGAGATCAGGAACATGACAGGGATGTCCATTCTCACCGCTGTTGTTTAACATAGTGTTGGAAGTGCTAGCATCAGCAATCAGACAACAAAAGGAAATCAAAGGCATAAAAATTGGCAAAGATGAAATTAAGCTTTCACATTTTGCAGATGACATGATATTATACATGGAAAATCCGATAGACTCCACCAGAAGTCTGCTAAAACTGATACATGAATTTAGCAAAGTTGCAGGATACAAAATCAATGTACAGAAATCAGCTGCATTCTTATACACTAATAATGAAGCAACAGAAAGACAAATAAAGAAACTGATCCCATTCACAATTGCACCAAGAAGCATAAAATACCTAGGGATAAATCTAACCAAAGATGTAAAAGATCTGTATGCTGAAAACTACAGAAAGCTTATGAAGGAAATTGAAGATATAAAGAAATGGATTCCGTGCTCATGGATTGGAAGAATACATATTGTCAAAATGCCAATACTACCCAAAGCTATCTACACATTCAATGCAATCCCAATCAAAATTGCACCAGCATTCTTCTCGAAACTAGAACAAGCAATCCTAAAATTCATATGGAACCACAAAAGGCCCCGAATAGCCAAAGTAATTTTGAAGAAGAAGACCAAAGCAGGAGGCATCACAATCCCAGACATTAGCCTCTACTACAAAGCTGTAATCATCAAGACAGCATGGTATTGGCCCAAAAACAGACACATAGACCAATGGAATAGAATAGAAACCCCAGAACTAGACCCACAAACGTATGGCCAACTCATCTTTGACAAAGCAGGAAAGAACATTCAATGGAAAAAAGACAGTCTCTTTAACAAATGGTGCTGGGAGAACTGGACACCAACATGCAGAAGATTGAAACTAGACCACTTTCTCACACCTTTCACAAAAATAAACTCAAAATGGATCAAGGATCTGAATGTGAGACAGGAAACCATCAAAACCCTAGAGGAGAAAGCAGGAAAAGACCTCTCTGACCTCAGCCATAGCAATTTCTTACTTGACACATCCCCAAAGGCAAGGGAATTAAAAGCAAAAATGAACTACTGGGACCTTATGAAGATAAAAAGCTTCTGCACAGCAAAGGAAACAACCAACAAAACTAAAAGGCAACCAACGAAATGGGAAAAAATATTTGCAAATGACATATCGGACAAAGGGCTAGTATCCAAAATCTATAAAGAGCTCACCAAACTCCACACCCGAAAAATAACCCAGTGAAGAAATGGGCAGAAAACACGAATAGACACTTCTCTAAAGAAGACATCCAGATGGCCAACAGGCACATGAAAAGATGCTCCACGTCGCTCCTCATCAGGGAAATACAAGTCAAAACCACACTCAGATATCACCTCACGCCAGTCAGAGCGGCCAAAATGAACAAATCAGGAGACTATAGATGCTGGAGAGGATGTGGAGAAACGGGAACCCTCTTGCACTGTTGGTGGGAATGCAAACTGGTGCAGCCACTCTGGAAAACAGTGTGGAGGTTCCTCAAAAAATTAAAAATAGACCTACCCTATGACCCAGCAATAGCACTGCTAGGAATTTACCCAAGGGACACGGGAGTACTGATGCATAGGGGCACTTGTACCCCAATGTTTATAGCAGCACTCTCAACAATAGCCAAATTATGGAAAGAGCCTAAATGTCCATCAACTGATGAATGGATAAAAAAATTGTGGTTTATATACACAATGGAGTACTACATGGCCATGAGAAAGAATGAAATATGGCCCTTTGTAGCAACGTGGATGGAACTGGAGAGTGTTATGCTAAGTGAAATATGCCATACAGAGAAAGACAGATACCATATGGTTTCACTCTTATGTGGATCCTGAGAAACTTAACAGAAACCCATGGGGGAGGGGAAGGAAAAAAAAAAGAGGTTAGAGTGGGAGAGAGCCAAAGCATAAGAGACTCTTAAAAACTGAGAACAAACTGAGGGTTGATGGAGGGTGGGAGGGAGGGGAGGGTGGGTGATGGGTATTGAGGAGGGTACCTTTTGGGATGAGCACTGGGTGTTGTATGGAAACCAATTTGACAATAAACTTCATATATTGAAAAAAAAAGAAATGTGAAGAGAACATCTTTTTTTTTTAGTTTTTATTTATTTATTTTTGAGAGACAGAGAGACAGAGTGAGTGCACAAACAAGTGAGGGGCAGAGAGACAGAGGGAGACACAGAGGGAGACAGAATCGGAAGGAGGCTCCAGGCTGAGTTGTCAGTGCAGAGCCTGATGCAGGGCTCGAACCCACAACCATGAGATCATGACCTGAGCCAAAGTCAAATGCTTAACCAACTGAGCTACCGAGGGGCCCCAAGAGTCCATCTTTAGTGAGAAGAGAAGGATAAGTATTTGGCTGATTCAAGGTTTGGTCTTGCCCATATGAATGTATTTAGGATTGTGACAATCTGGTCCTAGGATCAAGCAGGGATCACACATGGTTCGTTCATCTGAACCTTATAACTCTCTGGAGTTCATATTGTTAGAACCATTCTGTAGATGAGAAAACCAAAACACAGAGAGATCAAGCACCTTTCTCAAGATCAATTTTAAAAGTAGTTATCAGTGGAGCTAGCATGTAACCCCAGGCATTCTGACTCCTGAGCCAGTGCGCCTAAACACCTGGTCTTCCTGCCTCCAGTGAGATGTCAGCTGACCTTGGAAACTGAACTTATACAATTGCTTTTAAGTGTACTTTGGGGTGTAAGTTGGCACTGAGGGAGCTGCTCAGGAAGCGGGTTAAGTGGAAGCTAAGTCCATCCCTTTGTGCTGACTTCCCTCCACATTCTTGCAGCCTCTGGGTATGGTCTGCTGTGACCTGAACTCTTTGAACATAGGGATTTTCTCTATTTCTGTCAAGGGGAAATGATACCACATGTGACCACCCTTGGGAGGAAGATTTTATTTTTTTAAATTTTTTTAATGCTTGTTTATTTTGAGACAGAGAGAGAGAGGGAGGGAGAGAGAGAATAAGTGGGCGATGGGCAGAGAGAAGAGACAGAATCCCCAGCAAGACTACAACATCAGCAGAGAACATGATGAGGGGCTCCAACTCACGAACCACAAGATCAGGATCTGAGCTGAGATCAAGAGTTGGACACTTAACCAACTGAGCCACCCAGCTCCCTCAAGATCTGATTTTAAAAAGAAAGACACATTTGAATGTCATCAGTTCCTTGAGTCTACAGCTAAAAATTTCGACACATCTACTGACACTTAGAATGTAAAACAAATTATAGGGGAACCTTTCATAGGAGACCCTGAGGGACTAGAAAGAATTTTAAACTAAGATTTAGAAGCCTCCAATTCTAGTCCTGATTTTGATACTAGCACGGATGACTTCCACTTCTCAAATACGGTGTTGCGTATAGAAACTGGTATATTAAGTCAGTTTAATACCCCAAGGCCTTTAAAATTTAATGATTCTATGATTTGACCCTGATTATGCCTGATGACTGTATACTTCATGTTGACTGAGAAGACAGGATCTTCTAAACTTGTGTGATCCTCTCCATATAGGGGACTAGGCTGTAGGAGTCATTAAAATGATTACTTGAAGTTTAATAATGATTTTGTGGAACACTCAAGTGCCAAAGAAATTTATAGTCATTTTGAGGTTAACTACAATTTCAGACTGATAGTAAAATCTAATTTAAAACTAGATTCTCAATTCGTCTCCCAGGCTGCTAACCTCCCACCCCCATATCCACGCTGCAAATAAATTCTAGATGGTGTGAACCATTTCTTTGCAAGCTAATTTCTCCCTTTATCTCTGAGGTTCAGGTCAATTTGCTCCACTTAATGTTCTAATCACTTTTCTCTAAAGAGGAAAGGAAGGAACATGACTTAGCACAGACCTGCTTTTAAGTTAGGCAATTGCAATAAAAAAATATTAATGAAACCTTCTGTGCCAGTGGGATACAATACTAATTTCAGGATGTGCATGGGTAAGCTGTGTTATATACTGGCAGCATCTACAGTGGGGCTATTTCTACTTATGCCAGTGTCTCTCCATAGTCTACAACCACATTACAAGAATCAAAACTGTTTCGGTTAGAAGTTTCATCTGATTTGAGCCCAATAGGAGGTGGAGAGTGATAATTAGAAGAATATACATAGGACAATAACATTATCAACTATGTGTCAAAAGAAGTTAAATCAGATTAAAATAAATAAATGTCAAATTTACCCTAGTAAATTTACACTGGCATTATTTCAGGTGGATATTCTTTTTTAATGCGATTTATTCTTCTTAGAAGCTTTTGGTAAAAAGGAACAATGGAACAATATACAGGGGCTCTATGCAGATTAAATGATACACTACATATAAAATTCCTAGAAAAGTAACTGGCATATACATACATACGGTAAATTCTCAATATATGATAACCATTTTATCTGTTAGGAATTTTATTTGGCTCCATGTAACAGGAACACAAAAGCAAATGCTTAACCAAATGAGTATACTTTCCTTATGCAACAGAAATCTGGGGTCGGCAGGCAAGTGCTGATGTAGAAGCTTCAGGATGCCAGGGTCCCAGATTTTCCCATATTTTCATTTGGCTTTTGTCCTCATGCTTCTAAAGATGACTCCTACACCTCCAAGCTCCACAGCTACATTCCAGGAGAGGAGGAAGAAGAAATGGCAAAGAGCGCTATGTACCTAAGTCTGTTCTTTTATTTCTTTAAATTATGAAAACATTAGGACAACCAGAAGTCTGCCTAGAAGACTCTGGGTCATGTCCTTCTAGCCAGAACTCAGTCATATGGGTCCACATAACTATCCAGGAAGCTAAGAAATCAAATTTTATAACTGGATATACTGCTACACTCAATAACACCTGTTGCCATTGTTAGGGCCATCAATATATATAAAACCAATCTGGTTGTCCTCAGTCCATATTATACCATGGCTCTGTTGGCAAGGAGGAGGGATGAACAGATATTGGGAAAATAACCAGGAATGTCTGACACAGCTATGACCACCTTATGTTTATATATCACATAGTCTATCTAAAAGCATCATATAATCGTATTTTCCAATGTGCATGGCAATTAGTTGTCTTAGGACAAAATGCTCACAGTTTCAGAAGCAATAAAAGAAATCTTTGGCTCTGCTCTGACGTTCCACATGCATCACTACTTGAGTGATGCTTCCACATCTCCATTCAATTCTGCTGAACCACTTTCCCTGAATCATCTCCATTATCCTATGAGTCATCTCCCACATAATTAGCTTCACATTCATTATCTGTCTTCTGAGAAGTTGTAGTTTCTTCCTGCTCCTACTTCAACTGAGTTCTGCAGTGAATTCCCACCTAAATTGCAGCCAAGTGGATTACCAACAGCCCCTATCTCTAGTTCTACTTATATGGCTAACTCTGGTTAACCTGGTGGTGTGATCTAAGGTCTGTGCTATACAGATCGACATCATCTGGGAGCTTGTTACAAATGCAATTTCTTGTGCCTCCCTTAGATGCGTGGGGTCAGAATCTCTGGGAACAGGGCCCAGAAACAGCTTTTCCCCCCTCCAGCTTTATTGAGGTATAATTAGTCCCCAAATTTTGTGCTTTAACAAACTCTTTATGATTCCAATTTATGCTTAAGTTTGAGAAACATGGTCCTTGTCCTGCCAGTGGTTTTCAGCAAATCTCTGACCCAAACACCGAGCAGAAGTAGAGATGCTTACACTTCGGGCTACCCACACATACAGAGTAATAGCTTATTCACCTTCTCTGTCAACTACCACTTACAAGCTGAAAATACCTTAAATATTTTTGATTTAACTGTATAATTGGCTAGAACATAGCTGGCTTGGGAAAAAAATGAACATTCCAAACATAATAAAATACGGTCAATTATACTGGGCTGTGCTGAATTCCTGAGGGACAATGAATGTCAACCTGTACAATCCCTAACCAAATAAACATAGCTGCCTACTGTTTGATTCACACTATCATACGTGTGTTGGAACTTGCCAGAAGCAATAAATTAAAATATAATACAGTCCATCATCTATTCATACAAACATATTGCAGCAAACCCAAAGGAGTTTTCAATGCAAGGCTAAAAAAGGATCATTGTGTCCTTCAAGAATTTAGTGTGCAGTGTTGGCTGTCATGGTCATTAGTGGACACGCAAATTTCTCATTAACTACTTTACTTAAGAATTTCTAGAGTATAGTTTTCCATGACTTCATAGGGTTTCAAAGTGAATAAACTTATCAAAGGTTCTTATTCCTAAAATGTGAAATAGAATCAAACATCCTCTGTTTGATTCATTTCCTTATTATAACATACATTTATGGAAAGCCTATAGCATGCAAGGCACTAAGTTGATATCATAAAGATATAAAATGAATAATACAGAGTTTGAATAAACTCAAGAGGTACTCCCAGGGCTTATATTGAGAAGATGCTTTTGTTGAGGATGAGAATCCATGGAAATGAATCAAATAACAGTAATGAAATGAGTGCACATGGATTCAAGAGCATTTAATCGATCAGTTATTACACTGTCTGAAATCACTGGCACTGTTCTTTGTGGATCACAAACAATGTTTTGTTTCCTGGTAGGGCCGAAGCTTTGCGTATTCTAATACAGATAGGCTCATGGCTGCTAATTCCTCAATAGGACAGCTTAAAAGAAATAACCAGAAAAAAAAATTACTGCAACTGAAAGGAGATGCTAACAAATTTGTAGGCAAAAGTTTCCCTTAGATCATATTCTCATATCTTCTACAAAACACTAACAGCCATCAGGTATTATTTACCTCTTTTCTCACTTACAATGTAGTATCCCTAACCCCCACAACAGCAATATCCGTTACCTGCCTAGTAGGACTAAATAGTATATAATGTTTTTCTGCGTTAAATTTTACACACAGATGCTCTCATGGAGGTATGTGTACTTTCCCAACTTGCTTTATGTTCACTCACTCACTCACTCATTAACTATTTATTTTAAAAATATTTGTTCTAGGTCTAAAGAATTCATTAATGAGTGGAGAAGATGTGGCCTCTACCCTACTGGAACTTAATTACCATTTACTACCATAAACAAACAAATTAAAATGATACTATAATGGTAAACTTTATGTTATGTGCATTTTATCACAAGAAAACAAGTGGACAAAATACCCAAAAGGTTAGAATAAATACCCAAAAGAGATATTAAGCAGCAACAGAGAATGGAGAATGACATAGGAAAGGGAAGTGTGTTATTTTAGATACACTGGTAACACAAGTCCTCTTTTAAGAGGTGACCTTTTAGCAAATGACATTAAGTGAATAAGTGACATTAAGGAGGTGACATGTGACCAACTCTATTAAGGGAGGGTGTAAGCCATGCTAAAATCTGGGAAAAAGAGTATTCCAAAGGCTGCAGGCTTCACGTTTAAAAGTCCTGAGTGGGAATGGCCTTGGAATGAATAAGAGATGGAAAGAAGTCAAATGTGTTAGATGAAAAGTTAGCTAGAGAAATAATGGTAAGAAATGAGCCGGGAGGGGGTGCAAGAGGTCAGATTCTACAAAGACTCTGAGGTAACAGTGAGGAGTCACTGGATTCTGAGTGTGATGGAAAACTAATGAACATTTCGGAAGAGGAAAGTAATATGATTTGGTGTGCTTTTTTAAAAATTAAACTTCTTATTTTCAAATAATTATAGATTCACATGCAGTTGTAAGAAATAATATAGAGAGATCCTGTGTACCCTTTACCCAGAGTCCCCTAATGCTAACATCTTACAAAACTAAAGTATAATATTACAACCAGGATATTGGCATTGATACAGTCAAGTTATAGAATATTTCTATCACCTCAGGAATGTCTCATGTTGCCTTTTTAGAGCCACATTCCCTTCCCTCCCCCTCCTCTGTCCCTGACTCCTAGCAACCACTAATCTGCCTCCATTTCCATAATTTTGTTAGCTCACGAATATTATTTAAATGGAATCATGTAATATATGACCTTTTCACTCAGCATAAGTCCCTGGATTTACCCAAATTGGTGTGTGTATCGATAGTACATTTCTTTTTATTGCTGAGTACTATTCCAGGGTATGGATGATCTACAGTTTGTTTAACTATTACCCATGTCAGGACATCTGGGTTGTTGCTAGTTTGGGGCTATTAAGAGTCACAGTGCTATAAACATCTGCATAGGGTTTTCTGTATAAACCTAAGTTTTTGTCCCTTTGATATGAATTCTCAGGAGTGGATTTGCTGGGTCATATGTTTAGTTTTATAAGAAATTGTCACACTGTTTTCCAGAATGGCTGTACCATTTCACATTCCCACCATCATAGAAAGCTTTATTTGCTCCGCAAACTTGTCAGCACTTGGCATTGTCACCTTTTTAAAAATTTTCCTTTTAATTTTCGTCTTTAATTTTAGCCTTCTAAAAGGCGTGTTGTGGTATCCCATTGTGGTGTTAGTTTGGATTCCCCCAATGACTAATGATGTTAAGCATCTGTTCATATCCTTATTGGTCATCTGAATATCCTCTTTGATGAAATGTTCAGATCTTTTACACAAGTAACATTTACTTTTAGCTATTACTTATGTTTCAGTTAATCTTTCCCTTTCCCCTTCACCCAAATAAATTGGATTACATTGTAATACTTTGAACTTGAAGTTCTTAGGAGGAAGATGACTAATTTTTTTGAAAATTAATTTTCCAAAAAATAACAAAGAGATTTTACCCAAACCTCTTCTTAAAATGTTCTTACAAGGCAGAACACCCACCAAAGATGGGTCTGCTAATACTATTCCTTTGATCTGAACTAATACTAATTTTATAACCCACATTTCCTACTGACTTCAAGCTAGGTATTAGTCAATAATACCTTACATTCACATATGCAATGTCTACAGATGTAAGATAAGTAAAAATTAAAGCAATCACCTGAATATCTTAATTCCACAAAACATGCTTTATTTTTCAAAAATGTTTTATTTATTTTTGAGACAGAGAGAGACCATGAGCAGGGGAGGGGCAGAGGGAGAGGGACACACAGAATCTGAAGCAGGCTCCAGGCTCTAAGCTGTGAACACAGACCCTGACACAGGGCTCGAACTCATGGACCATGGGATCATGATCTAAGCCAAAGTAGGATAAGCAAATGAGCCACCCAGGTGCCCCAAACATGTTTTATTTTTAATTTGAAGAAGAAAATTAAGTAAAAGAATGTCTGGATTCTGAACTCTGCATACTTTCATATTTAGACATAATTTTAATAAGAATCTATTAATTAAGTACAGTGAAACATTCAGGTGTTGACTAGCAAAATGCAGAAGTACTAATTGGATGATTTAACCAGAAGAAACATAAACAGCTCTTTCTTTAATGTCAACCAATTCTGTGCTTATATTCTCCATCCCATTTTCCCTTATGTAGACACATACAGATTCTTTCTTTCTGGCAATGTTTCCTTGAGGAAAGAATGCGCTATACTGGTAGGATCGTTGTGTGTGTGTTTTTTTAAATCAATTTTGTTGGATTAAAATTTACATACATTAAAATACATCCATTTTTGCACATACTTCAGTGAGTTTTGACAAACATACACTTGTGTAGCAACTACCACAATCAAGAAATAGGGCATATTCATCCTCCCAGAAAAGTTCCCTTGGGCCCCTTTGAAGTCAGTTTGCTCCTGCACCTCACCCAGGCAACAAATGATCTGATTTTTACCACTATAAGCTTAGTTTTTGCTTGTTCTAGGATTTCAGATAAATGGATTCATACAGTATATTCCCTTTAATATCTGGCTTTCTTTGCTTTGTTTAAGGTTTCTGAGATTCATCCAGCTTACTTATGACATTTGAACCAATTACTTAAACTGTGTTTTCTTAGCTGAGAAATGATCTGTTGTGTACCTCTCTGATGGGGTTGTTCTAAGAATTAATAGCAAGGTGCCTGGCTTGGTGCTCAGTAATTATATCAGTATGAATGTAAATAATATATTACATCACCGTATACTTTTCTTTACCCCTTCCTCCTATCAGAGGAAGAAGAGAATAATTCTGAAGATGCTGCAAGGCTTATGAGAGGAATCAGCACACAGAAAACTCTACATTATAAGTTTTATTATTGAACAAAGATACCTTCCTGAATTTCTGCCTCCTTTTTCCCTGTCTCCTTTGGCCTTGAACAACCTGACAGCAGATAGTACTGCTTTCTCTGCCCCAGGTTGCATTTTGCCCTTTCCAGAGTCCAGTGACTTTCAAGAAAAAGGGCTCAAACCTTTTTCCCCAATGCAGAAAAAGAGAATGTGAAAGCAGAAAAGGCTTCCAGGGGCCTTCTCATAGAGTCAACGTAAAAAGACTAAACACGTAAGGCCTTCCCTTCTTCTAAAAAGGATCTTCTCATTCTTTACCCACTTCCATCAAGTGGGGGACTGGGATGCAGCAAAGGAGGAACAGCAGGACTGGATAAATATTCCTTCCTTGATTGTTGACCTCCACCAAATCTCTACCTGCGAATACGGGAAAATGACTGAAATTCGAGCTTCTTTTTGTTTTTACCAGTGTTCATCCCATTTTGCCTATG
Source organism: Lynx rufus (assembly GCF_022079265.1). Classification (NCBI taxonomy): domain Eukaryota; kingdom Metazoa; phylum Chordata; class Mammalia; order Carnivora; family Felidae; genus Lynx; species Lynx rufus. The sequence continues at coordinate 126,716,762 of NW_025814823.1, read as the reverse complement.
TTCTCTTACTCTCCTTCTGTCCATCCCTTCCTCTGTTGTGCATGATATTATAATATGAATATCTATTCAGGGGAAATTGGGGTGACAGGAGGTATGATGGGGCTTGTACTTCCAACGATTAGCAACTCTCAAAATTGGGTTAATGGATTTAGTTAACTAGCATTGCTTTAACTTTCTAAGAGACCCCTCTCTCTTACCACTTCCCCCAACCTGCTCAAGCATGACCACCTTCTGAGTAGTCAGGTTCTAAATGAAAGATAGATCTCATGCATTTGATCAAAGTTAGATGTGTCTCATCAAGGGCTTTTCCAGTCAATCAGCTATAGTTCCATTCCTTAGATGGGTCTTTAACACTTGAATTATTAGAGTGGCTCAGTCAGGTGTACAACAACAAGTATGAAAAAAAAACATACACAAAGAATGGTTTTAAGCAGCCAGGGTTTGGCCCCAGGAAATTAATAATTCCTTTGGTTTTGGGGTTTTGGTTTTGTTTCTTGCCATGGGTGGAAAATGCATGTCTAATTGAGATGGACACGTAAATTAGAAATAACATGACAAGAAAAAAGTAAGATAAATACACATAATTTCAGATAAGATTTTGATGCATTAACTTACACATTTTAAACTCATTTATTTCATTGAGTATAATGATATTTGCTGTAGGTAGCAAAATTCTAATGAAAAGCCCTTAGGACATGACTGTACTTTAAGGTATACTTTAGTTTCTATCCTTTCATATGCTAAAAACCATCCTATTGTTTATCTGATGTGAAAAATGAAATATTCACAATTAGTATTTCAATGGTACCTTGATATAAGATGGATTTTAGAGGGATGTGAACATTATCATGCTTTAACTTTGACAGTCCGTGTTAATCAAGCTTCTCTGAATGTTTCTCTGTGACAGAGGTTGTTTGTGTTGCTCTCATTCCCCCAACTCCATGGATCCACTCTAGATGGGTGCTATGACTCACTCTTACCAAGAGAATGTGAGGGAGGGAAGTCCTATCCATGGCAGGTAAGAGTGCATATGCCTCCTCCGTGTTCTCTTTTCCTTATAGTGAAAAACAAAGGAATCCAAAATGTTGACTCAATAAGACAAAGGAAGCCTGGGTCTTGAGCTTCAAGAAGGGCCACACAGAAAAGTACCCAACTTGCTTCAGCCAATGATGTGAGAAAGAAATAATACAAGAAAAGTAGTGTTTTGCACTGTCACTAAGACTTTAGGGTTGGTCTATAATATTGTCATTAATTATTCTGATGAATGTAGCCTCCTTCCCACATCGATTTATGTGATAAAATGAGGTTGGTATCCACAGATCCAACTCCAGGAAACCACAGGAAGATATCTTTGTAAATCCCTCTACATCCTTATCTTACTGTTGCTTCAGCATGGGATATGGTAGGGGTGCGTAGGAGAAGGGATAAATATAGTCTGCGAGACTGTATAATCTCTTACTTTTCAAATCCCAGGCAAGGCATAATGATTAGAATTTCCATAATGGACTGCCAAGATCTCATGGGCTTATAAAACCTCATAATAAGTTTCACATTTATCTACTCTGCATAGATAGGGACAGAATATTACATTTTTTGTTTGTTTGCTTTTTGTTTTTTGCATCCCAAGGTAGCAAGAGGTAATTACCATGAGATCAGTGGCCAGTGGATTAGAACCAATTTTCATCTGTTTTAGAAAGAATTAATTTTATTATTTCTTTCAGAGTCTAATATTGGCACATTTTAAAAAGTATTTTTTTTTTCTTTAAAAAAGCCAGCTGGAGAAATAAAGCTTGATTCTGCCAGAGGAAATAGTAGACTAATTATTCTCCACTATGAACACGCATGGTGTAACTAAATGTTCGTGCCTACTATAGACTCTGGAGGGGTGAACTATCTGTTACCTAGAAAAAAAAAATCATGTCATCCCCCTCACTGGCAAACATGCGTGATATAAGAATAGATGATTGCTTCTTTTTCTCTGGGACTAAAGGAAGAAAAACATTGTATAAAGTTTTCAAAGGATTATTCACCCAATGTTTGTTGGGAGTTTACTATGGGACAGGCATAAACTCTTAAAGGGACCAAAGAAAATGTGGTAAGACATTATCTCTTCCAAAAGAAGAGATGTAATTTTAATTTAGTGTATGTACTCATTTGAAATATAAGTACATCATGTGGAAATACAACTTACATAACGTATATATATGTACACATATACATACATTTATATGTACACAGACATATGTGTGCATCTCAAAAAACAATATTGATCATTACTTTCCTATGTGATTAACTCACTCTAGAGGAAAAGGCAAACTCACATTTGCCTGATGTGGTAGATTGCCAAAACAGCCATCATTCCTCAAACCTACCTACCTCTCTGCATGTCCCTCTTATGATGTGACTTTGCAGCTTCTCCCATCAAAAGGTGACGGTTACTTTTCCACCTCTTTGAATGTGAATTGTGATTTGCTTTGGCCAAGAGAGATGAATGAACTAACAATATGCCAGTTCTGGAACTAGGATTCATGACACCTTGCATGCTTCCTTCCTCTCTCAAAACTTTGGCAAGGTAACAAGTAAACAAACCCAGGTTTGCCTGTCTATGATGAGACACATGTGACCCACAGCCTCACTGTCTCATTACCCAGCCAACAGCTAGTCAACTCTCAGAAACAGAGCCACTCTGTACATGAGAAAATCTCATCAAGACAAGAAGAGCCACCCAACTGAGTACAGTCCAAAGTGTTGACCTATAAAACAATAAGTTAAATACACTGCTATTTTAAGTCACTTGCTGTAGCATGGTTTGGGCAGCATAAATGATGCAACCAATAAGGGACATTTTAAACTTTGTATTAACCATGGCATAATTTTTAGCAGGCTGCTAAATAATAGTCTACTTATTTTTAAAAATCAAGTTCTTATTCCTAAATCATAATCTGCCTTTTCTCCAATAACCATCTTAGTGAATAGAGAGGCAGGCCGGAGTGTAACTCTCAAATTTGTACTTATTTACTAGGTAGACCTTGGGTATGTCACTTGGGCTCTCTAGGTTTTAATTTCTTACCATAAGAGGGGAATAATGATATTTCATAGGGTTTTGTTGGAAGGATTAAATGAAGCGATGCAGGTAAAGTTTTCATTACTATTACCACAACATAATAGACACATATAAAGCAGTTCCTATTGTTCCCAAACTTTATCTTTCTATTTTGCTTTATTTATTTTTTTTACTTAAAAAATTTAATGTTTATTTATTTTTGAGAGAGAAAGAGAGACAGAGCTTGAGGCAGGGAAGGGCAGAGAGAGGGGGAGACAGAATCTAAGCAAGCTCCAGGCTCCGAACTGTCAGCACAGAGCCCTATGCGGGGCTCGAACTCACAGACTGTGAGAGCATGACATGAGCTGAAGTCGGATGCTTAACCAACTGAACCACCCAGGTGTGTCTGTCTTTCTCTCTATTTTACAGTGTGCATTGATATTCAGTGTCCTCCTCTGTCACTAATTAGTTATGAAGCTATCACTCTAAGATAGAGTTAACTTTTATTACAAGAGATTCTTCCTTACATTTAAAAAAAGTACACTTTCATGGGCCTTTTCAGAAACTAGATTTATTAAACATGTAATATCTATCATTAAAGAAATTATATAGATTATGTATATTTATGTTGAACACATTATAATTATATATAATTATATATTACATATAGTGTGTGTGCGTATATATGTAGTCTGCTAATCACTACCTGAAATAGTATGCATATATTTCTCTATTTGCTTACTTTTTATTTAGAATATACACTGTCTGGAGTATTTTTGTTTCATATCTTCACCACCTGGGACAGCCCCTGTGACATAGTACACACTCAATAAAAATCTGTTGAATGAGAGAATAAATGAACAAATGCTTGTGAATAATTTCTGTGAAATGAGTTTAAGCATTCTTGGAAAGATATTTACTAATAAATTCAAAGATTTTTCAAATGCAATTGTGGGAGACTTTGGAGAGAAAAAGATAGCATGATCTGTAGGGACTTCACGATTACTTTATCATTGCTTTGAGAATTTCCTGAAATATTTTCTCATCTAAATTTGAATTCCATTCAAAATTTGGAAAATTAACTATAATTAATTATGTGAGTACTCTATCTGTAGTAGAAATTATTCCTAAGACTTCGAACATTTAAGCTGTAACTGTAAACAGGATAATCAGGTATGTACTCTGTCATATAACCTATTTGAAAAGTGGATTTAAATCTTGTAGGGTAAAATCAAACTGTAATTTCTTCTTCTTTTCATTTTAAAATATATTCCAACTTACTGAGCTCCCCAGAAAGAATCCATAAATCCTTGACCATGAAAAGCCCTTTTATTATCTTCTGCTAAAAATGATTTCCTTCAGGTAAATTGCACTCTCCAAGCAATACTTCATTACCTATGTGACATATTATAGTTCACTAGTGGATCTAAGAATGTGTTGGAAACCCTTAAATTGCTCCAAGCTTTACATTCAAATACTTAAACTAAGCCAGCTCATTGAACAAAAGGAGCAACCAAAAGAAAATCAGGTCAGAAAACAAGGGAGAAGCAAATGCAGAAAACACTGGCTATAAAGTCAGAAAATATGAATTTTTATAGTTTTGGATTTTGTTTCTGGGTCATTTAATCTAAAACGCTTCATTTATTCTTTAGGTTGCTGGCATGAGATGATATGAATAATGGGCATCCTAAATAGATTATATGTAAATGGAAGATCATGGGACTTACTGAATATGTACAAAACTCCATAATAGATAGTTTTATCATGGGATAAAATTTCTCTTTCCATAGCTTCAACTATCATCTAAAGGGAAATGATGCCTTATCTTTGTCTGCAATTCCCATATCTCTCAACTGCTCCAACTGGCATCAACAACTACATGTCTTATCACTGTCTTACCACCTATCAGCAGGATAACATGACCCACACAAAACTCCACCATCTCCTGTGCTATTCATCTCATCCAATGACGCTGTCATTCACCAGGCTCCCCAAACACACATCTTAACACTTTTCCTTTCTCACTCTCTTTCTCCCTTTTAATCATCTTTTTAATCACCAGAGTCTGTTGTTTCTACCTTCAAATTCCAACTTCTAATCATCTTTCACAGATGGTCTCAAATCACCTCCCCAAATCACGTCCCACCATTTTCCCTTCATTCATTCAGTCTACTGAAGATCGTGCTTTTGGGGAGGATGCTGATTGTTACAGAGAAATATTTCCTGAACTCAGTATTCCTCATGTCATTAAAATTGTAAATAAATATTAGCCTTTCATGTTGCTGTTTTATAACTGTGTATATTATAAAACTAATTTATTTTTAGAGGGATTGTTTTTAGTTCTATACCTTTGTAGTTGAGTAGACTTCTTTTATGAATGTATTACAAACACTTAAAATGCATAAGTAATGACCAGAAATTTTTCTTCCAGATTTACAATAAAAGCTCACCTATATTAATTTTAAATAATAGCACAAAAAGTAGATCCTTAGAAAAACCAATAAAAATCAACAGCTTTTCTCGGGACACAGAAATTTAGAAATGAAAAGTCAAGTTCCAACACACTCTAACAAAAAAATCTTGATTTGATGAGAAATGTGAAGATCCTATAAAATGAATATTATGCAACTTTTCTGAATGATATGATGTAAAAAAAAAAAACCGAATCAATGAAGAGTTAATATTTTTGCTTTGCTATAAGAACTTAACACTGTGAAACTATCAGTTTTCGCCAAGTCAGTTTATAAATTCAATGTAACCAAAGTAAAATCCCAAAAGAATGTTATTTTATAAGTTATCAGAATTTTTCTAAAGTTTATCTGTTAGAGTAATAAGAGAAAATTTTAACAATAAACAAGAAAGATGGAAATCATCCTTCTGGATATTAAAACATACTATAAAGCTGGAGTAATTAAAATCAAGGTACTGGCACAGGATTAAATAGAGTTTGATGAAAACAGTATGTAGAAATCTAGCCAAATATATACTGGGAAAAGGTGGCATTCCAAAACAAAAGGGAAGAAATAATTATTCAGCCAACAGAATTAAACAGCAAGCTAGTAAGTTTGAAAAAAAAAAAAAAAGCCCAGATCCCTATATTTTTTCCCAGAATAGCTTCTGTAGGAATCAGAGATTTAAATGTACAAAGCAAAAATAAAATTACTAGAAGGAAATGCAACTGCATTTTAAATCCTAGAAGTATAGTACTTCCGAAACATTTTACCTATTTGTGGAAAACTGAAATAATAAAGGAGATATTGGGAACAACTTTGTAATACATATAACAAAGAATTAAAATCCTTATATGTGAAATGGATTTGATGCACATAAAATACTGAATAGAATGGCAGATTCAAGAGTAATTTATAACATGATGTCATTCATAAGATTGCACATCTAGGTCCGCAAGCTTACAAATACACAGACAGGTGTAGAAGGGTATACTACAAAGTGATAACAATTACATTCTCATAGGTGTGTGGCAAGATTTTTATATTTTTTTTTCCACGTTTATTTATTTTTGGGACAGAGAGAGACAGAGCATGAACGGGGTAGGGGCAGAGAGAGAGGGAGACACAGAATCGGAAACAGGCTCCAAGCTCTGAGCCATCAGCCCAGAGCCCGACGCGGGGCTTCGAACTTACGGACCGCGAGATCGTGACCTGGCTGAAGTCGGACGCTTAACCGACTGCGCCACCCAGGCGCCCCAAGATTTTTATATTTTTTATATTCTTCTTTGACTCTATTTGTATTCTTTTGACTTTTTGTAATAAACATTTATAATAATTATAAAAAATAATAAATCTGTTTTAAGCAAAATAAATGTATTCAAAAGAATAAATACAGAAAACAGCCCAAAGAGCATTGCACTGGTGTTGAGGGAAAAGTTCATTATTTTTTCATTGCTTGTTACATTTCATTCTCCATTCATCCTCTTGTTTTGCCATGAAAATAAAACAATCATTTAAGATATTTATGAACTCAATTTACTTATTTATGATTGATGTGATGAAATATAAGGGACTCTATTTTAGATATGGTATAATGATTAATAACACTCTTACTTTAGTAATTTAAAACTAAATTTTTGAAGGTCATGTACTTTATTAAAAAGTCATTTTCACTTAAAATTTTAATTACTTTTTATCTAACTTACATGTTTAATATTCAAAAGTTCATATATATCTCTATTAGCAAATTTATCTCATCTTTTCTCTGTTTTTCTTTCCAAGGTAAAAAAAAAAAAAAACCTGTCTTTACAGGTGTGTAGGTGTGTGTGTGTGTGTGTGTGTGTGTGTGTGTGTGTGTGTGTAACAGTACCAGAGGTTTGGAAATGCAAGTCACAATGTATCATTAACAGCATCTGTCCTGTGATTGATTTCTCAGTAGAATGATGACAACCTCTGGGCCATGCTCTAACCTTAGGTATAATACTACTTTTAATTGGACAGCTTATACAATAATTACTTCACCTCTACAGTAGACAATGGATAAAGCAAACATATAACATTAAATTTTATGAGAAAAAAATCACTTTCCCTTTCCTAAGGAATATAAACTGAATGTAATAGCTACACTCTATGGGACAATTCATTAGAGAGAATTATAAAACATATTCCAATTTCAAAGAAAAACTATAGAAGGAAAATGTTAAAAGTCTTTCTTGACAGCTCTCAACCCCAGACTAAGCCAGGTCCCTCTGTTATATGCTTACATAGTATTCGTTACCCTGGGAATTACTTCAAGAAGACTGCAAGCTTTGAACAGAGGGCCTGTGTTTATCTTGGTTACTTTTGTATTCTCAGTGCCTAGCACAGTGCTGGGTGCAAAATATGTGTAAAAAATGTTTATGGAATGCATGGGTGGTTAAATAAATGCTTTGGGATTGAAATTAAAATTGTTCATGACACATAGTTTTGTTGTTTCTTATACTCACAAATATATGTAGTAAGTTATCCATAGGTACTATTGTACCACTGTATTATGTTTATGGAAACACAATCATAAAATAGATTTTAAAAGCATAAACTCATATCCTAATATTTACTGCTAACATGTCATCTTGTGCATCCCTGGAGTAAATACCACCTCTAGTATGCTCATTGCCTCTGTCCGTTTGAAGACAAGTGACCTAAAGAATTACTAGTGGTCTCATATATTGGCTCATTTAATAGTGGCAGAAAACATGCAAAACAGACAGGAAGCTAAAAAATGGGGTCAGTGTCGGTCATGATTAAGAAGTGTTCAATGGTACTGAGACCTGAGCTAGTGGAGACCAACGTTTGGGTCTCACAAACCTATGATGTGACATAGTTAGTGTCGGGGCACTGGGGTCACTTCTACTACTGCTGATCCTAAAGGTTACACAGTAATAGGAAACAATCTGATTTTAAGTAGGGTCTGATTTGCCTAAGTTCAACATCCCCATGTCACTGACTTATCATAGACATATCATAGACTGATGCCAGCTACAGGGCAAACATGTTATCTACCTCCTGTGGAACCAAATGTCCAAATCAATTTAGACTCAGAAAAAATGATCCCCCTTAGATTATGCATTATCCTGCTTAATCCAAACATTCAAAGCTGTTCTTTATTTCAGTTCTGAGTTTTCTCTTTTTTGTCTTGGGGATTCAGCTTTTTCACACTGGCATGTACAAGAATATTTTCAAAATGAGTCTCAGGGATTTCCTAGCCAACTCTCAGTAATTCACTGGGAAACCTGGTTGCGAATGCCTGTAACTCAAAGCATCTGCAGAAACACAGAAATTCAGAGATGATAATAAATAGAAGCTTAACGAATATGACCAAAATTATTTTTTCCAGGAGTAGCCTCCCCACTTACAGTTTACAGCGATAACTGTGAAAGCTGACAAACTGAGCTATGAAAAGATTTCATTGTATGTGAATGCAGAGTTGATAACATTTAGCATACATAGGCCAATTACCACATGTGTCAGAAACTCTCAGGATTTCTCCTTACTCGACTAGGGTTACTCAATTACTTGCTAAATTCATTCTTCATTACTCCTCATTTTTCAGTCAAAAAACCAGACTTTTAGATTTGGTGCTCTTAATCTTTCTTGACAGCTACTCTATTGTCTAGCCATCGCAGTCTCTCCTGCCATTCCCTCTTTTGTTCTCTCACTTAATTTCTCTCCTTTCTTCTCTCTCTTCGTAGACGCTGATCTCTGCTCCCTTACCTTGATGTGGCTAAGAACTTATCAAGAAACATCCTTTTTCTAACCCACTGGCACAAGACATGCCTTGCGTCTTCAGTCTGAACAGAGACCAGAGTTAGAAATCCTGTCACATTAAGAAAATGCAAAGGGTGCAAAGCCAGTATTTAATGTTTGCTCATTTTAAAACTTCCCTGGCTATGTAGCTGAGGTTTTGAATCTGTGTAATCAGGATTCCAAGAAAGAGATTATGCAATATTTTTTCAGTTTGTAAGGGTCAGGGGCTGACAATTCTTTGCATACAAATTGTAAATTATAAACAGAAAGGCAGGAAATCAGGACTGCAGAGAAGAAAGAATAAATCAAGGCCCGTCACAAATGGGGGTTGGAACAGTGTAGTCTGATGCTGTGCTAGCTCTTGGAAGAACAGAGAAATCTGCTTCCTGAGCTGAGGCTTTCTCTTCAGCAGTCTCCAGTCATCAGGCCAATGTCCTGTCTGGGAGGGCCAGGGCATTAGATCATTTTAGCACAGATGTGTTTTTACTTCAGCTAATCACGCCCAGGTTCCCAGGAAAAGTAATGTTGACCAGGTAGATTTTGAAGAGGTGGAGATTGAAATACCTTTTTTGGAGGAAGACTGAGAGGAAGACAGTAGGGAAGAGAAGCCAGGAGCCTGTCAGGCTAGATGGAGAATGACAGAGAGGGACCAAAAAATGCAAAGGGGATCATGAAGATCCTGTGTGCCTTGGAATATCAGACCCCCCAGCTGCGTGGTCAGTACACTCAGGAGGGGAACAATGTGGATTAAGGCGGGGCTGTTAAGTCAGGGTTTGAGAGAAGACAGAGAAGCCCAGGAAGGTACCAATCATCACATCCACAGCAGCTCCCAAAGAGAGAATAAAATCTGAAACGGGAGGTCAGTGACCCTAACAAAAAAAGTTAGAGTCATAAGTTTGGAAAATGGTCCTTGGAAAGACACTTGGATTGCAGCTGTGATCTGTAAAATATTTAACAACTAGTCCCAAATGGGCACTGACCACTTAGAAGAGATGCCTGGGAAAGTAGTGGTACAGCGTCCTGGACCCATGATGAATCCATGGGTCCATGGCTCCATGATGAATCTGAGCAAATTCTAAGTTCACTTGTCTCCTTGACAGGCCGTAGAACATTCTACAGAGAGTTTACATAACTATTTATGGAAATAAGTTTCTGGATCTTGTGCTAAAATCTTTCTAAAAATGAGAGTTTTTGTTTTGTGTTTTACATTTGGAGCATGATTTCCATTTATGTTAAAGAATTTAGGAGGGATTTCCATTTATATTGAAAACTCCCTTTCATAAATCCAAAAACTACACAGTCACATGTTAAACTCTGATCTCTCTAAACTGTGATCTCTCTAAAGGGAGATACTAAGGGGAGAGTCTCATTCATCTCTGTATCCACAGTATGGGATCTATAAGACTCATCAATACATGGTTTGTTTGTTTTCTTTTTTTGAATGAATGAATGAAATTATTGCTATTAGAAAAGCAACGTGCTGAGGAAAAATAAATTAGAAGGTAATTACAGAGATGGACTCGGGTCCTTCTGATAATTAATTTTATGATATGTGGAATTCTCCAGGAACTAGCAGTCTTTATTTCTTTGAATGACTTTGTGACTTTCCAGCTTCAGCCTCTCATTTTCCAGTGAGCCCTGGGAAGTGGTGATCTGTTCACAGCCATGAACTACTTTGCATCAAAACTTAGATGAAAATTCTGATTTTCATAATCTAAGAATGGTAGCATTTTCCATTCCATATATATGTCACCTATAGCTTTTGATTTTCAGGTATTTTTAATCTGTGAAACACAGATAGTATTCATTTAACCTTACATAGTTGCTGCAAAGAGAACACAAGGCCATACCAAAGCACTAGAGGGTACTCAATATCAAAGGAATGGGGTGGCCTTCAATCTCTAGACCTACTTAATTCAGGTACCTGTAAGGCTGTGTGCATTATTAATCCTGAGGAATGACATTATCTCTAACTTCAGTGTGTCACCTTTAAAAATTCCTATGGGACTTTTCTATCCTGGACTGAACACAAAACCATCTGCTCTCAGGTATTCTTGTGAGGTTGCTTGAAGGCATAAATTGTCACCCTAAGTAAACTCAAAGTTTTGGGTTGAGGAAGCTGTTATTCTACCTTATTAGCTAACACGCTGGTTGTGGGGATTTTTTATCATCCTGAGTACTCATTTTTCTCTTAATTGGCTTCACTGCTTCATCCAACAGCTTTTCAACATAAATGGTCTGGATTAGATTTGAGTCATGGCTTTTAAAGAGCAGTAATATGGGAACAACTAACACAATGTTCCTTTGTATCTGGATACATTGCGGATGGACTCGGAGCTAAACATTCACAGCCTGCAATACCAGATGAGCTATACAGAGTGGGATCATTATTCTCCTTAGCTGATTCATCACTTTCAAATGATACAGCAGAAGGTGCCAAGGGGCAGCTTGAGGAGAATTATTTGTGCAGCTCCTAATTGAATGTGTCGGTCATGAGTGATCACTGTTCTCCCTATTTAATGAACGCACTAAAACCCAAGATAGGGATGCATGGGATCAGCTTTCCCTGCCCCCACGAATGGTGAAGGGTCCAACTATTGAGAGCTGGGGGCAAAATGATAAAGAGACAAAACTGGTTTGCTGCCTTCTACTTCCATTGCACGATCCGATCTCCACTTCTAGCACTCCGTACCCTTCTGAATGAGGTTGGTCCCCACCAAGAAAAGGTATGCTCCCTCTTCTTACTATCACCTGGAAGTCTACCAGTCACCCACAGGCGAACATTGCCTCTGCTTTGTCGGATGGGTTATTGGTGTGAAAGCTTGTCCTGCTGACATGGTTTTCCTATGAAACCTCGTGTAACATAGGTTTTGTTAAAACTCATCAGGAGGGCTACCTCAGGTATTCATAGGTTCATTCTTTCAGTTTATCTTTATCAAGTGCTAATAGATGTCAGATATGGTGCCAAGGTGGGAAGGATGCAAAGGTACTGCATAAATACATTGCTTTATGCCCTTTGAGAAATGGAGACACACGCTATTTTCAAGTATCAGTTACAACATAATATGCTACCTGTGGTGACAGAAGATGCTATGAGAACAGAGAGGGGTTCCTGACCTTGCCTTGGGATAGTCATGGATGGTGCCCGAGAGGATTCCAACATTTCAAAGAAAACAGTCCAAATAGAAATCAAGGACAACATTGGGGCAGGGTGGGGAGGGCGGGGGAGGAAGTCATTAGGCTTCCTTTCTTATAAAACATGTAGCCAAGGATTGTTTATGAGATTCTATACTTGTAGAAAGTCCCTTAGGCTCCAGAGACCAGCTGCCATCCTGCCTAAATCACAGCAAAGTGACGATGCATGAAGTTTGTTTCTAGAATTGGCCTCTCCTCTCCTGGAGCAGAGTACACATGTGTTAGTTCCTTACCTTCAGGCCCTGCCTGACCAACTGTGTCAACCTTCAGGCCCTGCCTGACCAACTGTATCTGCTACCTGAAGCCCCAGGCCCACCTTGATCTCATCCTGCTCCCTCTTCAAGGAATGCCCTGCTCCCCAACCCTCTCAAACCCCAGTTAATCCCTCCTTGACTTCAGGGATCAGAGAAGTTTTCACTTCTTCTGGAAAACACCCCTGCAGTTCTCTCACAAAAGTGAAATTCTCATTTTCTCTGCTCCCATGTTACCTGCTTCTTGGCTATTTCTAGTCTTTCATAAATCATACTAATGACCCCTGTCTTATATTTTTACTCTTGTCTGCTTTAAAAAGACAGATCTGTGTCTTTCTCTTTGTATACAGTGCCTGGTAAATATCAGGTGCTCATAAAACATATGTGGGCTAGCTGGATGGGGCGGGGCGGGGGGGGAGGAAGATGAATGGGAAAATGGTGTGGTCTTATTTTCCTGTTGCCTTTGAAGAACACCCAGAGCTCCCCCAGCCATCCTACTCAAAGAGTATATTTCTGCTTCTCTATCTCTAGTTAGTTATATTTCGTGCATCCGTATAAATCTGAAGCATATTTTTTCTATTAGAAGTGAGACACATGATTGGTCATGGAAATAGGTGTCGTCCACATTCATGTAGGAGAGCCGTGATAGAAAATTAGAATCCAGCGATCTCTCAATTTGTAATTTGTGGTGTTAATAATCAGCCTGTTGCACTTGCTGATGCACTGTGGCCTGATAAGCTTTGCAGAGGGAGACCTGCTCTATCTCACTTGGACCTGAATAATTCTAATACATCTACTGAGTGCCCAATAGACACACTCTGGGTTCATCAGGAGGCTCCAATGCCTCTTACACTCTTGGAAACCATGCTTCCCAAAGCCACAACTACTTTTGATAATAAAACACTTTTTTATTAATATTATCTGATTATTGAACCAGTCAGTTTGGTTATTAAACAACACAAAGCACTTCAGCCCTTCCTTTGCAATCTGTTGGTAAGATTTAAGGGACAGATTCTCATCACCTGTAATCCTGTCTGGCTTCTTCTGTCCTGCTGTCCATTTGCAAATATGAAGATAGAGGGAACAGAGCCTGTAACAGTACTTCAACTAGTGCCAATTATAACAATTATTTTTCGTATTGATCAAAATATTTTAAATAATTTTAACACTGGAAATACATGGCATGAAAATGAGGAACATTATAAACGAAGAGTCAGAAGAAATGGTTAAGATGGAAACACTTCTTATCCATTTTTCATTTTTCCTTCCAACTAGGGGGCCATCAGTGAGTGGAGCATCCTGACCTCCCCCCTTCCCTCATTCACCCTTTGCCCAGAGTGACTTATCTGATTAGTGAGTTTAGGGGGGAAAACAGATAAATAACTCACTTTATTGCAAAAAGTTTACTTTCTATTCCTCAGAGAGATGCCTGGGTGAACCAGGACCTTCTATGACTGGGAGATAAGTCTGACTCTGGGGCTTTCACACAATGCTTCAGTCTCCAATATTTGCCTTATAAATAATACAGGGTTTTTTTTTTACTTCCTGCTAAAAAAATTTTTATTTTAATTTTAAAAGTTAAAAAAAATTAACCTTCTGTTAAAATTTGTTAACTATTTTGTCTTTTTTCTCATTTTTTTTTCAAAACTCCGGATGGAGAAGAGAATTATTGTTCGTGTTATTTACGTTATAAAATTTCTGGAATATCTCTAATGGTTGGCTTAGGGAATTATGCTATCAGCACAGAGGCCGATGCGGGCGGGACTTGACCTCACGGACCGTGAGATCGTGGCGTGAGTCCAAGTCGGGCGCTCAACCGTTTAAGCCATTATTAAGTCATAGAATACTAAAACCAAGAAGAGCCTGAGAAGCCTTAGCTTTAGGTGCTAGTTTGGTGGAAGATGAGCTAAACTCACCCAAGGTTGCACTTGACAGTTCGCAGGCTGGACGCTCCACCTGTCTGGACTCCTGGCCCATTGATTTTGCCTCTACCTTCGTTGCCTCACCTACAACTATGACTTCCGTGAATTGCGCTGCTCAGATTCACTCCGCTTGCCCACTTAATGCAAGTAGTAAGTCTAGTCACCAAACACATCAGACCTACAAGAGCTCAATACCAGGCCTCAATAAAATTTTAAGCATTACAACGGCAGTAATAACAGACACTGCTCCTCAGCTTCACAGCATATTTATGTTTTCCTGTCAGAGAAAGCTGAAGTCTGACTTGCCTGGGATAATTCATGCAAGAGAAAGCCCCTGAGAAACGCAGTGCTGCCATTTACAAGCATCCTCATATTGTTTTGTTCTTTACAACCCGGAATATTTTTAAAGCCAGATATTTACTTTTTGATTGTTCTTCTAATCCTGCTGTTTCTCCCCCACTAGGGAACTCACACTTCTGTTTGCAACATCCCAGGGAGATCAAACTAAATATAGTATTGAAATAAAATCCCTGCAAAGCTAAGGAACTATTTTATGGAAAGTGAGAGGCAGGAAACCTTTTCAGGAGTGGTGTCGCAATTAATTGGATGTGGTCACATAAATGCATGATTTCAGAAACAGGCAATTTACACCAGGGAATTTAGAAGGTCACAAGTGATAGCTTGAAAGGTAGAAAATCATTACTTTCAATCATGTATCAACCTGGAAGCCAAATCAGACTTTTTAACGTATGTTTTCAACTGAGTGCAATTTACGTAAGTTTCCAAAATAAAAATGTGGCACAATTGCCAATAGTCTGAGTAGCTAATCACCAATTACATGCCATTGAGAATTTGATACTTGTTGTGCTGTAACCTTAGGTTTGCCGAGTACAGGACATGTGGTCGAGTGTACTAGGAGATAAAGTCCTAACAGCTAAAAGAGCATCATTATCCTTTAAAAATCCCCAATATTACTTAATATGGAATAATTCCATAATTAGGTAAGATTAGGATACATGACACAAGTATCAGTTATCCAGATTATTTTTAGTATGTTCACAGCTATTCTGCTACCAGTGACACCTGTGGCTATTTTTTAAGATCCAAGTTAAAGGATAACTTTTTATCTTTCTACATACCTTCAGGAATTGTTCATTTAATTATTTACCGAAAGCGAATCCAAGTTAAATTGGCCACAATGTTACCAAATCATAGAGCTGACTAGATGCCGATTATAAAATTAACTAAGGAGCACCTGGGAGGCTCAGTTAAGTATCCAACCGACTTCAGCTCAGGTCATGATCTCAGGCTTTGTGAGTTTCAGCCCCGCATCAGGCTCTGGCTACTTCCGATTCTTTGTCTGTCTCTCTCTCTGCCTCTCCCCCGCCCACACTCTGTCTCTCTGTCTCTCAAGAATAAATAAAACATTAGAAAACATTTTTTAAATTAACTAAAATGACTAGCATCAATTTCATCTTTACCAAGATACGTTTCAATTGACAAAACAATGCCTTTCTTATTTTCCACAAATTATTGACCTTCTATCCAGTATTATAGGTAGAATAACAGGACAACAAAATTCCCATTATTCATTTTACGAAAATTGATTCAGACAGTAGTCTAATGATTAAAAGCATGACATCTAAGAACTGGATTCAAATCCTAGTTCTGCCACTTACTAGCTGGGTGACTATAAGGGAATGACTTAACTTCTCTGAGCTGCAGTTGGTCATTATGAGGATAGTGAAATGACATCACACAGTCCCACAAGAATTTAATAATGTAATGCATGTAGGATGCCTCACCCAGTGCTTGCATGGTAGGTGGAAGATATTTGTTATACGTTAGTCATCTTTACGATATCTGAGGATGCCAAGGAATAGGGCGATAGCAGTTTTTAAGGAAACTTAATTCTGTTTTAGACTAATAAGTGGAGGGCCTGAGGAATGAAGTTGTCTGTGGGTCTCATGAATGGCTTAAAGTTCAAGAGCAGAGATTTACATTTGGGCAAAAGAAATAAGTCAAATGGATCATGTGGGATCCATGTAAAAGATCAAAGGGAAAAGGATAAGGGGAACAACTCAGGGAGTCCCAGTACGTATGGGACGCGCAGAGAGGAACAACTAATAAGAGAGAACCCGAAGAAATGGTCACTGCTGAAAGAAGAACCAGGGAAGGCTGATGCCAAACAATCCAAAGAAGTTACGTGGAAAATGTGGCTGAGGAAGAGGCGCGGAAATAGGTCTGTATCTGATACTGAGGATACAATTTTCGGCCTTAGTGTGAACACATTCACTGGCCTGTGGTGATGGAAGCTGAACCAAATGGAAATGAAGAGTGAAAGCAACCGAAGGGAGAGGGCCAGCAGGCCTTCTCAAGAAGGCAGGGAAGGAAGTAGGAAGAGCGGGTGCTTAGCCTGGGAGGGCAATGGGCCTCAAAGAGGGTGAAGGGTGGGTATGGCCCAGTCTATCAGGTGTTCACCCAAATCTTTTTTCCTTCTACTTGTACCTTATGGACCCTATTTCCCAGCCTCTCACGATTACATGTGGCCACTTAGTGAATTCTTATCAAACAAAGGTAAGTTTGAAATACATATTGATCTGAAGCCAATATTTCTAAGAAGTGGGTGTGCCTTCTGAAAGGTCTCTGGAAGCAGCTCTTTTCCTCCACTACTCACTGCAGGCTCTGGTTCCACACCCTGGGAGGGTCTTTCTCCTGCAAGCTGCCTAGTCTCATCTGATGCTGGCTTTGGGAACAATGCCCTCCTTGGGAAATGTACAGTTTTTGCAACTCACTTTCTATTAATATCAAAGGTTTGTGTTTTTTTGTTTTTTTGTTTTGTTTTGTTTTGTTTTTGCTAGGGTCCTGGTTTCTAGGGCAATACAATTCACTTGAAACCTAGATAGGCTTCTGATCTTTTTGTATCCAAACCAGTCCAAAGTTTTTTCTTTGAAATAGTTCTCAAGACTGCTTTACTATTAATTTTTGTTGCTATCTTATGAATTATATAGGCTTGATAGCTCTATCATGAAACAAATCATTCTCTGTAACATTTTTACTGTTTATTTATTTTTGAGGGGGGAGGGGGGTAACACAGTGTGATTGGGGGAGGGGCAGACAGACAGGGAGACACAGAATCCAAAGCAGGCTCCAGGCTCCAAGCTGTCAGCACAGAGCCTGACACGGGGCTCGAACTCATAACCCGTAAGATGATGACCTGAGCTGAAGTCGGGCACTTAACCCTTTGAGCCACCCAGGTGCCCCTCTCTGTAACATTTTAAAATAGGACAATGTGTTCTAAATTCCCAATAATATAAAAACTAACGTCTGAAAGTCTGTACATCTTTAAGATAGACACTGAACATAACATAAATGTATGGAACTTGTTTTGAAATTTGGGGTGTATGTTATGATAAGGATATTGATTTAGTCTACCTACGATTCTGAGTATGACATACGCAGATACTGAGATGGTGATCAATTAGGACACAATCATATTAACTCTTAATGTGTCCAGATGGATTCTTGTTTCTCCTAATGACTTTTTTCTTGGGCTTACTTGCACCATAATCGGCAGGGCTCATTCTTATTTTCCTCAGATAAGAGAATGAGAAGGTAGGAAGGTTTGATAGATAGGAAGGAGTTTGAGGAGCCCTCCAAATGCCCACTCTCTCGAATACTGAGTACAGCCCTACCAGTGGCACATTCTGCCCTCCATTTGCTTAAAAGTCAACTCATCTTGTACCCACACATTAACCTTGCTCTGATAAAAAATTTGACAAAGCGTGCTGGAATCAAATGTATGAAGTTGATTACAGGTGATGACAGACAGCCTTCAGGGTAGATTAAAAGCAGCAAAGGCAGCTTATTCACTAACACGACTCCAGGATGCTTGGTCTGATGGGATAAACCAATCCAAGGAAAGATCTCATGAAAATATTTACTTCTTTGTTCCTAAAATAGTACAAAATGCAAACAATGCAATTTTACTAAAATCATCTTTTTGAAGCTCCACCATTACATGATTAAAAGGTTAGTATAGTCATAATAATGCACCACATTTCTAGTTTATGGCAAAAGAGTTGCTACTGTCATTCTATAATAAGTGAAGCTAGCATCCTACAGAAGAGGGCAGCTTCTCTGAAAATACCATCCCTGAAAGACATCTGATATTTTCTTCTGTTCTTCTATTTCAAAAATTCTTAGACTATGCTTACGAGGGTATTTTTAGAGTCGTGCATTTCAGCTGAATCTTACATACCACCTCAAGCGGGACAACCCAAATAACAACAGCACCGAGCATCACAGTAATTATTATTTATAATTACTTCCTCCCAGGATGTTGGTTCATAAATTTTAATGAAGCTCTTTTCGTGGTGGTGACTGTCAACCTTCCTGGCATTTGTGGGACAAAGTTTATCCAAACAGAAACAGTGTAGTCAAGTAACTTCATAGCCTGAATCTTCCCTCCTCACTCCACCCCAGAGGTTATTTCAAATGCATAGCATTTGAGGGGAAAGAAGAGGTGATGGTTATCCTACTTTGGAAGTTCTGACATGCACACATTGGCTCCTGATATTCATCTGCCTGGAAGGGATATAGACTGGTGCAAAATAGCTCCTGGGCAGACAGACAAATTTACTGCCAGCAGCTAGAAACTCATTCTTTATAAGAGCTGGGAATGAGCTTGACTCCAGGAAAGGAATCAGGAGAGGCTGCTCCACTTTTTTCACCTCTGTTTTCATTGTTAGCTGGAAAGAAAGAATGTGAGAGAGAAATAAAGACAATGACCCTAGGAACAGAAGCTGTCTTTGCAAAAAGAATATACAGCATGAGTGAGTTCTTACATTATACTTAAGCATGCAGTAGATTCCATTTAAGTAGAAAACTTCTCTAGTGCCTTTAAAAATCATTCATTATTTGCCAGAATCTGGGGACACAGAGATTGGAAAGGCCAGGAATCCCTGATGATCAAACATCATCGGGGAAGAAAGAGGAAACATCTTTATAATTATAAAATAAATCTTTGAGAAAATATGATTTAATTTCAACCAAGTGCAATTAGCATATATGTTTTCGAGAAGATATAATTTGAATTTGAGTTCCTCCAAAAGCAGAGCCTGGGAGAACTTGAAAGCAGGTGGTTTATTTGGGAGCTAATCCTGGGAAACAGAAGTGAAGGATTAGGGAGAATGAGGCCACAGAGGAGGAAAAAGACAGTGTAAAGGATTGATCACCAAGGTCACTGAGTTAAGAGGGTCTGGCTGTTGCTATAATCTTCTGAAAAGCACCCAGAAAGACTTCCAGAATTGTCCACCTCAAAGACAAGAGGCTGGAGGACTCATCCCCTGGCCCTGGTTCTCTATTAACTGAGGGTTGGTGCAGGGTTGGGGTCATTCCTGGCCCCGCACTTCCTGGCTGTGCTCGCAAGCATGGACCTACATAGCTGCCCTGTGACAGCAAGGCCCCGGGGAGAATGCAGAAGGCTAAATGTGAGGGCTTGAGGTGGAACAGCAAGCAGGCACAGATGGGCCCACAGCAGCTCACCATCTGGAGCAGGCCAAGGCTATGGTCAGGGGCCTAAGAGGCGTCTGCTACACACACCCACTCGAAAGGAAACATCACTTCAGAATACTGCCAACTGCATGGGGCGCTTCTACGTGTTCCATGCCCTTCCTTCTTAAGGTGTAGACACATATGATGCCCCAGGGGACATATACTATCTGTTTCCTGCTATTTTCAATTCTGAATTTTGTATCTGTTCTGACATTGTTGCTGTACAGTTTCCTTAGTCTTTAAGATTTCATTATACTTAACACCTACCACATCTCGTTGTATTGTAATGTGGGTTATAATTTTAATTATTTGTAAACTTGATTTATTTATTTAGAGAGAAAGAGAGAAGGGGGAGGGGCAGAGAGAAAGGGAGAGAGAGAATCCCAAGGAGGCCCCACGTCGTCAGTGGGGAGCCCGAAGCTGGGCTCTACCTCATCAACTGTGAGATTAGGACCTGAGCTAAAATTAAGAGGCGGATGTTTAATTGACTGGGCCACCCAGGCACCAAGCAGGTTATAATTTTAAAAGAAAGACATATTTATTATTTCCAAACGGTTTTGACATTAGGATGGCTGGTCCTTTGGAACAGTTACTTTAAAGGAAATAACTGAGAGATGTGACTCCATAAAAATGAAAAAAGGAAATAAGTATGCCAAAACACGCCACAAACAAAATTAAAGGCAATTAGTAAAACAACTTATTTGTGGAAAAAAAAGCTTATTTAAAATAAAAATGTATCACAAATCAATAAGGATAAAGATATACAATACAAAGATCAGTTACTTATATAGGAAAAAAATTAAATTGGCAAATAAACATTTGGAAGACTCTCCAGCAGATGACAGTGAAAATACAATAAATTTAAAATTGGTGATTAAGGGGCACCTGGGGTCTCAGTCAGTTAAGTGTCCGACTTCGGCTCAGGTCCTGGTCTCAAGGTCCGTGAGTCAGAGCCTCGTGTCGGGCTCCGTGCTGACAGCTCAGAGCCTGGAGCCTGCTTTTGATTCTGTGTCTCTGTCTTTCTCTCTGTCCCTCCCCTGCTCATGCTCTCTCTCTCAAAAATAAATAAATATTAAAAAATAATAAAAACATAAATAAAATAAAATTGGTAATTCGAAGAATGATCTTGTTGAATACTTCAGGATTCAATGAAATAGACATCTCCCACCCCGTTGTTAAAAGTATACAATCATATTACTTTGGACAGCAACTTGGCAACAGTAATTTTAAAACCCCAAAATTCTATTTCCTAGAATCTATCCACCCACATGAAGAGATAAATGAAGTAAAGAGGAATCAGTGCAAAGTCCCATTATTTAAGATGGCAAAAGGAAAATTCAGAGGAAAAAGAAAACTAGCAATATAGGACTGGTAACATAAATTATTCCTACACTGCTACTTAAAATCAGGCTTTCAGAGTATATTTAAATATTTTAGAAAAGGTTCAGAGCATATAAGTGAAAACACAGTTGCTAACATAGTGTGTATTTTGTTTTTATTTATTTATTTATTTTTTTTTTTTGACTGAGACACCCAGGTGCCCTTTTATTTTATTTTATTTTATTTTAATATATGTAATTTATTGACAAATTGGTTTCCATACAACACCCAGTGCTCATCCCAAAAGGTGCCCTCCTCAATACCCATCACCCACCCTCCCCTCCCTCCCACCCCCCATCAACCCTCAGTTTGTTCTCAGTTTTTAACAGTCTCTTATGCAGAGAAAGACAGATACCATATGGTTTCACTCTTATGTGGATCGTTAGAGTGTATTTTGTTTTTAAAGTATGGTATATGCACACAGAAAAAAATTGGAGAGTTACTCATTAAACAATTAACAGCTATCTTTGGGTGGTAACATTTCTGGTGATTTGTTTTCTACTTTTCTTTATTTGCTTATTTTCTACATTGCACATATGTACTTTTAAAATACTAATCAAAATGCTTTCCTTTTCACAAAATCTACATTAGTGTCAAAATTAATTATGACTAAGCCTTGAGTGGGTGGCTCCAACTACTTTTTCTGTCTTCCTCCTTTTCTTCCAGGAATTTTCATCTTCTACAAGAATGTATTAATGATACATTCAAAGCTTAAAGAGTTACTCTAAGTTCTATGTCTGTTTTTCTTCAGTTAAGTCCTTTTATAGGAAAATTTCGGCAAGAATTTGAAGGTGTTAGGGATAGAAATCCCAGCTCCTTTATAGTTCTAGCACCCGAATACACAAATATAGTGAATGTCTACTCATTCAGAAAGACAGTGAAAGCAGGAGAGAAAAGGGGAAAGCAGAGAGAGAAGGTAGATGAAGAGAAAGAAAAGCAGGTACAGAACTAAAGAACAGAGCTTGGATGTTCGACATTTGGTTTTTGTCCTAAAATAAGAAAGAGTATTAATCATTTCAGTTTTCCAAATATGAACCTCTGTGTAGAAGAAAACATTAGGAGTGGGGAACCAAAAGAGAAATAGCAAAATCCACTCAAACTAGAAAGTAAAAATGGAAACAACATGCTTTAAATAAAAGAAATTTAATGATAATGTGTTCCCCATGTGCCCACATCCTTTCCACAGGTACAGTCCTCTAAATGTAACTGGCACCAAAAATGCAAGTTGATTTGTTACCAGGAGTTTCTTTCCCTTTTTAAAAAAAATTTTAATGTTTATTTTTGAGAGAGAGAACAAGAGAGAGAGAGAGAAAGAGAGAGAGAGAGAGAGAGAGAGAGAGAGCAGGGGAGGGGCAGAGAGAGATGGAGACACAGAATCCAAAGAAGGCTCCAGGCTCTGAGCTGTCAGCACAGAGCCTGACATGGGGCTCGAACTCATGAGCCACGAGATCATGACCTGAGCTGAAGTTAGGACACTTAACCGACTGAACCACCCAAGGGCCCTAGGAGTTTCTTTCTTAATCATACTCCATATGCTCTTGTCAGTTTTTCCAATGTTTCAAGGTGATGTACTGAATATACAAAAATTATACAAAGGCACAAAATTAAGAAGAACATATATCAAAGGCTCTGTCATATTCAAAAATGAGAAGGTTGAAAATTCTCATAAGCTCTTTCTTTTTGGTGGTCTGTCATTGCCAACATTGTTGACTCAAATTCATTGCAACAGTGTTCCCCTGGGAGTTGAAAAGGAGACAAGTCCAAGGATTATGATTCACCATTTTGTAAATGATTCATTTGTCATCCTGGCCTGGCAATTTTTTTTCCTTTGTGTAATCTTTCCTTAATAAAGGAGGCTGACAAAATGATCTTAACAGAATTGAAAATGCAAGTGGGGGACACATTGGCTGAATTTGGGATCCAAAAAATGGGTGGAACATGGGGAGTTAAATCAGAAAACTTAAGAACATGCGTGCAGACAGATTGATCAGGTGAGGCAAAATAAGGAACAAGAGTACAAAAGCAAAGTGATGGCTAATTAAGAAGTGTACATACAAAGACATGTGTCCAAAAATAGGACTCAAAGTTCTGTCTATGATGGACACTTACTCAGAATCTAAACTACATACAGACACTAGGTATTCAGTTTTTAAAGGGAATGATATGCTAAGGAAGGAAATCTAGACAGGGACCCACCTACTAGAGAACTGGGATGGTGGATAAAGAAACCCAGAAATTTCCAGTTTCTACAAAATTGGGATCCCAGGAAGACCAGGTAGAAGATCCATTTGAGACTGAACAAATGAACAAGTAAGTTTACATTTCATATATTCCCTTAATCTAGGAAAGATTGGTCTCAAAGAAGGGGTGGAGTCAAAATAATAAGTAATTATTTCAGCTTTTCCAAATTTGCAGGCTTGAGAGCTATAGGAACATGAGATAGGTAATTAACATGTGCTGCATTCTCTGTGGACCTCTCCCTAACTTTCCTAATTTGACATTTTCTTTTTCACATACTCAGACATTTCCAATGCCTTCTTCTAACCAACTCCCAAAATGCAACTGTACATTAGACAAGCAGAATTAAATAACATGTTAGCATAGGCATAACATGTGTCCCTTGCTATTATCTCCTGCTCTCCCCATTGCCAAATGCTATGTATTGTCCACTGTCTAGTGAACCACACTCTCCTGAGTTCCCTGTTAGCTATGCTGTGATCATGGACTGCCTTCTTGAACTATACCAGACAGCTTATTTCCTTTTCCTTTCTGTGTCAGGAAAGGAAGCAGAGGCTAGAGGACAACCATTTAAGAGGTAAAGTATGCTCTAGAGTGCAGCCTCAGAGGTTAGGAGAAGTCAGGGAAAATTTGGGGATGTACCCACCCTGGTCCTAACAGGTACTTATACCCACCAAGACACAAGTGGTTTCAAGGTCCAGATGCAATTAGTCTGATTTTGATTCCTAAAATGACAATCGTGTGTCTGGCTAAAAAATATCCAGTTCTGTAGAAACCATTCCTGTAAAAGCAGAGATCTATTGTGCATGCCAGATGACATAACTTTATAAAACAAACAGAAGAAAAACAAAACAACAACATCAAAAAAGACCAACTTTTCATGGAGGTAGGAGCAACCTTTATAAATCATCAGTTCACTACTCTGCATTCTTTAAACTATTGCACCTGGATTAAGGTGGATTAACCCCTCAAACAGCAGATGTCATCTTCGACAAAGCAAGACATTTTTCCTTACACATGGGACCATAGCTTTTCATCTGGCCATTTTAGTACCACTCTTCCTACTCTGTCCTCAGGGAAAATAGAGCTGATAAACTTTACATACAACACATCAGTATCCGAGTGTTGTATCTCCAGGACAGTTGGCTCAAATGTCTCATCCATTTAACTCATACTTAACATAGTATGAGTAGTCATACCTCTTGGAGTATTCTTACATCAGGCATCCCCCTTTCTAGGAGCACCAAAATTGAATTAAATCCAATAATACACTTTTACCAAAAAAGTGTTGCTCTTTTACAAAGGTCCCACCCTCCCTATCTCTATCAGTGATATTTTAGTCCGACTAAAAGCCTTGATCTCAAGTGACTATGCTTTCTGTAAGAAAGATCAGCAACCCCCAATATATTTTCACTACATTGCCTCGAGTTTCTTTCCACTGCCTTGGGAAGCCAGTCTACACAGGGGTGAGCCTAGGTTGGCCTCTATAGGTGCTACGACCCCTGAGTTGAATAATGGACAGTCCATGACCCATAGGCGCTCATAATTTAATGGAAGAAAAAAAAGTCAAAAACGAAATGACAGATTATTCATGTAAATATCAACGAATAATATGACTTTGAATAGTACATTTTCACCACACTATTGAGTCTTCATCACACAAATACACACCTTAGAAGATTAAGGTGCTGGCAGATTCCCCTGTGGGTGAGGTGTCCTTAATCCATTGCCTCCCCCTCCACTTTCCGTCCTGTTACTTAGTTTTAAGAGGCCGTGGGCTCTTTCTGGAAGAGTTGCCATCCCCCAGGAGGCATGCCTCATGGACAGTCAGCTAGAGACATATCCGTGTGTTCTCCAGGCCCTGTTCTAAAAAATACTATGGACAGTTGTGCTCTCCCTGCCTTCATCCCAGTAAGGGGTTGGGATGCTGAAGGAATGGGACTCGGCTTCCAGCCCTGCTTGAAACAGATGAGTTTCCTCTAGTCATTGGGATTTTGTAACACCTTCCTTTGAAGAAATGACTCCATGATTAAAAAAACAAACAAACAAACAAAAAACATTTAAAAATCACTGTGGTAAATGCTGAAGAGTTTGAGGAAATGAACCTCTCTTTGTTTGAGATTGACTATTGGAACCTTCCACCATTTTAGTTCATGACATATTCAGAGACATAGAATAGAAAACTGAGCTGAAGGGGAATGGAGAGAGAATACTTCTAAAAGACCTCAGTATCTAAGAGTATATTGAACAGAAGGGAAAAGAAGGAATCAAGAGCAAAGTTAGCCACCAGGGAGAAGTCTGACTATATTTGGTCTTGAGGTGAGGGAAGGATGATCGGCAGATAAGGAAAGAGGAGAAGGGAATGAAGCAAAAGGTAGATTTGCTGGCAGACAGAGTAAGTTCGAGGCCTTGAAGCTCTGATGCTATTCTTCCAAGCTCAGATAACACTCTGTCTCCAGCCATCCAAAAGACAGGCCTCCAGCCGGAAGCCACATTTGAGTCAACCTAAGGCCGTTTGCTGACTTCAGATATCAGGAGGAAGTTTGAGGAAAGTATCCAAGCCTGCCATCCCAAATCCATCCTTAATCTTAATAGACTAATGTAGACTTACTTTCAGCTCTGCATGAGCAGACACAATGTGACAGGAGGTACTTTAGGAGCAATTGAGACCTGTTCCTTAGAACAGCAGTTATCAAACTTTATTGCATCAGGCTCACCTGGGAAGGCTTTGAGAACTCTAGATTCCCCAGTTCTGTTCACAGGAAGATTCTGATTCTGTGGGCAGGGGATAAGGTTCTCCAAACGATTCCGACAAGGGTCTGCCTCTGGGACCACACACTCTGGGGACTCTCTCTCTGGAGGAGCCATGGTTTCTGTGCTAAAATCATTCACTAGACACTCCTTTGGGAAACACTGGTGCTGATAAACCCCGGTGGATCAAAACCGTTCAGCCAGGCCCCTGCCACATACAGCCTTCTGTGGTTATTTTCATACATGAATTTCTCTCACATTCTGAGATTAGCCCATCTGCAAACTCAAGAGCCTCCCAACTGTAGAATCACCTTCACACTGTTTGAATAGGTATCAACAAAGCCAGGCTAAAGGTCTCAGCACGTCTTGCTTTTCACCAGCCCCTGAGTAAGGAGCCTGCCCTTTCATCTCTGCATTTAAGCCCTTTGGTAGCTATGTTGTTACAAAACTCAATTTAGAATTTCACTCTCAAAACCAGACCTACAGACCTTGTTAGAGCATTCACAGAAGCTAGCCAGAGAGCAAAGTGAGAAAAACACGTTCAATTTTCACTCTCTTGTTTCCAATAGGTTATAAATTTATGAAGAATTAAGTGGTAGAGATGAAATCTTCTGAGCTTTGTCCTGACCCAGGGGTTAATTGCTTTGCAAAATATGAAGGAAAACAAAAACACTACTGTACTATTTTCTTAAAAGAGGAGGACAGATCTCTTGGCTAAAATAAAATGATGTGATTTCTATAAGTCATTTTCCCCTTCAACTGTCATAAAGGGTCAACAGTGTGCCTTAAGAGTCTGGGTCAGCCTTTCACACAGCTGGTCTAAGTTGAAGAGTCCAGGGAAGGTGGCCTCGGTATGACATTTGCTGCTGAAAGCCCCTCAATTCCTTTAGTTAACAAGCTATTGTTTTAAAATTCAAGTACCCTTAGAATGTTTGTGAGTTTAGACTGTCAGTCACATGTAACTCAGTGTAAATTAATATTTCTAATTTCTAAAGTTTCTAATAAAATTTGAAAGATTTCAAAATCAAGGATTTTGATTTCACCAGCAAGGCTCTCTCTCTCTGAGAATATGGCCAAGAAATCAAATGGTTTCTCCAGTTTCTCAGTTTGTAAACCAAGTATGGGTTGGAGGATGGTCCACCATACTTGTCACCCACCTCCCTTCCCAGAATTAGGGGAGAATCTTGCTCCAGTGAGATAGATTTGAGCAGGACCTACTTTCCAGTCCATTGACTTACTGTTGTTGTACCATAGATAACAGCTAGGTACAAAATGCGTGGGTATGAGCTTTCATTTACTCATTCTCTCATTCAGATACGGCTGCAAAATAAAAACTGCCTTCTGGTTTGTCCTCCATTTGCAATGGAGCTCTGAACCTCAAACCTGGTTTCCAGGAAAGCCATGTATTGTCAGAGGATCTCCTTTTTTTCATCTGCCCGCATGTGGGAGTATAAAGCAGTACCTCTCTATAAATATGTACCTTTCCAAATATGGGTCAACAATGCTGTAATCTCCTGCTAATAGTGTTCACAGTTTTTTGAGGCCTAGAGGAGTGGTACTCAAAATGTGGTCTGGGAGCCCCCAAACCCTTTCAGAAGGTCCTGAGGTCGAAATTCATTTAAAAATAACACAAAGCTGTTATTTGCTTTTTCCATTCTCATTCTTTCACAGGTGTACTGTGGAGTTTTCCAGAGGTGACATGACATGTGTTATAGCAACAGACTGAATGAGCAAGCAGATATGAAAATCCAGCTGTCCCCAGTAAGCCACATATTAAAAAAATTCACAAAAATATAAAACAATATCATTCTTCTCACTTCTTTTGTTTTTCAAAATGTAGCCATTTTTCATTAAAAGTATGTCATTTATGTTTACACGCAATATGCTGTTATTTTAAAGTGAATTAATATTTAAATTTTTTCAGCTTTAATTTCTAATATAGTAAATATCAATAGATATCACCTACAAATACATACAAGCTCTTTTGGGTCCTCAATAATTTTTAAGGGTGTAAAAGGGCCCCAAAATTATGAGAACCATACGAGGCACATTACACATACTATCTTATTCTGCAGAATAACCCTACAAGGCAAAGATTCATATCCTTATTTTATAGAAAATGAAACCAAGACATAACAGAGTTAAATAATTTTCCTATAATGAAACCACCAGACACCAAAACCCATTATTTCTTCTTGTGCTCTTTTGTTGCTCTTATTAAAGCTGGCCTTGTGTTTGGCTTACTTATGAGACTGAATATACAAACAGACAACGGGCAGATCATACGTCAAAAAAGAACTTATACCCACAACCTGCACCAACCTGTCCGGGAAGCCAAGCCTCTTATCTTCAATAAGCAACCAAGGAAGCCAGTCTGCTGTAAGTCAGACTTACAGGGAACCAGATTGCTACCTCTACTGACAATCCAGGAAACTAAATAATTATTTCTGTAACAATTGGCCCCAAAAGGTCAGGACTTGATTAATAACTGACAGTTGTCCCCACTTCCAACTTAGGAGGAAGCCAAACATGTATCCCTAACCAGTGATAAAGGATGCCCCACTTCTAGTTAGCCCATGTACAATGTCTCTACCAATAACTTGCAATAAGGACACACCTGAAGACTTCCCCTTCCTCCACTAGAAAGCCTTCCTACTCCTCTGCCTGCCTTTCAGTCTCTGCCAAAATCCAAACGATGGTGGACGACTCCCTTGCTGTATCAAACTCAATGTAAATAGCCTTTGCTTTCCTCATTTGGTTGCTCTTCACTTATCTCCATACTTGCTTTGATACCATTATCCTCTAAGTTGCCAGAAGATAGGAAGCTTAAAAACCCTTGGTTCCCTCTCCTCCAGGGTTTAGCACTTTGCACAACACATAGCAACCACTATGCCTAGTCATTTAGGACAAACACACACTGTGTCACTAAAATACAGTGACTGCCTGGTGACGTGGCTATTCTCTCCACACTGCCTAGACGAGGAGGGTTGTACCCACACAAACTCCCACATCACTTATTCCCAAACATTTGGGCATGTCAGACCAAAATAATATAAATAATAAATAAATACATATGGCTACTATATTTATGAGAACTGCCATATTTTTCCTAAGAAAGGGTTTTTTTTTAATTTTTATGTTTATTTATTTTTGAGACAGAAACAGAGCATGAGTGGGGGAGAGGCAGAGAGAGAGGGAGACACAGAATCGGAAGCAGGCTCCAGGCTCTGAGTTGTCAGCACAGAGCCCCACATGGCGCTCGAACCCACCAACCATGAGATCATGACCTGAGCCAAAGTTGGACGCTCAACTGACTGGGCCACCCAGGTGCCCCAAGAAAAGTTTAAAAAGAAACCCACCATCTATCAGATTACCAAAAGAGTGGGAAGAAATTAATTAAAATAAATAATATTACTTTAATTGTAGAAGTTTCTTAAAATTGAAGAATTTAGTTTTCTGAAGAAACACATTGCCTTGTTCTTCCTTTGGAGACACATGTGTTAGAGCCCAGCGTGGGTCATGGTTGGCATTTGGGAATATGCTTATGCAGCCTCACAGAGCAGAAGGGCCAACTCCAAATTCTGCAACTTGTGCATCACACAGGTTTTCCCCGCCTCTCTGTGACTGAACCATATACCTCAATGGCTTTTGTTGCCAAAGTTCCCAGACCATTTGCATTCCCTTTACAGAGGATATGGCACCTCAGAGAGGATTCGATAAAGGCCCTGGGTTCACTGGTATGTTTTTCCATGCAGACACTCACTCAGTTTTGAGTGAACATTAATGTATTTCCTTCTGAAGCAGACACGAATGGCTGTATAGTGTTCAAAGTGCCAACTCATTAGCAGTATCTTGAGCTTTCAGTAAAATTATCCAATGAATGCCCACTGGAACAATTAAGAAGGACCATATGGATAGTCAAAACAAAATAGAACTCTGAAGTGTACATTATTCAAATTATCAGGAGTATGAATACATGAACACAATACCATATAACATCTATAATTCAAAGTTTCTAAAATGTGCATTTGGGCTCTACACCTTATTTAATAAATGAACAGTTTTATACAGAAAATATTAATCCCAAACTATCTTCTTCATTGTACTAAATATGTGCCTTTGCCTTTCCAGACCAGACCCTCACTTTATCCAATTCCATCCTACTCTGTGCTGTGGGGGCCTAACCTCAATGACCCGCTAAAACAGAGCTATTTTGGGGGCTCCTGGATGGCTCAGTTGGCTAAGTGTCTGACTCTTGACTTCAGTTCAGGTCATGATCTCACAAAATGTAGGATCAAGCCCCACATGGGGTTCTGTGCCAAAAACGTGGAGCCTGCTTAGGATTCTCTCTCTCTCGGGGCGCCTGGGTGGCTCAGTTGGTTAAGCGTCCGACTTCGGCTCAGGTCATGATCTCACGGTCCGTGGGTTCGAGCCCCGTGTCGGGCTCTGGGCTGATGGCTCAGAGCCTGGACCCTGCTTCCAATTCTGTGTCTCCCTCTCTCTGCCCCCTCCCCCGTTCATGCTCTGTCTCTCTCTGTCTCAAAAATAAATAAACATTAAAAAAAATTAAAAAGAAAAGGATTCTCTCTCTCTCTCTCTCTCTCTCTCTCTCTCTCTCTCTGTGCCCCTCCCCTGATTGCACTCTTATGCGTGTGCTCTCTCTCTCTCAAAATAAATAAATAAACATAAAAAAAAAACAGAGCTCCTTTGCAGGCTACTCAGGAAAGGGGGCTCAGCCAATGACAGGTACAGGTGAAAGGTCAGAGGGCAGGAAAAATGAGAGGTCTGGGCATTTCTTCCTTTGGCCCCTTCCTTGCTGAGCCATTGATTGGCAGAGGCTGTGCTATTCAAAGACCAAGGCTCAGTCTACTGGGTCTCTTGGGCTCCTTCTACCTGTATAGGTACAGCTCTTTCTGGTTCCCATTCCCATCAGTCCAAGTGGTGGTAATAGCCCTGCGGTCTGCAGCATCCCTGAGTGCAGCCTTTAATACTACAGATACCTTTGTAAAATCAATAAATTGTCCTCAATTGTCCAGTGTGTTTCTCTCCCAAACCCTGTTGATACATTCATCCACTTCAACTGTTTTTAATCTTGTCTCCCTTGTTCTTCTATTTTTAGGTTATACTCTATAATTTTGCCCATGATGCTTGATAGACATTCTAAGACTGATTAAATTGTTTTCAAAGATGGAAGATTTTTGAACTTTTTGTGGAGACCTTGCCTTCCATTTCTTCGTAATGATTAGCAGGCTGACCAAAGTGATCTTTATCCACTGATGCTTTTATTGCTATTTCTTTTAATGTGCTGATTGAGTTGCCACTGTGGTATCGACCAGGACTAGCAAAGTTAGTGTTATGAGAGCAAAAGTGGAAGAGAAAACAAGAACATCCCTAACTGAAAATAAGTACTATCCAGCTTAGGAAATGCTGTACTTTCTTCCTTAAATCTGACTTGGGAAATAAATATGGAGTAATTAGGGACACCTGGGTGGCTTAGGTGGTTGAGCATCCCTCTCAGCTTGGTTTCAGCTTAGGTCATGATCTCATGTTTCATGAGTTTGAGCTCTGCATTGGGCTCTGTGCTGACAGAATGGAGACTGGTTAGAATTTCTCTCTCTCTCTCTCTCTCTCTCCCTCTCCCTCTATCTCTATCTCTTTCTCCCTCTCTCTCTCTGTCTCTGCCCCCCCCCCGATTGCTTGCTCACTATCTTTCTCTCTCTCTCTCTCTCAAAATAAATAAATAAAATTTTAAAAATCATTATTAAATAAATAAATAAATATGGAGTAATTAAAAGGTTCATTTGTACCCATATTTAAGCTGTGTTTATACACGCCAGAATGACTAGTCAGTTCAGTATCACTTTAAACAAATCAACAGAAAAATAACAATGGGTGACTTGGTGACAGAGGCATAACTTACAGCTAAAATCAGTAACTGCCAGTGATACTAGGCAATATCCTGAGGAAATTATTCCCTGTGTTTTAATAACAACTCTCCCCATGAATTCAGTGATTTTTAATTGTTTTTGTTACAGAGAAAGATACCAATTTTATGAACACTTAAGCAGCTGTATGGCTTTGCCTTCCCTGTACAGTTGATGAGTTTATCTAAATGTAAAGGTGGCTTAAAAATACCACACAACAACTCAACAACACGGCTGACTACCCCTGGGCATATCAAAATTTCCTCTTGGCCGGTGAAAGATCCCCAGGTGTCCTAAAAATGCTTCACCTTGTCAATTTGCTTGTATATTTTATCACCATGTTAGAACACCAAAATTAAGTTCTTCATATAAATGTCTGCCTATTTTGGAACTAGAAATTTATTTGCAGTTACAGAAAGTATGGAGTAAGACCAGTGATGTCAATATTGGAAAATGCAGGTGGAAAGAAATAAAAATGACTTCTTTATTGAGCACATTCAATGCATCAGGAACTATGCGAAGAATTTTATAAACATCATTTTATTTAATCTTTACAAAAAGACTATAAGCAAAGTATTTTTATTTTCCCCAGTTTACAGATGGGAAAACTGAGGTACAGAGAAGTTAATTAACTTGCCCAGGGTCACAACAGAAGCCTTAGGACTAAAATTTGAACTCAGATAGCCTAGCTTCAGAGCCCATTTTTAATGACAAAACCACTAAGTAATATTTCTGATCCAAGGAAGTCTAGAATAGGCCTAAGGTTAAAATAATACCAATGTGATCAGGCAGATTTAACATTTTAGGTGATGACTACATGGAGATAACAATATAGTTGCAAAGGGAGGCTTCTGAGAGGTCGAATTAGACTTTCCAGCATCCTCAAACCAAAGCTCATGCATATTAATAAAAAGATTCTCTTACTCTCACCTTGGGCCACTGTGATCTCAAGTCACCTAATGACAGTGAATGTGATTTATAAAATGATATGATGGAGGTAAAAAGTTTAGAATGGCAAAGGAAAGCAAAGGGCAACATGAAGGGAGACAAAGTGATATTGAAGAAAGAATATATATATATATTCTATATAATGGCCTAGGGGCACCAGGGTGGCTCAGTCGGTTAAGCATCCAACTTCAGCTCAGGTCATGATCTCAGGGTTTGTGAGCTCAAGCCCCACTTCAGGCTCTGCACTGACAGTGTGGTATTCTCTCTCTGTCTCCCTCTCTCTCTGCCTCTTGCTCAAAAATAAATAAAATAAATAAATTTTAAAAATATATATAATAAAAAAATAGAATGGCTTAACACTAGAGAAAATATCTGGTGACCACTGAGTAGAGTAGTCACGTCTGAAGGGTTCATTCTGATAATCCTGACAATCCAAAACAAATTGATGCATTTTTCATGGCCTCTTAAGGTAAGTAAATGTACAACAAAGAAAGAGATTAATTACAATGTTTAATTTGCTTAAAGTTTCCACAATTTAAATAGTCTGGAACTGAACTTATGCCGAATCCCCATTCTCTGCTACCAATGTGGCATTCCCATTTTCAAAAGGTTTGAGATCAGCATTCTTGGCTAGAAGTCCCTGTATGAACTGGGCTGATTGGAAGATCACAAAAGATAACAATCTGGATGGGATATATGATTATGATACACTTCTGTAAAAAACTTACTCCATTGATTTTGGATGCTTCCTGATTTTTTTTTTCTAAATCAGGGAGTTAAAACATTGAAAGTTACTCTAAAAAGCAGTGGAAAAAGCTATGTGGCCAGGAGAGAACCATTTAACCTCTCAGAGTCTTGGTTTCCTCCACGTTTAAAAAGATCTCTATAGATACCAACATTCCAAAGTTGTTGGAAGTGCTAAAAATATAATCTGCTCAGTGGCTCACCCAGAGCAATGCCTCAGAAGTGGCACCTACAGAGAGAGGGTACACCAAAATGGGTTCATAAAGGCTCCAAAGCTGGGCGGCTCCCATTCAGATCTGCTAACTACCTGTTAGCTGTGAGACCTTGGGTGAGTTATTCACACTCTCTGCCCCTCAGTTTTCTCATGTGTAAACTGAAGACAAGAATGGCATCTTGTGTCATAGTTTTTTGTGAGGATTACATGACTTCACACCCATGAACGTGTTCCACTACACCTGGCACATTAGGGATCGCTCAATGTCATTTGCCCCAGGAAATCTAGAGTCCTGCCCCAATGTCCGTTCTCTATCCTGCTGGCTCAACACACCTTTACCCACACACTCCGACTGTACGTTCCTCTCTTGTACTAGTTGTAACTGCTTATCAGCCACATGCGTCTTTCAGTCCCTCCAGACAAGCAGATAAAATTTCCCCAAAATAGTGGTGAACTGCCATGAAGCTGACAGAAGATTAAGCTTTAGGTTCCTTCTAAGGGGGGCCAGTAATAGGTTCACTTGGTCATCTGTTTTTTGATACTTTTGCAAAAGTAATGCATTTTTATACTTGTTCCTTAGTTTTTACCAATCTGTCAAAGCTATAGGCTCCAATAATCTAAATCTACACCTGCTCAAATGGGAGGCAAAATGGGAGAAAAGAGAAGATCTGATAAACAAAGAGTAAGCAACAAGCACTCTATATGAAGCTATAGTGGAAAAAAAACCCAGAAAGCAGAAACTTTTGAAATGGGGGGTGGGGTGGAGGAGGGAAAGAGGGGAGGGGAGAGAGAGAGACACAGGGAGGAGAGAGAGGAAGGGAACATGAACACTCATCCTTATTCTTCAATGTTCAGCTCCTTCTCATCCTTTGGGTCTCAGCCCAGTTACTTCATATAAACCCTTCTTGACCATTTACCAAAAGCAAACTTCCCTGCCCTTGTTGCTATCTTTCATTTGTTATAGTGCTGATTATTTATCCACAACACCATCACCATCAGATTTTCTGAGCATTTACTTTCAATCTCAAATTCCTTCACAGAGTCAGTGTCTTACTCATTTATTGAGTAAAAACTCAATAAATGTTGGTTGAGTAAACGAATGAGTGAATCAATGAGCAAATAATTCTATTTCATTTGTCAGTTTACGGCTCAGATGTAGACGCCCTCAAGAAACCTTCCCAAAGTCCCCGAGACTGGGTTAGGCTTCTTTCCTGTGTAACCTGTGTTCATGTCTCCAGAGCATTTATCACAGCAGATGGAATTCTCTCTTCACTCTCTACCTCCCCACCAGACAGTTGGCTCCTGTGGCAGACCCCGTGTATCCTTTACCATTACGTCCCCCAGCACCTACCACAGTGCCTGCCACAGAGTAGCACTCAGCATATACTTGATCCAATTAAATTATTTGTCTGAAGGTTGGTACACTATTTTTAAGAAAGAAGAAAACTAACATTTACTGTTAGTTCTGTGTCTAGTATTGAACAATTATAAAAAAAATTATTATGGCAAATACCTAGCAGATAAGGGGTAGGTATTTTCTTTCATTCACAAATGAATAAAATTTGTGAAAAGGCTCAGAAAAGTTAGGGCTTGAGGTCACAGCTAGTGAGATCAGAATCAGCATGTGATTCCCAAAATGTCAGACTCAAAAGTGCCCCCTCCTACTGTTGGGCCACTCTGCCCCTTGGGGACACTCACTCAATGATCCACAGGAGGCCTCTTTCTTGTGTTTGTTGTCCTATCTTCCCACATAGCTGGTAATCTCCACTGGGCCAGGAACAAAAGTCTTCAGTATTTTCCCTACTTTGTCAATGTTGAGAAAGTGGTTTAAACATGGTGGGACTGCAGGAGTTGCTGACTTCAGCTGCCTGACAGAGTGAACGTTTTCATGCATCTTAACACTTAGCACACAAGCATCAGCTTCCTCTCAGGAGTGAAACCCAGTATTACCTTTATCAGTCTCTCAGGGAAAGAGCAGATGCTAGGTTAGAACACATACGAAGGGGGAAAAGAGCATACAGGTGACAGTACCAGCAATGGTCTTGGCAGCTGCCACCAGCTTCAGTGGTTCTCTTGAGGAACTCACCTGGGCAGAAAAGGGTGGTTCCTTATAAATAGATGAAAAAATATGAACACCATCCTGAAATACATGTGTAGGGTGACTAGGTTAAATGAGCACCAAGTGCAAAGATTACAGGTAGAAATATTTTCCAATTCCATTTTACTCAGACTCTTCTTTCTGCCCCTTCTTGATATGCACGTTCCCATCCGTGAAAACAGGCATTCCAGAAATGTACAGGAAGAAGCTAGTTGAATGTGTTCCAATCCATCCTGCTGTGTATATCTATGTGTTTTAAACACAGATAATGCACAACCCACTCATGCTGGTGGATAGTAAGTTAAAAGCAAAACAAGTGATTTCTTTCTGTAACTATAAATAATTTCTTAGAATAGGTAATCAAGAAATAGGAAAAAATATAGAGTAATTATATAGTGTGCAAAAGTACTTGCTAAGAATTAACATATGTAGGATTCTAGATTGAATAACCTAAAGAGCTCAAAGAAATCACTTGGCCTTCCTGGACCTCATTTATATCACGTGATCAAGTACACGTGGGCTTTGGACTCCGTGCCGTGCTGGGTATGCCGCCTCTAATATATCCTAGCTATGACCTTGAGAAAATTCCTTTATCTTTCTGATTCTCTGTTTCTGCATCTATAAAACAGGGCTAATAATACCACCTTCCCTCGTGGGAAAAAATAAATTCTAAAATGCACAAAGCATAAAGTGTTTCCTTTGTGGGTAAAACTGGGTTCAGTAAATGATGCTATTATCAGTCATACCATCAAATGAGGAGTTAAGCCAGAAAATGTGAAAGATCGTTTCCGGATCCAATTTTCTAGGTCTCCAAATGCTCAGACCGGGAAATGCACTGAGCCTATGGTAAGAGTTTTTGAAATCACAAGAATTTGACTCAGTAGAATAAATGAAAGAAGCCACCCCTGGGGCTCCAAGACCCGCCTTCTTTATTAAACATGTGTTTCATTTTCTATATTCTCATGTGTTGACACCCAGGGCCTTGTGGACCCTGGAGGGACTGCCCTTCTCAGAGTTAGCCAACTCCTAGAGATATTAAACAACTTGCCAGCTCACTCTTCTTATGCAAAGGAATGAATCCAGAGCTCATACCATCAACCACCTCTCTTACTGGGCTCTAACACTTTGAGCCACTATCCACCTCCCTTAATCACTCCTGAGCCAGATAACCAGTGTCTCTATGTCCCCTGAGCAGACAGACATAGGGTCTGCTGAAATTATTCAAACTAGCAATCCTAAATCTGCTGTGCCCAGTCATTCCACAGAAACCACAACAGAGGCTCTTATCACACACCCCTAACAACCTCGTAATGCACCCTGGTGATTCACCTCATTCTCCTTGTGCCTCCCTCCTCTAGCCCATGCGTCCTTTTCCTGGAAACCATGAGTATAAAAAACTATCTTCTGTTTGTTGTTAATGGCAGTTGTCTCCTGATCTGTTGGCCTGGCCATACTTCAATAATAATAAAACTTGTATTTTCAAACACTGTCTTCCTCCATGCCTCCCCTAGGGAAGCAAGACTTAGGTCCCTCTCTGGGTTTACTAGTCCATCTCTTGCATTAGATTCTGACTAGTTCCTACCTGAAGACTTGGTTACAATACGGGGATCAGAATCCCCTTTAGATGCATGTAGTCCAGCAGCACATACTTGACGAACAGATGGAACCTTTGAGAAAAGGAAAAGGTGCCCCTTAGGAAGAGCACAAGGCTCAGTAAGTGGAGAAGGGCCCCACTTGACCCTTTGGTGGGTGCCCTTGCACAGTATACAACGTGCATCTGTGTGTGGCAGCCCTGGACTCTGAACATGCTGAGAATCAGTTTCCAATTAACTCAGCCTGGCCAGAGCTTCAGAAATGAAGGGAGGAAGAAGGGGAAAGAGAGAAAAAGGAAGGAGAAAGGCACAAGGAGTGACAAAGAGCAATGAAAACAGTAATGCCCTCTGCCTTCTGCCTACCTGGCTCCTGTCCATGTAAAACCTATATTACCCAATTAGGCTATGGCTTTTTCAAGTTAAGTCTTCCATTAGTTGGAGTCAACCCTGATTTTAGGACTTAAAAAATGCAGACCCAACTGAAAAAGGATATCCAGGTGCTTTCTTCAAGCAAAGGAAGTTGCTATTTATTCAGGAGAATCACACTGTCAAGTCTGGCTATCTACACAGTCTAATTGCAATAATTGTCAGCACATTCTGCTTTGCAAATTGCTATAAGCCTCAATGCTCTCATCCTAGTAATCTAGATACTAAAAATAAATATAGGTGATATTCTTCGTAATTGATGCTATTTTTTTCAGTCTTCTCATTGGGAAGGCATCCACTTTACACAGCTTTTCTCAAAGCTAAACTATTTTTAAAATGAGAAGCAAAATAATATAGATCCCAGCTGTGAAATATTTTTCATTAAAGTGACAACCACACTATATTTTCCCCCAATATATTCATAATAGCATTAAACCGACACATAAAAAATTAAAGAACCAGACCAAATACTTGGAATCTCTAAAATTTTGAAAATTTTTGATTTGAGAAGCATAAAAATGATAATAAAATGAAAATGCAGTAAGAAATATAAATTCAGTGAAGGATAAAGGGATTCACAAATATACTAATGGAATACAAAGTTGGTAAATAAGTACAAATGAACATTTCTCTAAACAAGTTTATTCCAAGGCAGTAATGAACTTCCACAGAAAGGAGGTGTAACATGTCCATGAAGAAATGTCAGTGGTTTCTAGTAGCTGTTAAAACGCTTTATTTGCATGTGAATTGTTAAAAATCCACTTAAGTAATCCAATTTGTGGACTCAGAAACTCCGGATGCAACACATGCAAAAAGCACACCATCAAAGAGGAACGGGGGAGTCTTCCCAGACAGGCACTTCCTCCTGATATTTTAGAAATACTTGAAATCTGGCCTCAAGTTGGATGTCCCTGAGCCTGGTGGATTCCACCGGCAATCAAGTAAACTTATCAGAGCGATCATAACACAGCATTTACCTTGAGAATGAACTTGGTGTAGTAGCAATCAGACTGGCTCAACTAGCAGGAGACCTGCTCTGGTACTAATTGTAAGGTAAGGCCAAATATTTATCTTCTCTAAACACCTTGGTTTCCTAACCTGGAAACAGTCCTCTTAATGGACAGTTTAAAACTAATAAAGTAATCAGAATCATATCAACATCCTCAGCCTGTCCAGGTAAAGATATGGAACTTTCAGCCCTACCCCCCTGACCGCTCGGAGGGGAAAGGTGCTGCAGGCTGAGTTAATCACCAACTGCCAATGATTTAATTAATCATGACAATCATGCCTGTGTAATGGAAGCTCCATAAGTATCCTAAAGGATGAGGTTCAGAGAGCTTCTGGGTTGGTGAATACATCAACGGTCTAGGAGTATGACATGCCCAGAGAAGGCATGGAAACTGTACCTATCCTCCTGCCCTGAAACTGTCCTACTTTTCTCTTCTGTTTAGATGTTACTCAGTTCTATCCTTATAATAAACACATAATAGTAAGTAAACTGTCTTCCTGAGTTCTATAAGCTATCCTAACAAATTATCAACTCTGAGGGGTGGTGTAATGGGAACCCCCCACCCCCAATTTGGAGCCTGTATATCAGAAAAACAACAGACTTGTGATGGGTGTCTGAAGTAAGGGACAGCAGTCTTGCAGAACTGAGCCCTTTACATCTGGGGTCCAGGTAATTCCAGGTAGTAAACATCAGAAATGAATTAAATTGTTTGCAGCCAGGTGGTGTCCACAGAGAGTTGAAGCATTAACTGGTCTAGAAAACCCACACATTTGGTTTCAGAAGTGTTGTCAGTAAGATGATTGTGGACACCCTAATGAATTAGTTACAAATTAATGTAAGTACAGAAAAATATTATAAGCTGGGAAAAGTAGTTAATTGGCTATTAAATACTAGGAGATGAAAAACTGTAAGTGCCAAATATATTCCCCCAAAAATGATTTATTAAAGTTGTTATATAACAACTAATAACAACTATGTTATTTAAAATTGTTAAATAACAACTATGCTATACTTACATGATAGCATCAAGCAAGGATCCCTAGAATTACTGTAGGTATACCTATTTTTAGGCACACCACCCTATTTCTCTTTACCCTATCCTCCTCTGCATGCCTCAATTCACTGAAATGGCCAAACTTTTTCAAAATTTTTTTTGACATCCCAGGATACATCATTTAAAATTGCCATCTCCAGAAAAACATCACCATATTCAAGAAAACTTCATAATTTTGTCAGCTTGGTAAAGGGGAATAGAAGCCCAAGCATTAGGCTCTGATAGACGTGTCCTGGAATCAGTAATTCATTACATATGATCTTGGCAAGCTACTAAACTTGCCCTACCTTCAAATTTCTCAAGTAAAATAAGAAGAAGAAGAAATGCAAAGTTGAATTGTTTCAGGAATTAGAGGTAAAGCATAGATAATGCCTGGCATATGGTGTGTGTTCAATAAATGCTAGCTATATATAATGCTTATGCAGTAGGTGTTTGCTTGTAAGAGTATATAACTACTCAATATTAATTTCTTTTTCCAATTATACTATAAGTTCAATGAGCACAAAATCTTTTTATAGTACTTCTTTGGAATGTTTCACAGTCTAGTAGACCAGTTGGTATACAGTAGTGTAAAACCCATTTTCACACCCGTGAAATCACAGGTGCATTAAGAGCTCCTAATTTCCCTAAAGAGGAAGAGAAGAGACTACTTTAGTTGCAAAGATAACAGTGGCCACCAAACCACAGTTGTGACTAAGGAGAGGGCAAGGGGAAGGATTCCTGAGTTGCTAACCCGTGACGGAGTGTATATGTATCCACAGAATGGGAGAATGGAAGCCCTGCAATGAAGTCCTGGGCTGGACTGGGCTGTGAAGAGAGTTGGAGGTTTGGGGAAAATGGTAGATTACGGAAGATTTGATACAAATTTAAAGAGAGTTATATGTGAGAGCTTTTTTGTTGTTGTTTTAATGTTTATTTATTTTTGAGAGAGAGAGAGAGAGAGAGAGAGAGAGAGAGGGAGTGGCAGAAAAAGAGGGGGAACAGAGGATCTGAAGCAGGCTCTGCTGCGCTGACAGCAAGAAGCCTGATTTGGGGCTTGAACTCACAAACAAGGACATCATGACCTGAGCTGAAGTCAGATGGCCAACCGACTGAGCCACCCAGGCTCCCCTTTGCGAGAGCTTTGTGAGTGAAGTTATGGGAAGTGAGAAGTATGAGGAGATCTTTGAGGCAGCTCAAAGATCTGAGGCTTAAGTTAGCTCGGAGAACAACTTTCATCCAAATGTAAGACCTATACAGAAGTAACTTAATTTCAACCCCCAAGAAAAGTCAATGAATCAGCTCTGGCATCATAGTAGCATTGTGCACTTTGAAGAAAATATTTTTAAGTACGAAATACTTTATAATTCTCAAAATAATTTATGTTATTTGAAATACATCTTTTTTACATTAAAAACAGATAATTATGTACCTCTACAAATCATTTCTGTCAAAAACCTAGATTGAGAAGTTACTAGAGATTATTAGATTGACTTAACACACGAAGTTGGCGTTTTACCTAAATGATCATGACAGCCATCTTTAAGCATCTGTAAGGTATAAGGAGAAACTAGGAGCTGTCAGCCAAAGGAAGGACTGTTATTTTAGCAGCAGAAAAAAACATGGTCAGCGAGTTGAGAGATGTGTGGTTACAAAATTAATTTAACTTTCAATTCACCAAATCTCTTCAGAGTTGAGGGACCTTTCTTAAGCCTGAACATGAGAGTAACAGTGATATGACAGTTGGTTGCTTAAAGCTCAAAAGGAAGAGAATGAACCAGGACCCAAATGTGAAGCAATGAACATAGCTCTTTCTATCTCCATAGACAGGGCTGTATATTTAAGTTCCAAAGAGGTACCCTCCCAACAAAAAGGGCTTTGAGGACTGGAAGAGTAGTGAAAGGTACTCCGACAACTTTTCCAAGCTCTTACACCAGTTCTGTTTAGACTTGGATGACTCCTGAATTATAATAAATAAAATAGTAAGCTGCCCAAAAGGATACCTGTCTGTGTGCATACCTACATCTTTAAAGTTACACCTAAGAACTTTAAGATACTTAAAGGTCACTCGGTTTATACCGATATTTTAATAAAGTGGTATTTATTTTAAAAAAAAAGGTTTAGGGGCGCCTGGGTGGCGCAGTCGGTTAAGCGTCCGACTTCAGCCAGGTCACGATCTCGCGGTCCGTGAGTTCGAGCCCCGAGTCAGGCCCTGGGCTGATGGCTCAGAGCCTGGAGCCTGTTTCCGATTCTGTGTCTCCCTCTCTCTCTGCCCCTCCCCCGTTCATGCTCTGTCTCTCTCTGTCCCAAAAAAAAATAAATAAAAACGTTGAAAGAAAAAGATAAAAATTATTAAAAAAAAAAAAAAGGTTTATATTTTACACTCTGGGATTTATCTTTCTTCCAGTTCTCCATATTTGAGGAGGGAGATTTATCATCAGTCCTACAGATTACCCCTGAGGCCAGTGCAAAATGGTAGTAGATATCAGAATTATCTCAGAGGAAGGTGGGAAACATCTCTTGGGAGGAAATACCTGTTTACAGCTCAAGTTAATTTGA
This sequence comes from Lynx rufus, assembly GCF_022079265.1. Taxonomy (NCBI): domain Eukaryota; kingdom Metazoa; phylum Chordata; class Mammalia; order Carnivora; family Felidae; genus Lynx; species Lynx rufus. Next base: position 126,673,643 of record NW_025814823.1, on the reverse strand, counting down.
GTGGCAGAGGCACAAATAAACAGGGAAAAGGGGCCAAAACACTGCAGAAATGCTCCACACCATTGTACCCATATATTCCATGATATACATAAAATGCTTACTCCACAAATCTCTTTTGGTGTCACTAAGTTTTATTTCATTCTTATATTACCTTAAACCTGTTACCCATATACATTTTTCTTCTGCTTCTCACTTGCTATTGTCCTAATTTTATCCCAAAGATTTAAACAAACTTTGATCTTCTGCAGGGGTGGGAAGAGGCAAAAAGCTAGTCAAATGGTCTCAAAAGTTAGTGGGAAAACTTCCGCTTAGAGGAAAACCCTGTTTAAAGTAAATATTTTATTTCATTTGTTTTGTTTTGCTTGTGTGAATAAACATAACTCTTAGAGCTGAGAAAAGAAAGTCTGTAAAAGGTAAATAGACCATGTTCAAAGTTTTATGTGGGGCTTTATAAAGGTACCAAACTTAAGTTTTCTCTACATTTGGTCATTGACCTTTTCTTTACAATGCCCAGGACAAGATGCTCCCTATGATCTAAAAGGCTAGATTGACTTTGCCAACTTTGTGGATTACAAAGTGGCATAGAGGGATTCACAGGCTTGTTCAGGGTCATACAGATCATGAAAGGCAGAGTCTAGCTTCTCATTGAGTGTTCCTTCAACCACCAACACAACATATATTTGGGTTTTCTTTCTTCTGAAGACTCTAAGAAGCAACACTTCACAATAAGGCATAGTTTAGTCTCCATACCTTAAAGAGGCATCACTCTACTGTCTTTGAAACAGAATTTTCCAAGCAAAGAATCTAGAAATGGAGCCTGTGGACCCATGGGGACAGAACAAGGCAGAAAGTGTCTCTCTTTCATATATCTAGGTTCAATGTCATAGACTGAAGAACATTGTCATTTCAAAGTCACTTACCCAAATCTGAAGCTTGATTCTCTTTTCATTTTTGAATACAGTTTTTACTTTGAAATCGATCCCAACTGTGCTGACGAATGCAGATGTAAAGGAGTCATCCGCATAACGGAACAGGAAAGATGTTTTCCCCACACTGCTATTGCCAATGATGAGCAATTTGAACATGTAGTCAAAGTTCTGATCAGAGGAGTCTTTCTGGCCATACCTGGCATCTTGGGAAGAGGCCATCTGTGATTAAAAAAAAAAAAATGAGGATCAGTCTTCCGTTTGATATGAAGCTAGCAGCACACTCATTATTGGCCTTGCCAGAAACAGATGTCAGACCACTCAGGAGACCAGATGAGAATGCTCCCCAGTTTTCCTCTGATGCTGGTATCCATGGCAATAATTCCCTGCTGTAAGACAGAACAGCAAATCTTACAGCGCTTTCCAGCTGTGTTGGTGTTTGTCACTGCTCAGCATTCAGAACCAATCAAAGACACCAAAGGAGACATCTATGAGGGTTACATGAAAAGCAAAGATATGAGGAACCGGCCAGAGTATGTGGGCTCTGCGACTTTATAATCCCAGTGATGGACACACCAAAGTGGCTGAACAGCAGGGTGTTTCTTACTGAATTATCTGAATTATTAGAGTCTCTCTTATTTCCTAAGAAAGTGCACCCAAAGCATGTATCTATTTCATCTATTAACATCACATTAAATCAACATCCTAAAATAAATGGTAGTCCCTTTCAAATTAAAAATAGAGATAGCAAGGGGTGTCTGGGTGGCTCAGTCGGTTAAGCGTCTGACTTCGGGTCAGGCCACGATCTCACATCATGGTTTGTGGGTTCAAGCCCCGCATCAGGCTCTGTGCTGACAGCTCAAAGCCTGGAGCCTACTTTGGATTCTGCATCTCCCTCTCTCTCTGCCCCTCCCCTGCTTGTGCTCTGTCTCTCTCTCTCAAAAGTAAATATTTAAAAAATGACAATGGCAAGTGTTTATGGTTCAAGCACTGTGTGAGAAATTTACTGAAACCTCACAACAACCCAACGAAGTAGATTCATATGAAAATGAGAAAAATGACACTCAGAGCTATGATCAGGTAATGTGCTCAAATTCACACAGGTATGAGTGTCAGAAGACCATTCAAGTCAGGTAATATAGCGACAGGGCTCATATTATTAAACTCTACCTTGTTTCTCAGTGATGACTAGGGAAATATGCACACGTGCTCTAAAAGACAATGTAGGAAATATTTAATTATGAAATGCATCAATGAAGAATCCCAGCTGGGTTCATACCTTGGCTCTACCATTTCCTGGCTGTGTGACTTTGAGTTGGTTTATTATTTTAAAACGGTGTGCCTCAGTTCTTTCTCTTACTTGACATGGAAATAATTATCATCTAACTTGGAACACTTGTGAAATAATAGATGCTATATCTGGAAAGCAGATATGTGAAGCACCTAGTATAGCATAGAAAACGATCTTTATGATTAATTATAAACGCTTTACACGGATGTGGATTTTTTCTCACTTTTTTGAGGACCATCTAAACAGCCATCAAAGCAGATGCTGCATGACTTCTAAACACCATTTGGCTCAATACAGAAAAGGAGTGTTTAGAACGGTAAACCTCACTGATTAGTGTACTTCCTTACATTTTCTGGTGCTTTGAATTCTTTGGCAATCGCTGTGCTGTCCAATATACCCCAATATGGTAGCCACTAAGCACAAATACCTATTTATATTTAAATTAATTAAAATCAAATAAAATTTAAAATTCAGTTCCTGAGTCACACTACCCACATTTCAAATGCACAACAGTCACGGGTGGCCAGTAGCTATAGTATTGGACAGCACAGATATAGAGCATTGGCATAACTGCAAAAATTCTATTGGATGGTGCTAGGCTAGACAGACAGGCTTTTCTCATTTCCAACAAAATCTGATCAATAATAATCTGTCTCTTGGGGAAGGTGGCAAAGAGAGAAGCCTAGGAAGATAGGAGAATGCTTGAAACAATAAAGAGTGCTCACCCTCATCTAAGACAACATTAGTTGTTGAAATCACATTCATGTGTTTATAAACAATTAAGGGAAAAGGGAAAAAAGGAGATGGTGAGATAACATATTCTCTTTCTACTGATATTTAGTGACAGTAATAGAACACAATTATATGTATAAGAATAAGGACAAAAAGAAAATCTGTATATATTATTAAATTTAAGGGCAGTAAAAATTTTGATGGCACTATTAAATATAAGCTTCAGCATTTGTCTTTTTAAGTCCATGCAACCACACCAATGTCTTCAATAATTACAACTTGTAATGAGTGTTTGCCAATATGCAAAACTGGGCCACTAAAACAGGCAGATATCATGATTTTCCTTTCTGGCCCAGCGGTCTACATGCTAATGTAAACCTCCACCAACACAAGCAGCAAGACAAGAACAAAAATAGGATCATAACTCTGGACTATAAGTTTGAACAATGGTGTCTTCCTCTGATGACTTCTGAAGTCAGGAAACTGTTCCGTGTGGCACCCCCATTCCTGCAGACATTGTCCTTTCACCAATTAATACTAACCCTCCCCCTCTTATGGAAATGCTGAGGTTAGCCAAGCCTGCAAATGGCCTTTGTTAAGAAGATCTTTCTGCCATCTTTTATATGAAGAAGTCCAGATGCTGGGTTCTTGGAGAAAAATGTTCAGCTATGCCACAGTCAGAAAATGGACACTACAACTTTCCTAGAGCTGCCCATACTCAGCCTGCTAGCCTACCATATAGTGTAATCTATCACTTGAAGGGGGTATCCAACTGAGTCCTGTGAGTCTCTAGGATGCCTTACAGGAAAATGTGACAAAGAAAGCTGCTATCAATCCCAAGTCCTATTCCAAAACCTGCAGAAATATCAACATTATCAACATTAGCCTTTTAAAATGTAATTATAGAGATTTAGATGGAGAAAACCATCCTGGGGCTTTCTCTGATAAGAGAAAATGAAGAGGTTCAATTTCAAGAGCTGATATACCTTGTGGGGTCAGCAGCAAAGAAGGTGGCGGGAACACAGAGGGTGTCTATGATGCAGGAGGACAAAGCTGGTAAACAGGTAGGTGTATCCAGAGCCTCTAAAGGACTAATAAGAAGAGTTTCCTAACACACTATTCTTGAAGGTATTTTTTTTTTACTATTTCCTGACTTATATCCCCAATAAGATTCACAAAGAGCCAAAAATATGTGCATTGGGAATGTATAGGTCTTACATTAAACCTCAGAATAATGAAGCAAATCCTGGCCCAGAAGATTAACAAAGAAATTTCCCTAATCTTGCTGAGAACAGATATGAAGTGGTTTGACAGCATATAAGTGTCAAAGGCACTCGTAGTCACTATGTCAACTTATTGACACTTCTAAATACTGTCATGTGAACATTTTCATAGTTTTCATGGGAAAATAGAGCTGTAATTTGAAAACATCAGTACACGTGAAGTAACTTTCCAGAAAGTAAATCAGATTTCATAAGAGATATAAAAGAGAACTCTTTAAATTGCATTCATCTTGAATTAATTAAAAAACAATCACCGAGTGGAAAGAATCTTTGAGGTAGTCCAACTTTCCACTCATTCCAAGAGTCCCTTCTGCTGGCATGTGAGCATCTCAGGTTAGTATTCTAGCCTGGCCCTTCACACAGAGTGACAAAAAGTTTAGGAGGTTATGAAGCACTATATTTCATTGCAGAACAACTGCAATTGTTATAAATTTCTTTCTTAGATTTAAGTCAAAATCTACTTCCCTATAGCTTTTTCTTATGTGGTCTAGATTCTGCCATATGTATGTGTGTATGCATTTGAGAGACAGAGAGGATGCATGTGCACGTGCGTGTGCAAACACAGCAGAGAGGGGAGGGACAAAGGAAGGGAGAGAGAGAATCTTAAGCATGCTCCATGCAAACAGTGGAGTCCATGTGGGGCTCAATTTCAAGACAGTGAGATCATGACCTCACCCAAAATCAGAAGTCAGATGCTTAACCAACTGAACCACCCAGGCATCCCTAAATTTTGCCTTATAAATCAAGAGTTGACTCTTCTCCCATCTGAAAGAACTTCACGTGACTGAAGGAACAAATCACAGCTCCACAAGCTTTTCCTTGGATGATCCCTTTACTCCTTTCCCCTCACAAGACATGTCCAAAAAAATCCCATACATCCTGCTAGATTAAACTGACATCTCTTCAGATGTCAACGTCCCATGTGTGGCCCCCAAAATTGCTCACAATATTCCAGATACAGTAGTGCAGAGTAAAATGAGACTATTATATTTCATCACAATTGACTTAATAAAGTCTTCTCAAATGCTCAGGTCTTTTTTCACATTAACTGTAATAAACATAGGTCTCCCCTATCCCTATCCTTATCCCTATCCTATACTTGGGCAATTGATTTTTTTTTAATGGAAATGCTAACCTTTATATGTACCCTATTACATTTCCTCTTGTTCATTGTAATTTGCAATTCAATTCTGATAATTTTTATGTCCTTTCATCAAACATATTACTTATCCCTTCCAGATTTATTTCATTCCTAAGTCTGATCAGTATGCATTTGATTTATTCATTTAAGGCTCTGATCAAAATGCTAATCAGTTTGTAGACAAACAACAATAAACTTTTTACCCTGTTAAATATACATGAATCTGTAGATGAGATTTCTACAATATGTCAAGGAATTTGGCAAATTTAAAGCAAATCCTTAACCTCTGGGAGTTGGTGTCTTGAGAAACCAGTGTTGCCCTCCTAGGTAAGCCTTGGTTCAACTGCAGGTGAACAGATCATGGATTTCATTGATGTGTCAGTTTTCATTTCACTTCTAGCTCCCCCAGAAGTCCTACTGACTAGGGACCAGATTACCTCTGACTAACATGTGCAATCACAGCCCACTTCAGCATTTTTGACATTTGTTTTTCAAAATAAAGGGGAAAAGCAAATTATTTTCAGGGAGTCCCCCGGGCACTTAAGAATCTAAATTGTACTAAGCCACTTTGTGGATCTCATGAGAAACACAAAAACAAGTCATTTTAAATTTACTGTGTTCCCACTACTACTACTGATAACAGCCTGAGGGGCAGTGGGAAGATGAAGGAGGATAAATTATACAGAAAAGGACATGTAGTTCTCTGAAACTGGAAGGATAAAAGCAAGGATGAGGCAGATGTATTTAAGGGCACAAATGCACAAAGTAGTTTCAAATCTCAATCACTGCTACCTGGCAAAAAAAGAAAATGAGAAGAAGAGCTATTCCTGAGAGCTCTAAAGTCAAGACTAAAACTTGAAAACCAATAAGGAAAATATGAAAAGTTAAGATTCCCAAATGTCCGTCATCTGGTCCCCAGGTGGTTTCTCCTGGGGAAGGTCCCAGTCTGGGCACTTTGTCGCCTTCCCGTCTCTCTCTGAATGGACCAGAATTGTGATGTTCTAGGCAGTCTCTGGCCAGCAATTTCTCCATGTGTGTGTCTGCTGCTGTTTGTTCTGGAATGAGCCAGGTGAGAAGCAATAAAACACTGCTCATGCCACTGTGGACACAGCACCACTTAGCTGAGAAGATGCTGTCCAGGAAACTGGAAGCAGCCAAGGCACTGGATAATTCCAACACTAACCCCGGCTCTGAGGGAAAGGCCTGGAAAAGTAGGGCGGCATTCAGAAACTGCCTTGGTCTCTTTTCTTTGTCAGCAGGGAGTGAATTACTCTTTCACGGGACTCAAGGGAGAATGTGTATGATGTTATGCCAAATGATAGTAATGCTTCCAAGATGCAAATCACTGTGTATTTTAAAGGTACTGCTTAGGCTAAATTTCACAACACTCCTTTTAGCCCATTTCTGAATCTCTATCTCCTGCACAGCTTCTCTAGTAGAAGAGTATAACTTTCAGCTTATGTACGGAAAGATGGTAAAATGATTGCAGTAACAGCCCTTACAGGCACTGTACTATATGCTCTATATATATTATCACACCTAATCCTGTTACTCCCCCAGGATTTCACTATTAGTACCCCCATATTAGAGAAACTGTGTGTATTTAAAAAGGGCTTCTTTTCTCCCTTTCCAGAAGCATGAGGGGATTTTCTCTAATCCTCACTGTGAGAACTTGACAGGGGTTCTGAAGGCAAAATTCACAAAAGTGTGCCCCCCACTGGCCCCACCAAACTGCACCCACTAGAGGTTTTATCTCTTGGATTTGTCCACAGTGAGGCACCAGCAATCCACCAATTACAGCTCATGTTTTCCTACCTCAGTACTGGTTCCCATGAAGGTTTCTGTTCCAGGAATTTGTGATTCCCTTTATCAGGTTATCTGTCCCTCCAATCTAAGGGGAGCATTTTTCTCCGTGACTTCAATTCTCTGGTGAATCTAAGAGTTGGTAAGTTTTACTTTTTTTTTTTTTTAGTTTTTTAATGTTATTTATTTTCGAGAGAGAGAGAGATAGCCCAAGAGGGGGAGGGGGCAGAGAGAGAAGGAGACAAATGATGTGAAGCAGGCTCCAGGCTCTGAGCTGTCAGCACACATGACCTGAGCTGAAGTCAGACACTTAACTCACTGAGCCACCGAAGCCCCAACTTTATTTTTCCTCGTGTGAGGATTGCAGTGACAACTTCCAAGCTCCTTAGCTACCAGAGAAGAACCCAAAGTCATTATCCCCATTTTGGGGAAACTAAGTGTATTTGAGAGGAAATTTAAGTAGGAGGTCCTGGTTTTCCAATAGGTTATCTTGATTTCTCTCAGTCTGTATACTGAGCCCTCATTACCTGGACCAAATGTATTCTTCAAGAGTTACAGATATATGGGTTCAGCTAGTTCACCCTTCTCTTCATCAAACTAACAAGACTCCAATTTCTACCACAGAGGAGAATATTCGAAGAGGTAAGGACACTTCTCTTTGCTTCTAAAAAAATACATTCCTTTGTTGAACAAAGGCATGACTTCAATTTGATATATTTTTAAATTAATTATAATGGTTTTTGAATCTTCTAGGAAGTCTAGGTATGTATTACTACAGTGTCAAGAAAAATGAAGTTTATCAAAGCATGTAAAAACTATTCCTACTAGTATCAAAGACCAGCGTTCTCCAGCCCATTCTCTATCTCAATCCTGGTGTAGTTACAGAGGGTTCCCAGAGGGAAAGAGAGCCTGTACAGAGGCCAGATATCAGCCCAGTAAAGGAGATGCCCAGGCCATAGAAGAATGTGAGCAAGGTTTTCTGGGAAGAGAGAACCACAGGAGTGGGAGAGCTCTCCAGAGTCTTATGATGCAATCCTGACAGTTGCAAAGAAGCACAGCCCTGGTCCCAGCGGCTCCTGCACATCCTCACGGATGCTGAAGCCAGACAGTCATTAGTGCAGTCCTGATGAGCCCGGCTACTAGCAATTCATGCCTTATAAATCACAGCATGAAGGAAGGTTAGAAAACACGATTCCACTTCTTTTCTAGCAGTTCTGAAATTATGTGCATGCAGATGCATCTGTGAAAAGAAAACTATAGTCTTCATGTGATGTGAATATGGGTAAAGAGCACATACTCTGTGGTCAGGCTGCCTGAGAAGGAATCCCAGATTTTGCTACTTGCATAAACTTGGTCCCGATTTTAAATTTTTTGTTATTTTTTTAAGTATGCTAAGCTATAATTTCCTCACCTATGAAAGAGGAATTATAGTAAGATCATCAAAGTAAAATTGTTGGCATGTGTTATATCCTTGATCAAACCCATTCACTTTCTTCTCCAACTCACATTGGCACTACTCTCTGAAAATGGGAATGGCCAATTTTATGAAATTTGCTTCCTCTCATTTCCTAACTTTAGAGGGCATGAGGTTTGACACCCAACACTTCCACTCTGTGGAGCTGCATAATTGCTGAGATAAACATGTTACTCTTTCACTTAAAATATTATGACATGGAACCAATACACTCATCAAAATGCCTCTCAGGACAGAAGCTGAGACCCAAGCACAGACAGAAGTGTTCTGTGGTCTAAAAGGCTGCAGGGAGGGGTATGTGGCCAATGGCCATATGCCCTGTAACATGACCTCTCCTGTGACATTGCGGCTGCCCAGGAACTTGTAGAGAATTCCTAAACTCATGAAACTCTTGGGTATGAATGAGCTTTTGTAGAAACTGGGAGAGACCTGAGTTTCATGTCTGCACTAATAAGGGGGCAGAATTCAAGTAATACATGGTATGAAAAGCATGAGAAAGGAAGCTCCAGGAACTCGAATGATGGGGAAACTCTCCTCTTATGTGGCCTTGGAGTTGGTTTTAAGTGAAATTCATCCTAATTTCTGATATTAAATTTGGTAAATCACCAAAGCCCACAATATTATTATAAACACCAATACTGTAACATAACTTCAAGGTTGCTAAGAGACTAGATCTTCATTGTTACCATCACATAAAAGAAACAGCAATTGTATAACCTGATAAAGTTGTCAGCTAACTCCACAGTGGTAATCATATTACAATACATAAATGTATCAAATCAACATGTTATATATCTTAAATTTATACAATTATACATTTAATTATATTTCAATAATAACAGTTTTTAAGTCACAATATCATTATTTCAAGGTCAGAAATCATTAAAAGGTTTCCATATATAAACATAAACATATATATATACATATAGATACATATAGATATAGATACAGGTATAGATATATATAGTACCTTACATACAATCTGGTTATCTCCATCTTTTCCCAAAAACCTTCTAAAACAATGACTACAGGTTTTCATAAAAATAAAATTCCATATTGAAAAAGAGAAATAGAAAAGCAAGAGCAACAAAAGTTTGGGATTTGGAAGTGAATGACTAGAGAAGAGGGATTCCTAGGCCTGCACAAAAAACCTTAATGTGGAGAATATGAAATGGTCTTGGGAATGGAGATGGCAAGTGTCCTGATTATGGGGTGTGGCTACAGTGACCAGCTCTCCTAGTTTTCCCCAAACTGAGAGGTTTCATGGGACATTGCAGGGCTTTCAGTGCTAAAACCCAGAAAGCTGGGATGGTTGGTGACCTAGACTAGGGCATGCAAACAAGACAAATGGTTGAAAATCCAAGCCCCACATAGCCAAGAAACCATCTTCCCCATATGCAACTTTTTTTTAAAGAAAATTGAGTTTTAAATATTTTTAAAATCAGCAAATATTCTTGACATTCATATTTCCTATATGCAGATGGCAATCTGTCAATTTATACAAATTAAAGGGACTCTCTCTTAGCAATAAAATGTAGAGAACCACTTAAAACTTTTCTTACAGATATGGATAAAATACACATAAAGCTTTCTCATCATTTCTTGGTAGCAAGAAATAGCAGACATGTTGTTCTCAAATACCTGCTCTCTCTAGTTGGATACATTTTCATTCAGGAACACAAAACGAGATTCTCATAGGATATACTAGATCCTAGATTTCCAAAACTGGGGAACTGTACCTGAATTCTGCAGAATCAAAATATTCAGTATCAGCCCAGGCATCTATAATTTTTAAAGTATCCCATATGATTATTTTGACCAGACAGTTTGGCATTCTTTGGATTAACAAATTTCCACATGGAAATCAGGGTAGGTGTCCATTGTCAAGGCCTCAGGGACATACAAAAGAGGAGACTGAGTAATCTGACATTTAGGCTGAGATCCAGAGGAAGTGGAAAATGGGATCCTAGCACTCTCTGCTGCTGTCTTCACCAGTTAGTAACCCCTTCTGCCAATAGTGACAACAGATCTCATCCCCATAATGTTGACTCTGCAAAGAAATTCCTATACTCTAGAAGGCCCAGTGTGCCCAGGTAAGCTGATTTCTGAGAAATCTGTTAATTATCTTAGCACTGGTAAGAGCCAGAACCTTCTAAGGCCAGTGATGCTCACTGGGAACTCTCTGTCAGAGTATGAGGAAGAATGGCATCATAAGAAGCAGTAATCAATTTTGCAGAGCAAATTGCAGAGCAAATGAGGCTGTGTGCCGCCCAGCTCTGATGAAGGTGGCCTTGACTTTCTCTATCAGTCATTTTAAAAAATAACACACAAGTGGACTTTACTTCCCCTAACTCCATAAGAAAGCACCTGACAGCTACAGGAGGCCAGTGTCCAAGTTGAAAACACAAGGTAAAGAATGTCTCTTGTAAGAGCACTTCTTCCTGAGAAGAAAATAAAATGTAAACAGAATAAATAAGTACTCTGTGGTATAGTGAAAAGATTCTTCTAAAAATACCTAGCAAAATACTCTAAACATTCCCACTGGGGAAAAAAAGACTAAATCTTAATATTAATATATGTATTTCCTAAGGAATTTTTATCACCAAACATTTTTAAAACATCAACCATTTTAAAAATAATAAACATTTCAAAAACATTAAAAATGATTTTAAATAGGTAAACCTTGAAAAATACCTCCAGAGATTTGCTACAGATTCCTTCCAAATCCTAACATTTCTCTTCTCTTATTCCATTCATCAAGGTAGGTCATGTAGAGGGGAAACACCCCATTGTACATGCACTTATGACACAAAGGAAATATCTGAACCCTTCTTGGAAAGCTGGGTGGGTTATTATTTTATGTATTTGTGTTTCTATGTCATGCAGGTTCACCGACTAGAATGACTTCCCAAGCCCCTTTGCTAGTTACAATCATCCCTGCTTTTCATTCAAAAGCTACTGCTACTATTATTTGCTACAAAGGACAGGCCCATCCATGCACAGTTATAAAAGAGCATTCACATCCACAGGTGTACTGTGTTCCAGTTGTCCCTTTTCGTCAGTCCTACCACTCAAACAGGTGTTCAGTGAATTACAACATTCAAAAGAAAAACCATCTTTTTTTTTTTTTTATTTTTTTTTCAACGTTTATTTATTTTTGGGACAGAGAGAGACAGAGCATGAACGGGGGAGGGGCAGAGAGAGAGGGAGACACAGAATCGGAAACAGGCTCCAGGCTCTGAGCCATCAGCCCAGAGCCTGACGCGGGGCTCGAACTCACAGACTGAGAGATCGTGACCTGGCTGAAGTCGGACGCTTAACCGACTGCGCCACCCAGGCGCCCCTTTATTTACATTTCTATCTCACCATTTCAATGAGCAGCTCACAGTGGTTTTTTTGTTTGTTTGTTTTTTGGTTTTTTTTTTTTTTTTTTTTTTTGGTTTCTGGACCATACCAGAAATAAACCCTATTAAACCTTCCAATATCCAAACATGTCACCCCAAGAGCTTATATGTATCTTTTCTTGACAGTATGTTTCTATTATAAAAGAAGCCAACACTGAGCCAAAAGTAACTGAAACGAAGAGTGCCCCCAAGGGTACCTCAATGAGCTTATCAAAAGGTTACAGGCAGCAAAGGAGTTAGTGAAGATAAATCAACAGAAACTGTAACATTTAAGAGAAAGAAAAAAATTAGCAGAGCTTCAGTGATTTTGGGAACACTGTCTAAAATCTAATATAGATGTTGAAGTCTCAGATGAAATATGGGGGGGGGTGCCTAGGTGGCTCAGTTACTTAAGTGTCTGACTCTTGACTTCGGCTCAGGTCATGATCTCACAGTTCATAAGTTTAAGCCTTGTGTTGAGCTCTGCGCTGACAGTATGGAGCCTGCTTGGGATTCTCTGCCTCCCTCTCTCTGCCCCTTCCCTGCTCATGCTCTCTCTCCCTCTCTCTCAAAAATAAATAAACATTTGCGATGGGATGGAAAAATATTTGAAGATACAATACATAAATACTTTTAAAATTTGGTGAAAAACATGAACTTACATGCATTAGAACCACATTAAATCCCTAAGCTGGTTAAACATAAAGAAAACTACATCTAGGCAGACCATAGGCAAACTCTTCAAAGTTGAACAGAAAACAGAAAACAAATACCATAATACAGTATTATGAAAAACAGCTGACTTCACATCATGATGGAGGTCAGCAGACAATGAAATAACCTAAAATACTGAAAGAAAAAAAAATCAAAACTTTTATATGCAACAAAACTATCATTCAAAAATGAAGGCAAAATAAAAAGCATTGGCAGATAAACAAAAAGTGAGGGAATCTGTTGTCAGCAGATCTGTATGACAAGAAATGCTAAAGGAAGTTGTTTGGGCCGAAAGAAAATGACACCAGGGAGAAACTCAAATCTACAGAAAAAGCACCAGGTAAGACAAATAAGTAGTGGGCAAACATAAAAACAGATACATATGTTTCTTTTGCATTCTTCCAATTAACAAAAATGCATACGACTGTTTAAAGCTAAAAATATAGAACTGTATTGAGGGCTTGTAACAAATGCAGATGTAACACATATGACATGATTTCACAAAGAATGAGGTGAATGAAATTATATTATTGGAAAGTAACTATATTTTATGTGAAGTAATACAATACCAACTAGACTATATAACAAGTTGCAGACACGTATTACAATCTTTAGAATAAACACCAAAAAAAAATGTAAACATGTATAGTTGAAAAGCTAACACAAATTATACATGCATAATTAGTTTTCAACTGCTGCTATAATGGATATTTAAAACAACACCCAGTCATTATTTGAGTCAGAAGTCTGGACACAGTGTGACTCAGCTGGGTCCTCTGCTCACTCTGCTCAGGCCTTACAAAGCCAAAATCAGCGCGTTGGCAGAGCTGGGTTCTTACCTAGAGGCTCTGAGGAAAATCCAACTTCCAAGCTCATTTAAGTTGTTGGCAGAACTCACTTGCTTGTGGTTGTAGGACTGAGACCTTTTTTTTTTTTTTTGACATATAGACATCTTCACCTTCAAGCAACAAGCCTCATGCTTCAAATCTCTGACTGTCCCTGTGCCACATCTCTCTGACTACAGCCAGAGAAAGATCCCTGCTCTTAACAACTCATGTGATTAGACTGGACCCAGCTGATAATCCAAATTAATGTCCCTACTTTAAAGCGTATAACATCCATTACATCTGCAAAGTCCCTTTTGTTATGTAACATAATTTATTCATATGTTCCAGGGATTAGGCCATAGATAACTTTGGAAGGGGGATGGTAGCTACTCTTCCTGCCACAACACACGAAAGGGAGATAAATTACAGATGACAAATAGATAGAAGAGCTGAATGATAGAGATATTTGTACCTATTTTGATAGTTGAAGTTGTTTAAAGATTTTTTTTTCTGCAAAGTAAACTCTAGGTTCCAATAGCTTCATTTATGAACTCTATCAAACACTTTATGAATCAAAGTAGACCAATCTTAGATATCAAAATCATTCAGAACACGGGTGAAAAGAACACTTTTCAGCTTGTTTTATAAGGCCTGCATAATTCCAACATTATAACATCATAAAAGCATTACAAGAAAATTATACACCAATATCCATCATTAAGTTAAATGCAAAAATCCCAAAAGAAATATTATCAAAATGAATCTAGCAATACATAGAAAAAACAATGCATCGTAGCTAACAGGGGTTTATCTAAGGAATGACAGATTAACTAAAAAAGTCAATCAATAGAATCCAACAAAATATAGGATCGCCTATATCCTATCACTATATCAAGTGATCACCACAATAGATGCAAAAAAAATGTTTTGACAAAATTCAACACCGATTTAATGTTAAAAACAAATACTCTCAACAAATGAGGAATCAAAAGAAATTTTCTCAATATAATAAGGGTATCATACAAATAACAACAACAGCAATAACAACAAAACAACTATAGCTGAGCTCATACTTAATGGTGAAAGATGGAAGGCTTCCCCCCTAAGAATGAGAACAAGATTGAGGAGGTCTGTTCATCATTTCTACTCAACATTGTATTGGATGGCCTACACTATGGAATGGGATAGGAAAAAAAAAAAAAAAAGGAGAGCACTGGAAAGGAAGAACAGCCTTTATTTGCGAATGATGCTATTGTTTATGTAGAAATTCTTAAGCAATCTAAAAGAAAAACCTACTAAAAATAAATAAATGCAGCAAGGTCTCAGGACATAGTCAAGATAAACAGATCAAAGGAAGTGTAGAGTCGAGATACATATATAGAAACCCCACCTATAATTAATAACCTATATTTCATCAAAATAAAAGCATATTCATCAAAAAACACTATTAAGTATTAAAGCTACAGACTGGCAGAAAATATTTTTAAATATATATTTTAATATATATTAATAAATTAAATATATATAAACATTTACATATATCTGGCAAATTTACATAAAGACCTGCAAGTAAATAATAAAACAACTCTCCATAAAGACCAAAAGGCTAAACAGACACTTATCAAAGGAAGATATACAAATGACCAGTAAACAGATGCAAATGTCCCCAAATCACTGGTCATCAAATTCAAATCATAATGAGATACCACAAAACACTCATTAAAGTGGCCAAAATTAAAGACAATTGACACCATATGTTGTTGAGGATTGTAAAGCTACTGGAATGCTCACATACTGCTGATAAGAATGTAACACGGTACTACCATTTTGGCTAAAGATTTGACTTTTTTAAAGAGCTAAATGTACACTTACCCTTTATCCTACCAATTCTACTTCTAGCTATTTACCCAAAAGAAATGAAAGCATATTATTAGATAAGACTAATTTGATAATGTTTACAGCCTTAATCATTATAGTCCCAAATTGGAAATTACCTCAAAATCCACCAACAGGAAAATGGATTTCAAAAGTTTGGTAGATTGATAAGAAAAGTATAAATGCATCAAAAAAATGGAACGGTTATTGATACGTGCAACAACACAGATTAATCCCATACACATTATACTAAGCAAAATAAGCCAGACTCAAGGGTAGAACCAGACTCAACTGTATGTTCATATTGTATGTTTCACAGAAGTACATGAAGTTCTAGAATAATGCAAACTAATTTATGATTTAAAAAAAAAGTCAAAGCTTTTTTTTTGCCAGTGGATTAACAACAACAATAACAACAACAAAAAAACACGAATGAAAGAACTTTTGGGGTTGATTGGAAATGTTCTATATCTTCATAGTGGTGTGTGTTACATAGATATATCCATTTATCAAAATTCATCAAATTGTTCATTTAAGATTTGTGCATTTCAACGTATATAAATATCTCAGAAACTGCAAATAAACAAATGAAAAATCCTAAGGTCTATATAATTCAAAATAAAACTAAAAGATTTCATCTTCACAGGTCATGGTGCCCTACTAAGATGGTTCCTCTAGAACCTCTGAACCCAATGAATGAATGAAAAAAAGGAGAAAATGGTTGGAAAATCTTTTACCTATACAACATTTTTGAGGTGGCACAATTGTTTATACTTAGGTTGAGTGTATGAACAGTCCCAGGAAAACCCATTCCTTAGCATAAAAATGTATTTCTTTCTTGGAATATGATGGTCAGAAAAGGAATTTTCAGTTCCGATATAAGCGTAGAATGGCAGGAAAACCTGTGGTTCTACCATGTAATAAATCCACAACTTCTCAGAATGAAAAAGTGGAAACGGAAAATGATTCTTACATCACAGAAGTTTTTTTTTGGTTTTTGTTTTGTTTTTTGTTTTGTTGTTGCTGTTGTTGTTGTTGTTGTTTGCTACAGGTAATTCCCCATTCTATCCTCCACTTCCTTTACAGAAGAAAGGTGGAAACTTCCAGAGTTTGTTCAAATAGAATAGGAAAGAAGTCCTTGTTTCTCCAATGTCAACTAGAAGTTTTCTCTGTTTCTATAAGGGGTGAGGACTAAATTTCCATTTCTGATAAAGATAAAGGGATCATCACAAGGCTAGATTTGGTCATGAATCAACAATAATGGAATGCAAGAATGTCATGTATTTTCCATAGCCAAATGAAACAGTGATATTTAGACTTTAATCCTTTGTAAGTTGTTTTTGTATAAAATATGGCTGTATTTAATATCTATTATAGTTTTTACCTCAGCTTCATGTTCAGTATATACCTATATTCTTTATTAAATCCTACTCGTTTTTAGATAACTTTCTTTTTCTTTTTCTTTTTTTTTTTTTGCCTCTGCTCCATTCTTTGGATAAATGATTTTCTTTGGTTTCCTAAATATTCAGACACTGTACACTTATGAGATAACCCAGCAAGCTTCCAGATAACAACACTAAAGACTAAGCATTAATCAGAGACAATGGATTCCATTTTGGTCCTGCAAGAGAATAAATAAACCTACAAGAAATTTAAATTCAGGAGACAGAAAGCAAACCACTTTTTAAAACATTGGCCCTTCTCAATTATTTGGTTTAGTACATACAACCTTATTTTACAAACAGGACAATTTTTCTTTCTTCTAAACCAAATGAATGAATCATGTCATATCAATAGTACCCCTCATTCTTTACATCACCTCTGTGTGTCTTGTGTGTGTTCTTGAGGAATTCAATAATAGAGGAAAGAACATGTGCTATCTAGAGAGAAATCTGGCAGATTTTGATTCTGTCATGTTGGAAAAGTTATTGAATCTTAATAAGCTTCAGTATCTTGCCTGTAATTAGGGTAATGGCGACCTCTAGGATTGTTTTGTATTTCTCTCTCTCTCTCTCATTTACACACACACACACACACACACACACACACACACACACACACACTGAGATCTGAATGCAAGGAATCGTGCTTGACACAAACAAAGTACTAGATAACTTGGAATTTGTTCATTCTGGCTCTTGAATCAAATGACAACTGTTCATCAGAGTTTTGCCCTCAAGTCATGAGCACTGCTATCCCCCATTTCATTTGGCCTTCAGGATTTATGGACTCACTGAATGAGAAAAAACAAAATGACCATCTCTTGCATTAAAATTCTAACCCATCATCTGGAGCACTTACCAAATGCTATTCCTGGTTATTTAGTCACAAAGGAAATATAGATATCAAAAACTATCATTATGTATTATTTTAATAGTCACTATAAAAAACAATTATTATCCTTCTTTTTGCACCAACTCAGAGGGAAATATTCTTCAGAAAATATGCATATATCAAAGACAACTATCTTGAATAGACCACCAGGCTATTTATATAAGTACATCAAATGCTTTTTAAAAGACATTACATAATTTTGTAAAAGGCTTCCTTGAATTAATTATAAGGAAATTAAGAAGTCAACAATTAAAGAGCTTGTTTTGTTCCACATCAACAAATGAACTAAATATTTTTAAATGGGGAAAAGAATATCTTAGGATGATTAAACTGTAAAATGGGGATTTGCTTGTGACTCATTTTCAGAAACCTAAGTTTTCTCCAAAAAAAAAAATAAATCTGGAGGCATGTATCTCAAATGATGATGTGGTTCATTGAGTCTTTAAATGGAAAATAAGAAAAATGTGAAGTATTTATCTTGTTGCATTTTCATATATCAAAGCCACCTGGAATGTGATTATGTTTCAGAAGTATGGGTCCTGAGACATTACTTGCCATTGTAAACAATACATAAAGCATGTTTAGAGTTTTTGTTCTTCCTATCATTATATATATTTGAAAACCTGACTCTAATAGAGGGTCATCAAAACAACAATTTACTTGTTAAATGCAATCACTGGATGTGTTTTAATTAAATATACCTCAGAAAGTAGTCTTTGATTTCTTAAAATACACATATAATTTATGATAGAATTTGGACATTTGATTTTTAAATTTCAAAAATCTTGTCCAATGAATAAAATACAATATAAATATAAAAATAACTTTATACACTAGTAAACTAATTTTATTAACTGTTTTTATATTAATTTGTCATTAAAGTTTTGATTAAAATATAGAATTAAATATTATACCTACTACACAGTTGATATGAAATAATTTAAAATTCTTCCTAACGCATTAATTTCATTCAGTTCTATAACATTTTAATGGCTCTTATGAACATTCTAAGCCACTCTTCAAAGAAAATTAAAAGCAAGATGCAACATAGCTATTTTTTTTAGTAATTTATTTTGACAGACTTCAGTGTGTATATGAGGTTGACTTAAATACTAACAATCTACTTTTAAAGTCTACTGTCAATGTTTACTTATAATCAAATATGATTAATTTAGCCACTTGGTTCCTGGCAGTGCCTCCAGTAATGGAAAATTATCATAAGCCAATATATCTTGATTACAACAGCTTGTACCTTTATTGTCTGTCCAGATTCTTTTCACATCAGGTCTATAATGAAAAGCTCAGCCACAAACAGAGGTATTAGAAGATACACAATGGGGCCACTGTTTTCTTGAACAAACCAAATTTTCAATAACTCATAAGGTAATTTGAAGGCTTCCATTAAATAATACTTCAACAAACAGTTACATTCTACAGATTTTTTTTTTCATTTAACAGTCGGGTCACTGTGTACCTTAATATACATAACCCATAAAATCAAATTAAACCAAAGCATATGTTAAAAGTCTTTAATTTGTGAAGAAAACAATTGGGAAACGTTTAGGCAAAAATTAAAAGCAAATATTTATATTGTTAGATTTGGCAGGAGAAGTGGGTTCTCAAGAGAGACAACATGTTCCAAATTGTGTGTTCCATTCTCCTCTCAACCCCATTCATAAAGTGCCTCTCTATTACGCAACGGCATCACTCTGCTAGGTTAATGAACGCAGGCTGGTGTTTAGCATTAACTGGTTGTACATAGAAACTAAAAAGCACACTCATTTTTACTTAAAAACAAAATTTGCCTAGGCAGGATGCTTAGGCAGAGGCATCTTTCCATAGAAGTCGAAGTAAGCAAACCTTAGAATGTGACTGAAATGCGGAATGAGAACGTACAACAAATGGGCACACCACTCAGGAAAGCTCAGAGGGGGTTCTTCAAAATGCAAGAGTAAACCAGTTTTGCGCACAGAGATTAAAGGCTGCCGTGCCTCTGGAATGTTTTTACTGTTTTCCCCTGATACTACTAGCACTCTAATTGAAGAAAGGGGACTTTGGGGGACCCCAACATTGTCTTAGCCTTTTTTAACGCGCTCTTAACCAAGTGGAATTCGCTCTATCCCGACTCCAAGAGAGACCCCGCAACCCCAAACCTCAAGTCCGTGCACTTGCACAGGGATCACAAATCAGGCCAGCCAAAAGGGAAGATCAATGCCAATAGGAGACTGCATGTTTCCCTGACTTTTGTTTGCTCGGGTTTACATTTTAGACAGACACTCACACCTTCCTTTCAGAGCATGGGAAGGAAATGAATATCCGTATCCCTCATCGACAAGCCAATTACAGCCCCGTGGAGCGTAGAGGAACCCAACAGTGTCCCCAGGACCGAGTCTGAGCCTAGACCTTCCCAGAGGTCGAGCACAATTTATGCTTGGAGCAAGGGAGAAAGCATCTATGTCAATTCCTCCTGAGGCCACACTTTCTGTATAGACCCACCTGCATGGGAGCTTCGTGTCTCATTGTTCTCAAAATGTCCTTCCTCTCTGGTTAAGACAGCGCCGGCCGGGGAGCTCGGTCAAGCTTGCACAGCCCGCGAGCTCCACGCTCCACACTCTGCACTCTTGGGGTTCACTAACCGGCTCCAACATCAGCACCGGAGCTGTCCCCTCCTTGGCGCCGCACACGCGTACTGGCCGGGAGTCCCGCGCGCTCCTGGGAGTTGTAGTCTTGTTCCACGGAGCTTTTCTGGCCCACCGGCAAGCCCTGAACTACATCTCCCGGCAAGCAAGCAACAAACAGGCTAGCTCCTCCAGACGGACTTGGCCGCGGAGCCTCCCTTCTCCTCCCTTGGAATCGCTCCTGGTTGTTACTGCTCCCAGCTTCCCGGCCCATTTCCTAGCGAGGTGCAGCCAAAAGTGACTGCAGCTCGTATCGGCGGGGATTTTTCTTTTCTACTCACAGCCTTCCGTGGCTAGACTGTGATTTCCTGGTGAGGAAACCCACTACCTTGTGCTAATTCCCAATGCAAACGAAACCGGAGCTGCGTTCTGGGACTCTCCGCTCTACACCTTATCCCGAATCGGGAAAGTTTACATATTAACATAGGCAGACCAGGGTGGTTTTACAATCTCATTCAACAAACGCGGGGGAGAAAGATGATTAGCACACACATAAAGGGGTTCACTCGCACAATTGCACTGACAAGGCGCGCGCGCACACACACACACACACACACACACCCCAAAGTCCGTCAAAGCGACATTTCGCGCAGAGCATGCAGAGGAACTCCCTTCTGCTCACCTTTCCGTACAGCTCCATTGCAACTCGAGGTTCCGAAACCCTCAGTAACGCCTGCTGCTACAAGAGGTTAGGGTCTCACGCAGGAAGCGGAGCTAAACGCACAACACAATGGAAGGGGTGGGGGTGGCGGCTGGCGGAGGGAGAAAGGAGAGACGCAGAGACACAGCTGATTTAGATAGATGGCTTCTTTCCTCTGGAGGGAAAGCGTGGAGACTTCAAGTGGCAGCTGCAGAGAAAGGGCTGAGAATCTCTTAGCAAGTGCCAGGGGCGCGATTGCGCTGGGCAGCCCCTTCCGAGGCCCTCCCCCAGGCACCTTCACCGTCATTAGCACGCACACAGCCGCTGCTGGCCGCCGGCTGGATAGCTGATAGGGCACTGGGTTATTTACTCAAAGCAAGTCACATAAAATGAACACATTCATCACCAGAGCCCAGAAGCACCTTCACAGAATGAGACAGGAGACCTCTATTAAGTTATCCTGTTCTTTCTTTAATACAGAATTATTTCTTACATTACAAATGCACTCATCCCAGACTAGTTCAAAAACGGTTTAGAAATTGAACCTTACTTTTGTTATACTTTTATTTTCCCCATTTGACTCATAGGTGTGGCTTTCCATGTTCTCTGTACCTATCTAGAGAGACACCCCTCTCTTTTCAAGAGTTAATCAGTCCAGTAATGATTCTTGACTTTTGCACGAGGTCAAAATGATTATTATTGGAGGCAGAATGGAAAAAGAATCAACTTGATATTGGCTCAGAGGCATGGAAGTAATAACCTGAATCAGGTTGAAACTTTGCATTACACAAAACAGGAGAAGGGAGGTTCTGAAACTCAAATGTGCTTGAAAATCTCTTGGGGGGAGGTATTTAAAATTCATATTGTCAAGACGTGCATAGAGATTTCTGATTCACTATTTGAGATGAGAAGTCCAGAAATTAACATTTTAAACTAACACTCCAGCAATTCCCATGCAAGTGCCTTTGCCATAATTCTAGAAAAATTGTCTTAAAAGAATTTTTATATAAGAAATGTTCAAAGATACAAACCTCAAAAAATTCACAGATTGACTCAATAATGCAACAACAACAGGTATTGGGAGCCTACCATATTCAAAATACCTCACTAATTTTAGGTTGGTTTTCTGTTTGTTTTATATTTTGTTTTTCTTAAGAAATCTAAGATATTTTTTTTCTAATTTTGTAAACAGTGAGAATGTAATACGATATTGCCTAGGTAAATAGTTTTTATAACTATTCAGAAAATACAACTTAAAATGTTCCAGTCATAGTTGAGATTATATGACCATTAGAGAAATTACATTTAAATTAACCAATAACAAATAAAAGGTAAAGGGAACCCAGTATCATGGTGTTTCATGTTAGCACTTATTAGAAGTAAGACTTCTGTACTTTAAAAAAAAAAAGATCTATATAAAAGTGCATCTCTTGATAATTTTTTTCCAAGGGAAATACCAAAAATAATACACTTAAGTATATATATATATATACATATATATATATATATATTGCATTTAGTAACAAAAATCTGCATAGCAACTGCACAGCTAATTTCTTCAGAATAATTTCCTGTAATTTTCATAATATGATTACTTTATTTTTTAAATTTTTATATTTTTATTTATTTTTGAGAGAGAAAGAGAGATTGAGCATACTCGAGGAGGGGCAGAGAAAGAGAGAGACACAGAATCTGAAGCAAGCTACAGGCTCCGAGCTGTTGCCACAGAGCCCTATGTGAGGCTCAAACTCACAAACTGTGAGATAATGACCTGAGCCAAAGTCAGATGCTCAACTGACTAAGCCACACAGGTGCCCCTATACTATCATTACTTTCTGAAATTCTCATAATTCAAAAACTCTGTTATCATGGGACAGATTTAAATATTATAAATGATGAACTGCTACATTATCTATTCTTTGAGAAGTTCATCTCTTCTTAATATTTTACAGAAATGAAATACCTTCTCAGTTTTCTAGTATGTCTTTTATTTGGAGAAAAACCCGTGAAGATTGGGTTGTGAAAAAAACTAGAGTTGCAAAAGGTTTGGGGAACTTAATTCTGTCCCATTTCTTATACCTTAGTTGGGTATATTTAAGTGGAGGAAATTAAAAAACAAAAAAACAAAAAACTAGCCAGAGATCAACTAAACAAACAAATGTGGACCGGAGCTGATAATCTCCCTAAAGTCAGAGCAAGAGCACTTTATCTTTGCTTGGACTCAGACCACCATCTACCAGTTTCATTATCAAGGTCACCAGATGGCTGCTGGAGCTCCAGCTCTCACATCCACATTCTAACCAGCAAGAAGGAAAGATGAAGAACATTCCCACGTTCCTTTAAGTACACCAGAGATCTTATATTACAGTGCCTAGAACTTAATCTTGTGATCACACCTAATTGCAAGGTAGGCTGGGAAATGTAAGCACTATTCTGGGTGAATGCCCACCTGAAAATCAGGAATTTCCTTGTAAAAGAAGGAACAACAGATACTGGGAGACAGCTGGTAGCATTTCCTACAGAGCATCAGGGGATTTCTTTGTCTTCTTTGCAATTTTACTGACATGTAAATGTCTAATTATTTTTAAAAAATTACTAATTCCCAAGGATCTCTGTAATTTAACAACAATCAAAGCCTTCAAATCAAAGGATTACCTAAAGTTAGAATATTCTGGCTGTTATTGGGGAAACAGGAAAAGAGGAAAGCCTTCTTCATGTACATATGAATCTGGGATAAGAATTTGATATTTAAAAGATTCTATAAGGAAGAATACAGTTAAGAGAAGGCAAAAGGGCCACAGTGAAGGTCAGGTATCATGCAACATGAGCACCTCCCCATACTGGAAGATAAAGCAGACTCAAAGGTCCTGAGGCCTAAAGAAGGGGACATGCCTTGGGTCACATATATCATTAAAGGAATGATCTCTTAAATCTCTGTCTTGAGTTCAGTTTGTTTCTTTTTATTGTTCCAAATCACTATTCATTATTGATTGGATTTTTACTATGCTACATTTAATATTTCCTAGTATTCATTTTGTTGTTTGTATTTATCTAGTGTCTCTATCATTCACTTTGTTGTTACCAGTCCATGTCTGTGTCAGATCTATTAAACAGAAACATTCCATCAGGTAAGGTCAAGTTGAGATAATTTATTTGGCTAAAGAAGAGCCAAGAACAAATTTAATTAGGCATTAATTAGTAGTGATGATATTGTTTAGATCATAAATAGCAATAGACATTTTGTTCCTACCACTGTTACCATATCTCTGTTAGGAGTTAAATTAAAAAATAAAATGGCTGAAACTTGGTATAAGAGATAAGAATGTCCCTGGGGATTTACTTACTCAAGATTTACTCAAATTCACAGTGCAAGGATGGGGCTGGGTGTCTAATTCTAGATATTTCTAGGACCACTTCTGGAGGTTTTCCATGCCTAAGTCTTGTTACCTTTGTCTTGCTCACTGTGTTAGGACTGGCTTTGATTTCAACTTTGTGCAACATCCATATCAAGAAATGCTATTGATTATCTTGTGTTCCCTTTGGAAGAAATTAAACATCCCCATGATGTTATTGATTCCTTTTTAATTAAAAGAGAAAATCATTTTTAACTCATTCCTGCTCATGATGTCTTAAACCTCACAAATAATCAGTACAAGTAAGGTGCTTTAAAAATAAATAAATGTATTCCAACTAAATAAAAAGAAAATGATGCTTTCTTTAACATAAATATGATATTATTGATAGCTAACCTTTCTTCAATATCTATTCCATGGTAGGCACTTTGTCTAGATTATTCCATCTAATCCTCAATATTTCAAGGTATTGTTATTAATCTTATTTTACAAAGAAAATTAGTAGAGAGGTTAAGTATTTTCCTGAGGGACACCTCGCTAGTAAGATATTGGGCCAGGATTTATTTTTTTATATTAAATATAATTTATTGTCAAATTGGTTTCCATACAACACCCAGTGCTCATCTCAACAGGTGCCCTCCTCAATGATTGGGCCAGGATTTAAAGCTCAGAGTTATCTGAGTCCAAAGCCCAGACTCCTGCCCATAGTTTTCCTCATAAAAACTAATGTTGCTTTAAAATAATCTGTTTTACAATCTCTTACAAAGAAATTTTACTGGCCTTTGTTTTTGTTGTTGTTGTTGACTTCACTTGGGAACGAGGATGATATATCTAGTCCACTCATGGAATTACTGGATTACTTATATGTTTTCATACAAATTCCTACACTTGAAAATTGTTAACATTTTCAGATAAATACTGATTCATTTGGTTCACTAGAAGTATTATTAAGGAACTTCAGGTCTTTTGGTAAAGTATATATATATTTCTATCTTATAGAAGGCAGTTTTAGAATAAACAGTTTATAATTATGCGAACTAGGAGAAAAATAGAAGAGTACTAAATAATAATCCCTGCATTTCACACAAACTACTTATTCAACTACAGGTTCCAGACTGGGGAAAAGATTATGTAACCTACATCTTTATTAAGCCTGGTGTACTTCCAAAGAGACAGATAGAATTGTCTATTTAGAAAAATCATTATCACTTTTGGAAAGCTATTTCAAATTTTGACAATATATTATAATCAAGACCCAAAATAATGGTGACGAATTTAGATGAAGCTTTCTACCTCTAGCCTTCTAACCAATCAAAAGAAAATCAATTCAACATACTGGCTTTGAGAATAGAGTGGCCCCTAAGCATCAACTCTTAGAAGACTTGAAATAGTGTGGGATACTATGTGGGTTGGGGGTGAGGGTAGGAGGTTGGGGTGCAAGATGGAAGAGCACGCTGGTGGCACCCCAACCAGACTACCTGTGATGGTCAACCTGCATGCCTTCAGGAGCTGGTGCCTAGAGTTACATGTTTATAACTCTCAGCTAAGCTTACATCTCATAAATAAGTCCAGGTAAGCAGAAGAATCAGGTTAGTGAAAAACACGTATGTCCTAAATTTCCATAGCATTAAAAATGACAGATTAGTACACAAAGAAGTGATCTTATTTATTATTGTTTTATCTAGCTCAATCCTCCTATTTTATAGTTACAAACTTAGGTCCCAGAAATGTGAAATGACTTACCTAAAGCCCCACAGGTCATGCAGTGCTGTTGAAGGGCTCTAATACTGGAAAAAAGAATATTCTGAAAGTGTGCTAAAATTTATTAATACACTCAATTTTTAGGTGTATCAGTTTCCACTGAATTATTTTTAGGCTTACATGTTACAATTTAAAATGGAGAGTCAAAAAAAGAATAACACACCATCCTCATCCTCAAGGAGGCTCAAGCTAGTTCAGGAGACCAGATACATAAACAGGTAACAGATAACAAGACAACAGTGTCAGAGATAACACAAAACAGGGCCTGATTGGCTGCCTTCCCACTCTTACCATTAGTAGCTGCTTTAAGGATTAATAGGAGAGAGTAATCAGTTCAAGAATATTTTATGGAGAAGTAAACCATGCCTCAGGATAAAAAGACTGTCTAAATGTAAGTGTAGAATGAGAGATATAGGAGACCTTCAAAGGAACTTAAAGATTACTGAGTTCTTCTTTCTGAATTTACAGATAAAGAAATCAAAGATCAAAGATGGGTAATGACTCACCTAACATAGTACTCATTAATAACAGAGCCGAGATTAACATACAGTTCACATGCTAGCAAGACCAGAGTTCTTTGCAAATATAAACACTTCAACAATCATTACCTCAGACTTGAACACTTATTTATTGTCTTATAACTTGACCAAACTTTTGCTTAAAAAACATGGCATTACCAACATTAACTCAGAGGTCAAAAACCTCCAGATAGATGTGTGATCTGATAATTCCCTCCCTTACATTGGTTGATAACAGGGTATAAAATCTAAGGACAGCTGAAGTGTAATTCTTTCTTCTTCAAAATATTTTCTTCAAAAATATTGCAAAATATTTTACATTTTATTATTTTTAAAATGTGACATAATAAGTAAGCTTCGGAACCAAAGTTTTACTATTCGTCTAACTAAAATTAAATTTGACCCAAATCCCCATATATTAAGAGAGTTATGAAGTTCAGTACCAAATGATTTTACAAGAATGCGGTGAGGGTTTCTCTTTCCTTCTTCCTTGGATTGCACAAAAATTCTGGAGGATAAATAGGAAAGTAAAATGGTAGATGCTAGACATCTTTGACAGTCACTGATGTTGCTATTTTCAGGTTAATGTGGCCCCTGTGCAGGCAAGTAGCACCATTCTCCCCCAACCTAAGCCCCAGAGATCTTGGTCAAAGTCCCAAGGTTATAAGCACACGAGGTATGAGTTTGCTCTGCTATGTGAGAAACAACCTCTAAACTTAGGGATTTAAACAACGGTCATTCTCAGTTCATGATTCTGTGGGTTGACAACTGGGACTGGGCTTTGTGGAACAGCTCTTTCTGTCTCACTTGGGTTCACACATAGTTTTGCAGGCAGCTGCCAGTCAACAAAGACCTTTGTTTCTTGGCATTGTTTGGGTATCGGATGAGGAATGGGGGAAAAACTAGGCCATGTGTAGGCCATCATCTAGTAGGCCATCTTGAATCTGTGTGCATGGTAGATTTCCAGGGTTCTAAGAGAATGAGCAGAACATATAAAGTGTGTTGAGGCCTAGATTTGAAACTGGCACAGCATCTCTTCTGCTGCATTACATTGGCCAGAAGTAACAGTTCAGGTCAGACTCAAGAAAAGGCAAAATAAACCCCACTTCTTGATAAGAGGGGCTGTGAAGTCACATTTCAAAAAGACTCCGATACAGATGGGGTGCCTGGGTGGCTCAGTCCGCCAAACGGCTAACTCATGATTTCAGCTCAGATCATGATCTCACAGTTTTGTGGGTTTGAGCCCCGTGTTGGGCTCTGCGCTGACAGCGTGGAACCTGATTGGGATTCTCTCTCTCCCTCTCCCTCTCTCTGCCCCTCCCTTGCTCTCTCTCTCAAAATAAATATGCTTAAGAAAAAAAAAAAAAAGAGTCAGCTCCAGAAAGACATGGAGAAGTTGGCCATTGCTACAACCTACAACACACAGGCCAGCATTGCACTGGGGCTCTACCACCTCAAAGTCTCTGTGTTCCAGTAAGCCCTTGCTTCTGCTGCTCTTGACAACAGAACTCCCACCACCTTGCTGCCTGTAGAGACCTATCAACCTCATAGGACCCTCTTCAACCCTCAGTCACAGTACTTCTGCTGATTAGTTTTCTCTGTAAGAAATCCAACTGAATTATTTACACAGATCTAAGCCTTTAATAACAAAGAAGTGTCTAGGAAATTCTTCCTGGCACACCCACAACAGATGACTACTTCTTCTGTGTTAACTATCCCCAGAGGGTAAGGAAGTTAGGAATTCCTGGGCAGAAGAACTCAAAGGCCTTGTCACTCCTAGTGCAAGGTAAGAATACCTTTCATTCTTCCATGATCACCTTATGGACAAAAAGGGATTGAGTCATTTCTCAGTGGCTATTCTGTCACAGTTAACTCTCAGTTCATCTCCCTGCCACAAAATTTATAGGAAACTTGAGCTAGAAAGATTATCAATCATCCTCAAAACAAATATTTGAGAGCAGTATTTTGTCCGTGAAGGTGTTATCTATGTCAAATAAATCTTTTTCTTTTGAGCCTTTAGTTTTTTCATAGTCTGAATATATATGTTCCTGAAAGGAGGAATATTATATCATTAAAAAGCACATATTTAACTCTGGCTGAAACAATTATGGTTGAAGTACACTTTTCTTTATGTTGTCATGACTTTTTGAAAGACGCATTTTCTTGATTTTATTTGCTTAATAACCCTGATGTAATCAATAGTTTTCCTGCATAGTAACAAAGATCTCTTCCAGGAGAACCATGTTAAATTATTAAAAATCACATTAAGCACAGATTCCACACTGGCATAAATTAGAAGCATGCCTTTAAGGAGGCCAGAGTGCACTATGGGAAGAAGAGGGAGAGTGAGGGAGCCACACTTATCTAAGACTTACTTCATACTAGAGACTGTGCTAAACATTTCAGATAGTTTAACTTAATGTCTATATTAGGGAGATACAAATAATGACTGTTGTCTCTATCAACAGGAAAAGATGGCACAAACTGGGTCATTTGTAGAAAATTTAATAAAGGAGTTATCTGCAGAGCCCTGGGCAAAGTTAGCAGAAGCCGTTAAGGGAAAGTAGAGAACCCTGGGGCTACAATCACCGGGGTACCAGACAGAAGTTACAGCCAGGTGGCCAGGGCCCAGAAGAGAGTATTCACTGTTACTAGGAGAAATTGCTGTGAAAGATGGAGCCTGCAGGGAAAGAAAATAACCAACCCTCCTACTCTTGCTCTCCTGGTAGCTCCTCATTGGCTGAACCCAACCAGAATCCAGAGTCATGGAGCCTATAAATGCAGTCTCCATGTACACAGCCTCCTAAGACACAGTAGGATGGAGAAAATGGAGCATGGCAGAGAAGGAGGGCAAGTAGGAGGGATCCACACATTCTCCTATTTTAAAGATGAACAAACTGAGAATCAAAGGAAACAATAACTTCTGTAGGTCATAGGCAAAACAGAAGTTAAACTAGAATATTTACAGTTCTCTTAGCATTTTACGCACTAACTACCCTACTGAGCTTGGTAGAGAGAAAAAAAAAATATTTATACTTTCATCATAAGGAGCATTTTCCAAAATTCCAATTTCATTGCCCTCATTTAACTTTCATATCCTAATGTCCTCAGCACTACACAGTGAGGACATCAATACATTTCAACTGGACCCTTGAGGAAACTCTACCTACCATCTCTCTTTCATCTCCATTGATTATGATTCCTAATAAGAACAAGTCACTACAGAATGCTTTAATTACTCAAATTTTTTTTGAGATCTCAGCTTAGCTATCACTCCTCTGGGAGGTTGTTCTTGACCCTTCCAGGCTTCAAGTACATTCCTCCCTGAGCTCCTATCACTCTCGGAGCTTCTGCCATCACAGAGCTTTATTGGAGCATATTAAGGTAACTTGTAGTATGGCTCCTGCCTGCCCAGTTAAGGGCAGGAGGCCTGGGACTGTCTCCTTGTCATACAATGTACGAATGACTGTGTGTCACCAATAAGTCATAGGAAGGATTTTGAGCTATTTTGTGAATATGATTCTACTTTTCTAAAATACTATATTCAAAGCTGACAAGGGAGGACTTTTGGTGAAAGGATTTTTGTAAACCTGAAAATTACACTGTAGATGTAGCTAGGATTAGGACTAATGTGGTTTGGGATAGAGGGTGTCCAACTTGGATCTTGGTTTTCCCAGGACAAAGGGCTTCTTGGGGTATGGGATTCTTAGTGCTACATCCCCAAATATCCCAGGCAAACTGGGGATGGGTTAGTCCCACCCTATTGGGAAATGAAGAATAATAACACGCTTCCTCTCTGCATTATGCTCTGCCTGTAAACCTTAGCAAAGTTTGTGTTAATGCTGCAAAATGTAATTTCTGATCTCGCTTTTTCATCCCTTGACTAATGGAACATTATGTCTCAGTAGAAAAGCACTCACACTGTGACTAGGAGGCAGCTGAAGCTGAGAATTCTTAGGCTTTGTCAATTTATGTTGCTTTTAGCATACCACAATAACTGTTTCTCTCAAAGTCACCTGTTAGGCCTTGTGACATAACTGTACGAACTTTCAAGCAGAGAGTCTTCCCTTCAGGTGTTTCCTTACAGATGGATTCGTAAGAAGTGTCTTTGTGGCTGTTGTTCTCCATCCCAGGAGCTACTTGAAGGAGAATTACTCTCATCCCTAAGAGAAGATACTGGGTTGGAACACATTATTCACTCCCAAGCACTTCAGCACTATTTGAATTGAACCCAAGTGAACCAAATTTGGGTTCAATTTACTCCATTATTTCTTTACTGGTTCGTTGGTTTTGCCTGTGGAAAAAAAGGCTGGCAGGTGATGGAACAAAGATAAAAATCATATAAGATTTTAAGAAATTGATTTTCTTATTCAGGAAATGAGGTGGAGGGAATATATAATGTCAGAAGTACTTTCCAGTCGAACACTCAAAGCCAGGAGCGGGGCAGCTACTCAGCTCTTTCATTAGCTTGGAATCCATGAAATGATTATAAGCTTAACTCAGGCAGCTCAGATGATTTTCTGGAACAGCAGGGATAACGATACACACAAAAAATTCTTCTGATGAGTTTTTCTTTTCTCCCTATGAGTTTTATTTTTTATATGCTTGTGAATGATTGCAGCTTAAATTCCTAGCCTATCTGTTGTCTCATTCTTAGGGATCACAGGCACAAATCACACAAAGGTAATCCCAAGTCACTCTTTTGAGGCAGAAGTCTACTATTGCATGCACTAGCTGGCTTTTCAGGCATTTACTAAGCTTTTTACATGCGCTATTTTATCATTTTCTCCTCACATAAAACCCACAAAGTAGGGATCTTATGATGATCTTTGTTTGTAGATGAAAAAAGTCAGTTGACTCATAAGAAGTTTAAGAAGCTTGCTTTTTCATAAGCAAAAATGTGAGGGTTATAATATGCTTATCCACCATGTCACAGGTCTGTCACATGAGTGAATAAATAGCCCCACCCTTTTACAATAAGCAATGGTCTGCAGGATAGTTTTTGAAATTGTTGGTTAATTTCCTATAACATCAAAGGTAGCTTTGGTATTTGGTTTTATAACAACAAAATTTCTGAGTTCCTTAATTTTTAAACAAAATTACTCCCAAACTAGTACACTAATTGCCAGTTCTCATTAGGTGCAGATTCAAAAATAAAATCCTATAGAGTTTTGCTATCCAAGAATCTCCACCCTAACTTTTACAACATAAATATTGAATCAAGAAAAATATCAATGGAAAAGATGGTGAAAATAAAACATAATGTAGAATATGAATTTTAAAGGATGAAACTATTTAGTTACTAGTTTATTTTAAAGTTACTATTTTCTGAGATTCATTAGGTTCACAGTTGTTTTTTTTCACTTGTGAGTGACTCTGTTTTTTGTTGTTTGTTGTTTTGCTTTTCAATAAGTTTTTTATGTTCATTTCAGTATTGTTAACATACAGTGGTATATTAGTTTCAGGTGTAGTAGGAAGATAGTTTTTATACACGGAACACGTATGTTCCTTTTTTTACACTATGTTTCTTATGTCCAAATAAAATGCTTCCCCTTTTATAATTCTGTACATTGATTCAATTCCTTTCAAAGTGAAATGTGTGGTATCATAATATTTTTGAAGAAAAAGTAAAGTAATAAAGTAATAATTCCCTATATCTTTGTAGCAGCTGTGATAGAAGCATTATGTTTATAACTTCATGTTATAGATGAAGAAACAAAACCAAAGGTAAAACCAAATTGCCTAGAGAATATGTCAAGCAAGTGGAAAGCCCTAAATTGGAAGCCAGTTTTGCAAAAGAAGCAATGATTTATGTTGGGCCTAACAGCCATCCCAGGAAATACGAGGTCATTCCCTGGGTCAACACTCAGGCACTTGAGTTTCTATGGGAACCAAGCAGTTAGAACCTCATAGAAATAAATGTTACCATTAAAAAGGAGCCACTCTTAGCCTCCAGCATTCACCAAGGCCCTGAGGCTCTTTCCCTAAAATCAACAGCCTTCTATACCCAAGCCTAAATCTGCATACTGTTTTTACTGATGCTGGAATTATTCTGGAATGAATGAATTCATCTGGATGAAAAAATATATATATATATTGCTCATCAAGGATTTTTAAGCAGGGTGATTCACCTGGAGGCAAGAAAGCCCCGCCTACCTAAAATAAAACTCATTTATAAAAGGAGAAGAATATGCCCTTTTCATGGGATTATTTGCCATTTACAAGTCACTTCCATATTGATAAAGTCGCTGATTTTCAAGACAATCTTTCAGGTAGAAGGATATGGTGTTTTTAATTATGTTACATAGTTCTCTAGTTGGGGGTAGTCTAAGGAAGTATTTATAGGTGAATTCTTCTTATGATTTATAAACTTATACAGAAGAAACTTGAAGGGTCTTTCAATGTTATCGCATTAACCACAGACTTATACTGACGTTTCTCATTAATTCTCTTATAACTGACGATTAGAATCCTGGTGATAAAATTTAGTATTTGTAGAAAATTCGAGGTTACAAAATAATATCCCCATATTTTAATTTTACTTTATGGCACCAAGAGAGTCTGACACTAAAGCAAAAAAGTAATCTCTAGGATTCACACTTTTTTTATTACTCTGTTTTTATAAAGAACGATATACCTTCTGGCAAAAAGTTGGTGAGTTGCTAGAAAAATCATGATGCTTTCTGTGGATAGAGGCCCAATTTCAATCTCACACAAACCGATACAAAGAAACAAAAATAAGGGTGCCTGGGTGGCTCAGTTGGTTGAGCAAGAGACTCCTGATTTCAGCTCTGGTCATCCCAGGGTCT
The DNA here is from genome assembly GCF_022079265.1 of Lynx rufus. Classification (NCBI taxonomy): domain Eukaryota; kingdom Metazoa; phylum Chordata; class Mammalia; order Carnivora; family Felidae; genus Lynx; species Lynx rufus. The sequence continues at coordinate 126,640,101 of NW_025814823.1, read as the reverse complement.
TCAGATGGAGCAGGGCCCCGCACTGAGCACGAAGCTTGCTTGAGTCACTCTCTCTCTTCACTCTCTCTCTCTCTCTCTCTCTCTCCTTCCTTCCCTCTGCCTCTCTCCCATGCTTGTGCTCTCTCTCTCTCTCTCTCTCTCTCAAAAAAAATCAAATAAAAGAAAAGAAAGAAAAAAGAGAAAAAAATAACACTACAGTAGTGGACCCTCAAAATGTACTAAGTAGCTATTTATTAAAAGGCAGCAGGTATAGAAGCTAATTCTACAGTATCAAAAGATCTGAATGCACATCCGGCTAGTCTATTTTCAGAGTAAGAAACACTGACTGCCTTTCTGGCTTCTATGAGCCTTTATTTTCCTGTCTGCAATATAGGGTCAGTCATAGCTCCAGGGCTGTTTTTGATGTTCTGTTCACTCTAAAGAGCTGTACTGAAGGGATTGATGCCAGAGGCTCTGAGATGCACCTGAGTTGTGTTAGGACTCTAACAGTGAGCAAATTGGCAAAATAAGTCCTGATTTACAGGGAGAAATGTCATCTACACTGAACAAGTACCGCACAACAAGGCAAATGACACAGCTGTCCACGTGGGCATTCATTCTAGCAAAGTGGTTATTGCTCGGCTAGAACTGGACAAAAACTGAAAAAAGACACTTGACCGTAAAGCTAAATCTCACCAAATAGGAAAAAGGGGACAAATTTAAGAAAGAAACAATTGAGAAGATGCAAGAAGAAAGTAATATTACATATGATTTTCATAGGAACACTGTTAAAATGAAAAAAAACTTTTAAAAATGTTGGACAAGTTTTTGAATCGATGCTCAATGTCCTTGTTTATAAAGCAGGAAGAATGTTAATAGCTACCTTGTAGGCCTTTTTCTTCAGGATTAAATGAAAGAATGTGTGTCTGTGAAAAAGCTTTTCAAACCATAAAGCACATGCTAGCTAGACAACATTAGTACAGAAAGGAAGTACATCTACAACTGAAAGATACTTTGATATCATTAGATCCCAACTGATTTTCACATTCACCCATGAACTGTGGAGAAAAATAATCCTACAGAAGGTTATCATGCAAGTCATGTTTTTAACCTGATTAAAAAACTAGTGTCTGCTATTTTGAAAGCTCTCCTCCTTTCCCCCATTGGATATGTTAGAGGTTGCTCCAGGTTATCCTGATCTCTTTCCTACCCTCTCTCTACTATCCTAGACAATCCCATCCACAGCCACATCTTTAGTCTCCATTGATCTAACAAGGCCTCCCACATCCTATTTTGAGCTCATATCTTTTCCTGCCCTTTAGGCTGGTATAGCCAATTGCCTACTGGATATCTCCATCCATATGTCCAAAGGTACCTCAAACACAGCAGGACCAAAGAATCCTGCCCTGTTCTACCCTTGCTCCTTCCTTTGTGTTCTCTTTTTGAGTTTATTTATTTATTTATCTTGAGAGAGACAGAGACAGCATGAGTGAGGGATGGACAGAGAGAGGGAGCGAGAGAATTCCAAGTAGGCTACATGCTGTTAGCACAGAGTCTGATGCTGGGCTTGATCCCACGAACCATAAGACCAGAACCTGAGCTGAAACCAGGAGTTGGATGCTTAACCGACTAAGCCACCCAGGTACTTCATCCCTCTTTGTGAATGGTTCTGCCATCCACCAAGTTGCTCAGGTCAGAAATTTTGGCTTGATATTGGACTTTCCAATCTCTATTATTCCTCAAATACAATAAATCACCAAGATATTGTCTACTGTCTAAATATCTCTACAATTAAATCTTCTCCATTTCTACCTGTTTTCTTCACAGACTATGTCACCATCATCAGTCTTTGAGTTAGTTTTTCTAGTCCCCAACCTGCATTTTCTCCCAGTCCATTCTCCATATTGTACCCTGAAATCCAAAATTAATAAACTGTTCTCTGTGTTTAAAACCCTCTAATGGCTTCCCCCATGCCCAGCAACTTAACAGGACTCACAAGACTTTCATGATCTAGCTTCTGCTTATTCTCAAAGCCTTCCTCTCATACCTTCATACTATACACACCAGCTTTACTGAATCTCTTCCATTATGCCATGTTTCCTTTTGCCTTTATGCTTTAGTATAGGCTAGATCTTCTGCTTGAAACACCGTATCATTACTCTTCCTGCAACACACACACACACACACACACACACACACACACACTTATGATACTTTCTTAAGGCATAGTTAATTTAACTTAAATGAAACTTTCCATCATCTAGGACATTTTCCTTATCCATTCCACTCTGAAGACCAGGCCAGGTATTTCCCAATATATTCCTTGTACTTCTACCATCATAAAATTATATTGTTATCACCAGATTACTCCCATGTCATCTCCACTAAACCATACAATTGGTAAGGACCAGATCTGTGTCTATCTTTTATATCTCTCTCTCTTGGGTAGTAGTCAGGATTCAACCAGAATCACTGAACTGTAGGAGATGCATATCAAGATTTTTGCAAGATTTTTGCCTATGTGGTGGTGGTGGCTGGCTAGACAAATCTGAAACCTGTAGGGTGGGCATCATGAAGGGCAGGCAGCAACTCTTGGACATGAGTTGAAACTTTTGTACACAGGTTGAATTTATTCTTCAGGGAAGCCTCAGCTCTGCTCTTAAGGCCTTCCAACTGACTGATTCAGACCCACCTCACCTGGATTATCTAGGATAATCTCCCTTACAATCATTTATGGACTTACATCACGTGTTCAAAATACCTTTGAGGCAACACCTAGATTAGTGTTTGAATGAACAACTAGGGACTATAACCTAGCCAAGTTGACAACTAAAGCTAACTACCACACCTCAGCACCTAGTATATGGTGGACACTCAGTAAATATTTGTGAGATAAATGGATACATGAACTATTTCGTTCAGTAAGGGCATCCCTGGGATACATGTGAAGCACCCCCACTTTGTACTATACACATAGGCACTATAATATAATTTACATTTCATTTGAAAGGAAAAAATTATATCCTTTTCCCTACTTATGGTCTCTCAGATTTTTTCAGAGAGAATCAGTTCACATCAGTAAATGTATCGGGCTTTGAGCTTCCTGAGACAGGACCAAACGCTATTATTATTGGTGTGTTCTCTCCACCCTACCACACTGTATGTGCACAGTAACTGCTCAATGAAGATGTTAAAAAGCACAAAATTAATCTACTAAGACTTTTCCTTAAAAAGCATTTTGAAGTGGTTCTGAATGCTGTGGGTCCTGTATGTTTTTTAAATAAAGATATAATTTAGATATAGTATATATATATATATATGTGTGTGTGTGTGTGTGTGTGTGTGTGTGTGTAGTGCATACTTCTGAGAGTTCTGACAAAACGTATACAGTAGGTCATTACACAAAACACTGTTCCACGCACATTTATAGTCAACCCTCCCCCACCTCAAATCCTGGCAGCCAGTGTGATCTGCTTCAATGTATTGCCTTTTTCAGATTATGAATCATATAGCATGTCATATAAATGGAAAAGATTCCAGAATCTTTTATGTATGGTATAATTCACTTGAGATTAATCCATGTTACTATATTTCAAGGTCAGTAATTTGTTCCTTTTTCTTGCTGGGTAGTATTCTATCATATGGGTGTATCATGGTTTGTTTATCTTCTCTGGGCCCTGCTTTTAATTACCCAAGATTTGTGTATCTTCATCCTTCCTCAATCCTTTCTTGTTTTCTCTTCCTGCTCATCTCTATCTCTACCCTCAAGGTGAAGTGCTGTTCTATTTGATCAGACTGAAGAACTTAATTGATCCAATCTTGTGGCTAGAATCTTGTGAGTAGCATTAAACTTATACTAAGCCATTTTTTTCCCTCTCAGAACACCTTGTGTGGTCAAAAAAGAAGGTTTTGTTTGTACTCCACCTCTGCTGCTTACCAGCTGTGTGATCTTGATCAAGTCACCTAATCTCTCTGTACCTTTGTTTCCTTATATGGGAAATGGAGAGGATATAGTACTTACTGCCTTAGGTTATGAGCATCAAATAAATTAATAATTACAAGTGGCATAGAGCAGTGCCTGGCATATTGTAAACTCTTTTTTTTTTTAATTTTTTAATGTTTATTTTTGAGAGACACACACAGAGTGCGAGCAGGGTAGGGGCAGAGAGAGAGGGAGACACAGAATCTGAAGCAGGCTCTCAGGCTCTGAGCTGTCAGCACAGAGACTGATGCGGGTCTTCAACCCATGAACTGTGAGATCATGACCTGAGCTGAAGTCGTACTTAACTGACTGAACCACCCAGGCACCACTCATATTGCATGCTCTTAATAACTATTGGCTGTTATTACTTAGAGCCATTCTGACATAAGAAAGGGGCTTTATTTTGAATCAATATGTAGCATGTACAAACACTTCATGAAAAGTCTGCTCCTGCTCCATTGTCTTAGGAAGGTGGTTTGGGCCGAGAGACAGAAACTAGAAGCTCTATGTGGCTATAAGTTAAGAAGCCACCCTGTAGGTGGTAGTGTGGAGTTGTGTATTTCTTTACCTTTTGCCAGTGGAAAGCTGCCTAATATGTCCTCTCGCACTCTTCCCATTGCCCCTGCTCTGAGATAATTGGATTGACCTAGCTGGTGGAAGAGCTGTGTCTGGGTGAATTACGAGTTTGGCATTTATCTGATTTACACAGTTCCCTTAGCAATAGAAGCACAGGCTTGCTGGAAAATATTGCTGCCTCAATCCTTGTGTGGGCTCTCGGGTCATGTCACTCTGGTGGACAGCTTGCCACCACCCTCAACATTATTCTGTGCACATTTTCAATCTTTGCTGGGTTGTCCCTGGAAAAAGGGCAAAGAGAGAACTACAGGCAAAAAATAATTTTGTTTTCCCTTTAGTTTGACCACTTTGAACTTGAAATATTGATAAAATGAGTTCTTCTGACCTAGCTTGTAGTTCCCGTGCCTCGTAGAAGTGTGTAACTTTCACCTACTGTGTCCACTTTGCTGGAAGATAATTCCTTTGTTCATTTTATTCTGTGAGCCTGGTATTTACTTCATTTATACAGTCTTCCACTGAGATTTTACAGGTCTTTCTTTTTTTTTTAGACATGACTCTATATTCCTTGTGCTTCTGTTTTTATAAGCAGGCTAAGCTCTTGAAAACCCTCAGTAATTATATAATGGTATCAAAATAAATTATCTCTCAGTTATAAACTTTTGATATAAAAAGAAAACCTTTTCATTTTTGCTTTTTTAAAATGTTAAAGTATTTTTGTACAAGTTACATGAGTATAACTTAGATTTTAAATTCAGATAAACAAAAGGGGAAACTTTAAATTATCTAAAGTACTACTACATGGAGATAACCTCTTGTTTTATTGGGTTTTCCCAGAATTATCAATCAATCTTATCTATTTATAAAACAGGAACCTAATGCTTTAATTTTCTATGTAAATAAAGCATTTTTACATTATTTTATGTAATGTACATTATTCATTATTTCAATGATTTCATGATTTTATGCCATCTTTAGCACTAAAATATGTATATACATATGTATGTGTGTGTCTGTTTATTGACCTTTTCTCCATCTGACCATTTGTCTCTGTGTATTCCAATGCTATTCACATAACACTTAGTTTTTGCAACTTGATGGTACTTTTTCATATTTAATTGAGCAAGTTCTCTCTCATTGTTCAGTCTTAAAATTTTGAACTAAGGTATTGCTGCTATTCAAATAACAATTGTTTACTCTTAGAAGACTGTTGTAATCTTAAATATTTTCCCCACTATAATATGCATATTTCACAAGTGTGTGCAGGTGCACACACACACACACACACACACACACACACACACACCTGAAAGCAGAACTATTACAGGGAAATGGTGAAGCAACAACTTTCACTTTCATGAGCGTCTCCTTATTCTGGGAGTTCCTGAAGATGCCCAGCATTTTCAAGGTCTAACAATTTCCCATCAAATCTTCCTTAAGAATGAAGAGGAAAAGCAATCCCATGTCAGATTGCGCTCTTATGGATATTTGCATTTTAGTACAATCCCCTTCTTCAGCTCCTCCCCAAAATAAAATCTTGATTCTGGAATTTCAGCTTTCTCGACCTGATCCACCAAGCAAAAAAATTTCATCCTAAGGATAACCATATGTTTTACAAACTGCAGACCTTGTTCTGACCCTGAAGATCCAGACACATATATCATGCTCTGTGTCAGTATTTTAAGTAATTCCCCCAGCATTAAAATTAATACTAAGTGCTAACTATTACATATAATGGAGCCTTTCCAATTTATAGAAGTTACAGTTTAAACAGTTGCAAATGGCCCAGCCCAGTAAAGGAGAGTGAGAAACTGGTAGAGGGGAATGATGTAATAAAGCAGTGTCTGAGGCACTGATATGACGTTAGCATGAAGGATGAGCTGGCACAGCTGGAGAAAAAGGAATCATCTGGGTCAGGGGTTAGTAACCCTGGACCCAAATCAGAATCATCTGTGGAGTGTTTAGTGACACCCATGCCTTTAAATCCCAACATCTTGAGGCAGGGCTGCGGTGTTGGTTTATCTTCTGTTTGTTTCAATGCTCTAAAAGTCATTTTAAAAATGACTTACTCATTATTGTGTTAAGATTTATATAACACAAAATTATTATTTTAACCATTCTTGACACTACAATTTCCAGGTAATTTTAATCTAGACTCTAAATGCATTCTAGTTAAGGGGATGGGAAAAGGTATATGTACTGGGCAGGTAGAAAGCTTTTTAACAATGCTGCTTATCCTTATATGTAAATTGATCTAGGACATCTGTGATTTTTAGCTAATCACTTAATAAATTCATGGTGACACTCACTAAATAATAACAAATTTGAGTTATCAAGACTAAAGAAGTAGTGAATTAGAGCAATCACTTATGTAGTCAAAAGCAAAATTCTTACATAAATTATTGTCCACCTCAGGGCTTCTTTGATTTATAAGTGCATCACAGATTTAGTAATAAGGTCTTTTCATGCTGGGTAGCCAATATTTGAAACTCCCATTTTACTGATTTATAGCCCTGCTTTCTGGCAAAGCTACACATTTTAGATATCGCATTTGGTGTGCGTGTGTGTGTGTGTGTGTGTGTGTGTGTGCGCGCGTGCGCGCGTGCTTTCCCAGGCTAGATCTCTAAATAATTCCTCAGATTATCGGCTCCAAATATAAATCATCACCTAAAATACCACTAAATGTTGCAACAATTATTAAAAGTGCAGATATCTGGTCTCACAATCAACTACCTTAAATCAAGCCACAAAGAATCAAACCCTTGAAACAACTCTTACCTCCACACCTGTTAAGTCTGCAAATGTAGAAGCTTTGATTTTCTCTAATTCCCTTCCACTTAGTTTCCCAGCAACAGCATCTACCACTTCACAGAAGCAGCAGCTACTGTTAGTCATTATAAATTTCATCTTCAGGTTTTTTCATTGCATTAGGTGTTGCACGGGAGAAAGAATGTTCTTTTAAGTTCCTGGCTGATACCTCCTGTAATAAAGGACAGATTAACAGTAGAAAAACAAACAGAAGTTTATGAACATGCATACCTCATGTATACATGGGAGATGTCCAGGAAAAATGAATAACTCCATGAAATGGCCCAAGCCACCAACTTCAATGCCAGTTCAGGTAAAAACAAAAGATAAATATTGGGACGTGCTGAGATAACAACTCATAGGAAGGAAAAAGGAGGACGTCTGATAAACACAGATTGCCCTGCAGATGCAGATGGGCCTCTCATGGCAAAAAGATCTCTGGTAATAGCTCTCTTCCAGGTATAAGAGCCCTTTCTAATGTAAAATTTCATTTTAAATACAGTTTTCTCTTACAAAAGGGTACTTACTCTCTACCTCTGTTTTCAGAGCTTCCCCTGTGTATGCAGTTTTTCAAAAAAAAAATCCTTATGCCAAAGAAGCATATTTTTTGGGGGGGGGCTTAATTGTTTGGCTCTTTAATGTGCAACATCAAGGGTTGTAACAATTGAAACTACTGTGTCCTATTGAAATCACCATGTTTAAATGAGGTAGAGAATAGCTCATTTTAATCCTCGACTTCTAGAATAAAAATAAAGAAACATCCTCAGAAAGCAAGGAATCAATGGGCCACTATATCAAATACAAGGAATCAATTACAGGGAGCAGTTTGTCAAAGTTAATATACAAGATTTTTTCCTTTAAGATTTGGAAATCAAAGTGGCTAGGTGGATTCTATACAAATCAAGGTCAAAATTCTGAGAACTGCTTCCCTTTGAACTTAGCATCAGACTTGGAGTAGAAGGTTTAAGAAAAGAAGCTGAACCAAGTACTTTCAAGTTTTTTTCCCTAGGATGAAATAAAAACATCATTTGCTTAAGATCAGAATCTTGATAATTTGATATTTTGTTATGAACCAGACCAAAATGATTTTAAAAAAATCCAGGGTGCCTGGGTGGCTTAGTTGGTTAAGCGTCCGACTTCAGCTCAGGTCATGATCATAAGGTCTGCGGGTTCGAGTCTCATATAGGACTCTGTGCTGACAGCTCAGAGCCTGGAGCCTGTTTCCAATTCTGTATCTCCCTCTCTCTCTGTCCCTCCCTGTTCATTCTTTCTCTCTCTCTCTCAAAAATAAATGAACATTAAAAAGATTTTTTAAATATCCAAAATCCTCTTCTCCTGAAGAACTCTGAACAGATTATTCTTTCTAGCGACTTGGGAAATCAGGCAAATCTGAAACACAAAATGAACAATGTGTTTAATCATAGAATCAATATTTCTAATTAATGGCAAAGGAGCAGTGATCTATCATAGTCTCCTTCCTTGAGATACAACTGTGTGCCATTTTAGGGAAGCTAAAATAAACTGCTAATAATGGAATTTCTTAACATTTGTGTGCTATGCCCTTCAGTCCCATTGTGATAAGACAGGGTGAAATGTTGCCTAGTTCACTGAAACTCTAGTGTATCTCTCAAAGGACTAATAACCATAACTAAATATGTCAGCCCAAGTCCATAGAAGGCTAGTATGTTTGCCATGTTGTGGGCTTTCACAGCCTCACCAGGGAAATAGGTTAAAAGTGGAATATCTCTCAAGGACCAGGGGGCTCAGGTTCACCTCCCACTCTAAGGACAGACTCATAAAATTTGCTTAGCACCAAACTTCCTGGAACTGACTTGAGCCCTTGTTGCAGAAAACTGTTAAGAAAATTTCAAACAGCTGAGCCATCAGCAAAGATGAAATTAGAATGAAAAGATCATAAAAAGAAAAATGGAAAATGTACTACAACAATTTTGACTAGGGAGTTAACCACGGGGGACTTGAGAAAGATGATAAAGAAGACTGGATTTATCTAAATGGTAATGGCAAGTCACCCAAGTAAACAGCAGCGAGGTCTTTAACCCTCCTTATTACTAGCCTGGAAGATTTGGGTTGAAGAGGTTCTTCTGGTTCACAGTTATTCCACAAGTGGCCTGTTCAGTAGGTTGTTTGACTCCCAACCATAAAAGGATCAAGTGTATGCAAACTTGTCTTTTTCTGTTATTAGAGCCTGTGTGGAGAACAAGGCAGACCACTAAGTTCTGTTCTAGACTACGCTGTAACTAAACCTCTGAGTACTGAGACAGTGGCAAGATAAAATGTACAGGTATAACCCAGGTTTTTCAACCCAGTCACTCATCTGATTCAGAGAAATCAAATGCTTGGCATTACTATGCAAGGGATAGAAGGAAGCATCTTCTGTAGAACCTCTTCTGAATAAGAAAGTTGGATCATCTTTGCCAGTTTGTGAACTTCCCCACTAAAGATGCTGAGCACTGAGAGTTTGTTTCAAAGCAGAATAATACTAAGAGAAAAGTTCTGGAAAAGAATAAAAAGTGAACAGATGAACCCAGAAAGGACTGTTGATTTTAGATAGTACTCTTCAGAAGAGAAACCTACACAGGCTGTGTAACAGACTGCAGGCATTTAATATGCCAGTTGTGGACATGGTGGGCAGATATATGCTTTCAGAATGATTAATCACCCCCACAGTTACCCCTCGGCTGGTGATGCTGCTAAGAGCTGTTTAGCATTCCAATTCCATTGTTTGAGTTCCAGACTTGGAGGGCCTCTAGTGGCTATCAGCCTCATTAGGAGGGGAGGGGGGGGGGAAGGGACAACTGCTATGTCATCTAAAGAGTTCTATGCCCAGAATCTAAAATGTGACAATTCTAAGGCTGCCTTCTTTTTGCAGTAGTTAGTGAATTTTGAAGTGACTAAAAGGTAAGTGGGATCTGTAACAGAGAAACAATGACGTTGGTACTTCTTGACTTTACTTGTATGTGTTACTGAGTTAGTACCATAAGTGGTTCCCTGATGAAAATAAGAGATCTGGTTAATGCACAATTGTTCAGGAAATGTAATTCTACCTTCCTCTCATGTCCAATTTAAAATGCTAAGTAGGTATAAAAAAAACCTTTTAAGTACATATGGTTACACAATAGTCTTACCTTCTGTCAACACCCCCCACCCCCACACACATACACTGAGAGAGCCCCTAAGAAAACAGAATAGAGAGTGTAACACTGCTTTTGTGGAGCGCAGCAAAGTGCATCCAAGATTTCTCCTCTGTGGCTCTTACTGACTCCTATTTCTGCTCAGAATATTAAGTAGGATTGGAAGTGCACACTGCGGATAGGTGCTAAAGTCAGAAAAGCTGATAAGAACTAGATTGGGTTGGACTAATGAGAGTCCTATATAACTAAGGTATAGGATGAAAGGAACAATGTCTATCCTGCTCTCCACTCTATCTCTCAGGTATCACACATAAAGAATGTCTAAAACATCTTTTTCCAATAAGGATTTAAAAAAACAAATGAGTTTCTCAGAGCTAGCTCTGTTTCTTGTGTGGTGCTTCTAGAAAGTTCCTTGTTAGCTAGCCCACATCCCCAGGGTAAGAGACTATACAGGGCTTTCAGGAAGGGAAAGGAAGAATAATGTCAGCTAATAATAAAAATATGCATATTACCAACATCCCCCAAATTATATCCTGTTGGGAATGCTATTATAATCAAAAGGAGATGGAATAAGTTGTACAGCCCAACAAAGGAGAGCCTCCTGACACACAGAAGGCATGAGCTACAGGTATCAAGAGACAAAGGGGCAACTATAGTCCTCAGTATTTATAAACTCAAGACAAATGCCTATATAGTTAAATAGTCCCCTTCACAAATCACACTTTATATCTGACAATGATGTGGGACCAAGTCATTAAAACCAAAATGCGTGAAAATGAGGTTAAGGTAAATAAGAGAAAAATTTTTAACTTTAAAAGGTAAAAAAAAAATACATCTCCAGCAGTGGTCATTTAAGATGGCTGACTGGACATCTGTATTTATCTCTTTCCCCTCACAAATCCACATGAATTCAGTAGGAAAGAATAAAAACATGTATTTTCCCATAACAACAGACAGAATGGGAGAGAGGCTATCAGTAGAAAAGAAATTTCAATAAGCTTCTGGAAGGCAGAAGGATAAAGATGATGTTTACAGTATGGGCAAAGTGGGAGGAGGCCATGGCCCAGAATTCTTGCTGTATGTGCTGCCACCATAGAAGCAAACAGCTGCCCCGTGGAATCTTGGCAAGCCTTCACACTCAAGGCCAAATGGAGAGAGTAAAAAATTAATAGAAAGTCTTAATACAGAAGACTTGATTTTCCTACCCTATCAGACCTGGCAGCCAGAAGACCGGCAGTTATCCCTGAAGGTGTATCCCTGAAACATAAGGGTTCTTCCCCCAAAGAAACTGAACAAAAACTGTCCAGGACAACCAGGGAAGCCAGTGTGAATACTGTCACACCAAAGCAAAACTCACTGATTCCTGGAATTTGGGAGCCATCCAAGAGAATGATCAGTTTCTTACCTTCTCCCCCTAAAGCAATAGGAATCATTAATTGTACCACTTCCAGTTCACAGATGCCCAAGTGAGACCTTCTATGACCTTGTTCTGAAACAGAAAATACAGTTGACTCTTGGACCACACAGGGCCTAGGGCACTGATGCCCCACAAAGTCAGAAATGCATATATGACTTCTGACTCTCCAAAACTATTGATCATAAGCCTTACTTACTTACATAAACAGTCAATTAACACATATTTTGCCTGTTATTTGTAATGTACACTGTGTTCTTACAACAAAATAACGTAGAGAACAGAAAATGTGATTTGGAAAATTATAAGGAAGGGAAGATACATTTACAGTACTGTGCTGCATTTATCAAAAAGTATTCATGTATAAATGGATCTGCATAGTTCAAATCCTTGTTCAAGGGTCAGCTGTAACTGACTGACACTCTTCAGGCATTTTAGGAAAGACTTCTAAATGGAAACAAAAGAAGAACATAAACATATTTGGAAGATCGTGTAGAAAAAAATTAATATTATTCTAGGAACAAAATGTCAAATTAGTAGCTTCAGAAAAATTTGAGACAATAGTGTATCCACAAATCATACAGGATGCTATGAAAAAGAACCTATGAGAGATCATGAAAGTGGTCTTGGAAGTTAAAAACACAACTGACAAAATATAAAAGTTATTCTCAATTTGAAAGACTAAGTCAAGGAACTTTTCCAAATAGCTAATATTTTCCAAGTAACTGAGAAGTATTCTAAGCATTTTAATCAATACAAGCCTATCATGTATGTAATGGTATAATGTTCTTTTTTATAGCTGAAGTATGGAGAGATTAGGCAACTTGCCCAAGCAAGGTCAGTTAGCTAATGAGTCAGGATTAAAACCCACTCACTTTAGCTTGAGTCTATGAACTTACCTGCTATGCTATTTCCAAAAAGAACACCTAACATTTTAAAAGTTCTTACTCTGTGTAACGGGTACTATGCTAATGAATTATTTACTCCTCAGAACAACCTTATTGGTAGACACTACCATGAGTCCATCTTATAGGTGAGGAAAGCAAGAAAGATTAAGAAATTCCTATGCATCACACAGATAATAAGTTGAGCAGGTGAGATTTAAATCCATCTATAACCTATTATGGTATCTAAAACACAAGAGACTGAAGTTTTGAAGCTAAAGATAAAATAAGACCTGCAACCAAGCAATTTAATTAGTTTTAGAAAGAGTAGAAATGGAGGTGAAGAAATCATCAAATATACTTTAAAAGGTAAGTTTCCAAGCTGAAAGAACACAAAAGACTTCATATGGAAAATACTAGAATATGATGAGCTGATTTTGAAAAGAACAATACTTAGGCAACCGTTGTGAAATTTTAAAGGAATAAGGAGAAAGAGAATGTACCAACATTTATACTGGTGGTGGAGGTATGATTATGGAATAAGGCAGGAAAAAAAAAAACAGACAGGATCTGACTGAAAATAAACATCTCATCTACCATACTGGATGTTAGAAGTCAGTGGTGTCAAGACTCAAAATTCTGAGAGGAATGGTGTCCAGTCTAGAATTCTGTTCTAAGCCAAATTACTCATGAAATTTGAAGACAAAGAGAAGATAACTTAGATATGCAAGGCTTTATCTCTCCTCTAGGCAGTTACTTGAGGTGATGTTCCAATCTGGTAAAACAAGATCAAAGTTAAAAAAAAAAAAAAAAGACATGGGCTCTGGGAAATAATGGCTTCAACCCAAGAAAATAATTAGAAAACCCCTCCATGCAGAAGATGCCAAGATTAAATAATTTAGGTTCAAGTAAAGAAAGGAAGGTTTGAAATGAGGAGTAGGGAGAAAAAGAGAGAGAGAAAAGGAAGAAGAGGAGGAGGATGAAGAAGAAGAAGAAGAAGAAGAAGAAGAAGAAGAAGAAGAAGGGGAGGAGGAGAAAAAGAGAGGAAGAAGGAGAGAGGGAGAGAACAAGAATAAAAAGTAAAAACTGGCAATTTCAGAAAAACAAAAGAAAGGAAGTATAATCATAACTTCTTTTTTCTACAATGAATAATATATGGGCATAGCATTCAACCTATATACAAAGTGCATGTAATTGTGTTACAAAATAGAATGTAAAGGTTGAAAGTAAACTACATTTGATAATAGTGGGAAATGAAAACAAACAGAAAAGAGGGGTAAGTCAGGGTTCAGTGTATAGTTGTACAATTTGGACACTGCACAAAAGTGCACAGATGATGGTGCAGTGGAGGCTATTTTAGTCCATTCAGGCTGCTATAACAGAATACCATAGACTAAGTAGTTTATTAAAAAAACAAAAACAGATGTCTTTCTCACAGTTCTGGAGGCTGGGAAATCTAAGATCAAGGTACTGGAAGATTCTGTGTCTGGTAAAGACCTGCTTCTTGGTCCATAGACAGCCATCTCTTGCTGTATCCTCACCTGGCAGTAGATGTGAAGGAGTTCTCTGGGGCAACTTTTGCAAAACATGTATCCCATTCATGAAGGCCCTTCTTTCATGCCCTAATCACCTCCCAAAATTCCCCACACCATCACATTGGGGATTAGGTTTTAACATATGAATTTGGGTATTTGGGTATGGACACAATCAGTCCATAGCAGGCACTTAATTTTAAAACTATTAAGATAAATTATTTATAGGTGATGAAATAAAAGGTTAAAGCATATTATTTAATGTTCCAGTGGTAATCAATGGAAAATATATGTATGTGTGAAAAAATAGAGATGATACGAGTATCAGCCCAAGTGGGATAAGATTTCACCAATCTTATGAAGACTCATGAATCATGGTGTAAATCTCCTATATAGAAATGCAATAGTGTTTATAAAAAAAGATCTAAAAACCATCAAAATTGATTGCAAGAGGAGACAGCTGTAATGGGGCTGGTAAGATTTGAATTATTTTTGTCTTTGTACTATATGCCCATCTATAGTATTTGATTTAAAAAAATATCTTGCATATATTCTTTTTGATGAAGTGAGTGTTTAAAAAATACAAAACATATTTTGATTCAGTCTATTTTCTCTGCCCAATGTTCTTGTCTTTTGGTTGCTATATTTTAAGCCTAGAAAATCTGGAGATTAAGGGATATACAAATAGATGGAACAGAATCACATACTCATTGATAAACAGTGTATCAGAAAAAAAATATGCAAAGGCAGAGGACATTTGGTCACAGAAAGAGTTGTGTAGAAAAAAATAATAGCAAGAGAAAAGCACACCAAACAATCTGGAATGTTAAAAAATAAAACAGGAAATTCTACTTGTTTATTGCCATGTGATTATATGTGCATTTAGAAAACATTTATTGAATACTTTGTGCCAGGCAGTGTGATAATAAGGAACTGACATAGCTATATTTCAGGCTCTTTAGGAACTTACCTTTTTGCAGGATTGGCAAGAACAGTCCCCAGTAGACACAAGACAAGCTATGGAATAAACATTACAAAAGAGGTACAAATATAGTCCTGTAAGAGTTTGAAGGAAGGTAATATTTCTTGATGTGACAATGGTGGGTACTAAAAGTCAATGAGATATCATAGGATGAAATAGTCATATAATGGCCAAGCATAACTGTGGAAAAAAGAAAGTGTATTCCTCAATTCTTAACCTCACCTGCTGAATATTTGGGGGAACATTTAAAAGGCAAATGTCAAAATGACCAATCACTTTGAAAATATATGCTAAAATAATGATAGATGAGAAAGTTCCCAGGGCAGAAATATCTACTGGAATTTTAAACACTCTCCCAAGAACCACAATCAATATAAAAGAACTGTCCTTCTCTGAAGCATCAAATGAATCAGCCTGAACCAATAATTAAACCCAGCCTCTAAACAAGCCGAAAAAGAGATACTTCTGGAGCACTTTCTCATTTTAGGTCATAGTTTTTCCATATTCTACCATCATGATGTTAAGCACAAAACTTCAAGACTCAGGGTACTTTTGAGGAGGTCAACAGAAGAGTCTTCAGAAAGAGGCATAATAAACGAGTCTAATCTATAACAAAACTCCTGGGTAGAACTGCAAAAGTGTATTAGTCAATAGCGATTGACTTCCCAAGTAAAAGCTTCCATTGGTCATTTAAGGAGGCACTCTTATATTCCATTCATACTATTCACTTCCATGTGGGACATTCCTTACTTCTTCCTTGTCATCCTCTCACTCACTTTTCCAGGGACACTGGTGGGCCTGGAAAGAGGGATTGGGCATGGATGTCTATGATCTTTTCCTTCCCTTTCTTATTTTATGATCCAGTTACTTACAGAAACCCACACATTTTACTTTGCTCCAAGTCCAATGTTTTAGAGGGAAAAGCTCCCACAAGGAAAAGATGTGGATATCCAGGTGTACTTGTGGCCAGAAGCAAGCCTTCCAAGATATGAGTGCAGTATTAGCAAGTGTACTTGCCTAGTAGACCCAAAACCACATCCGCAAACTGATCAATATCAGTAACAACAGACTTTGTCTTCCATCTTCCTTACTCTTCTGACTTCCTTCATCAATGCCAAACTTGGGCAAGTACAAAAAATTCATGTTTATTAATGGTTATAGCCCAAGTTTTTCTATTTCCCCCCTGCCTTTACTGACATGTAAGGACAGTCCATTTCTATCTTTGCTGTACATATATAAACACACACATACACACATAGGTATTTATATGTATGTGTATGCATATATACATATGTATATATTACATGTAATGGAAAGCTTCAAATCCACACAAAAGAAGGAAAAGTAGTACAGTGAACTCTATGAACCCATCATCTAGCTTCCACATTTAAAATAATTTAGGCAAATGGCCAATCTTGTTTAAGCTACCTTTTCACCCAACCTCCTCACCTGTCATACCGCACTCCCCATCTGTGCAACTTACCTCTCTGTGACCTCCAGAATCACTGACAGAAAAGAGAGAAGTCAGAAAGATAAGAATGAATCTGGTGATTATGATACAACTAGATACTGGCTGAACCAGATTCCCTGACTGCAATAAGCTTATACTGCTGTGCTGAAATAATGAAGAAAGATCTGAAGAAAACTTTAAAGGACTCAGGGTGTATTTTGTCACCAAAAACATTCTGTCTAGCAAAACTTTAGGTTCTTAGGTAGATTTTGGAGATTTTCCTAATGATTTGAAAGCATCTTGACACTTGGAGAACTGCTACATCACTGTTTACAAGCCTTTGGGAAGAAAGTATTACTAACTCTGTTTTACATGGATAAGAGAGCTGAGGCTCAGTAAGGTTAAGCAATTAAGAAGGAATGAGTGGGGTCAGCACTTAAATTCAGGTCTGTTTGACTTCACAGCTCATACTCTTAATTAACCAGTATACTTACTTTCTCTTGCTAGACAAAAAGAGTTTATTTGTGACTTTTCTTCCTTCCTTCCTTCCTTCCTTCCTTCCTTCCTTCCTTCCTTCCTTTTGTGGAGGATCACTTTGAAAATGAGTAAAGCAACATGGTTTCGACCAGGCATCTGGGAGAGGACATATGCCATACCCTCCTAACGGAAACTTGTAGTAAATGTAGAAGACAAGGTGAGCCATGAAGGTGGGAGAGAGAGAATCAGTGAGTTCAAGTTTCTTTTGAAAAGTGAAAACAAATGTGCAAAAAACTAATCAGGATAATAGTACACTCTAATCAACTTTCAGCAAGGATTTTATTTTTTACATTATATCAATTGTGGGCTTTTACATTAAATATTTAAACAGTGTGTTCTAACCACATTTTCATTATAGTGATGACCTCAATCCATTTTCTGACAAGTCTAGCGAGATTTAAGCTCAGTGTAATGCACTGATGATGTAGCTAATAATGGCTGAATTTCAATTGGGGCAAGAAAACCAAATATCCTTTTACCTTTTACCACCTCCTTTACTTCTTCCTTCTCCAGTGTGCTCCCTATCAAGGTGTCAGAGATGTTCAAATCCTACAACTGGTTGTTTGATTGAGGCCCTCTCAAATGTAGAGTTTCTCTCTTGGTGGCAAGCAAACACATTAATTTTTATTTTTTATTTATTTTTAAATTTTTTTTATGTTTATTCATTTTTTTGAAAGACGGAGAGAGACAGAGTACAAGCAGGGGTGGGGTGGAGAGAGAGGAGGGGACACAGAATCTGAAGCAGGCTCCAGGCTCTGAGCTGTCAGCACAGAGCCCGACACAGGGCTGCTCCTCATGAACCTCCAGATCATGACCTGAGCCAAAGTCGGACGCTCAACCGACTGAGCCACCCAGGTACCCCAAATTTTTATTTTTTTAAGTAGGCTTTATGCCCAGCATGAAGCCTAGCACAGGGCTTGAACTCACGACCCTGAGATCAAGACCTGAGCTGAGATCAAGAGTTCGACACTTAAACAATGTGAGCCACCCAGGTGCTCTGAAAACATATTAATTTATACAAAGAAGCTGGCATTTGGGTCTAGAAGCTAGGGGTAGAAAAGATACCACACAAAAGGCACCAAGATAGGAAGAGAGGAAGAAAAAGGATGAGCCACACTAAAAGGGATTTTAAAATCACTTCCTTCATTTTATAATTTTGCCCAAGATATCTGGTATGGCAGTAAAATAGCACACTGTCACTGTTCTTTCAAGCCTTAAAGCTAGTGAAGGTAACTTTTTGGTAGAAAATAAGAAACATTAATCAGAATAAGGTTAACCAGGAGAAGCAGAGTACACAGCAAGGACAAGGAAGGCATAATCATCACTGGGCTGCAAAATGACTAAGTATACAGTGAATAAATTAAGATTCCTAGAGGAAAAACAGACAACTTTTACAATTAAGTGATGTCACTAGTTCAATTAAAAGAAATGTAGAGAATTTTAAGAATCTGTCTCAAAGGAACTATGAAAACATTTCTAGTTCCAGCAGAAGGCATAGAAAGCAAAAAAAATAAGAGTGTTTCATATATGACTTAACGATTTCAACCCGAGAAGATGCTCATGGATAATATCTACCATGTGAAGATTTTTAAGTTTCCTGTTAGAAAATTGCCCCCTTTCTTTTGGTGTCTGAAGCATAAAGAAAATATTCTGAGATGTGATAGGTAAAAATACATGATCACTTCACATGTCAGCTCATTTTGTGATATCCACTAAGTGTGGGAATCTAAAACTAGCAATAAGAATTTTTAAAATATGAATTCTATGTAATTGTTAAAATTATAGAGGTTAAAATTAGCGTAATTTGAAAGAATAGTATTGACATGTTCCAGCATCTCTTTGTTTTCAAGCAAGCATGCTTTGAGTCTGCTAGCACTATATTTCCTACTGAAAACATTAAATAATGAGTTTGTCATGTTTAAAAGCCTGAGTTTTCTGTTACAATGTCATTCAATGATACTTTGGTTCTGGAAGAAGTATTTAACTTTTATTTTATTTATTTATTTTTTTGAATTAATTTATTTATTTTGAGAGATAGAGAGAGAGAGCAAGAGCGCCAGCACAAGTCAGGGAGGGGCAGAGAAAGGGAAACAGAGAGAATCCCAAGCAGGCTCCACTTTGCCAGCACAGAGCCCAATGTGGGACTCGAACCCACAAAACCACGAGATCATGATTTGACTGAAACCAAGAGTTGGATGCTTCACCAACTGAGCCACCTAAAATACACCATATTCGGTAGCAAATTCAGATTTTTGAGTCTTTAACAGCATGTGAACATTATGGTTCACTTTTGAGTTCATATTCTCCTAGGGAAGCAAATGAATAATATTCAGAGGTGAATACAGCTGCTATAGACATCTGCATGCAGGTCTTCATAAGGGCATATGTTTTCATTTGCCTTCAGGGAACATCTAGGAATGAAAGCGTTGAGTCTTACAGTAAATAGACATTGAACTCTATAAGAAACTGCCAAACTATTTTCAAAAGTAGCTGTACCATTTTGCATTCCTGCACGTGTGAGAGTTCTAACTGTTCCTCAGCCTCTCCGACAGTTGGTGGGAGTCCTTTTATTGTACCCATTGTAGTCAGGGACTCATTACTTTAATTTCCATTTCTTGAGTGACTATTAATGGTGAGAAATTTTTCACATGTTTAGTTGTTATCTGTGTATTTTCTCTAGTAAAGTGTTTCTTTATGCTTTTTGCCATTTCTTAGTGGGATTTTTATCTTCCTCTTTCTGAGTTGTAAAAGTGCTTCATTCAACCTGGATACATGCCCTGTATCAGACAGGTTTATTCCAATTATTTTCTCCAACTCTATGAGGGTCAGCTTTTCTTACTATATAAAAAAATTACACACTGAGTTCCACAGAGCATCAGAATTCTGCAGAGCCGCCTGGAACTGCTCAGGTGGGTAAGGGATGACTAGTTCTGCTATCTCTTTGGTATTTTTAATATAGGCATACTATATTACATTTTACTTTAACAAAACATTTTAAATTATCATGGGGTGCCTGGGTGGCTCAGTTGGTTGAGCATCTGACTCTTGATTTTGACTCAGATCTGGATTTCAGTGTCATGGGATTGAGCCCCACATTGGGCTCTTCGCTGAGCATGGAGCCTGCTTGAGATTCTCTCTCTCTCCCCACTCCCTCTGTCACTCTCCCCCACTCTCCCTCTCTCTCAAATAAAATAATAGTAATAATAAAATTATTGCTACAACATAGCAAGTTGTGGTAATGTTTACTAGGTCAACTACAGTCTGACTTTCCAAAATTTATTAAAGCAGTGATGCGAAACTGTTGGTGGTATATACATAATGGGGGTGTCTTAAGACCTTAGGGGACTTTGGGCATTCTTAGGTTTCATCGCGTCCTCACAGTATTACCCAGATCTCACATTAAATATATTAAAAATTTTAACTTCAGTTGCTTATTTATGTCAGTATGGACTCACAGCTATTTATTTTATACTTTAGTTTATAATCTAATACTATTTATTTTATAGGTCAAACTGTTTTAGTTTTTGCCACTTAGGGCTCTTTCAGTTGACTCCTGTATCCCTAAACATTTTTTTTCATTACAAAAAATGAAATGAAGAGGCACCTGGGTAGTCCGTTCAGTCCGTTAAGTGTCTAACTCTTGATTTTGGGTCAGGTCATGATCTTGCAGTTCATGGGTTTGAGCCCCAAGTAGGGCTCCATGCTGATAGGGCGGAGCCTGCTTGGGAGTCTCTCTCTCACTCTCTCCCTGTCCCTTCCCCACTCCCTCGCTCTCTCTCTCAAAATATATAAATAAACTTTAAAAATCAAAATGATTTTGATAATTTTGTTTTTGAAATTATTTGGTGACAGAATGCATTTAATATTTGGCTATAATTTTCAGCAATAATTATGTATATTCAGGAATTCTTACAAAGCAAAGAATACCCTACAAATTGTTTTCAAATGTAATGGAATTTTTGTGATTGTTAATAGTAATAATTAAGTAAATGTAAAATATATTTAGTTAGCACTAATTTTGACTTTGTAGCTTTGTTTTGTACATTTTAGAGTCAATACTACCTTTTTTGGTTGTTTGTCTAAGGTCCTGGGTCCTTGAAAAGCTCACAAGCCCTAGACTATGCACCTCAAGTAAGAGCGTGCAGGAGGAAATAATCCACTTCTTGTCGATGATTATGCAGCATCAATGTCAGGGTCGCCCCAGTATCTTGCCATCTTAAAGTAGATGATACTTCTGCTCCTGCTTTGCCCCCATCTTCTGTTCTCTCTCCCCACAAAACTGGCAAAGCCGAGCAGAAGAAAGCAACAGCTGTAGTTAACATCAAATTCAGGGAAGAGAAAGAGGAATAAGCTATAATGGAAAAAATCCAAATAGCTACCACAGGAAATAGACATATGTGGGGAGGGGGATTAAACTAGAAGTGAGAAAGGACTCACTCTGCCAATGTTTTCCTAGAAGTGTTAACTGAATGTGATTATAAGAGCTAAGAGGTCTCACACTCACAGCAGATGTGAGTAGTAACTGCTAGTTCCCTCCTGGTATGTGCCCTGCTGGTAGACTGAAAACAGACAGAAATCATATCAGATTAATAGCCAATAGGAACTGAGTATTGTAACACAAGCCTCTCACATCAAAGATTTTGACAGCCTAATGCAATGTAGCCTTTTTCCCATGACACTCATGACCATTAAAAAAAAAAAAACAAACAGCCAAGAGATTTATAAAAATACAGATTTCTTGCTTCCATTCCAAAATATTTGGATTCAGTTTGGGGAGCATCTCAGGAATCTGTACTTCTAAGTCTCCCAGGAACTTTTAGTAATCATTCAAATATTTAGGCTGATTTCCCTCTGTCTGTGATACAACATTTTGTATAGAATTTGAATCGCATGTGGAAATTGGTGAGTCTCTCGGATTTAATATGATTTGTTATACATTAGAAGGGCCCATGCTAAGAATTTTCCCTTTGCTTTGGATGAATAAAAGGGTAAAGGGATCAGGACCTTAAATTCTAATCTAACAGCTTATGCATTATAGGCAGGACTGGGTCTGTATAATTTGCAGGGATCTATGCAAATGAAAATGCAGAGACTTGTTCAAAAATGATTGTGAATTTTAAGGCAGCAAGAGCAGAGCATAAAAGCTACTGTGGGGCCCTTCAAAGCATCTCCACGACACTGCAAGGGTGGCCTAGCCACGCACCACGCAGTGGGGATGAAAACACTGGTAAAATGTATCCTGTAAATCAAGTCCTCAGCTTCAAAAATAGAACTGCTGGCAAGAGCAAGGTCAGCCTTAATCATTTAGCAGAAATAGGGTAAAATACTATAAAATTATCATGAGCTAAGCATTTTCTTCTCTAGTAATGCAGTTATCTATCAGGATAGGAACATCGAAATGTCATCTCTGTTTGGGGCACCTGGGTGACTCAGTCAGTTAAGCATCTGACTTTGGCTCAGGTTGGGATCTCGAAGGTTGTGAGTTTGAGCCCCACATTGGGCTCTGCGCTGGCAGCTCAGAGTCTGGAGCCTGCTTCCGATTCTGTGCCTCCCTCTCTCTCTGCCCCTCCCCTGCTCATGCTCTGTCTCTGTCTCTCTCTCTCAAAAATAAGCATTAAACAATTTTTTAAACTAAAATTCATTGAAAAATTTTAAAAATAATCTCTGTTCATGTAGAAGAAAGTCTTAGTTGTTGATGAAACTTCATAGGTCTAAATTAGAAAAAAAACCCTGTAAATTCATGCCTTAAAAAGACATATGTGCATTTATATGCACACGTGTGTACATATGTATACACACATACACATATATACACGTGTATTTTACCTCTGTCACTAAGGAAAATGGGTCAAATGCAGAAGGATCATTTTTGCCCACCACCAACGCTCTTATGCAATCCTAGCATCCAGATTTTTTATTCTAATACTGTCCTCAACTAAGAGCCAAAGGGTATTGGAGGAAAGTAATGAATTCCTTGTCTTAGGAAAGAGAATTATCAGAATATGTCCAATTTTTACCAAAAAGTGAACAGTCCTGAAAAAAACAAAGAACCTGCACAAAGGGATTTTATCAGTCAAGTTGTGATCATTGGAAATTTAAACAACAGCACTAATAATAATTGTTATGTTCATTTGAACAAGGTTTGCTGTGAAATTTAGTGAACTCCTAATGCCATTCCACAGAGAATTAGTCTGTCTAAATATTTTTAAAAAATACTAGCCATGCAAAAAAAGGGTGAATATAATAGAGTATGTTTAAATTTACAATGACTTTAACACATACAGAAAAGTTACTACTGTTAAAAATAAATAAATAAACAAACAAAAACAGGCCCAAAACAGATCCACTTAGACCAAGTCACCAAACAGGGGCTTAACACCTAACCTAACTGCAGTTTCCACCTCCTGCCCCCAGAAGTGGAGTCTTAGCTGGGCAGTCAGGAATGTTCTAGTCAGCACCAAGGAGGTAATCTGTCACATGGGCCCTTTCCATTCCTGAAAAGGATGATGTAGTGATCTACCTACTAAGACCCTCCCTTCCCTTCCCCCTGGGGAAGGTGACCTTGCCTGGAATAATTCTTTCTTTTCCTTTACTGATAATAATTTCCTTGCCCCACCGTCCTTCTTTCAAAAACCTTCCATTTTGTACATCTCCTTGGAGCTACACTTTACTTGCTAAATGGGATGGCGTCTAATGCTTAATAAAGCCAATTAGATCTTCACATTTACTCAGTGGAATTTCTGTTCTTTAACACTACTAAATATAAAGGTGTTCAGTTTCCTATATTTTTATATAGCTGCTCTATATCTGTTTATAAAAAATAGACATGTTCTTGCTTCCATCTGTGCATAGTGAAAAGAATAAAAAAAAGAAACTTGGAGAAACCCAAGAAGTTCTGGAAGAAAAATGGAATCTGTACCAAAATTATTAAGGAATGAGCATTACAGGTGACCCAATATAAAAATCAGGTGGAAAGGGAGTTCAACAGGTATTCAGTATCAGTGGCTACAGACAAGCCCAGGTAGAGAGGGAAACCACCACTATTCCAGGAAAATAAAAAATAAATCAATGTTTTTCATGAGGAGAGCTAACCACCTACAGTTAGTCCCTTATGGCCAGAAGGTGAAGCTCCTATATAGCACCATTGATAATAATAAAATTCTAATAAGGAATACATCTGTTTATAATAATACTAATGGACTAGGTCAATATAGTATGACAAGACAGTGAATTATGAAATGCTAGTTAAGTGATTATGTAAAAATACATTATGTCTAGAGGAAGACACCAGGAGACAAAATAATGCCAATAATAATATCCACACAGTAATGAGGACTTGGAATTACTGAAATAACATATAAAAGGTGTCCACTAAAAGAATGTTCACTTGGGGAAAGCAGTTAAATCCTTTGTTCCATCTGTTGATAATAAAAATCCCTGCCTGGTTAGAGAAGGTATTCTATTACTTGTGATCTGGTAAGATCACTGCAACTGCAAGAAGTTATCAAAATAAATATTACTACAGCTCTAGGTATATATGAAAATTAGCATAGACATATCGCTAGGAAGGCATTAATATCATGTGTGAAGCAATAAAGGAATTAATTAAGCCCAGGTTATTGAAACTGTAGACTAGTTTTAAGTGTTAGTAGAGTAATAGATCTGCTAAGTTTTTTTTTTTTTTTTTAATTTTTTTTTTCAACGTTTATTTATTTTTGGGACAGAGAGAGACAGAGCATGAACGGGGGAGGGGCAGAGAGAGAGGGAGACACAGAATCGGAAGCAGGCTCCAGGCTCCGAGCCATCAGCCCAGAGCCTGACGCGGGGCTCGAACCCACGGACCGCGAGATCGTGACCTGGCTGAAGTCGGACGCTTAACCGACTGCGCCACCCAGGCGCCCCGATCTGCTAAGTTTTTGTGTAAGTTTTGCCTTTTTAGGGGATTTGAAGGATTCAAAAAAAATGAGTCACAATAAATTTCTATTTTCCCATTTAAATTGAATGGAAATTTAATTATTCGTGTGTTATTTACACTTAAATATTTATGAGAAATTTATTTCAAAGTTCCATTTATTAAATATGTAAGTTTAATAAATTGACCATTGTGATGGTTAATTTTATGACCGGACCAGAGGATGCCCATATGGCTAGTTAAATATTATTCTGGGTGTCTGTGAGGTTGTTTCCAGAAAATATTAGCATCTGAGTTGGTGAACTGAATAAAGCAAATGGATCTTCCTAATGCAGGTAGGTATCACCCAATCACTCGAGGACCTGATTAGAACAAAAGGATGAAGGAAGGTTAGATTCCTGTGGTCTCTGCCTCATTGTTTGAACTGAGTATAGATCTCCTACTTCCGGCACTTCTGGTTCTCAGTTTTCAGACTCAGACAAGAATCTACACCATCAGCTCTCTGGCTCTCAGGCCTTTGAACTATACACCCCCTGCCTTCCTGGGTCTCCAGCTTGCAGATGGCAGATCATGTGACTTCTCAGCCTTCATAATCATGTGAGCCAATTCCAATATATAGTGTTTCTCTATATAATCTGACTAATACAACCATTAAACAAAATACAAGTGGTCATAGATGTTCTTCTCCAGGAGGTGTTCCCCTCAGGCATTAAAGAATTGATCATTGCTCTCCAAAGAAGTAACACTCACTCTACATCAGAATGTCATATTCTGGTGTTCTGGGATTTCTTTTTTTTTTTTTAAATTTTTTTAACGTTTATTCATTTTTGAGACAGAGAGAAACAGAGCATGAATGGGGGAAGGTCAGAGAGAGAGGGAGACACAGAATCTGAAACAGGCTCCAGGCTCTGAGCTGTCAGCACAGAGCCCGACGCGGGGCTCGAACTCATGGACCGCGAGATCATGACCTGAGCCGAAGTCGGACGCCCAACCAACTGAGCCACCCAGGCACCCCATGGGATTTCTTTAAAGTAATTATCCATATGAGATAGAAAATGAAATATCATGGTCCATTAAACTGTGTAACATGTCTCAGGAGCATGTGTCCTGTAATAGTGTAAACTCTCAATATTTTTTTTTTCAACGTTTATTTATTTTGGGGACAGAGAGAGACAGAGCATGAATGGGGGAGGGGCAGAGAGAGAGGGAGACAAAGAATCGGAAACAGGCTCCAGGCTCTGAGCCATCAGCCCAGAGCCTGACGCGGGGCTCGAACTCACGGACCACGAGATCGTGACCT
Organism: Lynx rufus; assembly: GCF_022079265.1. Taxonomy (NCBI): domain Eukaryota; kingdom Metazoa; phylum Chordata; class Mammalia; order Carnivora; family Felidae; genus Lynx; species Lynx rufus. Next base: position 126,613,596 of record NW_025814823.1, on the reverse strand, counting down.
GGCTGAAGTCAGACGCTTAACCGACTGCGCCACCCAGGCACCCCTCAATATTTTTATTCACAGAGGAACCAGTTGTGGGCCCCATCCTATGGAGTGATCCACTACAAATGTGTAGGTTATATCCCGGATCTCACTGCCTTTGCCAGCATCAACAAGTGAGTGTGGGAAGTGTGGAAGAGGGCTAAAGGAAAACTTCACTATATATTCTCTTGTATCTTTTGAATATTGAACCATGTAAATATATAACCATTACATTTTTAAAAATTTATCTATTAGAGTTGCCCTTTTTGATGTCTTAAGACATTTGCTGCCTTAGGAAAGTGTCACTGCCTATTATAAAGTGAATGATGCACTTTTGGTGACCACACTTAAAGAAGTGAGGAAATTGGGGCACCTGGGTGGCTCAGTCGGTTAAGCATCCAACTTCAATTCAGATCATGATCTCGTGGATCATGAGTTCAAGCCTCAGGTCAGGCTCCGTGCTTGGAGCCTGGAGCCTACTTCAGAGTCTATATCTTCCTCTCTCCCTGCTCCTCCCCCGCTCATACTCCATCTCTCTCTCTCTCTCTCTCTCACTCCCTCCCTCCCTCTCTCTTAAAAACACACAAATATTAAAAAAAAAAAAAAAGAAAGCTAGGAAATCATCTAATGGATATTACAGGGAAAACAATTTAGCAAAAGGAAACAACTAGGGAAAAGGTCTGCAGGACTTTATTATTAGGTGAAATCACCTTAGAGATAAGATTATGGTGAAATCCTTCCTACCCCTTAAATATATTTATTAAGAGACCATGCCATGAAAATTGCCCCAAATATCTAGGAATTACAGAAGGTTTTTATAACTTTGAAAATTAATTGAAGGATGTGAATTTTGCTTTATATGCTTAAGTCCTGGCATCTCCTATTTTTCATCCTATATTTTCAGCCAAGTGATATCTAATTACCACTTAAAATATACACTAAAGAATACTGTATAGTTGTGGACCACCAGTTTGTGGCACCTTTAAAAATTAAATGTTATACAAAGGGGAAATAAATGTAAAAGCAAGAGCATACTTTTTTTTTTACTGCTTTACTTTAACTCCTTTTGCATTTTTATATTAATCTTTTAAAGATCAAAAATATTTTTTTATTAAAAAACAGAACTTTTTCATAAATTGAATTGAAAATCCAAACTTCTTTCTTTGGCTATGTATCTATTTTTGCTCTTCAATTGAGTTTTCTAGTTGTCATTGTTCTCTAATCTTTAGCTATTTAATCTCCTTTTGAAATGGATGCCTTTTATTTTTCTATCCAAATATATACAATACAGCATATTTGAACATGAATAGCTGATTATTGGAGTTAGCTTTGTCACATTTCATTATCAGAAACTGTTGGTTGTAAAAATACAACTTAGTTTCTATTTATATCTGTAACAGTGGGAGTTAGCAGATAGGCTAACCTAAAAATATTGAAAGGAAAGCATAAATGTATAAAATAAGTGGATGTTCTTATCTTTGTGTTGGTAAAGGACAGATTGGGAATGGAGGAGACTATTATTTTTCTGAGATACTTATGACTAGCCTTCTCTGCTTGTTTTTAAAGGTTCACTACTGAACCTGTATCTCTCCTATTTGTTTGTATTTTTCCTCATTTATTTCTAGCACATAGAAAAATTTCCTATTTCCTGAGAGTAGACATTACTACGTATGTTGGTAATGGGGAAGAAAATGAAAACAAGTATGTTTGTGTCCTCCATATTGTTTGTTGGTGGAGACCTGGCGATGGGGAGGAAGAAGGGATGCAAGGGTGAGAGATTCCCAAGTCAGGACATGTGGTTGCCAAATAGCGTCTATTATCTCTTGACCTCACAATCATTTTTCTACATTCTCTTCTATACCACACATTTAAGTCAATGACTTAACAGTAGAATCAGTGGAACCTTGGAAACAACAAAGAATATGGTTTTGAGTTTATATATATAGATTTACATACACAATTTTTCACCAACACATGTTGAAATTAGGGAGTTAGCTAGATCTTCTTAGTACACTGGGACCTTCAGGACTGGAAATGGAAACCTGTATACATATTTTACAAACTCCCAAACTCCCCTGTCAATTGGCTTTTTCTTAGATGGGGAGGTAGGATGGGGAGATGGGATGCCCTCTGATGGTACCTCTTGCAGTAAGATGGCAGCAGTAAGATGGCAGCAGTAAGAGTGGCTGATGAGCATAGCTTCCTGGATTCCTACTCACACAGCTTGATTTCCCAAGTAGCAGTCTCGGGGGCATGGTAATTGTGGGCTCTAATTTGTACCATTTTGCTTTGGTTCTCTCTATAGTAGGAAAGGGAATGGATTCCTGCAGTTACTTACCTTTTGAGTAAAATTACCCACTCCTTTTTGTTCCCACAGTTCTGCAACACTTTTGCAACCAATCCCCTTATTAAATTTCCTCTATTTTTAATGCCTATTTATACTCATATATATATTTTCTACAAAGTACTGGAAAAAAGTGTGCATGTATGTTTGTTATAAGCTTTCCATCTCTCTTTCTTGGGGCTCTCTCCCACTTTTTGTTTTCTAAGCATCAAAACCCACTCTGATGTCTGGTTGTTCAGGATTTATCATGCTGCTTCTTGTTTTCTCATGATGCTTTACATGTTCCCCACAGTGATGACACCCAGATTGTCTCTCATTTTAAGACATACATGTTTTGTGTTCAATTATTCCAGAAACTTCCACAGCAAAGAAATCTTGTGTTATCTTCCAATATTAGTTTATCTTAGTTCAACATGACTTTCTTCCTGAAGACACACTTTACCCTCAGGCAGATTTAGACTCCCTGATCTCTGTTCACATAGCTATGAACCTGCTCTTCTATTAAAGATAGCACTTAGGGGATCCTGGGAAGATGGCGGCGTAGGAGGACGCTGGGCTCACCGCGCGTCCTCCTGATCACTTAGATTCCACCTACACCTGCCTAAATAACACAGAAAACCGCCAGAAGACTAGCAGAACGGAGTCTCCAGAGCCAAGTACAAATGAGAGGCCCACGGAAGAGGGTAGGAAGGGCGGCGAGGCGGTGCGCGCTACACAGACTGGCGGGACGGAGCCAGGGTGGAGGGGCAGCCCACCAGCCAAGCAGAGCCCCTGAGTCTGGCTTGCAAAAGCGGAGGGGCCGGACAGAGTGTGTTCCGACAGCAAAAGGGACTTGACATCTGGAAGGTTATAAGCTAACAGCTCTGCTCGGAGAGTGGGGGGGCTGGAGGACAACGGGAGTGAGAGTTGTTGAGCCCCAGACGACAGAGCTCAGGTTGGTGGGGAACAAAGGCGCTTGCCAGCACCATCTCCCTTGCCCATCCCCCAGCCAAAATCCCAAAGGGAACCAGTTCCTGCCAGGGAACTTGCTTGCACCGCAAACACCCAACACTGTGCTTCTGCGGATCCATCCCTCTGGCGGGTCTGACTCCCTCCCGCTGCTGCAGGGCCCCTCCCAAAGCGGATCTCCTAAGGTAAAGCGAGCTGAGCCTGCCCCTCCCGCCCCCTGTGCACCTTGCCTATCCACCCCAGCTAATACGCCAGATCCCCAGCATCACAAGTCTGGCAGTGTGCAAGTAGCCCTGATGGGCCACGCCACCCCACAGTGAATCCCGCCCCTAGGAGAGGGGAAGAGAAGGCACACACCAGTCTGACTGTGGCCCCAGCAGTGGGCTGGGGGCTGGCATCAGGTCTGACTGCGGCCCCACCCACCAACGCAAGTTATTCAAGACAGCACAGGGGAAGTGCCCCACAGTCCCACACCACTCCAGGGACTATCCAAAATGACAAAACGGAAGAATTCCCCTCAGAAAAACGTCCAGGAAATAACAACAGCTAACAAACTGATAAAAAAGGATTTAAACAATATAACAGAAAGTGAATTTAGAATAATAGTCATAAAATTAATTGCTGGGCTTGAAAACAGTATAAAGGACAAAAGAGAATCTCTTGCTACAGAGATCAAGGGACTAAGGAACAGCCAGGATGAGCTAAAAAATGCTATCAATGAGTTGCAAAATAAAATGGAAAAAACTACGGCTCGGATTGAAGAGGCAGAGGAGAGAATAGGTGAACTAGAAGATAAAATTATGGAAAAAGAAGAATCTGAGAAAAAGAGAGATAAAAAAATCCAGGAATATGAGGGGAAAATTAGAGAACTAAGTGATGCACTGAAGAGAAATAATCTATGTATAATTGGTATTCCAGAGGAGGAAGAGAGAGGGAAAGGTGCTGAAGGTATACCTGAAGAAATCATAGCTGAGAACTTCCCTGATCTGGGGAAGGAAAAAGGCATTGAAATCCAAGAGGCACAGAGAACTCCCTTCAGACGTAACTTGAATCGATCTTCTGCACGACATATCATAGTGAAACTGGCAAAATACAAGGATAAAGAGAAAATTCTGAAAGCAGCTAGACATAAACGTGCTCTAACATATAAAGCGAGACCTATAAGACTCGTGACTGATCTCTCTACTGAAACTCAGCAGGCCAGAAAGGAATGGCAGGAGATCTTCAATGTGATGAACAGAAAACATATGCAGCCGAGAATCCTTTATCCAGCAAGTCTGTCATTTAGAATAGAAGGAGAGATAAAGGTCTTCCCAAACAAACAAAAACTGAAGGAATTCATCACCACTAAACCAGCCCTACAAGAGATCCTAAGGGGGATCCTGTGAGACAAAGTACCAGAGACATCGGTACAAGCATGAAACCTACAGACATCACAATGACTCTAAACCCACATCTTTCTATAATAACACTGAATGTAAATGGACTAAATGCGCCAACCAAAAGACATAGGGTATCAGAATGGATAAAAAAACAAGACCCATCTATTTGCTGTACACAAGAGACTCATTTTAGACCTGAGGACACCTTCAGATTGAGAGTGAGGGGATGGAGAACTATTTATCATGCCACTGGAAGTCAAAAGAAAGCTGGAGATGCTGTTTCTATCAGAAAAATGAGAATTTAAATTAAAGGCTGTAACAAGAGATGAAGAAGGGCATTATATAATAATCACAGGGTCTATCCATCAGGAAGAGCTAACAATTATAAATGTCTATGTGCCAAATATAGGAGCCCCCAAATATATAAAACAATTACCCACAAACATAAGCAACCTTATTGATAAGAATGTGGTAATTGCAGGGGACTTTAACACTCCACTTACAGAAATGGATAGATCATTGAGACACATGGTCAATAAAGAAACAAGGGCCCTGAATGATACATTGGATCAGATGGACTTGACAGATATATTTAGAACTCTGCATCCCCAAGCAACAGAATATACTTTCTTCTCGAGTGCACATGGAACCTTCTCCAAGATAGATCACATACTGGGTCACAAAACAGCCCTTCATAAGTATACAAGAATTGAAATCATACCATGCATACTTTCGGACCACAATGCTATGAAGCTTGAAATCAACCACAGGAAAAAGTCTGGAAAACCTCCAAAAGCACGGAGGTTAAAGAACACCCTACTAAAGAATGAATGGGTCAACCAGGCAATTAGAGAAGAAATTAAAAAATATATGGAAACAAATGAAAATGAAAATACAACAATCCAAATGCTTTCGGATGCAGCGAAGGCAGTCCTGAGAAGAAAATACATTGCAATCCAGGTCTATCTCAAGAAACAAGAAAAATCCCAAATACAAAATCTAACAGCACACCTAAAGGAAATAGAAGCAGAACAGCAAAGACAGCCTAAATCCAGCAGAAGAAGAGAAATAATAAAGATCAGAGCAGAAATAAACAATATAGTATCTAAAAAAAACTGTAGAGCAGATCAACGAAACCAAGAGTTGGTTTTTTGAAAAAATAAACAAAATTGATAAACCTCTAGCCAGGCTTCTCAAAAAGAAAAGGGAGACGACCCAAAGAGATAAAATCATGAATGAAAACGGAATTATTACAACCAATCCCTCAGAGATACAAGCTATTATCAGGGAATACTATGAAAAATTATATGCCAACAAACTGGACAACCTGGAAGAAATGGACAAATTCCTAAACACCCACACGCTTCCAAAACTCAATCAGGAGGAAATAGAAAGCTTGAACAGACCCCATAACCAGCAAAGAAATTGAATCAGTCATCAAAAATCTCAAAACAAATAAGAGTCCAGGACCAGATGGCTTCCTAGGGGAGTTATACCAGACGTTTAAAGCAGAGATAATACCTATCCTTCTCAAGCTATTCCAAAAAATAGAAAGGGAAGGAAAACTTCCAGACTCATTCTATGAAGCCAGTATGACTTTGATTCCTAAACCAGACAGAGACCCAGTAAAAAAAGAGAACGACAGGCCAATATCCCTGATGAATATGGATACAAAAATTCTCAATAAGATACTAGCAAATCGAATTCAACAGCATATAAAAAGAATTATTCACCATGATCAAGTGGGATTCATTCCTGGGATGCAGGGCTGGTTCAACATTCGCAAATCAATCACTGTGATACAACACATTAATAAAAGAAAAGATAAGAACCATATGATCCTGTCAATCGATTCAGAAAAGGCCTTTGACAAAATTCAGCAACGTTTCTTAATAAAAACCCTTGAGAAAGTCGGGATAGAACGAACATACTTAAAGATCATCAAAGCCATTTATGAAAAGCCCACAGCTATCATCTTCAATGGGGAAAAACTGAGAGCTTTTTCTCTGAGATCAGGAACACGACAGGGATGTCCACTCTCACCGCTGTTGTTTAACATAGTGTTGGAAGTGCTAGCATCAGCAATCAGACAACAAAAGGAAATCAAAAGCATCAAAGTTGGCAAAGATGAAATTAAGCTTTCACTTTTTGCAGATGACATGATATTATACATGGAAAATCCGATAGACTCCACCAGAAGTCTGCTAGAACTGATCCATGAATTTAGGAAAGTTGCAGGATACAAAATAAATGTACAGAAATCAGTTGCATTCTTATATACTAATAATGAAGCAACAGAAAGACAAATAAAGAAACTGATCCCATTCACAATTGCACCAAGAAGCATAAAATACCTAGGGATAAATCTAACCAAAGATGTAAAAGATCTGTATGCTGAAAACTACAGAAAGCTTATGAAGGAAATTGAAGAAGATATAAAGAAATGGAAAAACATTCCGTGCTCATGGATTGGAAGAATAAATATTGTCAAAATGCCAATACTACCCAAAGCTATCTACACATTCAAAGCAATCCCAATCAAAATTGCACCAGCATTCTTCTCGAAACTAGAACAAGCAATCCTAAAACTCATATGGAACCACAAAAGGCCCCGAATAGCCAAAGGAATTTTGAAGAAGACCACCAAAGCAGGAGGCATCACAATCCCAGACTTTAGCCTCTACTACAAAGCTGTAATCATCAAGACAGCATGGTATTGGCACAAAAACAGACACACAGACCAATGGAATAGAATAGAAACCCCAGAACTAGACCCACAAGAGTATGTCCAACTAATCTTTGACAAAGCAGAAAAGACTATCCAATGGAAAAAAGACAGTCTCTTTAACAAATGGTGCTGGGAGAACTGGACACCAACATGCAGAAGATTGAAACTAGACCACTTTCTCACACCATTCACAAAAATAAACTCAAAATGGATAAAGGACCTGAATGTGAGACAGGAAACCATCAAAACCCTAGAGGAGAAAGCAGGAAAAGACCTCTCTGACCTCAGCCGTAGCAATGTCTTACTTGACACATCCCCAAAGGCAAGCGAATTAAAAGCAAAAATGAACTACTGGGACCTTATGAAGATAAAAAACTTCTGCACAGCAAAGGAAACAACCAACAAAACTAAAAGGCAACCAACGGAATGGGAAAAGACATTTGCAAATGACATATCGGACAAAGGGCTAGTATCCAAAATCTATAAAGAGCTCACCAAACTCCACACCCAAAAAACAAATAACCCAGGGAAGAAATGGGCAGAAAACATGAATAGACACTTCTCTAAAGAAGACATCCGGATGGCCAACAGGCACATGAAAAGATGCTCCACGTCGCTCCTCATCAGGGAAATACAAATCAAAACCACACTCAGATATCACCTCACGCCAGTCAGAGCGGCCAAAATGAACAAATCAGGAGACTATAGATGCTGAAGAGGATGTGGAGAAATGGGAACCCTCTTGCACTGTTGATGGGAATTCAAATTGGTGCAGTCACTCTGGAAAGCAGTGTGGAGGTTCCTCAAAAAATTAAAAATAGATCTACCCTATGACCCAGCAATAGCACTGCTAGGAATTTACCCAGGGATACAGGAGTACTGATGCATAGGGGCACTTGTACCCCAATGTTTATAGCAGCACTCTCAACAATAGCCAAATTATGGAAAGAGCCTAAATATCCATCAACTGATGAATGGATAAAGAAATTGTGGTTTATATACACAGTGGAGTACTATGTGGCAATGAAAAAGAATGAAATATGGCCCTTTGTAGCAACATGGATGGAACTGGAGAGTGTGATGCTAAGTGAAATAAGCCATACAGAGAAAGATACCATATGTTTTCACTCTTATGTGGATCCTGAGAATCTTACCAGAAACCCATGGGGGAGGGGAAGGAAAAAAAAAAGAGGTTAGAGTGGAAGAGAGCCAAAGTATAAGAGATCTTAAAAACTGAGAACAAACTGAGGGTTGATGGGGGGTGGGAGGGAGGGGAGGGTGGGTGATGGGTATTGAGGAGGGCACCTTTTGGGATGAGCACTGGGTGTTGTATGGAAAGCAATTTGACAATAAACTTCATATATTGAAAAAAAATAAAGATAGCACTTATCATATTGTATGAGAACTGTTGGCTTATTTATGTGGCTTTCACAATAGTCTATGAGTTCTGTGAGGTCATCTTTGTGTCTCTACAGTCTAGAAGGGTCACTGGCATATGGAAACTATTATTTTTAATAAAGGAATGCATGTTGAACCTAGAATGGTACGGGTTTCAAGGGGTTCCATGCATAATAATGCAAGTTAACACGTGGGTGGCAATATTAGTTCATGATTTGAAAGGAAAAGGTGGTTATAAGGTTAAGCAGAATGTAAACTCCTCTGGGGTAGAGAATTGCCTTTTACATATCTGTATCCTCAGTTTAATATTGTGCTGAGATAATGCCTGGAAGGCCATGAGAGATGCTGTGAATTAAGCAGACATAGAGATGAAAGTCAGAGATTAAAAAGGATAATCGACAACCAGGAGGGAAGAACACAGAAGCAACATGAAGACAATTTGGCGTTATTTCCTCAATAGAATCTTTTTAGAGAAAGTTATCTAAGCTTGCTTGGTATCGTCCCCCTAAACCCAGTCAGTTCCCTGAACCTCTGGACTCAGCTACCATTTGTCTTAAAATAAAGCAGTTAATTGGTTGATTAAATGTGTAGTGGCTCTTCTCCAAATCCCTGTCACTTATGTGAAACATTAACTCTTGAAAGTATTAAGAAGTGGAATGGTTGAAGATCACATCATACAAGAATTGTATACATTTTTGTATATCTTTGCACATCTAAATAAAGTAATTCTAGAGGTTGTAGAACAGGGGAAAACTCTGCAGTGGTGTGAGTTTTTAAATTTTTTTTTTCAACTTTTATTTATTTTTGGGACAGAGAGAGACAGAGCATGAACAGGGGAGGGGCAGAGAGAGAGGGAGACACAGAATCGGAAACAGGCTCCAGGCTCTGAGCCATCAGCCCAGAGCCTGACGCGGGGCTCGAACTCACAGACCGCGAGATCGTGACCTGGCTGAAGTCGGACGCCTAACCGACTGCGCCACCCAGGCGCCCCAAAGTGGTGTGAGTTTTAAACGCTATGACAGACAGGAGGTATGTGTAATGGGGATTTTTGATTCCCATAAATCACCTTGACCTGGGCAACAATCCTTACTCCTAGGCAAGTGCACACACTCAAGTAGCAGTTTAAAGTGAGGAAAGTAACTCCAGACTTTATCAACTATCTTGGTAATTGAAAAGAGGGTAACTTACAGGAATATGCCATGGCCTAAAGGGAGTGGATATAATTTTTATGGACATTTTCCCCCTTAGATATTACTTCTGCATCCACCGTGAGAATTTCTCAAGGCACTACATAATGCTCTATAGAGGGCAGCTTGTAAAATGTAGCAGCCAAGGACAGAAATCAAGGTGTACAGAACGCTGATGACTTTAAGGCAGAAATATGGACTTAACTGTGCTATGTTAATACCCTCTGTTTTAAAGCTCATCGAAAAATAAGTCTGATGACTTTCAGAAGATGAGATCCCACTGTAACAATAGAATCATACCACACATTTGAGTCAGTAACTTAATGGTAGAATCAATGGAAACCTTGGAAACAACAAAGAATATGGTTTTGATTTTATGTACACAGATATATATATACACGTTTTCATCAACATTTCATGTTGAAATCAGGGAGTTAGCTAGATCTTCTTAGTGCATTGGGACTCTCAGGACTATTGGGAGTGGGATGGGGTACATACCTCATCTGTCTCCAGCCCAACCTCCTTGAACCTTGCTCTTGGCTCAGCATTCTTACCCTTGATTTTCCTGAAAAGGAATTTGGACAAAAATTGCTTCCATGTTCACTTGAGAGGTAGCTATTTTGAATTAAAAAAAAAAAAACGGTGCAGGAAACTGTTTTTTTTTTTAAATTTGAAAATATAATAAATTCAGGTGTAATAATGCTGATCAGGAGTTCTGATTGGTAGTTAAAAGTGCACGATTGTTGGAAATTTCAAAGGGAGTTATTAGAGAATAAATTACACTGATTTCATTGAGAAAAATATTTCAAAGTACAAAGTCTTTGAAAAAAATCATAAAACGTAGTCTTTAATAGGGAAAAGCCCAACAAAAATAAGTAGGTAAGGTAACCGAGACAAGTAATTCAACAGATTAATGTTTTACATACATGTGAGGTATTAAATAACCTTAATGTTGGAGGCATTTTTTGCATATTATTTCTTTCAGTTTTCATAATAACCTTTCAGTATTATTATTACCACTTTGCAAGGCCACACAACTAATATTCATTAGAACTTCAATACAACTATAGGTCTGCTGTATGTTTTAGCATTTATTTCTTCCACTCTAGGACACTGCCAAGAAATATTTAAGTTTGTGCCAGACCTGTGTAAAGAAAGCTAATCTCTGTGGAGTTTTCTCAACCAACATATTCATGTTCCTTTCCAATTATTTTAAATAGCAGTTTACAAACCCTTCAAAGCAATTTGAGATTTTGCCCTTTCTTTTAAACAAACAAGCCAACACAAATGATAATGTTCTATAATAATGGGCCTCTTTTACAGAAAGGCGGTCATTAATTCTTGTTTTCTTTCTAGGTAAATTCTGCTTATGTAATTAGTACATTAGTTATCCAGGGTAAGTAGTCTACCCTGACTGCCTGAATAAGTTCAAGATCGTCTCTTATAAGCTTTAATATCACCATGTTTCTTTCCTTCAGAACATTTATTTATGTTTTTAATTACACGTTTGTCTGCATGATTTTTTTATCTTGGTATTTCATCTAGAGTGCAGGCATTGTATGTTTTTATTCAGCACTGACTCCCTCAGTCCCTATCATAATGCCTAACAACTAATAGGCCCTCAAAAAATATTTGTTGGATGAATGGATGGCTAAGTGAATAAAGGTATGGGTAGACAGAGATGGGAAGGAAATGAGCAAATGGCTAGGCCATCTTGGACTCCTGGTATTAAAGAAGGCTTCTTAAATGACCTGGGATTTAAGCTGGCCTTTGAAAAGGGGGCAAGAGTAAGATCTCAACCCACATGTTAAAAATAATCTTGGTTACAGTTTCCTTTTTGTTTTCCATTAAGTGCAATTGGAGAGCTTCTTCCTAAATTAAGCCTCACAGCTTTATTTTCCAACACATGTGGGTGAAGAAGGTATTGTTATATTAAGCAACACAGCCAATTAAAAGAGGAAATGAAAATGATTCTTAAATGAACAACATTCCACTTCCCCTCTGGTTTCCTTTAATACTATATTATAATGTTTCATTGGTAAAATTAAGGCATGTTTATCCTTCTACAGACCTGCATGATGCGTTAGAAATAATAGAAACAACAGCTGCATCATGATGTAGAGCTAAGGGGAACATCTGCAGAGTGTCCAAAATGGCAATGCAGTTTAGGCAGCCAGTTGCCGGTTCGCTTGCTCAACAAACAGGACTGAGCCCCCAACTGTCTCTCAGCAGCTCTAATCCACAACTCTGTTCCCGGCCTTGCCTTTATAGATGTCTGCGTTTCAACTTTGCACAGAGCTTTCTTTCTTTTGATTACCACCAAGGGGATTATGTAACTCTACTGAGCCTTCCCTTTCTTGTGCATCTCTTCGGTCCTTTGCTAAATTTTCCCTCTCCTCTTTTCCAGGCTTCTCCCAAACTCTTGTTCGAAGACTTTATTAGTTGACCTAGCAAATTAAAAAGTAGCAATTGCTTTGCTTTTGCATCTTTTGATTTTAAAAGGACATGTGCCCCTAAATGCCATGTCAGATTTTTCCCTTGCTCAGGTACATTGCAATATTGTCCTTGAAGTCTCCTGGAACAGAGACTGAAAATGGCCATATCAGGCCAGAGTGGATATTTACTTTGTCATTAGCTGTTCTCTCAAACATGCTCTCCATTCTGCTGCAGTGCAATTGCCACAGACATTTCCCCACTTCCCCCCCTGCCCCTTCCCCTGACCAGGAATGCTTCTTTTCCGCTGGTCATGTTTTTCTCTTATCAGATAATTGAGTTAAATGTGTATATAGTCTAGACAAATTCTGCCAGATGAGACAAGATAACAAAAGAACACGTTTTAGGAAATAATGACCACAAGACGACATGTTGTGCACCACTCTGCTCCTGACTGATAGCCCTCCTTATATAGTTCCGGACACAAGAGCCCCACACATTAAGAAATCTGTTTATTCTGCTCTTTTAGGACTATCTTTGTTTCACACTGGGAAAAACCAGAACCATTTCTAGGTGTAGAGAAGAGAATACTCAGCTAAAATGGAACAAAGAAAAGGAAAGGTCTTAAGAAAGGAGACTTAAAAGGTTGCTTTGAGGAAGACTTGGATTAAAAAACAAACAAGGGTTGCCTGGGTGGCTCAAGTCAGTTAAACGTCCAACTCTTGATTTCAGCTCAGTTCATGATCTCACAGTTTGTGAGTTAAAGCCTTGCATCAGGCTCTGATTAATGGTGCAGAATTCTCTTTCTCTCCACTCTCTCTGCCCTCTATCTCACTCTCACTCTCTTAATAAATAAACTTAGAAAAAAACCCACAAAGGTCACATTTTCAGTCAGTAAGAAAGGCAGCAAGATATGTTGAAAAGCCCAGAGTTCTGGTCCCGGCTAGTCATTAATTCACTGTATAAACTTGGGGAAATCATAGAAACTTTCTGGGGCTCACTGTTCTCACCTTCAAACTGAGGAAGTCAGTTTAGATGACTTCCAAGTTATCTCCCAGATTTGAAATTCCATGATGCTAAGACAGAGGATACTATGATTTATCAAAGACAGTACAATTAAAAAAACAAACAAACAAGCAAACAAACAAACAAAAAAACCTGAGCAAGTCTCTGGCATCCAAATGACTGGGTTCAAACAATGCCTCCATTTTTTTTTTTTAAATTAACACTAAGAAATTTCATCAGATTTTAACTTCCCTAAATCTCAATCTTCTACTATAAAATGGGGATAAAAACAGAATCTATGTGATAGGATTACTGGTGAATTAAACATAATTCACACACAGTGTTATTATGGTGCTTGGGGCTCAGAGGACACTCCAATGCCAAGAATTTAGGAAGGACTACAGTCTCTTGGGGCACTTGGGTGGCTCAGTTGGTAAAGCATCTGACTCTGGCTTTCAGCTCAGGTCATGATCTCTCAGTTCATGAGATCAAGCCCCACATCCAGCTCTACAATGACAGTGTAGAGCCTGCATGTGATTCTCTCTCTCCCTCTCTCTGCCCCTTCCCCCCAAAAAAAACCCCACATTAATTAAAAAAAATCTTTTAAAAAAAATTTTTTTTTGTTTTTTTTGTTTTTTTTTTAAATTTATTTTTGGGACAGACAGAGACAGAGCATGAACGGGGGAGGGGCAGAGAGAGAGGGAGACACAGAATGGGAAACAGGCTCCAGGCTCCGAGCCATCAGCCCAGAGCCTGACGCAGGGCTCGAACTCATGGACTGTGAGATCGTGACCTGGCTGAAGTCGGACGCTTAACCGACTGCGCCACCCAGGCGCCCCTTAATTTTTAATGTGTATTTATTTTTGAGAGAGAGAGACAAAGAGACAGAGCATGAGTGGGGTAGGAGCAGAGAGAGAGGGAGACACAGAATCCAAAGCAGGGTCTAGGCTCAGAGCTGTCAGCACAGAGCCCAGCGCAGGGCTCGAACCCACAAACCGTGAGATCACGACCTGAGCTGAAGTCGGACACTTAACTAAGCCACCCAGGCGCCCCAATTAAAAAAAACCTTATAAAGGACTACAGTCTCCTCACAAACACCTAGGAAGAAAAGCAGAGAGTACATTTGTGTGTATTTGGCTTGATGGGTTTCAGATCTCCTAATAGGATTATTTAAAAAAATCATAATATGTAAAACCCTCCTCCTAAATTCTGAGTATCGCAATTAATATGTCAGTCTAGCAGAGCATGGAGCTAGGGAGGTGGGCCTGAGACAACAGCGAAACTCTGACCTTCACTGAGCTTTAACCTCTGCCCCTACGCTTTTGGGGAGTTCGCCTCAGACCCAGCTAGCCATTCTCTGTCACTGAATAGAATTTAGGATACACGTGGCAGTAGACGATCCAACTTCAGTAATTTGCAGTCTTAACTATTCTCTAAAACCGATCTGTCCTTAGAAAGGAAAAGCACTCCAGGACCACAGAGCTTTGGTTTCCATGGCAACGGCATAGGTCAATAGCTGCAGTCACACCTTCGCCAGCCTTGATTGCATCTGGCAATTTACCATCTTCTGTGCTTCCCTTTGTTTGAGCCTCTCTCATTTGCTTAATTCCCTTCTCTATTGGGAGAGTCACAAAATGCAAAATGGCAGGAGCTGAATTTAAATTAAAAGGTAGGGGAGCCTTCATAATTTAAGTGCTATGGAGAGCACTGCTAATTCTATAACTCATATACATGTGCTACTTGAAATCAAATCCTATACCCTGAACCTCAGAATCTGTGCTTCCCATATTCTGCTGCAGCCTGGAAATTCTTGGCATACTCAATGGTTTGGGGGAAAACCAATGGCATTTCTGCCTCCCAAAATGGCATATTATGGGTATTGTTAGGATAAGGTCCACAGTCTTCAAGTTGTCACATAAAGCCCTGTATCATCTGACCTTTGCTCACAGGAACTAACATCTTCCTGCTCTTCCCCATTTACAATTGCTTAAGCAGTATTTTTCTTCTTTCAGGTTCTTGAACATACCTTATGCTTCAGGTCCTCACATACTGTCCCCTTTTTTTGCAACATCATTCCCTTAGCCTCTTTGCCTGACTATCTCCCGTTGGTCCTTTAGGACTCTGGTTAGGTGTCACTTTCTGCAAGAAAGCTTTTTTAACCCTAAGCCTAGTTAGTCTTTCATTATACTTAAATGTGCTTCCCTGTCATACCACTGTCAGCATACATTTTAGTAGCCAGTGTGACTGGCTTGCAACTGCCTTATACTGTGCAAGCCCACTGAATGCACAGGCATGTCTGCCCCTCCCCCTCCATCCACCAATGCCACTGCTGAATTTCCAAGGCTCTCCCCGATTTTGATACATCATGGATACTTGATAAATATTTGTTATAGGTCTGAAATCACTTTGCCCTACTGAGACCATTAAAGTTACTTGTTATAAATTATTTCATGACCTTGATGTTCCACAACTTCCTTTCTATACAACTACAAACATCTACTGGAAGGTGCTTTTACTCAAGATATATTGGAAATCTTCTTATATTTCACATGGACATCAGTACATAGATCACTCGAAGTGGACAAATTCTAAAATCTCTGGGCTATGGAGTATTTTTTTTTTATGATCTAGTCCATTAAACACTGATTTTTAGGTCCAGCTCAAAGTAGCTATCTAAGAAGACTTAAAAATAAATAACAAACAAAAATGTGGAAGTAAATTAAATAAGTAGCACTACTGAGCCATGAAATTTACAGTTATCAGACCAGTCCATTAGCATGATGCCTAGCAGGCCTAGACCCCTTCTTGCTGCTATACACACAGTGTTTTATTTCAGAGCTGATCACTTGGAAAAGGCAAAGGCAAAAGCAAAGGCAAAGGCAAAGGCAAAGGCAAAAACAAAGGCAAAGGCAAGGCATGCTGTTTTCCAAATGTTACACCACTAGGCTTTAGTAACTGGGGATTATTTGAGCCAGGCATTGAAGAAGCAGATACTCAGTACATGGTACACTGATATCATGATACTTTGAGGCTAATTTTTTTTTTTGACACTGGGACATTTTCAACTGTCAGCTTTTGAAATTATTAGCAAGCAACCTGTGCAACGGATACCCTCCCTTCACACCTGAGCCTTCTTTTATTCCATCACTAATTATGTCTCTATTTCTGAGTGACACCCAAGCCCTAACCCCAACTGTCAGTTTAGTCTATGCAAAATTTCAGATGTTGGACATCTGAAGGACAATGGACAGAAATAAGCATTAGGTAGTACACTATGTGGTCAAATGCTTCCAAAAGGCATCAGGGCAAGAGAGTTCATATATAAAACAGCTACATCCCTTAGAGAAAGTGTTAGGAAAAGAAGATGGGAGCCAAGGAAAGAGTCATGGAGAATCACCATACTGCATTGAGTATACAAGAGAGAAGGAAACTACAAAGGAGACTAAGAAAAGAATAAGGAGTAAGAATACCATGCTGCAAAGTGATCATGTAAGGTAAGAATGAAAAAGTGGATATTGGACTTACCACTCTCTGAATTTTGAAAACCAACTAGTTACTGCGGCTTAGAATAGCAGTTAAAAATGTGGAAACGGGCATAAGATCCCTTTCTTGATATCTTTCTTTCCCAACTTCTTCATGAGGCCCATTGTTCCAGCCTCGCCAATGGCCGAAGCCCTGGTCTTCTCTGTTCTCATTCTATCTGATGTGGCACCACCTGGCTCCAATGGCTGGGGGGAATCACAAAGCTTGCTTGTATTAAAATGTCAAAGAAATCCTATGGCATTTAATTTATATAAACATCTTTCCTACTATATCTTTGCATGTTAGCAATGCTCAAAATAATATATGTACCTCTTTCCATTATGATATTTTCCAAAATAGTTCAGTAATTTCACTACAAGTGTTAGTCATAAAGAAAAAAAATCATTAATTTGGTTAGTACACATAATGAAGCATACCCTATAAGTAAAGTACTGGTGATCAAGCAGGAAGACAAATATTTCTGCTTTCATGGAGCTTAGATTCTAGGTAGAGAGAACAGATTAAAATCATACCACTAACATTTGCCAGGTGGTTATAAGTGCTATGACAGAAAGTAAAACAGGGTTAAAAAGGTTCAGAGAGTAATAGTGGGGGCTGCTTCAGATTGGTTTGTCAGCTCTCAGTAGGTGTCATTTGGTCAGAGAGCTAAATGAAATGAGAAGTTCACAAAATGAATATCTAGGGAACAGCAGTCAAGGATGAGAGAATATAGCATCCCCAAATTAGGCAGTTTGAGGATTGGCAAAGAGGCTACTGATAATGTAAATAAATACACTTCCATCATGAGGGTGTGTGCAATTATCAATGTATTTACTAGTAGCCAATCATCTACATACAACCAGGATATAAGGACAGACCACTCTGTCTACTTTTTTTTTTTTTTTAATTTTTTTTCCACGTTTATTTATTTTTGGGACAGAGAGAGACAGAGCATGAACGGGGGAGGGGCAGAGAGAGAGGGAGACACAGAATCGGAAACAGGCTCCAGGCTCTGAGCCATCAGCCCAGAGCCTGACGCGGGGCTCGAACTCACGGACCGTGAGATCGTGACCTGGCTGAAGTCGGACGCTTAACCGACTGTGCCACCCAGGCGCCCCCCACTCTGTCTACTTTTTATATCATTATCATTCAAAGGAATCAAAAAACTCTTGGTGTTTCATCTACCACCTCTATTCAGATATATCCCAAATCTTTGTTTCATCCCTGATCTCATTTCTGAGCTATAATCCTTTCTAACCATTTGCTAAACCCTATAATCTGGATATTCTGCAATTACTTCATTCTCAGCCTATCAAAAAAGCCTAGTATACACATAGTGTACTTTCCAATGGAGAGAGAGAGAGTAGGGATAAAAAAAAAAAACAGTAGAAATAATAACAAAAAAACTTTCAAATTTGATGAAAACTATAAAACCATAAATCTAAGAAGCTTCAGAACAACCCAAGCACAAAAATATGAAAAAAGCCATACCAAAGTATACTGTAATAAAATTTCTGAAAAACACTGAGAAAGACAAAAATTTTAGAAGCAGCAGGGAGAAAAGGAAACATTATATACAGAA
Organism: Lynx rufus; assembly: GCF_022079265.1. NCBI lineage: Eukaryota > Metazoa > Chordata > Mammalia > Carnivora > Felidae > Lynx > Lynx rufus. The sequence continues at coordinate 126,595,046 of NW_025814823.1, read as the reverse complement.
GAACAGTGATAAGAATAAAACTGAACTTCTTGTTAGACAAAAATACAGTCCAGAAGACAATGAAACAATATCTTTACTGTCAACCTAGAATTCTATACCCAGCAAAAACATATTTCAAAAATGAGATGAAATCAAAATTTCTTCAGATATGTAAATGATGAAAGAATTCAGCATCAGCAGCCTTTCAGTATGGGAATTGGTAAAAGTCCTTCAAACAGAAGGAAAATGATATCGTATGGAAATAATGATCTAGAAGAAGAAATGACAACAATGTTAACTAGGTGGGTAAATAGAAAAGACTTTCATAATTTAAATTTATTTAAAAGATAATTGACTGGGGGCGCCTGGGTGGCTCAGTTAGTTAAGCATCTGACTTCAGCTGAGGTCTGATTTCACCATTTGTGAGTTCAAGCCCTGTGTCAAATTCTGTGCTAACAGCTCAGAATCTGGAGCCCACTTCAGATTCTGTATCTTCCTCTCTCTGGCTCTCCCCCACTCATACTCTGTGTGTGTCTCTCTCTCAAAAAATAAATTAAAAAAATATTTAAAAATTTGAAAAAAAAAGATAATTGACTGCTTAAACAAAAATAAGATAAATGTATTGATAACAAATGTAAGTTTATAACATATATAGAGGTAAAATGTATGAGAAATTCAGCACAAAGGCTTAGTGGAAAACAATGGAAGTTTACTTTTGTAAGGTTCTTATACTATACATGAAGTGACATATAATTTGAATGTGGACTATGACAGCTAAACATGTAATATAAATTCTAATGCAACCACTAATGTCCCCACAGGGTTAGAACTAATAAGCCAAAAAGGGAATAAAATGAAATTAGCTTTAATAAGCAATTATTCCAAAAGAAGGAAGAATGAAAGGAAAAAAGAAAATAAGAAACAGTTGGAACAAATAGAAAGTAAACAGTAAGATGTCATATTTAAAGCCATAATAATAATCACATTAGATGTAAGTGGTACAAATACCCCAAATGAAAGCAGAGATTGTCAGATTGGATACGAAAGCAAGACCTAACTCTGTGCTGCCTACAAAATAATGCATTATAAATATAAAGGCACAAACAGGTTAAAAGTAAATGGGTGAACAAGATATACCATTGTACCACTAATTAAAAGAAAGTTGAAATGGCTATACTAGTATCAGATGAAGGATATTTCGGAGCAAAGATTATTGCCAAGTATAAAGACTGTGATTGGATAATGACAAAGGGGTCAAATAATCAAGAGGACATAATGATACTTAATGTTTCTTCACCAAATAATAGAACTTTAAAATACGTAAGGCAAAAGCTATGAAAAAGATAAAAGTGTAAGGAGAAACAGATAAAATCCACAACTTTAATCAGAAAATTTAACTGTCATCTCTTAGTAAGTAGACAAAAAAAAAATCAGTAAGAGTGTAGAGGAGTTGACACAAATGCCCATCAACTGATGACTGGATAAACAAATGTAACATGGTCATACCTACAATGTAATATTATTCAACTATAAAGAGGAGTGAAATACTGATATATGCTAAAATACTATATTAAGTGAAAGATGTCAGTCATGAAAGAGCACATATTATATGATTCTATTTATATGACTAGAATAGTCAAATCTATACAGACACAAAGAATAGTGGTTGCCAGGTGCTATGACTGAATATTTGTGTCCTCCCCAATTCATATGTTTAAACCTAACACCTAATGTAATGGTATTTGGAAGTAGGACTTTGGGAGGTAATTAGGTCATAAAAAGGATTAGTGCCCTTATAAAAGAGATCTCAGGGAGATCCCTCCACCTGCCACCATGTAAGGACACGATGAAAACATGGCAATCTAAGAGCCAGGAAGTGAGCTCTAATCAGACACTGAATTTGGTGACACCTTGATCTTGGGACTTCCCAGAGTTTAGAACTGTGAGAAATAAATGTTTTTTTTAAACCACCAATCTGTGATATTTATGTTAATAGTAGGCTGAACTAAGAGATGAAAGAAATGAAAATGGGGAGTGACTGCCAAGGGAATTTCTTTGGGGAATGATGAAAATGTTCTGGAATTAGACAGTGATGAAATTTGCACAACTTTGTGAATATACTAAAAACCACTAAATTGTGTGCTTTAAAAAGATAAAATTTATGGCATGTAAATTGTATCTCAATAAAAACAGAATGTAAAGGACTTGAACCATACTGTCAAGCACCTTGAACTAATTGGCACTAAATGCCATTTATAGCATACTACACCCAATAGCAGAATATACACTGTTTTCAAGTTCACATAAAACACTTACCAAGATAAACCCTATTTTAGTCCACAGAACAAATTTCAAATCTAAAAGAATTTAAAACATATTAAATATGTTCTCTAACCACAGTGAATTTATATTATAAATCAGTAAAAAAATAAGGAAAATTCTCAAACATTTGTAAATTAAATAACAAACTTCTAAATAACCCAATGTTCAAAATAATAAAAAGGGAAATTACAAAGTATTTTTTCTGAATAGAAACAAAAACATGTCAAAATGTGTAAGATGCAATTAAAGCAGCACTTTCAGAAAAATGTGTAGTCTTAAACATCTATACAGAGAAGGAAGAAAGGACTCAAACCAATGACTTCAGCTTCCACTTTAAGAAACTAGAAGGAGATAAGCTAAGTAAAGCTAATTAAGCAGAAAAAAATATAATAAAGAGCAGCAATCAATGAAATAGGAAACCTACAAACAATAAAGAAAATCAATAAAACCATTTGAAAAGAGAGAGAAGACACAATATCAAGAATGAGAGAGGTGATATTGTCATATGTAGATATTAAAAAGATAATAAGGAAATGTTATGAATAACTTAAAAATAATAAACTCAACAACTTACAAGATCAAACTACCAGAGTTCATTCAAGGATAACTTAATACTACTATATCAATTAAAGAAGTTGAATTTAGAAAATTCTCATATAGAAAATTCCAGGCTCAAATAGTCTGGCTGATACAAACACTTAGAGAAGAAATATCAGTTCTGTTCAAACTCTTCCAAAAATTTCTATGAGGTGAGCATCACTCTTGATGCCAATACCTGATTAAATGACCATATTTCACTCACTTCTTGACCAGAAGAGCTTAGTTTCCTGAAATAGTATCCTTAAAATACAAACAACAGTCCTCTGATGTCTTTTAGGAGTCTCCTGCTACCTGGAAGCTTCCCATTCTTGACTCCAGAGCAAAGAAAGCTGATGATTATAATCTAGTACAAAACAACCTATGGTCAATGACTCTCAGAACTTCAAAAATAGAAGCGGTATCTCTTTTTTTTCCCCTTGTTCTGGTCTGAGATACTCATTTCTTAACAGTAACAAAAACAGCCAAAGTGATTTTCTGACATGTTTATCGTCCCCCAAACAGAAAAAGCAAAACATAAGTCAAAATATCATTTTAATATTGTTCAATAGCTTGTCACTCAATGATGAAAATTCATAAAGTATGACAAGGCTTGAGATGTTGTAAAGCAAGGTTTTCAGTGGGTTAAGTAATGGCCCCTTTGCTGTGGAGACCAATAATAGATTGGGGTATATTACTCTACCTCATTATTGGGGTATATTCTTATTACTTTTATATTGATGTATAATGCAGACTTAGGTGAATGTTTCAAGCTGAAGGCTGAGAGCAATCTGAAGAAGCCAGGTGTTCATTGTTGCTGGATGTTGGCCATGGTGTCTCACAGAGATTAGCTGCATGTCACAGGATATGAACTTGCCTGCATTTCTGGGAGTATACAGGAAAACTACACTCATTATATTTGATGCTACTGTCTCCTTTCCCTCACCCCTGACATCTCTCCTCCTTTAATTGTGGTACATGTGGTCACTTTTCTAATAATAAAACACAAATACAAACTGCTGCTCTCAATAGATGCAGAAAGATTTTACTATCTTTACCTCTCAAGGACATTTTTACTTTTCAGATTTTAGGAAGATGGAGAAATATTATAATAAAGGATGCAAGAAGCAGATAAAAATATGAAGAAGACAGACACAAAGAGAGAGACGGAGAGAGAAGAAAGAGGGTGTGTGTGGGGGAGGGTGAGGTGGAGAAGTGAGGGAGGAATGGGAAATGAAAGAAGGAAAAAGAGAAGAGGGACTCAAAACCAGAGAAGGGATGAAGAAGAGTATGTATTATAAAAAGAAGGTGGATGACAATCTCCTTTGTTCCCTTTGCCCACCCCCACCAAAACCTGCTAGTAAGAAAAGTAGGAAGAGATTTTCAATTGATAAAGAACTTAAAATTAATTTTTAAAAAGTAGTCAAGACAAGAAGTGGTGAAAGATCACGGTCTAAATACTTCTACACAGTCCTTTTACTATATTTTCTGGCCAAAGAGAATAAACAAGTATCAAATATTCATCCTATCTCTGGAAAATGACCTGTAATGGATGTGTCAACATATATATTTCACAGTATCAACCACCATTCTTAAAAATCGTTAAGAGGGGCCCCTGGGTGGCTCAGTCGGTTAAGCGTCCGACTTCAGCTCAGGTCACGATCTCACGGTCCATGAGTTCGAGCTCCACGTGGGACTCTGGGCTGATGACTCCGAGCCTGGAGCCTGCTTCCGATTCTGTGTCTCCCTCTCTCTCTGCCCCTCCCCCGTTCATGCTCTGTCTTTCTCTGTCTCAAAAATAAATAAACGTTAAAAAAAATTAAAAAAAATCATTAAGAATTTACTACCCTCCTCACTGGCCATTCTTTCTCAGGCTCCTTTGCTATATTCTCCTCATTGACCTAACATCAGAATACTGCAGTTTGAGGGGGACGTCTGCATTGCATCCCTTTTTCTATTGTTTCTCTACTCTTTGTTCCAGGTCATCACATAAATCCCTGTTCCTCTAGATACCACCTAAATGCTTGCTGATGGCTCTCGAATGTACATATCCACTTAGGAGCTCTCCTCCAAAATTCAAATGTGTATCTACAACTGCAAATTGGGGATTTTTACTTGGGTCTCAGGACATGTCAGAATAAACAGGTCCAAAATTGATTTTTCCCCTTTGGTAGTAGGTTGACAGACTTAAATTCTACTTACAACTTTCTTTTTCCCTTGGCTCCTTTCCTATGAGGCTATCAAAGGTCAAAATTCAATTTCTCCTCCACTCATACCTGGTGGTATCCATGTATACATGTAACACCATTCTGGTCAATGACATATAAATAGGTATCTCCTGATGTGGTCTTTTCCTTTTATCCTTCAGGACCAGAACACAAATGTAAGGCTTGCACGTTCCACAATCATTTGGTGATCATGAGTTAATACAAATGAGGATGAAAGTTACAGCACTAAGGATGGCAGAGAGAAAATAGAGAAAGAACATGGATTTCTAATGGTACTGTTAGCCTAATACACTAGCCTTCAAGTGCCTCACTTCAGTGTCCACATTATTTGAAATAAATGAAGGTGTACATGCCTAAGTCAATGTAGTCAGCTTTTCTGTTACTGGGAGCCCAAGTCATTCCTGACACAGCCTCCAAAACAGTTTCCACTGTAAGTCTTCCTCATCTCACTGAAATGCTTTATAATCGCCCCTGCTGCTCCAGCCAGAAATAAGGTGGTTCTTCTAGACTTCTCTGTTACAATCCCCAATCTTAACCCTTCCCTACCAAACATACATACTGAGTCCATCAGTAAGTCCTGTGGCAGTTCCTCCAAAGATTAAGGTAGCTATGTCAATGGCTTTATCTGCACTGCAGCCACTCCTGTCTAAATTAAATGCAAAAGCTTTTCACACCCCTACCCATCTCACACTTTCACGGATAACTCCTTTCACCCTTAAGTCCCATCTTAAGTGTGTCTCCAGAGAAGCCTCTTTTGACCATTCCATTAAAATTCTTCCCTACCCAACCCTATTGCTCTCAAAAACAAAAGTTTTTTTTCTTCAAAGCATTTTTATTTGTATACTGGGGTCCACCCTGGGAAACAGAAAGCTTACCGGTTTAAGAGGGAGAATTTAATACAGAGAATTAGCAAAAAGGTATTAGTTGACTGGAAGGATATAAACAGGACACTGAGGTGCCACAAAGACAATGACTGCAGGAGAGAGCACCCATGCCTCGGGCTTGGACTTGAAGCTCAGAGGGTCTCATCTGTCTCCTCCAGAGGAGGCTCTGAAGAGCTGCCTCTCAGATTCTAAGGTGAGCTTGTTACCTCTGACAGTGTGCAATTGAGCTGATTCTGGGAATGCCGGAAGAAACTAGAAAATGCAAAGAACTGGTGATGCTGGAGTAAATTACATGGCAATGGTACCTGCCAGGGCCCCAAGGAGAAAGAGTAAGTCCCTTTTGGTTCCAATCGTCTACGAGTCTTCCACGGTGCTCCCTTTGAACAGAGCCCTATATGGGTCCACTTGGCAAAGGAAAAATACAGCTTGCAGAGTCTCAGCCTGATCAATTCAGGACAGCATATAAAAGGAAGACCTCAGGGATAAGATACTACAGCTTAAGAAGTGCATATTTGTTTATTTATTGTCTTTTCTTTCCTACTAGACAATATGTGTTCAAGACCCATGTCTTTCTTTATACGTTTTACCCCTTCCATGTGCCGAGTAAAAGTACATAGATGGTACTTGAAAAATATTTTTTGAATGAATGAATTTATTAGATTTTTCTCCAAACTGCTGAGCAAAATACACACCTTAATTCTTGTCAATTGAACAATACTGATTGCCTCATATAATGGTCTAGGCACTGGAGTTAAAATAGGAATATGAGGCACTTCCTTATTACTTAGCAAGGAATTTAAGACATTCTCATATGACATTAAATAGTAAAATGCCATAGAAAACATTCATATGTTTGAATTTCCACAGACTTAAGCAGGCAGAAAAATCTATAGGAAATAAGAAAAGAAAAAGGTAAAGGCAGGTTTGGAATAACTCAGAAGACATGTGGAAGAAGTTACCATACGAGGCACGCTTGAAAGGGGGCAGACCAACAAAGCCATGGAGGAGGGATGGGTCTGGCAATTCTCATATGATTATGAGGAAAGCAGACAAGTGAGAAATTAGTAGGAGTCACTGGAAAAGTAAACTGGAACCAACTGTGGGAAATCATAAGTCCTAGAGTTAGATTATAAATAGTACATTGGGGCGCCTGGGTGGCTCAGTTGGTTGAGCATCTGACTTCGGCTCAGGTCATGATCTCGTGGTTCATGGGTTTGAGCCCCGTGTCGGACTTTGTGCTGACAGCTCAGAGCCTGGAGCCTGCTTTGTGGATTCTGTCTCCCTCTCCCTCTGCCCCTCTCCCACTTGTACTCTGTCTCTCTCTCTCTCTCTCTCTCTCAAAAATAAATTAAAAACATTTTAAAAATTAAAAAAAATTATAAATAGCATGTTGTTTGCAAAGAGGAGACACTAAGAGGTTTCAGCAAAGGAGTGATGCAGCATTGGAAATATATTCTGAAGATAAATCTGGCAACATCATGGGTGAATGTGTAGACACTAGAGCCAGAAAGACTTGTTAGGAGACTGACAGCAATCTTGAGCCAGAAAAGATGGTAGAGGGAGAAATAAAAGAAAAAGATAACAGGTAACAGAAGGAAGAATCAATATAACACAATGCAGAATTAATCTAGCAAAATGAGGGTAAAGGGGATCCCTGGAATTAACCCACAGTGATACACAGACAGAAGGTTCAGAAGGGTGGAGACAGATAAAAGATCATTGAGTTTCACTCGAAGAACAGGATGAACAATGGCATAAGTACAAGAAAAGTCCCAGTGAATATTTATCCTCTAATAACTGAACCCAGTGTTTTGAAAAGTTATGAATCTGGAAGAATATATATGTCTTCATCTTGAGAGACTTCAGAAGTGCTAGGCTTCTGGAAGTTGTAATATTGAGATGATGTCTCATTTCCATAGATATGCTCCTCAAAATTGGTGGGCCGAGTGTTCTCATATAGTTCCTTATCAGTTTCTTCTTTAGCTCTGGGAGGACCGACTTCCACATTTTCATAGTTGTCATACATGTTAACCCCTCTTCCAGAAGATGTATAGTCTTGGGTCTGAACTGAGATTTTATGCCTTGAGTTGACAGTGAGGGGATCTGAGAGCGTTTTAGCATAGTCTTTTCTCCTGCTGCTTCTCCTCTGCAAAAACCTTGGTAAGGTAAATTGCACTGGGTTATGGTGTTTCCAGTGCCAAACACACCCAATTCCACAGATCAACAACAGTAAAAGAAGGGAAAGTCCTATAGAAACGGCCACTGAAGTATTTCCACAGCTTTTCAACATTTCTGCACAAGCAGTGTTTAGTAGTGTGGTGTGGCCCTTAATGAATTCACAGGTGCAGACCAGCGTAATTCCTTGTAGGGTAGAGTTAAGAAGCAATCTTGGAAGTTCTTTCAGGCATTTCTTTTTCAGATGTGAAAGAACATCATTTGGCAAAGTCCTGATACAATTAGAGGAGAGGTTGAGTAAACGGAGTCTTTGAAGATCGTTCTTGTTGTATGTGATGTTTTTTACAGTACAATCATTAATGTATACTTGCACGATGTCGGGGGGGATTTTACTCGACTCCACTTCCCTTTCTATAAATGAATCACAAAATGAAGCAGAAATGAGTGGAAGATAATGGCAGAGTAGACAACTCAAGAAAGAGAAGGTTGAACGATCTGCCATCCAGACACCTGTAAATTAAGAACATATTAACTGAGTGTTTATTTCATAGCATAACAAAACATATTAGTTTTATATTTATTACATAGCATAATAAAAAAATCTGCCAATATCTACCACCATATTAAGCACCAGCACTTAGTGAGTTCCTGCTACAAAAGAGAAGAGAGTACTAGCTGTTGTGAGGAGAGAAAAAGAGAAGAACTTCTATCTGGCCAAGTGTGAGTGATTTTATTAATTAGATTTCAACATGACTTTTGACAATGAGGCTAATAATTTTCAAGTGAAACGCAATGCTTTGAATGCAACAGGTAGAAGCGATACGAGTACACACGGGCAATAATTTCCATTGCTTATCACCTCCTCCGTGATGCCTGTGGCGTAGTCAGGGACGATGTCTTTTCCTTAATCACTCCTTCCTCTGTACTTCCCTATTAATGAATCCATTCCCGGGTAAAGCATGATAGCCTAACTTACAGGGAACTGTGTGTCTTCCTACCTGGTTAAATGGTGGGCGGGGGTTGGGACTTTTCATCTTTATATTCCTAGAGAACACCATTAACAGCTAGTGCAGAAAAGGAGTTCAACTGATATTTATTAAATAAATGAGTCAAGAAACAAATGACTCCTAACGTCAGCATCTAATTTCTTAAGTCAACAGTTTAAAACTTGAGACACATCTTCTAGCGCTCACTTTGGCAGCACATATACTAAGATATATCTTCTAAAGGGCATAGTTTATACTTAATAGAAGACAATAGCTCTTTTATATTACATAAAATATCTAAAAATACTTTGAAAGTCTTCCTATCACTAGTGCTCTCACAACTTCCAGCAAAAAAAAAATTTCAATTAAGATAATTTTAGAATGTTTTCTGTCAATGCTTTAAAATAGCAATGAAGAGAGAAATGAAAAGCATTTATAGCCAGATTGAGTTGTTGTATTATGATTTTATCAACAAAATAGTATTACTCTATGTTCTTAGCCTAGACACAGAAATAGTTACATCTAATACCATTTTCATTGTTTCCAGTTTTAAATTTTTTTGTTAACGTTTATTTATTTTTGAGACAGAGAGAGACAGAGCATGAACGGGGGAGGGTCAGAGAGAGGGAGACACAGAATCTGAAACAGGTTCCAGGCTCCGAGCTGTCAGCACAGAGCCCGACGCGGGGCTCGAACTCACGGACCGTGAGATCATGACCTGAACTGAAGTCGGCCGTTCGGCTGCTCAACCAACTGAGCCATCCAGGCGCCCTTCATTGTTTCCAGTTTTATTGAGATATAATTGATATACAACTTTGTATTTGTTCAAGGTATATACAACATGATGATTTGACATATGTATTATTGCAAAATGATCACTGCACTAAATTTAGCTGATGATCATCACCTCACATAGCTACAGTTTTTTTCCTGTCATGATAACTTTTAAGATCTACCCTCTTAGCAACTTTCAAATATACAATACAGTATTGTTAGCTATAGTCATCCAATATTGTGAACAGTGCTTGTAGGATGATTATTATCTACTGAATGTCAGTATTGATAATATTTAGTTAAGAGCTTCTTTCGTTTCAGCTTTAAAACACTTTTAGATAGATGGATTATCTCCTTTGATCCCACAGCTGCTGTATGAAGTAGATACTATTGTTATGTCCATTTTACAGAAGAGCAAGGAGAGGATTAAAGAGTTTAAGTAACTTCTTGAATAACTAAGAAGTGACCGAATCAGGATCCAAGCAAAGTTTGCCTCCAAATACTCTTCTTACCCACATTTCTATAAATGGCTATCAAAAACATCTATCGCTAAAATTTTAAAGCTTGATTAGCTCTGAGATTCGTGAGGGCTGGAGTTCTTATTTATCTTTACATTACCAAATCCAGCACTAGACACAGAAGAGCTACTTATTTAAATATTTGTTAGTGAATAGAGCAAACTGCATTAGGATAACAACAGTAACAATAAACAGGTAAAAGGAAACCCCACAAAGTTGAGCCCTACTTTCAGTGAGTATTCACACAAGACAGTAAAGTTTTCTAAATTTTTTCACCATTGGAATACATCAATGTGCAAATTTTCAGTTTGGCATGTCACACAAAATACCAAATTACATATGAGATGCAGTTATCTTTTATATAATTTATTTGATAAAAATATATGGACAGATAGCCCGGTTCTAGACATCTTTTAATCTCTTTATAATCGTGGTAAATTCTCTCCTTTATAAGGTCAGACACAATGCTTATGTCAAGGCAAATATTTGGCAAATGACTTTAACCATTAGGATCTCATTTCCTTTCTAAAGCAGATGAGAACCAATCATATGTAAGATATTTTATGTTAAAAGTGATTACTCGTTTAAGTAAAAATTTGTTAGCACATTTGAACAGAATTTCAAATATAGATTAAAATTAATCACCTTATTAAAAGGTGCTAGGCTTGCAACAAAAGTGGGGAAGGCTAACTATTGCTGAGGATAACGTAATAAATTGCCCTCTCAATTTCCAAGAGGAGAATTTATTTTTACCATCTATTTTCTTCTATGTAGGCACTCCAGAACATTTCAAATATTAAAACTGTTTGTCAAAAGAAGTACTTACGGAAATAAACACAAGAAAACTTCTTACAGGAGAAAAAATGCATCCTTTTCCTTTCTCTAAAATAACTTAACAGGAAAAACTCTGAGAGGCAAAAAAGGAAAGACCCACTAGAATGAAAACCATGTGTTAAACAAGAGCCCTTCAAAGATAGCTTAACATCCCAGTAAGCCTAACTTTGCCCAATCTTAGAGAAGACTGTTTTCATTCTTGAAAGCAGTTCCAACAGACTAACAATTACTCATTTGTCCTAAAATTACAAGTGGTTGATAGACTTCTAGAATTTTCAAAGGCAGATATTGTCCTTGTGTTTGGAAAAGCCTAATCTTACACGTGTAAGCATATATACAGTAAAGACACTAACATCACCCTCCGTTTGTAAACTGATATTTCCCCCTATCACCACCTAAGGCCATCTAAAAACTGTGTCTGGTAACATAAAAAAAAGTCACTGATTATTTAAAATGAATTTGTTTCTTACAGTTGTTCATTAGTCACACACCTTAAATCAGGTTCTTACCTTGAGACTGCTGTGCCAAGCTCCCTTCTGTTCTTTTGGTTAAACCTGCTTTGATGTTCCCCTTTTTTGCTTTGGTCAGTTACTTCCTTCTTTACGTCCTCCTTTCAGATTATTTCATACTTGCAAAGTTTCCTGGCTCTAGAGGAAGTTCTTATCAGATGCACCAGAATTAAGATAAATGGCATGAGATTTTGAAAAAGGAAGCTCAGCCCTTCTTGTTATCAAGTAATAATTCTCCAACTAAATCAGAAAATGATCAGAAAATGATGCATGAAGCCCAGATGCTTTTGTTTGTGCAATATAAATAAAAGGTGCAGTCCTCACTTCACAGTCAATAAGAGTCATTTTTGCACTTGCACTTAAAATTTTTTTAAAAACAGAGATTTTAAAATGTAGTTACATAGAGGTCTTGTTGATTTGTTTGCTCGCGGGATTGCTAAAAGAGTCCTCCTTTGAAATATTATGTCCCAGCGCCGCAAGTTACATTTACACTTGTCAAGCCAGTGTCCCAATTTTGGATCAGAAAGTGTTCATATTCTTTAAGTTGATGACACAGGAATTTCCCCAAGTAAGTATATTCTGAGTTGCGCTATTTCTGTGATTTTCTAGTAGGTAGAAAGAAAAACTGTTTAATAATAGTAACCAGCACATTCTGGACACTCAGTAAGTCTCCTAAATGTTTGGTGTACTCCTCAGTGAATTCTGACAACAACTCCAGAGAATAGGGCTGCTCTTCACCCTATGGTACAGAGGAGGAAATGGACGCAGGGTGGTAACATCATCACCCACCCAGTGTGGCCTGGCAGGCTGCCTCCGGCACCTGTGTACTAAACCACTACACTTGCTGGCTTGCTTGGATGAGTAACAGGTTTCCCACATAGATCTCTTATTTAGCAGCATTTCTCAGAGACCAACTCCACAGAGTATAAAAATGGAAAATGCTGAATTAAAAAGACGAGATCATAAAGCAATGGAAATTTTGCCTTTTAAATTGCATTGGAAGTTTCTCAACTCCAGAGGATTTCCCTTGTATCAGGGGATTTAAAAGAAGAAGACTTCATTGCTGAAACACCAACCAGACATCAGAAGAGCAATACTGTCAACACAGATTGGGGACTGACATTGTGCCAGGCATCGTGCCTGTGCTAAGCAGCGGGGATGCCATAATGAACGAACTGTCTTGTAGCAATGAAACCTCCTGGAAGAGGCTGCTGTATCCACAGGTCATTTCAGATCAAGGTGATAAGGGCTAGGAAGGACACACTTAAGCAGAGAGTCCTCTCTGCTTATAAATGGGCAATATTATAAATGGGGAGTAAGGAAAAGAGACATCCATTTCAGAATGGTCAGGGAAGGCATGACCTGAGCTAAGGCTCATAAAATAAAAGGGAGTTAATCAAGGCAGAATAGAAGGGTTCCAGGCAAAAACCCCTGAGGGAAGGAGGTTATGAAGGGCTGTTGGGAATGAATTATGAAACACAGTACCTTATTGGTGTTCCATTCTAAACTGTGAAATCTGCCCCCTGAAACTCATGTCAGGCCTAAAGAGAGGTACATTGTTATGGTTCATTGGCCAACTTAGAAAAGTCTGATTACAGTCCAGGGCTAAAACAAAACAAAACAAAAACCAAAACCCAAACAAAAACAAAAACAAACAAAACTGATAATGTAAGAAAAACAAAAAAACAAAAAGGCCTAGGAATTTCACTCCTAGGTATATACTCAACAGAAATGAGGGCCATTTCTGTTTATAACTGCTTTAAATTAAAAATATCCTAAAGCTTTAGAAACATTTCAAAGGTCCCTCAACAATACAGTGGGTAAAGAGAACATGATAAATTCATGAAACTGAATACTACATATAGCAATAAAAAACTTGAACTACTAATAGATTACAACAACATAGATGGATCTCAGAAATATAATGTAGACTTTAAAGAGTTATGCACAAAAGAGTACAGACTGTAAGATTCCATTCTTAAACCATGGAAAGCTTATCTACAAACAGATGATGGTAGAAGACAGCAAAATGGTGATTACTATAGACTGGGAGCCTTCTCAGATGCCAGAAACGTTCTATATCTCGATCTTTGTGGTGGTTATATATAACCATTCATCACGCTCTCTATTTATGATTTGGGCACTCTATGCAAACTGTATGTTAATTAAAAGAAATTGGGAATGTATGATAAGACAATTCTTTAAAAAGTCACAAAAAGTTGAGATAATCTATCTAATATCTCTAAGATATGGTTTTTATTCATTCAGATTACCATCTCCTTTGGTAGACTGGTCTGGTCTACTCATTTGGATGGAGAAACACTTTGTTCAACTATAGGCAGACTTTCAGCTGGTTGAATTCCAAATTTATCTAGAGTTTCTTGAGTCTGGAGGTTGGTAAGGCTGGTGGTAAGAAAGAGGGGAGTTAGTAATGAATCTTGGGCTCCATCCCAGTCAAAGTAGGCAATTTTTACTTTCTGAGATTATATAAATGGTCTTTCATTGGCACACCTTGACTTAAAGATGAGGTGCTGAAAAATCATGTTCAACTTAAAAATAGATAAGTACAAAGCAGTTTTACCTAAAAGAAATAATTCTGGCATCTTGGGCAAGTAACAGAACTTCTCAGTCTTGCTTTCTTCATCCATAAGACAACAATGGATTGGGTGATCCCTTAGCTTCCTTCAAGTTCTACCAAGTACAAATGAACAATATAAATGTTCGTTGCATTCAGAAGAGGATTTTTGAAACTGGTTTTCAAGTGTAGCATACACTTCCTTTTAGTCCAACTCCCTCTTTTCATCATGAGTCTTTCCTAATTGCTACACAGATCAGATAACACGACTTAAAGCTTGCTTCAGCTTCAGTTGAACAACGCTCCCTCCCTCCCCCAGTGTTCTCCCCTTTTTTTCCTTCAGAATGAAATAAACAAACACTGGGAAAACTGAGCAATCATTCATTAAGAAAAAAAAACAACACTGAAAACATTTTGCTTCTTCATGACTAAAATTGAAAGCTGAATAATTTAGCACTCATAAGGTAAAAAGACTCCCCATTCATCTTAGACTGTGGATATGATTTCACAAGTCAGGTAACTGTTAACTATTTCAACAGAGTTTCTGTTCAGTTGAGGAAGGCATTGTAAACTAGAGTTAACAGCAGATACCAAATCATTGTTAGCTTCTGCCAACTTCTTCAGTAAATGTTGAGAGGCATAACAGATCACCAATTTTAAGTAACTGGCTATAGTTTGAAACTTCACCCAAAAGTCAGCCTGGATGTGAGAAGTGGAGCCTAGCAGACACTCTCTCCCACATACAGGACAGTGAAGACCAGCCTAACCATTTCACACCTGGCAGGAGGGGGGCACTGGGGCGGTAGGTCAGCTTAAAGAGGAAGGCACAACTCTAAATCCTTTGCATTAAGACCCTGAAAAATCTCCCATGTACACTGAATCTGAGTGAGAAATTAGGAGAAGCAGAGAATAGTAACTTCTATAGATTTACCCTCCCTACCTGAGATGATGTCCTGTGTAACTCTATTCCCATGAGGAGTAGTAGGAGGTGAATAAAATAACTAGCCAAATATTCCCAGAGTGGGTAGGGGCTAGGGACCTGTCTGAAAAGACCCTGATAAGCAGGGTTCCCTTTTCTCCCTCTAGGAAATAGACTTCAGAAGGCAATTCAGCTTCAGATGACCAAAGAACATTCACCCAGAAAGCAACAGCTGAAGCGCGTGGGGCATAAGTGGTTAATGGCCTCAAGTAAGCTGTCAGGTACTCCCACATGAGTTTCTCTGAACCCATTGTCTGTGCTTCCTTACAGGTACATTAATCATAGAACAGGCTAAAGTCATGTTGTTCTTTCTTAGGAGACATAACTCTCACCGTGATATATGCCTTTTATTGGTTAATTTACTAGAATTTTAAGACTATCTCCTTTTCGTCTTCAGAGTCCATCCCTATCTCTGACATTATTAACTAGCTTGGGCCAGTCATTCTATCACAGAGAATCTCAATTTTGTCATCTGAAAAATGGATTTTAGTGGGTAATTGGTTCTTTTTTTAATGTTTATCTATTTTTGAAAGAGAGAGAGAGAAGGGGCAGAGAGAGTGAGACACAGAATCCAGAGCAGGCTCTAGGCTCTGAGCTGTCAGCCCAGAGCCCTACACAGGGCTTGAACCCACGAACCCTGAGATCATGACCTGAGCCAAAGTCAGACACTTAACTGACTGAGCCATGCAGACATTCCAAGGTCATTGGTCTTAACTATAGTTGTTCACTAAAATCTCCTGAGAAGCTTTTAAAGATATTGATGCTTGGGTTCCAGTCCACAAAAATTAAAGCAAAAATATCTAAGGGTATAACTAAACATCAATCGGGTTTTTTTTAAATTTTTTAAATGTTTATTCATCTTTGAGAGACAGAGAGAGACAGCATGAGCAGGGACAGGACAGAGAGAGAGGGAGACACAGAATCCAAAGCAGGCTCCCCCACTCTGAGCTGTCAGCACAGAGCCTGACGTGGGGCTCGAACCCATGAACTGCGAGATCATGACTTGAGTCAAAGTTGGACGCTCAACCAACTGAGCCACCCAGGTGTCTGAAACATCAGTAGTTTTTTAAAAAGCTCCTCAGGTAGGAAGTTCCCAGCAGTATTGAGCACTCAGGTCTTTTATGAACTAAAATCCTAGGACTCTGCTGTATGATCTCCAATCAACCACTCAACTCTTGAGTTTTCTTTCTTTTTAAAGTTTATCTATTTCTAAGAAAGACAGACACAGTGCAAGGGTAGGGAGAGCAGAGAGAGGGAGAGAGAGAATCTCAAGCAGGCTCCACACTGTCAGCGTAGAGCCTGATGTGGGGCTTGAACTCACGAAACTGAGAGATCATGACCTGAGCCAAAACCAAGCGTCGGGACACTTAATTGACTGAACCACCCAAGTGCCCCTTTAATTTTCTTTACTATAAAAATGGAACTTGAGAGATAATGTTACAAGAAAAAAGAATCTGGAAAGTGCTCAAGGTTCATTGGAGAAATACATGTTATTAAAAACACCTAGGAATTTGTACGCTGGCTGCAATGGCACTAATAGTTCACATCTACTTCACACTTGAGCATGTGTCCCAGTGCCCTCTGGGCCCCTTATATGAATTTTCTTTTTTAATTCTCACAAAAAGCATAAAGATGGGTTTTACGCACTGGATAGGAGGTGAGGAAACCGAGGCATTGAGGGACCGAACTACCTATTGGCCATCATAGAGCTTGAGCCAGAGTCTGAGTTCAAACTCAGACCATGTGACTTGAATCCAGACCTGGTACTTTTAACAGAGGTTAAAAGCACTAAAGTATTAGTATTATGAACTGCCCTTTTACTCCTTAATTATGTAACCAAATTCCTGAGAAGTCCCAGATTAAAACCTGCTTTATTCCAAATGGTACACAGTTGAATCCCTCTCTCTTTCAGAATATTTGACCTGCGCTACAGGTGGTGGCTCAGCTGGTGGGGGTAAATAAGTTTGGTGGCTGGAGGAGAGCTTTTCTTGGGTTCTAAGGAAGTATGAGAGTTCTTAGAAAGTAATGGAGGAGGTATAAAAATGAGAGAACTGACATGCAAGATCAGAAAGCCCATAACGAAGAATATTTTTTTCGGGGAGCACCTGGGTGGCTCAGTCAGTTAAGCATCCCACTCTTGATTCTGGCTCAGGTCACGGTCTCATGGTTTGTGGATTCAAACCCCACAACAGGCTCTGTGCTGACAGCATGGAGGCTGCTTGGGATTCTGTCTCCTTCTCTCTCTGCCAATCCCCTACTCACTCTCAAACAAACAAACAAACAAAAAACCAAAAAACACCAAAAACAAACAAACCACCAAAAAAAAAAATTAAAAAAAAAAGATCTTTTTTCTGTACATTTCATAGGAAAGTGACATACTCACAATGGGGCCTAAGCATGGTGGCCCTTGTTACTGTCATGGAGAATGACAAAAATGGTCTTACGTTTAGCTGTGACCGGTCTTAGTGCTATTCCATATAGAGTCTACCCAGGGCTCTGTATATGCAAGGATATACCTTTATTCCAAACCTCCTAATCTCTTGCCTGAGCAATTTACTGGTCTTCTTCCTCCTAATGTGGTCATCCTACAGTGCTGTATCTGAAAATTGATAGAGTGTTACATCTCAAGTATAAATCCTACATCAGCCCCCTGCATAAGACCATTGAGTGGTTCCTTATAGTCTGGGAGTTAAATCCCAATCCCTACCACAGGCAGTAAGGCTTTTCAAGGTCTAGCCCCTGCCTGTTGTTGTCTCCTCTCTCCTCACTCTCATGCAGCCCGAGACACTGTCTTCTCTCTAACCCTCCAACTCTTCTAGTTCCTTTCTGCCAAAGGCCCTGCATTAGTTGCTCCTTTTAATTCGATCGTATTCTCCCAGATCTTCCTACGCCTGCACACCCCTCCTTCCGGCTTCCTCTCAAATGTCACCTCCTCAGGGATGCTTTGTTGGAGCATCCCACTCTCAAGTCCATCCCTACACTGTCTCCCATCCCCTCTCACACCCTCCCCTCCTTCTCTTTGGCTTTTGCAACATACCATTTATTTTCATCAGAGCCTGTAGTACTAATACTTTTATATATATTATATATATCTATCTATATATATATATTATATATATATATGTTTATTCTTTTATTCCCTTACCTTATGAGTGTTAATTTAATAAGAACAGGGATCATGTCTTATTCACTGCTCTATTTCTAGCAGTGTCTATCATGTCATGTGAAGAAGTTCAATAAATGTTGGCTGAGTGAATAAATGAAAGCAATAGGGATGAATCTGAGAGAATAACCTTTGAGCTAAAGCAACAGTGTTTTTGGTGTTAAACATAAACACACACCAGAGTTAATAAAACATACATGTATATGCATATACATATATATCTATATTCCATATTTATACACAAACATGTTTATGTATATGTTTATACACACACATACATATATTCTAAAAAGCACCAACGTATTAACACTTGGGTAGAAAAACTGAAAATCACCACTACTTTGGAAGCTCCAATTTGCCCTACCCTGTGATATTATCCCTCATCTCCAGAATACAAATGATCCACATTTTTCTGTTAATTAGTCTGCTTTTTTTTTGGAATAGTTTTACCACCTATGTATGTATCTTTAGTTTTGGAAAGTCCCAGTATCCCTGACTGCAAACAAAGCCCCTTCTGGTAGGCTGGAGTGTCAGTGGGACAACCATCTAAAAAGTGCCATGAGAATATATAGCTCATTGTTAGGTAGCTGGTGGGGCCCTAACATGGATCAGACATGGATGTCCAGGAGAGATAAGGTGAAAACCAGGGGGTGCTTTGTATTTTCTGCTTCTAAGCATGGCCTATAGGGGTAGGTCAAAGAAGAACATTTCTGTGAGAGTAAAAAAGGGCCTTCAAGTATCCTGGAAGCATATTGTCAAGACAAGCCAAGTGCACAGGAGTAAGAAGGCCAGGCTCACTGGAACCTTCTGTGCTTAGGCTTACAAATGGTGCAAAATCTTTGCAGTTTCTTACAGAACTAAGCATACTCTTACCATTGATCCAGCAATCGTGTTCCTTGGTATTTACTCAAAACAATTAAAAACTTATGTCCACAAAAAACCTGCCCAAGCAGCTTTATTAATAATTTCCAAAGCCTGGAAGCAACCGAGTTGTCCTTTAGCGGCTGAGGATAAACTGTGGTACATGCAGACAATGAAATATTATTCAGTGCTGATAAAAAATGAGCTTTCAAGCCATAAACATGTATGGAGGAACCTAAAATGCACGTTAATTAGTGAGGAGAAGCCAATCTAAAAAGTCTACCTACTATATGATTCCAACTATATGGCATTCTGGGAAAGGCAAAACTATGAAAAGATCAGTGGTTGTTAGGGGTTGGGGAAGGGGAAAGCTATGAAAAAGTAGAGCACAGAAGCCTTTGCAGGGCAGTAAAAGATACTGTGTACCCATAATGATGGATAAATGACATCATATATTTGTCCAAATTCATGGAATGTACTACACCAAAAGTGAACTATAATGTAAACATTGACTCTGGGTGATAATGATGTGACAGTGGAGGTTCATCAACAGTAACAAGTGCAGCACTCTTCTGGGGGGGTGTTGATAATGGGGGCAGCCCTGCATGTGTGGGGGCAGGGATTATATGGGAAGTCTTAGTACCTTCCCCTCAATTTTGCTGTGAACCTAAAACTGCTCTAAAAAACTAAAGTCTTGATTAAAAAAAAATGATGCAACAAAAGCTTCAATAGGATCCATCATTTGCTTGCGACAAAAACTGTGACTCTGGGGCGCCTGGGTGGCGCAGTCGGTTAAGCGTCCGACTTCAGCCAGGTCACGATCTCGCGGTCCGTGAGTTCGAGCCCCGCGTCAGGCTCTGGGCTGATGGCTCGGAGCCTGGAGCCTGTTTCCGATTCTGTGTCTCCCTCTCTCTCTGCCGCTCCGCCGTTCATGCTCTGTCTCTCTCTGTCCCAAAAATAAATAAACGTGAAAAAAAAAAATAAATAAATAAATAAAAAAAACAAAAAAAACTGTGACTCTTACATCATATTTATTTAATTTACTGTTTTTATTTTTGCACTATGCTTTTAGAATGTCTTAGGATAGGCTTTATGGAATATGTGTTGGAACTCCTCTGCCATAAGGGACACAGCCACAATTCAAACTGGCTTACACAAAACAGATGTATGGACCAGCAGGACTGGAAAGGAGTTTAATTTCATTAATAACCTTTTATATCTGGAGGGAGGCCAACAGGGCAGAGAAGTAGGGGGATCCGTACTTTCTGTGTCTCTCAAACAAAGAAGGGCTGGAGCCAAAGGATTTTGAACCCGAGAGTCTGGGAGGAAAAGACACTGAGTCTACCAGAGAGACACTGGGCCAGAGAGAAACCTGATGGGCCATAGGTGGGTGACTACCAACTGGGGGAGATAAAAAGGGTCAGGTAGGCACTGAGGGGAGGGATCCCCTTCTGCGGAGAGACAAAGGGAAGAGAAAGAGCAGCTGGGGCAGTGTAGGACTGTATCTTGACAAGAGAAAAAAGCTTGGACTGGGATGGAGAGGGATCCCATCTCTAACTGTGGGGCTTTCTTTGGACTGGGGCTGGCTGCCCTGTTCACGCACCTGGGGAGGAGGAGACCCACATCTGTGTTTGGTGGTAGGTCAGGGGCACAGTCCACAGCTGGAGAAACTGTCACCTTCCCCTAAAGTGCTGCGGCACAGGACAAAACAAGCTGGGACCACATATCTGGAGGCACTGGGAGGCGCTTCCCCAGTGCTGGTGCGCAGGGAGTGGGAGTTTAAATCCTAGCCAAGCACAGGGGCAGGGGAGTCGGCAGAGTGAGACAACCTCGTCTGTGTCCATGGAACAGTGAGGACGGCTCCAAAGGAGTGATGTGGGACACAAGGTTGTGGAGAAGAGACTGGGGGGGGGGGGGGGCGGTCACCATTTTTCTCCCCATCACCACCAAGGCCACCAAGGTGGGGCCTCAGGGATGAGTCCCCAGGGCTCACAGTGGAGGCAGGACCCACCTCCACCAAACCATGCCCCTCCGTCCCTCCACGCTGGGTAACTGCATATCTACTGGAGCAGTAGTAGTTGCTGTGGAACCAGACGGACCCCTCCTCCAGACCAGCACAGCTGCATTGATTGGATTAATTCTAGGAAAATTCTTGTTATGTAGATATATTCTCCCCTCCATTTCTCCTTCTTATCTCTTCCCTACCCTAGGCTGGTTACTCTGGTTACTGGTTTGTTTAAACAGACATATTTAATCCATTCTCTTGATACATGTTCTACACCTCCTTCTTTCCTTTTTCTCTCTCTGGAATAATCAAGCTGTATAGTTTCTCTGCCTCAGTAACTTTATCTTCATTTCTTTTTCCCCACCTCCTTCCTTAATTTCCTTTCTCTCTCTCTGGATTAAGCCTTTTAGTCTCTCTGCCTGGTCAATGTTTATTTTTTCTTTTTTCCCCTCCCCTGTCATTTCTCTTCTTGTATATGCTTTTCCATCAGCACCGCCTCCACCCTGTAGCTGGTGTTTCTGGTTTTCTGCTTTTGGATTGTTTCTAGTTTTTAGTTTTTTGTTTGTTTTATTTGTTTGTGTATTTGTGTGTTTTTGTCTTCTGTCTGGCTGTTTTCCTTTACAGGGCTACTTCAAGGAACAAATCAAAGCACACCTGGTGGAGGGTCCAAAACACCACTACGAGTAGGGAAATAAAATAACCAAAGTCACAACAACAGAGAGCAAGTAACACTCCAAATAATACCTCCTGAAGGGCCAGGCCCTTGAGAGTGTATGACCCCCCCCCTTTAATATAGCAGTGCTCACAGGTGCAGAGCACACAGCAAGCTTTTAAAATGCGTAAGGGACAGAAAACTACCCAAAATGATGAAATGGAAGAATTCTCCTCAAAAGAAATTCCAGGAAGAAGTGACAGCTAAAGAATTGATCAAAACAGATTTAAGAAATATAACTGAACAAGAATTTATAATAACAGTCATAAAATTAATCACTGGGCTTGAATAAAGCATAGAGGACAGCAGAGAATCTATTGCTACAGAGATCAAGGGACTATAAAATAGTCATGATGAATTAAAAAATGCTATAAATGAGGTGCAAAATAAAATGGAGGTGGCCACAGTGCTGACTGAAGAGGCAGAAGGGAGAACAGGTGAATTAGAAGATAAAATTATGGAAAAAGAGGAAGCTGAGAAAAGAGAGATAAAAAAATCTAGGATTACAAGGGGAGAATTAGAGAACTAAGTGATTCAATCATATGGAACAATATCTGTATCACAGGAATTCCAGAAGAAGAAGAAGGGAGAGAAAGGGGCTGAAGGTGTGCTTGAACAGATCATAGCTGAGAACTTTGCTGATCTGGAGAAGGAAACAGGCATTGAAATCCAAGAGGCACAAAGAACTCCCTTTAGACATAATTTGAATCAATCTTCTGCACAATATATCATAGTGCAACTGGCAAAATGCAAGGATAAAGAGAGAATTCTGAAAGCAGGTATAAATGGGCCTTAACATACAAAGGTAGATACATAAGGGTACTAGCAGACCTATCTACTAAAACTTGGCAAGCCAAAAAGGAATGGTAGGAAATATTCAATGTGATGAACAGGAAAAATACACAGCCAAGAATCTTTTATCTAGCAAGCCTGTCATTCAGAATTAGAGAGATAAAGGTTTTCCCAAACAAAAACTGAAGGAATTCATCATCACTAAACCAGCCCTACAAGAGATCCTAAGGAGGACTCTGTGAGTAAAATGTTGCAAGGACCACAAAGTACCAGAGACATCATTACAAGCATGAAACCTACAGACATCACAATGACTCTAAACCCATATCTTTCTATAATAACACTGAATGTAAATGGACTAAATGCTCCAACCAAAAGACACAGGGTATCAGAATGGATAAAAAAACAAGACCCATCTATTTGCTGTCTACAAGAGACTCATTTTGGACCTGAGGACACCTTCAGATTGAAAGTGAGCAGATGGAGAACTATCTATCATGCTACTGGAAGTAAAAAAAAAAAAAAAAAAAAAAAAAAGCTGGAGTAGCCATACTTATATCAGACAAACTAGACTTTAAATTAAAGGTTGTAACAAGAGATGAAGAAGGGCTTATATACTAATTATGGGTCTATCCATCAGGAAGAGCTAACAATTATAAATGTCTTTGCACCAAATTCAGGAGCCCCCAAATATATAAAACACTTAATCACAAACATAAGCAACCTTATTGATAAGAATGTGGTAATTACAGGAGACTTTCATACTCTAGTTACAACAATGGATAGAACATATAGATAGAGAATAAATAAAGTAACAAGAACCCTGAGTGATATATTGGATGTGATGGACTTGACAGATATATTTAGATGTATTTAGAACTCTTCATCCCCAAACGACAGAATATTCTTTCTTCTCGAGTGCACGTGGAACATTCTCCAAGATAGATCACATACTGGGTCACAAAACAGCCCTGAATAAATATAAAAGAATTGAGATCATACCATGCACACTTTCAGATCACAATGCTTTGAAGCTTGAAATCAACCACAGGAAAAAGTCTGGAAAACCTCCAAAAGCATGGAAGTTAAAGAACATCCTACTAAAGAATGAATGGGTCAACCAGGCAATTAGAGAAGAAATTAAAAAATATATGGAAACAAATGAAAATGAAAAAACAACAATCCAAACCCTTTGGGATGCAGCAATGTCAGTCTTAAGAGGAAAATACATTGCAATCCAGGGCTACCTATCAAGAAACAAGAAAAATCCCAAACATAAAATCTAACAGCACACCTAAAGGAACTAGAAGCAGAATAGCAAACACATCCCAAACCCTGATGAAGAAGAGAAATAATAAAGACCAGAAATAATATAGAATCCAAAAAAAAAAAAAAAAAACAAAAAAAAACCAACCAAACAAACAAAAAACCAGTAGAACAGATCAATGAAACTAAGAGTTGGTTTTTTAAAAAAATAAACAAAATTGATAACCCTCTAGCCAGGCTTCTCAAAAAGAAAAGGGAGATGACCCAAATAGATAAAATCACAAATGAACATGGAATTATTACAACCAATCCCTGAGAAATACATGAAAAATTATATGCCAAATAAAGTGGACAACCTAGAGGAAATGGACAAATTCCTAAACAACCATACACTACCAAAACTGAAATGGGAAGAAATAGAAAATTTGAACAGACCCATAACTAGTAAAGAAATTGAATCAGTTATCAAAAATCTCCCAACAAATAAGAGTCCTGGACCAGATGGCTTCCTTGGGGAGTTATACCAGACATTTAAAGCAGAAATAATACCTATTCTTCTCAAGCTGTTCCAAAAAATAGAAAGGGAAGGAAAACTTCCAGACTCTTTCTAAGAAGCCAGCATTACTTTGATTCCCAAACCAGACAGAGACCCAGCAAAAAAAGAGAACTACAAGCCAACATCCCTAATGAATATGGATGCAAAAATTCTCAACAAGACACTAACAAGTCGAATTCAACAGCATATAAAAAGAATTATTCACCATGATCAAGTGGGATTCATCCCTGGGATGCAGGGCTGGTTCAATATTCGCAAATCAATCAAAGTGATACATCACATTAATAAAAGGTAAGAACCAGATGATCCTGTAAATCAATGCAGAAAAAGCATTTGACAAAACACAGGATTCTTTCTTAATAAAAACCCTCAAGAAAGTTGGGATAGAAGGAACATACTTAAACATCATAAAAGCTATTTATGAAAAGCCCACAACTAATATCATCCTCAATGGGGAAAAACTGAGAGCTTGCCCCCTGAGATCAGGAACACAACAGGGATGTACACTCTCACCACTGTTGTTTAACATAGTGTTGGAAGTCCTAGCATCAGCAATTAGACAACAAAATGAAATCAAAGGCATTCAAATTGGCAAAGATGAAGTTAAACTTTCACTTTTCACAGACATGATACTCTACATGGAAAACCCAACAGACTCCACCAAAAGTGGATCTATCTGCTAGAACTGATACATGAATTCAGCAAAGTTTCAGGGTACAAAATCAACATACAGAAATTGGTTGCATTTTTTTTTCAACGTTTATTTATTTTTGGGACAGAGAGAGACAGAGCATGAACGGGGGAGGGGCAGAGAGAGAGGGAGACACAGAATCGGAAACAGGCTCCAGGCTCTGAGCCATCAGCCCAGAGCCTGTGGTTGCATTTTTATACACCAATAATGAAGCAACAGAAAGAAAAATAAAGAAACTGATCCCATTCACAATTGCACCAAGAACCATAAAAGACCTAGGAATAAACCTAACCAAAGATTTAAAAGATGTGTATGCTGAAAACTAAAGAAAGCTTATGAAGGGAACTGAAGAAGACACAAAGAAAGGGAAAAACATTTCATGCTCGTAGATTGGAAGAATAAATATTGTTAAAATGTCAATACTACCCAAAGCAATTTACACATTCAATGCAATCCCAATCAAAATTGCACCAGCATTCTTCTCAAAGCTAGAACACTCTTAAAATTTGTATGGAACCACAAAAGACCCCAAATAGCCAAACTAATATTAAAGAAGAAAACCAAAGAGGGAGGCATCACAATCCCAGACTTCAGCCTCTACTACAAAGCTGTAATAATCAAGACATTATGGTATTGGCACAAAAACAGACACATAGACCAATAGAATAGAATAGAGAACCCAGAACTGGACCCAAAAATGAATGGCCAACTAATCTTTGACAAAGCAGGAAAGAGTATCCAATGGAAAAAGACAGTCTCTTTAACAAATGGGGCTGGGGGAACTGGACAGCAACATGCAGAAGAATAAAACTAGACCATTTTCTTACACCATACACAAAAATAAACTAAAAACGGATGAAGGACCTGAATGTGAGACAGGAAACCATCAAAACCATAGAGGAGAAAGCAGGAAAAAACCTCTTTGACCTCAGCTGCAGCAATTTCTTAATTGACACATCTCCAAAGGCAAGGGAATTAAAAGCAAAAATGAACTATTGGGACCTCATGAAGATAAAAAGCTCTGCACTGCAAAGGAAACAAAAGCAGAAGGCAACCGACAGAATGGGAAAAGATATTTGCAAATGACATATCCGACAAAGGGCTAGTATCCAAAATCTATAAAGAGCTCACCAAACTCCACATCAAAGAAACAAATAATCCAGTGAAAAAATGGGCAGAAGACATGAATAGATACTTTTCCAAAGACATCCAGATGGCCAATGGACTTATGAAAAGATGCTCAACATCACTCATCATCAGGGAAGTACAAATCAAAACCACACTGAGATACCACCTCACACCGGTCAGAGTGGCTAAAATGAACAAATCAAGAGACTATAGATGCTGGAGAGAATGTGGAGAAACGGGAACCCTCTTGCACTGTTGGTGGGAATACAAACTGGTCCAGCTGCTCTGGAAAACAGTGTGGAGGTTCCTCAAAAAATTAAAAATAGCACTACCCTATGACCCAGCAATAGTACTGCTAGGATTTACCTAAGGGATACAGGAGTGCTGATGCATAGGGGCATATGTACCCCATGTTTACAATAGCACTGTCAACAATAGGCAAATTATGGAAAGAGCCAAAATGTGCATCAACTGATGAAAAGATAAAGAAGATGTGGTTTATATATACAATGGAATACCAGTTGGCAATGAGAAAAAATGAAATCTGGCCATTTGCAGCAACATGGATGGAGTGGAGAGTATTATGCTAAGTGAAATAAGTCAGAGAAAGACAGATACCATGTTTTCACTCATATGTGGATCTTGAGAAACTTAACAGAAGACCATGGGGGAAGGCAAGGGGAAAAAAAAAAGTTACAGAGAGGGAGGGAGGCAAACCATAAGACTCTTAAATGCTAAGAACAAACTGAGGGTTGATGGGGGTGGGAGAGAGGGGAAAGTGGGTGATGGGCATTGAGGAGGGCTCTTGTTGGGATGAGCACTGGGTGTTGTACTAATCTGACAATAAATTACATTTAATAAAACAAAAATCAAAAAAAAGTCCAAAAAAATGTGAGGGGATAGAAAAAAAAATAACATTTTACATCTTAAACTGCCTGTGGGTCCATGGACGCTCATTATAATAATTTGCACACTTTCTTTAATATCTGAAATACTTCAAGACCGACTGAAACAAAGCTAAGTAAATCAAATGCAAAGGGGCTTAAGAAACGTTATTGGTATTGTCCTCTCTGTTCCCTGCCTGGCTCCCTTTCCTCTATAGGGCCTGTCCACGTGGGATCCCTGTGGATCCAGCCTTGCTAGATTTATAGCTGGCAGGATACTGGCAACAGTGCTTCCCTCTCCATATTGCCACAAGTCCCAGAATTAACCGCTGGCCTGCCAGAGTGAGGTTTCAAGTCAATCTTGGAACAACTGTTTGGCTAGAGGTGTGTGCTGTTCTGGTGGGTCAGGCCAGGCTCGTATGCCTCCCACCTCCTAGAGCTAATGAATGAGGCTAATCCCTTCTCTTCCCATACTGATGCACAGTATTCCAGACAGTACTGTGAGGTTTTGACATGGAGAAGGGCGATGGATGCTGTGCAGGAGAAACACAATGGACCATTTATGTTCTTGAAGTATATTTAATGGAAAAAGGACAAAGACAAGATAAACAGTTCCCTCAGGACAGAGATAGATATTTCTCCAGTTGTCTCCCAAATTCTTTTGAGATCCTAAGGCAGCTCCAAAGCCAAATTATTTTAAGTTATCAAGAAGTACCAACATTGTCCTGTTGGTAGAAGGAGGTAGTGGAATTAGATTTTCCATCAATAACACTAGTATTAATAGTATTAATATGACAAATATTTTATTCTTGATCAAACTCTACCAGGCTTTTCTGAGTCCTTTCCCAACTAGGCCTCAAACTTGGTCTATAAAGACCTGGACAAATCCTAACATAGTTTCAAATAGCTCAAGACTTTCCCTTTAGGCCAATACTCCCACTACCCTCCACCCAACAAAGACCTGCCTGAGAAAACTCAGTGCTGCCCCAAAAACGTATTATTTGCTCTAGCCAACCCCTGAAGATAGAGTCTGTACCCTAGTCTCTGTGAGAAGGTAAGAGCCTAACTTCAGTGAAGGCCATTTAATAAAAACAGATGATTTCACATGGACCAACCGCCCCTCCCCAAACTTTTCTGCTGTTTCTAAGTTTTTACTTTTCTTACTCTACTGAGCCTGCACATATCATTCGGGACTCCATTCTCATTCTCCTTTTAAACCTGACCACCTTTGTAAATCGAAGTTGAGTTCATTTCACACTGAACTCCTATTCCAGCTCCGAAAGTAAACGACTATAATCTGTACTTAAAATTTGACCTGGTTTCTGGCTTTGCTTATGTTTCACATGTGTAGCCCCAGTACGGAAGAAAAGAAAGGCAGAGGTTAAGGGCTGGTATGCTCTAGGAGAAGATGTTTAGAACTAAAACTCTAGAGAAGACTGACATTTATGTGGTTTGGCCATGTGCCTTTTTATTTCTCACACCCATTCTTATATATGTGTCAAGGTATCACTTTCATTGTTATAAATAAGACTTCTGTGCAACTGATCATGAGAAATCATTACACTCAAGGGCCAGCAAAATCTGAGCAGGTAATATGGCTTAACATTCTGGCTGGTCTGCTCAGTGATGGGTAGATGGCCTGAAGTATTTCTCTCTTGTTTAAGACGTCATTATAAACCACCCTGGACTGACAGAACAAACTCAGAACCCATTGAGTGACTCCACATAAATGCAATAACTCATCCTTGCATGACAGTATTATAGGAGCAAGAGTATTTGGGGATGACATTGTTTTCTACATTTTTTAAGCTTCACTGAGGTATACCTGACAAACTGCAACATGTTTAAAAATGAGGAACAAATCTACCACCTCAGATATTCACTTTCTTTTTTGGAAAAACTCAAGATTTACTCTCTTAGCAAATTTCAATTATACAATACAGTACTGTCAACTATAGTCACCTTATTACATTAGAACCTCAGACCTTATTCATCTGATAACTGAAATTTTGTACTCTTTTACCAACCTATCCCCATTTCCCCTGCCTCACCAAGTCCCAGACAACCATGATTTTACTCTCTGTTTCTGAGTTATAATTTTTCTTAGATTCCACGTAAGTGAAACCATGCAGTATTGGTCTTCTCTCTCTGGCCTATTCAATTAGCATAATAACCTCCGGTTTCATCAACGTCGCTGCAAAATGAGAGAATTTCCTTTGTTTTTAGGGCTGAATATTATTCTATTCCATACACATATTTTTTTTTATTCATCTGTTGAGGGACACAGATTGTTTCCATACCTTGGCTGTCAAGAATAACACTGCACTTAGTGGTGTTATAAGCACATGTGGTGGTGCTAATTATGGTTTACAATCGAAGTCATCTATCACTTCTTTTTCGGAAGGGCTTAGACACAATGCGTCCTTTAAATGGCTCATTAAGTCACAGGGCTGCCCTGGTGCTGGGAGAGAATGCAAGGCCTTTTCCCCCTGCAGGGGGACTGGTAGGATGAAGGGAGGGACATAGGCTAATGAGCTTCAACAAGGCTTAGATTCCTGTTCCCGGATTTTGCTATTCGCTTTTGCTGACCGAGGAACACCTGTTTCCCTTGCTGTCCTGGCAACAGTGGAACATTTATTAAGAACAAGGCACCGTGTATAGTATTTTGAAATGCCTTATGTAATCCTACAACAATTAGGAGTGGGAAATACTGTTATTCCCATTTTACAGATAAGGAAACTGGGGTTTAGTTAACTGTTCTATGTATATGTTAGTAGACCACCCAAGTCATGTTGATGAGCAGTAGACAAATCTTTTAATCTAAGGTTAACAAGATGCGGTAAACCGTTTTTTGATACTAAATGCCAGGGGCTCTTTCCAGTACCAGATTGATGAACCTCTGGCAGGTACTTAGAAAAAGGGTTTGCTCCAGTCCACTCTCAAGTTTAGGTATGCATGGTGTCAGTTAGACAAGCATTTCCACAGGCCTTCTGTGTCAAACACTTCCCACCTAATGTAGAAGGAGACTTCACTGGCATTACAGAGTAGGAAGGGAACGTCTTTCTGGTTCTTTACACAGTTCAGGGCAAGCACAGGCATGTCTCTCATAAGTGAAAGTAGACTTTACTCCCAAGATGATCAGGGCTGGAGTGGGGTGGGGTGGAAATGAAGAATTACGTAATCTTCCCCTTCATTCATAAGCCTAGGGTGACTTTTGGTCCCCAGATTTATGCAAACCTATTCACTAGCCTATTCACAGCAGGCTTGCTGGTTAGAGAAGACCACCTTAACTTCCAGAGCTAATCCCACACCATATCTTTATTTGACTGGTTGACAATGAACTTTTTGTCTCTAATTGTTTATGGCCTTCTAAGAGAAAAGGGCTGTGAAGAACAGGTGGTCAGGGTATCTTTCATTATTATTTCAACTCTTTGGTTATCCTACACTATTGTATATATTTTTAGCAAATGTACTTAATTAAGCATTCGACAAACCACTTAACATTCCATACGAAGTTCAGATCTACCCTTCAAAACATTCTAGTATTTACTAAAAGATTAACACTGTGTGTGTGTGTTCTGAGATTTCCTGGCCCACTGTGAAAATCTGATTTTTCAGTTTGTGGTGCCATCACGTGGGCAGAACTAGAATTGCAGTTCATCGAACATAAAGAGGAAGTAAGTGGTAGCCTCCGATGGAGATCAGTCTTTAATTACAAAGTTTTATTTCTCTGTAGTTCTACAGATTTAATGCAAATACAATCAAAATCCCAATATGATCTCTAATGACACTTGGCAGGCTGATTCTAACCTTCATAGCAACGTGTAGGTGATCAAAAATAGCCAAGTCCCTTTAAAGAAGAAGAAAAGGGGCAAGGCCTTTCTCTACCAGCTATCATCACTTATAATGAAGCACAGTCCTCTCACAGGGATAGACTGATCAATGGAATAAAGTGCCTAGAAATAGCTCCACATTTATATGGAACTTTGGTAGATGACCAAAGAGTCATGATAGATCAGTGAGGAAGCGAGGGACTGTTCAGTAAATGGAACTAGAAGCCAATGGTTTTTCCATATTAAAACAAAGTAAACTCCATACCTCACACTGGATTCGTTTTCCAGGGCCGCCACTGCAAATACCACAGACTGGGCAGCTTAAATGACAGAAATTTTTCTCACAGTTCTGGAGTCTGGAAGTCCAAGATCAAGGTGTGGGCAGGCTTGCTCTCTCCTGAGACCTCTTGGCTTGCGGATGAGTGCCTTCTTGCCGTGTCCTCACATGGTTGTTCCTCTGTGCACAAGCATCCTTGGTGTCCCCTTGTGTGTCCAAACTTCCTGCAATAAGGACAGAACTTAGAATGGAGTAGGGCTCAGGCATGTTCTCATTTAAATGTTAAATGTCCTCATTTAACCTGAATTACCTCTTTAAAGTTCATTTATTTATCTATTTTGAGATTGGGAGGGAGAGGGTAGAGAGAGAGAGGGAGAAAGAGAGAATCCTAACAGGCTCTGCACTGTCAGTGCAGAGCATGATGTGGGGCTGGAACCCAGGAACCATGAGATTATGATGTGAGCTGAAATCATGAGTTAGTCGCTTTCCCGACTAAGCCCCTCAGGCGCCCACTGAATTGCCTTTTTAATGGTCCTGTCTCTAAATATAGTCATATTCTTATATACTGAGGGTTATGACCTCAATATGAATTTTCAGAGGATACAGTTCTGCCCATAACACACATTGTATACAGAAAGCCTACACCAGATGGTATAAAGACTTAAATTTAAGAACCAAACAAAATATTAATAGAAATGATGAGCAACAAATTTTCTGAGCACAGGTTAGGGAAAGATTTTTTTACTGAGATATATTTAATCAATTAGAAATTTAAATTTAATATTTAACTCTTTGAAAAATAACTTAATGAATATAAAAGATTAATTTTAGGATTTAAATTTAAACATTAAGTATGTTAAATATCTTTTATCTGTACTTACATCCAATAAACAAGATGAGATTTTAAAATCACTAATAATCAGGGAAATGCAAATCAAGACTTTTATGTTACATCCATTTTGACATTTTGCCGTTTAAAAAATGGGTAAAACTGGCAAATCCTGCCTGTAGTCTTTGATGAAGATGTATACTTTGTGTTTCTCAAAATATTTGACCAAAACTTTTATTCATTCATTTATTTCTCTATCTATTTGTCTATCTCTATTTTCTGGACCTGGACCTGGTTTGAGAGCAACCCCCCCCCCCCCCCCACCTCACCTCACTGGTGCACAAAGGACATCTGTTAATTTACTGCAGTGGACTTACATCTCCCTCTACTGGTATAGAATGATAGTGCTGATCAATGCTGTCAAGGTTTTAAGGCTGTTTCAAATGCAGGTGTTCTTTTAAGTCCTACCCACCCTGTCACTGTGATGTGCAGCATCAACATTAAGGAGTAATCTCACTTTTGAATCTATCTTAAAGAGCACAATTATTTCCTAAGGTCAATTTATCTAAAATTTGTAAATAAAAATATGATTAAGTAAAGGTAACATAAACAAAAACAAGCTTCTTGGAAGTGGAAAAACCTGTCTCAGTGACCTCTCCAAGAGTTTTTTTGGAAGAATCTTTTCCTCTCTTCCCCTTTGGAATTCTTGCAGTTTGCTTATCCTTCATACATGTACATTTAAGACCATTTCTTCAAATGCATGCTTGAAAAATAAGAATAGTGGAGAAAATTTTCCCTCACATTATAGACCTTTTTGGTTTATGAAGCCACTGCATCGGCCTCTCAGGACAACTTAGTAGTCCTCAAGTTTAAATTTTTCTTTTTTTAACATTTATTTATTTTTGAGAGACAGAGCAGGAGTGGGAGAGGGGCAGAGAGAGAGGGAGACACAGAGGCCAAAGCAGGCTCCAGGCTCTGAGCTGTCAGCAGAGAGCCTGATGTGGGGCTCGAACTGATGAACTGCGAGATCATGACCTCAGCTGAAGTCAGGCGCTTAACCAACTGAGCCACCCACGCACCCCAGTAGTCCTCAAGTTTTAGCAAACACCTTTAGCCAGTGTGGTTAATTAACTAAACCTTTCTTTATATACCTAGATATCATGCACTGTTTCCTAGATAGACTTGGAACCAAACTCTCTTGCACAACCAGCCATGGGGCACCACAGCCTCTGAGCACCATGATAAAGTCTGTAGCTGGCACTATTGAGTCTGCACCCAGTCAAGAAGGTTACAGACCACTGTGCTCCCCTTTTACTGATTAACTTCCCTAAAGTTTCCTTAAAAATCTTTGGGCCAGGCAGAAACCTCCAAGTTGGTTTTTGGACAAGAGTCTGCCTTCTCCCCAGGTGGCCAGCCTCCTGAATAAAGTTCATGTTCCTTTCCACTCAAAACTTGTCTTTTGACTATTGGCTTTTTGAGCAACGGGCAGCAGAACTTGAGTTGTTGGGTAACATGTACACTTTTGAAAGTGTTCATCACCAACTCAATATGAAATCCCATTCAATTGGAATTTAATGTGTGGATCAACACAAACCCTTTGAAAACATTTAAAAACATTTTCTTTCAATAATCCTCTTTTGTCATTCTATTTTAATACTGACATTTTATGAGATCACATTTTGCCATTTTTTAAAGACTATTTGAAAAAAACTGGTCAGTTACTATCCATTAACCTTGAAAAACTATTTTATTGGGAAACCTATCGGTATTTCAAGTGGAAAATTAAAAGCCAGGAAAAAGAAATCTGCCTAGATTTAGTTTTAGCTTCGCACCAAAGCCTTTAATACAACACAAAGACACAAGTAAAGATTATTAGCTATTCCAAAACGTGGTTCTTAATACACTAGAAAGAGTTAAAGTTAATAAACTCCCAAATGTATTTATCAAATTCAAGTGTGATAAACAAAGGGTATTTAGCACACAAAGACAAAATGCACTTGATCTCTTTCAATGAATGAGTGTTAACTAGTCCACCCTAGTGACTGTCTGCCTTGGTAGCTGCTGAAACCCCAGGGACGTCTTCCTCTGTGGGGGTCCAGTGTCACCACAAAGAAAGACACATAAATACAAGGGTAAAGCTGTTCTTTGTTTCAAATATCCTACTCCTTGGCGCTTTTTCTGTCCTGTCCAGCAAAGCCTCTTCCACAGGAGGCAGGAAGGATTACCACTCAAGTTTGTCACGATGCTTCAGGCACACACCCCTCTGAACAACCAGTTAGCACAGGGTTTCACCTTATGCTTTCCTTGCCCACCCAAGAACGACTTTACTTTGTTCTTCCCACTGCCCCTGCAAAACAAAGCTGTTTTCATTAACTAAAGGCCCTTTAAAGGCATATTTATACTTCACTTCCTAGCTGTGAAATCTTTGGCAAGTTATTTTGAGACTTTCCCCATCTAGAAACTGGAGATAATACCTACCAAATAGGATTGCTGCAAGAATTAAATGAGATAGTCTATGTAACAGGCTTTGAAAGTGGTTAGAATACATTGTGTTGAGTAAATATTAACGATGAGGAACTTCTATGGCAATGACTATATCAATTTAGCACTTCTCTATAATCCAGCAAATAATCTGAAAGGAAAATGGATTATAAAATGACAAACTTTTGCTTCACTTTCAGTAAAAGTAGGGATAAAGACTTCAGAATATTTGTAAGGTCTGTAAAAAACAACCATAGTTGTTCAGAATTTATATTTTATTTGTTTTTAAATTTATTTATTTTACTTCTTAATGTTTATTTATTTATTTATTTAGAGAGAGACAGAGAGAGTGCAAACTGGGCAGAGAGAGAGGGAGAGAGGGAATCCCAAGTAAGCTCCACACTGTCAGTGCAGAGACCAATGTGGGGCTTGATCCAATGAACCCTGAGATCATGACCTAAGCTGAAATCAAGAGTCAGACACTTAACCAGTTGACCCACCCAGGTGCCCCCAGAATTTATATTTGAAAATTTATCTTAAATAACAATTGGATCACATGAAAATGCAAATCTAAATTTTTGCACATAGCGAAAAATAGAGAAAACCTTCGCCACCATGGCTTAGGGTATACACAGCTAAAGCAGTAGTTTTCTCCTGGGACAATTTTGCCTCCCCCCGCCCAAGGAGACCTTTGTCAATATCCAAAAATGTTTTTGATTGTCACAGCTGAGGCTAGGGATGCTACTGGCCTCCAGTAGACAGAGATCAGGGATG
The DNA here is from genome assembly GCF_022079265.1 of Lynx rufus. Classification (NCBI taxonomy): domain Eukaryota; kingdom Metazoa; phylum Chordata; class Mammalia; order Carnivora; family Felidae; genus Lynx; species Lynx rufus. The sequence continues at coordinate 126,559,455 of NW_025814823.1, read as the reverse complement.
CTGCTAAACATCCAGGATGAATGAGAAAGCCCCCCACCACAAGAAGTACCCGGTCCCAAATGTGAATAGTTTTGAGCTTGGGAAACTCTGAACTAAAATACCCAGAGGCAAATTCATACTCTTAAATGTTTATGTCAATAAATGAAGAAGAATGAAAGTAAATCTATTAAAAAATAAAATAGATTAACTGTTAACTAGCTTACACACTACTCTTTCCCTCAGAAAAAGAGGCCAAAAGACAGAAAACCTTAAACAAAAAAACCACAGTGGAAATTCAAAGAATAATTGGAGACTACTTTATTCCACATGAGTAAGATACGATGGATACTTTTCTAAGATCAGACCCCCAGAAAAATTCAGAAGTTTAAGTAGAACAATTTCTACAGAAATGTAGGAAATTGTCAAAAACTACCCCTAAAAAGACATCAGTCCTAGATGGTTTCACAGGGCAATTCTGTGAAGCTATCAAAGTTAAGATAATTCCAGGGCTATTTAGGATGCTTCAGATTATAGAATTTTATTTTTAGAACTCAGAATTTATTTTTATGAAGCAACCATAACACTAACATCAAGACCTGACAAAGGTTATGCAAAACAAATAAAGTACAGATAATATCATGAATAGTTATGGACATTTTAGAATACTTACGGACATTAGGAGGGGCGCCTGGGTGGCTCAGTCGGTTAAGCCTCCAATTCTTGGTATCGGCTCAGGTCGTGATCTCAGGGTCATGGGATTGAGCCTCATGTCAGGCTTCACATGAGTATGGGGGATTCTCTCTCTCCTTCTCTCTGCCCCTCATCTCTCTCTCTCTCTCTCTCTCTCTCTCTCTCTCTCTCTCAAAATAAATAAACTTTAAAAAAATTAGAATGAAATAAAATAAGAAATTAGAAAATAAAACCTAGCAGCATAGTAACAGAATATTACATCAAGATGAAGTAGTGTTTATCCCAAGAATGCAAGGATGCTTCAATAATGAGAAATCAATATTACTGAGCAACAAACATGATGCAATATTAATGATTATTTATATTAGAAGACATAAAGAGAAAATCAAATAATCACTTTCATAAGTACTGAAAAGGCATTTCACAAAGTCAGCATCTATTTTTTAATAAAAACACTCAAATTAAGAATCGATAGCTGTTTACCTACAATGAAAAAATACAGCTCTCAACTTAAAAGCTAGCATCATGCTTCATGGGGAAATACTAGAAGCTCTAGAACTCCAGGTAAGAAATAGCAGGGATGGTCATCTTTACCACTATTATTACTCTACCAGAAAGAGTGAACCTTGTAATGAAAGAAGGGAGATTACAGGTATTAAAATGGAAAGGAACTAAAACTATCACTATCTACATATGATGTGACTATATTCCCAGAAAACCCCAGAAAATAAATTTTAAAAGAATCACTTATGAAGAGCAGGATTCAGTAACAGTATAGAAACTGATACGCAGAAATTGACAGCAGTCAGTATACACAAGAAAAGAGCTTACTTACCAAAGCAACAATAACAAAAAGTTAACATAATTGAGAATAAATAAGAAATGTGCAAGACCTATATGAAGAAAACTCTTGAAAAGATAAAGAAGACTTGGAAAAATGGAAAGTTGTACCATGTTCTTAGACAGGGAAATATAATTTATCTTAAATCTGTCAATTCTCCTCAGATTAAAAAATTAAACTCAATCCAAATGAAGTTTTTTTTTTTTTAATCTACGCAGTAGGATTCTAAAGATCATGTTTAAAAAATGGCAAGAGGGGCGCCTGGGTGGCGCAGTCGGTTAAGCGTCCGACTTCAGCCAGGTCACGATCTCGCAGTCCGTGAGTTCGAGCCCCGCGTCGGGCTCTGGGCTGATGGCTCAGAGCCTGGAGCCTGTTTCCGATTCTGTGTCTCCCTCTCTCTCTGCCCCTCCCCCGTTCATGCTCTGTCTCTCTCTGTCCCAAAAATAAAATAAACGTTGAAAAAAAAAATTAAAAAAAATAAAAATAAAAATAAAAAATGGCAAGAATATCAAGGAAAATCCTAAAATAAAGAGAAGTTGTAGGGGTGTTGGGGGGGGGGGGGGTTAGCCTATATTAGGTACCAAAGTGTACCATAAAACTTGAGTAGTTAAAATAACCTGATACTGGTACGTGAATAGTAAGCTAAACCAGTGGAACATAAAGTGCAGAAAAAGACCCAACATACACAGCATCTTAATATTTTATGAAGGTGTCAAATGAAATCAGGTTTAAACCACTATTTTGGTATGGTATTTACTAAATGTCACAGGGGCAACTTGTTAATGTTCAGAAAGAAAGTAAAACAGATCCATAATTTATACCTGGCTTAATTCCAACTAGATTGAAGTTTGAAATATAAAATGTGAAATCATATGGCAATGTGGGAGAATTCATTTATAACCTTGGAATGTGGTATATTTTTTAACTATTATACAAAATGCAGAATCTATAAAATAAAAGATCCATTAATGCAACTATACACAAATAAAACCTCTTCATTAAAAAAAATTAGGTCAGGGGTGCCAGGGTGGCTCAGTCCGTTAAGCTTCCGACTTCGGCTTAGGTCATGATTTCGTGCTTCGGGAGTTCCAGCCCCGTGTCGGGCTCTGTGCTGACAGCTCAGAGCTTGGAGCCTGCTTCAGATTCTGTGTCTCGCTCTCTCTCTGCCCCTCCCATGCTTATGCTCTGTCTCTGTCTCAAAAATTAATAAACATTTAAAAAAAATAGGTCAAATCAAAAGATAGATAACTGGAAAAAGTATCCCCAGCATATCACAAATAAGGGGTTTATCTTCTTATTAAAATTAAAGAGCTTATACAGTTGATTTTTAAAACACCCATTAGCCAGTAGAAAACAAATTATTCTATTGGATCATCTGGACTCATAAAAAGAGAAACGAAAGTTAAAAGTATACTGAAATTCCATTTTCTACCTATGAAATTGGCAAAATCCTCACTTTGTGTGAACATACTATATCGGCAAAGTGTTGAAGAGACAAATACACTGCTGGTGGGAAAGCAAATTGGTACAATCTCAGTGAAAGGCAATTTGGTAGAAACTATCAAAATTAGAAATTCAAGTACTCTCTTCTGGGAATTTATCCTGTGGAGATGATCCAGTATATAAAATGATGAATAACAGGCATCAGCAAATAAAGCAACCCACTGGCCGAATTTAGTTCGGCATCTGCTCTTTCAAATAAGGTTTTATTGTAAAACAGCCACGCCTGTTTGCTTATACATGGTCTACGGCCGCTTTTATGCTACAACAGCAGAGTTGAATAGTTGTGACAGAGACCATATGGCCTACAAAGCCTAAAATATTTACTATCTGGCCCTTTACAGAAATGGTTTGCCAACTCCTGATGTATAGGATTATTTACTGAAGCATTGTTTGTAACAATTAAAGACTAGAAAATAACCTAAGCACCTTCAATAGGAGACTGATTAAATAAATGATTGTAATTCATAGTATGAAAATGTAGGCAACTGTAAAAGCAAAATGAGGCTTTTTAAGTATTGATATGGTAAGATGTCCAAAATAAATATTGTGAAAAGCAAGGAGGACAGCATATGGTATAGTAAAACATGTTTCCTTGGAGACAAACAGGAAGGAAAAAAATAATCTGACAGTCTTAAGTACACATAAAGCATAAAATTTCTAGAAGGAAAAGCTGATCACTTTTTATACATTTTAATGTTTGAACCAAGAGAATAGATGACCTACTGAAAACTACATATAATCTTTTTAATTAAAAAAATTTTTAATGTTTATTTATGTAGAGAGAGAGAGACAGACAGAGACAGAGCATGAGCAGGGGAGGGGCAGAGAGAGAGGGAGACACAGAATCGGAAGCAGACTCCAGGCTCCAAGCTATAGGCACCGAGCCTGACGTGGGACTTGAACTCACAAGGCATGAGATGATGACCTGAGCCAAAGTCAAATGCTGAAGCAACTGAGCCACCCAGGTGTCCCTATAATTTTTTTTTTTTAAATGACAAAGATCAGCTCCTGAAAGAGGCTTTCCTGGACTGCCCTCCTTCTGTTCCTATCATCTGATTAAGATTTCTGATGCATACCTTGATTTATTTATTCCATTTTGGTTATTTTTCTTCTGTACAGGTATGAAAGCTCCATGAAGACAAGTACATGGCTTTCTTCAGTACTATGTTCCCCGTGTCTACAGTAATACATGGCAAAGAGTAGGAACCCAGTTACTTCCTGATAAACACATGTATAAATATAGAACTATTCAGAAGAGTACACACATCCTAGATTCAATCTTGCATAAGTTACTGACCCTCTCTGTGCCTCAGTTTCCTCTTCTGTACCATGAAGGTTATATTTTATTACGTTGTTGTGATCAAAGAAGCCAATGCGTAGAATGTGCTTAAAGCAGCATCTGACACACGGTTAAGTGATCAATACTATTAGTTACTATTTAATACTCGGAAGAAAGGAAGGGGCAACACAAAGAACTAGCAAGGGCAAGAGGAATGCATAGGAGTTCAACCCAAGGCTCAATGGAGAGATCCTCTCTCCAGCATCTGGTTTATTAAAAGGAACTGAACAAAAATGAATGGAACTACCAACGAGGAAGAGTGAGCAAGAAGCACTGTTTTGTTTTGTTTGCCGTTTTGGTTTGTTTTTGACTTGGGGAAATGGGAAGCAAGAGGAAGCGATAGGAGAGGCATCTAGGAGGTTATCACCACCAGCCCATGGAGAAAATGCCCCAGCTCAGGACATGGACCCTGCGGAAAGCAGCAGCTTACCTACTGAGTGCTGGCGACAGGTAGGTAACACCAGAGGAAAGGGCTTCCTAGGCTCTGCTCCAGGAGGCCTGTCCTGAAAAACAGTCTGTGAGAGGCGGTGTGGGGGAAAAGTGACCTGCTGCACTTGTGAAGTCCCAAACCCACTCTGCCCAAACAATACTTCTCCACACCCCCACTCCCCTCCAACCACCCCCACTTCCACATCCGTACCTAACTCAGTTTGCAGGAAGGTGGGAATGCAAACGGCACGCCTGGCTCCGGAGGTTCAGCGTGGTGCCCACAACCCTGGGTCTCCAGCCACTGGAGAGGGTGCAAAGCCCTGGAGGAGACTGAGACTTAGGGCTGCCGGCTCCTCACTGTGGAGCAGCAGTGACTGGTTGGAAGCTTGGAGCCTGTTTTTGTTAAACATTAATTGTGAAAAAAAGTTAAAATATGCATAATTGTGGATAGAAGGGTACAGTGAATACCCATATGCCCACCACCAAATCAAACAACTGTTTACACATATTCCCCTCTCTTGCCATTTAAAAGTATGTTACAAACATGATAATAACATGCTATCTTACATAGAGTGGCATTACAGCCACACTTTGAAAAACAAGAATTCTTTAATACCTAGTTCACATTCGCATTTTCGCACTTGTTCCCCAAATGCATTATATAGTTCATTTGTTCAAACGAAGAACCAACTGAAGACAACAGGCGACATTCCATTAGGACTCCTATTCACCTAAGCTGCAAGAATCACTACTTACTCCCTTTGACTTTTTGAAGAGACCAGGCTAGATGTCTTATAAAAAGTCCATTTTCTGAATTTTATTTTTTCCTGGTGGTTTCATTTTATTCCTTTGTTCCCTGAATTTCCTTTGAACTTGAAGTTAGAAATACAGACTAAGGTTTTGATTGAATATTTCTCAGTAAGAATACTTCACAGAAAAGACTGCAATTCCTCCTGCATGCCACCAGCAGGCACATGGTGTCCCACCATTCCTGATAGTTCGGTCTCTGTGATGGTGTCAGCCAGATCTCATCATCATACAGGTGCACCCTTCTGCCCCCACATATTATTGGCAGGTCATCGGTGGGGTAACCCATGGGAAAATCTGTCCATCAGCCATTCATCTAATGATTTCATCCATATCGATGATTCTTAATAAGAGCCAGTTATTCCATATGTAGTTGCAGAATGGTAATTTTCTGGTACTATCCATTCTTTGTGTATTTATTAGTTAGTATTCTCCTGTAAAAATATTTCCTCATCACCAGAGGCAGTGGGTAGGGGTTGGGAGAGAGGAGAAACTGGATGAAGCTAGTCAAAGGTCCAAACTTCTACTTATAAGATAAATAATACAGAAATGTAATGGACAGCTTGATGACTATATTTAACACTGCTCTATGACCTACAGTTGACCCATGCACTTTGCAAGGTTTAGAGGTACTGACCCCTAACCTGTGCAGTTGAAATATTGTGTACAACTTTAAACTTCTCCAAAACTTAACTGCTAATAGCCTATTGTTGACTGCAAGTCTTGTTGATAACATAGTCATTAACACATATTCTGTACATTATATGTATTATACACTACTTTCTTATATTGAAGTAATTAGAGATAAGACAATGTCATTAAGAAAACCATAAGGGAGAGAAAATACATTTACAGTACTGTACTATACTTATATATACATTAAAAGAAACCCTGCATGTAAGTGGATCTATGCATTTCAAACCCATGTTGTTCAAAGATCACCTACATATGAAAGTTAAGAAAATAGATCCTAAGAGTTCTCATCACAAGGAAAAAAAGTGTTTTTTCTTTTTCTCTTATTTTGCATCTACATGAGATGATGGATGTTAACTGAACTTATTGTGGTAATCACTGCATGATATTTGTACATCAAATCATCCTACTGTACATCTTAAACTTACACTGCTGTATGTCAATTATATCTTTAAAAAAACTGGAAAAAATGTCATTAACCAGGGTTATTTTGTTACCTTCAACTACAAGAATAAATTAATATATTCCCTATAATTACCAATTTTCAGAATTAGGATTTGGTGTAAGCAAATTTAACTTTTAAAAAGTATCACTGCGGTCTCATGAATTTTTATGTTGCAACTGTATTAATCAGTTATATACACTATTTTTTTGATAAATGTTTTATATTTTTTCAATATATGAAATTTATTGTCAAATTGGTTTCCATACAACACCCAGTGCTCATCCCAAAAGGTGCCCTCCTCACTACCCATCACCCACCCTCCCCTCCCTCCCACCCCCCATCAACCCTCCGTTTGTTCTCAGTTTTTAAGAGTCTCTTATGCTTTGGCTCTCTTCCACTCTAACCTCTTTTTTTTTTTTTCCTTCCCCTCCCCCATGGGTTTCTGTTAAGTTTCTCAGGATCCACATAAGAGTGAAAACATATGGTATCTGTCTTTCTCTGTATGGCTTGTTTCACTTAGCATAACACTCTCCAGTTCCATCCACGTTGCTACAAAGGGCCATATTTCATTCTTTCGCATTGCCACATAGTACTCCACTGTATACACTATTTTTTTAAATGCAGGTCCATTCAGACAATACAGGTAGGAGATACATTTGATTTCAAATGATTTCAAAAAGAGTTTAAATAGACATTTGTCAATTTAAATTTGGCTTATAGGGTTTTACTTATTTTAATTTTATAGTCATTTCCTAACATAAAAATTTTATTTTAAAATAATAGTAACATAATCATTTATTTACTTTAGGTCTGTAATATGAATGATTTCCAAATAACAATACCAATATTACTATTAATAATAAAACCACTGAATTTCAAGCTCTTTTTCTCCTTATAATATATCCTTCCAAGGGTTTTCAGCAAGAATACAATATTTCAGATATCTAGAGTAATTCTTTCCTTTGAATGGTTTTGTTAAATTTTGATATACAGTTAGTATCTTTCCTTTTAAGATATTTTCAATTTTAGGGAACATTTTTTTCTGAATATGTAAAACATTTACATGATTCATGATTTACATGAATTACATGACTTCCATTGGAAAGTATACTCCAAGAAGTCTTACTTAAATTTCTGCTCATTTTACACTGTTTATGCCTCTACACCTCCCCACCACCGCCCCGACCAGTATTTTCACCAGTATCTGGTTTACCTTGCAGTTCCTTTCTGCAAATATCAGCAGATATGTTTATCTATACCCATCTACCTACTTATCAATTAATACGTATATACTTATATCTATACACTTTTATTTCTCTTCCTTTCTTGCACTAAAGGCAGCACACCTAATCTTCACTTGGAATCTGCATGAGAAAGAAGGGCCTGCTAGAAGACTGAGGTTTTGCCTTTATCCAGGGCAAGTTCAAGTCAGAGACAATGAGGTTATTGCTGATATAGTTGGATTTTATCTTAAGCTGTGGGAACTTTAAGAAACAACTGTACACAAAAATTTATAGATTTTACTGTCATGATGACGATGAAGTGAATATCTCCAGTTTAATGTGAGATTTTCAAATAGAAATATCTGGCTGATGCTTGTAAACAAGAGATCAACAGGTTTCTGAGCATCTACCCTTAATCCAACTAAGTGATAACTGGATTGGTGAAAATGAGTAAATTATGCAGGAGTGAAATAGAAAATAAGTATTTTTTTTAAGAATAGTCAATTCAATGAAGAAGATATGTATATACCTGAAGATGTTTCAAGGAGCAATGGGGCAGATGGACAGTTTGAAGAGAATCAATTTACAAATTCCAGCTATTATAAGAACTCTTCCCTAAAACTGATGTGCCTGAGAAACCCAATTCTGCCGGTTCTCCTATCCCAAATTTGCTTTTACAATTGCTTGTCTCTCATTTTACAATAGGAGAGCCAATCTCTCATCTGTCCATCTTTCATCCATGCACCCATCTATCCAGAATTTTACTCTTGTTCATTTCTACCAAGAGTAAATACCTCTGGAGCCCCCCAAACACAGGGAAAATATAAGACTGCGGATCTTCAGTAAGAAGCTTCCTTCGAGTGGCAAACCTGTAGCAAGATCTTAGGGTTCATCTTCCCTTCCCCTTCCCTTTCCCCTAGCCCTGTCTCTTCCTCTTCCCCTTCCCTTCTTTCTGTTTTATTCCTCCTCCCCGTGCTCCACAAGAATTTAGAAGCAATATGGTTACCACAAAGACAAGTATTAACACATTTATTTCAGTATGAACACAAAGTCAATTTTCTGACTGATTAGTTTGACGGTGAAGACTGTGTTTGGCCATTAAATATACCATGGAAGTTCGCCATAAAATGAACATGTGGCTCTACAGTTGTGGCAAAACCGTAGTGAAGACACACACATAACATTCATGGTTTCAGATATGATATGATTTATAACTCTTAATCTTTTAAAAATTTATATATTGGGACACCTGGGTGGCTCTGTTGGTTAAGCGTCGAACTCTTGATTTCGGCTCAGGTCATGATCTCATGGTTGGTGAGTTTGAGCCCCACAGCTGGCTTTGCACTGACAGCGTGTAGCCTGCTTGGGATCCTCTGACTCGCTCGCTCTTTGCCCTTCCCCTGCTTGCTCTCTCTCTCTCTCTCTCTCAAAATGAATAAATAAAGTTAAAGAAATTTATGAATCAACTTAAAAATGTGTGGGGGTTCATAATTCTTGGATTTATTAGTGAGTATGGGGACCAAAATCTGAAGTCCTGTGAATGGGAGGAACTGAAGAGAGAGAAAAGGATCAGAAAGATCCAAGTCATAGGGAGAGAACTAGAAGAGAAGGCAGAAGAGACTCTAGGAGTCAAGCATGATGGCAAATAAGAGGGGGCATGAAAAGTGCCAAATGTTGCAGAAAGGTCAAGGAGAATAGTAACTAAATAGAAATCTTTGTGGGGGAGCCTGGGTGGCTGAGTCGGTTAAGCGTCCAACTTCAGCTCACGTCATAGTCTCATGGTTTGAGAGTTTGCATTCCGCGTTGGGCTCTGTGCTGACAGCTCAGAGCCTGGAGCCTGCTTCAGATTCATTCTCTCTCTCTCTCTCTCTCTCTCTCTCTCTCTCTGCTCCTCCTCTCACTCTCTTTCAAAAATAAACAAACATTAAAAAAAAGATTTTTAAAAACAGAAATCTTTGTGAATGCAGTTTCTGCAGGTGTGATAGAATTAACAGTCTGTTTAGAACATTCAAAACATAGGGCAGTGATGATGAAAGAAAAAATAGAGTACCATTTACAATACTATTGAGCCAGATCACCAGGGTTAAAATGACTTAGCTGAAAGAGCAATTGGAGATATTGGACAGTGAAGCCTATTGACAACTGCCATCTGGATGGAGAGCAGAGGAATGAAATCACCACCTGGATGACATGCCAAGAAATCCATAATAGAGGAGTAAGGGAGAAGACCACTTTAGGATTATTTCTCATTGCATCTTACATGAATTAAAAAAATTTTTTTAAACATTTATTCATTTTTGAGAGACAGAGAGACAGAGAGAGAGAGAGCGCAAGCATGAGTGGGGGAGAGGCAGAGAGAGGGAGACACAGAATCTGAAGCAGGCTCCAGGCTCTGAGCTGTCAGCACAGAGCCAGACATGGGGCTTAAACCCACGAACTGTGAGATCATGACCTGAGGCAAAGTCGGATGTTTAACCGAGTGAGCCACCTAGGCACTCTGAATTCTTACAGTGAATTTTACCAATACCTGCCTCCTTTAGTGTTTCTATATTCTTCAATTTTTTAACAATGGACAAGGGATAAAGAAATTTTATTTCAAAATTAAGAGGTTAAAAAAAATCAAAGAAGATGCACATAATGTCATCAGCCTACATCAAACTAAAAAGTTTCTGCACAGCAAAGAAAACTATCAACAAAAGAATAGGCAACCTATGAAATGGAAGAAAATATGTGCCAACCACTCATCTGATAAGGAGTTATTATCCAAAATATACCAGGAACCCATATAATAGTAAAAAACAAAACACACAATTAAAACTGAGCAAAGATCTTGAGTAGACATTTTTCCAAGGAAGATGTACAAATGGCCAACAGGTACACAAAAAAATCCTCAACATCAAATATAATGTAAAACCAAAACCACAACGAGACACCATGCAGTACCTTTTAGGATGTCTGTTTTCAGAAAGACAAAAGATACTAAATGCATGCAAGGATATGGAGAAAAGGGAACCCTTGTAGACTCTTGATGGAAATGTAAACTGGTACAATGTATAAAACAGTACGGAGTTTCCTCAAGAAATTAAAAACTGAAACACAATATGACCAGCAATTCCACTTCTAGGTATGTCTCCAAAGGAAACAAAATCATAATTTCAAATAGATAACAGTATGCCCATGCTCCCCGAAGCATCAGTAATGATAGCCAAGGTATAGAAACAACTTAAATGTCCATCAACAGATGAATAAAGAAAATTTAATTTGCATATATATACATATATATATGTATATATATATATATATAGAGAGAGAGAGAGAGAATAGAATATTATTCAGTGATTAAAAAAAGAAGGCTATCCTGCCATTTGTAACAACGTAATGCCTCAGGGCATTATGCCAAGTGAATTAAGTCACAAAGAGAAGGACAAATACTGTGTGTTCTCACTCTATCTAGAAACTAAAAAAAACCGAACTCCTGGCAGAGAACAGATTGGTGGATGGCAGATGTTAGGGTCAGGATGCAAAACAGGTGAAGGGGGTCAAAAGGTACAAACATCCTGTAATAAGACTAGTATGTCTTGGGGGCGTAACATATAGCAAGATGACTATAGTTAACAATATTGTTCTTAAATGTGAATGTGGCTAACAAAGTAGATCTTAAAATTTCTCATCAACAAGAAAAAAAAATCTAACTATTTGCAATGACGGAAATTTACTGTGTTAACCATTTCACAATATTTACCTGTATCAAATCAATGCATTGTACACCTAAAACTAATACACTGTTATATGTCAATTAGATCTCAACTAAAAAACAAAACAAAACTCTTTCCATACCCTATGCTCAGAAAGTTGATTGCTTATATTGCTACTATTATTTTCTTTGTTCTTGAATTTAAGTCCTTACTCTATCTGGAGATTTTTTTTTTTTCATATGGTGTTTATAGGCTGAACTGCGTTTCCTCAACATCCATGTATTGAAGCCCCTGACTCCTCAGAAGACGACTCTATTTGGAGACAGGGCCATTAAAGAGGCAATTCAGTGGGCGCCTGAGGGGCTTAGTCGGGAAAGCGACTAACTCATGATTTCAGCTCACATCATAATCTCATGGTTCCTGGGTTCCAGCCCCACATCATGCTCTGCACTGACAGTGCAGAGCCTGTTGGGATTCTCTCTTTCTCCCTCTCTCTCTCTACCCTCTCCCTCCCAATCTCAAAATAGATAAATAAATGAACTTTAAAGAGGTAATTCAGGTTAAATGAGGACATTTAACATTTAAATGAGAACATGCCTGAGCCCTACTCCATTCTAAGTTCTGTCCTTATTGCAGGAAGTTTGGACACACAAGGGGACACCAAGGATGCTTGTGCACAGAGGAACAACCATGTGAGGACACGGCAAGAAGGCACTCATCCGCAAGCCAAGAGGTCTCAGGAGAGAGCAAGCCTGCCCACACCTTGATCTTGGACTTCCAGACTCCAGAACTGTGAGAAAAATTTCTGTCATTTAAGCTGCCCAGTCTGTGGTATTTGCAGTGGCGGCCCTGGAAAACGAATCCAGTGTGAGGTATGGAGTTTACTTTGTTTTAATATGGAAAAACCATTGGCTTCTAGTTCCATTTACTGAACAGTCCCTCGCTTCCTCACTGATCTATCATGACTCTTTGGTCATCTACCAAAGTTCCATATAAATGTGGAGCTATTTCTAGGCACTTTATTCCATTGATCAGTCTATCCCTGTGAGAGGACTGTGCTTCATTATAAGTGATGATAGCTGGTAGAGAAAGGCCTTGCCCCTTTTCTTCTTCTTTAAAGGGACTTGGCTATTTTTGATCACCTACACGTTGCTATGAAGGTTAGAATCAGCCTGCCAAGTGTCATTAGAGATCATATTGGGATTTTGATTGTATTTGCATTAAATCTGTAGAACTACAGAGAAATAAAACTTTGTAATTAAAGACTGATCTCCATCGGAGGCTACCACTTACTTCCTCTTTATGTTCGATGAACTGCAATTCTAGTTCTGCCCACGTGATGGCACCACAAACTGAAAAATCAGATTTTCACAGTGGGCCAGGAAATCTCAGAACACACACACACAGTGTTAATCTTTTAGTAAATACTAGAATGTTTTGAAGGGTAGATCTGAACTTCGTATGGAATGTTAAGTGGTTTGTCGAATGCTTAATTAAGTACATTTGCTAAAAATATATACAATAGTGTAGGATAACCAAAGAGTTGAAATAATAATGAAAGATACCCTGACCACCTGTTCTTCACAGCCCTTTTCTCTTAGAAGGCCATAAACAATTAGAGACAAAAAGTTCATTGTCAACCAGTCAAATAAAGATATGGTGTGGGATTAGCTCTGGAAGTTAAGGTGGTCTTCTCTAACCAGCAAGCCTGCTGTGAATAGGCTAGTGAATAGGTTTGCATAAATCTGGGGACCAAAAGTCACCCTAGGCTTATGAATGAAGGGGAAGATTACGTAATTCTTCATTTCCACCCCACCCCACTCCAGCCCTGATCATCTTGGGAGTAAAGTCTACTTTCACTTATGAGAGACATGCCTGTGCTTGCCCTGAACTGTGTAAAGAACCAGAAAGACGTTCCCTTCCTACTCTGTAATGCCAGTGAAGTCTCCTTCTACATTAGGTGGGAAGTGTTTGACACAGAAGGCCTGTGGAAATGCTTGTCTAACTGACACCATGCATACCTAAACTTGAGAGTGGACTGGAGCAAACCCTTTTTCTAAGTACCTGCCAGAGGTTCATCAATCTGGTACTGGAAAGAGCCCCTGGCATTTAGTATCAAAAAACGGTTTACCGCATCTTGTTAACCTTAGATTAAAAGATTTGTCTACTGCTCATCAACATGACTTGGGTGGTCTACTAACATATACATAGAACAGTTAACTAAACCCCAGTTTCCTTATCTGTAAAATGGGAATAACAGTATTTCCCACTCCCAACTGTTGTAGGATTACATAAGGCATTTCAAAATACTATACACGGTGCCTTGTTCTTAATAAATGTTCCACTGTTGCCAGCACAGCAAGGGAAACAGGTGTTCCTCGGTCAGCAAAAGCGAATAGCAAAATCCGGGAACAGGAATCTAAGCCTTGTTGAAGCTCATTAGCCTATGTCCCTCCCTTCATCCTACCAGTCCCCCTGCAGGGGGAAAAGGCCTTGCATTCTCTCCCAGCACCAGGGCAGCCCTGTGACTTAATGAGCCATTTAAAGGACGCATTGTGCCTAAGCCCTTCCGAAAAAGAAGTGATAGATGACTTGGATGGTAAACCATAATTAGCACCAGGAGCCCTTTTAACACCACTTACTATCAAGTAAGGCCCACGTTGTAAACCGCTCCCCATTCGAATCCGTGCCTGCGCTTCTAATACTTCCCAGGAGATGACGCCCTTGCTCCCCAGTCTGAGAGCAGCCAGAAGATGAAGCCTTTTGCCTGGGGCTGTCTCCCTGTCCAAGGTTAAGGACCTGACCTCCTACAAAGACCCGCTCTGCGCGGTGGGCAGAGGCCAGGAAGGCCTAAATGGGACTTGGCTTGGTCAGCCTACGGGCCCCGGCCTGGGCCCGCCCCACTGAGAACCGGCGTTGAGCTCGGTACGCCTTGCTCTAGGAATCCTCGCCTTTCGCTGGCACTACCACCCCCAGTGCCCCATCGAGAAGCGAGCTGATGGGGTAATAATGCGGGCGGCCGTGCTGGGTGGCGGCAGGGCCGGCGAACGGCAGCACCGAGGTCCTCCAGATGGTCAGGGCGAGGCCTCAGGTGCCTGTGCAGTGGACTCTGGACACAGTCACACCTGACTGGAGGCGTCAGGTTGCGAGGCGGTCAAGTAGGACTGTGCAGGGGAGGGGACCCGCGTTGGCACAGCGCCTTGCCGGGCTCGCCCGCCTAGCCGCCGGGACACCCGGCGAGTGGGGCGGGGCGAGGGCGGGGCTGAGGGAGGGGATGGGGCCTGGCGCCAAGCCCTCGGGTTTCCATTTCAAACCCAGAACCTGAGAGCATTCGAAGAATGGGGTGGCGGTCCCGGAATTGCCGGACTTCTTTGTCGCCCTGCCCGTTGCGGCGATCCTTCCCCGAGACCGGCGCACGAGCGACACGACCCCTGTCTGCCTGCCGCTCGCAAGAAGAACGCCAGCGGCCCGTCCAGACGTGGCGTCCGACCCGCGCTCTCGGGCGGCCGGTGGGCGGGGCGTCGTCCGTGACGTCGCATCCCGTTTCGATTCTCCGCCCCCCTTCTCGGCCCGTATATAAGACTTCTCCGGGCGTTCGCACTCTCACAAGTGGAAGCGGACGTCGGGCGTGGGTTGTAGGAGGTGGCGGCGGGGGCTCGAGGGTGAGGGCCGGCTCGGACGTGTGTCCGCGCCTTGGAGGTGACAGCTGGCAGTGCCGGGCGGTGAGGCGACGATGGAGCTCTTGAGGACTATCACCTACCAGCCGGCCGCCAGCACCAAGATGTGTGAGCAGGCGCTGGGCAAGGCTTGCGGCGGGGACTCTAAGAAGAAGCGGCCGCAGCAGCCCGCTGAGGAGCCGCAGCCGCCTCAGCCCCAGGCTCAGGGGCAGCCGGCGGCCCCGCACCACCATCATCACCACTCGCACTCGGGGGCCGAGATCTCGCGGATTATCGTCGACCCCACGACGGGGAAGCGCTACTGCCGGGGCAAAGTGCTGGGAAAGGTGACGAGCGGCGGGCGCCTGGCTGCCGGACGGGCTGTTGGGAGGTCTGCCCGGGCATCCCCCCCCCTCCCCCGCCCCGAGCCGGCCGGACCCTGAGTCCCCGCATTTTGGCTTCTCGGGGGCTCCGATCCCGGCGGGTCGTGGGTATTCACCTGCCCTGCTCTGGCTTTTGTGCGCTGACAGCGCCGGGTTGGCCTTATATCCTTAGCCTCAGCTCTCAGTGCCTCCCGCAGCCCCAAGAAATTGATCTGGAGGCCAGAAGCGAGGGCTTTCTGCTCGCGCCCCTGGCTTCCTCCGCCTGCCCCCCAGGGAATTTTCTTGACAGGTCTCTTCAGACATTATTTTTCATCTCCCTGTTCCCAACCCCCTCCATAAAGCTCCTCTTTGTAAAGGGAGAAGGGGAACCGGTTCACTGTTTTCAGGAATGCTTTTGGCTTCGCGAAGGAGCCTTTAAAAAGTACAGTGCACACGTCTTTCCACCCTCACTGCCACCCGTGATGTTGCGCTCCTTTCTAATTTTTATTCGTTTTTAAAAACATCTACTGTCCGTTTTTCTCCCACACTCAGTGCTCTCTCGGCTTTGTTTTCAGGGTGGCTTTGCAAAATGTTACGAGATGACAGATCTGACCAACAACAAAGTCTATGCTGCAAAAATTATTCCTCACAGCAGAGTAGCCAAACCTCATCAAAGGGAAAAGGTGTGTATGACTGTTGAGTAAAGTATTTTCTTTGTGTGCAGGAATGGCCCTTCCCTGCTAAGAAAATGTCTTCTGCGTGTGTAAGCAGCTGGCTTGGAAGCGGTGACAGAAGGCTCATAAGCCTGGTTCTGCTTTTTCTTTCAGATTGACAAAGAGATAGAGCTTCACAGAATCCTTCATCATAAGCATGTAGTGCAGTTTTACCACTACTTCGAGGACAAAGAGAACATTTACATTCTCTTGGAGTACTGCAGTCGAAGGGTGAGCGCTGACCCCTGTCCCAGTCCATCTGCGCCCCCCGGCTGGTGTGGCATTCACATCACCTTGTATCGGGGCTTCTGCTCTGGTGGCAGTTACTTTACTGCAGTGTTAACTTTCATCACGCACCTTGTGCAGGACAACTACTGATGCCCATAACTCTGACACGCTGTCTATTTTCCTTCCGCTCTTCCTAGTCCATGGCTCATATCTTGAAAGCGAGGAAGGTGTTGACGGAGCCAGAAGTCCGATACTACCTCAGGCAGATTGTGTCTGGACTGAAGTACCTTCATGAACAAGAAATCCTACACAGAGATCTCAAACTAGGTAAGCCCTTTGTTCCAAACGCTGATTTCGTGTTAGGGAGAGGTGTTCTTTTCTTCCCTGTCTCCCTCGTTGTGTATTAGTGTTTCTAGTTGGGATCTAGCCTGTGCCGTCTTGCTTTTGAATCTGTGACTTTACTAGTCAACAACTGGCTGCCTGCCTCCAAAGAGGATGTGTGTGTGTGTAATTTGGTGAGAACATCTTTTCAAGGGGATTGAGGTTTTGTTTTCTTTACCATCTAGGGAACTTCTTTATCAACGAAGCCATGGAATTAAAAGTTGGGGACTTCGGCTTGGCAGCCAGGCTGGAACCCTTGGAGCACAGAAGGAGGTAAGAGTCAGAGAGATACATCCTGACAGGGTTTTACGGAGACCAAATATGCTCTTATTATTTTCCAGTTAATGTGTTGGAGAAGGGTCAACTGATTTTAAAATTCACAGACCACAATGATGTTAATCCATGGAAACACTAAGTGCCCACTGTGGACGAGGCAGAGGACCTTATACCTATAAGTTGATTATGAAACAAATCTGTCTCATATTTGCCTGAAATGTTACACAAACGCTCTGCTGTACGTGGTCTCAGTTGGTTTAAAAACACTGTCACGTGGCTGAAAACAATTGTACATGCATTAAAAATAATTAAGCCGCTTGGTCAACTGTTAACTGTTGAGATGGCAAAAATCAAAAGTCAGATTTTTCTAAATAGAAATTCAACATAACACTCTTAAGGTTTTATCCAGAGAACTAAGTGTAAACAGTAGAACAGTTCTTAATGAGACCTTCATATTTTGCTTTTCCAGAACAATATGTGGTACCCCAAATTATCTCTCCCCTGAAGTCCTCAACAAGCAAGGACACGGCTGTGAATCAGACATTTGGGCCTTAGGTTGTGTAATGTAAGTAAATGCACCAAAATGATAAAAATGCAAATTTGGTTTAGATTTTTTTCACATTCGAAAAGAGTTACTTTATGACCATTCCTAAAGAAGTGTTATCTTGCACACAGGTATACAATGTTACTAGGAAGACCCCCCTTTGAAACGACAAATCTGAAAGAAACTTACAGGTGCATAAGAGAAGCCAGGTATACAATGCCATCGTCGTTGCTGGCTCCCGCTAAGCACTTAATAGCTAGCATGTTGTCCAAAAATCCTGAGGATCGTCCCAGTTTGGATGACATCATTCGACATGAATTTTTTTTGCAGGTTGGCATGTTTCTTGTGTCTTTTTATTGCATGCTTTTGATCACAGTTACCCAACTGGTTACTGAAGTCTTTTCTGACACTACGCAGGGCTTCACTCCAGACAGACTCTCTTCCAGCTGCTGTCATACAGTTCCAGATTTCCACTTGTCAAGCCCAGCTAAGAATTTCTTTAAGAAAGCAGCTGCTGCTCTTTTTGGTGGCAAAAAAGACAAAGCAAGATACATTGACACACATAGTAAGTTATAAGATTTCTTCTGCTCTTCTGGATCCAGTATGTTTAAATCTGATAAGTTAGTTAAAAGAATGTTTTTATGTTAGCATAACAGCCAGTATGTTTGAATACTGTTGAACTTTTTATAGTATGATAAAACTCTACTGAAAAATGTGATGGATAGCTTTTTTTTTCCCCATACACATTAAAGTGTGCTCCTTGCTTAATTGCAGCTGATGGTAATGATAAAATGCTCGTTTAGCCTTGAATGCTCATAAGCTGATTGCTAACACAAAAGGAGGAAATGTGGCTAGCTCTGTTCCTACCTTGTTAGCAGACTAATGCTCATAATTCTTGTCTTTGATTTACAGATAGAGTGTCTAAAGAAGATGAAGAAATTTACAAGCTTAGGCATGATTTGAAAAAGACTTCAATAACTCAGCAGCCCAGCAAACACAGGACAGATGAGGTATGCTGGAAAAGAATAAAATAGATACAAACACTTTATATCATTTCTGTTCTTTGTTAATTATCACATGGGTTATGGTGATCACGATTCAAGCATGTGATGATCATGATTCAAGCTTTTCTTTGAACCTTTTAAAAGATTTTGTTTTTTAGTTTAACGAGGCATGCACTCGAGTCACTGAACTATCTTTTGTGTCCACCGCTTTTTGATAAGCTTTCCCACCAGTTGCCACAATCTCAGCTTAACCGAGAATTCTCAACCTCAAATGCATTTTAGATGTTTGACTCCTTGTCTGACTCTTCTCTTTTCTAGGAGCTCCAGCCACCTACCACTACAGTCGCCAGATCGGGAACACCTGCAGTAGAAAATAAGCAGCAGATTGGAGATGCTATTCGCATGATAGTCAGAGGCACTCTTGGCAGCTGCAGCAGTAGCAGCGAATGTAAGTTGCTGTCATTGGCATTTTAAATGAGACTATAAATGACAGTGCTTAATACTAAGTAACTGGAGTCAGTTTGTTTTGCGGCCTAATTACACAGTACCAGCAAAATTGGAGGAATCGGAAAAAGCCGAGCAACAATTTTGAGTCCCTCGTGTCCTTAGAAGTAGTGGAGGGAAAGTTAGAAGCTACCAACGCCTAAGATTTTATTGTTAATTAGTTTACAACTTTCTCTGACTTTCTAGGCCTCGAGGACAGTACCATGGGAAGTGTTGCGGACACAGTGGCAAGAGTCCTTCGAGGATGTCTAGAAAACATGCCGGAAGCTGACTGCATTCCCAAAGAGCAGCTGAGCACTTCCTTTCAGTGGGTCACCAAATGGGTCGATTACTCTAACAAATATGGCTTTGGGTACCAGCTCTCAGACCACACTGTAGGTGTCCTTTTCAACAATGGTGCTCACATGAGCCTCCTTCCAGACAAAAAGTAAGTATGTCCAACTAACGAGATTCTGTCACTTCTGTATTCTTGCACTCAAGAAATCTAAAACCAGTGACTAATGGCCTCTATTTTGTTTCTTCTCTCTCCCTATGGTTCCTGTTTTTCAGAACAGTTCACTATTACGCAGAGCTTGGCCAGTGCTCTGTTTTCCCAGCAACAGATGCCCCTGAACAATTCATTAGTCAAGTGACGGTGCTCAAATACTTCTCTCATTACATGGAGGAGAACCTCATGGATGTAAGTACCTCCTGGATGTGGCGTTTGAGCAGTAATATTTGAAGTGTAGTCCACAGACCAGTGGCATCTGCACAGCTCTGAAGCTTTTTAGAGGTGCAGATGCTTTTGTCCTACCTTAGCTCTCTACTGAATCAGAATCTCTGGGGGGTGGGGCCAAGAATCTCCAGGACATTCTGATGCTTGCTCAACTTGGAGAGGCATTTGCCTAGAAGAATGGAGTGCAAACTGCAAAATTGTTATGGGCACTAACTCTCCCAATTGCTTTTAGGGTGGTGATCTGCCTAGTGTTACTGATATTCGAAGACCTCGGCTCTACCTCCTTCAGTGGCTCAAATCTGATAAGGCCTTAATGATGCTCTTCAATGATGGCACCTTTCAGGTAAGCGAAACCCTTCAGGAAAGTGTGTGTTTAGGTCACAAAAAGTGATTTTCAGGTAGCCATTTAATGATTGGACACACTTTACTAATTCTTGAATATCTGTAGAGATCTAATATTTATGTTTCCTTTTGAAAGGTGAATTTCTACCATGATCATACGAAAATAATCATCTGTAGCCAAAATGAAGAATACCTGCTGACTTACATCAACGAGGACAGGATATCTACAACATTCAGACTAACAACTCTGCTCATGTCTGGCTGTTCATCAGAATTAAAAAATCGAATGGAATACGCTCTGAACATGCTCTTACAGAGATGTAATTAAACGACTTCTTTAATGGACCCTATGGGACTCCTCTTTTCCACTGTGAGATCTACAGGGAAGCAGTCAGATGATCTATAGCATGTTGAAAAAGACGGACAGGTGGTGGTACGAAAACAATTCCTCTGGGGCCTGCTGGACTGGGCGGAACCAGACCAGGCTGACGCATATACTTCTTAACTTTGGACAGTCTGAGCGTGAACCAGAATGCAGTTTTCCTTGATGTACCTGTATTAAAAGGTTTTTCAGACAATTTCGCAGGAAGGTGCATTGACTCTTCTCTCTGTTGAGAGCATTTCAGACAGAGGACTTGGAACTGTGAATATACTTCCCGAAGGGGAGGGAGAAGGGAGGAAGCTCCCATGTTGTTTAAAGGCTGTAATCAGAGCAGCTTTTGGCTGCTCAACTGTGAACTATGGCCATATATAATTTTTTTTTGTTAATTTTTGAAGATACTTGTGGCTGGAAAAGTGCATTCCTTGTTAATAAACTTTTTATTTATTACAGCCCAAAGAGCAGTATTTATTATCAAAATGTTTCTTTTTTTTTTTTATGTTGACCATTTTAAACTGTTGGCAATAAAGAGTATGAAAAAGCAGAAATTGTGGTCCACTGTCTTTTGTATGGTACATCACCGCATCACACATGCTTTGATCACGGATTCTTTGGCACGCTTGGGTGTGACATGGAGTATAGAAGCATGCCAGAAAGTTAGCTCTTTGGCTTCATTGATAGTACTTTGTAGACAGTAAATCCTTAACACCTAAAGTGCAATCACATTTTCTGGGTAGATCTCATTTGAGAAGAGAAGATTATAACAAAAATACTATTCTTGTTACAACCAAAATAGGTCCTCCTACTAAATCCACAACCAATTTCTCTCAGGAGTATTACCTTAAAACTCATTTTCAGCTTGGGGGTGCCTAGGCAATTTAGTAGATTAGGTGTCCGACTTTGGCTCAGGTCATCATCCTGCAATCCGTGGGTTCGAGCCCCACATTGGGCTCTGTGCTGACCGCTCAGAGCCTGAAGACTCCTTCAGATTTTATGTCTCCTTCCCTCCCTCCCCCTCTCTCTCTGCCCCTACCTTGTTCACACTCTGTTGCTCAAAACTAAAAACATTTAATTAAAAAAAGGGGTGGCGCCTGGGTGGCTCAGTCAGTTAAGCTACCACTCCTGGTCTCGGCTCAGGCCATGATCTCACGGTTTGGTGAGTTCAAGCCCTGCATCGGGCTCTGTGCTGACAGGGTGGAGCCTGCCTGGGATTCATTCTCTCTCTCCTTTCTCTCTGCCCCTCCCCCACTTGCGTGCATGCACTCTCCCTCCCCTCCCCCCTCTGTCTCTCAAATAAACATTAAAATTTTTTTTTTTTAATTAAAAAAACCCCACTCATTTAGCTTGGAGCTGAAAGCCAGGATAATCCTGTGTAAACAGACCTCTGTTATGTGTCAATAGGTACAGGAAGTTTATCTTAATATGGGCAAAACGCTATGCTTTGTAAAATACGTGCACCGCCTGAATGTATTACTCAGCTTAAACCTGCCTAAACACTCCCAGTGCCGCTGGCACTACTAGTACACAATTCCAGTAGTGGGGAAGTACTTGGTCAATAAGTCGTTATATTTTCCTTTTGGTGCGTGGTGGATGAGGGATGGTATGGGAACCAACCTGTGGTTTTAAGCCCATCTTTTTTATACCATCAAATGATCCAAGAGGCAAATCTGAGAATGTTTTGTCTTTCCGTGGGATTTGCTCTTTGGCGGGTGTAAAAAACTGCTTGTTCTGTTACTCTGAACTTACAGTGACCTGTATAAGATGCACATACGTATTTGTTCATTTGTAATCCCATTGAGGAAAACACTGTCCTGAGAAAAGAGCACTCTCCTGTATCAGGCCCTCTCTACGATGCAATCCTGAACAGTGTAGTGTAGAAACGGTGGTGGTACTTTTACATTTTTCCAAAATTATTACACGGTACCGGTTAGACTTTAGTAATAACAGAGCTGGGGAATTTGTTAGGGATGTTTCATAGGTTCTAGAACAACTTGGGCTGGTTGGAATTCTTTGGCCACAAACACAACTTTAGTCTTGGTTAAATGTCTTATAGTAATAGCTGAAGAAAACTAGGTAATTACACTAATAGCTGGGTGTGCAAAAGCAGAACCTATTTTTATCTTTATGAGCAGAGAAAATAATGGGAGTTTGCAAATAGTAAGAAGTGGTCTTTCATTTTGAGTTTCACAGTGTACATTGCTTCACATTTTTAAAAAATGCACTTACCCACTCTTGAGGATCTACTGTGTATAGATTAGGGCCCAGCATTGGAGATGCAGAATGAACCTGAGCCTGTCCTTTCCCTCAAGGAAGTCACAGCAGAGTGGAGGAGACAGTTCATTTACCTATTAATCTGATAAGTGTGCTGTGATATTATGATAAAGGTATGCACTGGGTGTTGTGGGAACCAAGAACAGGAATCATAAGGAAGGAGCCCCAGGTGTGGGGTGGACTTAGAGAATTGATTACAGAGAATAAAATTCTTTTTTATTGGGTTTGGAAAAGGGGGGGGTAAACAGAAATTTAAGATAGGAAAAGGTGTTTTGAGCAGTGGAAATAACATGTGCAGATGCTAGAGGGTCAAAGAGTTTGCAGGAAAAGTGAGTGTGTAGGTCTGAAGCATCATAGGTAAAAGCTGAAAGAAATAGACATGATGTGTCCTGACCAATATGCCATCCCAAGTCATATAGGCTGCATTGAAGCCTATGTGTAGTTACTGAAAGATTTTAAGGAAGAAAGTGATCTACTATTTTAGTTTTATAAAATTCATTCTAGGGGCATAGCCAAAATGGGTAGGGGAGAATATGAAGAAAGACAACGCAAACAGTAAAGAGATTAATGGTGGGATTCAGGCTGAGAAAGGACTAGCTGAAAAAAAGCATACATAGAATTAGACAGGAATATATCTTTTGGCCTTTCTGGTTTACTTCAGTATTCCCAGCACTGGACACCAGGCCAGCCATATAGCAGTGAAATACTGAATGAATGAATAAATGAAGATAGATTTGGGAATGACTTAGAAAGCTGATCATAATAGGATTTGGCACCTGACTGAATGTGGAGTCTGAGGGAGAGGGTGAGGGTTGGGATGATTGGCCAAGCAGTCAATGGGGGAAATGTGTTTTACTGTGGGGCCATCAACTGAAATCAATCAGGAATATAAAAGGAAGAACCACATAGGAAAATACAGTGAGTGCAGGACACGCTCAATCATACTTGTGTGAGGATACCAAAAGAGGCCCAGAAAACAGGTAGACATACATGTCTACATCTCAGGAGAAAGCAAACATTCCAAATATTCCAAAACAATATTTGGAAGTAGCCAGGCTTGAAGCAACATCATAGGAGTAGATTTGAGCACATAAGGATAAATCTCTTTCATCCCTTCTACCCAGGATTGTTTTTTTTTTGGTTTTTTTTTTTTTTTTGCTTTGTTTTGTTTTGTTTGTTTTTGGTACTGAGGCCAGGTATATAAAACCTAATGGTGTAGATAAACCTTTGCAGTGAGGGAAGGAAGATAAGAAATTCCCAAATAAATTATAGTCTTCTAAACAAAAGGCCCTGAATTCCATAAAAACAACTCCAAAATAGCAGATGCTCTTAATGAACACCTTCGAACCTCAAGAATGTTTCTCAGTTAGCCACCCCAAATCCTGGCAGAGTACAGGCTGAGATAAAAGGCAATGTTTAAAGATATACTAGTTTTGAAGCATAGTAATAGCTACCTTCAGCTAACTTTGGTGTGGCCATGACAGGAACCCAGATCATGGGTTATCTGACATTTACTGCTTTATATCTTAGTCCCCTCAGCCCTTCAAGAACTATTTCTGAAAGTAGCCCTATGTTTGCTAGGGAAGAAGTATACTCCAGTGGAAAAGCTTTGGAATCAGTTCTGCATTCAAATTCCTGTTCAACCATGTATTAACAATATGATCACAGTAAACACCTAATGTCTATCAGCTTCAGTTTCCTCATCTGTGAAGATAAGATGACAATAAAGCAGTTGCATACCCAAGGTGCTCAACCTCTGCCTCCTTCCACACCCATAATAACAGTAACCCTGGATACCTAGAAAAGAAAATATCTGACTCATTCTCCCCCTTCCGATCGCTCTGTGTCAGTCATGTCCTGTCAGGAATACAAAAATCATTTTAGCACTTTCAAAGAGAAGGAATTTAATTGAAGTCACTGGTTATGAAGACGATGGAAGAGCCAAACAGGAGGTGGTGAGGCATTCAAGATATTAACAGCAGCAGTAAGCCACTACTGTACCTATGGCTGGAGAGACCCAGAGAGAAAGCAGGAATACTGGACTTCAGAACTGGGAGTCTCTGGCAGAAAGCAGAATCACAGTTACTCCTACCAGTTCGAAATTATGAAGCAGATGTAGCCACTGCTTCAGATGATTCCTGTACCTATGTGGCTGAGAAAGAATGGGACAAAATAATCTGGATCCTTCCTTCCTTTTGCCCTCCAGTCTTCCAATGGCCAAATGAACTGGGAGCCAGTCGTAAAGGAACCCAAGAAGTGTGGTTGCAGAGATGATTCTTAAGAGTGTGTAACAAAGCAAGGAAAGGGCAGGGATGAATCTTAGCCTTAACAGGAAAACAATGACCCACCTTCCTTCTTTTATCTGCCATTCATTCCATGCCCATCTCTACCTTCCCTTCCTCTTTAATCCCAAAGTGACAAAAATGCTAAGATCTGTAGTCCCGTACGCAGAAGGATGACAGGCAGTAGAAGGTTAGAGGAGGAAAAAGAACAGGGTAAGGGGCATTAAAACCAGAATCATTCTTGCTTTGGGTCTCTGGGATTTGAAACATCATCAGGCCTTTTTTGCATTACAGAGATTTTAGGCTGATGAAGATGAAGGTGACTGAAAATGAATAAAATAAATTTTTTCATAAAGTACACAAAGAAATCAATGTTGCTGTTTTATAGTAATTCCATGCGTGACAGAGTTGGTATATGTCTAAGGCTTGGAATAAGCTCTTCTATAAACAGAAACCTGTAGATTCCATTTTCTTTCTCCTTGACTTGCAAGACATTCTAGTCTATATATGCTTAGATTCGTGCTTTGTTCTAACACTTATTTATGCCTTATTAACTTTAGTAATGGAAAGCATCTATTTGTTTGAATTACCACAATTTAGTTATATTAAAAAATTCAAATTAAAAAGTCACACTCCCATATGCAGTGTTGGAATCTAGTATCATGGTTCATCAATGTTTGGAATTCAACTGAATAGGATATATGGATTTTGCCCCTGGGATTAGCTTTATCATACAGGTATATCTGAAATGAAATTGATATTAATAATTGACGTACAGTAGCTTCACTTCCAAATTAAAATAAAAATAACAAAGTTACTGAGATATCTCTGCTATGAAATACTGAATTATTAGATATTTTAACCTAATCATGCAGGTTATAACAAATTATCTCTTTGAGGCCTACAGCAAATTATTACTAGAAGAAAACAGGCAACAGGCCTAACTGAAATAAAATCCACAATACCTGTCTTTTGTACTGCTCTGGAATCAATGGCAACAGAATAACACTTAAAGCTAGGATCATGTCAAACATGCCAAAAGAAGAGAACTGGGAGAACCAATTTATTACCTGATTTGTGTTGTCCTGCTAAACACAAAGAGTACCAAACATTCAGGATTACGGGAATCTCAAAGAACTTCAGAACTACATGGAAGATGTTTAAATATCTCAAGAGTTGAGGAAATGCAAAATCATAACATGTGATACAGCCATCTTGGAGAGAGTGCAGACAGAGAATTAGATAATGACTTCATTAGAAATGTACTGAGAAATGGTTAATAACCAACTTTTTGTGAGTTTGGGAGAACCCAGATTTATCATGTTTGCCAATTTCTGCGGTTATAGGTATTTTCACCTTGGCTGATTTCAAGCTACCAGTGTGATGTCACTGAATGTGGAGTTGGGAAGAGGTGCACAGTAACACCCCATTATAAAGTATTTCCACCATACAGATAGAATAGTGTAAATAACTTCAAGAAACTGATAATATTTAAGTGATGTAGTAAAATAGTGATGCATTTTGAGTATTCATTGCCTTTATTTTTATATAATACTAAGGGTATATAATTTAATTTTAATAATGGCGGTGTTTAATAACTAGTTGGCCTGCACAATTCCTGAAATTTTAACTGTCAGTTCTCATGAGTCTGTCTGTATAGGCTAGCTGTGGCACAGCAATGGTAATGATTCAAATGTAGGGATGTAGACTATATGGGCTCTGAGAGTGAGAGGATCACTCCTATGTTCTGGGTAATTAACAGGACTTAATACGTTCCCTTGACATCTCCAACAGTAGTGCAGTATCTTGCTTCATAGCTCTGGTTGTATATGAGACCTCAGCCAGCTTAGCTTACAAACAAAAATTGTTTAGATGACATAATAGTTTTAGTAGTGAAGTCTCTCTTAATTCCAATAACGTTAACTATTAACCACAAAAATATTTAAGACAATCAAGATCATGAAATTAATATATTAGGGGCACCTGGGTGGTTCAGTCGGTTTCAACACAGGCCATGATCTCATGGTTTGTGGGATCAAACTCCACATTGGGCTCTACACTGACAGTGTGGAGCCTGTTCGGGATTTTCTCTCTCCCTCTCTGTCTGGCCATCCCTTGCTCATGCACATACATGCTCTCTCTCTTAAAGAATATAAACCAAATTTTAAAAAAACTTAAAAAAAGAACTGTATGCTAGTACTAGAAATATATTGTAAATACTATAATCCAAATTGAAAAGTGAAATTTTAGTAACATATGGATTTAGAATTTTAAGATGAAATCTTATGACATTTATATTTAGTAGTATAATGTATGAGAACCTAAATTTCTCATATCTCTAAGTTTACTTTGTTCAATTTATTAGAATGTTTACATAAATGTGAATACCTTATACATCAGACAACTGCAATAAGAATTTAAAAGGAAGTCAAATACATTATAAATGAAATATAAAAGACTTAAGGGAATTTAATTAATTTTTAAAATTGGATATGTTAATGTCTCTTTAAAGTCTTTTGTTGAAGTATAACAATTTTTAATCTAAACTTAAAAATGCAAAGAACTAGAAGTTTAAATACATTGGATTTCAGTATTTTTAAAACCAAATGTAGTTCTGAATATAAAAGTCAACCTCAATAAAAAAATCTCATTGGCAAACTGTTTTCCTGGGAATTTATGTTTTAGGATGAGTACCGATATGTTCTAATACAAACATATAATTCCACTCCAGTAATATGCTTTTGAGAATATGTCTTGGGCCAAGAGCTAGTAGGCATGAAAGGAGAAGGTACAATCTATATATAAGAAAATCTATATATAAGGAAAATCTTAAGAGCCCAGATTGGAAATTGACAGAGAATAGATGTTTGGTTGGAGTAACAGGTTTTCAAAATATTCTCAACTAGTTATCATCACATAATTGTTGGAGCTTTCATATAAAAACAAAAATTTCCAACTGCTTTTGAAAAATTTCAAGACCAGGCAATATTGGATTTGCATTTCTGCATATCAACAATTAGCTGGAGCTGACTGTAGGCAACTGGTGGAGGCAAGCTTCCTCCATGGTCCTCACAGGACTACATCACTTCTTTGGTTCCTGTAGACATTTGAATATAAGCCCTACTCACAGTCAGGTGAGCCTTTTAGGGGATTTATCTGTTTTCAAATTCTGATTACAAAAGCTGGTTTCATTTCTATAAAATATATTTTGGATGATGTGGGGGAAAGTATGTTCTTCACCAAAAGCTCCCTTCTGAGATGTTTAAGTGTTATTGGTTTCAGTGTTTGTTAAGGGTTCAAGAGAACTAAAGAGAAGCGAAGGAGTAAATTCTGACACAGGCAAAGGAAGACCTACCAAAGTTTTCATAATGTAAGGCTTCCACCAGAATATGGGACTTCTTTTCTTCATGGATTCCTACTTGATCAACATAAGGAGATTAAACTCATCTCATACCACTTTCTTAATTCATGATGAAATTTGGGATTAAGGGGAATTTGGAAGTTTAATAGACTGGGAATAAGAGGTCATCCCTCACTTAATCACACTGTTGGTTCAAATACAAATTTTAGTAGCAGTCACAATAATCTAGTCCCATTTTCCTTCTTCAGGCAGATGGACAGACTTTCTGATTCTGAAATATCTGAACTATGTGGGTGAGTAGGGGTCTTTCCATTCCTTATAGCATATTGTTAGTGAAACATAATCATCAGAGGTGAAACAAAATCTATGGATGGTGAAGCTGCAGCACATGACCTTGACCACCTATATTCTCTATGACCTACCTCCATGTTTCCATTCATTACCCTATGGGTATGCCTAGCAGTTTTGTTGCAGAAAAACTAAAGGATTAAACTTCAAAGAATGTTCTCAACACAGATTAGTCACATCGAAGGGCATATGACGAAATAGGCCTAAGAAAAACACCAGGCTTTTTGGTTTTATCTAGATTTAATATACTTTGCATTGAAACAGTTACATTTTCCACCAATTCTACTTTTCTACTTAGACTATTAAAGAAAACAGAATAACTTTTGTATTTGGTAGAATCTTGTATGTTACTCTCAGGCCTTCCCTTCACCAGGATTAGACAGACAGACAGACAGACAGACACACACACACACACACACACACAATCACCTTACAATTGCTCAAGTTAAAACAATGTAGTCAGCAGTAATCTTTTTTACTTCAATACAGTAATTCAAAAACTCACACATTCCTAAATAGCAATGAAAACCCAAGTGATCTGAACCTAAATACATAAATTAATATATTTTCAAAGTCCTCATGTGTGAAAAATTAGTTAATTGTAAAGAAAATAGGCAAGTTACATATATATTTTTTTCTGCAAGTTATGTTTTTTGTTTAAAATATACAACTTATGACCAAAAATCAGTTCCCCAAGAAACATTGGTGGCTAAAACAGAAACAAAAATTAACAAGTCATAAAAATATATGCTATGCCAGACAAAGCTTAGGATTTTAATGAGATACATCAAGTTTGACACAACTGGGCCAAACGCTTCCTGAGTAGTCATAAAAAAGACAATGCTTATTTTTCTCTGCCATACAATAAAAAAAAATTTTTAAGTTTTAGAGTCTATTAGGTTGAAAATGCGATATTAATATTGACCATTTTTGATCTACAAGAAAAGCCATTTATTTTCAAGAATAACAGAAAAAATGAAAACGTAAATTTTCTCCCCTACTTTAAATTTTTTTTAACATTTATTTATTTTTGGGGGACTGAGAGAGACAGAGCACGAGCAGGGGAGGGGCAGAGAGAAAGGGAGACATAGAATCTGAAATAGGTCCAGGCTCTGATCTGTTAGCACAGAGCCTGATGTGGGGCTTGAACCCACGAACCATGAGATCATGACCTGAACTGAAGTCGGACGCTCAACCAACTAAGCCATCCAGGCGTCCCTCTCCCCTACTTTAATATTATCTTTCTAAATATTTCGCTGTGCATATTACCTCTTTGTTTTACATTGAAATCAGTGGGTGTCTGTATTTCACCTCATATTATTGCCATTCAGTAATGAGTATATCTTTTACTTAACAAATTATTTTCAGAGCTTTTCAATTAGGAATTGTTTTATTCATCATGCTCCTAAGGAATCAAATAAGGAATGCCCCAAAGTGAGAGCAACATACATTCTCATGACTGACTGAAGTGAAGGCTCATCATGTAAATGTTTCCCACATTTTGAGTCCTCTGTTGGCTTTGCTTGTTACAGTGCCTTCTCAACTATCTTCAAAAAAATTTCCCAATTTTTTTCTAAGGAATACCACAGTTCTTTGCTATCATAAAATATCCCCCCCCCAATCTTCACTGGTAAATTGTTTTTGAGAGATACTAGGTTAAATAAATATAAATATATATTTTTTAAGTTTATTTATCTATTAAGAGAGAGAGAGAGCACACTCATGAGTAGGGGAGGGGCAGAGACAGAAGGAAAGAGAGACAATCCCAAGCAGGCTCCACGCTGTCCGTAAAGAGCCCAATGTGTGGCTTGAACTCACAAACCATGAAATCATGACCTGAAGAAAAATCGAGAGTTGGATGGTGAATTGACTGAGCCACCCAGGCACCCCTGTAAACAGATTTTCTAAAGTCAAGGCTTCTCTGGAACTTTAATATGCTGTATCTGCATTGTGAATCTACAAGAGAGGACTACAGTATAAAAATTTCCCCAAACTTACTTGCCCTAGTACACTATGTTTCTTGAATTAACTTTTAAGATCATAAGGAATGTTCTTCAGAACACAGTGTGTCAATGTGTGTAGTAACTGTCCTTGATGACTCAAATTTAATTTAAAAGATCTTGAACCTGTCAGATAGGTTGGACAGAACCCCAGATCTTTATGTTGGTTGAACAATATTTAGGGAAACAGGGACTTTAGAACCACCTCTGACATCATAATTCCAGAGCTATTAGATATATTATTCACATTTTAATTCAGCCAGAAAGTTCTCCCTTTACAGAAAGAAATTTACAGTCCAGGAATCAAGTGGATGGCCAGTTAGGTTAACCTTGCAATACAGATATTCCATTTCTACATAATAAGAAGTGGCATATAGCTGGCTTTTGCATATTTCTATCTTTATAATAATAGAACTGAAATGTTTTGAAATAGAATTTAGTCCATGTTCACTATGGTTTTCAAAAGACATTTTGGGATCGGATAAGAGCATGATAGGCTTGTAAAAGTTGCAAAGCATCCTCCTCCATATACCACCTCCTGTGAGGAACCTACCCAACAAAGCATGTGAATGGATCAGACGGAATATATTAGAACAAGTTTTAATTAAGCTTTTTAATTAAATTTTGAGATAATTCTATAAAGGCAAGCTTTAGTTGATTTATTTTCTTATCTCTCTCAAAATCTTTACTTAAACTCTAGTAAGTTAACATATAGTGTAATATTAGTTTCAGGAGTTGAATCTAGTGATGCATCACTTACATACAACACCCAGTGCTCATGATAACAAGTGCCCTCCTTAATACCCACCACCCATCTACCCCATCCCCCACCCACCTCCATCCATCAGTTTGTTCTCTGTCGTTAAGAGTCTCTTATGATTTGCTGCCTTTTCTCTTCCCATATGTTAATCTGTTTTGATTCCTAAATTCCACATATGAGTGATATCATATGTCACTCTGGCTTATTTTCCTTAGCATAAAACACTGTAGCTCCATCCATGTCATTGCAAATGGCAAGATTTCATTATTTTTGATGGCTGAGTAATATTCCATTGTGTGTGTCTGTGTATACATAGTATAACCCTGGATTGTGAGTAACTTTTTCTGTGAGTATACCACAAGACAAGCAAACATTTCTAATAAATTTTAACTTGATAAATGAGCAGCGTCTTGCAATACAAGTAGTACATGACGCCGAACCTCACATGATCACAACTGAGACAATGGTTCTTCTCTCTCTCTCCTCTGCAGGATTGTGGATAATTGATTCCCGTTGTCAGATACTCAGTCTCAGGCAGCAGTGTTTGGCAAAAATCAGTGATTTTTCAGAATGTTGGAAGGTGTCCACAATTGTCACTAGTGTATTTTTTTTGTCATTTCAAAGCACCTATGGACAGTCCTTTGCTTTTCTATACAAGAGTAAGCTTAGGAATGCTTCGCTTCATTCTAGGTCAGGCTGCCTGCAGATACAGACCCTATCCTCTGCTGCCTTATTGCCAGTTTCATTAAATGCAGTATATGACAAGAGTTTATTAATACTGTACTGTAGTCAACATCGATGTGAGTGTACACAATGGCCCCTATGCAGACAAAGATTCCATTGAGCCAACAGATAGCAGTGATTCTATTAATGATAGTGAAAGTCATCCTACACCATAATCCTTTCTCTTATCTCCCTCACACCAGCCACAAAGGTTTTCAAAGGTAATATTTTCCTCATATTTTCTATTTTCTTTAATATTTTGTATCACATTATAGTATTATGATAATTTTTATATGAACATTTTTGGGTTGTGGAATGAATCATCTGAGTTTCCATTATTTCCTATGATGAAATTCACTTTGAAAAACAAGGGCTTTGGATTACAAGCATGTTGCCGGAATGGATTATGCTCACAAACCAAGGTTTTACTATAATGTGTGTGTGTGTGTATGTGTGTGTGTGTGTGTGTGTGTGTGTGTGTATATACAGAATATATTAGAGCAAGTTTTATACACACACACACACACACACACACATACACACGCACACATCACATTTTCTTTATCCACTCATCAGTTCATGTACACTTGGACTCGGTCCATAGTTTGGCTATTGGTGATAATGTTGCTATAAACATCGGGGTACATGTACTCCTTCAAATCTGTATTTTTGTATCCTTTGGGTAAATACCTAGTAGTATAATTGCTGGATCTTAGGGTAGTTCTATTTTTAACTTTTTGAGGAAATGCCATACTGTTTTCCAGAGTGGCTGCACCAATTTGTATTTTCACCAACAGTAGAAGAGTGTTCCTCTTTCTCCACATCCTAACCAACATCTGCTGTTTTCTGTGTTGTTAATCTTAGCCACTCTGACAGGTGTGAGGTATTATCTCATTGTGGTTTTGATTTGTATTTCCTTGATGATCAGTGATGTTGAGCATCTTTTCATGTGTCTGTTAGCCATCTGGACGTCTTCTTTGGAAAAATGTCTATTCACATCTTCTGCTCATTTCTTAACTGCATTATTTATTTTTTGGGGTGTTGGATTGTGCTGGGAAAACTGGACAGCAACATGCAGAAGAATGAAACTGGGCCACTTTCTTACACCACACACAAAAATAAATTCAAAATGAATGAAAGACCTAAATGTGAGACAGGAAACTATGAAAATTCTAGAGGAGAACACAGGCAGAAACCTCTTTGACTTTGGCTGGAGCAACTTCTTACTAGACACATCATCAGAGGAAAGGGAAACAAAAGCAAAAATGAACTATTGGGACTTCATCAAGATAAAAAGCTTCTACATAGTCACATCACAATACTCCAAATTCTTATAAAGAAGGTGTAGACTCTGGCTCTCATTCAGCCAACAAATAACCAACAAAACTAAAAGTCAGCCTATGGAGTGGGAGAAGATATTTCCAAAGACATAACTGATTTATTTTAAAGGTGTGATGAGGAAAGGAGTTACATATTCAGAAGTGACATAGAAACTCAGTTCAGTGAAGAAAAATCAGGAAAGCTCAATTGAATAAATCTCACACTGTTCCTGAAATATAATTTTATAGTTCTAATTCAACTGGAGAGGGTCCTTCAATGTTCACTCCATGGTTTGGAACATGTTGTGCTAGCTATTGATGATATAGTCCATTTTATTCTTCTCGTATCAAACAGCTGTGCACTACTGAAGATATGATGCATATATGTGAAGAATGACCACACAATCCAGTTTACCTGGGAAAGTTTTAGCCATGCCCTATCCAAGCCAATCATATCTTGATTTGGAAGATGAATTATATGGTTACCCTATTGTGATCCCACATGAGTTTAACGTAGCTAAGATGCACCCACCATGACCCACTCCCAGGTTACTGTACTTTTTATTTCTATTCCTTCTCCTATGAAAGAAAGGCCACAAGTTTCCAATATTGTGACCTTATTTTTATGCTTCATTAAACAGAGCAGCAGAAAAATGAATTCAAGCTACATAAATTTAGTCAGACAGTCCCTAGTACACATTATATGCTTTTTCTTTTTACTCTATCTGCTTGTTAAGGTCATTAAAACTATGTTGGTAAAAAAACATTAATGACACAGGTACCATCTGGAAAATGAGAATGAAATAAACTTATTTGGGCAGGATATGGTTTCTCTAATCACCAATCTTTTACAGACTCTGAGTCATAATCAATTACTTATCATTTCAATGTGGAAGTATATGGTTATATTAAGCACTGACATGATTTCATCCTGGCTTCAAAAAGGAAGGGCTGAAATAGAATTACAGAGTAGTTGTTTGATTTCCCTCAGTTCAGGTGGATAAAACTGGAAAAATAATTTGACAGAAAAAAATGAATAAATTTGAACTATGCTCTGAGAGTAACAGATCTTATTGATTTTAAAATATTTAAAACATTCTGTGGAGTGTGATGACGCTCTTATGAAGATAAGAGTTTAAATATAGCCACACTAGCTTCTTTGGTCAATATTAGCTGAAATTCCAATACTAACTAAACATACCAAGACACTATAATTATCTAGGTAAGGAAGTTATAAAGTAATATTCTTCTGAGTTCCTAAGTACATTAAAGGAATTTCACCTTTAGCTTAGTAACACTGTCAGTTTATTGAAGCATTTAAAATTGCAGTTGTATTGGTACATTTTATGGGCTTACCCATGAATTAAAAGAATGCACTTTATATCAGGTATGTAACAGCTGGTTTGCTTTAGTGATGTAGATATTACACCGAAACATACTGCATACCAACTTAAAATTTTTATTAGGGTTTCTCAGATTCTAAGTGGCTTTTCTCTTAGTGTTCATGGTATAAAAGTGACATACCACAGTTTCCTGAAGCTATCTTTTTATTTTAATGGGGAGAAGAATAAAAGCAGGAATTAAGATTGGGGGTCATCATAACAAAACATAATAACAAAAAATGCATTTAAAGATTTCTAAGAATTAATAGTCAAGAGAAACATTTTTAAAAAATATTTGGGCTATAACAATGTTTTTACTGACAACTTAAACTCTGTGATTTGAAAAACACAGCCACATCACAATACTCCAAATTCTTATAAAGAAGGTGTAGACTCTGGCTCTCGTTCTTCTACTCTATCAGTTTAGCATCAAAATGACCAAAGTAACTTATTTTTAAATAATATAATTTATTTCAATTACATAGACATAGCCTTAATTTCTCTATGTATTTTAGTGACTTTTTTTCAATGAGGCACTAAGAAGTTCTCAGAAAAGGTAATAGACATTTTATATTATTTATCTAACACTGTTGTCACAGGACCAGTCTGATAGGAAAACATACCAAGTATCCATAGGGGAAAATTTCTTGTCAACATCAAGGAATTTTAGCTCAATAAAGTGGACAAATTCTCAATCTTTGGTTAT
Organism: Lynx rufus; assembly: GCF_022079265.1. NCBI lineage: Eukaryota > Metazoa > Chordata > Mammalia > Carnivora > Felidae > Lynx > Lynx rufus. The sequence continues at coordinate 126,523,555 of NW_025814823.1, read as the reverse complement.
ATTCCAACCTACTGGCTCTGGTGAAGATATTGTCAATTCTCCTCTAAATGTAGTGGGCTTGCTTTAAGTGGGTGTGGGACGAATGAGAGGGCAGTGTCCTGTCTTGCCAATGAAAGAACATAGTTTACCTTATAAAATAAAGCACAACAACACAAAAAGCACATCCCTAACCCAAGTGTCCAAATACAAGGGAGGGGCCATGAGCAAAATGAGTATTTTTGAGCATTTTGAGTTAGCATTCCCCATCTTTAAGAAAATAAACAAATAAATAGACCTTTTGAGAAATAAACTGTTATGTTTGCTTTTTTTTTTTTGTGGTTGACACTATTCATTAAGACTAAGGGAAGCACTTAGAAAGGCAGGCCTCTAAAAGATAAGTTTTTGTGTCTTAGAGGACTTTTAGCAGTATATTAATTCAATGTCTTTCTAAAAACAAGAGAAAGATAGAAAAACTAAATGATGCTAACCTAATTTAGAAAAAAATTATTGGGGCGCCTGGGTGGCTTGGTCAGTTGAGCGTCCGACTTCGGCTCAGGTCATGATCTCACAGTCCGGGAGTTCGAGCCCTGCGTCGGGCTCTGTGCTGACAGCTCAGAGCCTGGAGCCTGTTTCGGATTCTGTGTCTCCCTCTCTCTCTCTGCCCCTCCCCTGTTCATGCTCTGTCTCTCTCGGTCTCAAAAATAAATAAACGTTAAAAAAAAGAAAAAAATTACTTCCTGTGAAATAGTTGATAATGTATACTATCATTCATGAAAATACTGATTTCCAAATTTCAGGTTCTTTCAGAAAAATGCTTCTGTACCATTTCAAGGTCAACACGGACAGATAATAAATAGCACCTTTATGGAAAACATTTTGTTGGTTCAGGTTCTTGGACGATCCGATCCAGGGTGTAAGTCTGCCCTTCTTATCTAAAAATGGCTTCTGAAGAATAAGCATAACACGTCAAATGTGCAAGCCATAGATGTCTCTCTATCTTAATAGTTTTATCCCGAGTAACTCCGGCCTATTGAAGTAGAGTCATTAATTAAGAAGACTTCAGCTGTCTGGTTGCTACACCTCAGGCTCTCTTTGGAGAGATTACACATCCTATAGTTCCCCTGAGTGGGAGGCATGTTAGCCTGACTAATGAAGACTATCACTGTAATGCAACAATCACCAGGGCCAGTGGTACTGTTGTGTCATTGTTAGATTATGGAGCAAAGTGGCACTTTTAGTGTTAAAGCAAAGCCTGCTCCATCATCCGAGGCTTTTTTTTTTTTTTTTTCTGAGTCAGTATCTAAAGAACACATGGTTACCTATGTAGAGCAAAATAGGCAATGTTTATATCCTTAGCTAATACAAACCAAGTAAAATGAAGTCTCAGGTGGAGGTACAAGATAATGGGATTTCAAGCTGCAGCAGTGAGCTCGAAAATGGCAGAATCTTTAAAACTGGAAAGTCCATCTACTGCCTAGGCACTTAAAGTGAAAAAGAAATCATCATAATAACAATACAAAACAATGAAGAGTTCAGGGTGGTAAAAATCAGTGGTGAAATTGTAATTTTAGCTCAAAAATAACACTTAAATGTATTCAGTCTAAATCTCATATTTCTATTTCTAGAGCTTGTCTTTGAAATAATCTCTTTCACAGTACTTTGGAGGTATTAATTCCTTAGTTCTAGTGACATCAGTAAGTGGCAAATATTACCTCCGTTTTTTAAAAATTTTTTTTAACATTTATTTATTTTTTTTTAATTTTTTTTTCAACGTTTATTTATTTTTTGGGACAGAAAGAGACAGAGCATGAACGGGGGAGGGGCAGAGAGAGAGGGAGACACAGAATCGGAAACAGGCTCCAGGCTCTGAGCCATCAGCCCAGAGCCCGACGCGGGGCTCGAACTCACAGACCGCGAGATCGTGACCTGGCTGAAGTCGGACGCTTAACCGACTGCGCCACCCAGGCGCCCCTAACATTTATTTATTTTTGAGACAGAGAGAGACAGAGCAAGAACAGGGGAGGGGCAGAGAGAGAGGGAGACACAGTATCTGAAACAGGCTCCAGGCTCTGAGCTGTCAGCACAGAGCCCGATGCGGGGCTCGAACCCACAGACCGTGAGATCATGACCTGAGCCGAAGTCGGACGCTTAACCGACTGAGCCACCCAGGCACCCCCCTCCTCTGTTTTTTTAAAGATAGAGAAATCGATTGTCAGAGAAGCTAACAATTTGCTCATCATTGCAGAGTCAATGATAAACAGAAACTTATGACAAAGATTACAAATAAAAAAAAAAGTTCATCTCTTTGTTCACTTCATCCAACATTTTAAAGAGGACTTACTGCCCCAGAATCCCTTGTGGTAAGTAAAAGTTGAAGATGAATCTTTCCAGCAGTTTAGGGGTTCATTTTTTCAGAAACTTGGCCATGGCTCTAGAGGCAGCATGGGACTGTGGCAATAGAAGTCACCTGATGTCATCAGCGCTGGCTTTGCCACTCACTAGCTGTCGGACATAGACCAAGTCTTTCCTTGAGTCTGTGTCCTCTGCAAATCAAGGCTAAATGTCACCCTAACTCTACCTCACAGGGGATAAAAGGTTTGAAATGCTTTTGGAGAATGCCAAGTCCTCTACTGAAATGAAGTATTATTACTAATCATTATTATGGATGTCAGAAGCAAAGCCACAGTAGGCAGAGCTTCTTTAATTGAGGGATTCAGGGAGGATACACTGAGAGTAACCATATGGAGCCATGAGGGACCCAAAGTTCATGCCTCTATCAGGGGAAAGAAAGGGTAGGTGTCCATTGCCTAATCCTCATTCAAGGGAAACGTGTGGGTGGGCTGTGTGTGTTTCCAGGACGAATCCCAGATCCTGACTGCCACACCTCTTAGAAGCCTCCTAACCTTGGCAGTATTCCTGGCAATTGAGAAGACTCTTTCTTTTGAATTACTGTATTTAAGCTGCCTACCATGATCAGCATGTCACTTTGATACTGCTGAAACTGAGCAAAGAAAGGTCCCTGTCCCTCTTCCAAGGGAAACAGCCCATATAGGTATGTGTGTGTACATTCTGTAATCATTCTCAATATACCTCATGACAATCTGCCTGCTTTCTGTCCTTGAATGTAAAATCCTTCAAACCATACCTGTACTTTCTTCTGTTAAAAATCAACAGGAACAGTCCCAGCCATAAAAAAGCAATAATAAAGATTTCCCATGTACAGGCCCCTAAAAATACCAGAAGCATGAAACACAACAAAAAACAATGATTAGGTTAGTGTAGCAGCATCTGTTTAGCCCCCATCTTGGCACCTACATGGCTGCTATGATGTTGAGATGTTTTCTCTGTATTACTCCCTAAACCTATGTATTAACTTTGAATATAATTACAATATCGATTTACTTTTCTGGTCAGAGACAATGATATGCTGTATTAAAGAGATTAAACTCAGGTCTTGGTAATCACAGTACGACATCCTACTGATCGTGCACAGTGAGCCACATACATAGAAAAATCATGAAAATCCAAAACATCAACAGTGGAGTGAGAAAAGTTTTAAAAACTCTTTGTCAAATAGGTCGTGTACAAAGGACACGGTCAGGGGACTAACTTCATACTTTGTGTTTTCTTGGACTGCCCCAGCCTTGGAGGGGAGGCAGGTAAAAATGGAGTAAGATGAATAGTGATGTTGGTGTTCTGGGCTCTCGCTCTTACTTCTTATTGCAGAATCTTTAACTTCCAGGGAAATTATTTCCTCCCCACCTAATTAAGGAGTCTACGGGGAATCTCTCACTGGCATTCTCCTGTGTTCTTGTAGTTGCTTTAGGCACCGAAAACCGGCCTTTTTTTTTTCTTCTGCTTTTTTTTCTTCTGCTCTTCGAAAAATGCAAAGGCTTTCACCAGGCCCACCTAACACGTCTTCCTTGATGCCATCATAAAGCAATACCCCGCTCCTGGCCTGAAAACCTCCAGATGCCAAATCAGAGTATGAAACTTCAGCGGTGGAAGCTGTCTTCATGAAGCATATGGTATGCTGTGTGCAGGCCGGCCCACTCCCATTTTGCAAATACCACAGTACTGCTGCCTTGTGAGTTTTCAGTGAAAACAAGTACTCCAGGTTTTACTCATCATGCCTTCTCTACCTGGGACCAAGTCATGGGTCCACGGGTCAAGACTGAGAAAAAATCTGAGTGATGAACATCATGCCGGGTATATTTTCTCCCCCATCTGATGAAATGGTAAAGCTAAAGTCAGATCACTGAGTACCAGTCATAGCTCTATCAAAATTAGTGTGAATTTAGTCAAGTTGCTTATCTTCTCTCTCTGGGTCTTTATCACATTCCCTGTAAATTAGGCATAAAATGTGAGTCATAGGCCCATGAACTTTCTGAAGATTGGGCGAAAATAACCCACGATAGTGGCTGACATACAGTCAAGACTCACTACATTTCAGCTATCATTTTTCTTCAAAATATTCACACTGGGGAAATCTAATTCTTAATGTGAAAAAGAAAATTGAAATGAACTAATAGAAGTGTTTTGGTATGCACATGATGGAAATGACTTATATCTTTGGGGGATGGCGGTGGGGAGTAGCCCTCCCATCTGGTGTCATCTCCATGAGTATTTATTCCCATGCTGGGCAGTTGCCAGGTCTGAAGTTTTATGATAAATTTCTATCTTAGATGAACATAGTAAATTTATTTAAGATATCCCCATAAAAGTACTGTACGCATTTTTTTAAATTTTTATTTACTTTTTTTATTGTCCTGATAGTCCCAAATGTCATGACTAAGCTGCTATTTTCTCCGCCATGACTGGATCAGCTGCATTGATGGAATGATAGCTATTTTTGGCACAATGTAAACCAGAACCTTAATGTTCATGATTTTCTTTATCAAATGATGGTAATCATACAACTGCAAGGAAAACAATGAGAAATGACAACTAAAACTCACTGAAATACTCTCAAGTTCAAAGGGCCCTATAAATACACAGTAGGTACAACATAGAGGACCCTATTTTATCCCTAAAAACACAAATTCCCAATAAACATCTCCATCACAGGAGATGAGAAATTACCTTATGCTCAGATCAGGTTTGAGGCCTGATCCTTTTTCACACACAGGAGGAAATATGAATTGGTCAGAATAAGAATCTAGACATTTACATCATCATAAACAAAGGAGGTAGTTATTTTTTATATTCTGAATTGCACCTGCTGCATCTTCTCAAGTGGAAATCTATGAAATAATTAAAAAAAAACAACCTTCAAAAATTAAATTTCATCCTTTTTTCACATAGGTACTTTGAAGCATTAAGTTCAATTTCCAAAAAGTGCCTTAGTAGTGGAAGGTTTTGGTTGAAGAAATAAATGCTCATGTTATGAAAATTGCCTCAGAGGATTTCATTGCACTGACATTCTTTTATTCATGAGTAATGAGTGCCAAAACTTATTTCAAAGTATAATGATGAATATGCTAATATAAATTTTGTTCTATCCACAAGTAGTTGAATATCTTACAGACGATAACTAGTTCATTATCACAATATAACTGCCGAGCTGAGTGGGTTGTTAGGTGTTTTCTTGACCTCCTTTGCATAAAGGAGACCACATGGAATCAAGTTGTTACAAATACATTTGTACAATACCTACTTACCCTTCATATGGGTCAGCTGAAACCAATGGATGGTTTTTACAGATACTAAAACTCAGTATACTTTATATTGTTCCCATCTTTTGCTACAGTGGTGGTTTAGCTCCCCAACAGCAACTGATATTTACTGGTTGAAAGGTGCCATTGTATGAAGAAGGAATTAAATCAAATTTTATTTACACTTAATCCGATAAGATTTAGACATGTTCTGGAAAACAATTAAGAAGACTATATACTGGACGTAATAGTAGCAAATCAAGAACTATACAATGAATCTAAAAATAGATGGCATTTATTAGAATAAATAACAACTAAAATAAATATCATTTATATGCTGACAAAAACCAGGTTGCTGTCAAAATAATACCGCACTACTAGTAAAAAGACATAGGTTTACATTGTTTTATTTTTTACTGTGAATTTTAGGTGCAATCCATGCTTCTAAACTACCGAGACTTAATTTTTCAAGTTGGCTTTTAAACATTGAGATTCAAAGCTCAGTATCAATTAAATAATCAAATTCAGTGTTTAAATATCAAGCCAGAGGAAATTATGCTGATTGTTTTTTATTAGAGTCAACTGTCAGTTTTACAAATTTAAAGAGATCTGGGAAGTTATTATGATGTGAGCAAAGAAAATCTGTCTCTTATTTGTGGGTGTTTTTCACAAGAGATAAAGAAATGTATTTAGATTAGCTGAGTCAGGCTTTGCCTTTTGTTCTAAAATGGGTATTTATCATTTCCAAGATTAAAGACCAAAAATATCTTTCTTATACATCAACCATTTAGTTCAGATTGTCTTACCACACTATCATGTATCCTAACACATTGCTTTTGAGGTTCATTGTGAAGAATTGGCCATTCTCGGTTTTCCACTGACTTAAAAAGCAATGCTGGGGCACCTGGGTGGCTTGGCTGGTTAGGCATCCAACCTTGGCTCAGGTCATGATCTCACCATTCTTGAATTCAAGCCCCAGTCTGGCTCTGTGCTGACAGCTGAGCCTGCTTCAGATTCTGTATCCCTCTCTCTGCCCCTCCCCCACTCACACTTTGTCTCTCTCAAAAATAAACAAACATTAAAAAACAGTTAAAAAAAAAAGCAATGTCACAATTTTGGAAGGGAATTAATTTTAAACTATTAAACATAAGATAGAGATTCAAGTTTAGAGCATTCATATTAGCATTTTAAAATCATTTTTTTAAAATTCCCAATCTTATCCATAGTTGGGCTTGTTTTTAGACATGATCCTCTTTAGAAAGCACCAGTGGGACTTTGTGAAGATTTAATGCTCATTTACCTTTCTCTTTCCTGGTTGGTTTCATGGTTAAAGTACACCAGGATATCTGTCTTTGTTAGAAAAAAAAAATCTGTGAATTAGCTGTTCTTTCTAATTGGGACAGCATTTTTGTAAATGATACATTTTACTTAAAAATATACTTTATATTTAGACTTCTTTTTACAAAACCTATGTTGGGGAAATTGACGGTCACTTTTGTTCTAGATTATTTTTGAAACAGCTTTTATTTTACAAAATAGACTTTTTTTTTTTTTTTTAAATTAGCACTTTCAAAACCATGTCTTCCAATCCTCTCATTTATATAGAAGAGATTTTAGTCGGGGCACATGGGTGGCTCAGTTGTTCAGACGTCCACGTCTTGATTTTGGTTCAGGTCATGTTCTTATGGTTCATGACACTGAGTCTTGCGTTCGGCTCTGTGCTGACTGTGCGGAGCCTGCTTGGGATTCTCTCTCTCTTCCTCTCTCTGCCCCTCTCCCACTCAGGAGCACACGCACGCTCTCTCTCTTTCCTCTCTCCAATAAACGTTTAAAAATGCATACAAATTTTTTTTTTAAAAAGAAGAGATTTTGGTCAGAAGACATGGATTTCGTCTAGAAAGGAATAAGATCTGTGTAATAACGCATGATGTAAGATGCTGCTGTGACTTATTTTACATGAAGAAAATTTTACTAAAAATTTTTTCTAAATGAAATTAATAAAGCCTCACTTGGAAGGACCCCTCCCATGTCCTAAGAAGCAGCACAATACATTCACGACAACATGCATTTGTCAGGTTTACAAAATATATTAGCCACAAGCAGTTAAGACCCTTGTCTCTGTCCACTTGCACTCCCCACACTTTGCCTGTTCTCAGGAGGCCACAGTTTGGACATTTGGCACAAAGTAATGTCAAGTTAGGGATACATTTGTTATAATTGGCTTCAGAGAATGATAATCCCCAATTTATATAAGCTTCGGATCTGAACTTGACTTCTTCTTCCACACCGTGAGGAAATCAGTATACTAGACTTTAGAACATAATGTATCAAACAATTTGAGAGATATTTGACAAAGTACTTTATCTTATTCTTCAGTAATACATGAAATGGGTGGGTTAAGTTAGAGCATAAAAAGAATTTGTAGTTGGCTGACAAATTGATAAATTGATAAATATTAATCATCTATGGATTGTGTCCTTATGTATAATTATAATTTTGGTATTTTGTTTACCTTGGAGTGTTGCATTAATTTTGATTTTTAAAAACAGTACATAAAAATCTTGCTCATCCTGATCACTGAGTTTTTTGGTACAAGTTGAAATTTTGTACCTCATGAGCCCCCACCTTGTCCCTCTGTGGCTGCTTATCTCAAGACTCAGCCCTGACTCATTCAAAATATTTAATAATAATTTGAATACAGGTATATGAAACATACTAATTGATTTATTACCCAAGGCTAGGTAGGACAAGAGAGGTTTATAACCATCTAAAAGGCTGACCACAAGTCGAAAGACAAAATTAAGCAAGACAGAAGCAAAGCCATTATTAAGTAATTACATTTGAAAAGCCATTTGCCAAATTAAAACTACATGAAACCAGACAGTCTTTTAAGTTCATGTAAAAAAAGGGCCTGGGTCTACCTTGGAAATAAGCTCACTGTGAATTAGAAGCAAGACGTGTGCCTCCAATAGTCAGGCTTCTCTCAGAACCAGTCCTTGCTCTTCCCCACCTCAGCTCTGTTCATGAACAGCATTTCCAAAGTTCCCCTGGATCCTGGCTTCTGGTTATGTCCAGCCGATGCCAGGCTCGGACTGATAACTGGAAGCAGGAAAAGACGAGGAGCAAGAGCATTTCTTGCCCTCACCATTCCTATGTCACGTGGCTCTCATTCCCACAGACGGTCCATGCTAGATCTTAATTCTTCCACTGTGTGGACCTGGCTCTTGGACTGTGCTTCAGTGTCTGAGGGGTGGTAATGGCTTCCTGCTTTTGCTATCCTCTTGGTTGCCTCTGCACCCCGTTTGACTTTTCATCTACTCCATCATGTGTGTAACCAATTCCTTCTAGGATAGTTCCCTGTATTTGGAAGTTGCAGAGGTTCGAACTCAAGTTACAATAATAAAAGGGTGCAGTTGAAGACATGGCCGAGTCCCTCAGTGTACAGTTGGGAGTATTACATTTAAATATGGTATTTTAAAATGGACGTGGTAGAGGAAAGAAGCTTGGACATCTGGGTTTGAGAAGCATCCTGTGTTTAATTCTCAGTCCTAGCACCTACTAGCTGTGATCTTGCATGAGCCATTTATTTCTCCAAGCCTGAATTTACTGTCCCTTAAAATGATGATGGCAGTAATATTACCCTATGTACTGAGGAGAGGCTCACGTAAGACACGTGATACAGTTTTATAAAGTACAAGGCAAGTGGAACTGCTCATGTTATGTCATCTGAGGAACTGTTCATTGAACAGAAGCCTGAGAGAAGGAAAGACCGCAATCTGCATACACGAAGGAATTTGTGTAGAAGTGATAATTTTCTATAGTACTGTAATAGAAAGAAGAGTGCTCGATGGATGGAAATTCCAGGGAAGCATATCTTGGCTCAGCGTAAAACAGAGCTTTTCAATAAGTAGAACTGTTCAATAATCTAAGAGGCTATCTTAGGAAATAATGAGATCCTGCCCTCTGATCATATTCTAGAAAAGCCTGGTGACTCACAATTAGGGAAAAACAGCAATTCTTTATATAATAACAGTAAAAACAGTAATTGCTAACATTTATTCAGGGCTTATTGAGTGCCAAGTTCTGTTCTAAGCATTTAACATGCATTATTCATTTAATTATCACAAAAACCAAATGGATGCAATTGAACTACTTTACAGATAAATAAACTGAGGCACACATAATAATTTGTCCAATATTACACAACTAACAAGCGGAATATCTATAGACTATGGTTCTAGGATTTTTACTATCTACATAGGAGATGCTTAATAAATGTATTTTGGCTCAATACATTTTCCATAATTGTATTATATGAATGCTTTTCATTGTTACTGCAGAGTCTGCCTTAGTATGTTTCTAATAATATTTTTATTGCAAAAGATAATAAGTTTATTATAAATAACTTGGAAAATGTAGATCAATGCAAAGATAAAATGGAAATCACCAGTAATCGCAAAATCCAGATATCAAAATTGTTTCAGCATGCATTTCCAGCTATTTCTCTATGTACAGCTATAACATTTAAATAAATATGTTTCTATATACATGTTTAAAAATGGTTTTATGTTTTATAAAATGTAAGATATTTTATTTAGCCAATTGATTGCAAGGAACTTATACTGCTTCAGCCTCTGTTTCCAAAGGATGAGCAATAGCAATATGATATTCTGCATATGCTCCAAATGTCCCTCACTCAGGGTGGAATCTTTATTTAAGTGCCCTAAAGTGTCAGCCCTTCCTAACCCCTGGCTCCTCAACTCTGGCCATAGTTCTACTCTATGTTTCTTCAGATCGCTGTACTTTTGTTGTACTCCTTGATACTGGTATGGTTAGTATCTGTCTTCCCCTAATGGTGGATCTGTCTCTCTTGTTCCCTCACTATCCCCAGAGCCTAGAACAAGAGCTTGCCATAACATGTGCAATAATCCCTGGGTTATATATATGTATATATATTATGAGCAGCACATGCACTACCAATGATACACTTCTAAAGACTGGCTGGGAAGGGGAGGAGAACAGACATCTTGCTTTCTGCCCCTTCACTGGGGTCTCAGCCTATGTCAAATACTCTAAGTGAGACTGTTCTTCTTGTAATTTGTTTGGGTGTGTTCCACAGACCTCCTGAATCAGTCTCTATAGGTACTTGCTAAAAACATAAAATTTCCAGCTTCACTTCAGACACACTAAATCAGAATTTCTGTAGATTGACTCCAGGTACATTTTCAATATGTTCTCAAATACACTGAGAGTTGCAATTCTCAACCAAATGACTCTGAAATACACTAAATGCTGAGAACCACTCTTCTTGCCCTGTCAGTCAGTGAAGAAGTCCAGGAACTCCCTCAGGAAACTGGGAGTCATACCCAGAAGAATCACCTATCCTGGGCACCTGATCCTCATTGCTCATAGCCTGTGGATTCAGTGGAGAGATGGGAGGCAGAAGGATTTTCTCTTGAAGTAAACTCAGAAGCACTCTGATGTCCCTAAAAACAACTCTCAAAGAGCACGGTGCATGCCTTTTACCACTTAGAAATATTTATTTAACGTATACTTCTTGATTATGTGACACTTCTTTGGAAATAAGACTAATGACTTCCAATGGAAGAATTTTGCTCCAATATTCTTACTGGAATGGAAGAGGCGAATCTACACTCTCTGGCCTGAGCTTTTTTTTTTTTTTTAATAATTTGATTTTTAAGGTTTTTTTTAAAATTTATTTTAAGAGAGAGTGAGTATGAGTGAGGGAAGGGCAGAGAGAGAGAGGGAGAGAGAGGGAGAGAGAGAATCTCAAGCAGGCTCTACGCTGTCAGCACATCTGTGAGATCATGACCTGAGCTGAAATCAAGAGTCAAACACTTAACCAACTGAGCCACCCACACACCCCATGACCCAAACTTTGATATGGAAGCCAGCTAACTGAGCTGCATAGTAAAGGCATGTTAGTTATCCTTTGGCCATGGCCTTAGCTCAGCTGGTCAACAGAGGACATGTGCCAAGTCTATATGACAGGAGAGCCTTAAGGGAAGCCAATGTCTGTGCTCTCAGTTTGGTGTAAAAAAATGTATTAACAACACTGACAGTTGTTGATGTATATCACAGTTTTAATAACCTTAGCTCTGACAGTGAACTATATCAAATCCTAGGAAATCAGAGAAAGTTCTCATGCTTGGATGGATGCCAATTCCAGATATATGTCAGAACAGATACAATTCTCTCAACAAAATAGATTAACACTTCTAGATCAATCTTAGTATGCTTAGTTTTGTTCTGGACACAGTTGGGGATATAGAACCTTCTCTCACAAAGCAGTCATTGGGGAGAGAAGATATTCATATTTGGTACAATAATACCCTAGGCAGTTAAGGGTTACACCATAGATCTGGAACTTTAGTGTGCATTAGCTTACGTGATGGTATGTTACAGTAAAGATTTCTGGGTGCCGCCCTCAGAGTTCCTGATTCAGAACGTCTGAGGGGGGGTTCAGGTATTAGTATTTCTAACAAATTTCCAGGGATTTCTGAGGCTGCTGATTTTGGATCACACTTTGATAACCACTAGGCTTCATTATGTGGGTCATTTGGATAACGCTTTATATATTCAAGAAAGGATTAATAAAAAATCAAGGAAGTCTTTCTGGGAAGACGGCTTCCAAAGTGAGAAAGGTATAGATGCTCCTGCCTCAGTGGGTACTTGGCTTAACTGAGTGTCATGTGTAAAAGTGAGATATGGGGGTTGATGAGCAAATTGACACAACATTTGCCTGGATCATTTCTTCTCAGGATAAATACTGCCTATTCTCTCACCCCTCCTTTGTAAGGCAGGGACTTCAGATCCTTGTTCATCACTCTGCAACATCCATTTTCCTCTTCCTCTAGTTTGTCTTGTGTCTCCTAAGTTGGGTGAGCACAGCAACTGCCCAGATGAGGTCTAACCAATGTATACCACAAGCAATGTATACCACTCTTACCACTGCATTTCTATTAAACCAGCCTATGGCCATTTTCAAGGATCATGTTATATTATTCCCTCACACTGAGTTTATATTGAGCAAAGCTTTTTCTTCTTGAAAAGATGTTAGGGCATATTTTTATTATGAAGTTAAATTCTTGAGTTCAAAAACTCTAATTTATTTGATCACATCATATATAACAGACACCACACAAACACACAAACAAGTGCATGTAAAAACTGGTGAAATCAGAATATGATCTGTAGCCTAGCTAACACTATGACACTGATGTCAATTTCCTGCTTTTTGATATTGTATTATAGTTACATAAGATGTTACAATTTAGGGATGGCGGGGTGGGGTGGGGGAGGTACACAGGACCTCTCTGTTGCTTTTTTGCAACCTCTGTGAGTTTAAAAACATTTTTAAATAAAAATTTTAAACAAAATTAGTAATTTACACTAGTAAAGACCATCCATCAATGTTTTGGCTAAATTTCTTTGGCCATATATTTATTTTTTAAATATGTATCTTTCATTGTCCAAACACGATGAATTCTGGTTTCACTACCTGGTAGTTCTGTGATCTTAGGCAAGCTTAATTAACCCCTCTTGACACTAACTTCCTCATTTTTACAATAATACCACTTAGGTTAGCTATTTTAAGGAATAAGGGAGTTAATATGAGCTTAGAACAGTACCTGGCACATCCTACAAATATTGGCAATGGTGATGATAATGTTAATGATGGTAAGATGATGTACTTGCGCTCATGCTGATCTCTAGACAACCCTGGCTTCTGATTACCTCCCACTCTGCCACCCACACCCAATCCTCCTTACTGCTATGTGCTCAGCTAGGGTGACATGTATAGGAAGTTTAGTTAGGAAAGGGTTTAACATGAGGATACAGGTGCTTGAAAGGATGGCAGGAAACCAAGATCAGGGAAAAGTACCACTAGTGTTTAGTTTTGCCACTAACATTCACAGAATAAGAAAGTTCAAACAACCACAGAAAACTGCCATCGATGTTCATGATACCCTCAAGCACGAAAGTAGGTAATTCTAAAGAAAACACCAAAAGTCACTAAAACCCCTCAACTATGCTGTAGCTCACCCATTGGATTACTGCTGGCAAAGGAACAATAATATGGTTTTGTGTCTCTTTTGGCTTCAAACTTTGTGTAAGTGCCTCTTATTGACAGAATCTTTCCCAAAATGTACTAGCAAGGGATTCAAGAAAATGTTGCTCCCAGCCTTCTAGCACCTATGATGCAGAGGAAGGACAGAAGAGAACAGAAAAAGTGTTACAGCTTGACAAGAGACAAAAGACATTGTGTTTTTTGTGACTACTTCAGTTATCCTGCCAGCCGCTTCTCTAAATCTTCCTGATCTCTCCCCATTTTTTGGAACTTCTTACATAAAATCTTACATTGTAGCCATTTATGAATGTGGATTCTCTCTCTTACTAGACATAAGATTCTAGAAGTTTAAAACAGCATCGGCCACCTAAGAGTTTCTCACTACGTATTTATTAATGAGTGTATTAATCTGTCCCATTCTTATTTTTTAGTTCTTTATTGTTTGACATTAACAGCAATTTACAGTGGAGCAAACTCTAAACTCTGAGACACAGAGAGAGAAAGAAGAATCATTCACACAAAGAAACATTGAGTGGTCTACTTAACATCTTCTAAAAAAAATACTTAAAATGTTTCAATAAAAAAATAAAAGGTTCAGGGGCGCCTGGGTGGCTTGGTTGGTTAAGCGTCCAACTTCAGCACAGGTCATGATCTCACAGACCGTGAGTTCGAGCCCTGCGTCGGGCTCTGGGCTGATGGCTCAGAGTCTGGAGCCTGCTTCCGATTCTGTGTCTCCCTCTCTGTCTGCCCCTCCCCCGTTCATGCTCTGTCTCTCTCTGTCTCAAAAATAAACGTAAAAAAATTTTTTTTTAAATAATAAATAAAAAAAAATAAAAGGTTTCAATAAAACCAAAACCTTTAAAAGAAATGCTGAATTCTCTAGAGAGACTGAATAGCAACCTTGTGGCGATGGCTTTCCCACAGTTTCTGACACAGAGAGGACAGCCTCTTGCCCAGGCACCTGCCCATGGCACAGGGAGTACTTAGGTCCTATCCAGTCTCCATTACTATCCCCTAGAACAACCACAGGAAGCAAAAGGAAAGCGCCTAGTGTAGATTAACTAATAAAGAAGCCAAGCACTAGTACTCTGAGGGCACTGAAGTGAATCAGGTATCCGGCCTTGTAATTCTACTGACTTACATTATGAGACTATGTTTTAAAACAACACTGAAATCACTTTAAGGATGTACTGTTGTACTGTTGGAACAGCCACACTGTATATATGGAGGAACAGTGTATTGTGGCTCAGAAGCAGTCAGACATTTGGGAAATGCAGCAGTGCAATTAGCAGCTGCTTCTCTAATAAACTTTTTTTTTCCTGTGGGGCTAAAATTCTTCACTAAGGCAGCTGTTAATTTCCAAATCAAATTCTGCTGGGTAGAGGGTGACTATTTATAGAGGTACTATTTGGGAAATTCTGAGAAAGACACTAGCTAGAACCGGCATTCTCTTGTCATGAACATATTCTGCTCTTTTCATTTTTTGTCACAACCTTGAAAAAAAACATCAATGTAGTTAAGAGTTAATGGATGGTGTATTGGATCATTCTATCTGTGCAACTTGCACTCTTTCATAGGTAACTTATACAATGGTCCTCATTTCCTGATTAAAGCTGTAACTTCAGAAATGGAGAAAAGCTATTTCAGGGAGGATGTGAAGGGACAAACATCTTAGTAATAAGTCACTAACTGTGTGAGGTGGAAGGAATGTTCCATCAACAACATAATGACCCTGCCTTCAACAGTGTTGGTTGAAGCTGATTACGAAGACATTATTGGTATCCCTGGATCCTTCTTAACACTCTCTTCTTCCCTTATCCCATACCCTTTTCCTCTCGAATGGCCAATGAAGTTTTATCCCTCTTATATGATTTTCTCATAGGAAAAATCTGATGTCATACATTTTCACTCAAATGCATTACTTCTTTAAGTTTGATTTAGAATGGACATGTATTCCTCATATAAAATAACTTCAGACTTCCAGAGCCAAGTACTCTACTCATGCAGGCCACAATCGCAAAACCATAAATAAAATAGAAAAAAATTTTTTCTTTGACTTCTTCTACAATGTTAAGACTAGGATCTTAACTAACATTTATGTACATATTCCTCTCCTAAAAAAAACACACTTTCCTTCCAATCTGTGGTGGCTGGGATTTTCCAAAGTTGAAATTTGGAATCAGGGAGGAGAATACTGGATAGCTCTCAATATCTTTCTTGTTTCTTCTATAGGGTTCACAAATGTGGTCTGAGGACATGTAGGTCTGTTCTTGGATTAATTTATGTAATAAAAAGGTTATTGAGAGAGAAGCCATCTTGGTTGGCTCATCTATCTAGACTGTGTCACATCTCACTGAAATGTCTGGTACAAGTCTACAATCCCTTTTCTCCAAATCTAAAATACAAAAACCCTGAAAAATTGAAAAGATTTTTGTAATTCATTTGGAGACAAAAACCTCACTTGGTCTGAATTATTTAGTATCAAAAGCTGACTTCAACTGATGCAAATCCATTTATAGTATTTATTCCTTCTTCTTAGAGTGACTATTAATACATTTTACTGTAGTAATATGCTAATTATAAGGCAATGCCCCAGATCTCCGATGAATTATATCATATGCAATATAAGTATATGCAATGTATAACTCTCAAAAATGCCACAATATTATATATTACAAAACGGTCTGGTCTCAAATATTGTCAGAATCTGAGTGTCAGCTCTCAGAGTGCAGACCTCTGTTGACAGAAGATACAGCTATCTAATAAATTCTGATTTCTTTCTCACAGAATGGAAATGCTTCTAGTTTTTCTTATCTCCTTTAAATGCATATTGAACATAATAGATGCTCAATGAATATTGTTGACCAAATGATTTATTGTTGAGTAACACAGCTGAAGGCAAAGAAGATGAGGTATAAATGAATAAGGAGAAATGTGGGGACATAAAGATGTATTTTCAAGGTGAGACATGCACAACCAATTTTCCAGGTGAATAAGGTTTGGAGGAGGTAGAATTTCAAAAGGTGAAGCTTCCAAACATAAAGACTTGAAAATATTAACAGAAAACCAAAATTGATTTTTGTTCATCCTGTGCTTAATATTAGTGCAGGATACCTGTGGTTTCTTAAATACTGTTTTTCCTTATAGATTAAAAAATTGACATAAGTATTAAAATTAGTTTACAAAAGAAATATCAATAATTTAAATCATTCAGCATTAGCAGATCAGCTGAATGCTATACATTCATTTAAGGCTCACAAAAAACCATATAAGGTGTAAGTATTGTATTTCCCATTTTACAGATGAGGAAGTTTCTAGTTAAATCAAAAAACTTGCCTAGAGTAATTTAATAGTAAGGGTTGGAGCCAGCGCCCAATCTAAGCAGAGTCTAGATCCTAGGAAGGGTTACAGCCAGTGTTCAACCCAAGCAGAGTCCAGGTTAAGAAGAAAAAGTGGGCTGTCCTTTCAATAAGCACACAATATTGTGTAATATGCCATGTACTTTGTTCTCTCAGTACGGCTTAGTTGAGAATTATCAGAAAGGCCCTTTTGGACATAAGCTATGTCATTAGGGAAGCATTCAGTTGCAATGAAGAATAGAAAGTCTGTTAACAGTTCTTAAACAAATGAGGACCTATGTTTCTCACTATAGGGGAAAGTTTTTTAAGGCAGCAGCTTCCCTCTGCCCTTCTCCTGTCTCCTTTTGACCTTTCTTCTTGGACAGAGCCATCCTGCAACCACAGTGCAAAGGCATGATGGTGACAGCCATCTGTTAAAATGACTGAACCGGAAGGGTAGAACCATCTCAGGTATTTGACGATACTGTGGAGCTACCATACCAACCTTGGGCTGCTGGACATGTTGTTACAGAAGGAAAATAAAACCTTTAAATGGCTTAAGCCATTACTTGATTGGGGTTTCTGTGGCTTGAAGCAGATGCATTCATGATAGACATATAGGGAGTTACGTTGTGCTCAAATGAGGAAAAATACATGGCTCTCCTTTCCACCTAGAGGTCAAGAAGACCAGGACTCCTCATTTTCTGCTTCTGACTCTGTGGTGAGACATCCAAATCTCGTTAGTCAGGGTTAGTCTCCCAGAGTTTTTAATGTTTTTTGGTTGAGATTGGCTTAGTGTGTCCCATTAGAGAGAACATGCTGTAAGGTGGTGTCTAGGATCCTGATTTTCCACTTTGGTTCCCACCACACCTTATTTGTTTATTAGGTCACAGATATTTCTTCAAACCTATTCAAGCAGTGCAGTTACTGTGACAGCATTTCCTCAGCTCAAGCGCTGAATGTATCTGGAAGTGTCAAGCAAATGCATTCATACAAATGAGGAGTATTTCCTAATATTTCAATTGACATACAAGCTGGTTACATATCTTCTCCATTAAAAAATAATATTAATCTCACCATGCAGAGATAACCACTGCTAATATTTAAGAGTATCACCTCTCAGATACATACAGAGACACACACACATTACACTCACACTCATATGCTTGAAATCTTAATATATATTCAGCTTTATATCTTGCTACTGTTTCACATTATGACATGAACAATTCTCTATTCTCCCTATATATTATAGTCTTTAAAACAGTATTTTTACTGGCTGCTTCATATTGCATATTACAAACTATGTTTTATTTTTAAAACTCACTGAGATGGATATTATAGATGTTTTTATTATTTGGCCATTATAAAAAATACTATAATGTACAAGCTTATGTGTAAATTTTTTTACTTCTGTTAGTTCTGAATATTTTTTTAAATGTTTGTTTATTTGCAGAGAGACAGAGAGTGAGTGCACAAGTGGGGGAAGAGCAGAGAGAGAGGGGGAGAGAAAACTCTTAAGCAGGCTTTGTGCTGTCAGCAGGACATGAACCCCTGAGACCCATGAACCATGAGACCATGAGCTGAGCCAAAATCAAGAGTTGGGTGCTTAACTGGCTGAGCCACCCAGTGCTCGAGGTTCTGAATATTTTCTTAGAACCAATTACTAGAAATGAACCTTCTGGACTAGAGTTACAGTTATGTTCCCATATTGCCAAATGACCTCGAGAAGGACAGTACTGAGTTCTGATCCTGTTAGGAGTGTGTATGCTGCTTTATGTGCTCACACTAGCTTCAGCACTTTCATCTAACTCTGACAAGTTAAAAAAAAAAAAGGAAGTTTGAAGTCAATTTCATAGGAGAAGAAAAGTCTTTAAATCTTACATCTCTTTAACTAGTGCGACAGAACAGCTAATTCATGTTAATTTGTGGCTATGCTTTATTGCTCTTATGAATTATGTGGCTGTATTTTACTTGTAGATATTTAAATGACTTACATATTATTGATATAAATCCTTTCTTCTCTATTTATGAAAAATATATTCCTGGTAGAGACTACTGGTATTTCCCAAAAGTGACATAACTGTGGCATTGCTGTGATACTCCTATGAACACAGTAAACAGTAAACCTTGGGCAATTGACCAGGAAGCATCAGCATCTGGTATTCTAGCTTGGATTTGGAAGATGTTACACTCTTGGTATTAATATTTCTAAACAACATATGTCTCCTTTGCTCAGCTTTCTTCACAAATGACATGTACTTAGAGTGGGGGTCCATAGATTTTCTTGTCATATACGTACTGTGAACAGTATACTTTGAAGTCTCTATTCCCTGATGCATGCTTCATCTGTCCCTGACTTGTAGCTCTGTAATCCCTCAACAGTATTTCCTCAAATCCTTGACTCTGAATGCATATGTTACACTGGACATTGTGTATCCCTTTTTGAAACTGAAATATTTCTATCTCTTTTCTTCAGCTACTTTGAAAGTGGTGCCATTTATGTAGAAATGATCACAACGATACGCTTTAGTCATTTCTTTAAATCTGTTTTCACTCTTACGTGGATCCTGAGAAACTTAACAGAAGACCATGGGGGAGGGGAAGGGAAAAAATGAGAGAGGGAGAGAGCCAAACCATAAAAAGACTCTTAAAAACTTAGAAGAATCTGAGGGTTGATGGGGGGTAGGAGGGAGGGGAGGGTGGGTGATGGGTATTGAGGAGGGCACCTGTTGGGATGAGCATTGGGTGTTGTATGGAAACCAATTTGACAATAAATTTCATACGAAAATAAAAAAAAAAACTGTTTGCTACTTTAATTTCCCTGAAGCTAAAACAGTCTTGTGTAGGAATAGAGTATGCCATAGTTTTATTATAGTCACGTATTATAAATTAGATAATTCTTAAATACCTTGCTTCTCTTAAACCTACCACTTTAATCATCCCTTTGTTCTCACGGAAAGATTCTAGAATTCCTGGAGACCTTGCTTCAAATGGATCCTTTTTAAGAAAGGAACTGTTCTCTAGAGTTTTCACCTTTTCTAGTACTGGTGCATCTGCTTCTTATTCCCCCAGACTAGCTCTATAGTCTAAGATTCCTCATTGGGAAACCAGAAACTGATGATGTCATGTCTGAGAATTTCACTGTGCAGCATTTACAGTGGGAAGGAAAGTACATTTTCCCCCTAGTATGTCTCTGAGTAAAACACCATACTATCTCTCAAACTTTCCCAAAATAAATATGTTCTGTGTCTGATTGTTGCTTTAACAAAAGCTGTATAGGACTACTATGAGCCAATCCTCTAACTTGGCAGATAACTAAGTCAGACCTATTATATTTCAAAATTAAAACAAGGGGTAGACTCGAAGGAAGATTTCTGTTTTATTTTTAATGTTTATTTAGTTTTGAGAGAGAGAGAAAACATGAACAGGGAAGGGGCAGAGAGACAGGGAGAAAAGAATCCGAAGCAGGCTCCAGGTTCTGAGCTGTCAGCACAAAGCCTGACGTGGGGCTCGAACGCACCAACCATAAGATCATGATCTGAGCTGAAGTCGCATGCCTAACCAATTGAGCCACCCAGACACCCCTGGAAGATTCCTGTTGTTAAGGTTTTAGTAAGGTCAACTGCAACAAGGAAAAATTTCTGGTTAGTGTATGAACAATATAAGTAAGATCAATGAGGGAATGTTTACTTTGATTACAATGCCCTTCCTTTGGTTGCAGTCTCAGTGTTTCCATGAACTTAAAGCCCTTAATAGTTAGTATCTCATTAATTTTTTTTCCGAGACAGTCTCTTGGGACAGTTAATATTTGGAGTCAGTAATAGACTTATGTTAGCTAGGATTTATGAAGCTTGGATTAAGTCCTACCATGGCTTACACTGGCTCAGAACCTTCATATAACTTAGAAAAAGCCCCTTAGCTGGTGGGCATAGGGTTTAACAAGCAATGGTATCTTTGTACAGACTTAAAAAGGTGCTCCCCCCCCCAAAAAAAATAAATGTAAACAGATTAAAAGTCTAAGTGAGACCTGGAACCATAAAACTCCTAAAAGAAAACATAAACAGTACTCTTTTAGACCTAGGCCTTAGCAATATATATATGGATATGTCTCCTGAGCCAAGGGAAACAAAATAAAAAATAAGCTATCAGAACTACACTAAAATAAAAGCTTTTGCATAGCAAAGGAAACCACCAACAAAACAAAAAGGCAACCTACTAAATGGGAGAAGATATTTGCAAATGATCTATCTTAAAAGTGTTAATAGCTAAAATGTATAAAGAACTTGTACAACTCAACCTAAAAAAGAAACTGATTAAAACAACACGCAGAGAAACTGAACAGGCATTTTTGCAAAGAAGACATACAGAGAGCAAATGGACACATGAAAAGATATTTAACACCACTCATCGTCAGGGAAATGCAACTCAAAACCACAATGAGATACCACCTCACACCTGTGAGAATGGCTAGTATCAAAAAGATAAGAAATAACAACTGTTGGTGAGGATGTAAAGAAAAGGGAACCCTTGTGCACTATTGCTGGGAATGTAAATTGGTGCAACTATTGTGGAAAACAGTACGAGGTTGCTAAAAAATTAAAAGTAGAAATACTGTATGACCCAGTAATTCCCTACTGGGTATTTACCCAAAGAAAATAAAAACCCTAATTCGAAAAGACATATGCACCCCTATGTTGATTGTAGCATTATTTACAATAGCCAAGATATGGAAGCAATCCAAATGACCATAAAAAGATGACTAGATAAAGAAGATATGATGTGTATACACACACACACACACACACACACACACACACACACACACACGGAGGAATATTACTTAGCCATAAAAAGAATGAGATCTTGCCATTTGTAACAACATGGATGGACCCATTTGCTAAGTGAGATAAGTCAGTCAAAGAAAGACAAATACCATATGATTTCATTTACATGCGGAATCTAAACAAACAAAACACACAAACAAAAAACAGAAACAGACTCATAAGTATAGAGAACAACTGGTGGACATCAGAGGGGAGGGGGATTAAGGTGTACATACTTTCAATGACAAAATAAATAAATCATGGAGATGAAACGTAGAGCATAGGAAAAATAGTAATAGTGTAGGAACATTGTATGTACATAAGTACACTTAGCTTGTGATCAGCACTGCATAATGTACAGAATTGTGGAATCACTACTGTGTGCACCTGAAATACAAGATTCTATTATATTTCATTTATATTTTGAAAAATTTTAAAATCATAAATAAATGGCATAAACACACAAATAAATGCATAAATAAGGTGTTGCCTCTTCCTCTGGGAAGGTCAATCCCATACCCACGCTTGGGCTTTGGGAGTGGCATACGGCTGGATCGTATCTTGCTTCCTCAGCAAGATACCTTTGTTCGTGCTACGACCAACACATCCACACACAGTGTGAAATGCTTTATGCAGATTAATTCAATTTTGAGGGCAAGAGCTCCACAGTTTGAGAACTACTACTGGAAGCACAGTGAGCTTAAGAAACTTACTGAAGGGGAGAAGGGGTGGCAAGGGACAGTGAATGGGACTTCCTAGCTTCCTGACAGCACCCCAGGTGGGCTGAGAACTTAGTCTGCAGGAGGAGAAAATTGCCTTCCATTAATTCAGAAAGCCTAACTATTGGTATGAGACAATGAACAGAGCCCCTAGAAGTGACTCCCAGCTCAGGCCCAGAGTTTAAAACCGTGGGAGGGAAAGAAGGGTTTGTGACAAACTAGGAAAGCAAGCCTAATAAGGGAGGTGCAACAACAGTTACCAAAAGCCTTAGCAAGAGGATGGTGAGACATTCAGATTACTCAGGGTTGTGTCACCTGGAGCCATCTTTTCCTTTAGATACATTGACGTACCCAGACCTGATCAGATGAAGATTTGAGGAGCATAAGTTGTACGCTTAAGTCATCCATAGGTTCCAAAGTCACCCAGCATGATTTAGTGCCATCAGAAACGATGGTGAGCAAGGGAAAGAATGGGGAAGGAGTGCTGAGGACCATGCTGGGGATCAAAGGATGTCAGAGGGGCAACCACAGCACCAGAGTGCCACACAGCAACAGCAGCTAGGATGGGGATGAGTGACTGTTGTGGTAAGGCAATAAGCATGGAGGCACCAGTGGAGGAGTGACATGGTTGGTACACTCCAGGAGAACAGATGTCCACAGGTCCCTGCCACAGGCCTGCTTGAGTGTTCAGAGCTAAAGACTTCAGAGTGTTGTCTACATGCTCTGTTTTAATACTTCTTTTTCCTCCTGGAAATCAGTGACAGCCAAGGAAACATAGACTCTGGTAAAATAGAAGGATTTGTACAAATCATAAAAAAGGGGATGAACATCTTCAGGAAGTAGAGATAACTCAAGCAAAAGAGAGTGAGCTGAGTGTGTTCAAGAGCCACACCCATTGGCTAAAGCAAAAATCCTGTCCTGTAAGGACAATGAGAGTCAAGACTGAAGGTAGGTGGGAGCCACATTGCAGATGGAAGAGAATTCACATTTTTTTGAACATCTTTTATTTACTGGGCAAATTCATATACATGAGGTCATTCCATTCTTACCATAGCCACCATTTTTTATGGTCTTTATTTATAATTGTAATTCCCATTTTACTGATAAGGAAAATAAATTTCAGGGAAGTTAAGTAACTCACCTACCGTTAGGGGTAGATCAGGGATTTGAACCCAAATTTATCTGATTCCAAACCCAAGCACTTTTTATTACCCCATGCTGTCAGGTTTTAACAAGTGGGTTATTGAGAAATACGACAAAATTAATGTCTAAGGAAGAATAAAATAGCTACGATGAGTACAATGGACTGAAGCAGAGAGACTAGAGACAGTGAACATTTTTAGGAAGTAATCGTAAGTAGAGCCTAGACTAGACTGGAGGCAAAAGAAAATAACAGGCCTAAGAGAAGGTCCAAAAGAAGAGTTAGTGAGATTTGGTATCTGGCTAAATAACAGATGAAGGAAAGGGAACAGCCAGGTAGAACAGTGAGACAAACACTCAGTAGTGCTTTAGGAAACTAAGCATTAGGCTCTGTTGCTTGTGAACAAATGTGAATTGGAAAAAACATGACCTCTTTCAACTCCATATTTTTGTTTGAGAAGTAAAGGGATTGGATTAGGTATGCTTTCAAGACTTCATCCAGCTCTCAAATTCTATGCATCTCTGACGCAAAGATGACTCAAAGATCATGAGCCTGGCTGGTTGGAAGAGCATCCCTTCATCAAAGGAAAGAATATCATTTCACTGATGGAATTACACGAATAGGAAAGGGTAAAGTTATGGTTTTGAATGAAAAATTCATTTTTTCAGCTTTGCATTTGACCTTCAAGCCCAGATGCACCCTTGATCTCCACCAGATTCCCTGTGACAAAGATCCAACCCTCCTCCTTTACCAACCTTTCATTTTCCAGCCACAGCCCCACATTCCCATCCCTAGTTCCCCACCTTGTGCTGATACTACACTGAGTAATCTCTCTTGGTTCTGCAGCTTCTGTAGTTACACTAGAGTCTATAGTTGCCCATCTATCTACTATTTCTTCTTAAGAGGAGAGAAAGGCAATACCAAGAAATTCTTTCACATAGACTATTTGCTGAAGAAATACTTCTGGTTTGACATTAAAAAACAAACAAACAAAAAAAAAACAAAAAAAAAAAACTGTGTATCTTGGAGTCATCCACGCAGTAAAATCCAGAGTAGGTGTGGAGTATACGCAGTGTTTATAATTCCCTTTAAGCAAGACACGACACATGGAAATTTAAAATGGAAAAATTGATAAATTAGGGAAACCTGTACCTTCTTGGGAAAAGCTTTTCAGTAGAGACTCTCTTAAACAGTGAAATTCTTTAAAGGATTTAAAATATAACTATAAAAATGATATTAGGATGAATGTTTTTAGGTCTTCACACAGGGGGTAACATGAGGTATACTTGAGAATGGAAAGAAACTACTGTAATCACGTTAGCAGTCTCTAACTCTTGGTAATAAACTCTTCCCAAACCTTCTAGTTTGAACAAGATTTGCAAAACAGAGGAGTGTTGGTCACCAAGATGAGTCCTTAGACATCTCTTGACAAAGACATTTTCTTGAATGATTCAGATTCCACTCCAGACCAAAGAGCTTCAGTTTTCACCATATCCTTGTAAAGCAGGACTGTGAGGCAGGGTTGCACCCTTCAGTTAGACTGAGTTAGGAGCTGGCTTTTCATACATCTTCAGGCATTCCAGGTAAGACCTCTTCCAGTCATACCTGTCAGACCTGACATTCCGCCATTAGAAACTTTGGTGTTAAGGAATTTTGATTCCACGAATACTGGTTAAGTGCAAATACATGATCTGGATGACAAAACAGATCTGGTATCAATTCCTGCCTCTACCACATAGTACCTTTGGAGCTGTAGGCCATCTGCATAATCCCTTTGTGTCCCTCTTAACTTCACAAATTTGCTCTGGTAGGGCTTTTCTATAATGAAGCCTGATAGAACTATTTAATTTTCAAATAGAGCAATCAATATTACCTAATTTTCAGGGAATCACAGAGTTGGAGATGAATGTCTAGAAAATGCTCTTACACTATGTAAGTGACTGATCACACAGAGACAAGACAAATGTACCCAAGGTCAAATAATGGCAAGGCAAAGGCCAGGTCTTCGAACTGTGATTCAACAAATACATCATGTGCTGAGCACATCAGTTGGGGAAGGACAGAGGTGCTGTGCAGAGTACTCAGGCCACTGTCAACACTGAGGAAGTCTTAAGCAAGCACAATAAAATTAATATAAGAGAATGTCAAAAGGTCAGGGGATATGAAAACTAGAACTTCTGATATTGAGATAAGTGTTCCCATTACCTAAACTAAGGTCAGAAGTAGAGTTAAAAAGATGCTAACTTACATGCCAGCATCTCACAAATCTGCTTTTCTTGGGATCTATTCTGAAAGGGGTCCTCTTGGAGGGTTTGGATGTAACTTTGCATGGTACAGCAATCACCTTATTTAGTGATTAAAACAGATACTTTATTCTGAATCATTTTGGCAGAAGGGGTAATAGCAAGGTTGCAAGACACTAGTGTTGTATAACTTCTTTTTCCCTAACATATCCACACCCACAATGGCCACTCTCACCTTGGTCACTGAGTTACTTTATCGTTGCCTCATGCACATGATTTTCTTGGCAGCAAAGAAAGGAGAAGGGAGTGGAAACAGAGGAAGAAGGGGAAAAGAATGAAGAGCTGGTTCTTTCCCTGCTGCAGGCATTATCTTATTTCCTCACTGAAGTCAGTGACTGCCTGCACAGGCAGGCAAAGCTGAAGCCTCCTGGCTAGGTAGGGCTCCTAAGCTTGCCAAAGTCAAACCATGAGGATATTAGCCAGTTTCCCCTTCCTGACTTTAAAAGAAACCATCCTCAGGGAACCGTGTTATTTCTAAGAGCTTTTAAAAGCTGTTCTCCCTGGTTTTGTGTTTTGTAGTGTGGACTGGGGGAACTATTTCCATGGCAATTTCCCCCATGATAAACTGATTATAAGTTTTCACCCTGAACGCAATGGCCATGTTTTGCCAAACTAGAAATGCCCATTTCTCTTCTGTCCCTGTTTGCCAAATGCTAGCCACTGCCTTTGGTAGTGCACTTGATTTAATAATCTTACCTGACTTCTTTTAACTCATGTGCTGTTGAAATGGTTAGGCTTCTATTCATGAAGCCATATAGAATCCATATTTTTAAAAGGCCGTTCCCTGAAGTAGATAATCATCTTTCCAGTAAAACACTGTGTCAAGCTGTAAAGTGATGATTACCCTTGGGTGGGGCTTTGGTATTTCTAGTTGGCAGATAGTCTGTTCTCAGTCAACATAACACTACACAAGAAGCCTTATTTTCACCAGCAAATTAACTGTTCAACCCCCTTCAAGTCATTAAAAACTAAAGGAAAATAAAAAGTGGCATTTTCTAATGTGGTGAATCATAGTACATTTGTACCTTCTTATGCCAAACCCAGGTAGCCACTGTTTGCAATCTGACAGTAACTGCAGACACTTTCATGCAAATGGAGATCTTGGAGATGTCATTAGATGAAAGACGCAAAAAATAATATATGTCATAAAAAACTCATACACTACCTTGTTCTGCAGATTTGAAATTTATAACCCAACTCTTAGATTTCATGAATATAAGCAGCTTCCCTTTGTTAGATTCACACTATTTTGAATTTGTGATATTGAACATCAAGGGCAATTAATGGTTTATATCAGACCAATGAAAAATTTAAAGAATGAATATATGTTAGATAAGAAATATTTTGATGAAATTCAAGCACAAATCCATACAGGCTTTTTGTTGTTGCTTGTTTGTTTGTTTGTGGGGGGTCAGGTAGAGAATGAGAAACACTTGTGGCCATTATGTACCTAAAGGTGCATAGTTTCAGCCAGGTGTATGTACTTATTTTTATAAAACACATTTTTAAGGGTTCTAGACTTATATATTTATAAAATAGAATTGTATCCATCTCACATCCTTTCCCCCTGATATTTCAGCACTAAGGTATTTGTAACATTTTTAATGTTTCATGTCTCGACACGTCTCTTTACTCAGGTACAGTTTTGCAGTGACAATCTATTTACAACTTATAAGGTTTTGTGATTTGTAAATGTTTAAATTTCATTTAGACAAGCAAATGCAGACTGTATCTTATTCTCTAGAGTCACAATAACTATAATGGGCTGTATTTCCTCTTAGTGTCTAAAAGATGTATGAGAAGTGTGTTTCCAGCAGTCCTTAGGTGTCTGCATGTCTGCCTGGGTCAATGACCCAGTTGCCATCTTGTGGCTGAGTGGGCAAGATGAGCTCATCCACAACGGTATCCTCCAGACAACCAAATGCAGAAATATACAGAGAAGAATGCCCAATTTGGGGACTACTTGTCAAAGGCTTTCTCCCAGGAATTATTCCTAGAACAGTGGAAATGTTTCTGCAGCTCTCATAGAATATACTTTCTCCTCTACCAGTGGCCAATGCTCATCATATAAGTCAGACTTTTAGGCAGCCAAGAGAACTTACAACACTAAGTGTCTCCTCTATCTGTATGCAAAGAAAAAAATAGTGCTAAGAATTTCTAGTACTAGATAATTAAGTTGATGGTTTGAATGGATCACATTCTAAATGAAGAAATTGGGGAAGGGGATCTTGTAAACAATACCTTCATGGAGACAAAACTATAAAGAAATGTATTGACATCAATTGTTTAGAGACCTGTAGTCTTCCAAGAACATGGCAGTTGTTCAGTTTAGTGACCTTAAATCTATGATGTTCTCTTAGCTTGAGCAAACAGGCCTCAAAAGTAGCCTAATGGGATTACCTAAGT
The DNA here is from genome assembly GCF_022079265.1 of Lynx rufus. NCBI lineage: Eukaryota > Metazoa > Chordata > Mammalia > Carnivora > Felidae > Lynx > Lynx rufus. Next base: position 126,495,097 of record NW_025814823.1, on the reverse strand, counting down.
CACACTGAGAGTCTAAGGAAAAAGCTACTAGATTAGGTAAAGAGGTTTTATAAAACTAATTATTCTGCTGTATTTTTTATTTTCTTTAGAGGCAATTTAAGCTTTAGGAGTAGGCAGCAAGGTTTGCATACATTTCAAATTGCCATTTGATAACAAAGGAATATAAAATCACTTAAATTCCAAAGATTTCCTCTAAGACTTGAGTGCAGGGACCGGTAAATGAGCAGTATCTGAACATAAAACTGAAACACAACTTAGTAAAACAGTTGATGCTGGGTTGGATTCAGGTTAGTGGTCTCATAAGAATCAGGATGTTTATCTCCAACTTGTAATTCCTACCTTTTCATTCAGGGCAATTCTGGGTCACTTCTAGCAGTCTGGCTGACACACAAATAAAGAGCCAAGAAATAGTTTTAATTACTTGCCCCAAGTAAGGAGTTTATTTTCTATGACTACGCCACATATAAAGAAAAACAAACAGCTTAAGAAAAATAGATTTGGCAAAACAAATATTCTAACAAGTAATGAACAAAAGACAAGAGTCTGCCTTTTCTTTCTGTAGGTTCTTACTGTTTCCTGAAATTTCTACATCTGTAAAAGTCACTTTCCTCTCACCCCCCCATCTTCACCTCTATGCTGGATTCTCAAATGTGACTGCCACCCCAGCAGCAGTGCCATTCTGGGATCTTGCTCTTGGCCAGACACACAGTGACACTAATTTTGGGAACAGTATGAGCCAAGAGGGAGTGAGAGAGGAGGACCTTGCAAGGAAAAAAGGGGAAATGGGGCAAAACAAATCAAATCTGTTCTCTGTCCTCTTCCTCATACATCTGTCCATACAATATCTCTGGCATAAAATTCTACGACTTGAACATACATAAGTATTTATTTACTGATGTAGTTTAAAACTTTTCAATAGTTTTCATGTTGCTTGACAGGAAACACAAAGACAAATGACACCTCGTGCTGGCCAATAAGCTCATAGAAATTTTGATGATCAATCCTCTCAATTCCTGTTCGTAAGCCCTATATCCGTGACTCTCAGAATTTGGGGCGAGTCCAGTTATAGGAGAGAAATCCTGTTATGGAGAAGAAAGCCATTTTTTCCTTTTCATACTTGTTCTAAGTCGGAGCTTGGGCCCCGCTGTATTGGAGAGACACCCACCTGCTACCTTTAGATTGTTTTCGGTGACCTGATGAAAGGGAAAGGAATTCGCTGAGCCATGCTTGAGGAGGAATCTGCAGTCAGAGCAGGAGACAGGGAAAGCCAGGAGAGCCAGAGGAAAGGGGTGGTTCTAGTCCCTTCTTCAGGAAGAGACACATAAAAGTCCTCCCTTGTGCCCTGGTTCCCGCTCCCTGATCCTCTCCTCTGTGATAAATCCTCTCCATGCTCTGAGCCAACCCCTAAGAATGCCACCTGCTGTAGGAATCTGTGAGAGTCAGACAGCAGAGGTCCACACCCAGGGTAGACTATCCTACCATCCAGGGCAGTCACGGTTTGACAGAGCCCAAGGCTTGGGTGCCAATCCTGGCTCTCTCTAAAACAGTCTGTGGTCTCAGACTTACCACTTGGGCCTGTTTCTGAGATATAACTAACTTAGACAATTTAGGATTGTTTGGGGTATCATATCAACATACAACCTGTGAGAGTACTTAGCACATAAAAACTATTCAGTAGGTATTTGTTTTGAACTAAGGGATGACTGGCCAGAACCCACACCCAGCCTGCAACTGGAGGGAAGAAACGGCTCTGGGCTTTGTGACAAGGTCAGGTGACATTCATCACTCTACTACACGAACCGGCCAGTGGGCATGGAGTAGGGCCACATACCAAAGGGTTAGAGAGGTTAAGGGGCCACCCCGAAATTGATGGGCAAACTCTCCATGGTGTTACATCCTCTGAATCAGTGTTTCTCTTCACTACCATGACAAGTTAGATAGGATATAGTTAATTCCATTCCATGCTTCTTCCCAGTTCCTAACCCACATCAAGGAAAATATAAGACATGTATGTCTTATTCACAATGCAACATGTTTTCTAAGGAAATTGTGGCATGGTATTTGTCAAATAAATTTATAAATTCACCAAACGTGTAGTTGAAACACTAGTGTGTCAACAGTACAAATGGAAAAAGTAGGGGCCATGACCTGGATGATTGTTTGTTTTGTCTTCCACAATCTGGTCTAAGCACCTATCAGAGAATCCATGCTTCTCTTCAGAACAAATAGTTCTGTTGGAAAGATCAATTCCTGGCAGGAGTCAGAGAGCATGCAGAGCCTTAACACTCTGGAAACAGTTCTTTTAATTCAATGATTGGCACAGGTAAGTTTTTCCTGAAATTGCTCAAAGTGTGCTGATCCCCTGAATAAAACGGTGCAGTTAACTCAGGATTTCAACAGCTCCTCAGTGGGGATTTATTCACACACCTGATTTGTATCAAGGGTGTCTTTTTTCAAACAATCAAGGGTGATTTTACCTGATGTCTTATTAGCCCACAATAAATGTTGATGACTCTTCTTAAAAAATAAGACCCCTTTGATCTTTCAATGAATATAATAGATTACATTAATCTGCCTATTCTCAAATTAGCATAAACTGCAAATATGGCTATAATTCAATCAATCAAATCAGCAAATATTTATTGAGCACCAAGCATGGTCATAAGCACGAAAACAGAACAGTGAACAAGACCAAAGAGTCCCTTGCCTTGTTGGAGTATACAGTCAAGTGAGGAAGACAAGCAGTGAGCAAGGAATAATCACTGTAATAATAGCCATCAATGTAGAAGGCAGCCTGCTATGGGCACGTGTGGCAGAAATTTACCTGCTGGAGTATAGGAAAGGTATCCCGTAGGAAAACTGAGATCTGAAAACAAGTGTTAGCCAGGCAATGAGGAGGGGGCTAAAGAGTTTTTTTTTCTTAAGTATTTTAACATACATTAACATGAAGATCATACAATCAGGTTTTCCTTTATAAAAACTATCTTTCTATGATATTGAGAATGAATTACAGAAACTGCAAGAGTGATTACAGGAAGAATAATTAGGAAGATATCACTATAGCCAAGAAGAGAGAAGACAGTGAACATGAATAGAGATGTATACATATGGAAGTAAAAGGGATGTGACTTGCTGCTCACATCCTTGGTGCCTCCCAGGCAGGCCCTTCGAGGCAAATCGGGGATCACATCCAGCAGTCTGCGCATCACAAAAATGCAGTAGCAAGTTCATGGTTATTTAGTTATTTTATTAATGTAGTAGACAATAAAGTTGCTTAAAACAGAACTCAGAAATTTCCTTGCAATTTGGGGCAAAAGTGACCATTTTGGCTGTCCGCGTTGATAGAACTGAGTGCTGAATCTATACCTTATTTGATGATGAATACATAGTTTTGATAACTGAATAAACACTAAATATGTCAAACATCCAGTTTTGAAATTTCAAAGCAGGTCCAAATCATATGATTTGCAGGTGGAAGGACATTTAAGTCAAATGTAAACTCTATATACATATACGTATCTACATATAGCACAGCATGGGAATTATTTCTGTCTTGACTTTTTTAAAAATTGCCTTTTTTAGTAAATCCAAGAAGCAGATTATAGTGCTAAGTGCCAGGCTTTGGAATCAGACTTGGATTCAAATCCCAGCGCTACCACTTATTGGGTCCTTTGGGGAAGTTAACTTCTCCGTGTTTCATTTTCCTGCAATGATCCAGGTCTATTATGATTTTGAAAATGATTCTCCACAGTCACAGTTTCCCTCCCAATTCACTTCTCTGCTTTTAGCACTGTCCTTGGGTAGAATAGAGTGTCACATTTAGTGTTCTCTGGTTATTCCTCTCCCGTCACTCAGAGTGAATATTTCTTGCTTCTGATCTCTGGCTAGTTGCTTGTTAGCAAAAGTTTGTCTCTCAAGGTCAATACCTAAAGCAATAGGATCGGCCATTTTATGGAACAGATGCTCCAGGACATATATGGTAAGGCTAATTATTAAATCTTAGTTTCAGGCATAATTGTGCTTGGAAAGGTATGGAGGAGTGTCACCTGGTTTGGGGTTTACATCACTTCCTGAATTGCTGTGTCTTCCTATCCTGTGCCTGTTGCCTGAACCAGACACGTTGTAGTCCAAAGACAAAAAGCCTGAAATTCCAACAGCTTATCCCTCCTATTTTACAGTGACCTTCTCTAAATTCTATCACTAGCCAAGCAAAATGGGAAGCTTTCATATGACATTCTGAAAAACATCCTTGAGTAAGATTAAAGACTAGTTTCTATTAAGGGCATACACATAATTTGTATCTTCCATAATCCCATGTTCATCCTTTTCTTCTTATCTCCTATATTGCCTAAATTAACATTAATCTTCTTCCAGTAAGTTGCATGAATAATTAGAAAAATTCAAAAATATTTGAGTTTTTCATGCCTTGCAAATTAATGGTACTGATAAACAAAGCTCATCTTTTTAGAGTAATCATACTTTATGCTTTATTCATGTTTTTCAAGAAGCTGATTTCAAGTTTCATGGCTGAAATTTTACTGCTGGTCTAGAACAAACCACATTCTAGAAGACTAACTCAAAAACTAATCATTTTATTACCCTCACCAAAGAAAGCAAACACAGGTACAAAATAAAAATAAAATTTCTATAATCTATAATCTACTCATCTGAACGAGTGAAGTTATCAATGGCAGGAATGAAATGCTGTCTATTAAAGGCAGGTCTCTACCTCACATACTCACCTCCCAGTTTTGACTTTTATAAACTCTAGTTTGTTCCAATCCATTATTGTTACACCGTTCTAAGTTTTACATTTTAATCCTGTTTACAAAAAAAAAAAAAAAAAAAAAAAAGGATGTGAGTGCTTTCTTTTCTTTTCTTTTTTTTTAGAGAGCTAGTGAGCCAGTGAGCAGGTGCCTGAGTGGGGGAGGGGCAGAAGGGGGAAAGACAGAAAGAGAGAGAGAGAGAGACAGAAACAGAATATCTTGAGCAGGCTCCACACTCAGTGTGGAGCATGATTCGGAGCCCAATCCCATGACCCTGGGATCATGACCTGAGCCAAAATCAAGAGTTGGATGCTTAACTGACTGAGCCACCCAGGCCCTTCTGTATAGTAAAAAAAAAAAAAAAAAAAAATTAAGTTTATTTATTTTAAGAGAGCAAGGGAGAATTAACAGGAGGGGGCGCTGAGAGAGGGGGAGAGAGAATCCAAGTAGGCTCCGTGCTGTCAGTGCAGAGCCCCTTGTGTGGCTCAATCTCACAAACCGTGAGATCATGACTTGAGCCAAAATCAAGAGTCAGATGCCTAAATGACTGAGTCACCCAGGTGCCTCTGTAACTATATTTTTTAAGGTAAAGTGCATAGTTTCTTTGCTCACCACTAGTTCTTCATCAATTATGTCATGTGAGAGTTTTCAATTTTATTCATCTTTGAGGCTGCATTTTGGAAGTATCTTTTAGAGTCTTTGCGAATAGAGAAAATCCTTCTGCTGCTACATAAATGAAGTGCAACTTGACTGGATATAAGATTTTCAGATCTTAATCTTTTCTTCTCAAAACTCTAAATATGCATCTATTGTTTGCATTATTTGGGGCATCGGATGTATCTGATGTTCTTTATGAGGTATCTCTATTTAATTTTCCCTTTGACATAATGGACTGTCCTTTCAACACAATTCTTTCTTCAGATTGGGAGGTGGGATTCTACTATAGTTTTAAGAATTATTTGCATGCCATTTATTCTAATATCTTTTTTAGAAAAATTATTTTAATCTTGTATTTTGTCTGTTCTCTATCTCTATCATATTCTCTCTGATACTCTTATTTCTTTATGTTCTTTCCTCTATAACGTGATGGTTTTCCACACAATATTTATTAACAACTCAATTTTATGCAAACAGACTGTGGTTTCTGACACTATTTTAATTCTGCAGTGGCTTTACTCTTTAAAACTTTACCTTTGGTCAGGGGGCTTGGGTAGCTCAGTCAGTTGAGCATGTGACTTTGGCTCAGGTCATGACCTCACGGTCCATGAGTTCGAGCCCCATGTTGAGCTCTGTGCTGTCAGTTCAGAGCCTGGAGCCTGCTTTGGATTCTGTGTCTCCCTCTCTCTCTGACCCTCCCCTTCTCACTCTCTCTCAAAAAATGAAGAAATGTTACAAAATTTTTTTTAAACTTTACCTTAGCTCTATCAGCCATCTCCTTATTTCAAGCCCCCCCACTTTTTTATCATTTTTTCTTTTCACAGTACCATATTTTCTTTAATATTTTTGGAAAAAATCAAAGCATTTTCTACGTAAACAATTACTTCTGTTTCCTGGAGTAAATCTTTAGACATATACTCTTTACCTGGTCCTTCCCAGGCCATATTCATGTCCTTGCAAGTTGTAGAAGCTCTTCAAATCACAATGGTGGTGTTTATTAATTATTCTGGTTACCCATTCTTAAATGAGGACCAGCCTGTCTGGGCTATTAGGTAGGTACACCAAAAGAATCTGTGCCAATTCTCCTTGGGTTTCTTCCTGTTTTTTTTTTTTTTTCTTAACTTCTATATATCCCTTTTAGAAGTTAATCTGCAATCCTGAATGACAATTAAGGGGAAACAAATCATGTAACTATTTCAAAACTTGGGTGTCAGTAGCCAGAAGAGACAGTCAGTGGGGATGGAGTGTAGAGTCTCAGGAGGGCAATTTTTCTCTGTATGGTTTTCTTTCTTTGTTGGTACCAGTGCACCATGGACCAGCTTTCTACCTCTCTCAATTTGGCCTAATCTCTACTCCAGATACAAAGCGTGGCTATGTCCTTGTGCATTTCCTTCAAGAAGATGTAGACATCTAGCCAAAGGGGTGCATTCTATTTCATACCAGGGATGCCTCTAGCTTTAAAAGTGTTCCTCCCAGGTCAAGGTTAACTGGCCTTTGTGACAGGAAGTTCAGGCACAGGGAAGCAATGGCCTTGCTCTCTCTCCAGCAAAAACTGTTTCTGGTTGCTCTTTACCTGCAGCAGCTCTGAGTAAAATGAACCTCATCTTTCAATATGACAGCATTCCCTCTAGCTTTTCCCCCTTTAGGTTAGGAGATTCCTCTTCATTTCTGAAAGTGCTGTCTCATGGTGGAGTCAGTTCCTAAAGCCGGGAAGCTGGATTTTGAAAACTCCATACTACTCTGAAGGGGTCTGCTGGGTAGAGCTGACACTTTCTCTCAAAGCCCTGCTCGAGATTCAGCCTGTTCTTCAACCATGGTGACCAGAGGCTCCTCTTAATAGCCACACCTGATTTTTCGGAGTGTTCCAGGACTCAGCCAAGTCCTCTGACATAAGGCTTTCTGGAATATTCTTCCAGGGCTTCCATTTCCAGGGCTTCCTTTACTTACTCTCTGCAATGGTGCTCCATTCCCTTGGGAAGAAGATTTGTGAATCAGTCTTTAATACTGTTGTAAATCCAATATATCAAACCAGGATTCCTCAAATTTTGTGGTAAGGGGTTATCACAGTTCCTTAATTCAAATTCTGATGAAAGTCTTCATTTTTAAAAATTTTCTTTGGCCCGTTTTAGTTGGAAGCTTCCTTGTAGTATAATCTTGTCAGGGATTGTAAATATTCTTATATCATGATCTTTAAAGAATTCATATATTCGTCCAGTAAAACATTTTAGCAAGTTTCATTAACCAAAGAATTCAACGCTGTATTTACTAATTTTAGGTAATTTCAAAGTTGAGAAGCTGTTGCATAAGTAACACAAGTTTGAAGCAACTATTATGGCTATCTTATTCTCTTTTATGAGAGATCTGTAATCTAGTGACTAAGGTCAAGCCACAGTGTTCTTTGGTAACCTGGCCAACACTCCTGCCCAAGTGTCCTGACATTTTCTGTTTGTTTTTCCACTATGATCCGGCCTCACAGCCTTTGGCTAAGATCAAATATGCATACATTCCCTCTAGATAAAAAGGAAACTATCTATTTTGGCAATATCTTAATTACAAACTTAGTAACTTTTTTTAAATTACAGTAAATTCAAAACTATCCTTATATTACTATTTCTAATAACATGATGGACTAATACAAAATAATAGAATAATAAGACCTAAATGACCTGATTATGCCTTGCTCTCTAAGGTGATGAACAGGGATGGTCCTCTAACAAAAGTGGATTTTTTGGGCAACAGCATTAATGTACAGCATATTAATTCTTGCCTGATTTCTACATTTGGTGCTATTTAGCTGCCTCCCCTGAGGCTTCTTGGCCAGGTGTTTAAGCATTAGAGCTGTAATCTATGGCCAAGCCAAAGGCATGGTCTTTGGCCATGACAGTGACACTTGCAGCCACAGTATCCCATGTGCCAGTTGTCTAAATGGAGTTTACTTTCTGAAGACATCTGCTTATCTGTCACCTGACTGTTTTTGTGTGAAACTTCTGTGCCTGCTGCTGGTCTATGGCTTGGCTGAGGTACCACACTGCAGTCAAACCTATTTGCAGAGAAAATACTCTGAAATGATACATTTTATAACCATCTTATTTAATCTTGGAGCATTTCGCCAGGATGGCTACTCTTTCTTTCTTAAAACTCCACTCCTCTGATACCCCTGACATCTTTCAGGTCAGAAAAGAGCATAGGATTCTAGAATCATACTGCCTGGTCCCATTTCCGTATCAGTTAGCTTTTCCCACAATAATGCTGGGTAACGAACAACCATCACCCTTGATGGGGTTATAGTAAGCATTTGTTTCTCATTCATCAGCTGGGATGGCTCTGCTGATCTCATAGGATTTAGTCATGTGTCTGAGAATCAGTAGGGGGTCTGCTGATCCAGACTAGGTTTGCTAGGTGAACACACCTCAAGCTGCTGGTCCAGCTGGCTGCAGACACATTCAGGTAAACTCCCTGCACAATCATTCCAGGATGCAAGCTGAGGAAGTTTGCAGGCTGGGAGTGATGCCAGAAACACAAGAGAGCAAGTAGAAGCATGGCGTGTCTCTTAAGTCCTAGGCTGGAACAGGTACACTTTCACTTTTGCCCACATACCTTTGACCATAAAATTCAAAGAGCTCAGCCCAAAGTTGAAGGGTAGGGAGGTACACTCTGCTTCTGCGGGAAGGACTACAAAGTCACATGGTAATGGGCAAGGATACAGGGAGTCATACACAGGTGGGGCCAACAGCTTACTCTGCGGTGGAATTCTGAAAGGGCTGTGCTCACCTCCGTGGATGAGACACATTACTTCCTTTGCTCTATATTTCGCCTATGTTCTGGAGATAATAATAACCTCTACCTCAGAGCAGTGTTGTGATGATAGGGTTAAAAATGCATGTGAAAAGATTAAGTACGGTATGTTCTGGCATATAGAAAGTGCCAGTAAATGACAGATGACACTAGGGGTGACATCACTGCTGCTTCTCTCCCACCTCCTCTGCAGCCTACTCTTCCCTGGCCTGATCCTCACCTAGGATTATTTCCCAAGGTTCCAGCCTGAGGCTGTTCACCGCTCTCCCTAAACGTGCTGCCTGGGTGACCTCTTTTAAATCCATAGTATAAAACCATGCTGATTATCTCGAATATCCTACCCAGATATCTGTATCAGGCCTCTAAACATGTATCTTGTGTTCTGTCTTCCTTCTTGGTTTTACTTTTCTGACCACTGCCCTTTTTTTGGAACTCAAGCAGCACCTTGGGTTCCCAGCTTCCTGTGCTTCAAGGAGACAGCACCTAACTGATGTGCCTTCAGGGCCATGAAAGAAGTCTGAGTAAACACCCCTCTCATTTGCCTGCCAGTGGCAGAAATAAAAGACTATCACTCCTGGGATCCACCTGGTGCTTTATTATTGTCCACAAACTCATCACATAACCTGATCTCACTTTAGCCTCTCCAAAAGTCCTCTGAAGAAGACAGTCTATCTTCACAATCCACATTGAGGTTATTTGTATTATGACTGATGAAAATTCTTCCTAAAATGCAAACATTCAAGGAGGAGGAGCGACAAAGAAGCCCATTTGACCTAGAGCCACTCACCAAGGCAGACTGCTTATCAGGTGAAGCCAAGAGGCCTGACAAAGGGAATGGAGAGCAGGACTATAGCATTTGACCAGAGGTGGGGGCAGAAAGCTGCACAGTGAAAAGCCTGAGGTGGAGGAAGCACTCTGAGTGAATAGGTGCTAGGGGATATGACAGGAAAAAAGAAGAAAACCTTTCTCATCAAAGTTGCTGGGAGCCACTTCCTGCCCCTCAGTGTTTCCCAAAGGGGAGCTTGGAAACCTCTGAATAATTTTTGGTTACTGTCTATAGCTGTTGTTTCTGTAACTGTCACAAGAAGTCAAGATGGCAAGAGTTGAAGGAGATCTATATCTCTCAGATGTTCAGGAAAGGAACAATTAAGAAGAAGACTAAAATTTGAGGCTTAGAGAAATATTAAGGGAGTATAAGAAAAGCTCTGTTTGGGGAGACCAAGGAAAAATGAGTATTTGTTAAAAATTAAAATGGGAACTGGTAAAGTCAGAAATACGTTAGGGCAAAGACAGAGTTCCAGAGGAGAGTTGGAGGGGCATAGAACTCACAAAGCACATCTTTTTGAGTCTGTTTCCTTCCAACCACCCAAACATATATCAGTGTTCTCCTGCGTTTCTAACACAGACTGATGCTAGCAGCCTGAATGAGAAGATGAACCTCACTATAAACATCTGCATTTTATTCTACTCATAAGGTCTCAAGGGGGTATTTAGCAGTTAGGTTATATCTATGCGTTCTGTAGACTTTCATCTTATCATCTAGAAATTGTTTGCCAACTTCCATGAATCACAGTGCAGACTCAAAAAAAAGAAATTCTTCTGAAAAGATATGTAGATGCTATCTTCATGGCCTCAGGGTGGTGAACAATGTATTTAAAAATATAGAAATCACAAACCATAAGTGAAAAGAATGACAGATTTGAATGCATTAAGATCAGTAACATTTGTAAAATGAAAAACATCATATAATTTATTGTGAATTTTATCATCAGTTTTGGTGGAAAATAGTATAAAACACAGCTCTACAAAACCATCTCATTGTTTTGAGTCCACAGATTATCTTGGAGTGAATTACTGTCAATATTGAAACTTTATAAACATGATATAGCTCTCCATTTATTTAGGTAATTATGTTTTTAAATTTTTTACATGTTTCTCCATAAGCTCTCCATCTTTTCTTAGACCTATTTATTCCTTGGTATAAAATCAATTTTGTTGCTACTATAGATATTTTTAAAAAATATTTTAAAATTGTCACTGGTACAAAAAAATTTAAATGTATGTATGTATATATGTATGTGTATATTTATATATGTAATACATATGTGTGTATATGTATATATATGTATATATGTGTGTGTGTATACATATGTAGTATCTTTTTTTAATCTAGAATTTTTAGTTATTACAGTTTCTCTATAGATTCTTTTGGATTTTTATCACATAAACCTATTGTCTATGAATAATGACAACTTTGTTAATGTCTTTCCATGGGAGATAATGTTGCTTGCTTCCATTATATCAATTCTCACTATCTTCCTCAATGATAACTTCTAATTTTCTTCCCTGAAGCCACATAATCAACTAAATTTTCTAAATTCCTTTGTAAGTACAGGTGCCAAGAATACACAGTTCTGACCAACGTATCAGCAGTAGAAATCTTCTAGGGATATTTGAGTGTTTTGAAAAGGACAGATACATTTGGTCTCCCTCCTTTTTGCCCTTTGTTTTTCCCCTTTCTTCCTACCTAGAATGTGTACATGATGCCTGGGAGCACAAAATGAGGACAAAAATTCCATGTGAATGACTTTCCTACCACTAATGACATTTCACACCACTGTAGAAGCCTAGGGCTGCCTATTTCTGGACCACTTAATTATATGAAAACAACAACAAAAATGAAAACAAAACAAAACTCACATTTGGTTAAATCTCTACATGAGGTTTTTAAAATAGGCTGCTGAATAAATGTATCTCTAATTTCTTAGTTTTCATTTATTTTATTCTATTCTGGAGTTTTGTTTTGTTTCCTTATTCCTAAACTGGCTCTCTCAATTACTTCTTGAGATGAATAATGAATATCACCTTTTGAAGACATGCTCTTTATAAACTTTTTTTTTTTAATTTTTTTTTCAACGCTTTTTATTTATTTTTGGGACAGAGAGAGACAGAGCATGAACGGGGGAGGGGCAGAGAGAGAGGGAGACACAGAATCGGAAACAGGCTCCAGGCTCCGAGCCATCAGCCCAGAGCCTGACGCGGGGCTCAAACTCACGGACCGCGAGATCGTGACCTGGCTGAAGTCGGACGCTTAACCGACTGCGCCACCCAGGCGCCCCATAAACTTTTTAAGGCAAGTAGTGGGCATAACCTATACAACAGGGTGAATGCAAAATGTATTTCATCTATCTGTGTATGAGTTAATTTACTCATTAAGTATTGAAGATGGATGAATTTATTTACTCAACTATTATTAAAGAGAATCCAGTAAGAGTCATTTAGTTTTAAGCAACAATCAGCAAGAGAAGAGTCACAACCTTTTATTTTCTGTAACATTTATTAACAAATCATACTTACTTGATTACTGATTTGCATAAAAAAGCACAGCATAGTGGTTAAGATTATGGGTTTTGTATTCTATCAGCTTTACTTCAAGTCCCTGAACTGTATGTTCAACTGTGTGACCTGAGACAAGTCACTTAGCCACCACTTCCATAACGATCTCAGAATCTGGCAGGGGAGAATACCATGCACACACCAGATATGGGTGAACATGATGAGTGATATGACTAAGGTGAATAGGGCTGAATGTTATGACCCTACATTTGATTAGAGTGCTGTAGAGGAAATAGCGTAGGTTTTGGAACCAAACCAGAACCACTGCATTAAAATTATTCCTTTCCTAATAATATTTGGCCTTGTTCTTTTTTTCTTATTCCTCTACTTTCTGTGCCTAATTAACATATAAATTTCTGGATTTTTTTTTAAGTTTATTTTTGAGAGACAGAGAAAGAGATAGAGTGAAAGAGCGGAGGGGCAGGTCTCGATCCCATGAACTATGAGATCATGACCTGAGCCAAAATCAAGAGTCAGGTGTTTAAATGACTGAGCCACCCAAGGGCCCCTGAACTTCTTTTCTTAAAAGTTAATCTTAGCCTCTCCTGAGAGAGAGTAGGTTCTACATGGAAAAGCACAGAATATCCATGTTGAAGTCCTTATGCCACGACTTACTGATTTTGGAATTTTGGGCAAGTTATAGGGCTCTTTGAACTTCTTTTAGTCATTTGTGATTGGGATTTTCTAATATTTGCTTTAACTACTTTGTAAGACATTCATGAAGTTCAAACAAAATAATTCACATGAAAGTTTTTTGTGGCACAACTCAAATGTCACATTTCACACAGCACTTGGCCCTATGATAGGTTCACAGGATATTCTTAATAAAATATTAGATTACTGAGTTCTGGATCCTTTCTTGTTACATTAGAGTTCGACACTAAAATAACTTATTTTATTTAAAAAATTTTTATGTGTTTTTATTTTTACAAGAGACAGAGCATGAGCAGGAGAGAGGCCGAGAGATAGGAAGACACAGAATCTGAAGCAGGATCCAGAGTCCAAGCTGTCAGCATAGAGCCTGATGTGGGCTATAGCCCACACACCATGGGTTCACCACATCAGATCATGACCTGAGGCAAAGTCAGACCCTTAACCAACTGAGCCACCAGGAGCCCCTAAAATAACCTATTTTAAAAGTATGAGGTAGCATCCTGAAGTGCCCATTAGGTTTGACCTCTTTGATTTCTCTGATGCTACATTATTTTCATTCTACAGTGTTCTTGCAGGTTGTAAGGAATGGGACATGTAATGTTAAAACAATCCAAATCCCAGCTCCTCAAGGAAGGGAAAATGTCTTTACCAACTCATCTCAGCTACATTTTAGTTCCTTGGAAATTAATCCTACTTCTAATGCAGGCCCAAGCAACAATTAAAATATCCAGTCTGTACCTGTCTCGTCAACACCAGTTAACAACCAAACTCCACTCTGTTATTCTTGGCTTGTAAAATATTCTCAGCTCTTAGTTTGCTCGTATAATGCTTTGAGAACTCCTTTACCTAAATATAATGCATCTATTAGGGATCATCATTATTACCCCACCTAAAGTTAACCAGCACTATTTGTCCATAATAATTATTTAGTCTCATGAAAGCTATAGTTTAAATACATGATAGGATTTCCTACCCATGAGAATTATTTGCATATGAAATTATCTTCAAAGTGAAATATTAGTATCACCGAAGCTTCTATCCCATAAATGAGCCTGGGACTCTCCCACTCACTCCCTGAAGGAAATAACCTAGGAAAGATCCTCAGAAAATGAGAACAAAAATACTACTCCCACTTTTTTACATCTCCCATTCCTGGGGGAATTAGAAGCACAGTATAGAAAGGAAATTTTTAAGTTTTTGACTAATGATGACAGTTCCTTACAGAAGAAAACACAAGTGACTAATGATAAGATATCAAGTAGATGATTTTCTACCATTTTTGACCCAGTCAGATTTAATTTAAATCACTGTATTATATACATATATGAAAGGTCTGACTTTTTTTTTTAATATATAAAGTATTATCTGTCTCTTTCTGCTATTATTTTCAAATCTCTTTCTCAAACACTCACCCATTCACCTCTGTATTACTGCCTGGAAAACCTGCTTTATTGTTCTGCTTTCCTTATGTTAATTCCATCAACCCCTAATCTATTTGAAATACTACTACATACAAATTTTTATTGAAAAAAATCCATTTTATTCTGTCATTTAAGTTAAAAAATTCTTAGTGGCTCTCTCTTTCTATCCTGAGACAGGGAATAAGAAATCAAAGATGACTCTGAGGTTTGAGCACCGAGGTAGGTGAGGGTGTTACTAAGACAGGGGACCCAGGAGAAGGAAGATGGGTTTGGAGCCAGAGGGAGATGATGAAGGCAATAGAGTCTGAGGGACACGTGAGATACAAAGTGCAAGTAAATGAACACTCACACCTGATGCTCAAGAGAGAAGTGAGCTGGAGGTAAACATTTGGGAGGCATCATGATACTGAGAATTATAAAACCACACACAGACAAGATTGCTTAGGGAAAAGTGTACAGAGTGAGAAGAAATCATCTAGGACATACCCCTGATATTATTAGAAAACTTCCAATATTTGAAGAGCTCTATTTATGGAAGAAAAATCAATTTGGCACAAGCAGGGCTGACAGGAAAAAGTGTGAGAAATCCAATTTTATCTCATTATTCAGGAGAAATATACATTACTTAGATCAATGGCAGTCATTTCCCCAGCCTAGCAAGCCCAGGAACCTGGGCTGAGTCACAGTTTATTACTATGTTGTAGAGAGATTACCTCCATGGAGTATGAAGTCTGATCACATAGCTTCTCAGGTTCTTTCAATTCTCAGATTTTGTGATTCAAATAAGTTCCATTTTCTCTCCAGTCTGTAAACACCTTCAGCATAAGGATTATTCTTAGAGAAATATCAGGCATGATGTGGGTCTCAATAAGTATGATTTATCACCAAGACTTTGGAAAGCTCTGTAAATTTAGATTACCAATATTTTTTAACCATCCCTATTTAAAAAACACTGACAACAGAAGGGAGAAATTAGAAGAAGGAATCTAGAGTGCTGGTGGATGACAGAAGAGAAGCAGACAGACCAGTGAAGGAGAGAGAAGAGCCATAACAGGGGAGAAATGTGTAGTTGTTTGCTTTAGAATAAGGACTTAGTTATAAAAAAAAAAATAGCATTCTAAGGTAAGTACTGGGAGACAGTTTAACTGTATAAGATGCCTTCACTGTGACAGTCTGTGGGAGTGCCTAACATAGGATACACAAACAATATACATACATAAACACATAAAGACACAAATTTGAGTTTTCCCTTTTCTGCCCTGCTGTAGTCTCCCTATCAAAAAGATAGTAACCATACTAAAAGAAGGTATCCTGCATGATACTACTTTAACACAAATCAAACCACCTACACACACACCCTAAAGCTTCATTGGGATGTAGAAAGACAGGACATTTCACAGTTAACTGTGGAACTCCTTGGCTTTAGAAGTTGAAGGCATACAGTCGGTGAGTACTTGGGAGAAGGCGGGAGTGCAGTCAACAGGCAAATGACATCTTCATTCAGCACTCTGACTTACTTTTGGTGCGAAAACAAGCAGTTGATTCTTTGAGAAAACCTCATTATTCGAAGGTGTTCCTCTAGATGTATTAATTGAAGCGTACATCAGCTAAGGCAATTTATAGTTGGAAAGGTGTGTTCTCCTGTTTTTCCTATGTTTAAAAGGGCCCATTAGATAGCATAATTTCCCTTGTGTTGTGGATTGTAAATGCTGCAAAATGGCTGCTTTCCTTCCCTGTCATTGCTTCGTTTAAGACAATTACACTCACTAAAGCAAACACTTATGTCCTCAATCTTTCAGTGCAAAAATATTCCCTTTGAATTGGGTCATTTTGCATGTGTCTGGCAGCCATTTCCAGGGCTCAGCCAGTAACTCATTTCAAAGGCAAATGATAATTTGCAGATTCCATGCAATGGAATTGAAATTAGTCTTGTGTGTCCTAATATTTTGTACTCTGTCTGCAGCTGCCAAAAATGATCTCCTTTTCTTGATACCGAGCTAAATTGGGCTAAATCCAACTCAACAAATTTATGGTAACTGCACTTGGAATGATTATTTAGAGGAATACCACACTGTCTTTTCAGAAACCTGAGGCACCTATAGATAATGGATCCCAACACTTACCTGTCCGGCAGGTGCAAAATGACTGGGAAGGAAGTAGATTTCCTACAGAAGAACAGGTAGCCTTTGTTACATCATGAACCCTACTATGAGCAAATGACATTCTTGGTGGATTGCCTGTCACTTCAAAATATCTGCACCTTGTGACTGAAGGTGATGGGCAAGAGTGTCAGGTGACTTTGCTTATAAGTCAATTCCTGAGAATGATAAGGACCTCAAAACCATTGGCCTGGTCCCAAAAAACTGGAATGTGCCCCTCCCCTGGTCCCCAAACAACCAAAAAACAAGAAGTACCACCATATTCAACAAATTCCAGCTCTAATAACATTAATAACAGTCAATATTAAATGATTCCTACTTTGTACCACATGCTGTTCTAAGCTCACTACATGTACAAACATTTAATCCCCATAAAGTCTAATAATACAGGTACTCTTCCAACAGTGTCCCTATTCTACATATGGGGACACTGAGGCTCAGAGTAGTAAATGAAGGAGCTCAAGTTCATATAGCTATTAACTCGTAGGGCCAGAATTCCAACAAAGGCAGTGGAGCTCTAGTATCTGACCTCTTGACTACTTCACTGAGGTTACTGTGATTTTTCAGTGTCTAATAGTCATTATTTGAGAAATGTTTCTTTAAATCCTTCTTCAAGCATTCCTGTTATTATTTAGGCTGTTTTCCCGTTGGCATAATTCCATTTTGTTAATCTGCTTTTCTCCCTCTTCTTTTCTACCTTCCAAATGATCATGTGTCAAGCACTGCCACATCATGAGACTATTTCACTTAAATAAGGAGCATGCTTAGCACGCATGCTCCATATTTATTTCCTTGTTAATTCTGATAAAATCATACTTATAACACTGGTGGGAAAATACTTCCAGTGCGTCTTTTTAAAAAAACTGCTTATCCTTTTTCCCCCAACTTTTCCTACCTTGCCCATCCCTTACCCGAAGCTACTTTATTTTAACCCCTAGTTATTTGACTTAGTGTTCACCAAAAGTGATGGACTGTCATCTTCAGGTGGAATAATTATAGTAACTTTAATTTGCCCTTAAGAGGTACACTTTCCATTGTTCCTCTTGATAACAGTTTCTAAAATCTTAAAGTTAATTCAGCCAGCAAGTCAGCCTGCCTAAATATTTCTCAAACTCGTCCCTTCTATCCCCACTGGCACTTTGTAAGTTCAGACTTACCTTACCTGATCAACTACAACAAACCATTAACTAGTTTCCTTACCTGTGATTATGTCACTTTCAACTCATTTTCTACCCAGCTACTATAGTGATTTCTCAAAAATGCCCATCTGTCTTTATCATATTATGGCCCAGGACATACAGGATCAAGCCTGCATTCCTTTTGAGGGGACGTCTGGCCCCCCATGCCTTCCTCACTCCCACTTACATCCTCTGCATTTACTGCTATTTGCTGTATCTGCTAGTGCTGGCTCTTTTCTCTTCTTGAAAAACCACCCCTCTTCTTTACTTGGCAACTGTCAGAGTATTTCTTCTAGTATGCCTTGGCTCTCCCCCCCTAAAGATTCTATCCTGCAAACCACTCCCATTGGAATAGCTATTTCTGTTTTTCCCCACTCATGCACTTAATATATTGATTTGAGATGATGTTTCTTTCCTCAGTATATCAGGTCTTAGTCAACCTTATGCCCACGAGGTTGTATTCACATTCCAGTGCTTAGTTCAGAGGGGGAGGTCATAAGTATGTGTGGAAATGAACTGCAGTCTTCCCATATTCTTCAACAAAGGGAATGCAAGGTTTGATTTTTGTGGAGAGAATGGGAAGGTTGCTTCAGAGCTTCATTAGACTCTGTAATTATTGTGCATTTTAAAATTTTACTTGATTTAACAGAACTGTCACAGGACTAATTCACCCAAGAAGAGGTAACAAAATGATGATGCTGGAGGCCCCTTCTATTTAAATTTAAATCTCCTCTTGCCAGGAAATGTCAGTGCTGATGCTATGAGGATCAGCGGCCCCACTTGTGCAGTTCTCCTGCTGTGTTGAAGTGAGCCACAAGTAGGTCAAGTGTCTCACTCCCTGAGTCAATGGTTCTGCCTGAAATAGAATGCAGATGGATAAATCTCTTCTCTCAAACATTGCTCAAAGCCAGCATTTTGATGTAAGACTAAGCACAGCTAGAAATCAACATGGATGCCAATGCACTTGTTGAGAAAAAAAAAATACTTGGAGCAAGAATTTATGATGGAGGATATGAACATATTCCAAGTAGTTTTCAAAGAATGCACTATCAATATTAGGAGACAATAATTCAACTATATGTGCTTGGCCCTAACAGAATAAACTTGATCCATAAATATGACTTAATTCATCTTCTACAAAAATGCTGCTGGGATTCTGTTGCCAATATTTAAAATAATCTTTTATATGACACTTTTTGAATGGCATGACTCAGGTGTGGATGCGAGCTAAATTTGGTTCACACAGAGCAAACGAAAAGAAGTTGGCCTCCTATGATCTGGTGTCTGCCTCTCTTTCACCCTTATCTCTTACCACGTGTTGCCATGACCTTTAGATGGCAGCCACACCAACTCTTTTATTCATACCACACTATCTTGTATCTGTGTCCTAACTCATCCTGCTCTCCCTAGTTATTTTTTGTCCTCATCCATCCTCTGTGTTCTCATAATACTCTATACAGTCCACTGTTACCATACCTACCATGTTGAGATCTCGAGACATTTGTGATTGTCACAAGTGGATGGGGAGGCTACCGGTATGGGTAGAGGTGAGGCATGCTGCTCAATAGTCTACAATGCACAGGTCCAATAAAAAAAATTTGATAATACCGATGTTGAGAAACACTAACTTAGCATTTCTGCTACATCAAATAAGCTCAGTTAATGTCTGAGGAAAGAAGGAAGTCTTAGGCTAAGGAATGTGGTACATCTGGAATAACTACCGTCAAAGGAAGAATTCCTTTGCCATTCTATCTCTCTGTTCTTGTCTCATCTCTCATGGGAAAGAGCCTTCCATTCTCCCCTTTAGCAGCAATACATTGTAAAGGCTACTACTATATAACCATAGCTCAAAACCTACTAAATTCTTTGTTAACATTTACAGGGAACATATGTACCATGGACTTGAGCTATTGTAACAAACCAGACACAAGGAATTTCTTTCATTCTGCATATACTGGTTCTAGTCTGCAAGTCTGAAATTATTATTTTAAATGGATTTCAGGCTTACTTAGAAACTATAGCATTGTCAAAACTATCTAGCACAATCAGATGCTTAGAAGAATGATAGCTCACTGAGTAGAAAATTTATGAGTGTCAATACATCTTCAAGTTGAAATGATCTTAAGGAATTATACAGGCCTTCCCATCTTGCATGCTCATTTGAAGATCAAAGAGGAAAATGGGAAATTTACACCAACCTTGATAACTAGAATTCTGGGTTTTAAAAAGCCCTTTAGGATTATTTAATTTTATTCTTCTATGAAATGGCTTCTAAGTACACAAGAGAGAGGAACTGTCTCTCTACTGTCCCTTCATGGATTTAATTCTTAAGGCCATGACACCAGTAATGGCTACCTCTTAGTTCTGGACCAGCCATGTTGGAAATGGAAAATCCCACAGATATTAAAAATGCTAAGCCAGGGTGGATATGGAGGGTAGGGTTATTTGGGATTGGGAGGGGAGGAAGAGACCCAAGAATCTGAAATGTCTGAAACTGACAGAACTGCCCATCTTTTCCTGCCTGCTTCTTTCCAGTACTGCTTACAAAGGGCCATATCTCAATCTGGGTAACTCATAACAGCCACCATCTAAGGGGATATAGGAGGTCAGAAGGTTCAGCCACTTCTGCAACTCAGGTGTTTCTCTGGAGGGAAGAGGGAACACTCAGTTTATCTGCCTTCTTCAAACATCAGCTAAACAGTTAAACAAAACTGATACATCTAAAATTTTCCAGGAGCATAAAAATTTCAAGTTCTAGTTATCATACCTGGTGATGGGGTAAAGGTGAAATAAAAACTTTAAAACAATCATCCAATGTAATTAATATTATAACAAAGCTCTAGGAATAGAAAATAAAGGCATATAAATAAAATTATCTTAGTAACAAAAAGCCAGAAATGGGGTGCCCACACTTAATTTTACATTAAAAGAAATGATAACCCAGTCAAGTGATGATATCACTCAGATAAGTGAAATTCCTAGAACAATGTGAAACTTTTCTTTTCCTTTCTTTCCATCAGAAGAAGCCATGCCATCTTTTCCAAGATTACCTATTATAGGTATTTGGGCCTTGCATGACTGTATATTTTGTGTCCTTAGCCAGGAATATGACAGATTTGTACTCTACTGCTGCCTTTTTCCCAACAGTGCATGTGTCATCTAAAGTAGTGAGTGAGTCTGGATTACACCACCTTCAGTCTTCTGTATGGCTGTGCATTCTTGATCTTATACTCACAGAGTCAGGCTGAGGTCGTACTCTTTAGCTTTATGAGGAAGAAGTATCTGGATAATGACGCATGGTAGTTTTCCCTGTCCACTAAACTAAATTCCATAGAACACACAACAAAAACACATTCCATCAACAAATGTTTGATTAGGCTATAGAGACACTAAAGTGTTTTACAGCGATGTTCTTTGAAAGGAATGATATGCAAGATTGGTATCTAAGAATTTTCTCTGGGTAGGTGGTAGACTTGAGTGGATTGATATACATTTTCTTGAGAATGACTTTTTTTTTTCCTTAGCTTTCTTAGCATATTTCATGTGAATAGAGTAATTATATAATTTACTATTCAATAAGGGATGCTTTTGTCTGGAAAAATGCTCAAGTAGAAGGGACACTTGGACGCAGACACACACTGAGACTGCCTCAGGCAAGTTGAAACTGTAGGTCATCCTACAGAAGAGCAAATGGGTTGGCAGACATGGCACACTACTCCAGACATGTATTTTAAATGAGAGGTGTGGCAGAAGATTGCATCTTCTCTTCAACAAAGGCACCAAGGTGTTTTTTGTTTTTTGTTTTTTTACATGAAATCTATGCCTATGAATTGTTTTGGTTGCTTGGTTGAAGAGAAAGTGAGGGCAACAAATAAATGGAACCTGCTATGTCGGTTTACTTACCAAAGCATGGGGCATCACGGAAAGTGTAAGAAAGATCTTCACGAGTATCTGAGTTCAGTGAGCTCAACTGAGAAAAATTTTGAAAGATGAGGCAAAAGAAATGCCTTCTCACTCAGGGCCCAAAGAACACACACTCTGCCAACTCACGTTCAATGCCAAAGTAAAAGTGGGATTGTAGTCTTGTCATTTTTACTTCATCAACCATGGGATTATCAGTGAATTCTCTCATTCCATTCTGTTCCTTTTCACAGGACTGTAAGATGTATCATTGATCTAAAACACCTATAAAACTTACTCTACACTTATTATAACCTGCAATCATTATGTTGAAATTCTTAGCATCGTTAGGACTTTACTCTGAGTAATTGAAGATACTTGAAGTGTTTTTACCTGCTCTCCCTATCTTGTTAAACTTGTTGGATGGATGGTTGGTCTTGTTTAACTGACTTAGACATTTTGGGAATTCAACAATGTCTGTCTAACTTTAGTCAGAAGCTGTTGGCATTGATCAATCCCCTGGTGATAATCCTAACCAGCACTTGAATGGGTCATGTCATATCAATCTAACCAAGCTATGGAAAATTTGTGCTCTATTTTGAGCGACTGGTGGTTCCCACTGCCTGTTTCTAAACTATCTGGCAGATGACAACCTTCTGCATTTAATGACTTCTCATTTCTCTGCTAGATCATAGTAACTTTTAAGGTATTGCAAATGGCAATTACTGAATGACAATTGTGATTGAAATTCAACTACAGGTGGTACTACAATTGCAAATATCTCAATAGAGGTGGCAATACATGGACAGCTACCTTTACATACAGTTACACTGATACATGTTCAGGCAACTACCACAAAGGACAACTTACACTTCTGGGAGCTGGCAAGTTGCTTTTCATTTAATTATGCAATGAATACCTGATCTCAAAGTACGAAAATGTTGACAAAATACACCCATAAATCAAGAAACTAAGGTAATATACTTGGCTGATTAGTTTCGCAAAGGAAATAAAAACCACTGAAATGGCAAAACAGCAAGTATTTTCATAGTTACACAGTAAACAAGTTAACTAAACAACCTGTCATTCCTCATACTTTTGGTTGTTTTAATCCTGCTTTTTAGAACCCAGAATAATTTCACACAGTTGCACGTATTTATTTATTTTTTTTTAATTTTATTAATTTAATTTTTTTAAGTTACATCCAAATTAGTTAGCATATAGTGCAACAATGATTTCAGGAGTGGATTCCTTAGTGCCCCTTACCCAGTTAGCCCATCCCCCTGCCCACAACCCCTCCAGTAACCTTCTGTTTGTTCTCCATATTTAAGAGTGTCTTGTGTTTTGTCCCCCTCCCTGTTTTTATATTACTTTTGTTCCCCTTCCCTTACGTTCATCTGTTTTGTCTCTTAAAGTCCTCATATGAGTGAAACCATATGATATTTGTCTTTCTCTGACTAATTTCACTTAGCATAATACCCTCCAGTTCCATCCACATAGTTGCAAATGGCAAGATTTCATTCTTTTTGATTTGCTGAGTAATACTCCATTGTGTATATATATATATATATATATATATATATACATATACACATACATATACCACATCTTCTTTATCCATTCATCCATCGATGGACATTTGGGCTCTTTCCATACTTTGACTATTGCCGATAGTGCTGCTATAAACATTGGGGTGCATGTGCCCCTCCGAAACAGCATACCTGTATCCCTTGGATAAGTACCTAGTAGTGTAATTGTTGAGTTGTAGGGTAGTTCTATTTTTAGTTTTTTGAGGAACCTCCATACTGTTTTCCAGAATGGCAGCACCAGCTTGCATTCCTAGCATGTATTTATTTTTTAAAAGCTGGGCTATGAAATGGTTCAGTGTTTGTCTCCATAAGGTAGACAAATCAGTTTTAAAACAGTATGTTAGAAAAAAAAAAAGCTGGGGTGCCTGGGTAGCTCAGTCAGTTAAGCATCTGACAAGTGATTTCTCCTCAGGTTATAATCTTGTGGTTCATGAAATCAAGCCCCGTATCAGGCTCTTCAATGACAGTGTGGAACCTACTTGGGCTTCTCTCTCCCCCTTTCTCTCCGCCCCTCCCCCACTGACTCACACACTCTAAGTAAACATTTTTTTTTTTTAAAGCTAATAGCTTATGAACTGCAAACAGGAATGGTGTATGGATCAATGGATATTATAAAGAATGTGGTAGGGCGTTGTGACCTGATGAATGAAGCAGGTAAATCTGGTCAGGATCATTACCCTTCTCTCCCCCAAAGGATTATATCAATTTAGTTCTCATGATCTTTAAGGGACTGTCTGCACAGTCCGTTTTCATGAGTTCTGCCTGGGGCTTCATCCCTGTTTTCAGAGCATATGTGCTGAGCTCTGCAGACTCACCCCCACCTTATGTATCCCTGCGTGTTTTACAAACTTAGAATGGCATTTGGGCTGCTTGGCTCCAAACCTCACTTGGTGATAATGACAACAGAGTTGTTGCTGGAGAACTATTGTGAGCTTCTTGTTTGCAGTCGAGTGGGAGGTGGCACCTGCTAGGCAGGACAGCTCAGGGACAGTGAGGACAAGGAGGCACTCCCCCACACATTTCTATTTCGAATGAGTCTTTCTCATGCACAGAGCCTATCAGAGCAGAGTTCTCTGCCCCTTGTTGTGCTCACCAAGTATTACATGGAGGTTTTAAGAGGAGCCAACTCAGTGCTGACAGAGAAGAGAAGAGAGTAGCCAGTTACTTAAAAATCAATTATCTCCTTAGTTATATGACATCTATCACCCTGGTCCATACATGCTCCCTCATACCAAAAATATGCTGAAATAGATAAGGTCCAAATATGCCAAGAGCAGACACCTTTGGATAAAGATGTCCCATAACAACCGTGGTGTTCTGACTTGCCTCCTAACGTCATGCCCATCTCTGCAAAAGGCATCCTGGAGACAGCGTGCAATTTCAGACACCGGGTGGCATCAAGGGAAGGTTGGAAGTACAGGTCAAGTTGAAGAGTGGGCAGACCTAAACTGGATTAAACGAATGCAACAGTATCTTTATCTAAAACTGAAATAAAAATTTCACTTTATCTGAAAGTGAAATAAAAAAAATAAATGCAAACATGGAATGAAGAGGCCTCACTCTGTGAGACCGAGGTGCACTAAAGAGAAGGCTAAGCCAGGTGACGGACTGGGTGGGCACAAGGCAAACAGCAGCCACACAAAGGACTGAAGGAGGCTTTGGGTCAAGGTGAAGAGAGGCCATTATGGCATAATTTAAATTTGCCTGAACAAAAGCTTAAGAAGCGTTCAGAATTATGTGGAGTCATCAACACATGCACACACACATCCCAGCAGCAAGCAGTCTGGCTTATCATCCCTTTTAAATTTTAGGTGCTAAAAGTCTCCACAGGTGGAAAATCAACCACCACATTTTCAGAGGACTCGCCAGAGCTATCCTTCATTGTCTGGATATGCACCCAGCTGAATGCATTCTTCACACGACTCTAGTTTATGCCACAACACGTTGCATTGCCTCTCCACACCTGCAGAATGTATTTGCCACTTCTATTTTTACAGATGAAGATAACTACCCCTGTAGAGTGATCTGCCAATTAAAACTTTAGGAGAAAATGGTAATTAGAATCCAAGACCTGACTTGCTTTCTTTCGTCCCTGCCTACTGTGTTGGGCTATACCATTCACAGTCCTAGCATTTCCAGGACTTAGTGAACTGGTATTTAAGTCTATAGGACAGAAAGAAGAACTTGCTAGTTTATTTTTTAGAAATTTATAGCAGATTAAGAATGACCAAGGCCAGGTGTGTTTTATGAGTTCCTAGAACATTGCTTTACTGTTGCTCTCTGAATGAGGATGCTTGTGTAGTTCAAGTCTCTGGTTATATTTTTCTGTGTCCTCCCTTCCTTGCTTTGTTCGTTTCTCACACTTGCCCTTATGGGAACAAGAAGACGAGGAAGAGGAAACATCTTTGATGTTTTTCCTTTGAAAATTCTCATTGGTGTTAAGTTCTTTACTCCACTGGGATTTGAAGGTCTATGAAGCAGTGTCTTTGGAAAGGACGATCCACAGGGAAACATCTACTGGGTTCTCTGGTAGTCATTCGACAGGCCACATAATTGTGCTGCAAATCAATATGTCATGCCCCTAACGTAGGAAGGCTCACAGCGTGAGATAGAAATTCCTGTGAGGAAATGCTCTCTCCAGGAAATGGAGCTGAACAAACCCACTGAGAATGAAGAGTGGGAAGGGCAGGGAAGCTGCTTTTCTGCTGTGAGCGGGAATAACTGCAAACATGGACCCAGGCTTCTCTGGGGGGAGGGGGCAGGATGCTATGACACTTGTCCAGCTGTTCCACACTTGCCCACTCAGAGACTGCCTCTGGTTTGAAGGGGTGTCTGCTGGGTTTTATATTGAGTAACTTCGATTTCCTCTGTTGCTTTTAATGGCTATCATCTTACATTTCCCCCAGGGTAGCTTCTATTGCTTTTTGGTGTGATCATCTTAATGTCACACTGATTCTCAACTGAAAATAGGAAATGCTTTAGGCTTTCTTTGTTTAAAAAAGCTTCTTTTTAATTCTCAACATTTCTCAACATTCATTTGTTTCTCCACGGGTAACCATAGTATTTAGTGAAAAACAAAATGTGGTCAGATGGGCTGGTTGGTAACATCAAATTAAGAAGCTAAATCATCTTAAGGCACTTACTCTATTACTATACTCTATTATGATTTATTAATATGCAGTTAATTTATTGGCTTTTCTAGCACCCACCACATGCATAACTAAAATGGGCACCATTCTGCTTAGTACGATAAAGTTATATAGTCAGATATTTCCAAGAATTTGCAAAGGATAATCAAACAGAAGGTTACAAAAAGGCTAAGAGTTTAAAAGAAGAATTACTAAAAGATTGTATAAATCAAGAAACTGGGAGAAGCGGCATATTTCAGGGACTCAATATGGTTTTCAAATTATAGCCTTTGAAAGGTCACAGAGGAATTTAACAGACTTGTCTCAAGTACTAATGTATCACATTTGTGTAGGGTTGCTAGCAGTGGCTGGAAAAGAGGCGGTCCGTGTTATAGTTCTGAGAGGTAGTTGGAAGCCAATCCCACGATCATACACAGACAAGTTCTACCAGTATGGGCATTGTTGTGATAGCCTACATAAGGTGTATCATAACAGATGCAGCAGCAAGTCATTGACAGGAAGAAAACAAAGCCAGACCAATCTACACAATCATGTCAGTCTACGAGAACTTTTCAAAGGGCTAATGTGCTGGGGTTTTCATTACTGCCCAGTGGGGAGTGGTACTGGCCATCTTCTTGATATTGGTGACATTCACATCAAACATTCAGTGTCACATCAAGGTAAAATATTTCAAAATGACTGACCTGAAGAGGATGCATTCCTACAGTTGGAAAATGTTTCTGAAGGGATTTTCAGGGATTAAGTAGTAAAAAATAAGGAGTGTTCAATCCTTATTTTGTTCTTACCAAGGAGCAGTATCATATAGAATTGGGGTTTACATTCTGTTTCTGCCACACACAGTGTGACCTTGAGCAAAGCCCTTAACCTCTCTGGGCCTCAGTTTTTCTCACCCATTAAATGAAAATAATGATGTTTCACACAGTCATTATGAATTTAGCAGTTTTGAATACACAATACATGCTCAATAAACAATAGTACTTTTCTATGAATTAGATTCAATAGATCTTACTCCATACCTCTAACTACTGTGAGGCAATCTAGGGGTGCCTGGGTGGCTCAGTCGGTTAAGTGTCCGACTTCGGCTTAGGTCATGATCTCACAGCTCATGGGTTCAAGCCCCATGTCAGGCTCTGTGCTGACAGCTCAGAGCCTGGAGTCTACTGCTGATTCTGTGTCTCCATCTCTCCCTGCACCTCCCCCGCTTCTTTGTCTCTCTCTCTCTCTCTCAAAAATAAACATAAAAAAAAAAACTTAAAAAAAAACTACTGTAAGGTAGTCTACATTCTGGGAAAATAGATGAGTAAGACATAGATTCTGCTTTTGGGAGTCTGCAATTTAGTACAATGAAAGAACAATGCACAGACTAAAATGATCAGTGCCCGAAGTTAAGTATAAATAAAGATGCACTGGAACACTGCTCATGAAGCTATTTGTTCTGATGGGTGGGATTGGAAAGGACTTCACTGAGGAGGTGGCATTTCAAGTGATGTGTGAGTAATGGATATGTATTTTTCCCTAGTTCAATTTGTCAGCTCAACTTATTCCAAATGACTTTGTCATGATAATTACGATGGCAGTGAATGGCACACCCTGGACTCAATGTCTAATTTGGGACAGGAGATAGAAAACATATTCCTTCTTCCATGTATTTTGGCTACCTAATCACTACAACTTTTATTGATTTTTTAAGAAGTAATGTGGGCTTGAAGAAAGATGCTCTACAAAAAATCATTTTTGGGAATAGGAAAGAAAATAAACACAATTTTCTGATTCTTATCCAAAATACACTACCATCTAATTCTATATTTCCCGTAACTCAACAACTCAAAAGCATTACTGTGAAACATTGTTTTAAGTAGTAAATTAATAGGAAGGCAAGGGGGAAAACAGTAATAGCTAATATTTATAAAGTACCTACCATGTATCAGATACTCTTCTATGAATTTTAAATACATTAATTTACTTAATCCTCATAAAAGTCCTATGAATTAGACATCAGTCTGATGCCCATTTCATTGTTGAGGAAATTGAGGCATGAAAATATGCAATAACTATTCCCAAGACCACAGAGCTAAGTAGAAGAAGATAATAACTTGCAGTTGGGAGACTCTTAGTTTCAGATCTGTTCTAACAAACTATATAAGAAAACTTTTTTGCATAGGAAAGTAATTTGGTGAATTCTCTGAATTCTTCTAATTGTGCTAAAACTATTTGTGATCCTTGTTTCAAACACTTAGATGTTTTAAATATTTTCATACTTATTCATTTAATAGTTAATGTAAAGTAATATAACTTAAAGTAGTTCTTCAACTTTCTTTGCCTTCCTGTTTTGTATAATTAACGACATCAGTTAAAAATAGTTTTACATGAGGAAAAAGTATTAAAAACTTTAGGTGGGAAATGGTGGAAGAGGGATGAAGTGGAGAAGGCACTTATTTCAAGGAATGTAAGTCATACCTATTGACTTTTTTCTTGCATCTCTGCTCCTTATTTGTTTGCCTACATGTTCCCCTGTTTCAGAGTGGCCCCTTGGATGATTTTTTATACTCCCATCCATTAACATTTAAAGATTCTTAGTTAACATAGAACACTATGGTCATTACTTATATACCATGTTTAAAATAAGGTCCCTATTTTCATTGGTCCTAAATAGATAATTTAAGCAATTGAATTTTTCTATTTTTTAAGAATGAGCAATTCAAACAAATCTGAGGGGGACAGGTGAAAGACACCCTCTCTTCTAGTTCTTTGTAAAAGGCTTCACTTTGGTAAGATGGAGGAAGAGGACAGGGTCGCCTGAGTCTGGCTGCGGCTCACCTGGGAGCCAGCCTTCCTGCATCTTGGGCTGGGCTACACAGCCCCTGGCTTCCCCCAAACATTCTGTGCTGTAAGAAAGAAGCCCAGAAAATTGATGGGCCAGATTTTCTGTCTATATGACTCCACACAAGTCTTTTTCACTCACTTTGTGAGATTTCAGGCCCATCCAGAGGGCAAGATTCTCCTTTGAAGAGCTTTAGAATACAGCATTGTTTGAAAACAAAAGATTGGATTTGGCCCTAAACAAATATGTGAGATTTGGAGAGGAAATCTAAACTTGCCAAGGGGCATGATTTCTTGCCAGCCTGTTCTGAAAAGCCCTCATTTTCCTTAGCTTACAAAGTCACCTCTTCTTTACCAAGATAATAGAGTTGATCCAAAATCTTGACATCTTATGTTTGGACAAAGAGTCCCTTCTGTGGCCTCCTCTTAAAATGTATTGTCTCTTAAATAATCCAAATTATAGGGATGGAATCATAATCCTCTCTTTTTAATCATGTTGCTTTCTCTCTGACATGTCTGGCTTCCTTAAGACCATTCTCCCAGTTTATATCATTTATATTTTATATTCTCTCCTACTTGTCAGCCCATTTTTGAAAAGGCAGGCCGAATGTCCCTTCTCTTTGTGATTCACTCCTGTTATCCTCCCTATCCTCTCCATCCTGGTACACTTTTAACTTCTGGGCTTCCCCATTCAGGTTATATTCCATTCCTCCATACAGTGCTGGGGAGGGATTGTGTTTTATGCATCTAGTTCCAATTGGTAGCTGCTCATAAATTTGGAGTGATGAGGAATGTCATCACTGAGACATCCATAGTCACTCCATGAACTCACAAGGCACCTGGGCCCTTATATGGTTGGAGTAATTTTCCACTTCAGCTGGCAGTATCCTACATGCACAGTATCTCTGGGCTGTGGCCATATCCATAATGGAGATGGAAGTGGGACCAACCCAATTGCAGGGCTACTGCAACTCTAGAGCCCTCGTACCAATTAAATTTATCATGCTCTGATGAAAGCAGGGGGGGGATAGGCAAGTCCTCAAATTCAACTTAGCCTGACATCCCACCTCTGTACTGTACCTCATGAGATACTCTGCAACTCTGGCTTACCTCCGTCACATCTGTTTCTCTTCTATTTTTGACCCTAATGCTTTAGATCTCCTACAACCACCAGCAGTAGAAATGGCAGTTGAGCTACCGAATTAGTTGTCTTCTTTCTTTCTTTATTTCTTTCCTTCCTTTTTTTCTTTCCTTCATTCCTCTGTTCCTTCCTCATAATGGAATGTGGAATACCTTTTCTTACTAATAATCCAAAGATTCATTTATTTCACATAAGCTTGTAGTAAACTATTTTTTCTATTCGAAGTTGCAATATACTCTGTTTCACATGACTTTTGAAATGAATGTGTCTTGTTGCTTTAGTGACCGTCCCTCGCAGTGCAGATTTCTGATACAATTACATGAAAAGTAGATTCAGGGAGGAGAGACACAAGTTTTCATACTAAAGCTTTGTAAAATCCTAGGAAGTCTTCAAATATCTGTTTCAATGGGTACTCTTATCCTCTCACATTTCGGGAATGCTTTCCACCTTTAAAGACCTCTTAAGACTTATAAATTATTTAACACTGCAATAGTAATACCTTCCTATTGTATCTATTAAACAATATAGGAGTCCACAAAAAAAGCTAACACACTCCAATCATAGCCCTGATTATCTGTGCCCCTGAGTAATCAACATGAAAAAGTTTATGTTTATTTTTCAAAACTTTCTCTAAAATATATTACTAATTATATTAAAAGAATATTCACAAATATATGCAATTTATTTTGTTTGGTTTTGATTTTAATTTTAAAAATATGGAATTATACCACACGTGTGTGTGTGTGTGTGTGTGTGTGTGTGTGTGTAATTTATCCAACAATTTCCCTATTCATGGACATTAGGTGGATTTCATGGTGGGGGGTGTAATTTGCTTTTTTAACTACAGGCCATGATACAATAAATATCCATCAATATGCAGTCAGTTTCAAAAATCTTTTCTTGCCTGGTTTCCAGATTTGGGTGATGGACTTAAGAAGCTGGCTTTTTAAAAACTTTATTTTTTCCTTACATAAAAAATTAAAAAATGCCAAATCTGTGCCTTTCTTGGGAGAAAACTGTAGCAGAGGATAACATGATTTCAAATCTTAAAATTTTATTTGGATACACAACTTAATTTTAAAAAGTTTCTTCCTTTATTTTGAGAAAGAAAGAGCATGCATGCACGTGAATGGGAGAGGGGCAGAGAGAGAAGATGACAGAGTATCCCAAGCTGTGAGCTTGGAGCACGACACAAGGCTTGATTCCACAAACCCTGACATCAGGGCCTGACCCCAAATCAAGAGTCTGATGCTTAACTGATTGATCTACCCAGGCATCCCTTCACAACTTTTGTCTTAGGACAAATTACTGCAAACTCCCACTTTCCACACCTCTCTCTCTCTCTCTTTTTTTTTTTTTTAAGTTAAATGTCCTGAAAATAGAAGGAATAGATTTTGGAGATGATAAATAAATTATATATTTAAACTTTGAACATGAAGACAAAATGTTAACTAAATAGGAATAAATATATTAAGGCAAGAAACCTAAAATTGTCTATAAGCAGATGTCAAAGATTTATTCAGCCTACAAATACATGCCTAATTAAGTTTTGCTTTATTCAATCTTGCTTATTGCATACTGCATTAGAGAGTGCTGTGTATTGGGAACTCTAGTATAAGGGACCCATCAGCAGAGATAATAACTATTTCAGTTCTCCATCTAAATTTAACTTGACTACATCAACCAAATGTCCACTTCACCCACCTTGCTCTATTTTCCCTCAATGATTAGGTGAACAACTTACCATTTTGTCATTAATACCCAATGGAAGGTCAGACTTACTCCTTAGCTCCTGAATAGCCCAGCCTAGAAAGGAGAGTACCTTTGACCTAAATAGTAGCATAATTATCCCTAATTATCTGGTTAGACACAGATGGGCCTAATGTGAAGTCCTTGCATACTCTAACCTAAAATCTTAGATCCCTGCCAGGGATGAATGTTTAAGAGCTCTAATCCTAAGCACACATCACAGCAGTACTGAACTAATCTTCACTGAGTGCCCATTAGATACCAGGCATTGGTGTAAGGGATTGTGTGCACTGACATAATTCTAACAAACTGATTGAGGTCATTGCTATAATCACCTATATTGTACAGACAATGAAGCTGAGGCTCAGAGAAATTAAATAACTCACCTTAAATCACATAGTTTAGTCATTGTGGGAGAGCAAAGTGTTTAACCCAGTTCAGGTTCTTTCTACAAAAATTACTAGGTTCAGTAGAATGACTGGAAGCTGCTATAATAAGTAAATCCACAAACATGTGACCTCTCAAACACAGTGTGCATTTCATGTGTATCAAGAGTCCAACACAGATGTTTGAGCCATAGAAGTGTCCACAAAATATTTCCTAACACAAGCAACCGCATTCATGCTCCTAATGGGCTGTGGAGAACTTCCTCAACAAGGTGATTTCAGGATCTAAGCTACTTCCATCTTGTGGTTTTGGTAATTCCTAAGGACTCATTTTTACCAAAAGTAGAGAAAAAGAAGGAGGGTAAGGGAAACATAAGATGTTTAAATGGAATAAGCCTAGAAG
This sequence comes from Lynx rufus, assembly GCF_022079265.1. Classification (NCBI taxonomy): domain Eukaryota; kingdom Metazoa; phylum Chordata; class Mammalia; order Carnivora; family Felidae; genus Lynx; species Lynx rufus. The sequence goes on along the minus strand of NW_025814823.1, from coordinate 126,461,934 downwards.
CTGTATAGACCACCCAGGGCTTGATTTCCCTGCAGAGGAGGTTGGGAAATACAGTTTAACTATGCATCTAGAAAGAAGAGAAAGCAAATTTTGATGAACAACCAAGTATTCTCTGCCACAACTTTTTTTTTTTTTTTTTTTTTTTGTCTAGAAGGAATTGGCAAAATATCTATGCCACGGGGTGTATGGAAACAAAGACAGAAAATAGAGCCATGCCCCTCAGGAATTCATAATTTAATTTGGGAACAAGGAAATTAACCTATAATGAAAAATAACAGGACAAGTTGGCATAATAGGAACCAACTGGGTTTCAGGAATTTAGAGAAGGGAAAAGTGATTATGGACGGTATTACAAAGGATCTGAGTTATGTCTTAAAGAGAAAGAGCAAGGAACCTTTGGCTCCTGAGGGGAAGACCAAAAAAATCTTCAGGTGAACAAACAGTCTATATTTGGGCTGGAGGCCCCAACTTTAAACTTCATCTACTTTATAATTCTGTCTTGGGCAGGTATATATGTCCTGCGGTAGATGTAATATTCTCCTGATTGACCTTAGCCATATCATCCTGTAATATTTCATATTCTCATGCCAGGTAAACAGATTGAGAAGGGTAGCTGAACAAAATTAGGAATATGGAGGGAATTTTGTAAGGATATTAGTGCTTAATGGCTTGTTTTAGATAATCTATAGGACAGTGTATCAGTGATACACTCTGAATCACATTCTACTCTCCCTGATCTAGAGTCATCATTATGACTTAAACAGAACCATGCAATTTTGCTGTGGACAGAAATAGCTTTATCACTTTCTAAAATTGTCTATTTTTGCTCCAACATAGAAAGCTCTTCTAAGACAGTAATCTGTGTGCCTCATTTTATCCTAGGAAATTAGAATAGTGCAAAGACCATCAAATTCCCAAGCATCCTAAAAGCTTTTTCACTGGTGACTCAAGGCCTGTATGTGTTAGCAAGTAAGCAGAGGGGGAAATGTCCACTTCATCAAGAAGTGCTATAAAACCTTTATTCAACATAGAAAAGAATCCACCAATACAGCACACTTTGCTGTCCACGATCCCAGACACAGAACAAGAAAGCTGGGGGCAGACATCTCGTAAATATACCACTGGGTCAGAAGAGAAGAAAAAGATTAGAATGATGGATGTGGGAAATTAATGAAATTCTGAGCAATCTGGAGGATCCCTTTGTAATTCCTGATGAGATGCGGTGAGAGTGAGCTTCAGGAGCCCGCTTCAATTACTGAGATTCTGTATCTGTGCCTTTGACTGGATCATGTCCTACTCCAGGGCCCGCTAAGAAGGAGAGTCAACACCATAACATCTGCTAGTGAGTTCTATCTACTCTTCTTGACAGTCATTTAACATCAAATCAGAAATTCCAACAAAAACCCTTTATTCCAGTGGGAGTGGACTCAGGTCAGACATTAGAGATAAGACTGAAGGTTGTGTATGTGAATAAAAATATTTGCTGAAGGAACCCACATGGTGGATCTTAGTTAATATCAGGCATTTCTACACGGTTTCCTCTAAAAGCAATGAGTCACCAATGTGTTTGCACTGAACCTTTGCTTGTGCCAGAACAATAACCTGATTAAGTGGGACTTTGAACATAGAAGGTACCTTCAGGGTAAGTCCGAAGAATAGGTATAAATGGATACAAAGCTGGGACTTTGTATCTCAAATCATAGTAATCTCTGATTACATTTGCTCCTTTGACAAATATTAATTGCACTCCTGTTATGTCTCAGTCATGGCAATTTAACTCTTAGTATTTAGTGTTGTACAGATGAAAGTCTCAGCACTCACGGGACACACAGTTTTATGGGAATGACAGATAAAAATCAGTAAACAAAGAAAACACACAGTTAACTTGTGATAAGTGCAGTGAAGACAAACAATAGAGTGTAGGTTCTTCCTGGGTGGCAGGAGGACCTACACAGAGAGACTACTAAGGAGAACTCTCTGTGAGTAGATGATATTTAAACTGGGGTCCTAGAGGATACAAAGTAGAAAAGGTGTCCACCATCCAAAGAGCAAGGGATAAGATAAGGGGAAAGTTCAGATAAGGAAGAGATTAAAAATACTGAACTTCCAGCAGATAACCAGCAACCACAGTGTTGGAACACTTTTTTTTTTTTTAAGTTTATTTATTTATTTTGAGAGAGAGAGAGACAGACAGACAGACGGACAGCACAAGCACGGGAGGTGCAGAGAGAGAGAAGGGGGTGAGGGAGGGAAAGAGACAGAGGGAATTCCAAGCAGGCTATGTACTATCAGTGCAGAGCCCTATGCGGGGTTCAAACTCTCAAACCATGAGATCATGACCTGAGCCAAAGTCAAGACTTGGATGCTTAACCGACTGATCCACCCAGGTGTCTCTGCAACAACACTTCTGATGTTGAGTTTTATGTGTTACTTTAGCTAGGGCTATAGTCCCCAGTTACTCAAATCTAAGTGATGCTATGAAGGTATTTTGTAGATGTGATTACTGTTCATAATCAGTTGACTTTAAGGAGAGACCTGATTCACTCAGGTGAAAGGCCTTAAGAGTAGAACTGAGGCTTTGCAGAAGAAGAAAAATTCTACGGCCTGCAGCCCTGGCTTGTGCCTGAGGCTTCCGGTCTGCCCTTCCTGCCCCACGGATTTCTGACTTGTCTTGTCAACCCCAAAACTGCATAACCCAATTCCTTGCAATAAGTCCCATAATATATATCTGCTATTGGCTTTGTATCTCTGGCTGAACCCTAACCAATAGAGGATCTTGTAGCCCTCACAGAGGGCCAGCCATTATTCCTTTAGTTGCTGGGTTTCATCAAAGTGCAGGGGATTCTAGGAAAGGGGAAGGTAGATGTATGTAGGGGTGTGCAGGGTCATGGGGTAGCAGTACTTACCAATGGGGTGGAGAGGCCATTCACTGTTTTCACAACTCGTATAATTTATCAGAGCATGCAGGCTGAATATTAGCAAGAATTCCAGAAAGAGGGAAGAGAATATATGAAAGTCCTAAGACCAGAAAGTATTTGGAATATTCAAGGAAATAAAAGTAAAACAGAGATTTTGGATACAGTGGGCAAGAGGGAAAGTGGAATAAAATGATGGAATACAGGATCGGGGGTGCAAGTATGGTTAAGTACAGTGGGTTTTATTTAAAAGCTCATTGAAGATTTTCAAGTAGGTCAGAGTCTGCTCAGAGGACAAGAGATTAGCCTGGGGTTATGTTGAAGTCAGACACAAGAGTGTACAGTTCACCCCTGAAGAGCATGGGGGTCAGAGGCTCAAAAATCTATGAATTTTGACTCCCCCAAAACTTATACTAATAGTCTCGTGTTGAGTGGAAGCTTTATCAATAACATAATCAACTGATTAACACATATTTTGCAGGGCATATGTATTATATACACTACATTCTCACAATAAAGTAGAGAAAACAAAATGTTATTAGGAAAATCAGAAGAGAAATTACATTTACAGCACTGCACGTTAAGAAATCTGGATCTAGTGGTCAGTGCACCAGGTGGTAGTCCTGTAGGTCTGTCTCTTGCTTCAACCCTGCTTGGAAGGAACAGACAGACCCCAGGAGGCCGCTTCCTCCAGTCTCCCACCACCCCGCAACCTCTTTTGCAGTCACAACCTTCGGAACCACCTTCTCAGCCATCCTGTGCCTCCCCGAAGAGCCAACACCGATTTCCGCACTTGGCCCCTTTCCTGTGCACCAGCACGAGCTCCCACATGCGTCAGAATTATGCCACCCGGGTGGCAGCCGCGTCCACCGCCTGGCCCACCTGCCTCTGCGCGTCTCCCGCACTCACCTCTGTCTGGGCCGCTGTTTCCACGGGGAGGACGTGGCTCTGTGGACGCAGGCCACGTTGCGAGCTGAGAAGCTCCAGGGTCCCCGCGTCGCTGGAACAGGCCAGCCAGGCGGGGCCGCAGCGCTTCTTCCAGGACGTGCAGGAGCCGCGCACGTGAGCGGGATCGACCTCCGGACGCCAAGGCAGCGGCCCCGGCCGGGAGGATCCCGAATCCCGTCCTGTGCGTCCGGGGACGTGGCCTCTGCCCGCACCCACCCACCCGCGTCTGCGGGCCACCTGCGGGACCTCGGCCAGCTGCGCAGGTGCCGCCCATCGCGAAGATGGACACCACCTGCCTGACCCCGTGGGCCGGCCCGCCGGCGGGGCAGGGGGCACCTCCTCACCTGACTCCCCCCTCAGGCACCGCCTTTCTCCGAGGGGCCCCCTGGCTCTTCCCTGGTGTCAGAGCTTCTGCCTGAACCTCTTCCCGAGGCCACCAGGCAGCCCTTCAACCACCCTGGAGCCCTCTCCCAAGCCATAGACCAAATGGAAACAATAAAGCTTTTTGCAGAAAACAAATATCCATGTATAAGTGGTCCCAGAGTTCAAAACCATGTTGTTCGAGGGTCAACTATATGTGGCGGTCTAGGCAAGAGATAATGGCATCCTGGACAAACTTGACAATGGGAGGGATGCAGACGAATGGGTGGTAAATTTGGAAAATGATAATGTGAGTGCGTGCTGATAAAATAAAAGGAAGGGGACTGAGGGATGAAGCTGATGACCCCCGATTCCACAGTGGGTGATAAAGAGATGAATATCTGTGCTTACCACAGGAGGCTTTCCCCCTCACAGTTGATAATCCACAAGATAGCTGAGGAGTTGCATTGTTGAGGTTTGGGGGTGTGGTGGGACTGGATCTAGGACTGTGACCTCACACATCTGGGGATTATGGGACAGAGATTTCACTTCTCCTTCATATTTCCACTGATTCTTGCCCACGCCCAATCTTTGTTTCCCTAACCCACTTCCTCCTGCCTTGCACGTAAGGTGCTCATTTCCCCGTTGTGATTTCCATGTTGTTGTGAAGGAGTGTGTTGTATATTTAATTGCTGTGCGTGCTTCATGCTATGGAAGTTTTGAAACACTAAAGTTGTTCTTATACAACTGTGGAAATACTGGGCCAGGCCCAAGAAATGTGTTTTGTTCATCTTGATAGAGTTTGTGTTTGTGCAAAATGAAGAATGGACTCTTTGATGTCATCCAGAAGAAGGTTGTGTTGAAGTTTCAAATATACCTTGAAAAATCCTCAAAGAGGATTAGATGTGCGTGGTTAATGGACAGGGACCTGCTTAAGAATATATCACCGAGGCCAACAGAACAGCTTCTGAAAGGGTCTCATGGCTATTTTGTTTTAGACTCAAATATTAAGTATTATGAGTTAAATCATATCCCTCAAAAAAGAAATATTGGAGTTATAATCCTCAGTACCTCAGAATGTGACCTTATTTGGAGGTAAGGTCTTTATGTACGCAATTAAGTTAAAAGAAGGTCATTGGGGAGGACCCTGATCCAATATAACTGATGTCCTTATAAAACGGGGAAATTTGAACACAGAGACACACAGAGAGAGATGATGTGGAGTGACAGAGAAGAAGGCTATCTACAAGCCAAGGAGAGAGGCCTGGAATGCATCTTTCCAGTTTAGCCTTTAGAAGAGAACAACCATAGTAACACCTGGATTTGAAACTTCTGATCTAACCGATAAGACAGTAAATTTCTGTTGATTAAGATGCTCAGTATGTGGTACTTAATAAAAACAGCCTTAACAGACTGACATGTTATCTATATACTAAACATTCCAAAATGTAGACCAACACTTGGGTAAATCAAATTCAACCTTTCTAACCTAGGCTATCTAGATTACGGCTAATTTAGAAAAGAAGTGAATTCATAATTTAAAAAAAAGGAAAGAAGAAAATACAAGGTGGTATGAGGGGCACAGGGAGAATGGGAAGAAATGAAACTAGAAAGCTTATGGAGGGAACAAATGTCTGAGAAAAAAACCAACCTAGTCCAGGCTGAGTTCAAAATGTTATATTCTAGTGGGTTACATTGATCTAGTGACTATTTCTGCCTGCCACAACTTTGTACAATATTAAAATCCCTACATACACACTGAGCTTTAAGCAAAAATTTCCAAGCAGTATTTACTCCTGAGATTTCTTCTCCCCCGATACAACTTATCTCCAAAAAATAAAGAAGTGAATTCATAAAGTGTTATTTTGCTGAATGAAATGAATCTAGGTAAATAACTCACTGATTCTTATAAAACATTTAAGTGCTTATGGCTATTTGCCCTTTATTTGTGAACTTTGTTAATATACAGATCATGTCTATTAGTCAGATCAATACAAGTTTTTCCAATTGTTTTCAGGATCTTGCTTTATTTACTGTGAAATTGTTATGTAATCAATACATATAACTAAATATACTCCTAGATTTTCTGTATTGTCATACAGGTCAATTTTGTTAGCGGTGCTCTATTGTTTTAAAGTTTGTTACCTTACAGTATGTCATTTTGGTAAGATGAGTTTTTTTCTCATAATATTATTTGATACAGCACAGGACAGTAGCTAAGAGCTCAGTGTTTATGTTTTATGATTCCCTTACTGATCTAGGTATGAATCTTGGTATCTTGGCCTCCTTCTAGGTTTGCTATGAAGAAAAAGAAAGAAATGTGAAATACTTGGAACAATGACTCATCCATAATAAACACCCAGTAAATGTTGTCTATCATTGTTGCTATAAGCCAAGCATTAAACGAAGGTCCTTGCAACCCTAATGGTTGGTACAAATAAAAGACCCATTTACAGTTGAGGTAGCTGAAGTCACAGAGAGGCTCAGTAATGAGTAGAAGATCCAAGATTCAAATCTAGGTTGTTCCAAAGGCCACTCTTGTTACCAAAGTGCAGTAAGTCCTCTGGGTGGGAAGTCTCAAAAAAGTCAGCTATTTTTATCGTATCCATGCATGTTTACTTTCCCATATTAATTGTAGATTATTTTCTAGAGTTCCAAAATATGCTGGTTGAATTGGGATATAATTTCACAAGATAATAATTTCACATTAGCCTTTTTATGAGTGAGGTTAAGCACACTCTTTTATGTTTTGCATTTTGTCTGCCACATGCGTTTCTTTTCTGTGAGCTCTTTAGTGTGCAGTTTTGTTCATTTCGCTATTGATTCATTAACTTTTCATCCCAAGTTTACCATTATCTTTGGACACACTCCATTTAGGCCTTTGCTTCCATCATTTATCCCATCATCACCTTCATCTAGCCTAAATCAATAGTTATTTCCTAGGCCTTGTCTTTTCTTACCTATCAGTAACACTGAACACAGGTGACCACTCCCTCCTAATAGAAAGGCATTCTTCTCTTGTCTTCTGGTTTAGAGTACACTCCTTTTCATCCTGCTATCTCACTGCCCTCTGCTAGTCAGTTTCCTTTCTCCTATTTTCCATATGTTCCTAACATCTAAATGTTGTATCCTGGGACTTAGTCCAGTTATACTCTCTCACCCCCGAAAGGATTCTGCCAGTTTCATGGCCTTAAATAGGCTGATGGCTCTCCAACGTTGACCCTCTTCCCTGAACTTCACCTCCAGGTGCCTGGGTGTGCACTACCTCCATCCAGATGGCCAGCAGGCTTCCCAAAATCAACTTGTCTAGAATCCATCCTCCCCCTACACCTGTGTCTCCCGAGTTCTGTTACATCCTTGTAACAGTGGGGCAAAGTATTTCGGATTCATGTTCGACCCCTCTTTCTCTCATAGTCTATCTCTAATCTCTCAGCAAAACTTGTTGAGTATCTCTTCAGATTTTATCCAAAATCCGATCTCTTCTGTTTATCATCTCTTTCCTGGGATATTATCCTAATTGGTCTCCTGGCTTCTACACTTGTTGCCTTTATGGTTCATTCCAACACAGCAGCCAGGGAAGTCCTTCTAAAATATAAGTCCAGTTCCAGCACTTTTCTTCTCAAAGCATTGAAGTAGCCTCCCATTTTACATAAAGAGAAGCCAAACGGCTTACAGTGGCTACAGCTCTTAGGAGACATCCCCTAGGCCACTACCCAGGCCCCATCTCACCCCACTTTCATTCTATTCACTTCGCTCCAGCTGTAGGACCTCTGTGCTGTCATTCCAATAGACCCAGTGTGCTCTCCCTCAAGGGGGTTTGGCTTGCTGTTTTTCTGCAGTGTCATTATCTCCCCCCTTCTCATGCATCTCTTCAGATGTCCTTCTATCAGCAAGGCCTTCCCAGACTACCTTACTTATAATTACACATACTCATGTGCCCATGCCTCCTCTGGCCTGGTAATCTCTACGTCCATTCTCTATTTTTCTCCATAGCACTTGTAACTATCAGATGTGCCATATACTTTACCTGCTCATTCACTTATTGTCCTTATGTGCCCACTGGAATATAAACTTCACGATAGCATGAGTTCTCAGCTGGTTCACTGCCGTATTCTCAGGGCTTTAAAATAGTGATTGGCTCCAAGTAGCTACTCAAATATTTGTTGAATAAGCCACTATGTGCACTGAGTTACATCCTCATTTTCAGTGAAGGAAATTGGGACTCAGGTAGCTACATAACTTTCCTTTGTAGCTAGTAATGAAATCAGAGTCTATACTCTGATGCCTCAGACTCCAAAGCACTCCTTCTTTGTTTGCATTGGGCTGCCTCCTTCCAGAAGGAGGGCTTTTATTTACATTTTACATTTATTTACATTTTAATTTTAAGGAGATGGTCGAAGTCCAGGATAAGTCTTCAGAGAATCTGGGTTCTGGTCCTAGCTCAGCCACTAAATAATGGTGAGATCATGGGGAAGCCACTTAAGTCTTTTAGTTCTCAATGATCACTTGAGTAATCTGAAGATAAGTGTCTATAATCTCTAAAGTTTCTTCCAGTGAGCAGTCTACAACCCATTAGCTTACATAGTGCTTAAGCGGATGGTATACAGTTTACCCAATGTTGTTCTAGTTCTCACAGTAAGAAGTACAGAAAGATCGTAGGTTAATTTTGTTTTCATTTAGTTTAAGCCTTTTTGCTAAGGGAGGTGTTAATATACCATAAAGTTTTATTGTTTTTCTCTGAAGCAAGAGGAACAACTGAGATACAATTTGCTCCATATTCTTGCCAATGTCTGATAGATTCCCCACCCTACCGCCTCTCTCTTTAAGTGAAACAAGACATAATTTCATATCCCTGGTCTGAGCGAAATGGCCATATGTTTTAGAAAATCTGAAAATAATGTATTATGCCTTGTTAAAGAGAAGCTCTTTTGAAACTTGTTTAAAATCTAGGCATGTAAGCACAGTGCAATAATTATAACTTGAAGAGCTTCCCTAAGAACGTTGTGAAAGTTTAGAGAAAAACCTGTAAGGTGGACGCATGTAGCAACAGATTAGTTGGTCTCTTAGCAGTTATTATCCTTCCTCTGTCCCTAGGTCTCCACTCTGGCAGTTAAAAACAAAGAGATGCTCACAGAGAAATCTCAGGACTGACAAGCTGGTTCCTGCCACATTTGGAGAGTGGCATTTGGGATTGGAATATATTATGTGAGTTATAAAGGAAATAAATCTCATTTGTGGTCTCTCTAGTCCTTTAATTAGAAAAAGAAAAAAAAAAAGCACAACAAACTGTCTGAGGCCCCAAGAACTATAGTTGGCAGGAAGTAATTATTTTTCTTGGAGCCGGCGCAAATGCTCAGGGCCAGGTACAAAGCCAACTGCAAGATTTGACATACATAGCATTACACAGCATCAAAAGATTCTGCTGCAATCATCACATTTTATCATCACAAGAGCGGCTTCTTGTTCACCCTTTCCTCTTGTCCAGATGACCAAGTTGGGAGGCCCACTCCCACCCCAGTTTCTCTGGTGTCTTTTGTGCCATTTATTCACAGTGGAACTTCTGTTCCAGAAAAATCTCTGGATGAACCTGTAGAGAAAAACCTCACTTGTCCACTACAATGACCCAGTAGCTTAAGGAGATGCATGCCACTTAAAATTAGGCTAGAACTCCTATGTACACACTGAAGTTGTGAGTGCTTTCAATACCATAGAGGCTAAGAGTACCAGTGAAGTAGTTTCATGAATAAACAGTCAATTCCTTTTCATTGTTTTCCAGGACCCAGATGCAAACTTCAGTGTGCATTAAAATCATTAGTGGATTTATGTATTTATGTATTTATTTATTTATATCTTTCCATCTCTGGCTTTATTGAGATATAATTGACACATAACATAACATTGTGAAAGGGTAAGATATATGGTGTGATGCTTAGATGTACATAGATATTATGAAATGATTACCACAGTAAGGTTAGTTAACACATCTATCACCTCACATAGCTACCTTGTGTGTATGTGGTGAAAACATTTAAGCTTTACTCTCTTAGCAACTTTCAAGTACACAATACAGTGTTGTTAACCATAATGACCATGTTGTATATTAGATGCCCAGAACATATTATCTTATAACTAGGAGTTTGTAGCCTTTTTTTTTTCTTGGAGAGAGAGTGTGAGCACAAATGGGAGAAGGGCAGAGAGACAGAGAGAGAGAGACAGAGAGAGAGAGAGAGAGAGAGAGAGAGAGAGAGAGAATCTCAAGCAGGCTCCATGCTTGATGCAGCGCTTTACACGGGGCTTGATGCCAGGACCCTGGGATCATTATCTGAGTTGAAATCAAGAATTGGACATTCAACTGACTGAGCCACCCAGATGCCCCAGTTTGTAGCCTTCCACCAGTATCTCCTCAAATGAAAGTTATTTACACTTCTAGGCATGCCTCCAGAGTTTGATATCTTTGGGATGGTATAGGCACAGGAATCTGCATTTAGGCAAACAACCTAGTCACCAGAAATCAAAGTGGATGCACCATTCTTCCACACTCTGGGTCAAGGGTGGTGGTGAGAATGACTACAAGGAAATCAAGTAGTACCTCTTGGGTCTTCCTGAAGTTCAGTCCAAGGCAGCCTCAAGAATGGTTCTCCCTGACCTTTTTTTTCTATTGGCAGGTACTTCCACCCTTTGGGTCATTCAAGTTTTCTTCTCTGTCCCCTTCCCTATGCCTGACACTCCATGCAGAATAAGACAGAGTCTCTGTATCCTCCTTCCTTGCACCATCAAGACAAGCAAACATATTCTTTCCGTTATGAGACTTTTATTGAAAATCCTTATGAATAACAAACTGGACATAAATGTAGGGAAATTAAAAACATCCTGAATTTTATCAAAGATTTTTTAGTTGTGGCTCCAAGTCTGCTTCTCATATGAAGGAATGGAAGAAACTTGGGGTTTTAAATTTTAATTCTTATTCCTGAAACTAGAAATCCTCAAGCTTCCCTTCCTTCCTGTCCCTACTTCTTGTTCCAACTTTGGTAAAGCCCCAACATCTCCAGTGTTTCATGGATCCCTGCCAATGGAATCCATCATTCTCTTTGTTTCCACTTTTTCAATTGTAAAACAAATACAAGCTAACTTTCATGTACTTCAGACACCAATTTCCTTAGTCAGAAGAGACTTTAAATATTGGAAAAATGAGAACTATTAGGAAGAGGTAACTTATCTCAGAAATTGGTCATTACTGGTAATTGGTAATTCTCTTTAGAGTTCCAAGCAAAGAGTCTATGCAGACAGTCCCTTATTTCCACCCCCTACACCCAAATTTCAAAAGGGACAGGTTTTTAAATTTTAACTTTTTATTTTATTTTATTATTTTTAAGTTTACTTATTTATGTATTATTTTTATGTTGATTTATTTTTGAGAGTGAGAGAGATCATGAACAGGGGAGGGGTAGTGAGAGAGGGAGACACAGAATCCAAAGCAGGCTCCAGGCTCCAAGATATCAGCACAGATCTCGATGTGGGGCTCAAACCCACAAACTGTGAGATCATGACCTGAGCCGAAGTTGGATGCTTAACTGATTGAGCCACCCAGGTGCCCCTATTTCTTTATTTTTTGAGATGGGTAGAGCAGGCACACAAGAGGGGCAGAGTGGGAGAGAAAGAATTCCAAACAGGCTCCACACTATCAGCACAGAGCCCAATGCTCGGTTCAAACTCATGAACCATGAGATCATGGCCTCAGCAGAAATGAAGACTTGGACATTTAACTGACTGAGCCACCCAGGCACCCTCAAATTTAACTTTTTATTTTAAAATTCAAACACACCCAACAGGTTTAAACTGCCAGTTATTTATGATACCTTATTGTGAACACCTTCCTTTTTTTTTCTTCCTTCCACCCACGATTTTGTTTTATTTATTTTTATTTTATTTTATATTTTATTTTATTTTATTTTACATTCTCAATGTCTTTAGCTTACACAGAAACAGAAGTGAACAAGACAGAAAGTGTTCCTCACTTAACGGACAGTAAAAGACAAAATACATGATTTAAATAAATAAATTTATTTAAATATTTAAATAAATAAAATATAAAGTAATTACCTGTGCTTGAAAAAACAAAACAGGAAGAAGAGTGGAGAGTGGCTGATGTAAAATATGCAGAAAGCAGTGTCTTAACGGGGAAACACTTGAGAGCAGGGGCACTGCTGGAGAGGGAGCCTTGGGAAAAGTTATAAAATAAAACAGGTCACCTATGAGGTAAAATCATGGAAGTATTGGTAGTGGGAGGTGAGGGTGGGTGGAGAGGAGAAAAGTGCAGTGGAGCTCTCCTTGAGTGTGGCTTGGTTTATGTTGCTTGGATTCCTGAAGATAATCTTATTTCATCTGTTTGTGTCTCTGATAATTATCTCATTCACTTTGTTTGTAAATAAGCATGGAACCTACAAAATGATCAGCTCTTCAGTGTGGCTTCCCAGACTCCTAGTTCCTTGTCCCCACCTGACTGGGACCACCTGTCTCTGCCTGGGGTCTCCTCTCAGCTGTTTACTCTCTCCAGACCAGTTAACTGGGTGAATTGTGGAGTTCACCTGATTTGTTTTGTCTTTATCAGGATTCACCATTCTTCACTCACAGATGGTCAATGTCTAAACAATGTTATTTCATACAGTATGCCTATTAAAAAAAAATTATTTCTGGTGAGAGAGTAAATCTGATCCATCTTGGCCATAATTGAAAATGAGTTCTCATACTTTGTATCATGAACCACAGACGTACTTCACAGCTGAGCCACACACAACTGATTCCATCTGATATTTGTTCCTGAGCCTAAGGTAGCCATTATAGGCTGGCCAGGGAACAATGAATAATGTTTCCAAATGCTTTCCTCTCTTGAGGACAATGAAGACGAAGCATCCAAAATGACAGCGGTAGCAGAAGGATCAGCAGACATAGGCACTGAAAGAACCCAAAAGCCAAGAGGCACAAAGAAAGTGGGTCAGAAACCATGTTTGATAGAAGCCATGGGTGAGAAAGAAGCATAGAAAATAGAAGAGGGCAGAAAAGAGTTGGTAATGGGTAGCTTGAGTAGAAATAAAGATGGAAAAAAAAATGAGAGAAGGGTCATGGGGAAGGCAACTAGAGATTCTGTTGTATTCTAAATGATTTTCCCTTTTACTATAAAACTTGGGTATACTGAGGCACCTGAGTGGCTCAATTGTTTAAGTGTCCGACTCTTGGTTTTGGCCCAGGTCATGATCTCACAGTTCATGAGATCAAGCCCTGCATCAGGCTCTGCGCTGATAGCATAGAGCCTACTTGGGATTCTCTCTCTATCTCTCTGCCCCTCCCTTGCTCATTCACTCTCTCTCAAAAATAAATAAACTTAAAAAAATGTGGTTATACTGATTTATAAGAGGGTCCAATACTTCCTTACTTTCTTCTGAATCTTTCTAGTAATGTTTGTCACTTGAGGTAAGCTGACCCCAATTCTTTTTTTCAAAAGAACTTAAGACTCACCTATTGGATCCTTGGTAATGGCAGTTGGTTAAAACTGAGGCAGGGTACAAGGTATGTATACATACTGGTTACCTATTATAAAACCATTTAATGAGACCCCTGTAATGGGAGATATAAATACGTACCTCTTTCATTAAATTGTCTATATCACCCCTTCATTATTACAAACTGAAGAGATAATTCTCTTGAAAGAAAGAAGGGAGGAAGGAAGGAAGGAAGGAAGGAAGGAAGGAAGGAAGAAAAACTATAAAACTATTTCAGGACAAATAAAAGGATATGATGCTTAAAGCTCATATATTCCTCAGATGACAGATCAGGTGTCCCCTCCTCAGAAATCTATCATTGACCCCTGCCCCTACGTCAGATATCCTGTTACACACTCTCAGAGCACTCTGAACTTTCCCTTCAAGTGCCTGTCTCAGTTTATAATTATATCTTTTTGTCTGTGTAATTAATATTATCTCTCCCCAGCTAAATTATAAGCAATAAAGGGTAAGGATTCTCTAACATTTATTGAATTAATGAGTGGGTGCTTTAAAGACATGGGAAAACAGAATCCATATGACAAAAACGCTTAGTTTTTACCAAAATTCATTTTGGTTTTATCCTGGAGAAAGCCAACTTTATGTGTCAGGTTCCCACATAGATGTGGCTATATGAAACAATGCAAGCAATGTGGGGTGTTTCTAGGCATGATCTATTAAAGTCTCCCATTTACACACTCTTCCAAGTATTTTCTCCTTTTGAATGATGTGGATGATGGCCCCTGACCTCCTCCCACTACTCTCCTTCCTTCTTTCCATCCTTAGGGATGCTTTGGGAACCACATGATGAAGATGATGGAGCCACAGTATGAAATGAGCCTGGGTATCCAAGTCACCACATGAAACAGAGTTACCACATTGTTAAGAATCACCCACTTTGACTATTACATAAGTGAGAAACAAACTTTTATTGTGTTTGAGTCAGTTTACATGTGTGGATCTATTTGTTATTGTAGCCTAATCTACCTTATTAAAATCCATGTGTATGAAGGTATTGGGAGATATGAGGGTGGGAAATGCATCAAACATGGAGAACAGGAATGCCCTTGCATTAATAATCACTTGGAATTATAATTACAGATGCCAAGTTTCAGGCAGTGCCAAGAAATTAAGTTATAGATTCTCTATTGTCTGGGGGCTTTAAACTTCATTTGGAGGGCTGCTGGTGAATGAACCTAGTGATTTCTTGAAAACCCATACAGTTCCATTATTCTAACTCTATCCACCAATGTTACTTACAGGAAAATAATTCATCCTTCTTTACAAAGGAATACATACACTGTCATGGCATTTGAGAAATATGGCATCAGTCTCCCTGGAATAATTGAGAATTTTATTATCCCGTTGGATGAAGTAATAGACTCCATGCCAACAGAGCCCTTGTGAGGCTGACTTCATAAAAATAAAAGACAAGAGGTAAAAACATCCATATATATATATCCCCCAGATATGTCTTCAAAGCTAGCTTTGATAAAATTTCTTATGGCTGAAGGACATAGAAACAGTACATTCAATCTACCTGTACCCAAAGGAAACTTCCTCTTTATTTGATGTAACTATGGAGTAAAATAATGTATCAAGCTCTGCTTTGGGAAACAGAAGGCAGATTCAGCTATTACTTATTCTTAGCATGTAAATGACTAAATGCCAATGTATGTTGTCTTTCAAAAAGAATACAAAACAGCAAAAACAGCTTTCTAACTCAAAACTCTTGAGACGTCTGTCCTTTACATTTATTACTTTACATGTGATTTAATCTGCCTATTTTTCAGATCATAAAAACTTTTGTTAGGGAACTAATCTTTACATCCACAAGGAAATCAACAAATATTTTTAGCACAACATACTATCAACCCCATGGATAAATAGAACATAGTCCCTGCCCTCACATAGTTTACAGTCCTGTTTCAGATACCAGCTATCAGTCTAAGAAGGGATAAACAATGTTTAAGTTGCAAATTAGAAAAAAGTATAAAGTGAATAATATAAGAATTCAAAGGGAGGAGAGATAATTCCTGACCTACCTGAAAAATTATGTGGAGAGAGAATATGATAAAGGAGTTGGGATTTGAGCTGGACTTTGACTTTGGATAGACTATTTTATTGGTTAGGAGTTAGGTTTAGCTGCATGTGACACAACATCTAAATTAAGTAGCTTAAACAAGACAGTTTTTTTTTTTTCCCTCTCCCACATAGAGCTTTATGGAAATAGGTAATCCAGGACTGGCACAGCAGCCCAAGAATGTCAGGGTCAAAGTTGATTCTCTTGATCTTTCCTTCATCGTCACAATGGATATACCACGGCTCCAGCCATCTCTTCTACAGGAATGGATGAAGGGAGTCAATAGGTACAAACTTGCATTTATAAAATAAAAGAGTAACTGGGATGTAATGTACAGTATGGCGACTATGGTTTACAATGCTGTATTGCATATCTGAAAGTTGCTAAGAGAGTAGATCTTAAAAGTTTCATCTCAGGAAAAAATATCTGTAACTATGTATGGTGATGAATGTTCATTAGATCTATTGAGGTGATCATTTACAATATACATGAATATTGAATCGTTCTACACCTGAAACTAATATAATAGTATAGGTCAATTACACCTCACGTTTTTTTAAAAAAAGAGACAATTTGGACTTTCTATTCTTTTATTTGCTATTTTCTAGAAGTCTAATTATGCCTAATTATAATCCCACTTAACTTGTTAAGGAAAGATAGGATACTTAGTTAAAAAACAAAAAACAAAAAACAATAACTCTGCTGTCCAAAATAATTAACAGTTTCTCCAGCTAGAATCCTGTCAGATTTCAGCAGGAAGCAAATATCTGTAGCTGAGATATTAAGGGAGTTGAATGAGTACTTAATGTATTTTAATGCATCTCTGGTTGGCAACCTCACACGGACACTTTCAAACTGGAGTGTTGGTAGACTTGGAGAATAGGAGCTCTATGCTGTGGCAAATCAAAGTTACAGCTGAATTCCTTTGATTCATAGTCTTTTGATGTATTTGGAGAAGTTACTGTAGCAACAGATTATGTCACCTGAAGTTCAGGAGAACGTTTGAAGATGTCACAGGAAATGAGTAATCCTTACCTGGAGAAGTAAAGCAGGTAGGCAACGCCTCTTACCAGAAAGTGACAGTGGTAACTGCATCCCTTATTATTTCTTTTATTAACAAAACGTGTATGGTTATAGCATTTGCTTTCAATGAGCATGCATAAGGCAATCCGTAACAATCACATTTTAGGTACTCCTATGAACTCTTTCAAAGCACCCATTAAGCTCAAATCTGGACATGTTTACTATTTGTAAAAAATGACAACTAAGCTTTTTTTTTTCTTTATCTCTAGTGATTTATCTTTTATTTAAATTTTTAAAAAATTTTAATGTTTATTTTTGAGAGAGAGACAGAGCATGAGCGGGAGAGGCAGAGAGAGAGGTAGACACAGAATCTGAAGCAGACTCCAGGGTCTGAGCAGTCAGCACAGAGCCTGACGCAGAGCTCAAACCCACGAACAGAGAGATCATGACCAGAGATGAAGTTGGTCCCTTAACCGACTGAGCCCTCCAAGTGTCCCAAGTGATTTACCTTTTAAAAACCAGTTTGACTACCAATACATATGCTACAATTTTAATGTGCCAGACAGTTATTTAAGAGATGGAAGTAATTATGCAAACATTCTTTTCTTAGAAAGAGAAGGTGAATTAGGATAACTTTCATAGAATTATAATCATTGAGGGGCATCTGGGTGGCTCAATCGGTTAAGCGTCCAACTCTTGATTTTGGCTCAGGTCATGATCTCATGATTTGTGGGTTCAAGCCCTGCATCGGGCTTTGCACTGACAGCATGTGGAGCCTGCTTGGAATTCTCTCTCTCCTCTCTCCCCACCCACACGTGTGCTCTCTCTCAAAATGAATAAATAAACTTAAAAAAATTATAATCATTGATTTTCACTGATATGTGTCTAAGGTAACTAAAACTGTAATATTTAAAAGCTATCACGAAATTCTTAAATCCAGTTACTTAAGGTGATATATATATGCATGTATCCATATATACACACATACACATTTATATACTTAACACATTTAGTAAGGAAAATTTGTTTTAAAAGTAGGTTGCCTTTATTTGTGTGAATACATTTTTTCTTAAATTCATAGGTACAAAGCCAATGATGCTTTTTTTAATCTCTCATTTTGTTATGCAATTGTACTTTGTTTTTTGAATTTTAAAATCTATTGCTCACAGGTAGAACCCAAATGGAAAACAGAAGTTCAGCTTCCTTGAAAAAGTTGGAATGATGCAGAGAACAGGGTATTTCTGGAGGCCACTAAGCAATTGCTTCATTAGCACCTCGAGTGGAATGTCAGTAACTCTGGTCACTAATTGCACATTTTGTCAGGCCCAATTTTCGTCCCAGGGAGGAAAATTTTAAACCTGTGTATAATTTTTAAGAAATTAAGTCCCAGCTCGTCCTAGTTTCCAGGACCATGATTTGTTATGTCTGAGCTATTCGTAGCATTCTGCAGTATGTCAGCATTGCCTCCATGGAAAAACAAGGACACCTGTTGAAAAATATCCTTCCAGATCTTGATTTAGGCCAACTAATAAATACAAAAAGGGGAAAAATATTCCCTAGGTTTTATACACACACACACACACACACACACACACAGACACACATTTTTTCCTTTAAGTTCTTAAATTTACTTTGAGACAGAGAGAGAGAGTGTATGTATGAGTGAGTTGGGGGGAGTATAAAGAGAAGGAGAGAGTGAGAATCCCAGGCAAACTCTGCACTATCAGCTCGGAACCTGATGAAGGGCTTCAATTCATGTACTGTAAGATCATGACCTGAGAGGAAGTCAAACACTTAACCTACTGAGCCACCCAGGCATCCCATTCCCCAGGTTTTAAGTTTATATATAACGCTTATTATGTTTTTTGCTGCCACAAAGCCATTTTCCTCCACTCCCTATTGCCAACCCCCCACCTCTAAGACAGGGTTAGATATCCCTTCTTTGTGTATTCCTGGTAACCTGTGCGGGGCTGGTGTGGTCTTATGAATCCGTGCTGTAATTGTCTGATAACTTACCTCAACACATGCCTGGAACCTAGTACAATTCAGTGATTGATTTGTTGAATACTGCATTTCATCAGTTCTAATATGTACATTTTTACACCACTAATGTGTCTTAAAATCAATGATGTCCTATCATTATTGTTATCTGGGGATCATAGTTGTCATTGAAGCAGGGTTGTTTGTGCTGAGTAGTGGATTATAGCTTGATTTTATTCATCGTTTCAGGAAAAACCACAACTCTGTTCTTGGGAATCAATCACCAATTTCTTTTATTGTCTCTCTCCTCCCCTGTACGTGGTCCACAAACAACAACACTATCATCACCTGGATGTGGGTAAGAAATGCAGAATCTCAGGCCTCACCCCAGGCCTACTGAATCAGAATCCTCATCTGAAAGAGATCCAACTGCATATGCCCATTAAAGTTTGAAAACCATTAAAGCTTTCTGGGACCTGAGAAAGATAGTAGCGAGCTGAGGAAGCTGTGTGACATTTTTGCCACTGGAATGTGTGAAAGAATGATCTCTGTCACAAGCCAAGAACTGCAGCTGAAGGCAGGGCTAGGACCTCAGTCCCTGGCACACCAAAAAGAAAACTCAAAAACAAAATAGGGGCACCTGAGTGGCTCAGTCGGTTAAGCATCTAACTTCGGCTCAGATCATGACCTCGAGGTTCATGAGTCTGAGCCCCACGTCAGGCTCTGTGCTGACAGCTCAGAGCCTGGAGCCTGCTTTGGATTCTGTGTCTCCCTCTCTCTGCCACTCCCCTGCTTGTCTTCTGTCTCTCTCTCTCTCAAAAATAAAGAAACATTAAGAACAAACAAAAACCCCAAATAGGGCTGTGTGGGTGATTCATGTGGGGAACATGTCTGCTCTTAAGGCAGCACCACACTGTTTAGCTGGAAGTCGTTTTTCTTTTTCAGTGATATTTAAATTAATGTATCTTCCAATCCCCCATGACTTCATGCATTCAGTAACACGTGATATTTCTTCCCTCTAAAAGGTCAGCTGAGAACAGGAGTAGGGGCCTGACCTAGCACCCGGCTCTATCTCTAGCACCCAGTGCAGCATCAGTGAGCTGAGTGCACAAAGCCTATTTATAGGAGGGAATTTACACTTTCTATCACTTCTTCTTCCTTTGAAAATAAACCAGGTAAATATTCCTGAGATTTATTGTTCTGAATTACTAACTCCTGTGAACCAGGTGAGGACAAGAACTTGTAGGTCTCAAATATAAACTGCGATCAGGAGACCTATTAAATAAAATATGATTTATACAGCTTCAGCATATAACATAAACAGAATACTGGACAGGGAGTCCAGAACCTGTTTCAGTTCCAGGCCCAAGAGCTTTATGCAAATACCTCTACCGGCCTGCACTCAGCTTTTTCTTTTTTAATCTTTTTATGTTTTATTTATTTTTGAGAGCAAGAGAGACAGAGCATGAGTGGGGGAGGGACAGAGAGAGAAAGAGGGAGACACAGAATCCGAAGCAGGTTCCAGGCTCTGAGCTGTCAGTACAAAGCCCTACACGGGGCTCAAACTCACAGACCATGAGATCATGACCTGAGCCAAAGTCAGATGCTTAACCAACTGAGCCCAGGCGCCTTGTCAGCTTCTGCATCCTTCCAAGGACCTGGAGCACATAAGCTCCTCTCAGGTTCAGTCCCCAGGATAGCTCTATTTTTCTGGCCTTCTAAAGACCCTAGTGTCCATTCTCATCTTTTTTTTTTTTTAATGTGTTTTCTAGCTTATGTATAAATTCGAACTCAGTGAGTTAAAAAGACAACACATGCAAGGGTAAGGGTCACGTTTTTGTCCATATTGTGTTTATTAACACGGACAAGCGTGCCCGAAAGCTCATTGAACATTATATACATAATTGAGTTGAAACACTTAAAGAGCTAAACTGAAAATTTGGCCAGCTTTTGTTGTTTCTAATAGTTTTAATCCTAGCACATTATTTAGATTTAAGAATTTCTGATTCTGGTACTGAAGTCTTTCTCGTTCTTTACGCTTTGAAGATACCTTCTTTTTTCCCCCCCTTTCTCTTGCTCTTTTAACTCTTCACAGACTGTGGGAAATAATGGCAACTTTATTTCTAGACTTTTGAAAAGATAATATGGTACACTTATGCTCATAAAGATGAAGCGTAGCTGGGAATAGGACATGTGAAAAAAGAACAGAATTGAACTTAGATTTCAATCAGATAAACAGGTTGATATTCCATAAAAGAACAGTCGTACAGATATTGGTCAGAACTTAAATTCACAGCCCTACTCTACTCACTACTAAGTAATACTACTTAATAATATTTTCTGATCATTTTTTAATAGTGATTTAAATTTCATCTATTCTGTGAATAAAATGTTTTCTGTGAATAAAATGTAAATTTATTGGGCTAGAACTGGTGTTAAAGGGACTGAAAAATGTCCAACTGAAATGAAACAGACACCAGGGAGAATCTCTTTTGACTCCCAGATTTGGCTTTGGTTCTGTGCTCCCGTTTCTGGCTTTGATTAGAGTCCAAAGGTGCCATTTTATTCTCTTCCAGACATGATTGCCACATTTGTGTTTGGAGCACTCATATGAAGTCTAAAGTGACGAGTGTTCCAGGACTGGGTTAAAAACCCCATCTTAGCTGATTTTTATCCTCACTCTCTTAGAGTTGGGTTATTAAAGCTCTGGTTTGTCATTACCTACTATTCATGATGTAATATAGATAGAATAAGAACCCTTTTCAAACAAATATAAATTAACATTCACTTTGGTATTCTTTTTTAAATGTTTATTAATTTTTGAGAGAGAGAGAGAGAGACACCGCATGCGACAGAGGGGCAGAGAGAGAATGATACAGAAACTGAAGCAGGCTCCAGGCTCTGAGCTGTCAGCACAGAGCCCCCAAAGCAGGACTCAAACTCACTAGTCATGAGATCATGACCCGAGCTAAAGTTGGACACTTAACCAACTGAGCCACCCAGATGCCCCTCATTTTGGTATTCTTAAAAAGAGTATGCGAATGTCTTTAAAAAACATTTAAGGGTTACAGAGTAATCACAGTATTTCTTTGCTTTTTCTTTAAGATTCTTGTTCATCTGGATTTTTTTTTCTCACTTCAGTGTTTTATATAAAAAAAAAAATATTGGCTACTTACTTTAGTTTCTTCCTTTACTGAGCTTATAACTTATTTCTCTGTCAATTGGCTTATTTAAATTTTTCTTGTGCAGGCCTGAATGCAAAGAATCAGTGCTACATTAGCTGTCTGTCTTCAAAAAAGTCCCTCCCTGAAGCAAACTTTTTCCTCAGATACAAACTCTGCTAAAATGTTTAAGAAAGACATATGCAGAGGGCTTAGAAAGGCCGGAGTAGCAACACAGGAAAGAATCTTAGATCAAATGGTCCAGAAATTGCAAACTAGTGGCCTTTAGACCCACACATTAACAGTTTTATTGAAATATAATTTACATACCTTAAAATTCACTTGACATGTAATTTTTTTAAGATTTTATTTTTAAAGTAATCTCTACACCCAACGCAGGGCTCAAACCCACAACCTGAGATCAAGAGTCTCACATTCCACTGTCTGAGCCAGGCAGGCACCCCTTGACATGTTATTTGTTTAATGCATTTAGTTTCACCACTTGAAAAATCTAAACTTTTAGTTTATCTTGGAAAACTAAAGCATTTAGGAACACAGGGTTCTGATACTGTCTTGTTTTTTTCAGGTGACACAGGAATTCTGCAATTTGACAGTCTCCGCTATACCTTACTGTCTTATACTTAGCAGGCCTCATTTGTTAAGACACCATCAAGATCCCGTAGGCTTTACATCTGTGATGCCTGGTTTAATCCAATCCCCATTCAACAAATCAATACAGTTGGGCCCAAAGAAGTGAAAGGAGTCGCCCAGGTAAATTAAAAATGACTTATCCACTTGGTACCAACCATATGTTACTTTAGAATTATTTGATAAAACGAATTTTAATTATAATTCTTCACGACAAAAACAATTCATATAACAATGTTGATATGTCACTAAATTGCTTTCCTGAACGATTAATGGGTTTCAATATGCAGTTTCAACAACTCTGCCTAAAATAATGCCTTATGTGATTGAACTCATCATAACAGATCTTTAAAATATTCTTCTAGCGGCGCCTGGGTAGCTCACTTGGTTAAGCATCCAACTTCGGCTCAGGTCATGATCTCACTGTTTGTGGGTTCGAGCCCTGTATCAGGCTCTGCTGACAGCTTGGAGCCTGCAGCCTGCTTTGGATTCTGTGTCTCTCTCTCTGCCCCTTCCCTGCTCACACTCTGTTTCTCTCTCAAAAATAAATAAAACATTAAAAATAAATAAAAATATTCTGATAAACCTAAGTTTTAAGGATGAATTTAGGGTCAAAGGTAGGTGATAAATAAATATTGATAGCAGTAATTCCAATAAAGGCTATCATTTATTTAGTACTGACTATGCGTAGAACAGCATTAAGAGATGCATGTAAGGGACAAGACTTGAAAAGAGTGACTGACAAGATGGGGTAAAAAGTCACCTTATCATAAATGAGTGAGTTAATTTTCAGGCATTGATAGAAAAGAGGAATTTTCTATTTGTTTTGAATTAGCATGGAAATTCAAGACTCTATGTTAGTCACTAGCCACATGTAACCATTTAAATTTCGAGTAATCAAAATAAAATAAGATTAAAAATTCATTTTCTTTGTCACCCTGGCCACATTTCAAACACTCACAAGGCATGTGTGGCTAGTGGCTACCATGTGACCGGTACAGATGTAGATCTTTTCCATTATCACAGAAAGTCCGTTTGGGCAGTACTACTCTCTAGTAATATATCATCTTTTGAGACATTTGAGTCATGTTCTCACAAAAACTAAAATTGCCACTTGCCAAATGTACACAAATTAACCCATGTATTTTTATAGTCCTTTCTAAAATATAGTAACTCCTAGTTGTCATCAGCCAGCCAACATTCGCTTCGATTAGCAAAAGCTAATGTGAACTAAACAAGTTGGGTGTGGAGTTGCTTTAAATTGGTTTTCTTTAAACTGATATTTCTTTTTTTTAAATTTTTTTTTTCAACGTTTATTTATTTTTGGGACAGAGAGAGAGACAGAGCATGAACGGGGGAGGGGCAGAGAGAGAGGGAGACACAGAATCAGAAACAGGCTCCAGGCTCTGAGCCATCAGCCCAGAGCCCGACGCGGGGCTCGAACTCACGGACCTCGAGATCATGACCTGGCTGAAGTCGGACGCTTAACCTACTGCGCCACCCAGGCGCCCCAAACTGATATTTCAAACTTCCCTCCAATCCAACTGCAATTGTTTGAAATGATTCGGTAGCATTTATGTCAAGTGATTCTCATTTCAAAACTAAATGAGAAGTAATTAGGGCAAAGGCAAGTGTTGATACATTCGTAGAATTCTCCGGAAAGCTTAAGAATATATAAGCTGCAAGACAATGCAAACCTCTATGTCCACCAAAACAATGAATCTCCTGCAGCAGTTTCTGAAGGCAAGAGAAAATGTGGGGGGTAGACTTTCATCAGTCTTAATGTAATTTTCAAACCACCATTGGCCTGTTAGAGAGCACACTAGCTGATGCCAAAGCCAGACACTGAATAACTGATTTTATAGCTACTAGAATTTATCTACCCAAGGCAAATGACACAGATAACTGATCCAACTCATCATCTTGTCCCTACTGTGTTATCCTGATTTTGAGAATGGGCTAGAAGCAATTTAATGCTGGAGAGTTTCTCTGGTTCAGACTTCAGACAGATGCAAAGCCCATTGTCTCTCCATCTTTATCCAAACCCAGTCAGAACCCACAAGCCCCCAGATCAATGCTTTTCTGCTTGTCTGACTACAACTCACAGTAAGAAGGGTATTTTACATCGGGATCATGCAAAACACACGTGAAGCAGAAGTTTGCCAAACAATACTTCTTCTAACTACTGGGTGCCCTCTAATATTTTCTGCTTATTCTAGTCTATGTCGTTGTTTTAAAATGCTGGTCAGGACGGACTAAATTGCTTTCATGACCTACTGATGGGTTGCAATCTGCAGTTTGAAAAATACTGCTCTGGGCAATCCTGGAATCATCTTTATCCATTCCTGGATATGAAGCCTCCTTGAAAACTGGCTAAAATATGCATAAACATGATAGCTGATGCAGATATGTTGATATTTCTGAAACATGGTTGGAAATACTTTCCGGCTTCTGCACTTTTGACCCAAGCTTTCCTGATGATTTGTTGGGACTGATGTTTCCACTTGCCAGAAGTTCAAACGCTCTTCTCAAATCAGGCTAGTTAATGTTTCCACTTGCCAGAAGCAAGTTCAAAGGCCTTTCTCAAACTAGCTCATTATGACTTGGAAGATAAATGGGTTCACCTTTTGTAGAGAGCTTTTACCATGAATTATTTTTCCTGCTCCTTATAATCTCTTCCAGTACAAATGTGGAACAATTATAAAAACAAAAGCTGATTCTTTAGAGGCAGGAAAAACATACCATCTGAAAGATTCTATAGAATCTGATGCAAGGAAAATCTGAATGATTTCAGAGCTTAAAACCTTTTCTATAAAAGTTTATATTTAGATATTTTGCAGATAAAATACATTAGCTTAACAATAATATCCATATTAAAAATTGTCTCCAAACCTCAGTTACTATCTGATTTATTCCAATAATTATTATAACAAATTTTCAAAAAAGAAAAACATGTTTTACAGATTTTTGGATTCCACTATATGATTTTTATAGTACCTTTCAGTCCAACACATTTTAAAAAACATGATTACTATTACCAATTAATAATGATAATAATATTAGCAGTACTAGTAGTAACACAACAACCCCAAGGCCTCAAGGGCAGATGTTTTTGTTTCTATTTTACAAATGAGTCAGGCCCTGGAGAAGAAAGACAGGAATTGACCGCAGATGAAGTTCCTGTGGCCACTGCAAATTACCAGGTGGGTGAGCCTAGGCGAGTCTCTTGATTTTCTTGTAAACATGTAAGACATTTAATTATTTCAAAAAGGTACTTTAAATTGTCGAGCTCAGTAGTAAGAGCCTGGTAGGTCTTGGGATGTTTGTTGTGTTGAATCTGCATGAAGGGCAAATGGGTTTTGTTTTTTGTTTTTGTTTTAGGGCAAATAGGTTTTTAACGCTCCACAGCTATCAATCCTTCAGTCTCCTCCTGCTTTCTTTAATGGAATTTTATTTATTTTATTTTTAGAGAGACAGTGTGAGCAGGGGAGAGGGACAGAAGGAGAGAGGGTCTTAAGCAGACTCCACGCTCAGCACAGAGCTCAACACAGGGCTCGCATCTCATGACTGTGAGATCATGACCTGAGCCAAAATCAAGAGTCAGACACTAAACCGACTGAGCCACCTAGGTGCCCCTTTAATGGAATTTTTTAAATGCTTGATTTAATAACGAAAGAAAATCCAGGAAATTAAGGCAACGTGTAAGTTAAGAAAATGAGACGCCAGTAATACTCTACATTAGGGAAAAGGTGACACTGAAAAAATTATTTCATTAATCTCCACCAGTTAGGGTGATGTGGTTTTCTAGTTAACTGAATTTACATTGGTTTTAAATGGTGGTCTTGGTTTGCATTCTACTGAGAATAGATGGCCAAGAGAGCCAGATATAAGGATCATGGAGATATTTTATTGGACAGGAAACTAACATGCCTATTGCTCCCAATCTATAATTAGTTCAGGACAACAAATAAGAAAGGCATATCTCATTTAAATAAAAACCCAAATGTAAGAATTGCCTGGATTTTCAACAAATATCCAGTGCATCTCTACTCCATACCAGACACCTTGCTGAGTGCTTGTATATAATGATGGTGGTGATCATGGAGGTGAAGGTAGATATAACGAAGTTATTGAATTCCACTATGTCTCCAGCACTGTTGGAAATGCATGTGGATATTAAATAAATTAAATCTTATGAAGGGCCACTATTATCCCATTTTACCGATGAGGAAATGGAGGCACAGGAGGGTTCTATAACTTGTCCAAGTTAAACAGTAGGAAATAAAGAAGGTGGAATCAGGCCCCCAAAATCTGAGATATCTAAGATAAAGGCAAAAGGCTAAAAGGCTATGCTTATCATTCCACAGGTGAGAACTGAGACTTAGGAAGTGTGCCTGGAATATTGTTACACAATTCCTCAGTATGTTAGCTGGAATTTAAGCCAAGTTTTTCTCACCTTAATTCCCCCTCATTTTCATACACATACACACACAGACACGCATACCCCACATGATATGTATATATGTTTGTGTACATATGCGTGTGTGCAGATGTATATATATATACACATATGTATTTATTTACAGTGATATATTTAGTGTGTATATGTCTATTTATTCAGTGGCAGAACACAAAAGAAACCTAAACACACCCAAATAATTAGACAAATGTAATGTTTCCTTCCTTAATTGACAAATTTGGTAATTTTGTTCTGTATCTTTTTCTCAGGGTAGAGTTTTTGTTCATTTTATTTCTGAGAGATAGGGCTCTTTAGAGTCAGAAAAAGCTAACATTTCTCTGCTCTTTTTTTAAATAATTTTTTTAATGTTTTTATTTTATTTCTTAGAGAGAGAGAGCGTGCGCGCAAGTGGGGCAGGGGCAGAGGGGAAGATACAGAATCTGAAGCAGGCTCCAGGCTCTGAGCTGTCAGCACAGAGCCTGAAGCAGGGCTCAAACTCACAAACCGTGAGATCATGACCTGAGTAGAAGTCGGACGCTTAACCATCTGAGCTACCCAGGTGCCCCTCTCTGCTCTTTATCTTAATTTCTTACAACCAAAATTCTGACACAGTTTATCATACCTACGCTATAGACATCAAATACATTTTCAAATAATTTTGAATAACAAAATAAAGAAAAGACTTGCCTTTATGACATAGTTATGGAAATTCAGCTCTCAGTGAGGCTACTCTGATTTAATTGATCCTCCCTACAATTCAGAGTAATAAAAGCAAACATTTGTTTACAACATGTTTTATACACTGCACATACCTGATATACATGAAGCTGAATAAATACATTGCTCTTCATTTGGAACTATTTGTCTTAAGGGACCAGCCACGGCCAAATCCAATATACAGATACTAACAAACTCCAGTAGAGTAATAAGGGTATTTTGTTTCTAGAAGTTCAGCTGTGAAGTGGAATGAACTTGTATAAAAAGACCAAGAAGACAAAGGTATGGATAATTCCTTCTTCTCCCTTAACCATCTTCTGAAAGAAAAGATGATTTCTAGTCAAGGCAATTGACCTCCTTTGTACTGCCTCACAGATCTTTTGTCTTCAGTCTTTGTCTTAGGTTTCCCTTAAACTCCCCATCTCACATTGTCTTACACTTGATGTGCAAAGGCCATGCTTGCAGCAATAACTGGTATACTGAAAGGAATCCCATGAAAGGTCACATTGCTTGCCTGAGGGCCTAATGTTAGCATTTTTGCTGAGAAGAGAAGTTCTTTCTACTTATTGGTGAGGATAAAGGGAAAAATGATGTGCAGTGATTCATGATTTGTTTTACGGCTTAGGAATGTTTGCCAAGTGAAAGCTGCCCTGACTTTCCTGTTTACCACCTCCCGATAGGATCAGTGTCCTTTAGGGAGAAGCCAGAGGAAGTTTTGATCTCTTCGCCATCTTGTTATCTGCCTGGAACACCATTTTTCCCTTTGCTAAAACTCTAACAGTGTAAAGTAACCATGGCCCTCTCAAAGATTTGAAGCAGGTCCTATTTTATTTGGGGTGGAACAAGTACACAGGGAGGTTTTGCTAACTTAGTAGCTGGCAAATCCAGATTGTTCCCTAGTGTGAATTAGACTGACCCTCTAGATGGGAACCCAGGGGTAGGTTGCATATCCCATTCAGATAGATAGCTAAACTCACAAGGACATCAAGCTATTTGTAAAACTAAATTAATTAATCTAGTACTGGCCCCAAAAAACAACTTTCCTTTCTCCCTCTCTCCCTTCCTTCTTCCCTTCCTTCCTTCTAGTCAATGTCCAGAAGCAGGGAAGATATGACTAATGGGACAAACTGGTCAATATCGAGCTGAAAAGACAAGATCAATAGGATGTTAGGTGTTCATTTTGTAGTAGAGCATCAAAGTTATCTTTAAGTTTTTTTTTTGGTTAACTTTTTAGGGTTTTAACTCACAAGTGCAATAATAGCCATGCTCTTCTGACCTGAAATAACTAGGTTTTATTTCCTCAGAAATACACCAAATAAAATACTGGTAAATCAGAAACATATGCCAACACAGATGGTCATTTTAAAGAATGAAATGCAAAACTGTTGAATAAGCATTCAAAGGTCAGTGTCATAACACTGAACTTTCCTAGACGTAAATGAAGTTATATCCTAATGCACCTAATAAAATATGTCCTTATTTGTCAAAACAAAGAAGGGAAAAAGTAAAATACAATATAACTCCAAAATTTATTATCCTCTAATCTAAAACTTATCTTTTTACTCTGTAGCCTGTAGAAGAATGAAATAGACCTATCTGTATGCAGAAAAAGGCTGTCTAGGGGTGCCTGGGTGGTTCAGTGGGTTGAGCGTCCAACTTCAGCTCAGGTGATGATCTCACCATTTGTGAGTTTGAGCCCTGCATTGGGCTCTCTGCTGTCAGCACAGAGCCCACTTTGGATCTTTGGTCACCCTCTCCCTTTGCCCCTTCCCCACTTGTGCTCTCTCTCTCTCAAAAATAAATATAAACCTTTAAAAAAAAAAGAAAAGAAAAAGACCATCTAATATAAATAATAATAAGTGAAAAAAGTTGCATGACAGTATGCATAATGCCAGTTTAGGTCTTTCATAAAAGTAATAAAATGCTTGAAACAGTATAAACTGTGACCAGAAGGATTCTTCATCAGACATGTCTCACCTCATATCCTCTTGGTTTCACCCATCTCTTGTTCCAGGCACTGCTGGAGGGATGTCCTCAGATGCAATTTATAAGGCCTTTTAAAGGGTAATCCTGAAAGACCCAGAAATCTGCAATACATAGCTTCCACCAGCTAGATAATATCTTTTTGTTAGAAATCTATCCTTTTGAGCCATTCCCCTGTCCTCATTCCTGTCCAATGGATTGCACTCCTTAATAAAGTAGAATTTGTGACCCTTTGTCTAAGATACATACGTACACACACACACACACACACACACACACCTTTAAGAGCGGCCATGTAGACATGCTGAACCAGTCTTACATACCTGGGATAAATTCCGTGTGGTTGGGATACATAATTATTTTTATACATTGTTGGGCTTTGGTTTCCTAGGATACAGTGTTGAGGATTTTTGCATCTATGTTCATGAAAAATCTGTGGTTTCTTTTCCTGTGATGTCTTTGTCTTCTTTGGGTATTAGGGTAATAGACCTCAGCATGAGAAGTACCCCCTCTACCTCTCCATTTTGGAAACATTTAAAGAATTGGAATAATTTCTTCCTTAAATGTTTGATAGAATTTACCAGTGAACCAATCTGGGCCTGCTACTTCCTGTTCTTTGAGGATCATTAATTTTTGATTCAATTTCTTAATGGATAAAGGCTTGTTAAAATTGTCTATGTCTTCTTGTGTGGATTTTGGTATATTATGTCTTTTAAGGACTTGGTCCATTTCATCTAGCTTATCAAATTTGTGGGCATAGAGATGTTCATAATATTTCTTTTTATTCTTTTAATGTTCATGGAATTTATAATGATGGCCTCTCTTTCATTTCTAATATTAGTAATTTGTATCTTCTCTCTTTTTCTCTTAGTTAACCTGACTAGCACTTTACCAGTTTCACTGGTCTTTTCAAAGAATCACCTTCTGGTTTTGATTTTCCTCTATTGATTTCCTGTTTTAAATTTCATTGATATCTACTTTAATATTTATTATTTCTTTTCTTCTTCTTGCTTTGGGATTAATTTGCTCTTCTTTAGTTTCCTATAGTGGAAACTTAGTTTAGTGGCTTTTGATCTTTTTTTCTTTCTTAATATGCATTCTATATATTGCTATGAATTTCCCTCCATGCACTGTTTTTGCTGTGTCTCATAAATTTTGATAAGTGTTATATTCATTTTAATTTAACAAAAAATATTTTAAAATTTCTTTTGAGATTTCTCCTTTGACCTGTGTGTTAAAGTATAGAATGAAATCTTGCCATTTGCAACTACATGGATGGAACTGGAGGGTGTTATGCTAAATGAAATTAGTCAGAGAAAGACAAAAACCATATGACTTCACTCATATGAGGACTTTAAGAGACAAAACAGATGAACATAAGGGAAAGGAAACAAAAATAATATAAAAACATGGAGGGGGATAAAACAGAAGAGACTTATAAATACGGAGAACAAACTGAGGGTTACTGGAGGGGTTGTGGGAGGGGGCATGGGCTAAATGGGTAAGGGCACTAAAGAATCTACTCCTGAAGTCATTGTTGCACTATATGCTAACTAATTTGGATGTAAACTTTAAAAAATGAAAAATAAAATTAAAAAAATAAAAGTATATTGTTTAATCTCCAAGTATTTTGAGATTTTCCAGTTTTCTGTTATTGATCTAGCTTAATTACACTATAATTAATCTGAAAGCAGATATTATATGATTTCTAGTCTTTTAAACTTGTTAAGGTCTATCTTATTACCCCAGTAGTGATCTATCTTAATCAAAGTTTCATGTGAGCTTGAGAATGTGTTTTCTGATGTTGTTATGTGAAATAATCAATATATGTCAACTATATCTAGTTTACATGTGGTAGTGTTGAGTTCAACAGTGTGTTCACTGATTTTCTGTCTCCTAGATCTGTCCATTTTTGATAGAGGGGTCTTAAAGTATCCAACTATGATAGTGGATTCATCTATTTTTTCTTGCAATTCTATGAGCTTTTATCCAACATATTTTGATACCTGCTGATGTGTTTGTTTTTAGGTATAGACACATCGAGAATTATTATGTTTTCTTAGAAAACTGAACCCTTTATCATCAGGTAATGCCTCTCTTTATCCCCGATAACTTCCCTTGCTCTGAAGTCTGCTCTGTGTGAAATTAACATAGCTACTCCTGCTTTATTTTGATTAGTGTTATCATGATATTGGTATATCTCACTTCATCCATTTACTTTTTAAAAATTATTTTATTTTATCTTTTTATTTTTATTTTTTAATTTATTCTCAAGTTAGCTACCATACAGTGTAGTCTTCATCACTTACATATAACACCCTGTATTCATCCCAACAAGTGCCTTCCTTAATGCCCATTGCTGTTTTAGCCCATCCCCCCACCCAGCACCCCACCATCAACCCTCAGTTTAATCTCTGTATTTAAGAGTCTGTTATGGTTTGCCTTCCTCTGTTTTTATCTTATTTTTACTACCCTTCCCTTATGATCATTTGTTAAGTATCTCAAATTCCACATATGAGTGAAATAATATGATATCTCTCTTTCTCTGACTTATTTCACTTAGCATAATACCCTCCAGTTCCACCACATTGTTGCAAATGGCAAGATTGCATTCTTTTGCCTAGTCATTATATATATATATACATATATATATATATATATATATACCACAATATATATATATACCACAATTATATATATATATATGTATATATACTACAATATATATATACCACAATTATATATATATATATATATACCACAATACCACATCATCTTTATCCATTCATCAGTTGTCCATCCATCCATACTTTTAATCTATATTTGTCTTTATATTTAAAGAGGGCTTCTTGAGGGGCGCCTGGGTGGCTCAGTCAGTTAAAGAGTCTGACTTTGGCTCAGGTCATGATCTCACGGTTTGTGAGTTCGAGCCCCGCGTTGGGCTTTGTGCTGACAGCTCAGAGCCTGGAGCCTGCTTCAGAATCTGTGACTCCCTCTCTCTCTGTCCCCTCCCCGCTCATGCTCTGTCTCTGTCTCTCAAAAAATAAATAAATGTTTAAAAAAAAATTTTTTTAAAGAGGGCTTCTTGCAGACAACATACAGGTGGGTATGGTTTTTGATCCACTCTTACAATATCTATCTTTTAAGCAGTGTATTTAGACCACTGATGTTTAAGGTGATTATTGATTGGATGAATAGTTAACATATTTGTTACTGTTTTCTATTTGTTACTCTGTTCTTTTTTCCAAGTTTTGTCTTCCACTCTTCTTCTGCCTGAGCAGAAGCATTTTAACTGAGCATGAGCATTTTAACTGAGCATTTTATGATGCCGGTTTCTTATGTGAATAGAACAGCTATATTTCTTTTTATTATTTTTTTAGTTCCCTAGAGTTTCAATATATATTCACAACTAATCCAAGTTCAACTTTCAAAGTACACTATACCACTTCATGGATAGTGCAACTACATGATTATAACAAAATAATCCTAATTCCTCCTTCCTGTCCCTTGTATCATTGGTGTCATTCATTTTGCATATACATAAATAAGCATATATATATACAAGTAAGCATACCTAATTGAACACATTGTTATTAATTGTTGTTTAAAAAACTGTTATATTAGTTCAACTAAGAATAAGTAAAATAAAAGTTTTATTTTACTTTCACTTCTTTTTTTGATGTTTTTCCTTACTTTATGTAGTTCTGAGTTTATGACCTATGTCATTTCCCTTTTCTCTGAAGAAATTCTTTTATTATTTCTTGCAAGACAGGTCTACTGGCAACAAATTACCTCAATTTTTTTGTTTGTCAGACAAAGTCTGTATTTTCCCTTCACTTTAGAGTGGTAATTTCACAGGACACAGAATTCTACATTGGTGTGCTTTTATTTTCTCCCAACACCTTAAATAATTCATTCTACTTATTCTTGCTTGCATGGCTTCTGAGGAGAAGTCAGATTTAATTTTTATCTTTGCTCCTCTATGAGTAACGTTATGGGGTTCTACTAGAGTTTTTAACTCTCAGAATTGTCCACATTGAGCCTTCAGCTATTCATCAATTACAGTTTGTTTTTTTCTATCCTAGTATTGGTTTCCAGTGGAGGTTTCTGCTCCAGGAAATTGTAATTATTTTTATTCACCTGACTTTCCAATTTTGTGGACAGCAGTTTGGTCTGTGACCATCCTTCTCTGATGGGTGTAAAAAGATTTGTTGATTTTTCAGTTTATTCAAAATTTTTTCTCATTGTTAAGAGGGAATGATGACTTCCAGGCTCCTTACATTCCAGAGTGGGAAACCATGATTTATTTTATTATTTTATTTTATTTTATTTCATTTTATTTTATTTTTAAGTTTTCCAAACACACTATAAGTAACATAGATCAGGAATTGAATAGATCTCATTTACACCTGTATCCCAAGGACCTGGAAAAGTGTGTGGCACATAATAGATGTTCAATAAACATCCTTTTAAATGTTTATTTATCTTTAAAAAGAGAGAGCAAGAGAGCAGAGGATGGGCAGACAAAGAGGGAAAGAGAGAATCCCAAGCAGGCTCTGCACTGTCACCACAGAGCCCCATGAGGGGTTTGAACTAATAAACTGTGAGATCATGATCTGAACCAAAATCAAGAGTCAGACACTTAACCAACTGAACCACCCAGGTGTCCAAGACACTTTACAATTTGACCTAGAGCAGCCCTGATCATGTCATGCAAATTATCTTGTGAATCTTTTAAGCATGTGTTTCATTAGTTGTCAACTCGGTTAAAAAGACATAAGAAAAGAATACCCAAGTACTATTCCATGTTTGTAATCCTGTATATATTTTTTTTTCAATTTTATCCTGTAGTCTTTAGGACTATTTGGGAGGTTTTATTTTTAAAGTGATCTAGTTCAAATTAGAATCCCAATAGTAAACACCTGGTAGGTAGGAAAACTGTCATATTGGGTCCATATTCGGTTAAAAAAAGTAAATCTGTTGCTAACCATATGGTAGGGTGATACAAACTTATTTTAACATTTAAAGTAAAGATTTGACATTCTTTCTATACATCATAATAAACACCTTTTGAATGAGTGAATGAATGAGTGCTGAATGAAAAATGGCAAATCAACATCTTCTGCTGTCTTTTAAAATCTGTGTTACCTCACTGCACAAGGGTACTCATGTTTTTTATTCAAAACTTTATTTTGAGACACTTGATTCTACCATCTACTTACACTTAAATCCCCTAAAATTCTTTGCAATTATTTTCTCATGGTTTGTATTTGCCCCTGTCTTCCACTTACATGTGTTTTTAAAGGGGTATTAGTCACTAATCTCCATTTTCTACTTTCTGTGGGTATCACTTAGAGTGTAATTCATATTTTATGTCACTGTCAAGTTTCCACATTTAAGAGTAATTTTTTTGCGCTGTTCATCTCACATACCTCCAGAAAGAAGTCTTTTGGTAGTCTGGAATAGGACACCTTCCTGGGATCACCTCTCAGGTCAAAATGAGTCACTATGTATCTGGTAAGAGTTTCCTTCTAAGTTAAGCCACCAGTAACACATGGAACAATACTCTCTGATATCAACACCCACCACCC
Source organism: Lynx rufus (assembly GCF_022079265.1). Classification (NCBI taxonomy): domain Eukaryota; kingdom Metazoa; phylum Chordata; class Mammalia; order Carnivora; family Felidae; genus Lynx; species Lynx rufus. The sequence goes on along the minus strand of NW_025814823.1, from coordinate 126,426,530 downwards.
TGTGTGCTAAAAAAAGAAAATAAAGTCATGAATTGTTTTGAAAGTCTCTTAACAGTCAATCACTTACACTAACTTTTCCACCCAGAGAGTACCCTTGTCTCTTGACTCTAGCTAAATAAGTGGAGAAGCTCTGTACATTCCAGAAATTGTCATCTTCATCTTGGACTTGGTAAACTGCTAAAAGCCAATTTTAAAATCTTAATGTGCTATCTATTAAGTAACACTCAGGTGTTCCATTTTATAAACAATGTTTCTTTTTAATGTTATTTCTCAAATGTAAGGTTGTCATATTTAGCAAATAAAAATATAGGATTACCCAGTTAAATTTGAATTTCAGAGAAACAATAAATACTTTTTTTAGTATATGTATGTTTAATGCAGTATTTGGGATAAACTTACACTAAAAACACTTCATTGTTGTTTCTCTGAAATTCAAATTTAACTGGATGTCCTCTATTTAATCTTGCAACCCTACTAAAGTCCCACATATAATAGGTAAATGTTTGGGGAATCAACACTCTTTGTTTTATTTAGACGAAGAGTTTGATTTTATTTGTGTTAAGAATATTTTTGATGAGAGGATAAGCTAAATTATGTTGAGGCCAAAGAAAATGCATCAGAAGTGCAGCAGGAAGAATTTTGATTAGGTTTAAGAAGTTATTTTGACTCAGCAGTTTTGGATATCTTAAAACAGAAACTTTTTCTCAGCATAACTTTTTCAAGATCCAAGATCCTCTGAGATATTATTGACTCTAAACTCTAAGATACCTTAGGTATAAAGACCAAACTGTTTGAACAATGGAGAAAAGTAGACTGAACCTTTATGAACACATAGACTCTTAGCACAGATACTTCACTGGTTATGTCTCAGAGTGCATCGAAGGAACTGAAAGCACCGTTTAGCAGAAATCTTTGCAGGTGTAGAGCCTGAGAGAAGCATTCTAGAGAGAAGCCCTTAATATTTAAAAAACATAATGTTGAATTTAGGTTTTCATCTGATATGAAGGTCTTCCATTTGAGAGTAGACTGTACGCTCCCAGATGGCAGACCTTTATCTCTGTATCTGTGAATCATCCACAGCACCTTGCAAAACAGGTGCTCAGTAAATACTTTTCAACCAAGAGATTAAAAGCCAAAGTTTGTATGGAAGGAAGCATTTGCTCTTTACCACAATGTCCCCTGTGGGCCATACTAGCAGCTCTTCCAGCAAATAAATATGGATAGTTTGCTATTCTAGTCATAGCACTGATGAGCTGTCAAATCATCTTTGAGCTTCTTTTGCTGGTGTGTCTCAAGTTTTATTTTCTTCTCACTGATGTCATCTAAACAGTCTTGTTTTTCTGGTTCTTCTTTGAACACTTTGATATCCTCCTGCCTTCCTCTAGCCGCTTCCAGCATCCATTATGTTCCCTTTGCCTTACTGATTTATCACACCCATTTCCTGCATGTGTTCCAAACTAATGTTTGCTCCATTAGAGGGATTTCCTTGTAGACGGTTCTGCCCAGAATATGTGATGCAATATAGACAACAGAGAGAATCTGTTCAACTGGACATGTATCTTTTTTCCCCTGTACCTTCAACTGAACATTTATCACCAAGCAGTGTTTCTTAAGCACTCCCATGCTTGGCACACTTTATCGGTAATTGCACCGGTCAAAGTAAGACGGTCTTTCCTTTCCTGAAACTTATGTTGCTTACAAAAGAGTACTTTGTTGGTTCATTTGTTAAGAGATGTTTCCTTTGTTTCTTTCTCCTGCCATCTCTCTCCTTAAAGCACAAATCTGTAACCCCACCCCCCCAATTAAAACACTATTTACATTGTTGAATAGGTAATGCAAGTGCACATTATAAAGTTCAAACGGCACAGATGATTTGGAGAGAAAGTAAGTACCCCACCCCCACCTCCAGCCACTGTGCAATTCACCTGGCACACAGACACTGTGTCTAACTGACCTGTTTGTTAGGTCAAGAATCTCCCCGTGGATGAGCTGCACTTACACAAGTATATATATTAATTGCAAAATGTCATGTACTTTAAGCATTGTTCTGCTATTTGCTGTATTAAAAAAAATTAATACCTATTAGGAACATAATACAATTTTGTACATATTAAGCTTTCTCTTTTTTAACATGCTTACATAACAGCCTATTTTATAGTTACATAATGATTTCTTTTTACTAGGTACCTTTTGGTAGTCACTTAGAATATTTTCCCAACTTTTGCTATTATATACAGTGTTGCAGTAAATATCTTTAAACATATGCTATTTCACTCTTTCCCAATATATCTCTAGGAAAAATTCCCAGATGTTAAATTTCAGGGTCAAAAATCACAATGTTGACTAGACTGCTTTAGTTCATTATCATGAAAGAACGTTCTCAAATAAGTTTCTTGTTGTTGCTGATCATAAATATGTGGAGGAGATGGTCTCTATAATTTTCCTTCCTATAAGGTTCACCTTAATTTGGCTATTATTTACTTTCCAAATACCTGTAGATTTAAATCAAATTTTATTTTATTTTATTAAAAAATTTTTTTCAATGTTTATTTTTGAGAGAGAAAGAGAGAGAGAGACAGAGTATGATCGAGGGAGGGGCAAAGAGAGAGGGAGACACAGAAGCCTAAGCAGGTTCCAGGCTCTGAGCAGTTAGCACAGAGCCAGGGGCTCGAATTCACAAGCCTAAGGTCATGACCTGAGGTGAAGTTGGACACTCAACCAACTGAGCCACGCAGGTGCCCCTAAATCAAGTTTCTGAGAAAGCTTACCATTCAGAAGAAACCTAAGGTGAATCTATACAAAAAATATAAAGCACAACAAGTAGCCTTCTTTTAATTTTTGATTTGCTGAAGATTAGGAATTAGGAACTATATGTAAGGGTTTCTTTTAAGTGGATCATTTTTTGTAAATTATCCACTTTCATATGGACCTTCCTAGGGGTCACTTGGAAGTCATTTTAGACTCTGAAATGTAGAACATGTGAGATCTATAGATCACAGTTGTACAGATCAATTCTAACACTGCCTAGTCACATAAATTTTTAAAGTTATATTAAATATGTCCTCCTTATCCACTGAAGCCATTACCAGGAGAAATTTTCATTCCCTATTTCTCTTTTTGCCTAAGATGAATGGAGGGCTTGCCCCATCCTCAGAGGCTTTGGAAAGTGCTGCAGAAAATCTTTTCCCCACTGTTTTCAGAAGACAGCCCAGACCTTTGAGGTATAGCTCAGACTCTGCTGCTCAGATAAATCAGCCTGGTGCTGACTTCCAGCAACAAAACAGTACTGGAAACATTTCACATGAATGATCTTATATAACTGATATTGTACTAATCCAGAAAAAAATATTATTTCCCTCTTTTCATGCACAGGGAATGGACATAGGCCAAGTTTTTGCACTGCCCACGCTGAAGCCTTTTTTCTAGACTTTGATTTACAAGCATTCCATTGAGGTAGATACTATAGGAGTTCAGACCTTCTTGACATTTCCTAAGTATGTGTATCACATAATTAGACAACGCCAGCAGGCCCTAAGTGTGAGTGACTTCACATCAAAGCTCTATGAGTTGCTGTCATGGGCCTTTTGCACTGATATTTGCACATCACCTGGCGACAAATGTATGATGGAACTTATAATAAGACTTCCTCTTTGTGGGAAATCCAAATTTGCTTCAGTTTGGTGGCTTCCAAAAGGTGAAAGCCCAAGAAGCACCCTGTCTGTCCTTACCCATTACGAAACAGAACATTGAGCCACAGTCAGTCATGCTGTCTTACTAGAAGAAATTGTGGTGAAATGGGAACTGTTGGTTATGTAGTCTTCCAAAGGCACTCTGATGGAAATGGCAATAGATACACCTGAGAAGATACAAAGAAGATACAAGCTTAGTTTCTCAAATAACACCCAATAACATTCCTTTACTCTTTCACTTAGAAATCCTCACCACCCAATTTGCAAAAACTACTGAGATTAGAATTGACACTTTTACATTCATGCAGTTTTAGCTGAGGGAAGATACTTAGCTGACACTACCTAGTGACTGAGCCATCATTATCATCCATCAAGCAGCCTTCCTCAGTTTCCCACAGCATCGGCTGTAGAGTGTGCTCTTTACTCACTGGGATAATTCTAGACAGTTTCTTTAATATATACTTTGTATCAAATACAGTTCTGACTTCTTAGGATGGTTTGGAAAATTAAATGAGATAGCATGTGCAAAGCATCTTAGATTCATAACCCTGTCCAATAAAAATAGCTGGTCACAAATGTATGCCACATCAATGATTTTGAGGTTTCTTTTAGTTCAACTTAAAGGGTATGAAGAAACAGTTAAAATACCTTTAATAATATTTTCTTTAATCCAATGTACCTAAAACATTGTCAATTTAACATGTAATCAATATAAAATTTATTAATGAAATATTTTATATTATTTTTTTCATACTAACTCTTTGAAATCTGGTAGGCATTTTACATTTAAAGCACTTTTCAAATTAGATAGACTACGTTTCAAATGCTCAATAGTCATTTGTAGTTAGGATACTGAACAGTGTACTCTTGGGACAATCACAAACATTCCATAAATATTAGTCACTTTAGCTCTTACTAATACCCTTTTTCTCTTCTACTGTGATGCTTTTTGACTCTACTCAGCACTTACTTACTTTTTCTTTATATTCTATCCACTGCTTGTCTTTTCCTTCTAGAAAGAATGTTCATTGAAAGGCATTTTTGTTTTCTATAGACATTCATCCACTACATATCCCTTGAGAATCCATGTTCCAGGCACTGTGTGGTCTATTTTCTAGGTTTGTATTTCCCATAATACAAACAGTGTCTTCCAGATGGTAGGCACCCAATATATCTCTGGCATGTGCATTGCCTAGTTTTGTTTACCCACACACATGTCTGACCATTTTTTCTCAAAAAAGTGTGTTTTTATAGATTTAGATCTTTATTTTTAATTAATAAGCAATGGTCTTGAACAGTGATGGCATTTGCCTTGATTGAGTATGAAATTTAGTCATTGATGTTTCTTTATTATTGTGCAATCATAGAATGATTGCTCCACTGATGGATTCTTCTAAGATCTGCATTGCCACAGAAAAACACAAACTTGGCACGAGTTCATAACTTTGTGTTAGAAGTAAACAAAACTAGGTATTTATATGTAGTATTTTAAGTGATTAACCAAAATAACATAATATGAAAGTTCCATTCAAACCATAAAAGCTATAAAATGTTAGTTGTTGGTAATATCATTATTGATGGTCTACAATAGTTTTTGCCATATGTTGCATGGAATATTGACCCATGACAAGCTCTTTGGGAGAAAATAAAATGGATCTGTGGTCAAACAAGTAAAGAAAGTTATATATACCATATACCTCTGTTGGATGGTAATAGTGCCTCTTAGGATATTTAAAGCCCTTTTAAGTTCAGTAATAAAACTATTTGAGTTTGTTATTTGACCAGTGAAAACATTATTTTCAAGTCTTCTCATCTCTCTGATCCTCAGTTTCTTCCTTGGAAACTATATACATAAGTGATTTTCAACCTGATTAAACATCTTCCTCACCTGTGGAATAAAATAGACATATGGCTGAGCCCCATCCCCAAAGACTCTGACTCTGGAGATGTGGGATATGGCCTGGATGTCTTTTGTGTGTATATATTTACACACATGTATATGTATGCACTGGGTTCTGAAGCAAAATGTATTGTTTATAACGGGCTACTTGGAAGATGGGTTATGGGTCTCTAAATTTGGGGCAGACATGGGAGGGAAAATAAAAGTGGGATAACTAAGTTTTGTGTAAATAAGAGATGTTTCTAGAAGGTGCTGTGGAGTCAGCTAGAATTCTGTGGTGAAGGATTCAAAGTATGTCACACTGACCCCTTTATCAATTACTGTGTAGTTGGGAATGTGGTGTAAATCTTAGTTTCAGGCTGTCTCTGTCTCAATTAGAATCATTCTAATGAACTGATTAGTTTCTGGTAAGACTCTCCTTTATTCATGTGCTCTTAGAAATAAAGGAGAAAATCAACCCACCATCCCTAATAAGAAATGTTAAAAACTTCCTATATCAGTCATGTCATAGTTAATTTATCACAATTGTTGACATAGAGAATCTCAAATTCCATACAAAAGTAATAATTATTACAAGGTTTTAGTTTTGGCATAAATAAATAATTGGAATTTGGAAATATGATCCATTTTTACTTTATTCTACTACCTCATCAAAATAGGTTTACTCACTTTTTCCTTGCTTCCACGGACCCAGCTAAATACATCCTAACCAAACCAATGAGTAAGTAGACCCTTCCTGCATCATGGGACTTTCTGTGTCATTCTGACACAGGTCAGGTTGAAACAATGGGTCCTGAACTACACCCATAAAGCCAATGGTTTCAACAAAGATACTATCTTGAACAGTTTTCCAAATTGTTATACCACAAACCCAAAACCCAACTGAAGCTCCTACAGAAATAGCCTAGGATGGAACTTGGCTCCCTCCACCTGCATTTGTTGCATATGACAAGTGGAGGAAGAAATACCTTTTAGCAAAAATCTAAGGACAGATTTCATTGTGCTTAACAAAAGATGTTGAACAAGATTGCAGAAATCACACCTGAGAAGCAACATGCTAAATGTGTTTTCAACATTAAAGCTAAATTGCAATTTGGTTATTTTGCTGGTTATCTAGATTATTTCTGACTCTCCTTTTGGATAAGTCAGCCCAAGTCTTCATTGGTAGGATTTTAAGTTTTAAATTATTAAATGCTGGTTTTACCTGTTTTCTTCCATTTACATGTACCAAGTCTGAAGGAAAAAGAAAACATAAAAGTTTTTAAACTCAAATATATTGACATCTTTGTGATTTTACAAGTGTGCAAAAGAACCAAAATATTTTATAACTCTTTTTTCTAATATATTTTTCATGGATTTTCACAATGCTCAATATCTCACAATAATAGATATTTTTCAATAAGCCACAATCATTACCTAAAATTTCTTTATGTGATACCATTCATGTATATAGGCATATACAAATTAAAGGAGAAATTGTATTTATCATCTTCTGATCAAATAAAAGCAGACAAAAAAGAAAATAAGTACTATTCACTCTTATGAATAAGGTATTTTCCCTTCACAATAAAAATGCTCAAAGAATTGCATAATTCTTTCAGTTAACTGTGGGGACCTTTAATGTGCCTTTTGTTTGTAAAAGTAATTTATCCAAGAGACAAGACTTGGGGCTATAAATTAAGATTAAGAAACAGATAACAAAACAGAGTGCAGAAAATGTTGCTATTGGAGTTTATCAGATGTGGATATTAAAATCACTGGGATTAAGAAGTTCAAAAACTAAAGATAAACCTGAAGAATTCCTGCAGAGAATTGGAATATGAGTAAGGAATCAAAAGAAAATTAGAGAGCTATAAAAACAATGACTGATATTAAGAACGCATTAGATTATTGTGGTGGGTTGAATGGTGGTCCCAAACTTTTCTTGGGGTTAATAGATAAAGGGGCTGATATAACCATTATATCCTCCACCCAATGGTCTTCTCACTGGGCTACCTATAGCCACCCTGGTTGGAGTGGGAGGCACCCAGTCTTCTGACAAAGTCTCACCTTATGTAAATGTTTAAGGCCTGATGACCAGATAGCCTACATACAGCCTTATATAATGAATATCCCTATCAATTTATGGGGTAGAGACTTACTGAGTCAATGGAATATTCAGCGTAAAACAAGTTTTTCCTAGCCACTGCTCAAATTAAGTCCCTCCCATTCAAATGGAAAACTAACAAACCTGTATGGGTTGAGCAGTGGCCAATAAAAGTGGATTGATTGATTCATCTCCAACAATTAGTACATGAACAGTTAGAAAATGAGCATATAGAGCCTAATAGGTGCCCTTGGAATACGCCTATAAAAACTGGCAAGTGGCGACTTCTTCATGATTTTAGAGCTATTAATGCAGGAATTGAACCTTTTGGTCCTTGCAGCTAGGAACCCCCTCTCCTTCAATGTTGCCTCAAAATTGGCCAATTCTTATTACTGATTTGAAAGATGGCTTTTTCACAATCCTGTTAGCTGCACAAGAGAGAAATTTGCCTTTACCGTTCCTGATCTTAATTACTGCTGGCCAACACGCCGTAACCATTGGAAAGTCCTCTCCCAAGGGTTGCTTAATAGCCCAACTATATGCCAATTTTATGTCAAAGAAGCATTAGAACCAATTAGAAAGCAGTTTCCTTTTTTGATCATTTATCACTATATGGATGATATCCTTTTTTGTGCCCAGCATCAACAACCTCTAGATGAGCTCTTTGCCATTCTCCCTGACCCACTAAACAAACAGGGTTTAAAAATATCCCCTGAGAAAGTACAAAAGTCAACTCCTTTTTCTTTCTTAGGACTGCAAATGTTTCATATTCAAATTCATCCCCTCATTCAGACCATTCCTAATGATGTTTGTACTCTTAATGATGTACAAAAATTGTTGGACACCATTAACTGGGTTCATCCTCCCCTAGGCATTACTAATACCCATCTAACCAACCTCCTAGCACTGCTTTCTGGTAATCCTAATTTAACATCACCCCACTAGCTCTCCCTGGCAGCAAAGAAGGAGCTGGAGAATATTCAGTCCATTCTTACCTCTCGTAGTTATGATAGGCTAAATCCCAACCTTTCTTTGCAGCTATATATTCTTAATACTAAAGATTTTTCTACTGCGTTAATTGGGCAAGCTGCTGTTAAAAAGTTTTAAAAATAGAATGGCTCTTAATCCACGTTAGTCTTAAACATATTCTCACCCCACTCATATTCAACATAGCACAATTAATCTAAAAGGGACGTTTGAGATGCTGAGAATTATTAGGTCAGGACCCTGCAAGCATCCACTTGCCAACTTGCAGCACATTTTTGACAGGGCCATCCCTAATTCGCTGGCTACAGTTGGCCCTCACAGATTATGTGGGCAATATTGCTTATGGGCTCCCCTCTGACCCTTGGTTTAAGATTCACCAGGAAATTAACATTGTTCCTGAGAGAGTCATGCTATAACAGCAAAAGCTTCTTGCCTTTGGAGAGTTGGGAAAAACTGGGAACATATTTCTTATACTGGACCTGGCTCTGCCGTATTATTAGCATTAGAAACTTTTCCCCAACCTTTAAACATTGTTTCTGACTCTCAATATACAGTGAATTTAATGAAAAATTTTCCTTTTCACATTCTTCACCTCCCACCAGACACTGCCTTTGCTATACTCCTCCAAAGTATTCAACTAGCTCTAATCTCTCACACCTCCTGGCTCTTTTTCATTCACATTTTCATTCACATTCGTTCCCATACATCCCTTCTTGGGCCTTGCTAAAGGCAATGCCCTAGGTGACAACATTGTTTCTCAAGAATGTTATCCTCTTTTTGAAGCCAGAGACTCCCATAATCTTTACCATCAAAACTGGCAAGCTTTAACCAAACAATTCAACCTTACTGTGAATGAGGCCAAACAAATCATTCACTCCTGCTCAGACTGTCAATTACTATCCCCTGTTTCCTTCCCAGCAGGAATAAACCCCTGCAGCCTCAAGCCTAATGAGATTTGATAGACAGATGTTACAGTTTACCCTGCATTTGGTAAACATAAGTATATCCATGCATCTGTAGATACTTACTTAGGTGTTATTTTTGCCTCAACTCATACAAAATAAAACAACAAAGTGGTCATTCATCATCTTTTGCATGCTGTTGCAGCCTGGAACTTCCCCCCACACAAGTAAGACAGATAACAGCTCAACCTATGTCTTCATTTCATGACTTCTGTGCCTTATGGAATATCTGACATATTACAGGTATTCCTTATAACCCACAAGGCCAAGCTATTATAGAACGAGCACATAACATGCTCAAAAACATGTTAAAAAAAAAACAGAAAAGGGGAACCCATGACTGTCTACATTACAACCTCAACTTCACGTCAATCGTGCTGTGATTACTCTTCATTTTTTAAATCTTGACCCTCAAGGACTAACTGTAGCTGAACAGCATTCTTCAAAACCCAAGTAAACCCTCTCACCCTATGGTGCTGTACAAAGCCCCCAAAGGGGGCCCACATGGTCTGGGCTGACTAAACTTCTCACCTGGGGTAGAGGATATGCTTGTGTTCTTTCAGATTCCGGACCTCTGTGGATTCCCTCTGGGTTGGTGAAGCTTTACCATGGCATGGTAGAGACCCCCAGGATATCTTCCAATGAACCAAGACTTCCAGAGAATGACTCTGAATGAGAGGCCACCAGCCCCCTTTTTCAACATGGAAGAAGCCTCTTCATGGACTCATCATCCTGAAGCCTTCTACAAATCCAAGTCCTTGCCCCTGATATAACATGGGGGAAGCCTTAAACACCTGCTTAACCAGGCCGGCATCCTCTTACAACACAATGGTATTGCATACACCCCTGACTCGCTTCTGATGACCATGATCTCCATCACTGACAGAAATTCGATTTGTGTAATCCTGATTCTACTCCTTGCCCTCATTTGTCCAGGCCAAGTTCAATATTCATATTGGGCTCATTGCCTTAACCCACCTATATCTGATAGCTTAACATTCCTAGACTGGGATATTCCTATTAGCAATAATGACATTGAGTTTGTGGGGGGAGCCAATCTTAAGCCACCCTTCCAAACAGAACAAGAGCCTTGGCTTTATATGCCAAGACCTCAGTGATGGCTTGCTTCAGCACCTCCTACGTGTGTTACTAAACTTAGCAACTTATCTACTTGTGTTAAACTAAAAATAAACTGGATTTTGCATATACAGCCCAAAACCTCTACAAGGCCAATTTTACCTTTTTCTCGGCCACAAGCTTTGATATGCCTCAAAAAACAAGCATATATCACACTCCTAATGTTATAGTTTATTCTAGTCTCGAATATTCAGATCACTCCTGGAATAATATATCTTGGACAACCTTTATGGAGAGACTGAGCATAATCTTCACTGGGGTAATTGGACTGTTATTGACAGGGTCCTAGAGGACATCTTGAAATGAAATATACAAATAAGACCATATCCTTTGACCAGTTTAATAGGGAGAATATTTTTTGGAAAGACAGAGGATTGTCTGGCCCTATAATTTCTGCACATAAAGGGAAATTAAAAGGACCTTGGCTTGTTAATCTTTGGAAACTAGGTCTTCCCTTCTTCACTTGTATTATTAGCCTTGGTGAAATTTATGTAAAACGACATGTTAACCTAACTTGGGCCTCCCTGGCACAACCATCAATTTGCATGGACCACTATTCGTGTCCCTTCTCTCTACGTTCTCTTTGCTACCTCCACTTTACAGACCCAACAACTATAAAATAGTTATAATATCTCTACCTGCCAGGGCTGGTTTATGTCCTATGTAAGTAATGATAATGTTACCCAATTAAATATCTCCTCCTTATTTGAACTTCAACAGTGCATCTCAGCCTGGGTTCCTGTTAATAGCTCTGAACCCTATATGCATTCATCAAGACTAGGCACACTTTCTAAGCTCATTTGACATTGGCACTCTACTCTAAGGCAAAAAAGATTTGTTGGCCTGTTAATCATGGGCATCCTAGCAGCAGTAGGCGTTATTGCCTCTGCCACTGTAGCTGGCATCAGCCTGCATCATACTATCCAGATAGCCCAGGTCCTTAATAAATTTATGATCAACACTACCAAAAAATTTATAAGCCAGACTTCCATTGATAGACAAGTTTTGGCTCACCTAGAAGTTCTTGAGGCTGCAGTGGAATTTATTAGAAAACTACAGGAGACCTTCTTCCTCCACTCTAAACTGCCCTGTGACCCTAATTACCAGAATATTTGCATAACTGGCATTCTTTATAATCACTCTCAAGCTTGGGATGCTGTCCACACACACCTTCACAGTGTCTTTTCTTCCTATTTCTCTGACAATATAGGAAATTTAGATATGACATTGTGCCAACAGCTACAATATACAAAAGATGAGCTTAAAAATGAATATGCTGATTCCTGGGTAATGCGGCATAACCTAAATCCTTTCTCACTTACAGCTAGCACCCATCTCAAATTCTGGATAACTCTGGGAAGTGGAGTGCTTTTACTGTGTCTCTTCTTTTAAATTTTTTTTTTCAACGTTTATTTATTTTTGGGACAGAGAGAGACAGAGCATGAACGGGGGAGGGGCAGAGAGAGAGGGAGACACAGAACCGGAAACAGGCTCCAGGCTCTGAGCCATCAGCCCAGAGCCCGACGCGGGGCTCGAACTCACGGACCGCGAGATCGTGACCTGGCTGAAGTCGGACGCTTAACCGACTGCGCCACCCAGGCGCCCCTTTTTTTTTTTTTTAATTTTTTTTTTCAACGTTTATTTATTTTTGGGACAGAGAGAGACAGAGCATGAACGGGGGAGGGGCAGAGAGAGAGGGAGACACAGAATCGGAAACAGGCTCCAGGCTCTGAGCCATCAGCCCAGAGCCCGATGTACTGTGTCTCTTCTTATGTCTTTGCAGAATCACCCCTCAGATCATCCAAAAGCAAAAGAAGGACCAGAAGCTCATCATGACGGTCCTTGAACACTAAACTAAAAGAACCAAGAAAAACAAAACAGGGGAAACTGTAGGGAATAAACTTAGGAATTCCCTGGGCTTTCACCAATGGGTTAACAAGGCATAAAGAATTAGAAAGCCATAGGATGTTCTCACCCAAGTTTGGGTAAACAAGATTAGGTAAATAAGTATAGAGAGGGTGAAGCAAAAGCCCCAGTACAGATAGGGTGGGGCAAAGGCCCCAGTATAGAGCAAAGATACATGAGGTAAACAAGGTTAGGTATTCAGGGCAGAAACACCCCCCAATTTAGTACTATAGCAGAAAGCTGCTTCCACAGGAAGGAAGGATCAAATTAGGTAAACAGGTAAATGGGGCTATAGACCCACTGCAGTGCAAAGTTGTCCAGAGTGGAGCTGATTAACAAAAGGAAGGTTCCTTGTTGACTGTGAGGTAGCATGCTCTGTCTTTCTTGTCCCCTAGACTAGTTTAGGTAAACAGAGGTGGTGCCTCACATCTGCTGTAAACAACCTCCCTCCAGGCATCAAGGTTTTGTTTTGTATTAACCTAAACCCCTAGCCCCGCATATCTTCAAAACCCCCTTTCCCTCATGCCCATGAGGTAACGTTCAAAGTTTCATCGTCCCTTTGTGCACATCCATCACCATGTTTGTAAGCCTTCTGATCCTAATAAAAACGGAGCAAGGACCCTTAATCAGGGCTCTTGTCTTTTTCTTGGACATTAGCCATCTCTCGCATTTTAATCCTGCATCCCACTTTCTTGCTGGACAAGAAAGAACTCCAGACCCAGAGTCTATGACACTAACTATATCATTAATTACATTTAATATAATTGACTAAATGATTAAAAAAATTACCATCATATACTGCATAAAAGAGAAACACTTTAAACATGAAGACACAAGAAAGGCTAGGCACCTGGGTGGCTCAGTTAGTTAAGCATCCAACTCTTGATTTAGGCTCAGATCATGATCTCAAGGCTCATGGAATCAAGCCCCGCATCAGAATCTGTGCTGATAGTGTGGAGCCTGCTTGAGATTCTCTTTCTCCCTCTCTCTCTGCCCCTCCTCTGCTCATGTTCTCTCTGTCTCAAAATAAATAAACATTTAAAAAAATGATGTAGTAAAGGTAAAAGAAAAAGCAACATAAAAGATATAGAGTGAAAACAGAAACCAAAAGAGAGATGGTATTAGTAATAGACAAATACCATATTATGAATAGATAAAATAAAAGCATTGATAGATGTAAAGTAGCATTCATGCAGATAAAAAGTTCAATCCACCAGGATGATACACTATATAATTTAAATTGTATACATCCTTAATAAAATAGTCTCAAAATACATAAAACAAAAAAATGACAGAACTAAGTGAAAACGTAAGCAAGCCTATAAATACAGTGACATGTAAAAAACAAAAACAAAAACAAAAACTCAGTCACTGAGTAAGCAGTAGAAGAATCAGTGATCACATAGAATATGTGAAAAATATAATAAAAGGTAACTTTGTGGACTTACATAGAAAGCACTGAGCATCTGCAGAATACATATTCTGTTCAAAAGCACATGAAGCATCTGCCTAAACTGAATACATACTGGGCCAGAAATCAAGTCTCAATAAATTATAAAGGACTGAAGTCACAAAGAGTAGGTTCTAAGGTATAATAAAGATAGAAATAAGTTACAAAATAACTAGAATGCCCCCAGATTTTTGGAAATTAAGCAGTACACTGCTAAATAAGTCATTGGGTAATGAACAAAAACCCCAGGGAAAACTGGTAAATATTTTGAGCTGAAATACAGCAAAAAAGAGACATATCAAAAATTATAAGATAATGCTAAATAGTACTCCTAGAAAAAATATATAGCTTTATATGCATACATTAAAGGAGCTAAAACACCTAAATGATCCAAATTTTTTAAACATGTATTCATTTTTGAGAGACGGAGAGAGACAGAGTGTGAGTGGGGGAGGGGCAGAGAGAGAGAGAGAGAGAGAGAGAGAGAGGGAGACACAGAATCTGAAGCAGACTCCAGGCTCTGAACTGTTAGCACGAGCCAGACACGGAGCTTGAACTTATCAACCGTGAGATCATGACTTGAGTCGAAGTCGGATGCTTAACTGACTGAGCCACTGAGGAGCCCCTAAAACACTCAAATGACCTAAATATACAACTCAAGGAGATAGGAAAAAAAATCAAGTGAAACACAGAGAAAGTAGAAGGAAGAAAGTAATAAGCATACATGAAATGAATGAAAACAGAAATGAATGAAAACAAAAACAAAAATAACACAATAGAGAAAATCAATAAAAACAAAAGTTGGTTTTTTGAAAAGATAAAATTTTAAACTCTGGTGAGACTGTTAAGTAAATGAGAAGGAAAGATACAAAAATATTACAGGGAACAGAGCATAGACTTAAAATGTTAATAAAGGATGCTATGAATGACTTTAACAAAAATTTGAAAATTAGGTTAAATGGATTCCTTAATACACAAATTACAAAGCTGAAAAAAGATAATTGAAATAGTCGTATATTTATTAAATATGTTAAATCTATACCTTAAAATCTTCTCCAAAAGAAATCTCCAGTTTTCTTTTACCAGTGAATAGTTTTTACAGTGAACTCTTTTTAATATTTAAGGAAATAGGAATATCTCTCTTACACAAACTATGTCTGATGATGTAAAGAATGAGCCTCTTTAACTTGTTTGATGATGTAAACAGAAATTAAAAATCCCTAACAAAATATTAGCGATTCAAATGCAATAATGTATGCAACATGTAATACATCAAGACCAAGTTGGGTTCTTCTTGATATATAAAAAGAAAATTATTTTAAAGTTCAAAAACCAGTCAGCATAATTTACCACTTCAGCAACAAAAGAACAAATATCAAATGACTATCTGGATAGATGCAAAAAAAAAAAAAAAGTGTTTGATAAAATCCAATAGCCATTTATGAAACAAAACAAAACAAAACAAAACAACAAAACAAAACAAAACTCATCATGCTTGAAATAGAACAAAACTTTCTTAACCTGTTTAAAAAACTATCTCAATAAATTTTGCAGCAAACGGCATCCTTGGTGTTGAATTTTTAGTCTTTCACCCTGTAACACGGGATAAAACAAGGTACTTATTATTATCACTTCTATTTGGCATTGTATTTGCTGTCCTAGCTAGTGTAATAAAGCTAGAAAGAGAAATAAAAGGTAGGCACATGAAGAAGGCAAAAAATAAAACTGTTGTTAGTCACTCTCAATGGTTTTTGTAGAGAATCAATTAAACAATTAGAATAAAGAAATTAAGCAATTTGTTGGATACAAGATTAGTGTGCGAGTATCAATTAAATTTCTATATTCTAGTAGTAAGAAGTAGAAACTTAAAATTAAAAATTTATTATAACTTCAGAAATACCTAATATCTAGGAATAAGTGAAAATTGTGCAAAACCTCAACACACACACACAAAACCTATAAAACTGTATTAAAAGAAATAAATATAAAGAAAAGTATTTCCATGTCTATGGACTGGAGGAATTTACATAGTTAGCATTTTGCCTTTTCCCAAATTGATCTATATAATAAATGTACTCACAAATAAAAATCGAGCGGACTTTTTTTTTCGGAGGGGGGGCGGGTAAAATTTGGCAAGTTAATTCTAAAACTGATGTGAAAAAGCAGAAGGATGAAAATAGCCAAGACTATCTTGAGGGAAAAGAACAAAGTACTATGACTTATGTTACCAGATGTCAAAACTTATTGTAAAACTACAGTAATTGTTTCAATATTGAAGTGGAACAAGATGGACAAATAAACCAATGGGATAAAATAGAGCCCCCAAACAGACCTATATCTAAATGGAGATTTGATTTGTGGCAAAGGTGGAATTGCATAGCAGTGAGAAAACAGATGAATACTCTACCAATTGAATTACTATGTGAAAATATATACCCCTTGATCCCTATCTCACACCATGTGTAAAAAATTAACTCTAGGCTAGTTGTAGATCTAAGTGTGAAAGGTGAAACAAGAAAGTCTCTATACAATAAAATAGAGAATATCCTTTCAGTCTTACATTATGCAAAGATGTCTTTAAAAGAGGAATCATAAGTCCTATATAGATAAGGTCTGAAAATTGGAGTAAGAACTTATATTTGTCAAAATACACCATTAAGAAAGTAAAAACACAAGTTATTGAGTGGGGGCAGGTATTTGCAATCTGTAATACTAACAAATAACTTACATCAACAAGAACAGGGGCGCATGGGAGGCTCAGATGGTTGAGCATCTGATTTTGGTTCAGGCTATGATCTCATGGTACGTTGGTTTGAGCTCCGAGTCAGGCTCTGTGCTGACAGCTCAGAGCCTGGAGCCTGATTAGGATTCTGTGTATCCCTCTCTCTCTGCACCTCCCCTGCTCATGTTCTGTCTCTCTTTCTCTCAAAAATAAGTAAGCATTAAAAAAATATAACAACACAATACATTGAATAAAAAGATTCAACATTATTAGTTGTCTCAGAATACATATTAAAGCCATCCTTCTAAATATCAGAAATTGCCACTAGTTGAGAACAATTGGTTTTGATGACATGGAATTTTGGTTTTAAAATTTACCAGCTGCTTGACTTTGGATAAAGATTTCTTCATCTGTAAATAAATGATAATAATATATGCTCAAAGTGTTCTATCTCTATACCTCAGAAGTTAAGTTCTATTTCTCAGATGTTTTTAAATGGAAGAAAAAAAAAAACCCACAAAACTCCACCCTAAGTTTCAGGCAATTGAGAGACAAAGGGATTTCACATTGGAAAACACATTTTAAAACTTGTGGTCAGGTTGTGACTCTAACTCAACCAATTCACAACCCATACCCAACCAATATATATTACATTCATGAACTAATGTAAAAATATATTCAAGAAAGTATCATTTTAGGGTCTAACCAGCTAATCTTAACTTTGGTATGTTAATACTTAAAAAAAAAAAGAAAAACCACTTGAACCAGAGGTCTTCCTATGCTGCTTTTTTCTCTTTTTTGGCTATTTTGGTTAATCTCTAATATTTATTTAATGTTTATTTACAAATATATAAATGAAAATGCCTAGTGGAATATTTAATTCATATAGATATTCTCGTGTTTCTATATGCAGAAATTATAGTTCTGATTTGAGAACCCTAACTCTACTATTATTAAAGCTTTTGCTAATTTTGAAACTTTTTTTAGAGTTATTTATTTATTTTGAGAGAGGGAGTGAGTGCAAGTGGGGGAGGGACAGAGAGAGAGGGCAAGGGAGTATCCCAAACAGGATCTACGCTCTGCATGAAGCTCGATGTTGGGCTGGATCTCACGACCCTGAGATTATGACCTGAGCCAAAATCAAGAGTCGAACACCTAAATGACTGAGCCACCCAGGAGTCCCTAAAATAACTTTTATTTTAAAATTACAGACTCACAAATCTCATTCTTTTTTTATCTCTACCTTTTCAGAAAATTCTACCACTCTTGATTTTGATTTTGACTTCTTGCATCATGAATGCCTAGGGGCAAAATGTATTTTTCACTATTTTCTTAACAGTGTAAAGTTCTGGGGGTAGGAACATATGGTTGTGGAGAGAATAGGAGTGATTACTGGAAATCCTTGGAAACTGTCAAGATTCCTAACATCCTGAGACTTCATTTTCCTTTCTCAGTGAAAGTTGTCTGACATTATAAACAATCAGCTTTCCATTTGGTGTTGGTTTTGTTACAGAGAGAAAATAGGCTTTGAAATTAGTTAGGCAGGCAACTTTAAAGGCAAACTTTCTACTTAGCATTTGTGAGACATTAGGAAAGTACTTAATTTCTCTAAATGTCCATTTACTCATCAATTGAATCAGGAAATTATATATTATTTATGTTTTTTGCAGTTAGAATAGTAAATGGAAAATATGCAGAACTGTACCTGATACATGCAAATATGGAGTAAGTATGGACTTTCTTCCTTACTCCTTTCTATCCACTTAGGTAGGCCTTGTAGCCCTGGAAGATGTTTTGCATCGTGGCTCTACTCTTCCTCCTTAATAGTCACTCCTCAGACTCGTCCTTTTCATTCGCTCACTGAGGGAGTTACCTTCCTTGTAGCTTTTAAAGATTATTAACTAAGATGAACGGAGTGAATGATCTGTTTTTTTTTCCCCCAACTGCATGTACTGATTTACCCTTCCTTTCAGAAACAACTGTTATTCCTTTAATATGAAATTCACTTCAGTTCCCCTACCTTTTTTCATGGTTAACACGCTCTTGCCAAGGATTTGTGTGAGTTCCCTCCCTTGGTATCTGAGCAATATTTTCAGCAGATAAGGATGAGTTCTGAGTTCTGCTGTTACCTCTGTTTCCTTCTACATTAAAGCACAGTGGGAAAAAAATGCAAGGTACCCAGGTGACTTTCTGAGATGCTATCTGGGCCCTAAGACAGCACAGCTACTTGAAATAAGTCTTGATGCCTGCTTAAGAGACTGAGTTCCTTAGATTTGTGGTTCCAAGTTACATTTCACATATCATCATTCTTTCAGCCACACAAGTTGGTGAACAGAGAAGAATGTATTAGTTGTGTAACAAGACATCAAGCCAAAAATATTCTAGGTGATTCAATAAGGATATATGACAAATGTGTCTTAATATAACTCTGCATTTTAAAGCCCATCTCCCTAGTGTTTTTAAGAGAAGAATACAGAAGAGAACATTCTTTGCCTAATTACAATTTGCCTGTAGCGTGATGTTATTGCTGTGGGTGTCTCTTACAATGGATCTACACCTCCTTTGCTGCCAGCCGTTGGCATACTCTGCTTCTTGTGCCAAAGCTCTTTCTGAGGACACACAAGTAAAACAGTGCCTTGAGGAGCATGTGAACTGACTTAAGGAGTCCATGGAAATATATATATTTTTAAGTCGAAATGTATTTTGCTCAAATATTTAAGGTTAGTTATTTTCAAATAAGCAAAATGGAAAAGATAATGGCTATACTTTATTATGTAAGGAAAGAGAAAAAAGAGCTAGAAATACAAGTTTGAGGAATTCTCAGGGGTATCTGACTCTGTTTAATTGTCAAAGAAAAAGTGTATTTAAGTTAATTTTAATTTCCCCAAATCTGACAGAAATCTTTAAAAGCTGTTTAGAGGTAAACCTTAAATTGAGCAAATTTCAGAAACAATCTCATTAAACACATTCAAGGAAGTATGGAATGAGGCTATTTTGGTAGAAAACGGTGTTTCGCCAACTAAAGAAGTGTGGTATTTCCTGAAATACTGCAGTTATTTTGCTTTTCTCTTCCCAGTCAATCACACTTCCTCTACATTATATATGTTATTGTACATAATAATATACCTTCATATTATCCATAATATTCTCAACTTCTCTTAGATAAATGTCTTTCTCAATCACCTCTGTGGTTTGTACAGCTGGACTGAGCCAAAGAACTTTTTCAGTCAGATGATCAGAGGTGGCCGTGTCTGAAGGAAAACTGGTCCTCTAACCTCAGTGGGGACAGCATGGAAGGAGGCAGCATGCCCTCAGAAGGTCGAGCTCTACCTGGTTTGGCTGACCACTCCTCCTTCAGCTTCTGTTTAGAAAGGGATGGAGAAATGGGAGGATTACACTAGGAAAGAGAGCCAGGCACCAGGACAACCTTCTGAGTCACAAACCCTGAATGGCCTTGTCCTTATGCACTCTACTCCTCATGAAGTTCTTCTGTACTCACTAATACATCTGTGGTGTGGGGGCAGTTATGTTGTTCAAGTGATAGCTTTTACTTGTGGTAGTATCCCATTTGAGTAGTATCAGCATAGTGCTTTATCTATCTTACCATAATACAATCCTGAATTAATGCCACTCATCTCCCAGAAGGCTTCCATCCAACCATTAGGAAGAAATTTGATTATTGTTGATTTTCTTTTTTTCTTTCACTTGAGGATGAATAGCATACCGGCTCTTAAAACTCAACAAAAGTACACTTTGTATTAGTGATGACCAATTTTGCATAAGAGCAACCAGATTTCAAATCTTATTCTATTGTACAGAGAGGTTAACAATAATCTGGTGGGAAACGTCGGCTAGTTTAAAGATGAGTACAAAGGAAGATGAGTTGTTGTTTTTAAAAACTCCTTCCCTTAAGCAAGATTATACCACCACCAAAGTACTCCAGCAAGTTGTTAGAAAGAAATAAAGGACAGACAAAGAATATTAGTTCAGGGTCAGTCTGAGTCCAAAAATCCAGGTGTGGAAGTCTTTCCACTTTTCGGGGACTCTTCAGAGTCCTTCCACTCTTCCATGGCACTTTATTAAACTGAGTAATAAGGCAGCTCCTCTGTCATTTGCCTTATATCAATCTTAGGATTTTCCCAATTTGTCAGGTCTACAGTGCATTATACTTTCCTCTTATTATTTTGGTTGTGTCCTCCTTCCTTTGGAGAAGTCTTCATTTGAAGCTAATGATTTTTTGTTTGTTTGTATGTTTTAGTGGAGTAGGGAATGGGAACCCATGATGGCTGGATCTTGTCTCCCTCTTCAAATATTTATTTCTGAATTTATGTTTGTCTTCACTTGCAGCTGTGTTACTGCGATAACCCCAGGGTTAGAAGTTAGATGAATGGTGCCCAGTTGTCATTTCCAGAACTTGAAGTTAAGTGTTTTTCTTTTCACCATGTTCCTATTTTCCATGAAAACTGTAATGCACAGAAAGATGAAATAGGAAGACTTTTGAACTTTCACATCAGGTCTTAGAGAAAGCGTTTTGTTCAAGTGCATTTCACTACCTGACAATAATAGGGCAAACAACATGACTCCAAATATAGCTTCCGTGAAAATTTTGACCTGATAAGATTCCTGGTTGTAACTGATGATCCACTTGGAGACAGAGAATCAATCAAGAACTGAATGTGGTGGCTCCTTAGAATCTGCTGTTTCAAAGTTTGGCCAGTTTGTATCTGTAGCAATTATGACCCTGCCACTACATCAGTCTTGCTGTGGAGCCTTTAAAAGTACAGATATTAATTGTTATGTCACCACTGCTCACTCCTAACCCCATCCTGATGGTCCTTCAGTACATACAGGGTGGGATTCAGGGGTTCTCTGTGTTAAAGAAATCCATAGGTGATTCTGGTGGTTTTCAACCAATTTGAATTCTGGTTCTATTACTTACTAACTGTGTGACTCTGGGCACAGCTTTTAACTTCCGCGTATTCTCATTTTTTCATCTAGATTACATAGGCTAATGAAGACTAAACAATAAGTTATTATGTTAGAATAAGTAAATATAATTTAAAGGTGGCTTTAAACAATCATTTAAACTAAATCATTTAAACTAAATCATTTGGTTCATGATTTTAAGATCTTGTCAATTTTACTCCTAGTATTCATAGTGACAGTTATACTCAGGGTGACAGAATGAGTGTAGTTAGTTATCTTCAGAAATAGGAAAATAATTAACTATTTCCCATCCACAATGCAGCAGAGGGGAAAACTTCCCCAGGGATTTCCATCTTGTTCCAAATTTCAATGTTTCATGATGCACATGTCTGAACAGCTGACTGTAGCTGTGTGGTTAAGTACGTAGACATGCCTGGGGTTTTGTTTCTATTCCATCACCCCACATATTGGCTTTCTAAAAATTATTTAGCCACTCAAGGGCTGAACAGATACTCTGTATGTATCATTGTATCCTCAGAAATCATTAAGGCCGCCAAGTCTACTGGCCTTGCTGTGAGTCAGTGCACTGCATCAATTACATTTATTAGTACCAATAAGACTTACAATTAGTTATTAGGACAGATATGCTCCTTCGTAATATTTTCTATTGTTTAATGCAGTTGCCAAGCTCCTTACAGAAGAAGAGGGTGCTAGTTTTTTTTTCTCTGTTTCCTCCCTGAGCCTCTTCTCTATCCATTATTCACTGCTCTCTGCCTTGCTCTGAAGAGTGACCCCTATGGACTAAATCTCCCTGGTTCCTTTGCCCTCTGCTACCCTTTTTGTTTGGCCAGTGGGAATTGTGAGTGGGGAATCAGAACGTCTTCTAGACCCAGAGCTCTAGTCATGCAGCCCCACCCAGCTCCCCCATTTCCACCTCTTACAGCATTTGGTAACTGTTTCCGCCTCTTATTGCTTTAGATCTAGGGCTGGTAATGGCTTCTTATTTGTGTCAGGTACTGGGATAGTCATTATGTGTCATGAGCTCACTAACCATACTTAGATCTCCATATATGTTCCCTTCGCTGATATGTTTGCATAAACCTTTTAGAGTGTGCTGTCAGTTTCCTCCTCAGATGGATAAACAACAAACAAACTTTGCCCTTTATCCAAAGTTCTAGCTTTACATTGTCCTTGGCATAGAGGAGGAGATGCAGGCACATTTCCCTTTCCTAACATTGTCTAAGCTAATGAGTGGTAGCAACTACAACAGCTTGGAGCACTGTGCCTTAACGGTCTCTGGAAATAGCTTCTTTTAAAATGTAAGGACACAAAGCATTTGGAAGTACCATGAAGGGTATTTCGGTGGGCTAAATGGGGAAAGGATGGTTAAATGGATGGCTTGGCTCTCTATCTACAAAGGGGAGAAGTCATCATCTACCATTTTCCGTGACATTTTTGTTTCTTGAAATTTGGCCTTCACTAAAACATGAAAGAAACTGCAAAGATATGTTTATTGCCATTATGCAGGCATATGTTAACTAGGTCCTCATTCAGGGCAATATTTGGTCTTTTTAACTCCTACATAGCTCTTGTATCATCTTCTATACATGCCTATGCTGATGCTGTTATAACATGCCAGTGCATTGCTTTAACATCTTTAAAGAATTATTTTTATATACTAACACAGAATGTTTTTCTGGTAAGGAATTTACAAGTGAACTCTCTTTGTCATGTAAATTCTAAAATACATCGGCCAATAATTATAATTAGGCTATTTTATATGCATTTAAACACACTGGATGATGTAATCTTTATGTATGTTCAGTTCCTTTCCAAACAAAAATGAGATCTTGTGCTGTGTTAGTTGCTCCATATGCAAGTGTATGCTTCAGCTCCAGGTTTGGATTTGGGGGGCATATTCCATTCCAAACACAGGGCGAACATCTGCCCATGAAATCTGCAAATATGAACACTTCAGGTATAAGGAGGAACAGGGACAAACCACATAGACAGTTGAGCAGAAAATGTTTTTGAGAAATAATAACACAGGCAAAGAGGACATCAGATATTTGAGGGGAAATGGGTGAATTTAAATTTCGTAAGATTAACTAGGAATACCTGTGGACAGACTTTACTGTCCTCCATAGTTTGAGAATGCAGAAGTAGTCAGATCTAACAGAGAAAGTGGTAAGCGGTATGTAACAATTACTACTTATTTCCTTTAGCATACATACATAGGTGCCTCTAAGACACAACACCCACCAACACCAAGAAATTTGATACTGTATTCTTTAGGCAATAGGAAGCTATTAAATGTCTTGAAGCAAGGGAGCAATATGATCCATGCTTCATTTTATTAAAAGTTACTTGGAATGGGTGTGTATGATTTGTTGAATTGTGGGTATTTTGCCAGATCGGGAGATCAATCAGGGAACAGTTGCTGTGATTCAGGCATGACATAACGAACACCCGAATGAAGTAGCATGGATGGACCCAGTGATATGGATGAAAAGGGAGGACCATGTGTGAGGAGAATTAACCAAATCTGAAGCTACATGTGAGGACTTGGGGCTAGGGAGAAAGAGTGGCCAAAATATTTTTAGGATATTTTAGTCTCTATGGTTGCAGCAATATACACTGAAGAAAGGGGAAATTATGAAGAGGAGTTGGGGGAAACTGAGGACGTGGTAAAGGTGTTTTAAACCTGGTGAATTTGAGAGGTTGGCAATATATATTGTCTATAAAACAGCTGGAAGTTCTCAAGTGCAATTTGAAAAGGATTTAGAGGTACAGACCTAAGCCTGAGAATCATATATCTCGAGTTGACACTTTAGGCTGTAAGTGCAATTGAAATCACCAGAGAAGGGGACATGATGTAGGGAAAGAAGTAAAGTAAGGTGGGGAAAAAATCGTTTTGGAGAAGGCTTATCATTTGAGGACTTGAGGAAAAGTCAGTACAAAGAACTTACTTTCCATTTTAAGCTTTAGAAGTGTTTCCTCATGCATTTCCTAACTTGATCAACAAGATAACCCTGAGAGGGCAAATGGTATTAACCCCAGGAAAAGAATGCCAGATACTGAAGTGGCTTGGCTAGGCTTGTTCAGTAAGGAGTAGGTAGAATAAAAACAAAAAGTCAGGTCTCTCATGTCTTCAGTCCAGCAACTTGCACACTGTCTTCGTCTTTAAAGGGGGATTTTCAAATGGAATGTCCCAGAGCTCTGGGGTCAGGGGGAGGAATGTCTGAGAGCCCTCAGGGAATCTGCAAAGCGCCCTCAAGAAGCCCTCTGAATGGAGGAGGCCTGGGGAGGGAGGCAGAGCTCAGTACGATTTATTGAGGCTAACTCTCAATACATACCAAATCATAACCAAACATCTTATTTGTACATAAGGTTCAGTCACAATCAGTGCAAAAAAATCAAATATTCCTTGGTGTCGAGCTCTAAGACTGACTCATCTTCTTCATAAAACCCACATAATTCTGTGAAAACTTCTCTTATGTTACCTAGGGAAAACAACGCAGGGGGAGGGGTGGGGATTTTCCATATTACTTGTGCCTCTTACAGTATTGTACTGTTCTAATACAGTATATGGGAGGTGGCTTCAAGGCTGAGTGGCAAGATGTGTCGTTTTAAGAGGGCATAGCAGAATGTTCTAACGGTTGGAAAACAGCTTCTTTGTCTCTTTTGGCACCTAACTTACCAAATGGCAGCTTCAATATCGAAGCAGAAAGAATTTTTGTATATAGATATCATGCATCCCAAAAAGATTTTCAGTAAGATAACAAAACACAAACACACACATTTAGGTCACTTCCCTGGAATGCACACAATACAATTTGAGTTTTTCCAGGTTTGCCAGTTTTTCGTTATTTTGTGCCTTATGTATTCTTAGAATTTAGCTTATTCATACTTCTGTGAATAAAAACATTGCTTCTTGGGGCGCCTGGGTGGCTCAGTCGGTTAAGCGTCTAACTTCCGCTCGGGTCATGATCTCACAGCTCGTGAGTTCAAGCCCCTTGTCAGGCTCTGTGCTGACAGCTCAGAGTCTGGAGCCTGCTTCGGATTCTGTGTCTCCCTCTCTCTCTACCACACCCCTGCTTGTGCTCTATCTCTTTCTGTCTCTCAAAAATGAATAAACGTTAAAATTTTTTTTTTAAAAGCAACTCTTCTTTAACTTCTCCCATAATTCAGAAATCATCATGGGAAGCAAGTTTCAAATCCGTGGAGACCTAGGTCTGAAATATATTCCAATATGTTTAGAAAATCCACTAAATATCTTCCCTGTAGTTTTGTAAAATATGTAAAGAAGAGCTCATGCAAAGAAATGAAACAGTCAGTTAATTATGTAAAAGATCCCATGAACTGCATGAGTTCAGGCATCCAACAGTTTTCTAAGGACTGCAAAGCCTGGGATTGGGAACAAAGGACAGTAACCTTTACCAACAGCCAGCTACTGGGTTTGGGGCTTGATATATAGGACTTAAATGGGTTATTTTTTTTTAATTTTTTTTCAACGTTTATTTATTTTTGGGACAGAGAGAGACAGAGCATGAACGGGGCAGGGGCAGAGAGAGAGGGAGACACAGAATCGGAAACAGGCTCCAGGCTCCGAGCCATCAGCCCAGAGCCTGACGCGGGGCTCGAACTCACGGACCGCGAGATCGTGACCTGGCTGAAGTCGGACGCCTAACCGACTGCGCCACCCAGGCGCCCCTTAAATGGGTTATTTAATCAACCAACCATTGAATGCAGGAATTATTACCAGAATTTTATACAGGGAGATACTGATGCTCAGAGAAATGAAGGTACAAGCCCAACCACAAGCAGGGGACTTGGAATTTGATCCTTGATCAAATTTACTGCGAAGACTGCTATGCCGCGTTGCCTCCAATCAAAACCTGAGATGGGTGAACTCATGTGGAAAAGCATGCCTTCGTAATTATCTTCTGGGTTGGGTTATACTCAGGCGTGGTCAAAGAAACAGAAGATCTAGGCAGTGCATATAACAATGGCTTATTATAGGGATTTGATGTCATGCAGTTGAAGGAGCTTGTTTCACAGTCTATGTGAAGCTGTGTCTGATGTTAAAGTCTGAAGACCAGAGGTCAAGCATCAGAGAAGGGCAGATGAACATCAGGTTGGGAAAGCAAGCTCAAGACGGAACTTGAAAGACTGAGCTCAACCCACAAGGATGGTCCGAAACTTTATTAGACTGGCTTCACCTCCAATTGTGATGATGGGGGTGTGCTGTACAAGATGCTGGCTGCCCTTTATCACAAAGCTAACCATATACCTGACTCCAAAGCAGGAAATTTGGCAGAAGCCATAGGAGCTTTGAACCCAGATGTTGTGTTTCCTGACCAGAAAAGCCAGAAAGAAGCAATACTAGGATGTCATTCACAGACTTCTTGAAGATAAAGCAACGTATCTTCTTCACCTGACCTCCCAAATCTCATTCCAAATGCTTCCCGTGGCCCATGCTTACATGGACCAAATGGCCTTCTGGGAAATGAAGATAAACCAGGCTGTGTATTATGCAGCCTGTCTTCCCCTTCTCTGGAATGTCATCTACTTGTTTCTCATTCACAAACACATTTTAAAATGCAAGTAAGAGTAGAATTATTGTATATGAAGTAAATAATTTGCAATTATTTGATAGTTCAGCTATTATTATTCACATTATTTTTCTATTAAAATATGATATTTCACAGCTGACCTAGCCTTTATACCCATATGAATCTGTCTACTGTCATCAAATAGTTTAAATAGACATGTCTTATTAATCAGGTCACCCTCCCTAACGATGCATCTTTCCTCTCTCAATATGAATGTGATGATTTCTATGGCACAGTGTAAAACAATTATAGAAAAAAAAACTGGAAGTGAATTAAATATCTCAGAAATTCCAGTGTCATAGATGTTATTCAGTTAACCTTCTTTGGATTTAGGTAACAATTATAAAGCACTAGGTAAATTGCTACCTTTTGTTTATGTCTTGTGCTATGTCTTTATTCTTCTGTGTACTTGTTTTCTGGTGTGTGTGCCCATGTCTTTAACTTATTAAAAAAATGATGTATAGAATTAGGTTAATCAGAGCCCTTTGTTTTCATAAAGTGCTACCATCATTTGTCCAGACATGACTTTCTTTTATTGCACTTTTTCTATTTGTTTATTATGTAATAAAATAATATTCATATCTACCACTAAAACCAAAAATGAAAACATTCCCATTAACGCACTTTACCTATGTCCTCTATTTCATCTTCTCGTGTTTCTATTGCAGACAACCACCGTTGTGAATTTCGTATGTGATGTTTCCCTACAAAAGGTTTGCATGTATAACGTATTCATACATACATATGTGTACATCTTCCTAAATGGGTGTGTATGCATATTGCTTTTTCACACATCCTCACACATTGCATATATATATGTATATGTATATATATACACACACACACACATGCATAAAAATATATTGTTTTACTTATTTTGAAATCTATAAAAATGGTATCATAGTGCCTTCTAGTACTTGCTTTCTGTACTCAATGTTATTAAAGCTTAACCATGAGGGAAAAAAAGCAAAAATGAACCTTTGGAACCTCATCAAAACAAAAAGCTTCTGCACAGCAACGGAAACAATCAGCAAAATTAAAAGGCAACCGACAGAGTGGGAGAGGATATTTGCAAATGACATATCAGATAAAGGGTTAGTATCCAAAATCTATAAAGAACTTGTCAAACTCAAAACCCAAAAAAACAAATAATCTAGTGAAGAAATGGGCAAAAGACATGAATAGACACTTCTCCAAAGAAGACATCCAGATGGCTAACAGACACATGAAAAAATGCTCCACATCACTCATCATCAGGGAAATACAAATCAAAACCACAATGAGATATCACCTCACACCTCTCAGAATGGCTAACGTGAACAACTCAGGCAACAACAGATGTTGACGAGGATGCGGAGAATGAAGATCTCTTTTGCACTATTGGTGGGAATGCAAACTAGTGCAGTCACTCTGGAAAACAGTCTGGAGGTTCCTCAAAAATTAAAACTAGAACTACCCTACAACCCAGCAATTGCACTACCAGGTGCTTATCCAAGGGACACAGGTGTGCTGTTTCGAAGGGGCACACGTACCTCAATGTTTATAGCAGCACTAGCAACAATAGCCAAAGTATGGAAAGAGCCCAAATGTCAATTGATGGATGAATGGATAAAGAAGATATGGTATATATATACAATGGAGTATTACTCAGCAATCAAAAAGAATGAAATCTTGCCATTTGCAACTACAGGGATGGAACTAGAGGGTTTAATGCTAAGTGAAATTAGTCAGAGAAAGACAAACATCATATGACTTCACTCATATGAGGATTTTAAGATACAAAACATCTGAACATAAGGGAAAGGAAGCAAAAATAATATAAAAACAGGCAGGGGGACAAAACATAAGAGACTCTTAAATATGGAGAACGAACAGAGAGTTACTGGAGGCGTTGTGGGGTGGGTGGATGGGCTAAATGGGTAAGGGGCATTAAGGAATCTACTCCTGAAATCATTGTTGCACCATATGCTAACTTGGATGTAAATTAAAAAAATAAATTAAATAAAAATACCAAAAAAAAGAGAGAACATATTTGCTTGCTAAGGGGAAGAATCCAATAAAAGGCAGAAAATGAAATATTACTTCAATCACAACTTTTAACAAATAAGATTGTCTATCAGTATATAGACATACAGTGGAATCCTATGCAACTTTTATAAATGCTTATATTATAAAACATTTATGAAATTTTTGATATAGAATGTTGTTTAGATTATCAAAATTTAAAATAACATGTAGAATGTACTTCTAAAGTGTGTAAGTCTATTTGCTTAGATTAACCTCTAGAAGGCTATGATTCTAACTGCTATCAAGGCTAAAATTGAATCTTTCTGCTTGGTTGGCGTATATTTTTACCATGGAATTTTGTATTCTAATTTTATGAATTCAAAATAAAAAGCAAAGTCTCAAAAAAAAGTTTAACCATGTTGTTCATAAGGCTTTAAATTCAATTATTGTCACTAGTACAGAAGATTCCATTGTGTAACTTATGTCATACTTTATTTATCCACACTCCTACTAGTGGGCACCTAGATTTCTTTCACGGTTTTCTTTTACAAAGTGCGCTATAAATGTTTCACATTGGTTCTTTGGGGGAATGTAATTAGTAGTGGACATGCTGAATGGACACAGCATAAGAGACTATTCCAATACAAAAATGGGAAAAGGTCACGAATAACAGCCATGTAAGGTAACATACATATACAGTGATATGTTCAACCTCCTTAATACTCAAATCACATATCACAATGACCCACTGTTTCACATTCATTTAAATAACAAAAATTAAGATGTATGACTCTTTCCAGTGTTGGAAATTCACATTCATATATGATCATATATATATATATATATATAGAATATATATTCATATTCGCATATTCATACATCAAGGCTGCTTGGTGTTGGGCGGGGGAGCGCTTGGAAGTGAGGGTGGGGCCTGGCCCGTCAGCCTCTGCAGCTAGGAAGGGGAAAGGGTCGTGGGGGTGTGTGGGGACGATGGCGTCGGGCGGTGACAGCAGGGTCTGTTGGGCTGTGCCCTTCGGTCCTCCATCACGGGCCGGCAGCATGACAGACCGGCAGCATGATATATATTTTCGTATATGCTCATATGAAAAATACGGCATAACATATTAGTAGGGAAAGGAGAAATTGTGAATATCTATGCATACATATGCATACATGCATATATATAAATACACATATGCATATGTATATGCATATATATAGTCAGTTTCTCCTTTCCCTACTAATATGTTATGCTGTATTTTTCATATCTGAGTTATATATATGTGTGGTTCTCTGGGTATCTGCTCTATTGCTGTCTTCAGTTTGTCTATACCTGTACCAGCCACAAAGTCTAATCACTATAGCTTCATAATAAATTTTGTTAAATTGAAATAGCAATTTGTTGCTCCTTCTCCACCCTCTCCTTTAAGATAGTCTGAGACAATTTGAGCCTTTTGCATTTCAGTACAGATGCATCACTTTTTCAAGTTCCATCAAATAAAATATCATTTTTTTTCTGATTTATTTAATGTTTATTTATTTCTTTGTGGGAGGAGGGCAGAGAGAGAGAGAGAATCTTCAGCAGGCTCTGGAGCCTGCGGGGCTCAATCTCACAACCATGAGATCATGACCTGAGCCAAAATCAACTGTCAGACATTTAACTGACTGACCCACCCAGGGGCCTCCTGAAAAAAATGTGATTTTTTAAAACTAGATTGCATTGATTCCACATGTCAGATTGGAGAGCATTAAAATCTTAATGCACTTAAGGTTTATGGTTTTTGTTGTTGTTGTTGCTGTTGTTGTTGTTTTATCCATGAATAGGAGCTACTGTTTCATTTGCTTAGGTCTTCTTAATATCGTTCAGGAAAGAAAATGTATGATTTTCTGCATATAGGTAGTTTGTATCTTCTGTTCAACATTAGGTATTTATAATTTTTAGATAGTTATGTTTGTTGTATGAATCATGCTTTTTAAATTACATATTCTGGTTGTCTATGACTGCTGCACAGAAATGCAACTGACTTAAGATTTCAAAAATTGATTCTATGCCTTGCTTTCTTACTAAATTATCTGTATTTATGATATCTATAATAATATTCTATTAATTTATATATGCATTTATAAACAGAAAATTATAGCATTTACTTTTCTGGTCTTATTGGATTGGTTAGAACTTCCTATAAGATGTTGAATGTAAATGGCAATAATGGGCATTCTCATTATTGTTACCAAATTTAAAGGGAAGGCTTCTGATATTTTCTTATTTAGACTGATGTTTATTCTAAGTTTTCTGCAGATGTACATTATCAGATTAACAAAATTCTCTTACCTTATTGCCTTCTTTTTGAATTAAAAATAGGTATTGAATTTTCTAAAAGTCCCTTTTGTTCTGTCTGTTTAAATGATCTTACTTTTCCCTTTTAATTTATTAATAACTTGAATAGTATTTACAGATTTTCTTTTATAAAAATTTTT
The DNA here is from genome assembly GCF_022079265.1 of Lynx rufus. Classification (NCBI taxonomy): domain Eukaryota; kingdom Metazoa; phylum Chordata; class Mammalia; order Carnivora; family Felidae; genus Lynx; species Lynx rufus. The sequence continues at coordinate 126,394,666 of NW_025814823.1, read as the reverse complement.
TAATGTTTATTTTTGAGAGACAGAGCACAAGCAGGGGAGGTGCAGAGAGAGGGAGACACAGAATCAGAAGCAGGCTCCAGGCTCCAAGCTGTCAGCACAGAGCCTGACGTGTGGCTCAAACTCATGAACCATGAAATCATGACCTGAGCCAAAGTCGGATGCTTAACTGACTGAGCCACCCAGCCACCCTAATATTTATAGATTTTCTAAAACCTACCTTTTTTTTTCAGAAAGTAATTTCAACCTGGATATCATGCATTATATTTTTATATACTGATGAATTTTATTTGTTATATATATATATATATATATGTGTGTATATATATATATGTATATACACACATATTTACCTTAAATTTTTTTTTTATTTTAGAGAGAGAGAGAGAGCAAGCGGGGTAGAGGGGCAGAGGAGCAAAGAGAGAGAGACAGAAAGGGACAGAGAGAATCTTAAGTAGGCTCCATGCTGAGCATGGACCCTGACCAGGGCTCAATCCCAAGACCCTGGGATCATGATGGAGCTCAAATCAAGAGCTGGCCACCCAACCAATGCAGTCCCCAGATGCCCTCCACTTGTAAATATTTTGTTCAGGATTTTTGCACCTCATGCATGTTGCTATCCATTAACATTTCTTCTTTGACCTATGCATTAGGTCATTCATCAGAGAGATGCTCTGTGGGATACCTATTCTTTGAAATGTGTTGAGACTTGCTTTATGGCCTTGTACACAATTTTAAAAATATTCCATATGTCCTTGAGCAGGACAAGTGTTTTCTAACTCTTGGATGCTGTTCTACATAGAGCTATTAGATGAAGCTTGTCAGATGGGTTCTATTTTTATTTTCATTGATTTTTTTTCTCCTTGCTATCAATAATAATTGAGAGATCTGTTTTGCACTGTATCCTTATGTTGATTGAGTTGTCAAATTTTTATGTGATTTTAACAGTTTTTACTGCCTACACTTTAAGGCTATTTTTCTATTCTTGTTTACACTGGTCATATTTTCCCAGTGGGTTAAGCTTTTCTCATCGTAAAGTCACTCTCCAAGCTCCAGTCTTTGTTCTTAAAATATATTTGGCCTATGAGTAATACAGTTACTCCAGCTTACTTTTGGTTATTATTTACTTAATGTATCTTTTTTATCTTTATATTTTTTCCTGTTAGTTTTCTTACTCTTTAGGAATATTTCCTATAAATAACATCTAACTGGATTAAAAATAACCCTATCTGAGAATCTTTTACTTGGTGAGTTTATGGTTTTATATGTGCTATATTTATGTATGTTGTATGTGTGTATATATGTGTGTGTGAGTGTGTGTGTGTGTGTGTGTGTATCTATATAACTGGCCATTTTATGTATATGTATTGCAATTATTGGAAAACCTGGATTTTTAAATACCATCTTACATTTCAATTACTATTTGTTTTGCTTTATCTTGGTTTCTATCTCCTTTGTAGCACTCATTTTAATTAAATATTTCAGTTTCATATTTCACTTTATTAACTTTCTTCAAATGTTCATCATTTTCATTTTACCTCTCCATTTTAAACATTTCAACCTATTTTCATTTCTAAACATTCCATATGAGTATGCTTTTTGTGTGTGTGTTCACTTGGAAAGTTTCCTGTTATTTGCTCATTTCTGTAATTGTGTCTTTTGTTTCTTCTACCATATGACGTATAGCCATTCCATATCCTGTGTCTGACGATTGCAGTCCTTGCAGGCTGGACATATACACTGTTTCTCCTTCCTGCTGACTCTCACTACTAGTGGTTCTAGTAGTTCTGATCATCTTGGTCAGCTTATTGATCTTATTCTGAGGTAGTTCTTAAGAATACCTGGGGGTGGGGGTGGGGGGTGCCTGGGTGGCTCAGTCGGTTAAGTGTCTGACTTTGGCCTAGGTCATGATCTCGTTGTTCCTGAGTTTGAGCCCCTCATCAGACTCTGTGCTGATAGCTCAGAGCCTAGATCCTGTTTCAGATACTGTGTCTCCCTCTCCCTTTCTCTGCCCCTCCTCCATTTGTGCTCTGTCTCTCTCAAAAATAAATAAATAAACATTAAAAAAAATTAAAAAAAAAGAATACTAGGTTTGCTTCCTATCTTTGCAGGTAGGTACACCTCTGGTAAATTCTAGTTTAGATCAGGAGTGCCAGATTATAATGCTTCACTTCCTAGCTGGTACAGGGTTCATTATCCTCACAGCAGTATTGCTACAGGGATCCACCCCAGGGCACCACACCTCCAAGATGCCTGCTGGTCTCACCACCCTAGTTGCCAGCTGTTCCAACTCCCCACTGCTGTGGCTTTAGCATCTTGTGCTGGATATTTAGCTTTGGGTCTCCCAGCTTTGGTTTTTAGATGCTCCACCTGAGGTTCAATGCCTCTAAAGTCGTGGTTCCTAGCACCCAGGAGCAGTCTCTAACCACTCTGGGTCCCACTCCTCGTTGTTTGTTTGCTCTGGGCAGAGGAGTGTTGCCTGGAGACCTCTCTTATATTGTGAGACAGCAATTATTGCAAAGAGTCTGTCCTATCCACAATCTCATTGCTGCAATAGGAGGGTCTTACGGAGAACCTACTCACTCATGATACTGAAAGCAGAATCCCTTCTCTGGGGGATTCTCCATTTTTTGTGAGTCCTTGCTCTTCATAATAGAAACCATTAAAAACAATGCCACCCTTCTCTTGAGACTAGGGAGCAGGCAAATGATTCAGAGTTCCATGAACACATAAATCCAAGCTAATTTTTGAATAGGAAGTGAGAGGTTCAAGGAATCAGAAGCCATGTGGGCTGTACAGCATATAGGGTGGCAAGTATCTCCAGGTCTGTGATGACAATGCAAGGGACATAGTGAATGTATCCAATGACTGACAGAAGTTGTATTGGGAAACAAACAGGGAGACTCCGCTGGAGCAGTTTGTAATATATTTTGGGTGTGGTTTCTCAGTGTGTAGCTCCTAACTGGTTCTCCAGCCCTCTAAGAAATTCTTATACAACCTAATACTTTTTCATAAATGTCATTTTTAGAGATGGTTTCTGTTTTTTACAACTAAGGCCCTTTCAGATGCAATAATGTAACACCTATTGATGATCCTCAGCTCAAGCAGGAATACAATGAAATAATGGCTAAGTTCTCACTGGGCATTTTCTTCATCATGAACCCATCTGGACTTTTTTCTTATGATAAAGGAGGGCAGAGCAGGCCACAGGAAACAGAAAGTCCCTTCAAAGGGAGGAAAATACACTGATAACATGATCTTCCTGCTTTATTTCAAGAATACAGTATGATGTAAGAGACTCTTAAAAACTGAGAACAAACTGAGGGCTGATAGGGGGTGGGAGGGAGGGGAGGGTGGGTGATGGGTATTGAGGAGGACACCTGTTGGGATGAGCACTGGGTGTTGTATGGAAACCAATTTGACAATAAATTTCATATATTAAAAAAAAAGAATACAGTATGATGGTTCTAATATATAAATGTTTCCTATGATAATGATCTTAATGGAGTGAAAGACTAATTACACAGACTATTAGACATAGTACCTAGCTGGTACCAGGAAGTTGAAAATTAATTTCAATGATCTGGTATAAATTTCCACCTTAATTTCTAATGACAAAATATTAATTTTTTGTGACAACAATAAACATTTGGGATAAGAAAAATATTAAATTTTTAAAGAACTGGTTGTGAATCAAAATGCAACTAGCTATTTTAAAAATCATTTTGATTATATGTATTTTGTTTGTCGTTTGTTTCTCTTAACAAACTTCAAAGCTTCCTTGAAAGCATTTGATCAACCCCATCCTTACTCTGGATGCAGAAAAGTCAAATGATTGGCTCCAATGTCAACACCTGGAGCATCAAAGTATTTTTAACAATTCCATCTAATTTATTCTCTTATAACTAAAAATAATAATAATAATTTACACTTACTTTGTTTCCATTTCTCAAATGAACCATCCCCATTTAAAAATAAATAATTTAGGGGCGCCTGGGTGGCGCAGTCGGTTAAGCGTCAGACTTCAGCCAGGTCACGATCTCGCGGTCCGTGAGTTCGAGCCCCGCGTCAGGCTCTGGGCTGATGGCTCAGAGCCTGGAGGCTGTTTCCGATTCTGTGTCTCCCTCTCTCTCTGCCCCTCCCCCGTTCATGCTCTGTCTCTCTCTGTCCCAAAAATAAATAAATGTTGAAAAAAAAATTAAAAAAAAAAATAAAAATAAATAATTTAAACTAGTAATTTTAAAAATCATCCTGAGGGGCGCCTGGGTGGCTCAGTTGGTTTGAGCGACTTTGGCTCAGATCATGATCTTCTGGTTTGTGGGTTCTAGCCCCGTGCCAGGTGCTATGCTGACAGCTCAGAACCTGGAGCCTGCTTCAGATTCTGTGCCTCCCTCTCCCTCTGCCCCTCCTGCACTTGCACTCTGTCTCTCTCTCTCTCAAAAAATAAACAATCATTAATTAAAAAAAAAAATCACCCTGATATTGTTCCAGGAAGCATGAGAACAAGGGAAGAATAGAATTTTATGTATGCTAATCAGCTCTCTTCCAATTTGTTTATCTTGCCTAATGATTTTCTTAACTGTGGAGAATACTTTAAGTGATTTTAAATTATATTGTTCCTTAAAGTTTTACCGATTGCTTCTGCAGTCTCTCATTTCTCAGAAGCCATTCAGGATCAAGCTTGTTGGGCCAAAAGCACAGTTAGAAAAGTGATGTCCATTTGCTCATAACGCCTGTGGTGTTTCCCACAAAGTTGGAAAAAAGCTAAAAAAAAAATTGCCTCTACAATTTCAAAAAATCCAGGGCTACATAGTTGAGTAAACATTTTATTTGATATTCTAAAGCCTTGAAAGTTTTACTGAAGAGCTGTTTAAAATTATGTAAAATGACAATATTTGTGGACTTTTAAGTGATCTCTACCTTTTAGGGGGACAGTAAGTAGTGGTGTAATATAAAAAAATATTGTAATTCTCCTAAATCTGAACATTTTATATTTTACCTGAAAAAAAGAATTAGTGAAGTAAAATAATACTGCACATAAAGCTATAGCAAGATATGTTTAATTCTCTGAAGAAAGTTATGTTTTAAGACTGTTTTGCTTTTTAGTTGCCAGAGGGTGACACTTCTAATTTAATTGCATTTTAAATATATTTTAAAACTTTAACAAAACCGCTTAATGAATTCTAATTTTTATTGCATACTTGGAAGTAACAATGCTTTTTTAAATTAATTTTTAAAAAATAGACCACTTTCTCTTAGAGTTACATATTATGCAGATGATGATATATAATAAACTCTGAAAATTTAATTATGAACAAAATTATGTGAATCAGATTTTATGTTCTCTTTTATAGTTCTCCCCCCCCGCCCCCCTTTTTTGAGACTCCTATTATATTTGGACAAAATCTTGATTGGCTGTTAAACTGTTCAACAACTGTTTTTAAGTAAGTTTCCTGTAGCAAGAGTAAGCAAGAATTATCCAAACCCACAAATACAATTTATATAACTACACTTCAAAATTTCCAAATATTGCAAGATTTCTTGTTTTCTACTCTTGGGTTTTTTTTGTTAAGGTAGAATTATTTTCTTATGTTACAGTATCAATTTTTCTGGATTTCGTTCATAGAAATAAATACTGTTTTTAGGTTTAGAGTCTTCCATTATTTTCCAGTAATTTTATAAACAACAGGCTTCACATGAGGTCAATGGAGTTTATTTTAAAAACTAAAATAAACATTAATTCTCTTTATATATAATCACAAAAAAATTTATTGTGGAAAGTTTTGGAAGAAGAAGGAAGGTGTAAATAATAATATAAAATCTCATTTTTTCCACTCAAAAATTGAAATAACCATTGTTCATGCTTGTTTTCTAATATTTATATTATATATGAAAGGATATATGTATTTTTATATATATCCTTTAATACTGTTATGGTCATTTACATGTACATAAGTATATACATATATACATTTCCTTTTATACTACTAGGATTATATATATATATATATATATATATATATTTGAATTTCTTTGTCATTCACTTTATTAAATATTTTATTAAAACATTTTAATGGTTGCAATGAATTTTTGAATATGGTTATTTCACAATTTATGGTTATTCTCTTATTGCTGGATATTTATGTCTTCAATTTTTGACTCTTTGAACTAATACTGTGATGGATATCTTTGCCTACTCTTCTTAATATTTCCAGAACATGGAATCAGTGAAGCAAAGCATATGAATCATTTAAAAAGCCTTGATATATTGCTAAATTGCCACTGAGAAATTGCCATGCTTGTAACATAGCATGTTGGTACTTGGGGAGTCCACAGGACACATTGGCCAGGTGAGACATTGGATCAAAGTGTCACAAATATGTCTCTTTATTGTTGATGAATTATTCTTTTTGGCCTTGATATATCCCATGAATGGGTTGGTTCATCTCCAAGTACAGACAAGAGCTTTCCCTACCTAGCTTGCAGAAAGAATAAAAACATTCATTAAGGGAAAGAAAGATTCCATTTCAACTATGGTAAACATTATATGAACATCTGGCATTATAGGTCATATTTTTCTTGTTGGTATTTCTGCGTTTTTTTTTTTCTCAGCAGAGTACAGACTTCACAAAATTTTATTTTCTCCCTCTGTTTAGTTGTTGGAGTAACAGTAACACATGATGCTAAAGATCAACTAAAAATATTAAATTCAGAGTTCTGGCTCCTGAAATCTTATTTTGCTAGGCTCAAAGAGAGGGTTAATTACTAATAAATAATTATGTTGTCAATAAATAATGATGAACACAAGCAACATAGTGACAAAGCAAAGAAAGACATTTTTTGTGGACTGTTTTCAATAAAATCTTAAAATCTGATTCTGTATGTTTTTGATAAGTTTTGCCTAAGATGAAAACATGTATTTGGGACCACTGACATCAGACTTTTGAAACACAGCTGCAAGCATAGTATTGTTTATAATTTCAATGAAACCTAAAATACATTTCCTTTCTGCTAAGGAAGATGGTGAGAGACAAGGGTGGGTTGGGATTTCACTCTTCAGTTTCCCAGATTTCTCTGGGTTCTCTCAAGACTGTCACATAAACTGTGTGTGTGTGTGTGTGTGTGTGTGTGTGAGAGAGAGAGAGAGAGAGAGAGAGTGAGAGAGAGAGTGTGTGTGTGTGTGTGTGTGAGAGAGAGAGAGAGAGAGAGAGAGAGAGAGAGTGTGTGTGTGTGTGTGTGTGTGTGTGAGGAAGGCAAACAGGAATTCCTTTCGGAAGAGTGACAATCAGTCTTAGCCTAACACTACTTCAGGGCAGATGTTCCTAGCAGAAATCTGCTGAAGTAGATTATAAATACTGTCTGGTTGCCAGAAATCAGGCTCACATTTCTTTTTGCCTTAATTTCAAAATGCTGATCCTGGTTAAGAGAACAGGAACGATCTCCCAGCCTCTCTCAATTCCCCTTCCTTCCATCCCACCCTTTAGTGAAGAAGAAACAAGTCTTCTTATTTTTATCGTGACTAAAGTTTTCATTTAGGTGAAGTGAGCCTTTTTTAAATCTACTAAAATACCTTCACAACTGCAGTACATTTTATAAATCTAATCAAAACTATGAAAGGTAATGGATGTCACAAGATCCCTTCAGATTTCCACAATATGACTATATATTTAGTTCTGATATAGCAGGCATGAAAATTCCTTATGATAAAGGCTCTTTAAGACTGGACTTTGCACTATCAATTTTGTTTTTATATTATATCTGGACCCTAAAATTAACAATATGCTGGTATAGGCATGGTTTCACTTTTGACAAGTCCTTCTCTTTGAAAGACGTATTTTTCTATCACATCACCCAGCTCCCACCCTGGAATCGAAAGTACTTCACTCAAATAATGGATAACCTTATTCATGGTATACAGTTTGGTTTTTATGACTTTATGGAAAAATCATTTGAATTCATTTTCTGATGCATGTATTTTTGATTTGTGGAAGTATTTACTCTAAATATCTACAGCCCCAGTAATCACATTCCTCCTTTCCTGCACAGGAGAGGAGCTAACATCTTGAAATTAGGGTGCATTTTATTAAAACAAATTTGAATTTTATTTTTCTATTGTTGAATCACCTCATTGTTTGAAAATTTAGACTGTCACTTCATATCCTAATATAAAAAGTTTCAAGAAAATGTTTTGCTTCCCTTTTTTTTATCCGCAAGAACAATGATGATATTATCAGTAGAATAACAGTGGTTTTACAGAAGGGCTTAGCACAGAATTCTAATACATAGCTAACTTCGTTTTCATAGCTGTTTTGTTTTTTTTTTTTTTTGATAGCTCCTCTCACTAAATTGTGAACATATTTATACTCATATTGGCAAATACGCTTTGGCTGTATTTCTGTCCATCCTGAGAAAATAAGTTAAGGTTTCAGGATTCCTGAAGAAGGAAAAGTAGCGGAGTTGTCTTTATAATAATATGTGCAAGGATTATTTACCAAAAAAAAAAAAAAAACAGAAAAAAAAATCCACCAAACCTGACAGCATTCTGGCCTTTACATTATATAGCATTTTGAGGCATTGGACTTCACCAAAGATAGACACATGTTGTTTTCAGATGTTCTTAAGAGACATGAAAGTATATGAATAGTTTCAGAAATGGAAAAGGGCTGTCTCTTTCTCAAATTTTCCATGTGTTGCTTCAACCCCAGAGCCAGCAACAGTGTCTGTTGATTTCCCACTGAGGGATAATGAGAGGTAGCACAACAGGTACAAGACAGCAGTGTATCTCCTCTGGCTTGCAAACCCTGACTGTCAACACAGCCACATGCTTCAAAGCAAAGGAAACTTTCTTTTCTGTGCATTTGAATCATTGTGTACCATATACAGTGCATGTAACAAAAACACATTCCCAACCTTAACTAGAAATAAAGCCATACTTTCAGTAAGAGAGTACTGAAAGTTGTCTCTATCTGTGTCTACCTCAGGCCTTGACTCTGGGTTGATGTTGATCTTTACTTAAATATGAATGAATTAAAGAATCAACCAATCAAATAACAATTAACAATCGCTATACTAAACATTTTCTTTTTTATTTCTTTGGCCAGTTAGTTGATTAAAAGGAAGTCTGCTTCAGATTCTGTGTCTCCCTTTCTCTCTGCCCCTACCCCCCTCACACTCTCTCTCTCTCTCTCTTTCTAACATAAATAAACATATTTAAAAATTTTTAAAAAGAAAAGCCTAAATAGTATAAGTAAGGCTGGTGAATGTATGGAATACGTTTTTATTTATTTATTTATTTTTTAAATTTTTTTTTTCTTTCAACGTTTATTTATTTTTGGGACAGAGAGAGACAGAGCATGAACGGGGGAGGGGCAGAGAGAGAGGGAGACACAGAATCGGAAACAGGCTCCAGCCTCTGAGCCATCAGCCCAGAGCCCGACGCGGGGCTCGAACTCACGGACCGCGAGATCGTGACCTGGCTGAAGTCGGACGTTTAACCGACTGCGCCACCCAGGCGCCCCTGGAATACGTTTTTAAAGGTGATAACTGCATATACTTAAACTAGTCTTGGAAATTGCCTTAAATCAATCATAGAAAAAAAATTGTAAGTCCTGAAATTACATTAAAGGAAGAAAGGCGCTTACAGTAAGAAGCAAGAGGGAATTGATACCCTCTGTAGGAGGAGATTGCTATCTCTTAGGGTAGAGAGATATTGCTATCTCTCTAGAGATATTGCTATCTCTCTAGAGATATTGCTATCTCTCTAGAGATATTGCTATCTCTCTAGAGATATTGCTATCTCTCTAGAATGGCCACATGAATGCCCCACAACATTTACATTATCTTTTTAAAAACACTTTTCTCATAGCATGTACAACTGAGTTTGTGTACGTCAAATGTGTGTGTAATTACCTTTGAATGATATTGCGTATCTTTCAGCAGTATTTCTCTATCCTCTAGCTCTGAGCTCAGAACCATGCAGTCTGGACTGTAGCTTACCCCTAATTACTTCTGTGGTTAATTTTCTCTTTTCACGTAGATTATAAATTCCTTGGAAGAAAAGCTTGTGTCATATGTTTCTGTATCACCCAATGTGGGGCATTCAATCAGTTTTTGCCCAATAAATGCTGCTTTATTGGCAGATTAACCCTCAAATATTTGGTGGCATTCACAAGATACACCAGCAAAGAATGAAGTATATACCTTATTTTTCCCTTAAATACTTTTTGCTTTATTTGGGATTCAAGTATTATATTATTCCCTTTTCTCTTTCCCATACTTTTCCCAAAAGTATTTCTCCAGTACTTTTCAAATCCCAGTCTTAGGGATTCATTCCCTCAACAGGTATGTACTAAGTGGCTTCTAAGTGCTAGAAACTGTGCAAACCACTGGATCCAGGGACATAGTTAATTACTTTGTAGAGTTTCCAATGCAGGCAATTTTTAAACAATGGTCAGAAAAGTGTCTTTTTGCTTCTTATTTTAGGTCTGCAGTATTCAAGGAAAATGAATGGAAACTTCTGCCAGATTCAATCTATGTGCACTTAAATTCCTATGAGAAAATCAGAGGTCATCTTTGCACCCTTGCTCAGTGTGTGGGTGGGTACTACGGGAGGGTGGAAGTTGTTAGGAGACATCCGCATCCACAAGGGTGGAGAGTTGCCAAATGCTTAACTGGGTTCCCGCAGAGGCCAAGGTGAGCAGGAAACAGGTTGCAGGAGTGACGCAGGGGAAGCCTGGTGGGGCTGCTAAACCCCCTCACTTGACACAGAGCTGCAGAATTAATGGCCAACACCATCAAGAGAGAGTTTAATGACCTTGAGGGGCCCCTCATAAAGTCAATGAGCTTCTACTTTCCAGATTGAAACTGCCCTTAATGAACAGAATCACCAACCACCCTAATGGGCTAAGGGTAGTAGAATGTTGGTCCAGGAGAAATTGAAGTCAAGCCAACAAAACTTTTTTTTTTCTAATGACTGGAATGGTTTTCTGCTATGAAGTGTGATTTTGGACATGCACAGAAGGCCCACAGCCCACCCCCTAACAATTTGCAAATGAGGAGATTTTACTATCAGGCTGCCCTATGAACTTGTAGTTTTCCATTCCATTGCTTAGAGTTCTAATATGATATGCAAATATTTGTGTGTGTGTGTGTGTGACTTACCAGATTAGCTTTCTTTGGGACTGGGAGAGCTGAGGATTGAGAGGAATTGGAGAAAAAGGAGAAGGGAGAAGAAGGAGGGGTATGTAGGTAAAGAATGGACATGAACGAGAGCTGGAGTGAAGACAAACTGTGACAGTAGAAGTTTAGTAAGAAAATCTGTGTCAAGAACAACTTAATGTGAAGCTCTCTGAGATGGAAGTGGCATTTTAACTTCCCTGAGTATCTGTAAAATGTGAAATAGGTAACTTCATAACTGAGAACACTGTGATTTCAAGATTTGTTTAAATATTTTTAATGTTCATTTATTTTTGAAAGAGAGAGAGACAGAGCGCAAGCCGGGGAGGGGCAGAGAGAGAGGGAGACACAGAATCCAAAGCAGGCTCCAGGCTCTGAGCTGTCAGCACAGAGTCTGACACTGGGCTCAAACCCACGAGCTGTGACATCATGACCTGAGCCGAAGTCGGCCACTTAATGACTGAGCCACCCAGGGGCCCCTCAAGACTCCCTTAAAGTTAAAATTCTTGGAAGCACCACCAACCTCTCTCACAGAAGGCCAGAGACATCACCAAACGAAAACATCCTCTATGAATACAGAGCTGACCAATACACTCCAGTCACTGTGATTAGCATGGTTTAACTCAAATGGCACACATCTTTGCTAAACCTTGGCCATAAATCAATGCTACAAGTTTCATGCTTTAATCTTTGCATTTAAAAAACCTGTATCTGGGTGGCTCAGTTGGTTTAGCATTCAACTCTTTATATTGGCTCAGGTTATGATCTCAGGGTTCATGGGATCGAACCCCATGTCAGGCTCTGTGCTGGGTGTGGAGCTTGCTTAAGATTCTCTTTCCCTCTCTCTCTGCTCTCCCCAAAGAAACAAATAAACACTTTTTAAAAAGTAACACTAATTGACATGAATGTCTACTGAGGGTTTATTTACTTGAGAATCTCAAATCATGATATGTCTTTTATTGCTGTTTTGGTAACTTCAAGAAATAAAAGGAAGGATAAGTGAAATTCAGTGGTTGCTAAGCTTCTGTTTACTTTCATTCATTCATTCAGTCATTCATTCAGTCATTCATTGAGTATCTCAATTCACTGAATAAAATGTTGAAAATTCAATGAGGGGCAAACCTAGGCAGAGTTCTTCATAAAATCTGAAGTTTGTAGTAGACACTGCATTTAATCAAATAATCAAAACTTAAGCATCTACAAGAGAATCTTGGCCTCAGTTTGGGGCTTGGGTTGATTCTTATATTTCTGTGTCTGTACTTTATCAGAAGATGGTAAGTTTTGCTTAGGAACTGTTTCATTTCTGTTTTTTTCAGAAATGTACTTATTTGTAAATTGGGAAAAGAACTTATCTTGATAGTTAAAATAGTACCCTTTATTGATATATTTGGAATAAAAGCCAGTAGCCTACCTGTATTACTAACTTTGATACGTTAAAACAACTTGAATAAAATTACCAAAATCAGTTCACATTGGGGAATGATTATTTTCCGCTTTTGGACACTCTCGAGTATGCATTTCTGTGACTCTGTCAGAATATTCTGAGTGCCCTAATTACCACGTAGCCACCGAATCATTGATTTGGTCATAACATAGAACAATTCTCTCCAATTTCAGGTTTGAAATCTTGGGCTACTTTGAAAAAATTTCCAAACCCGAATAGAAACATTTCTTGCTGAAGCAGCTGGGCTCTAAAGGAAAGAATTCTAGATACTAGATATTGTGTTCCCTTTAAAAAAAAACTTTGTGATCACTTTTCCCTTAATATGACATTCTAATGTCATTTATTCTTCCATTCCCTTTTGTTCTTTCTTGGTGCTATGTGTGACTAATGCAATGCAGATGGGCTTGTAGCCATGGAAACTACAGAAGGCAGAAATATAAGTCTATTCACTTGAGGGCATCTTTCCCATTTATCTATACCTGTCAGATTCTTGGTTGCTGATATACTGAAATAAACTTTATTAGATATTTAAAATGGAAATTGTTGTGATTAGTTTTTTTAAATTTTTTATCAACTTCTTGCTTCATTATTTTAAAATGGAAAACAGTGGTGTATTATGAATTATTAATGTCTCATGTTGCCTTGGGGCTATTAAGGAGAAGGTATCATATCCAGAGATAAATTCAGGTTGTGATTTTCATGAAAATATTGAAGAAATGCACAAAACATATCCAATAGGTGTGTACTTGTTGAACCACTTAGTCCTGGTGTGATACAAAGCTGTCTTGGGAATATTCATTCAATAAACACTCTATGTAAACTAAAGCACTTAGAAAAACAATTATGCATGAGATCATTATCTTTAATGGCATTTGAGAATAAGAAATTTGCTACCAATCATTCACTTTGAGAAAGTCTGTTTTATCTTTCATGGAAACAAAAGGTGTACATATCAGATAAGAACTGTTCTGTTCTTTTTCCATTTTAATTAGTCTCTCCTCCCATCTTGGCCCATTACTTTGCCTCCTTTCTAAATGAACACTGTTGTTCATTTCCATGAAAATTTCATTTGGTTTTCTGGTGTTTTTTTTTCTTTAATCAACAATTCCCTTCATTTTCTTTGATTTCTAGTTCACAGACTCACAGAATATTGGAAGTGGAAGGGTCTCACAAAGGATCTAATTCAACACATGCATTTTACAGAGGAGACAAAGAGCTCCAGTTTCAAATATAACAGCCTCCCCTACATTTCCTCTTTGATCAGGCAAGTCAAACGTCTTATGTCCCCAAATGAACTCTTATAATCCCCCAAACCTGCTCCTCCCACAATTATTTCCAATCAAATAAATGTCAGGAACATATACTCAATTGCTCAGGCCATGAGTCCTGAGGCCATTCATGACTCTTGTTTTTCCCTCTCAGCCTGACATCTAATCCATCAGCCAGTCTAAATTCATGTGTACCTCAAAACATTCATTCCATCTGTAACGACGCCATCCCTGACTCCCATCCCCCAAGCCATTCTATGTCTTCACTGGCACTTATGTTTCTCTGTGGAGCTCTTCACCTTCTGAAATTGGTGCTGTGTATTGACTGGCTGAATCACCATCACCACACTGTAATGTAAACTCCTTGAAGGCAGTGACTTCGCATACCCTGTTCATGGTTGTATCCTTAACTGCAGAATAGTGCTGATGCCCAGAATATGCACAATAAATTATACATGAAAGATCAAACAATGGCATTAGTTGAGTCATTGAGCAGCTATGTTATATGACTGTGTAGCAGTAAAGCTGTAAAGAGGACCTGAAAATTCTTTTTGTTCTAGTGCTTTCCTCACTCTAATAAGCTGCCTCTGATAGTTCTCTTAGTTTGTTTCTACTTCTTTAATATTTTTCTCACAATACAACATTTGCTTTCAAATATAAAGGAAAATCCTGCATTTACAGAGTTAATAACTTTATGGAACGTCACAGATTGTTCTTTTTGGATGCTACCTTATGTTCACAAGATCTAAATTTTTCTCTTCCAACCCTAGAGGACATCCCCTTTCCCTAAAATCTGAAGCCCTTACAGTAGAAATAGTTCTGATGTTACAAACCAGTTTTCTAACTTTCCATATCCAATCCACTGATATACTTTTGGATGGAATCATTAAGATACTGCAAAGACAGCCTGTGTGCTATCTGAAGCTTGGAGTTCTCTTCCACGTTCCTTCAAATTAGTGGCAGAATACCGTTCCTCCCATCACAGAACTGCTAGCTATTTCCTGGGGACTGCTTTCAGCTCTTAGGGGCCACTCCTTGCTTCAGGCAGTTCACAACATAGCTGTTTTGGAACTCTAGGCCACCAGAAGCACATCCTTTGACTTCAGCAACGAGCTAGAGAAAAAGCTCTTTTTTGCAAGAGTTCAGTGATTAGGTCAGGCCCACCTTAGATATTTCCCCTTTTGTCATATAACATAATAACCATGGGAGTGATACCTCATTATATTCACAGCTTATGTCCACACTCAAGATAATTCTATGAAACATGCACTCCAAGGACAGAATGTTTGGGAAACATCTTAGAATTCTGCCTTAGACTGTATAATTTCCAATAGTCAGAATTGCTGAGGGTATACAGAGACATAAAAAGATAAATACAATCAAACTTTTTCAAACTGGGGTATTTCTCTTTCCCTCAGCATTTTTACTAAGATGCTATTTGATGTTAACAAAAACATTCCATGCACCCATTGGTTTGGAAAATTTGTAATCTGGTATTTTATTTCTTTATTTTATTTTATTTTATTTTATTTTATTTTATTTTATTTTATTTTATTTTATTTTATTTTATATTTTATTTTATGAGAGAGCCAGCAGGGGAGAGGGGCAGAGGGAGAGAGAGAATCTTAAGTAGGCTCCACACTCAGCTCAGATCTCAATCATCACCACCACCCTGGGATCATCACCTGAGCCTAAACCAAGAGTCAGATGCTCAAGAGACTGAGCCACCCAGGTGCCCCTGGTAGTTTATTTTTAATTCAAGGTCTTTCAGAGCCTTTAATAATCCTGTGCAATCTCTAATAAGCAGCATTTCCTAATCGTATCTGATCAAGGAACATAGTTTCATGAGAGCGAGGCTGAGGGCTGTGCTAGTTGTTTACTGTCAGAATACTTTCTGATTAATCAGGTTTTCTTTCTGATTGGTGGGTGCCTGCTGGGCAACTAAGTTTTTTTTTTTTTAATGTTTATTTATTTTTGAAAGAGTGCAGGTGGGGGGAGGGGCAGAGAAAGGGGGACAGAAAATATGAAGCGGGCTCTGCACTGACAGCACCTAGCCCTATGTGGGGTTTGAACAGATCATGACCTGAGCTGAAGTTGGATGCTCAACCAACTGATGCCCCCAGGCTCCCCCACCTAAGTATTCTTAATATCACTTGTGTCATAGTCTGTCTGATTCATATTAGAATCACCTGGGGAGCTTTTAGAAATGACTAATGCCTATGTTCCAACTCAAAATATTGGAATATATGCGTAAACAGAGACACACACTTCAGTAACATTTTAATACTTCAAGTAGTTAAGAATAATAGCCATCTCCACACTTATCCAGGATTTTCTATATGTTAGGCATTATGCCACATGATTTCAATTAATGGCATTATACTTAATCTTCCCCCAAATCCTATGAGGTCAGGGTCATCAGATCTATTTTCACAGAAGAAATAATTGAAGATCTGAGGAGTTAAGTAACTTGTCCAAGATCTCACAAGGTTAAAATGGGATATGAAACCACTTTAGCCTCCCTCCCACACCCCTGCATTTCTTTAATAATTCTGCTATGCTATTAAGTAAAGTAAGCCTTTGTCAAAAGAACATAATATAAAATCTCCAACAATTTCAAAAGAGCTCCTCTCTCTCTGGACCTGTGGTTACATGATGACACAGGAAGAAAAGCACCCGGACAGAATTTTGGCATCGTGGCTCGTTGCAAGAAATGCCAGCCTTACTGAATGGAGACCATAGTGTTAATGCAGGATGAAAATCCGGGAGTGGGCCAGGAACTGAACTTGCCCGGGATCCATTTCCAGCTGGTTAAAGCCTGCTTCCATTGTGTTGAGCTAGAATGCAGTCACTTTCTAAGCAAATTATGTCTGTGCCTGCTGGGAGAGCCAGCTATCCTATGCTAAGTAAAAGGCACATCTTATCATTTCTGCCCATTCTGATGGAGATTTGGGGTTTAACCATTGGGCACCAAGATACAGTAACCTCAAAGGCATCAAGGACAATTTCACTCATGTTTATTGCATTTTTTCACATGACTTTTAGGAGACTTAAGCCCTGCCCATATCACCAGTTTCAGCAAGTCAAGGCTGAGAGATTAATATTCAAGCTTCAAAAGCACCTTTTTTTTCCAGACACCCTTTCGTGGATTTGCACACAAATCGACTCATGAACACGTATTTCAGAAGATGGAAAGTCCTCAGAGCTCCTAATAGGTAATGATAATAAAATCACAAAAGGTATTTGAGGATGGTGGACCACACAATGAACTGAGAAAAAGAAGCCCTAAATTCCATTTTCATTGTTTGCAATAATCCACTGTGTTTCCTTAAGCAAATATGTAGAACCTAATTGTGATTGTCTTCTACTTTGTAGAAATGTGGTGAAAAAGATGGTCTGAAGGTAATCTTGGCTAAATTGAAAAGAAAAAAAAAAAAAAAAAAAAAGGAGTTTGTGACCCGATTCAAATCCATAGACATTAGAGCTCTGTGAGGTTAAAAGTTATATAGGAACAAATCTCCCATTCTCACAAAACTCAAAATGTAGGTAAAATCAAGGTGAATAAACAGAGTATATGAGAGAATTTAATAAACTCTGTCATAAAAAAATGCAGATACAAAATGCTTTGGAGAGATCGTGGAGTTGATATTAGGGATTTAAATCCTAATCTCAACATTCGCTTGAATGAGTAATTAACTTAATCTGAGGTCAGCCTCAAGTTTTATCAATCGATAGCCATATTAGAACAAACGTTTTGGAATGTAGTAAAAAACTAAAAAGAAACCTAATGAATGTGCAAAGTGCTTTGGAAAGTTTTAAGTGCTGCTGTTGCTGTAATTCTTCACTCTTGGACTACGAGGGGAGGGAGTCATGGAGGGTTCAGAGAAAAAGGGATATTGGAAAGGTAGAAGTCTGATTGTTCTTTTCGTTTGTCTGAAAGGCAAATGTAACTGGGTGTTCTGTATTTTATTTGGCAACATGGCCTCAAATTTACTTGGAACTCAGCATTGGGCAAGCATCCAGCAAGCATGCGAGCTAGGCTGGGCACATTGGGTTGTTGTTCTTTCCTTCCTACTTCTTCATACTTCATAACCCCAATCAGGTCAGTTTCTTTTTTAATAGCCGATATTGCTGACTCACGCTGGGCTTGCACTCCATTCCTCTCTGCAGATCACTGGCCAATGAACAGCCACGAATGTATTCCCTCAACCTCAGAGAGAAGGAGAGCTCAAAATACCCTTGGAAAGTAGCCTGCACAGCTACCTGGGTCACTAAAACGTGTTCCATTCCAAAGGAATTACAACAGCTTAGTGTGATTTCCATATGAACTTGGGAAAGTCCCTCTGAAGGAATCTCACACTTTGAAATCAAACACAGGGTAAACTAGCTGCTACCTTATCTGAATAATTTACAAGCACATTCTATTACTTCTCGAAGCTTATGATTTTGTTTTATTTTACGTTTATTTTTCCACCCTGAACGAAAGGACCAGCCACATGAGAAGATTGGTCTATGTGTGTGTGTGTGATTTTTATTTTAGTTATGTTTGATTTTATGCTCCAAAAGAAAGTATGGTGTCAGTAACACTTGGTGTTTTGAGAAGACAATCAGAAGCAGTGAAGGCACCCTATCTCTCTGTTGGAGTGGAGGGGCTTCTGTCCAGGTAACCATCTGTGGGAGTGCCTGGAGGCCCAGATTTTGGACATGCCTATGTATGGCAAGGATATTGTATTTATTTAGTTCAACTGATACAGAGCAATAAAAATAATGTTTCCAAAGATGATTTTATATATATTCTAAGTGTGAGAAAATGAGAATTACCCCCCCGTGATGATTGTTTTATAATATATATACATATATGTAAACACATATATACGTATATATTTAATGTTTATTTATTTATTTTTGAGGAGGAGAGAGAGAACATGCATGCACACATGCACAAGCAGAGAAAGAGGGAGACACAGAATCCAAGTAGGACCCAGGCTCTGAGCTGTCAGCAGAGAACCTGACAGAGGTGCTTGAACCCACAAACTGTGAGATCATAACCTGAGCCAAAGTCAGATGCTTAACCAGCTGACCCACCCGGGTGCCCCAGAATTTTATTTTATTTTTAAACTTGAGGCAGCATTGAGTGACATCTTAATGGAGCATAATGATGAAAGGCTGCCGCCCTTCCACAAAGCCAACCCTGGATGCTCCCACTGAGAGGAGATAAAATGAGTTTTGTTCAGCAGCCCTCCCTCATGACCAGCGTTCCAAACCTCTGGACTATTCCCCACAACACCACTTCCCCAAATTTTTGCTGCAAACACCATTAGAAAATCCAAAAGGGAGGGCCTTGCCTGGAAGAAATGTGATTTGACACTGCCATAAAAATCACTTGTTTGAGAACTCTGGGAAGTTTCAGGAGATACTGTGCACTAAAGGAATTTTATTTGCTTAACTCTGTAACAAGGCAGGCAGAATTAAGTGCTTTCTGCCAGACATCTGCCATGGCAGGAAAAATAGATTTTAAAAGTGAGCAGGTTATGTGCCTCCTCTTTCAAGAACAGAAGTCTGAGAGGTGTATGCGGGTTGCAACCTTGACTGTGAGACCAGTTATAGGAAGAGCAACTTAGTCTGTAAAATGGCTCGAATCAAAACCCATGTAGGTCAAGAACACTGTTAATGGTGTAAGTTTGGCAATTTTCATTTTCAAGTCACTCGAACTTAGGATTTTAGAGGCAGAGCAGTGGGGTGACTTGAATAGTGGAAATAAAGATTTCACTAGATGCCCAACACAGCAGGCTTACAACCAATTACAGACATGGGTTTTTTCATTTTAGGTGGTAATATAGTTTTAAGTTGGTTCATCCCATGTGGTAGATCAAGTTAAGAAAAGCCTTATTAAAAAAAAAAAAAAAAAAAAAGAAAAGCCTTATTTTCCAGATTCCTTTCAGATTGTTTTGTACATGTGTGAGCACACACACGTGCGTGCATGTATGCATGCGCATGCACACACACACCCTTTTCTAAAAACAAAGTACTAATCAACAAAGGAAACTCTGAAAATGGAAACAAGTCTCCAGGGTTCTCGATTACTAGGTTGTTCTAACTTTGTTCCCTTAATACTTCATCAAAAATAGGAACATTATGGCCTAACAATAATAATGTAGCTTTATCACTGGAAAAAAGTAAGAATCATAATTAGTCACACCAAAGAGGGGTAGTCACCCTGCCTTAGTAAATGTAGGACTAAATAGATTCTTGAATGTTCTTTCTCTGGAGACCTTAGAAGATCATATGTTTTCAGATAACTGCTATATAAAGGGGTTCTCAACCTTCCCACCTTGTGCTTGTTCTCTGGGAGGAAAGAGAGCATAGACAAAAGTAGTTACAACACAAGTCTGAGTGGAAATGACCCGTTACTAATTGGAGGTGGAGTGCCATGATAACATTTAGAGATTGGGGAAAACGCTTTTTTTTAATTAACAAAATCAGATTTAAAATGGAATATCATTATTATAGTTGGTATATAATTATGAGCTCAGCCCGGATTACATTTTTCTTTATGTCAATGCAGTTATAACATACAATTTTTAAAATTTTGCTATGGAGAAAGAGGCTCACAAAACAAAAGAGCTGAGAGCACATGGAAGTCATTCAGCAGATCTGAGAAGGCACCTCCAATTAAGAACTGGTCAAGCCCAATGGAGGGTGAGAGGAAGGAGACCCCTTAGGGCTAGGGAGAATCAGGAAAGTCTTAATAAAGAAACAGATGTGAGAATCAGGCTGTGAAGGATGGCAGACCCTTACTTTTGAGGAGGGGGAAAAGATATTTCTGGCAGAAGAAAGCCACAAGCAAAGACTCTGAAACATAGCATGGGTTAACAGCTTCTTGGAAAAGAGCATGTTCCTTTTAACTTACTTGGAGTACAAACATAAAGGACATTATGAAATGGTAGGCATATGTTGGTTTGTTAGCTTATTATGATGCCTGAAATTTTTATGTCTTTCTCAATTCTGTCCTTACATAATATGTCAATAAACTTAATGTGAAATTCTCATGTGAGAGTCATTGAATTTCAAACATATTAAACAGGTATCCCCCTTGGAATAGATGACTAAAAATATAAAAAAAAATCAATATGCTATGAAAAAAGATGATTCCCCCACCCCATCTTTTGTCTGCTCCTTCTACCTATTTACTTGATTTTCACAGAACTCAAGTAGTTGATAGGACTTTAAAAGCTTTCATTTAGTAGAAATGAAACTCAAAATTTATGGATAATTTTTAAACAGGTGACTGACAGGAAATGAATTATGGGACTTTCCATTCTAAACCAGACAGAAGTTGATGGTCCTTTGGAGCTTGTTTAAACATCTCATTATATTTTACAAAAATCTTGGACTGGGCATTTAGCCAAAAATGTATTTCCCTTTATCTTTTGAATGAGATACATCCCAATAGAAATTTAATGTGCATGTCTTAGGCTCATTAGCACTTTTTTCCTCAGCCATATCTATTGGCTATATTGGATGCTGGATAATTTTGACAAATAGTAGACCTCCCCTCCTTCTCCAAAAATTACCTACCATTTTTTTTTCTGATAGCTGAGATATCTCCATGCCTCAAAAGAGAAGTCTTTTAGTAAGCTGGACTTTGAAGGTCTTGATCTCTCTGTGGTCCACCCCCTTCTCAACTTGTAAATACCCATATTGTGGATGCACAGCTGTAGGTCATGAGAGGATAACGGAAGAGAAGAATGATAAACCACAGGGGCCAATGATTCTCCTACAGGCAAACAGATCCCAATTAGCACTCCAGTTTCTAGCCTATTCTTGAGAATGAACAAAGAAGCAGGAGGGAGAGGAAGAGAATGTCTTCTAGACATCAAATATCATTAACAGTAACTTATGAGCCTTCTCAGAGCCAGTCACCATGCTCTGAATTTTTCACAATCTCACTTAAATCCTCACAACAAACCTGCCAGATAGGTATCATCTCCTTTTTTGATAGAAGAATGCAAGTATTTAAATTGTTGCCAAATAAGTGCTACAGAAAATACACATTATAGAAGTTCAGAAGGAAGGAAAAAGTCACTGGAGTGGGGTTGCCCAGGATGGTCTCAAGGCTGAGCTGGAAACGTGTATGATTTGGACCAGTAGAGGGCAAGGAAGGGAAGTTGCATTAGAGATGAGATAAAGAGATGAAAAGGCACATTGGGCTCTTGTGACTAGGGATTTGGGTTTACACAGGAGAAGAAATAAAAGATAAGGCTAGTGAGGAAATTTGGGGACACATTAAGAGGGTGACGTCGGTCAGGCTTCCGGAAGTAAAGTCTGAAGCAGGGATTCAGGTCCGTGGGTGTTATTATGCGTATGCTTTCTGGAGAAAGGGAGCAAAGGCAGCAGGATTCAGCAAGGGAAGATGCTCAGCATGAATGCGGCTTTGGCTGGAGTCCCGCAAAGGCTGGATACTGCAAGGAGCTCAGAGCTTGAACAGCACCACAGATATGGTCCCCCGTTGAAGCAAGTGCAGCCTTTGCCCCCCTGCAACCTTTGTTTGTGGGATGCCCTGAGAGGTGGGGAGCCCACTTCACATTTATCTGAAAACAATCCTCTGGAGAAGGAATAGCTGACAACAGTCAGCAGGTGACACTCCCCATAGCTGAGGAAGCACACACAGCCTTGCACAGGGGATCAGGGTGGCCCCTCAATATGTCCACTCTGGAACGACTCAAATACCATGCTAACAAATCTGGGGTTGTCCTCACTGAGGAAAGGAGGCTGAGGAAGGGGTTTCAAGGTCACAACACTATTTGGGATGAATATTATGAAGTGCTGGGAAAAATGGATTAGAAGAGTGAGGGACTGAAAGCGCCTTTGGTAGACAATTGTGATAACATACATATTGATCATTTAGTTTAGACACACACTGCAATAAGTGCCTTATGTGGATTATCTCAGTTCCCAATATAGTCCCCCAAATCTTATGTTATTACAGATGGGGAACTCCAGTTCTAAAAGGCTTAGTAACTTGCTCAGGTCTGTGGCGGGTAAATGGTGGAGGCTGAGTAACTGGTAGGTAGAACTTTGTAATTGTGTGTGAGGAAGGAGGCTGTTCGTACTAGTTTCCTATTGTCACAATAACAAATTACCACAGATGTGATGTCTTAACACAGCAGAAGTTTATTCTCTCATAGTTCCACAGGCCATAAATCAGAAATCAGTACACCTGGGCTGAAATCAAGACGTCAACAGTCAGCCATTTTTTAGCCTACGACACTGTGGAAAAATGTCAAGATTTTTGAAGCCATATCACTAGGAGAATAGTGGCATTAATGAAAAAAAAAAAAAAATGAAACCAGGCCAGGGATTAGATCAGAGACAGGAATGGAGGGGTTTGGTTTGGGGTGTACTAAACCTGAAGTGTTGGCAGAATATCCATGTAGACAAAGCCCTAGGGAGCTAGAAGACTGGGACTGGAGCTCAGAGGCAGTCACAGATACAGGCTTAGCACCGTGAGGAGGAAGGGATGGGTGAGGCCCAGAACACTGCCTGTAGCAATGGGGCTGGACCTCCCTCTCCTTGCAGGGCCCTGCCTGCCTGCTTTTCCTCACATCCAGGGGCAGGCTGGTACCTAGTCAGAGCTGCAGCCCAGGTGTCTCTATAATTCCTGCCAATCTCTTACTTATTTCATCTTGATTCTAAACTTCTGCTATCCTCAGCACATACCTAGGGCTCCTCTGTCTTTTAGATCCCAATCTAATTCAGATTTTCTTTTTCCCCATCCACAGTGTGCCCAACTCTGTCATGTGTAGTCTTTTGCTGTTCTCTTCTATTCTTCTTTACACAACGACTATCTAATTATGGGCTTCATTTTTCTTAGCTGGATGTCTTAAGAGTGTCTTACCATTTATGTTGTATACTGCTTCCCACTTCCTGTATCAAAACTAGAACATGGGTTCATCTGCTTCTCACCCTTCATTGTTCTTTCAGACCACTGAGGTACAACTATCACCTAAAAGCTCTACATTTGAGATCCCTATTTGTACCTTTATAACTCTTCATTTCCAAAACTCTCTTCTGTTGTGTATCTTTCCAGGATCGGCTTCCAGCTTCCTCTAAGACTTCAGTGGAGAAATCCCACTTATCTGTTCCATCCAAGCCACATGCTGAAACTTTTGATTTTTTTTTCTCAACTTCACTGCTTTTCCTCTTTATTCCTTTCATGATATTTCTCACCCATTACCTCTCCACTCTCCATTCATGCCAGCACAGATTCTACTCTTTCATGTGCTTCATCTTGCCTATGAAAAACCTCTGATGGTACTTGGATCTCTATTCAACTGGAAAAGCATGATGTGAATTAGATTCCTTTAATGGTCCAGGCTCTGTGGTCAGTACCATGGGATACAACATGAACCTGGCAAAGTCATTGAGGTTAGTTAGCAAGTTCACAGTCAAGTAAACAAGATAAGCTCACATCCACAGAGTATGTGGAGTGCCAGAAGACAGGAATAAGTGGTGAGGAATTCCAGAGGATAAAGAAATTACTTTAAAGGAGACACCAGGGAAGGCTCAAATGAAAAGATGGATTTTAAGCTAGGTAGGATATAATCATGCAAAGAGGGGGAAAAGTATATTCTAAACTGAGGAAGTATGGGAAAGCTAGAAAGGCAAGGAATGTGCAGGAAACCAGTATTTTAGTGTTGCTGGAATCCATGTGCATCAGTCAGCTTGGGTTGCCACAACTAATTATCAAAAACTAGGTGGCTTAAAAACCAGGAATTAATTTTCCTCCATAGTTCTGGAGGCTGGGAAGTGCAAGATCAAGGTGCCAGTTGACTTGGGTCCCAGGGAGGACTCTCTTCCTGTCTTGCAGGTGGCTTCCTTTTTGTTGCATCTCACAGGGCAGAGAGAGAGAGAGAGAGAGAGAGAGGAGAGAGAGAGAGAGAGATGGGGGGGAGAGGGAGGGAGGGAGAGAGAATGCTCTCTCTGCCTCTCTTTTTATGAAGCCACTGATCTCATCAAAAGAGCCTCACCCTCATGATCTCATCTAACTCTAATAACCTCCCAAAGGCTTCTTTTCCAAATACCATCACATTGGTAGTTGTGGCTTCAATATACAGATTTGGGGAGGGGGGTGAACAATACGTTTCAGTCCATAGTTCCATGACACAAAAAAGAAACAAACTGGAGAAGTGGGAGAGGTAGACTGGGGTTAAATTGTATCAAACCTAAGGCTAAATAATTTTTATCTCACTTGATAAGAAATGTGGAAACATTGAAGATTTTTGAGCAGGGGAATGCAATTCTTCAGAACAAATTTAATTCAGTAAGCACTTATTATATACCTGCTATGTTTAAAGCAGTGACCCTAGTATGAATGGATATAATTCTATAACATGATATTTGACTTTAATGACCTCAATTTCAGTGGATAGACAAGATATATGCATTATGTATATAATTAACATGTCAGTGTATGCTATTAATAATAAAATTATTAATGCAGTACAGTTTTAGCCTACGAAAGTTAACAATGCTGGAGAAGGAAGGAACCCTTCCCAGAAATGTGTTTAGGACAGTAACGTGGCAACACTTGTTAAGAAGGTATGGAAGGACCAAAAATAGAGGTAGAGACAACACTTTGACTTCCATGAAACAGTAATTTGGGCAAGGAGGTATTAAGTCTTGAAACAGAGGGGAAACTCCTGGAAACAGCTGTGAGAGACAATGGAGTAGTGCAGCTTATATGATTTGGCAACTGCCTAATCAGAGTGAAGTGGGGGAAAGCTGATGGAGTTTATAGGATTACTTTGAAGTCTCTCCTCTGGCTGCCTAGTTAAAGAATAATGTCACTAATGGCAATGAGCAGGTTGAAAGTTTGTGTTTAGGTACAAATTGGATTTGGATTTGAACTTGTTGAGTGTATAGTGACACAAGATATCTAGATGGGGGTGTCAAAATGCAGTATTGGAACTTAGGATATTAATCAAGACTAGAGATTCAGATTTTGGAAGCTACCTCCATATTGGATCAATTAGAAAGGATTGCCTAAGCTTTGGGAGAAGATGTGACCATGGAGAAAGAAGAGGAGCCAAAGGCAGAGCTTGGGAAATACCTACACAATGACCTGGAAGACAAGCCAGAAAGAAGTTAGGTAAACAGCAGCCAGGGAGATAAGGGTACATCCTAGAGAGTATGTCAAAGAAAGGGGAGTTGTGATAGGGTGGGTGCTCAATGGAGAAAGATAGCCATCAAAGAGTTTGCAGGTAGAGCATAGGTCACTGCCTCTGCTTATTTGTGCTTACTGGTTACCTTTGAAACAATAGTTCTAATAATAATAATAATAAATTATAATTAATTATAATAAAATGGCTACTTAGAACATAGGAGACATTCTTTTAAGTTAATTATGTGCATTTTCTCATTTAAGTCCCATAATTCTATTAGACAGGTTATTTTTGTTGCCTCCATATTACTTGTCATGCAAGTGAGGGTCAGAGCAGTAAAGTAATTTGCCCAAGATAACATAGCTAGCGAGGATCTGACAGAGCTGGGACTCATGTTCAGGTAAGAGTGACTCCAAAATTCTTGTTCCTAACCCCTGGGCAAACTGTCCAGCATGTCTGTAGATCTAGGAAAAGAGAGAAGAGAGTTCAAAGAGACATGACAGAGAGGTGATCAGTCACTTCCATGCTGTCTTCATTGACAACAGACTCGAGAGTTCCTTGTTCCTCTGACCATCTCCATGTCTACTGTGCCATCTTCCAATATGGTATCACCTCAACGTTCTTGTTTTTCAACTTCCACTTCCTATTTTATTGAGAAATATGCAAAAACACGCAGACTTAGTCCAGTGCATATTTAGTAATTAGCTATTTCCCCCTCTATTACTTAGAAATCTTTCTTGTCAGCTGTGAGTTAGCTCATTGATTCTCCACAATAACCACTGAAAAGCTTTATTTCCTAAAAAGTAACAAATTCACACTTTTTACCTCATGTAATAAATACCACATACTATTACCAGATCAACTTTCTTAAAAAGTAATATTAGCACCCTCTTTAAAAAACTGAAATATTTCCCCACTGACTATGAGATTTCTGTTCAAGTACCTCAGCATGTTATTCCAAGCCCTATTAACTTTGATTCAGATCTAGTCACTCCTACTTACTACTTTCTTACATTCTAAACCATCCAGAATACTAATTATTTATGGAAGACAGGCTGTTTTTTCTTCTTTGTCTCTTTGACTTGTCATTCCCTTAGTCTTGGATGCCCATTCCATCATTTTCATTCATTCACTTACTTGGGATAATAAACTTGCTTCAAGGGGTCACAGAGAGAGTGACATAGAGTAATTTATCCAAATGCTCTCATCTTTATATGCTCCAAAGTATTTTACAGGTATATTGTAGCTCTAAGTCATTCTTGAATTCACAATAGAACTTGCCACAGCGACTTGTCCTTAGCCTATTCAGTATGGATTCACTGAATGAACCAAAGAATTATGCCTTTTGGTGTAATAATGATGATGAAAATGACACGATCAATAGACTGTTGATTCTACTTTGGTGTTCAGAGAAATCCCTCCCCCCAGATTTTATCAGTATAATCTTTTCCTCTGTAATATTTGGTAGGTTTTCCTATGAATTCTGCCACTTGTTTGTAGATAAGAAGTAACAAGTTATATCACCACTTATGTGATAATAAAGATGTAAGTCATTTGACCTATGATTCTGATAAGAAGAAAGAAAAAAATGGAGAAAATCTGAACCCCAAATTCATAAAAGGTCCTTTTCTGTCAAGGTTTGTACATTTTATAAATTCAGAAATAGTAGTTTCTGACTTGTAATTTTATGAAGTGTAACATATTGAAAATGAATCTGAATGAAAACATAATAGTTCCAATGGAATTTTTATCTCCCAAGGCCTTTTATTTCCAAAAGTGAGTAATGTTGGTGCCTTACACAAATTAAATTGGACTTTGCTAATTTCATCCTACAAAAGTGTGCCAAATGATTTAATTTTGAGGCAAAATTATTATGTAATTATATTTGGTGTTCAAAATGCATATGGTTGAGTTATATAAATTCCATAATGGCTGATTTGTTTCCATTAAATTATTTTTTTCGTGGTCTCCTTAGAGGAAATGAACTCAAATTGTTAAACTAATTACAATCAAACATCAACTAGCTGGAACCTAAAATTGGATAATAGTTGCTGGATCAGCTTTTATGAGAAAGAGGCAAATACCAAGATACTATGTCAGAAATAATTTATCCTTCCTGCCCATGCAAATTCAATGGTGTGTCTTGGGCCCTATACTAATTCATTCATTATTGCTGTACTTCCTTCCTCTTCAATTTTGTTTATTCAAAAGCAAATATTTACTGAAGGCACTCTGGGCCATGTGCTGTAAATCCATGTTGAAAAATGAATATTTTCAATAAACACCCAGACACTGCAAGGACTTCAAATAAAAATTAAATCATATTCAGTGTAGTGTACTTACAAAGGCAAGAATATGGATTGTAGCAGCTATTAGAAGATACCACTCAGGTCTTCTGCTGAATGAAGTGTAACTGAATAATTGAATAATGGCCCTAACTGCCCCTGTGGGTCTACCACCCTGTTAATGCCAAAGCTATGCTTCCCATGAGCTGCTCCCAGCCAATGACTAACCATGGCAGGAGTATCATTGCAGGCCCATTTCTATGGTCTGTAGGACTCTGATGGGCATCTTTGGCTCAGGTTCCCTACTGGTCTATCTATAAAATGATACTCCTTCAACATACTCTTCCTTTCCTTCTCTCTCCTATCTGATAAGCCTTCATTGCAGTCTGAAGGCTCTCCCCTTTCTCTCTCTCCCTCCCTTCTGTTCTCCACAGGCTTCTTGAAAAATTACTTGGATATCTCTACCCACTTGGCATCTATACACTGGAAAACTAAACTAACACATAGATTGACATGTGCTGAGGCTCCAAAAGCCTTGCAACCCAAAGTACAACAGAACTTGGACTTCACCTGAGACCTATTGAATTACAATCTGCATTTTAGTGAGGCATCAGATAATTCCTAACACAGATAAGTTTCAGAAGTGCTGGTCTAAAATAATGAACCATGTAAATAAATCTTATTGTTATAATACCAACATTACACAGCAGTATATAAAATCAGAATATGCATATCATCTGCTTCATTGGTGTTTGTTATAGTGAACTTAAATAATGGCAGAAAGACCACAATGCATTTTCTTGATTCAGTGAAGTGAATCCATAACCCTCAATCTTCAGTTCTATGAGGCCAGGTGTACAACTTAACTATGTTTATTTGCTTTTTTTTTTAATTAAAAAAATTTCTTTAATGTCTATTTATTTTTGAGAGAGAGAGAGAGAGAGAGAGCATGAGTGGGGGAGAGGGAGACACAGAATATGAAGCAGTCTCCAGGTTCTGAGCTGTTGGCACAGAGCCTGATGCAGGGCTCAAACTCAGGAGCCATGAGATCATGACCTGAGCCGAAGTTGGACGCCTAACCGACTGAGCCACCCAGATGCCTCATATTTGCTCTTGATTTTATTTGCAGGCTCGGCAGCTAGGCAGTAATCACCTCCAGGTCACCTTTCAGCTGATCATAGGTTGCTCACCAGTATAATACTTCTGAGATTTCCATAAATTCTTTACATTCAGACTAAACTGTAGTAGAGACTACTGGTTACCTACGTGAACATACACTCTTCCTTCTCCCTAAGAATAAAACCTCAATTTTTGCTTCTCACACTACCACCAGCTAAAAAAATACAACAAGCAAAGGAACAAAAACTGTCATCTGTCATTTTCCTGACCGCTACTGTGGGATGTAAGTGGACATGTTGTATGGGATTTCCAAGAAGCATTCTTAAAAGGGAGGAGCAAACACATTTTCTTGTCTTCCTTCTTCCTGCCATCTGAAATGCACATATGATAGCTAAATTTCCAAAAGCCAATTTGGATTATGAGGAAATGCGTGAAGAAGCAACAAAATAGGAGGAATGTGAATTCTTCATGAACATGGAACTGTGTATCAGCCCTCGACTGCCTCCTTAGGAGTTCTTGAATGTGATATAAAAAAAATTCTATTGTTCTTAAGCCACTAGTATTTTGGGTTTCTCTATAACAAGAAGCTAATCCTAACATAAATCATACCACTACTAATGAGCATATATAATGACTGAATATGCAATTTGCATTTTGCATTAGGAAAATATAGATGGCAATTTTGGTAAGGGAAGACAAAAAAACAAGGGGCGGTGCTATGGAATTTAGTAGTGTTTTTCTATAATGTTTGTCTTTAAGGAAAATAAACATGTTATAATTAATACCTAGGGACAGAAAATGTCCAGCAGTGTAAACAGGAACATTCTCTTACTTAAATTTGTATGTGCGTATGTGTGCTCTATTGAAAAATAACTCACAGTAAAAGAAAAACAGCGGTTTATATTCATTCTTTCATTTGTTCATTAATGTATTCATTAAAACAAACATTCATAAAGTGCCTATTTTATATTAGTCACTATGGAAAGCATTGCAAAATCAAAAACATGACAAAGTCTTTATGTTTAGGAACTAATAACCTAGTAGAGAAGACAGAGACATACACAGATTATTAATATTTTGTAAAAAAAATACAAAAAAATACAATGACACTAAATGCAAGGACAGGATGTGTAGCCTTTGATGAGATGTAAAGAAATACAGAAATTATCCAGGTAGACTGAATAGGCCAAGGGAACAGAAGCAATAAGGGACAAAAGTCCTATGTGCAGGAAACAACAAGTAATTTTACGTTGCAGATAAAGCTGAAGAATCAGCAAGACTAAGTGAATGCTTTATGTTCCCTTATTCAGAAGGTGGACTTTTAATCATAGGGAATCAGGAACTATTGAAAGGTTTTAAAGTAGGGAACTGACATGCTCAGATTTGTGTCTTATTTAAAACTTTCTGTTGCCACATGGTGACTATGGGTTTGAGGAAGACGGCAATGGAAACAAAGAAATCAGCTAAGAGGCTATTTGAGTCGTCCAGTGAAACACAATGATGGCCCACATCCAGACAGTGGTGAAAGGCCTGTGAGGAAAAAGGAGCCCAGGTTGAAGACGTATATTGGAAATGAAATCATCAGGAGCCAATAAGTGATGTGCTGTGGGAGGTGAGGCATGAGGGAGTTAAGAATGATTCCATAAGTTCTAGGTTGAGGGATGGCTAGAGGATGGAGCCACTAACTGTTGTTCTAGAAAAGTTAAGCCCCAAATCTCTTACATGCAACCTCAAATTTGCACCTGAGCATAGGCTCTAGGGCCAGATTTTTGCAGATTAAAATCCCAACTCTACTCTTTTGACTATAAGCAAGGTATTTAACCTCTCCAGTTTATTTTTCCCATGTATAAAATGTTTTTTTTGTAAAATACAATGTGTATGAAGACTGAGTTAATACATGTAAAAGTACTTAGAACAATAATTGAAATAAGGTGCTCTGTAAATATTGTTCATTATTATTATTATTACTGCAGTAACAATCTCATGCATTCAGAGTGAAGTGGTTACCCATGAACCAAAGGGAAGTTGCTTGAACATAGAATGCTGAAAATTAGTATTTAAAGTGTTTCAAGGAAGAAGAGACCATGCAAGATTTGAAGCAGAAAAATATTACAGAAATAGGAGAAAAGCCACAGGAGTTCAGTATAAAGATGAGTATAAAGATATACTTTATATCTTTCAGTATAAAGATAATTAACAAGATCCAGTATAGCAGAGGGGCAGTAAGGTAGCAATACAAAAATGCTGACTGTATTGTACAAGGAGGAGATAATCGATGGATTTAAAGCAAATTTGATGGAGTGGCAGGGCTGAAACCAGGTGGCAGAGAGTTGAGAATAAAAGGATTAAAAATGAAAATAGCAAAAATAGACTAATCTTTTGAGAAGATGAAAGGAGTGGGGAGTAAAGTAACTGAATAAGCGAGATTTGAGGTCAAGGGAGGGCAATTTTAGAGACTAAAGAGAAACCAAGAATCATGGGAGAGCAAATGATCAATGACAGGAAGGTGAAAGAAACAGAATTAATAAAACATGTAAAGGGATCAGCTTTGTGCATGAGATACTTCATATTCTTATGATTAAGTACAGGAAAAAGGAAGGGAATGGTTATTGATGTTTGTAAGTATTAGAGAAGGGAAATAAGGTTGAAGGAAGTCATGCCTAATGGCCACAATTCCTTTTAACTGATATAGAAGGTAAGTTTACTGGTCAGTCATGGATATTCCCATTGATCTAGCATCAAGATACACTAATGGAAAACTTAGCACATGCTAGATGCCATTAGAAATAACAATTGTTGCAAGATAAATTGTTGACCCTTAGGGAGTCTTCCAATCTAGCTGGTGCCAAGATATGCCAAGTGACTGGCAATGGAAAGAAGAACATGACTGTTGTCATATATGTCCAGCAGGCAGTATGGACTCCTGGGATTTTGTGGAGAGGAAAATTAGTGTAGACTTTCTTCTTGAAGAAAGACTTTTGTCGGGACTTTAAAGAATTGATAGGCTTCGAACAAGCAGAAAGGAGGTGAGCTGGGGACAGACAGCAAAAATCAATATAAGATGTGATATTTTCTGAGTAGGATATTATTGGATTAACTGGAAAACTATAGTAAAGGCATGAGAATAGAGAAGTTTGCAAGAAGACTAAAAACTTCAGAGGGATTTGGAGGAGATGGACACTGGGGTGGATATTTTCATGAAGACAATCTGGTCAGAAAGGGGCCTTTAAGAATGGTGTTATCTGAAATTTCTGATTTCCTGGCACTGAGTCATTTTAAAGGAAGTGACCAGTCCCTGGAGAGACTGATGAAGCAGGATACAGTCACTTGGGTTTGGGGTCCCTTTGAGTGTGTCAGAAAGTCTGGAAAAGGATTACATTCTTGGTCCTCATCAACCCAGCCATGTTGACTGAGCAAATTCCAGAGTGGAGATGGGCTCTGTACCACTGAGCAATCTATCTTCTTTTTTTTTTTTTAACATTTATTTATTTTTGAGACAGAGAGAGACCGAGCATGAACGGGGGAGGGGCAGAGAAAGAGGGACACACAGAATCGGAAACAGGCTCCAGGCTCTGAGCCATCAGCCCAGAGCCTGACGCGGGGCTCGAACTCACGGACCGTGAGATCGTGACCTGAGCTGAAGTCGGACGCTTAACCGACTGAGCCACCCAGGTGCCCCCAATCTATCTTCTTGTACACAGAACTTTGTATACCACACTTAGACACCACACTTACATCCTCACACCACCATCACGCACACAGCTATGGATGCCACATAACAGACAAGTTACAGAGCTCATGAACCACTAGGGCTCCTTGGACCACTGATCAGGTGTTTTTGTTTCTTGTTTGTTTTGTTTTGTTTTGATTTGTTTTTGCCTACAGACTTATGAGTTTTTGCTCTTTTTCTATCAAAAGCATTTCAAACTACTATTTCCATTCGGAAAGCCACAGTTACACATGATAAGCAATAGAGGAAAATCCATCTAGGCAAATGGTACACCCTCTATCCCTATGTCAAGCCTTAGGCTGAGCATAAAGCTGTCATAAGCTCCCAGGGTGTCTGAACCAACTTGAAAGTCTGGATGGATAGGCAGTTGGCTGAGGAATGGAGCAGTTGTGGTTTCTTTGTAGAATGATGACTTCTGAGACAGATGTTAGGGATGGGAGTGAATGAGTGGGTGAGAGAAAGGACTTATGTCCAGAAAGAATTATTAATATTGGAAAAGTGAGACATCTGGGCAGAGGAGGCGGGCAGTTCCCTTGTTTTGCATTATCATGTGGGTTTAAGAATTTACTGTGTGCAAAATAAGTGGGCAGTACCAGGGAAAAGCTGCCAGGGCATGAGGTCTTTTGAAAGCTCTTTCTTTTGAGACAATTATTGACATTGGTTTTGAATGCCAAATGCCTGATTGTAATTCTAGTCAGAGGCAGTGTTCATAACATCAGGCCGTATGCGTCGTCGTGCACATGTGGAGAGTGAGGTTACTC
The DNA here is from genome assembly GCF_022079265.1 of Lynx rufus. Classification (NCBI taxonomy): domain Eukaryota; kingdom Metazoa; phylum Chordata; class Mammalia; order Carnivora; family Felidae; genus Lynx; species Lynx rufus. The sequence continues at coordinate 126,360,723 of NW_025814823.1, read as the reverse complement.
TGAAAAAAGATATAATTTTCCCATCCAAGATGGCTCATTTATTTTGATAGCTGCAAATGCACAAGGGAGAATGGGCATAGCCTTTGGCTGCAGGTGTTTCTCAGCTAGCGCAGATTGGCGGGGGCTGGATGGTGGAAAACCTGTCGACTTCCTCTCCAAATAGAAGCTGGGAAATCATCCAACACGTCCCACTTTCCTGAGAGGAAGCAAGATGTGGGGACAGGAAGGCTGTGTCAATAAAGCGGTGCAGCAAAGCCTTTTGCAATTGTTTTAGCATCATAAATATGCTACAGCCAAGCTTATGAAATTCTGATTCTGAACAATTGTAATTTGCTGACATTCTTCGACAAAATTGAGAGGAACTGAGTTTGTGGTCCTTTCCCGTGAAATCTTCTGTAAAACAACACAGAGAGGAAACTTCAGAATGGGAGCCACCCTTGTCAAACCAAGAGTGCTAATTAGGGCATGGAAGATTGTGCTTCCGCATCACAACCTGCCCAGAAAGAGGAGGATGTGCGCTTCTCAGGAGGGGTTTCCTGCTTGGGCCAGTAGCCTTGACTTCTGGGATCTTACTGACCTTGACTTCAGATATAATCCAGTCCACACAGGGTGGCTTCCCCAAATTCCTCCATGATGCTTCCAAAAGAATCTACGATAGTGTGCCTTCACCCTCATCATCACCTGTTTCCCAAACGCACAATCTCTTGTTTCTGACGTTGAATTCTTTTGGGTGATGACTCAGTGAATTCATCGCAGTCCTTCCTAGCTCCATTATCCCCCTGCTTCCTCTAATTGTAATGGCCTTAAACATCCCTCAGCTTGTCATTCCTCCCTAGCAGCAGCTGCTTCTGGGTGACAGCGGTCAAAGTGGAACAGACAGAATAATTCTGCCTCCCACTGCTCCCCTGCTGCTTCACTGTGCCTAAGTCTAGGACAGTTTAAAGAAGCCTCTAGGGCTGAGGACTCAGATCTAACATGATGTTTATGAATCACTGGAAAAACCCTTGAATCAAAATAGTTTGGTCTCTGCAGCAGGTTAATTTCCTATTTTAAGGATCACGGATTTACGTCATGTTGCATCATTAGGGAAACTTAATGGCCGAGCAGAGTTATGGAAAGATGCTCTGGGAGGTCCACCATGTTTGACAAAACTGTTGAAAGAACATACTAGATAGAAAAGTGAGAAGACAAGTAGTCAAAGGGTTTTAGACAAAGCTCTCTGCTTGAGCAAGACTAGCATCTTGTAAAACTGCCACATATTTTGTTTTCTCCCAGTCCTTCAAATATTCAACAAATCTATATCACACATGGACTACACAGCAGGCATGGTTCTAAGTCACAGATATACAAGATAAAACAATGGCAGTCAAAAAGATGATGGTCGGAATAGGGCTTATACTCTTATTCAACACATATTTATAGAGCATCGATGTCCCTATTTTCCAGATGTAGCCTGCGTTTACTCCTGCTGTCTCACATAACTATTAGCACTTCACCCTTTCACTCAAAAATATCTGTGTCTGTTCAGTAATTTATATGGTCATGTTAACTTATGTGCCTGGAGCTCTGTGAAGTGTTGGGAATGTGAGAAGAGCAGGTCTCAGGGAAACTCACAGTTTTAGAAGGTAATCAAGCACACAAGCAAAACAGTTATTCAGCAAGTGCTACAGCAGAAATTAATACAAGTTTCTGAGAAATTCTGCCATATCTTTTTAAAAAAATTTTTTTAGTCTTTATTTGTTTTTGAGAGAGAGAGAGAGAGAGGGAGAGAGCGCACAAGCAGGAGAGAAACAGAGAGAGAAGGAGACACAGAATCTGAAGCAGGCTCCAGGCTCTGAGCGGTCAGCACAGAGCCCGATGTGGGGCTTGAACTCACAAACCATGTGAGATCATGACCTGAACCAAAGTGGGGCACTTAACTGCCTGAGCCACCCAGGCGTCCCCATATCTTTTAAAAGCATTAGCATTTGGGGGTGCCTGGGTGGCTCAGTCGATTAAGCATCCCACATCAGCTCAGGTCATGATCCCACAGCTTATGTGTTCAAGCCCCATGTCGGGCTCTGTGCTGACCGCTCAGAGCCTGGAGCCTGCCTTGGATTCTGTGTCCTCCTCCCTCCCTCTCTCTCTCTCTCTCTCTCTTGAAAATAAACATTAAAAAAATTTATTAAAAAATAGGTAGCAACATTTGGCTGAAAGATAAGGGGAAGAAGGCAGAGAGGTGAAAGCAGGTGAGAATTAATCACTAATTTTTTTCTGAATGGAATAGACAGGGTAAACAATGTGTGCCTGAAACTAATAGGCCAGGAAAGAAGATGGCTTGTATGGGGCCCAAATAATTTGAATGTAATAAGAAATGAGGGTTTACTAAAAGCATACGGATAATATAAGTACACTTTAATATATACTTTCCAGGGGCGCCTGGGTAGCTCAGTCAGTTAAGCATCCACTTTCAGCTCAGGTCAAGATCTCACGGTTTGTGAATTCAAGCCCCACGTCGGGCTCTGTGATGACAGCTCAGAGCCTGGAACCTGCTTCACATCCTGTGTCTCCCTCTCCCTGTAACCCTCTCCTGCTCATATTCTGTCTCTCTCTACTTATCAAAAATAATCAAACACTAAAAAAAAATAAAATATACCTATTGCACTTTTCAATATTTCCTGTCCTTGTTCACACTCTGGACCCCAAATGTGTCATATGTGTACACACACACCACACCACACACATTCTCACACACAGCTGAAATGGAACATCTATATGCTCCATATTTATATAGATTCCACTCTTCAGCTGGGTGATAATCTAAGGTAAGAAATGTTTTTTATAAGAGAGACCCAAAGAGGACAAACTTCTCCCTGAGTGCTTTCTGAACTTCTCCTTTTATTTGGATTTTCCCCTTCCATTCTTCTCCCTGACTTTTTACTTTCCTCTTTGAGAGAATTCTGGGTCCTCCTCTTTTTATACACAGCTAAACCACCCCACCCTTGTTGATGGAGGGAGCCTTTTTATCGCTTTCTGGACAGTGGAATGTGAGGAAACTAATATGCAGCATTTCTAGGCCTGTAGTCTAAAAACTTTCCCATCATTAGTCACGTGGTACTAGCTGGACATTAACTTGGAGCAGAGCTGCCCACTTCTCCCTACTTGATGTTAGAGGAAACAGAAATCTATGGGAAGCTATTGAGATTTAGGGGATGCTTCTTACAGCAACCAGTATTCATTACTTTAAATAATATACCTTCTCTTCTTCCTCACTTTTTCCACTGAAGTTCTGCAACCCTAAAAGTTACCTATAGATCATTAGACAGGAATTCTCCTCTTCCTCCTCCTACTCCTCCTTATTATTATTATTATTTTTTATTCTTAAGAGAGAGACGGAGAGAGTGAGCTTGTACATGAGGAAGGGAGGGGCAGAGAGAGAGGGAGACAGAGAATCTCAAGCAGGCTCTGCACTGTCAGCATGGATCCCAACATGGGGCTTGAACCCAAGCACCATGAGATCATGACCTGGGCAGAAATCAAGAATCAGAAGCTTAACCAAATGAGCCAACAAGGCACCACTAAAAGAATTATTCTAATTGTTTTCCCATATATTCTTGTCTTATTCTTGAGATGGACTAAGTGAATGAAGAAGACCAAGGGTTTTGGTTTTTGTTTTACTTTGTGCTTTAATGTTAAAGTTTAGTTGTGGCCTATTGGAAGATTAAATACCTGTGTTCTCTCAAATCGGCCTGGGAGACCCCTCCAGTTACCTGCAACTCTTCTCTCAACATTTGCCAGAGAAACAAAACATAGTGTATGAAACAAAACATAGTGTATTAACTTCCACTCCTATATTATTTAGTTTTTATGAGCTTCACTAATGGAAAAAGTGATGGCTTGGGGTCTGCTTCTTGGCATCTCTCACTAACAAGGTGCAGATAAGTGTTCCCTAAGCCTTTCTAGTTTGGCTCGAAGTACTGCTCAGGCTTACTACCCACCATCCTTCACTCAATTACACACATTCCTACTAAAGATGTCTCTGCTTTGAGGCAGAAGCTGGAATTTGTTCACTTATTCAACAAACTTTGAGCCTCAGGGACTGGAAATTTCTAGGGATCCAGAGATAAATAAAAAAAAAAAGGTGAACCAACAAAAGAGCCTGAAATCTGGTATCAGAGAGAAACATATCAACAGAGAATCACAATAGAGGTTTTGATGGGAATGTGAACAGATAGAAGGTGAGAGGGCATGACTAACATAATCCAGGGTTATCAGGAAAGACTTCACAGAACACTCACCATTCCAGCTGGTTTCACGGGAGAAAAAGGTTTCATCAGGTGGAAGAGGAGATGAAGAAGGTTAGGCATATGATAGTATAAATTCAAAGGAAAAAGTTAGAAACAAGTGTGTCACATACAGAGAACTATAAGGAATGCAGTGTTGTTGGAGCATCATGTTGGTGCATATGGAAGAAGTGGGTGGGTCTAGATTGAGAAGGCTTTGGGAAGCAGCCTAAGTAATCCCAGCTTTATTTAGGGGGGTAGGACTCTACCTAGGACAACTGTCGTGATAAACCCATGATTTTCTTTATAGTCTTGCGGTCGATACCATTTTATCATTTAGACTGTGTGTGTCTAGGGCTTTCCATGGTCCCTTTGAAGCTTCCTTAGCTATGATTTCATGTTCAGTGACTCAGAGGGAGCAAGCAGGATCAGGAAGTTAGAAACAATGTGACTGGGAATAACCATTCTCCCAGGTTGAAGGCAGCTGATAAGGTCAGAGGGTGGGGTCCCCCTCACCATCCTGCACTGGCTGGGCAAAGGCAGGACTGGGGGCAAACTGTTCTCTTATAAGAAGGAACAGCAGTGTTGGAAGGTCTGAGATACAGGGCCACTTTTTGCTCTCCTTAATACCATGATCTGAACCTGCTTCTGTTCAAATGCCATGTACATGTTGGGTGCTCAACATATGTTTGTTGTTGATGGTTGCGCTGAATTAGCTCAGAATCTATATAATAGGAATAAGGACAAGATGTCATCTTCACAGCTAGGACTCCCCTGACAAATATATATCTCACCATAATATGCATGCATGTGTAGGTTTTAAAGGAATAACAGATGTTTTCTAGTCAAATAATGCACTTTGGTCTACCAATTTTAGAAATACACAAGGATGGATCTAGAATAACAGAGCTGGAAGGAAGCTTGGAGTTCATCTAACACCTTATTTTTAGATGATGAAACTAAGGCTCAGACATATTTTCCAGGTACTAAAGTTCTAATAGGATTTTAATATAAATGAAGCTCATTCTAGTAAATTTATATCTATTGCCAATAAAATGAAAGGTTCCAGGGCACCTGGGTGGCTCAGTCAGTTGAGCATCCAACTTAGGCTCAGGTCATAATCTCACCACTCGTGGGTTAGAGCCCCACGTCGGGCTCTGTGCTGACAGCTCAGAGCTTGGAGTCTGCTTCAGATTCTGTGTCTCCCTCTCTCTCTGACCCTTCCCCACTTGCACTCTGCCTCTGTCTCTCAAAAATAAGTGTTAAAAAAAACAGGTTTCTATATAATAAAATAAAATATAAAATAAAAGGTTTCTATAACCACACAGCAATTATTTTACTTTTAAAAATACCAGTAAGGACCTCAGGATTCTTCTTGGTCCATTATTATTTTCTTTAGTAAAGAAGTTCTCCACTACACTGAGTCTCTAAAAAAGGAAGACATTTTGCTCTTTTGAACACTACATACTACATGGTATGTGTTCAAAAATTCTTGTCAAATAAGATTTAGCCATACCTTCTCTAATTCCTGCAAAATTTTAATACTTCTATGAGCTAAACATTACAGATGTTCTTGAAGCACAAAACTGAAGGAAGAAAATATCATGTCTACATTATCAAATACTACTTTAAAAGCAATCTTTTAACATTTTCTGGAAGCTAATACCTGGTGGATTTTTCAGATAGAAACTTCTAGTCTATGCTGATTCTTCTGTGGTTGGTCATGCATCTGTGATGGCTGGTGGTCCTTTGCATTGACAGGAAATGTTATGATGACCACAGAAAGATGCATACAGGTTTGTTTTTCATCCTGAATATTCAGATCCTTTTATGCTAAATCTGGGATGGAAATAGTTCTCTTAAACAAACTTGCCCTTTTGACCTATAGAATGAAAAAATCATACCCTTGAGGCCAGTCTAAAACCTCTGAGCCAGTGAATCTCTAACAGGTGTAGCCAGACAATGAAGGATGCACATAATTTGGGTACTATATCAAATAACGTTGAGTATAATTAGAAAAATTGTATTAAATAAAATACAAAACCTATTTATCTATTGTTTTCTGCAATACAAAGTACAGAAAGTCAAACTCAAAAGAATCTTAGCTGGTTGGGGAGGCAAAAGATAGACTAGAGTTGGAGGTACGGGTGTGCGATAGTATTCAAATCCATTCATGTCCAAGATAGAAATCAGCTTTTAGACAGAGCCAATAGGACAGATCAAAACTGTCAATCCTATGCTGTGTCTGATAAGTCTTCTTAGTACCATTAGCTCCTGATAACTGCTATTTATAACAAGTTCAGCTAGAGAATGTGATCCATCTTCTAGGATAAGATCAGGATGGCTCAGGAAATGGCTGCCACATTGCTGACTCTCTCATGACCTTCTCCCCATGTCACCAAGCAGGTGCTTTCAAAAGAGTTAGCTGGGGCATGGGGGTGGAGAATCCCTCCAAACAAGAGCAAAAACAGTTGGAGATGATTTTCTCAGTTGATAACCCTGGAACAGAACCCCATGGAAGGAATCCAAATAAAAACCTTCTCATTCAGGAAATAATGCACGTCATGTGCTGATCACAGCCTTTTTCTCCATTCCTGTTCAAGGAACTTACAAAGCTGAACTCTTCCAAGTTTTCCAGATTTTCAGGGTTGCACTCTCCTAGCTTAAGCAGAGAAAGAACAAAGCTTTTAGGTCAGCCACATCTGCCAAAATAACCATTGTAATTACATGTATTATAATAAAAATAATTGGAAAGGTGGGCTCAGCACTTATAGGAGAGCAGAAGAGAAAGCAAGGCATTTTTCCTAGTCAAACTTTAAGACTGATGTTGGGCAGAAGTGCTTAGAGATGGGAGAAGGATAGCTCTTTGTTTATCAAAACTTGTTATCGTGACTTTGCTGTTTGAGTAAAACAGATTCAAAGTGTTTTCCTTCTAATTAGTACTCTCCCAACATTGTTGAATCATTTCTATTAATCATATCACTTTTTTTCAGGAAAGAGAGTAATAAATTGACAAATTACAAAGCTAGTTGTAAACAAACACTTGCTAACAGTATAATGCTATCAGGCTCTACCTATAGCTTACAGAATGTTTTGAATTTTACTCAGGGGTAGGGCCAAAGTTTCCTCTTTGGTGGAAACCGCTGTATAAGAATAATAGCAGTTATTGTTGAGGAAGTTCACACTGTGAGCCAGGCACTATGTTAAGCACTTTACATTACCTCATTAAAGTCTCATAACAAATCTATGAGGAAGGAAATATCATTCGTTCTTTGCCAATAAGAAAACAAGCTTAGAGAACTGATACAACTTGCTCAGCATCACGTAGCTGTTAAGTGTCTTGGGATGATAGTGTGGAGAGAGGATTGTGAGGGAGGCAGGATTCAAATCCAAGCATACTGCTGACTTTCTTCTTTCTTGAAGGCAGAAGGCAGTGATCCATGGGAGACACAAACCTTTAAGCTCTTATCAGTTTAGTGTGAATGAGTTTCAAATTCTTTCCTGAAGGCCATGAAAAGCAAAAAGGATCCAGAGAAGGTCAAGCGAGGAGGGAGGACACACGTAAAGGAAAAACGTGACCTGAGTTGAGAATTAGGGTGGCAACAATAGAACAGGTGCTTGAAATGGGGGCTCACAAAGGCCACTTGATAGGTTGGTAATTTAGCTCAAGGCCAATTTTTCGTGGATGCCTTTCTGGATTTACTTTTGATTTATTTACCAGAACCCTAAATAAATCAAATAAATAAAGTTGCCGTGACATGTGTAAGGTTATAACCAATTTATTTGTCCTGAGAAATCATGTTTTATAGTCTTTAAAAAAAATGCCTATTTGTTGAGTGCATAGTGAGACCAAGTGGCAGAGGCATTGTGGTAAGAGCTAATTTGATTACCCATGTTGAGAAGAACTTGTTCCCAGAATCCTAGTATGCAAATGTTTCAGGCACAGCGCTGGTGGTGGAATTTGGGAATTTGATACAGCTTTACGCAGCACATATTTAGGTAGCAGATATTAAAAAAAAAAAGAGTGATGTATTTTGCCGCTACTTTTAGTTTGCAGTTATGGCAAGCAATCAGCATTTATCAACTTTTCTTTCCAAATCAATTTATTTCTGTTAAAACTCCAAGTCAACATTAACTAAAAATATTAAAGAAATTATAGTATAGGTTATTTGCGCTTATGGCCCTATGGCAAATAATGTGAAGATCACATGCACAGAGCTCATCAAAGTGCTCAGGAAATCCTGTGGAACTAAATGTAGCTAGTGACATAATGACATATACAGAAAAATACTTTCTGGATCCTTAAAAATTATCATTCATAAAATTTCATTTTAGGAAAGCTAATCCTTATTTTAAATGAGTCAGATTTACAATGACAAACATAAAATTTGAAAAACAACAACAAAAAAAAACCAAAACCCAGTGCAGTAGCCAGTGGCTTTATTTTTACTCGTGTTTATTTTGCTTTTGCATATTATACATGCACAAACTAAGAGAAGTCAAATGAGTGTGTCACCAACGTTAAGAGGAAGTAAAATATTTTAAATGCCTCTCTCCATTTAACTTAATTATCCACCATCCCACCTCCAAGTGATTTGGAGCAGATTTTCTTGGGGGATTGTTAAATTTCTGATATCTGGCACGATGGCATTTGCTTCTGAGATGGATAGTGTTGACAGTTCTGAATAATATACCACCCTAAACCATAAGGGCATAGAATCTCAGCCCTAGTCCCCTCTACAACCTCTTCACTTTACAGAGCAAGAAAGTGAGATGAGAAACAGAACCAAAAACATACAGTTAAATATCCAGCAGTTTATTAGGCATACAATAGACTTTGAAAATTTGAACTATAATATTGCTAAAATATAATTTCCTTATTTTGCTGGATGTTTTCATTTTCTAAGAAATGAGCACATGTGGAGGAAGTAGCCTTCAGAGTCCATCCGACTCCTCTTTCTTGCGTATATTACATAATCCTTCTCTGCTTCAGTTTCCTTATTTCTATAACTATTTTTTTAATCACAGAATTGAAGGAAGGATTGAATGAGTTGACATAAATGTATAAAGCTCAGAGCATGGTCCCTCTCAAAAAGTTCTCTTTCCTCTCCACCATAGAATACATTATATGTAAGACAGGATTATTTTAAGGACTAAAAAATGATTAAAGGGAATACAAGTGGCTTTCTTTCTCACTAGTAATTAAAATCTAACAAATGCAGGCAACTTTACAAGCAAAAAAAAAAAAAAAGACCAAGTAAATATCAGAACTCTGTGCATAGGCTTAAAAATATTTTTCATAGTTATAATGAATATGCATATATTATATACTTTTTTTTGGTACACAAAATGACCTTCTCTATATTTCCATACTTCCTATTTCATTTATTTCCATATGTCACTACTTCCTAGTCACACTTCTCTAGCATTCGACTGTCCAGGAGAAAAACCTACAGCTTCTTTGATCACAACAAACTCAATACATGCTCTGTCTTATCACCTCTAGTCCTCAGGCACCTGCATGTTGAAGGTCTACCTTGAGAACCACAGAAGGTAGGGAAGATGTCTGATTCCTTCGTCTATCTGCAGTGATTGGCATACTGTTTAGTGCAACATAGATATCCAGTAGGAATTCTTTGATTAAAAAAATATTACCAAGGGAGCATACCAGGGTGTCCTAACCTCTTTTAACTTCTAACATAGTTGACATATTAATATCAAGTTGTCTCATCCCCTTTTAAACACATGTACCCTTCTCAGTGCTGTGCTAATTCTTGGTTGTCAGTAAATTCTCATATGCTCAATCTATTTCTTCAATCTTCATTCTATCAGTAAAGTTTCCTCTTTAAATTAATAGGGTTCAGTTTTGACCATCATTACATTTCAATACATTTTAACACCAAATAAATGTTAAATGTCTGTGACATTTTAGAGAGCCTATATTACCATGTTCCCTGCTGTAAAAAAAAAATAATTCAAAAGCTTAGAAAGTTTGGGTAGAACTAAGATGGGAAACAGTAACAGGAAAATTAAGGCAAAAGAACAAAAGAAAAAATATGACATTAATTCCAACATTAGAAAGTATTCCTACATGACTAAGAAATGTGTTCTGTTTGACTTACACACTTTTGCTGACATTTTCACACAAATCTGAATGTTCCTGAAGAAAAGACAATCAAGTCATCATCTATCAGACTGAACCTACTTAAAATAATATCTATGCCTAAAACAAAGACAAGAGAAAAGCTGCTCTGAAAAGATGCAAAATAGTGGCAGACTTTTGTGCTTTGTTACTTGTGAATTTTCAAACGCACAAAACCAAGTCAAGTCTTTACTGAAATGGCCAACATCATGTGGTCATCAGAAGGCAAGGCTGTTGTCCTGGAAACATTTCCTTTTAAAATTGTGACACTGACCAGCCCAATGTGCCAAAGACGAAGTCCTAAATCTGAAAATTGACAGTTTGCAAAGCCATGCAGTATATATTTAGCCACAAGGTCATCTATTTCCCAGATGACATCAGCAAGAGGTTTGCATATTTCAGCTGAGACTGACAAAGATGAATTTATGTCACAAGAGCAGGGGACAAGCACGAGGAAGTTCGAGGAAATAAACGCCTACAAGCAGAAAGGTTGGGCAAGGACTGCTGAGAAGTCCCGGGCTTAGCCCAGTAGAGATAACCACGTGCGAAGTGGGGTTGTGAACATTTCATTTAGTCCTGGGAACATAGCTGACGATATACAGGAAATCATTGTTTAATTAGCAATAAAAATTAGCTCTTCAGTTGTTTCCATTGGAGTTGTTTGCTGAAAGGTCTCTGTTTTTCAAAACTCAGGAGTTAACTATTCTTTACTAAATATTTGCTAACAACGAATGCCAAAATTTAGGTTAGTTTTCAGGATATGACACAGACATGGTTAAGGGACATTTTAGAGAAAGAACTAAGAGGCTAGCTGGGAAAGCAGATGAATTTTATCTGTGTCACTGTACAATATCTGTATAATGTATGTTCCAATCAATGGCTTGAAAGAGTTTACCCAGATTTTACAGTTTTTTGTTTTGTTTGCTTACTTATTTGCTTTTAGGTCCTCATTGATTATTTATTTCTACAAGATTATTTTTTACTTTCATTTAAATGGATCCCTTAAGTACCTGAAATTTTAATTGATGTTCTACATGTAGGAAAAGTGCAAAATGGGAAGAATACACATGTCAAGGTGTTTTTATTTAGTTCAGCTTCTCTGCCATTGACATTGTGGGCTGGGTAATGTGCTGTGATGTGAGGCTGTGCTGTGCACTGTGGGCTGGTTAATAGCATCCCTGGCTTCTACCTACTAGATGCCAGGAGCACCCCCACTCCCCTCCCCAAGTTGTGACAATCAAAAATGTCCCCAGGTATTGTCAAATGTCCACTGGGAGCCAAAATAGCCACTGGCTCTGAACCACTGATTTAGATCACATCATTAAAATGAGAGTAATTAATTGGAAATTTATAGAGAGAGACATAAAATAAAAGATAACTATTATAGCTTCACTAAAGCAAAGTAAAAAAGTCCTGTGGATTATTTCTCATCATTGGCATTATATTCAGATCAATTTCTAGAACTACACCATAGTGATGAATTCACATGAGTGCCTCTGAAGTCCGAGCCACGTCCTGCATTGTCTGAGAATGAGGAGATTTTCTACCAAATTCCACATATTCCCTCAACATCTTATAGATCATTTAGTTGTATGTCCTATTTCATAGACACGAGACATGCAGTGGTCCAATGCATTGTTTAAGTTCCTCCTGAACCAGGTCAGAACCCACAGCTTTAGATTCCCAAATCATTAATATTTCAAATGTACAATAGACTAGAATGATTTTCATCAGTTTGAAATTAATAAAGGTTTCTATCCAATTAGAATATTCATGTGAAATTTTCAGTTAATTATTATTCTCGTAGTAGAACCAAACCATAGCTACTCTTAAACTGAGCACATTCTGACCTCCTCTTGGTGGTAAAAAGTACATTGGAAATCTAAGCACTAGCTAACTCACCATTCAGTGTTCACTGTTCAGATAATATTAGAAATACTGTCATTTGTCCATAAAGTCTAAGAGAACTAAGAACAACCACTTAAATTTTTCTGAATATAGCAAAGTCACATATTCATGTACCTAACTATGGGCTATAGATATTCACCATTCACTCAGCACATATTTGTTGAGTAGAGCTGATTATATTCCAGGTACTCTTCCAGGCAATGATGATGCAGGTAATGAGCAAAAGAGGCAAAGAATCTACCCTTGTGGAGTTCACATTTCAGGGCAGAGAACAAAGACCAAACGTCAAATAAATACAATGAACAACGTTTAAGCTAGCAAGAAACAAAGTAAAAGGGGAAGAATTGATGGGTCATGGTAGTCAGGTAGTCATAGAAGGACTTTGTGAAGAAGAGGAGACATCTAAGCAAACTTGATTAGACTCAGGAAGCAATGCATGTGCAAGGGCAGTATAAAGCTCTAAGCAGAGGGACCCACAGCAAGGACCCAAATCCCAGAACAGGAACAAGTTTGGTCACAGTAAGGAGTTTGAGTGTGATGGGAAAGTAATGTAGGATTTCGAGCAAGGGCAAATACATGAGCAGATAGTAAGAGAACATTTTTGAGCAATATACTATGAATGTTACCTTTTCTCCCAAATTTTCCATAAATGACGAGGATAGGCTCATGAAATTTTGAGATTTGTACAATGGCAAAGTGACCTGGAGACTTTTGATGTTTCCTCTTTTATCCATGTGATAAAAAAGTCCTCCTGTAAAGAGAAGAAAAAGAAAAAGAAAGTCCTTTTGCCCTACTTGAAGGAGCATCTATGTAAAGTTCTGAGGCACAGTTCTGGTGATATTTGCTCCCCAAGGGTAGCTGCACTGAATTCAGCAGGATCCTCAAGTCTCACCAACAGATTTGTTCCTGGAAATGGTGAGAAGTCTGTCACCTGGGGCCTAGCATACTCTGTCACAGCAGGGCCTGGATCACCTGCCTTCTGCACCCAAGCAGAAGATGAGCCACACAATAAGGGGCTTATCTTTTATTCCTAAAGATACATAGAAGCCGCAGCCATTGCGGCTGGGTTCCTTGTCCAGCACTGACCTGAAGTGCTTGAGAATTGAACCAGACTCTTCCTGAACTCCAGGAAAACCTGACATTAGGATAATGTTAAACACTTTGTAAAACAAAACAAAACAAAAAACAAAAATGAAAACAAAACAATGGAAGATTGAAGAACTAGGGACTTGAAGCTGAAAGCTGGTCTCCTGTCCAGTTTCTTGGTTCCAGTGACATTATTTCACTCAACTTAATATATTCAGTTATCTGTGAGTCACTCTGCAATCTCATTTCAGACAGGGACAACACAGTGACTTATAGATACAGTACCGAATATAGTTACAGTACAGAATATACAGACTGGAAACAAGCTTTACTGTAAAGAATGCCTGTTGATGAGGAGATTATTGTCACAACCTAATTATTTCTTATTCAGAACTATAACTAATGGATTGTGTGAAGCCCCATTCTACTGCTCTGTGACACATGGATATGTGGGTACGTGTGTGTCTGGGAAAAAGTAAAAAGGTAGAGGGAGAATGTTGTTACCACCCATGCAAGGAAAGGCTCTGAGAACCTCACTGTGGAATTTTGCTCAGGTCACACTTCCCTAGGCATGGTTCTGTTTACTCTTGTAGGCAAAATGAATGTTTTTCTGAAATTCCAGTTGTGGATGTAAAGTCACATGCAAATCTCTTTCCTGTAATAGGAGGTGTTTCTCTGCCTTCTACCTGATATAGAAATCATCTCAATTATAGGACCAGCCATGTCCTTACTCTCACCCCCTCCCCCAAAATACTCACACTTGCGACTGAGGCTAGACTATATCCTTTGGGGGTATTGAAGTGGTTAAAAACACAGGTTATGAATGTAGTATAAAGTATATTATTCTAAACAAAAGTAATACTGGCTATGTTATACGTCCCTTCAAAGATATTTCTAAACATAAACACTGACTGATTCTGCCAGAAAGCTATGATTTTCCCAGTTGCTTTAGCCAAATATTGGCATTTTCATGTTTCAACCTTATATTGGTTTTAGGGTATGTGGTAAGAGGGAGGAATGAGAAGTCTTATTTAATCCTAAACTATACAATGCTATAAAAATACTTGCTATACCTAAGAATGTTAAGTTTTATATCTCTGAAGGCAAAAAAAAAAAAAAGCTGCCAAGTTAATTTTTTTGGAACAGACACATATTTCATAAACTATACTTTCAGAAGAGAAAAACTGAGATAGATATTTCTAAGTTGAATTTGACTCTTATGAAATGACTGGAGTGGACTTTATGGGATGCCTCCTCAAAGGCCTTGAAAGGTAATTAATTGCTTTTATATGAATATTCCTATTTTTCCTCCTTAAAGTTTTACACAGTTACCTCTGAAGCGATGTTAGGATAAAATACATCAAAGTAAGTCAAATAGCTAAACACCTACTTATTTTAACCTTATATTTGATTAAGTGGCTATGAAATGGTCACTCATCTGTTTTGATACATACAAAGGGTTTTTATGCAAAAAAAAATTATCAGTCTGTTTCATAATCCCATTTCTAAAATAGACACAGAGAAAGAGTCATTATCATCTCCCTTTAGTATTAGACACAATTGACAACTGAAATTCTATGAGTGCACTTGTGTGTACGTATAGTGTGAAGGCTGGGAAGTCCCATGGGAAGGAGCTTAAGGATCTGTAAGGAAAAGCGCATGCCGATGAGGGCGTGATGGCTCACCAGTGCCCAGCCTGCCTCTGCAGCCCTCTAACATGCCATTCATGCACCCAGGAAGTTGGCCACCCCCATGCCACTCCACATGCTAATGACCAATGGCTCTAAGCAACAGCTTTTGGAACAGGCACAAATGCTTCAAACCCCTAAGAAGCCACTCACTAATCCAGATTTTTTTCCAACTTCATATCACTTGGGCCTTTTTGCTTGTGGCCTAACCTTCCTGAAGGCTTCCCAGAGCCATCTTATTGACAGTAAGTAACAGAATCTGATGATTTATCTGTGTCTCGGTGGCTAAGAACGGGACTGCCTGTCATTGTGAATCAGAAAAAGCAATCACTCCTATTTTTCTCCCAGTTATTTTTCTTCAAAACAGAAATAGCTATCACTTTTCTCATCAAAGGACATGAGTATTTCTGTTATAAAAATTAAGAAAAAACAAAAATTCATGATCCTAGGGCCTAATAATAACCATATTTTGGTACACACAACATTTTGTTACATCTTGCCTTTTTCAGGTTTTTCTGTGCAATTACATTATGTTTATATAATTTAAAATCTTTGATGGCAACAAACTATTATTTCTATTTAATAATTAAAAAAATTTTAATGTTCATTTATTTTTGAGAGAGACAAAGCATGAGTGGGGGAGGGGCAGAGAGAGAGGGAGACACAGAATGGGAAGCAGGCTCTAGGCTCCAAGCTGTCAGCACAGACCCTGATGTGGGGCTCGAACCCATGAACTGCCACATCGTGTGACCTGAGTGGAAGCCGGACGCTTAACCAATTGAGCCATCCAGGCTCTCCCCTATTTAATAATTTTTAAAACATGATGGTATGTTATGAGCATCTTTACATGACAGTAAAAATAGATCTGCATCAAGTGTTTACTTGGCTACAAATGTATATCCTTTGCAGGAGTACCATGAATTTAAGAAGTGTTAATTGTTGTGTATTCAGTTGACTGTTTCTATTTTGTTTTTATAAATAACCTTGGAGTGAATGTCCTAAAAGACCCATCTTTTCAACTGTCTGATTATCTCCTTAGGATATATTTCCGGAAGTGAGACTCTCTGGTTAATATATGCTATTTTTAAGGGCTTTGGATGTAAGTTACAAAATTGCCCTCAAGAAAGGATATATCAGTTTATTCTCCCACCAATAGTGAACAAGTGTGGGAGGCTTCCTTTTCGATTCAGCCTTCATCATGTCATGCATTTACTTCTGTTGGCTCATGACAGAATATAGAGTCTATGGAGTTAGGGTAGATTTCAGAAGGAAAAAAAAAAATGTCTCAGAGAAGTTGAGACTATTCTGTGGCCCTTTATGAATCACAAATGTGAACCTTCCTTCCTGCCTCTGCTTTTGTGGGGAGCAGTGTTTCAGGTCATGTGTGGCATGCTAATGCTGTATGGCAAATGTTTACAGCTTGGAAAAGGCTTCACTAGGGTTTGATGTGGATCCAGAAGGAAGTAGAGGAGTCCCCCAGTGTTTGTGAAACTCAGCATGAGAAAATAATCTCCCTCCTGCTAAGTGGGTCTCAATACTCAAAAGCTGTATGAGAAGGTCAAGGGGATAGAAAATCTCTTCCTCTGCCTCAGGCTTTAAGGACTTGAGAGAAGCACTCTCTGATACTTTATAAAATGAGGAAATAAATAAACAGGAGCTGGATTCTCTATTCTGCCAACATTCCTTGTCAGTACCCTGTGAAAAAATATGTATAAATTCAAAAGGCTAAATTAAAAAAAGAAATGGAAATGTATTACACTGTTGGCAGGAATACATTTCTGATATAATGACAAAATCTGGGAGCTGTTAGTAGAAGCATGTGCTTTCAAATTTTCATTCTTCTTTGAGAATCCTGATGAATAAATATTATAAAATTAAATCAAATAGTGGGCTAATCATTTTAATACTTTAGTTTTGATACAGTAAGTACCCTTATTTTAACAATTCTCCAATACCACATTGCTGGGCTGAAAATCAGTTAGAAGTAGGCTTGTCAAAGGCAATTGTTTCCACATTCTCTTTCTTTCTTGTCTCTCTAGAGATGCCTTTCTACAATAGACTGTCTCTTTTCTGATCTTGGCCAGCTAGACCGACCTGTTTTATTTGGGTCTTATTCTAAGTGGCATGAGAATCAAGGAAAAGGTTGCAGGCACGGGAATAACATCATGTGTTTTTGCTCAAGTATGTCTCTATTTTCCCTTTCTTCTGGGCTGGTAGAAATACTGAATGTCTCCCACCCTTATCAGTCCAGAATCACGAGGCAGCCAGACCTCTCAGAACTTCCCATGGTAGCTTACTCGATACTAGTAAACTATACATAGGGTGACTTAAGCTGATCAAATGGGTTATAGTCATTGTATTACTTCTCTATCTACAAAAGTAATATCTACAAAAGTAGACCTTTCAACAATAGAGCCTGTTCAGAGGGGTCTTTGTTGGGCTTTGTCAATTTGTATTTAGCTGCCACTATCTGTCCTCTTGCCTTTTCTTATTGTTCATTTCTGTGACATCTGTTCCTTTTATTTCTTCCTGCATCCATGGTTTTCTACCACACCCCAAAGTTCAAATTGCTATCATTGCTTGAGTGTTTTCTATATTATTTCAGAGGAGCTGCTTGGCTCCATTTTTTTTTTTTTTGGACCCTCAGTGAGGTACAAGCTATGCGTCATTGTGGTGGAAATGTGCAACCATACATTTTTTCTTTTTGGGACTGAACAACAAATTTATTCTTGGTAATGACTTTACCTTTTGTACTCCTCTTTATTATTTCTGGAATGTGAGGCAAAGTGAGAGTAGTTGTTTTGACCAGTAGGATAATGATAAAATGAAATGATTTAAGTATCAGTAAAAAATTGGGGGGAGGAAATGCTAATATCTAAAATAAATGATGCTTTTTCTACGATGCAGTGTTTTCTCTTTAGATATTAAACATCCTCCTTCAGTTAAATACACAGTGGTAATAATAGGCTGATGGAATTTGAACATATCCAAAACTGTCTTGTGTTTATCCAAATGCTGAGGAGAAAATATTAGTTAATTCTGCCAGCTTAGAACAAGTTCCATTTACATGAACCTCTCACAATGATACATGATGTTTCCTCGCAAAAAAAAAAAAAATGACACAAAAAGCAATTTGTCTGTGTTTCTTGGGCCAGGTGCTTTAAGATCTAACCTACGTTAGCAATAGGAAGATGGCAGATGGACTCTTTTTTTAGATCTAGACTCTATGCTCAGATAAGTTAACTACAAACTTTTAAAATGGTTGTGTTCTACTCATACACCTTCAGAAAAAGAAAGAATAGAAAGTGGGACTAAAGGGGGAAAGAAAACCCTTGATGCTTTACAAGAACTTGGATGTACAAAGTCAAACCAAGTAGTTTGAATAGAGACTCTGTATTCGTAAGGTTTACTCAGCAGAATTTAGAAAGAAGTAGTAAGCATCATAGCTGAGGGCAAAGGCCCCTGCAGTCAGAGTGCCTCAATTTGAACACAAAGTCAGCCACTTGTTAGATGAGGGATCTTGGGCAAATTATTTAACATTCCCATGCCTCAGTTTTTTCCATTGTATAATGGAGGCCCGAATAAGACCAACTTCCTCAGGACTGTTATAAATATGCAGAGATGCATGTACAGGACTTAGAGTGATGCTTGGCACAGATTGAATACATGATGAAGGTATCATTACCATCATCACCACCAGGTTTGCCCTTATGAAGAAAAAGCCAGTTTCAGTTGGGAGAGGCCCAAGATATTGCAAAGAAAAATAGTTTTTTGTCAGCTTCCAATAGCAACATTCTTTCTATGGGATTCCAGAAGAAGGAAAAGTAGTGAAATCATTTTTTTAAAATTCTTGGGCATTACTTTTTATAATAAATTGTATTTTTTAAATCATCAGAGTAAAATTGACTTTTTTTGTTATATAGTTTTATTAATGTTGATACATGTGCAGATTTATGTAACCACCACCACAATCAGAAGAGAGAACTGTTTTCCACCACAAAAAAAAATCCCCTTTGCAACAAGCCTACTCCCAGCTGTAACTCCTGACAACCCCTGATCTGCTTTCTATCACCACAGTTTTTACTTGAGAAAGTCGTTTAAATGGAATCGTATTTAACGTCATCTTTTGAGGTTAACAACTTTCACGCAGCATAATGACTTTGTGATTCCCCCATGATGTTGCATGCATCAGTATTTTGTTCCTTTTTATTGCTGAATATTCCATTACCAGTTTGTCTTCACACTCAGCTGTTCAAGGATATTTGTGGATAGAGCTGTTATAAACATTTGTGTACAAGTCTTTGTGTGCATATAAGTTTTTGTTTTTCTTGAAATAAAACTTTTTACTTCATTTCTGTTAAATCTCATATTTGTGACTAGGAGACTTCATTTGGAGGAATAGAAATCTCAGTAGCCAGAGAAACAAACTAAGTCAGCAAGTGGATTTCAACCATATTAGGGACAAACCAACAGAGACTCCAGTAATATAAAAAGGTCTCTGAAATTCAGGGACATTTTATTCATTCATTCATTCATTCATTCAAGTTTATTTATTTTGAGAGAGAAAGACCATGACCCGAGCCAAAATCAAGAGTCAGACACTTAACCAACTGAGCTACCCAGGCACTCCCATGGACATTTTTAATAGGAAACATTATTAAAAACATGTGGTTAATTGATATTAGTTTTCCTTAACTTCATGAAGAGTATAAGTTTATTGTCCATTTGGGGTTGTTCTTTGTTTTTCTTTTCTCTTTCAAGCAGGATTTTTATCTAAAATTTCCAAAGATCTCACATTGTACTCAAATTCTGATTTAGTAATGCAACTGTTTTCTATGTTTGATAAGGCCCTTTTCCTTTTCCACTTCTGAAAGCAAGATTATTTTTAATGGTTTCATCAGGGCCATGAAAATAACCTTTCACAAAAACAACTTTTGACTAAGGTAACTGCTTGTCTCTTTGCTGAGAGTTAAGAAATAAAGCAAAGTTGTCCACGTGTTCGGAAACTAAAATTAAATATGACAAGAAGTCCAAATATTAGTGTTTTTTCCTGTTGGGCTATATAAAGCTTCTGCTGATTCGTCAATGTTTCCTATAACATGTTAGCCAGAGCTAAACAGTTAAAACTCTTTCCTTTGGTAGTCTGGCAGCTGAGTTTCCATCATTTACTGTGCTATAAAAGAAAATTCATCATAAATTGTTTTGGTCTCTTGGAACATTTCTGCTGGCAAATGAAGGTGATAGTTAACAGAGTCTCATTCAAAACAGAACAACAGCAATATTAACCAATGTAAGTCTAAAAACACTAGGAAATATTGCTTCGAAACTAAAAATAAAAACCAGTTCTCACTAGGAGAAAGAAGGCAAGGGCTGGCCTGCTTTAGAAGATAAGTGGTAACTCCATGGATCTAAGCAGAACTAATCAGACAATTTTTTTATCTAGGGAGATTTGATAAAAAACAAAATCATACCATTTCATAGGCTGAGTTTCTGTCAGAAGTACCATCCCATCATGGGAATTTTGTATTGTGTGGCTGAATTCCCTTGGTGAGGCTATGTCTGATTTGTAAGATTTTGTTCATATAAAGAAACCCTTACAGAAAATTGTAAGCACAGAAAAAAAAAAGAGGCAGAGAAAAGGGAGGAAGTTTTAGTCATCCTTTAGCATCTCCTTCTATATTCTCAAATCCTGGAAAACCTATTTGATAAGAGAGGGTTATTTTGTGAGCTAAAACTCTCATGGTAAAAAATGTTATCACCTTTGAGAATATTTTCATCAAGCTGTGACAAACCAGTGATCACTTTTTCTCCAAGTCAGGAATATAGCTCAATGATTATCACATTGAAATCATATAATTATGCCACCTGTTATGCTTTATTTCTCTTTAATAATTGAATTGTGTAAATTCTGTGAACAGTACATTGATGACCAGCTACTCATTTATGATAACCCCAAATTTTAAATGTCCCCAAACTTAAAAATATAGACATACATTGAGAGTCTGATGTGAAACACAAATAATCCTTAAGAATTGGAAATCTTGGTTTCTAGACTGAGCTCTGATGTGAATTATTTTTCAAAATTTGAACCTCAGATTTCTAGAAAGTAAATTTTGGAGTTAGTTCAAATGTTGGCTTAAATTTCAGCACTGCTATCTAATTAACTGTGATGTAGGGTAAATTATTTAACTAATATGATCCTTCCATTCTTTACAATGGTTAAAATTGTTCCTGGCATGTTTACCTAATAAAGTAGAGGTGAAATAATGGTAAGGTATGTGAGAGTACGTAGAAAACTCTCAAAAACTATCATTTAAAAATAAAGCTATGCTAAAAATAAACTACTGAGATTTTTGCATGGTGAAGGAAACCATCAACAAAAATGAACAGGCAATCTATATATGGAATGAGAGAAGATATTTGCAAAAATATATCTGATAAGAGGCTAAGAATCAAAATATACAAAAAACAACAACAAAACCCAAAAAACACAACTAAACACCACATGAATAGTTCAATTAAAAATGGGAAAAGGACCTGAACCAATATTTTTCTCAGGAAAATATGTGTATGGGCAACAGATATATGAAGGGATACTCATTATCACTAGTAATCAGGGAAATTCAAATCAAAACCACAGTGTGGTATCACCTTACACCTGTCAGAAGGGCTGGTACCAAAAAGACAAGAAATAATAAGAATAGGTGAGGATTTGGAGAAAAAGGAACCCTCATACACTGTTGTAGGAATGCAAATTGGTGCAGCCACTGTGGAAAACAGTACCATACAATCCAGTAATTCCACTACTAGATATTTATCCAAAGAATATGGAAACACTAACTCAAAAAGGTATATGTACTCTTATGTTTATTGCAGCATTATTTACAACAGCCAAGATATGGAAGAAAGCTAAGTGTCTATCAATGGATGAATGGAGAAACAAGATGCAGTGTGTGTGTGTGTGTGTGTGTGTGTACACACAATGGAATATTACTCAGGCATCAAAAATGCTGAAATCTTGCCATTGACAACAACATGAATGGACCCAGAGGGAATTATGCTAAGTGAAATAAAGCAGAGAAAGACAAACACCATATGACTTCACTCATATGCTCATATGTGGAGTAACAACAGCAACAACAAAAACAGAAAGCAGAAACAAGGCCATAAGTCAGAGGACATACTGGTAGTTTCCAGGTGGAGGGTATGAGCAAAATGGGTACAGAGGAGTCAAAGATAAAGGCTTCCAGTTATGGAATGAATAAGTCACTGGGATGAATGGTACAGCAGAGAGAATATAGTCAGTAGTATTACGATAGTGCTGTATAGTGATGCATGGTAGCTTCCCTTGTGGTGAGCATAGCATAATATAAAGAGTTGTCAAATCATTATGTCATACACCTGAAATTAATGTAACACTGTGTGTCAACTATACTTCAATTTAAAAAAAAAAAAGTAAAACTATGATGAAACAGAGGACTGACTTGGGCGATAGCTAACCCCCAGGGATAGGCTCTATGGATACATGTGAAGAGGCCAGATTCCAGATTGTTGTTACTTGGATACTTATATAGGTAAGACCTGCTTTGTCTGAAGGCTATCATCAAGTTTTAGAATTTTTTTTAAGTTTATTATTTATTTTGAGAGAAAGAGAGGGAAAGAGTGGGGAAAGGGACAGGGAGAGAGAGAGAGAGAGAGAGAGAGAGAGAGAGAGAATCCCAAGCAGGTCCCACATTGTCAGCACAGAGCCCAATGCAGGGCTCAAACCCACACACCGTGAGATCATGACCTGAGCCAAAGTTGGATGCTTAACCTACTGAGCTGTCCAGGTGATCTGCTCCCCTTTTTTTGGCTGCCACTCTTGGATTAGAGATACCTCTGGACATAAATTCAGCCTTTAGCAGATACACTAACTTTTTCATGCAGAAGTCTACCTTCTACAAAGTATCACTTCCCAAAGAGAAGGGTGTTCATAGAGCAGGATTTGGCCTAATATTTCTAACACTGAAAAATCTTTACATCTTCTCTGACCAGACCAACTCAAGGGAAAATGTCTTTGGCCTATAAAATTGAATGGTGCACTTAAGATGAGGAGACATATAAACTTCCCTATTCTAGTAAGGTGAGTGATCCTTTGGGATTTTGAGCATGGTTCCTTTTTGTGTCAGATCCTGAAATGCCCAGAGGAGTATGGAAAGACTTCCTAGTCCATTAGGTAACAAGGTAACAGTAGGCAGATACCACACAAGAAGGGTTTGACAGGACTTGCTCTATTTGAGATTTATTAAACACAGAGACAGGGCTATAGGTCAGGGATCCAAAATCAGCAACTTTGAATTTGAGCAGGGACTCAGGAGAGCTTTTATCAGGGTCAGCCAGGAGACAAGAAGTGTCTCTGGAGGAGCGCTGGTCCTTTTTATCCTGATCAGCTTAGATGTGCCCTACTGGTCATTTCCCTGAGCTCCACTGCTGGTCTTATATGATGGAGATCAGTTAATGCAGACCTGAGTTTCTTAAGAGGAATGGAATATTCTCATTCCCACAGGTTTCCTTGGTCTCTATCTAGGAGAAAGATCATATTCTCTGGAAGGACTTTAGCTTAGGAGTTCGGGGTTCTTAACTCCCAGGATAAGGAGTAGGGGAAGTCAAGGGAGATTTCCCCTCAGTTGTGGTCTCAGCCTCTAAGCCCAGGTCCCAACCACACAGCCCTGGCTAGAATTGGCACCATAAGGATTCTAAACAGACCCTCCCATAGTCAGGTGTAATGGTCTCACTAATAAGGGAGCAAGTGACTGACTTGTCTCATCAGTAGCCCTCACTTTATATTCATATTTCCACTACTCATTGCTGCTCATATTTCTGTTGGTCCTGAAGAAAACAACTTGCATTAATTTCCACCGCAACAACTTGAAGTTCAATATCTTCCCTATCAAAATAGAATTTCATGTTCGTCATTTTTGCCCCCCTCCCCACTCCATTTGCATACACTGCAGGCAGCGAATTCTATACAGCTAAATAACTGGAGTTGGAGATGAGGTGAAAAGATTGCCGGTTGAGAAAACTCTTCAAAATTCCCATCAGGGGTTACGGTACACATTGAATAATTGTAGCTTCTCTCTATATGGATCTAAAGTATAAAGACTTTGCAAGGATTTTTTTTTCCAGTGTATAGATTAATCAAGTGGCTTTCTTCACTCCTCTGATTAGATTTTCATTCATTATTTTTTCTTGAACTCTCACTTGCTAAGAAGGTGAGGGTAATCTAGTAGCAAAGGATTCATTCACTTTTCTGTCAGCAGCATTGCAGAAAGTTTTGATAGGCAACAGCAAAGCTAATAATGAAGTTGAGATTTTGTATAACTTGGGAGTTCTCTTCTATTTATCAATGTATTAATTCCACCCAGAGACCAGCAGAATGCAAATATGGCCGTATAAAAATGTATACACATGGGACACATATTTTGATGATGCTAGCTGGAATAAAGGGGAAAGAAGGCAAAACGATGCTTTGTGCCTGTGTATAGATTTGAGAGAAACCAGCAAGATAAAGTGACAAGCTGACTCTATGTGGAGCACAAAAATCTGAGCCTGAGTATCACCTCCTCCAATTGCTAACAATTTAATTATGGACAAAAGAAGACATTTACATTCTCTACACCTGAGTTTTCTCAAAGTAAAATGGACCCTTCTCAAATCTCTAGCTGTATGACCAGGTTACTTTGGGAAAAAATGGGGGAGCACCTGGGTGGCTCAGTGGGTTGAGTGTCTAACTCGATTTCAGCTCAGGTCATGATCTTAACGGTTTATGGGTTAGAACCCCACATCTGGCTCTGTGCTAACAGCACAGAGCCTGAATAGGATTCTCTCTCCCCCTCTCTCTCTGCCCTTCTCCCTCTTGTTATCTCTCTCTCAAAATTAATAAATAAACATTTTGAATGGGATAAAATAAATGAGAGCATTATTAAAACTCAAAGCCAAAACAGCGTAATTGTAGTGCCTCGGCAGGAAATGATGTATCCTGTTCAGAGGAAACACACAAGAGATAGAGGTGAAGGACCAACATCCCTTGCTTATTTTTATTTTTTTAAGTTTTTATTTAAATTTCAGTTAGTTTACATACAGTGTAGTATTAGTTTCAGGTGTATAATTTAGTGATTCAACACTTCCATACAGCACTAGGTACTCATCATAACAAGTGCACTCCTTAATCCCCATCACCTATTTCACCCGTCCTCCCACCCACCTCCCCTCCGGTAACCATCAGTTTGTTCTTGACAGTTAAGAGTCTGTTTCTGAGTTTGTCTCTCTTTTTTCACCCGCTTTTTGTTTGTTTCCTAAATTCCACGTATGAGTAAAGTCACATGGCATTTGTTTTTCTCTGACTCACTTTGCTTAGCCTAATACTCTGTAGCTCCATACATGTTTTTCTGGATGGCAAGATTTCATTCTTTTTGATGGCTGAGTAATACTCCAGTGTGTGTGTGTGTGTGTGTGTGTGTACACGCACGTGTGTGTGTGCAGGTGTGTGTGTACATGTGTCACAGCTCCTTTATCCATTCATCAGTTGATGGCCATTTGGGCTGTTTCCATAGTTTGGCTATTGCAGATTATGCAGCTATAAATATTGGGGTGTGTGTACTTTGTCTGTTTTTAAATGCTCATCAGTCCCTTATTATAAAATCAGAATTCAACTAAACCTAAATCAATGATGGACCATTTGTTCCATTTCTAACATTCCCAGTAATTTATTGCATAATTTTTGCCAAGTTATTTGACCTTCCTGGGATTAGAGGGACTGAAGAACATTCAATATCCAACATCCTCCAGGCTTCCTGACTCCCAGTCTCATCTCTATTCAGTGAATAGAATGCTATAAACCACATACAGAGCAAGACACCAACCTTAATCTGGATTCCCTGAGAAAGTAGACCTGAGGCAGGACATGAGACTAAGTAATTTATTTGGAAAGTGATCCTAAAATGTGCTGATAGGAGGATAGGGCGATAAGAAATGAGGGAAGGACAAGAAGTCAATATAGGGTACATTATCAGTTTGTTACCACTGCAGACAGCTGAAGCTCAGTCCATTGGGGGACATCTGGAAGACTGGATAGAACATATGTCAGCGTTTTCCCATCTAAGCAGAGAGGAAGGTGGGTTATATTCTCCTCCACTTCTCTTCCTTCACTGGCAGAGCAATGTTCTTGAGACAACACTCCCCAGAACCTATGGCCTGCTGTGCACACCAGCCAAGCACATCAGAGAAATCCTGCAGTGACAGGTCACAAGTGTCTGCACAAGGGAGTCATCAGCATGCACAGGGAGGGTGAGCGCTGAGGAGACATGGGCAGGGCTATGACAGCAGATGCTGTAATATTGTGAAAGACAGGAATATGTGCTGATCAGATTCTCCTTCAGAACAGGAGATACCTGCTTCCTTCAAGATGCTTAGCTGAAGGACTCCTATGGTTAATGGCTTCTGGGTCCTCCTCAGGTTTAGAGGTGAGGCAGTGCTCTTCTTGGGATAATTCCACCTAATGACTGAGTAAGGCGGTGGTACAAGGGCCTGTCCATTCTTCCTAACCTAGGACTTCTATGACAAGTGATCTCTGCTCCACACCCCTCATGGTAGAAGCTTTCTCAGGTTCATTCTAGTCTCACAGCTCCTTCTGCCCAGTCAGCCTCCATCCCTTCTCCTTTCTCAGGTGTTACTACCTTTTCCTTTCTTAACTTCATCTCTGTGTCTGCCTTCTGGAGAACCCAACCTGCAACAGATCCCTAATTCAAAAGAGAGTTCTAGAAAATGTCAACCTCTGGACTGAAAGCAAAGAATCTACATTAGGTGAGTCAACAGAAAAGTTGGACTGGAAAGACCCTTTCTACAGCAGGACTGGACAAGAGGAGGACTCCTCCAAGCATGTCGTTGGGAATCAACCAGACAAAAATACAATCAGTAAAAATAAGAAAAAAAATTGGATGCATGAAAGAAATGTAAGGTTTGTTAGACACTGAATAAATACTTGAAGGGATGATGGAATTTCCTTCTCTAGCTATTATTTTTTTTTTTAAGGAGAGATTATCTGGATGCCTGGGTGCCTAAGTCCGTTAAGCATCCGACTTTGGTTTTTGGTTCAGGTCATGATTTCATGGTTTGTGAGACTGAGCCC
Organism: Lynx rufus; assembly: GCF_022079265.1. NCBI lineage: Eukaryota > Metazoa > Chordata > Mammalia > Carnivora > Felidae > Lynx > Lynx rufus. Next base: position 126,333,471 of record NW_025814823.1, on the reverse strand, counting down.
CATGTCAGGCCACAGGCTGACAACATGGAGCCTGCTTGGGATTCTCTCTCTTCCTCTCTCTCTACCCCTCTTGGCTCGATCTCTCTCTTGCAGTCTCTCAAAATAAATAAATAACGTTTTTTTTAAGGATAGATTATGTATTACATTGAGGTAGATGTAATTTTCAAAATCCTTACTATGGACGCTGTTATTTTTATTTTTTATTTTATTTTATTATGTTTATTGTAGGGTGAGAGTGTGTGAGCAGGGGAAGGAACAAAGGGAGAGATAGAAAAAAAAAAAACAGAAAGAGAATCTTAGGCAGGCTCCACACTCAGTGCAGAGCTGGACATGGGGCTCAATATCATGACCCTGGGATCGTGACCTGAGACAAAATCAAGAGTTGGGTACTCGACTGACTGAGCCACCCAGGTGCCCCATGTTATTTTTATTTTTTAAAAGTTCTTATAGATGAGTGTACCTCTTTTATAAAATTGCATAAGCAGGACTCAACTGCATCAAATCCAATAACTTGATTTATACACATGATATTGTAATAGTAAGAAAGGCCTGAACAAGAATCTGTTATTTAGATTTAGTTATTTGAAGGGAAGAGAAGGAAAGTCAGGTAATATGCTTGAGAGGCTGTTATGTACCAGAAAGTCTAGTAAGTGGTCCATTTGTTCATTCACCAAATACATTTTTGAACACTCACTATTTTCCAGGCACAGTTCTACATATTAAGATACATCAGGGAATGAAACATATCACAATTTCCTGCTATTGTGGAGGAAATTTCATATACTTGAAAGAAAAAAAAAGGATGATAAAGATTAAAGTAAAATAAATATCTGATAAAGGATCTTAGAAGATGCTACATAATATGTAAAAAATAAAAACAAGAGGGAAATCTAGAATGCTAAGTAGGACATGGTTGCAATTTATTTATTTATTATGTTTTTTTATTTTATATTTGAGAAAGAGAGCAAGCAGGGGAGGTGCAGAGAGATGGGGAGTGAATCTGAAGCAGGTTCCAGGCTCTGAGCCGTTAGCACAGAGCCTGACGCGGGGCTCAAACTCACAGGCAGTGAGATCATGACCTTAGCCGAAGTTGGACGCTTAACCAAATGAGCTACCCAGACGCCACATAATTTAAATTAAGTAGACAGGGTAGGTCTCATTGAAAAGGTGACATTTGAGCAAAGTCTGTATTGAGGTGAGGGAATTAGCTATACGGATACCTGCAGACAGAGAATTCCTGGTGCAGGGAATAGGCAGTGACCTCAAGCTCTAATTCAAAGTTTTCTGCCTTTAAAACCCATCCTCTTTTTGTTGATCCTGGCTGTGGCATTCCATAAACCACAGCACTTTCATCCTTGTAGAGACCATTCCTTTCTCTTACAACCATCAACCAGATGCAGTTTGATGAGATAATTGTCCAGCTGCAAACTATACTCACAGATGTAAATATACATTTCCTTTGCTATAGCATAATATTCATAAGCACGATGAGACATATTGGAAAACAGAGTCTGAGAGGTATAACCCACAATCACATTGCATGTGTGGTATGACTTGGGTTGTTTTCCTAGAATACTCATTAAATGGTAAATGGTAAGCAGGGCTTAAGTAGGTCTCTAAAAAACCAAACATCTTCACTGAGAGTCATTTTCACTTAACCAGATGGAAGGCATTGCAGAAGTCAGTTCAGTTAATTTGCTTTCAGGCCACCCTCTCCAGGCTCCCACTCCAGGCTGAATGTTTGAAGTGACATCTTTTATAATTGCTCTCTGTGAATCAAAAGTTTATTTTTTATGTAGAGACCAATTCCAGCAACTTTTACCTGAAACTAGCAACATTGTATCTTGGTTGCAAAAAAAGTATTGTTCACAATATATACATTATTCAGTACAGCTAGAAATACCCTGCTGGACAAGCCTTACCCGAGGGGAATTTTTACACCAAACTATACAGCTCCACATACCCATAGAAAACCCACTTTCTAAATATCTTTGACCTTTTAGCTATCTCTCTTCCTCTTTTTCCTCTCAGTGCCTAGACTGCAGTGTCTCCTAAAGAACATCAGAATTAAAATTAGACAATGAGAATCAGAAATAAGTAAGCTTGAAGACGTCAGCAGCCCCTTGCAATGAGAATAAAACTGACAAGCATCTAGTTATGATATGTCTCTTCCATAATAAGTGCAATAGATTTTTTAATGCTATTGTTTTCATGTACAACATGAAATTTGTGGAGTTCCCTAAAAAAGAGGTAGTGTCTACTTTGAAATTGCATTCTGGGGGCGCCTAGGTGGCTCAGTCGGTTAAGCGTCCGACTTCGGCTCAGGTCATGATCTCACTGACTGTGAGTTTGAGCCCCGCGTCAGGCTCTGTGCTGATAGCTCAGAGCCTGGAGACTGCTTCGGATTCTGTGTCTCTCTCTCACTCTGACCCTCCCCTATTCATGCTCTGTCTCTCTCTGTCTCAAAAATAAATAAATGTTAAAAAAAAAAAAACTTTAAAAAAAGAAATTGTATTCTGTAATCTATGGAACAAAGATAAAACATCCTTGCATATCCAAAGAATTCTTCCCAAGGATGTGCAAATGTGCTGAAGATATGAACTCATGGATCTTCCTACTCTCCTTTTAGTAGCTAAGAGTGAGGTATTATGCTTCTGATTGCAGAGACAAGGACCCAATGTCAACCCCTGGCTGTTCAGCCATCACATATGTTGCTTTCCTTGAATTTAAGTAGCCATTTGTCTCCTTTACCTTCCAGAAATGTATCTTTTTGAAAGGGCACGTATGCACACACACGTGCACACAGACACGTGCGCGCGTGCACACACACACATACACATTTTTTTTTTAATGCAAAACAAGGATTTGCTGTGGAGGTCACTCTTGTGCTTTAACTTAAAATAGCTTTGCAAAAATAAATGGAGGCCATTTTCACCCCCAGCTTTGCCAAAAATCAAAATTGATAATATCCAGTTTTGATAATGGTATAGGGAAATGGGTAACCTGATACACTGTTGATGCGGACATGAGGTGCTACCAAACTTTTGGAAGGCTAACTCTAAGTTTCTGTTAAGTAAAAACACTAGCATACTTTTGCTGTGGGGAGTCTATCTGCAGAAATAAAAGGACTAGGATTCATAACACAAACACATTTATTTTAGCATGCTTTATAATGACCAAAAGCAACCAAACAAATCAAGAAAGCATAGGGAAAATGCAGTTTCTTATCAATGAATGAATGATTGAAAATTTTCTATTTTATTCATTCTGTGGAAAATCATGTTACCATGAAAAGAACAAACTACTTCTGCAAGCATATATCTGGAGAGATATCTAGGTAGATTAAATGAAAAGATCAAGTTGAAGATACTATGTCTAACATTACCCATTTTTTAGGGAGGAAGAAAGCAACACTCACATATAAGAAAATATATATATATTTGTATACATATTGAAATACATAGAGAAAAATAGGGGAGGATAAACCCTGAATTGTTAATAGTGAGAAGCTCTATGTACCCCTGTGTTGGTGAACTAAGGAGAGGATGAGTGGAAGGGAAGTGCCAGGGAGATTTGGGACTTTAGTTTTCTCAACTTCTGTGTTTGAGCATGTATTACTTATGAACTTTGAACTAAATACCTACCCTCAAAAAAATTTTAAAAATGTTTTAACGTTTATTCATTTTTAATAGACAGAGAATGACAGAGTGAGAGCAGGGGAGGGGACAGAGAAGGAGGGAGATACAGAATCCGCAGCAGGCTCCAGGCTCTTAGGTGTCAGAACAGAGTCCACCCGATGTGGGGCTCAAACTCACGAACCACGAGATCATGACCTGAGCCGAAGTTGGAGACCCAAGTGACTGAGCCACCCAAGTTCCCCCGGCCTTCAAAAAATTTTAAGGAAGAAGGTCATCATGACACATAATGGTGAAGTAGAAGTTGAGGGATTTGAGAATCAGCCATATTGAATTAAAAAACCCAGTTTAGCTACTTGTTCCTGTGTGATACCAGACACATCACTAACTCCTCTGATCCTCTGTTTCTTTTTTTTTTTTTTTTTAATTTTTTTTTCAACGTTTTTATTTATTTTTGGGACAGAGAGAGACAGAGCATGAACGGGGGAGGGGCAGAGAGAGAGGGAGACACAGAATCGGAAGCAGGCTCCAGGCTCCGAGCCATCCGCCCAGAGCCCGACGCGGGGCTCGAACTCACGGACTGCGAGACCGTGACCTGGCTGAAGTCGGACGCTTAACCGACTGCGCCAGCCAGGCGCCCCAGATCCTCTGTTTCTTCATGTGAAGTAGAGACAATACTTCCTTCGTGTAAAGCACAAGGCATACTGCTGGCAGATAGGAGGCACAAGACTAATGCTCTCAGTCATGGAAGAACAATGTCTTCTAGGTGGACATAGGAGGAAGCAGGAGATAAAGGCTGGGAAGGATGGTAAGTGAAGTTTCCTAGGGATATTTTGGTCAATTAAAAGGAATGTGAGACTGCAGACTCACAATGGAGCTGCCTGAGATGCACATCCAGACTCAGTCTCCTTGAAGGACTGCTTCCTCAGCAGCCCCAGAATCTCAGGCTGGAAGCTGAGCAGACCTCATGGATGTCACTTCTGAAGCATCCACTTTTCATCAGCCAGGAAAGCCTAAAGGCAAACTGTTGGTCTCTCTGAGAAAAAAAAGATACACTCTCAAAGATTTTTCAGTGTCTAACTTGAAAGGGAGGGACAACTGCACTGTTTCCAGTGTCACAAACACTGTATCAGAAAACAGAGAAGAGAGAGACCGGGAGGAGATAGAAATCCTTTGTGTCAGACAACAGAAATTGTTTAGTTGGGCAGGTTTCCCTGTTAACCAGCTGGTGGGTAAATTACTGCTGGAAGGAATTTATTCTGACCCTGGTGTGCTCTGCCTTAACGTCTTATAGATTTATTCTCAAAATTTATCAGATTCAAGACAAAACCCAGGGCAAGGTAAACCAAAGTTGTGGATGAAAAAAATGCATGGTGGCCTCACTGCAGAACTGGGAGGAACCAATCTAGTATAGTTAGCCAGTTCAGTCAAGATTACTAGAAGGCAACATGACAAGGATTGCGTGCAACCATCCGAAGCTATAAGAGACAAAGAAGAATCCTTCCCTAAGGCCTTCAGAGAGAGCATGGCCCTGCCAACCCTTGATTTTGGACATCTAGCCTAAAGAATGTGAGAGAATAAATTTCAGCTGTTAAGTCACTCTGTTTGTGGTACTTTGTTAAGGGAACCCTAAGAAACTGACAGATTTTGGTAGGACTCCAGGTGTCCCCAAATCCTAGATATAATGTCCTAGTCCATTTGGGCATTATGGTATCATAACAGAACACCACAGCCTGGAGGGTTTATAAACAAGATAAATTTATGTCTTATAGTTCTGGAAGCTGGGAAGTCCAAGACCAAGGTGATATTCGATATCTGGTGAGAACTCACTACTTGGTTCATAGAAAGCTGTCTTCTTGCAGCGTCATTACAAGACAGAATGGGCAAGGAAGCTCCCTAAGGTCTCTTTTAAAAGAGTATGAATTCCATTTATGATGGCTACATACTCATGACCTAATTTCCTCCCAAAGGCCCCACTTCTAAATATGAATTTTGAGGGGACAAACACATTAAGTCTATAACATATGCCCTCTCCTTTTAGGGTAAAACTATAGGATTTATGACTATAGAGGCTGGTTATTGGCTTAATAAAAATATCAAGATTTCTCTATCCTATAGACAGCATGAACATCATTATTCTAAAACCCCCTGCAACAGAGGAGGTAGGAGCGCAGACATTATCGTGTATTTAAATCCCCATCTTGTTGGTGCTAAGCTGTGGATCTCTGGCAGGGAATCATTTTCAGTGCATTAACTTACACATTTATATTTTTAAATATTGGAGATAACAAGATAAACTTTCAGTAAAGATCCGGTAATTCTCCCTAATTGAATCTGGTGTCTTACCCAATTCTGTTAACCTCCTTCTGTGTGAGCCACAGAGGTTCCTTGTCCGATGCGGTTCTATGATGGAAGGCATCTGGCTCATTTTAAGGCCCCATTACTATTTGCAGATAGCTTTTAGTTTTTAGTTCAGCACACACCCAAAATCCTTCTTGTAAATAGTCTTTATGGAGACTACGCTTACCTTCAACATATTCTGCAAAATGCTGCATCCTTCCCTACCTGCTTGAGAATGACATTTTTATCTTTTCTTGAATGTCACAATGTACGTATGATGTTTTCTTTGCCTGCTGTGTTCTGACTCACTAGTTGTATGCAGAACCTGTTCCTTGGCACACAGAATGCATGAGGGTGCACTAGGACATTTCCTGTGTAACCCCTTTAAACATCCTTCAACATCCTCAGCTCTGTTCAGACCTACTACACTTCAATAGGGCTTTAGTTAACCCATCTTGCCAATCTCCACTGCAACAAATAAATAGAGTAACTGTTTATTCTTAGTAAGTTGTCTCATTAACTGTTTGTCTCATTTTGATTGACTTTTATACTACACCGAGGCTATGTCTGCATCACTTTTCCATAGGATTAATGCCTTGCATTCTTTTAATTTACTAGGAAATAATGTTCGAAATAAGATGCAAACTCTTATTTATTCCAAAAGAAATGCCTGCAGAAATAAGCTTAACATGTGATGGACTGATAACAGAGTGAAACATAACAAAAATCCTACTATCAACAGCCATTATCAGTCACACTAAATTGTAGGGGAAAATGCTTTAGTATTCACATCTTAAACGTGGAAAAATTTTCTAATGGTAAATTTTCATTTTCCCATTCACTATACAGAATTCTGTTAGCATGCCCTTCCACCAAATAAAATGGAGCTATTATTACAAAGTACTTGTAGACTTGAAAGACTTGATGTTTAATTGGGAGGAACAACACTTAAGCTTCTAAAAAGCGGAGCTACCTAATGAAATAGATCTGTTTGACATCTGGTTTTAGAATTTATAGTATATCTGTAATGCCTAAATGTTGAAGCAATGTTGGATAAGATAGTGGTCATGGATAAGAATTAGTTAGGAAAGACTTCCTTAAACAGAAGTGAATTCAAATTTAAAGGAAGTGATGAAGTAGATTGGCAGAGAGGAGATGAGAAGTCTGGGAAGGAACAGACCCGGATTTTCAGCTTAGCTATTAGACATTCATAACTCCTCTCCTGGGTAACTCATATGGCATATCTGCACTCAGCTTCCTTGCTGAAAAATGGATACACTGGAGTTCATGACCTCTGTAATTTAAAACTGTTTTTTTTAATTTTTTTTAACATTTATTTATTTTTGAGACAGAGAGAGAGCATGAACGGGGGAAGGTCAGAGAGAGGGAGACACAGAATCTGAAACAAGCTCCAGGCTCTGAGCTGTCAGCACAGAGCCCGACGCAGGGCTCAAACTCACCGTGAAATCATGACCTGAGCCGAAGTCGGCCGCTCAACCGACTGAGCCACCCAGGTGCCCCAAAACTGTTAATATTCTGTGGAGATGAATTAAAAAAACCAAAAGTAGCAAAAATGATTTTACTCCAGTTGAAGTTACTATCCATTCTAAATTATTGTCTTAAAAATATAGGGAAAATGGGGCATCTGGGTGGTTTAGTCAGTTAAGTATCTGACTCGATTTCAGCTCAGGTCATGATCTCATGATGTATGAATTTGAGCCCTGTGTCGGACTCTGCGCTGAGAGTATGGAGCCTGCTTGGGATTCTCTCTCTCTCTCCTTTTCTCTCTGCCTCTCCCCCATGTGTTCTCTCTCTCTCTCTCAAAATAAATAAATCAACATTTTTTTTTTTTAGAAAAAGAGAGAAAGATATACATTTTTATTGATGGGGTATAAATATTTTATTTTAAAAGTATTATAGCCATTTTATTGGGTCAACCTAGCTAAGCTGTAACCATTTCTTCCCTTGCACAGTTCTGGTCATTTTTACCTAAGAAAGAGAGAAGCTTTACTTTTCTTTCCAACTCTATTAAAAAAACAAGACTATAAAACAGAGAGTAGTAGAGGATCATAGTAGAGGATCATCCTTTTAGCTTCAGGAGCCTTCTCTCACTCTTAATCCCAGTGACCTTCCTTACAGAACATTTGATAGAAAACGGCTCCTGTGTAGAAAATAAACTTGTGAAAGATCTTGGTTCCTATAGATGGTCTCCACCACATATTCCTGTAGGGTGCTAAGTTTGTCATTTATTATCCTTTGACCTTCAATTTCTTCATCCATGAATGGATGGTAATAATCCATACTTCAAAGGGTTAGTGTGGGAGATAACAAGATACCATACGTGGCACAAGAAACAGATGATGAACGCAAAGTAGATGCTGACTCTGTGATGACTGAATCTGTCCCAGAGGTCACATCCATGCATATTGTGCTATGCAAAAATGCAGGGGAAGAGAATATGAGTTCCAGAGTAAGAGGTGCCTAAGTCACTGATAGATTTCCAGTGTCTAAAGAGAAATGCTAAGTGCTACCCTTTGGCAGAGATTTATGAGAAATTGTTTGCAAATTTTATTGTGGAATAAGAGTCTGTCCCTATGATTTAATGGTGAAGTCTCCCACTTCTGCTCTCCCTAGAAAAAATTTGAGACAACGTTCTCCAAGGTCCCTTAAGAACAAGTCTACCCCACCCAATTCACTGTATCAAAACCTTGTCATTTCAGCTCATCAATTCTCTTTTTGTCTTCCACTGACCTCAAAGACACTGAAAGACTAGATCACTGAAAAGCAATGATCCTTCTCTAGAAGTACAGCATGATCATAACACCTGAAGATTGCCCACATTGGAGTGCTCGGGTCCCTAAGCTCTAGTTCCCCCGAAGTTCTCATGAAAACTCCCTAAAGCCCCAGAGTTTCATATTTAATGCCTCCTCTGGGAGTCTTCTTCATTACCTTCTGCATTGCCTGACTCTCCCTACTTTTCATCCACACCCACACTATGTTCTTTTTACCAGCTCCTAATACATCAGTCCATCAGACATGGTACTGATTGCTAATGAAGGAGAGTAAGGGAAGGGGTTCATGTTAATCAACCATGTGCTAGGAACCACATCAAGTATCCACTTATGTCCTTTAATTTAATGAGTTTATATATTCATAGACTTTCTGGAAATACGGCTTTATGTGTAAGAGTGACTGTAAAATATAATTTTGGAATGTGTAGGGTTGATTGTGGGGGAGAGAACCACATGTATGCCTCTTTGCATCTCATCCTCACGGGAAGATGCTGACTCCACCCAGTGGTGGGCTAGCGCTGACTAAAATATTATGCCCTTAAAATATAGGTGTAACCTCAAAGTCCTCCCTGCTACTGAATTTACCCCTAGCTCATCATGACTGTGCCCTGACATTAAAGGTGAAAGGGAATGGAAGATGCCCGGTGGAGGGAGATAAGGGGAAGAAAATGTTAAATATGGCTTTGAAATTATACTGTGACACCTGCTCATAATTGGTTGATGTCGTCTCTCAGAAAGAAGCCCCCCCTTCTTATTTCTATGGACTGAATTGGTCCATCTAATCCTGTTGCTTTTTGACTTCTTGTGTAAACCTCACTGACTGTCAGAGCTTCGCTCCCACACCAGTCCATTAGAGCACCATATTGACCGCTAATGGAGAAGGGCAAGGAAGACAATGACAACAACAAGGAAATAATCACCACCAGTTGATACAGCCTCTTTCAAGGACTTCCACACATTCAGCATAGATCACCTCATTTATCTTTACTGCATCCCTAGTGACAGGAGGGGAACTGCAATGATAGAATTCTACTTTAAAAGGGATGAAGTCATAATGCAGAGATTGTGACTTGTCCAAACTCTATCAACTTCAGGAATAGAATCCAGTGGTTCTGTTGATTGTTGGTGTGTATTAAGATATTTTCTCATGATACTTAATGAAGATGGCAAGCACTGACATTTAAGGAGTAGGAAAACTGAGATAACCCTGATTCCACCCTGCCCTGTGAACAGCCTTCAGTCACTTACTAACATAACAAAACACAACTTGCCCGTGATGGTAAAGAACCTGATTACCCAGCCTGGAAGGGATCAGTGGCTATAATCACATTGAAATAACTCAATTGGGCAAAGAAGGGAAAAGCCTATAACACAGGGTTATATTTCACAAACAAATTGCAAATGTACTTAATAATGATGAGCTGAGAAGACATTGATGATTTTTCAAAGAAGAACACTGAACAGGAGCTGATCTATTGATCCATTGATGTCATTGAGACAAAAAAAAATGTTCAAGATACTTCTAAAATGCTGTTGTTTGATCCAAATTATTAGTCATACTGAACCCTCAGGCTCACCAAACTTCTGAATTCAGTCATCCTTACTGCTCCAAAGGGTAGATTTCAAATAGAGTGTGGTTGGGGTTCTTGGGCACCTTGGTTAGGCATCTGACTCTTGCTCTTAGTTCAGGTCTTGATCACACGGTCGTGAGTTCAAGGCCAAGGCCCATACTGGGCTCTGTGCTGGGCATGAAGCCTACTTAAAAACAAAAACAAAAAAAATTTTAAGTATGGAAACATTCCAAATAATTGTAGCTTACCCCTTTAACACCAAAATGGTTATTTACCATTTGGGGGTAAACACTTTCCAAAAAGTATAATAGAAAGAAGACACAAAGCAGAATCTCACATTTTCTGGATGAAATCCTGCCACTGTTATGAACATTCATGACTTCAGGAAAAGCAGACATTGAAGCTTTAAGGGACTATTGAGGTGTGTAGGGCTACCTTTCCTTCTCTAAAATGTCAGAGAGTGGAATGTTTTTAAGTTATTAGGTATGCTTTTAAAATTTCTCCTCCTTCCTCCTGTGCTGTCATGTCATCCCACAACCTGCTTGCTACTGTCATTACCTACATCCTGTAATCCTGATCCCTCCATCACCCCCATGCTACCTGCCACTACTTCTGAATAAGTACATGAGCTCCAGAACATAAATCATAGGTAATGGATGAACATGAGCTCTGAGTATCAGATCACTTGATATGATTAAGCACATTCCTGTTTCATTCCAAGGATACCATTATTAAGTCAGATGTGAAACTTCCTTTTGATACCTATCACTGTCCTCTGATTAGAGGCACAATCTCTTGCTGTCTCCATTTCCCCATTTGTAAAATGAGGATAAATATATCTGCTATGAGGATTGAGTAGAAAGGTGCATGTAAAGCAGGTGGTACTGAGCCTGGCCCGTTGGATGCCTTACTAAATAAATTGTTGCCACTGACATTGTTATCACCTAGATGGTTTTCAATTTAAGAAGCTGTAGAAGTTACGTCATAAGAACATGCTTCTTTTCCCTCTGGTCTAGTATCCCATTCTTCTAGTACCACCATAGGAAGGGGTGAGATGAGACATAAGTGAAGCACAACCATGATGAAAGGAACTGGTACCAGGTGCAACCTAAAAATCTGGGTCCAACTGCTGACCTAGATGTAGTATTACTACGTGCCAGGCACTGTTCTAAGTATCTAACATATATTAACTGATTCAAGTTGTCACAACAGCCAGTAAGGCAGGTGCTGTCATTACCCCCACTTTACTGATGGAGACAATGAGGCCTAAAAAGTGAAGTAACTTGCCCCCAATCACATATTTGACGAGCCGTGGAGCCAGGATTTAAACCCAGACAGACAAGTGTAAGTCTGTGCTTCACAGCTGGTCAGTCCTGTGAGCTTCAGTTTTCTCCAAGGTAAAAGGAGAATAATAATCCTACACTGGAACAGGCAAAGGCCACAGAAATGTAAAGTATGGTTGTTATTAAGCCGCTTAGCCGAAGTGCATCATTATCTGTAGTAGTAAAAGATTATGACTGACTGAAGTTATATCACCAAAGATGTGATAGGAAGATTATTCCAGGTACCAGAGACCAACAACAACAAAAATTTTAGTAAACCTCAATATCATCCTTGAAAAAAAAAAAAAAAAAAAAGACTGGAAATAAGTGATCATCTTTTGAAAGAATTATTTGAATATTTAAAAGCCTTTACTCTGTCAGTTAGGGGTAATACTTTTTCATGACGTATAAAGAAACTCTTCTCCTAGGAGTTCAGAAATGACTGGAGGACCATGTGTTTAAATGGGCATGTAAAAGTATATGTTGTCCTCTCAATGGTAAACTCACATATTAGAGTGAATTTATTTTGCCTCCCAGGTCAGGGTAATTGCCTATTGATTCTCAGGAAGGGAAAAAAAAAAGGGCAGTGGAGGGGGGGGGGGGCATTGAGAACCTTTGCTCTTTCAGTTCTGAACAGAATTATAGCCTAAAAGGAAAAAAATGGCATTGTTTACCAGCACCTCTCAGAGAAAGGGCCAAGACTTTTTCTAATTACTTGCGCATAACTGGTGCTCTGTAAACATTTTTTGGATTAAAAGCTTAAACCCTGTATAAATAGTTTGATAGACAGATTCATGTTGCATTCCTGATCAAGCATCCAACAGATAATAGGCAAAAACACAACTCTAAACTTTTGCATCATTTAAATTTGCAAACTTGTGTGTTCTAAGACTAATGGACATTAGTATATACACGGCAGTTTCTGAAATTATGTAGGAAGTCTCAATATACTGTGCAACAAATACACAGAACTGTACTGAGTTTGAAATTGCTCCTTGCTAAACAATAAAGATGAACTTAAACAATAGTTTCCTTGCCTTCTTAGAATTTACAGAGGCAATGAACTTTGTTTTGAGTAGATAAGTTTTCTTAATAAGAGGAGAGAGAAAATGAGAGAGACATTGGAAGAAAGAAGGAAAGAAGAAAGGAAAGAAAAAGCAAAAAAAAAAAAAAAAAAAGCAAACATTAGAGACATTGGAAAGAAAGCTTTCCTGAAACAGGAATGGTAAATGTCCTTGTACTAGTTAAGGACTTCGACATACACATTGTTGACCTCAGAACTGTATTACATTTGGCAATCATGCTTTTTAAAACTTTTGTAACAATCTCAGGGAAACCAGAGTAAAGATGGTAGTTTTGAAATCGGGGCGCCTGGGTGGCGCAGTCGGTTAAGCGTCCGACTTCAGCCAGGTCACGATCTCGCGGTCCGTGAGTTCGAGCCCCGCGTCAGGCTCTGGGCTGATGGCTCAGAGCCTGGAGCCTGTTTCTGATTCTGTGTCTCCCTCTCTCTCTGCCCCTCCCCCATTCATGCTCTGTCTCTCTCTGTCCCAAAAATAAATAAAACGTTGAAAAAAAAGAAAAAATTAACTAATTGTTCATTTGATTCTCTACCACCTTTCTGTTATTTTCATTTGATTTGTGTATATTTCTACGGAATTTCTAGGAAGCACTTTATTCATAATTTTAAAGGTAGTATCAAGAAAAAATGTTAACATGAACTAAACATATCACATGCCCAAATCATTGAACAATGTCGTTACTGTAACTCTTTCAAGTATAGTACTTAAAATCCAAATATAATTACACAACTGTGCATACCTCAGATATCCTAAATACACTTTGGAATACAACTTCTTTTTTTGAATGTTTATTTATTTTTGAGACCAAGAGAGACAAAGCAGGGGTCAGGGAGGGGCAGAGAGAGAGGGAGATAACAGAATCTGAAGCAGTCTCCAGGTTCTGAGCTGTCAGCAAGAGCCTGGTGCAGGACTCTAACTCACTAACTGCAAGATCATGACCTGAGGTGAAGCCAGCCACTTAACCGACAGAGCCACCCGGGCGCCTGTAGAATACAACTTCCAATGGTAAATTTTTAAAAAGAAGATTTATGTATCTCATTCAAAATTTTGAAATATATCTATGAAAACTTCTTTTTTTCTTGGTGGAGTATTTGTTAACTATGAGACATTTATGGGCTTCAGAAATGTTTCCTTACAGCTTCTTTGGGATATTTCTCACCTAATGAATTTGATGGGCCCACAATTATCTGGTGCATTGATAGTCAAATGTGGTCTGTCAATCAGTGCCCTTCATATAGGAGGACTCCTTTACTGGGCTGCAACAAGATAAGCAGAAACTTAATGGGAATGTAAGCCAACTACATCAGGAAGCTGGCACTTTTTAAAAAATAGTGTAACTTTCCCGGGGCGCCTGGGTGGCGCAGTGGGTTAAGCGTCCGACTTCAGCCAGGTCACGATCTCGCGGTCTGTGAGTTCGAGCCCCGCGTCAGGCTCTGGGCTGATGGCTCAGAGCCTGGAGCCTGCTTCCGATGCTGTGTCTCCCTCTCTCTCTGCCCCTCCCCCGTTCATGCTCTGTCTCTCTCTGTCCCAAAAATAAATAAACGTTGAAAAAAAAATTTATAAAAAATAGTGTAACTTTCCCAAAGAAGGAAGATGTGTACTAATTTCCATTCTGGGACAAGGTTGCTTTTTTTTTTTTTTTAATGTTTATTTATTTTCCAGAGAGCGCAAGGGGGGTAGGGACAGAGATAAGGGAACAGAGGATTGGAAGCAAGTTCTGCGCTGACAGGCTGACAGCAGCCAGCCCCACGTGGGGCTTGAATTCATGATCCACGAGATTATGACCTGAGCCGAAGTCAGATGTTCAACTGACTGAGCCACCCAGGTGCCCCCTGGGATAAGTTCTTTTGTCTCCTTAGGGATCAGTTACTGTTTATGGACTGCCTACTTTGAGCGTCAGTGCTCTAGTAGATTTTTAAGTACAAGACACTCCAGTGTGATGCTTAACCTGTAGGATTCTGGAGGCAGGCAAATCTGAGTTTGAATCCTGGCCTAGCAACTCAGTAGTAAAAGGACCCTGAATGAACTGCTCAAGGTTTTCAATCCAATTTCCTTATAGATGAAATTGGCATAGACCTGTCTCATACATATTAGGGTAAAGCTTAAACCAAATAATGGAATATGCTTAGCCCCAAATCTCCATATATAAAGAGCTCAGCTTAAAATGTCCTATCTTACAGTTGTTACTTCCACATAATTGAGGAAATTATAAGTTTACTCTCCTCTATACATCTGTGACTAACAACCAAGACCATGTGAAATATTCAGACCAGTTAAGATAAAAATTTTGTTAAGCAATGAGGCACGATACTGGTTAAATGCCTAAAAGGCTACATATGACGTGGAAATGTTCCTTTCTCCTGAAATAAGGAAATGAGTGCCTATTTCGGAAACAGCAGGCATGGTAGAATAAACAGGAGAGAGGAAAGGGCTTAGCATTTGATGTCAGACATCTGGGGATGAATCCTGATTCCTAACTTTTAGAGGCTGCTTTAACTTGAAGTAAATGAGGCCTCAAATGAGAAAATAAAACATCCATACAAATAATACGTGTGCTTATATACATTGCATAGTGCTTGAAGCATAAAAGGTGCTCAAGATATTTTGTTTCTTTAGCCATTACTAAGTGCGTGGCATAGTTGATTTGGTTTTATGCAGAAGTATCTTTCTTATTCTGGGATCTGGTAATCCAAATATTTTACTCAGTATCTGCATTTGTCTTCTTGCTCCCCACCACTGACTTACTAACTTTACCAAGTCATTAAACATAAAAGGGAATCCCCCCCCACAAAGTCCAGCCATATCTAAAATACTTTTAGAGTTGCATCAATATTCTGTAAATCATTGACAAGTCCAATGGATCCCAACTCACGGCATTGCCATTTTTATAGCATTTAATTACTTGGTTGGCATGATTTCAAGCAAAGATGGTAAACATAAAATCTGCATGGGAGAGTTACCATTAATTTCAAGTTCACTTATCTCTGTTTATCTTTCAAGCTCATAAACCAGGTTCTGAGTAGACAAGTGGGGGGAAGAAGACCTTTGTTAATCTCTTTCTCCCAAACCCAGTTTTATGGAAAATGATGATATAGCAACAAATTATCAAGCTCTGCATGGAATTACACACTAACACCTGGCTGAGAGATGTACATGGAGAAAGAAAAGGTGCATGTAAATGAATAAATCATGTCTATTAGTGTAGACCCGTCTCCTCAAAAAGTGTATGATGATAATTTGTGCAAGCTCTCGTTGCACCTTGTACATAGGTTGTTCATGCTCCATGACTGCATAATGTATGTGCTTATGTTTCTCAGCTAACCCAAATTTATTCAGTTCCTTTCCATGGTTTTTCTTCACTGTAATTGCCTGCTAACTACCTTGTTCTGCCTCCAAGATTATCTCTCTTCAATTTATCCTCCCTAAGGCTGCTGGAATGAATTTTCCAAACTGCCAATCTGATCATGTCACCTCCCATTAGAATCTTTCAATGTCTGTCCATTACCCTCAGGATAAAATCCAAACCCTGGACTCAGCTCATATTATTCTCTCACTTAGTCTAACTAAACTATTGTATTTTTAGCTCTTTACCTGTTCCAAATTCTCCGAAGTGCCTTGGCCATGTTCTTCCTTAGACAAAATTATCCTCCCCTTTCTCCACAAATTGCATGACAAATTCTTACTTGATAGTCACCACCTACCAGAGGACTTCACTGGTAGCCTCCGTGAAATTTTCAAGGGCTCCAGCAGTACCCTTTCTTACTTCTCGGTTAGCTTGCAAATCCAGTAATGAAATGATCAGTGTTCATCTGTGAACCTCCCACTGAACTGTAAGATTCCCAAAGGTGGATAGGGTCTTCCTCTGTGACTTTCTAATTACAATGTCTATTACAGACTTGGCACATAGCAGGTGGTTATTCAATTATGAATTAACAAATATTCAAAGTATGGAGCCGAAGTTTTACAGTGGCATATCTGAAAAGTACCCAAGCAAAATATAAAGTATTCTCTCTGGAATCCTTAACACTCAAAGCCTAAAACAGACAATATTTATTCATCTTCAGTTCCAAGTAGCAATAATGGTGAGGGGGAGGACTGGACAGACACAACACTTATCATCAGTCCTGGGCAGTTTATTTGCTAGGTTCTTACCCCTTATCTTAAATAGCATTCAAATCAACTTGGTTTCCTGGCTGTACTTTTTTACACAAGGAAGTATATACGTATCAAGTGTGACCACAACACATAAATAGTCTGTCCACACTACTACACAGTCTTTCATATTAAAGGAAAGATTGCATTCTTTTTCAAAGGTGATAATAATAAAAATAATGTTCTTGTTTCCATGCACTTAAAGTTATCCAATTAGTTGCATTAAGTTTTTTAGTGACTTAGATTAGGAGTTTTAATTTAAAGTGTTTGCTTAATAGTGTCAGTGTTTCAATGGTTTCAGCTCCACTTGGAGGCTAGTACCTGGCCTATGTAGTTAATTGAATAGTGCTGTTTGCTGCCCCCAACTATGACATCACTACAGTCATAGAGCTAGCATTTATCCAAGCTGCCTTCTGGCAAGTCTTCACAGCCACAGCGGATCTAGGCAGATCCAAAACAAATACACAGAAACTACAACTTAGCTGGAGTCTGGACACCAAAGGGGAAGAGGGCAGGAGCTGGTCCTTTGTGCTACGGGCAGTCACATGCTGGAACTCCTGAGGAACACAGGGTTACGTGATGGCGGAAGTTAGTGGTTGAATACACACAAGTGCTTGACCAATTGTTAGTAATTATGTGGCATTTGAATGTGTCCCTAAGAGGCTGGGTCTGTACTCTTTTCTAAGAATCTGTGGATTTAGAGATTGGATATTTGGACGGCAGGTGATTTAAAGACATGTGAGCATTTTCCAGATGAAGAATCAAGCAAAAGCTGTGATTTGTTCCCTCTTTCTTCTCAAATCATAGAGGACTCACATTTCCTCCCAACTTGAGCAAAGTGAGGCTAATTTTACATTTCCTACTCTTGTGTCTCCAAGGATTAGGAGTGCATAGCATGCATCAAAGATTAAGCTAATTATCTTCTAGACAACATTAGGAAAAAATCAACCAAAGTTCTCAGCTTTATATCTGAGAATATTCTGTGGGTCTCTACTTCTCAAAATTAATGGCTTCTCCTCCTGAGGAAAATCCTGTTTCTAGTTTACTTGTCTGTCCTCACCTTCCCTTCTTTTCCCTCTAACTACAAGGAAAACTTCTCTCTTTGATATAAACTAAATAAGAGGTTTGGCTCCCAAGGAAGTCTGTTAAGAGATTATAGATAAAGAAACACAAATAGTCAGAATTCTCTAAAATGGAAACTTAGGCTTCCCTGGAAAATGGTTTCAGCATTTTGTAGGTGAGCTACTTGCTGATTGCTCATTACCATGTAGTTGAAAACAACATCTGTCATGGTAGAGCCAGGAGGAAATCTCTTAGACTGCTTATTAGTTTTCCTTTTTCTGCCTCATGTTTACTGACAAGTTATATCTTTTAGATGATGGGTATTTTCGGAGCCGGAAGATATTTGTCCTTTAAGAAGTTTAAATGTGAAGGACTTTTCTGGTCAGGTTCCGGAAGAGCCCTGCCTGCCACTCCCCACCCACCCCCCCCCCCCACCTCTGCCAGCCATCAGCCTGTCCTCAAAGAGGAGGGAACAGTATTACCTTGCCAGGTGCCATTATCCTGGCTCTCCAGACACTGACTTCCGGAGGAAAAGCAGAGAGAAAATGACCCCCTTTCTCAAGTTAAAAAAGGATAGGAAGGCCCTCTAAGTTATCAAGTATAAAACAAAACAAAACTGTAATATTAGCTCCATAATCAACTTTTCTTTCTTTGGACCCAGAAAAGTGGAAGAGGAAGGCCACACAGCCACCAATCAGTATGTGGAATTCCAATGCTGAAAGTCAAAGCACACCTGGGGTCATCACTAGGTACATACGGAAGTAGAGCTGTGATATTTTTATTAATTGCTTATAGCCGTGCTGTCAAAGAGATGTTCCTGGACTACCTCCCTCAGAACCACTTGACAAAAGTTTTCAAAAATATCTGTTCCTAAATCAGAATCTCTGGGATGAGGCCAGGGAGTTGCATTTTTTCATAACCACTCAAGGGATTCTTATGAACACTCCTGTTCCCAAACTCCTATTTACATACCGATACCATTACGTTTTTATTTATGTAAAATAAGCTGCTATAATTTCTCTTTGAGGAAGACATTTTGAAGGATGGGGGTGTGAAACCATGAGAGCACATTTACCTAATTCTCAAAATATCAATTTGTAGTCTTTGAGCATTTGGGCAATTTTGTCTTGAAGCTTTCTTTCTTTTTTTTTTTTTTTTAAATTTTTGATAGATTTGCTTTGGTTAGGGAGAAAGTGACAGCACTGAATTGATCTAAAGCTAACTACTTCAGAAAGCTTAATAATATATTTATTAGACTAGGTTATCAGCTATCAGTTGAATCCTTAAGATGGTCCCTATATATAAATGAAGCTAATCACTGGCTATTCAATCACCTTGATTCAAACAGCACTTGAATAGGACTATTTGGATTGTTTGATTATATAGACACTGCCATAGACATTACTGTAGCAAGAGGAAAAAATATCAGTTAGAAAATGATGAATTAGCATTTCGTTTAAATGCGGGCTCTTTCTTTGATATTTACATGTATGTTTTGCTTTTCTTTCTTTTTTCTTTTTTTTTTTTTTTTCTGATCTTAAGAATGGTGGGCAAGCAGAGAACTTCTAGTGAATACTGGAAAACAAATACCTTGTCCCCAATTTGAGTCAACTTGAAAATTTTCATCCATAAAGTCACATATGGCTTAAGAATCATTGATTTTATATTTTACAAATCAGGAAAGTTAATTCATTTAGGTAACCCAAGTCTACAAAAGCTTTATCGGCTAATGTCATCACTGAACTTTGTGTAATGACAGGACACACTCTGGGGCAGGCAGACTACCCACTCCCTTTCCTTAGTATATTTTAAAAATGAACTTCTTATTCCACACCGCTTTAGAGTTTGATTGGTAAACATAATAAACTAAGGAAGACAATTGAACAAAACCATATGACCTGATCAGAACCAGATGACAACAAGAACGATAGTCTCCAGCAACCAACTACTTGTTCTACAGGATACTAACAACAGGACTGGTTAGTGTTTGCTGACTTCATCAGTTGGCATCATACAGACACAGATGAAGTTCAAAACACTCAAACAGAAGCAGGAAATGGCAGGAGAGGCCACTCTTTGGATTTTAAGTTAATATAACAGACACATGAAAAACTATCCAGTGACTATAAATTAGACCATATTTAAGGGCATTATATATTATCATGAATATATGCATTAGGTATGCATACTAAACTAAGAAAAATTTCCTTCCCTCGTTAAATATGCATCACCTACATCTTAGTTTATATGAGCACAAACTAAATTTGACAGAGCATAGAAGAACTCTGTCATAAGAGATTTATAGTATTATCCAACTTTGATAATTGAAGAGTAACCTGGACCACAGCAACTCTGAGATTATGGATTTGAGTGAAAAAAAAAATCTTCCTGCATCAATTCGATTATAGATACTAAAACAACTTATTCAAATTAGGACAATTCTGATGAAAATTAGATAACTTGAGGAGGTTTCCTTTCTTAGTGAAATAATCGCTACTCCACTATAGGTAATGACCTATGAAGGCAAAATGAATACTGACAGGCAAATAACAGGTATCTGGATCATAGAGGAGTTCAACATAAGATATATGTTTTATAAGAATTCACCCCTCCTCCCAGTAGTTTTCCTCCTTGATCCCAGAGAAAAGGGGGCTTTCCCTTTTGAGGAGATAATGGCAGCATTGCCTTTCTCTCCATACGTCTCCCATGGGAGAAAGGGTCTTTCTGATTGTTGAGATGGGAAGAAGGAACCTAGCATATGTGGCTAAGCCCCTTATAGAGTCTTTTTAAAAGTGGCCTCTCCCTAGGATGCTCTTATTTGCCTCCTGTACACATAGTGGGAAGCTTTTAACATTTTGGGGAAAGAAGTAGCTAGCCTGTTTTGACGAAAGATCCATACCTTGTTCTTATTCTGCAACAAACAGTATCACTAGTAAAAGTGACTTAAAAAAATCTATCTGACCTTGTCTCCTTCTACATTGATTCAGAATTTGGTAGAGACAGGTAAAGATATATTATATTACTTCCTTCCTCCACCCTCTTGCCAAAATCCAACATAATTGAGTTCTAGAAATTCTAGATATGTTCATTCAGGTACTCTAACTCAGCCTTTTCCTGATCCACACATCCTTGCCTGTGGAATCTTTAGCTGTATTCTCTAATATTTTTGTTTATTCCCTCTTCAGAAGCTCTTATAGTTAAATTATTCTTAGACTCTATTTCTCTTAAACTTCTGAAACAACTGTCCACACAAGCTTCGCCTGTACTACCTATGTGAGTAACAACAGACTTCTAGTTTGCTGAACCAAATAGTTGTTAATTTCCTCTCCTGGGTAGGGATTTCCTCTTGTCAATGGATCCTAGAACTATTTTATCATTCCCTGAAGACAGCATTTTACCTTTTCTTATTAATAAGAAATCCTTTAACTAATTCTGTAACTACTCAGTTACAACTTATAGTTGTACTATATTCAATAACTTAATAACTGCATATTATTACTGTTATGAAGATAATTAATCCAGAAGCAATACAAGAAAATTGGCCTCCAGCCTGGCTGCACTTTGTAAATATAAGATATGTGAGTTACTTTATGGTAACTTTACATGTATAGATGTAGGTAGTTTCCTCATATACACCAAAGACCTACTCACCGAGAAACTGATCATGATAGGAGAATTTTGGGAGAAGGCCTGGCTTAACAGCAATTGAATTTCTGATTTATCGATGCAAGTATCTCTATGCAAGGGGACAGATGGTTCTGCAGGCACTAGAGACATTTAACCCACAGGCCTCACCCTTTAGAGGTTTGTAGTTTACCAGTGGAAATTAGATGAGCACTCATTATTAACGATACCTATAATAAAGAAATTTCCCTCCCTCTTTAGACTAGATCACCACTTCATATATAAGGCGCTGCCTACTTTTTCTTTACTTAAATATATGAGGCTGTTACTTTTTAAATTATTTGTTTACTGTTTTGCTCCACTGTTAGAAATCAAACACATTTAAAGCAGGGACAGAAATCTCCAGTTTGCCTCTGTATTTCTATAGTGTTTTGCATGTAGTGAGTACTCAAAAAGTACTTTTAAATTACATTAATCTTGGGGCTGGTTCAGTCAGTTAAGCGTCCAACTTTAGCTCAGGTAATGATCTCGCAGTTCATGAGTTTGAGCCCCACGTCAGGCGCTGTGCTGACAGCTCGAAGACTAAAGCCTGCTTCAAATTCTGTGTCTACCTCTCTCCACCCCTCCCCCGCTCACACTCTGTCTAAGAGTAAAGTCTTTATGAGGTTTAAAGTAATAAGAAGTTATGATAAGATTTTTATTTTTAAGAGATGTTCTGAATTCTAAAATAAGAAAAGTTTGAAAAGGGACAAGAAGTAGGAGTACAAAGTTAGGATACTGCCAAGGTGTCTGAAGGATGGTGGTAGTGGTAACATACAGAAGTAGAAGGATTCCAGATAATATTTTTTGAGATAGAAGCAATACAAATTTCAATTCATGGGAGTGAGGAAGAGGAAGATATAAATTATATCAACATTTTAGTAGAAGGGTAGATGCACGGCTCATTTACTGAGATGATAGGCACTGCAGAAGGGATGCATTTTAAAAATAAAAGTTAAACTTTACCTTCTACTTTATTTAATCTTCACAGGGGCTCTGAAATTTAGAAATTATTATCACCTTTGTTATTGATGAAATAGATAATGCCATGGTTTCCCTAAGTAACATATCTTGAGGACTTATATTTTTCTAGTTAAGGTCCATGACTGGTTAAAGACCAAATTTAATTAACCAACATTGAGTGAGCATTTACCTTGCACCAGGAATTCTGTAAGGACAAGGATTAATGTCTTAGCTCCAGCTTTCTTTCAAATGGAGGAGACAAATATATAAACAAATTATAATTCAAAGTAGCAGTACAATATTAGCAATATTCAAGGAATACTTTGGAAACTCAGAGGAGGATACTTAGAGTAATCCAGAAGTGGGAGTGAGAGTAACAGAAAGCTTCCTAGTAAATGTTACATTTAAGTTGAGGCCTAAAGGGCATGCTTAGGAATTAGGTGTAAAAGGATCATGGCTAGGACCAGTGGGGGTAGAGAAAAGAGAATGAGCAACAAACATGGTTAACAAGAAACATGAAGTGTTAAAGCCTAGAAAAGAAAGTAAATGCTATACCATGATGATCTTTGAAGGAATATGGAAGAGTGTAGAGATTATCAGATAATGGATGGTAAGGGAATACTGCTGGGTTCTCAGTACAAAAGTGGTGTTTACAAATACCCAGTTTTAGACATAGCATTCTGTTGACTGTGTTAAAGATAGACATGAGGGAACCAAGGCTGAAGAGAGGAAATCAATTCACACATGTCTTCAACAGTCTAGTAGAGAAATAAGAGTCGTGGTTAGGTTGATGGTTGTTCATATGGAAAGGTCCAGGTGGACCGGAGAATTAATTAAAAGGTAAAACTGACAGGGAATATCACTGCAGAGATGTGCTAAATCCGAAGAGGAAGGAGTTAAGAATGAACCAGATGTCTAGCCCGGGAGCTGGGTGGCAGTTCAAGGAAGGGCCAAATAGGGAAGAAGATACAAGTTTAGGAATGAGACATTTTGAGTCTGAGGTTCTAGATGAGATAGGACTAAAAACAGATTCTAAGACTTCTAAGATTAGTGCTTCTCTCCTAAAAAGTTCCTTGAAAATAGCTATTCGTCCATTATTAAAATTCAATAAAGATTTGTAGTGAATAAGAAAGCAGAGCTTCTTAATCCTTTTTTTCCCCCACATATTCCTTTGAGAAGAGATTGATAAAATTCCGTAGGTAGTTAAATCTTTGTCACTTCTGTATAAAGTTGAGGGAGCTAATCAACAAAGTTGATATGAAATAAGAGAAATCTTTATTTGTGAAAGAGACAAAAGTAGAATTGTTTCTCAGCTATGTTCTTTTTCCAGCAAGAACACAATTGGGGTATCCTACCACCTAATCCAGCCAGGGAACAAAGATCTTTTTTCCCTACAGCAAATAGTTCACATCTTGAGTTTACTCCTTGGTGCAAAAGAGCTTTGCTTTCATAAGAAGATTCTGGAGTATAAGCCTCAACTCAAAGACAGATAGATGATCTACAAACCATACAGATTTATAGAATTTTTTCTTCAGAGCAAAAAACACCAGAGTCGGCTGGTGCACACTTCATGATGGGCAAACAAAAGTGAAAAATAAATAAAAAATGATATAATTCCAAGGATAGTTCTTTCTGTGCAATTACTATCCAACACATTCAGAATGTTTTGAGAAAAATATAGAATGCAATTTTAAATTAAATACAGAATGTCTCTAGATAAATATAGAATACAACTTAAAATGGAACATGTTGTGACTTATATACAAGGAGCGTGTTTTACAAAGCCTGGTGCTTTGAAAAGATTTCCACCCTATGGAAAACTGATTTACATATCAAAATTTTTAAATTGGGATACTATTCAGCCGTAAAAAAGAATGAAATCTTGGTATTTGTGACAACACTGATGGAAACTGAGGGCATTATCCTAAGTGAAATAAGCCAGACAGAGAAAAACAAATACCACATGGTCTCACTTATGTGTGAAATCTAAAAAAACAGAACAAACAAAACAAACAAAACAATCAAGCTCATAGGTATGGAGATCAGATTGCTGGTTGCCAGAGGGCAGGGTGGGTGGGGGGGTCAAAGGGGTCAAAAGGTATAAAATTCCAGTTATAAAATTAAAAAGTCATAGGGATATAATAATGATAGTTAATAATACTGTATTGCACATCTCAAAGTTGCTAAGAGAATAAATCTTCAGCACAAGAAAAAAAATTTCATAACTTTGTATGGTGACAGATTTTAACTAGATTTATTGTGAAGATCATTTTGCAATGTATACAAATATCGAATCACTATGTTGTATACCTGAAACTAACATAATAATATGTCAATTATAACTTAATAAACAAATAGATTGCACAATTGAAAAATTAAATGCAAGACTTAAGCAAACCCAGTAATCAGTACTTAGGAAATAATTAAAATATACTTTAAGTATGTATTCACCCATTATATACTTTTTCTTTGCAATAACCTCATATACTCATAATGTGGTGGTCATAAAATAACCTAATAATTTTCTTTCAGAATACAATTTATTTTAAAGTGGAAAAACTATGTTAGGGGTACAACTTCTTTCATGATGTTATCAATTTCAAGTTATGTATCAAGTATTCTCCGTGATTTTAATTCTGAGTTTATTATTAACTCAACACTTATTTGTAATATAAGTATAATATATACAATAAATACACAGTATAAGAGAAAGAAGTACAAAAATATCTATTTTGGATTGAGTATACTGGGCATAATTTTAGAGCCAAAATATTGCTTAATTTACAAATGAAAATATAAATTCTACAATATCATAACAGTAAAATGCCAGCCTCACTTGACCCAGGATATCTTACAGGTTTAAAACAAACAGGTTTAAAGGTTTAAAGCATAATAAGTTTCTTTTTGAATTATAAATGAGAATCTTTTGAAAATATCCAAAGTGTGAGAAAGGATTTGGCTTTAGTAAATTCATTAAAAATCTGAGTGTCAACATCAACAGAAAGGTGGACAAATACAATAGCAAGTAACACTAAAACAATGAAATAAAATAGGGATTTGTGATTCTAGAATCTAGAAAATAAAAATATTTTTTAAATACATCAAGAACTTACTCTGTTTTAAATCTCGCCACATTAAATGGGTGTAGATAATATAAAAGATGTCCTGGATTTGTCAAAACAGGGGTGACTGAAATATATTTTTGTCCCACCAACATCCAAGGAGGTGAATTAAGACTCATTCTAGGGATACCTAGGTGGCTCAGTGGGTTAAGCTTCGGCCTCTTGATTTTGACTCAGTTCATGATCTCCCGGTCTCTCTAGTCTGCCATGGAGCTCTGCACTGACAGTGCTTAGCCTGCTTGGGATTCTCTGTCTCCTCTCTCTCTACCCCTTGCTCTCCTGTGCTCTCTCTCTAAAATAAATAAATAAATAAATAAATAAATAAATAAATAAATAAATAAATAAATAAAAATTCTAAGTCACTATTCACCAAAATTCATTAACAGGAAATTCCATGTTAAGAAAAGTCTACTGTCCATGTAATTCACAAGAGTAATATTCAGACAACAGACGTGAAAAAGGACACTGACCACTCTTATGGCTTTCATGAACAAGCCACATTATATGTTCACTGCACTTCAGACCTTGATACCTGACTGCCAAAAAGAAACTTACGTTGCATTGAAGAGAGTGTACAAAGCACCTAGCACCAAGGCCATTAATGCTGTCACTGCACACAAGGCAATTTTTTAGAGTTTCTAGCTATATTTCTGTTATGAACTACATTCATCATTGAAAAGTTTTGTTGTTATTATTTTGTTATTCTGAATGTTCATCTGCTTGTTATTTTAAGCAAGGTTGGAATATCTTTTCCTGGAAAGGCAAATTATTTGCAAGAATGCAATATATGGCCATTTCTTTTAGGGATAGGGAATATAGTACTCATTTAGGGGCTACTGGTTCACATTTAATCTAGTTTTCTTTTTTAATACAGTAATAGTCTCCTCTCACTACCTAGTGAATGATGACTAAGCCCCCCGTTTTTGCCTCCATGTTAAGATCAGCTACTGACCTGGAGATTTTCCCAAGACAAACAATACTTCTTTTAGTTCATGTGGGCAGCAACTTTCAACACTTTCTTTCAAATTCTATTAGGTTTGGTGAGTTTTCATACAATTTTTTTAACGTTTTATTTATTTTTGAGAGAGACAGAGATAGAGCAGGAGCAGGGGAGGAACAGAGAGAGGGAGGAATATAGAGGATCTGAAGCAGGCTTTGTGCTGACAGCAGACAGCCCCAACGCGGGGCTCAAACTCACAAACTGCGAGATCATGACCTGAGCCAAAGTCGGATCTTAACCAACTGAGCCCCCAGGCATCCTGATACAATTTTTTTAAATGTAACTAAGCTTTATACCTAGCATTTCTTTTCCTCTACTTTTCAGTTGTCTTTCTTACCGGAATGTGTCTATATACAAAGACCTACTCTATAGTTTGGTCAGCCCAAGAATAGTATAGTAAAATGCTGCAAAATGCTCTAAATTTCTCCACTGTAAAATAATGAGTCCTTATATTTGATGGTGATAAAAGACAGGTTACCATGGGTGTGGAGGATTTATTTTTTAAAACCAAATAAATTGGAATTTTAAAAAATGAAAAACTATATATCAATTTATAAAATAGCTGACACTTTTGGAGAAATTTTTTAAAGATGAAATTATGATATTTAAGAGCAAAATCTCATCTTAAATTATTGTTTCTAATAAATAATATTTATTTATTTTATGAAATAAGAAGCCTTATGAAAATTGATATGCTCAACAATATTGGCCTCTTTGGTGGGAAAGTACCTTGATGTTTACCTGTCTTTTCTGAATTTATCTTGACCTTGAGCTTAAAATCTGATAGCTTTTGTTCCCTTCCTTTCCTTCATAATCACCCCTATTTCTCAAGTATGTAAGGGCTAGTGATAAGTCATATGCTTTGAGTAAATATTAAAATTATTTTACAAGTCCAAATAATGAAATAACTAAATTGAGAAAGGAAAATAGATATTGCATAAACTTAAGAACTGATATTGCTCTGGGAAACAAATAGTAGCCCTTTACTCCTCAAGCCCCAGACACACACACACACACACACACACACACACACACACACACACAAAGGGGCACTAGCATATGCACGCATGATATGGGAGAGAATAAAATGGAATAAGTATTGATTGCTAAGAGTGTTATTTCAAATGGAGCTGGGAGGACACAGAGGAAGTGGGGCTTATGTTCTGCTTCTATCTCAAATTCTCAGAATTTGTGTTGAACTCAGCTAAAAGCCAAGGAATCTGCTATATGTTAAGTGGTCATAAATGGCTTGTCCTAATACTAGCAAAAATTTCATACAGATCAGTGTTACTGTACCTATACCAGCACCAATCCCATTTCACTCAAAACAACTTATGCAAATTCCCTCTTTCCTCTTTAAAAACTCTAACCTTCGTTTCTCTGGGTCATGCTTTCTGTTTCAGTCAAATCTGTATCTCTAGGACTGCCATCCCCAAGACCCCAAATACACCCACACATTTTATTTGGCAGCTTCCAGTTTTGCCACTTGTTGTTGCACACATGCACACGTGCACGCACACAAGTGTACGGGGTGCATGCGCACACCACAAGTTTGCATCCACATTTCACCAGAGGGTTGAGGAGGGAAGCAACACCACCAGGGAGCTTCTGAAACAGTGGCAATACTGCATTTTGCAAACATCTGCCTCTTGAACTTGTGCACTGAAAGTATGATTAGAAATTCATTATGTTAATTAAAGAGAAATTTGAGTCAAAGGAGAAAGGTGTAAGGGAAACTACATTTTATGATTTGGGGTCTGGGACTAACAGTAAGAGTAACCCAGTGGTCCAATTTGCTCAAGCCAGGAAAATCAGTGCTGCGGTAAGATGAAAACGGAGTCAGACTTGAAGGCATCTATATTTTATACTTAACTTTTTATCTAAAAATCAGCAAAGAAGCAGAGGAGATGCTATCTTTGTATTAGGAAATGGTTTTATAAGAAGAGGCTTAGTGTTTCCAACCTAAGATTCTTTTTCCTTGGGGTGCCAAATTAAAATCCTATGTCACATGCTAATAAACATCCCTCAGACAGAGACTCTAAAACTCCCCTTCCTCAGGCAAGTAACAGATTGTAAGGGAGAACAAATACCCTAACACACCACACTCCAAAGATGGTAGTAGCTGATCCACAGGAAGACAAAGACGTTGTTCAGAAAGAACTGCTGGAGATAGCCCTGGGGTGGAATTCTAGCACCATCTTTTGTCTCACAGATAAGATAAAAGGCAAGGAGGCACTATGACCACTTTCCAGTAGAAACTTCTGGGAACTCCATGTTTGCCTAGGGATTTCCAAATTCTGTGCAAACAAAGCGTTTGTAATTCCATAGCCTCTGCTCCTTTCTTTAAGTGCCTCTTTCTATCTTGGGTTTGAACCCTTACTCTTAAGGCACCGTTATTTGCCTTATATCTTATGAACTTAATGTGTAAACAAGAGGACTCTTGCAAGAGGGAAACAAATACAAAGAATGGTTTGGAGCCTTGAATCTTCTAGTCTGTCCAACACAGGTCTTATTGGGGTTTAAAACAGCGAGCAATCACCTTCTGATCTGGTGTAGCAGTGCTTTTTGGCCCTAAGGAGTCTCCCCCACTTAGCTCTTGAAAAGGGGAGGGTCAGGGTGTCAGTGTCTGTGAATTATTCCTTCACGTGATACTAGCCATCCAGCCAAAGATTTCTTCAGTTACCATTTAGTTCACTAACCAAATTTTAGTTTATTTCAGAATCACCTGGAGAGCTTTCAGAAAATGAAGTCTCCTGGGCCAGGCTTTCTCAAAGAATCTAATTCCGTAGTTCTGGTCTGGGACTTAGAAACCTATGTTTTAAACAAGCATACCTTGCGACTTCAGTGTAGACAGGAGGTGGACCACATTTTGATGGTTACATCATGAGATTCTAGTCGGAAGACAACTTCGTGATCACCTAAGGAAAGTGTGCTAAGGATGCTGATGGGTGTGAGAAGCAGAAGAGTGTAAGAAGAGCAAATAATGGAGAAATTAAATGAAAACCTTATAATTTATCCAGGATTTCTATTGTCATGCATTCCTGCCCTTCAATTTCAGTAGCTGCTTTAGTTTGCTGGGGTTGCCATGCAAAGTACCACAGACTGGGTGGCTTCAATAACAGGAATGTACTATCTCTCAGTTCTGGAGGCTACACTTCTGAGATCAAGGTGTTGGTAGGGTTGGTTCCTTCTGAGGGCACTGAAGGAGCATTCTATGTCTGTCTCTTAGCTTCTGGTAGCCTCAGGCATTTCTTTGCTTGCAGAGATTTTGCTCCCTGTGTCTTGATCAAGTCAACAGCAAATCAGGTCACATTCACAGGTCCTGAAGTAACCTTCAGGATTGTGACATATTTTTGGAGGATGTAGTTCAGCCCATAACATCAGGACAGAGAGATTTTTTATTTTACTTTATGCTAATCCAAGTGTTAAAGATATGAAAGAGACAGGATTCAAAAGGAAGAATGTGAACTGAGTTCACCAGGGAAATGCCTCATCCTATATTTAAAAACTTCTAGGTAGTTGAAGGTCATGGCCTCATTACAAGAAGCCCCATGGGAAAACAAGAGTCTAAAGGAAGACTTAGAAATCAAACCCATTCAAAGTAGTAATTACTGCTTCCTCACTCAAAAGAGAATCTAATGTCTATTCCTCAAAAGATTCTTCCACCTATCTGCTTTGGCCTTGAAGAAGAAAGCCAGATACTGCAAAAGAACAGCATTAAAAACACCTATCTTTGTATCTTGAAAAAACTACAGACTAAAAACTAAAGTTGAACCGACTTCAGGGGCTTCATGACTCACAGGCTTGCTGCCAGGAGAGGCTATGCAGTTTGGAGGGCCAGTACAACATGAAGTGAGGGGTCTCTTATTCAAAATCTATTAATAACTTCAGGATGGTGACAGGAGAGCATTAAGCCAAGTATGGGGCCCTTGTGAACAAGAGTGCTTTGTGTGAGTGAGCATATCACATGTCAATAGAACTAGTCCTGCTGTGTGCTCTGGGGCACAGATGTATCTGGTAGGTATAGCCTGGGGTGGTCTTGGTCTGGAACAGTCAAAACTTTCAAGGACTAGGCCAGCTTTGATGGTTCACAGCATTGTCTCTGAATGCCTAAAAAGTTGAAAAATGTACTACAATTGATAAGCAATAATTACCATGAGCATGGGATATATTTTACCATCCCTAGAAATGATATCTGACATCAGGAAGGATGTACATTTTTTCAAATCCACCCTTTGCATTCAGTCTCTTATCTCTCCTCATCCATCCCCCAAATGACCACTGACCTCTTTTCCATCGCTACAGATTAGTTTTGCCTGTTAGAGAATTTCATATAAATGCAATCAGCAATCTGTACTGTTTTGTGTTTGGCTTCTTTTGCTCAGCATAATGATTAGGATTCACTCACATCATGGCCTGACTTAGTTCATTTTACATTATTGCTTAAGAAAAGTTATTGTAAGAATATAGCATAATTAATTTATCCATTCACCAGTTGGTATACATTTGGGTTGTTTCCAGTTTGGGATTATTATGGACAAAGTTGGTATGAACAGTTATGCACATATCTTTTTATCAACTTTTTATTTACGTTCCAGTTCTTCTGGGTAAATACTAAAGAGTAGAATTTCTGGGTGAATGAATGTTTTAACTTTATAAGAAATAGTAGTTGTACAATTTTACACTCCCATCAGGAATGTGTAAAAATTCTAGGTGATCTGTATCCTTGCCAACAATGGATACTGATAGTCTTTTTAATATTAGTTCTTCTAGTGGGTGTAGTGATGTGTCACTGTAGTTTAAATTTGCATCCCTGATCAGGACACCTGGGTGGCTCAGTCGGTTAAGCGTCTGACTTCGGCTCAGGTCATGATCTCACAGCTCATGGGTTCAAGCCCCACATCAGGCTCTGCGCTGACCCCTCAGAGCCTGGAGCCTGCTTCGGATTCTGTGTCTCCCTGTCTCTCTGCCCCTCCTCCCACTTGCACTCTGTCTCTTTCTCTCTCCCTCAAAAATAAACATTAAAAAAAAATGTATCCCTGATGACTAATACTGTTGATGATTTTTTTCATGTGCTTATTGACCGTTCATTAAGTATCCAAGTTTTTTAATCCAGTTTTTAAAAATATAGACTTTATTTTTTAGAGTAGCTTTTAGGCTCACAGAAAAATAGAACAGAAAGTTTCTATATACTACCTCTTCCTACACACAGCCTCCCCCACCATCCAACACCAGTGTGGTTCACTTGTTACAATTAATGATTGCGGTATTACACTGTGATATTACTATCAACTAAAGTCCATAGTTTACATTAGGTTTCATTCTTCATGTTCACACAAAAAATTCTCACTTCCCTAAAAACCTCCAGGGTTCCATCTATTCAACTTTCTCTCCCCACAAACATCTGACAACCACTGGTCATTTTACTGTCTCCATATGTTTGTCCTTTCCAGAATGTCATAGAGTTCTAACCAAACGGAACGTATGTAGCTATTTCAGATTGGCTTTTTTCATTTAATAATACACATTTAAGTTTCCTCTGTGTCTTTTCAGAACTTGACAACCAATTTCTTTTCAATGCTGAATAATATTCCACTATGTGGATATAATATAGCTTGTTTGTAGCAGTTCATTCAACTACTGAAGAATATCTTGGTTACTTCTACATTTTGATAATTATGAATAAACCTGCTATAAACAGCTATGTGAAGATTTTTGTGTGCATGTAAGTTTTCAGCTCATTGTGCTTTTATCCATTTAAAAAGTGGGTTGTTTTTCTTTTTACTCAGTTTTACTGAAAAAGAAATTTTTAACGTGAGTGAAAAGCCTTTCTGTTTAATCTTGGTAAGAAAAACAGTGACTACTAAAAATAAATATTAATGAATAATTTAAACTTAAAAATGCTCTAAAGTATCAAATGATTTCTTTTTGTATCAAACAGTGTCTAATTACAATTAATAAATTAAATCAGTGACAGCTACTAGGTCTGTAAGTATTATAGCAAGAGGATCCTCTCAGACTCTGGTAGAATGTGACACATCTTTTTATATTGTATAGCCTGAAGTATAATTGTTACTTACTGGCCTTTGTAGATTCCATATAGAATTTAAAAAATGGAAAATCTCATACTTTCCTAATAAAATTATTGCTACACGACTGATATCAATGAATCAAAACAGAGAATGGTCTTGGCATGGCAAATTTCTGGAGACCTCCTGCTATTCCCTAGTTCTTACTCCCTAGATATTGGACTGTTGGTATATTATTTATCTATTTCTGTGTAGATAATATTATAAATTATATGTAATCTTATAAATTTTCAATAAATGTTCCCACATAACATTTAAGCCTAGTGGCTTAAGATAATTACGACCATCTATTTAGTTCATATATCTGAGGGTCAGTAATTTGGTATATGTTCAGCTGGATTATTCTTCTGCTCTTACCCAAGCTAACTCCCAGATGCAAGGTTAAATGCCATTTCAGACTGGTCTGAGATGGCTTCCTCTCTGTTCCACGTGGCTTCTCATCTTTTGCCAGAGTATTTTGGGCTTGTTCTTATGACTCCAGAGTATGTTTCTGAGAGACCAGATGTGCACAAGATCTGTTTAGGCCTAGATTTATAATTTGTACAATATCATTTATATTGCATTTTATTGGTGAAATCCTGTCCCAAGACCAGTCCAAATTCAAGGAGTGAAAAAAGAGACTTTACCTCTTGATGGGAAAACCCAAAGTCCTATTGCAAAGGGCTGTGGGCATAGAGAACAAAGTGATTGTGACCATTTTTACAAAAAAAAATCTACTATAGTGAAGAATTTGGTCAAGGGAGGGTCCAGGAGAGGCTCTGAGTCCATTAAGGTTCTAGAAGGGCATTCAAGGAGTCTGAGGTAGTAACTATTGACCAATTTAATTTCTATTGAAGTATTTCTGTATTTCTGACAAGCAATGCAGCCACCTATGTGAACATAAGCCAAACATCAAGCCTGGAAATAATCTTACAATGTTATGTTTTCAAAAGGAAAAATGTAATCAGGTGACTACCTCCATTATTTCTACTTTCTTGATTACTCACACCAAGAGAAATCTTAACAGCTAGTCCAGTGATACCTCAATTATCTAACCTGACTCCCAGAACCCAGGAGAAAACCAGCATTAATACTGATCTTGTCAAAATAGAACTATTAACATAGCTAATACTATATTATCTCAGGAAATGAAATGGAATCTAGCTATTATAATCTGTAAATGGAAATATGGATCATGAGTGGGAACTATATGGTTCAATTGCCTCAGTTTACATATTACTTAGTGGAAACATAAACATTTAAACCATGATCCAACTCACAGTTCTGTTACCTTTAGAAAACAAAAAAGTATGTGGTCTCAAATCAAAAATCTTCTTTAGTCTTAGAACTGTGTCGGAGCTTTGATTCCAAAACATCCATCTTTCAGTAAATAATATAGTAAGAGAATTCTTTTAATTCTCCTGCTGAAATGTGACCCATCTTAATTCCATACCATATAGCCTAACATACAATTTCTACATATTGGCCTTTATAGATTCAATATGGAATTTTTAAAATGTTAAAGCTCACATTCTCCTCCAAATGAAACTATCGTTAAAACAACTTCACCCCTCTCTAGCTCACCTATACTGGGGTTCTCTAACAGTCACAACACGAGGTCTATACATGGATTAACAATATGCCAATAACGGGGCGCCTGGGTAGCTCAGTCAGTTAAGTGCCTGACTTCGGCTCAGGTCACGAATCTCATCGTTCATGGGTTCAAGCCTCGCATCAGGCTCTGTGCTGACAGCTTAGAGCCTGGGGCCTGCTTTGGATTCTGTGTCTCCCTCTCCCTCTACCCCTCACCCACTTGAGTGCACTCTCCTGCTCTCTCTCAAAAATAAACAAACACTGGGAAAAAAAGAATATGTCAATAATTTCTTGGTAATAAGAGGTCAATCAGTAAGTTTCTCCACTAGTCACTGAACCACAATTTGTTCATAGGAATAAGCCCCTGAAAGTAAAGAAATCATGACTGTCTTTCTAATCTTTAAATCTTAATTTCTAGTCTTCACTTATCACTTCCCTCCCAGCACAGTGCTAAGTCATATGGTAGCAGCAAAGCAGTAATCGAAAGAGTAGTCATATATATAGCAACGATCAAAATGGAAACCTGGCCCACCTGCACAATAAAACACCCTTATTAGATTCAGTTTCTCTCAGCTCTTCCTTAATTGGAAATCAGCAGATGCAGGTAGTCATACGGAATAAGGGGCTGAGGGCCAATGGCTGTTTTTACCCTTGGAATTGCATTCAGTAGATAAAACTAGGATAACTATTAGCTTAGGGCCAGAGAAGCAGGGTCTGAAATATATTTAAAATAGTTTACAAGAAATTAGCCTTCAGACAAGACAAACACACATACTTTGCCATACATATATGGCAAAGCAATAGAAATTATGAAAATATGACCCACCACATGAGCATTTCATGACAGTCTCACTGATCAGTGATATTTCCTGTGTAAGTACACAAAGATGAGTAAAAATATTCTAGGGTGATTGCAGTTTTTGACCTCTACACAGGCCACAGTTAAGTGATAGTTGAAAGATGCTGCTGTTTTTCTCAGAGGAAAAGCTCATGGTCAGAGAGGCTCACATGAGAGAGAATCAAGAGCATCCACTTACATGCCCATTCTCACAGTGACCTCACTTGCTGAGATTTGGCCAAGGTGAGGCAAGCACTCAGAGGTGTGCAGCCCTGTGTTCACGTGTGAGGTCTACATAAGTCAAGGACTTGGAATGACGTTTCTAGCCCCTCAATTTTTTCCCCAGGTGAAAACAGTACCTGGAACTTTCCACTGCTATTAAGAATACTGACGTCGTTTTCTTGTTTTAGTCACAGGACGGTACAATTATGTTAAAGG
Organism: Lynx rufus; assembly: GCF_022079265.1. Classification (NCBI taxonomy): domain Eukaryota; kingdom Metazoa; phylum Chordata; class Mammalia; order Carnivora; family Felidae; genus Lynx; species Lynx rufus. The sequence continues at coordinate 126,297,833 of NW_025814823.1, read as the reverse complement.
AACTCGGAATACAGGGAGTATTATCGCATCTTACAAAAATTTCAGTCAATATTAGTTTAGTCCCCATAGCTGCTATGGAAACCATCTTTTGAGGATGCATGATGTGTGTTCTCTGATGCATTATCTTGTCTAATATATTTACTAGAGTCTGAGGAAGTTGGTACTGTTGTCTGAATGTTTAAGAAGCTAACTCAGGTTAAGTAATGTGTTTTTTACCACATAGCTGATAAGTAGCATATCCACTGCTTGTTTGTTTCCATATCCACTCACCGTCCAGTACCCCTCATAATTTACTGCAGGCCAATCTAAAGGTAAGGACAGGTGACTCTGTATTAATTGCCTGCCATAAATATACCTCCTTTATATTTTCTGCCTACCAAAAGCCAGTTTTAAAAGATCATCTAAGCAATCAGAATTTTCATTCATTGCTGGCAGGAATACAAAATGGTACTGCCACTTTGAAGACAGTTTGGCAGGTTCTTAAAAAATGGAACATACTCATACCATATGAACCAGCAAATGCACTTTTTGATGTTTACCCAAATAATTTGAAAACACAGGTCCACACAGGAAGCTGCACATGAATGTTTATAGCAGCTTTATCCATAGTTGCCAAAATGTAGAAGGAACCAAGGTGCCCTTCAATAGGTGGGTAGATAAAGCATGGTGCATTCTAACAATGGATATTATTCAATAATAAAAAGAAATGAGCTTTCAAACTATAAAAGACATGAAGTGCATATTCCTAAAGGGAAAGAAAACAGGCTGAAAGACTATATACTGTACAACTCCAACTATCTGGGAACAGCAGAGACAGTACAAAGGTCGATGGCTGCCCAGGTTTGGCAAGTGGAGGGATGTGGTACAATGGGAAGGATGGGCTGGTGGAACATTGGAGACTTCTATGTCCCTGAAGCTATTCTGTAGGATTCCGTAATGGGAAATACATGATATTACACAGTGTCAGAATATATAAAATGTACAACCAGAAGAATGAACCTTAATGTAAAATACAGACTTAAGTTAATAATATTGCATCAATATTGGCTCATCAACTGCAACACATGTACTTGGCTGATATAAAATGCAAAGTCACAGGAGAAACTGGGAGGGGGAGCATTTTGGTAGCAAGGGTGGGCATAGTACATGGAAACTCTGTACTCTCCAGTGAAATTTTTTGCAAACCTACAACTACTCCAAAAATCAATTTTATCAACTATAAAAAAGTATCTCCAAACTACAAATATTCCTTAAAGGCCTCTTATGTGTTAGAAACATGTTAATGGCAGACTCCTGATTATGTCACTGTTGTCAAATACTCAAGATATAATTAGGAAGAGAATGTACATCCATCAAACTGTTAAGTAACAACTCGAGGATCCACATAGTTAAGGACACAGATGAGTGGAACAGATGTAAAATGCTAAGACCTTTCAGAGAAGAAAAAAGACAGCACAGGGTTAAGAAGGTGAATTTAAATCTCCATTTAGTATTGACTTCAGAAAAACAGAGGAATTAATTTTAAGTGTGGCTGTGGGTGAAGATCAAGGAACAAAGAAGGATCATTGCAAGAGGGAGGAGAAACCTCCAGAGATGGAGATACATAGAATGTGAGGCAGAGGGGATTTCAAGAGGGAGAAGTGTTAACTGTGGAGGTGTTAGGAGGAAGTGGCATTTTGGGACATGGTTATCTTCCCATTACTGTGCTTCTGAGCCCCACCTGGCTCTTTCTGAAGCTCCTCCTCTCATTCTGGTTTGTTTCTGGACTAAGCCTCCAGCTAAATAAAACAAAAACCAAAACCTAAATAGTCATTGTTTATAGGAACACCAAACATATTCACTAATACACATGTTACACGCTGGAGCTAAGGGCTAGTAGTGTGAAGGGAGCATTGCACGCAATTGCATTTTGATCTGCCCCTTTGCTTCATTAAAAGCCAAAAGAGGCTGTAGTCTAAGTTGAGAGAGACAGAGAGAGAGAGAGAGAATGAAAGAGAGAAAGACAGGGAGAGACACTGAGTAAACCCTTGAGTGAGACTCTAGGTTGAACTGTTTACCTGCTCTCTCCAACAAAAAAACAATCACAAACAGGTTCTTTTTAATACTAGTCTAGACAAGGTTTTGCAATGTAGCAGGTTCCTAATTGCAATAATAACTGCCTGAGAATAATTAAGAAGACACCACCAAACATTTCTACTGGGTGAATCCACTGTCCTATTAATAAACAGCCATGAGGTTACCTCTTTCTGGAAAAACCTCTTTGGCTGGTTTCATCCCACATAAGGCTCAAGCTAAGTTTGTTCCCACACATTCTGGATGCTTGAGCCACAAATGGTCCTTCTTGTCTGTGGAAGCCTACAGAGGAAAGCTTTGCAGCTGGCCACTGTGGTGACTGTGTCCTGTCACTAATTAAAGGCAGTAGCTGTGAATTCAGGGTGAGAGCCAGAGCACCCATCACTTGTGAACAGATGACCTGGATTTGCCTTCTGGAAATCCTCTTTCCCCCAGTTTAGCTACTTGCAAATTGGCTCTCTAAATATCCTTTCTCGGGGGAGGCACTTTCTTTTTAATCTTTAGATCAAAGCCCAAACCTGAAAGTTGTCTTTTTTTTTTAATCAGTAAGTTCATATCCCGAATTATCACTTCATCCACAGCAACCCACAATAGCTCTCCAGCTGCTCATCGTCTTTCGACTCTGCCTCTTTGGTTGCTGGGGTGGATTTATTGTTTCAGGAAGGCTTCCTTTGGACCCGCCTTCTTGCACCTCTCACCCTCCCATCATCACACTTTAGAATGGGAAAACTCACTGTCAGTCAAAGCACTCCCTGTTCCCAGGGTAGCTGAGTCAGTGCAGCCCTGAGAGGAAGCTTGAAGGAGGCTGTTAAAATCTATTCATAGATGAAAGCGGTTCCTGCCACAGTGAGAGGTTGCTAATGACGTATGTATACACCAGGAGTGACAAAGGAGGAGGAGGAAGAGGAGGAGGAGGAGGAAGCTTGAGTTGGAAGAGGGTAATAGAAAGGGGACTGGACATAGGATCCAAGAAGCACTGCAAAGCTTGATGTGGACCACGCTGCCTTTGGAAAGAATGACTTCCAAGAACTCTGGTGTGGAACATCTCTTTAGTGCTAGCTGCCATGACACAGATTCCGTGTCTGAATCTTTTGTCTGAATTCTCCTATGGAGTAGTGGCCATTGTGTGTATGGACAAACACTGCTGGGCCACTCAGCTCTGGGACACCCACAGGATATATGACAAGCGATTGAGGGCCCCTGACAGTGTACGGAGAAGAAAGGAAAGGGGATGGTGTGGAAGTTGGAAAGGGGACGACGGATATTCATTCAACTGGGCTTATTTACCAGGTTCTGTTCTAGGTCTAAAGAGCTAAATAATACAGTTTAGGTCCTGAATGGGATTACAGCATATTAAACTTCAGTGAGTTGTCCAAGATTTAAAAAAAAATACCTTGATATGTTACTACTGGTATATAAAATAAAGATCAAAATCTTTTGCTTGCCACCTAATGCTAACTTATCCTGACTAACGCAATATGCAGTAGAAGAGTCTATGGAGGTCATTAATTCTCTGCTGCAGATTCTCTATTATTCAACCCACTGTCAACCATGTATCAAGAACCTACCGCTGCCATGTTACCTGTTGGTTTGTAACCAATGCCAAGAGTCCCCTGGCCCTTATTGGAACCTGTAAGACCACTAGAAGAAGAACCTGTGAAGCTATGGAGAGAAGTAACAGCCAAGGAGATGATTTTGCTGGACAGAAAAGTACTGTTTTCTCAAAAGTGAATCATTATGAGTTTTGTTTCCTGGGATCCTTGTTTCATTCCAGGAAAGAATACCAAGGGCACAGAAAGGCAAAGTAGCAGAAAGGCCACTGACCTTAATCAAGTTAGGTTTTAGTTGTAGCTCTCTCATGATTTGGAGCTATTCAGGGAACTCAACATTCTCATCAGCTAGGGCATTTAATAACCTAAAATATCTCTCCCCAAAACAAATGTTATGATTTTATAATATGTTAAGATACTTAATCCCCAAATTTAAAAACTCTTTGATACAATAGAGAGAGGTAATACAAAACTCACCTGGCACTTTTCAGTAAAACTGACTGCCTCTTCTCTACCTTCCTCCCAGTCCTGACTCCCCTCCCCACCCCACACCTATTTTCCTAGTATGTCAGGGTTCCAACAGGGAACAAATCTCTCTTAACTCATGTGAAAGCTTGAAGAAGGTATGTAGTATGGAAGAGCGGGAAAAGTTCTGGATGAAGAATGAGGATTGTATCCTTGTAACTTCTGTGATTTTGAGAAAGTCCACCTCACTGGGTCTCAGTTTATTCATCTGTGATTCCCCCCACCTCTGTCCTGTACACATATGCCAAACTGTGCTGGAAACCTTCCAGGTTTGAGGATTATGTGCTATAAATGCCTTGTCTATCTTGACAAATACAGTGTTCACAAAAATAGGGCAGAGAATTTATTAAAATGCCAATTCCCAAGCCCCAAACTGACTGAATTAGAATTTCAGTGCTAGGAAATAGGCAACACATTTTTAAGAAGCTCAGTCAGTACATTTGATGCACATCAAAGACTAAAAATTACTGCCAGAAGGCATTCACATCCAGTGATCATATTGGCAGCAATTAACAACGCCTTCTGAATCTTCTCACTCATGGCACTCACAGAAAATGACACTAGACATATGACTTGCTGGGGTGAACAGAAGTTCCTTGTACCTAGAAGCTGTGTGGGGTGAGGCTGGGGGAGGGGGTGGCTTGCATACCCCATGCCCTACCTGTCCGCAAAGCTGAGGGATGACTATTTCAGACCATCCTTCACTACTCTGTGGGGTGTGCAGAGAGGCATAAGACTTGGGCAGCTCAGGTGTCAGACTGACAATGTAGCCAGAGCACAATGTAGAGGGGATGGGATATTGGCAAACAGGAAAAGTTTCACCCTGACAAGACTCTAGGAGACCGCAGGTGGGAAGCCAGAGGGGTAGATTCTGCTATATGAAATAACTGCACCCAGATCCAGTGAGCTGCATGGAAAGAATAAAAGAACAAGTGGGCTGGGCAAAGACTAGGGTTTGATAAGAATAACTCTAACGATTTTGCCAACTTTATAAATCTGCTTATTCTTGGCCCCAGCTGTATGCCCATTTTATACAAGGACCCTGTGCCAGTGAGTTGAAAAACAGCTTCCTCCAACCCACAAACACCTATCCTGTGCCAAGCACCATATTCAGAAACAAAGCAGGATGTATACACTGGGCCAGGAAATATTCCCACGTGCCTCTTCATTGCCTGGGGTTTTCTACAGGCCTTATCTTAGCCCAAAGTCACTGCTTTTCAGCAGTGACGCCTTGCCTCTTTCCTTCACATTGTCTGCTTATCCAAGTCTGAGCTTAGCCAATTCACCTAAAGCAGTAGTATCTAAGGGACAGCCCCACACATGAGCACAAAGTGCATGAATATCAGACAAATAGGTTTGAGCACATCCGTGCTCCTCTGAGCTAGGCACAGACTTAGGGCACTTTATACTAGAAGATGCTCTAAGAAATGATAGGCGCTACATGGCCAATAAAATGCATCATCTGTGTGCACTGAAGAGCCCTTTTTAATCCTTAATTAGTATCATTAGACACAAGTTTAAGTGCTCTGGAATTTCATACTGGGGCAGGGCTCTGTGATCTTCAGTTTCCCCAGAGGGCTGGCTGAGGGTAGGAGGCTCACAGAGATTTGGACTCAACCACAGACCGCTCCATTAAGTAGCATTATTTGAAATTATGTTAGGGACAATTGGTTGGATGTGGAAACTATGTAAACATTATGGTTATAGGCACTGGTTTCTCCTGGCTACATTGTTTTATCTCGGTGCCTTGTTGATGGAGGTGACCATAGTCCTCTTTCCAAAACCAGTGGAAGGAATTCCCAAAAATTTCCCAACATACTGAACATCCCTTAAAGGCACAAAATAAAAACTTTTGCAATAGATTCTTCAGCTTGCTGTAAAACCACTTGATTCATGTTACTAAACCAAACCTGGGGCTATTTGCATTCCTTAGGACACCATTTTTCTTCAAGGTCGTGTTTGTGCCAAACGCGCCCATTTAGTGTTTGCACTGACATCCTGCTATACACTTAAGCCTGTGCTAGTGCTGTCAGAGTTTCAGAAATATTATGAGAGTTTCTACCATAGAAGAGCTCATGGTCTAAGAACAAAATAAGTATTGTCTGGAGCAGTATAGCAAAGTGATCAGAAGCACCAAACTCGTGTCATACAGATTTGGGCTCAACTTCCTGTTCTCCCACTTTTGGGGTGCCTAAACCTGGGTCCCAAGTATAATCGCCTGAGTCTCCATTTTCTCTGCTGCAAAGTAAGGATAATGAGAAACACCCTAAGAAGTAGTTATGAGAATTAAGTGGGATAATGCTCATAAGGCATTTGGTACTGAGCCTGACTCTGTAATGAGGACTCAGTAAATGGGAGCAAAGATGGCAACAGTGACAAAACAATAGTAAAAAAAAAAAAAAAAAAAAAAAGAGTATCTAATTAAAACACAAATCACAAAATATGGTAGGTCTGATGGGAGTTTGGAAAACAGAGAACCCCTGGCGGCTGAAATAATCAAAAATGTTTTATGGTAGAGACAGACCAAAGTTCCATCTGGAAGGATATGTAGAATTCAGACAGGGGAGGTGAAAAGAGCTGACATTCCAAATTGAGGAAAACAACTACAACTAGTAAAGCCATCTGAGCGGTAAGAATGCCAGGTTGTAACATTCCATTCAAGGCTTCGATTTCAATGTATTACTTAATTGTGTGATTAAAGCAAACCAAGGAGCTCCCAAGAATCTGTGCTGTTGAAGAGGCATCCATGCTTAATTTCCTAGTGACCTCTCCTAATTGATTCTATTATATTTCAAGAGGCAACATCCTCAGATATGGAAACTTTAAAATCAAAAAGCTTTAAAATCAAGTTACAGATGGAATTGTTTACTAATCCATTGACTTTAAAATAAGGAGCTTATTAGAATAGGGAGGATTATGTGGGTGAGTCCAATGTAAGGACAAAGGTCCTTAAATATGGAGGAGAGAGGCTGAAAGGAAGTCACACTTTAGGTGATATGGGAAGGATTCAACTTACCATGGCTAACTTTGAAGATGGAGGAAGGGAGTCACAACTCAAGTAATGTGAATGGCTTCTAGAAGCTAGAAAAAGCAAGCAAATTGATTCTGTCAGTCTTCAGGAGGCTGACAATATCTTGATGTTAGCCTAGTGAGACCCTATTCTGGACCTCCAGAAGTATAAAATAATAGATTTGGGTTTTTCTATGCCACCAAGTTGTGGTAATTCGTTACAGCACTGATAGAAAACGATTACATCAGGAAAAGTTTACTGAGGCAGACAGTCCAAACCTTCATTACATGTTTAAGTTTCCAAGATCTCTTTGGCATACCAAGAGGATTTTTTTTTGTTTTATACTACCTTATTCATTCTTTATTGGTATAACAATAGCCAGAGAAAAGGGAATACTTTCTTTAATTTTCTATAAAGAAAATTACCATCTAGAATTCTCTATGCAGGTATAATACCTTTCAACATTGAGGGTGAAGCAAACATTTTTGGCAAATACTGCTGGCATTTACCATTCACAGACCGACTAAAATTCTATTAGAATTACTAATGGATATACTTTTGAAAGAAATAATTGAACCCAAAAGCAAAGGACAAAATGCAAGTAATAATGGTAATTAAAAAAAATGGTAACAGATATGAACAAATCAAAATAATCATTAATTTTAAAACTACAAAAATAGTAACAACTAACGTGGAAGGAATAACAAGAAAGTGGTATGGAAATAGTGGATGACAATTTTGTGTAATTCAGAAGATGAGTGGTTACATTTAAAGCTTTCCTTCTCTAAAGAAAACATCCTGATGGCCAACAGGCACATGAAAAGATGCTCAACATCACTCCTCATCAGGGAAATATAAATCAAAACCACACTGAGATACCACCTCATGCCAGTCAGAGTGGCTAAAATGAACAAATCAGGAGACTATAGATACTGGAGAGGATGTGGTGAAACGGGAACCTTCTTGCACTGTTGGTGGGAATGCAAACTGGTGCAGCCCCTCTGGAAAACAGGGTGGAGGTTCCTCAAAAAGTTAAAGATAGATCTACCCGATGACCCAGCAATAGCACTGCTAGGAATTTACCCAAGGGACACAGGAGTGCTGATGCATAGGGGCACTTGTACCCCAACGTTTATAGCAGCACTTTCAACAATAGCCAAATTATGGAAAGAGCCTAAATGTCCATCAAGTGATGAATGGATAAAGAAGTTGTGGTTTATATATACAATGGAATACTACTTGGCAGTGAGAAAGGATTAAATATGCCCTTTTGTAGCAATGTGGATGGAACTGGAGAGTGTTATGCTAAGTGAAATAAGTCAGTCAGAGAAAGACAGATACCATATGTTTTCACTCTTATGTGGATCCTGAGAAAGTTAACAGAAGACCAAGGGGGAGGGGAAAGGGAAAAAAAAAAGTTACAGAGAGGGAAGGAGGCAAACCATAAGAGACTCTTAAAAACTGAGAATAAACTGAGGGTTGATGGAGGGTGGGAGGGAAGGGAAAGTGGGTGATGGGCATTGAGGAGGACACTTGTTGGGATGAGCACTGGGTGTTGTATGGAAACCAATTTGACAATAAATTTCATATTAAAAAAGAATAAACAAACATTAAGAAAAAACAATACTTAAAGAAATTAAAAATGAATGTCTGTCTCCCAAAGTGGTAGAGGAGAGAAAAGGGGGGAAAAATCAATACACTAAAGGCAAGAGAAAAAGAACAAAAGAAAGAGAGGAAGTGAGGGAGGAAAGGAGGAAAATATGGTAGGCCCCTCTTATCCATAGTTCACTTTCCACAGTTTAAGTTACAATCAATTTGTCAACCTCAGTCAGGAAGCAGATGATCCTCCTTGTGATGGATCACCAGAAGGTCAGTAGTAGCTTAATGCTCCGTCACAGTGCCTACATGATTCATCTTATGTCATCTCATCAGGTAGGCATTTTGTCTTCCTACATCATCATGAGGAGGGTGCATAAAGTCTAACAAGTTATTTGGGTGACAGAAACACCATATTCATGTAACTTTTATTACAGTATGTTGTTATAATTGTTCTATTTATTATCATCATCATCATCATCATCATCGTTGTTGTTGTTAATCTCCTACAGTGCCTGCATATACACTTTAAATTTTATCACAGGTGTGCATGTATAGTAAAAAACAGTATATATAGAGTTAGGTACTATCTATGCTTTCAGGCATCCACTGGGGGTCTTGGAGTATATCCCCTGCAGATAAAGTGGGAGTATTGTACAGACTCATTGTTTGTACAGAATGTCCCTCAATTTGTGTTTGTCCAATGTTTTTTTTTTTCATGATTATTCAGGTTATACATCTTAAAAAATATTTTTAAAGGATAGTGAGCCCTACTTATGTTACATTAGGAAGTGTATAAGATTAATTCCCCCCCAACTCCCCCCCCCCCCCCGCAACTCCTGGGAGGCTCAGGCAGTCACGTGCTTGACTTTTTTTTTTTTTTTAATGTTTATTTATTTTTGAGACAATGCAAACCGCAGAGGGGCAGACAGAGGGAGACACAGAATCTGAAGCAGGCTCCAGGCTCTAAGCTGGAGCACAGAGCCTGACGCAGGGCTCTAACTCATGAACGGTGAGATCATGACCTGAGCCGAAGTCAGAGACTTAACCAACTGAGCCACTCAAGGCGCCCCAAGTGCTCAACTCTTGATCTCAGCTCAGGTCATGATCTCATGGTAGTTTTTGACGAAAGTACGACTTCCAACTTTTTTCAGTATAAAATTACTAATTTTACTCTTTGGAATTAATAAATAATTATGGGACAACAACTTGGATTCCATGTAAATTTACTACTGATTATCAAGCTTTTACTTATCATTCATCCACTGACAGTTTGTGCCTGATTCACTGATGAATATTCATTTGCAAAGTGGTGGTTATATAACTGCATCATTCCACGTTATCATTTGGCAGTGTATGTAATGTAGATTTTTCCTTCTCCATTTATGTACACATTTCATCATTAAAAAAAAAGTTTTTTTTAATGTTTCTTTATTTTTGAGAGGGACAGAGAGACAGGGAGAGAGACAGCGTGAGTAGGGGAGGGGCAGAGAGAGAAGAAGACACAGAAACCAAAGCAGGCTCCAGGCTCTGAGCTATCAGCACAGAGCCTGATGCAGGACTAGAATCCACGAACTCTAAGATTTGTAACTTGAGCCAAAGTTGGATGCTTAACTGACCAAGCCACCCAGGTGCCCCCACATTTCGTCAATTTTAGTTTTGACTCACTTATTTCTTATTTTATTCAGTGAATTGTACTATGTTACCTTTATTATTTGTTGGTCAGTGGGACAGAAAACTTACTATATATCTCTTCAGCCGCCATCCAGTTTTGGGATTGGGTATGCCAAGCACTTTAAGGGGGATTGCCTACTTACTTTGGTGTCAGAGGAAAATATTAAAAGATTAAAGTGGCACCAAGCATCTTCTCTCCAACATTTCCCATTCTTTTCCCTTCAGATAAGTTAACTTACAAAACCTGGTTACTCTTCTTTGGAAAAGATGTGGCTAGCAAAGATGACTATATTTGTTTCTATATTTCTTGCCTTTATTCTGCAGAAGTAGTCATCAGGGTTGAACTGCATTTCAAAATAGCAGTTGCAAAAGCAAATTATGTGCCACGGTGGCCCCAGACCTCTGTTTCTGTTGGTGCCTCCTCCTCATCACCACTACTCATCTCCAGCTCTCATTCACCAGGCCAAAGGTTCTTATCCCATATCCCTGAAACTCTTGGGTGACTGTGGACAAGAAAAATGTGTATCTGTATTTTTATTAAACTCTAAGAAAAAATTAGCATTACCTTAAGATATGAATGTAGGTACAACGTCACATACTTATTGGCAGTACCTGCAACTTTCTGACTAACAGAAATCACCTATTTTTTCCTATCACATTACATTGTTAAAGATCTTTCAGTATTCTTTGGCATTCACCCTTGCTTCAAATGTGTGGTAGCTATTAGACCTACCAATAGACCTTGTTACATAATGTGTATTAAAGAAGTTCACATATTACTGTATTATGTTTAGAAATTCTCCATAACTAAACTTCTATATAATTGGCTTCCTTTGTAATCCTATGTATATTACTTGATGTATATAAAAACATCACTCCAAGAAGTCCAATAGCTTCCACAGATTCATGGATTCATGGCACAAAAAGTTGGAGAACACTTACATTAGGACCTCTAATTAGCTTCATTTGTCCAAGCTGCTACATCAAAAATAGGGATTTTTTTTCTTTTCCTTATACCCTACCTATTAAAATGCAGTCAAAGCCCCAGTGGCCTAAACCCACATTCACAGAGATTGAGTACTAAGAGAAATAAGAAAATATTTCTCTAAATAGGTTCAATATCTACCATGAGTTGTTACCAGTTTATTATACATTTTTAATGTTTATTTATTTTTTAATATAATTTATTGTCAAGTTGGTTTCTTGTACATTTTAGATCAAAATACACAATTACCTGAGTCCTAAGCATAATGAGTCCAATGCTTTGTTCTATGTCAAATGGAGAAAATCATGACCATAATGTGTCAGCAAATGCAGAACACAGTCTAAAAACCTTCTTTGTGTGCTCATCTTATCCAAGATTATATTACCACATACAGAGCTTTAAGAATGTTCCTTTCCACATTGCAAATGATTTAGAACATGGGCTTTGTGTTAGACAGATGAGGATTTCAATCTTCAACTCTACTTACTATCTCTCTAGATAGTTGGGAAATTATTTTTCAACTCTCCTAACCGTCAGTTTTCTCATCCTTAAAACAATACTAATAAAACTGCATCACAATATTGTTGGGCAAATTAAAGATCCTGTATATAAAGCACCCAGCATATTTCTTGACCCATATATGATGACTATGTAGAGTATTCATGCAAAATGTGTATTTAAACTATACAGATAAGCAAACAATTAGGAAACACATCTGGGAGTTAATGAGCTAAGCAACATTGGGATGCCATCCTCCCCGTTTTGTTTATTTTCTTCTATTCCTCTGGTGGGATTCAAGTCCTACTCATGGACTGATAGGTGAACATTTTACATCTTGTCTTGGTTGGCTTCATCATGGTGAGTGATGAAGGTTTTTTATCTAGTCTGTAGAAATAAAGTTGTAAATGTGTTTCTACTTTGCCACCTCACCACCCCCGTCACTTTGATAGAGTGCTGAAAGCTTCTTCTGGAATGATTTACTTGGTTCTAGGCAGATTAATAGATACCGGAAACACACTTATTTCCATTTCAGGTTCAGAGGAAATTGTGTCTCTCCTTTGATCCTTTTTTTGATTTCATAGATTTAGACAGCTTCCAGGCCAGTCTTTTCTTGGTGCAGATGAAGAGGCTAGGACCATGTCAATTCAGCTTAATTAGCTATACATCTGCTGTCACAAACAATACATTCAATTCAGTAAGACATGAAACCTGGTGGTCTGACTGAACAAAACAACAACAACAACAACAAAAAAAACCCAAAAAAACAAAAAAAAAGTCCTCTTTAGATCTATGTTTCATGAAATAGACGTAGAGATTAAGGAATAGTTTTAAAAGGAGTCCACATGTGGACAAGGCCCATTAGTTTAACAGAAACAGTGTCATCCACCAGTGGGGACATCAATAACCTTAAAATTCTTAAATTGGAAAGATCCTCACAGATGGTAGAACCAGTACAGGTGCTCCTGTTTTAGAGAATGAAAGGCAGGAATTATTGGATCCATAAAGAAGAAACCCAGCACTCCCCCCCAACTTCATCCTTTTCCTCAAAGTTATTTTGCTAGTGGCCTCAATTGTAAACACTGTATTAATTAAATTTCTGCTCAAGGACAATTACCTGATGCTATCATCTTTCGATGAACTCTCAGTAACAGGAAAGCCAGCCATTAAGATTCTGGTCCTTTATTGGTTGGAGTAGAAAGCAAATGCAGTGTTTACTATTTTATGTGTTTATATTTGAAAAAGTACCTGATATTTTTTAATGAAAAATGACAATAAACCCTGTGATAAATACTGACATAGATAAATGAGAAAGGTTGCAGAATTATTTTAAGAGAGAGCACTGCTTAAGACAAGAAGACAGGCAAACAAACATCTGATGTTCCTTTTTCTTTAGAGCATCTCTGATTTAGTAAATAAACACCAGGCAAAAAGTGTTGAAGCTTAATGCATACAGCAGAGGTGTTAGTACCATCTTACTTAAGCTCCTCCTATCATTTGGTACACTCGTAAAAGCCAGATGAATATTACTGTGTAGTTGCAGCGATGAGAATAAAAAACTTGTTTGGGTATTCCTTTGTAGTCCTTGTGGGGATATTGTGTCACCATTGCACCACCTCTCAAACTTTTTTTTTCCCCTGAATTATTTGAATTCAATTTATGAAACCCAGATTTGCATGCAATCTGAAGCAACGTGCAGCATTTTGCCTTTGCAGCTTTTTGCTGGCACAGAAGAGATAGCCCCTGATCATGGCTTTCCACCCAGCTCTTCGGCAGCCTGAGGGAGCAGAAGGAAACCAAGTTGAAGAGCTAAGTGGGACCACTGACCTCAAGTGGAGAAATTGGAAGGAATGCAGCAGAGTGACTAGAAGTTAAATCTGTGCAGCTGTGGAAGTTCATTTGTCTGGTTTTGATTCTTAGTGGGAATGACTGGTTCTGAGGAACACTGAAGAGTGATCTACTACAAGTGACCCCAGTAAAGCCATTGCCATTTAATTTCCAATGTCTCTCGAAGCTGAGTTCTGATAAAAAACAAAACAAAACAAAACAAAAACCCACTAGTTCATAAAGATATGTGCACCTCTATATTGCAACATTATTCACAAGAGCTAAAATATGGAAGCAACCTAAGTGTCATCTGATAGACAGTTGGATGAAGAGTATGTGGTATAGGGGCACCTCAGTGGCTCAGTCAATTAAGCTTCTGACTCTTGATTTTGGCTCAGGTTATTATGTCACAATTCATGGGATCGAGCCTCATGTTGGGCTCTGCACTGACAGCATGAAGCCTGCTTGGGATTCTTTCTCCTCTTTCTCCCCAAGCATGCACGTGCACATGCACTTGCACTCTCTATCTCTCAAAATAAATACATAAACATTTTTTAAAAAGGAGTATGTGCTATGTATATACAATGGAATACTGGCCAGCCATAAAAAAGAATGAGGTCTTAGGGCACCCGGGTGGCTCAGTCGTGTCGGACTCTTGATTTTGGCTCAGTTCATGATTTCACGATTCCTGGGATCTATGCCCACATCAGGCTCTGTGCTGACAGTGCACAGGCTGCTTGGGATTCTCTCTGTCTGTCCCTGCACAGCTTGCATTCTCTCTCTTGAAATAAATAAATAAACATTTAAAAAAAAAATAATGAGCTCTTTTCATTCGCGACAATACAAATGGAACTGGAGAGCATTATGATAAGTGAAAAAAAGCAGAAAAACACAAAATACCATAGAATTTCACTTACATGTGGAATTTAAAAAAAAGGAAATAAACAAACAAAAAAAGAGAAACAGAAAAATACAGAGGACAAACTGGTAGTTGCCAAAGGGGAAGGGGAGTCAGGGCATGGGCAAAATTCATGAAGGGAATTAATAGGTATTCACTTCCAGTTATAAAATAAATAAGTCACAGAGATGAGAAGTATAACACAGGAAATATAGTCAATAATATTGTAATACTTTTGTATGATAACTAAACTTATCGTGGTGATATTTCATAATGTATAGAATTGTCAAATCATTGTCAAATCATTATGTTTGCACCTATATTGCATTCTATGTCACCTATACTTCAACAATGAAAATTTTTAAAAGAAGAATAGTATAAAATATATCAAATGTATAAGCAAGTAAATTGGGAATGTTACAGTGTCTAAATATAAGAACACTTCCTTCTGGAAAATATTCCAACACTATTTCTTTTCAAGGGCTGCACACGGATACACACACACACATACACACACACACTTATATAATTTGTGGGGTCCAACACAAGATGAAAATACAGGGAACCTTGTTTACAAATTATTAAGAATAGAAATATTGAGACAATAGAGAATTAAAGCGCCCGTCCTTCTAAACATGGGGCCCCCTCTAAGCTCTTACATTCCAAGAATAATTTTCACTAGGATAAATTTTTCTCATCATATAATACAGATTATCTTAAAATTTAGGGATGGGCTAACTGATCATTAGATAACCTAATAAAAGCTTTGAAGCCTAGATGCAGGACAGGATGTGACCTCACTTCTGTACCCTGATCAAAATCTTTGCTCCTGTTTATTGTTCCTTGGTGTTATCTCTCATTTCTCTTCCTTTCTCTCCCTTCCACACATCCAGCATAATGAGGACTAGAAGCATGATCTCATGTGTTTGTGTCCTTGTGAAAGCATCAGTTTATATTTTGTTTTGTTTTTAAAGGAGTTGAGTCAGTTAAAAAAAAAAAAAAAAAAAAAAAAAAACAACTTTGTATAGCACTTCACCAAAAGGAGTTTGCCCACATCAGTCACCTTTGCTTGAGGTACCTGAAAGAATTTAGACAAAAAAGCTTTATGAATAATAAGTGTGCCTTTATAAAAATTAAGTGGGACTTTTTACTGGAATGGAGGTAGAAAGTCTAACGGCCTGGATGATTTTTTGTTTAAATCTGTGCTTATGTTAGGAACGACGTGGAGTTGGGTTACATCCAGGAGTGGAGATTTGACCTCCAGAATTCCTGAGAAGGGTTTAAGCTGGGAGCGAGTCTTTTGGGTTGTCAGCCAGGCTGTCAGTATCTGTCTGATCAGGGGTCACCTCTAAGCTGCAGTTCGTAAAGGCACCTGTGCTAGGGGCTTTGGAGAGAATTCTGCTTTTCCATGGTGTGTCACTCTCCTGGGGGATTGTATCTATTTAGCACATACAAGATGCCCCTGGAGGGGCTCATGAAGGGCCAGGCTCACAATTCTTCCTTAGCCCTCAACCAAGAGGCATGCGGGAATATAAACATCAGTGTGTATATAGTAACTGAATTTTTTTTAATAAAAAGAATTGTTGTGTGCCCATGTGTATATTAGTTTAAAATGTCACTCAAATCCTCTGAATTCTTTTTTTCACAATGTCTAATGATTCTAATTTATTTTTATTTTTATTTTTTGTATATATAATTTATTGTCAAATTAGCTAACACACAGTGTATACAGTGTGCTCTTGATTTTGGAGGTAGATGCCCATGATTCATTGCTTACGTACAACACCCAGTGCTCATCCCAACAAATGCCCTCCTCAATGCCCATCACCCATTCCTCCCCGCCCCCCCCCCATCAACCTTCAGTTTGTTCTCTGCATTCAAGAATCTCTTACGATTTGCCTCCCTGTTTGAAACCAGTTTTCCCCTTCCCTTCCCCCAATATAATAATTTTAATAAGACCATTCAATATCAAATATTTGTATTTGAATGATTTAAGATCACCAACACTTGTGATTTCAGAAAGTAGGCTAATATGATTTTTCTATATTTCTGGTGATATAAATAAGAATTTCTTTTAAACGTTTACTCTCTGGGATTGTGTTACTATAACATTTGTGTCCTGAGGAGGGAAACGGAGGAGATATTCCCCTTTACAAAAGGGGACTCCTGTCTCCTTCAAGTCCTAGATGGTCCCTTGAGGAGCAAGACTTCATGACTTCTTTGTCTGTTTTCTGCTGTAGCGTCAATCAACAAAGAATATACTAATCCTTGTCTTGAATAAATGATGAGATATATATGAAATAAGCCACATCTATGTATTAGATACAAGATAATGGTACTTTGATGCATGTAGCTAAAGATAACACTGATAACATCTAGTCCATATCCTAATGAGAAGTTAATTGCCAAAAAAAACCCCAAAACTGTGTTGTTGATTATCTGCCGAATTTGGCTTGGGACCTCTGGTACCTATTTGTCCACCAGGCTACTTTAAGAGCTGAAAACGAGAGACGCACTGCTGTTTACACATTTAAAACTGCTATTCCTATTGTCTTTGGAATGTGAAACAGAATTACACTGTGTAAGGATGATAGTCCTGACTAAACTAAGTACTCCACCCTCAATATTCACGGTAGAATACAATATTTTATCCTGTAAAAAACTCTCCACTTTTAGGGGAGTATTTCTTGAACTGCAAAACAATGTAGTGTTGCATAAATATCAAAAGGATTGTACAAATAACCCACAAATCTAAAGCTATACAAAAATAAAACAGAGCTTATACATGATCTAGACATTGATTTCAAAGCAGCTGCACAGAGATAGTTCATAGTTACTACACTGCAAATGTAACTTCAGCTTAGTTCCTTGGATTTCAATTTAGCATTCATGTCTGAGAAACACACGCTATTCAAAATTCCTTTAAATTTTTCAAAAGCAAGCCATTATTTGAAGTAATGGTGTTGAAATATTTGCACCCAAATGCTTTATGACCATTCCCATAGGTATCTTTCTTTACAAGATATTTTAAACATTCTTTGTTAGCAGGGAGCCATGCAACTCTTTATATTTCTCCTAATTCAATCTGTCATATTTACACTTGAAATGATGTTTAAGATTTCCACTCCCTGGAACAAGCTCACAAGTGACCTTGCCAAAAAAACACAAAAAAACACAAAAATCCACAAAAGACTGAGAAAAAACATACATGGTGGTAAAGAAGGGTAAAATAAAGAAGGGTAAAATATCAAGTAATTACTCACTGAAAATTGGTGAGAGATTAAAAGCAGCTCATGATGATATGAGATCTGCAGTAAAACAAAGTTTGTGCTTGGAGCTTAAGCAGATCAGGGTCATTGTCAACGTCAGGTAGTTGTCTCTGCCTGCTTTGGTCAGCAGCTTCCCTTGAGGCCGAGAAGGTTTATTTTTATTTATTTATTTATTTATTTATTTATTTATTTATTTATTTATTTACAATGCGGAGTTGTTTATTTGAAACATTTATAAAATGCCTTGCTGATATATATGTCCTTTAATGTATAAATTCTACTTACAGAACGTATCTTAAGAAAATAAGAAATGTGCCCAAAGATAATGTGCAAAGATCCACTCTGAAGGAATATTTATAGTATTGGATTATTTTTTTTATATGAAATTTATTGTCAGATTGGTTTCCATACAACACCCAGTGCTCATCCTAACAGGTTTATTTTCTTCTAGTTCCCAGGTCTGGTAAACCAGAGGATGATTTGCATATCTCTTGTGAACAGATAGCAGGTCATATATGTTCTTTCCAGGCACATTTGGAGAGGGAAAACACAAGCTGTTAGCAGTGTCAATTTGAAGTCATCAGTTCACACATGTATGTGCACATGCGTGAAACTGGAAAGAAAAACATGAATAGAATAGTCCTTGCTGTGTAAATTGCCTGGCTGATTTTTAAAATGGAAAAAAGAAGTAGTGTTTCTTATCAGCTTTCTTAGTATCTTCAAATTCTCCTATTTCTATCTTCCTTACTTAATAGGTCCCAATTTTGAGTTTATGCTGCTGGTTGCTGGGATTCAGGTCTTCAATGAACAAACTTGTGAGAGTGATGAGCAGAAACTATTTACCTAGCGACAAAGTGCCCTCCAGAAGTGAAGTGATTTTAAGGTAAAATGGATCCAGGACAGTAACTTGTGCATGATGACAAAGACCAGAATAGAATGTGTGTGTGCAGGTGTGCATGGTAGCTTCTGAGA
Organism: Lynx rufus; assembly: GCF_022079265.1. Classification (NCBI taxonomy): domain Eukaryota; kingdom Metazoa; phylum Chordata; class Mammalia; order Carnivora; family Felidae; genus Lynx; species Lynx rufus. Next base: position 126,278,956 of record NW_025814823.1, on the reverse strand, counting down.
ATGACGCAGTATTTGTCTCTGCAACTCTCTGTGGAGTTAAGTCTGGGTCCTGAGAAAGTGGAGAAAGGAAGGACAGGGATGTAACAACTAAAAAGGCTATTTTTACTAAATCCTCTGGAAGACGCTTGAGGCATTTATACCAATGTTGCATACCATGTTCCAAAGTTTAATGCCAAAGCTGAATAAGTGACCTCTTTGTTTCTGCATGGAACCCAGGCTGGATTTAGCCCCTTGAGAACATCCACATTCTCAGCCTGGCTTGCAACCAAGATCGCTTCACAGTATCAGTAGCAGCCAAAGTTTGTGACCCAGATAGCCAGAGGCAGGGAACAGGTTATCCAGGGCACAGTAGGATGGCACCTAAGGGGCCCAAAGCAAGAGGGGAATGATGAGATGGTCTGGGCTACATGGCCCCTAGCAGGCCCTGCCATTGGCCATGGGGTTCCCAGAAACACTGAGATCACACTCTGAGGCAGGTGGAGGTCACATGGGAGTGGACAGGAATGTCCATGGGGCAAGGTTTATTTCTGTGTCAGAACATTTACAACCTCCAGGCTTGTGGAACCTGAGGAAGCATGGAATATACCCATCCTGTCATGCAGAGAACTGGATGTTCTCAGGATCCAAGTGATTCTCCTTTGCTAAATGAGGTACTTATGGGAATTGTTTTTACATGTTTAGGCTATTTAGTGGGAGTTATTTGTCAAAAGAAGGGCAGTGTCCGACATCTTTCTTTCCCACTCCATTTATCCTGTTTTCTCTCACTAACTTCTAATGTCCTATTTGTCTAAAGAGCAACATAAAATGAACTTAGACACCCTTACCCATTGTGTGAAACTCAAGTTTCTAACAATCACTATTCTGCCTTTCAACCATAAGTTTCTCATTAAAATTTTCTCAAAACACAACTCTAATGAGACTTGCTTTCTATTGAAATATTCCCAACCCACAGATAGGAGCATTAGTAAAACCCACCCATTCTGTGTGGTCAGCCATCAATGAGAATCAACCAAGAACTTGTCTGCAATCATGTGTCTCTACATCTAATACTCTAATGAGAATGATGAGGAAATTTCTCTAGGTTCCAAGATTACAAAAGGAATGTAGTTCAAAAAGCAATTACCTAAGCAATTGTATCAAACCCTATTTGAGGACACACAGTGAACGGCTATCTAGTTTATTGCAAGCTTACTTGGCACTGGGTTTACAAATATTATCTCATTGAATTCTCCTTACATCCTTGATAGGTAGGCATTATCCTAACCATTTTGCAGATGAAGACAAAGAAACCCTGACAATCTGTGCCCTCCATCCAGTTAATTTTTCTAAGGGGCAAAGCCAGAATATTTATTCAAATCTCTCTAATTTGAAAGAATAAGAGTTACCAAAGAATAAGACTGTGTCAGAATCCCCTAAACAAAATTTCTGAGTCACCCCCATTATAATTAAATTGATCTTAAGGTGGAGAGGCCATGACAGATTAAGTCATTTTTCCCTCTTCAAAGTTCAGTAGGGCATTCTGTTGCTCATTCAACTATGGTAACCACTAACCCATAGGTAAAAAAAAAAAAAAATCAGCCATACCCATTCAAACACTATTTAGGTGACTGATGGTCATTTCTACCCTTCCAATAGAGGTAGCCATTTATGAAATGTAATATTATGATACCCTGATACTACTAAACACTTATTCTGTAATGCATTTCCTTTGTTCTGGTCCTAACTCACCCAGCCTTATGAAAATGTGGCTCTACATGTAGCTTGTTTTCCAAGAAAGAATATACTGACTTGCCCCTCCAGTCATTTTAGCCCTTTCATTGAGTTTTAATAAACAATCTCTGTGAGTGTGATTATTGGGAAAACACACCATGCACACAGTGTGCCAATAGAGGAGCCTATAAGCTAGAGAGCCATCCCCTGGCCCTCAGTGCAGCCTAGAAAGCAAATGCCACCTTGAATGGGTGTTTAGGAGCAGCCATCTCCTAGTGATGCACAACTCTACTCTCAGAGGGCACAGGCAGGCTCTCCACTTATCCCTGTAACCATCGGTGTTAGAATGTGGTGAGGAGAAAGGTCACCTAACCTACTGTTAACAAATAAAGAAATATTTACAGACTGGTAAACACTTAGTAAACTGGGTAGCTGTTTACACAGCCTTCTCCCAAATTTGGTACAGTGCAACTAGTTGCTGCTAACTAAAAGTCCATCTTATCTTAGTCTGGTTTCTTGAGATATCCCCCAAAGCATTGTAACAAGGGTCCTGGATAGGGAGACATAGGGTTACAGACAAGTTTTTGGTTAATACTCAACAGATGGTCAATCCTCATACATGGTCAATCACACAAAACGTGTATTTTGCTAGTTTAGGTCTGAAACAATATTATTTACTCTATGTTTAAGTAACTGGTCATTGGGGAAATACCCAATGTCCCATAGAAAAAAAAAGTTATATGTGGAAATTTTAGCAATATTAAATTTTAGTTGAAAGATAGGCCAGAAGGGCAATTATTAGAAACTGTAGTTGTGAGTAGTATTTATTAGAGAGATGATGTGAGCTTTTTTTGCTTGTTTTTGGCAAAATCACATAGGTGTTTTGATGTTGCCAACAACAAAAAAATCTCAAAACCATGTTGAGTCTTCTCAAGTATGGAAACCACCATATCCTTGAAATAAGGCAAATGTTTGAAGAGCAAAAAAGAAACCAATTACATAATATTTTCAACGGGTGGCTTCAACTGCAGGGACCAGGAGTGAGCAGTACGCACAGGTGGCTTTTCCTCTTGATGCACCTGTTCAGAAGTCATCTTGGCAGCTGCACATGGTGGGAGATCAGAACTTGGCCCAAGGTCCTTCCTTTCATTCTTCCCTTTTAGCTCCATTAAGGAGCCAAAGCCCTTGATCGTGAAGTTGGTGGGGAAGAAGGAGCAGGGCTAGCAGGGATTGGGATCCAGGACCCTTGACAATTGTCATCAGGAACTAGAGTGAATACCAATCACCAAATCACCGCAGCTTTTTGCATGTGAATAAAGATTTGGGAAGACTGAAATCATTTTTACTATGTGCCTACTTTCTGTATAATTTTTTAAGGGTAAATTCATGTCATTTATAGATTACAACAACAAAAAAAGATTTATTTATTTGAGAGAGAGAAAGAGGGTGAGAGCCGTGGAAGGGCAGAGAGAAAGGGAGAAAAAGAATCCCTTGCAAATTCCATGCTGTCGGCACAGAACCCAACATGGGGCTTGATCTCACAAACTGTGAGATCATGACCTGAGCTGAAATTAAGAGTTGGTCGTGTAACTGAATGAGCTACCCAGGTGCCCCAGTTTACAGACTTTTTAAGATATAGTTCCAGAAAGGAGAAATTATGATGCACATTATTTAAAAAGCAATAAGGTAACATATCTAGACTCACATTTTATGGCTAATCATTTCTTAAAGTTCTGGAGTATCCTCATATCATAAGACTAAAGATGTAACTTTTAGTTTTCATAATGATATTCTTTTAGCATCACAAAGTCCAAAATATACGATATAAAAAAGAGTTGGCAAACTACAGCCGAGGAGACCAAATCTGACCCATGGATTCTTTTTGTAAATAAAGTTTTTTTGGAACACAACCATGCTCATTTGTTCAGTATTGTCTATGGCTACTTTTGTGCTACAATGGCAGTTGCAGAGCATGGCACAGTCTATATGACTCACAAAACCTTGAATGCTTACTATGTGGTGCTTTACATAAAATGTTTGTCAACTCCTTATTTAAGGAAAAATCTTCCTAAAAACTGAGGTAGGAAATACTTCTTTCCCACAAAATCCCACACATTCTTTCTTATTACCTTTATCATAGAACTGTAAATAGAGCAGCAAGAAATTATTGTCAGCTCTGAATTCTAATGGGTTCAAACAATGCCATACTAATGAAAGGAACAATTTTAAGATTGGAGTGACCAGTTTGGTTCTTTTACTTAACTAACTTATTTCATGGTAACTTATAAGGTTGAAGAATTAAAAAAAAATGTTTCACACTATTTTAAAGGACACATTTTGAACTCTCAGTTTTATAGCCAGTGTCTATTATTTCCAAGAAAGGGTTAAGTAAATTGTAACAAGGGAATAAAGAAGAAACTGGTTAGAAATTGTTCAAATGAGATACCTGTTCTCCAGTGTTCATCGTAGTATTCACAATAGTCAAGATATGGAAACAACCTGAGTGCCCATGAGTGGCTGAATGGATAAAGGTGTAGCATATATGCAATGGAATATTATTGAACCTCAAAAATTAAGGAATTCTTGTTGTTTCCAACAATATTCAATCAGAGGGCTAAATAAGTGAAATTAGGCAGGTCCCTCCCCTCCAAAAACAAAGTCAACTCACAGAAACAGAGAGTACAAAATGGAAGTAGTTGTCAGGGGCTGGGGAAGGGGGGGGGGGATGAGGAGAGGTTGGTAAAAGAGTACAAACTTTCAGTTTTAAGATAAAGAGATTCTGAGGATCTAATGGAAAACATGGAAACGGTAGCTGAGAACATTGTACTGTATCACTGAAATTTGCTAAAAGAGTAGAATTTAGATGTTCTCACCAAAAAAAAAAAAAAAAAGAGGGAAATGTATGAGGTGATAGATCTATGGGGGGAATCCTTTTACAATATATATGTATATTAACTTATCACAGTATACACTTTGAACATCAATTTGTCAATTATACTTCAATAAAGCCCATGGGGGTGGAGAGACTTGTTCAAATGATTTTATAGAAATAAGATTTGAATTCTTTTTTTAACTCTATTTGTATTTATTTTGAAAGAGACAGAGACAGTGTGAGCAATCGAGGGGCAGTGAGAGAGGGAGAGAGAATCCCAAGCAGGGTCCATGCGGACAGTACAGAGCCAGATGTGGGGCTCGATCTCAGGAGACTGCAAGATCATGACCCGAGCTTAAATCAAGAGTCTAGATCCAAATCAAGATGCCTAACCGAATGAGCCACCCAGGCACCCCAAGATTTGAATTCTTATCCCAAGAATGTAGGTACTACATGTTCAGAAGAATTTAAAAATTAGATTTTTTTCCTAATCTTGAGTGCTTCTGTTCCTGATTTAGACTTTCAATGACATTACTTAAGTAACAAGAGAATAGATCCTTTAAACAACATGCAGAGTTCCATTCCTTCAACAAAGGTGCACTGAGCATGGACAAAGAAGCAGGCCCTAACCCGGGCACTTGAGCTAGAGCATTACAGCAGAGATGGTCCTCTGTGAAAAGGGAAAGCATCTGTCCCATCTGAATGGGATATGGCTGGTATCACCCACGGTTTCCAGAGGGAAGGCCTGTCCACACGCTTTGCCACTTGTGAGCTCAAACATCTACCACCCGGAATGATATTTAAGTTAGTTAATGTTTACCACCTGCTTGAATATCCTCGGATTAAAAAGGGCACATCAGAAAGAAGTGGCCGTGCTGGAATTTGGAGGCGATGCAAAAAATCCAGCCCAGCAAGTCTAATGGTTTGTTTTCAACATTTACTTAACCTCCTTCTGCTATCAAGAAACCTGAGAGCACGCTGAGGAAGTTTATACTGCAGGAAGTGGAGAAAATGTGCATTGTTTTTGAGTTGTTTTGGTAAGGCTTCTGGATGGCAAGAATGTGTGTTTTCTAAGTAAGAAAGTTTGCCCAGCTTGTAGGGATATTGTAAGCTTAAGTTTTCGTGCCAACCAAGATTGGGTATCATGCCGTGCCTACTTAGAAAAGCAAATACTGTTAGAGCCCTTGAAATAATCTTAAGTCTGCCCTTGAAATAGCTATAAATGAACTTGGCCTCTGTTCAACATAGACCAGTGAAGACAACATGCCACGGGGAAATGTTTTTGTCCACTCTGAAATGGCCAGCTGTCACTGCGTGCCAGAGAGTGGGGAGCACAGAATTGCTGGATCAGAGGGAATAAGCAAATAGTTCTGTTTTCTCCACAGAAACTCATTTCCCTGTGCTTTATATTGACAACGTGAGCTCTATTTACAAAGGGGTTTGGGTTTGTATGCAAAAGAATCATCTACTAGGGTAGTGGCAAATATTTACCCCAGCAAATCTCAGGAGCTCCACTACCCAGTATGCTTTTTATAGAACCAGGTGATAACACATTTCAAAGTGCTAGTTTGAGAGGCAAGTGTTTACTGGCATAAAAATGTTCTTTAATTAGTATTTATCTCAGAGTCAGAGTGACATAAGTTGCTAATTATGGTGTTACAAGAACAGATTAAGATATTCTTGTATGCAAGGGAGAAAGGGGCAACAGACATGCCTTTGGGATTTGACGTATATGCGTTTAAATTAGCTTGATTTGACCCTAAATTAGCTTGGATCCAGTCTGGCCTTTACTTAACCTGCAGTTAAAATAGTCTTACTAGCAGTTACGGAGACCAACCGTGCTAGCTTTGGTCTTGAATATTAAGAATTTCAATTTGTATATGGCATAGTTAATTCAGTTTATCATCTCTGTGCTTCATTAATGATACTTCTTACTCCTACACTGATTAGTGGGAACTTTCTACATCTCCCAGGAGCTATCTCTGTAAGTGCTAAAATAAATAATTTTTAAGTAAAAAATTTTAATGGAGAAATAGCTTTTATTTCCATTTAAGTTCTACTAAAATATTTCACTAGAAATCTTCTACCTATATTAAAGAACTGTAAATATATGTATTGCTTATAACAAGGTATAGTACACAGTAAGAACTCAATTAGCCATATATGTATATATTTCAAATATTTACAAAGGTGATTATTTATGATATGGTTTTCAAAAAAGGAGAGTCTAGACCACATTGTTCATTTTTCTCATGGCCAGTAATCATAGTTAATACTTGCATTCCATTTGTTATGTATTAGTTCCTATTCTAAACACTTACCATGTAATTCATTTCATTCTGAGGCAACCCTATGAGATAAGTACTATTAATTCATCCAGATGGTCTGTTGGGGATCGTGAGGCATAGAGTGTCGAGTAACTTGCTTGGATTCATGCAGTTAGTAAGTGGTACAGCTGAGACAGCAACCCCAGTATCTGGTGCTAGAGTTAGTGCACTTAACCACTATGCTGTCCTGCCAGTCAAAAAGTCAGTTGTGTTCAGGTGCTAGAATCAAGTGATGCACCATAAATTCCCTCTTCTCCAGCACTCTGTTAAATACTTCTTACATATCCATGCTTTGTTATCACTGTGGTAGGTGTTCATTGTAGTGAACCCAACACAAAATCATTCCACTTGAATTCTATCTGAATCAGTAAGAGACTGCCTATTTACTGTGATCTTACATTTGAAAAGGTAAGCAACAAAGAGCATCATAGAATTAACTTAATGAAATATCTTGTGAATCAGGTCTCCTAACCCCTTCCAGCACACCAGATCATGCTGATATGAGTACATCATAGTTGGGAAGCTAAATTTCAGAAGATGACTTTTAACCTTAAGGGAAATGCATCAGATTTGATAACTGCTGATAGAAAATCTTGTCAGTCTCAGTAACACTGAATGTTTACTTTCAAACTGTTTAATCATCGCAATATTTCTGGAACCTTCTTATAAAAAATAAGAATCCCTTTTCCACTCATTTCTTTCCTATTAAGAGGACTTGGGTGACTAAGACCTGTCAATTTATGATTTCAAAATATGAATTTTTGTCTGTTTTTTCGCACTTCATCTTTTTTTTCTCTGCCAAATTCAGAACAAAGTATATGCCCCAAACAAATTTAACCCAGCAGCTTTTTATGACACAGGAGTAAAACCATTGTTAAACAACAAAGACAAAAGCTTTCACTTTTTTTGGTTGTTTCTATTTGTGGTCTATTTCAACTGTAAAATTTACTTGGAAAACACCTCAGGTGATCTCTAATCTTCTGTATTATGTTGGTGGTAGATTCAAAGTTTCTAAGAAGGTCAATGAAATGCTATACAGGCTGTAGGAAAGGATCATGTTACATTGCTTAATTACCATTAGTTGTGAAGTAATTTTCCGAGTTTAGGATAGACAACTAATTTACATTGTAGGTTCATGTGCATTAATTTTGCTCCACAAATGCAATTTACAAGAACTATAACTTCCTTTTTGTTCATTCAACTTCATTTCTATTGGCCATAATCCTCCCAGATTGGCAAGGTTTTTAGACAAAAAAAGTCTTTTCATGGATTTTCTTGACCTCATTCCTACTCTTCCATCAATGTGGGCACATAGGACAGCCATTTCATATTAGGGATCTCCTCTGTCCCCTGTGGTGCTAAGAGGGAGCCCAAGCAGCCCTCACCTCAACTTCTTGATTTCTCCCACAATCCCAAAGAGAAGAAATCACTGGTTAATTTAGGGGTAATAGTGCTATCCTCATTTCTTGGACCAAGAGATTCTGCCTCCAACACCTGTTTTATAAACCTTCATTTATTTTAATATTCTTTGCAAAACTTTCTAAGCAGCCATAAAGTCTTGAGCTTTTGGAAAGCACAAGTCATTTCTAATTTGAACTGCAGATGGTAAAGGTGAGTGAAAGTTTAGGGATGGTAAGAAGAAAATCTGTGAAGAGTAACATGGGCAAATATTTGAAAAGAATGTCCTGATATTGGCACTTTGATTTATATCAATATGCCAATAGTCTGTGAAATATGGCAGTTGATGGCACAGGTTGTGAAGTCAGGCTACCTGGTTTGACTCTCAATTCTACCACTTACTCACTGAGTCACCTTGAGTGACTGAATTTTGGGAGAACAGTGCCTGGCATGAAATAAGTTCTATACCACTATTAACTTCCATTATTATTAACAGTATGATCATTAGGACAAAAAGCCTTACTCCTTACTTTCTCCTTTAAAAATAATTTTTTTAAGTTTATTTATTTTTGAATGACAGAGAGAGCAAGCAGGGGAGAGGCAGAGAGAGACTGAGAGAAAGAATCCCAAACAGACTTTCCATTGTCAGTGCAGAGCCTGATGTAGGGTGAGATCTGAATGTGAGATCATGACGTTTAACTGATGGAGCCACCCAGACGCCCCTATTCCTTACTTGCTCCTTATTGCTGACACAAACAAAAACCTTAACTTAGAAAGTTTGAATGGTGAGTTTGATGCATGTTTACTTTTGTATGGTTTTAAAGGCAGGTGTGTGTACAGAATGAGATTAGTTCTCAGACTCCAGGAAAACTTATTTGAGGTTGAGGAAATAAGAGAGCTTTCAGTTGAAGTTTCAAGGCTGTCACACTTGACAAATCAGTCTTTAACTCTTCTCATTAAAGAATACAGAAAAGCCTCCTTATTATCTCTTATGAGGTAATGTAATGTATTGAAGGGAAAGCTTTGAGAAACAAAAAAATGCCTTCAATGATAACTTTACAAACTTACAATGATGTATATAGTGAGCCATATTGAAAGGACAATGGCATACACACAATGCATCTTATTAAAGGACTAACCACAATACATTTTATGTTACTTAATGGACTGGCTTCAGTAAAAATCTCAGCTGTCACTTTACTATTTTGTGGTTTTTAGGCTTGAGGCATTGTAAGAAACACAACCCTTCATTAGAAGAGTGATTTTGCTTTATGGCATTCAATTAGATATTTATGGTCTTTTATTGATTTAAAAAAATTATTCATTTGTTTTTGTTTTATAATATTTTATTGATTTTTTTACAATTATATTTTTTCAGTTTTAGAAGATGTATTTGCTTTTTTTTTAACTTCACCTGTTCATTTTCCTGCCCAGTTTTATTTGAAAAATAATTGGCCTATAACATTGCGTTAGTTTAAGGTCTACAACATAATGACCTGACGTATATGTACACTGAAGAATGATTACCACACTAAGTTTAGTTAACATCCATTACCACATGGAGTTATAAATTTTTTTCTTGTGATGAGAATTTTTAAGACCTTCTCCCTTAGCAACATTTAAATATGCGATACAGTATTGTTAAATATAGTTCCCATGTTGTACATTACATTTCCTGAATTTATTTATCTTCTAACTAGAAGTTTGTACCTTTTGACCCCTTTCACCCATTTCTCTCACCTTCATCCCCTGCCTTTGGCAACCACCATATAGTTTTCATAGTACTTATTTAATGTTTTACAGCACTGTAGGTAAATAGTGGCAACGTGCTGAAAAAATGTAATAACCATAAAATTATTCTAAGTCAGAAGATTATAAGTCAGACTGCCATACAAATAGGCTTGAGTGTGTAGCATGAACTGGTCACAAACAGGGAACCAACTGCTAGTTTGTCTAAACTGAGTGATGAATTCAGCCTTAAGACACAATGTCAGAGAATGTTGTATATTTACTGAGCATCCCTATCACTTATCAACACCTCTCCTGTAGCCACCAAGCCACCAGGCCATACATCATGGATTATTACAATCGTATCCCAACTTGTCATTAGCAGCTAGAACTCTCCTAATAAAACACAATCAGTTCGTGGTAGTTTCCAGTGATTCCTAAGCTCACAAAATAAAAGCCAAAGCCCTTGCTATGTCCCACGGGCTCTAGGTGAGGTGCCCCTGACTCCACTGTATCTCTGACCCACTGCTCCTCAGATGCTCCTTCCTCAGTGATGCCAGGCATGTGGCCTGAGGTGGAATGTGGCTTTTGCTGCACTCTCCACCTGGGGTACCCTCTCCCTACAAATTTACATGGCTTACTGTCACTCATTAGGGTTTTACTCATATGTCACCTTCTCCAGTCAAACCATAGAACCCTGTAGACTCCCACTTCCCATCTACCTTCCATGCCTTAAATTTTTCTTCTAGTACTTACCACAATCTAACATGTTTTGTATTTTCAGGGAACATCCACAGGGTCAAGCAAATTTCTCAGTGTTGTTCATTATTGTCTCCCCAGCAGTGGGCACCCAGTAGGTCCTAAGTAAACATCTGTCCATTGAATGAATGCTTACTCCATGTTTGGCACTGTGCCAAGTCCCTCACAGGGACTTTCTCATTTCTCTCACTATAATCCTAAGAGGTTGGAGTTATAGGAGAAACAATATGAACTGACTTACATTTTACCAGGATCACACTGGGTAATGGTGACAATGTGGAAGGCTGTTATAATAATCCAGGGCAAAGGGGCTGGTGGCTTGAAACAGGGAGGCTGCAGTAGAGGTGGTAAGCACTGGTCAGATCTTAGGAAAAACTCTTGGTAGATGAAGACACTGAACTAAAGAAGTTAGATATCTTGTTCAAGGTTACCCAGTTATCACATGGCAGGCACTGGGTTTAGGTGAGATAAGCTGACTCTCATCCACTGGGCTCTGCTGTTGCTTACATGACAGACCCTAGAAGACAACAAGTCTTCAGGGTGAGAACTGCCTGTGGCAAATAATTTAACACTTGGTTCTCAGCAAAATGTGGCTAGTAACTCCAGGTCCTGAATTCTTTTTGAGGACTAAATATATGAACCATCTGTCACATAGATAGTAGATGCTTGAAAAAATGTAGCTAACCCGGAATCAACCATTTTGTGTAGATATAACCAAGGTTGCTTGTGTTTTGTCTGTATTAAAAGAACTTGTTAGATGATGGTTTTATTGAACTTATATTGTTTTTGTTTTTGCGGGTTTTGTTGTTGTTGGAAACATAAATGAGAATATTAAGGTTTATACCCCAGTCTCTGCCTAAGGAATATTTTAAAAGAAAAGACGAAGTAGGGGGAATGACATGAGGAATCAGAGAAAACAGATCCTATCTTGATTATAGAATGAACTCCATAAATCATTTCCTTAAATTAAGATCTACAAAACTCTCAAGAATTTGACTTTTTGGATTCGGTTTATAATTTATTTGATAACCTGGGCCAATCCTGTGAGTTGCCCTGGCAACCAATTTTTATAACATAAAGAAGTGCTAGCTGTTAATTGGTATTCCGAGTTTGTAGCTGGTGTCTCTGCTTCTGTCTCCATGGTAACGGAGCTGTCATTTTTTTTTTTTTCCACCTCTCACATGGTGGTGAGAATTGATATGTGTGTGCCTTAATGCACATATTCTTACTGGCACAGTAGTTTACTTAATAACCATAAATGTGATCACTTCTGACCTATTAGCACTGTTGGTAAAAAAACAGTTGCTCCAGGAAAGTCAATTTTATCCTTCCTCTCTATCCACACACATCGCAAGCCTCCATTTGGGGGATGTGTGCATTAGTGTTTATATGGTTATCTGCACAGGGACAATTCTGCATAATTTACATGTGTGTATGGAATATGATATTTTAACTATGCTAAATAGAGCAAAAATTGTTTAAATAAGAAATAATTTTTTCAAGAGTGTTTATCTGAAGCTAAAAGTAATAAATATTGACTTGAGACATAAATGTCAATCTAGAGAAATGAGGCCCAGTGTTTTCTGTACTGAGAAAATATTCTCACACTTTGGTTAGATGCTGCAGAAATACCTCATATATACAACTTCTAGCAAGTTCCTATTTAATAGAATATAGGGTCCCTCCCATTTGTTACCTTTCCTCTCCCCATTTTTTCCTACTTAGAATTGAACTGCAGTTAGATCTTTTTATTTTTGATTTTCACTAGTTTTTTCAATCCCTCAGGTAGAATAATTTCCCAATTGCTCGTGGTTGGATACCTAATCATAGTCTTTCTCATCATTATAAATACACCATTATCATGATGGAGGCAAAGAAAAAAGGGTGAGCCATATATAGCAATTAATCCTCTTAGAGAGGTAACAGACACACTAGAAACCAAACTTTCATTCAACACTGGTTTCGAACTCTCAGCTTTCCATTCATTACCCTTATGTTCCTTGGGGAAAGCAAAATCAGCAAAATATAAAAAACAAATTTGAAAAGCTCTTTTCCTTAATTTTCCTCATCTGTAAATTAGGGTCAATCTTACCCAGTGATATGTTCATCAATGTTTAACAACCAGCTCTCTGGGGCAAGGAGGATGGCTAATTTGTAGGATTTATCGATTCCTAAGGTGTAAATACTCCCACCATGGCTGATTTCAAGCTTCCAACATGGTGTCACTGAACATGGAACGAGAAAGAGATGATGACAGAGATGCTAACATGCTCACAAGCCAGTGCATACCAGTTCTAGCACATCACTATTAAGTTTGTTATGAGCCTTAAAGGAGCTATGCTGGGTAAAATACTGAGTACATAACAGGGTCCAAACACCTTTTTTTTTTCTCTTCTCAATCAAGTATCTTCCTTATCTGTTTTTATTGTTTAAACAAGTTTTTAACAGCCTCATTAAAATAGATTTCACATACTATACACATCATTTACATACCATCATTCCACATACCACTTAATTCTCCATTTCTTTTAATAGGTCTGTTGTTGGCCACCATAACCACCTAACATTTATTTGTGGAAAATGAATTTGCATGTGTGGTGTTTTTAACACATACCTACAGATTCTTGGCCACGCCTCCCTTAAAAATGTGGTGCCTAATTCACCTTTGGTTGAGTGTGGCTTGTACTTAATGAATCTAAAATATGGTGGATGTGATGGTGTATAGCTTTGAAGACTAGGTCATAAAGGGCATTGTAGTTTTCTCTTGGCTGTTTCCTTTGTAACTCTTAACTGGGAGAGGGCAGCTTTTCTGCCATGAGAACACTCAGCAGCCCAATGCCCTATGCTCTGTGAGAGATCTGTGTGCTAAAAACTGAGGCCTCCAATCAATGGCCATGTCAGTGAGCCATCCTGAAAGCTGATTTTGTAGACCCAGGCAAGTCTTTATACAACTGAAGTTCTTACTGACATCTTGACTGTAAACTGGCCCAGAGGTTCTGGCCCAGAATCACCCAACTAAGCCACTTCCTAATTCTTGACCAACAGAAAATGCAAAGTAATAAATGCGTATTGTTTTAAGCCACCAAATTTTGGAGTAATTTGTTACACAACAATAGGTCACTAATGTGGCATAATTCACATTTGTCCAAAAGCCTGAGACTTAAGTGCAGTAGTGTGAGGTTTTAATACAAAGTGTAGCGAGCATGGAGGAGGACACTCTAATATTCCCAAGCACTGACAGAATTTATAATGCTGTGGTGGGGGTGCTGCTGATTAGATTCACTATCAATGACTTATTTATTGGGTATGAATGGCTCATCACCGTTAAGGAGTTTATACGAAACATAGGAATTAAAAGTGGTTTTCTATTAATGAGCCACTTGATCACCTGTGATCTGGGAAGTCTGAGGTAAGAAGCACTTAGGTAGAACCTGAAGGTCAACTTGATTAGATTGCTGGAAGTGCATGAGGTTAATTAACCGGGGAAATCACTCCAAATTCCTGGAAGCTCAGACAACATACTTACGAGTTATTCCTGAAGCTGCTAGGGGGTCATTAGAAGAAAGAAATAACATGTGCTTCTTTTAAGACAGTATCTCCTTTTATGATTTTCAATCAATATTTAAGTGGAAATATCCTTGAAATGCTGTGTTTTACTTAAAGCTTTAAGTGGAATTTTATAGTAAGATCTAGTAAAGAGGTTAAAAAATACAATTTTTTTAATAATAAAGTATATCTGGCCTATTTTTTACCTTGAGTTTCATACTGTAGACAGTAGATTATATAATCCACATATATTTTACAAAAAAACAAGGGTTTGAAATGCACAGGTTCATTTATACGTGGATTTTTTTTTATTGATACAGTACAGTACTGTAAATGTATGCTAGGGGTGCCTAGGTGGTTCAGGAAGTTAAACGTCTGACTCTTGGTTTTGGCTCAGCTTATGATCTCAGGGTTCATGACTTCGAGCCCTGCATCAGGCTTTGCATGACTGGTGCAGAGCTTGCTTGGGATTCTCTCTCCCTCTGTACCCCCCTCTCTCTTTCACCCCTCCCCACCTCTCACATGCTCTCTCTCTCTCAAAATACAGAAATAAACTTAAAAAATGTATTTTATATTCCTGGATGATTTTCTTAAACTTTTTTATTCTAAGCTTACTTTATCATAAGAATACAGTATCCAATACATATAATATGTGCTGATCAACTATGTTATCAGTAAGGCTTCTTGTCAACAGTAGGCTATCAGTAGGTAAACTTCTGGGGATTCAAAAGTTACACATGAGCATCCCCAACCCCTGTGTTGCTGAAGGGTCAGGTGCACTTTCTAATAGTCCAAGGCTAATGGCACATAGTTCCTGAGTGCCAATACTACCTCTTCAGAATTTTGTGTTTTAACTTAGTACTGCTAAAGTGGCATAGCAGTGACTCCAATGACCCAAAAAAAGAATGACATTTTGGAAGAAAAAAAAAATCCCAAATGAGTCTTAATTCCTTCAGGGGATCACTAGGTAAAATATGCTAAAGAAATGCTAATTGTACTTAACAAACATATCTAGTGTGAAGAGAAGTGCACAAAGGCACCTGCTAGAGATTTATCTGTATTTGAGGGTTAAAAAAGAAAAAGATATTTTTTTTTCATAAAGTCTTCTCTAATGCATTTGGTTCAAAGATGCTGCACAAATTCCAACTAAATGAATTGAGATGGGATGAAACTAAAAAATTCCTTAGCAAATCTGACTATTTCCTAACTGTTCATAGTAGACTTTGTTCCATTTTATTCTCACTTCCTTAGGAACAGTTTTTCTTTCTTTCTTTCTTTCTTTCTTTCTTTCTTTCTTTCTTTCTTTCTCTTTCCTTTTAATGTTTATTTTTGAAGGAGAGAGAGAGAGAGAGCAGGAGCAGGGGAAGGGCAAAGAAAGAGGGAGACAAAGAATCCAAAGCAGGCTCCATGCTCTGAGCTAGCAGCACAGAGCCTGATGCGGGGGTTCGAACTCCGGAGCCATGAGAACTCCCTAGCCATGAGATCGTGACCTGAGCTGAAGTCAAATGCCCAAGAACTAAGGCACCCAGGCGCCCCAAGAATAGGTTCTTAACCAGCCAAACAAAATCTCAAGCAGACTATCTGGTTCTGTGACTGACTGTATTTAAAGTTGACCTTTTTGAAGTAGGTCAGGAAGTATTTTCTTTTTTCATGTTTTTTGCTTTGCTGCAGTTTTTTTTTTAACGTTTATTTATTTTTGAGACAGAGAGAGACAAAGCATGAACAGGGGAGGGGCAGAGAGAGAGGGAGACACAGAATCTGAAACAGGCTCCAGGCTCTGAGCTGTCGGCACAGAGCCGGACGCGGGGCTCGAACTCACGGACCATGAGATCATGACCTGAGCCGAAGTCGGACCTTAACCGACCAAGCCACCCAGGCGCCCCATGCTTTGCTGCAATTTTGTATTAAACATTGCTGCTAAGGGGTGCCTGGGTGGCTCAGTGGGTTAAGTGTCTGATTTCGGCTCAGGTCATGACCTCACGGTTGTGAGTTTAAGCCCCCTCATGGGGCTCTGTGCTACAGCTCAGAGCCTGGAGCCTGCTTCGGATTCTGTGTCTCTGTCTCTGCCCCTCCTCCACTCGCAGTCTCTCTCTCTCTCTCTCTCTCTCTCTCTCTCAAAAATAAATAAACATAAAATAAACATGGCTGCTAAAAAGAAAGAACTGGTCCTGTTCTCATACATTTCTTAAGTACTTGAAAGATATGAGGAAGAGTTATTTTGATTCAAGCATTTGTTTTATTGACCGCTAGGTAGAAGCCTGCTGAAGAATTAATGCCACTCATAATACATAATTCCTTAATTCCTATTATGGTGATTTTCCAGTAAAATGGTCAGTTAGAGGAATTAGGTGATAACATAAAGCAAAAAGTTACTTGGTTAAACAATATGATGACTTCAACAGTGTCTAGCTATTGACAGCTAGATTGATAGGATTACCTGATCAATCCCTAATTCTGTGCCACTTGCCTTTTCCCAACAGTACACAGCTTCTGTAAGCAATGGAGCACCACATACTCAAAATTTACCTGGAGATCATTTTATGGCTGTGTGTAACTGTACCAACAAATTGTCTTTTCCAAAAACTCACTATTGCCCTCATCCAGAACACTTGAGACACCCCATTTCTGATGCTGGTCTAACTTCTCTAGCCTGCCAGCTGCATTTACATGCAAGTTCATGCTTCATCATCAGCAGACTCTCACACTTCTAATACCCTATGGATATCTCTGTTAACTACAAAGATTTTTTTTTTTCTATTTAACTCCTCTCCCTTGAGAGTTCATCATTTCCTTATACATGCATCTATTTTAGTGAGGTCAATCAAAAGCTATTTCAAAAGAAAAAAAGGCTAAATAATGTGAAATAGTTTCAATGGCCAATTTGTGCATAAAACTGTGATGAAATAGTTTGAAGACACAATTGATATTAAGGTAAAAGAATCATGTCTGAATCCAAGGGTATTTTCAACTAACCATTTTAATCTATATAAATAAACACTCTAACCAAGATAATATATTTGAATCACAACACTTTTTTCTACATAGTCTTGATTATGATACCTAAAGTCATTAAATATCATAGATGCAAAAGCACTGATTCACCCTCTGAACATTTTTTTCAGTGCCCATATATATGTGCTAAAGTGGTAATTTCTGTGGAAATATAAAGGTGAATAGATGCAGTCCTTGAACTCAAGGAGCTCACAGGTTAGCCAGTGCAACTCCTATCTGTGGGCTGAATCCCTTCTGCTGACAAATACGAAAATTTTATCTCTTGAGTTTCCTTTTATAGGAATCTTTGGAAAATCTTTTCCATGTTATTTTTACCTCTTGCTCCCTGGTTTGAACTCCGGAGACACACAAGATATTCACACATGCCTTGAGCATACATTTAACGAGTGTCACCAGCTGTGAAGCACTAGGTTCTATGCTGGCTTTGGGATCTAAGATATTATCAGGGTCTTCTGGGAACTGTCAGTCTCAAAGAGAACACAGGCACAGACTTAGGAAACTAGTCAGATAGTAATAATGGCATGAAAAACAGATGTAAACAAAGTTGCAGTTACAGAAAGAGGAGGAACCAGTAGCTTGGTTATCAGGATTTGGCAGAGGGTTTCCATAGGAATTGAATCACCACTGTGAAGTGAACCAAAGATACGGAAGGCCCCAGGGAGAGATGATATTTAAGCTGGGACATGAAGGATGAATAACAATCTGTCAAAATGTCAACAGGGGAACGGATATTTTAGGCAGAGCAAAGAGAAAGTACATAAAGTCAAATAGGAAACACTCAGTGATTTGGAGAATAGGAGATGTTCAGCATGACTAGACTGTGAAATTGTGTCTGTGGGTCATAGAAAGAATCTGATGGGAGAAAGAAGATGGTTGGGGAGATATGGGGCTTAAAAGTGATGTGGAAATGAGATTATGAAGACAGGTAAGCCATACTGTAAAATGGCTATTCAAGGTTTTCAGCAGCAGAGTGACTGATTACATTTGTTTTTATAGAAAGATATCATGTTTGGGTGGGTGGTGAGTGGTGTGGTAGATAGGACCACACTGTGACCATGCTTTTTGAAGGACTACTTAGGACATTACTGTAATAGTACAGATATTTTGATTCTCCAGTAGAGTACAACAGTGAGACTCAGATAACAGTGAGAGGAAGGAACATTATTGTGATTTAGGAGGACAACTAAGTAGGTTTTCACTAGGCGGTACAGACAATAAATTCAATTTGGAGCACATTGTCCAAGCTCTTTATGGTTGTAGTTTAACTGGGTTTAGCTTCAGATGCAATCAGGAAAGATGGGCACAGATTGCCTTCAAATATTTGAAGATGCCCTGGTGATGATGTTCAGTTCTCCATCTAAAGTAGAAGGTAACAACTTATGGGAATCTGGAAATAGATGGTTCTCACGAAGTTTTTGTTCTATGGTTCAAAAAAACACTCATTCTTATTGCTCTGCTTCTCCTTGGGAATGAGGGGGTGCTCTGCCTTCCTAAAAGTATAACTAAAATCTACAGCTTAGAATAGCTAACTTAACTTCTAGTATTTTACTCTATCTTGTTAAAATCTACACAGATATCAAGAGTTTAAGCAGATAGCAGAAGTTTAGTAGGATTGGGGTTTGTTAAAACTCTATAGATCTAGATTCCTAGGGTCAAAGTGAACTTATCTAAGCTGGGTATATTATTTCTTTTGGCCTCTGATATTCCTCATATTCTTGTAGTGGGTTTCCCATACATGGTTCATCTAGCCTGTGGATTGTTTGATGTGGAGTATTAATATATTTTTCACCTCTAGGTTTATTTTCTTCATTGTCTCAGATAAATGTTGGTTTGCATCCATCTCATCCTTTCATGTGCACTGGGTGGGGTGTGTGTGCATATTTTCAAAAAGAGGATAAATAAAGACAATTAAAAAGATAAATATCTATTTTACCCCATCCCCAAAAAAAAACTATAGAAAAAATTCCAAAGAAAAAATGTAAAAAGTGTTTGGATTATTAGAGCCTTGTGTAAATCACTTAAACTTTCAGGCTTCAGTTTTTTCATATGAAAATCCGTCTGCGAAATATGGAGTTCTAGCAGTTTTCAACACAGGCTTCATTTTGGACATTTTGGGTGAGCTATTCTTTTCTTTTGTAAATTCCATGTATGGATAATCTTCAATGTATAGGACTTGAAGGGATTAAATGTTTGCATCTTAAGCTATTGGTGCTTGGCGTACTCTAGGATGACTCTCATATCTCACAAATGGAAACTCAGTTCAGACCCTAAGCATAAGGGACTCTTCTCCACAAAAATCATAAACCCTCTTTCTTTTTTTTTTTTTTTTTTTTAATTTTTTTTTTTCAACGTTTATTTATTTTTGGGACAGAGAGAGACAGAGCATGAACGGGGGAGGGGCAGAGAGAGAGGGAGACACAGAATCGGAAACAGGCTCCAGGCTCCGAGCCATCAGCCCAGAGCCCGACGCGGGGCTCGAACTGATGGAGTGCGAGATTGTGACCTGGTTGAAGTCGGGTGCTTAACCGACTGCGCCACCCAGGCGCCCTCATAAACCCTCTTTCTAGAGGCATAGGACACAGACCAAAAAGCAAATGAAGTGGTGACTATGGGATAATACTGACCTTCCAAAGAAAATACAACTGCCATAGAGTGCAAAATTAAAGCCTTAGAGAATACTGTGGAGAAGTCCAGAAAACTAGATTCATCATTTCCAGAAAACCCCGGAGAATGCCTGTAGCATTTCCAATTGGCCAATATTTGGACTCTTTAAGACTATATTTAAATAAAGGCATAATCAAAGTGAGAAACTGAGGAAATAATTAACCTGAGGCAGCAAGCAGGTATTCCAGTGCAGATAGCATATTGTAACTGAAACATGGGACTCCAGTTAGACCAGAATGGGTTAGGCAGGTACCAAGAGTACCTTATCCATATCATAACCCAATGTAAAACTTCACTGGCTGTAAGCATGTTGAGGAACATGTGTAGTGATTCCATTGTAGGATATGCGCTTACTCTTTCTCCCCAGGTTCAAGCACCTTCCTCAAAAATTCACAGATTAGGTACCCCTGAGTAGCTCAGTTGGTTAAGTGTCAGACTCTAGATTTTGACTCAGGTCATGATCTCACAGATCAAGCCAGCCCCAAGTCGGGTTCTGTGCTGACAGCACAGAGTCTGATTGGGATTTTCTCTCTCCCTCTCCTTTTGTCCCTTCTCTGCTAGTGTTCTTGCTCTCTCTCAAAATAAATAAATAAACTTCAAAAATTCAGATTAATTCTTTGGGAGTTATGAAAGATACTTGAGTAAGGAAACTGACTTATCTCTTAGCTGTATTCTTGCATATAGAATGGACAGAAACAACCATCTATCAGTGCCTAGGAAAGTGCCTGACATATGTTTGGTGCTCAAGTGAACAGACGTACTTAATCTCCCTGGTTCACTTTTTTTTTTAATTAAAGAATGAATTTTATGTTTTTGCTAGGCTGAGAAGGGCCCATCCATCACCTTCACATGGATACTTGACCAGATGCAATGACCTAAGGGTAGATGTAGAGTGCCACTCTGATATGGGAGTTTTCAAGCTCTAGATGGTCAGGGATTATTGTTTAGAAGCATGACAAGGGCTAAAGAAGTGAATGGAGCTCTATAGGAGCTGAAAAACAGCAGACTCCCATGAAACTTAAAGTTAGCTTGGTTAAGTTTTGAGGGCTAAGTCTGGAGATGCCTGCACACTGGACAGTAGAGAAAAGAGGGCTCAATCTGGAGTTAATGGGAAAGTCTGGTGCTCAGCCAGACAGAAAGGATGTGGCCTGGGCAACATAAAAGTTGTCAGGAAAGTTCTTGCAGTGAATGCTGTAGGTAACAGTAAGACTGAACAAACCAGGAAAGGCAAAATGAACAGAGGGTCCTCTGATGAGAAGATGGGGTAGATGGCTGGGGATGAGAGAGGGCCAAGGATTCTAGAGGACCTGAAGTGAGTAAGGTATGTCTTGAAGGCCAATCTAATTATGCTAAAAATGAGAGGCAGTATGCTGTAATACAGGTTAGGAAATAATAGTAACTCAAAGTCTACTGTGGGCATACACTAAGCACTTTATATATATTTATCTCATTTAATTCTTCTGACACCTGGAAAGGTAGGTGTACTATTCCCAGAACAGATGAGGCAACTTAGGAGTATCAGCTCATATAGCTGTTTGAGTCATGTTTGTCACAGTGTCACTCAAGGTTCTGCCAGGGACCAGAGGGTACCCTCAAGTGGAGAAACTGAAGAGAATTTAAGGAAGGAAATATTCACAGAGATGTAGATAGACTCTGCAGAAACCAAGAGAGCTAGGAACAGGAAGGGATATTTATGCCCAGAGCATTTGTCACCTAAAAACCCATACCTCCTCTCTCCTCAGGCAGAGAGGGTCTGGAGGAAAAAAACAGAGGTATCCATCCCAGGGAGTACATTCTGCTGACAACATAGGTCAGCGGCTCAAAACCTTTCCTGGGCATACAAATAATTTGTGTTTTTTAAAAATGCAGATACCTGGGTCTGCCTCCCACCCATTCCAGAAATTATGAATCTTTAGGTCTGGAGCAGGACTCATGAATGTGCATCTTCCACAAAGCAAGGTAGTCAGCAAATATTAATTGGATCACATGATGATAAATACCTCCTCAAACAACGAAAGAGTGTCCTGTTTTTGTAGACTGCCTTTGGGAGACTACTTTCATGTCAAGGTGTTATCTTCAGGGAATTCCTGGAACGGAGAGTAGCATCCTGTAGCATCACAGTCAGTCTGTCTGTCTGTCTAACTATGAATAATGGCTTTGAGGTTAGTACCAACTGAGTCTGAATTCTTACTATGTCACCCAAAATATGAGACCTTGTCCTTTCTAAGCCCGAGTTTTCTTTCTGCAAAAGTAAAGTTATAGGGCCTAATTTATAGGGGTGCAGTAAGGACTGACTGTAACAAAAGGTAAAAAATAAAAAATATGTACCTTTAGCACAAAGTAAATATACCATAAATGACATCTATGTTATTATTATATGCTGTCATCACTTTTTGTTTTTTAAACTTTTAAACATTTATTTATTTTTGATGACAGAGCATGAGTGGGGGAGGGGCAGAGAGAGAGAGGGAGACACAGAATCCAAAGCAGGCTCCAGACTGAGCTCTGAGCACAGAGCCCGATGTGGGGCTCAAACTCACGAGTCACGAGATCATGACCTGAGCCAAAGTCGGATGCTTAATTGACTGAGCCACCCAGGTGCCCCAAAGCTGTCATCACTTTCTTGTGTTTTGTCATAACCTATGCTCTGCAATAGTATTAGATGTGTATACGGAGTCAAAGTTGCAATGTGGAACAGACTAGTTAGCTCAGTAAGAAGACTATAAGCACTTTACTCATGTTTAATAATGCAAATAACGATTTAGTCTTTGTACCTCGAGGTTTTTCATGTCTGAAAAAGAATAAAGACTGTTTCTCCTTTAGTTAGTTAACAGTGAGTCCTATTGTCTTGTTTGAGTTTGGATGTCCCACATAGTGGGAGACTTTAAGTCTCTCTCAGCTCCTCCCTAGTGCCCCCAAGTTTAATCTCATAAATTTATGGAATATCCCTTCAAAGTAGTCATTGAAGCCCTTCCAGCTGTGATGCTGCAGGACCCAAAAACCCTAGGTTTGGGTAAAGTCTATGTTATTAGAAGGAAGTAGCCCATGTGTCACAGGGCCAAGAAGTAGGAAAGTACAGAAGGAAGAAGCCCCTGTTTGAAAAAGGGTTTTTTTTTTCTTCCCTAGGAATAGAAAGTAGGACTGAGCAGCTTGGGATGGACAATGGACCAGGTTGGGAGAGTGAGAATCTATAGGATTCATCCCCCAAATAAAGACTGTAAAAACACCACTGGCAAAGATTTGTCATATTTTCACAGATTAAAGGGGAAAAAGGGGATGTTCAGGAGCTACTGTGAATACATTTAAGAGGAAAAGAACAATGGGATGTCAGGGTGAATTATTTTGTCTTTCTGCTACAATTTAAAACAATGGCTCTCAATGAGGCCTGAATTTTGTCCCTAAGGGGACATTTGGCAATGCCTGGAGATATTTTTGTTGTCTCAGCATGGGGCAGAGGCAGTGCAAATGGCATCCATTTAGCAAAGGTCAGGGAAGCTGCTAAACATTATCCAATGCACAGGCCAGCACCCCTTTTCCAACAAAGAATTACAAAATCCAACATCTAAAGGGCTGAGGTTGAAAAATACTGATATGGATTATTTCTAAACAACTTTAGCTAACTCAAATGTTAGTGAGCTTCAGAATTCTACACAATAGTCGTCTGGGTCTCTAGATAAACTCTGATTAATGCAAACAGTTATGTGTACTAGGAAGAGTTTTAGCTGGCTTTACGCCACCCAGTGTTGAGAATTACTTAAGCCATTATGTACTAACTGCCACTTTATCTTGAAGGAAACTTGATAGCTGATGTCCAAGTCCATTCTTAGGGTAGTAAAATTTAAGAGGAACAAACAGAAGAAGTTTCACTAACAGTACTAAACCAATTTATTGTTTAAGATTCCTTAGATCCAAGTAGAAGGTGCCAGATCACCAACATGTGTGGGAGGAAAGAAGATCTGTGGTCTAATTCTGCAGCACAAGAAGGAGAAAGTATTTTTTTATGTTAATTCTATTTTAAGCACCACATAAGGCCCTTTAGAATAACGAAATAAATATTTAACCAGCTCTCCTGTTTTCTTTTATCATATATATATGCTAGGGTTATTAAAGGTATCTGCATTGCCAATTCTTGAGAGGGTAAGATAGGCTTCCTTTATATTTTGGTCCCTCTGTCTCTTTCATAGGGTTCTGTCAGTGGGTTGTTTTTTTTTGTTTGTTTGTTTGTTTGTTTCTTTTAAGCTCGTTTGGGGAAATTTTCCACTAAAGGAAAGACCTTCTGATACAAATTTAGTTGAAATTTACCTTGGCCAGTTCTTCCTTGTGGTTTTGTCCCAATTTTTGATTTTAATACTTGAACAGCACTACCACTTCCACGTTCACGTTGGTAGAAAAACCCTTCCACCCTCTCTGTGCATTTTGTTGATGCTATTGTGTATTTTGCACATTGGGCTCCATCACTTATTAAGGTATTTGGAGCAAGGAAGGAAGAAGCCCAGGAGGAAAATTAGATCTTATTATTCTCAGAGACACCAGTGAATTTGTAAAGATCCATGAAATTATCTATGTAAGATGTATCCTTAGCTCAGTTCTCTCAGTGTTGGAATGGTCCCTAAACTCCATTTTTTTTTAGAAATAATGGGAAAACAACAACAACAACAAACAGAAGAAAACCTGTAAGAGAGGGTAAGATTTAATTATAAATTCAATTCACCTGTGCTTACTTGAATATAGTATTACAAATATTAAAATCTATTGAGAACTGTGACCCTAAAATGATTTAAAAGCTTTTAATTTACTTGGTTAAAATTCCCTCTTACCTAGGTAGTGTCTCCATTCCCCTACTTGGGAGAAAAATAAATGTAAGTGTAAAGATATAGGTGAGTATAAATATGTTATGTGTGTGTGTGTGTGTGTGTATGTGTGTGTGTGTGTGTGTGTGTGTGTGTGTGTGTGTATACAAAATTTTTTCTTTTACTCTTTTTTCCTTCTAGATTCTGTCCTAATATAAAGTAAATTAACTGGGGGACTGTTTTTCAGCTATCTAAAAAGTGACAGTCTGATCATAAAGTCAAATGACAAATTCCAGATGGCTAACTCAATATTGCTTTGAGCTTTCAACTGACATCACCTGACTCTAAGTCTTTAAAAGGTAGACCAAGACTGACAGTAACCATGTGGATCCTTGGTAGTCTTCCTCTGTGCCTTCTGTGTTGTCAGCAGCTCTTTAGCTTCAAGCTTAAAAAAAAAATCAAGCAGGGACTCCTGGATGGCTCAGTTGGTTGAGTGTCAGACTCTTGATTTTGACTTAGGTCATCATCCCAGGGTCCTGGGATGGAGCCCTGCATTGGCTTGCTGAGCATGGAGCCTGCTTAAGATTCTCTCTCTCTCTCTCTCTCTCTCTCTCTCTCTCTCTTTCTCTCTCTCCCTCCCTCCCTCCCTCCCTCCCTCTGACACTCTCCCCTTGCATGCTTTCTCTCTAAAAGCAAACAAACAGAAAAAAAGAAAACCTCAAAAAAAGTGTCAAATCTTGCTTGCCTTTTTCCTCTTTAAGGGACACTCAGTAGTGTCAATTCAAGAATACATGAGAGAAAGTGACTCTTGGGTCAAGCACATATGAGCCACTGGAATTTGACTAGACTAGAGTAGAAAAATGAATAAAAGTTTCTATTATTATTTGGTGTATTTTCACCTTTTCTTTTATATTCACAGAAATGGAAATTAGGCTTAAGGGATTTGGAAAATTCTAACATGAAGAAAAAAAATTTTTTTTAATTTTAGTATCTTAAACTCAGCCTTCACAGAGTAAAGGTGAATTTTCAATTCTATACGACATCAATTTAAAAGATTAATTCAATTTTCTGTGGAAATAGGACAAGAAAAAACATCTATAGCTAAAAGCATTCCTCTGGGCCATACCTTTTCCAAATAATCGAAAAGCAGCAATAAAGTTAGTAGACAAGAGTCCACTGTTCGTTCTTTTGCTCATTCTTTTGTAAGAAAGCTCCAAAAAGATAAAGAAACAAAAATCAGGCAGAGAGAAAAAAAAAAAAAAGAGGAAGGAAAATAAAAGAGCAGATGAGCTAAACTATCTATGGTTCGTCAAGAGCCCATGATGTTAGGGTGTAAATATATATAATGGGTCCCTATAAAAGAGAGAGGGAGAGTGTTCTTTTAAAATATAGTAGAACCGGGGCGCCTGGGTAGCTCAGTTGGTTAAGCGTCCGACTTTGGCTCAGGTCATGATCTCACGGTCCGTGAGTTTAAGCCCCGCGTCGGGCTCTGTGCTGACAGCTCAGAGCCTGGAGCCCGCTTCGGATTCTGTGTCTCCCTCTCTCTCTGCCCCTCCCCCGTTCATGCTCTGTCTCTCTCTGTCTCAAAAATAAACGTTAAAAAAAAATTTTTTTTAAATAAAATAAAATAAAATATAGAACCTATATGATCTGGTAAGTGTGGCCATCAAAGGGAATTATTTTTAATACCTAAGAAGTTGTTACTTAATAGGGAGACACTAAAATGTCAGTCAAGTGATATTCCAGACTCTGAGGAAAACAGGGATACGGCTGGCAAGCTCCAAATCATGACTGAATTGCAGTCAAGCCCAAGGTCAGAGCACTGACCTGGCCTCCAGAGTCCCAATCCAACTACTCTTCATCATGCCTTGAGTCTCTACATAGAACTCTGAGGTAAGGGAAGAGTGGTAATTCTTAAAAGGGTTGTGCTGATTCAACAGCATGTTCCAAAATTCATGTCTGTCTGCAACTTCAGAACAGGACCTTATTTGGGAAAAGGGTCTCTTCAGATGTAGTTACTAACTACACTGAGGTCATAGTATATTAATTAGAGTGGGTCCTAAATCCAAATGATGTGTTCTTAAAAGGCCATGGAAAGGCAGAAACACACAAGGAAGAAGGCCATGTGATGAGTGTCACTGTGAATTGGCATGATATTTGAAATTACAGTGAAGCAGAGAGATTGGTGTAAGGTAGTTACATGATAAAGAATGCTAAGGATTGCTGGTAATCACCAGAAGCTGGGGCAGAGGAGTCAACAGACTCTGCCCTAGAACTCCTCACACCTTGATTTCAGACTTCTGGCCTCCAGAACTATGATGGAACACATGTACATTATTTTAAGAAACTTGGTTTATAGTAGTTTGTTATGACAGCCCTAAGAAACTATCATCTTTATTCATATCTTTTTTTTTTTTTTTAAATTAGTCCTATGCCCAGTGAAGGACTTGAACTCAGAACTCTGCCATCAAGAGTTGCATGCTCTCTGGGTGCCTGGGTGGCTCAGTTGGTTGAGCGTCCGACTTCGGCTCAAGTTATGATCTCTCAGTTCGTGAGTTTGAGCCCTGCGACAGGCTCTGTGCTGACAGCTCGGAGCCTGGAGCCTGCTTCAGATTCTGTATCTCCTTCTCTCTCTGCTCCTTCCCCACTCATGCTCTCTCTCTCTCTGTCTCTCAAAAATAAATAAATGTTAAAAAAAATGTTTAAAAAGAGTTGCATGCTCTACCAACTGAGGCAGTCAGACATCTCTCTTTGTTCATATCTTTATTCACATTATTTTAAAAAGCCTTCACATGCTGTTTGTTCCCATCATTGACACACTTGGTCTCTTTTTCAGACTAGCTGACCTGGATATTAATGCTGGACATACCAATGCCTTTTTGTGTCCTTCTAAGTTTTCTTCATGAGTAGTGATGTGTTATTCTGTGAAAAAGTCTTGGATCTACATTGATATCACATGGCTTTTGTCGTCTTTAAAAAATGGACCATGTTTTTCCACTCAGTGATAGCTGCTGG
Organism: Lynx rufus; assembly: GCF_022079265.1. Lineage (NCBI taxonomy): Eukaryota > Metazoa > Chordata > Mammalia > Carnivora > Felidae > Lynx > Lynx rufus. The sequence continues at coordinate 126,251,135 of NW_025814823.1, read as the reverse complement.
TGATGAAAAAGAACAGGGAATCCACTTCACTGAATCCAGTGAAAACTTGAGAGAATCCACTTAATTTGCATCCAATGAAGATTTAAGAGGAAGTTCCATTTAAAATATGTAGCATATTGGAAGTCAGCTTTACGCAAACAATGAAGAAAGCTTAAAAAACAATGCTGTTGACTTCCTGTACTCTAAAGTACTCTTTGACTCAGGAAGATAACTCAGGTCTTACCAACGATTCAGCGTTTGGAAATAACTGCTGACAGAGACCTCTCAGCAGTCCCCGAAGTGAACCGGCTTCAACTAAACCTTTCCCAGTCCTTTTTCTGGCACACATTTACCAGCCATTATGTACTGCTCACGTTGCTGGAACCCCAGAACAATATGCTTAAAGATACTGTTTTTATGCAGCTGGCAGAATATTTTCAGAAATCCAGCCACATTTAAGAGAAAGGAGTCCCACTGCGGTTGCTAACCCTACATCACTGCCCTTAGCAGACTGTGTGCTTAAGGAGATGAGAAACTTCCAGTGCCAGGTCACTAGGAGAGGGATCCTGGGTGTGTGGTCTGAAATAGTACTTGCAGTTCTGACTGTTTTCATTTCCTAGCACTGCTTGGAAATAAATGAGCTTGATTTTTTTTTTTTTTTTTTTTTTTTTTTTTTTTTTTTTAGTGAAGGGATGAGGCTCTACTACTACTTTTGGGAATTGTGCCTTAACTTTAAGCTGCGCATTGAGCAGCTTCTATTTTTGGGCTCCTTTCTGATTTCTTGATATGTTTGCTGTAAATCAAATAAATCATTTTAAGCCTGTGTTCCTTCACAAGCAAAATGGGAAAGAATAACACATCAGTGAATTGGAAGGATGAGCTGAGTGTGTGTATCCACTGGATTTTTTATAAGCCTCTTGCAAAGAGATGACAAGAAAAAAAAAGACTTGGCCTTTTGAAAGAACATCTCGACTCCTTAAGTAGGTAGTGGTTTCAGGAAGAGACGATAAAGCAAACTGAAATGGTCAGTGTTCAAGTATAAATATGGACTTGGGAAACTGAGATAGGAATCTGTGGTCCATTGAAAGCTCAGCTGTGCATTGCTTAGTCATAAAGGAAACATGGTAAGGAAATGCAGTATGACCCACAGTAGTTTAACACATACAGTGCCAGGAGGATGGGGGTACAGGGAAATAAAACCATGAGAACTGAGTAGAAAGTAGTCTTTTAAGGAACAATGTAAGAGGAGAACACACCTCAAAAAGTAATATGGAGCAGAGGAAAAGCTGTGAAATAAACCATGTACAATCAGACCAAGACGTCAGGATTGTTGAGTAGCAGGCAGTGTTTTTAAGGTGTAGTGATATAATCTTGTGCAATCTTTTAAGGTGCAAGAAAATAATCTTGAGGTTGGATGTGTGTTACAGGTTGGAGAGTGGAGACATGAGAAAAAAGGATTTCTTTATGGCAGACCTTTATTTAAATCCCAAGTCTGTGGCTTACGAACCTTGCAGTGTCAAGCAAGTTACTGCATTCTTCTGAGCCTTGTCTGTAAAATGTGGATAGTAACTATCTTTTGAGACTGTTGTGAATGTTTTAGGTTCTGCATGAATCTAGGTTCCAAGCAGAATACACTAAACAACAACTGTTAACCAGCCTAATGAGAGAAAAAAATAAAAAAGAAGAGATATCTAAGAGACAAAGTTGGCTACTTTTAACCTTCAACTTTCTCCTCCAAAGGACAAAATGATAGGGCAGTTCTCCATCTGACGGAAGGCACCTGGGTCACATAGACCTGTGGGAGTTCCTTGCTGGATTTAGTCATATCCTACAGTCATCTCTTGAGTAGTAGAGCTGCAATGTCCAATACAATAACCACCAGCCACATACGGTTACTAAACTGGAACTGACTACAATTAAAAACACATCCCTTTGGTTTCACTAGCTATGTTTCTTAAATTTTTTTTTTTTAACATTTATTTATTTTTGAGACAGAGAGAGACAGAGCATGAACGGGGGCGGGGGGAGGGGGGCAGAGAGAGAGGGAGACACAGAATCTGAAACAGGCTCCAGGCTCTGAGCTGTCAGCACAGAGCCCGACGCGGGGCTCGAACTCACGGACCTCGAGATCATGACCTGAGCCGAAGTCAGACGCTCAACCGACCGAGCCACCCAGGCGCCCCTCACTAGCTATGTTTCAAAAAATCAATAGCCGCACATAGTTAGTGACTGTCATATTGGAAAGTATATCTGCATATGCACACATATACACATACATATGTGTATTTTCATCCTCGCAGAAAGTTCCATTGTTTGCACATGCTTGACTATAGTGGATAATGTGGACAAAAGTGTAACTATGGGAGAAGTCAGAGTTGTGTGAAGAATGGAAGAGAGAAACTGGAATAAGAATATAAAGCTGCTTAGAGAAGGCTTACTCTTTCAAAAAAAAATGCCTAGAGTAGAGGCAGTAAAGAGGGGAAGTTAAGATTAGTAAGGTGGGCAAACCTTAAGCTGTGATATCTAAGGCCTGGGATGGAAGAATGTCGACTGCATTTGAAACCCATTCTAGGAGTGGTACTTGGGGCTCTGATGTCAAACAGATAACCTATTCTATGGTGACTAATAAGGGTAACTGTTTATACAGAGTGAATCATGTGGTATCATTGAGAACTATGTAAAGTCAAACAGATGTTATCATAGCAAATAGACTTTCCTAAATGGATCATACAATTCAAGGAAAGATGGAAAGCAAAAGAACACTTAGATCAAGAATGATGTTTTTCTATGAATCTGAAGCACATAAATCAAAGTCCTGAGAGAACCAGATGGAGAATTCCCTTAGTGAATCCACCACTAGGATTCTAACATGCTGTGAATAAATATATGAAAAGCTGGTTGGATGGGATAGAAAAGCTCTGAAGCCCAAAGATGAAACCATACACCAGCACTGCCACACCCGAAAGAAGTAGATGTGCAATGTTGTTGTGAGTGGTGCACTTGGGGTCTGAGACTAACAGTAACCAGGGGCATAGCTAACACGTGTAAGCACTGACCAGGTGCCAGGCCCTGGGCTGGGACCTTAAATATGCCCTGTCACAGGGGATCTCAAAACATCCAAGTGTGATTATACTCATTTTATAGATTAGAAAACTGAATTTTAAAAAAAAAGGCAAGATGTCTGTTGGATTAGAATACAAATGACCAAATTAAGGTCCTTACCATTGTCTTTGTAATTGACTCCTGTTCTGGTGAGATCAAGATCAATAACGGACCAAGAATAAAAGGAGAAAGGGAAAGGAAACTTAAAAAAATATATTTTGTGTAAATATTTTTGAATAAGTTTAAACTTTTAAAAATATTGTATATTTCTTCTGTCCTCTCTGCTTTACCCATTATGCAAAAAAACTACAAATAAAAATAAGTAAATTGAAATGAAGAATAAAAGAGCATGTGCCCTTTTGAGGTTTGGGCAGAGTCCCTCTTAGTAGTGTCAAGCGTCTTAAAGTCAGACAAGCTGGAGGGAGAGGCATGTGCCAGATGGTATTCCAAAGTCAAAGTGGTCCCTGAGGCCATTCCTTCCTACAGTGGTTTATTTGAAGACTTTATTCTTTTATGAATGAGGTCTTATGCCTTGACAGATGGTTTTTATTGATTATTACAGGTTACTCTTTACCCTAAGCAAAACCTCACTCCCCAACTTATGTTTGGGCAAGTCATCATCTTCCATAGTTTACAGAACTGAACATTTAAAAATGGATCCACATGGTCTGACTCATAGCTCTCTACTTATATAATCTACACATATAATCATACATGTTTACAAACAATATTTTAAAGGCACTCATAAAATGGAGACTGAGTCTTTACAAAGTATTATGTCTGGAAAATCATGGAAAGGGATGAAAAAAAATTAAGGATTTCATCCTAAATCCCCTCTATGGGGACTTATGTGGAATCATGAAAAGGCTGTGAGTCATAGAGCTGATATCAGTCATAGAGCTGATAGAGGTCAGGGTCAAAGAACTAATAGCTGTTGGAGATCAGAACCAATGTTGATCTGATGTGGACCGACTTCCTTATGCTCCTGAAATGTATGAAAAACAAACAATGAAATGGCCCCTGTAAATGAGAAGGCCTTGACAAAGGAAGACTTCTTCAAAGAAATTTTTTTAAAACCAATATAACTTAAGAAAAATATCCTATTTACGTGTGCACCAAAAATAATAAAACACCTAGGAATAAACTTAACCAAAAAGATCAAAGTCCTATCTTTTGAAAATTAGAAAACACTGATGAAAGAAATTGAAGACAACACAAATGAAAAGACATTCCATGCTCACAGGTTAAAAGAACAAATCTTGTTAAAAAGTCCATACTACCCAAAACAATCTATAGATTTAACACAATCCCTATCAAAATAGCAGCGGAATTTTTCACAGAACTAGAACAAACAATCTAAAAATTTGTATGCAACTACAAAAGACCCCAAATAGCCAAAACAATATTGACCAAGAAAAACAAAAGTGGTGGTATCACTATCCCAGACTTTGAGTTATATTACAAAGCTGTGGTAATCAAAACAGTATGGTACTGGCACCAAAAAAAGACATATAGATCAATAAAACACAGTAGAAGACTCAGAAACAAATTCACATTTATATGGTCACTTAATCTTCTGAACAGGAGAAATGAATATACAATGGAAAAAAGTCTCTTCAACAAATGGTGTTCAGAAAACTAGACAGCAACAGGCAAAAGAATGAAACTGGACCACTTTTTTTCACTATACACACACAAAAAAATGGATTAAAGACCTAAATTTGAGACCTGAAACCATAAAAATCCTAGAAGAGAGCATAGGCAGTAATTTCTTTGATATGAGTCATAGCAAGATTTTTCTAGATATGGTTCCTAAGGTAAGGGAAACAAAAGCAAAAATAAATGATTGGGACTACACCAAAATAAAAAGCTAATGCACAACAAAGGAAATTAAGAGGCAAACTACTGAGTGGGAGAAGATATTTTCAAATGACATATCTGATAAAGGGTTAGTATCAAAAATATATAAAGAAATGATGTAACAACCCCTCCCCCCAAAAAACCAAATGATCCAAATAAAAAATGGGCAGAAGACATGAGCAGAAATTTCTCCAAAGAACATATCCAGATGGCCAAGAGACACATGAAAAGAAGCTCAGCATCACTGGTCATCAGGGAAATGCAAATCAAAACAACAATAAGATACAACACCTCACACTTGTCAGAATGGCTAAGATCAAAAACAAAATAAAAGGAGGATATGGAGAAAAACAAACTCTTTGTCACTGTTGTTGAGGATGCAAACTGGTACAGCCACTCTGGAAAAGAGTATGGAGGGTTATCAAAAAATTAAAATGAGAATTATTCCATGATCCCGTAATTACACCACTGGATCCTTACCCAAAAAATACAAAAATACAAATTCAGAGGGATACATACCCATGTTTATAGCAGCATTATTTACAATAGCCAAGATGCGGTAAAAGCCCAAGTATCCATTGATTGATGAATGAATAAAGATCTGGCATACATATTTATATATATGCATACATATATGAAATACTATTCAGCCTTAAAAAAAGAATGAAATCTTACCAGTTGGAACAACATGGATGAAATGAGTATAATGCTAACTGAAACAAGTCAGTCAGAGAAAGACGAATACCTTAAGATTTCACTCATATGTGGAATTTAAGAAAGAAATGAGAAAAAAATGGAGAGAAACCAAGAAACAGACTTTTAGCTATAGAAAACAAACAATTGTTTATCAGAGGGGAGATGGGTAGGGGGATGGGTGAAATAGGTGAGGAGATTAAGAGTAAACTTGTCATGAGTCCAGGGAAGATGATGGCATAGGAGGACGCTGGGCTTACCTCCTCCTGCTGATTACTTACATTTGACACACATCTGCCTAAATAACCCAGAAAACTGCCAGAAGCCTAGTACAACAGACTCTCCAGAACCAAGCATAGACAAGAGGCCCAGGGAAGAGGGTAGGAAGGGCGGAGAGGCGGTGCATGATACAGGGATTGGCGGGACAGAGCCTGGGCAGTGGAGGGGCAGCCCGCGGGCAAGGCAGAGCCCCCGAAATCAGGCTTGCAAAAGCGGAGGGACCAGACTCCATGAGTTCTGACAGCCAGTGGGAGTTAACATCTGGAATGTTAAAACAACAGCTCTGCTCTCAGCAGAGAGGGGAGGGCGAGAGGACGCAGGGAGGGAGAGTTGTTGAGCCCCGGAAGACAGAGCTCAGCTTGGCCAGGGGAACAAAGGCACTGGGAAGCTCCATCTCCCTCTCCCATCCCCCAGCCAAAACTCCAAAGGGAATCAGTTCCCATCACCAAATATGCTTGCAACCATACAAACTCCCAAAGCTGTGCTTCTGTGGATCCATCACTCCAATGGTCTGCCTCCCTCCCAGTGATGCAGGGCCCCTCCCACAGGGGACCACCCACTGCAAAGCAAGATAAGCCTTCCCCTCCTGCCCCTGTGCACCTAGAGGATCTGGATTCACCCTGCCTAATATGCCAGATCCCATCAAACACCACCACAAGTCTGGCAGTGTGCAAGTAGCCCGGAGAGAGGCCACACCACTCCACAGTGAGTCCTGCTCCTGGGAGAGGGGAAGATAAGGTACACACTAGTCTGACATGGAAACAAATGAGAATGAAAAAACAACAATCCAAACACTTTGGGAATGCAGCGAAGGCAGCCCTGAGAGGAAAATACATTGCAATCCAGGCCTATCTCAAGAAACAAGAAAAATCCCAAATACAAAATCTAACAGCACACCTAAAGGAAATAGAAGCAGAACAGCAAAGGCACCCCAAACCCAGCAGAAGAAGAGAAATAATAAAGATCAGAACACAAATAAACAATATAGAATCTAAAAAAACTGTAGAGCAGATCAACGAAACCAAGAGTTGGTTTTTTGAAAAAATAAACAAAATTGATAAACCTCTAGCCAGGCTTCTCTAAAAGAAAAGGGAGATGACCCAAATAGATAAAATCATGAATGAAAATGGAATTATTACAACCAATCCCTCAGAAATACAAGCAATTATCAAGGAATACTATGAAAATCACATGCCAACAAAACTGGACAACCTGGAAGAAATGGAAAAATTCCTAAGCATCCACACACTTCCAAAACTCAAACAGGAAGAAATATAAAACTTGAACAGACCCATAAACAGTGAATAAATTGAATCAGTTATCAAATCTCCCAACAAATAAGAGTCCAGGACCAGATGGCTTCCCCGGGGAATTCTACCAGACATTTAAAGCAGAGATAATACCTATCCTTCTCAAGCTATTCCAAGAAATAGAAAGGGAAGGAAAACTTCCAGACTCATTCTATGAAGCCAGCATTACTTTGATTCCCAAACCAGACCGAGACCCAGCAAAAAAAGAGAACGACAGGCCAATATCCCTGATGAATATGGATGCAAAAATTCTCAATAAGATACTAGCAAATCACATTCAACAGCATATAAAAATAATTATTCACCATGATCAAATGGGATTCATTCCTGGGCTGCAGGGCTGGTTCAACATTCACAAATCAATCAATGTGATACATCACATTAATAAAACAAAATATAAGAACCATAGGATCCTGCCAATCGATGCACAAAAAGCATTTGACAAAATTCAGCATCCTTTCTTAATAAAAACCTTCAAGAAAGTCAGGATAGAAGGAACATACTTAAACATCATAAAAGCTATTTATGATAAGCCCACAACTAATATCACCCTCAATGGGGAAAAACTGAGAGCTTTTTCCCTGAGATCAGGAACACGACAGGGATGTCCACTCTCACTGCTGTTGTTTAACATAGTGTTGGAAGTGCTAGCATCAGCAATCAGACAACAAAAGGAAATCAAAGGCATCAAAATTGGCAAAGATGAAGCTTTCACTTTTTGCAAATGACATGATACTATACATGGAAAACCCAACAGACTCCACCAAAAGTCTGACAGAACTAATACATGAATTCAGCAAAGTCACAGGATACAAAATCAATCTACAGAAATCAGTTACATTCTTATACACTAATAATTAAGTAACAGAAAGACAAATAAAGAAACTGATTCCATTCACAACTCCACAAAGAAGCATAAAATACCTAGGAATAAACCTAATCAAAGATGTAAAAGATCTGTATGCTGAAAACTATAGAAAGCTTAGGAAGGAAATTGAAGAAGATATAAAGAAATGGAAAAACACTCTGTGCTCATGGATTGGAAGAATAAATATTGTTAAAATGTCAATACTACCCAAAGCACATTCAATGCAATCCCAATCAAAATTGCACCAGCATTCTTCTCAAAGCTAGAACAAGTAACCCTAAAATTTGTATGGAACCACAAAAGGCCCCAAATAGCCAAAGTAATATTGAAGAAGACCAAAGAGGGAGGCATCACAATCCCAGACTTTAGCCTCTACTGCAAAGCTGTAATCATCAAGACAGCATGGTATTGGCACAAAAACAGACACATAGACCAATGGAATAGAATAGAAACCCCAGAACTAGACCCACAAAAGTATGGCCAACTAATCTTTGACAAAGCAGGAAAGAATATCCAATGGAAAAAAGACAGTCTCTTTAACAAATGGTGCTGGGAGAACTGGACAGCAATATGCAAAAGGATGAAACTAGACCACTTTCTTACACCATTCACAAAAACAAACTCAAAATGGATAAAGGACCTGAATGTGAGACAGGAAACTATCAAAACCCTAGAGGAGAAAGCAGGAAAAAATGTCTCTGACCTCTGCCACAGCAAGTTCTTAATTGACACATCTCCAAAGAAAAGGGAATTAAAAGCAAAAATGAACTATTGGGACCTCATGAAGATAAAAAGCTTCTGCACTGCAAAGGAAACAATCAACAAAACTAAAAGGCAACCAATGGAATGGGAAAAGATATCTGCAAATGACATATCAGACAAAGGGCTAGTATCTAAAATCTATAAAGAACTCACCAAATTCCACACCCAAAAAACAAATAATCCAGGGAAGAAATGGGCAGAAAACATGAATAGACACTTCTCTAAAGAAGACATCCAGATGGCCAACAGACACATGAAAAGATGCTCAATACTCCCCAAAGCTATCTCAACATTGCTCCTCATCAGGGAAATATAAATCAAAACCAACAGGCACATGAAAAGATGCTCAATACTACCCAAAGCTATTTCAACATCTCTCCTCATCAGGGAAGTACAAATCAAAACCACACTGAGATATCACCTCATACCAGTCAGAGTGGCCAAAATGAACAAATCAGGAGACTATAGATGCTGAAGAGGATGTGGAGAAACGGGAACTCTCTTGCACCATTGGTGGGAATGCAAACTGGTGCAGCCCCTCTGGAAAACAGGGTGGAGGTTCCTCAAAAAATTAAAACCAGATCTACCCTATGACCTAACAATAGCACTGCTAGGAATTTACCCAAGGGATATAGGCATGCTGATGCATAGGGACACTTGTACCCCAATGTTTATAGCAGCACTTTCAACAATAGCCAAATTATGGAAAGAGACTAAATGTTCAGCAAGTGATGAATGGATAAAAAAAATTGTGGTTTATATGCACAATGGAATACTACTTGCGAGTGAGAAAGAATGAAATATGGCCCTTTGTAGCAATGTGGATGGAAATGGAGAGTGTCATGCTAAGTGAAATAAGTCATACAGAGAAAGATACCATATGTTTTCACTCTTATGTGAATCCTGAGAAGCTTAACAGAAGACCATGGGAGAGGGGAAGGAAAAGAAAAGTTAAAGAGGGAGAGAGCCAAACCATAAGAGACTCAAAAACTGAGAATACACTGAGGGTTGATGGGGGGTGGGAGGGAGGGGAAAGTGGATATGGGCATTGCGGAGGGCACCTATTGGGATGAGCACTGGGTGTTATATGGAAACCAATTTGACAATAAATTTAATATTAAAAAAAAAAGAGTAAACTTGGCATGATGAGCACCGAGTCATGTACAGAATTGTTGAATCACTACACTGCACACCTGAAACTAAGTAACCCTATGTGTTAACTATACTGGAATTAAAATTTAAAAACTTAATTAAAAATGATTAAAAATAAGAAATAAATTTTAAAAAGAAAAAATAAAATGCAAGTTAAATGTTGTAAAAAATGCTTTTTTTTTTTTTTAACAGCTAAGGGACACAATAGTTTCACAGAATAGAAATAAGGAAAACCCTTCAGCAACATGTTTTAACTTCATCATATTTTTTCTCAAGATATGTCAATTTGCCAAGGCTGCCATAACAAAATACCACAGACTGGGTGAATTAAACAAAAACAGAAATTTATTTTCTTACAATTCTGGAGGCTAGAATTTCAAGACCAAGGCATCAGCAGATTTTTTTTTGGGGGGGGGTCTCTCTCATTGGCTTGCAAATGGCCACCTTCTGACTGGGTGTTATGATGGCCTTTTTCCTGTGCACATCCCTGGTGTCCCTCTATCTCTCTTCTCGTAAGAACATCAGTCATACTGAATTAGTGCCACTCCATCTGACTTCATTTAGCCATAATAACTTCTTTTTTAATTTTTTTTAATGTTTATTTATTTCTGAGACAGGGAGAGACACATCATGAGTGGGGGAGGGGCAGAGAGAGAGGGAGACACAGAATCAGAAGCAGGCTCCAGGCTCTAAGCTGTCAGCACAGAGCCTGACGTGGGGCTCGAACTCACAAACCGTGAGATCGTGACCTGAGCCGAAGTCGGCCACTCAACCAACTGAGCCACCCAGGCGCCTCCATAATAACTTCTTTAAAGACCCTATCTCCAAACAAAGTCACATCCTGAGGAGTACTAGGTGTAAGCACTTTAACGTATGATTCTGGTGGTACACAATTCAGCCCAAAATATTTGGATAGCTATGTTCTCACATGACTCAGCAGCTCCGTCTTCCTCTAATCCATCTTCTACTTATTAGTGAACAAAGTTCCCCTTAGTATATTAAGTTAAATTTGAGAGCCAGAAGAGATTAGACATCAATTAAAACAACAAGGTAACTAACTATGCCTGCATTTCATTGTATTTCAACAAGGTTTCCATCTGAGAATCTAACATTGGTATCCAAACTGGAATCAGTGGAACACCAGTCTGCCAACTGGATATGAGGCTGAGTTTATAGTGTCATTAGGTGATAAATACAAAAACATATACAATGAAGGGCACTAAGCCATATATTTACTGACAAGGACTGCATTCTCCCAAACTCCCTACCAAAGAGAACTGCTAATGATAGGCTTTCCTAGAAGAGGTGATAGGATCTCATGTGACCAGTGGGACTGGGAAAGTTGAACTAATTGAGTTGGGTCATTATTATGGGCTCTATTAAGTCCAAGAGTGCAATGAAAGGGAACACAATGTGGCTAAAGCAATGAGGATTTGTGTAGATGAGAATCTCAACAATGAGATTTTTATGACACTGTGGATGGCCTCATTGACTACTAGGAAGGCACAACCAGAATGCTCCAGGTGGTCATTGTACTGGCAATAATGATGAACTTAGATATGCTTGACTACAGTGTGGAAACCTGATGGTTCTTGCTCCAACACTGGAGCCAAACTCCATCTTTGACTTCTTGACAAATTCCATGTACATTCCATTGGCATGGATCTAACACCAGAGCTGGTGCCTCCCCCAAAGCTGTGACAAACAGAGAAGCCTAAAGATCTGTGCAGTGGTCAACATGGTTTTGAATCTGTTCTGGAATCAGGCCAGTGTTTTCGTCTTCAGTGGTACATTGCACATGCTCACAGAAAACTTCAATATCTTCCCACTAGTGGTGAACTGGCCAGAGTGAAAGAGCTGTTGGTGGATGCCAGGGTCAATATCATCACGTGTGCATGGTTCCAGATCTACAAACACTGATGCAAGCAGCAGACTTGTGAAAATGTTGTCCAACATGTGGTCCTCTTCTACAGCATCTTGTTCCTGAGTACTTGGACTTCAGGCTGGATACTTTATTTCAGGCAGCAGAGTTCTCAGCAAGGATTGTCACAGTAATAGCTAGGCCAGCCTGGATAGAGAACTATTCACATATGGTGAATATTTGGAGAGATCATTTTGTTTAGAGGAGGTAAAGTAACTTGCCTCACAAAGATCTTACCAACACAGCATTAAGAGGTCTTAAGAAAAAATTAAGAAAAAGTTGACATTTTATGTCTAGTTTTCAGATCCTTTGGGAGAATGATGAATTTATTAGACCTGAGTTAATACTGCCACCCATGGATTTTGGCTTTATGAAATTCTTGATATAACAATTATTCATTATCTCATCCATTTTCATATGGATTTCCTGACTCAGAAAATTAGGAGTTGCCCCCCACCCAACACAGACACACAGCTCTTCCCCTCCAAACACACACTGTCCTCTCTCCTCCCCACACACATTCCACCCAATTTTTTCTCCAAAGTAACATTTCCCCCAACACTTTCAACTTCAATAGCACCATCCAAAATTATATAAAATAACTTTCTAACCAGAAAGCTGAAGATAATTTAAAAAATCATAACAGGCCCTAATATTTCTATTCTGAAGAGCTTTGTATATCTCATAATAATTACTGATTTTTATCCATTTCCATTTACTTAAAAAAAAGTATCATAAATATGAATCTAAGGGAGATCCAGCTATACTGGTAGTACTAGGATAGTGATCTGTTAATAAGAAACGGATGGAACCAGAAAGTCTTTGGATCTAATATTTAAGAGTGACAAGACATCTCCAGAGTTTTTCTCTTGTACCTTCAGATATAAGGAGGGAAGGAAAGTGAAAGCAATGAAGCCATATAGGAAATGAAAACTATGATTGGGTGTTCATGCAAAGTCCTTTAAATGGGTGATGATTAAAATCTGGGGCTGCATTGTAGTGAGGAATGGCAGTAAAGCTTGGGCAACTTATGATTCAGTGATCCTTCAATCTGAGCATGCATCACCATGGATGTGAGGGCATGGTCTCCAATGAAATCCTGGGTCTTTATCATAGCTCAGTTAGCACTGAAAGCAGTTTATTCCTAGGCTTTCCCACTTATGACTAGAGAATTTAACAACAGCAGATGTTTACTATTAAATCACTATAGACCAGACACTAAGTTATACTTCACAAGCACAATCTCATTTAATCATCACAACAACCCTGTGAGGTGGATAACATGGTTGTCCACATTTAACAAACCAGAAGACTGAGGTTCAGAGAGGCGAAGTAATTTGCCCAAGTTCACACAGCTGGTGGAAAAGGTAAGACTTGAATACAGGCCCACTGTGTGATCCTGTAATTCCTGAAAATAATTATTTTCTTGCAGGGATTAAAAGTAAGGACACATGGACAATTCCTATTAGACTTGTAAATTCAGTATCTTCTTGCCGTGGCAATCCTTACATTTTCATATACATTCACATCAGTGACTCCAACAGTGTCTCCTTAATTCAGCTGTTGCTGCAATAGGTTGCATTTAGAACCTTCTAGATGAAGCCTGCTTCTTTTCAAACTGTTGACTTAAATTTAAATGGGTGTGTCCAGAATATGTTCTAAAAATTAACCTTGTTGTGTTATTCCTACTGATGTTCCCACTTTCTGGTATTTCATTTGGAGATTTAACAGGATGAGAACAGTGTTCTTAGGACTAGAAAATATTTCTCATATAAATTCCTTCTATTGGAGGCTCTTTCTGTAAAAGTAGGAGCAAGGCAAGGCTATGTTCTGTCTCTTAGACATCTGTACCATCCTTCTGGGGCAGAAAAATGAATTGGAAGATTGCTGCCACATTTTGTCTTTAGAAAGGATGAGAAAATGGAGTATCTTGAGATAGCAATGGAAACACCATGAGGACAGAAACACTTTGGTCCTCCAACCACAGGGCCCAGCACAGAGGACACACTGCTCAGGGCTGCATGCTTACTATGACAGGCCCTGCCCTAGATGCTGAGTGCTCTACATGGTCCTTGCCCTCGAGGGGCTCACTGAATGATGAGAAAAGAGATGAATCAATAGGGAGTTCTGCAGAGGGGCCATTGCACAAGGGATTCATTATGTTAATACTCAGGAGAAGTATCTGATTCAGGGAAGGCCTCTCAGAAGGTTCCATCTACGCTGAGACCTAGAGGAATGTAAGTTATCAAGAAATTGTAGTAAAGAGCCCTCAAAGCTAGCACTTTCCAAAACTGCATATACCTGGGGAGCTTCAAAAAAAATAAAAATAAAAAAGCAACTGGTACCTGAGGTCCATGTATGGAGATTCTGATGTAATGAGTCTGAGTACAGGGGATTTTAAATTTCCCCAAAAGACTTTAATATGCAGCCAAAGCTGAGAATCTGGACTGGTGGCCAAGAATACTGGCTGGGTTTTGAAGTCACTGGATGGGGGCACCTGGGTGGCTCCGTAGGTTAAGCATCTGAGTTGGCTCAGGTCATGATCACATGGTTCATGGGTTTGAGCCGCATGTTTGGCCCTGTGCTGACATCTCAGATCCTGGAATGTGCTTCAGATTCTGTGTCTCCCTCCCTCTCTGCCCCTCCCCAATTGTGTTTGCTCTCTCTCTCTCTCTCTCAAAAATAATAAACATTAAAAAAAGTAATAAAAGTAAAGTTGCCTGGAAAGCTTTCACTTGGGAAAGCCCAGAGATCTCCAAGCAGTCTTGTCTAGTACGTGGTATCTGAGAAGACTTTGCACAATTCAGAATCACTGTTAAATGTTAGCGGCACTTGCAAGGGCCCAAAACAGAAACCAGAGGCAGTTCTGTGGTTAGGGTATAAAAGGAAGTACATGGGCCTAGATTAAAAGGAAACTTGTTATCCAGGTTTTTTTTGTTTACCTTCATGTGAAGGACAATGGGTAGTGAGTGAGTGGTTTAAGAAGAGGAAGTGATATTTTAAAATTTGCTATCAAAAGATTAGACGCAAGATGGAAGACAAAGAGCACATTCAGTTGGAAGTGATCCTTGGGCAGAATGATGCAGGACTTGGAATGTTGGATGGAGGACACAGATATTTTTGATTCAAATCCCTTTGCTTTCAGAGGAAGATGGAAAATCAACTTTTTTTTTTCCTGTTCTTACTCAAGTGCTCTACAGAAAAAAAAAATGTATCATTAGTCAGACTCTACATAATCCCTACCGGGGCAAGGGGGTAAAGGGTAAGGAAGAAAGTGGAAGTTTCCTGAAGATGGGGATCCCACAGCTCACCAGCAGATACCAGCAACCTCTTTTCAGAGAGTAAAGTATCAGGCTCCTTTTTTTAAAAGGACAAAGCAGGGCAAAGACTGAGAGGGTTTGAGAATGAAATTCAAGAACTATACTAATCATTCTACTGGTGTGCACTCAGCTCTAATGAATATCCTACTCTCCCCGCCACCCTCCTGCCCCCCTTCAACATTTACTCTTATCCACTTGGCTCCTGGCATTTTTCCTTGGGTTGTTTAGGAAAGGATGAGGCCATGGGAAGAGGAGCCTCATGTACTCTGTCTTTCCTGAGTGACTGGCCCTGCTGGGAAAATGGCCCCAAGCCTTTCATGATTCAGAAGTCTGAGAAAGGACTAGGCAGCCACTCATGGGGAAATGAGGACTTGTCACCACTCAGCAAACATGTCATAAGAACAAAGCGTGAGGTATACCTGTTCACTTCCTGCACACATCCTTCATGTGGCTGCTACCCCCGGGGGAGCCCGCTGAAATCAGCATCAATCAACACAAGGTGCATTGTGAGTCCTCTCTCCCTCCGTAAGTTACAGGTGAAGAATGTCACTGCAACTTGACACTGAAGGTGACAGATGCTGCTGAAATACACCTCTGGGCTCTTTTAAGCTCTCTTCTCCTGACAGTAATATTAGGTAATTAAATATTAAACTATTTCAATAATTTTCTTCTTAAAATTGGTTTTTTTTATTAGTGCAAAGATGCTCCTGCTGATAAAAGAATTCATGGTGGCCAGAAGGTTTAGGATTCACTGTGGTTTAAGGGAGGCCAGTAGAACCAAGGAGGATCCTCAGGGCCAGGCAATTAGAAATCTAATCTACACTGTCCACCTGGTGTAGGATCTACTAGCTCTTTGCACTTAACTGTCAGTGTGGCTTTTAGTTCTTTACACTTGCCTGAAACTCCTTTTACTAGGTCAAAAGAGTGGCTTGCCTTTTTCTTTTCTTTATTAAAAAGAATCAATACCACTTATTGATCTTCTGTTTGTCATGAGCTTTGAAAACATTGCATCATTTAATCTTTTCAACATTTCTGCACTGAGGTAGTATTTCCAGTCTTTTATGGGAGAGTGAGGCTTGTAGAGGTTGAGTGACATCCTCAATGGAGTGTACCCAAATAGGGCCAAATTGGGGTCGTGAACACACACCCACCTGATCTGTTATCTACTCTCCTGTCTATACCTCAGTATCTCTCTTCCCCAGGGAACCATGTCCCTGGAGCCCAAGCACAGAATATAATTCAAGTAATGTTGTACTGTTCAGAGAATCAACCCCTTCTCCAGGACTCAGCTTTATCTGAAATAGTTTGCCCATTGATTCATCCTTTCCTTGATTCATTGACTATTTAGTGACCAACTATTTTGATCCAAGCACTGGGAGACAGTGATTAATGCATTAGGGTCCCTGTTCTCATAGGGTTTGGTTGTGTCATGGGGTAATACAGACACTAAGAAGTAAATGAATAAATATTTGAGATACATTTAGAGGGCTGAGTGCTGTGAAGACAACAGAGGAAGGCAAACTGGTAGAAAGTAATTTAGATCAAGGAGGTAAACCAGGTGGTCAGAGAAGTCTTTTCTTGATGAGTCATGTTTGAGGTGGAAAGGGAATAGTGAGAAGAAGCCAATGATGCAAAGACCTGCAAAAAAAGACATCCCATTTAAGAGGAACAGTGAGCCCAGAGGCAGGGAGGCTGGACTGAGCCTGAAGTTGTGTGGCTGCTGCTCTCTCCCCTCCACGAGACATGTACTTCATGTTTAATAAAGGTGGTCATGGTGTTACTTTAAATTATCTAAGTATTCATAATTCTAAAACAATTCTTATTTCCAGTAAGATTATCATGCTGACAATGATGATACATGACGGAGTTACATTCTAGAAAGAAAGTAGAAAATCTGTAGCCACTATTTTTAAGAACTTCTACCTTACCATCCCTACATTTTCTCCCTTTATATATATTATCTCATCAATCCTCATTTAACGGCTGTGCCCAATATTATCCCTGTTTTATATGATGATTATATGTTTCCTATGATGAAATAAGGCTTAGGGAGGTTGGATCAGCCTGCTTGGGCTGTTGTAACAAATTACCACAAACTGGGTGACCTCAACAACAGAATTTAATTTTCTCAGGTTCTGGAGTTTCCCCATTATAGTAGAGTGTCTCAGTTGCCAAGAGATGAGAACTATTTCTATGTACCTCAGGAAGTCCTAGTTATGAAAAGTGGAAATCAACAGAGAATTATCCACTGACACTTTTCCCACACAGCCCTGTGCACCCTCCTGTAAACAAAGCTATGGCTAGACACTGCCGGCCCACCAGGGTATGCCTGGTCATGCCTGGTCAGTTCTCAGATGGAACGCATTATGGTCTGCAAGTCTATCAACAAAAAAACAAATAATTCACTCTGAGTGTTTAACAAATGAAGGGCGATGACCTACTTACCTTCTTGTATATTTTGCTGTGGAAAATGAGTTTAATCACTTTATAAAGTAGGAGGCTTTGATTGGGGATTACAATTAGGTACAAGTTGGAGGAAAAATTATACAGGTAAAGCTACATGTTAGGACAATGGCTGCAGGTCTACTCCACGACTGCACTTATTTGCATAGAACCGTTCAATCTCAAAAGCGCTGTCATGGCTATTATCTCACATGCACCGCGACAAGCTTTGGTCTGAGGCAAGATGAGTGCTGTGTGTTATTGATATTCCTGCTTCCTGTTCCAGGAAGTGGAGGCTCAGCTGGAGAGTGACTTCCAGGTGGGACAGCTAGGAGGTGCTGAAGCTGAGACAGAGCCCTTGGCTTCTGCCTCCCCCTCTTCCACACAGGGATTCCCACTGTCTTCTCCTTGGATACCCACGTGTTCTCTGCTTTGCAGAGACAAGTTTCTATGCTAACACTCACGCTGAGCAGCTCTGAGAAATGATTTACACAGAAACAGATCTCTACTTTCTGCAGGGCTCATGTCTTCTGCTTCAGGTCTCATTCCAAAAATCAGCTTCTTAGAGAATACTTTGTGACCTTCCTCTCAAGAGTAGTCTCCCACTCCCTCACTGGGTTATGTTTTATCCCATGGTCCTGTTTATTTCCTTTATGGTACTTATTATTATTACATTTGTATAATTTCCTTGTGTGTTTTGTTTTTCATTTGCTTCGTCTCTTCCGAGACAAGGCAGGCTTCATCAGGAGAGGGAGTTTGGGCTTCTGTATAGCAAAGGAAACAATCAACAAAACTAAAAGGCAACCAACGGAATGGGAAGAGATATCTGCAAATGACATATTGGACAAAGGACTAGTATCCAAAATCTATAAAGAACTCACCAAACTCCACACCCAAAAAACAAATAATCCAGTGAACAAATGGTCAGAAAACATGAATAGAGACTTCGCTAAAGAAGACATCCAGATGGCCAACAGGCACATGAAAAGATGCTCAATGTCGCTCCTCATCAGAGAAATTCAAATCAAAACCACACTCAGATATCACCTCACGCCAGTCAGAGTAGCCAAAATGAACAAATCAGGAGACTATAGATACTGGAGAGGATGTGGAGAAACGGGAACCCTCTTGCACTGTTGGTGGGAATGCAAACTGGTACAGCCACTCTGGAAAACAGTGTGGAGGTTCCTCAGAAAATTAAAAATAGACCTACCCTATGACCCAGCAGTACCACTGCTAGGAATTTACCCAAGGGATACAGGAGTACTGATGCATAGGGGCACTTGTACCCCAATGTTTATAGCAGCACTCTCAACAATAGCCTAAATGGAAAAGCCTAAATGTCCATCAACTGATGAATGGATAAAGAAATTGTGGTTTATATACACAATGGAGTACTACGTGGCAATGAGAAAGAATGAAATGTGGCCCTTTGTAGCAACGTGGATGGACCTGGAGAGTGTGATGCTAAGTGAAATAAGCCATACAGAGAAAGACAGATACCATATGTGTTCACTCTTATGTGGATCCTGAGAAACTTAACAGAAACCCATGGGGGAGGGGGAGGGGGAAAAAAAAGGAGGTTAGAGTGGGAGAGAGCCAAAGCATAAGAGACTCTTAAAAACTGAGAACTGAGGGTTTATGGGGGGTGGGAGGGGGTAGGTGATGGGCATTGAAGAGGGCATCTTTTGGGATGAGCACTGGGTGTTGTATAGAAACCAATTTGACAATAAATTTCATATATTAAAAAAAAAAGGAGAGGGAGTTTGGTAATCTTGATCACTGTGCTGCCCTCAGCACAGTCTGGTACATAGTAGATATTCAGTAATGACACTGGCTAGGGAAATAAGAGAAGCACTACTATGTAAAGTTATCCTAAGGCCTAAGGCTAACAAAGAGGGCATGAGGAAATTCACACCCTGGTTGAATGACTTACTCATTATGTGATCTTGAGAAACTTATTTTAACCTCTGTTAAGAGCTAAACTGTGGTCCCTCCACCCCCACCTAAATTCAAATTTGAATGTTGAAGCCCAAATTTCCAGTACCTCAGAATGGGACTATACTTGGAGAGATGGTCTTTAAAAGAGCAAAAGCAAAAATGAGGTCATTAGGGCAGACCCTACTCCAGTAAGGAGAGGAAATTTGGACATAAGCACATACAGAGGGAAGGCAATGTGAAGACCCAGGGACAAGATGACCATCTACAAGCCAAGGAGAGAGTCCCCAGAAGAAACTGGTCCTGCTGACACCTTGATCTCAGACTTAAGCTTCCAGAGCTTGAGACACTGAGAAACTCTTGTTTAAGTCACCAGTCTGTGGCACTTTGTTATGGCAGCCCGAGCCAACTGATACAACCTTTCTAAGCCTTAGTTCTTCCTCTCTACAACAGGATAATAATGGGCATTACTATCAAATGAGGATCAATGAGATGATATATGTAAGGGGACATAAGAGTGACAGTAACATAGCAACTACTCAAAAATACTAGTCACAAATTTTCTACTTTGTTCATAGATTGTAACTTTGAATGTCATAGGTATCACTAACATAGTTTTAGCAGAGTTCAAATAAGATATGGTTTAGAATTATGCAGACCTATTTGGTTTTGAACTTTTATTAAGGATTCAGTAAGTAAGCTGCATGAATAATTGAATTCGTAGACATTATAGATATACTTATCTCTATTCTTTTGGTAGAGAATTCCCTTCAACTCACAGCTCTGTTTAACACATAGGAGCACCCATCTAATGCAGAGGGAAAATCCCCATCATAATGAACACAGCAGTTCCACCTTATTGCTTTATATATACATTTAGTGTGAGCCAAAACATACATCTACGAGAAGAAAATAATTTCTAATTCCTTTCCAGAGCAATATTATACCATGAATCAAGATTTGCTTTCTCTAGGGCACCTGGGTGTCTCATTTGGTTGAACGTCTGACTTCAGCCCAGGTCATGATCTCACTGCCCATGGGTTAGAGCCCTAGGCGGTCAGGCTCTGCACTGACAGCATGGAGCCTGATTCAGATTCTCTCTCTCTCTCTCTCTCTCTCTCTCTCTCTCTCTCTCAAAAATAAATAAACATTAAATACACACACACACACAACACACACACATATTTTTATGTACATTATATA
This sequence comes from Lynx rufus, assembly GCF_022079265.1. Taxonomy (NCBI): domain Eukaryota; kingdom Metazoa; phylum Chordata; class Mammalia; order Carnivora; family Felidae; genus Lynx; species Lynx rufus. Next base: position 126,230,306 of record NW_025814823.1, on the reverse strand, counting down.
TATAAATATATATATAAGAATTTCTTTGTCTAAATACTACTTTTTACTCCCAGGAGAAAACCCAAACCCTTAGATGATGTTTCAAGGACAGCTCTTTACAAACAGAATAATAAAGCAGCAGGGTGCTTCCCAGCCCCCTCCTTCCTGGAAGAGGTTCCTGTTTCCCAGAGGTTTGCTCTAAAGCCAGGACCATCACCTCCAGGCACACTCTGCATTTCCTGTTGGTAATGTCCATTAGAGTATGTGGTAACGTGGATGATAGAAATAACACACACACACACACACACACACACACACACACACACACTCACACACATGCACTCAAATACTTATGTGTCAGAGGAAGGAAACTTGGGCGTTGGAAGGGCCCCTTAATTTAGGGTAGACACACATTGTTTTGATTAGCTTATCTGTATCATCTTTTGAGATTGTTTCCATAGGGCAGTTTCTGCCTTAGGGAATATCCACACCTGGGTTTATTCCACTGCCTTCTGAACCCACCTCTGGAATTAAAAGCTCTTTTCTAGTTCCCTGTTCACCCAAGTGAACCAGAGTTTTCCAGATCTCACATTAATGAGTAATGAGAAGCAACTGAAAGAGAGGATGATCAGCTACAATCCCAGAGAATCCCAGAGAATCCTCTGGAACCTAGCACACTCACCCTCCACACTCTGCTTTTTCTTCTCTAAGGAGAGGAAGAAATGGCTAGAAGAGAGGAAGTGCTTTTTTTTTTTTTTTTTAATTTAGCAGTTGACAGCATGCAGGTTTACACAGCATCACCAACCAAAGTGTTATTTCCTTTTAGTAAATGCTAAAGTCAGATTTAAATATATTGAAGGAATACAGGAACCATTCGGTTATTATTTCTTTTATATTCCCTTTTCATTTATGGTAGGTTTCACATACCCTCCTGCAAAGACAAGAGCAAGACATGATAAATTCTGACAGAGTAATAAAAAGCTTAGTTATTTTGTTTGGTTTGTTGTGTTAACCTCAGACTGTTAAAGACACATGTACTCATTTCCTTTGTTTGTATTTTATTGGAACACTAATTACTGTTATTACTATTATTGCCACTCTTTATAATAATATCTTACCTTTAAATGCAGTCTTTCATCCTGAAATAGCCAAAGCTGTTTACAACCCATTCAACAAATTAGACATGATTCTCACTTCACTCTCCCCTAAAATGTACCCCCTTCCTGGAGTGAAATCCAGCAGCTGTATAACTACATGCCTAGCCTAGTCTGGGAAGTCATTAAGGACAGAAATGGCTGGATCATGATAGTCAAGCCACCCAGCTACTAGCCACGGTATTAGCAGGCACTAAAAAAGGACAACAGGGGCTCCTGGGTGGCTCAGTTGGTTAAGCATCCGACTTCAGCTCAGGTCATGATCTCCCAGTTTGTGAGCTCGAGCCCTGCTTCGGGCTCTGTGCTAACAGCTCAGAGCCTGGAGCGTGCTTCGGATTCTGTGTCTCCCTCTCTCTCTGCCCCTCCCCCACTCACACTCTGTCTCTCTCTCTCCTTCAAAAATAAACAAACATTAAAAAAAAAAAAAGGACAACAAAGGTCTTTTATGAAATATGGCCCCTGATCAAAAACCTAAATAGGTAGACAAATAATTTGTCTTCTCTTCTGGACCCAAGCCTATACCAGGTAGAGGTACAAGTGAAAAAAACAAAAAAAAGTTATTTTTGCTACTGTAAAGGGGAAAAAATTATTGTCATTTTATGAGAAAGTGTCTTTAAGTTAGAGAGTTAATATGATTGAAGCATTTAACCTTTGAGATGCATTTGAACTGAAACTGTTTTTTCTTGTTCACACTTTACTCTTCACCTTCTACAACAAGAATATTGAGACCTGTTTGAGTCTTATCTTGTTTTATGTTTTTTGTTTGGTTGGTTGGTTTTTTTGTCCCCCAGAGAGTTTATTTGACCACCATTAATCTTTTTTGGCTGTCCAATTCAGCCACATTGCCTTTTTCTGCAAGACCACACACAGAGAGCCCCCTGGACTTGAAGAATTTTAGTGCAAGGCACATAAACAAATTATCTCTTTCTCCAACATTTTTGTGCTCCTCTGATTTGGAGAAAAGTGGGTTTGTCACAAAAGTATTTTTGAGATTCTGGGGGCAGGGACAGAAGTAGTACATCACCCGTTTGTCCATTGTCCTCACCCATATCTGCCAACAATCCATCTCTGACCATCGCAAATTCTCCTTCTCAGCAAGGCCCCAGCAGCCCTCGCCCAGCCCCACCCTGCCATCCCACCTGAAGAGTATTAAATCTTAGGCTCTAAAGGAACCTGAACTGTTCTTCCACACCTAACCTCCTTCTTCTACTGCTCAAACCTTTGTGGTCATGGAACAACTTTTCTGGAGAAGACCTCAGGTAAAATTCAGTTTCTTTATCAAGTCTGGGGCAAATTTCCCTGGACTGCATTGATAGTGTAGCTTACTTAGAATACCTTGGATCATGGGCCTGAACTTGAGAAAGCAAAGCAAACATCACTCCTTTGAAATGTGATTTATCCTTCTAGTCATCTTTGATAAATACTCTCAATGAAGACTTAAACTCATTTAGCTATGCTATTAAATTGTTATAAAACTAGAAAAATATTGGCAACAAAATTTGTATTTTTAGACTTTTATTTTTGTTTTTGAGTTGGGGGAAGATTCTAAGGGAAAGCAGATTTATAGCTGATCAATGTGCTTTCCTCTTATCTATTTCCAGGGAATTTGCAAAGTCCCAGGTAGCCTTTTGTTTTGTTTTGTTTTACATGCAAGTTAAAAATCAAGTGTCATAAAGGCAAGGTTACCATATAATATCATCCACCAAAATTCAAATTCATTTTTATGTCATTTAATCATGACATAATCCTTTGTAATATGCAAAATAGTTTAAAGGATTATATCTACAAAGAAGTCTATAGAAAACTCACTGCAAATTTTGGGAGTAATGATATTAGTGCACTTAACCATGACTGCAACTCACCTGATTATAGATTGCCAAATTTTAGGGTTATCTAAATGTAGGGCTAGTGTACCAGAAAATTTCTACTTATGAGTTGAACCTGATGATGTGCAAAGACTTGTGTTTGCATTGGTGATTCTATTTTGCCTGAGAGGAGGAAGGCAATATTAACAAATAACTTGCTTATTCTAAAGTTCTTCAAATCCCTTCACGTTACTCAGCCCATGGATTGGCATCACTGGATTTTCCATATTCAGAACTTTGGCAGACTAGAAAGCAATTTGACTCATCACCTCTTTGTCCTTGACCTCAGGGTACCTCTATGATTTAAGCTGAGTGACCCTAGGACCTTTCCTTGATAGTGAGTAATACTCCAGGATTTCTGTTTCTACCAGATGGTAGACTATGTGGAGTTGCTGGCTAATGAGATTAAAATATTCATGAATGCTTTTTATCATACAACTGCCTGGCCTTGCAGCCAGAATGGCATCATCGTGTCCATTTGCACCAGAGGAAGTGTGTGTAAGCAGAAGCCAAGTGGACCGCATTTTGTTGACACAGTACCACAGGCATGCTGTGATTCATTTGGCTATTCACCTGGCTCCTCGCTTTGTTAGGCCCATGAAGTCAGATGTTAAGGATTTTCCCCAAGGTAAGTTTGCTCTGACGGAAATATGGAATCCAGAACATCAATTTAGAAACCTAATGTATCCATAATACTACAGAAAGCTGAGAAAGCTCTCGGGAACAAAGTGGTGGTATTTTAAACTTTCTCAGAATATTATGTACTCTCCTCTCATTTTTAAATTAGAAATAAACATATGTCATCAAAAATTAACAAAGAAAATGAACTTCAATAGAACAAATTTGGTTTGCAGAAAATTGTTTTTCTATTTTAAATAGGGGGCAAAATGAAGCTTCCCCCGCATGTAGTAGTCCGTGCTGAAAGATGAAGGAGGTTTTCAAAAATTATTTCAGAAAACATGGGTAGAGTCCCTACCCTGGGAGTCTTTATACGTGATTCATAGATAAAGCAAGAAATGCTAGGGAAGCTGGGAACCACAGTGAACACCAAATCAACCAGTGTAGCGAGAGATACAATTCTATCAAGCAGAACGCTGAGCTCTGAGGAAAGCAAGTAATTTTCTGCTAGGAATCAAATGCTTAACTAAGTACCTGGTGCTGCAATGGGGAAGGAAGGCAAGAGTACTGGAGCATGTATACTAGAAAGAAAAAGGCAAGGTCAGAGAGTTAAGCAGGTGGGGGGGGGGGTTCAAAGTCAGAATCTAGAAGAAGGATCACTCTAAGAGTAAACAAGTTGGCTTCCCGGGTGGCTTCTCAGATTAGAAGTGTCATCTTGCTTTAACTATGGGAAGAAGAATGAGCCAGAGGGCATAATAATGCCTAAGAATCATGAGGTGAAAGAAGTCAAAATGGATGCTCGAGAAATCCGGAAACCATTCCTGGGCTACCTTATCTGTGTCTCCACATGAACTAAAGTTCTGAACTTAGATAAAGAGTTAGATTAAGTGGTAAGATAGCTTATGGAGCCTTTGATGGAAACATACTTGGGGTAGAAGTGTGAAGAATATTGTCTACTCGATGAATGCTATTATGAGATTCCTTTGAAAACTATTTTAAAAAATCAAAGACCCAGTGTACTCAGACAATGATAATAAACAAAGGTACGTCCAAGTGTGTTTTCTCATTACTTCACACATCTTTCAAAGTTATGCTCACCAAAGGTCTTTTTTCGTGGCACAGAGAATTTGCTACAATTTGCTGAGAGCATTTGCCAATATTTCAGTATCAGAGCCTCTGAAACCTCATTGATACTTTTTTTATTTTTCAGTTTGTTAAAGGTAATTGTGTGTGACAGAGTGAAACAGAGGAAGACAGAGTGGATATAATGGAAAGGGAAGAACAGAGGAAAGGACAGAACATGTTCCAGTGGGCTCGAGAAACCACACCTAAGAGCCATCTGTCCCACCTCAGCAACATCATGATTGGCCCTGAGGATTTCCTTTTTCTTTTTTGTTCTGAGATCCTGTTTTAAGATAAAGGACAGCCAACATCCAAGGAAAATGAAACATTAAGTGAAAACTTTACATTTTATTTTAAATGTTTATTTTGAGAGAGAGAGAGTATGTGAGCAGGGGAGGGGCAGAGAGATAGAGAGAAAGAGAATCCTGAGCAGGCTCTGTGCTGTCAGCTCAGAGCCCAACACAAGGCCAGAACTCAGGAACCCATGAGATCATTACCTGAGCAGAAATCAAGAGTCAAAGAGTCAAATACTTAACCAACTGAACCACCTAGGAGAACCCCTGTTTTTAAAAAAATGTTTTTAATGTTTATTTATTTTTGAGAGAGAGAAACAGAGTGTGAGTGAGGGAGGGGCAGAAAGAGGGAGAAATAGAACTTGAAGTAGGCTCCAGGCTCTGAGCTATTAGCACAGAGCCAGAGGAGGGGCTTGAACTCACAAACCGTGAGATCATGACCTGAGTCGATGTCAGAAACTTAACCTACTAAGCCACCCAGGTGCCCCAATTCCCCCCTGCTTTTTAATATAAAGTTTATTTATTTGTTGTGTGTGTGTGAGAGAAAGTGTGTGTGTGTATGTGTGTGCATGACTGGAGGAGGGGCCGAGAGAAAGGGAGAGAGAGAGAGAGAATCCCAAGTAGGCTCTGCCCTGTCAGCACAGAGCCCAATGCAGGGCTTGATCTCAGGACCCCGAAAGCAGACCTGAGCTGATATCAGGAGTCAGATGCTTAACTGACTGAGTCACACAGGCATCCCGAGAATCTTAAATTTTAAATTTGGTATGTATATATTCCTTATTCTTCATAGAGGCACATTATTTGAACTTATTAATAATATTTTAGTTGTCTCCCATATTTAAAAGGCATAAAATGTGCAAAGATGACTATTTATAAGAATCTCCATTTCTCATGTAGTCAAAGGCCTCCATATAGGTATTGAAATCAGTTATTATGTAAATTATGTGTCACATGTAAACCAACTGGTGCCTCAGTTCCATGACTCATTCTTTCATGATTAGAATTTATAAAGGTGGTTTTGCACAATTTAATGTGCTTCTGCCTTTTACATTATATTGCTGACTATAAATGAGTGGTTTCCAAGAAAGATTGGGAGCCACATCAACTAGAAAAATCTCCTCAGTTATTTTTAATGCACTAGCTCCCTGGCACCCTCTCAACCCCCTCAAATCTTCAACAAAACCACTTCTCTGGATCACATCTGAAAAACAGAATCTCCACTTATCACACCCTATAGCATATTGTCTTCCTCTTCTCCATTCCCCCTTTGATGGAGGTATAGAAATTATAAGTGGAAGAACAATCAAAGGAGTGTAATTTTAAATTAATTTATTGTTTCATTTGTGGAAAACTGCCAATAAGAATCATTAAAATTGGCTTCTACAATGGTTTCTCAATAGAAACCATTACTTTTAGAGAAGAATTTTTTTGTTCCAAATCAAATTAAACACTGTTGAGAACACCATTAAATAAAAACTTTAGTCAAAAGCATAAAATAAATTCCTACCCATTACTCTGTGAGAATTTAACAAAGTGGCCGTAAACCTGCATACAGATGCTGCAGAATAGTGTTAAACATTGGGTTTTACAATAAAAATTGGGATGTACTTTATAATTAAATAACACTTGCCCACAAATATGTATGTAAATTTGGCTCTAAGTACCTTATAATAGGCCTTTTTCAGAAAAATCATCCAGACTTTGGATCTACTATTTTAACTGCTGTTTCCTGGTAGAAAAGTTCTAACTAAATGTTGTAGATGAACACATAAGATTCTCATGCAGGAAAGAATTTTTCCCTGTTAATCATCCGGCATCAGGGTGAGACAAAATGTCATCTATGTGGTGGAGAAGGAATGCAGGGTCTCTGGACTCTGATATAGGAGAACAAAGATTTCCATTTGGGTCAGTAGAGAAAGGTAACCCCTGGACCTGATCTTCAGATAGGAACTCTGAGTCTGAGAAGATGTTAACAGTGTGGAACCTTTCAGTAATGTCTTTAGTAACATACTGCGGGCATTTGGATTGTTAAAGATGAAGATAGTTTCTATGCTTGGAGTGAATCGCTGTCAAGGGAGGAAGCATACAGGAAAAGCCATTTGCCTGACTAGATAAGGTAACCTGGAAGTCCTTGAGGCCACAAAGTTTCAGAGCCTTAACAGCAATGTGGTCTTGGTGGGACCACCTAAAAGTCACTTCCAATTCCCCTTCCAGACCCTATCCAGGTGTAATCAATGCCACCTCACAAACATATTCCCATGGGTACATACTTTTCAAGTCCTCTTTGTGTGTCACCTAAACCAGTATCAAAGCTTTTAGCTGCTCACCCTTGCAGCTACATTCTTTTTTCTATACAGACGAATCTCTTAAGGCTGTTAATCAAATCACACCACTCCCCTACTTACAAGGGGCTAACGATTTCCCATCACAAGAACACCCAAATCCAAATTGCCACCAAGCTCTGCAGGACTCTCCCTGCTCCCCTTCTCTTTCAACCTCTCTCATGTATTCCAGCCAACAGGACCTTCCTTCTAAAAGGTCATTCAGACCTCAGCTCAAATATCTGCCCTCTGAAAGCACTGCCTGACAGTGACTGCCCCCTGTCACTGTTTGGTCACCCAAATTTAATTCTGGCACAACACTTATACTTTCCTTGTTATTTATTTATTTATTTGATGTTTGTTTACTGATCAGTCTGTTGGTCTGTTGGGTTATTGACTGCTTCTCCCCCATAGTATGCAAACTCTGTGAAAGCAGGGCATTATCTCTATCCCCAGTGTCTGACCAGTGTCTGGCATGCAGCAAGAGCTCAATAAATACCCACTGAGTTTACACGTGCAAATTCTTCAGGAAATGTCAGACACCGCTTCAGCAGAGAAATTGTAGAAGACTCCTATCATCCTGGGAAAGTAGGGGAATCAGAATCATTATTATTTAAGCCTCAAAAGTAAGTCTCTTTTTATATTATATTCCAAACAGATGAAGTAGAACATACTATTTGTTAACCCTTATACCGAAAAATTATTTTTAAGTATTTAAAGTGTTCACATTTTTTTATTCTCTTGTCCTTGGTAGCTAATGTGGACCCGATCATATCAAACTACTTTCTACTTAACATTCAAACCCGTAGGCCACTGCCATCTTTGCCCATACCTCCTTCTGACAAGTAGTCACTTGCCATTCTGAACTCCTAAAATATTCCATATTTTCCATGTTTACAGCCATGATTACAGTACTTTCATGAGTGGGTGTTTGCCGGTCTCCCCTCCCTAGCTCTTAGAAGGTAGGAAGCCCATGCTATTTCTATCTATAGTCTAACACCTGGAATTAAACCTATTACCTGCTAGCTGTCTTATATACGATTTCAAAAAAGAAGGCTGATATTTATAATATTATACACACATATATGCATACACACACACACACACACACACACACACACACACACACACCTACACCTGTAGATTTTAAGCTGTTTTATTTTGAGATCTTCCAAAAAAAGAAGGGTATAGAGTTGACTGAAATTTTTGGAATAGCCTTTGCAAAAGTGATGTTCACAAAATGTATTTCATTTAATATCCTTACATTTTTAGTGCAATGTTAACAAATTGGTATAAGATTGATTGTTTAGTTGCCCAACTACATTTAAATTGGTTTACATGAGTCTAATTGGTTTAATAATATGATTGTGGCCAGGTATGATATAAAACATTTGAAGCAATGATTCGAATATATTTCAGGAAGAAAACCTCAACAGGAAAGTCCAGCTAATTCAACAGCATATTTCAGGGAAAAACTTCAGTCTGGCCATAGATTTCTTCACCTATGCTCTTTCTTTTTATTGTGAGTGTATATTCCCAGGAATATTGTTCTCTGGAGTCTGTTCTCATTTCAACCAGGGACAGAGTTGCAGATCATAAGATTTCTGGAAGAGACTGATTCCTAATTCCTCTAGGCTGTACGGCATGTCTCTAGTAGACTGCAATGACAGATTGATGTATTCTCAGCCTCTTCAGAGGAGCAACTCTAGATGGTGAAAGCCCTCAAGCCCTTTGGAAATTTAACTCTGAGTGGTGATTAGTGAGGAGAAAATCTCAAGTCAGCCTAGTTGCTTCCTTTATCTTCCATGATACCAGCTGTTCCTGTTCTTCATCCCTAAGAGTGTCCCTAATGCATAGGCAAACTGCAGCCATCTTCTTGTCTATATGCCTGTGTCTCCTCAATTCAATGCTGACCTTTGTGAGAACATACACTTTTTCTTAACCATGTCTGCATCCCTAGCTCTTAGCCATGCACACAGCATGTAGCAGATATCTAAAAAAAAAAGTCTTACACTGAACAAAAGCAGCACTCCTGCTTTTGTTGGTCTTGCAAGGTCTCTTCCCTGTCACTCAGGTATCCCCTAGCAACATCTCTCGTTTCTTCTCTTTCCCTTTGGCTATTCCTGGACTTTATGTAGGAGTTGGAGAGTTCCAACACCTGCTGTAGATTAAAATATTACCAGGTCAGGAGCTCCTGGGTGGCTCAGTCAGTTAAGCGTCCGATTTCGGCTTAGGTCATGATCTAGTGATCCGTGAGTTTGATCCCTGTGTCAGACTCTGTGCTGTCATGACAGCTCAGAGCGTGGAGCCTGCTTTGTATTCTGTGTCTCCCTCTCTCTCTGCCCCTCCCTAACTCACACACACGTACTCTTTCTCTCTCTCTCAAAATAAACAAACGTTAGGAAAAAAAAATAAAAAATATTAATAGGCCATGTGTGGGAGGGAAGTGTCCAACTTAGATGAATAATAAGAAATAATTATTATAAAAAAAATAATGACTCAACCCAGTGGACTGGTTGTCTCTTAAATGAGTAGACACTTGTGTGAGACAAACAAAGCCACTGGCAAGAAATCCTGCTCCCTGTTGCTAGGCAGAAATTAAGTTGGCTTCACTGAGATGGTGGTTTAAATTTCCTAAATGTTTCAGATGCTCTTCCAGATAAGCTAAAAAGACATAACATGGGAAAATGGGGAAGTGGGCTTCCCTCAGCCCACTTAATACATTTGCATTTTCTGTGATTATTATCTAATAATCTTAGAGAAACCATCTTGGAGAAATGGAGTTAGCAATAACTGGACACAAAATGAGATAAAATAGGACAGAGAACTAGAATAAGAACTTTGATTACATTATGATTAGGATATTAAGACAGGTGGTAAACAAAGCTAATAAGAATGATCAAGACTATGGGAAGGACAGCCTCATGGAAAAATCAGGCAAGTCCTCCAAGAATAATGAAAGGAAGAATTTCAAGTAACTGAAGAGGCCCTGAGCTTCAGTGAAAAACAGCATGCATTTGGAATCAGACACACATAACTTTGGGATGCTAGTTCTATGCATCTAAGAAGTTCCTTAACTACTCAGGGTAAGAACGACTTATTTCTTAATTCCCAAGGGGCTAGTTCCTTAATCTCTCTAGGCCTTAGTTTCTTAAAATCTAAAATGGGGACAGAAATTTGGTTATCAACTCTCTTCCTGAAAACATATATACATACAAAATTTTTTTGCTTGTACTTTTAAGAAGTTCACAGATACTCTGCACCCCATTTAGAATCTTGAGAGTAAAAACATCTACTGAAACACTTTTTTTGACCCTGAGATAACTTTTGTCTCATAGGACTTTTCTAACTTTAAGATTCAGGATGATGAAAGAACTATCAAGAAATTGTTTATCAGGTGGAATTTTCTGAAAACCAGAATCACTAGGCTTCAACAGCACATTAATAATTACTATAATGATGGGGTACTTGAGTGGCTCAGTCAGTTGAGTGTCCAACTTTGGCTCAGGTCATGATCTCATGGTTTGTGAGTTTGAGCCCCACTTCAGGCTCTGGCTCGCTGTTATCAGTGCAGAGCCAGCTTAGGATCCTCTGTGCCACTCGCCCTCTGCCTCTCCCCTGCTTGCACTCTCTCTCTGTCTCAAAAATAAATAAAACATTAAAAATATTATTATGATAACCCATACTCAATATTTTGCAGAGCATAGTCCCACATTACTGTGCATGTGTACATGTGTGTCTGTCTCAGAATGATCTTGTTTGTTTGTTTAAAAATCCAGAACTCTACCTCTGGAAATTCTGACCTAGAAGGTATAGAGTGTGTTCAGGAATATGCATTTTTAACAAAAAAATCTTGACCTTAGTTCTCATATAAAGTCTTTAAAATATAAAATTTCAAATGTAGTCCATTCATTATTACAGGAAATACGTGTTTGCTTCTCTTTATTTTATTTATTAAAGTGACATAGTAAACAAATACATCATGTCCCACCATCTGACCTATTCATTTGAAAGATTTGTTTCAAGGGCAGAGTAACACTTATCATAGTTGTACGTGGGACAGGGAGCTCAAATGAATCCAGTGTTCTCAAGGGAGAGAATAGTCAAAATATGTGCCTTCACGTCCATGCAATAGAGTTCATGTATTTTATTAGTTGAGGACCCTTAGGGATATGAATAGCACATCAAGAGGTGAAAGCAAACACTAAAAGCAATGAAGAAAGTTTACAAAAGCCAAACAAAAGATGGCAAAAGCCTAGCAGGATGGGACCACTGGTATATGAGCAAATAGCCATCAACCGCTCAATAATTCCCAAGGCCATTGTGTCTTAAGACACAGTAATAAAATCAAGGTCCACATGATTGCTTAAATTGATAAAAAAAAATGAAACATGCATGGAGTAATTTAAAAAGGAAATACACAATACAGTTTAGAAAAGTTTCTATCTAAAATTTGCCAATATAAAACATTGTATTGTTCAGTTCTCAAGAAAACTACTACTTTCTACAATTGTTCACTTTTGAAAGATAAAAGTATTTATCACCCCTTAGTATAAAGAGCTTACCAAGAATACGAAACAATTAAGCAGTCTCCCTTCAAACTCTAGCCTCACTGAAATTACAGAGGGAAGATGCAGGAAACTACTGAGGCACAAGGAAGTTTCCTAACAGAACAATGCAAAACTAGAAGAGATTAATTTTTATCCTTTATGAAAAAGTAGGTTAGGTCTTAACCAAATTTTCCTCTCTCTGCCCACCAAAAGAACTCTGAGAAGATGAGGAACTGGAAAGTTGTTGTCTGATGCATGACTCCAGTTCCAGCTGTACTTATGATAATGGATCTGGGTTGGGCACCCATAGGAATTAATAGAAAAGCTTTAGGCTAATCCTAATGCATGAGGATGATATTAGCATCAAATGAAAGAACACAGAACTTCAGGGAGAAAACCAATAATGAGGAGGATTAAAACCCTTCCATCTGAGGTTCCATCAGGTACAAACTCTGGTTCACGTTAGGGTAGGTTCAGGGGGAGTCACCCTAGAGTCATTTCAGACACTTGGTGGATTCTCTCCAAGAGAAACAACACAAACCCCAGGGATAAACACTTGATAATTTATCTAAAGAAAGTGCCATCAAAACTGCAGTCAGGGTCATATATAATTAATATGCCATTAAAGGGACTCGAATAAACCCTACCCTGGAGATTTTCTCTTTCCTCACAAGATGCTGATGGTCTGAACAGGTTTAGGCTCACCTTGCCTCTTCTGCTTTCACAAAAGCCAGGAACAATGGAGAGATAATGGAATGCCATTAAGAAAGTGAAAACAGGAATTTAATATGTACCCCGCAGGTAATCCTTGAGTGCTGGAACTGTTTCTAAGTGCAAAGCCAAGAATGATGGTGGGTAGTAATTCTGCTTCTGTGGAAATGATTAAAAGTTCAAATAGGGCACAGAGAAAATAAATATGAGGTATCAGAAGGAGATCATTCTGTACTTGGATTGAATTACTTCCCTTTGGCACATGAACTGTATTTTCTTGTGAAAACCATTTTTGTTAAAGCAGTGAGCTGTGGCTGCCAGCTAGCCTTCCATTAGTGAGGTGGCTGGATGGTTCCTAAAGGAACATGAGGGTGTTAATGAGTTTTTTTTTTTTTAGGCTATGGAGGCTAGTATCTGCTCTGATGCTGCTGAGCAGACAGCTGTGTTTGCGTATTCTGCCACCTAACACTGAAACACATTATTTTAATACCTAAGCTGGGGGACTGGAGATCCTGAATGATTTGGGCAGAAACAAATGGAAATGGTCTCAGCAAAATTAATAAAACTCAAAAGGGAAATATAGTCAGCAGGGGTTAAGAGGGAAATACAGACAATATGAAAAGGTTAAAAAAAATAATTTTGCTATGAAGCCTCCCGCCGACTCTCAGTTCAGAGCTTGATTCAGCTTACATTTTCACTGCTGGGTATCATTCCACAAAGGAAAAACAGCCACCATATTTTTGATCAAACGATCTGAAGATTGCCCCTGCTTCAGGTAGGGGTGTCAGAAACTTTACCTCTGCTATTGTGCAGTCATCTGGGAGCTAACTTAAATACAGTAAAGCCACCAATGGCATCCCAATATCCTGGTTGTTTTGACTATCAAGACATTAGGAGCAGACCCCCCGGTAAAACACAGGAGCCAAAGTGAAATGCCTTCTGATGAAAGGCCTGGGGCTGTACCACCCACTCACCAGAGCCCTCTGTTGGTCAAGAGAGACTTCGTTCAGTGTCCCAAATCTGATCATGGAACAGAAGAGTGGTAAAAACTAATCTCTTTCAATGTAAATATTCCGGGTTCTGACCTATCACATCAGCCTGAAAACCTGCCCACCAAAGGAACTCTGAGAGGATGAGGAACTGGAAAGTTGTTGTCTGATTCATGACTCCAGTTCCAGCTGTACTTATGATAATGGATCCGGGTTGGGCACCCTTGGGAAAATGTCTGTTTGGGGGAGGAAGATGCCTGGACAGTATACTGAGACTTCCTGTGCTGCCATGAGCAATTTGTGACTTAATGAGTGTATTTATAGGTACATTACAGGTCCTTTATCATTTTAGAAATCACTGAAGTAGTTTCCAAAGGAAGTTAGAGTGATCTATGCCTATCAGCTGCCTCTATTTAATTTATCATAAAGAGGGGAAAAAAAAGAATTCATCCATTAGGGAAAACGGGAAATGAAACAGTTTTCCAGAAAGAAAACTTAACTTCTGTAAAATTGAATGAAATGTTATATAAAGATACTACCTAAAACAAAAAGAGTAGAGTGTTTCTAGTGAGTAAAGTCTTTTTTTAAAAATTATTTAAACATTCTTTATTTCTCTATCAACTACTACCTAATGACAAGAGCTACCATTTATTGAGGACTTGCTACATTGCAGATCTCTGCTAAATATTTTGCATGCTTTACTTCCTTTAATCTTTATACCAATTCCATACTTTACAGATAAAGAAAACGAGGCTCCAAGAGATGTAGTAACTGTAATCATGATAGCAACATTGATAACTTGCCCAAGTCACACAGCTGGGTGAAGGGGCAAGAGGTGGCCTTGAACCCAGTTCTGTCTGGCTTACTCCAAATCTATGCTCTTTATCACTATACCATATTGCCACCACTGGACTGAAGTGATTCAACAATTTGGGTAAACATGTGTTTTGATCTGATAAATTTATTTTACACAGTCTTTGAATATAAATTCACATTCACATACACATACTTATCCAATTTATTTATTCACCCCTTCAACAATTTCTTACTGGACAAATAGACACCTCCTATCAAACTCATGCTAAGCCCAGGAGACTTTGAGATGAAACATAAAGTCTCTCTTAGTGAGTTTCAGGTATAAAGAACGCTATTTCCAATACAGCATGTGCCATAATGAAAGAAAGAACAAAGTGATGAAAGCAGAAAAGAGGTGTGGCCTTATTCTCCAAATACAGCGCTGGAAGAATTCCGGCTCACGTCAAATTACCAGATATTTTTCCAAACCTACTGATCTCAATTCAAATTTAAGATAAAGGCAAAAAAGTTGAGGTTGTTTACTTGGTTGGACGAAAACACCCATCTGGCTCTCTGCAGACCACACCGGAAAGGGTGTATTTCTAGACAAGGGAAATCTCCTTCTCCCAAATATAGAACCTCTAGGAAACTGTATTCTTAATTTAGAAACCAACTTCAAACTTTGGTGCTTGCAGTGTGGGTGGGTTGAGGTAAAGCATAAGCTTGGAGCTTTCTCATGTATCTCATTTTCTTCTTTCTAGTTCCTTGGCAATCCTCGAATTAGATACAAAAAGACTTGCAAACAATAATTTTTATATTGTTTGCACATAATAGACTACATGTTTCCTTGGTTGGCAAAACATGATTTTCTCTGCAAAATTAAAGCTTTCAACATAATGAGAAATGTCTTTCAAAAGCTGTAATACTCATTCTGAGAAATCCCTGTTGAATAGTCTCTACCCTGACTAACTCGTAGTGTTTCTTCCTGGCTGAAAAAGGAAAACGTCCTGTAGATACAAATGTGAGAAAAGTGATAAAGATAGAATGTTGGAAGGTGACATGATTTTTAAACTTTATTAAGACACACGCTGGTACGTGTTGTACCTTTTATACGAAGCATTCACAGATCTCAATCAGTCCTGACAACAGTCCTATGAAATAAGCGAGTTTTTCCTTCTCGTCTTCCAGTGGAGGAAGTAGAGTCTCTAAAATTGTTATGACCGCCCTGGAGATCATCCAGATAATGAAAAGAAGCAGAAACTGAAATTAGCTATACCTGCATTTCGGTTCAATGCTTTCCACTATGTGCTATGCAAAACTGTAACTAGAAATAAACAGCATGCTCTCTGGCAGTAAAATAAAAATCATTTTTAATGACATTAATGGAGTAATATATAAGGGAAATATTTACATTTTTTAAGCAAGTCATTGCACTAAGAGTAATAACAAGAATCTAGAGATAAATGGTGCTGTACCTCTGTTTAACCATGGAGATCTATGTGTATGCACCAATGCATACTTGGTAACACATCTTCCCTAAATACAGTCTGAAATGTAATCTGAAATCAAAATTGGGAAATAAACAAAGCTCCCCTTTTGAGATGTTTCAGGCAGCTGTAGACTTAGATGAACATAAACAGTGATAAAATATTTATGTAGGATCTTGATTATACTTAAGTGTACCACCCTATTCATTGTTTTGAAATAAGCTTTATGTCACAACTGCCTTCAGAGTCACCAGGTCTGGTGATCATGTCTGATGTAGAATTTCTAAACTATGCTCTTATATCACATACCAGATTCATCCCATATTGACATATCCTGACATTTGCTATCAAGATTGAGCTCCTAATTAAGCTGCTGGATTAGGGAACTTTATAATGAAACTCGTGGTAGAACGCAGACTGGTGAGTTTCACATTTCATTTTTTGTTTGCAGATATGAGCTGTGGCATTAAAATCCTAAGCATTCACTGAGACTACTGCAGAACAGAATACTCTTCTTACATATCGGATTCTAGAAGGTGACTGGGTGACTTCTTCAGTCTGTAGATGGACACTGTCCTGCCATACAGGTCTATAAACCTCTGTGTTTGCACCTCTCTCTATATGTACATTCATATTTCATAGCCATCCGTGGCCCTAGTTATATAAGCTGTTCTTCACTATTCCCCAAAAGAAGACGGTTTTTTGAACATCTATTTCAACACTTTTTAAAAATTTTATTATTTTTGAAATTTTTTTAATGTTTATTTTTGTGAGAGAAAGAGAAACACAGCACAAGGTGGGAGGGGCAACAAGAGAGGGAGACACAAAATCTGAAGCAGGTTGCAGGCTCTGATCTGTCAACACAGAGCTCGACTTGGGGCTTGAACCCACGGACGGGGAAATCAAGACCCAAGCCAAAGCTGGACATTTAACTGAATGAGGCACCCAGGCACCTGTCAATGCCTTTTAAATGAAGTGCTTTCCTTCCCAAAATACCATTTTCCCCTGGAATTCACGTTCCTTTATGAAGTTCAGACATATCAACTCAACAGTATCTTGAATAGATCATGAAATACATTCCCTTAGGTAAAAAATAATTTCGTAAAATTGCTTTTTATATTTTCTGTTTAACAGTTCTGAATTCTCTCCTTGACTGAAAAAAACTCATGCATTTCAAATTATTTAAAGTAACAGGCAGATAATATTCTCAGATAAGCAGTGAGCCATTGTCATTAATCACTTTTAATACCATTAATTGTGTAAAATAAAAGGGTTAAAAGGTTATTTTCTTTTTTTCTCCTCCTCTTTGAATTTAAAAGCTTAATTCTAACCCCTGTTCTGAAGATTACTTAATGACTGTATGCATTCTGTCAAGCCAGATGACATGGGCTCATATAATCTATGAAACATTAAGACTCTAGTTAGGTCTAAAAATGATGTAATTTCCTCCACACCATTTACAAAGCTTTGTTTTTAAGGAACCATTGTTGTATTATGAACTCTACTGTTTCACAAATGGCCCCATTGTCCTGGGTATGGACTCCATATCTGTAGTAGAGACTGAGAAGGAGAAAGGTAAGGCCTGTTATAGTTACAAATGATAAGCAAATGATTCTGTAACTAGTACAGATGAAAAATACATCTTTTTAAATATAAGAAAATCTATAAAGTTTATCCTATATACTTTCAGAGTATTTCAAGATGGAAAAAAGTTGTGTTTTGATACAGAAAAGTTTCTAGAAAGTCATATCAAGATTATTTGTGCCATCTTGACAAATGCCTTTCAACAGCTAGCACGTGACTCTCCTTTGCAAACTGGTATCTCTATATAATTTTGAAATTAAATATATGTATGGATCATTATACCCATGGCCAGACTGAGATACCCAATATTCACATTGTCATAGGGATTTTGTTTTCTATTCTTTGGGGACTTCAGTGTTGGTCATTACAGATCATGTTGCAATGAACAATTTTGTACTTAGTTTTGGGGGGTGGGTATTGATTATTTATTTGGGAGAAGCTCCTAAAGAATTACTGACTCAACACTGGACTTTCTTTGGGTCTCCTGCTTCATGTGGCTGTGTTGTTTTTCAATACAGTTGTAGTGTTTTCCAGTCTCAGCATCCCCGTCTTTATCTTGTCTGTTCTCACAGCCTGCCACCACTACTTAACACCACTGTCTTCCCCCTAATGGGCCAGTCATTGTGCACAATACATGTGTTTCTGGACACTTAGATTAAATTAGCACTCGCCTCAACTTAAGCATGTGGCATTTCATGAAAAGACTGTAGATCTTAAGCAGCACAGAACATTCCAAAAAAAAAAGAAAAAAACAGTCTATAAAGAAACAAAAGTTACTGTGGAAACTTTCAAACCAGTGAAGCTAGAGTCTTGCACCATTTTGCATTAGCAGGGGCTCTTGTTCTCTTTTCACTAGGTAAGGAAGAGGGATCAGCCTCCTTCATCATTATTACTAACATGGATGTGTCATATCAAGTAAATTATACTGCAGTCTGCTGAGGACATTTTCAAGCCAGGCTTAATTCCCACAAACAAGATGTTAAGTTGCATTAACCCAAAATGGTTGAACCACCAGGAAAGAGACTATTTCATCTATTTAGATTGCTCTAGAAAGAGCAATGGAGGCCATCATGTTTCAGAGATGAACAATAGTATTTAGTCTCATTTTGAACATGAAATGTTTTCTTACATAGTGAGAATTCATTGGCTAGATTTCCACCTTCAGCATACAAAAGCCATTAAAAAAACCTTGATTATCTAACTCAGCAACACACGCCCCCCCCCCCAAATCTACTGGTCTAGCTAAAATTTCTCCAGAGATCTCATTTTTGTTCTCAAAAAGCCCAACATGCAAATGGTCTTCTACCTTTGAACTGGTTATTGCTATATTTATACTTGTTTTCTCATAGGATGGCCACAGAGGCAGAGTGGGAGCTAAATTGGGCTTTGATAGGGTTTCCTCATCCTGAGCCCATTTTTTGAGCACACTGCATTCATAAATAGCCTGCAAGGCTTTGGGCTTCTGAGGTCACTGTGCTTCACACAATTGTTCTCTGCAAAGCTACGTGAAAGACAGTGGCTGAGCTGAGGCCTGGAGTTCCTGGAAGCTAGGTTTCTCAGCATTGAAGAGCTATCTCTTCTCAAACAAAAGCACAGCTAAGCTGTAGAGGGTGACCTTGGTCATTGTTCTTGGGGCCTGTGATTTCAGAAGTGGTAGTTACTCCTGAAATGATAGGACCAACCTCTGAGCGATACCATCTTGCTCTCAGGATTCCTATATAAATAGCAAACTGGTATCTGTAATGGGATAAATGCTTTGTAAACTCTCCTCTGTTGAAAAGGAATGCAAATTAAAGTATTATCTGAATACTTTTCCCTCCCACTTCCCTGACATTCCTCAGGCTTAATCCTAACAGCCATCAGGGAGCACAAGTGAATGAAGTGGGGTGAGGACCAGTCATTAATCAATAAGAGGAATACCCTTGTAGAAACGTGGAAAAGAGAAAAAAATGCTTAATGCTTGGCAGAAGGATGGGGAGGTTTGAGGAGGTAGGAGAGGAGCAAGAGGAATTTGCCAATTTGTTGATGTGAATACACTATGTAGATATAGGGAGATACAGTTTGTAGCAGCAAGTAAGACATCACAGCTCAGTCTTCCCTGTTACACTCAAACATTTTTTTGTTCTCAAGTGATTTTCTCTTATTCCAAACTGCCTACTACAATTTGTAGAGCCTGGAGTCTGCTTTCGATTTGTGTCTCCCTCTCTCTCTCTGCCCCTCCCCCACTCACACTCAGTTTCTCTCTCAAAAATAAACAAACATTTTTTAAAAAAATTTAAAAATACTCTGAAGAGTTTCAATTTATTTTCATGGAACCTGTAAGTTCACAAATAAATAGAAAGAAAGAGAAAGAAAGAAAGAAAGAAAGAAAGAAAGAAAGAAAGAAAGAGGAAAAGAAAAGAAAAAAAAAGAAAAGAAAAGAAAAGAAAAGAAAAGAAAAGAAAAGAAAAGGAAAGGAAAGGAATTACTTCACTACTTTTCTCCAGGGCTCAATAACTTACAGCAATCTGCAAGCTTTCTGGTAGACCTCCCTTTGAGAAAGAGTAAATAGGTGGAGGAAACTGAGAGTTTGATAATCACTTTTAAAAAGAGCTCAAATACAGTATATCTTGGACTTGTTTCTCTCTATACATAAGGGCATAAATTGTTAGCAGGCTGTGAAATACTTCACCCATTGTCATTAACCATTCTAGATATACAAAGTAATGTCAAGTAATATAATGAACTACTGTAAATATTTCACTACTGTGAAATTCAGATAAGGGATGAAACATTACCATCATTATTGCTCCCCTCTGTCCCTCTCTCTGAGTGTATTTCCCTCCCTCTTTGCAGACACAACCACTGGGCATTACTTTGAAATTTATTTGAAGCCAAACCACTACATAAGCACTGCAATGTCCTCCATGGTACTAAATGTTAATAACTTATTTTTTTACGCAGTTTCTGATGAAGGTAAGAATGTGAATATGTCTTAGTTACAGATATACTTGAATATATCTTCACCTGCCCAACATAGGAAATGTTTGAGGACATGCTGTCATTTAAAGCAATGCTTTTAATATTGTTACAAATAGGTGCTCTTAGGAATATAGACAGGAAATTCAAATACCTATCTGGTTATTTAAGTAAGAATCAGTCTTTTCATTTGAAAACAAGTCTGGTGACTTTTAAACTTGAAAAAAAAAAAGTCACATAGGATTGCATTTGACCTGCTGTGTTTGCACTGGCCCTAGCTTTATTTACCCAAAGCCATATTCTTTCTCTTCCAGTGAACACTGTGTTTCTCCCCTGGGCCACATTCGTGGGTACAGAACATAGACATATCTATACACACATGCAGAGTAAATAGCCTCAGAGGTAAGATATTGAAGACCTCAAAACCACCTGTCAATTCATTTAAATCAGTATCAACTGCCTATATGACTAAATACAATTATCAATGGATTAAACTGACAGGTCAATAACAAAAATGGAGCAACTAAAGAGCTTCTTACTCCAACAAAGCAGAAAGTATCCATTAGCATCCATTTCCAAAGCTCAACTAAAGATCTTCCTACTTTACAGCATCTAGAAGAACTGTGCTACCTTTTGGCTTTTGGTAACATTCTTTAATCATCAACATATCCTGAAATTTGGGTGCAGTCTTGGGGTTGTTCATCTGGAGGCGTTAATGTAGGCGAGGAAAGTTTGAGATACATAGGAATGAAGAGGGGCAATGTCACCTAGCATACTGCATTTTATTTTAAATAGAGTGCAATTAACTCCTCTATATGAGTACTCAGGCACCTGGTCTCAGGTCTGGTGCAGTGACTCCTAACATATTCCTATAAATCAAGGAATTAACAACCCTCACTTTTAAGATGATGTAAAATAGGTGGTATTTATTTAGAAATTCTAGAGAGGTTCTCATGTAGCAGGTGATAGTGACAGTGTAGAAACTATAGGGTAAACATCAGGTGGTTTCAGTTTGCATTCTAGAATACTGTTGTACCCATCCCAGTGGTACTTCCAGTCACCTAGACTGAAGACGAAGGGCGCTGCAGAGAAGCATCCAACTGATGGTTTATTTGTCCACTTGGGAAGAGGGGATATTACAAAGACTGAAGATGTTATTGCCTATCTGGGGGTTAAGAAATTACCCTAGACCTAAACATCCTACCTTAGCACAAAAAATTCCCCCATTCCTGTCTCAATTTGTCCAGGGACTGCAGCAGAAATATTTTCTAAGAGTCCCTTGAATAACTGCTAAGATACTTTAAAACCCAAATCATTTATATTGTAAGAGAAGGTTGAGAAATTGATATACAAAGGCAAACACAGGGAGTCACTTAGCCTATATTCTGCTATGCTTTAAAAAAAAGAAAAACTCTTAACCATCTAGATCTATTTCTCACCACAGCTTACTACTTTTTAGTATATCCCAACAACCCAGAGCCTCCATAAGTACCTGAAATGTTACAATTCAAGAATGAACCTGAATTTTCTGTTTTGCTTTCAATTCACAATAATTAGAATTAGGAGGAAAACTTAAGAATAAAAAATTAAAATTCTCCTACTTTCTTGTAGACTTGAGCCTTTTGTTCTCTGCTAATTTATGATAAAATAATGCATCTATCACCATTGGTAGAACCACACTGGGTGTTGACTGGTTTTGTTGACAGTACTGTGACAGGATCCAAGAGAAATGCCATACCAGGCTGGAAGTTGAGGAGAATAAAGAAAAAAGCTTTTGGAATCAGAGAGATCTAGGACATTCCCCACCTGTGTTACCTGGGAATGAGGCAGAAGGAGAAAGAGACACGGAAATCAACTATGACTTGTTTATTCTTCTGGGATTTCAGATCTCTTTCTAAAGATCTCTAGAGAGACACAGAGAAATGTTTCCTTATTAGCAACTTCTCACTCCCCACTCCAGCTGGAGACACTTTCTTGGAGGCAGAGCAAGGCCCTGCTGTAACATAAAGACTTCTTCAACTCTTCTCCAGGGCAATGGAAAAGAGCTGCCTATTAGCCTGTGTGCAGACATCTTTTAGGTAATCCCAGGCTCAGGTTAATGAAAAGCTCAACTCTTTCTTATCCAAGCTAATAAATACCACTTGCTATTTGCTGGTTTCTCGAGATGGTCAACCTGTAGTCCCATTATCATCTTCCAAGACAAGATTTTAGGGACTAAGTACATTAAGCCTATGACTGAGAAGAATCACAGAGTCATTTTACCATCTGTCTAGGTCATCTAGATAGCCCTACACAAACATGAAGGAGATGGCCTCTTTCTTCCCTCTTAATTCCCTTTCCTCGAATAGAGCTGTCTCTCTCCTCGTCTTTGTAGGGCCTCAGAGATGATGATTTTTTGATCCTTTGTGCTTTTGCAGCCCTATTAAATATCAGAGATAATCAAATCAACCATGCTGTGACACAAACCAGATGTTAAAACCACTCAAACCCCAAGTGATCTTTTTTTTAATCTTCTATTTTTCATGTTAAAGATACAGCCCCAAACTCCTTATTTTTCTATTTTCTTTGGGCCTTTATTTTCAGAACTCAGTAAAGCATTATACTACTCTATTTGGTTTTGTTATGAGATGATTTTCTGAAATTATCTGAAGAATATGGATTCATTTTATCCATTGCTTCAAGTATACTGATACTTGAAAAATGAGATTTTATCTCATTTTTAACTTGAACTAACTTCTTACTCTACTCTGTTTTTAATGCCACTTTAAAAGGGACCGAAGATTGTGAAAATAAGATGACTGCTTGAGAATGAAACCAGTACAACTAACGCATGATAGGTGAGATGAGCTCTCCACAGAAGTCCCCTTATGGTTTGTGTGCCTATCAACTATGTATTTCTTTAAAATCTAGGTTCTCGGCCCCCAAATCAGAGATTCTGATTTAGTATTTCTGGGGTAGACCCCATGATTCTACAGCTCTTAACAAGCACCTTAAATGAGTGTGATGCTGGTGTCACAAGTGACACAATTTGAGCAACACCAGATCAAGGAACAGGATGTCCCATTAGACAAAGCAGGAAGAGTAGCTCCCAGAAATCTCACCAAGATTTGATAGAAGTGAAAGGACCTATAGCCTAAACAATGACGTTAACAGAACTAACGAGAAAAGTGTAAAGATAAACAGAAGGGGCTTTGCATGGAGCTCATGGGAGGGATTATAAATGCACAGGAATTTGTAACCCCACAGTGTTCAGAGAGAGACTATAGGACCTCAACATTGGCAATCATGATTTCATGGTGGTTATTTCTTTACAATGGAGACAAATGCATCAAGGTCTCTGGGGCTTAATGACAGTATCCACAAAACTATCTAGTTTATTCACCAAATTTTTATAATAGTTTGGCTATCTGTTACAACTCTTTACAAGGGAGAAAAAGTCAACACCAACACCCTAGTCTATTTAACAGTTTTTATGCAATACATAGACATTTTAACACATTGCTGACTTGTGAATATGCTTAACAAGAGTCTGTTCCCTGTGAGTCTCATGTGCATTGAGCAGGTAACAATCAAGTTTTTGGTCCTTCAAAGATAGACTATTAAGTTCTACACCAGGATGATCCCATCCATGTACTTCCCTCCTACCCACACCTGACAAAGTGAGGTGGTATGGAAAGTGAATGTCCACTGTCTGAATGACAGCTGCACCACTATGCGGAAGTGATTCAACCTCTTTGAATGCCAGGGCCTCTCTTGCAACTGGAGATTATACTCAGTGAAAAAGGTCAGAGGAATAATCAAACAGGCATATAAAATTCTTCTACATATTAGATTTTCATTTCCATTAAAATTTTCCTTAGTAGTCCACCTGCCTAGCAACCAGCTGAGCTCACTTTTTATTACTTTTATGTGATTTAACATTGTTAGTGTTTGTAATCTCAAATACCATATATGCACCTGTGTGTGTGATAAACCAAAAAATTAAAAGTTGCTATCTGAGTGGTAGATGAAGTTTTCTTTTGTTTTTCTGTGTTTTTCAAACTCCCGTATAAAATTAATATCTAATATTTTCAACATTACCATTAAATGCCATTAATTTAATTCAGGGATTTTTAAATTTGGCTGCAAACTAGAATCATCAGGAGAGCCTTTAAAAATTGCCATGCCTGGGATGTACCCTGGAGTAATTAATCAGAATCTCTAATGGCAAGACACAAGCATTGGTATTTTTTTAAAGCTCCCCAGGAAATTCCACCTTACAGCCTCAGTTAAGAACCTCTGGTGTAATTCTAATGTATTTAAATTCAGTTCCTTAAAGAGTCAAGAGATGTCACCTAATCACAATTAGGTGAGATTTAATCCTCAGATTTAAATAATTTTTTCCCAGATGTCTTAAAAGTAGTTTACTAAATCCTGCTACAAATCAAAGTGGCTGATTTTTTTCAGGATAAGTATTTAATATAATTTTAAAATATCAGATTTGATTCTGTTTAGCTTATATATTTTTAAAGACATCTCGATATCTGAAAATACAGATTTAGGATGTCATGTCTCAAATAGAAACTGATGAAGTTGAGATGGCCAATTCTTTAAGAGAGTTCCTGAGGACCTCCTGAAGTATCAGTGATGGTTAATCACATCAAATTGGATAAAGAAAGACCCACTCGACATCAGAAAGCCTTCTGGTGGGAAGATACTTGAGGAGACACCAATACCGAAGCATTGGCTTAAAAAACAGAGAAGTGACAGATGGCATGGCATCAGGAGACTATGACAAAATTAAACACTATTATACAGTTGATTAGCAACAGCAAGAGTGAAATAAAAAGCTACAGGAGACCTCCCAGAAGCTGGGTGGATAATCAAGGTGGGGACTCTATTGGCAGAAAATGGGTAAACAACCAGGAAGGCAGATGGTTGACTTAGGGAGATTGGAATTAGGTAACCAGAGCAAGACTCTGGTATAGGTAAGGAGGATTACTTGCCCCTGATTCACAAGGTATTATAGAATTTAGTTTTTGAAGTCAGGTATCTAGTTGCTAATGTTTGAGAGAAAAGACAAAAGTCATGAAAATGAATGGATATATGAAGTTCAGTTTAAATTGGCAGTTAAACTGGCTCTTGAAGATTCTTATATTCTGCCCAAGAAACAAAATCCATGCCATCCCTAAGGCAGAGCTCATTTGCTTGTGGAAGAAAAGCAGCCCCACCTCCAGGAGTTTTAAGGATACAGAGAATGCTGTTTCAGAATCTAGCAAGGACGCATGTGGCTTGCAAGGGTGCTAAACATGGGAGGAAGGCAGTGTTCCTCTATCACATCTCAGCTGGATGTTGGGAATCATACAGCAGAGGGCCTTCTCCCTCAGCATATCTGTTCAGTCACACCCCATATCAAATCAATCACCAACTTCTGTCCATTCTAACTCAATAGTAGCACTAACAAATATCCTATTAACTCAATCCTTTTGTAATTGCCCTAAATGAGGTTGACATCTCTCTAATGTTAATTACTACATCAACCACCGAATGAGTCCCTCTGCTTCCTCAAATCCATTGCAGAGATATTTCTGAGCATGACCTGTGTTTTTCTGGTTACTCTCTTTGTATGCTATTTAGAACTCTAACTTCCTATATGTGTTTCCTCAGAGTAGCTCTCAGAACATTTCAGGGATGTTCCACCTGGGCTAATGAAGAAGTCCAGTCAACCTCTGGGATCTACTGTGTGTAGAAAGAACCATGCCTTTCTTCTGCTCTAGCCAACTTCTCCTAATACCACCATGTCTTCTGGATATTATAAGCCCCTTCCATCTCCTGGAACCCAAAGAGCACCACCAAGCCACTGTTTCCATTTGTTTCCCCAACTGAAGTCCTCAAGGCATGGTTGTCTATACTCAAAGAAGTGTTAACAACTTGTTCTAGGGTCAGAGAAAAATCAACTCAGTAATGCATAATAATGTCACTATTCTTTTGTCATGTTTGAAGACACAAGTCATAGGTCTGATTCCAAGCTAGAGTCCTTATTACCCTTTATGGCCACCATCTAAAACTCCCATTCAGCTCCCCAGGGTAAGAAGAAAAGAAAGCACTCAGCAGGGCATACAGGAAAACCTATTCCTTTTCTGAATATCTAGAATGAGATACCCACCATGGCACGGCTGATGAACAAATAGAAATCTACAACCAGTCAAGGAGTACATAAACACCCAGAGAGCAATCAGTTGTTCAGACCTTTCACTGCCCCACTAGTTCTAATTTTGTTAGTTTGTTTTAGGGGCTGGGTAGCAGGCAATGAACAGAGAATGAAGTTTTTATTTTATGGAGCTGGCATGAGAATTCAAAATAGGCACCTGAAGGCTTTCTTATTCTTTTACAAATTCCTTTTTTCTCCAGAGACAGACAAATTAAAATAACATGATGTTGGTAGTTACACAGGTGGTATCCAAGAAGTAAATCTTAGCCAAGTAGGGGAGGGAACCCCTGTAGCTTTCCAGATCTTGACCTTCTAAGACTAGACTTCAAAAATCTTAGGTGTGTTTCAAGGAGGAAGCCTCGAGGTTAAGGAAGGGGGCATCAATCACTTCATGGACCTGAAGTTGAAAATTTAAAAACCTTGTCTTCTAATTCATATTGTCTGGGTTACTTCTCTTTATTTACATTTACTTCCTTTTGGTTATATCCTGCTATCAGTAGAGACTGGTTTGAACATTCACGCTGGTTACAATTATAGTAAGGAATGTTAAGAAAAATGATACCTAGGACAGGTTGCTAAGTAAGGATCAATAACCCCTCTCTCTCAAAGCTCATCTCTACGGGGAAAAATGGATAATTAGAGACAAGAATCAGGTCAGGAATCTTTTCCTTTTTGAGCATCTTAATTCTGTTTTATTGCAGAAGGTTGCTATTGAGCTTACAGAATTAAAGTCCTTTGGGGGAATGGTGGCAGAGATGCTGGGATCTGAGATGTACCTTGAACATTCCCATGGCTTTTACTGGAACTAGCTGTCTTTTATTTGAGTTCAGGAATGCAATGTCTTCAGCTGAAATCAAAGACTGACTCAATTCAACTTCATGGATAAAGAGAAAAATGGAAATAGATGACCCAAGAGAATTTACAACTATTTCCTGACATAAGCCATTGGTTTATTTTGAGTCTTAGAAAGGACTTGCCATTTTGTAATCATTAGGGAAATATTTGATGAGCAGTTTCCAGTATCCTCAGGAATAACCTGATAATTTTTTTGAAGAATGTCTCATGAAACCTCAGACTTGCCATGAGACTGCAGCTGAGTTCACTGACAGAACGTCTTTCGATCCCCATCCTGACAACCAGCACATTTATGAATTCTGAATTGTTTCCGTTTTCCATCTGAGGCATCTACAACCACTTGGTTTCTCGTCTCAACCTCATTCCTCTTGGGTACAGACCTACAAGTAGAATTTCTGAGTCCTACCTTAAACTCTAAATTTAACTTTTTTAGGAAGTGAACAATTTTCCCAAATGAGTGCACTATTTCACATTCCCACCAGCAGTGTATGAGGTGACTGTAAATTCTGAACACAGCAACTAGAGATGTGGTACCTAATAAGGTAGCCATGAGCCATGTATGGCTATTGAGCATTTGAAATGTGTGTAGTCCTAATTGGGACATGTTTTCAATGAAAAATACATGATGAATTTCTAAGACTTAGTATGAAAAAAGCAATGTAAAATATGCCATTAATCAAAGTTTGTGTTTTTTTACACATTGAAAGTATAATATTTTGATATACTGGTTTAAGCAAAATATATTATTAAAATGAATTTTACCTGCAATTTTTACTTTTTTAGTACAACAGAAAATCTCAAGTTACATAGGTTATTATAACATGAAAATACAGTAGTGACAGTAATCCTTCAAACACTGAACTATCACTTTTCTACTTAAAACTCTCCAATGGCTTCTCATCTCACTCAGAATGAGGTCTGAAATACTTATAATGGTCTGTAAGACCCTGACACCCTGGACTGCTACCATTTCCTGCTATTGTCCTCCTTGCTCACTTATACCACACTGGCCTCAGGGCCTTTACACCTGCCATTTCCTCTGTATGAAATAATATTCTCTAAGATATCCACTAGGCTTGTTCCCATATTTTTGTTAGGATTCAGCTAAAATATTACCTCGTTGGTAAAGGCTTCCTGACCACCCTATTATTTAAATACCCCTATTCCACACTGCCTCTCTGCCCTCTTTCCCTACCTTTTATCCATATTTGTTCATCACCATTTACAAAGATATTTATCTTCTAACCGATTCTCTTCCTCAAGAATTTAAGCTCCAGGGCACAGTCTTTGGCATTTTGTACTAATGAATCGTCAATGCAGAAAACAGTGTCTGAGGTGTGGTGGGTATTCCAGAAATATCTCTTGAATGAAATTTGAATAAGCAATAACTTATATAATTATATGGGATATGTTTTCATTATTTTCATTTTAGAGATGAAAAAATTGAGGCAATGACAAGTTAGTGACTTCTACAAGACTATCTAGTTTAGAGTTAGGGGTTTTGAACTGGAAACTCAAACCCTGAATTTGCAAATCAATAATCTAATCACTGGATGGAGGTAATTAGATTTCTTTCATAAATGTTTTCAAGTTTTTACTATGGATCAGGTACTATTTTGGTGATACGACACAGTTGTTATCTATTCTAATAGGACAACAGCTTCACTTTAAGATAACACTTAAAAATTTTGTCAGTCAAATGTTTTAATCAGCCATAAAAATTCTTTGTAAAGTAAGAATCATGTTCCAGTCAAGTACATCTAATAGAATAGTTCTAAATTGGTGGTGAGATACTGTAAAGTTCTATTCAAATGTGATGTACTGAGCCATTAACATAATGACAGTGTGTCCTCAAAGTGTATTTCTTGAATGTTTGAGCTTTCTTTTGGCCAGCAGGATTTCTATGATTCCCCTCATTTTTATCAATAATAGTATCTCTTCTTCACAGTCTGTCTCCCTTGGCTTTTGAACATAAATTATCAACAAAAGCAACTTCACTCACTTGTGGGTTGAATTCCACATTAGAATTTGCATTTTGTTACCTGCTCCTGGACTGATTCTGAGGTAGGAGCTGTCCCTGTTCCAGGTGATGTGCCTATCAAGGTACACTCAGAGAAAGGTACTTCAGAGTGTTCTGAGCTCTGTCATCAAGTGAGTGACAGCTAAAAAATTAAGCTAACCTTACATTTTAAGTCATACAAAGCAGTTATCCAAATGCAAACTTTGAAAATGTCTTTGCTGGTTAATCACTCTAGTGAGTCACTCTAAAATGTGGATTATTTCCTACAAGCTACTGGTATGTTTTTGCAAGTGCATGTGCAAGGAAGACTACTTTATTGAAGGCAGAAAACCTTCCGAAGGCCATTCAAATAACAGGCACACTTACCACTAACATTTTTTACCCACTATTTGAACCAAAGATTTCATATTCCTACTTGCTAGTTTTTCTATGTACTAGAACACAAAACTCAACCTAAGGAGTGTAGACCAAGTTGAGAAAAGAAAAATTATAATTTGAGAAGGAAAAACAAGACTTGAAGAACAGACTGAATTAATAATATTTCCCCTATTGTTCATTGAATAGTTGCCTTGACAATACTTATTGTGTTCAGTGTTTTATTGTAACTAGGGTATTGGGAACTGGGAATGCATGTTATCTTAGAAACAATCTCACAAACGCTGGCTAGATTCCCAAGGAGTTCACCAAAGCTCATTTAACTCATGATGTAAGTAATTGTGAATGAGATAAATGAATGCCGGGAATAAGTATTTCTTTAAAATATACTAAGTGTTCAAACATCTCCAGAAGCTAAAAATCTTTAAATGTAGATATAAAATGTAATATAAATTAAAAAGTAAATAAAATCACTGACACACTGATTGAGTTGTGGTTGTAGATAGAGTCCAGAGGAGATTTTGTTTGGGACTTTGGTCATTTCCAAGGACTGAAGAGGCTAAGACACTATATTTTGATTGTGCCTTATTTTGTCTCTGAGAAGTTGTCTTTTTTTTTTTGGTCAAAGTATCTCAACCACACATATTAATTTCTTGTCCATTAGCTATATAATTTTTTTAATTCCTAAATGGACTTCACTTACTCTATTTTAAAAGGTTTGCACTTAGGAGCACCTGGGGGGCTCAGTCAGTTGAGTGTCTGACTCTTGATTTCAGCTCAGGCCATGATCTCAGAGTTTTGTGAATTCAAGCCCCACAAGGGGCCCTGTACACTGATGCATAGAGCTTGCTTGGGATTCTCTTATCTCTCCTTGTATTCCGCCCCACCCCCCCACGCACACTCTCTCTCAAAGTAAATTAATATTTAAAAATTTTTTTTAAATGTTTGTTCTTAGAAACATATAGAATGTATTCAATTGCTAAGGCAAAATTTCTAAGCTATCTTGGATTTTTTATAGTCACATGGTTTGTTCTGCCCTAGGGTGTGCGTACATGTGTGCTTGCTTGCCTATTTATTTATTTATTTATTTATTTATTTGACTTTCAGCATTCCTTTTTCAAGTTCTCAGCTTGAGTTCATACTATAGCCAAGTAGAGTTAGAAATCACACCAATCTGTGTCAGGCCAACTCTAAGTTTTCTCCCTCCAGGAAGGCCTTCTAGTTGATACTTGTATTCTTAGACTCCTTGGCCTCACCCCATTAAGATCAAGGCTAATAACTGCCTAGAAGACAGTTTCTCTCACTGTAGTTGGCCAAGAATCCAAAATGGACCTCGAGTGACACAGTGGAGTCATTTTTTTTTTAATTAATTTTTTTTTCTTTTTTTTTTTTTTCAACGTTTGGAGTCATTTTTTTATTTGGAGTCAGGTGGCCCTAGACTTTAATCCAAGTGTTTTCTCCTTACTGGGTAGCCTTAAGAAATCATTTCACTTCTCTGGGCCTCAGTGGTCTCATCTGCTAAGGAAGGATCTTAAAACGCCACATAGTTCTTCTAAAACACCATGAAAAGTTATAAGCACATAGATGGAAGGTGTTTAATAAGTGTTAGTTTTCCTCTCTTGCTTCTTTCTGTACCTCTACTGTGGAAACCCCCAGAATGGAGAAAGCAGACACCCAGACAGGAAATACTACTACAGGAAAGAGGTCCTAAGAGACCTGTTTCCCTAGGAGGGTCCAGGTGCTCTTCCCTCTGCCAAAAGCCGGAAAAGGAAAGGCTCTGGGTCTGTGGGGGGGAAACTCAATGCTGCTTCAGAGGATTGTGCAGAGAGACCTATGTGAAGGTAAGCGCCAGGGAAGAGAAATGGGGGTTAAAAAAACAGGCATTAGCTTTGCTTTCCAAACCCAGCGTCTTGGCTCAGGACTGTAGACAGTCTGGAGGAAGCCTTTGTCAAAATGGTATGCCCAGAAAGAGACTTTTTGGCAATTTTTCTGTTTGAAGAGGGTATCCTTTTCAAGAACAAAAAGGCAGCGCTGCCAAGTGTTAGCAGAGGCCTTGATGAGTAAGCCTCATTGTCAGTTATCTTGGAGCAGTTCATATCCCACAGGAAAAGGGAATTTTCACTTTAGAGTGGGAGGAAGGATGAAATCTTTCCTGATCCAGCCTATGGAATGGGTAACTCCTATACTAGGTATTTGCAAATTAATGACTAATTATTATAAATGATCCTATATGCGGATTCTATATTTATCACTAGTTATATTTTAAGCCCTGAATTTAATGAATTATATCCAAATTCACCAAAGAAACACCCTATACCATTTTGATCTGTAGAACTGGAAACCTCAAGTTTTTAAATTAAGCTTTTTATTTGGAGAAAACTGTGGAGTTACCTACACTTGTAAGAAATCATTCAGAGAGAACCTGTATATCCTTCACCAAGTTTTCCCCAGTGGCAAACCTTGTAAAATATGATACAATAACACAATCAGCATATTATACATGGTTTCAATCAAGATACAGAGTATTTTCCTTGCCACAAGAATCACCCATACAATACTGCCCTTTAGAGGGACACTCACACTCCCTCCTTAAACCTAGCAACCACTCATCTGTTCTCCCTTTCTATCCTGTCATCATTTCAAGATTATGATATAAATAGAATAATCAAATTTAGAATCCTTTGAGATTTTTTTCCCCCACTCGGAAAAAAAGGAGACTGATCATGGACAGTAGTCAAGGCTGTTCCATGTATCAGGAGCTCATTCCTTTTTATTGCTAGGTAATATCCATTGTATGGGCAGACCATACTTCAATATGTTTGACCTCTCATCTATTGAAGAGCATATGGGCTGTTTCCAGCTTTCAGTTATTGCCCATAGACATTTGCTGCTATACGAATTGGTGTATAGGTTTACATGACCATGTATCATCATTTCTCAGAGATAAACACTCAGGAGTGCTAGGTCATATGGCAAGCACATGCTTGATTTAAGAAACTACCATACTTTTTTCCAAAGTGGCTTAGCATTCCCACCAATGACATATGACTAATCTCTATCTTTGTCAACATTAGTTTTGTCACTGTGTTCTATTTCAGCCATTCTGAGAGGTATGTAATGATATCTCATAGTGGTTTCAATGCATATTTCTCCAATGGCTAATGCTGGATATCTTTTCATGTATTTATTTATTTTTGTCCATTTGTATATTCTTGTTAGTAAAATACCTCTGTCTTCTTCCTATTTTCTAACTGAGTTCTTTTTTTTTCATTTTTGCCAAGTGAAAGTTGAGGACAAGCTTCCTCACTTAGTCTCCACTTTCACCCAAGGTAGGGAGAGCTCCTTGTTACTGCCAATCATGTATACATGTTTCAGATCCTTGGGTGGTCCCCACTGACACAGTGGGTAAGAAAGGGCTCATTACTGGCCAGCAGGAATGAAAGTCCCAGATCCGCCACTTGGCCTTCTCTGATACCATTCTGATAGGTGCTGGAGCACCTGGTATGACCTCATGAGGATGTGTCTAGGCTCAACACTCAGACTTTGCTGGCTTGGATGAAGATGGAGTCAGGTTTTTTTTTTCTATGGTATTTAGCTGAGTTACAGATTTATTTAAAGTTCTCTGTCTTGCAAGGATGCTCTTTCCTAGTCATATGGCTAGAGAGAAAGGCTGCCCCCCCATTCTGTTTTGTTTTTGTGAGAACTCATTTGTTTTGTGAGGCAAAAGGAATACCCAACAACTTTACTACTCTATCATTCTTCAAGTTCTCAGGTTTCTAGCTGATTTGCCTTCTTATCTCCAGCTTCCAGAGTCTATGTATGTTTGTTTTATATATATAATGTCAAGAGATTTTAGTTGTACATAAAGGGAAAAAGAGGGCTACTCTATCATGCTCGAAGAGGAATCCCTCAACACACGTCATGGGTTTTGTAAGTGATTCTGTAAAGGACATTGTGCTTATTAATAACTTTGACATATTTAGAACTTGATCTTGTCATAGTTACCCTTTTGTGTATTTATAAAAAATCTTGAAATTCAGGGAAGGGCCAGGATGGTGGAACAGCATGGAAGTCTTTTCTGCATCTTGCATCCATGAAATGCAGCCAGATCAACACTAAACCATCTTGCACACCTAGAAAGTTGATTTGAGTATTAACACAATAATCTGCACAACCTGAACCACAGAACTCAGCAGGCAAGGTTCCAGCAGACCCCAGAGAACAACCACATTCATTGGGGCTGGAACAAGGTCGTTAAGGTTGAAGCCTGGTGCCAGGTATGTGTTGTGATTTTCCTTATCCCTGAAACACTGCTACCCAATTGCATGAACTTTTTCTGGAGCAGACTGGCACCTAGCCACAGTCTCTGGGCATCAGCAACATCATGGTCCTGTGAATGTTCCTGAGTGTGGCCACTACCGGGCCACTGCTCAGTGAGACCCTCCCCCAGAAGGTCTGAACGGGTGAAAGCCACAGTCCCTCAGAAGTGAGAGAATGGGAACTGCATCTAAGATAAAACTCAGGAGGGAGGTGTCATCTGGCAACCTGATGGCTTGGTCATGGACAGTGTAAAAGCAGGGAGTGGATGGAAGCTGGAGACAAAGGACAGGTGTGCGATTGCTGATTGGGGATGACAGAGTTCAATACTAGAGACTGGGTAGCTGGGTGACGCCATTTTCACCCCTCCCAGGCATGCACATAGACACCTACAAGTGCCACAACAATCCACCCCAGTTAGTTAAGCAGCGCCATCTAGTGGAAAACGGAGCCATTACACTAAGCTTCGCCCAACCAGGTCAACTTCTCTCTTCATGAACACCACAAGTCTCTCTGCCTGCTTAGCTTACAGACTATAAAGTGCTTCATAGTTTGATTTCTAGGGGAAAACGATGTAATTCCAATCGTATTTCAGTCTGTTTACTGATCCATCTATTCAATTTTTTCTTATCTTTTATTTTTCTTGAATACATAGAGAAAAAATTTACTTTTATTTTCAATATTAAAAATGATTTTCTTTAATTTTTTCCACTATTTTTAATTTTTTGTAAATTTTTCAAATTCTACTTTACTTCAATCATTTCATTTTATTCTATTTCATTGTATTCATCTTTTCAAATTTTCAAACATCTTTTTTTTCCTTTTTTTGTCTTTCCCTTTTTTCTCTAATCTGTCAAGCTCCTTTCAACAAGCAGACCAAAATACACCTAGGATCTAGCATCATTTATTTGATTGTTTTGTGTGTTGTTTTTAATTTTCTAATTTTATTTTTTTTTACATTATTAATTCCTTCTCTTCTTTCAAAATGACAAAATGAAGGAATTCACCCCAAAAGAAAGAGCAGGAAGAAACGACAGCCATGGACTTAATTAACACAGATACAAGCAAGATGCCTGAACCAGAATTTAGAATCACGATAATAAGAATACTAGCTGGGATTGAAAATAGAGTCCCTTTCTGCAGAGATAAAAGATGAAAAATGATACTCAGGATGAAATAAAAAATGTTGTAACTGAGGAGCAATCTCGAATGGATGCCACAGCGGCAAGGATAGATGAGGCAGAACATAGAGTCAGCGATATAGAGGACAAACATGGAGAAAAATGAAACAGAAAAAAAGAGGGAGACTAGACAAAGAGCATGGCTTAAGAATTCGAGAAATCAGTGGCTAATTAAAAAGGAACAACATCAGACTTAGAGGGGTCCCAGAGGAGGAAGAGAGAGAAAAAAGGGTAGAAGGGTTGTGAGCAAATCATAGCAGAAAACTTTCCTAACCTGGGGAAAGACACAGACATCAAAATCCAGGAAGCACAGAAAACTCCCATTAGATTCAACAACAACCAACCATCAACAAGGTATATCATAGTCAATTTCGCAAAATACTCATGCAAGGCAAGAATCATGAAAACAGCAAGGAAAAAACATTCCTTAACCTACAAGGGAAGGGAAGTCCTTAACCTACAACCTCAGGCTTGAGGCAGACCTATCCACAGAAACTTGGAAGGCCAGAAAGGAGTGGCAGGACATATTCAATGAGCTCAGTCAGAAAAATACACAGCCAAGAATTCTTTATCCAGCAAGGCTGTCATTCAAAATAGAAGGAGAGATTAAAAGTGTCCCAGACAAACAAAAATTAAAGAAGTTTGTGACCACTAAACCAGCCCTGCAAGAAATTTTAAAGGGGACTCTCTGAGGGAAGAGAAGACAAAAGAAAAAAAAAAAAAGACCAAAAGCAACAAAGGCTAGAAAGCACCAGAGAACACCAGTGGAAACTCAAACTCTACAGGCAACATAGTGATAATAAATTCGAATCTTTCAGGACTTACATGTCAATGGACTAAATGCTCCAATCAACAGACATAGGGTAACAGAATGGATAAGAAAACAAGATCCAACTATATGCTGTTTACAAAAGACCCACTTTAGACCTAAAGACACCTTCACATTGGAAATAAGGGGATGGAAAACCATCTATTATGCTAATTGTGGACAAAAGAAAGCCAGTGCAGTTATACTTATATCTGACAATCTAGATGTAAAAATAAAGACAGTAAGAAGAGATAAAGAAAGGCATTATATCATAATTAAGGGGTCTATCCACCAAGGGGTCTATCTACCTAACAATTGTAAACATCTATGTTCCAAATGTGTAAGCACCCAAGTATATAAATCAATTAATCACAAACATAAAAAAACTCAGTGATAATAATACCATAATGATAGGGGACTTGAACACCCCATTTACAGCAATGGACAGATCATCTAAACAGAAAATCAACAAGAAAACAATGGCTTTGAATGATACAGTGGACCAGATGGACGTAACGGATATATTCAAAACATTTCATCTTCAAGCACCAGAATATACATTCTTCTCCAGTGCACATGAAACTTTCTCCAGAATAGATCACATACTGGGACACAAATCAGCCCAAATACAAAAAGATCGAGATTGTACTATGCATATTTTCAGACCACAACACTATGAAACTCAAAATCCACCACAAAAAAGATTTGGAAAGGTAACAAATACTTGGAGGCTAAACAACATCCTACTAAAGATTGAATGGGCTAACCAAGAAGTTAAAAAGGAAATTAAAAAGTACACATAAGTCCATGAAAATGATGACACCACAGCCCAAAACCTCTGGTATGCACAAAGGTGGTCATCGGAGGGAAGATTATAGCAATCCAGGCCTTCCTAAAGAAGGAAGAAAGATCTCAAATACACAACCTAACCCCATGTCTTAAAGAGTTGGAAAAAGAACAGCAAATAAAACCCAAAACAGCAGAACACAGGAAATAATAAAGATTAGAGCAGAAATCAATGTTACCAAAACCAAAACCACAGAACAGATCAATGACACCAGGAGCTGGTTCATTGAAAGAATTAACAAAATTGATAAACCATTAGCCAGTTTGATCAAAAAGAAAAAGAACCCAAATAAATAAAATCAAGAATGAAAGAGGAGAGATCACAACTAATGTAACAGAAATACTAACAATAATAAGAAAATATTACCAGCAATTATATGCCAATAAAATGGACAATCTGGAAGAAATGGACAAATTGGTAGAAACATATACACTACCAAAACTGACACAGGAAGAAATAGAAAATTTGAACAGAACCATAACCAGTAAAGAAATCAAATCAGTAATCAAAAATCTCCCAAAGAACAAGAGTCCAGGGCCAGATGGCTTTCCAGGGGAATTCTACCAAACATTTAAGGAAGACTTAACGCCTATTCTCTTGAAGCTGTTCCAAAAAGTAGAAATGGAAGGAAAACTTCCAAACTCTATGAAGCCAGCATTACCTTGATTCCAAAACCAAAGACCCCACTAAAAAGGATAACACTATAGACCAATTTCCCTGATGAACATGGATGCAAAAATCCTCAACAAGATATTAGCCAACTGGATCCAACAACACATTAAAAAAATCATTCACCATGACAAAGTGGGATTTATACCTGGGATGCAGGGCTGGTTCAACATCCACAAAACAATCAATGTGATTCATCACAACAATAAAAGAAAGGACAAGAACCACAAGATCCTCTCAATAGATGCAGAGAAATCATTTGACAAAATACAGCATCCTTTCTTGATAAAAACCCTCAAGAAAGTAGGGACAGAAGGAGCATACCTCGAGATCATAAAAGCCATATATGAAAGACCCAACACTAATATCATCCTCCATGGGGAAAACCTGAGATCTTTCCCCCTAAGGTCAGGAACAAGATAGGGATGTCCACTCTCGCCACTGTTATTCAACATACTATTGGAAGTCTTAGCCTCAGCAATCAGACAACACAAAGAAATGAAAGGCATCCAAATTGGCCAGGAGAACGTCAAACTTTCACTCTTCACAGATGACAAGATACTCTATATGGAAAACCCAAAAGATTCCACCAAAAAAACTGCTAGAACTGATCTATGAATTCAGCAAAGTGGCAGGATATAAAATCAATGCACAGAAATTGTTTGTATTCCTATGTACCAATAATGAAGCAACAGAAAGAGAAACCAAGGAATCAGTCCCATTTACAATTGCACCAAAACTCATAAAATACCTAGGAATAAACCTAACCAAAAGGTGAAAAATCTATACACTGGAAACTATAGAAAGTTTATGAAAGAAACTGACGAAGACACAAAAAATGAAAAAAATATTCCATGCTCCAGGATAGGGAAGAAAAAATATTGTTAAAATGTCAATACTACCAAAAGCAATCTACATATTCAATGCAATCCCTATCAGAGTAACACAAGCATTCTTCACAGAGCTAGAACAACTAATCCTAAAATATGTATGGAACCAGAAAAGACCCCAAATAATCAAAGCAATCTGGAAAAAGAAAACCAAAGCATGAGGCATCACAATCCCAGATTTTAAGCTGTATTACAAAGCTGTAATCATCAAGACAGTATGGTAATGGCACAAAAACAGACACTCAGTCAATGGAACAGAATAGAGAACCCAGAAATGGACCCAGAAATGTATGGCTAACTAGTATTTGACAAATCAGTTAAGAATATCCAATAGAATAAAGACAGTGGCTTCAGCAAGTGGTGCTGGGGAAACTGGTCAATGACGTGCAGAAAAATAAAACTGGACCACTTTTTTTTAATGTTTATTTTTGACAGAGAGACAGAGTGTGAGTGGGGGAGGAGCAGAGAGAGGGGGAGACAGAATCTGAAGCAGGCTCCAGGCTCTGAGCTGTCAGCACAGAGCCCGATGCGGGGCTCGAACTGACGAACCATGAGATCATGACCTGAGCCAAAGTTGGACGCTTACCAACTGAGCCACCCATGCACCCCTAATCTGGATGACTTTCTTACACCATACACTAAAATAAACTCAATATGGATGAATGGTCTAAACGTAAGACAGGATGTCATCAAAATCCTCAAGGAGAAAGCAGGCAAAAACCTCTTTGACCTTGGCTGCAGAAACTTCTTACTCAACACGTCTCCAGAGGCAAGGGAAACAAAAGCAAAAATGAACCATTGGGACCTCATGAAAATAAAAATCTTCTGCACAGCGAAGGAAACAATTAGCAAATCTAAAACACAAGTGATGGAATGGGAGAAGATACTTGCAAATGACTTATCAGATAAAAGGTTAGTATCCAAAATCTATAAAGAACTTACCAAAATCAACACCCAAAAAGCAATAATCCAGTGAAGGAATGGGCAAAAGACATGAATAGACACTTCCCCAAAGAAGACATCCAGATGGCCAACCAACACATGAGAAAATGCTCAACATCACTCATCATCAGGGAAATACAAATCAAAACCACCATGAAATACCACCTCACACCTGTCAGAATGGCTAACATTAACAACTCAGGCAACAACAGATGTTGGCGAGGATGTGGAGAAAGAGGATCTCTTTTGCACAGCTGGTGGGAATGCAAACTGGTGCAGCCACTCTGGAAAACAGTATGGAGGTTTCTCAAAAAATTAATAGAACTACCCTACAACCCAACAATTGCACTACTGGGTATCTATCCAAAGGATACAGATGTGCTGTTTCAAAGGAGCATATACAGAGCAGAACAGACTCTCCAGAGCCAAGCGTACACAAGAGGCCCACATAAGAGGGTAGGAAGGGTGGAGAGGCGGTGGGCACTACACAGACTGGTGGGAGGGAGCTGGGGCAGCAGAGGGGCAGCCCGCCTGGCAAGGCAGAGCCCCCAAGTCTGGCTTGCAAAAGCGGAGGGGCTGGATGGAGTGTGTTTTGACAGCCAGCGGGACTTAACATCTGGAATATTATAAGTCAACAGCTCTGCTCTGAGAGTGGGAGGGCTAGAGGACAATGGGAGGGAGAGCTGTTGAGCCCGAGAGGACAGAGCTCAGCTTGGCGGGGAACATAGGTGCTCACCAGTGCTGTCTCCCTCGCCCACCCCCTAGCCAAAATCCCAAAGAGAACCAGTTCCATTAGGGAACTTACTAGCACCATGCAAATACCCAACGCTGTGCTTCTGTGGATCCATCCCTCTGACGGGTCTGCCTCCCTCCCAGTGCCATAGGGCCTCTCCAGAAGCGGGTCACTGAAGGCAAAGCAAGCTGAGTCTGCCCCTCCCGCCCCTGTGCACCTCGCAGATCCAACCTGGCTAATACGCCAGCTCCAACAGAAGCAGCACCACAAGCCTGGCAGTGTGCAAGTAGCCCAGACAGGAGCCACACCATTCCACAGTGAGTCCTGCCCCTGGAAGAGGGGAAGATAAGGTACACACCAGTCTGACTGTGGCCCCAGCGGTGGGCTGGTGGCAGACATCAGGACTGACTGCGGCCCCGCCCACCAAAGCAAGTTACTCCAGACAGCACAGGGGAAGAGCCCTGAAGTTCTTTGCCACTCCAGGGACTAACCAAAATGACGAAACGGAAGAATTCTCCTCAAAATAAACTCCAGGAAGTGGCGACAGCTAACGAACTGATCAAAAACGTTTTAAGCAATGTAACAGAAAATGGATTTAAAATAATAGTCATAAAAATAATCACTGGGCTTCAAAAAAGTATAGAGGACAGCAGAGAATCTATTACTACAGAGATCAAGGGACTAAGAAACAGTCAGAAGGAGCTAAAAAATGCTATAAATGAGCTGCAAAATAAAATGGAGGCGACCAGAGCTCGGATTGAAGAGGCAGAGGAGAGAATAGGTGAATTAGAAGATGAAATTATGGAAAAAGATGAAGCTGACAAAAAGAGATATGAAAATATCCAGGAATATGAGGGGAGAATTAGAGAACTAAGTGACACAATTAAACACAATAACATACGCATAATTGGGATTCCAGAGGAGGAAGAGAGAGGGAAAGGTGCTGAAGGTGTACTTGAAGAAATCATAGCTGAGAACTTCCCTGATCTGGGGAAGGAAAAAGGCATTGAAATCCAAGAGGCACAGAGAACTCCCTTCAGACCTAACTTGAATCGATCTTCTGCACGACATATCATAGTCAAACTGGCAAAATACAAGGATAGAGAATTCTGAAAGCAGCTAGAGATAAACATGCTCTAACATATAAAGGGAGACCAATAAGACTAGTAATGGATTTATCTACTGAAACCTGGCAGGCCGGAAAGGAATGGCAGGAAATCTTCAATGTGATGAACAGAAAAACCACGAAGCCAAGAATCCTTTATCCGGCAAGTCTGTCATTTAGAATAGAAGGAGAGATAAAGGTCTTCCCAAACAAACAAAAACTGAAAGAATTCATCACCACTAAACCAGCCCTAAAAGAGATCCTAAGGAGGATCCTGTGAGACAAGGTACCAGAGACATCACTACAAGCATGAAACCTACAAACATCACAATGACACTAAACCCACATCTATCTATAATAACATTGAATGTAAATGAACTAAATGCTCCAACCAAAAGACATAGGGTATCAGAATGGATAAAAAAAACAAGACCCATCTATTTGCTGTGTACAAGACACTCATTTTAGAAGTGAGTACACCTTCAGACTGAAAATAAGGGGATGGAGAACTATCTATCATGCTACTGGAAGTCAAAAGAAAGCTGGAGTAGCCATACTTATATCAGACAAACTAGATTTTAAATTAAAGGCTGTAACAAGAGATGAAGAAGGGCATTATATAATCATTACAGGGTCTATCCATCAGGAAGAGCTAACAATTATAAATGTCTATGCGCCGAATACCAGAGCCCCCAAATATATAAAACAATTACTCATAAACATAAGCAACCTTATTGATAAGAATGTGGTAATTGCAGGGGACTTTAACACCCCACTTACAGAAATGGATAGATCATTGAGACACACGGTCAATAAAGAAACAAGGGCTCTGAATGAGACATTGGATCAGATGGACTTGACAGATATATTTAGAACTCTGCATCCCAAAGCAACAGAATATACTTTCTTCTTGAGTGCACATGGAACATTCTCCAAGATAGATCACATACTGGGTCACAAAACAGCCCTTCATAAGTATACAAGAATTGAGATCATACCATGCATACTTTCAGACCACAATGCTATGATGCTTGAAATCAACCACAGGAAAAAGTCTGGAAAACCTCCAAAAGCATGGAGGTTGAAGAACACTCTACTAAAGAATTAATGGGTCAACCAGGCAATTAGAGAAGAAATTAAGAAATATATGGAAAAAAATGAAAATGAAAATAAAACAATCCAAATGCTTTGGGATGCAGCGAAGGCAGTCCTGAGAGGAAAATACATTGCAATCCAGGCCTGTCTCAAGAAACAAGAAAAATCCCAAATACAAAATCTAACAGGAACATACTTAAACCTCATAAAAGCCATTTATGAAAAGCCCACAACTAATATCATTCTCAATGGGGAAAAACTGAGAGCTTTCTCCCTGAGATCAGGAACGCGACAGGGATATCCACTCTCACCGCTATTGTTTAACATAGTGTTAGAAGTTCTAGCATCAGCAATCAGACAACAAAAGGAAATCAAAGGCATCAAAATTGGCAAAGATGAAGTTAAGCTTTCATTTTTTGCAGATGACATGATAGACTCCACCAAAAGTCTGCTAGAACTGATACATGAATTCAGCAATGTCGCAGGATACAAAATCAATCTACAGAAACCAGTTGCATTCTTATACACTAATAATGAAGCAACAGAAAGACAAATAAAGAAACTGATCCAATCCACAACTGCACCAAGAAGCATAAAATACCTAGGAATACACCTAACCAAAAATGTAAAAGATCTGTATGCTGAAAACTATAGAAAGTTTATGAAGGAAATTGAAGAAGATATAAAGAAATGGAAAAACACTCTGTGCTCATGGATTGG
The DNA here is from genome assembly GCF_022079265.1 of Lynx rufus. Lineage (NCBI taxonomy): Eukaryota > Metazoa > Chordata > Mammalia > Carnivora > Felidae > Lynx > Lynx rufus. The sequence goes on along the minus strand of NW_025814823.1, from coordinate 126,187,133 downwards.
AAGAATAAATATTGTTAAAATGTCAATACTACCCAAAGCTATCTACACATTCAATGCAATCCCAACCAAAATTGCATCAGCATTCTTCTCAAAGCTACAACAAGCAATCCTAAAATTTGTATGGAACCATAAAAGACCCCGAATAGCCAAAGTAATTTTGAAGAAGAAGACCAAAGCAGGAGGCATCACAATCCCAGACTTCAGCCTCTACTACAAAGCTGTCATCATCAAGACAGCATGGTATTGGCACAAAAACAGACACATAGACCAATGGAATAGAATAGAAACCCCAGAACTAGACCCACAAAAGTATGGCCAACTAGTCTTTGAAAACGCAGGAAAGAATATCCAATGGAAAAAAGACAGTCTCTTTAACAAATGGTGCTGGGAGAACTGGACAGCAATATGCAGATGGATGAAACTAGACCACTTTCTTACACCATTTACAAAAATAAACTCAAAATGGATAAAGGACATGAATGTGAGACAGGAAACCATCAAAACCCTAGAGGAGAAAGCAGGAAAAACCTCTCTGACCTCAGCTGCAGCAATTTCTTACTTGACACATCCCCAAAGGCAAGGGAATTAAAAGCAAAAATGAACTATTGGGACCTCATGAAGATAAAAAGCTTCTGCACAACAAAGGAAATAATCAACAAAACTAAAAAGCAACCAACGGAATGGGAAAAGATACCTGCAAATGACATATCAGACAAAGGACTCTAGTATCCAAAATCTATAAAGAGCTCACCAAACTCCACATCCAAGAAACAAATAATCCAGTGAAGAAATGGGCAGAAAACATGAATAGCCACTTCTCTAAAGAAGGACATCCCGATGGCCAACAAGCACATGAAAAGGTGCTCAACGTCGCTCCTCATCAGGGAAATACAAATCAAAACCACACTCAGATATCACCTCACACCAGTCAGAGGGGCCAAAATGAACAAATCAGGAGACTATAGATGCTAGAGAGGATGTGGAGAAATGGGAACCCTCTTGCACTGTTGGTGGGAATGCAAACTGTTGCAGCCACTCTGGAAAACAGTGTAGAGGTTCCTCAGAAAATTAAAAATAGACCTACCCTATGACCCAGCAATAGCACTGCTAGGAATTTACCCAAGGGATACAGGAGTGCTGATGCATACGGGCACTTGTACCCCAATGTTTATAGCAGCACTTTCAACAATAGCCGAATTACAGAAAGAGCCTAAATGTCAATCAACTGACGAATGGGTAAAGAAATTATGGTTTATATACACAATGGAATACTACATGGCAATGGGAAAGAATGAAATATGGCCCTTTGTAGCAACGTGGATGGAATTGCAGAGTGTTAATGTTAAGTGAAATAAGTCGTACAGAGACAGACAGATACCGTATGTTTTCACTTTTACATGGATCCTGAGAAACTTAACAGAAGTCTGTGGGGGAGGGGAAGGAAAATAAAAACAGGTTAGAGAGGGAGAGAGCCAAAGCATAAGAGACTTTTAAAAACTGAGAACAAACTGATGGTTGATGGGGAGGGTGGGTGATGGGTATTGAGGAGGGCACCTTTTGGGATGAGCACTGGGTGTTGTATGGAAACCAATTTGACAATAAATTTCATATAAAAAAAACCAAAAAATTAAAAAAAAAAACAAAAAAAAAACCAAAGGGGCACATACACCCCAATGTTTATAGCAGTGCTATCAACAATAGCCGAAGTATGGAAAGAGCTCAAATTTCCACCGATGGATGAATGGATAAAGAAGATGTGGTATACACACACACACACACACACACACACACACACACACACACACAGACAATTGTGGTATCACTCGGCAATCAATGGAGTATTACTCGGCAATCAAAAGGATGAAATCTTGCCATTCGTAACTACATGATGGAACTAGAGGGTATTATGCTAAGCAATATTACTCAGGGAAAGACAATGATCACTCATATGAGGACTTTAAGATACAAAAACAGATGAACTGAAGGGAAGCAAAAATAATATAAAAACAGGGAAGGGGACAAAACATAAGAGACTCTTAAATATGGAGAACAAACAGAGGTTTACTGGAAGGGTTGTGGGAGGGAGGATGGGCTAAAAGGGTAAGGGACATTAAGGAATCTACTCCTGAAATCATTGTTGCACAATATGCTAGCTAACATGGATATAAATTTAATAAATAAATAAAGAGAAAGGAAAAAAATCTTGAAATTCAGAAAAACTTTCACTGGATTTTTGGTAATGTGTGAATACTGACAATATTTATATTGAGAATTATAATAAGGCATCAATAGGGTACGCATTTGACTTCTACTGAATATTTTATATAACCCTTTTTTAAATGTACTTATTTATCTTGAGGGCGGGGAGGAGCAGAGAGAGAGCGAGATGGAGAATCCCAAGCAGGCTCTGTGCTGTTGGTGCTGAGCCAGACACAGGGCTAGATCTCAGGAATGTTGAGATCATGACCTAAGCCAATATTAAGAGGCAAACCCTTAACCGACTAAGACACCCAGGTGCCTCTAACCTTTCTTTTTACCCAACTTCTGTTATCTTGAAATTTTCATTATTCTGTGTTTGTGAGTGTGTATGTGTGTGTTTCTCTCATCCTTATTCCATCTACTCATCAGAAATAGATGAAAAATGTCTGATTTACAAAGGAATGGTATGACTTTCTTCCATGGCAACCTCCTGCCCAGATAGCACTTAGTGATAAAGGGCCAGCCTGTTTAGAATGGGAGATGTTTGTCTTTACGTAGACAGTAGTCAACCTTTGACTTGTTTCAAATGAATGGATATTTCTATGCATTATTACATTATGTGTATACATTCCACTCAAGTTTACCTAGTTTTTAACATTGAAATTCAATTTACAAACACTTTTTACATTGTCAAAACTCTTGGAACTTTCGGAAGAAATGAGTGTTTCAAATATACCAAAACTCTGCACACAGAAGTATGTATTATAGATACTTATAAGAATTTATTAGTAATTGTAATGAGAGATATGATTGGGGTATTGGGTTTCATATGAGCTATATCTGTGGGATAAGTAGCCAACCTCAAAGTTTCTACAAGAGGTTATAAGGGTCGTGATCACCAGACTGCAAGCTCCCTTACAGCAGGGAATATGTTGCATTCTTCATGGCCTATCCTATATTTAGTCAATATGTTTGTTGAATGAATAAATCAATGAAAAACATGATTTTACCCTACAGTTGATCTCTCTAGAAGTTAAGACAAGAGAAAGGCCACTTCTATTTGCACGGACAGACATTTCTTTAACAGAATTCAAAAGTATACTCAGAAAACACCTCTGGGGAACTTCCTAGAAAAGAATTATATACCATGTCAACTCCTACAAAAGGAATGACCCATAGATAAGGAATTACAGACCTGAACTTTCCCTGAAAGTGAAAGGGATCTCTTTGATAAGCTTGGGTGATGATCCAGCCAGACTGGTCCTTCTCTAACCGCTTTCTTTTGCTTTCTTATTGCTGACACTGGAACTTTTCCAGGCCCACAGCTGCACCCTCTACAAAAATGCATTCACGTTTCTCACATGGTTATGGATCTATTGATCTGGCCAGCAGACACTGGTATGCTGTTTGTGCTCAGCAAATGCCAAGTACATCTTTCAGACTTTACCAGGAAACCAAATGCCATCAGGAGCTTTGGCTGTGAATATAGCAACTGACCCTTGAGGGAATGGAATATAAGTGCAGAATGAGAATTTCTAGCTGAAGTTTACATCTTATACCTCCCCACCCTCACGACACGCCATTATTTCTTCTGCCAGCTTCCTGTGTGGCTGGAGGTGATGACAGTGGTGCCCACACCTCTCAAAATGCGTTTAGTCATATAAAGGAGAAATAATCCACCGACATCCATTGCGCCCACTCCCTTATCCCAAGCTAGCATTCCCCTGGAAATTGTATGCAAAGTATTATCTCTATATATACCCTTTAAATTTTGTAAAGAGAGGGTCTCGTGGATTTCTTCACATTTTTAGAAGACTTTACTGTCTACATAAATGTGTTATACAATTAGACTCTTAAGGTGTCAGTGGAAAAGAATGATAACATGTTGCCAACAAAATAAGTCAAGCTGGTTCCTTTTGAGAGATATTAGAAGGCTCAGATGTCTGGATGCTAAGGTTTTATAGGTCCTGTCATAATCTTGGCACCAGGTGAATACTACAGTTAAAAAAATCTCTAAAACTCTGCTGTACATAAAAATATGCATTAACAAGCAGGATTTGAGAATCCTATAAAGAGTATGATGTCTGCCAAAAGGAAAGAGCAGAGGAGAAATTATTGAGATTTTAATTGGACTGGCAATGCTGGGAGGGCTCTGTGGAAGTTCACAGTAACTACCGAGTGAGTACACATACCCCATCTATACACAGAGTAAAAAAAACAAAAGGTAGCCAGCTATCTCAATAGTACAGAAAGCTTTCTTCCCCATGCCTACAATTTGACTAACAAAATTTTGCAGTCCAAAGATGACTAAGTAATGTGATTCTGAAGCCCATGTAACTCCTATCTACTGATAAGATGAAAAAGTTAAAACCTGGTGAAATATGGCAAAGATAAAAAAAAAAGAGATTTTAAGTGGCAGACACACTAAGTAGGGAGAATTTGATCAAGTGTAATAACTAGATTAGGAATTAAAATACCTGTATTTAACTGTTTAGGAGCAGGCTAAGTGTTTATCAAAACAAAGCTAAGCACAGGGATGGGCAGAACAGACTAAAATGCTTCTGAGTAGATACTGGACCCAGTTTTATCACAAGGGATCATCTTATTATCGGGCAATGAACTAAAGAAATATGGAGAGTACCATGTTAGAAAGAATGCAGGGAAGAAGGTTCTAAGTCCAGACATCTGAGTCCTAAGGATATAAGGTTTGCAAAGAAAAGAACATGTGAGGATAGAGGCAGAGACCAAGAAAGAGAAAGAATCCCAAATAAGCTCTGCACTGTCACTGTCTGTGCTGAGCCTGAATCAGGGCTCAATCTCATGAACCATGAGACCATGACCTGAGTCAAAATCTAGAGTTGGATGCTTAATTGACTGAGCCACCGAGGCACACCAGAGTGCTTCTTATTTGTAATGAGTGGAGGCTCAGAGACCCAAATACAATGCCCGTAGACATGATTGACCATAAAGTGAGCTGAAAAGAGAGAGGATGGACATAAAGTGAGAATATCAAGAATTATTCTTGAGGGTGGTCCTCAACACCACATTAAGCACTGATGTCCACAGCTCCTCTGAGCAAGATTAGTTATACATTTGAATACTTTTCCCTCCAGACTTCTGAAGTCTTAGCTGAGACCCTTGCAATAAAAGATTAATGGAAGAAAAATAAACAGAAGTTTATTCATCTGTATACCTCCCCAAGTGACTTAGAATGCAGGCTTGGGCGCCTGGGTGGCGCAGTCGGTTGAGTGTCCGACTTCAGCCAGGTCACGATCTCGCGGTCCGTGAGTTCGAGCCCCGCGTCGGGCTCTGGGCTGATGGCTCAGAGCCTGGAGCCTGTTTCCAATTCTGTGTCTCCCTCTCTCTCTGCCCCTCCCCCGTTCATGCTCTGTCTCTCTCTGTCCCAAAAATAAATAAACGTTGAAAAAAATTTAAAAAAAAAAAAAAAAGAATGCAGGCTTAAGGATCATCTTAATAGGGGTGGAGGGATCTTCGGGGACAGTAAACGATTTTTAGAAACGATGAATAGCTCCTTAGTAGATGGAAGGTGTGATAGTTTGTGACACTTGTCTAGATGTGATGTGGACTTGATTTCTCCTTTCCCATGACAAGAGTCCATCCTCCCTGGTTGATGAAATTATGAGGGAGGAGATTCGTGACAAGTGATTTCTTTTTGGAGGATTTGTCTTTAGACAGATGACAGAGTTTAGAATAAGCTTTTTACTGCATTTGCTATTTTCCAAGTACCTACAGCTCAAAATAATCCATTTGCCAAAGTGGCATTTTTGGGGGTGGCATATTCTACCTGTCATGTTCTGCTTTGGACCAGACTGGTTAAGACAGTGCATGTTACTCTCCAACAAACCTGAATTTCAGCAAAAGAGATGCTACATGGGGATAAAGGCCAGGGAAACTGCACTCAAGACTCCAATGAGAATTAAATTCCTTCCTAGTCCAGTTGACAACCCATGGTGTTTATACTACCATATTGTCTACACTTATGACTTGCTATTTATGGTTAATGTACATGTTCATAACAAAGCAGCAGCTAATCTCCTCTAGCACAAGAGCACAGAAACCACCAACTGAATAGCATACTTTGTTTTCTCTATGTATCTGGATTTGAGCAAATACAGTGGACCTTACAACTGCATCAACTCTTCCCTGTCTCCAACTTCTCCATGAGCAATGGGACAGTCACAAGTGTTCCCTCTATTAATCTATGGCCTTGTAAAATTAACTATATTCTGAGCTCAATTTTTCATAAATTGTTCACAGCATTAAAAATAAATAGGTGGCAGAAACACAGAAAAAGTTAAAATATACTATCTTCCCCTCTTATGGACGCAGTGGCAGAAAATAATGCACGCATAATTCTATGTAGTTGAGTGTCCATGTAAAGTTTAGGTAATTTTATATAAACAATTAGGTGTATTAAAAGCCAATGCATAATTAACACTGAATGTGTAGTCAACTAGAACAAAAAAGTAAATCACTGCTCTAAGAATACATACTGTCTTAGAAAACATCACCAAGGGGCGCCTGGGTGGCGCAGTGGGTTAAGCGTCCGACTTCAGCCAGGTCACGATCTCGCGGTCCGGGAGTTCGAGCCCCGCGTCGGGCTCTGGGCTGATGGCTCAGAGCCTGGAGCCTGTTTCCGATTCTGTGTCTCCCTCTCTCTCTGCCCCTCCCCCGTTCATGCTCTGTCTCTCTCTGTCTCAAAAAAAATAAATAAACGTTGAAAAAAAAAAAAAAGAAAACATCACCAAAGTATTTTTTTATATATAAGTAACTTAACAGTGTTTTAACATTAAGGATCCTAGAGCAAACTCAAACTTCAGAAGCCATTAAAAATTGATCTTCTGTGTTTGACTGGAAAAGCATGTTTTGATTATAAGATAATGTAGTACAGTCATGATCAATTTATTATCTCTCACCAGCTCTTTTTTCTTCCAACTTTCCTAATTTTAAAATTCATAGATATTTCAACAGCAGAGTAATACATCTGTTTCTAATTCATTTACATTTTGTTTGTTGTGATGTTTCATATGAGCTATTAGAAGTACCAGAAGCTTTGGCTTTTATGGAGGATATTAAGTTTTCTTTCTTCTTTTTTTTTTTTTCCCTTTGAATAAGGCTGGCATACTTTACAAGGAATAAAAACAAACCAGATCTCCAAAGCTTCTAGTTTAATTTGAAATACAACTCAAAAGCTTCAAACAGATTTTTAAAAGGTGATACAGTGTCTCCTTCCAGTCTTGCAGTTAAAGACCTCAAGAGGTCTTATTTTCCAGCCCACCATTACATTGCACTATTTGTTTATTTTTAATATGGAGATGTCTTGGTGAATGCTGTGATTTTATTGGACAATGGCAATCTTTCTAAGAGGAAGTTTGAAAACTCAGAGATCTCAGAGCTGTTTTAGAAAAGGACATCTTCAACAAGTTCAGAAATAAGTCAACCTTAACTTTGCAAAAAGTCTAAGTGCTACTTATTTTCAGTACATTAATTTTGTAAAATGGATTCAACAGCTCTAATACAACAACAACAAGAAACCCAGAAGTCTATCTTTTGTTCCTAACTCAAAGGAGGATATTCTCTAGGATTGGAAAACCAAAGGCAAACATGTAATTCATCATTTTACTAATTTTTTAAGCCCATTACTTCATCTTTTTTCCCCTTGCACCACCAATTGATTTGGAGAACATTATAAACATTCTCAATATAGACATTCTCATATTTATTTTTAAGTATACTTTTTAACGTTTACTTTCATTTTTTTGGATTAAAAAAATTTAATATAATTTATTGTCAAATTGGCTTACGTGCAACACCCAGTGCTCATCCCAACAAGTGCCCTCCTCAATGCCCATCACCCATTCCCCCCTCCCCCTCCTCCCTTCCCCCTCAGTTTGTTCTCTGTATTTAAGTGTCTCTTGTGGTTTGCCTCCCTCTTATTTCTTAATAATAATCTTTTAAATTAGCTTCCTGCTTATACATGAGATGCTCATGAAAAAACTGAAGGCTGGACAAATGACTATTCAACTTTTAAAAGTAAGTTCCTTACTGACAACCCTGAGCCTGCTTGGGATTTTCTCTCTCCCCCCCTCCCTCTGCCCTCCATCCCTCCCTGACCCCTCTTCTCTCCTTCTGTCTCAAAATAAATAAATAAAACTTTCAAAAAAGAAGAATGTGAAACTAAACTAAAAAAGGGATGTGAACTCAAAAGTAGAACACACTGCACCACACCCATGTCTTTACTCAAATCTCTTCTCTTTGGTTCAGTCTCCTATGTTTATTTCGTGACAAATAATGTCATGATTCAGGGACAAGCTTTGCCTCTTTTCAGAGGAATGCATTGCTTATGGAGATTCCACTTAGATTTTGAAGAACTATGAAGTTGGAGGTAAGACAGAGTGGCAATAACAAAGTTGTAGCAAAGTCAGAGGACATGAGGAGCAGGGCTAACAACACAGCTGGGAGAAGGCTGCGGAGGTGACCGGACGTGAACAGAGGTCGGGAAGTTATGGTGACCTAATAGCTACTACATGTAAGAGTGCTTGTTCTGTTCTAGGCACAGCTCCACATGCTTTACATACATTAATTTATATAATCTATACAACAATCCTATAAACCTACCCCTTTTTTTCCCCAACAGATGGATAAACTGAAGCAAGGAGAGTTTTAATAACATGTCCAGCCTACAGTGGAGCTGGGATTAAAATCCTCTCAGTCTGGAAGTGCCTGGTGGCTCAGTGGGTTAATCGTCAGACTCTTGATTTAAGCTCAGGTCATGATCCCACGGTTTGAGGGTTTGAGCCCCACATCTGGCTCTTTACTGTCAGTGTAGAGCCCACTTCAGATCCTCTATCTCCCTCTCTCTCTGCTCCTCCCCAACTCACCCTCATTCTCTTTCTCTATCAAAAATAAATAAGCATTAAAAATTAAATATATATATATATATTCTCTCAGTCTGACTCAAGTCTCTATGCACTTAACCACTGGGCTATGCTGCCTCTTCTTTGCTACAGGAAAGTGATTTCAGGAAAAGGAGAGGAATGTGGAAAATACAGAGTTCAGTTTTCTAAATGCCTGAGGAAAAAAACAAAAGGCAGATGAAGTTTCCTCTGAACCCTTTCTTTAGTGTTCTTTCAACACAAATGATGTCTCTTGGTCTAATGGATAAACTAAGAAATAGTGTTTATTCTGTCAGGCAAAATGAAATGAAAACTGAGTTCCCATTCTTGGATGCCATATAAATAATATAAAATGCTTAGGAAACACCAAGTTAGATTTTACAATCCAAAGAACACATTTATTCCCCAATAGTAGCAACAAGATAATAAAGTTTTACAATCAAAGTGCCATAAAATAAAAACTCCCCAAAAGATGCCTGTGAGAATAGTGACTGGCATTCCCCATCAGCACAACTTCCTGAGGGATGAAGTCATTCAAACAACTGCATTTGTGCATTGTAGGAAACAAGGAAGTTGGATTTTTGCTTTTGATGGTGCTGCTATTTTAGAACAATCTCAATTTTGGAGCAAGGTCTTAAGAACTTTCATGTAGGGCTAGTGGTACCTTCCATCTTGAGGATGGAGCCTAACATCTCTTTCAGGGATAGAAATGCTTCTGTCTGTCTGTTCTCTCTCCCTCTATTCTTATGAAGAAAATGACTGACAGGAAACCAAGTCATGCCTTGAATTGTTACTTCTTGCCTCATCCAAAGTAAGCTTGCCTTGGAACCTTCTAGAAATATTCTGATCATGCTTGGTTTTGCTTTTTGATTCAATGAACATATCTAATATATACGTGCTTTAAAGAAACATCCCAGTGTGGGCTCCTATGTAAAAATGCAGAGTTTACTGGGAACATTTGGTTATTCTGTGGCTAAATGATTCGGCATCATGGAATCCAAACAGTCTACACCTACATTTCCTGTCTGCAGTTGGCAGCCCACACCACCACACCCACTTCCCCAAGTGAACACCTTCAAAGGTCATCACTTACATTCTTCTGGCTCACAGTTACTTTCCTGGAGAGAAGTACACTCTGCATTTCAAGGGTGATAAAACACCAATTCACCACAATTTTTCAAACAGTTACTGAAAAGCTACCTTGATGCTCTAAACTGCAGCATGTAATCCAGACAACACCCCCTACAGTGGGCTCTTACAGTCTAAAGCTCAGGAAGCTAGGTAACGCGCAGTGACACAATACAGAACCACTCTATCACTGTTCCCAGCTTGAACAGCATAAATCAAAATACCTAAGATATATTCTACTATTCATGCATTATGTATGGTTTTTGAGATCACTCATCCAAGTAGCCATTTGGTGTATTTTGGAATATGTAGTATGGGGTTTTATACAATTCCATGAAAATGTTCATTATTCTTAAATCACCAATCTTAAAAAAACTACTGTAAACAAGACTTAAGGACAGTGAAACCAGTGGTTTGCATGCAAAGAGGCCCTTTTTTTAAGGGACAGAAGCCATACATTTTCAATTATCCTTCCCTAAGTTAACGCTTGTTTTCCTTTTTAAAAACAAACATATTTATGCCTTGCTCCCTTTTGCAGAATTATTCAACTACCTTTTGACATGAATTGTTGGAAAATTTAATATTCTTTTCCTTGAGATTGCAGTGGAATACCAAAAAAAAAAAAATCAACAAAGACAGTTATAATCACAGGAGAGAGGAATTCAGGCATTATGGCATATAGCAAGTATTTACTGAAGGAAAGAAGGAAGAGATGCACAGAAGGGCTTTCCAGCACTTTCAGTGGGATGTGGTAAAAGCCTCAGAGAGGACAGGTACAGCTTTCCTGAAAGAGAACTAACTTGAGTTGGTTGTGAAGTGGATGGTTCAAGGAGAGATGAAGTTAATCTGCCCTTTGCAATACAGTCTCTGAAAAGTTACAGGTAAGGTACCTCTCTCATCTGTACAATGCGAAGAAGAAAGTTATTAGCATCAAATAAGTTCACAGGCTTAAAGCATCTAAAACAGGAACCAGCACACAGAAGGTGGCCAATCAGATGACTTACCTCCATGCTGGGCTTTTCCTTTCCTAACAAGCAAGACAAGATGCATGCCAGCAGCTCATGAAGGGAAGGAGTTGAAGTCCACCCAGATTCCTGTGGTTTGACCATAGGCAACTCATTTATTTATTTTCCCTTTAGTTTAATAGAAATTAATAACTAAGCCATTAAGTTAGGTCTCCTTGAAGTCCCAGAAAGAAAGCATTATGTTGATTTGATGTAACCTATAACTAAGTTTCTGGATTTTGTTAATTTCCCACTTCATGGCACACTAAGAATTGAATCCTCATTTTATACTTCTTTCTTTCTTACTACGGTAATCACATGCATGCACAGAAAGGCCATCTGTGCAGTGTTCATGTGTCCTGTTAAGCACAAGAAACCTTTTCCAGTTGCCAGGATTGACAGTGGTGTTTCTACTCCAGCCAGGCTTTCAGTGCTTCATTCCTTGGGGAGTAATACACACACCTATGTGATGAAGATCGTGTGTGTATGGGAGGAGGCCTTTGTGGGAAAGGAGAGAGTGAGAGGATCCTGGGATGCAGATTCCTTGTGCATCACAAACTTGATCGGATGAAGAGAGAAGAAGGGACCGTCCCTGTGGTTCCAAGGACCCTAAGGGGTCTCATCTCCCCAATGCATATCATCAAGTGACATTTTTTTCTAAGCTTCTCTTTTATATTTTTTTTTTGAGAGAGAGATAGACAGTGAGAGAGAGACAGGGCACATGTGAGAGAGAAGGAGAGAGAGAGAGAGAGACAGAGAGAAAGAAGCCACCCTGGCATCCACTAAGCTTCTCTTTTAAAAGGCCAAACCCATCTGCTTGAGTTACTACAAACACGCTTAAATAAAATATTTTCCAGCTCTCTCATTTTACTTGTGAGAAACTGAGGCCTTGAGAGGTAGAAGGACTTAGCAATACTCCACAGCTTGTTAGTGGGAAGAGAGCACACTAGAACCCAGGTATTCCCAGTGCCAGTCCAGAGCTCCTCCCAAGCTTCTCCTCTGTATGGTTAACCTGGCCAAGTGACAGGCATAATCTGAGACTGTTGGTTCTGAATTTAAAGTCAGGTGTGCTTCAAGTAGTGCCGAGCAGTTCACAAGTAGCAGGAACTCTCACCATTATCAACCTAGGCTCTGCCACTATCCTCTCTCCTTTGGAAAAGAGCAGTCTTTTATTCTAGGTCTTTCTCTCACTCCTCGTGTTTCTTCTTCACACAGCAAAAATAAAACCCCATTCTTACCACAGCCTACAATGCCCTGTATTATCAAAACCTTGTCTTCCCCCCTGAGCAGAAGCTGCCAATATTGAGATTCAGTCATTTTGGGTGGCTTATTGTTTCTCAAATATGCCAAACATGCTCATGCCTCCCCTTTCTAAGAAACTGCATTGTTAAAAATAGAATGGCTGTTTAAATAGGAAGAGCGGGTAAAAATTAAAAGTCAAGAAAATAGGGTTACTCGCAGAATTGTTCCAAAAAATAAATAAATCAACAATCTTAAGATATCCTGTCATAAAACAGAATCAAACTCGAGTGACAAAAATTGGTGTCATTAGAGTTGGTGATTAATTCAATATGAGGGATAAAGCCAAGAAGAAACCAAAGGTGTTTTCATGTTCTTTATGTGGTCACTGGAGGGATGGTGGTCACATTCAGTTTACTTGCTTGGGGCCAAGCAAGGATGAAAAGGAGCTACAAACACCCCCAGTCTACGGAAGAATAGATTACCACACAGAAGCATAAATACTGAGAAAAGAGTAATCTATTTGCAAGTAGGTAAGCAATTTTCAACATTAATAACTCAAGCTGCCTTGATTTGTTAGGATATATCAATGGCATTTAACTATTACAAAATGTTTTCTTATTTTGCAGAATATAATTAGGCTACACGGAATTTTAAAAAATAACAAAGGAAAGGAAAGTCTGTCTCAGATTTTTCCATTAAACAGATACAGCTGGGGTTATGCTCTTGTTGATTGCTGGCAACTGAAAGAAAATTTTGAAGACACAATTATCTAACTACTCTTAGGTGTACTATTGATACAAGAGTAGAAATTAGCACCTAAATGAACCACTTTGTTATCATGTATCATGGATTTGATTAAGCAATGGCTAAAAAAATAAATGTTTAGGGGCGCCTGGGTGGCGCAGTCGGTTAAGCGTCCGACTTCAGCCAGGTCACGATCTCATGGTCTGTGAGTTCGAGCCCCGCGTCAGGCTCTGGGCTGATGGCTCAGGGCCTGGAGCCTGCTTCCGATTCTGTGTCTCCCTCTCTCTCTGCCCCTCCCCCATTCATGCTCTGTCTCTCTCTGTCCCAAAAATAAATAAACATTGAAAAAAAAATTAAAAAAAAAATAAATGTTTAGTAAAGCCAAGAGATGTCATTTAGAGACTTTTTGGAGAATATGTAGGTTGGGTATGTTTTGATTTTAACAGACATTAAAAGTTTGATCTTGCAACTGAGAAAAATTATTAACAAGAGATGAAAATGTCACTTTCTGCCAGTTGCAAAAGCATGTGTCCAAAAGACCTAGCTGATAACTGGAAAGAGAGGCTATCAACTATTGTCTTAGTTCTCATCCTTACTTGGGTTGGGGAGTAAACAGCAGACTTCGGTGGGTGAGTCTTGCTGGGCCTTTCCTCTAGACTTTCCCTAAAACAACTTAATCTTTTTGCTTTTCTCCCCTTTGACCACATCACATCTGACTGACTGAGCTTTCCCCAGTGTATCTATCATCTCATTCTTCCCTTTCCGCCACTACCCACCTCAAACACCAGACTGGAAGGATAAAGTTCCATCTAGAAAAAATAATGTTGCATTTTTAAAATTTAGTGGGTTTTTATACTAAGAAGAAATTTACAGGGGCACGTGGGTGGCTCAGTCGGTTAAGTGTCCAACTCTTGATTTAGTCTCAAGTCATGATCTCATGATTCATGAGATTGAGCCCTGAGTTGGGCTCCAAACTAACAGTGCACAGCCTGCTTGGGATTCTCTCTCCCTTTCTCTCTGTCCCTCCCCCACTACCATGCTCCCTCTCTCTCTCCCAAAATAAATATTTTTAATTTTTTTTTAACGTTTATTTATTTTTGAGACAGAGAGAGACAGAGCATGAACGGGGGAGGGTCAGAGAGAGGAGGGGACACAGAATCCGAAACAGGCTCCAGGCTCCGAGCTGTCAGCACAGAGCCCAATGCGGGGCTCGAACTCACAGACCGTGAGATCATGATCTGAGCCGAAGTCAGCCGCTTAACTGACTGAGCCACCCAGGCGCCCCCAAAATAAATATTTTTAAAAAATGAAATGTACATGAAGTAAAATATCTGTATCTTTAATATAAGCCTTTCTGAACTTTTATGTATATGTACACACCTGTAGCCAATATCCAGATCAAGATGCTTCATTTGCTCAATCTAATGTTTTTCAGACTAATCCATGTTGTTGCATATATCTGAATTTCATTCTATTACTGCTGTTTTCAAAAATTCATTGTAGATTTATACCACAATTTTTTCTCCATTTTTCTGTGCCAGACATTTGTGTTATTTCAGTTGTGTGAATAAAGCTGCTTTGAAATGTTTTGTGTAGATCTTTTTGAGAACATAGGTCTTATTTTCTTGAGGACTAGAACTTCTAAGTTTATCTTTTTCCATAGGGACATCTGCACTGGTTTCCTGTTGCTCTTGTAACAATACCAGAAACTTAGCAGCTTAAAACAACGCAAACTTTTATTACAGCACTGGAGGTCAGACATCTAAATTGGGTTTTACTAGGTAACAATCAAGGTGTTAATAGGGCTGTGTTTTTTCTGTAGGTTCTAGGGTAGAATCCATTTCCTTATCTTTTCTATCTTCTGGATCCTGTCCATATTCTTGTGCTTATTATATTCTTCTATCTTCAAAGGCAGCAATATAAAACTGAACATTCCTCTGCCAGCTTCTTCCTGGTTCTCTCTTGCCTCCCTCCTCCATCTATCTTTAAGGAGGCTTGTGACTAACTACATTGGGTCCACCTGGGAAACACAGGCTAATCTCTGGTGGTAATCCCATCAGCTAATTAGCAACTTTAGTTCCATCTTTAACATTAATTGAACTTTGCCTTGTAAAGTAACATATTCACAGGTTCCACGGTTAGGACATTAACATTTTTAGGGGTCGTTATTCTACTTACCACAACTTGTGAGCATTCCAGAACCATTTGTTGAATTTTTCCTTCACTGAATTGTTGTGCCTTTGTCAAAAACAGCTGACCATATTTTCATGAACTCACTATGATTTTAATTTACCCTTTCTTCATATCAATAAAATTAAAACAAATTTTCATTTGCTTGTTGGCCATTCAGATATCTTCTTTTGTGCAATGTCTTTTTAAGTCTTTTTTTTTTTTTCATTTTTATTCCTGATGGTTGTTTGCCTTTTTCTTATTGATGTATGGGAACTTAAAATTTATTTTGTATATAAATCCTCATTAGGTATGCACAATGAAACATTTTATTCTAATCTGTGGCTTACCCTTTTACTTTCTTAATGATGTCATTTGATGAGCAGAAGGATTTGATGAAATCTAGCTTATTTTTTTCCCATATGATTAGTATTTTCTGTGAGTGTCCTTTTTACAAAATTCTTGCCTTCCTCAAGAACTTGAAGCTATTTTCTTATCTTTTCTTCTATAGCAGTATTGCACAATAAAAATGCAATGTGAAAAGAAAATTCAGTGTGAGTCACAAACATGAGCCACATATGTAATTTGAAACTTTCTAGTATCCACATTAAACAAAAATAGAAAGAAACAGGTGAACTAATTTTAATTTTTTAACCCAAATATCAAAATATTATTTCAAAATCTAACCAGTATAAACTTCATTAAAGAGCTCGTTTACATTTTTTTTTTTTTGTACTACGTCTTTGAAATCAGTGTGTTTTATACTTATAGCACATCTCAATTTGGACTAGCCACATTTCAAGTGTTCAGTAGCTACATGTGCTTAGTGGCTGTAGTATTAGACAGGAAAATACTAGAAGCTTGCTGGTTTCACTTATAAATTAAGGTCTATGATCCATGTCAAAATAATTTTGTGTATGTTGTGAGAAAGGAGTCAAGGTTTATTTTTTTAACATATTTACCAAGTTGCTCCAACACCATTTATTAAAAAGACTTTCCTTCCCTCATTGAATTATATTGGTTCCTTTCTTGAAAAGCAAATAATAGTACATGCTGCATCCTCTATTCTGCTCCTTTGATCTACTTATGTATCCTTATGCCATTTTAAGCTCATCTTTAATTACTGCAGATTAGAATAAATCTTAAAATCTGGGAGTGTAAATCCTCCAATTTTATCCTTCAAGTTTGCCTTGCCTGGCTTATGTCATTTGTATTTTCATATACACTTTAAAAGTAGCTTGTCAATTTTTTCTCAGGTTTTCACTGTCAGGAAACTTTGGTCTTTGAACTCTCATAATCAGCAATTTAGAATTATTATTAACTAAAAATAGAAATTAATTTTCATTAACTCCAAATGTCTAAGACTAAGTACAGAGCTACTTTAGAAAAATGGGTGCTAGGGGCACCTGGGTGGCTCAGGTGGTTAAGCATGTGACTTGGGCTCAGGTCATGATTTCATGGTCGGTGGGTTTGAGCCCCACATCAGGTTCTGTGCTGACAGCTGAGAGCCTGGAGCCTGCTTTGGACTGTGTGTCTCCCTCTCTCTCTGCCCTTCCCCTGCTCATGCTCCATCTCTCAAAAATAAATAAACATTAAAAATTAAAAAAAAAAAAAAGAAAAGAAGAAAGGGCACAAGTTGTACCCCTGTCAAAAATGCATGAGGCAATAAGACTCAAAGGCTTTCTGTGACTGATCCTAAGCAACTCTATTCTTTTGACCTCTGAAGCCCCAAAGATCACATGCAGACAGTCAATGCTAAAATAAGCAAGAGTGAGGATGGAGAAGACACTCAAAGAAAGGCTGATGTATACCAGATTACATAAGAACTTTTGAAATAGTCTTAAGAGATTTATATTCTTTTCCAATTTTGAGAGGAGCCAAAAAGACAATGTTTTTTAATAAATATTAAAACAAAACTTTCCTCCCAAATGCATATATTTATATATGTATGCATGTGTATATATAGGTATGTTATATCTATATGTATATCCACTAATAAGTTTAATTCATTTTATGACCACAGACTCTAAGTTTTGAGAGATAAAAAAAATGAAGCATAAGAGAGTAAATTACATAATTTGTTGTCACAGAATATAAGAGAAAAAACTGAAAGAAGCTTCTACAATATAGTAAATGATTGAAGTAAAACCTAGTTTATTCTCCATTTTGTCAAATAATATTTCTTAATTCACTTATATCCCTGTATATTTAGAGAACAATTATAATTAAAAATCATAATATTGACCTTGAGAGACTAGAGGATTTTTTCACATTCCATTTACTCAACACTAATTAAATATCTCTTAAGGGTCAGGTACTTTGTTTTCCTGACTTTCTTCTGAAAAACTGGACAGCAGAGTTTCTTGTTAATCCAGTGTCAGTCCAATCCATTTCCTGTTAATCAAATATCTAGGCTCCTCTAGTAACTGCTTGGGTCAGATTATACACCAGAATAATCTCTCTGTGGGGAGAAGGACTTGTCAAGAATAGGTAGAGACTTTGATTCTATACCTTCAGAAGGCAAGAGTTGAGAATGAAAGGGAAAAAATCATCTCCCTCTTCTACTTTCTGGTTTTGGCTTAATTACAAATCTGAAGGCCAGTCCTGAATGCAATCCCAGTAAAGAATGTGAATCTCCAAGAAAATACTTCTCAGAACTTTATATGCCTATGAATCACCAGGGATGTTTCTTTAAAAAAGTCTCTTCTTGTCTTAGTCTTAGAAACTCTGACTCACAAATCTGGTAAGGGGCCTGAAAATATGCATTTTTAATAAGTGCTGCTTATGATTCTTTTCTGCAAACTATAAGTATTCATGATCAATGTGTTGGTCACATGAAGGAAGTAGGCATGGCCTGTGGGGCCACTAGAGTATGATCAGGTTTATCTAGTAATGGAGCTTGTTTTTAAGAGAGGAGCCTGGGTAGAGAGAATAGAGGATGGGCACAACCTTCATTGCATTGAGTCTCTGTGCTAAACCTAGAACAAATGGGCTGGGACAGGCAGTGAAGTCTGAATTCCCAGGAAGGGGAGAGGATGAGCTTAGAGGGGCAGTGGAGGTGAGAGAGGATCTCCTACAAGAAATGGGTCTAGAACTGGCTCCACAAAAATTGTGGGAGAGAAATCATGGACCATCGAGTCAAACTTTACAGCTTCTTTTCCCCTTCTGCTTTCTCTACAACTTCCTTTCCAAGCCACAGAACACTAAGGAATGACTTTCTGTGCCCCATCACTTGGTGAAAAAGTATCAGCTGTGAGGAGTTAGGACATGCAGGACCTAGAACTAGACACTCTATCACCTACATTGCAGTTGAGCCAGAGCCTTTACAGCAAGGTTGTCTGGATTATATCTGGATGGGGATGGAAGAAAGGGCAATTTACACTAGTTGAAGATTCCAAAGAGATCCAAAAGATACGCAATAATCCAGAAGACCAATTATCACCCAGGTGGAGCACTGAGAGAATCAATCCAGCAGTTCATTAAGTCATTGGGGGATAAGTTGAGGAATGGCCAATACAAGAAGGTATAGAACATCTGTGTCAGAATCTTAACATGGTGTTAATAATATTTGGTTTGTTCTCCTTTGTTGGGCTAAGTTCGCAGTCTTAAAAAATGTAAATCAAACTAATAAAGGGTAGAAGCTTACAAGGAAAAGTCTCAGTCCTACTATTGGAAGGAATTTCAGTCTGGTAGGAATTTCATAATATCTAGAGCCATGATATCTAAAACAATGAAGCTGACAGGTAATTCCAGAACCACCATGTATATCAAGGATTTGTAAATAAGAGCAGAGGAATTTTCCAAAATGCAGCTGTGGATTCATGACAAAGACTTTAGGATCTAGCTGTAATCAGAGTTGTAGGCTATAACTATCGAGGACATCTCTCTTGAGGGAGCAAGACCCTGACCATAATAAATTTTCAGGAGCATGTTTCAGATGTTAAAGATATTTCTGCAGTGGGCACATTTTCAAAACTAATACACAAACATAGGAACAAGAAGAGAATGTTCTTATAACAATTGAGATCAAAGGTGATGTCTCAATCATAGTAAAAGGCAGAATTCCAGTTTACAGAATAAGTGTTCAAGGTCATAACTAGGTCTCTGAACTCCACGCTGGAACTCTGTAAATATCTCTAGCTCTAGATCAGATTTTGTCCTAGAGACAGGGAGATGGTCAACAGGTAAGTGATCAAAATCAGAGACAAACCAGGTTGGCCCTGTCAAAGGATCCTCTTCTCCAACTTGCAACGGACTTTTTAAGGTAACTATCCAATGAGTTGACCTAAATATTAATCAATTTTATCAGAACATCTTGGTTTCATACCACTAAGGCTTTGATCTTTACAATACTCCCAATAGTACAAGTTTCAAACATGGCAATCTATTTAAGGGTGATTTTCCAATGAAAGACTTTAAAATTTATGATGAGAGATCTGGTACTACAGATCATTTAGCTTGTAACAAGGATGACGATAAAATTCAGTTCACCATTTTCAGCTCTACTGTCTTAAGGTCCATAGAGGAGATAGTAAAAATTTCCTCAATCGAGAACAAAGGTTGTGATAATTGACCTCAGAAGCATGTGCCCCTCTGCTCTCCCCAGTGTAATTTTTCCAGTTACAATGTCTTCTTCATCCATGCCTATTAATCCTACCCCCATCTATTCAGTGCACTTAAATGCATTCTCCTTTCTGCTTTCCTAAAAATTCTGTACACCTTGATTAGAGCATTTATTACTATATTTCAGAACAATAGTAATAGTAATAATAATCTATGATCATATTATGTCAAGCTCTCTCAAGAATGGATTCCCGTGCAAGGAGAAAATTGGTCATACTTTTGCATTCTCAGGTTCTAACAGTATGCCTGACACAAAGTAGTTACGCAAGAACTTTTGTCAAACAAATGAATAACTGAATGATTATTCATTTTTCTTTAATTTTTGTAAAGAACTGTAATAGCATATTATTGGAAGAAAAAATAGGCTGTGAATTTATGTTTTCTTTAGGCATTTTTTTGCCTTTTAATATTTTACTTGTTGTATCTGTTCTTATCACCAAGGACCCTAGCAGAAATACCATTGTTTGGAGAAGAGCCAAGTGACAACATTATTCCTCCTCAAATGAAGAGACTTCTTTAAAATCTGCAGGAATTTAGCTCTATACCTTTGATGTGAAAATTTTATCATCTATTTCTGGGAAAGCTTGCTATGTTATATAAGTATATAAAGAAAGAAATGAAGAGAGGCTACCGGTCTCAACTTTTGCAGTCTACAGACTTTAGCTTCAAAGCAAAAAACGAGAGATTAATTTCTCAAGTCTTGAATTTGACTTGGAAGAAAAACAACATTCAGATCTTATTTGCATCTTATGGCTCAGTTTTATAAATGGCAAAGCTGTAAGCTTGTGCACAGAACTCCGTCTGGGCCTGACATCTGTGCTCATGAAATGAACCCTAAAACTGGTGATGAGCTTCCTACCTATATCTGCTTTTTGAAAGATGTCACTCTGAAATGTGTTACTGCCTGCTAGTGTGTGAACAACACCCCAGCCAGAACCCTGTAATTCTTTGCTGTTTGAGACAATTCCCCCTCCAGTAATCGCAGTCTTTGTAATGCTAGCCTCCATTTTGCATAAGGTCATAACTCAGAATGATCCATCTCTTCCCAAACATCTCCTTATTTGTTCTTTTCCTTACCACCAGGTAGTGATGCTATTCTTTACCTTACTAAACTTGATTTTTGCATTCCCTTATCTTTCCTTGAGCATAACTGTGAACAAAGTGGATATAAGGTAACATTGACAGGTGAGAAATCATGCTATCATCTCCCTCAGGAATTACACCATTTTGCAACCTGAAAGGTTAAGATTTGGGAAACCAATCATTCCAAGTGACATCTTATGTAAAAGACACGTCTAATTTTAACACGTTGTGAAATCTTTATGCAGATGATTAAGTTTATGAATTTTTCCACTGCAGAACAGACACATTATAACCAGCCCCTGTCATCCAAGTCTTTTCAAATTGTATATATTTCATATAGTATGTGCATTTTACACACACACACACACACACACACACACACACACACACACCATTACTTAGGTACTTCATATTTTCTTGGCAGACATTTTTACCCTACAAACCATAGCATTTCTGCTTTAGGATGGGCAAGTTGTGGTTAGGTGAAAACCTGAAACAAACCACAGACATCTTGTTTACCTCTTTTCATCATTCTAAAAATCCAAGAAAAGTAAATTAATTTAAAAGAAAATTTTCTTTATAAAAAATTAGGTATTTCTATGGTTTTAGGTTGAAAGTTCTAACCTAACTCATCCTTCAAAAAACTCAGTGGGGTTGGTAGATGAACTATAGATATAATTACATAGCAACTTTCAAATTTAGAAAATGTACCACATGGGAAAACATATGAGGAGTTTAAGGAAATTTAAGGGCAGCAGGTAGTTACAGAGTTGGCATGAAAACTGTTTCTTTATTTTCAAGGTCGGGCCCTTTGGTTAAAAAGTATTTTCAAATGCTACACAGATGACTGCCTATATCAGAATAACCTGGGAGCTTTGAAAAATCAGATTTCTTTAGCTAATCCCAAGAGATTTTCATTGAGAACATCATTTGTGGGGCCTAGGAGTCTGTAAAAACTTTCCAGATGATTCTAACGGATAGCTAGATTTGGGAACCTAAAGGCAGAAGCTTATTTTGTTCATGAAACCTTTCAACAGAAGACCCTACCTTGTACATGTCAGCTACAAATCAGGAATCTTTGAAACTTTAGTAGAAGGCAGATGAAAAAGATTGGTCCCAAGGTCTCAATGAATAGTAGAAGCACCAAGGAGTGGCTTTGTTAGGCAAGGGAGTTCAATTAGCTCCTAATAATCTCCACTAAGTCGAAGAAACATATAGTCTAAGTAAAAATATATTCTTCTTGTGCAAAACTAGACTAGACAAGACTAGATCCCTGACCAGTAGCCTCTCTAACCTGGCCCTATACGAGGAATCCGTGGCTCCTCAATTCATGCACCGAAATTATGAAGCTGTCACAGAAATGGATTCTATCCTTTTACTTCAGAGTAAACAAATCAAACAATTTCAACAATTGAGAAACTACTGGAAAGAGAATGAAGGCTTCATTCAGAATATAATTATCTAATGTATGTTGAAAATATTGAATATTCTATTAAGTATATTATGTCCATTAGATAGTTTGTTAACAGAATTTCTTAAATCTCCTGTAACCTTAATAATTTTTTGTCTGTTAAATCTATCATTTCTCAGCCATATGTCTAAAATCACCCACCATTGTGGAGATTTGTTCATTTTTCTTTGCAATAATCTCAAATTTTGCTTTATATACCTTGAGGATAGGTTATTCAGTATACATACATCCAAGAATATTATGCTTCCTTGGCAACTTGTTTCATTTATGATTATGTAACAAGCCTCTCTATCCTTGACAATGTTCCTTCCTTAAAATCTATCTTGATGATATTACTATTAATTAGTAATTGTTTGATATGTCTTTTATTTCTCTACTTTGAATTTTTCTTATATTTTAAGTGTGTATTTTATAAGTGGTTGATGGCTGAATTTATTAAAGCCTAATTTTTACCATCAGTTTAACTGGTGAGTTTAATTCACTCATGATTATTATAATCACTGATAGGATTATTTCCATTTATTTTTGTGCCTTTAGTTTTCTTTGCTTTTTTCTTCTTTCCTGCCTTTGACCTGATCAGGTTTCCTTTGTCATTCTTTTCTTTCTCCATAAGGTTTTCTTTATACATCCCATTTCTATTATTTTAGTGGTCCCATCCATACTTCAGACAGTTTAAAAGGCACTATCTTTCTTATGTCCTAAGATCAACAAAGTTTTTTGATTTTTTTTTTTTTATAAAAAGGAAGTTTCCCTCTGGAAGTATAAACATGAGCAAACTGTTGAATTTTCTGAAAACCCAAAGTCACAGTATACTGATCTAGATAATAGTACTCAGAACTGAGTCACTTCTGTGCCTTCATTTTATGGTTGTGAAGAAGAGACTGGGAAATATCTTGGATACCTTCTAGTGCGGGAGGAAGGCACTAAGAGCTCAAAGTTTCAGCAAGTCCATTTAGGGGGCTCTCACACCCCTCTGGCTGGATCTTCCTCTCCCTCCCATATGCCAGGAAGGGGCAAACTGAAGAGGTGAAGAGGTACAAGTAACTCTCCACAGACTTCTTATATACTCCTGAGAACACTGTGGGGTGGGGGGATTGGGGGGGGAGGATGGAGGTCCCTGTTGGACAGATGTGGTACCCCACTTGGAATATCTTTGAGATATGGACATATTATTTGTTTGGGAAGTTTGATCGCTCTTCATGAAGTCTCCAGGAAACTCTATCCCCTTATTGAGTAGCTGGACTTGCTGTTCTCTTTGGAAATTCATGTTAATTCCAAGTCCTCTGTTTCCTGGTGCTCTTCCAGCTCTTCATTAGCTTCTCACTCAGTTTTCTGTTCAGGCTGTTCCTGCCCTACAGATGGGCCCATTAGTCTATCCAGCCCCAGGGGCAGGAGAATATTGATATCCCTGCTGTCTCTGTGGCAGCAGATTCTGTATAGAGCCATAATGATCTCCAGCCAGACACTCTACTCTCCATGGAGTACTGACCTCCAAGGATCCCAACTGGATTCTGGATTCTCGCAGCTGGCTATTTTGGTGAGGTCAAGACAGTGATGAAGGAAGAAGTCAGAGTCAGGGATGTGGAACACAGTTCAGGGTAATTGTACAGATTTAATGGTTTGTTAGCATGCCTTCAGTTTCAAAAATCAAAAAACCTAGCTAAATTTGGCATAAGCAAGAAGGGTATTTATTGATTAAAAAGTCTCAAATGGGGCTATTTTCAAGTGATACTCAATCTAGTGACTTAAAATACATAACAAATACTCAGGCTTTTCCCCTCTTTCCCAGCTCCAATTCTCCTGTATTATTTTATTTAGACAGGACCTCATCGTATGGTCCTGAGAATGTTGCCAATAGCTCCCTGAGCTATTTCTTTATTATTTGTGTCTGCAGTGGAGAAAGATTATGCTTGACTCAGCATTTCAAGGCAAAGTTCTGGGACAGTTGAGGTCACTTGCCCAGCCCTGGTTCACTCACTCTAATCTAAGAGATTTACTCTCATTGGTTTAGTCTATCAGATGATGCTGCCTTGGAGAACTGTAGTTCTTCCTTGGTGCTACATGGATCCAAAGTTCAAGAATCAAGAGATGCTGGGAAAGAAGAAGTTGGTGCTGGCAGAGGCAGCAAACTGTCCACTGTGCTCAGACATGCTTGTCTTACCAGCTATGGGATCCAACAGTTCCTCTCCTTTACATTTCTGATTTTTTTTACCACAAGCAGGCAGACCTCTTTGTGGTGTCTCTGAAAAAAATTATCAGCATGACTCCAGGATTCTCAGCCAATGTTTTTACTTCCTGGTTGTCCCCTACACCTACCTCTTGAGAAAAAGAAATCACATAAGCAATAATATGATTGGAGCGCCTGGGTGGTTCAGTTGGTTAAGTGTTTGATTTCAGCTTAGGTCATGATCTCATGATTTGTGGGTTTGAGCTTCATGTAGGTCTCTGTGCTGACAGCCCGGAGCCTGGAGCCTGCTTTGAATTCTGTGTTTCCCTCACTCTCTGTCCCTCCCCCTCTCATGCTCTGTCTCTGTCTCTCAAAAATAAACATTAAAAAAAAAAATAATATGATATTTTATTAAATCTATAGACTCTTTCACTGTCTACAAGGCACTATTTTGATCAAAGGGTTTTAATGGGCAAATACATTTGCGTGTAAGTCACTATCTGAGGCTTAAGGATTAGATGTCATCTCTGTTTTGTTTGGAATATTTCTGTTTTAGAGAAAATAGCTTTATTGCTATTATATCCTTGGGTATCTGTAATAGTAACCATTAAAATAAAATCATAAGTGCCAAATCAGCTAATAGTCTGTACTTTTCAGTTACAGGTTTATAATTTCTTGGAGTATAATAATACCCAGGAGAATTCATTCTATACCTGGACTATCTTTATGTAAAATAGTATATCTCTAACAGAGAGAGAGGGAAAGAGAAACTTTTGACCCACTCCCACATAGATCTTTTTTTTTTTAATGTGTATTTATTATTGAGAAAGAGAGAAAGAGAGAACAAGTGGGGGTGGGGGGCGGGGAGCAGAGGGAGATGGAGACACGGAATCTGAAGCAGGCTCCAGGATCTGAGCTGTCAGCACAGACCCCAATACGGGGCTCCAACCCATGAGCCTTAAGATCATGACTTGAGCTGAAGTTGGACACAACCGACTGAGACACCCCGGTGCCCCCCATGTAGGTCCTATACTCTCAAAAGAAAGAGCCACATACTTACCTCACACCAAACTGTTAACTCTTGCTGGAGTCATTTCAGATAAAGTCAGATTAAATTCAGTTACCATGCAGGCCAGAATGCTGCCACTAGAACAAAATACTTGCTGATCACTATTTTACTTCCCTGCCCCCCCCACACACATGCACACAGTGAACTAGACTCTATATAGCATAAAGCTGCCTCATGTTAAAAAACAGTCACCACCACATGCTGTGGCACCAGTCTCAGAGGTATAGGTGTACAGGGTGGCTGCAGGTCAAGGAAAAGATTAAAACCCTGCAGTCTGGACAATGGTTAATCAATCTGAGAGTCTATTTTTCAATCTGTTCGTTTCCAACATGTGTGTCAAAATCCATTTGAGAAGGAAGCATGACAATGTGTATGAAGAAAGATGAATAGGTGTAAAGCTGGCAAACATTCATTGGCTTGAGTTGACTTATGTCTTGAACAATTTCCAAGCACATATGTATCTCAGCAGAGACTACTTAAGGAAGAGCCCAGCTCCCTAAGACACAATCTGTGTCCTCCACACATTTCTGGCTCAGCCCTCCCACCTTATAAATTCTGTGTCCATGTCAGCTCAAGAGCACCAGCTTCCTGCTGGAGAAAGCCCTGGTGTGACCCCAGGACTCAGCAGCTCCTCGCCCTTGTCATGGGTGTGAATGCTGCTGAGGCTGCAGCTTGGCCCTGACTCAAAAGTGTTAGGGGTGGTCTTGGGGCAAAGCCTCAGATGGAGAGGAAATGTTCTGCGATGTCTTTTGTCACAGATAAGATTTAACGAGTCCAGAGGATGTGTGATTAAAGGAAGCTCACAGGAAGTTGGGCTGGAGCTTTTTGAGGGCCGTTTACAAGGCTTTTTGCCTAATCATTTGAGTCAAAAAATTAAACACATCAAAAAGTAAAGGGCAGCTGTTTGATTGAAGTTGTTAAGGCAAATCCATGGAGTTTGAGGCTGGAGGGCTAGAGAAATAAAGGAGGAAAAGCCTGATGTGGAAATAAAAGTAACTCATAATTACCGCAGACCTGAACTGATCAGTCTGGCTCTAAGAAGCTCACAGCAGCTATTAAGTAATGATTTGCCATTGTGAGGCCTGTGGCCAAAGTTACCAAATTTGAAAAGAAAACAGTGTATCTTCTTCATATTCAGGAGCGGGTAAGGTTGGAGATGGGAATCAAGATTTAGGGAAATAAACTGCCAAAGAAGGGTTAGACCCTTAAAGGGACAAACGAATAAATCCACCCCAGCAGGAATTGGAAAGCCTAGTGTCAGAAACTTAGACAGTTTGATCCATGGGGTTTTCCACGTAGGTATAGGTATTTGAAGATTATAGATAATTTGATGTTTTCCTTAAATCGGCGTCAGGACTGCCAGCAACATAAAACGCTATAATTCTACAAACAACATTTAATGAGTGTAGACTTTTTTCTCCATGTTATCAGAGGCATGGTGTCATGGGGGAAAGAGTGAATTTAGAATCGGGAAATCTGGCATCTAGGGTTGGAGGTGCCATTTAGGAGCTGGAAGTCCTGTGGAAGCCACTTGTCCCGCCCACCCCTTGCCTTGTTCCATCTGTCAAAGATTGAATGAGTTTTTCTTTAAGAAATATGCCAGTCCTAAATTTTAGTAACTTCAACAGATTCAACCACAACTAGTAATTATGTTGCAGTTGTATTCAGTTGGTTAGTTTAGTGAGATTATCTGTATAGACACCAACTCTTACCAAACACCCTGAATAGGTAACGCCCTAAATAGGGATTTACTTGGTAGAATGCAACTCTATCCCTTCCCACCGCTTATGCCTTCTTGAGTCTGTGCTTAGCACTTTAAACATGTTGTTCCCACTCAACTATAACTGTAGAAGAGACAAGTAGTAGGCATCAAAAGAAAAATGTAATTGTTGAGATTCTCTAAGGCAAGCTTTATGACTCTCATTTCACAGATGAAGACAGTCAGGCTCAGGTTATTGGCCTAAGGTCACAGTGCTAATAAATGGGAAACCTGAGGTTTAAATTGCAGCGTTGCTTCAGAAACCGTGTTCTCTTCCAGACACCAGATGCCCTACCTTAGTGTCCTTAGGAAATGGGCTATGGGCCAGTTTAAAAATACTGTGATCCTCTCTCTGCCTGAACTCTAGCCCCACAATCATACCCGATGACAGAGCACAGGCTAACAGGGCTCAAGGACCTTGGTTATACCATGGGCAAAGTCACCACCAACCTTAGGGCTCTCGGGAGGGAAGGGTTGAGCCCCACACATTCTCTTCTGTTATTTTTAGATTTGAAATACTGAGATTTGAAATACCATTCACACAACTCAATCGCTTCTTCAGATGTGAATACAATCTGTGCTTGGAAATGCAGTTTTTGTTCTCTTATTGGTTGCTTGCTTACTTGTAAATCAGTTTGTACAGTAGCCAGGAAGAATCTTAGGATGAAATTAACAGACAGCTGGAACCTGACTCTACTTGTCTTATATTTAACCAAATCTAAATACGAAAAACCACCTTAGAGTAAGGATAGGGTTACCAGGTGCCTTGTGAAAATTTCCTGGTTGCCTTTCAGTGAATCCCAACTATTACAGTTCTCACATGCTGGGGAAGGGAGCTGAAGAAGAACAAAGTATTAATTAAGAAAAAGAACTTCAATTCCTTTAGGCAGAACCACAGCAGGGACTCTGTGTGACCTCCAGTCAGGAAAAACTAATCTAAGGATTTTCATCACCTATAGGTTTATTTCCACAATTATCCATTACCCCCTCCCCGCCAAAACAAGAAGCAGCAGCAGCAGCAGCAGCGACGATGACGACAACAACAACAACAACAACAACAAGGACATGTATGTTAACTCTTTAAAAAGAATATGGGGAAGATGTGTACGATGTAGGAAAATAATATATCACCTCCCAGGAAAGATGGAAAGACAAAACAAAATCAATAATCACCATTCTGATTTGCATCTGTATGATAACTAAACTTAATCCTCTTCCCAGTGTCATAAGGGGAAAAGCCAAAACAAACACAATTATTAAAGTAACACCTCACAATATTAAAAAATAATTGCATTTTCCCAAAAGAGAAATGGCCTCAGTTACTTTAACAGGATACATTTTTTAACTCCAAGAGAAATTACAGTTTTAAAAATACAAATCAGGGGCATCTACATGCAGATAAAAATTAGACAAGCGTGTCCTGAAAGCATGGTACCCATTTTCATGTAAATTACCACAAAACTTCATTGTACTAGTGTACTAGCAGCTTTATTTAATATTGTCCAGGACTTAAGAGGATTGCACAGTATGAGCAGTAAATCTGCTAACACAAAAGCCCTCCTCCTAGCTTGGAGTCATAAGTCCTATTCACTTGCTCTCTCAGCTATAGGGTGCAATGATTGCCCAGCCCAGGGCTCCTAAGGGGTAACCAGATTGCCTCCACCTATGGAACTGGCATACTGACAGAAAGGCATCAAAATAACAGGGATTATTTTATAATTAGGATAAATCTTGGCATAAAAACTTGGGTTTTGAAATGATGCTTTATGATTGAAAGGGATTATGGTCTATTTTCAAAAAGACTTGCTTTTGTTAAACTTGACATTCTGGACTGTAGAGCAAACACTCACAGAAGGAATTCTTTCTCCAGCCCATTTGGCTAGAGTTGGCCTCACTGTGTTTACCTGGCCAGGGGATGGCTCTTGTATAGGTTCCTGGGGCTCTTTGTGCGTTGACTACACCTGAGAAACATACCATGGAGGCTGCCCAGGGTTTCATGCAGCTAAGCCACTGCTCTTCTAGGCAGGTTCCACAAGACCTTTCACTGTCCTATGCCAGGAATCCTTCAGAAATGATGCATCAGTAGCATCTATCCTATGCAAATTATCCTAGGCATCATCAGGGAACAGGTCTGTGATGACCAGGATAGCTTATTACATAAAGACATAGATTGCTGTACATTATTTTTAATTAACAAAACCACACAGATGCACACTGATCACAGTTATTTCCCTATCTGACAATCAACAATCTATTGTGTTTGAATGCAACTGTATTCTTTCCCCTGTTTATGTTTCGTGCCTTCATGCTTCTATTCTCATGGCTATAACCATGCTATGGATTCCACTAAATTAAACTGTACAGGAAGGATATTAACTTATTTGAACTAACCTTTAAACATATTTTGGGAGGAAAGCTACCATTCGGCAGCTTCACGGGCCATAGTGACTACAGTCACACAGGGCCTAGGTTCAGGAGGGCCCCACCTTTGGCACAATACTCTGCAGTCACAGTCTTGAAATTATTGATAATTTTATCTTTGAACTTGTGTTTTGTTTACTGCTAACATGAGTTGATTTGTCTTAAAAAAAAAAAAAGAGGAAGAGGAAGTAGTTCAGGAATTTTGAGAAGTGAAATTATTTTCTCAATGATTTGGAGGGTTGGGGTGGTGGGCACTGTGAACGAATTAGGACAACAGGGTAGGGCTGTCTGATAATGATGGGGCTTCCTTGGTATTTATGACCATAAATTTGTCATTGCATGATTTTCCCTAGCTATGTTCATCCAT
This sequence comes from Lynx rufus, assembly GCF_022079265.1. Taxonomy (NCBI): domain Eukaryota; kingdom Metazoa; phylum Chordata; class Mammalia; order Carnivora; family Felidae; genus Lynx; species Lynx rufus. Next base: position 126,156,770 of record NW_025814823.1, on the reverse strand, counting down.
ACAGGCATAAGTGGGAAGCAGTTGAAAAGTTAAATCTCATCAGGGCCGAAAGCTTTATAGGCAAACAGAATAGAGAAGAGCAAGGAGCACTGGAAAGCACACAAAATCTAGGTTGGGTGAGAAGGAAAATAATGACCTCGAGGGAGGAAAGTCACTAATGAACACATGTGTTGAGGGCCCATCGAGTTTGAAGAAATGCTTCAGTTGACAAACTACAAGAAGTTAGTTGGGAAGACAAGAAATGCTGGTTAGTGAAGAGGGAGGTACGGTTGAAACCAAGGCTTTGGAGGAGGCACAGTTATTGGTAATTACGAGTTGTGGGGCTTGAGCACAGGAATGCATTGTTGAGATGAGACATAAATGAAATGCATGAGAAGAGATTTGGACACGGAGCCCAGGATGCTGAGGAATGCATTTTTGTGAGGTCCCCCACCCCCAGAGCAGTGACAGCAACACTGGAGGAGAGAGGGGAAGCAAACTGAAAGTTTACATGGGTGATGGTAACCAGGAGGAACAGCGGGCATTCTTGCCTCTGTCATACATTTTAAATTTGCTGGCTGGCTTGAGTAGAGGGGAACCATCACCCTGGTACCAAGCATATGTATGGAGGGGGGCAGAAATTCCCTTCACATTGAAAAGTGAAAGAGATATCAAGGTACAGTGACTGGGGGAGCGGAGGAGGCAGGAAAGAATGTTATCAAGGAATGAGAAGAGAAAAATGGAAGAAAAATAATCTTTAAAAATCATTTAAAATGTCTCATTACTTTCCACAAAGATAAGGTCTGTCACAGTTCCATTCAGAATCAGGAAATTATTAATACATTAGGTTAGCTTCATCAGTTGAGCTGGCTTTGTCTCCACACTTTCTTCCATGGAATCACATGCTACCACGTTAAGATACCATGTGGATCATTAGCAACATGGGATCACTTTACACACCATAGTTTCAATCTGGTCACGCCATCAGAGTCTAAATGTGGAAGAGGAAAAATATTACATTCTGTGTTCAGTCAGCAAGCAAGCCAACATTTCTTGGGTCCCTTCTATGTGTAAAACACTGCTAAACAATGGAGAATGTGAAAATAGACTAGATGCTATTCCTGGTTCAAGGACTTGCTAGACTCAGAGAGTGAAATCATGTCATGGCAACTGGAACATCTGTATCTCCCAACAGTCTAACAGGGAGAAGAGGAGAATAGCATTTTATCAAGCAGAGTTTTTTTTTATACCTAATCTCTAACGAATCCTTCCTTTCTGATGGGAAAGGCAAAATCCACAGCTGCAATGGAGGGCTAGGCTTCATCTGCATCTTAAAGTGGCAAAAATGGCCACAGTCTGCAGTGTGGTAGAGGGGGACTTGGGTTCCACAGGCTCACAGGAGACTGAGACGGCCACAGCTGCCAGGAAACAAGACAGGGGTGCCAGCAGCCTAACATTCCATTGGGCCAGTGGCTAAGTCTCCAGAGCAAATGGAATAGAAGAAATCTGGGGACTCTCACAGAATGGATCTCATAGAGATGTGTTTCATAACACTACCATTCCCAACTTCGGGTAAGAATTTAATCTTTCTGTAATTTATAATGGCATTTATTTATATCCCAAGGCTGTGTGAGCATGCATATGTGTCACTGTGTCAGTCTTTAGGACTGATAATCAAACAGAAACATCAGGTAAGAATCTACATCTTCTGCTAAGATAATTGCAAGGAACACATCTGCCCAGCTGTCTTGGTCACTGGCCACATTGCTGAGATCATCTGTATTTTCCGGCTAAAGGAGTTACTTATCTACAACAGATGCCCACTTTTGTTATATGGCATAAAATAGAACCCAATGGGCCATCATATAGGGTCATTAAAATACTGAAATGTTGCAGGTTTGGTATATTATTTTAACTAGCTCCTCTAATAAAATCTCATAATTAGCCCAGATGCTTAGGGAACAGGATGCTTTAAGGTTTTAAAAGTTATTTACTGTTCATCAGAAATGCTTTCCTTCTCTTCCCCAACCTCTTTACTAACTGAAATTGATCATAATTCTGGGTACTGTTTTCACTGAATAAGCATAGATTTAGGGCTGCAAAGAACCTTGGAAATGTTGAAATTGGAATAGTGACTTTAAAAATCATGCAGTTAGTTAGGGGAAGAACCAGAGTTAAAAATATAAATTGGTGTAATAAGAGCCCAAGAATATTCCCTAGATTATTTTTCTTCATTAAATTTCTGATAACTGAACAAATAACCTTTTACTAAAAATTAAATACAGATATATATCTCAGATTATTTGGGTTCTCTGTTTAGTGAAACAATATGATAATTTTCCTTCAATGAATATTTGAAGGTATTTTTCTGTTCATATTATTCTTCATTTTAGCCAATGTCACTATTTAAAAAAGGAAAAGAAAAGTTAGTTTTGGCAGTAAGCAGAATACAAAGGTTGCTTTGAGTTTTACATGGACTTCTTGATGTTTTTATCAATTTAAATAAAAGTTCTACAGCTCCCTTTAGATGACTTTTACAAGGTCATTGCTTATGGATGAGTCATCACACTGCTACTGGAAAATGACTTTACGAATAAGCCATACGGAGATTTGAAAGAGCCCTGTTTCTCACTATGACAGTTATGCAAGTGGAAAGAATAGCCTTGAATCCAGAGAAAGGAATAGATATCATGAGCCAGGACATTTCATTAACTACACAGACTATTTATTCCCAGAATATCAACCAGTTTATCTCTATTAACAATAGAGTTACGTACTGATACTATTTATCTGATTCCTCAGAAAGAGGTTTGCCAAAATAATCTTAATTAATATGAATATGCCCATAGCTACCAGCATCTAGGCTGTTTGGCCAATTGCATCCCTAATGAGGCAGATGTCAAATTTAGACACAAATCCCTATAGTACTTGGCTTCGGAAGTATGAGTTTATTATTCAGGACCACAAGTCCATTTCAGACCATAGGTATGCATTGATAATAGATGTGTCTCTGGATAATTTATTTTATTATTTAGCTTGTTTGGGAATATTCAGTATCATAATTCATACACATCATATTTCCATTGTTGCAGTCATTATTTCTGGACCACTGAAAAGAACTAGATGCTTTACTAGAAAAACAAAAGAGAACAGCTTTATTTTCATCAAAGAACGTTAAGATTTTAAACACTCCTACTTCTCTTTAAGTTTCCCTTGATTAATTTCTTAAACAATGACCCAACTGAAATTTCAAGGGTTTTTCTTTTGGCATTTGACATGTATGTGACAGAGTCATATGCCATTGTCATTGTGTAATACTAAGGTTTAACTAGGTTATAAAAAATAGTACTTATAAGACCTTCTCATATTCACCATGAGATTATAAAACAACGTGTCTTATTTGTTGGTCAACACCAGGAGGTAGCTTGTGCAGGAATTGTCACCACCCATTTCACTGCAGAAGAAATGAAAGCTCAGGAGTCATATGATTTGTTCTGTATGTCATAACTGGTTTGTGTCCTTTCAGGCTTAAGATTTATAAAATTTAGACAGTTCATTGACATATGTGAATATTCTGACATATATATGGAGTTTTATTTGTGCAAATAAATAAACATAGCTAGTGCTTCACTGTATCTGTATTTTTAACTTCCTAATTATACCATCCTCTTGGGCACCAGTCTTAAGGGCTCTTAAATACTCTTCAATTCTGAGGGACATCATTTTATACTTCCAGGTAAGAACTCAGGCCTCAGTGCTATTAACTTTTGCTCTTGGAGAAGAGAATATCATGGTAACAGGTTTAACAGAAGGTTTCCTAGGGAGACAATCAGTTTACAGGGGACTGAGCAGAATCAAGATCATTCCAAGGACTGGGAATATGACCATGTCCATGGCATTGTCCTTGTCCTGGGATACAAAATTAATCTATGATCTATTCAGAACCTCCTTGAAATCCCTTTAGAGCTCAAGCCTATTATTAACATAGGCCCTTACAAGGCTATCGCCAGAAAAGACCTTGAGAATCATCTAGTCTAATATGTTCATTTTATAAAAGAACAACTCTGAGACAGGAATTAATGGGTGAGAGAAGTGAGTCAGCATCTCACAGTGAGTTCAACTCAAGCTGAGTCTGATTTGAAGGCCCCTGACTTCCAGACCTATGATCAAGGGCTTTCATATTAATTTACAAAAAGCCTTGGGCTAGAACCCCATAGCAATCATGAAGTAAGAATTTCATAATCGTTGTTTTAATGGATGAGGAAACAGAAGCGTGGATGTTAAAGTATTTACTGGAGGCCATGCAGCCAGTAAATGGTAGAGATGAGCTAGGACATGCGTTCTTTCCACAGAGCACAATCCACCAACTTGTAGCTGTTGGCTTAATCACTAGGTAACCTGATTAATCCTTTTATCAGGATCTTGATTGTGATCACAATCATCCTCAGTCATTCGGTCATTCATTCAACAAACATTTATTATTGACCAACTATATATGCCAGGTATAGATATTCATTAGATATTCATTTTTTTAGATATTCATTTTTTTTAAAGTAAGCTAAATTTAAATACAGTTGAGGTTCACTATTTATTGTGGTTATATCCAAAAAATCTCCACAAGCAATGAATTAACAAATACTGAATCATGGTACCGTAGGGGCAATAAAGGTAGGTACCTGTGAGCCTCTGTTCACATTTTCATCAACCAATCAATACATAGCTTTGCTTATGTGTGTTTCTGTTTAAAGACACCTTATTAACATATATAATGTTGATTCATTATCACCGAACTCAGCCAACAACGTCATAAGTCATACCTGAAAGAACTTTATCTAACACATATATTTTCTCTGCAAGGTACATCCCAGCCTTCTTGCACTTAGGAACATAGGGCAGAACTTTAGCACCACACCCACAAATCATTTTAAAGGAAAACTATTAACACAAAGAACAAAAACTCAAAATGCATGGTATTAAGTAGGTCCTGAAAAAGTCACTTATTAATAGCAGGAGGGCTGAAATAGGAAGCTGTTGCGTTGTTTGATCACAGCTGGGAACATGTGCCTCAGGCGGCACAACTTTTTCACCGCTCTACGCATGTGCACCCCCACAAATGACTACCGAGGTGCCTGGACTACCAGGTTGGTGGTTACAAGTAAGGAGTGTGAATGGGAAAATTCACAAATGTAGGACCCATGAATAATGAGGAGTAACTGTAATTAACCATTAATTAAATTTACTGTAATTATTATTTTTTTTAAATGTTTATTTCGTTTTGAGAGAGAGAGAGAGTGCAAGCAGGGGAGGGACTGAGAGAAGACATGGAGGATCCGAAGGGGGCTCCGCGCTGACAGCCAACAGTCCGGCATAGGGCTGGAACTCAACAAACCATGAGATCATGACCTGAGCTCAAGTGGGATGCTTAACTGACTGAGCCACCCAGGCACCTCCAAATTTATTGTAATTATTATATCAAATAATATATTCAAATTCAAAATATAATAAAAATAAAATTTAAAAACTCATTAAATATTCAGTAGTTTAAAATAAACCAAAATCTGATTCCTATCCTTACAGCCTTCCAATCCAGACCCAAAGGTAAACAGTAAACAAACAAATATAAAGTATATTATTTTCAAATAGAAACTCTATGAAGGAAAAGAATAAGGCATGAATGAGGCGCCTGGGTGGCTCAGTCGGTTGGGCGTCGGACGTGGGCCGCAGGTCATGATCTTGGGGTCTGTGAGTCCGCGTCCCGCCAGGCTCTGTGCTGACAGCTCGGAGCCTGGAGCCTGCTTCAGATTCTTGGTCTCTCTCTCTGTCTGTCCCTCCCCTGCTCATGCTCTGTCTCTCTCTCTGTGTCAAAAATAAGTAAACATTAAAAAAATTAAAAAAAAAAAAAAAGCATGAAGGAGAATAATAGGGCCAGACACTTTAATCCTGGGTGTCAGCAGTAACTGAAATTTTGAGTCCAAATTGAGCACAGGAAGTTATCAATAAAAATGTTAACTCGAGAAACTTCTGGAGAATCTGCTCTCACTTTTACCTCTCTTCCTTGTTACTTTGAGAGAGGAAAGAAGCACTCCATAGCTTCTGCTGAAGAACTTTTGCCAGAGAAAGATACATACATGTATGAATAGATAAATATGTAGATATAGATAACAGATACATATATAGATTTACTATAGATATCGATAAATCTATCTATATACACACACACATAAAAGCCTCTGAAATTGCACTTGGGAAACCACTTGCACTCTGGAAACATCACTCTATTATAAATGAGGACTCAGCCCATTCACCCTGCAGTATAGGAGGAGACAGAACAATGTGAAATTCATTTTTTTAACTATTAATTAAGAGGTACTGAACTGAATTTTTGTACAAATTGAAGGTACTAAGAAAAAAATAAAATAGGTTCAAGTGTTTTCTAAGAAACATATCAGATCCTTATCACAGAAGCCAATTAATACATTTTAGAGTTGGAATGGGCTTAACAAATATTTTATTCCAACCACCCCATCTTACAGAGACAGGAGATGAAGTACATTTGCTCAAGGTTATAATTACTTGTAGGTTCTGGATAAAAGAATAAATTTTAGGTGACAAATTTACTTGGAAGAAGATATATATTTATATGTCCCAGGCTTAATAAATTTTTCATGTTTTATAAAAGTTAAATTATTTAAGTATATGAATGGCATGTTTAACTGTCAACGGAATGCATTTTAAAAACTGAATGTATCTTTTAAAACTCTAACTATGGATTCATTCCTTACTAATTAGGTAACCTAGTACTTTCTATCCATACATAAGACACTGTTGAGACAGCTTTAATTCAAGCAAAGATCCCTTCACTAACTTGAATTCTATAGTCATACAACTTAGAACTGTGCCAGGCATTCTCAAAATCAATTATAAGCCTAGAACCAATAATGTACAAGTTTTAAAATATTAATCTAAAAAGTCCTCTGCATTAGTTTTTATTCTTCATAAAGGTATCTATATTCTCCATGGAATGATTATAGATCAAAACTGTTCAAGTCAAGATATAAAGACCTTAAAATGCTTTAAGGATGACATTAAATAATTAACCCCTAATAAGAGAAAGAAAGAAAGAAAGAAAGAAAGAAAGAAAGAAAGAAAGAAAGAAAGAGAGAGAGAAGGAAAGAAAACTGGAGAAAACATTTGCCACATAACTCAAATGATTAACAATTCTAATATAAAAATAACTTCGGGATATGGGAAAGGAGAAAAATGGGCTAGATAAAGGAACAGATAGTGAAGGAAGGAAGGAAGGAAGGAAGGAAGGAAGGAAGAGACAAATGGCTGTTAACTATATGAGAATAAGGTCAACCTTACTAATAAGACACAATTAAAATTAAAACACTGAGAAACCATTTTTACCTATCAGATTGGCAAAATTTTAAGTGTGGAGAAATAGAACTTTTAAAAATCACTGCTGGCAATACAAAATTATAAAACCACCATGGAAGGGAATTTGACAGGGTTTTCGAAAACTACACCTTCATTTACCCTTTTCATCAACAATCTCATTTTTAAGAATCCTTTCAAACTACTATGGCAAAAATAAAAAATGATGTATTTACAAAGCTTTTCATGGTAGCTTTGTTTGCAGTTGCAAAAGATCAGCAATTACCCGAATATCTGCCAGTGGATGTCTTCATTTCCTAGGGTTACTACAACAAATTACCACAAAGTGGGTGGCTTAAAACAACAGAAATTCACTGCATCACATTTCTGAAGGCCAAAAGTCTAAAATCAAGGTGTTAGCAGGGCCATGCTCAATTTGAAAACTGTAGAAAGGAATTCTTCCTTGCCTCTTCTAGCTTCTGGTGTTTGCCAATAATCCTTGGTGTTCTCTGGCTTGTAGACACATTACTCCAGTCCCTGCCTCTGTTGTCACATGGCCATCTTCTCCCTGTGTGTCTCTCTCCCCTTCTATAATGATACCAGCCATATTGGATTAGGGTCCACACAGTAGATGAACATAACTTCATCTTACTTGGTTGCATCAGAAGAGGCCCTCTTGCTAAGTAAGGTCACATTCACAGGTAGCAGAGGTTAGGACTTGAACACATCTTTTTTGTGTGTGTGAGGACACAATTCAACTCAACAATAGTGGATGGATTGAATAAAATATGGTACATCAACACAATGGAAATCTATGCACCCCTTACAGGAATTATAAATATATCTATATACTAATATAGAATGTTCTCTAGAATAAATTATTAAGAAAAAAAAGCAAAGTGAAGAAAAGTATAGATAGTATACTACTATTGAACCATGCCAGGATATGCTTATGTTATTATGTTATAAAATAATAATAGTAATAATAATAATAATAATAGAACTACCTAAGTAGAGAGAGAATAATATGAAAAAGACAGAAATAGAAGTTAAATTTCCATGGATATCAGTTGTTTTGTGGATTTGATTTTAGGACCATATAAATATTTTATGTAATTACAAAACAAAATTAAAATTTAAAAAGCAAACTCTAAACATCAAAAGCAAAATGAAATAAAATGAATCTGTTTGCAGTTGGTGGAAATGATACAGGAACTATTCCAAATGACTATAAAACACATTACTTGGAAAGTACAACCCTTAGTACAAAGAGAACCATGAGAAAAAAACACAAAAAAACAAAAACCTGAAACCATTTTTCAGCAATCACATTGTTGGTGGTAGTATTAAGCCTGTTATATGTATCATATATATATAAAAGAAAGAAATCAAGTGATTATGTTGGTGTTAATGAAAACCAGGATTGTGGCCTGGGAGAAAGGTAATACAAAATAAGATTAAGGTTAAATAAAAATCCTCCCATGGTTAACAAACTGGGCACAGTGTGATGATGGTATTGTGGTTATACTGAAAAGAGGGGGTCTTGCCTTTTAGAGACAAACACTGAAATATTTACAGATGAAATAGTATCTGGGATTCGTTTCAAAATAGGAAGGGAGAAGGGGAAATGAATGGCGCTCTAAAAGAAACAAATTGATCATGAATAGATAACTGGTGAACTAGGTTACGAGTACATGGAGAATTCCTTATACCATCATCTCAGCTTTTGTATATGTTTGAAATTTTTCACTGTATATTTTTCTATATATACTGTATTTGTTATATATGTTTATATAATAAGTATATGTGTTATAAATATGAATATACACTTTTGATTCATGTCCTAAATATTTATATATTCATATATACACCTAACTGCAAATACCTAATAAGAACCATAAAAATGTATAGATTTTTAAAATTTTATTTAAGTAGGGGGAGGAGCCAAGATGGCAGAACAGCATGGAAGCTTTTTGTGTGAAATATAGCCAGACCAACACTAAACCATCCCAAACACCTAGAAAACCGATTGGAAGACTAACACAATAATCTGCACAGCCTGAACCACAGAATTCAGCAGGTACCTGACACGATATGCTGAACTTGGGGAGCAAGAAACCCCGAAAGGTGGGGAACCGCTTTTGTGGGTGGAGAGAGGATGGAGACTGGGGAGGGGGGGGAGCGTATGGGAAAAGCACCCCTCCCCAAAAGCAGCTGGAGAGAAAGCGGAAAATTGGAAACAGCCGCAGGGACTAAACTAAAAAGGGAGAAAGGAGAAAGGAGAGGGTTTAAATTCCATTAAGACTGTAAACAAGGAGAGCGCAAAGGTTGCAACTCTGCAGCTCAATACCTGGCGGTGCTCTGGTGGGAAAGGTGAATCTCCAGGAACAGAGTGGGGTCTGGGAGGTTCTCCGGCCACCCGGGGAAAAGCGGTTCCACTGCTGGAAGGACATTTGGTAGAAACTGTTGAAGCCACCTGGTCCCAGCAGACCCTGGAAGGCAGCCACATTCTCTGGTGCTGGGGCAAGGTCGTTGAGGGTGAAGCCTGGTGTCAGATGTGTGTTGCAATTTTCCATGGTCCCTGAAACGCTGAGGCTACACTGTCTTGCAATTTTTTTAGGGGGTGGGCTGGCACATGGCTGCAGTCTCGGGGCACCGGCAGCAGCAGGATCAAGCGGGCATTCCTGGGTGCAGCCGACATTTGGCCATTGCTCATTCGGCCATCTCTCGGTGAGACCCTCCTGCAGAGGAGCGGAGCAGGTCAAACCCGCAGTCCTTCAGAAGTAAGGGGCCGGGGAAAACAGCCGCATCTGAGACAAAACTTGGAAGAGAGGTACTGCCTGGGGCCTGGTCACACAAAGTGGAAAAGTGGGGAGTGGATGAGAGCTGAAGATGGAGGACCGGTGTGCAACTGCTGACGGGAGAACAGACTGGGTGGCTGGATGACGCCATTTTTCACCACTCCTGCGCATGCGCATGTGCACCGATGACCACCGTAATAATCAACCCCAGTAGGCTAGCAGCGCCATCTAGGGGAGAGCGGAGCTGTTACACCAAGCCCTGCCCAACTGGGCCAACTTCTCTCTTCAAGAACACAAACCTCACCGCCAGCTTAATCTATGAACTATAAAGAGCTACATGGACTGAGTTCTAGGGGAAAACAAAGCAATTTCAGTCCTACTTCAATCTGTTAGCAGGTTCATCTATTCAATTTTTTTCTCTCTCTTTCTCCTTTTTCTCATTTACAATTCTTTTCTTTTTCTTGAATACAGAAAGAGAAAAAACTCATTTTTATTATCAATTTTTATTAAAAATATCTATCTTTAATTTTTATTACTATATTTTTTTACTTTTGTGTAAATTTTTTCAAATTCTACTTTACTTCCATCATTTTATTTTAGTCTACTTCAGTGTACTCACCTTTTCAAATTTTCAAATAATCTTTTTTTTTCTTTTTCTTTTTTCTCTTTTTCATTTATTTTTCTTGAATGCAGAAAGAAAAACTTCATTTTTACTTTCAATTTCTTTTAAAAATATTTTTATTTAATTTTTCTTACTATATTTTTTGCTTTTATGTAAATTTTTTCAAATTCTATCTTACCATCATTTTATTTCAGTCTACTACAGTGTATTCACTTTTTCAAATTTTCAAGCGATTTATTTTTTTTGTCTTTTCCTTTTTTCTTTTTTGACCTTTTTTCCATTTTTCATTTCTTTTCTTTTTTCTTAAATACATAAAATGAAAAAAATCATATTTATTTTTAATTTTTATTAAAAATATTTTTCTATAATTTTTTCTACTATATTCTCTACTTTTGTGTATTTTAGTCTACTTTAGTGTATTCATTTTTTCAAATTCTCAAATTATTTCCTTTTTTTTGTCTCCCCCCTACCCCCCTTTTGTTTTTTTCATTTGTTTCTCTAATCTGTCAAACCACTTTCTACACCCAGACCAAAACACACCTAGGATCTAGCATCATCTATTCGATTTTTGTGTGGGTGTGTTTTTAATTTTTAATTTTAATATTTTTTTAATTTTAATTTTTTTTAATTTCAATTTTTCTATCTCATTAATTCCTTTTCTCCCTTCAAAATGAAAAAACGAAGGAATTCATGCCAAAAGAAAGAGCACAAAGAAACGACAGCCAAGGATTTAACCAACACAGATACAAGCAAGATGTCTGAACAAGAATTTAGAATCACAATAACAAGAATACTAGCTGGAGTTGAAAATAGATTAGAATCCCTTTCTGCAGAGATAAAAGAAGTAAAAAATAGCCATAATGAAATTAAAAATGCTACAACTGAGCTGCAATCACGGATGGATGCAGTGGCAGCAAGGATGGACAAGGCAGAACAGAGTATCAGCCATATAGAGGACAAACTCTTTATAGAGAGTAACAAAGCAGAGAAAAAGAGGGAGATTAAGGCAAAAGAGCATGATTTAAGAATTAGAGAAATCAGTGACTCATTAAAAAGGAACAACATCAGAATCATAGGGGTCCCAGAGGAGGAAGAGAGAGAAATAGGGGTAGAAGGGTTATGTGAGCAAATCATAGAAGAAAACTTTCCTACCCTGGGGAAAGACACAGACATCAAAATCCAGGAAGCACAGAGGACTCCCACTAGATTCAACAAAAACCAACGATCAACAAGGCATATCATAGTCAAATTCACAAAATACTCAGGCAAGGAGAGATCATGAAAGCAACAAGGGAAAAAAAGTCCCTAACCTACAAGGGAAGACAGATTAGGTTTGCAGCAGACCTATCCATAGAAACCTGGCAGGCCAGAAAGGAGTGGCGGGATATATTCAGTGCGCTGAATCAGAAAAATAGGCAGCCAAGAATTCTTTATCCAGCAAGGCTGTCATTCAAAATAGAAGGAGAGATAAAAAGTTTCCCAGACAAACAAAAATTAAAGGAGTTTGTGACCACTAAACCAGCCCTGCAAGAAATTTTAAGGAGGACTCTCTGAGGAGACAAAGGATGAAAAAAAAAAAGAAAGAAAAAGAAATGTATACCAAAAGCAACAAAAGATTAGAGAAACCAGAGAACAAGAGACCAGAACAAAAGACCAGAGAACACCACCAGAAACTCCAACTCTACAAGCATCATAATGGCAGTAAATTCATATCTTTCAGTACCTACTCTAAACGTCAATGGACTCAATGCTCCAATCAAAACACATAGGGTAACAGAATGGATAAGGAAACAAGATCCATCTATATGCTGTTTACACGAGACCCACTTTAGACCTAAAGACACCTACAGATTGAAAATAAGGGGATGGAGAACCATCTATCATGCTAATTGTCAACAAAAGAAAGCTGGAGTAGCCATACTGATATCAGACAATCTAGACTTTAAAATAAAGACTGTATCAAGAGATGCAGAAGGGCATTAGATCATAATCAAGGGGTCTATAGACCAAGAAGACCTAACAATTGTAAACATTTATGCGCCAAATGTGGAAGCACCCAAATATATAAATCAATTAATCACAAACATCAAGAAACTCATCTATAGTAATACCAAAATAGTAGGAGACTTCAACACCCCACTCACAGCAATGGACAGATCATCTAATCAAAAAAATCAACAAGGAAACAATGGCTTTGAATGACACATTGGACCAGATGGACTTAACAGATATATTCAGCACATTTCATCCTAAAGCACCAGAATATGCATTCTTCTCCAGTGCACATGGAATGTTCTCCAGAATAGACCATATACTGGGACACAAATCATTCCTAAGTAAGTACAAAAAGTTTGAGATCATACCGTGCATATTTTCAGACCACAATGCTATGAAACTCGAAATCAACCACAAGAAAAAATTTGGAAAGGTAACAAATACTTGGAGACTGAAGAACATCCTACTAAAGAATGGGCTAACCAAGAAGTTAAAGAAAAAATTAAAAAGTATATGGAAGTCAATGAAAATGATAGCACCACAGCCCAAAACCTCTGGGATACAGCAAAGGCGGTCATAAGAGGAAAGTATATAGCAATCCAGTACTTCCTAAAGAAGGAAGAAAATCTCAGATACACAACCTAAACTTACGCCTTAAGGAGCTGGAAAAAGAACAGCAAATAAAACCCAAAACCAGCAGAAGACAGGAAATAATAAAGATTAGAGCAGAAATTAATGCTATCAAAACCAAAAAAAAAACAAAAAAACAAAAAACAGTAGAACAGATCAATAAAACCAGAAGCTGGTTCTTTGAAAGAATTAACAAAATTGATAAACCATTAGCCAGTTTGATCAAAAAGAAAAAGGAAAGGACCCAAATAAGTAAAATTAAGAATGAAAGAGGAGAAATCACAACCAACAAAACAGAAATAAAAACAATAAGAGAATATTATGACCAATTATATGCCAACAAAATGGGTAATCTGGAAGAAATGGGCAAATTCCTAGAAACATATACACTACCAAAACTAAAACAGGAAAAAATAGAAAATTTGAACAGACCCATAACCAGTCAGGAAATCGAATTAGTAATAAAAAATCTGCCAAAAAAACAAGAATCTAGGGCCAGATGGCTTTCCAGGGGAATTCTACCAAACATTTAAGGAAGAGTTAACACCTATTCTCTTGAAACTGTTCCAAAAAATAGAAATGGAAGGAAAACTTCCAAACTCTTTCTATGAAGACAGCATTACTCTGATTCCAAAACCAGAGACCCCACTAAAAAGGAGAACTATAGACCGATTTCCCTGATGAACATGGATGCAAAAATCCTCAACAAGATATTAGCCAGCCAGATCAACAATACATTAAAAAAATTATTCACCACCACCAAGTGGGATTTATACTTGGGATGCAGGGCTGGTTCAATATCTGCTAAACAATTAACATGATTCATCACATCAATAAAAGAAAGGACAAGAACCATATGATCCACTCAATAGATGCAGAGAGAGCATTTGACAAAATACAGCATCCTTTCTTGATAAAAACCCTCAAGAAAATAGGGATAGAAGGATCATACCTCGAGATGATAAAAGCCATATATGAGCGACCCAACACTAATATCATCTTCAATGGGGAAAAAAACAGAGCTTTCCCCCTAAGGTCAGGAACAAGACAGGGATGTCTACTCTCACCACTGTTATTCAACATAGTATGGGAAGTCTTAGCCCCTGCAATCAGACAACACAAAGAAATAAAAGACATCCAAATCGGCCAGGAGGAGGTCAAACTTCCACTTTTCGCAGACGACATGATACTCTATATGGAAAACCCAAAAGATTCCATCAAAAAACTGCTAGAACTGATCCATGAATTCAGCAAAGTTGCAGGATATAAAATCAATGCACAGAAATCGGTTGCATTCCTATACACCAACAATGAAGCAACAGAAAGAGAAATCAAGGAATCGATCCCATTTACAGTTCCACAAAAAACCATAAAATACCTAAGAATAAATCTAACCAACGAGGTAAAAAATCTATACACTGAAAACTATAGAAAGCAGATGAAAGAAATTGAAGAAGATGCAAAGAAATGGAAAAAGATTCCATGCTTCTGGATAGGAAGAACAAATATTGTTAAAATGTCATTACTACCCAAAGCAATCTACATATTCAACGCGATCCCTATCAAAGTAACCAGCATTCTTCACAGAGCTAGAACAAATAATCCTAAAATTTGTATGGAACCAGGAAATACCCCGAATAGCTAAAGCAATCTTGAAAAAGAAAACCAAAGCAGGAGGCATCACAATCCCAGACTTCAAGCTATAATACAAAGCTGTAATCATCAAGACAGTATGGTACTGGCACAAGAACACTCAGATCAATAGAACAGAATAGAGAACCCAGAAATGGACCCACAAACGTATGGGCAACGAATCTTTGACAAAGCAGGAAAGAATATACAATGGAATAAAGACAGTCTCTTCAGCAGGTGGTGCTGGGAAAACTGAACAGCGACATGCAGAAGAATGAACCTGGACCACTTTTTTACACCATACACAAAAATAAACTCAAAGTGGATGAAAGACCTCAATGTAAGACAGGAAGCCATCAAAATCCTCTGGGAGAAAGCAGGAAAAAACTTCTTTGACCTTGGCCACAGCAACTTCTTACTCAACACGTCTCTGGAGGCAAGGGAAACAAAAGTAAAAATGAACTATTGGAGGCCTCATCAAAATAAAAATCTTCTGCACAGCAAAGGAAACAATTAGCAAAACTAAAAGGCAACTGACAGAATGGGAGAAGATATTTGCAAATGATATATCAGACAAAGGGTTAGTATCCAAAATCTATAAAGAACTTAGCAAACTCAACATCCAAAAACCAAAAAATCCAGTGAAGAAATGGGCAAAAGACGTGAATATATACTTCTCCAAAGAAGATATCCAGATGGCCAACCAACACATGAGAAAATGCTCAACATCACTCATCATCAGGGAAATACAAATCAAAACCACCATGAAATACCACCTCACACCTGTCAGAATGGCTAACATTAACAACTCAGGCAACAACAGATGTTGGCGAGGATGTGGAGGAAGAGGATCTCTTTTGCACATCTGGTGGGAATGGAAACTGGTGCAGCCACTCCGGAAAACAGTATGGAGGTTCCTCAAAAAATTAAAACCAGAACTACCCTAGTTCTAACCCAGCAATTTCACTACTAGGTATTTATCCAAGGGATACAGGTGTGCTGTTTCGAAGGGACACATGCACCCCCATGTTTATAACAGAACTATCAACAGTAGCCAAAGTATGGAAAGAGCCAAAATGTCCATCAATGGATGAATGGATAAAGAAAATGTGGTGTATATATATACAATGGAGTATTACTCAGCAATCAAAAAGAATGAAATCTTGCCATTTGCAACTACATGGATGGAACTGGAGGGTGTTATGCTAAGTGAAATTAGTCAGTCAGAGAAAGACAAACATCATATGACTTCACTCATATGAGGACTTTAAGAGACAAAACAGATGAACATAAGGGAAGGGAAACAAAAATAATATAAAAACAGGGAGGGGGTGAAACAAAAGAGACTCATAAATATGGAGAACAAACTGAGGGTTGCTGGAGGGGTTGTGGGGGGGGGATGGGCTAAATGGGTAAGGGACATTAAGGAATCTACTGAAATCATTGCTTCACCAGATACTAGCTAATTTGGATGTAAATTTTAAAAAATAAAAAATAAAGTTAAAAAAAACTTATTTAAATAATCTCGACACCCAACATGAGGCTTTAACTCATGTCCCCAAGATCAAGAATCGCATGCTCCACTGAATAAGTCAGCCAGATGCCCCCAAAATGCATAGATTTTTATTAATCTATTTGTCCTATCACTCAACTTATTGGCATTTAATTTGCATTGCTTTGTGAGCAATCACCACCCTGTCCTCTCAGCAGCAATGTCTATCACAGTCATCAAACTAAACACATTCACCTTTCCTTCAGGACACTTATAACTATGAATAGGGGAATTCTATAAGAAAACAGTAGAAAAAAAATATTGTCAAAAAAAAGAAAGGAAAACAGTAGAAATTCTTGTCTTTCTCTTTAATTTCTCAGACTCAGCCACTCTAGATTTTCTGATGCCCAGCATGAGGTAGGTGTGGCAACCACAGTGGTGTGTGGATTGTGGGCGCTCTCCTACTGAATTTCTGTAATAGGGCTGAAATATGTCACTATTGACACATCTTTCTTAGGCAATACCAGATGCCTTGTAGGTTTGATCTAATTAAAATATGAATTTTTTTTTTTTACTCTGATCCTTTGCTCACCAGATTAATTTTCTCATCAGTAGTAAAGTTCAATGATTCTAAAGCGTGACGGTGAATCAGATAAATCACCCACCCTCCCCCTGGGAAGGCATGAGTAAGTATTTGGAGAAGGAAATTCAACGGAGTGGGGGAGATACTCCAGTGAAAGGCTGTCCATGGGAAACATGAGGCCAGAAGGACAGAGAGTCCACCCTCATACTTCTGTAAAACCTCTCACTTCTGTTCTTCAGGGTCCACACTTCAGCTATTAGTGAGTCTCCTCTTTCTCATCTTCAAGTTATACTCACATTTTGTTTTAAATTTATGGATACACATGTATGTTTGTGTACATTCATGGATGCCATGTTCCAGGTATTGATAAACAGTAGTGGAGTGAATATATTTATTTTCCTTGACCTATTTATAAGGGTAGATTCTTCTTGGCTGTTCTCTATTTTCCATAGTATTCTCCATTCAGGTTCATTGTCCCATTCTAGATTTCTTCCCTGAGTGGTTCAGAATAGAGTTCTTAGGAGAAAAGATACAGCTTCAATCATGTCTGCCTTCCTTCGAGCTCATTAACTTTTATTTTTCTTTCCAAGAGTGTTAACACTAAGAACATTTTCTTTTTCTGGTAAGTCTTAGATGCTATGTTACCCTCACAAAGAGAATCTCAGGACGAGAGCTAGGAAGGTCAATGGAATGTTCTAGAAACCAAAAGTAAGCTGTTAGTGTCTGGAACAACCTATTAGGATTTAAATTTAAAATAAATGTTTTGTAGTTTCCACACATCTTTAACAATTTACATTCTTTGAGCTTATTCTAAAATCTTGGATTAATTTACCGTTGACACTCATGTGAGCTGATTCCATGTCCAAGTGTGTGAAAAAAAGACTTGGCCAAAAAACCCTCAAAAACTACCTGTGCCCATGGGATCACCAGGTGTAAAATCAAATGGTGAATAGGAAGTGATAAGCTGATCATATTCCCTCTGATAGCAGAAATCCCAAGCAGCTCTTCTCCATTTTATAATCTATGCTGTGATTACTAAATGCATTAACTGTTCCCCCAAACTGTTTCTCCTCAAAACTCAATATACTTACCAAATGCCTTGGGGTCTGACTTCTCCCTTTCTTGGAACTTTCTAAGAATTCTAAGAGTGAAAATGATTTTGAATCATCTTTGGGCAAGGCTTCACCTTGGGGGCGGGGGGGGGGGGCTCTGTGACCACCAGTGAGAACCTGTCATTGAGAACCTAGGGTGATCTGTCAGTTACACCATCTGGCCGTTTGGCATGCCAGTAGGTAATGAGAGTAACTTCAGGCACAATTCAGTTACCCTGCCCACTCCTGAAGGAGTGAGAAGTAATATACTGGCTTCAGGCACTGGGGTTCTGACATCAGTGGATGGGAAATGCCACGGAATGGGAGATTCTTCTGTTCTCCTTTCCGCAAATGGAGTCAAGACCACTGCTTTCCCCTAGTACAGAACAGAAGCTGGGTTTCAAAAAAGTGGAGGATGCGTCACTCTGAGAAGACTTGTAGTCACAAAGCCTAATAATTGCTGCAAATGTAGCAGGAGGTAAGCATGAAGCACAATGTCTCTTGATATGCAGGAGGGTGTTTCTGAATGGGAACTGTGGTAAGCCATTGTTTAATTTTTATTCACAGTGGTCATTTTTCTTCCAAGTACACAGTATATACTGGCTTTACCTACTCCAGAGAAGTGGAACCAGTGTTCTGGGGGGTTACAACCAAATTTATTTGTATTTTCTATAGGTAAACTGTCACTTCATCCATGAAGAAAAAGAGTGGAGCTACTTAAAAAGACACATTTCAAAGGAAAGGCAATGAAAGGGGCTTCCCTTTGCAAATCTAATTATTAAAAATATGTGGTAAAATTAGACTTGCCTTCAAAATTGTGGAATATTTAGGTAGAAGACAAGAAGCCTTCTGTATGCTATAGACTCTGTGGTGCTTAAATCTCCTTTTGATTTGATTTTGGAGTTGCAGTTCCCTTTGCCCAAGATAATACACTACCCCACAGTCCAATTTCAGCCAAATGTATTACTTTATTTCATTTATTTGACTGGTCTGACAATTCACGTGGTTGGGTTTTTTTTCAAGTTTATTTATTTATTTGGAAAGAGACAGACACAGCACAAGTGGGGAGAGGCAGAGAGAGAAGGGAACAGAATCCCAAGTAAGCTCTGCACTGTCAGCATGGAGCTCGATGCAAGGCTTGAACTCATAAAACCGTGAGATCATGACCTGAGCCAAAACCAAGAGTCAGCTGCTTAACCAGCCAAGGCACCCTCGTGCTGGTCACATGGTTTACTCAGTCCTGAGTCTGTGTCTCAATATTGAGGACAATTAGTAATTTCCTGACAGATTTCAATCCAAGTTCTTGATTTGTATGTCCTAGCTACATGACCTTGGGCAAATTATACAGTTTCTTTATCTGTGAAATATGGAGAATAAAATACCAACACCACAGGGATGATGAAATGATTATATGAGATGACACATGTGTAATGTACTAATACACCTTGGTGTGAAGTGTAAGCATGAAGTTGGTATTAACTATTATTAGATTTAGACAGGCTGCACTATCAGGAAGCTTCTAATTCTTTCACTTTTGAACATTACCCTGAGCTTCCATTATTCCTAATTAAAAGCTGGGAGAAAGGAATAAAACCTACATGAAGCTGAATGGTTATTAGATACATACAACTACACTTTCTATTAGAGCTAAGGCATGGCCCAGGTAAATTTGCTTGTAGTAATACATGTAGCAAAAGAGAAATGTGAATGTAAAGCCTAGAGATTCTGGTTAATTTGTGGCTGTAAATTTTAGGACTTAATTCAAGAGAATATTAGTGAAGTTTCAATGCTGGGATGCTTGGAAAATATAGAATTGGCAAGTTTTTCATTCTATGTTATTTTTAAATCCAGCATTATTCTAGAAAAAATGTCTTTCCTCTTAAAAACTGAGAACAAACTGAGGGTTGATGGGGGGGTGGGAGGGAGGGGAGGGTGGGTGATGGGTATTGAGGAGGGCACCTTTTGGGATGAGCACTGGGTGTTGTATGGAAACCAATCTGACAATAAATTTCATATTTGAAAAAAAAAACAACTTTTCAAACTAAAAAAAAAAAATGTCTTTCCCATTTATCCAAACTCTTCTCTTCACAGTTGACAAAACTAGCTTTTGGTGTTTTTAGAAGTAACTGATTTACACTCTCATTACAAATGGAGTCATCCTAATAAGTCATTAGCAACATGTATGACTCCAAGTACTGTAAAGATATTACATTCTTGGTTAGAGTGTGAGATAATCCATAATTTAAGTGGGTACTAATTATGAGATTTGAGGCACTTAACTATAGTGCTGTACACGAACAGCTAGAAATTTTGACTATTAGAAAATGGTCTATTCTCTATTTGGATCCCCATTTTTTCAGAAAAAGAAAAGGATATTATCTTATTATATTTTTGCCAGCTGTCTAGAAATGAAAATCAAGCCATAGACAATAACAGATAAAGATAACAGAAATGGCGAAAATAGAGGAACTCTAAAATATGATTTTGTGTGAACTTGAGTCTCAAAATCACTTTTCACATGAGTGTTCTACAATTCTGAGATTATTAACTCTTGATAGGGAAAGTGTAAATTTAATTTAAAAAATCACCGTATTTTATGCCTGATCCCTACGTGTGAGCTCTCTGTTATAAAGAATAACATACATCACTTCAGGCTTGAAATGTTAGTGTTACTTCGACCTGCCATTCCCTGTTACCCAGTCACCTTACTGGGGACTAAGTTACTACTGATTCTGCTTCCACAGTGCCATTCATTTCCACTCTATCCTTTCCAGGTTTGCAGTCAAAGCTCTAGTTGAAGCTTTCATTGCCTCTCACCTAGCCCTTTGCAGCAGCCTACTAATTGCTATTTGTAATCCCTATCTTATTGCTTATAAACTCTCCTATACATTGCTGCTGGGTTAATGTTCCTGCAAAATAGTTTTAGTTCTGCCATTCACTTGACCCAAATAAATGACGGTTTGGCAGTGTCCAAACTCTAGAGCTGAGCAAACTAGGCCATCTCCAGTATGGATACCGTCTTTGACAACACCTTTTACATTCCTTCCATTCATCTTCATTTCCGATACATCATAGTTACTTTACAGTCAAAGAACACACGCTGTACTGTCTTATATCTGAACCTCACTTTCGTGGCTTTTGGTCTCCTTCAAGCAGCGAATGAAGCCCTTAAAAGCCTTTCTGATTTTACCTTTTGAAACCTTTCTCACTCCTTTCCCATCCTATTAGGTAGCATGAACCAACAGAAACATCATTCTTGCTCAGATCATCTGCTGTTTAGAATCATTCTGAACCTTTGTCCAGACAACTATTCTGACTGATGTGATCTGGCACTTATGATAAAATTATTTGTCTTTTATCACTTAATACTTTATTGGGATTTTGAACTAAAATAAGGGGTGAACGTGGAATCAATTTCAGCAGATTTCAGGGGAAAGGAAGAGAGAGAGTAAGACCAAGAAAGTCAAAGACATTTCTCCACCTGGCACAGACCTGGCTGGATCTGATTCAAATACAGCTGCAAGAATCGATGTAGACACAAGCATAATCGAATCTACCGCATACAACTGTTGTAGAGCAAGAAAGATGAACTGTGCCCTCCCTGGTTGATTAGAGAGGAGAAAACTAAATGCTGACCTGGACTGTCTTGTGGTTCATGCACAGCTCGCTTTGGTACTGCACTGCAGTCTGGGAAAGAACACTATCACTGAATCCTGAGATGGAGGCTCCCTGTCCCAGCCGTGTAACTGACTCACTGTGGAACCTTCAGCACATTTTCTCCCTGCATTGTATCTTTTTATGAAACAAATGGCCCAGTCTTCTCAGGGCCCCTAGCACTCTGATTAATTGCATGATGATTTATGAGTTCTATAAAAACTGCATCTCCCTTTGATGCAAACACTAAATACTCAGTAAGACCAAAAGAATGTTTACAGACGTGTATTAAAATATCTCACAGGCATTTCTCCTTGATCTCTCTTTTCTGACTTTGAGTTTAGGTGATTATAACTTGCCTGGCTCAGTCTGTTAAGCATCCAACTCTTGATTTCTGCTCAGGTCATGATCTCAAGGTCATGAGATCAAGCCCTACATTGGGCTCCCAGCTGAGTGTGGAAGCTGCTTGAGATGCTCTCTTTGAGCTGTTCTCTCTCCCCATCTCTGCCCCTCCTTCCCCCCCAAGCATGCATTCTCTCTCTCTCTCTCTCTCTCTTTCTCTCTCTCAAAAATAAATACAATACAGTGCCTGAATTATTTTGGAAGTGAGTAGCAAATCGACATTTATTCCCCACCTTTCATGCTCCAACCAGAATCTATCTCTCACCCTTAGTCATGAAGGGTACAACCGTCTTAAACACCAACATATTTGTCAAGGAAAGTATTTTTGAGCTTGCAGTTTTCCCTACCTCATTAGTTGGTTCACAGCTCCTGTGGTCTCTTAGATCCAACATTGTTTATGTCCAATATTCACTAGATGTTTCAGCAAATATACAGAAATTCAAAAGGCAGATTTTCCTTGGAAGCAGAATTTGTACCTTGAAACCAATGGAACTGGGGCACCTGGGTGCAGTCAGTTAAGCATTCAAACTCAGTTCAGGTCATAATCTCGTGGTTCACAAGCTCGAGCCCTGAACCAGGTTCTGTGCTCACAGCTCAGAGCCTGGAGCTGCTTCAGATCTGTGTCTCCCTCTCTCTCTGTCCCTCCCCCACTCACTCTCTCTCTCAAAAATGAATAAACATCAAAAAACAAAAAGTAATGGAACTGCTAATAATACCTTTCAGTCCAAGGAAACTTAAGACACTAGGTTCCTCCCTCTTGCACTGTTGGTGGGAATGCAAATTGGTGCAGCCGCTCTGGAAAGCAGTGTGGAGGTTCCTCAGAAAATTAAAAATAGACCTACCCTATGACCCAGCAATAGCACTGCTAGGAATTTATCCAAGGGATACAGGAGTGCTGATGCATAGGGGCACTTGTACCCCAATGTTCATAGCAGCACTCTCAACAATAGCCAAATTATGGAAAGAGCCTAAATGTCCATCAACTGATGAATGGATAAAGAAATTGTGGTTTATATACACAATGGAATACTACGTGGCAATGAGAAAAAATGAAATATGGCCTTTTGTAGCAACGTGGATGGATCTGGAGAGTGTAATGCTAAGTGAAATAAGCCATACAGAGAAAGACAGATACCATATGGTTTCATTCTTATGTGGATCCTGAGAAACTTAACAGGAACCCATGGGGGAGGGGAAGGAAAAAAAAAAGAGGTTAGAGTGGGAGAGAGCCAAAGCATAAGAGACTGTTAAAAACTGAGAACAAACTGAGGGTTGATGGGGGATGGGAGGGAGGGGAGGGTGGGTGATGGGTATTGAGGAGGGCACCTTTTGGGATGAGCACTGAGTGTTGTTTGGAAACCAATTTGTCAATAAATTTCATATATAAAAAAAAAAGACACTAGGTTCCTATCAAACTATGATTACTTACTCTGTTTCCCTTTTGTTCTCAATAATCTATCTCATCATGGGCATAAGAAGAAAACAACACATTACTAAACTGTGGACTGAAACCTCTGACTGAAGAGCACAGGTCATTTGATAGCTTTCACTTAGCAAACACCTTGCCCTCACCTCCTCACCACAGGAGCAATGTATATTCTCATTGTCATTAACAATACCTTACATTCACAGAGTTCCTAGAATGCACTTAACACATTCTCCAGTAAATTGTTATACCTTTCTAATTTGCTTTCAGGTAATGCACAGTGTCTGTCAATTTAACTGAACAGGCCCAGGAACAAGTTAATTTTCTCCAAACCTCTAAAATGTTACAGGAAAAATAAAAAGAATAAAATATCTACCTGTAGACATCCTTATTATCAAGTGATTTCTAAACCAATGATATGAGATTGCTTCCTAGCTTAAGTATTTGCACTTTTGAGCAGATTTGAATCTCTTTTCTGAAGACTTTGTTGGCTCTGCCTGTAAGTTTGTTATGACTCACCTACAGAAGATTTGTGCTCTTTTTAGGTGACAAGGGTTTAAGCTCCTTAATTTCCTAACAGAATAACAACAATGCTGCCTGACTGTTGAGAACAAGCTACTTTCCTTACAATTAACAGTAAAACTCAAAATAGCTGCCCTTCAGTCATTCTCCAGAGAGCTCCTGTCAAAAGTGAATTTCAGATTAATGATATTCAAGAGACATCATTAAAGCAATATTTATGTCAAGTTTTCTCCTTCTATTGAGTTCTAATAAGCAATGCACTTGGACTACATTAGCTTAATTCCCTTCCCAATTGCCTCCAGTGCCAATAGACCAGCTGTCTCCTCCAAAGGTTGTTCCCATTGGGTGGGGGACCACTGCCGCATTAGGTACCAATGTCACTCTTGGCAGACTATTATCTTGTTCCAGGTGTCACTAGCTCCTACCAGGTACCACTGCAGATGCCACCACTGAAAACGCTAATATTCTGAAAGCATAATACCAAATGGGCACTCTGTTCTCCAGAATCCATGAAGTGCCAAAAAGCTTTTTAGGTCACCATTAAAATGGTATCCTGATGGGTATCTCCCACTCATTTGCCAGACATGCTCAGACATTTTTCAAATTTAGCAATGAATTCTATGTGGGCTCAAACATGTCACACTGGTATTTTAAATATAAACTACCTCAAATCATTTTTAGAAGCAGGAGAACAATGTTATAAATCCAAATGTAAGTAAATATCCACAATTTTTTCATTTATAGGAGAAATGCAGAAGAGACTGTTCAGTGTCAAAATAAAGAGAGTCATATGTGTTGCTATTTGAGAGCATCCAAGTATAATTTACTGAACATGAAAGAAATGACTCTCATATAAATATAAAATTTACACATGTAGAAAAATGATTAATTCAGTAATAAGGAAACCAGTGAGATGGCAAATCTAGTTCCAAAAGCACTTGAGCAAATGGATTATTACAAGCATTAAGAAAGAAAGGAAAGAAAAGGAGGAAAGAAAGAAAAGAGAGAAGGGAAGAAGGAAGAGAAAGAAAGAAAAGAAGTAAAGAAACAAGAGAAGAAGAAATGAAAGAAAGAAAAGAAAAGAAAAGAAAAGAAAAGAAAAGAAAAGGGATGATTGAATTAAATAATAATAATAAAAACACTTAATGTCCTATAGGGCGAAGACACCATAACTGTTTAGGTGATCTTTCATATTGGACATAAATATAAAATTGAACATGTTTCTGGTACAAATGAAATAGTAAATAACAAGTTAAACACAAGTATATGCTCCTAGAGAGTTAAATAATCAAACGATAAGCTTGTTAAACAGGATTCTAGTAAGAAGAATAGGCCTCCCCTGAATTTTGAATTATATCTAGGTTTTGGATAATATTTTATAATACTCTCCCATTTTGGCTATAAATAATTGCCAAAGAGTATTCCTGATTACACTATAAAAGGTTGGTCTCATATTTTGGCTTGATAATTTATAGATGCAGAGTAAGAAGATTAATTACTCCCATGAGCCTCCATGAGCCTCCTTGAACCTGCTCAGCAAATCTAGAGCTATTGGGTATTGAGCAAGTATTGAGCTCAGAGAATTAACTTCTTCCTGGAAATTTTTTAAAATTTTTATTTATTTTGAGAGAGAGGAGTGGAGGAGAGGGGCAGAGAGAGAGAGGGAGAGAAAGAATTGCAAGCAGGCTGCACACTGTCAGGGGAGAGCCCGACACACGGCCTAATCTCATGAACAGTGAGATCATGAAGTGAACTGAAATCGAGAGTCAGATGCTTAACCAACTGAGCCACCCAGGGGCCCCTCTTCCTGGAAATTTTTATAAGGAATCTTAGATTTGACTTTTAAACACTTCTAATTATTTAATCTTCTACCCAAAGACAGGAAACCAAGCCCAAGAAATTTTCCTCACCTGCTGCACATATAAATTTATATGAATTTCTCTTTCCTTAGTTACTAAAGTAAGCTAAGATCCTTGGCCTTTTAAGAAGTGACTGTCTTCATCAACTGTGAAGCTGGAGCCCTGTAAGCCAGGTATCAAGCCCATATTCCTCAGAGGACATTGTAGGCATTGACTTCTTATGTAAAGTCAATCTGTGCCCCATTCATGGTGGGCTTCTCATAGCCTATTAAATGTGTGTTCTCTCTAATATGGCACACGAACCAAAGCACTTGCAAAGTCAACTTGTCTATATCCTGGTAATTAGGAGAATAGATACTTATGGAACTCATGCAAATAAATATATTGCCATAAAAAGTAATAAGACACAGTAAAAGTATTTGCTTCAGAATTCTGAGGAATTGGTGAGAATCAGATACAATTTTTTAAATGCTTCACTTAGTTACAAAAGCATAGTCTATTAAATTGAGAATAAGCAATAAGAAGGCAAAGTGCTTCCTTATATACCAATCAGAAAATAGAACATTAAAACATTAACAATAATACCTGAAAATAATCACATTTAATTTCCTTCATCAGTTCATTCAGTTTTATGTAACTAATTCTTGTTCTGCTGAATTTGGGGTATGACGTTAGAAAGGCAAAATCAGGGGAGCCTGGTGGCTTAGTCAGTTAAGTGTCCAACTTCTGCTCAGGTCATGATCTCACGACTTGTGAGTTCAAGTTCTGAGTCGGGATCTGTACTGACAGCTCAGAGCCTGAAGCCTGCTTCGGATTCTGTGTCTCCCTCTCTCTGCCCCTCCCTTGTTTGCACACTCTCTCTTCCTCTCTCAAAAATGAATAAATGTTAAAAAAAAGGGGGGGGGCGCCTGGGTGGCTCAGTCGGTTAAGTGTCCTACTTCAGCTCAGGTCATGATCTCACAGTCGGTGAGTTCGAGCCCCACATCAGGCTCTGTGCTGACGGCTCAGAGCCTGGAGCCTGCTTTGGATTCTGTGTCTCCCTCTCTCTCTGCCCCTCCCCTGCTCATTCTCTGTCTTTCTCTGTCTCAAAAATAAATAAAAACATTTTTAAAAATTTTTTAAAAAAAGGCAAAATGAAAATGATTATGAGAGGACATTTGGTCACTTGGTTGTGATAAAAGGATGGGTGCCTGATAACAATAAATGGTGTAGTTTAATTACCCATTAAAGTGACAATACAGTTCAGGGGGCTGGGGGACTGAGGGACTTAGTAGGTTAAGCATCTGACTTTTGATTTAAGTTTTGGTCATGATCTCATGGTTCGTGAGTTCCAGCCCCCTGTCGGGTTCTGCACTAACAGTGTGGAGCCTGCTTGGGATTCTCTCTCTCCTCTCTCTCTTTCTTATGCTCTCTCTCTCTCTCAAAATAAATAAATAAACTTAAAAGAAAATAAAATGACAATACAATATGTTAAAATACACATAGAAAAAGTAACACAATTATAGATAATCCTAGCTTCTTCCATTTAAAAAAAGTTTTTTTTAAAGTTTATTTTCGAGACAGACGAGTGTGAGTGGGGGAGGGGCAGAGAGAAAGGGAGACAGAATCTGAAGCGGGCTCCAGGCTCTGAGCTGTCAGCACAGAGACCGAAGCGGGGCTCGAACCTACAAATCATGAGATCATGACCTTAGATGAAGTCGGACGTTCAACCGACTGAGCCACCCAGGCACCCCAATCCTAGCTTCTTTTAAAAGTGAGAAACTTCTGCTTTTTTTTCTTCCAATAATTAAGAATATAAGCCCAACACAAAGCAAAAATATTTCTCTTGAGAATCAACTCTGCTCTAAGGGCAGATTATATAGTAAGTAGGTAAAGAACAGCCTTACCAACCCATTTACTTCTCCTTTTAACAAGGAGAAAAACAAGTCTATTTTTTCATCAGTATTATTTGACAATAAAATATTCACATACTTCTTTAAAAAATGATCATACAAAAAAGGCCATCAAAACTGAGCTTGCTTGAACAAAAATCCTAAGGCTGGAGAGAACGTTCAGCATCATTGTGTGTTCCGGTGATGATTCATGAACTATGGATAAAAACAGGGTCAACAATGACAATTACCTCCACTTCCCCTTTTATCTGTTCTTCCCCCTGGGGAGGCTCTCCTTGAAGATATAGCTGGCCTTTAGCAAGTAAGTGAATCTCTCCTGGGGCCAGATATGCCCAGTCTTCAGTTTCATAATAAAGAGATTTCTCTAAGGTCTGGAGCCTCATAACTCCTGGAAGTATAAACACATAGCCTCAGAATTAGCTCAGGAGTTTCTCACAATATAACCCTTTGTCTCTTGAGGAGATAATTTATATTATTCTTTTGGAAGAGAACAATTAACTAAGTAAATGCCTACCTCAATTCCCAATGAACTTTGTATCTGCTTTGCTATATAAAGTGCGTGAAATTTTATGGTGACTTTGTAGTCTCTTGAGGGCTTCCTACAGGCAAGGACTATGTTATATTAACTTAATAATAAATCAGGTATCTTTCCATAGTGGTTCTGGAGAGGTCTCTCTTTGTTGGCAAGATTTTTACTTCTCCAACATCTACACACTAGACTTTTGCCCTTCTCTATGCTCTTGCACATCTGGGTTGACTTCACACTTAATGTGAAAACAAATTTTCTCTTTCCCTTAATAAGCAAAAACAAACCTCATTACCTTGCTACACAGTTGAAGGTGTTTACCATTATTGTTCCTTCAATAACTTTATTCACTAAGCATACCTAATATATATGAGTAAAATCCTAATATATAAGCATATATGTAAGCAAACTAATGATATCTAATAACATAAAACAAGAAAGGTATGTATATGTGTACTGAATATATAAATATTCAATATTTTCAATTAAATTGGATCCTGAGTATCATATCAAGCTGACACACTGTATAATTAATGTTGATATAATTACTGTTGACATAAAAATGTTGGACATAAATTTAAAAAACACAAAGAATACAAACAAACTTTAAAAATAGAGAAAAAAATTGGAATAGGCAAAAAGTATTTGTTATGTATCCTTGGGCAAACCTTTTAATGCACTGATATTATTTTAAAAGGTATGCTCTTCCACCCCACTTCTTTGCCTTGTTTCTAAATAAGAAGAATTCCCTACCCCATGCTCAGATTTCATTTTATCCTTTTTTTTTAGGGTTAATTTATTTTTGAGAGACAGAACACCAGCAGGGGAAGGGCAGAGATAGAGAGGGAGACAGAGAATCCCAAGCTGCGCCATCAGTGTGGAGCCTGACACAGAGCTTGAACCCACAAACCGTGAGACCATGACCTGAGCCACAACCAAGAGTCAGATACTTAACCAACTGAGCCACCCAGGTGCCCCATTCCTGATATCCTTTTGACTGTAGAATTCTTGAATTCTGATCAGATACTGGTTGCTGTCCCATGGGTAGAAAAGAGATAATGTGGAAACAATAAAAAGAATATGAATTTCTTTTTTTAAATTTTTATTTATTTATTTTGAGAAAGAGAGTGCACACAAGCAAGGAAGGGGCAGGGAGAGGGGAAGAGAATCCCAAGCAGGCTTCAAGCCATCAGTGCAGAGCCCAATATAGAGCTTGCACCCACAGATTGTGAGATCATGACCTGAGGTCAAATCAAGAGTTGGACACCCAATGAACCAAGTCCCACAGGCACCCCAAGAACCTGAATTTCAACATTAATGTTGAATTTACAGGAACGAATCCTTGACTCATCTGCATTTCAGTTTCCTCATCTATAAAAAGATCATTTAGATAGCTACTTGCCAGAGTTATTTTGGAATTTGTATGGTAGGTGCTCAATAGTTGGAAGCTGCTATTATCATCAACATTATTGTCATTCTACTTATTATCATTTAGAAGATGTGGTTACTGTCCTTAAGTAGAATGTCATGTAGAAGTGGGGAATAAAACCAGTAAACACATATTAATGATTATTGTAATAAGTCATCAGCACTGCACTGGAGATGTAAATAAAGGGTTTCAGAAGAGAGGAAAATCATTCTTTTTAAAATTTTTTAAGAATGTTTACTTATTATTGAGAGAAAGATAGAGAGCACAAGTGGGGGAAGAGCAGAGAAAGAAGGAGACACAGAAACCGAAGCAGGCTCCAGGCTCTGAGCTGACAGCACAGAGCCCAATATGGGGTTCGAACCTATGGGCTATGAGATCATTACTTGAGCTGAAGTTGGATGCTCAACTGACTGAACCACTCAGGCACCCTGAGAAAAATCATTCTTAAGAGCTTAATTTCCCATTGTTTAGACAATAACTAGTTTTCAAAACCTGTTTGTTTAATATAGCTATGAAGATTATAAATAAAGGACTGGTTCAGGTAGTAAAGTTTACAATGTACACAGTGATTTCTACTTTTCTACGAGTGAGTCTTTTAATCACTCAAATCTAGCAATGGCACAGAGGGAATTGAAGATAAAGAAGCAAACTGAGCTTCCTAGCTTGCATGGGAGCATGAAGTCAGGGAGCATGAAATGGGGGAGGTGAAAAGATGTCCCCTCAAGGAGGGAGAGAACCCCAGAATGGTAGGTATCAGAAAATCATAAATATTACTCTGTTTTTCACATCACATGTATATGGAGATCCCACTACACCAGGTGCTCCATAGGTAAGAAAAGCAAGTGAATTTCTGGGGCTAGTGGACTTTCAGCCTCATTATGTGTGAGAGTTCATTACTGGACTCTGGACAAAACATGGGGCCAATAAGAATTTGGCAGGGAGTACTAAAAATAATATTTATTACTGGGGCACCTGGGTGCCTCAGCCTGTTAAGTGTCTGACTTGATATTGGCCCAGGTCATGATCTTGCGGTTGTGAGACTGAGCTCCGTGTTGGGCTCTGCACTGACAGCATGGAGCCTGCTTGGCATTCTCTCTCTCCCTTCTTTCTGCCCCTCCACTGCTCATTCTCTCTCTCTCTCTCTCTCTCTCTCTCTCTTTCTCTCAAAATAAATAAATTAACATTTAAAATAAGAATATTTATTATCTATGATTTAGCAACTAGAGAGGAGGTACTAGGAAGTGAAGAGAACTACAACCCCGTCATCGCACACCTGAAGTAACTATGAAAGGTGGATCAGTGCAGGTTTGCGATGAAGGCATCTTCCCAAAGGAGAACGATGATTTACCTAAGGTGGTAGATAAAAGAAATTCCTGGATACTTCTGAGATCCAGCGTATAGAAAGTGTATAGAACAGTGTATAGAAAGCTGATATACAATGCAAAGGAGCAAAGTCACCCCAAATCTCCCAAATCTCCAGGCTCATATGAGAACTAAAGCATGAATGCTGCAGATAGACCCAACTGTTTTCATGGGGAGAGGGCTCAGAGGAATTCTCTCTGCCTCTAGGTGGCTGATTCCTATCATGCTTGATACGTCTTTTTAAATGTTTATTTATTTCTTTATTTTGAGAGAGAGAGAGAGAGAGAGAGAGAGAGAGACAGATGGCGTAACTGGGGGAGGGCAGAGAGAGAGAGAGGGAGAAAGAGAGAATCCCAAGCAGGCTCAGCACTATCAGGGCAGAACAACACGTGGGGCTCGATCTCACAAATTTCAAGATCATGACCTGAGCCGAAATCAAGGGTCAGATGTTTAACAGAGTGAGCCACCCAGGTACCCCTATCATTCTTTATATTTTAATAAAGTACAAATAAATTAAGTTTAATAAAATTGGGAAAATAAAAATAAAATAGCTGATAATTATTAAACACTGTATGCCAGGTAAAGTGCTAATAATTTTACTTCATTTTTGTTATTAATTTTTCATACAATATTTTGAGTTTGGTACTTTAACACCAATTTTGGAGTCATCATGGTAAGATAGCTAAGTCAATGGCAGAGTGAAAATTCAACTGCAGATGTGTTTAACTTTGAAGCCCGTGCTCTGCACAATTATTGCATTTACAGTGGTTTTGTTAAATACACGTCTCAAAGTAACTCTAGTTCTGATTTTTCCTCCATTCCAGAT
This sequence comes from Lynx rufus, assembly GCF_022079265.1. NCBI lineage: Eukaryota > Metazoa > Chordata > Mammalia > Carnivora > Felidae > Lynx > Lynx rufus. Next base: position 126,124,670 of record NW_025814823.1, on the reverse strand, counting down.
ATTCACAAGAAGGAAAGGAAGGTGGTAGGAGAGAGTGGTGAAGGCACCATATGGCCCAGCAATATTCCATGGAACTAAACATCTATGGACATTCGTAAGCATTTTTTATGAACAAATGTACTGCATATGGCTATTTTGACACAAAAGAACAAGTGTTGATGTACACATAGAAGTGGGGCTAATTTATAGAACTCTGTTCACACAACTCATTTTAAGCTATTTATTGACTTTGTATGTTTGATTTATGCTTATATGGTAGGGTTAAAAATCATTATGAGAATAGTTAGAGCCACAAGTTCTCTTAAAGATGTAATAGGGTGTTTTTCAGAAAGGGACATAAGATGTTTGGGGCAAAAGGCAGGTCAGTAGAAGGCCAGATATCAAGAGGGAGATCTAAATGCTGCTGTATTAGAAAAAAATCAGAATTGGTAGTGAAAAGAGCAAAGAAGAGAAGGAAAAGGACAGGAAAGATAAGAGAAAGAGGATACTCAAATAACATAGTATGTTACAGGATTTTTGATTCTAGGGATATCTAAGATTCAGTTTTAAGTGATTTCTGTTTATGAGTCTCAACATCAGGCCCTACCCTCCTCCCTCAAACTTTCAGTCCAGTCTGCTACCCCCACTTATTTGTACATCTCTCTGTGTGTGTATGTGTGTGTGTGTGTGTGTGTGTGTGTGTGTGTGTTTTAGGAAAAAAACTATGCTGCTAGAGCGAGATACTCTATCAACGGTATTAATTCAGAAGACGCAAGAACTCAGAACCAGAGGTGATCATGACAGTGGAAATCTCTGAACAACCAAATAGAATATACTTAATCTTTAGAGTCAGGGTGTCCCCCACTGATAGAGTTACAAAGAGATTCATGAACAAGTATGTATGTCAAAACAGAAGGCAATAATGTTGAGTATAAGACTACAGCATTAATGAAAACAGTTGGAAAGCATATAACAGGTTTTCATGAAAATAAATGTTATCTTGAGATTTCTTCAATATCCTTTAATATTGAACCTAAAAGTGTATTTAATTATGAAGCTTAGCAAACTTCTATACCAGCACGGCTATAGTAATAAAGACTGTCAGGCTATCAACAACACAACATAATAAAACTATAAATTTTATGTCCGCCATGAGTATGGAAATATCTTTGGTGTGTAGCTGATTAACATTTTTGAAGAGAATTGGGAGGCAGTAAATGTTTAATTGGCATTTGACTTTTTCTCAGAATGACAATCTGAACTGTTTATACCACTCACTGAAATTTCATTGGAAATTTCCATGAAAGCTAGCATCACCCTGAAAACACTTCTCTCACTATATAGAATGACAGTTCTATTAGAGATGTAACCAAGACTATATGGACAGCACAGGTGTGCTTTTGAAATAGCCAGTAAGATAATGTAGCACATAGAATGTGTCCATTTTCACCATGTCCCCAGGCCTCAGAAATCAATAATCTGGAAAGGTGGCCGCTTTTCATTAGGTGCCACTTGCTATATCCATCCTCTAACATGTCAACATGAAGGAGAGTCTGCTTCATACTATGATGGGCTTGTAACATACATTTCAGTTCAGGAAGGTGAAAAAGAAATGACTTTATCTGATCAGTGTGGAACATAGACTGTATGTGTCTTTGTGGGTTTTTTTGTTTTATTTTGTTTATTTTTTTAATATTTGGGTCTAACTTTTTAAGCTAGAAGAATAATAGTTCATTATGTAGAAAATGCCTGTTCTTATAACATTATATGTGTCTTACTACAATCTGGTGGACACCTTGAATTATGTAACTAGCTCTAAGAATATATTTAACAATCCATGATTCTTTTTGTCAATAATCTACAAGTCCTAACATATGACTTAACAGGGACTTGAATGCCTTTGCTCTTAACTATTACTGACCTGAAAGTGATTCTCTTTGTCCCTCTTCTCTTTTCCTCTTTTCTTCTTTATCTTCTCTTTCATTGGGGAGGATTTTTTTTTTAATGCAGCAACTGAAAGACAAAAACAGAGTCCTATTGTTCCTCTCATTTTAAAATTACAACTATTTTCAGCTCTAATTATCCATGTCTTTATTTAGAAAATCTAGCTTATTTTAAAGGGTAAATTTTTTTTTCATCTACCTTTCTTGCTTGTCAGAATAAAGCAAAAGATGACTGAGACATCCTCTGATGGCTTTTTCCTTGCTACTGTGATCTCATTCCTCAATGACACATAGGAACTGGTGCTCAAATTGTGCAGCCCACGCAAACCCACTTTATCAGAACCAGGTATAACCTCTATTCCTCATATTTAAAATACCACTTTTTCAAAGGTTGGAAACTTTCTACCGAATAACACTGTCATTTCAGAATCAAAAGCAGCCTGATGCAGACTTAGAAGTTTCATCAGCAGAGAAGTCTCATCCTTTGGTACTCAGTGGATGTTCTTTCCAGTGATGTGCTAGTGCATATTTAACTACTGGCTCTCTTGGTGGGGAACAGGTGGGAAGTCATCTGATTTATAGCATGTGATGATTTCCAAGGTGTAAACACTGCCAACGTGGCTGAATTCAAACCACTGACATGATGTTACTGAATATGGAATTAGAATACTTTGCAGTAACACACCATTATATTTCCCCCATACAGACACCGATGTAAATAACCTCAAAAACACAAATAACGTAAAATATCATAAAATAATTGGAAGGGAATGAGTTTTTAGCAGTTATTCCTTTTGTTTTTAATGTAACTAATTAAATTGTAGGTTTATATAATTTAATTCTTAGTAACGGGGTGTTTATGTAATGAAACTGGCTCACGACATTCTTGAAAAGTTAACAGTGGGTCCTCACAGGTTGATACAGGCCAGCTTCAGCACAGCACTAGCTCTTTGACTCTATTCAATGCCTGCTCCTTCCCAACACTCAGAGATTAAGAACGGGAGGAAGATGTGCAAGTGAATATTCATTGGACATCTAATGTGTTTGAGTCACAGTGCCCAATTATTTATAGATCTTAACAAAACTAGAATAGTATTGGTTGCATACCTACTATAGAGCAGGCCCAGCACTAGGCATTTTTTCCATATTACCTCATTATGAACGTACAACAAATCTGTGAAGTGAGGGTTAATATGCACTTTACTCATCAGGAGCTCAAGTGTCATGGAGGGAAATAGCTTCCCCAAGACTATTCTATCTAGTAAGTGAGGATCAATCAAGTAAATTAGGATCACCATTCAGGTGTCTTAGACTTCACATTCTTTCCTTGTTACTGACCCTCATAGTAACTTTCTGAGTCAGATTTTACTACTGCTTTATACAGGTGAGGTTTAGAAACATCAGGGGATGGTTTCAGCACCATATAATTTATAGATGGGACGACTGTACACTTTCCAAGCCCATGATTTGTCTACCACAATACACTGTCTACCTCAACCTCAACATGCTCCTTTCATTGAGGATGTAAGTTATTTGATTTACTGAATTACATGTAAGTTTAAGAATTAAGGAGTTACCTCCTCAACAAAAGCATTTGTATGTTAAAATCAGCCAAAGGGAGAAGAGAGTGCTTAAGACAAAACAACAGACCCATAACCACAAAAGTCAAGTAACATCTATGAGCCAGGAGTTAGAAGATTTTTGTTAGCTTGCACATCCTAATACTTTTCCAGCAGTATTCTTGTTCTTTCCATCAAAGAAAGAGGTCTCCACTCAATATTTGAAAGAAAGAGTTTCATTTATTGCCTGTTTAAGCAAGTGAGGGCCGTACTTGAAAGACTTAGCTTTTCTGAGCAAAATAGAAGGTTGATGTTATATCTGTTTAGCTTCATTCTTTCTTACTTAAGGCAGGCCTTCTCAATATGATAGAGATGTTGACTCCAAGAAGCTCCAACCTCATACCTTTCTTGTGTATAATTAAAGAGGCAAAAATATTCCTACTATCAGAAATAAGGAACTTAATAGCAAGACTCTCTGATTGCTGGGTTTGAATACCATGCCTCTTGCTGGACCAATCCAAGTACAGAGCAATGAAATGGTTCAGGCCTGGGTCACTTCCTACCTCTGTGCTGGGGACTAAGAAGTTGATTACTAGGGGTGGGTAGTCAGGAATAAGCAAAGTACAGTTACATTTTTTAAAAAATAGTAATGGGAAGACTTTGTGAACAGCCCCAAACAATGACTATCAAAATCCATTATAATGAAATGTTTTCTTATAACACCTTCTACATTTTTCATGCCTGGTAATCTGATTATTGGTCAAGCAGTTTCCCTTAATTGAAAGTGTCAAGGCTTTTACTGTACACAAAGTAGAAAGTATTAAAACTGGTATAATTCATATTAAGACCACTCTATTATTATATAATTCTCCCTGGATTTCCATAATTTGAAGTTGTAAGGAGTGGATTCATTAATAAGTTAGACAAACATGGACACGCATTGTAAAATCACCCTTCTAAAGTCCACTTAATGCGTGAGGGTGGTGTTTCACCATTATGTGTCCATTTATGGAGGGATAATTCTGAAATGCAGGGAGTGGCCTCAAGCTTCTGGCATTGCACTTTCCACCACAGGGACTCTCACAGATCCTCTGAGCAAAGACCAGTGGATTAAATTGGAGACTAGGAAGAAAGAACATTTCCTCCCAAAAGATCCATCAATGCCAAGGAGTGAGACAAATGTCTTGTAGAAATGAAAGGAGGAGAAATACATTCAAACTTATATTTGTCATGCAGTAAGACATAAAATACAGGGATGTACTTGTATCTTGCTGGTGTAAAAATGAAGTGCATATACATATTTCATTCCTTCAGTTACAAGTATAACCACATCTTTCTTTCTCATCATTAACCTCAGCACCTCCCTTACTTGTGCAGTAACTAGCAGCTTTATGATCATAAGGTAGGCAGAGTATGGAAGACAAAACTAGGAAGGAAATCAGAGGACAAGAGAATGGTTACAGTAAACAGGGTAAGCCCTGACACATGAGACCCTTCTGTGGTGAAAACCTTGGCCTCCATTGTCAGCATGTTCTATCTCTTCATTTTGCAGGTTTCCCAGGGATTTAGGTGGCAGAAATAGTATAATTCACACTCAGTTCAGAGAACCTAAAAAGGTTCTACTAAAAAGGTATTGTCCTTAATTTCATTTGTTCCATTGTTATTTACCCCTCTTCTTTTGCTTCTGCATTTGGAAGGAAAAATAAGCAGAAAACACCATGTGGACTGTATAGGTAGCACCTGAAGAGGGTACCACCCTTCAGAGGGAGAGGTTGCCATCTCTAAGTGTGAAAAACACGTAAGACAATACCCACCGGGAAAAATAGCATAGTATACCAGGAGTCACGATCTCCACTTTTGGTCTGGCCAATCCAATGCCTGTGCAGGAGATGTGGAAGAGGCCACATTTCTGATGTTCTTCTACTTCTTGCAGTTGAGTACAATCATGGAGGGGCTAGGATTTTTAAAACAAATGTTTAGTTTCATGTATCAAGAGGAAAGTTGAGCATGAGCACCTATTTTTATCTCAAGAAACCTCCTTGAAGACTACAGGATAATTAAGGGGAGAGGACACAGCCTAGTAAAGCTTACCTTCAGTATGAAAGATCATAAGGCTGATCTCCTTCATCCCTCAAAACAACACATTTGCACACACATATGCATACATGTGTACCCACATCACACACACACATACACACACAGAAGTTTGATAGAGATCCCCTTTTCTGTTCCAGAAAGGAAAAGCTCTTTTCAAATTCCTTATTCATATAACTGATACTTAATACAAGTTCACTGCTTGAAAATTTCCCCAGATAGAAAGTGAAATTATTGCCAAAAGGGTATAAAACATGTCACCCTTCCATGAAGTCGGTGTTTTGTTTTGTTTTGTTCACAGAATTAAAATGGAACCAGGACTTCGAAAATTAAAAAAAAAAAAATCTGCAGAAACATCTTTCGTTCATGATTATTGGTCACTCATAAGTTTTTGTTTTTACCAACAAAATTCTGGATATATAAGGAAAAGTGAAATTATATGAAATTCTGAAACCTCAGTTTGGGTGGCCACCCCTTTGAGAAATATGTGTACGTCTGTGTGGAATGTATGAAACAGAATGGCCTCTAGTGGTTTGGTTCAGTGAGCTGGGTAAGTCACTCATTCTTTACTCATCCCTTGGTGCAATTTGCACTGAACCAGATTACCTTGACTCGCAAGCATGTTTTCAAGGAATCCATCATTTTGGTGATGGATTTTACTATTTCTTTTCCATATGGTGAAAACTCCATACTTAGAGGACACCAGAGTCTTCTCCAGAATTTTCTTAGGGAGCTAGGGTAAAGAAAATGGGAATATTTGGAGAAAAATTAAGGAAAGAACACTAAAATAAATAGATTTCATATAGTACAATGCTGTGTTAATGAAATTTTTATGGTACCCTTGAGAGTGATTTTTTTTTTTTTGCTGAGAAAAGAACATTCAGAGGTTTACTTTTGTTTAAGATATAAATATTTAACTTATTAAAGTTTTAGATGAAAAAAACTAGTTATTTCTTCCACTTTTAAGTTTAGCCAAATACTATTATTCTGTGTTTAGCAAATTTTCAAAAGTCACTTTGAAAGGATTCCCACTTAAAAACTTAGCTCAAAAATTAAAACTGCATTTTATATTTCATTTCCTTTTCAAGTGTTCTCTTCTCTGAAATAAACAAAATCCTCTTTAATATTAAATTATTCTTACAAATCTAACCTACTTAAAGAGAAAGACTTCCTCTTAAGATCACAAGTCTTAGTAGCTCATTTATGGATTTTAATTTAAATTTACAAGGCTATTGCTCTAATGGGCCAAAATTCTACTAAAAACCATTTAAAAGTTATTAAATTCCAAAATATTTATTCATTTTATTTTTTTTTAATTTTTTTAAATGTTAATTTATTTTTGAAAGAGAGACAGAACGTGAGTGGGGGAGGGGTAGAGAGAGAGAGACACACACAGAATCTGAAGCAGGCTCCAGGCTCTGAGCTGTCAGCACAGAGCCCGACGTGGGGCTTGAACTCACGATCCGTGAGATCATGACCTGAGCCGAAGTCAGACGCTCAACCGACTGAGCCACCCAGGCACCCCAATATTTACTCATTTTAAAAAATACAAAAATATTTACTGTATAATCTGGATTTTCACAAATCACATCACAATTAACATCCAAGTTAACAGAGATTGCTCAGTACCAATGGTTTTAGCCAACATTTGGGGACATCCAGGGCAGTGTTGTCCCTGACGACCGAGGAAACTATGTAATATTAGGAATTGTCTTCTCAGCAATATACTTGAAGATATTAACAACTACAGAGTTCGGCTGGTTCACTGCCTAGCCTCTTGTGGACAGCCCTGAACTCTTTGTTAGTTGTTATTCAATGACTCTATACTTCAAAGGGGTATACTGGGATTGACACAGAGTCCACTTCCATATATTCAGGTTATAAACATCAATTAATTTTGATATCAATGCAAAAAACCAACCCAAGTTTATTCCATGTATTTCTTGGGCTCAGATGACATGTAAATATCTAATAGTGAAGACCCTTGAACTTGATGGGACTTTCATAAACCAGTTTCCTTACTGGAGTTCAGCCCCACATGAACAGTGTACTCCACTAAAGTGAACCTATTCTGATATATATTTCTGGACCTCTCCTTGGCCTTTGGACAAGTCATTTTGCCCTCTTGGTGATCTAATATATAAAGGAGGCATCACTACTTGTCCCCAATTTCATGTTATTATTAGAATTAATGAATAATGTCTCAGACAATTCTTATTAAGAGAATTCTATCCAAGAATAACAAGCTGTAAGCTAACAAGCCTATTTTAAGAGGTTCAATTCTGATAGGAAGGATGCTGGCCAGTGTCCGAATCACTGTTCAGCTATTCACTACTCAGTGAACTTGGAAAAGTCCCTTTCCTTTCTGATCTCTTTAACTGGGGATCCCCTACCTGCCTCAGAGGAATGTTATGAAGATCAGAAGATATAATCCATGTGAATGGGCTTATGATGAGTAGAGTACCATACTAATGTGTACTCTAACTTGCTGCACGTGGTGAATTTCTGTAGTCAGCATTTCTGTAGCTGATTTCCAATCCTGTTGGTCCCAGGACACTAAATGGGTCTGTAAAAAGGTACTCAGGACACTAGACTGTGGTATCAGAAAGATAAATTCCATATAAACACGTATTACTAGTTCACAATTCTCAATTCACTGATATTTCCCAAAGCTCAATAACAGAGAATTCTGGTACATACATAATCACACCTCTGGTTCCTATTTGTCTTCCTGGAATGAAAGACTGAGGCAACTTCACAGCTCTTAGTGAATGCTGTGAACAAGTGTCGGAGCTAACATCTTGTCTTAAAAAAAAAAAACATAAAAAGCTCATTTTCTCCCTACTCTGATCTCTCATTCAAAACAAGGTGCAGAGAAAAGATCAAAAGGAAAATGAGAAATACTAATTAAAAGTTAATGTAAAGCCAAAAGGAACCTTTAGTTTCCAGGAGCAATTTTTAATAAAGACTATCTTGGACAAAATAAAAACATTTGAGTACCAAACAAAAGAAATGAACACAAATAAAAAGGCTAATAGTGAGGAATTTTTAAAACAAATTAGAAGAAGTTTATGGGACAAGAATTTGGGGTGATGCTTGACAGTACTATTGTGGGTACATTATAAAAAAATATAGAATATACAACTATATGAACTTAGGTTTGGCTTGGGATATATTTCTTTGATTATACCATCACTTGAATATTCCTCCAGCAAATCTTTTTTCCTAAAACAACACAATATCACAATTAAAAACTTAATGTCTCATTTTTTCTGTAAAGTGGAGAATTTTAGGTATTACATCTAACACCCCATATTGGTGTAGCAAACAGGGTTCACAGTCTGAATTGATTTTTAAGGGACAGGGTGATATATGATATAATTCCTAAATTCTATTTCCAGCTTTAATACAAATGTTTACGAGCATGAAGTCAATTTTTAGCAAAAAGGCAGAAAAAATAGATTGTATTCTTAAAAAGAAAATGATCATCATTTGAATTACAAACTAAAATAGGAGGCAACTCAGATTTTAAAGAATAAATATGCAAGCATATCAGAAAGTTTATGGGACTCTTGTTACCAGTTTTTCAAAGTTGTAGCAGAAAATCAGGCATTATGATGTACCATATGATAACTATGATTTTCAATGTGTTACTTAAAAATAATAAAACAGGAAGGAGAAATTATTCACTCATGTAGTCATTATTCAGGACCCAGAGCACTATGTGTTTTGACTCCCTGGGGTCTTACAATTTACAAGTTAAAAGTACATGTGAAAACTGATTAAGGGTGTCCAAGAAAAAACAAGTAAAAACAACATAAGTATTAGAAGACAAGTCCTTTAGGTAAATATTTAAGGAACTATAGTTATTTAACTTGGATGCAAAAGGACTGTCTTCATTGATTTGAACGAAGCAGAGTAACTAGAGAGTTCCATTTCCTCCAGGCCTGAAAAAGAGGAAACAAGGAAGAAAGGGAGGTTAGTTATGAGGAAGAACTATCTGCCTATAAATGTTCTGAAGCACCAACTAAGATTACCATGGGAAGGCGTGGGCTAGCCTTACCAGAGATCTTTACTTTCAGGAAGGAAACCATCTATCAGGGAGTTTATCATATAAAGCCAGGCCATATTTTTCCAGAAATCTTTTTCCAACTGCATTTATCTTTAAAAGAAATACTGCTCTTTCATAGGAAAATATTCTTTACCATGCTTCTCCCACTTCTTAACACCACCCCCTAAGAAGCTACTTTATCACCAGATAATCTGTGTAGCACAGGATGATTAAAGTTCCATTAGTCATTAATGGTCTTAAATGGTCCCCTTTCTCAGGGATGAATAGTCAAAGAAAAATAACTAGAAATGAGTCAGAATCAGACTGTTTCTCCTGGGAAGGATATTCAGTAATTTTAATCTGTTTTAATGCACATAGTGAAACTTTGAATTCCATTTCTAGAATCTATTTGTAGTAAGAAATTATCTATCTCTCGAACAAACCTTACCAAGGTAGATATTTTCAAAGGACACAGGAATAAGTTCAAAAAAGGGAAGTTTGACAGCATAATTCTATCTGTCATTAAGGCCACAGCCTGTTCTTGGGATTATGAGTGCCAGCTTGGGATGACAATGTGCTCCACCTACTCTTGTCATACCAGCCTCCATGTTGATGTAGAACATATGGTTTCTCAGGGGAAGCTGCCGGCTCCCATCCCCAGAGCTTCCTGTGTCACCAAAGAACACCATGTTCTTATAGAATAAAAAGACAGTCATTCTTAAATTCCAGTACCCCAAGCCATTTGGGCTGTGTTTACAAGACTGATATCAGAACCACTCCAAAAGTAATCCAGAACTAACATGGGTAGAAGTCTATTTTTGTGAAGGTATGATCAGTAGTTACTCAGAATGTCAGTGTGTCCATGTACACCACCGAGTCCTTGGATCACGTATAATTCGATTGACCAAGAATCATAGTCAGTAAGGTGTTAGAAGCGTTCTAGGGGTGCCTGTGTGGCTCAGTCGGTTAAGTGGTCGACTTAACCTCAGGTCATGATCTCGCAGTCTGTGAGTTTGAGCCCCGCATTGGGCTCTGTGCTGACAGTTCAGAGCCTGGAGACTGCTTCTGATTCTTTGTATCCCTCTCTCTCTGCCCCTTCCCTGCTTGCTCTCTGTCTCTCTCTCTCACTCTCAAAAATGATAAACATTAAAAAAAATTAAAGAAGCATTCTATTACATTCACTCTCTTATTCTCTCTCCCTCTGTATGTGTGTGTGTGTGTGTGTGTGTGTGTGTACAGACACTAAGAACGCAGGTAACTCTAAATGAATTATGATGGCTGCTTGACATGAGGCCAATAGGAGCTTTGTTTGAATTAGGATTCATGCACTGAATGAAAGAGAAGAATTTCTCTTTCAGGAGTTGTGGAACAAAGGTCAACAACCCTTGATCTCCAGGAGAGAATGCCGGAGGGAGTAGATGTACACTGTAGTTATGGAGAAATCAAGGACCACAAGCTTTCTCCAATACTTACTGGAGGTGGAGAAGGAAAGACAGTAAATAGGGATGGTTAGGAGAACTAGCAAGTGAACCTAAGGGTAGATGGGAAGATGTTGTGACCTGTCATGGATAATAGATCATAACTACAATCAAGTGACTGCTGGAGAAAAACTGAAGATCCTTGCCTTAGTCTGACAGAAACAAGTAATATGGGGACAAAGACTGATTAGGTCAAAACTTGGAAATACAAAGTACAATGATGGCCTTGATGAGTTAGCAATAACCTTTCTGAACAAACTTATCACACTCCTGAGATCTCTTGCTCTGAAAAGAAGAAAATTATTTAACTTGTTATGAAAATTTTCAAATTTATAAAAGATCTGAAAAAAATATACAATGAGCTTTCTTTTTTTTTTTTTTTAATTTTTTTTTTTTCAACGTTTATTTATTTTTGGGACAGAGAGAGACAGAGCATGAACGGGGGAGGGGCAGAGAGAGAGGGAGACACAGAATCGGAAACAGGCTCCAGGCTCTGAGCCATCAGCCCAGAGCCCGACGCGGGGCTCGAACTCACGGACCGCGAGATCGTGACCTGGCTGAAGTCGGACGCTTAACCGACTGCGCCACCCAGGCGCCCCTCTGAAAAAAATATACAATGAGCTTTCTTATGCCAATCATGAAGCTTCAAAATTCCTCTACTCATAACCAAACTTGTTATATCTATAGCTCCCATCCTTCAACCCATTCTGGGTTTCAAAGCAAATCTCAAATACCTTATAATTTCATCTATAAATATTTCAATATGTATCTCAAAAAACAAGGGTTCTTTTTTAAAATTTTAAAATATTAACATTTAATATCACACTTTAAAATATTAGCAAATAATTGATGAAGGGAATTTTGAGGTAAGTAAAACTGGGCTTCCAGAAAATACCTGGAAGGAACTAAGCCAGACTATGAAATATGACCATTAGTATGAATTTCTCTTATCCCAGGTTGAGGGAGACTGGAAGTGTGAGTACAGGAACACTTAGTAAGAAGACTTAGGTATTTGATTTAAACAGTTTGTTCTGAGAATATGTTAGCAGTAATCTATCTTCAAAAACAAAGAAATAACATCGCTTGTTTTTCTACATGTGAAGGGAAACCAAGTTCATTGTTTGTTTTAGTATGGAATTTTTTTCTATTGGTCCAGCGAGAAACAGAGACTGGTTAATAAGCAAAGACTGCATAGCTATTACCTATAGTATACCTAATGATAGGTATACTTGGTAGTCAAGTTTCTGCATATTAATGCCATCTTCTGTAATAAGCCGAATATGAAATGCTAAGAAGAAGTGGCCCCACAAGATCACTTAACTGTGTACATGTTACAGGACCTGTCTTATCTGGTAAGTCTATAGTTCCATCAGGCAAGATGTAAAAAACATCAGACCCACAAGAAGTCAACTTAGTCTGAACAATATCACTGACTGAGTGACTTCAACAACAGAAATTTATTTTCTCTTCAGGAGTCTGGAATTCCAGGATCAAGGTGCCAAAGGGGTTGGTTTCTCATGAGGGCTCTCTCCTTGGCTTGCAGATGACCACCTTCTTACCCTCACATGTCCTTTTTTCTTTGCATGTGTACTCATGGTGACTCTTCCTCTTCTAATTAAGAACACCAGTCCTAGGCGATAGGGCCTCAGCCTTATGACCTCATTTAACCTTAATTACCACCTTAAATTCTCTCCCTCTAAATATAGTCACATTGGGGGTTAGGTGTTCAACATAAGAATTTTGGGGGGACACAACTGAGTCCATAACACCAGCTAATTCCAAGATGCTGGAGGAGGTAATCTAGTGTTTTGGGTTTTGGTTGTTTGTTTCCATCTACAAAGACAATCAATCATTCATTTGAAATGTGAGATCTGTGTCTTTAATTATTTTTCCTCTTGCAGTTTCAGCCCCTAATTGTATATTTAAATACTTTCATTTAACGTTTTGAGGTTAGGGGTACCTGGTGGCTCAGCTGGTTAAGCATCCAACTTCAGCTCAGGTCAGGATCTCTTGGACCGTGAGTTTGAGCCCTGCATGGGGCTCTGGACTGACAGCTCAGAGCCTGGAGCCTGCTTAAAATTCATTGTCACCCTTTCTCTCTCTGCCCCGCTTCTGCTCTGTCTCCCTCTCTCTCAAAAATAAACATTAAAACAAATTTAAAGTTTTGAGGTTATACTTCTAGATTTAGTTATATAGGTATATATTTTATCTATAATTTAAACACAAAGTTTAACTGATGTCAGGAAACATTATTTGGCAAATTTGGCCACTTTTTTCTAGGAGAGGTCATGAACTATTCTCATTCCCTGTAGAAGAAAGCCCTTAGATATATGTATTTTGCACTTTTCTTTTCCCATCTACCCAACCCAAGAACATTTAATCCATAAATTGGCCAACAACTTACAAAGAAAATTGGTATGGAAACATGGTCCATCAGCTTCCCTGTCTTTATAATATACCTAAGGAAGTACTTTAAGAATGAAGTAGTTAGCAGAGAAGCTAAAGCTGGAAGGGCCTGTAGAGACTAGAGCCACCAGTCACTGTGGCCTGAGGAAGCAGTGACAAGGCAGACAGACAAGAGAAACATAGGTGCTGTTGGGGAGAGTTAGCAATACTAGAATGGCTTTAGCTTCCAACCCTTTCCAATTCAAGTTCTAGATCTGGTGCATTCTTAAAATAACACTCTTTTTTTTTTTTTTAAGGAACTTGAGCTGATCTCTGTTTTTACAAATAAAAGAGCTTAATAAAGAAATGCATCCTGAAATACAACATTCTCTTTCTCCAATGGCACAGCGAAAAGGCAAATGACTCTCACTACTTTTGATGATATCTCTCATGTGTTATCCATTTTGCTAGTATAAGCATCCAAATATAGCCTGTCTTTATCCATGAATATTAAGAGATACTAATTTTTGTGAAGCTCCCAAATTGTGAAGTCTGCTTTGATGATATCTATTCCATACACCTTCCTTCATAATCTCCTATACTTTTAGGTAATACTTTATCCTTGACCTGACTTCCCATGCCCTTGGGTTGCCTCCTATCTACACATGGCTTACTCTCTTTGGACAATGATTTAATACCAGACATCTACACTTGGTTCTCCATTTAAGACTTATGTATATTTTATAACAGAAGACAGTTCACTGCTTTACTGTGATTTGCAGAAACTTCTGACAGATATATTCCACTTGTACTAACTTATTAAAAGTTTAAAACTTTTTAAACTAGACCTCTTACAAGAATATTAAAATTTTTTCCAGGGGACAAAAAGGAATAGGTATGTGACAGTGAAATTTGGAGCACTAAAAAAGCTTGACCCATCCCTTTTCCAAAGACCCAAGGCAATGAGCAGTTAAGTAGGACCAGTTTGCAGTGCATCCATTTGCTGAAATTTGAAAACTTCTTGACCTGTAAGTTCCTTCTAAAATGTTTTACTCCAGGGGCGCCTGGGTGGCGCAGTCGGTTAAGCGTCCGACTTCAGCCAGGTCACGATCTTGCAGTCTGGGAGTTCGAGCCCGGCGTCAGGCTCTGGGCTGATGGCTCAGAGCCTGGAGCCTGTTTCCGATTCTGTGCCTCCCTCTCTCTCTGCCCCTCCCCCGTTCATGCTCTGTCTCTCTCTGTCCCAAAAATAAATAAACGTTGAAAAAAAAATTTTAAAAAAATGTTTTACTCCATAATGCATACAGTGTAAATTGAAATTATAAAATAGGAGATGGTGGGGGAGGGGCACCTGGGGGCTCAGTTGGTTAAGCTTCCAACTCTTTATTTTGAATCAGGTCATGATCTCACAGTTCATGAGTTTGAGCCATGCATCAGGGTCTGGGCTGGGAACCTGCTTGGGATTCTCTCTCTCTCTCTCTCTCTCTCTCTCTCTCCCTCCCTCCCTCCCTCTCTCTTTGCCCCTCCCATGTTCACTGCCTCTCAAAATAAATAAAACTAAATAAATAAAACAGGAGGATGGAATATATTTGAGGGTATCTTCCCAGGTTAGCTCTTTTCACTACAAAGATTAAGAATTTATAAGAGAGCAGCACCTGTGGTCAGCTTATCAAATATTCAGATATATTTTGGCCCAAAAGACCATTTTCTAAATTAGATAATTATCATCAAAAGTCAGCTTCACTATTTTCATCCTTGCTGTCATTGTCATCATCATCATGGGGTATATACCAGGGAAAAGGGGCAGTGGAATGTAGGGATTCATGGCTTCTCAACCTAGAATGTCCAGGATTAACCCTGGGCTCTACCGCTTACTGTGACCTTGGGAAACTTTAGTCTCTCTGTTTTTTAATTATTACCTGTAAAAGAGATGATAATACTATTATCTACTTCATCAATTTGTTTTAAGGATTAAATAAAATAGTATATGTAAAACACCTAAAAATATGCCTGGCAGACAACAGGTATGTTTTATGACATTGCCATCTTATAGTTAGATACTACTTGACAATTTTCTTTTTTTAATGTTTATTTATTTATTAATGTCTATTTATTTTTGAGAGAGAGAGACAGAGTGTGACTGGGGGAGGGCAGAGAGAGAGGGAAGCACAGAATCTGAAGCAGGCTCCAGGCTCTGAAATGTCAGCACAGAGCCCAAGGTAGGGCTTGAACTCATGAACTGTGAGATCATGACCTGAGCCAAAGTCAGACACTTAACCAACTGAGCTACCCAGGTGCCCCAATGTTTATTTATTTTTTAGAGAGAGAGAGACAGAGAAAGAGAGAGACAGAGAGCATATGTGCATGGGAGGGGCAGAGAGAGAGGGAGACAGAGGATCCCAAGTGGGCTCTGCAATAACAGCACAGAGCTAGATGTACATCTTAAATCTACGAACTGTGAGATCATGACCCTAGCTGAAGTCAGAACCTCAGCTGACTGAGCCACCCAGGTACCCCTACCTGACAATTTTCAAAGCCTTATAATATATATTCTTTGGTTTTTACAACTTTCCTGGAAGTGAGTAGGAAAATGATAATTATTTTATGGATAAGAAAAACGAAGGCTCAAAGAATCTAAGTTAGCCAAAAGCTGTATTTAAAGCTCTATTTAAAACAGTCCTGTCTCATAAATTCTTCAAGGCAGACACTATTGAAAGGGCTTCAGAAGATCAGCCAGATGGGTCTACAAAACCATTATCATGATTTAGGCAGTGGAGTAATCTTAGAGATAATAGTCCTTTTCCTCTTGTTCTGTTTACTAGCCAGCAACACTTAACAGATCCTAGTGGATAACACTAGTGTGGTGGCCACTTATCTCACCCCATATCTATCATCCATCCTTATTTGTCCTGCTTACCCACTTTTTGCAAGGGCTCTAATTAGTTCCACCCTCCCTTTTCCAATAGGAGGATTGTGCTGCCCTAGAGACAGATCCACTCAAAGGCTACAGGTGTTCTCTGAATTCCAGGAGAAAGACTAATATAATTAAACATAATTCAAACAATTGTAAACAATGTTTAATGTGTAACTCACAATAGAAGAAAATAAATTTTAAGTCAGTTAGTCATGAATGTCTACTTTCTGCTATTCCCATTTTCCAAACCGTTTAAATGTTTTGTTGCTTTTATTCCTGTTTCAGACGAGACCTTTTTTTAAATGATTTATTGTTAGGGTTTATTTTTGTACATTAAAAAAATTCAACCAAGTACCTTAAATCAATTAATCTAATCCAAGTTAAATGAAGCAAACAATTTTACCAGAACTTAAAATGCATAGCTGTCCTTCTTAATCATTCATTGCTGTAACTCCTCTGACATAGTAATATATCCCCTGGTTTCCTAAGAAAATGTCACAGTATAGCATTGTCAATTGTATCTTTAATGTTTATGGCAGTTTTTTTCATTTGACCTCAGCACGATTTCATGAGCTGATAGGTTGGTATTAATTTACAGTGCTCTAGGAACTTTTAAATGTACATGATGGGAAATTAAGGAGAATTAAAAATATTATCTTTAAGAAATAGCTAGAGTTTCTATTTCCTTTGTTTTAAGCATGTTTGCAGTTCTCAGGAATTACAGAAATGCCAAATACTTTACACCTGAGTTTGCAAATGACTAAACTATTCATCTCATTGGTATAATACTCCAATCACTGGAGCTTCAACTCAAATGTCACCACTCTGAGCAATCCTACAGAACTTGGTGCAGATCTCAATCTAGATTAAATGTGCTACATTTCAACCAGCAGTGTTGAATCAAACATGTTTCTAGGATAATCAATTCCTAGACCATCTATCAAGGCCAAATCCAATACCGACTCTAGCCAACATGTTTGCCTTGGACATTTCTCTTTTTCAGTAGGACTGAGAAAAAAAAAATAATAGAAATGGAAATCACCAGGAAGCTGAAAGACAGATATTGAAACGTCTTATGACAAGTTTAAAGAAGAGCTTACACCCAAACAATAAATATAATCCTATTTGGAGTCAAGTGGCAATCATATTTGCAGAACACTAAGACAGAGTGAATCGTTTGTAAACATGACCATCCATCTGAAGGGCCTTCTTTAAAATGCCACAGAAAGAAAACTGTTGAATTATTAACAGAGCTATTACAGTCAGAAGCACTTGATTTCCAAGGTCATTACTTTGATAATTCAGAACCAACTTCTACCTCTCCCATGTTAAAATCTTTTATCAAGAAAATATTTTCTCTGGTTCATACTTTATGGTCCTACTTGATGGAAGAAGAGTGTAACAAAATAATTGATAGAAAACGAGCCTCCTCCTTAATCAGTACCTCTCAAAAGGAATTTCCATGACCATGAGTGTATCATCTTACTTATATGATAATTTTTGTAATGAAAAAAAAAATAAAACCCAGAATTTTAAGGTTAATCTCATTAAAATGCCCAGGTACACATTGACATTTTCACCAGCAATATAAACAGTTACTTCTGAGAAGAAACCATAAGAAGAGGCAAATAATGAATTTCTATATCTGGGCTTCGTATTTCCTTGTCCTTGCCTGAGTCTCTTGATAATTACGCTTGAGCTTGTGTTTCCCAATCTGAAACATGGGATGGGTACATTTAAGCAAGGAAGTGAAAGATCTGTACACTGAAAACTATAAAATTCTGATGAAAGAAATTGAAGAAGACAGAAATAAATGAAAAGATATCCTATGTTCATGGATCAGAAGAATTAATATTGTTGAATTGTCCATAATATCCAAAGCCATCAGTAGATTTAATACCATCCCTAATGAAAATCTCCATTTTTTTCACAGAAATATAAAAAAAATCCTAAAATTTGTATGGAACTACAAAAGACCCCAATTAGCCAAAGCAATTTTGAAAAAGTAAAACAAAGCTGGAGGCATCATATTTTCTTATTTCAAACTATAATTCAAAGCTATAGTAACCAATACAGTATGGTATTGGCATAAAAACATACATATAAACCAATGGAACAAAATTGAATAGATCTGTATAAATCCATGTATATATAGTCAACTAATATTGACGAGGGAGCCAAGACTACTCAATGAGGAAAGAATAGTCTAAAATAAACGATACTGGGAAAATTGGATATTTACATGCAAACAAATGAAATTGTGCCCCTCTCTTACACCACTCACAAGAACTAATTCAAAATGGATTAAAAACATAAATTTAAAGCCTAAAACTGTAAAACTCCTATAAGAAAACATAGGAAAAGATTTCCTTGACCTTGGTCTTGACAATAACTTTTTAGATTCAACACCAAAAGCACAAGCAACAAAAACAAAAGCAAACAAGCGGGACTATAGCAAACTAAAAAGCTTCTGGGCAACACTAATACACTAATAATCTAATTTTAAAAAGGGCAACCTGAATAGAAATTTTTCCTAAGACATATAAATGGACAACAGGTACATGAAAAGCTGTTCAATATCATTAAGCACCAGAGAAATGCAGATCAAAACCACAATAAACTACCACTTCACAAAAGTAAGAATGGCTATTGTCAAAAAGACATGAGATACCAGGGCACCTGGGTGACTCAGTTGGTTAAGCATTTGAGTTCAGCTGGGGTCACGATCTCAGGTTCATGAGTTTGAGCCCTGTGTCGGACTCTGCGCTGACAGTTCAGAGCCTGGAGCCTGCTTTGGAATCTGCGATTCCCTCTCTCCCTAACCCTCCCCAACTCATGCTGTGGCTCTCTGTCTCTCAATAAATAAATAAATATTAACATTTAAAAAAAAAAAGACAAGT
Organism: Lynx rufus; assembly: GCF_022079265.1. Classification (NCBI taxonomy): domain Eukaryota; kingdom Metazoa; phylum Chordata; class Mammalia; order Carnivora; family Felidae; genus Lynx; species Lynx rufus. The sequence goes on along the minus strand of NW_025814823.1, from coordinate 126,105,370 downwards.
GCTGGCAAGGATGCGGAGAAAAGGGAATTCTCATGCACTACTGATTGGAATGTAAACTGGTACCATCATTTACAACAACATGAATGGAATTTGAAGGCACTATGCTAAAAGAAACAAGTTAGGCAGAGAAAGCAAATACATATGATCTCACCTACATGTGGAATCTAAAAATAGCTGAACCTATAGAAACAGAGAGCCTAGTGGTGGTTGCCAGGGGCTGGGGTGAGAGAAATGGGGAGATAATAGTCCAAAGGGATAAACTTCCAGTAATAAGATGAATAAGTTCTATGGATCTTATATACAGCATGATGACCATAGTTAGCAATATTGTATTACATACTTGAGAATTGCTAAAAAAGTACATCTTAAATGTTCCAATACAAAAAGAAAAATTAGTAGTTATGTGAAGTGATGGATGTGTTAAGGAGCTAGCCTGTAGTCAGCAAAGTGATCGCTAAAATGTGCTCAAAGCTTCTAGGCATTAGAAATGCATTTGGAATTAGGTCAGAGTGCATGGAACAGGTGCAACTCCCATCAACAGGTGGGAGTTGATGGGCAGAGTGCTGACAATTTCTAATACAGTTCCTCTTTATCACACATCTCTGTGATATTTCTGGATATTTCTTTCTAGAGAGAGTAACTCCAGTTTCTTGGGATTATGACATTTGGTATCATCCTTTGCGTCACTGAAAGGCTATTCGCTTTAAAGTCGGCTATACAGTAAGAGATATTCTACAAAGGCACTTTTTATATTGAGAGTTGAGTGGAGAGGTGGGGAGCCCTGGATCAGAATCACAAATTTTCCAGTCCACATGTAACACCCAGCAACACTGATGTGGAAGTGACTTGCTCCCTCCCTTCCTAGGGAAGTAATGCTCTGTGTTAAATAATGGAAGTTAACGGCATACTTCAGGCATGTTTAAATGGGAAGAAAGAAAAAATTACTAAAGAGCTCAAATACGAAGTTACTCTGTCACAGTCCTAGCCCTAGCGCTGAGCAGAGAATATCTGATTTTAGGGCAATTTAAATTCTATTGTAGTAGACCCGATGTCATAACAAGCTTCAACTAAAGTAGCTATTTTGCTCATAGGTAGACCAAAGTTACCATTCTAAGCAAATATGTTTCTTCATTGATTGAGCATAGGTTGAGGTAGGTTGAGCATCCCACTCTTGATTTTGGCTCAGGTCATGATCCTAGAGTCATGGGATTGAGCCCTGCATCAGGCTCCATGCTGAGCACAGAGCTTGTTTAATATTCTCTCTCCCTCTCTCTCTCTCTCTCTCTCTCTGCCCCTGTACCCCCCTCCTCTGCTAGCATGCACTATCTCCAAAATAAAAAAGAATTACTTTATTAAATAGAGCAGTATTGATAGCCTATATATAAAGCTAGGATTTATTACCAATTTTATTTTAAGAAAGTTTTAAGAGAAATACTCAATAATTAAAGGACATCAATAACTTTGGCATCTTGTTTCCACAGTGTTATTATACTCTTAAAGACTCTAAGTCCCTAACGATAAGATACAGAAAGTTAATGAACTTTAAGAAAATACAGTTCCTAATATTAAGTTAGAATTTTACTCTTTTTATATTGAATTTCATAATATAGTCTTTATCTCTATGTGTATTCAACAGAAGTAAGGGTGTTTGTTAAATGTTTTAGATTTTACTTTCTGACAAGCAAAAGCGTACACAAACAGGCATAAGTTTTCACTGGAAAATTTATGTCCAGCCAAGCTAAAATGCTCTGCTATTAGCTACTGAGTAAATGGTTTTAAGTGAAATATCAGATGGTTACATGTCTATAAAATAAGAAGGGATGGAGGGAAAGAAGAGAATCATTTTAAAACGGTCTATCTTATTACCCAACCATTCAGTACCAAGAATAATGCAGAATTACCCAAAAGTTCTAAAATACCGTATTAAATGGAATAGGTTATACTGGAAATTCTTACCTGAAAATCACCTTCCAAGGACAGGCAAATAATTGTTCCGGCCTAGTCATGGTGAGGACAGATGTATCCTTCTGCCTAAGAGGCCAAGCTCTCATTCTGCATGAACTTTGAAGAGCTTTGTGCTTTCTAGTTATAATTTTCATAGAGGGAGTGTCATCATGCTGGACAGAGAAACATCTTGGGAAACCCTTTTGTCAAAAACTTTCTAGTTTATTATTTTTTGACTACTCTTTTTTTTTTTTTAATTTTTTTTTTCAACGTTTATTTATTTTTGGGACAGAGAGAGACAGAGCATGAACGGGGGAGGGGCAGAGAGAGAGGGAGACACAGAATCGGAAACAGGCTCCAGGCTCTGAGCCATCAGCCCAGAGCCCGACGCGGGGCTCGAACTCGCGGACCGCGAGATCGTGACCTGGCTGAAGTCGGACGCTTAACCGACTGCGCCACCCAGGCGCCCCAATTTTTTGACTACTCTTAAAACAAACAAGGGGAAAACAATATCATGGTAAGGAAAAGGAGAAATAAAGTGATTACTGGGATGAATTTATGTTCAGTGCATGTTTTTTCCTCATCGGTAAAAGCACCATCAATCAATATGAACAGATAATTGTTTAAGGCCCATACACATAAATAAGACACCCTTCTGTGCACAAATCTTGAACATAAAAATTTTACTAGCTGAAAATATTTCTTCCATCATGTGTTAGTATCTTATTTCCACTGTAACAAATTACCACAAACTTAATAGCTTAAAACAACAAACATATTTTGGAGGTCAGAATTTCAAAATAGATTTCATTGGCCTAAAATCAAGGTGTTGCAGGGATGGGTTCCTTCTGGAAGCCTGAGGGGGAGAATTTATTTCCTTGTATTTTTCAACTTCTAGAACCCAGCGAACTCCTTGATTCATGGTCCCCTCTTCCAACTTCGAAGTCAGAGCATAGCATCTACCAATCTTTCTCTTAAACTCTAACCTACCTGCCTCCATTTTATCAGGACCCTTGTGACCATACTGAGCCCACCCAGACAATCTAGAAAAATCTTTCCAGCTCACAATTCTTAATTTAATTACATGTGCAAAGCCCATGCTATGTAATTTAACAGGTCCACAAGTTCCAACAATTAGGACATGTTCATCTTTGGGGGGCATTATTCTGTCCACTGCACATAGAGTTGTAGCCAAGAGGAAAAGAATGAAGGCAATGTTCAAACAGCAATTATTCCTGCACTGGTAACGAGAACACACAAAATCTAATAGTAACAGCAATAACAGTTATCATTTATAGGGTGTCTAATAGATTGCACTCACTTTACAATGTCTCATTAGCCTTCCTCACATCACCTTGGAGTAAGGGTCACCACACTCTTCTCACAGGTGAGGAAACTTAAGCTCCGGGAAGTTAAGAGCATCAGAGAACTAGAAATTTTAGTCTAGGATTTGGGAGGAAGCCAAAACAGCACTTCAGTCTGGGTATTTCAGCTCCTGAGCCAGGCTTCCTTCTGCAGTTCCCGGCATGTGCTTATAGGTAGTGTGTTACTCCACAATGACAATGCAGAGAGAATCCTAGCCTGCTTTGGCTCTGTGTGGACAGAGAACATAGCACACGTCTACCCAGAAAATGCAGCCCTAACTATGTAGGTGCAGCTTTCTTTCTAGAGCCCAGTGCTGCCTGGAAATGGCCATCAATGTGTGTCTCTCTAACGATGACCCTGGTCTAAAGTGAATGGAGAGTGGTGGGGATGCCATGATGAACATACAGAAGATACAGTTTATTTCTAATGGACCTGAAAGGTAGGTCACATGTCCAAAACAGGAGCTAGACCACACCTACACTTAAATAGGAATGGTACTTGCAAATATTCTTTGATCTAAAAACAGTGAATCTGGGATCTGAGAGCTTTGCCACTCTGTCACTCAATTTCTTTGTGACTCTGGTCAAGTTCCTCATTCTGAAAGTGGGGGTAAATTGTTATAGTGAAGGTTAAAATAAATATTCTTTTGGAATCACAAATCTCAACAGGCACTTAAATTATTTCACTGTATCCCCCTTTTCTTGGGATAAATAATCTTTTTGAGTGGCCCATAAGGGGCCCATGTGAAATGTCCCAGTCATCTCAACCAGTAGCTCATTCACCCCATTGACTCTCTTTTGGTTCTTCCAATGTCCTGTGCTCTTTCACACTGAGGGCCCATTACATAAACTGTTTCTTCTGTCTGATATTATCTTCCTCCACTAGATACCTGGTCAACTAATATGTATCTTCACATTTCAGCACAAACATCATTTAATTCCATCATCTAAAAGGCCAAGGATTCCTTCCCCCACAATTCCTGGAGTGCTGCCCCTCTTACCCTTTCTGTTAATTACCATCACCCTTAAAAATTCACTCAAAAGTCACCTTCACATGGCAGCCTTCCTTAACCACCACCACCCGACCTGGTTAGATCTCCCTATTCTAAATTCTGCAAGCATACTGTGCTTCTCTGGAATAGCACTTATCACAATTCTACTAAATGATCATCTACTGCTTTCTTCTGTAAGGTCCAATTCCTCCACCAGAATGAGTGTTCTTCAAGTGAAGAAGCTGAATTTAGTTGTATGCCTAGCATAGTGCTTAGGCAAGTGCTGGAGCATTGTATTAATAACCACTGAATGGATGTTGTATGTAAAGCACTTGACATTGATCTGACCAGGTTAAGTGCTCAATTTACCACATCTTTTCAAAGAATTGATCTTTATATAAAAGCAGCACAATCAACAGAAACCCTTGTGCCTTAGTCTTTCAATAATTTATTTTGAGCAATTCTTCTCAAGCAATTACTCTGGGCAAGACATCACACCAAAGCAGAGCATCAGATGAAAAAATAAAAGAGAAAGAGTCCCACCTCTTAAGAATTTTTCAGGGGTGAAAACATAATGAGTAAATAAATAGCTTTAATCCAAGGCAAAGTATGAGAAGAATCATAACACAGGTCCAAACACAGTTACAGTGAGAAGAAATAAAGAAAATAATGACTTGAGGATGACAGAAGTCTTAACCAAAGACATGGATTTTGTTGGATAGAAATTTCAGGAAGCAAAGCAAGCATGGGTATAAGTAGAATTTCTCAGGAAAGGAAATGAACATGAACAAGGTAGAGAAGAGTACATGATTTATAACATAGCACAGGTAAACTGTATTCATCTATCTGCTGATTTTTTTTCCAAATAGAGTATTCAAAATTTGCAGATTGATTACTTTCTAGAATGAGTCTGCCATGTAAATATAAAAATTAAGAATTATATATGAAAATAAATGTATTAAAATAAATGTATCTAGATTCTCATCATCAATACACAGTATTCCGAGACAAATCTACACTTAACATTTAACAGAACACCTTGAGCATTTCTCATGTTTTTAAAAGAGAAGAATCCAGAGAATCTATGTCCTATCTACTTGGATAGCCAGCCTTAGGTATTGTGGTGGATTAAAGATAACGCCCAAATTCTAGGACATTCTTCAATTCTGAGGCTTGTGATTCTGGCCCTTGAATCTGGGCTGGCTCTCTGGCACGACTTTTACCCAAAGAATTTGGCAGCAGAGATGCTGCATCAGTTCCTGGGCCCAGGCCTACGAGAGAGGCAACTTCACTTCTAGCTTCCTGGAATGCTCCCTATCAGGAAAGCCAGCCACTGCTGCCGAGACTGTCACATCGTGAGGAAGTTGGAGCTAGACATTTTGAGAGGCCACATGGGGAGAAAAGACCAGCCAGTGCCAGACATTCCAGTTATCCTAGGCCAGGTTCTAGACATGTGAGTGAAAAAAGCCATCTCCAATATGGAAAAGAACCGAGGAATTCAGACCACAGCCAGAACTGCAGTGGCAGACACAGTGCCCGCTGAGCTACCTGAGAGAGGCCCCCACTGTCACGGGGTGGAGAGGAACCAGCCCTACCATGCCTTGACTGATTTCCTGACCCATGGGACTGTGTGCATCATAGGATGATTTCTGTTTTCATTACTAAGTTTTCAGATAGTTTGTATATAGTAATGGATAAACAGAGATATTTTCACCAGGGTTAACCATATGATAAGGAGGAGGTTTCTTTGGTTTTGTTTTTTTGTTTTTCTGTTTTTTTAAATTTTTGTTACAAACACACTAGAACTTAGAACTAGCTGTGTGTTCAAAGGTGTCCCAAGGAAGGGTATTTACTGATTTCAGACATTCTACACGCTAAAAACATTTTTGAAATTTCCTTCACAGAAGCATTTTTTGAGCCAAGAAGGAAGAGAAGGAGGAAGGAAGGGAGGGAGGGAGGGAAGGGGCAGGAAGGGAAAATTATGGATGTTATTTTATAGTCACATCTCAATTAAAGTAAAGGAGTTATTATTGTATTCTCTAGACTTAGCTCTGGATAGCTTTTTTTCCTTTTTTTTTTCCTGTTTACTTCATTTTTTCAAAACCAGTCCTCAAAATCTGAAAACCTGTTACCACTGAAAATTTTTTATTTTTATTTTTTATTTTTTTAAATTTACATCCAAATTAGTTAGCATATAGTGAAACAATGATTTCACGTTTTAAAACAGTGCCAGATACTCTCAAGGCAACTCAAAGGAAAGAGTCATTGAAACGTTTGATTCGCTTTCTCGATGCCAGCATCCCCAAGACATCTGTTTCAAAGGACACAGAACTCATGTGGAGGCCTGTGATCCTGTGAGATTAAAAAAAATCAATGTCATTATGAAGAGCAACTAAAGCTGAACACGACAATCATTATGATAGTGAATTGGTGTGCTGAACTTGTTTCTTCTGCAATAATAAAAAGCCTCAGTGCTACTGTGTAATCTACCTATGTAGATGTATCTTAATTTCTTCTGCTCTTCACAAAAAGAAAATATGCAGTTTCACATAGCAAGGTTGATAGAAATAGTTCTGTCTCTTACTATTTGCTTTTGTTTTGTTTTTCTATTTTGTAAGAAGAGAAAAAATACCCACCGAATAAGGTAGATTTATAGAAACAATGAATGTTTTCAAACTGCCAAGCCCATATCTGATACATAGCAGCCTCTGAATCTCAGATATTCTTACAAATTAATAACCAGTTCTCAGCATATTATTATTGTGCTCACTTATTTGTTTTTTATTTTGATTTGAGAAGGAGCCGTAATCACTTCCTAAATAGCTTTACGTCTTTGACAAGGGCGTATACAAGGTAAGACCTCATTCAAACATCGGGGAACTAAATCTAAATTTTGAAAATATTTAAAGAGGAGTAAAGTCAATTATTGTAAAGTTTTGCCCATAGGAGGTTAAAGGGAGCTTATTTTACTTGCTGCCTTCTTTGAGAAAGGAAATGAAAGAGAGGTAGGATATGAAAGCAACGCTACTGGGGTGATGGATAAGGCAATAATGTTTACATGACACAGCAACAGTGCTATGATAAAGTACAGTCATTACTTGATATTATGAAAATGGGTTTGGGTAATTTTCTTAATATACAAACATAATAATCTTGTCCTAAGCAAAACTGAATAAGCCACTACCAGGCATCAGTGCAAACTCCTGTTAGGCAGGACAAACCGAACTCTTCCCTTTTCTACATCCTTGCCCCTGCACCTGGTTGAGAGCCTTGAACTCAACCAGCACTGTCTGGTCTGGAATTTTAAGTTGTCATAAGCACTTTAGATATTTTCAGAAAAAGGCATGCGCGGGCTGTTCTTGTGTCACGAGATCCCCTGGCAGCTACAGGAAATCTCCTATTTTAAGAAGGAAAAAACATTTTTCTAAAGATTAACACAAGGTGATTGCCAAGAGTTTAGCTTTGGAAGTGCCACCTACGGAGTTTGGGAAGAGTCTCAACATGCATTCAGTGGCTCCTCAATCATCTTTTTGAGAACAGAACTTGAAGTCCTTGGAGCAGGTGCTGCTCGTCCCTTGGACACCAGCTAGAACCACCACCAAGGGACCTGTCCAAGCGGTGGGCCGTCCTGTACTGTTCATGTCATGTTCATGTCACTCCCCTTTTCTGGTAAGTAAATCTTTAAAAACAAAGTGATTTCTTCAAGAATAGAGATCCTAAGAATACTCTGGTTCTATGGCACAGAACTCCAGGACAATGTTTGGATGGGGCAGCTGGCAATGAAAATGAGGCATTCTGCTATCTTGTGTGGTTGATGAAATGTGCACAACATGTGCCTTCTGCTGGCCAGTAGCTCGCCTTCTATATCCATCAGGAGTCTGATAGCTGTCATAAATGAATCACCGTGTTGCAAACTAAACCTAAGAGTGGCTTTTAACCAACTATATGTAATCATTACAATTTGGAAATCTGATAGAGGGGGAACAAAAGGAAAGATAAATTAATTCTTAATCATCATAAGCCATTCCAGTGTTTCGCAGAGGCCTGACTATGAAACACATCTATGTTTCATACTGTGTTCAACACTCTCAAGGGTGTCGAATCTGTATCATGGCTTCATTATCTTTTAGGTGATTATTTTTACCACCGATGTTATTCTGTATTTTCACGTCCAGGTTTTCACCCGGAGGCCTAAGAAATTACGGGGTAAATTTTGGAAAAGAAACTTTGGCAACAATGAACCCACATCCCCACATGGCACAAATTAGCCGGTATTGAGCACCAGCTGCAGCGAGTGGTAGAGAATGCACGTCCTGTCTTCACCGACAGGATATTCACTTCCAGGTTCACTCATTTATGCTGCCTGACTGGCCCTGGAGGGATCTGGGACTGTGACTCACACACTCGTCAAGCCCGTTGATGGAAAAAAATAAATTCATTTCCATATTCTTTGGAAACGTTATTTTTTTCATTATTTCTACAATAAACTACAAATTAGGTCAAGCAGAATAGATTTACAGCTTTAATAAAAAGAACCGAAAATTGTTAAGCAGTAGTAATCAAAGAAACAAACAAAAATACAATATAACCATTTAGTATGATCGAGTTAGCTCAACAAACCCAAATTCTGACTTACCCTAATGAAAGTGCTTTACTTGTGTACTGCTATGGCAGTATAATATGGAATATTCATTTGGAAAGCAATTTCACATCACAAGAAAAACTTATTCATGCATTCATTCCTTTAAGAATTGTTATTGTTACTGTTGTTTTAACAATTACAATATGTCAGGCACTGTTCTAGGTGCAGAGACCATAAAGAAGATTAGGCAATGATTGTCAATCAGAAGTAGCAACCAAGGAGAATGAGATAAATTACAAAAAAAAAAAAAAAAGTATTCACAAAAAGTACTAGGGAATTAGGAAGAGCCGTATAGAGAAAGTGAGATTTGGGGCTCGGTTGTATATTATTCATTCATTAACTTATGCATTTGTTCAACAAGTGTTTATTCAGTTCCTTCTGTATTTCAGGATGTCAGGAATGGTTGTAGGCACTGGAGACATGTCAGTGAACACAAAAGACAAAAATCCCTGTTTGCTTGAAAGTTACATTCCAGATATGCAGACAATAAACAAGGTAAATAGGCAACACATAGATAAGTGTTAACGAGGAAAAGTAAAGAAAGATGAGGACAAGAGAGGGGATTGACATTTTAGGTAAGGTAACCAGGGAGGACCTTGTACAGAAGGTTACATGTAATAAAAAGTCTAACGGAAGTTAAGGATTAAACCACACAGATCTACCTGGGCAGAACATCACAGGACCTAATCATTGTGGGTATGAAGGCTCTAAGTGGGGAACATGCTTGTGAGACAAAAATGCTGGCTGGAGGGAAGTGAATGAGGCTGGAAAAGGAGGATATGCAGGCTAGGAGGCCATAGGAAGCCAGGCTGTTTAGGTCATGTGAGCACTTTGCTTTCTCCTTGCATGGGATTTTTGGTCATTGGATGGTTTGAGCAGAGGAGTGACAAACAGGTTGTGTTTATATTTCAATCAGTTCACTCTACTCTGCTGCAGAAAAAAGGAGGAGTAGAAAAAGGGAGACCAGTTAGGAGAATCAGCTAAGAGAGAGATGATGTTTCTGACAACGGTGGAAGCAGAGGAGGACCTGAGAAATGGCCATATTCAATATGTATTTTGAAGGAAATGCTGACAGAATTTGCCAACAGATGGCAGGTCAGGGGTCCTCCAGACCACCCCCAGATTCTATGATTTGCTCAGACTCATAGGACTTGGCAAATAGTTGTATTTGCAGCTACAATTCATTATATGAAAAGGATACAAAAAAAAATCAGCAAAGGGAAAAGGCACATGAAGAGAAGGCCAGAGGAAACCAGGAACTAGCTTCCAAGAGTCCTTTCCCCATAGAGTCACACAGAATGTGCTTAATTCCTCCAGCATTGAATTATGATAACATGTGTGAAGTGTTGTCTGCCAGGAAACTCATTAGAGAATGAATGCCTAAAGTTTTTCTGGGGTCTGGCCACACAGGCACTCTCTCCTTAGCCCATACCAAATTTCCAGACTCCCAGAAGTAAGCAGGTGTCTGGGATGAACACTATATGTACAAGTAGCATAGGTATTACCAACCACTCTTACCAGATAGGGTAAATTCATATTCTTCACCCCAGCTGAGGGCCAGCCATGCGAGCAGATCTTCTGAAGACAACAGTCTCAGGTTGGCTACATTAACTCTTTTCTGGATAGACAGAATATGAGGGGTGCAGTAAAAAGCTGTTCAGGAAGAGAAATGGAGAGTATGGGTGTATTCTAGGCAGTGAGAGAACATATACAGCAGAGAACAAGAACAGAAATACTTGGTGTCTCATTTTTCACTTAGATGTGTGCAATAAAATGTACTGGAGACATGACAAAGATTCTAGCAGACATGGTCCCTCTCCTTGTGGAGAATATTTGCAATTTAATAGGAAAGTTGGATACTAATAAAATAGTCCTTAGATCTGTCATTACCTTACTAACTCAGGAGTGGTCAGCCCAAGCACAGCAAAACAGTATCACCATGGGAACCTGTCAGTGATCTTCACGTCCTCCTAATGCATCCTATAGTCTGAAGTCAAATGAGGTTTCTTAAAATCTGATTCCAAGATTATTGCTAATGTTTAAGAGTTTTTAATATTTTTCTACTTCTCAGGTTATATTCCAAGATCAAATAAATCAGAAACTATCGTTTAAGACCTGTCTATACACACACATGCGTGCACACACACACACACACACACACACATTCACACTACACCTTCTATAATGAGTTTGCTCATTTCCATCACCATACCTTAAGGTTACATTCTTCCCACCAGAAAAACCTCTATCAAATCCATTCACATGGTCCTGATTCTTTTTTGGGACACCTCTGGTGCTGCCTCCTCCACAAGTCATTAATTATCTGTCTAATATACTCAACTCTGACCTCCTTTCTACACATCATAATATCTGTACAACACAAGCACATCTTTTCCTGTGCTCTTCTCTTTGGTGATATGGATAAACTTTATCCAACCATATCCTAAATGTTGGTTTATCCAACCATTTAGGGTATGGTTTACCCAACCATACCCTAAATTATCTTAGAATTGGGGACATGTTTTTTTATTATAACTGTAGTGTCTACAATACAATCATGCTTGGCCATAGTAGGTCACTGAGTCACATTTATTGACTTGATTCTTTAACTTTAACATCCAAACTTCCAAGCCTAGATCCTTGCCATATACATATGCACTAGTTATCTATTGATGTGTAACAAATTACCCTCAATATCACTGGCTTAAATAACAATAAACATTTATCATCTTTTATAGCTTTTATGAGTCTAGAATTTGGAAGGAGTTTATGTAGGTGGTTGTGGTTAAGGCTCTCTGATATGGATGTAATCAAGATGTTGTCTGGGTTGTCCTCTGAGGGCATTACTGAGATTAAAGAATCTGTTTCCATTAGGAGTCATTCATTTGGTTGGCAAGTTGGAGCTGGTTGATAGCAGGAGACCTTACTTCTTCCTCTGCTCATGGGCTTTCCATTGGGGCTGATTGTGTGTTCTTATCACATGGCATCTGACTTCCTCCAGAGCAAGTGATACAGAGGGTACAAAACAGAAGCTTCTGTGGATTTTCAAAAGCGACGCAGTGTCGTTTCCAGAATATCCTCCTTGATCTATCTTACACAGATCAACAATATTCAATGCATAAAAAGACTACACAAGTATGTGAACACCAGGAGGCAAGTTACTGGGGCCATCTTAGAAGCTGGCTGCCATGCTCTATCTGATTAAATTTTACTACTGATGATTTATTGTCTCTGCAAAAGGGCATTACTTTAAGCAACTCCAAATTGAAACAACTGAAAATATTTTTTGAAAATATTTTTTTTCCTTTTAAGAAATTTATTTTTTTTTAATATATGAAATTTATTGACAAATTGGTTTCCATACAACACCCAGTGCTCATCCCAAAAGGTGCCCTCCTCAATACCCATCACCCACCCGCCCCTCCCTCCCACCCCCCATCAACCCTCAGTTTGTTCTCAGTTTTTAACAGTCTCTTATGCTTTGGCTCTCTCCCACTCTAACGTCCTTTTTTTTTTTTTTTTTTTTTTTTCCTTCCCCTCCCCCATGGGTTCCTGTTAAGTTTCTCAGGATCCACATAAGAGTGAAACCATATGGTATCTGTCTTTCTCTGTATGGCTTATTTCACTTAGCATCACACTCTCCAGTTCCATCCACGTTGCTACAAAAGGCCATATTTCATTTTTTCTCATTGCCACGTAGTATTCCATTGTGTATATAAACCACAATTTCTTTATCCATTCATCAGTTGATGGACATTTAGGCTCTTTCCATAATTTGGCTATTGTTGAGAACTGGACAGCAACATGCAGAAGGTTGAAACTAGACCACTTTCTCACACCATTTACAAAAATAAACTCAAAATGGATAAAGGACCTAAATGTGAGACAGGAAACCATCAGAACCTTAGAGGAGAAAGCAGGAAAAGACCTCTCTGACCTCAGCCGTAGCAATCTCTTACTCGACACATCCCCAAAGGCAAGGGAATTAAAAGCAAAAGTGAATTACTGGGACCTTATGAAGATAAAAAGCTTCTGCACAGCAAAGGAAACAACCAACAAAACTAAAAGGCAACCAACGGAATGGGAAAAGATATTTGCAAATGACATATCGGACAAAGGTCTAGTATCTAAAATCTATAAAGAGCTCACCAAACTCCACACCCGAAAAACAAATAACCCAGTGAAGAAATGGGCAGAAAACATGAATAGACACTTCTCTAAAGAAGACATCCAGATGGCCAACAGGCACATGAAAAGATGTTCAGCGTCACTCCTTATCAGGGAAATACAAATCAAAACCACACTCAGGTATCACCTCACGCCAGTCAGAGTGGCCAAAATGAACAAATCAGGAGACTATAGATGCTGGAGAGGATGTGGAGAAACGGGAACCCTCTTGCACTGTTGGTGGGAATGCAAATTGGTGCAGCCGCTCTGGAAAGCAGTGTGGAGGTTCCTCAGAAAATTAAAAATAGACCTACCCTATGACCCAGCAGTAGCACTGCTAGGAATTTCCCCAAGGGATACAGGAGTACTGATGCATAGGGGCACTTGTACCCCAATGTTCATAGCAGCACTCTCAACAATAGCCAAATTATGGAAAATATTTTTAATAAATGAATAATTATTGGAAGCTTTTACATAAGGACTTATCCATCTTCAAAAGAATGTCTTTACATTGCAAGCACACCAGATTTTGAGGATAGCCTCTATGATATTAGGTAGGGATTGTAAGCATCCTTGTTTTCCATCTCTTAGACTAAAGCCTTAATTTCTTAACTAATAAGGTAACTTGAACCCCACAGCATTACACAAATATTTCTCCTTTTTCTTTTCTTCTACTTATCCTCACATATATCCACTCATTTCCTCCACCATTTCACCTCAGTCCTGACTTTATAAGCCTGAAAAGCTGTCATTCTTATGTGTAGGCAAAGCAAGTGTGGAGCCTGTGTGGAGTAAATGGAACTTAAGATCTCCTTCCCCCATTGAAATATTTTCTCCACCTGCTCACTAATGCCTAACATTCTGCAATTAACAGTTTCTTTTTTTTCTTTGACATGTGGTTTCTTGTCTCCAGTTAAAAATATCAATATTCTCAGCAAAAAGGAATATATTATGGTTGTAACAACTGTCTGCTCATTAGTATGAGTTTTTTCTGCATTTCTCCTGAAAACACATTTTCAAAAGGGAGAAGAAGAAAAAGAACACTTGAGAGAGGCAATCCCCCAAAGGGAAAATTCAGGATTCAGAAAGAGGAACCTCACAGAATGGAAGGATGCACTTACAATTTTGTCCAGGGCCAACTCTTTTATGAGACTTTGCCAAGGATAGAAAGTCAAAGACCTCTAACCTCATTCTAGTACCAACCAAGCTCACTATATTAAACTGTATTTCCTTAGTGCACCATCTGTCAGAGGCCATCACAATGAGGAAATGAGGACAATCCCTTTTCTCAAAAAAAAGAGAAATGACTGGTGAACATAAGCCATAGAGACGACAATGAAGAACTGGGAATGCACTATTTAGAGAGTGGCTGTCTTGTTAAATCTTGAGCAAAAGCTTGTTTATTCTAATGATGACTTTGGTCTGTAAGCCTTTAGCCCTGTTATTTATTCATAACCTTGCAGGGGTCTTGGATTCCTCATTTGCAAGTATAAAAATGAGAAGCAATTTGCACATGCCAGGTGTCTGGACAAATGCTCTCTATTATCTACATAAACCAGATGCTCAATGATTTGAACCAAGTTGAACAGAACGCATACTGTTCATTCGCAAGCTGGCATCACACTTCTAGAGAGACCCTGGGTTTTGCAAAGACTTTTTATCAATTACAGGAAAATCATTATCAAAAAAAATAATGACTTTTCTTGATGACGTGCTGCTAACTGTAATGGTTGGGTTGTCCAGCAGAGTTTAATGGCTTCAGATTTTTCTTATGATGCTTAATATATGCCCCAAGAACACAGAGAGACTATGGACACTAAAGCCAGGTTTACCCCCCACATCAGAGCAGCCCTGTTCAATTTTATTTGAGTTAATTGCCAGAAGAAAGAGACCTAGCACTTCCTAATATACCTGATGTAGACCAAGCATCCTGCTAGGAGCTTAAGTCACATTATTTCATTTCCATAACTGACTGGATCATAAAATATCCAGTCTGATTTGATTGTGAGATTCAGTTTTTTCTATTAACCAAATTAGACTGTGTGTTGCTCACACTTTTATTTAGCAGAATCAGCTGTTCTGACAGCTAAAATTAAAACCAAATTCAGCTCCCCATGACCAATGTGCTCGCAGCCTTACCTGCTGTGCGGCGCATTCACACTCTAATGCTCATCGCCTAGATTTCCATGCAGGGCAAGGGACGCTGAAGATTTGTGGACTGGCTTGAGGCAGAGCAAGCCAGGAAGAAAAGGATCAGAAGCTGGGTTCAGCCACAGGGAGGAGCAGCCCTACCGAAAGCAGACATGCAGCCACCTTGAGCATGGAGAGTACAGTCCACCTTCAGGAATGGCCAGAAGAGAAACAATTTTCACAACTGGAGGGGATGCTCAGATGAGCATCAGGATGTCCAAACAGGACAAGAAGGCACAAGAGAAACTTAACCGAAGTTTCAAAACCCTCCCCACTGTAAACCAGGAAAGCAAAAAACATCAAAAATCTGGAAGACACAAGTTTTCACAGAACAGCCTCCATCACCCAGATAACGCTAATGAGCTTGTGTGCTGTTCAAACAGATCCACGATTTATGCTTCAGATGGACGACATGGGCCCTCATCACCTCAGAGCCTTAAAATGGAGCTTGGAAATGGTGTTCTCCAAGGTGTGTACCAGATAGAAGAAACATGAATAGGGATGTTTTTTCTTTTTTAAAAAACTAAAAAAATATATTTATTTATTTTTAACAGACAGAGTGTGAGTGGGGGAGGGTCAGAGAGAGAGGGAGACACAAAATCCAAAGCAGGCTCCAGGCTCTGAGCTGTCAGCACAGGGCCCCATGAGGGGCTGGAACTTATGAACCACAAGATCATGACCTGAGCCGAACTCATTTAAGTGGCTGAGCTACTTGGGCACCCTACAAGGGATGTTTCTTAACAGTAAATACCACCTACTGTCACAGAGTTCTCCCACTGATGAACAGTGGCATTTTCCAAGGACATTCTTGGTATACTGACATACTGATGACCTCTCTGAGCACATCTGGTAAACAGCCGCTTTTACCTATGTCCTGATACAATTTTATGTCAGTGCTGGAACATATACCATTCCAGACTAGGGCTTCTCAAACTTTGATGTGCACAGAAACCACTCAGGGCTCTTTGTAAAATCCAGATTCTGATTCATAAGGTTTGGGTGGACCTGAGAATCCTTATATCCAACAAACTCTCAAATGATGCTGAGATCACTAGTTCTGGCACCATACTTTAGTAACAAGGGCCTATGTTACAGATAGGGGCTTTGTTTTGTTTTCCAGTAACAACTGATTCACATAAAAATTCAGGAACAAGCCACACAAAACTGGCATCTGAAAGAACACAGATTCTTGTTTTCTTGTTGGATAATTATTAGGATATTTATATATTTGGATAATGGTTTCCATTAAACAATACTCTTATTTAAGGATTCGTTCATATTGCAAGTAAATAAATTCTTTTGTTTGATGAAGTCAGGAGGAATATCAGGGCCAAAGTTGAGTTTCCTTACCTCCAGCCAAGCACTGCTTCCAGGATATCACAAGACAATCATATCATTAAGAATGATCTTATACACATCATTGTCTTTATGAAAACACCCAGAAACTTTAATGATGTTCTCATTTGTTAATTTGGACGTGAAGTGTAGTCTGGAATTTCAAAAGTTATTATACTGCTGCTTTGTTTGTATGATTGTTTTCTAATGCAAGTCACAAAGTTCATTGAATTTCTCCTGATTAATGAGAAAGAGAAAAATCTTTTTATGTAGTTTTACGGCCAAGAACCAGTTTCAGTGAACAACAAGAATATGTGCTAAAATACGTCAGTGGAATTATGTGGGCATCTAAAAGAATATGCAAGAACCATTTCTAGTATGACAGAAAAAGCACTGGATTAAACCAAGTCACTTTGTTGAAGCCAGCCACTCATTACCTGTGAAACTCTGAAAAAGTTAGTGATTATCTCTGAACTTCTCAAGTTGTGCATGTCATAAAAGGGGATAATAATCCCTAGTTTGCTTACCTCAGTGTTGCTGCTAGCTCACAGCACACCTTGGTGAGGATTATAAAGTGTCTACTCTGGGGGCACTGGGTGGTTCAGTCGGATGACCATCTGACTCTCAATTTCAGCTCAGGTCATAATCTCACGGTTCGTGGGTCTGAGCCCCATATCAGGCTCTGTGCTGACAACACAGAGCCTGCTTGGGATTCTTTCTTTCCCTCTTCCTCTGACCCTCCCCCACTCATTCTCTCTCTCTCTCTCTCTCTCTCTCTCTCTCTCTGTGTCCTCTCTGTCTCTCTCTCTCAATTAAAAAAACACACTTAAAAAGTTTTAAGTAAATAAAAAATAATCATAAAAAAGTAAAATGTCCCCTCTGGGCAAATCTGGCCTGGTGCAGGTTCAGAGTTCTATGCTTGTGTGGACCAACTTGGAGGCACCACGTGTCTTCTCAACAGGGGCTCATCAGCAGTGAACCAACCTGTCAATCCATGTAGATCACCATGCCCTATCTATCTCATCAGGTAGTAGAGAGAATAAAACGAAGGCACTTTGCAAGATGTAAAGTGCAACACAAATATAAAAGAATGGATAAGCATGCATACAATCAAAAGCTGACTTGCAAGGCAGAAATTTAGAAGGATTCCATGCATATGAATCTCTCAAAATTCTTAAATCAAGAGACACAAATTATCAGGTATACACCAAATACATCGATAGAAGAGTAGTAGGGCTATGGAGGGCCAGAGATACGTGAAATCTATTTAAAAAGACACATCTAGGGTACTACATCTGAAAGCTTCTGCATCAGGAGGCCTGAAAGAGAGAGAGAGAGAGTCTTTAACATTCTTACTGACAAAGTGTCTTTGATGTGCATACCAAGCTTAGGGAATTCAAGCCTAGCAAACAATTCAGGTATTTTTAAACCTTATTTATTTATTTATTTATTTATTTATTTATTTATCTATCTATTTATTTATGCCTGAATTATCCAGAGAGAAGAAAAGCATCTAACATAAGGAATAATAACAAGCTACAGAAGATGTTATGTCCTCCATAAAAAAAAAAAAAGATCAGCTAGGGTATTGCTCAATAAATTGATGGCTCATACACTGGCTTTTGGTTTTTTTTTAACATTTATTTATTTTTGTGAGAGAGAGAGAGAGACAGAACATGAGCAAAGGACAGGCAGAGAGAGACAGAGACACAGAATCTGAAGCAGGCTCCAAGCTCAGAGCTGTCAGCCCAGAGCCTGATGTAGGGCTCAAACTCGCGAACTGTGAGATCATGACCTGAGCCAAAGTCAGATGTCCAACCAACTGAAACATCCAGGCGCCACAGCTCATAAACTATTTATAGAATGCACATTCCATGGTACATAACATGTGACATGAACTATCTCTGTTCAGTCCCATTCATTGAGCTACTAGAGCAAACATCCTAATCTTGTTCCCTACATGCTAAGGGCCCACTGAGATGCAATGGAAATCCCAGATGACTATGTCTGTCATCAATTTTGGTATCCAATAAGGCTATCATAAATCAAATCAAAGCAATTGATAATCATTCTGCATTTATATAAATCCACCATCATCAAAAGCAAAGGCAATAATTCAAACCCAAGCATAGTGGTTTGAACCACTATGAATTAAATCCTTTATGAAAACACATGTTTCTACTTCCAACTTAGACATTACTGTATTTAGTTCTAGTCTTCCATCTTCTTTGCTTCTCTGTATTCCAGGAATTGACAGAGAAGAAACAGTATTTGATACCTCTTTTAAGGTATTGTTAATACCACTGGGAGTGAAGGCTATAAAATTACAAACAAAATTAAAAGGACCCATTTCAATCTACAAAGAAAAAGCTAGTGCATCTCCTCAGGCTGATTCATTAAAGTACTGAATCCAGGATATGAGTTCTCTACTTTTATAAATTCTCTGTAATTATGTTTAATTATCACAGAAAAGTAAAAAGGAGAAAATAAATCAGACATATGGCCAGGGAATCTGAATTTTGAATTGACATATTATTGTCCCCAACCTCACTAAACAGTCATTGTCTTTAGGCTATTGGCACACTAACCAGTGAAGAAAATAGTTGGGAATCTGATGTCTAATTAATCGTAAAATATTTGAGGGGAAAAAAAGTCATCCATACAAGATTGATTAGATCTGGCATGTGGAGCCTTTTTATATAATAGATTTATAAAGTAACTATTGATAACCAGTGACAAGATTAGAAAAATGAGTTTCTGGTTGCCATGACAATTCAGACAGCATCCTAGCACCCACTCTAACGGCAACACTTAGATAATGAGCATAAAGACAGATAAGGGAGCCCACACAGAATTTCGTGTTAAAAGCTAAGGAGCTAAAGTCTAGATACAGTAGAGACAATGGAACCCTTAACATAGGAAGTGACCACTGAGTAACAGAGAAATCTTCTTGAGGTAAAGCTCAGTCTGCTAAATCCAGGATGGTTCATGGATGCCCACACCTTACTCTATGCTAAAAGAGACTAACTTGTCATTCTCATGTCAGCAGGCAATGGCAGCTGATGATTTTGCAGAGTGCTTATCAGAGAAGAGAGAACATTTTTACGCCCCACTCACTATGTAAATGAGTGGCAGCAGATATAAACACATGTTTAAAACTATTAAAAGAAAAGCTAATGAAAATGTTCTATTTTAAATTGTGAATTATGAGAAATGAATATAGTACCTCTTACTGTAATGAAGGGACAGGCCTATCCAGCGGGAATACACAATACACAGGTAAAGAAGAAATGTAAAGTACATTTCACTGAGACTGTAAAGTGTATCATTAATTTTATATGAAAGAAAAAATGCTGCCAACAATATAAATTTAAGACTCATCTTACTTTCAGAGATATTAATTAGAATGTGAAAACATTGGGGCGCCTGGGTGGCTCGGTCAGTTGAACGTCCGACTTCGGCTCAGGTCATGATCTCATGGTCCGTGAGTTCGAGCCCCGCGTCGGGCTCTGTGCCGACAGCTCGGAGCCTGGAGCCTGCTTCTGATTCTGTGTCTTCCTCTCTCTCTGACCCCCCTCCCCCCCGTTCATGCTCTGTCTCTCTCTGTCTCAAAAATAAATAAACATTAAAAAAAATTTTTTTAAAAAGAATGTGAAAACATTGCATCTTAAAAACTGATGGAATATGGTATATGTAACTGTTCCTGTAGTATGGGATCATTCACTCATTTAGTCACTGAATGCTTTTAGTACCTCCAAAGAACCAGCTACCTGTCGTACAAAGTGCCAGTTTTACATTATCAGTCAGACGTATTGTTGTTTTTACGGACCCTAAGAGAAGAATCTCATTGAGTAAACCCACTGACAACTGTGAACACGATTCTGGGATTCAAAATGAACACAATACGCAAGTAACTCAATAAGGCATGTTCCTGGCTGGTGGGTCGTGATACACTTGCATGCAGGAAGAATGCTGTCTTTTAAAGTTACAGATGTTAGTGCCAAAACCTAAGGGGTGTATATATCTATTTATCTCCAACTTACAACTTCCTATGTTATCAAAAAGAAGTTTCCTTACAAATGGATGTATTTCTATAAAACAGTATGAACAAATTTTGCATGGGGCTGAGGCCAAATCATAAATGCTGTTTAATTCCCAACTAGCTGAATTATTACCCTCTAGTTTCATTTCAGACCACAAGAGACCTTCCCAATACAGCAACACTTCTCCACCCTCACACCTCAGAGCTTCTGGATTACCCTCACATCCCCATCCTGGTGGTGAGGGCAGGGCAAACATGCCTTACAGTTACTCATGAACATCATGGAGAAGCTGAGGTCTCCCAGCATAATGGCAGTGTTCTGGTACAGATAAACCTGGTGGTGTCAGTTAAAGCTGACATAGGGACACCTCAAGTAGCAAAGATGTTCCTGAATTGGGTGTTTATATTTCCAGTGAGAGACAAGACAGATTAAGCAGGACAATAAGCCAGATTCTATACTCAGCCCCATTCCAGGTTAAAACACTCCTTACTCCAATGCAGAAAGATAGGGTCAATGTCATTCTTGCTTGACCTTATGAAATGAACATGTACCCTTCTACTAAAAGCCAGAAATGTGGAAGCAGGTAACTGAGAAGCTGAGAAAATTTACTAGTAGGACTTCAGGCAAGTTCCTCAACCTTTCTGAGCCTCAGTGTTCTGACCTCTAATTATGAGGTCCAAAGTTTTGTAAAGTACAGGTGTCAGTTATGATCATCACAGAAAAATAAAAATGTTATTCTTTATTTTCAGGAAAAAAAAGTTTTACAACACAGTAAAATGTTGGTATAATCTAGATGGTAGGTAGATAGATGTTCCCCTAGACATATGCTTAAACTTTTTCATAATAAACTGTTGAGAAAGAAAGGAAAAGCTATGATCCTTGGAATGGGGCAAGACGTCCACCTCAGAG
Organism: Lynx rufus; assembly: GCF_022079265.1. NCBI lineage: Eukaryota > Metazoa > Chordata > Mammalia > Carnivora > Felidae > Lynx > Lynx rufus. The sequence continues at coordinate 126,083,784 of NW_025814823.1, read as the reverse complement.
TTTCTCTACTGTCAAGAACTGTTAAATGTCTGAGATTTTACCCTTCTTGCAAGCTAAAAAATCAGCTTGACACCATACCCTGGATGCTGTAAGAAGATACAGGATTCCTGGTTCAGAGACAAAAGACTTCATCACTCATAGAAGGTCAGCAGGTGGACCAGCTCCTCAAGCCCCACCTACCACACAGTGACACAAATAGGGTCAGGTGATACCGACATGTGCTCACCTTGTGCTACAGAAGAGGAAGCCCAAGTGTGAGAAAATCCAAATCTTTTATAATGGGCAATAAACCTGCCTAACTTTTGCCCCAGAGGAACAGTACCTTCACTTTAATAGACTATATTGCTCTAGAGGGAGCTTTTCTCTAGAGGTACATACCACCTCTATCTTCCAAGGCTGTTTGTTTTATAACACCTTTGAAAAGATCATCTGAAGCAAAAGCAGTCAGGGCCTCTTCTTGCAAGGCATAGAGGAACAAACTGTCTTCACCACTTACTATGCACAAAATAAAAACCGAAAAAAATCACCAAGTGGTATAATACAACAGTTCTCATGTAAGTAGTAGGTAATGTAGACATTGTGCCAGTTATTTAACACTGTAATACTTAATTGGTACAAAAAATTCCTAAGAAAAAGACACCCTTCCTATCCTCATTTCAAACAAACAAACAAACAAAACTAAAAAAGAAGCCATAATTCAAGTAAGTCATAAAACTAGAAGGCACAATATTACAAAATAATGGAAGTATAATTTGAATACAAACGCTATGCTTTTAATCACCATGCTTTACTACCATTTTTAAATTATGTGCAGTGTACTGTATTTCTATCCCTGCCTATACCTAATTACTTTGTAATTAATGGTCCATGTGTCTGTCTTCCCCACTAAACTATAATCTTGATTGTAATTTTGGTTGTTTTATTCTCAAAACCTGAAAGTATCTGGCTAGTACATACTAGATATTCAAACAGTACTGGTTGAAAGGATTTTTGTTTAATTAGCCTTCAGTAAATTAGTTTCAGAATAAGAAGCTACTTCTTGTGCTTTTTGGTGCTCTAGTCTGAGGATAACATCTAATTTCAGATAACATCTGATCTAATAACATCTAATCTAATCTAATATTAACATCTAATATCATGAATACTCATGATATGTTACAAAATAAGTTAAACATTTTTATTCTCATTTTTAAGATAAACTGCAGATTGAGGCATTTATGACATTATTTAAAATGATCTTCTCTGACAATTTTTTTCAAGTCTAACTTATTTTGGAAACATCATAGGCTGAATTTCTAAGGAATTTATTATGTGAATTTATGGAAGTTTTAACAATGAATCAGAACAGAACAGTGGAATAATAGTATTGTAGGGGCCCTTGGAGGTCATCTAGTTCACTGCTTAAAAAAGAAATAAACAAAGGAACCATGTGTCCACAGAAAATACTCCAAAAAAGCCTAATATTTAAGGAGATCACAGTGGAGATTCTAGTTAAAATGGAATTTGAAATATGGAGCCCCACCTAAGTATCTTCTCTGCTTCCCAATGAGTGATCTTTGAAGGGTTTTAGAGACTTTTCTGAGGGATACAACTTGAGATCAGTTGATCTAATTCATACTTCTCATTTTTGAGTTGAACTACTAAAGACCTACAGTAACTCATACAAGATGTCTACTGAATTACTGGCTGAACTCACATAAAAGTTCTTACATAAGAACTTGAAAATTCTCAGTCTAGTGTTCATTCCACACCAGTGACCCTTAATTATTACAAAAAGAGAATAATATGACAGGTGCAGTGTTTCCCTAAATGGCATTATAAATGAATATAACTAAAGCCAAAGTTATAAATGCCGACATGAAAGCACCATGCTGAAAACAGTCTGTGCTAACTCAACTTTCAGAAGTAATGTGTCAAGATGCCTTCATCCAATCTTTTTTCTTCACTGATGTAACAACTACATGCACTAAGTTGTTGCCCTTTGGAACCTTTTCACCCAGTGATTTATTCAATTAATTGACAAATTTCCTTAAGCCCCTATTATATGTCAGATACTCTGTAGCCACAAGGATATTATGGGGAACAATTCAAACACCAAACTCTTTCCAGAGCCCAGTGGGGAAGAAACTCAAGAAAACGGGCAAACACAATATATTGTGATACATGCTAAGGAAAAGGAACTGAAGATTCCTGAGGAAGCACAAAGAAGAAATGCCTGACTTACACATAGGAAATCAGGGAAGGAATCACAGAGAAAGTAGTGCCTAGACTGAAACCAGAATAACCTGATAATCTGGACTTTGTGCATGTTTCTCCAACTGTCAGAACTCTCTTCCCTTCCCTCTTTACTTAGCCACTTGTTAGCACTGTTTACATTTTAGTTTCCACATCACATCTTCAGGGATACTTACTCTCCCCCAGACTAGCTTCTGGTAACTTTGCTTTCAGAATACGAACAACATTCTTCATTATCACTTTCTGTCTATCTCTGCAACCAGCCTGAAGGTCCAGAGTTAAGGACTATGTCGGTTCTGTTGTAATTGATTCAGGTTTGGAGTTGGTCAGATAAGAGAATGAAAGGGCAATGGGACAAGAGAATTAAAAATATTGGTGAGCAAGTGGTTGAGTAGACAGAATATGAATCTGGGCACTGATACTCCTGCTACCGCTACCAGATAGAAATCACCGAGCACTTGTTGCGAGCCAGAAAACATTCTAGTAAAGAGAGGAGGTGACTTAGGAAGATGGCAAAAAAAGAGGATCAGGAGGCTCCAAGTCTCAGTGGAGTTGAAGAACACATGTGGAGCAAGGGAAATGAGTAGGAGATCCACAAGGACATCCTTGATATGTTGAATTTTAAAATGACAAGTAAAAGTAAACAGGTAAAAACTTGAGTCATAACAAGTCCCCAGGACAGCCACGGTGTGAGATGACTTAACTGGAGAGGAGGTAAGGACAGTAGGGATATCAGGACAACACTGAGAAGTTGAACACTGATTGAGTTATCCATTAAGATGAAAATTTGGAAGACAACAAAAATTGCAAATTAGAGCAAAACGAAGGGCATAGATAGCATAACAAGATGGCTTCAGTATCAAATTAGCAGGAATTTTTCACAGAAATAAAGGAACATATGGCTTGAAAGTAATGCTGGAGTACAAGAAGTATGCCAAACCTACTTTAGTGGGCTGAATGGTGGGCCTCAAAAAGATAAGTCCATGTCTTAATCCTCAGAACCTGTGAATATTACCCTACTTGGAAAATAAAAAGGCAATTACAAAAAAGTGATTATAAATTTAATTAGGCCAGGGATCTTGAGATGTGGAGAACATCTGAATTACATAAATAATGAGAAAAGATTGAAATGATCTGGCAGAAAAACCAGCAAAACTCAGAAGAGAAAACAGAAAAGGCCAATATATTTATCTTAAAAGGTATCCCTTTCATTAGGTATGAGATAGGGGCACCTGGATGGCTCAGTTGGTTAAGTGTCCAACTTCAGCTCAGGTCATGATCTCACAGTTTGCGTGTTTGAACCCCGCGACGGGCTCTGTACTGACAGCTCAGAGCCTGGATCCTGCTTTGGATTCTGTGTCTCCCTCTCTCTCTACCCCTCCCCCACTCACTCTCTGTCTCTCTCTCAAAAATAACTAAAAACATTTTTAAAAAATTAAAAAAATAGATATGAGATAAATGCAAAGTTTAAAAAAAGATACTTAATTTTATACCCCCTATATGGCAAAATTTTTAAATCTGATAATGTTGAATATCAGTCAGATGTGGACCATATGGGTTCTTACAGACTGTTGGTGGGAGTATACATTGGCTAACTACTTGGAAAATAATTTGGCGCTGTCTTAAGAGAAACATGGAATACACTGTGTCTCAGAAATTCGACTTCTAGAGAAACCCTTACCCATGTGTGCCAGAAGATAATACAAGACTACTTATAATATCACAACTAAACTAAGAAAAGAAAGGATTAGGTATGGTACATTTATACCAGAGAATACAGTAGTGAAAGTAAGTAAACTACAAGCACACTCATCCACAGGTTAATTGTTTGGTTGGATGGTTGACTCTAACACACACAGTCACACCCAAATGTTGCTAGCCCAGAACCTGAAAATGGAGAAGTTTATAAGGATAACTTAGCTACACTCAGAGGCTGATAAGAAGTCAAAGATCCTCACTGATAGAAGAATAATGAAATATTAAATCTTTAGTCTTTTGTACATCCTATGGGTTTGATAAATAAAATCAGAAAACAGGAGCCTTCATATTTCATCATACCTATCATTCCATTAGTTGAAATATGTACCAACAAAGACAAAAGCACTGCAATGAAACTGTGGAAGACCACACAAGGCACATTCTGATTTTACAGATTTAAAAATGGACACCAATAAAATACAGTAGAAGAAGGAAGAACAAGTATACATTCCCATTTGTCTCTGATTTCTAATCTGTCAACCATCCAATATGCATTGTTATGGACTAGAGGAATACCTATGCTGGGGAACAGCCTTAGAGATGATTCTGTCAGTGTTTAACTTTCCCCTAATTAATAACAGCCATGGCTAAATCTTATAGGCTCATCAAAACTCCTTAATGGGGTAAAAATTAATAAGTGTTTCATGATCATTGTTATTATAATTTAATGAAAAGATGATCAGAGATGATCAGATGCATGATTTAAGACTAAGTTCTTTTTACTAAAGAATAGTTCAAATTCTAGGACCTTCTAAAATATTACACATCCCTGGTATCACAGTGAATGATCCTGGCAAGTCCTCATTTCAATTACTGCTGAATCTTAATATATTTCAAATATTCTTAAATCTCAATGTAAGCATAATAAATAAAATTTTCATCAGTTAAATAGTATCATAGATGTCCATTGGCCAGTTTAAACCACCAGTAGAGATCTCTTGTTTTTATGACTGTGCCGGTCATTGTCTCATGTGGTTATGCCAAAAACCATATTATTTTTATTCACTTTTTATTTTTATTCACTTCCTTTCAGTTTACAAACAGAATGCCTATTTGCATAAACACAGGAGAGTACATGAAGACTCTGTGGGTTGGTAGTAATCTAGATCATCACTTTGCACACATTTTTCAAATTAATGCATTAATTTGGTATCTTTCAATCATAGTCCCCAAATCTCAGATGTCTGGGGTTCTTCAAGTAAAAAGTAATCCTACTGACTAAACATATTTTGGTTTAAACTTTCCTGAGAGGAAATAAATACGTGACTCACTTCAAAGATAGAGATTACAATAGGGCAGCCCTTAAGTAAGTAGAGCCTTTTCTTCATGTAATAGTTTAAGAGGTCAAGGCTATTAACAGTTTTTTTTTGTAACTTAAGCTGGGCACATTTGGAAGGGCATCTCAAACTCTTGTCACGTTGCTCAAGCAGAAGTTGTAAGCTCAAATGCACTAGAGTTTAAAATTCTTTCTGATCTGTGATCTTTTACAAACCCCAACTATTGAGGAGTCAGCAAAAGACATACCAGAATGCCTTCCCTGCTCCTTCTTTCACGGCCCTGTTCTTTGCCAGACCAAAAGAATGTATGAGACACAAAAACAACAATGTACTGTGGGACCATGCAGAAATAACAAATCTTTTCACGTTTTTAAAGATTAAGCTGGTATAGATACTATGAGTTTTTCCTCAGTAAAATACAACCTGTTCACGTTAAGATGCAATGAAGAGCAATAAATACAGTAAGCATTAAGATCTCAAATTTCAATTTTTAAGGACAAGTATATCAAGGCAGAATTCATTTGATTGGGCAGATTTGATTTTCTTTTTCAAAGTTAGATTGACATTGGGCCAAATTCTCATGAGTGAAATTTATTACAATTTGCTAATGTGTCATCAAATAGTCTGCACAAATTGAAATATAGAGTGAGTTGGAAATATGTTTTTGTAGGGTCATCTTGCACTATATAAATTCATTGCATGCTAGTCTAGATCCCACATTGCAAAAGTTGGTATTTACCAACAAAATCTTTTTGGGGGTTGATCTTAAAGTGACAGAGCCAAAAAAAAAGAGTATTTCCTGGACTTGAAATAAATTGTCTTAAGGGCAAAATAAAATCCAAATTTAAATATGATAGTAAAATAATTTGTCCTATTTTTAACTATAGTTTTCTTATTTGATTTTACAGCAAAGGCATATTTTAACTAATATAGTTGCTAAATAGTCAAGCAATTAAATTAAAATTTGATATAAAAGTTAATTTTTTTTTACCAATGACACATTATGACACATTCCTTTAATAGTCTTCCCAAATTATTTTCATAGATCTTGGATCATATCTTTTCTTGTTCCTTTTATTCATATCCAGACCTGAAAAGGGAAGAATTATGTGAAAAATTTCAATTACTTTCATAAAGAACTATGAATAATGAACTTAAAATCCTTACATTTCTGCATTAAACTTATTAAATAACAATTGTGTACACTCCAATAAATGTTGATGATCTAAGTGAAGAAGTCAACTTAATAAATTAGTGTCATAGATGTTTCATTATTAATGGTTAAATTTTTATCTTATATATAATATCCACAAGTACAGTATTACATTACATAAAATGTCAGTGCAGGACAATTGTTATGAGTATAAAGATAAACTATCTCACCTAAAATTGACTGAACAAATACATGCTATATTATTTATCTTCAGAGTATTTCCCCACATGATCAAATCAAATCTCTAACACCCTTATTTAAAGATACTAAAACCAGCCAGTGAGGTCATTCTGCAAATATTACTCTACCTTGGCCATTTTAAATATTTTACTTGAATAATGCAAAAACAATCTTTACTCATTCTCGTATGCAAGCTAGTGCTCATTATAGAATTCTACCCATTTTAACTTGGAATCAATAGGGAAAAAAAGAAAAGTAAAGCAAATGAAATTTTATTTTAATATTTATTTATTTTGTTTTAGTATTTATTTTTGGGAGAGTGCAAGCAAGGAGGGGCAGAAAGAGGGCATTCAACAGAGGATTCAAGGTGGGCTCCGTACTGACAGGCTGACAGCAGCAAGCCGATGTGGGGCTCGAACTCACCAACCGCGAGATCATGGCCTGAGCCAAAGTCAGACACTCAACTGACTGAGCTACCCAGGTGCCCCAAAGCAAATGAAATTTAAAAAAAAAATGGGTTGTATAAGACTAAAAGAGCACTTTGTATTTTAATCTTCCTATTTTTTTCCATGTGATGACTTCTAATACTATGGAAATGATACACGACTAACAAAGAAGGAGAGTAAATAGGAGAAAGACAGAGCGACAGAGCTCCTCTGTAGTTGCCAAAGGTAGCAAGGAAGGAAATAGTAGAGTAGCAGATTTCCCTGGAGGATTTTGTAAAATTACAGAGATCAGTATACATACCCAAACCCCAGAATATTCTGGCCCTGATTATTTTATCCTTCACAGTGGCAACTTAGCTGCTACTGAGGCAGGAGACAGAGATGCTGGAAACAAATTCAGATTAATGGTCACCATATTACTTACTTAATGTACAAGATAATGTGTTGCAAAGCAATTAAACAATATATTTCATTATGATCAGATTTTGTTGTTTCTCTAACACATAAATATTTTATTTTATATATTGACAAGGTTAGATTTTGAGATCTATATAGTTTTGATAGATTCTTATAAAGTTTGAAGAATATGCATAAAAGCATAATAAAAAGGCACAGTAAGCTGTCAGTGAATATTTTTGATTTTACAATTTACCTGGAATAAGATCAAAATACAACAGTCAAGTATCAGGCATGTCTATTGTGAAAATTATCACCTTATCCAAAGAAGAGCATTTGATCGCTTACAGTAAATAGTGTTAATGACCCCGGTGACCCACACTTGATTGCAAGCCAAAGGTGAGGACATTTCCCTCCCAAGCCACTCTGATCCAACCTTTTAATTATGGTAATAATGTTATTTATAACATGTCACCGCCAAATGGCCCTGAGGCTTAGGCATGCATGGTTAATAACGATCCTAAAAAGGACAATGGGCCATAGAAATGTCACCCAGTAAGATAAAATTCTAAGCAGGTACTGTGACAAAGTGCAATGGAGAGACTAAAACAGTTATTTATAAATTGGAATTTGTAAAAGTTGGTGTCTTAAAATGGTGATATGTTAAATTATATGATTTTAAGTTTCATAAAAGCCTTCATAGCAATGAGTATAAAATGACAGAATTTTTCAAAATAGATACTTTTTATTTTATTTTTTAAAATTTACATCCAAATTAGCATAGTGAAACAATGATTTCAGGAGTAGATTCCTTAATGCCCCTTACCCATTTAGCCCATCCCCCCTCCCACAACCTCTCCAGTAACCCTCAGTTTGTTCTCCATATTTATGAGTCTCTTCTGTTTTATCCCCCTCCCTGTTTTTATATTATTTTTGTTTCCCTTCCCTTATGTTCATGTGTTTTGTCTCTTAAAGTCCTCATATGAGTGAAGTCATATGATTTTTGTCTTTCTCTGACTGACTAATTTCACTTAGCATAACATCCTCCAGTTCCATCCACATAGTTGCAAATGGTAAGATTTCATTCTTTTTGATTCCTGAGTAATACTCCATTGTGTGTGTGTGTGTGTGTATGTATGTATATATATATATATATATATATATATATATATATATATATATCACTTCTTCTTTATCCATTCATCCTTTGAGGGACATTTGGGCTCTTTCCATACTTTGGCTATTTTTGATAATGCTGCTATAAACATGGGAGTGCCTGTGTCCCTTCAAAACAGCACACCTGTATCCCTTGCCCAGTAGTGCAATTGCTGGGTCATAGGGTAGTTCTACTTTTAGTTTTTTGAGGAACCTCCATAATGTTTTCCAGAGTGGCTGCACCAGCTTGCATTCCCACCACCAGTGCAAAAGAGATCCTCTTCCGCATCCTCACCAACATCTGTTGTTGCCTGAGTTGTTAATGTTAGCCATTCTGACAGGTGTAAGGTGGTATCTCATTGTGGTTTGATTTGTATTTCCCTGATGATGATTGATGTTGAGAATAAAGAGATACTCTTAACTACACATTTACTTGACCCAGGATCATTCTAGCAGAAGTTGTTGTTGTTTTTTGTTTTTTTTTTAAATGGGTCAACATCACTAGGTGTTGTAAATTTCAAAGACTGGAGCACATAAAAAGGATAAGCACAGTACAATGATGATGATAATGATGATAATGAACACAGCTAACACTTACTGAGTCCAACTATATCCAGACACTTTAAATGCTTTGCATATATTATTTCAGTTAATTCTTTTAACCATATAATGAGATATATACTATTATTATTCCTGTTCTGATTGGTGACAATACCTAGGCCTACAACATTATGTAGGCTGCCTATAGTTAGTTCCAGTGAAACCTGGACAAGGCAGATCTGTTTCCTGCTCAACCATTACATAAGCAAATTGCGGCACAAAAGATATAAGTAATTATCTTCTCTCAATGGTCATCATGGACTAGTGAACACATTCACACTCTTAGTATTAATTTAGAATATGGCAATATGCCCTTACGAATCAACAGTTTATACTAACTCACAAAGAACCCAGAACACTGGGTTAGGCCAGAAAAAATGACAATGGGAACACAAGACAATTTTGGTGCTCTTCAAGTGCTCAGTATACAGAGAAAGGACTATGGATCAGCATAAATACATGTACATAATTATAAGTGAGAGAGAATACTAAGACACCAAGCAGAATAAAGAAAGAAGATACCAGCATCATTAAGAGGACTAAAATCAAAGAAGGCCTATAAGGGTCTTCTTTAGAAAATAGTTTTATCTTCTATTGAATTTCTGATTTCTACTTCTGCATGAAGCCCTGTTGTCTATCCCTAAATACAATACCTTCCCATTGTGAAGTCACAAAGACATTCTGATGAGATAAAGAAAGAATGGGAGTTATTTTATTTTATTTTATTATTTTATTTTATTTTATTTTATTTTATTTTATTTTATTTTATGTTTAATGTTTATTTGAGAGAGAGAGAGAGAGAGAGAGAGCAGGGAAGGGGCTGAGAGAGAGGGAGACAGAGGATCCCAAGCAGTTTCTACGCTCCACAGAGCCCAATGCAGGGCTCGAACTCATGAACCACGAGATGATGACCTGAGCCAAAGTCAGATGCTTAACCGACTAAGCCACCCAGATACCCCTATTTTTATATTTTTATATATAGAGAGAGTGAACAGGGGATAGGAGCAGATGGGTGGGGAAGAAGGAGAGGGAGATGGAGACGGAGAGGATGAGAGAGAGAGAGAGAGAGAGAGAGAGAGAGAGAGAGAGAGAGACTCTTAAGCAGGCTCCTACTCTACATGGAGCCCAATATGGGGCTTGATCCCATGATCCCTGGGATTGTGACCTGAGCTGAAATCAGCATTCATATGCTTAACTAACTGAGCTATTCAGAGGCCCCTGGGTGTTGTTTTTTGTTTTTTTGTTTTTTTGTTTTTTTCTAATAAGATACTTATCTATCCTCTTTACCATCTACTCACCTTTTGTTTAGGGACTCTCATCAAAACTTACTACTCATTTTGGCACTTATCATTCCAGTATCATAGAACATTCAATAACATTATGCAACCAAAACTCTGCCCTTAAGTTCACCATTGGACACGGATTTGGATATGATTTTGTCCAAGCTGTTTTTGTCAGACCTGACTGTCTCCATTGCCAGGGAAGGAATCTATTTCTCCCATTTCATATGCCTCTTCCCCTTTGAATAATCAGTAAAACTTTCAAGCCATGTTCATTCACTTAACCAACTGAATATGGAATGATCCTCATAACCCCCACAAGAATTTTTACTGACTACTTTTTACTGAAAATGGTTTGATTTATGCTATTTGGGCTAAAACCTGTTACAACAATGACTGAAAAGTTCAATATGCATTTTGTTATTAAGGCCACTCCAAAATTCAGAAACTCATTATTGGGTTGGTAGTGAATGATGTCAAAAGTTTTATAAAAAATGTGGCTTTATATCTAGGAAGACTGATTGGACCTGAGATTTCCATAATTCCTTTATTTGCCTTGCTTCTCAGAAAAAAAAAAAAAAAAGGAGAAGAAGAAGAAAGCATTATCACATGTCTACCTCAAAGAAAAAGAAATCAATGCTGCTCTTTGATAAAGATTCACATTATTTATTATGCAATAGTTAAGATTACGGTATATCTATATATATGGTCATTTAAGAAAACACCCTAAGCAACTGGTTTAAACTTCATGGCGAAATACTCATAATGCTTTGTTTTTTGCAAATTTGGCAAGGTCAAGGAGTTTATGGAAGTGCTGTAACACCAATGTGATTTACTTAACAAAGGTAAAACCTGTCATTATCCAGGGATGTGCTATGCTGTGGGTGTGGAAAGGGAAAAACAGAGTTGCCTTGTCCTGGTAAGCAGAGTCAGCAGTAGTGTGTCTGTTTATTGGGTATTTTCATCTTGGACTTGGCAGGGCTCAGCCATCTAGTGACAAATGCAGGACTCAAGCTGGATCCTGGCCCAAAGGGAATCTTGCTCTGAGCTTTCAAGCAATCTCACAGGCTTGACCATCATCAATGAACTGACCCTTATTTGTTGATACGCAGCCCAGGGTTGAAATCATGTTCCTGGCCTCTACGAGGCCTTCCAGAAATGCCAAAGTTCTGGCACAGTAGAAGGAAAGAGGCAACTCTCTATGAAATCTTTGCCTTCTTTGGAGACAGACTACAAATGACAAGGCTTGAGAATAAGGAGAAAGGAGGAGGGGGGTAGGAAGAGAAAAACAGAGGGAAGAGTCATCATTGCCACTAATAACATTTAAAGCTAGGCGTGATGACCACAAATTGTTTACATTCTTCCCATTGAGATACAGAATTGACATCACCTCCTCTGGAGTATGGGCTAGATTGTGACACACCTGACTATCATGCAAAGAGGCCCAATTTTGTCATGGGGAAAGACCATGTGGAGAAAAAGCTCCTAGCCAGCCAGATGGCCCTGCATTCATTAGACATGTGAGTGAGCCATTTAGCCATTCTAGGCTTTGTTGCTATCTTACTGCAGCTACAGGAGAGACTTCAAACAAAACTAGCAGAAAAATATGGTTGTTGTTGTTTTCGGTCACTAAGTTTGGGGATGCCTTTTTTTTTTTACAGAGCAACAGATGACTGAAATATGTAAGTAGCATCTCTGAAAAATATTCTATTCTTCCCTTTCATGTACATACTGCTGAGTCATTACAATGAGTTGATTCAAGAAGACCAAAGACAAATAAATGACATAAATGACAAAACCCAAAACAAGTCATGGGTCCATTATTTCCTAAGAATTTGAAGAACTTTAATGCGTCACCATTAACCCACAGTTTTGTTGATTATTCTTTTCTTTACATTGTATTTTATTAATTAATCTTGACCTGAGTTTGCAAAAGAGAAAAATTTTAGGTTAAAGATTTAATATGAAAATCAGTTTAATAATAGATTTTGATCCACTGGACTATTAGGGAACAAAACAGCTTTAAATTATTTAAAAAAATTTTTTTGGCTATGTCTCAAGAGCTATACTTCCCTGAAGCAACATAACCTTTTCTTTGAAAATATACTCAATTATTGCCTTTGCATACTGTGAGAGGTAAATTGCTTTCAGATTTTCACTAGAGAGGAAAAATGCCATTTATATATGCAATTTTCTTCTTGAGCGACCCTGAGTAAGATCATGTACTGAGAAGTTAGGCTAAGAAATTTCCTTGGTATGTGATCATACTCAAGAATGCTCTTTGTTCCTTTATTTCCTGTAGACCTGGCCCTTGTACATATTTCTGCTTCAACTTTAAGAGTTTCTAAATAATCTCTACATGTTTTATTTCCTTGATACAGATCTGAATCTGTGGCCCATGTTTACTGTATAATTCATGTGTCTTCTTTTTAACTCAATACTGTCTTTCAGTAATTCACAAAACTTGAAAATATGTATCAGAATAAAACAAAACTCAATTGAAATCTAAAAAGTTCCCTAATATTTACATTAGTATATATTCATAGCACTTGTGATGTAGGACTATTTTACCACTGAAATATTTATTGATTAAGAGAGAGCACAACTCATGGTAATGTCATTGAGTAGAAGTGATGCTACTCTTCATTTAACACATGGGAATAGAATTATTCCTATTTATGTCCTTATCCCCCATTTCCACATTTTTCTCTCCAGCTCTATCTATGTCACCATGTTGTCTGAAGAGATCCCAACCCACAGAGCAAGATGTTCTGGATCAACTCAGTGTCTTACCCAGTACAGTGCATGACTGGTTACCCACACACACTCTTCCATCTGATCCGACCCTTTCCAGAGGTTTATGAGGTCCCCAAAAGAAATTGTGGTAGTGCTTCTTCTCTCCTCTCACAGAATTTTCCTGCTAACCAATTTCACACATGAGAAAAACAGAAGCTCAGAGTAATTTAGGCATGCCCCACCACCACAAAGCTAGAAAGTAATAGAATTAGGATTTGAACTAGTGTCTGCTTGACTCTAAATCCATTCTACAACATAAATATTAGCCAGTAAAAAACATATCTCTCACCCTTTTCTGACATGGAGTCCAAAAACATGAATGTTTTGAACAGTTGGATCTATTGACTCTTCAAATACTTATTTGGCTTCAAATACATATACCTTTTGAGGGGCGCCTGGGTGGCTCGGTCAGTTAAGCGTCCGACTTCGGCTCAGGTCATGATCTCATCATGATCCGTGAGTTCAAGCCCTGCGTCGGGCTCTGTGCTGACAGCTCAGAGCCTGCAGCCTGTTTCAGATTCTGTCTCCCTCTCTTTCTGCCCCTCCCCTGTTCATGCTCTGTCTCTCTCTGTCTCAAAAATAAATAAACGTTAAAAAAATTAAAAACAAAAAAACAAATACATATACCTTTTGACTTAGGACAATTTGAATTGCATCACTATCTCCCGCAACCATGAGGGTCTGGAATAATACGATAATACAAACATGATATTGAAACCACAAGCAAATGAAAAATACATTCTTGTTTATAATTTTTTTATAGTTTATATATTTATTTTAAGAGATAGAGAGAGGAAGGGAGGGTCAGAGAGAGAGACAGAGAGAGAGAATCCCAAGCAGGCTCAGCTCTGCCAGTGCAGAGCCTGACATGGGACTCGAACTCACAAACCATGAGATCATGACCTGAGCTGAAATCAAGAGTCAGACACTTACCCGACTGAGCCACCCAGGTGTCCCAAAAAATATATTCTTAATAAGGCATTAGAAAAGCCTGCTTTAGTGGATAATGTTTTTATAGTTAAACTGTACATTGGATAGCAGTTGGGACTAAAGAATAGCCAAGACATTTTTGGAAACTCTTTTTTTTTCAGTGCCTTGGCAACCTCAAAGCTTCATAATAACAAAGATTTTTTTTATTGTTAAAAATGTTTTTCCACACACTTTCCACCTTTTAAAAGCTACATGTATACTTCTCAAGTAATTTTCTATGGGTAAAAAAAAAATCCTCCTAAATTTGAATTGTGTTTGCCCACAGCTTTTATATTTATTGCTTACATTCATGTAATGTTTTTCATGTAAAATCCATGCTTTAAAATCTTTTTCCTATACTTGCCCACACTACACACATTCTAAAATTGGAAAAATGGAAGCGGTGTGTAATTTAGAATATCTGAGTTTCAGATTTGGGGAGCAAACATTTTGTTTCTTACCTAAGGAATACCTGTTTATTTCTTTTTGTGGCATCATATTTAGGAATTTACTTTTTTACTAAAAATCAAATTAATTTGGCTTCAAGATATTTGTTACCTCATGTTTTGGTGATGGGCAAGAATGATGACTTGGACTCAGTTCAGTGTCGCTTTTACTTACGTACTTATTTACTCCAAAAGTAGCTAATAACAAGTGCGAAGAATTTATACAGAGCAAAGATGTAAGTGAGTGGTCATGAGCCCCATTACTTCCTTTCTGTTCCGACAGGAACAAATCCAAAGCTGCTGATCTTGGCAGTCTGGATAGAGGGAAATACCCACAAGATAAGATGATTACAGTACTACTTTCTGTTATATCCTGGGCATATCAATATCCAGAAATAACTGATAAAGCAATCAGGCTCCAAGACTTGAAATGTTTGCCATGCCAACACTGGGTAATCTCCTTATAGAGATTGATGCCTCCTTATGGGCAGGTCTAGCCAAGGCTTTTCATCACAAGTAACTAGTTATTGCTACTCCCTCAGATACTGATTCTCAAGAAAAAGTAGCAAAAATGGATTATTATAAAGTAGTATATGTCAGTTTTATTTATTTATTTTTTGTTTCCTTTGCCTTTGGAATCAGACTTAAAACATTATCGCTAAGGTAAATGTCAAAGAGCTTACCAGCTATGTTTTCTTCTGGGAGTTTTATGGTTTCAGGTCTCTCATCCATTTTAAATTAATTTTTGTATATGGTGTAAGAAAGTAGTCCAGTTTCATTTTTTTGCATGTAGCTGTCCATTTTTTAAATACCATTCATTGAAGAGATTGTCCTTTTCCCATTCTACATCCTTGGCCCCTTTGTCAAAAATTAATTTACCATATAAACATGAGTTTAATTTTGGGCTCTCTATTGTATATAATTGATATGTGGGTCTGTTTTTATGCCAATAAGTACTGTTTTCATTATTATACCTTTGTGGTTTAGTTTAAAATTTGGAAGCATGATACCTCTCAATATTATTTTGGCTAGTTGGTGTCTTTTATGGTTCCATAAAAACATTTTAATTCTTTATTCTAGTTCTGTTAAAAATGTCATTGGGATTTTGATAGAGAATGCATTAAATTGTAGATTTCTTTGGGTAGTTTGGACAGTTTTAACAATGTTGATTCTTCTAATCCATGAGTACAGATTATCTTTCCATTTATTTGTATCTTCTTCTATTTCTTTTATCAGTGTCTGGTAGTTTACAACCTAAGAAGTTCTTCACAGCAAAGGAGACCAACAAAGTGAAAAGTCAATCTTCTGAATGGGAGAAGATGTTTGCAAACCATATATCCAATAAAAGGTTAATATCTAAAATATATAAAGAACTCATACAGCTCAACAACAGCAATAATTCAACCCAATTAAAAATGGGCACAGGAACTGAATAAGCATGAAGAAGACAAACAGATAAAGAAAACAGACAGAGAAGACGTACAGATGGCCAATAGGCACATGGAAAGATGTTCAACATTACTATCAGCGAAATGTAAATCAAACCATAATGAGCTATCACCTCACACTCTTTTGAATGGCTGTTAACAAAAAGAAATAACAAGTGTTGGAGTGTAGACAGATAAAAGGGAACTTTTGTTAGTGGGTATATAAATTTTAGTGCAACCATTATGGAAAACTGTTTGGAAATTCTCCCCAAAAAATTAAAAACAAAACTACTGTAAGATCCAGAAATTCACTTCTGGGTATGTATCCAAAGAATACAAAAAACACTAATTCAAAAAAATGTGTATGTGTATCCCTGTGCTCATTGCAGCATTACTTACGAGAGTCAAGATATGGAAACAACCTAAGTGTCCAACAATGGATGAATGGATAAAGAAGAATTGGTATGTATGTATGTGTGTGGTATGTATATGTATACATATCATGGAATGTCACTCGGTCATAAAAAAGGAAATCTTTCTATTGCAACAACACAGATGGAGCTCAAGTGTATTCTGCTAAGTGAAATAAGTCAAACAGAGATAGACAAATACTATGATTTTACTTACATGTAAAATCTAAAAAAAAAAAAAGAAAAACAAACAAATGAAAAACAATCAAAGAAAACAAAAACAAACTCATAGATACAGAGAACAGATTGGTGGTTACCTGAGGAGAAGGGGGTTGATGGGTGGGCAAAAAGGGTAAAAAAGTGTTCATTTGTATAGGGATAAATGGTAACTAGATTTATTGTGGTGATCACTTTCTGGTATGTATGAATATTAAATTATAATGTTGTATACCTAAAACTTATATATTGTCATATACCAATTTTACCTCAATTAAAAAAAAAAGAAAGTATGTCACTTTCTCTTAAATATTCTTAATTTAATATCATCATCCCTAGTTTCTTTAACTTGGTGCTATGAAGGAAAATCTAAAATTTGATTCCAGAATTCATCAAATAAAGCAGGAGATATCATTCTATCTTCCTCTTCAATTGATTAGAACATTGCCGTGTCTTTCATCATAAGGTGAAACTGCCTTTCATCCACAGAAGAATAGAAAGACATTCTCATGTCTGCTACTCAAGGTTTAATGGAAATATTTTTAGTAATAACCACAAAATGGACCACAACCCAAAAGATGAAAATGTTTAAGAAGCATTGTTTTGGATATATGTTATGCTCCAAACAGAAGGCTCATTTGTCTGGCTTATGGACAGAGCTCAGGATTGAGTTCCTATCCAAAGGAACTGTGCCAAAAATGAGGATTTGGAACTCATAAATTGAGTGAAGCTAACCTATTTAGACTGAAATTCTATCTCTCTAGGTTGAGGGATTTTGAAAAGGCTAATCCAGCAAAGCAATTTTCATAAATACCAGTGGTTTCATCTCAACGTTTATATCTTTATGTGATTTTGAAGCAATGTCAAATTGTATATAAATGAAACTGGATATTAAACATGAAATATAAAAGTTTTTATCAAATATGACTTAAAGAGTTCAAGAAATAAAGATAAATTTGTTATATCTTTGAGATGTTCTAAAAATATGTAATTATCTCTCAACCACCAAACACAGAACCTTAGCCTAAAGGAACATATGGAATATAAACACATTTCTTTTTTTTTTTTAATTAATTTATTTTTTGAGAGACATAAAGAGACAGAGCACAAGTTGGGGAGGGGCAGAGAGAGAAGAAGACACAGAATCCGAAGCAGGCTCCAGGCTCTGAGCTGTCAGCACAGAGCCTGACGGGGACTTGAACTCACAAACCATGAGATCATGACCTGAGCCGAAGTCGGACGCTTAACCAACTGAGCCACCCAGGCACCCCAACACATTTCTAAAATTATTCATCTACATACTTGCAATCTAATAGACATTTTGATTGATAATAAACATAAATTCTGTCTTGCAAATGAGAACAGTGTAACCATTCTAGCTTGAATACGGGAGATGTGTGGTCTACCAGGATCATGGCAAAAAAGGTAGTGAGTTGGCATACTTTGATTATGACAGGTGGTAAAAATACTCCTACGACCCAAAACAAATAGGAAAACTTACCTAATGGAAACAAGTTAACTGGTCTTTTGAGAAAATTATTATGGCTATAGGGGTTGAACTCTATATGGGAATAGAGAATACAACATATTAGCTACTAATTGTTGTCAAATGTTTCCGTTCTTGTATTGGTTTCCAAGTAAACACATACAGGTTTAACTCTCAATTCCATGATTTACAGCTCTGTGAGTAGAAATTATCCTCTCTGAGCCCATGTTTCTTCTTACATATATAAAACAAGCCTGAAATCTGTGGGGTTCTATAAGGTTCATCAGATAAAACATTGAAGCCCTAAATCAGTGCCTGATCCATTACAGAGGTTCATTTCATAGAAGCTGTTATTATTTTTCTTACTATTCTATTTTAATCTTGCAGCATTAGAGTCAACACAAAGAAATAGAAGATTGATAAATAGAGTTCGGGTCATATATTTATTATTTTATCCCCATCTTAAAAAAATACTATTAAATGACTCCATATAAAACCTGCAGGAGTCTATGGGTTAAACTTCAGTCACCTCCCCTAGGCATCTACCACATAGCTCCTGCACCCTGAGGTCCTGCATACCTATCCCAAAAATGCTGCCCTTACAGGTTTCTACAGTTACCTGGACCTTGGAAATTGTCCTATTTATCTCCTCTGTATGTAAGCATTCCCCACAGATCAGTTGCTCTCACCAAAACAAAAGCAGTTTCATTGGGCTTTCTGCCAAATGCATGAGCAAGTAGGACTTCCTTTTCTAGTGTGAGAACTGCAAGCAAGCAGGTCAAACCACAGCTCGTGGGCCTGCATGATGGTTCTGGATTTGCTACCACAAATGTCCCTATTCCTATAATTATCACTGAGGGTATCACTAAGCTTCGTCCCAATTTCAGGGCACAGAATAAATTATTCAGCTGTCAGAATCATGCTGGTGACAACTTGGTAGAAAACATAATTAAAACACAGTGCAAATGTATTTAGACTGAATGTATTAGCCACCAAGTCTATGGTATCCTGTAAAAGTGGCACAGGCTTCAAGAAATACTGCATACTTCAGGCTGGACGCTAGGATTTCTCATGGTAATAAGTTAATTCTTAAGGTTATTTACTATGTGCAAGTTGCTATGTTCCACACCACTGGTTATCCCTAAGTGAGCTGTGAATTCTAACAAACTGCACAGTGGAGTCAACTTGTAAGGGTTCAAACCCTGCATCTACCACATGAAATTTCAGGTAGGAAACTTACCCTTCCAAATCGCTTTTATCATATATAAAATCAAGATATTAACAGTATTGATCTCAAAGGATTATCAAAGGCATTTAAATAAAATGATGTATATAGAGTATTTGATACAGTCAGTATGCATTGGAAGGCATACGAATGATTCAGTAATTCCATAGTAATGTTATTACTGGAATAATCTAATAAACACTATATTAGTACATGAAATAAGTACTACAGTGTCCAAAGTGCCACTGCAAACTTAGCCAAGATGAACTGAACACTGTAAGGATGTAGACACAGAATATGTATATACATTTTACAGAGTAATTTATGAAAAGTACTGAAAAGGTGGGACATCACACAGACCAAACTGCAAACTATACTGTGTTAGTGGTTTGTGCTGCTGTAACAGGATACCATAGACTGGGTGGCTTAAACAACAGACCCTCATTTCTCATAGTTCTAGAGGGTGGAAGTCTAACATCAAAGGGCTAGAAAATTTGATTCCTGGGGAGGACTCTTCCTGACCTGCAGAGAGCCACCTTCTGTGTCCTCACATGGTAGAGAGAAAGAGAGAAGAGACAGTGTGTGTGTGTGTGTGTGTGTGTGTGTGTGTGTGTGTGTGTGAGCAAGCTCTGGCTTCTCTTCTGAGAACACTAATCCCATCATGAATGCCCCAGCCTCATGATCATCTAAACCCACTACCTCCCAAAGACTTGCAAAAACCATCACATTAAGAATTAGGGCTTGGCATATGCATTTTGGAGGGACACGGACATTCACTTATTATCACATAAGCTGAAAAGTCAATTTGCTCTGATTTATTTCTATAGCAGCTTTTGGGCTACAGAAGAGTAAAATGATCAAGCTAGGGATCCATCCATCATTTCCTTGAAATGCTAGGCATGAGGATTTATGCAAATAAAATCAGGGTAGATATGGAGACAGAAAGTAGCACTAAGAAATGGAGAGGAAAACAAAGTTAGGAGAGAGATTATTTGCACATTAAGACATACAATATGACTTGCTAGCTAAAAACTCAGACTTGAAGAGTCATTTCCAGCAGACATCCCACAGAATCCCTCCTATCCATCAAATGGAGTTCATTACCTTAGTATCAGATAATTACATGTATATATTTATAAAGATACATTTATAACATTCAAATTAAATACAATGGACCTAAGTCAGATAGATTCCCAAAAGGTTTGCCTTTCCCTTTTCACCAAATCTGATCTGCCTGAAGTTCTCTCAAATCAGGATTGTTCTACTTAGGCAAAGTTTTAAGTCCTTTTTAAAGATACCCACATTCCAACCAATAATTTTAGCAAAAGATTTACTCAAACCCAGGCTCTGTACCTATTAGCCCTGTGACTGCGGACAGTGCACTGAACTGTAAATGCTTGAACTCATCTGTGTAATGAGGTTATGAAGACCTGTCTCAAGGGACTGTGAGAATTTCTCAAAGTCTATGAATACGAAATAATTTGCAAATCCTGAAGTTACTCTGGTTACTCAGTACAAATGCCTCTGGAATAGGTGATAGTTTAAATTGCTTCCATTCTTTTACGCGGAGGCAATATATAAGGCAGACCTCCATCAGAGCAAGTTTTCACTGTTCATGGCAGCTTGAGCAGGAAGGATTAAGAAGGAGGATGTTAACAAGAGGAAACAGGGACAAAACAAATTCCACTAGCTCAGAATTTTGTGCTGGTCCAAGTATGCATTTCCCCTGGGCATGGCTTCTTGTGATAGGTAGAGAAGAAAAGAGGGAGTAGAAAAAAATTAGACTTGGTTGAGGCCTAGATAGGTCAAGATGCCAGTAGATTTGGAAGGGGATAGATCTCCCATTAGAGCAACATTTTCTTTTTTTTTTTTAATTTTTTTTAACATTTTTTAATTTTATTTTTGAGACAGAGAGAGACAGAGCATGAACGGGGGGAGGGTCAGAGAGAGAGGGAGACACAGAATCTGAAACAGGCTCCAGGCTCTGAGCTGTCAGCCCAGAGCCCGACGCGGGGCTCGAACTCACGGACCGTGAGATCATGACCTGAGCCGAAGTCGGATGCCTAACCGACCAAGCCACCCAGGCGCCCCTAGAGCAACATTTTCAAAGTGCACAGCCACCTAAATGTTTATATCACTAAAGACATCAGGGGACATGCCCCTTAACCTTAACTGGTTAAGTGTCAGACGCTTGGTTTTGGCTAGGGTCATGATGTCAGGGTCATGATCTTACAGTCACGATCTTACCATCAAGTGATGGAGGCCCTTGTCAGGTTCTTTTCTGGGCATGGAGCCTGCTTAGGATCCTCTCTTCCTCTCTCGCTCTCCCTCTCCCTCCCTCCCTCTCTCTCTCTCACTCTCTCTCTCTCTCTTTCTCTCACTCTCTCTCTCAAAAATACCAACCAACCAAACAAAACACAAAACAAAAAAAACAAAACAAAACAAAACAAAACAAAACAAAACATCAAGGGAAACCCATGGGTTGTTTCCATTTCTATTTATGAAGTCAATCCAGGCCTAATTTGAGCTCTAACTTGTGGAAATTCTAAAAAATAACATGGTCCAGTGTGAACATTTATGTTGTCCTCCTCCAGAACAAGAAAATATGATTGATCTTGCTTCTATAATGATTCGTATGAAGTTTTTTGGCCTGTGGATGATTTTGAGTGATTTTTCAATTTTATTAGTTTTTAAATATATTAATTGAATCTATTATTTTTAACAATACACTAATTGAATTAGTAATGATTATAAGTCTTTTGTAGTATGGTATACAATTTTTAAAGTCACTTTGGGTCATGGTAAAAGTTGTACAAATCTTACTACTCCTGGAAGGTTTTTTTTGTTTTGTTTTCTCTTTATTTGGGGATATTTAAGTTATAGAATTAGGCTTTTATTTTTGTATACCACTCATGACCACAGACCATTAGGTCTCTGGCTTAAACCTTTTTTTTATCAGTTGAAATACTTGACTGGAATAATTGAGAATTTTTTAAAAAAACTATGAAATTGCATAATGTATCTATAACACATATGCTATGTATCACAAAATGAGGTAAGGGGCAGAAAATGAGGATATAACAAAGATGGTAAAATAAATTTCAGGAATTTTAGGCATTCCCAGAATAATTATATATGATAGTGGGCAGGTGATATAAAGTACCATTCCCAGCTACCAAAGGAAGTTGATAATACATCTGTCTCTATACATAGTTGCATTCCATTGCAGATTTCAGCTTATTATCACAAGCATTTACTAAGAATCCTTCTGGCAGAATACAAAACACTTTAAGAGAGAGGAACAAAACTTCTCAAAACAGACACATCACTAGTTGAAGATACATACCCATGGAAAATGTTCGTGATCAAGCACATCATAGATGCACAGGTAGCAGGGAGTTAAATTAAATGATACATATTTTTTAATCAGCCAAAAATTTCTTTCAATCAACTTGCACTGAGATTTAATGTTAAGAGAAATGAGTGTCCTTATTAGGAAGCTGAATGCACAAGGGAATCCCCAGCCATAAAATTATAGCATATATAAGGAATGTTATTTTTTTGGAAGTACCTGACAGTTATTTCAATCAAAGCAATGATATTAGGATGGAGTAACTAGTTGTCTCCCTTCTAATGTTGGATATTTAAGATGGGAGCAGGGAATTGACAACAGGAATCTGAGAAGATGAAAATTTTCCATTACTTAGAATATTAAGGAACTCCATGTTATCAATGACCAGCTTAAGCATAGAGGAAATTTTTAAAGCCTAACAAAATGAACAGAGAGAAGCAGGGAATCACTACACACAGAGAGAGAAAGGAGAAGAGGCTGGAGCTTGTGAGGGCCTAAGGCAAAGTGGCCTTGGTCTCTGGAGGAAGGTTCATCAGCTCTTCAGAGGTGGGAGGACAGTAGGGCTATACTGGAGCAAGGCTGTGTGGAAGAAAATGGCTTTCGAGGTGATTGATTCAACATGGTAGGTGGAAAGTCGTCAGGATATAAAAACAGACTTAGGATACAAACTTGGAAAAGTGGATTGTTGTAACCGATTTAAAATAAAAGTTACATATCAGGATGTCTTACAAGAAGGGGGGACTTCATTGTATTCAATTATGTGTTATAAAGCCTGCTCATTTCTGATTTTTAAGATACTCCATGATGGGGCACCTGGATGGCTCAGTTGGTTGAGCATACAACTCTTGATTTCTGCTCAGGTCATGATCTCAGGATTGTGGGATCAAGCCTCCCACTGGACTCTGTGCTGAGCATGAGGCCTGCTTGGGATTCTCTCTCCCTCTGACTCTGCCCCTCCCCCATTCACACTCTTTCTCTTTCAAAATAAATAAATAAAGCATTTCAAAGAAGATTTCTGTGGGATGATACAATTGTAACATCTCTTGGTCAATTTGGAACATACAAAAAAAAAAAAAAAAAACACAGTCACCAACATTACCTCAAGAAAATAGAGGTTGAAGTTGGAGTGATGAGGGACTTTTACTTTTCATCATTTAGAATTTTATCCTAAACATAATTTTATTAAAAGCTAGTTAATTAGGAAATAAAATTATTTAGATAAGATGTTTTCAGTTTTGATGTAATATACACATGATTCTCTAACAAGGAAAAATATATGTATGCATATTAAAGGAGTAGAGATGATGCATCACAATGCTGAAAATCACCTGTGAGTAGTATAATAATAGTTTTTTTTTTGTATTTTTCTATATAAATTACTGTGTTTTCCAAGTTCTTTGCAATGAACCTTTACTATTTTTATAATCAAACAAAAGAGAAGCTATTTTTATGTTGTACAAGAAAGTTCTTTTTTTTTAAACCGCCCTGTTGAGGTATGACTGAAATACAAAATGCTGTACCTATGAAACGAACAGAATTTCATGAGTTTGGAGATAAGCATACAGTTGTGAAACTATTATCACAATGTAGCCATAAGTATATCCATCACCTCTAAAAAGTTTCCTCCCATACTTAAAAGAAAGTTCTTTTGGCATTTATTCTAATTAGCAACTATTTTAAAAATTCCCCTTAATCATTGGAACATACCCCATAGTTGAATATATTTTGATGTCATACCAAGAGAAAGAATATTTTGACTTTAGATCAATGGCAGAATATTCTATGAAATAAAAATGGACTTAAATAATCTCTTTCTGATTAACATAATTAAAAGCCATTGTAAATAGGCCTTCGATTCTGTGTTTTAAGTATTCCATGGCCATTCTCTTCTTAGACCTCAAATGCTATGCAAGTTGTTCTGCATATGCATAGCTTCAATCTATATGCCAGATTTCATTACAGCTTCAAAGATAGCAGTGTGGGTATAGTGTAAATTCAAGGACACCAGAGAGAATTTTTCCACAGGTTATGTAAATAAGCATTAAGAGAGATTATTTGGTCTCATTCTGCATCTTTACATACAATGCTCTTATAAATAAATAAAAGCACACATAATTAAATGCATTTGATTTCATCATACGCAAAAAGCCAAACCAATATCTGCTATCATGTTAACAAACACAATTTGATCCTCGTGGATTTTAATCAAGCCCCTGTTTTCTTCTCTAACTTTATGCAATCTTGCTGATAAGTTCCCCTGAGAAGAAGGAATCATGAAGGTTAAGGACTTTTCTCAAATGCATTTCTTATTTTTACGATTACAAAGAAGAGCATAGAACTGGCTGAAGTGTTTAAAAGAGCCCAAATTCATCCTCAAAGGTGTGGTTTAATTCTTCTCTGCTTCCTCACTGCATACCTAGGGAGGACTTAATCCCCAGATCAGAACATAATAACAACTCCCTGAGCACTCATTCCATGTACACTGTTGAGACAGTAAAACCTCCAACCCTTCGTGGGTTAGCATTGTGTTTGTTTGCAATCATGTCTGCACACCGTCCTAAAGGGAGGGACAGCTTACACTCTTCTGAGAAAAACAAAAATTCAAATATAAAAAATGGTACATCATCGCGCTGTTCTTGGGAGCTATTGCTAAGTCCATTCTGCTTTCCATTTCTAATATGCAATAGTGCTGTGTTAGCCAGCGTTCTCCAGAGAAACAGAACATAGATACATCATATATATGATCTATCTATGCTTTATATATATATATATAAATATACACATAGATATATATATCATATACATACATATATGTATATAGATACATATATATATCATATACACATAGATATATGATACCTATGAAATGAACAGAATATATATATATATATATATCTCAAATAAACTACTGACTCATGTGATTATGGAGGCTGAGAAGTCCCACAATCTGCAGCCTGCAAGGTGGAGACCCAGGAAAGCCAGTGGTGCTGTTCAAAGTCCTGTGAGCCAGAGTCGCTAGTGTAGATTCTACCCTGAATCTGA
The DNA here is from genome assembly GCF_022079265.1 of Lynx rufus. NCBI lineage: Eukaryota > Metazoa > Chordata > Mammalia > Carnivora > Felidae > Lynx > Lynx rufus. The sequence continues at coordinate 126,057,875 of NW_025814823.1, read as the reverse complement.
GGGCCTGAGAACCAGGGATGAGAGCTCAGCTTAGTCAGGCAAATATAAAGCACAAATCCAACCTTCCTCTTCTCTATTTTTTCTTTCTTTTTTTAATATGTTAAAATTTTTTTTTAACGTTTATCTATTTTCAAGAGACAGAGACAGAATGTGAGCCCCAGAGGAGCAAAGACAGAGGGAGATACAGAATCTGAAGCAGGCTCCAGGCTCTGAGCTGTCAGCACAGAGTCTGATGTGGGGCTCCAACCTACTACCTACCATGAGATCATGACTTGAGCCAAAGTCAGACTTAAGGACTGAGCCACCCGATTCACCCCCCCCTTTTTCTTTCCATTCAGGCCCTCATCAGATTGGATGACACCCACCCACACTGGTGAGGGTGATGAGCTTTAATGGGTCCATCCATACAAATGCTAATTTCTTCCAGAAACACCCACAGACACACTCAAAAACAATGTGTAATCAGATACAGGCATCCTGTGGCCAGTCAAGTTGACACATAAAATAACCATCACAGGGTTTTACATTAAAACCAGCTTTTGTTAGAAGACCTAATAATAAAGAAGTGGTAAGCAGGTTTTTTGACTGATTTCCGTTTTGATTTTTAAGGACAACCTGAAATCCTACCCAGCTGACATTACTCTAGTGCTTGTTCTCCTCGAATCAAAGCAGTTTTGCTCTTATCTTTGGGACATGTTCTGGCATTCCAGCTGCCCAGACTGCTCTTCCTTTAAGGATCTATAGGGCTAACTCCCTCACCTCCTTTCCATCACTGATTAAAGAGAAGCTTCCCCAAGAGGCCTATGCTGACCTTCCTATTGAAGTCACAACTGTCCCTACACCTGATCCCCTTTACTTTGATCTTTCTTTATAGTACCTATCACCTGCGACACAGCTCTTTCTCATTTACCATGAAAATTTTAGAATTCAGAAAACTAGGGGCACCTGGGTGGCTCAGTTGGTTGAGCTTCTGACTGTTGATTTCAGCTCAGGTCATGATCTCAGGATCACTGGATCAAGCCCCGCATGGGGCTCTGTGCTGATAGTGCAGAGCCTGCTTGGGATTTTCTCTTCCACCCCTATCTCAGCCCCTCCCCTGCTCTCTCTTGTGTGCTTTCTCTCAAAATAAATAAATAAATATTTTTTAAAAAATAAAATAAAAGTCAGACAACTTGAGTACAGAATGCCAAGCATCTGGCTCTTCAACTGGATAGTTACTGTTTTTCTTAATTTTTAAGTAAATGGTTGGGGCAGCAGAATTATATCCAGCTACTTGTTTTGCTTCTGAAAGTTAGAAAGACTTATAAATCTCAAGAAGAAAAAATACTTTGTCAACTGCCTTGTCTTAAAAAACCATAGTGGGGGCGCCTGGGTGGCTCAGTCGGTTAAGTGTCCGACTTCGGCTCAGGTCACGATCTCACAGTTCGTGAGTTCGAGCCCCGCGTCGGGCTCTGTGCTGACAGCTCAGAGCCTGGAGCCTGTTTCAGATTCTGTGTCTCCCTCTCTCTGACCCTCCCCCGTTCATGCTCTGTCTCTCTCTGTCTCAAAAAAAAAAAAAAAAAAATTAAAAAAAAAAAAAAAAAAAACCATAGTGCCTGCCAATATCACCCAGGATTTTGGAGTTTGCCATTATAAAGTTGATGGAATGACTATCAGTTTTACTCTACAATAGGCCTATTCATTGCTACTACATCACAATGTCCACAAATCATAATTGGATTCTATAAGTGGTAATCTCTATAAAAAGGTATTTCTGTGGCATACTATTATGGGCGAACAAACTGTTCAAGTTTAAGGGTACTGGTTAGGAAATATGGCAGATAGAAGTCTCTCTTAATATGGCTATAGTTCAATTTTTAATATGGAAGAAATACAATCACCAGAATTATGTTTTTATTATTTGTGAAATTCCCACAAACATTTCCTCAGTTTAAAGATTTTTGGTGGGTATTTATATAGAACTCCCCTTTTCATGTGAAATAACTCAAGTTATAAAAGATATTATCAAAGGATTGCATTTGTTAATTGTTCATTTCTCAGACTATGACATTTGCTTTAGGGATAACTAAAATATACTGAATAAGCTACTTTAAAATATAGAAAGAAGGGGCACCTGGGTGGCTCAGCCAGTTAAGTGACTGACTTCGGCTCAGACCACGATCTCTCAGTCAGTGAGTTCAATCCCCACGTTGGGCTCTGTGCTTACAGCTCAGAGCCTGGAGCCTGCTTTGAATTCTGTGTCTCCCTCTCTCTTTGCCCCTCCCACACTCATGCTCTGTCTCTCCCTGTCTCTCAAAAATGAATAAATGTTAAAATATAGAAAGAAAAAATATTAGGGATTGCTTTCAACCGTGTATGAGGTAAGTTTAAAAATGTTTAATCAATTGGGCTGATCAACCTCTTTCTCTTGAAGAAGACCTGGGACTTCTAACTTATTGTGCCATGGTCAAATGGGATACTTTATAGGGAGACCCTCATATACTAATCATTCTCAAATTAAAATCCAGATTTGTTTTTGCAATTTGAAACATTTTGAAAAGACAGGTTTCTACTTATTTCAGACTTACTTAGTTTTAAAGATGTAATTAGATCTCAGTGCTGAAATTCAGATCAAAAAGAAGACAGTCTAGTCTTAGCCTCAAATATATCCTGTAGGCTTCATATCAAACTCCATGATGACCATCAAAACCTGGCACATTTACAGCAAAAGCCAGCTTTGTAACTTCCCACATAAGCAATATATATGCCTAATGCGTTATTCTGGCTCTGCAGAACTAAGTGTCAAATTACACGTGCAGCTGTTGTTTCACGGATAAGTCAATAGCCTCAGGATGATGATATTTCAAACAGAGCTGAATTATCAAGATGGAGACTTATCCAGAACAAATGAAACGAACTAAAATGGTTATGGGCTGGGGACTCAGACAGACCATGGTTCTCAGGCTGGTATCACCACGTTTTTAGTTGCCTGGCCTCAATGGATTTGGGTTTCCTGCCTATACTTCCTGATTAGGAAAATGAAGAGGATAAAACTCACCTTGTAAGATACTGGGGGACTTCAATAAACCGAGGCAGGTGACTCACTTAGCACAGTAGCTGGGACTTACAGGTTCTCAGTAAATGATAACTGTTACACATAGGAGAGGAAGCTGAGACTAATGGCAATGCATTGAGTAAGCAGCTGGACAATCACAGACTCAGGGCCAGCTTTCCTCATGCCCAAGCAAAGCTGCATCCACTTGCCAGTGCAGGTTAGAGCTTCAGAGCAGCAACATGGCGCTGAGGTTAGGCATTCCAACCCTGGCCCAGCACCGAGCATCTGAAATCCTTTTCATCCTGCCACACCAAACTTGGAGTGTTCATTCTGCATATGGTCAGAATACCATGTATTCATGCCATCTGTGGTCAGTCAGGGCATGCCTACAGAACTCCTCTTACTGTAATAGTTGACTAATGACAAAGCATGTTCCATTTGTCAAGCTGCAGTGGAGAAAATACCAATCATGCTCCAGCCTGTAGGATGGCCTCAGACTGTGGAGGTGAACTGCCCCTCAGGGCACACGAACTTCCATCCACCCTCCCTTCAAGCCACCTGGTGAATTCCTACTCATCCTTCATATGTAACACAAATGCTACCTTCTTTCTGTAGCCTTTCCTGACCTCTGTGTCACGGACAGTTGTGATAACTCCACCCGTGAGCTCATGATGCTGTGCACAGCTCTATTATATGGCAATTCTAATGTAGTCTTCTAATTATCTGCTTACATAACCATCCACCTCTGCAATGGTTGTTACCTTTTTCTTTTTTTTTAACATCAACTCCTTTAAGGATTGTTTCAAATCTTGGATTTTGCTTGCTAAAGTGCACATGCACACACACACACTTAAGAGGATTACACACATCTTGAAAAAGTCATTAAATCTTAGGGATCCATGGATCTAATGTTAGGAACTCCCATTCAAGTCCTTGTGCATATCCATTTATGTTTTCCTTGCACATCACAGTGACTGGCACATTATAGTCATTTGATAAATGAATGAATAAATGAGTAGACAAATAATAGTCTATCTAAAAGAAAGGCAGGATTTTTTTCCCTAAAAGCATACACAAAGAATTCACAACAATCTCAGAGAAAACTAGATGTTAGAGAGTCTCTGAAGAAGTTTTGATCAATTCATGCAAGGCTTTCTAGACTCACTGACCTAATCCTATTTTGATTCTCTTTCTAATGCTTTTGTATAGTGAAGACCATGGTGGAGGACAAAATTAGTTACACTGGGTTTCTGAAATACAAACTACAGCAATTTTTCACAGGGGCACAGGTTAAATGAGGGGAGATTATTTCCCCCTTTGGCCTCCTGTTTCTATTATAGACCATTCAAAGGCAAATGAGATTAATGTGTTTTGCCTTTTTGGGAAAATGGTGAAACTTCATCTACCAGTCTCACCTTACACATGTGTCCCATCCATGGCTGTTGAATGGGGTCACAGCTACAGGCCCGCCACTGAAGGTGGCAAGCACCTACAAGAAGGCTACCTAGGGACTGCAGCAAAACACTGGGACATGGTGGGGTATGAAAGGCATTTGGTTCAGTTTCATAATAATATCCTGGATCTCACTGCCTGTAAGCGGCACTCACCTTTCCTCTAACCTGATAGGAAAGACTCTCAAATTCCAAGAACTGAGGCTGGCTTCCAAGTTTCAGTATGGATAGCTCCTTGGAGAAGGGGCTTTTCTACCTAGAAAAATCTCTATTTTGTCATTTCCATGGTATTTCTTTAAGACACATTCTTTCCTCTCCAATTTTTTACACTGTGCCTGCTTGAATAAGCCTCAGTTGTTCAAAGAAAGAAAGAAAGAAAGAAAGGCAAGAAAGAGATGACACAATTATTTTTCTTTGATGGTGAACTTCACCTTCTCCCAGGGGCCACTGGCAAACTCTTAACTTTTACCACTTGTGGAGGAGCTTTGTGAGCACTGGTCCTCCCCAGTCCTCCTGTGAGCAGCTAGAGGTCTCTAGTGGAAACACAGAGCCATCACAGCTTTATCGGGTATGGCAGGCTGGGAGGGCCCAATAGCGACAGCACAGGGCAAACAAGAACTGCTAGCAGAAGCCACTTCCCAGATACATAAATACACGGGTTAGTTAGAATTTCATTAGTCACAAGTCCCCTACTTCAAAGATTCTTGATATCTGGGAGAGCTCATTGGGATCAGGCTTTGAAAAAAGAACAAAAGGTGAAGGCAGTCCTTGCCTCTTTCTCTTTCTTATCTGCTTGGAAACTGTGCTTCTAGTTACAAAGTGTACAATTCCAGGAGCTGTGAGTGTATTACCAATGTGAGACTTATTCTTCCATAAATGGGGAACCCTGTGAGACTATGTAAATTACCACAAAATTGTCAAGAGTAAGAGGTTTGTAAATATCCTAGCTTCACCACAGCAACAGAAGGATAGGAATTTTTCCCTACACACAAGATGTCCAAATGTTACAGATTCTCCTTATCAGGCAGCACAACATTTTAATGTCTTTTTCTTCTTATCTTGTTTGAAGTATGGGAAAGCCACATGATTCTTTTAACAGAGAAAAGACCATCATGAATAGAAAACAGCAACAACAACAACATTACTGGACATCATTTGTTTGTATAGCCAAAGTTTCATTTCAGTGAGAAAGATGCTCCTAAAATACACTCACTGATAGCTTTTAAACCTACCCTTGGCTGTTTGGAAGCAAAATGCTAATGAATTATTTAAGAATCTTTCTGTTTTCACATCCTTGGGAATAGAATGTGATTTACTTCAGTTAAAAAAAAAATGTAAGTTTGAAACATTTGCCCCACAGGGTGCTGATAAAGTCACGGTGAAGACAATGTGGGTAATTTGGAAACAAGGTGGTTAGATCTTGTCAGTTTTGATTGCACTCACCAGATCCAAAACCTGCTCTTGCAATGTAACTGCTATGGGCCTCTACAAGTGTAGAGACTGGTTTTTGTCACCTCCATTGGCAAGACTGAAGTGTACCATAATAATCAATAAAAAGTTAGCATATTTTAAGGCCTAAATTAGGGAATGAAACAATCCCCTAAAATAGCTAAAGTCAAAAACATGAGTGAAATTGATTTTTGTGGCAACCACAACAACAAATCCCTCTAAGTATTGTTTCTACACATCAGAATGTTCAGGTTCTCTTAAGCCTCCACTGTAAGCCTCTCTACAATACTGTGTAGTTCTTCATTTGTGCTGGTAACAAGTCTTGTAATTGCTTGTTAAATGTCTATGCTCCCTACTAGAACACGCACTCTGCTTTGTGTGAGAATTCAGTCCTGTGCACCCGCACTTCTGGGATGCCTGATACACTGTAATACTTACCATATATTTGTGGATTGCTTTCATTGTTAATATATGACTATAACACAATGATTTCCAGGAATGATACCACTAACAGAAAGGCCCCAAAGAATATGATTAAACTTTTTATATTAGATTGTAGTTTTTATATTCAGGGACCATAAGACTAGAAATAAAAAGAGAAGAGGTTATAGTAAAAATATTTAGTGGAAAAAGAAACTAAAAATAAAAGTTACAGAAAACTCCTCAGTCTTTTAATGGGTATATCTCATCCATTCCTCCCATCAACCTTGGAGGGAAATATTGAAGAGAAAGGGCAAAGGGATTTTAAGAAGCAAGGGCAGTCTTATTCTAATCTGTGTGACGCAGACAACAAACATAATCAACACACTTCATTTAAGGGGGAAGAAAGGGTTAGTTTATGTCTGACAAATGTATTCTTGAAGGGGAAGAATAGTCTGGGATTGAGATATGGAACAAGGAGGGAATAGTAGGCTTACTTCCAAGCGATGGGAAACATGGAGTAGCATGTGCAAGAGAAGACGACTGTAGTAGATTCTTACTTCAGTACAAGACAGCCTGGCTCCATCCAGGAAAGCTGTGGGAATCTACACCATAATTTGAGAGACCAATGGTTGAAGCTTTCACCAAATCTCAGTAATCAGCAATTCTAATTTCAAAGTGAATAAAGACCTGTTAAAATATGAACATATTTACAAACGTACATCCTGGTGTTCTTTGAAGGCAGACCTCTCCTAGGAAAGACGCTTCCATAGATAACTCCCGATCTATGAGTTCCATAGATAACTCCAGATCAGAACTCTTGTGCTCAGACCCTTGAAAAGACTTTATGGCTCCCAGAACAAAAGACCCAGCCTGGCCAGGATATACAAGGCTCCACAGGAGTGACCCCCAGTTGCCTCTCTGCCTCATCGTCTTCCACTTTCTCTACTCGGTGCACTGCAGTCACAACTCATCTCCTCACCAGTCTCAGAACTTTCTCCACAGATCATATATCTTTATCTATATACCCACTTGGCTAACCCCTCATTTCCTGTAGGTCTCTTCCTTGGCAACTCTATTTTTTTTTTATTAAATATATTTTATTGTCAAATTAGTTTCCATACAACACCCAGTGCTGCACCTTGGCAACTCTAAAATCACACACACTCACCCAGCCTACTGCCTCTGACCCCAACACTTCATAATCTCCTACCCTGCTATAGGGTTTGCTCCTTAGTGCTCCTCACTAATGTGAGAATTGCTTATTTATCTTTTTAAAAATTTTTAACGTTTATTTATTATTGAGAAACAGAGAGAGAAAAAAGCATGAGGAGGAGACAGAATCTGAAGCACAGTTCAGGCTCTGAGCTGCAAGCAAAGAGCCCGACACGGGGCTCCAACCCACAAACGGCGAGATCATGACTTGAGCCCAAGTCAGATGCTTAACCGACTGAGCCACCCAGGCAACGCTAGAATTTATTTATCTTGATTATTGTCTCTCCCCCTTACTGTAATGTAAGTTCTATCAAGGCTGACGTTTTTATCAATCCAAAGGGGCTCAAACATTCTGCTTGAGTGGGTGGTTGGAGCACAGAGGGACTTGTCATGTCTCCTTTTCAAAGCCCAGAGAAGCACATGCAGAGGCTGAATTACATCTTTGTGCCCCTTGAGGTTGCAAGAGGCAGGAAGCAATCTTCCCAGATTCTGAGATTGCATGTTTGAAGACAGAAGCTGATGCTTCCGGGACAAATGAGAGGGAGCTTGAGAGGTGTGTTCTTTGCAGAAAATTCCTTTGTGCAATTTGCTTGTTCAACGCAGATTCAAGCTTTCTAGGAGAACTCAATGATTCTGTCTGATTGAATTCATTTTCACAGACTCCATGTGTGCCCAGAGAAAGCCATGCCGCTTCTTTCCAGTCCGCACCTGCTTCTCACTGCTTCTCACGAATGGCCGCCACAAGCCCTGGGGGCAGGATGGGGTGGGACCTACATGCAACATCTCAGGTCCATCTTTAGAGAATGAAAGAGGTCTGGTAAGACTGTTGCAATCATGAGGATGCCTCTCCTGGCAAGGAGGGAAAATGGCCACAGCCCAGAATGCCTGCCAAGAATGAGAGAAACTCTAAGGGCATTCATGTTTTCAGGGATGACTCTTCTTTCAGACAAACCTCAAAAACATAATGCTGTATTTATCTTTGAAAGCATACATTTAGACATCTTTATTACCAGCTTGCCTCTTTTGACAGTTTCTGGTGAGTAACAGGAACCCAGAGTGACAGAACATTAATATTAATTATAAGCCATTTTCTTACTAATGGATTTCTTTATAGCAGCTTTGGTTTATTTTTTTTTTAATTTTTTTTTCAACGTTTATTTATTTTTGGGACAGAGAGAGACAGAGCATGAACGGGGAAGGGGCAGAGAGAGAGGGAGACACAGAATTGGAAACAGGCTCCAGGCTCTGAGCCATCAGCCCAGAGCCCGACGCGGGGCTCGAACTCCCGGACCGCGAGATCGTGACCTGGCTGAAGTCGGACGTTTAACCGACTGCGCCACCCAGGCGCCCCGGTTTATTTTTTTAAAATGTGATATTTATACTAAGACCAAAAAGATGTATAAAAGATAGCCAGGAAGGCTGGTGGGGAAGAGTATTTCAGATAGAGGAAACACCATACAACAAGATCAGCTGTCTCCAAATTCATGACATATAGTAGCCTTTAAGAATTGGCAATGGGCCCGGGGCGCCCGAGTGGCTCAGTCGGTTAAGTGTCGGACTCTTGATTTCAGCTCAGATCATGATCTCAGGGTTCATGAGTTCCAGTGCTGCACTGGGGTCTGTGCTGACAGTGCAGAGGTTGCTTAAGATTCTCTTTCTCTCCCTCTTTCTCTGCCCCTCCCCTGCTCCTACTCTCTCTCTCTCTCTCAAAAGCAATAAATAAACTTAAATTAGCAATAAGAAATTCAAATTCCCAGAAATTCGTGGAAATTCTCAAATCCTAAGTACATTTTTAAAATACCAATGAGTGACCACAGTGCTAAGTAGTGAACAATAAGCAGTGAACCATTTTTCAGTGGTGGAGTTACAACTAGAAGTTTCAAAGGCATTCTTCAACTTCATTCTCATAAAGTCGAACAATCTTTGAAGCTTTATACAATAGGGCTTAATAAATTTTTCAAAGAATGCCTTTAAGACATTAGGTTTTCCTGTTTAGAAACAAAACCAAAGAGAAAAAAAGAGAGACTTTCCAAAGAAATCAATACTACAACTATCAAACTATCACTAAAATTTAGGTTTTGGGGCACCTGGGAGGCTCAGTCGGTTAAGCATCTGACTGCAGCTCAGGTCACAATCTCAAGGTTTGTGGGTTTGAGCCCTGCCTTGGGCTCTGTGCTTACAGCACAGAGCCTGGAGCCCGGAGTCTGCTTCAGTGTCTGTGTCTCCCTCTCTCTCTGCCCCTCCCCAACTTGTGTGTGCACGCATGATCTCTCTCTCTCTCTCTCTCAAAAATAACTAAACACTAACAAAAAAAATTTTTTAAGAATTTATGTTTCAACTGGCTGCTATTTGTAAACTCACTTTATACTTCTCTCTCAAAACAACTTGGAGATCCATAAGTGGCTCGGCACTGAGGTAAAAGGATCAAAATGCCAGAAGAGCATGAGATAAAAATGACCTGAAATCTAGAATTTTATTTCCATAGGTTTAGTATTTGAAATCATAAAATAGTTTACCAACTGCTAAAGAGGGATTTCCCTCTTTTAGCTTCAGACACCATTAGTGCTTAGAAGGACACTAAATGGCTATCTTATTCATCTACTCAGACAGTATCCCAGATAAATAGAAATATGCCCTACTTTCAAATACTTTTATACAGATTCAACAGTCTGTCTCAGGAAATGATTCCAGTTAACAGCCCTTGTTGTGAAGAACTATGGTATTTAGATTAAGTAATATATATGTCATTAAAATTGTAGTCTCATCCATTCCATCTATTTGGGCAGGGAGGTCAGTGACATACAAAAGTCCACATATTTGATAATGGGTTTGGGCTTTGGGGTTGCACAATGCTGAGAGGCCACCAGGGACCTGGCCCCAGCAGCTTCACTCCAGGTGAATGAGCTCAGATCTTAGCCCACCAGGAGACACCTCAGTCCTGACCACACAGTGCTAGGGAGGAAGGTCTTTCCTGACATCTGCTAGCCTGGAGATTGCAGGTAATGCGTGCCAAATGGGAATGGAAATATCTGCAGACATTTTTTAGACTCCAAAAGAAGAGAATCAACAACATTACCCGGTTCCCTTTCCCTTATCCCTAAAGTTCTTAGGGGTGTTAGGAGAAGAGAAGATTCAGGTAATGAGGTAAAGCTTCGAAGGTGATTTGTACAAGTATGGGTACATATGTACATGTGTGCATGTACTTATCTAAGTATGTGTATTTGTAGTTTCGTATAGGTGTGTATTCCCATCCTGCTGTTTGTGTGAACATTTGCATATATCCTGTATCTGAGTAATTATATGTGCATTTGCATATGTGCTTGTGTTCATGTATATGTATGTATAAATGGTTATATGTGTACTTGAGTTTATATGTGTGTGTTTGTGTGTGTACATATGCACATGTATGCATGTGTGGCAGAGAAACCAAAGACAGGGGATCTGGAAACAGCACTAATGACCAAACTAAGTGAAGGGAAGACAGAGTGACACAGGCTTACAGATTCCAATTCTAAGAAAAAAGGTTGTAAAATTCCAAAGGATATTTGGAGGAAACCATGCAAGGACTATTTCTCTAAGGTAAAGAACTATTGTTCACTTCCCTTGAACAAAGCAATATAGCCTCTGCCTTCATAACAGTTAATGTCCCTGTCTTGTGACATTAGGACCCCACCTGCTTAGACCCTCTAGCTCCATGATTAGGATGGGATGGATCTGAACTGAGAGAACTCATTGCCAAGTCAAGAACTCAAAGAGTTTCATAAAATTCTTTCCTCCACAATTTTGAGGAATAAGCATATGATTAGTTGTACTTTTCCAAAATTATAGGATAAGAAAGGAGACACAGACAGCCAAAGATGTCTCACAGATTTACAATTATATTTTCTCTTCAAGAGAAATAATAATAAAATAATGCACTGGCCAAAAACATTTTGGCTTTATGTTGAAATTTTATTTTTTGAAGGCAAACATATTTTGGAACTGAGAGACACTAAGCTGTGTGACAATACTATAAATAATTGCAGCTTAATGTTGATAATAATATTACTATTGACGTTCAAACTACTTCATGAAGGTACATGCTAACATGATAATAGTTATTGAGCATCTACCATGTATTGAGAAAGCCAAGCATAAAACACAGTCCCTGCCCTTAGGGAGACACAGCTCAGAAGAGTCCACAGACCAGTAAACAGATAACTACTGTGTAAGGAGCTGAAGAAGCTGTCTGCCTGTGGAAAGTGCAGGGGAGCATGAAACAGGAAGTGAGGAGGACAGCTTGGGAGGACTACTGAAGGTATTCCACCCGTGAGGGGTTATTCCACCTGCATCTTTCTTGAAGGATGAATAAGAAACTTCACAGGCAAATGGAATGGAGCCTTCTGTATATATATATCATATACAGATACCCAACATACGTATGGGTATAAAATTGGAATTAGTACTGTATATATTACATATAGAAGATTAGTATTTATGATATATAATACCAATTGTACATACATTATAAACTACACACACACACACACACATATATATATATATATATATATATATATATATATATATATCCATTAATTCTGTATAATACGAGTCTACCTTCCTTTCAATTATAGATATTTCTATGTTGTTGCTCCTTAGGGCTTTTATATTATTCCCCACATCTACCCCTACTCCAAACTGAGGAGAAAAACATAATAACATAATTAATTAATTTCCTTAGTGACAAGAGTATTATATACAAAAATTATTAGCAGGAAATATAAACTTGTGGCTTTTAAGTTGGGACACCTCAGAGTTAATGCTAAGCCAGCCCCTGAATTTATTTGAAAACCTGCCAAAAATTCTTAAACTTTTTGTGAGAATTCAGCTGAACTATTTGTCATTTCTCTGAGTCCCTAAATTGATCCACATTATAGAAAGGGAAAATGTTCTTGCCCAATTTTTTGAACTACCTGATATTAAACTGAACTGCAGTCTTGGGGGATTTGAGAGCCACTCCAAGCTGGAAATAAGCAACACCCTGGTTAAGGAGAACTGCAAAAAAATGCAACTCACACATCTGTAGAGAAACACAGGGATGTGATTAAGAGCAGAGTATCCCATTGGCTACATCATATACAGCTCCAATGAGTTTGGGGCATGTGCAGAGGGTCAGGAAGCAGCAAGACTGGATTCATTTCACCAGAAATGGGGGAAATAGGACATTTGGTGCTATCCACCTCACACATTTTCATTCAGCCTCTGCAGTTGAAATGTAGTATGTTTCACACTTGGAAGGAAAGAAAAGCTATGCCAGTGACAAAACTGGAACATTGAGGGGAAATTAATAACACTATGCACTTCAGGTTTCCTGGGAGGGTGTGCCATACATATTAAGTAATCATGACATGATTTAACAACAATAGCCTGGCTTGGCTCAAGCTGATCATTTAAAGCTCCAGGTACTGTAAGGAAGAATCGCTTTGATAGAGAGACTGTAAAGACTTTTGGGGAGAGGGGAGATGAAGAGAAACACTCTTGCAGAGAACTAGGCCTAAAATCAGAAGAGCTCATGAAGAAAGACTCTCCTGTGCACTTAGAGGGCACTCATGGGAATTGTGAATGGCATTTTACAGCAGGGAATTTTTGCACAGCTGCAGTCACATCGGAGCTAGAGTTGCACTGGAATCAAGGGGCTTCGAAAGCACTGGAGTAGGTGATGCTGTTTAGAAAAATCTGGACATTTAGCAAATACACATTAAAAGCCTGCGGATTCTGCCATGCAGTGTGGTCGCTCCCCAAACAAACTTAAATGTGAGGCACACCTAGATTTTCCTTTCTGGCTCTGCCAGAAACCTGGGAACCTGAGCCAGTTACCTCATTTCGTAGAACCTCAGTTTGCTCATCTGCCAGATAACTGCACTAGTCTCACAGGGAAGTTAGGACAATTAAATTGGGTAACATATATAAAGAATCTAGTCTAGTGGCTTGCAGATGGCAGTGAATAAAAGTCAAGCTAGACAAGCAGCAGGACACTTCCTTTTTGTGGTGTTTGTACCATTTTACTCTCAAGGTGATAGCAGAGGTGTAAGTACTATTAATCATAGTAAGAGTATTAAGTCATAGTATTAGTATCTAACAATCATATTAAATACTTGCCTATCATATTGAGTACTGACCATATTAAAGTATTGTAGGGGAGCCTCAGTGGCTCAGTCAGTTGAGTGTCCAACTTTGGCTAAGGTCATGATCTCGCAGTTCATGAGTTCGAGCCCTGCGTCAAGCTCTGTGCTGACAGCTCAGAGCCTAAAGCCTGCTTCAGATTCTGTGTCTTCCTCTCTCTCTTCCCCTCCCCAACTCATGCTCTCTCTCTCTTTCTCAAAAATAAATAAACACTTAAAAAATTTTTTAAAAGATATTGTAGTCTTAGCTTTCTATAAATTATTCCTTTTAATATTCATATAATCTCAAATAACTTAAGATGTTATTTTTCCTTCATTTATACAGATGATCAGACTTGGAGAGATGAAGGACTTATTTGAAGTCACACAGAGCTCATAAAATTCTGAGCTCAAATTTAAACCCAGGTCTGTCTTACTCTTAAACTCAGAACTTTCGTAGTTGATTCCAAACATTAGATAAACGTAGCTGGGATTAGTATAGCTTCAGACCAAGGGAGGTCAGAAAGGCAGGACCAAAGAGACAACATTTGAACAGACTCTTAAAATATGGAGATCTTTTTTCAAGATGGGGAAGTGTCTCCCAGGCAGACAGAACTGTCTAAACATCTAACAACAGCCTGAAAGTATTTAGCATGTGCCATGTGTGAAGGTCTGGGCCTGTCAGGGGGAGCTGAAGCAGGGCCTTCAAAAGAGGTGCCACAGCAACCACCATAGTATCACAGGATACTGAATGTAACTCTTTGTTGCTTTGGAATTTTAGCAGACACGCCAAGGTCAAGAACAAAATGGTAGGCACCACTTATCTACAAAGTCTAATGTAAGGTGCTAAATCATCTCAACAAGATTAGAAGAGGACCACCCCCAAGCTGGTGCTGCCAGAATTAGGTGATCATCCCCTCTAACCATGTAAAAAGTTAAAGTTGAAAAACATCAAAACAAATTTCTTTGGAAAAAAATTGTTGAGTATTTTACTTCTCCTTGGATGACAGTACAAAACAGCTGCAGCCTCACTTCAAACCTAGTAAAACAGGGTGAAAGAGACTAATGGGAAAGCTTGACATGTGTCTTCAGGAATCTGGGGGACACAGGGACTAGTGTCTGATGGATGTTGGGAAAATTCAAAGGAGAAAGACTAGAGAGGGAAAAAAAGGAGAGAAAAAGACTTTGTTCTTTCATAACAAAGAAAAAGAGAACTGTGTGGGAAGGGAGATGTTTTTCCACCCATGACATGGCAAAGGGGCTTTTACTTCCCTGTTTCTAGAAGTAGATCCTGTGGGGAAAATAAAGCCTCTCTGACCCAACCCAAAACAGACCCTCCTCAAGGAGAACATACAGGGCTACAAAGTGTCCCCAACAGTGAGGTGGCCCTTGAGAAGTCCACGGGATGAGGTAGTTTTAAGTGACAAGCAGGTGAGAGTTACTACTCATAACATTCACTGAAGTCTGAGATCTTCAGCAGAGAGGGATTCTAAGGATCCCACAAAAACATCCCCCAAGAGAAAGAGCCAACAGTAGTGAGTCCATCATCCAGAGGGCAGAAACGCAGAGGGCAACTGCAGCAACCTCCCTCAACTCTCCCTACTAGTTCATTGTTC
Organism: Lynx rufus; assembly: GCF_022079265.1. Lineage (NCBI taxonomy): Eukaryota > Metazoa > Chordata > Mammalia > Carnivora > Felidae > Lynx > Lynx rufus. The sequence continues at coordinate 126,042,547 of NW_025814823.1, read as the reverse complement.
TTTCTGATACCTCCAGGGCCAAGACCTATTTTTAAACTGAACTGAAGTTTTTAATTATTGAATGTAACTGGAATCTTTTTAGTAAGAGTGTCTTGGAAAGCTCTTCCATCCAGTCATGGGGAACAACGGTTTTAACATCGTCGACAATGAGGAGCAATGAGAAAGCACAAAGTTTCTTTCAGGCTTGTATCCTACTGAGACCAACTAACAAAATAAAAACCAACCAGAATTGTAGTAGCAATTAGAATAACAACAATAATAAGTCCATGCAAATTCTTCACCTACCACATATTCTTCCTCATCCTTTTGTCCGGTCTCTTCACCAACTCATGGGGGCGTTGAGTTTCATTTTTGTCCTTAGTCTCTCTCTTCTTGTTAGGTGTTAGAAAGTGCTGAGCCACATAGATTTTTCTCTTTTATCACCACTCAGACTAGTTTGTTTCTGCTAAATCCATACTAATGTTTGAATGGCAGGAAGGAGAAAGTGTTTTTAGGTGAGGGGCTAATCCATGAAATTGGAAAACTAGACCGGGTCTTTATTTTGAAAGGACACACCTCTCATGCTAATAAGTTCATACTTTCCCCCCTATTTTGCAGATACAGGGAGATATCGAAGGATTTTAATCTGAGTGGTGACATATTATATTTTGGGGTTTTCATCTTTAATTATTTTTGGCAGGAAGTGTGGGGAATAGATTGAACAAGGAAGAAACGAGAGATAGGGAAATCAATTAAGAGGTAACCCTGAGATAAATAACCTATAAAGTTAGTGGAAGAAAAATTAAAATTCTCCAATGACCGATCTAAAGGCAGGTACTGAAGTGCAGTAAGCATGGAAACACTGAAAGATCAGACTAATAAATCAAGCTGGATAATCATCTGAAAATAAAGACTTTGATGGCAAATGCAAACTGTGCATTGATTGAAAAATTAGGACTATGGACCTTCTAACTATCACAAATTTTATTTTCATGCATTATCCTGGAGTCTTGGATTGTAAATTTCAAGGAGATTTTCTGTCTCATGGACTTAATTGTATGGATCTTCTCGCAAGGTTAAGAAAAGGGAAATAGCTTCCCGTCTCCTAAACATCTGCCGTCCTTAGACAAAAAGGAAATTGTCTTCCCCTCTCTCCCTTCAAGCACATCTTACATTTACATGACAAATCCATTTTTTATAAGTAGGTTTTTTATTATTATTAAGCAAAATGGTATTTGTAGTTCACTTCCAGTCCCATCTGGAATGAGTCTTCTATTTTACATTAGCTTTAACTTTGGTCTTATTATTTTCACAAACATTTTTAAAACTTCTTTGAAAATAACATTAAATGCTTTGGGGCATTAGCCAAATTCAATTCCCTGAGAAACATCAAAAGAAAAGCTGGCGTTACTGAGAACAATTTTCCATTGTAATATACCAAAGTAACAATGAAATTTTTGTTAGAGAAAAGGCATGATAATATTCAGTGCCAATTTACATACCCTATTTCTCCTGTAATTAATGTGCCACACATTCCTGCCTCTGTCCTTAAGAGCCATCTGGTCACACACTTGACCCCTTTTCACCTTGTTTCTCTAGTCACAAATACAGGATAATTCAGCCTACACCTATTTTATTTTGGACATCCTCCATCTTTTTATCCTTTTTTAAAAAATTATTTACTGTTTATTTATTTTTGAAAGAAACAGGGACAGAGCATGAGTGTGGGAGGAACAGGGAGAAGGAAATACAGAATCCGAAGCAGGTTCCAGATTCCGATCTGTCAGCACAGAGCCCGATGCAGGGTTTGAACCCACAAACTGTGAGATCATGACCCCAGCCAAAGTTGGATGCTTAACAGACTGAGCCACCCCAGGTGCCCCAATCCTTTTTAAATCTTCATATTTATTATCAGTTTTTATTAGGATGATTCCCTTGTAAATACAGGGAATAATTCAAATAGTAATACAAATAGCAGCCATTTATGGAAAGCCTCCCATATGCCAGGTATCACAGTCAGGATTTTCTTACATTATGTCCATTTATTTGCACAAGTCCAGGATAGAGAAATACTATTTCCATTCTACAAATGATAAAACAAACTCAAAGAGGTTAAGTGATCTGTCTGAAGTCATACAACTGATGAATGAGTTTGAAAAACCAGAAAACCTTCTGATAGTTAAGAACAGAAATCAGCGGGGGAAAGAGGGGCACCAGGTAACATAGGCACTGGGATTCCACTCAGGAATCTTGGGAGGAAGTGATGTTTACCTGCTACCTTCCAGCTTTGAAATTATAAAACACCAATTAGCTCTAGATGAAAAGCTTTTGACTGGGCCTTGGAAACACTAAATCCCCTTCCTGACACTGACTCATGTTGTGTCCTATGCTAGTCACATAACCTTGTTGAACCTCATTTTCTTCACTTGCAAAATGGAAATAATAATATGTATGGCACAGAGGTGGTGTGGAGTTTAATTAGCGTTTCTAAGGTACTTTGAGATGATCAGATGAAAGGTGTACTTTACATTTACAACATTAATTATTATTTTTATTGTACATAATCATTTGAAAATACAAGAAGCTCCTGGATGTTATTTTGCCATAACATATATTATAACCCAAGACTCTTTCTGAAATCTGTGCTCTTATGGTTAATATGACCTGCTCATTCATAGATAATTCCCAAAGAAATCAACTTGGGAACAATATGAAAAATAGGGTAACTAACAGAAATAAGGAAAAGTATATCAGGTAAGTATTGGTTTGACCAATTAGAGCAGACACACCTAACTGTTGAAATCAACACAACAGTCATAGCGATAACTGAAGGAAACAAAGATATAGCTTGATTGCAAAACAATATAATGGTGCCTCTATTTGAAGTGTGCTTTTATTGTTAGGAACCCAAAGCAATTTACCAATATTATCTCCATAAGAAGGAGAGCAAAGAGGAATCCACTTTAAATATAGATGAATGGAGACTTAGTGACTAAGTGGTTTGCCCAAGGTCACTGAGTCCATTGCTAACAGCAGGGTTTAAGCTGTCCTCTTCCTTGATGAGGTCAAAGAGTTTGAGGTGGAGCTGAAAACTGAACTCAGATGTTTTGTATCTAATAACTTGGTGATGTTACCTCTCTTCAAACAAATGGGTATAGTCTGAAGATAAAGGCATCTTTAAAAAGAATCCTCTGCAATATCGAAATAAAACCTCTTGGTGATTAGAGGCTCTAGCAAGGTTGAATAGGTCTATCCTAGATTAACAGTACCTGGGAAAGCATGTTTCTTATTCCATTGTTTAATTGCTGTGATTTCTGTTTCCAGTAGTAATGGTAAATATTCCAAAGGGATGTTATTTCTTATCCTGCATTTTCCATCAGTAGGGAAGAAAATAGCCTCCTACAGAGAAGGTGATTAGGTCTTCAAAACTTGTTCAATAGATTATTTACTTCATATCAGGAAATTTTCAAAATATTTGACTCCAGCCTAAGTCTCAGGAAGCACTAGAATGTATTCATCTCCAACAAATCAGGCCTTAAAACTCTCTTTCCTCATATCTTTACTTTTTGGCATCCTAAACATCCTTAATATAATTCTCATTCAAACTTACAAGTTACAGAATGTGAGAGAAATCCCACTGATATTTGACTTGGATGTCTTACAATATCCAGGACAACTCAAGTACCAAAAAATCACCAAAAATGTCATTACCAGGTTTTATTTTATGTCAACTTGAATGGGGTTATTAGCAGAAATCTATGTGATAGGATCCATCATGAAATAACACATTGATGATATTTCTGCAAATTGAGCATGTATTTCTCATTGATATTCTGTTTTTAATTTTAAGAAATTTCTCCTTCTTTCTCTCTCTCTCTCTCGATAAAGGCATACTGAGTTAGAGCCTCTCATCAGGCTCTGTACTGACAGCATGGAGCCTACTTGGGACTCTCTCTCCTCGTTCTGGATCTCCCTCACTCATGCACTCCTCTTCTCTCTCTCTCTGAAAAATGAATAATAAAAAAGTAAACTGAGGGGCACCTGGGTTGCTCAGTCAATTAAATGTCCGGCTTTGGCTAAGGTCATGATCTCACAGTTCATGAGTTTGAGCCCCATCAGCACAGAGTCCCCTTCAGATCTTCTGTCCCTCTCTCTCTGCCCCTCCTTCACTCTCTGTCTCTATTTCAAAACTAAATGAAAACATGTAAAAAAAAAATGAACTTAAAAAACAAAACCAACAACAAAGGATTAAAACAAGCAGAAAGTACCAACTTACTGAAAACTCACCAGAAGCACAATGTATGAAAAACTTCCCTGATAAGACCAAACAAACTTATTTCAGAAAAAGGTGAGATGATGAAAAATTTGATCAAGTCTAAGAAATTATCACATTAGGGACGTTTACACATTTGCAAGTTGATACAAATAAAAACTCATAAAATTCCTTCTGTTTAATTCATTATGACTTACTTGGTATTTATTATTGAATGCATCTGTAAATATAATTGTGTTGAGTGGCACTGTCTTTAAACAAATCAGTTCTGAACTTTTGAACCATTTTCTTTTTGTGTGTGGCATCGAGATCCCAAATGGTGGTTGCGTTACATCTAGAACAGTTTTGCAGAGCAATTCTACCTGTTTGGATGTCTCTGACTCACTCCACTGAAGTTCACAGGATTCTGATTAATTACTGGGGCAAGTTTCTACCCTGCATTATTTATCACACAATCTCCAGCTTCAAGACTTGAATCAACTCCCTGAGCCAAACAATACAACATACGGCAACTTGTGAAGAGTTCTTTTCACATAAACTTAGCTTCAAAATAACCAACACCCACACTAGTCTGCAACGGTTAGTCTTCTAACGCCCAGACACAACATCAAACTGTGCAGTGATGATATAACCAAGAGCTAATAATCCAATAGCTTGATTTCCCAAGAGATAAGTAGAGAGTATCCTTGAGTGACTTTGATTTTACCAATAATATTTCAGAACCTAGATAAGATATTACGCATTAAGCTTTTTAAAAATGTCTCTATAGAATCTTCTGATCCGTAGTCAGACGCGTTATCCATTGCAAAAAAAAAAGAGGTTAGAGTGGGAGAGAGCCAAAGCATAAGAGACTGTTAAAAACTGAGAACAAACTGAGGGTTGATGGGGGGTGGGAGGGAGGGGAGGGTGGGTGATGGGTATTGAAGAGGGCACCTTTTGGGATGAGCACTGGGTGTTGTATGGAAACCAATTTGACAATAAATTTCATATATAAAATAAAAAAATAAATAAATAAATAAATAAATAAATAAAAATGTCTCTATAAATAAATAATCTTGGTCAAAAGAATAAGTTATAATAATTGCCAAACACTCAGAATCTTCCTTCTGTCTGCCAGTTAGCATTGCTTTGGGTTTTTCTGTGACAATCCAGAACACCGATATCACCAAACGGGAGTGAGGATGTGGAACAACAGGTATTCTTTGCTGGTGGGAATAAAAAATGGAACAGCCACTTTGGAATTTTGGCAGTTTCCTATAAAACTAAACATATCTTCCCATGTGATCCAGCAATCATGCTCCTTGGTATTTACCCAAAGATGCTGAAAACTATGTCTGCACAAAACTCAGCACACAGATGTTTACAACAGTTTTATTTATAGTCACCAAAACTTGGAAGCAACCAAGCTGTCCTTGAGTAGGTGAATGTATAAATAAACTGTGCTATATCCAGATAATGAAATATTATTCATTGCTAAAAAGAAACTATAAAGCCATGAAAAGGAGAAAACTGGAACGCATATTACTAAGCGAAAGAGGCCACTTACATGGTAATGATTCCAAATATATGGCATTCCGAGAACACAAACTATGGGGACTGTAAAAAGATCAGTAACTTCCAGAGGTTGGGAGTGAAAGGAGGGATGAGTAGGCAGAGTAAAGAGGATTTTAGGGCAGTGAAAATACTCTATATAATACCATAATGATAGATACATGTCAATATACATTTCTACAAACCCAAAGAATGTACAACACCAACAGTGAACCCTAAGCTAAACTATAGACTTTGGTGATGAGATGTGTCAGTGCAGGTTCATCCATTGTAACAAGCATCCCTCTGGGGGAGGATGTTGATAATGGGAGAGGCTATGCGTATGGGGGGGGGGGGACAAAGGATGCATATCGAAAATAAATCTTTCTCCCAATTTGCTCTGGATCTAAAATTGCTCTGAAAAAAAATTATTTAAACACATACACACATACATGCCTCTTACCCTATTTAAGTTGAGTTAGAGAATCTGTGGTTGACAGCAGCATATAAAGGACAAAAATCAGCCTACATTTATGAGAAACCCCAAAATACCATACTAGATAGAATCAGCATGAGCTTCCATTCCAGAGGAATAATGACGCCTCTGTTGATAAAATCTTATTGGAAACATGATGTTCTGTTTTATTTACCTGTCTTAAAAAGGTACTCGTGTTGATTTTGGAAATGGGATACAGGTACCATAATATAATTTTAAGGGTCCTCATGCAAACAAGGTCTTGTACATAATCTGTTCTACCTGCAAAATGTTGCATGAACTGCTTCTAGAGCTGCAGCTAAGATATTTAAAAGTTCTGAGTAAAAACATCTTTCCTGAGACGTGATGAAAGCCTACCACATTGTCAGGAGAGGAGTCAGGGCTACAGTTGGAATGTATTGCATTGAAGAACAATGACTGAATTACATGCAGTTGAACAGCAGCAAGCTCTCCCAGAGACATATCCTTGGCTTCCATGCTTTTTGATTCAATACAGCCTTCCCAGGTATCTTGGATAAAGCAGCGTAAACTTCATCCTCAATGTTCCTTTCATTTCTTTAATTTTCAAACATGAGTAGGGCCAGAGCCACAAGATGACAGCCTCTTTACTTATAAATGTCCTCCTCCTGGTTCAGAAGATCACACTCAGCTCTACACTAATTCAGCAACTAAAAAGGCAAGTAAAACGAATCCTAGGCCGATCTCACCCAACTCCCTGCAAAGCTGCTTTGGCTCAGCTGGGTGTCCAGTGGACTGAGTCATGTAATTACCCCATGGGAAACAGAGAATGGGACTGCATTTAAATGCCACGGACTGATCCCATAAGCTCCATTATTTATTTAATAAAACATGGTTGTGCTTGTTTGGTGTTTGTATTTTTTTAATAGTGATCAAAATTTTAAGAACTCTAATTTTCCACAAATGCATCTTCATCATACAGAAAGTATAATTAATTGGTTTAGTCAAAGAAGCCTCTTGCCTCCCACTCTGCTGTTTCAGACCATGAAGACATTTAAATTTTTTTAGGTTTTATTCTCTCAGCAGACATTAACTGGGACTTTTGTGGTCTCCTACAAAGAAAGAACAAAAGTAAACATTGACCATTCTATCACTTGTACTCAATGAAAGATCCCAATATGAAGGTCTCTTGTGACTGTCCATTCAGGTTTATGAAATATTGCATATAAATCATTCCATCTAAAGTACTGTAAGGCTTATTCCAAGCGTCATTGCTGCACATGTCCATGACTTAGTGCTATGTGGGCAGGAGCTTTCACTCTCTGAGGACTTCTTGGCTCAGATATTAAATCACGATCAGGCACACAGCCTGGGTGACATTTTCCTCTTCTTAATTCCCACATAAAACTCCCACTGAAGTGATGGGGAAGACTCATGTGTGTGGGAAGCTGACTGGGTATTCACACAGATTCCTAACTAGCAAAGAGGAGTTGCATTTTGTCTGCTCACAATGCGTTAAGGCATGTCATAATCTCCCTTCCTGGCATCAACAATCCAATTTCAGTTCAGAAATTAGAATGGCTAAGTATTGCACACGCTTCAGAATACAGGCATATAGCCTCTGTTAAAAACATTTGGCTTTTCTAGGATTTAACAGCACAACTCTATTAATGTGAACCAAGCTCAATATGGCAAAATCCCACGCAGCTTGAAAACTCAGCGTTAGGAGTTGAAGTCAGCCTGCCCAGCTGACAAGTGACTCAATACTGAAGTTTAATTGTCTTTGCTGTTTGCCAGTAACTGTAAGCCGGTACTTATCTTGGCCTCACTGCGCTGGTTCACCAGCATTTTTCAGTTGGGAAAGTAACTACATGAACTACAGTGGTTGTGCTAGTTGAAAATAGGTGTATTATCATTGGCATTTTGGACAAGCCTTTGGCATTTCATTGTGCTGGCAAAGTACATGACAGCATTACATTGTGTATGAAGAGATCAGCCAAGGTGATGAAATGTTGGCTCTCCTCCAAAATTTCAAGAGGTTTACACCCAGTATCGGCTAGGAAGGCATTTGTTCACACATAGGTTGACACTCTCAGCTTAGAAAAGCCTGGGAACTTACCTTCTTTCACTCACTCATCCACTTTCACACATTTACAAATATAAAACTTGATGTCTAAAACCCATAGTGCTTCTAACAGAAATACAAATCACGAGGTAAACTCATAACTCAAGATTAGTGATTTATATGACTGAATAAGATTCAACATTTGAATTGTGAGTCACGAAACATTGGAGATTTTACAAGACAATGTATTTTCAGTTAAGCTTTCAAATTTTTTTATGTTCTTAATATTGTAGAATAAATAAAATCTACAAGTAGCCACCAAAACTTATTTCAATCTTTCCACCAGCCCTTTCTCTACACAACCTGTCCCCCACCCAACCACTTATAAGTGAAAGAATGACCATGTGTTTTACCTCCCTTATTTTTCTCTCTTCCCAAGAACTAACTATGTGAACAGGGAAATAAACCAAAAGTGAATGGGAGGAGCCATAAGATAACTGATCACCTGAATAATCAAGAGCAAGCAGTCCTTCTCAGAAGGAAGGAGCTTCACTGTGGGGGATGAGGAGGATGCTATGTTCTTGTTCTACACAATGTTTCTTGATTAGAAGGGACTCTTCTATGAAACAAGCCTTATAACCCATAAATGTTATAGTATGGGGGATGGGAGACTACTTAAGGCCATCAATGACCTTGGGCTCTTTGGGACTCAGTTTCCTCATAGGTAAAAAATTTGGTTTAATTATTTTTAAGGATCTTAATATACCTGGATTCTAAATTATAACCTTTGGACTGCCATTTATACAATGACTTCACTATTCTACTTTACTGGAAGAATGAGGGAATTAAATTCTCTCATTTTTCTCTTTGTTTTTCTACCATTGTAAAAATGTAGTATTGGCACATCCAATGGTAGAGCAAAGATGGTGCTTATGCCTCTCTATGCTGCCTTCAGAAAGGGAAATGCATTTTCATCCCAGTCTTTCCACACTATTGAGCTCTCTTATAGCTTTACAAATATGGAGAGATGTATAAGCCATTACTAAGAAATGACTGAACAGCACTGTCATTCTCTGTCACTCCAGTTTTTTGCACCTTTTAAGATGCCATTGCCCTATAGAAACAATTATACATTATGGTTGAGGTATTTTTCTGCTAGGAAGGGACTCAAGAAGATAATTTTTCATCTTTACCAATCTAGAAGTGCCTTGATGTTCTTTGCCCTGTTCCAGGTTCATAAACACAAAAATGGTTCTCTATTAAAGGAGAGAATCTCCTCCTCACCCCAACCTCAGCCCCAAGAACAAACAATTGATGACCACTTCACTTTACGTTTCAAAGCAGTCTCCTTTAATTTTATGTTAAATTTATTTATAGTGCCATCAAACAACAGCCATCTGAAGCCTTTGAAGTCCTAATGGACTTTCTTATCTCCAATCACCAAAGCCTTTGCATTTTTCAGAATAAATCCTATCTGCAATAAGGAAAGAAAATTCATTGCAGGAAACCATTATTGTAAAGGAGTAGAATCCTTTAGAATAAGGTACCAAATGACGTAGGTCAAAGGATCTCAGAACTGCAATTGCAATTATTTGTTTACACAAGCACTATGCCTTTAACTCTTGCCAGCTCATTCTGTGGCCAAATAAAAACAAGCTTTTAACAACCCACGTTGATTCATGGTCAGTGTCCTGGACCTGCAGGCTTTGCTTCTTCCTTGACCCTCACAACCAACACTGGTCTTGCATTCTCCTGATTCAAGGACCCTTAATTCATTTAGGAATTTTGGCTCCAGACACTTATTCCTTGGATAGTGTCATTCTCTGACCCTAACTCTCAGCCTTCACTTCTAGACACAACTGGACACTCAAATTTAAGCTTCATTCTACTTCAGATCACTAGGAAAGGGGCTTTCCTAATCTAACTCCAGCCCCAGAGCCTATACCAATGACAGATCCTTTGTTTTGTGCTTTGGCAATATCTGACTGTGCCTGCTGCCAGGTCAGGGGTGGGGGTGTTGGCCCCTGTGCAAGAGTCCACAGGCTCTGAGATCTATCAGCCCATAGAGGCTATAGCTGGCGTTGGACTCAATCTATGGACTCAGTACAACATGGCAGAGACAAGAGTGTAGTCTGACTGAAGATTTATGAATCAGTTCTGTCAACTCACCTACTGTGCATTTGGCCTACCTAGTCAAAAAAGAAAAGAAAGTTATTCCAAAGGTAAATAGATTCATATCTGCTCCTTTACTACATATTTACCAGTCCCCAAAACCACCCCCTATTAGTGATTCTCAGCTTTCATTACACATTGGAATCTACAGAGCTTTAAAAATTACTGAGGCCCACCCCCACCTACAGATTCTCATTTAATTTGTTTGGGAAGCAGCTCATATACAGGAATATTTAAATGCTCAACTCTAGAATTCAAGGCTTATCAACATTTAGTTGAACAAGATTCACCTGGTAATCTTGTTAAAATTCGTAGTTTGGTACAGTAGTGAAGCCTGAGATTCTGCATTTCCAATAAGCTTCCAAGTGTTGCTAACCCTCTTGGTTCATGAACAGCAGTTTGAGCAGCAAGATGGAAACTAACATCTAATGCCTTAGAAAAAAACTCACTGTATTTGCTAAGTTGATTTTTCCACCTGCATGTGGTAGGCTTCTCACAACAAAAGCCAGTGAAGACCAACATTCTCCACTTCCCTCCGCAGTTTTATATGCTAAGTTCACAGAACACATAAGTTGAAATATTTAGGTCCATCCTGTCCATAATTACTGTTACCTACCCATCCTTCTCCCTGAAAGCCATTCCAACTGCTCCACACAACATTCAGCTGAAAGTATCCATAGTAGTAAATCCCCTCACTGCTTTTATACAAACAGAAAGTCCATCAAAGCCACATGGAAATAAACCACACTAAATACCTATTGTGCAAAGGACTACAGAAAAATGCAAAAGAATATAAGACCTCATCACTGCCCATCCTTCTCAGCTACTAACAAGGCTTTTATTAAAAAAAAAAAAAAGTCTATAATTCAGAGCAGAAGTGTTCAGAGTCAAATGAGTGGTACGGAAAGGAAGTGAGCGGTGAGAAGAGAGGTGAAAAATCTCCCAGGAGGCAGGGTAATTGGGGACAGGGTAGGGGAGCATAGGGAATCTTCAAACAAAAGAATTTCTACCACTCAAGACAGGAAGCAAGCAAGTGGGGAGGATCCCATAACCATGGCAGAGAGGATTAAACCAGCCCTACAAAAGGACAGAAGTGGAAGAACCAAGATTGAGATCAACGATATTGAGAAAGCCACTTCCATAGGACTACAAGGAAGTCTTTCCACTAAAAGAAGAACCAAAATTTACTAAATTCTAATATATTGAAGGCTACATTTCTTTAGGGCTAGTACTTGCAACGTGCTGTCATGTTAAGGAATAAAGGGACACCACAGACACTCATAGCTTTTAAGTCTACAAAGATCAGAGTTTGGTCTAATAACAGTAATACCTAGTAGATATTATGTACTTTCTATATGTCAGGCACTGTTCAAATGGCTTTAGGTACAAAGACATATTTAATCCTCACTACAATGTTAAAATACAGATTATTATCATCATCACTAGAACACAACCTACATAAAAATGGGGATTTTCGAATTTTGTTTATTACTGCAATTCCCAGTGCCAAAACAGTGATTTAATCATAAAAACCTGATTCTGCTATTGAGAATGGGAACACAGAGAGATTAAATGACATGTATAAAGTCAGAGAGTCAATAAGCAGCAGAGAGGGGACTCCCACTCAGGTGGCTCAGCTCTGGTACCTATGGCATTCCATCAGGCAACATGGTTTCCAGTTTAAGAAGAGATCTGAGGAGAAATATCTAAAAAAAAAAGTTTCTGTAGCCAATGTCGAAGAAATTACTGCCTATGTTTTCTTCTAGGATCCTTATGGTTTTAGGTCTCACATTTAGGTCTTTAATCCATTTTGAGTTTAATTTTGTGTATGGTGTATGAAAGTAGTCCACTTTCAGTTTCATTCTTTTGCTTCCCCAGTACCATGTATTGAGGAGACAGTCTTTTCTCCATTGCATATTCTTTCCTCCTTTATCATAGATTTATTGACCATATAATCATGCATTTATTTATGGACTCTCTCTTCTGTTCCACTGACCTGTGTGTTTATTTGTGCCAGTGCCATATAGGTTTGATTACTATAGCTTTGTAGTATAGTCTAAAATCTAGGAATGTGATACCTCCAGATTTGTTCTTCATTCTCAAGACTTCTCTGGCTATATTAAGTCTTTTGGGATACCACAAAAATTTAAGGATTATTCGTTCTAGTTCTGTGAAAAATGTCGTTGGCATTTTGATAGAGATTGCACTAAATCTGTAGATTGCTTTGAGTAGTATGGACATTTTAACAATATTGGGCTGTAGAAACATTTTCCTAGCTATGTCTCCCAAAGCAAGGGAAATACAGTAAAACCTTGGTTTGTGAGTGTAATTCATTCCAGAAACATGCTTGTAATCCAAAGCACTTGTACATCAAAGCGAATTTCCCCACAAGAAATAATAGAAACTCAGATGATTCATTCCACAACCCAAAAATATTCATATAAAAGTGATTACAATACTGTAATATGATATAAAATAATAAAGAAAATATAAAATATAAAGAAAAATAAACAAGTTAACCTACACTTACCTTTGAAAACCTTTGTGGCTCATGTGAGGGACACAAGAGAGATGAGGGTTACTGCGTAGAACGACTTTCACTATTACTAATGGAGTCACTGCTGTCTATTGGCTCAATGGAATCTTTTTCTTTTTGAGCAACTTTAATAAGGAACCTATCCAATGACACATGCTTTTGCCTCCTTTTGAGGATTTCATGGAAATGTGAACTCACACTGTCATTAAACAGATTCATCGCTCACACTGCTACAGCCTTATTTGGTGGTGCTTTTCCACAAAATTTTGCACTGTTTCCCTTATTACACATCTCTCTAATCTCATATGAAGGGAGAGATTCCTCTGACTTTTTCTCCTCCTCCTCTACAGATGAGATACAGACATAGTCTTCTTATAAAATCTTTCAATTTCAGCCATTCACATACTTCATCATACTTTTCAATGATTTCCTTCTTAACTTCCACCATAATCATCTCCTTCCTCTTACCTCCTTTCTTTTCAACCTTTTCTGCATGGAAGCCATTGTGTACACTCACACAGATGTTGACTACAGTACAGTATTAATAAGCTCTTGTCATATACTGTATTTAATGAGACTGGCAATAAGGCAGCAGAGGAAAGGGTCTATATCTGCAGGCAGCCTGACCTAGAATGAAGCAAAGCATTCCTAAGCTTACACTTGTATGAAAAAGCAAAGGACTTCCATAGGTGCTTTGAAGTGACAAAAAGTACACTAGTGCCAGTTGTGGGCACCTTCCAACATTCTGAAAAATCATGGATTTCTGCCAAATACCACAGCCTGAGACGTGCAACTCATATTGCAAGGCAATGCTTATTTATCAATTAAAAATCTATTGGAAATGTTTGCTCATCTTGCAGTACATGTGCAAAACAAGTTACTCGCAATCTAAGGTTTTACTGTTAAAGCAAAATTAAACTATTGAGACTACACCAAAATAAAAAGTTTTTGCACACTAAAGGAAAGCATCAACAAAATGACAAGCAACTTATGGAATGAGAGAAGATATTTGCAAATTATCTATTTAATAAGGGGTTAATATCCAAAATACATAAAGAACTTATATACCTCAACACCAAAAACACCACAATAATCCAATTAAAAAATAGGCAGAGGACCTGAAGAGACATTTTTCCAAAGAAGACATACAGATGGCCAATAGACACATGAAGAGACGCTCAACATCAGTAATCATCAGGGATATACAAATCAAAACCACGGTGAGATGGCACCTAACATCTGTCAGAATAGCTAGGATCAAAAGGTCAAGAAATAACTAGTATTGCCAAGGATATGGAGAAAAAGGAACCCTTGTGCACCACTGGTGGAAAGTTAAATTAGTACAACAACTGTGGAAAATACTATGGAGGTTCCTCAAAAAATTAAAAATAGAACTACCATATGATCCATTAATTCCACTACTGGGTATTTACTTGTAGAAAATAAAAGCACTAAATCAAAAAGATGTATGCAGCATTATTTTTATTGCACTATTTTTATTGCAGCATTATTGACAATGGCCAAGATATGAAAGTAACCCAAGTGTCTACAGATTGATGAATGGATAAAGAAGATGTGGTATATGTATGTATGTATATAAGTGTGTACACACACACACACACACACACACACACATATATATATATATATATTTACAGTAGAATATTACTGAGTCATAAAAAATGAGATCTTGACGTTTGCAACAACAAAGATATACCTAGAGTATATAATGCTAAGTGAAATAAGCCAAACAAAGAAAGACAAATACCATATAATTTCACTCATATGTGGAATTTTAAAAAATAAATAAATAAAGGAGGAAAGGCACAACAACAAAGACAGACTCTTAAATACAGAGAACAAACTGATGGTTGCCAGGGGGGGCAGAGGTGAAATAGAAAAATGGAAAAAGGGAGTAAAGAATGTAATTATCATGAGGAGTGCTGAGCAATGTATAGAATTGTTGAATCACTACATTGTACACCCGAAACTAATATAATGCTGTGTGCTAATTATACTTCAATTAAAAATACACATACTTTTAAAGAAATAAATAAAAATTTTTTTAAAGTAAATAAAGGGACACATGGGTGGCCCAGTTGTTTGAGCATCCAACTCTTGATTTTGGCTCAGAGTATGATCCCAGGGTCATTGGCTCCCAGGGTCATTGGTCATTGGGCTCCACACTGAGCATGGAACCTGCTTAAGATTCTCTCTTTCTATCTGCCCATCTCCCCATGAGCATTCTCTGTCTCTAAAAAAAACATTAAAAAGTAAAAAATAAATAAAGGGAGATATTTTGGAATTCATCATTTTTACCATGTTAAATCTAATTCTTTCCTCCACAGATATAGCTATAATTAATTCAACAACAAAAATTCAGTGTGAATTGAGTGTGCAAACCTGGGTCTAGACCAGAAAGAGCACTGTCCTTTTGCAAACTGAAGTTTTCATTCTTGTAATGACACGGAGTGTAAGTGTAAGTAATCACCTGAAGGTAAGCAAGTTTCACCAAGCATCCAAATCACACAGCTAGTACCTGACTTAGAGGACTTGAATTCAAGTCCTCAGATTCCAAGTCTAGTAATTTTTCATCCTAAACTTGTCTCTTAAGATATAAATCTCTCTCTCTCTCTCTCTCTCTTGAATTCCTGATTACTTGCTTATTTACTTAAAACTATTACTAAGATACTTCATTTTTTTTCCTTCAACTCTGAATATACATTTTTTGATGTAGGGACACAGAAAGTCCATAGCCCAAAGGCCCCAAAGCCTGGGCTGGAAGGCTGAAATAAAAAAAATAAGAAAATGAGATGGTGGCCCCATAGCATGATAACTGAGGCCCATCTAATAAGAGCAAGAATTCTTCTTGCAAGATCTGGGCAGGTTTTTCAGGTAACATGTCTAAGGATGCTTTCATAACACTAAAGTGGGCACATGTGTGGCTGCCTTCTTCTTAGGGCCTCTGCTCATCCTGGATGCTCTTCAGTTCCTTGTCTTCCTGAATCAGACCTACTCCCAAGCAAGCTTCATCTCTTTAATGGAGACTCTCTTGAGCTACCACAATCACTCCTTCCTTTGTACCTGCACAACATCCCATCTCATATTTATATTTATAAGATACCTATAATATTTTATTTCTCTTAAATTGCTATGTGTTTGTCTCTGTCTAGAAGACTACCAGTTTCCTACAGTTAGAAACTATATCTCAATCATCTTTCCACCCTTTATGACTAGCCTTTAGCTATTCTTGGGTGTTCTCCCAGAGGTGATAGTTTTCAGTGGCTTATTTGTTCACCAGTTTCCAAATACACATATAGGCTAATTGTCCAGAATTGAAAAGAACAGAGAAGATACACTATAACAACAGTAAAGAGTCTGTATCTGTGATCAACATGGAGGATTAGAACAGAAACATTCACAGGCAGCAGCATAAGTGAACATTGGTCACTGGTGAAGAAAGTGATAGAAAGATCAACAGTAATCACTCCTGGCATTCATATAGCCCTTTTATTATCCAAAATTCTTTCACATATTTTATTTTCTTTTATCTTTAAAATAATGATACAGTGTAGGGAAAGTACTTGTCTACATTTTACAGAGGGTAAAACTGAGATATAGTGAGATTGAATGACTTATCTATTGTCTATCTATAATCAAGTAAGAACTCAAATTGAATCTCTTGACTCTAGCCCTACATCCTTATAGTACAACATGAATGATATTATTTTGGGTTCATTTATGTATTTAATATATATGATATATGAAATGCACCATACTCATTCTGGTCCTTGAATACACAGAAATAAAAGAAAATTTATAACCCTCAAGAAATTTATAGTCCAAGTTAAAATATAAGCAGGTAACTGCATAATTACACATCAGTGTATTAGGTGTTAATGTTATGGACTAAATGTTTTGTCTCCCCAATACCCAGAACAATTCACATGTTAAAACCTAATCCTCAGGGCGCCTGGGTGGCTCAGTCGGTTCAGCATCCCACTTCTGCTCAGGTCATGAGTTTGAATTCAACTCATGACTCAATGAACTCATTAAGTTCATGGGTTTGAGCTCAGCATTGGGCTTTGTGCTCATAGCTTGGATCCTGGAGCCTGCTTCGGATTCTGTGTCCCTCTCTCTCTCTCCCCCTCCCCCACTCACTCTCTTTCTCTGTTTCTCAAAAATAAATGTTAAAAATTTTTTTTTAACTTCTCAACAAAACAAAACAAAACACAAAAACAAAAACAAACCCTAATCCCCAACATGATGGTACTTGAAGATGCAGCCTCTGGGAGGTGACTAGGTCATGAGAGTAGAGCCTTCATGAATGAGATTAGTGCCCTTATATAAGAGACCCAATAAGGCTCCCTCTCCTCTTTAGCCATGTGAGGACACAGGAAGAAGACAGCCATCTATGGACCAGGAAGTTGGTCCTCATCAGACAACAAATTAGCTGGTGCCTTGATCTTGGACTTCCCAGCTTCCAGAAATAAATTTCTGTTGTTTATAAGCCCCCCTCCCGAAACCCCGCAGTCTCTGGTATTCTGTTACACCAGCCAAACAGACTAATAGAGTTAATAGAGTTAACATAGAAGCATGTTAAAAACATCAAGGTGACTCAAAGGATCATTTGACCAGCCAGGAAGTTTGTTAGGCAAGTAGCCTTGAGGTTGAGGGTGGTGAGAAAAAAAAAAAAAAAAAAAAAAAAAAGCTACCCTGAGAAGCCAATGCTTATAGGACAGGTCTCAATTACCTAAGAAAAGAATTAAAAGTAGGTAAAAGATCATTTGGGACAGAAAAGGCAGAATGTACAAAGGCAGAGCCATGTAAAGAGATGGCACAATCCTTCTGAAAGTTTCTTCCATAAGTTCCTCAAATTGCTACTTCCCTAAAAGGATTAACTCTCATGTCTAGATCCCTTTTCAATAGAGGACTTATTGCCCCCACTGCTTGGAGAGCTTTCAGGTACCTGTTAGCTGTCAGCCCCTTCAAGAATTGCCTAGGGGATGCCTGGTGGTTCAGTCAGTTGAGCATCCAACTTCAGCTTGTGTCATGATCTCAGGGTTCATAGATTCGAGCCCTATATCAGGCTTTGTGTTGACAGCATGGAGCCTGCTTCAGTTTATCTGTCTCCTGCTCTCTCTCTCTGCCCCTCCCCCCCCTCTCTGCCCCTCCCCCTCTCATATTCTCTCTCAAAAATAAATAAACTTTTTTTAAAAAATTGCCTCCAAAGGAGAGTTTTCATCCAAGGTAATGCCCTTTCCCTAGACCTATATCCAATGCTTGATCAACGCAGGAGTACAAATATCTAATCATCTTGGCCAAGCTCAAGACATTTATGAAGGGTCATTTCAGCCTACAGGCTCTCTCTGGTGTTGGCTGAGGCTGTATTTGAGCCCTCATTTCAGTTTCTAATTAAAAACAGATCTTCCATGCCAAGATTAGGACCCGGGCTAGGAGAGAATAGGACCTTCACACAGATACTTTAGATAAGTATCTAAAGTAGAGATCAACAAAAATCCTAAATCCTTAGATCCCTGACAGCCTATAAGGCTGAAAAAGTGCACCCTCACTATCAACAGCTAACACACTCTACTTTTGCAAGAAGAAAATGCAGAGGTCTCCCTCTGAAAGATAATGTTTGTTTCTTTCAGGATATATCCCTATCTCCCAATCAGGTCACTTGACCAATAGCTAAGGTTAACTTTCAGCATAACCAAGCCAAGGACATACTGGGTCCATAAGAGAAGAAAGACTGTATACTTTCTAAACCTGCAGGATTTAGAATCTTAGCAAAGGACCTCAAGAGATAGTGCAAAGTCACTTCTCTGCACCTAGCCATCTACTTTGTGGAGAAAGAGAAGCGACACAAGATGGGAATACAATATATAGACTCACGAGTAGTGGCAATTGGCTTGGTGGGCTGATCAGGGCCTGGAAAGA
This sequence comes from Lynx rufus, assembly GCF_022079265.1. Classification (NCBI taxonomy): domain Eukaryota; kingdom Metazoa; phylum Chordata; class Mammalia; order Carnivora; family Felidae; genus Lynx; species Lynx rufus. Next base: position 126,023,595 of record NW_025814823.1, on the reverse strand, counting down.
AAAAAAATAGGAAAATCAGGGACAAGGAAACTCAGGGTACAGGCATGTGAATGAACATATGGAAGTGGACACAAATTAAAGAAACCTTTGTATAATTTTATCAAGCCCACCAAATAGCATCCAACATAGAATAGGTACTAAATAACCACATAGATAGAGCATTGAAATATCCTTCCAAAGGCACAGATGAAATTTCAACTCAGGACCAATGATTTACTAGGATGGGGTATCATCTTCCAAGGTTAGTATATTCTTTGAATCAAAGAATATCGGCATATTCCCAAATGATAAACATATGAATCTAGGAACTAAGGCATGGAAACAAAAGTTGTCCCCTCATCTTTCCCAGTTCCATGCTTGAATCATTTGTGTGCCCTTTCTATACAACTCTGGGCTCTATGCATTTAAAGATGCTTGTTCTTAAAGGGAGAATACTTGATCCACAGAATAGAGTATAATCCCATTGTATTATAAATGTTTACTATAGCCTTGGCAGTCAGTCTCCATGTGCCTAGGAACCAGTTGGCAAGAGGAGGAGTAATCGTTTGGGCAGAGTAACTGACCAATCATCAGGTAGTAGCATTGCTATCCACTTGGTGGTCCACTTGAGCACCTCTTGGTCCTCCCCTTCCCAGTTATTATGGCAAATGGGCAAGTGCAGAAATCTTGTTTTGAGAAGGGCATGGTGAATGGGGGCTGAGACTACTTAAGCGTGAGGGTATGGGTTATGCCATCAGGTAAACAACTGAGGCCAACAGAAATGCAAGGTGAGAGTGAGGAAAACAGAGAATCAATAGTAGGAGGCATTAAGTGTAAGTTGTGATACTGAGGCCAGCTACAGCATTGGACTATAGTTTGTCTCACTAACATGCTGTTCATACTTTAACCCAGGAAGAGAAGTCAACAGAATCTTAAAGAGCTGCTTCCTAAATGTAATATTGAAATGTGAATCTGAATGGAGCAGGGGGGCAAACTTTTGTGATCACTGTGCACCATCCAGATGTTCCTTTCTTCCTGTTCCAGCTACTTAGAATTCAGCCAGCAGACATCTAAGCTGTCAGCTCCTCAGGGTTGTCTCAGCTACAGAGAGCCCTCTCAACCATGGGATGCCCTTGCTGAGGATGCCCACATCCGATGACTTATTGATGTGGTAATATTGAGGCCTGCCATCTTAGCCCAACTCAGGGCAACTATGAGGGGCCATTCTACTTCCAGACATCCCTGTGGAATTGACTAAGATTTGTTGTGTTTGTGTCTCAGCTGAGAATATCCTTCTTTCCAATTCTGTTGCTTTTTCCAGCCCTCCAGAGGTGCTACCCCAAGAACACTCTATATTAATATTCTATCCTCAAAATTCCATTTCAGAATTTCTCAGTGTAACCCAACCAGCAACAGATGAGAACATCTAGAAAAAGAAATAATTCTGAGCCATTTGTGTACTGGGAAAAGAAAATGCTTTTTATTTCTGAAAGCACTATGGTAGTAAGGTATTAAGGAGCCAAGAATAGAGTTATTTAATGGAACTAGGGAGGGAGTGAAGCTGCCCAAACTTTGTGTTCCTCTACAGTACATGTTCTGTCAAGATACAGGGGATAAGGAATGGCATGGGGGTAGTAGGAAAGAGAAAAATTGGTCATGTGACCAACCTTGTATGTTTTGTAGATCTATTGATTATTCTCATGAAGAAGGATGCCCTACAACTCAAGTCTCTGGGTTTCTGCCCAACCAAGATTTGGCAAAAGGCTTTTACTTGGAATACAGAAGAGGCTACCTTGGGTCAGCTCCAAAGTGAGGCCTGCTATTTAGATAGAAATGACATAAGTATGTCCTCTTTTCCCTACTGATAGGTCTCAGAGCAATTGACCCAAGAGGCCCCAGAGACTCAGAGAATCACAAGATCATGAATAAGCAAGTGCAGGAAAGAATGCAGCTACCGTTGCCTTAAAAGATATTGCAAATAGCCAAATTTCCAGCCCAAATGACCATAACTTTGGCAGACAAATCGAATTCTGAGGGCAGAAGGAAATCTTCAAATGTTTATGTAATTTTGTACAGGGGAAGAGATTGCTGAGTCTAGGAAGGGTGGGGCCCCCCAGGCTAGCTGCCACACTCCAGTGATTACTCTGAGCCTTAATACTTTGGAAATTCACCTTTAAAATTTCTTGTCTGAGTTTTAAGGCACAATAGGCAATTCATTCATTTCCTCCCAGAGGACCTGACACATGTGACTATCTCCTGAGAAAAGCAATTATCACCTCAAGGTGGTCTGCCCGAAACACTCTTCTTTAATACTGATTTAGAGGAAGTGAGCCCATGTGACTGCCTCAGGAGGCTAATCACAAGACTGGGAAACAAGGTACTGTGAACAATTTTTACAATATGCTTCTCAGTGAAGCACACACACAACTTAAAACCCAGCAAATACTTTCATAAATTCTCTCACTTTCATTTATTATTTTCATTATAATTTCTAGGTCAATAGAGTTTTTATCATTTTGTGATGATCATATTTAAACTCATTTCTTTGAGAGGTGAAATTATAATTACTTTCTATTATATATATACTGCACAGCTATTCATACTCAGGTGGCTCCTAGAAAACAACGTATTCTCAATTTGCAAGATAGTATCTTTAGAAGCTATATTGGTGTTTAAAAGGGACATTGAAATGGTGGACCAGGGATTGGGAGAATATGGCTCAGAATGTTTTTCTCTAGAGGCACATTTCTGGCCATCCTTTTTTCATATGATTCTAGTCCAGAGCTGCCTCCTTCACAAAGTACTCTACACCAACCCAGTCAACCCTCTAGTGTATCTGTGGCTCAGGACACTTGTTCTTTCTTTTGTCATAGTACTTAGTATAGACTGCCTCTCTGTAGGTGTCTCCCCACTCCCTCAAAGACAACTACCATTCTTCTATGTCTTATATATATTCGACTTACAGTGACTTTCATATATTAATTATTGTATATGTGTTGTTGAAATGAATCAAAACAATGTAATTGTGTTATATAAATAGTTCCTCCAAAAGATAGAAGAATGCAAAATAGGGAGACATATTATCCTTTGTTTGTACTCAGGATTACTGTCTACTCACTAGTTGTAAGCAATTGGCCGTAACTATAATTTTTTATCTCAAAATTGAATGCTTGTCTTCCATCTATGTTTTTTAATAGAGACAACATGAAAGATGAAGGTGATAATGTTTGTGAGATGTTCTAAGGTCCTTTTATAAAACTCTTTAGATATTATTTCTTTATTGGGAATAAAAATCAGTTTCTCCTGAAGGAATTCACATCCACAGAAGCAAATGAAAATGTGAGGTTATGGGGGAGTTTATATGTTGGTGATAAATCAAATAAGGCTGAACTGTATACTGTGTTAAGAAAATATTAAAGGCCAGATAAGCCAAGAGATTAGATAAAGAAATGTGTTGCATACCTGTGTAGGTGGGAAGCACACCAACAGCAAAGGGCAACCTAGGGGAGAACAGGAAAGCAGTGGTGAATGCCATGTTACAGAACAAAGAGAAGCATTCAAATTAAGAAATAAATAATCATGGAAACGAAAAATGCACAAGGTGAGCCAAGAACAATTCCAAGGAAGCTGAGTTGTAGGTCAAGCATCCAGGTTGGGATAACAAGAAAACAAACTCTGAGAGAGGAGGAAGAAGTAGAGAGAGGCTTAGGTAAATATTAGTCAACTCAGGAGAGTGAGATCTGACCATGGAAGATAAAAGCTGCTGTTCATCTATTCACCCGCCGAGTTCACTCCAACAAGGACGCAATATGGAAATCTTTTCATACAAGTCAACTGCACCCAGCCATTGCAAACAATGCTAAGTCCTAGCAAGAGACAAGTAAATACCATTCAGCTGTCTTTGGGCAAAGGCATACAAAGCTACTGGTGATTTTTATGAAAACCAAAATTTATGTTTGCAGTGGTAGAGATAGAAAAAAAAAGTGCCTTAACTTGAATTTGAATCCTAGCTAATTATACTTATACGAGAGACACAAACCCATGCATGAAGACACTTTCTGCAGGATGTTATCATTCTTTGTTTTGTAATTTTCATCTAACGGTATGAATCCATTCTTTCCTCCTGTATCTCACTGCAAATCATTCTTCCTCTTATCAGTCTGCACCTCAACCACAAATGAGGCTCAAATAGCAGGAGTCCTCAAGACCTCTCCAAATCCCAGCTTGTTGCTGTTCTCTTGGGCATCAGAAGCAGAAGAACCTGGAAGACAGCAGCTAAGGACAAGAAAGAGATGCAGAGGTTAAGACCCCCGAAGGCCCAGGGGCACCTGGATGGCTCAGTTGGGTGAACATCTGACTTTGGCTCAGGTCAAGATCTAACAGTGTGTGAGTTTGAGCCCCACATCAGGCTCTGTGCTGACAGCTCATAGCCTGGAGTTTGCTTCAGATTCTATGGTTCCCTCTCTCCGCTCCTCCGCTGCGTGTGTGTGTGTGTGTGTGTGTGTGTGTGTGTGTGTTTTCTCTCTTTCTCAAAGAATAAATAAACACACACACACAAATCCTTGGAGGCCCCAATTCTTCCCATTTTAAACTGCTGAGATCTATAAATAAATAATAATTTTCCATTGCACCAAAGTTCATGATAATAAATTGGTGATTACAGAGAAGATCAAAACTAATGACTTTCAACTCCAGGTTCTACATTCTCCTTAGTCAACTCCTGGGCCTAACAGGAATATCTCTCACAGAAATGAAAGCATGATGAGACTAATATCAGGGAATAAGCTAAATCCATTGCTGACACATTAGTGTTATATAAGTCTAAAGACAATAAACTACGTCTACTTTCCAAAATGGTAGTGTCACTGTGCCTTTATATTTTTGTCCAGATTTTTGTTCCATAGTTATCTGGAACAAAGATCATAACAAGTAAGGTGATTCACAGACTTATAATGATTTCATTTTATTTGATATGTTTGATTGCTAAGTGCTTAAATTAATTGGTATAAAGTTTTTTAAAAAACTGAAAAGGTAAAGAAAAAGAATGGCAAAGAACAGACTGAGATTTGTTATTTCATGTTCTACACAGTATATAAAACTGATTTTACTTCCTCTTCTTAGATCTAACATCCAGATGGTCCTGAGTTAAAAATCTTAAGCATGTTAACCACACCATACATCAAAGAAACAATTATTCAATATTACAGGGCTCCTTCCCCCTGACTCAGCAAGCTAATTACCATCACCTATCTCACTACACAGCTACTACCAGGTTGAAGGCATAAGTGATTCAAGAGCAAAGCATCCAAAAAGTTGACCACCAATGATTTCACTATCTGGAAATATGCCATATGAAAAGATTTCAAATGGCATAAGATTTCTGATCCAATTTCAACAGGTAATAATGAGCAATTTTGGATAAAGTTATGTTTCTTAATTTCCCATGTATCTCAAAAGAGAGAGCTTTATTATTTTTCCCTTTTTTTTTAGATTTTAGTTTTTTGACTGCTTGAGATTGGAATGGAGTTCTCTCTTAAAAGTCATATCCTATTCTTTATTAAGGAAGCCTAATTACTGCTCCAATCTTTGGATTTAGAAAATTTAGGGATTGATGAAAAACAAAATCTTGCCACTTATAAAGTCTCACTATGAATCTGATTCTATTGGGCACAAGTACATTCAAAACAATACCATTAGCACATAGAATAAAGTTTAGTTTTAGCCAATGGATTAGTTTATTTGAGAGTAATTAAACTACCATAAAGTACAAAAACAGGAAAGAAATACTTGGGGTATTGATTTAATCTTAGAATTCACTCTCTACAGTGAAAGGATGGAAAAACAATTGCTGGGAGGCTATGGGGGAAGGAATCATTGTATCTTCAGAACCAATTTTCATTGGCTGAAGTAGTCAGTAAGCACCACAAGAAAAGAAATACATTTGTTAAGCCTTCCAACATATTCTCAGCTCCTAATATACAGTAAATGCTCCACATTTTTTCAAAGTATGTATATTGTAGAGGGTCCCTTTGTCAAGATACTAGTTGTATTTATACTTTAAGTAGTGATACTTCCATATAATATATTCATAACTATTTTATGTAAATATAAATATATTAATATATAACCCTAAAAAAATAAAAGGACTATGATTATCCCATGGAAAAAGGACTATAATTTATCCCACAATGAATTAGATATGTGATATTATGAATTATCCATTTATCCATTCAATAAGTATTTATGTACTATCATATGCTAGAATGTCTCTATCTTCAATGACAGATTATGGACCTGCCAAAAGCAAAAGATGTGCAGTGCACAAGACTGGAGTTAGCACATTCTTTCAAATTCGTCTTCTAGAATTGAATTTAAAGCGATTTAACTGCGTTTGAAATGAGATATCTCTGAACAAGATTTGGTCTGCTCCATGGACCAATGGTTAGGAAATTCCTAAATTGAAAGTTTGAGATGAACAGTGTAAAGAACATCATCAGAAGGAGAGCTAATGGATTGTGACTACATCTCCCCAGTAAAGTAGTAAAAAGGCCCTGAAAATAATTGTAGCCCTCACATTGGGCATAAATATCCCCCTAGAAGAGACTCAAAGAGTTATTCCAATTGGGTCATTAAGAAAATACTTAGATCGAAAGTTGCCATTGAAATTGTTCTTTAGAAGAGTTCTGCTGTCGGCAGGAAGAAATGAACCATGTAATGCTTGATGCTTGGCGTTTAAAAATAGAAGGAGTAAAGTATAAACAGCATGTTGCAGGGGAAGAATTCCACAATATGTTTGAACTAGATGACCTGCTATAATCTTTATCATCTCTCATTTCTATGGCAGTTAAGTACACCATAAAAATAAAGCCATGTGGGAACCAGACCATCAGTAACAACAAAAATAATAACACTCTGAACTCCTTCCTTAGATGAAAGGCTCTATGCTTTTACAAAACACTTTGTAAACATTATCTTTCTAATTCTCAAAACACCCATGGTGTGTGGGAGGTAAGTATTATTATCCCATTTTGCAAAAGGAGAAGTTGAGGTTCATGGAGTTTGACTGGCCCAAGGCCACAAAACCGACCAATAAGAGAACTGAATCTATTGACGCTCAGAAGTGAGCTGCTAGAAAACAAGATGACAAAATTTGGGGGATCAATATAAAATTCTCCTGGTATGTAGCAATGATATCAAAAAGAAAAATGGAATGAAATTGCAATTCTAATAAAGGAATTAAAGCAAGATGAGGCAAGTTTTTACGAAGGTTAAAGCACATCAAAAGAAAATGAATTAAAGCACCTTCCCTAGTGATGACTTTGCAGAAGAGAAACAAGAAACACTCAGCCTTCTGAATTATGACATTATTTAGAAAAAAAATTAAGAAGAAAATAAATAGAAAAAGACAGTTGCCTCCTATTGAACTGCTATAATAATCAGACTAACTGGAATTCTATGATCCTAAAATCCAGATCTAAATTCTCAATATTCAGTGTGCATGATGACACCGGTTCTGTACTTTAGCCTTAGAGCAATTACCTGTACTACCTGGCCACAAAACAAAATAGTTATTTAACTATAAATGAAGAGTAAATGATGGAATGAATAAATAAATAGATCAAATAAAAACTTTAAAAAAGAACATATTTGGCTCATTCACATCTTTTGGGTGTGACTAAGACATCCTAATATAGGTAATAGCTGAATCAGACCTCACTCATTGCCCAAAAACACAGGAAAGGGCTAATGGAAGAAAAATGCCAACAATGAAGGTGACTGTCATTTTAGGAGGGCCAGCATTTTCCAGATTGCCTTGGGCAGCCGTAGTTCCTAATTCAACACACAGTTCAGCTCATCCTAGGTATGCACTCCATACGATACAGCTCTACATGAACAAATTGAAGCCACTTGCCCTTTCAATCACTGTGAGCAAGTTACAAATACCCTTCAGGCACCAGCTATTAGGGACTGTGCTTCAAGGAACCACAGAAATGTGGAACACTCTTGATTCAGACTGTTGAGTCAGTGACAGGGATGGGCAGAGGAAAAGAGACAGCACGGCAGAGTCTCTTAAGCTTCTAAACCTAAAAGAGATGAATATGTTAGGCATCTCCTTCTTTTTGTCTTGGACGTGTGAGGATTCTCTACATTTATTGACTGTGGTTAGATATTTGCCTTCTCAGATCTCTAGTACAACTGTTCGTTAATGGGCATAGCTAACACAGGAAGAAGTTGACAAAGTGAACAGAGGCTGGGCCAATGCAGTTTCTAAGGAATTCATGTTTTTTTAAGTTTTTAACTACATAATGATTTTATTACCTGTTTGTTTTCTTGGTCTTCAGAATAAGCAAATGTGTAAAAACAGCCAATAAGCCAAGCATCATTCTCTGTACATAGTCCACATCACTTGATGGACTTACATTCTTATTATTGGTGCAGCAACAATACATCACGTGGTGGTAAGAAGCATGAGGGTCTCAAGAAGTCTCATACACTTCTGTTCCCTCTTGAACCAAAGAGGGGTACCCTGCATTTTCAGTTTGTAGGAACCACACTGTCAAACATATTCTTTTTTTTTTAACGTTTATTTATTTTTGAGACAGAGAGAGACAGAGCATGAACGGGGGAGGGTCAGAGAGAGAGGGAGACACAGAATCGGAAACAGGCTCCAGGCTCTGAGCTGTCAGCACAGAGCCCGACGCGGGGCTTAAACTCGTGGACCGTGAGATCATGACCTGAGCCGAAGTCGGCCGCTTAACCGACTGAGCCACCCAGGCGCCCCAAACATATTAATTCTTTAAAGTCCAGCTTTCATCCTGATCCAGGTAGTTAATGTCTTAACAAGTTGTCTATAAAATATATATATACTTTTATAATTATATGAAGTAAACATTTATTTATATATTGCATATTTTCATATATTTTGCCACATCTTATATATTCAATACATATATACATTTATTGTATATACACAGATTTATGAGGAATTACATTTCTCACAGTGGTAAATGTTGTGAGGTATCACCCAGATGCCCTCTGGAGAATGAAGGACTTATTTCCCCAGCTACTGGAAGTGGTGCCACAAAACAGCCCTTGGCTGAGGGTCTTGCTCAGGGATTCCCTCACCTGAATAATAATAATTCACATGGGACTACACCTCCTTCTGGTAACTGGTCTTCTACATTCAGGAACTGATCAACATGTAGAGCCCCCTTTCCCAACTCAGAACAAAAGAGGACTAGAGCCGCCAGTAAGCTCTCTAGACCCTTCATCATATTACATCACAGTTTAACTTTTTTCTCTGCTAAACTCGGCTTCCTGGTGCTATCTTCCACAGGGCTGGTTCCCAAGAGCACTTCCTGACAAATGCCCCAAACACTTACTCCATCTCAGTATCTGCTTTCTGAGGACCTCTCCCAACATGCAAGTCAAAGACTCAGAAAGATATGATAATAAATACATGAGTCCAAAGACTGGGTAGATCAAGGGCACCATGATTTGGCCTGAATTTTGAGAGATGTAGGGTGCAAGATCCTTATCATTCAATAGGAAAATAAACCTTCAAAATGAATTCCATGTTTTAGAAACCTGTATATAGGATTTTAGAGTGATTTTGTGTGGAAATACATCCAAATGTTATTTTAATGTTCCTGGCGAGAAAGCTGAATACTAAGTTATTCTTATTTGCACTCATCATGAGGGTTGCTTAGTGACAGGTGAAAATTGTGGCATAGTAAAAGGAGACCTACATTTAAATACCAATGCCTGCACTTGATATGCAGCCTCAGGCAAGTGACTTACTCTCTCTGAGCCTCCTTTCCCTCATCTGTTACGGGAAAATTATGACAAAATAAAATACATTATGTAATCTGCCCAGTTCAACACTTTGGCACATTATGTTAGCTTAGTAAATGTTTGGTTTCCCTTGATATTGAAGGGTAGCATCACCTTTTAACTGCATGATAAGAGAAGTTCACATCACAGCAAGACTAGAAGGAAATGCAAAGAATGGTTAATAGGTATGTATGGTATAATAGAGATTTTTTTAAGTATCTAGAGGTTAGAGAAACTTCACTGAAACTTTCTCTGATGTTCCAAACCCATATTTTCCACCTTCTGTTTTCTGCTTATCATCTAGAACTCAATTACTCCCTAAGAGGCTCATGTGTGTTAATGTCCTCCTTTTTTTTATCAAGCCCCACCCCAGATTATAGATAAATAGCCTATAATGCCTATCAGAAACGAGCCCTTCATATTCATTCATTCTGCTAGAAATCTTTTGATGATAGATTAACTTTAGAAGCAATAACCTGAACAACATATTTGGACATTCAATTCTATTCTCAAATATAACCTCCATTTCCTCCAATTTAACCCAACAGATGGGTTTCATTAAGAATCACTCAAATCTCACTGACTCATGCCCCCATTAGCTGACATCCCTCAAGGCCCTTTGGTTCTCCTCCCATTTGTTTTTCGGGAGCCTCCAAAGGCTCTAAAGTGTTACATGCCCTCACATGCTCTCGCCAGGAGTCCTCTCCTGTGCTCCAGGCCCCCTCATGTGCTCCAGAAAATAGCTTGACAATGTTACCTAGACTGCTGTTCCTGCCATTCCCTCCATGACAACCTCAAGGCTCAGCCCAGGGAGTCTCTTCTGAAGTCTACAAGAACATCATCACTGGAGTAGCCAACACCACTCTGTGTCCCTGGCAATCTTCAGTGCACTGAAACCATGCCATGTACTGAGTTGTGGGAAATGAGTCTGGACAGGGGGGCAAAAGCCAGACAAGGCCTATACTCCATGCTGAAAAGCTTGACCCAGGCAGGTAGTCAGCATCAAGTCATCTAAGAGCTTAAATAGGGGCTTGACATATATATTGGTATCTCAGCAACATTGCTGGCTCAAATATACAGGATGAATTGGAGGGAGACTGAGATTACAGAGTCAAGGGAAGGATTAAGAAGATTCTGTAATGGTGCCAGAAAGAGACAGCAGAGTCCTTGGTCTCAGCGAGGTAGTGTCTCTGTGCTGTGTGGAAGGAAGGTTGGTTTCCTTCGTTTACTGGATTTCCATGGTGGCCCGTTCCTAATTAGTTTGGGCCAGTGGAAGTTACCAATAGGAGACTGGGAAACAGGAGGATAGAAGAATCCAGTGTGTTTCATCCTCTTTCTTGGTTGCCTCTCCTCTATGGCACGTGCACACATACCACCATTCTGGCTTCTGCCCAAGGGTCCGCCCACCAGAGGTTCTGGGAACCCTATTTCCTTCTTTTGTCCCTCCCGCGCAAGGTTGATTGTGGCTTCCTGCTATTGCTAACATCTGAGTTGCTGCATTGTCTCCTTCGGCTTCTGATCTCTTTCATCACCTGTGTAACTGATTCCTTGTATAAAATTCTTTTAAATATTTAAGGATGTTTCTCTTTTCCTGGTTGGACTCTGACTGATACAGGAGAGGATACATCTGAGAAATATTTAAGAGGCAGAACCATTGGAACTGTATGAAGATAACACTTATTGCCTAACTCAAAGTTGTTCTCACTTTTTTGCACATTCTGAACTGAAATGGTGTTTATTGTCTTGGTTCCTCAGCCAGCTGTCTATATCCTGTTTCTGGGAAGCTATTTGCAGCATGGCAGATTGAGAGTGTTCAAACTCCTTATAACAATAAGAAAAGATAAAAAACAATGGGATACTGAATGTGTGGTCCAGGCAAGTCTCTGTTTGGGTCTCCCAGGCTTTTGTCTGACAGCTTCCACAAGCATGGAAGGAGAACCATGCAAGGGAAGGCCACATCTGATGCCCCAAATATCAGTACTTGATTTAGAACCAGCCACATGAAGACCCCACAAAGTTGTGAAGATATGATTTTTTTGGATGTAGTCAGGATAGGAACTAAGGATCCAGTGACCAATAAGGAAAAGGACAAGGAGAGGATGCTGAGATGTGGATATGCAGGTTACAGAGGATGGCATGGCATGAATGCAGAGCATGCCCAGCCTGGCCAAGAAAGAGACCTGGAAACAGATGCACAAATGCTCCGGCTGATGCTGAAGATGCCACGCTGTCTACATAGTAGAGGGAGGACATCAGAGAGGAGGCACCACTATCGTAGAGAACTCGCAAGTTTGCAACTAATAAAAGCTCAGGTTGGGGGAGGGAGGGATTGGCGTTTTATTTTATTTTTTCATTATGTAAACTCATTTTAGAATACTTTAAGATTTTAAGAAAAGTTTCAAAGAGAGCACAGACAGTCCCTGCATAACCCTCACCCATTTTTCCCTATTACCAGCTGACATTACTATGGTACATTTGTCAATGAAACCAACATTTATACATTATAGCAAACTAAAGTCCACATTTTAATTTCACTAGTTTTTTTTTTTCCTAGTATCTCCCACCATGATACCAATGCATTACATTTATAGGCATTTATTTAATATTTATTTTTTTTAATTTTTTTTCAACGTTTATTTATTTTTGGGACAGAGAGAGACAGAGCATGAATGGGGGAGGGGCAGAGAGAGAGGGAGACACAGAATCGGAAACAGGCTCCAGGCTCTGAGCCATCAGCCCAGAGCCCGACGCGGGGCTCGAACTCACGGACCGCGAGATCGTGACCTGGCTGAAGTCGGACGCTTAACCGACTGCGCCACCCAGGCGCCCCTTAATATTTATTTTTGAGAGAGAGAATGTGTGTGCATGTGAATGGGGGGAGGGGCAGAGAGAAATGGGGACAGAGGATCTGAAGCGGGGTCTATGCTGACAGCAGAGAGCCCAATGTGGGTCTCTAACTCACGAACCATGAGATCATTACCTTAGCTGAAGTCAGAGGCTTAACCAACGGAGCCACCAAGGTGCCCCATAGAGGCATTTTATTTTTATTTTCAATCTAGTTTCTTTCTTAAAGAGAAAAATGTTTGTTCTCGTTTCTTTCATTAAGGAGTACACACAAAAAAATTGTATATATATATATATATATATATATATATATATATATACACACACACACACACACGTTTCAAACTTTAATAAATATATCCAAGGAAGACCAGAGTCAATTCTCTTACTTAGGAGAGTGTATTTAGGCATGAAGCACAGGACTCAAACCACATGGGTTCAAATCCCAGTTGGCTCTTTTCTTTTTTTGAGAGAGAGAGATCATGAGCAGGGGAGAGGGGCAGAGAGAGAGACAGACACAGAGACAGAGACAGAGAATATTAAGCAGGTTCCACACTCAGGGCAGAGCCTGATGCAGGGCTCGATCTCACGACCCTGGTGAGCTAAAATAAAGAGTCAGACATTCAACCCACTGAACCACCCAGGCACCACTCAGTCAGCTCTTTTCTCTTGTGCAGACTTGAAAAAGTTCTTCAGTGTTTAATAAGTTTGGGGTTAGCTTCATAATCTATAAAATGGAAATAGTGATAGTACCCTACATCATGGGTAGCATATGGGAATTAAAATTAATAGTACATATAAATCATTTAGAATAGTAAGCAATGAGTTAATCTTAGTTGCTGGTACTGTTATTATTGCTATATGATTCCAAAGTGCCCTTCATATCTCTTTTCTTGACACACATTATACATTTAATTACATGTTTCATATTGGTCTTTACTTCTACACTGGAATATTCATGAGTTCAAGGACATTCCTGTCTAACTCAAAGTAGGTGTAAAAGTATTGTATTCAAAAAAAGTATTGTATTATCAAAGTATTGTAAAACAATAATCACTTGTTTTACATGCTGAATGAAGAGCCATCTACCAACCGTATGAAATGAAATGTAAAAGCTTGAAGGAAGAGAAAGTGAATGAGATGCAGTGAGACAGAAGATACATACATACATGCATAGGTCAAACTGAAGCAAAATAAACTTTGCTTCTAAGACATTGGTATAGGACGTTCTGTACCTACTAGCACTGAAGCTCAATTTCTCTTCACGTGCTATGTGATACTGAAAGGCATATGTTTTTCTGAGATTAACAATTAAAAATTCAGCAAGAGACACTGCTCTTTCAAGGCATTTGTAATGAAGAAAGGCAGAGGGAATTCTGGACGTAATTCCTAGCTACAGCTTTCAGGTAACATTGGCACAGCTAGTGCACATGAGATGAACAAGGAATATATTCAAATGGTCGATATTCAATTGTCTTGCCAGGTGCCCTGAAAATCTGAGTGCTCCATGTATAAATGCACACTTGGGCTGCGGGAATCCCAGGCACAGATGTCTGTAAGGCCACATATATTTCTGCCATAAATACAGCTTTCAAATGTGCTCCAGTCTTATCCAGACCTCCAGACGAGGAAGTTGTTAAATGCAGTTTTTCCCTCCTTTCCTGTAAGTTGCCTTCGCCTTTGAAATATTGCTAAGCAGCTGTCCCAGAGGGTGGAGGTGGAATTAGCAGCTGCAGCATTTCTTCCAGCGTCATCTCTTTGGTATGTCGCTTCCTTTCACTCTCATGCTGGGGAAGATCCCACCCCTCCTTTGCATTCCTCCTGAGCAAGTTGTGTCAAGGCGAGGCAAGAGAGGAAGCGATTCCCATCCTCCAGGGTGCAATCAAAAAGGAAGATTTTAATTAGTTTCTCAGGATGTTCTCAGTTTCTGCACAGAGCAGCCCTTCCCTTCCTTGGCATCAGAGCACTTCCTGGATTCTTCAAGAAACACAGTTTTACTCCCTCAGGTGCGAGACTCTGTGTACCAAAATGTAACAAGGAGTCATGAAGCCTGCCTTTGCTAGCCCTTACCGCAAGTGCAATCCTCTATTTATTTGTGTAATTAATTGATGAGTGACTGTCTCTCCCATGTTGCTGAGGATTCTGTACAGGAATGGGTGTGTCTGATTTGGGTCTCCATGATATCCTGAGCACCGAGCAGTAGGTCTGGCACATAGTAGACACCGCATAAATGGTTGCAAAATAAAGTGATGAGCATGTGATTGAAGAAGCTTCTGCTCCAGCAAGCAAGATAGCACCTGAAGCATATGTGGCCCTCAGAGGTTGCTTCTTCATGAGCTTCTTAGAGAGAGCAGTGTTGATGACAGTCTTTTCTGTGCACCAGACACTTTATTTTTGTGCATCATATCTGTTTTATCTATTAACTCAAATAATCCTCCTAACAACACTGTGAACTAGATTCTGTGATTTTCCCTATTTTACAGATTAGAAATATGAAACAGGGAGACAGCGTTAGTAAAATGTCTCAAGGTCACACAGCAGCTCCTGGCAGAGCCTGGAATACAACAAGCCCTATTGGCTCCAGGCTCAGTACACCAACTCACTATTCAGCCTCCTAGGAGACTGTATAGTTAGTGCCTTTCACCCACCAACTACATGCAGCCTAAGTGATAATCATCCTAACTGGCCAAGAAAAAAACAAAAAAAGACTTTCGGTCTAGACAGATGTGGATAAATTTATAAACCATCTTTGATATTTAAGGGAGCCCCCAAAACAAACACACTCTTCAGATTTAACAAGTTCAAGGGCTGTGTACCATCACGGGCAAGAATAAATATGGTCAAAAAAGACCTTTCGAATGCCTTAAAGTCAAGTATATTCTTAGATATCTAGTCAATCAAAAGTCTGCCTTATTTTTTTTTCCTAAAATATCACTTGAGGATATTTATGTGAACATACAAATTAACTGTTCACTCCACGACTTCATGGAATCCCACGTGGCCAAAGAATAGAGGTTAAACCCCATTAAATTAAGATTTCTTTAAGAAATGTGCCTACAGTACTGAAAGGCATATACTTCAATTCCAAATGGAGTTTTAGACACAAAGAAGTGGGCAGGAAAACAGATCTTTCTCCTCTAAATTCCCATTGCACACTGAGCCATTTTTCTTGTTCTTGACATTTAATGCATTGTATTCTTATGTCTGCACATTTGTCTTATCTCCCTGCAAAAACTGTAAACTCCTTAAAACAGGAACTGTGTCTTGCAGTAAAAGGCAGTGTGCTAGAAAGAGCAAGAATTTATTGGTAAGTGGAATTGCCACTTACTATTTATACAACCTTGAACAAGTTGCTTAACTTCTCTCATCCTTGATTTATTCATCTATAAAATGAGGCTAATAAAAGTATGTAGTATGAGTAACTAAAATTTTAAAAGATTATTTGGGACTTTGTTTTCATACAGCACATTGAAACAGATATGCTTTACTCCAGAAACACATTAAAATTTTAGTAAATAAATAAAAAACTTCTTAAACCCGTAAGGGCAAAGAAAGCAAGGGAAGAGAGATAAGACGGAAAGACATGTACATATGGAAAGCAGTGGACTGAAGCAGTAAATGATTTGGCAGACCAGCAACATGGAAACCCTCCAGTGAATGAAGTCATGAAGAAGGTTCATTTGCATTTCAGAATCTCAGAAGGCTCAGGAGTTGGAGGCAGGAGGCACTTTGGAAGTGGGTGCTGGTGGGATGAAAGCAAGAACACCATTGAAAGTCTTTGTAAGGAATAACGAAGTCCTGGGATCCCTTCCCTTCCCTACAGGGCCAGGTTGTCTACATGGCTTGACTGTGAATAATGTTGATGTAAACAAAGCAATATGCAGCTGAATATTAATATGCCAAAAATTATAATTTAAATTCAATTATAAAAATAGAGAAAGAAGTGTGTGTTTGGGGTGAGAGGAGTTGTTTAAGGAAGCTAAATCATGGTCTCCCATTGTTCTGAGGGAGGATCTAAAATCAACAAGTTAAAAAGGGACAGTAGAGTACATTATGTAAAACAATGAAGGCAAATACCAGAAGAAACAGCTAAAAGGATTAAAAATTATTTCCCCTAGGGGATGAGAAGTGAAGTTGGCTGGGTGAGACAGGGGCTAATATTCTGCATTCTAAGCCTTGAAAAATGATTTGACTTTTTTATCTATGTACATTTTCAATCATAAAAATATTTTTAAAAAATGAATGCTGGGCTACAGAAGGCAGTCAATAAATACCACTGCCGGCTCTCTTAATCCCTGTTCATTTTATTTATTTATGTTCATATTTATTACCCTGTAGATTCTCCTTAAATGTTTACCTAATGACTGAGCAAATGCACCATCAAGATGCACATACTGAATCACCAACAAAATCTTCAGAAGGGAAAAAAGGAAGGGACACATTTATTACCTCAGATTTTATAATGTAAGGAAGGAACTGTCACCTAGGAACAAAGTTTTGAACAATGTATGATCAATCTTCTTGGCACTTTTTATGGGAGGGATAGAGTATCAATAGGAAATCAGGTACCTGTTCCAAAGGCATGACCTGACAAATAGGAGAATTATGTTTAACTTAAAAACTTCCTTAAAATATTGCAAGCTACCTAAAACATGACTAGTAAATTAATCTGACAGCCTCAACTCTTAAAATGACCTTTGCTGTCACCACTGTTCTATTGGCTCACATTTCCCTGCACCTCCTCCCCAACCACACAAGCATGATGGTGATTGATTTCTCACTAGTAGTGACCAGATGACATGATCCCTGAGTCCGGGTATATTTACTCTTGGGGAGCCTGGCACATATTAGCATATTCACACACATACTCAGGACTTACATGGCACAAATAAGCAACTATCACCTTTACTAGCCTATGTCACGTTTTGGTTGTATATGCACTCTTCTCTCCAGGAAGAGTCTCCTTCCTGGAGTTTTCCATCTTTGCATTTCACCCCTCAGGCATGTTTTCATCAGGATTAACAAGCAGAAAGAGATTAGGTAGGAAGAAAGAAACAGATCCACATGGGCGAGTTGTTTATTCCTCTTCTACTCTACTGTTCCATTTCTTTTGTGACTCCTGCCTACCATGGCCACAACTTCTTCACTGAAGGACAGATCAATGAAAGTCAAAGGCTGGACTTCAACCAAGGAGAAATTTCACAGGTCCATCACTCGGCTTGCATGTTTGCTTGTTTGTTGAGATGCATGAAGGAAGAATAGCATGAGGGGACCGCCCAGATCATTTCTTCTCCAAAATAATTGCTTCTGAAAATCCAGATGACATGTACTTTGGAAGATTTTTTTTTATTACATTTCCAGTAGCAACAATAAATTAAACTCTCTCTCCCAACAACCACACATACAGCTCAGCAGAGCTGGTGATTTATGATTAATAATCCCCTCAGAAATACAAAACCCAGGCAAACAACAAAGGTTCAGATTAAATCCAAGTGAAATCAACAGATGCCTGGCACCATAAATACCACCAACTGGAGGCTCCCATGGAATGCATGAAGGAGGGAATTCCAGAGACACTGAGTCAGTCTTAGAGCTAATGTGCCATTCTTGGCAATGGCAAGGGACACGGGAAAGTCCCAGGTGAAGAGTTCAAGTTTTGTCAAATCCATTTTGTTACTGAAAATTTCCAATGGTATAAGATTCCTGAGCATGAAATAATTAACTCATTATGACAACATTAGGAAACTAACACACCATGGAATATGGAATATGTATTTCCAACTAGGACCACCAGCAACTTCAGGAAACAGAAACTAACCACTACAGACATCCCAATGTTAATGCTGAAGTACTTCAAAGTAAATTATAGGCAACATGACAATATACTATGTTGAAGTAGATACAGTAGCATCTACAAGAGTAGAATTGCCATATATAAGTTTTTAACAACTCTATTTTTGAACAGCTATACAAGGCAGCTAAAGGCTCACAAAAGACACAGATCACCTTCACACCCTTGAACCTGCAGATCCATCTGAGTTTTCTTAGACTTAGAAGACAGGGTGGTTTCTATCTCTTCTATTCCAAGAAGTTTTGGAGCCTTTGTAGGGCATGGCTCATTCACAGGCATAGTTTGCTAATGGTCAACAGACATCATTTGTGCCAATATAAGAAACCAAATCCAATACATAAAACATCACCCATCTTGTTTAATGCTTATTTATTTGAGAGAGAGAGAGTGAGCAAGAGAATGCAAGCAGGAGAGGGACAGAGAGAGAGGGAGAGAGAGAGAATCCCAAGCAGCCTGTGCAGCGGTCAGCATGGAGTCCAATGCTGGGTTCAATCTCACAAACTGTGAGATTATGACCTGAGCCTAGATCAAGAGTCAGACGCTTAACCCACTGAGCCACCCAATTGCCCCAAAACATCACCTATCTCGATGAGAAGTTTTGTTTTTTGAGATGAAAATAAGAAAATTTGAAAAAAATCTTTTGTGATTTTTTTCTCTAATGCAGGAGCACCAAAAAAGGAAATACAAGAGGATCATACAGTTTATTGTAATTTATTCAAATTACTTGCGTTTTTTCAGCACATGCATATTTTATTCAAATCCTTGTATTTTTGTGACTGTTGACTTTTTGGTGCTAAATCATCCTGAGTATAAATCTTAGTTCTGAAACTTCTCTTTTGTGTGACCTGGAGAAAGTCTGTTTGATATCTGCACAAACCATGATAATGTCCACCTCAGAAGTTTATAATGAGGATCCAATGAAACTAGATATGTCACATATGAATCCCATGAAGTGTACAATGCTAGATAAATATGTGCTTCTTCCCCCATTGACAAAGATCTTGCATTTTCTGTTAGACCTCATTTGCTCCAGTATGGAACCCACCATTTCTGTTATGGGATCCAGGCATAAGTGATAGGCATAAAAGTTCACATGCTCATTCCAAGTTTGCCTACAGACTCCAGAGTGCTATGGATCAAGAAGAAGCAGACCCCTGCAGAGAGGAACGTCAGTGTGACTTTTGCTCCAGGCACTTTCTCCTGCAGATTGATAGTGGCTAGAAGAGCTTTCAGCTGGAATACATTTGGGACAAGCTGAGCTCCATCTGTCAAGTACACCCCTACACCACCACCACTGCAACAGCATCCCTAGACCTACACTTTTAGGACCCAAACTAGAATTAGCTGAATGTGCTAAACATGAGGCACCACCATTCATATTAATGACCACAGCACTGTCTTGCCTCAGGGGAAAGCACATGAATTTGGGAACCTGAATGAGTGGGTGTGAAACCAGAAGCCACCTTTTACTACCTGGGTCATCTTGGGAAACTTAATTTTAAGTTCCTCAGCCTTAACTTCTCACTTGGAAAAATGGAGCTCTTACTTCCCCTGTTGTTGATTTGCAGTGAAGATTAAATAAGATAATATGCGTAAAGTCCTTTGCATAGTGCCTGACTCAGAACTGGCTTCCAACAAACAATTGTCCCCCACCCCAACCTTCTATATATACTCCTCTATTCACTGTGCCTTCCCTCCTCTTTTACTCTCATGGAAATATTCTTCACTCAATGTCTGGCTTCACACAACTTCTTTCAACTTCTTTCTTTACCTTCATGCTCAGTGAACTCTTCCTATACCACTTCTCCTGCTCTTACTTCCAATGGTAACTAGAGATCCCAGGTTTCTGAGCCTTACCATGTGCCAAGAACTCCATAAATGCTCTCAGATTCTCACCGCAACCTTCCAACATAGGTCATACTTTCCTTAATTTACATAAAGGAAAATCACAGCTAGGAAAGATTAAATTCACCAAGCTAACAAGTGAGTGATTCAAATCTCATGTGTCTAACTACACAACTCCTACATTTCATCATCTGTAAATTTATTTCATCCATACCGCCTGTCATATTTTAGGCAGGCAATGTACCTATCAACTGACAATATGCATGAAGGCAGGTTTAATACCATGTTTAGCCTATAGGAAATACCAAATACATGTTGGTTAATTATTACTAAAAAAAAAAAAAATAACCGTTAATTGGTAATTCACTAACTGATGATTAAATAATTATGAAGGTGCTTCTTATCTCAAAGACATTTTCAGGCAATAGAAAATCCTGAAAGAAGGAATGATTCTTTCCATTTCTTCAGGAAAGAGGATTTTTTCTTTATTTTAGAGATAATGCACATTAGTGGGGGAGAGAAGCAAACAGAGATGGAGGGAGGAATCTTAAGCAGGCTTCATGCTCAGCACAGAGCCCAACTCAGGGCTCAATCTCTCAACCCTGTGATCATTACCTGAGCTTAAATCAAGAGACAAATGCTCAACCAACTGAGCCACTCAGGTGCCCCAGGGAATATTTTTAAAAGGTTATGGATTGAGTCAGAATCTAGTCATTAAAAAAAAGAGAGAAAAAAAAGATGGTTTAAAAAAAATTAGGAAGGTGGGCACCTGGGCAGCTCAGTCAGTTAAGCCTCCAGCTTCTGCTCTGGACATGATCTTGTGGTTTATCAGTTTGAGCCCCATGTCAGGCTCTACCCTGACAGTGCGGAGCCTGGTTTGGATTCTCTATCTCTCCCTCTCTCTCTGCCCCTACCCTGCTCATGTACTCTCTCTCTCTCCCTCTCTCTCTCTCTCTTTCTCTCTCTCAAAAACAAATAAATAAGCATTTTAAAAAAAAATTAGGAACTATAATGAGATCCATCCCAGAACTCATTATAAGGCTCTTCCTCAGCATAATCTTCAATAATATTTTTAAAGGAGGTATGTTGATGTATCAACATGACAGTTGTTAACGCTATGATGAAAAGATATTAAAGGGAGAAGGGTAAAAATAAGACCAGGAGCCATGTAGAGATGGTAATCAAGACGAAGCCCATTTTTATGTACTTGCTTATCTCCCTGACCAACAGTGAAGGCCCCATCCCATCCTCCTTCACTCCATGTTATAATCCACCTATACCATAGCCATGAGTTAGAGTAACACAAAAGTAATTCATTCATACTGATGAGAATCAGATTCCTTTAACCCTAGTTATAATGAAAGACTTCTTATTATCCATCAATTTCAGCCAGATTATTTCAATCTGATTTTGTTATATGTATCTTGAGAATTTGGCTTCATGTCCTAATTCTAGGAGGGATTGCTAAGTTTTCCCACTCACTTTTAAAAATCAAGTGGCCAACAGTGGAGGAAACCAAGATCTCTGCCTCAGATCTTACAGAGGAACACCGCTGGGTCAGTGCCTAGGACTCCTGCCATTTCAATTAAGAAAAGCCCAAAACAGTATCTATGCCCATGTGAGGAAGGAGCTGGTTACGCTGATAGAAATCTTACCAGTGATTTCCTGAGAATGGAAAAGTGAGATATAATGTGTCTGGCAGGGCTATTGATGCTGAGTGGTCATAGGCAGTTGTTATTGTTTTGTTTTGTTTCCCCGAAGGAGGAGGTGAACACATGTTTTGGCTTTACATCTGGCACCCAGCCTTCTCCAAGGAAGGACTTATGACTCTTGCCAGCAATAGACTTAGTTGCTTTCGACTGGATTTTATTAATCTGGATGGTCATGCATCCAAATCACAAACAGAAAGGCAGTTTTCCCCAAGCCAGAGCCAGGTGCAGAATAACCACACACTGACCCTCACTGTAATGTGTGATGATAGTCTGAAACAGCCTTGACCTGTGTCCAGTGGGAACAAGATGCAATTCTCTGTAACACGGTCACAATTGGACTTTCCCAGACTTCCCAAGTTCATAGATCCAATAACAGTGAAAACAATTCCTGCTCAGAACGACCATTAAAAACAAAATTTCTAAAACCTACCATTGCCTAACTACCATTATTTCATAAAATAAGGATATTTAACAGCAAAACAAGTAGGACAATCATAGTCTCAGAATAAAGGAGTCTTCTAAATTATTAATTTAGCATTATGTTTTTAAAAAGTATTCTGATTGTTCTTGTGAAACCATTAACCAAGGAAAATGTAAAAAAAAAAAAAAACAAAAAAACAAAAAAACAGAGTGTTTCCCATATTCTGAAAAATCCTTAAACATGACCAATTGATCCTAGAGAGGCACATATCATCAATTACACACATTTTATACATGTAAGAGTTTCGCTATGAAAAACATGAAACTGTAAGTTTGGGTTAATGGAATCCTGAAAATAACTTAACAAAATCCTGGAGACAGATTTGTAGCTGAGACCAGAGATGAGTCTCAGCCCTCCCATTGTGCCATCCTGATGCCACCAAACACACTGCTCACTTCTGCCCCTAAACTCTCCCATGGGGTCATGATTATCCTCTTGGCATTTAATCCCACATCTCTGATATTGACGGCTCATGGCACTAACTGGCTACATTACATTCCATACATACTTTCTAGATGAATAGAATATCTTCCACATTCAAGGGCAAGAAAGTCCCTGGCAAAGCACAGGGCTGAAACATAAATACAGTAGCCTGTGTAATAAGATTACTAGTATCAAATATCTACATGAGCAGGAAGATTACACGAAAATTGGAATTCTGTAGACACATAAAGTCCAATTTAAAAAAATTACTGAGGTCTCAAAAGAAAATCTGGGAGTTAAAACCAGGTTTTCCAGGCATCACATCTTTTCTTAAGCCAATTTTTCTACCATGTTTCCACTTAAGAAGGCTTAGTCCTTCTTTTCAAGTCTACCTCTCTTCTCAGAAGTCTTTCCACCTATCCCAAACTTTGAAGATTTTTCCCACCTATGAGTTCCTGGAGTGTTTGCTATCTCTTTTCTCCCTCAAAGCAAAAATTTAAGCTTATTATAGACTTAATGAGGGGTAAATAACAGACCTTTTTCAATCCTACCTTCCTCTATGCACACTAAGCAAGATATTCCCACCCCACCTTCTACATACAACAGAGTCCTATGGATCCCTCAAGGTAAGATCAGAAGAGTTGCTTCCTCCTCATTCATACCTGCCTGGACTCTAATGAATTAGTTCCTTCTCCAAGCCTCCATGTGAACTTTTTCCATTGAGCAAAAAGAGCACTTATGTTACTGTGAAATTGTTGAGATTAAAAGTCAAATGGCCCACTAATACTGTTGGACATTGCCTTCAGTTTCTCAATCCAATCCACAATGACAAATTAAACCTTCTCCTCTCCCTTCAATCTTCTAAAACAGTCTTGATCCTCTTGGTTTTTAGCTTATAAACTCGCCTCTTAAACAGAAGATAGGGATTACCTGATGTGAATTCCCAAACACCAATTATTTCTCTAATATTACCTATATCAAATAACCCACACTGAACCCTCACTATCCTCCTCTTTTTTTGTTAAAGGATATTCCTCTTCTATTACCTAAGATTAACCTCTTTGGATCCACCATTTTTTATCTTCTCATGAGCTATAAATATTTGTTATCCTTTTTTCCCTTTGTGTAATCAAACTCTCAACTGGATTCTATCAGTTGGTTGTTGCTGTGGTCTGAATGTCCAAGTGCCCCACAAAATTCCTATGGTGAAATCCTAATGCCAAATGTGATGGGATGAAGATGTGGGGCCTTTGAGAGGTACTTAGGTCAGAGGATGGCATGGACTAAGATATCTATTAAATATATACAAATCTCTCCCATTTCAAAAACAGAAATATGAAAAAAAATGTATCCTCACTCAAGCCTTCATTCCTCCATTTCTACCCCAGCTCCTGCAGCATCCGTCTTATACCTTTTATAGCTAAATTGCTGCAGGGATGTCTATAACTGCTGTCACCATTTCCACGTCCCTATAAACTCAATCTGCCATGGAGTAGCCTCTCCATTCCTCCTTCCCATCACCTTCTACCATGAGTCATGGGTTGTAAAATTTAGCCAGTAAAACTACATAGGGTGCTCAAATAAATTTGAATTTCAGGAAACAATTTTAGCAGATTTTTAGATGAGGTATACTTATACAAAAAAAAGTATTTGTTGTCTATCTGAAATTCAAACTAGTTCTGGTATTATATCCAGCAACCCTATCTCTCCCACATAGTATTATCCAACCTGGATATCTTCTGGTCCTTTGATTTTGGAATGTTTTTCATTGCCACAGACTTTTATAAATGCTGGGTATTTTCATTTCCTAAGGTTGCTGTAATGAAGACCCACCAACTAGGTGGCTTAAAACTATAGAAATACATTGTCTCATAATTCTGGATATTAGAAGTCTAAAGTCAAGGTGCTGTCAGGGCTATGCTATTCCTAGTTCCTTCCTTCTGGCAGCACCAGATGACCCTTGGCTGGTAGCAGGATGACTTCACTCACTGGGTCAGTCTTCATGTAGCCATCTTCTCTTTCTGTGATTTTACTCTTTTTATAAGGACACCAGTCATATTGGGTTAAGGACCCAATCTACTCTACTATGGCCTCAATTTAATTAATTACATTGGCAATGACCATATTTCCAAGTTAAGATTACATTCTGAAGGAATGGGGGCTGGGACTTCAACACATCTTTTAGGTAGACATAGGTCAACCCTAACACTAGTTCTTGTGCTAGGAATACACAGTTTTCTCTTATTTCCCTATGCACTCCTACTTAATTCTACACACATTTTAGATTTCAGATGAACAATTCTCTGGCTTTCTTGAGTACTATCCTCCAGTTTTTATACTTTAAAAGGACCATATGCTTCTCTTCATTGAACTTTTAGATTCTGTGTGATGAGTCCACATGTGCTACCTTGATACTGTGATGAATGTCTGTGAACTCCATTGGACTGCACTCCATGAAGGCAAAAACAATTCCTGTTTGGTTCATTAGTACCACCTTAGCTGTAAGCCTTACACTTAGTAGTGTTTAATGAAGACTTGTCTTATGAATGAATAAATCAATCATGATTTTGATGAATTATTTTACAGCACAAATGGCTTAAGGACAAAACAGAATCTTTATAAAGATCTTTACAAAGCCTAGAAGAGGCCTAATAGAAAATGTGTGTTCAGTAACAAATTTCTGAGTAAGTAGTTGTTTTCATTCCTACTCATTTGTTGTTTTTATCCTGAAAAGAAATCAGGAAGACAATTACCAGGCAAAACAAAGATATGTAGTTGTTTATTAAATATATAAAATACTTAATTCATTTTTTCTATTTGAGTTTCTTTTTTTGACAGAGGTGTAACTAACATAACATTATATTAGTTTCAAATGTACCACAGAATGATTCAATTTTTGTATATACTGCAAAATTTATATATGTTGCAAAATGAGTTTCTTAGATCCAGATTTGTTACCAAAAGACCATGTCTCACCTGTGTTTGAATAACAAGAGTAAAAGTGGATTCACTTTTGAACACATATAGGAAAAGTTATCCCCAACAAGTTAGTTTAAACATGTTTACTGAGCTTTATACTATTCTTCAATACTAAAATAGACTTTAAATATTTTTAATGTAGTCTGATTCTTTAATACGCTCCAGAGCAGTTGATTTCAAATATGTTTAATAGATACTTGCTAGCTTCCTACTATTTGTGATAACATGCTATTGCATGTTTAATAATTTGACAGGTGAGTAGAGAATCCCACTTTTTTTCCTTTTGTAAACCTTTGCTCTTACACTACTACCACACTCCCAACACTTCTGACACCAGATGTGTGCATTTTCCCCACACCAAGCAATTCTGTGACATCAGCTGGGTATCATACAATTTAATTCAATTCTGAACTATCTACCTAGAAATAGCATTTGATCCCACAGATTAAGAGCTCAGTCCCAGAACACAGCTCCCCACTTCAGATGCCAATCACACTTAATAGGTCCCAGGTTGCCCACAACTTCTGTCCAATTAGGCTATAAAATAGAGGCTACCATGACCTCCTCCTCAGATTTGGTTAATTTCCTGGAGTGGCTCCCAGAACTTGAAGAAACTCTTACTTATGTTTACCAGTTTATTAACGGATATGATAAAGGAAACAGATAAAGAGTGAGATGAAGAGATACATAGCATAAGGTCTGGGAGGGTTTCGAGTATGGGGGCTTCTGTTCCAGTGGAGAAGGGGCATGTCAGTCTGCCAGTATATGGATATGTTCACTAATTCACAATCTTCCTGAACCCCATACTATTGGGATTTTATGGAGGCTTCCTTAACTTCATTTCCAACTCTTCTCCACTCTGTGCAGAAGCTGGAAGTGAGGGGAAGAGTTGAAAATTGCAAGCTTCTAATCATGGCTTGGTCTTTCTGATGACCAGTCTGCATCCAACAGCCCATCCAGCATCACCTGGTTAGAACAAAAGATAATCCTAGTGCTCTTATCATTTAGGAATTTACAAGGGTTTTAGGAGCTCTCTGTTAGGGACAAGGTCAAAGATCACATGTTAAAACAAGAGATGCTCCTTATTCTTAGGAATTTACAAGAGCTTTAGAAGATTTATGTCAGGAACTGGAGAGCAGAGACCAATACATATATTTTCTGTTATCTCACAATGAGGAAGCAAGTCTTTCAGGTAGGCCTTCTTATGTATCTAATTTTCCAATGGAATTAGAATAATCATTTTATCCCCTTATAAGAATTTCATTGATGAGTCAGTTTCCTTCAAATGGCCTCACTTGAAGAACACCCTAGGATTTGCTTTGTTTTATGAATCTTCAAATTATATCCACGTTTTAAGACAAATTTCATTGTTTTATCCATTTTTTCTCCAATACTTTGTTAATAACTAATCTAGCTTGATTCATAGTTTGATTCTAGTTTGAGTCATCCACATTTTCAATAAATTCCAGTAGTAGTACAAATTGTTTTCAGATGGACATAGTAAGTTACTTCAATCCATTTTCCGTTTGTTTATAAAGAAAGTGTTGTGTTTCAACTGTAGAGGTATTTAAAAGCTTTTTATTAAATCACAAAAGCAAAAATTATCTCAACTGCACCAAAGTAAAGGGGAGAAAAGAAACATTTACAATAAGAGATATTTTAAAATCTGACTTCTATTCAGAAAGCCTCTGGGTAAAGGCTGCGGTGGTGATCGGTGCTCTCAGGCGGGTATTCTTGGTAGCTGGCATGGTCCCTCAAGGAGAGCCCAAGCCCCATAAATAGTTGTAAAAAAAATGTGTAAATCAAAGTGCAAATAGAAGCAAATATTAGACTTTCTAGAATTAGAGCCTCTAAGAAGATAAAACCTTTTTTTTTAATTTTTTTTAACGTTTATTTATTTTTGAGACAGAGAGAGACAGAGCATGAATGGGGGAAGGGCAGAGAGAAAGGGAGACACAGAATCAGAAGCAGGCTCCAGGCTCTGAGCCATCAGCCCAGAGCCCAACACAGGGCTCGAACTCACGGACCGTGAGATGGTGACCTGAGCTGAAGTCGGACGTTTAACTGACTGAGCCACCGAGGCGTCCCAAGAAGATAAAACCTTAAGGAGACAAACCGGCAGTGCTATTTGATAAGATCTTCTAACCAGAGATGGTCTTTCCAAATATTGCTCTATTCATTCTTATTTTTTAATGAAAATAAGAAGTTGTTGGGTTAGAGAATAAAAGAGGGTATGACTAACCTCAAGGATGCAGAGATGATCCTGAAGAGGTTTAAGACAAGGTTAGGTTGTACACTTCCTTTCTCACATAATGTAACATGAAAAGGCAAATGGATACAGAGCTGAAGTTGGCATTCAGCTCTGGCCTGGATGGAGAAAAAGAGCAACAAGTATCCTCATATCCATTTACCAAAGCATGGTAAACTCAGGGAGGTCCAGGATACTAATCTTGTTCAATGTTTTGTCACCAGCACAATATAATGGCTTCAAATTAAATTCAAATAGCATGGGCATTAATTATTCAGGAACAGCACCACCAAGCTTTGAATGAAGCTAGATCCTCTTCAGACTGTTGAAGAAGACTAGATAAACACCTACAGCTACTCATATAGAGCCACCAGTTCTCAGTTCTCCTCAGAGAGAACCCTGGGGAGGGCCTAGTGGGTCTTCTCTGAATGCTGATTATCTGAATAAATGCATAAATGTGGGCTCTTGCATAAAGCACCTGAAGGTGAAATGTGTTTAAACACCAGGAGGAGGTGTTTTCTCTAACATAGGACTAAGAAACTTGATCCAGGTATGGATTTGCTCTCTTGTGTGCATGCAGACAGGTGACAAGAAGGCTAAGTAGTTATTTGAGAGCTTCTTCTGGAATACAATTCACTAAGTTCTCAGGAGAAGATGGGTTGGAACGTCTGCTTTGCTATTAACTCTTTAATTTTATTGGAAATACCAATCATTACATACTGTGTTGTGTTAAAGTAATTATTGAGAAGCAACACGTAGATTAGGTCATCTACTTTATGAGTCACAGGGTAAAGAGGACAGGGAAGGATCCAAGAGAGACTGGAGAAGCATTCTAAGTGCAGCCAAGTAAGGGGTATGCAGACAAATAGAACTGTCATCTTGTGTCTACCACTTCCTGGCTGAATGACCTATAGCAAACTATTCAGCTCTTGGAAGTTGTCTTACTCCATTGGTCAAATGGACATAAAAATATCTACTGTAAAGACTACTGATGTGGGATAAATGAGATAAATAATGACTATTACTTGGTACATAGGGCAAGGGTCTACTCAGGTAAAAAGAAATACAGTTGATGAAGCAAGCAAGTATGGGGTGGTTGGACAAATTATCTCTATCAGCTTCAGACAGTAGAAATAGTTATAAAATGACCCATTTCAGCAGACTCACCAGCAACTGGTTTCCAACTTCTAAAAACTATACTTTGTTATGCATTCATGAATTATGCTAAAAGCAAGCCATACCCAACTGGCAACTGTGGAGAAAAAGGATTGGTCAGAAAATGCTTTCATATGAATGCCCTCATATTTTCCCAAGTGTTTTGTCACTAATAGCAAGTAGTTCTTGATATTTTTTGTTTGTGCTTACATTTAATAGTGTTGAACTAATACCAAATGGAGGAGAAGATTTGGTAGGAGTGCTTCTCCTCATACTCTGTCTCTCCAATGTACACCACCCCCTCAAAGACACAGTGTCATGGATGTAATACACACAGACATTCACAGCTACCTATAAGACTATCTTAACCCAACACATAATCTCATTTAAATTATTAGGAGCTATGAGGGATTTCAAATAACTTCCATAAGATTACCAGCCATACTCAATTTTAAAAAAATTAAAAATCTTTTTTTTTCAATGTTTAGGAAAAATTTTTGGAATCCAGCTATGCTTCTGTTCCTATTTGACATTTACACACAGAAAATGAATCATAGATATCGCATGACTTACTTGATTCAAATTTGGTAAATTTTTGTAGCTATTAGGACAGTCAACAAGAGAATGGTCTGCTCAAAACTGGATATTTACCAATTTATTTTAATAAAATAATAGATCTGTAACTATAGTCTATAGCTGGGTAGCATTTGGATGATTATAAAGAGGAAAAAAATCCTGCATCTCCTCTATGATCTAAGACAGTGAAAATATGTCAGGGAAACAAACAAGACAGAGTACTTTCCTTATATAGAGAGTAGAGACAATGGAATGAGGCAGAGATGATAATGACTGAGTGAGCAATGCTATGGACAGAATGACTCTCAAGCGAATCATGCCAACCAGGTAGCAGCCCAATGAATGGAGAGCACCACCTTGAACCACAAAGCTTTCATATTTGCATGGTAAGAAAGAATCAAGATGTGATGACAGAACTTGGAAAGACTAGGACACAGGTAAACAAAGAAGTACAAGAGTTTAGTCAAATGCCATGTATTGTATCTGACTCATGACTTTATAAACGTCTGAGGAAAGTCCCATCCCTGCATTTGACTGCTTCTCTTGACACTAAGAGAAGAGGATATTTGTGAACATTCAGGAGAAAATATTGTTTTATTGATTCCTACTCTGTCTTCTCCCAGTTACATAATGATGTTTATCCTTGCAACGATTACGCCCCCAAACACTGTACATCCTGCCCTTTCCTAGTTCATAGCTCCACACAGTTTCTCTGTAATGCTATAAGGGGCAATGTATTCCACTTACCTCAGTTGTTACGTGGAAAAGATCAGTGTTCACAGTGAACATAGGAAAGATTGGCAACTGGAAATGATCTTATAGAACCAAGCAGGAGCTTTGAGCCAATATCAACATGTTAGGAGGATTAAATGAGATAATGTCTATGAAAGTGCTTGTAAACTGTACAACACTTTTTGAAGATACAGTAGGTGAAATCTAAAAGATGCAAATTCATGCATCCACAGGACAATAAATCCATTGTGTGAGTGTCAAATGAGAGAAACCTGGTTAGAGAACATTTTGATAGAAACCAGGAGTCTGACTTGGCTGCTGGAAAGTCTTACATCATCTGCAATTACAGGTAAGTAGATCACATCCGTCTATGGTGTTTATTTCTGGAAGTCACATTTTAATGGCATACGGATAAACTGGACCCTGCCCCTGCCACAGAACAGAGTATTCAATTAATGAGAGGTTAGAAACTTTGTCATTTGAGCAATAAATATTTCTTCTCAAAAGTTTGGAAAGAACAGTTAGAGTGAAATATGAGAAAAACAAAAGAGGGGGCAGAAGATATATAGAGGCAGATTTCAGCTCAACATAAAGAAAAACATTCTCATCATGAGAACTCTCTCGAACTATGTAATGGGCTGCCCCTTTCCTTGTTTTTATTTATTTATTTTTAATCACTACACTGAGAAGCCTATAATGAGGTTTTCAGAGAAGCCTCTAAGTGGCTACTATGTCATAAAAGGAACCTTCTCCACAGAGCTCCTATGCTCTGTGGCACATGTCAATGGCCATGGCTGATTGGAACAGGGAAGGATGTCTAACCCAAAGGTCCCAACCAGTGAGATGACTGAGCCTGATATACCAGTCTAACGGAGCCCTCTATTTAGGATAATGGTTAATAAAGCCCATCAGATCCTATCTCTTTGAAAGTATGATGTTTATAGGTTAAAAAAAAAAAGCATCTGCTAGGTGGTAGTAAGAGGTGTCAAAGCAGAGACATGAGAGCAAGAGAAGAGAAGAAAAAAATCGAGGGAAAAGCTGAAGCCATAGGGGCCTAGGTAGAGGTGAAAAGTCAGGATCAATGACCCAGAGCAGGCATTGAACAACTGTTGGTTTAATCTTTTAGGTTAGTGGATGTTACAGCAGGGCTGTGTCAGGACTAATATTTGATTGATGAGGAGGCATGGCTATGATGTTGCCTCTACCATCCATGGTTCAGCTGAGAAGACCTTCCTTTCCTCCCTGCTTTCCTGTGTGTTCTTATTTTCAGTTCCCAGTCACAGAGGTGACATGAGAATGTTTCAAGGTAACCTTGCAAGTCAGGAAGCCTAACACTATTACAATATTACGATATAAACAAAGAAAAAGAAAAGAAATAAAAATCATCAAAAACTGAACCTAAATTAAAAAAAAAACTGCTAGTATTTGCCATATGCATCCTTGGGTCTTTATATACATGTGTTGCTTCATGCAACACTCACACAAATGCAAACACACACAAACACATGTACAAAGGGGTCATATAATGCATACAGTCTGGAATGTGAATTTTTTTTTACTCAAGCTAATATGATAATCTTTATTTTGAAAAATATCTTTTAAAATAATTATAGGGTATTTCCTTATATTATTGTATCACAATCTGTTCTTTCTTATTTGAATATAGGTGACCCCCAATGTTATGTTAGTTTCAGGCATAAAACTTAGTCACTTGACAAATTTATATATTATGCTATGCTCACCACAAGTTAGCTACGACTTGTCCTGTTACATCACTATTATAATATCATTGACTGTGGTCCTTATGTTGTGCCTTTTATTTCTATGTATCACAATTTATTTTTAAATACATTGTTTCAACATTTAAGTTGTTTCTAATTTTTCTTATTATAAGAAGCTTTGTGTTGAATATTCATAAAGGTCAACTCTCTAAACTCATTGACAATTTTTTAAGATACTATCAAAAGATATGAGTATGTTTAAGACATTCATGATTCAGACTGCCAAAATGACCTTCAAAAGATTTTATCAGGGCACCTGGGTGGCTCAGTCAGTTAAGCATTGGACTTTGGCTCAGGTCATGATCTCATTGTTCATGGGTTCAAGCCCCATGTCAGGCTCTGTACTTAAAGCTCAGAGCCTGGAGCCTGCTTTGGATTCTGTGTCTCCCTCTCTCTCTGCCCCTCTCCCACTTGCGTTCTGTCTCTCTCTCAAAAATAAATTTAAAGAACATTTAAAACATTAAAAAAAAATTTATCAATTTCCATTTCCAATTGTGGGTGTTCTTTGAACTAGAGTATCCATTACTTGAAGAAGAAGAAGAAAAAGAAGAAGAAGAAGAAGAAGAAGAAGAAGAAGAAGAAGAAGGGAAGGAGGAGGAGGAGGAGGGAGGAGAAATAAGAGGAGAAGGAGGAAGAGAAGAAGACAACGACTAAAGTGATGATCACTTTTAGAAAATTTTAGAAAAACTATAGGATTTTTCTCAATTTGCATGATAGTTGATATAATTAATATCCACACACTAAATATTTTACTACAAAATATCATAGAGCTAAAAATATGATTTTAAATATAATCAATGACTCTTAATGTTGATATTTTTTTCAACAATATTCTTGGAAGTAATGAGCTTCAGTGTTAATATTCCAGAGTTTTCTTATCATTCCTTAAGATTTCAACACTATAAATATCTGAGAGTAGAATTCAGGTTAGATTGCCTTGTATTTAAAGGTACCAAAGAGTTTCACAGGCACAATTCTATTATTAAATAATCATTATAATAGATGTCTCAGCTCAGATTTTGATTGACCTAAATACATTGTTAACAATAATTATGAACAGTAATGAAGATTATATCCAAGATCATGCATATACCACAATACGTAATCAATAAGCACATGTTGAATAGAAAAATGGATGATTAAATTAGTGTTATTACTTGAGATGTGGAACGTGTGTACATGTAATGATTATATTTTTGCAAGTAAAAAAATTCTGTAGTGTATAAAATGAAATGAAATGAAATGTATTTGTCTTTGATTACATTCCACAAAAAGCTAAGGTGGTGGTTTAACTATCTAAGCAAATTTGAAAGACACTAATTTAACTGTTTACTAATAGGCGAATAAGACTTGTCAGTTCCTTTAAGAGATAATGAATGTTTTAGATTTGAAAGCAGAAAGCAACAAACCAGCTCTTTTGGAAGAATAAATGTACACAGATATAAAGGTTGTAGGCTCAAGGAAATAAAATTCAAAAGAGATCTTTTCCTTATGCAGTAGCTCTGATATTGATGAATGCATACAGTAAGAAATGCACACTCTTGTTATTTTCTAAAATCAAATTAATTTCTTTATTTCTGGATTTACTCTTCTTCCTGAAACATTCAAGGAAACAAGACAAAATGTTTGAAACAATGGTTTTCAAGACACTGGATACCAGGCAGCATAGGTTAGTGATCCCTGAGACATGGGAAACAAGCAAGATGAGCCCAGCTCAGTAACTTGAGTGAATTTCCAGGCTATGGTACAGTTATGAGCCTGGGATCTCTTATGTAAATGGATATTGCTGAAAGTCCAGAGAGACCAAGATGGCTAGAATCACAGAACACAGTATCAGAGAGGAGATAGCTGTATGCAGAACACTGGAGATCTATAAAAAGCTCCACTTGGGTCTTCGGTGGAGTAATGATGGTGCATCAACTCTGGAAAAACAATCATCCAAAAGGATTAAAAGGAATAGTATTTGATACTTACATAACATTGAGGAAAGTGGCTTCTCCACAAGTGTAGTTAAGAGTATTTACAAGGGTCTTGCCTCTGTAGTGTAGGATAATTAGCCCTAAATTCAATGCTGCCTCATTCGTACCTAACAAGACCAAAAACTGAACTAAAATAAAAATTTCCAAGTAACTTAACTGTCTGTCAGAACAAAGCTTGAGGTATCTAAAAGTACAAAAAGATATAACACTTAAATAGATTAAACTCACAATATGTAACACCCAATTAAAGATTAACAGGAATGAAAGAAGAAATAAGATGACCAATGATGGAGGGGAGCGGATTTTAAATGATCCAAACCAACCTAAAATTGACACAGATGATAGAATTATTGGACAAAAAACATTAAAACAGTAATTATAGCTTATTTTTTATATTCAAACAGTTAAGTAAGGATATGGAAAATACAGAGTCCCAAACTTCTACAGATGAATACTATAATGCCTTAAAGAAAAATCCATTGGATAGGATTAATAGCAGATTAATCATTACAGAAGAAAAAAGTAGTAAACTTGAAGATAATATAACCTATCCAATTTGAAAAACACATAGAAAAAAATTTACGAATTGAAAACCTCAGGGTGCCTAGGTGTCTCAGTCGGTTAAGCATCCAACTTCAGATCAGGTCATGATCTCACAGTCTGTGAGTTCGAACCCTACGTCGGGCTCTGTGCTGACAGCTCAGAGCCTGGAGACTGCTTCAGATTCTGTGTCTCACTCTCTCTCTGCCCCTCCCTCCACTCGAACTCTGTTTCTCTCTCAAAATAAAATAAAGACATAAAAAAAAGACAAAATCACCAGTAAACTTGGGAAAATTTCAAGCAGCCTAATGTAATATAATTGGAGTCCCCAAAGGAGAAGTGAGAGAAACAAGACAAAATATTTGAAGAAATAATGACCAAAAAAATCTTCAAATTTTAGAGAAATACT
The DNA here is from genome assembly GCF_022079265.1 of Lynx rufus. Lineage (NCBI taxonomy): Eukaryota > Metazoa > Chordata > Mammalia > Carnivora > Felidae > Lynx > Lynx rufus. Next base: position 125,988,227 of record NW_025814823.1, on the reverse strand, counting down.
TGCTTTTTTTATTTCTAATTTAATTCCACTGTGGTCAAATAGCACACTGTGATTGAACAACTTTTATATTTATTTAGACTTATTTTATGGCCCGTCCAGAATATGTCTTTCTAGATAAAGGTTTCAAGTGTGCTCTAAGAGCATTTGTTTTATGCTTTTTTGGGATATAGTATCCTATAAATGACAATTAGGTCAAGTTGTGTTGAAGTTATCTATACTTATTTGTGTATGACATGATCATCTTTGTAAAAGAATCCAATGTAATCTATAAAAAGCCACTGGAACAAATAAGTGAATTTAAGAGAGCTTATAGATACAAAATCAATATCAAAATCCACCATATTTTTATACGCTAGCAATGAACCATGCAACATTAAAATTTTTTAAAGATATCATCCATAAGAACATCAAGCTATTTAGGGATAAATTGGACAAAAGGTGTACAAAACCTAAATACTAAAGCTGTAAAACATTGCTGGGAGAAATTTTATAAGTTCTAAATAAGAGAAACCTTATTCATAATTTAAAGTACTCAATCTTGTTCAAATGTCAATTCTCCTCAAATACCTATAGAATCCATAAAGCCCTAGCAGGCAGTTAGAAATATTCATTTGGAAATGTAAAGTATCTAGAGTAGTCAAAACAACTTTGAAAAAAAAAGAAAAAAAGAACTAAATTGGAGGATTAAAACAATCTGACTTCAAGACTTACTATAAAGCTACAATAAAAAAAGGTAGTGTGGCATTGGCACCAAAATAGCCAAATAGATCAATGGAACATAGCAGAGAATCCAGAAATACACTCATTTATATACACAGACAAATGACTTTTGACCACACTACAAAGGCAATTCTGTGGAGACAGAATAGTCCTTTCAACAAATCATGCTTGAACAACTCAATATCTATATTAAAAAATGAAAATACATTTTGATGAGTCCCTCCAACATATAATTAATTAATTTAAAATGGGTGACAGTGCTAACTTTCAAACCTAAAACTATACAACTTCTAGAAAAAATAGAAGAAAACTTTTGTGACCTTGGATTGATGAAAGATTTGTTATATATATAGAATTCCAAAAACCAAAATACAATTAAAAAATGATAATTCGGACTTTTTCAAAATTTAAAGCTACTACTGTTTGAAAGATTCTGATAGGGGGTGGAGATGATATTTGCAAATCCCTTATCTGATGAATCTACATCTATAAGAACTTCTATAGTGTCCAGTTAAGAGTATGGTTTCAAAAATCAGACTGCTTACGTGATATCATTATTTGCTGCTATTTAACCCCTTACAGTTTCTTAAGTTCTCAATGCTTCAGTTTTATTATGTGAAAAAAAAGAAAGAAATTTACACTACCTACAGCAAAGCATTGTTGCAAGGATTAATTAGTATAGAGCTCATTGATTAGTATCTAATACATAGTGTTCAATAAGTAGAGGAGTGTGGGAAGGGGGAAAGGGAGAAAAGATTAATTATTTACCTCTACAATATTGGAAGGACTAGAATTATAACTACCTCTGGCTGCTGTACTTTTAAACATTGGCCTGAAAATTAGTTTCTCTCAAATATAAGTGAGGACACCTATTGTACTAACACTTATGACACAAAAATGAAATCTGCATCCAAGAAGCACCATTTTGTCTTGAGAAGAAAAAAAGAAAAAAAACTAGGGTCAGCATTTCTATTTTCTGCAATCAGCACAGCTTTTCTGTGTGGCTGAGAAATTACTTAATATCTTCCTAATAAAAGGGAGATCAAACCTCTGCTTCCAAATGGAGTTGAAACTGGGGAGGAAGACAGCAGCAAATCTTGATCAGAGATGACAGATATGCCAGAAAATTAATCCTCAACAAAAATGCAAAATATGATTCTGTGAATTTCTACTTGGGCTATGAGTTGACCAAAAGACACTGCTGTCTGTGCCAAAAAAAAAAAAAAAAAAAAAAAGCCAACAGCAAAATTCATCCCAAATAAAATGTTGGGTTGATCTACTTCTTAATCAACTGCCTTTCCTCCTAAAAGGAGATTACAGATTTTCAACTGGCCTTCATGGTTCCTGACTTTACAAGTGATGCACAGATTGACAAGGCTTCAAACTTTTCTAATAATGAAGCTCTGGTAAGTGGTATCTGGAGACATACTACTTACCATGTCCTGAGTCTACTACACTTTCACCCTCAGGGACCCTTTCCTGAACAGCAACATCCCATGTCATCAAAGGATTATCACATCACAAAGGTGGATGTCACCAATTGTCTCTGCAGTTAGTAGGTTTATAATAGCACTAACACCTTGGTTTTGAGGAGCGGAGCTAGAAGTTGAGCACAGAACAAAGAGGATAGGACATTTAAAAAGGAAGTAACAGAAGCCTATGTCACTTCTGGAGTCATTTTGGGGGAAGCAATAGATTGCTCTGGAAAAAATATATTCCCATATGCAACCCATTTTCAGCGTGGCTACTGAATTTCAGCATGAGGCACTCTGTAAACTCAAAAGTGAAGACTGTTCATACATTTCGGCATTGGAAAGCATTTCTTTCCTTTATTCCCAAGCTGTTGTTCACGAATCTCTTGTTTCTTATGGGTTAGACCTGATACATCCCTTCAAAGCAGAAATGGGAACATTTTCAAGGACAGAGAATTTGTGAATCTGTTGTTTATTTGGAAAACTGGTATTGCAGCTTCCAAACAAATAGCCCTGGCTCTCTTTGGGACCATTCCCTACTATGCTCTTAAAAGCATTTACAACAGTTTGGAGACAGAGAGAGTGAGCTTTATAGCTCAGACATGCAAAGGAAGCACTCTCCTTCCACGTATAAAATGTCTAGACGCAGCAGGATATTCTCACTTGTAACAGCAGTCTAGTTCTGCTACAAAGTTTTTCTTCAGTAGAGACTGTCCTTCAGATGACACAAAATCCCAAACCAAGACTACCAGTGTGAACGGCATGCCAACCACATTCTTTTAGCTCAAATCTGGCACACTTTGTACAGCTGTACTCATTTAAAACTGCAACATAGCAACTGTTTCTCATTTATTCAGTACATCAACAAATATTAAGTACCCACTAAGTGCCCTGAACCATTCTTCAACAATGTATAATTCAACAATGCTAACTCTCAAGGAGCTCCTGATCAATGGCAGTGATTTTTAAGGGCTGGCCTTCCTCTGACAGGGGATTTACATTATTCTCGAGAGTGTTAAAAAACAGAGAGAGGTTGAGAAAGACCGACCACTTGTGATGCCTAGATCCCAAGAGAATGTCAGTGGGTCTTCAAGATGGAGATAAGACTAGTTCTACTCTGTCCATTCTTTGAGAAATGCACAGGATACTAAAGAGAAGGAGGGGCAGTGTCAGGCCGCTTTGAAAATTTGCAAGTGGATCAGTCTCTGCAAGAGTCTTTCCACCTTCCTGCATAAACATATACAGAAGCCCTGACCAGCCTCCCTTTCTTTGGGTGTGATGACTGAAGTCAGTATTATAGTGTCTCTGGAATTTTGAATTGGCAGAATGGCCAGGGAAACCACCACAGAGATTTCACAGTTGCATGACTATTGCCAATGAAGTGACTCACTCACCTCAGAATGCATTGCAAATCATGAGGTCAACTTCAGAGCAGGCAACAGCAGTCAGCCAGAGAACCAATCAGTGGGAGATAAATTCTTCAAAGGGTGAATCTTTCCAGGGAAACACAGTAAAAGAAAGATACAGCCAGAGAAAATATATCAGACCTTTACCACAGACGTACAAATAGAACTGACTTAGCTGTTCTAGGCAAGCTCATAAGGGCTTAAAGAGCTTGAATAAAAATAAACATATTTGTTTTTTCCCCTACAGATATAAATAAGTTTATGGGAAGAAAGCAAACAGAGACTATAAAAGAAACTGAATGACCTTATGGAGAAACTCTGATTTTCTCTTATGCTCTTAAGCACCATTTGTTTTGCTGTTCCAGCAATTGAAATGTTTTAACCAGTTCAATATGGTTTATCACTACCATTGTTAAGCTATGCCTCAGTAATTCCACCCTCCTAATTCTTCTCTTCCAAATCATTACATCAAATGTCTGATGCCACTATGGGGTCAATTCAACTTCACTGACTACTGGAAGACTGTACTTTATGGAAAAATGAGACAGCATTTGTCATAAGACTATACCAGGAAGATTCTTGAGGTCCTCCTATGTTGTTCTTTGAGATACTTCCTTAATTGACAAATCACAATTTTTGGATAACTGAGATAGAGGAAGCTTTTATGATAAAATAATTTCAAAATAAAATAAAAGGGAAAATAATATGTTTCCCCAGTTGTCAGACTGGAGGTGGCAGGCTTCAGTGAACACTAGGGACATCAACCTTTAAAAAAATAATGGTAATGGCCTCTATTATTTGAAGTTTGCTTTTCCTAACCAGATCTTGTCGGTACAGGCTCTTCATGCCCACTAAGCACCATTACCAAGTAAGGAGACAAAAAATTGTTCACTACATGTTCCACCCACTAGAGGATAGATTTCATGTAGGCAGAGGTTTTGATTGTTTCATACACTCAGGATCTAGAACAATGCACATCACACAGTATATACACAATAAATATTTAGGAATGCAATGAATCAATTAAGTGCAAGTTTGTACCTGTGACTTAATTTGCTGAAGAAATATGCAGGAATTTAACTTCTATCTAATTGATGCCTCTTAGAAATTTGAAAGATTCACAGATTCAATCTGCTTTAACACAGAGTTTCTCTGCTAATTCACACATTTCCTTTTGGTCATATGCACATAGGACTTTTCTTACCAAGTTTGGCATGGAAAATAGGGAAGCCTAAGCTAAAAACACTCCTTGGGAATTTTAAATTGACGTCAACAGGTCAGCAAAGAGGTCAGAAGGAAAATCAGAGAGGACTTTAATAAATCTAGGCCAGAAGTAGAGTCAGTAGAATCGAAATTAAATCAAAAGGTGAGGCCAAAAGGTGAATTTGGGCTTCTTCTTTGTCGAAGCCTTAGATCATTTGGGTTAAGGATGAGAGAGAGCCTCTCATTACTTCCTTTTTAAGAGGAAGGGACTAAAAACTGGCCACTGGAACTGGGTCATGGGGCATAGCAATCCAGGTAAAACAATTACCTAATAGGAGCTAGTATAAAACAACTCTAAGCTGAACCTTTATTTTTTGTAGCAATTTGAGTCTTGAGAAAAATGGTCATGCATGAATTTCAAGTTTTCTATTAGAAATAAACTTGGAAGTAATGTATTCCACAAAAGTAGATAATTTTATAGAATAAAATAAACGTTAAACACATACACACACATGTGAAACCTATAAATTCTACAAGGTATATTTCCTTTCTAATCTATGGCTATTACTAAGAGTGATCACTTATACCAAAATTAATTTAGAGGCAAAAGTCTCCAGCTATTGAATGATCCATTTTGGGATTTCCAACTAAAAGTTCCTAGTACATTATCTAAGCTTCCAGCTCATTTACTCCCTGTATGAAATTTTTCCTATTCATTCCATCAGCCCACTGACCAACTCTCAAACCCCCTTCCTAAAATTTTGAGGCAGAACATTAAAGAAAAGGATAATAGATGAGATCTATATAAAATCTGTTGCATGCATCTATAGTAATTCTACCAATTAGGAAATACCTATTCAACTGAAAAAATCCACAAAGAGGTCCACATCAAAACTTTGATCTCCCTCTGTCCTCCATCCTCCATGATGGCCTTTAAAAACACATCATGGGGCACCTACATAGCTCACTTGATTAAGTGTCCGACTTTGGCTCAGGTCATAATCTCACAGTTTGAGTTCAAGCCCCACATCGGGCTCTGTGCTGTCTGAACGGAGCCCGCTTCAGATCCTCTGTTCTCTTCTATCTCTCTGCCCTTCCCCAACTTGCACTCTTTCTCTCTCTCAAAAATAATAAACATTTTAAAAAATAAAATTAAAATAAAAACAGAATCTATTTGAAGTATCTACTTAGTTACTTGTCAGTTAACAATTCTTAGTTGGTTCCCCTTAGCAACTACATCTTTAAGCACATAGACTAGACAGTTGAAGAACACACAAAGCAGCAAACTAAATAGGAAGTCATTTTATCAAATGTAATTATTTTTAAAAACCCTGGAAAATAATATAGACACCATAGATATAGTTAAAAAAAAGTTAAAGCCAACAGTCACGCATGTAACCTACTGTCCTTCCTGAGCAAAAATAGCTATAGTTACATTACATTTTAAAAAATTTACTCTCTGGTTTGTTTTTTTTTACTCCCCTAAACTCTTATATTCTTTTTTAAAGATTTGGAAGCAAAATTTTCCCCCCAGCCTTAATCTGTAATATTTCAAAATATTGAATTAATCTTTGATCTTCACCTGAAAAGTGAGAAACTAATCACAAGTAGTTATGTAGTTGTCTTAAGAGATGGAAAAATTATTTTTCTTCGTGTCATCTGCGCAATGGCACACAGTCTGTAATACTTTCAAAGCTTTCTTTTCAACACAGCAGGCTCCAAACTCATATATATATGTTATATATATATAACATATATATAATATATATGTATGTATATTATATACATGTAAGTATAGATATATAATACATATTATCCATAATATATATTATATACACACAATTATATATATAAAATTTTCTCTTTATGTGTATATATATTCTATGTGTGTATATATATATATTTATATGTGGAGATATATATATATATTATATATATACATAAATATTTCCAACAGTAAACAGAATCACTCAGAAAAGGATTTGCAAAACTCTAGTCTCACAAACTAGCCAGTGTTTTGTTTTCCCATCCATGGTAATGACAACTGCTAGATTTTCTCAAGGCTCCTCTGGATTTTCCCAGTATATTTATTTCATTTAATGTTACGTATGTAGGAAAGAAAACTTGGTACATAGTGTGAATGTAAAACCACACACAGATTTTTAAAAATCATTTAAGTGAGCCTATAGCACAGAAGCAAGACACTGATCAGATTTCCAATTGTGAACAAAAGCATCTAAGGATAAGAATTCCTTCCAACTGTCTTCTCAAGAGTCCCATAACAAATAAGACTTACTGGATTCACACATAATGTTTTCTCCTGTATCTTTTCTGGTTTTAAAAAGAGCTATATCGTAATGTGAAACATGAGCCAGGTACTTTGTATTTCAGGAAATTATGTGGAATGATTTCCAACACAATTCCAACAGATGTAAGAGACTTTAAATGACTGTCCTTAGTGGCAGTGTCCTTTCCTTCCCCCAAACCCATCTACTTATTTCTCTTCATGGACAATATCTTTCTTCCTCTTATTTATTTGTTCTGTCAACTCAATTCAGCCTAATTCTCAATTATTTATTAAGTACTTCTGTGTAAGACAACTGTAAGGATTTCAAATACTAACAAAGCATCATGTCTCCACTGGAATTAGAAACTCTTTCAAAGGCAAATTCAGTGAATACCATAGAGATGGAAATGAAAGGATCACAACCAGAATCTTCTTGTTTATTTGTAGGGCCTGAGAATATAAAAGTTAATAAATTACACTCTCAAGTGGAGATTTAATATACTTTCTATCCTTTTACCTTGACATATTTACCTTTAAACAAAAAAACTGAAAAAAATACTAAATTTATGCTTTTATAACTTTAGGTTTCTAAAACAAAGTTATATATGTTTATAAAAACATAGATATGTTTTTATATGACTAAAATTGAGCAAAACTTTAAAATGTTTATTAAATTTACTTATTATTGTACATATCTGCATAATTTGTTAGTGGGTCAGCAATTAGATGAGTAATAAAGTAAAAAATATTTAGTATAATTTATAAACTAGTATATGTTTCTTCAAATAAATTTATCTTTGTTGCCTTTATCTCAACAAGAATTATGTTGATCAATATCTCCTTTTTACATTATTTGTCTCCTATTGACATCAATGATCTAAATGGTTAAGAATATAAACATAGTTTTCACAATTCAAATGTATTTTGTCAAAATTACATATGAAAACAAATATAAAAAAGTGAAGGTATTTCTCACATATAATTTCAGAAATGTTAGTTTTTCTTTTAAAATATTCAAAAAACATAAAATACTATAATTAGTTAACATCAAATTTTAAAATTGATAATTTTAATAAAGCTAGAGATTTTCATTTAATTTTGAAAACCATGTAATTCCATTTTATTTATCCTTATAAAGTATTTTTATAAAAATAAGACTATTTGAAATTCTAGGGATCAACCTTCATCTAGTTGCTAATATAAAGAATTGGCTTCATATGTTATAGCTAGACCTGTAAGTATACGTAATATGAATTATTTAATATTATAAAAGGTTCTTTATTCCCTATGTCCAACTGTGATAAATAATGTGTTAACTTAAGAGTACCTCCCAAACCATGAATTATAAATGATAAGAAGTAGAAACAAATGATTGCTCAGCACTACCGGGAAAAAAATAGTATTAAAATTTATTGCATTCATGATGAGGAAAAAAATATGACAACTTAAAATAATTTGTATTTTTCATTCTTAAGATTTCACTGCTCAAATCCTCCCCATACTCCAAAGGAGTGTCCATATTCAACATAAGAGGGGCACAGTCCACCAAATTTGGGGGCTTTAGTACACTTTTCCTTCCAAGGAAATAGGGTAGGATATGTTAAGAAGCATTTCTTAGAGCCACAAAAATATCTATGCCAGTGCTGAACTCTGGACGCCTAGGAGTTTTAAAGTAATTCTGAATATGGATTTATGACACACAGGGTTCTCAAAAGCTTAAGGGCTCAAGGCAGAAATATCCGTAACTCAAGTCCAAGGGCATTACTATCCAGTACCTACATACTGTCTCATTCACATGGTAGGGTGTAATTAATGTTGTAGTCATTAAAGAAGCTGGTGACTGGGGCGCCTGGGTGGCTCAGTCGTTTAAGCATCTGACTTCAGCTCAGGTCATGATCACGCGGTCCGTGAGTTCGAGCCCTGCGTCGGGCTCTGTGCTGACCACTCAGAGCCTGGAGCCTGTTTCAGATTCTGTGTTTCCCTCTCTCTCTGACCCTCCCCCATTCATGCTCTGTCTCTCTCTGTCTCAAAAATAAATAAACGTTAAAAAAAATTTAAAAAAAAAAGTTGGTGACTAATTACACAGGTGTGGGGTAAGGAACATGTAGAAGAGTAAAACACAGTGGTAATGTTTGAAGTCTGCTGATAGGAAGTTTTCATAATTCTAGAAAAACACGGTATAGTGAGAGAAGAGGATAAATTTATCTCTAAACAATTTAAATGTGAGGTATTAGAATTGCTCGGAAGACGTTCTGTTAAGTAACTGGACATCTTTAACTGGATTAAAATAAAACAAATGATAAAGGCTGAAATCTCAAGGACCATGCCTTCATTTTTTTTTTTTTGAAAAGTTAAGAAATTACAAAATATCCCAAAAAGTAATACAAAGGATGCTCAATTTAATAATGTGGAATAAAGTGGGCATTTCCTTCTTTTCTTCCTAAGAATGAAAATTGCAAATGTAATTAAAATCCTACTTTTGGCAAAAATGGTCAACATAAAATGTAGAACCACAGGATAGTTGAAGGAGCTGTTCATACAATGGGAATCAAGCAAGGGCACACACAAAGAATCGGGTAGAAGAAATCATGGCAGTTAGAATCAGGAAAAAAACAAACAGTAAAAATAATTTTTTAAAAGAGCATAACCTAAGTCACGATTGCTAAAGCCTTTGTTTTTAACAGCAGGACAGTGGTACGCACATGGGGGGAAGATGGAAATAGGGTGGAGTTAAAAATTTTATTGCACAGACAAGCTATATTTTCAGGAAGCTGTCTGCCTCTGAACCAACAAAGCAGAAGAGAGACCTTACATTGTCAAAAGTCCCGACGCTGGTGAGAAGTAATTGCTATATGAATTCCCCACAAGCCCAAGGATCTTAAAATAATACCAGTTGGTCTGGAATATAATGACAACTCCTCCATCACACACATTTTCTATCAGTACCAGGTCCAGGAAAATTTTACTTCCTTTAAGGGTGAATAGTGAACCTAATAGATCAGCACAGGATCGATACAAAAATGCTACAGAAATGCAGAAATAGGGGCGCCTGGGTGGCGCAGTCGGTTAAGCGTCCGACTTCAGCCAGGTCACGATCTCGCGGTCCGTGAGTTCGAGCCCCGCGTCAGGCTCTGGGCTGATGGCTCAGAGCCTGGAGCCTGTTCCCGATTCTGTATCTCCCTCTCTCTCTGCCCCTCCCCTGTTCATGCTCTGTCTCTCTCTGTCCCAAAAATAAATAAAAACGTTGAAAAAAAAATTAAAAAGAAAAAAAAAAGAAATGCAGAAATAAAAATATGAAACAAAAGTAAAATAAATAAAAGCCACACACATACAAAAAAATAACATGGGACATATAAAAATTATCACAAAATATTCCATTAGTTACAGTCCTCCAAATTAACGAACTAATCAACCCTATAAAAAAAATATTATGGGTGTTTAAGGATGAGATGTTTGTGAACTAAAAAGCCCAGAAAAAGATTAAACAAACAAAATACATAAATGAAGACAAAAGTGGAAGAAACATAAGGGTATGAATAATATTAAAAACACAATAATGGAAGGCGATAACCAATGTGAAAAAGACAAAGAAAAAGTAAATCATGATAGTTTAACATGTAAGAGAAAAAGACAAGAAGTACAGATAAAGGGGATTCAACATATACATAATTGGAATACCCAAAGAGGAAATCTAAAAATAGTGACATAAGTGAGTCAACACGAGCTGTATCCCAGGTAAAAGGACTTCAGATAAAAAGAAACACTTCTTTATGAAGTCAAAAATATAACCAAATGATTATTAAATACATGAAAGTTGTCTCCTCTTACAAGATAAACCCAAATCAGAACTGCCCAGACATATAATTTTCCACTTATAACACTGGGGAAAGATGGATAATGTACCCTGTTGAGGATGGTGTGGATAAACATGAACACACATATGCCTAACCAAAGTGTAAATCAATAGGACACTATTATGGAAAATTTGCTTATAAATTTACCAACTTCAAATGCATTTCACACAGACACAGCAATTCCTCTTTCAGAAATTTTCCTGTAAATATAATCCTATAAATTTGAAATGACATATGTATAAGTCATTCTTTGCAATATTTATAACAGAAAACAATTAGAAGCAACACATATACACACACATAATATACACACACATCATACAATTAAATATCATACAGTCATCAAAATGAATGAAATACTAACATAATAATAATAATAATAATAACAAAATTATCTTCAAGATACATTGTGAAAAATATTAAGCTATAGAACAACTTGTAAAGTCTGCTATCAGTTGATTGAAAAATAATGAAAGATGTGTTTGCATACATGAGTGTGCTATTTCTATTTGTGTGAATCTCAGGGAGAATACACACAACTGACAACAAGAGTTGCCTCTGGAGACGGGACCAGAGATACAGCTAAAGAATAAATAATTTGAGTTACAAATTTGGAAACCACATGAAAACTTTCAATAAGAATTTACATTTACATGCTATTCAGGTTTGGTAAGCACATTTCCTTACTAAAGGAAATATAGTGGCCTAAATAATTTAAGGTGGATCAAGGAACAATCTATATCTTAAAAAAAGTTGAATATACCAGCACTGCCCAGGAGAACTTTATGAAATGATGGAAATGTTCTATAATTCTGCACTGACCACTATGGCAGCCATAAACCATATGTAGCTATAGCTATTAAGCATGTGAAATGTGGTTAGTGTAACCAAGGAAGTGAATTTTTTATTTAATTTTCTTTAATTTAAATTTAAGTGGCCACATATGGCTAGTGGCTACCATATTGCAGTGCAGAGCTTCAGATGAAAATGAAAACGGTGCACTCTAACTACTAAATACTAAGTTCTGAAGCCAAAAGTTGTCATTAACAATTTAGATTTTTTTCCATGTTAACACATCACCCTGTGTAAGTAGTTCAGTCTTCAGCTAGGTAGCTGTTTCTCAAACTCTTCCTTTTTTTTTTTTTTTTTTTAAGTCTCTTGGAGTAATCTCCACATCCAGTGTGGGGCTCAAACTTACAACCTCAAGATCAAGAGTCACTGGCCCTTCCGACCAAACCAGTCAAGCACCACTCAAACTCATAAAGTCTCAGCTGAGCCACATGTTACCTTTGTAGAAATTAGGAAATGGGAACAGCTCCACAGGCAGATGGCTTGGCCAATGATCACTGGTATGGGATGTGAGGCACCCAGAACCATTCTCTGGGCAGTCCTGGCTCCGTGCTATGGCACAGACCTTAGGGAGCAGAATATGGGTGGGTTCATCATATTTTTATGTCCTTGTGGGTCCTGCTACCCTAGTGCTATGAAACACCTGACTAACTATACATAGTGGTTCTGCCTGTAATCTTTCTCAAAACGAAGACGAAGAGGACCAATCAACCACAGCAGAACTCCCAGATCAAATCCCTCTTATCACCCCTACTTGTTTCTGTTTACCTCTTAAAATTCCAGCGGAAACATGACTCCACGATCTGAACTTTATTTCCTCCATAATTACTCTTTTGATAGGAATCCTGGTAATACGTGCCTCAACATACCAGTTTGAAGTCTCAACAAGGTAATTTATGTACAGCACTAAGCTTTTGTCTAGGCTAGGATGGATGCAAAGTAAATCTTAGCTCTTATGTTAAAAGGAAACTAAACTTATGAATTTTTCAACTGCCACCTGGCTGCTGGGTGAAGGGTGCACAAATCCCTGATGAAGTCATGGGAAAAGGGCCTAAGAATGACTCGTAAGCCTGTGTGTGTGTGTGTGTGTGTATGTGTGTGTGTGTGTGTGCGCGCGCACGCGCATGCATGGATGTATGTGAATGGGGGGGGGGAGTCTGCTGAATGGAATTAATTGTATTAACCATGACACTTATTACAGCTATATCTTCTGACTTTCCTCGTTTAGTCAGTAATACCGAAAAATTTCCATCAACCCATTTGGTATATTTTCCTGACTTCTGTGCCATGTTCAAATTAATCCCATTTTAAAGAGGAGGAAATTGAAACTGAAATAATTTAAGTGATTACCCAGAATCACACAGGTAGAGGCAGAGGGCAGTTCTTATTTAAGTTGAATTTGTTTGACCAAACTTCAGTTGTCTAAAAACAATATGCCAGTCTGTCACAATTAATACCAATGACCCAAAGAGTGTATAAATTAGAAAGAAAGTCTGTCTTTAACTCAATTGGTTACCCAATTCCTCTTATTATAATTTATTCTGGGACAAATCCTCCCCCTTACAGAACTCCTGAACTCAGAGTAGAAGAGGTCATAAAACTCATGGTCCTCAATCTACACATGAGTAGCAGTGATTCATCCAGAGTGAGTCATCATTTCCCTTCTTGGATCTTCTAATGACCAATGTCACACATGAGAAATAACTGGACAAACTATAGCTAAGATTATTTCTCTACAGGAGAAATGAGAGATAAAACAAGTTTCTTAAGGGATAGATCCTTGGACTGTGGAATCAATTCCAAGGAAAGAAAGATAAATCTTTTTATATATTTCATTAATACTCACTGCAGCAAATAAAGCCACAAATACAACACACCCACTATTTGTTAATACATATATAAATTATTATTTTGATCTCTTTTGACTCAAATGAGGGAACTAGGAAGGGGGTCTGATCTATTTCAGGTCCCAAATTAAATATAACCAATTTAAAATTATTCAACACAGAATTTATAAATAAAACAAGACTCAGTTGAGCTGGTAACACTTCCTCTTTGTCTCCCACTCTCTGAAGTGTGGCAAGCTAACCTTTAGGCCTAAAAATAGGGCAGCCTTGCTGAGTCACTAATAAATTTTAGCTGTACACCTCACAAGAAGACAAAATGCTCTACAACAATACTTAGCTTGTCTTCCTGAGTCCATACTCTTGTCATGAAACTGAAACCAAATTTCATGATGGTTCCAGAAAACTATTCCTGACATATGAGACCAATGTCAGTGACTTAGAGGCTCCCATTCACTTTGGTACAGAAAGGGGACTTTCCTCCTTACAGAAGTAGAAATGAGGTTATCTACCTTAGCTCCATCAGTCACCATATTCCCTTATTAGTGATTTATTCTCAGAAGATTCTTCATTCTTATGGTTACTCACAGATTCAGACTCACTAAGTCTGGAAGGAACACAGAAGTCAGAAAATCCATGTTCCTAATTATACACCTGAAAACAACACACACAGTACTGTCAGGAACAGTCTCATGTGTTACTAGCAAAGTTTCTTTTTAACTCCAGAGTTCCAAATGTCTTTATCTTGCAATTTCTCAACAGCATGGTGACATGGAATCCAGTAGATAATATAAAATGGCTTTATACTGCATGCATTTATTCATTTAATAAATATTCAGCTCCAATGTGTGCAAGCTCTTGTACTAGGTGCTGAGTATACTACAAGGAACACAGTTGACATGCTTTCTGCATTCTCGGGATTTGGTTAAGTGGGTTACATAGACAGTAAGAAAGGCAATTATGATAGTGTGACATTTATGTATGAGAGAAGTACAGGAGTGTTACAGAAGAATACGGGCAGAGAAATCAGTAGAGAGGAAGACGTAAAAAAAAAAAATCCCTAACCTGAGTTTGGACATGAAGGACAGCTTTCTGGAGGAAGTAATACCTGAGCTATCACCTGAATGATTAGTTAAGAGTTAACCTAGAAATGACAATGGGGGCAAAAAAGGAAGAGGGTTCCAAGCAAACTTAAAGACCCAGAAGTGAAATAAAACAGTCCAAATAAACCAAAAGCCATTCAGTCTAGCAGACTGCATGGGCCAGGATAGCATGGTGAGCCATGAGGTTAGAAAAACAAGCAAGAATCAGATCATAAAATGTCATTATTATAAGCTGCATTAAGGAGTTTGGACTTTTGTCTAAAAGCTTCAGAACACAACAAAGAATTTTAACATCTGAGAAAGATTATGGAGGCTAATTATGTGCAGGGAAAGAATTAGAAGAGACAAGATTTAAGGCAAGGAAACCAGTTATCAAGCAGCAGCTCAGACATCCATGCAAGCAATGTGGTAGTCTGAATTAAAATTGGGAATGCACTGAATAAGTATTTATGCACTTGAATAGATAGAATTGTGTTTTTACCAGGGCAAACCAAAGTGTACCCAAGGGCTTATCCCTCTCTTGCCCCATCGACCATAAATTCAGGAGATCACAGATCAATCCATCAACAAAGCTTCCAGAGTAAACCACCCAACCTCCAATACTGCTAGATTGGAGTCTTCTGGGTTTACGGAATACAGGCTAACAGAAGCCATCCTCTCTCACTAGCACTCATCCTACAGATGCTTATTGAGGGCCTGCTTTATTTCAAGCATTGAGGTCCACATCTTGGGTATAGAAGTAAAAAGGACAAAATATCCACACCTAAAGATTCCTTTATTGTAGAGGTGACAGATCTGTAAACAGATAATTATAAAACAATGTCGTATGTGAAGTTATAGTTACTCTGAGTATACAGAAACACATAATCCAACTAAGGAAATCATTAAAGTCTTTGTGGGTGGCTTTACTGAATGAGTACAGGGCTGATTCATAAAAAAAAAAAAGTAGGAATAGATAGAAGAAGAGAGGAGAAGGGGAAAATGGCATCAAATACATAAGGCATGAAAGTGAACAGGATGGTTTCTACAGGAGGAATATAAGCAATATTGTGCAAATGAAGCATGAAGTGAGAGACAGACTATTGTAAGATAAAGCTCAAGAGGTTCATAGAGAGAGCCTATTGGGTCATGCTAAGAAGGTGAGATTTTATTCATTAGAAAATGGATAGTCATTGAAAATAACAATAAGAAGAGAAAAGAATAGAATCAGATGTACATTTCAGATACAGATATTGGTATACTGGTTACTGTACAGAGAAAGGGATTGGATAGAGCATATCTAAAGGCAAGGACACAGGGTAGGAGTCTCTTAAAGTAACCAGAAAGAGAAATGATAAAATTCCAACTAAGGCTGGTAACATTAAGGATGAAGAGCACAATGAATGAGAGAATTTCCTAGAATAAAATATCAGCAGAATTTTAAAATGCATTGGATTGGAGTTGGTAAGGGCATAGGAGAAAAGGGTGGGCAATTAGTTTCTAACTTTGGGGAATGAGCAGGTTCTACAATTGACATAGATAATACTGTAGATGAGTTATTTTGCATATTGAGTTAGGACAGTCTAGGTAACATGTAGATGGAGACACAGCATGTTAATTATATATATGAGTTATCAGCATATAGGTGGCATTGAAAACCTTAAGAACAAAGGAAGCATCTATTTGCTTATTTTCCAACTGGACCAGATACATATTAAGTACTTTATATGCATATAAGATCATTAAATAGAGTGAGAAGAACTGGGACAGGAATAGAACACTGATAGCTAATAAAATTAACATTCAGGAAGTGAAAGAAGGCAGAGGATTCTACAAATGAAATGGGAGAAACCATCAGTCAATTCAAAGAGTAACAAGGGTGGGTATTATAGAGGTCAAGAGAACAGAGATCAAGATGAGTTATTCCAGTAAGGACTAAAAAATGATCTTTTATTTGACACTGTCAGACTTTTACATCATATGAGTGAGAGAATTATCACCAGAGAAGTCACTGACAGAAATAGGGCATTCAAATCGGCCTCCTTGTATACCAATGGCCAACTATCTTAGAGCTTCCAGATGCTGGTCCCTTGTTCCATACAACTAGGAAACTATGTTGGTATAGTTGCTAAATGGTATAGTTGCTAAATGCCTTCTTCAGAAAGATGAGTGTTTCAACTACATGAATATTGCTATTGCTTAAAACAAAGAGATTCTATGATTGCTAAGATGCATAATTTTCCCAGATCTGTCCTGTTGCAAATCTAAGCAACTTCATTATTGAATCTAGTTGTTGCAGGAGAAAGAATTAGGAAAGTAAGTTCAGATATTGAATGAATCTACAGAAGTTATTCCTGTACTTTTAATATCAAATGGGATGAGTATGGATAGCAAGGGATACTAGCCCTATCTCAGTAATTTTATCTGAATCTATTCAGTTCCTATGTTTGGCAAGTACAGATAATGAGAAATGTGTATGCCATATTATGTCTTAAATGTTGTCTATGCGATGCAGGAGCTTAAATGAATAATTTTATTTTTTCTTTGAAGACAGTCAAAATGAAGGAACTCTCTGAAGTAATGTTGGGAACAGAACAGAAACTTTTCTATAACATGGAAACAGCACTGAACCAAGGAGTCAAGAGAGCAAGTATTTGGCCAGTATTAACCTGCCTGGTCGTCTTAGGTAACCCATTTAACCCTCAGGATCTTAGATTTCTCATCTACAAAATCTGGTTGGACTAGATAGCCTGTCAATCCTTCCAACAGTGTTAGTATTATTACAGGTATGATTAGGCATTATGATATACAAATCCATTATTTCATAGGACACCCCAAGGACTCCAGGAAGGTATGTGGTCTACCCTTACTTTGGAAATTTTTGTACTCCTTCAAAATAGAAAAGCAAGATGAGAGGTGAAACTTTTGTTTTCTTGCAAGATGAAAAACTTCATTTATAAATCTGAGGCAATGCATGCCAATCTCACAGTAAACACCCTCCCAAGAATTGACCTAATCCAAAAAATTAAAGATCCCCTGAGGAACACAGAGCCTTTATCACAAGTTTTGCTCTGAAATACTTACCAAGTCGCTATTTGAAATGCCTATCTCATTAAATCACAAACCTTGAGCTGGGCCTGAGAAAGATGTTCATGAGTGGAATTGCAATGTTCTGACAGCTCTTTGGAAGGAGACCTCAGAGAATTTCAAATAATTAAAGCATTTACACTTCAGAAGCAGGAAATAGACTGAAAGACTTTCAAATATATCTTGTTTCTGCAGTCTTATCAGAAGGTTGACACAAAGCAGTGAAAGAACAAAAAAGATAATTACCTAGAAACATTTGGACATAAAATTAAGAAACCCAATCATTCAGCATCTGAAAATTCTAATTTTAAATTTTCATTTTCATTTAAAACTAACACAGGTGCATTTTAAAATATTGAAAAATAGAACAAGGGGGAAATGTTTATCTTCCCTTTCCACTTTCCCCCAAAATCAAATAAATAATGTGAGGGAGAGAATAGGAGAGGACAGAAAAGATTTTCATTCACTTGAGGATGCATATAATAATAGATAGATATCATTTATAAAACACATTTTGTACCTGGGACTGGAAAAAACCCAATCAAAAAACCTAAAATAGTTCTAGGATCAAGTAAACTTAGTCCATAATTTTCTTAGGGCTTTAGTGACTCCTGAAAATGTAAATATCTGTCAAATGTTACAGGGTGATCTACGTATCAGAGAGAAAAGAGAGAAAACAACAAATATGAACTACTCAAATTAGTACACAAAAACAGATCACTTTATGAAGGTTGTGGGAAGGAAATTCCTGTAACATTAAAGGTTTAACTTTGGCCATCGTGTCAATATGTTCACAAACTGCCTTCCTTAACTCATTTACTTTGGTATTTTCCTCACATATCCTATCTCTCCAGAACTCCAACCACTCAAAATTCCTTACTGTTTCTCCTTTTAGTCTGGGTGCCCAAAAAGTCCTTTAAAAAATGGGCTTTGAGACTACGCAGATGATTTGGCAGGATCCCAGAAAGGATGCATAGGTATGTAGCAAAGTAGGACTAGGGGGAAAAAAAAGAAAAAGCTCTAGCAGGATACATTGTAAGCAAGTAACCTTAGAAGGTAACTGGTGTTCAATTTCACTGAGAATTTGGGAGAAAATATAAAACACAACTCAGAGTTATCACATTTGAAAGGTAGGGAGCTGGAGTATTTATTCTCCAGCTTCATCCATCATTGGCTGAGGGATACTCCCAAAGGCATGAATTCCACTTGCTGGGTAGCCAGGTCAAGGGGCAGTCTTCCAGTAGAGAGCAATAGGAAGTCAGCTTACATACTGACCCTTGAATGCTGAGAGGATATGGGTCGGCAAAGGCAATCTGCTGCATTTCTCAAATACACTCCACACATTACAACTCTCATACTTACATACATGTTATTTTTTCTGCCTACAGTATTCATTTATTCTTTATTTCCCTCTTCTAACATTAAGCACTTACTGATTTACTCTTCAAAATTCTTTCTAAATGCCAAATCATTTCATGAAGTCAAGTTTATTTAACAGTTTTGCTTTATGGAAAAATAGTATAATAGCTAATATTCACATAGTGCTAAGTACCTCAGCACCTTCTGAGAACTGTACTACTACTATGTTCATTGTACTGCAGAGAGCAAAGTAATGGTGTCTGAGACTTCAAAGGTAGTAGGTGATAGAGCCAGAATTCAAGGCAAGGTGATATATTTCTAGAATCCATGCTCTGAGCCACAATACCCCAAAGACATATAAGATGTAGCCAGCCAACTGTCCTCAGGAAGCTTAGCATCTAGTTGGAGATACAGGTTATTCACATATAAAGATAAGGCATACCTTTAATAACTGATAAATTAATAAAATAAATACCAAGTGTTCTTTTGTACACACCAAGAAAAAATAGATTGGAAGGAACTAACCAGAAAACAATAGTAAGAGGTAAAGAGGTATAAAACATAAAAGAAAGCTGGGGCACCTGGATAGCCCAGTCAGTTAAGTGTCCAACTATTGATTTTGGTTCAGGTCATGATCTCATGGTTCATGGGATCAAGCTCAGCCCTGAAAGCACAGAGCCTGCCTGGGATTTTCTGTCCCCCTCTCTCTCTGCCTCTCTCTCTCTCTCTCTCTCTCTCTCTCTCAAAAATAAATAAATAAACATTTAAGAAAATAAATAGAATATAAAGGAGAGATAAAGGATAGAAATAAGAAAAACTAACATGCATCCACTAGGAGTTGTGTAAGGAAAAAAACATTGGAAAAGACACCATTCAAGTACAAAATGGTAGTTAATTTTATAGAATGGATTAAAGGCATACTTCTCAGACTAAGAAGCAAACTGAATATCAATAAAAAGACTTAAATATAAATCCACAGTAGACACATGTGCAGTAAAACTGGAGAACACCATAGAGGAAGATTTTTTAATTTTTTAAAAATGTTTATTTGTTTTTGAGACAGAGACAGAGACAGAGTCTGAGCAGGCGAGGGGCAGAAATAGAGCGAGTCACAGAATCTGAAGCAGGCTCCAGGCTCTGAACTGTCAGCACAGAGCCTGACATGGAGCTCCAACCCACAAACCATGAGATCATGACCTGAGCCAAAGCCGGATGCTCAACCAACTGAGTCACCCAGGTGCCCCAAAGATTTTTTTAAATAACCTAAAATCAAAGGCAGGAAACATTAAAAAGAACAAGAAATAGACTGACAGCAGGCTTCCCAAGAACAATCACAGAAGTCAAAAGGCAAAGCGGTATTTCAAAGTACTGAGAGAAAATAACCATCAACTTAAATTTAAATGTTCAGCTAAATTATCATTTAAAAGTAAGAAGGAAATCAAGATACTTAGAGAGAGAACATTAATCACTAAGTGACCCTCCATGATAGGAATATTAAAATTATAAAACATTTTGTTTAAGTTTTATTTATTTAAGTAATTGCTATACCCAACAAGGGGATCAAACTCATGACCCTGAGATCAAGAGTCACGTGCTCTTTTGACTGAGCCAGCTAGAAGCCCCAGAAGTACAAAATATTTTTCAAGAAATTTAAAGGAAATTTGACATAGAAAGAAGGAATGGGATACTTGAACAAAGGTGAACAAGGGAATTAGCAAACATTTTAACAAATCTAAGCATGAGTTGACTGCATAAAAATAAACATGACAGGGCACCTGGGTGGCTTGTCAGTTAAGTGTCAGAATCTTGGCTTCAGGTCAAGTTAGAATCTGGTGCTTTTGTGAATTCGAGCCCTGCATCCATTCTCTGCTGGCAGCATGGAGCCTGTTTGGGATTCTCTCTCTCTCCCTCTCTCTCTGCCGCTACCACTTGCACTGTATGTATTTACAAAAAATATAAAAATAAACATGACAACTAAGTTGAGGAATTAAATATTTGGTGATACAAACATACTTGACAACAACATAAAAAAAGTGGTGAGAAAGGTTAAGATATTCTAAGTCTGACATATTTAGAGGAGCTACTAATTACTTCCAAGAAATATAAATGGAAAACTTCCAAATCATTGTTGTGTGTATAGAGAGAAGGGAAGGAATAAAGGAAATTCAGTGAATCCATGATGTTGGAAAGAGGGGGAGGGCTGGGTGGCTCAGTTGGGTAAGTTTCTACTCCTGATATCAGCTCAGGTCATGATCTCATTGTTTTTAAGATCGAGCCCCACATCAGGCTCTGTGCCTATGTCATGGAGCCTGCTTGGGATTCTATTCTCCTTCTTTCCCTGCCCCTCCCCTGCTTGTGTTCACCCACTCTGTCTCAAAAATAAATAAACAAACATTAAAAAAAGACTTAAAAAAATGTTGGAAGGGGGAAAATCAAATAAAAAGTCGATTAAATCTAAAGAACAAAACAAGATATTATGTATATGTGCTGCCGAAGCCAGCACCAAAACAAGGTATTATGAATAACAACAACTAACAGTTACATAAAGCTTATATATGCTGAGTACCGCTCTCAAGGTTTTACAAGTCCTTTATTCCTCACAGCCTTATCAAGTATGTCACCTGATAATAAACCCTCACATTACCAATGACAAAAGTGAAGCAAAGGGAGGTTAAGTCATTTGTTCAACAGCTAGAGCTATTAAGTGCCAGAGACTGAGTAAAAAGACACAAAGTATATACCAAAGTCCATACAAAGTCTGTAGCTAGGACCTTATGCTGGTTCCAGAAATGAATCCAAATATATTAGTAACTATAATAAATAAACTGCATTAAACTCACAGAATAATAACAAATTCTCATAACATACTATCTTTTTTAAAAAGGCCAATGAGATCAAAAGCTAGATATTTGTAAATATAATTTAAAAATCTCAGTCAAGACTCTTCATGAAAAAGAGAATGAATAAAGAAGAGGTGACATTTAAACAAGACAAACTTCAGATAAACTGTTTAAATTTACAAGTTTCACCAAGGTTGCTAGATGGATAAAAAAAAATCAGTATAAAAAATCTATTGCTTTCATCCCTATATTACCACAGCAAGTGATTTGAAATATACTTTAAAAAATACTATTTCCAATCACCCTCTAAATGCCTAGGAATAAAATATATATTAATTTTTAAGACTAAAATGTAAACAGTACTAAAAAGACATCCAAGACAACTTTACCATAAGAAGAGACACACAATCCTTTGGATGGGAAGACAGAGTAAGGTAAAGATGACAATTATACCCAAATCAATCAATAATTTAATTTAATTTCAATAAAAACAACTGGAGTATTTTGGTGAAATATTGTAAACAATCCTAAAAATCATTTGAAAGGACAAGAATATTCAAGACAATTTTGAAGAGGAAGATTTGTTTCATCAGATAGCAAAGTTAATTAAATAATAATAATAATAATAATATAATTGTAAAATTCAGGCTCCAGTCCTAATTCAGCCACAGAAGAATTGATGTTTCTTTGGATAATGTATTTAATCCTCTTGGGCCTGTTTCCTCATGTACTTCACATGCAACAGTCCAGATATTCATGCAGAAACTAGATCTTCCCTGATTATCCAATCTAAAACAGCACCTAACTATTACCTAGCCTTGTTTGGTTTTCAGGGGTTATTTTATGGCAGTTGGCATCTTTGAAATATTAGTGATCATAAAACTATTATCTCTCCCCCTCCACAACCAGGAAATACTCCACTGCCCCTTGAATGTTGTCAGTCTTTTAACATTAGTTCTCCTTATACCTGGAATTGGGCCTGTCACCTAGTACTTTCTCAATAAAGATTCATTACACAAATAAAAGTGCCAATTCTCACCTATGTTCTGTAATCCCCAAGTGAGGTCATCTGGGAATTATATTCTGAAAGCTCTGATCGTTTAGAAAAGTAAAAAGTCTGATGGAGGGTATCTTCATGGTTTTTTTTCTCCAAAGGCAAGAGAAAATGGAAAAATAAAAAAGGTAACATAGAAACAAGACAAGCGTGAGACCAACTATTAAAATAACTGTCTAACAAACCCCAAAGGGCATAGCCCTGGCTAGGAGAGTTTGAACTTCTCCTCCAAACAAGGTAGAGAACGTTGATCACTATTCCAAAGACTGTCACACAACTTCCAACTACAAAGGACCATTCCATCAAAATTATTCCACATGGAGTACTAAAATAAATAAATAAATAAATAAATAAATAAATAAATAAATAAATAAATAAATAAATAAAATGAATAGACTTCATTGTTCAGTAGTGTTAAAGAGAGTTGGATTCAGACTCCAGCTCCCCTAGTTACCAGGTGTGCAAACATATATCAAACATCTATATGAACCTCACTTTCTCATCTGTAAAATGTGTTCAATAGCAACCATTTCTTATGGCTAATATGACAATTGCATGAACTTACAAATTTATCATTGTAAAGACTCTAAAATAGTCCTTGAAATCTCTTGGGCACTGAATAAATTGTGTTCTTTCCAGGAAACAATAGGAAGAAACTGGTGGAACCAATAGTAACTAATCTCAAAATAACAACCAATGCTACTATTATGTGTTTTAGAAATAACACAACAGGGAAGAAGAAAGAAAGATGATCCAGACTAGGAACTTTCTTTATAAATTCAACCTTCTACTTCCCATGGCCCATTGCTTGACAAGCATGAGCATGTTTGTGGAATGGGGTTTGGAGGAAGGTGTTTAAGTGTGAGGCCATTTGTACATGCACATACTGCACTACAGGATGACATCAGAAAGCGTTTAAGGATTCCCAGTGATATCTAGGTCTTGAATACAATGGGCTCATGTGCAGAATGGTAGTAAAGGGATTGTTTTGTCACCGTATATAGCCCTTTATTTTCAGGGAGAAAAGTGAACTGGATTAGCACTGCAGAAGAATGCTTTACTTTATAAAACCAACAAGACTGTAAATTACTAATCAGTCAGAGTGAAAACAAGTCAAAATGAATTCCATGTCCTGTGGATGAAATAAAATGGAGGCTCTTGGCCAATTTTCTCCAGTTTGAAGAGGGACCACTGTGTAATTGAAGGCTCTGTCAATTTTCACAGATTCAACAATAATAGATTGAGTGTTAAGTCAGATATTGTGCTAAACTCTAATGTTGTACCATTTTATGTCCAGTTCTACCAGATGTATCAATTAATCTACCTTATACAGTTCCATCAGATATATCAATTCTATTCTAAGCTTTTTCTATTTTAGGTTTGTCTTCTCTATGTAATTCTGATACGTTAATTTTTTCAACCAACCAATTCTAGAAATCTCAGGCCCCACAAACTCAGATATTTATCTTCTCAACTCAGTAAGGCTACCTGTCTCTATGTGGATTTCCCTTCTCAATACTGTGGTTTGGACACTGCCTTGAGACAGAAACCTGGATAATCACAGAGCCAAGCACTGTACTAGATATTAGAAGGCCAATAAAAGGCAACACGAATAGGCAGGTCTCTGCCACATGGGGATTATATTTTATTGGGGTAAAGAGAAAAAAATTAAATTTACAAATTACCAAAATAAAATGATAAATTTCATGTGGGAAACAAACAATGGATTAGAATGACTTCTTTAGATGGAATGATCAGGGAATATATCTCAGAAAAGGTTGTTTATAAACTAAAACCTTAAGGATAAGGAAGTGACATACAGAGAATTGGAAAAGTGCACTTTAGAAAAGGAATTGAAATGCAAAGCTTTTTGAGACAGCAAGTAGCCTATGAACTACAAGTAGAACTGTATGGTCAGAACACAAATAGCCCATGCAAAGAGAAATGGATGGTCACAACACAGTGAACAATGGGAATAGTGGTGCACTGGTAAGATACATAAGAGCTAGGTGTTGTGGGACTTTGCAGATTGCATTAAGGAGTTTGAATTTATTCTGAGTGCAAAGTGAGACATTTAAAGTTTGAAAAAGAAAAATGATAGGATTCAATTTACATTCTAGAGAAGATCACTCTTGCTACTATATGGAGAATGAATAAGAGAAGAGCAAAATTGGAAGATAGAAAATCAGTATAGAGGTCATTACAATAATTAGATGAGAGGTAATAATCCAAGTGGTTATCAGTGAGATGACAAGAATTGGAGGGATATGAGAGAGGCATATCTTAAAACTGACAGAACTGTTAATGAGTTGAATATGGGATATGAAAGAAAACCTAGAATGGATAAGACTTCTACATTCCTGGCTTGAATAATTTGGTAGATGTTGATGACACTTAGTCAATAGTAAAGACAAAGGGAAGGATACTGTGGATGAGACTATGCTTGAGAAATTAGAGTTCTTTTTAGGAGAATGTTAAGTCTGGGATATCTATTAGAGATCCAAGTGGAAATATCAATTAACCTGCTATATATGTACAAGTAGAATTACAACATAAATTCCAAATTTCTAACCTTTAGAGCCAATTTTGTTCATGTAAAAAAAATACAATTATTGGCTTCAACTTCTGTTTTTTTTTTCAATATATGAAATTTATTGTCAAATTGGTTTCCATACAACACCCAGTACTCATCCCAAAAGGTGCCCTCCTCAATACCCATCACCCACCCTCCCCTCTTTCCCACCCCCCATCAACCCTCAGTTTGTTCTCAGTTTTTAAGAGTCTCTTATGCTTTGGCTCTCTCCCACTCTAACCTCCTTTTTTTTTTCCATCCCCTTTCCCATGGGTTTCTGTTAAGTTTCTCAGGATCCACATAAGAGTGAAAACATACAGTATCTGTCTTTCTCTGTATGGCTTCTTTCACTTAGCATCACACTCTCCAGTTCCATCCACGTTGCTACAAAGGGCCATATTGCATTCTTTCTCATTGCCATGTAGTACTCCATTGTATATATAAACCACAATTTCTTTATCCATTCATCGGTTGATGGACATTTAGGCTCTTTCCATAATTTGGCTATTGTTGAGAGTGCTGCTATGAACATTGGGGTACAAGTGCCCCTATGCATCAGTACTCCTGTATCCCTTGGGTAAATACCTAGTAGTGCTATTGCTGGGTCATAGGGTAGGTCTATTTTTAATTTTCTGAGGAACCTACACACTGTTTTCCAGAGTGGCTGCACCAATTTGCATTCCCACCAACAGTGCAAGAGGGTTCCCGTTTCTCCACATCCTCTCCAGCATCTATAGTCTCCTGATTTGTTCGTTTTGGCCACTCTGACTGGTGTGAGGTGATATCTGATTGTGGTTTTGATTTGTATTTCCCTGATGAGGAGTGACGTTGAGCATCTTTTCATGTGCCCATTGGCCATCCGGATGTCTTCTTGAGAGAAGTGTCTATTCATGTTTTCTGCCCATTTCTTCACTGGGTTATTTGTTTTAGGGGTGTGGAGTTTGGTGAGCTCTTTATAGATTTGGGATACTAGCCCTTTGTCTGATATGTCATTTGCAAATATCTTTTCCCATTCCGTTGGTTGCCTTTTAGTTTTGTTGGTTGTTTACTTTGCTGTGCAGAAGCTTTTTTATCTTCATGAGGTCCCAAGAGTTCATTTTTGCTTTTGGGGGAGTGCTTTTGGGGGAGTCCCCTTGCCTCTGGGGATGTGTCAGGTAAGAAATTGCTACGGCTGAGGTCACAGAGGTTTTTCCCGCTTTCTCCTCTAGGGCTTTGATGGTTTCCTGTCTCACATTCAGGTCCTTTATCCATTTTGAGTTTATTTTTGCGAATGGTGTGAGAAAGTGGTCTAGTTTCAATCTTCTGCATGTTGGAGTCCAGTTCTCCCGGCACCATTTGTTAAACAGACTGTTTTTCCATTGGATGTTCTTTCCTGCTTTGTCAAAGATTAGTTGGCCATTCATTTGTGGGTCTAGTTCTGGGGTTTCTATTCTATTCCTTTGGTCTATGTGTCTGTTTTTGTGCCAATACCATGCTGTCTTGATGATGACAGCTTTGTAGTAGAGGCTAAAGTCTGGAATTGTGATGCCTCCTGCTTTGGTCTTCTTCCTCAAAATGACTTTGGCTATTTGGGGCCTTTTGTGGTTCCATATGAATTTTAGGATTGCTTGTTCTGGCTTCGAGAAGAATGCTGGTGCAATTTTGATCGGGATTGCATTGAATGTGTAGATAGCTTTGGGTAGTATTGACATTTTGACAATATTTATTCTTCCAATCCATGAGCAGGGAATGTCTTTCCATTTCTTTATATCTTCTTCAATTTCCTTCATAAGCTTTCTATAGTTTTCAGCATACAGATCTTTTACATCTTTGGTTAGATTTATCCCTAGGTATTTTATGCTTCTTGGTGCATTGTGAATGGGATCAGTTTCTTTATTTGTCTTTCTGTTACTTCATTATTAGTGTATAAGAATGCAACTGATTTCTGTACATTGATTTTGTATCCTGCAACTTTGCTAAATTCATGGATCAGTTCTAGCAGACTTCTGGTGGAGTCTATCGGATTTTCCATGTATAATATCATGTCATCTGCAAAAAGTGAAAGCTTAACTTCATCTTTGCCGATTTTGATGCCTTTGATTTCCTTTTGTTGTCTGATTGCTGATGCTAGCACTTCCAACACTATGTTAAACAACAGCGGTGAGAGTGGGCATCCCTGTCGTGTTCCTGATCTCAGGGAAAAAGCTCTCAGTTTTTCCCCATTGAGGATGATGTTAGCTGTGGGCTTTTCATAAATGGCTTTTATGATCTTTAAGTATGTTCCTTCTATCCCGACTTTCTCGAGGGTTTTTATTAAGAAAGTGTGCTGAATTTTGTCAAAGGCCTTTTCTGCATCGATTGACAGGATCTTATGGTTCTTATCTTTTCTTTTATTAATGTGATATATCACATTGATTGATTTGCGAATGTTGAACCAGCCCTGCATCCCAGGTATGAATCCCACTTGATCATGGTGAATAATTCTTTTTATAAGCTGTTGAATTTGATTTGCTAGTATCTTATTGAGAATTTTTGCATCCATATTCATCAGGGATATTGGCCTGTAGTTCTCTTTTTTTACTGGGTCTCTGTCTGGTTTAGGAATCCAAGTAATACTGGCTTCATAGAATGAGTCTAGAAGTTTTACTTCCCTTTCTATTTTTTGGAATAGTTTGAGAAGGATAGGTATTATCTCTGCTTTAAACGTCTGGTAGAACTCCCCTGGGAAGCCATCTGGTCCTGGGCTCTTATTTGTTGGGAGATTTTTGATGACTGATTCAATTTCTTCGCTGGTTATGGGTCTGTTCCAGCTTTCTATTTCCAGAGCACTCAATTCCTGATTGAGTTTTGGAAGTGTGTGGGTGTTTAGGAATTTGTCCATTTTATCCAGGTTGTCCAGTTTGTTGGCATATAATTTTTCATAGTATTCCCTGATAATTGCTTGTATCTCTGAGGGATTGGTTGTAATAATTCCATTTTCATTCATTATTTTATCTGTTTGGGTCATCTCCCTTTTCTTTTTGAGAAGCCTGGCTAGAGGTTTATCAATTTTGTTTATTTTTTCAAAAAATCAACTCTTGGTATCATTGATCTGCTCTACAGTTTTTTTTAGATTCTATATTGTTTATTTCTGCTCTGATCTTTATTATTTCTCTTCGTCTTCTGGGTTTAGGCTGTCTTTGCTGTTCTGCTTCTATTTCCTTTAGGTGTGCTGTTAGATTTTGTATTTGGGATTTTTCTTGTTTCTTGAGATAGGCCTGGATTGCGACTATAGACAAGTAATAGTGGCTAGAATACCTTCTCATGATAAATATTACTATGCAAAAAATATTTTTAGACACTGGAAACAGCCCAGGACTTTGATACCTGACATAAGAAGGAAAAAATGAGATGAACTCTATCATCACCTGCCTGGAGGCAATTTCCAGACTACAACACTGGGAGAGAGAATCTAAACAAAGGTAGTGGTCTTATTGAATTGAGATGAATATCTGAGTTCAGGGAAGATGAAGTTTCTAGAATTGGTGGGAGACTTTTTTTAAATTTTTTTTAATATTTACTTATTTTTGAGAGAGAGACAGACAGACAGACCATGAGTGGGAGAAGGAGAGAGGAGACACAGAATCCAAAGCAGGTTCTAGGCTCTGAGCTGCCAGCACACAGCCCAATGCAGGGCTCCAACTTATGAACCCTGAGATCATGATCTGAGCCGAAGTCGGATGTTTAACCACTGAGACACCCAGGCGCCCCAAGGGTGAGACAATTCCTAAGAGCAGAAATCAACACAGAGAGAGAGAGAGGCTCAAATGTCTGAATAGGAATTCTCTTGACTCTTTGGTCAAATATCAATTATTACATGTTGTGTACAAAATCAATTTCTGAGAAAAGAACAAATACTAGGAGAAATACAGCAGAATTCTTTCTGGTGACATAGTAGTAGAAATTGTTTAGCTCTGCTCCATCCAAAGTAGAGAGACCTCATTGAATGAACATAAAAATCAGTAGACACACAAATGTCTCTACCTTAAAAGTAGGGATGAATCTGCTCTAGAATAAAGCCACTGTAGCCCAACTCTCAGAGAGCTTACAAATAATTTGCAAAAAACAAAAAACAAAAAAACAAAAAAACAAAAAAAAAACCAAACTAATCTGTAACTAACTTGGCTTTTCATAAAAAAAAAAAGTTTAATACTTTTAAAAGGTAAATAACAAAAGTAAGCTATCAGCAATGTAAAATTCACAATTAAAAAATGCCCAAAAAATGCTAGAATACAAAGGAGTGGGAAAATGTTGTTTATAACTGGGAGAAAAATAAAACAAAACAAAGAAGCCCAAAAATTACAGAGATGATAAAATTAATGGGCAAGGACATTAAATAAGCAATTATAGGGGTGCCTGGGTGGCTCAGTCGGTTAAGCATCTGACTTCGGCCCAGGTCATGATCTCACGGTTCATGAGTTTGAGCCCCGCATCAGGCTCTGTGCTGACAGCTCGGAGCCTGGAGCCTGCTTTGGATTCTGTGCCTCCCTCTCTCTCTCTGCCCCTCCCCAGCTCGTGCTCGCACTCTGTCTCTGTCAAAAAGAAATAAACTTAAAAAAAATTAAAAAAAATAAAAGCAGCAATTATAGGGGCTAGAGTTCCAGGAGAAAAATGGTGCCAGAGGAGTGTGGTCAGAACAGGTAGAATGAGTAAAAATATTTGAAGGAATGATGACCAAATGTTCACACTTGACAACAACTATAAACCTATAGATACAAGAGCTCCATAAAACCCAAATAGGATAAACACACCTATGTATGTGTACATACATGCACACGCAATTGTACACACACACCCCTATGCACTTTTTAATATTGCTAAAATACAGGAGACAGAAAAATATTGTTAATTATTCAAAGAAAAAAATGTGCATTCATCAGAGAAACAAAGATAAAATTTAGTATAGATTCATTATCCAAAACTATGTAAACACAAAGACAACGGAATAGATCTTTACACAGGTGGCAGAAATTAATTGCCAACCTGCAACTCTTTATCTAGTGGAAATATCTTTCAAATTAAAAGCCAAGTAAAAACTTTCTCAGACTAACTGAATCTAAGAAAATTTGTAAACAAATTCTAAGGAATCTTAAATAAATTTCTTTAAGCAAAAAGAAAAAAAAAACACAAAGAACAGATGGAACACATAGAAAACAAACAGTAAGATGGTATACACACTTGATCCATGAACAACATAGGGGTTGGGATGCTGACCCTGCTCCATATACTCAAAAATCCTCCTTTAACTTTTAACTCCCCGTAAACTTAACTATAAATAGCCCACTATTGGGCACTAGCCTTACCAATAATATAGTTGATTAACATATATTTTATATGTTATATAAATTAGATATTATATCCTTACAATTAAGCTAAAGAAAACATTATTTAAAAAATCAAAAGGAAATGAAAATACATTTGTAGTACTGAACTATAAAAAATCCACTTATAAGTACACAGGGTGCAATTCAAGCCAGTGTTGTTCAAAATCAACCATATAAACCAAATCCTATCAATAACTGCTTTAATTAATAAAAGCCAAATGGCCCAATTAAATAACAAAGACTGTCAAATTGGGTTAAAAAATCAAGCTCCTAGGGCACCTGGGTGGCTCAGGTAGTTAAGTGTCCAACTCTTGATTTCAGCTCAGGTCATGATCTAACCATTGTGAGATTGACCCCACATTGGGCTGCACACTGACAACAACTGCTTGGGATTTTGTCTCTCCCTCTTACCTGCCTCTCCCCCACTCGAGCATGCACTCTCTTTCTCTTTTTCTCAAAAATAAATAAATAAACATTGAAAAATAAAAGGAAGATCCAAACTAGATATTGTCTTGGAGAAACCTATTTTAGATGCAAAACGAGAAATTGTTTAAAAGTCAAAAAATGAGAAACAAATATACCATAAATTCATCAATATAAAAAAGCTGGAATAACTATATTAATATCAGAAAAAAGTAATCTTCAGAACAAGACAAACTTCCAGGCATAAAGAAGAACAGTTCATAATTGCTAACAGGATCAAATTTTCAAGAAGACATAATAATCTAAATGTACATACAGCAAATGGTAGAGGTTCCCAACACATGAAACAGCTAATCCATGACACTGAGAAGAGAAACCTACTCTAAGAACTAAAAGAGTGAAACAAAAAAAAATGTAGAGTCATAACTGGAGACTAGAATACCCCTCTCTCAGTAATTAACAGAACAAGTAAAAAATCAATATAAACATAGAAAATCTGAACTATATCATCATCTAATTGAACTTAATTGGCATTTATAGAGGATTTTTAATACAACAGTAGAATACACATCCCCTTCTAGTGCCTATGAAACATTCACTAAGATTGATCACACTCCTTGCACTTATCATTAAGGTAAAGATCTCGTCTAAGATCACTCAATCTCATCTAGTAGAACTGAGATCCAGGGTAAGTCCGAAATCCAGTGACAAGAGTCCTTGTAAGAGAAAGGGAAAAGAGAAGACGTGAAAATGGAGGCAGAGATTGGACATACACAGCCCCAAGCCAAGAAATGTCTGTAGCGATCAGAAGTTGAAAGAGACAAGGAAAGATTCTCCCACAGAGCCTTTGGAGGGAACATGGCCCTGCTGTTACAATGATTTTATACTTCCAGCCTCAGGGACTTTGGGAAAACTGGTTTTCGCTTTCTAAGCCAGCAAGTTTGTGGTAATTTATTATGGCAGCCTTAGGAAACTAATGTAATGCTATTCGCTGAACAGTGTAAGGAACACCATGGAAAGTCTGCCTACAGCTGGCCCTCAACCCTGTCTTGGCAGTGACTATCCAAATCTGAATTCCCAGGATGCCTTGCAGCAGTACCTCCCTGAGTAAAAGCATCTGTGTCCTGTGGTCACTCATATCTCACATAGCCTATCTATTCTTTCTCTTAGTTTTTAATGGCATGACACAGGATAGGGAGAAAAACACCAGATTTGGACTGTCATCTTGATTCTGCCACCGGGCCAGTCATTTCACCTAACTGGGCCTTACTTTTTCATGTATATAGTGAAGAAGTTGGGCAGGATGTGCTCAACAACAGGTGATCATGGGCTCCCCTTATCATGAAAGGTTTTAGCCCTCAAAGTCCTGCATCACAGGAAATTCCTCATTCCTGGGCAAACTAGATATTTGATCACCTTATTTCAAGCATCCTCCCAGCTCTCAGACTCCATTACTCAAAGACTCTCACTGATACTTGACGATATTTTTCTTTTCATCTCATTCTCCTGATTCCATTCTCTTAGGAGTCTCAAAGCAAAAGTCAAGTCCTTTGATTTCACATAAATGTTTATCTAGTTTCAAAAGAAGTTCAGACCTTTGGACAGGGAATTAGTCTGGATATCGGGCTGGGGATCCTCCCTTAACATTAACATAACATTGAGAAGAAAAAGAACATCTCAGGTTTCTCTAATTCTTAAGATCCTATATTGGATAGAAAATATTTCTATGAAACAGACTATTTTATTGTGGCTCTTGGGTATATATGCTAGGGTTACGTGGCAGGGTAGCCCAAACCAATGACTATGGGAATCAGTACAGTTGACGGTTAAGTACATCAATCAATTGTACTTTGTTTTTTCCTATTTCTTTTTCTTTTTTTTTTTTAATTCTAGGCCTTTTGATTCCATTCTTTGGACTCTATCAGAATCTTCCCTTGCTATTGTAACCAGTCAGGGGAAGAAAAAAAAAAAATGTCAAATTCTAAAACAGTGAATCATCTTTTTGCCTTCCTTAGAGGCATACAAAAATATTTTTTCAATAAATTTTATAATTATGATAAATAAAATAATCATCCATAATAGTATCACTTCTGCTGCCCATAGCAAACATATAAGGAGAGTGGATGCCTACTCTGTTGCTTCAAAAGAAGTGCCATGAAGACAAGATCTGTCTGTGGGTTTTGTGCTTAATGATAGGAGATCGACAAGCTTAGCATTAATTATGTAAAAAACAATATGTTACAGTTTTTTTAAGGCAATAGGTTGTTCTTACAAACATAATACTTTAAGGAAATAAAAATTAAACAAATGTACCTATGCAATATGTTATAAAGCACCCAATGAAAATTCTCCACGATTTTTTAAATAAGGAGAAAAAATAAAATGAGTATCTTGGTGGAAGATGCAGTGATGCATGTCATTAGTTATTGCAATTTTACATTAAGTGGGTTTTACTTATCTCTTTGCCAGATTAAATCTCTGATGTGTTATCAAAGCACAAAGTCTAGTCGTCAATAAGACAATGGCAGTATCCCCTCTAAAAGCCCCTCAGCACAGTAAAGCTTCCATATGTCTCATAATGGAGTCAGAAAAATCTCTCTCAATTTCATATTATTCTGTGCATTGGTCTCAAAACAGTGCTGATTTTTGTTCTTAAATTGTACATAAGAGCAACTGCTCCCATTTTTATTTGCAGCCTCCTCTGAACCTAAGACTCAGACATAAATCTGTGGAAGGAGAGCTAATGACAGTTAGAGTGACAGCCCATATTGTATTCATATTCACCCATTCTATTGCTGTGGGAGAAAGCCACGTGCACCAGCTATCATCTTGTTCCTTTATGCAAACACACTCCTTCTAGCTCTTCCTTCCAATCTGTCAGTTATGCCCAGGCATGTCTACAGCCCAGAGAACACAGATGAGGCTTAAAATAAGTGCCATTTCACAGGAGAGAACGATCTTGACTCCCTCCTTCCGATTTCCAGCACTGGAGTCTTGTGATGCTTGCCTTCAGCAGCAGGATGTTTAAGCTTTTAGAACTGCCCTGTCTCACTTGTGCAGCAGCTCCAAAAATGGCATTTCCAGCCTCACCACTAGTTGCTCTTGGCCTTTGTGCCCTTGCATAAATATCAAGGTCTCTCTGATACTCCTGCAACCAAGCCCCCACATTTTTACTGGGATCAGGAAGCTAAACCTCTATCCCTGCTTTAATAACTTCTATGGGGGACTCGGCACCCCCAGGAACTGTACTGCAAGCACCTCTTCCCACCTCAGAGAACTCATCAAATTCAAATCTGACCCCTCCCAGGATGGCCTTGCTCAGCACCTACCTAATTTTGAATTTTTTTCTGACACCATTCTTCATGCAACAGCAGGAAACCAGGCTGGATACTACCGTGGACATCTGTGAACTCCAGAGAGGGAGGCTTCGACTCGATTCAGTGGACAACAGGGAGGCAGGCTAAGTGCTTAAGCAGGAATGCAACAACACAAGACACACAAATAGAGAAGTCTGCCTCCTATACAGCCCATTGAGCAGGTTCCCCCCTCCCTTTTATATCACTTTACACATCTTTAGAAAACAAAAACAAACAAAAAAACCTTAGGGCTATTGTGCTTACAACAAGAAAATTTCGATGTTAATGATGTACTTAGAAAATGTCCAGAGTAAAACTGAAATCGACTTGGCCATTCTCAAATATCTTAAGTGCCTTTCCAAATATTTGAGTTCTAGAATAATTCAAAAGGCATTTAGTAGGGTGTTTTCCATTTCTTACTTAAACCCAAGTGGGCATTAAGGAAATCAGAATTCAAGCATTTATTTTCCCTTCACACTTTAGTAGGCCAAATGTGATTTGGAAAAAGCTACTTGATATCCAAGAAAACCTTTCTACTTTTTAATGAGTTTTTCCCCCTTAAAAAGGGTAACAAGAATTCTAATGCAAACCAACCCAGAATTCTCTAACTTTCAACTAGAAACTTAAGCCACAAATATTCATTGTGCTTGTTTCCTAGTAATGTGGCCAACTCCCTTGTACGTTTTAAGAGACGTTTCATATGGTTGGTGTAATACCCACCCTTAAATCTGGGTGTCCATTTTCATGACCACTGTGTAGTTCAACTAAGCCAGGGTATAATGGGCTTTCAGTAGATATTTGTTAGCACACTGATATATGTGTAGATTTTACCACAGGTCCAAATACATACATACATATATACATACATACATACATACATACATACATACATACATACATAAGAGTAACAGCCGTGGGAGAGCCCAGGGTAGATAGAGGGGCCTGAAACACATTAAAGGCAAGTTATTAGGAAGAAAAGACAGAATTCAAGCAAAGAAGATGATATTGAGGGCTTGTAAGAAACCCTGGAAATATCAGACACAGGGAAATAAATGAGTTTATGACTAGCCATGCAATCAATTAAGGAAGGAATAAGTTATGCACTCAGTATGCTGAGTGCTAAGGACTGGCCTGGGGAAGGGAAGAGAGAAAAGGCCGAGTCCCTGACCACATGATACAGATGTTCATTTTCCAGGGCTGATGAACATCACAGTAAAAATAAATATAACATTTTTTAAAAGCAAATAATGGAATGTGAAAACATGGGTAGCTGAGTTAAGCAAAGAGATTCACTAAACCACTCAAAACTCAGTTTCCTCCAGTGGTTAAAGGGGTAATACTATTTTCCTCACAGAGTAGTCTAAGAATCACTCTACAGCAGAATTAGGATCCTTGCAGAAAACAGACGCCCCCCTCAAAGTGAATAATATAAAAAGAGTTTAATAAAGAGAATATTGTTAAAGTATGGGTAGGGAAACTAATTTGAGTGACAGGTTAGGGGAAGGCATGGGGAGAATTATTGAAGAATTATTAAGCGTGAACACTTGAAGAAGATCTTAAGGGTCCTTAGAAGCAAAGAAATCTATGTAAATATGGTGTCCCTACAGGACACAGCCGAATATGGTGACACCCCCTATACTCAAGGAAAAAATACTCAACCCTACTCCACAGTCTCACACCTTGGCACTGGCCATGCCAACTGAAAGCCAGAGAACAAAGGGGGCCCTTGGTGTAATCCATGTAGGCCTCTCAGCACATAGAGCGACATGGAAACCTAACACAGAGGTCAAAGAGAAAATAAGCAATACAGAGATTTTCCAATTACTTGCTACTGTGGGTTGAATTGTGTCCCCCAAAAGATATGTTGAAGTCTGAATCCCCCAGGACCTCAGAATGTGTCCTTATTAGGAAGTAGGATCTTTAAAGAAGTATAGGAACAGAGAAGTCTTCCCTTCTTACCTTGTGGGGTCTTTGGCTGGTCTAATAATTAAATTGACATAAGACAGATTAAGAGGAGAAAAACAATTTAATAACATGTATTACCTCAAAGTTTATAAAAACACAGATTCTGCACCCTGATGTTTACAGCAGCATTATCTACAATAGCTAAACTATGGAGAAAGCCCAAATATCTAGTGACTAAGTGGATAAAGAAGATGTGGTATAAATATAAACAATGGACTATTACTCAGCCACCAAAAAGAATGAAATCTTGCCATTTGACATGACATGGATGGAACTAGAATGTATTATGCAAAACAAAATAAGTCAGTCAGAGAAAGACAAATACTATGATTTCACTCATATGTAGAATTTAAGACAAAAAACAGATCAACATATGGGAGGAGGAAAAAGTAAAAGAAAGAGAGAGGAAGGGGTGCCTAGGTGGCTCAGTTGGTTAAGTGTCTGATTCTTGATTTCAGCTCAGGTCATGATCTCATGGTCAGGAGATGGAGCCCCAAGTCGTTGGGCTCTGTGCTGGATGTGGAGCCTGCTTAAGATTCTCCCTCCCTCTCCTTTTGTCCCTCCCCTCCATGTGTACTCTCCCTTTCTCTCCTGAAAAAAAAGAAAGAAAAGAAAAGAAAAGAAAAGAAAAGAAAAGAAAAGAAAAGAAGAGACAAAGAGAGAAACAAACCTTAAGACTCTTAAAGACAGAGAACAAACTGAGGTTTGATGGAGGGAAGTTGGTGGGGAATGGGCTAGTGGGTGATGGGTAGTAAGGAAGGCACTTGTTATGATGAGCACTGGGTGTGATAGGTAAGTGATCAATCACTAAATTCTACTCCTGAAACCAATATTGCACTATATGTTAACTAACAAGAATTTAAATAAAAATTTGGAAACAAAATAACATGTATACCTCCTGTATACCTGGGAAAGACCCAGGAAAACCGAACAACTACAAAATGCCTGAAGCTTTACCTTAGGTATCATCTTCCACTAAAGACAAAAGATGTTGGGGGTGGGGAGCGTGTAATGGGAAGTTACCAGGAAAACCAGGCAAACAAGGGAAGGGTTTTTATGCATATTTTAGCTTTGCCTTCTTAATTGATAACAGTTTCAAAAGACTCAGTCATTCCCTCTCTTCCTGGTACAGGAGGTAGACAAACTAACAAATGAAGATTTCCCTTATAAATGAAAACTTCTACCAAAAACCAACTTCTACTTGGTTTTCAGTGCTTCTTTTGTGTCTGCAAGTTCTTAAAAATTACCAGGCTTAGGGCGTCTGGGTGGTTCATTTGGTTAAACATCTGACTCTTGATTTTGGCTCAGGTCATGATGTCGCAGTTTGTGAATTCGAGCCCCAAGTTGGGCTCTGTACTGATAATGCAGAGCCTACTTGGGATTCTCTGTCTCCCTTTCTGTCTGCCCCTCCCCTGTACTCTCTCTCTCTCTCTCTCTCTCTCTCTCTCTCTCTCTCTCTCTTTCCGTCTCTCAAAAATAAGTATTACAAAAAAAATAAAATGAAATAACCAGCTTCAAATACTCGACATGCCAAAGAAGCCTATCTTCAGGTGGCAAAATTGCTCCCCTTCAGAAGTAATCAAGTTAAAATGAGGTCATTGTGGTAGGCACTAATCCTATATGACTGGTGTTTTTATCAAAAGGGGAAGCTTGGACATGGACAGATATAGAGGAAAGATTTCGCACATGGAAAAAACCATGATGTGACTGGAAGGAGGCACATATAAGCCAAGCAAATGCCAGAAAACTCCGGAAGGTAAATGAGGCAAGGAAGAACTCTCCCCTATAGCCCTCAGAGACCATGGCCTGCTGACACCATGATTTGGGGATCCTAGTCTCTAGAACTGTGAGAATTTGTTTTTGTGTTTGTTTGTTTGTTTGTTTGTTTGAACTGCCCAGTTTTTAGTATGTTGTCCCAACAGCCCTGAGGGACTCCTACACCTGTCAGGGTGCAAGTGGCCCGTGACTGAACAGATTTAATTTCTCAGACTAGATGTTCACTTCAAAATGGACCTCAAGGAGGATTGCGACCAACACTTTAATAAGAAAAACTGAGATGTCAGAGACTTGCTCATGGTCACACAATTGATAACCGAGATAAAACAGCAGAGTCCCAGGAAACCTCCCTATCTGCCCCACATTGACAGGAGGTGAAGTCACTCTTAACCTAGCTGAGCTAAAACATTGCCAAGTGTTGTACAGTTTCCCCTGGGATATCATCTAAGCTGAAGTATTCTCCAGAATGAATGACAAAAGGCATCCTTTCCTGAACTCCTCTATTTCTGCAGTATGAGCAGCTTTTAAAGGAGCTAAAGAATACATTTCAGAAATGAAATTTGCCTTTGTTCTTTTTTAGCACTCAGGAATAAATCTAATAATCCTGAGAAAGAACACCATAAACCCGCTAGGACACTATTTTACTTCCTTGTGAATTAGCAGTAAAAACAAGTTACGCAAACAAAACTCATTGTTTGAAGATTGACTGTTCCACATATCCAAAAAAAATGATAAGAAACTACATGGTCAGCAATGTAGACTTTCTGAGGGTGGGGGTGGGGGAAAGAGAGAAAGAAAGAAAGCTCCACCCAGAACAAATAAATTTCCTATAGCACTGTGATGTTTCTTATCTAGAGGAAGCTTTTGTTTACATGTCAGTCAACACCAGCAGATCTTCTGAGGACTGGCCACACCTTGGGCTGGGGAATGCTCAGGAAGGAATGTGGGAAGGCAGAGGGGAGAGGCTATTTCCTGATGGGTCAGCTGCCTGCAAGTGTCTGGACCCTGGGAAAGTCTTGATGTAGGAATTCCTCTCCTCAGAGAGGAACCGGAGCAGCAGGAACAATGCCGTGATCCCCTGGTGGCAACTCCCAGGTCACAGGGCTTGAGCAACACAGGCCAACGGCAGTGGGCTATGCCTCAACACGTCCTGGCTCTCAGCGGGCTGCTGTTCAGCCCCCTGGTTCAGTTCCACAGCCAACATGTAGCATTGTGCTCAAAGCAAATTCTCTCTATGGAAGACAATTAGCTTCACACAAGGTTAAAGCTTAGGTATAACTTAAAGGCAAATCACCTAAGAATAGTCCCATGGGGACTTCCAGCTTGCCATCCTCTTGGCTGGTAGTTCTTCCAAAGGAAAGATATGTTTTGACTACCAAAGTGATCCCTTCACGTGCAGTTTCTGATTCTTCTGCAGAGATCTAAGTACTTGGGATAGTGTCCTCCCACGTAAGACAACTCAGAAATTATATAACAGTTAATTAAAGGGCCGCTTCCCATACTTGTCACCTCCAGGTGCCCAAGCACTTTGAGGACAGCTAGCCGAGGAGATATGCACAGACTATTCCTTGGCCAGAGCACCACTGAATGTAACATTCACTTAATGAAAGCTCAAATAGCTTATTTCTAAAAACATTTGCTCCCATATAGTTAAGTTTCTTCCATGGCTTCTAAAATTAAGCTATTCTGTGAGGAAGCTTTTAACCATTTTAAGAGTTTCCTCCAGTTAGAATCAGTGCATAAGAGAGCCAAAGTAAACCAAGAAAAATCAATGATAAAATGTGCTATTCAGAACAAGATTTCCTATTTCTTAAGAGCCTAGCTGGAGAACAGCTGTTTCGATCATTTATTTGCCTTATTTTCTTTCACTCAGACGAAAGCGGGACACTTGGCTTTTCCTAAGGCATTTTGGAAGCCTCCATGGCCTTCAAATCTGGTGCACTGGTGACCTCTAGAGGACATAATTGTGGTCCAGGCTCAGTGTTAAGACTGCAAATCCATTGTTCAGGACAGGTGAATACATCATTAATTTTATAGCTGCAAAATAACTTTCAGTTCTTATAGCACAAGAGATAAAGAAATTATCCCCTCCCAGATAAAGTCTCCAAGGTGTCAAATGATCCATTTTCCTATAAATGACCAAACTTGGTTGTTCATGAAAATCTAAGAAAAGATGAATTTTTTTTCTCTCCCAACTGGAGCTCATTTTCCTAAGTACTCTCAACTCAGCTGAAATACTAGAGACTAACCAAGGTGGGAGTCTTCAGCTCTTCTTTATCTGCTCCCCACACCTCTATGTGCTGCCCAGCTCTGAGCAGAAGAACTCAGGAGCACCAGAAAAAGCATTCCAAGAAGCTATTCTTGAATCCCTCTAAGCCATGGTTCACTACATTCACCTCACCAGCAGACCTTCTCAGTCAGGGGAGTGGGGTCAGGGAGGTTCTCAAGACCAGAGAGGTTGGGTTGAAGCAAAACATGTGCACTGAGGCTCTAATCACTGTTAGGGTTTGCATGAGGTCTTGGGACCACAGAGCTGCCTTTCTCATCTCATGAAGAGCCAGCCACCTTGAATCACTTCCTCTCTCAGTGACAGAACCTATGCTACTTATCACTGGGACAGGAATCAGTCTGATCCATGTAGGGCCACTTCTATGTCCTCTATCATTTTCACAAGAGCCCTGCAAGGTAAATGTTATTCTCTTCATTTCTTTGTGAAGAAACTGGAAGCCAGACAGCTCAACCTGACAAAACCACATGTATCACTGGAAGTTTGCTTCTGTGTGTGTAATTCCCACTCTATCATAAGGCTTCTAACATCATCCAAAGTTAGAACCCAAAAAGGCTGGTGCGCTCATAATGCAGTGTTTTCACTTTACACATCAAGAGACAGAGGAAGTAAAATGACACCCTGAGGCCAAACAGCCCTCTGACAGAGCTGGAGCTCACAGTGAGTATTTAAATTCTTAGGCCAGTGCTTGGGTCGTTATACACAGTCCATGACCATTCCCTCCTTGCCTTTGCAGGAGCCAGAGAGGGTCACTCATGCCATCAACATAAATACCAGAAAATATTTCTCCTTTAACATTCCTTCTCCCATTTACTTCACCTGGTTTCCACAGTGCGGAGATCTTTCTGAAGACCCCCAGGGAAACCTGTGAGGCTCCCACCTCTAACCCCAAGGCTTTTCTCACCATTTTCTCTTCAAGTGCAGGTGTCCTTTTGAACATCTATAGGAGAAATCAAGTTGAATTCCTCAGGGCAGAAGCAGAGCCCGTTAAAAGAATAAAGAAGAACAGCAAACTTCAACACTTAAGATCAGAAGGATGACAGAGAATGGAACAGCGGACAGCGTTTCTACAATTGGAAATTTTATTCTTCTCTAAGCAACCACTTATCATATGACTTCTGGAAAACCCCATTAATTTCTCAGCAGGTTAGTTTCCACCCCTATTCTCATGTGTAAGTTCTGTAAAAAAGATCTTGTTAGCCCACTAAGGTTTATAAATAAAAAAAACGTGGTATAGCATGGCATAAAGGATAAACGATAGCATGGCAGGAACACAAAACTACACAATCTGTTTACTACACAACAATTGGTATTCAATCCATTTTTGCTTCTAGGTCTTCTTTCTACTGCCCAATTCTGATCCCATCTCTTGGGTTAACACTTCTCAAAAAGGTCCCAGCTCTTTTCAAACTCATATCAGTGAAATGCTGTTAACATTTCTAGGGAAGATTTTTTAAGAGGCTGAAGCTAGTAACAAAGCAGTGGTTTGGGATTATGTGGGAATTTCAATGATCTCTGTTAACACTGTCGCCACACCATGGCTGTTGACAGTTTTCTATGACTCATCTTTGCAATAAAAGGAAGAAGTTTGTGGGAACCACCAAGATCTTCAAGGCTATTAGTAAAAAAAAAAAAAAAAAAAAAAAAGAAGGTGATAAGCCTCCCTCTTTAGGAATCAGGGGCTTCCTATCAAACCTAAGGACCTTGACAAATTGAAGCTTGTTAGTTTGAATTATAGCAATTATTACAGAGAATCAGGAAAATTCCCATGTTGGTTTGCCAGTGAGATGGAGTTTTAGTAATGCTTGTGAAAGTACAGGAAGACGAGGAGCCACATACCATCAGGGGTTGCCTGGTTGGGGGACTTATGGTGTAGAATGAACACAGTTATAAGAATTCTGGTGCTTTCAAGCTTTCCCCTGAGTTTTCATATCTGACCTTCCGATTTCAAGGCCAGCCATCCAACTGTCACTAAAACAAGCACTAATTAGCAAAGCCCTTTAAACCTTTTCCTCCATCTTTTTGCCATCATGGAGCAGTTAATAACAGAACTGCAGCAGGGTTCCAAGCCAGCAGGAAATTGCAGACATTTTCCTGAGGAGTATGTGCTATTCACCTTTATTTAGTTCCTGCCCTAGGAAGGAT
Organism: Lynx rufus; assembly: GCF_022079265.1. Lineage (NCBI taxonomy): Eukaryota > Metazoa > Chordata > Mammalia > Carnivora > Felidae > Lynx > Lynx rufus. The sequence goes on along the minus strand of NW_025814823.1, from coordinate 125,945,304 downwards.
GGTTAGTAGAGTGTTATGAAGAATTTTTCAAATTCAGATATTATTTCTGTAGCCTCCACTTACTGATGCATGTCTAGGGCTGAACAGAGTTCTGCAGCAAGGATGCGTTGGCACACTCCAATCTCCCACGCCATGCCGTAAAGCAAATTCTGCTTTTCCAACAGCAGATGCCTAATCACAATTAGAAGCAGAGGGAAAGAGCTTTCAGCTGAGAAGTGCTACAGGCAGTAAAACTGGGATGAAGCACTTAAAAGTTTGAGATAATGGTCTGGATAAATCTAAGCAGCAAAATATAATGCTTCGCAACTGTTCTCAGCAGATTAAGAAAGCAAAGCAGGCAGGGTGCCTGGGTGGCTCAGTTAGGTGACTGTTGGTTCAAGAGTCATGTCAGGCTCCAAGCTAACAGTTCAGAGCCTGGAGCCTGCTACAGATTCTGTGTCTCCCTCTCTCTCTCTGCCCTTCCCCTGCTCGCACTCTGTCTCTTGCTCTCAAAAATAAGCACTAAAAACACATTATTTTTTTAGAGAAAGCATAACAGGCCGTTCTAGGTAACATAGGTAAAAATGAATATAAAGCAGGATAAAACAAAGATCTGGCTTACAGATGTAATACTGCTTTTCTGTGTCTAAAAATATGGAACTGGGGCTTATGGAACTCAGTCAAGTTACAGATTGCTAGGGTACTAGAGAACAGAAAATAGGGAATATGGCATCAGAGAGCACAGTGATATCCAGGCTGATGCAGTTTCAGCTAGGAGAGGTGGTTTCATTGACCAAATTTTGTTCTGTTTTGTTTTTTTAATGCTTTACCAGAAGCAAGCAGGAGGAGTTAGCTGATTTTATAGCCCATGAGGCAGAGACATGCAAATAGTGGTGAGCCCTATAAACAGAGACCACAGCTGTTCTGCAGGCTAACTACAAAGCACTACCTCTTCAGAGCAGTTACCATGTGACTGTTTAGGTACCTGAATACTCCTGTTGGTGATATCTATACCTTTGAAAATCAAAGCTGATTCTGTGTATATTTAGTAGTTGTTAGCAATTAAACAGAGGGTCACTTTGTTTTATTTGTGGTGTTCCTGGGCAAGTCTTTGTTGAACATTTCAACATTTGTTTGTGTTAAGCCCATGGGAACCACTCCTCCCAGTGCATTTCTGGTCCCAGGGCGGACTGATGCTTGAGACCTGTCTTTAAGGCAGTCCATTCCTAGGGGCGCCTGGGTGGCTCAGTCAGTTAAGCGTCCAACTTTGGCTCAGGTCATGATCTCACGTTCTGTGAGTTCGAGCCCCGCGTCGGGCTCTGTGCTGACAGCTCAGAGCCTGGAGCCTGCTTCAGATTCTGTGTCTCCCTCTCTCTCTGACCCTCCCCTGTTCATGCTCTGTCTCTCTCTGTCTCAAAAATAAATAAACATTAAAAAAAAAAAGGTAGTCCATTCCTACTTAGTCTTTGGCTCCTCCAGAACATTGCCAGGGGCCAGCTAAATGCTAGGTGCCATCTGAGTGTTTTGTAAATGGTATCCCATTGTTTCACAACCACTTTTGTAAGGTAGGAAACCATTTCAGTTAGTATTGCCTTTTGCTGATGAAGAGACTGAAGCTGTATGAGGTGAGCAAATTGCACAAAGTCAAGTCCTTCCTAGAGAAGGAACCCCACAAGATGTCGATCTCAAAGTCTGTGCTCTTGGCTCTTAACCACACTCTGTGCTAAAAGGCCAGGGCCTTTTTCTAAGAGCAATTGTTCTGGCCCCATCAGTAGTTTCATACTTAGCCAGAGATGCTTTGTAATACCAGGCTGCGTGTTAGTGCTCAGGTAACTGTTAGTACTAGGAAGGTAGGGACACTGCCAGTCCAATGACTCGTCCATAGTAGACATTCAGCAATTTGTTGCCAATCATCCTTCATTCTCAGGAGAGAATGTGATGGTTTGGAAATTGTCTAGGCTTTGGAGTTTGGTTCATGTGGTTCAAATGGCTTAGCACTTGGAACAACTTACTATGTCTGTCTAGGGCTGGAGTTTCTCAGTTGTAACACAGAGCATACCTTAGGGCCTACATACCTCATGTTTTTTTTTTTGTTTGTTTTTTCAGATGGAACAAGTCAATTTGTGATAGAAAGCTACACAGTTACTGACACATTTAGGGGACTTAATACATGTTTCTCCTCTTCCCTGAATATAGTAGTACACAGACATTCTCAGATTTAAATCTTTAATGGAAAGAGAAGTGAATCATGAAAAGAATATTAGTCATAAAATAGTAAATAATGAAGAATATTCATCATAAAATACATTTAATAAAAAAAACCTGCAAAGCTCCAGAGTAAGGAATTTTTTGAAATATGAAGAGTTACTCAGTTCTCATAGAAGGACACTATTTAGCATACTGATAGATACATGTCTATCTTAAATGTAAGAATATTTAGCATTCGTTCTGGTAGGAATCACTTTTTCAATTATAAAATCCAGTTGGGAGATAAAATGCAGTACTCTGAAATTTGTATAGTAAATAGTTCCTAGAATGTGAGCTGTTAAGCGTACCATTACAATTTGGGTATGCTTGTGGGGGTGGGAGTGTGTGGGGGTGGGAGTGTGTGGGCGTGGATGCCTAGCTCTCTTTAATCACAATCTCTTAGACCCAGATATGAACTGAAGATATGAATTGATGACTTTATGTTAGTGGAGGTTTTATGACTTAAAATAGTGACGCTTTTTTCATGCTAAAAAAATGTAGAACACGCTCCGTCTAGTATGGTTTAAGAAGGGGTTTTTTTTCCAACATGCATAAGCAAGGGCTCTGGTAAGATTTTTATGAGAAGTATTATTTAATATTTAAGCCATTTTGGGTATCTAAAGGCGGGCTTTTACACCCAGAGCACTACCAGCAGAGGGAAGCTGCATTGATAGTACATGCCATACCACAACAACTGTGGTTTGTGCCAGGATGTTTGCATAAACCTGTTTCAGAACTTCTCCAGGTAGATTTAGAATTATCAACTCAAATGGCTAGAGGGATGAGGCAGATTTTTTACCTTCTCCAGCGCTAAACAGTGCTGAAAATAATTTATTAGGACATGCAACATATTTTCATGTACAGTTTATATACACTGAGACTAACTTCAGATCCAACAAAATACCCAACTAGAAGTACCTTACCCAAGTAAGGATTCTCTTTCTCTAATATACTGCATTTTGTCAAAACTCAAGCATTATGAGCCCAAATAGTAATTATTTTCTTTTCCTAAAGAAAAATGTTGCAAAGTAATTATGAAACATGTTTTTATTACTTAGAATGTTTACTAGATATTGAGGTGTTAAGCTTGTATCTGTATAGTATCACCTCTGTGTGTTCTTTAAAATGTCAAATCAACTGATTAAGAAATCTCTGAACTTTTTCAAATTCAGAGTTTAACTCTTCCGAATAATTTTCAAGTAAAAATTGCCAATGAGTTTTTAATTTTATACTGGTCTCTGTGCTATCAAGAGCAAAAGTGATTTATTCTTAAAATGGTCTTTTAAAGAACTAAATGCCTCTGGTGCTGAGCACTGAAGCCAACTTTAAAGTAAGTAAATTTCCCCCTTAAAGAATGCTGCTAATAACTATCTAATCCACCGTGTCCCCTGTCTCCTCCCTTAGTTCTTAGAAATGAAAAGTGCACTCTGTGATAGTCTTTAAGCCACAAGCACATTCCTAATTTCAGAAATGTTAAAGCGCAAAAATAACTATGTACCTTAAAACTGAATACTTTAGTAGAAAGTCTGAAGATAGGAAATACATGGTAGATTCAAACAGAAGAATAAGAAAGGGGCTCCTTTTATCCTTCTGTTTCATGTGGCTTGTGTCCTCATGGTCACAAGATGGCTACTATAGCACCAGGCATGAGGTATATGTTCCAAGGAGATAAAAAGGACAGGATAGAAGTGGTACAATTGTCATTTAACCTTAGCTTAACCTTATCTCAAATCATGAAATGAACCTGTGTAATTACCATTCCAAACAAAATCGAGGTTCTATTAATGATAGAGGAGGCAAAGAAGAGCTCTTTGGATATTTCAAAGGCAACTAGCTATGTCTGCTGCTAATGTAAAAAAAAAAAAAAAGATATCCTTTAAGAAATTTAACTACTCTTTTTAAATTATAAGTTGGAGGAAAATCTCTGGTTTTAGACTAGAGAAATAAGCAGGTGGCTGACAGAGACTGTGACATTTATAAAAGTCAGTGACTTTTTTTTAGTGATCTTGAATTCACTAATATGCTATCACATTTTAATGCTATAAATTTCCAGCTTTTAATTTCAAATCTGTTATTATGTGCTTCATCCCCCTTCCCTACCAAATGTTGGATATTTTCAATAAATTCTCTGCCTATAATATAATCAGTATCAATGAGATAAAGCAGGTTTTTTGGTTTGGGGTTTTTATAAATTAGGGCTACTTCACTGGTATGACTAAAGGAAAGAATTTTAAAGGCCCATTTAATAGATTATTTCAGTTTCTGAGAAGTATAATGTATGTATGGGTTAAAATAGGAGAATTAGTGGAGAAGGTCTACCTTTTAGTGGCCCCCAATGTGTTGTTTTCTACCCAATACAGGGATCCTTTTTATTAGCACATTATATACTCCTCTCTTCCTACAATAAGTAATTAGTAACAGAGAAAAAATTAACTCTTCTAACACATTCTCCTTAGAGCTCATTAAATGAATGCTAAAATTAAAGTAATAAACAGCTAATCCCCAATAAACAGCTAATCTTGGTGTATGATGTGGACTTGCTTGAGAATACTACTAGAATAAAAGCATTGAACCTCTTTCTAAATTTTCTCAACTGCTCTTGAGGGGTTAATCCTCACCAAGATGAAAAAAATTCCTTTAGGGCACAAAAAAAAAATCCTTTTATCCTTTGACCTAGTAGTCCATAACGTACCAGGATTTTACGTAAACCTGATGTTAGAAAAATATAAGCCATCTAGTGAGTTCAAGAGTCTCCAAGCACAGCAGATAGGATGAAACCTTACAGCTATATGACTGTAACTGCTTATACTTATTCTCTGAGTTTCCTTTGACCTGCCATATTCCTACTCAGTGTAGATATTCCAACAAATGGCTGATTCTAATTAACATTAAAAATTAACCAGCCTCCATTTCAACAAGGTCAAACTTAGAAGATGGGAATGTGTTTTGGGGTTTCCCAGCAAGCTCCTGATCTGAAAACAGATGTCATCTGCCTTGTGACAGAACTCTGATGCAGTGATTCATGCATTTGGATTAGGTTGAGGTAGCACTTCCCAAAGACGAGAAGTTCTCTAAGGACAAAAGTTTATTAATCTTTGTGGCTGCTCTTATTTCTAGCATAGATCTTCTGTTTTAACACAATAGGAATAAATGCTTAGAGAACCAAATACACATTTCATTTAAGTGTAAGGTGTCCTACATTTATATATATTTGAGTTAGGAAAAAGAAAAAAAGCTGTTCAGAAGGAACAGTAAATGAAAGAGAAAGTGAGACTATGTCCCAAATCAACCTAGGACACCAACAAGACAGAAACACCAAAAAAGAAGTTTCAGGAACTAATTTTACAGCTTTAGAAAAGAAAATTCCCACAAAATGTAGTCATCCTGGAAAATATCAGAACTTATTTTTCAGTATGGTGATTTTATTCTCTTAATATAATGAAGAGACGGGGTGCCCAGATGGCTCAGTCGGTTGAGCAACCAACTTCGGCTCAGGTCATGATCTAGCAGTCTGTGAGTTCGAGCCCCACATCGGGCTCTGTACTGACAGCTCAGAGCCTGGAACGTGCTTAATATTCTGTGTATCCCTCTTTCTCTGCCCCTCCCCTGCTCATGCTCGCGCTCTCTCTCTCTCTCTCTCTCTCTCTCTGTCAAAAATAAATAAACATTAAAAAAATTTTTAATATAATGAGGAGATAAGCCTTAAAATGTTTTCAGGGCTTAGGGCCTCCCAAGATTTCAGTCTGGCCCTGCTGGAGGCATTGGAAAAACCAACCAACATTGCCTCACCCAAGTGATCAAGGTCACTACCAGCAGAGGGAAGCTGCATTGATAGTACATGCCATACCACAACAACTGTGGTTTGTGCCAGGATGTTTGCATAAACCTGTTTCAGAACTTCTCCAGGTAGATTTAGAATTATCAACTCAAATGGCTAGAGGGATGAGGCAGATTTTTTTTTTGCTCATCTTTTCCACATCTAATTTCATCCTTTACACTTTCCTGATAGAATCCCAATTATGTTCAGATACACACTTCCTTCCAGGTAGAGTTCAGCAGTTTTTAGTGTATGCACAAAGCTGGGCAACCACTCACCTACTGCCAGAACATTTTCACCACTGCACAAGAAACACCATCTTCTTTATCAGTTGTTCTCGACTCCTTCCTCCTTTTCCCTAGCAACCACTAATGTACTTTCTGTGTTTCCATAGATTTGCCTATTCTGGGTATGTTATATAAATAGAATAAAAAAGTATGTGAGTTTTTGTGACTGGCTTATTTTCCTTTGCATACCGTTCTCCAGATTCATGCATGTTTTCACAGGTGCCAACACTTTGTTCCGTTCTATATACCACATTTTATGTAACCACTTATCACTTAATGAACTGATGGGTTATTTCTACTTTTTGGCTAGTATGAATAATGCTGCTGCAAACATTTGTGGGAAATCTTTGTGCGAACACACTTTTAATTCTCCTGGGTAGATCCCTAGGAGGATTTTGATTTTGGTTTTTACTCTGAGTGAGATTGGACATCATTGGAAAGTTCTGAGCAAAGTAATGATTTACATTTTTAAAGGACTGTTCCGAATTCTGTGGTTCAGAGTAGATTCTATTTGGAAAAGGATGGAAGTAGATAGATCAATTTGAGGCTACTATTGTTTAATAGCGAAAGTGGCTAAGACTAGGAATGCAGCAGAGGTAGTGCTGAGAAGTGTTTGGAGTGGAAATATACTGTAAATAAAGCTAACTAGATTCCCAGAAGAAAATGATAGGGGGTGCTAGCCAAAAGGAAGTCAAGGAAGAGTCCAAGGTTTTTGTCCTGAAGAACTAGAAAAGAACGGTGCTACTTACAGAAAGGGCAAATAGAAGTTTTGGAAGTCATTGTATAGGTGGTATTTAAAATATTATCATCTCATATTATCATCTCAGATTCTTTTAAATATTGGTAGCATCTCTACCTCCACCTCTTCAACACTCTGTGGGTCCACCTGCTAATATCTTTGGCAAATTCCTCAGCTGTCTCTAGAAATGCCCACAAAGCGCTATCCTGTCTGTTCTTGGCCACAAATGATCATGTGGCCAGCAAAAAAAATCTATGGCTTCAATTCTTTAGTTTTGACCAATATGTAGGATATTTTATCCTTTCTATAAGCCTTTTTTTCCAGTGTCAGCCCTGGGCAGCACTCAGTGTTGCTAGCTATAATATTACTTCATTGAACTCTTAACATCTCTACCAGTCTATTAGTTTTTTGAGGCCAGGAACTATCTATGGTCTGAGTGTTAGATTTCAATTGCTATTGTAATAAACTAACACAACCTTAGTGACTTCAAGCAACACAATATCATCTTACAGTTATAGAGGTCAAAAGCACAAAATTGGTCTCACTGGGCTAAAACCGAAGGGTCAGCAGAAATGTGCTATTTTCCAGAAGTTCCAGGAGATAATCCATTTCCTTGTCTTTTTCAGTTCTAGACTCCACCAGCACTCTTTGGCTCATGGACTCATTCTTCCATCTTCAAAGCCAACAATGGTGGGATGAGCGGTAGTCATACTACCATCTCTCTCATTCTCCTTCTTCTGCCTCCATCTTCCACTAATAAGCACCTTTGTGATTACACTGAGCCCACCTAGATGATCCATGATTCTCTCCCCATTCTACATCAGCTGATTAGCAACCTTAATTCAATTCAAACATATTTACCAGTTTCTGGAATTAGGTTGTGGAAATATTTGGGGGGTCAATCTTCTTCATACAATGCTCTGGAACCTATAGCTCCTAGCATAATGCTGGTTCATTCCAGCACTCAGCAAATCTAAATGAAACAATGAATTAAGTAATTAACACATCTCTCCATACCTATAGCTGGGTGTTTTCCTCTAAACCCAGAAAATATCCTCCTCTTAAATAGCACGCCTGCCCAGTTCATTTTTTTAATGTTTATATATTTTTGAGGGGTGGGTAGAGGGGCAGGGAGAGAGGAAGACAGAGGACCCAAAGTGGGCTCTGAGCTGACAGCAGAGAACCCCAAGGGAGGCTCGAACTTGCAAACTGCAAGCTCATGACCTGAGCTGAAGTTGGACGCTTCACTCACTGAGCCACTCAAACACCCCCTGCCCAGTTCATTTTCAGTGGAATTCAGGAGGAAAGAGAGATGGAAAGCAGTTTTTGAAGCATTTAAAATTAGCATCATCCATAGATAAAAGGAATAGAAAACCTTAAATAAAAAAAACATTATATCTCCAATCTTAAAGTGTATGGGCCTTTTATGGATTTTTTTAAGATTGTGGGCTTGTGATGCTTAAGGAGTCCAGAGAATTGAATTTGAATCAATCTAATCCTCTAATGAACACTAACACTGAAAATGATTTTCAAGTATTTTAGCAAGATCCTATATAAGTATCAAAACCAGGTCGTCAAAACAGTGAGAGCCAACTAGCAAAATTTCTCAACCCACCCCATGCCCAGAGAACTGTGTTCCCCCATTTCACTTTATTTGTATTAGTCATTTGTCTGTTTTTCCTATTAGTCCATGAAGTTCATGCAAATAGTGCTCATCTGCCCCTCACTCATTATTATGAATGCACAGCACTTGGCACATAGTAGGTGTTCAATCAACTATCAGTAAATGACTTTGTGGAATTACTACCCACAAAGTACATATTGAATCAGAGGCAGCTTTCTCATCATCAATCACTGCCCTCATCCGGAGACCTTGGAGACGCAGCCTTGTCAATGGTTCTCTTGGGACATCTACCCTTTGAGTCATTCTTCAGACACTGACCTCTAGATTGTCTTGAACAGACATTCATTTGTCAGTTAATCAGCAAACTGTTCTGTGTCCCACACAGTGAAATAAGAACATTGCATATGACTACATTGATTGTGTCACTGACATAATCACAGAAATGGAAATTTCCCTTCAGTGCATCTTCAGGTTGAGTCTTCACAAAAGAAACATTTTGTGGGTGTATAATAGAACATGTTGTAAGCAAAATATAAGTTGGGTATACTTGATTTTTATTTGGTTTTTCAAATCTAACTCCCTTGAACTGGTGAGTAATCTTATGCAATTATTAAAATGTGATTCATCCTGGGAATCAATTCCAAATACTTTATCCTTTCAAAGATGGGCTGTTTGTCATGATAAGTGAACAGATTATCAAGCAATGGTGCAGGGAACCACAGAATTTCCTAGGGATTGTTGGGAAGGCTACTTATATTAAAATGTATGTGTGTGTGTGTGTGTGTGTGTGTGTGTGTGTGTGTGTGTATTTTATCAAATCCTACCCCAACATGGCAAAAAGAGCTTTCGTTCTAGAGTTGAAAAGAGTTTTTTAAAAATTAAAAAGTCAGAGCAAACTGAAAGGAAAGAGCATATTTTTGTGGAAGTGAATGCTTTCACCACTGAATTTGGCTGCTTGCCAACTCCAATTCCAATATGCATCCAAGTAGTTGCTTCAGATAATAGAACACTGAGCAAGTACAGGCTATAATGATCTAGTCCATAATCTTAGATTCATCCAGACTCTGCTTCTGAGGGAAACAATACTGTATTAACTCAATTTTGAGAGCATGGACCATCAAATCAGAGTTCCTAAATCTCAATCCCAATTTGTCCACTTAGTGCCTGTGTGACCTTGAGAAAACTTCTTAATTCTTTACCTCAGTATTCTCACCTAGAAAACAGAGTGTGATAATAATAGAAACAATCTCACTGAATTGTTGTAAGGATTAAATATATTAATGTATGTAAATATCAAAGTACCGGGCTTGGCACGGGTTAAGTCTTATATAAGAATTTACTGTTATTATCACTGCTATCTGGAGCTTCCCATAATCACTTCATTTCTGTTCTCTAAGTGATCCCATCCACTCCCATGCCTTTAAATGCCAGCTAAACTATCTTATACTCCCAAATGCATAGCTCCATCCCTGGAAGCTCCTTACATGGCCCTTTGGGGGGTTTATAAGCATCTGAACGTCACATGTCTAAAACAGAACTCTTGACATCACTCTACAAATTCACTCTTCTCCAAATCTCCCACAGTAAATAGCACTGCCATATACTCCACTGCTCAAGCCAAAATCCTTGGAATAATCTTCTGTTCCCATAGGCAAATAATTCTATCAGTGTTACATATGAAATACATTTTAAATATATCTGTGTTTGTGTCGGGGGGGGGGGGTGTATGCGTGATTGTGTCCATCGCTTCCACCCTAGTAAGAAACCATGACCTTCTACCCAGACTACCACAGTGGTAGCTTCATAACGGGTCTTCTACATTCACTCTTGCCCCCTGTAATCCATTTTACATAGTCATGGTCCCCTTTTAAGAGCATAGATTACAACATAGATTACTCCCCTCTCAAAGCCCTCTAATGGCTATCAACCTGCAGATACAATCAGAACTCCTCAAAGGCCTAGAAGAGCCTGCATAATTTGGCTCCTATCTATTTTACCAACCTCAGTCTTATCACGCTGGTGTCTGTCTGTGCCACAAGCCAGGCTCCTTTCTTTTTTTTTTTAATTTAATTTTTTATTTTTTAAAATTTACATCCAAATTAGTTAGCATATAGTGAAACGATGATTTCAGGAGTAGATTCCTTTTGGATTTTTTTCCCCTCCAGAAGCAGTAAGATAAATTTGTGTAATTTGTTACAGCAGCAACTGGAAATGAGTACAGGCTATCAGATAAGTTTGTTGAAAGAATAAAGCATTCTAAGTGTTGGAGATAAAGCAGTGAAGAAAAAAAAAAGTAGCAGACATACATTTCTGCCCTCATGGAGTTTATAATCTAGCAGAAGAAAAAAAGACAAAAAATAAGTAATCAAAATATATTATGTGGTGGGGCACCTGAGTGGCTCAGTCAGTTAAGCATTTGACTCTTGACTTCAGCTCAGATCATGATCTCAGTGTTCATTAGATTGAGCTCCAAGTCAAGCCCTGAGCTTGGGATTCTTTCTCTCCCTCTCTCTCTCTCTGCCTCTCCACTACTCACTCACTGTCTCTCAAAATAAATTTAAAAAAAAACCTTTAAAATATATGCATATTATATGGTAAAGTAAAAGGTAACAAGAACTAGGGGAAAAAATAAACCAGGAAAGAGGGACAGGAGAAGCTAGCTGGAAGTCACTGCAATTTTGAATTGTATTTTTAGGGATGGTCTCAGTGAGAAGCAGAGAGCTAAAAAGATACCTGGAGGAGGGAAGGGAATGAGCAATGCAGACAAGTGAGTAGAGGATTCTAGGCTAGTGAGGACTTGGAATAGGAGGTTGCCTGATATGTCAAAGCAGCAAAAAAGAGGCCAAAAAGGCTGGATCAGAGGTGTGAAGGGAGAGTAGCCTACCCGAGATCAGAGAGGTGGGGTGGTGAGAGCCCATTGAAGAAGCCATTGTAAGGACAGGTACTATTACTTCAAGTGACAGAGAAGCTTCTTGAGCAAACGAATGTCATCACCTGATTTACATTTTAAAAGAACCATTCAAGCTTAAGCAGGGTTGAAAATTGGTGTGGGACAAGGGAGGAAGCAGGATCCTCAGCTAGGAGGTTTTGCAGTGTTCAGATGAGGGAGGAGGGACCTCTGGACCACTTGATGGCCATGAAGACTCCTGTGTCTGAAACAATTTACCCCGCTGCTGGCAGACCTATTCTCATTCTCAACACTCAGCTAAGTGTTACCTTCTCCTGTGTTTTTTTTCCAAACTTTTTACTATTCTTTCATCACCCAAATAAATAGAGATCTTTTATCTCCATCTTTGTACCCCTATCATAACCTTAACTACCTTTCTTATTTAAAAAAAAATATTTAAAAAATTTTTTTTTTCAACGTTTATTTATTTTTTGGGACAGAGAGAGACAGAGCATGAATGGGGGAGGGGCAGAGAGAGAGGGAAACACAGAATCGGAAGCAGGCTCCAGGCTCCGAGCCATCAGCCCAGAGCCTGACGCGGGGCTCGAACTCGCGGAGCGCGAGATCGTGACCTGGCTGAAGTCGGACGCTCAACCGACTGCGCCACCCAGGCGCCCCTAAAAAAAAAAAAAATATTTTGAGGGGCGCCTGGGTGGCACAGTCGGTTAAGCGTCCGACTTCAGCCAGGTCACGATCTCGCGGTCCGTGAGTTCGAGCCCCGCGTCAGGCTCTGGGCTGATGGCTCGGAGCCTGGAGCCTGTTTCCGATTCTGTCTCCCTCTCTCTCTGCCCCTCCCCCGTTCATGCTCTGTCTCTCTCTGTCCCAAAAATAAATAAACGTTGAAAAAAAAATTAAAAAAAAAAAAATAATAAATAAATATTTTGAGGGGTGCCTGGGTGGCTCAGTTGATTAAGTGTCCAAGTCTTGATTTCAGCTCAGGTCAGAATTCCAGGGTCATGGGATCGAGCCCTGTATCACACTCTCAGTTGAGCTTGAAGCCTGCTTGGGATTCTCTCTCTCTCTCTCTCTCTCTCTCTCTGTCTCTGTCTCTCTCTCCCTTTTCCTCTTTCTAAGATATTTTTTTTTAAAAATTAAGAAAATTATTTTGCATTGATTTTAGGCTAATGAGAAGTTGCAAAAATAGTACAAAATTCAAATACACTGTTCACTCAGCTTCTCCTGATGACAACATCTTACATAATGGTGGTACATTATCAAAACTAGGACACTGACATTGTAAATATTCTGGCGGATGGAGCATACTCAGATTTCTTTAGTTTTACATGCATTGTGTGTCTCTGTGTCTGTGTGTTTCAAAATTTTATCTCAAGTATAGATTTGTATCATTATAATTTTGTCATTTAAAATTTTTCATATAGGGGCGCCTGGGTGGCTCAGTTGGTTGAGCGTCCAACTTAGGCTCAGGTCATGATCTCATGGTCTGTGAGTTCAAGCCCTGTGTCAGGCTCTGTGCTGATAGCTCAGAGCCTGGAGCCTGCTTCGAATTCTGTGTGTGTGTGTGTGTGTGTGTGTGTGTGTGTGTGTGTGTCTGCCCCTCCTCCACTCATGCTCTATCTCTGTCAAAAATAAGTAAACAGTAAAAAATTTTTTTTTAATTTTTCATATAAATACATAGAGTAACCTTTAAAGACTTATTTCACCCATAATACATGATACCCTTGAGATACATCCAAATTGCTGTGTCTATCAATAGTTCATTCCCTTTCATTGCTGAGTAGTATTCTATTGTATAAATCTATCGCAGTTTGTCTATCTGCTCACCCATGAAGGACATTTGGAATGTTTCAGGTTTTGGGACATTATAAATAAAGCTTCTCTGAACATTTGTGAATAGGTCTTTACATTAACATAACCTGTAATTGCTCTAGGAAAAATATCTGTAACTGCTGGATCATATGGTAAATATAACTTTATAAAAAAACTGTTAGGGCACCAGGGTGGCTCAGTTGGTTGAGCCTCCAACTTTGGCTCGGGTCATAATCTCACAGTTTGTGTGTTTGAGCCCTGCTGAACAGCTCAGAGCTTGAGGACTGTTTTGAATTCTATGTCTCCCTCTCTCTCTGCCCCTTCCCTCATTTGTGCTCTCTCTCTCAAATATAAATAAATAAACTTGAGGAGAGGAACCAAGATGGCAGAACAATATGGAAGGTTTTTTTGCCTCTCATGTCCATGAAGTACAGCCAGATCAACACTAAACCATCCTTAACACCTAGAGAACTGATTTGACGATTAACACAACAATCTGCACAACCTGAACCACAGAACTCAGCAGATATGTGGCGTAGAGAGGTGAACTGGGGAAGAGAGAAGCTGCAGAGGATAGAGACCTATTTTTCCTTGTGGAGAGAGGATGTCGACGGGGGGGAGAGTACAGGAAAAGCACCCCCTCCCAAAAGCAACTGGAGAGAAAATGGAAAAGTGGAAACAGCCACAGGGATGGAACAAAAAAGGGAGAAAAGAGAAAGGAGATGGTTTAAATTCCACCAAGACTTTATAAACAGAGGAAGTGCAGAATCTGAAACTCCACAGCTCGATACCTGGCAGTGCTCTGGTGGGAAGGGAGAATCCCAGGAGCAGAGTGAGGTCTGGGGATCCTTGGGCCACATGGGGAGAGGTGGTTATCCTGCTGGAAGGACATTTGGTAGAGGCTGCGCAGCTATGCCACAGGCAAAGTTTCCAACAGACTCCAGAGAACAACCACATTCACTGGTGCTGGAACAAGGTCATGAAGGGTGAAGGCTGGTGCCAGATGTATGTTGTGATCTCCCATAATCCCTGAAATACTGCCAGTACACAATCATGTTAACTTTTTCTGGGGTGGGCTGGCACCCAGCTGCAGTCTCTGGGCATTGGCAGCAGCACTGTCCCACGAATGTTCCTGGGTGCGGCCGGCATCCAGCCATTGCTCGGTGAGACACTCCCCACGAGTGTCTGAGCAGGTCAAAGCCACAGTCCCTCAGAAGGAGGGGTTGGGAAACACAGCGACATCTGAGATAAAAGTCAGGAGGGAGGTGCCACCTGGCAATCTGAAGGCTGGTCGCAGACAGTGTAAAAGCGGAGAGTGGGTGGAAGCTGGAGGCAAAGGACAAGGGTGCAATTGCTGATTGGAGTCCTGGAGAGAAAGGAGTTCTGATACTAGAGACTGGATAGCTGGGTGACACCATTTTCACCCCTCCACGTGTGCATACACACCTACAAGTGCCACAACAATCCACTTCAGTAAGCTAAGGAGTGTCATCTAGTGGAGAATGGAGCTGTCACACTAAGTACCCCCAACTGGGCCAACCTGGCTTGTTAGGAACACCGCAAGTCTCTCTGCCTGCTTAGTTTATGTACTATAAAGTGCTTCAAAATTTGACTTCTAGGGGAAAACGATGTAATTTCAATAGTATTTCAGTCTGTTCAATGATTAATCTATTCCATTTTCTCTTATTTTCTTTTTCATTTCTTTTCTTTTGCTTGAATGCAGAAAGAGAAAAAAATGTATTTTTATTTTTTTCTAATTTTTATTAAAATATTTTCTTTAATTCTAGTATATTTTTTCATTTTTGTAAATTTCTTTGTAAATTTACTTCCATCATTTCCTTTTATTCTATTTCATTGTATTCATTTTTTCAAATTTTCCAACATTTTCCTTATTTTTCCTCTAATCTATCAAGCTCCTTGCAACAACCAAACCAAAACACACCTTAGATCTAACATCATTTATTTGATTTGTGTGTGTATGTTTTTTTTAACTTTTAATTTTAATTTTTTTACCTTATTAATTCCTTTTCCTCCTTCAAAATGATGCAATGAAGAAATTCACCTCAAAAGAAAGCAAGAAGAAATGACAGCCAGGGACTTAATCAACTCAGATACAAGCAAGATGACTGAACCAGAATTCAGAATCACAATAATAAGAATACTAGCTGGGGTCAAAATAGATTGGAATCCCTTTCTGCAGAATAAAAGAAGTAAAAGCTACTCAGGATGAAATGAAAAATTCTGACTGAGCTGCAATCTAAATGGTTGCCACTGTGACAAGAATGGATGAGGCAGAACAGTGAATCAGTGATATAAACAACAAACTTATGGGTAATAATGAAGCAGAAAAAAAAGGGAGACTAAGGCAAAAGAACTCGATTTAAGAATTAGAGAAATCAGTGACTCATTAAAAAGGAACAATATCAGAATCATAGGGGTCCCAGAGATGAAGAGAGAGAAAAAGGGGTAGAAAGGTTATGTGAGCAAATCATAGCAGAAAATTTTCCTAACCTGGGGAAAGACACAGACATCAAAATCCAGGAAGCTCAGAGGACTCCCAGTAGATTCAACAAAAACTGACCATCAACAAAGCATATCATAGTCAAATTCACAAATACTTAGGCAAGGAGAGAATCATGAAAGCAGCAAAGGAAAAAAGTCCTTGACCTACAAGGGAAGACATCAGGTTTACAGCAGACCGATCCACTGAAACTTGGAAAGCCAGAAAGGAGTGGCAGGATATATTCAGTGTGCTGAATAGGAAACATATGCAGCCAAGAATTCTTTATCCAGCAAGGCTGTCATTCAAAATATAGGAGATATTAAGTTTCCTGGACAAACAACAATTAAAGGAATTCATGACCACTAAACCAGCCCTGCAAGAAATTTTAAGGGGTACTCTCTGAGAGAAGAAAAAAATGAAACAAACCAAAAAAAAAAAAAAAGACCAAACAACAAAGACTAGAAAGGACCAGAAAACACCACCAGAAACCCTCACTCTACAAGAAACATAATGGCAATAAACTCATATCTTTCATTACTCACTTTAAAGGTCAATGGACTAAATGTTTCAATCAAAAGACATAGGGTAACAGAATGGATAAGAAAATAAGATCCCTCTATATTCTGTTTACAGGAGACCCACTTTAGACCCAAAGACAACTTCAGATTTAAAGCAAGGGGATGGAGAATGATCTATCATGCTAATGGTCACCAAAAGAAAGTCACCATACATAAATCAGACAAACAAGATTTTAAAATAAAGACTGTAATAAGACATGAAGAAGGGAATTATATCATAATTAATGGGTTTGCCCACAAAGAAGAGTAAACAATTGTAAACATTTATGCATGAAATGTGGTAGCACCCAAATATAGAAATCAGTTAATCACAAACATAAAGAAACTCATCAATAGTAATACCATAATAGTAGGAGTCTTCAACAACCCACTTAGAGCAATGGACAGATCATCTAACACAAAATCAACAAGGAAACAATGGCTTTGAATGCCATAATGGACCAGATGAACTTAACAGATATATTCAGAATATTTCATCCTAAAGCACCGGAATATACATTCTTCTCCAGTGCACATGGAATGTTCTCCAGAATAGATCACATACTGGAACACAAATCAGCCCTCAACAAGTACAAAAAGATTGAGATCATACCATGCATATATTAAGACCACAACACTATGAAACTTGAAATCAACCACAATAAAAAATTTGGAAAGATAACAAATATTGGAGACTAAAGAACATCTTACTAAATGAATGGGTTAACCAAGAAGATAAAGAGGAAATTAAAAAGCACGTGGAAGTCAATGAAAATCCTAACACCACAGCCAAAACCTCTGGGACACAGCAAAGGCAGTCATTAAAAGGAAGTATATAGCCATCCAGACCTTTCTAAAGAAGATCTCAGATACACAACCTAACCTTACACCTTAAAGAGATGGAAAAAGAAGAGCAAATAAAACCCAAAACAAACAGAATACAGGATATAATAAAGATCAGAGCAGAGATCAATGCTACTGAAACCAAAAAACAAATAACAACAACAAAAAAAAACAAAACAGAGCAGATCAACGAAACCAGAAGCTGGTTCCTTGAAAGAGTTAACAAAATTGATAAACCACTAGCCAGCTTGATCAAAAAGAAAAAGGAAAGGACCCAAAGAAATAAAATCAAGAATGAAAGAGGAGAAATCATGACCAACACAACAGAAATAAAAACAATAATAAGAGAATATTATGAACAATTATACACCAATAAAATGGGCAATCTGGAAGAAATGTAAAATTTCCTAAAAAAATATAAACTACCAAAAGTGAAACAGGAAGAAATAGAAAATTTGAACAGAACCATAACCAGTAAAGAAATTGAATTAGTAATCAAAAATCTGCCAAAAACAAGAGTCCAGGGCCAAATGGTTTTCCAGGGGAATTCTACCAAACATTTAAGGAAGACTTAATGCCTATTCTCTTGAAGCTGTTCCAAAAAATAGAAATGGAAGGAAAACTTCCAAACTCATTCTATGAAGCCAGCATTACCTTGATTCCAAAACCAGACAAAGACCCTAATAAAAAGGAGAACTATAGACCAATTTCCCTGATGAAGATGGATTCAAAAATCCTCAACAAGATATTAGCCAACCGGATCCAACAATACATTAAAAGAATTATTCACCACGACCAAGTGGGATTTATATCTAGGATGCAGGGCTGGTACAATATCCAGAAAACAATCAATGTGATTCATCACATCAATAAAAGAAAGGACAAGAACCATATGATCCTCTCAATAGATACAGAGAAAACATTTGACAAAATTTGACAAAAGCATCGTTTCCTGATAAAAACCCTTAAGAATGTAGAGGTAGAAGGATCATACCTCAAGATCATAAAAGCCATATATGAAAGACCCAACACTACTATCATCCTCAATGGGGGAAAACTGAGAGCTTTCCCACTAAGGTCAGGAACAAGACAGGGATGTACACTCTCGCCACTGTTATTCAACATAGTATTGGAAGTCTTAGCCTCTGCAATCAGACAACACAAAGAAATAAAAGGCATCCAAATCGGCCAGCAAAAGGTCAAACTTTCACTCTTCACAGATGACATGATACTCTATATGGAAAACACAAAAGATTCCACCAAAAAACTGCTACAACTGATCCATGAATTCAGCAAAGTGGCAGGATATAAAATCAATGCACAGAAATCAGTTGCATTCCTATACACCAATAATAAAGCAACAGAAAGAGAAACCAAGGAATCAGTCTCATTTACAATTGCACCAAAAACCACAAAGTACATTGGAATAAAGCTAACCAAAGAGGTGAAAAATCTTTACACTGAAAATTATAGAAAGCTTATGAAAGAAATTGAAGAAGACACCAAAAAATGGAAAAATATTCCCTGCTCCTGGATAGGAAGTACAAATATTGTTAAAATGTCGATAGTACCCAAAGCAATCTACATATTCAATGCAATCCCTATCAAAATAACACCAGCATTCTTCACAGAGCTAGAACAAATAATCCTAAAATTTGTATGGAACCAGAAAAGACCCAGAATGGCCAAAGAAATCTTGAAAAAGAAAACCAAAGCAGGAAGCATAACAATCCTAGACTTCAAGCTATAATCATCAAGACAGTATGGTACTGGCTCAAGAACAGACACTCAGACCAATGGAATACAATAGAGAACCCAGAAATGGACCCAGAAAGGTATGGCCAACTAATCTTTGACAAAGCAGGAAAGAATATTCAATGGAATAGAGACAAGTCTCTTCAGCAAGTGGTGCTGGGAAAACTAGACAGCCACATGCAGAAAAATGAACCTGGACCACTTTCTTACACCATACACAAAAATAATCTCAAAATGGATGAATTACCTAAATGTAAGACAGGAAGCCATCAAAATCCTCAAGGAGAAAGCAGGAAAAAAACCTCTTTGATCTTGGCCACAGCAACTTTTTACTCAACACGTCTCTGGAGGCAAGGGAAACAAAAGGAAAAATGAACTATTGGGGGCCTCATCAAAATAAAAATCTTCTGCACAGCAAAGGAAACAGTTAGCAAAACTAAAAGGCAACTGACAGAATGGGAGAAGATATTTACAAATGACATATCAGACAAAGGGTTAGTATCCAAAATCTATAAAGAACTTAGCAAACTCAACACCCAAAAACCAAATAATCCAGTGAAGAAATGGGCAAAAGACATGAATAGACACTTCAAAGAAGACACCCAGATGGCCAACCAACACATGAGAAAATGCTCAACATCACTCATCATCAGGGAAATACAAATGAAAACCACCATGATCACACCTGTCAGAATGGCTAACATTAACAACTCAGGCAACAACAGATGTTGGCGAGGATGTGGAGAAAGAGGATCTCTTTTGCATAGCTGGTGGGAATGGAAACTGGTGCAGCCACTCTGGAAAACACTATGGAGTTTCCTCAAAAAATTAAAACCAGAACTACCCTAGTTCTAACCTACCAATTGCACTACTAGGTATTTATCCAAGATACAGGTGTGCTGTTTCGAAGAGGCACATGAACCCCAATGTTCATAGCAGTGCTATCGACAATAGCCAAAGTATGGAAAGAGCTCAAGTGTCCATGGATGGATGAATGGATAAAGATGTGGTATGTATATACAATGGAGTATTACTCGGCAATCAAAAAGAATGAAATCTTGCCATTCACAACTATGTGGATGGAACTAGAGGGTATTATCCTAAGCAAAATTAGTCAGTCAGAGAAAGACAAAAATCATATGACTTCATTCATATGAGGACTTTAAGATATAAAACAGGTGAACATAAGGGAAGGGAAGTAAAAACAACATAAAAACTGGGAGGGGGACAAAACATAAGAAACTCTGAAATATGGAGAAGAAACCAAGGGTTACTTGAGGGTTTGTGGGAGGGTCGATAGGCTAAATGGGTAAGGGGCATTAAAGAATCTACTCCTGTAATCATTATTGTACTATATGCTAACTTGGATGTAAATTTTTAAAAAATAAATTAAAGATTAGCTCTTACTAAATTAATTACTTAATTAAATAAAATAAACTTTAAAAAAACCTGCCAAACTGTTCATCAGAGGAGCTGTTTCATTTTGCATTCTCACCAGCAACATATGTATGAGACACCTAGTTGCTCTGAATCCTCGCCAAAAGTTGATATTGTCATTTTTTTTAATTTTGCCCTGATAATAGGTACGTGATGATACCTAATTATGGTTTTAATTAGCCAATTCCTTAATGGCTATTTATGCTGAGCAGCTTACTGGACATCTGTATATCCTCTCTAGAGAAGTTCAGGATTTTTTACCCATTGTCTAACTGGGTTGTCTTCTTGTTACCAAGTTTAGAGAGTTCTTTATATGTATTCTGTCTGCAAGTCTTTTTTCAGATAATGTGATTTGCAAATATTTCTCCCCATCTGTGATGTGTCCTTTTGTTCTTTTAAAAGAATCTTTCTCAGAGTGAAAGTTTGTAATTTTTATAAAGTCCAATTTATTGATTTTTCTTTTATGGGCTATGCTTTTGATGTCATGTCTAAGAACTCTTTGCTAAACCCTGTCAAGAAGCTTTTCTATTTTTTTTCTAAAAGTTTTATAGATTTACATGTTACATGTAGATCTCTGATCAATTTTGACTTAATTACTGTGTAACGTGTGAGTTTTAAGTTTAGGTTCATTTTTGTACCTATGGATATTCAATTGTTCTAATGCTATCTGCTAAAAAGACTGCCCTTCCCCTGCTGAATCATTCTGCACTTCTTGGCCATACCTGCAGAGTTCTATTTCTAGACTTTTGACTTTGTTCCATATCACATGGTGTTTTAATTGTTGAATTCCTTGTCTTTTTCTCTCACTCTCCCAGTGGACTTGAAAGTGATGATCATGTTTTTCTCAACCCTGTTTCCAGGGCATTTGGCACAATGTCTAGCCCAAAGTAAGCTTACAATGAATAAAAGTGTATTAAATGAATGAAAGAAACTTGGCTCCTTTGATTTTTAGAAGTGATGAAACACCTAAGTCAGCTTACATTTTGAGAGGAGGTAAAAAGCATTTCCACTAAATTATCTGTTATCCTCTCCAGCATTTTTTCAGTGGCCATCTGTTCATATCACTTAATACGTTTTGAATCAATCAAGACATTACTATATTTTGTGTAATATGTGCACAGAGGTACTCACTCTAACAGAGATACAATATGAGATACGGTCCTTATTCTTAGGGGACTGGCTTCTCACAACATGGCAAAATGGGAACAAGGAAGGACTTCATTGTCAAGCAACAATGGAATGAGCCCCACATGGCCACTTATTAATGTGACTTTGGGCAGGTTATGTAATTTTTAAAGTCTCAGTTATTCAATAGATGTGATGGTGATGATAACAGCACACACCTCACATGGGTGTTGCAAAGATGAAATCTGACGATGCAGTTAAAGCATTAGCACAGGGTCCTCTTAGTAAAGAGTCAATAAATGCTACCTGCCATTATTAATGTCCATGTATTAATGCTATTAATAGAAATTTTTATTGCAGATAATATCACTATAACTAAGTCCTTTGAGGAAGACTTGACTAGGCTCCAATAAAGTGAATTAAGCAAAGTCCCTATTCCATCTTGCAACCTAACTCAAAATTATAAATCTATTTTCAATACTACTTATGGTCAATGGTCCTTTGGGTTTCTAATCTGATACAAGAAGCATGGGGCACTTTTTTTTTTTTTTTTTTTTTGCATGGGGCACTTTTAAATCAGCAGTAAGTGCATTTTTCAGAATTGCATGAGTGGAGATAGAAGTATTCACTTAACAAGGAGTGAAATTTGCTAACTGGCAGGCCACATTTTGGTAACAGAGGACTGGCCACCCCAAAAAGTTAAATAAACTTTCTTCTGCTATCAGAAAACCATTTGTACTTTGCAGTAGGAATGACACTTGTGTGAATATGATTCTCTTTACAAGAATTAATCGCATCTCTCTAAACATCCTAGAGAGCTCAAGTGAATTTTCTAATTATTCTATGCTTTCTGTGAAGACATTATTCTAAGTGCTAACTATAAACAAACAAATACATAAACATTTGGTGTTTTAACACATTTTTCACCCTTCATAAACACCCAATATGTTCTATCATTTCTGTATGAACTTACACAGTTCTCTTCTGGAGACACATAATAATGGATGAAATGACAGTAAAATAGAGTTCTGATGCCTCAAAACTTTCATTACAATAAGGTCATGGGTCATGGGTCATGGGTAAGTTGGAGAGGGCAGCTCTTTGTTGGTTTCTAAGACAGTTCCCAAGCAAAGATGTCTGTGTTCTGACCACAGGTCTTCTACTGGGAAGTCCACAAGCATCTTTAAACATTTAACCTTCCAAAAAGTATCTGCAGTATCACTATTTACAAAACCCACTGGGGACCAGTGTAGCAACTATAGATTCCCTGAAAATACTACCCCAAATAACCTGTAACTGAAGCAAAGACAAGTTTATTGCTTCCTGCAGTAAGGAAGACCACTACTGTGACAATGACTTAGTAGCATCTTGGAAGAGAGTAGGCAAAGACAAGATTCTTATGAGGTTTGGGGTCTGGTCTAAGGTGAATTTTTCATTGGTGGGAAGTGGAAGTGAAGGACCTGAATTGCGATTGGACAAAAGTCATGACAAAATTATTAGGATAGGAGGAACAAGGTGAGATTTAGAAGGGAGACTTGAGGAGGGTCCAGTTATTAGCTGAATCTCATAGAGAGACCTAGTATGGAGAAGGGATAAGGAGGCTAGCTATGTGGTCTATTGGTTGGGGGGGGGGGGGGGATGTGTTCCATAAATCCTTGAAATAAGTATTAGAGTTATTTTTAACTTTATCTTCCCAAACAAGAATTTCTTGTAATAGTAGTGTCCTATTAATAAAGTGACAGTGAGCTGTGTTACAGCTTGTTTTAGTTCTCATGAGAGTGATATACATGTGATTAGTTGTGCAAAGACCTCTTGGTCTCCCAGTCTCAACACTGACACCTCTGGTTCAGAGATTTGCTCTTTGTTGATTCTTTTCTTTGGGTTAAGTCATTGATGTCTCTAAGATGTTTCTCTTTAAATATAATTTCTCTAGAAAGTAGTAAAAAAATTCTCTGTTAGAAGTATGAAAAACTAATCAATAATTATAGATTATTAAATGATTAAATAAATTACTTTATGATTCAATTCAATTATTAATCAGAAGTCATTCTGATGCCTGAAAGGTCATTTTGGGCCTGAAAGGTCCTGAGGAAGTAGCACAGAAGTCAATGTTCTCAGGGGAGCTTTGTGCCAGACAGAAACTCAGGTCATGGCCTCAGGAGGATGGGATGCTGCTCTGATGGATGCTGTGGGCTAAGGAAACCATGGCAACAGGTGTGGATTAGAATATGAATAGGGGAAGATGTACTGAAAAGACTACCTTCTCATCTTATCTCTCTAAGAAACACTCTGTGGCTCCTATTTAGGGTCTGAGGGGACTCTTCCCCAAGAATTAGCTCCTCTCCTCTTACAAAACCATGTCCTGGTGTTTTCCCACAGTGCCTCCTGCAGGATCGCATATGTACTCTGAGCTCTAGTACCAACGGTTTTCACTGTGATGGAATTTTGGAGTTCAAACTACAGTGAGATCAAATAAAATAATTATATACGTATAAGCCATGAGCCCATTTGTGTAATTCAACTCGTTTACTTTTACTCTGTCTTTTCTACATCATCATTTGCCTATTTTACTCCTTTTCTGGCCTAAAGGCTTAATTCCTTCTTACCTTGTCTATGTAGTACTTTTCCTTTTACTTTTTTTTTACTGTTTATTTTTGAGAGAGAGAGAGAGAGAGAGAGAGAGAGAGCAAATGTCAGAGGGGCAGAGAGAGGGAGACAGAGGATCCAAAGCAGGGTCTGCAATGACAACAGACAACCTGAGAAGGGGCTCGAACTCACAAACCATGAGATCATGACCTGAGCCAAAGTCAGACGTTTAACCAGCTGAGCCACCCGGGTGCCCCTCTATGTGGTACTTTTTCTTTTAAATCAGATCTATTTTGGGGCACCTGGGTGGCTCAGTTAGTTAAGCGTCCGAGTTCGGCTCAGGTCATGATCTCACAGTTCCTGGGTTCGAGCCCGTGTCAGGCTCTGTGCTGACAGCTCAGAGCCTGGAGCCTGCTTCAGATTCTATGTCTCCCTCTCTCTTTGCCCTTCCCCTGCTTATGCTCTGTCTCTCTCTGTCTCTCAAAAATAAATAAATGTAAAAAAAAAATTAAATCATATCTATTTTTTCTCATTTCTCTTTTATCTCTCCAATGAAATGTAGATAAATGAAAGATAGATTTATTAAATCTATATACTAATCAAACATTTTTTTATATTTATATATAAATTATATATAATATAAGCATATTATACATAGTAAGTGTGTGTGTGGGTATATATGTGTGTGTGTATATATATATATATATATATATATATATATATATTATATATAACATAAATAGATAGATAGATCTCTAACATGGCCCCCAGGTCAACTCCCTTGAATTCAGGAAGAAACTCTTTCATAGCTACTATTCTCTAGATTAAATCCTTTGGCAAGCCTTTTCTCTCCATTCTGCCTACAGCACAACTCCACTCGCCCAAACTAAGGTTCTAACAGACATCTCTCAACCTTCATGCATCCCAGAACCTCCTCCATCTCATTTGGGAATTCTCTGCCTTTTTAAAGATTATTAGAAAAATTGATTTCCTCAGTCTCTCAAATGTTGCCTATCTCATTTTCAGTTCCTGTCTTTCTCATTCTCTTCTGAATCCACTTCTTCTCTAAAAGTTTTCATTTTACTTGTATTTGCATAAAAATCTCACCTACCACCACCACTAACCCCTCCAGTATCATCAACATATTCGATTTCCAGAGCTTTTTTCCATTAGCATGGAAAAAAAAATCCTTAGGATGCCTGAGTGCCTCAGTCAGTTGAGTGCCTGACTTTGGCTCAGGTCTTGACCTTCACAATTTGTGGCTTTGAGTCCCACGTCGAGCTCTACGACAGTACGGAGCCAGCTTTGGATTCTCTGTCTCCCTCCCTCTCTCTCTGCCCCTCCCCAGCTCACATTCTCTCTCTCTCTCAAAAATAAATAAATAAACATTTTAATAAAATAAATTAAAAAATACTTCACTGGCATAGATGTTTTTCCTTAAAATATTAATACTCTTTAATATGTACCTAAAGATACATACATATAAAATCATTGTTTCATATAAAAAACAAAGCATCCTAGTAGATTAATTACTGAAGTAAATAAAAATGATGACACTTCCTGGTATTTTGCTTCATTAGGAATGTATCCCAAAAAAGGGAAATTAGAAGAAAGGTAAGAAGGGCCAGAGGCAACTTACTCATTTTACTTGAAATCTCCTAAAGAGGGATTGAGGTCTGTGTAAGTTTCTTTGTTCACAGACTACAATAGTGCACATAAACTGGAACCCAATTCAATATTGAGATGCTTATTATATTTATGCAAATTAGGAGTTGACAGAGTAATTGCAGAAAATTACTTATTTTTTTCCTAAAGAGAACTAAGAATTATAGTATCAAGTAATCCATCTGTCCTCTGTACATTGTGTTCTCTGAATTTATTTCTATAAACACTTTGAATATAATAACTTAAACTATACTGTCTTGTAGCAAATTTGATTTGAAAAATAATGGTTGCAACAGTAGGGAAGAAGAAGTTATATAAGATTCTCTAGTACTTACAATAGAAAAAAAATTAGGGGTACCTGGCTGGCTCAATCAGTAGACCATGTGACTCTTGATCTCAGGGCTGTAAGTTTGAGTCCCATGTTGGGTGTAGAGATTACTTAAAAATAAAATCTTTAAAAAAAAAGAAAAAAAAAGATTAGATCAAGGATGAGTCAGACAAAACAAATTACAATCAGCTAAATCCAATGAATACTAGGAGAGAATAACTCCTAGATATCATAAAACATGCAATCCTAGGCAGCCCACACAGGAGGAAGCTCTGAGAGGTTTGTGAAATCAATTAGTAGTTTTCTATATTTTGAGGATGGATGGAAAATACATCACAAGACCTTTAATAGAGTATTCTAGTCAGTTACTTTGTGTTGTCTGGATCTGAGTTAGGGCTTTTCTGGCCAAAGCCCTCCTTGAGATAACGGTGTGTGTGTGTGTGTGTGTGTGTGTGTGTGTGTGTGTGTGTGGCACACGTACACACACATGCATACGTGTGTGTGACAGAGACAGAAAGAGAGACAGAGATCAATGTACTAATTAACAAGTAATACCCACATGCAGTTCCATCCGAGTTTTAATAATATAAGATCACAGACAGGTAACAAATGAATGAAACACACCCAAGAAGGAAAAATAGAAACAAAAACCATACAAGTACCACACAAATGACAACGCACCTTTCCTTACTTCCTGAGAAGACCTCTGGCTGACAGGACACTAATACAGAGTCCAGAATAAGGGAGTGGACTTTAGAGCAGCTTCTCATACTCTAAGTTGCATATGGATATGCAACTGTGGATAAAATCTGATTTAACCCGTGGATAAAATCTGATTCAGTGGGTCTGGGGTGGGGCTAAGATTCTCACGTATAATAAACCCAGGTATTGTCAATGCTGCAACTCTTTGGGTCACATTTTGAGTAGCAGGGTTGAGACAAAGACTAGAAGTAGCAGTTTTATCCCAACAAGAATAAAAGGTTGGGTAGCTGTCTGAGATGAAAATGGAGGAGAGGGGCGCCTGGGTGGCTCAGTCGGTTGAGCGTCCGACTTTGGCTCAGGTCACCATCTCACAGCTGGTGAGTTCGAGCCCTGCATGGTGCTTTGTGCTGACAACTCGGAGCCTGCAGCCTGCTTCGGATTCTGTGTCTCCCTCTCTCTCTGCCCCTAACCCACTCGCATTCTGTCTCTGTCTCTCTCAAAAATAAATAAACATTAAAAACAAAGAAGAAGAAGAAGAACAACAACAACAACAACAAGAAAAGGAAAGAAAATGGGGGAGAAAACTCAAGGCCAACATAGCAGGAGGAGAATAAGGAAGATCGCCATATGCATGTGGCCAGAGCCAGGAAGGTGAACATAAGCACAAGCAAAGGGGTTCTCTTGGAGGGCACATCCTGTCCTTATGGGAGGGTAGGAAGATCCTAAGCAGCAGCCTAGAACATGAGCCCAATCTAGAAGCTGTCAACTGTATAAACAGCAGAGGGGTAACAGAGACCTAAGAGGCCCAATTGAGGCAAGACAAGCAAAGTACAATTAGCCTTGACATAGACAACAGCCAAAACTTTAAAAAGTTTAGACTGAAGCAAACAAACATACCTTTGGAACACTGTCTGCTTGGTGTTTATATAAATTTACAGATAAATCAAGCTTTCCCAGGTCACTGGAATAGATACAGTGCACTATACCAATGGACAATTACTAATAGCAAAGTAAAGGAAATCTATCTCTTGCATTAGTCATCAGCAGAAGATGTCCATTGGCCTAGGGTAGTGGCTTTTTGTAATACTATCAATATTTTGATACTATTACCCTGCAGAGCTAAGGCAAAATGTCCATCAGTGTTATCAGAGAAGCATGGACTGGAATGGTTTTCCATACCATAATGTACAATTCTTTGCATTCTACATAATACATTTAAATTCACTGTGCTCTAACAAACACTGTTGAATGGGCCTGCTGAAGAAATGACTTTCCATATTTGTTTAAAACCCATGCTATTTATGTTTTTTAATTATTTTTTAATGTTTATTTCTTTTTTGAGAGAGAGAAAGAGAAAAAGTGAGAGTGGGAGGGGCAGAGAGAGGGGGAGACAGAATCAGAAGCAGGCTCCAGGCTCTGAGCTGCCAGCACAGAGCCTGATGCAGGGCTTGAATCCACATACTGCAAAATCATGACCTGAGCCGAAGTCGGACACTTCACCAACTGAGCCACCCAGGAGCTGCTAAAACCCACTCTCAATGCACAGTTCGGTAAATTGATAATCACTGTTTTAATGTGTCATCATGATTTCAACTAATTGTGGCCAAGGAGAAACTCAAACTCAGGTCTTCTGACTCCATGTCAGAAGGTCTCTGGGCTACATATTTTGACCAAGAAATAAAAATTATTTAATTGATAATAGCTTCCCATCTATATGATGATTTGAACAAGAGGCACCAATATTTCTAAACTGGCATTTATTTATTTTATTTGATATTTTAATCAAGAGTACCCCACACACATAAAATAAAGTTCATTGTATTCCTCCTTGATAAGCAACGTTAATAGCATTTTGAGAAAAGTTAGGAGTTGAGAGTCAAATGAACCTGAATTAAAATCCTGGCTTTGTCATGTACCAACTTTATGACTTTTGACAAGTAATTTAATTCCTGTAAACATCAGTGCCCTCATTTGTAAACCAAGGATAATAATGCCTAACTTAAAGGAGCCATGGTAAAGATTAAATGAGAAAAAGACACATCACAGATCCTGGCACACAAAAGTATTTTAACATTTATTTATTTTTGAGAGACAGAAACAGAGTGCAAGCAGGGGAGGGGCAGAGAAAGAGGGAGATACAGAATCCAAAGCAGGCTCCAGGCTCAGAGCTGTCAGCACAAAACCTGACGTGGGGCTTGAACTCACAAGCTGTGAGATCATGACCTGAGCCAAAGTTGGACTCAACCGACTGAGCCACCCAGGTGCCCCAAGTATTTTAAACATCTGACTTTAGCTTTTATTGCCCCAACTTTTATAAGATAATTTACACTGGATTGGCAACCTTTGTTTTTCTGCTCCAGCCTACTTGTATTTCACTGATATTTCCTCTACTTCCCTCACACTATTACTAATTAAGTATTACCTCACCTAGTTACCTAAGAAGTTCAGCACAAGTATAACGAGCCAAAGTGAAAATCAGTTGCTGAGGCCTTTAGATTCACATTTTCAGTTTTACAGCTCTACAAAAGGACTGCAGCAAGTACATGTTCTCTTCAAAAACATCCTGTGATGTTGCCTAAATTTCAGGAAAAATTCAAATGATAGGAGAATAATCCCTGAGGCTGCTAAATTTTCATTTAATGAATGTGTCTATTGGAATCCTGTGCCATTCAGCCAGCCAGCATAATGAATCAAGGTTTTTTCCTATTTGCATGAAGATGATATTAATGTAACTAAGAGATCAAAGGAAGTTATATATATATAGTTTAAAAGACATTGTTTTTCATTAGAGTTGTACTATATATTTACACATCTCTAAATGACATAGTGTTACATGTTACATGATTTTGAAATCTAAGCTAATATACAATGCGGCAGCATTGTGTACATTTTTCTGTGGATTCCTTTTTACTCAACAGTGTGTCTTTGAGAACCCGACATACTGATGTATGAATCAGTAGTTCACTCTTTTTCACTACTACATTGTTTCTATTTATAAATACACCACAACTTAGTTATCTGGGATCCACCTTCAGAACACTGGTCTCTCTTGAGTACAAGCAAAAGAACAACAGGGGAGAGGCCAGGAGTGAGTGAGGAGGAGACATGTAGTAAACATCCGTCATTTCTAAATAGAGGGGAGGTTCATTTTGTTATTCTCTGTTTTATATTATTTTCTTTTGTATTTATAAAATATTTTATAATATGAAAATTGCAAGTAGGCAGGGGGAGAGGAGTCTGTTGCTGCCTTTTTTTTTAATCTGAACGAAAATGTATGACCATCTCATCAAGGACAAAGTTTCACTGTTTATTAGCATGAGGGGTGCCTGGGTGGCTCAGTTGGTTAAGTATCCAACCAGCTCAGGTCATGATCTCATGGTTTGGGAGTTCAAGCCCCGCATCGGGGTCTGTGCTGACAGCTCAGAACCTGGAGCCTGCTTCAGATTCTGTGTCTCCCTCTCTGCCCGTCCCCTATTCATTATCTCTCTCTTCTTCTCTCTTTTTCTTTCTCTCTTTCTCTCTTTCAAAAATAAATCAACATTTTTAAAAATTATATTAGCGTGAATGTCACTGGGTGATTTTTTTTAACTGCTTCTTCTTAAAGACTGACCCAAAGTATAAGGTGTCAGTTCGTTTATTTTTCTTTTCCTATGTCCTCCCAAATGTGAGAACCACAGGTGAAAATCATCTGCAAAACACTGGCATCTGAAAACTGTTCTATTTACCCCAATAAATTTTCAATTTTATTACTCTATATATGGCAAGCCCAGGCACTGAATGGCTATAAACTCATTCACCAATAAATATCACTGATTTAAAACTAGCTGCCGAGTAAAGACTGAAATATAGAAGATATGTAAAACATTTATAAAACTTTATCACAGACAGAAAGCTACATACCAAAATAAGAAACAGTTGACAAAACAGGAGAGAAATGATTGGTACAGATGGAGGGGACAGAATTCACTCATTCATTCACTTAATCAATCATGAAATATTTATCAAGTACTTCCTATGTGCCAACCACTGAGCTAGGGGCTGAGCTCACAAAGGTAAATATGATGCAGCCTCTGCCCTCAAGAAGCTTACAATGTAATGTTTATACTTCCATAGTGCTTTGCAAATATCTGCCCCAGAACTCACTGCATCCTTCTCAATAGCCTGTTTGTCTTGGGGCAGTTGCTTCCTCCAGACAGGGTCTGTATCTTACTGCCCAGTGTCTAGCACAGTAGCTACTGTGAAGTAAAAATGGGGAGTACTGTGAAGAAAAGATGTCAGTAAATTTTTATTGAGCAAATTACAAATGAAAGCTGAATTGCACTAGCAATCTAGAACCCATAGTTACCTTCCATTTTTTTCTTCCTAGCAAGATGCCTTATTTTTAGATTTTGCCTTCAGACCCTAAATACTTTCAAATCACAATGCTCACCGCCCCCCACCACTATACTCCCAATGCTTCCACCCTAACCCTAGACAGATAGACACACACATGCACACACACACACACACACACACACACACACACACACACACAGAAAAGAATTTTAAAATTCCAATCGTGACCATTTAGAGCCATTAATGAGAAACTGGAGTTTAACAATGGAATCTCAGAAAACATTCCAGGGAATTACTTGCTTCACTGTCTCACTCTAAAGACCGCATACTGTCCCAGCATTCTTGCGCACAGAGATTGGAGAGAGCTAACAGAGTCTGCATCTTTGCTCACTGCACAAATCAACTTGGAGAGGGCAGCAGACAGATGACCTTTGTACCATGGAGGAGGTCAAAAAAATTAGCAAGATGGGCATCTGCCTAGAGGAAGCAAAGCAGAGGCAACAGTTCTGAGAATCCGGCTGGAATGTAGCACCCTGGGACAAAAGAGAATGACAATATTGGAAAACAGAGTGTGCTGCTGTGTTAAAGAATATGGCAAAGGAGAAAGGAGATTAGCATAAAGCCTTGGATTCTAATGGTTTAGGATCTCATGGAATGCGGAGAAGGAGTTGGAAGGGGAGGAGTTTGAGGCACAGAAGAAGTGCCTGTGTATTTATTACAGATACTCTGTTGGCTGCATCTATCCTGATTTACAGATCCTCATCAGGGGGTCAGTACTGAATTGTTAGATCGATCAATACACCCTGGATATAAAGATCAGCTGTTTACCATTACTCTTCAGAGGAGTTGGTCATCTGAAAATTCCACACAATTTAGGTTTTCTGTAGTCAGCAAAGAACTTAGAAAAATGTCTCAATGTCTAGTTTCCAATCTCTGTTGGTCAAAACCTCAGGCCTCAGTCTGACCTTCAATAATAAATTCTTTTACTATATCAAAATTTCATTTACATTAATCTTCATTTTGAATTGTTGTCAGTGAATTTGGATATAATTATTAAGGAACATAATTTAGCTTAAGTGTTCCTGAACAATAAGCAAACAATTCATCATGTCTCTCTTTATAGGCTGTTCCCAACCCAACTGCATTATTGACTCTGGTGCCAGAAACCAATTCTACTCTGCTCTCACTCTGTGCATTTTTGGATCAGGCTGAGAAGACAATAGGTATCTAACATGTTCTGTTTGCTATTTAAAGAACAAATCTTACATTCTCATTAGGCCAAAGAGAATATTTTATTTTATTTTTTTCAATATATGAAGTTTATTGTCAAATTGGTTTCCATACAACACCCAGTGCTCATCCCAAAAGCTGCCCTCCTCAATACCCATCACCCACCCTCCCCTCCCTCCCACCCCCCATCAACCCTCAGTTTGTTCTCAGTTTTTAAGAGTCTCCAAAGAGAATATTTTAAAACATTGCTTGCTGTAGATACAGGAGATAGTTTTAAAAATCGTATGTCTTCTTCTTTAATCTGAGAAAGATACCTCAAAATCTAAAGTGTTTATAGCATGTATGGCAACTTTGCCCTTAGATGATAGGCTACCTTCTGTCAGCCTTCAAATGGTCCTGTCTACATTACTTCCCAAATAGATAAATGAATCAAACTTGAATGAGTTGTTACACAGAATGAGAAAATGCCCAATGGTGCAGACTTCATTTTCTCTCCTTTTCTACTTCTGAAAGTGATCTAAGTACCATTCTCAAAGTCCACATGACTCACAAGCTTTCTCTATCAGTCCAGCCTCTTTGTTTTCTCCTTATTAATCAGGTACATATTAAGTGAAGTCCTCAGGCATGCCAGTCCCTGAGAAAAGGCATTACAGCTATTCTCATCATGGAAGTAGAGAAGACAGAGAATGACCAGGCTATTTCAGAGCAGTGAGATGAGGGAGCACCTGGGTGGCTTCGTTGGTTGAGCATCCAACTTCAGCTCAGGTCATGATCTCATGGCCTGTGGGTTCGAGGCCCACATTAGGCTCTGTGCAGACAGCTCAGAGTCTGGAGCCTGCTTCAGATTCTGCGTCTCACTCTCTTTCTGCCCTACCCCACTCATGCTCTGTCTGTCTCTCTGTCTCTCTCTCTGTCTCTCTCTCTCTCAAAAATAAATAAACATCCAAAAGAATTTTTTTCAAAAAGCAGCAAGATGAGGATTACATTAGGAGAAAGGAGAAAGCACAGTGAGGACACATAGAAGGCCCGGGATCTGTGGGAAGGTAGTGGACACTGGCAAGAGAGGGCTGTCCCAAATCCCTGTCTCCAATCACTTTGCACTGCCACTAGTCTCTTTGAAAATATTTTGATACTTATTCTGGTATTAGAAGTAAATGCTAAAATCAGTTTCAGGACTCACAGCTTGAAGAAGCTGGCCACAGCTTTGGCCTGGAACAAAATAGGGAAATCAGCATAACACTTCTCTTCCTTTATCAATAGACCACACAAATGCACAATTACAATGTTCTAATGCCTCTATGTGGAACCCAATTCTAACTGAGTGTGATTCCTTTGTTCTCTTACCCCCAAACATAAATCAAAGCATTAATGGCCTTAACATTGATCTAAGTGACAGAGCAGGTCTGGAAAAAAATATCTTTGTCTTTCTACAAATCCCCTCATTTACTATTTTAAAGGAGGCCCTTTCTTCCCCTGAATGGATAAAGATCCCTGTGAGCTTGAAATCTCCTTTGTCTAATGAATTACAGAGAGATGAACCTTGAAATAAGGATGTGTCAGAGATCACCTGAGCTGTGGCACTAAAGAGAAAAGTTAATTTTTAAAAGGAATGTGTGGGACGAGAAAGAGAAAAAAAGTAAAAAGGATTTGTGATTTTCCAGACAGACAGTAGATATTTCTCAGAAAAAAAGGCATGGAGTTAGTAAGCAGAACTTGTATTTTAACTTTCAGGAGTCTCTGTTGACAGTCTCTCCTACTCAGTCTCTAACAGCTCTAATTAACCTAAAGTCAATACTAAAACTCTACTGCACATACCGTGGTTTCCACACTTCTGGACAAACATCCCTGGGAAAAACCTAGAGTTGTAGTTGAGTCAAGGAGAAGACAATATGAAGCAAGAGCACTGGTTTTTTGAAGACACCATCAATTGACTAAAATCAACCAAATCTAAGAGAATAATTTTAATGTTCCCACTGCTAGGAGAAGAGTTGTCCATTGCGTGGTTAATGGGGGGGGGGCAGGGGGAGGGAAATCACTGGTTCTAAGGGATCAGAGGTAGAGTCTGACCAACTCTGACCCTAAAATCATTCTCCCAACATACAAACCATAAAAAGAAAACAGAATTCACAAATTTCCTTTGACAGGGAGATAATGGAAAGCTTTTCATTACCTACAGTAAAACCATAAGTTTCAAAATGTAGGGAGGTGCCAGGATCTTTCTATAGGTTGCATCTGGGTTGGAGCACAGATTTCACTGAAAATATTTGTTCTACATCTACTTAGGTGTTTCAAGCTTGAGGAGTCCTTCTAAAAATCATCTCTCATTCGTGTTTGGTCGACATCCTCCAAGGTGCTTTTTATTCAGTTAAGAACCATTTCGTCCTTCAGGATGGTCACTGAGGAGAGACTGCTATGGATGTTTGAAGCAAAATGCAACCTGCCAGGAGCACCTGGCATCCGACTTCAGCTCAGGTCATGATCTTGTGGTTTATGAGTTTGAGCCCCATGTCAGGCTCTGTGCTGACAGCTCAGAGCCTGGAGTCTGTTTTGGATTCTGTCTGTCTCTCTCTGTCTTCTGATCACACTCTCTGTCTCTCTCTCAAAATAAATAAATAAACATTTTTAAAAATTAAAAAAGAATTCAACCTGCCATGATTTTAGCAATCCTGGATAGTTTTCTCTGCTGATAAGTATCTGCAGTGACACTTCCCATCTTGCATTTGACTCAAGGCGATAGACTCACCAATTAACATTCAGAAAGTCCCAATTTCTTACCTAAATTTTGGCAACCACAATAATAGTTTATTTCCCTCCACTTGAACCCCTCCTAGGATATATACACACAGGAGATTTAGACACAAGATTATATCAGGATCATTTAGAGTGTTTTCAATACTTCATCTGTGCATTCTCTGATAGACTATGAAAGCCACCACCCCTAGCTGTCATTCTCCTTCCCTACTGATTTTGGTGAAATTAGAGATCAAAATTAAACTGTGTCGAACACTGGTACCAATATTTGGTCTTAGTTTAACGTGGACAGATGTTTTAGAAATGTGTTCTTCAACTTGAAATTCCTTTCTCTTGAGCTTTTGCTGACAGATTAAAGCTGTGCAGTATCCTTTGACTCTTCTTGTTTTAGGCAATGGGTAAAATAACTTTCTTTGTGCATAACAGGAATAATTCATCTTCGTCACTCCACAAAACACTCTATATATGAACAGCCCACGGTATGAGTGTGAAGGAAAGAAGCAGAAAGGGAAAGCGGAAATGTTCTTAGGAAAACTGTCACTTTCACTTCAAAAGCATGCAGTGGTAGAGTGAGTGTGAAAGAAAAATTACAAATGGCTAAAAATAAGCAAACGTTATCAGGCTAAGGTTATTTATCATACTGCTTAGAGCAGACAAAAAGTAAAATCAAAGCTATTGTTACAATCTGGGAGAAAAAACTTCTTGAAGATGCTGGTGGGAAAAAAAAGCCTTCAGTATCCTTCCTTTTTACCACCAGATTCCTCGTAAGTGTCACTTTGGTGAAAGCTAATGGATAAAGGCAAGATACAAAAATAACTCAACAAATACCCTCTGCCACTAGCATCAGTCACTTGGGATGAAGGTAAAGTGAGAGATAAAAAAAAAACAAAAACAAATTAATTCAACAGCACAAGATCATCCAAATCCCAAAAAAAAGGAAACATGGAAAGGCAGAGTTACTCTAAGAAAGGGAGACATTCCAGGTGAAACAAAGAGGTTATCAGTTTGGAGTAGGGTTCTCTGTTTCACGGTGTCTGGCCTTTGGTACAAAGCTAGATTCAGAGAAATAGTTCCCATGCATCTCCTATGGCACAGGTAGGATTATACTGTAACGTGCTGATTCTGGAACTCATTCAGTACACATGAAATGAACTGTGGCACTAAATCAAATCAAAGGGCCTGGTGTCAGGCACTGTGCCAGGCACGACAAATACAAAGATGTGTAAGAGAAAGACACAAGCCTAAAGAGCCAGCCACTGGGGAAAAGGATTCTAAGGGCCGGCCAGCCCATGCATAATGATTCCAAAGAATCTCCTAATGCAGTGAGTGGTTCCTACACATATGAATGAATCATATGAATCATCTGAGATCATATGAATCATATGAATCACCTGAGATATCCCATTAAAAGACAGAATCTTATTCAGAAGATGATGATATTGATGTTACTGTCTTTGGGCTACAACTTGAGCAGCAGGCCTTAAATTACAGTGGATTTCAGCTACTTCTGCAACAAGAAATGACAGGAGAAATGGAACGAGTATTTATTTGGCCATATCACAGTAAGAACCGAGGTCTCTGCAGCCTGCAATTCTACTCACACAGAAGGCAGTGAGTGGCTGTTTTCCGTCTCCTCTGAGGTGTGAGAGATTCTACTACACTGGCAGCAATACAAATGCAGTTTCATGATGAGAAACCCATCTCTTGGAAATCTTGCTAATGGCTAGAGGAAGTTTTAAAGCAGATTATAAAAATTTCTCTACTGGATTCTAAGGAGAAAAAAGTATATCGAGTTTTCACCTGTCCTGAAGACTGGAATGGTGATTGGGCTTTTCAAAGACTCAGTCCACTCTGGGAGTCTGTGGGAAAAAAGCACATAAAAGTGACTTTCATTATTTGTTCAATGCATTCCTATCACAACCATAAAAAGAGCTGACCTTTGGTCAAGTTGTATTTGGAGATAGTTGGTATACTTAACTCCTGTCAAGTTTTATGCCATTGAGAAAATAATCAGATAATGGTATCTTGACAAAAGTACCAAATAATACCTAGGCATGATAATTAGCTCTTTTAAGAAATGTATTTATTTAAATGTTTGTTTAAAGCCTAAAAGAAAAAAAAAGTCAAAGGATATCCTTAAGCTTTCCTTATAGTTTATAAAGTGAAGAGAACACAAATCTACTCATGTCAGCTATGGATTTGACCCATTCCTATCTGTGATAGGACCTCAGGTCAGTGTCCCCACATGTCCCATCACCCTTTATATCAAACTTTAACCTTCTGACAGTTCTCACTTCTCAACCTAAAAAGAAGCAAGCTTATCATGGTTCTACCTTAACAACACAGATTTTTTATTATGTCTCCAGATCCCCCTCTACTACTGCAATAGCTCTCCTTCTTCAGCTACCTTGTACAGGTATCTTAATTGTCTTACTTCTGGGGTGCCTGGGTGACTCAGTTGGTTGGGTGTCTTACTTTGGCTCAGGTCATGATCTTACAGTTCGTGTGTTTAAGCCCCATGTTGGGCTCCATGCTGACAGCTCAGAGCCTGGTGTCTGCTTGGGATTCTGTATCTCCCCCTCTCTCTGCCTCTCCCCTGCTCATGCTCTGTTTTTCTCTCTGTCCCTCTCAAAATAAATAAACATTAAAAAAATTTTAGTTGTCTTACTTCCCACTTATTCTTATTTTTTAATGATTTTTTTTTAAGTAACAGAACCCTACTTTTCAAATGAAATCTAATGTGGAACCCTAAGACAGAAAATAAACACATGCCAACTTCCCTGGTTGAAAGATGGGACAGTGAGCACAGAACCCCCTACCTGGCCTTGTCTAGGCAGCCCCTGAGCAGCCCCTAAAGACCCCAGGCTCTGCAAACCATCCACCTACCTCACTATCCCTCATCCCCCTCTTTCTATTCCAGGAAAATGGTTAAAGAACACCCAGGATTTCTTAGTCAATAGACACTTTCTAATCTTTCTTACCTGATTCTCTAAAGAATTTCAGACTACAAACAAGAGAGGAACTATTTTCAATTCCCACATATTTCATTCTCTCTCTTCAATGCCTTTGCACATTCAGTTTCTTCGGTTCTAATCCTCTGTTGGCATTTCCTCTTGCCTAAATTAAAAGCCTACTTGGCTTTCAATACTGAAAAGCATCTCCTCAATGTGCAAGCCACCTTCCTCCCCTGTGTCCTTACTGCCCTCTGCTCTCACTGTGTTCAAGCCCCACTAAGGACTTCTATTACACATGTGCTATAAGTAAACACCTTGTCTACCTACATTATTTTTCTAAGACTTTGTTTTCCTCTTAGATATATAGCTATTGTTTTCCATTATGTGCTCTTCCAAAAGTATGGACACAGAGGGAGTGCCTCATTGTAATACCATTTTATTTGTAACTAAAATATGAGATAGCAGCTAATCTCTGTCTAGACTAGAAATGGTTCCAGTGTAACAAATCCTCCAAATGTCATTATGTCCTACTGCAATAGGAAAGAAGTCAACATCAACAAGGATTTGTTGAGTACTTCTAAGAGTTATATGAGAGATGTAAGAGAAGAGTCTAGCATACTTTCCTAACTAAAACTTATTATGGTTTAGTTAATGGTTGGCAATTCAAATTGATGTGTGTTGTATTTGATTACCTGCTGAAAAGGGGAGAAAAATGCTGAATGAAACAGTTGGTCTTTTTTTCCCCTTAAATTTGAGTTCCTGATGTACTAACTTCATTTTTTAGCAAAGCTATTCTTCTTATTCAAAGTAAAAGAAATGAATAGTGCTGAGCCCTATTATTCCAAGATTTACAATTTAGACAGCAATTTTATTTTTATTTTAGTAGCTTTATATTGGCTAAAATTAAGCTAGCAAAAAAAATAAATAAGTTGACAATATTTACGTGAGATTAAGTTGTGAAATTCTGGCTTACCTTTTGGTCATGTTTTTGTTGTTGGTGGTGGTGGTGTTGTTGTTGTTGTTGTTGTTGTTCTTACATTTTAAGTTAAATTCTGCACCAAATGAAATGCAATGGAATGATCGTGATATTTGCCTCAACAGAAGTGGGTCAAAGTCACTTTCAATACAAAAAACAAAGATGGTGTTAACATAGGCTGGTACATAACATCATGGGCATTCATTTCTAAAGCCTAGACCTTAAAGATTAGAAAGAAGTAGGCCTCTCTGTAATGTCTAGGGCTGTGGATTAATGTTTGAGTGGTGAGTATGGTTGGCCAGCTAATGGTTTCCTGGTCTGAATTTCCAGTACCAGACTCACATCTATACTGACACTCTTCTCTCTGCTGGCCCATGGGAAAATGTGCTGTCAAAAGTAAATCAATTCAGTAGTTTTGTAATGTGGTCAGTACTTGTAATTTTGACTATAAAATTCCTCCAGTAGGAGCAAAGCTTTGCAACAAATATACCACTGCATGTCACGGAGCTCAAATACAGTACACTCTTCTGTTATGTCATTCCCAAGTAATTGTACAATTCTGTCTTTAACTATAGCCATGGCTTTATGACTAGCTTTTTTTCATGTCCCTGTCATTTTCACAACTGAAAGGGGTGTCATATCTCTAGGCCTTGTTTTTATTCTTTATGTTTGTTTACTTGTTAAATTTTACACATAGTATTTCTTTTCATTCAGGTACTATGTCTTGACATTCTCTCTTAGACCACTGTGGTTTTCTCCAAAAATGGTACAAAGGCTTTGCCTATCACATTTGAAAAGTGAGCAAGCTTGGATCATTTTCCTACCCTGCTTCACATTTGGTACAACACTATTCCTGTTTTCAGCTCCTACTACCCTTGTCCCTTTTATTGGGGCCATGATGTTCTAAATCTGAAACGCAACCTCAACAACTTCTGAGTCAACCAACATTCAAACCACCACATGGATTCACCAACAGTATTAGTTCATCAGTAAGTACAGTCAAGAATTTCTCTGCCATCCATTTCACACTTGAATTGCTTAGAAAAGCCCGAGGTATCTGTAGAACTACTCACTTGCCAACTATTCCAACCCATTGTGGCCTTACTGCACTCATCAGTTTGTGTGCATGACACTCTAATATCCTCCTAGCCTTGTGGCCCTGCTGTACACTACAGATTACTTGACAGGACTCTCTCACACACACAGCCTAGCTCTTGACTGTCCCTTTCTCTGGAGGGCTGGATCTTATTCATTGTACCTGTAGCTAGTTCAGAGACTCAGGCTATAAATGGACACATCACATTAGAATATGCCATAGCGATATGTCTGATATGAATTCCAGCCAGCACACTGAATATCATTATATAATAGAAATGAAAAGTTGCTATAATCAAGCCCAAGTTAAAGATGACCTTTGAGCACTATACACTAGACCAGTGGCTTCCCATTGCAGCAATCAACTTTACAGCTGATCAGTCTCTCCATTCCCCCATTCTCAAAGTGCTAAGGAAGCCTCTTCAGCAGCAGAACCTAATTCTGAGATCCTATCACACTTCACCCCAAGTCCTTCAGAACACAGCAATATGAGATACAGCTTCCAGCCTCAAGATGGGACATGACACACACTTGTGAAACAAACAGAAAACATTTGCTATTCCTGCTACTTTAGGCTCTGCTGACAGAGGGCATTAGTACCTATGGGAAGAATACTTTCACTAGGGGACATAAATGTGATTCTATACAATCAGAAGTTGAGAAAAAACACTTGTATATTTGGGGCTTCCCCTGGTATTGGGAGGATCAGTAAAAACTGATAAAAAAAGTTTGCATTTTTGGCTGATCCTGACTGTCTAGGGGACATAGGGGGACTGAAATACAATGCAGATGTTGAAAGAAAAAGGATGGAAACTAAAAACACTTACTTACTCAAAATACTTAATACTTACTTATGGTAAAAACAATAACAGCCACCCCCAGAAACCCTAAACAGGCACTACCACCAGGGGTTAGGCCCTTAAGGGATCAAAATTCTTGAGTGAAGTCAAAAAAAATGTTAAATGAAGTGTAGAAAAAAGAAATCCTATCTATGACCTAGTGTCACACATATGTAATTACGCTCTTTTCCTTACTATATCCAGACTTACATTTATATATTTCAACTAATTTGTCTCTTCCTCCACAATTTTATACAGACTGTGATGGTAATACGTTTTCAATTTAGTCCACAGGTTACAGAACATGGACGTGTGACTGACAGAATCGGAGGAAGGCTGAGCATTTCCCAGAAGTTCTGAACTAGACACTGCATGCATCAAGGGTGAGGTTCTGGGATTCCTCATTTTGGGAAGGAGAGAACAGTGCCTTGGTTGTCAAGGATTATTTCTAGAAGCCTGGAACCAATGTTTGTAAATAAACATGTGTTCAAAGGATATCCAAAGGGTTGAACTATGTAAGAAACTGTCATATTTTTTTGGCCACTATACATTCGTGTGTTTCGGAAAGTCTCCACTGTAAGTCATTGAAAGGTGAGGGCCTGCCTTCCACTGTGGAAAGCTCTGAGAATTCCCCCTGGAACTTGAATTGAGAGCCAGAGACACATAGAAGAGAGAACCAGGACAATGACAATAGGATTGAGCACTGCTTGGGTAAGTTGTAGCACTTAGCATTTGGTGGAGATGGTAGAAGTTTTGTCAAGTGGTTTGTAGTATATTCTAGGTGCCTCTGAATCCAGCTTACTTTGTGGTTATGTAAAATAACCTATCCTATTACCTTTTCATAGATCTATTTCCTCCTTAAATTTCTGTTGAGACCAAAAGATCTTGTCATTTTCCTGAGTCTCAGCAATATATTACACTCTATTTGAAATCACTGACTTGGGTAATTTGTCCCATGTCTTACTTCCTAGAAGATAAGTTTCTCTTTTCTATTTCTTGTGGCTTTTTTAAAATTTTATTTATTTATTTTGAAGGAAAGACAGAGAGAAGGAAAGAGGGAGAGAGAGAATCTCAAACTAGTTCCTCACAGAGGAACACAGAGCCTCACACAGGGCTTGAACTCACGAACTGTGAGATCATGACCTAAGACAAAATCAAGAGTTGGCCACTCAATCAACTGAGCCACCCAGGTGCCCGTCTTAGGGCTTTTAATATCACCTATGATCTAAATGCCATTCTCCCTCCTTATTCTCTCCCCAAATAATAATTATTTCCCCAAGTAATGCCCTAAGTAGTAATCCTATAGTTATATTTTGATTGGAAAAAAAGCATAGTATACAGTGACAGCTACATTATACATGTAACTAAAGTTATGAATTTGTTTTGTTCATGACAAATGTTAGGCATCCTTTATGTAAAGAACTATGCATCTTCTCCTAAGATCATGAAGAATACAATGAAATACACACAAGTTATTGAAAATATAATTTTGACATCTCTTAGGGAAATTAAACAAGTAAAATTTAATGACAGAAGGAAGAGTGGTCTTAGGCTGGAACAATACAACATCAAGTTTCCCTTGCATAATAAACGGTAGATGAAAAACAATAGTTCTATAAAGATTCTAAAGCTTTTTGCATATGTTATGATGAATATTGTATATTAAGTTAAAAGGCTACAAGTCAGAATGCAACTGGGATGAACACATAGTTTGTTTTTGTTTTTGTTTTCTGGATAACTGCAGTTTACCCCTTTCACTTCCAACACACTTTTAAATCTTTCTGGTGAAAAAAGAAATCTTTCAACAGCATATTATACAACTTTTCTGCCTTCCTACCAAGATTACAGGACATACAATATACACTTTTCTTTATGAAAAGAGTTGTTTTTGTAGACATCAATTACTAAACCACATTATAGTGCTAAGAAGGGCTATTAAGAAATAAGAAGCTGCTTGCTACAAGTTGCCGAGGCTCTTCTACTTTACTTTAAAACCTTGAATTTGACATAAGACCCAAACTCTTATGTGCACTACAAGCCCCTTCTGATAGAGTTTCTGCCTACATGTGTAATCTCCTCCAAACCACTCCTTGCTCTCACTATATTCTGGACATTTTCTCGAAGCTCCTTCACACCCCAGACACCTCCTGTGTGGCTTCCTCCGCTGCCGCCCTCTTCCTCCCAGGTGTCACCTGGCAGCTTCTGCTCATCCCTCAGGCCTTACCTTCTATGTCACTTCCTCAGCAAAACTTTCCTTACCCCAGAGTCTAGCACAGTCCATGGCACATATTAAAGTGTTTCATGAATTAATGAATAAAATATCAAAAAAGTAGATTCCACAAAGGTTTTGGAATAAGAATTCAATATGGCTTTTTTTTTAGGCACAAGCATTTAAAATCTAAATATTTCCTTCTTTTAAGCTTGTGTATTTATTTTGAGAGAGAACGAGAGAACACAAGTAGGGGTGGGGCAGAGAAAGAGATAGAGAATTCCAAGTAGGCTCTCAGTGTCAGTGCAGAGCACAATATGGGGCATCTCACAAACCAAGAGATCATGACCTGAGCTGAAGTTGGATGCTTAACCAACTGAGCTACCCAGACCACCCATAAATATTTATAAAAATTAAATATTTCTAAAAATTAAAATGAATACCTATGAAATAGATTTAATGGGAAATATATATAATAAATAGAAGTCAGACTAATGAATAATCAAACCATGGATATGCAGACATCCAGATCCCTTTTTTTCTACTGTCAAGATAACATCCTGACTTCAACTGCTAGGCAGAAGTCAGCCAGAGGAAGGTAAGCAAATAATCAGATCTGCTTCTGGCACAGGGTGCCTTCATTGGGCTTAGAGATTACCTATGGATGTCAGAGATCCATACTATCCCCCATCTTCCACCTCTATGGAATTTTTATTCTAACTTTTTTCAAAAAAGGGATAAAACATGCAATATTACAGGATGCTGATAATCGGGTACATTATAGTACTCTTAAACAGATGGCCAAATTTGGGAATATTTATAATACATTAGAATTGAGAAAACATAGGTGTGTATCTCATGGGACCTAAGTTCTAGTCCCATTTCTCTAACTGGCTGTGTGAATTTTATGATCAGAGTTCATTTCCTCAACAGTCGTTTCTTAATGTACCTACATGTGTGTGGTGTAGGACTAGGAACTGTGTGTGTATTTGTGTGTGGGGACTGAGCCCAGATGCTGTGGGAGAAATCATATATATGTATACATAGAAAACAGTCTTTCCCCTGAAGGAGTTAATAACCATTATGGAAAACTTGAAGCAATCAGAGAAAAACTGGGCACATAAACAAAAGCTAAATTGTGTGGTTCAGACTCCAAGTGCAGTAGGAGTTCAAAGAGGGGAGAAATGAATGTGGACTGGGGTTTCTCAGGAAAATCTTTGCAGGGCGAACTCAAGAATATGTTAGAAATTATTGCTAAGGATTGAAGATATTCCTATAACATTTCACTTTAAAAAAAGTGTTTTTAAGTCTTCTTAAGATGTTAAACTTTTTTTCCTATTGAGCAGCTTCTGGAACCATACCAGAATCCCCTAAGAAGCAAGGCATTTGACTAGCCAGCCAATTTAGTGGAATCAAGCCTGGGGATGAATGAGTTACAGATGTCATAGCAGTTCTTTACATGCATCTTTCTCAGAGAGGAGAAAGGAACCGGGTCTTGGTGGGCAGCAAAAGGAACAGAGTGTGAACAAGGGAGAAGTTGGTGCTGTGGACATGCAAAAGTAGGAAGGAGGCTGCCAAGTGTGGGATACAGAGTTGTG
The DNA here is from genome assembly GCF_022079265.1 of Lynx rufus. NCBI lineage: Eukaryota > Metazoa > Chordata > Mammalia > Carnivora > Felidae > Lynx > Lynx rufus. Next base: position 125,900,409 of record NW_025814823.1, on the reverse strand, counting down.
TTGGGGGCTAGCGAGAAGATGTTTGGAAAACCACATAACAGCACAAATGTGATCTGATTAAATCAAAAAGGAAAGCTAAAGCACCTAGGACTAAGGCCTGATTCTGGGGCTGAGGCAGGGAAAGTACAAGATGAGCTCTGTGAAGTAAGGAGCTCTCAAAAAATTGGATCAAAAGTATGCAAGAACCAGTCTGACGTAGTCTGAAACAACTTGAGCACCAAAAAAAAAAAAAAAAAATGTTGGGGCACCTGGGTGGCTCAGTCGGTTGAGCATCCGACTTCAGCTCAGGTCATGATCTCACAGTTCGTGGGTTCAAGCCCCATATCGGGCTCTGTGCTCACAGCTCAGAGCCTGGAGCCTGCTTCAGATTCTATGTCTCCCTCTTCTCTCTGCCTTTCCCTGCTCTCACTCTGTATGTCTCTCTCTCAAAAAAAATAAATTAACATTAAAAACATTTTTAAAAAATGTTGTTGGTGATGAATTATAACTATTTGAATGAAACAAAGCTCCTGAGTCCGTTCTGAAATAAACAAATATATAGAGAGAAGAGAAAATTCTTCCTTGCAGTATAATGCCCAAGTAATAAATATGAAAGATAGGATGAAGTTAGAAAATTATTAATGAATATCAGAATTAGTACATGAAATTTTGATAAAAGAAGTTATATCTATAGTCTCAAAATATTTCCACAAATTACTTGTTCATTGCAAAGGGAAGAAGAGTAACTTGACACAGAAATATCTGGGAGACATTTTACCTCAACCAAACATTCAAAGCTATCACCAACCTTGGGACACATGGACCTTATGTGACTCTTGAAATGGTACATTGAAATGGACAGAACATCTTTTTGCTGACATTCCTGCCAAAATGCACTGCCAGGAGCTATGATGAGCAAACATGAGACAGAAAAGTTTCAGGTAAAAGGCAACTAAATAGAACAAGAACTAACAAGCAATAACTAACACGATCAAACAAGATCTAGATCAAGCAATGTTTGATGCTGGATTGGATCCAGAACCAGGAAAAGAAGAGCTATAATGGATAGTACTGGGACAACTGATAACATTTGAATATAGAGTATAGATAATAGTATTAAATTAGTGCTAAATTTTCCTGTAATCACTAGCTCTGTTGTGGTTCTATGAAAGAATATCCTTGTTCCTGGAAATCACACATACATTTAAGAGTAAAAGGAAATGATGTTTTCAACTTATTCTCCAAAAATATGTATTAATATTCTAAGTTACATATATACATGTGTGTATATATGTGTATTTAAATAAAGAGAGATAATAGCTCAAAATGTAAATTATATCAAAATAAAAAGTCACAAAAAAAGAAAAAAATCCAAAGCAATTTTAATTTTATGTCTTGAAATGTGATAGGTCATTAATATGGATATAGGAACAAAAACCAATATTTAAACCTCAAGCTAACTCTTCACTTAAGAGAAAACTTTGTTATTCCATTGGCCCCGACTGAAGAAAATGGCAAAACTGGAAGAAAAAGGAGTTCAAATTTAAAAAACGGGATTTTGTCTAAGGTATTTACTTACTCTTGAAAACTTGTTCGTTGGGACCTGAGGAAGGCACTCATCTGCCTAACCAGCTTGGAGGAAACTGACCTCACCCAAATGAATAGACCCAACATTCCCCCAATGCCAATTCCTTATCCTGTTCATGCTCTATCTCAATTTCCTTTTTTCTGATGCCTCTGCCTAAGGGTAAAAATAAGTGACATTTTCTGATCAGAGGGTCTGGGCCTATAACTCCTACAATCTTCAGATTCAGCCCCACCATGAAGCCCACAAGAACAACATCTGGAAATTCTGAGTGTTTATCGGGTTTAGAATTATTCTTGTGCCCAAGGTCAAGTTTCCATATATCCTCAGTGAGCCTCTCCACTACCCACAGTCTCTCTCATTTGTGGCTTCCTATTTGATTCTTCAACATTAACTCCCTGCCCAAGCCTTCAGGCTCAGTTTCTGCCCTATTTTCTTACTGCTCTCTAATTTCACCAGAGACAAGAATCCATCCCTTCTGTCTAGACCATGACAATCTATTAGTTCTGCTAACTCCCTTCTTCTTACTCAAATAACCAGGCTCTCCCACCCCCCTTTTTTTTCAGTCCCCGTCTTTGACAGGGGAAATTTTTCAACAAACAAAGTTTTTCCTGGAACTATGATTCTGTGACCCGCTGACTCTTAGGAGCTTTTGATCTATAGTTACATGTGAACTTCAGTTAGGGTATGCTATCTCTCTATGGGAAAAGAATATACCTCCTGGAATAAACTGAGATTTCTTAAATAAACTAGAACCTTCAGATTAAAGTTTCCTAAAGGGAGTTAATGTATTATTGAAACTGGGAAAAAAATTACAGAATATATCTAAGTTGATTTATTTTGATAAGAGACCTTAGCAATGACTCCACCTAGGTACATATTTTATCTTTTTGATTGATATTGTAAAGGGGATTTTCTCTACCATTTTATGATCTGATTTAAGTTGTTAACCTCATATCCTGACATGTTACTTAATTCTTGATTTTTTGAGTCATTTTTATTTTTAAGTTTGTTTTAATCATAGATTCTCTGGGGGTTTTCTGCAAACATCATCATACCATCTTCAAATAAAAATAATTTTACTTCTTTTCTAATGTTATGCCTCTTGCTGATTTCTCTTGTATAATTTATTGGTTAATTCCCCCAGTTCAGTGTTATGTATTAGTGGAGAGGTAGAACTACTCGGAGAAATATTTGCAAATTAAATCACAGATAAAATGAAATTTTCTCCAATATATCCACACACACAAACTTTAAAAATTAGGAAAGGAGAACAAAATCCAACAGAAAAATGGGCAAAAACACAAGCAAACAATTTACCTTTAAACATAGAAAAGTTTGTTCAAACTCACTCATGCTACACTGAGATGCAATTTCTCACTTTTTTGATTGGCAAAAACTTAAAAAATATAACAACACACTCTGTTGGCAAAGCTACAGAGAAATGAGCCTTCTCCTATACTGGTGAGAATGAAAGTTGGTACTACCCTTAGGTAGGGGTATTTGGCAATATCTAACAAAACTACATATGTATTCCCTTAGGATATAGAATTCCCACTTAAAAAAATGTTTATTTATTTTGAGAGACAGAGACAGAGAGTGCACAAGCAGGGGAGGGGCAGAGAAAGAGAATCTCAAGCAGGCTCTACGCACTGTCAGTGAAGAGCCTGATTGGGGCTCGAACTCAGGAATCATGAGATCATAACCTGAGCTGAAGTTGGACGCTTAACCGACTGAGCCACCCAGGCGCCCTAGAATTCCCACTTTTAAGCAATTCGTTGTGCAGATATACCTCCAACAATCAGAAAATACTTATGCACAAAGATATTCCTTGCATCATTTGTTAGTGCAGAATACTGGAAGCAACAGGCCCAAACAAACGAGGCCCATTGAATAAGCAGTGGTATATCTACACAGTGCAATACTAAGCCCTCTACCAAGGAAGGAAACAGGCCTCTGTGAAATGAGGCAGAGTGTAAAAGAGAGATCTCTTTTTGTTAAGAAATATAAGCAAATAAGGTATCTGATCACATGTGCAAGAAACCACAGAGGGAGGATAAAGCTGACACACGTGTGGTTGGTTACCTAAACAAGATGCATGAGGATTGGGTGGAAAGCAGGGAAGGAAAATCCACAGTGGACAATGACTCTTCTCCAGGTACACCTTTTTGTACAGTTCTGACTTTTGGAACAACATCAGTGTTTTACATACTCAAAAAGGAAAAAGAATAAAAACAAAAGAAAATCAGGAAGGATAAAGAAAAAACACTCTAAAATGGAGCGTAAACAAAAATGAACCATAATTCAAAAGAATAACCTGACAACACCAAATGAGTTGAGGATAGAACTAACCTAAGTAATTTCTGTATATAGGATTTAGATGATATGCCCTCAGACTAAAGAAAAAAATTGTAATTAAAGTTTTTTTTAAATGTTTACTTTTGAGAGAGACAGAGCATGAGCAGGGGAGGGGCAGAGAGAGAGGAGACACAGAATCCCAACCATGCTCCAGGCTCTGAGCTGTCAGCACAGAGCCTGATATGGGATTCGAACTCAGAGCCATGAGATCATGACCTGACCTGAAGTCAGACACTTTACCAACTGAGCCACCCAAGTGCCCCAAGAAAAAAAGAATTTTAAACAAGTATTGAATTCTAGTTATTGGGATTCTTTTTTTGCAGAGGTTTAGCAATTCTGAAATTATTTTTTTTATATTCTAGGATTGAAAAGTAAGTTATTATATTGTGGATAATGGGAGGCATGTTTCTCACTGCTGGTGAGGGGAGTTACAGATACAGAAAGGGATGAAGCTAAAATTAAAAAAAGGGAGAATGGACCCTGTGGCATTGAACTCAAATTGGAGGTGTCAGTGTAAACTCATGTGTTTTTTATATAAATAGGAGAGAGAGAGAGAGAGAGAGAGAGGAGAGGAGAAGTGAGGAGAGGTGAGGTGAGGTGAGCAGAGGAGAGGAAAAAGGAAAGAGAGAGAGAAGAGGGAGGATATAAAAATAGATATAAATGTGTGAAAGGATGTAGAAATGATTATGCTCCAGTAGGAATGAGCACATCTCTTTAGATAAAAGGCTAGTCTCAGGGCTGAGGCAGGGAGATGACAAAATGAGCGGGAAGCATCTTGTTGCTCCAGAAAACAAAGACGAACTAAGAGAAACATAAGGACATGCCACAAGGATACAGGAGCCAGTCTGGAAGACTCCTACTTGCCAAAGCTGAGATAATGTGGGGCATCAAAATAGATAAGAGTAAAGTATTGAAACCCACTGAATAAAGCAACAATCCATGAAACCATCTGCTATAAACAAACTAATGGAAGAAAATAAATCTTTAGAGTATAAATGCAGCTAAGAAATATGGAGGAAATTAGAAAATTAGAAAATCACCATTTAGCAATCATAATAATAATTAATTCAGGCCAGAACCTCCAGCAAGTGCTAAAATTCACAGTGAATTTTTGAGGAGTAACAGGATACTTACATAGTTTCAAATTACCTCCCCACAGATATTTATTAATTACAAAAGGGAAAGTCATAACTTTACAAGAGAGAAACTTGGCAGACAGCACTTTGAGTTATCAAAGTTAACATTGCTCATAATGGGACAAATCAACATCACCCAACTCTGGACAGGTGCACTGAGAACAAACCATCACTTCTGCAGTGTTCCTGCCAAAAGTGTATAAGCTCAAACTAATCAGGAGGAAATATCAGCAAATCCAAATTGACGGACAGTCTGCTAAATACTTGGCCTATACTTTTTAGAAAACTAAAAAACTGTTCCAGATTAAAAGGAGCTAAGAGAGGTGACAACTAAATGCAACACATAATCCTGGAGTTTCTTTTGCAAGAAAAAAAATTCTTGGGACAATTGGCAAAACCTAAATAAGGACTGCAGATTATGTAATGTATTCATGTTTAATGTCCTGATTTTCATAATTGTGGTTGTGTAAAAGAATGTTCTTCCTTTTTTAATAAAATGAGGCTAAACTCATTGGGGGCAAGGAAACATCATATATATAGCTTACTGGTGAATAGTTCAGGGGAAAAAAGCATATATGGACAGACTGATGATGAAGAGATGGTAGATAGATAGATAGATAGATAGATAGATAGATAGATAGATAGACAGATGGGTGGACTGATGGAAAGATAGATAAATAGGTAAATGTGGACATTTGGCAAATCTAGGTAAAGTTTGTAAGGATTCTTTGTACTATTCTCACAACTTTTCTGTAAATGTGAAAATATGTCACAATATTTTTTAAATTCAGCTTGTCTGGATGGCAAGAACAGATATGCAGAACACAACCTCTATTGCCTCTGCTACCTAGAGAAGCATGTCCAACCACTCAGCTGGCCTCCTACTTTCGCTCATACAGTAGACATAATACTGGTGCTCTTAATATTTAATATTGAATCAGCTCCTAACTGTGTTCCATGGGCAAGCCATTAATCATCTCTGCTTCAGAGTTCTGGTGTGAAGGAAGTTTGAAACAAGATGATCTCCCAGTCAATGATCAAATATCTTTTGGAAATGTACTAAGTGCTAGAACTGTGACAGTGATCAAAACACCTGCTCTCATGGAAATCATGGTCTAATGCAGAAAACAGACCTAAAACATTATTTAGGTCTATTATTTTCTGAAGGAGAAAATGTACATAAAACAGAGTTATGGTAATGTAAATCAAAGAGATCTGAGCCTTGGGAGATCAGGGAATTCCTCCCTAAAATAGTCACAATTAAGCAGAGACCTGAAATCAGGGTAGTGGCTAGCTTGTAGAAAGAACAGTTGGGGTAGTTAAATAACATTCCAGGAAAGGGAAAAAAACTGTATGTACAAGATCTGTGGGAGAAGATTGCTTGGCATCTCCAGGGAATCGAAAGAAATCCAGACATCTAAGGAATAGAGAGAGAAAAGTCTCAGGCTAGTGGTGCAAGATTGGATGGTGAGGTGGGTGGGAACATAGAGAATGACAACTGGCATCCTAGGAAGATTAAAATGTCTTCCTAATCTATTATTATATTTAAAAGATACTCATATACAGATGTCTGACTTTAAAAAGGAATCCAAATTTCCTAAGTCCATTATAATATGGCTCAGGACTTGAGTGTGTCTGGCTCATAGTAGTTCCTCTGAAATACTTGTTGAAAGTCAAATATATTCATTAACCTTATAGCTCTTCAGCCTAGCAACTACATCTGATAAAAGTTTGCTATATCATGGAGGGCCTGGAAGCCATCAAAAAATTATCATCCTGTCCATTAGGGGCTGGCACAAGCAAGTCTTGACACTGACAGAGAAGTTAACCAACAATGAGAGAAAGGGAAAAAGTCCTCAAAATAGAATGCTTGATGTCTGCAATATCATTTAAAGCCATAGCCAACCAAGCTCCAAAAGAAACACTGAATAATTGTCCCATAACTGGGAGACTGACAATATCAGCTAATATACCCTGTCTGTAAATTAGAAACTTAGATTATTAATTCATGGAAAGTTTTGTTATGATTTCCAAAACTTTTCTAGAACAATAAATGTTACTCCCATTGGGGTTTAGGTCACCCTGATTGTTAGAAGAGAACATGTGTTCACCATGAAGGGTCAACAAGAATTCATGCTCTTATCAAATGGAAACAAAGTGGGACTATAGCCTTAAATCAATCTAAGCTAAAACCACTGGGATTTATGGCCTTTTAGTAAAAGCCTGTGTCTAGATTTTTATCTTCTTCCAATAAAGCTGCTAACCTAATATGCTGCCATGTTCCATCAGTGCAAATCATATCACAAAGCCCACTCACAGTGTGTACATTATCACCAAAAGGTGGTGACTGTGTGTGTGGTCATGGAGGAGGTTTATTTGAGGATCACAGCAGGGACCTGACACTTCTGCAAACAGGGCTTGGTGATGTACTTCGTGTAGCAACTCACACGGCTGAGTGTTTGAAGAGGCCTAAGGAAAATGGTGTAGACTAGTCCTCTAGCTCAGCATCATCCCACAGTGAAAACTCATCCATAGGTAATGACAGCAAGAAATATATCTGTTTCTGGCACTCCTTCCAGAGCAAGAGATGACAGAAGACCGGGATCACTGTGGGTGAGACTACTATGTCATATAACCCCTGCGTGCCTTGAGATAGACTGCTTCTGGGGCCAGTTCATCCCCTAAAGGGAAAAGAGTCTAACCCAGCTCTTTGTGGCAGTTTTACCAAATACCATATCTGAATTAAAGTCCACGTTTCTTAGTTTGGAGTCAACAGCCCTCCACAATCTGGCTTCAACTTCCCTTTTCAGTGCTTATTCCTCAATATCTTTTAGCCAAACTAAACAGGCTTTCTGAGTTCTATTTCTCTGGCATGCAATTAATTCCCTTCTTCCTCTGGACATGACCCAACTGAGTCCCAGCATCCTACAGAAAGGCATCTCTTCTACAAAGCCTCTCCTCGTGCCCATCTCTCCACCTTCTCAGAGTCTGCAATCCTCATCTCTCTTCATTCTACTCCTAACTTTTATTCTTTTATGTCCAGATACTGGGCTAGCATTACTTCACTTAACCGTCTACAAAATCATCTCTATTTTGTGAAAGATCAAATGAAGCGAAGAGAAAAGGTTTGCCCAGGCTAAACTCCTCACGTTGGTAACATGTGACATAGCAAATAATTATAGTTTGGAAAGTACATGACATTCAAATGCAGTATTTTCAATAAGTGAAAAATTGATAACACAATCCACCTAGGACTGTTCTGAGTATTTTAACCTACTCCAGATGTTAGCAGCATGATAAATATGCTCCAGCAGAATACATCTAGAACATCCATTTATTACCCAAGTATAACATCATTTGTACACTTATAGGATTTCCCATTTTATAAGCAAAGCAAGAAGGTTGTAAAAGAAGAAGATATAAAGTGGATGCCTAGGTGGTTTTAATATTTAGAAAAACAAGTGACACACTCATGATAAATCTGAATTTTGTGAAACCAAGGTCAAAATTTCTGAATTTTTTTCCATCCTGGTTTTTGACCTAGCAGGAAGGCAGTCTTTCCAGAACATGGACAAAGGCCATCTCTCTGATTTCAATATCCCCAAGCCATTCTCTGCAAACACAAATAGCTAATTACTGAGCTGAAGAAAAATCAGCTGGAGAAAAGTGGCAACAGTGATGATGTACTATGGAAGAAAGTGCAAAGTCAGTTCTGCAGACTTTCTCTGATAGGGAGAGCTCAACTCTAATTAGCCCAGGAAAGAATAGAGACTGATAGGGTATAGCCCTACTCTGGCCTAGAAAACCAAGGGAATTCCAAAAATATACTAGAAAATGCACTGTGAAATCCTCATCTCCTACTACTGTTCCCTACCAGGACTGAGGTACCCCTCCCCCAGCCAGCCTGGCATCTAAGATTGGGCTTCCCTGAAAACAGGGGAACCATGATTCGAATTCAGAAAAACCGGCCCATGGAGGGGGCTAGGCTGCGAGCAGTCACTTAAAACAATGGAGGTAAATGTTGAAGACAAAGGAAGAGGAAAGACAAAATCTTAGTTTTGAATTGTTAAGTTGAAAGGATTCTTACATCATCTGGAGGCAATTTGAGGCTTCATGACTATCCAGCTGCATCAGATGTGGGATGCAGTTTACCCTTTTCTCAAACCACAGCAGTAATAAATAGCATAGGTAATTCTTTCTATCTCATCCTACTTAAGTCACACAAATACAGCTATTTCCAGCTGGGGAAGGGGAAGCTTCCTTTAAGCTGAGGAGTCAGACACACTGGAATTTTCTGGTGTGTTTTGAACACCAGATTTTTTTTTTTTTCATAAGAGTTACACATACAAAAGTTTTGTGAAGCTTTTCCTTCATGTTGTTACTCCAGGTAGGGTGCTGTCTGGCAGAGGGTGGGGCTGCTGATATTTGGTGTCCAGCCTGCCACTCTGTCAAGATGACCTCATTCCACATCTCAGGACTCACAGATTTACCTCACTTAAAAAACTCCACGAATGATGTTGTGGGGAAAAATCAGTGATATCCAGGTATACTCGTGAAGTTGTAGCTGTCTCCTGACACTTATTACATACCTATGGCACCAGTCTAGCTGGGGCCCTGTGTGTTAGAATCAGTACTATTTATCCATTCTAAAAGCGCCAGGAAATATTCCATCCTCTCTAATTTTTATGAGATCTCCACAGCCCACCCAGCAACAGCTCTCCTTGATAAAATTGATCTGATGGGTACCATCCAGCATTTCTGAGCAATCTCTCAAGAGCCCCTGACTATGCCCCCAAATGAGGGTACACACCTGACAGTTATGACTAACCCCAGTTATGCCTTTTAAGTATATAGCCTATGGTTTGGGTGAAGCATGCCCCTTCAAAGGAGAACCTTCAGGAATTATTAACCAAGCCCATTAACTCCACCTATATCCTGCAAAATAAAGGCTCTGGAGAATAAAGCAAAAGTAAGCTAAAATTATAACATGTTGGACTCTCCTACAAAACTTTCTTCTGTTGAGCTGCTATGCATATAAAAATTGCCTAGATGTTTTACTATGCGTCTTGGAGATACAGAAAGCCAAGTAGGGTATGCTTGACTAAATTTTTTTCAGATCACATGCCATGACTTTGTTAGAACGCCAGTGTCAACTACAGTGCCTGACACATATTTTTAAAAATAATAAATGTTAGTGAGAGTCTGAGTCCATTCACAAGAAAAAGAGAAAGTGTGAAATACTATGTTTTAGAAATGCCATCAGTTAAAAATACAATCAGTTTTAGAATACAAGGGTTGTTTTGATTGTTATTGTATATAGGACCAGTTTTAGGAAGATCTGAAACAGGCCTAAATAAGGAGGAACAATGGGTTATTAACCCAACATGTCCAGTCAGAGAGCTTAATTACAAAGAAGCACAGGAATTACGAGTGACTTGCTAAATATGTAAGCACTAATGGTAAAAATGAAAGACTTGTGAAGTTAGCAAATAACCAGTAAATTTATACTTGTGAGCAGAACAGCCAAGGTATCAACTGAATGTTATACAATGTCCAAGGTGTAATACAAATTTAAGACATTCAGACATTTGAAGACCATAACAAGAAGGGGGCCCGCAGAAAGAGCACATCCAGTTAAAACCCAGTCTCATAATTAACTATAATTGTACAAGAAGGATTGATGGGGCGTATTTGAGTGTAAATGTTATTATATCAAAGGAATTTTTTAACTTAGTGAACCAAACCTGTTGGCCTATTGTCGTGAGCCTTATTCCCTTAGATTCAGTATTACCAAAGTCAGTTCTTGCTTTTCTCCTTCAGATTTGATTTGACTTTGAAAAAGGTTTTAATTGTGCCAATTAGTATTTTTAGAGATAAATGTTTAAATCCTAGGAGACATGATTCACATTTGGAGATAGTTCTCTACCCTAGTAAGTGTACTCCAAAATTCCCCAACCAGATATTGGAGATATAGTTTCTAAATTCACTTAATTAAAAAAAGCTAAAAACTATACACTGAGGAACAATCTTCACAAATTTTTCATCAATGTATTTTTAAAAGTAATCTCAAAACTAGTAAAAACAAAAGGTAACCCATAAAAATCTGCACAAATACAAGCCAAACCACAGTCATAAATAAGAGTGCCATCAGATAACTTAAGTATGTGTAGAGCTAAATGACAAGACCCACTGATAAGAGATGCAAATTTGCTTTTATTTCAGTTCCCAAGAAATTCTCTGACAGGATGAAATGAGAGTTTTTATTTCTGACCCCAGGAAGAATAAGAACCATAAGAAATTATGTCAGGAGTAGAGCAAAAGATTCTTTAAAAGCCTGCTAGTAATCTATATGTTTATTCTTTTCCTCACTTCAAAGAAAACCACATCTCATTTTGTACGGCTGCTAGAAACACTTTTTTTAAAGAAACACTTTTAAAAAAAGAAAAGAAAAGAAAACCAGCCAGCAGAATACAAGTGGCTACTAGCTCATTGCAATTCTATGCAAATGATATTTGATACATACTCAAAGCCAACACAGAGACATTTATCAGCAAAAATATATCTCTCACTTCAATCCAAATTCCATTTATCCTCTAAATCTCCTAGGAGTTCTGTGGAAACGATTCTCATTAACAAATTTGACAGAGGAAGGGAGATTCCATATGGCGAATGAGCTGAAGTGGTATTTCAAGGTTACTGAGTAAATCACTAGTGAAAATACATTTAGGATGTAGGATACTTGATTCTTAAGTCTAATTCTTTGGCTATCAAAATTTGAAAGAACCAGAACCCAAAATGAATTCAAATTGTAATAATTAAAGAGTTGAAAGCCAGGTAGAGAGACGAGACTGATTTCCAAACCTAGCTTTTAGCAATTCTGAAACTGTAATTTGTTTAAAGCTGAGTATAAAGTCATTATTAATTTAGAGAAGAAAGTATTTTAAAAGAAGCACTGTCCTCCCACTCTGCACAATAAAAATCTGCACAGCTAAGAGGTGTTGTGCTTTTAGCTATGTAGTTGGATATGGGTGTATTTTAATCACTGTAATAAATAGATCATGGTCGTGCAGTTAGAAAAACTGAGCAGAATCAGAAAGTTTAATACGTATTCTGTTTTTCTCCCAACATCTGCCACTATGTATCCCCCAAATACCAACAGAAATGATATGTAAGTTCACATTTAAAGTCTGATGATAGTCCTTGAAGTCAAGGACAAATTTCAAAATCTATCAATTACTAAAAGGTAAAGAGATACTCCACATTATGGATTGGGCTCTGCTGATCAGCTACTTACCTGGTGGCAAAGGAGACCCTTCCTTTTGTTAGACAACAATTAGGATGCTTTGTTTGTAATCATGAAAACAGACTATTCCTTTCCTTGTGTCATTAACATAAAGTCTCATTCAACCCATTAACATTAATACTATTAAATAGGAAATCCGTGAGGAAATTAAATAGATGAATTTAGAATAAGACTGAAAGGACACCTGATAAAAACCATCCTTCAAACGATATTCATTGGAAATAAAAATGAATAATGAAATGAATAGTGAAAGTGAAAAATAAAAATGAGAATTTGTGAAATCAACATATTCCTAGTCCAGCCATACTAGAATCTGGGAATATGTATTTCTGAAAGTCTCTTAGGCATGGGTGTCACTAGAATTCATTGTCACGTAGGCTAAGTTGAGATCAGATACTTAGAACAATGAGGTTAAATAAAACACACAAAATAAGAATCGTATTTAATCAAACTTTTCCAACTATTAATCAGTCACCAAAGTCACTCTCTTGCAGCCCAAATCTCCCATGTTCATCATTTCTTCTCCTGCTACCATGTTTATTTGTTTTATAACTTTTTCTGACCTACAGCAAACTCCTTGTTTCTCACTTTCATTCTACTATCCTACAGATTACCTGTTGCTAGATCATTCTTTCTCCAAACTACTTCCTTCATGCCATTTTCCTACTCAAAAGGGTCATTGTGTGTCTATTCTCCATAGCAATTTTATCCATCAATAATTCCATGTGAAGAAAGGAAATCTAAAGGAAATTTATATTTATATTTTTCTTTTCATTAAAGCTGAGAGTTTGTTTTTTATTGGTCTGCATCTCCAACATGCTTTTCTGAGTCTTGCAAGGTAAACCCTGTGGTCAACTGAGCTTAACTCTACCTTCTCTTTCCCCTTCCTTGCCCAATACTTCATTATTCCAGACACACCATTTTCTTTTTACTCTCAACCTTCAAATGCAGAAATATCCCTACACTTACAATGGGGAGGAATTTTCTACATCTTGCTTTCTCTAAGCACCATGTAGTTTCTATTTCTTTTTCATTCCTGCCATACAGGGTCTAAAATCTTCCATCACATTTCTCTTTCTCTGATTCTCATTAACTCAATGAACTCTGATTTTCATCATCCAGTTACTGCAACTGCTGTTCTTTTTGAAGGTGTTCCAACTTTTAAGGAGGAATATGGAAAGTAGGGTGTAAGCACCTAGGACGTGAACAACAATAGCTGAAGCATGTAAAAAAATTAAAATTTCTATTCATATACTCTATTCTATAAGAATACAAAAATAAACTTTGATATTATTTTTATGTAAAGATAATACGATGGATGTATGTACAAGCACACCTATAGAAAGTGTGACAGAGTTAACATGCTACTCACATGCATTTGATCCACTTCTACTATATTAGACATATCACAATTCATGTGCCTGTTGAGGTAGATTAATAAATTATATCATCTGTTTTTAATATACACTAAGTGCCTTAAAAAGATTCCTGATAAGAAACCACAGGTTGAGAAAAAAAACAATGTTGATAAAAGAAGAACACAGTAAAATGGCAAAGATGATATATCTGTATCTTTAGGTCCACCTCTTCATCTACCACATCACAAAATAAAAACAACAATCTAATAAGATCCAACAGTGTACCTGGGTGGCTCAGTTGGTTAAGCGTCTGACTTCGGTTCAGGTCATGATCTCACAGTTTGTGAGTTTGAGCCCTGTGTTGGGCTCTGTGCTGACAGCTCAGAGTCTGGAGCCTGCTTCGGACTCTCTGTCTCCCTCTCTCTCTGCCCCTCCCCTACTCTCTCTCTCTCTCTCTCTCTCAAGAATAAACATTAAAAAATTAATAAGATCCAATAGAGTCAGATTAAAATATACAGAAGAATATTAAAAATATAGATTCATTTCTATTATTGTTAGTTATGAGAGCTTTCAAATGTAAAGTTGATTTGATTTTATTTTGTCAAAAGACAAATGTTTTGAATTTGTTTATCTTTCTTTGTGATGACAATTTGCTATCAATTACATGCTAGAGACATCAAAAAATTAAAAATTAAATTAACTTTAAGATAAAAGTGACATTCAAATAATGAGTAAGGAATTAGATGCTTTCAAAGAAACATGCTACAGAGAAAGCATATTGAGATTAAATATTTGAAAATTATTATATAATACGTAATCATTATATGATATTGGTCAAAAATATTACAAGTATATTAGTTATACATGCTTTTATATCTGTACCTAAAACGATTAAAATATTGTTTTAATATTTTTTAAATATTCCAAATAAATGTGTTGACTTTGTTTGTTTTATATAAAGATGGAATACCATTCAGAGTTCAAAAACAGTTTGTTGTCAACTTGTTCACATTGGGGACAAAGAAAATTTTCAAACTGAATTCAAATGAAGAACTTTGTAACTGACAGCATTGAAAAGTAAGGATTGTGATTTAATTAAGTGTAGCCCTTAGAGATTCTGTTTGGTTCTTCCTATCTTTCTGATATATCTTTTTTATCTAAACATCATTAAAACCAACTATCAAATTAAAGAAATACAGGGCTAGACCTTGGAATTATTATATCACTATGTAATTTGTAAATTTCAACCAAAATTTAAAAGTAACTATGTTAATGCCACTTATAATCAAGAGTTTCAGCATAAGAGAAAGTATACAACCAAAGATGTAAATAAAAACCCTTGAGGTGCCAGGGTGGCTCAGTCGGTTAGGCATCCAACTTTGGCTCAGGTCATGATCTTAAAGTCTGTTAATTGGAGCCCCACATCAGAATCTGTGCTGACAGCTCAGACCCTGGAGCCTGCCTCAGATTCTGTATCTCTCTCTCTCTCTCTCTCTCTCTCTGCCCCTCCTCCACTTTCCCTCTGTCTCTCAAAAATAAGATAAAACATTTAAAAAATAATAAAAAATAAAAACCCTCAACTATTATATTTGAATTGGAAATAATGGTAATTACTCACAATTTACTTTTTTTCTTTAACACACACACACACACACACACACACACACACACATACACATCTCTCTTTCTCAACCTCTTTAATGCTCAATATACATTCTCTTGACTTTATCATTTCTCAGTGACTTAATCCCAATCATTGTGTCCAGTCCTGTCCATTATATTCTGAAATCCAAATTCCAATCTTATACCTTCAATAGTACATCCTTCCAATGTGGACCTCTCAATAATTCAAACCCCATGTGTGCAAGAATGTGTCCTGACACAAGAACCCAAAACTTAAAGTTAACCATCCCCCTACTTGTTTCTCCATCTTCCCAATCAGATCCTATGGATATTTTTCATTTAAAATGTCTTTATACCTTTCTCATCTTCCCTCCTCATTCTCACTGCCATAAACTACATTCAGGATTTAATTGCCTCTCATGTCACATTACTGAAAAAGCTGAAAATAAGCCTCCTAAATAGCCCATCCTGATGTCGTTCTCTCTACTTTCCATTCTATGTGCATAGCACAACAGTACTAATATTTGTGAACATCCCTTTTATCAGGTCACATCCCTGGCCAAAATTTTTAAGGTCTCCTATTTCCCACCCTATCACATCTAGTCTTCTGCCTGGTTTTCAAATCTCTCTGTTTTAATCCAACTTTCTGCCAGCTCAAATATGACCTTACCTTTCCACCTGGGACATTTTCCCTTACAATTATTCCCGTCTCTGTGCCTGGTCCCTTTGATTTTCTTTACCTGCAATACCATTCCTTTTCCTTACCATCTATTGTTCAACCTTTGCCCATTCCTGAAGGTCCAAGTTTACTTCCTCAGTCAGAGAAAGACAGATATCATTTGTTTTCACTCATATGTGGAATTTGAGAAACTTAACAGAAGACCATGGGAAAAGGGAAGGAAAAAGAAGTGACAAACAGAGTGGGAAGCAAATCATAAGGGACTCTTAAATACAGAGGACAAATTGAGGGTTGATGGGGAGTGGGTTGGAGGGGGCAGAGGAAATGAGTGATGGGCATTGAGGCGGGCACTTGTTGGGATGAGCACTGGGTGTTATATGTAAGTGATAAATTATGGGAATCTACTCCTGAAGTCACGACTACACTGTATATACTGTATGTTAACTAACTTGACAATAAATTATAAAAAAATTAAAAAAAAAAGCCATCTGTGAATTATACCTCCTCCTAGTTATCTACCCCTCCCTAAAATCCTAAAGCATTATCCTTTGGGCAACCAATTTCTGGCTTTGATATATCAGAACTATAATTTCTGTAATTCTTTAATTTTATCATATTTTTTACTGTCAATCTCAAATTGCAATATTACATCAATACCCATATTGAGAAGCATATGAGAGATACCAGAAAAAAAAAAGTATTGAAAGGGGAAGTTACAGAGCATCAGGGATTGAGTTTTCTTAAGCTTTTTTAGTAAGTAGCTTTTTAACAGCAAGCAAAAGAAATCTAACTCAAACTGGCTTTTGGAAAAATACTGGTTTGTGTCACTAGGAAATCCAAAGGGTCATCTAGAAGTGGAGGCTCTAATAATGCCATCAAAACCTTCTCCCAGTCTTGTGATTCCATTAATCTCTGAGTCTGGGGTTCATTTCCAGACAGATTTCCCCCACATCCCAAGAAAGATTTGATAGCACAAATCTGGCTCTGGGCTCATGAAAGACCATATGGAAGAAGATCTCTTCCATTGTCTGTACATGAGGAAGAGTTTTAACAGCTGTGCTTGCATACATGCCTACTCCTGAACCAACCACTGGACCAGTGTGCTGAATTCTGTGATTGTCCAGCATGGATCATGTGTCCACAGAGCTGATATTTAGAGATCAGCAATGAAAGGGAAGAAAGTTTTGTTGTCTTTTGTCATATAGGCAGACATCAAGTGCATCTGTTCATTGAATTGGTCACTTTCAAACTCATAAAATAACTGCCCTTATAATTTATGAAACAACTTCTGTGTAGGATATTACCTTTATGCTAATTTTCATATAATATAAAAAAAAAGAAGATGGGAATAGAATCCAGGTATGACACATTTGCTGGCTTTTACCACTGGATTATTGTGATTTTGAGGGTAAGTGGGAAGTGAAAGCACTATCCTATCACTATTTAAGTAGCCTCTTCATCTGGAGTATTTGCTTTCCATAATGAAGTGTCATTCACAGGAATGTAAAGGGTAACATTTGCCTTTCTATGCATGTGCCTTATATACTTATTTGCCTTGGCTCCATGAAAAGCCAATTCTGATATTTTTCTTCAATTTTCATTCTCCCTTTAGCTTACTCAGTGCCTTTTACTTAGGAAACTGACAAAGAAACCACTAAGAACTTATTAAATATGAATATTAAAGCACTGCAAAAGGAACAGAATGTTAAAACAATGATTTGATATAATAGAAAGTATGAATTCCAAAGTCGTAATTTCAGCTTATATTCTCTATTATGTGGGATAGACCTCAATTTCTTCAGGTGAAAAGTGAACATAACATTAGCCAAATGTTTTAGTTAAAAAAAAAACAGAAGGGTGCCTGGATAGCTCAGTCAGTTAAGCATCCGACTTCAGCTCAGGTCATGATCTCAAGGTTTGTGGGTTCAAGCCCCATGTAGGGGTCTATGCTGACAGCTCAAAGCCTGGAGCCTGTTTTGGATTCTGTGTTTCCCTCTTTCTCCCTGGCCCTCCCCCACTCATGCTCTTGTCTCTCTCTGTCTCCAAAAACAAATAAATGTTAAAAAATAAATTAAAAAAGATGAATACATGTAATTTGGTTTTTTTAATTATTTAAATTTTAGTTAGTTAACATACAGTGCAATATTGATTTCAGGGGTAGGATTCAGTGATACGTCACTTACATACAACACCCAGTGCTCATCACGAGTGCCCTCATTAATAACCATCACCCATCCAGCGCACTCCACACCTTCCTCCCTCCTTCAACCTTCAGCTTATTCTCTATCATTAAAAGTCTCTTGTAGTTTGTTTCCCTCTCTTCTTTTCCCCCTCTTCCCATAGGTTCATCTGTTTTGCTTCTTAAATTCCATGTATGAGTGAAATCATATGGTATTTGTCTTTTTCTGATTGACTTATTTCACTTAGCATAATAATTCGAACCCTACAATCCAGTAACTGCACTATTAGGTATTTACTCAAAGGATACAAAAATAGAGAATCGAAGGGGTACATGCACCCCAATGTTTATAGCAGCATTATCAGTAATAGCCAAACTATGGAGAGAGTCCAAATGTCCACCACCTGATGAATGGATTAAGAAGATAAAGATATACATATATATTCATATTCTACCAAAGTAGAATATTACTCAGCCATCTAAAAGAACACATGTAGAGACCTGGGGAAGATGGTGGCATAGGAGGATGCTGGGCTCATCACGTGTCCTGCTGATCACTTAGATTCTACCTACACCTGCCTAAATAACCCAGAAAACCGCCAAAAGACTAGCATAATGGAGTCTCTGGAGCCAAGCGCAGACAACTGGCAGGAGGGAGCCAGGGCAGAGGGACGGCCCGCCGCAAAGCAGAGCCCCCGAGTATGGCTTGCAAAAGCGGAGGGGCCAGACGGAGTGTGTTCCAACAGCAAGTGGGACTTGACATCTGAAAGGTTATAAGGTAACAGCTCTGCTCAGAGAACAGGAGGGCTGGAGGACAACGGGAGGGAGAGTTGTTGAGCCTCGGAGGACAGAGCTCAGCTTGGCGGGAAACAAAGGCGCTTGCCAGCACCATCTCCCTCGCCCATCCCCCAGCCAAAATCCCAAAGGGAACCAGTTCCTGCCAGGGAACTTGCTTGCACTGCGCAAACACCCAACACTGTGCTTCTGCGGATCCATCCGTCCGGCGGGTCTGACTCCCTCCCGTGCCGCAGAGCCCCTCCCGAAGCAGATCTCCGAAGGAAAAGCGAGCTGAGCCGGCCCCTCCTGCCCCTGTGCACCTTGCTGATGCACCCCAGCTAATAAGCCAGATACCCAGCACCACAAGCCTGGCAGTGTGCAAGTAGCCCAGATGGGCCATGCCACCACACAGTGAATCCCACCCCTAGGAGAGAGGAAGAGAAGGCACACACCAGTCTGACTGTGGCCCCAGCAGTGGGCTGGGGGCAGACATCAGGTCTGACTGCGGCCCCACCCACCAATGCAAGTTATTCAAGACAGCACAGGGGAAGAGCCCCTCAGTTCCACACTACTCCAGAGACTATCCAAAATGATGAAACGAAAGAATTCCCCTCAAAAAAACGTCCAGGAAATAACAACAGCTAATGAACTGATCAAAAAGGATTTAAACAATAAAACAGAAAGTGAATTTAGAATAATAGTCATAAAATTAATCACTGGGCTTGAAACCAGTATAAAGGACAGCAGAGAATCTATTGCTACAGAGATCAAGGGACTAAGGAACAGCCAGGAGGAGCTAAAAATGCAATTAATGAGCCGCAATATAAAATAGAGACAACCACGGCTCGGATTGAAGAGGCAGAAGAGAGAATAGGTGAACTAGAAGATAAAATTATGGAAAAAGAAGAAGCTGAAAAAAAGAGAGATAAAAAAATCCAGGAGTATGAGGGGAAAATTAGAGAACTAAGTGATGAACTAAAGAGAAATAATCTACGCATGATTGGTATTCCAGAGGAGGAAGAGAGAGGGAAAGTGCTGAAGGTGTACTTGAAGAAATCATAGCAGAGAACTTCCCTGATCTGGGGAAGGAAAAAGGCATTGAAATCCAAGAGGCACAGAGAACTCCCTTCAGACGTAACTTGAATCGATCTTCTGCACGACATATCATAGTGAAACTGGCAAAATACAAGGATAAAGAGAAAATTCTGAAAGCAGCTAAAGATAAACGTGCTGTAACATATAAAGGGAAACCTATAAGACTCGTGACCAATCTCTCTACTGAAACTTGGCAGGCCAGAAAGAAATGGCAGGAGATCTTCAATGTGATGAACAGAAAACATATGCAGCCGAGAATCCTTTATCCATAAAGTCTGTCATTTAGAATAGAAGGAGAGATAAAGGTCTTCCCAAGCAAACAAAAACTGAAGGAATTCGTCACCACTAAACCAGCCCTACAAGAGATCCTAAGAGGGATCCTGTGAGACAAAGTACCAGAGACATCACTACAAGCATGAAACCTACAGACATCACAATGACTCTAAACCCACATCTTTCTGTAATAACACTGAATGTAAATGGATTAAATGCACAAACCAAAAGACATACGGTATCAAAATGGATTAAAAAAAAAGATCCATCTATTTGCTGTCTAAAAGAGACTCATTTTAGACCTGAGGACACCTTCAGATTAAGAGTGAGGGGATAGAGAATTATTTATCATGCCACTGGAAGTCAAAAGAAAGCTGGAGTAGCCATACTTATATCAGACAAACTAGACTTTAAATTAAAGGCTGTAACAAGAGATGAAGAAGGGCATTATATAATAATCATAGGGTCTATCCATCAGGAAGTGGTAACAGTTATAAATGTCTATGTGCTGAATACAGGAGCCCCCAAATATATAAAACAATTACTCATAAACATAAGCAACCTTATTGATAAGAATGTGGTAATTGCAGGGGACTTTAACACTCCACTTACAGAAATGGATAGATCATCGAGACACACGGTCAATAAAGAAACAAGGGCCCTGAATGATACATTGGATCAGATGGACTTGACAGATATATTTAGAACTCTGCATCCCAAAGCAACAGAATATACTTTCTTCTCGAGTGCACATGGAACATTCTCCAAGATAGATCACATACTGGGTCACAAAAGAGCCCTTCATAAGTATACAAGAATTGAAATCATACCATGCATACTTTCAGACCACAATGCTATGAAGCTTGAAATCAACCACAGGAAAAAGTCTGGAAAACCTCCAAAAGCATGGAGGTTAAAGAACACCCTACTAAAGAATGAGTGGGCCAACCAGGCAATTAGAGAAGAAATTAAAAAATATATGGAAACAAACGAAAATGAAAATACAACAATCCAAACGCTTTGGGATGCAGCGAAGGCAGTCCTGAGAGGAAAATACATTGCAATCCAGGCCTATCTCAAGAAACAATATCCCAAATAAAAATCTAACAGCACACCTAAAGGAAATAGAAGCAGAACAGCAAAGACAGCCTAAATACAGCAGAAGAAGAGAAATAATAAAGATCAGAGCAGAAATAAACAATATAGAATCTACAAAATCTGTAGAGCAGATCAACGAAACCAAGAGTTGGTTTTTTGAAAAAATAAACAAAATTGATAAACCTCTAGCCAGGCTTCTCAAAAAGAAAAGAGAGAGGACCCAAATAGATAAAATAATGAATGAAAATGGAATTATTACAACCAATCCCTCAGAGATATAAGCAATTATCAGGGAATACTATGAAAAATCATATGCCAACAAACTGGACAACCTGGATAAAATGGACAAATTCCTAAACACCCACACACTTCCAAACTCAATCAGGAGGAAATAGAAATCTTGAACAGACCCATAGCCAGCGAGGAAATTGAATCAGTCATCAAAAATCTCCTAACAAATAAGAGTCCAGGACCAGATGGCTTCCCAGGGGAGTTATACCAGACGTTTAAAGCAGAGATAACACCTATCCTTCTCAAGCTATTCCAAAAAATAGAAAAGGAAGGAAAACTTCCAGACTCATTCATAGAATGAGCCAGTATGACTTTGATTCCTAAACCAGACAGAGACCCAGTAAAAAAAGAGAACTACAGGCCAATATCCCTGATGAATATGGATGCAAAAATTCTCAATAAGATACTAGCAAATCACATTCAACAGCATATAAAAAGAATTATTCACCATGATCAAGTGGGATTCATACCTGGGATGCAGGGCTGGTTCAACATTTGCAAATCAATCAACGTGATACATCACATTAACAAAAGAAAAGATAAGAACCATATGATCCTGTCAATCGATGCAGAAAAGGCCTTTGACAAAATTCAGCACCCTTTTTTAATAAAAACCCTCGAGAAAGTCGGGATAGAAGGAACATACTTAAAGATCATAAAAGCCATTTATGAAAAGCCCACAGCTAACATCATCCTCAATGGGGAAAAACTGAGAGCTTTTTCCCTGAGATCAGGAACACGACAGGGATGCCCACTCTCACCACTGTTGTTTAACATAGTGTTGGAAGTGCTAGCATCAGCAATCAGACAACAAAAGGAAATCAAAGGCATCAAAATTGGCAAAGAGGAAGTTAAGCTTTCACTTTTTGCAGATGACATGATATTATACATGGAAAATCCGATAGACTCCACCAAAAGTCTGCTAGAACTGATCCATGAATTTAGCAAAGTTGCAGGATACAAAATCAATGTACAGAAATCAGTTGCATTCTTATACACTAATAATGAAGCAACAGAAAGACAAATAAAGAAACTGATCCCATTCACAATTGCACCAAGAAGCATAAAATACCTAGGGATAAATCTAACCAAAGATGTAAAAGATCTGTATGCTGAAAACTATAGAAAGCTTATGAAGGAAATTGAAGAAGATATAAAGAAATGGAAAAACATTCCATGCTCATGGATTGGAAGAATAAATATTGTCAAAATGTCAATACTACCCAAAGCTATCTACACATTCAATGCAATCCCAATCAAAATTGCACCAGCATTCTTCTCAAAACTAGAACAAGCAATCCTAAAATTCATATGGAACCACAAAAGGCCCCAAATAGCAAAGTCATTTTGAAGAAGAAGACCAAAGCAGGAGGCATCACAATCCCAGACTTTAGCCTCTACTACAAAGCTGTCATCATCAAGACAGCATGGTATTGGCACAAAAACAGACACATAGACCAATGGAATAGAATAGAAACCCCAGAACTAGACGCACAAGAGTATGTCCAACTAATCTTTGACAAAGCAGGAAAGAACATCCAATGGAAAAAAGACAGTCTCTTTAGCAAATGGTACTGGGACAACTGGACAGCAACATGCAGAAGATTGAAACTAGACCACTTTCTCACACCATTCACAAAAATAAACTCAAAATGGATAAAGGACCTGAATGTGAGACAGGAAACCATCAAAACCCTAGAAGAGAAAGCAGGAAAAGACCTCTGTGACCTCAGCCGTAGCAATGTCTTACTTGACACATCCCCAAAGGCAAGGGAATTAAAAGCAAAAATGAACTACTGGGACCTTATGAAGATAAAAAGCTTTTGCACAGCAAAGGAAACAACCAACAAAACTAAAAGGCAACCAACGGAATGGGAAAAGATATTTGCAAATGACATACCGGACAAAGGGCTAGTATCCAAAATCTATAAAAAGCTCACCAAACTCCACACCCAAAAAACAAATAACCCAGTGAAGAAATGGGCAGAAAACATGAATAGAGACTTCTAAAGAAGACATCCGGATGGCCAAAGCGCACATGAAAAGATGCTCAAGGTCGCTCCTCATCAGGGAAATACAAATCAAAGCCACACTCAGATATCACCTCACGCCAGTCAGAGTGACCAAAATGAACAAATCGGGAGACTATAGATGCTGGCGAGGATGTGGAGAAACGGGAACCCTCTTGCACTGCTGGTGGGAATGCAAATTGGTGCAGCCACTCTGGAAAACAGTGTGGAGGTTCCTCAAAAAGTTAAAAATAGACCTACTCTATAACCCAGCAATAGCACTGCTAGGAATTTGCCCAAGGGATACAGGAGTACTGATGCATAGGGGCACTTGTACCCCAATGATTATAGCAGTACTCTCAACAATAGCCAAATTATGGAAAGAGCCTAAATGTCCATCAACTGATGAATGGATAAAGAAATTGTGGTTTATATACACAATGGAATACTACGTGGCAATGAGAAAGAATGAAATATGGCCCTTTGTAGCAACATGGATGGAACTGGAGAGTGTGATGCTAAGTGACATAAGCCATACAGAGAAAGACAGATACCATACGTTTTCACTCTTACGTGGATCCTGAGAAACTTAACAGAAACCCATGCGGGAGGGGAAGGAAAAAAAAAAAAAAAAGAGGTTAGAGTGGGAGAGAGCCAAAGCATAAGAGACTCTTAAAAACTGAGAACAAACTGAGGGTTGATGGGGGGTGGGAAGGAGGGGAGGGTGGGTGATGGGTATTGAGGAGGGCACCTTTTGGGATGAGCACTGGGTGTTGTATGGAAACCAATTTGACAATAAATTTCATATATTTAAAAAAAAAGAAAACAAAACAAAAAAACAAAAAAAATAAAAGAATACATGTAATTTAAAACATAACACACACTAGAAATGCTTAAACATAGTAAGAATCCTGAAAAAATTTCATGTTTTATGTAACTTCTCATAAGTTAATAGAATAATTTGGGTTTAATTTAGCATACAAATGAAGACTGCCTTAGAATTGAGCCTCTGGTTGTGGCTAATAAGTAGAATAAATAAAAATATGTCTTCTCAAAGGTACGTTTATGAAACTCAAAAGGAATTTTCTCTAATAAAAACTGAAAAACAAAAGCCATAATGCCAAAATTTAAAGCCACAGTTTCTAGTACTGAGTTCCTTTCCTTTCAGGGTTTCTCTTTCACAAAGTGATGTATTTCCTATGTACAGCTTAATCTTTAAAATATTTCCATATGAAAATATCAAGATCTGATTTGACTTCCTGTTAAAATGTATTATTCACAGCTGTCTTAATGGCTCCTTCCTCTGTTCTTATCACACCTCTAAGATACAATGAGTCTCATGTTTTTTTCATCTAAACTTAACTTTTCATCCATTGGATTAAGGAGTTGTTTAGGCCATGGAGTCTATGTGTTTTACTGAGATCTGAGCACTTGCTCCTGTTGACATGGCCCAATACAATGCAAGGAAGCCATGGCAGAGTAGAGAATGTGTACCTTTCAGTTTGAGGTTCAGGGGTCATCGGGGACCAAAATCACTTTCCCATGACCTTGTGACTTCAGAGAATTAAGCCTTATTTGCCATACAGAGGGGGTATCTGGCCTTATGATACTCAGTTTCCTTTCTATGTTTAGATTAAGTTATAAACTCAAATCTCAATTAGAAATGTTCCCCTTGGATCTTGGAAAGGTTGTGGTAAGTGGTATATATGGAAGGAAGATAAAAAACTTCACTCTTCTACTAAAGATGATGGTATGGGATCCTTCACAAATAAAATTGAATGAATTGCTTATGAAAATAATACAGTGAGAAATGTGTACCTTACTCTACAGAGTTCAGCATGATATTCTATCAGCAAACAGCATACAAACATTGTGTATAGTTTACCTTCAAGATTTTAAAGGATTAAGGGGCAAGAAAAAGTCATATTAACATAAATATCCCTGTTCTTCTACTTCAACCAGTAATCTATTATTTAAAAAAAGAAAAAGGAGAAGAAGAAGAAGAAGAAGAAGAAGAAGAAGAAGAAGAAGAAGCAGCAGCAGCAGCAGAAGAAGAAGTTGTTGTTGATTTTGGCTTCTGTATTCAATCCAAACACACTTACTCTATCTCATAGCTGGCAAGTTACTAGATGCCATTCTCCCCACCCCCCCAAAAAATCAATTCAAGTAAAATTTAACTAGATAGGAAGTTTTTAAGAGATAAATTTCAAAGTCTGACAAGTGAATAGCCTTGGACAATAGAAAACTGTTATTTAGATTTTAGCCATCTAGCACGTAAGCATTTAAGATTCATTTTCTCTCCTTTTTTATGGTGTGTCTAGCCAGCTATCAGATAGAACTGTTTTAAGGATGTTATCTTGCCTCTCCAGCACTGTGACTTCTTGTCTAATTCCTGCTTCTCTGCACACCAACAGACTGAGGCTTCGTCATTACCCTCGTTCTCCTCCAAACAAAGCCAATCCTTCTCTGCTAGGCATTTGGTTAACACATTATGAACACATAATAAGATGTGCACTCTGCACAGATGTATAAAGCTTAAAAATAGCATTATCATAACATCTTCTAGTTCAGCTATTTTAAGGCTGCTGTGCTTCCATATCACAAAGCCCTGCTATTTATACAGCCCCACATATGGAAGACTCAACCGTGAGATTGCA
The DNA here is from genome assembly GCF_022079265.1 of Lynx rufus. Taxonomy (NCBI): domain Eukaryota; kingdom Metazoa; phylum Chordata; class Mammalia; order Carnivora; family Felidae; genus Lynx; species Lynx rufus. The sequence continues at coordinate 125,874,009 of NW_025814823.1, read as the reverse complement.
GCCCAATGTGTGCAGAAGACAAAATTACAGGCCCCAAACTTGAATCATCCTGGCTTGCTTATCTTCCTTGAACGCAAGCCAAGTTTATAATTTTTTAAGCCAGAAAGAACACAAAACAAATTTAATTTGATGAAAACGATATAAGGGAACAACATAAACAAGAAATGTGGCCAATCCCAACCCAGAAGGTGAACCTCGAGGGTGTGCCCAATCAGGCTGTGCTGCAGCTCACCTGTGTGTAGAGCCACGGTCTTCAGCTGTGCTTCATCATTCACAAATGCACCTAAGATCAGAGTCAATGTGCATGTTGCACTGGAGGCTGGAGAAAAGATGCCCCCTAAGGTTATTTTGAAGCATTCTGAAGGAATGTGATGAAGAAAATGCACTTATTTGACTTTCTGGACTATGAGAAGAATTCATTTCCCAAATAAATTTGGTAGAATACCCTCCTCCAAACAGTTTAAAGCCACTGGAATTGCCAGTAAAGTTTACTTTCAGTAGCCCAGCAGTGGCAGAAGTATCAATGCCTTCCCTTTCTACCTATCCAGAAAGTGCAGGTCAGAGAGAATCATCCCAATTTGCCAAGGCAGAGAACAGTCCAGGTTTAGATTTATTTAGCCAAAGGACTTCAAGGAGAGTGACTGCTCTTTAAGGTATGCCTGTGGCTGAGCACCAAGGGTAGGACTTGGGAAGCAATCTGGCTGGAAGTCCAGATCCTACCTAGTAGACATCCTGGCATCTATGTCCACACATGGCCTGTCACAGGACATAAGAGGGAAAGAAAGGCAGAATAATGATGGCTCAAAAATTTCCCCTTCATCTTGTCCTCAAAGACTTCTCAAAATCTTTGTGGGCTTGAAGCCTTACCACAGTGAACAAATCACAGGCAGGCCTCTCCATCCTGTGGGAAATTTACTCCATTGTTCATGACACAGCTACAAAGGATTCTAGCTCTAGGTTGTGCACTCAACCTAATCCTTATTCTCCAGACCACATGGCTTCACTGCCAAAAGCAAAGATAAAAACCTTCACCACCTATTACTTAAACAGGAGAAAACTTATTGCTTTTACCTGAAAGGGCACTTGTTATACATGAGTAGGCGTCAGCCATGAAAGACCCCACAATGTGGGGCCTTCCATCTTCCACCTTCTCCTCTCCATGGGCACACAGCCACTCGCTACTTGTCCCTGCCCCTGACCCCTAGATTTGCAACCGCTCAGAGCTGCTATTCTGATGGTGAGAAGACAGATCTATAGTTCAGGACTCAGGGACTCCAACAATTTCTTTGCTTATGGCACTTTCATGGCTATGAAACACTGGAAGATCGCCACTCAATAGGGCACAAGAACCCTGTGTCACTACTCAAAGCATGTGCGAGATTTATATTACTCCTACAACTTCTGGCAAGGAGGGCCGGGGGCCCTGCCCTGCCAGCTGGACTTGAGGAAGCAGAGAAATTAGGGTGGGCCTGTCTTTGTCACACTGTTCCATATCAGAAGCTGATATGGTGCTGTGGCTTTTTTTTTTTCCATTAGCCAGGATACTTTCCTACCTCTTCAGACAGAGAACCTAGTTATGAAGACCATTTATTAGATTAAAGGGCAATATGAAGAAGTCATCCTAAGCTATCAGAATGACAGAATAAGGCATGTATACATGTATGTGCATGTGCATAAATATTTTCCTTCCCAATTAGTTCTATGTTCTTTTATAGGGTATATGGAGAGTAAACATATATTATCCTCAGTGACACATCATTTGTTGGGAGTCATGTAAAGCAAAAATGTGGCCAGATAATAGGTGCCATTCTGCTTCTGTAAAAACTGACTAGAACAAGGCTAACAGGAAAACAGAGATTTGCATTCATATATTGCCATTTGCAACTTGGAATTACTCATGCTTGCCTGGCCCCTGATGAGTCACCATCTGAACTCTGGGAGCAGAAACATAGTCTCGGCCTTTCCAGGCAGTTCCAGTGTGGGTCGTGCAGAGGTCACCAGACTGTCAAAAGTCACACTTGCCTTCCCTGGCTGCCTCTCAAAAATACCTTGGGAATGTCCATCTGGAAGGATTAAGGTCATTCTGATACCTTATAAAAAAAGAACAATGTCATTTACCTCAAAAGATGAATGGTCTGTAACAAATATAGACAAGGAATAGGACCCCATATGCAAAGAGTGATTATTAGATTTCTAAAATAGGAAGCATAACATGCTACCTGTTCTGCCATAAGGGAGGAAGGAATTCATTTCCACACTACCTCTCAGCTTAGGCAAGACACTTGGTCTCTAACTGACTCCTTTTCTGTTCTTAAGGTGCACAAATGCTGATTCTCTATCCTTTAATAACTAATCATGTTTGTACCTCTGAGTTGAGACCCCACTGTGCACAGAATGGCGCTGTAATTATGCCATCCAAGACAGACATTTGTCTCTTTTCTAAGGTACACTGGGAAAGAGTTTGCAAACACACTTAATAACATAATCTAGAACTCAGAATTTCATCTTTATTGGCTGGAAAATTGCCTCCTGCAGTTGACGCTCATTCTCCCTGTGTTCTCAGGAGATCATGGAAAATAGCTGGTCATTACACAAGACAAAAATAATTTCTGAAGTGGAGTCACAACCAGTTCAAGTGTGAAAAAAGTTAATCAACTGTTTTATCAAACCAATAATCTCTCACAATTACTTGACACAAATTTTTTCCTCACCATCAACTCAGTGCAGACAATTGAGTCAAAACATAAATTTTGCTTAGTTTTACATAAGCAAATGTGAAGAATTTATTTATTTTTTAATGTTTATTAACTTTTGAGAGAGAGAGAGAGAGAGAGAGAGAGAGAGAAACAGACTGTGAGTGGAGGAGGGGCAGAGAGAGAGAGGGAGACACAGGATCCAAAGCAGGCCTCAGGCTCCAGGTTCACAGAGTGGGGTTTGAACCCATGAGCTGTGAGATCATGACCTGAGCCAAAGTCAGACACTTAACCAACTGAGCCACCCAGGCACCCCCAAGTATGAAGAATTTGTGATTGCTATTATGATGATGATGATGATGATGATGATGATTATATAGACAAAATATTTGAATCATTATGTTTCAGTCTAAGGCACTCCTTTTCCTAATTCCAAATCATTTAACTTCTCTAAATAGTCACCATAATAAAATGCTTTAAAGTTTTCAAAGTGAGTCTTTGACAGGAATAATAACAACAGGACTATATGTAGCTACTTAGTCTTCCTAGTTTTGTAGTCATTCTTCCTCCTCTTCCCAAGACATCTTACCTAAGCATTCCCTGACTCAAGCAGTGCAACCTTCTGAATTATCTCTTAAAAAAAAAAAAAGAATGGTTTAAATTTGAATAATATATCTCACCCAAGTGTGGTGAAAACATTTCAAATAATAGAACTAAAATATTAGATGAGATATCTTGGATTATTTATCCAACTTACTGCCCAGTGAAGGACTCCTTTCAAACATCCTTGCGAAGGCCATGCCATGGTCTTCAAATAAAGCTGGAAGTTCAGACTTAGGTAAACTTTGTCTCAGTTGAAAATGTGAATTTGTTGAAGGCATGTAAGTTATGCTCTTAATTTAATTATCTGACTAGAATAGACTACTTCACAAATTAAACACACCTATGCTCCCCTTCCTAGGTTAAAGATTATTTTGTTTGCTGAAAAAAATAATAATAATAAAAAAGAAGAAGAAGAGGACACAAAAGAAGATGTATTATTCTTCTACTTTCTCCTTCTGTCATTACACCATCTGTCCTAAGCCCTTGGGCATTGTCAATCTTTCATATCATTCTATGTTGGGTGTTTTTCTTTCTATGTTTTTAAAAAAATATTGCTTTATTTATTTGAGCTCATCAGAGAGCTCCCAATAAATATGCATGGGTTTTGTTCATATATTCTTTCAGTATTTTTTGAGTACTTATTATGTACTAGACACTGTCCTAACTTCTCCATCAAGACGGCTTGTAATTATATTATAAGAATTATATTATAAGAATTTTGTCGCAAGGCCCATTTTTGGGCCTATGACTACAGAACAACAACCATGTTTCAAAAATATTTCTAGGGGCAACTGGGTGGCTCAGCCGGTTGAGTATCTGACTTCAGCTCAGGTCATGATCTCATGGTTGGTGAACTCGAGCCCCGCATCAGACTCACTGCTGTCAGCACAGAGCCTCCTTTGAATCCTGTGTCCGTCTCTCCCTGCCCCACCCACCCTCAAAAATAAACATTAAAAAAAATCATTTCCAAAAATCCAGATTTAGCTTTCATGTAATTATTTGTAAAAACTTCAGTATTGGTATATTAATATAAACACTCTTGGTGTAAGGTGTAAGCTGGCTAGGACACTTATTTCAGGTTTCTCTCTCATTTATTTTATTAAATAATTTTTCCTTGATCTGGTCAATGGCCCAGATTAACCTAGAATATTAATTCCCTCCCATTGTATCTGCAAATTTTGCTGAAAGCAAGTTGTACATGGAACAAGTTAAGATTTCTTCAGATGCTCTGTTTCAAAAATGCGTATATGTCAGTATCTGAAGAAGAAACCAATAGCACACTCAAGTTGGTGATTAAAAAGGGTTTAGTGAAGACTCTTACTAAAGGAATAGGTAGTGTCTTGGTGGAAATGGAGATTTCAATCTCTGAGTTGGAGATTTTCTTGTAGAAGGTTATCAGGTAATGACCTTGGGATCAACACTTGTAAGAGTAAGGAAGCAAGACTGGGCAGAAGGAGGTGCCCAACCTTGATGCAATTACAACAAAGACTTCTATCCAACCCACAGGGAACTCTGAACTTGGTATGGCTCTTCAAAATTGTGCCTTTTTTAGGCCAGAGGGTCAGGTCTTTACCCACTTCAAGTAGACCAGTCACTGGATGCTGACTGCTCCCTCAAGAACTTGGCCAAGATGTCTTCCTTTGACTAAGGGCAATTCTCTCAGCAGTGGGTGGAATGAGGTCGTCAGTGTTGGCTGTAGATGGCATACCACATGGTCCTTAGAGACAAGATCCTGCAGCAACTAGACTTAACAACAGTGGTGAACCATTACTACCTCTAGACCTGAAGTGGCAAAGGATAGAGCAGCTACTGGACTCTGGTAAGATTGCTAACTATAGGACAGGGCCACTCTATAGGAACTATGATATTTGGTGAAGAACACAGCCACCACCAGCCAATGTCCTGGCAGAAGGGGAGCCAAGGACAAATTACCACAGCTTCTGTCTCCTTTTATCCTCCAGTTTCCTGCTAGTTTCTCCATTAGTCAATCCCAAAAGAAAGGCAGAGAGCAAAAGGCTTGGCCTTAGAGTCCAGTCTCCCTGGTGTGCAGAGCAGGATTTAAAAAAAGGAGGGACAGTGGATCTGAAAAGGAAAATTTAAAATAACCAGCACAGGGGCACCTGGGTGGCTCAGTCAGTTAAGCGTCTGACTTTGGCTCAGGTCACGATCTCCTGGTTCGTGAGTTAGAGCCCGTGTCAGGCTCTGTACTGACAGCTCAGAGCCTGAAGCCTGCTTTGGATTCTGTGTCTCTCTATCTCTGTTCCACCCTCCTGCTCTCTCTCTATCTCTCTCTTAAAAATAAGTAAACATTTTTTTAAAAAAGATAATCTTCCTAAAAAAATAAAACAACCAGCAGACAGACTTCTAGCTGATAATACAAATGCCAAAAACCTCTTATAAGTTGTATCAGTTAAGAGCAAAGTAACTTTATTTTCCCAGATTTCTTCACTTAAGACTCACAGAGATTAGCTTCAAGTATTATCTACTGAAGTAGACAGAGTTAACCTATGTTGATTTGCTTATGAAAAGTAATCCCCAAGATGGATTTATTTTCCCACATTTAAATCTCTAAAATTGAATCTAAAGGATCAGTTAGTTACCATCATAAACGTACTAGAATTTTCTAGTAATACAATTATAAACAATTACTCTGCTTATTCTACCCTGCTGAATGCTACAGGGTAGAAGTAATATCTAAGTAGAACATGAGTACAGCAAGACAGAAGACAATAAGTATTCAGTCACTACACTCCCTTAAAAATGGCACGGAGGGACACCTGGGTGGATCAGTTGGGTGAGCAACCAACTCTTGATTTTTGCTCAGGTCATGATCTTACTGTCTTGAGTTTGAACCCCATGGAGTCTGCTTGGAATTCTCTCTGTCTCCCTTTCCCTCTGCCCCTCCCCCATGGGTTCTCTCGAAAGAAAGAAAGAAAGAAAGAAAGAAAGAAAGAAAGAAAGAAAGAAAGAAAAGCAAGCAAGCATGGAGCTGCCTGCTGCCTGAGGGATCATGGAAACCTCAGAAGGTGGTGAGAAACAGAAAATATAATACATGCCCTGCAAATAACTCCCTTTGTCAAGACTTCAGGAGTTCATCACCATCAATACCATCTTATCAAGGAAGAGCATTTCAGAAAAAGGCATTTTAAAATGCTCCATTCAACGAGCATCTATATGGTGTCCACTGCAGTTTCCAATACATTATAAAATACATACAGGAGCTCTAAGTGTACAGTCTATGGAGTCAGTCTACCTGGCTTGGAATCATGGCTCTTCTGCACACTATCTGGGAGAGCATAGGAAAGTTAGGAAAACTCTGTGCCCCAATGTTCTGTTATACTATGGAACTAACAAGGGTTCCTGTCACCTAAGGTTGTAGCGAAGATGAAATGCAACCACACATGTGGAGTGCTGAAATAACGGCTAACACAGTGCCAGTGTTCAATAAACATTACTCATTAGTATTACTATGGGTACTCACTAATCTATTCAACAAAGAGGACACTATATTGCTGGGAATCTTAGTCTTCAAATAATGATTAGGAGGAGAGGACAGAGGCAGAGAGGTAAAAAAAATAGGCAATTACTATTCAGTAGAATATACTAATAAGTCCTGGCCTAAATTCTCCCTTTTAAGTTCCAGACCCAGAAAGACACTACCAACTTGAAATCTCCAGATGACCATCTCATATGCATTGCAGAACTGTGATTTTCAATAATGAATTGTTGTGTTTATTTTTTCAGTAGACTTGTTCCTCTTCCACTTCTCTTTTTCAGGAAATAAGTACAATTGTACTTACCCAATTCCTCACCCAGAAACTCGGAGTCCTCTATGACCTCTCTCTCTCCCCTTTAGCCAGCACACACAACTCGTTTTAAGTCCTGCTGATTATTTCTACAAAATACATTTATTTCAAATACTTCCACTTCTCTCCATCTGTATGGCTGGCTCCTTGGTGGGCCTCCATTAGATATGTCTGAGTTTGCTACACTAGGCTTTTATTTGGTTTTCCTCCTTTTGGCTTTTGTTCCATTCCAGTCTATGTTCAATATAAAAGTTGGGACTATTTTTAAATGTATTTTTAGATTTTAATTTTTATTTTAATGTATTTAACATGTTTATTCTGCTCTTCTTAAAATATCTTTTATTAGTTTTCCATTGCACTTAAGATAAAATTCAAGACCTCGTGTGGACTTGCTTCTGCTTCCTCTAGAGTCTCATTTCATATCATTCTCTCCTCTAATAGCCATTTACCAGCCTTTCAGTTTAGCTCCTCAAGGGCACCATTCTAGAACCCATTCATACACTCTATCTTAAGTCCAGAATATTCTCTCGCCACCACTGACAGTTGCCTAATCTCCAGTCATTCTTTAGGTACCAATTTAAATTTTTTTAATGTTTATTTTTGAGAGAGAGACAGAACATGAGCATGAGCAGGGGAGGGCCCAAGATAGGGGGAGACACAGAATCTAAAGCAGACTCCAGGTTCCAAGCTGTCAGCATAGACTGACGTGTGCCCAAACCCAGGAACTGAGAGATCATGACCTGAGCGGAAGTCAGACACTCAACAGACTGAGCCATCCAGGCACCCCTTTAGGTATCAATTTAAATGCCACTTCCTCAAAAATGTCTTCCTTACCCTTCCACCCGCCTGTTTATTCACAGCATCCTTTCCTTTCACTTCACAGCCCTTTTCACAATTTATAATTTGTTTGAATACGTGATTATCACTAGATACCAAGCTTCATGAAAACAGTCTGGTTTTGTTTCTTCATGACAATTTCCCAGGTACTTGGCACTGTACCTTCATATAGTTAGCATCAGTAGGTATGTTTTGAATGATGCAATTAATAGCACCACAAAAAAAATAAAAATAAAAACATAAAAATATATAAATGAAGAGTCCCAACCCAGTCTTGAGAAACCCAAGAAAAACTTCCTGGAGGAAGAAAAAGACATATGGCTTCTACAGGAAAAGAAAAATTTTAGCTTCAGGAGTTCTTAACTAATATACATTAACTAACCTGGAAAGATTTCAATAAATCTGAGCCTAGGACATCTAGATTTCATGGGTGTGATGGAGTGTAGGCATCAGTTGTTTGTTGTTACTTCCCTATTGTTTAAGCACCCTGGGTGGTAAAGACAGTCTTGAGAGCAACTGACTTGGAAAAAGATTGGCTAAGGGGAGAATCAGAAGAGCTGGGAATGTGATTTGCTAAAGCCTGGAGCAAAAGAAGACAGGGCATGTTCACAAAACACCAAAATATTCTTCATTTTAAGGCTGAATCCTAAATTGAAGGAGGATATGGTGAGAAATAAAACTGAAGGGCTAAACAAATGTAGATTTGAAAGGGTCTAGTACTAGTACCTCTGCTAAACCTGAACAACCCTAAGGGAGGGGTATTGTCAGGTGAGACTGTTAAATCTCCGATTTAACATGGAAAGTGAATGAAGGCAAAGGGGTGTTTGTGGTGGGAGGTGGGGAATCAGGGTCCAGAGATGGGTAACAGGAAGTGTTGTCATCTGTAACACCCCCCTTTTTTTTAAGGAAAGGTTATTCTAGAGTCATCTTTAAAGATATGTAATGCACTAACATTTTTTATTTTGATGTGGTGTTCTCTATAAATGTTAGGATATTATGCCCCTCGAGAGATTCCGTATCGTTTCTCAAATCTACTGTACAGAAAAAAAGAGTGAATAGAGCATGTTTGCGGTTCACTTGGTGATCTCCAAGTATTCTATAATTACAATGGTGTTCACAGTTTTAGACGGCTTTGTGAAATTCAAATGTATCATTCAATCTGGTTTTAATCATTGAAATTAAAGAAGGTCTTCTGTACATAATTTATTCAAGGGGCCCTTTTAATGAGTCTGCTTAAATAGACACCTTTTCCCCCTTGAAAACTATCACAAAAAAATCATACCTTGAAAACTTTACGCTTTGACCCGTTAGGAAAATGTGTGGCAAATTGATATTCACAGAAAGTGAATATTTTGTCATTATTCAGAGACAAAACAGTCAGGGGTACAGAACAGAAAGGGAAAAGGGAAATTAAAGACACCAAAAGAAAAACATAAAGTAGACTTTTGAAGGGAAACCTTATAAGGAAAATCTTTATAATTTACTGTATGCCTTAAAATTACATTTATCTTGCACTTTCACTTTTCCTTTCATCAAAATAAAAATGAGAAGTGAATTAAAATGTAACAGAAAATACATAAAATGACTTTTTAAAATTTTAACATGAAGAAATTGGTTAGTTGGCTATTACCAATGACTTAGATAATGTTTATGCCATGCAAAATACTTCCACTAAAATATCGTATTCAGAGTTTTCTTATAATATGATTCGTTTGGGGTTGGAGGAGCAATGGGCTGCTCCTTCATAGGCCAAACTACACTATAAACAAATGTTAATTAAGCCCTTATTGTGCACAGAGCAGTAGACAAGGAAAATGGAGAAAAAGTGTGACTCAGTCCTTGTCTTCAAGGTCCTAAGTCCTGTGGGAAGACATGACATCCATTCATCAAATGGTAAATAAAATGAAAGGAATTTTGGACATGTCCTGCAGGCTAGATGTAAGGCATGGAGTGATTTGAAGTAGGGTCTAACATGTGTGATCAATGGTTTTCAAGAGATCTATGTAAAAGAGCTAAAGGGTGAAAACAAATGTTGGATTGATGATGCAAAATAATTCTTAGAATAATCCAGATTGAAAAGCCTTCCATCATGGGCTGCCTCTGTCAATAGAGGCTCTATGTTGATGGGATTCATATATTGATTTTTAAAAGGGAGTTTTAACAGTATTTTCTCTCATTTTCTGTGAGTAAAGAAGATGCTTCAGAGAGCTGGCCATTTGAGTAATGCACCCAATGGGTATTCTAAACCCATGTTTTGTTTTGTTTTGTTTTTTATTTTAATACAAGTATTAAATGTGGGTTCTGATTTGCAGGTTGGGAGAACCTTAGGATTCTGCTTGCTTACAAATTTCCAGGTGACTCAAGTAATTGGGTCTACAACTGTTTTGAGCTACTGATTCATGGACTAAGAGTGGAAAGTTCTAGCCCATACCTCCATATCAGTATGGCTGACTGACATTTATAACTATTGATACATGTACTGGTATATCAGACGACCAGTCAGTCATAGGAAACATTAATCATTAAAGTACTTATCATCATTAAAGTACTTACATGGTACCAATTACCATTAAAGATAGCTAAAATTGTCCAACTGATACAGTTAGGTAAAAAGAAAAATCTCCAGGATGGTTTCATAAAAAGCATACATAAAACATGCCCCCTCCTCTCTAACACACACACACAGACACACACACACACACACACACACACACACACACAGAAATACAGATATAAAATCTATATTCTATTAAAAACTGGCTTATGATGAATGAAGAGTACTCCAGCAAATTAATTTAATTTGAATCCTTTTTTTATTTCCTATTTATATTACTCATTTGTAAAACTTATTCATAAATGTTAGATCTCTCGCATTTATATCTCACCTGTTGTGATGGTTAATTTATTTGGCAACTTGGCCAGGCCATGATGCCCAGATGTTTCAGCAAGCATTATGCTGGATGTTTCTGTGAGGGTGTTTTAGGAAGAAATTAACATTTACATTGGTGGATGAGTAAAGCAGATTGCCTTCCATAATAGGAGTGGCCTCATCTCAATCAATTGAAGGCCTGAATAAAACAAAAGACTGACCTCCCCTGAGCAAGAAGGAATTCTGCCAGCTGATGGACTTGCGCTACAACACTGGCTCTCCCCAGATGCCCAGCCTGAAGGTTTTGCACTTGCCAGCTATCATGATGGCATGAGCCAATTCCTTCAATTAAGTCTCTTTCTCTAAATATATGCATCCTATTGGTTCTGCTTCTCTGGAGAGCCTAACATATCTGTCTATTAAACAAAGGAGTGGGGTGCTTTTCTATGGTCTTACATACTTTTAGATAATAAAGGCTGGGATGCTTAATTCTTCCCTCAGGTTTAGCCTTTAAACATATCCCAGAGACAATGTCTCACTCAGGGGTTATGAGAAAGCTTTAGACCAGGGGCTCACTGGATAATGGATTGACACATGACCAACCTGATTAGATCCTGAATGCTTAGTACCTAGTGTCTTGGATTGTGCCATTGATCAAGTCTTTGCCAAGTAGCCCTCCTCTCTTACCAGCACTGGCATTCCCACCCTTGAGGGCCAGTCTTAAATGACTAAAAAAATGCTGACAGTTTCCTGTGGCTGCTGTTTGAGCCTCTGTTTACCCTGATCTTGGACTCATTTTCAATTCTGACTAGTGGTGCTCACATCCTGCTTGTCTTTTGTCCTCCTGGACCAATTTTCCAGATGTGGAGCAATCTGAGATCAATTACCAAATCCTGACCTAACCATATATTTTTAGCAGTTGGACTTGGCCAAACTCTGCAGGCCTCTTTTGATCTATGTGCTAGCCAACCCACAACTATCTAAACCCTACTTCTGACAAACACAAGCACCCCAAATGTGCCATTTGGAGCCTTCCTACTTCCCAGCTTCCTCTACTACCAGTTCTCTTGCCTGCACCCCAAACGAGACCCATCCCACGAACACACCCTGCACTGCAGGCCCCTGTGATTCCAGCTATTCCTTTCACATCCTGGGTCCTTTCACCATTCCATGTCTCTGAATGTGCGGTTCTCTGCCTGCACTAAACTTCTTTCATTGCAGGAAATACCCCACTAAGCCTTTAAGAACCTGCTCAAATGTTGCTGTGACCCTTTTGTGGTCAGTTATTCTTTGTTTGTATCTCTTCATAACACATCCTCCATAATAATAATATCATCTGTATATATGTTGCTTTCTTCAGTAAACTATGACTCCCTTCTAGGCAAAACTAATTCTTATTTTTGTGACCCAAGAGACTAATACTCATCACTGCAGGAATTTAATTCTCTTTTAGTTCAGTTATTGATTAACAATTCTGGGCACTTCCAACCTCTCTGTCCCTTTGGGCAGAGAACGTCTTGTGTTCTATCAACAACCATCAACATGGAATAAGTCATTTTAATATTAAATTATTTTCTTCCAGGCATCAATTTTTAAGTATACATTGGCTACACACCAAAACCCAACTTGATTATAAATGAAGATATAGAAGATAAATGCTTAATCCTAAATTCATCCCAAGTGCCAGAAACAGCAACTACTGGAAAGAAAATATCCATAAGCTTATCTCTAATCTCAAACCCAAAGTTCTATATAGTTGAAAGGATAAAGAATGATTAGACAGCCAGAAAACCCACAGAAGCTGTACTTAGCAATTTCTTATGCTCTTTATTTTCCCCTATCTTCAATGCTTTCTCAACTAAACTTTAGTCTGTAACCTTACTTTTAAGGAACAAACCTCACTTCTTTGTTCTGATTTCAGAACTGACTGTTCCTCAAAGACAGAAACCATGCGTTAGAGTCCTTCCTCCCTCCCACGCACCACACAGAGGGGCTACTTACCACATGGAGGCCCTTCCTAACATTTGTTGATTGACAAAATGATGAACCCAAATCTATAGTAAGTGAGATAGCCATGAGAAATCATGATTCTCTCCCTACATCTTTATTATAAGTGACAAAATGATCAAGTGTGGATTTTGTTGTTGCTGAGAAAGCTGCCCAGGAAAGTATGGATAAAATTTTACAAGTCAGAGTAAATTGTCTGCTTTCCCAGAAAGTAGAGACTCAAGCAGATACAGTAAAGTTCATGACATTGGCAGATAAAGTTTAGTCAGTCCTATTAGGATTGAGCACTTTACATTAAATGACCCTCATCATCAGCACAGTGACTATAAGATCTGGGGATTTTATCATCCGTCACCTCTTCTTCAGTTTCATACAAAATACTACAAAACTACCTCCCAATGAACTACATCTCAGGCCCCTTCTCAGCAAGCTGGGCTGGCTCTGGGACTTACTTAATAGAATGTATAAGAAGTCATGATGCATGACTTCTGAGGTTTAATCAAAAGAAACTTTGTAGCTTCTTCCTGGAGTCCCAAGCTTCCATGTAAGGAGTCTGAGCAGCCCAGAAACCATGATGCTGGGGAGAACACATGTAGGCACTCGGGTCAACAGTTCCAGCAAAACTCACTGTCGGGTCATCCTAGCCCAGGCACCAGACATGGGAGCAAAGAAATCATCTGGGCATTCAGCCCAGTCAAGCTTTCAGATGGCTTCAGTCTTAGCTAACAACTGAATATAAGCATATGGGAGACCTCTAAGTAAGAAACAGTCAATTCATAAACATTATATCAAATTATTGCACTAAGACATTACGTTTTGAAGTGGTTTGTTATGTGGCAATAGATTCCTGGAACACTGTAGTCAGGAAAAAGTAGATAGAGTCCAGAAACAAGGCCTGATGTAAGAATTCCAAATCACTGGACAACAAGACACATAGCAAGTTGAAAATAGCTTTCTCCACTAAGACCCGGATCTCTGGCCTTTCAACCAAGAAGTCGTGTTTGAAGATGCCTTTCATTTTTACATATTAGCCTTTTAAATTTACTTAGTTTTACTACTATCTGCCACTGTGAAGAATTATACTCATGTTATGACTTGGAGCAATAAAACAGAACTGCACTATCCCTGAAATTGCAAAAAACAGTCAGTGAGAGGACCTCTGTTTCTTTGCAGGCTCTGAGTCAGAGCAAGGGAAATTGTCACCCCCATTCTGACAGCAGCTGAGCCAGCAGGTAAACTTCTCCCCCTTGCTTTTCCCTTCTGTAAACAAGCCACAAGAAAATGACATGGCCAGTAGCAGGACATTGCCACAGTTGCCACATAAGGATGGGTCGGCAGAGTGTAGCTTTGTGTCTCTGCTCTACAAAGCCCATGATCACACTTACCCGGTAGTGATTTAGCAAGTCTGCTTTCCACAGAGTTGCCTGTGAGGGTCAGTCACAGCAGCAGGTGCAGTTGCAACCACAATGAAAACTGAATTATGCTGACAAGCCTCATGGCAACTAAATAGGTACAATTAGGGCCTCCCACAATTGAGGAGGAGAAAATTCATGTGTATACATGGATACGCTAAAGATCTCATTAAGGGGGTTAAAAGACTGAGGCCTGGGCTTTCCAGGTAACAGCTGCCTTTATTCCCCACCACCCCAGAGCTGCTCCTGAATGCCAGCGTCATGTCAGGCTAAAGATTGTATGGCTTCTCGGCCATGGGATGACCATAGTCAGAACACTACACCAGATTCCTGTGGGAACCTGATGCAATTCCCCCACACCCCAACATATGTGACCTGCTTGGTCTGACTTCTGAATGCCCAGTTCTAAGGGCAAACCCTGGCACACATAGTTATTTAGTAAATGTTCATTAGGAAATGAAGACCCTGGGAGCAACACAAAATGAGCTAGATTAGATGAGCAGGACAGAGAATATATATACACATATCTACATCTATATCTGTCGTGCTTCCTCTTACACCCACTGTGTGTCACATAGGTGATCTTTTAACGAAAAACTAATTTTGTAACTATGTACAATAGATGGATGTGAAATAGACCCACTGTGGTGATCACTGTACAAATATCAAATCAATATATTGTAACCTGAAAACTAAGATAGCTACATGTCAATTATGTCTCAATTTAAAAATAATAATAAAGCCAAACAAGACTTTGGTCAGTCCTTGATTGTCCCAACCTTGCTCAGTGAATGGTAATATAATATTTTTTAAGTTTATTTATTTACTTTTAGAGGGAGAGAATGCAAGTGGCAGGGAAGGGAGGGAAAGAGAGAGAGAGAGACAGCACAGACCCTAACACAGGGCTTGAACTCACAAACCCTAAGATCATGACCTGAACAGAAATCAAAAGTCATCAGACACTTAACCAACTGAGCCACCCAGGCACCCCAAAAATACTAGACTTCAGATTCAGATCCTGAGCCTCTTGGGGCCCAGAGTCTTCCAATTGATCTTTTGTATCCCACTAACAGGTAAAGGAAGAGAGAACATGTGAGATTTTGAAAGGCCATATGGGCCAACATGATTCCCACACACATCCATTGGCAGAACTGGTCACATGGTTGTGACTAACTGCAAGGCAATCTGGGAAATGGAGTCTGTGTGCCAAGAGGAAAGGGAAAATGGTTGGTGAAGAATTAGTTCTCTCTCTACTTAACTCCTTCTTTTCAATTAAACTTCTGGTAGGACCTGGAATGCTTCTTGAATTTGACAGAGGGCAAATATTTACCTTTCTTTTCTACAAACCCTCTTGCTCCCCACCCTACCCTCCTGCCAAAAAAAAAACAAGTTAGTTTCTGAATTATTTTCTTACAAATACAGAATATAAAATCAGAGTGCCAAGATATCTGTCTGCTAACTCTGATGCTATTCTTGCAGTAATTTTAGGTTCCAAGCAAATCTCTATCAAGCATTTATCACATCAAAGCACAAAAACTTCATTCTCCTTACAAGGAGAAGTTTTGCAATGAACTTGTAACAAATCTGATTGGTGTTCAGAATTGAAAAAAGGTGTGGGTCAGCAAGGGACTTGAGAAGAGAGGGACACACACATCTGTTTTATGGAGTTAAGCCACATCCATTCCTTTTCTTATCTTCAAGGAAGTTCCTGTTCACTTTCAAAAATGCCTTCTGAAGCCATTCTCCTCAGAGACGTTTTGGTGTGAGTGACTTTTGTTCTGAGAGCTGAAAGAAAACAACTTGTTTTTTTTGGAGAGTTACAGTTCCTGCATTGGGTCAAGGAGAGTATGCATTCCAATGCTGAGCAAGATCTAAGAGTAGTTTTAAATCTCACCTTGAGAAGGAAAATTATTCTGTTCTTTGCAACTTTAAAAGATGCTGATGGGGGGGTAGGGGTTAAAAGGCGCTAGAAGCCTTTGAAATGCCTGGAACTTGAGGTTTTGCACATCTTAAATTCTTTACATTCCTATTTCAAAGGATTAGTTAGGCTGCTATTTATGTAAACATCACTTTTCACATCAGTCTTTATTCATTTACCACCTGCTCACTTGTCCTATTTAATTTTACTGTTCAATGACTTGATAGAGAGATTTTTACAAACAGGTTTAATCAGTTCCCAAAGCCTTTCTTGTTTTTCAAATCACACCCTATTGGCATAATGTAGTGCAATTGAGGGTACAAAAGCAAGGAGGCTGAGAACCACTTTGCAAGCCTCTTCAATGGGATGAACATGAGGTCAGAAATGTCAACAGGAACTTCCAGAATTCCCCCATGAAATCAGGCAAAGATTTGTGGGAAGGGTGTCTTTTGTACTGTTCAAAGCCTTCATCTTGTGGTTCCTCTGTACAGCAAGAAGGTGTGAGGGGCTGCATTGATACTGTGCCATAAATGAAGCATCCTTCCTACTTAGATGTATTTACTTTGAATCAAAATAATTTCTAAACAACACATAACCTAGGCTCTGTGCTCTTCGGGATCAAGTTTAGAGTAAAAACAGTGGAAGGAAGGGGCGCCTGGGTGGCTCAGTCGGTTGAGCATCCGACTTCAGCTAAGGTTATGATCTCACAGTTTGTGAGTTTGAGCCTCGTGTCGGCTTTGTGCCGTCGGCTCTGTGCCGTCGGCTCTGTGCTGTCGGCTCGGAGCCTGGAGACTGCTTCAATTCTGTGTCTCCCTCTCTCTCTGCCCCTTCCCCACTCATGATCTGTCTCTCTCTGTCTCTCAAAAATGAATAAATGTTAAAAAAAAATTTTTAAAAATAGTGGAAGGAAAAAGAGACAAGAGGAAAAAATTTATTGAAGTAGACACTTGGCCCACGCCTGATTTAAACCCAGGTTCCAGTTGCACACTACAATCTCTTCTGTACCTCTGATCTCCCTATACAGAAATTTGGGAAGACTAGAAATAAAACTGTCAAAGACACTTTTTCTGTCAGTTATTCTTGCCATCATTTTCTGTAAGTTAATTGTAAAATTCTGTTCAGTCTTTATATTTAAACACCCAGCCTGTTAAGTATAGGAGAACAGAGAAAACCAAACTTAAGCAGAAAGAATATGTACACTTAGACACACAGCAGACACAGTTTAGTCTCTTAAACACTGAATTTTAGTAAAGGCAAAAGATAATGGCTCATATTCCACTAAGGATGACTCACACCAAACATTTTTGGGATATGACCTGTTTATTATCTGTGCTATTTCATTAACCCTAGTTTTGTTTGGAAATAGATCCCTTCTGGGTGCCACAGACTATAGATTTATCTGTGTTAAATATGAAACACATGCTCTAAGTTAACAAACCAGCAAATTATTCTGCTCTTCTTTGGCCATTTCTTTTCTGAATACAGATAACTCTACTAAAGACCCTCAGTGAAGGACTGTAAGGTTAATAACTAGTCAAGCTCCTGCTGTCATAGCTTAAGAGAAAGAAGCCACAAATTAAATATATTCATTCAGATGTTCAGGATGCAATGCTTAGATGTATTATTTTTTATTCGGTTTAATGTATTTTTATAGGGTCATCCAACAAAATGATAAAAGAGACTTTGTCATGCAGCTTAATAGCACTGGCTATTTGTCCATGATGGAAAAGTTGTTATTCTCCAGCTGTGTAATTTTTATTTGGAGAAAAAAAGCATGCAGAGGGTGAGGTCTACCAAAGTTCAGGGGCTTCAAAACAAGCTGACTGTCCATGTTGTAAATTGCCTATTGACCTTGCATTACTAAATGGCTTTTCAGCAGGGATCGGCTCTCTGAATCCCAGGATGGTGCCCTGTACATTACAAGCTCCAGGCTGCCATCAACTCTTCAGGGTGCTGAGGAAGAAGTGAACTCCTATGGACATTAGAAATCGAAAGAGAATTGCAGACCTCGGCCTTTCCGTATCTGTGCCCCTTTTCACAGCAGGGAAACAGTTTGATGCCAGCTTTCTTTCTTTCTAACCAAATACCCCCACTGTAAACCATCCTTTCCTCCGCTTCCTTCCATCTCAATTTCTCTTGCTTTGCCCATTTGGCAAATATGATATGATGAGTTTGGAGTGCTTGAGCCTGCTAAGCGATACAGCAGGAAATGACAGTTGGTACACATTACTTTACTCTTCCACAGAAGATAAAAATGGCTTCAAAGCACTGTGAAAATTTAACATGCTCCAAAACGCTGAGTCCACTCAAAATAATGATAGAGTCATAAAGGAAGCAAAAGCAGCTTCTTTCATTGCAAGGACAAGGCACCAGTGAAGGCACTCTACTGCTTTAAAATTATCAATAAGCTTCCATATGGTTCTACTTACAGCTTTGTTAACCACAAGGTGGAGAACCAAAGTTATATGTTTGTATAAATTGTGTTTAGCACTCAAGTAAACTTCAAAAATCGGTGCAAAATTAGTAGGGCAGGGGTATGCTCTCCTAAGCTACCACAGATTCACTTAGGGTTCTCTTCAATCTCAGGGTCCCCTGAATTAAAATTTTACAAGGCTTCCAATTCCAATGAAGGGACCCATGGAACCAGGGTAAGAAAGGGGGAATTAGGGTCAGGGAAAAAGTGGTTCCCCACCCCCAGGTTCTGAAATTGCTAATAATCCGTGGGGATTCTGATGTATCTGCCCTGAACAAATTTAAAAGACTAAGAAATATTCTTGTGGTAAACCACAAGCCAGCTATTTCCCTATGACCAAAACCTAAACCACCATCCTTCTTCTTAAGCCCACAGCATGATAGTTTCCCTCCAATGAAACCAGTCAATTCATTAACTTACTCAAACCAGCCCTTTATCATGTGGAAACTCCAAAGCTTCAAAAAACAGAAACTTAATGGTTTGAATCTTCAACTTTTTTACCATTTGAGCCACTGTCAAGTAGACATAACTCAATTCCATGTACCTTACTACAGGACAACTCCAAGTGTGGTCCATGGACCTGTGCTGAGAACTATTACCAGTCCACCAGGAGAAGCATTTAAAAACTGGAATTGCAAAAAAATAAAAATAAAAAAATAAAAAATAAATAAAAACTGGAATTGCAATTTGACTGAATAATTTTGTATCTGTTTATTATTTTTTTAAGTTTATTTATTTTGAGAGAGAGCGAGTGAGTGCACAAGAGCGGGGCACAGAAAGAGGGAGAGAGAGAGGAATCCCAAGCAGGCTCCACACTCTCAGCACGGAGCCCAATGCGGGGCTTGAACTCACAAACCATGAGATCATGACCTGAGCCAAGATCAAGAGTTGAATGCTTAACCCACTGAGCCACTCAGGTGCTCCTGTATCTGTTTATTCTAATAAAAAATTGGGGCTTCTACTTTATGTCTTTCATTTCTTTTTTTAATAATCAATTTTTCTTGTATTTTACAAAATTAGCAGTCTACAATGGATTGGGAAATTTTTTAAAAATCCCCTTTATTTATGATTGTTAATTTCAAAAATCATTGTAGAAAATTCTGTTTTTGTTTTAGTCCTGGGGAATAGCTTTTGATATGGGCAAATTCACCAAGTATTACACTTCCCCAAATTCTTTCAGTATGTGCTTATGTTTGGTGTTAGTGGATAACTTATGGATTTTGCTCCTTGAATCTGTCCAAGTCTTCTAAGAAGCAGACAATAACACAGAATTAGAGTTGAAAGAGATTTACTAGGGTAATGGCAGTGAAAAAAATGGGGGATGGTAAGATACAAACATCACCTCCCAAAAATTATCTCTCAAAAATGGGCCTGCCTTAGTGACATATATATTATATATAACATATATAATAACATAATGATGAATTTCAAAGCAGAACAGATGAAGCAGTTTTTCAACTACATTCCGGGCAATAGGAGACCTGAATGACACATTTACAAAGCCACAACATTCCTCCTTATTCTACTGAGGAGAAGCAACTTCTTTTCGTGTGTAGGTTAAGGAGCAGCACAGAGATTAATGCTCCTGGTTCCCCTCTCCCCTGCTCATTCACTCCTCTGAACTTATTTAACTGGCAAGATCAAGGAGAGTCTGACATTTGCTGAGCTGTGTTAACCCATGGATAAGACCACAGTATTATAAAAGTAAAGGTGGGTAATTTCTCATTTTATAAGCATTTAAATTTTGTGGAACAGGTCATAATTGTCCCTTCAGCTAGCTAGACAACTGTTGGATATGAAAACTCAACTCTTCCTTAGATATAAGGTAAGAAATAGCTTAATTCTATAGTTCAGTTTTACCAAGAATCTTCTCATTTAGAGGATTTTGGAGAAGTTGCCTAATCCATAAATTTAATTCTATGTTTTTAATCTTTAATTACATTATTGTTTCTATTTGTCATTTGAATAGAGCTTAGATTGGTAATACTTAATTTCCAATGTAGAGATGAATGTAAGCTTACTTATCCAAAATAATTGCATTATCCTGAATAGAAAGCAATAGCCTACAGTGTACTTAAATGCTCCTTAGCACTTAAAACAATGGCTTTATACAGGACTAAGTCCTAAGTAAATATCCACTGATGACAGCCCTTGTCATTGAAATAAAAGTGCCAACCACTAATCCACAAAAAAAGCCATGCTTTCAGTTGAAGATAGATATTTATAATCAAACACCTCAGAACCTTTAAAAAATCAAGAGAACCACTTTGGGCTTCTTAAGAAAGAAAGGTGAATGCTTTGGTTGGATGCCCTTAATGGAAGTCTCTGAAAGACCACTCAACATGGAAACAAGTAGAAAATGTCATTGATAAGAATGGTCATTTCATGAGATCCCAGGAATAACTTCATTAAGAATTTTATGAAGAGAGCTAAATGTACAGAAAGCTCAAATGCTCCTATCATAATGAGATGCTCCAGAGTACTAATGGTTTTCACAACTGGTAAAATTGGAAGTTTGACTTCATTATTTTCTGTCTATCGAAGAAGATGGTAGACTGGAAAACATAAATAGGAACTCAGGCATTGACTTACCATGGAAAAACTTAAATTACTCCATGGTTGTTGTTTTGTCTCTGGATTAATTGTCTTCTTCTGACAGTCATTAAATAACAAAGAAAATCTGCTTATGCTATTAAAACTGTAATAAACATATTGAATCTCAAGAACATAAGCCTGGAACACATTTTATTAAATGACAGAAGCATTGTGAACAGTGTACAAAAGTGTCAGGCACAATCCAAACAGCATTTCCACCAACATTAAAGAGAATATCCAGGAAGCACTTTGAAAAGAGCTTTCAAAGTCATCTGAAATCAGTCTTTGAAGAAAATTATTCTAGAAAATGGAGTGAAGCCAAAGCTCTTTTTCTTCTTCTGCTTAGGGATGATGCAGTGTTTTCCAGAGGACAAACAGAATATTACCTAAATCAATTGAACATCTATCAATGAAAAGTCTACATCTTTGTGTGGCTACAGGTCCAGCCATATAAAAAGCAAAAACATGGTTTCTTTTTTATCAGATCTCCTAAAAACAAAATGTTCCCATGAATTCTAAGTCTGTAAGAGAATTCCTTTAATGACCAGCAATTCACCCAAAAACCTATATTTTCTTGGGCTAATTAAGATAATTGCCTAGTAAATCATCCAGCCTCCAAAGAGATATTTCGTTTGCATAAATGAATTACTGTTCATATACAGAGGCTTACTAAATCCTATGACCCAGAATTATAAACAACTAAGGCAAAGCCAGCACAATTAGTTGAAGATTATAAAATGCGACCTTTTTTGGGGGGCCTGAACTCCACTTAAAAGTGACCACAAAGATCCCATCAAAGGCCTACTCTTGTGACATGGCTCAGATCAAGTCTGTCTCCTATAGTGCTCTCCTCCCAAGACACACTGAAGAAATAATGAGTCTGAGTATCCTCCTCTGATGTCCCAACGAGATCACATGTTTACATAGGTTTATTTGATCAAAGAAAAACATACAGTACGTATCTTCATTCCAATGGCTATGGAAAGTTCCATAGGCTACATAATAAAGGAAATTATTAAAAAAGCTTCATACTTGGGGAAGATGGCGGCGTAGGAGGACGCTGGGCTCACCGCGCGTCCTGCTGATCACTTAGATTCCACCTACACCTGCCTAAATAACCCAGAAAACCGCCAGAGGATTAGCAGAACAGAGTCACTGGACCCAAGTGCAGACGAGAGGCCCACGGAAGAGGGTAGGAAGGGCGGCGAGGCGGTGCGCGCTCCACGGACTGGCGGGAGGGAGCCGGGGCGGAGGGGCGGCTCGCCGGCCAAGCAGAGCCCCCGAGTCCGGCTTGCAAAAGCAGAGGGGCCTGACGGACTGTGTTCCGACAGCAAGCGCGACTTAGCGTCTGGGAGGTCATAAGTTAACAGCTCTGCTCGGAAAGCGGGAAGGCTGGAGGACAAAGGGAGGGTGAGCTGCGGAGCCCCCGGACGACAGAGCTCAGTTTGGCGGGGAACAAAGGCGCTAGCCAGCGCCATCTCCCCCGCCCATCCCCCAGCCAAAATCCCAAAGGGAACCGGCTCCGGCCAGGGAAATTGCTCGCTCCGCGCGAACACCCAACTCTGTGCTTCTGCGGAGCCAAACCTCCGGCAGCGATCTGACTCCCTCCGGCTGCCACAGGGCCCCTCCTGAAGTGGATCACCTAAGGAGAAGCGAGCTAAGCCTGCCCCCCCTGCCGCCATGCACCTTGCCTTCCCACCCCAGCTAATACGCCAGATCCCCAGCATCACAAGCCTGGCAGTGTGCAAGTAGCCCAGACGGGCCACGCCACCCCACAGTGAATCCCGCCCCTAGGAGAGGGGAAGAGAAGGCACACACCAGTCTGACTGTGGCCCCAGCGGTGGGCTGGGGGCAGACATCAGGTCGGACTGCGGCCCCGCCCACCAACTCCAGTTATACACCACAGCACAGGGGAAGTGCCCTGCAGGCCCTCAACACACCAGGGACTATCCAAAATGACCAAGCGGAAGAATTCCCCTCAGAAGAATCTCCAGGAAATAACAACAGCTAATGAGCTGATCAAAAAGGATTTAAATAATATAACAGAAAGTGAATTTAGAATAATAGTCATAAAATTAATCGCTGGGCTGGAAAACAGCATACAGGACAGCAGAGAATCTCTTGCTACAGACATGAGGGGACTAATGAACAGTCACGAGGAGCTGAAAAACGCTTTAAAGGAAATGGAAAACAAATTGCAAACCACCACGGCTCGGATGGAAGAGGCAGAGGAGAGAATAGGTGAACTAGAAGATAAAGTTATGGAAAAAGAGGAAGCTGAGAAAAAGAGAGATAAAAAAATCCAGGAGTATGAGGGGAAAATTAGAGAACTAAGTGATACACTAAAAAGAAATAATATACGCATAATTGGTATCCCAGAGGAGGAAGAGAGAGGGAAAGATGCTGAAGGGGTACTTGAAGAAATAATAGCTGAGAACTTCCCTGAACTGGGGAAGGAAAAAGGCATTGAAATCCAAGAGGCACAGAGAACTCCCTTCAGACGTAACTTGAATCGATCTTCTGCACGCCATATCATAGTGAAACTGGCAAAATACAAGGATAAAGAGAAAATTCTGAAAGCAGCAAGGGGTAAACGTGCCCTCACATATAAAGGGAGACCTATAAGACTCGTGACTGATCTCTCTTTTGAAACTTGGCAAGCCAGAAAGAATTGGCACGAGATTTTCAGGGTGCTAGACAGCAAAAATATGCAGCCGAGAATCCTTTATCCAGCAAGTCTGTCATTTAGAATAGAAGGAGAGATAAAGGTCTTCCCAAACAAACAAAAACTGAAGGAATTTGTCACCACTAAACCAGCCCTACAAGAGATCCTAAGGGGGACCCTGTGAGACAAAGTACCAGAGACATCACTACAAGCATAAAACATACAGACATCACAATGACTCTAAACCCGTATCTTTCTATAATAACACTGAATGTAAATGGATTAAATGCGCCAACCAAAAGACATAGGGTATCAGAATGGATAAAAAAACAAGACCCATCTATTTGCTGTCTACAAGAGACTCATTTTAGACCTGAGGACACCTTTAGATTCAGAGTGAGGGGATGGAGAACTATTTATCATGCTACTGGAAGCCAGAAGAAAGCTGGAGTAGCCATACTTATATCAGACAAACTAGACTTTAAATTAAAGGCTGTAACAAGAGATGAAGAAGGACATTATATAATAGTTACAGGGTCTATCCATCAGGAAGAGCTAACAATTATAAATGTCTATGCGCCGAATACCGGAGCCCCCAAATATATAAAACAATTACTCATAAACAGAAGCAACCTTATTGATAAGAATGTGGTAATTGCTGGGGACTTTAACACCCCACTTACAGAAATGGATAGATCATCTAGACACACGGTCAATAAAGAAACAAGGGCCCTGAATGAGACACTGGATCAGATGGACTTGACAGATATATTTAGAACTCTGCATCCCAAAGCAACAGAATATACTTTCTTCTCGAGTGCACATGGAACATTCTCCAAGATAGATCATATACTGGGTCACAAAACAGCCCTTCATAAGTTTACAAGAATTGAAATTATACCATGCATACTTTCAGACCACAATGCTATGAAGCTTGAAATCAACCACAGGAAAAAGTCTGGAAAACCTCCAAAAGCGTGGAGGTTAAAGAACACCCTACTAACGAATGAGTGGGTCAACCAGGCAATTAGAGAAGAAATCAAAAAATATATGGAAACAAACGAAAATGAAAATACAACAACCCAAACACTTTGGGACGCAGCGAAGGCAGTCCTGAGAGGAAAATACATTGCAATCCAGGCCTATCTCAAGAAACAAGAAAAATCCCAAATACAAAATCTAACAGCACACCTAAAGGAAATAGAAGCAGAACAGCAAAGGCAGCCTAAACCCAGCAGAAGAAGAGAAATAATAAAGATCAGAGCAGAAATAAACAATATAGAATCTAAAAAAACTGTAGAGCAGATCAACGAAACCAAGAGTTGGTTTTTTGAAAAAATAAACAAAATTGACAAACCTCTAGCCAGGCTTCTCAAAAAGAAAAGGGAGATGACCCAAATAGATAAAATCATGAATGAAAATGGAATGATTACAACCAATCCCTCAGAGATACAAACAATTATCAGGGAATACTATGAAAAATTATATGCCAACAAATTGGACAACCTGGAAGAAATGGACAAATTCCTGAACACCCACACTCTTCCAAAACTCAATCAGGAGGAAATAGAAATCTTGAACAGACCCATAACCAGCGAAGAAATTGAATCGGTTATCAAAAATCTCCCAACAAATAAGAGTCCAGGACCAGATGGCTTTCCAGGGGAGTTCTACCAGACGTTTAAAGCAGAGATAATACCTATCCTTCTCAAGCTATTCCAAGAAATAGAAAGGGAAGGAAAACTTCCAGACTCATTCTATGAAGCCAGTATTACTTTGATTCCTAAACCAGACAGAGACCCAGTCAAAAAAGAGAACTACAGGCCAATATCCCTGATGAATATGGATGCCAAAATTCTCAATAAGATACTAGCAAATCGAATTCAACAGCATATAAAAAGAATTATTCACCATGATCAAGTGGGATTCATTCCTGGGATGCAGGGCTGGTTCAACATTCGCAAATCAATCAACGTGATACATCACATTAACAAAAAAAAAGAGAAGAACCATATGATCCTGTCAATCGATGCAGAAAAGGCCTTTGACAAAATCCAGCACCCTTTCTTAATAAAAACCCTTGAGAAAGTCGGGATAGAAGGAACATACTTAAAGATCATAAAAGCCATTTATGAAAAGCCCACAGCTAACATCATCCTCAACGGGGAAAAACTGAGAGCTTTTTCCCTGAGATCAGGAACACGACAGGGATGCCCACTCTCACCGTTGTTGTTTAACATAGTGCTGGAAGTTCTAGCATCAGCAATCAGACAACAAAAGGAAATCAAAGGCATCAACATTGGCAAAGATGAAGTCAAGCTTTCGCTTTTTGCAGATGACATGATATTATACATGGAAAATCCGATAGACTCCACCAAAAGTCTGCTAGAACTGATACATGAATTCAGCAAAGTTGCAGGATACAAAATCAATGTACAGAAATCAGTTGCATTCTTATACACTAACAATGAAGCAACAGAAAGACAAATAAAGAAACTGATCCCATTCACAATTGCACCAAGAAGCATAAAATACCTAGGAATAAATCTAACCAAAGATGTAAAGGATCTGTATGCTGAAAACTATAGAAAGCTTATGAAGGTAATTGAAGAAGATTTAAAGAAATGGAAAGACATTCCCTGCTCATGGATTGGAAAAATAAATATTGTCAAAATGTCAATACTACCCAAAGCTATCTACACATTCAATGCAATCCCAATCAAAATTGCACCAGCATTCTTCTCGAAACTAGAACAAGCAATCCTAAAATTCATATGGAACCACAAAAGGCCCCGAATAGCCAAAGGAATTTTGAAGAAGAAGACCAAAGCAGGAGGCATCACAATCCCAGACTTCAGCCTCTACTACAAAGCTGTCATCATCAAGACAGCATGGTATTGGCACAAAAACAGACACACAGACCAATGGAATAGAATAGAAACCCCAGAACTAGACCCACAAACGTATGGCCAACTCATCTTTGACAAAGCAGGAAAGAACATCCAATGGAAAAAAGACAGCCTCTTTAACAAATGGTGCTGGGAGAACTGGACAGCAACATTCAGAAGGTTGAAACTAGACCACTTTCTCACACCATTTACAAAAATAAACTCAAAATGGATAAAGGACCTAAATGTGAGACAGGAAACCATCAGAACCTTAGAGGAGAAAGCAGGAAAAGACCTCTCTGACCTCAGCCGTAGCAATCTCTTACTCGACACATCCCCAAAGGCAAGGGAATTAAAAGCAAAAGTGAATTACTGGGACCTTATGAAGATAAAAAGCTTCTGCACAGCAAAGGAAACAACCAACAAAACTAAAAGGCAACCAACGGAATGGGAAAAGATATTTGCAAATGACATATCGGACAAAGGGCTAGTATCTAAAATCTATAAAGAGCTCACCAAACTCCACACCCGAAAAACAAATAACCCAGTGAAGAAATGGGCAGAAAACATGAATAGACACTTCTCTAAAGAAGACATCCAGATGGCCAACAGGCACATGAAAAGATGTTCAGCGTCG
Organism: Lynx rufus; assembly: GCF_022079265.1. Lineage (NCBI taxonomy): Eukaryota > Metazoa > Chordata > Mammalia > Carnivora > Felidae > Lynx > Lynx rufus. The sequence goes on along the minus strand of NW_025814823.1, from coordinate 125,846,606 downwards.
CTCCTTATCAGGGAAATACAAATCAAAACCACACTCAGGTATCACCTCACGCCGGTCAGAGTGGCCAAAATGAACAAATCAGGAGACTATAGATGCTGGAGAGGATGTGGAGAAACGGGAACCCTCTTGCACTGTTGGTGGGAATGCAAATTGGTGCAGCCGCTCTGGAAAGCAGTGTGGAGGTTCCTCAGAAAATTAAAAATAGACCTACCCTATGACCCAGCAATAGCACTGCTAGGAATCTACCCAAGGGATACAGGAGTACTGATGCATAGGGGCACTTGTACCCCAATGTTCATAGCAGCACTCTCAACAATAGCCAAAGTATGGAAAGAGCCTAAATGTCCATCAACTGATGAATGGATAAAGAAATTGTGGTTTATATACACAATGGAATACTACGTGGCAATGAGAAAAAATGAAATATGGCCTTTTGTAGCAACGTGGATGGAACTGGAGAGTGTGATGCTAAGTGAAATAAGCCATACAGAGAAAGACAGATACCATATGGTTTCACTCTTATGTGGATCCTGAGAAACTTAACAGGAACCCATGGGGGAGGGGAAGGAAAAAAAAAAAAAAAAAAAGGACGTTAGAGTGGGAGAGAGCCAAAGCATAAGAGACTGTTAAAAACTGAGAACAAACTGAGGGTTGATGGGGGGTGGGAGGGAGGGGCGGGTGGGTGATGGGTATTGAGGAGGGCACCTTTTGGGATGAGCACTGGGTGTTGTATGGAAACCAATTTGTCAATAAACTTCATAAAAAAAAAAAAAAAAAAAGCTTCATACTTGGTACTCTTGGAACGGTGCTTTACATGTACTCAGGGTTAATCATAAATGAATTCATGTACAAGTAGGTTTTATGGGCTACCATTTGTGGGAGTGCTGTGGTCTCACATGCAACATGAATTCAAATTTAATCTTTAAACTCTGCCTATAAATAATTAGAAAAAGTTGTACATAGGATGTTTCTGCAACTATCACTTTATCTTTCTCATTACATCATTTTCCCTTTGTGTGCTCTAAAGAAACACAAAAGTTAAGGTTACTTTCTCCGATGATTTTCCAGCTAAAGTCTCTTATGGTTACAGGCAGATAAGTAATCTAATATGAGCTCTCCACTTGGGAGATTTCTGCCTTTAGGCATTTGCCAAACTTTAAGCTACACAGGAAAATAAGTTAAGAAGCTAAACAAAAGTCACTTAAAAGCAGAGCAGAAATCCTTGGTAAAATTTTAGGAATCCAAATACAGCAATATATAAAAAAGAATGATACATGACACCAAGTGGGATTTATTCTACAAGTGCAAGGGAGGTTTGATATTCAAAAATCAATTATTGTTATCTATCACATTAATAGGACAAAGAAGAAAAATCATATGATCATATCAATTGATTCAGAAAAAGCATTTGATCACATTAAAAACTTATTCACTATAAAAAATTTCAATATACCGAAGAGAGAAGAACTTCCTTAATTTTATAAAGACCATCTACAAAAAATCCCATAGCTAACATCAAAGATAATAGTAAAATGCTGAATGCTTTCCCTCTGAGATCAGGAATAAGACAAGTATATCTGCTTTTACCATTCTTATTGAGCATATTATTGGCAGTTCTAGTCACTTCAATAGGCAAGAAAAATAAATTAAAAGCATCCCTATTGGCAAAAAAGAAATAAAATTGTCTCTATTCACAGATGACATGATTGGCTATGTAGACAATTCCTAGGAATCTACCGGAAAAAAAAATCCTAGAACTAATAAGTGGGTTCAGGAGGGTCACAGAATTCAAGATCAACATATAAAAATTAACTTTACTACTATATATTGGCAATAAACAGTGGAAACCAAAGTAAAAAACATAAATCATTTACAAACACTCCAAATAAAATAAAATAAAATAAAATTATTAGGTATCAATTTAAAACACATATAGAATATAGATGATGATAATCACAAAATGTTGATTAAAGATCTAAATTCTTGGGGAAATACACTGTTCATGGATTAGAAGTTTCAACATAGTAAAGATATCAATTCTCCCTAAATTGTTCTGTAGTTTAACACAATTTCTATCAAAATCTTTGTAAGATGTTTTGCATAAATATGTAAGTTTATTCTGAAATGTATGCCAAAATAGAAAGAACTTACAATAGCCAAAATAATGTTGTACAAAAAAAAATAAATAAAGTGGGAGTGAACATTTCCGTTTACTATACAGCTCCATTAATCAAGACAATATGGAACTAGTGGAGGGAAAGATGAATAGTTCAGTGGAACAGAATAGAGAAATCAGAATTATATCCAAGTGAATATGGTCAATTAATTTATGACCAAGGTACATATAAATCATTAACCTTCTCAATAAATGGTACTGAATTAATTAGACATTTCTAGTCAAAAGCATGAAACTTTACGCCTCATACAAAAAAAATAACACAGAATGGATCATGGATTTAAATATAAAACATAAAACTAGGAAAATACTAGGAAAAATATCACCAATTTTCATGACCCCTTAGGGCTAGGTAAAGAATCCTTAGACTTGACACTCACATATGCACATATACACACAATATGTTAGTTTTATCCCTGGATGTACATTTATTCCTTTTTATCGTAGCCAAGGGAAAGTGTCTTACGGGTGTGGAGTGAGGATCACAGATCCTTGCACCCTGAAGGGTCCTAAACTTTCCTCAAACAATTCTGGTACCTGAACATCTAGCATCTTCAATTTCAAAGCTACCTTAGCCCAAAGCATAAGAAATTATGGCAGAATGAATCAGTGAGAATGATAATGATTCATGGATTTTACCACCTTAAGTACTTAAATATGTACATATGAGTGAAAATGTACCTTAGATGTTCTTGAATCCAGTGGTCCCCACACTTTAGGTCACCAGAAAAGCCCTCTTATTTTGTCAATGATGCACTCTGTGTCAAAAACTTTGTTTAATGAGGCCAATGATTGTGAATTATTGAGCGCTCACTATGTGCCTATTATCATGATAAGTATTTTATATACGTGATCTCATTTGATATTGAAAAAATTATAAGACAGGTACTGTCAGGGCACTTGGGTTGTTCAGTCAGTTAAGCGTCTTACTTCGGCTCAGGTCATGATCTCGCAGTTCTGACTTCGAGCCCCATGTTGGGCTCTCTGCTGACAGCTCAGAACCTGAAGCCTGCTTCAGATTCTGTCTCCCTCTCTCTGTCCCTCCCGCACTTGCATTCTGTCTCTCTCTGTCTCTCAAAAATGGATAAACATTAAAAAATTTTAATAAAAAAAATAAGACAGGTCCTGTCAATCACAATTTCATATATGAGAAAACTGAAGCCAACTGAGGCAGAGTAATCAGAAATCACACAGCCAGTAGAACTGGATTTGAACTCAGGTCTGGCTGATTTCAAAGTCAAAGTTTTCTCCCTCTATGATATACCATGTCCTCATGCTAAAATATATAAACATATTATTAGATAGAACCATTTGAAATTGCTGTCTTTCCAGATCATAACTGCTAAATATCCTCAATTTTACATAATTCAACCTAATGATTAACTCCTTCCCTCATTCTTTTTAGCATGAGAAAACCACAGTTACCTATACTGAGTTGATATTATTCCAGACAAAAGTGAAGGGATTTTCTTTTGCTTAGCCTATGTACCCCGACACAGTTTTTGTTAACAGCTACTATTTCAGTTAAGCTGTTTGAAATATTTAAATAGCTCAAGGACTCCAGTTCTGCACTCAGGTTGGGAACCACCGATCTACCTAACTTCCCAAGTGCTTCTTTTAACTGGTAGTGTGAATTGAAGCCAAGATGATAGACACAGTGAATGACAGCACAGGATTAGAGCCCCTCCTCTGATTCTGCTTCATCCAGAGAAATACTTCTCTGTGATATGATAGCATCTAAGGTCTGTTCATTTAAGTAAATATAGTTTACCAATGACAAATGATTTTTGGGGCAAGTGTTTGCTCAAATAGCTATAGACATACAAGATATATACACTCTCTAGAACTCTGAGTTTTCTTAGCTCTTTTCCAACTCTATTAAGAAAGTGGGACATAGAACGGAATACTTGCCTATTTTTATTTAGACGAAGTGAGAACAATATTTCACAGTGCATATTTCTTCATAATTGTAGCTCATTTGCTCATTCATTAAATACAAAAATTTTCAAAAAGCCAGCAAGCTGGGAAACCAGGAAGACAGTGAATTTAAAAGGAACTGTTAATTGAACATCACCTAAGGTAGGAGTGCAGATGGGCTCCAAGGGAGTTGGCTGGGGGTGGAGCAGTTTCCTTGCTGCTTGGGGTGGAGTTGCAAAAGATGCACAAGTCTCCCCTGCCCTTCGTGGATTTTTTGGGTTTTTTGCAGGAGTCATTTGTTTGATGTGAAGTCTACTGTGAAATACAATTCAGGAGCAAGAAGATGCCCATTATAGATTGCCTGGAATACTGAGTTTACTTCGAGAGAACTTTGAAAGGTATTTTCAGTAAATAAGAGAGATGGCAGTGGTAGCTGAAAGGAAACGATAGCACCAAATTTTAAGACATAGAGTACCTCAGTTTATTGATGGTCACATTTCTAACAGTTACAATAACTATTTTAATTGGGTATTAATAGGTCAAGTATGTGGCTTCCTCTAGGAGTTAGTCACCCATTTAGAAAAGCTCCTAATCTTTCAGCAGCTATTGACCTATCAATCATAGAGCACTTCAAAGCTAAACCTGGCATTTGAGCAAGCCAGGCAGAACTCATGATTCAGAGTCTCTTCTCTCTACCCTCTGGAATTAGTGTGTTCTGAGGATTATACTATAATATCTTGTGTTTTTATAGCACCTTTCTGGGAAGAATTGCAAAGGGCTTACAGACTTTGACTCTAATCCTCACAAATAGTTCCAAGAATAAAGTAAGTAAGGGACTGGAACTTTTTTCTGAGAAGACAAGTCTCTGGAGGAAAAAATTTAGCCATCTGTATCTGAGTAAAAATCTTCCAGTGAGGAGAGCAGCTGGTCCAATAGCAATAACCAGAGTTCCAGCCCTGTCTGTGGCCCCACGCCTCTCCATGACCAGAGATTAGTCTCCTACTTGCCTCCTTTTCTTCAGCTGTATAGAGTTAGGGTTTGCTGTCAAATAGGGCAGACCCCTAGTATTTAGAGGGCCTAGAGCACAAGTATAAATGGATACCCCTAGAGGCTCTATTCTTCCTACCCCCCTGGTGCTACATATGAAAGTTAAAGTGGGATTTACTTCATGGTTGACTTAATCAAACTTCACTTCTCTGTGTGTTTGTTTACTCAGCGTTACTTTTGTCTTTAAGAAATTGTGAGAGAAGGCAAGAGATTTGAAGGGAAAAAAAACAAAAGGTCCCCTTCACAATCAAAGATCCAACAAAAGGTAAAACACTTCTGTTGTTACAGTTGAAGCAAAGAGCAGCATATGTTCTATCTTCACAGAACTTCTAACAGAGACATTCTTTAAAGGATGATGCACTCTGGGAATTCTGCAAGGACTCCTAATCATTTAGAAATGCCAATGCACCTATTTTCAAAATAGCAATTTTCTGAGTTTTACTGAATGGATAGAGGAGCAAAATCTATCCTTCCTAGAAGAGGGGAAATGCACAATGTCCAAATGAATTCTGCCCAGTCACTTGGTAGCTATTGAATAATGAGATAACCAGACCTGGGAAGAAATAGTTTGAAGTCTAATCCTAGAACAGCATGTGTTTGGCTCTCTTGCTCATTTAGCATCTTAATCTCTTCCCTCCTTAAAAAAGGAAGATCTTTTGGAGGCGCCTCGGTGGCGCAGTCGGTTAAGCGTCCGACTTCAGCCAGGTCACGATCTCGCGGTCCGTGAGTTCGAGCCCCGCATCGGGCTCTGGGCTGATGGCTCGGAGCCTGGAGCCTGCTTCCGATTCTGTGTCTCCCTCTCTCTCTGCCCCTCCCCCGTTCATGCTCTGTCTGTCTCTGTCCCAAAAATAAAATAAAACGTTGAAAAAAAATTTAAAAAAAAAAAAAGGAAGATCTTTTTAATATCAAAAAAAGATGATGGTTCATGTTGCTGCAACTGAGACAAGAGGTTGATTCAGAAAGCAAAGGTAACAAAGTAGCGATTAGCAATCAAAGAATTGGCAGGGAGAAATGTAGAGTCTTCATCTGTCTTTTGGGGCAGAAGGAAAAAGATTTCCTAAGGACACACAATAAGAAATACATGGTCAGGAAATGTACTTCCTAATTTCAATATCTACAGTGTCTTTTTTACACCAAAATTGGACATGCTGCTATAGGATCTAACAGATGCTCTTATAACAGGGAAAATCAAGTGAATTCAATAATGTCCCAGGAAATGTTGGATGGTTAGTGTTAAAACCCCATAGCTTCTCTTCTTAACAGGATAATTTATGAATATGCTTTTTATATGTTAACTGGTTATTCTTATCTTCTCCAAGAAAAGTAGAACAGGGACAGAAGAAAGCTTCATCAGATATATTCAATGTATAACCATGCCCCAATAGACAGAGTTGCTAAGTCCCTAAATTTTCAACTTGGGAAAGAGTAAATTTAGTGATAACAGGTAAAAGAGGAAGAAGAAAAGTTACATAAAATATTTTCTTCACTGAGCCAACTGACCAAAAGGACAAGGGTCCATCTGGGTATCCATGGAGTTGAAGAGATTCATACTTTTCCCAAATTTTTGCATTTGGTCATGGAGGGACTGTCTGCTCCTTAGGAAACCCTAAAGTCATGAGCCATATTATGATAGCAAGTGATTCAAAGATAATAATAGTTAATATTTTCTAAGCTATTTTTCTGTAAGAATCTGTGTGCTAGATAAGTTATACTTTCAACAACTCTGTGAAGGAAGTGCTATCATCCCCATATTATAGATGAGGAAAATGAGACTCAGAGAATAATGTAATTTTCCAAGATCACAAAGCTTCATGGAGTTAGGATTCAACCTCATGTCTGACACTCCAAAACTGTTTTCCACTGTCACTAAGTGTCTTTAATCCTGAAATAAATGGTCAACCTTTTAGTTGATAGTTTGAGGTGAATAATTTCTGGAATCATGAAGTCATTATTTGTGCATTTGCTCTGCTCGTTTTGTCTGTGCAAGTTTACTCTGTAGAATGAGCCAAAAAGATCTCTGTATATGTTATCTCTGTTATCAAATTACCTTCAAAACCAACCTGGAAATCTTAGTGAGGTAAACTGATACTAGACGTGCTTATGGAATCCAGAACAATTGGGTTTACCTGTGCTTTTGTCTCTGTGCCCTAGGCTCAGTATCTGAGGGGCTATGATGGTTATCAGTTCTGATGTCACTTTCCTCCCATGAGTCTGCAAAGATGGTCACCAATAAATATTCCCATCTTTATAGATGCAAGCCCATCAAGAGTTCAAGACAGTTGATGTGGGCTAACTGTGTGGTTTCTGTAGACCAACAAATGTGACAAAAATGCTTCATGCTGTTTGAGTTCTAGACCCAGGCCTCAAGAGACCAGGCAGCTTCTCCTTTCACTCTTGTTTGGAGCCCTGTGCTACTATGTAATAAAGCCCACTTATTCTAGTGGGCATACCACCTGTAAAGAGGGATCATACCCAACAATCAGTATGAATCACCAAATGTGTAAATAAACCACCTTGTACCACCAAGCCCCAGAAGAATGCAGCCACATAAGTGAGCCCAGTTGACGCCATGTAGATCAGAAAAAATGGGGGGAGGAGCCAAGATGGCAGAACAGCATGGAGGTTTTTTGTGTGTCTAGCATCCATGAAATTCAGCCAGACCAATGCTAAACCATCCTGCACACCTAGAAAACTGATTTGAGGATTAACACAGCAATCTGCACAACCCGAACCACAGAATTCAGCAGGTATCCAGTGCGGAGAGGTAAACTTGGGGAGCGAGAAGCCGCAGCGGGCAGGGAGGTGCTTTCATGGGTGGAGAGAGGATGGAGACTGGGAGGGGGGGAGGATACGGAAAAAGCACCCCCCCAAAAGCAGCTGGAAAGAAAGTGGAATATTGGAAATAGCCACAAGGACTAAACTAAAAAGGGAGAAAGGAGAAAGGAGAAAGGAGAGGGCTTAAATCCCATTAAGACTGTAAACAAGGGGAGCCCAGAGTCTGCAACTCTGCAGCTTGATACCTGGCAGTGCTCTGGTGGGAAGGGCGAATCCCCAGGAGCAGAATGGGTTCCAGGAGGATCTTAGGCCACAGGGGAAAAGCGGTTCCACTGCTGGAAGGACATTTGGTAGAGAATGTTGAAGCCACCTGGTCCCAGCAGACCCCAGAAAATGGCCACAATCGCTGCTGCTGGAACAAGTTCGTTAAGGGTGAAGTCTGGTGCCAGATGTGTGTTGTGATTTTCCATAATCCCTGAAAAGCTCCTGCTGAACTATCTCCTGAACTTTTTCTGGGGTGGGCTGGCAGCTGGCCATAATCTCTGGACATCAGCAGCAGCAGGGTCCAACAAGCAGTCCTAGGTATAGCCAACATTCGGCCACTGCTCAGTGAGACCCTTGCACAGAGGGGTGGAACGGTTCAGCTGCATCTGAGAGAAAACTCGGGAGAGAGGTACTGCCTAGGGCGTGGTCACAGAGAGTAAAAAAGTGGGCAGTGGACGAAAGATGAAGACAGAGGACGGGTGCACGATTGCTGATCAGGGAGAACAGAATTCCGATACTAAAGACTGGGTAGCTGGGTGACACCATTTTCACTGCTCCCACGCCTGTGCATACACACCTAAGAGTGCCATGACACTCAACCCCAGTAGGCTAGCAGCGCCATTTGGTGGAAAACAGAGCCATTACACTGAGCCCTGCCCAACTGGGCCAACCTTGCTCTTCAAGAACACAAGTCTCACCACCTGCTTAGTTTATGGACTATAAAGTGCTTCATAATCTGATTTCTAGGGGAAAACAAAGCAATTTCAGTCCTATTTCAATCTGTTAGCAGGTCCATCTATTCAATTTTCTTTCTTTTTTTTTCTCTTTCTCACTTCTTTTCTTTTTCTTGAATACAGAAAAAGAAAAAAAATCATTTTTATTTTCAATTCTTATTAAAATATTTTTAATTTTACTATATTTTTTAATTTTGTGTAATTTTTTTCAAATTTTATTTTACCCCCATCATTTTAATTTAGTCTACTTCAGTGTATTCACTTTTTCAAATTTTCATATCATTTCCTTTTATTTCTTTTTTTCTCTTTATCATTTATTTTCTTTTTCTTGAATGCAGAAAGGGAAAAACTTCATTTTTACTTTCAATTTCTACTAAAAATATTTTTCTTTAATTTTTTACTATATTTTTTACTTTTATGTAATTTTTTGCAAATTCTATTTTACTTCCATCATTTTACTTTAGTCTACTTCAGTGTATTCACTTTTTCAAATTTTCAAATGATTTCCTTTTTTTCTTTTTTCTCTTTTTCGTTTCTTTTCTTTTTCTTGGATACAAAAAGAGAAAAAAATCATTTTTATTTTTAATTTTTATTAAAAATATTTTTATTTTTTTTCTGCTATTCTTTACTTTTGTGTAAATTTTTTCAAATTCTATTTTACTCCCATCATCTCATTTTCGTTTACTTCAGTGAATTCACTTTTTCAAATTCTCAAATGATTTCCTTTCTACCCCCAACTTTTTTTTTTTCTAATCTGTCAAACCACTTTCAACACCCAGACCAAAACACACCTAGGATCTAGCATCATTTATTTGATTTGTGTGTGTGTGTGTGTGTGATTTTTTAATTTTAATATTTTTATTTAAATTTTTTAATGTTAATTTTTCTACCTCATTAATTCCTTTTCTCCCTTCAAAGTGAAAATAATGAAGGAATTCACCCCAAAAGAAAGAGCACAAGGAAACGACAGCCAGGGATTTAACCAACACAGATACAAGCAAGATGTCTGAACCAGAATTTAGAATCACGATAATAAAAATACTAGCGGGAGTCAAAAATAAATTAGAATCCCTTTCTGCAGAGAGAAAATAAGTAAAAAATAGCCAGAATGAAATTAAAAATGCTATAACTGTGCTGCAATCATGGATGGATGCAGCGGCGGCAAGGATGGACGAGGCAGAACAGAGAATCAGCATTATAGAGGACAAACTTATAGAGAATAAGGAAGCAGAGGAAAAGAGGGAGATTAAGACAAAAGAGCAGGATTTAATAATTAGAGAAATCAGTGACTCATTAAAAAGGAACAACATCAGAATCATAGGGGTCCCAGAGGAGGAAGAGAAATAGGGGTAGAAGGGTTATGTGAGCAAATCATAGTGGAAAACTTTCCTAACCTGGGGAAAGACACAGGCATCAAAATCCAGGAAGCACAGAGGACCCCCATTAGATTCAACAAAAACCGACCATCAACAGGCATATCATAGTCAAATTCACAAAATACCCAGGCGAGAAGAGAAATGAAGGCAGCAAGGGAAAAAAAGTCTCTAACCTACAAGGGAAGACAGATCAGGTTTGCAGCAGACCTATCCACAGAAACCTGGCAGGCCAGAAAGGAGTGGCAGGATATATTCAGTGTGCTGAATCAGAAAAATATGCAGCCAAGAATTCTTTATCCAGCAAGGCTGTCATTCAATATAGAAGGAGAGATAAAAAGTTTCCCAGACAAACAAAAATTAAAGGAGTTTGTGACCACTAAACCAGTCCTGCAAGAAATTTTAAGGGGGACTCTCAGAGGGAAAAAAAAATTTAAAAAAAAAAAGACCAAAAGCAACAAAGACTAGAAAGGACCAGAGACCACCACCATAAACTCCAACTCTACAAGAAACATAATGGCAATAAATTCCTATCTTTCAGTACTCACTCTAAATGTCAATGGACTCAATGCTCCAATCAAAAGACATAGGGTAACAGAATGGATAAGGAAACAAGATCCATCTATATGCTGTTTACACGAGACCCACTTTAGACCTAAAGACACTTTCAGATTGAAAGTAAGGGGATGGAGAACCATCTATCATGCTAATGGTCAACAAAATAAAGACAGAGTAGCCATACTTCTATCAGACAATCTACACTTTAAAATAAAGACTGTATGAAGAGATGCAGAAGGGCATTATATCATAATCAAGGAGTCTATAGACCAAGAAGACCTGACAATTGTAAACATTTATGCACCAAATGTGGAAGAACCCAAATATATAAATCAATTGATCACAAACATAAAGAAACCCATCGATAGTAACACCATAATAGTAGGAGACTTCAACACCCCGCTCATAGCAATGGACAGGTCATCTAATAAAAAAATCAACAAGGAAACAATGGCTTTGAATGACACACTGGACCATATGGACTTAACAGATATATTCAGAACTTTTCATCCTAAAGAAGGAGAATATACATTCTTCTCCAGTGCACAGGGAAAGTTCTCCAGAATAGACCATATACTGAGACACAAATCATGCCTAAGTAAGTACAAAAAGATTGAGATCATATCATGTATATTTTCAGACAGCGCTATGAAACTCAAAATCAACCACAAGAAAAAATTTGGAAAGGTAACAAATACTTGGAGACTGAAGAACATCCAACTAAAGAATGAATGAGCTAACCAAGAAGATAAAGAGGAAATTAAAAAGTATATGGAAGTCAATGAAAATGATAACACCACAACTGGAAACCTCTGGGACAGAGCAAAGGGGTCATAAGAGGAAAGTATATAGCAATCCAGGCCTTCCTAAAGAAGGAAGAAAGATTTCAGATACACAACCCAACCTTATGCCTTAAGGAGCTGGAAAAAGAACAGCAAATAAAATCCAAAAACAGCAGAAGACAGGATATAATAAAGATTAGAGCAGAAATTAATACTATCAAAACCAAAAAAATAGTAGAACAGATCAATGAAACCAGAAGCTGGTTCTTTGAAAAAGTTAACAAAATTGACAAACAACTAGCCAGCTTGATCAAAAAGAAAAAGGAAAGTACCCAAAGAAATAAAATCAAGAATGAAAGAGGAGTGATCACAACCAACACAGCAGAAATAAAAACAATAATAAGAGAATATTATGAACAATTATACACCAATAAAATGGACAATCTGGAAGAAATATACAATTTCCTAAAAACATATACACTACCAAAAGTGAATCAGGAAGAAATAGAAAATTTGAACAGAACCATAACCAGTAAAGAAATCAAATTAGTAATCAAAAATCTGCCAAAAAAACAAGAGTTCAGGGCCAGATGGCTTTCCAGGTGAATTCTACCAAACATTTAAGGAAGAGTTAACACCTATTCTCTTTTTTTTTTTAATATGAAATTTATTGTCAAATTGGTTTCCATACAACACCCAGGGCTCATCCCAACAGGTACCCTCCTCAATGCCCATCATCCATCCTCCCTGTCCTTCCAACCCCATCAAACCTCAGTTTATTCTCAGTTTTTAAGTCTCTTATGGTTTGGCTCTCTCCCTCTCTGACTTTTTTTTCTCTTCCCCTCCCCCATGGTCTTCTGTTAAGTTTCTAAGGATCCACATAAGAGTGAAAACATATGGTATCTGTCTTTCTCTGTATGACTTATTTCACTTAGCATAAAACTCTCCAGTTCCATCCACGTTGCTACAAAAGGCCATATTTCATTCTTTCTTTTTGCCAAGTAGTATTCCATTGTGTATATAAACCACAGTTTCTTTATCCATTCATCACTTGATGGACATTTAGGCTCTTTCCATAATTTGGCTATTGTTGAAACTGCTGCTATAAACACTAGGGTACAAGTGCCCCTCTCCATCAGCACTCCTGTATCCCTTGGGTAAATTCCTAGCAGTGCTATTTCTGGGTCATAGGGTAAATCTATTTTTAATTTTTGAGGAACCTCCACACTGTTTTCCAGAGTGGCTGCACCAATTTGCATTCCCACCAACAGTGCAAGAGGGTTCCCATTTCTCCACATCCTCACCAGAGTCTATAGTCTCCTGATCTGTTCATTTTAGCCACTCTGACTGGTGTGAAGTGGTATCTCAGTGTGGTTTTGATTGGTATTTCCCTGATAAAGAGTGACGTTGAGCATCTTTTCATGTGCCTATTGACCATCTGGATGTCTTCTTTAGAGAAGTGTCTATTCATGTTTTCTGACCATTTCTTCACTGGATTATTTGTTTTTCAGGTGTAGAGTTTGGTGAGCTCTTTATAGATTTTGGATAATAGCCCTTTGTCTGATATGTCATTTGTAAATATATTTTCCCATTCCATTGGTTGCCTTTTAGTTTTGTTGATCGTTTACTTTGCAGTAAAACCTATTCTCTTGAAGGTGTTCCAAAAAATAGAAATGGAAGCAAAACTTCCAAACTCATTTTATGAAGTCAGCATTACCTTGATTCCAAAATCTGACAGAGACCCCACGAAAAAGGAAAAAAATAGAGCACTGCGTGTTGTATGGAAACCAATTTGACAATAAATTAAAAAAAAAAAAAAGAACAATAGACCAATTTCCCTGATGAACATGGATGCAAAAATCCTCAACAAGATATGAGCCAACTGGATCCAACAATACATTAAAAAAATTATTCACCATGACCAAATGGGATTTATACCGGGGATGCAGGACTGGTTCAATATCCACAAAACAATTAACGTGATTCATCACATGAATAAAAGAAAGGACAAGAACCACATGATCCTCTCAATAGATGCAGAGAAAGCATTTGACAAAATTGACAAAATCCTTTCTTGATAAAAACCCTCAAGAAAGTAGGGATAGAAGGAGCATACCTCAAGATCATAAAAGCCATATATGAATGACCCAATGCTAATATCATCCTTACTGGGGAAAAACTGAGAGCTTTCCCCCTAAGGTCAGGAACAAGATAGAGATGTCCACTCTCACCACTGTTATTCAACATAGCATTGGAAGTCTTAGCCTCAGCAATCAGACAACACAAAGAAATAAAATGCATCCAAACTGGCCAGGAGGAGGTTAAACTTTCACTCTTTCCAGATGACTTGATACTCTATATGGAAAACCCAAAAGATTCCACCAAAAAACTTCTAGAATTGATTAATGAATTCAGCAAAGTTGCAGGATATAAAATCAACGCACAGAAATCATTTGCATTCCTATACACCAACAATGAAGCGACAGAAAGAGAAATCAAAGAATTGATCCCATTTACAGTTGCACAAAAGACCAGAAAATACCTAGGAATAAATCTAACCAAAGAGGTGAAAAATCTATACATTGAAAACTATAGAAAGCTTATGAAATAAATTGAAGACACCAAAAAATGGAAAAAGATTCCCTGCTCCTGGATAGGAAGAACAAATATTGTTAAAATGGCAATACTACCCAAAGCAATCTACATATTCAGTGCAATCCCTATCAAAATAAAACCAGCATTCTTCACAGAGCTAGAACAAATAATCCTAAAATTTAAATGGAACCAGAAAAGACCCTGAATAGCCAAAGCAATATTGAAAAAAGAAAACCAAAGCAGGAGGCATCACAATCCCAGACTTCAAACTATACTACAAAGTTGTAATCATCAAGACAGTATGGTACTGGCACAAGAACAGACACTCAGATCAATGGAATAGAACAGAGAACCAGAAAAGGACCCACAAACGTATGGCCAACTAATCTTTGACAAAGCAGGAAAGAATATCCAGTGGAATAGAGACAAGTCTCTTCGGCAAGTGGTGCTGGGAAAACTGGACAACAACATACAGAAGAATGAACCTGGACCACTTTCTTACACCATACACAAAAATAGACTCAAAATGGATGAAAGACTTCAATGTAAGACAGGAAGCCATCAAAATCCTCGAGGAGAAAGCAGGAAAAAACCTCTTTGATCTTGGCCGCAGCAACTTCTTACTCAACACATCTCTGGAGGCAAGGAAAACAAAAGGAAAAATGAACTACTGGGACCTCATCAAAATAAAAAACTTCTGCACAGCGAAGGAAACAATCAGCAAAACTAAAAGGCAACCGACAGAATGGGAGAAGATATTTGCAAATGACATATCAGATAAAGGGTTAGTATCCAAAATCTATAAAGAACTTAGCAAACTCAACACCCAAAAACCAAATAATCCAGTGAAGAAATGGGCAAAAGACATGAATAGACACTTCTCCAAAGAAGATATCTAGATGGCCAACCGACATACGAGAAAATGCTCACAATCACTCATCATCAAGGAAATACAAATCAAAACCACGATGAAATACCACCTTACACCTGTCAGAATGGCTAACACTAACAACTCAGGCAACAACAGATGTTGGCAAGGATGCAGAGAAAGAGGATCTCTTTTGCACTGTTAGTAGGAATGCAAGCTGGTGCAGCCACTCTGGAAAATAGTATGGAAGTTCCTCAAAAAATTAAAAATAGAAGTACCCTACGACCCAGAAATTGCACTACTAGGTATTTATCCAAGGGATACAGGTGTGCTGTTTCAAAGGGACACATGCACCCCAATGTTTATAGCAGCACTATCAACAATAGCCAAAGTATGGAAAGAGCCCAAATGTCCATGGATGGATGAATGGATAAAGAAGATGTGGTATATATATACAATGGAGAATTAGTCAGCAATCAAAAAGAATGAAATCTTGCCATTTGCAACTACATGGATGGAACTGGAGGGTATTATGCTAAGTGAAATTAGTCAAAGAAAGACAAAAATCATATGAATTCACTCATATGAGGACTTTAAGAGACAAAATAGATGAACATAGGGAAAGGAAACAAAAATAATATAAAAACAGGGAGGGGGACAAAACAGAAGAGGCTCATAAATATGGAGAACAAACTGAGGGTTATGGGAGGGGTTGTGGGAGGAAGGATGGATTAAATGGGTAAAGGGCATTAAGGATTCTACTTCTGAAATCATTGTTGCACTATATACTAGCTAATTTGGACAAATTTAAAAAATAAAAAATAAAATTAAAAGAAAAAAGAATACGGATCCCTGAGCCACTGTCTGGAGGCACCCACCCAACCTGTAACATCCACACTGTACTTGAATGAGAGATAAATCCTATTATGTTAAGCCCCTGGGAAAAAAAAAAGAAAGAAAGAAAAAATGGATCAGCTGAGCCCAGCCAACCCACAAAATTATAATAAATTACTCTTATTGTTTTAGGCCACTAAGTTTGTTATGCAGTAAAAGGTAATTGATACAGGTGGGCCCTCCATGGCTATTGTTCCATAATAAGCAAGAAAGGTAATTTTTTTCTTCTAGTAACCAGCATATAGAATACATATTCTAGGTAATGCAAGTAATACCAACTGCCAACTGGAGGTAAGTGGTAAAAGGAAAACCATTCTGCACCAGTTTCTCCACATCCTCAGTCAGCAATGAATACGACTGGACCATCTAGCTTGCTCAGCAGAGGTGCTACAGGGCCTCTGGATCAATTAAATATTCATCTCTCTTCCGTAAATCAACATTTTCCTCAGTCCTTGGCATACAAGAAGAAAATCAAAAAAATCACTTCAAAGTTATGGATCCCAAATCTTTAATATAAGCTTGAAATCTAGGTTCATAGATCCCAATTACTGAGTGACCCTTGTCAGCCTCCTTCAAACTGTCTTCAGATAGCAGTTCCACATCCCACAGTCAATGTACCAAACTCTTCCACTTCCTCTTATCTACTTCTCTTTAGGAAGCAGAATCTCACTGCTTCCGAGAGGAGGAAGAAATTTTCTTCCCCAAATTCCCAGGATGCACCATGAGTAATATCATCCTCAAGCAGGTGTTTCATTCAACGGCAGTGTTTGCCCTTAGACCTACTTGGCACTTGTGGTGTATAAGAGTTCCTTCTGTTTCTCAGTGCCACTTCATTCAGGGCCCTCATAAAATTTTTTTCCCAATTAAAATTAAAACACTAATCCAAAAAGATATATGCTTATTTCAGCATTATTTACAAGCCAAATTATGGAGGCAAATTAAACATCCACTGATAGATGAATGGATAAAGAATATGTGGTATATATTTATAAGATATAATATGGCTCAGCTATAAAAAAAAAAGAATGAAATCTTGTCATTCATGACAAAAGAGATGGAACTAGAAGGTCCTACAAGGTATTAGGTATTATGCTAAGTGAAATCAGTCAGACACAACAGACAAATACCATATGATTTCATTTATATGTGGAATCTAAAAAACAAAGTAAATCAAACGGAAACAGACTCCTAGAGAACAAACTGGTAGTTGGTGGTTACCAGAGGGAAGGGGAATGAGGGATGGGTAAAATGGGTGAAGGAGATTAAGAGGTATAAACTTCCAGTTATGAAATAAAGAAGTCATGGGGATAAAAAGTACATCATAGGGAATATAGTGAATAATATTGCAATAACTTTGTATGGTGACAGTTGACAACTACACTTATCATGGTGACCATCTTGTAAGGTATATAATTACTGAATCATTATATTGTACACCTGAAAGTAATAAAATCTTGTATGCTAACTATACTTCAATTTAAAAAATACATAGCTATTACTATAATAACTTTTCCATTACCCCAAACAAACAAAAAATTATCTTTCCCCACAGTATGGTCTTAAGAAGCTTCATTTTGACCTTCTTTGAATGGTATCTGATGCTGAAACAAGTAAAAAACCTTGTTCTAATTCTGGTTTTATAAATTCACAAACTCTTAAAAATTTTCATTGCACGGGGGCACCTGGGTGGATCAGTCAGTTAAGCATCCAACTTTGGCTCAGGTCATGATCTCATGGTTCGTGAGTTCAAGCCCCGTGCCGGGCTCTGTGCTTACAGCTCAGAGCCTGGAGCCTGTTTTGGATTCTGTGTCTCCCTCTCTCTGCTTCTCTCTCTCTCTCTCTCTCTCTCTCTCTCTCTCTCAAAAATGAATAAACATTTAAAAATTTATTTTTCATTGCACAGAAAAGCATTCTCTAAAAAAGGGATGAGCAGTGCAGAAAATAATAGAACTAACTCTATAGAGAGTAAATTAACCAATTTAATTTGGAAAGAAGACAAAGAAAGAAAGTCTATATTACTTTCTTTACAAATTAATAAGAATTAGACTCAAGGTTTACTAATCACAGGACACTGCCTTTATGAGGGTGGACTGACATGGAAGTGGTACTAAAAAAAAAAAAAAAATGTGAGGGGAATAGAAAGGGAACTTCCTTGGCAGAAAATCCAACAGTCAGAAAGAGATAAGTCTCCAACATGAGATAAAAAGGTCAAAAGACAGGGCAAAGGGCTAGAGTTTTTGAGACCAAATAAAAAGAGGAAACTAGAGTGGGAAAGCCCAGTCTATGAGTCTGAGAAACAGTGTTCTTGGTAATAGTTCTTAAAAATAGTCTGAGCTGCTTAAACTGAAATACTGTGATGACGGTATTTCCTCTTTAGCGAGTTTTTTGTTGTTGTTGTTAACATTTGAGGCTTATTAAGTTAGTTAAGTTTCCGTAGAGATCATCTTCTTTTTTTTTTAATTAAAAAGAAAAGGAAAAGGAACTCCCTTTTCTGTACTGATCAACCATTTCATTATGTCATAGGGTTTGGGAGCATTTGATCATGCCTCTCTACCCCACCAGGTTATCAGAAGCGTAAAAGTAGGGGGACTGCAGTAAAGGAAAACTCATCTCCTGGGTCTCCTATAGTCATGGGAGTGACGGTCATGTGTATCTTCTTTGCATTTGACCCTCAAGGTATGAATTGGCTGCCATGCCGGTAGCAAAATCCCCCTGGTCAGGTAAAAGCAGCTTCTCCTCCTCCCCTGCCCCACCCCTCCTGCCGTTGCTTCTCAGTTAACCTCCATCCTGCTTAGATACCTCTCAGGGCACTTTTGACTCTCAGTTTCCACATATTCCAGGCAAATTTTGATTTACTTATTTGTGTTGTATCATAGACCACAAAAGTATCCATAATTAATCATTTTCAGGAGGAAGCTCATGTCCCCTTGCTACTTTTAAAAAAGCAGCATTCTCATGGAGGTATCATTTCTGTATTTAGAAAAGGATCGTCTGCTGTTTGTTGGCCAGATTCCTTAACTCACCCAAGCTAGAGTATCTAACATTTACCAAACACTTCCTCTGTGCCAGACACTGTGCTCCATGTCTTCAGGATTCTTTGAGGGAGGCAAGATTATCTTCCTCAGTTCACAGTTGAAGAGGCTGAGTATTCTGATTTGCACTCACTGTGCCCTAGTGAGGGGCAAGCTAGACACCAACACTTTATCCCCTGGCTCCAGGGACTGTTGGTTCCTGTGAGTATAGAAACAAAAGCCACAGTTTATCATACCAAATCTCTTCAGACTCGCTGCCAGAGCTGTTTCTACAAAATACTCTCTCATAAACTGGTTTGAATTTCTCATCAAAAACTTAATCTTAAGTACCACTTGCCCAATCAAGGAAACCTGCGTTTACTTTGAACAGTGTTGTTAATTGGTTCAGTAGGTTAAGCGTCTGACTTTGGCTAAGGTCACGATCACTCAATTGGTAAGTTCGACCCCCACACTGGGCTCTCTACTGTCAGCACAGAGCCTGCTTTGGATTCTCTCTCTCTCTCTCTCTCTCTGCCCTGTCCCTGCTCTCTCTTCCTCTTTCTCTCTCTCTCTCTCACTCTCTCAAAAATAAAAAACATTAAAAAAAGATGTATAGTAACACTAAACCAAGTTCTTAAGTATGCTAGAATGGAATATCTACTTCTCCACTACGGTTGGGTAAGGAAGATGTTCTAACATCCTATTTCCTCCCACTTCTCTCTCCTTTCACGTATGAAGATGAACCATGCCAACTGCTAGGTTACCTACCATGTATAAGGTTTAACAGAAGAAGGCAGAACAACTTAAATGGCACTGAGAATCACATCCTATATCTCTACCTCATTGAAAAACAGTATTTGTGATGAATTCTCTCTCTGTCTCCATTTAGTTTATTCCCTATCCTTCTGAACCCTGCTTTCAGCCCCACAAGGCTGATATCTTATAATACTTCAATATAACTCCTTGCCACTGGCTATTGTCAGACTCAGCCAGTGGGAAACAGGGTCGGGAGATCAGAAGCAGGAAGAAAGGGTGGGTGGTTATTCCTGGAGGTGCCCATGCTGGGCCATGGGGTGGCTGCACTCCTCCAGATTAGGCCACAGGGCCAGCCAGGAAGCCCTCTGGACACAACTCTCTCTGGGTTGCCCTTACCTCTCCTTCCATTTATTCCTTTAGCCTTAGCAGAAGTAACAGGAATCCATATTGGCATAGGGCACACACCATCCCTGGTGCTTTTCCTAAGCCATGCCCACATTCTTGTGAAAATACTTTTCATCAAACTCCTCTTGAATTACCCAATCTTAACGTGCCATCTGTTTCCTGTCAAAATTTTGACTGATACAATATTGAAAAGTTGGCAAGAACCTACAGCCTCACTAAAACATTACCATTCATTGACTGAATCAGATGAAGAAAAGAAGGTTGATTTCTGTGTAAGTACCAACACTGAAAATATATAGTTGAGGCAAAATAGATCTGTTTATTTTTATAATTATCAGGATTAAGGTGCCCTGAACTGCAATGTTGTTTGGTAATCCAAAACATCTGACAGTATCATGTATCTTCCTTGTTCTTTCTTATCCTCTTTCCTTCTTGACTCTGAGAAACATAGAGGCCATCTGCCTCCAGAAGTCTGAGATCCAGTCCTTGACCCACCACCTAATAACTCTGACCTTGACTATATTATATAATCTCCCTAAGCCTTGGTTTCTGCTATGGGACTAAATGTTTGTATCCCCCTAAAATTTATATGTTGAAGCCCTAATTCCCAATATGATGATATTTGAAGATGGTGGCTCAGGGAAGTAATTGAGGTTAGATGAGGTTGTGAGGGTAGGTGTTCATGAAGGAATTGGTGCCCTGATAAGAACAAACAAAAGAGAGCTTTCTCTCTCTCCACCAATGAGGACACAGTGTATATATATTTGTTATCCACAATCAAGGAAAAACACTCTCACAAGACACAGAACCTTGCCAGACCTTAATCTTAGACTTTCTAGCCTCCAGAACTGTGAGAAAATGAATTTCCGCTGGTTGAGCCATGCAATCTGTGGTATCTCATTATGGTAGCCCACACATACTGACACAGTCCCTTCACCTTGGAACTGGAGGTGATTATACTAAACTACCCACATTGGGATGTTTCTCCCATTTACTAGTTGTACAGCCTTGGTCAGGGTGGTTAACTATATCTCATCTGTAAAATCAGAAGAAAAAGAATACATATTTCTTTGGCTTGTTGGTATAATTAAAAGAGATAATTCAAGTAAAGTACTTAGCACAGTATCTGGCACTTACTAAAGTTTAATTAACATTAATCATCATTATCACTGCTATGGAAACTCTGCTATGAATGAGTAACTCTGCCAAGAATGGGACAGAGTCAGCAAAATCTTCTCAAAGAGGTGTTGAAGAAAAAAGGCAAGACCACATCCCTTTTGCCCAAAATATCCAACCCAATGTTAGCCATATAAGGGCTTATTACCTGCTCTTTGATTGATGTATTAACATTTGAAATAATCATTCAATTACAAATGCATGGATTTGATAATGTATAACTCATAGTATGAGCAAATAAAGAGTAAGTGTGGAAAATGAACTGACCAGTAAGGAGAGATTCAGTAGGCAATTCAGGAGTTCACTGCTTATCCTTCCTGGTGAGGAGAAAGGAGTAGACATGATGTAGGCAGCTAGAGACAGGATGCACTTAATCTTAAACCTCTTTATGATAAGATGTGTAGCCTTACTATTTTCTGTGGATGGGAATTCCCTAACCAAATTGTATACTCCTTCAGGTCAAAAATCAAACTTCATTTTGTACTTGACTCCCTCCCCCACACACACACACGCACACATACCCTCCAAAAGCATCTGACAGTACTGAGCACATAGTAGGCTACCACACATTTTTACTGAATGAATAAATGCTAAATAAACTGCTCATCATGCTGTCAGTCCACTGAAAACCTCTTGGAAAAAAAAAAAAGAATTTGAGGAACCATGTGAGTGACAAGTATAAGATGGTGAGTCACATGAAAGGGCTTGTTTCCAGGCAAAGAAATGGCTTGTGAAAGGTTAGGTTTATAAATAATTTTTCATAGCATTTTGAAACTCTTATTTTCTAGTTTTGTTTTTTAAAAACGATTGCATAAAGTTAACAGGAAAAAGGAAAAGAAGACGGATGGGGTGGGGGAGTAGAGAAGAAGAAGAAGAAGAAGGCCCTAAAAAAACCCCGGGAGAAGCCCAGGGACAGATTGGGTTTGGGACTCCTGTAAAAGCAGAAGTCCTCCCTTATTCTGTGGGAAATGGAGAGTGTTGAAGCCAATTGTAGAATGGAACACAAAGACCATCACCAGCTCTACAGCTCATACATGATTCACATGAAAAAACAAGATCAAGAATTACTCAAATATCAATCCTCACTCCATGTTTCTCTGGATTTGACAAAATGCATTTAATCAGTACTCAGAGGTTTTGTTTTTTTGTTTAGATACTCGCCACTTTGCTAGTGTTGATTGCTGCAGAGTAGTGGAAGATAGTAAGATGAACTAGAATAGAATCTGTTCCCAAGGTCCTTCCATCTTGAGGGATATAAACCACACAAAAGTGACCCTTTTAGAAAAGAATATTATTATACATAAGAGAGATTGATTCCTACATCAAAACATTTTTAATCATTTTTAATTATAGGACTGATTAGAGAGGAAGAAGAGGAGTAATAGGTCTCTTACAAGAGGTGGTTCTGAGAAAAGTCCTGAAGGAAATGGAGAACCGGACTTGCCTGAAGCAAGTAAGATCATTGTAAATTAGGCTTGGGGGGAATTATCTGAGGAAAAGGTAGATAAAAGTAGGCAAGATAAATTTATCACTTAGAAATTGTGTTCCAAACCCCCAAAATAGTACTGTTGAGCATATTGGGGATTTATTGCTCTCCCATATAAAATAAATCCAAAGGGAGCTGATCCAGGTCCAGTATGGTGCTCCTGATGTCATCAGATATTCAGGCTCTTTTTAGTCTTCTGGTTCACCATCCTTGAAATGTAACCTTCATATTTTTATGATCTACAAATGGCTGCTGAAGCTCCAGCCATTACGTCCATGTTTCAGGCAAAAGGAAGGAAGAAATGCCAGAGTCAATAGAATATGCTTCTCTTTTGAGGAGCTTTCTCAACAACTTCCATTTATATCTCATCGGCTAGAATTCTGTCATATGGCTACCCCCAGTCTTCAAGGGAAGCTCAGGTAAAGCTGTTTTGCTGGGCACTGCATTATTTCCATTGGAATCAAATATTTACAAGTAAAGAATAATTCTAGAGTTCAGCAACAAATAATGGCAAAAAGTTTCTCCACAGAAGATGAAGAAAGCATGTAAGAAAGCAAACTTGTAATTTGTGGCCTACATCAGACTTTGAAGAGAGGTTTGAAGCCAAAGTGAAAATTATTGCTCTTGCAAAGTAGGCTGCTTTTGAAAAGACAGATTAAGAGACTGTCAAAGAGCTCTTGAAAAAAACTCATACAGAGGAATTGTTAAAGCACAGAAGTTGTTCCACTGGACAAGCAATGTCAGTCACTGTGGAAACATGCTCAGAACCAGCAGAGCACACAATAGCACCTGGCAGTCATCAGCTCACATGATGTATGACACTTTGATGCCTCTTTTAGGACCATGAACACCCAAATGTCTCTCTTAATACCTTCAAGCTCCCTCCCTTGGTACATTTTCAAACAGTCCTCATGTGATTTTAACTTCCCATCAGTTGAGTTTAAAATACAAATTCAAGAAATTTCTACATACCATTTTATAAAAAGTATTTTGTTGTGATTTAGGAAAATAAATGCAATTTTTAAACATGGGTCAAAAATATTGATTTAAGACATAAGTGTGTTCTCTGAAGTTTTAAAAGTCAAGAGGCACTCTACCAAGGCAATGTTAAGCAGGAAGATGTTCTGCAGAGTATGCCTATGGCTACACAGTGTGCGCTCCAAGAGTCTAACAGGAGATAAACACATACAGTTAACAGGCTTCCAGCATAGCTCAAAGCCACTGAAACACCATTGGTACTGTGGTCTAAGCCAATTGTATCCCTAGGGCACAACTCTATAGACCAGCCTACAAATGCCATCCATGCAATGACCCTGGTAATAGGTATCTATGGAAGAGGATGCCTCTCTAGGATTACCACATGGTAACCACTGAAAACAACTGTAATACTTTGTTCTTGTTTATAAATGTTTTATAATTTAAAAGATCATTGACATATGAGCCAATCTGGCTCATTATGTTTTGTTTTTTGTTCTGTTTTGTTTCTTGTTTGTTTTTACCAACAGAGTAAACAGTTACAGAAAACTTTAGCGACTTATGCAGAGTCACAAACCTCCTAAGTGTCAGAACTGATGGCCAACTGATAGACCAATGACATGTATTCTGACTGTACCTGATGATCAGAGCTGAGTCTCTCTAGAAGTTACTCATACCATGCCATCCTAAATGTAGTTTTACTAATATGAGTGCTGAGTGCTGAGAAAACATAAATCTTTTTTTTCCCCTCTGATTTATTTAAATAATATAAAAAACCTTAGGGGTGCCTGGGTGGCTCATTCAGTTAAGCGACTACCTTTGGTTCAGGTCATAATTTCACAGTTCGTGAGTTCGAGCCCTGCTTCGGGCTCTGTGCTGAGCTCAGAGTCTGGAGACTGCTTCGGATCCTGTGTCTTCCTCTCTCTCTGTCCCTCCCCTGTTCACACTCTGTCTCTCAATCTCTCAAAAATAAATATTTTTAAAAAACAATATAGAAACCTTAGACACTATAAAACTATTAATTTGTTTAATGGCATGGATAAAAAAATAAAACCTACTTTCAGCTCCTCTCATCTCCAAATCTCACCCACTCCAAATAAAACAAGACAAAATCTTTAGTTTAAATTTATGTTATAGGCACAAGACTTGGAGTCAAGAAGACTGGATGTGTTCCTAACTCTGTACCTAATAAATGTTTTAATCTTTTAGGCCTCAATGTCCCTCTCTGTAAAATGAGGAAGTTAGAGACCAGATAGTCTTTCACACTTTTCAATCCAGGATTCAATGCTGGTCTGGTTAAAAACCTATTCAAGTTTATTGAAAGGAATTGGACATTCCAAAAGTAAAGCTCCATTATACGGTAAGGAACAATGCCAGAAAAATGTGGCTCGCCCACGTGACAAGATAGCCTCTATAAATAGGAATCCCAGAATATCTGTTCATAAGACTATCGGCTGGTAGCTCTCAGCTGCTTGGAGCTGCTATAGATTTAGAAGAAACTTCTTTGTTTGGCTCTTGTCCCCGAGTTGCTCTAAAATCCAGTATCTAATTTAAGGTTTAGTACTAATAGATCACTGTTTTATGCTGCTTAGTAGACTGACAAGCTTATAAAACTACGTTTACTGCTGTGCATACTCAGTTTGTGACTTCTAGGAGAAAATATGGGAGATAGTGCTGTCTGTCTCCCACTTAGCCCTCTCATAATAACCTGGAATTGTATTTTAAAATAGGGCAGCAAATTGTATTCCTCTAGCTTGGGCCTGCCTGAGTGTGGAAACCTGCTGGGAGAAAGAAAGGAGAATAAACCCAATTCTTCTGTCAGCTTCTGCCTACTCCACACTCAAATCCCCAGGGTTGTAAGAAGACAGGAGAAATGATATGAAGGCAAAAAAAGACCTACTTGACTTGGTCAATGTTGATGCTCTTAGTTATCCAATGGGTGATCAAAGCAAACTCTCTTTCTTAGGGGCACATCTGTGGATTCCTCAGAGGTCCTTAATTCATCTCCTTTGCCTGACCCGTTGCTACCACCCTCACATCAGTTCCTGCCTCGGCAATGAACCTCACAGCCTCATGCTTCCAGAACCCCTCTGCCTTTACAGTGTCTATTCAGAATTCACCAGCCTGATTCCCTTTCATGACCTGCATTTAGCCCATGGGGAGTTCACGTCAAATGGTGAACATGCAGACTTTGCTCTTGCCCTGACTTTGTGTGGCTTCAGCCAGTCTTTTATATTGAGTCTATTTTCCAAGTATCTCAGGCAGCAGCCCAGTATTACCCCCAAATCCAGGCACTAGTATCACACTTTCTGACTGGTCTCCTTACAGGCCTTCCTGCTAGGCTGAAGGCAGAAGGAAGCACCCAAATACTCTCCTGATGTTGCAACTCAGCAGTAGAATCCCAACATACAGACAATTTACCAAACATACTCTTTTTCTTGCCTTTTTAAATATCAATTTTTCTTACTCAAAAAATGCATATTGGATGAAAGGCTATAAAGCTTGTTTTTCACCACCTGCTTTGAAAATCCCACATAGCTGATCTAACCTCGATGCTGGATTTATAAACACCTGCCCTCTGCTGCTTTCTCCTAAGACAACTAGGGCCTGTAGGGCCTATCACACAGAAACAGTTTCTTTTCTTTCTTTCTTTTTTTTTTTTAATGTTTATTTTTAAGAGAGACAGAGACAGAGTATGAGTGGGGCAGGGGCAGAAAGAGAGGGAGACACAGAATCAGAAGCAGGCTCCAGGCTCTGAGTTGTCAGCACAGTGCTCGACACAAGGGCTTGAACCCACGAACTGTGAGACCATGACCTAAGCCGAAGTCAGATGCCTAACCAATTGAGCCATCGAACTGCCCCTAAGAGTTTCTTTTCAATATCCTTTCATTAACATTTATAAATATTCTTCTACTCCTCAAAATATTTCTATGAAAATCCAGTCAATCATATATGGCTTTCCTATAAATACAGGAAATTAAATTTTTTCATCTCCTCCTTATCCTTGACCCTTTCTCTTCTCTGATGTGTCCCTCAACCTCTCAATCCCTTGCTTTCCTTACCCTTCCATTCTTTTCTTAAGTTTTTATTTAAATTCCAGTTAGTTAACACAGTGTAATATAAGTATCAAGTGTACAATATAGTGATTCAACACTTCCATACAATACACGGTGCTTATCACAGCAAGAACACTGCTTAATCCCCATCACCTACTTAACCCATCCCCCCCACCCACTTTTCCTCTGGTAATTATCAGTTAGTTCTCCATAGTTAAGAGTCTGTTTCTTGGTTTGCCTCCCTCTTTATCTTTTTTTTTCTCTTTTCTCATTTGTTTTGTTTCTTAAATTCCACACAGGAGTGAAATAATATGTTATTTGTCTTTCCTGACTGACTTATTTCACTTAACATAATACTCTCTAGCTCCATCCATGTCATTTTAAATGGCAAGATATCATTCTTTTTTATGGCTGAGTAATATTTCATTATATATATGGAATGATATATATCCATATATCCATTATATATAACATGTATATATAATATACATAATTTACTCATCATCCAAGGGACACTTGAGCTATTTCCACAATTTGGCTGTTGTGGATAATGCTGCTATAACATTGGGGTGCATGTATCCCTTTGAATTAGTGTTTTTTATTCTTTGTGTAAATACCAGTAGTACAATTGCTGGATCATAGAACAGTCCTATTTTTAACTTTTTCAAAAAACTCCATACTGTTTTCCACAGTGGCTGCACCAGTTTGCAACCCCACCAGTGGTTCAAGAGGGTTCCTTTTTCTCCACAACCTTGCCAAAACTTGTTTCTTCCATTTTTTATTTTAGCCATTCTACATTCTGACAGGTGTGAATAACTCACTGTGATTTTGATTTCTATTTCCCTGATGATCAGTAATGTTGAGCATCTTTTCATGTGTCTGTTGACCATCTGTATGTAGGTCTTCTTTCTCACCCTTCCATTCTTAATTGCTTCAGTATTTCTGTTGTTCCACAGTCTTTATGCAAACAAGTATAGAAGAAAAAGAAAGAACTTCAGAGTTCATCCATTCCAACTGGTTAGATTAAAAACAGTAAAGCCAAGACCAAAAGGGACTTGCCCAAAGTGAAAATCTGGTAAATATCTCAGTCAGGATGAACATGCAAGTCTCCTGACTTCTAATATATTGTTACCTCCATTCTAAATTATTCTCTTTCCTTATTTTTACTCTTTAAAAAAAGCATTGAAAACTTAACATGGCTTTTCCAGACAAGATCCAATCAATACCACAAAGGGTACACACTTGAGTCTATATACCCCATAATCTCTCCTCCCTTCTCTTCTCTCTCTCTCTCTCTGTAAATCCACACTTGCCAATGAATCATCCAACCACAAAGAAAAGCATAGAACTAGGATTCTAATTCTAATCCCTGTCATGCAGCATCCACAAACACTTTGAAACCTTTCCCAAGTCCATTACTAGCATGCTGTCCCTTCCACCCCCATATGGTCCTGGAGTTGCTCTGGACTCTCTCAGGAGCTGGGCAGGAACCAGAGAAGCAGAAAATGCCTCACCACCCTGAAACCAGACACCAAATACTAGATTGCCTGTGCCTCTCACCTAAATACACATCATCCCATGCCACCCACACCATAAAACCAGAGTTGGAGGCAAAGGTCAGGTAAAGAAATAAGAACTACTATGTGAATAGAACTGTGTTTAATATTGTAATGGTTTGTGACTGTATGTGGCTGGGAAAAAAAAAAAACAAACCTCTAATTCTTAAGCTATAGGTGTTTCGGATATGCCTGATAACTTCATACTTGGTTTGTAGACTGCATTCTGTGGCTTCTTTAAAAAGAGAAAAATCTATATTTAGACTGATGCTGTATGATGCTGTATGTTAAGAAATTTAGAAAGTGCCCATAGTATCAGTGGCTAAAGAAGGAGGGGAAAGAGGACAATGGAGAATAGTCCCAAATTTTGGTACCTTCTTTATGTACATTACTTATATAAGAATGCATGTCCCAGGCTACCAGCTGGAACCAGAAATAGTCTTTCCTTCACCACCTCCTCATGGTTGCCAGGCTGCTGAGGGATCACCCTCCTATGTACCATACTCAGATTCTGCTCTTCCTCCACACCTCTAGTCCAGTTAGCATCTTCATCCCTGTAGTCTAGCATTGCTTGATGAAAAGTCTGTCTTGCTGAAGTGGTAATGGGGGATAGCCCTCTACATAAGACTACTGTCTCTCTTTCTTTTCTTGCTGCCCTTTGCCTCCTACAGCCCCACCCTTCCTGAAGGTCTATTTTTAAAAACCTGTGACAGTCCCTAACTGTGGATTTGAGAAGTCCATACTTCTCAGCTCTAATAAAGATTGGGAAGAGAAGCCTGCAAGCAGAGGGGCTCCTATTTCAAAAGCTGTTATTTGTGATGATTGGGTGCCATTAAGATGTGAGAAATAATTTCCAGGTATGTCATCACCAAATCACTTGTGGTGGTAGTGGACTGTGACCTGGGCAATGACTATAACAACCATGCACATGTCCTTATGTGGCAAAATGTTTTGAAAGCATTGTTCCATTGGCCTTTTGCATCCAGTGTTTTTGTTGAGAAGTCAATGCCATTTGTATTCATTAACCATTGTATGTAATCTTTTCCCCTTTCCAATTTATCAAAAAAAATTCTACTTCTCTCTATTTCCAATTTTCTGAAATTTTACAATGGTATGCTTTCTTGTAAATCATTTTTCATTCATTGGTCTGAGCACAGACCTTGTTACCTTGTGGTAACAAGACCTTTGAAAATCTGAAGGCTCATGTGTATCTGCTTTTCTAAATCATCTTATTTCTCTGAAAATTTTCCTTTATTCCCTCTTCTCTTTTTTTGGAATTCTAACTTATCAGATGATAGACAATCAGGATTGATCTACTAATTTTCTTACCATTTCTCTATATTTTGTTCTACTTTCTGGGAAAGGAGAACTTTACCTTTCAACCCTTCTACTGAATTATTTGAGCCATCATATTTTTTTAATTTAAAACTGTTCTTTTATTCCTAAATATCCCTTTTGATAGCCTATTGTTCATGGATATAATAATCTTCTCTTATTTCTTGAAGGACATTAATTAAAAGATTCAATTCTATGTTTTCTTCCTCTGTTATTTCCTTTGCTTACTTTGTTCTTTGATATTTACCCTAGAGATTTTCATCTAACTGTTAATTTTTGGCTGTCCATTCAAATTCTGACTCTTTAAGAAGTAATACTGATGCTTTGCCCTGCTCCCTTGAGATGCCTTTTTACTGACTGTTGTGGGGTGGAGCAGTTTCAGGGTGAAGCCTACCTGTGTGAGACTTTGCGAAGTCCTTGCTTCATTTCCTCCTCTTACTGGTCTGCTGCCCCAATTACTTTATTTGTCTCCCAAGGAAGCACTTTTTTCATGAACAAATAATGTACAAGCACTTGTACATTAGGATCTGCTTCTGGGGGAACCTGTCCTAAGACAACCTCTAAAGCCCTTGCTCTTGGGGCGCCTGGGTGGCGCAGTCGGTTAAGCGTCCGACTTCAGCCAGGTCACGATCTCGCGGTCTGTGAGTTCGAGCCCTGCGTCAGGCTCTGGGCTGATGGCTCGGAGCCTGGAGCCTGTTTCCGATTCTGTGTCTCCCTCTCTCTCTGCCCCTCCCCCGTTTATGCTCTGTCTCTCTCTGTCCCAAAATAAATAAAAAACGTTGAAAAAAAAATTAAAAAAAAAAATAAAGCCCTTGCTCTTAATTACAGTTTTATACTTCTAGAAGAGTCAAGCCCTGTCCCTGTGCATAGTGCCAATAAAGTACATACCTAATACATGGCTGTTAAATAAATGAATGTTTTACAATACATTCTAAGAAATACAGGTCATTTGAATAAAGTAGATGGGAACCCGTTTACTTTCTTATAGAGATAGTTGATGTTAATGCCTAAGATACATGATTATTTGTCAGAGAATTTCAAAAATTCAAAAATTAATATGCTTCTGAAAAGGAAGATATAATCTAAGATTGTCTGTCAAAACCTAATTTGTTATCACATTAAAATCAGAATAATAAATAATAAGTCAAAAGTTGGCAGCAGGGATAAAATCTAAAGTACCTGAATAGCTAACATTGTTCCATCTTAATAAATGTCAAAACAGTGAGCATTCCCACTGTCCAAGTGCATGAATTTCAAAAATTTGAAATTTTTGAGAAATTCTTTAAAACACACTCTACAAATTTTGTAGCAACACACCCATACATACATATACATAACCCCCAGGACATTTACTTTCTCTTCCCTCTGCAGTCACAGACAACAAGGAAAAAACAAAACAAAAACCAAGACAAAAACTTGAGAATTGACAAAGGCTACTTAAAGTTAATTTCAATGGATTCTCAGCAGTTATCCAGAGCTTTGCCTGGGACAAACCCCAACATTAAAAAAGAAAAAAAAATGTTGGTGGCTTTAACACCAGGCTTAAGAGATACCAATTGGACCAAGTATCACATGGGTGCAAACAAGCCACAAGCAAGATTAGGTTAACCTTGGGGGGGAAAAAAACAATAAAAACAATATACTGTTTTTTTTCCAAGAAGAGAGAATTAGACTTACAGAAGAGATCCTAACCACATGAATGGATAGCTGGTATAAAGTGGCCTACAAAGAAAGAGCCTGCACTCCAAAGAAAATTGCTCAACCATAGAGCCAGGGGACATGGAAGTTATGATCTCTGGTGTCTCTGGTGGTCCTGAGAAGGCCCAAGCCTCTGCTGTGGTCTCCAGGCCACAGCATCCCTTCTTCTGACCTACCCTAAAATAGCTGCTATGACCAGACAGAACTGTCCCTTTCATTGCTGGGAGGCAAACCTTCTTACACCTGTGCCCCAACCTCAGATGCCGCTTCCAAATCATCCTCAGCCTATTTCCTATGTCCAGCCTGAACCATTCCTAGGCCCAGGCACATTCCTAGGTCCTCCTACCCATCATGCGTCTTTAGTCATTGACCTCTGCCTGGGATTCCATCCTGGTATCTGTGGCCTGCCATTTGATCACCATACCTTCTACTGCCAGTCTGGCCCAAATGACTATGGTGAGTTCCTCCTCTATGCTCTGTCCTCTGCTCCCCCTTTTTGCCCCTTAGCCACCATGACCTATTGCTGGTAAAATACTAGGAATCATCATAGATTTTAGAGAATAGCCTCTTATCCTCCACAAGGAACAATTGTTTGCAAGGAGCAGACAGTACTCAAATTAGCTTAACCAAAAATAGTGGAATTTGTGTATGTGGGGGGAGGGGGAGACAAGGTATTTCATGGTACCCAAAGCAAGTAGTATAATAGGACCTCAAGAAGGATTAGAACGAGTGATAAACTGAGGAAGTTTTGCTTTCCAAATCCATGGGCTTGAGTGCTTTTTACCTCACATTTTCTCTTCAGCTAACTTTCTGTGCTTTGGCAAATATTATCTGACCCAAACCCATCTTCATATGGCTTCTCAACTCACATGCCTAGTGAGAGGCTATGTGTCCCAATTTCATGTTCTTGAGAGACTGAATTTAATGAATCCAGCTGGGAAAAATAAGTCATGGTGATAAGGAAAGGACAAAGTAGCACCCGTAGCTGCTTCCCCTGGTGCCACAAGAGACACAGTCTCAGAGGGTGGGAAGGAGTGGTAAGCATCTCAATACACCTTGTACTCTAGAGGCCTGGAGAATGAGTCATGCTGGAAATCTGTTTTTCAGAGAGCAGAAGTTTTATATAAGCCCCAAATTATGTATTATTGTCATTGTATTTATTGAAAATCTTTTAAAAATGTATTTTAAACTTCTCTACCTTCCTAATCAGTATGCTATAGTCAGCTAAACCTTTCTCTTATGACTCAGCCTTCCTTATCACCATTATGTATTGTACATTCTGCAAAACAGAAAGAGCCACAGTTCCTGTTGAGGGAGGCCTGTGGGCTATTTTCACCCACATAAAATAGCACAGGTTATTGTAATCAGGAGTGGTTTATCTGTCGTCAACAGCTTCCTCTTGGTCTCAGTGTACCTATTTCTAAAAGCCCTACTCCCCATGTTTAATTTACCATAGTTATGATCCCTGTGGCTTTGCAAATTAAATTACTCAGGCTATTTGTCACAATCCATTAGGTTGCAAGGACAGTCATACACTCAGCTTTCTCAGTTAATGGAGGATGATATAAAAACACACAAAAAAAGAAAATTAAGAAGACTCAGCATTCCCAATGCTGGTTCCCATGGGGAACTAGAATATTGTCCAGGGTTCATGGGCCAGCTCTTCTGACCCAGTTTCCATATTCTCCATGGGGGAGATGGAGTGGGGGTTCACAAAACGGATGGGATGAAACTATGGATTCCCTTAGGGCAGTCATCACCAGGTAAAAGGATTTGGAATGTTCAGATGCAGCCTGTTATGCCTGAATAAAGTATACTGTTGAATTTTAATGTGCACACAAATTAGTCAAGGCTCTTATTAAATTACAGATTTGGATTGTGATGTGGGTGGGGCCTGACTACCTACATGGTCAACAAGCTTCCATGTGATGCCTATGATGGACCACCCCAAGTAGCAAGGCTGTTGGATGTGTTGAGTTGTGGCCTGTTAGAGGTAAATACCACCTGTGTCCTGCACCCTTGTGGAAGCTTCAGGAGAAGTCCAGGCTAAAGGCTTGAACTACTAAGATTTTTCATACCCTTGCCAGACTTACCTGCTGAATATCCCTTTAAACCTTCTTCTTAAAACTCTTCAAGTGAAGTAAATCATGTTTGCCACTCCACTACTAAGCAAGCTTGGAGAAGAACACATGCATGCAATCTAAGAATGGAGCCAGTGCTCCTCCAGGACATCCCATGAGACATCTGCCTTCACCACCTTAATTCAAGCTCCTCCCCCAATTATGTTGTCCCAATTATTCTTTTCCCCTTTACTCCAATCTATTCCCTCTTCTCTCTGTTTCTTCTGAACATGGCTTCCAATGCCCCACATTTCCTCCACAGTTCTCTTGGTGTGAATCTGGAATTCTACAACCCTTTATGTCTCTGTCTCTTTCTCTGTCTCACTTTCAAACTCTCCAACACAGAGAATCTGACCACATCTCCTAATCACTACCCAGCTGGGGCCATTCCATCTGAACAGAGATATCACACCAGACCACATCATAAGTCATTGGTCCTCTATGGATAGCTGACTTTGCCTCTAGTTCTAGTGTCTAGATAAGGCCCAACCAGATGTGGCCAGCACAAAACAGCATTGTAGAAAGAGCTCACATTTGGAAAACAGAAGGCCTGGTTTGGTAGCCCAGTTCTGTCATTTCCCTTGAGCCCTTGAGCAAATTGCTGAACATTCCTAGGTCTATATTCATTTATAAAATGGAAATAATAATAGTTCTATTATTATTACAAGGACTAAAGTGATAATTCTATAAAGCACCATCATGTTTTTTTGATGTGTCAACTTGGCTAGGCTTAACTACAGCCCCCTCTTATTTAATGAATCTTAACTTAGGTGCTGCTATGAAGGGATTTTCCAGATATAGTAAAGTCCCTAATCAGTTGACTTTAAGTTATGAAGATAATCCTGTGTGGGCCTCAATTAATCAGTTGGAAGTCAAGTTATCCTGAGGAGATGGACCTAAATAATTGGGAGGCTTTAAAAGAAAACTTGGGTTTTCTATGGTTGGGGGAGGCAGTAGGGAGAAGAAAAGAGAAATTGCTGCCTGTGGACAGGAGCTTCAGCCCAGGCCTGCAGGTTCCAACCTGCTCATGATCTTGCCTTAGTGACTGCTGGCCCAATGGACTTAGTCCCCACAATCACATAAGCCAATTCCCTGGAATTGGGCATGGAGGGCCTGGAACATACAGTAAAGCAGTCAGCAGATTATACCCACTGTATTCGTTACTAGCTATACATTAGGAAACACTGGCAGCTGCTTCTCTGGAGTGGACTGTGGGTATGGTGAGCTCCCAGGATTTCCTATCCTGAGTTATACATTCAGTTTCTAAGAATTGTAGATTTAAAAAAAATGGGGCTCTGACACAGTACCAGAAAGCATATCTATTGATAAAACCCATTCTACTTTTGTGTCTACCTACTTCTTGGTTCTTGAGCTCATCTGGAATAGGCAAGCAAGATTGCTAGATAGTAGCAGTGGTGCTACTGGATTTTAAAAGTTGATACTGAGAATTTTGTCAACATCTGCGTCAGGTATTTAACATTATCAAGATTGCTCTGAAAGGGTAGTTGTAAATGAAAAAAATCAGAATCTTCTTTGTAGATCCCCTTTGATTTCACTGTGCCAGACATCTCTCATATGCTCCTGACCCATACTCCTAACTCATCTCCTCTGAAAATAACACCCTGCTTATGAGGGAATTACCACTCCCACATCCCCTGAGACTGGGAGAAGGATATTAACAATGAGACTCCACATGTGGCCACAAGAGTAGACAGAAAAGCTGACTCAAGCAATGACTCTGTATCCCCCAAGACAGGGGATGTGTGGTGGACACATGACTCAATAGAGCCAGATAAGAACATTCTCTTAAGTTGTCATATATGGAGCCTAGAAAAAACAGAATCTCTCACCTGAATCATGAATCATAAGGATGTGAGCTTATGATTACCTGAGGCTATCTCCTATATCACATGCAGAGAGCTGTTTTGAGGACAAAACAAAACAAAACAGATTTGGACTTGGAAAACTAAGGTGAAAAACAGAGAATAACAGAGTGCTTTTGAGCGCCAGGATATAGCCATGTCTGAAACTGTGTCCTCCTTCATCAGTTATCTATTGCTGCATAACAAATTACCCCAAAGCCTAGCAACTTAAAACAATATGTTATTTCCCACTGTTCCTGAGAGTCAGGAACCTGGGAGCGGTTTAGCTGGTTGGTTCTGGCTCAGGATAGCTCATGTGGCTATAGTCCAGTGATGGGTCAGGCTGCAGGTTTTCCTGGGGCTAGAGGATCTACTCCAAAGATGGCCATTGGCAGAAAGGCCTTGGTTCATTGCCAAATGGATCTTTCCATAGGGTTGTCTAAATATCCTCATGACATGATTCCCCCAGAGTGAGTGATCCGAGAATGAGTGATCCAAGAGTGAGAGCAAATAAGGAGTCACAGTCCAAAACCACACACGGTACTGACACTGTATTCTATTCACTAGAAGTGAGCCATTAATTCAGCCCGTGCTCAAGGAGAGGAGAATTAGGTTCAGTTTCCACAAAGCACATGTGGACATTTAAAACCACCAACCATCCCTGTATTTCCAAATTATATGACTCTACAATCTGCATTTCTCTTGAACTACATCAGACTGAATTTCTGCCACTTGCTGTTACCAGGTAGGGACTTGGCATCATCACACTCACTCCTTCTCTAGCTTTGACCTTGATTCCATGTTCTAATAAGTGGAACTTTCCCCAAAGGCTGACATACCATCCAATACAGTTATTCAGATATTGGTTCCCTGCCTAGTTTTGTTGTGCTAAACTCCAATGCTGATAACTGCCCAGAGGTCAGTTGCTCTAGGACTGAGGCCCTATTAACTATACCCCAGGTTCCCTGGATGTCTAGTTCCCACCTGGAACTACAAAGTCCTGCTTGTTCAGTGCTCCAGATACTTTGCTTTGGGATTTCTTTGTGCTGTCTGCTTGCCTATTATCATTTCCAATACATTCATGCCGTGGCTTTATACCTACCTGAATTTTTTTCTCATTGCCAGCAATAAGGTCTGTGACTTCCTACTGCCTTACCAGTGCCTGCCTCTTCCTCAGAATGATTATTTTCAGATTATAGTCCTAAAACTTTGGCCCACCTCTCTGTATACCTATTTGATTTATAGGATACAATATTCTACAATTCTTTTAATAAGAAATTGATGTAACTTTACTTAATAAAACCTTGACTTAAGAAGAAAGTGATAAACCATCTTGAAATTATCAATAAATTCCCACTGCTAAAGAGTTGCAATGCTAAAAGTTCACATCCACTACCAAAATACGTATATGGCTACTTGACCCTTAAATTTAAAAGTCTAATTATTAGGAATCAGAATATAACATAAATTGACATGAATCAAAGGATGATAAATCTGGAAGCACTAGATATTACCAAGTGCAATGGTTTCCAACCTGGGACCAATGAATATAGCAAAAATAATCATTAAATATGTCCTAATATTTAAAAATGAAAATATTTGCTCACAACGAGGATATTGGACTAACTAAAATGTCAGGGTCTTTACTTTTGCAGACATTTTATCAAATCTGTATAGTACTGTGTAGAACAGTAATAGAGTGCTGGTTCTCTTTGATTAGAAGCTTTGATTAGTTATTTATGATAGCTGCTTCACACTTATTAACATAGTCATAACCCAGGAGGTCTCAGGACCCAAACTAAATATATCCAATATATAATTGATCCTGGATTGAAAAAGACTGTAAAAGAGAGAGAAGTTAATGATCAGTAGCAATAAATGATACCAAGGCATGGCTGCATTTAAACTTCATTTCTGAGAATGTATACCATCTTATCCAACAAGCCATAATTATCAAGGCTTTAAAATGTGAACAAGACATTAATTGGAAAAATGTTGACGACATAGATAGAACTAGTGTATGCTTTCTTAATGAATGCAATACATTATGATGACTTTTTAAAAATTCAAAACATGGGATTAATGAGAGAAAATTAATAGAAGGAATTGTTGGGGATGAATTGGTTGAAAAACACTAATCTATTTCTTTCACACATAAGGAAACTATTATCATCAGAGACAGGAAGGAAATTGCCCCAATTTACACAAGTAAGTGGTAGGCTGAGCTAGGAACTATCTGTCACTCAAGACATTTTGCTCTTAAGCATGTTATATCTTCTTTTAGGATGTGGAAATATGATTTGTACAGCCACATTTTAAGTATTCTGATTTTCCAACTCATATATATCGAACTGCCTACTTCATTTGAAATTCATAGGCATCTCAAATGTAGTAGACCTCAAATAGAACTCTTAACTCAGCCTCCAAACTCACTTCTTTCCCATTTTCCTCATCTCATTCTGTACGTATTCCCCTAGATCCTCAAGACAGAAATTTGAGAGTCCAGCATGATTCATTCCTCTCTCTCAACATTCACATTCAATTGCTGACAAGTCCTGACATTTCTAGCCCAAAACATATTTTGATACCATCTGGTTCTCTCCATCTTCACTTCTACCACAATAACTCAAGAAACCAGTAACTCTTGCCTAGGACACTATAATGGCATTCTACCTTGTTTCCATTCTTCTCCCTTCCAACCCTGCCAATCACTCTACTTTTCTTGCAGCAGAATAATTTTTTAAATGCAAATCTGGGGATACAACTTTTTTGTTCAAAAATCTTTCAATAGCATATTTTCAAACCTAGGTTTCTCAATAGTGGCACTATTGACATTATGGACCAGATAATTCTTTATTGTAATGGGCTATACTGTACTCTGCAAGATGTTTAGCAGCATCCCTGATTTGTACCTATCAAATGCCAGGAGCATCCCTACATACATATGTACACAGTGGTGAAAGGTTTTAAAAGTGTCAAAAAGTGTCCCATGGAGAGGAATATCATGATCAGTTGAGAATCAAAGCTCTACTCATATGAAGTCTAAACTTCATATTTCAAATGTGAATTATATCTCTAACTGCTACTAAGTGCAAATCTTCTAAGAAAGATCTCAAAAAATACTTGTTGGAATCTACTCAAACAACTGAAATGATCAATAGTGAGGAATTTCCTGCCTCTGGACTAACAAAAGGTCATTGGAGATTAGCTAACAAAGTCAACATAACTCAATTCAAAACTGTTGAATAGGAAAAGAGGTATAACTAGTTAGTGCCTACATTCAGACAACAAGCAGAAAAATAGCTCTCAGACATAGCCTATTTCATTAGGAAGCAATAAAATTACCTTCTCAGGATAACTTTTGGTCTTCTCAGCTCAACTCACCCACTACAGGCCTCTCAGTTTTCTCAGATGCCATCCTCATTCTATACATGCTCCAGGTGATTTCTTCTACTTCAATAATCTCAAGAGCTATGTAGCACTGGTGAATCCCAGTTTCACATTTCCAGCTCAGAACTCTTCCCTGAGCTGCAAGTATATGCCTCCAATTTCCAACAGGGAACACCATTTGTAAATCCCATAGATGCCTCAAATTCACTCACCTAAAGCAACACTCAAGTCAGAGATATTTTCAAGTTCCAGTCACACAAACTTGGAGTGAGGCTGTGCTAGGATTACCAGGAAGGAACACATTAGTAGAATTACAAAGCCACTGTCCATGAACACTAGAGAGTATGTGTGACCCGCCTCCATGAGGTCATGGGCTGTGTCTGGGTAGTTGGTCTAATAATAAAGATGAGAAACAGAACGGGCAGGATTTTACTCAGAAAGGTTCAAGTTAGCCCTGGGTAAAAAGGCTTCCATTTCATTCCTTTAAAAAAAAATCAGGAAAGCAACTTAAAAAAAATGTACATAAAAACAAATGGTAGATGTTGACATATTTGGTATCAAAGCACAATATCCTATTCCCAAGTACTGGCTCCAGAAAGTTAATAACTTTGCATGCTGCGAGGCTAAGTCCCATTCAAGTCAGACCACCCATCTTGACCTAAAGACATGTGGTCAGAGGCCCCTGCTCTGATGATATGCACTTCTTGCCAAGTGGGCTATGTGTTCACATCCCAGTATCTCCTGGCCTTGGCAAATGGGTTAGTGGCAGCTATAATGAGGAGCAGTATGTCCTGAAGCAAGCTGTTCTACATGAAGCAGCTCAGCAAGGCATAGTGACCATCACGGAAAGTGTTGACACAGGCTTTTCTTAAAAACTAGCCAAGCTCGGGGCGCCTGGGTGGCGCAGTCGGTTAAGCGTCCGACTTCAGCCAGGTCACGATCTCGCGGTCCGTGAGTTCGAGCCCCGCGTCGGGCTCTGGGCTGATGGCTCAGAGCCTGGAGCCTGTTTCCGATTCTGTGTCTCCCTCTCTCTCTGCCCCTCCCCCGTTCATGCTCTGTCTCTCTCTGTCCCAAAAATAAATAAACGTTGAAAAAAAAAAAAAATTTAAAAACTAGCCAAGCAGTAACACAAGTCATTCCCAATGAATGGGCTTCCATTGCCTTCCCATGGTATCAAGGCTCTACTTCATTACTAGTGGAACTGTGATGGCAAAATTCAAATAGATTTCCTTCTAAACAAAGCCTCCCTTTCATTGCTTCAGAGAACTGCCTAAGAGAATTACAATGCATTTTTCATGAATTTCCTTTAAGTTCTACATTTTCACAAGCTAGCGTAGGTAACACACAGCCAATGTTAAATAATTATGATGGTTTCTATAGTGTTTCAGAACTCTACAGAGCTGCACTGTACATTCTGGAAACCATTACTGCAGCTAGTGCCTCCTGTTAGATTGAGGAAATTGACTCTCAGAGAAGTTAAATTACTTGCTAAGTTCCCCAGCCAGGTAACGGAAAGGCAGAATTAGGAACCAGTCTTCTGCCTCCTAGTCCATCTCATTTTCTAGCACACTTTGTATACAGAGTGTG
Organism: Lynx rufus; assembly: GCF_022079265.1. Classification (NCBI taxonomy): domain Eukaryota; kingdom Metazoa; phylum Chordata; class Mammalia; order Carnivora; family Felidae; genus Lynx; species Lynx rufus. The sequence goes on along the minus strand of NW_025814823.1, from coordinate 125,806,210 downwards.
CAGTATTGGCAGAACATCCAGGCAGGGATGTCCAAGAATGGAACATGGAAAGGAGGTATAGTTTCGAGTCACCAACTTAGGAATTAGTCACAATGAGACAAGACTGGAATCCATGCTTGCAAGTCAAATGGACAAACACAGAGAAAAGAGAAAAAAGTTATGAGGAATACAAGTTAGATTCTATTTCTAATTAAATATTTCACATCAGGCGATCCTGGGTGGCTCAATTGGTTAAGCGTCAAACTCTTTTTTTTTTTTTAAGTTTATTTATTTGTTTTGAGAGAGAGAGACAGGGAGGGGCAGAGAGAGGGAAAGAGAGAGAATTCCAAGTGGGCTTTGCACTGTCAGCATAGAGCTGGACGCAGGACTCGAACTCACGAACCGCAAGATCATGACCTGAGACAAAACCAAGGCTCAGTCGCTCAAGTGACTGAGCCACCCAGGTGATCCTAAGTGTCCAACTCTTGATTTTAGCTCAGGTCATGATCTCATAGTTTATGAGTTCAAGACCCACATTGGACTCCGTGCTGTCAGCACATGGGATTCTCTCTCTCTCTCTCTCTCTCTCTCTTTCTCTCTCTCTCACTCAAAAATGAACAAATAAACTTTAAAGAAAATATTTCACATCAAATTATGATCAAGTAGTTGAATAATTATTTCAGAAAAAAAAGGCTAAAGTGAAGCAGTAAAGATTTTTACAGCCTAGAAATGCTTCTATTAATTTGATATTTATTCAGTTCATTCATTCACCATTTATCTACTGCCTACTAGTACAATAAGTGCTGAGGGATATGGAGATGAATAAAAATTTCTGAGGTCAAGAAAATCACACCTACTGGGAAAACCCATGAACAATAGAACAATAGCCCAATAGGCTACGATTGAACTACATTAAATGTGCTATGGAAGCACAAAAGATAGTCACCAACTCTACCTAAAGTTTTCATTAGCACAGATTTTTTTTTTAACGGAACCAAGTAAGTAACCACAGTTTTTTACCACAGCATGTAGCAGTAACTTAATGAGCTTCCAGTCAAATGTTTTACAGTAGGAAGCTAGGTGGCTGGGAATAATTCTCTAAAGATGGCATAACACTAGAATTAGCCTCCTTCTTCTTCTGTTCTTCACATTGCTTCATTCTGTTTCTTTACAGAAATGAATTCGTAGGGTCATCACACCTTTGAAAGGCAGCCTCTGTTCTTCACTAATGCTACAGCTATTACAGTGAAAAAGAGGATTGATCACTCCCATTTATGATTCCTAAAGAGTGGTATTTTTTCAAGACAGGAATAAAGAGTTGTATTCATATCTAATCCATAGAATAAAATACTATCTAGTATGGAGATACATCAAAGAAATAAAAAGATATATTTGAAATTGCATTTAGAAACTGTTTAGCTAACTGAGTCTCATGAATATCTGACTATCACCCTTCTTAGCTAGCACCCAACTTTGTTCAGCTGCTTCCTCTTGGCTTTGCACCCAGGAAAGACAAAACCTGGAAACAAGAGTTCAGTGGAGGTTAGAGAGCATAAACTAAGGACCCTTAAGTGTAAGTTTGGAAATATACCCTTGCCTTCTAGTGTAAACTCTATCCACACCCATCTAAGTGCTTTCCCACCCTCAGGACACCAGCTACCCCTAAAAAAACCTGGGAAGCAGATGAGTAGGCATCAGACTAACTTGTAGAGATGAAAACTAATATCTAACCCAAGGTTAGACAGCAAGTTAGTAACAAAAGCACACCTAACACTCAGGTATTTTTTCTTACTAGTTCATAAACCTTACCTCCACATCAGTAGTTGGCAAACATCTCCTATAGAAGTCCAGGTAGTAAATATTGCAGGTTCTGTGGGCCCTACAGTCTCTGTCCAGGACTGCCAGATTGTGCAAATAAAAATATAGAACACTTAGTTGGGTTTGAACTTCAAATAAGCAACAAATAATTTTTTAGTGTTAAGTATGCCCAATGCAATATTTGTTGTTTACCTGAAATTCAAATTTAACTGGGCTTCCTGTATTTTATCTGGCAATCCTATTTCTCTGCCATTGTCGTGCAAAAGCAGACACAGACAACACATAAACACACAAGTGTGCCTGCATTCCAAATGAATTGTATTTACAAAAACAACCAGCAGGGTTCATTGGTGGTTGGAGGAAAGGTCAGAGTTTTCCAACATCTACTCCATATTACAGGCTTTATCTTTACAAGAGGTGTCCCTGATAAGGGAAAAGCCAAGCTTCTATTATTGTTGTATTTGATTAATAGATAATTTAACAAAATAAACTTAAAATGTCCTATCTCTCACTGAAGGTGTAACTGGCTCAATTTAGGGACAATAAGGAAAACACTCTGGGTTTTCCATGAGACTTTTGGATTTGCAGACTCATAGTAAATGAGGAGGTCACTTCAGAGTTCTTCAGTCTCCTTATTTTGCACATTCTAGGACTGACATTCACAAGACTGGAGTAACTTATCCGAGGCCACACACTAACAGGTGACAAAAGTAGGTTTACCACTGGAAGTGGCCAATCATTTAATGCTATTTAAAAAATTATTATCGGGGCACCTCAGTGGCTCAATTGGGTTAAGGGTCCAACTCTAGATTTTGGCTCAGGTCATGATCTCATGGCTCGTGAATTCAAGCCCCACATAGGGCTTTGTGCTAACAGCACAGAGCCTGCTTGGGATTCTTTCTCTCCCTCTCTCTGCCCCTTGCCCACCTGCACTCTCTCTCTCAAAAATAAATAAAGTTTAAAAGAAATTATTTTTGTCACTGGATTTTTAAAACACTGACATTTCTATGCCTGTACACAGTGCCTAGGATTTCTAAAACAAGTATTCCCTACTCCAGTAACTTTGGGGCATAAAAAATAAGAGGCATGTAAAAAATAATTAGAAAGTAGATTATTCCATTTCTTGCCTTCTGAAGTCTCCATCAGGTATACTCCCCCTTCTGTTCAGTGCTTCATGGCCTCTACCCTCACTGCTCACTCCTGTGAATGCCTGCTCCCAGGGAGATGCCTAACAGTGGCTCTCAGGAAGTGGTATAGCCCAACAATGGATTAATTTCTGCCCAATCACAAAATTCTTTTTAGATAAGACCACAGTTGAATGATTCTTTCTAACAAATTAAAACTTAACCTGTTCCATGACTGCAGGGAACACTATACACAAAGAGCTGACTAAAGAGTAAAAGATTGGAGCACAGGGAGGCGTGGCTGGACAATGGAACACCACCAGACAGAGATCATAGGTGTATAAAATAGCCCCTATTGGCACCTGGGTGGCTCAGTCGGTTAAGCGTCCGACTTCAGCTCAGGTCACGATCTCTCAGTCCATGAGTTCGAGCCCCGCGCAGGGTTCTGGGCTGATGGCTCAGAGCCTGGAGCCTGCTTCCAGTTCTGTGTCTCCCTCTCTCTCTGCCCCTCCCCCGTTCATGCTCTGTCTCTCTCTGTCTCAAAAATAAAGAAACGTTAAAAAAAATTAAAAAAAAAATAAAATGGCCCCTATTTGCAGAGCGAAAATAAAAACTCCTTAGGAGGAAAGACTTTTTAAGGCAGCACAGAGATTCCAGGATATAGCAATACTGCCCTGAAACAGCAAAGTGACTTCCCAAGACAAAAGCCAAAAACAGTGTGGGGTTCACAAAGAAGACCGGTAGAATCTCACCAGAAAAAGAAAAGTAAGAACCAGAATAAATACAACTCTCTGAGCCAAGAGCAAATGGTGAATTTGGTAACAATTAGAGATTTATACATGGATTCTTCTGTAAAATATGAATAATTTGTAGTATACATGTATACCTGAGGTCTCTAGAGTAATATGCATGTATATGCATGTGTGTGCATTTGTTTATATATTCTCATATGAGACACAGTTAACTCATTCTCAACTAATGCTTTTTATGCTGTAGGGTCCTGAGTTAGAGGATTTTATCCAGGTACTGCTTTATTTGAAGGTAGATTGTATGGACCCTGCATGACTATTACAGTCAAAATTGCTATTGCCCAGGAATGGCAAAACAAAATCAGCAGCACTTCTACAGAATGACAACCTTATTGCTGATCAAACACACAGAACTATACCTTTTCTTCAAAGTATTTGATATTACAAATAGCATTGAGCACTATAAGCATGCCCAAAATAAGCTACGAATTAAAAGTATCACTTTGCATTTGATTTCATCTTTAACTTCCCCTTCTCTTTCCTGTAAAGTACATACTTGTCATTTTGCTTCCCAGAATCTAAGCAATCTTCATATTTGGAGAGAATTCCAAGATAGATGGGAGGGAGACACCTCCCACTGCAGAAGCAAAAAGGGAAAAACAGGGGTGCCTGCGTGACTCAGTTGGTCAAGAGTCCAACTCTTGATTTCAGCTCAGGTCATGATCTCATGGTTCATGAGATTGGGCCCTGCGTCGGGCTCTACGCTGACAGAAGGGACCCTGCTTGGGATACTCTCTCTCCTCTCTCTCTCTCTCTCTCTCTCTCTGCCCCTTCCCCAGCTCGTACTCCCTCTCCCTCTCAAAATAAATAAACATTTATATATATTTCAACAACCAACAGTAGGTGTAGGAGAAACAGGAAGGAGGGACCATAAATCATAGCATATATAATACTATTAGAAAGCTGAATGTGCATGCTGCATTCAGTTGTCTGAAAGCTCTCAAATCGGAATTTGTACCCATACATCTTATTACTTTTCCATCTTATTTTTAGTGATATTCACCTAAATTTCTATTTCAACAAGAAAAACACTGGCTAGAAGTTTTTATACTGCTACTAGTGAGCTTCACATCCCGAAATTTGGTCTTATTGTGCCCTAAAGCCTGACTACTTTCCTGTTTTGTTGGTAATATCCCATCTGGATATTGAATCTATTCATTATTCAATCAAACTGATTGGAGAGAAAATACTACATTACGTCTATTTTTATGGTCTATGCTGCTATTTGAATTTCCAGTCCCAGTCATTACTAAGTAGCTACAGATTATATTGCTGAGGACTTGCATTATTATTTGTGGTATCCATGTATTTTCAAGGAGACAGAATTTGTCCAAACAATCTGGTTCCGTCCTAAAACTTGATATGCCTAGCTTTATAACCAAGTAATAATTTTTGGTAAATGAGATGTTGTCTATAAGTTGAAATGAGCACAGAGCTAAAATATTAACATTTTAATGTTACTTGATGCTCCTATAAATTCAAAATGACTCTTCTATTTTAAAGGCAATTTTGTAGCAGATTAGAATATTACATTCACAGATGATGCCTCAATATTTTTTTTTAGTTTTTAAAATTGTTTTATTGCAAGACTATGAGTCAGCATGCACTGTGTTGCAGACAATTCAAACTCAGAAACCAAATCTCCAGGTTAAAAGAAACAAATGACTTAAAAGCAAGTTGAAAATTCTTTAAGTGACTCAGAGAGTATCAGGATGAAAATCCATTGCCTTCCTCCACTTTTTAATTGTATCATAATTCTTCTTCATAACATTTTGTGTTTTGCCTTTTTAGAACAGAAAAAAAAATGCACATGTCCATTAGACAATGAGCTAGGTCACTAATGAGTAACTCAATATGAACAGAAGAGGCTAGATCAACTTTTGCGGAGGAAGATGGGGCAGGCAAACTATGAGAAACACCTTGAATTTCTTAGAACCAAACCAAGGTGATCTGGAGATTCAATTCCAGTGGAGTGGTCTGAATAAGTCTACAAAATAGGCTATAAAACTAATAGTACCTGGGTAATCTGAAACCCAGTGGTCTCAGTCATCTAGACATTGGGGTTCATAATTCAAAAATAAATATGAAAAGAAATGAATGAATAATAAACATCCTTGAAATTTAAAAAAAAGCAGAATGGAGTTTCAAAAGAAGCACTTAAAGGGAAAAAAATGGTTTCTGGCAGCACATTCTCACACAACAATCTGGAAAGAACAAATGTTCCAATTATGCACTGAGGTTTGTTTTCTCTGAAGTAGCCTTTCTTTCTCCCCTCCCCCCGCCCCCCCCCCCCCAAGCAGGTCCTCTGGCAGTGCTGGGGCAACTGTTGCTAAAGAAGACGTTTCTATTTCACAGCACAATAAGCAGTTATATAACACGTTTATTTCTCCATTTCAGCAACCTCTCTCCTCTTTCTTCTTGAAAATGTCTTTTAGTCATTCCCCTTCCTCTTTTCTCTTTGCTCCGGAAAGGAGAAGAGATACAACCAGAAAAAAATCACAGAAACATTCTGAATAAAGTGTTTAATGCATGCTAGAAATAAGATGGAACAAAACAAAATATGTGACTGAAAAGTGTGACAAACTGAGCAGAGAATGCCAGAGAGCTAAGCAATGCTTTAAAGGAAAAGAAGAAAATAGCAGCCTTCATGTTGATGGTTAAGGTAAGAATGCCCAAAATGCGAACGATGGGTTTCTCAAGAGTTTTTAGAGCTGTCACCTGTCTTTTCTCCTTTGATCAACATACCCACAAACAAAACTGTTGCTTTGTCATTCTTCTGGCTCACATATGCATCATGATGAACAACAGGTAAGCAGCAAAGGAAGGAGGCAAGCAAAAGGTCTGTCATTAACAAGATGGTATTTTTTATTGTAAAATTATTCCAAATTAAATTGAACTGGCAACCCTTAGCCTGACAAATGTCACCTATCTCAGTTACTCACCTCATCACTACTTCCTCCAGCCTCCTTGCTAGGGGCACACACATATACTTAATATTCTTTTCCTCATCACCTGCAGGTGTTGACTTATCCTTCCCTCCAATCCGGAAGACTACTCCTCAAGCCACAATAGAGCCCTACCCTATGGTTCCTTCAAGACTTGAAGCAAAACCTATTTCTTAAGCAGGCTTCTCCTATCAGTCCCACCTCACAATGTAGATTGCCCATATGTCAATAACATACTTAGCAGAGGGTCTGGCCTGAAAGAATCCGTTTTTATCATTATAACTTTGAATTCTCTCAGATACTACACTGACAATTTTACTGTCCAACCTAGAGTATCATAAAGATCACCTCCAAATCAAATCACTCAAACACCCAATTTTCTCCTTACCCTTACAGTTCTTGTCTTCTCTTGCTAAGTAAACATACGATGTTCAAGTGACACTTAATTGAATTTGGGAGGTTTATTGTTATTTTCTAAATAAAAAAGTGTTTTACTTTTAAATTTTAAACAAATGTATGTCTTATAAATCTGTTCAGTCAATTCTATCAATAAAATAGCCAAATGGTTGATTTATGTTCCAGCTCTGCATTAGTGTAGAATATGGAAAATTATAAAAACTGTGTCCCTTGTGCCTACAGCTAAAGACCAGAGGGAAAATGGAGGATAACTAAAAACAAATGCTCTGAGAATCTCTACCCACCCTACCTTTCTGCAGGTGAATCAGTTAAATGTTTAATGCAATTGCCTTCTGTACTGAATGATCTTTATAATTTGACTTTCCTTCTAAATGAAAGCTCATCTCTCCTTTACAGTAAGTACAACTGTTTGCCTAAAGATCTAATGATATCTGACACACTTAACTGTCATTCCTTGTCTTCTCTTTGAATTTCAAAAACCTAATTAAGTTTCCTTAACTTGATTCTGTTAGTCGGCAAGCTTACTTGGGAACAAACTGAGAAACAAAAAGACCCTTGTCTTCTTTTATAAGGTTGTAAATTCCTTCTGTCTCTCTCTCTCTATATCTCCCTCTCCCTCTCCCTCTCCCTCTCTCCCTCTTCCAAACTCTATTTTTCTGGAGAAAAGTGAGCAATCTCCCTGCTGGCTCTCCATTACCTTGATGTTGATGAAGAAACCATACCTTCCTAGGCATAACTAAATAAGTTGAGAAAGTTCTAGATACACTAGCAGATGATTGGGATGATAGACAGAGACTGGAGAGGTGTCTGAAGCTTTTCTAGCCTAAGCGTCTGGTTCAAAGTTTGGATACAGTTTGGCACATCTATTAGTAAGCCTGAATTAGTAAGCCTGTATCTTCCTACACATCCATTCACATCCAGCCACTCTATTCTATCAGTCCCTGTCATGACAGATGGCTGTAACTTACAGCACAGCATAGAAACTTACACTACATAGTACAGTAACTTTTCAGTACATAGCATCTAAGCCCCCATCTCAAGCTTAACTTTTTCTTTTTCAGCTAATGCCCTTCTCTTAAATAATCTACATAAAATACTGCTCTCCTTTCTCTTTCCCTTTCTCCCCCACTTTTACCTTCTTCTCCACCACTCATTCTCAAAAAAACTTCCTACTTATCTATAATCTCTATATCAAATATCCTTACTCATAAGAAATCTTCCAAGAACTCAGAACTGAAATTATTACAAATAACTGTGGATAGTCCAGAACAGGCACTAAAGAATTGAGGCTTGTCCCAAAGTTCTTCCCTATCCCTCCCTGACACCCCTAAGACAGAACATAAATACAATCTTACAAAAATATTCTTAGGGCAGATTTCAACCTTTTACTACCATTTAAAATCCATGCAGAAGAACACCACAGTATTCTTCTCTGATGGTCTGATTCACAGAATCACAGAAACTTAGCACTTGGAAGAGACATTGAGTGAGGTATCTACATACTCTACCTTTCTCAAAGACTATAATTCAGGTGAAGTGACTTCTCAGGGTCAAACAGCTAGTTAGTAGCAGATCTGGGACCGGGATTCAAGTCTTCTGACTGCAGCCCAATGCTCCTTCCACTATTTTGTTAAATTGACAATACTCCAAACAAAGAAGCAGTAGAGTAAAATAAATTATATTGTGCTTATAAATTCCTTCAAAACATAGCATCGTCCCTGGAAAAGAGGAACAAATGCCTAGATGTAAATAAACCCAAGTCACAAATGCCAAAAATACACATAATGTAAACCATTGCCAAGGCTATCATCCATGTTGGGAAAAACAAACAACAAAAACCACACATCACGGAAATCCCAAAAATGTCAAGCATCCCTTCTTTGGATGCAGGAGTGTGAGACAATTACTGAGAAAGCGCCAAGGTCTCCGAAGCATCTTGAGGTCAAAAACAACCCTGAAAACTAGTGCCTGAACAAATGCCCTGAGAGGATACCTTCATATACATCTTAAAGAGGGGAAATGGTAGATATTTAGCACCTGGAAAAAGAAAAAGAGAGTATCTCAAGGATGCCCTATGGTTTGATAAGACAAAATCTCCTACAACATCTTACTCTTGAAATAGAATCAAATGAACACCATAACGTGTCTGCCCTATCTTCTGCTCCCCTGCCCAGATCCCAGGATAGAGCAATTTGCCCTCCACAGCCCTGTTGGGAAAAGTCTCCTTAGCTGCTCCTTTGAAAACATCCAAAGCATTTGCTCCTCCTTTTCCTCCTCCTCCTTTCTCCTCCTCCTCCTTTTCCCCTTCCTCTTTATCCTTCCCCCTCCTATCCCTTGTCCATCTCTTCCCCTTACTCCCCCTCCTCCTCCTTCTCCATGAGCGTTCAGTATCTTCCAGTAAGAACTTAGTCTCCTTACTTCCGTCATCACCAGTCGACTGGTGGTATTGAAGAAGGGATTTGTGCCATTTTTCTTCATATGTTGATAGCCTGGAATTGGGATCAAACAGAATCCTAGGGTTTCTGGCCTCATGTAATCTGGGGAGATATTAAATATCTCCAAGTTACTTTTAAAAAAAGGAGGGTGAACCAGTTAATCTTTGAGGTCTAAAGTCAGTCCTTTCTCCCTTCCTTGCCTCCTGCCCTCTGTCTCTCCCTGCCCACATCCCCTCTCTCTTCTCTCTTTTTATTTCTATCCCTTTTGGATTACAAGAAGCTCAGTCTATAATTATGGGTGGGCTATTTTACAATTGTTCCCTTCAAAGTACAAGAGAATTAACAATAGAATGATAACTTAGGCACCAGAATTTTCAGGTTCAGAATGGTAAAATAAGTGAAATCTTATAGAAATGTAATAGGTGGGAAAGTCTGAATGCTAACTTCCCTCTTCACTTTTTGCATCTGCAATGTAAACCACTGTTGAACATATTGATCCTCAGCTTCCTAATTTGCGAACTGTGGAAAATATCAATTCATCTGGTTTCCTGGGAAGTATCAAAGATCTGGAACACAGTATGCATTTAATAATTTAGATCAGCATTCAATAAATCACAGCAATTATTAACATTATTATTTGTCCTGAGAATGTCTGTTTTACACAAACCTGAGGAATATACCAAGTATAACAATGAAAAAATAAAGCTCTTTTTTCACATATGGCTGGTAGAAATCTGTCAGATGTTCTGTGTCACAGTCCTGATGATCAGAGTGTCTACAAAATATCCAGACCTCTAGCACACACACGCATGTACATAGGCATCCTTAACAATGAGCCAGGTTTCCAATTCTCATTCAACAGAACTTATAGCAGCTAGCAGCATTATCGACTGTAAGAAAAGTGTCTGCAAAAGTCGCAGTTACCTTTTTCTAGCATCTTTGCCATTCTCAGAGCATCATGCTCCTCAGATTGACTTGTGACATGGCAACAAGGCAACCCAAGGTTCTGCCATCAACCCCCTGAGACACCCAGAATGCCAAGGGAACATCTTCCACCCTCTTCTTCTCCTGCCTCATGTTTAAGTCTCCCTCTGTGAATCCTAATTCCATTGCTTTGTGGTATGAGGTGGGGGGTGGGGGGGAGAAGCAAGTTTAGCAGGAGACCCAAATCAGCAGTTAATCTTTCCTTCAGCATATTTTTCATGCTACACAATATATATGAGTTTCTTTTGCCCTGACATTTCACTTTGTAGAGTAAGCAACATCTGAAAAATTTATACATATGGGACAAGCTTTTTTTCGTCTCCTGGAAAAATCAAGTGAGGAATTTTAACCTATCCAACATTATTTCAGCAGGAGCACTGAGGTAGAAAAGAAAAGCCTTAGGGTAGAAACAGGAGTCTCTCCTACCATTCATAACTATATGGCTTTGAGATGACCCCTCTGAGCCACTGCTAGATTTATGAGGCCTGTCGCCCACAACCTTCCTGAAGGAAAATGCCTCCCCAGCCCCTATGGCATAAATGACCACACTTGTACCATGTGACCCAGAGTCAGTTGGAGCAGGAGTTCTATCCTTACAAATATGACAATCCACCCATAGGCTGGACTTAGATATTTGCCCTTGGTGGGAAAAGATGACCTAAACAAACCAAATTCCATTCTTCATAATTCAGCACTGGGAAGCTTAGAGTTGAAGCAGATGTTAATAGAAGGAAGAGCTAAAAGAGGCATCAGGACATGTCACATGGCAGAGAGGGGTCAGAGAGAACAGCAAAGTGATGCCATACATAAGTTGATGTTTTCAAGGAGCAAAAACTACAAGGAAGCAGTGAAAGCATAAAGACACCAGGCTGATGGAAGAGAGAGAGAGAGAGAGAGAGAGAGAGAGAATATGAGTTCCATCCCTTCTTTATCTAGCTTCTTCCTTCCTGCACCCTTCCAGCTATGCCTTTCTTTATTTTTTTAATGTTTATTTTTGAAAGAGAGAGAAAAAAATGCAAATGAGGGAGGGGCAGAGGGAGAGAGAATCCCAAGCAGGCTCCAGGCTGTAAGTGCAGAGCCCAACATGGGGCTGAAACTCACCAACCATGAGATCGTGACCTGAGCCAAGGTCAGATGCTTAACTGACTGAATCACCCTGGTACCCCTCCAGTTAAACCTTCTGGTTAATGCCCTAGCTCACTCCTCCCACTTTGCATACATGCTTTCTTTACTTTCCCAGACAGGCCCCACTTTGGCATGGCTTTGGATACTCCTCAGTCATGACGCAGTCCTGGTGCTCTGTGGGCCATTTGCCTTTCCAGATAAATGTCAAAAGTCTAGACTAAAATACGAGGTTTGATCTAGAGTGATGCAAACCACAGAAAGGGAGTCAAAAACCTGGGGAAGGAGTCAATGCAAACTCTATAGGTTGAATACTATGTTGGCATTGCCATGGTTTTTGAAAACTTTGCAGATCCGGAACAGTTTTTCATGCATACAGCACTATTTTAAGTGTCCTTACTAGCCCTTCCCAGTCTGAGCCATTCTTGTAGCTTTACCTTTAACTTTGTCTCTTAAGGCTGTTTCCAACTCTAATTATGGTCATTCTCCCAGTTCAGTTTTAGACCTTGGAATCTGATAGAAGTCAGTCTAATCTTTTGCTTCATGCTATGTTCTTCAATGATAAATTGAGAGAATGGATAGGGAAATCTCAGGTCTCCCACAGCTCTAATATCCATGATACTACAATACTATACTACTAATACTAACATGTACTGACCATTAGCTTCATTAACTGGAAAAAAAAAAGAAAAAGACATTTTGTTTTAGGATCTGTGCTCTAAAGGAAGGTTCTGGGAGAAGCTTCTTGTTGGAATAGGAGCGTAAGGAGAAATTTGAGAATTTTTACTTATATTTTCAGATTTTGTTAAGTATGGATAAAATAAATTGTATTCATCCAGAAAAATTCACGTGAAAAGGAAGCCTTACATGTTTAAGGGGCTTTAAGGGCCTAAAATGTGACATTATTAACCCTAACATCTTATAAATATGGCCTCCAAAATCTGCCACACCTCCAGATATATTCAACAATTATGAGTAATCTCAAAGGTAAAGAAGATCAACACTTATTATTTTAGATTTCACATCAGGAAACCAAATTTTCACAGAAAAAGGATTTAATAACTTGTTCAAAGATGCTAACTAATCAGGTGAATTAATCAAACTGACCAAATACAAATATAGCCATGTTGAAATACTCCCAGTCACAGGGAAAAAAAAAACAAAATGGTCAAACACAAGATTAAAAAACACAAATATTTGTGAGATCTATTTAAAGGCTTTTTCACCTAAGGAATATATCCAGGTTTACTGTCCATACAAATGTTGACGAGTGTGGAGTGAGAATATGCCTTCACATCAGTGATAGATGTTTGCTCACACCAGCCACTATGTATGAAGAGAAGTTCTGTGTAGGCTGAGGCTAAGCATTCAGAAAGCTGCAGAATCTGGCCTGCACACCCTAAGAACCCCTGGAGCAGGAAAGAACCCCTGGCTGTGGACAGACCCACAAAAATATGAAAGCCATGTATTTTTCAATGATAGCCATGTAATTTCCCCTTCTCCTGCCTTATGCCCTTGAAGGTTTTTTTCAAAAATTTTTAGTATAATTTATTGTCAAGTTGGCTAACATACAGTGCATACAGTGTGCTCTTGGTTTGGGGGATAGATTCCAGTGATTCATCGCTTACATACAATACCCAGTGCTCATCCCAGCAAGTGCCCTCCTCAATGCGTGGTAACTTCTAATGGTAGTGACCAGTTCTCTCAAACCAAAACAGGGGACAGGCAGAACAACTCACATTTACATCTAAGTTCAAGTTTATGAAAAATAAATCTTTCATTTTAATCTACTAAAGGAAAAGCATGCCTCAACTCCATCTCAACTCCAAATGAACAGGTCAGACCACCTCTGTGTGGAAATAGGAATTAGCAACACAGAGGAGACATTTCTCAGAAACTTTCAGTATATAAATGTCAAATCAAATTAGGTTCGTACTTTCCCCTTCACTGAACTATAATTCAATGAGAGTTTTATTATGCAAATTCACTGGAAAACACAGGTCTCTTCATCTCTGCCAAACACTGAGTACAGCAATGGCAGTCATACTGTTCTAGTAAGAAAACACTGTATCTTGAGGACAGGAACTGGAGCTAATATAAAATTTTAATATGTTCATCTTGCTTAATACAGTGATATCTTGAGAGAACATGCAATAAATAACACTTGGAAGTGGCACTGTTCTGTGCCAAGTTAACCAGAAGGAAAATGTGTTCTGAGCTTAGCTATAAAACATTAGTCTTCTAAAAAAGTTCTGGCTCTACGATTTTCAGAACACTGCTTATGCTTGTTTTTGTTGCCTTTTGTTGTATATTTTATGTTTCCTTCTTTTTTGTAAGTGTTACCATATGTATAATCTTTCAAGATCAACTACCAGTCTCATTGCAAAGATTTCAATGTATTCTTCACATTTAACAGAATATCTCAATTAATGGGATAAGGTGAGTCACTAAAGATTTTCTTGTTCACAGGCACACAAATGACTTAAGGGATGAATGCTTAAGCACCTTTATTCCACCAATAAGTTAGCTGAGCAACTTCCCAGGAACTTGGAGACGGTGAAAAACTCAAACTATCTAGCCACCCACAAAATGAACTCATTAATTTTATGAAATTGCAATAAAGCCCACTAATGTTCTTTAAACATAGTATTTACTCCAACCCCACTTCTGGTAAATCCTGTTCAGGCAAAGCCTACATGGCAGAATGGCTGAAAATCTTTATTTCAACAAGCATTAAAAGAACTGCCTTGGAATATGTAATTTCAAACCAAAACCATTGTATTTCCCTGTTCTAGTATATATCCACTGAGGGAAACTTAAGCTTAGTACAGTTGATGTAACTACTCCCTCTAAGTTATAAGGAAAAACCAGATCAAAATCTCAGTTGTCATTGTCTTGTGACAACCCTGATTTGAGTCAGGTAACAGTCAAGGATGTTACAAGGGCCACACCCTGAGCTATTCCTGGAACATCACAGAATCAGAGCATCTCCAAGTGGTGGAGACTCAGACGTCACCTTATCTCTCAATCCACCTTGCTGCATGGAGCTAGCTCTCTTTAGTAACCCCCAGAAGAGGGTTATCAAGCCTACTCAAGAATTCCAGTAGTGACATACTCACTGGCCATTTACACCATTACTGGACAACTCCAGCTGGAGGTGAGTTTTCTACATGTGCTTGCTATCTCAGACCTCACAAAAGATCTTTGCTATCTATGCATTACATTACTCAGGTCATGATCTCATGGTTTGTGAATTCAAGCCCCACATTGGCCTCTCTGTTAGTGTAGAGCCTGCTTCAGATCCTCTGTTCCCTCTCTCTCTGCCCCTACCCTGCTCATGCATGCACTCTCTCTCAAAAATAAATACACATTTTAAAAACAAACAGACAAAAAACTTTTATGGCAACAAAAGAAAACATGAACAAAGTGAAAAGCCAACCTACAGAATGGAAAAATATATTTGCAAACAATATATGTGATAAGGGGTTAATATGTAAAACATATAAAGAAATCATAAAACCCAATAGCAAAAAACAAATAATCCAATTTAAAAAAATGACCAAAGGACTTGAATATACATTTTTCCAAAGAAAATATATGAGCAGCCAACAGATACATGAAAAGGTGCTCAACATCACTAGTAACTAGGGAAATGTAAACTAAAACCACAATGAGATACCATGTCATGAGAGACAAAGAGAGAGCGTGAATGGGGGAAGGGCAGAGAGAGGGGGAGACACAGAATCCAAAGCAGTCTCCAGGCTCTGAGCTATCAGCACACAGCCTGACATGGGGTTCAAACTCACAAACAGCAAGATCATGTTCTGAGCTGAAGTCAGGCACTCAACTGACAGAGCCACCTAGGTGTCCCAAAAGACCATGATTTTAAAACACAAGAGATAATGAATATTGGCATGAACACGGAAGAAAAGAGAACATTTCTGCACTCTTCGTGGGATTGTAAATCAGTATAGCCACCATACAAAACAGTATAGAGGTTCCTCAAAAAATTAAAAATAGAACTACCATATGATCTAGAAATTCCACTTTTGCAAATATATCCAAAGGAAACAAAAGCACTAACTCAAAGAGATATCTTCACCCTTATGTTTATGGTAGCATTATTTACAATAGCTTAGACCTGGAAACAACCTAAGTATCTATTGATGGATGAATGAATAAAGCAGTTGTGATATATATATATCACAGGAGCTGTGTGCTAAGTGAAATAAGTCAGACAAAGAAAGACAAATATTGCAAGATCTCACATATACATATGTGTATATATACATATATATGTATATGTGTGTATATATATGTGTGTGTATATGTATGTATATATGTGTATATATGTATGTGTGTGTGTGTATATATATATATAGTTAATTAAAAAAGAAAAAAACCCAAACTCATACAAAAAGAGATCAGATCTATTTTTACTAAAAGTGGGGAAGGAGGAGATGGAATTGGAGGAAGGTGGTCAAAGGTACAAGCTTCCAGGTATAAGATAAATAAGCACCAAGGATGTAAAATACAATATAATGACTATAGCTAACACCTCTGCTATATGATCTATAGGAAAGGTGTTAAGAGAATAGATTCTAAGAGTTCTCATCACAAGGAAATCTTTTTTCTTTTCTTCTTACTGAATTTGTATGAGATGATGAATGTTAACTAAGCCTATTGCAGTAAACATTTCACAACATATGTAAATCAAACCATCATGCTATATGCCTTATACAGAGAGGTATGTCAGTTTTGATTCTGTAAAACTGGAAAAAATCAAAAATTAAAAAGTAGTTCACAGTTTACCAAAACAGGAAGTGAAGGCTTCTGTGTGCAAGAGGTATTAGAGTTCACAGCCTACCTGACATCTCAAGACTAGAGGCCCAGGCAGGAGAAAGGACAAGGCTAGCATCCCATAGCAGCACTGCCTCCCCTATTCAAGGCACACCTCCTGGCCTTAGTCCTGGAATCTGCTTCCTCAGAAATTCCCTCTGTCCTAGATCTGTGATTCTCTTTGGCAGTCATGCTTGACCCGTCTCTCCTTTAGACTTTACATAGACTCCACCAGCCAGAATTACCAACTTTATTTCTAAGTGTTTTTTTTAATCTTTTCCTCTTCAGCTCTGCCACTAGGACATAGATCCATCCCAGTATCACTTCATACTTGCCTTCCTGTCTCCAGCGTTTTAGTCTCAAAACCATGTAGCCAGAGAGAGTTTTCTATAACTATTGCAAAACTGGCCACGTTCTCTCCCATTCCTCCTTTTCAGTGGTTCAAATTCTTCAACATGGTAGATAAGAACTCCAGATTTGGCCTCAGAAGACTTTGCCCATTACAGATTCTATCATTTCCTTTCACTCTCTACTCCAGCTAAAAACAAGTTGTTTATCCTTCCCTGCACAATGCAAACTGGGCACTTTGCTTCTATGTCTTTGTTCTTACTCTCCTCTCGGCTTACAGTACCCTTTACCCATCTCCTTGCTCCCAGCTTGAATATTTCATCTCCATTCTCCAAAACTCCACTTGGACATCACCTACTCCCAGGAGTCTTTTCTAGATCCCTTAACCCAGAAGAAGGTTGTTGGCTTTTGATACTCAGTGCCTCTCCCTAACAGTGTCATATTGATCATGACTGTCCACTTCAGTGTCTATAAGCCTCGTGGGGCAGGGCATATCCTCCCTGTCTCTGAATTTGTTGCACCTGTGCAGAGCCTGGCACACAGAAGCAATATTTAAAATGTTTACTAAACAAACAGCTGAATAAATTTTAAAGAGACAGGACATATAAGCAAACATATGAAAATAAATGGTTTCACAGTCAAGAGCAAAACACAAAGTTTCTAGTAAGTGCTACTATGATTGAACTGATGATGCTGTATAAGCATGAAATCCTTGTGGGAAAGGTTGAGCAAAACCTGTAGTCAGTGGTTTAGATTCACAGACCAGAAGTTGATTTGTATTGAATAGAGGGTGTATTACATTTAGATCAGAGTAGTTATAGAATTTAGGCCCTCTAAAAATTCAAACTATACTGAGGAATCACCTCTACTCTGTAAGTACAGAAGTTAGAGAATAAGAGTGAATCAGGACAATAAAGTAGTATTATCTTCACATGACTTGCAGAATAAGTCTCCACTCAACCTCCAGCAAGCAGGAGCCACTAGCAACAGAGGACAGGTCTCTATCAGTCCCTCATTAGAGAAAAAATATATTCTAGACCAAGACCCAGGGGATCCAGGCCCTCTGAGAAAACATGCCTTCCTGGGGAAACCCTTATTCTAGGTACACAGAGAGAACTGAGCTCCTGTATTTCCCACTGAATATGCCCTTGGATTTCAACCCTGACCACATAACTAGAAAGGTTTTGGTACTGGGAAGAGTACTATGATCTGTCTTCTGCATTCACCTTGTTTAGAATCCACTTGGGTGAGGCATGATAGGCAGAAACAACATGATTAGAAAATAAGAGATAATGATAGAAAATGAAAATAAAATCTGCAACCAAAGAGTAACAGGTTATCAACAGATAACAAATTTAGTTAGCAAGCTACTAAAGCATGAATTCTACTCTCTCTCTATTTATCTATCTTCCTATTTTTTTATTGCTCTTCCACTTCTCTTTTCTTTCAAGATAAAGACAGAAAGTAAAAGAGTATAAGACTGTGGATTTGGGACTCTATCATGGGTGTATTGTCTGAATCTTGGAAACTTTCTCTAGTACATACACCCACAAATATACACACAACTTCCTGTCATTTCAATAATCATAACCTTTATATGTCTTGAATTATGCCCCCTAAATCATCACTTATGCCATAGGAGACTCCATTGCTATCTTCAAAACATCAGTAAGGACAATGGCTTATATTTATGTCCTATAGTGAGTTGAGTGTTCCCTACCCAAAAAATTTTTGTCTACCTGGAACCCATTTATGTGACCTAATTTGGGAAAAAAGATCTTTCCAGATGTACTTTAGTTAAGGATCTCAAGATGATGTCCTCTCAACTACCCTAGTGGACACTAAATCCAATGGTAAGTGTCCTTATAAAAGAAAGCGAAAAAACACACATAAGAAAATAAATGAATGAAGACAGAGGCAGAGATTTGCATGATGTGTCTCCAAGTCAAGGAATACTAAGGATCGCCCACAGCCATCAGAAGTTAGGAGAGAGTCATGGAGTGGATTCTCCCTCAGAGGCAGAGAACTGTTACTAAGAGAGAAACCAGTAGAGTTTCTGCCAGTTGAGCAGGTCTTGAAACACAAAACATAGAGCCTTGAGGGGTCAGAATCCTTTTGAGAAGGGACGAGTGGAGAACTGAACTCAACACACTGCCAGTTTTCTCCTTAAGATGTTTGTTTAATAATAAGTGTTGATGCTAAATGGACATTAAGCTAAGAATCCAGGCAGAAAAGCTCTCAAAACATAGTGGAATTTTCAGCAGGACAGTGGTCTGGGAGGATACGGATTAGAGTTCTAGACACACTAGGTAACCACAAAAAACTTTTCACCTGGAATCCTGGGGTACTTACCTTAGGAGCAGAGGCATACACAGGTAGAGAGAGCCTTGTCACAGTGTAACTCAACCTTGACATAGCTTAGTCTGTGATTAGATTGGATTAAGGTGGTCAGCCTCTATTTTATCTACCTAGCAAAGGAAAGGGCTAAGCTTCTCTTGAAGATGATAACATCATCCAGACTCTCTACAATTTTTCATGTACAATATCTGGCATTGAATCAAAATTTACCAGGCATACCATGAACCATGAACAAAGGATATAAGAGATAGACTGAGGGGAGGGGATAACAGATCTACCAGTGATTCAGATCTTTGATAGAGCTTTAACATGGCCATGATTAAAATGTTTACATGAGTAGGCTGGTGTACTTTGTCATTTTTCTATTAGATTTCACATGCTTTTCTTTTTTAAATGTTGTTTATTTCAAGTGCTAATCCACTGTTCAATGAAATATTGTTCCTAGTCTCATGAATTCCTAAAATTAACTTTTTTATACCTAAAACTTTACGAAGACACAACTATCAAGCAATTAAAAGCCTGTGAAAAGGGGAAATACATTAATTTTGCACTTCTAAGGTAAATAAGTGAAAGAAAATTTTTATCATTGTCCCTGTGTTTCTGTCTGTGGGTTTTGAAGGCTTTAATAACTTTTTTTTTTTGCAGACACATTGATTTTCTTTTTCATTATTCTTAGTTTATTGTTAATTATTGCTTAGTACATGCTTAGGATTTTTGAAGGCTTATAGACAAATTGCATTATAGATTTTTGACATTTTATCTATAATTACATATTGGATTATAAAACAGATGTTTTTAGAGCTTTTGTTACTTCTTTGAAAAGTGTTTATTTTTGGTCAAGCATCAAAAATAAATATAGACTCCATGTTTGAGGCAAGCTGGTAATTTACCCTTAAAAATAATTTGAAAACAAGACATTCAGGATAAATTTTTTTGTATATACTAATAAATTAGAAACAGTTGTTACTGCCTTCATTATATAAGTGTAATTTGGATAAATTGAACATTAATTTCTACAGCCTAAAAGTGAACTCAGTTTATCTTCAAAAGACTTAGCATGGAGCTAGAAATTATGGTGACAGATTTGACAGTGTAAATATTGTCCCCTAGTAGATACCTTAAGGAACCATTGGGATTAGCTCTCAAAGAGTAGGTTATTTTCTTATGGAAAATTCCATATATTTGGAAATTTTGAAATTCATTTACAGCACTTAAGTCTAAGATTATGCCTGAGTTATACTGTGGTCTTGACGATGTGTTTGTGAAGTGCATGCAGCCAATAGGAGGAATATGAGGAAGAAGAAATAGATTAGAAATGAAATTCCATACCTTCATTTTGGCTTTTATATTTCTGAAATTGCATAAAGCCCTCTAGGAGAGAGCCCTTTTCATACCTGCTCCATGTCTCTGCTTTTTCCTTCACTTTCTCTTTGCATTAACATTTTTTAGAGATAATGAAGCATTGAGAGCAATGTAATGCCACCTTTATTTCTTAAATGTTTCTCAGAATTAAAACTGCAGCATACAGGCAATGTAAGCATAACATGGTGTCCTAGCCATCATTCCCAAGGCTTTAAAAATCTTGATGGAAGTGATAGAAAAGGAAATAATTATCATTTCAAAGCTGCACAGAGTGCGAGTCTTAAAAGAGTTAGAAACGTGACTACTCTTTTGAGGCAAACTTCTTTATTTGTTCAGAGATAAGTAACTAAATAGACTCTTTAAATACAAACACAAAAGCAAGTTCCTACTTGGAGAAAAGTGAGAAGAAACTATTAATCTGATTGCAAGCGTTTTAGTGACAGAAATTTTTTTTTGTACAATTGAATCAAGGATATTATTTCTGTGGGCTTTTAAGAAAAAATGCTCCTTTTCTAAGTATTGCTTTAGATATTGCTCTGTGGGTATAATATTACTTGTTCTAGCGAAGGGGGTATAGGTATATACGTATCTTATTTGCAGGCTGACAAGAGCCCAAAAGCTGACATAAAATAGACAGCAGGAGAGCTGTGAGAATGATCACACAAAGTAATGGATTAAATTAGGCCTAAACTTCCTTATAGCTGGACTTCTCACACAGCTGTTCAGAAGGCAGCCCAGGGGGAAGCTGCCAGTCTCCTTAAAAGCAAGGCCTGGGGCTGGCACATCACCTCTGCAGTTCTCTATTGATCAAGGCATTAAAGACCAGACCAAATTGAAAGGAGCAGAGGAATATTCTCCATCTTTCAGTGTGAGATTAACATGAGTTTTCAGGAAGAAAAGGCATTAATGACACCATCTTAGAGACAGCTACTGCAATCTTAAGTGAATGACCACAAGACTAAATAACTCAGGCTGTGAGAAATGAGGTGATTTTGTGCAGCTGAATTTTGATGATATTGGTTTTGCGCACTACATGGTGAGGTTACGGTGGGATGGAAGTGAGGTTATCTCAAAAAAGTGAAGGTATTTCCATCATTAATCAGAGAAGGCTGATCCTGAGACAGAAAACTGAGATGAGCTTTAGACTGGGGCTAAGGGGGGGACCTTTTCTTTTTCCTTTTCTTTTCTTTCTTTTTTGCTTGTGTGTGTGTGTGTGTGTGTGTGTGTGTGTGTGTGTGTGTGATATGACTGTTTTGATTCTGGACTATAATGGGGGTGCTTAAATTCACTCCAAACAGCTGGAATTAGGTTGGGACCTGAGATGTGGTGTTAGGTAAAGGAGCTGGTTCTGTAGGGGAATCCATGAGAAGGGCCTACGCCAGGACTGCTCCAAGGGGCTAGCTTTCATGTACCAAAAACATAAATGGCATTTCCTTGGAATTGTGTGATGTAGGGCACGTGGCTCCTGAAATTAGCCACAGCTAGTAGTGGTTGTGAATTATTCTCTCTTTTATAGTATCTTCTGACACTGATAGCAGTCATATCTGCAGAGTGCTCACTTCCTAGGACAGACATCAGGCTGGAGAATGGCGTCATCCAGGCCCAGCAGATGGCAATAGGAAGCAGCAGATGAGTAACAAAAAGAGCTCATTCTCAGACCCCCAGAAGATACATTCCAGGGATCTTTAAGGAGTATTTAAGGAAGAACTCCCATCTATCCACAAAAGCACTAGGATGCTTGCTGGTAAAACAGGTGGCATATAGATGACTTCATAATATAACATGTGTTAGTTTCCAGTGGCTGCTGTAAAAAACTACCATAAACTAGGTGGCTTACAACAATATAAATTAATTCTCTCACAGTTCTAGAGGCCAGAAGTCTAAAATAAATGTGCCCCACACCTAGAACTGGCAAAAGCCCCACGGATAAAAGCGACTGCAGAACATTCATTCAATCTCCCTTTTTCCTAAGATTTTGTCCCGTTAAATATTGATTGCCTCAGAAGGTCGTCAATGCCTTTAAACATTTTTTTTAATGTGTTTTTTCTAAACCCCTTAACCCTTGTTGAGAGCACTGGTCTGTTGCAAGCACTCCATCATACCTGGAAGGAGAAGATGACGGTATTTGAACAATACACAGAAGAGGAAATCTACCAGCTCAAGTAGCAAAAGCACCAGGTGTACAGTCCCACAGATAATCAGAGAACTGAAAATTCATACTATAAAATACCACATTATACCAAGTTAGAAACTAAACTTAGTGTTTAGTGACAGGGAAGTTATGTCAAATCAGGAACTCTTGTGCCTTGCTGGAAAGAGTATAAACAGCTATAGCCATTCTGGAAAGTGACCTGGTTTATTCATAGTGGGACTGTGAATGCCTCGTGACCCATTGATTCCATTTCTTGTACAAGTGTGTTGTCATGGAGTGGTTTGTGGTAGGGAATTGGAGGCATTTCAGGTGACACCACTAGGTCACTAGATAAGTAAAGGTGATAGACATACACTATCACGTGCTATGAGTCAGGGAGAAGTAATGAACTAGACATAAATACGGCCAACTGGATACACATCAAAAACACAAAAATAGAACAAAATGTATAGCCTAAAGCCAAATCACACACACAGACACACATGCAACCATCATGACACTACATATTTTAGAAGAATATAGACATACTTAAAAATACAAACATATTAGAAACAGGCGTCTATGGAAGTGGTTATCAGGAAGGAAGGTAGGGGTAAAAGTAAAAGAAAATAAGAAGAAAACACTTTTGTAACCCTTACTATGCACCTGGCACTGTTCGAAGAGCTTTACATTGACATTATTTCAACAGCACTGGGATACAAATGCTATTACCATCCTTATTTTACAGTTAAGGAAACTGAGTGGTTGAGTAACTCTCTCAGTGTCACACAGCTGGTAAGTGACCAAGCCAAGACTGAAATGAAACCTAGCAAATCTGGAATGAGAGTTTATGTGTGCTGCCTCTCCTGGGGCTTCAGATCCACAGCAATACTAATGCTGAGGAGTATGACTAGCTCAACATTCTGCCCTAGAAGTCTCAAAATGAATCAACCAACTACTCCATGTATTATTAAATGAGAAGAACTGGGTATGGATGACTGCACTGAAGGCTTCAATTTCTATCAGAAGGTCACTTTCATGAAAAATGTTTTCCTCATTGCCCTCTAGCATGGAGTTCAAACCATTTTAATTGTGTAGTCGATGATATTTGAACAGTGCTTAGAATCTCAACAGAAACCTACAGTTTTATGTTGTGTGCTCCTTTTATTTTAGAACCAAAGCTATGATCTTTTGGCTGTGTCAAGCCTTATACATGAGCCCCACCGTCCCCCTGGAAAGTGGACATCAAGAACAAAAATGAAAGACACTTTGGAATGTGGAAGGAAATATTAGGGAACTGAAGGTAGAGAGGAATCCAGATAACTGGGCATCAGGTGAGTTCAATACCAACAATTTGTATCTGAGGAGAAGTCCTAAAATGCTTCTTAAGACAGAAGGTTAAAAAGAGATGTAATGAAAATAATTCTGTAGTCCCCAGCTTGAGGACACTGAAATCAGTACATGAACTGGCAGGCAAGGTGAGAAAGGAGGAGACAGTCACCAGTAAGGCTGCTTAGAAGAAGGTGCCTGTTAACTAATAAAAGCTGTGTTTTTAGAAATGAATGCCAACAAAAGATCTGGGAACGAGGGAGGGAGGAAGGGGGACAGCATGAAAAGGAAAGAGAGGGAAAGGAAGGAAGGAGGGGGAGGGGAAGGAGAGGGAATGGGGGGAAGCAGAGGGGAGACGGAGAAAAAGGAGGGCAAGCTAAGATGAAGAGCAAAGGGAACAAATCATCCATTCAGTTTCATAAAAATAAACACACCCTTTACAAAGTAGCTGAAAATCTTTTCAAGTCTAGTCCCTGGAGAAATCCTACTAAATTGAAAATCAGTTGCATATACTCTCCCCACACCCCATCTCCCCACACACAAACACCTCTTTTCTCCACTGTATTAAGAGCCAGAGTTTATGTGCAGGTTGAACAAAAATGGCACCAGATGTCTTCCCCGTTTTATTTATATGTGGGTACCTCACCATGTGTGATGTGTGGGCCAATTTCTCATTGGCTTTCAGATCAAGAGCCTGTCTGTCCCTTCTTAGGCTTTATATCACAGGGGCTTGCCAACTATAGCTTCCATAGCCCTTTGCCTACTAGCTTTTGGTTAGTTTTGCCAAGGAATAGTTTAGCCAAGTTTAGTGGGGAATGAGCAGTTCAGAAGAGAAAGAAGCCAGGGTATTTCTTCCATTTCCCTCACTGAAGACAGTGTCTCCAGTGGTGCCTATGCCTCTCTTCCATGACCTCAGCTCCTGCCAAACACGCATCCTCCAAGTTTTCAGCTCCAGCCTGGTGGCTGGGCTCTGGTAGCACTATCTCCTCCTGTTGTCCCTCCACCCTAGAGATGCTAGCAGCATCTTTAGCAGTTCACCTCTCAGTTACGCTACCTTCCCTTGTTTTCTGCTCCTGCAGCATCTCTATATCCAGGTCTCCATACTCAGTAGAGTTTCTTCTACTGAACTATCTGGGTTTTTCTGCCTGGACCCTGTTTGAAACTCTTGCCAAGCATGTTCATACAGTATAGGATAGTACACAACCCACCCCTCCTGTTTTCTGTTCTCTTGGGTGACTGGCAGAATAATGTGCACTTCCACCCTAAGTTATCCACATCCTAACCCCAGAAACCTGCAAATGTGTTCTCCTACATGGTAAAAGGAATTCCCCAGATGTGATAAACTTAAATGTCTTGAGATGGGAAGACTATCCTGGATTGTCTAGGCGGACCCAATGTAATCACAAAGCTTTTATAAGGGACAAAGGGAAATAGAAGGTCAGAGTCAGAAAAGATATGACCTCTGCGGAAGCAGAGGTTGAAGTGATACAGTTGTTGGAGAAGGCCAGAGGCCAATGAATGCAGATAGTCTCTAGATGGAAAGAAAAGCCAAGAGCATTCAAGCGCTTCTGATACCTTGGTTTTAGCCCATGAAACCCATTTTGGATTCATGACTTCTAAAACTAAAAGATAATAAACTTGCATTATTTAAAGCCACTAAGTTTCTTCTAGTTTGTTACAGCAACAGGAAGTTAATACATGCTGCAAGTATCACCCATCCCAGGGACCAGAGAACACTAAAAGAATCTATGGACACTCCTGGAAGAATCACAAGATCACTGGTTCACGAGAGAGCAAAAGTGATAACCCCTTCCCTGAAGGCCAGCCAGACTTAACACCAGGTATCACTGGGCACAAATAGGGAGGTCTTAATACAAAGTAGAGACTGGCAGGAATTCATCCAAAACCTATTTGGCAAGTAAAACACCTGATCTTTCAATAATGGTATGTAATAATATTATCAAAGCTACTGTTTATCACATTTCAGTGTCCTCTCTCTAAGAACACAAGCGAAATTTTCTGAGTTCAGTATCAGAAATAATTCTGTTTCACCTATATGACTAGCTTGATTTTGCTTAATGGATTCTGTAAAACTTGTTCATGCCATCTTTCCCATTTCAGTTGGCTGTTAGAAGATTTAAAGCCCAAATTGTGGCCCACCTGTGACCACAGCATAGGACTTTGTGATATTCCTTCTGTGAACTAACCTCGCTTCTGACTCCACTGTGTTACTGTATCTTATTTACCCTTCATTTGACTTTCTTATTTCAAATTTATTTGCAGTGTATCACATACACTACAAAAATACAATTAGGACCCTTTGAAGTACACCAGTCAGAAAAAGGGGGAAAGACTTCTCCAGCATAACCCTATAAGGCCTCCTTAAGCAATCTGGTCAATACTACAGACAGGCAGCAAAGAACTGCTGGTGAATATGGGTTTAAAGTTAAAGACACTAGAAAATCCCAGGTTAGGGATAAGGCACTCACAGCAAATGAATGAATGTACTCAATGGTTCTTACCATTTACCATATTAGCCTAAGTATTTTTTTTCATTTGTTTACAGAAAAAGAAAAAGAAAGGAACAGACACATATTTCAGGACATATCAGGACTGCACATAAAACAGACCCAAGAATGTTCCTTTGGACTCCTCCATATCACTTCCCATCTTAAATGAAATTTTGCAGGAACACTTTTATATCTGGATAAAAATAGCCAAGGCCCAAGCAGCTGCTATTCATAATGATTATTTGAAGATTTATAATATGCAGGGTATAATCACTACCCGAATTAACACTATAGAGGAAAGGCATCAGGTAACTGATCTTCAGACCAAAATATCCTGACAGCAGGGAACATAATTGCTTATTTATACAAATGGTCTGTGCACTCAGGCATTCTATGTAAATAGATCATTATAGCCAATTCCAAGACATTATAATCCATTAAGTAAATTAGACATGCTTTACAAGTCCTAATGATACAGTCCCATGACCAAATATCTCCAGAAACATTTATCCAATTCATGTCTCAGACTGGCCTAACTTTAAGTGAGGGTATTCGACTGAGAAAGCTATCAAGTGGTTCTATTTTGAGAAAAGGCAGGCGCAGAATCTCAGGGTTCAGGGAGTTGATGCCTTTTTTGTGCTGCTGAGCAATAAATGATTATTCAGAACCAACCCCTAAGTTTATTTTTTTTTATATGAAGTTTATTGACAACTTGGTTTCCATACAACACCCAGTGCTCATCCCAAAAGGTGCCCTCCTCAATACCCATCACCCACCCGCCCCTCCCTCCCACCCCCCATCAACCCTCAGTTTGTTCTCAGTTTTTAACAGTCTCTTATGCTTCCAACCTCTAAGTTTAAAGTCGCTAAATTATGGGGCGCCTGGGTGGCTCAGTCGGTTAAGTGTCCGACTTCGGCTCAGGTCACGATCTCGCGGTCCGTGAGTCCGAGCCCCGCGTCGGGCTCTGTGCTGACAGCTCAGAGCCTGGAGCCTGTTTCAGATTCTGTGTCTCCCTCTCTCTCTGACCCTCTCCCGTTCATGCTCTGTCTCTCTCTGTCTCAAAAATAAATAAATTAAAAAAAAATTTTTTAAGTCGCTAAATTATGACATTTTTAATAACCACAAAACCAGGCTATTCTCTTTATTTATTATGTATAGCTAATGATTTTCTTCTGAAAAGCTGGAGTAAGCTTCATCTTCCTTGCTACCATGACTTTTGATTGCCTAAGATTATGAATTCCCGGGTCTTTTCCCAGAACAGTTCCAGCCCCTCCCCCCATCACCTCTTGCCTGGATTATTCTGGTAGTCTTTTATTGAGCTCCTTGCTGCTAGTGTCCCTTCTCCTACTCTTCTAATGCTTGGCAGCAGATGAGTCTTCCTTAAGCAAACCTAGCAAGTATACTTTGCCTTTCCACATATGCTGATACATATTTTCTTGTTTAATTATTAGAGCAATCTGAGAAAAACTAAATCATTTCCCTGACCAAATCTATTCAGTGATTCCTCATTGCCCTCCACCCAGAGGTTCTGAGTTTCAGTTTGCCCAACTTACAGCCATTGTTGCAATACAAATGTTAAGAGTGTCCCCTTGTAACTCTCAAAAGTGTCCCAGGTTTGGAGAGTAATATTATTGTTCAAATACAAAGTGAAGTTGAAACTCTGGCTGATGGTTCATACCACTCTTGCACAGAAATTGCTCCAGACATAATGTGTTAAACATAAGCCTGCGACCCCAGCAAATCCAAGGGGCCAACTAAACACTCTGCGGCCATTCACCCTAGACAGTTATGACACAGAGAACACTGCCCTTTAAGATCATGGAGCCTACAGGCTAGAAGCCACCTTCCAATTCAAGCAATTCTGCCATTTCAGCAAAGAGCAAAGGAAAGCACAACTAGCTGATGATGGAACCAGATACAGGCATTTGTGCCTTCTAACCCTTGACCCAGGGTGTTTTCATTCTGCAAACAATGAATATAATCAGGAAGTTGCGAATCTGAGAAAGACTTTTTTTCACCCATATTAGGAATAAATTTGTATTGAGCTGTTTACATTCTTCTGTGCCTGCAGTCATGGCAGCATCTAAGAGGACTCTCTGGGGTGAGGGGTGCAATATGTTCTTGTGAAGTAGTAAAGCTAAATGACTCAGAGAGAAATCACACTCACAACCTCAAGTTCATTGACACCACCTGTGCAGTAAAGAAAGAAAACCTAAGTGCATTTTTAATTAAAACTGGGACCTCATACCAAACTGCCCAAACAAAATTATGAATAAGTCTCCAAATTCTTTTGTGCACTTCTTTTTTCCCTAGCCTCTGAGCAGGATCTCAGCTCCTTGCCTTTCCTTTGTTTTCTGGTCTTCTTTCTTCCCTTGCATCTCTCCACTATGAGTAGAAGAACCAGGTACCAAGCCTGAGCCTCCCATCATTCCTTTGCTGCTGCTGCCAGGGCCACAATGCCTGGAAGAGTAGTAACAAACAATAGGGCACCAGAGCCAAGTTACCTTATAGTGTATTTCCTCTTTCTGCTTTGAATTGTTGCACTCCAGCAGCTTCAAAGGAGTTTTAGGAAAGGATTACAAGTATGAGGTAGGCAGGGGGTAGTGGGGAAAGGGGAGTTGTTGTTTAAAGCCCAGAAGTTTAAGGGGCACCTGGGTGGCTCACTTGGTTAAATCTCTGACTCTTGGTTTTGGCTCATGCCATGATCTCATGGTTCCTGAGATAGAGCCCCATGTCCAGCTCCATGGTGACAGTGCAGAGCCTGCTTGGGATTCTCTCTCTCTCTCCCTTTCTTTGCCTCTCCCCCCCTCTCTCTCAAAACATATAAATAAACTTAAAAAAATACATGACTAGCCAAAGTAATGTTGAAAAAGTTGGAGGCATCACAATTCTGGACTTCAAGCTGTATTACAAAGCTGTAATCATCAAGACAGTATGGTATTGGCACAAGAACAGACACTCAGATCAGTGGAACAGAATAGAGAACCCAGAAATAGACCCAGAAATGTGTGGCCAACTAATCTTTGACAAAGCAGAAAAGAATATCCAATAGAATAAAGACAATCTCTTTAGCAAACAGTTCTGGGAAAACTGGGCAGCCACATGCAGAGAAATGAACCTGGACCACTTTCTTACACCATACACAAAAATAAATTCAAAATGGATGAAATACCTAAATGT
Source organism: Lynx rufus (assembly GCF_022079265.1). Lineage (NCBI taxonomy): Eukaryota > Metazoa > Chordata > Mammalia > Carnivora > Felidae > Lynx > Lynx rufus. The sequence continues at coordinate 125,776,520 of NW_025814823.1, read as the reverse complement.
AAGACAGGAAGCCATCAAAATCCTCAAGGATAAAGCCGGTAAAAACCCCTTTGACCTCGGCCACAGCAACTTCTTACTCAACACATCTCTGGAGGCAAGGGAAAGAAAAGCAAAAATGAACAATTGGGACCTCATCAAAATAAAAAGCTTCTGCACAGCGAAGGAAACAATCAGCAAAACTAAAAGGTAACCGAGGGAATGGGAGAAGATATTTGCAAATGAAATGTCAGATAAAGGGCTAGTATCCAATATCTACAAAGAATTTATCAAACTCAACACCCAAAAAATAATCCAGTGAAGAAATGGGCAAAATACATGAATAGACACTTTTCCAAAGAAGACATCCAGATGACCAACAGACACATGAAAAGATGCTCAACATCACTTATCATCAGGGAAATACAAATCAAAACCACAATGAGATACCACCTCACACCTGTCAGAATGGCTAAAATTAACAACTTAGGAAACAACAGATGTTGGTGAGGATGTGGAGAAACAGGTAGCCTTTTGCACTGCTGGTGGGAATGCAAACGAGTGCAATTACTCTGGAAAACAGTATGGGGATTTCTCAAAAAATGAAAACTAGAACTACCCTATGACCCAGCAATTGCAATACTATGTATTTATCCAAAGTATACAAAAATGCTGATTCAAAGGGTACATGCACCCCAATGTTTATAGCAGCACTATCAACAACAGCCAAATTATGGAAAGAGCCCATATGTCCATCAACTGATGAATGGATAAAGAAGATGTCGTGTATATGTATACACACACACACACACACACACACACACACACATACACACTGGAATATTACTCGGTGATCAGAAAGAACTAAATCTTGCCATTTGCAACAATATGGATGGAACTAGAATGTATTATGCTAAGTGAAATAAGTCCATCTGAAAAAGACAAATATATGATTTCACTCATATATTTGAGTGAATTTAAAAAGCAAAACAGGTGAACATACAGAAAGGGAAGCAAAAATAAGATAAAAACAGAGAGGGATACAAACCATAAGAGACTTTTATATACAGAGAAAAAAAACTGAGGGCTGCTGGAGGGATGTTGGATGGAAAGATGGGCTAAATGGGTGGAGAGCGTTGAGGGCATTTGTTGTGATGAGCACAGGGTGTTAAATATAAGTGATAAATCACTAAATTCTATTCCTGAAATCATTATTACAATATATGTCATCTAAGTTGGATTAAATTTAATTTTTTATTAAAAAATAAATACATAAATAATAAATACTTCACAGCTTTGAAAAAATTTTTAAAATGAAGGGCAGAGAGTTTTAGTTTCATAAAATGAAATTTTTCTAGAGATCTATGCACTACAATGTGCATAGAGGTAACCCTATTGTACTATACACTTTAAAAAGGTTAATATGGTCAATTTTCTGTCACATGTTTTACTAAAAAAAAAAAGCATGAGGTAGGTGTGATGGTCAGTTTTATGTGTCAACTTGGCTAGACTATAGTGTCCAGTTGTTCAGTCAGACAATAAGCCAGGTGTTGCTGTGAAAGCATTTTTTAGATGTGACTAAATCTACCATTAGTTGACTCTCAGGGAGATTATCCAAAATAGTTTGGGGAATGATTCAGTCACCTAAAAGGCCTTAAAAGCAGAGGAAGAAGGAAGTCTGCCTGTGGACAGCCACTTAACCTCCTGTGCAAGAATCCCAGCCTGCTCTTCCTGAGGCACAGTCATATGGATTTCAAACAACCCATAGATTTTGAACTTGTCTTACCTGTCCCCACAATCCTATAAGCCAATGCCTTGCAATAAATCTCTTAATCTCTAACTCCCACCACTGTTTCTTTAGTTTAAGCCTGAATGACATAGTGGAGCAGGAGACTCTTGGCTTTTTTCCCTTTTGTTATAGAATTATATAGCAGGAGAGGAGGCCATAGATTTCCAAGTGACATATATTTCAGTTGTATCCAGGTCTACGCCTTCCAGTAGGCAGTTAGATCCCAGTGGAAATAGTCCCCTTCCTGGGAATCATTCCCCTCCTTCTTTTCTACCCCAACCCCAAGTCTTTGACACTTACCCATCACAGCTATATATACATAAGACTTCCCGAAGGATAGGCCACTGATTCTCAATCCTGGCTTCACTTTGGAATGCCCTGGGGTAAGCTTTAACAATACTGAGACCTGGCCCCACACCAGACCATATGATCCTGAATCCTGGGGATAGAGCCTGGGCATGATTTTTTTTTTTTTAGTTCCCAGATGACCATGGTGAGCCAAGGTTGACAGGTCCTGGATTTGACTGGCCAGTTTTAATTATAACTTCAGTGTCAGCTTAAATCACTCTGCTACAGATAATCTAGGTAAGATTGAAATACCATTTACCACTTGTAGAAAGTCCAATGTCCTTGCCAAGGTTTCTTCACATTTACATTGTAGGGTTACCAGATTCAGCAAGTAACAATATAGGATACCGAGTTCAATAGCAGAATTTTTCAATTTATTGAAAAGGGCAGAATACAAGACATTTAGGGCATCCTGACAAAGTCAATACATGCTTCAGGACAAAATTGTGAAATACAACAGCTTGTTCTATATACAGAATGCCTGGCAATCCTATGACCCATGGACATGTCTCAGTCCAAGCTCCTTCCCTCACTGGTTTGATTTATTAAGTCTACTTGCAATCCTGTGTGTTCTGTCGGGAGTTCCCCATGTAGGAATTCATATGTCCACCTCACTTTGCTGGAGGTCTGAGGAGGAAGGTGGCGGTGGAGGAAGGGGGGGTTAATATTGTAGCAACACAAACAACTGAAAATTGCAGAAGAGGTGCCTTGTTCTATAGGGTTACTGTCATTTCACTATTTTGTCTAGTCTTGTCCTCATCCTGTTCTATTCTCCCTGCTCTTCTCTGCTCTTATCCAAATCCCAATTCCCATTCTTCTCCAATAAAGTGTGGTTGAGCAACCTCTCTAGTTTCCTTTTCATCTTCTGCTTGATGTGTCTTACCAAGATGTAGCTCTCAACAAAGATAGGCCCTTCTTTATGAGGGATCCTAGCTCCACCTTGGAAAGGCATTTATTTTTCACCCAGTTCCATGATTATGTTAATATCTTCAATGTTAACAAATATTAATTTGGTGCCATTTGAGTTTGGGGAGCCATTTTCTGCATTTTAGTATTCAGTTAGGGACATCTGCCTCTGTTTTCCACTCAACATTGGCCCTCTGAGTGGACCAATGTGAGCTAGAAAAGCTGGATTGCCTCAAACTGCCCAGCCCACTAGCCTGACTGGTTACCCAAAATGTACAATGTTACAAGTCAGCCTTTGAGTTTAATGTAGTTTTCCAACATACCTGAATCATCAGCATGACCTGGGCCTGTTAAGAGTACAGTTTCTGACCCCCAGCCTAGACTTGGATATTTGGAACCAAGTTGGGGGTGATTTGAATGCTTAGCCAAGTTTAGGAAACCCTGGTCTAAGCACTTAGAGTCCATGTTAAAATGCAAACAGAGGCATTTCCAATAGGGAAGGATTAACATCAACTGGCTCAGTTGAGTCCTGGAGCGAAGATCCAATGTGGCAGCTCACCTTACATCTCTAGGTCTAATTCTCACCTTTTTTGGGCTTGGGCCAGAAAGACCTCAATGTCCTTCCCAACTCTAGCACTCTAGGATTCTGCACCACTAGATCCTATAACAAGGCCTCCAGCTATGATCCAGGGGACTGACACATGAGAGGGAACAAAGCAGAGAAGAGGTCAATATAAAGAGGCCACAGAGTGAGAAGGAAAGCAAAGCCCTGTTGGAAAGGATACTTGAAACTGGAGGATCCTGAGTGCAGAAGGAATACAACAGGCACTTGGGGGAGACAGGAGTGACCTACAGCACAGATGGGGGACTGTCATGACATTATATCAGTGTGCCCCAGGACAGTCTTACTTTACCTCTTCATATAAAAATTATGGCCAGATGTTCCCAATATTCCTGCGGGAGAAGCCGGCCCACTTACACTCTCACTAAGAATTGCAACATGAGTGTTAAAAAGGGGAAATGCGATACCACTGAAGTAGTAATGGAGCAAGCTGTTTCATTCCCCAAAATACTGCAACTTTCGGCTCAGCAACACATTTAACACACGCAAGCAGTTGACTCAACTTGGAGGTGAACATTTAGAAAATCATCTGCAGCACATTTTTAGATGTGCTGTGGACAGTATGTCAGATTCAAGCTCAGGCATCCATAAAGGGCAGAGGAAAGGAAAGGACAGTTTGTATGACACTTAATCATCCTTGAAAAAATAGCTGCTCATCACCCAAGGCATGTCTCCCCTCGCTACTCCAATTACTTAGAAAGGAATTGACATCTGAACAAATTTTAATTCAGATTTGAATGCTTCAAATCACTCATGCAATATAAAAATATAAGTGACAAAATGCCATTTATACCCAATGTTCAAATAAAACTAAGATTTTCAAGAAGGAAATCTAGAACACTGAATGAAGTTCCAAAACAATAACTGCAACCACTCCAAAGAAATGCAATCAAATGATTAAAACACTGGTAAATAAGACAACATGTCTGGAATGTTAATTCCATATAAAATAAAATTTAAGAATAAGAGAAAGTGACTTAGTGTGCTTAAAGTAGAAAAGAAATATACTGAGAACCCCTTTGATAATGAGTTTCCTAAAGGAAAATGTGGAAGAGAGGGAAAGAGGCAAGCTGTGGTTTTCTGTGGGGTTACCGGCTACCTCAGATGGAGCCCCAGATGTGGCACATTAAGATCTATGTCTCAAGAGCCCTGTGGGGGCAGCCAGAGGACAGACTGAAAGAAGGAGGGAACCAGGAATCGGAGAGCTCAAAGTATACCTATGTGATCCTGGGTAAAAAATTGGTTGCTGTGCCTATGTTCTTATTTATAGATTGAGTATACAATGGCCAGCTCACAGCATGGTTAAAGAATTAGAAATTCTGTAGAAGTCCATGGCATATAGTAAGTACCTACTAAATAGTAGCTATCGATATGACCTGAAATCCTCGTTATGTTTTATTGTTATTACTGTTTACTAGAGACTTCTGGATGTATGCACATTATAAATTGTCAGACATTCCCTATCTAGGAGCAATTATTTGTCTCTAGTGATGTCATCATGCCTGTGTGTGCTAATAAAAACCAACACACAAATGCCAGAATTCTGAAGACTGAGAAATAAGACTGACAAATTTTGATGACAGGAAAGTAAGAAGGAAACATGGGGACATACAGTATATGCCTGGTATGCGTGTTTGGGCAATAGGAAATCAGAATAAATGCCCTGCATGTTCCACAGGAAGAACCTTCAAAACTGAGATAACAAGGTGTTGGATACAAAATATGACTCTCCTACAAATTTGCCTCGAGAGTTTACCTAAGGATTCTGGAGCCTGACTGCCCGGATTTGAACTTCGGTCCCACCACTTCCTAGCTGTGTTACCTTAAGCAAGCCACTCAACTACCCTGTGCTTTGCCTCCTCCAATGTACAATGGAGAAATGCTAGAATGTATCTCAGGGGTTGTTGTGAGTGTTACAGGTACCTAATGTGGAGGGACACTATATAAAGGGCCAGTATAGTTATTAACATCAATGTGATTTACTCAGCAAGATCTCATAGAAGTAAGGCTTTTAACTACTTTTTTGCATTTATTACTACCATTTTTTTAACTTTTTTAATACTCTCATTAATTAAACCTCTCAAAATCACAAGTTAATAAGTCTCAACATTTGTGAGTATAGACGGCTCTTTTTTCAACCAGTTTTAAAAGTTTACACATGACTGTTAGTAATGGTTAGTTGAAAAACATACAATAATTCAATAAATTTTCTTGAAGCAGCATTATTATTTTTATAGAAGCAATACTTGTAAAGGTTTTTTAAATTCAACCAATTAAAACGTACAAAAAATGCTGAAACTAAGATAACACTATATTTCAACTATACGGGACTTAAAATTTTTAAGTGGAAAAAAAAATACAAGAAAAAAAAATCCCAATGTCATTCCAAATCCAAGTACCTAAAATAACAATCAATATCACATTCACATAAATCTAGGCACATCTCCAATTAGGTAGAGAGACAGACAGATAAATAACTTCAGAAAAATGATTTACACTTGGGAGAGTTTTTCAGAGAACCGGGTTGGAAAAGGAGAGAGATGGGGAGAAGCAGTGAGTCAGGCTGTAAGAATTTGATGAAATCTTTTCCAGAATGCTCTCTCTTTTGTTGTGGGTCATGACTGCGAAGGAATCCAAATCAATCCAATGGACAAGATGGAGAACTTTACCACATTCAGTTACAATCTCATGTGTCACACTCCTCTTCTGGAAGTTAAAATGGATCGAATGCAGAATGCCCGCCATCCTCGTCCGCCAGAAGGGCTGATCCTGACTTCAAAAGGGAACAGCCAAAGGAGCTGTAACCTCAGCAGTGACCATCTTGCCAAATATAGCCAATAAAATTTACATCACTTGAAGTTTAGTTCAAAATAAATATGTTTCTAATCTAAGTGTGTTTTCATGGATCTTCACTAATGCTGACATTCTTGGCTTGGAAGCACTGGAGTTTTCTCTCTAAAGAAGCCAGGTCCATGAACAGACATGAGGAGGCAGGTGGCCATAGAATGGCATGAACTAAGCTGCAATCAAGATTTAACTACTTTTGGGGCGCCTGGGTGGCGCAGTCGGTTAAGCGTCCGACTTCAGCCAGGTCACGATCTCGCGGTCTGTGAGTTCGAGCCCCACGTCAGGCTCTGGGCTGATGGCTCAGAGCCTGGAGCCTGTTTCCGATTCTGTGTCTCCCTCTCTCTCTGCCCCTCTCCCGTTCATGCTCTGTCTCTCTCTGTCCCAAAAATAAATAAACGTTGAAAAAAAAAATTTAAAAAAAAAAAGATTTAACTACTTTTGACAATCATATATAAAAGAGAATGGACGGAACAGGGGCAGGACATTAGAATTACCTGGGTACAATAAGACAGATCTCTTCCAACATTTTGGTCCAGAGTAAATAAATCATGCTTCTTCCATTGTGTTGGTATGCACTGTTCATTAAATCCCAGTTAAAATGCATACAAGTAATCTCACTTTTAGGAATATGATGGCCCAAACATTTCGTGGAAAATTGAAGTCCCTTCAGTACTATAGTCTCTTGCATTTCTACAATCAAGTTATATTTTAGGAACTTCTAATGGAGCTATAAAAACTTCTTTTTACAAACACTGCCAAATATATCTCCCACAAGATGGTTTTAAGCACTTTAATAAATGTATTAATGACTCTTTAAATTACCCTTACTCTCACTGATCTAAAGGATGTGACTTTGAGATTTTCTGCACTTAGAGGATTATTTTAAACAATCCACGGAAAGAAAGTTTAGAGACTTTTCTAAGTAAGAGATTTAAAACTTACAAAAGGCAAATTAAGTTATATTTTACCATATTGATCAAAATTCACCTTAAAAATAATGATCCCTGACCACTGGTCAACTGATCATAAATTTTAATGGTCAGGTCTAGTAAAGGAAACTGACCTCTTGTTATGGACTGAATTATGTCCCTCCAAAATTCATATGTTCAAGACCTAATCCCCAATGTATTTAGAGATAAAGACTTTAGGGGGGTAATTAACATTAAATGAGGTTGTTAAGGTGAGCCCTCATCTAATCGGCCTCGTGTTTATAATAATAGAAGAGGCAGCAGCTATATCTCTCTCCCTTCCTCCCTCTCCCTCTCTTTCCTGCACAAGCACAAAGGAAAGGCCTTGTGGGGACACAGTGAGAAGGCAGCTATCTACTAGCCAGGAGAAGAACTCTCACCATAAGTCAACCCTGACAGCACCCTGATCTTGGACTTCAGCCTCCAAAACTGTGAGAAAATAGATTTCTCTTGTTTAAGACCACCCAGACTGTGGTGTTTTGTTATAGCAGCCCAAGCTGATTTATACATTATTTAATAAGGAATTCCAAAAGAAGATGATAAGTCCTGTGATAAGAGGAGGAAGCCCAGGATGCTGCAAAAGTACCTAAAACAGGCTTGCATCAAGAACGGTGTTGCAGAGTAGAGGACTTCTAGGCTAAATGCAAAGGATGGGCTCAAGCAGCATTTCTCCAAATGTAATCCAAAGGGATCTGGGAGACTCTGAGGCCCTCTCAGAGGAGTTTTGTGAAGTCCTGCCTTTTCCAACTGCTGTGGGATGAATTTTGTTTTTCAAAAAAAGATGTGTTGAAGTCCTAATCCCCAGTGCCTCAGAATGTGACTTTATTTGGAAATGGAACCTTGACAGAAATGAGTCAAAACGAGTCGTTAGAGTAGGGCCTAATCCAGTATGACCAGTGTCCTTAAAAGATGGAAATTTTTGACACACAGACACACACACACACACACACACACACACATACACACACACAGAACAACATATAAGGATTGAAGTTTGTTGGGACAAGCCAAAGAACCTCCAGAAATTATGAGAGAGAACTAATCTTCCTCAGCACCTGCAGAGGGAGCACAGTCATACTGACACCTTGATCTCAGACCTGAGCCTCCAGAGCTAGAAGATCATAAATTTCTGTTGTTTGAGCTACTTGGTTTGTGATACTTTGTTATGACAGCCCTAGTAAACAAGTACCTAACAAGTACATATCTGCTTGAGGCCAGATACATTTCATGTGCTTCAACCAAAACAATGTATTGCAGAGCAATATGAATTCAAAACTAAATATGAGACTCCAGTGCCTTCTATTGAGCCATCTGCATAAAGACATTTGCAAAAATGTAAAGCAATGCCACTCTTTTCACTAAATTTTTTTTTGTCTTGTCAAATCCATTTTTATATGCTCTGTTATTGCCATTACTGTTACCTAAAATCAACCAATGAGAGGCACGTGGGTGGCTCAGTCAGTTAAGTGTCCGACTCTTGGTTTTGGCTCAAGATCTCACAGTTCATGGGTTTGAACCCCACGTCAGACTCCATGCTGACAGTGTGGAGTCTGCTTGGGATTCTCTGTGTCTCTGTCTCTGTCTCTGTTTCTGTCTCTCTCTCTCTGCTCCTCCCTTTCTCATTCTCTGACCCCCTCTCTCAAAATAACTAAACTTTTAAAAAAATAAAATAAAGCAATGAATAACTATTTTTAAATTTCTTACTTTTGTTAATATAGTAAATATTGATAACTATAATTCCCATCAACAATAATTCTTTGGGGCCCTCAGTAATTTTTGACAGTTTAAAAGTGGTAGAGACAAATAATTTTGAGATCTTCTGGGAACAACTTAGCCAAGGAAAGAAAGCAGGGAAAGGATTATCCAAGACCTAGGAACAGCATGTGCAAGGGCCTAGAACACAAAGAGGAACTGCAAGCTCAAAGTAAGTGGCACACAGAGTACAAGGGGGCAGAAAGATGGGAGAGGAAAGTGGAAGGCAGATTTCAAAGGCCTTGTATAAATTCTGAAGGAGTTTAGCTTTATGCAAAGAAAGGATTGACTAGCGATTTTTGTTTGAGAAATGGTCCTCTAAATGCAGTAAGGAGGACAGATGGAGAGGACAAAACTGAAGGCAAAGAACTAGTCAGGAGGTTAATTAAGAAAACACAAAATAATGTCAATGGGAAGGGGGGATATGCAAATCAGTAAGGAGATATTAATTAAAGTGAATCAGAAGAACTTAGAAATTGTTTAGTGTGGAAGGCGAGAGACAGAGAAGCATTTGATTTAAAATAATGCCCAGTTTAGGGGTGCCTGGGTGGCTCAGTTGATTGAGCATCCAACTTCAGCTCGGGTCATGATCTCGTGGTTCGTGGGTTTGAGCCCGCGTCGGGCTCTGTGCTGACAGTGTGGAGCCTGGAGCCTGTTTCAGATTCTGTGCCTCCCTCTCTTTCTGACCCTCCCCTGCTTGTGCTCTCTCTCTGTCTCAAAAATAAATAAACATTTAAAAAAATTTTTTTAAAGAATGCCCAGTTTCAGACTTGGGCAACTGAATGACTGGTGGTAGAAATGGGCCTAAAGCTCAGGTATGGGTTGGACATACATATTTGGGAAATATTTGTATATAAGTTACAATTAAGTCACTGATGGATGAAAGTATGGAGGGTGAATATATGGAATACAAAGATAGGAGGATCACAGAAGAAACCATCGGAACATTGCCATTAAGGAAATGGCAGAAAAAGAGGAGCCCCGAGGAAGGAGAGGTCAGAGAGGCAGGAGAGGAGATGGGGAAGGCACATGTCAGAACCCAAAAGAAGCAAGAATTCAGGAAGAAAATGATGTTCAACAAAGTCAATGGACAGGTCAGATAAAAAACATTTGAGAAGTATCCATTAGGATTAATAAAAAGAAAGGAATTATCATCCTGGTAATAGAAATTTTACTTGGATAATACCTATCCCCTCAAGTAAATGTACGTTTACATGCATAAACAGCTTCTCCCCATCCACTTACCCCTATTTATGACAAATTTATTGACTTAAATAAGATCTGAGGTTTCTGGGGGAAGAATTATCTCTAGCCATGTTCAAAATTAGATTCAGACATACAAAAAACATCTGAAAAAAGAGAAAAGTATGAGCTTATAGGGTAAAGAAAGAAATCAGAATTCAAGAAAGGATGAAAGGGCAACTTGTAATAAATCCCCTCTGTAGGAAGAACTTTGGCAGAGTCTAGCCCTGTCTATCCAATAAGGCAGACACTAGACACAGATGGCTATTAAACACTGAAAAGGTGGCTAATCCAAACTGCTCTAAGTAGAAAAAAATACACACTGGGTTTTGAAGACTTGATTTGGGGGAAAAAATGGTATAAAATAAAAATAGCTTTTATATTGATTACACTTTGAAACAATAATATTTGGGGTATATTGGGTTAAATAAAACATATTATTAAAATTAATGTTATCTGACTCTTTACCTTTCAAAGGTGGATACTAGAAAATTTAAAATTACACTTGTACCTTGTACTATATTTCTATGGGACAGTGCAGATCTCGACAAACAGCTACAGGCCCTGAAGGTCAACAGGAAATTGTGTATCTAAATTTTAAGAAATAATAAAACTGACTTACTAATCTCTTTAATACTTGGAACTCAAGAGGCATCCAGAGAGCTCAGTCATTTAAGCATACAACTCTTGATTTTGGTTCAGGTAATAATCTCACGGTTCCTGAGTTCCAGCCCCACATCCAGCTCTGTGCAGATAGCATGGAGCCTGCTTCGGGTTCTCTCATCCTCTCGCTCTCAAAAATCAGTAAAAAATTAGAAAAAAATACTTGGAACTCAAGCAACTCTGCTTTGGGACCATTCTTGCCACCAGCTGAGCATTCTTCCACCTATTTTTATTTTTTTTAATTTTTTTTTAAAATTTTTTTAACGTTTATTTATTTATGAGACAGAGAGAGACAGAGCATGAACTGGGGAGGGTCAGAGAGAGGGAGAAACAGAATCCGAAACAGGTCCAGGCTCTGAGCTGTCAGCACAGAGCCTGACGCAGGGCTTGAACTCACGGACCGCGAGATCATGACCTGAGCCGAAGTCGGCAGCTTAACCGACTGAGCCACACAGGCGCCCCCCACCTATTTTTAAAAAGGCAGCTAAGCAACAAGTGAGGTCCTTCCTGTAGGAATAGTGCCTTGATCTTCAGAGATCAGCCTTGAGAGCATTCTCAAATCATTCAAGAACCCCTAAAATGCCCAAAATAGTAGTTGGAGATTGTGAAAGGAGCTAGAGTTCCTAAATTAGGAGCTGAGGTTTGGAGCCAATGTGAAATTATTCATAATCTCAAACTACTAAAGCCAAAGGCAGTAGAGCTATAGTAACTACTTGAAGAAAATATGTTAGGATCCTTTTAGCTGCAAGTAAGAAAACTTAATTCAAAGTAGCATAAGCAATAGGGGAATGTCTCACACAACAGAAAATTCAGAGATAATGCAAGGTCCGAAGTTTGTTGATCAACACAGTTCAGAGCTGTGAGCAAGCATCCAGTTTGTTTTTGTTTGTCTCCTTTTCCCACACATGCTATTAGAGTTCATAAAATGCTGCTTTGTTGTTGTTGTTGTTGTTGTTGTTGTTGTTTCTCATGGTTATAATTGTTACTAGCTGTATCTGAAGCTACATTATTTCTTTATATACAACCTTAAAGTTAAAAACTTACTACCCAGGTGACTATGTTAAGAGCAATTATCTTTCCCAAGGGCTATCAGCGAACTCTCCTTGCATCTCACTTGCTAGACTTGAGGCACGTGCCCATTCTTGAACCAATCACTGGCCAGGGTGTTGGAATTATACTCAAACCGATCAGGTTCCCTTTTCCAGAGCTGAGGAGATAGGCTGCCTCCCCAGAGCACTTTGCCTCACAATAGGGTGAGGTAGGTACTTGGGAAGTATTCAGGTTGTGTTAGGGGGAAGAGGGCAGGGAATTTGGCTGGCGGACAACCCAGAGTCCCCAGCAACTCTGTTTAAATACAAATAAGAAGGAGACGATGGGGGCGAAGCTTAAAAACACGAAAGAGGGAATAATACCTCTAGCCAATTATTCAGTCCTCAGATAGCTTTCCTCAGCTTCATGTGAGCCCCACAACTGGTGTGGCTCAGGGAAAACCACCTAATTTTAAGTGGTTAAAGCAATAGTTCATTAGGAAAGTAAAAGCATTATAAAAACAAAGGTCCTGTTCCAAAGCTGAATGTCAATAACTTTCAAAATATCTGTTGGTTGGTTATTTGTTGTCCGCTCATTTGCATAAATGGCAAAGAATCAAATAATCCTTACTCAGCTTTTGCTTCATTTCCAGCAGACATACTTAGCCCATCTTGATGTTCTACGTCTCTGCCTTTCCATAGTCCCCACACTTTTTGGACCACAGTAGCAAGAGTATATTTTCTGGTGACTATGTTCCAAGCCTTATTTGATACCGATAGGCCATGATCTAAGAGGAAAGAGTAAGCATGTGGGATCAGGATTTGCTTTGTAACTGAGCAGGGGACAAAAGATGTCCTTTAGTTACTGTTGTGTTTATCACAAAACAGCTTGGGTTTTAAAACCCTCAGCATTACATATTCTAATTCCCCCACATGACTTCTTCTGTAGCAGCCCAAAGGTCAACATCTACAGAAGGAATTGGAGCTCCACAAAGTTGTCTCTTCATTCAGCACAATGAAACACAATGAGAGTATACAGTCAGGGCTAGTAATTAAATGAAACAAATCATGCTGACATGGCTCCAATCAACCATGGAATTTTGGACTTAGAAGAGACCTTCAAGACAATCTAGCCCTCTGTGGTAGGCAAAGTAATGCCTGCCTCCCTCAAAGATGTCCACATGCTAATACTCAGAATCTGTAACTATGTAAACTTACATGGCAAAAGGAAGTTACACATTATTAAATTAACAAATTTGAGATGGAAATTAACCAAGATTATCTGGGTGGGCCCAAAGTAATCACAAGAGTCCTTATAAGTACAAGAGGAGGGGCAGGAAAGTCAGAAATGGGATATGTTACTGGTAGCAGAGATCAGAGGGAAACAGTAGCTAGCTGGAAGGGCTCCTCTAAGCAAAGCAATACAGCCTATAAAGGCTGGAGAAGGTAAGGGAACTGATTCTCCCCTACAGGCTCCAGAGAGAATGTAGCTCTGTCAACACACAGATTTTAGACTTTTGACCTCCAGAGCTTTAAGAGAATAAACGTGTGTTGTTTTAAGACACTAAGTTGTGGCAGTTTGTTACAGCAGTGATAGGACACTTATACATCCTATTACTTCATTTTGTAAATGACTCCCCAGTCCCAGTATTTGCCACACACTGAGATTCTTGCATTTTCTTCATGTATTTCCTTCGATTACCATGCTTAACCACTGCAGTATAATAATATGTTCATTTGCTAACTATCTCTAACTGGACTCTGAGCATCTCTAGGGTAGACACTGTCTTTTCCTTTTTTCATCTTCAATAATACATAACACAGGTTTCTGACCCACAAAAATCATTTCATAAATATCTATTAGCTGGAAAATAAAAAAAAATTAAAAATTAAAAAATTAGAAAATTAGAAAATTTAAAAAATAAAAAATTGCAGCCCCATCTAAAAATCCCCTAGATAGACCCTAAATCACAAAAAACTAATGACAGCACTGTCCAACTTCATAGCTACGTGTTAGCTTCATGCCAGAACTGGCAATACTGGGCACATTTAAGAAAAATTAACAGCAAGATCTCTTTCTAATAAGGGTGTAGGTTGTAAATACAGAGCTATAACTTTGGTCCTTGCACTTCAGGCAAATGTGGATCTATACACCTGAGCAGGGATGGTAGGTAACATCCTATTGGCCTTAGCTTAACAGTCAGCATCCTCAAGGAACAATATGGATTCTCTCTACTGAATCCTCCCACAGCAAAGACAAGAAATACTGCTCAGTGATGCAAACTCTGTTCCCTGTGCCTCAGGGGTTGAGCTTTCCCCAGCCCTCACTCACAGAGCAATACAGTGTCAGTGTGGTATGGTAGGTCAGAGCTGAGCCAGCAGGATGCAGACCAAAAGCACTGGAAAGGCTCTGAAACCAGGCCCTAAAGAACACTGAGAGTCACAATCTCAGAAGAAACCACATTTTATTGTAGAGTCCGAAAGTCCAGTTCATGGTGAGAATTTTGAGAAAAGTGAAAGGGTCAGAAGGCAAGAGGCCCTAGAATGGGGGTTTGATTACAGTAAGATCAGAAAGGAGTAAGAAGGCAAGAGGTGTTTCCCATGAGTGGGGCTGTATAGGCTAAAGGCTCGTTTAGATTTGACCTAGGTGGGAGTAATGAGTGGGTGGCCAGTTTTTAAGGCTGGGACCCAGGGCAGATCCTTGGGGTCAGGGAGAAGGCCTCTAAATTTGTTTCTTAAACTACTGGGACAAAATGCTGCAGTAGTAACAGAAGTGGTATCAGGGAGGCAATAATGCACTCCAGTGTTGTTTGCAGAAATAGATAATGTTCTCCAAATGGAGGTGGCTTTCTGACTTCTCATTTTCATATGGGAAAAGATCTGTCCCCCTGAATGCAGGGTGGGCTCAGGAAATCACAATTTCTCTCATTCAGTCCACAAGGCTTTGTACTAGGGGTAGGTATGTAATCGCATCCGGGCCAGGGTCCTTCCCCAAGGATTTTTCAGACAGTTGTTGGCAGAGAGCAATTTCTGTCTTCCTTGATAGTGGCTGTAAGGATGTGATCCACGTTGCCACAGCCACATTCTCCCACCCTCCCCCACAAGAAGAAGCTGAGAGAATGGGGTCAAGGCTCAGAGAGACAGAAAGATGAAAAGGAGACTCCTGGCTGGCCTGAACCCTTGGAAGTCCCCAGGGGTCACCCTCATTCGTTTAGCTATTCTTTGAATTTCACCAACCACACCAATAACTCTCCCTGTGGCTTAATCTGTTTGAAATCAGTTGCCAGTCACTGTGAACAAAAAGTCTTTCAGGGGCACTGGGTATATATACAGCCAAGCAACAAAAAGCAACACAAAGCTTACGTAGGCTCCTGCTTCACTTCATATACCACAGTTTCTGAAGAGGAGCCCTCCCTGCCTGCACGCATCACCTTACTTCTGCCCACATCTGGGTTAGCCTCCTGACCATGATGTGCAAATGCTGCCGAAACCACGTTTTATGGTGTCCCCTAATCTACAGAAGGTGGAGGAGAGCAGCCCACTGCAGGAGGCAGACAGAGGGGGTGAGCAATTCTTTAGCTATAAATATTCCTTTTAAGGAACATTAAAGACAGAGCATGACAAAAGTTTCTCTCCGGTTCACCAGCTTTGGTTGTTATTGTTCCAGAATACTGCATGGCAGATAATATACACAGGCCAAACATTCATGAGGACATTTAAAGAAAGAGGGAGAGAGGAGAATTTCTGGAATAATACCCTTTTATTTGGTCAACCAATGAATCGCCTCTTTTGGCTGCAGCACAGTCATTAAAGTTTCCAGCTTCTGAGTCTGCTTTCATTCTTTCCAGCCTCTCCCACTGAAGTCCAAAGGATGTCTCCAGTCCTGGAAATGAGCCCCCCTCCCACTCCTCCATGTGCCTGAGCTTCATAATGCGTTGACCAAAAAAGAAAATTAATTCAAAAACGTTTCCTGAGGACACATCATTGCAAGGTGCTACAGTAAAACTCAGAGTTTCACAGCCATGTGTTAGGTATGGTTCCTGACCTCAAGTAGCCAATAATAACAATAACAGTAATGACAACAGCTAACATGGACTGAGACCTTATCATGTGCTGAGTCCCGTGTAGAGGATCTAATCTAAACACCAAAGGAAACCAGAAGAACACCAGAATTACCATTATCCCTATTCTGGAAATGAAGGGAGACACCAAGAAAAAGTGTCTTGCCCAAGGTCATGTACAAAGTTAAGTGACTGGAACTCAAACTCAGGTCCAAATTCTAAGTCTCTGCTCTTAACCTCTTAACCTCTTGGCTTAAGAGATGAGAACTCTGTTTACAAGGGGTATTTTATGAAATAGAGTAGGGTGGGGAGAAAGTTACACACATACACAGTGCACAAATGTGGTCAAATATTACCAGAGAATTTGAAACGTTAACAGAAGAGTTCTTTTTGCTATACTTATAACTAGTTGTAAGTTTGAAATTATCTCAAAATAAATTACTAAATTAAAAAGTATGCCTATCTTGGAGCACTCCATGAGTGAATATTAGATAAGTGTTTTTCCACCTATGCCTATTTCCTAGAAGGAAAGGGTTGTCCTAATTTACATTTCTTTGTTAATGAGCATAAGGGTTTTTTTTTCCTTTGCCTTTTGTATTTTGTTTTTTTCTTTTTTCCTTTTTTTTTTTTGCCTTTTGTATTTTTACTTTCAGTCAATTATCTGTGGTTTTTTCCACTTTTTCTAATGGGGGTGCAGTGGATATTGTGGTGCCCCACCCAGATCTCATCTTCGGGGCTAGAGCACTCATCTCCCAGCGGCTGGGAGTATTAGCTGTTGATGGCTCATAGTTGCATCTCTCCCTGGGAATTCTTTCCACTGGCAGGAAGCTGGCTCATCCATGGTTCCTCCCTCTTCCAGGGGCAGGACATGACCGTGACTGACTGATGTGGTAGCATGAAGGCTTGACCCTGGCCTGAACTGGGGACAACTCTGAAAGGCCAGCCCAACTCCCAGTAAAATTGAGCAGATATTGCATATCCGCATCTCCCTCTGCCTACTCATGTCATCCTGACTTCTCCAGAAAGCACCTCTAGCAAGCCTTCTATACATAATCCCTACCTCAGAGCCTGTCTCCTGGGAACCAAGACGGGCAGAGCATCTTTTTTTCACTGATGCACAATACTAAGAGCTACGCTTATTGTCTTTAAAACTTGAAAAGTCTCAGCAAAATTTAATAGAATGCAAGATGTTCACTGCTAATCCACTCACTATTATCATTAAAATCTCTTCTATTACTCACATCTCACTCATGCTTACAGAGAACCTACTATGTGTTTTTCAGAGGCTGTGTGTGAGTCACTTGATCCATGTGATCTTAAACCATGAAGGGCATAGGCTCTGGAACCCAGAACCTGCCTGTGTTCAGACCCAGATTTACCTTTTGCCAAATTATCTAACCTGTATCTGCTTTAGGTGCCTCGTTTACCAAAAGGGGGCTGCTGTTAGTTCCTACCTCAGATGGGTGGTGATCAAATTAGTGAATTAATGGAAAGATGATTCCTGCTATATAGCAAACATTTAGATGATGGTGATGACTTTTACAACCATCCAATGAGATAGCCTATTTTACTGCGCAAGGCCATTATAAGTATCCAATGTCACACTAACCCTTATTTTAGTTTATAGGTATAACATAAAATATTTCAAAACAGCTATCAGGAGTCCAGAGGGTTACAGCTTCTGTTCATATCAAGTTTCACAGTTATACAACAGTATATAATAATCTCATTAAAGCCACATTCCAACCAGAGTCCTGGTACGTTCAAATGAACAACTGCAAATAAGTGAAGCCAAAGCCATACAAAGTTTTCCATGTATAAGCTTGAATTATATATAAACATACTTGACATTATCTTGAATTATGTTTCAAGGCATCTATGACTCTATACTTTAGATCCATTTTAATGTATTTAGGCTAATCACAAGGGCTGAGTGTGTGGGTACATATTGGCATGTTGAGTGCTTCTATGTTTCTTCTAGAAAAGAGTGTTGAATGCAATTACAGTGAAGTTGAAGGCTGAGAATCAGTCTTCTGTTACCAAATAGTGGGACTGAGAGAATAAACAGTATAAACGAAGTATTATTTATATTTGCCTATCAATTTTGTGCAACTGGTGCCTCTCCCAGTATTCCAAAACTAATTTGTGCAGTGTATGTTCTAGGTGCTCCTTTATACTTGTTCTAGGTGCTCCTTTATACTTTATACATGGGAAGTAAGAAAGGTAAATGCCAGCTTATCAATCTCTCTAAATTTTATCATTACAAATTTTCTATTTATGGGTTTGGAAAGAATGGGTTTTCCCACATTTACTTACTAGGAAATATGCATGCATTTGGAATGCTTCTGGCCTAGAGAGTTTCACTCACAGAATCATGTGTACATCCAAACTAGATTTGGTCTTGAAAATGCTGATTTACCTCATTGCACGAACAGCCAAAGTGAGGCATTTATAATGTTCATTTAAGCATTACTTCATTAAAAGGAACTAAACACCACCCCTCAGTATACAAGTTATTTAACATCTTATGCAAATTACTTAACCTCTGTGCATCATTTTTCTAATTTATAATATGTGGGTAATACTAGTACCCAACTCAGGGAGTTGTTGTGAGGACCAAAGGACTTAATAAACATAAAGCTCTCAGAATAGTGCCTAGAATGTAATAAGCACTGCATAAGCAATAGACATTATAACTTTATTATTACTATTATCATCATCATCATCATAATTGCTATTATTAAATATAATTAAATATAAGCTTTATTTCATGTACCTTATATATTCAAAGTAATATTTATTTTCACTATAGTATGATTCATTCTTGTCTTCTGATTCACACTGTTTTTTTCTCCCCAACTTTATACACATTGTTGAGGTTTGGCTATTACATTTTCTTTTTATTCTATTCATAATGTGAGACACACTTACTATGAGACTTTGAAAGCCAAATAAAGCCTCATAATTCTTTCTGTAATGGAGCAAAGAAAATATTCAATTCTATTTTACTCTTAATTGGAGACATTTGTTCTATTCCTAATTAATGAATTATAAGACCTCAAAGCTGGAGACATTGAAACAGTATTCATTTTACATCTTTCCAAATTCCTGTAGGGCAAACTCATGGCAAAATGCAGGAGAAAATGAAACCAAACTTAAGGATGATTACCTTAATCATAGGTTAATCATAGGTTACTACAGTTGAAAAATTCTTGTTTTCTAAATTCAAAATGCTTAGTTTTTAAGTCTTTTAATTTATTCCATGCAAAGGAAACAAATAAATGAACTCAAATGATACAAAGGTCAATACAGTTTAAAAGTCAATACTGGTCCCCTCAGTGGAAAATGATTTAAACTTAACAATACTGAAAAACAAGGAGTCAGCACCTCAAGCAGACAATTTTAATTGACTAGTAAAAGCCATTCTACAAAAGACTAAAATGGAACAACAAGTACATAGGTGGCACCATGACAATTAGAAGCTATGTGTAACATGGCACCCTGTCCCCTTGACACAAGTTGTGGGTTCAGACAGCCCCAGAAGTGGTGATTTGCTTTGTGAAGGTTGAAAGAGATTGAATAGCAGGGCCCTGGTGGCTATGACAGAGACGTCTCCAGCCTGCTTCTGTCAGCTAGAATGAGGAAATAATTTGCATCGGGTCCAGCATGAAACATACGAGATTCCACTGAGCCCACCAGGATAATCTCCTCATCGCAAGATCTTTAACTTAATCACACCTACAAATGTGTGGCCATGTACAGGAACATATTCACAGGTTTTGAGGATTAGGATGTGGACATCTTGGACGGGGGTGCATGGGAGGGAGATGGAAAGTGCATGATTTCACTTATCACAGATGCTGGTACCTGCTTGACAGAAAATGTCTCAGCATTGCTGGCTTCCTATAGCCTAAGACCTGGAGCCCTCCCTGCCTGACCTCTAGTCAGCCTGTTCCCATCTTCTCTCTTTTTCACCAATTCTTTCCAATTCCTTTGTCTTAAAACCACTAAATACCTATTACACCAAACTCTTGAGTCTCACTATGACACTCCTTTGCCCCATGGCTTTCACTGTGGCCTGGTTCTTCCTACTCTGTTCATGCCCTATCCCTCATTCATGGTATCTGCTCCTATTTCTATCCCAGGAATATAATACCGGGCCTGCAGCTATGATTCTGCTGTCCCCACTGTGGCCTAAGACCTGCCTCGACCTGGGGCTAGGATAAACTGTTTGAGAAATTTCTGCTTTGAGGGGCGCCTGATGGCTCAATCAGTTAAGCGTATGACTTCGGCTCAGGTCATGATCTCGCAGTTCGCGGATTCGAGCCCCACATCAGGCTCTGTGCTGACAGCTCAGAGCCTGGAACCTGCTTCAGATTCTCTGTCTCTCTCACTCTGCCCCTCCCCACTTGCACTCTGTCGCTCTCTCTGTCTCTCTCTCTCTCTCTCAAAAATAAATAAACATTAAAAATAATTTTTTAAAGAAATTTCTGCTTTGAAGGGAGAGGAAAGAATGCTCCTGAAAGAGAATTACAGATAGGATGGGCATAAGTGTGAAGAACAAAGGGAAACCAAACCCAAGGTCTTCATTTTTGGAATCTTTCTGCCTTGATGGAAAAAAAAAAGGTCACCATCAGCACCTATTTAGACAACTTATAGTATATTCACAAAAACAGAGTTAAAAATGAAAATTTGTTTCAGCTATGAAAACACACTATTAATTATATTCTTTGTGTGAAGAGCCAATCTTTCACAAATATATCAGATCAACTTTTCACTTAAAACTCAGTTTTAAGTTTTATTGGATTGCAACACTAACCACAGGATGACTACAGAGTAATGAGAATGATTTCACAACCCACATAGCAATAGAGATCCATGCTTTACTCCACTGTTCTACTTTCTCTGTGCATGGCTCACATAGTAAGCCAAAAGAGTCATATCTCTATGAAATGAGAAGTAATAGTGCCAAATAATGTCAGAGAGTGCCTACAAAAGGCCAGGGCTCCATGAAAGCATCCTAGGCCATTGTGGCTTCCTTTGGATGGTCCTAACTCTCCATCTAACACATGTACATGGAGGGTAATCCATGGAGGTATCTATCTATCTGTGCTCTGTTCTCAGTGCTGCAGTGCAGACTTACTTCTCCTTCCTCCACATCAGTGAATTATGAAATATCTGAGCCCTAGTGTCCTAACTTCTCTTGTCCCACAACAGAATTAGAGGTCTTTGGGTTCAAAAGCTAAGATTCCTAGAGACTTTAGAGCGGAAGGTAAAAGAAGAGCAAAGAACTCAATATGGTGAATAAAGACACAAGGGCTCAGGATTTACCATGCATGAAAAAGAGACACAAGGCTGTGGGAGCAGCTCTGGAGAGGAGGGCACTCATATACCAGTTATGACTCACAGACAGCCAGTCATTCACCACTGAAGCCTTGGGCATAACACAGAAGGTACCTGTGGCCAAGACTGACTCAGTGAGCGGGCAGCTGTGAGAAGTGTATGAGAGCCCACCATAGGTGATGGAGGGACACTCAACCACAATACTTCAAAAACTTTGCAGAGCAAGCAAAATGACCAGCCAACACTAAACCTAGGCCTTACTCCATGATCTGGGGGACCTTGTAAATCCTCTGCCAACCACCCCATGGTGTAAGCCTAGGTAACAACAAGAACTCCAAAACCATGACTAAAATTAGGTATGACAATATTTTGGTAAATGTGATCATGGAGCCAGATTTATTTTAACTTGAAAACAAAAGAAAAGCAATATAGCATACCTTGCACTTAAGGGTAAATTCTCCTAAGAGAATTTATGATTTTCACATAAATACATATAGGAAAGAAATTTTAAATTTTTACATATGTCCCATACACATACATACCATCTTTGAGTTTGTTTCTTTATTGGGGAAAAAAATTGCAAAAAGGAGAGCTCCTTGGGTAAAATATGGAATACAGATCAGAATTTTTATTTGCATGGGGTTAAAAAAAACAATACATATTAAGAAAAAAAGATAGATACTTCATTAGGAAAAGAGTCTGCCTTTGAAATCAAGTTTACTGGAGGAATTTTAAAATATTAGCTGAAACTTCACAGTTTATCAAATCCCATATTTGAAAAATCAGCCCATAAAATATTCTAAACAAGATGTGTCAAAAGAGGATGTTTGATTGATGCATTATGTTCTTTCTTCCTAGTTTTTAGATTTCATATATCTTTTTGCCAAATAGTTGTAAACTTTTAAACTCCTTTCCAGTGATTTATCTTTATCTTTCAAAATGACAGCTCCACTCTGCTTTCATATTTTTAAAAGAAGAAATGTAAGACATCTCAAATGTTTCTCTTTAATGTAATAAAAATTTCCGGATCTTGTTCCATTCCCTGATTTTATTTTGTTAATGGAATTATAAAAATAAAAATAAATAAAAATTTACAAATGCACAAATTACAGTGTACAGTTACTCAAAATGATTTACCATTTTCTATGACCTTGAATTGATCTCAGGTTTATCAAGATAACTGATTTTAAAAGTCCTATAATACATA
This sequence comes from Lynx rufus, assembly GCF_022079265.1. NCBI lineage: Eukaryota > Metazoa > Chordata > Mammalia > Carnivora > Felidae > Lynx > Lynx rufus. Next base: position 125,753,768 of record NW_025814823.1, on the reverse strand, counting down.
GGGTAAATATAGGGCATATTTAAAAAGAGAATATTCCCAGAAAATGCAGGAGACAGTTTCACTTTAAATGTCTCCACAACTTTCAAAATGAGACATTTCCCAAAATTTTGTTAAGCCAGCTACTTACACTGTCATCCATACAGAAAGCTGTGGTCCTGGGGGGGACTGGGGAAGACAGTAGGGGAGAGGGAGTAAGAGGAAGTGTGGATATAGAGGTGCCAATATCTCACTTTAAGCAGACTGCATATAAAAAAATTAGATTTTAGGGGCGCCTGGCTGGCTCAATCAGTCAAGCATCCGACTTCAGCTCAGGTCATGATCTCATGGTTCACCAGTTCGAGCCCTGCATTGGGCTTGCTGCTGTCAATGCAGATCCTGCTTGGTATTCTCTCTCTCCCTCTCTCTCTCTGCCCCTCCTCCACTTGCGCTCTCGCAAAAATAAACAGTAAAAAAATTAGAATTTAAAAATTGCTAATGAGGCACTATGTTCCCTTATAAAATGATTCTTTTCCATCGGGTTTCTTGGAGTAACAAAATACTCTGTTCCATATCTAACTAGAGAAAAGCAGTGTGTTAGGACAGAGTGAATGCTTACTGAAATTAATACATCATAGACTTGTCTCCTAAAGGGAAGGGGTGGTCTCTAGTATATGAAAAAATATTTACACACCTTTTCAGGAATATCTCTACTGTATGCAGTAGGCCAGTTCTCTATAAACAAAACACAATGTGTATATATAATCTATATAATAATAACTGATATTAGTGAAATATACTTTCTACTTACAAAGAACTTTTATACTCACTTTTTAAAATCCTTACAACAAATCTTTGAGGTAGAAATTATTATTAAAATCCTCACTGTAAATGAGGAAAAAGTTCAGAGGATCAAGAGCACCCATATTCTTTCTGCCTTTAGAACAGATGTTGTTCAAGATGTAGCTGCTACTACAAAACGGTCCTTTCACACTGAGAGCTCACTGGCAGCATGCTCTAGTCCAGATCCGGAGAACTTGGCAGAGGAGAGTCTGTGTGTTGTACCTGGCTGAGGTCAGGCAGCAGCATCGGGGCCACTACCGCTCGGTGCAGCCTGCTGTGCTGGCCTGGCAACCAGGCTGCTGTACAGCCCTCCATGGTGAGACCTCAGCTTCTAAAGTTGTCTCTCGTTGTGTCTTTAATGCTTTTGTTCTGACCACCCTGCCTCAGCAAAGCATGACCCCCATGTCTGCCCATATGGATTCACTGTCTACAAGTTCAAGTGCACACCTCGATTCCTCTCTTCTCTGCGTGTCTCCTGATCAAACATACGACAATGAAACCCAGGGCACCTTTGGTGAAGCCCTCACCGCTGGTGCTGCCATGATCAAACACTGGTGAGAGCACGTGAACCAGAAATTCGTGGGCATGTCCATCCTTCACAACTCCTAATTCCACCAAATCCCCACCACCATCCCCCACCATCTCTCCCACCACACATACATTCATTTTGCCTCAGTTGGAGAAATGGTAATGTCCTAATCAGCTATCCATTCTGAGTAGGTCAATTTATAGCTCTGAAATTCACACGAATTATTTTTAAAAGCATTTAACAAACACTTACATGGGACCTACAATATACCAGATGCTGTTTTAAGTACTTAAAAGTAATGGCACATTTAATCCTAACAATCCATGTTTCATTTCACAGATAAGAAAAGTGACACAGGGAAGTACCTTGCCCAAGATCACTCACTAGGAAGTGAAGGGCCAAGATTCTAAGATGGAAGAATCTAGTTCCTGAATCCATCTCTCACCTGCTATACTCTACAACTTTCTGGGTAGGGCACAAATGGGTGCTTTTAAGAAAGGATGGATGGAAAATGAGTGATAGTGTGGCCTAAACTGAAGAACACTTACCCTCAGGTAGAGGAGACAAAAAAGTGATCTCAGCAGGTTGATAAGGTAGCAGCACAGATTCCCTGCTCACAATCAAACATTACTTGGGAATTTCAGGCTTCCAATTGTTTCACCACCCTTTCTTCCTCCCCACCCTCACCCCACACCAAAAAGAACCAATCTGGAAACCTCTCACGAGCCCTCTCACAAAGGAAGGCTTATTTATAATATTTCCTTCTTTTTTTAAAATTTTTTAATGTTTATTCATTTTTTGAAAGAGTGACAGAGACACAACGCAAATGGGGGAGGGGCAAAGAGAGGGGAAGACCCAGAATCTGAAGCAGGCTCCAGGCTCTGAGCTGTCAGCACAGAGCCCCACACAGGGCTCAACCTCAGGAACCATGAAATCATGAACTGAGCCAAAGTTGGATGCTTAAAATGACTGAGCCCCTAATATTTTCTACCACCTAATTGTCAAGATGTAGAGATTATATGGTCCCATTAAACAGAGGCACTGCTTTTATAACTTACAAATAATTGTTTTGATCAACTGTAGCAAACAGACACTTCCCTTGAGCTGGCAAAAAGGAAAAAAAAAAACCTTAATGGCTTTATATCTCAAATATCTATGACACTACTTGTTAGAAGGGCGTGTTGGTTTGTCTTATTTTAGGGGACTCGTTTTCTTTCTTAATTCAGCATTCAAATCACATGGTTGTACACTGAAAAATCAGTTTGATCCACATCTATCTGTAGGTCTTTTGTGTGGCAGTATTACACATATCTCACCATTTTCCTTAGATTAGCTTTATTTTGTGATGACCTGGAGAGAGTGGTAATGTTATAACTCCAAATTTATGTTGTAATATTGGTTTTTCTCTGGCCTAAAAAGGACTAGTTGTTCCCCATTCTGCACTGCATGAGCTCAACTTCTTCAGTGAGTTATTATTGACCTGTGTGTAACTATCTGGGTGGGCTTCTGGTAATAATCAAAGCGCCACCTCCATTAAATCCCAGGGAGAGAGCCGACAGCGAGGACAGCAGCAGCAGAGTTCATAGGAACATTGCACCATCAGAAAGAAGAAGGTTTAAAGGGCATTTGTGTGTTCTTTCTGCTTTTCAGGCTATAAAACTATAAACATCTGATGATAAAGTATCCTTTTAAATACTCTGAATAATTTATTGGACTCTTGCTTACAGCAGGATTCTATTGTTTCTTGACACTTCATTTTTGCAATTCGGCAGTGGTTTTGGAAACACATCAAAGATTCCTTCAAATAACACTTTAATCCAAATCCCATAAGGAAGAGATTTTGAATATTTAACTCTGAACTTTAGCATCTGAGAGGAAAAGAATGGGGGGGAAGGGAGGAGACAATGAGAGAATATTATAGAGGTAGCATGGATCACTAGCAAAAAAAAGTTCTGGAATCCAAAAATGAATATTAATTTCACCTCTCCAAGTGTTTCACTGTGATCCAAAAATAAATGAAAACATCCTTAGGCTGTTGTCTCCTAACTCCCAAACCCAGATATTGGATGCATCAGTTAAAACCAAGCTGGGCTGCATTATTTAAAAAGATAGTAACAACAGTGGTATAAACACATAATAAAAGTCTGAGGCAGACAGTTGAGGGCTGATCTGATCAACCCATAGTTAGGGACCCAGGCTTCCACTCTGTGGCCCTTCTCCATCCTTGGCTTTCCAACTCACGGTTTAAGATGGTTCCTTGACCTCCAGCTACCATGGCCACATTCCAAACAACAAGGAAAAGGAAGGACTAGAGAAGAAACATGCTTCTGTGCTTAAAGAATATTTTAGAAGTATTCTTCCATATCGCATTTCATTTTCCAAACTTAGTCACATGGCCACACCCTTGTCACAAAGAAGCAAGAAAAGGTAGACTTTTACCAAGTAGCAAAGGGCCCAGTGTTACAAACAAAACAACAGGCCCAAAGTGGAATTAGTTATGTAAGCCTCAGGTAACCAAACCAAGACTTAATTACAGTTTCAGCTGTGCCAGAAATGATATCTTAAACCAGGAAATCAGGAATCTCCTGATCAGCTCGAGTTAAGCAGTCTGCCTGATAGACCCCAGCCAACCCCTAAAGGAAAGTAACCTTGCAATAACCACTCTGCTTTTTTACAACTTCCTCCTTCCCACTCTCTTCTGCCTATAAAAGTTTTTCATTTTATATAACTCCTCAGAGCTCCTTTTTCTCTGCTAGATTGGATGCTTCCTGATTCAAATTGATTTTTGCTCAAACAAATGCTTAAAAAAATTATAATATGCCTCAGTTTATCTTCTAACACCAGCTTAGCAGGAAGCAGAGAATAGATTTGGGGAGGCAATTGGTAGTCTCTACCCATGGAAATGAAGGCTTCTCTTCTGGGATATTGAAACATGTCCGTGAAATGGTAATATTCTCCAAGCATTGCATAGCACTAAGCTGTTTTCTCTCCACCCTAGTCTTCCCTGACCTGTACCGGTTGGCACTGCATACTAGCGCCATCCCCAAATCTGACAATGTCTTTCAGGTTTGTAACAGAGACTCTAAGTTGCATGTGTTGTTTAGAGCTTTAGAAGATGCTTTCTAGGGGGGCGCCTGGGTGGCGCAGTCGGTTAAGCGTCCGACTTCAGCCAGGTCACGATCTTGCGGTCTGTGAGTTCGAGCCCCGCGTCAGGCTCTGGGCTGATGGCTCAGAGCCTGGAGCCTGTTTCCGATTCTGTGTCTCCCTCTCTCTCTGCCCCTCCCCCGTTCGTGCTCTGTCTCTCTCTGTCCCAAAAATAAATAAACGTTGAAAAAAAAAAAAAAAAGAAGATGCTTTCTAGGGAAAATCCTCCTAAACATCAAAATGTAATAGTAAATACTGGAAGTAACTAGTAATACAAACTGGCAAGAGACATAATTCACTTCTGAAACTGTTAGACCGAAGATCCAGGTGGGAATGAAGAGGTGTGATGATGCTAACAAGAGAGGGGCAAGAAGATAGAGGAGGCTGCAGCTTAGGTCATATGATACACATGATTCATACCAGCACCACCAGGGCAATGCTAACCCTTACATGCTGTCTCATTTCATTCGCACTAGAGCCCTGCAAGACAAGTAATTTTTTTTTCCTATTTTACAAGTAAGGAAATTGAGGTTAAGAATGGTTCAGACACTTATTTCAGGTCACACATATAGTAAATGACAGAAATAAAATGAAAAGAAACTCAGAAAGGGTCACAAAAATTACTGACCAGTAAAATGGCCCAGAGGGGACAGCTCTTGCATGGAGTCAGGCCACTCTGTGAAGAGCAGGGACCTTTGCTGGAGGAACACCACCAACCCAGGGCAGCCTAGCAGAAGGGGAGCCAGGAATCACACCTTGAAACTCCCTTTCAACACTTCTGTGTATCTCTTGCAGATGCTCCTGTTGGCTGAAGCAAAACAGAAGTGCAGGTGCAAGGGGTTCTCAATATAATCTACACAGGTCAGCCTCCCACAGCAGCAAGCAGGCTTGAAAGGGGAGGGCAGAATTTGGAGGGGCAAACGAGATTCTGGTACAGAAGGTGGGCCATCACTGGCCTCTCACTGCATTCAAGGACCACAAATGGACAAGTAGTATGACTTTGTTCATTTAACTATGAAAACTTCCCATCCCATTGCCCCATACACACCTATACACATAGGTCAAGAGATTCAACACCTTCTTAATGCCAGGAGGTAACAAGTTAGAGGTTTGGCCCACTGCACCTAAAGGTTTCCAAATCCTGAGCTTGACTATGTAAGAAGGGCAACTGACTATCTTATTTTTATATTATGTTGGAGGCAGAAGTTACAGAACTCTTGCACATAATTTCTTCCATAAATTGAAGACGCTCAAGAACTTGCATTAACTTTTTTCTATTCTCACACCTCACCCTCAGCCCTGACTCCCCTATCCCAGCGACTAGAGGCTGGGCCACCTGCAGAGGAGACGGTGGCTTAGAGACACAATGGGGTGAAGTGCAGTGGCCATGCCCCAGCCCCTGTGGCCCAGTGAGGCACACTACTTGCTCTGGACCAGGCTCAGGGAGCACAGTGACTTCAGATAGCATATTTGATTGCAATTAAAAAGGCACCCTTGTATTCCTAAGAATTTTTTTTTAAGTTCAGAGCAGAAATAAACACTATAGAATCTAAAACTGTACAGCAAATCAATGAAACCAAGAGTTGGCTTTTTGAAAAAATAAACAAAATTGATAAACCTCTACCCAGGCTTCTCAAAAAGAAAAGGGAGATGACCCAAATAGATAAAAGCATGAATGAAAATGGAATTATTACAACCAATCCCTCAAAAGTTCTCCTATTATATGAATCATCTCTTTACCAACACATCTTCTAGTTAGGTCTCTTAATTCTTATCTTAAAAGAAAGAAAATAACAAGGCAGCAATATAATTCAAGTTGTTGTTTTCCAACTTGAAGACATGTCTCTACTAAGATCTTTCACATTTGGTGAGCAGGTCTCTACTCCATCCTTTATAAGCTATCTCTTTTCCCTTTTTCTTCTCTTTTCCACACAATCCTTTGTCCTTATTCTGCACTCCTGAAATGCCCGCCTTTCAAGTCTTTTTCTGGCTCAACATTTTCTTCCCACCTACTCACTTCTTCAAGAAAGCCTGCTTAGACTAACCCATTCCCCAAAGGAGTTTTGGTTTATTTAAATTTCCATAGCAACCATCCTCATCAGCAAAACACTATGAAGGCTCAGTCTATTAGTACTGCCTAAATTTTCCTGAGACTATTTAGGAGATTTGGTATAGAAATTTTTGTCTAGAAATTAGCCTCTTTTTTTCTTTTAAGGATATCCTCTTTCATTGTATGAACTTATTGCTTTTAATCAATCCCCTGTTGGTGGACATTTAGATTCGCCACTTCATTGTTTCACAATTATGAACAAAGTTATATTGATCATAGTTGTAAATATATCACTGTGCCTCTTTGGAAGTATTCTATGGACAGGTGCTGAAGATTGGATATGATTGATCAAAGATGTTATATATCAGTTTAAAGAGATACTAACAAATTTATTTTTTTTAGTGTGGTAGCCTTCTATACTCCTACCTAGTCTATGATGTTCTCATACCCCTCCACAAAGTGCTTGCAAAAATGGATACTACTGATCATTAAAATGATTTCCCAATCTCATAGGCAAAAATGGTACCTGAATATATTGATTTCTAGGATTAATAATAATATTGAGCAGTTTTCTGATGTTTATAGAGCATTTGCATTTCTTCTACTTGCCACTCAGCCTTTTCCTATTTTCTTCTTGGAATATCTTTTCCTCACTGACTCACATATATTCTCTCTATATATAGTATAGAGTAAACCTTCTTTTCCCTTTTCAAGCATATATTTGTCCTATATTTTCAATATTTTCTCCTACTCTCATGTTTGCCATTGATTAATTGGTTTCTTTGTGGATATGAATATTGAATTTTTGTATAGTAAAGTGTGTGAACCTCTTCAAATCTCATAACTATAAAAATACAAAAACTTATAAAAACATAAAACTTCCATCTTTCTTTCTCTCTGTCCGCATAGCTCTGAAATTCTTATCCATTTACTGTACTCTTTAAATCTGGAAACAGTTCTTCAAATTTGGAAATGTTCTTGAATTGTTTAATAATGTCCTCCCCTCTATTTTCTCCATTCTCACTTTCCCAAACATCTGGAACTCCTGGACTGGTCCTTTAAATTTATTTTCTTTTCTCTCTAATCTATCTTCTGGTATGTTTGCCATACAGTTTCTGAGAGATTTTTTCAATTTCATCTTCCAAATCTTCTACAGAGATATATTTGTTTTCATATTTTTAAATTTCAAGCTACCTTATTTTTGTCTTTTAAATGTTTTATTTTTATAGCTTTCTACTTTTTATACCATCAGTGGAAAACATTATCTCTCCAAGGATATTAATGAAACTAAGTTTGTTTGTTTTGGGGTTTTTTTGTGTGTTTCCATCTTCCTGCATAGTTTCTGTTTTCCTCCAGTTGGTTTTTCTTCTGTTATCCCCTAGTCTCTGGTTTCACATAATAGACTTCCTTTAAATGGCTCATGATCTTTGCCATCCACTCACATTTAAGAGTGAGGTGCTACAAAGCTGGGTATATGCTCTGTGCATGAGGCTTCACTGTCAGGGAGGTCTGCTTGTGCTACTATGTTAAGGAAACCTCAATGTTAGTTTTCTTCAGGTCTTTTCTTGGACTGGTAGGTATCATGGCAAGAGGGTATAATTCTACCCAAACTTTACAACATTGAGAAAGAAGGCAGATGATCTAACAGTCAGGAAGTAAACTTTCATTTAACCTTATTTTCAGTGTGGTACCCCACCCTCAACCAAGACTAGTGCTCCCAGTCCAGACCCTCTGTTTATACACTTCAGACAATAAACTTTCAGTGACTGACAAGACAGGATGGAACAGGCTGCAACTGCATGGAATGGGTTAAGATCAAGGAGTCTTATTACCTATAAACAAGTTTCAACCTACTATATACTAAACTAAGCCCTTCTTCAACCTCTCACTTCCAAGGTACTTGGCACTACAATTTCCTGAGACTAGGGATTCCATGATGTGTATCAGGTTTCTTCTCCACTTTCCTTACTGTTTATTTAAAAATTAGCTCCTCTAGAGGCATCTGGGTGGCTCAGTTAGTTAAGCATCCAACTTCAGCTCAGGTCATGATATCACAGTCTGTGAGTTTGAGCCCCACATAGAGCTATGTGCTGACAGCTCAGAGCCTGGAGCATGCTTGGGATTCTGTCTCCTTCTCTCTCTGCCCCGCCCCTGCTCACGCTCACTCGCTCTTGCTTTCCCTCTCTCTCTCTCTCTCTCTCTCTCTCTCTCTCTCTCAAAAATAAACATTAAAAAAGTTTTTTTAATCAGCTTCTCTAACACAAGAAATAACAAGTGCTGGCAAGAATGTGGAGAAAAAAGAACACTTTTGTACTACTGGCAGGAGTGCAAACTGGTGCACCCAGTTTGGAAAACAGTATGGAGGATCCTTAAAAAGTTAAAAATAGGACTATCCCACAATCCAGTAATCACACTACTGGGTATTTACCAAAAAAACCCACAAAAACGAATTCAAAGGGATACAAGCATCCCTATATTTACAGCAGTATTATTTACAGAGCCAACTATGGAAGGAACCCAAGTGTCCTTGGAATATTACGCAGCCACAAAAAAGAATGAAATCTTGCCATTTGCAATGACATGGATGGAACTAGAGAGTGTAATGCTAAGTGAAATAAGTCAGTTAGAGAAAGACAAATACCATATGAGTTCACTCATATATGGAATTTAAGAAACAAAACAAATGAGCAAGGGGAAAAAATGAAACAGAAAGAGGGAAAGAATGCAAGAAGTAGACTCTTAACTATTGAGAAAAAAGTTACGGTTACAAGAGGGGAGATGGGTGGGGGGATAGGTTAAACAGGTGATGGGGATTAAGGAGGGCACTTGTCATGATGAGCACTGATGATGTATGGAAATGTTGAATCACTATATTATACGTCTGAAACTAATGTAACACTGTAAGTTAACTATATTAGAAATAGAATAGAATAATAGAATAGAATAGAATAGAATAGAATAGAATAGAATAGAATAGAATAGAATAGAAAAAATAAAATAAAATAAATAATTAAATGCATTACGTGGACACAAAGAATCAGCTCCTCTGTTCTGCTGGATCAACAGCCCTTCATGCCCTGCTTTCTAGCTTTGAAAATGTTGTTATTTCCTCTCCAGATTTATTTTCCTTGTGGGATTATGTCTTTAAAAAATTTTTCCCCTATAACTGTAATGGAAACAGAATGGAAGATAACAAACATGTTTGATTCACCACAGAAGCTTCTTAGTATTAGACTTTAACATACATATTTTTATACATTTCCCTATCTATCTCCAGTGTTAATGAGTATCTACATCCCATCCTTACACACATGCCCACATATACATACAAAGAAGATGAAAAAGAAAAATATGTTATCACACTTTTTAACTTCTTCTGTACTTTGTTTCCTGAGTTAAAATAATCAGAATCAAATTCTAGATTTATTATTGTTCCATCATGTAGCTTACACAATGGTGGGATAAATGGGCAATAAGCAATCAAGCATGTAAGTAAATATCACTGCTTTACATAGTCATGTTTTCTCCATAAAGTAAAGCAAAGTAAGGAAATAGAAGCAGGATGATATTTTGAATAATGTGACCAGGGAAAGTCTTTCTAGAGAAGCTATATCTGTGCAGAAACCTACATGATGTAACAGAGCAAGCTGTGCATACTAATGGTGTCTAGTGGTAATGAGCATTCATCCCCACTCCCTTCTATGCATTCCACCATACTGCAGAGGCTGAAATCTACATTTCTTAGACTTCCTTGACAGCAGGTTCTGGATACAGGTAGTTTCAGCCAACATGATGAACTCACATGAGAGCTGGAATGTGCAGGGGAGGAAACAGGCTCATGCCAGCAGGGTCCATTGCTATGTAAGACCCTCACCAGGGTCTTACTATGTAACTCATCACCCAGACAAAGGTGGCATTTTAGAATGATGCAATAGTTGGGCACCTTGGTGAGCATCCAACTTCGGCTCAGGTCATGATCTCGTGGTTAGTGAGTTTGAGCCCCACATTGGGCTCTGTGCTGACAGCTCAGAGCCTGGAGAGTGCTTGGGATTTTGTCTCCCTCTCTCTCTCTCTGCCCTTCCCCTGCTCATTCTTTCTCCCTCTCTCTTTCCCTCTCAAAATAATAAACATTAAAAAATTTTCTAGAATTATGCAATAGTCTTTGGAAAACTAAATTACAGTACCACCTGGAAAACAGTACCTTGCAAGGCTAGGTGCTGTTCTAAAAGTTTAGTATATGGTCCCCCAAAATATCCAATAAACTGCATTGTTTCTACCCTAGTCACAATAATTCCATAAGATAAGGACAGAAGCAGAAGTGGCTTATCTCATTAATACAACTTATGAACCAGTCATGAAATGTCCAGTACCTTCCTTACCTCTTTCCAGTCCACTAGACAGAGGTATTGGTTCCCATGGGGAAAAAAGAGTCCCACCAGGACACAAGACAAGTGTTCCATTGAATGGGAAGTTGAAACTGGCCTCCTGTCATTTAAGGCCATTAATGCCACTGAACCAACCATCAAACAAAGTGATTACTCTCCCTCTGGAATGGTTATTCTTAGTTTTCAAAGGAAATTAAGGTTGTTACTAAACAAAGGGGCAGAAAAAAATGATGTCTGGAACCCAGGGACCTCTCTGGAGGACCTTCTACTATATCTATACCCTGTGATAAAAGTTTTAAAACATAAATAGGACTTTTAATGACTCAGACCCTAAAGAAATCCAGCATAATTAAGATCACTGAGAGCTCAGACTTTTCAGGAGACAGTCTAATTACCTCATCAGGTAAAAAATATCCTGACTAACTGAGCTTCTGGATGAGGGCAAATATAACATGAACGAAGACAGTTATAAATTCCAACCATAGCTGCATGACCAGTTGAAATAAACAAGGACTGCAGTAACTATTTATATTTTTTCCTAGTGTTAAAGTTTATATATTTGTGTATCTTGATCAATTTTCCCTCTCCTTTTTCTTAGTATTTTATGTAATTTTTAGATTATCTTTTTCTACTGTAAAATGAGTTCCTTTTTTCGAAAGGAATGTCAGGTAGAATATGATGAATGTGGGAAATAGAGAGATGAAGAGAAAAATGGAATTAATAAAGAATACACAAAGGCCATCCAGTGGAGTAGAAGAAAATTAAGAGTGTAGTGCTCCAGAAACCAGGAAGAGCTATAAGAAGGGAAGGGTCTCCTCTGTACAGTGCTGCTGACAGACTCCTGTAAAATCTGTAAAATCAAAGTATCGGTTATTGGATTTTAAAAGCTGTTGATTATCAGTGACCAACTAAGAATGGATTTTGTGAAAGTATGTGTATATGACAAAAGTTGGTTGTAGGTAGAATAGGAAATAAGGAAGTACAAATAGTGAATATAGATACTTCTTCCAAGAAATGTCTGTTGTAAAGGTAAAGAAAGTTATGGGAGTTTGGGGCTGGTACAGAGGGTAGCTGAAGGGGAATACAGTGTCAAAGAAGAACTTTTTCAAGACCAATAATATTACATTTTAGTATGCTTTTGGGAATGATCTGGGAAAAAAAACAAAAAAACAAAAAAAAAAAAACTTGATGATACAAGTGAATGAGGAAAACCTGAGGGGAAGTCCCAAAGTAGGTAAAAGGGAATAGAGGCTAGTGGGTAAGTCAGAAAACTCACCTTGGTTGAGAATATGACAAATTGTCCATTATGACAGGAAGCCAGACAGAGAACATGAGTACAAATACAGGTAGGTTGGTAGATGGAAATATTCAAGGGTATTTACACTTCCTTTTTTATTTCCAACAAAATAAAAGTCAAACATTGGGTAAGAAGGAATGGGTTGGGGGAGACTGAAGGGTTGGTTTTAGAAAGAGAAGAAGTTATCTGGGTGCCTGGGTGGCTCAGTTGGTTAAGCGTCTGACTTTAGCTCAGGTCATGATCTTACGGTCTGTGAGTTTGAGCCCCGCGTCAGGCTCTGTGCTGACAGCTCAGAGCCTGGAGCCTGCTTCGGATTCTGTGTCTCCCTCTCTCTCTGCCCTTCCCCTGCTCATGCTCTGTCTCTCTCTGTCTCAAAAATAAATAAAAACATTAAAAAAAAATTAGAAAGAGAAGAAGGTATGAATTACTCATCAGGAATATGGAAAGGCAAATTTATTGGGGATACATATTAGAATTATTGAGCAATAATGGAAACACGCACGAAATTTCTGGTTATAAATATAAACCAAGCAAGACTGTTTTGTTCTATCTACATTCAGCCGCTTAGATGTAAACAGGTTGGAAATTTGAATTTAACTGTGGGTTGGAGCATTTTTCCCAGTAAAAAGTGAGATATGGAAAGGAGCTAGGGAGTGTTTACAAGTGGATGATATGGTAAGGAACCACAGAATCTAAGGTGGATAAGAACAACAGTGAAAAGAGATAGGAAGGGGTGTTAGCACAGAGGAAAAATGGCAGGCTAAAAGACTAAAGGCCCCAAAAGATGGAAGGGTTTGTCAAAATATTGCTGCCATCAAGCTAGTAGAGTAGTGAGCTGGAAAGACTGGAGGTGGTAATCAGCTTGATAATGAGATTTCAAAGTTGGTACAGTTGCTGTATATGACAAGATCTAAAAGATGACCGAGGGAATGGAGAATCACTGAAAATGAGAAGGTCCAGGAACTCAGTGGATGATGAAGTTACCAGGAATCATGACTGAAGTATGAAGAGGAAGAGAGCAAATCTGCAATGAATGAGGAAGAGTCACAAGTGGTGGAATTTCTGCTACAAGGAAAGGTAGTGCGGGGTACAGTTTGAAGTTTAGGCCCTTCAAAATAACTCGGATTTTTAAGGAGGGGGACTCCTGAGAACAGCAACCAGAGATAAGAAGAAAATTTGCCCCAGTTTCCTCTTTGGTGTGAAAGGGCTGTAGAAGAAGAAACATTCTCTCAGGAAATAGCTGAACTCCAGAAACAATTAACTTTACCACAATTAGTTTTTTTAAATCAATACACTGGTTTTAATCTCCCAATTTTAAAATCACTTCCTCATTGCAAGAGGGATTCTTGAAACATATCAAATATTTGAATTTAAGCTAAAAATAAGAATTAATTTTAGTTTACTAAGCATTCACACATAAACTCTTTTATCTGAACCAACAAAGAAACTGTATTACTTTACTATTATTATCTCACCATTAGCCTTTCTCTGAGCTCCCATTCAGTATAGAGAATACTATAACACTTTCTGCATGTCAGAGATAAGTAAGCAGCACTGGGGAAATACAGACCCTGGGCTCAGTGTATACAACTTCAAGAGCCAAAAGTATCATGAAGATTTATTTTTGGAGAAAATGAGATTCTTGCTCAAAGCCTTTTTCTATAACCTGAGCAGAAGACCAAGGGATACAGAGACCATAATTTATTTCCATACCTCCTTTATAACCTTTTTCTACACACCCCCACCACCACCCCCCACCACATACCACACACTGGAGTCTTCACAGGAAACCAGGTGCTATGGACCGCAATCTAGTTGTCATGACAACACAGTTGATTCCAAGCAGCTAAAGCCGATATATTTCCAGACAACTCAAAAAAAAAAAAAAAAAAGCATTAATTCTTACACACAAACTTGAATGGATGAATGGAACTTTCACTTAAGATTAAGGTCCACTGGTAGAGCAGGCACAATAAGCCTCCTAGGATCAAAAATTTAGAAGCAATTCCAAAAGTCCTTATCATAAATATATCTCCACTGCCAAATAAGCCCCACATTACTTGAGAACATTAAACCAGACCCAAACATATAGTTCCTTTGCTGTTCACTTATGTCACTTGATGCCAAGAAGGAGGACATTACAGAGGCATTTGACCCTTGAAATAAATGTTCAGGAAAAAAGTGTTGTTTCCAGATGCTACTTTTATTGTTAGACTTTCTTTTTCCCTGTCCTACTGCCCCCTTCCCCAGCTAGCCAAACACAGACTCTCTTTCACTCTCTTTTTCTCCTTCTCTTTCTCTTTCTTTCTCTTACACACACACACACACACACACACACACACCTTTGAAAACAATGTCCCTTCCCTTCCCAGGCTATGGATCTTCACAATCCTAAATTAAACCAAAAAGAGGCTGCCCTGGCTAAATGGACATAGCCAGGAAGTTATAACCTAATAGAAGTACCAGTCAGAACAAGTTATCACATGAGGGGCAAGCCCTTTCATCCTAGCCCTCTCTTTCCTTATCAAACTCCCACTTCAAAAAAAAACAGGATAGGGGCGCCTGGGTGGCGCAGTCGGTTAAGCGTCCGACTTCAGCCAGGTCACGATCTCGCGGTCCGGGAGTTCGAGCCCCGCATCAGGCTCTGGGCTGATGGCTCAGAGCCTGGAGCCTGTTTCCGATTCTGTGTCTCCCTCTCTCTCTGCCCCTCCCCCGTTCATGCTCTGTCTCTCTCTGTCCCAAAAATAAATAAACGTTGAAAAAAAAATTTAACAAAAAAAAACAGGATAAATTGCAAATGCCTCTGTGACCTCAAACTTTCCCTCTGCCAGGCCTCACAGTGTATCAAACAGAATGAGCATGGAGTTTCATCAGAGAGCTGACTGGGGGAAAGCTCATCATGCTCCTGAAATGGAAGGACCTACACTCTTCAGAGAATTAAATCTCTGCTTAGGCTCATGCACACTCAAAATAATACACTCTTACATAGATTAGGCCACCACAATTATAAAGACTAAGATTGAATAGACTAGTTTCAGTGAGTTTAAAACACACACACACACACACACACACACACACACACACACACACACCCTGCAGTTGGGCCTATTTGTATCTGAGCTTATCTCACAGTTATCATTATTCACAAATTTCTAGACAGAATTAATAGTGATATGATTGCTTTGGAAAACATACTACATTCCACCACCTTTATCCTGTGAGCCTTTCTTTGGGAAACCTCATATGGAAGGCATCATCACTCACAAATCAGAATCTTCTATTGGACTTCTTTAGTGGAAAAGGAGAGCAAATATTCAGGAAACTCTCAGAGAATGGAAGAGTAAAAGAGCAACTGTTTATAATTTGTATGTTATTTGAGTTTGGGTTTTGTTTTCCCTAAAAAGTATTTCCACATTTTCCAAATGCCTAGAGTAGATCCATTGTCTGAGTAGGCCTTCACCTTCTCCAGAAACAACTCATCTCTCTGTGTGGCCGACTTGAGATGGGTGGAACAGCTGGATGGGGCATGCTCACTCCAGTCATCTCAAGGGAAGAGTTTAAAGACCAAAGACCAGAAGGCTCCTGCTGGTTTGCTTCCCACAGAAGACACAAAACAAAACAAAAATAACAAGCATGCTAAGATGCCAGATCCTTTATCTTGACAACTACTCCATTTATATACAGGGTCCTCCTCATTCAGGGGTCTGGCTAGTCAAATGTCCAGAGGCTCCTGGATGGAAGTAAACCCTCTTGCTTTGTTCTCCACCCTCTGCTTCTATTTCAGCAGATAGAGTTTTGGCCTGGTTCAAAAACAGTTCTATTAAGGGGCACCTGGATGGCTCAGTCAGTTAAGTGTCCAACTCTTGGTTTCAGATCAGGTCATGATCTCACTCACAGTTTGCGGGTTTGAGCCTCCACAGGGCTCTGTGCTGATAGCGTGGAGCCCACTTGAGATTCTCTCTCCCTCTCTCTGCACCTCCCCTGCTTGCTCGCTCTCTTGCTCGCTCTCTCAAAATAAATAAATAAACATTAAAAAAACTTCTAAAAATTATTCTATTAAATAAACATTTCCAATGAGGTCTGCTAGGATAACACCCTACGAAGTCTTCAGTCAATATCTTATACATAAGCAAACTTGCTATGCCTCTAAATAATGTTCCAAAAAATATTATAGAAGAAACAGGCTATTTGAAATACTATGGTGCTGTGTGCAAAAAAAAAAAAGCATTTGGGGATGATAGAAATGGCCTGTTAAACACTGGCAAAGGCTTTTGTGTGAGTCATTTACTTGTTTAACTGCAGGTCTGTTACCTTCCCTCCTATGACAGGCAGAGTAATGGCCCCCAAAAATGTCCACATCCTAACCCCTGGCACTTATAAATACACTGTCTTACTTGGCAAAAGGGACTTCACAGACTTGGTTAAGAACCTTGAGATGGGGAGATTCTCCTGGATTATCTGAGCAGCCCTTACATAATCGCAAGAGGATTAACATCAGAAAAAGGAGATGTGACAATAAAACCAGGGGTTAGAATAATGTACTTGGAAAATGGAGGAAGGGTACAAGAGACAAGAAATGCAGGTAGCCTCTAGAAGCTGGGAAAGGAAACAGATTTTCCCCAGGACTCTCCAAAAGAAATACAGCTCTGCCAATACCTTGATTTTTAGATATCTGACTATAGAACTATAACAGAATAAATGTGCATTAGTTTAAGTCACTAAATTTGTGGTATCTGGCCAAAGAAGTAAAGGAAAATTGGTTCTCCCCTCCTTGCCCAGTCATTCAAGAAGCTAACAGTAGCCAACGACGTTTCTCAGGCTTCCTTGATGCTTCCAGCTCTGCTTAGCAATGGGAAGTGCTGGAACAAGACTGGAAGTTGGGAAGAAGAGAGAAACCGGGGTGTTACTTTCCCCTCTTCTCACTCCAGGCAATGGCTCCAGCAGTTTCAGTTCCTCTCCTATCAGCCAGGGTCATGGGCTCTAGAAATACCACTGCTTCACCTTGTCCTTCCAATCCAATTTTTGGGTGGCCTCAACTTCCTCTGTTTGTGTAGCTCTTCTAACACCTTTATGATGAGTTTAGCATATTAAATCCCCTTATTAAAATATCTGTGTTATATTTTCTTGGTTGCCTCCTTTCGAGAACCAAACATATTCCTAAGGTTTGCTTATATTTATTTCCTATACCAGTGTTGCTTGTTCACCAGGGGTTGAGATGATGCATACATTTAAAATCCTCTCCCACATTTTTTAGATTACAGCAGAGTAACACTGATGGCTTTCCAGGGCGTTGACAGTCGTTTCCCTTCCCTCATGTCCTGCTTCTGTCAGCATAATGAATTGAATAACTCCTCACAACAGTGGTTGAGTTGCAATTTCATTAGTTTATGCAAATTGGTATAATTCACGTGTGAATCAGCCAGGCTCTTTCTATGATAGAGTGACCTAGAAAAATGAGAGCAACTATGTTCAGTGAGGAATTGTTTGTTCCATCAGTCTTTCATTCACAAATCAGAACTCAACAGTCTTTGGTATGTGAACTGAAAGATCATTCATGTCAATTTTCACTTAGCTCTTATTGCTGCAGCTAAGGTAATTAGGCAAGGCTTTATTTAAGTTATTGCTACATGAGGCCATCATTTGGAATAGTTATCATAGTACTAATACTACTAGTTATTGAGCTTTATTTGCCAAAGTCTAAGAGTTCTTTGGAGTCATAGTTCTGACCCCTATAAATAGAATCTCAAATCCTAATTCCTACCCTGCTATATTAATTTGCTAGGGCTGCCATAACAAAGCACCACAAACTGGGTGGCTTAAACAACATAAACTTATTGTCTCACAGTTCTAGAGGCTCAAAGTTCAAACTCAAGGTATTGAGAGGGTTAAATTTTTATGATGGATGTTAAGGAGAATCTGTCCCATGCCTCTCTCCTGTCTTCTGGTGGTTTTCTGGCAACCTTTGGTGTTACTTGGCTTTTGAAGCATCACCTTGATCTTGGTCTGCTTTGATCTTCACCTAATGTTCTCTCTGGGTACATGTCTATCTACCAATTTCTCCTTTTATAAGAAAGATAGATGTATGGGGTTAGAGCCCATGCTAATGATCTCACTTTTACTTGATTACCTTTGTAAAGACCCTATCTCCAAACAAGGTTCTGAAGAACCAGGAATTAAAACTTTAACATGAATTTGGGGGAGATGATATTCAACCCATAACACCTGTTCTCCAAGGAAAGCCTTTTGGCATTTATGGTTTTAATTCTGATAAACTAGGTTTATAGTCTTCGGGTCTCAAACTTTCACTCTTAGAGTATTCACAGGTTTCTCTTGTGCCAATGCCAAAACCCATTTGACCCAATGGGCTATTTTCTACTTTTAATGTTCTTTTCAGTGGGAATAGCAACAGTGGTGTTGATAAATTTTTCTTATTAATCCTGAGAATACTAAGAAAGATTGGGGATGCTATTATTGTTACTGTTATTATTATGTTATTCTATTATTATTACTATTTGTAAATTAAGAGTCATGGTGAATTAGTGATATCTAGTTGTGTAGTCCTATTCATTGAGTCCTGTGAGGTCACAACAAAGGTAAGATATTTTCAGGATTCTGCCAGGAGTAAGAAGTGATAATACAACTAGACAAAGGAAAACATCCAATACCACATTATTAATGCAAAACTAGAACTACTCTACCCTATGTTCTTTTTTCCCCCACCAGGCCCATATTTGAATAGATTAATTTATTAAGTTCTTAAATAATGTATTTTCCTACTTCTTATTCATTCTTTACTTTTATTCATGCCTTCTAAACTTTCCAAAGGAGAATTTATTTTAGAATAGTAAAAGAAAGAAAGGTAGAGTGTTCAAGAACAACATACTTTAAATCATATATGAGACCAGTCACACAGGTTGAGGTGCAGAGGAATGTCTATTTATATGGTTATATGTGAGATATATTGATATACAAAGGCCTACTCACAAAACATACAGAACACATTCCTTTTCTTGATTATATAAAAATAAAACAAAAACACAAAAGCACTTTTTCTACCCAGATCAAACTTATAAGTGCTTAGGTCATATCTCCCAAATAACACTTTGCTACAGCAATCTGAACAAATTCAAGGCTACTCTTCTTATGTTTAGAAGCAAAGAGATCAACTACATAAAATGAAAAAGAAAAAGGAATGAACATGGACTCAGAATATTGTTTCCCCACAGGTACATTTTTAGCTAGCCACTCGAGACCAAGGGCCAGCTGCGTGACTCAGACACATGCACCTCATAACCCAACTGCATTAACAGAGCAACTTGCTTGACTTCCACAGTGGGATTCTCACAGACTCCTTTCCAACTACAAGTCATGAAGTTTTTATCTCCAGTTACTCCTGCCAGATCCCAATCCAGTAATCCTAACTGTCTTGAGAGCATACCTTATTTTTTCTCTTATGCCCAAGCCATCACCACCTTGACTCATTCATCATGTTAAAATACAGCAAGCATTTTTCATATAAAGCCCTTTTGTTAAGACTAAGAACTGTAGCATGATAAGAGTTGTCAGCAAAAACCACAAAGAAACAAGGACTCCTTTTAAGAAGTTTCAATCTACTGCGAACCACAGACACTAAAAATTAGTTGATTATAACCCTCAAATAGGAAACATTTTTATACCATTTCAGGGGGAGGGATGCAACTACCTGCTGGCCTCGTGAAGGATGTCTATTCTTGCTGTGTCTTCATCATGTACTTAGTCACTTGGAAAGATCAAACATATCAAAGAGTTTGGCAAGAAACCTTTCCTTCCTTTTCCAATTTCCCACAGATTTTACAAACTTTGGCTGTTGAACACACAAAACCATACAAGCCTATTACTGTAAACTTTCTGTGCCTGAAAATTAATAGACAGAGCCACTTTATATTCCAGACATGGTCTAAAATTGCAGTTCTTGAGATTTGGAACCAAGCAGAAAATTATAAGTGAGAACAAAGGATATTTCAGTCTCATATGTCTGGACGAAAATTAGCATTAATACCTGTAGTCTCCAAGTCCATATGGACTGAGGGGAGGTAAAAGTATATAATTTCAGTTGCTTCCTTTACTTTCTCATTCCCCCACTCCCTCATATCCATCTCATATCCATACTGTTTATATAAGCACGTTTCCATTTTCAGAACCCTATTGCATACTAACCTTGGAACTCAATAATGTATTTTAATCCGATGGTTTTTCTTTTTTCAAAATCAGCAGTTAATTGGCATGTATTATAGGCATAATAATGGTGTAAATCTTCAGAGAGGGCTCCAGATTCAAACTACCCAATTTCTAATCCCAGCGCTACCAGTACTTACTATTAAGATGAATCATATGAAAATGCCTTTTTTTAGGTAGGTAAGGCAAAAAACTATCTAATACTTACAACTCTACATGGTCCAATTTAATTGAAGTCTCACCAATCTGGAAAAACATAGGAATAATAGTCCTTTGCATAATTAATGAGATAATAAAGGGTTTGGGTTGCATAATAACTATAAAAGTGGCAAGCAAACACGGCAGGATAGTGCTTCTCAAACTTCAACATGCATAGCATCTGCCTGGAGATGTGATTAAAATGTAGATCCTGATTCAGTAGTTTGGAGATTCTGCATCTCTAGCAAGCACCCAGATGATGCTGATGCTGCTAGCCTGAGGACCACAGTTTACAAAGCGAATGTCATATGTGGTTCCATTCTCTACTGATAGGAATCATCTGGGGTATTTGTTAAAAACTACTCCTTCCAGGACAAAAAAAAAAGTACTCTTTCCCAGACTTCTCCTGGGGGAACGTTCATTCTTGGTGTGGGATGGGCCCAGGCTTTTTTATTTTTATCACATACCTGCAGGTGAGTCTCACTATTAGAAAAGTATGGGAAGTACTATTGTTAACTACAAAAGTTGAAAACAAATCCTATCTGAAGAAGTCATTTCCAGCAGAGAAGTCAGAAAATGTTTCCCAAGGAGACAACCTGTGAAACAGACCTTGAAAAATGGGAGGATTTGACTCTAAAAAGATGTGGAGGAGAACATTCCACAGCAAAACTAGAATGAGTAGAAATGAAGTTAGGATATTATAACACAAAAGGGGTCTATACAAGTAGTTCCATTTACCTGCAATATAGGGTTCATAAAAAGGAAGAGCTCAAATACCAAACAGAAACATTAGAACTTTATTTTGAAAAAATGAGAAAGATATTGACTGTTCCAGAGCAGTGACATGATCAAAACAGGGCTTTTATCACCACAGCTGTTCAGGACTGAATCTGGACCATGTGCCAAAGAATCATAGTAGATTCAGAAACAGAGACTATGACTGGGAACTGAAAGCTTACTGCAATGGGCTGAGAGAAGAGCCTTTGTCTCTTATCCATGGGAGATAAATCCATTTAAATACCTAGGTGTTCGTGTGATGCATGCTTGTCCATTGTATTTGTTTCCTGTGTCATCAATTCAGAGAGAACCATCTGTGAATGGCTATGTGGAGCCTCAAAGCAATGGAATGATGGGAGAGTCCTTTCCAAATCACAAGTAAGGTTTATTCTCATCATTCACACAGCCTTCAAGAAACTCAGATGGTGTCTTGAGGATGCCTTGTAGCTCACCCCAAACTTAATTTCTCTAAGCTCCATCTCTTCCTAAAACAGCATTTGATGAAGTCCTACCCCTGTACTCCAGAGTAGTAAGTGACTAAAAAAGCAAATCTTCAAGAATCACAGTCCTCCAACTCGAGTCTCACAAAAACACCCTCTCTTTTAGGACAATGCATTACAAATGTGGCAAAGTGTTTCACCTTTCTCCAAAAAGAGTATTTGGATGGATGGATAGATAAAACACTTATCCGCTCAGGTCATTCTCCCTATCACACCAGCTACCTTCCTCCAGAATTATTCCCACCTGAGGGCCACTGAGGAGCAAGGAGCAAACCGCATCCCTGTACACTGGGGATCTGCCCCTCCTTGATGCATTTGCTGCCTAAATGGTTATTTTCTGCCCAATGCATCTCAGAGCCAGTGTTGTTCTGGGTACAATGAGTTTTTTATTCCCCCTAGTTCATGGTATTAGATATTCAGCCAAGGCAGACTTCACAAACATTGAAGTCATACCATCTCACCCAGCTTTAAACCTTTTCTTTTTAAATGGCAAATGGGATTCAAGGGCTTTCTGAAAGGAGCTAGACTGGCCCGAATGAGGTAATTTGATAAGATTAGTATGTACCCTGCAAGTTTGCTTAATATAGTAGAAAAGAAAACCCCTGTCTTGTACACCAGGAACCCAGGAGAATTATAAAGTGAGTGGGAAAGAAAAAGGAAAACACACTTGGGTAAGGCACTTGAGAGACAAAGGAATAATGGCTTCTCTCTTAACTTCTAAGTCAGCAGTATTAAAGATGCCCTCCACAAGACCCAAATATACATAAAAATTTTTAATATGGCAATTCACATGCACTGGGACACTTCTGCCTCAGAAATAGCTGGTAGAGCTGCCTCTTGGATCCCACGCGCTCCACTGTGGACAGTACTTCTGTCACAGCTGAAAGGCATAAACAGTCCTGAAATAGTGCTTCATGTTAAAGCTTTCATTCTCTTTAATATGCCACATTCTCTTTTATTCTCTTAAACACAGCCAACTACTACTCAGGCTATTTAAGGCATTCTCAGCACTGCTGCTGACTTACCGCAGGCCATCTACCTTTAGTTTCTCAGCTAGTGGCTCTATAAAGACAACATCAAGTTACCCAGTAGATAATAACACTTGCCATTTATTAAGTACCTACTTGGCATCAGGCCCTTTGTATAGTATTGTTCATCCTTACACCAACCTGTTGGCACAGTTATGATTCCACCCATCTTACAGATGAAGAAACTAAAACTCAGAGACAAAGTCATTTCTCCAAAGCCACAAAAATAAGTAGCAAAACCAAGAACTAAATCCAGGTTGATCTAGTCCCAGAGCTTGTAGCCCCATGCTTGCCCAAATGATATAGTGATTAACCTATTTCTGGGCAATTAATTGCAGTCCCAGGTTTAAATCCTACAAAATTAAAAACAAAAATGGGAAAGAACCTACATACACACTTTTTTTTAAGTTTATTTTTCTCTTGAGGGAGGGAGGGAGGGAGAGAGAGAGAGAGAGAGAGAGAGAAAGCAGGGTAAGGGCAGAGAGAGAGAGAGGGAGTGAGAATCCCAGGCAGGCTCCACACCAACAGCACAGAGCCCAACGTGAGGCTGGAACTCAGGAACCAAGAGATCATGACCTGAGCCAAAATCAAGAGTTGGATGCTGAAACGAGTGAGCCACCCAGGGCCTCTACCCACAAACATACTTAAGTGCTTGTTTCTCATCACTTACCTCCAGCCCTTCTGACTTCTTGCTTTTCTGAACTCCACTATCGTCAACCACAAAGCCTTCTTTCAGCTCTCCACCTTCATACCTATGCAACTGTCCCTCTTTGGGCACAGCATATATTCTGAACTACTCATGGGGGTGGTAGGGAGAATATGGATATTGACCACTTCCCTTCACTACAACAGAATATGACAAGGAAGAATGCTCAGCAGAAGGCAATAATATAAAATCTCAGAAGGGTATTAACATCCCCAAAGAGGACAAATTTGCCACCCTAAGCACAACTATCACAAAGCCAGTTTTGTGATTTTGCAGGCACTTCAGTACTCCACCAGAATAAAGCAAACATAGATTATTTGTCCTTAATCACTTTGAGACATGTTTTGTTTCATCAGTTTAATAAAATCACATGGCTTTGTTCACATGCATAAATTGTAGATGTGAGAAAATATGCGTGTCAGCCTATAGATTTTCCTTTAGCTGTGTGTTAGTGGGAGGTTCATCTTTGGCAACTTGTCTTTAAAAAAATTCATTCCACATCATAAAAGCCCTCTAAGTGTGGAGATACTTTGCTAACACCAGAGTTTAGGGAAGCTGGCCTCAGGGCTGGAGGGCAAGCTGGATCACATTTGCTTAACTGCATGTTTGGGTTAACCAAAAGCCAGCTAATCAGAACCATACGGTATTTAAGTGAACTCTTTTGCATCTATAAAATAGATTCCTGAAGACCAAATAAAGCTTGCTTAACCAAGCGTGCTACTCTCATTAACTCATTACCCTTGATCTTTGCTCATAAAAGCTGGTTTGGGTCAGACTAGTGGTCATTTAGGGGAAGAGCCATACCCTAACAAAACTCATAATGACCGAACAGCATACACATGGAAGACAGAGTTCTTGGTCAAGACTAGGGCCAAAGAGGAATGCTAGAGTCTTAATGCTTTCCATGGCATCTTCACCTAACCTCAGGAGCTGCACCAGCAAACTAATGTTGCAGTCTTTGCCAGGTTAGAAGTTGAGACAGAAAAGATATAGCCCAACTAGTTGTTTTCTATTTCGGGTTGGGATCATCTTAGGGACAAGGAAAGAAAATATAAGCAGAACAAAATATACAGATACCTTTATCCTTCTCATCTTCTTCTTTTGCCCACAATATATCTCTTTTGTGCTTTCTTGATGATATACTGTCACTTCCTTCCTTACTTCATTCTTTCCTTCCTCCCTCCCTCCCTTCCTTCCTTCCCTTCTTCTTTCATTCCTTCTTTCCTTCCCTCCTTCCCTCCATATCCACTATGGATTCAAGCAGTTTTCAAGTGTTGATATGGTAAGGGAAGAAGGAAAGGATGGTGGGGGAGCCTTGGAATTAAGCTCTGGGAAACAAAATAAGCATCCCACACATGACTCATGTAGGGAGTTTTGACTTTGGTGTGCAGGTCTAGAGAAACATGTGGATTTGAATCCCACCCAGAAGCCATAGATCAAGGAAAAGCTGTCTCTTTCTTCCATCCCTCCTACTTCATTCCTAACCTAATTGAGACCATACCCTCCCTCAGAGACACCAAAGAATTAGATGTGAACTCAAATGGTTGTGGCTCATCCATGATGTAGTCATTAGCTGCCTCATGTTTCCCTTATTTTTCATGCAACCCCAATGTAAAACAGTAAGCACAGAGTTGGAGATATTCGGCTACCAAACAGAAAGACTCAGTCAGGAGAGCACGGGGAAGCCTGCAAAGCAGCAGCAGTTTGGAGCCTGCCACATATGGAAAGAAATATGACACTCCCAGGAATATGTGCTCCCCAGGAAGCAAATGCTGATTACTACCCAAAGGCGGGGCAGACAACTTGGCTTTTGTTCCTACTGGTTTATTCATTGTTCTGAATTGACTTGCAGCATTTTTATAAAACAAAAAACCCTGAATGGTTGGAGATGAACTGGACTTTGAGTCGCAAAAAAACTTTCCGACGTGTTTGTTCAATATGAATCTAAAAGAGCTTTGATTGCCCTGAAAAGGAGTCTCAGTACCTCCACCGACCTCCATTAAGAAGATGGAGACATTGAGATATCTTAATCTGCCCACCAGTGCATGGTCACTTAGACCTCACAGGCCACATGACCCAGCTCTGGTAGCAACAATGGAAGTAGTAGCTGATGCACCTGTCAATATATCCAGCAAAGAATAAAAGCAATATTGTTGCATTCTCTCCATTCCCACTGAAGACTCATCACGTCACACCTGGAACACTAAACCAGGTGGTTTCTCTTACCTTAGGAAGCATCTCTTTCATTAGATGATCTCCCTGCTCAAAAACTTGAATTCTGGCTTGCTGAAGCAAATGTAAGTTCTGTTATCTGGCTATTTCAGGACCTCCTTAATTTGGCCCCACAATGTGCCTTCCAATCCTGATTTCCCAGTAACATCCAATATTAACTCACTGCTTGAACCTCCTCAACCTCTGCCCGATATACACTGTTCTCACTTCTACTGCTGTCATTCTCCTTCCACCTTCATCAAATCCCCAATCTGTGTTAAGCCTAGTCAGCACTGATGTCCCACTACCCAATAATTTGTTTGACACTGAAGACTCCTTCCTCTGAACTCCTACAGAATTTATGGTCTGTTCTAGGTAGGTTATGATTGAATTATCATGGCAGAGATGGAACATTTTCCCCCAGTTTCTAAACTTCTTTCATTTAAGTAACAGAATCCTCTTTTTATCTACACACATGACTCCCATCTAAAAACTACATTTAACTATTATGAATATAACTTAAATTACACCAATGGAATGTGAGCTGAAATCAATTATACAACTTTTCATAACCTGTTTTTTAAAGAAGACATTCTTTAAAATTTTTTGAAGATTTCAACCCTTTCTAAGTAATTGACAGATCTAAGAGAAAAATCAATAAGGATGTACAGAACCTTTAAAAAAAAATGTAAACCAATTTGACCTAATCAATATTTATAAAGCACAAGACTCAGTAACAGTACGTTGAATTTAAGTACTTACCAAACATTAGCCAAAATATACCACTTAGACCTTGTCTATAAAACAAATTTCAAGAAATTACAAGAACTGATATAAAATAAAGTATGTTTGGAAATTGAAGAAGATATAAAGAAATGGAAAAACATTCCCTGCTCATGGATTGGAAGAATAAATATCGTCAAAATGTCAATACTACCCAAAGCTATCTACACATTCAATGCAATCCCAATCAAAATTGCACCAGCATTCTTCTTGAAACTAGAACAAGCAATCCTAAAATTCATATGGAACCACAAAAGGCCCCGAATAGCCAAGTCATTTTGAAGAAGAAGACCAAAGCAGGAAGCATCACAATCCCAGACTTTTAGCCTCTACTACAAAGCTGTCATCATCAAGACAGCATGGTATTGGCACAAAAACAGACACATAGACCAATGGAATAGAATAGAAACTCCAGAACTATACCCACAAACGTATGGCCAACTAATCTTTGACAAAGCAGGAAAGAACATCCAATGGAAAAAAGACAGTCTCTTTAACAAATGGTGCTGGGAGAACTGGACAGCAACATGCAGAAGATTGAAACGAGACCATTTTCTCACACCATTCACAAAAATAAACTCAAAATTGGTAAAGGACCTGAATGTGAGACAGGAAACCATCAAAACCCTAGAGGAGAAAGCAGGAAAAGACCTCTCTGACCTCAGCCATAGCAATTTCTTACTTGACACATCCCCAAAGGCAAGGGAATTAAAAGCAAAAATGAACTACTGGGAACTTATGAAGATAAAAAGCTTCTGCACAGCAAAGGAAACAACCAACAAAACTAAAAGGCAACCAATGGAATGGGAAAAGATATTTGCAAATGATATATCGGACAAAGGGCCAGTATCCAAAATCTATAAAGAGCTCACCAAACTCCACACCCCAAAAACAAATAACCCAGTGAAGAAATGGGAAGAAAACATGAATAGACACTTCTCTCAAGAAGACATCTGGATGGCCAACAGGCACATGAAAAGATGCTCAACGTCGCTCCTCATCAGGGAAATACAAATCAAAACCACACTCAGATATCACCTCACACCAGTCAGAGTGGCCAAAATGAACAAATCAGGAGACTATAGATGCTGGAGAGGATGTGGAGAAACGGGAACCCTCTTGCACTGTTGGTGGGAATGCAAATTGGTGCAGCCACTCTGGAAAACAGTGTGGAGGTTCCTCAAAAAATTAAAAATAGACCTACCCTATGACCCAGCAATAGCACTGCTAGGAATTTACCCAAGGGACACAGGAGTACTGATGCATAGGGGCACTTGTACCCCAAAGTTTATAGCAGCACTCTCAACAATAGCCAAATTATGGAAAGAGCCTAAATGTCCATCAACTGATGAATGGATAAAGAAATTGTGGTTTATATACACAATGGAGTACTACGTGGCAATGAGAAAGAATGAAATATGGCCCTTTGTAGCAACATGGATGGAACTGGAGAGTGTGATGCTAAGTGACATAAGCCATACAGAGAAAGACAGATACCATATGTGTTCACTCTTATGTGGATCCTGAGAAACTTAACAGAAACCCATGGGAGAGGGGAAGGAAAAAAAAAAAAAAGAGGTTAGAGTGGAAGAAAGCCAAAGCATAAGACACTCTTAAAAACTGAGAACAAACTGAGGGTTGATGAGGGTGGGAGGGAGGGAAGGGTGGGTGATGGGTATTGAGGAGGGCACCTTTTGGGATGAGCACTGGGTGTTGTATGGAAACCAATTTGACAATAAACTTCATATATTGAAAAAAATAATAAAATAAAATAAAATAAAATAAAATAAAATAAAATAAAATAAAATAAAATAAAAAGAGTATGTTCTCAGACCACCGGTGAATTAAAAGATAAGTCAACAAAAACAAGATTATCTGGAAATTTTCCAGATATTTAGAAATTAAGTGACACATTTCTAAATAACCCTAGGCCAAAGAATAAATCAAAAATAAGATTAGAAAGTATGTTGAAGTGAATAAAAATAAAACACAACAGATCAAAGTTGGGGAGATGCAGCTAAAGTAGTACTTAGAGAAAACTTTATAGCTTTAACTGCATATGCTAGAGAAGAAGAAAGAACTAAAATATATGTCCTAAGGTATCACCCTAAGAAGTTCAAAAAGGAAGAGCAAATTAAATCCACATTAAATAAAAGGAAGAAAATAATAAAGAATAAAAATAATAGTATCATACAATAAGCAAATAGAGAAAATAAAACCCAAATCAGCTCTTTGAAAACGTCAACAAATTTTATAAAGTTCTAAAAAAAAAAAAAAAAGAGGGGGGTGCAGGGAGAAAGATAAAACACAAATTACCACTATCAGGAATGACACAGGGGATATTACTACAGATTCTACAGATACTAAAAGGGTCACATAAAACATGAATCATGAAAAAAAATTAATGAACCAGAATTCATCAACATTAAAAACTTCAATTTTTTGAAAAATACCATTAATAAAATTAAAAGACAAGCTACACTAGAGAAGATATATACAGTACATATATATATCTGACATAGATCTTTATACTGGAATATAAAAAGAACTTTTCTCAATATGAAGAAGACAAGCCAATTTTTTTAATGGGCAAAAGACTGTAGCCGATATTTTACACACACAAAAATACATGAATGGTTACTCATCACGTAAAATCACACATAAAGCCAGGTTGAAAATTATTAACTATCAGGGGAAGAAAGTCAAAAATGCAACTGATGTCACTGCACAGCCACTAGAATAGTTTGTTAAAACAAAGGTTGCTAATGAGAGTAAGTATACGGCTTGTAAGAGTATTAAGTATTACAACTACTTTTGAAAATAGTTTGGCAGTCTCATGAAGTTCAATGCATACTTACTATATGATCCAGCAATTCCAATCCTAAATTTCTTCCCAAGAAAAATGAAAACACATCCACAAAAACATTTGTACACAACTGTTCATGGCAGTGTACTCGTAAAAGTCCCAAAATGGAAACAGCCCAAATGTTCACTAATAAAAGAACAAATTATGGTATAACAAAGACTACACATGAGTGAAAAAGAACAAACTACTGAAACACAAAACAAAAGACATAAATTGCAAAAACAGTAAACTCAGTAACATGGTACAAGGTATATTGGAAGGTCTACATTAGCATGAAACTGAGGGTGAGGGTCTGCTCCAATTTATATCACCTTAGTCCCAACCTGAAAGTACTTATGTGAAACTCTACAACAGGCAAAACTAATCCATAGTAACAGAGGATCAGTGGCTGTCTTAGACCAAGAGTAGATGGTATTTACTGAAAAGGGCTCAAGGAAACTTTGGAGACTATGAAAATGTTCAGTATTTTAATTAGAGTGATGGTTAAATAGGTACAAATGTCAAAATCCAATAAACTGTACAATTAAAATACGTGCATTTTATTTTCTGTAAAGTCCAGCTCAGTGATGCTGATTTTTTTTAAGTTTACTTACTTATTTTGAGAGAGACAAAGACAGCATGAGTAGGGGAGGGTCAGAGAGAGGAGAGAGAGAATCCCAAGCAGGCTCCACTCTGCCAGCTTGGAGCCAGACATGAGATGTGAACACATGAAACTGCGAGATCATGACCTGAGACCAAACCAAGAGTCAGACACTCAACAAACTGAGCCACCCATGCACCTCGGATGCTGTTTTTTTTTTTTAAAGCATTGCTCATGCTTCACTTTCCCTTGCTATAAGCTGGAGTGTGGAGGATGTAAGGGTAAGCCAGCTTCACCCATGGTAAAACAACAAGAGGAGAAACCTAGACCCCAAGAGCCAAATTGCCCTGGAGGAATGCACAACTGATCCTGAAGAGAAATACATTTTTATCTTGTTTGAGTCACTGCACTTTTGAAACATTAGATAAAATAGCTTAGCCTGAGCCCCAACTAACACTATTATACAAATTGAGTATTTCTATCAATGATTTTCATGTGTATGAGCTTTATCCATTCCAGACAATGTATTCTTCATAAGGTCAGGCCTAGGAAAAAATGAGTCTTATTCCCCAAACCCCTCAGGACAAACAGGTTTATCCATTATGGCCACACCCCATGCTTTGCTCTATCATTCACAGTGCCTCCTCTAATTGAACACTATGGAGGTGGCCAATACGTTCTGGTTGACTGACTAGTATCCCAGGAATATTCAACAATTAAGCAAATATATAGTAGTCACATCAAAATCTCCTATGAAAAGGAGAAATTTTTAAAAGAACCAAAAAAACATGTAGTTAAGAATACAATAAGAATATGATGAATTCCTAAAAATGGTTAATGATAATATTTAAAAAGTAACAGAGTCCATATGATTCCAAAATAATCAATCACTTCAAGAGAAAAACATAATTGTTTGAACTATAAAAACAGACGCACAGACACATCCACACACATTAAAACTTTCAATTTCTCATTCACTTTGTTGACACTGCATTAACAATACAGCCCTCCACCATTCTTCCCAATAACCTACTGGAATCTAAATTCACTTATACTTTGGGAAACTAGAAAAAAAATAAGAACAAGAGAGGTTTTTCCAAGTGCCTGGGGCATAGCAGGAGTTTTGGGGTAATTTATTCCTCTAAAAAAAGTACAGGAAGATGAATGAAGCAGGGAGTTGCAAAGTAGTATGATCAATTGCCGACTGGCTCCTTTTTTTTGAGTACCTACTATGCACAGGGCCTCATCCCAAATTCTAAACATATGAGGATAGCTGGGCTGAAGCTGCTCTATATATAAATAAGTCTTTTTATATAAATAAGTCTTTTTAGTTCTGAGTTTAATTTTTATAGAAGAAGAAAGTATCTGTTTACCTTGTTCCTTTTTTAAAAATTGGTGAATTATAATTTCAGGGCTCAAAGACCAGTATCTTTGTCAGAAGATGCTGGTCTAAATATCTTTGTAGTGCCCACAATCATTCCCAGGGTTTGAAGTTTTTATGTATAGCCTACTAAGTGAGTGAAGGGATAGAGTTTGTTGTAAAATCATGAAACACCACAGGACATTTGAAATCAATAGTCTAAAATCATTGGATGTTGTTTCGTCAGAAACGTTTTCACTAGCTTTTCCATTTAACAAAATTTCTATAGGAAACAAAGCATATCCTATTTTAGTCCCCTCAAATTTTGTTTTAAAAAATTAAATTTCTAATCTGGAAGTATTTAACATGTTTGACTTTTAAAAAGTCCAAAATAAACAAAAATTAAGAATTCACTGACAGGAGGGGCTCCTGGGTGGCTCAGTCAGTTCAGCATCCTACTCTTGGGGTCAGCTCTGGTCATGATCTCATGGTTCATGAGTTCAAGCCCCACATTAGTTTCAACTCTGTCAGCGAGGAGACTACTTGGTTTTCTCTCTCTCTCTCCCTCTCTCTGCCCCTACCTCACTCGCTTTCTCTCTCTCAAAATAAATAAATAAACTTAAAAAAAAAACAGTTAGAATGTAAGAAAAAAAGAATCCACTGACAGGATGCAGTCATTTCTATTTCTCCATCTGTATGAATGAGATGCCTAGAATACCTTTTATGTGTGAACTTTGAATGAAGGAACCAAAACTGAACGTACAACATTTTAGATTTTGAGATGCCTTTAGTCTCATTTCTTCACTTTATCTCTGAGAACTTAAAAAGAAAAACAGAAAAATAAAATCCATATTTTCCTAAATCATAGCTACTGAGAAAGACGTTCTAACTGTGCCCACGGAAGCACTACCCCACGATGCAGTCCATGTATTTATGAGATGAAAACACAAGACAGTGAACATAATTCCTAAGTAACCACTAGCAAGGTCTCATTCATGCAACATCTTCAGTAAAGGGGAAGAAAATACACTGTCATACACACACAAACGCACACACACACTCCCATCTTTACCTTCTCCCTAAATTTTCATCTCAGGGAGCCTAGAGTCATGGAGCTGATAATACCAAACTGCTGGGGTCATAAACTAATACATCCTCTGGAGTCTGGTAATGAGCCCTTCTGTTCTTGTGTCACACATTTTCATACCTCTGCCTACCCCTTCATGTGCTACCCCTCACCTCCAGCTCCAAGGGAGCAGAAATCATGCATCTAATCCATCTGAGACCAAGGTACAGGGAATAACTGTGTCTTGAAAACAAGGGCCTTTGCAATGTTTTTCTGCCTCCATGTGTTAGGCTGACCACAGCCAGGCTCCAGGGTTCTTTCCCTCACAGTTGGAACTAGTTGGCTTACTTGTTCACTCTCACTCTCTCTTTCCACCACACTTCACATCCATCACATCTTCCCTTATACCTTCTCTATTTATAACTATGGGGCCTTTATATTCAAGAGAAATCAAGTAGGAAACCTCCCTTAGGCCTAGAGCCTAACCTATTTTCCAATACAACATTTATAAGATGAGATTATTGGATACTTATCAAACATTAATGAAGTGGTAATTTAGCCAGGGTTCTCCAGAAAAATGGAATGGATAGGATCTATAAAGAGCTATATATAAGAGGACATCTATCATAGGAATTGGTTCACAAAGTTATGGAGGCTAAGAAGTCCCACAATCTGCCATCTGCAATCTAGACAATAAGGAAAACTGATAATATAATTCAGTCCAAGTCTGAAAGCCTGAGAAGCAAAGTGGGCAACAGTATAACTCTCAGGTAGAGTCTGAAAGTCTGAGAGCCAGGAGAGTCAATGTCCAAGGGCAGGAGAAGATGGATATCTTAGGTCAAGCAGAAAACAAATTTGCCCTTCTTCCACCTTTTGTTCTGTTCAGGCCCTCAGTGTGCCTCACCCTCATTTGTGAGGGTGATTGCTTACTCAATCTACAGATTCAAACGCTGATCTCTTCCTGAGACACCCTCACAAATACATGAAGAAATAATGTTTACCAGCTCCCTTAACCCAGTCAAGTTAACACATAAAATTAATATGGTATTTAGTTTCTCATTTGGCTATTGTGCCTGTGTGCTCCCTCAGTAGGGATCTCCCAAAGAAGGAAAGGTGATTGTTGGGATTCCCAAATGCTGCCTTGAGCCCCTAAGAGGCAATATGAATTTCCTCTCCCTGTCCTCCTTCACTGATCAGATTGTACTATGGTACTCAAAACAACCATGATGTCTTTATGTGCACAATCCTGTGTAATTCTGTGTTCACATGTCCTCTCTTCTGACTCTCCTACAATCTTGTGAGGTTAGTATACCAAAGGTTATGAACTTAGTTTATAATAACAATATAAGGCTAAGAAGAATTAATTGGCTTATACAATGAGTTTATTAAAAGGCCAGGACCAAAAGCTGTGATCTATAACTGCTAGGTCAGGACATTTCCCTCTATGTACACCACAGTCTCTCAGTGTTCACTTGTTCTCAAAGGGAGAAATGGAAGTATATTCAGGAAACATGTATAAGGGGAGGACTTTGTGAATATATGGACATAAGAGGAGTGTGAAAGTACATGCCTGTGTGTATACCTATATTGGCAAAGTACCAGAACATAAAAGGGATATACATCATTATTTGACCCAGCACAATTTTAGTGAGTCTTATTATTTTTGAAAATGATTCTAAGACCAGCTTATCCATTCCACCGTCTCTTGGAAATTTACACAGTAACAAATGTTCTCACAACCTCTTTCTGTTGACTCTTCTTGGTTTAACACAGGGAATCCTACCAGATTTCACTACCAATAGGAAGTAATCGTGAATGCTACTATGTACAGTCATATGAGGTCACATCCTTCTTTTCTTCCATAGACTAGGCAACATCCTACCAAAGCAAAAAGTTTCGTTACTAGCAGTATAAAAATTCTCTTGCTAATTTTTTTCTTCTCATACTCTTCTCATACTCTTAATCTACCAAATATTGATTTTAAACTAGAATTGTACAACTAAACTAGAGCATTGCGAGAACAAATAATATATGTGAGAAGATAAAATGGAGGTAATCAGACATCTTTATCAGTACAGACAAGTCAGCCCTGGGATGGTTGGCACTGAGATATACCTAACATTTCAGGACAAAAGCAAATCCTTATTGTGATGAAATAAAAGTGATTCTGCCTCAGAATAATACACTAACTGTAGTTATTAATAGTAACAGTCTACACACAATAGTGCAATCAGACTGTAGATATGGAGCAAAAGGACAATGACAACCACATTAAACAGACTTGGCAGGTAATGGAGCTTCAACCAGCTGGAGTGAAACCAAATTAACCAGTTTATTCCCATCGAGACACTTTGTTTGCCATACTTCTGGCGTGACAGATGCTGCCGAGGATCTCTAAACAAGCAGACCAGTATAAGTGTTAACAGGCTGGTTAGGTCTGGCATGGCTGTCAGACACTGTTCTAATGCACAGGATGTTTTCTATTTTTTCATAGTTGTCATTTGCCTAAAGGATCTAACCAAATTTACAAATACTGCAGTCTTAGGTAGTGTTTTTTATCAAATATCCAGGTCTAGAGTTAGAGTTGTAAAATGAATTTCATGATATTTTCATGAATTAGGTATATCACTGCATCTTTTCATCAGCTGTGAAACTTAGTTGATCAAAGGAGGAAAAGGAGACTCTGAGTCCTGAGACCCTTGCCAAATAGCTAAGGTAAATTGACTCCTCCATCTGTTAAGTGGTAGTAACAATATTACTTTTACCCTGCTTGATTTTGTTCTGAGGCTTACCCAATCTGGTTTTTTTCCCCATCTAATCCTTAAGAGCACCCTTTATAAGCTCTGCCACTGTCTCAGGGGATGGAGAGGAGGAGGAATGGGACAAAGAAATGAACAAAAAAATATTCCTGCCCTATGGTACTGAAATTCAGGTAGGAAGTGGGGGTAAGGAGAATATTCAACAATAAACAAATGAAGAAGCAAAATGTATAATACATCAAGATGTAAAAAATGCCATGGAAAAAATTTTTGTCTGTAAAAACTATTATCTGAAGGGCCTGGGTGATGGTGGGTTTCTGTTTTAAATGAAGGGATCAGGGAAGTATTTATTGTTAAGATGTCCCAAAAGTTGAAAATTTTTCATCATTTGTATTTTCCCAAAGAATGGAAAATACTCAGGTAAGCAAAAAGAGTAAATTTCAGGAGGAATGAGGCAGTCTACTCTTCATTCTGACCACCCTGTTCTATTCTCTTCTGAAATGAAACCATAATGAATTATCTGAATGTTTATGAGTCAGTACTATTCAGGACAAATGAAAATGTCACCCTCAGATCTTATTAATTTTCTATTAGGGAAGTAATGAGAGGTACCATCATTGAAGAGAAATCATAGAACTGAAACTTGGTCTTATGAGGATCCAGTTTCCACTCTACCCGTAAATCTTTTTGTAACTTTACGCAAATCGGTTTTTGTCTGTTTGTTTGTTTTAATGGACTTCAAAACACTTGGAAAGCACAGCAAATGAAATGAAAACCACAGATTAAACTAGAAAGGGAAGAAAACACTTTCAGCACTACTTTTGATGAAAAAACTCTACAAAGAGATTTGGAAAGTAAGAGTGAAGTGATTTGTCAAGTGAGGGATGAAAGACAAATCAAAACATCCAGAAGAGAGTATGCACTATGCAAGGGTATGAGGGATGGGTGAGGATTAAAGGGAAAAGGTCACTGCCTTGACTAGAGCCAAAGCAGTGAAGAGGTTAATCATAGACAAGTAAAGAAAGAATGTAAACCAGAGCTGACTGACTAAAGGATCAGCTTGTGGATGGGAGAACTCCATGTCTGATCTAAAACTTCAAAGAAAAGGGAAGTTCTGTTACTCTAATTATGTAGTAAAAATAATGTGGTTCAGGCAACAGTCAAGAAAGAGAATTTGAAAGGAAATTCAGAGAGTGAAAAGCAAAGTTCTTCAGTCAAAGATAACATCAATAGGACTAAAGAGGTAAGATCAAGGTATATCCTACAGACAGTCTACTATGCTTTCGGTATTTTCCACAATTGCTATTTTTTTAATCAGAAAGAGAATGTAAATAAATATAAAGATAGTCCGAACAAAAGATGATAATGCCAGAAGCAAACATAAAGCTGTAAGTAAGTATGCAAATTAAAGCATTGCCCCAAGGTTGGGAGTCTGATTACCATCTATTTCTATTACAAATATTTTGGGTAAAGAAGTACTGTGACTTGACAAACCATGCAGACAGAATCCCCTCAAAGGGTTGCTTCAGATGTTATAAAAGTCTCTGCAGAATAAGAGACTTGCACAACAAAAAGGGTCATGGAAAAAGAAAGTCAGAACAAGTAGCAAGACTAGGGCCAAAAGGGTACCCTAACCATCCCGACAAGAAAATTTTCACCAATATCCTATGTGGAAGAAATTAGTAGATCACACCAGAATGACATTTCAAATCTGTGTGCTTTTTTAAAATTTGAGCCAGGTAACTCTTCAAAACCAACTTCATCAAAGCCCCAATATAAACAAATAAAAGAGGGTCTAGATAAGTTGTGGACCTAGAAGTCCACCTTCTCAAGGTCTCCTCCAGCCCATAAAGTGGCTCATGTGAAACACCTCTGTAGAGTCCCTAGGCTCAATGAAACATAGCTTGAAAACTATTGGCTGTAAATTATATCCACATGTTAGGAGTTTAATTGCAATGTGGAGGAGTACCTATAAATATACATGTATTTATATAAACATGCATTTAAATATTTTTTATGTATAAAATAAATTTATGTTAACTTTTCAATATAGCTGGCATCTCTCTGATGTTCAGAGCTTATTCCAGGCTTTCTGAACCTGACTGAAGGCATCCAACTTTAGGTTCACTGTCTTGATGCGTGCACCAGGCTATGGGATCGTACTGAACTGGCTGCCTAACAGTCTGGCTCCATGAAAGTCAATTAAATGACACTCATCCTCTATATAAAGGCATTGATGGGAGAGCATATTCAAGGATGGGCTATGAAATCCAATGACCCGGTTATCTGAAAGTCTGAGAATAGCTTTTGTAGGATAAAAGAAGCAGAAGTAGGACAATAAAAGGCCAAAGTTGAATTGAAAACTGGAACAGTCTTTTGCCTAAGTACACTGTACATTAATCATTTATTATTCTCTGGGTTGTTGGGTTGTTTTTTTTTTTTTTTCTTAATTTATCTGACTTGTTTTGCTTTTTTCCTGGATGTTTGCCATTTAAACATCTTGATTAAACAATCCACAAAGACATCTACATATGTGATTTCCTCTGAGTTGCTGAAGTACACAGCCCACTGGTGTGTAACAGACAGGGGTCTATTGAGATTACTAAGAAAAGGGGTAGTAGAGAGTGATAAATGATCTACATAAGACTCTAAAATAAATAAGCCCCAAAGTTTCAACTCTAACTCAATAGTAATTCATAATGGATATGAAATCATTGCTATTTATCATTTTATTTGACATTTTTTATGGGTTAAGGAAAATAAGAAGAGCAGACTTAGATCAGTACTTTCCGTGCAGACAAGATCAGAAGAAAAATGAGCTGCTTGGTAGTATTTTATTAATCAATTCTTAGAACAAATGGAAAAATTCACTCCATGCATTCACCCATTTAGACTTATAAATAAGAACTGAGAAGCCAGACAATTCTTCAAGAGGCTCTAGAGAATCTAGGGGAAGTGCCTCTGCAGCCTTCTTACCCTCACTTCCTCCTCAACAGCAAATAGGGCTGTTTTCTTTTACCACCAAGTTTCTGA
Organism: Lynx rufus; assembly: GCF_022079265.1. Lineage (NCBI taxonomy): Eukaryota > Metazoa > Chordata > Mammalia > Carnivora > Felidae > Lynx > Lynx rufus. The sequence goes on along the minus strand of NW_025814823.1, from coordinate 125,715,463 downwards.
GGCCCAGAAACAAAGACACACAAGTCAGAGTTCTCTGGATTTTTAAGGAACTAAAAAATGAGCAGGGTGAGGGTTAGGGAAAAGAAGCTGCTCTTTTTTCTTTCTAATGAAAGTCCCTTTCCATTCAAAAATGGCAGATTCCATTTAAAAAAAAAAAAACATTGTTTTCAGGTACTATGAAATAGAAGATCATTTTCAAATTTTCTAGGAATCAGCTTCAAAAGCTGCTTAAGCCCTTTGTAGTTCAAAGGTTTTTCAGGCAATAGCTGGCTCCCATCCAAGCCCAAAAATGAGAAAAACCCATTTTTAATGAAGGCCTCCATGACGTATCCTCTAGAGAACTAAAAGGAGAGAGTAAAAAGGTGTCTGTGGGATTTTACTGAGTAGAGGTGGGTTGGGCTGGGATGACACATTTCCAAGACTTTTAGGATTCCAGTTGCATAAAGCAGCACTGGGAGGAGTTGCTGCCTGGGTTCTGAATGAGCACTAACAATACACCTAGCTGGGGCTTTGGGGGAAGGGGTCTGACCACAGCAGCACTGAGGAAATAAGAGACCTGCACATTTAAACGAACTAAGTTGTTACCGCGACTGTTACATTCCACTTCTCCTGGGGCCCTTGAATAAATCCCAGGAAGAGACAAAGGAAAAGTACCACTTCCTTATTTCTCTACAAGATGTATTTGATTTCTTCCTTTAAACAAAGCCTCCAAGTGAAAATAGGAAAGGTTTTAAGTCTCAGTAAGTTTTCCTTCTAATGTCTCTTATCTCACCTTGAACCTTGGTAGTTCAGTTTAGACTTAATAGTCTAATTTTCCAAGGATTTCTCCCAAGTTTTTGTTCAAAGCAGCAGCACAAAATCATCCAGAAAAAGGAGGCTGGAGACACACAGGGGGGAAAAAAAAAAACCCTTATCATCTCATGAATACTACACCAATTAAAGAATCCTCCCTACCCAGCCTTCCTGCATAGTGATCAGATTCTGTAAGCCCTATATTAAGTACAATTAAAGGGAATGGGAAAAGGAAAAATTCATTAAAACTCCCTTGAGACAAAGGAGCGTTCTTACAGAGCTTGATACAATGCCCCCACCTCCTTTTTGGCCAGTTTTAGTCAGGCTGCTCTGAGCCACCTTTTTCAAGTAGGCCCTATCCCTGAGCATGTCAAGAACCCAATTTTAGCAAGAATCTGGCTAATTTCATTTAGAGACAATCTCCACTCTCCATATCTGATCAAATTCCTCATTCTCCATCCTTGGTATCTATTCAGTAAGAATCATGTTAAGTCAGTTTAGTCAGAACCTCTGCCTTATCCCTGGTGCTTCCTCTAAGTACTTTTCCATTCACTGACCCCACCCATGCTTCTTGGCTCTATGTTCCCATTTGCCCAAGCTGTATTTGTAATTGAGCCCATATAGAGAGACCTATTCTGAGATCTCTTTCGATCTATTGCAATAGTCCTGAATAAACTCTGTTTTGACTGATTTAACTATCTGTCCAGTTCAGGTTTTAATTTGACAAGCCTATCCCTTCAATAAGGTTTATACACAGGAAACCTGTCTTATTCATGGGTAAGACCATTCGTTTATTCACAAAATGGAAACAATTTTGCTTCGAATAGATGGTTTTACAGAAATCTGACAGAGAATGGTTTTAGATATTGAGAACTCCCAGAATCTAATTCTGAGTTCCACAGAATCCATTAATTGTTTCACCTCAGTTTTCAGAAGCAACCACATGATCGCTGACTCTCCTTGACAGAGGTGCTATGGAAGTAACAAGCCCCTAATGTCAGGAGACTCCCAGACTCTGTGAAGAAACTTCCTGCTCCATAAGTCCTGCTATTTTTCTCCCTAAGAAATCTAGTTCTAGAACCCTTGTGGCTAAACTTTTCCCCATAGCTAGACCTTATGCCAGGAATGCCAACAGTCTGTAGATTCACTATATACTAAAATCTTCCAGGGTGCTCATTTTAGAGATGTGGGAACTGACACTCCCAAACATTTATACACTGCTCCAGGACACTCAGTAATGTCTCCCAGAGCAGTATTGCAGGACATGTGCAAACCAGAAAAATTCCCAACAGAGAAAAAACAAAAGGAGAGAATTTAATTCCAAAATGTATGCAAGTAAAAGGCCATTTTAATGAAAGAAAATAGGTCAATAAATCATTCTGCACCAGAGAAGCTAAAAGAAAACCAAGTTATTTGATTAAAATCTACATTCCTTTGGTTTAACACCACAGTTAAAACTTCATTTTCTTTATCAAAAAGAACAGTCGTCAAACTCTAAAGAAGAGAATGCCATGGTTAATAGGGAATCAGAAAAGACAGGATGAAGAAATAGTTAAGAAAAGAGGGTGTCAGATCCAGACAAATGACATCATAGAGTAATAACGAAGCTAAATTTACTGAGTACCCTCTACCTGGAAAGAGCTAAGTGCTTTACATGTTCAATCTTTATCACAACTTAATCTGATAGGTACTATTCTTAGCCATATTTCACAGATAAGGAACCAGAGTTAAGAGTGGTAAATAAGCTGCCGAAATTTCACAGCCAGGATTGCTGCCTAGGCAGGTTAACTGCATTCTTCATCACTGTATTATACTAAATTCCAAAGGAACCTGCCTGTATGATAACTAAGACACTAACTCAGGGTGGGGAGGAGAGTGGAGAGCAGGATAAGTACAGAAGACTATGGATAAAGGTCAAAAGTCTTGAAAAGGTCAAAGGTTCTTATTTTCAGAAAGAGGCAAAAGAAGATTATGAAAATGACATCCTCATGAGTCTGACATAAAATCCCAGGAAGTGCATGTCTAAGGAGATAGTTTATAACTTAGCAAAGAAAGCGTAAGTACTGAGCACCACCCCAGGCTCATTATGGACAAGTCATGTCTTCTGATGGGTCACTAACATGTCAAGCCAAGGAAATTCTGGAGACAAAGAAAATCTGAGTTCAACAACACATTGGCAATGTCTACTTTAATATTCTTAAAATCATAATAGATAAAAGTGGTTAAAAATATATTCCCAAAGAGAGTTGACTAGTAGAGGTCTGTCAAATAAGAAGGAAGACTTGAGTGGTACCTAGCTTTTAATGAGTCCTGTTCTATTTCTATTAATGATTAGATAAAATATGCTTTTCAAACATAGAGATATCACAAAGTTTGGAGGTATCACAAAGAGAACGACTAAGAAAGTCAACACTGCAAAATAATTTTTAATAGGCTAGAATAATGTATTTAAACTCACAAGATAAAATTTAAATAAAAAACATTGTACCTAAGTTAAAAATCAATTGCAAAATAAAGAATTGTCTTGACTTATTTATTTTTAACTGTAAGTTTGTACCTCTTATTCCCCTTTATCTAGTTCACCCATCCCCCTACCCACCTCCCCTCTGGCAATCATCAGTTTGTTCTCTGTATTTAAGAGTCTAGTTGTTGCCATGGAGATGAAAAGTATAGCATAGGGAATATAGTCAATAATACTGTAATACTTTGTATGGTGATAGATTGTGACTACACTTATCATGGTGAACAATGAGTAATATATATAGAATTATTGAATCGATATGTTGTACACCTGAAACTAATATAACATTGTATGTTAATTATACTTGAAAAAATAAAATTTAATATAAAGGAAAAAAAGAATTGCCTTGAAAACAGTTCATGGGAAAAAGACTTCAAGGCTTAAGTGGATGACAACCTCAAAATAAGCCCACAGCCTGAGCCTACTGCCAAAAGAGCTAATGCAGTCTTAGGCTGCATTAAAAGAAAATGTAGTTGTCATTCCCTTGAGCTCTGATCACATCCAGGGCTGGATTTATTGCAATCCACAACACATTTGAGATATGCACTGGAGTATATCCAAGAGGAGAACTACCAGTATCATAAAGAGTCTAGAAACCATATCAGGAAACATAGTTGGTAGGACCTGTAATTCAACATGTCTAAAACTTAACTTCTCTCCCCTCACCCCATCTGTTTCTTTTCCAGTATGTACCATATTGCTTAATGACACAATCTGTTCATCCCTACTTCCAAATTAGAAACCTAGATATCACCCTTGAACCATCTATTCCACTACTGACAATTGACCCCTCGATCCTGTCAGTTTCTACAATAAATTCACTTGTCTCTTCAACCTCTCTGACTTATTTCACTTTCAACATCCAGTGCTTGAACTATTGCAATCCACCTCTACCACAATAAGCAGAATAACCTTATAAAAAATCAAATATAAAGTTGTTCCTCTGTTTTAAGCCCCATTGTATTGTCTAGAAGATAAAGTCCAAACTCCTTAGCATGGCCTCCAAGCCTATGAAGGTTTTCTCCAAGGCCAATCTCACCTCTTGTCACTCTTTTCTTTTTAATTTTTTTTTCAACGTTTATTTATTTTTGGGACAGAGAGAGACAGAGCATGAACGGGGGAGGGGCAGAGAGAGAGGGAGACACAGAATCGGAAACAGGCTCCAGGCTCTGAGCCATCAGCCCAGAGCCTGACGCGGGGCTCGAACTCACGGACCGTGAGATCGTGACCTGGCTGAAGTCGGACGCTCAACCGACTGCGCCACCCAGGCGCCCCTTGTCACTCTTTTCTATGTATTCTGCAATCCAAACATGCAAACTCTTTTCACTTCCCATGGAAAAACTCATCTGTAAATCAGTTCTGCCATCAGACATAGAATTCTGATGGAGTGTGAGGTGCTGGCCAAATGGGTAAGGCCTGAATCACTGTTCATAGGCATACCCTCTATGTAGTCATGAAAATGTGCCCCTCAGATCTCCTACTGCAGGGAACATAAATGACAAAGTGTCCTGGTGCTGCTCCTCCAAATTCACACCTCATTCATGCACAAACCACAATCTCTGAGAGCTGATCTCAGTCTGCTCAGGACAAGGGTTCTGAAACAGACCCATCTGAAAGGGATGTAGCTCTCCTCTAATGGGAAAATTTGGCCTGAGGTCTCCCCATCAGCCTGGCTGAATCTTTCTTGAAAGCGTGCTGCCGTAAGAGACTCTTCCTACCCAGGCATCCTTCTTGCCTTTTTCCCCTTCAAGCTGCATCTTGGTCTGAAGACACCCCTGGCTCCTTCTGCTCTTCTCCCAAGCAATTTCTTGTTTATCTAATCACATCTTGGCATCTGCTTCTTGGCAAACAGAACATACAAACATCTCTACATGTCTCATACTGTTGTTTTCTCTCTGGTTTCTTTAATGTCTTTTCATCAAAGTCTTACCATTACATTACCATCATGTCGGCAAGTTACCTTAAAGTTATTGAAAAGGCACCTCTTTTTGAAGAATGTACTCAGGAGGAAAATCTATCATCCTCTCCATGTATGAGTTTAAACTCCTTGCTGTTCTATGCTTCTACTTAAATTTCCCTAACTCTATTTGTCCTCCTATAAATTCCTACTCATCCTTCAACACATAGCCCCAGAGTCATTTCCTCTGTGAAGCGTTCCTTGATCCACCTACAAATATGCATTGAGTCCCTCTATTAGGACAGATCCTACTATATCTCCTATTATTTTTCTGTCTACGTACTCAACGTTAAGCCTTAACCTATAGCGTGGCATACAGTAAGTGGTCAAAAGTGTTACTTGAAATAAACAAGAGTCACTTAATCTGTAAAAGATAAGACTTAATGAGGACATAATTACCTTGAAATATTTAAAATATTGTAAACAACCACCTCAGGTATTATCTCAGACACTCTCAATGAGCACTTGGGGAAGACATGAACAAAGACACTGGGCAGAAAGCTTTCATTAAAAAAAAAAAAAGGATCAAATAGAACAGATTACTCCCCTCCTTCAACATGACATTACTGTGGTTTGAAAAGTGTTTTTATTCCACAAGACATAGCAACATTGTAGAACTGCTCTGATCTAGCATTCAGGTTTTAGAACACAGATAAACAACAAAGCTCTTTCTCACTGGGTATCTGAAGCAATAGTGCATGAAGGTAGCATTTTCATTCTTGAGACAATCTTAGAAACATGATTCAAAAGTACGATTTCTCTCCAGGTAGCATTAATCCTAAAGTATAAGTTATGAATGCAGTACTCTTCTCCCTGATGCTAATTCTAGGCCCAGCATGGAATAGTCCTTAAACTTTTGAAGATGCTACACTGATAGCTTTGAAGATGGAACAAATAATGTGAGAATGAAACTCTAGAAGTTAAAAAAGCAGGGAAACAGATACTCCCTGAAAGTCTCCCAAGGGAGTGCAGCCCAGCCAGTCCTTGATTTTAGTCCAGAGAAATTGATTCTGGAGTTCTGCCTTTCAGAATTGTAAGAGAACAAATATGTGTTGTTTTAAGCCACCAACTTTGCAGTAAGTTGTTACAGCAACCATAGGGAACTAATACAGACTATAAGTAGTATCTCTTGGCAGTATCTATAACATTGATAATAATATCTACTTATTGAGGCTTACTGTGTGCCAGGCTCTGTGAGAAGTCTCTTATATACAGTGGTTCTTTTAAACTTCACAGAGTATCTCTGAAAGAAGTACTATTAAGATCCCCAATTTATAGGTATAAAAAGTATGTCACATAATTAGCACAGTACAAAGCTGAAATTTGAACTAAAGCAGCCCACAATCCAGAGTTTGTTCAATCTGACCTCTGTCCTCTTCACATGTCTCCTCTTCACGTGTCTCACTTATAGTTTGAAATGTTTTAGGAACGAGGAACTATGATGGGCCACCCAGAAACTACACCATTACAACAATTTATTTTGTCTGTTACCATTATATCATTCACTTCAAAGGGTTTTTTTCAAGTATACTCTGCTTAACAGTTGGAAAAACTGAGTCATAAAGAGATTAAGTCTGTTCAACAAGCCTGTGGCAGGACTGGGAACAGAGCCACTGCTGAATGGTTGCCTCTGCGTAAGCAATGACATCACATTTAATGTGCTTTCAACTCTTCAGGGCACCTTGACACCTTTAATCTCTTATGAGCCTCACAACAATTCTGCAAGATGAGTGAAGTAAGTATTAGGACTTTCATCTTATAGATGAAGAAACTGAAATGCAGAGGTAGAGCAAAGTCCATACTCTGCTAGTTCGTGAGTTATTATAGAAAGAGCTTAGGTCTCCTTTCTTCAGCCACCCACTCTTGGCCATATTATAAATGGTCTGGGCTATTCTGTAGATGACTTTAGTAATAAGACTCACCACTGGAATGGATCCTATCTATACCTGTGATATCCAATGTGGTAGCCAGTAGCCACAGGTTACATGTGATTACTGTGCATTTGAAATGTGGCTAGTCCAAAGTGAGATGTGTTGTGAGTGTAAAGTCCACCCTGGGTTTTGAAGACTTAATATGTAAAAGGAATATAAAATATCTTATTAATAGTACTTTGATTATGTTTTGAAATAGTATTTTGGGTATATTTAGTCAGGCAGAATATATTTTTAAATTAATTCTACCTATTTCTTATCACTTTCCTAAGTACGGCTACTTAAAAATGTAAAATTAAGTACCTACATTTTACTGTTCTATATATGCCCCAACCAGTGCAGCAAAGAGCCCCTTTCCAGTATTCATGAGACAGTCGCAATTTGAACATCTCCAGGACAGAGAGGTACTCAAGAAGCAACCAATTCCATGTTTGGATGGCTCTAACAGAAAATTACTTCCCAATGAATGAAAAACATAGGTAAATGAATAGAAATGGATTAATAAAGTATTCTCAGGAGAAGGACTTGAGTTTGATGAATTCTAGCTTTTGTCTTACAAATGCACAATTGAAAAATGATTTATCAAATTACTACTCAATCTAAAACCATGCCTAAAAACATGAAAACATGGGGCGTCTGGATGGCTCAGTCGGTTGAGCATCTGACTTCGGCTCAGGTCATGATCTCATAGTTTGTGAGTTCAAGACCTGCATCGGGCTCTGTGCTGACAGCTCAGAGCCTGGAGCCTTTTTCGGATTCTGTGTCTCCCTTTCTCTCTGCCCCTAACCCACTCACATTCTGTCTCTGTCTCTCTCAAAAATAAATAAACATTAAAAAAATTTTTTTTATAAATTTTTTTTAATGTTTATTTATTTTTGGGACAGAGAGAGACACAGCATGAACGGGGGAGGGGCAGAGAGAGAGGGAGACACAGAATCGGAAGCAGGCTCCAGGCTCTGAGCCATCAGCCCAGACCCCGACGCAGGGCTCGAACTCACAGACTGCAAGATCGTGACCTGAGCTGAAGTCGGATGCTTAACCGACTGAGCCACCCAGGCACCCCTAAAAAAAAATTTTTAAACATGACACCATAAAATAACTAAAAGATAACATAAGTTCTTTTTTTTAATGGGACACAAAACTCAGGAACCATACCAGAAAAACCATATATACATACATACATATAAGTATATACACACATATACATATATATAGATATATGTACGTATATATATGTATGTGTGTATATGCACACATATGTATATGTGTGTATACATATATGTATATATGTATGCAGAGGTATGTATACATATATGTATTTGTGTGTATACATATATGTATATATGTTTGTGTAGGTTTGTGTAGGTCCTATCTATCTATCTATATATATATATATATATATATACACTTTTAGTTTTATAAAACTGTATGTTTATGTCATATACACATACACACATAATATAGTCAACTCATCTTTAACAAAGGAGCAAAGGCAATACAATGGAGAAAAGACCATATTTTCAACAAACGATGATGGAACAAATAAACATCAACATGCAAAATAAATGAATTGGTGAAACACAGATTTTACACCCATCACAAAAATTAACTCAAAATGGATCACAGACTTAAACATAAAACAGAGAACTATAGACACACAAAAGACACATCTACCAAAGGACTATTATCCAAAATATACAAAGAATTCTTAAAACTCAAAAATAAGAAAAAAAAACCAACCCAATTTAAAAATGGATCAATGGACAAGACACCTGGATGGCTCAGTAGGTTCAGCCTCCAACTTTGGCTCAGGTCATGATCTCGCAGTTCATGAGTTCAAACTCTGCGTCAGGCTCTGTGCTGACAGCTCAGATCCTGGAGCCTGCTTCGGATTCTGTGTCTCCCTCTCTCTCTGCTTCTACCCCGCTCACATTCTGTCTCTCTCTCAAAAATAAATAAACATTTTAAAAAAATTTAATAGATCAATGGTGACCTTAACAGACACCTCATCAAAGTAGATATTTGTCTGGCAAATAAGCATACAAAAAGATTCTCTACATCGTATGTCATCAGGGAAATGCAGATTGAAACAATGAGATACTACCACGCACTTATTCGAATCACCCAAATCCAAAACAATGACAATACCAAATGCTGGCAAGAATGTGGAGCAACAAAAATTCTCCTTTATTGCTGAAGAATACAAAATGGTTCAGCCACACTGAGAGACAGTTTGGCAGTTTCTAACAAAACTAGACATATTCTTACTACATGATCTAGCAGTTGTACTCACTGGTATTTACCCAAATGAGTTGGAAGCTTTTGTCCACACAAAACCTACACAAAAATGTTTATAAGAGCTTTACTCATAATTGCCAAAATTGATATCAACCAAGATGTCTATGAGTAGGTGAATGGATAAGTAAACAGTGGTATATCCAGACAATGGAATATTATTCAGCACCAAAAAGAAGTGAACTTTCAAGCCATGAAAAGACATAGAGCATCTTTAAATGCATATCACTAAGAAACAGAAACTAATCTATATATTATATGAGTCCAACTATATGACATTCTAGAAAAGGCAAAACTATGGAGACAATAAAAGGATTAGAGGTTTGGAAGGAAAGAGGGATAAATAGGTGAAGTACAGAGGATTTTTAAGGCAGTGGAACTACTCTGTATGATACCATGATAGTGGATACATGTACACTATCAGTATTGAACCTAATGTAAACTATGAGTGATAATGCTTTACCAATGTACATTTATCAATTGTAACAAATGTACCACTCTGATGTGAACTACTGATAGAGGAGTAGACTATGTATATGTGCATATGTGGTGGCAGGGAATATATGGGAAATCTCCATACTTTCTACTAATTTTGCTATGAATCTAAAACTGCTCAAAAAATTTAATCCTATTATTTAAAATTATAATTAAGGGACACCTGGTGGCTCTGTCAGTTGAGTGTCCAACTTCAGCTCAGGTCATGATCTTACAGTTTGTGGGTTCGAGCCCCATATCAGTCTCTGTGCTGACAGCTCAGAGCCTAGAGCCTGCTTTGGATTCCGTGTCTCCCTCTCTCTCTACCCCTCTCCTGCTCACACTCTGTCTCTCTCACTCTCAAAAATGAATAAATGTTAAAAAAATGGGTAAATAAAATAAAAGTATAATTAAAAAAGAAGACAGGTTGTGATAGTTAACTTTATGTGTCAATTTGATCAGGGCATGAAGTTCGCAGATATTTGGTCAAACATTATTTTGGGTGTGCCTGTGGGGTGTTTTTGGGTGACAGTAATATCTGAATTGGTAAAGTGCGTAAAGTAGATTGCCCTCCCTAATGTGGGAAGTCCTCATCCAGTCACTTGAAGGCCCAAATAGAACAATGAGGCCCAACCTTACCACAAATAAGGGGGATACCTCCTACCTGACTATTTGAGCTGGACGCTGGTCTCTTCCAGCCTTAAGTCTCAGACTGAAATGTCTCTCACTGTGTCTTGCTGATTGCAGATCTTGGGACTTGCCAGCCCCCATAACCAAGTGAGACAATTCCTTGTAATAAATAATTATAATTCCTTATAATATATCTTACTGGAAAACCCTGACTAATACACTGAATTTCCATACAAAATAATATGTTAAAAGAAAGAAAAATTGAAGCACATTCATATGTGTAAAACAGGAAAGAGAAAAAAAGACACCAAAAAACAAAAATAAAAGCAAGATCTTTATCTATATAGTCTTGTTTGTATACAGAATATCTCTACAAAATAGAGCAAGAAACAGTAACAGTGATGACCTCAGAAGTGGGAAATTAGGGGTTTGGGCAACTGGTGTATAGAAAACACAGTTTTCACATTATGCCTTTTGGTAGCTCTTTAGTTATTTTTCTTTGAAGATGTGTTTTCCATTCAAATATACTTTGGAATTAAAAATCACCTTGCCTTGACTAAAAATTCCTGTCAAAATTCAAAAGTAGACATTTTAAAGAAAACTCTTCAGCTTATGAGCTTGAACAGGGAGTAGCTGACCAGAGTTTTACAGCATACGGTGATATTTTGGTGCCTAACATGATGGGTTTAAGGCTCACTCCATGTATGAAAGACATCGGCAATAACTCACCTTGAGGCCTGAAAAAAGGACACTATCCCACACCTCCTTCCCAGAATCACACTCTAACCAGGCTCACCCCTGCCCTTCTCTAACAGGAAAGCAGATGGCAGAGGTGGGGGGGAACCCCAGAGCTAAGCTACAGACAGGACCATCACCTTCTTCACTCTCCCCTCAGGTAAATGTGACATGAGTCCCCAGGAGGATAGCCTCAGATACACAGACTCTCTTCTCCTCCACACATACACCAGTGACAAACCAGGAGGGAGGGTTCTCTGATAGCTAATGCAGAATCAACTAAGAATCTCCTGAGGCTGGTGTCCAACTGGGAGCCCAAACTACTGAGGTGAGGGTCCAGGCAGGGCATCCTATTTTCACCATTTGAATTGTCACTAACTACTATACCAAAAACCTTTTCTTGCTCTTAAAAAATTTTTCAAAATGAACTGGTCCTCAGAAGAATCTAGCTCAGTGACGTGGTTTTACAAACTGTACCCTCACGCTCCAGTTTACTTCCTGAGGAAATCTGTTTCTCCATTCCATAGGCAGGGAAAGACAGTGTTGACATCTATGCCCTTAATTTATGAACAAACAGCCTAAGTTGTTCGGAGTGGTTTGCCACTACCCAGAGGACATTCTTCATCTATCATCTGTTGTGATCAGTAGAGATTCAGTAACCATAATCATTGGGGTGGAGGTTAGGAATATATGCTGAGCAATCACCCAGGTCCTCTAATATTTCAAGAGAAAAATCCTTGTCTTTCTTGGAGGGAGAGAGACAAAGCATTGTTTTTAATGTTTTCATCACAGAGGACATAGTTCAGGAGTTGCTTACTAGTTACTTGCCTGGAGACATGTAACCTAATGGCTCTCAGTTTGTGTCCTTGTCTGCAAAGTGAGAATAGTGATTCCTTTCTCCTGGAAGAGTGGTAAGAAGTAAATGAGGTGGGGTATGGGAAAGCACCTAGTACTGTCAGTCACTGAATCTAATTTCCTTTCCCCATAGAAGCAGAGTTCCAAGGTACAGCATTCTGCCTACAGAAAACAAGTGATGCCTTCTCAGTTCACGAGTAGCCTTACGAGCTGTTCATAGTGTCGCCATATTTCAGCCACACTCAAACCTACACACTTTCTTTAAATGTTACCTAGAAACTACCAGAATACAGCAACCCTGGGTAGAGTGCATGTCACAGCTCCGAGGTCCAGTTTCCAGGAAATGTGGCAAAAGAGAGCCCCAATAATAATGTACAATGCCCAAGGAGTAACTGAGCACTTCATGTGCCCTGACTCTCTTCATTGTCTCAACAATCCTGACGTAAGTACTATTATTTTGCCCCATTTTGCTGAAGTTGAAGCACAGATTGGTTAATTTGCCCCAGAACACAGAGCTGTTATTGGTAGACCCATGAATAACAAAATCCATGTGCTTAATGACCAGGTTCAAGTGTCCTCAAGAGACTTGAATCATTATCAGCGTGAAGGCAAAAAGAGGGAAAAGCCAGTGTATAAGGTCAGGAAGGAAAGACAGCCCTTTATCCCCTTCCCAATTCTGCCTTTAATGTAAGGCTATCTTCTAATTCCAACTCTGCCTAATTTTCTATTCTGTTGGCTCCATTATCCCTGAATTTTTGATCCCTAATTTAAATTAGGGTCTTGTTTTTAGATGTTTAACCTTGGTCTCCTTTCCCAGATTTTCTATCTGTTTCTGCCTCTCAACCCTTGCCTTTCCCAACTCACTGTTCTCAACTCATCTTCCCAGCTCCTGACTCTGATTCTGCTCTAGTTTAAGAGTCTGTGCACTGTCCCCCAGTTCACCTCCCCATTCTCGACCTTCATAACTTTCTGCAGTCCCTCTGCCTGGAACAGCCTTCCTCCTCCTCTCCACCTCATGAAGTCTACATGCCCTTCAAGGTACAGATGAATCCCGCTCTTGAATGAAGACTCGCCTCCTGATCATTCCAGTGAGGAGAACCATTGTCTGAATCCTTTGTGATACACTTTGCAAATACTCAGTGTCCTGTATATTTTGAAATATACCATCTCACCTAACAGGATGCTTTGTATACCACAGAAGCCTGATAAGTGGTGGCTAGTACTGATGCAGCTACACCAGATATTCTGCTCTGTCTCCTTTACATCAGCTAAAAGCCCATATAAAACTCACATTCATAACATTCATATCTACACATGATCGTTCTTGTTGCCAGCAAAAAGCAATACAACCACATTGTTCATGCAACTGGGGAAGAGAACAATTTCTCACACAGAGACAGAAAAGAAGGAAATACCCACTATAAGGGCAAGGAGGAGGAGGAGGAGGAGGAGGAGGAAGAGGGAGAGGGAGAAGAGCAATGCAGTAACATTAAGGGGAAAAGTTGGAAGACTGAATTTGGGTCAGTCTTAAAGCAAACAATCCCCACCCCAAGGCCTATTCAAAAAGAGAAGAGGGTTTAAAAACAAATTCTTAGGATGCACCAAAAAAGCATGTCAATAAGTTTAATATTATTTAAATTCTGGCTGCATGCTGTAAGACAGTTATAAAATCACACCCGTTTTTCATCTGTTTTTATTTACTTCTGATTCCCAAATATGTATTTGTGCAGCTCTGATAAAAAAAAAAAGGGCTTCGTTTTCCTAAATTATCTTGTTTGTTTTTTTAAATCATATTTAATGAAGAAGCGTTTTCATTTTTGATTAAAAATAAGTCAAGACAATTGAATGTGAGGCCAACTGCTGCTTTCCAAATTCACCAGACCATTGCTAACTCACCAAAGTCAGGAAGCAATAATAATTCCTTCTCTTTATAGAATGCCTTTTCTCCCCAGGAAACTTCAAAGCTCTCTGCTGACGCTTAGGCTTTGCAGCTGCCAGGAAAAAAATGTGGCTCCACTTACCTCAGAGGGAGTATCAGAAGCACATGGGGACTGACTGACCCACAGTGGTGAAGCCACACCCACCACTGCCTCCACTTTATCAGAGACCACACCCAAAGCTCTGGTTTGGGGGCAAGAAAATAGAAAAGATGGCAATAGTAGCAGGGTGCTCACATCCTTCATCCACCCAGACAAGCCTTCTAAGGACAGACCAGATACAACATGGTGACTCAGTAAACCAAGTCACTTGTCAGAATGGATAGTAGTGAAACAGCCAACATTACACAGTTCTTCAATGATAGGAAAATTGTGTTAGGCTAATCCTATCAATGGTCCTATAAGAACACAGTTCCTACATAAACAGGAAACACACACACACTCACAACCATGAACTCTGGTATCTCCCAGCATGCATTTCCTGTCATACTCAACCTTGTCCCTTTAGATGAAACTATTATTTACTGAATACCTAATATGTGTGAGGCATTTAAGCTTTATTGTTGTGAATCCTCACAGCCATCCTGAGAGGGAGGCATTATTATCTATATTTTACAAATGATAACACTAGGTTCAGAAAGATTTCATTTTTAAGAAATTAGTGCTAGATATCTAAGGGAGAAATGTTTTTAATAGTTTTGCAACCATCAGCTTGCCCTGAGAGAAATAACTTCATAGCCACTCAACATGGTGTTGCCACAGTGACCATCTCCACCTTGCAGACCTGCGTGGGCTTGATTTCAACTCAGCTATCAGCAATGCTTCCTCATCCAGCTTCCTAGGTCCTGTGAGTGTCCATTTGGGTACAGTGAGTGGAAACAGGCAGAGTATCATACAGACTCTGTTTCTCGTTTGAGTCCCTACATTTCTGGTTTTCCCTCAGCTAAAATTTCAAAAAGAATGAGGCACATTTGAAAATAGAAACCAGCCCTCAACTGATGAACCAGCTAAATGTAGTGATGTGAGTGTGCCCAGGCAAAGCCATGCAGAGAATAGATTTGCCACCATTTAACAGAGGCTGAGGTCACAGAGATCGATTCTCTTACCCAAGAACACAGAGCTAGTTATTGAGTCAAGAGTCAAGTTTTGAATTTGAATCTATCTGCTCCCACTGCACATGCTCTTTGCACAGCAACCTACCACATCAGCTTTCACTATGGCTCCTCTGGGCTTCATCAACCTGGGGGTACAGGCACTGAGCAAAACTCCACACTCGCCAATATGGATTCATAATTCAGCTTTCATTTTAGGATTGCCTTCTAGGTTTACTAAATATCAGATTCATTGATTTACAGGAGAGCAGGAGATGTTTCTGAAATGACATATTCTTTCCAGTGAGACGAGCATAAAACCTTTCATCTAGGGGGACCCTAGACCTCACAGATTCCTCACTTCCATGGGACTAATTACAGCACTGCCATGAGCCATCCCCAAGCCATCACCCAACTCATGGAGCAGAGTGGCTCAGAGATATCCTTTGTCTATGCTGCTTTGTATCCATGATGCTGGATATATTTTGTGAACAGAAATAATACAGGCCCCTGTGTTTTATTTCTACCATTACGAAACCTAAGATGACCCATAAAGAGGCCTGCATGTTATAACTATAAATTTTAGAAGAACGGTCAGCCACAGGGAATTTGTGGGCAGTGATTGTCTTTCTGTCAACTTTGCATAGTTGTATCCTATAAAATGAACAGTTACCCATTGTTCTGAGGAGGGAGAGCTCTCTTTTGTGTTGGGATTTCCAGAAAAATGTTGGAACACAGCTAACTTCTGAGGATGGATACATTACAGAGTGTCAAAGGGAGTGCAAAATGATTTCCAGCGGGTGGAGAGAGGAAGAGAAGGAAATTAGGGAAGTTACAGGCAAAAATATAGAGAATGCACAAAGTACATGATTTAAAAATATGTATAAGTAGTCTACACTGGCTGGAAGACAAGGGAATGATGACAGACTTCATGACCTTGACCAGATCATGTATCTGTTAAGAAAACATCCACTGATCCCTAAGTGCTGTGGAAAACCAGTAATTTTGGAACACAGTGACTGTTACACACTGATTCTTATTTGAATGTCCCAACACAAGCAAGCACTGATGCCCGTATTTCATGAGAACTTCTTGAAGAATAGGGAAGCCTCTTTCTGACTATCTTTAGAGTGCTCTCATATCACAAACAGGCCCTGTGTGACAGTCCCAGTGACTGCAATTGCAGAGCCAAGACATAGGCAGCAAGATGCCTCTTTTCCTTCAGCTGCACACATGGCCATGATGTTCACTAGAGAAATTCAGTTTCTAAGGTGTGAGCAAAGTCAAAAACTATTGGAAAAAGAGGAAGTTTACAAATCAACTCAGAAGACCAGGACTCTGATCCTAGCCCTGCTCCTCTATCTTTAAGGCTTACAAAAAGGAGAATAAGGAACATGATGCAAATTCCTATTCGGTCTTAGGCATGCACTATGTGCTTTATATATGTTACCTTATTCAATCCTATCCACCATATGAAATAAGTGCTATTTCTCTCCATTTGATAGAGTGGAAAACTGAGGCTCCACAAACTCATAGAAGAACAAAGAGTAAATCATGGAGCTACATTCAGCAATGCCCTTTTTATTACATCAAATAGCTCTTCTGTTTCAAATATTAAGACCCTTTTGTGCCTTTCACCCATTAGCTCTAAAATTTTAATATCATTCTGATTCTGAATAGAGTCATGATACGTGAGTTCCTTCATTTTGTGATTTTTTTGAAATAAAACATTACATTGGTTTCAGGTGTACAACATATAATTTGATATATGTATATATTGTGAAAATAGTTGAGTTCTACTAGAGAGAAAAATTGTATCCACATTCCCTATGAACTTATCAAAGGAGATCAAAATAAATGAAAGCATATTCATTTCATCAGGTATTACAATAAAATTCTAATAAAAATGAGTACTTTCCCCAGTATGTCTTTGATGACTCACGAAATATGAGGTACCACATATCTCATGAATATGTGAATTTCTGAATTTTTCTGAAAGAGCTAATACATTGTCAATCCACAATTCAATAGGTTTTGTTTTAGTCTGCAAAAATACATTAAAAGGAGGTACTGTGATAATGTTACTCAATTTATGTGTGTGTGGATGTATGGGCATATGTATATGTGTATACATATATAGAGACAGAGACAGAAAGAGATCTCCATCCATCTGGCCAAATCTACTGATGCATCTCTACCACCACTTGCTCTTCCTCTCCACAGCATCTGACTGAGTTGATAGCTCCCTCATTCTTAAAACACTGTCTCCACCCATTTGCTGGGGCTCTGCACTTTGGATACTGGCAAGTGCTTCTCAGTCTCTTTTGCTCCTCCTGTTTCTGACTCCTAAATCTTGGAATGCTCTAGGACCTTGTCCTCCCTCTCCATTATCCCCAAGTTTATCTCATTCAGACTTATGACTTTACATGACATTTATACACTTATGCCCCCAAAATGTACATCTCTAGTTCAGCCTCTCTCCTAAGTTCCTGGTTTGTGTATCTGTCCCTTTTTTGACATCACCAGTTGGCATCTATCAGGCATTTCAAACTTAACATATCTGAAACATCAGTCCCAATAAACTGAATTCCTTACACATAATTGTTCAGTCCAGAAACCCAGGAATCATACTGATTCCTCTAACATCTTATACAATCCATCAGCAAATCCTGTTGACAGTATCTTCAAAATATGCTTCAAGTACAAACCTTCTTAACTACCACCATCAATCCTACTGTGATCCCAGCCCCCACCATTGCCCACTCACACAGCTGCAGCTGCCAAAGCTTAATGGGTCTCCTGACTTTGGCTCCTTTCTTCCTTCAGTCTAGTCTTGATGTAGCAGCCAGTCAGAACATCTAAAAGTGAATCAAATTACACCAACCCCCACCCCCCCCACCCCCGCCCCATTCAGATCCTTCACTGGATTTACATGCCACTCAGAATACAATCCAGGGAGGGGCATACAGTGCCCTAACACAACCCAGACCTGCCTACTCCTTGGGCCTCATCAACTACTCCTCTTCCCACACTCACTCTGATCCATGCACCCAGGTCTTCTTGCTGCTTCCAGGTATGTCTCAAGCTTGTTCCTGCCTCAACTGTATAATAGCTGTTTTTCCTCCTGGGATGTTATTCCCCATAATGTTCACCAGGGCCTACCCCTTCATATAACTGAGGTCTTTCTGCTCAAATGGAGCTTCCTTAAAGCACATGTCCTCGAGTGTCCTAGCTGAATGTCTACAGCTAACCTCAATCACCCCAGGCTCCATTCCCTTATCTTACTTTAAACTCTTCAGAGCCCTTTTTATCATCTGGAGTTATATTATTTTAATTATTATAACAATAATTCTTATCTGTCTGCATACATTTATCCATGAATGGATTTATTTACCCATTTACTTATTTATCCTCTGCCTCCCCATTAGCATGTAGTCTCCAAGGGACCTTGTCTGTCTTGTTGTTCACTGCTGTATTCCAGTGCTTGCCACAGTGCTTGAGTCACAGCAACCACTCAGTAAGTACATGTTAATTGAATAATTGAGTCTGCCGGCTGTTCTGTGCCATTCTGTGATGTTCTGTTGCTCTTGAACAGGGCCTTTATCTTTGCTACTGCCTACAAATTTGCCCAATGTTCATTTTGTTTATAGTTCTCATCTGCTAAATGTTTATCCCTTCAATATCATCTATCTATTTCACTTATTATGGCTAAAATCAGTTCACTTTCTATTTTTTAAATGTTGCACCTCTGCCTTTTTTACCTAAACATTCTGTTTTCTGAGCAGGCCAAATACAGCCTCTGGAGATGGGTACAATCTTCTGACTAGGCTCTAAAGAGAAAACATTTTCTCTTCTTATCTCTCTCTCCAGCCTCCACCTCAGTCCTGGACACACACAAGTATTAAACAACAGTACTGGTATGACATCACTTCCCATGTCGTGCCGCAGATTAGCCCATGTCGACTACTGTATATGCTGTATGACCACAGAAGGAAGATGAGAAAGCCTCACGTGACTCCTCCTCTTGCCTGGGGCCAGGACAAAAGGTTATCACAGAGAGCATAAGAGTGTGTGTCTGTGTTTTGCTGGCACCAGTATGCAGAAACAAAACTGCAGTCAGATTGGTCCTACTCTGGAAATAGCCAATTAGCCGTGCTCACCACAAACAAAAAAAATTAAAGGCCATTCCAGAGCATCTTAAAAAATAAACAAACCTTTGAAAGGAGTATATTAGAAACTACTTTTAAAGATGTCTACAAATTTTACATAAAATACATTAAACAATTGAGAAAAACAATACAGTTTTCCTAGGCTAGAGACTCTATCACTAGAAGCCTTTCAAAAATGATTGACAGCAACATTACTTTCCTGTACTTTATAGGAACCATATTTGCATAATTGCATAAAGTGATTCAGAATTGACCTCGCACATGAAAACAGGCAATAGATGGCATTAAAACGTGATGGTAAAGGAAAACACATTATGGAAATTGTTTGAAAAATCTAAGAGATCAGTCTATTTTTCAGGGTTCATGGAATTTATAATCATTGGTTTGCTGCTACACTCATTCTTTTTGAAAGATGTGACCCAGACTATTGTGAAGGCTCCTAGACATGGTCTCCAGTTTGATTTGTTGGTTTATTTATGATTGGCTAAGGAGAAAAAAAGAGTTTCCATAATCTTTGTGGTCTACACAATCAAATATTTTCTTTTTTTATATCCTATTTCCATTCTCATCGTTTCTGAATGTGAAGCCTCAGTTGTCCTCAGACATCCAACCCAAGTGGGACCAAAAGATTTTTCCTGTTGACCTGGAATTCATGTGGAGAAATACAAATATCAAACTGCTTTATTGAATGAATGCTGGATACAAATAAGAGGTTAATCCATGTATAGTCAAGATAGGAACTTGGATTACTGGAGATAGAATAAGTATCAATGAAAGTGGTGTCTTCTTTATAAGAGACACAATTAACATTGAAATAAATAAAACAGCTGTTTTCTAAATGGACATAGAGCTTTCTCGTAATCGGTTTTGTAGGTAATACAAATGTATGAAAATTTTTCTCGGGACTGCTACATTTCCCTCCAGAAGAATCACTTTCATGATCTTTGAGCCCTTCATGGAAAAATAATCAACAATGCTTGGTTCCCAATCAATTCTTACCAAGAAGCTACTGGCAGGCATGTATCATGAGCTCTAAAAACAGAATGGACTTTCCTGCATTAGTAAGGAAAAGGACACATTGCAAGTTTGTGACTCATAAAGCAACCTATTGTCTAAAATGCACAGCTTCTATTGTAAGACAAAGCACACAGATCAGAGGCTCATATGGTTTCACTCATGCACAGAACACACTGATCACTCATCAAAGCAAATAACTTTCACTGGCCTCACCTACATGCTCTCAGATGACATGTGACTCATGAGTGTGAAACTGATGCTACTCTTCAGCCCATGCCTATAGTCTGCCCTGCTCCTGAATAAAACCCAGCTATGGCTCACCCCACCCCCAGGAGATGGCTCTAAGAAAGGCTGAGTTTTCCACACAGTACCTTAATGTCTGCTCTCCTGGTGCTTGCTGACAAAGGACCCCTGTCTTCCGCTTCTCAGTTAGACTCCCTTGCCCCACCCCAATTCATCATAAAGGTCAGTAAAAATCCATACATGATAGGACTCTCCTCATGTGTATACCTGCTGGCTGGGAAGGCTATGTGCCTTGCCTATATTTTCCTGGGCTAGAAGCAGTGAGATGGGACAGTTGGCAGAAAGGGAATACTGATCCTCTTACAATCCCAATAAGGGTGAATGTCTTCTGAACTTTCCACCCTACTGCTTAAAACTTTTTCCCCCTACCTAAAGTAAAACATATTATAGGTTGAACCCATATATAATTGCCAATATTCAATAATTTTTGACATACAAAAATGTCAATTTCACATCTTCCAACCTAATAATAGTGACTCAATTCTTTGGCTCTGTTAATTCTAAAGTTCAGTTTTTTAAAGATTCAGGAGACTATGGTGACCTGCCACTTTCTTTTGTAACTTTGTTGCTATGGGAATTGAATTCTATAAACCTAACAACTGACCACAAACAAATTTTGGAACACAACCCATTCATAAGCTGAGGACTGCCTACAAAGGATGTTCTTTCTTATTCAAGACAAGGCTGATGGATTGCATTTATTAGAATTACAGGCTAAAGAAACCACAAAAGACTTACTTTGGGTCTCCAGATATCCCTCTCAGCCTTTTGGCTCCAAAACCTAATCATAATCTGAAGTTATCTGGTGGTGAGCCAGGCCATCCCAGGGAAAACTGCAGTATAACTCATGAGGCAGGGCAGAGGCCACAGTTCTGAACATGGAAGCACAGCAAAGGTTAACTAATCTAAGGATGAAAAAATGTAGTCTAAAACAGTGGTTTTCAACCCTATCTGCCTATTGGAACAACTGGTGGAGGTTTAAAAACCCTGGTGCCTATGCTTCTCAGAAATTCGGATTTCATTCATCTGGAGGGCACCCCACCAAGAGCAAACAGATTTTACAAAGCTCCTTAGGCAATTTTAACAGGCAATTGCTTTAAGAACCACGGTTCAAAAGATTAGTACAAGACCAAGAGAAAGATTCATGGAGTAAACACATAAATACTATTTATTGGTTCAAAATGAGACCTTGATTGAGGATATAACCCAAACAGATGAGGCCAGTGGTCATGATTCTACATGTAGCAGGTACCTGAAGGCATGTCAGCTGCCAGAAAATCAGGACGGTTTATGGTATCAGAAAAATATAGCATATGGTCACAGGCCCCCAATAGTAGGTTCAGGTTAAACTTCATGGGGTGGAGGTGACAAAGGAGTGGTAGCGAGGGGTGATGGGTAAAAAGCTGGAAACAAATCACGAAATTCTATCATTACAAAAACTATGAAGACACAGTAGGAATCAGAAAAACAGACATAAGGTAGAACCACGAAGCTGAAAAGTGAGGACATTCATTCAATGCTAAGTTCTCAGGTCCTTCTTTTCTTTCTCCCTACAGTTGGTATTGTTCCTACAGCTGCAAGAAGTCTTTGTTAACCCAGCTGTAGAGGCAAAGACTTAAGGGGCGAGAACCTAGCAGATCTTTATAATTTTTCCCTCAGAATAAAGATACTGCCCCCTCCTGTCTGCCATGCCCAAAAGAAAGGACCATCTCCTTTAAACTCTGCTCAAGACCTATTTATTCAGGAAACTCTCCAATCTAATGACATAATTGATTGCCCATGCTCTCATGTCAATGTATAGTCACGTACAGTTGTACAGTTTACATGCTGCACAAAGGTCACAAACTGAGAGGCGATGAAGACTGAAGTCATGTGACCTGGTGCAGGGCTTTTTCTGCCTAGAGGGCCCCCTTTCTTTAATTTGTGCAACTCACTGTAGGCTAGTAGCAGCAGTGATGATGACAATTGATTTGTATCTATTCAAACATTCATTGACTGAATTATTAATCTATTGACTCTTCCTGCCAAAACAGATAGATACATGCTATATTTTAGACACTTCACATGGCATTCTGTACTTCCTGTGCACACATGCATTTTCTTACTGAAAATGCTCATGCAACTAAAAAAAAAAAAATCTACCAAGTGTATCAAGAGAAAGCTTGCACTCTGTCCAGCCAATTTGATCCACTGACGACAGCAGACAAAAAGCATAAGGGCCCCTTGTTTTTGCCATCTTTTGTTTCCTATGTTCTGAGCAAAATTGCACAGGAATTATGAACAGTTAGCAAATGCTGTATAAGTGACCAAAAATCAATTGACAGCTCTATGAACAGAACCAGTCTGGCCCCAGTGAAGTCAGGCTGCTGGAGTTCTGGAACAAGAATTGGGGAATCAAATTCTATCCCCTGGCCCTGGCCCCAGTTCATTGCTGACCTTCACTTGCTCTCACTCCCAGCCTCCCAGAGCACCCATGTTGCTTTGTGACCCATATTTTGCAGAGCAAAGATCATTGCAATGCTACTCAAAACAATCTAAACATTTTGGACGGAGGCCACCAAGTCAAGTCACTGCTGGGAGACCTCCTCTGATGTGTCTCTCCCTGGGGTCCAGGCTTCCAAGGGACCTCTCTCTGGTGCTGTGCAGCTGCTGTTTGCATATCAGTCCTTGACTAACACAACTAATGAGGGGAGAAAAGGGTGGTATGAAATGTCTCATTGTCAAATGGGATGGATGTTCTTCACAGAGCTTGACCCAACAGTGTACAAAAATTCAAGCAAAGTGTGACTGTGTCTTCAAAGAACAGCCACATCCTGTAACTTGAACTGGCCTTTCTCTCTGCCCTGCCATACTATCCCTCCCCCAGGCTTCACTCAATATTAAATCCTTTAATACCATGTATTTCTTCTCATGACTCCCTCACAACAATTTTACGCTCAGATGCAGATGACCCAGATGATTACATATGAACCTCATTTCTAGCCTTTATCTCTTTATTCACCAGGAAGAAAAATCCCTTCAGTTTTGGAAATCATGTCAGCTATTTTAAAGGTGGAACATGGTTCCCTCCCTGTTGATGGGGTTCTCTGGACACATGTCTAAGCCTGATTTGGATGTTTGCCTGAAGAATTGGCTCCCTTCTCTAAAACTGGAGGCACTCCAAAGAGGGAGGGAGTGGGGAACCCACCTATTAAACTTGTTCATATTTGGGTTCTGGTCTCACATCCATTTCTTCATCCCACTCACTCACTGGAATGTTTTAGTAATGTGCTGTTTAGATCAAAAAGAAAAATGAAGTTCCCACTTAATATAAGGTAGAGTTTTGTTATCATCCCTGGGTCCCATCACCCTCTCAGGTGGGCCTGATTCAGGGGATCCTGCTCTAACAGTGTCCACCTGTCCAAGAGCCACCTTCTTCTAGGAACTTATAGTACACACCTATGTGAGAGAGGGCTGGCTTTGTTTTGTGTGTTATGCTTTGTTTTTTGTTTTGTTTTGTTTTGTTTTGTTTTGTTTTGTTTTGTTTTGTTTTGCAAAGAACAAAATTTTTCTCTTTCGGAAGCTGGCCTTCACCTTACTCACCTAAGAGAGGCCAGAGGCCTGGGAATCTATGATAATACTGCCCTTTCCTTCCACCCAGTTAACATGCCAAACCCTGAACCCCACTCAGAATTTGGACCAAGTGACTCCTAAAGTCTTGAGATTCTTTTTTTTTTCGGGGGGAAAGAGACAGAGCGTATGCGGGGGAAGGGCAGAGAGAGAAGGAGACACTGAATCCGAAGCAGGCTCCAGGCTCTGAGTGGTCAGCACAGAGCCTGACGCAGGGCTCGAATTCACAGACTCCAAGATCATGACCTGAGCCAAAGTTGGACACTTAACCAACTGAGCCACCAGGCGCCCCACTGAAACTTGAGATTCTATCACACTTTATACTTTTCAACATACTGAAAATTTTTTTGTAAGTATGGCCTCCTATGGTTTTTCTCCTTTTCATGATTCATATTCAGTGAGGCTAGTTAAAATAAAAAGGAATAAAAAGTAACAGAATCTTGGGTCTGTGGCTATTATTAATAGGGAACTATAATTTGATAAAATCAATCTTCTTTTGGAGGTAAGATTTATAACATCTATACTTACAGCTCTAACTGCCTTTCTTATTTTGTTTTTTTCTTCTTCAGAAAACTCTCTAAGCCAAGAAACAAGAAAGTACAATATATTTAAGTTATAAGCAGATACTTAATTTACCCACCCCTACAAAATGAAATGAGTAGGAATGCAGGGTACAATCTTCAGAGAGACTTAAAACCACCTAGTTTAGTAGTTCTCAAACAGGAGTAATTATGCTCTCCCCGGGACTGTTGGCAATGTCTGGGGACATCTTTGGTTGTCACAAATGAGAATAGCACATAGGGAGGCTACTGATATCTGGTAGGTAAAGGCCAGAGATGGTGCTAAACATCTCTAACATACAGTACAGCCTCCACAACAAAGAAGTGTCCAGCCCAAAATGTCAATGCCTATGCTGAGAAACCCTGGTCTACAATGCAGCTGGAAATAAGAAACCATTATTTTTCCATACAAAAGAGAAAATCATTTATTCTCATTTATAAGTAGTAGACTCACTAAGTCAGGGAGTCACAGAAACAGCAGTAAATTTAAAGGGACTACATGAATTTGGGGGCAAAGACTAAAGGTGAGACTTGCAGCTCCTCCCTTTAATAGACATTTGCTGTACTAGATTTAGTCATCATCCACTGAAGAATGTTGCTGCCATCTAGGGGGTGAAAAATGAAACATGGAATTCTAAAAAACATCCTTCTCCTAGCTCCAATGACACAAGTTACCAGGTGAGCGGCATAAAATGCACTTGTTTCCCACGCTTCTAACATTGAAAAAAATATATATTTGGGGTTTGATGGCAAGAAACTGTTGGAAACTTTTTTGTTGTTGTTGCTTACAACATTTTAAAAATATATATATGACTCATAGTCTACAGTGCCTTCAATTAATTTGTTTTCTCTATTTCGTGTTTGTGATATGAAATGGAAAGTCCAAGTTTCTGATAAGGATGACAGGTGCTTGGTAGCTGTTTTTATTCTAGTAGTCAATTGGAGTGAAAAGCCAAGAGTCAATCAATGACCCAGAACACTCTGGTAGGACCAGTCTTTCTACTCACCCTTTCACTTTGGATCATAGCGAGATAATGACAAGTTCTCAGCATATTAGAAATCAAGGGAATTCCTTTGCTTTTAAAGAAAAAAATTCTGAAATTTAAAAATTAAATCAGCTCTAATTAAATGAAAATTAAGAAACAGAGTGTGAACAGAAGTCTTTTTCCAGCTAACCACATTGTTACCCCTACACACACACACACACACACACACACACACACACACACACACACACGGTCCATAAAGATAACAGTACTGAAAGGACTTCTTAAGAAGCTTTGAGAAGAATGGAAAGAAAATTTGCACCACCTTCCCTGTAGTTTCTTGAGAAGGACCTAGGGCTGGAGGAGTACAGTATACTGAGAAGTATATGCTCCCCTCTCTTTCTTTCCTGTGGTCTGACACAAGATTTACCATGACTGGATGGGCTGAACCTTGTCTGATTTTCACGTGCCAGAGGTAGAAAGCTTCCAATCCTTTCACCATAAGGATTCCTAAACATCTTAAAACAATGAGAAAACCCATTGTGATCTTCACCACATGCCTTTTGAATAGGTTGTGAACTCTATTTCTGGGTTTTAGACAAAGTGATTAGCTTTTTTCTTTTTTTTCTGTATTTTTTTTAAGATTAGGACATTTTATCCTGACCCACCCTATCCTGTAAATCCCAGACTAGCACATAATTCAGAGTAGTTGCATGAAATTAGATGGCTCTTCCTTCTGATTGTTTCGGTGTAACAGCCCTACCCACCTCCCCTTTCTAATTTTACTGGGGTCCAGCAAATACAACAGTTCTTTTTTTATATAAATATTTTTTAATGTTTATTTATTTTTGAGAGAGAGAGAAAAAACACAAGTGGGTAAGGGGAAGAGAGAAAGGGAGACAGAATCTGAACCCACAAACCGCGAGATGGTGACCTGAGCCTAAATCAGTCACTCAAATGACTGAGCCACCCAGGCACCCCACAAATACAACAGTTCTGAGCTTATTCTAGTCAAAGGAAAAAGCCTTAAGGGAACCTACCATTAAGGCAAGAGGAGAGAAACTCATATTATAACCAAGGCATGATTGCATAATTGGCCAAAAGTAAGAATTATCTGCGATCTGTGTCACCTCTTTTTCAGCCCACAGACCACACATGGATGGGTGGAGGGATCGATACATGGATGGACAGAGATGGTTAAGACACAAAATTTCCATTAGAGTTCCAGCATTTCCATGCATTTTCTACAGCCCAGTTCTCCTAAACAATCTGATGCAATATAATTACATGAGAAACCCTTTCTTAAATTAATGCAAGGTGTTATTTAGGGTAGATACTGTTATTAATATTTATGTTA
The DNA here is from genome assembly GCF_022079265.1 of Lynx rufus. Taxonomy (NCBI): domain Eukaryota; kingdom Metazoa; phylum Chordata; class Mammalia; order Carnivora; family Felidae; genus Lynx; species Lynx rufus. Next base: position 125,688,244 of record NW_025814823.1, on the reverse strand, counting down.
CATTAAATATTAATATATTTGAGTTGCACACAGAACATCATCTATTTACTCATCTCAAAAACTTATTATGAAAATCAAGTGAGATAAGGCAAAGAAAACTCTTCAAGGATACTATGCATATGTTAAGATGTCATTGTCAAGTACAATAAAACTGAATTGAAGCAACGTGTACATCAGAGTCAATTTTCCTGAAGGTGATGACATGTCTCCATGGACATGGATGCTTATTGCTTCAGAGATTAAATATTCTAAACTATCCTCCCTCCCAAAAAAAGGAAACATGATTTGATAAGTAGCATAATTTGAAACTGGAACATCCTCTGTGTGAGGAACATGACATACAAAATTGGATATATTTTGTATATTTATAGTAATAATGATTATCCCTGGATGGTGAGATTAGAAGGTTTTTCTGCTTTAATGAGGGTGCAATATATTTTAATCTTTTGATTTTTATCAAAGTTATATATGCGTATTTTTAAAGCCACTTAGTTCTGAAAAGCTTAAAATTTTTAAAAATAGATTTCCCAGCCTCACCTCATTCTACCACAAATTTCTTCTCCTTAGAGGCAACCAATATGAATTCTTTTAGCCGTGTGTTTGGTTTTTGTCTTTTTGCTTTTAAATAACACATTTATATAGCTATTTCTTGCTATGTCTTGATGTTCTAGATTTAGATACTATCTGTGTCCTCTTATTCCAGAGGAGAAAGATTTAGCACTCTTTTTTTTTTCAATATATGAAATTTATTGTCAAATTGGTTTCCATACAACACCCAATGCTCATCCCAAAAGGTGCCCTCCTCAATACCCATCACCCACCCTCCCCTCCCTCCCACCCCCCATCAACCCTCAGTTTGTTCTCAGATTTTAAGATTATCTTATGCTTTGGCTCTCTCCCACTCTAACCTCTTTTTTTTCCCCTTCCCCTCCCCCATGGGTTTCAGTTAAGTTTCTCAGGATCCATATAACAGTGAAAACATATGGTATCTGTCTTTCTCTGTATGGTTTATTTCACTTAGCATCACACTCTCCAGTTCCATCCATGTTGCTACAAAGGGCCATATTTCATTCTTTCTCATTGCCACGTAGTACTCCATTGTGTATATAAACCACAATTTCTTTATCCATTCACCAGTTGATGGACATTTTGGCTCTTTCCATAATTTGGCTATTGTTGAGAGTGCTGCTATAAACATTGGGGTACAAGTGCCCCTCTGCATCAGTACTCCTATATCCCTTGGGTGAATTCCTAGCAGTGCTACTGCTGGGTCATAGGGTAGGTCTATTTTTAATTTTTTGAGGAACCTCCACACTGTTTTCCAGAGTGGCTGCACCAGTTTGCATTCCCACCAACAGTGCAAGAGGGTTCCCGGTTCTCCACATCCTCTCCAGCATCTATAGTCTCCTGATTTGTTCATTTTGGCCACTCTGACTGGCGTGAGGTGATATCTAGCACTCTTGATACCTCCATGCACTCATGTAATTTCCTTATTCCAATTCTCTTGTATAATTATATCATTAATTATTATGGAACCATTATTCAGTATTTACAGTACTATGACCATTTCACTATCATTCACATACATCCACAGATACACAACGTTAGGGTTAGTTACAGTTTCTTTTCTTTGTCCAATTAATAGTCTATGTATCCATTCCCAAAGTCACTATCAAAGGAATACATCTATTCTCAGTGCATTCAAGCATATCAGAAATCCTACCAGCTTCATCCTTCCCTTTGTAACATCTTTCTGGAGTCTTGTTTGCTCTGGTTCTTTCTGGATGTGTTGCTCTCAAAGCTTATTTTACACCTACAGTAACTCAATCTCCCTTCGCCATCATCCTGAAGATTTCTTGGGCTTATCTCCTGAGTTGGGTTTCTTATTTTCTGGATTCCATGTTTTCTTCTCTCCTGGCCTATCTTCTGGTTTTCCTTGAACATATATGCTAGGATTAACTAAGAAGAGGTCACTCAGTGGGAGAAAATTTTGAGGTCTCACATATCTAAGAAGGCTTTTATTGCTCCTACTTATTAACTGTGGGAATTCTGGGTATAAAACTCTAGCTTGGATATAATTTTCCCTCAGAATTCCCCACTTTGCCTTTGAGAAAACTAAGGACACTGATTGTTATTTCTTCACAATCTGTTGGGTTTTTTTTCCACTCAAGCTTTCGGGACCTTTGCTCTATGCCAATTTTCTAAAATCTCACAATAACGTGGTTCTGACAGGGTTCTTCCATTTATTTGTAAGTATAACAGTTCAATCTAAAAGTTTGCATCTTTCAGTTCTAGAAATTTCTCTTATTTCACTTCTTTTATAATATCCCTCTTTCTGTTTCCTTTTTTTTCTTTCTGTAATTTTTATTAGTTAGGTATTACACCTTCCAGAATAAATCCTTTTTGAAAAAAAAATATTTTCTCTTATTTTTCTGCCTCTTTATAGTTTTGTTAGTCTTTCTGGGAGCTTTCCTCAACTTTATCTTCCAGCCATTTACTGACATCTTTATTTGTGTAATCTTGTTTGTAAGTTCTAAGAGCTCTTTTTGGTTCTCTGAATATTTCTTTTTATGTCATTCTGTTCTTGATTTATAGATGCAATGTCATCTTGTATCTCTCTGAGGATACTACTTATAGTTTTACTTTTTTAAGGCTTTTCTTTTCTTCTAATTCTTGCATTTTCTCAGCTTCCTTCGTGTTCCTTTTGTTCCTATTGTCTCTTTGGGGTCCATCTTTCATATCAGAAGCTTTTATCAGAGGGCTGGTATTCTTGGACATCACTCACACTTTAAGAGTAAGGCAATAAAGAGCAGACTGAAAGCTCTATGTGCTTGAAGTAATAGACTTTATTGTGAGATGATTTCAAAGATCCCTAACTGACAATATCTGTAGATCTTTCCTACTGGGCTCATTTTGCCCTCCACTCTCTTGCCTAGGGGGCACAAGCCTGGCTGGAGGCTTGTTTTTGAAGTCACGTTGGGAAAGGAACCTGAGCATCTTTCTCTGCACTGTGTACTTTTACTCAATCCTTCAATGGAATCTGTTCCACACAAGGTGTGGTTTTACAACACAAATTAGCTCATATGTACTTGGTCAATAGAAAATATGTGTCAGAATAATGTAGATATTACCTTAACTTACATGCAATATTTCCTAAGCAGAAGAGAACAGAATGTAGACTAGAATTACAAATTTCAGCAGAAAAAGTTTTCAATCACTTGCAGCACTTGCAACAAGAACCTTTTTCCTACATTTTGAAAATTTAAAAACAGACACCTGTTCCTTTTGAATTCTAGCAGGTTGGGCTGCCCCTATGCACCTTAAGAGCAACCACACTGACTTAGAACACCACTTTTATCCACACTGTGTCCCTTCCTAGCAGCGCTGCTCTCATGTGTTACCAACAGTTCTACTCAACTATTTCTCTGACTTATTACCAGCCATCACAGGCCCCAGTCTCAGTGAGCTGCCTACCTCCACAGTTACTGTTTTATTAATGCTTTGTGTAAGCTTTGAGTTTTCTGCCCCAGTACTTTTTTTCTCTTTTGCATGTGACCTTTTATTTTTGAGGAAGCAAGTTTAAAGGCTGTCGGTTTTTTTCTTTCTTATGGCAGACTGTTTGCAAAGCTGGCCACAACTTTTCCTCTCTCTGAATCCACACACCCTTTGCAACAAATGTGACTTTGTAGCTCTGTCCATCAAGAGGGAGGACCTGTCTCCCTTCCCCTTGAATGAGCTAGACTTGCAATTTGATTCGCCCTATTGAATGCATGGAAGAGACACTGTGTCATTTCCAAGTCTAGGCCTCAACAGTCCTTCCATGTTTCCACTCACTCTTGGAACCCTGCCCAGCCCCAGTAAAAAGCCTAGGCTTAGGGGTGCCTGGGTGGCTCAGTTGGTTGAGCGTCGGACTTCCGCTAAGGTCATGATCTCACGGTTCCTGAGTTCAAGCCCCGCGTCGGGCTCTGTGCTGACAGCCGAGAGCCTGGAACCTGCTTCGAATTCTGTGTCGCCCTCTCTCTCTGCCCCTCCCCCGCTCATGCTCTGTCTCCCCCCCCCACCTCTCTCTCTGTCAAAAATAAACAAACATTTAAAAAAATTTTTTACAAAAATCCTGGGCTTAGCCTGTTGGAAAATGAAAGACCATCTGGACCAGAAATGAGTCAGCTCAGCTTTCCTAGCTGAAGCCCCAGAGATATAGGAAAGGGCAGGAAGGGTATCTTTGATAAACCTGCTCTCAACCATATTTGTAGCCAATATTCCTATTTCTGCCCCTAATGCACGTCCAGTTTTAGAAGAACCTGAAGTCTCAGATTACTAAGCCTTTCAGGAGCTCTGCAGTAAGATCATTATTGCTTCTAGGCCTCCCCAGCTCCCAGTTGAGGTTTCTGTTTCCACAAATGAGCTTAGTTCCTACTCATTCACATTTTTCCTGCTTTCAAAATGTTATTGCTCTGATGTCCTCTCCTGCTCTCTTTGTCCTTGTTTTTATTGAATTTTTATTTCCTTACTACAAAGTTTAGTGGTGTTTGGAGAGAAAGTGTAGACAAACAAATATGTTTAATCTTCCAGAATTAACAAGAAATCTCCTCACTTCATTTTATAGAGGAGGAAACTTGGGGCACCTGGGTGGCTCAGTTAGTTAAGTTTCTGACTTTGGCTCAGGTCATGATATCACATCTCGAAACGTCTGGCCCTGCATAGGGCTCCATGCAGACAACTCAGAGCCTGAAGCCTGCTTCAGGTTCTGTCTCCTTCTCTCTCTCTATGCCTCCCCAACTCATTCGCTTGCTCTCTCTCTCTCTCAAAAATAAATAAACATTAAAAAAAATATTTATGGATGAGGAAACTGAAGTCCTAGCATCTAAGCGGCTTGCCCAAAGCCACCTGGGAGGTTAGTGAACTACCTGAAACCATTCAGAGCCCTGGGAGAGGTCCAGTGTTCCCTCCTCTTTTCCATGCTACTTCCATGATTATGGAAGCCTATTAACAGGACCAAATGTTACTCCTATTTGATATTATTGCAGGTTTTTTCTGTATATCACACAAGATTCTGCAATGCCATTGTACATTCTAGTCTTTACAAATAATAAGCCAATTCAAAAATCTGAAGAATATAAGGGAAGTACACTTTATATTTTTTTAAATATGTGATCTCTGCTGATGTCCAAACCATCACTCCCACAGAACTGTGAACTTCTGTATTCTCATATATTATGTGTAAACTCTTAGACACAAATTAGAAAATACTCAGTAAGTGTTTAAAACGCTACCTATATAGACAAATGCTGGCGCTCTAACTGAAACAAAATTGTACAGTATATGAAGTGGCCTTGCTGGACAGGGAAATGACTCCAGAGTGAATAAGAAGTGGCTAGAATTTAGGGCTTCAAAACAATGCCAACAACCTTTTCTGATGTATAATGGCCCACAGATCAGTTATAGGTATCTACTTTCTGCCAATAATAATTACTGATTACGCAGAAGAACACAGTTCAGATGTCGGGGTCACTTATGTGAAGCCCACATGGGCTGCCATAATCCTCCCTACCCTCTTCAAGAGACCATGCTCAGCTCTGCCACACCACTCCACTGGGCATCAAGTCCACATGGAGTCCAAAAGGACCTCCTGTACCTCCAAACCCCAGCAGGAAGAAAGCACTGCATAGCTCAGCAAGAGACACTCTTGCCTTATCTTTTCCATGCTTATACACTGTCTAAACCAGTGAATCTTGAAAAATAATTTAACTTCCATCTCCACTCAGAGAGTAGCCACTCCTGACAGGAGAATGATCAACCCGTACCTAGCTTACCAAATTCAAACCATTCAATATTGGCTTCAGGGTCTTTCACCAATTGTCCACCTCCCTTTAGACATCTTTAACTTTCCTTTTCTTAGTACTAAACTTAGACACCTACTCCATACATAGTGCTTGGTTAATCCCTATTAGGATCCTTGCCAGGGATACTGACCAGAGCTGAGCAGGCATCCTGGAAAGTCATGGCAAATGCAATGATTGTCACAAATATTAATTGACTCCTACACTTACCATGCAATCTGCTACATACTTTATAGGCATCATCTCATGCCAGCCCCAGATGACTTTATGAGGTAGACACAATTATGTGCAGCTTAGACAGGAAGAATCTGAGGCTTTCAGAAGTTCTGAAATGCCCCAGGTTCTAGACCTAGCAAGTGGGGGTACAAGCCTAACTCTGCCAGATTCTAGAACTGTGTTCTTAACTACTACATTTTATAGGATAGAGGAAGACAGAGAGGCTTAGATTTTATGTGGTAGTAGATTTGTAGCCTAGAAGAAACTTCAGGGAACATGATTTAAGAGATTGCTGGCAATGGGCTTCAGAAGGGTTTACAACTGGAAGAGGTGGTCAGCCAAGTACTTGTGGAATTTGGCTAATCATGAGTGACCAAGGCCTGAACTTAGGTTTCTCACAACACATTAAACGGTCATGCCTACAAGAAGCACCAATGGTGTAGGGTAGAAGCAGGGTTACAGGGCTGTGGGGGACCAACAAGGAATGCAGAACTCACACCCCTTCCAAGAGAAGGAGCTGCTACTCAGTTGTTGTTTGGGAATGAGATGCAGTGTTGCATGATCTTCCTACTTTTTCAAGAAAATGGGGGCAGAAATGAGAAAAAAGAAATCACCTAAAAATATATTCAATTGATACCATACCATATTGTCTATTAAAAAAATAATAATAAAATGGCTAAGTCAAAAATAACAAATTAGAAAACTGAATGATTTTGAAAATGTTGAGGCCACTGATATTAAAACAAAGCACTTTGGAGAGGCTGGCAAATTTAGTTAGTATTGGATCTGTTAGAACTTGTTGGAATGTTAACATAGCCCGATCAGTCAAGTATTTGTTTAAAAATAAACATTGGATGTATAGCTCAATAGTCAATGATTAAACAACTAAAGTTGCAAGACCCTGTTATAGGCACTATTAGAAATAAAATGCGAACAAGATTTAGAGAGTATAGTAAGGGAGACAATCACATACAAAAATAAGACAAAACAGAAAGGGATAAGAACTACAAAAGAGATATAAGCTAAATGCTATGGCACTTGAGAAATTGAAGAAATCAATTCCTTCTGGGGAAAGTGGTGAGCATCTGGATGGAAGAGAATAAGACAGAGAAACTGGGGAGGACATTCGCAGTAGAGTCAGCAATGCCAGCAGGTCCAAGGAAAGGGAATAGCAATTAGTCCAGGAGACTGGAGCATAAGGTTCATGGATGAGGGAGGAGAGGATGGTAAATATCAGGCTAGGGAATTAGGTCAGAGCCAGATAATAGAGGGCCTTAAAGTCTATATTAAGCAGTTTGGACTTTGTTCTATAGCGAATGCGAGTCCTCAAAAGCTTTAGAGCAAAGAGTGACTAGCTCATATGTGAGTCATATGCTAATCTTCTATTTCCATAAATGAAGGTTTGATTTTTCATAAAAAATGAAATTCTGCTTTGTATCTCTCCTCTGTCACTCTACTTTCTTTGGCAAATCTTGCCCTTGGGTTAATATTCCTGAATTCTTTTGCATTGTTTATGCTCTATACAATACTTCTAATTAAACTTTTATCTAAACTAAAGCCTTATTTTCTTCTTTCCTTTTGGGTCAGAACTATAAATATCATCAGTTTTAACCAGCGATAGAAACAGAAGAATTTTTCCTTTTTTGTTTTAATCTCCAAGTATGATATTCCACTAATTTGACCCAGATTCCATTTTTAGCTTCATGTAACAAAAAGAAGCCTTGAACTGAATACTTGAGCTAATGCTTTTCTTGGGCAAATTCTTATAGCATTTTTGGGTGCCCTTTTTCAAAGAACCCATAGTTTCAGAGCAAATTGATACCAAGAAATCAAAATGCATCCATCTCTCTCATAAAGCTAGCCTTCCTGCTTTAAAGAAAAAGAAAATGTGCGCCTGGGTAGTGCAGTTGGTTAAGCATCCAACTGTTGATCTTGGCTCAGTTCATGATCTCATGGTTCGTGGATTCAAGTCCTACATCGGGCTCTGTGGACAATGCAGAGTCTGCTTGACACTCTGTCTCTCCTTCTTACTCCCCCTCCCCCACTTGTGCTCTCTCTGTCTCAAAATAAATAAATAATTAAGAAATCATAAAAGAAAAAAGAAAAAGAAAAAGGCCCAGAATGTGATATCATTTAAAAACCCAGCTCAGGGGCACCTGGATGTCTCAGTTGGTTAAGTGTCCCACTCTTGATTTTGGCTCAGGTCCTGCTCTTACAGTTTGTGAGTTCAAGCCTCAAGTGGGGCTCTGTGCTGACAATGGGAGCCTGCTTGGGATTCTCTCTCTCCCTCTCTCTCTCTGCCCCTCCCCTGTTCACGCTCGCTCTCTCTCTCTCTCTCAAAATAAATAAATAATCAGTTAATCAATAATACCCAATTCAGGGGCTCCTCAGCAGCTCAGTCAGTTGGGCAGATGACTTTTGATTTTGGCTCAGGTCCTGATCTCACAGTTTGTGAGTTCAAACCCCAAGTGGGGCTCTGTATTAACAGTGTGGAGCCCTGCTTGGGATTCTCCCTCTCTCCCTTTCTCTCTGCCTCTTTAAATAAATAAATAAATTAATTAATTAATTAATTAACTAACTAACTAGCTTTAAAATAAAAAATAAATAAAAAACCAATTCAGTCTCTTTCAACCTGTCCAAACAGAACAGGAGAAAATTCCAGGAGCCAGACCTCTGAATATCCTCTTCAAGGTGGCAACAGAGATACTTTGCCAAAAATAGAGTTGTAACTCATCACATTCTCACCAATATTCTTCTAATTATTTAGTATAAATCCTCCCTTCTGTAATGTAAACCCATTCCACCATATCCCATCATCAATGAAACAATGAAAACCAGAACCTGTCTTCCTATCCTACCATCTTTTGAACTGAATTCCTTAAGACTAAGTGTTACATTTGGGCATTTGTCATATAGTTAAGAAACTCAGCCACATACTATTGCTCCTCTCTTGTAGCAAGAGAGGAAACCACCTCCTCTCTTGTAGCAAACCACCTCCTATACAAGAAAGAACCATACAACATGTGCTTCCACTTGCCCTTTTCTTACCCCACCTCACCCAACCCCCTCCAAAATGCATGTTCCTCTTTAGTTTCTCACAACACATTAAACTCTTAAGCCTACAAGGAGCATGAATGGAGTAGGTTGGGTGCTATAGGGCTGTGGGGGCTCAAGGAGAATGGAGAACTCACACTCCTTCTAAGGGAGAGAGCTGCTAGACAGCTGTAATTTGGGAATGGGATCCAATGTTGCTTGATCTATTTTTTTAAGAGAAGCAGGAATTCATAAATCTACTTATTTTCCAAATATTCAAAACTAAAAATTCTAAACCATTTGTAGAACACTGTATGGACCAAAGTAATGCCTGGGGCCCTAAGCTACATGCTCTGTATTACATCAAGGTCTGGCCCCAGTGAACAATCCAGAATCTGCACCAAATGCTAGTACCATCTTTTCTGTAGCTTCTTCCAGGTCGTTACTAGCAACATGATAGATAAAGTAAGAGAAACCAGCAATATCCAGGTTTTAAGTTCTGATACTCTACCGCCCCTGTTTTCATTTGGATTTCCTACCTTCATCTCCTCTCCTGAATTCTATCCCAAAGAGTCATTCTGCCCATTTACCCTTTTTCTGCCACAGATAACTTGCAGCCTTGCTGTCAGCAAAGGGATAACTAAGAAAACCCTCAGGAGGCCCTACTAGTCCAAGAGATAGGAAATAATTTCCTAGCTATGATTCCTGACATCTCCAGAAAGAGTGCTTCTCCTAACTTAAAAAACAAAAACTACATTGAGTCATATCCTACCAATCATAATCCTACCATAATCCTACCTGGAAGTGAATTATGCAGCTTCCCAAACTGCATAATTAGCCCAAATTAGACATGTGTGCAAAAGCTACAAAGGATGAAAGAGAGTGTGGGGCACAAGTAGGGAATCAAGTAAAAACCAAGGAAGAAGGTAGCTGACCTCAATATTCTAAATTGAATCTCCAGGGGGGTGGCACAAAGGGATCTGATTAACACTCTCAATTTTAGCAGTATGGTTAGGAGATGAGAGTCCAGGGACAGGAGATTATCACTAACACATGGCCTTGTGTGGGCCCCTAGTCACATCTGTGCCCAGAAGGAAAGTCACATCCAATTCTGGAGTTCTCCTCCCTTCCTCATGCCTGTTAAGATTCAGACTCTTACTGGGGCACCTGGATGCCTGGATGGCTCATTTGGTTGAGCATCTGACTTCGGCTCAGGTCATGATCTTACACAAGTTCAAGCCCAAAGAGCTCACTTCTGATCCCTGCCTCCCTCTCTCTCTGTCTCTCTGTCTCTCTCTCTCTCTCTCTAAAAGGTAAACACTAAAAAAAATTCAGATGCCTATTCCAAAACCTTGCTGACCCTTGTGTAGATACCTAGTTCCAAATATATCCTGGATTTCCTAATTTTATTCAAGTCAGTGGTACTCATGCTTCAATATTCCCTCCACCAGCCACTGGCAACATCCTGCCCATCCTCTGAAACTCAGCCCAGGGGTCCTCTTCCCTGATTTCTCCCTTCCCCAGGTTCAAGGGCTCCTCCCTTAGCCTTCATATACTCTGTGCTCTTTCCCTGTATACGTCAACCACATCGTACTCTGTTACCTGTGAATTTGGGAATGATATTCAAAACATGTAACTACTGACACCACACAGGCAGTGTCCCATCAGAACACAAGCTTGCTGTTCTGTATCAATGCACAGTGACCAATGTTAGCCTGCTCAGATGTGACCTTCACCCACAAGACACTAGACTATTTAAAAATAAGGGCAAGCATTTATTCACCAATATAGCACCAGTGCCCAGCATGTTGAGTAAATGTTGGTGGATTGAATAAGTCTAAGATTGGGGCACCTGGGTCACTCAGTCAGATAAGTGTCTGACTTTGGCTCAGGTCATGATCTGGCGGTTTGTGAGTTCAAGCCCCACGTCAGGCTCTGTGCTGACAGCTCGGAGCCTGGAACCTGCTTCAGATTCTGTGTCTCCCTCTCTCTCTGCCCCACACCTGTCTCTCTCTGTCTCTCAAAAATAAACAAATGTTAAAATTTTTTAATCAAAAAAAATTAATTCTAAGATTGCTTGGAAAAGGAAAGATCATGAGAACCTTGTGATGCGCAGTAGGGCACTTCTTTAAACCCTCCCAGCTTGTTATCCTTACATGTAATGCTAATACTCCTGCTTTACTCAGGGTTTATATACCTGCAGAATAGCCAAACTAGGCAAAAGTAAAAGAAAATGATATTCTAGGCTTCCAAAAGTTAATCATAAAAGCCCTCACAGGTTTTAGGTATAGGTAACCAGCTAAGCATTTATAAATTCCAGTCAGTTATAAAACCTATTACCTTTGGGAACAGTCCCTCAGAGCCCAATATTTGTAAATCCATCTCGTATATTTCACTCACACAAATCCTTACTACTTTTTAAACGTTTAAGCAGTTATTTTTAGATGGTGGGCGAATTATCATATGTCCCTCTTGTATTACGGGGAGTTAAGTAAAAGAACTTAAGCGTATTTAAGAATATATAATTGATGAAGATTTCTCCTGGTACACCAAAATTAAAACAGAGGTTAGAAGGCCTTCTATAAAAATCACACATCAGCCTCACTCTTAAGGCATCAACTATGCTGTGTGGTCTCATTGCCAAACAACTCTCCATCCAAAGACAATTCTAAGGAGAACACCACAGTAAACCTAGAATCTAAAGGCTGCACTTGGTGCCATATGGGCTCCTCTACTGATGCAGCTTTGTTTTGTATTCCGGCCTGGAAATTCATAAATGGTGACTGGCTCTAAATGCAATGTGTTTTCTTTACAGTTTTGTAGCATGTGCATTTAGTTTGCTATTGTTATTAAAAAGACATTTCCAGTAGTACCATCCTGTAGCAATAAAATATTATTTTAATCAAAAGCTTGGTTGTGCTACATGAAAACGAAGTACACAAAACCATTCAGTGTGAAGGTTTGAGGGTGAGTTCTTTAATTTTGTTGAAGGAGGAATTGATTTTGCAGTTACAGAAAAAAACTAGAACAATCTTGGTCAAAAGAAAAGCAAAACTATGGATTTTGTAGTGAAATACATTCTACTATAACTGATTATCAGCAGGAAGGTTTGGAAAGCACATTTTAGGAAAACACTGAGAAAACGCAGAGAAAAGTAATCGTATAATTCTGTGTCAAGCTGTGCACAAAGAAGAGGACTGGACGCTCCTAACCTGGTGTTACCATGATTCTCCCAGAGGCTCATGAGCAAAGACACCAGCTATTTCTCCTGGCCTTGAACTGGAAGTTGCACTTTTGTCAAGTACTGTCCAGTACAGCAAGACTGCTGCTACCTCTTACAAAGTGGCAATTAATTAATTAACCAAAAATGAAGGTGATTTTGGAGAACCCCAATGTGAGCAATGAAAAATTGCTTTGCTTTAGAAGAGCTGACAGGGAGCTTCTGTTTACATAGCATAGTGGGAGCAAAGAAATGAACTTTGAGAATTGCTGTTTCTTTGAAACACATTACTAGAGTCCTACATTATATCATGGCACACAGTCTACTAAATTGTCTATATTTCTATATTGAAAATAAAATCCAAACAAACTATACCTATAAAATGACCAAGGTGTAATATTGTATATGCTAAAATCAAAGGAAAACTAATACTATTCCAAGTGTGTACTAGAGAGAAGCTTGATGTTATAACACATTATACGAATCTTGAAGATCAAAATGTTTTCAAGATCGCCTCAAACATATCACTTTAAAACTCATTATCAATTATGTTCCTTGTTGTACAACTAAAGAGTTATTATAAATAGATACAACTTTTATAATCCACATTTTACTTAATAAATCATGCAAGAGGGACATTGAGCCTCTGTGAAGTCAACATGGACCCAATAATCTAGTTCCTGAACAATGTCTGGGCATAGTAAGTTCCTAATTTAATTTGGCTGTTAGAAATTTATATCAAGAAAGAAAATATATAATGGTTTACTTTATTGATCACTTTATTGCTTTTAGCTGTCTTCCGATGGGTTAGAAGTCTATTAAATATCCCTAAATTGTGCACAATGCAAATGCATTAAAATTACAGCTGTCAGGCCACACTTGGCCATGCGTTATTTTCATCCATTAAAGTAATTTCCATCATGATGAACATCCTATGGGATTAGGACCAAAATGGGAAAGAAAATCTTGAAAAAGTGAAGTTTTCGGAGTTCGGCTCCTCATAAGAACAATATATTAAGAATGAAAAGTTAAAGCTACTGTGGAGAAAATGGACCCAGAGAGTAAAGTGAGGAGGGATTGGTCCTTCCAGCCATGTTACCCATACCTCACACTAGCTTTCTTTCATCTTGCTTTTATATCCCCCATTGCATCATCATAGTTATCTAGAGACTGAGCCAAAGCACGCTGACAACCATGTGTGGGTTGCCTAATTACAGTAACCTCAGATTTGGCCACTTGATAGTCAATTTTCTCTGTATGAAATAAGGTCTCCTAATGATTTATATAATCACCATCATCATTATTAATACCTCAAAGGCAACCCCACGCAGAAATGCTGGGAACTGGTGGGATAAGACATGGGTGGGGCCAGCGTGCACCTTTAAATACCTGTCATCACAGCACAGGATCCCCTCTCCAGAGTGTTTCGGCCTGTTCATCCTCTCCCTTGCACACCATAATCTGCTATCTACTCTATATTTAACTTCTGCTCACTTCTCTGGAAGATTCCAGCCAGCACCATGACTGATGATGAGCTGTCTGCCTTGGTGGTAGATAATGGGTCAGGGATGTGCAAGGCAGGTTTTGGTGGTGACGATGCCCCCCGGGCTGTCTTCCCCTCCATGGTAGGGCGCCCCCGGCACCAGGGGGTCATGGTAGGCATGGGTCAGAAGGACTGCTATGTGGGGGATGAGGCTCAGAGCAAGAGAGGCATCCTGACCCTGAAGTATCCCATTGAGCATGGAGTAGTCACCAACTGGGACGATATGGAGAAGATCTGGCACCACACTTTCTACAACGAGCTCCGTGTGGCACCGGATGAGCATCCCATCCTCCTCACCGAGGCACCCCTCAACCCCAAGATCAACCGGGAAAAGATGACTCAGATCATGTTTGAGGCCTTCAATACACCAGCCATGTATGTAGCTATCCAGGCTGTGCTGTCTCTCTATGCCTCGGGGAGAACCACAGGCATCGTGATGGATTCTGGTGATGGAGTTACTCACACCGTGCCCATCTATGAAGGTTATGCCCTACCTCATGCCATTCTACGTCTAGATCTGGCTGGCAGAGACCTGACTGACTACCTCATGAAGATTCTGACAGAACGAGGCTACAACTTCACCACCACAGCCGAGCGGGAGATTGTCCGTGATGTCAAAGAGAAACTGTGCTATGTGGCCCTGGACTTTGAGCAAGAGATGGTCAGTGCTTCTGCATCCTCCTCACTGGAAAGAAGCTATGAGCTTCCTGATGGGCAAGTGATCACCATTGGGAACGAACGTTTTCGATGCCCTGAATCCATTTTCCAGCCTTCCTTTTTGGGCATTGAGTCCAGTGGGATCCATGAGACAACCTTCAATTCTATCATGAAGTGTGATGTGGATATTCGCAAGGATCTATATGCCAACACTGTCTTGTCTGGAGGCAGCACAATGTACCCTGGCATTGCTGACCGAATGCAGAAGGAAATCGTAACCCTGGCACCTAGCACAATGAAAATCAAGATCATAGCTCCCCCAGAGAGGAAGTATTCCGTTTGGATTGGGGGTTCCATTCTGGCCAGCCTGTCTACATTCCAGCAAATGTGGATCAGTAAGCAGGAATATGATGAGGCTGGTCCTCCCATAGTTCATAGAAAATGTTTCTGAATGGTCTTCCATGCTAGTAGGTTTACATTTTTCCCTTCTCTGGGTCACAGTGATGGTACTGCTTTTATCCACTTTCCTTTGAGTAAAGGTAAACACTCTGCTCTTGCTAGTGTAGAGCCAGCAAACTTATCTCCATCAAAGTATTGTGGGCTCCTGCCCAGCTAACCACATCTTGGCCTTTATGAACTGAAGGAGAATTCTAATACTGTATTCTATTCTCTTTACCTATAGGGTTCGAAGAAATATTGACATGCTTAGGTGAAAATGAGCGACAAGGAGTAAAATTATGAGAAATTTCCTTTCAGAATGGATAACTAGCATTACCAAGCCTTAGAAACTAGTTTATGCTTTAAATATTCAACATCAGGCTGGCCATGTAACGCTATAAAAATGTGCATGTTAGCAAACATGTCTTATTAGTATTTTTGTTTTGCTTTTCTACTTTGTATAGAGATAATGAATTATATGAATCAATATTGTCCATATGTACATAAGCACCAGGGAAATATTATATCTTAAAAGACACTAAATCTGGCTGTCTAAATGGGAATTTCTTAACTCCCCAATAGCCACTGTTCTAGTAGCTACATATTTTAATTGTTTCCCTTATTAAATAAGCATAATGAAACAGCCAATATTCCATTAATGTTGTTTATAAATCAACTAAACTTTCAGCTCAGAGTGGAGTTCTGCTTGTTAAATACATATTTTAATGTCTAACTTATTGAATTTCATTCTACTTGCCTAACTTTTAAAATAGAAATATAGTATCAAATTAGTGTCATCCTGCTATGGTTTGACAAGGATAATGTTATTTTTATTTCTTAGCATAATAACATATCTTGAATAATTTCCATAGGCCATAATTTTGGATATTTCTCTAATCAAGGATTTTACTGTCAGGAAACCATAGCTGCAGCTTCTTAGTAAATTATAAATTCTAGTACAAACAGAGTAATTCCAATTTTATTCTAGGAAATAATTAGAATAATTCTGCTTTATTATGTCCAGTAACTAGCAATACTTCTTCATTCTTAGACTGTCTCTAAGATACTAACATCTTAGAAAATACTACTGTATCTTCCTACAATTTCTGAAAATTTTTAATGAACCCAATGATGATTGTCAATCAATTTTAAGGACTAGCATATTTATTTCAATCAAGTCTGTGATGTCTGATTATCTGAATATCAGAGTTATTTGTATCTCTCAGGGTTTTTTTTTCTGAAAAAAAATATTTTTGGGCAATGCTTACTAAGGCATCATCACATTCTCAGGGAAGATTAATATCTTCTTTTTTCCTTTTAGTTGAGAAGCTTATACTTGTGTTTTAAAAGTCTACTCTGGAGTCTTTAAGCATTTTTTTCTTGAGACAAAACTTTTCAAAGAATTTGCTTGTTCCTTATTTTCTTTATCTGACAACTTAATTTTTAAAAATGCATTTAACCAAAATTAATCTTCAAAGGCACCTTATTAAAAAACTTGGAGTGTCCTTTCTCTTTTAATTAATTTTAAATAAATTAAAATGGCTTCATATTTGCATGTCCTGATTTTTCCCCTAATCCTTCCTAAAGAAATGTAGAACAGGGGGAACCTGGGTAGTTCAGTCATTTAAGCATCTGACTCTTGATTTTAGCTCAGGTCATGATCTCATGGTTCGTGAGTTAGAGCCCTGTGTCAGGCTCTGCCCTGACAATGTAGAGCCTGCTTGGGATTCTCTCTCTCTCTCCCTCTCTCTCTCAAAAACAAATTAAAAAAAAACTTTTAAGAAATGTTAAACAATCCAGAAAGGATCACTTTTTATATGTGTGACCTATTCATCATTATGTTATAATTTTGCACCTGGTACTTTTGACCATGTAAACATTTAAAAGGAAGTTTAAAAAAAAAGATGGCTTATCAGGTAAGGTATAAATTCCTTATAATCTCAATTAAAAAGTTGGGTTTTTGTGGATTAACTGGTCTTTAGGTAATTAGTAGGTGGAGATAATGGCAATAATAATATCTTGGATTTATATGCTACAAGATTTTCCATTTGCAGTGTAGTTCTCACAAATACTCTGACCTACATTCCCTGTTACCAGAAAAAAAAACATACCTTCCCACCCACAGAAAATTTATGGGTCAGGTAAGGTGAACTTCCGAGAGAGAACTATTGAGCCCTGGATCATTAGATGAAAATATGAATTCTGTAATTCACACAAAAATTTAAACTTAGGGTCTTTGGATATTCTCCTATTCATCAACATTGACTGGCTAACATTTGAATTTAATGAGGAAACACTCCATCCCACAACTTCACATTAGAGACTCAATGCCATCTCTTTAGGTAATACAACGGGCTTGTTATTCACCAGTAGTTCACCAGATGGGACAACACGGAGGTAACATTCACAAATGAATTTCATACCACTGTGATTCCCACTCCCCCTCCATGACCCACTCTGAGCAGCAGTTAGGGCTGGAGCTGTACCACAATCCCCCCGTGCCCAACAAAAAGCCATTACTTCCTAGTCACAGGTAACATTTTCCTGAAAGCATAAATGACCCAAAGTCAGTATCTATACTACTGTTTCCTAAATTTCACAAGCGCTTATTTTTCAGTAGTGAGACAAAGTAGTGCTAGGATGCAGGCTGAGTCTTAATTTACTAGAAACATGTGTCAAGAACCTTGGGGAATTAACAATTCAGTAGTGGGGGAAACTATGTTCAGTGGAAAGCAGTATGATCTCTGGGTGGTTCAGAGACTAAACTCAGTCCAAGATACCATGATAATCCAAATAAGAACGGTTCAAGCCAGGGTAATCAAAGAAGCCTTCATCAAGCAGATGGAATCACTGAGTTGAGTCTTAAAGCACACATAAGTTGTAATGAACATAAAAACTCAGATAGCTCTGGCACTATTATGATCACTGGTTGATAGGGTGATTAATTCTTATTTTGATATTTTTCACTGGACTATGCCAGAAACTGTAAAGAAGTACATAACTTTTCATAACCTTTAAGGCTCAGTTCAAGTGTCACCTCTTCTACAGAGCTTTTTTCTAGCCTACCCTCCATCTTTTGCAAAAAAAAAAAAAAAAAAAAAAAAAAAAGGGACAAACTCCTCCTTTGTGCTCCCATTGTATCATTTTCATGCATTTGGCATTGTACTTGTAACATGTGGCCATACTCTCCTACTCTTACCCATCAATGAGCACCTGGAAGACAGAGACATAAACAGTATTTATCTACCCTTGAAGCTCCCAGGATTCATCACCTACTACTAACTCAATAAATATGGTTTGAATGAATAAACTAGTGAATTCATGGATTCCAATGTGCATCATTAACATCACAGTTCCACCTTAATTTTTTATCACACTATTCTCAGCTCTTTGTCTCTTTGTCTGCTAGCGTATGCTACTTTTGTTGGTGTTGTTTCTTCTATGATTCATATTTTTCTCTTTTTCCTTTCTTCCTCTCTTCTTTTTCCTTTCCCATACACTTCTTCCATTCTTCTCAATATAAAGAACAGGAGTATTAAAGTTTTTGCTTGTCAATAAAGGTTTCCCATTCTTCAGTTGGTCAAAGGATCAGTCAGCTTCATCTGTCAGAGTGTGTGCTAGCTATAAAGCTGCTGTAATTTTAGCCCAGAAAAAAGAGAGAGAGAAGGAAGGAAAGAAAGAGGGAGGGAGGGAGGGAGGGAGGAAAGGAGGGAGGGAGGGAGAGAAGAAAGGAGGGAGGGAAGGAGGGAGGGAAGGAGGGAGGGAAGAAAGGAAGGAGGAAGGAAGGAAGGAAGGAAGGAAGGAAGGAAGGAAGGAAGGAAGGAAAGAAGGAAGGAATCCCTTCAGTGAGCATGGTAGTATATTCAGCTCTTCTAATCTACTTGCATTCTTGCTGATATTTTTCTTTTTTTTTTTTTTCTAAACTCCAAATTGCTCCAGAGTTGAGTTTTAGGCATATGACTCCCTAATAACTCAAACACTGTAATATATTGAAATGCTTTTCTGGTAACTATTCACAGCCTCCTTCCAGAATTTACAAAAGATTGCTTTCAAAAAATGCTTTTTGAAGTTAGGAACTAAGCATGTGGTTTGCCTAATACTGCTTCCAGATGTTGATAAGTACAGTTAGAATGTCTTTAGGGATATATATGTATATATCAGTAGAGAGACTGCTCATTAAAATTAATTGATACTTTAAGACTTCCTTTTTAAATATGAAAGGACCTGTCTGAACTATAGCTGTCTTTTTTTTTTTTTTTTGGCTACCACCATAAGTAATAAAGAATATAGAGCCTCCATGAGTGGCCTGCTTTGTTTTTCATCCCATTCCAAATCTGCTGTCCTAACCACCTTATAATTTTTGGGTTCAGTTAAATCCAGTCAAGAGATGTGCCAGTAAGAGATGATGACAGATATTTTATCTAGACAACACCCTAACACCACTTGAAAAATAAAAATCTTATTTAATTGGCTATTTGACAACATGTAAGTCAAAAGCCAAGTTGTTCTCTCTGGAATTGAGAAGGAGGCATTTCTAACCATACTCATACCACATGACACAGTGCCTGGTGAATAAAGGAGAAGATACGCAGGCCGAGCAAGAGGGATTAAAGTTTCTGCTCAGTTCCCCTTCATGAGTGTATTAAAGTAAGAGAAGTTTTCCTAGTTATTTTATAGGTTGGGGTGAACAGAAAAAGCCAGACACTAATATGGTATTTTAACTTCATGGCTTCTACATGTTTTCTGTGACTCACTCAGAATATCCCCAGTATCATCCTCTCTTCTTTTAATTGAGAAATAGTAGCAACTCAATGTCATTTATTTTTCCCATTTCTAAATAATGAAGGAAAAGCTGGCCTCAGCAATGAAGACAAAGTTATGTTCACCAGTGGGAAAGCTGGAAACTTCTACAGCAATCCACAGTGTTTATGGTTCATAAATAGGAAGATTTCCACAGAAATAAAAGCTTTTGGTAAGTCTTCAGTTACCAGAGTGATTTAGTAGTGCATTATATGTGAAATCTATAATTTCTAGATAATGAGTTGGTAAAAAGCCAGAATAAATACAGAACATGCCTCTATTTATTATATAAATGGTATTAAGTCACTAATGAGAATCAAAATATTACATCCTTGGCTGAATAGTCAAGTTTATCAAAATGCAACAAATTATCTGCAGCAAACAGATACAAAATGTACAATTTTAAAATTTTTATGGATTCAGGGAAACAAAATTTGAAGCAGAGAAAATTATATCAATGAAAAAGATGGAAATAACAAAATAACAAAAGACCATTCTTCCCCTTAACCTGGTCTTGGTACTACTTTTTTTAAATTTTTTTAACATTTGTTTATTTTTGAGAGACAGAGAGAGGTAGAATGGGGGAGGAGCAGAGAGAGAGGGAGACACAGAATCTGAAGCAGGCTCCAGGCTCTGAGCTGTCAGCACAGAGCCTGACAGAGCATCTGCACAGGGCTCGAGCTTACAGCGAGATAATGATCTGAGTCAAAGTCAGACACTTGGCCAACTGGGCCACCCAGGTACCCCAAACTTTATTAAGGTTTGATACTAGGTATGCCTCTTAGTTATTTTACTAATCAGTCAAAAATACACATAATAAAAAACAAAATTATAAATCACTACGGTAGTGTAAAATATGAGTCAACAAAGCTCTGTGACCAATTGGTGTAATAGGGAAAGGGAAGAAGGGAAGAGAAGGAGTTGACACTATAAATGACAACCATCACAATGTTTAAGTCATCCACAATTTGAGTAGTGGATACTTGCATTTGGAGTCACTGTGGCCAGTTGACTTGACCGCTCTTCAAACACTGGCCCCACAAAGGGACTCTGACCACTCACAAAGTCAGGCAGGCAGGATGGGTACAGCACACACTGATTGTTTCATTTGGTTTTTATCTTGATTCTTTGGTAAACAGCAACCAAATTATCCTTTAATTTAGCAATAATTCCCTTTGGTGTGAATACTAGTGGGAGGCAAGGCCCAGCATCATACTCATTCACCAGCACCTACAGCTTAAGCTCTCTATCAGAGAGCCATCCTGAGATTTGGACACTTGGAACCTGAAAAAGTGACCCAAACATGCAAAAACTCTTGAGAAATTATTCATAGCCTCAGTGACACAGGGAAGTCATCAATGGCTATGGCATAGTCCCATGGTAAAAATCCTAACCAGGCTACAACTTTGGCATGAGTACAGCTAGTTTTCTTATTTTCTAGACTCTTTACTAGTTTCTATCCATTTTCCAGGAATGGATTCCATAAGCTCATCATCCTACCAAAAATGTCTTTCCTGGCTTAAGCTATCTAAATTCAATGTCTCTTGCTTGAAATCAAGCATGTTGATTGAAACATATTTTGATACCAGGGAATGGAATTGCAGGTCATAGACCCTTAAAGAAATGGGTAAAAAGAGGATTGGTCATCTGGCCCAATCAGGTAGAAGGCAAGTAAAAATCCCACTAGTGTTCAGTAAAGGGAACTTTGCAGCTCATGGCAAACAGTGGCTAAATAGTTCATTAAAATATTTCATGGGATCACTTAAGGGGCACCTGAGTGGCTCAGTCGATTGAGCATTCAACTTCGGCTCAGATCATGATCTCACAGCTCGTGAGTTCAAGCCCCAGGTCAGGCTCTGTGCTGACAGCTCAGAGCCTGGAGCCTGCTTTGGATTCTGTGTCTCCCTGTCTCTGCCCCTAACTCACATTCTATCACTGTCTCTCTCAAAAATAATAAATATTTTTAAAAATTTTTAAATAATAAAAAAATTTTAAAAATATATTTCCTGGGATCACTTAAAATGTAGTCCTTTTTGAAGGCAAGGCCATGGGGGACCAAGCTTTTCCTGTCATGGAACAATATAAAAGATGTGAATAATTCTGTGTGTATAGGTGGATGGCTTCTTCTTTTCTCTCTATCCACTTTAAAAGAAAGAATAACAAACTCAGAAGACTATATATATCAAAGCACAAACTAAGCTAAAAAAAAAAGATCTTTTGTCTCTTAGACATATGAGACTAAAGTACCTAACAGTCCAATGATTGAATTCATAGACTCACTAAGACTTTCGTGTGAAATTTGGAGTAAAAGTGGAAAAGAGTGGGACTCTAACCAACAATTGCAGAAGAGCCTTTAGGATTTGAGAACTTGGAGGCTCCAAACATCCAGCCACACCTCCTTGTAATCAAAGCAACTTCTTTTCCTCATCTAGTGAGGCCTTTATCATTTGGTCACACAAACATGAATGAGACAGCCTTACCTGATGAAGAGCCTAGCCATTAGGGTCCTTGTAGATAGCATATAGAATACCCAAAGGACTTCAGCTAAAGAAAATTTAATTTAAAACTATTTACAGAGGACTGGGAAGGATTAAGGAAGCACTAAGGATGGTGAGGCAACCAATGCTAACACCAGCAAGAAGCCATCATTATCACTAAGCCCAGAAGAGCAAGGAAAGGGAGAGGTATGGCCAGAAGCAGAAAAGGGAGAGCTGTCCAGCAAGAGGGCCACCCAGTAGGAACTATGGTTATAGAAGAATACAGTCCCTGGCAAAAGAAGAAAGATTAGGGGAAATAAAAACTCTGAACTCTCTTCCCCTTCACTCCCCAGAATCCTCTACCTCCCATTGATCTAAACCAATAAAAAAGCCAGAAGTCAAGGGTGGCTAGGTGATTTAGTCCTTAGAGTTCAACCTATGAAAGCACACAGCAAGACAAAGAAGATAAAGAATAGATGGAAAGGTACAAACACAACAACAAGGGCACCAATTCTCATGCCCCATACTATAGTCACTTTTATTATTTCTAGACCTTGAGTCAGAGGCCAATATGATTGAGGGTGCTCACTTCTGAAGTCAAAATCTAGAGGTCAAGGCTTACATGTAAGAAAAAGGAACTGTAGGACTTTGCTAGTCTCTTTAGAGAAAAATCTTGGAAATCTTTATACAAAGGGTGCCCTACTCTTTGCAAAGAGAAAAATCTGATAGAAACAGTGCCCTACAGAAGGAAAGGAAAGCATAGTTTTACATCAGGCTGAAGTTATGCTTATGAATTTTCTTAGTGAGGGTAGTGGATTTAATATGATAGCATTAATAGTTGGTAGTGGCTCTGTGTGACACATTAATTGATAGAAATGTGGACTAAGTTGTAGACCCTGCTAGATGAAGCTGAGATACTAGAAATCCCCATATTGTAATACAGAGGAAGGAATCAAAAGATTTTGCAAGATAGGAATAATGGATTAGACTAATCATATGCTCTTTATTATATTCCACTAGAAAACCTAGAGTGTGCACCCTTCCCCCAAACCCTTGAGAAATACACTGGAATAGAACCTACAGCTTCACTGAGCAATTCCTATCCGGTGTGTAATTCAGTGGGGCACATTTCCTGGGTGTTTAGGTAAGGACCATACCAAAGGGAGAATGACTGTGAAGTGAAGGTGACATGCTTCACAGGGATTCACTGGGCAGATGGAATAGAATTTCAGTTAAAACTGAACATTTGCTTGGAACTTTTAAAGCATCAACCACTCACATCAGTAAAGTCTGTTCTCTTTGAAAATACAGTGTGAGAAATTTTTGACATTTGAAATTTTTATTTCCAGCCACAGCAATATTAAGGTTTACAGCTTTAGAAAGGAAACACATGCTTTAAAATGTGATGAAATATCAGGCCATTCCAGGGAATATGTTTAAGTTACTTAATATAACTCTAACAAGACTTAAGAGTAGATATAACCCAAATGATCCATCTTCTTCCAAAGGAAAACCTGAGGTATTTCCAATATTTTTTGCTTAATTGTTTTATACTAACTGACTATACATTGCCAACATTAATATAATGAGGTATAACATATTTAGCTATATTTATTTCAAGAAATAAAGAACAAGTAACATAAAGGAGCATTATTATGTAGAATATTTCTAGAAAGGCTAATATGACTACCCACTAAAAAAACCCAAATCTAAAAATACTAAGAAATAATTCAACCCTTCATCATTAGGCTTGAATTTAATTTTTTTTAACGTTTATTTATTTTTGAGACAGAGAGAGACAGAGCATGAACACAGGAGGGGCAGAGAGAGAGGGAGACACAGAATCTGAAACAGGCTCCAGGCTCTGAGCTGTCAGCCCAGAGCCCGACGCGGGGCTCAAACTCATCGACCGTGAGATCATGACCTGAGCCGAAGTCAGACGCTTAACCGACCAAGCCACCCAGGCGCCCCTAGGCTTGAATTTAAATGACTAAACAGATTGAGCACTTCAAATTGAAAAGGAAAACTAATTCCAAGAAAATTACATAAAATAGGTTGACATTATATAAAATTCATGAGTTTTCAGTAAAAACCCAGATCAACATGATCATTTCAATTCATTAAGTACAGACAATTCCAAAAATAATTTAGTCTTTGCTCGTGGATTTATGATGGAACTTTTCACTTCTTATACTTAGTAAGTGCTTTGAATAATCTCATCATGATACTTTCTTAGAAATCTCAGAAAGGGACACATTGTGTCTCTCAGTTCTGAGTCAATATATACATCAGGCCAATCCAGAAAGACATTCCATGTCCATGGCTAGAATAATAAAATGAGAAATAGAAAGGTGAATAATGAAATTGACTTTTGGTGGCTTCTCAAGTCTCCCATATGGAGTACATACAAATGTGCTTTGACTCATTCATCTGGCTTCCTAAGAGAGTCTTGTAATTTCAATAAATCCCTAATCATACAAAACACACATTTCAAAAAAGCAAAGAGACCTGTTTCTGAAGCCTCTGAGTTTGCTCTAAATCACAATGCAAGCTGTAAACAACTAGGCAGCTCCCTTAACAATATGTGCCAAATGTGTCTCTAGCATTTAATGACTTCTTTTTCATAAGAGCTCCTACCCCTTTTAGAATGACTGCACATTATATTAAAACATCTAAGGTTAACTCCTGATTTTTTTATTCCAAAACCAGAATACTACCAGGAAAGACAAAGTAAACTCAAACAGGTAGTAACCTGCAAAGAGGTATTAATCCAAAGAAGTCATACAGGTAACTCAAAAGACTAAACACTGAAAGATGTACTACTCAGTTACTAGGTTATAGATTAACTTGTCGTCAAGAAGTCATGCTGGAACCAACTCTTCCTCATGCCTTGAGGAAATGAAGGAAGGTCCCATGGCTGTCTGTCTATCTAGCCATCAATAGAGACCTCCTCAAAGGATCTGGAGTGACTGAATGATAAGCATTATGACATGAGGAACACACACTGGGCATCTGTGAACTTACAGATAGAACTCTGAAAGTTTCTTCACAAACCTGATTTGACTGCTTGTTTATATAAAACCTACTTCCTGAGTTAAAAAAATCATTTATTAATTATTTTGAATCACTCTGTATTTTCCAACCAGCTACTGAGGTAATGGGTTATGATAAAAGCAAAAGGGAGGGCAAATGGGAGAAAATGAATATGGTATTTCTTCTTTCTTCTTGCCACACTGTGCCCAGGATATCAGCACTTCTAAAACATGGGCCCAACGGACAGCATTACCTGCTGGGTGGACTGTCCATTTTCTACCTTCTTTTCCCATCTCTGTTGTCTTTCCTCGGACATTTTCTCCATCTCAAATATCATCTTCAGTCTTTCATCACATTTTCGCAACCACCACCAATTTGAAAGCAACCACCTATTCCATAATCTCTACCCTCATGTAAATCTTTTCCAATCTGTCTTTTGGAAGATGAAACACTATTTGTAGGTAGTTGCTGAATTATAAAGTCCTACCTACTGGACTACCCACAGAAACCTATTTGATTTTAGCACAAACACTGAAATTCCAAACTATTACTATGAAGTAAAAAAAAAAAAACAAACCTATTCTCTAGGCTTAAGCCACCTTTGTGATTATGTTGGAAAAATGGTTCTTCTTTTTGCTTAATAGACATTATAGTTGGTGAGGTTTGGGTGTGTAGCATATAATCACCAGATGTACTCTACTCTCTCTAGTCCTAACATTTCTTTAATCTTAAAAGAGGGCAACTGTCACATTGTGAAGGAGGTCATGGTATTTCGTAAGAATTTTAAGATCATTTTAAAAAATAAAATCTGCTGTTTTATAGCTGATCAAAAGGATTATGCATATTCTTCAGCATACAGGTATTTTGCAATTATTGAACACCTAATGGTTATGATGAGAAATAGCAAAAGACACATGTACTGTTTAACTGCTACAGTACCTTGTGCTAAAGGCAACTGAACCCCTGACTAGGTACAAAGAGAGCAATGACCCACCTGTTAAGAAGCTAACTTCACTGAGCCTGCCTCTGCTCATTCCTGGGGTTGACAGTCCTGAGTTTCACCAAGCTCCTAAGTTCCTGCTTCTTTTATTGAGTATCTCCACACCCAGGATTAGAAAAT
This sequence comes from Lynx rufus, assembly GCF_022079265.1. NCBI lineage: Eukaryota > Metazoa > Chordata > Mammalia > Carnivora > Felidae > Lynx > Lynx rufus. The sequence goes on along the minus strand of NW_025814823.1, from coordinate 125,661,867 downwards.
AGTGATTGGTATAGTAAAGTACATTCATATCACAAAGGAATTTCATTTTGAAACTCTTATGGCTAAGACATGCTTTCCAAAGGAAAAGTAACTTGGATTCTTCCCTGAAGATGAGCAACCCTGGGAAAGTTTATAATCTCTACTACCTCCCCTACTCTAGCTTCACAGGAGCCATTTCCCCTTTCTCACCCTGGCCCAAGTTTAGTCATTTAATGCCCCTCAAAACCCTGTACCATTGTTGCAGCACACATGAAATGCTTTATAGAGACTTCACTCAAAGCTTAGGGTGGCAAGAAGTAATTCACCATAGAGTCTTGCATATAGTCAACAAACCAGGTTTCCGGTTAAGGGAAATTCCTCAGAAGCCAAAGTCCTGGCCTATCACCTCAGGCCACCCTGTACAGTTGCCTGTCTGTCTGGCTCACTGACACATCCACAGGACAGAGGCTCTCTTTTTTGCTAAAACTCTGGATGACATATTGGGACTCCTCAAAATCCAAGTCCAAAAAAGTGAGGCCACAGTGTTTTAGTGGGACCCAGAAAACGGTGTGAACTTATCAGAAAGAAAAGTAAAGGATTCCAAAGGCAGTGGGATTGAGGCTATGATTTGAAGGTGATAATGGCAAATTAGTAAGGGATTGTACTAGTTTCCTATTGCTGGTGTCACCACTTACCAATTTAGTGACTTAAACCAACTCGCATTTATTTTCTGACAGTTCTGGAGTGCAGGAATCTAAAATGTTTGGCAGAGCTGTGTTCCTTCTAGAGACTCTAGGGGAGAATCCATTTCCTTGCCTTTCCAGCTTCTAGAGTGTGCCCATACTCATTGGTCCTCTTGTGCCTTCAAAGCCAACAATCACATCACTCCTACCTCTGCTTTGTCCTCATATTGCCTCCTCTGTCTCTTCTGCTCCCCCTTTCACTTTGAGAAACCTTGAGATTACAACAGTGGGTCCACCTGAATAATCCATGATAATCCCCCTCAATATGCATAACATCTGACAAACGTATGGCAACATATTCAAATGGTTTGGGGATTAGGACATGGATATCATGAGGGGAGGCATTATTCTGTTTACCACATGTTTCTTTCATTGGATTCTCATGGATAAGCCTCATACACTGTGAGAAGCATGTAAAGACAGAAACACAAGCATGAAGGGCAGATCACTTTATTGGTCCTACCTTCAACCACTTGCTGAGTGAGGAAGGGTAGTGAGTAGACTTCTACTCAGAGTAAGAGTCAGATTTAGTACTCACTGTGTGGACTGGGACATGTAAATTAACCTCCCTGTAACTTAGGTTCCTCATCTGTAAACTACATCTAATAGTAGAACCTATCTCAGAGGATTACTGATTCAATGAAATTGTGTCCCTACAAGTCTGAGGCACTCTTCTGGGCACATAGTAAGCAGGAAATAAATATTATTTATTAATGATGGTCACAAATACGCCCAGAGTAAACAGAAACCAGAGAGAAAAAATAAAATAAACATCATCAGTATCTTTCTGTACCCACAATGGCTGTATATTTTAGGAAGATCCATAACTCTTTTAGTAATTGGGCACAAATGGAAAAACAGAAGGGAACTGGACCAGGGCCCTCACAGTGACTAAGAGCTGCAGACTACGGTGAGGTGATGGGACCAAAGCAGCTAACACCTCTCTTAGGACCAGGCAAAGAGGCCTCTGGTCAGGGCCTTATGTTTTAGAACACCCCATACACATATGCAAAACACAGAGATTGATTTTCTTTTTAGCATTACAAGAAAGTTTTTTGAAAGTTTAGTAATTGGTTGAGTGAAGGAAAGTTAAAGGAAGAGGAGGAATGAGTGTAATGAGCCACCCATCAGATGGCTCTCATTAGGGACTGAGAGCCCAGTGGTATGGTTGTGATAGATGGCGGGAGAGCAGCAAAGAGGATCATGGCCCTGCCTTTGCTTTTAAGTTGAAACAACAAATTATGTATCAGATGTGTCTGGGCAGATGGATTTCCCCAAATAACTGCACACCCTCCCTCTCTTGTCTTCTGCTCCAGAATTTTCAGAAATGCCAAAACTACATGAAAACCCCATGAAAAAAAAAGGAGGCAACTTAGTGGAGAACAACACATCCATCCCAGCTCTGTAGGAGCTTCACTTGGTCCACAGTTCCCATCCTGAGTCCAGACAGTCCCAGTGATCAGCCAGGAGTACTGGGCAGGGACCCAGCTTTCACCTGACCTCAGCAGAACTGTACTATTGCTCGGGCTCATGGGAAACGGGGGTGGACACCAGTGGAGCATTCTCCCTTAACTTCCAGAGCACCAGCTTTTCATCCCAGGAACAGCCTGCGGGGTCCTAAGCAGGAAGCTGGCCAGGCTTTGGGCATAGTGTGGTTTATAGTTTTCATATATTTGGACATATGGTATATTCACCTCCAGTTGTACTCTTGCCCTGGGTGCTGTTAAATGCCAGGGGGCGATCAAAAGGCATTATTTTCCCTCATCATCACTAAATCTATCACTCAAGGGATGTTAATGAACCAGACAGGCAGGAGGAGCCATCTTCAATAAGCTCACAGACAAAGACCTAGCCAGGGAGGTATAAAGAATAGGAGAGCTGAACTTAGAGGACTCTGCTGGAGGAAAAAATAACTTCCAAATAAATTCAGTTCCAGAATGTAAAATACAGTTTCTCTACATATCCACTTAATGAATTCTATCTGAAGGCAAGAGAAAACAGATTCAGAATTCCAACCACATCCTCTATGGTAAAGGAAATTGGATTTACATTAACAGAATGTCCATAAAACTCTCCAAATCCAATGCTCTTTCATGTCACATGGTCTTCATCTCAGAAAGGATGTGGTGGTCTGGCTTGTTTCATATGATACTTCAGGAGAACCATGTCTGACAAAGCCCTGGGAGGCCAACAGCTTGGCTTCCTCAGGAACTCTCATCTGCCACTGTCTCAAATCCTTGCCAATTTCTGTGTCTTGAGACCCAACCTTCAACAGGGAGAGTGACCACCCACGATCCATTGTCTCAACCCATCCTGTCTGACATTTCCAGTATGGAGTCTCATTTAAGAAAACCTGCTGCAACAGATATAATAAAATGTCTTTCTAGGGAAATACTCCAAGAAGGGAAAATAATCAAGGGTAGGAAAGCTGATCAGAAAGAATCCTGTTAGCAGGAAAACCCCAACTCTTCAGCCAAGAAAATAAATGAGCACATGTGGTGGAGAAAAGGCGGGGGGGGGGGGTGCGGGGGGAACAAAGAGGGAAATCACCCTAAGCAGCCCTGGGTGCAGATTCAAATGGCAGCTGCAAGCCAGGGGACAGTACATGGTCTGAACTTCCCCACCTCAACCATGCTGGGGGCTGAGGGACACACCTCTTTCTTCTTCCCATCCTCATCTTCTTTGCCCTGAATACCCACCTCTATTTCCTCTTTTTTATCCATTCCCAGCTTCATTCCCAAACCTGACAAAGCAAACACTTGGACACTTCTGCTATTGCCAAATGTCTAAATGATGCCCTTGGCATATCACAGCAAAGGAATCTATCACAGGAACAAAGAAGTAAAGAGAGAGCTCAAGTCCAGAGCTTAAAAAAAAAAAAAAAAAAAAATCAATCTCCGCATACAGGAACTAGTTTTAGAACAATCAGCGCACAACATTCCACACTGCCCCCACAAAGCCCTCAGGCTCTTCTGAAAGGTCAAGAGAACACAGACAAGGTGGGATAAAGTCTTTTCTTTTCCTAAACAACATGATTTTTGGCAGCTTAATATTGGGTTTCTGAAGTGGTCTGTAAAATCCGGTCTCCCATCCCTCAACTTCAAGAGTGCAATATAGTTCCCTGGCACAGGCTCCTTTTTTTCATTCAAGAGCACATTTTTAGAGAGAAAGGAAGAGCCCAGACCCTTCTTTAGCAGGAAGGAGACTGGAGGAAGGCAGGATCCATTGGCTAAAACCACTTAACTTTTGTGGTGGGGTTGTCTTTCTCCTCTTGGAGGTCTCCCTGATGCTACAGAGCCTATCCGCCCCACACACGCCCTCCTACGTCTACTGCCTTGGATTATAAATGGAAAGTTTCGTGATTTTCTCAGAACAATTTCCATTTCTCCGGCTAGATTAAAAAGCTGTTCAAAATAAAAACCATTCACCTCCATCTCACCCCACCCATCCCCCTATATTCCCTAGTACAGAGTTTTTTCTGGGTCCAGTAGATTTTGAGTTTTTTGTTTGCCACCTGACACAATGGCTGAGAGTTTGCTCCTTCCTGGGAAATGAGGAGGTTTCACATACAGAGACTGGCAGGAGCAGAGATGACTGCTACAGAGCACTTCCATATGCTGAAAATGGCACAGGCTTCAGAGTTGGACCAACATGAATTCAAATCCTGACTCTGCCACTCTTTGTAATTTAGGAAGTTGCTTTCTCTTTGTGCACTTGTTCTCTGGCTGGAAAATGAGGATAATAACACCTACTTTAGAGCATAGATACATAGAGAGTACATTGGGTGATATATTTAGCTGGATGACAAAAAAAAAAATCACTCACTAGGTGTCATGTAGTCGTTTCATTACTTTTTAAGAAATAAAAAGCTTAAGAAAATCAGAGGTTAGAGTGAGATCCCAAAGGGTATGCTCAAGTCATTTAAAGTATTTGCTAAACTGACTTCAAAAGAGGGTGACAGCTGATAAGTAGAGCCGTTCGGTGTAGACAAGACAAAGTTTAACTATTCTGCATAAAAAAAGAATAAGGAGTTTACATTTAAGGGCTGGAGAAAGGAATTGGGAAAGGGAGAAGCATGCACATTCAGGATGGATGCAACTAAAGGAAAAGAGAAATCAAAAGACCCATTGTAGTGCTTGAGAAAGGGCTTTGGGGAAGAAGGAATGTACCCAATGAGCATTAGTAAGCTCTTTGCTGTAGGTGAGCAATATAAATCTCCTTTCCCATCTCTCCTGTGAAATTTTCTGAAATGTCTATACTGCTGGCCCACATGGATTCTTGGGGGGGGGGGGCTCAAAGAAGTGTTTGGTTTTACCTCTAGGTGGACTTGAGAGAAGCCAGGGGATGGTACAACTAAGCTTCACATTTCATTCCCAGATTCCTTTACCAAAATCAAAATGGATCTTACACTTGATGTATTTATGAAACATGCAGTAATTTTTAATTTTTTCCCCAAAATACTGTTCTAAAATCAAAGCCATCTTACAATCAAGAAAATCCTATAATTAAATTCCTGGGGTCACCTGGGTGGTGCAGTTGGTTAAGCGTGCAATTCTTGCTTTCGGCTTAGGTCATGATCTCACAGTTCATGGGATCAAGCCCCACATCAGATTCCATGCTGACAGATGCTCCATGCTCTTTCTCTCTAAAAAAAAAATAAATAAATTCTTTTAAAAAAGAAGTTTCTGGCTTAAGTATTTAATGAGTGAGATTTTTTTTCCCCTTCTCCCTCATACCCCCTATGGGTACAAAAGAGAATAAGCAGTACTATCCCACTAGGCTTAGAAGGGCTCCAGGAGGGATGGAAAAGGAATATTTGAGGCCAAAAATAAACTCAAATGTCTACAGTCATGGCAGAGCCAGTACATGCGTCTTCTCTGACAAGAACTATGGCCTTTGGTTCACATTATCACCACTTCCCTATTACTCAACCCACTGCTTCTTCTATTAGGTTCCAAAAACTTTATTTGTACCATTCCCTAGGTGTCATTGCCCTGAAGGAGATTACTAGTTAGATGGACATGGAATGTACAAAAATAACAGGGAAATGAAGCTGAATGTGCTAAGTCCCTGAAGGATTAGAGAAGCAATGGGTATCAGAGAAATGAGCCAAGGCACCAGTTTGGTGGAATCCAGAAAGGCTCCATGGAAAAGGCGATACTCAAGATGGATGCTGAGGCTAGGTCCAAGTTTGATAAGCATATTTGGGAGTAGAAAGGACACTCTAACCATCATCACATGTTATTACCACCTACCCTCAAAGCACCACCACTAACCTCTCAGCCGGCCAGATAAAATCTCATGTTTTATTGGATTCTAATGTACCTCCACCTTCAGAGCCTTCAGCTCTGGCTCTCTTATCACCTACAGATGAGAAGCTAGGCTACAAAACCACACATCTCAACATACCCAAGACACCCTCAAACAATACCACTTTGCTGGGATCACTCAACTCTCCTGGTTGTGTCTTTCTCTTCTTCCTTTCCAACATGTTTTATTCTTATGTCTCAACTTATCCTCCCAAAGCCTAGTGATACATAGCATAGTGAGAATATGAACTTTAGAGTCAGAAACACCCAATTTAGAACCTAGATCTACCATGTACCAGCTACATAATATCTAAAACAACCTCTCTGAGCTTCCAGATCCTCATTCATAAGGTGGGTTTAGGACTAAATAAAGCAGCACATGTGAGGTTGCCTAGCACAGACATGTCTTATAGGGGTCAGCATGCTACCAGATCTTCTTTTCTTCATATATAGGATGTTTGCCCATTAGTGCCTCACCCACAAATAGCCTATATTCAAACTTGCCCATGACCTCCAAGAAAATTTACCACCTACCAAAAGAGGATGGATGGTTTTTCCCATTGGGACACACTCTAACCAAAGCACCCCCTTTTCTCTCAGGACTTGGCAGGATAATTTTACTCCTTTCACTATGAGAACATTTTGTTTCTAACCGGTTTGTTTATGTTCTTTATCTGTTTGTATTTGTATAATCACTGACATGTTTCTTTTTCCTACTTCTTTATTCTCTAAAGTGAATCTAGCTGAGGTGGCTATCATGTGTGTCTAGAGGTCTGAGACCAGACTTGTTTTATTTGGTTTGCACAGTGCCTAGGTCAGGGCAATGGAAAGAAAAGCACTCGATTGGGGTGCCTGGGTGGCTCAGTCAGTTAGGAGTCTGACTTCAGCTCAGGTCATGATCTCAAAGTTTGTGGGTTAGAGCCCCATGTCAGGCTCTGTGCTGATAGCTCAGAGCCTGGAGCCTGCTTTGGATTCTGTGTCTTCTCTCTCTGCCCCTTCCCTGCTCATGCTCTGTCTCCCTCTCTCTTAGAAACAAATAAATATTTTTAAATTTTTTTTCCAAGAAAAGCACTCTGTCAATACTGTCTAATGTTTACACACTTACAATGAACATTAATTTAATATTTTCTAAAGCTTTCATTCCCCATAACAAACTCTAGTCCTGGCAGGATCTTCATGAGGTAGGTTAGACTTATCCCCATATTTCAACCAGGAAACCAAGCACAAAAAGGTGGGAAGATTCACGTAAAGCTGCAGAGACCAGTGTCAGAATACTCTGGTAGCTAAAGTTTCTGCCTGCTAGCCCAAACAGCAAAGAGGGGAGGGCAGCACAGTGACACAGAGAAATGCCAAATCTGAATTCTAACCTGGGATCACTTCTTAAAACTTTTATGAACACGGACAAGTGAGTCAACTTCTCCAAGCCCCAGTTTTACCATCTTTAAAATTATATAGTGGAGGCACCTGGGTGGCTCAGTTGGTCAAATGTACGACTTCAGCTCAGGTCATGATCTCACAGTTCATGAGTTTAAACCCCACATTGGGCTCCATGCTTACAGCTCTGCTCTGTTCTGCCCTTCTCTCTCTCTCTCTCTCTCTCTCTCTCTCTCTCTCTTTCTCTCTCTCTCTCTCTCTCAAAATAAATAAATAAAATTTAAAATATATATATAATGGATATCTACACCTAGTTGGGACATGCCTAGGATTAAAGAAGACAACAAAAGCTTCTAGAAGAATTCTTGCTAAATAGTAGGTTTCAACAAATATCACTTCTCTTTAATTTTCTTTCCTTCTTGGCTGTGTGAGAAATTCTAGGGACCAAAAGACATTCCATTTAGGAGAAGAGATATCAAAATTGGAATAAGTTCCCATTTGGGAGCCCTTGGGATCCCATGACCAGAACAAAAGCTGTGGTGTGATTATTAATTTTTTTTTCAACGTTTTTACTTATTTTTGGGACAGAGAGAGACAGAGCATGAACAGGGGAGGGGCAGAGAGAGAGGGAGACACAGAATCAGAAACAGGCTCCAGGCTCCGAGCCATCAGCCCAGAGCCTGACGCGGGGCTCGAACTCATGGACCGCGAGATCGTGACCTGGCTGAAGTCGGACGCTTAACTGACTGCACCACCCAGGCGCCCCTGTGGTGTGATTATTTACAGGAAACCTGGAGCTATGAGCTAGAACCAAAATAGTTGTTCTTTGTCTTAGGCTGTGACCACTGCTCATGATTTACCCACAGAATCACTTTTCTTTCCTCTCCTCTGGACCTTTGATCAATGGTAGACACAAAGGGACAGTGAACACTGACAATAAACTAGAGGAACAATGCTTTTTAAATAGGAAAAATCTCCTAAAGATCAGTCTTCTCTCTCTGCATCCCATCCCCATCAGCTGCCCCCATGATCCTCATGCTGTGAAATTTGTGAGCATTAGGCCAGCATTGGCCATGATGGGCAGACTCTTCTCTAATCAACTTTTATCATTCAGCCTAACTAGAAATGGCTCCATCCATGCAATAAAGAACAACGGATATAGTGAACTCAGCTTCTAAAAGAGCAATACCCCTAGGGCACCTGGGTGGTTCAGTCGGTTGAGCATTTGACTTCAGCTCAGGTCATGATCTCATGGTTCGTGGTTGGGTTCAAACCCCGACATGGGGCTGTGTGCTGAACACTTGCTCAGAGCCTGGAGCCTGCTTCAGATTCTGTGCCTCATTCTCTCTCTCCCCCTCCCCCACTCATGCTCTGTCTCACTCTGTCTCTCAAAAATCAATAAATGTAAAATTAAAAAAAAAAATTTTAAGGGCAACGCTCCCAAGCACAGCACACCAGTTAGTATGGTTGGGACATCTTGAGGCTCTACAATTTAATCTGTCACAAAACTGCCAAATGCAAAGTTATTATGGTTGCCCCATGCCTAAGAACAGAAGTCAGCCACATGCCATACCCCGTCTTCTTCAATAGAAGCATATCACTTACTTCCTTTCTTCACCAGTGACTGATAACAAAAGACAGGATGCTTCAGAGGTAACCCATTACATGAAAAGCATCTAAGCCCTAAGTACATGCTTCCAACCCCTATTTTCTTTGCTTATGCCCCAATGTTGATTTTCTCTGGCAGAGTCAGTAAAGTCAGTAAACTTGGAAGAATTTCCCAGGCTGTAAGAATGGATATCAGCAACATGTATGTTACCTTTTTCACTGTGTTAAAGTCCTTGTGAATCAGACTCACCCTCTCTCTGAGAACATGGCAAAGATAGTGTTCAACTAGTCACAGGAAAGACAATGGAATTCAGACATCAGAATAAGGAGTCCTTTGGTGATGTATCTTGGAGAATTCCCAACTCTAATTCAAAGTTTTGCTTATGTTGACCAGAGATGGGAATCAGCAATTGTCACTTAATCCATTGTACCCTGCATGGATTCCAAAGAAAATAAAGCAAAAATTTAGTACAATGGAAGTTATATTTTCATCTGGTCTTCTGTGAAACATAAATAACATGGTATCACAATACAAATGAGTGTTCCTAGAGATTTTGATTATTTTGGATCCATGCTCTGAAGTCTTTACATTCCACAGGAAGGCTTTCTTAGACTGTGAAATCTTCTAATTTGGTGTGACATAACCATACACAGAGAAACCTATCAAGGCACGTTATCTGGCTTCTTGGTTTACTCTGAATATTCAGATCATTCATTCCTTTTCCCCAGTTCTCCTCACTCCTTGAATTCATCTCTCTTGACTGCCTCAAAATCCCTCCAGCAGTTACCCAATAACTTGTTCAGGAAAGATTTGTCTTAGCTGAAATGCCTCAAACACCTAATGTTTCTACATGTTCTAAACATTCTCTCTAGTGAGGCTCATAAACTGAATAAAACTCAGATTTCTTTCACTTTAGAATAAGCCCAGCTCTAGGAAGAAATGACCCTTTCACATGGTTCCTCTCCTGGGCCACCCAAGTTCAAGCCCTCTTCATTTCTCACCTATCTCTCTTTGTAAGAGTCTTCTATTTGAAAGCTCCACATTTCACTTCTCCCTATACCAGTCTAAACTCCACCACTTTTTGATCAAACTTTTTAAACTCAACTCTGATTTGAACTGCATCATTGAACTACACAGAACCCTTCCTGGACCTACTCCCTATTGAACTGAAGTATGGACTCCTTAACAGTCGTTCAAGGCCCTGCATGACCCAACCCAATCCACCTTTCTATCCCTATCTTCTTCTGCATCCTAAGAACTATCTCCAGCCAATATGGACTGCCCACTATTTCTTGACACACCCAGTAAATTCTCATTTCCACGCTTTTGTGACTACTTATTTGTCCAGAGTCCCATCTCAAATCATGCCAAATCAAGAAAAGCTAAGTATGACCCTAAGAAAAACTATATTCAATTGCTTATTTTCTGTGGCTCATTCCCTCCTTTAAAATTGTCCTAACAATCCATTCTTCTGGTGTAGTTGTTCATTTGCCTTTGACAATTCTGCTACACAATGTAATCTAATCTTTGACTTTCCATCTTGGATCTAATAGGTTGTTATGAGTTGAATTGTATCTCCCCAAAGAAAGATATATTAAAGTCCTAACCCTTAGTACCTCAGAAAACAATCTTATTTGGAAATAGGGTCTTTACATAAGTAATCAAGTTGAAATGAGGTCATTAAAGTGGGTCCTAATCCAATACAACTGGTGTCTATAAGTTATAAAAAGGAGAAATCTAGGCTCAAGACAGAAAAAGACAAAGCGAAGACGACAAGAAGAAAACAAGGAAAGGATGACCATGTAACTGAAGTGATGCATCAGCGAGCCAAGAAACACCAAGTATTGCCAGAAAACACCAGATGTTAGCAAAGACAAGGGTGGATTCTGTCCCAGACGCATCAGAGAGGACACCCTGGCCCTGCCAACACCTTGATTTCAGATTTCCAGCCTCCAGAACTGTGAAACAATAAACTTATGTTGTTCTAAGCCACCTAATTTTTGGTACTTTGGTACAAAATCTGTAGAAAACTGCAGCGTAGACCCCCTTTGTTCTCTTGTTAGGTCTTTTGACTACTTTCTGTCTCTTCTTCATTTCTCTTGTAGTTTTGCTCTCCTTAATTTCTCATATAAGTCACTCCTCCTACCTGCAAGCTTTATATTCTCCACATCAGCTTTTCCATAATTTTATAATATACAGTTCATTTATATTTTAAAAGCAACTCTGAAAGATTTCTCCCATGTTTCTGAAACACATAAGTTACTACCTTTATATTCTAATTTACACCACTCTGGTCCTCTCTTGGTTACTGGGTTTCCTCTCACCTTTTAAGAGACAGAGGGCAGTCCATCACACCCCATCACCTGCAGCAACATTGTTAATACGACTAATCAGGAGGACATTCTGGAAGATCGGTAATTTCAGAACCAGCTCTGAAGAAACCCACAAAGAATCCTAGTTATGTCTAAACCACCCACACTTAGAATCCTCTGCTTTTTCCAGGGTTTCCCCTCAAAAGGGCATCTGGGTTGCTCATTTGGTTGGGCGTCCAACTTTGGCTCAGGTCATGATCTCGTGATTTCTGAGTCTGAGTCCTGCATCAGGCTCTGTGCTGACAGCTCAGAGCCTGGAGCCTGCCTCGGATTCTGTGACTCCCTTTCTCTCTCTGCCCCTGCTCTGCTTATATTCTCTCTCAAAAATAAATAAATAAACATTAAAAAAAAAAACCCTAGTAATAGCTCAGGATTACTCAAACACAAACCAAAGTATTTCTTTATTTGTTTGACAAATAAATGCACTTAATAACCACCATGAACAAAGCACTATACTAGACCCTAAAAGGAAAAGGATAAGAAGTTGATGAACAAGACACAATTACTGCTCATAAAGCTGCTTAGGATGAGTGGGAGAAACACACACAAAAGCTATGAGGATTGCAGAGGCAGTGCTAGTGAAGAAGCAGTCCTTCCCCAGATCCAAAACTGGACACCAGAGTAGAGAGTTGCGTGCAAGTCCCACCCTAGAGGCATATGTGGTAGACAGAACAATTACCTCCCAAAAACATCTACATTATAATCCCAAAACCTGAATGTGTTACCTTTCATGGTAAAGGGACTTTGCAGGTATAATCAAGTGTAGGGTCCTGAGTTGGGAGGATTATCCTGGATTATCTGGGTGGCCCCCAAGGAATCACAAGGGTCCTTGCAAAGCAAGAGGAAGGCAAAAATCTAAATTCAGAAGGAGGAGCTATGGTGACAGAAGAAGAGTCAGAGAGAAAGAAGTTGGAAGATGCCATGCATTGGCTCTGAGGATGGAGGAAGAGGTCACAAGCCATGGAATGAATGCAGGTGACCTCTAGAAGTTGAAAAAGGCAAAGAAACATATTCTTCCTTAAAAACTCCAAAGAAACAGGGGCGCCTGGGTGGTGCAGTCGGTTAAGTGTCCGACTTCAGCCAGGTCACGATCTCACGGTCCGTGAGTTTGAGCCCCGCGTCGGGCTCTGGGCTGATGGCTCAGAGCCTGGAGCCTGTTTCCGATTCTGTGTCTCTCTCTCTCTCTGCCCCTCCCCCGTTCATGCTCTGTCTCTCTCTGTCCCAAAAATAAATAAACGTTGAAAAAAAAATTTAAAAAAAAACTCCAAAGAAACAGAACCCTGACGACCCAATTTGGCTTTCTGACTTTCAAAACTGTAAAATGATTGTTTGTGTTGCTTTAAGCCACCAAGTTTGTGGCAGTTTGTTACAAAAGCAATAGGAAACTGATATACATGGTTGTCCTGGAAACAGGAGAATAAGCTGAATGACAGGTACACTCTTCCAATATGCCCAAGTGTGGACCCATTCGAGTCCTTCAGCCTAAATTCCAGGAATCTCTAAGAGCTTTCCAAATGCCCCAGGTTCTGAGGTGTGGAAGAAGGTCCCCCTGTGACCAGACCATGACAGTCAGCATTTCCTACAATCTCTTCAGTGCCACCATCAGAATACATGGCCTGCCTGCAGGATGTTAACAATAAGGACAGCTGTAATTTACTGACCATCCATCCCATGGTGGGTATTCTGCCATGCCCACCCTATATGCTACCTCTAATTTTCCCAATTACTCTATAGAGTAAATGGTAATATTCCCAATTTAAAGATGAAGACATTGGGAATTAAAGGGACAATATGAGCTACTCAAAGTTGCACAGAATTGAACCCTACTTTATCTGAGTAAAGTCTGTTCTTCTCTGCCTCTAATGTTTTAGAGGTGCTGAAAATGATGAGCCTCTATGTTTGCATTATTCCAGTACCTCAGGTTTCACTATCTTGTGCACAGATGAGTAATAACACAATGTCACCAACTTCTGCTCCCATGTGAATAGTATAAGCCCTCCAGCCTCTTGTCAGTCTGACCAATTATTTCTGATGGAACCCATGGGATGTCTCTTAAGAGCTCACAAATAGCTGTCACTGTCTGCCTCTCGAATGCCCATCATATCCAGTCATGGAAGGCCTCAGGAAGACAGTGACTCGAGTCCAATGCACTTGCTGGTGCCTATGCCCTCTGACAGCATGGTGCCTGAGGCAGGGCCACCTCCTACACTCCCAGAAGAGCACAGCCTTCCTGCAGCCCTTACCAAGCTGAATCCATGCTAAGTCCTATGCAGAGGCCTAGAGAAGAGCTTTCTCCCTGTGAAAGCAATACTGTTTGAACCTTTGTGTCTCAAGAAGTCCCCCTCAAAACAAACCCCACCATTTGCCTACAGCCTTCTGTCTATAAAATTCCATTTTCTTTGCTCATAACGCTCCTCACCACACTCCTTCCTGCCCTCCTTTTTGCATACCTACCCTCCCATATCCATCAACCGACCCAAATCACTGCCAGTGGGCTGCCAGAGCCACCACATCATAAGAAACCCTGAGACATATGGATCATGTGAATCCTAAATCAGAACAAACTGGAATGGACCCAAACTTTGCATGGTGAGTGCAATTTACATGCCTTTCCCTCCATTGTCACGCTTGGTCTTCATAGTAATCCTCTGAGGAAGTGATCTCATGCCTCTGTTACAGAAGAAAAACCTAAGACTTCAAAAGTGAAGCAGCTTGTCCAACGATGCTAATAAATAGAGGAGCCAGTATTGAATCCAGGGCTTTACCTCCTGTGTCCAGCACTTGTTCTCCTCAACCACCCGCACAGAGGTTAGGGGCCCTGGTAAGGCAGACATGCTAGAAAGCCTTAAGAACTGAAACCGCCCTTGGGCTTGAGCAGACCAGACCATTGGAGGATTCAGAGACAGTGTGACCCTTTGGAGATTGAAGCTGTAACTCAACACTTCCCTCCTTCAAGAACAATAAGTGTTCCTTTCTCTCCAGGACAAGCAGGCATTCAAGGAGAGAGACAGAGGAGGCCTGGTCAAGGAAAACCTGCTGTGCATGTTCAAGGAATATGAGGAAACAGGCTTTTCCCTCTTTGTAGGAGACCAGCCTCAAGGGCTATCTATCTCTTCCAAAGTGAAAACCAGACAAGCCACAAAATGCCTGAAACCCAACTGAGTTACAGAAACTTAAGGAAAAACAGAAAAGGAAAAAAAAAAAAAACAATGAATACTAAGACTGGGGCTTTTGTAAGTTAAAAAAATTTTTTTTGTTGGCTCTCCATTCAGGCTAAAAGTCTTGTTTTCCATGTTCACTAAAACAGAACATGGCAAAGATAATAAATATATAAAGAATAAAATGCTTTATCTTAAGTCTGCAAGCTTCCCCCAAATTAAACTCAGTGTGGTGAGATATAAAGAGCACTTTATATAAACTCTTGTGGTTTAAGCTTCTCCAAAAAAAATCATTTCCCAAGTCTGATTGATACTCTGGTCTTGCAATCACAAAAACAAGACTAAGGTCCTAGTAATGTCAAATAGAAGATGGTAAAGAAAAGGGCTTTTCAGCCTCCAATGGGAGCAAGAATCCAGGACAACCCAGTCTCTTGCAAACTCTCCTCTGAAAATACCAATGGGTGTGTGAACATCACATTCTGAACACGTTGCTAAGTGACTGAGTTTGACTTTCAGGCCAAAATGTGCAGTTCACACCTGTGGGATTACACGGGATGTATGCTCACACCCAGAACACCCCACACTATAATCCTTCTCTTGGCTGAGGGACTTGGTCTGGATTGGATATTCCATACAATTTTGTTCACTGCAATGTGCCCAGGATTTAGGAAAGCTCATGGCAGATAGCAGGTGCTCAATTAATACACATTGAATGAATGGATGAATAAGTATATGAGCAAATGTGTGTCATGCCCCTATGGCCCCCTACCCCCATTTTCCCATACTTGAAGTAGCAGTTAAAGACAAATGAGGATTCTATACAGATAATGGTTAAAATAAACTTCAAAAGGATGGTTTGATTCATGAAATCTGACTTAGTTGAAATGCTTTAAGGTGACCAACTCCACCTGGAAAAACCACTCAACCACTAGAGAACCAAATATCTTGACCAGTAAGTATCTCCATTGTTCTAGGGGTATTATTTGATTTTTGATTCAGCAAAGCTGATACAATCTGCTTCCATCAATGTATTCCAACTGTTATTGGTTGTTAATACTCCTACAGCAGCCCAGCAAATGAGGTAATGTTCTTTAAAAACAAAACAAAAAAGGACGCCTCTTTAAATTTACCAGTATCTCTCCTTTATCATCCCCCCCAGTCACTGGTGCTTAAAATCTTGACACCCATATTAACAGCCACTGATTTTTCTTAGGCCAAATGCAATCAATTCAGGCTGGCTGGCATTTCCTTTGTATCACCTCAGATTTGTTGCTGGATATTTTTCACACTGGCCTAAGTGATCTGACCACTTTCCAGACTCACCTCTTCCACTCATCTAACACATCTCTATTGAATTTATGTTGAAAAAAGAAATCTGAGGGGCGCCTGGGTGGCGCAGTCGGTTAAGTGTCCAACTTCAGCCAGGTCACGATCTCGCGGTCCGTGAGTTCGAGCCCCGCGTCAGGCTCTGGGCTGATGGCTCGGAGCCTGGAGCCTGTTTCCGATTCTGTGTCTCCCTCTCTCTCTGCCCCTCCCCCGTTCATGCTCTGTCTCTCTCTGTCCCAAAAATAAATAAACATTGAAAAAAAAATTTTTTTTTTAAAAAGAAAAAAGAAAATCTGAGCCCTGATACCTGACTATTCGCACACAGAAAGCCTGCTGTGGCCATAATAGACTTTGGGTTATTTCCCATACATACTAGCTACATTTCTGCACATATCAGGTATATTTCTGCCTATGCCATTCCCCCTGCCATGACTGTCCCTTCACTCCTCTTTACTAGACCACTCCTCTTTACTTTCCAATACCATTTTTAAGTGGTTAAAGTGGGAAATGATTAGGACTTGAAGTCAAGGACCAGCTGCATGGGCTTGGGAAGGTTATTCAGCTGTGCTAAGCATCAGCTTCCTTGGCTGTAAAATTAGAATAGCAAAAATCGTGATGATAATAATGATAACGTATCACAGGCTTGTAGTGGGAATTGAAAGGAGACTTGTTGTAAATTCTGATTATAGTGCCTGGCACTTAGAAGGATACATAAATTGTCCATCTCATTTTCTTTCTTTGAGACTTTGCTTCCTTATTCATAAAAGGAGAATACTGTATTAATAACATCCTCCTTGAACTATTTTGTTGTGATCAGATGAGTTGTTGTTCCCACCTTTTCCTCTCAGTCTGACTCACAGAAGCCCTTATTCAGACAGCTTCCCCAAGGGCCTTGGTTTGTGGTCATACCTACTGCCTGGGCCACTCCACAGGAATTTACCATAAACTGTCTTGATATTTTGGGTTGTTGTTATGCTGAGGTTTGTTTTGGCTTTCTCATCTATTCTGACCCGTCTTATCTGATTGCAAGTCTCTGAGAGCAGGAATTATGTCTCCACGGAGACTTGCACACTGTAAGGAGTCAATCATCATTGCCCATGGCTGCTGAGGATAGGGAAGGGGATGGAAACGGGAGTGGAAATTCCTGGTTCTAGCTCTGGCCTTCTATCTCAGAGGCCCAACAAACTGTTTGAGATTGCCTCTCCTTCTTCCCTGTGCAATGGGAACCATTTTTCCAGAAACTGCTGAAAAAGAAGATCAGCAGAAGAAAAAAGGAATAACCTGTTTATTGCTCTGCTCTCTCTTCAGTACATCCCAAACATGTGTGATAAGCCATTTCTTCTTCCCTGAAGCAGGAAGGTGCAGCAAGAGATGCAGGTACTGACTCCACAGAGCTGCCTCTTGTTCCCCAGTAGTACATCTCCCCAAGGGGTGCCCCTGCCCCAAAGCTAAATGAGGCTTTAACGACACCCTTGGGGCTCAAACATTCAGAGCAGTAAATATGCAGTTCCCACAGAGCTATCATTTCAGTGATCACACAGAATTGAGCTATCTCCTTTGCACTATTTTTACATCTGCCCAGCACAATTTTTTGCTCACTCCCGGGTCCACAAGCCGGCCAGGATTTTCTTGTCTGGAGCTGTGGCCAGTGTCTCAAACACCCCAGATTTAAATTAAGCAACAGTCCCCCTAAACTCCACCTCACATTTCTTCAAAACCAGCTCTTCTCAGACATTGATGAGAACCAGTTGAGAGTCAGGATAGGAAACTCTAATGTCCACATCCATGTCTCCCCATCCCTCATTGTCACCTCCTCCCACAGAGCAGAATGAACAAGCAACCGATAGCTCTCAGACAACATAAGTTCCAATAGCAAAAACACCCACATGTATACATTATAAGTCAATTAAGTCATTCTCAGCATTTTCTCCTTTCTCAAATAAGAAGGGTTAGAGAAGTCTTGCCAATGACAGTTACTGTGTGAATAGATTTTACCTACTGATGAGCTGGGATGAAGAAGCATAGAGGAGAGGAAAAGTTCCAGAAAGCAAGAAACCTGAGTTCTACTCCCACAAGAAAATATGGAGGGGCAAACCTGAACAAGTTTCATTTGCTTCCTTCTCTTCATCTTCATCATCTAAACTTGTTTCTTGAGTGCAAAAAGCAACATCTTCCTTGCCTGACAGAAAGAGGCTAGACCAGTTGATCTCCTGATCTGCCTTCCAACTTTGGAGTCTATGGATGGCTTGGGAATACCAGGAAGAAGAGCATGTTATGGAAGCCCTACAGTGATGATTCTCAGCAGGCTGGGGGGAGGGATGGATTTTTGGTTGCCATAAATGGGGGGTAAGTCATGGGTGACCAGGATGCTACTGCTATCTAGTGAGTTGAGGGTTCTGCCAAACAGAATACAATGCACAAGAGAGCCCCTCAACAAAGAACTATCTGGCCTAAATGTCAATAGTGCTGAGGTTGAGAAATCTAAATTAATCAAACCACAACCTTGGGCAAAGGTGATAAAGTAAGTAGAGGAGACATAACATCCCTCTACCCTGAAATGAGGTGAACTTAATCCTAGCTTTTGCTTTGAACCAGAGAAGGGCATTATCTACATACATAAAAGTAGAGGGGTTTTTGCTACTAGGTAGAGATTCCTGAATGAAGGAAAACACTGACTGCTGAATCACAGTTCTTCTTCCCTAGGAGGTGATACAACCTCCCTTCATGTAAGTGAAGAAAACTGTCAGGTTAGTTCCTCATGTGAAGAGCTTAGAGCTGAAGACAAAAGCAGGCTGAGACAACCAGGAAGGCCTGCCTCCACTCAGTGTCCATTTTGCCCCAGCTGATGGACAGCACTGCAATTAGCTAAGCCATGGGGTCCAAGAGCAAACACAGCCACACCAAACCAAAAGCCTGTAAGTGCAAACAGGAAGGGTTCTGTACATGAGGATCCTTCACAATCCAGTGGTACTTGGTATGTCCATTCTCCCTCCATGGGGACCTTCTTAGACACACTAACTAGTTGCTCCAGAAGTGATACCCATGGGTGCCAGGCTATGCCCTTAGGTAAAATCTGGTGGCTGAAAGCCAGCAACATATAGCAACCTCCACATCACAGGGAATAAACTTTGCAGAGATGAATTTGCTCATTGTGGCTCTTTAAACAGTCAGTCCTTCCCAATATCTCCCCAGCCCATAAGGATCTATCTACAAGCATGATTGAAAAGCACCAGTCACCAAGCTTAACACAGGCAGGATGAATCTAACTGCCACCAAGTTAACATGAGAAGACACAAACAAACACAGCCATGCTTTTTATGATGATTACCATGCTGAAATAGTTCTCTTCTCATTCTAGGATGAGCAAACAGAAAACAAGACAAAAAAAAACTTTAGGGACCCCTATGTTTACTGCAGCATTATTCACAATAGCCAAGATACAGAAGCAACCCAAGTGGCCATTAATAAACAATTGGGTAAGGAATATAGAATATATATACATAATGGAATAATATGCAATCATAAAAAAGGATGAGATCATGCCATTTGTGACAACATGGATAGACCTGAAGTGTATTATGCTAAGTGAAATAAATCAGACTGAGAAATCACCATATGATTTCACTCATACATGGAATCTACAAAACAAATGAATAAACAAAGAGCAGAGTCAGATCTATAAATACATAGAACAAATTGATGATTGTCAGAGGGAAGGGGGTAGAGGGATCGGCAAAGTGGGAGAAAAGGAGAGGGAGATACAGCCTCCCAGTTATGGAATGAATAATTCATGGGAATTAAAGGAACAGAATAGGGACATATGGTCAATAATGTTGTAATAGCATTGTACGGTGGCAGATGGTAGCTACACTTGTGGTGAACGCAGCATAATATATAAAGAAGTTGAATCGTGTTGTACATCTGAAACTAATGTAACATTGTGTGTCAACTATACTTTTAAAAAAGAATTTTTTTTTTGAAATGTAGAGATCATGAAAATATTCTGCAGCATGCAAGAGGCAGATGCAGTAAAAAAGAGATAGAAGAGGGGCGCCTGGGTGGCGCAGTCGGTTGAGCGTCCGACTTCAGCCAGGTCACGATCTCACGGTCCGTGAGTTCGAGCCCCGCGTCGGGCTCTGGGCTGATGGCTCGGAGCCTGGAGCCTGTTTCCAATTCTGTGTCTCCCTCTCTCTCTGCCCCTCCCCCGTTCATGTTCTGTCTCTCTCTGTCCCAAAAATAAATAAAAAAAACGTTGAAAAAAAAATTTTTTAAAAAAATAAAAAAAAAAGAGATAGAAGAAAGCAATTTGAGAGAAAGATTTACCACTAAAAAAAGTTAGGCATCAACTGCTTTGTTAAAATTAATATAAAATCTTGACTTTAAGAAATAAGAGATGAAAGGATTAGACATAAGAATAAGTAAAAAAGAAGGCTGCAGAGATAAAGAACAGATGTAGTAAAAACGCTATAGTGGAATTTAATCTTTGGCAGAGCAGTATTAAGAATGCAGAAAATTAAATCATAGAGCATAAGCCCAAGTATTTCACCCAGAAGCAGAGGAAAATGACAAAGGGAGGAAAAATACTAAAAGGGGAAATTATTTATATGAATGACAAAAGCACTTCAATACAGGGATGATTAGTGTTCTTTCACAGGAGATCAGAAAAAGTGAATAAGAAGTAATATCATAAAACGAATGTCAAAGAAGAAAAGTTCCAGGAATTGAATAAGGATCACCTCGACCTAAACAGTATGGTGGCAAGTGACATTCAAGGCCTTCATGTAGCAAGGCAATGTGTTTTCTGCCTTGTTCCATGGGTCTCTCTCTCTCTCTCTCTCTCTCTCTCTCTCTCTCTCTCTCTCGGAAGCCAGCCTCCATGCCATGAGAAACGCAAACGGCCACATGGGGAGGCCACGTGTAGGTGTTCTGGCCAAGAATTCCAATTAATGTCCCAGTCACAGGCAGCATCAATTGCAAACACGTGAGTGAGCCTTCAGATCATTTCAGCCCACAAACACCAAGTCACCTCTAGTTTTCAGAGGCCCCCAAATGCCCCTAAGATGAGCTGTCCCTGCAAGTCCTGGACAAAATTCAAGTTCATAAGCAAACTAAATGACGGCTGCTGTTTTAAGCCACTCTTCTTATAGGTTTTATTACACAACAATAAATAGGTTAAGCCAACCAAAAGCTTCCCAACTGAAAGCAGGTAAAACAGGCTATTAAGCAGTGGCTCTTGCACAGTAACTTGGTGTGACTGCCTCAGAACTGAGATAACAGTAATGTCAGGGGAGCAGAGGGTTTATTTGGGGTTTCAGATTCATGTCCTTCCCCCACAGTATCATGGAGGTGGCTGTTATTCAGCTGTTCTGGGCTCTGAGAACACTAAATCTTCAGAAGCTTTCCAACCCCCCCCCCACATGGTTATCTAAGAGACTCCCTGGCAATAGCCTAGGGTTAATATCTTTTGGACAAGTTTTCTACACACATACACACACAACACTGCAAAGTTATTTATGTGGCTAACAAAGATATCTTTCAATATTTACAGCTCAACTTGGAGAGTTCTTTTCCAATGGATCCAGGAGCTACTTCAATGGGATAAACAAGGAACGTTGTCCTACAGCATTTTTAAACCAGCGTTGAACTGTGGCAAACTGCAACTTCCCAAGGTATTGGGGGGAGAAAAGGGCAATGCCTACCTAGCACCTGGGGGATCTGAATTTCCTGATGACTGATGCCCCATTCCTGATGGTTCTTGAAGACAACTTCAATTCCTCCTGTGAACATGGGACTCCCCACTTGCCTTGGGCCACGACCACTGGTAGAACCTAGGTCAGCTTCCCTGGAGCCGGTGAGAAAAAGTTCTGGGCATCTGACTCATTGCTAACAAACTCCCTCTAGGAGAGTCAGAACAGCTGCTTAAGACATACAATATAGCCACGTGACAGGGGCAGGGAGGGGAAAGCACTGAGCTTCTTAAAAACAAAACAAAGGACTTAATATGTAGTAGCCAAGTATACTAAATTTATTCCTGCCCACCAAGAGGCCGAGCTGGGCCCAATGAAAATAGAGGTGTCCCCTTGACCTCAGACAATGAACTTCACTGGAACTCAATAGTGAGATGGTAGAGAAACAGGGATGGGCCCAGTGTGGCTCAGCAAACAAAGCAGGTGGGTGTGGAAGAAACCCTCAACAGCCTTTTTTAATCACCTGTAATCACTTGTAATCACGTCCCAGATTACATCTCACACAGCCCTGCACCTCTCTGGGTGAACTTGAAGACCAGGCTGGCTCCCTGTCACTGGCATTCTCTGTGCCCACCTTGGCACCTGACAGGGCCAGTCCTCCCCACTGCTCCCTCTACTGACCACTAAGACAAGTGCAGAGGCCCATTTTCATTTAATGGTTTCATAAAGAATTCTACAAGGAAATTTGACAGGGAGTCTCAAAAACAACCAACATAGGGAAATAACAGATGTCCAGAAATCTTTTCTAACATCTCAGGGTAAAGATGGACTATAGGCAGGTGCTGCGTGGGAAGGGGCTGGCCAAGTCCTCACTGAGGGCTCACAGAGGAACAAACCCGAGAAGAAGATCAGCCTATAACTGCCTTGTCTTCTCTGATGGTCACAGTGGGCTTTGGGAATGCTTCCTCTGAAGCCTTCATCGTGGTCTTCATTATCAGATTAGCTCAGCTCCCCTCCCATCAAATGTTTAAGAGGTTATATTTTTAGGGAATGTTCCTACAGGAAACCATTGTTCCCCTAATACCTCCCCTCTTTACTTGCAAAGTTGGCATATTTTGAAATCCCTAAGAACCTAAAGTCTGGATGAGCCATAATTCACCAGGTTTGAGGATTTTCTTGCCCTTTATTAATTTCATTTCCTTCCCTACTTTTCTCTTTCTTTTCCCTTCCACTGCCTTTAGTCTAGAACATTATCTTTTCTTTCCCAAAGATATCAACATAGTTTTTTGAGCCTCTATTCTATGCCTACCTTTTAGTCCCCTATGCCCTAGTATTCTCCACCAAGATTCTTATCAGCCCCTCTTCCCTTGTCCCACATAATAGACTTCACTTTCCACCTTCAGGGATTCCTAGACCCCCAGGCCCTCTGTGGTGCCATTAAACAGAACCCCCAGTCCTATCCATGTGCTCTCAGTATTAGCTAGCAGCTCTGAACTAGCTAACAACTCCCACAGCCTGTAACACTAATAGAAATGTGGCAAATAATTCAAAGATCAGCTTTAGTCCTAACAGAGGCTTTTTTTCCAGTGAGTGAATTTGTCTGCCAACAGTAGGAAAAAAAGAATAATCATAGCTAACACTTATTAGTGTTTTCTATATGCCAGGAATTATTCTATGCATATATGTATACATTATATGCACATATAAATTCATTTACTGCTGATATCTACTCTATGAGGTTATTGTTATCCCCATTTTACAGAGGAAGAAATTGAGGCTCAGAGAAGTTACACAAATTACATGTAAATCTTCCAGCAGTAGTAAGAGGTAGAACCAAAATTCAAATTTGGGTTGTATGGCTCCTGAGTTTGGACTCTTCACTGTTATGCAATACTGCCCATAAGATATGAAGAAAAAAGGGTCTGGGAAAAACCCAAGATCGCCCTTTGAAGTGGAAAGAACAATAAAAAGAGACAAATCAGCAGTGGCACAGAATAGCTATGCGATATAGGGCAAAGTATTTAACTCTCTCCACTTCAGTTTCTTTATCTGTAAAATAGGAACAACTCTACTCATTCACAGGATAAGTGTGAGGAATGAAGAACATACAGGTACAAGGAAAATCTGTTTTAGAAATTACATTCCCTTGCTTATCAAGAGGGGCCAGAAACAACAGATGCCTCAACAAGATAAAATTGATTTAACCCACACATTAAAAAAAAAAAAAAAGGCAAAAGGTAGGCAGTCTAAGGCTGGTTTTACACCAACAGTGTTGTGTAAAAGAGATACCAGATGCCTATCAAGGCTGGTAACTCCAGCCATCATGTCGACTTCCCAGGGGAATTAGGGAGTTAAAGATTAGAAAGAGCCTGCATTAGCTTATTGTCTCCCGTTAGTGCACTTTTCCAGAATTCTCACCCAAAAACTTCCTACATTTCATTGGTTAAAACTTAGTCACATGACCATATCTAGCAGAAAGGGATGCTGGGAAATATGACCTCATTATGGAGCACACTGCCATCTGAATGAAATCAAGGTTCTCATCCTAAGTAAAAAGGGGATAAGAATATTGGTCAGGCAACCAGCAGTCTCTGACCACAAAAGGATATTTTGAGCATCAACTCCCTGCCAGACACTTCACATAAATTTTCTCATTTGATCTTCATAATAACCCAGACAGATTTGGAAGTTACCGTTACATTTATAGATAAGGAGTTGGGATCAGAGAAAATAAGCAACGCAGCTCCATTGAGGAAGCAGATATAAACCAGATCTAAACTCTAAATCCATACCATTCAGCCTCTAAAGTTTCCTCCAAGGAAAACTATTTTGCAAAAGTTTAGGCACCATGTTCATCTTCAAGACTTCTGTTGTGTTAATGCCTCAAATTATTTCTCAGTTTCTTCCCTGGAGAATGTGAGGGAGTAACTTCAATTATTCTGTAAGAACAACAGAAACAGAGCTGCATACCATTTCCATTTGTGGGGGAGAAACATTCATTGAACATACACACATATGTGTCCCAGTTACTGATGTGTCCATTCTGTGAAAGCATTTCCTGGCCTCTCTTTTCACAGTCAAAATAAACAGGCAGAAAAGGTCACTTCTGCCGAAAGCAGACTATCAAAGTGATTAATAGGTAGGCCTCAAGTTCCAGCCCACTTTCCTGCAGCCACAGATTGTTTATATTACAAAGAAAAGATGATCTTTATGTTTTGTATCCTCTTAATAAGTTCTGAAAGGAGGGATGGCAGAGAATATAGAAGCACCACACTGGAGTCCTGCATTTGCACACTGGGTCTATTCCAGAAGTCAGAGTGTTGGAGGAGTGAGGAGGTGTGATGTAAGCAAGGAAACAGCAATGTTTGAATAGTTGACAAGAGGCTCTTCAACACCTTGTGCTCAGTCTCAGCAGAAGCTTCCATGCAATTTACTCCCCTGCCTAACTAGAAGACAATCCTGATTTGCACAAACTGAGCATAAACTGTTGCCATTACTCACTTTTCCTACAAAGTGACCCTGAGGACATGTAGATGTCTCACCTGAAAGTGAGACCTTGCTTTTCAGCTCCATCCACACTGCAGATAGGGAGGCTTATTTGCAGATATCCAGCACCTCGTGACTTGTACACCCTTTTCATGTGTCCAGAATACTACTCCCCTGTCCCCACAGCCACATTGCGTTTGAGAAAAATCAGGTCTTCAATTCTACTTGAGAGGTACCACGTATAACCTATTAGTATTCTTTCCTGAGAGCTGATTTTGAGAAGAATAGAGAATGGGTACAACACAAATGTGGAAAAAGACAGTCTGGTGACTTGAAGGTGAATTTCTTCCCCTTCCAAGTTTTTCTTTTAGGTTAATCTAGCTGAAAAGTTTTCATACTTCTAACAAAGGTCCTCTGAACCAAAGAGAGTTTTGAAGCCTCAATAAAGAGGGAAGGAAGGAAGGAAGGAAGGAAGGAAGGGGAAAGGGGGAGGAAGGAGGGAAGGAGAGAGAGAGGGAAGGAAGGAAGGAGGGAAGGAAGGAAGAAAGGAAGGAAGGAAGGAAGGAAGGAAGGAAGGAGGAAGGGGAAAGGGGGAGGAAGGAGGGAGGGAGAGAGAGAGGGAAGGAAGGAAGGAAGAAGAGAGGAAAAGGGAGGGAGGGAAAAAAAGAAATAAAGGGAGGAGGTAAATTTTCTTTTTTATTATTATTTTGCTGTATTTATTTATTTTTTTAAACATTTACTCTAAACCATAAGAGACTCTTAAGTACAGAGAACAAACTGAGGGTTGATGAGGGGTGGGGGAGAGGGGAAAGTGGGTGATGGGCATTGAGGAGGGCACTTGTTGAGATGAGCACTGGGTGTTGTATGGAAGCCAATGTGACAATAAGTTATATTAAAAAATAAATAAAATAAATAAACATTTGCTCTCCTTTTAATCTAACAGCTGCTTATTTTTAATTTATTTATTTATTTATTTATTAATTTACATCCAAGTTAGTTAGCATATAGTGCAACAATGATTTCAGGAGTAGATTCCTTAAAGTATCTTACCCAGGTATCCCATCCCCCCTCCCACAACCCCTCCAGCAAAACTCTGTTTGTTCTCCATATTTAAGCGTCTCTTATGTTTTGTCCCCCTCCCTTCTTTTATTTTTGCTTCCTTTCCCTTATGTTCATCTGTTTTGTATCTTAAAATCCTCATATGAGTGAAGTCATATAATATTTGTCTTTCTTTGACTAATTTCGCTTAGCATAATACCCTTTAGTTCCATCCATGTAGTTGCAAATGGCAAGATTTCATTCTTTTTGATTGCTGAGTAATACTCCATTGTATATATACACCACATCTTCTTTATCCATTCATCCATCCATGGACATTTGGGCTCCTTCCATATTTTGGTGATTGTTGATAGTGCTGTTACAAACATTGGGGTGCATGTGCCCCTTCAAAACAGCACACCTGTATCCCTTGGATAAATACCTACTGGTGCAATTGCTGGGTCATAGGGTAGTCCTATTTTGAGTTTTTTGAGGAACTTCCATACTGTTTTCCAGAGTGACTACACCAGTTTGCATTCCCATCAGCAATGCAAAAGAAATCCTCTTTCTCCACATCCTCACCAACATCTGTTTTTGCATGAGTTGTTAATGTTAGCCATTCTGACAGGGGTGAGATGGTCTCATGGTGGTTTTGATTTGTATTTCCCTGATGATGAGTGATGTTGACCATTTTCTCATGTGTCGGTTGGCCATCTGGATGTCTTCTTTGGAGAAGGGTCTATTCATGTCTTTTTCCCATTTCTTCACTGGATTATTTGTTTTTTGGGTGTTAAATTTGATAAGTTCTTTACAGATTTTGTCATTTACCCGATATGTCATTTGCAAATATCTTCAGGATGGAGGTATATTTTCAAAGTACAAAAAGCATGAGGAAGGCTGAGGGGGTGATGAAGGAACCAAAAAAGGAAGGAGAGAAGGGGCATCTGAGAGTTGGGGGAAAAGAAGTTCTGGGAGACAACAGAGAGAACTAAAAAGAAACTCTAAGGACTGTCCATCTTTCTACTACACAGCATATCCTAGAACTGGCATTGAAGTTCAACAGAAAGGAGTTTTTCAAAGGTTGAATTTGCACCAGGGCTCACATGGACTTCTAGCAGTGAGGCTGGAGGGCAAAACCTAATACATGGAAATAGATAGAGGAGGGGGGATTTCAGCCTAGTAATATAGGAAAAGAGGATTGGCTGGAATTTTTCTACCTACATTGGAGGCTTGTCAGGGCAGTCTGTGTGCTCTCTATGTCCAGTGAATGCTATCCCTGACAGATGATAGGTGAGCCCACTGGGTCTCACTAAAATCTCTTCACTCAAGCACTAGACCCAAGGACAGGACATGGGAGAAGGAAGGGGAGAGTCTGCCTAAGTTATGTCACCAACTATCTGTGTGCCTTGGTACCAGAAATATCCACTCTCCAGGATTCAGAGTCCTCTTAAAGCTATTAGGCAGGAAATTCCACTAAATTTCCACATTTAGCAACCAAGGAAACCTAGGGCTTGATCCACCAACAGGGAAATGAAACAGGCAAGGGTTTTTCTAATGTTAAGCTACCAGGAGAATTAATGCAGAAAGAACTCCAATATCCTGCCTTTGCATTGTTCATTTTTCCACTGAGAGAATTATTTTTAACAGACCCCTGAATAATAAGAAGAAAACTCTCCACAGACCTAGAACTTTGGAAATTCTGGCACTCCAGGACTAACATGATAACATTTTTGTGTGATTAGTACAAGGTTTTTCAGATAGGTATTTGTTTGCATTGTGGAAACAATTCCAAAATCATTAAGAAATGGTATACCTTATCACTCCCCAGAAGGGAAAAACAATAAAGAATTTTGTAAACCATGTCTGGGAGGCTGAAAAGTACATGCATTCACATCTAATGCAGAAAAATCATAGCCCTGGATACAGCATTTATCACACCTCACTTTAGGAGCCATTTCTTCAAACCAGAGGAATCAGCCCAGAGAAACCACAACACAAGAAGATAAGACTAACAGATGATTTCACTTTCCTTACCACCTGTGTTCAATCCAAACAGGAGAGGGAAGTGGGAAGCAGAAACACCATTAAAATTTATACGAGTCTATGCTGTCTGTGAGACAACAAACTAGTTTCTATTTGAGTGATACTATAACTCATTTTTTTTAATTGGATGAAGAAGTACATAGAGCAATATATGGCAGGGAAATGGCAGTTCAAAGCACAGAGATAAATCATATCAAAGGAAAATGAAAAAGAGCTAGTCAGGGTCAACAACATGTAGGATGATAGAGCAGCTCACAGAAACCAAAGAAAGACAGATTATTCATTGTGATGGGGCTGTCTAAACCGTGACAATGGCACCACGAACAGAAGAATGGGATGCAGGTGTGAGAGATGTCAGGACAGCAGAGTGCTGAGACTGTACCAGGGGAACGAAAAAGGAGGGGTCCAAAGAAATAGAAGACATAACTTTGGGTGAAAGGAAAAATCATGCCACCAACAGAAATGAAGAAGGATCTGGGCCTGAGTCAGACCTAAGTTTAAGATGGTGGCTGGATATCTAGGTACTGCTGTGCTGTAGGTATCTGGAGATTTGAGGCAGAAGCCAAGGAAAGAACACATAGTGAAAGCTGTGCCCTTGGAAGTCATTCAAAGCTGAGATCAGAAATGAACCCCCAAAAGCAACTATATGTGGAGAGGAAATAGTGAATATTGCTTAGAGGACCATGGTTAAGTCCACTGTTAGGGAATGGAAGAAGAAAATGGAGCCAGAGGAGAAAGAAAGAAAGAAAGAAAGAAAGAAAGAAAGAAAGAAAGAAAGAAAGAAAGAAAGGTTAGAGAGGGAAAGAGGGAGGGAGGGAATAAAAGAAAAGAAGAAAGAGAGAAAGAAAATGAAATGGAATCTGGAGAGCTAGAAAGAGAAGCAGAACAAGAGAGTTAAGAAAAAGAGATTCAAAAAGAAGAGTGAAGCCAAGTTTAAGTTAAGAAACCAGAGAAAACATGTGAGGATTTTCAAATTGGAGTGACCTTTGGAGAAAATAATTTAGAGGGAAGGTCACAGCTAATGACAGGTGGACACCTTGAGGATAAGGGCAGAGGAGTTAGAAATGGCAAGTGTGCATTCCTCTTTTGCAAAGTTAGGCACCAAAAGGATGACGGCCAAGACATCAGCAGCAGAGGACACATGAGCATTACTCTAAGAAGGGAAAACCAGTTAAGCACAACAGAGGTGGCAGTTTCCCAAGGCCCATTGTTGTTCTAAGAATGCCAGAAATGAACAGGTTACCCCACAGTCACTGGGCAAGTGCCAAAAAACCTCCATGTTATTCCAATCCTGCTTCACTGCTATCAAAGCTGATTAGACTTGAGGGTCTGGAATGTGCCTGGATTTTCTCAGAGAAAGGAGCAAAAGAAACACAAGACATTGTGATAAGCAACACATGCATATAAAACAAAAGTTGGCCAGGGCAATTCCAAAGGTAAAGGTTGATCTTGATGGGAAATGACTCAAATGTCCCCATGGATATACTGAAATAGGACTTCTACAGACTTGAGTACAATAGGGTATCAACATGAATGTGAGACACAGGAAACCTAATTATGGCCACAGAGCTGCCATTCCCTTTGGGTGACCCAACACAAGTTCCTCAACTTCTGAGCTTCCATTTTCTTATCTAAGAAATAGTATCTCGCTGACCTATTACACAGGATGCTGGGAAATGAAGATACTTTACAAACTACAGAGGTCCCTACAAATATACATTTTTGTAATTCTTTTGTTTATTTATTGAAACAAATAAAATTGTATTCTTAATGGTCTCAGACACTTGAAATATAAGTCTTAAACCTTGAATATCATGATAACCTTGCATCAAAGTTGCGTTGAAGTCTGATGTCTGGGATGTTCAAAAGGAAAAATCATTCACATAGAAGTTTGGAGGCCTGCTTTTCTCTCTATTCTTAAGACTGACAATGCAGTTTTCGATGAAAAATGTTTATAAGTACTTCTCTCTCAAAGTCTTATTTTGAGTGGTATCAGTAGAGAAAGGGAAAGTAAAACATTTCAGAATCCTTCTCACAGATCAAGAGGCTTGAAAATTTTTTAGTTTTATTGCAAATTATTTGACAAAAAGATTTTTCATTTTATATTTAACGTGGATAGAGAATTGACTAGCAAGGGACTAATTCAATCAATCTATTATATTTTATGAGTTCATTTGAATTTCCCAACTGAATTATAGCTTCTTAATTCAGTTTTTTAAATCTTGGTGTTATAAAATACATTTCCATAGAAAAAAATCTGGTCTCTTTATGGGAGCATTTTGTATCCAGAAATAGAAAAATCAATCTTTTTTTTTTTAAGTTCAAAGAATCAACAGTTTTTGTTCCTTCAAAAATGAGAAAGATGGAGAAATTGGGGTTCAAGTATGATTAAAGGCCTAGATGTAAAGTCTGAAATAATTGATTAAAATTTTCAACTAGAACATACTTAAGTTTGAAAAGAAATCATTTTCTTCGAATATAAGAAGGGTCTTATTTAAAATGGAGTACCAGTGATAATTTGTTTATATTAAGAACCAAATACATATCCCAGTGTTTTGCCAGTGTCAAAAACACTTCAAGGTTTTCAATGAATATATGTCAAATGGGAAGTTTTTAAATGTACCTAAATTACACCATAAGGAGCTGAAGTTATATAAGAAGAATAAGTCCAAGTGAAGTAACGTAGCTACCACACTGTGGAATGACTTACTCAGACATATCATGGTATTCAAGCACTTCACTGGGAAATTAAATATAAGGCTGGAATCTTAACTCCTTCACGTGGTTTGCTTGCAGTTATGCCTAAAGACAAAAACATTTCCTGACAACCTACCAAGTCTATTCCTTACTGGAATTTCATAATATATCCAAAATTGAAGGTGAAATAGAGTAGGAAAAGTGAAGAAGTTAGGCCAGAAGCATATTTTTCTTCCCATAAATAATGCTGTGGCTTATAAACCTACCTCTGTTTCTGAGTTGGAATGCTTTAGACATTTAGTAAATAGAGTATGTTCAAAATTTAAGAACATCACCATGATTAGTATAAGTCCTCTTTTGCTTCATTGGACAGAGAAACACTATAAATCATCTGTATTTGACCTTCTTTATGATATCTCTCAGCTAGCTCTCAGATGCATTTATTGAGTGTCTACTATGCTCCTCAAAATAACCCTTCAGAGTTCAGAAATATAGGTAATTCACCCTAGAACATCTAGGTATTAATTGGCAGGATCTGGATTTATATCCAAATATGCCCGATTCAAGTTTTATTTTTAGCACCTCTTTGTTCATGAGGATATCTCCATATGACCAAAAAAATTAGAATATAGTTTACACTCACCACCTCCTGTTCATTCCATATAAAATGAGAAACTTATGTTCCCATGATTCCCTGGGTCCATGGGCAGTGGAGACTGTGAGCTGGAAATCTGATCTCAATGACCAATATGGCAAAGGCCTGTACATTATGGGCAAGAAAAGTCATGGAGGCTTTCTTCCCTCCAGCAAAGTGTGGTTCCCAGCTACAATACAGGCCAAAGAAGGGGACATCACCTCCTAACCTGATCGTTTTCCTCCCCAGAAAGTTTGCCAACTTCCAGGTCTGATAGAGAACTAATGTTTACATTGAGTCCATTAACAGAATGGCCTTGCAACTGTGTTTGCTGAGTCTGCTTGTATTTTCTACCTAATATTCCGACTTCAGCCATATGCCCAGGGGTCTTGGCAATAGGAGGTTTCCTAAAGTCTAATAAATAATTATATGCAATATTTACAGCAGTCTATTCCTATTACACCAAGTATTATTAAAATCAAGAGAAAAAAATGCTGATTCTTTTCCCAGAGCACTCGACCATATGCTATAAACTAACTCTAGTTAGGCAAAAGGATTTGGGGTTTTTTTAAAGACCCTTTCCCTCAACTCACATAAAGCCTTACTGAAGTAAAAACTCTTTGAAGATATGAGTGTCTCTCCTATGTTATCATTGAGCCAAGGCTAATGATGCTGAATTACCAAAGAAAAATCCTTTTTAGTAGAGTACATCATCTTTCCGATTGCAATTGGAAAACTAACATTTGAACATTTGTCTGTGAGATTTCCCTACCTGATTTCACAGAGTGAAATTTGCTCCTAGATCAGTTTCTGTCTCCAAAGTCATTTCTATTCAGTTCAAAACATACTTGCCATGC
This sequence comes from Lynx rufus, assembly GCF_022079265.1. Taxonomy (NCBI): domain Eukaryota; kingdom Metazoa; phylum Chordata; class Mammalia; order Carnivora; family Felidae; genus Lynx; species Lynx rufus. The sequence continues at coordinate 125,629,555 of NW_025814823.1, read as the reverse complement.
TCTTCCTTTTGTCCATTTTCATGAGAGAGATTGATGAATAAAATGTTAAAAGCAAATTACTGTCTAATAATGTCTTCTGTGGTGTCTTCTGGCTTACAGAGCACTTTCATAAACACCATCTAATTTTATGTTATCCTTGAAAAAACTCAGTGAGGTAAATATTATAGTGATTTTTCCCAGTAAGGAAACTGTGGCTCAAAAAATTCTAGCCCGAGTTCACACACCACTATAAAGAGTCCACTCCAGGAATTAATGGAAACTTCCAGTTGTCCCCTAATATATTTTCTCTCTTAAGTTAGTAATAGAACCCTCAGTTTTTGGCTTGGGCACATGGCCATCCAGGGGGGAAAAAAACCTACATTTCCCAGATTTTCTTGTAACTAGGTGGGACCATACCATTAAGTTTTGTCCAAAGGTATTTAAGGGAAAAAAAAGCATATGCAGCTTCCAGGAAGGACCTGTAAGTGGTACTGTGCAGTCTTTCACACCTGTCTTCTTTATACTTGCTAGGATGCAGACATGATGGCAGGAATGGGAGCAGCCACCTTGCACCATGAGGTAAGCTTGACCATGGAGATCCCACATGGCAGAGCCTGGGTATCTGAAACTTTGTGGGACAAAGGAGCCATTTGGACAGCCTATATCCTGACATTAATATGAAAAAGAAAGATGAAGGAGCAAACTCCTGCCTTATTTAAGCTGTTATTTTGATTTTATAACTACTCACAACTGAACCTAACTTTAACTGAGAACTAAGTCTTAACTGATAAACAGCTTGACTTCTTCTCTACAATATGCTGGAGATAAAAAGAAAAAAAAGAAACAAGAAAGAAATGGTCTGATGAGACTGCATGGTTTCTTTGCAAACAACCTGTTGAGATAGCTGATGCTGCCCACTGGTACCTGGTGCTTCCTGGTCTACAGCATTCTGAGTAGACTAGGGCCAAGACTGGCCAGGGTCATCGCTTGATTCTAAATGTTTTTTGTTTTTTTTTTTTAATTTTTTTTTCAACGTTTTTTTTATTTATTTTTGCGACAGAGAGAGACAGAGCATGAACGGGGGAGGGGCAGAGAGAGAGGGAGACACAGAATCGGAAACAGGCTCCAGGCTCTGAGCCATCAGCCCAGAGCCCGACGCGGGGCTCGAACTCACGGACCGCGAGATCGTGACCTGGCTGAAGTCGGACGCTTAACCGACTGCGCCACCCAGGCGCCCCGATTCTAAATGTTTAATTGAGTCTGAGAAGAAGGTGCCCTGGTAGGCTTCAGTATCGATGCAGGAACTCTTCATTTAACTCTCAAAATGCTGTTTCTTATAAAAGCCAGTGTTGAGGAAGGATGATCAAATAACCATATAATTTTTCCTGTATTTGTCCCTTCGTCACAGCCCCTGTACTAAAAACCCCAGTCATCATTATTAATTATGAATCCCTTTTTACCTTGTACTAAGGCCTTCCCTCTCTCCAAAACCTCCCTCCCTCTGTTATCTCCCCACCCACACCAAATATAATTAAGCTGCAATACTTCTCATACCATTTGTCCTTCTGGTCCATTTTAAATTCAGCCAAAGTTGGCTTTCTTTCTAGCCAGTTTTCCTATGGTCATTTTCTCACAACTTCTAACTCTCCCTCTGCTCTCTCATGAAAACCTAGGCTCTTTACCATGTTCCCATCTATTTGGATCTCCTCTCACTCATTTGCATTCTGATTTATCTCAACACCCCCCTCTGTCCCAGGAGAATGCTTCTCTAGACTGCTAAGAACATGTTGAGTTCTGAAAATCTTTTCTGAATCAAAATTCACTTATTTACTGAAAGTGTTCCATCATTGCACAAATCTTTCTGGTCATGTCTACATATCCCAAAAAAGCATACATCTCAGGAAAATAAACCTATAAAGAAACAAGTTGCAAAGCTGTCAAGTGGCCAGTTTTTCTCATAGGTTGGTTTTTAACATTAAAAAACCCTTTTGCCAGTATCTTTTATTACCTGCTATCATCTTAAAATGGTTTTTCACAAGCAGACACCAAACTACAGGGAAAAACAAAACAAAACAAAACCTAGATCCAAAGGGCTCTCAATAGTAAACCAACAGTGGTGTTGGGACACAATTTAGTCCTTTCCACTGTGGTTTAAAAAAAAGACAGCTCATATGGGCTTTCACAGTTCCCCTAAAGATGCAAGACTGTGATTTCAAGATCTCAAAATACATACAGGGAGAGCTGTATGCATACTGGAGAATTCACTGAGAAATCTGGGCTGGGAAGAGAATTTTGATTTCCTAAGAAGAATGGGCAGCTGGGAACCAGTAGTTTTCTTTCTAAGGGGAAAAAAAAAACTGTTCTGCTATTTGAGTAAGACAAAAAAAATTTTTTTTAATAAAACCAGAGGTGAAACACTTTAGGTACAATCAAGAATCAACTAAAATTTAAAATGTTTACCAGATATTCTATATAGTATATTCTTATAAGTAAATTTATGTTTATTGATTTTTCTAAATCATATTACCCTAAAAGTTTAGGGGCTTTAGCTAATGAGAGTAAGTTTTAAATTCTACATAAGATAAAAGGTTAGAATTCCTTTATGGTAAGTATCCCACTGCCAAGTGCCTTGAAGGTTGGACCTTGGGAATCATGACTCACCAATCATCACTCCTTGCTGGTGCTATTGATAATTATAAGTGCAGCTACTGAAAGGAGAAGTTGAACTTGTGAAGTTTGAAGTTGAACTTGCTGAGGTTGCCATGAGCTCCAGAGCTTTGGGGCAGTATCTATTGTTGACTGTTTCATTTGTTTTGCTTGAAAACACATAGATAGAGTTTTAAATGTTGAAAAGTAGAAGAGAAAGAAAGACTAACAAAGGAGAGAAGAGAAACTTCAAAAAAAGAAAAGATTTTCTACTTTCATATTCTAACAGCAGGTATTCACTAGTATCTGTAGTTTTGTCTTCTTGATTTTCTTTTTTTAATGCATGTTTGTTTGTTTGTTTGTTTGTTTGTTTTCAGAGAGAGAGAGTGAGTAGGGGAAGGGTGAAGAAAGAGGGAGAGACAGAATCCCAAGCAGGCTCTGTGCTATCAACGCAGAGCCTGACGCAGGACTCTATCTCACACAAACCATGTGATCATGACCTAAGCTGAAATCAAGAATTGGATGCTTAACCGAATGAGCCACCAGGTGCCCCTGCCTTCTTGATTTCTATGAAAATATATCGAAATTTGTTCACTTGGCCAGAGACAAGATTTCACTAATCACCAAAGAGCAATAAAATATTGCTGAGTTCAGTGAGGTTCCGACTAGATTGCCGTCATCACTGAAATTAGCAACAGTCTAGACCATGTAACCACGTATCATCCAAAACCAATCAAAGAAACTCTTAGAAAGAATGACTCTTTCCTCTGGCTCAGTCACACCCCAGCTCTCAACACCCTCACTCACTCCTTTCTAATCAGTTTTATTTCAGTTCCTCAAGTGCTCCAAGATTTCTCCCACGTCCAGGTCTTTGAAGACGCCATTGTTTCTGCCTGGAATATTCTCCTGCTGCTCACTTGGCTCACTCCTCTCTCAGCTTTCACATCAGCATCACTTCCTTCAAGGAGGCCCTCCCAGGTCCCTCTCACAGTCCAGTGTAGGAGTCCCATAGCCTCGTGCAGGCCCCGGCAGAGCACTACTCCATTAGTAACTCGTCATTTCAAGTGTATAGTTTCTGCTAGACCTTGGGCTTCATAGAAGAAGGGGCCATCTCTATTGTACCTACCACCATATCCCTGGAATACAGTATAATTCCTGGCATCCAGTGATGCTCAATAAGCATTTAGTGAATAAATAGATAAATCAATGAAGCAGATAGACAACTAAGGGATAATCTGATTTAATACCACATTAATACATGACAACCCTCCATAGTCTGCTAAAGCCAAGACTCAGCTAATGACAAGCACAAAAGCAGTCAAATATTCACAAGTCCAAATGCAAGGAAACTCTTAATTCCTGGACATCAAAAACCAAATGTCAATTCCCAAAGTTATGCCTTTAAAGCAACCAAGAGATGAGGTATTAAAAAGGCAGGGGGAGGGGGTGACAGTGGGGGCAAGAAATGATCATCCATAACTCAATTTAAGGAAAGCCCAAGAAGCTGTGTGTGAAGCATTTTGGTTTGTACTTGGTTCAGTTCCAAAGCACTGTGTCGGGGGTTAGCATGTTGAAATGAGGATGACAGATTGAAAACAGAAAATGTGCGTTAAGTCCCAAATCAGAAATAAAGGCAAGGGAGGCAAGGCTTTGGAAAAGCAGTATGCAGATGGAATTCAACAAGGAGTATATGTGTTCAAATGCGACCCTGAGACAGGAACACAGTAAAGTCCAAAATAAGAGTCACAGCTGACTTTATTGAGCCATCACCATATGCCTTGCAATGTGATCAGCATTCTGCAAGCAGTGCCTCATTTAGTCCTTAGAACCACTCTACAAGGTAGGCACCACTATATTCTCATTTTATAAATGAAGTAACCAAGGGTTTAAATGGTTAAATAATTTCTCCAGGTTATATAGCTAATTAGCATGAAACCCATGTTCAAAATCAATTTGGGGGGACCCAAATTCTTCAAGTCATTATACTAGAAACTGCCCAAATAAAACATCCCGCACTTCATTTCAGCTATATCCACATCATCTGTCCCTTCAGTGACATTTCCAACCCCCCCTACACCATTTTCCCAAGCATCTGGTAAGATATCAGAAGACTTATGTTTAAGTCCTTCTCTCTTGAGTCGTCATAGACAGTTTTATAAAGAAATGCAGAGACGGGGGTGGGGGGGCACCTGAGTGGCTCAGTCATTAAGGGTCCAACTCTTGATTTCAGCTCAGGTCATGATCTCATAGTTCTCAAGATCAAGCTCCACATCAGGCTCTGTGCTGACAGCATGGAGCCTGCTTGGGATTGTCTCTCTCTTCCTCTCTTTCTGCCCCTTCCCTGCTTGTGCTCCCTCTCTCTCCCTCTCTCAAAATAAATAAATAAACATTTTTTTTTAAATGAAGACATCCAGATGGCCAACAGACACATGAAAAAATGCTCAACGTCACTCCTCATTAGAGAAATACAAATCAAAACCACACTGATAAACCACCTCACACTGGTCAGAGTGGCTAAAATGAACAAATTAGGAGACTATAGATGCTGGAGAGGATGTGGAGAACGGGGAACCCTCTTGCATTGTTGGTGGGAATGCAAACTGGTGCAGTCCCTCTGGAAAACAGGGTGGAAGTTCCTCAAAAAGTTAAAAATAGATCTACCCGATGACCCAGCAATAGTGCTGCTAGGAATTTACCCAAGGGATACAGGAGTGCTGATACATAGGGGCAATTGCACCCCAATGTTTATAGCAGCACTTTCAACAATAGCCAAATTATGGAAAGAGCCTAAATGTCCATCAACTGACGAATGGATAAAGAAGATGTGGTTTACATATACAATGGAATACTACTTGGCAATGAGAAAGAATGAAATCTGGCCACTTATAGCAATGTGGATGGAAGTGGAGGGAATTATGCTAAGTGAAATAAGTCAGGCAGAGAAAGACAGATACCATATGTTTTCACTCATATGTGGATCCTGAGAAACTTAACAGAGAACCATGGGGGAGGGGAAGGAGGGGAAAAAAAAGTTACAGAGAGGGAGGGAGGCAAACCAAACGAGACTCTTAAATACTGAGAACAAACTGAGGGTTGATGGGGGGTGGGGAAGAGGGGAAAGTGGGGGATGGGCATTGAGGAGGGCACCTGTTGGGATGAGCACTGGGTGTTGTATGGAAACCAATTTGACAATAAAATATTTTTTTAAAAATGCAAGACTGACTAAATAAATAAATAAATAAATGCCCAGAAATTCTCCACTAAACAGGGGAACTAGGCTTGGTGTGATACAGCCTTCAATCAAGACTCAGAATGGTCACGTAACAGTGAACCTCCACTTACAGATGTGCTTTAATTCTGCATATGTGTCATTGTGCATGTGTGTGCTTCTCTAGGTGTATGTGTCCATACGTGAGCCTGAATGTTCAAGATACTGTCTAGAAGCATTTACATCAAACTAACAGTGATGATTAATAGGGAGTGCAATTAGAAGCAGGCGTAAAGGGGAAAGATTCCTTTTTAGGCTACATACTCTAAATGCTTGTAGACTTTACAAGAAGCCAGTTAGGTCATATGAGTCACCCAGCCCATTTTCTGCTTGGAAAGCGAGTTGTGTTGTGGCAACTATGACAGGAAGCTCTCTTCACACCCATCTCAGATGCTGTCCCAGACTCCTGATTTCTTCCTAGTGGATGCTGCCTTGCTTATTTCTGCTGGAACTTACTATATTCTCAACCTATTTTGTTTTCTTTTTTTCAATATACTAACACCTCTTTGATAAGACCCACTAAGACCATATTTAATTTGATCACAATATAACAACAGTTCTTAACAGCTCCCAGAAGACTTTAGGGTGCTGTGGTTTCTTTGACCACAAACACTTACCTCATACTAGACCCCAGCACATTCTTCCTTCAGATGGGTGGCCTGAACCCTTCCTGTCAATTCACACCTCCATAGGTGAAACCTTGAAATATCTTTAACTCATCCATCTCCCACATTTCCCAAATCACCAGGTTCTGCTTTTGCCCACGTTGTTGTTTTTTCGAATACACAATTGACGTATGAATATGCTCATTATAGAAAAGTAGAACTGCAAAGACATGTACCAGGTAAGAAGTGAGTCATCCTTGACTCTTCCTCTAATTGCATAATTAATCACTAGAAATCCTTTGTGTGTATCCTTCCAAACATTTCCAATGCATTTACAACCTAACCACACAATATTGTTCTGTTACTTGCTTTTTTCATTCTTTAATTCCTAATATATTTCCCGTCTTTTCATGTCAGCGTTTTGGGGTCTGCCTATAGCATAATTAATTAACGTAACACTAAAAAGTAGTAAAACTAAACTAAATTAATATAACTACTGTACTAATGGGACATTCAGGACATTTCTACTTTTAAACTAGTATAGACAATGCTGTGGTGAATACCCTAGCACATGTTTCTTCATGCCCAATTATGTATCTCTACAGAGCAGTTCTTAGGAAATTCCTGCTAATGTCAATTTTGATAAATATTACCAAATCACCATCAAAAAATGTGCCATTATTGTTTGATTCTCTTGCTTGATGGTATTTTCTCATATCTGGTAGGACAAGAGAGTCTCCTTATCTCTCACAGATTATTCTTATTTTTCAAAATTACGTTAATGCAATTCTCATTCAGGACAACTTTACAATCAGGTTTTCAAGTGTCATTAATTTGTGTGTGTGTGTGTGTGTGTGTGTGTGTGTGTGTGTATGTGTGTGTGTGTGTGGACAAGAAAAGAACAAAGAAATGAGGAGTGTGGGTTCCTCAGGATTCCGCCAACTCTGTATCCTACCCTGCAGCAGAAGCTGTCAGGACCCCAGAAAAGCAGGCCTCCAAAGTCCACAAAGGCAAACTTCGTCCTCTGTGTCTATTGTGAGACAGGGGTGGGGGAATCTGGCAAAGGCCCCTCTGAATCCCACCTGGCCGGTCAGCCTCCTGCTTCAGGCAGCAGCAGCCTCCAGGGTCTCAGTTTGCTGGACGTTCAGAAAGACTCCTATGGCTCAACTTGGAGAGGGTTTGGGGCACAGGAGGGCCAGGCAGAACAGCCACACTGCAAAGCGAGGGAAAGAGGCTTTGGGGGAACATAGGCTGGGGCACAACCTGGCCTGTCCTCCATGTCTATCTGTGTGAGCCCAGGGAAGTCATGGGACCTCTATGAGCCATAGACTCCTCATTGGTAGGTAATATGGAGATAGCTACCGCTGTAAGGACTGTGAGGTAAGGACTACTGATCACACTTGTGAAGGGTCTAGCACAGTGCCTGAAGTAGGTAAGTGTACAGTAGGCTAGAAAAGAGAAGAGGGATTATTTCCGCTCACTTTCTATCACCCTTCCTGTGGCTTTTCCTTTCTCCTCTCCTCACCCCTGCCCATCCCCACAACTTCACCATGACAACAAAGTGTGACCTACTATCAGTCACCACTTGGTGTGAATGTGCTGGAGGCAAGGAGCCATCACTTTGTCTCAAGCATTAGTTGGGGCCAGGGAGTCTGAGTTTTCATCTACTTCTCCCAGCCACAGCCTCAGGGCCTAAACCCCTGAACTTACTCTCCTATGAGGTGGTTTTCCTCGTCTTCTTCCTCTATTAATTCATTTGACAAATATTTAGAGAGCGCTTGCTCTGTGCCATGTACCATGCTAAACTTGGGGGACACCGCGGAAGCCCCACAGACAGCCCATACCCTCAGGCGGCACAGGCATTCTCTCCCTCATTCTCTGTGCCAGCACTTATATGTATGTGGATATGTTCCAGGATCTATTTTCAACATTTCCCTCTGCCCTCTAACACCACCCACTGCCAGCTCCCTCTGCCTCCTCTGCACACAAATCCACCCGCCCTTAAAATCAAACTATAAAACAGCCCTACTAGCAAGAAGATTCAAGGACATAACCGTTAGAATCTTGTTCTTTAAATCATGTCAGCATCAAGGATACAGTATTGAGAAAGCTTGCTGTTTGAAATCACATCAGGAACTACAAGGCCAGCATAAAAATAAACCAGCTTCAACCAAAGACAGACCTAATGCTGAATGTGTTAAAGCCACCCTGCCTTGTTCTATGAGTCAATCAGTGTCCTTGTCACCACTTCTGTCCGAGTTCATCTGAACCGCCTGTGCTCTCCCGGTTATATATATAAACTCCGTTCAAGCACTGCTCGGAGAGACTGTGTTTCTTAATGCAGAGCTCCCTTGCCTGACAAGCTCAGTAAATTAAGGTTTGTTTTTCAAAACTGGAGTCTGTTATCTCATCAATAATGCTTTATATCCCACTGTTTCTGTGGCCAGGAGTCCCTCAAGAACTGGGACTAGTTCTTCTGGGTTGGTTGGCCAAGAACAGATAATAATTAGGTGTGCCACTAAAAGATTTTTTAGATGAAGAGTCTGTACCCTCTAGACATAAACATGATACAAATGTTTCCAGTAAATGCTGCCTAACAACACTCTGTCAAGCCCTGTCTCCTGCTCCTGAAACCATACCCAGACTGATTCATAACTTTTCAGTCACATGCAGTCATGAAAATACATTTATTTCAGTTATTTAACAAGCCATCCAATTCATTTTAAAATTTCAGTCCCGGGGCACCTGGCTGGCTTTGTTGGTGGAGCAGGAGACTCTTGATCTCAGGGTTATAAATTCAAGCCCATGTTGGGTGCAGAGATTACTTAAAATAAAATCTCTTAAAAGTAAAATAAAATAAAATAATAGAAAGTAAATAAAATTTCATTCTAGTCTTTAAGACAAAGCTATGAGAGTTTAGAATGGAGGGGTGGGGAAGCATGGTGTGTTCCCATTCCTCAACCAAACTCAAGATTATGGCTTCAGTCTCTCTTTCCTATCTCTGTGGTCAAGAAAAAAATCTGACATCTGAAGGGTGCCTGGGTGGCTTGGTTGGTTAACTGTCCAACTTTGGCTCAGGTCACGATCTTGGGGTTTGGGAGTTTAAACCCTGGATTGGGCTCTGTGCTGACAGCGCAGAGCCTGGAGCCTGCTTCTGATTCTGTCTCCCTCTCTCTCTGCCCCTCCCCCACTCATGCTCTGTCTTTTTCTCTCTCTCAAAAATAAATAAACATTTTTAAAAAATCACTGTCGCACTACATGCTAATTTGGATGTAAATTTAAAAATAAAATAAAATAAAATAAACAAAAAATTAAAAAAGAATAAAAGATCTGACATCTGAAAAGATGAATTCAAGATCTTTGTCCTTTATGACACATAAATGTTTCTGGAGCATTTATATGTTGTTGAGGGCAGGGGGAAAGAGAGAAAGATTTTGCATGCACTTCCTATTGTATGTACCAGTTTTAATGTGTACATGGTTTCAGGAAAAACTCATGATTAAGTGTAGATGCTACAGAATTAACATTTCTGGATAAAGGTAATGCAACTGACAACAATTCACCATGGCCATTTACCATTTATGGGTATTTACCAAGTGCTTGCTAGGCATACCCATGACACGTCAGATCAATTCTGGAATAAAGTCTATCTGATTCAAAAATGAAACTGTGGGGCAGCTGGGTGGCTCAGTTTGTTAAGCATCCAACTTGATTTGGGCTCAGGTCATGATCTCACAGTTTGTGAGGTTGAGCCCCATATCAGGCTTTACGCTGAGATTGTGGAGCCCACTTGGGATTCTCTCCCTCTCCCTCTCTCTCTGCCCTTCCCCTGCTCATGTTCTCTATCTCAGAATAAATAAATAAACTTTAAAAAGAAAAAGAAAAATTGAAATTGTATGCATGTATGCTGAGTAGTCAATTATTCATATCATGTCTCTTATGACATAAACAATGAGTCCAACCTCACTTAATTTAAGTAAGATTGAATTTGTTTGTAGGACTGAGGGTACGAAAATTAATATGGCATTTGTAACAGGGGAATCTGCAAGCAGGCTGCTCAGATTGTTCACTTAGTAAAGAAACACCAATAAGAAGTGCCATTAAACCTGTCAAAATGAAACCAACAAATTCAGAAGAGTTCACCCATGAGAAATATTTTTAAAATAAAAGAACAGCTAGGAAAATGTGACCTGTGCTTTAAAAAAAATCTAAAAATCCCTGTCAAGAGATTTAATAATAGAATCTTTTTTATTCCTACAGGTATTATTCAATTTGAGTTAAAACTATACCTTGAATGATTCACTGACAAGTATGAAAGATAGGAATCTGGATTTATACAAAAAATAGAATATGAAAAGATATAAAAACACATGTACACACACACCAAGATATGGGGAAAGGGGTCTGGGGGAGGCTGGAAGACAAGCAAGACAGCCCAGATCAATTTCTTTTGATTAGCTTGGAACAAAGAGGGGCCGTGAAGTGAAAGCCCCCTGCCAGAGAGGATACATTTGGCCCCAGGGCCTCGGTTCCCTGCACCAGAAAGCTGGAGCAGTGTAGAGCTGGCTAAGAGAGTCAGGCTGGCTGAATGCTTTCTTGCCTTAAGGCTTCTGTTGCCATAGGAACAGTCACCCTCTCTTTTCTGAAAGGTGATTAATAATTAGATTTGGGAAAAAGCAAACTCTATTTCAAACTTGAATGCAGCTCACTCCTGTCTCTGAAGCTGTCACCCTGAGTGTTATTACTAAAAATTCAGAATATCTTGGGAACTCACAACCAGGAAAAGATACTAGAATCTAAATATAAGTAAAAGACTCCAACAATCTATCCAGACTCCTTGGGAGGGGTCTGTGAGATATGACTCCAAAATCATGATGCATGTTTGCTATGAGTGTGTGTTTCAGCAAACAAACCAAGATGTACACAGAGAGATTCAGGCCACATCCTACAAAGAAAAAGGGGATATGTGCTTAGTCCAACAATACCATCATTGTTCAAAACTCTGTTCTAGAAATCTTCTAATGATAGTACCTTCAGAGCTAGTTTAAAAGCCCCCCTTGGAAATCTATACCTGAACTTTATAGACATATCTTGTGCAGTAAATACATAATTTTGTCAATGCACAGGCCACTATGATTCCAGGGCAAAAAAGAGTAAACTATTCTTGTTCGACCTAGTAGCAGAACCACCACACCACCTTTATTTTTTTATTATTTTTATTTATTTTTTTTCAATATATGAAATTTATTGTCAAATTGGTTTCTTTTTTTTTATATGAAATTTATTGACAAATTGGTTTCCATACAACACCCAGTGCTCATCCCAAAAGGTGCCCTCCTCAATACCCATCACCCACCCTCCCCTCCCTCCCACCCCCCATCAAATTGGTTTCCATACAACACCCAATGCTCATCCCAAAAGGTGCCCTCCTCAATACCCATCACCCACCCTCCCCTCCCTCCCACCCCCCATCAACCCTAAGTTTGTTCTCAGTTTTTAAGAGTCTCTTATGCTTTGGCTCTCTCCCACTCTAACCTCTTTCCCCCCGCCCCCCTTCCCTTCCCCCATGGGTTTCTGTTAAGTTTCTCAGGATCCACATAAGAATGAAAACATACGGTATCTGTCTTTCTCTGTATGGCTTATTTCACCTAGCATCACACTCTCCAGTTCCATCCACGTTGCTACAAAGGGCCATATTTCATTCTTTCTCATTGCCCCGTAGTACTCCATTGTGTATATAAACCACAATTTCTTTATCCATTCATCAGTTGATGGACATTTAGGCTCTTTCCATAATTTGGCTATTGTTGAGAGTGCTGCTATAATCATTGGGGTACAAGTGCCCCTATGCATCAGTACTCCTGTATCCCTTGGGTAAATTCCTAGCAGCGCTATTCCTGGGTCATAGGGTAGGTCTATTTTTAATTTTCTGAGGAACCTCCACACTGTTTTCCAGAGTGGCTGCACCAGTTTGCATTCCCACCAACAGTGCAAGAGGGTTCCCGGTTCTCCACATCCTCTCCAGCATCTGTAGTCTCCTGATGTGTTCATTTTGGCCACTCTGACTGGTGTGAGGTGGTATCTGAGTGTGGTTTTGATTTGTATTTCCCTGATGAGGAGCGACGTTGAGCATCTTTTCATGTGCCTGTTGGCCATCTAGATGTCTTCTTGAGAGAAGTGTCTATTCATGTTTTCTGCCCATTTCTTTACTGGGTTATTTGTTTTTTGGGTGTGGAGTTTGGCACCACACCACCTTTAAACATTATGTCTACCTCACAGTGCTCCATGCCAGAGCAGACTGTCTCCCCAAACCATTCTCTGGCCTCTGTGGCGGTAGGCTCTGGGTATTGAAGTGGGTTGCAGAGTAAGAAAAAGGAAAACATTATAACTATACACCCCCATTAGGGTGACTACTATAAAAGAAATAATAAGTATTGGTGAGAATGAGGAGAAATTGGAAGCCTCATGCAATTGCTGGTGGAAATATTAGATGGTAAAGCTGCTACAGAACACTGTATGATGTTTCCCCCCAAAATTAAACAGAATTACTATGAACCAGCAATTCCACTCTTAGGAATATACTCAAAAAATTGGAAGAAAGGGCTTCAAAACATATTTGCACACCAAAGTTCATAGCAGCATTATTTGCAATAGCTAAAACATGGGTATAACCCAAGCGTTCAATCACAGATGAATAGATAAACAAAGTGAGGTATATACATACAATGGAATATTACTCAGCCTTAAAAAGGAATGGAAATCTGTTGCATGCTATAACATGGATGAACTTTGAGGACATTATGCTGATTGAAATAAGCCAGACAAAAAAGGACAAATATGCATGATCTCACTTACATGAGGTAGCTGGAATAGTCAAATTCATAGAGATGAAAGTCAGTGGTGGTTGCCAGGGATCAGCAGGGAGAAGAAGGAATGGAGAATTATTGCTTAATAAGCACAGAGCTTCAGATTGGGAAGATGGAAAAAAAACTTCTAGAAATGGATAGTGGTAATGGTTGCACAACAACATGAATATACTCAGTACTAGTTGAATTGTACAGTTAAAATGGGCAGAATGGTAAATTATATGTTATGTATATATCAAGTCAATAAAAAAATTACATCTACAAAAGCAAAGTCAGAGGAACTTTATGTGTCTTCAAACCTTCTAATTCTTAGGTGATTTCTCACCCACACAGCCCAGTAGACACAGAAGTTCTCCAGGACCAACCCAAACATTTGAAGTTAGTTTGCCTTTCACCCATGACTGGACCCTGGTTTGAATGAAGGAAGGAGAAAAGCAACTTCTCAGTGATGAGACTCATTCCTAAAAAGGGTTTCCAGAGTTGGCAAATAAAAACACAGGATAACCCAGTTAAATTTAAATTTCAAATAAACATCAAAAAAAGTTTGGTGTATATATATCCTAATTGTTACATGGGACACATTTATACTAAAAACGTTTTGTTGTCTACCTAAAGTTCAAATTTAACTGAGCATCTTGTATTTTATCTGACAACCCTAGTCCTAAAGGAAATTTCTTCTAGTCAATGATACTGCCTCTTGCCTACAAACACTGACTCCATCTAAAGGCCACTACTGCCTGGCTCTGCTGCACTCAGGCATGAACCAAGCTGTTACCAATCCTTCTAATGCAGAGAGCAGAAAATGAAACACAGATCTGGTCACAGTCACTTTCCCCCATTATGCAACAGTCCATTTATCTCCAAAATCCAACACTTCAGCCCTTGTCCTCAGCCTGGGGGTTAAGTACTATTCTATTCTACCCATTAGCTTAGCTCTCCATGGGGTCTGCGGTTTAGAAGAGCCTGGTGGATTCTATCAGTCCTCCCTAATTGGTCATTAGATTTAGAAATATCACACTGAAAAGCTGTTTACCTCATCGTTTCTAGCTCTCCTTATCTAAATATGTCTGTGATGATTTCCAACAGGAAGGACATTTTAAAACTATCGCTGCCAAGTTTTTCTGTAAATACATCCCTTGGGTTATTAAACATGTAGTACAAGTCTCAAATAAACTTCATGAAAAGAACAACCTACTCTCCAACTTATACCTAAAGAGACACACCAAGCACTGACTCTCTCCGTCAATTGTCCACTCAACACCCATCACTTTCTTCTCTTCACCTGCCTTGCCATCTCCCAGATATGCTTCTTTCCTTAAAATCTGTGTGTTTCCCATTTTGATTCTACTTGCTTGTTCCCTTTGGCCCCATTGTTCTTACTGTTGGAGCCACAAGAAGGAAATACTCAAAAAAGCGTAAGAATAAAACTAATAAGAAACTGGTCATAAGGGATGTTTGTCCTTCACTGTGTCACTTTTCAGTCTACTACTCAAGGAAATCAAGACTAAAGGAATACACACAACCCCTTCCACCAAACCTACTGTGTTCTCAGTTTCCCAGAACAGAAATATGCAATTCAGTTCAGCAAATACACATAGGGTTCCCTGTATCCGGAAGGCATCACCAACAAATGCCAAGGAGTCACATTATTAAGACATTTTCACTGCCCACAGAGCACTTAATAAGTTCAAAGAACTTGAGAGTAAACCAATTACTTTATAACTGGTTCCTTAATACATCTTAATTCAGTAAGGCACTAACATGAAATGGTTTTATTCTCCAATTCCTTCTTTCAGCCACACTTCCCACTTTGCCTTCCTTTAATAAAATTTTGGATGCATTTTATATTTTTTGGTCACTTGAAACTATTAAAAGACCAATTCTGTTTAAAACTCTATTCCCACATGTGATTCAAACCTTCCCCTCCATGCCTGGGCTCAAGGGATTTTGTGAGAAAGCCTTATGATCTGCTCCTCTGCTCCCACTCTCATCTGCCTCCCTAAATGAAAGATGGGAAAACCCTCTTATCCTAAGCCATATTGTTTCCTCACCTCTACCTTTTCCTTCAAGGGCTAGTCCCTTCAGAGTTGGGGACTGGGAGATATAGGGAGGAAAGATCCTAACTGCCAGCCCAGTGGTGGTGACAGGTGCCCATTTTCTCTGGTTTAATGTGGTCCCAACTACTGATATAGTGGTATTCAAGATAATGGCATGTGTGTGTCTCTTAGGCATTGTTCAACTTGACCCCAGCCCTTCTTCACGTCAGCTGCAAATAAAGCACTTTACCTGGTCCGGGGAACATCAGGACAACCCTACATACTGACTCTAACCTTGGTGCTCCTTCATGTGGAGTTATGGGAATCACACATGTCCCCTCTGCGACCCTCTGAAGGGCCTGAGCAGTGAAGAACATGCCCTACCCTTTTTCTGTGCCTCAGTTCCTTCTCACCTCACTAAAACAGACTCCTTCCACAAGACTGTTAGATTCAGAAATTGCCAGGTGAGAAGCAGCTTTAATCTCATAGTCAAGAATGCTCTTTCTTGTCCATTGGGGATACATGTCATGCTGTCCCCAAACCCCCTCAGCAGGTTTTCCTCTGTGCCAGTGAGAGTTGCAAGTTGTTCCTTGGCAAGTGGCCATTCAGGGAGGAGGATGCCAACTTCCCTTTCTTACAGACACACTCAGTCTATGAGTGATTCCCTTCCATCTATGAGGGTGGTTGGAGCATTTCCAGCTCATCTGCCACCACAGGGAGGATTCACACCATAACCACTCTGCCATGCTTCAGACTCTGTCAGTGACTACCCTCCCTTTCCAGTGTTCTCCTCACATAGGCCTGCAGGTGGAGTGAAGGGTGTGGCAACAGAACTTTGTTTACAGCTTTGGGTTCTTACTGCCAATTCCAGGGCATCAGGAAAATTCCAACTCCACATCCCCACCTCTACTCCTAGTCTCCAAATGACACTAACCAACCAGTACCCTCAGATCTTCTTGGCTTATTCTTTCCTTAGTCCATTGACTGAGTTCACTCCATAATTTTACACTGAGCTTTCATGGGGTGCAAGCCACTGTGAAAGGGTGATGATCAGGGCAGAGGTAAAAAACAAATGAGTACCTGAAATAGAAGTGTAGATTTGGATGTGGGAAAGGTAAACAAGACAAGACAGTGGGGTGCTTTGTTGCTCATTTTCTCTCACAAATACACACCTATTTTCCAGAGGTTTAACGATGGTAACAGATATGATATGGTAACAGATTGCATGCAGAAGTAGATACAACAATCCATCTTTGCTGAAGCCAGACATGAAAGAGATTTGCAAAATATGTAAAAGAATACATTTTTCTCCCTGATTTTGCTTTGTAAAATATAGTTAGATTTTATACAATTTATTTTTGGGGCATCTGAGTGGCTCAGTCAGTTGAGCATCCAACTCTTGAGTTTGGCTCAGGTCATGGTCCCTGGTTTGTGGGATGGAGTCCCACACTGGGCTCCACTGCTTACAATTCTGTCTCTCTCACTCTGCCCCTCTCGCCCACTTGCTCACTCTCTCTCTAATATAAATAAATAAATAAATAAATAAATAAATAAATAAATAATAAAATTTATTTTATGTTAACATGTAAGGAGTTTCCTTACTTTAAAATAATTAATTATTTTGGGGCTCTTGGGTGGCTCAGTCACTTAAGCGTCTAACTCTTGATTCAGCTCAGGTCATAATCTCATGGTCCGTGAATTCAAGCCCCTCTTCAGACTCTGCGCTGACTGATTGGACCGTGCTTGGGATTCTGTGTCTCCCTCTCTCTCTGCCCTTCTCCCGTATGTGCATGCCCTCTCTCTCTCTCTCTCTCTCTCTCAAAAATAAATAAATATTTTTAAAATAATAATAATTAACTATTTTAAATTTTTTCCCAGTTTTCATTTCTAGTACAGTAAAAATCAAAAGATAAAGCCCATATAAACAATATTCTTTGGGATTTATTATGGACTGAATGTTTGTGTTCCCGCAAAATTCATACGTCAAAGCCCACCCACATGATAGTATTGGGTGGTAGGACCTTTGGAGGTGATTAGATAGGAATTAGGTCACAAGGGTG
Organism: Lynx rufus; assembly: GCF_022079265.1. Taxonomy (NCBI): domain Eukaryota; kingdom Metazoa; phylum Chordata; class Mammalia; order Carnivora; family Felidae; genus Lynx; species Lynx rufus. The sequence goes on along the minus strand of NW_025814823.1, from coordinate 125,612,095 downwards.
ACAGGATTACTGTCCTTAGAAGAAAAAGAAGAGAGACCAGAGGTTTCTCTCTGTATCTGACGTGTGAAGATACAGAGACAAGGCAGCTATGGACAAGCCAGGAAGTGGGCTCTTACCAGGAACAAAATATGCCAGAATCTTCATCTTGGATTCCTTGCCTCCAGAACAATGACAAATGTCTGTAGTTCAAGTCACCCAGTCTATGGCACTTTGGTATGCCAGGACAAGCTGATTAAGACAGTGCCCTTAAATAATTATGAAGAGGTCAAGGGTCTTGACACTGAAAGATTTGAGAAACATTAGTCAGTTCCAATGATCTGTTTTCAGAATTTATGCTGTATACCTGACTGTAGCTCATAGTAGTTTGTTCCTTGGAAGACCAAGACTTTCCACATTCCCATTGGATGCCTGCCAGTTCAACAGAGCCTCAAACTCAACATGCCTGAAACCTGACACACAGTCTTCCTCCAAGGACTTTGCTCCTGAGCTCCTCAGATCTGGGGCATCAAGATATTCCATACAGTGCAAAATGAAACTCCTCACTCCAAACACAAGCAGTTACAGTACCCAGGGGCAAGTCCACCTCCTACAATGCCTCCTACATCTGTCCCTGCTTATCCCCCAACCCCACCTTGGCTCTTGCCCTCATCATCAGTCCTGTGTGCCACCATAGTTTTATAAATGTTGCTCTGATCTCCAAGTTATTCCTTCTCAAATCCATGCTTCAGGCCATCTCATGACTTGTCTTACAATCACTTGCCAAATCATATTATCCCTCTATGCAAAACCCATATCTCCCCACTGCCTGAAAAAAGAAAAGAATCCTTGAAATGACATTCTGCAATCTAGCCCACCTTCATTTTTAGCTCTTTCTCCCACTTCATTTGCCAAACATCTTATACTCAGGCCACATAAAACCTTGCAATTTCTCCAAAAACTACTCATGTAGCTCTTTGCTCAAGGCGTTTTAGACCACCTTTCTCCCTTGGAAAGAACATAGCTGCTTGAAGCAATGCATCTGAATTCAGGTGTGTTTGTGTGATATCAAACTACATCTATCTCAGTTTTCCCACCTTTAAAATGGTGCATTTAAGATGATGCATTCAAAAGAGCTTAACACAATGACTAACATGTTCAGATCTTAGTTTCTGTTTTTGTTATTGTTGTTAATTTACCTATGCTTATCAAAAACTGCTCATTCTTCAAGGCCCCTACAAAATGGCACTTCCCTATGGAAACTCCCTCAGTTGCCTCAGCCAAAACCATCATTAACTCCTCCCTCTGCCTCTCACCAAAAGTTTATCACTCAAATTAGAATACTTCCACTCTGTTTTACATTCTAATAGTTTGTTAAATGTGTGTACATCATCCCAAACCCCTCCCCTGCCACACAAGCACACACACACACACACAGGGTGACAAACTCCCATTAATTTAGGGCCATTTGGGGATCCAGCTAAAAGCTTCAATTTGATGTCTTTTGATCAAGTAAAACACTTCATTTTTGAGACATAAGGCCCTACTGACAACATTGCTGTCAATGATACTTGAGGCCAAAGAAAAGCTTTCCATTTTCTATTTTTACTTCTGTTGCTATAGTAAATGACTACTTCTCCTTCATTTCCCTGCTCTTCCAATTTGTCTCTGATTACACTGAACTGTTACTTAACAATTTTTAAATGTTTTTAAATGTTTAATTCCCTAGAAATCACAGTTTTCATTTAAGTTCTGTAAAATCTGTGAGATCTATTTAATGGTGACCAAAAAAAAAACCAGATTTAAAAATATTTGGGATAATATCAATAAATATAAGATTACCAACTACAAATTATACATTTAGATCTGCAACACTCTTCAAATTTGTAAGATGTATCTCATCTAAAAAAATACAAAGTTTCCAAAGAAATTCATGGGATAGAGGTAAAATATTTTGGATGCCAGAAATTGCATATTTTGTTCATTTTCATTAAGGTAAAATGGCCTGCCAAAATGATAAAATTGGGCTCAACTCTGCTCAAAAGATATTTTCACATTCTAATTAGAAAACAGAATGAAGTTAACTTTACATCTAAAGGAGCTACAGGGGCATGTGGGTGGCTCAGTTGGTTAAGCATTGGACTTTGACTCAGGTCATGATCTCATAGTTCGTGGGTTCGAGCCTGCATCAGGCTCTGTGCTGACAGCTCAGAGCCTAGGGCCTGTTTTGAATTGTGTGTGTGTGTCTCTCTCTCTGCCCCTCCCCTGCTCGTGCTCTCTCTCTCTCTCTCTCTCAAAAAAAAAGACATTTAAAAAAATTTAAAGGAGCTGGAAAAAGAAGAAAAAATAAATCCCCAAACCAGCAGAAGGAATGAAATAATGAAATTAGAGCAGAAATAAATTATATATAAACTAAAACATAAGAGAATAGATCAATGAAATCAGGAGCTGGTCCTTTGAAAAAATCAACAAAATTGATAAACCCCAGCCAGACTTATCAAAAAAAAAAAACAAAAAACAAAAAAACAAAAACAGAGAGAGTGAGAATTCAAACAAAATCAAAAATGAGGAGAAATAACAGCCAATACCACAGAAATACAAACAATTATAAGAGAATATTATGAAAAATTATATGCCAACAAAGTGGACAACCCAGAAGAAATGAATAAATTCCTAGAAACATACAACCTACCAAAACTGAAGCAGGAAGAAATAGAAAATTTGAACAGACCAATTACTAGGAAGGAAATTGAATCAGTAATCAAAAAACTCACAACAGGGGCACCTGGGTGACTCAGTCGTTTAAGTGTCCGACTTTGGCTCAGGTCATGATCTCACGGACTGTGAGTTTGGGCCCCATGTTGGTCTCTGTGCTGACAGCTCAGAGCCTGAAGCCTGCTCTGGCTCCCTCTCTCTCTGCCCCTCCCCTGCTCCCATTCTGTCTCTCTCTCTCTCTCAAAAATAAACAAACATTTAAAAAAAAATTGTTTTAAATACTCCCAACAGGGATGAGAACTGGGTGTTGTATGTAAGCGATGAACCACAGGAATGTACCCCAAAAACCAAGAACACACTTTATACACTGTATGTTAGCCAATTTGACAAAAAATTATATTTTTTTAAAAAAGATAAAGATAAATAAAAATAAAACAAAAAACTCCCAACAAACAAAAGTCCAGGACCAGATGGCTTCACAGGTTAATTCTGTCAAACATTTAAAGAAGAATTAATACCTATTCTTCTGAAACTATTCCAAAAAATGGAAAAGAAATGAAAACTTCCAAATTCATTCTATGAGGCCAGAATTACCCTGATACCAAACCAGATAAAGACATAACACACACAAAAAAGAACTACAGGCCAAAATCTCTGATGAACATAGATGCAAAACTCCTCAACAAAATACTAGCAACCTGAATCCCAACAATATATTTAAAAAATCATTCACCACAACCAAATAGGATTTATTCCTGGGATGCAATAAGGGTTCAGTATTCACAAATCAATCAATGTGATACATCACATCAATAAGGGAAAGATTAAAACCAAATGATCATTTCAATAAATGCAGAAAAATGATCTGACAAAGTACAGCATATATTCATGACAAAAAAACCTCAACAAAGTAGGTTAACAGGGAACATACTTCAACATAATAAAGGCCTTATATGAAAAACCCATAGCAAACATCATAACCAATGGGGAAAACTGAGAGCTTTTCCTGTAAGGTCAGGAACAAGACAAGGATGTCCAGTCTCACCACTTTAATTCAAAATAATCCTGGAAGTCCTAGCCACAGCAATCAGACAACAGAAAGAAATAAAAGGTATCCAAACGGGTAAGGCCAAAGTCAAACTTTCACTATTTTCAGATTACATAGTACTATATATAGAAAACCCTAAAGACCATCAAAAAACTGAGAGAATTGATACACAAATTCAGTAAAGTCGTAGGATATAAAATAAAAGTACAGAAATCTATTGCATTTCTATATACTAATAGTGAAGCAGTGGAAAGAGGAATTAAGAAAACAATTCCATTTATAGTTGCACCAAAAATAATAAAGTACCTGAGAATAAACTTAACCAAAGAGGTAAAGACCTGTAATCTGAAAACTATGAAACACTGAGGAAAGAAACTGAAGACGACACAAAGAAATAGAAAGACATTCCATGTTCAAGGATTGAAAGAAAAAATATTGATAAAATGACTATACTACCTAAAGCAATCTACACATTTAATGCAATCCCTATCAAAATACCAATAGCAGTTTTCACAGAACTGGAACAAACAATCCTAAGCAATCAGCCAAAACAATCTTGTAAAAGAAAAGCAAAACTAAAATATCAGCATTCCAGATTTCATGTTATACTATAGGGCTTTAGTAATCAAAACAGTATGTTAATGGCACAAAAATAGACACAGAGGGGTGCCTTGGTGGCTCACTTGGTTAAGTGTCTGATTCTTTTTTTTTTTTAATTTTTTTTTTCAACATTTATTTATTTTTGGGACAGAGAGAGACAGAGCATGAACGGGGGAGGGGCAGAGAGAGAGGGAGACACAGAATCGGAAACAGGCTCCAGGCTCCGAGCCATCAGCCCAGAGCCCGACGCGGGGCTCGAACTCACGGACCGCGAGATCGTGACCTGGCTGAAGTCGGACGCTTAACCGACTGCGCCACCCAGGCGCCCCAAGTGTCTGATTCTTGATTTTAGCTCAGATCATGATCCCAGGGGCATTGGATCAAGCTCCACATTGGACTCCATGCTGAGCATGGAGACTGCTTAAGAATCTCTCTCTCTCTCTCTCTCTCTCTCTCTCTCTCTCTCAGGGTGCCTGGGTGGCTCAGTCAGTTAAGCGTCCAACTCTTGATTTTGGCTCAGGGCATGATCTCGTGGTTCATGAGACTGAGCCCCACATTGGAGACTGACAGTGAGGACTGTGCTTCAGATTCTCTCTCTCCCTCTCTCTGCACCTCTCCTGCTCTCTCTCCCTCTCTTTCTCTCTCAAAATAAATAAAATAAACTTCAAAAAAAGTTTCTCTCTTTGTCTCCCATCGCCCTGCTTGCACTTTCTCTCTCACTTGAAAAAAATTTTAAACAGACACAGAGATCAATAGAACAGAATAGAAAACCTAAATATGAACCCATGAACCCACAATTATATGGTAAATTAATCTTCAACAAAAGAGTACATGTAATGGGAAAATGACAGTCTCTTCAACAAATGGTGTTAAAAAAACTACATGCAAAATAATAAAACTGGACTAACTGCTTATACCACACACAAAAATAAACTCAGAATGGATTAAAGATCTACATGTGAGACCTGAAACCATAAAAATCTTACAAGAGAGCACAGGCAATAATTTCTCTGATGTCAGCTGTAGCAACATTTTTTTAGCTATATCTCCTGAGGCATGGGAAGCCAAAGCAAAAGTAAACTGCTGAGACTACATCAAAATAAAAGGCCTCTGCACAGCAAACAAATGGTCAATATAACTAAAAGGCAACCTATGTAATGGGAGAAGATATTCGCAAATGACATATCCAATAAAGGGTTAGTACCCAGAATATATAAAAAAAATTGATACAATTCAACACCCAAAAAGCAAATAATCTAATTTAAAATGAGCAGAAGACATGAACAGACATAAAGATGGCCAACCAATGCATAAAAAGACATAGGATATAAAGATGAGATTTTTATCTCAAACCAGTCAGAATGGCTAAAATCAAAAACATAAGAAACAAGAGGTGTTAGCAAAGATGTGGAGAAAAAGGAACCCTCTTGCACTGCTGGTGGGTATGCAAACTGGTGCAGCCACTGTGGAAAACAGTATGGAGGTTCCTCAAAAAGTTAACCTAGATCGTAGAACTACCCTACAATCCAGCAACTGCACTATTGGGTCTTTACCCCAAAATAACAAAAACACTAATTCAAAGGGATACATGCAGCCATATGTTTATAGCAGCATTATTTACAATAGTCAAATTATGGAAGCAGCAAACAGCCCTTCAATAGATGAATGGATAAAGAAGATGTGATACACACACACACACACACACACACACTGAAATATTATTTGGTCATGAAAAATAATTAAATCTTGCCATTTGCAATGATATGGATGGAGCTAGAGTATATTATGCTAAGTGAAATAAGTCAGTTAGAGAAAGACAAATACCATACAATTTCACTCACATGTGGAGTTGAAAAAACAAAACAAACGAGCAAAAGGAAAAAGAGAGAGAAGCCAAGAAAGAGACTCTTAACTATAGAGAACAAACTGATGGTTACCAGAGGAGTGGTAGGCAAAGGGAGGGGGGAAATAGATGGTGGGGATTAGAGTGCACTTGTGATCAAGCCTGGGTAATGTATGAAAGCAATAAACCACTATATTGTACACTTGAAATTAATATAACACCATATGTTAACTATCCTGGAAAACAAAAAAATAAATTCCTAACAAAATAATCCCATTTTTCTTAGATATCTGTGGTTTATTTTTTTAATGTTTACATTTTTATAAACTACCAGGAAAATAATTTAATGTAAGAAGTAAAGTAGGGATTTGTTTTTTCCAGATGACTAGCTTGTTGTCCTCAAACCATTTATTGAATAAACCATCATTCCTCCCTGCACCAAAAAAAAAAAAGGGAGAACAGAATGAAGCTAAAAAAAATTTTTCCCAAGCAAAGACTCCATAGTTTCTTCCCCAGACCCTGCACTTCAAGCTTTCATTTTTGATACAGTAAATCCTAAAGAAGGTGTGTACAAACTGCACCTCCTAATTTTGCCAACATGCTTTTTTCCCTCCTCAAGCATTTTCAAATTCAAAATAAGCTTAAATTTACAGGAAGGTGGAAATCATTCTGTTTACTCCACATATTCAGGGGATGTGCACACAAATATTTACTGGACATGAAAATTCAATGTCCTAACACAAACCATCTGACTTTAGAACTTTGAATATATATAGCAATGATTAACAACAGATGAAAATTCTACATTCTCAGAGTTCCACATTTTGAACTTGGTCATGCCCTCCAGGGTAGGTACTCATTAGGGTACTGTGGGGCTTTTGAGAACCATGTTTTTGTTGCTAAATTTTGTTTCTATAGCCCCACTCAAACACAGAGGAAAACATTACTCTCTGAAATGAAGTGTGGTTAAAAATAGAAAGCCAATTAATAGCCAATCTTTAGCATTTCCTCAGCTGAACTCTGATCCTGTCCAAAAAGAGGTTATTGTGAAATCTTTCCTTTTAGCTAAAACAAATGAAGAGCTAAATGAAACACAGTAATAGAAGTGTCACAGCAGTGGAAGTTAAGAAGTTGTCTGCCCTTGCTAGGAAGGAAAGATAAAGTTTGAACTTCAGCTTGACATGGTGGTGTTTTCTCAGATTCCCTATCTTAAATCATCTAGGTCACCCATGTCTATTAATGATTCACAGAATTACAGAATTGTGGAATCCAACCATTTCATTTTACAGGTGAATAAAAGTAGTAACTTGTCCAAAATAAAATTTCTAATTATTCGTAGTGTTGGAAGAAGACCCCAGATCACCTGACCTTACACCTCAGTGTTCTTTTTATTCCAAAATTAAGCCCTCTTGCCAGAATCATGATACAAATAGTTGAAGAACTCTGAAGGAGGAGAGAAGAAGAGAGCCCAAGTATCCAGAACAAGTTGCTCACATCCCCCTGCAGGGCAGGTCCTGAAATCACCAGGAAATATCCCACTCAGGAGGAATGTCTGGGACAGGGCAGAGTGCCACCATTACAAAATCGAGTGGCTGTGAGCAGGCACTGGAAAGTCCTCTCTAGAGTCACTCTGCAGAGGAAACTTCAGCTGCCACCAGAAGAAGGAGGCATGTTCACCACAGGCTTTTCTTGGCCGGGGACTCGCTGCCTCCTCATGGAACAAAGCCTCCTGTATTAGTCTGCTCTAGCTGTCATAACACAGTGCTACAGACCGTGTGGCTTAAACAACAGAACTTTATTTTCTCACAGTTCTGGAGGCTAGAAGTCAGATCAGGCGTGGGCAGAGCCTCTTCTGAGGCCTCTCTCCTTGGCTTGTAGATGGTCTTCTCCCTGTGCCCTCACATGGTCTTTTCCCCTGTACATATTTGTGCCCTAATCTCTTCTTATAAGGACATCTGTCATACTGGACTAGGGCTCACCCTAACAACCTCATTTTAATCTAATTTCTTCTTTAAAGACTGTCTCCAAATATAGCTACATCATGAGGTAATGGGGTTGGGACTACAACATACGCATTTGGGAAAATGGTAAGTCAGTCCATAACACCTCCTGAATATATCCAGGAACCACCCCAAAACTCCAGTGGCCTGTCTTCTTTGCTGCATCTCTTACCCCAACTAATTGCTCCAGATACAGATTCATGCTAGTGCTGACATGCCTGCCTGACCTTTCTCTAAATCCAAGACGTTGTCCTCAACCATGCTGCTCCTTGCTCCACTGCTGTGATGCTTCTAGTGCTGTGTTTCAGTTAGCTCTTCATTTGTTCAGCCAAAAAGAAAGATTTCACAATAACCACTCCAGGAAAAGCATAAGCATGCTAATGCTCCCTCTCTCTTTCTCCCTCCCTCTCTCCCCTTTTTCTCTTTCACACACTCTCTCTCTGTCACACACACACACACGCACACACACACACATGCACACATACACACACTGTCACACACGCACTCTCACACATACACACACTCTCTCACAGACTCAGTCTCTCTCTCTTTCACACACACACACACACACACACACACACACAAACACACACACACACATTCACAAAGGAGTATTTTCTCCACTCTCTTGCAGAACTACCATAGGTCAAAGTCTCCAATTTTAAAAATGTAGAGAATTTCCAAAGCTCTGAAAGAGCCAGAACTTCTAAAAATCCCTACAGGGATCCACTGGGGAAGAATCTCCCTTTAACCTGTTATAGTGGGCAGAGCTCTAAAAATTGCCCCCAAGATTTTCATCCCCTGGCTATTCAATCATACACTAAACTAGATACTACTGTGAAGGGATTTTGCAGATGAAATTAAGGTTGCCAATGAGCTGACTTTAAAACAGGGACATTATCCTGGACTTTCCAGGTGGGCCCAATATAATCATGTAAACTCTTAAAAGCAGAAGACAGCATAAGAGTCTCCCAGAGACGTGCTGTGGGAGAAGAGAAGGTCAGGGGGATTCAAAGTGTGAGAAGTACTTCCCACCTCTATTGCTGCCTTTGGAGATAGAGTAAGGGAGCCATGAGCCAAGGAACACAGGTGCCTCCAGAAGCTAAAAAGGATCTCCAGATGAAATCCGGCAAGAAAATGAGGACCTCAGATTTACAATTGCATGAAACTGAATTCTGACTTACAAAACTAAGATGATAAATTAGTGTTGCTTTAAACCACTAGGTTTACTGTAATTTATTAAGTGGCAGTAAAAACTAATACACCTATCCTATTATTAAATGTAATATCCGTACATTGGTCCCTTTTAGGAATGAATTACCTAAGCTCACATCATTCTGAGTGGCTGGCATTACTCTTTACCACTAATTGAGCATCCACATTAAACTAAAATTTGTGCAGTTTTTACAAATAACTCCTAGAGCCAGTAGCTTACATCTAAACATGATACCACATTCATACATATCCACAGCTGTATTCTCTGCCCTGGATTCCTCCCAGGATTGTTAGAGGCTCACTGTACTCTCCAAGGGTCACAGATTCCTGTAGGAACCTCTGCCCTGCAGATAAATCCTGAATATGATCCCAGAGGGAACTGTCCCAACTTGCCACATTGCTTTTTATCATGTTCACTCTTATGAATTCACATAGTAGTTGGAAATAAGAATGGCATAGATTTTTTCAAGCACCACTTTGAAGGAAATGAAGTGAAGGTTTAGAAAAGCCCACACCATCCAAAGGATAAAAATAGCAATAGGAAAAAAGAACACAAGCTCTAAGCAAGAGTCTCCTGAGAGAACAACTGAAGAACATAGCCTTGTTTTGGCACAAGAGTCCCCGGAGAGAAAATTTTCCAACCCACCTCCAGGGCACCACTTCCTCAGTGATATCTTCCCAGCACAGAATCTATGTCTGTAACTAGGAGGAGCTGGGGTTTCTTTAGCTACAACAAAGAGGCCTTAAGATGTATAACAAATTCCTAGGATTCTAACCCACCACCTGTCCCAAATGTTGTCTCCAAGTTCCAGATCCTTGTCACTGGTTGCCTGTGAGAAATTTCTTTCTGAGTTTCCCCTGGGCATCTCAGACATTACTAGAATATAACTGAATACACCATCTTCCTCTCCACAGCACACTACCTCCCAGTGTTCTCCTGTCCTTTGAAACACCATTTATTGGACACCTGCCTCATAGCTGCCACTGTACTCCACATTTTCCATACTACATTCATTTAAACTAACAAATCTTTTACACTGACATAGAAAGTGCATTTCAAAGAGCTTAAGTTGCTTCTCTAAGATTCCTACAGTTTGCTCAGAATCATTGTTGTCTCCTCTGTAAAGAAGCAGCTCCCTTTCCCTTGGGGACACTAATCTCAGACACTCCTGGCCATCTTGCCTGTCATGTGCAGTGAGAAAGAAGGAAACGCTGAGAAGCAGAGCCCAAATACCAGGTAGGAGGGAGGCAGGAGGACAGAGTGAGGAAGGGAGGAAGCACAGTCTGTCAACATCACTTGAATGCTTAGATGAGGTGCCTGCAGCCACTTCTCTTCTGTATTTTCTCATGATGTAACCAGCAAATCCCTTTTAATGTTTAGTTTCTGTCACTTGCAACTGAGTGTCTTGTTTAATATTTACTGTTAAAGAAATCACTGTTATTTTTATTTTCTTTTCCTCTTCATCTTGGTATTCATGCAATTATGATTAATGAAATAATGCAAGCCCATTGTAGTTTTAGTTAATTATTCAAATCTATCCAACATAAATAAATAAATCCATTGTGTACTATGTCTAAGTTTCACAGGTTTCTTTGGCTGGTTGGTTGTTGTTTTGTGTGTTAAGCTGCCCAAACTTTTATTAGCTATTAAAAAATATTAAATAATCCATTATAGTCCATAAAAAGAAAAAATAAATACTCCCCATTAGAATTTACTCCAATCTCTGGTATTTTCTAAATGTCTTTATATTTTCCCTCAGGAATTTTAATTCTGTAATATAACCACATTTAAATTCTAAAATCAGATTTATGGAGATTTTAACAAAAATCAAATATTTTAAATTCTTTACTACTTTTCAAATAATTTTATTAAAAAGAGGAGTGTTTTCTTTAAAAAAAAAAAGGAAGGAAGGAAGGAAGGAAGGAAGGAAGAAAGGAAAGAATATACCCTCAAAGTGATATCCATATAAATGGTCACTTAGAAATGAACTTGACATATAAGGGTAGAGGGACTCATATCTAAGGTCAAACTTTTGGATTTGTTTTTGGAAAACAATAAAATACATTTTTATAAGTGAGGTATAGTTTTCCAGTTTATGAATAAGTAAATTTTCATTCATTTAGAAATATTCCTCCCAAGTGAAAATCAGGACAGCCTTTTGCAAGGTCACTTTGGGAATACCTGCAAAAAGGTCACATGCACACACACAGCAACCCCACTTCTAGGAATCTGTTCTGCAGATGACAGGGTTTACTGCAGCACTACACAGAAGAGGAAAACTGGCCATCCCTAAATGTCCTTCAGTAAAATTAAAGAAGACATTTACATACATAACAAAATAGTATGTAGCTATTAAAAGGAAGATACTAACCTGGAAAGATATTTGCTATATATTAACTTAACAAGAGCAATTTCCAGAGCCATATATACAGAATATTGGAATATAAAATATATAAACATTGCAAAGCAACGGTAACAGCCTTTGAACTCTGGCCCCTTGCTTTCCCTCCTGAACAGCACAGCCAGCATGATCTTTCCAAAGCATACCTCTTATCAGATGCTTCTTCTCCCCCATACCTGTCTTATCCCACCCTTCTTCCCACTGTTCTATATGGACACAGACCAGAATCCAACTCACGGTCTGAACCCTGCTCACCACTGATCTTCCTGCTCTAGTATTTCACCATGATCCTCCTTCAACACCTGGCTTTTGTTCATGTTTACCCTCTGCCCGCCAACAAATGCCCTACTCTACCTCTTTCCCTAAAAACTGATCAATTCCTACTCACCTCCATTAGATATTTCCTATTTCCTCTCCAGATCTATTCTGCACTATTCCTCACTTTGCTCTCTGCCCAAAGAAGCTGATCCATTCAGGTCTACCTCCCTTGTCCACTGGCTCCCCCTTAGCTTCAGCCAACAGGAGGCCCCAGCAGGAAGTGGGGGAGAGAGGGGATTGGGGCTGCAGCACTTACTTCCTCAGCTCCTTCCCTACAGGGTCCCTTCAAAGTAAAGTGTCCTTCAACCAAAGATCCTCCCCTCTCTAGGAGGCTGTCTCCTTGTAGGTTGTGAATCTGTTCCCTTACCATTTCAGCTCTAGGGAGGTGATGCTCCCAGTGTTACTATCCTTGAGATGCTGCACTACCCCTTGTGGCTTTCCTACACTCCTTTATAAAGAATGCTTATGGTAGATTCTCCTCAAATACTATCATTGCTTGTGCTGAGAACCTGACTAATGGATCATCCTTCATCTTGGCTTAAATATCACTCCTCCCTTAAATTTCTCCTCCTCCCCATTCCCCACTGGACTGTAAGACCCATGGGGGGAAAGACAATGTCTTCTTATTCTCCCCTATAATCACAATAACTAGCTCAGTGTTTCCCACATTGTTATAAATAGCAATTGTTACTGAAAACAGCATTTAACTCCATATTGTCCTATTATTGCTTATACTCTTACTGTGGCCTTTTCCTTCAGAAAGAAAGCACTGATTGTATGTCTTTTGTCTGTATCACCACCCTAAAGGCAGAGGTGATTAACAAATGTTTCTTGCACTAAATTCAAGGCATGTGGGGAGCCATCTACTGATTTAAGAGGATGGTCTTTGACAATATTCACTTTGGCTCAGACTTTGGAAAAACACCAAAGATCAAATACATACTAGAAATATTGAATGAATAGTCTGGAGAGGGAAATACACTATTCTTAGAGTTACATTTATTTTCCTTTATGATGTGAAATTCTTTTATCTTTTGTCAATACACATGGACTTAATTAAGTTGAAAAGATTATATTCCCTCACTATGCAGTTTCATAATGTCTTTCCCAAAAACTTATATACCTCAGTGTTCTAAGTGTCATTTTGTTTAAAATTTCTTGTCCTAAAATGAGTAAAGAAAATGGAAGTGAAATAACATGGATATATAATTAATCCCTGAAAGAAATTATAGCAACTGATGTGGAAAGAAACATACCAGAGGTAGGCATTGCAATGAATGACAGGTGAAATTTTTCAAACCCTATGAGCTTTTTTATTGTTCTGCTTACTATGTATACCTTAAAAATATATAGTGAAGTAGATCATTATAAAGGAATTTAGCATAAGGTAGATCACTTCAAAGCACATATTTGTAAAGCAGCTTGCATGATCCCATTGGAACAACATTATAATTTAAGATTGTGTTCAGTAGCAGAGTTGGCACACAGGTTATCTAATTAATAACATAGGTGATCCCAATGTACCAACTGGTACACAGATTATAGAAAAAATAACTTGTAGGATCACCAATTTGGCCCAAACTAATCATTTAGCTGAGAAGTTATAAACCATAATGAAACATTTGTTGATATTCATTTGCTTACCTTTTTCTTTATAATTTAGAAGAATTCATTATGCATGATGGGGGTTATAAAAAGTGGGGGTTATCCTTTTCAAAATAACCATTGCAAATCCTAAATATCTGTATTCACATTAAGAACTTCAGTTTTGTTTTGTTTTGTTTTGAATTTTTAAACCTTTATTATTGAGAGACAGAGCGTGAACAGGGGAGAGGCAGAGAGAGAGAGGCAGACACAGAATCCAAAGTAGGCTCCAGTCTCTGAGCTGTCAGCACAGAGCCCGACGAGGGGCTCGAACCCACGAACCGTGAGATCATGACCTGAGCTGAAGTCGGACGCTTAACCGACTGAGCCACCCAGGCGCCCCAAGAACTTCAGTTTTAAGAGGAGATTCATGGAACTAGTAGTCAGCAGTATTTCTTTTACTTCTGTAATGTGGTGGAATCTCAGGAGTACAAGACAAATGAGAATGTACAACAAGTGGGTTAGGTCCCCAGAGGACTAAAAGTGGAACTAAGGAAAAAGATTTGAGGGCCAATTCCATGGCAAAATGATGTGGTCAAGTTTCTGCTGCCTCCTCTGATTTGTATGACAGATCTAACAAAGGACAACACTGAGGGAGACAATTCAAGTCATCTGACACCTGGCCATACAGCCTTCAGCATTCTTTTTTTTTTTTTTTTAATATTTATTTATTTTTGTGAGAGAGAGAGAGAGAGAGAGAGAGAAAGAGAGAGAGAGAGAAATAGAGCATGAGCTGGGGAGGGGCAGAGAGAGGGAGACACAGAACCTGAAGCAGTCTCCAGGCTCTGAGCTGTCAGCACAGAGCCTGACACGGGGCTCGAACTCACAAACCATGAGGTCATGACCTGAGCTGAAGTCAGACGCTTATCCGACTGAGCCACCCAGGCGTCCCCAGCCTTTTGCATTCTTAGTAAAAGGTTTTCATCACCATCTCATAAATGTTCAGTAGCTTTCCCTGACCCCTACTCCCAATAATTAAAATGCAAGGCAGTGGAGGATACCGATGTGTGTGTTTTGAAAGAACATGTCATCATTATAGAGGTTGATTCCTAAAAGATCTCAGACACTTGACATTTCTGCAGAGTAACACCAAAAATCAGGTCCTCTTGTGTCATCACTTTTCCAGAAAAATTCTCTGATTCGGGCACAGAGATGGGACTTAAGAAATAGAGTTATTAAATGAAGTCTTCCCCCACCTCCACCAGGTAGCTGAGATGATGAGACCCAGCCCTGAGAGGACACTCTGGGACCCGGTGTCTCTGCTCCCTATCTCCAACTCTCTTTCAATTTCCTCCAGACTACTGAACTAAATGCCAGGTCATGACAATACATTTCAAAGTGAGAAAATAAGACTTAGGTACTAGAAAAGGACAAAGGATATGAGCTGTCTTTTAAAAGAGCAAATTGACTAATGGCTTAATAAATAGGCTTCCTCTATTGAGTGAGGCAAAAATAAGTTGAATGACAATCCTAAGTTAAAAAGAGATCATAATAGAACTATCTCCTGACCCTTAATTACAGCAGGTTAGATCAGGAGACGGCTCTAATGAGCAGGAGATCACAGGAATTAATAACTCTCAAATGGCTTCTGGTTTAACCTTTTCACAGTGTGCTCAAAACCATCACATTATAAACCAAGGGCTTGTGTCCCTACACAAAACATATAATTTCTCTGAGCCTCCAGTCATCTCCTGTGAAATGAAATGAACTTCAGCACACAGAAGAGCAACTTAGGGAGTGTGTTTTAAATGTTACGTTACCATGTCACATTTCAAGAGATTTTGATTCCATAGGTGTTACTTGGGAACCTTATTTTGTAGACATATAGTTCCCACATTTCATTCCACAACATAATATGTGCACATGGTTTTGATTTTAATTTTTAAAGTTATGGGGCACCTGGGTGGCTCAGTCAGTTAAATGATCGACTCTTGATTTCAGCTCAAGTCATGATCTCACAGTTCATGAGTTCAAGCCCCAGGTCAGGCTTTGTGCTAATAGTGCAGAGAGTGCTTGGGATTCGCTCTCTCTCTCTCTTTCTCTCTCTCACTTTCTCTCTCTTTCTCTCTCTCTCTCTGCACCTCCCCTTCTTGCTCACTCTCCCTCTCAAAATAAATAAACATTTTTTAAAATTTTTAATGATTTTTAAAATTCTACCTAATTCTTCTTTAATCTTTCAATATTATAGAACATGGAATGTATATTTTCTCTTGACAAAGTATAAAATAGATGCAGATTTGGGCAATGCACATAAAGAAAAAATTAACATCCTTTAATTCAATAATTTTAATTCAAAGAATCTATTCTAAGAAAATACTCCCAAGAGTAAATAGACTTTGGTACAAAGATACTCATTAACACATTATTAGCAGGCAAAAAACTCAAAATGTCAGAAACTGAACAAAAGTTGAGTAAATAATGTTCCACCCATGAAATATCATAAAGTATTTAAAATTATTACCCTGGATAAATTGCAATGATAGATTCCTTTAAGACATATTTAGGTTCTAATGTTATATAAAATGATAGTACACACATGTGTGTGAATATATACATATATAAATATATATATATATGTATAAACACAATAAATCTGATATATGTAAAGCAAAAAATTAATGCATAGAAAAGGATAAGGAAAAATACATTAAAATAACCGGGCCGGGGGGAAACACCTAGTTTAAACAATCTTGAAACCAACTATTCAATCTCCCACATAAGAACTGAAAGTAGGTTTGGGGTGCCTGGGTGGTTCAGTTGGTTAAGGCCCAGCTTCGTCTCAGGTCATGACCTTGCAGTTTGTGAGTTTGAGCCCCGTGTCAGGCTCTGTGCTGACAGCTGAAAGCCTGAAGTCTACTTCAGATTCTCTGTCTCCCTCTCTTTCTGTGTCCCTCCCCTGCTCACTCTGCCCCTCTCTCTCAAAAATAAATAAACATTAAAAAATATTTTAAGAAAAATTTTTAAAAAAGAACTGAAATTTTCTAACACCATGGACAGGGGGCACATCCAAAGACTACAGCAATATTTAAAATCCTTCTTTTTATTTCTTTACCTATTTCTCTCATACACTAGATCCACTCTCTTCAAAATACTCTGAAAAACTTCTCCAAACCTCTCATGAGTTCCCTTTCCTCCACTTTCTTTATCTGTCCTCAGAAAAGTATGAGAACAGGGTTGGGAAAGCAAACCCCGTAAGTGGGCAGAGGAGGAAAGGAACGGACTCCTACCCAGGTAGGGCACAAAAAGTCTAGCAGCACTTTTGAAATCTGAATAAACTCTGTGGACAGTATCAATGTCAACTGCCTGGTTTAGATAATGTTCTATTAGTTATGCCCAGATGCCATCATTAGGGAAAACAGGTTTGAGGGTATACAGGACCTCCTTTACATTTTTCTGCAGCTTCCTGTGAATCCATAATTATTTCAAAATAAAAATGTGTAATCAAAATATAATCATCATAATAATTAACAAATTTTTAAAGAGAAAATATTTTATTTTTAAAATTTTCAACCAATCCCAAACCATTTTTATTCTATCAATGGAGTAATTCAAGGAAGAGAATTCCTTGACAAAAATCATATGAAACACTCAAGAAGTCTTTCAGAAACTGTTGAAGTCATCTTCCTGGAAGATACAAAAAGTGGCTGTATTTTCTATTTTGGGGCATGACCAAGGTATTATGACCCTGGCTGGAGCAGAGAACACAACTCTCAGGATATCCTTCCCCTTACAATGTTTGTATCAATGGAAACTAAACACACCTTTTCTGAGAACAGAAAGAATGTGGTTAGCACTAGGGTGTGAAGGGGCTTTCTTTCTCCTACCTTAACCCATACACATGCTGAGTACCGAACAAATTGACAAACAAGACCAAAACAATATGTGGGAAAGATTAAAATATCAACTTCATTAGCGGCAAGGCTGATGTTGGGAGACATGACGTATATTGCTATCAGGTGGGCTTCCTAAAGCTGACCCACTGCCGGCCTCCCCACACAGAACACCTGCTCTGTGTGCACAGTCTGCTCCCAAGAGACAAAAAGAGGGGAAAGGGATAAGTACACATGCCCGGTTTATGCTTCCAAAGTCAACAATCAGATTAAGTCACTCTTCCTTCCCTAAGTGAATACAGAGCCAGGTGTGTGACTAGTGGAACTCAAATCATATGACAGGAAACATGAGTAAAGAAACCTGACCCAGCACCACTGTATCAGTGTCCTAATGCTGCCATAACAAATTACCACAAACCAGAGAGCTTCAAATAACATAAAACTATTCTCTCACAGGTCTGGAGGCTAGAAGTCCTAATCAAGGAGTCAGCAGAGTCATGCTCCCTCTCAAGGTGCCAGGGAAGAGTTCTTCCCTGTGTTTTTGTAGCTTCTGGTGGCTGCCAGCCATCTTTGGTGTTTCTTGGCTTGTAATATTAAGACTCCAGTTTCTGCCTCCATCATCAGATATGTCTGTATGTTCACGTGGCTTTCTTTTTTTTTAATATTTATTCATTTATTTTGAGAGAGAGAGAGAGAGAATGAATGGGGAAGGGCAGAGAGAGAAGGAGAGAGAGAATTCCATCTGCTATCAGCACAGAATCCAATGTGGGTCTCAATCCCACGAATAATGAGATCATCACCTGAGCCGAAATCAAAAGTCAGATGTTACCCGACTAAGCCAGCCAGGTGCCCCTACATAGCTTTCTTATAAGGACACCAGTCAATGAATTTAATCCAGTAGGACCTCATGTTTACCAATCACATTGGCATAACCCTAATTCCAAATAAAGTCACATTCTGGGGTTCTAGGAGGACATTAATTTGGGGGCACAGTATTCAACGTAGTACAACCACTGCCATGAACAAGTGGGTAAATGGTCTTTAGAAACATGGTCATTTCTAAAGGGTATAGTGCACAGAAGGCCATCATAATTATTTTCTCCCTTGAAGCATCTTTATAGAGAAAGCCTGGTTAAAAAGAACATGACCAATAAAATGAAGATCATAAATATTAGAAAAGCAGTGACATAACTGTTGCAGACGGGAGAACACTGTTGTCAAAAGTCAGGCCTAGACCCATCTGTTTTGCCTCGGTTACAGTAGAAGGGACCCCTGGTTTTTAGTGTGATAATGAAAGAGTCTGATACAGTATTACTTATGGTTATTTTTTCTAATATTGCTGCTGAGAGAGTTCAAATAAGAATTTTATCAATACTGCACTTTGTTTGGTATATTACAGGTAGGACTATTAGCCCCAGGTAGACTTTTGTTCCTATGCTTCATTTGTTATAAGTATAGCTTGTATCACAACTACAGAGAAATGAAGGCAGAAATCCATAAGAAGTACAGTCCGCTTAGTTTTGCCCAGTAGAGTCACCAGTGTCTTAATTCTGATTTAATTTTGTAAGGTCCATGCATCCAGGTACTTACCTGCTGACTCACTTACACAGTCATCTATCTACCCACCCATATACCAGATACCCAAAATCAGACAAATTTCGGGTTTTTTTAAATTTTTTTTAATATATGAAATTTATTGTCAAATTGGTTTCCATACAACACCCAGTGCTCACCCCAAAAGGTGCCCTCTTCGATACCCATCACCCACTCTCCCCTCCCTCCCACCCCCCATCAACCCTCAGTTTGTTCTCAGTTTTTAAGAGTCTCTTATGCTTTGGCTCTCTCCCACTCTAACCTCTTTTTTTTTCCCCCCCTTCCCCTCCCCCATGGGTTTCTGTTAAGTTTCTTAGGATCCACATAAGAGTGAAACCATATGGTATCTGTCTTTCTCTGTACGGCTTCTTTCACTTAGCATCACACTCTCCAGTTCCATCCACGTTGCTACAAAGGGCCATATTTCATTCTTTCTCATTGCCACGTAGTACTCCATTGTGTATATAAACCACAATTTCTTTATCCATTCATCAGTTGATGGACATTTAGGCTTTTTCCACAATTTGGCTATTGTTGAGAGTGCTGCTATAAACATTGGAATACAAATGCCCCTATGCATCAGTACTCCTGTATCCTTTGGGTAAATTCCTAGCAATGCTACCGCTGGGTCATAGGGTAGGTCTATTTTTAATTTTTTGAGGAACCTCCACACTGTTTTCCAGAGTGGCTGCACCAATTTGGATTCCCACCAACAATGCAAGAGGGTTCCCATTTCTCCACATCCTCGCCAGCATCTATAGTCTCCTGATTTGTTCATTTAAGTCACTCTGACTGGAGTGAGGTGATATCTGAGTGTGGTTTTCATTTGTATTTCCCTGATGAGTAGCGATGTTGAGCATCTTTTCATGTGCCTGTTGGCCATCTGGATGCCTTCTTTAGAGAAGTGTCTATTCATGTTTTCTGCCCATTTCTTCACTGGATTATTTGTTTTTCGGGTGTGGAGTTTGGTGAGCTCTTTATACATTTTGGATACTAGCCCTTTGTCCGATATGTCATTTGCAAATATTTTTTCCCATTCCATTGGTTGCCTTTTAGTTTTGTTGATTGTTTCCTTTGCTGTGCAGAAGCTTTTTATCCTCATGAGGTCCCAATAGTTCATTTTTGCTTTTAATTCGCTTGCCTTTGGGGATGTGTCAAGTAAGAGATTGCTACGGCTGAGGTCAGAGAGGCCTTTTCCTGCTTTCTCTTCTAGGGTTTTGATGGTTTCCTGTCTCACATTCAGGTCCTTTATCCATTTTGAGTTTATTTTTGTGAATGTTATAAGGAAGTGGTATAGTTTCAACCTTCTGCATGTTGCTGTCCAGTTGTCCCAGCACCATTTGTTAAAGAGACTGTCTTTTTTCCATTGGATGTTCTTTCCTGCTTTGTCAAAGATTAGTTGGACATACTTTTGTGGGTCATCTTCTGGGGTTTCTATTCTATTCCATTGGTCTATGTGTCTGTTTTTGTGCCAATACCATGCTGTCTTGATGATGACAGCTTTGTAGTAGAGGCTAAAGTCTGGGATTGTGATGCCTCCTGCTTTGGTCTTCTTCCTCAAAATTACTTTGGCTATTTGGGGCCTTTTGTGGTTCCATATGAATTTTAGGATTGCTTGTTCTAGTTTTGAGAAGAATGCTGGTGCAATTTTGATTGGGATTGCATTGAATGTGTAGATAGCTTTGGGTAGTATTGACATTTTAACAATATTTATGCTTCCAACCCATGAGCATGGAATGTTTTTCCATTTCTTTGTATCTTTTTCAATTTCCTTCATAAGCTTTCTATAGTTTTCAGCATACAGATCTTATACATCTTTGGTTAGATTTATCCCTAGGTATTTTATGCTTCTTGGTGCAATTGTGAATGGGATCAGTTTCTTTATTTGTCTTTCTGTTGCTACCTTATTAGTGTATAAGAATGCAACTGATTTCTGTACATTGATTTTGTATCCTGCAACTTTGCTGAATTTGTGTATCAGTTCTAGCAGACTTTTGGTGGAGTCTATCGGATTTTCCATGTATAATATCATGTCATCTGCAAAAAGTGAAAGCTTGACTTCCTCTTTGCCAATTTTGATGCCTTTGATTTTCTTTTGTTGTCTGACTGCTGATGCTAGCACTTCCAACACTATGTTAAACAACAGTGGTGAGAGTGGACATCCCTGTCATGTTCCTGATCTCAGGGGGAAAGCTCTCAGTTTTTCCCCATTGAGGATGATGTCTTTTATGATGTTTAAGTATGTTGCTTCTATCCCGACTTTCTCGAGGGTTTTTATTAAGAAAGAATGCTGAATTTTGTCAAATGCTTTTTCTGCATCGATTGACAGGATCATATGGTTCTTATCTTTTCTTTTACTAATGTGATGTATCACATTGATTGATTTGCGAGTGTTGAACCAGCCCTGCAGCTCAGGAATGAATCCCACTTGATCATGGTGAATAATTCTTTTTATATGCTGTTGAATTCGATTTGCTAGTATCTTATTGAGAATTTTTGCATCCATATTCACCAGGGATGTTGGCCTGTCGTTCTCTTTTTTTACTGGGTCTCTGTCTGGTTTAGGAATCAAAGTAATACTGGCTTCATAGAATGAGTCTGGAAGTTTTCCTTCCCTTTCTATTTTTTGGAAGAGCTTGAGAAGGATAGGTATTATCTCCGCTTTAAATGTCTGGTAGAATTCCCCTGGGAAGCCATCTGGTCCTGGACTCTTATTTGTTGGGAGATTTTTGATAACTGATTCAATTTCTTCGCTGGTTATGGGTCTGTTCAAGCTTTCTATTTCCTCCTGATTGAGTTTTGGAAGCGTATGGGTGTTTAGGAATTTGTCCATTTCTTCCAGGTTGTCCAGTTTGTTGGCATATAATTTTTCATAGTATTCCTTGTATTTCTGAGGGATTGGTTGTAATAATTTCATTTTCATTCATGATTTTATCTATTTGGGTCATCTCCCTTTTCTTTTTGAGAAGCCTGGCTAGAGGTTTATCAATTTTGTTTATTTTTTCAAAAAACCAACTCTTGGCTTCATTGATCTGCTCCACAGTTTTTTTTAGATTCTATATTATTTATTTCTGCTCAGATCTTTATTATTTCTCTTCTGCTGGGTTTGGGGTGTCTTTGCTGTTCTGCTTCTATTTCCTTTAGGTGTGCTGTTAGATTTTGTATTTGGGATTTTTCGTGTTTCTTAAGATAGGCCTGGATTGCAACGTATTTTCCTCTCAGGACTGCCTTCGCTATGTCCCAAAGCGTTTGGATTGTTGTATTTTCATTTTCATTTGTTTCCATATATTTTTTAATTTCTTCTCGAATTGCCTGGTTGACCCACTCATTCGTTAGTAGGGTGTTCTTTAACCTCCATGCTTTTGGAAGTTTTCCAGACTTTTTCCTATGGTTGATTTCAAGCTTCATAGCATTGTGGTCCGAAAGTATGCATGGTATGATCTCAATTCTTGTATACTTATGAAGGGCTGTTTTGTGACCCAGTATGTGATCTATCTTGGAGAATGTTCCATGTGCACTCAAGAAGAAAGTATATTCTGTTGCTTTTGGATGCAGAGTTCTAAATATATCTGTCAAGTCCATCTGATCCAATGTATCATTCAGGGCCCTTGTTTCTTTATTGACCGTGTGTCTAGATGATCTATCCATTGTTGTAAGTGGGGTATTAAAGTCCTCTGCAATTAGCACATTCTTGTCAATAAGGTTGCTTATGTTTGTGAGTAATTGTTTTATATATTTTGGGGCTCCTGAATTCGGTGCATAGACATTTATATTTGTTAGTTCTTCTTGATGGATAGACCCTGTAATTATTATATAATGCCCTTCTTTATCTCTTGTTGCAGCCTTTAACTTAAAGTCTAGTTTGTCTGATATAAGTGTCGCAGCCGGCGCGACAAACACCGAGGTCAGGGTCCTGAGGGTAGGGGAATGCAAGAAAAAAAGAGAGAAGAGAAAGTTTGGGAACAGGAGGGTCACCTGGGCTGATGGCCCAAGTGATGGCTTTATTGTTGCTGTACACAATCTTTTATAACCAGACTCTTATGGGTTAGGTCATTCTAAGAATAAACAGGTTTCACATAATTGCTGCCCACCAAAACATTTAGTTCTGTGTTTCTTGTGCATTTTCTAGACGGGTCACAAGACCTTGTTGACAAGATTGCTAGCAAAACACAATTTCCATGTTTGTTTCTATCTGACTCGGGGTAGAAAAAGGGAGGTAGCATTACTGCCAACACCTGCAGACCACAGTCTTCAGGAATTAACTTTCTCAGCCTTGACAAGGCTTTCGTATGCCCTTGAAAGTGGGGGAATGGGAGGGGGAACCACCGGGTTGGCTTGAGTCAACAGGGAACGTTGCTCGACCCGGTCTCAGCCTGGCGCCGGGGCCCAGCCTCCCACATGAATGGGAGGGGGAACCACCGGGTTGGCTTGAGTCAACGGGGAACATTGCTCGACTCGGTCTCAGCCTGGCACCGGGGCCCGGCCCCCCACATATAAGTATGGCTACTCCAGCTTTCTTTTGACTTCCAGTAGCATGATAAATAGTTCTCCATCCGCTCACTTTCAATCTGAAAGTGTCCTCAGGTCTAAAATGAGTCTCTTATAGACAGCAAATAGATGGGTCTTGTTTTTTTTTTATCCATTCTGATACCCTATGTCTTTTGGTTGGCACATTTAGTCCATTTACATTCAGTGTTATTATAGAAAGATATGGGTTTAGAGTCATTGTGACGTCCGTAGGTGTCATGCTTATAGCGATGTCTCTGGTACTTTGTCTCACAGGGTCCCCCTTAGGATCTCTTGTAGGGCTGGTTTAGTGGTGATGAATTCCTTCAGTTTTTGTTTGTTTGGGAAGACCTTTATCTCTCCTTCTGTTCTAAATGACAGATTTGCTGGATAGAGGATTCTCGGCTGCATATGTTTTCTGTTCATCACATTGAAGATTTCCTGCCATTCCTTTCTGGCCTGCCGAGTTTCAGTAGAGAGATCCATCACGAGTCTTATAGGTCTCCCTTTATATGTTAGAGCACGTTTATCACTAGCTGCTTTCAGAATTTTCTCTTTATCCTTGTATTTTGCCAGTTTCACTATGATATGTTGTGCAGAAGGTCAATTCAAGTTACGTCTGAAGGGAGTTCTCTGTGCCTCTTAGATTTCAGTGCCTTTTTCCTTCCCCAGTTCAGGGAAGTTCTCAGCTATTATTTCTTCAAGTACCCCTTCAGCACCTTTCCCTCTCTCTTCCTCCTCTGGGATACCAATTATGCGTAGATTATTTCTCTTTAGTGCATCACTTAGTTCTCTAATTTTCCCCTCATACTCCTGGATTTTTTTATCTCTCTTTTTTTCAGCTTCTTCTTTTTCCATAATTTTATCTTCTACTTCGCCTATTCTCTCCTCTGCCTCTTTAATCCAAGCTGTGGTCATCTCCATTTTATTTTGCAGCTCATTTATAGCATTTTTTAACTCCTCCTGGCTGTTCCTTAGTCCCTTGATCTCTGTAGCAATAGATTCTCTGCTGTCCTTTATACTGTTTTCAAGCCCAGCAATTAATTTTATGACTATTATTCTAAATTCACTTTCTGTTATATTGTTTAAATCCTTTTTGATCAGTTCATTAGCTGTCGTTATTTCCTGGAGGTTTTTTTGAGGGGAATTCTTCCATTTTGTCATTTTGGATAGTCCCTGGAGTGGTGCAGAACTGCGGGGCACTTCCCCTGTGCTGTCTTGAATAACTTGCGTTGGTGGGCAGGGCCACAGTCAGACCTGATGTCTGCCCCCAGCCCACCGCTGGGGCCACAGTCAGACTGGTGTGTACCTTCTCTTCCCCTCTCCTAGGGTTGGGATTCACTGTGGGGTGGCGTGGCCCATCTGGGCTACTTACACACTGCCAGGTTTGTGGTGCTGGGGTTCTGGTGTATTAGCTGGGGTGGATCGGCAAGTTGCACAGAGGCGGGAGGGGCAGGCTCAGCTCACTTTTCCTTCAGAGATCCACTTCAGGAGGGGCCCTGAGGCACCGGGAGGGAGTCAGACCCACTGCTGGAGGGATGGATCCACAGAAGCACAGTGTTGGGTGTTTGCGCAGTGCAAGCAAGTTCCCTGACAGGAACTGGTTCCCTTTGTGGTTTCAGCTGGGGGATGAGTGAGGGAAATGGCGCTGGCAAGCTCCTTTGTTCCCTGCCAGTCTGAGCTCTGTCATCCGGGGCTCAACAACTCTCCCTCCTGTTGTCCTCCAGCCCTCCCGCTCTCTGAGCAGAGCTGTTAACTTATAACCTTCCAGATGTTAAGTCCCGCTTGCTGTCAGAACACACTCCGTCCGGCCCTCCGTTTTTGCAAGCCAGACTCAGGGGCTCTGCTTTGCCGGCGGGCTGCCCCTCTGCCCCAGCTCCCTCCCGCCAGTCCGTGTAGTGCTCACCGCCTCTCCGCCCTTTCTACCCTCTTCCATGGACTTCTTGTCTACACTTGGCTCCAGAGAATCTGTTCTGCTGGTCTTCTGGCGATTTTCTGGGTTATTTAGGCAGGTGTGGGTGGAATCTAAGTGATCAGCAGGACGCGGCGAGCCCAGCATCCTCCTACACCACCATCTTCCCACTACATTTTTTTTAATGTTTATTTATTTTTGAGAGAGAGAGAGAGAGAGAGAGAGAGACAGAGCATGAATGGGGAAGGGGCAGAGAGAGAGGGAGACAAAGAATCCAAAGCAGGTTCTAGGCTCCAAGCTGTCAGCACAAAGCCAGACATGGGGCTCCAACTCAGGAACTGTGAGATCATGACCTGAGCCGAAGTCGGACACTCAACCAACTGAACCACCCAGGCGCCCCAGACAAATTTAATTCTAACTCAGGACTTCATGTAGACATCTAAATGAATTCTGATACCGACTTTTAATTCTTCTTCCTAAAGAACTGGTGATAACTCTTAAATACCGTGGCTAACAGAACAATTCCCCATCCTGTCTCCTCCATTTGTTCTGTTTCACTTGTTCTGCATCATCTACAGAGATGTCTCCTTTATAGGTCAGGTCCCTTGGTATCAAGTACTCACATTTATTTTATGATTCTTTTAAGAACTAGTACAAGTTATGAACTTGAACAAGTACAGTCTTTCAGTACCAAATCCTCCATCAGTGGATATTTAAAGAAAGGCTTGTTTGTTCTCAATATGTTTGTTCTCAATATCACTGGATTCCAGTTTTTATTTCTTTTTTTTTAAGTTTATTTATTTTGAGAGAAAGAGAGAGCATGAGCAGGGGAGGGGCAGAGAGAGAGAGAGAGAGAATCCCAAGCAGGCTTAGCACTGTCAGCACAGAGCCTGATGCAGGGCTCAAACTCACCAAGTGTGAGATCATGAGCTGAGCCAAAATCAAGGATCAGATGCCTAACTGAATAAGCCACCCAGGCACGCCTCCAGTTCTTATTTGTTAATGAAAGCACTCTTGTTACACTGACGTGCCACCTCTATCTCACCTATCATCTCTGGGTGTATATCACATCCTTCCAGTACCTATGGGCATCTTTCCATCAATAGAACCTTCGAGAGTGACTCTGTGGCACCAAGGCTGTAAACTGAAGCCCCCCCTAGCAAGAGATGCCATCAGCAATGCTGTTTGGTCACAAAGCATTTTAAAAAGTTGAACTTAAATGCCAACCATTAAAATCAGAAGAATTCACATGAAAATCAGTATTTTCTTCACGTCCTCCGGAAAACTTAGAAGTTCTGGCAACACTGGGCAGAGGATAGTAATAAGTGCTCCCCCTTAAATGAGGCATGTATTTCTTATGTTAGTTTCAGGTATACAACAGAGTGATTTGACAACTTTATTCATTATGCTGTGCTCACCCCAAGTGTAGCCACCATCTGTCACCATACAAGGCTGTTACGATTTCATTGACTATATTCCCTATGCTGTTCCTTTTATTCCCATGACTTATTCATCCCATAACTGGAAACCTGTATCTCCTACTCCCCTTCACCTATTTTGCCCATTCCCCACTCCCATAACAAATTACCACAAACCAGAGAGCTTCAAATAACATAAAACTATTCTCTCACAGGTCCGGAGGCTAGAAGTCCAAATCAAGGAGTCAGCAGTCATGCTCCCTCTCAAGGTGCCAGGGAAGAGTCCTCTCCACAACCTGAACCTGAGAATTCAGCAGGTACACAGTGTGGAGAGGTGAACTGAGGGAAAGAGAAGCTGCAGAGAGCAAGGAGCTGTTTTTGCTTGCAGAGAGAGGACAGAAACAAAGGGAGAGTCAAAAAACAACCCCCCCCTCAAAAGCAGCTGGAGAGAAAGTAGAAACAGCCCCAGGGACTGAACAAAAAAGGGATAAAGGAGAAAGGAGAGGGTTTAAATTCCATTAAGACTCTATAAACAGGGGAAGGATAGAGTCTGAAACTTCGCAGCTTGATACGTGGTAGTGCTCTGGTGCGAAGGGCAAATCCCCAGGAGCAGAGAGAGAAATCCAATGGCTCTGTGGGTCACACAGGGAGTGGCAGTTCCTGTGCTGGGAGGACACTTGATAGGGGCTGTGTGGACTCCCGACAGGTGATTCCAGCAGACCTCAGAGAATAGCCACATTCGCTGGTGCTGGAACAAGGACATTAAGGGGGAAGCCTGGCGCCAGATGGGTTTTGTGATTTTCCATAATCCCTGAAATGATCATGTGAACTTTTTCTGGGGTGGGCTGGCACCCATCCACAGTCTCTGGGCATTGGCAGTAGCGCAGTCTCCCAAACGTTCCTAGCAGTAGGCCAGCACCTGGCCATTGCTCACTGAGACCCTCCTGCAGAGGATCTGAAGCAGGTCAAAGCCACAGTCCCTCAGAAGTGAGAGGTTGGGAAACACAGCCCCATTTGAGATAAAACTCAGGAGGTAGGTGCTGCCTGGCAGCCTGACAGCTTGGTCACAGAGAGTGTAGAAATGGGGAGTGGACAAAAGCCGGGGACAAAGGACAGGTGCGTGAACACCACTCATGGAGAGGATAGACCTCCAATACTAGAGACTGCATAGCTGATGATGCCATTTTCACTCCTCCTGCTGATTTGCGAACACGCCTACACATGCCACAGCAATCCACCCCCAGTAAGCTAAGAAGCACCATCTAATGGAGAAAGAAGCCGTTACACTAAATCCCACCCAACTGGGCCAACAGCGCTCTTTACAAACACAAGTCTCTCTGCCTGCTTAGTTTACAGACCAATAAAGTGCTCCATATATCGACTTCTAGGAGAAAACAGATGTAATTTCAACTGCACTTCATTCTGTTTGCTAGTCCTTTTATTCAATTTTTTCTTTTCTTTTCTTATTCTTGAATACAGAAAGAGAAAAAAATCATTGTTATTTTCCATTTTTATTAAAAAGATTTTTCTTTAATTTTTTCCACTATATATTTTACTTTTTTGTAAATTTTTTAAATTCTATTTTACTTTTATCATTTCATTTTATTCTTTGTTATTGTATTCATTTTTTTCACGTTTTCAAACATTTTCCTTTTTTTCTTTTCTTTTTCCTTATTTTTCCTTTTTTTTTCTTTTATTTTCTTTCCATTTTTTTCTTTAATATATCAAGCTTTTTTCAACAATGAGACCAAAACACACCTAGGATCTAGCATCCTTTATTTTATTTCTTTGTCATATTTTTAATTTTTTAATTTTAATTGTTTTTCTTATTAATTCCTTTTCTTTATTCAAAATGATGAAATGAAAGAATTCACTCCAAAAGAAAGAACATGAGGAAATGTCAGCCAGGGACTTAAGCAACACAGATATAAGCAAGATGTCTGAACCAGAATTTAGAATCATGATAATAAGAATACTAGCGAGGATTGAAAATATATTAGGATCCCTTTCTGCAGAGATAAAAGAAGTAAAAGCTAGTCAGGATGAAATAAAACATGCTAAAAATGAGCTGCAATCTCCAATAGATGCCATGGCAGCAAGCATGGGTGAGGCAGAGCAGTGAAGCAGCAATATAGAGGACAAACTTATGGAGAATAATGAAGCAGGAAAAAAGAGGGAGATTAAGGCAAAAGAGCATGATTTAAGAATTAGAGAAATCAGTGACTCATTAAAAAGAAATAACATCAGAATCATAGGGGTCCCAGAAGATGAAGAGAGAGAAAACGGGGTAGGAGGGTTATGTGAGCATATAGCAGTGGAAAACTTTCCTAACCCAAGGAAAGACACAGACATCAAAATCCAGGAAGCACAGAGTACTCCCATTAGTTTCAACAAAAACCAACCATCAACAAGGCATATCATAGTCAAATTCACAAAATACTCAGGCAAGGAAAGAATGGTGAAAGTAGCAAAAAGAAAAAAGTCCTTAACCTACAAGGGAAGACAGATCAGGTTTGCAGCAGACCTATCCACAGAAACTTGGCAGGCCAGAAAGGAGTGGCAGGATATATGCAATGTGCTGAATCAGAAAAATATGCTGCCAAGAATTCTTTATCCAGCAAGGCTGTCATTCAAAATAGGAGAGGTTAAAAGTTTCCCAAACAAACAAAAATTAAAGGAGTTTGTGACCACTAAGCCGGCCCTGCAAGAAATTTTAAGGGGGACTCTCTGAGGGGAGAAAAGATGAATATATATATATATATATATATATATATATATATATGGAGAAAGAGAAAGAAATAAATACCAAAGCAACAAAGATTAGAAAGGACCAGAGAACACCACCAGAAACTCCAACTCTACAAGCATCATAATGGCAATAAATTCATATTTTTCAGTACTCACTGTAAACATCAATGGACTCCAATGCTCCAATCAAAAGACATAGGGTAACAGAATGGATAAGAAAACAAGATCCAGCTATATGCTGTTTACAAAAGACCCACTTTAGACCTAAAGTCACCTTCAGAGTGAAAGTAAGGGGATGGAGAACCATCTATCATGCTAATGGTCAACAAAAGAAAGCCAGAGTAGCCATCCTTAGATCAGACAATCTAGAATTTAAAATAAAGACTGTAACAAAATGTGAACAAGGCTATTATATCATAATTAAGGGGTCTATCCACCAAGAAGACCTAACAATTGTAAACATTTATGCTCCAAACATGAGACACCCAAATATATAAAACAATTAATCACAGACATAAAGAAACTCATTGATAATAATACCATAATAGTAGGGGACTTCAACACCCACTTACAACAATGGACAGATCATCTAAACACAAAATCAATAAGGAAACAATGGCTTTGAATGACACACTAGACCAGATGGACTTAATAGATATATTCAGAACATTTAATCCTAAAGCAGCAGAATATACATTCTTCTCGAGTGCATATGGATCATTCTCCAGAAAAGATCACACCCTGGGACACAAATCAGCCCTCAACAAGCACAATAAGATCAAGATCATACCATCCATATTTTCAGACCACAACACTATGAAACTCGAAATCAACCACAAAAAAAAAAAAAATTTGGAAAGATAACAAATACTTGGAGACCAAAAAACATCCTACTAAAGAATGAAATGACTGGGGCTCCTGGGTGGCTCAGTTAGTTAAGTGTCCAACTTCAGCTCAGGTCATGATCTCGTGGTTTGCATGTTCGAGCCCCGTGTCAGGCTCTGTGCTGACAGCTCAGAGCCTGGAGCCTGCTTCGGATTCTATGTCTCCCTCTCTCTCTGCCCCTCCCCTGCTCTCTCTCTCTCTCCCTCTCAAAAATAAATAAACTTTTTAAAAAAATTTTTTAAAGAATGAAAGGACTAACCAATAAATTAAAAAGGAAATTAAAAAGTACATGGAAGTCAATGAAAATCATAACCCCACAGCCCAAAACCTCTGGGATGCAGCAAAGGCGGTCATAAGAGGGAAGTATATAGCAATCTGGGCCTTCCTGAAGAAGGAAGAAAGGTCTCAGATACACAACCTAACCTTACACCTTAAAGAGCTGGAAAAAGAACAGCAAATAAAACCTCAAACCAGCAGAAAATAAGAAATAATAAAGATTAGAGCAGAAATCAATGCTACTAGAAACAAAAACAAACAAACAAACAAACAAACAACAACAACAACAACAAAAAACAGTAGAACAAATCAATGAAACCAGAAGATGGTCCTTTTAAAGAATTAACAAAATTGATAAACCCCTAGCCAGTTTGATCAAAAAGAAAAAGGAAAGGACCCAAATAAATAAAATCAAGAATGAAAGAGGAGAGATCACAACCAGCACAGCAGAAATAAAAACAATAATAAGAGAATATTACGAGCAATTATACACTAATAAAACAGGCAATCTGAAAGAAATGGACAAATTCCTAGAAATATATCAACTATCAAAACTGAAACAGGAAGAAACAGAAAATGTGAACAGACCTATAACCAATAAAGAAATCTAATTAGTAATCAAAAATCTCCCAAAAACACCGACTCCAGGGCCAGATGGTTTTCCAGGAGAATTCTATCAAACATTTAAAGAAGAGTTAACACCTATTCTCTTGAAGCTGTTCCAAAAACTAGAAATGGAAGGAAAACTTACAAACTCATTCTATGAAGCCAGCATTGCCTTGATTCCAAAACCAGACAGAGACTCCACTAAAAATGAGAACTATAGACCAATTTCCCTGATGAACATGGATGTCAAAAATCTCAACAAGATATTGCCAATCGGATCCAACAATACATTAAAAGAATTATTCACCACAACCAAGTGGGATTTAATCTGGGATACAGGTCTTGTTCAATATCTGCAAAACAATCAATGTAATACATCTCATTAATAAAAGAAAGGACAAGGACCACATGATCCTGTCAATAGATGCAGAGACAGCATCTGACAAAATATAGCATCCTTTCTTGATAAAAACCCTCAAGAAGTAGAGATAGAGGGATCATACCTCGAGATCATAAAAGCTATATATGAAAGACCACTGCTAATATCACCCTCAATGGGGAAAAACTGAGAGCTTTCCCTCTAAGGTCAGGAACAAGACAGGGATGTCCACTCTTGCCACTGTTATTGAACATAGTATCGGAAGTCTTAGCCTCTGCAATCAGACAACACAAAGAAATAAAAGGCATCCACATTGGTCAGGAGGAGGTCACACTTTCACTCTTTGCAGATGGCATAATACTCTATATGGAAAACCCAAAAGATTCCACCAAAAGACTGCTAGAACTAATCCATGAATTCAGCAAAGTCCCAAGATATAAAATTAATGCACAGAAATCGGTTGCATTCCTATACACCAATAATGAAGCAACAGAAAGAGAAATCAAGGAATTGATCCTATTTATAATTGCACCAAAAACCATAAAATACCTAAGAATAAATCTAACCAAAGAGGTGAAAAATCTGTACACTGAAAACTATAGAAAGATTATGAAAGCAATTGAAGAAGACACAAAAGAATGGAAAAAGATTCCATGCTCCTGGATAGGAAGAACAAATATTATTAAAATGTCGATACTACCCAAAGCAATCTACATATTCAATGCAATACCTGTCAAAGAAAGACTAGCATTCTTCATAGAGCTAGAACAAATAATCCTAAAATTTGTATGAAACCAGAAAAGACCCCGAATAGCCAAAGCAATCTTGAAAAAGAAAACCAAAGCTGGAGGCATCACACTCCCAGACTTTAAGAAGTATTACAAAGCTGTAATCATCAAGACAGTATGGTATTGGCACAAGAACAGACACTCAGATCAATGGAACAGAATAGAGAACCCAGAAATAGACCCACAAATGTATGCCCAACTAATCTTTGACAAAGCAGGAAAGAATATCCAATGGAATAGAAACAGTCTCTTCAGCAAATGGTTCTGGGAAAACTGGACAGCCACATGTAGAAGAATGAACCTGGAACACTTTCTTACACCATACACAAAAATAAACTCAAAATGGATGAAAGACCTAAATGTAAGACAGGAAGCCATCAAAGTCCTCCAGGAGAAAGCAGGCAAAAACCTCTTTGACCTCAGCCACAGCAACTTCTCACTCAACACGTCTGAAGAGGCAAGGGAAACAAAAGCAAAAATGAACTATTGGGACCTCATGAAAATAAAAAGCTTCTGCACAGCGAAGGAAACAATCAGCAAAACTAAAAGGCAACCGACAGAATAGGAGAAGATATTTGCAAATGACATATCAGATAAAGGATTAGTGTCCAAAATCTATAGAGAACTTATCAAACTCAATACCTAAAAAATAAATAACCCAGTGAAGAAATGGGCAAAAGACATGAATAGACACTTTTCCAAAGAAGACCTCCATATGGCTCACAGACACATGAAAAAAATGCTCAACATCACTCATCATCAGGGAAATACAAATCAAAACCACAATGAGATACCACCTCACACCTGTCAGAATGACTAACATTAACAACTCAGGAAACACCAGATGTTGGCGAGGATGCAGAGAAAGAGGATCTCTTTTGCACTGCTGGTGGGAATGCAAACTGATGAGGTCACTCTGGAAAACAGTATGGAGGTTCCTCAAAAAATTAAAACTAGAACTACCCTACAACCCAGCAACTGCACTACTAGGTACTTATCCAAGGGATACAGGTATACTGTTTTGAAGGGGCACATGCACCCCAATGTTTATAGCAGCACTATCAACGATAGCCAAAATATGGAAAGAGCCCAAATGTCCACTGACGGATGATTTGGGTAAAGAAGAGGTGATACACACACACACACGCACACACACACACACACACACACACACACGATGGAGTATTACTTGGCAAGCAAGAAGAATGAAATCTTGCCATCTGCAACTACGTGGATGGAACTGGAGGAGATTATGCTAACCAAAATTAGTCAGAGAAAGACAAATATCATGACTTCACTCATATGAGGACTTTAAGATATAAAACAGATGAACATAAAGGAAGGGAAGCAAAAATAATATAAAAACAGGGAGGGGAACAAAACATAAAAGACTCTTAAACATAGAGAACAAACAGAAAGCTGTTGGAGGGATTGTGGAAGGGCGGATGGTCTAAATGGGTAAGGGGCATTAAGGAATCTACTCCTGAAATCATTCTTGCACCATATGCTAACTGACTTGGATATAAATTAAGTAATAAATAATTTTTTTAAAAAATAAGGAAAAGCTAAATGCACGCATTTCAATGCCATTGACATAGCAGTAAAGCACAAGGGAAAGCCGATCACTGACACCTTACCCTTTGTCTTGGTATTCCAGGCTCCTCTCCATCCCCTATTTTACACATCCACACCCACTTCTGTTCCCCACCCTTTCCCCCCACACCACACACACAGGCTCGTGGATGGTGGACAAGGGACCAAGAAGCACATGATCACCTCCTGGACCCAGAGATCAGTGACAGAAGGGTGATCCCTCACTCTCCAGGTGACACATGTGCAAAACTTCCTGCAAGGGCTTCTTACAGCTCTGTCCTCTGTTGGGTGAGGCTGCTTCCCACTTCAAAGTCTAAGAGCCCTTTTTCCATCTTCAGCTAAGGGCTTCAAGTTTGTAACCCACACCCACTTCTCTTGGCTAGAAGAGTTTGTTGCTCTGCACAGAAGCATGTTGAACACGGGGAAGCCTGCTCCATGCTTTGCAGGGGAACCCATTTTACTATCTTAACATAAAAGTTTACATTTAAACCAAATCAGAAATTTGAACTCATATAGCTAGTAGAAACAATTGCTCTCTGTTTTCAGGATTACAAACATCATCCACAGCCAAAAGAAAACCAAGAGTCCCTGGGTCTATTTGCAGTGTTTGGGCTTCCTGTGCACTTCAACTAAGCATGCAGTCCTTAAAAAGTCATATCCTTTCCCATAACACTCTGCCTGGGTTGCAGTTCTGCATTCATAGAAATCTCAAGAAATCCTGAGACCTTAGCAAAAGCCGCATGCTAGCTCTTTAAAATGAAAACAATGAGTGTTAACATCATTTCACATTGGCTGCGTCTGTGCCTGCCATGTAGGTTGGTAGTGAATCATCATTCAGAAATTATTTTGGTACAAAAGTGAAACATAAAGTCTCCACCAAATAAATAGTTTTTATTAAAAGCTTTTATGTGACAACAGTCCCTTTCTTGGCATCAATTCCCGGAAATGATAAAATATGACTCATTAGCATAGAACAACTCATATTCCAAACAGTATAATTGCTCCCACGGTACTTGTACTTAACTCTCAGCCAAGAGGCCAGCCTGGGTGATGACACAGCATCCTTTTCCATGTTGTCCTTATCTGATCAACTTTGCTTCAAAACTGAGTTGGATCATTTCTGCTCAGTAAAGGTAATGCTTCAGCTTGATTCCCACTCCTTTTGTGATAGCCTCACCAAATACTTGCACTCACAGCAACCTCCCTTGCTGGAGGTCAAAGCACTTGTCTACCTTGTTAATTGCCCATTGTTATGCACTGTCTTCACAGTTAATGTCCTAAATAATTCTCTCTCCGTATAATTGAGACTTCCTTATTCTAAATTCTAATGTAACAGGATTCATCACCAGGAAAATTTCTTTTCTAGTTTATGTGAATTATGTAAAATGGAAATTGTGTTCATGAAAATTAGGAAAAGATGGGGGGAAACAAAGAGAATAATAAACAGAAGTGAAGCAGATGGAAGTTCTATAAAGACAATAATCATTAACATTAATTTAGTGCTTACTATATGTCACATACTGTCCTAAGCAGCTCACATATATTGTCACTTAATATCCATAATCCCCATGAGACATGTACTTCCCCAAAAATCCACTACACAGTGTGGAGGTCTAGGACTATTACAGAGCCACCAACCGATCTCCTCTACTTCTGGGCTCACAGCAAACTATGCTCTTGTGATGGGTTTAATTATTGGCCCATTTCTTTACCTCTCCCTATGTCACCCTTCCACTAGGGGTGAGTTCTACTTCCCTGCCCCTTCACTTTGGGCTTAGCCATGTGACTTGCTTTGGCCATGATAAGCACATGTGATGCATTTGTCTGGTTGGTCTTCTTCTCTAGTAGTAAGTAGAATAATGTCCCCCCAAAAAACCACGTCTATCTGGAACCTCAGAATGTGACCTTATTTGGAAATAGGGGCTTCACAGATATAAGGTAAAGATTTAGATGAGATCATACCGAAGTAATGTGAACCCTAAATCCAATAAGAGACAAAAAAGAACACAGACCTACAGAGAACACCAACCTAGATAATGGAGACGGTTTGGAGTTATGTTGCCATAAGCCAAGAAACACCTGAAGCCACCAAAAGCTGGAAGAAGCAAGGAAGAATTCTTCTCTAGAGCCTTTAGATGGAGCATGGCCCTACTGATGTCTTGATTTTAGACTTCTAGCCTCCAGAACTGTGAATAAATCAATTTATGTTATTTTGAGCCACCCAGTTTGTGGTATTTTGCTATGGCAGCCCTAGGAAATAAATAGACCTCCTATGGTCCTGCCATCACCTTGAGAAGAGCTTCCTTCAGGTAGCTTCTGCCCTTTGAGCCTGAACCCAAGGATGAACACATGGGGAGTGGACCTGAGACCAAGCCACCCAACCAAGCCCAAATCAGTGAGGCTGCAGCCAACCTGAAAACCCACAAGTGTGACAATAAAGGCTTACTGTCTTTACAAAGTCAGTCAAAGTGATGAGACAATTCTAAGTTCTGGCCCTGAAAACTACCAAACATCATTCTCCATGCTCCTTTCTCTTCTACAGGAGACCACAACCTGAAAAGGCACCTGCATTCTCCCTCTACTCAGGAACACCTGTTGTGTTTGTTTGTTTGTTTGTTTGTTTGTTTTCTTACTCTACTAAAAATAAGCTTCTCCTGGATCAAGGCTGTGCCTTGAAAGTTTATTGGTTACATACATCACCCAGTATTGCTTTAATTAAGAAAGGGAAGATGACTAACTTGTCCAAGGTCAAATAGTGATTAAATGATAAAACCAGCATTTGAACCTACTTCTGTCTGACTGTATTGTCCAGACAATTGCCAGTGAAAACAGACTGCCTCCACATTAACTGCAAAGCCTTGGAAGAGATAAAGCAAGACGCCTTAGAACTGGGCTATTATGACATTCGACAACAGAAAAGTTACTGAGACCTGTATAAGAGCTGATGGAGGAGGTAGGTTGCAGAGGTGGGGGGTAAGATAGCAGAGGCAGGCCCTAAAAGGAAAATATGAGGAGGCAGAAATTAGCAACTTCCAAGTAATCCAATAATAATAACTATTATACATAGCACATACTTTGTGACAGGCACCGTTCAAAGGGTTTGCCTCATGTAATCTGTTCAACTACTCTGTAAGAGGGTACTATTACTATATTCACTATGATGAGGAAACTGAGGCACACAGGAGTGGAGTGACTTTCCCAAAAGCACACAGCTAGTCACTGACAGAGCTGGATGGAAATCAAGGCCAGGCAGTCTGGCTCCAAGGGATAGAAAGAAAATTAATAATACAGCATCCATTAAATATTCATTTATATATGGAAAATAACATTGATCTTATATTTATTTAGTGCAAAGCCATTGTTGTTCTTGTTTAGAGCATAAAAACCATATGCAAAAAGGCTTTGCAGAGGCTGTTCTATTCGGCTATAGCCTGGAGACACAGAGTGGCCTGCTGGCTGACTGATGGCAACTCTAATCCAGACTCTGTCATGTAAAGATAAGTGACCTAACCAGTACCTTAACCTCTAGAAAATGCCTTTTCCTCATCAGTAATGTGCAGATAATAAAATTCCCTACCATAAACAGTTGCCATGAAAATTAAATGAGAAAACCCATTTAGCACAGTGTGTGGCACATAAAAAGAGCTCAATAATTATTTTCTCTTCTTCTTTTTAAATATTGCTATGGAAATGTATTGTCTAATTAGTTGCCAAATAACAGAGATTCTGCAAGGTCCCTAAACCTGAAACTTCTTTCTACTCCTCTTTAGTTTAAACATGATTTACCTCTCTCTGAGAGCCATTTTAACTGCTTCCTGAATGGATCTCTCCACCTACCATCTCTACTTCCTCTGCCTCATTTTTGTGAGTTGCTGCCAGTTCCCAGTTCTCAGCTCCTCTCAGGTCACGCACCCACTTGACAACCTTCAACATATCTCCAATGATTCCAGATGTTCCACTTTCCTGCTACTCCCATCTCTGTACTCTTACATTCATTTAAACTGGACATCTCATTCTCCCTTAAACATTCCCTGCTTCTATGTCTTTGCTCCCCCCAGTAACTCCATCTCTCTTCACCCAATCCATCTTCTATCTCTAAGCTCAAATTCGCCTTCTTCAAGACTTTCACTTTCCCCTTCCCCTCAGTACCACTCAACTAAATGTATGACCTTCCTGCTCATTCCCAAGGCATTATCTTTGTGTCTCCTTCATGTCTTGTATCATAATATGACTTTATTCAGAGTTATTTTGGTTGTTTAACTAATCCAGTCACACGGTGCAAGCTTGTTGAAGACAGAGACTGTGTCTTTCCAATGTTTTAATATAGGTAAGATATATTGCATGGGCAGCAGGTTATGATGAATGCTCACTGAATATGTAAATTTAGTGCACATAAGTTTTACCTCTTGTATTAAATCCTTAATGTTGGAAACCATATCTAACTTATTGCTAGATCGATAGCATTTAACCAGTGCCCTGCACAGTAACAGGTATTCAATAAACACTTGTGAAATTAGTAAGGTGGGAAGACTGGATATACTAATGAATAGATGGATGGGTAGATGGATGGATGGATATATGGAGATAATCTATACATTTTTCCAAAGTTCTTTGGCTATTAGTTCTTCTAGTCATGGGCCCAGTCTCCAACTCACTTTGAAAGAAGTAATACTCATCCACGGCCATTGCTGAGAAACAAGGCATAGAGAGAATTCCTAAACCACTTTTGACAAACTGGGCACACATATAAACCCAACATTTATTCCTTAAAAACCAACAAGCCATTTGGGAAAGGATGTCCTTCAGCAATGGAAATGCTGCTCTGCACCTGACAGCAGTGACTGACTGAGAGGCAGCAGCTGGGGCTACCTGTTCAGCCACTGCCTAGAGCAGGCTCTAATGTTCCACTGTGAACAATTCCACTAAGTTTGCTTTTAGAGGAAAAATGCAAGACTGACTGTAGAGAAAGCCAAAGAAGCAGTCATCTTGGCTAGACAGGCCCTAAACAAAATCATAAAGGACGTAAATATATTTGTAGTGAACTCTATTTACCCTTTTTGCCCAGTCACCCACCTTTCTAAACTTCATTTCATTCCACAGTGATCCAATGTGCTTATGCAGCCTTGGTCCCATTATGGAAGAAATCTAATAAAGCAGATAAAAACTAATTCTGAATAACACGCTGGTGCCCTCTCAGGGGAAATTATATTTTAAAACAGGATCACTGAGAAAGGACAGTGTAAATCCAATGAACTAACTCCCTAATTCTTTTTTTTTAATTCTTTTTTTAAATTTTTTTTAACATTTATTTATTTTTGAGACAGAGAGAGACAGAGCATGAACGGGGGAGGGTCAGAGAGAGGGAGACACAGAATCTGAAACAGGCTCCAGACTCTGAGCTGTCAGCACAGAGCCCGACGCGGGGCTCAAACTCACGGACCGTGAGATCACGACCTGAGCCGAAGTCGGCCGCTTAACCGACTGAGCCATCCAGGCGCCTCTCTTTTTTTTAATTCTTGAGAAAGAGAGAAAGAAAGAGAAGGACAGAGAGAGGGGGACACAGAATCCAAAACAGGCTCCAGGCTCTGAGCTGTCAGCACAGAGTCCAACGCAGGGCTCGAACTCACAAACTGTGAGATCATGACCCGAGCCAAAGTCGGACACTCAACTGACTAAGCCATCCAGGCACCCCATTGAATCCTGAATTCTTGAATTTTTAACATTGTTTCTACCTGTCTCATCTAAACAACAGAGTTTAAAGTAGACCATAAACCCAGGTATGTGTTTTAGATACCCTAAATTCACACAGCTAATGAAAGAACTGTCCCTCTAAGAACAAGGTAGCCCATAGCCTGGCCAGAGTATATCGTCACAGTGCGGGACCAGTTAGAATTTCAAGCCCCAAAGCCTGGATTTCAGAGACTCAGCTTGCTGAGAGGGAGGGCAAATGGTTTCATTATATGCCCAAATAAGATACTTATGGATGCCAGATATAAAAGGCAGTTGATTCTGTGCTCTTTCAAGCAGACAAACTTTCAACTTATCAAGGTTGGCCAAGGCCAATAAATTGTGAAGGCATCTCCATGAAAAACAAAGGAAGCAATGGAACCCACATCCACTCAGGTCATATATTATATGTATCCTTTATACTGCTGATAATCCACCATAGAGAAAATCAAGTAAAAGCAACCTCCAAGGCATCATTCTCACCCATCCTTGAACATGGACCAGTCTCTTTGGTCTAGCCTAGCCCAGCAATTAATAGAATCTACTAAGCAAATTGCAAGAGATGTTAGGTTTTAGTTATGGACTATCATTAGAGCATTTATGAAGATCACAGAAAGGACAGGGCCCATTTTAAAACACTGTATAGAAAAGTCTTTTTTTGTTCATCCCAAGGATAAACTGATTATCCTAGTCTCCCATATCTTCTAGAGTAATCAGTGTGGCAATTTAGAATTACAAGCCATGTTAGGGCAATCTGGGTGGCTCAGTCAGTTAAGTGTCTGACTCTTGATTTCAGCTCAGGTCATGATCTCTTGATTCATGAGATCGAGCCCCACATAGGGCTCTACACTGACAGGGCAGAGCCTGCTTGGGATTCTCTCTTCCTCCCTTTCTGCCGCTCCTCCACTCATTCTCTCTCTCTCTCTCTCTCTCTCCCTCCCCCACATACAAAATAAATAAACATTTAAAATTTTTTTTAAAAAATAAT
Source organism: Lynx rufus (assembly GCF_022079265.1). Taxonomy (NCBI): domain Eukaryota; kingdom Metazoa; phylum Chordata; class Mammalia; order Carnivora; family Felidae; genus Lynx; species Lynx rufus. The sequence continues at coordinate 125,571,085 of NW_025814823.1, read as the reverse complement.
GACAAGCCACATTAAAAACCTAAACTAAAATGTGTTCAGAATGATCCAAAACTATCAAATTTTCAGTGGAATTTTACTATTAATGTATTTCATGTTCAATTGTTCTTTGAAAATTGCCACCCTATATGTATAAACTATAAGTAACAATTCCCTAGAGCCAAAGTATTTATTAATCAGGAAGTTAAGTAATATTTATAAAGGTGTTTTTGTATTAATAAAATTGCTGTTAGGTATGTCATCTCAAATCCTCTAAACAACCCTACAAGTTTAAGATTATTATTTTTATCGCTATTAACACCATTATTATAGGTTTGGAAACTATGCTAATGAACATATCTGAAGTCATAGCAGCTAGTGAATGATGGTTTCTAGGACTCAGATTCAGGTCTTATCTTGTAACTCAATATTCCATATACTTCTCACTGCACTATGATTCTTCAGCAAAACCTTTCAGCATTTTCCTGTTCCCTGCTAGGTTGGGAGTCCTGTGGACTCCTGCAGTAAGTTCTCTGGTAGTGACTATTACCCTCAGTAGCCCCCAAATAATCAATAGCATACTGATTAGTATACTTTGCTTAGCTCGGAGGCCCTCAGTAAACACTTGTGACCCCAATAAATATTCTCTGAGCTAGTGAATTCAGAATCTAGACCCTACATGTTCATTTATAGGGCCTTGATCACTTCCTAGGAATGAGGAACATTTCAGAATATGCAGACACACATACACACATATTGTGTATCTATGTGTGTAAGAACACACACGTATGTGTGTATGCCAGTTCACCTCTCTCAATCAATCACTACGAAACCTCTCCAGGGACTAATCAAGACCTAATTTGTGTAATGTGTCAAACTATAATTTAGGGATCTCTGATGTTCATATACCCCACAATTACTGTCAATGACGAAACTGGAGTTGCTGACAGCCACATAAAATCTCGTATTCCATCAACAGCTAAAATATGGTGGAAACTGCACCTGCAACCTGAATTCCTTAATCTATGTCACTGCCTTTTTGAAAAGCACTAATAAATGTCAATGGAGTGAAAGGACAAGATTATAGGCTTCTTTCTTCTCATAGAAAAAATCACTATGCACTGGCTAGAAACCAGCAGCGTATCATTAGCTGGAATTGTTAAGCCATGGCACTGCTGATCACTGTAAACAGAGGTGTTGGTAAGGGACTAGCAGCTGAAATCCCTCCAGTCTCATAGCCAAAGTTCACATGCAAATAGCAGAATAATACTTTTAAATTGAGATCTGCATATCGGAACTCTTCTGTATATAAGTCTACAAAACTGACCTGTTGGCTCAATTACTAGGAAAGTTGATGGGGGAATGGTAAGGGTTAGGGGTAGGTATTCTAGAGAAGAGTTGTCCAAAAGAAATATAATGCAAGCCACAGATGGAAGTCACATGTGGTTTTTAATTTTCTTCTAGACACACTTAAAAAGGAAAAAGAAACAAATCAATTTTAACAGTATATTTTATTTGACCCAATAGATCCAAAAGAGTATCATTGTAACATACAATCAATATAAAAATTATTGAAGTATTTTATACTTTTTTTAGTACTAAGTCTTTGAAATCCAGTGTGTTTACACTTTCATCTCAATTTGGACTAGTCACATTTCAAATAGTCAAAACTAAGGCCATGGTTGCCAGACGTTACAGTAGAGGTAGAAATGAATAGGCAGACCACAGAGGATTTTTAGGGCAGTGAAACTACTCTGTATGATACCATAATGGTGGAGACATGTCGTTATACATTTGTCCAAACCCACAGACTGAACTGTACCAAGAATGAACTGTAATGTAAACTATGGACTCTGAGTGATGATGATGTGTCTTATAGATTCATTAACTATGACAACTGTACCACTCTGGTGAGGAATACTGATATTGGGGGAGGATGTGCATGTGGAGGGGCAGGGGTAGGCGATAAATCTCTGAACCTTCTGCTCAATTTTTCTACGAAACTAAAACTGCTCCCAAAAAATGAAGTGTATTTACAAAAAGTTACACAGGACTAGTAGCTATCAAATGGCACAGCACAGTTCTGGAAGAGCTGCATCCCACTAGAGTCCTGGATAAGGACAGGATTTTGTGGAAATGCAGTTATGTTAGTCAGGATTCTGTAGGTTTCCCATATCAGAAATACATTTCAAATTAGCATAGGCAAGGAGGGAAAGAGACAGAGATACTACTTACCTCAAAGACTGCTACCAGATATCAGTATCTCTCCTATTTCTGCTTCCATGTGCCAGCTCTCTCCACAATCTAGAACTACAACTTCTAGAAGCATCTGAACTCATACCATCTAGCATCATGGCCAGAACAGAGAGAATTCTCCCCCATCAATTTTGATGTAAAAACTCCCAGAGAAGGATTCTGATTGGCCCAGACTGGGTAGTAAGTCCACCTGTGTGGCACAGAGGGCAGGATACTGTGTGTGGAATCCCATACCATGCTATGCACTATGCATTATGTACCTCAGAGTTCTAGTGTGGAGTCCAGAACCTCACGGCTAAAGGAGAGAGGAGGCTTGCTTTCTAAAAAAAAGAGGTGATGCATGCACACCAGGCCAAGCATACCGTGTGACTGTGTCACAGAAATCAGTAGGATCTCCCTAGAGGATTGGTTCCCATTCAAAAAGCTCTTCCCAGACACCAATCAGAAAGTTCCAGCAACCATGAAAACCCCACTGGTCCTGTTCATCAAGACATAGCTGCAGAAAAATGGGACTTGGGCCCAGGTTCCTAAGCTCAGAATTTAGCATTCCTTTCAACACAGGTGTGATTTTTAATGGAAGTGTAACTCCACCCTACAGGTATTTAAAATGTTACCAGGGCAGTTTTGATTGTCATAATGAACCATGGGGTACAACTGGCATTTAATGGGAAGGAACCAGAGATGCCTTAAAAAGAAGATGTTGCGTTTCTCTTGCCCTTACTGCACACTGTCAAATATTTCTAGTGCCAACAATATCCAGTTAAATGATGTCTGTTTCCTTTAAAACCGAGCACATTCATTATCACTACCTACAAGCATCTGTCTCTTTCAGTAAGACTTCTAGTATGGCTGTGCCTGAGCATCTGCATGTGTGCATCATTTTATTTTGTTTTTTATAATGTATGTTTATTTCTGAGAGAGACAGAGACAGAGAGTAAGCGGGGGAGGGGCAGAGAGAGAGGAAGACACAGAATCTAGAGCAGGCTCTAGGCTCCGAGCTGTCAGCACAGAGCCTGATGCGGGGCTTAAACTCATGGACCGTGAAATCATGGACCTGAGCTAAATGTGGATGCTTAACCGACTAGGCCACCCAGGCACCCCCCCCCCCGCATCATTTTATTTTAAACTGATTTACTTTTATTCTTTGTATTATAGTTAGAACCTCATATTGACTATTTAGTTATGTGTTTTGTGTTTCAATGACCTATAAATTTCATTTCAAGATAATAAAAGGGACATTACAAAATATGTATTTAAAAGGTAGACATTGATGGGGTTGAGAATCTCTGAACTATACCAAGCACAGGCAGAAGTCCCTGGAGAGAGATAAAGAAGGAACCACAAGAGGATAAGCAAGAGGGATGCAGAGAGCTTGAACATAGGCAGAAAGAGAAAGTCAAAAGGAGAAGGAGAGGCAGGGCAAGGATGAGAAAGGAAGTCATCTTCCCCACCACCACCACCACCCACCACCTTAGCACCTCTCCCACTTCCAGAGAGCTCCACTCTCTTATGCTCCACAGGCCTTTTTCTCTTGTTGAATGGTCTTCTGCAGCCTAACAGTGGCATGGCATGCCCACTGACAGCATATCCCTGGCAAGATCAACTAAGAGCAATTATTTTCAAGATCCTAAACCCAAACTTCTCATTGGCTCTGCCCCTGGGCTGTGAGATGACAATCATCAGAGAGAAAAATGGAAGTCACTGGCCAGATCCAGGAATGGAAAGGAAACCGTGCTGGAATATAACATTGCAACTTTGAAAGTTACTCATAAAGACTAAGTAGAATATCCACATACATCAGGTGCATCTTAAGTCAAAGGCAGAATATTTCATTTTACATACCCCGTATTACAACAATGTTTTTAAAAATGCATGATTATGGACAGTAACGTAACACGGCAGGGGCAGGATATTTCAAAAAGTAAAATATAGTTGCTGTGATATTGGTATTGAATTGAAATTAACAATTTTTTCTTTAATAGCTTCCATTACAATTAAATATTTCCCTCCCAAAGAAATCTGTCCATTTCACTCTTCCTTTACTTCCCTACTATAAAGCATCTCTCCTTCCCATTGATTCATTTCTGGACTTTTTCTAACTGGGAAATCAACTGGGTCCTTTCTTCCACTGATAGGCCTCCTTCAACTTCCCTGCAAAAAAATGTATAAGCTTTACTGGGAAGTTAGTAATTAGTATCAGTTGCACTGATACTTCAACTTAAAACCATTTTCCATAATTTCTTTCAGAATATTAACATTAATCACACCATTCTGACTAATGTTGAAATAAACTTCTTACTTTCTTAACAGGCTATAATAACTCTTTAACAAAATAAAAAGCCTACAGAACACATGCATCAGATATATGCATTTTGAAGGAGGGTAGATTAAAAAAGAATTTTTTAAAGCAGAATTTAAATTTATTAATATAGATAATGGTGGAATTTTTTAACATTTTTTTTAACAACTGTAAGAATCATAGGCAGAACAGCTAGCAATGGCTGACTCATATTCTCTGCATCACCTTAATTCAAGAATAAACTAATATGTAATTGTACTTTACTGACCATAGAAAATCAGACACACAGAACCCCATTCTCCATGACTTCTCTGCATCTGTCAAAACCGTTGACCATTCTCTCTTTAAAATCTTTCTTTTGATTTTCACAAAACTGGACTACCCCAGTTTGCCTTGGTCCACTCCCTATAGGCATGAACAATTTCTCCATTCAGAAAAGGAAGCAATGAGAGGGACTGCTCCTCTCAGCAGAACTGTGCCGAAAAGAAATTCAACCAGCAAAGTAGAAGCTTGGGCTGGTCATCATAACAAAGAAGGGTCCGTTGGACAGGGTCAGTTACCTCAGACCAAAAGAAATTACACTTCAAGGAATTTCAGAGAAAAGATAGCTCATTTCCTGATCAAACAGGCTCTAAAGCATTTTTAAAAACTTGCTTCAGGGGGTGCCTGGGTAGCTCAATCAGTTAAGTGGCTGACTTCAGCTCAGGTCATGATCTCACAGTTTGTGAGTTTGAGCCCTGCAATGGGTTCTGTGCTGACAACTCAGAACCTGAAGCCTGCTTTGGATTCTGTGTGCTCCTCCCCTGCTCCTCATTCTCTCTCTCTCTCTCTCTCTCTCTCTCTCTCTGTCTCAAAAATAAATAAAAACATTTTTTAAAATTTTAATAAAAAAATACAAAATAATAACTCACTTCAGGTGGCACTTGCCTCTCAGTTGTTATACCTGTGGGGGCACTCCCAAAAGACTCCATGCACCTCCCACTCCCCTCACATCTCTCAACCTGTAAATCACCTGCCCATGCCTCTCTCTATATCCAGGTTCTATCTTTCCTCAAAGCTCCCTTGAGGTCTTTCTATATGAAGTGTTCCCTGACTGCCTCAGCCTAGGCAACAGCTCCCTCCTCTGAACTTCCTGTCTGGATTCTTTATTTGGCACTTAGCATATGCTGGCTTCATCTATTTCTTGTTTTTGCCTATGAGCCAAAGCTCCCAAACTGAACTGGAAGTTCTTCTAGGAAAGAAGCTACTTCTCTCTCTCTATAATTCCCACAGTTCAAAATAATGGCCAATGAATGTTGTAAATATAACAAAGATGCTTACTGTCACTTGCCAACATCTGTTCACCCCCATGGTTATTTTGAGTGAAAAGACTTGAAACCTGGGTTCTGTTCTTGTCCATTCCCCAATTCCTCGTTGAGTCACAGGAGCAAACTTTAAGCTAAAATGCAGTTTCTCGTTCATTAAATGATCCATAGATACAACATAGGTGTGGCTCACAGCTCAGTGAGCAAATATTCCCAAATACTTTGAGCTCTTCGAATGACAGATGCCACTTATTAATGTTATTTTTCAGCGGATATTGTCTCTGTCCTGGCATGTTTTGTGAAAAAACAGACTTCCTTGATTCTCTGTATAACTCCCTGACCCTTCTGGAGTTCACATTGGACTCCTTGCCCTTGACCAGCTATGCACCTAGGACCTAAACTTATCCCTAGAGGTGACTGCTTCACCCTTCTCTTCCTGCTGGATAGAGTTCTCAGGAAGGAGCAGAGAGAGCTAACCGAAAAGGGAGGGTGGGCTTCTGTACAAGGCCCACTCTACACTTAAGCTACACTCTAAAAATTTCACACAAAGGCAACTTCTAATTGTAAAGAAAATTCTAACTAAAATTAATGGCCTAGAGCATCTTATTCATTAAAGGCACCACCTGTGGACCCACTAAGACACTCCAAATGTTGCAGTATCTGATGGACTGTGCCCACTACAGCGGACTGGAACTTTTTTAAAAAATTTAGAGAGGTAATATAAACTTGGAATTGTGACTCCCACTCCCCCACCCCCGCTTAAAATTTCCTTGGATAAATTTCTTAACCACCCCGAGCTTCATTTCTTTGTTCAAAAAAATGAAGATTCTACTCTCTCATGAAAATGATGGCCAAAAATTGTTTTAAAATGCCTTCTTTTGCTAAGAACTTCAACAAATTTTCCTCCCATTTACAGCTCTAAACTGTTGGATTCCTAATTATGAAAGCAGTTCATCAGACATAAGAACAATTTTCCGCAGATGTAATAGGTTTTCAATTAAACTAGTAACAGAAATTTTAAATTTTCAGACTTTTAAAAAATCCAGAAAGATGTTTTCACTTGAGGTGTGGGTTCTGAGCTCTAATTGGTTGTCTTAATTGTTTGTTTTAGTTTTCCAAGAGTTGTGTCCATATCTTATTTTGGCTCTTCATTCATGGTGATACAAGGTGGCTATTTCCCATGCTGGTCTATGGTTCAAGTGTTTAGGAGACTTAACAGCTCATTGACACTAAATTAACATTAATGAATGCTGCTGATAAATATGTGAAAATGAGTCATACGAAATCATACTTAGTCAATATAATATTAATGTCTTAAGGCATATTTTTATCTAATCATATTTTAATCTAATCATCTAATCATGGAATAGCTCCATATCCAGGAACTCACAGACTAATGTGAAAGACAAAAAAGTAAGCAAGTTCTGCACTAAAATGTTAAAAGCTATAACTGACATAAGCAGCAAATGCTAAAAAACACGAGGTGCTCAAAAAACAAAACAAAACAAAAAAAACACGTAAGAGATTTGAGAAGAGGAATGAGGACAGAGGAAAGTCAGAGGAGACTTCCATAGTTCAGTCACTCCTAAGTTGAGCCTTTGAAACAAGTAATTGCATTAATAATAATAATAGTACAACCATGAACAAGGCATTGCACCTATGCAATAAAATGATGCATTTTTACAAGCATCATCTCATTTGTCTTTGTCCCAATTCAGATAGAATCTCTATTTAACAGACAAGGAAACAAAGACTTAAAAGATTACATAGCAAGTATGCAGTTGTTCCAAATTATTTTGATGAACTAGCCAGAGAAGCAAGAATTGGGACACATTCATATTTTCCCTAACTCATTCACCAAGCCCAAGTAAAGTGAGCTTTATTACTACCCACTTTTAAAAATGCAGGAGGTGGAGAAAAGGAAAGGAAATGCCTCATCATCACTAGCCTTTCCCATATCAACTCACCCCCATACCCTGCCAGGACCTTAGGACAGAATATTTTCAGTCTGAACAACATTTCCAGGACAGATGTCTGGGAGGTTGGTCATGTTTCATTTATTCAAAAGAAAACATTCGAATCCATATAACACATTCAACATCTTAACCTAAACTCTTTCAGAATGACTCTCACCCTACTTTTTCCAAAGGTGACATAGGAACAATATTCCTTTGGAATTCCCCTAAGTGGTGCAGGTAGGATTTGAACCCAGGTCTGTTTAAATCTAGAGTCTTTCATAAAAATCCATTATAAAAGCATTGTTTTTATAACATCCCAGCCACCTTTTAATCTGCATATACATTATCCCAGTGCCTTAATTTCTCAATTTCTTTTCACAGACTCTGTCTTCCAAGACTTCACTCCATTTGTGTCTGCTTCTCCCCCTCCACTAGACACACAGCCCTTGATTTGCCCATCACAGAATTATTAACAAACACCAACTGCCAAGCATTATATTGAGGGGTGGGAAAGGAAATTACATATGAGCAGATGTTGTTTGGTGAAATTTTTAAATGCAAAACTAAATAATGTATTGTTTATGGGTAATACAAATACGGAAAAATACTTTAAAAATCAGTGAATGATAAACACACAATTTGAGATGGCGGTTTCATGGAGAAGGAGAGTACATGGGGCAAAAAGGAAATAAGATTAGGAGAGAGATTTATATGACAAGTGTTAAAATTTACAGGGAATGTTCTAGTTTTTAAGGTAAATGGTGACTACACAGATGTTATTTAGCTATTCTTGATATTATCAATATTAATTTATATGTATGAAAATTTTTCATCATTTTTAAAGCAAGCCCACCATTGCTCACTTCAAGAAAAATGTTGATATTCATCCTTTACATCAAAAGATTTTTGCACATTAAAGCTTACATGTCATTGTCTTGAAGAACATCTACCCATATGGACATCAGGTAAAATCTCCTCTAAAAAAGCTGCTGTGACTTTGAGTAGATAAAATCCAGTGAAGATTCCTGGGTCTAACTGAAATCAATACTAATTATTGCAAGAAGGTTGGCTGATTCATTGGCCCATTTCCAAGGCCAAATTCCAAAAGGGGAATAAGAAGTTTTAGAGGCAACCATCAACAACAGGCCAAATGACACCTTTGATTTTTGTTTTGTTTTGTTTTGTTTACTAGACTCAGTTAGCCATCTGTGGAAAATTATTCTGGAAACACAGCCATTATTTTATCCAGCTTTTTGTTCTATGGCTTTAATAAATTAATGAGGTGTTAATCAAATTCACACGTGAGAGACTACAACAAATTCACAGGCCTAAGGATTTGGACCAGCCCTGGGGATCATTGTAATCTCTCCAAGTGGATCTTTCCTTCTTTTCCTGGAATGTATTAGTATGCAAAACTAGGTAAAGTATATCAAATCATACAAATGCTAAAAGAAAAACTTCTCTATGACTTGAAGACTAAGAGTGCCTCGTTAGGGATATCAATAATTTTTATCACCTGCACATAATAAACATGTCATCTTTACCAAAAGTTTCTAAGGGAGAAAGATTTTTAAAGGAGGGGGAGAGGGAACAAAAGAAAATCAAGAATTCTAACCAAGAATCTTACAGAAGAGGAAAGATGAGCTTGTTTTAATTCTATCAAGATCCAGAAAGCAGTGAAATTGCCTAATCATCCATGGAGATTACATGAATGTATGAAACAAAACAAAATAAAATACATGGTCTTTCTTGGCTAAAGCAATGTGATTTGATCTGAGTGGAGAACAGAGTTCTCAAATCATGCCAGTCAATTTCTATTTAGTTCTAACGAACCCTTCCACCCTCATAAAGACTATTTCCCTCCCTGTCCCACAGCTCTCCTAAGGGATAGACTTTCTTCCTCACGTTGGCAAATAACTTTCTCACCAAATGTTCCTTCAATAATACACTGATAATTTCTTTCTTACTGTTTGTGCATTTATTTTAACACATACCCACTATCATCAAGACATGATGTCTCTTGGACCATACAATGTGAAATTTATAGATCAATTTGCATGGCAGAATTGCCCATCATAATCATTGTTAGCATCAATAAATCATCTTGAATTCTGTATGAGTTTCAAGAAGTAAGATAAGAAAGAGAGAAAACTTTGGTCAAGGATTCAAAATTAAGTGTTCATGCATATCACAGCTGCTCTTTATAAAGTCAGGTCACAAAATAGACATCTACCAATAAATCAGCCATAAAGGATGTGTTAACACACATTGCTAGGAATTCTTTAAATATGATGCAGGAAACATGCAGACAATCCGTAGGTATTTTTCTGAGTAATGGTATAGAGTCACCAGCTGGTGACCTGGAAGGAAGAAAATCCATTTTCTATTTGATCCAAAGTAGCATAACCTGAGAGCAGAAACCCTGCACCTCAGAACAGAGGACTCAAGTGTGAATCCTTGGCTCTTCCACTTCCTAACTTGAAGCAACTTACTTGCCTACTGTGAGGCTATTTCCCCATCTGAAAAAGAGAGAAAATAACCCTATATCACAGGGTTATTGAGGATTAAATGAACCGACATATGTAGGATCCTGATAGAAAGTTGATGCTCCAGGGGTGCCTGGGTGGCTCAGTCAGTTAAGTGTCGGACTTCAGCTCAGGTCTTGATCTCACCATCAGTGAGTTTGAGCCCCACATCCAGTTCTGTGCTGATAGCTCAGAGCCTGGAGCCTGCTTCGGATTCTGTGTCTCCTTCCCTCTCTGCCCCTCCCCAATTTGTGTTCTGACTCATTCTTTCTCTCAAAAATAAATAAACATTAAAACAATTTTTTAAAGAAAGTAGATGTTAAAAATGGTGATTATCATCTCTGGGGTTTGTTTTGCTTACCCACCCAGCCCTCCAACCTCCAATGTCATTTTCAAATTGCCCCCAAACTCCCTTACCATAGTGGTCAGGAGTCCTTCAATCACAAACAACAGATATCCAGTGCAAATTAGCTTAAGCAAAAAGAGAATATAGAGGTTTTGAGAAACTGAATATAGAAACAGACAATGGCCAGACCATATATAAAAAGAGAACTCTTATCCACAATCTCTGTAGCAACCACCTCAGGAAGTCAAACAACAACCCTCATGGCCATTGGCTCAAAATATTCAAGATTTGGTCAGTAACTTCCCGCTTCTCTAATTTTTGACCCTGCTTCCAACTTAGGACCAACGAGACAAAGTGAAGTATGGCTCCCCAACCAATCACACAGGATGTCCTATACCAACAACCTCCAGTTAGGACATACCTGAAGCCTTTACATTTTCCAATATAAAGCCTTCCCACTGCTCTGACTGTCCTTGAGTCTCTGGCAAGCAAAAGTGATGATGGCTGACTCCTTCACCAAAGCAAGCTCTAAATAAATAGGCTTTTCTTGTTCTCATTTGAATGGTCTTTGTTTATTTTCACAATTTGGAAATGATGGGAGGACGAATGGATGGCACAGTTGGATGCAACAGTGGATATGATGTATCCCTGTCTGTCTCACTCATTCTCTCTCTCTCTCTCTCTCTCACTGTTGCTTGCCTTAGCCTTCCTCGAGGTATCTTCTCCTCTCTGGAGTCAGGCTTCTTCTTTTGTGCAAGTAGACAAAATACCAGGCTTACGTGGTAACACTTAGGAACCAGAGCAGAAAAAAATCTTTCCTCTCTTAACTTTTCCCACTGGAAATAGCCTCACTGCCAGTGATATTGTGGCCACCTCCCCCCTCCTCCAGTCTGAATCCTGGTTTCAGCAGGATAACAGAAGAAGCACAGAGCTCCTGCTCCTAGAGAGCCAGTTCCTTCCCCAGCCCCAGCACTACCTGCCTTACCCCTACAGCCTGGTCAAGGTTCTGGTTAAGGTCACCAATGACCTCAATGTTTCCAACACTAGTGTTAATTTATTTACATTCTTACATGATCCAAACTGACTGACCTTACCCTAGGAAACCAGAGCTGATAATCTTGCTCCTTACTTCTTTAAGAAACTAAAAGCAATCAACAGAAAACTGCCTCATTTCCCTAACAGTAATTTTACCAACCTAGCCTCATCTGTACCATATACTCTGCCTCATGTAAATGACAAAAGATGAACTGTCCCTGACCCTAAGTCCAAACCCTCCACTTGATACTATTCCCATCCCCTCTTACCTTCTGAAGGTCTTCGCCATTACAATTATTCCCTCTGTGTCCTACCTCTTCAGTTTTCCCTTTGCTATAGGATCATTCCACCAGCATATGTGTGTGATGTAATATTTCTTATTAAAAAGCAAAACAATACAAAAAGCAAAACAAAACCAAAACGTTCCCCTAACCCCACATCCATCATCCAACTATTACTCCATTTCTCTGCTCCCTGCAAGATTACTTACTCTTCCTCTCCTCTTCTTCGACCCACTCTGTCTCTTTCAACCAAGTCTAACGTGACTTTTAATCTCTACTCTCCACTAAAACTGCTCTTGTCAAAGCCGAAAACCTTCACCATGCCAGATCCAATGTCAGCGCAGTCCTCAATTTTCATGACCTGTAGCATCATTTGCACAGTGAATCCCTCCCACCTTTTTAATTTTTTTAACATGCTTTTCATCAAATCCATGCTCTCCAGCTTTCTTCCTAGCTCAGACCTTTTCCTCCTCTTCCAGCCCACCTTGTAGAGCTAAATGATGCTCCAGGACTCCTTATTTGGCCTCCTTTCCAATTCATGGAGACTCATTATCTACATGATCTCTGATCCGTCCAGTTCTGTCATTGGATGCCATCTACTCAGATGATGTCTACCTTTTCCTCTGAGCTCTGAACTTATACATCCACATGTCTACTTATATATCCAGTTCTCTACTTAATATTTCCTTTTGGTTGTGTAACAGACATCCTTAAATTTAATATGACTCAAACTGACCTTCTGATTGTGTTCACTTAGACTGACACAAGGCTTCCCTCATTTCAGTTGATGACTCAGTCTGGATTCCATGCCAAATCTCAAATGAAGGAGAGTGTTATTACCAGACAGGAGATGGAAAAGCCTGCAGGCCAAGACAAATTAATCATTTCCATACCCCATAACCCAGTCCTCAACTATCCTTGCTACTCAGCAGAGAACTTAGTTAGCCTCCTATTCTACTGGGAAAAGTAACGTATGCACCAACCTTTACTCCTGCCTTCTAGTTCAAAGTGAGCTTTCCATCTGTGCCCTTGGTCCTGTTCTTCACTTTTCCTCATTTGTGGTGCTCTATTGATAATCCTCTTTCCCTGCACTTCAGCATTTTCCTCAGTGGGGCTTCCTTCCATTTCTTCCCAGGGACTGCCTAAAATTTCACCCTGGAATAGCTGAGATATATTGGTCCAATTTTCTCATGAATGAGCTTAGAAAACTAAATAACGCTTTTTTAATTTTATAGTAAATATTAGAAATATTTAACTCAAATTGAATAGAAACAGGTAGAAATAATCAATTTAAAATAGTGACAAAGTAAAAAATGTATGTGGAAAACTTCTAACAGATTTTTTTTTACTTAGGTATAGTTGACACACAATATTATATTAGTTTTAGATGTACGACATAGTGGTTCAGCTTCTCTCTGTATTACACTATGCTCACCACAGTGTAGCTACCTTCGGTCATCATATATCACTTTTACAATATCATTGACTATATTCCCTATGCTGTACCTTTTATTCCTGTGACATATTCATCCCATAAGTGGAAGCCTTAAAAGATTTTTTTAAACCTTATTTAAGAATTACATTTTGCTGTAAACCTAAAATTATCCTATGAAAAATAATCAAAATCATATGAAACTAACCACAACTAAAATATGACATGGTAAAAATTAAGTTTGACAGACAAATCAACCCTTCTTGACTAAATGTGAATCTGCAATATTTCACTGAGTAAATTAGGCCTGGTTGACATAGTTACCACAAAATATAATACAACAACTACACAACTATAAGCTGGCAAACTGTCCTTGTGAATTTTCCATGCAAAAGAATTTCTCTGAAGGAAAATAATTTTGGTAAAATAATAACAAAAATAGATAGTAATGGATTATTTTAACTATCTGGAAAATCGATGGAGGTATTAAGTTGGCTTTGTGGAACTAGCTCCATACGATATGCTGTCAATTTTATCAAAGTGGAGATGACACTATTTTAAATGTTACATTCACAAATAGAGAGAGGGAACATCCACAGAGTCAAGTTAGCAGGGTAAAACCATCCATTTGATTGGAACTACAGGACTAAAATATCCTTCCTAACCAGGTAGAGTTTGTACATCTCCCAGACCAGCCTCCTGCTTTGCTAACATTTTTGCAAGCAACCTTGTACTGAAATTACTACCAGAATGTAAGCCCCTCCAGGGAAAAGTTGTTGTTTTACCCACCTTTGTATCCACAGTGCCTAATAAAGCACCTAACACTTAAATGCTCCATGAGTGTCCAACAAAAATGAATACCTGAGAACAGGGCTTATCAAATTTAATGTACAACAGGCTTCTGGATATTAGAGCTGGTATCTCTGAGATTCTTTTGGTTTCTAGTTGTTTGTTATCTTGTGGGTGATAAATTCCTGCTAAAGTGGCAAATATCACATGATCCAAGCAAGAGTAAGAAGAGTGAGCAGTGACACATGCAACTGTCCCTTTTATAGGGAAAGCAAAAGCATCCCAAACAATTGTGCCATAGAATTTCACTGATGTCTCCTAGGTAGAGCTGTATGTACGACCATCCCTCACTGCAAGGTCGACTGCAAGAGCAAATGTTAGCTTTTCTTGCCTTTCTGGTGAAAAGGGTAAGAGAAGAAGGATTGAGAAGGATTGTTGATTTAACCACACAAGAATGTCTGCCATACCGCAATCTCAACAATTCCTCATCTACCCAGTTCCCCAAAGAATGAAAACAACAAGGGGCGCCTGGGTGGCGCAGTCGGTTAAGCGTCCGACTTCAGCCAGGTCACGATCTTGCGGTCCGTGAGTTGGAGCCCCGCGTCAGGCTCTGGGCTGATGGCTCGGAGCCTGGAGCCTGTTTCCGATTCTGTGTCTCCCTCTCTCTCTGCCCCTCCCCCGTTCATGCTCTGTCTCTCTCTGTCCCAAAAATAAATAAAAAGCGTTGAAAAAAAAAATTTAAAAAAAAAAAAAAAAGAATGAAAACAACAAGAGCAGCTCACCCTCCTACAGCACGTACTATGTGCCAAGGACTATTCTAAATGCAAATGTTTGGCACCTATTAATTTATTTAATCTTCACAACAACTCTGAGATTCTACTATCTCTATTTTATAGGTGAAGAAACTGAGGCACATATAGAGTAAGTAGCTCCCCAAAGTCACTCATCTGGTGAGCAGCAGAGTCAAACTCACATGGTTTGGCTTCGGAGTTTATGTTCTTAACCCCTACAGTTCATGGATTCAAAAATAAATGAATGGTAAGTGAGCCCCTAAGTAGTCGTTGTCCAACACAGCAGTTGTCAGCTTTTATTGCACCATACAATGTCACCCAGTAAAATACACCTCCAAATACCTACCTTTATTTTTCAATCTCTCTTTGGAATGCAGCCCCAAGATGGAGTAACACCATTAATATGCATTAAAATTCAAAACTTGTCCTGTTGCCTGGTTTATTTTGGGTCTGGTTATTTTTCATCGTACACCTTGGCACGTGAACCCTGTCCAAACTGTAGGTCTGAAAGGAAAGTCTTGCAAATGAGGTCCCAAAACAACAGTAGACATGTCCTTATTATAGACCTGTCTTCCAAAATGGAGGATATATTCAAATTTCAGTAACACCAGGCCCCTGAGGTACCTCTAACAACTACAGATATTTATTCTAACTAGGATGTGTTCAGGAAGTTCAAATGTTCAAATGACTTCTCCCTGGAGATGTGCATGTAGCAATGAAAATAAGCAGGGGAAAATGATAAAAATAAGATTTACCTCCTTTGGAGAGTCTGAGTTTTCCCTCCCCAAATCACAGCTAAATGAGGTTATCTCTGAATTATTTCTCTCATGGAAATTTTAATATTAAAAACCAGGAAGGCATGCCATTGTTTTCAGTTGTGAAGATGAAGTGTTGTATACATTTTTAAATTAAAAGTAACTTTTTTCTTCTCCATGGGGCCCAGTGTGCAATGGCTGCAAACAGCAGCCTCCTTGGTAGTGTATGCAGCCTGTTGATTGTACAGGTTGCCCTAAGGGACCTTGGAGACAGTTTTTTCCAGTGGACATTGAGGTTTGGCCTCACTCTTTCTCCAATCTAGGCTCCAGACAGGTATGCGGGGTGCCTTTGGAAAGCCCCAGGGCACAGTGGCCAGGGTCCACATTGGCCAAGTCATCATGTCCATCCGTACCAAGTTGCAAAACAAGGAGCATGTGATTGAGGCCCTACATAGGGCCAAGTTCAAGTTCCCTGGCCACCAGAACATCCACATTTCCAAGAAGTGGGGCTTTACTAAGTTTAATGCAGACAAATTTGAAGACATGGTGGCTGAAAAGCGGTTCATCCCAGACGGCTATGGGGTCAAATACATCCCTAATCGTGGCCCCTTGGACAAATGGCAGGCTCTGCACTCATGAGAACCTCAGCACTGCCCTTCCCCATTCATGCCCACCAATAAATGCTGCTTCCTGTCAGAAAAATAAATAACCTTGTTCTTTTTCTTACAACAAAAGTAATGTACATTCATCATAGAAAGCCTAACATAAAAGAGAAGAGAATTTTTAAAACTCACAATCACATCATCCATAGATAACCACTGTTGATATCTTGGTATATGATATATTCCCATATATAAATGGGATGCAATAAACCCCAGATGGTTTCTTATTAGGCTCTAGATTCACAATTAATGTAATTAGACCAAATCAGGGTCAATTCTTTGCTTCCAGGCAGTGGCACTGGATACTCAGCCTGAGGAAGCAAAGGAGGTATTGAATTGGAGGCAGAGAGCTGGTAGGAAGATAATCAGAGCAAAAAAGGGGACAAAACGTACTGAATTCCAGGCAAGGATCCATAATCAGAGACCAGACTCAAGAGAGGCAGGGCCAATCCCAGGTATACACAGAGAACCAGTGACATCTGATCTAGGACAGGGCAAGAGTGTAACTTTGGAAGTATGTTACAAACATAGTGATAGCATCAGATAGAGACATGGATCATGTCGAGAATTGCAGCTGATAAGCAGAAATGAACAACAGAATGGGACCTATCCCTGAGACATGTAGCACCAAGGCATTAAATGACCTATTGTCAACTTTCTGTGGCACACAGCAAAGGGACCTACGCAGCAAAACCAGGAATGGAGTGTGGTGAGAGTATCTCAGAGAAACATTAAAAAGGGACATTCACAGGGATGCCTGGGTGGCTTTGTCAGTTAAGTGGAGGACTCTTGATTTCAGCTCAGGTCATATTCTCACAGTCATGAGATCAAGCCCCATGTTGGGCTCAATATGGAGCATGGAACCTGCTTGGGATTCTCTCTCTTCCTCACTCTCTGCCCCTCCCCCACTCACACTCACGCTTCCTCATTCTCTCTCTCTCTCTCTCTCTCTCTCAAAATAAATAAATAAAATTCACAAAAAAGACACAGACAAGAGGGAAATGTGGGTCACTTGTGTTTCAGGGAGTGTGAAGTGGCTAGCCCTTCCACTTCTAGGTATGGGACAATTGATGCTATTTCTAAGCCCTGTTCAGTTGCCCTTTGTTGGTTCTGAGAGAAGAGCAGAGCAAAAAAACATGGCATTCATCCTGAACAGAGGAAAAACTGAGACGATCTGATGTGGGTTAGTGGATAACAGCATCCAGACCATCTTCATGACTGCACTGACTGTGACAGTGGCAGGATTGTTATGTGGCATATTCTGATCACGGAAGCAGAATGTATACTGATTCATCATTTACCACGCTGCCTAGAATCTATGTCAGGTAAACTTGGCAAAATGCCATTACAGGCACACAGTATGCATACTCATCAGCCATGTCAATATGGAAGACTGATGAGTTGAACGTACTGGAACCAGCAAGAATAGCTCCCTTCCTCCTCTAATGCCTTACCAGTGCCTTCTATCAACATCACTGTTCTTGCTGCAAAGAAGAATGTTTAAAGGGTCCAGATCCATCATCTCAGAGCAAGTAATGAAGGATAGAGATGGAATTAAGAGGTTAGTAATAAATTAATAACTGACACAAATGCTCTTCAGAGGTCTATAGAATCTGAGTCTCTTTTTTTTATTTATCTTTCTGTTTGTTACTGTTGCTGCTATTATTATTTTAATGAAAACCACTCTATGCCTACAAAGATCTCTGTTGCCAAACATTTTTTCAGGCACATTTCACAACCACCAAAACAGTAGTATCATCTCTAGCTCTTGAAATTTCACTATATTTCATCCTGAGGTATACAGACTCCAATCACTTCTTAATGCTTCCACCACTACTACCCTGGTCCAAGGTCTGAATTACTGTGGTAGCCTCCTGATTTCCCTGCTTCTACCCTTATGAATTTGTCCCTGCAAACTATCCTCAACACAACAGCCAGTGGGATCCTCTTAAATATTTAAATCAGTTTGGGGCTCCTGGGTGGCTCAGTCAGTTAAGTGTCAGACTCTTGGTTTGGGCTCAGGTCATGATCTCATGGTTCATGGGCTCAAGCCCCACAGTGAGCTCCTCACCGGCAGCACAAAGGCTGCTTGGGATTCTCTGTCTCTCTTTCTTTCTCTCTCTCTCTCTCTCTCTCTCTCTCTCTCTCCCTCCCTCCCTCCCCTGTTTGAGTTCTCTCTCTTGCTCTCTCAAAATAAATAAATAAACATTTTAAAAACCTAGATCAATTTAAGTCACTCATCTCCTCAAAATCCTTCCATGACTCTCAATACTGCTCAGAGTAAAATCCAAAGTCTCAGAAAGGCCAACTATGGCCCTACAATGATCTTCCCTGACCCCACTAGAGTGTATCTCTGAGAGGGTAAGGATTTTTGTCAGTTTTATTTATTGTCATATTGCTCATACCTAGAACAATGCCTGGCACACAGAATATATATTTGTTAAATGAACAAATGCCTCACACCTAGAACTGCCTCACCTCTGAACTTGATTTTTGTGACATAATACATTTCTTCATTGATGGAACCCAGCTTGAACAAGGATATCATGTTATTTGTAGCCAACCAACTCCTAATTGGTAAAATACACTACTCTATCTAATCCCAGGAAATCAGCCCAGTAGAACTTATTAGATACTACTGCTTTCTGGAAGAAGGAAAGGAGGGAGAGAAGAAGAAAAGAGAAAATAAAAGAAAAACCATTAAGTTGACCCAAACATCTATCAAAATTTCAGCCAATGGATACTTTATTTTCCAATACAAAGTGTTTTCTGTAGCCCCAGGCTATTAATGAGGAGTTCAGAATCCCAAAGCAAGATGAGGAAGGAAGAACTAATGGAACAGAATGTTAAACATTCAGACAATGTATTCTTTTCTTTCCTTTTCTTTTCATTCCAAATATGCAGTTCTACTCCACCTAAAACATTTTTATTAGACTTACTTGATGCTTCCATTATAAATAAAAGACAATAGGTATTAATTCTATTGTCTTTGATTGATCTCCACAAATAAATGGCGTTCTCAGTTCTGCTTATACAACCATTCCACTTGCCACTGTACAATATGCATACATCCAATTCAACACACTTAACAAATACTAATCATAATGAATGCATGAGAGTCATAACTTTCCTCTGTGCAACTACTAGTTCAAGTCAATTAAAAGTCTAAGAATGGAGGGGCATCCCGTTGGCTCAGTTGGTTAGGCTTCCGGTCCTTTTTTTTTGTAATGTTTATTTATTTTGGGGAGAGAGACAGAGTGTGAGCAGGAGAGGGTCGGAGAGAGAGGGAGACACAGAATCCGAAGCAGGCTCCAAGCTCTAAGCTGTCAGCACAGAGCCCGATGTGGGTCTCGCACCCATGAACCATGAGATCATGACCTGAGCCGAAGTCGGACGCTCAACGGACTGAGCCACCCAGGCACCCCCTTCTAGCTCTTGATTTCAGCTCAGGTCCTGATCTTGCAGTTCACGGGACCTTGCCCTGACTATATGGAGCCTGTTTGGGATTCTCTCTTTCTCCCTCTCTCTCTGCCCCTCCCCTGCTTGCACTCTCTCTTTCTCTCAAAAATAAATAAACTCTAAAAAATAAAATAAAATAAAAGTCTAGGAATAAAGACCAAAATGGAGACTTATTACCTTCTATAGAGGTGGTAGGAGAAAGGAATATTAGCTACTTGAAGTCGTTCGTTCATTCAATTAATAATTATTGAATACTTACAATGGGCTCTAATGTAGAAGACAAACATGGCCCCTGCCCTTGTAGAGTTTATAGTCTAGAGAAGGGTCACCAAAACTTTTCTTTAAGGAGCCAGATAGTAAATATTTTAGATTTTCAGTCGATGAGGTCACATACTCTCCATTCTAGCATGTAGGCATCCACAGACAACACATAAATAAACAACTGTGACAATATCTTCAGGTTGTACAAAACAGGTGCAGGCCCAGATATGGTCTGTGAACAAAGTTTGCAGATCTTTGGTCTACTAGACCAGAAATATGAATCAAATAACCCCTTAAACGGGTATAGAATTGCACACTGTGATAAATGCTACGAAGACAATTACAGGGTCAATAGCATAACAAGGAAACCTAACCTAGTCTGGGGAGGCTAGTATAGATATCCCTCCAGAGAGAAGATGTAACTGAGGTGAAGCTGTCAGCTAGGTGAAGAAAGAGGATCCTTGCAGAATGAACAGCATGTGCAAAGGGCCTGAAGCAGACAGTAGCCTGACCTGTTCAGGAAAGGTAAAAGTGGCTTTTCCTCCATGCTCAAGGTTGAGGGGATGAGTGGGAGCTAAAACCAGAGAGATTTTAAGGGCCAGAGTCCACAGGCCCTGGTGGGCCATGCTACGGATCTGTTCCTTAACCTGAGAGCAATGGGAAGGCCTTGGAAGGGGGTGAGGTTATTCACTGAAGAGTCAAATGTCTCCCATGAGTCGGGGACTCATCTACAATAAACACAAAGTTCCTGCCTTCATGAAGCTCATATTCCAGGGGGCAGCCAGAAATCAAGCAAAAACTGTGCAATATAATGTCAAGTAATATACTTGTCAAGAATGTCAAGTAAAATAAATGCTAAGAACAATATCCTGGAATAAATGGAAAGGGGAGGATGGTCCTCTCACCAAATTTGTGTTTGAATTATTCTGTCTGACATGGAGAGAATGCATTGGAGAGGGCACATGGGGAATCAGAAAAACAGTTAGGGGGATGACCAACATGGCCCAGGTTATTAAAAAATAATAATAGTATAGCCTGAATTATTGTGGTGGCAGTAAAGATGAGAGAAACAGATGGGCTGGAGAAATTTTTAAAGTTAAGTTTACCAGCCTTGGTGACAGATTCAGTACGAGGGTTAAAGGGTAAGGTGGTGTCAGGATGAAGGATGACTTTCAGGTTTGTTGTTTTGTACAACTGGAAAGATGGTGGTGCCTTTTGCTAAGAAAGAAAATGTGGAAGAGGTCAGCCTGGGAGGGAAGGTGGATGCTCACCTTCGGACATGTGAGTATACAGACCCTGTGGGAGATTCAGACAAAGATGTAGAGTAGGCAGGGATAATTGGTGGATTTGTGCACTCACAAACAGCACTCTGGCCAAGTGAGTGCTTGCCTCAAGAGGCAAGAATTGCTCTGCCCAGGACTGGGTAGAGGAGTCCACCACCTAGACTGAGGTGCAAGCCCAAGGATATGGCCCTATATCCAGGGATTGTGGTAATGTTGATAATAAATGCTATGGTTCCATGTTTCATATTAGTGCCATGACAGCTAAAATTTACTGAGTACTAATATGTGTCAGGCACATGGATCGTCTCATTTAATGCTGACACAAACCTATAAAGTATGACCATTATTCTCTCCATTTCAGAAATGAGGAAACTGAGTCTAAGAGTTTAACCAACATAGGGTCACAGATGGTCAACAACAGGGTCAGGACCCAACCCTAGTTGGTCCGACCTTCGGAGCTGAGCTTTTACAGACTGACAGCAACCTGCTCGTGACAGACTCACAAGAAAATGCTGGTAGTGTGCACTAGGGGTAAAGCAGACCCCAGCACAGAAGGAGCTGCACCATAAGTGAGGAAGCCAACAGTGAGGGAAAACCAGAGCTGGGAGCCTATCAACAGTGATAGCTTCAGGGAAATGTTTGGGACTTTTGGGAAGATTAGGCCTTTTCATTGCTGCCAGTGTTATTTTGACACAAATTCTTTCATTTTAGCATACTTGGGATAATGGTATCTGGAGAAACACCTGGAAATACATAGGCAGAGCCTACAGATTACATTGAAATGAGTGTCACCCCCAAGCCAGTGGTTATTAAACTTTTATAAGTTTAAGACTCCATAGGGAGGTTGTTAAAAATTTAGATGCTATAACCCCACCTTTAGAGATTCTGATTCAGTGTCTCTGGTATCTGCATTATTTTAAGTACCAGGTTATCTTGTCTGTATAATACTCAGATGATAGCTTGAGAACCTTTCCTGAAGAGATTTTTCTTCTTGGCCTCTCATCAAAAGCAGCTCCAGCTAATTCTCATGAAGTTTTAACTTAGTCTTACCTATCAATGAGTAAGAAGGAAGTGTACAACAATATGCAGCAACACTCACAGGAGTAGGCAGTTGAGTCTCATGATCTTTTGCATTGTCTAAGTGATCCAGGACTACAACAAAACATCACAAAGGCTTTCTTCTCTACAGAGTCTCTGGCATCCATTGATGGGTTAATAATGCTCAGAAATGATCGATAGTATTTGGGGAAAATTTTTCACTGACTTAAGAGAAAGAAACTTCAATTGAGGATTTCTGTTTTTCAAAGAAATAACCAGTTTTCCTCAAACCACATTTCAGAATGTCAGTTAAATGATAGGTTCTATCAGGGAGCCCGGGTGGCTTAGTCTATAGTTGAGTGTCCAACTTCAGCTCAGGTCATGATCTCGCAGTTCATGGGTTTGAACCCCGCATTGGGCTCTGTGCTGACACCTCAGAGTCTGGAGCCTGCTTCAGATTCTGTGTCTGTTGATTTGCAAAGAGAGCCAGCACCTATAAATTCTAAAGCAGCTTGACAATAACATGACATCCAAGTGCACTATCTGTGGACTCACCTTGTTGAATAAGGAGCAGAACAGTTCAGGTGTGGGACTCACCTGGTGACTTTCACGTGGAGTGAACTGAACGTTAGCATCAGTGTGCAATAGATTAGGAAAAACCAGCCTTGCCCTTAACCTCAGAGAATTAGAGAACAAGATTATATACAATAGACCCTATCAGGAGAGCTGATACATTGCTACATTGCAGAATAGTGAAGCTTTATTAGGGAAGGTAACTCTAAGACTCGGTATGGAAGGACCCAAAGTTCTGTTACATTAGGTGGCTTTCTCCGACTGCCATTTCTCAAGTCCCAACTAGATGACTTCAAGTCCTAGAAAACATTGTCAAGCACTAATAAGAAAGCTCTTAGAGCCCTAGTTTAGAGATTGTAAAGGAATATAGGAAATTACCGTATGAACCAGAAAGCAAATTCCATATTCTCAATCGTAATTTTAGGCAGGAAATGAGAAAGACTTCAGATAGAAAGCAAAAACAGACCAAGACTAAGTGATAACCTTAACAACAGAAGTAAGCCAGGAGTGAAAAGGGCAAGCTATCCAACTATTCCTGCTTTCTAAATGGAATATTTCCCAGGAGCTATTCAACTTTCAAGAATTATTTTCTTCACACTGATAAAATGGTTAAGAATGTGCACTTTGGGGTCAGGTTTTGAATACCTGTTCAAATATTTACTATATGTGTGTCCTTGGGAAAATTACTTCACTTTTCTGAGACTCAGTTTTCTCAGCTGTAAAAATAGATAATAATAGTAACTTTATCATAGTAGCGTGAGAGGAAATAGTACACAAAAAGTACTTAGAATAGTAATTGGCATTTAGTAAGTCTCTTAATAACTATTATTATTACTATTATTATTATTATTATTACTATCACTATCATTTGAGGAAATAGTTTCACAGTAAGGACTTCTTTAAAATGTGTCTCAATTACTTTCAAGATCTATAGTGCAAAGCTATTGTCTTTTATATTTGTAAAGCTAAAATGGACCATTCAGACCCCTCAAAAGGTAAACTACAAAGATCAGCTATATTTTTCATAAACTCCAAGTAAGATCATTTCCTGACTTCTCCAGGAAAACTTCCTTAGAGTTTTCCTTATTTTTTAAATCCTTGGAGAAAGGGGAGAGATACACAGTTACACTCATAAATGCACAGACTATCACCAAAGGAACATATAACAAGGCATGGCAACTACATCCAGAAAGGGTCAATACATTGCTGAAGGAGTGGAAAAAAGGAAGAATTACTTTTCATTCCATATCTATTATACCTTTCTGAATTTTAAATCATGTGCACATATTACATAAGCATTAAATCTTCATTTAAATTATTTTAAGAAGAATATGAATGCTCAAGATGATTCAGTATAATATAAAAAAAAAATACTAGAGTAGGACCCAGGAGACCTGGACTCTATCATTTACATGCTATGACATCATGGTGAGACATTTAATATCTTGTGGGATTCCACAGCTGTAAAATAAAGAAAATAATGCCTTCCAAACCACCTCATTGGGTTTATATGAGGGTCAAATAAGACCACAGAGGCAAAGCTGCTTTCCAGAATACAAAGCATTATACAAATGTAAGATACCCTTTTTGTTACTGGAACTCATCCTCCTTGCTTGTTTTGACTCTTGGAATCACAAAAGATGGAAAAATTTGGCTTTAATAATCAGGAGTCATTTATTAGCGGAATAGATGGTGGCCCTTTTCAAATCAAACCCTTCTCTGTAACATCCTTCACCTCCCATTCCCCAATCCTATCACAATAGAAAACAATGTTCAAGACACATGACCAGCGGAGTTGAGATCAGCAAGCCAGCAAACCAGAGTCTACTGCAGAGGTGACCATCCCTGGGGACCTCACCCAATGGTTTTACCTTATTTTTCTTTTTGGACCTCACACATACTGTGTTTGAGAGCATCTATACACTGAGGATACCCCAATATCTTGATAGGAAGGACCATGCTTTTGTTTAAATATCACCTCCCCAATATCTAGCATCAATAGATGAGATGAATTCCAAATCAGGAGAAAGGTGAAAAAACCTGGCTCTAACTATGTGACTTTTCCAATCACAAAAGAGGCTGTGCAAACATTTGAATGCAAAGATAAATGCCTTTTCACCAGATGACCCTGTCAATAGATAGGAAAACTCAAGATGTTAGAGAGGAAACCACAAGCCAAGGAACAGTTTCTGATCTATCTAAGTTATTTCAGACTTCTATCCCTGGAGCTGAATTCTATCTGCAGCCAGCCTCAACTCCAACTGAATGGCCCTCTTAAGCTTCTCAGTTCTTCTAGCATGAAGATGTTTCTAAACTGGCATGTCTTTCTAAAAGCTTATATATAACAGCATTATAAGAAGCTATTTCTCTTTTATGGGCTTTGCCATAAGAGTAAACCAATAGTTACCAAGCATTTATTGTGTGTCAGGCTCTTTCAAATATGTAATCTTCTTTATCCATTGAAATCTACAAAATAACAACTATTAATCTTGTTTTACAGTTAAGAAACCTGAGCTTTTGAGAGTCCCAAAGGAACCTGTTCATAAATGTCCAGCCAAGTTTTGAATCCAGGTCTCCAAATACTGGATCCACTGTTCCTTCTCTTCATCCTGGTGCTCCTCAAATTTAATTTACCATTGAAAATTACCATTCTCAAACACTGAAATATCTTAAGTGTAATATTTAGCTATATTACATAAAGAGCTAAAAATAAAAGCAAAATTCATACCATAAATTAGATATTTGAAGTTAAGGCATAAGCTTAAATTGCAGAAGGGCCAAAGGCAGTGTGGACAATACTTCAGCTCCACCTAAATTGTGTCACATCAGCACTGAAGGTAATTATGGCCCCTCCGTGGGCTACTGCACACATTTGTGCAGGTTGTGCACTGCATAATAGTGTGTATGAATGGTGCCCCTTGCAGGTATCAGTACACATCCTCAACAACTATCCACAGAAACCTTACTGCCCCCTTGGGTATCCCTTGCAATTATAACTACAAAATCTTAAAGTTTAATTCTCTTTAGAAAGACAAATTCACCGAACTCCATATTCAGCAAGTTTTTACTATTATTCAAGCTCCACTGTGGAGAAACAAAAATTTTTTAGCTTTCCACACTAATTTTCAGGCTTGAACTTGTCTCTGATTTTGCTATTCTGAGAAGGGTTGGAGAAGCTAAAGAGTAAGAGATGTGGAAATGGTCATCACTAACCTATTTTATTCAGATGAACACTAAAGCCAACACATCACTTTCCAAATAAGTCAGCCTCCTTGTCACAGACCTAGAGCTCCAAAACCCCAAAAATCAATGGTCTAAACTCATCCAAACTCCTGGACACCCAGAAAGGGTCAGAGAAGTAGCTCATCAGGTCAGATTGCATTTATCTCCTGAAATTCAGGGCTAATGAAATGAACCAGAATAATTCCAATTTCTCACTTTCAATGTAGAGGACAACATTCCCCATGAAAATAGAAGTATCTGGACCTGTCACCATCAGGGTTCTGCAGGAAGCAGATGGAACACTTGAAGTCAAGATAACATAAGGAGGATTTATTTACAAAGCTGTGGTGTGGATATAGGGGAGCCGCAGGGACAAGGAAGTAACTTGCAACTTATTAGTAGCCAAACTGTTACTGACGAGGCCTAAAGAGGGGAAGGGAAGGAGAAGGCACCGGAACCTAAAAGTAGAGAATGTGGAGAGACCATGACTTGAGAACAGCTATGATTCCACAGATGGATATGGCCATTTTAGGTGACCTCGCAATGGGGAACCAGGATGAGGAGTCCTGGGCCTCATCCATCCCTCTCTTCTGATCCTCTGGGTTCTGCATTGAGCAGACATAACTGGAAGCCAAAAGAAAGAGAGACACTTTGTGGAATCCACACAGGTCAACTTTCAGAGCAAAGCCAGGTGGAGAAAAAAACAAAACCATAGAGAATGAGGGAGGTGGGAATGACCAGGAAACAAAAGCGGGATACCTGGCACAGCACCTGAACTATCTTGAAAATAAAATCTCCACCTCCATCTCTGATTCTGATTCCTACCTTTATGTACATGGCCCTTTAACAGACCTCTAGATGTTACTTAAGTTAGTTTCTTTTCAACTCTAAGGACAGAGTTCTAAACTCATCTTCACAGAGACCACACTTAAGCCATTTATCCATGAGGACATCATGTGGGGAAGATCGTATTTGAAAAGCAGCATTACCTTTTATACATATACATGAGCAGATCATGCTTATTTTCATTTGGGGAAATAGATATGTTTACGCAACTTCAACTCTACTTAAATAAAGTGCTATGCATCCATCATCTCCATCTGAGGAGCCTCTGTACCAGCTTCCCCAGCAAGGCCATCTGACACTGTGGTCTTGGCCATCAGGATCCTGAACAAAAATAGCAGCAATGCTGTAGGTCACATGTTCCTATTTTACTGAATTTTTATTTGATTGAAGCCTGATTTCTTCTTAGAATCATATTTTAAGGCCTATTCTCAGTTATTCCATCAAGACTTGTAGGTATAAAACGTCGAATTACCCCAGCTAAGGAGAACTGTCCCTCCAGGTAGCAATTTCCTCTCCAAGCACTTGGAGAGCCTATGGACCTCTCTAGAGGTTTGATAACTCATCAAGCCTCAATATAAAAACTGTTGTGGTATATGGGATCAGAGGCTGGGAATAGGGATGTTGAGAAACACATCTTCCACCAGTGTGAGTATAACTGCTATGCTTTGTTTCTCTGTAAATCTGCTGGAAAGGTAAGACTGGAGTCGATACATGGGATAGAAATCAGGAAATGGCATTCTAGGAAATACAGGATTTCAATGAATCTAAGATGCCAGCAATTTGTAAGACACACCATTTTTTTATGTACCACTAAGAAGGAAAAAGGACTGTCAATCAGTGACACCAACTCCTTGCTTCTTTGAAATTTGTTTCATTTATTCTAAGGGATTTGGGAATTCTTACCTTCCTCTGGTTGGTCACTTGTCCTATTACAGTTAGACCTTTTGCACATATCTCAGTAATACATGGAACATGGCTCCAACTACCTGTGGGTGACTGCCTTTCTTAAGGACCCAAGGTCCTTTAAAATTACTGGATTGTCTCCATTCTGCCAAGATGGATATTTGCTTCAGTGACATCAAAATTATGTTTCACTGCTCTATTTTGTGCCTTTGTGTACACAGCTAACCAACTTGGATGTAAATTATAAATAAATAAATAATAAAATAAAATAATACTAGAAAAAAATAACTGACATGAACCTCTTCACACACACACACACACACACACACACACACACACAAACTGGCTTGTGTCATTTCCCTGCCTAAAATACCTTCTTCTGCACTTAGGGGAGAATCCAAAATCCCTATCAGAGGCTACAGGGCCATGTGTGAGGAGGCCTCCAGCAGGTTCCCTGGCTTCATCCTGTGTCAGACAATCCAGACACACTGGGTTTCTGCCACTTCCTCTAGAGCTCCAACCTCTTTCTCCCCTCAGGGCCTTTGTATAGGCTGTTCTTGCTGCCCTCGGAATCAGAATGTTCTCCCATTGCTGTAGAGCAAGTGCTGTCTCATCTTTTACTGCCTTAGGTGTCACCTCCTTAGAGGCCACCCCTGACCTCACTGAAAGTAGATTCATCCACCCACGTGCCACATAAAGTAGATTCATCCACCCATGTGCCGCTGCCTTTCTTCTTTCTTTCTCTCTCTCAGGCTCTTCTTTATTTCTTTTATAACTTTTCATGGTGTGTGTGTGTGTGTGTGTGTGTGTGTGTGTGTGTGTGACAGAGAGAGACAGAGAGAGAGAGAGAGAGAGAGAGAGAGACCCCCACTAGGACATGAGTCCCCTGACTGTAGGAACATGGCCAACTTGATTATCTTCCCCACCTTCCTCACCATCAGTCTCACAGCCCCTGCATTTCCTTTGTAATATGTATTATAATTTGCTATTCGTTTGCTTTCTCTTTACCTGTTCTTAGTCCTGGTATCTTCTCTATTAGAATCAAAGTCCCTCTGTACAGACTCTATCTTCAGCACTCAGAACTCTACTTGGCATGTATATGGTGTAATTTGCCCAAGGACTTGGAGTCACCGAATGGGCAAGATTTGCACCCAGGTGGTCTTTGTCCAGAGCTCTCTCTCTTCTCCACTCACAGGACTGCCTCTGAGATGGTCCTCCTCTCTCAGAGAGAAAGCAGAACACAAGCTCCACGCAGTCTGCCCTTGTGGTCTGCCTCCACTGTTGGAAACAGAGCAGATGTTCACTCTCTATCTCCCATGTCTCCCACACAAGTTGGCTGCACTAACTGAAAAGGCACAGGCTGCTGAGCCAATAAGAAAACTCTGCACCTTATCTCTGGTCCCAGCTGTTTAGGCTGAGTGGAAACAAGTTCTGTTTCTCCAGGAGGCAGGAGAGGCTGCTCTCGTTGGCAGTCAGAAAAGAAAGACAAAGGCAGCATCACAACACCAAGGTATCAAACTCTCAATTTCTATCAGCTTTCCCACCCTCCCCATATTATTCATTTCTTTCAGTTGAATCACAAAAAGAAACAGGATAGACAAAGGCACAAATAGCATCATCTCGTTCTCATGGGGAATGTGTCGCCATTCCTTTTGTATAAACTACTGAAGCTTTGGTATCTTTCTTCCCTCTGGTGCTGCTTTCTGCTTTTCTCTGCCTTTCTAACTCCTCTGCTTTCTCTCTCCCAGGGAATTTGTTTAGCATGAGCACTTGTGCACATGTCTTTTAAACACAGCTCTGGCTGCATTCCCAACGAAGAAGGAGGAAGCCTTTGTGGCCCAACTAATTCAATAAGCTTCAATTATTCATGGAATATTTATTAGGTGGGAAGAAAGCAATGATTCCACCACTTGTAATTAGTCCACAATCTATCAGAGGATTAAATTAACTCCCTGTCATCACAGAAGTCACTTCATCCTTAAACGCAGGAGTGGCTTATGCCCAGTTGGGAAACTGTTTAACAAAGGGGTCATGGACACACAGCACTTATGATGCATGGTACAAACAGAAAACAGGGTTTATGGTGGGGGCTGAGGGGATGACAAGCAGAGTAGTAGTAGAAGGCCCAGTCCCCTGAGCTCTCTCCCAGGAGCTTTAGCCAGGCATGTATGAACCTGAAGCCTCAAGGTCAGCTGTTTTATCTTCTTTTATGAGATGATCAGCCAGGTACAGCCACAGGAGGAGACACAAGAGAACTCAAGAAGACAAAATCTATTACACTCCCAGGTCCTAGAAATGGGACCAGGTGGGATCACATGGAAAAACACTAGCATGGCCAGAAAGCAGAAGACAGGAGTAATGAGAGCAACTATGTCCTGGCCTTTACTGGGGTTCCTCCCAGGGCAAGGATAGTTTGGGATCAGCTAGTGTGAATAATTTTGGTGGGCTTTGGCTATAGGGGTTGTCCCTAGTTGCCTCATACATGGCCCTGGGATAATTAAGGCAGAGGTGTACTGCTTCCTGGGATGTAGAGCCAGATGGAGGAAGTTGCCTCTGGACTGGTTGGTTTGCATATCAAAAGCATGGTCCTGCTGAGCCCCTGCTATCTCTGGGTCTGCGCTGGTTTCCAGAGGGGCAGTCTCTCCCCAGCTAGAAAGACTTGACAAGATGTCAAAATATCACAGTATCAAGAAAAAGTAATAATATACACTTCAATGTTCTAGTAGAGCAGAGGCTACTACCATTAGTTCCAAACATTTGCAGGGACAGAAGACAGGGAATATCTATGTGACTATAACACTGGATGCTCTGTTAAGGAAGTGGCCTTGTTTCAATATGTGAAAGTTGGTAAAAGTGTAGATCTTAAAAGTTCTCAACACACACACACACAAAAATCCAATATGGTGATGGATGTTAACTAGACTCATTGTGGTGAACATTTTGCAATACATACAAATATCAGATCATTACATGGTAGACCTGAAACTAATATAATATGGTATGTTAATTATGCCTCAATAAAAAATAAGCTAATAAAATGTAGGGTTTCTTGTTTTTCAGGTATAGTAAGACCTATAGATCAGGAGATGAATGTCAGTGAAAAAATAGTGTGTTATACTTAGATCCCAAAGGGCTGGGCGTGCCTGGCCAAGGGGGTCACCCAGGAAAGCACCAGTGAGTCAGGAGGTAGATGGGAGAGAGGCGGGAGGGAAATGGGGGCAAGAGCCTTAACTATAGTTTCCACAGGAAGGAATGAGAGCTGCAGGCAAGATGATGAGGCTTAAGGCTGGATAGCTTGAATGATTTCCATAGCCTGTATGGCACAGGGGCTGCCCTTTCTTGTCTGGTACCCAGCCCTGAGGACATGTGAGCAAGCAGACAGTGGCCTGGGATATCACAGCTCCATAAAGGAGGTAGTTGAGGAGTGGGCTCTATATCTGCTGGTTTGCAAATAAAAGACACTAGTAGGCTCATCACTCCCTATCTCTAGGCATTGGCTAACCCTGAGAGGGGCAGTCCTAGCCTCTGCAAGGCCCCAGATGTCAAAGCATGGAAAATGCATAAAATAAAAAGACATGGCCAATATAATGAGCCCCCAAGCTGGGGAAACCTCTTCCAGGTGAATGGAAGATTGAAACCATGCACGAGGCTATGATCTATGACTCCTAGAGAGGGTGACAGAGAAATCCACTTGGAACCTGAAATTGGCTTTTTTTTAATGTTTATTTACTTATATTGGGAGGAAGAGAATAAGTGGGAGAGGGGCAGAGAAAAAGGAGGAGAGAGAGAATCCCAAGCAGGCTCTGCACTCAGAACAGAGCCCCACTCAGGGCTCGATCTCACTGTGAGATCATGACCTGAGTCGCAATCAAGAGTCTGACACTTAACCGACTGAGCCACCCAGGTACCCCTTTATCTTTTTTAATATTTATTTATTTATATTAAAAGAGAGATAACAAGTCGGGAAGGCTGAACTAGGTCTTTATAAGTAGAGATGATTAGAGGATAGAAGTGATAAAGTGGAGCTGGAGACAGGATGGAGCGAGGAAGGGAGGGAAGAATACCTTCCAGTCAGTGAAAAAGGTAGAGGCAAAAAGGCCTCTAGCATCCTATGGTCACAAAAGCCATCCCTTTCCTCCAACTCTTATTAAATTAAAGATTTAATATGTGCCAAAGAGTATTAAAACATAGCTGAGGTAAATGAGGATTGTCCCTACACCTCACAGGGTAGTGGTGATGATTATCTGACTGCTAACACAATTGCTAGTGCAGCGCCTGCATACAGAAGATGGCAGGAGAGGTTGACTTCTTCCCCTCCCCTCCACCTTCCTCCCTTCTGATTCTTCCTCTCCCCTTCCCCACAACTGCCCCTTCCCCATGAGATGTCTAGCTAATCTGCCAGCACTCTTCTCAGTGATGCAAAATCTCCGTTATGTTCTGTTTTTATGCCCCTAAAATTCATATGCTGAAGCCCTAACCTCCAATTTGATGGTATTGGGGCGTGATTAGGTTTACATGAGGTCATGAGGGTGGGGGCCCTGATGGGATTAGTGCCCTTACAAAAAGAGACAAGGCCCAATCTCTCTCTCCCTCCCCCACACATGAAGTTACAGGTACAAGGCAGCCATAGAAAGAGGCTATCTGCATGGCTAACATTAACAACTCAGGCAACAACAGATGTTGGCGAGGATGCGGAGAAAGAGGATCTCTTTTGCACTGCTGGTGGGAATGCAAACTGGTGCAGCCACTCTGGAAAACAGTATGGAGGTTCCGCAAAAAATTAAAAAGACAGCTACCCTATGACCCAGCAATGACACTACTAGGTATTCATCCAAGGGATACAGGTGTGCTGTTTCGAAGGGGCACATGCACCCAAATGTTTATAACAGCACCATCAACAATCACCAAAATATGGAAAGAGTCCAAATGTCCATGGATGGATGAATGGATAAAGAAGATGTGGTATTGGGGCGCCTGGGTGGCGCAGTCGGTTAAGCGTCCGACTTCAGCCAGGTCACGATCTCGCAGTCCGTGAGTTCGAGCCCCGCGTCAGGCTCTGGGCTGATGGCTCAGAGCCTGGAGCCTGTTTCCCATTCTGTGTCTCCCTCTCTCTCTCTGGCCCTCCCCCGTTCATGCTCTGTCTCTCTCTCTGTCCCAAAAATAAATAAACGTTGGAAAAAAAAAAAAAAGATGTGGTATATATACATACAATGGAGAATTACTTGGCAATCAAAAAGAATGAAATCTTGCCATTTGCAACTACGTGGATGGAACTAGAAGGTATTATGCTAAGCGAAATTAGACTAATTTTAAAAAGAAAATTTAAGGAAAAATTTAAAAAAAGAGGCTAACTGTAAGCCAGGAAGAGTGTTCTCAACAGAACCCACCCATGCTGGTACCCTGACCTTGGACATCTGGCCTCCAGAACTGTGAGACATAAATGCCTGTGATTTAAGCCACCTTGTCTGTGGTATTTTGTTATTGCAACTCTAGCTGACAAAGGCACCACCAAACCTCCTGGGAGAACAAAACCCAGGACACCTGGGTAGCTCAGTTGGCTCAGTCTGATGCTTGTTTCCAGCACAGGTCATGATCTCACAGTTCATGGGTTTGAGCTCCACGTCAGGCTCTGTGCTGACAGTGTGGAGTTTGCCTCGGATCTTCTGTCTCCCTCTCTCTCTGCCCCACCCTTGATCATATGCTCTCTCTCTCAAAATTAAATAAACATTAAAAAAAAAAAGGAACAAAACCCTTAACTCCAAAACAGGAAATGGAGATGAATATGCCTTTGATGACATTCTCCTAGGTGACAAAGATTAGTAAAATGTCTCCCCTTTAATAAACTAAGCTACATTATTTTTTTAATTTATTTTTTAATTTACATCCAAGTTAGCATATAATGCAACAATGATTTCAGGAGTAGATTCCTTAATGCCTTTTACCCATTTAGCCCATCCCCCCTCCCACAATCCCTCCAGTAACCCTCTATTTGTTCTCCATATTTAAGAATCTCTTATGTTTTGTCCCCCTCCCTGTTTTTTATATTATTTTTGCTTCCCTTCCCTTGTGTTCATCTGCTTTGTGTCTTAAAGTCCTCATATGAGTGAAGTCGTATGATTTTTGTCTTTCTCTAATTTCACTAAGCATGATACCTTCTAGTTCCATCCACATAGTTGCAAATGGCAAGATTTCATTCTTTTTGATTGCCAAGTAATACTCCATTGTATATATATATATACCACATCTTCTTTATCCATTCATCCATCCATGGACATTTGGGCTCTTTCCATACTTTGGCTATTGTTGATGGTGCTGTTATAAACATTGGGGTGCATGTGCCCCTTCGAAACAGCATACCTGCATCCCTTGGAAAAATACCTAGCAGTGCAACTGCTGGGTCATAGGGTAGTTCTAATTTTAATTTTTTGTGGAACCTCCATACTGTTTTCCAGAGTGGCTGCACCAGTTTGCATTCCCACCAGCAGTGCAAAAGAGATCCTCTTTCTCTGCATCCTCACCAACATCTGTTTTTGCCTGAGTTGTTAATAGCCATTCTGACAGGTGTGAGGTAGTATCTCATGTATTTCCCTGATGATGAGTAATGTTGAGCATTTTTTCATGTGTCGGTTGGCCATCTGCATGTCTTCCTTGGAGAAGTATCTATTCATGTCTTTCGCCCATTTCTTCACTGGATTATTTGGTTTTTGGGTGTTGAGTCTGATAACTTCTTTATAGATTTTGGATACTAACCCTTTATCTGATATGTCATTTGCAAATATTTTATCCCATACTCTCAGTTGCCTTTTAGTTTTCCTGATTGTTTCCTTCACTGTGCAGAAGCTTTTTATGTTGATGAGGTCCCAAGAGTTCATTTTTGCTTTTGTTTCCCTTGCCTCTGGAGACATGTTGAGTAAGAAGTTGCTGTAAGCTACGTTATTTAAAGAAATCTCAGAATGCCAGGATCTTACAGGCTTTTGACCCAGACAGTTGCCTTCAGAGATACCTGGTGCCAATATTACTCACAATGCAGCTCCTAGAACACCTTAATCAGAAATTAGCCAGAGTGCCTGTTATAAAACTCAAATGTCTGCCACCTGTTACATGAGACATGCTAGCTGGGATCTAGAAGTCTATATTTTAACAAGCTCTGCAAGGCATTCTTATGAACAGCAGCATGTAAGAACCACTGACAGATACACTCTGACCACCACCACATCATCTCTACCTAAAAACTCTACTACAGATTGAGACTTGGACGGCCATAGAGAACCTT
Source organism: Lynx rufus (assembly GCF_022079265.1). Lineage (NCBI taxonomy): Eukaryota > Metazoa > Chordata > Mammalia > Carnivora > Felidae > Lynx > Lynx rufus. The sequence goes on along the minus strand of NW_025814823.1, from coordinate 125,535,818 downwards.
CTTTAAATCCTCACACTGAAACCATGGTCTAGGCACCAGCAGCATGGCAGCACGTGGGAGCTTGTTGGACCTGCAGAATCCCAGGCCCCAGCCAGTCCTATTGCCTCTGCATTTTTCTATTAGAGCTTAGAAACGGTACTGTGCTCCAGGAAACCCAGGCTGACCCTAAGACCTTGTAAATGCCTTCAGGATTTGCCTTTTAAGTTCCTGCTGTCAAGATTTCAAAATCAAATTCAGCTACTCAGAAAAACCCAGAGAAGAATGAAGGGGAGTGTTGAGGGATTCCCATTTGAGAGTAGCCTACCATTGGTGGGAATCTAAGTGTGGACAATTAGAGGAAAAGATAATGTTTTGATGGCTGAGGTGACAAGCTTTGCATTAAACGTCCCTGATGCCCATTTTACCCCTATAGCAGAGACTACAAGTTGTCCCCTATTAACCATTCTCCTCTGGTTTCATTGAATAGAACCCCAGATATTTAGTTGGTATTTTAATGCCCAAGAACGAAACCACACTGGGGCGCCTGGGTGGCTCAGTGGGTTAAGCAATGGACTTTGGTTCAGGTCATGATCTCACAGTTCGTAGGTTTGAGCCTCGCGTTGGGCTCTGTGCTGACAGCTCAGAGCCTGGAGCCTGCTCAGTTTCTGTGTCTCTCTATCTACCCCCCCGCCCCCCACTTGCAGCCTGCCTCTCTCTCTCTCTCTCAAAAATAAATAAACATTAAAAAATTTAAAAAAAAGAAAGAAAGAAAGAAACCACATTACTCAGCCATTCTAAAGTTAGGGTATGTGCATGAAAGTTCCGACCAGTGAGATGTAAGCAAAAGTGTCTTTTGCAACTTCTGGGAAGTGTCCTCGTAGTGTCCTTCTGGGAAGTGAAAGGATCACGCCCTTATTCATCCTTCCTTTCCTCCTGGGTAGAATGTAGACATGATGGCAGAATAGTGGTTCCTGATGATGTCATGAACTGAAATTCTTAAATGTCTATTCTGTTTCTGCCATTTTATTCAGAGTTCTCTTTTACTCTCAGATGAACCAATTCTTAAGTGATATGAACCCCTTTTATACTATAACATGGTTCCAGCAATATGAGCTGAGTCACTCTTGTGTCCTCAAAAAAGACAGAGTATCTTGACTATAAGAAAAAAATCCCATCACTCAGGGGGATTTAGTACTTTTCTGGGCATGGCTGGGTCTCCTAGCAGAGAATAAATTGAGGGAGAAAGGGAAGTAAGGAACAGAGCATCAAGGTCCTACCCTTTCTTCTATAGGGGACTATGCTTGGCCTTTATGTTGCCATAAATACTTCCAGAAAGAACTTCATTAACCCCGCTAAGCTCTTACCAGTACTCTTTCTGCTTGCAGCTGGGAATTCTAAACTGTATTTCTCTTATTGCAATTCAGACAAGTCTCTCCTCTTCATTTGTAGTGAAAAAATACATACAGATACCGCCTGCTACAAACAACCCTTCAGTATAAAATCTTATATGCATCCATTAGACAAAAATCTTATTTGAGGGCATACTATGTGCAAGTAGCTGTGGTAGGCTTGGGACAGAATAAAATCTTCCTGAAAGCTGTTTTTAATTCATGTACTTGTCTTCAAAAGCCAAACCACTGACTCCAGGCAACAGGCCAATTATTTCAAAGAACAGCTTGGGCCTTGACCTTGAAAACATTATTCAAGGAATTCACCCTACCGAAAATCAGAAACATGGTTTGGTTTGGTTACTACATGATTACCTCCCTTATGCTTCCCCTCAGACTCTTTTTTTTTTTAATTTTTTTTAATGTTTATTCATTTTTAAGAGACAGAGAGAAGGAGAGCAAGAGCATGTGAGCATGAGTGGGGGAAGGCCAGAAAGAGGGAGACAGAATCTGAAGGAGGCTCCAGGCTCTGAGCTGTCAGCACAGAGCTTGACGCAGGGCTCAAACTCACAGACCTCGAGATCATGACTTAAACCTAAGTCAGACACTTAATGGACTGAGCCACTTAGGCACCCCTCCCCTCAGACTCTTAAATGACTTTTCACGACACTCATATAAATAACCCTTTCGATGATATGGGAGAAGTTCTCTAACTGCACCTAAGTTTTCTTTCTCCTTGCCTCTCTCTCTTTCCCTCCCTTCCTGCACCTCAGTCTCTTTTTTCTGTAAGGAGATGTGATAAAGAACCACATGCATTTCCTAGCACAAAACAAGTCTTCCCTAAATCTGACTTCTTCAGTTTTATGCTCTATATCCATTCTATAGTCTACCTCTCGCACCATACCATTTAGCAAATATTTGTATGAGCAGGAATCATGACTATTTTGTTACTTCTACATTTCTAATATTACTACCAATTACCAATTATACACATTGGTCTTCAGGAGGTTTGTCTAGAAGGCACCATAGTCAAAATACGAAGCAATCAGATAATGTATATTTATCATTACAATGTGTTCCTGTGGCTACATTTGAATGTGGAAGTGCCTCTTCTGAAACTGTTGTAAGAAACTGCTTGACTAAGTTGGGCCAAGAAGCCATGAGAATCTGCACCAGAAGCTACTGGAAGGCTGGCTGGCTTTCCCAAGGCTGTGGTTTGGGTTGAAAGGAAGAAATCAGACTGACACCCTGTTAATGGGGTGTGAAAATGGGATGCTTGGACTAACCAGAAGGCAACCTCCTTCCCAGACACAAGCAAATGCAACTGCCTTTTTCACAGCTCACCTCACTACTTCCCTGGCAGCTAATGAAATCGTGTAATTTAAAAGGGCTTTTCCAGAACCACTAGGTAAAGCTGCTTTGGAGCATTCACATGATGATAAGAAATAACACTCACTAAGTGGGGCATCATGCATTCAGGGAACAAGGAGTCCAAATCGTCCCAGGGCCAAGCCTTTTTTGGAGTGCCAGGGCTGGAGCAGAGCAACTTCTGTACCTTAAACTTGACCCACTCACCACACTATACAACCTGGGGCAGACACAAGCCAGTAGTATAAGAAGTCTCTGTGTGAAGCCTGAAGGCAGAACTTGAGGACACATCCCAGTATCTAAAAGGAAACAACCGGGGTTAATTTCTAAAGGCTGGCCTTTGTATAAATGCTTTAGACACACTTAATGGCATGTTCACTGAGAAGAAATTTTCTTACTCGTTTTTCACAATTCTGCAGTTACAGGCATAGAAAGAAACAGGGCTTTTTCCATTCATCTGGTTTGATGTACTATTTTTTCTTATCCATTTCTCTCAACATCCTGCTGGGCCTACGCTGCTAAGAAAGCCTCTTACATACTTGGGGTTTGTGGGGAAAGCAGGACACCGGGAAAGGAGGATGTAGGGAAGCTCTTGATGAATTTGAACAGGAAATGTCTTTAACAAATGAAGCCTCTCTTCCCTTGCCTAATTCTGAAATGCCTCTGGCTTGAAAGCTCCCCATATGCTCGTTATTTATGTATACCACGCAAATTCTAAACAAAGAGCTCCATTCTTGGTCCCCCCCCCCCCACACCCTCAAGCAGCAAGGAAATTTTCCACCAGAGAGATATAGGGGTATCCAGAACATAACGAAACCAAGAGTCACTGCACAAAACGTTATTGGCAAAAGCCACATCTAGGGTTGTGTGGACAACGCGGAGTCGATTATCCCTGCAGTGATGAATTTGTGTGTTTGCTTCTGGGAAGTCCAAACCTTCAAGTGGTCCCTGTATTAATTTTCCAGAGCTGCTGCAACAAAGTATCACAGACTGGGTGGCTTTAACAACCGGAATGTACTGTCTCACGGTTGTGGAGGCTGGAAATCTGAGATTAAGGTGCCAGCAGGTCTGGTTCCTTCTAAGGACCACAAGGGATTTCTATGCCCTCATCTAGTTCCTGGTGATTTGCTGGCAATCTTCTGTACTCCCTGCTTATAGAAACATCACACTGATCTCTGCCTTCTTTGTTCACAAAGCATTCTCCCTGTTGTCTTTGTTTGTCTCCAAATATCCCCTTTTTATAAGGACATGAGTCATACTGATGGGGCACCTGGGTGGCTCAGTCATTTAAGCTCAGGTCATCATCTCACAGTTCATGAATTCAAACCCCACATCGGGCTTTGTGCTGACAGCTCAGAGCCTGGAGCCTGCTTTGGATTCTGTGTCTTCCTCTCTCTCTGTCCCTCCCCCTGCTTGCACTCTCTCTCTCTCTCTCTCTCTCTTTCTCAAAAATAAATAAATATTTTTAAAACATTTTTTTAAATAATAAATAAGGACATGAGTCATACTGAATTAGGACTCACCCTAATGACCTTCTCCTAACTAATTATATTTACAAAGACCATTGTCCAAATAGGGTCATAGTCACAGGTACTGGGGACTTCAAGACACAAATTTGGGGGGACACAATTCAATCCATAACAAGGCCCAATATGAAGCATCCTGACAACGAAAGTGAAAAATCAGCCCTGGGAACAGTTAGTGGGATGATTATGTTGTTAACCTTTCGGAAAAACCATGGCCTTCCTGGGGCTTGGAGAGCACATTTATGGGCTCCAAAAGTCCTTCAGGGAGAGCTAACCTCTGAAAGGTTCTCTTTAAGAATAAGGAAGTGGACAATTCAAGAGGAGCAGTTAGGTCTGAGCCCTCTGCTCTCAGAGGGCCAGTCCTTTCTCTCCTCAAGGAGATGGATAAAAATCAAGCTAAATCTGAGGGAGCAGTGGATGTGCCAGGCACTAGGCTTCCCCTACTCAAAACCAGCCTATCTTCCCCCAAATTCAAGGCAGATGGGGAATAGTCACCCTTTGGTTACCAGTCTTAATTCCATTCTGCTCTCCTCCAAATAATTAATTCCTTCCTGCCTCCTTCCCTACTCTCTTCAACCTCAAATACCAAGAATATTGTCCATAGGAAATTCAAAGGAAAAACATAAAGTGGGAAGTAACAATTTTACAGGCAGCAACGTGTATGATATTTACCAATCTCTCTCTATAGAGCCCTGTCCATGCTAGCCCGCACACAGGCACTTGAGACTTGCAAATTTTTTCATGCTGTTTTGGCTGAACTTTCTCAGGATTCAAGAGAGTAGGCAAGCTATTTGTATACAATTGTTTTCCAAGTCATTTTGTTTGTTTGTTTCCTTCAAAGCCATCTGTGCCCTCCCTGTTACACAGGGGAATAGGAGGGCTCTAGAGAAAGAAGGTGTCAGAGAACCAGGCTGGGATGGAAGTGCCAACCTGCTCCTTGCTATGCTCAGCTGGCCTTGGTTCAAGCAGTCCCTGACCCGCCTTCACAACTAAGGAGAGAGCATTAAATCAGAAGCTCCAGTGCAACCGCACAGCCTACACTTGATGGGCTTCACTGTAGGGTAATCAAGCAGAACTTTACTGTTTCATTGAGAGACCCCCAAATGTCCATAATTGTAGACCACTGGTCTTCACCCCTCCTCCTAGGGGAAGTGAGCCCGAGATGAAGAACTCCAGGGGCCCAGAGGAGGAAGAAGCTAAAGCCCTCACTGTTTAGCAGGTTGTGATAGGAGAAGTGGGCATTAACACTCTTCCACGGGGGTGCCTGGGTGGCTCAGTTGGTTAAGCATCTGACTCTTGACTTCGCCTCAGGTCATGATCTTGCTGTTCTCGGAGTTTGAGCCCCACATCAGTGCGGACCCTGCTTGGGATTCTCTCTCTCTCCCTCTCTCTCTGCCCCTCCTCCACTCGCTCATATGCTTGCTCACTCTCTTCTCTCAAAGTAAATAAAGAAACTTTAGGGGGGGAGAAAAACTCTTCCATACAGGCTGCAAATACCCCTTCCCAATTCCCTTTTCTCCGCTGAATAAGTCACCTGTTGTAGTCTCTCTCATCACAGTTGACTGTGAGGACAGCCACATCCCACAGCTGGTGTGAGTTGCTGGTTCTGCCCCCTTGACCCAGGTCTTGTCACCTCCTGCCTGAATTGCCATAAACAGCTCCATGCCAGAGGTCCTACAGAGTTTGTCCTCTGATATTCAGCTCCCAGCTTCACCCAATTTGCAGTTAGTTCAACATCACACCTACCCGGTGGATGGAAAGGCAGATAACTGTCCCTTGCTGGTCTGATAAAAACCACCTCACACTTTTTCCAGGATGTCTGGCACTCTTAGCAGGGCAGGCCTAAGAGGGTGGAGGCTTCTACAATCAGTTAAAATCAGACCTGCAGAAGTGGGCTATGTGGTAAATTCAGGTTAACTTTTAGGATACCTGCACCCCATAACGATTTAACTCCAGACTCCAAGTCTGCTTATAGTCTAATGCCTGAATTTAGAGCTTCCAGTTTAAGACGTCAAATGTCATTTTATTTACTTAGTAAGTACAGTATTCACCATTCGTCTGGAGCTGTTCTGGGTGCTTTACAAATACTGTCATTTAAACCAGCATAACCACATGAAGTAGGTACAGGTATTTTCATACTTATTTTGCAAGGGAGGAAAATGATATGCAAAAGCACACTCAGCTAGTAGTAGCAGAGCCAAGATTCAAACCTGCAGATTCTAATCTACAGCCTGGACTCCTAACCACTGCACTGAGGACCAACTATAACTCTAGTATGTCAAATGGAGCAAAAGACAGGAGGAAATAATAGAAAAGGCGTAAGTGAAATGAGCCCCCGGAAGTGAACTCACTAGTGTTTCCCTGTGAGGCATTTACCTACCACACTTGAACTTGAGCTTTCTCTAGTTCAACCAGATTGGCCAGATTTAGACCAAAGCCTGTCCATTTTGGCATGGAAATATACTTACAACAAAAAGGGATGCCTCTGCTCTTAAGTAGGGTGGCACTGGACCTCTAAGGGATGCTGAGCTACATGGCTTTTCTTTTCAGTATTGAGAGTTTTTTCCCTGCTCTCCTCTAGGTGGGAATTCTAATGTGGCAAAGATGAAAAAGTCTTGTACGATTTTTATTACATGGTATTTTCTCCACCTATGGGGAGAAAAATAATATACAAAACTTTCCTATTTCATTTTCAACTCAATCACTGACTCACTGATTCCCAGCTGTAATGGGAAACACCAGGAGTCATTTCCATTCCCACCCCCAATCAGAGCAAAGCCATGAGACTTGATTCTTCCACTTTTAAATTGGCTCTTTGCTGTCAGGGAAGGAGGCTATTATCGATAAGTTCATCATTTGCTTGGGAAAAAAGCCCTCCAAAGTGCTGCTCAGAATTTGGCAAATCCAGATTACAGCATCTGTCAGATGTGCCCACACATTTGTTGCTTCTCAACAAATGGAAGAACCCCGGTGTTTACTGCTGCTGACTAAATTAAAGTTAACAACCTAGTTTATTCTAGCAGGTTCCGGGTAAACAGCACTGCAGCTGAAAAGACTTATCCTGTTTACGTTAGCATGAAATATTCTGGGTTGGGGCTCCCAGAGCAGGGCAGAGGCTGTGTTCCCTGAATGTCAGCTGTTTGAAGGGCTTTGTGTTTAGATAAATGGTGTTTAGGTAAGAAAGCCTCTGTTGATGTGATCTTTTGTATCAACTTTGAGCATTTGACGTAGATGGACGTTGTTCTATTTCAGTATATGCCAGATCTCAGAGAGGAGAATCATCAGTATGTGTAATGATTGGAAGTTCTCTGTTGACTGAACTTACATACACAGTGTGACCTTCTTGAATTTCTGCCTCTGTGGTAGGGTTTCTCAACCTCAGCCCTATTAACCTATGGACTAGATATTCTTTTTGGGAGGTGGTGGGGGGCTGTCCCGTGAATTGTAGGATGTTTAACAGCATCCCTGGCCTCTACCCGCTAGATGCTAACAGCACACCACCACACCCCAAGTTGTGACCATCAAAAATGCCTACAGGGGCACCTGGGTGGCTCAGTCAGTTGAGCGTCCGACTTCGGCTCAGATCATGATCTTGCAGTCCGTAAATTGGAGCCCCGGGTCGCACTCTGTGCTGGCAGCTCGGAGCCTGGAGCCTGCTTCAGATGCTGTGTCTCCCTCTCTCTGCCCCTTCCCAGCTCATGCTCTGCCTCTCTCTCTCAAAAACAAACATTTTAAAAAGTTTTTTTAATAAAAAAATTTTTTAATTAAAAAAAAAATGCCTACAGACGATGCCAAATATCCCATGGAGGAGGGCAGAATCATGACCCACCTAACTTGAGACCACCACTCAAAGTGAAAAAGGAAGGTCTTTTTTTTTTTGTTTTGTTTTGTTTTTGTTTTTGTTTTTGTTTTTTTTACAAAAGCAAGCAAGGGCAGAGACCATTTGTAGAACATTCAGCGACTCTCAGAGCATCCTCAGATAGGTCTCCTCCATCCATCATCCACACCCACAAGGCATTCTTACTGGTTCTGCTTATTGAAACTTGGAAACACAAATACTTATATCACTTTAAGAAACATGACCTGAAAAACAAAAATTATCCTATGGCTATTAAGTGCCCTCTATGTGCCTGGCCAATGTGGTCAACTCTCTAGATTCTTTAAAATTGTCTGTCCATTCAGCCTGAAAAAGGAAGGACATTCTGACACCTATGATAACATGGATGACCCTTGAGGACATTATGCTAAATGAAATAAGCCAGGAACAAAAGGACAAATACTGTATGAGTCCACTCATATAAAATATCTAAAATAGTCAAATTAACAGAGACAGAAAATAGAATGGTGGCTGCCAGGGGCTGAGGGAAGGGAGATGTGGGAGATTGTTGTTTAATTGGTACAGTGTTTCAATTTTGCAAGATGAACGTTTCTGGAGCTTGGCTGTATGACAGTGTGAATGTACTTAGTTCTACTAAAATATACATTTAGAAATGGTTAAGATGATAAATTTTGTATTATATGGATTTTACGACAATAAAAATTAAAATAATAATAATGAAAAGCAACAATAAACAAGGGGTGAAAAAACTTCTGTTGCTAACTATCAATTGTCTTCTAACAGGGCCAGAACAGCTGCACTAGAATTCTGTAGACACTCAGGCATGGCATCCTTCACACTCCTAAGTCTGAACCTGATAACTGGCTCAGGTCAGCCAACATCCTAACACAGGATCTGAAAACTTCTCTTTATCAATTTTAACCTACTTCTCCATTGAATCTTTTTGGGATACTTTAAAATATGTACCTTTGAAACCATGTCCTTTCTGTATTTTGGCCAAATTCTGGGGGAAGCGCTAATGAATGGAACAACTAAAAGCCTGGAGGTTGAGGGAGCCGGAATCGATAGTTGCAAATTCCTAATCTGGCCCCAAAGAATCAGCAGTTGAAGAAATGTGAAGCTATATTGACACACACACACACACACACACACACACACACACACACACACACCCTCCAGGCATATTCCATCCTGCACAGTAACAGGGCAGGATTGATATCTTGGGTTGGGAGGAATGGGGCTACAGAAAGAGAGAGAAAGGGCAATGACTGAATTCAAGGCCACGGGAGTCTGGCCCCTCCCAAAACTATCCGTAATGGCCAAGAAATCACTCTCAGCCTCAAAATTCATGACTGATGGCCATCTGCAGCTTTCTGTTCTCAGCTAAGCAAGAACAAATGTGGAAAACAACACAACATTCAGATGCTCTTTTGTGGTTTGCAAAACAATTGCCCAAATTTTACACTAATTTCTTTTTGTGGGGACATTCCCTGGGAACAGAGCGCAGTTTGCTGGCAATCTGTTTATGGGGTCCTGATTGCTGTCAGTGAATATTATTTATTTTATTGAGTCCTGAAATATTTCAGTGAATATCTGCTGCCTTTAGCTTGCCTTCCTTACCATTTCAGCTTCCTTTGGCTAGTACCACTTTTATGACAGTTTTCTTTTTTTTCTGTTCAATGACATTCTGTATCCCCTCTCAATTTACAGTAATATTTACAAACCATGCTCCAATAAATTATATGTATGATAGAGATATGTAGGAGGCAATATTTTTCTTCTAAATATACAAAAATTAGAAAAATGCTAGGCACATGTGTGTAGCTTTATTATTTCTCTGATTCTAAAATGAAAATTTTTTTCACATTTTAAAGTTTCTAGAATCAACGCAATCAGTAATTCATGTGGCACATTTTTTTCCTAAAAAGCAATTATTTTTCTTTAATGTTTATTTATTTATTTTGAGAGAGAGAGAATGCAAGCATGCAAGTGTGTGCGAGTGGGGAAGGGGCAGAGAGAGAAGGGGGTGGAGAGAGAGAATCCCAAGAAGTCTATGTAAGCATAGAGCCAGACTCAGGACTTGATGAGGGCTCGAACTCACCAACAGTGAGATCATGACCTGAGGCAAAATCAAGAGTCAGACACTAAACTGACTGAGCCACCCAGGTGCCCCCTAAAAAGCTATTATTAAATCAATGGTGCAACCACTGGTGTCTCAAAGCAATGAAATACTATATGAGAGATCACCTCACCTAACCCACAGACAGCTGGGACACTAGGTACCAGGCATTTTTCTAAATGGTGAGCTCACAGAGCACTTCTTGGTGATGTGAGCAGGGCAAACCATATCTCCAAGGCAGGTTGTCTACCAACAGTCATCTCATAAATGATGGCTGGTCTAGGATATGGATTGATATTTTTTATTTTATTGGGTACTGAACATCTATACCTCACACACATTCTCCCCACAATGTTATTTCTAAAAGAAAGATACTTTGCATAAAAAGTAGACAGGTTTGTAGCTCTCAAAGTATGTCCAAATAAAACATGCAAAAGTTTGGAATTCTCCAAAGTAAAAATGAAAAATTTCTGTCTTGAGTTTCTAAGAAATGGAGAAAGAGGTTGTCCAGTACAAAGCAATTAATGAGCACAGGTCATGAGCTCATAGTTCATGGGATCTAGCCCTGCATCAGGCTCTGCACTCAATGCACAGCCCGCTTGGGATTCTCTCTCTCCCTCTCTCTCTGCCCCTCCCCTGCTCACACTGTCGCTCTCTGTCTCTCAAAACAAATAAATAAATACACATTACAAATATAAATATATATATACACCCATATAAAATATATATCCATATATATATACACATATATATATACATAATATATATACATATATATGGATATATATTATATTATATATGGATATATGGATATATATATATATATATATATATATATATATATATATATATGGATGGGTTCTAAACTGCTTTTGATGTGGTCGTCTGACTCAGGAATATCATTGTAAAATTTAGCAGACATAGACAAATTATTTAAAACACTGCTTTCAGAGCACCTGGGTGGCTCAGTCGGTTAGTCGTCTGACTTTGGCTCAGGTCATGATCTCACAGCTGGTGAGTTCAAGCCCCACATCAGGCTCTGAGCTGTCAGCCTGCTTCGGATTCTGTGTCTCCCTCTCTCTCTGCCTTTCCCCCACTTGCATTCTGTCTCACTCTATCTCTCTCTCTTTCTCAAATATAATTAAACATTTTTTTAAAAAATTTTAAAACACTGCTTTCATATATATTCAGTGCAATCCCTATCAAAATTCCAATGGCATTTTTCATAGAAATAGAACAAATAATCCTAAAATTTGTATGGAACCACAAAGGATCCCAAATAGCCAAATCAATATTGAGAAACAAGAACTAAGCTAAAGGCATCACACTCCTTGATTTTCAACTATACTACAAAGCTATAGTCATTAAAACTGTATGGTATAGGTACAGACACGTAGATCAATAGAACAGAATAGAGACCCCAAAAATAAACTCACACTTACATGATCAATTGATTTACAACAAACGGCCAAGAATATACAATGGGGAAAGGACAGTCTTTTCAATAATTGGGAAAACTAGACTACCACATGAAAAAGAATGAAACTAGACCACTTTCTTACACCATACACAAAAATCAATTCAAATGGGTTAAAGACTTGAATGTAAGACCTAAAACCATAAAATTCCTAGAAGAAAATCCAGGATGTAAGCTCCTTAACATAGGTTTGGGCCAAGATTATTTTTTGGATTTGGTACCAAAAACAAAGGAACAAAATCAAAAGTAAACAAGGAACTACATCAAACTAAAAAGTTTCTGCCAGAAAAAGTAATCATTAACAAAATGAAAAATTCAACCTACTTTTATTTAGAGAGAGTGGGAATGAGAGAGCATGCCTATGGAGGGGGAGGGGCAGAGGGAGAGAGAGAATCCCAAGCAGGCTCCACGCTCAGCACGGCTCAATCTTATGAACCATGAGATCATGGCCAGAGCTGAAATCAAGAGTCAGATGCTTACCCAGATGCCCCTATTTTTTATTCTTAACAAAATTTTCACTTATCTAATTTTGTCCCATTAATATTATTTTAAAAATTTAATAAAATTTATTTCTTGCAGCAATTAATTCATAGTGATTCCATATTTGCTATATACTGTAATTTAAATGCAAATTTCATTTAATAAGTTCTTTTAGTGCTTTTTCAATTCACTATAATTTGTAGAGTATCATTTGTTCAAATGAGTTCAGACACCCTGCCCTAATGTGAATTCAAGAGTCTCCTACTGATAGTACCAACAACCTCAAAATTTACATTTATTTCCTAATACCAAGCATAGGAAAGGGTCATCCTGGTAGCAAGATGTTGGGAGCACCCAAATATACTTGAGGACTTCACTGTTGTAAACAGGTAGAAGCTATATGATACCAGATACCAAAATCCTGAAAAGGTAAGGTAAGTTAAAACCTTAACAAGAACATTTTTTAATAGAAGAGGAATATCGTATTAATATTCTGCCTTTAATCTATCATGGCAGGTCAGTGGTTTATGATAGGACATGAGGTGTTCTGATGATGTTGAGTAGTAGATTGAGGAGCATAATTGGAAAGGGGTTTGAGAAAGGTGTTATAATTCAGAAAGTAGATTCTCCCACATAAATTCTGGTCAAGCTTTAATCCTTTGAGCTGGTCCTATTGCCAGAATGTCAATAGCCACTGTGAATTCCACAGATTACGAGACTTTGAGTTATGTACATCATCTTCTTCAATATTTTCACCAGGACCTGAGAGAGGGATGTGTATGTGTACCTGAGTGCATGCACGTATGTGAAGGAAGTATTTGTGGTATAATAGCATCAACTTATGACATGTCAAAATCTCTTTTTAAGGAAAGGAAGCCAGATGGAGAAACCCAAGCTCAATGACTTTAAGAAAACATGTTTAAGAGCCTGACTCTTGATCTTGGATCAGGTCATGATCTCATCATTTGTGAGTTTGATCCCTGGGCCAAGCTCTACGCTGACAGCTTGGAGTTTGGAGCCTGCTTCAGATTCTGTGTCTCTCTGTGCCCCTCCCCTGCTTGTGCTCTATCTCTCCCTCTCTCAAAAATAAAAATTAAAATTAAAATTTAAAAAAAAAAAAAAGAAAACATGGTTACCAAACAGTGATCCACAAAACCCTAAAAGTTCCACAGAGGTCACCTTGTGGGGCAGGAGGGTCAGAGAAAAGGATGGGCAGGCAGTATCCTGGGTGAACCACAGGATACTTTCAACCTAAGATTTCACTTGAAGAAAGGATTCAGCTTCTAGAATTTGAAAACCATTACAGTACGAAAAACTCTAGATTCCTTTACTGCTTTAACATTTTGTGATCCCATTAGAGCTAGTTCATTACTCATTTGATCATGTAGCCAGTCAAGCTCCCTAAAAATGGGGGTCACAGATATAATCCAGGCACAGCACTAAGAAATAAAAATGAATAAGATGAAGCCTCTGTTCTCAAGAAACTCATGGTCTGTTGGGATCCAGCAACATACAAACCAAAAAAAAAAAAAAATTATTGACTGATACTCTAAGAGGATTTATAAGGTGTAATGGAAGTAAAAGAAAATAATTCTTTACCTGGAAAGAGGGAGAGGAAGAGGATTCAGGAAAGATTTGCAGGTGGGGCTGGATTGTTATAAATGACAAGAAGGAATTCTAACTAGTGCAAGTAGAAATGGAATGTAGTGGATCTTGTAGTTAGGAAGAATCTGACAGTAGGTCACAAAATGGAGGTCAGAAAGGCAAGATTGGCAGCCTGGAGATGAGACCAGGGAACTCAAAAACTCAGGACTTCTCAGTGGTTCACTCACTGCATACAGGCCTTCTCTACCTCAGGAAAAAAAAATACATATGGCTTCCTGTAGTCCCAGTTAGCATTCCAATGGGAAGGAAGCACTTACTTTCAATGCTTCTCTATCCACTACGGGGAAGGACATTATACCTTTTCTGGCTCTGAATTATGTGCCACTGTTGCCAAGGAATACATCATAATGATTGGTCTTGTCAGGACCATGAGCATCCTACCCATCATCCTACCCATTATCAAAGGGGCTGAAACCAAGAAGGAAGGAAATGGAAAAGCCACTGAGCAGAATAGGAGGCTTAAAACAATCCACACAAAGGAACCCCACAGTGTGAAGGATGGCTGTCCCACTTTCTGGAGTTCAAGCCCCACGTCGGACACTGCACTGACAGAGCAGAACCTGCTTGGGATTCTCTGTCTCACTCTCTCTCTGCCCCACTCACATTCTCTCTCTCAAAAATAAATAAATAAACTTTAAAAAAAATATTATGTGAATGCGGCCTCTGTCTCTCAAAATATCCGATTGTACTACATTCCCTTTCTTGTGATGATGTGAGATGATAAAAGACCTCTGTGATGAGAAGAAGCGAGGTGAATGACGCAGGCATTGTGACAAAATGTTAGGCTACTACCAACCTGACAATTTGTCAGAAGAATGACCACCTGCTTCTGACCACAGTTAACCACAGGTAAATGAAACCTCGTAAAGCAAAACTGTAGATAAGGGGGTATTAGCTGCTTACCACAAACTGGGCAGCTTAAAACAATGGAAATGTGTTGTCTCCGCATTGGAGGCCAAAAGTCCAAGATCAAGGTGTCCACAGGGCCATTTTCTGTTTCAATGTGGCATTCTCCATGAATGTCTGTGTCTTCAAATAGCCATCTTCTTATAAGGACACTTGTCATTTTGGATATGGAGCCCACCCTATTCTAGCATGACTTCATCTTAAGTAATTACATCTGTGATAACCCTATTTTCAAATAAGGTCACATTCTGGAGACTACAAGCCAAGACTTCAATGCATCTTTTTCAGGGAACACAATTCAACCCTTAACAACCATCTACCTAACCAGATGCTGGGCTCTTAGTTTTTTTCTGAAAGAAAAACGTTAAGCTTTTCATACTGTTAGCATATCCAGAAAAATCTCAAGGAAAGACAGTGGATTGAAGTATAATCCAACAAGGGAAATAAACAGAACTCAATCCTCATCGGAATAAAAAATGTTAAAAATACATAATGCAAAAGCCTCTATAAACATGAAACTCCAAGTTAGAATTCATGGTCTATGCCTATGAAATGCACAGATTTGACTGCTCCATAAACATCAGCATTCTGCAATTTTCCTTGTTATATAAAACCATACAGTACTATATGGAAACATAAAATTGGTACTCAGTCCTTAAACCATATGTTTTAATACGTAGCAGCTAATCAGGCAGAGCATTTGCATGTCTGCCATTTTGGGACTGTTTCAACATCTCCCAGGGATTGTAAATGTCCTTACTTGCAGCAAACTGTACCCAAAGTAGTAGCAAAATATAAGCCACAGCTATGCAATTATACTACTGTGAGAATGTGCTCTCAGCAGGTGAGAAAGCAAGCCCAGTCCAGGTGATTAGAAAAGAAACCTGGCAATGAAGGGAAGACATGGGGCAGAGGCCAGGTGAGGGAGTGACAAGCCCAGTAGATGCCATTTAGCTGTAATGCAAAGAACTTAGCTTTGTCTAAATGTTTAGAGCTATATGATGAGATATCTCCTAGCCTGGGACTGACCTTGTTACTTACCTTGGCTTACCTTGTTACTGACCTTGGCTTTACTTACTTTCGACTGAGTGGGAGAGAGACAGAGGTAAGTATGGGAAAGGTGGGGTAAGGGCTTCTCCCTGTTTTCAAGAGCTCTGAGTTAATCAGTTGGTCTCTTATTTTTCTGAAATGAGGAACAAGGAACTATCAAGTGACTTTTGCTGCCCCTACAAATGATAAATACTTGTTAAGTAAAGAAGGTCCTATCAGTGGTCACCTAGAGTAGTTTCATTTGAAAGCTTTCCTCCTGTGTACCCCCAGGAGTCAGGGCACCCTAAATTCCACCAGAAGAGTTATTTGAAGGAAAGAGCTGCTCCTCTTCCTCAGGGTCCTGCTTTAAAATGCAAAAGCTCAGGTGCCTGGCGGGGGGCGGGGGCTCAGTCAGATAAGTGGGCAACTTCTGCTCAGGTCATGATCTCACTGTTCAGAGATTCTAACCCCACATCAGGCTCTGAGCTGACAGCTCAGAACCTGGAGCCTGCTTCAGATCCTGTGTCTCCCACTCTCTCTTCCCTTCCCCTGCTCATGCTCTGTCTTCCTCTGCCTCTCGAAAATGAATAAACGTTTCAAAAACCTTTTTTTTTTTTCAACTTAGTATCTCCTTTCAGTTTCTAAAGTGCTCCAGTCAACTGAGCCCATTCTTGCCTACTGCCCACCCCTGCCACAAGGCCTTGGGTCTCCCACTAGAATGAAAGAAGAGGCTGGGCAACATTTCCTTCTTTACTTCCAGTAGCTAGAGATACCTGACATCTGGAAGGTAATCAATAATTTGTGGAACTTAACTAAACAACATGAAAATGCTCTTCAGTCATTAATACTCTAATGTATGGCCACCTACCAGTTCATCAGACAGGAGGGACCCCTAACATCAGGAAAACACTGGGCCACAGACGGTAGAAAGAGCCCTCAGAGAAGACCAGCAAGTGCCTGAGAAAAGGTGAGCTTCTCTCACTACCTACCTACTGGGCTGGCCTTCCCTACCCACCAGCTGGGGACAGTAAACACCAAGGCCAAACTGCCAAGGGCCAAACTGCCAGGATCCTTCTCCAGACACACTCAGACAGTGGTCAAACGCTGTATGTGAGCCACCTGTTTCAGACTGAAGGTTCTTTCTTCCTTTCTTTCTTGACTGTTTATCTTCATATTTATTTTGCTTCTCTTTCTGGGTACATGTTCTTTTGTCCTTGTGATTAGATTAAATTTAACCAGCCCTGATTTCTAGAAATTAGGGCCTGTCACTAGCAGCATTTGTTCATGAAACAGAGTATGCTCATTTCTCAAAGCAACAAGTGAAGAAATGCCCTTAAAAGGGAAAGTGCTTTAACAGCAGTTATTGGCCCAGAACACTTTTGTCTCTACAACCCAAGCAGGGGAAACATATAGATCAAGTGTCCGAGTGACTGTTACCACAGACAGCAGAGCTACCATGAAACCCAACACACACAACAACCCTTGAAGGTATTTGGTCAGTGAGTATTACATAAGCAGGTTCTGTGTGGGTCCTACTACTGAGCTAGGTGGAGAGAGACCAAGGAGGAGTTAAAGTCCCCATCGTTAAGAGATGTATAATCTAGTTAAAGGATAGAGTAAACTGGGGATTCTCAAAATGGGGTGCCAAAACCAGCAGCACCAGATGGAAACTTGTGAGAAATGCAAATTCTCAGGCTCTAGCCCTACTGAATCAGAAACTCTAGGACGGCGGGTGATGGCAACAACTTGTGTGTTATAAAAAGCTCTCCAATAATTCTCATGCATGCTGAAGTTCGAAAGCCAGTGAAGTAGACACATACAAGAAGTTACAGATGATCATATAAGCGCACTGTCCACGGTAGAAGGTGGTGTGGGAGTAGGTTCTTGCTTGGCCGCCCACTCCAGCTTGCGTCTGGAGACGCGGTTTTGTTGCCTTCTCTCAGACACCACGCCCTTTCCTCACATTTCACAGACTCAGGATTTTGCCACTACACTGAGAGCCTAAGAATATACTCTGTACTACTACTTGTGTTCTGAATTTGCCACCTGCTACATCCTCAAGCCAGCCCTGGGTATATGATACAGAATGACAAGACCGGAGGTCCCCAGGTGAGGTGCTTCCTTTGTTGCTGTAGGGGGCGCTGGTGAGCATACACCTGACTTCTGATGGCATAGAAGCCGAGAACAAGCAGCTGGGAGTTTCTCTCCTTGAAGCCACACACCAGCCAGCCTTTACAGAACTGTTCCCAAATTCTATTTCCATTAAAGACAAACCAGATCATTCAAATGAACTCTCCTGCTGAAGACAACTTTTAAAAGCTAGATGAATTATACAAAAATATTTTCATAAAGGCTAACAAGAGAGGGAAGAATTACATGGCCATAGTCTAGTTAAAAAATGTAAATTCAGAGAGATAGGCCCCACTTCTGGGGCTGCCTTTGCCCTAAAGAGGTAGTTAAAAAGCAAAGAAGTACTTTCAGTAGCTCATGAGAATAGAAGAGCAAAAGACAGAACCTGCCATAAAGGGGCTCCAGGGAGCTGCTCACTGGTTGGTACCCTGAGAGCAGTACTCTAGAAAAAAGTGTGAACCACGATTGAACCTGCTCTCAGTTGCAGCCAGATTGAAAGTTGTTTGAGTAGGGGTGCCTGGGTGGCTCAGTCAGTTGAGTGTCTGACTCTTGATTTCAGCTCAGGTTGTAATGTTGTGGTCATGAGATCGAGCCCTGCGACAGACTCCATGCTGAGTGTGGAACCTGCTTGAGATTCTCTCTCTGCCTCTCTCTCCCTCTCTCTCTCTCAAAATAAATTAATAAGAATTTTTTAAAAAAGTTTTTTGAGTGTCCCACAAAGTCTGAAACCCTGCAATTATATTACCTTAACCCTGGACTGCACCTCTAGTTACCTCCAGGCACCTAGCAGAAGCAAAAGAAAATTCTCTCTGGTGAGAGATACCATTGTAGGCCTCAAATTATTTCTACAAGTAATGTTTTCAAAGGTGGAGCCCAACACACAATCAAACATAACCAGGCCTCAAAGGGAGGACAATATGAACAATAACAGCACAATAACAATAGGAATGAACACACAGGTAATCCAAATAATAAAATCCTAGATAAAGACAATAAAACTACTATAATCAATGTGATCAAAAAGACAAAAAAGAAACCTGAGCAATTTTGGCATGAAATTGGAAAAGAGAGAAAGTAATGTTGTAGATTTGGAAAAGAAATCCATTGAAATTCAAAACTTAAGAATAAAATAACCAAACTTTAAAATAATGTACCAATTTACCAGCAGGTTAGAGAAAGCTGAATAAAAAATTAGTGAACTGGAAGTTATGTCACAAGAAACAATGAAACACAGAATAAAGGGAATGGAATATAGAAGGGAGTGGGGGAAAGATATAAAGGCCACAGTGAGAAAATCAAATATGTTCAATTAGAGACCCAGAGAAGAGGAGAGAGAATGGGCCAGAGCAGATAGGCTTCAGGTGACTATCCTATTCTATCAGGCAGAGAGGTCCCTCTCATGGGGCCCCTAGAAGTGATCTTACACTCTACCACTTAGTGACACTATGCCTTGGGGGTGGGGAGTGGGAATGGAGGGGCAGAGTGTTAACAGAGGGGTCATGATATTTATCCATTTCAAACAAATACTTTCTGTTTTTAATATTTGAGAGAGAGAGTACAAGCGTGAGTGTAAGCAGGGGAGGCCCACAAAGGCCGACAGAGAGAGAGAGAGAGAGAGAGAGAGAGAATCCCAAGAAGGCTCCACGCTGTCAGCACAGAGCCCGACGTAGGGCTCAGTCTCAGGAACCATGAGATCATGACCTAAGCCGAAATCAAGAGTCAGACGCTTAACCAACTGAGTCACCCAGGTGCCCCACAAATAAATACTTTTTCAACGAATACAGTGGAAACACCTCAAATATTTCTATCACTCCCTTGAGCAGGCTTACTTCAAAGAACAAATTCACCAGGGGACTGTTACATTCTCCAAAAAGAAATACTCTGATTTTAGAGAAAGGTTCTAAAGGTGTTAATGAAAATGGAGGGTGGCAGCTGAATAGGTACCGTCTAAGGCATTTAGGTAGTTGTGCCTCTACGGCAAGAGGCCAACAACACAGTCTGTCCACCAGTCCCAGAGGGAGATGCCCAGGACTCAGGGATAGACCCAGTCAGAGAGAGTCCTTCAGCTGGAGGTGCTCTGGTACACACAGGATGGCAGAGAGGTCAGAACTCCCAGTGTGACAGTCTCGAGCTCATCAAGGAACATAACTTGGCATTTGCTCAGTCAGGACTGCGGGGAATAGAGCAGCCAGTAGCTCAGGAACAGCAAAGAGCCCTTCTAGGGGTAGCAGGGTGGTGGCCATTGTAAATCAGGTGTCCTCCTGCATCTCATGCAACCCTGAGAACTGTGAATTGGTGCCATTTGCTTGGCTCCTTTATCACTTGTGAGCAGGCGAGGCTAGCAACACACAGGTGAAGTCCTCCAGAATCACCATCAAAAAAAAGATTAAAAAAGGAGCACCCTGTCAATTATCTTGGTGTAGTTTATTCACTGTGGTTTATTCCTCTGTAGGTGTACAGAGAGCCACACATCGATTGCTCATCTGACCAATTCTCCCCCTCAGATTGAATGGGACCTTTCAACACAGAAATACCATGCAGCCTTTATTTTGTGTGTTGCTCAAGTCACAAGACCTGCTGTGAAAAGGCAACTTCTAAACAAAACAGAAGCCAGTGGAGAAATAAGATTCACACTGTAAACAGAAATTTCTCACCCAGTTTTCTGTTGTATTTTAGGAAAACTACAGTGTAAACATGAGGTCAAGTTCTGATGGAATATAGTGAAATGGTCATTTTTAAAGTGTTTATGCTATAGGCATCAGCTTTAAGCTGATGACTTGGTAAGAATGATTCAGTTGGTTTAAAACATCTTACTGATATTTTCTGCTTTTAGAACATGTCAGAATGTAAAATGCCAACCAGAAATAAGATGATCTATACTAATTAAAAGGAATGGTGCTGTTCACCTAAGAGAAAAGTTGAAGATCTCTAAAGGAAAAGGTGAATGTATTAAATGAGTCCTTCCTCCTTGTTTCTTAGTCTTGACCAAAAAGTTTATTTTAGATCTAAACATCCCCCTGACGTACTGTGAGCTTAGAATTTTCTGTATATTTTAATTAGAAAGAGAAACTAACCAGAAATAAAGAAGATAAACACAATGACTCAATAGATTCTTATTTCCCAAGCAAAACTACAGACAAACTGTAAAAAAAAAAAGCAGAAAAAGCAAAAGGCATGAAATGTTTGCAGTTCCACCTCACCTGAATGAGTATGGGTGAGAAAGGAGGTCTTGCCATCTACTGTGATGAGCAGGGGCGGCTGGCTCAAAGTTCTGCCCTTATTACCAGCTTGGCTACCATCCCAGGGACACAAACACCTTCAACATCAACAGCTGATTGTCGATTGAGACTGACTGGCCTTTGGCTCACACTTTAATAATAGCAAAGTTGTGTTCAAAGAGGTCGGTGTGGATTAACGCACTTCATTTTCACAACAATTCCAGGAGGCAGGCCCTGTCATTCCCCTATTCTATCTGCAGGTGAAGGGCCTGAGGCATGGAAGTTGCACCCTGCCCAGCCCAGCAGTGGTGAGCCCTGGACTGGAGAGTGTGGCCTTTCACAGTCTTCCAGAGCAGTGCTTCCCAAAACACGGCCCATACAGCTGTCCCAGGATGAGAACTGTTACAGAATGGCTTCAGGTAGCAATTGAAAGCAAGTCTTCTGAAACATTTATAGAAATTTGACAGTTGTGTTATATCTGTCAAAATTGTGATGGACTAGGACCGTTTTTAAGCTGATCCTCCCCTACAGAGGGTATGAGAAGCACTGATCTGAAACTCAGAAACCATCCCAAGTTCAGCGCTGATAAAAAGGACCCTGACTCCCCATCTGTCTTCATCTGGGGATCACTGTTAAGTGGCAGAGCATGTGTCCTGGGAAGGAGCCAGCTGCCCACTGAGAGTGACTGAGAAGACATAGGGCCAGGGGAGTTGGGAGGGCAGAGGTACAGGGCTGGCCATCTCCTCAGTTCTCTTCGTGAGGCCAGAACTTTCCCCCAGTGATTTGTAAAATTAGAAAGAAAGTGCACAGCTTCTGCGCCTTGCAGAGACTTCATTACAAATTTAGCATTGCGAGTGATCTTGAATCAGGTCATCCAATGCCTCCTTTCCCTTCCTTCCTTTAGGAAGAAACTGTAAGGGGCCAGGGTACCATGTTCCCTAGGAACAACAGCAGTTGCTATGGCATCTCCACACCTGTTTCTTTGGTCCATTTGATCCCAGAATGCCTCTCCTGCTAAATACTATGTTCCTTCCCTCTTGTAAAATGAATGCACCAACCCCTCTCCTCACTCTAGAAATGAAGAAGCATAAAAAAAGACCCTCAATATCTGAAGCAAGAAAGGCTTACCTTGAAGCCCAAGACAAAGATATGAAAGTCCCCTGCCCCTCAAGGGAGAGATGAGGAGGACAATGCAGGACACATTGGTCAGCTTTTCTCAGGCTCACTCAGCTTTGTTTTCTCAGGAATCTTAACCCAAATAAACCAAAATGGAGCTATTGTATCTCCAAGGCCCCAGTTCACCACAAGCCTAACATTTACAGGGAAACTAAACAATAAAATGGAAAAGGCTTCAGCTGAGGTACTTTGGACCACAGGGCACAATTTTTGGTGGAGGAGATGGATGTTGTATGAAGGGAACTTCAGAGAGGAGTTGGCTGAGGCCGAGCACATGGAAATGTGCACTGCTGTGGTTCATGGAAAGTAAAAGAGAGAAAACACAGAGTGGCCACTCACCATGTGCATACTAAAAACCCACTCAGGGTTGATGGGGGGGTGGGAGGAAGGGGAGGGTGGGTGATGGATATTGAAGAGGGCATCTTTTGGGATGAGCACTGGCTGTTGTATGGAAACCAATTTGACAAATAAATTTCATATATTTAAAGAAAAAAAAAAACACTCAGTCTACTGCTGTCTTTAAGAGATGCAGGATGAGGGGAAAATTCTCACCACTCCTGCTTGATAGAAGACCAGATGGCAGGGAAGGCAATATTATTATTAAGGCCTGTGGCTTTTATAGTTTACAAAGTGTGTTTGCACACGTGATCTCACTTAATCCTAGTCTTCATCCCAGGCAATAAACAGAAGTTTTTATAATCCCCATTGGAAAGGAGTAATTAAGAAAGATGAAGAAATCCAAGACAATTTGCCTAGATCACACCATCGCTGTGCGGCATAGGGGTATCTGGCACAGAACTTCAGATTCTCTTTCCAAAACCTTCCATGGAGCAGCTACTTCATTCAGTGTCACTCACTTCTTGGTTCATATGTCCCAGGGGGTTTCGTTTCATCAGCTACTATCAGGTCACTGAGACTTAAAAAATAAATAATGATATTAATGTTACCTGACCAAGTACCCATTACTATATTTATTGGAACAGTTCATGTGTGTATTTGGCATGCTCTGTATAATCTTTGTGGCAACTTTTTAGTGGATCTGAATTCCAAATGGAATTATAAATACCTTTACATCGGCATATTTTTGCTGAATTTTTGGTCAATTAATGAATGAGTGAATGAATGTCTGTTAGAAGGAATATTTGCAATATCCTAACCTGAGTGTTCATCCCCTGGGGAGCTATCCAGAATCACTTGGAGTAGGCTAAGTTCCCAGTCTCCCTGCCCCCACCAGCCACTTACACATGCCAGGGGCCCACCTGTGGACACTGTGACTTTGTGGGAGAGTATGTAGCTTGGGGACCTACATGCTTCGAACCAGACCCACTGGTCTTCACTTCTGATTAAGAGCCACTTTCTAGGCTAACTCCCTCCTTCTACAAATGAGGAAATAGAGGTTCTGTGACATGTTCAAGGTCACACAGCTCATGGAAGAGAATACCATAACCCAACAAACACCCCACACTCTGGTGGAGTCTCCCCTAGGAGTACTTACCAGAAAACATCATATGGTACCAAGGCCCTATGAATACCAACTGAAAAACTCCTTCCTCTCAGCAAAAACAACCATATCAGTCCACTTAAACAGTAAAAATGCAGGACATCATTTTTGTTTTTGTTTTTGTTTTCCATGTTTGGATGGACTATGGGAAAGTTCTAGTTAAGAAGATAACCTGGTAATAACTTCCAGAGTTAGCAGAGGAAACAGACATAGGTGATGTAGAATAAAATACCTAGCCATACACCCCTTAGCCTTTGGCTATCCAGAATGTCCCTCAGTATATCGCAGGGCCTCGGGGTCATCCCTCAGCACACATACACACCTGATCGGGTCTGCCTGAGTGCTATCACCTGTGTGAGGGCTTTGGTCAACTCCATACTCAAAGACCTCCACTTCCTCATCCCTCAAGATACAGTCAGTGAACGACCCAAGCTGCTTCTTTCCAGAAGAGATGGAGTGTCCTTGGAGGATCAGTGTGAGGAGTCTCTGGGAAAGGAACGAGGAGGGTTCCCTATGAGGGCCCCAGTGTGTGGAAACACTCAAGTGTCAAGTATCACATTCAAATGTGCTTCATGAGAAGATATGGGATATCAGGATAATGTGGAAGGGAACATTGAAAAGACTGAAACTATCATTCAGGGAAGAGTGGTTCTGATATCAGGGCCACCTTTTTTAGAAGATATTTAACAAACACATGAAATTTTTAAGAAAACAATTTTTGCCCTACTGAATTTTGTGCAGACCCTCCTCTGAGCAGTGGTTTGCTGCCCCCTCGTGTTCATTTTATTTTATCAAAAAATTTTAACAAATCCTTATAATAATCCTTATTAACTTTTCATTTTCTTTTCCCTCCCAGTCTTTCTAAGGATAACTATCCCCCGAGTGTCACTGAAACAGCCAAATTAAAAGACAACTCGGTTAAATTAAAGACAAGCGTCTTCTGGGGAGCCTGGGTGGTTCAGTCAGTTAAGCATCCGACTTTGGCTCAGGTCATGATCTTGTGATTCATGGCTTCAAGCCCCACATCGGGCTCTGTGCTGACAGCTCAAAGCCTGGAGCCTGCTTCAGATTCTGTTTCCCTCTCTCTCTCCCCTGCTCATTCTCTCTCTCTCTCTCTCTCTCTCTCTCTCTCTCTCTCTCAAAACTAAACATTAAAAAAATTTTAAAAAAAGACAAGGGTCTTTTTACCACATACATGACAGTTGCTTACAGTAGAAACACAATTTCTGCTTCTCCTCCTAGTTGTCAGTCACCAATCAGTGCCATCAACATGGGAGCAGGAAGGACTCCAAAGGACCACATGACAAAGCCATAACCACAAAAGTCACCATCATGTCACTTCAACATGGTCTCTTTAAGGAGAGGGTAATTGTCTACCTAAGAAAAGCCATAAGTTACTCCAGCACTTCCCTATCAGGCCAAGCATCTGTGGAGCAGTGTCTAGACTACTGGGCCTCACCGCCAGACCTTGTGAATAAGTAGAGATGGGACAGTTGTATTTTTTAAAACTCCCCAACTAACTCCACTAAACATTCAGATTTGAGAACCACTGAACTACTACAGGAGCAAGGATTGATGTGTATACAACATCTAAAAGACAGAATTTTTAAAATACTTTTAATGTTTATTTATTTTTGAGTGACAGAGAGACAGAGCACAAGCAGGGGAGGGGCAGAGAGAGAGGGAAACACAGAATCCAAAGCAGGCTCCAGGCTCTGAGCTGTCAGCACAGAGCCCTACGCGGGGCTCAAACTCAAGGACCGCAAGATCATGACCTGAGCCGAAGTTGGACACTTAACCGACTGAGCCATCCAGGTACCCCAAGACATAATTTTAAAAAAAGAAATAAAAAGTCAATTTTTGATAGCAGAGAAGAGCAGGGAAGCACAATGGAGTCAAGGATTTTGTCTGGGGCCAAGAAGGGGCCCATCAGGGTGATACAGGGATCTGGGATCTGGCACCCAAGGTGAAAGAGCCCCATTATGGGAGGGGTGGAGGCAGTGGAGAAAGAAAGAAGCTTCTGTTGCTCATCTGCCCTAAGCAGGGCCAGGTGCAAAGCTCACACCATCACTGGTAGTCTATTGGATCCTCTTCTGCGTAGCCAGGCAGCCACCACATCCTGTTTATGTTTCCCTGTCAATTTCTCTAAAATGCAGCCTTTCCATGTCTACAGTGTCCACTTTAATTCTGGCATTGAGGATGGGACAAGGTCAAAAGAGAAGGGGGCCTTTTCTATAACGTTCCCCTTACAAAACCATTTACTTAAAGATATTCTGCTGGTTCTGCGTTTCGTGTTTTGAAGATGTTTTCCAAAGATTCCCAGGGGGCCCCTCTTTCAGGAATCCTCCGACAAATAAAGGGACACAAACACTTGGTTTGCTGTGGCCAACTGAGCACCCATGTTATGTCCTCAATCTTTCCAGGACTTTCACAGGGAAAAGATTACCAACCTAGACATATACACATCAGGCCAAAGTATGTATCAAGAAATGAGACATGTTCAGACTTGAAAGGAATTCAAAATATTAAATAGGCACTCTCTCTTAGGAAGGTCCTTGGGAAGTTCCCTCCAGCAAATAAGGGAATAAACACAGAAAATGAAATGTGTTAAAAGATAAACTGAACATTAAACATTAAAACTGTTAAGAGTTAAAGCCAAAATTGATTCAGGCAGTGTCAAACCAGAGGTGGGCAGGAGGGCTTCCCCAACAGGAGCAGGGGAAAAACTTATATGGAGAAGGTGTGGAGGCAAAGAAAGGAAATCATCTAACTGGTTATAACTTAAAGGCGAGTTGGCGGTCTGTGACTGGTTGTCTTTAGCATTTCAATTTTGTAACTTTGAGGTATTTATGGGCTTAGATTTTGGTTTGTTTGCATAGGCCATAATGCATTAGAACCTCTTCAGTCTAGTGGCCTCCTTGTTTAATTAATTTAACACATGGGACCCAGGCAAAAGGAGCTCCAACAGGGTTAAGGGATGAAGGCAAGTTGGAGGACAGGAGCTCTGTCCAGGCTCAGAGCACAAGCAGTTCAGCCTAAAGCAAGAAGACAGAGAAGGGGAAAAAAATACATTTGCTAATTTGGAAAATATCATTGGCATTTGGCAAATCGGATGATATGCATGCAAAATCAAGGCCAAGTGCATAAAAAAGTGAAGCCAATGAAAAAGTGAAGCAATTAACACCGGGTTAACTAAATATTATATAAGAAAAGAAAAATTATGGGGGCGCCTGGGTGGCTCAGTTGGTTAAGAGTCCGACTTCAGCTCAAGTCATGATCTCACAGTTCATGGGTTCAAGCGCTGCGTCGGGCTCTGTGCTGACAGCTCAGAGCCTGGAGCCTGCTTTGGATTCTGTGTCTCCCTCTCTCTCTGCCCCTCCCTGGCTTGCACTCTGTCTCTCTTTCTCTCTCAAAAATAAATAAACATTAAAATTTTTTTTTAAAAACGAAAGGAAAAATCACTCCCAATATTAAGCTCAGCAGTGAAAAAGTATGGTCTACAAAATGATGCCATCGTTATGTTTACATCAGGACATTGGAGAAGGGAATGAGGATGGGAACACCAGAGGCCAACCATCTACCTTAATATAAAGCCAGTAGCTAAAGTCTCAGATTGATAAATTCAGAAATATGAGTTAATATGTTACCTCTGAGAGGCAGAGGTGAGAGTGAGACTGTTCTCTGAATTCCTAATGGAAGCTTTTGAATTTTGAACCATATGCATGTATTGCATTTCTGCAATTATTTTGTCAAAGATGCATCAAATGGATTCCCTCTGGCAGGATAGTCAATGAACTGCTCACAATGGCTGCCACTAGCGAAGGGAAAAAGGAGGTTGGGGAAACAAGTGGGAGAGAAAAAATATTTTTCACCGAGCTTCCTTCTGTATTTTTTAAATCTGTGCTTTGATGTTGTATTATGAAAAAGATACATGATTTTTTTTTCCAAGGCTAAAGAAACAGGAGTTGAAAATGGTTGCCCCTGGACAGTAGAATTGAAGAGAATGAAGGAGTGGAGAGTGTAGGTATATCTTGTATCATTTTCTATTTTTATATACAAAAAGATTTTTTGCATTACTTTTTTAGCATTATATTTTAGTATTACATTTTTAAAAATAAGCATATGTTATTCTATGTATAAATTTTTAATAATGTTAATGAAAGCTATGACATTGTTTCTTGGACACCAAAGTTTTAAACACTGTATAGGCTGCACCATTAGGCTGGCAAAGGTGATCCTGACCCGAATTCTGTAGTCAGGGATTTTCCCAATCATGGAAAGCTCTTTGGCCCCCTCTGCTGGTAAGTGATGCACTTGTCAACAAGTATGAAAGTACTGCTTGGATGTCTTCCCTAAGAACATCCTGTAAGCTAACAAATTCATTAGCTGAGTAGTTTTATTTCTATTAAAACCGCCACTAAATTATCTGAGTATGTTCTACAACAACTGGTGGTGTCATAGAAGGAAACATTTCCATTTGACACTTTTCTATGAATTCTAAAGAACTTTTTTCCCTCAGCCATTATTTTCACATACTCAAAATCTTGGGGCAGCTGGCTGGCTCAGTTGGCAGAGCATGTGACTCTTGAGCACTCTTGATTGTGAGTTCCAGCCCCATGTTAGGGGTAGAATTAACTTTAAAAGAAAAATAAACAAAGTAAATAAATCAATAAAATCATCTGGTGCTCAAAGATGCTTTTCTCTCATGCCAAAACTGTGAAAGAATACCAAATGGTAAATTTAAAGATTTTTTTCATCCTTGCAGTTAAGTTCCAGATGCCATATGGTCAGAAATAAGTTCTCTGAAGATTCATTAGTCTTTGCTGTCTGAGGGGACTTTCTCTACCTCCTGCCTCAGATGGGAAGAATCCCTAGAGAAAGACTAGACAGGCAAAAATCCACCTAATCTCATTCACACGTCTAGAGAGAGTTAGCAAAGACTTTTAAGGATTTTCTTTTTTTTTTTTTTTTTCATTACCTGGAATACATGCTGGCTTTAAAACTTAGACTCATTTTTAAATTGTCATAGCATCCTTTCCACAAAATCCTTTTTGAAACTTTTTTTTTTTAGTATATTTATTTTGAGAGAGAGAATGAGAGAGAGAACAAATGGGGTAGAGGCAGAGAGAGAGGGAGACAGAGAATCCCAAGCAGGCTCCACACTGCACTGTCCCTGTGGAGCCCAGTTCAGGGCTCAAACCCACCAACAGTGAGATCATGACCTGAGCCACAATCAAGAGTTGGGCATTCACCCGACTGAGCCACCCAGGTGCCCTAAAACTGTGTTGTTGTTTTTTTTAATTGCATACCCTATGACCCAGCAATTTCACCACTTAGTGACTCTCCCAGAAAAACAGGAACACGTATACAAGGCTACAAGGGTGGGGACTGCAACATTGTTTGTAATATCTAAAAAATGAGAACAATCTAACTACCCATCAGCAAGGGAAGAGCCAAAAAGATGGTTGATTATCTATGCTATGATTGATTACTTAAGCTATTCAGCATTTCATAAGAATAAGGTAGTTTACATGTGCTAACATGGATATATATCCAAAAAAAACAGTAAAGGGAAAAAAGTATATTGTAGAAAGATCCATATGGCATGGTGTCATGTACTTTTTTTAATACTACAAATTCTCTCCATGTGCATAAATAACCATGTAAATATGCAGAAAATATCAGGAAGGCCACATACTAAACAGATAACAAGGGAGAGAGAAGGGAAGAGGGCCAGGAGTGGTATGCAAAGGCTCCAGGTTACAAATATATGGATTCATTAATTACATCAGTAATTAAAAATTAATGTAAAGATAATCTTGTCTCCATCCCCATCCAATCCCTACTCCACAGAAGTAATCAACCTTAGGAATCCTTCCCTAACTTCTGCATCTGCAATGTCCACCTCTCGGTGCAGTAGGATAGGGGAAGTAGGACTGGAGTCAGCCAAAGAGTTCTGCCCTTCTAATCCCAAACTAGTTTAGGAAATGGTAGAGAATGGCCTCTGGTTAATATATATATATACACATATATATATATGTATGTGTATATATATATATATTATATGTATAATATATATGTATATATGTGTATATACTATATATAACGTATATATATGTGTGTTATATATAATACACACATACAAAATGCATAGTTTTAAAAAATTTTTTTAAGAATCCTTCCATAACTTTCTCTATGTTCAAAGATACACAAATATAGATGCACATAGACTTCTTTCTCCTCTTTATTTCTCTAAAATAGGATTAAACTACACATAATATTCTACAATTTTCTTTTTTCACTTAATAATATTTCAAAGATACTTCCTCAGGTAACATATAGATATACTTCATTCTTTCTAATAGGTTCACAATAATCCATAGAATGGATGTATCATAATTTATTCAAAATTCCCTTATTTATGAACATTTCGGTTGTTTCTACTGACTTTTTGCTACTATATTATATAGGTATATGATACATACACATATCATTTATGTGTAATATGGTGGCAAAAATATAGGTATATGTGAGGAAATATACACTCATATGAAATAGCAAAAAGAAAGAACCAGAACTTTACATCCTGCCATTTTTTTCTGAGGAGTGCTGGATCAAAGGGCATACAGATTTATGGTTTTGTTATATAATGAAGGCTATTTGTTTGTTTCACATGAGGGATGGAATATATCCAAATAATTTGTTTGAATTATGCAAGATAATTTGGGGTGGAAGAAAAGATTTATTAACACATAGAAGTAGCAACCTAAACTCAAACTGGGTTTAAGGATTAAAAAATAATACGTGCAGTATTTTTCTAAATTGCCTTGCAATATTATGCCACCTGAGGGCACCGAAGACTTAAAAATATTTTCACCACGTTTTCTGAAATAAAAAGTTCCTCAAATTTCTTCAATGAACATTTATTAAGCATTGTTCATTTTTTATGAACAAGGAGGTGTAACAAGGATATAAGTAAAAATGAAGTATGATCAGTACCCTCAGTGAGTGAGTTCAAGGTCTGGTGGGAGTGGTCTTAGTGCTGCAGAGGAAAATGTCATGTTTTGAATTACTTACTGGCATTTGGTGTAAGTATATTCCATCTATCCTCGACACTGGTTCTCTAACTAGGGCCCAGGTTCCTGAGAATCTCTGAGACTCTTTGAGGGTTGGTTCAGTTCACACTATTTTTGTTATAATACCAACATGTTTTCACTTTTGTCACTTTCCTTTTCTCATGCATGTACAGTGTTTTCCAGAGACTTCAAGGCATACTAATGTTATTGCTCTGCTAATGAAATGCGTTTATATACTGTTTCTTAAGAAATTTATAAGGTACAAGGGAGCTTGGGTGGCTCAGTCAATTAAGCATCTGACTTCAGCTCAGGTCACGACCTTATGATTCATGGGTTCGAGCCCCACATCGAGCTCTGTGTTGACAGCTCAGAGCCTGGAGCCTGCTTCAGATTCTGTGTCTCCCTCTCTCTCTGCCCCTCCTCCGCCTCATGCTCTCTTTCTCTCTCAAAAATAAATAAACATTAAAACATTTAAAAAACAAGAAAAGAAATTTCTAAGGTAGCAAGGTGATTCAGTCCCTCCTTTGCCACAGGAGCCCCCTTTCTGGCCAGACAGCAAGCAAGATGACAGGGTGTGCAAGCATCTCTGACTACACAAGCAAGCAAGATCTGTGCCCCAAGGGACTCCGGCCCACCCCGTGCCAGATTCCAAGCCCCTGTCAGCCTCCAGCTGGTGGGCATCCTGTACCAACTTTTCATGAACGTGAAAGGGAATTCTCCTCTTTGCTGAGATTATATGGTACCTGGTGATTCTGATCTGCTTCAGTGCCTCCACACCAGGACACTCCTCCCTGGCAGTAATGGAGATGATCCTTGCTGCTATCTTCTTTGTCATCTACATGTGTGACCTGCACACCAAGATACAAATCATCACTGGCCTAGAAGTGACTTCTTCTGAACCCTCATAGCAGCCATCCTCTACCTGATCACCTCTATTTTTGTCCTTGTTGAAGAACCACTCCAAAATCATTGCAGGGGTACGGGCCTAATCAGTACGTGCCTCTGTGGCTATCATGCCCTTACATCACCTTCCAGTTGACGTAGCACAAACATAGAGCAGCCCCTACTGAACCTGAAGATGGTGCCATGTAGGTGAACTCCCTTCATTTCTCTCTGCAACCTGCAAATAACACTTCCATTTAAATAACTCCTCCCCAGCCCCACAACACTCCCAGCCAACTCCCAGCCCTTTAATTGAAGTAAAAGTGCCATCCTGGGTATGGCCGTCGTTATGCGTGTGCCTATGCCTCCCTTCCTTCTACAGTATCCAAAAGGAGGCCTTAACATTCAGGTAAGGGTGCATAGTCCAGGCAGAAAATAAACGGGTAAACTGCTGGTACTTCACTATGAATCAAGGTGGTAACACCAAACAGTATTAGTAATAATTCTATTTTTTAATTCTCAGACACTAATAGGAAGGTGAGGGGGGAAAATAGTCATTTAAGAATGTTCTGCTTGGGGCGCCTGGGTGGCTCAGTCAGTTAAGTGTCCAACTTTGGCTCAGGTCATGATCTCAAAGTTGATGAGTTGGAGCCCTGAGCCTGGAGCCTGATTTGGATTTTCTGTCTCCTCTCCCTCTCCCCTTCCCTGCTCACTCTCTCTCTCTCTCTCTCTCTCTCTCTCTCTCTCTCTCTCTCCCTTAAAAATAAACATTTAAACATTTTTATTTTTAATTGTTTTTATGTTTTACTTATTTTTGAGAGCAAGAGAGACAGAGCACAAGCAAGGGAGGGGCAGAGAGAGAAGGAGACACAGAATCCAAAACAGGCTCCAGGCTCTGAGCTGTCAGCACAGAGCCTGACATGGGGCTCGAACTCACAGTCCTTGAGATCATGACCTGAGCCAAAGTCGGACGCTTAACCAATTGAGCCACCCAGGAGCCCCCAAAAATTTTTTTTTAAGAATGTCTGCTAAAAGGGCACCTGGGTGGCTCAGTCGGTTAGGCGTCCAACTCTTGATTTTGTCTCAGGTCATGCATGATCTCACAGTTTGTGGGTTTGAGCCCCACATTTGACTCCACGCTGGCAGCACAGAGCCTGCTTGGGATTCTCTGTCTCCCTCTCATCTCTCTTTCACAAAACAAATAAATAAAGATTTAAAAAAGAGGAATGTTCTGCTAAAACAGTAAAAGTTATTAATTTTGCTAGATTTCAACACCTGAGTGCATGCCTTTTTAATATTCTGTGTGATGCACTGGGACAGACACATAAGGCTAAATATTCCAGGTCATGTTACTCACATTTTGCTATCAGAAAACATAAGGCAAATAAATTACATGAAACATCTAAGTGAAAGCAGCTTACATTTCTTACAACTTTGAAATGAATCACAATGAAAAATAATGTAAACTTTAAAAGTATGAGCTAACACATTTAATTTCCTTAAGACCAAACAATCTAAGTCAAAAGGACCATGACAGTGATCAGCACCAAGATTTTCCCAAATGCAAGAGGTCCTTCACAGTATCTATGAAAACCAGTCACCAAATTCTTGCTTGAATACCGCCACTGCTCACTCTCTCCTCACAAGCAAACCATTTTGCAAGAACTCTAGTAAAAGATTTTTCATTCAGTGACAGAACTCTGCAGCCATCCAATATCTTTGAATTGGCCCTAACTGCTTCATTAAGGTTGCCTGATATAGTAAAAAGCACAATGATTTAGGAAATTAGAAGCCCTCATTCAAGTTCCAGTGCACTCATATACTAGCAGGAAGACTTTGGGCAGTTTGCTAACCTCCTTGAGTTTCAGATTGTATGAATGGGGAGTACTAAGGCTATTCACTACACTCCAGCAATTGGTCTAAGGTTCAAAGAAGAACATGTTTAAGATGGCGGAACAGCATGGAAGGGGTTTTTTTTTCACGTCTTGCATCCATGAAATACAGCCAGGTCAACACTAAACCATCCTGCACATCTAGAAAACTCATTTGAGGATCAACACAACAATCTGCACAGGCTGAACCACAGAATTCAGCAGATATGTGGCACAGAGAGGTGAACTGGGGGAGAGAGAAGCCGTGGAGTGCAGGGAACTGCACTGTGCAGGGAACTGTTTTTACTTGTGGAGAGAGGACAAAGATGGGGGGAGAGTATGAGAGAAGCACCCCCCCCCAAAAGCAGCTGGAGAGAAAGTGGAAAAGTGGAAACTGTTGCTGAGACTGAACAAAAAAGGGAGAAAGGAGAAAGGAGAGTGTTTAAATTCCATTAAGAGTCTATAAACGGGGAGGGCAGAGTCTGAAACTCCACAGCTGGATACCTGGTGGTGCTGTGATGGGAAGGGCGAATCCCCAGGATCAGAGAGGGAGGTCCACTGGGTCCGTGGACCACATGAGGAGAGTTGGGTCCCCTCCTGGGAGGACATTTGGTAGAGGCTATGCGGCCTCCCCACAGGCAAACGTCCCAGCGGACCCCAGAGAACAGCCGCATTTGCTGGTGCCGGCACAAGGACGTTAAGGGTGAAGTCCAGTACCAAATGTGTGTTGTGATTTTCCATAATCCCTGAAGTACTGCTGCTACACAATCGTGTTAACTTTTTCTGGGGCTGGCTGGCACCCAGCTGCAGTCTCTGGGAATCGGCAGCAGCACAGTCACGCCTGGCCGGCACCTGGCCATTGCTCGGTGAGACCCTCCCCCAGAAGGTCTGAGCAGGTGAAAGCCGCAGTCCCTCAGAAGTGAGGGATTGGGAAATACAGCCGTATCTGTGATAAAACTCAGAAGAAAGATGCTGCCTGGCAATCTGGCGGCTTGGTCACAGTGTAAAAGTGGAGTGTAGATGGAAGCCAGAAACAGACGACGGGTGCCCGATTGCTGATCGAGAACAGACCTCTGCTACTAGAGACTGGTAGCTGAGAGACGCCATTTTCACCCCTCCAGCACATGTGCGCACACACCTACAAGCGCCACAATCTACCCGAGTAAGCTAAGCAGCGCCATCTAGTGGAGAATGGAGCCATTACACTAAGCCATGCCCAACGGGGCCAACCTCACTGTTGATGAACAGAAGTCTCTCTGCCTGCTTAGTTTACGGACTATATAAAGTGCTTCATAGTCCGATTTCTAGGGGAAAACGATGTCATTTCAATCGTATTTCAATCTGTTTGCTGGTCCATCTATTCAATTTTTTTTCTCTTTTTCATTGCTTTTTCTTGAATACAGAAAGAAAAAATTTTTTATTTTCAATTTTTATTAAAAATATTTTTAACTTTTTTCTACTATACTTTTTACTTTTTTATAAACTTCTTAAATTCTATTTTACTTCCCTCATTTCATTATATTTCATTACATTTTTTCAAATTTCCAAACATTTGTTTTTTCTTCTCTTATCTTTCCCTTTTTTCTCTAATATATCAAGCATCTTTCAACAACCAGGCCAAATGCACCTAGGATCTAGCATCATTTATTTGATTTTTTGTGTGTGTTGTTTTTAATTTTTTACCTGTAATCTTTTTTTTCTTATTACTTTTCTTCCTTCAAAATGATGAAATGAATTCACCCCAAAACAAAGAGCAGGAAGAAATGACAGCCAGGACTTAATCAACACAGATACAAGCAAGATGTCTGAAGCAGAATTTACAATCATGATAATATGAATACTAGCTGGGGTTGAAAATAGATTAGAATTCCTCTCAGCGGAGATAAAGAAGTAAAAACTAGTCAGGATGAAATTAAAAAATGCTGTAACTAAGCTGCAAATGTGCGAGCACCTCAGTATATAAATCAATCACAAACATAAAGAAACTCATTGATAATAATACCATAATAGTAGGGGACTTCAACACCCCATTTATAGCAATAGACAGATCATCTAAACAGAAGATCAATAAGGAAACAATGGCTTTGAATGACACATTGGACCAGATGGACTTAACAGATATATTCAGAACATTACATCCTAAAGCAGAATATACATTCTTCTTGAGTGCACATGGAACATTCTCCAGAAAAGATCGCATACTAGGACATAAATCAGCCCTCAACAAGCACAAAAAGATCAAGATCATACCAGGCATATTTTCAGAGCACAACACTATGAAACTCAAAATCAACCACAAGAAAAAATTTGGAAAGATAAATACTTGGGAGACCAAAGAACATCCTACTAAAGAATGAATGGGCTAACCAAGAAATTAAAGAGGAAATTAAAAAGTACATGGAAACCAATGAAAATGAAAACACCACAGCCCAAAACCTCTGGGACACAGCAAAGTCAGTCATAAGAGGGAAGTATATAGCAATCCAGGCCTTCCTGAAGAAGAAAGAAAGGTCTCAGATACACAACCTAACCTTACACCTTAAAGAGCTGGAAAAAGAACTGCACATAAAACCCCAAACCAGCAGAAACAGGAAATAATAAAGATTAGAGCAGAAATCAATGCTATCGAAACCAACCAACCAAACAGTAGAACAGATCAAGGAAACCAGAAGCAACTTGTTCCCTATTCTATGGACCTAGAGCCCATGTGTGGTACCTCTGGTGTGGCTTAATCCCATCACTAGCTGAGGAAGGTGTTCCCGACGTCCAGTTCCTGGGCTCAGATTCAATACACTGATAATACTTTTTTTTTTTTTTAACCCTACTTTTCCCCTATCAGACACGAGATCTTTCTGTCACCTCCACTCCAGGAAGAATTTCAGTACTGCCCTCTTCTACATGCCCAGTTGTTAGCCTGAAGCATGCACCACTGAGACTTAACTTCATCACCTCAATTACCGGAGTTATTATCTGGGTCTTGTCTAACCAGCATCCACCAGACTTCAATGCAGGCACCAAAATTCTAAGGGGAACCTGAGGCCTTGGAATAGCAACTTCCGATACCAAACTTTGTACCCTCACTTATTTGAGAGCTCTTGTCCCATTTTATGCCCTGTTACTGATAAAGGGATGCTTCTGTTTCTCAACTCATGTTCAGAACAGAGCTGACATTCTCCTTACCAAATACTTCCCTCACTTTAGAGAAAAGCTCTTATTTCCACCAAAGGAAGGAAGACAGTCTCTTTCTTTAAAATAAATGGTCTATATTATTAGTGGCACAATACCAATGACAAAAAGACAAAAATTTTTATCTTTATAAAAATGCTAAGTAGAGAATACTGGCAGAGTAACAGAAGTCAGGAAATAAATCAGATTTTTCTCCTTTAAAACTGTACCTGTGTTTTACTAAGGTTTTCCCACTTTCTCACTAAAACACTCGTTTGTATTGCACTGATAAACATGCATTTCTTTCCATGTGATTCAGTATGCAATATATTTTATCCTGTGTGGCCACAATACTACAACCATGTTTACTAAAAAGGACAAAATTAATTTCTTAAAAGTTAGGCAATTTCTAGGGCACCTGGGTTGCTCAGTCAGCTGAGCATCCAACTTCAGCTCAGGTCATGATCTTACAGTTCATGAGTTTGAGAACTACATCCGGCTCCCTGCTATCAGGGCAATGCCTACTTCAGATCCTCTGTCCCCATTTGCTCCTCTCCGCTCACACTCTCAAAAATGAACATTTGGGGGACCTGGGTGGCTCAGCTGGTTAAGCATCCCAGTCTTGGTTTCAGCTCAGGTCATGATCTCATGGTTCATGGGTTCAAGCCCTGCCATCAGGATCCCCACTGACCACATGGAGCCTACTTAGTATTCTCCCTCCCTCTTTGCCCCTCCCCCATTGGTTCTGTCGCTCTCTCAAAACAAACTTTAATATAAATAAACACGTTTAAGTTAAGCAATTCCTAAGACTGAGAAATCATCCTGGTAATGGTATAATGATCCAATACCACATCTCTTTCACTTTAAAGTTTATAGATACTTGATCCTTAATATTTAGAAGAGGGATCACCAAACTACTGCCCCGAGCTGGCCATTTTCATTGCAAAAGACACATTCATTTAGGTATTATGTTTGTGCCAAGATGCAGAGCAGTTGCAAGATATTATATGGGCAAAAATATTTGTCTACCCTTTATAGACTTTACAGAAAGTTTGCCAACACCCAACTGAGAAACTATCTTTCAAAATTAAACTGCATACATCTTAACAGGTGACATGAAACCTCTATGCCTCTTTTTAGGCACAAGAGATGGTCTCTATTCTTACTTTGCAACACTTAAGTTTTATCTATTTTGCAATATGACTACAATTCATGCCAGTTTGCCCTTTTCTCGGTCATTAAACATTAAAACATAATTAAGGCTTTGATGACAAAAGTATATTCCCTATTGAAAAAGCATGCTTACATCTAAATAAAAATGCCATTACAGAATCATAAACCTCTTATGCTAAGGCTGGCACCTATGATCTATTTTCAGATCAACAACGTCACCTAGTCTCACTGAGCTTGTTCTATTAATATAATGTCCATTTAAGAACGGTAAGCCAAGGGGCATCTGGGGGCCTCAGTCAGTTAAGCATCCAACTTTGGCTCAGGTCACAATCTCATGGTTCGTGAGTTTGAGCCCTGCATTGGGTGCTCTGCTCTCAGAGCCTTCTTCAGACCCTCTGTCCCCCTCTCTTTGCTCCTCCCCTACGCGAAAGCACACTCTTAAAACAAAAGAAGGTAAGCCAAAAGAAAGGTTCTCTTTCATCCCAACTCACCAGCCCATTATCTGTTCATTTTAGCATCCCAGAAAAAGGAAAAAGAGAGAAATGTAGTGGAGGTAGCTGGTCAAACTCCAGCTTACAACTGTTATTTCCACAAAAAGCATGATGTGTAGAATGCAATTCTTAAAGATTTGAAAGCACTGAACTCCATCTTTGTAATTAGTTCACAAGGACGTGATTTGCCATTAAAAGTACAACGATTACATTTCAGGAAACTGGTGAACCTGACTTCAAATATTAAATCAGACCAAGCTTAATTTATAGCTGAAGATAATGCCAAAAAATGAAGCAAAGACTCAAATAGCTAAATTTTAGTTCAGAGAACTCAACCGGATGTTTCTTGTCATATACAACCAATTAGAATAGGATCTGCCTGTGTAATCTAACATGTACTTTTAAAACGATACACTCTATGTTCCTTGGACTTCATGTTGAATAACATGGTGTTAAGGAGTGAAGAAAATTAATTAAGCAGTGAAGCTAAAATTTACACAACAGCTACTGTGTGCCTAGGATTTACATCAGGTGGTCTACATGATTTTTGTCCTCATAGTAACTCTTCAGGATATTAACATCTAAAAGCATTAGGTATCTGGATTAAAATCACAGATCCTAAGGTGCAAAGTCAGTTTTCAAACCTAAGTGTGACTATTTCCACCATA
Organism: Lynx rufus; assembly: GCF_022079265.1. NCBI lineage: Eukaryota > Metazoa > Chordata > Mammalia > Carnivora > Felidae > Lynx > Lynx rufus. The sequence goes on along the minus strand of NW_025814823.1, from coordinate 125,496,692 downwards.
CTACTACCTGTCAATACGTTAGATTCACCATTTTTTCAAAGCTTCCTAGTGACACCAATGTACAGACAAGTTTGGGAATCATTACTCCTTGGGCTCTTATGCATACCAATAGGATACTATTGCATTGAACATGCCACAGAAGTGTCCTTCCAAAAGATCTTAGCATTCGACATGCTATAAACTTCAATCATTGTGCCAGATTGTTTCTACAAATACCAAGGGTTAAGTGGAGCAAACCTACAGGCTAAATTAAACATCATCAAATGACTAACTGCACAATTTATGGCTCTTAACAAGGAAAACCCAATTACAAAACCTTTTAAAGTAGGTACTGACTTACACTTTTCCAAGCTCTTAACTAAAAACTTTTCAGGTCCACGTGTCCCAAAGTGCCATATTTTGTAACAATCGTATGTCTTTTGGATCATCATTTTTTTAAGTTCTAGCATGCAGTCCTAAAGCAAGGAAGTATCATCAAATAGCAAAATAGAATAAAGATTTGTTTGATATGCTCCACCCATCCCCTATGGCTAGGTGGCCACTATAACCTCCAGAAACAGAACTATTAAAGAGCCGTGAGGCACCTGGGTGACTCAGTAGGTTAAGCGTCTGCCTTCAGCTCAGGTCATGATCTCACAGTTCATGAGTTCCAGCCCCACATAGGGCTCTCTGCTGTGTACACACAGCCTGGTTCAGATCCTCTGTCCCCCTCTCTCAAAAATAAACCTCAAAAAAAAAAAAAACCTTTAAAAAAAAATATCCAGCTCTCAAATAGTGATATCCTATTATTTAAATAGCCCAAGCAATATAGCCTGAAGTTTATCATGTAATAAGCCAAAATAAAATTAAAATCTCATTTAAAAAAAAAAAAACTTCTAAAGGGTGTGTCTTTCCTAATCCAGGTACCTAGATTCTAATAAGAGTACTTCTTAATCAAACATCTTTTATAAAACTTGTGAGTAGATTACGGAGCAATGAGAATGTGGTATCAGGTTAATTATAGGTTTTGGGGGGGGGGGTCAAAAACAAGTCATTTCTGACATGTTACTAAGTTTAAAATATGTTCATATAACCATATTTTAACAACAGTATATAATAAACACTAGTAAAAGGAACTTAAAAGTATTTGTATATAGGAATCAGGCCCTTCAAGACAGTGAATTTTAATAGTTAATACAAATCTGATGTTATCAAATCAATATTATTTTTAGGTTAACACTTCTACATTTATTTCAACTTCAATAGAAATATTTATGGAAATATAAATTATTCTAATCCTTATCTTAATATAAAGCAAATAAGATACAATTTTTGAAATGCTATTTTAAACCCATTACCATAAGATTTTTGTTCATTAATTACATTTCATACCAAAAAACAGGGGTAGCTGAGAGCAGGGAGGTAGTAGTAAGAGGGAAGGATTACAAAGGAGGGAACACCAAAAACCTTCTGGGGGTGACATATATTGTTCACTACCTTGATTGCAGTGATGGTTTCACAAGTCAAAGGTTATCCAATTATATGCTTTAAATGTGTAGTTTATGTCAAGTTATACTTTAATAAAGTGGTTTGTAAAAAAATAACTTGCTACAGAGAAACTGAGTATGAAGCGGCCCAAAGTACTTTTTTTTCATACCTCCCTGGTCGATTTCAGAGTTCAACAATTCCACATCAGATGTACACTTGAACTAGTTTCTGTGCTGGTGAGCTCCATTTCAATTATGGTCCAAACTGTTTACTAGCTACCCATTATTCAGACAGCAAGTTAAAATTATGCTAAGTTTTAATGGTTCTATTGAAATACATGTGTATGGATCCACCAGCTCAGTAACCAAACTTGTTGCAGCTATCATTTAATAAGTAGAATAACCACACGACCGTATCTTACCATGCTTATAAAAGGTAAACTACTAAACACATTCTTTATCAATGTGTGAATGCACGATAAACATTACTTAACTACTGATAAATGAGAATTAAGGCCAAAAAAAATTTTATCTGAATATAAAGCAGAAAATGCCAGAACATTTTTAAGAAATCTTTCCTGAAAGCTATTCCGTGGACACAGGTAGATTTTAATGTAAACCAAATTTCTCAGGTCCCTTCTAGCTTATGTTGTTACCAAATACATTTTCCATGTGATAGATTTCATTAATCTGTTAACCAAATGGTGCAATCTAAGAGTCCCAAACATTCAATATGTGATACTGACAGAGCTTTGTCAAAACATACTTCTAGTTCTTCTGTGGCCATAACACTACATTTAACTTTTGATGACTAGATTGCATTGTGGCATATTATATAGTAATTTAAAAGAGAACTTTAAGCTAGATATAACACTTTGTTACCACTCTAACTCATCCTCTGGGTTTTGTGGGGTAAAACTGTGGTTTTTCTTTTTTTGTTTTTTGTTTTTTTTTAATTTCCCCATCACTACCAGTCTCAGTGTGAACAAAAAATCTGGCTTCTGTTGAAAGCTGGGGGGGGGGGGGGGGTCTGGGCAGGATCCTGAGGTAGAAACAGCAAAAAACACTGCAGCCTTCTGAGAAAATACAATTTAAAACATGAAAAAACTCTGAGAATTAGCTTAACCTGACCTAAAACCTACATTTTTGCTCTGAGATTACACTCTTTACAATCAACATATATTTAAACATGGATGGAAATGGGATGAGGGAAGCTAAAAGCAAATGCAGGTAAACAAAACCAGAAAAATCAAAATACAAATATACAGAGCCAAATTACTCTTCCAGTCAGCAATGAAACAAATGATTCTAAAATTAATATGCAAGTGAAAAATAAAGTGACTGTTTAACATTCATTTAATAAACTTGTTAAGCATTTGATAATAAAAAGGCTATTTTCCATTAACTTTCTTTTTCTAAACTAAGAAAGTAATCACTATCTTTAATAAAGAAAGTATAACTTTGTTTTAATAAGCAAATAAAGCACATTGTGTTTAGACACCAATACCTTGAACACTACAGAGAACGACAATCTTCTGAAAATCCAGTTTATTTTCCATGTGTGGACAGATCCAGTCAGTGTGATCAGTTTTTCTGCATGTGTAATAATTTATCAAAATAAGTTTTCCCACAAGACTCTTCCATCAAGTCTGAAAGTCCTGGTCTGACAACATACCCAAATAAAATTCTTGAAAATCGTCTCTTAAAATTTGGAAGAAAGTGTGTCAAGTCTTTCCTGTAAAGTTTACTGAACTACAAATGGCTAAAGAGCAATTTATGTTTTAAAAGGTGACTAGTACAACACTTGAGTTCAGGAAATTAATGTTTTAGTGCACTTTGCTCCAGTTTTAGCCAACATGCTACATTGTCCTTTGGGGGTGGGGGGGGGGGGCACAAAGTGGACTTGAGGATTTCCATTGTACGAAAAGATATGACTCTGCAAGCAAACAGTGTAAGCTGCCTTTTTTCTTAAGACCTGGACATTTTAAGACAGAAGCTTTGCAAAACATTACACAATTTTTTATTATTAAATGAGAAAATCTCATTTGTTACATCGTCACATTGCTAGTCAGAGAAATGCTGCAGTGATGAAGATAGTCAATGTTGGATCAACCAAAGTCCTCATTTCTACAACATTCATTTACAAAGAAATAATGTTCAACACAGCCCAACACAACATTCTTGGTTTTCTTCATAGTGAAGTCCCTCAAAAAAATCATCTTCTAATGGGGTATTTTACTACATAAATTATAGTTCTTCATTTTTACAATTCACCCCAAACTGCATGAGAGATGTATCACACTAAAATTTCTAAAGCTGTTAGGAAATCCTTCACACATCGTCATCATCTGATGTGTCACTGCTACTTGTCTCTGTGTCATCATTCTCAATAGTGGGTTTGAAAGTGCTGTTTTTCCAGGGTCCAAACTTGAAGTCACAGATCAGGCCATTTTTCAAAATACCATTTTTCCTCAGACCATTCTTCTGTAACTAAAAGATCAAAAATAAGTAAATTAAATAAACAATCTATCCTCCAGGGGTAACTTCTAAATTAAAAATACTGTAATAATTCAAAGTAAACATGAATATATTAATAAAATTGTATTCTACCCTGAAAATCCCAGATGGTATCATTTCTGAAAAACTAGTTAAATATAGGTAATTGATCCAACTGTACTAAAAAATATTTCCCAGGAATAAACCTTTACCTTTGAGAGAACCACAATTAACATCTATCAAACCAAAAAATAAGTAAAATTAGTGTGTATTAGCATAGTAGAAAGAACATGGATTGTAGATACAGACAGGGTGAGTGCCACTATCACTTGTTAAGGTACTAATAAGCATTCCCAAATTTTCATTTCCTTAAGTGAAAGCTGTAATAAATACCTTCAGATGTTAACCAGAAAATAATCAGCAGCCATTAAAGCTTTAGCTGTTTTTATTATTCTGACCAAACTAGGCTATTAACACACCCTATAAACCGCTTTATTCACACTTTGCAGAATTAGAAGAATACTAACTATTCCAGTACTAAGTATTCAAGTTAAGGTGCACAAAATAACAAAATCAAATAGAACCCTTTGCTTAACCGAAGACATTCTGATACTGGGGGGAAAAAACTAGTCTTTTCTTTCTGAAAATGAGAAATCAGAAATAAAAGGGTTAGTATGGTAATAAATAACAACAGGGTCCAAAGATCACATATGGGGGGGGGGGATCCAAATTGGAAGCAATTGAAAGACACAAAATTAATAGTGCTAACATATACTCTATTAACTCTGGTCTTCCATTTCTTTAATGGAAAAAGAGACTCTGGAAATTTACACCAAAATCCCTAAATACAACCTTCTATAAGACCAAATCCAGCTACATAATATTATTGGAAACTGCCTTTAAGTTTGACACTCTAGAGGGCTTCTTTTTTTTAATTGTATTAGGTTAGGGTCCAAATGACAAGGGCTGCTTACATCATAGCTACTTTTGTTACAGACCCGACAAACAAGAGATAACAAGTCTAGAGTCTTAGCCCTGAATTTTCCTTTTACCCTATTTAATTCTCTATTTTCCATAGCAGATTTTCTTTCCCACCTAAATTCTACAATTTGAACTTATCTTAAAATTACCTTCCCCTTCACTTTGAACAAATAACCTCCTACCATCTTTACTGAGAAAAGCCAAGGCCTATGTATGTATCCTCTGGTATTCTCAGCCACTGTGATGATTACAAATTTACAAATACACTCTGTCCCTTTTTTAAAGGTACACCTTTCCCATCCCCCAAAGTTCTACCCTTGCTTTTCAGGTAGTTATCATCAACGCTGCCTAATCTTACCACACCTTGCAATCAGCTGCAGAATACTGATGATAAAAAAAACAAAAATACATGTATTTTCTCTAAATGTCTGCACTGGCCCCAAGAACATCTTAGTGTGTTCTTTTTAAAAATCTCCTTTATTTCTGTTGATAATCAAACAATAGTCGGCTCATAGGTTGAAATTTCAAATCCTGCTGATTCTATTTCAGATCTTAGTCTCATCAAGACCATTTCTTACTATCATTCCTCTACTTTAGGAATTTATCCCTCATTTATCCCTCCTCTAATTACTACAATATATTCCCAACTGATCATCCTGATTCTAGTTTTCCAAGGTACACTTCACACTACACCTGTACTTCCTCATGTACAAATGACTGTTTCACATCCCTAAAAAACCTTCAGAACTTTCTAATCATAGAACACAATCTATACGTCTGGCATGGCATACAAGCACCTTTATAACAGGACCCCAATGTATTTTCCAACCTTGTATCTTGATTAAACTCCCAGAATACGATATCAGCCAGATTTGGGCTCAACTTCCAACTCTACTACTAATAAACTGTTACCACCAAGAGAAAATTACACAACCTCTGTGCACCTTAGTTTCATCATCTATACAGGACTACTATCAGTGCCTACTTCATACAAATGCTATAAAAATACACTTAGCACAATAGCTAGAAGGCATTAAAAGTTCATATAATTTTGGGGCGCCTAGGTGGCTCAGGCAGTTAAGTATCCAACTTCAGCTCAGGTCATGATCTCACAGTTCGTGGTTGAAGCCCCGCATCAGGCTCTGTGCTGACAGCTCAGAGCCTGGAGCCTGCTTCAGATTCTGTGTCTCCCTCTCTCTCTGCCCCTTCCCTGCTCATGCTCTGTCTCTGTCTCAAAAATTTAAAAAAAAAAAAATTTTTTTTTAATTTTAAAAAGAGTTCATATAATTTTACTTAAATTAGAAGGCCATGTAACTTATCATTCAAATAAGAGCACTTTTGAGAATGAAAGTGAGCACTTGCTATTACTAACCACAGCAGAATAACAAACTGGGATTCCCTAGAATAAACCAGGACTTAACACTTACCCTATTACTGTTACCATAATCTTTCATTAATAACTTTTCTGCCCCATGCTCCAAGAACTGTGAATCCCAACATACATTCTACTCTTTTTGCCTTTGTTCACGCCTTGCAGAAGGAATGTCATTCCCTCATCTTACCTGTCAAAGGCCAATTCAAATCCAACTCCTCAGATACACTCTCCCAAAATACAACTGGAATTAATGCCTAGATTAATCCTAGGAATAGAAGTTCTATGTGGGCAAAAATCTTGTGGTTTTCCATTCTAGGTCAGGGCCTGGCATGCAGTAAGCACTCGAAACATCTGATGGATTTACATGACACGTATGCATGCATGCTGGCTCTCCCTCTCTCTCTTGCCCTCACCTTAAATATTTTGAAAACTATCACATTCTGCTTTATGTGGGAACACTTCTTACCCTCATTTAATTGTCACTCTATGAAGAAGCTCATCTATGTAAAGTCCATAACATCTCAGGCATAGTGATTATTTGGTGTTTGTGAAATTTAAAAACAGGAGCTTGAAATCAGATGCTCCTATGTTATCAAATAAAATATAAATCCTTTTATTAACAGTATCAAGCCCTAATGATTTTTCAGGCATCTACATGTCAAATGAGAGGTAATCGTTAATATCGTATTAACAGACGTATCCACGTCCTTATCATCGGTTCAGAAAAATTTATACTTACATGCCACTGCTCTCCAACATACAGTATGCACAAAATTCTTATGTCATATTTTATTACCACATTTTTAGTAAGATTTTCTCTACCTGCCCCAGTTATGACAATGTTTAAAGCCAACTATCTCAGTCAGACAGTATTTGTATTCTTTGAAACTACTACCTTGTACTTATCACGAGGTTACAAGCACCTGGTAGATTTCTCTTGATGGCCTTTTCCTAGTTCAGAACAAATTGTTTAGAGAGATTCACAAACTGGTAAATCCATACAATGGACTAGTAACTCACCAAACATGGGTGAGTTTCAAAAGCATGAAAGTGGCCAAATCTAAGCCTATATAATTAATGCTTGGTTCAATTACTAAAAACATTCTAGAAGCAAGCTATGGTGACATAAAACAAATCAACGTCCGCCAGGGACTGGAACTGGAAGTAAAAGAAATGAATGAAAAAAGAGATGATGGTTTACACAACTATATACACCTGTAAAAACTCAGCCAACCATACACTTAAAGTCAAACTTCTATATGTAAAATATATAGTACAATAAACTTGACCAAAAACCCTTCACAACTATCACCCATCATTAACTTCACAACGATGTTGTGAACACATGGCTCAGTAAGAACTTCTGAATAAAAAATTTAAATTCTGAAGAAATATAAAAATGGAAAATAAGTAAAATTATCCGTTCACAGATGACATGACCTTTTATGGAGAACACCCTCAAGATTCCACACAAAAACTGTGAACAAAAATAGCAAAGCTGTATACTGATCCATACACAAAAGTCAGTTGTGTTTCTGTAACAATAAATAATCTGAAAAGGAAATTAACAATTCTATTTACCATAGTATTAAAAAGATAATACTTAGGAATAAGTGTAAAGAATAAACTTAACCCAAGAAAGCAAAAAATTTCCACAAGACAAATATAAATCATTGCTGAAAAATTTTTAAAAAGACCAATAAATGTAAGGGCATCCTATACTCCTGGGTTAGAAGACTATTACTAAGATGTGAATATTACATCCAAAGCCATCTACAGGTTCAATGCAATCCCTAGCAAAATCCCAAAGGTATTTTCTGCAGAAACAGTAAAACTCATCCAAAATTCATATGGAATCTCAAGGGATTCCAAATCACCAAAACAATCTTTAAAAACAACAAAGTTGGAGGTTTCATGCTTTCTGATTTCTAAACTTATTACAGACTTGCAATCATCAAAACAACGTGATACTGGCATAAAAACAAAGGCCAATGGGGCACCTGGGTGGCTCAGTTGGTTAAGCGTCTGACTTCGGCTCAGATCATGATCTCACAGTTTGTGGGTTCAAGCCCCGCATCAGGCTCTGTGCTGACAGCTCGGAGCCTGGAGCCTGCTTCAGATTCTGTGTCTCCCTCTCCTCTGGCCCTTCCCCTCTTGAGCTCTGTCTCTCTCTCTCTCTCTCTCTCAAAAATAAACATTAAAAAAAAATTTTTTTTTTTTTAAAACAAAGACCAATGGAACAGAAAGCCCAGAAATAAATCCCTTCATATACAGTCGATCCTTGAACAATGCAGGAGGGGTTAGGAGCAACAACTCCCCTCCTAAACACAGCTGAAAATCCATGTATGACTTTTGACTCCCCATACTTAATTACTAATAGCCTATTGTTGACTGGAAGCCTTACAGATAACAAAAAGTCAATTAACATATTTTGTATGGTATATATTAGACACAGTACTCTTATAATAAAGCTAAAGAAAACATTAAGATAATCATAACAGAAAATACATGTATATTACTGTGAAGAATGTGCATATAAAATGGGACACAGGCAGTTGAAACCTGTGTTGTTCAAGAGACAATGCATACTCAAATGATTTTTGACAAAGTTTTGAGATATCCACATGCAAAAGAATTAAGGTAGTCCTTGCAACACAAACAAAAAACTAACTAAATGGATCCAAGATCTAAATGTAAGAACCAAAACTACAAAACAATAAGAAGAAAACACTCATGACATTAAGTTTGGCAATAATTTCTGGAATATGACAATAACAGTACAGGAAACTAATGGAAAACAAGAGATAAACTGGACTACATCAAATTTAAAGCTTCTTTGCATCAAAGAATACAATCCAAAGAGTAACAAAGGCAAACTACAGAGTATGAGAAAATTATTTGTAAATCATAGAAGACTGAAAATCCACAACACATACAGAAATGCCACAACTCAGCAACAACCTGATTTAAAAATGGGCAAAGTACTTGAATAAACATTTCTCCCAAGAGGATACACAAATGACCAGTAAGTACATGAAGAGTCAACATCAACTAACCAATACAGAAGTGCAAATCAAAACCACAAAGAGATACCCACTTAACAACCATTAGGATAGCTACTAACCATAAACAAACAAATTCTTGAGCACCAATGGTGGGAATGTAAAATGGTATAGCTACAGTGGAAAAATAGTATGGTAGTTCCTCAAGTTAAACACAGATGACCATATGATCAAGCAATTCCAATTCTATCAAACATTTCCTAATACTCTTTCAAAAAGGAAACTATGGAGACAAAAAAAAAAAAAAAAAAACCAGGATGTGTTAGAGCATTAAATATTCTTATGTAAGGAAAAGGTAAAAGGTGAAGCCATCTGGGAAGCTACTGATGTTTTCTATTTTTTATCCCTATACTATTTTTTTAAAAAAGTCTGGAACATGACAAATCATAGACATATTATTTACACTAATTCCCAAGCACTGCAGACCTGTTTAAAACAAAGGCAATTCCGGGGTGCCTGGGGAGCCTCTGTCTCTTGGTTTTGGCTCAGGTCATGATCTCGCAGTCTGTGACTGAGTCTCACAAAGAGCTCCACACTGTCAGTGCAGTCTGACCTATGCTGTGATGGCTAATAAATTCCTAAGTAGGAAATTCCTTAAAAAATGCTCAATGTAATATGTTGTTCTCATTAAGAAAAGGCAATTTAAAATGAACCTGAATGATTCAGGTCCTCTTACCTGTTCACTAATAACTTGGAATTCTCTCATTTCATCCTCAGTTAAGGGAGCACACGTTTCATCATTTTCACTGTCTTCTTGCCAGCCCATCTCCTTTAATAATCTGAAAAGAGGACAGGAAATAAGTAAATGAGAGCTTCTCCCAAGTAAGATAATTCCACTTATATTATGTGCAAGAAAACACCATCCAGATCCATTACACACAGTCCTCAAAATACATAAAGAGCCTTTTTACTCTGTTTTTGAATCTTTCTGAAAATGAACCAGTAAGGTTAAACCCCAATAAGCTTCAGAATAAATTGCACAATTGCTTTACCTTGTTGTCAGAGGTTCTCTAGGCTGGAAATTTGCAAAAGGGTCTCTAGACACTGAAAAAATTTTGCTAAATTCTTACACTAAAAGTAAAAGCAATACTCCTCATTTTCCTTAACACCACAACAATCCATCACATTCTTAGCTACTCATTAAGTTTTTTACTTTGAAGACAAAAGACTGAGTTATGTAACCCCCTACTTTGCATTTTATACTGTATTTTTCTGTTGATACCACCTGTAATCAACCTTAACACATAATTCAATTTGAAACTGGCATTATGCTCTACAATAACAGAAAGACAACTTTTTTAAACACTCTTAACTAGGATCCAAATAAGTAAAATCATAAGGTTATTCTCTTTTCCTTCCATGTTTTAAAGAAAATACCTCCATCTTAGGCAAAGAGAATCCCAAAGGGGAGAGAGGGGGAACCAACCACTTTCTCCACTCAGGTAAACACCACCACCATAGTCATAGCTGATGCATCTGACTCAACAATTTCAAAGTTTCAGCCTCTTATATATCTATATATCTATATATATATATATATATAGATATAGATATATATATATATGAGGCTGAAACTTATATATATATAGCATGTATTGGTCTGTTAATAATTTGTTTTCTAATAATTATGTCTCTTAAATATTTGTTACTCTATGACTACCCATCTTTCAACTTGAGCCTGCCACAAGAGTCCTGTACCTTTTCAAATAATCTCAGAATATCAATGTTCAGAGAATCTGAATAAAATTTAACACTACACTCATATTCTACATGTAAAAAGATCAAGATCACTGAAGTAAAATAATGTGCCTACCTGACAGTAAAGAAGGAAACAGAATTCTGGTTTCCAGCTTCCCAAGTTAGTATATATTGTACCAAACCCTCTAGACCAAAATGTCATAATCATCGTTAATTACTATCCTTTTAATCACTTAACACTTCTTTTCCAACACAGTCTTCACTCTTTAACCTAGATGGCTTCCCTGTGGAATGGTATTTTCATTCCCAATGCTATCCAGTCCAGAGTCTACATATTTAGATTGGTAAAGCAATCTAACTACTTTTGCTAGATACTCACTTGTTTCACTATTAAAAACTGCATGTTAACCAAACAATAATGCAAACAAAACAAGTTATTTCAAATTGTATAAAAGACAAGTATTCCTAAATGTCCATTCTCACATCTTTCCGCTTCCAGAGGGCGTAACTGTTAACTGTTCCTGAAATAGCTTTCAAAACAAATAATTTTCCCCACAGTTAGGAATATACTGTGACTGTTATTTGTACCTTTACTTCTCATTAGCGTTTCTCCTTGGGCTCTTTCAAACTACTACCAAATCACCCTTACACCACTTTCACAATAACTACATACTAAGTGTTTCTAATGGCTTTCCACTTCCTCAAGAACAAACTCCTTAACTTTAACACCATGACCACAAATTCAAATTCCTTACATTAGAAAAAGCATAGGTTTAGAAGCAGAAGACTTGGGCCACAAACAGGTAAAGAACAAAGATAAATTCCTTCACTTCCCTGAGCTATTTCTTCATCTGAAGCAATGACAGTGCTTGACTAATCTGGAAGGCCCTGCCTCTTCAACATCATCTCTAATTCCATTAAGGACTATACTCTCCTGTCAAGATACTCCACTCCTTGCTCCTAAAACAAATGAGGTTATGTAGTCAATCCTAAACATCCCTTCACACCCTCTTCTTCCAAAATGACTATCCAGTTATCCACATTAATAAGATAATGTTTCACCTTTAAAGATTTAATTTAGCTCTGAATTACAACTTTCTGACTGGTACTCAAGCTATGAGATTTACCCCAAACTCCCCCTGAATTTCTCTGGCACTCATTTGTGCTAATTCATTTGATGCTTTTAACAACAATTACCCCCTCTAACATTCAAGCTATCTTCACTATCTGGATAATATATTGAAACTTGACAACTGGGGCACCTGGGTGGCTCAGTTGGTTGAGCATCCAACTCTTGGTTTTGTCTCAGGTCATGATCTCACAGTTTCTGAGTTCAAGCGCCACATGTGGCCCTGTTCTAACAGCACAGACCCTGCTTGGGATTCTCTCTCTCCCTCTCCCCTTCCCCCATTCACACTGTCTGTCTGTCTCTCTCTCTCTCATAATAAATAAACTTAAAAAAGTAATTAAGAAACTTGACACCAAATTAAAAATACCGTATTTTTCCTATTTTACATTTTCTATAACTTATCATTTTATATTTTAGTTTACACATGTGAGCAACACAATGTTCATCCTTGTGATCTGTATCGCTGACACCTGGTTTGTTAAATTCAATTAATGTAAGTACTTAATATGCACACAACTTAAGAACTAAAGTTTACAGGAAATCTAAAGCCATGGAAAAGAAATACCACCTCCTTTTCAAAGAAATAAAACCCCACATCTAGAAGAAGCCATTAACTTTGTTACCTAAAAAATGTATTAATATATTATCTGTGGAACACATACACAACGTATACTATATTAAGCAGAAAGAAAACTCAAGCTAAAAAATTCTGGCTTCCACTCAGGTCATGATCTCAAGGTTCAGGAGATCAATCCCTGGATTGGGCTTCACTGCACCAAGCCCACATGGGATCCTCTGACCCTCCCCCACTCACCCTCTCAAAAATGAATAAACATTTTAAAAAGTTAAAATGTTTCCAAAGTAGTAGTAGGTTTACTTCTTTTTACTGACTTGGAATTCTTTTTAGAACACACAACATTTCCACAAAATAATATTAGATCTTAAAAAAAAGACATATATATAATGAAATATTCATTTAAGTAGTCATCATTGATAATCTCCTTATGCAGCATGGGTTCCCACCCATCCCCGCTACAGCTTATTCCAATTTAGAATGTTCTCTTCTTGCTCTATTTAGCTTGGTTCCTAAACCCTATTCTCTCCATTTTCTCCTGTTAATCACCACCAGAGGACCAAACTGTATTGAGGTGTGGAACTTCAAATCTCTCTTCCCGGAGTCTTCATGAATCAAAGAAACCACCAAAATACTTCCTACACTAAATAGGTCTGCAAATGAAGAAATAATAATGAAGTGTTAAAATTAAAACACTCATTATAGGTATCGGGGTTATCAAGAATATTTTCAAACAAGTATGGCTCAACTTTCTTTTGCTACAAAATACTGAAGGCATATATAAAAACCAAAAGGCATTAAGTTTCAACTTTTTTTTACCACAGTCTTAAGAGATTTTATAGGTAAATAATTTACCTTTATTTTATCGCCTATACTGTATCTCCCCTAAAAGAAAACTTATCTTTTACTATCATTAGAACGTCTGGTTTGTATACTTTCCTTTCTATGGACAAGACTTCTTTTCTATCAACTGAGTAGAAATATTTAAAGGACTACTGGTAAAAATGGAAAGTGGAAAAAACATCTTTGGGTACTAACAAAGCAGAGTCTAATTAGGTGTGCCCATGTGACCAATCAACTTCATTCCTAGTAATGTTTTATACACACTTATACAAATGTTTACGGATATAAATACAAGGATGATCGCACCAGCACTACTTATAAAAGAGAAACAGAGAGAGGGATCCCTGATAGAGAAATTGTGTCACAAATTATACCTATACTACAGAACAGTAGCTTCAAAGGGGGTATATAAGATATACTAGAATAATGGGAAAAAATACTGGAATGTCTACTTATGCCTATCTTCTAAAAAAGGAATTAATGCTTACTATTATTTTCTGCATCACAGGACATTGCAGACATTACTCAGCCTAATCTCAGTCACAATCTATATAGTATGAGGTAAACGGGAATTCTACAACTGGGGTGGGAATAAAAAGTGTAGTTACTGATCCATTCATACTAAATGTACAGTAATAAAATATAGTTTGCCCAAACAAGGAAATTTATAGATTACATAGTTAAGTCAGCTCGAAATTCATCTAGCTAAATTAACTCTCATCAAAAGTGCATTTGCATTGATCATCAGCCAATTAAATTATTCTAAGGAAAAATGAAGTCCAAGTTAGTATGGGATTATAAAAATCAAAACAAATGCCTGTATTCTAATATACAATAGTTACAGCTGCATCTAAAAAGAGCAAAACATACTTTGGTAAAAGGGAACCAAAATCATCAGGACAATAAATAATAATGAACTGGGCCAAAAAGACCAAAGACTTAAAGGAGTCTTTAATATAAATTTTTAAGTTATTCCACAGTAGGTATAGCCCACTTCCCCTTGTCTTAGAATTAAATGAAATTCTCTGAGAAATGGCATTAAACCAAACACAAAGTCAAGTTGATCACTAAGGCAGTTAACAAGTATCACTTGACACTTAGCCTGGTCCCAGAAGGTGTTAAGAATTTTTAGTCAACAACAATTCAAGGGCACCTGGGTGGCTCAGCTGGTTAGATGTCCGGCTCCTGACTTCTGCTCAAGTCATGATACCACAAATCTATCAGTTGGAGCCATTCAACTGATAGCCATTCAAACTATCTTGATGATATAATGAAACCTGACAAGTGGGGCACCTGGGTGGCTCAGTCAGTTGAGCATCAGACTCTTGGTTTTGTTTGGGTCAGGTAATGATCTGCAGGTTCCTGAGTTCGAGCCCCTCGTGGGACTTTCTGCTGACAGCACAGAGTCTGCTTGGGAATTTCTCACTCTCTCTCTCTGCCCCTTCCGGCCCAACTGTCTCTCCCCCTCAAAATAAAATAAACAAAATTTTTTAAATTTCATCTTACACAAAGCAGTTGCAGACTAATACATGATGATATAACTGCATATATTAGCATTTTCTTGCTTTAGAAGTTGTATTGGCAAACTGCATAAATATGTATGGAATCAAGCTTATAAAAATGAAAACTGTAGACTGAACAATAATCTAAAATAATCCTAGTATCTATGGCAGAAGAGCTTAAGTTTTGGTGCCATAATTTCTCCCTTCATGGAGGAGTTAAATCAGTTGAAGTATATTTCTGTAACACAATTAAAGTCTTCTTTTAAAATTAAAACAAACAAAACAATCAAAAGCAATTAAGCAGAAGTCCACAAATTTTTCATTTACTAATGCTAAACCATGTGGTTTATTTCAAGACCACATGAAGGGTAAGGCATTTCTACAAAAAATACCTGTTCTTAACTATAGAGTTATGGGAAGGCCGGGAGAGTAAGGGGGGAGGCAGGACAAACATTCACTCACTCACTCTCACAAACACACACAAACTGGTAACAGGGCTTCATCAAAAGTTTTTTATTTCAAACAGTACCACTGAGACAGTGAAAAGACAACTCACAATGGGAAAAGATACCTGCAAATTATGCCTATGATTCAGGACTTATATTCAAAATATATAAAGAATGTTTACAATTAGACAAATACTTTAAACATGGACAAAGAATTTCAACAGAAGTTTCTTCAAAAAAGACATACAAATGGCTAATAAGTACTTGAAAAGATGTTCATCACTGTCAGTTTTAAGGGAAATGCGTATTAAAGATACCTCTTATTATCCACATATTAAAGATACCACAAAAAGATAGCACTTCATTTCATTTCCATTGCAATGGCTAAATTAGGGATACCTAGATGGCTTGGTTGGTTAAGTATCTGACTCTAGGGGCCAGCTCAGGTCATGATCTCACGGCTACCCACTTGTGCTCTCTCAAATAAAACTTAAAAAAAAAATTAGAAAAAAAAAGAATGGCTAAATTACAGGCAGATGGTAACAAATGTTGGTGAGAATATGGAGAAACTGGAACCTTCATATAATGCTGATGAGAATGTAAAACAGTACAGTCATTTTGGAAAATAGTTTGGCAGTCTCAAAATGTTAAACATATCAATTCCACTCCCAATATCTACCACCAAAAGGACTAAAAACATGTCAGTACAAAACACTTGTACATGAATGTTCAGAGCAGCATCATCAATAAGTACAAACAACTCAATTCTCATTAAAATTAATGAACAAAATGTGATAGAACCATATAGTGCACTGTGAATAAAGATAGTGACACATGCTACAATATGAATCTTGAAAGCATATGCTAACTTAAAGAAACCAGACATAAAACACCAAAGTATGATTTTACTTCTATAAAATATCCAGCAAAGGCAAATCTATAGATACAGAAAGGAGACTGGTGGTTACCTCAGACACAGAAAAAAGAGAGGAATAAATGCAAGTGAGCACAGATTTCTCTTAGTGGAGATAAGATTGTGTTGACAGTTGCACAACTTTGAATATACCAAAAATCATACAATTGTACACTTAAAATGGGGGAAATTTGTGGTAAATAACTCAATGAAACTGTTAAATAGATCACAACGTTTCCATACTAATATCAAAATCCTGTAAAGAACACAAAGAAAAGAATAAAAATGAATACTAACCTGTGTTCTGCCTCAAGCGAACTTGAAAGAACATCAGTTTGTGGGAAGGTTGAAGACCGAATGATCTGCTGGGAGATTACTGAGGCATTGCCATTCTCTTGTGGAATTTCATTTTCATCGAAGTTTCGGTTTATATCCCTTTCTTGGTGAGTACTATTGCTGTTATGCAAATTAAATGAGTCGTCATCCTGGTTTAGGGGGAGTTAAAAAAAAAAGAATGAGATAGAGAATACAATTGCTAAAAATTTTAATAGACTCTTGTTACATTTCCAGACAATACATAAATGTTATAATCATTAAATTTAGGAGACATTCTCAGACCATGTAAACTTAAGCTGTGAAGGATACCCCAAAGCTTTCCAACTATTTCTTCATGACTATTCAACAAAGGCAAATCAAAAGGATGAAGCTAGGCAATGTGGAAAACAGAAGAAAACATTTTTGCACAGGAACACCAGAATGAGCAAAAACTGCTTCAGAAAGGAAGTCATTCTTTATGCAAATAAACAAACTAGCGTTGCTTTCAGGAAGATGATTATTTTGATAAAGTTTATTCAAAGGTCTTAAATGATTATTTGTCTAAATAGTTCAATGACATGTTAATGTCAAACCAAGAGTTACTACAAGTTCAATTACCTTCTCTGAGCCTGCATGACTTTCATCTTCGTGTTCCTCTTCTACTCTATCCCTTTTCAATGCTTTCAAAAATTCACTCTTCTTATCAGTGCGCATACGTGTCAGTTTGGTTAGACGAGGTTGCTGATTAAGTTTGTCAACAGGTGAAGAGGAATTTGAGCGATTACACTAGAAAAAATTCAGGAATATTAATAAACATGTAGACAAAGCGTATCAATATAAAGTTCACAACTACCACAACTTCCTATTTCATCTTTATTCACAATACAAAACTGATTTTAAGTCTATTTTCTTCTATACCTGTATGTTTTATCTACCCCAGTGAATGAGCAGATTTTCTTTCTTCTTTTATAAATTTTTTTTTAACATTTATTCATTTTTGAGAGACAGGGAGACAGCGTGAGCAGGGGAGCGGCAAAGAGAAAGGGAGACACAGAATCCGAAGCAGGCTCCAGGCCCTGAGTTGTTGGCAGAGCCCAATGTGAGGCCTGAACTCACGAACCGCGAGATCATGACCTGAGCTGAAGTGGGACACTCAACCGACTTGGCCCCCCAGGTGCCCCAAAAGACTTTTCTTTAAAAAAAAAAAAAAAAAACAAAAACAAAACGATTTTGTTATAGCATAAAACAATTAAGGTCTGGCAATACTAAAAACTACTGTTTTAAATTAAGAGGGTTTTTTTTAATTACTTTTTTTTGAGAGACACAGAGAAGGCATGTGTGCAAGCAGGGTGTGGGGAGAGGGAGAGAAAGAATCTAAAGCAGTCTCCACACCCAACACAGAGCCCGACCATGACATCATGATGTGAGCCAAAATCAAGAGCCAGATGCTTAACTGAATGAGCTGCCCAGGTGCCCCCTAAATTAAGAGTTTAAATACAATTTTATAAAATATTCTAAAGCTATTTAAATATGCCTAAAATACATATAAGAGTGGTTTTTAAAACTGTGTTCCTCAGTTTTAGGGTCCTAAAAATAGTTCCAATAAAACCTATTTTATAATTATTTACACACAGATACACAGAGGGTTTATCAGGTAGGATTTCACCAAGGAAAATATTTGTGGTTGGGCAGGAGGGAGGTAAGGAGAGACCTGTACTAGAGTCCTTTTGTTTTGGGGGTTCTGACAGTGGAATACATTAGAAAATAGAATGTTACAACTCCGTGTCACAAAAATTTGTAGCCATGGAAAACTACCGTAATGCTTAACTATTGGCAACACTATCTACAAACTATAAGGAATCTAAGCCACAATTACCAGCTATGAATGCTGGTCCCTTCATTCCAGTTCTAACTTTCTATGATTATGACAGGCTATGATGTTCCAACAAAGTACTGAGAGCAATTTCAAATGTAGCAACATAGTCACAAGTGTCTTTTGACCCTAAACTAATCAGAGAACTCGATGGTCTAGAAGTTTCAGAAACCTGGCCAAATGACAAAAAAATACTTAAGCTACCAGGCATATTAAGTCCATAAAGTAACAATATGCACCTCCCCTCCCTCTTCTCCTCTCTTGCCCCTTAAGTGTTAACACTAATAAAACATGTTAATAAAATAATGAAATGTCCATCATACCCAATGGAAGATTATATAATACAAATCCTCATTTTCAGTCAAAGTTCAATCCTACAGCATAGCCTAACTCTTAACATAAGTGTCAAAACTGCAACTGTCATAATCCTTTCCTTAAAAATTATTTGTGGCACTGGGAAGCCTAGGTGGCTCAATGGGTTGGGTGTCCAACTCTTGATTTCCACTCAGGTCATGACCTCATGGTTCATGGGTTCGAGCCTCGCATCGGGCTCTGTGCTAACAACTCAGAGCCTGGATCCTGCTTTGGATTCTGTGTCTCCCCCTCTCTCTGACCCTTCCCTGCTTGTGCTCTCTCAAAAATACATTAAGAGGGGTGCCTGGGTGGCTGTCAGTTAAGCATCCCACTTCAGCTCAGGTCATCATCTCAGTTTGTGAGTTCAAGCCCCACATCAGGCTCTGTTCTGACAGCTCAGAGCCTGGAGCCAGCTTCACATTCTGTCTCCCCGTCTCTCGGCCCCTCCCATGCTCATGCTCTGTCTCTGAATAATAAATAAACATTAAAAAAATTTTTAATAAACTTTTAAATATATACTTAAATTATCCATACTTAAAGTGCAAAACTGATTAGCAAAGAGCAAAGTACTTGAATCAAGTTTTAGGGAAGAACTAAAATATCTCATTTTAATGTATTCATTTAATGAATCTATGCCTTTTGTTCACTATTACATTGTATGATTAAGATATGTTGCATTCCTCAGGAATAATTTTAAGTAACATACCTCTTTCACTGAAGTTGTTGATGGGCTAAAATTCTTGGCAGTTGATTTAAAAGCATTGAAGTTGCCAACACCATATGTAGACTCATGAGGGAAAGAAGTCCCAACTTTATTTTCTTTAGTTTGGCTTTTCCACTGAGTAGGCTAGAGGAAAACATCAAACATGAATGTCTATCAAAACCAGATTATTCAGAGGAGAAAAACAAAGTGAACACAATACAGATGACTGTGTGTGACTCATAAAAATAATTATTGTATTACATCTTAATCATTCCTACATATTTCTCTTCTTTTTCTACAACTAAAATCAAAGCCTGGTATTTAGACAAAAAACATCTGACTACATTACTATTTTTACAAGGTCTTACAAACCTAAAGTCAGGTTTGTTTTGCCTAATATCAAGAAAACACAAGTACGAGTTCCAAAAACCTAACACTGAACACCAAGGAAACAGCACTATGTACTATATTTAGCAAAACAAAATTTTATAGATTTACTACCAATAATATAAGAAAACACATACATGAGCAAACACACACATCATTTAAAAGATAATTAAAAGTAATGATACACAATGGGTGAACTCTTTCCACTTTAAAGTCAGTATCCCACCAACAACCCCTCCCACTTTGGTATAAAATTTTTTAACATTCTATTCTCAAAGTAACCCAATTGGTACCAACTTAAAACTTGCATTTTAAACAATTTAGAACTTACTTTTGTAGGTGGAGCAGCAGGTTTAGGGACTAAGCCTTTATAAACACTTGGACCAGTCCCGTTCTTAACTGGTTGTGACTGAAGATTTCCTACTACTGGGAATCCAGATAGCTGTAAGTCTTTTGTATTACCTTTCTTAATGACCAGCATCCTTGGAGCTCTAGATTTAGGATTCGGAGGATATTCTGCATAAATAAAGCACGAGCAAGAGTTACATACAGTTTAAATTTTAGCATAAAATTAAACCACACACACACACACACACACACACACACACACACACACACACACACACAAAAACAGCATAATCCAATCCTTGATTATATTTAAAAATAATTGCTGCTTCCTGGGCAAAATAATTAAGCTAAATAAGTATAAGCTATATTCCTGCTTCATAAATAAAGCTAAAACATAAACAGAATATAGCAAGGATTGCACAATGTCAAGTAATACAAATGAATTCAGCTGAACACTGGCCTAAAACGTTAATTAAATTTTTTAATTGCAAATTTCATTCTAGTCTCCTAAGGCTTAGAATATAAAGTACATTATATTTTCCTCTTCTCCATTTTCAAAAAATAGTTTTTCTAACTCCTTCTCATTCTTATCTCACTTACAAAGTTACTATCAATAAACAAAGAACTATAGTCCCTCAATTTCTAAATTGCTACTCAAGTTGTGACTAATAAAAAACAGAATTCTATTTTCACAATACCAAGTCATTCAAATATTTACTGGCCATCTAACTATAATGAAGGCATTATGTAAGTTATAGGGTAACAAACTCAATTCTTCTGAAGATAGTACTAGGAATAATTGCTAACAGAGCTGTTTTCTCAAGAGAAATTCAATTGCTAAAATATGAAAACCTGCCCATAGAGTTTAATTTTAATCCCAGAATTTAGTTAGTGTAGGTATTACACGTGAGCATGTTCACAATTACTGTGGTGAAGTATGTCTTTCTTCCTTTACAAAAATTCTCTAAGTGTCAGTTTCATAGTTGAAGAGTTTAGAATAAAAGAATTAAGGGGAGAAAGCTTAGGAAATCTAAATCAAGATTAGCATTGTTTATTAAAGAAGTTCCTGTGACATGTTGAGTTGCCTAAATGTTTGTGATGATGCCCCACCTCAAACAAACCAAACCAAAATTCCTACTGGATCATCTCAAAAACTAAACAAGGACTTATAGGGGCATGAAGAGACTCTCAAACTTCATCTGAGGCTTCAAAATCTTCAAAATATAGAGCTGGTATGCTACTTCATTTTACTGCTGATGTATAAAAGAACAAGAACCTAGAGCAAACTGAGCAAATCCTCTTAAAAGTTAAACACATGGCTAATCTACTAAGGCAAATATTCCAACTTCTTGGATGCCTTACAAGGCCCAAGGAATAAAGGCTAAGAAAGAAATCTTTGGTCACACAAAAACAGAAATTAAATCAGCAATATACAGCTTTTCTAAAGAACTTACACAATTAAGTCAACAAAACAAAAATTAAGTATAAAGATGTTTCAGGGTGCCCGGGTGTCTCCGTTGATTAAGTGTCTGACTCTTGATTTTGGCTCACGTTATGATCTCACAGTTCATGGGATCGAGCCCCCCACAGAGTCACTGTGCTAACAGCATGGAGCCTGCTTAGGATTCTCTCTCCCTGTCTTTCTGCCCCTCCCCTGCTCAGACGCATGCGTGCTCTCTCTGTCAAAATAAGTGAAGAAGAAAAAAGGAGAAGAGGAAGAAGAAGAGGAAGAAGAAGAGGAAGAAGAAGAAGGGAAAGAAAGATCTCACAGATGAAAAAAGAACCCTAGAAATAGCACTAAACCATTTAAGCTTTGCAATTATTCTGGTAAACAGATGATGACGGTGAGAATAAAACTGGGGAAAAAAAAGATTGCTAAAAGGAATCTCAAGAATCAGTAATGACTGATACTGGGAAATGCAAAAGGCAGTAAGAGTTTGCAAGGTCTCAGAAAGTCAAGTGCTGAAACAGAGGACATTTCTATCAGTACACCACAATTAAAGAAGTTCAAACATGGCTGATAAGCACACTTCCAGTTCAAAATGGTCCATTAAGCACACAAGTTTACCTTCTTTACCTTAAAGTAGGTCCTATGTTAAAATTACTATAATGGAGGAAAACAAATACAACAGGAAAAGAGTCACCATCATCAGCAAGGGGTGATGTCAACCCACATTTATGAAGAAGTAAAGAAAAAAACTTTTATTGAGTGTGCACAAAGGAACCTAACAGTTGAGGATGGGACTGATCCACCCCTGAATCTTGGATTACAGACCTGTACTTGAAAAAGCCACACATGGCAGAGGGCAGAAGTGAAACTTTTCAAAGATCAATTGCTATGAAAAGAAAGTTACTAAAGGAAATCCTAAACGATGTACTATAGGCAGGCGAAAAATGATCCCACATGGAAAGCTGAAGGTTCAAGAAAAAAATAAAGAAAACTTCTGTGTATAAGCAATCATTAATCAAAATTAGAAGGCAGAAGAGAAAGAGCAGACAAGCAAACAAGTATGTTATCTTTAAACCTCAACATACTTCCTGACTACTAAGTTCACTTTCCTAAAACTGGATTCCTGGACATCTAGAGCAAAAAATAATGTGGCTTTTTCCTCAAAGAAGCCTTCAGGGCAAAGACAGAATATTCTATAAAGAAGGAAGGTGAAGGGACATGTGGCTGGCTCAGTCGGTAGAGGATGCAACTCTATCTCAAGGTCTTGAGTTAAAGCCCCACATTAGGTGTGAAACCTATTTAAAAAAAAAAAAGAAATGTGAAGCCTAAGAAATAAATCATAGAAGACTAAGTAGCAAAGTAAGTACAGTACAGAGGTTAAGAACATGGACATTTACACCAGATTTATAGAATCTTGCTCCAACTCTATTAATTCTCTCATCTATAAAATGAAAAATAGCTCCTGTCAGAGAATTACTGTAAAATATTTTAAAATACTAGAAAAAAAATCTAGAAAAGTCAGACTATCTCCATTATAGTATGCTTCCAATTATATTTCAATATTGTATTAAACTTTAAGTTGATTTACCAAATTACAGAAGATGAGAAAAATTCTAACAGAAATAAACACAGACTAACCTATATCCTATGTAACTATGCTGAATATACTACATAAACCTGCCCATTTAATAACAAGAGCTCTTAATAGCAACCATTACAATAAAAGTAATGGAAAGGATGATGGCAGCACTAACTGTCCAAACTTTGAGTCATTTATATTACAGTTGACCCTTGAATAACAAGGTCTGAAATGCACCAGTCCACTTACATGCAAGTACTTTTCCAATAAATACATAAAAGTATTATATTTTTCTTATGATTTTCTTAATAAGGTTTTCTTCTCATAGCTTACTCTGTCACAATATACATGTAATACACAACATATGTTTTAATCAATTATGTTATCGGTAAGGCTTTCAATCAACAGTACACTATCAGTAGTACTTAAGTCTGGGGGGCGGGGGGATCAAAAGTTATACAGGGATTTTCGACCAAAGGGGTGGGGTAAGAGGCATTAAGGCCCCCAACTCCTGCACTGTTCAAGAGTCAAATGTACTTATAAACATGTTCATCTGTTCAGATTCTCCCTACAAATTCTGACATTAATCTTTCAAGTGCTGAAGCAGTTAGATTCAAACAGTATCCAATGTCTCCTTCTATTCTTTCTCCATTTACTTTGTCAACTGGTTAACAATATGCAAACACTTGTATTAAAAAAAAAACTAGAAAGTAAGTGATCTCAGTGACTTCCCTCTGTAAATTACACGTCCATATTATTTCCAACTCAGATAAGCAGGCATTGTCATTGAAATTTAAGTTAAAACACCTGAAGGCAAAGGAGTTTTAGATTTTCATATACCTGTTTTCTGCTACCCTCACAAACTATTATCTGACAATAACTGACTTTAAATATCCCTTTATTTCCTTGTTATTTATACTCTCCCAATATCTATGGATACAAGAGATTTTTTTTTTCTTAAATACAAAGTCAATGGTGGGAGGAGGACTGGCTCAATTCTTTCTAGAAAAAAACAATTAAAATACTGCCACCTATAATACAAACTAATTTGGCAACATGTGTAGTTAAGAGCAAACATTTCAATTCTTCATCCTCTTGTCTTTCACTACATTCCCTCCAAGTGTCTTCTATACGTTTTCTGATTCAATCACTTATTACTTTATTCTTTGATCTCTACCCTAAAAATTCCTCTTTTTTTGCCTTTTAATGAATCTGCAAGAATATCCATCACTTAACTAGATTTGAACATAACTTAGCTAACGTTCAGGTTCATTAAACAACTCTAACATGATCAAGTGTTTTACATAGATTGATTTACACAATAATTTTAATATTTTATGCAATTTAATATTTATACTGCTTTTCTCATTAAAATTGTGATCACCCTCATCTCTGAGATGAGAAAATTCACTCAGATTAAGTAATCTACCCAAAAGTCTAACCACCAGGTAAAACACCTAATGTTAGGGGCCCTGATCTATCTCATTCCATAACAAATGTCCTTTACTATATTATACACTAGTGGGGAAAATGGGAATTCAAGTATTTACTGCTATGCCAAATACTTCAAATTGTTACCATCCCCAACTAAAAATAAGCATATGAGGCCTGTAACTAAATGGTCAGAAAAAAAGTCTGCGTACTACCAAGTGAGATCAAAGTCCACCCTTTTCTGATGCCAAGTTACTGACTTGCTTTCATGATCTTGACAAAACAGTTAACTTTAATGGGTGAACAAAAGCATATGGCCAAATGAAGGGTGAATCACATGTGAATTAAGTTTTCACACTAATTTGAAAAAGAAACCTAGTCACATAAAATACAGTAATACACAAGTATCAAACCCAAACCTCAGCAATAAAAACAAATTCCTATTGTGAACACTAATTTTAATGCAGAAAACTAAATGTTTCCGATTTAAAGAAACTGACGTGGTTTGAATCTTTTTGGTTTTCAATTTTTTAATGTACAAATCTGTTTTGTTTCACAATAGAAGTTTGAAACAAATGAGTTTCATTAACTTATAACGTAAGCCAACAATAGGGGTATGGTGTTTTTTCTTTAATAAGGCCCCCTACATCACTCATACTTCTAAAAGAACTTACACGATGAACAAATAATACTTCTAGCTCTGACCAAGTAAAATTGACTTCTGTCAAGTTGTCTAATCAAACTCTATTAATTTTCCCTTATCAACCTTTAACGTATGTTGCATTACCTTTTTCTTCTTGTTCTAAGTTTAAAAACTATTTTCGTAAGACATTCAACGAAAGTGGAATCATTTCCACGTATAAACTACCAACAGATACTTTTACAAAGAAATTTGGTAAGGATTATTCCTTTCTCCTAATTCTACTTACAGAGTTCCTTTAAAAAACAAAATTCACTGGCTTTCATCATAATCGAATTCACTTAATGCAAACATGCATGTCACTCAATGTGTATGCTTTCGGCTACTATAATTGGAATTCTTTAGAAAATAACCCATCTTTAAGAAATAGTCACCAATTTGCTTTTAGAAAGCCAAACAAATAAAATTCTTAAAAATGAATATTGATGCTCTTAAGTAGTATATCAAATATAAGCAAAAAACAGGAAAGCTCATCAAGTTATCAAGGAATAGACACAAAAATAAATGCTAAGTTTAAACAACATTATGCTTAAATTAATTACTATAAGTGAAATTTTTCATTATTTAGTATCTTTAGAACTAAATGTCAGACTCTGCCAATAATATATTGCTGACATAATTCATCAACACAAAAATAGCCAGTAGTACTTCTGAAAACACACAAATCAACAATTACTAATTATGTATCAAATTGTATACAAACATATACACATCATTTTTTCTCTTTCTCACCTCCCAAATATATCAGTCACACAACTGAGTATTTTCAAATGGTCACAGGCACACTCAAGTACCTTTTAGTTTTCAAGTATTAAAGATATAGATTAATTTAGTAAGCCTTAATCTTGGACACCCAACAGTGCTCCTGATTAAGATCAAAACAATAAAAAAGTCACAGATATAAGCTGCAGGAAGGTGTTTTTTAAGAAGCTAAATAAGTTCTAAGTAGAATTACACTTATGTAATTATATTTTAAACAGTTTAGTTACTTTCCCTCAAGGTATTTTTTTTTAATTGGGATATTTTGTTTAGATTCTTGCAATTTCTGATCTACAAAAGGACAGTTTCAGGGACAAACTGGTTTGTTTAATACATATTACATTTCGGTTATTAAATTTTTACTTACCTGGAAGGAAGTAGCACTAGAAAAGTTCTATTGAAGTCTTTCCTAAAATTCTCTCATGTCTTCCTCAGGAACATTGCTATTTTAAATGTTGCAATGGGGAAAACGATATTTGGGAACCCAGGGGGGAAAGTGAGAAAGGAATAGTGAAGTGTAATACAATGAAAACTTCATTGTATTCCTATGGGAAGTACTGGGAGTTTAACAGTTAATCAAGCCACAATTAACCATTTTCTTTTTTCTAATGCAAACACACTTCTTAGTTTACCTAAGGCACAGAACATCTTCCTTTTAAACATCTTTTCAACTAGTGCTCAAAATCCTTAGACCAACCCTGAAACAGTAGAACCAAAATCTTTATATTAATACATTTTATTCTCAATATTTTCAAAGATGTACTTGCCTTTAAATCATTTCTAAAATTATTAAATTAACCAAGGATCAGTACCAATAGTATCTATAGGTAGTTTTATATGACAAAAGCTCACTGACATTAATTTTTTATTTACTTTCATTCTAATCAAATCCAAATTATTCCTAATTTCTTAAGAGACTCTATTTAACACCTTCCAGGTGGTTCTATATTCTTATGCAATCAGCTGTTCCCAGAAAAACTGAATAATAAGGAAACATACCTAAGAGAGGAGCTTGGGAGATTTTTTTGGTTGGGTATGTGTGTGTCTGGGCGTGTAGGCCTGGGGAGAGTGGTAGAAATACTAATTTGCAATACAGAAAAAACAATGCCATTCACATGGTTCTAACAAAAGTGTCTGACCACCCCCACCCCCACCCTCAAAAAGCCCTTAAATAAATCGGGAGATCAAAAGAAAACAAAGTAATGCCCCAGAGTTATCACCCATAAATACATTAAAGAACAGCATAGGAAGTGGCAAAGTTTAAAATAATGCCTTTATCATTAGCACTAGTATGCTGTCACAAGCCACAATCCTTTTATTTTGGTAAGTTGATAATTTTCAATAGGAAAATACAAATGAACATGTGTATAAGTTCCAAAGTGGATTCGTCACCTTTGAATTTGGCATCAAATAATTAAATTTATTTTTCAGATATCAAATCTTCATATTTAAAATTTTTTCCATTATTTTAAACTTCACTTGAATCTTTAAAAAGCTGTCTGATTTGTACTATATGAGTGCGCTTTAATCTTCTGTAAGATGCTATCAAATTAAACTCAGCAGTTTTAAAGAAAAGGGGTTATTACCAAAAAAAAAAAAAGTCATTAAGCTCTGACAATCAAAAAGACAAATAATTCCAAACAGATTAGTTCCATAGGCAAATTTATACAAGTATTTAATACTCTCTATGTATAACCATTTTCATAAGTAAAAAGATTGATTTTATGTCACACTATGATTAGAAGTACTTATCTTTTCAGTTTAAGTTTTCAACTGTGAAAAACTAAAAATTAATTTAAACTAAGTTTTTTGTTTCCTTAAGATTATCAGGCTGCGTTTGAAACAACATTGATTCATTACATTAACTTACAACCATTAAAAAAACTCGTGAGTATACTTAATGGTACTAATCTGTGCAAGTCAAGTATTTCAAATCAAACTCCTTCTATCCCCAGTATCTTTTTAAAAGGTAAGTGCTACCGTTTTGTGTAGCTGAGCACTCAAAAACATATTTATAAGAGTAAGTTTAATTCTAGACTACTCTTTATTTTTAAAAACACAAAAAAGTAAAACATACAAATAACATTTTATACCCCTCAAAGTTAAATTAAAAATTACTTACCCCATACACCTGCAGCTAATGATTTATTCTGATTTGGTTCTCTTTCATATTCAGGATTTAAAGATGGCTGAAAAAATTGGAATGAAAATAAATGTTCACGCTGCTCACATTTTTTAAAAATAAACCTTTTAAAAGTAATCTCAAAACCATACTGATAAAAACCCTGATATGATACGATGAACTCTTAACTATTAAAGACCATTCAGGAACCTCACTAACTTATTCTGCTAACCAGCAAAATGGTTACTATCTATACTCACTTCTACTAAAGAGAAAACAAGGAAATGGTCTTTAAATATTCTTATCCCCAACTACTTGAGAATGCGTGGATTTAAAAAAAAAAAAAAAAAAGAGCAAACAAGACAATGTGGTTTTTTCATCAACTGGAAAAAATCACCCTTTCGTAGCCTAAGGTCAAAAGCAAGGAAGAGAAAAATCAGACTACTCCCAACAGGTGTTAGGTTTTCGTTGCTGGATGCATTCGTTGTAACACACTCATTCTCAAAACAAAGTACAAATTTTTATTTCAACAAGTGATTCACAAGATATTAAAAAGTGATTTCAGCATTGAATGTGTACTCAAAACCAATTTTAGAATCCTAAATTTCCAGGTATTTTCTGTTACCTAGCAACAATGCCTGCCTTAAAGAAGGTACTTAACACATGTTGAATAAAATGAATCTTGATATATTTTACTTACCAACAAAAGTAAACTATTTACACTCTAATGACATTACTGTAAATAAAGTCCCAAAAGACTATACACGCATACCAGTATGATTCCTTGATACAAACTTAACAGGACTGAGAAGACTTTCGTGGAAGCAATAGGTGCTTTCTAAAAAATACAGTATTAGAAATTACACTATAGGTCTATCTATCTTCAGGGCTAGGATCATGACCTCGGAAGCGATCAGCAACAGCGACAACAAGGCTGTTTTAACAAAGTAACAAAAACACTATCTTTGCTAGTCACAGCTACCCAGTTCAAGACAAGCCATCATTTTCTTCTGAACTAATACCACTATTTCCTAACTAGTCTCCCTGCTCTCACTCACTGTTATTCATTCAAGATTGAACAACTAAAATACTCTTCTAAAAAATTAAAATCAGATCAAATGATCCAAAGTTTTCCTTTGATCCAAAGGAGCTTCGTCCTACTGCACCTGTAATTAAACTGAAAGTCTTTCCCTTTACCTGCCCAGGTCCTACTCAATCAAAACCTTCTGCTACCTCTCTAATCTGGTTGAATAGTCACTTTACCCATACTGACCTTTTCCCCCTCAAACATTACAAGCTTGCTCCCCCACCTTAGGCCCTCTTCCCAGGATTAATAGAGCTGACTCCTTACCAACCAGGCCCTAGATTAAATGTCACTTCCCTAGAGAAATGTCTCCTGATCTCCAAAAAGTAGCCGTCCTGTCACTTTTTACCTAAATTTTCTACAAAATACTAATTACTTTCTTTTTATGTTGTGAATACATCTAATAGAACAGAAACTCAGTGAGAGTAGGACCTTGCTATCTTGTTTCACCTTTCAAAACAGCTAGACTCAGAGCCAGTCAAATATATACTGAATGAAGAACGAACATATACAAATAATAAATTACCAGAGATGAACCACAAGAAAAAATGCCAAGATCAGTAAGATTTTACCCGAGACCAATTTTTCATGCAACTAGAGAAGCAGTGTGTTTAGACAGTCACATAGTGAGATTTAAAAATAAAGAAGAATTAAGAAAATTCTGAATTTTTGTAGGGCACCTGAGTGGCTCAGTCGGTTAAGCATCTGACTTCAGCTCAGGTCATGACCTCACAGTTAGTGAACTCGAGTCCTGCAGCAGGTGAGCACGAGCCCCAATTCAGATGAGCCCCACTTCTCTCTACCTCTGCCCCTTATGGGATTCTCTATCTCCCCCCTGCCCCGCATCATTCACTTGCACGTGTTCTCTCAAAAAAAGGAGGGGAAGGGAGGGGAGGAAAGGGAGACAGACATATAGAAAGAAAGAAAAAATTCTGTTTGTAACTAGTTCATAATTTGTTTTTAAGAGTGGAGTTAACTCTTCTAATTGTATCTGACCTAAGCCAACAAGTGGTTTACCTTCCCTCACCACTCAGAAACTTTTGAATAAAGTAGCTGAAAGACAAGGAGAACTATCCTGGAAGTAACTTAAGAGTAATATACGAATGGGGGCACCTGGGTGGCTCAGTCAGTTAAGCGTCTGACTTCACCTTGGGTCTGATCTCACCATTAGTTGAGTTCAAGCCCTGCATCAGGCTGTGTGATGACAGCTCAGAGCCTGGAGCCCACTTCAGCTTCTGTGTCTCCCTCTCTCTCTGCACCACCTCCCACTCACATTCTGTGTGCGTGCATGTGTGTGTGTGTGTGTGTGTCTCAAAAATAAACGTTAAAATAATTTTATAAAAAAAAGGTAATAAATGAATAAAACATTACTTAAAAGAGACAGTCTAAATAAAATGTACTAGTAAAATATTCTTTCCAAAAGCTTAAAAGCTTTTCAGAGATGTTATGATGCACTTACAAAAAAGCTAGCAAGCTCAGCCATTGTTTCTAAGGGAAACTGTTCAAATTTAAGGAATAAAATGACACAGATTTATCGAAAGTTTTTAAATGATTATATGGTTAAGACACAGGAGTAAGTAGGAGGAGGGAGAGGAATTGAGGAAAGAGAATTATATAAACAAAGAGCCTCACAAAATGTTGAAGATTAAACATAACTGAACCTACCAACTGTGATTTCTATAGATATGAACCATAGTGATAAAATCTCGTAAGAAAGCCTTGATGTTAAAATGGCGCTTGCAGAAACCTCATTTGTATTAAAGTTACAAGAAACTTACAAAATCCTCAGCCTCAAACTGTTTGCGTTCTCTCTTGTCTTCTTTCCTCCCTGCTTCATTGTCAGGTATGCTGTTTTCATGTAGTCCTTGGCTTTTCCCAGAATGGAAAATACTGCTACGAGAACGAGAACTTCCACCATGGTATCCCCCTCGATGATTTATGTTTTCAGTACCATTTCTTCCATGCATCCGCCATCCATTTTTTTCTTTCCTTCCAAAGTTACCTTATTTAAGAATGGTAAAGTAACATAAATTCAAAGATGGCTCTGGTTAACTACTGAATCACAAAACATTCTTAAAACAACATGAAGAAAATCATCCTACACTCTCACTTCTTAGCAAATTTTACCTCCATTAGGACGTCCAATACCAGAATCAAAGCCATCTGAAGAGTTGTGTCGTCGACGATTCACATCGTAACGATTTTCTGTCCATGAAAAATTTTCAGAATGCTTCTCAAAATTCAGTGACGACTGAAACAAATCATAAACACATACATGAACATACACATAAAACCTAAATATAACTTTAAAAACTAGTAATAATCCGGCCTACATTATTTCCAAGAATTCTAAATGGTTAAGAACATTCTGTATTTACTGTCCATGTATTTGGTTAACTGGTAACTTATTAAAAGATGGATTCCACTGCTGGTCTATTTTCCTTGTCTAATGGAAGCTATTTTCAAAGAGCTTAACAACCACATCTACTTACCCAAAAACTTTAAAAGTAAAACACCACTGTAAGGGAAACAAGGCAAAACGTAGTACACTTCTCTTAAGTAACAGAATTTGACATTCTGTATCATACATTACTTAATTTAAATATAAATGGCTCAAGATTTTCTTGAACAACAGAAAGTTATGGCAAATGAAGCTTAAGTTCTATTTTAAGTTCTCCAGATTGATTTCCAAATTCCTCTTCCCCACAACAAGTGTTTTGTGAAAATTATCTAAAGAACGTATAGAGGCACCTGGCTGGCTCAGTCAGTGGATGATGTGACTATGGACCTCGGGGTTTGAGTTCAAGCCCCACAATGGGTGTAAAGATTACTTATAACTAAAATCTAAAAAAATAATAATTATTTATAAAAACTATTTTTAAAAATTAGGGATTTACAAAGAACATAAAAAGCCACAACTGTTTTTAAAGGTTGCTCTTCTTCCCCAGTATTAACCCATGAATCTGATAAAATCACAATCAAAACTTCCAACTTTTTAAATGCCCTGACCATTTCTCTGGGTTGGACTTATGTTACAACCATCTCCAGGACAATGAGCAGAGTACATCAGTTGAAATGTAAACCACTGCACATACTGGGTCATCCCCTGGGCCTTTCCACATTGCCACTGTAGGACCTTGTGGTATCATTCCCCTATTGCCCCAGCCTTATCTTGATGCTGTTTATTGTGCCATGAAAGATAGTCCTTGACCATCTCAGGTCTTCACCAGCATCCATGAAACAACAACAGGCTACCATGCTAGGCCTGCAAGTATGATAAAAACACAAACCCTTCACAGACCCTAACAGTTTTGGTGATGAGGATGCAACACTAACAGAGCTAAAATTCTCTAGAAAAAAATTAAAACAAGGGTCTGCAGGCCAGATTAGGGTAAGAGAAGACTCTCATGATCCTGGCAGCAACTGCTATCATCCAAGTGATAGGTGGAAGTAAGCATCCCTCAATGTTTAACAGCCAAGTGGCAAGGAGTAGAATTGAAACAAGGCACCCAAACAGTGCCTTAGTTGTTCTAATTCTCCCATGAATGGTAGAACAAAGGGATTTTTTATTATGACTGGGGCCCCAAGTGAAAGGCAATACTGCTGTGGCTGCTGAGCCAAAGCAACTCCACACTGAAATAAATGGTGTCAGCAATGAGGATAAACGGAGTTTTAGGAAGATTAAAAACTCATGAGAAGGAATTATGTTAACACTACTGACTTCTTGGAAACAAAGTAAATGCAGAGCCTAGCATGCTGGAGTGGAAGTGTTCTGTGCCTTCTGTACTCCCTGATCCCCCCCCCCACTTCCCACTACATCAACCTTAGCAACTTTAATGAGAATGTCAAGTACACTGATAGTTAAGGAAACTGACAAACTTCTATAGCTCTGCTAGACATACATGCTCAAGTCACCATCTCACTCCCATGAGGAGCAACAAAGTACTAAGCGAAGGGTGGCTGAAAATACTGAGGAATGTGGGGCAAAGCCAAGTCAATGTGGTGTATGGGGGGAGGAAAGGCCCCATCCTGGGTGTTTGATGAAGCCAAAAGGTACACAAGAGAAGAGGCAACATCAACTCTGAGTTGAGGAATCAGAAAACAAAAAGCCTACAAGCCACCCATGCAATGCCCAAAGGAGTGGTTTTCTCCTCCACCCTGTACTTTCCCTCATTCACAGATGAAGAAATCATTTCCTGAAAGCTTAGAGTGTAACCTTAAAGCGCATGGACGAAACTTCTCCGTCAGTGTCACTATAGTGAGAAAAGATGCCACTAAAACCCAATTTGACTGATTTTGGAGTTTGGAGAAAATTCAGCAGTAGGAAAGGGAAATTAAAGTGATCTTGCAGGTGGGGCCTTTAGGCCAATTCAATTTACCATTGTTTGTTGTGTTTTAACTTGGTACTAATGTTACATGCTTGTAATGAAAATGCTCAAGATTCTTCCATTCAGGGATATGACAGGATGACAGGTGATTTCTGTCCCCCTTCCAGGTCGTCTAGCAGAAACACCAAAGCCTCTCAAAAGAAAGAAAAAATATCAGAGACAGAATTGAAGATTTGATGTGTAATGGGATATTCAGAGACGCTACTTCCCAGTACAGAAGTGCCATGTGCCTGACACATACATCCCCTTTCTAAAGGGAATATGGCTCTTGCCCTACTGCTGAGCTCTTAAAGTGAACTTGAACTAAGAACAAAAAAAGGGGCCCATTAGGGCTCTCAACCTAATGAAAAGTATTTGAGCATGCAGCTGACCTTACTGGGACATTTGTTTTGCACAAAGAAGTGGCAACTACCCTTTACAGTAAACCTTATTCCTCTGCCTGCCACCTTAACAAGCTCCTGGTTCAATAAGGCTCTCAAATCATAGTTCCCTTAATTCCCCGGGGTCTGGTTCAACTAGGTTAAGAGAGGACAGTGTCCACTGGGTGGCAGCAGCCATCCAGCCTCAACAACTCTGGAAGACCAAATGGATTGTCAGTCAGCACAAAGGGCTAAAATGAAAAGCAGGACCCTGACCTTAGATAAGCTTTAAGGACTAGACATTTTCTATTATTTTTCTGCCTCTTCGACTGTTGCCAACGTCCAGTCATCTGGCCAGTCACCTGAGAAACTAGAGACTGGCAGATTAAAGGTAATTCTTTGGAGGCACAAACTGAAACTATAGCTGATGAGACAATCTGAGTCACTCAGATGCTCACAGTAAGATGCGCTAGCATAAAGAACTAAAATCAGAATACTGCTGAAGTCTGTAGCATGCTACCTAGATCCACCACACCAGACCTGTAACAATCCACTACCATAGACTGGTCACAAAATAAACGACTTTTCCCTTCTGATGCAGAAGCCACCTCTGCATGCCAGCCTGAGACTCCTGCCAACAGCTCATCTACTTGTCGTGCTGCAAAGGAGGCTGCAAAGGAGGCCACGTTACACAAGAGGAACTGCATCAAATCATTGATCACTTCTTGGAGCTATCTATAGTGTTTCTTCACTGTTGAAATTTTTTCAGGTTACAGTGTTGTTGCTGCAATCTGACTGGCTAACTCTAACTCTGGTCACACTACTGTGACCCTTGAAATAAATCCATGTCATGTTTTTGGTATTCCAAGCACTAACATTCCAGTAATAGTACATCTTTTGTCATAAAGTTCAACCTGCAATGGGTCGATATTCAAATACTAAATGGACACTCTATACCCTCTACTATCCGCAGGCATCCAGTATTGTCAAGCAATACTCAACATTCAACTCTGGACAATCTACAACTCTACATTCCTCATTTCACACACCTTAATGAGACACTTTGGTCAATGAATGCAACAAACCCATAAAGAAATCATCTTTTCTTAGCCATTTCCTAGGTAGTATTTAGGATTTTAAAAAATGAGGAGATAATACAGACCTATTTTTAAAATATCAGGATCCTGGGGGCACCTGGGTGGCTCAGTCAGTTGAGCATCTGACTCTTGCTTTTGGCTCTGGTCTTAATATCACAGGTTCATGGGATCAAGCCCTGTGTCAGGCTCTGCACTGACAACGTGGAGCCTACTTGGAATTCTCTCTCTCAAAAATAAACAACATAAACTTTAAAAAACAAAATACCAGGATTTGCCCTGATTATCCCTTGACATGTTGTTTCTTTCTCCTAAGAGAAACTGCAGGCCAATGTACCTCTCAGGGTGATGCACTGGCCAAAAAAGAAATCTAAGGAATTCAAATAATCTGGTTTGGCCACCTGGATTCTCTTTTTGGAGGGAGATGGTCCTGTATCTGAAGACAGTGACCATTTGTGTGACTATCTCTCACCCAGTCCTCAGTAAGGTCCAATGTGGACTAGGGTGAGCAATATGATACATCACTGCAATTACGTAAAAATGTCCTTGGTTCCACTCACATCCAATTCTTCCAAACCAAAAAATCTGGGTACATGTAGGGAATTTTCTTTTAAGTGAAGTCAGCTATCCAAATGAGACACATAAGGGGTGCCTGGGTGGCTCAGTCAGTTAAGTGTCTGACTTCGGCTCAGGTCATGTTCTCACAGTTCATGGTTCGACCCCCACATCAGGCTCTATCCTGACAGCTCAGAGCCTGGGGCCTGCTTGAGATTCTGTGTCTCCCTCTCTCTCTGCCCCTCCCCTGCTCACACTCTGTCTCACTCTCTCTCTCAAAAGTAAATAAACATTAAAAAAACAACAACAACAAATGAGACACACCAATTTCATGGGTGTAAAAGAAAAAACGCTAGGGGCGCCTGGGTGGCTCTGTTGGTTGAGGCATCCGACTTCAGCTCAGGTCATGATCTCACAGCTTGTGGGTTCGGGCCCCGTGTCGTCGGGCTCTATGCTGACAGCTCGGAGCCTGGAGCTGCTTTGGAGTCTATGTCTCCCCGTCTGCCTGTCCCCCACTCACACTGTCTCTCTCTCTCAAAAATAATAAAATAATATTAAAAAAGAAAAAACCCTAACATCTGCAGAGGGAACATCTTTGACCCCAGAAAGTACTGGAAGAAAGGAAAACAATTAATGCTCTAACCCCTAGAAACAGCACCAAGGCCTGAGTCAAACAGAAATGGAGAAGAAAACACTCATCTACTGCTAGAAGGATCATCCCTACTCATACTTCAAAATCAGAAAAACTCATGTGGCCATAAACAATCCTTAAATATTCGCCTGTGCCTGATATCAACAGCAGCTCCTGAAAGTCAATGTGTAAAAAACGCTTAAAAAAAATGGTTTCATTCTGATAAAAATTCATGATTCTCCCAACACCGGAGCAGTATTCTGTTATGCCACATGTGGCAAATGATGCTGCAAGTAATGGTGACACCGTCTATGCTTCTTAACCGAACTAATGTAAAAGTTATCCAAAACAAGCTTAATAACAAATCCCTAAATAAACTGATGTGTACCCCTTCAATGTTTCTATGTGAGGGAAAATAAGTCACAGATTGTCTTCTATTAAGGATGAGAGTTGATTTTTGGACCACCTATTATCCTTATAAATGTAGGTTAATGACACCAAAATTCAGATCAGTTTAAATTCTCGAGTGCATTTTAATGGATAATACAGCAGGCATAGACCATATACTGTCTGGCTGAAAAATTACCTATTGATCCACTCTAGGACTTGTTCACACCCAGCTGAATCCTGGCCTCACCTGGCTGTTAGGGATGTTAACAGTAGCCTTAATTAAATGCTGTTTAAGACAATTAAATGAATTTTGTTCTAGCCTCTATCAAAATAATCAGAGTGGCTGGCTGAATGGTAGTCATATGAAAATACAAGTTTGGCCAAGAACACACAGAGCTGATTGTAGAGCTGTTGGGACAGGCAATCCACCATGGACGGTGAGCATTTCCTTCTGTTCTAATATGACAAAAATGCAAGACCTTCACTGCTCTTTCTATGGCCCATTTCTCAAGGTGACGTTTGCAGTAAGCACCATTTGAGGGATGATAGGTAACATCCTTCTCTGGGACAAAGAGCAGGCTTATTATAAATTCCCCACTCAGCACCAAGGGTAGCATCCATGTGGGCCCTTCCACGTCAACTACCCAAAGTTTTAGGGGGCATAATCATACCCCTAAGTATGCCAATATCATACTTGTCATGCTAATAAGTAATAAAGCTCTTGGTCACTGACTCAGCAGTCTTCTCCCTGCATCTATATTACCTTGCAAGTAGGATAAAACCCAGATCCTTCACAGATTGACATATAGTCAGCAAAGTAACGTAAGAATAAGACCTATAACTAACGGGGGAAAAAAAGAGAAATACAATAGGACTAAAAAGGTAGCTAGGAAACTTATTATTTGTGAATAAATGATTGCCCAGGGTTAAAAATCCAAAATATAACACAGGGTAAGAATTAAA
Source organism: Lynx rufus (assembly GCF_022079265.1). NCBI lineage: Eukaryota > Metazoa > Chordata > Mammalia > Carnivora > Felidae > Lynx > Lynx rufus. The sequence continues at coordinate 125,458,722 of NW_025814823.1, read as the reverse complement.
GTTGCTAGATACAATACTAGCACAAGATACAATATATCTGCAACGAACAGTAATAATAAAGTCTTTTATTTTTTTTTAATGTTTATTTATTTTTGAGAGAGAGAGTGAATGAGCAAACCCATGGGAGGTAGGTAGAGAAAGGGACACAGAGGATCCAAAGCAGATTCTCTGATGCACAGCTCAAACTCACCAACTGTGAGATCATGACCTTAGTCAAAGTCGGACTGGACACTTAACCTAATGAGCCACCCAGGCACCACTTACTATTTTTTAAGTAAGCTCTACACCCATTGTGGGTCTTGAACTCACAACCCCAAGATCAAGAGTCACATGCTCTTCTGACTGAGCCAGCTATGCGCCCCAGTGATAAATCTTTTTAAAATACTGTTTAAAATAGCAACAAGTACTGTGAAATACTTGAATATACCTAATTCATGAAAAACTGGAAAAAACTGTAATTTTAAAGACATTAAAGATGACCTATACACATATATACATATAATATATACATACATGTGTGTAATGATGTGTATAATTTTGTCCTAAACTAATAAGAGAAAAAAAAGCAACCCAAAAGAAATTAACAAATGACGTGAAGAGGCATTTCACAGAAATGTTAACTCCTTGTCCAAGAAACAAGGATTTGCAGAGAAGTTAACTGTGATAAAATTTTGGCAAGAATTAAAGTAAAGACAATAGTTCTACACAGCATACAAGAGTATACATCACTACACCACACAAAAATGAATTTGGCAATATCTAACCAAGTCCCAACAATTTTTCTTCTAACTGTAAGTTGGAGCCTTCTATTGAAACTGGTCCACAGAGAAGCAGAAATCAGCATCACTTTGAAGAATGTTGGAATTAGGGTCTCATCCAAGAACTACTGAAATCAGAATCTGCATTTTAATAAAATCCCCACGTTATTTTCTTATCCATTCAAAGTGTGAGGAGGGGCGCTTGGGTGGCTCAGTCAGTTAAGTGTCTGACTTCGGCTCAGGTCATGATCTCGCAATTGGTGAGTTCAAGCCCCACACTGGGCTCTGTGCTGACAGCTCAGAGCCTGGAGCCTGTTTCAGAATCTGTGTCTCCCTCTCTCTCTGTCCCTCCCATGCTCATGTTCTGTCTCTGTCTCTCAATAATAAATAAATGTTTAAAAAAAAAAAAAGTGTGAGGAGCAGTGCAGTGACCTAAAAAATTCTTAATTCAGGTGTATGTACAAGGACATATTACGAGAACATTCCAACGGAGTGACATTTTAAACAATCTAAACTTAAATGGACAAATTAAATCTAATACAGAGACAAAAAATAGGATACCATATAGAGTTTTAAGATAATTACACTAATTCTGCAGATATCAACATGGGAGAAAATTTTTCAAAAATATAATGAATGTAAAAGTAAAAGATGCAGACCTTATATAAACGATAATTACTAATAAAAAACATATATAACAATACTATTTGACATTTGCATATGTAGTTATAAGAACATGCACTGAGAACACCTGGGGAAAATAAAAACAAAGGACTGTGACGAAATAACAACAGTGGACTTCACTGCATACATAATGCCTTACTTCCCAAAGAAATAAAAGCTGACATAGCAAAATGTTAAGAAAGGACTGTCTTGTGTTTTTAATAAGTATTCATTTAATTATTATCTGTACTCCTTTGTATGCTCGAGTATTTCATTAAAGTATTTTACATGGTGGGGCACCTGGGTGGCTCAGTCAGTTAAGCATCGGACTTCAGCTCAGGTCATGACCTCACGGTTTGTGGGTTTGAGCCCCGCAACAGGCTCTATGCTGAACGCTTGCTCAGAGCCTGGAGCCTGCTTCAGGTTCTGGGTCACCTCTCTCTGCCCCTCCTCTGCTCGTGCTCTCACTGTGTCTCTCAAAAATAAATAAATGTAAAAAAAAAAAATTTGACATGGTTTTTTAAAGTCACTTTTTTTTAATTTTTAAAAATTTTTTTAATACTTATTTTTGAAAGAGAGAGACAGAGCGCGAGTGGGTTAAGAGGCATAGACAGAAGGAGACAGAATCTGAAGCAGGCTCAAGGCTATGAGCTGTCAGCACAGAGCCTGACGTGGGGGGCTTGAACTCATGAAGCAGGGCTTGAACTCACGAACCCCAAGATCATGACCTGAGCCAAAGTTAGACGCTTAACTGACTCAGCCACCCAGGCACCCCTCTACATGATTTTTTAAAGAATTATCAAAACATGTACTGAATTCTTCAAACACTACATTGGTACACTTGAAACTAATATAACACTGCATGTTAACTATACAGGAATTAAAATAAATGTAAGAAGAATTATCAAAATAAATATTTACTACATACAGCAAATTCTCCAATATGAAAAAAGATGTTGCAAATCACTAAGAAATAGATTACATGAATAAGCAGTTCTTTTTTTATTTATTTGAGAGAGAAAAAAAAGAGAGTACATGGATAAGAGTGGGGAAGGGGCAGAAAGAGAGACAGAGAATGAATCCCAAGCATGATATGTGCTGTCAGCAGAGCCAAAGCCAAGACTCAATCCCACAACTGAGAGATTATGACCTGAGCCAAAATCAAGAGTTGGACGTTCAACAGACTGAGCCACCTAGGTGTCCCTGAACAAGCAGTTAAGAAACTCTTCGTAACACCAAAATACACTCAACCATAATTAAACAATGCAAATCAAAACAATGAAGTACTATTTTACATCTAATTTCACAGAATGTGAAAACATCCAGTTTTGCCAAAACTGAGAACACTAGCCCCCCTCATAAAATTTGAAAGCAATTACACATTACCAACCAAAATGTACAAACCCTCTGATCCACTGATTATACTGCTAAATTTCACCCTACAAATATATCTGAGAGATGCCTAAACCTACAGCTGAGTCCATTAAAATGTAAACTAATTAAATAACCCATGTAGAAATATTCAATAAAAGATTACACAGGCACTGAATAGTTCAATCTGTATGTACTCATGATCATAGAAAGATATTGGAGAGGCCATCTCTGAAGAAAATTTCATTTATCCAAACCAGAATAAAGATATTCTGGTGTAAGGGTGCCTGGCTGGCTCAGTCGGTTAAGCGTAGGACTGCTGGTTTCAGTTGAGGCCACAATACTACAGTTCAGTGCATGGGATTGAGCCCTGCATCGGGCTCTGCACTGACAGCATGGAACCTGCTTGAGATTCACTCCCCCCACTCCCATCCCCTGTCTCTCTCTCTCTCTCAACCCCTCCCTCTCTTCCTCTCTCAAAATAAACTTTGAAAATACATATATTCTGATGTTTACACAAAAGCATTCTAGTATTTAACAAAAGCATTTATATAAAAGCACTTTTGAAAATTAGGCTACTACCTGGACTCCTATCCTAGCTTTAGCACTTTGGGGCACATATTCCTCTCTCTCAACCTCAGTTCCCTCCTTTGTAAATGGGAGGGAAAAAAAGAGAATTTACTGCCTATGATTTTTATTAGCATTCACATCAAGTGTTATATACAGTCACTGGCATATAATGAGGACTCAAAAAAAAACCTATTACAACATCTGTAATAAGGAAGAAACCATCTCTATCGCCCTCTTTACCTTTTACATACTTTAAATATTATCCTGGATTCCTTTTAAAAAATTAATTTAGCAATGTTTTCTCAGATACTCACAATATGAGTCCCTAGTTAATAAAAACTTTACATAGTAAACAAGAAGTTTCAATGAACTCCACTACCAGTCTGACTGAACTTTCTGATCCTCTCTTTAGCCTGAACTTTAAATTCTTGATTTCAGCTCAGGTCATGATCTCACGGTTCCTGGCTTTGAACCGGAGTCAGGCTCTGCACTGACAGCACAGAGCCTGGATGGGATTCTGTCTCCTCTCTGCCCCTCCGCCCCCTCACGCTCACTCACTCTCTCACAAAAATAAACTTGGAAAATAAAAAAGTTTTGGTAAATATTAAACCACTATTTTTTAGATGCTGCCAAAAAAGAATCCATAATGCACTAATGCTAGTGACAGAAGTAACTACAGAATACTGAATATGAATATGTATTAACTGCAGTGGAAGGTCACAAGTTTAATGTCACTTTTTATTTAAGAAGAATAAAAATTCCCATATTTTCTTATTTCCTACCACCCATTTGCTCTTTTAGTATCACACCCCTGGAATCTTCCTTCTTTTTTAATTTGTTTTTTAAGTGTATTTATTTTGAGAAAGAGAGGGAGGGTCAGGGGGAGAGAGAATCCCAAGCAAGTTCTGCACCATCTGAACAATGAGATCATGACCTGGGCCGAAATCAAGAGTCAGACGCTTAACAGCTTAAGTGACTGAGCCACCCAGGCACCTTCCCCCCTACTTTTTTTTTTAAGTAGGTTTCACACCCATTGTGGGGCTGCAACTGAGGACCCCAAGATCAAGAGTTACGTACTCTTCTGAATGAGCCAGCCAGGTGCCCCTGGAGTCTTCCTCCTTCTAACAATACTATGAAAGGATACTTCAGAGCAGCCTATTACAGGGATCATTTTATCATCCTTCCTCGAGTAAGACAACTAGAAGGAGAAGATTCTAAACCAAAGAGTTATTTAAAATTTTCCAGGATCTACAACCATTTCAGTTCAGTAATGCTTCAATAATAAAATTGTTACTTTTTTTTTTAATTTTTTTTTAATGTTTTTTATTTTATTTTTGAGACAGAGAGAGACAGAGCATGAACGGGGGAGGGGCAGAGAGAGAGGGAGACACAGAATCGGAAGCAGGCTCCAGGCTCTGAGCCATCAGCCCAGAGCCCGACGCGGGGCTCGAACTCACGGACCGCAAGATCGTGACCTGAGCCGAAGTCGGAGGCTTAACCGACTGAGCCACCCAGGCGCCCCAAATTGTTACTTTTTAAATGTTCTTTAAAATGCAACTCAGGACCTATTAAAGGATGATAGTATCAGTAACAATTTACATTTTTTTAATGGAATAAAAGAGAACAGAAAACCACAAGAGAATATATTAGTGCACCACAGGTATCCTGACTTTTGTTTTAGTTACACCTGTGTGTATACAAAAACATTATGTAAAATTTACTTTTTACTGGGTCCCAATCAACAGCTCAAGTAAAGAAGGTTATGCCAGACATATAATCAACCACATGCAGTTTATAATTTCACCACATGATGGGGCTAAAACTCTACACACCTCAGAAAACTGCTAAAATGCTCTTCTAAAAACATTCTTTTTATTTCAAGTCCTCTTATCATCCCTTCAAACAACAAATAAATGAAATAATTCTGTTATGTTGAAATAGAGAAACCCACAGTCAATTAATGTCTGTTCCACTTATTTCATAGAAGATTAAAAGGGCTCTGGCAGAAAACAAGAGGTTAATTATAAATGAGACTCGATGAATAGTGAGACTTTGAGACATGAAAGGATAAGATGGAAAGTTTACGAAGTCATTACTAAAAGTTTTGTGTTTGTCACAAAAGGTCTGGGTAAGGTCTAAACAAATAATTTCAACCACTGCTAGTTAAGAGTTCAAATACTATTTTCTGTAGGTAATTCAGAACAAATTAGAATTGAGATTCAGAATAGGCAATCCCAATTTTGAAAATCATCATTCATGTAGACCTATATCCAGAAAGAGTCAGGTTCAGGAAAGCAGTAAGGATTTCACCACATATAAATCTCAGATTAACATCTGAACAAAGACAAAAATTAATCTCAATTTTTTGAGCACTGTAAGGGATAAATCAATGAATTCTACTCCTAAAACCAATATTGTACTTTAAATAACTATAATTCAAATAAAAACTAAATCAAAGTTTAAAACAAATAAATACATACATAAAAAAGAATTACAGATTAAAATGGCAGACCACAGGGGCACCTGGGTGGCTCGGTCAGTTAAGCATCTAACTCTTGACTTCAGCTCAGGTCAGTGAGTTGGAGCCTAACACTGGACTCTGCGCTGACAGTGCAGAGCCTGCTTGGGATTCTCTCTCCCCCAGTGTCTCTGCCCTGCCTGTCTTCCTCCCTCTCTCAAAATAAATGGATATACTTAAAAAATTTTTTTAGGGGCACCTGGCTGGCACAGTTGAATGTCCAACTTCGGTTCAGGTCGTATCTCGCAGTTCATGAGTTCGAGCCTCACATCAGGCTCTGTGCTGACAGTGAGATGCCTACTTGGGATTCTCTCTCCCTCTCTTTCTGTCCCTTCCCCGGCTCACACTGTCTCTCTCAAAGTAAATAAAGCTAAAAAATTTTAATAAATAAAATGGCAGACGATAACATTTATACATTAATCACTTTTGATTAAAAAAGATGTATTCCCATACTTTTTAATATGTTGTAACTAACTTTCCAGGTACTGATAATTTTTATCAATTGGCTTGCAAATGAAAACAAGTCTTATACCTATTTCAGAAAAGGAAACAAAAAAAGAAAAAAGGAAGGTGGGGAGCATGAAACTCTTACGTATCCAGGCTGTGAAGTGGGCACAAATTAAGAATGACCCCTAAATGGCTAGATTAGAGCAGCTGGGTTTAACAGGGTGAGGAGCAAACTGCAGAGACCCATACCTAAGAGGAAAGGAGGAAAATCTGTAAGAAGTGATCTCAGGGGCGCCTGGTAGCTCAATTGGTTAAGCATCCCAACTGTGGCTCAGGTCATGATCTTGGGGTTTGTGAGTTCTAGCCCCCGGTAGGGCTCTGTGCTGACAGGTCAGAGCCTGGAGCCTGATTCTGGTTCTGTGTCTCCCTCTTTCTGCCCCTCCCCCACTCATGCTCACTTGCACTCTCTCAAAAATAAACAAACATTAAAAATTGATCTCAGGGGTGCCTGGGTAGCTTAGTCGGTTAAGCATCCAACTTCGGTTCAGGTCATGATCTTGCTGTTAGAGGGTTTGAGCCCATGTCAGGCTCTGTGCTGACAGCTCAGAGCCTGGAGCCTGCTTCGGATTCTGTGTCCCCCTTCTCTCCCCTCCTCTTCTCATGCTCTCTCAAAAATAAATAAACGTTAAAAAAAAAAAATTTTTTTTAAGTGATCTCAGTAGCTTAATCAACAGAAGTCTCCAATCTCAAATCCCATTTTATAGGCTATGAAATGAGATGTTTAATCATTTGACAGCATTCCAAAATAAGTCCTATGTCAAGAAATGGAATAGGAAATGCACCCTGGATTCTAGTCTAGGCTCACAGTAATTGTATGAACAACAAGGAACTCAATTAACCTTCCAGAGAATCCATCTGTACAAAATTATGAGCCAAAACTATGGACCAATTATTATGATCTGACATGTCCTGAGGAACGACTTTCCAAAGTACAAAAATTGTTCCCATAAGAGCTACTTTTAACAAACTGTTTTTGTAAGAACTGTCTGTACCTCAAAAGGTCCTAGGTGAACACCTTAGCATGGTAGAGTATGATTAACAGGCAAACAGATGATTAAGACTCTCTCAATTCCTTTGCGTTATGGAAAAAACAAAGTCAAAGACAACTATTAAGCCAGACAGATGGATTCTAACAAATTCCAAGGTCCCTCTCTTACTTAGCAAGCTTTTTAAGTGTTTATTTTTGAGACGGAGAAGGGCAGAGAAAGAGGGAGACAGAGGATCAGAAGCGGGTTCAGGGCTGACAGCAGACACCTGATGTAGGGCTCAAACTCAGGAACCATGAGATCATGACCTGGGCCAAAGTCGGACAAAACGGACTGAGCCATCCAGGCACCACACCTAAAAGTCTTTAAGTGGAAGACAACTGCAGTGCCTCACAAGTCTTATTCCAACTATTATGTTTGGGTTTTTAAGTAAAAGGAACATTTCTTAGATTACTGAGGCCTCATCTATAACACTGCAAAGTTTTCATTACTCCTGAAATTTTAGAGCTGTGCCAAAGTCTTATGTATCCGAAAAAGTCTTCTGGTTGCATGGAAAGACTTCAAAGTCCTCAAATTTTTCTTAAGAATAGTACAGATAGGGGCGCCTGGGTGGCGCAGTCGGTTGGGCGTCCGACTTCAGCCAGGTCACGATCTCGCGGTCCGTGAGTTCGAGCCCCGCGTCAGGCTCTGGGCTGATGGCCCGGAGCCTGGAGCCTGTTTCCGATTCTGTGTCTCCCTCTCTCTCTGCCCCTCTCCCGTTCATGCTCTGTCTCTCTCTGTCCCAAAAATAAATAAACGTTGAAAAAAAATTTAAAAAAAAAAAAAAAAAAAGAATAGTACAGATAGGGGGCCTTGGGTGGCTTAGCAGGTTATGCGTTCAACTTTGCCTCAGGTCATAATCTCACAGCTGGGGAATTTGAGCCCTCGTTGGGCCCTGTGCTGACAACTCAGAACCTGGAGCCTCTCCCTTTCTCTCTGCCCCTTCCCTGCTCACGTGCTGTCTCTCCCTCTCTCAAAATAAATATTAAAAAAATTTTTCTTTGAAAAATAGTATAGGCAAAGGTAAGATGCAAAAGTAAAGTTCAATGTATCCAACAGGTCTGAATAAAAATGTGTGGGGGATGCCTGGGGGGCTCAGTCAGTTAAGCTTCTGTCTCCGGATTTCAATTTACAATCATCTTGATAACAGGGTTTATGGGACAGAGCCCTGAGCGGGCTCTGTGCTGACAGCATGCAGTCTGCTTGGGATTCTCTCTCTCACTCCCTTGCACATGCATGGGCTCAAATAAATAAATAAACTTTAAAAGAAAAAACAAAATGTGTACAAATTTGATTAGCACAAAAGACAACCAAAGTAAATGAAACAAGTATGGTGATGGTATACTAAAACTGACAAATTCAACATGAAATAATTTTGGGGCGCCTGGGTGGCTCAGTCGATTGAGCGTCCGACTTGGGCTCAGGTCGTGATCTCATGGTTCGTGAGTTCAAGCCCCGTGTCGGTCTCTGTGCTGACAGCTCGGAGGCTGGAGCCTGCTTCACATTCTGTGCCCCCCGCCTCTCTCTGATCCTCCCCCACTTGCATTCTGTCTCTCTCAAAAATAAACATTAAAAAAAAAGAAAGAATTTAGATGGTAACACAAATTTTCTCCTCAAAAATACTAAGGCTTCACATTTAAGCTACCTTTGTGTAGAACATGAACTGAGAGGCACACAAAAAGACAAAGAGAAATGCAAGAAAGAGTACCTTTGTTGATGATGGTGGAGTAGGAAAATTAAGCCAGGCTGGAGCAAAGTCATGCTGCGCCATTTAGGTCCAGTCTCTCCAACTCAGTGAAACAAGGCTTCAACACCTCATGGCAAGTCCCTGTCACATAAAAATGGAAGGAAATTAGACCTGGAGCTCCTTGCCCAATTTATCTTCTTATGCTCTCTTCTGAGTGACAATGATCTTACTACTGTAAGATTCCAATTATAATGAAATTCTGAAATAGGCAAAAATATAGTAACAAAAACTAGATCAGAAGAGTGGGGCCTGAGGCATACGGGTATGACTGCAAAGGGAAGGAGGAAGTTTTTGAGCTAACAGGGTTTTTATCTTGATTGTAGTTATACAAATGTACCCATCTGTCAAAAATCAAATTGTACACTTAATACTGGCCAACTTCAGTGTAAGTAAACTATACCTCAGTAAACCTTATTTTTTAAAATTACAATGGTCTAATCACAAATAGACTAGACATCAAGTGTCTCTAGATGTGACACATGAAGATGCACAACAATGTTACCTATAATACATTCTTGCTCCCACCCCAGATGTAACCTGAAATCTGATCTAACTACCAACTTTCAGGAAGCTCAACAAAGAGGAACAAATTAAGGACATCTGAGGGAAATAACCCAGCAAATCCAGATCACAGGATACTGGACAGGTCAAATGATCCGCGTTTTTTTTTTTTCCCCCAACAAATAAATGGCTGTCAATATGCAAATAATCAAACACAACAGGTGGGCCTTATACAGATCCTTACTCAAACCAACCAACCTTTAAAGAATGAATATTATGAATCAAAAATTTAAACATGAAGTGAACATTAAATGACATTAAGAAATTATTAGTCAATTTAGATATAATAATGGTGTGATGGTGGTATTTAAAAGAAATACTGAAGTCTATTAAACTGATCCACCTGGGATCTGCTTTAAAATTAGCTTTAGGGGTACCTGGGGTGGCTCAGTCAGTTAAGAGTCCCGATTCTTGATATAGACTCAGGTCATGATTTCAGTTTCTCAGATTGAGCCCCAGTGGGGCTCTAAGTGGACAAAGAAGAAGAGCCTGCTTGGGATTCTCTCTCTGCCCCTCCCCTGCTCAGACATGAGTACGGTCTCCCTCTCAAAATAAATAAGCATTTTTTTTTAATTTGCTTTAAAAATCATATAATGTTCAACAGGGGTACAGGCTGGGACACCTGGGTGGCTCAGTCGGTTGAGCGTCTGGCTTTAGCTCAGGTCATGATCTCACAGTTCATGAGTTTGGGCCCCGCGTCAGTCTCTGTGCTATCAGCTCAGAGCCTGGAGCCTGCTTCGGATTCTGTTTCGCTCTCGCTCTCTGCCCCTCCCCCACTCCTGTTGTCTCTCTGTCCCTCAAAAATGAGTAAATGTTAAAAAAAATTTTTTTTTCCTAAAAAAAGGCTGCACATGTTTATAAATGGTAGTACAAGGAGGTGTATAAATACTTCTTCCCTAGTCACATGTGTATTTGAAAATGCCCATAATTAAAATGGCTGTTTAAAATTATAATCATCACAACAGTCATCTTAAATATTTCAGGAGCTACAGCTTTTCTGCACTCTAAATTTAACTTTTTGGGTGCCTCTATCAACTCCATCAAAGTTTCAAGTTGCCAGCCCAATCTAAACAGGAAATTCATAGTTTTTGTTTATTTTTTTTTTAACGTTTATTTTTATTTTTGAGGCAGAGACAGAGCATGAACAGGGGAGGGGCAGAGAAAGAGGGAGACACAGAATCTGAAACAGGCTCCAGGCTCTGAGCTGTCAGCACAGAGCCCGACGCGGGGCTCGAACTCACGGACTGCGAGATCATGACCTGAGCCGAAGTCAGATGCTTAACTGACCAAGCCACCCAGGCGCCTCTGTTTGTTTTAAATAATGCAGAAGCCAACTGGACAACTGTACTCCTTTCATTATAAAGCTTAGACTACCAGTTGATGAAGGAATCAAATTTTCTATGCATTACCAAGGTCTGAGTTTACTAATGACTAATGTATTTACAAATGCATAATCTCAACAGTGAAATTAAAAAAAAAAAATAATCGATACCATTGTTAATCTTCCTTTTTCCAAATTCTTTCAAATATAATTTCTATGGCAGAATCCTTCAGTCACACCAACTTGCTAAAATACTTTTTAAAAAACACTCTCAAATATTACGGAAGTAGTCTTTTTTTTACTATTCCGAACAGTAGGGACCTATTTAAAAATTTAAAGGTTAAGGTTAAGAGTGGCCAGATACAGAAATAGATACAAATGGTTAACTCACTATGGTAATGAAAATGTTCAAATACTAAATGCTCGTATGAGCCATGAGCCCAACGTGGAAAAACCTTGATAAAATCTGAAAAATATGAGACAAATTCCAGTAATACATTTATGAAACAAATGGAAGAGTATACTTAACTACATAAAAATTCAAACAATCCAGTAAACTCTAATTCTGTCATCTTACACTACATTTTCAAGTTTTCTGAAATTAAAAGTAAAACTTAAGTGTCTTTGGATATGTAAAGGATTTTCATTATCTATTCTGAAATGAAGCTACAAACTAAGCTGCTCTGTGATGTTTGTGACAAGATGTTACTTTTCCAACAACTTTTTGTTGGAAACTCTTTAAAATTACAGTTTCAGTAACTGAATGGGAATAAAAAGTTTTTATACTTTATATCAAAAATTCACAGGGAAATGCAGATAACCTAAAATAACCAATAATTTAAAGCTTATTTTAAACAATCTTCGCTAACTTATATGCTAAAAACAATCCCTAGGTGGCAAATCACTGTTATTACATATTCATTTCTGCAATATCTTTAAATGTGATTTGAACCTAGTTTTTAAAGAACAAAGTAGGAATAGCTAATGGTAGAAATTTTCACGTTCTGAAAAAAAAAGGTAAAAAACGCTTAATTATTAAGACATTTACACAGTGTGTGAAGGAATTATGCCACCCCAAAATATGCCATTTTAACCTAACAGTTTTGAGCTAAAGGCATTTTAGTTCCTGAAATCCCTTATCTATCTAAAAGCAGAGCCTCCCAAAGGATTTATGATTCCGCTCCCCTGGAGCAACTCTTCTCTACAAAGGAAAAAAAAAAAAAAAAAAAAAAAATTCAGTCCCAAACGGAGATATTGCCACAAACTATCATTTCTCCCATCAATTTTCCTAAGGGTCCATTTACCTATCTTTCCCAAGCCATCTTGTTTTTCCATTACTGCCCTTTCTCCCCTCCCTCTCTCTCCCCAATGGAATTAGGTAAAGAGTTATTTAGCAAATTCTAACCATCCCTAAATTACTCCCCTATGAGAGAATATTCTAATAAACTTTTATTTGTTTTCTCTTGTTAATCTGTCTTTTGTCAGTCTAATTTACAGTGCCCCAAACCAGGGAACTTAGGAGGCTACAAGAAATTTTACCCCCTTACCTGTATAAAGGCAAATTAAATTTTCAAAAGTGCCACCCTATCATTTTCTTTTCAGCCACACTTAGTGCCATCAGAATTCATTCTTACTTTCCCTGCATAATATTAGGAGACAAATTGTGCCCCCTTGCCCCCACAAACTCCCATATCCAAGTTTTAACTGCCCAACCTCAGAATGTAACCATATTTGGAGATAAAGGCTTTAATCAGATGATTAACTTAAATGAGGGTGTTAGGGTGGGTCCCATTCCAATTCTCTGTGCCCTAATAAGAGGAGAAAATTTGGACACAATGAAAGACACCAGGGTTGCACAGAAAAGAGACCATGTGAAGAGGCAACAAGAGGGTGGTCATCTGCAAACCAAGGAGAGAAGTCTCAGAGGAAACCAACTCTGTTGGCATCTTGATCTTGGACTTTAAACTTCCAAAACTGTGAGAAAATAAATTTATTTAAGACACTCAGTTTGTTTTTGTTATGGCTTCCCTAGTAAACGTTAAAAAGAAACACAAAGACCCAAACTGAGTCACTTATTCTAAGCCCCACATCAACAAACCAAGACTTGGGGCGCCTGGGTGGCGCAGTCGGTTAAGCGTCCGACTTCAGCCAGGTCACGATCTCGCGGTCCGTGAGTTCGAGCCCCGCGTCAGGCTCTGGGCTGATGGCTCGGAGCCTGGAGCCTGTTTCCGATTCTGTGTCTCCCTCTCTCTCTGCCCCTCCCCCGTTCATGCTCTGTCTCTCTCTGTCCCCCAAAAATAAATAAACGTTGAAAAAAAAAAACAAAACAAAACAAACCAAGACTTATTACTATGTAACCTGACTGTGCTTTCAGACCTTCCCAAAAATCAAATCTTAGCTGGTCAGTCTGGAATTTCTTGGTCAGCACTAGTGAGGTAATCACCTGATAGACCCCTTCCATTCCCTAATGGAAGATATAGTAGTCCACTTTTTCCCTGTCCCTAGCCTCTTCTGCCTATAAAAGCCTGCCATTTTGTACAGCTCCTAGGAGCTCTTATCTATTTGATAGATAGAATGCTACCCCATTCATGAAACTGAATAAAACCAATTTGATCTTTAAATTTACTATGATGAATTGTTTCTTAACACAAATGAATACAAACAGTATCAGAAATACGCTCATCAAAAATGTTTGTATATAAAAACTAGTACTTACAGGAAACTGCTGGGGTGGGAGGATGTAAATAACCAGTAATTCCAGGTTATTAGGAAACTTCCACCAGATCCATTAGGTCTGATGGGCCCATGTAGACATAAATAATTAAGAGTTTTAAAAGCTGATGGTATGGGGGCGCTTCGGTAGTTCAGTCAGTTGAGCGTCCGACTTCGGGTCATAATCTCACAGCTTGTGGGTTCGATCCCCGCATCTGGCTCTGTGCTGACAGCTCAGAGGCTGGAGCCTGCTTCAGATTCTGTGTCTCAGTCTCTCTCTGCACCCCCGCCCCCACTCACACTCTGTCTCTCTCAAAAATAAATAAACATTAAAAAAATTTTTTTTAATAAAATTACAAAAAAAGCTGATGGTATGAAAATACTAATTTCTTTTTTTTTTTTTTTATTTATTTATTTTTGGGACAGAGAGACAGAGCATGAACGGGGGAGGGGCAGAGAGAGAGGGAGACACAGAATCGGAAACAGGCTCCAGGCTCCGAGCCATCAGCCCAGAGCCCGACGCGGGGCTCGAACTCACGGACCGCGAGATCGTGACCTGGCTGAAGTCGGACGCTTAACCGACTGCGCCACCCAGGCGCCCCGAAAATACTAATTTCTAATCTCAACCAACTTACAACCTGTTCATGAATAAATGCCTTCAGTCTAAAACATCAACTATTAAAAAAATTCTCCAGGGGAAAACTGGTTCTGAAAAAACCCTAATTGAAATACTGTATATTTATAAGTGTACGCACCAGACTTAAATATCCAAAATGGAGTTCTTCTGATTGAAAAATGCACTGTGGCAAAAAGTACACAAGTAATATGATTTTTCCTAATTCCTATAATGCTTTTACTTCTGGACCCACCAAAAGTTTGTGCCAAATATTTTCAATGAAAACCTCAAATTTAAATGAACAGTAAATTTACTATCTTTATAATGGTTTACATTTCAGACACCATAAATAAACTTTCAGTCACAAAGCACGTCAAAAACATGCAAAACCAACTAACAGCTAAGGCATTTTAACTTTTTAACTAAGAAAGATTTTTAAGAAAGAACACAGGCTTCAGACTCTGACCTAGATTCAAATCAACTCAGTTACTAGGTTGGTTGACTTTGGTAAGTTAACACCAAAATGTTTCTTCTCTTTATCAAAATTTAAGACAACTACCAATTACCTTTCAAGATTCAACTTGATAACTATTAAAGTTCTAAAAACACAACTACCCTTTATTATCAGACTATCTACATAGAACCCTTTAACAAGGTTAACTTTTTCATTTAGCCAAACTATTCACAATCCTTCATTAATAAGGTAAGAACCAAAAAACAACTATTCAAATTCACCTGTGAAATACTTTTTTAGTATAAGCTCAGTTTAATATATTAGATTTTATTTAAAAAGTGGGTCTTCCTCTTCCCACTTACTATCGCAGTTATTATATGGGAGAAAAGCAGAGGAGCCAGGGGATCCAGATCTTAACAGGCAGAGTCAGTAAGAGGGTATCAACACCTGGGAGTGGCCCAGCACAGGATGTCGATATCAAAACAAAGTGAGGAAGGGTATCCACGGAGAGGGACAGTCAGGGATGGGACACTGAGCCCAAAAGAGTAGTAAGGAAGGCATCCATGTGCGGGGGAAGAAAGGAGTGATCACAGTCAAGAGGCTAAGCTGGGAGAGGTAGGTATCCACATGGGGCAGGTGACAATGGCTACAACAGAAAACTGATTATATACAGGGGAAATAATCAAGTAAGTATTCAGAATAATTAAAGGTAAGTTTCATACTATTCAAAGAACACAGCAACTAGTAAAAGAAAGGGTGAAAACTGAAGAGAATGCTATGGTGTTGTAATGTATCACTATCATGAACAATTAATTCAGTCATATTAACAATGTTAAGATACTAAAAAATAATATTAAGATACTAATGTTCACATATAACCATAAAGGTAAATATTCCTGTTTATGTATATATACCTCCCCCAACTCTGCAATGAGAGAGCCTGAGCATAGTGACTCCAATAGCAATGAGCATACTTAACACTGGGCCTCGGCTTCTAAAAATGGTTTTCCACTAAACAAAACCAGGGCTTTGAAAAATAGCTGATTCCAGGGCTGGGGAAAGAAGATGACAAAATAAGCCCAGAATATTTTATTTTAGCAAAAAGCAAAGAAATGTCTAAATAATGATTACAAAATATCAAAAGGACATAGAAACCAGCATGAATGGGTTCCCAGTGGCCAAATCAGGGACAAGACGGACATTAAAATAAGAAAACACATGTGAAGGACATCAACACAAAAATGACCAAAAAAGGAACTCCAAGAGCCTACCCCTTCACAGAAACACCAAAAAGTCAAGCAAAATCTGTCAAAATCAGCTTTGTCAGTACTCTGAAACAATCAAAAGGCTTACAGCAATCAAGCAAACAATGAATCCAGAAAACGCAAACTTAAAAACAGTAGAAAAGGTTTATAGCGTTTTTATTTGTCATGGACTCCCATCTCTCCCTAGCATAGTGGAGGTCCTGAAGCCAGTGTGAAACCCAGGTTTGCTTCTGGAGTCAAGTAGACCTTATTCTCAAAGGATTATGTTTGTCTGTATAAACCTGTCTGGGAGCTAAGGAATGACCTGAGGTAGCTGCCTTTGTTTTACCTACCATGCAAGGAAAAACCGCTAAGCTAGAGGCATTCCTCCAAAACATTATACAGCAAATCAACAACCTCCTCCCTGGGACCAAGGTTTATAATTGAGTAAACAACAGCACACCCAAAGGCTGTAAATAAAGGCCAATAGAGAATTTCTCTGGGAAATTATGACATTGCAGAGAACTCCCTTATACCAGGAGACTTAGAAAACCACACATATATGCCCAGATCAAGACACCTGCTCAGAAAAAAACCCTGAGAAAACCCTCAACTTTCACTTCAGATTGATCTTTAGTTTCAACAAGAGCAGGAAATGAAATCTAAGTTGTAAACCGTGTGGCTAACCATTCAAGAAATTCCCCAACAAAGACCCAACAGGCAAAGACTGGGAGAGTTAAATTACTTTTTAATTTTCCTTTATTTTTATTCCTTTTTGTCTTCAGACATGCATCTCCAACAAAACACTAGCTGAACATGGTTAAAGGTGTCTCTACTTAGGTAAAAGTGGCTCTTGTTTGAAAAGCTCTCAAAGTAGCAGTATGTGCAGACAGCAGAAATAAAACTCCTATTGTATTGCACTGAAATTAGTTTCTGTAACCCATAAATCTTTCGTCAAGTCTTATTAAAAGCTGCAACCTGTGAGCACTAAAAGTTGGTTCCTTGTTTGACCCATGTGTGAAAAGATCTGCTATCTTTAGAAAAGATAACTTACTGATCTTGATATTCATTTACACTTTTACATTGTGTTCACCATGGATTTTTCCATTAATTCTTTTAATTTTATTAAAATTTTAATTATCTCACATTCTCCTTGGCATACATTCTCCTTATGCAAAACCCGGAAGTATTTTTGGTTATTTTACAAATCATCTTTGAGATGATAGTCCACAGTCTTCCTGGTGTTGGCCTCAATGAAATAAATTCCTTTCTTGTTTCACCCCCAGTCACTTTTCTACCTTTGGATTTGTCAGCCTTGAGGGGCTGAGCCTGGTGTATTGAGGACTCTCAGAGCCAGGTGCTTTAGCACCTATCTCTGCACCCCAGCTACAAAAGACATGTAGGATACCATCAAACATACCAACGCCCACCACAGTGTAAGTATATAACATATGCATACTATCTATTAAAATTCCAACATCCTTTTTCATAGAAACAGAAAAGGCATTCTCAAATTCGCTTGGAACTGCAAGGGATCCCAAACATCTAAAACATTAACTGTGAAGGAGAGTACATTTACAGAACTCACATTTCTGTGTTTCAAAACTTATTACAAAGCTACAAAAATAAAATCACAGTAGCATAAGGATATATAAACCAATGGGATAGAACAAAGAGTCCAGAAATGAGGTCATACATGTATGGCCAGTTAATTTTTGAGCAAAACACTAAGAACATTTAATGGGGGAAAGACCAGTCTTTTCAACAAATGATGCTGAGACTGGTGGATATTCAATGGACTACACTATTCACACCACATACAAAAATAAACTCAAAATGGATCATCAAACAACTATAAAAGCTATCAGAAAAATAAATAAATAAAATAAAATAAAATAAAATAAAATAAAATAAAATAAAATAAAATAAAAGCTACCAGAAGAAGATAGGCGATAAAGCTCCGTGACTTTGGATTTGTCAATGGATTTTTACATGACACTAAGAGCATAAATAGCAATAGGGGGGAAAATGGCCTTCATAAAAATACAAAACTTCTATGGCAAAGGGTATTATCTAGAAAGTGGAAATACAACTCACAGGATGGGAAAAAATATTTGCAAATCCTATATGATAAGTATCTAATATAAAAAATATAAAGGGGCGCTTGGGTGGCTCAGTCGGTTGAGCGTCCGACTTCGGCTCAGGTCATGATCTCACAGTTCGTGTGTTTGAGCCCCACATTGGGCTCTGTGCTACCAGCTCAGAGCCTGGAGCCTGCTTTCGATTCTGTGTCTCTCTCTCTGCCTCTTCCCTGCTCATACTCTCTCTCTCTCAAAAATAAATAATAAAGATTTAAAAAAAATTTTTTTAATAAATAAATAAATAAAAAAGATATGAGAGAAATTGGTACCCTTTGACATTGTTAATAAAAAGGTAAATTGATGCAAGCACTGCGGAAAATTTCCGTAACTCCTCAAAAAGTTACATATATGTCTTGACACACACACACACACACACACACACACACACACCCCATATGACCCAGAAATACTACATATATTTATGTATATATCTCTAAAAGAACTGAAAATGGGTATTCAAATACCTGCACACCAGTGTTCAACACCAGCTCTACTCACAATAACAAGTGGGATGTCCAAATGTCCATCACACATCAGTGTATAAACATGTGGTATTATATACAGTGTAAGAAGGAATGAAGTACTGACACATGCTAAAAGAGTTAACTCAAAAACACGCTAAGGGGCGCCTGGGTGGCGCAGTCGGTTAAGCGTCCGACTTCGGCCAGGTCACGATCTCGCGGTCCGTGAGTTCGAGCCCCACGTCGGGCTCCGGGCTGATGGCTTGGAGCCTGGAGCCTGTTTCCGATTCTGTGTCTCCCTCTCTCTCTGCCCCTCCCCCGTTCATGCTCTGTCTCTCTCTGTCCCAAAAATAAATAAACGTTGAAAAAAAAAAAAAAAACACGCTAAGTGGTGAAAAGAAGCCAAACAAAAGATCACATATTGCATAATTCTAGTTATATGAAATATCAACAATAAGTAAATCCATAGAGATGATAGGCCAACTGCTAGTTGCCAAAAATTGCTGGGACAGAGGAATAGGGAGTGACTGCTAAATGGATACATATTTTTCTTTTACGATGACAAAAATGTTCTGGAACTTGATAAAAGTGGTTTTACACCATTGTGAATGTACTAAATGCCACTGAATTGTGTTTTAAAATGGTTAACTTCAGGGGTGCCTTGATAGCTCAGTCAGTTGAGCATCCCACTCTTGATTTTGGCCCAGGTCATGACCCCAGGGTCATGGATCAAGCCCAGTCTAGGGCTCTGGGCTGAACATGGAGCCTGCTTGAGATTCTCTCTTCCTCTCCCTGTGCCCCTCTCCCCAGCTTGCATGCACACTCTCCCTCTAAAAAATAACATGATTTTTAAAATAAAATAAAATGGCTGGGACACCTCGGTGGCTCAGTCGGTTAAGCATCCGATTTCAGCTCAAGTCACGATTCTCACAGTTCATGAGTTCGAGCCCCGTGTCAAGCTCTGTGCTGACAGCTCAGAGCTTGGAGGCTGCTTTGGATTCTGTGTCTCCCTCTCTTTCTGCTCCTTCCCCTGCTCATGCTGTGTGTGTGTGTGTGTGTGTGTGTGTGTGTGTGTGTGTGTCAAGAATAAACATTAAAAATGTAAAAAAAAAAAAAAAGGTGAAGGCTGAAATAAAATTGATGCATTATTTATAAAAAAAATAAAATAAAATGGTTAACATCATGTAATGTGAGTTTCAGTTCAATAAAAATAAGAGTGCTGTACTACAACCCCTTGAATAAAACACCATGAATCTGGATATAAAGGCACACAATGAAAAATTAAAGGAAGAAGAGGTTATCTACACAATTTCTAAGTACCTCCCACCCTCCAAAACAAAAACTACTTACTACAGCTCTGCAGTCAAATAGCCAAGCAAATAGCCTGGGAAATCCTTAATCAACATCATCAGTCACAGAACAAACTGAAATAGTGTGCCAAATGATAGAATGCAATGAGCAGAAGAAAGCACTACTTTACTTTGTAATATTCTAGCCAAAGATGCATAACCCAAAGAAGCAGAGCCTGTCTGAATGTGAAATGCCATCTCCAAAGGGTTATACTACAATAAATGGCCGATAACCTTCATGTATCAGGTTATAAAAGGAAAATCATTCTTAAAAAATGATCAGTCTGTGACATTTATTCTATAGTTTTGTGAGTCACATTTCTAATTTTTGAGAATACTAGGACATCCTGTTCCACTTAAATTTTTTTTCAATGTTGTAAAATTCTTACTAATATTTAAGTAGGCACATACTAAGTGCTAAGTGATTTTAAGACTTCCTTAATACGAAGTAAAAGAGACACCCCCCCCCAATAGATTGATTCCACAGGTCTTAAGCAGAGCCTACAAATGTTTTTAAATCAACATTTAAAGTGATTATCATAGGGGAACCTGGACAGCTCAAGTCGGTAAGTGTCTGACTTCAGCTCAAGTCATGATCTCTCGGTTTGTGGGTTTGGGCCAGGTGTCGAGCTCTGTGCTGACATCCCAGAGCCTGGAGCCTGCTTCAGATTCTGTGTCTCCATCTCTCTGCCTCTCCCCCTACTCATGCTTTGTCCCTCTCTCAAAAATACACAAACATTAAAATAAATAAATAAATAAAATAAGTAACTAAGTAAATAAGTAAAGTGATGATCATCAAGAAAGGATGGTAAATGCTGCAATAAACATCAAGAAGAAAAAAAAAAATACTTGCCTAAGGACCATGGCCACACTAAAGAAAAATATTCTATAGTTTGTTATTTTACAGTTTGGACCATGAAACAATGCCCAGTATTTTCAGTTATCGAACTCTACTTAAAATTATAGATTAGACGTTCAAATATAAGAAAACATTAAAAAACTTCACAAGAAATCTAGAGTATTACAGGGGCGTCTGGGTGGCTCAGTCGGTTAAGCAACCAACTTCAGCTCAGGTCATGATCTCGTGGTGCGAGTTCGAGCCCAACATGGAGCTCTGTGCTGACCACTCAGAGCCTGGGGCCTGCTTCAGATTCTGGGTCTCCTATCTCTGCCTCTTCCCTGCTCACACACCTTCTCTCTCTCTCAAATAAGTAAACATTAAAAAAAAAAAAAAAAAGAAATCTAGAGCATTACAAATTTCCATCCATTAAAAAGGTTCATTTT
Organism: Lynx rufus; assembly: GCF_022079265.1. NCBI lineage: Eukaryota > Metazoa > Chordata > Mammalia > Carnivora > Felidae > Lynx > Lynx rufus. Next base: position 125,437,420 of record NW_025814823.1, on the reverse strand, counting down.
AATGCTTCCTTTTACCCTGGAATTTTGTTAGACCCTTATGCTCCTCAGTTTCCTTCTTTAATTGTTCAGTACCTTCCCATGCTTTGCTTACACGACCCACCCAACCCCCAAAAAAACCAAATAGAGTATTAAAAAACTCTTATTATTAAATTGTCACATATAGAAATTGCTACATTCACTCTTCAAAAAGAATTTTAAAGGACAAAATATCATTACTGGAAACATGATGCTTCTATTTCTCAAGTTTCTAGACTACTAAAAGGTACAATACACAGAATTCAAGATCTTTGAAACATAAAATGAAATGATTTAATTTTCATGTAAAATTCACTACAAAAAAACAAGCCTTACTCTATAAACAAGTTTTTGCTCACTGAGCTTCTCTTTCTTCATAAAACTGAAGTAGGTTAAGTCATCCTTGATTTTTTTTTTCTAATTCAGCCTTATTTTTCTAATTCAACCCTTTTCCTTTAAGGATTGGTAATGGTATATTGTAATTTAGAGTAATACCACAAACAAATTGGACTCAACTGGAACAAAACTTAATTTGAAGTTAATTGACTTCAAAACAAAGTGAAGTCAAAACAGTGAAGATCCTTAAAGACTCAAGAAGGCCGTCCCTCGGGGCGCCTGGGTGGCTCAGTTGGTTAAGTGGCCGACTTCGGCTCAGGTCATGATCTCACGGTCCGTGAGTTCGAGCCCCGCGTCAGGCTCTGTGCTGACAGCTCAGAGCCTGGAGCCTGCTTCGGATTCTGTGTCTCCCTCTCTCTCTGACCCTCCCCCGTTCATGCTCTGTCTCTCTCTGTCTCAAAAATAAATAAACATTAAAAAAAAAAAAAAAGAAGGCCGTCCCTCTAGATCTAACATTATAACAGGGTTAACAAATAATTATAAAAAAAAAAGAGAGAGAGGAAAGAAGGAACAAAAAAAAAGAAAGGTAGGTTGTGACCTCAAATCCTTCTATCAGAAAGGTTGAGATGTAAAAGCAAATTAGTTTTTTACCTGAAGTATTTACCATGAGGAAAATACCCAAGTTATGAGGGTTCAAATGAAGTAAACTGATACACTTTAAAAAAAAGAAAACATACACTGCGATCAGCTTAAACATGTGCTCTGAAAAAGGGACTGATTTACCAAGAGACAAACAACCCCTAAGATACACAGCCAGTATTGACAGAACCTGGACAAACAAGAAGAACTCAAGCCCCTCCAGTCTCAAAAGGCCTTGTTTGATTAACATTTATTTTTGAGAGGGAGAGACGCAGAGTGTGAGTGAGGGAGGAGCAGAGAGAGAGGGAGAAACACAACGTGAAGCAGGCTCCAGGCTCTGAGCTGTCAACACAGAGCCCGACGCGGGGCTCAAACCCACGAACTGCGAGACCATGACCCAAGCTGAAGTCAGACACTCAACACACCCAGGCACCCAGGCGCCCCTTGCTTGCTCTTTTAATACCAGGATCTCTCAAGTTCTCCAACATAAATTACTCAAAGTTAACTCATTCTCTTGCCCTGCGAAATATGTTTTCAGAAAGTAACCAAAATAACTTCAAATTTCTTTTCATTTTACAAACAGGAAAATTCTGCTTTCCCTAAAGAAACATTTGATATATCTGCTTGTTGAATAACAAAATTGATTCACAAACATTTATGGAGCAGCTACTCTACATAAACACTTTAAACAATATTCTCCGTCACAAGAATGCATACTACTATGGAATGAAGGAAGGGGGATAGAGGGGAAGAAAGTGAAAAAGGTAGGGGGATTACTGCATTCTTTCCGGTACCAGGAGTAGCAATTACAGGTAAAAAAGAAAAAGGTGCAATTAATGGTAAGGATTATCTTCCAACTACCAAAATGGGAAACGCAGCAGACTAAATTACTATGATATCAAAGTAATTCCATAATTGGTTATACTGTGCTGAAAACTCCACATCAGATTTATTTGTGAAGAATAAAAATCCTGAATATGAGGACTGAAAGGGGTAGAGACAAAAAAATTACTGACACAATTGTGGAAAAAACATGAGAAAAATTTTTATAATCTCCAAAGGGGGAAGGTAAGCCTTTTCTAAGTATGACATACAAAACACAAGTAATAAAAATATATTTATATATTCAAATATAAGCATAAACACAAAGAGCACTCTCCATGACAAAATTCACATCCAAGGTCAAAGCAAACAACATGGGGGGAATACTCCTTACAAAGAGTACATATAAATGGTTGACTTCCCTTCATATATTAAATGCTCCTACAAATCAACAGAAAAAAGAACTTCAAAATGAAGAAAGCATATAAACAGAACTGACAGAAAAGGGTCGTATGTATGAAAAATTTTCATTTTAATTCAAAAGATAAAACACCTAAGAAAAAAATCTGATACCACATAGTGTTAGAACTTTAAGTTGTTATACCTCTATGAAGAGCAATTTAGCATAGCACTCAAAATTGCACTCAGAAATTCCACTTGTAAGAATGTACCCCACGGGACACCTAGGTGGCTCAGTCAGTTAAGTGTCAGACTCTTATTTCAGCTCAGGTCATGATCCAAGGGTTGTGCTGGGGTCTGCACTAACAGTATGGAGCCTGCTTGGGATTCTTCTCTGTCTCCTCTTTCTGTCCCTCCCCTGCTCACTCTCACTCCTGTAAGTAAATAAACTTAAAAAATAAAAAAGAATGTATCCCACATTTACAAGGGTACTACCATTATTTCTAGTAGAAAAAAAAAAGAAACAATGCACATGAAAAGATCTGGTTAAACAGACATTAAGCCATCAATATAAAAAGAATGGAATAGCTATAGCTTTACATACATTATGAAATAACTATCCAAAATATTTCCTTAAGAAAAAAAAATAGGCTGTAGAGCAAGGTGAACCTCATGGTGCTACTACTACTTACGTTAAAAATAATATAAAGCGCTTACACACATTACAGCTCTCCAGAGAAGTGCATAAAACAGTGGTTTCTTCAGATAAGAACAAGTGCTGGGAAACAGGCATGAGGGGGTGATCTCTAAAAATCTTTGTACTTTTTGTAATTTGTAATGGGTGCATGTGTTCAAAATAATTTTAAATTGTTTACTCTGACTTAACTTTATCATTTCTTGAATCCTCAAACTAACATTACCTCTTTCTCAAGCCAAATAAGGCTGAAAAGCAGCAAACAAGTTTCAACCAATGAATTTATAAAATGAACCTAACACTATGAGCTAGTCATTTCACAAAGAGTTCAGAGATTGGATCCTTCACATGAAATCAAAGATTTGGAAACTCAAGTACCTTGATTTATTGATTATAAAGACAACAGCTAAAAATACATAATATACATATTATGTATTTATAATACAAATATATAATATACATAATATATACACACATATACACACACACACTATTAACTAGGCAATTTGCATAGGACTTTACAAGTATCTCATTTAGTGCTCAGTACACCCTGAGGATACTGATAAAATCTTTTCTTCAAAAAAAGATAAATAGGTTTTTGTATAGATGTGAAACCCATTTTAAAGTTCCCAAGGTCAAAAATAAATAAGTAAATAAAGTTCCCAAGGTCTGGGGCACACGGGTGGCTCAGTCAGTTAAGTGTCCGACTCGATCTCTGCTCATGTCATGATCTCATGGTTCATGAATTCAAGCCCCACATCAGGCTCTATGCTGATGGCACAGAGCCTGGATGGGATTCTGTCTATACATCTCTCTGCCCCTCACCTGCTTGTCTTCTCTCTCAAAATAAATAAGCTTTACAATGGAAAAAAAAAAAAAAAGTTTCCAAGGTCCCACCAATCAGTGATAAGTGAAATTATTTTTTAAAGCTTTTTAAAAAAATGTTTATTAATTTATTTTGATAGAGCAAGCACAGGGAAGGAAGAGAGAGGGAGAGAGAGAATCCCAAGCAGGCTCTGCACTGTCAGCACAGAGCCTGACACAGGCCTTGATCTCATGAACACTGGGATCATCATGACCTGAGCCCAAGTTAGATGCTTAACATACCAAGCCACCCAGGTGCCCCTGAAGTTCATATTTACATATTTACCTATTTACATACTGTAACTGAGAATACATTAAGTACAGATCTTACCTTATACAAAATATTAATCTTAGTAAGAGCTGTATTAGTAATTCCCTAAATTCTGTGTGTTAGTTTTAGTCTCACCTGTCAGGCACTGCCTTGAGGTACAACTACAACCATATAAAATACAATCGTAATCTCCCAAACACGTAGAAGAGCAACAGTTTAAGCTACCACTGCAGTCCTAACTTGCTTTCCACTAACCTAAGCCAACTTTGTCTCCAACCGACGCTCCTTTCATCAAATTGCCTTCAAAGTCCTACTTTAAAGAACTTGAAAACATTTTCACTCACTTGTCCCCATTTCTACAATGTTCTTATTACAAGGATTCATTTTAATGAAAAAGACCAAGGTGTAATTCATGTGAAAAATCTGAAAACTACCAGTTGTCTGTCTTAAATGGAAAAACTGAGGTAACTAAGTTACAACGAAAAGTCCTTAAAACATCATGATTATCAGGTGAATGCATTTTTCAAGCAGTTTTCAACCTAGCTACTGTTCCTTGAAACAATTATTTCATCACCCACTGTAACAGCCTCAAGTTTAGCATCCTTCTAGAGCTTTGGTAAGTATAGCCCCTTGTAAGCAACCTTTAACATGCTCTTAGAAAGAACCAAAGCAAGAACACTGAGAAAATTTTTAATACCAAAAATAATTGAACTCTATGGGCACACAGCTCCTTCTGTATCATGGAGGAGGAAACATAAAAAGATTATGTCTCCTTCTCAAAACAAGACATTAGTTAATATAAATGAACTGTCGGGGCCTTTCTCATTTCTGAAAATGAGGAGCCAAAAATTCTGTTCACTCACTTATTTCAAAGTTACTCCTTGAAATTTAAAGTGTGTTTTATCTTTTTAAACTGGAGAGAACAATTTTACTACCTTTTAATCCCTCCAACTCAACAGTTCCAACTAAGGAACATTTCTAAAGGCAAGGGTCATAACGTGTAAGTCCTTAAAAGGCAGTTCCTACAATAAGCTAATAGCAAATTCAAAGCCAGTCTTAAATCTAGCAAACAGACTAAAAGCTCATAAAACAAATTATTTAAGTCTAGGCAGAAAAAAAAGCTTCTAAATGATCTGACAACAAATCAACTGGGCTATAAATAATCCCTAACAAATTTCTCCTAGTCCCCCAACAGTTAAACAGCAGTGCTATAATAAAAATACCAAGTGCACATACTCAAAGGTGGGGAAAAAAATAAGTTAACCTAAATTATCTAAATTGTTAATTCTTTTACTCTGCAAGTAACTGCACTAAGAATATAACAAATAAATGAGACAAGGTCCCTGCCCTCAGAATAGTTAAGTGATAAATATGGGTGAAAGTAAACAAGACAGAGACTGGGCTTTGAATGAAATAAATAGGATAAACAGATAAGAGAAACCAAAGGATTAGGAAGGGGGGTTGCCAATTTCACAAAGAATGGTTAGGGTCACTTAGAATATAACATAAACACTAAAAATGAGCTAACAAGGGGAAAACAGAAGAACGAGTAAGCATAAAGGCCCTAAGACAGGAAGGAAAATGCCTCCTGTATTCAAAGAGAAAGAGGGCCAAAGGCCAATGGTATCAGACCTTAAGGAAGCTTGCAAAGAAATGGAAGGGACAAACAATGCATAAATGCTTACAGCCTAGAGTCTACATATTATGTGTATGTACAGTGAGCTCTGTGAATAATAAACTACAAGTGTATAAGAATGGCAGAGGAACAAAGTTACAAGGCTATAGCAGTAGTTCTGGTTAGAGAAGATGGTGGCTTGGACAAGTCCAGTGGCAGTGGAATAAAAATGGACATATTTCAAATAGATTTGCTAGCTAATTAGATGGGAAAAAAGAAACCAAAGGTGATGGCCACATTTTTTTTAGCTTGAGTAGATGGACTGTGTAGCCATCTATTGAGCTAGGAAAGAATGGAGAAAGAATAGAGCTAAGTTAAGACTCCAAAGAGTGCAGTTTTGGATATATTAAATTTGTAAACTAAATGGAGACGTCAAAAAGACAGTTAAAAAATACAAGAGTATAATATGGGGAAGAGAGATGGACTGCAGATTTAACGTGAGATCATTTGTTGTACCATAAACTATGGTACCATAACCCAGATTACACAAATATTGCTTCAAAAGAAGGCAATGCATTATATTTTCATCAATTTTAAACATTCTAAAATACAATCTAAATATACCTGGTTTCTGTTTAGTTCTGTCCTTTCAATTTCCATTTACCTATGCTCCCAATCTACAAGCTCTCTCTCTCCTAGTTGATCATAATGCTCCTCAATCACGACTATCTATGTGATGAAGCCAGAACAATACTGCTAATAACGTCTGCATCATTTTACAATTTCAAAGCATTCAGCACTCATTATTTCACTGGATTGTAAGGATAATCTTGTGAGGCAGGAAAAAAAAAACAGTTTTATCAGAGCAAAAGTAAGAGTCTTTTACAAAGGCTACCCTGGTCATCATTAGATAGCTATTATTTACCAGAAGCAAAGAAACCACAATTCCAATTTAAGGACTCTATTTACTCTGCATTCACAGAACTTCAGAGCAGACCGACTAGATGAGTTCAGAAATTGTACATTTTTGCCTTGCTACTAAATATTCAGTACAGAAGTGCCTGGGTGGCTCAGTTGGTTAAGTGTCCCAACTCTTGATTTCAGCTCAGGTCATGATATCATGGTTCCTGAGTTCAAGCCCCTCATCAGGATCTGTGCTGACAGTGCAGAGCCTGCATGGGATTCTCTCTCTCCCAGCCCACTGTGCTCACTCTCTCTCTCTCAAAATAAACTTAAAAAAATAAACTGAGCCACTCCAGTGCCTCCACCATATCCTTTTAAAATAAATTAGTAAATTGTAAAAATAATAATAATAAAAGTAAAATAAATGTTCAGTACATGAAAGATAAGGCACACAGTAGGCACTAAAACATCTGCTAAGGCAATGAACATCTCTAGAACGCTAGCACTCAAGAATCCCAGAACCACTGGTGAGTCAGTGTTTTACAGTAAGTTGATAGTTTGTTCCCTCCTTTCACTTCCAATGAAGAAATATTTTCACTTATGTTCAAGTATAAATTAGATAATATCTAACATTTCAAGCCACTCAAAAGAAGATTGCTCTATCAATTCAAGATGGCATTATTTTGCAACAGGTCTTACTCACATGCCCGTAAAAACAATTTCTCCTTTTAAGTCCACATTTCCTATAAAAGATTTTAGAAAGCAAGAGATATCCGGATTTTAAAAATAAGGCAGAAAAGATCTATGCTAGCATCTGTATTTATCAACTACTGACTTAACATATACGGCAACAATAAATAAATCAGCAGTTTCGCAGAACTGCATTTTAAGAGGTATTTCAAACTGATTCAACGGGAAACAAAATCTTCTCAATAAATGGTACTGGAAAAAGACCAAACAAAACAAACAAAAAAGGTTTTGTTTTTTTGGGGGGCAATTGGACATCTACAGTATTTAAAAAAAAAAAAAAGAACCTCAACCCACTGCTCACACCACATGCAAAAAAAAAAAAAAAGGTTACAAGCTAACCTACAAAACTTCTAGAAGAAAGCAAGACAAAATCCTGCAATTATGGATTAAAGAAAGATTTCTAGGAGACTAGGAGAAATTATGTGCAAAACATGTATTGCACACACTTGTATCCAAAAATATATAAATGATTCTTACAATTCAACAAGACAATCTCACCTTTTCTAAACAGGCAAAAGATCTGAACGGACACCACCAAAAACATAAAAAGATGTTCAACATCATTATTAGGGAAATACAAATTAAAACCACAATGCAAGGGGCATCTACGTGGCTCAGTCAGTTGAGTATCCAACTCGATTTCCGCTGACATCGATTTCATGGTTCGTGACATGAAATCTTGAGTGCTGTCAGCACAGAACCTGCCTGGAATTCTCCCTCTCACTCTCTGCCCCTCGCCAGCTCACACTTGTGCTCTCTCAAAATAAATAAACTTAAAAAAAAAAAAAAACCCACAATGCTAATTCAAACAATGCACCAACTCCATGGATAAAATTAAAAGACTGACATCAAATACTGGCAAGAATGCAGAACTATGCACCATACTGCTGGTACAAATGCAAACGGTTTAGTGTCTGTAAAACACTTTGGTAGGTTTTCAGCAGAGTTAAATACACAAATTCATATGACCCTGCAATCACAGTGCTAGGTAATTTTCCCAAGAGAAATGAAAATAATTCTCCACAAAACAAAACAAAACTGGTATGCAAATGTTCACAGAAACTTTATTCACAAAAGCCAAATATGGGAAACAACCCAAATGCCTAGTAACCAGAGAATGAATAAACATTTGTGGTGTACACAATACCACTTAGCAATAAAAAAAAAAATGAATTATAATATATGCAATAACATGCATGAAAAAAGCTAGAAACAAAAGTATACACAATGTCTGATTCCTTTATATGACATTCCAGAATACACAAAAGACAAGAAAAACAGATTGGTGGTTTCCAGAGAACAGAGGTGAGGGAAGAGGACTGTCCATAAAGGACAATAAAGTAACTGAGGTGATGTAAATGCTCTACATTCTCACGTGGTAAGATTACACAAGTGATTTGAAAAAATATCCTCAAACTGTACGCTTAAAGAGTGAATTTACTGTATGTAAACTACACTTCAAAACACCTAGTTTAAAAATGCATTCACACTTCCATTAAAAAAAACTAACAGGCACACACACTTCTGTAAAGACAAACTATTAAAATGTTAATTTTTATTGTTAATAGTGCTTCCCCTATACTACTTTGACCCTATATTTATATTCTTTGCTCTGAGGAATTATAAATTAATCTCACAATTTCCCCTCTACATCAACAACCAAGGCCACCAATCCAAATTGGATACTGATTTTTACCTTCAATTTATGAGAGGAAAGCTGATAATTACTTTTCTTTTGATCATATCTACACATACCATGCCACTACACCATAAGACAGATTTAATGTTAGCTAACTGCCTACTCAACTGAAATGGCAGTAAATATTAGAAAAATAAATGAAACGTACCTTAATCACTGTATTATTAATCTACCCGACATACTTTTCTTCCCAAAAAGACACAAGTACTTAAGAAAACACTAATCCTAGGGCACCTGGGTGGCTCAGACCATTAAGGGTCTGTGAGATCAAGCCCTGTTTAGAGATCTGCACCGGTAGTATAGAGACTGCTTGCTTGGGAGTCTCTTTCCGTATCTCTCTGCCCCTTCCCCACTCTCTCATGTGCACACACGCTCTCTCTCAAAATAAATAAGTAAATTAAAAAAAAATTATTAAAAAAAAAACACTAGTCACTTTGTTTAAGAAGGGCAAATAGTGTTTGGAAATTTGTGAGAATGTTTTGGAAACATTTGTCTTCTAGAATTCTCACATCTGTACTACTACATATTAAAATTATTATAAACGTCTTTCTTCAGGTGTGTATTAATATGATATTATGTGAATAAAATTTTATTTCAGGATAGTAAAGGGGACTTTGATAAGTACTTGTTATAAAACATACATGGATCTGGGGCACCTGGGTGGCTCAATCGGTTAACTGTCTGACTCCTGATTTCTGCTCACATCAACATCTCACAGTTCATGAGTTTGAGCCCCACATCAGGCTCTCTGCTGTCAGCATGGAGCCCACTTCAGATCCTGTCTCCCTCTCTTTGCCCCTCCCCCACTCATGGGCACAAGCACTTGTGTTCTCGCTCTCTCAAAAATAAACATTAAAAAAAAAAAGATACACGGATCTTACTGGATCCTACACCGCTGGCTCTAGAACTGCGCTAACATGGCAGCTAACAGCCACATGCGATTGTTTAAACGTACATTAAAATTAAATAAAACTCAAAATTCAGTTCCTCATCTGCACTAGCCACACCTCAAATAATGACCTAGGTCTAGAGATTATCCTAACAAACAGCAAAGACATAGACTGCTTCCCTCATTTCACAAAGTTCTATTGGACAGCACTGCTCTAGAATAAGATCTACTTAGAACCCTAAGGAAATACAGATAAACGAAACTGAAATTCTGGCTGTCACTTAATGACAACCTTGGGTAAATTAACCTCAGAGTGGAAAGAGCAGTTATTTCACATTGTAACTGGGAAAAGCACTTTCTAATCTAAAATACTGTGAATACTAGTTACGAAGTGATCCAAAAGTAAAATACTCCCGAATGAGAATAGAGAATATACCCATGTGAAAGGTAGATTATAAACAAGTCACAACTGTATCTCATTAAGGAAAATAAAATTTAGTCACTGGCTTACGATAAAGTATCTTCCCAGTCCTGAAACAGTAGTATTTTTACTTTGCTCATTATTAACACCTTAAAAACTTAAACTATAAGCCCTCATAGTTGGAAGTCTCAGCTCTGGATATACAGAATGTGTAGGTTCAGAAATATCACTTACTGGCTATGTGACCTTGTGACTTCTATCTCTGTGCTTTCATTTTCTCATTTGTAAAATGAAAATAGGACCTTCCCACACACACCGTCCATGAGGATTACAGTTAATTCACTTCCAAGGCTTAGAACACTGCCTGGAACATGGTAAGCACTGATAAATAGTAGCTATCAAAATCTAGTCATCATGACCGGTGTGGATATCCAGAATATATGCCGAACTCCAACAATTCAAATTTGAAAACGGGTGAAGGACTTGAATACACATTTCTTCAAAGAAGAGATAAAATGGCCAATAAGCAAGGGCGCTTGGGTGGCTCAATGGGTTAAGCATCCAATCTTGGTTTCAGCACAGGTCATGATCTCACAGTTTGTGAGAATGAGCCCTGCCTCTGGCTACACACTACCACCATGGAGCCTCTTTGGGACTGTCCAACTCTCTCTGTCCCTCCCCACACACATGCTCTCTCTCAAAATAAACTTTTTAAAACACGGCCAACAAGTGGGGCGCCTGGGTGGCTCAGTCGGTTAAGCAGCCGACTTCGGCTCAGGTCATTATCTCATGGTCCGTGAGTTCGAGCCCCACGTCGGGCTCTGTGCTGACAGCTCAGAGCCTGGAGCCTGTTTCAGATTCTGTGTCTCCCTCTCTCTGACCCTCCCCCGTTCATGCTCTGTCTCTCTCTGTCTCAAAAATAAATAAACATTAAAAAAGAAAAAAAAACAAGAAAAAAAACGGCCAATAAGCAAATGAGAAGACATCAGTAATTATTAGGGAAATGCACATCAAAACCACAGATACATCACAACCACTAAGATGGCTATTATCAAAAACACAGAAAACAACAAATGTTGCAAAGAATATGGATAAACTGGAACCCATGTGCACGGCTGGTAGGAATAAAAAATGGTGCAATCACTATGGAAAACACTATGGGGGCTCCTCAAAGAATTAAAAATATAATTACCATACGAACCAGCAATTCCACTTCTGGGTATATATCCAAAAGGATTAAAATCAAAGATTTAAAAAAAAAAAATAGGGATTCAAACAATTATTTGTACACTCTCTTTCACAGCAGCATTATTCATGATTTCAGAAAGGCAGAAACAACTAAAGTGTCGATTTACAGATGATGGGTAAACAAAATTTGATACATACATACAATGGATTATTCTTTCGTCTTAAAAAGGAAGGAAATTGATTCTACCACATGCTACAATATGGATGAACCTCGAAGACATTACACAAAGTACAATAAAGCAATGACAAAACAACAAATATGCACAATTCCACAATTCATAGAAATACAAAGTAGAATGGTGATTGCCAGGGGCTACAGACAAGGAAAAATGCAAAGTTAATGTTTAATGGGTACAAAGAATATCAGTTTGGGAAGATGAAAAAAGTTCTGGAGATGAAGAATCCACAACAATGTGAAGGTACTCAATGCCACTTATACACTCAAAAATGGCTAAATTGGTAAACCTTATGTTTTTTTTTGCCAGGATTTAAAAAAAAAAAAAAAAGTTATCCCTCATTACAATGACTGGAAGATTAGTATGAAGGCGAGGGAAAAAAAAACCCCTTACTTCCAAATCTCATATCACGGCTAAAAAGTAGAAAGATTTAAGTCTCCTAAATTTAGAATATATTTTCTCTAAACTTGTAATAGCCCAACCTACCTATACTTAGCTAAGACTTTAGCTCCGACTTTGCCTAATTCCAATTAAGCCTACAACTAGTGGTTGTGAAATATTACCTCCTATTGTGGTTTTTAAGTATGCCCAGAAATTCTTTTGAAAAAAGATGAAGCCTAACTACCCTCCCTTGATTGAGGGCTAGACTTAATAACTTGCTTTTAACGAAAAGAATGTGGCAGAAGTGACTTCTGGAATGGGTCCTAAAAGGTACTGTGCTTTCTACCTATCTCTCTTCTCAGATGACTTGCTCTACAAACTGCAGCTGCCACATTTAAAGAAACTTAAGGAGGAAGGGCACTTGGCTGGCTCAGCTGGTGGAACACTGGACTTCTGATCTTGGGGTTGTGAGTTCGAGCCCCAAGTTGAGTGTAGAGATTATTATTTTTTTTAATTTTTTTTAACGTTTATTCATTTTTGAGACAGAGCATGAGTGGGGGAAGGTCATAGAGAGAGCGAGACAAAGAATCTGAAGCAGGCTGCAGGCTCTGAGCTGTCAGCACAGAGCCCGACACGGGGCTCGAACTCACGGACCGCGAGATCATGACCTGAGCCGAAGTTGGATGTCCAACCGACTGAGCCACCCAGGCACCCCTAGAGATTACTTTAAAAAAAAAAAAAAGAAAAAAGAAAAAAAGAAACCGTAGAAGACACTCAAAAGAGCTCCATGGAGATCCATGTACGGTAAGGAACTGAGTCCTCCAGGTAAGAGCCAGCATCAACCCGCCAGGCCAATGAGTACACCATCTTGGAAGAAGATCATTGAGCCCCAGTCAAGCCTTCAAATAACTGCAGCCCTGGTTACCATATTGATGTAAATTTTAGATTCGGACCTAGAGGGAGTCAGAATCACTCAGCTCAACTGTTGCCAAATTTCTCACCCAGAGAAATCATGTGAGATAGTAACAATTTTTATTTTTTAAAGCTCCTTCATTAAAATATTTACATTCACTGAAAAACCAACTAATTTCTTTTACTAATATGTATATGTATAGATAACTTTCTGACAATTTTCAGTTTAAGAATTTCTTAAAGGGTATTTGCAAGTTCTGAGTTTCAAAGGAAACACAACGTATTTAACTACAATTTTAAAACTTTCTTGCTAAAAAATAAGCCTGAAAAAAACTTTTATTTTTTTTTAATTTTTTTTTTTTAACGTTTATTTATTTTTGAGACAGAGAGACAGAGCGTGAACAGGGGAGGGGCAGAGAGAGAGGGAGACACAGAATCTGAAACAGGCTCCAGGCTCTGAGCGTTCAGCACAGAGCCCAACGCGAGGCTCGAACTCACGGACCCTGAGCCGAAGTCGGATGCTTAACCGACCGAGCCACCCAAGCGCCCCTGAAAAACACTTTCAAATACGGTTTCAAAAAATATAATCTGTAAAGTGAATTAAAGGGCAGAAAATAAAACACCAAAACACTACACTCACCAAAGCTGTGAACACAAAGATGACTCAAGAACAAGAAAAAGAATGGGATACCTTGTATAAAAAGATGCAGAAACTAGTAATTACTTGAAAAGACATAGAGCAAAAGCCTCTAACTATTCTGCTGGGTGTAGCAGCTAACAAAAAGGAGAAAAGCAAGCAGGTAAAACTGAAAATCAAACCACAAAAGGTTTATCAGTAATTCTAACATTCCATTTCTAATGAGAGTCCTGCTCAAAGCAATGGACCCGCTCCTGAGAAAAAATATTTAAGCACCCCCAAAATAATCAATTTTAGACAGTTCTCAAACCACAGTCTCCCACACCCACTTATGTAGCTGCCCCCCCCAAAAAAAAACTTTTTAGGAAATCCTGATATATAAAACATTTATAAAAGGGGAGAAGGGGACAATGAACAAATCTCTTTCCAACCTGCTCTTCCTAAATATGTCAAATCCATCACCTTAAAGGCTAGTGAGATAACAAAACAAAGAGCCCTACTTTAGGTAGACTTTTCTGGCCACGGAGAGACTATGGGAAAAAAGAGAATGGAACTAAAAGGCAAAGAGATGAGATACTACGGTTACCTTCTTATTCAAAGGCCAATCTAGGATAAAAAATGAAACTGCAGGGGCACCTGAGTGGCTCAGTGGGTTAAGCACCCAACTCTTGATGTCAGCTCAGCTCCTGGGTTGTAGGATAGAGAGAGACCCTCTACGTATGGAACTGGCTTGGGATTCTCTCCCGCTCTCTCTTGGCCCTCCCCTGCTGGCACTCTCTCCCTCTCTCAAAATAAACAAATAAACTTGAAAGAAGAAATAACTTCAGACTATGACAAATACTGATTTGACATGTAACACTCAGAATCTTAAAATATTGGAATTAGAATAAAACTTTATAGATTATGCTTCTCCATTAACAAAAAGCCTTCATATATTATTGTCATCAGTTTTATGAAAACACTAACACCAAAGAGATTAGGTAAATATACAAGGTCACATAGGCTCTTTTCTAAATTTTCCAATCCCTAAACCAAAAATCTCTTTTAACTCCCAGCCATTTCTCTTTTTCTACATCACTACCCTTACCTAGATCTAAATGGTTACCTTAACGTTTTTGTAAAAAATTAAACAGAAAAGGTGGTTAGGTCAAAGACAATTAGATGATCCTGCTTGGGTTTATGTTACTGGTTTTGTTTTTTCTTTTAAAGAGAGCGTGAGGGAGAGCGGCAGAAGGGGACAGAGAGAGAATCCCAAGCCCACTCCAACACTCAGCACTGAGCCCAACACAGGGCTCAATCCCATGACCCACCCTGGGATCATAACCTGAGGAGAAATCAAGAGTGGAACCCTCAACCAACTAAGTCACCCAGGGGCCCCTGGCCTGGAGTTTAGGTTCTATCCTCAATTGCTAATTTCACTTTCAGACTAGAGGTTCCCATCTTTATTCCTCTGTAACTCTCTAAATTTCATTTTTTTCTTTCTTCTGCTCACTCTTGTTCTTTCCCTATTATTTTCCATTCCTTTTATTTCCCTACTATTCTTCCCTTCATCAATTCTCAAGCGTCAGGAACTTTAAGCACAAAAATTCATGGACTAATCTCAGTTCAAAACCAGAGAAAAAGTACAACAAAGCTAAAATGAATTTAGCTTCATACCTGTACAAAGAGGCTATGGGTGTGTAAGACATGAACAAAACCTGAAACCACATTTTAATTTTTGGCTAACCAAAATTTTACCAGTTACTAACAAACAGCAATACGAACAATATTTTCTCTTCTACCTTTTAGCTTAATTCCAAATGCCACTAGTAGTCAATATTAACCAAAGAGAAGCAGTATAAGAAACAAAAATATCATGGATAATGCTCAAATTAGCATTTATAGTGTAGCACGGTGACTGAAAGTGTGGAGCCCTCCAGTCAGACCTGAGAGATTTGGCCCAGACTCCTACGTAACTTTGGTCCTAACCAAGTAATTTTCTCCAAGTTTCAGTATTTCTAAATCTTAATTTTCTTATCTATACCACTGTAACAGCACTTTCTTCACAGAATTATTCTAAGGTTAAGATATACTAGGTAAATATGTTTATTATACAGAATATGTGACACTATTATCATCTATAAGTATTACTAGATCATTTCTTATGTCTATAGTCTAGGCACAGATTTAAAAAAAACAAACAAACAATAGAGTAGGGGAGAAAAAGAGGCTCAAAAGAGGTACTAAGAGGGTAGGGGGAGCAGCCCAGCAATTGTTCCAATTAGTATTGCTATCTACTCAATGCCAAGAATATAATAAAATATTTATCAAGACGTTCAAGTAAGTAAATATGTCCTTGAACAACTGCTGTAAGCAAAGTTCACCAACGTCAGACCATTCAAAGATTAAAGTTAATTGTTAAAAACCCTGACTCTGGAGTTAGTTTTACCCTGACACCAAGGCTTTCAGGTTAACATCCATAGGAATAATTTAAAGGAAGATAATCACAAATAATGTTGTTCTTTTCCACGAAAAAAAAAATAATTACCAGTTCAGCTTTTTTTTTTTTTTAAGGTTTATTTTATTTTGAAAGAGAGAAAGCCCGCGTGCAAGCAGGAGAGGGGCAGAGAGACAGAAGAGAATCCCAAGCAGGCTCTGTGCTGTCAGCACGGAACCACCCTGGGGCTCAATCCCACAAACCCGAAGATCATGACCTGAGCCAAAATCAAGAGTGAGGTGCTAACCGACTGAGCATCCCAAGTGCCCTTCCAGTTCAACATTTTTTTTTTAATGTTTATGTAATTTTGAGAGGGAGACAGAGAGAGAGGTACAGAATCCAAAGCAGGCTCCAGGCTCTGAGCCGTCAGCACAGAGCCCGATGGAGGCCTGAACCCCAGAACTATGAGATCTCAACCTGTGCCGAAGTCAGCCACTTACCCAACTGAGCCATCCAGGCGCCCCGCAGTTCAACTTTTTAATCCCATTTAAGATATATATTCTTAGAAAAATTACTTGAAAAGTCATTAAATTGAGAAATGAATAAAATAGCAGGCAATCTGAAGTGAAAAGGTGTGGAGAATGGTCTTGCCACTTTTTTTACATAAATCAAGGTGGAAGCTCAATTAAAAGTACTACATAGCACTGACGGAGAAAACACAACTAACCCAGTCTATTTTAACAAAATTAATGAACTCTAATCTCAATTTTAGATCAGAAAATAAATGCTATATTTGGATACTTACATTCTTTTGGACTCTACTACCTCTTCTGCTCTAAGTGAGATAAAAGGATTCAAGAGCAAAGCAAAAAAGTTTTGAAATAACTGAAGTACTGACAAGTTGTAAGGCCATCTTGGCAAAATGTTCAAAATTACAATCTTTTATCTCAGAAAAGTAATTAAATGAAATAAACTCTAGTTTTATTATATTCACTAGTAGTAACTATCTAAAAAATGTATTTTAATAAATTTTTAAAGACACTCCTATGCCTAGAATAGACTGAGAAATTATACGGTAACAAAGTACTATTATTCAATTCTGAAAAATATAACAATTATTAAATCAGAATTCTCATTTGTCAGAAGATCTCTATTACAGCAATATTTCCAATTTTTTAAAAAAGCTTTGTTTATAAACATAAGCCAGCATAAACTTCCAAAAAGGAAATCAGTTATTTAAAAGAATTATGAACGATTATGAAATATCAGGTTTAAAAACCAAGCCCTATGTTATAATTTAAACTACCTAACTAAACTGTAACACAAAATTGCCTTTAGAAAGCAGTCTAAACTCACACTAAGAAAGTAAACTGGGGGTGCCTGGGTGGCTCAGTTGGTTAAGCATCCGACTTCAGCTCAGGTCATGATCTCATGGTTCACTGGTTTGAGCCCCAAGTCGGGCTCTGTGGTGACAGCTCAGAGCCTGGAACCTGCTTCAGATTCTGTCTCCCTCTCTCTCTCTCTCTCTCAAAAATAAATAAAGATTAAAAAAAATTAAAAAAAATAAACTGGCTGGAAAGACTCATGAAACATTTTTCCCGCCTTTTTAACAATCTATGAATCCATAAAAATTAAGATGAATACTGATCATAAGGATTTTTTTTTTTTTTTTTTTTTTTTTTTTTTACTTTTGGAGCACAAAAATGTAAAATGTGGACTGTTTGATCCGAAATATTCTTAAATCTTAACTCTTTCTTCATTTCAATTTACTTAACAGTACTTTACAAACTGTCCAGGAAACTAAGCCAAGCAGTATTATTCCAAGAAACAGAAAGTCTTCCAACATAGGATAAACTTGACGCATTAATTTACAAATGAACTCTTGATTTGCTCACCATTTAATACTTACAAATTCCAACAGGACTGCACAGGAAGGTGTTGGGTTTTTCTCTGTAATCTTTATGTTTTCCAGTTTGTTTTTTTATTTTGTATCCTCTGAAATAATATCCAAGTTCTTTGAAGATACTTAACCTATGACTATTTGACATAGAGTTACTTCAAGTCAGCTACCCATACTTCTGTCTTAAAGTTTTCATACGGCTATCTCCAGAATTAGCCAAGTTCCTTGGATTTAAGATTTTAAAGTCTTCTTTATTATTCCATGTACTTGTCACTGTTGTACTTATCCACTCCAGATGAAATATCCAATTTATGAGCCAAAAAGCAAAAACAAAAAGAAAATTTCACATCTGAAGAACATTCCTAAACATCAACACAAAGAGAGACACATAGCTATCTCAATACTACCATGCTGCTGGAAAACTGCAACATCTTAAATTTCCACGTAAATAAAAGATAAAAGGAAAAAAACTCTGTATTCTTTCAACGTCTTCATTTAGAAAAGCTGTCCCATTGTGACATGAAAATAGCTGAGGTCAAAAATTCCTAAAACTTTTAATAAAGGTAAAAATAAAATGCCATGAAACTTCAGCAGTACTTAAACAGTAATTTGAAACTGCCGAAACTACTTAGTACACAAATCAAACATATCTTACAGTTTTGGCTGAAGAACACTAACTACAGGAGAAGGGTGGGGGTGGGGGGAAGGGGCAAAAAAAAAAAAAATACCACCAGCTGAAATAATTTAACCAGTTATATAATCCGTTTGAACCAAAATACTGAAGAAATGACTGGGTCTCTTTAAGTAGCTTGCAGAACTGTTCACTACTATAAATTCACTTCAGAGATGATTCTTGCCACTTTTAATAAACTTCTGGGGCAAAATTATCCAAAGATATTGTAATCCCAAAATGGCCACTTCAAATATCCGGGGCCTTTTAACACAAAACCTAGAAGATGATCTTCACAAATGGGTAATTCAATCACCTGTAAAAGTTACAAAAAAAAAAAAAAATTACACACTGAATTTTAATTTTGAGCAAAAAATTAACCCCCATCTTGAAGAAGCCTACTTCTAGAGAGAAATTCACCTCTATCCAATTCTACTGGGATCTAAAAAAAGGCTCTGCCCAAGCAAGCGCCCAAAAACACTTTAATGTATTAAAAAGACTTTAGAATAAGAGAGGAAAAGGTGGGAGATGATGTTACAGAACACAAGGAGTGATTTCAACTGGGAAGGGGGTGCGGATATAATACAGGGGGATTATATAAACAAACCTTCCCCACACTTTGGGAGTAAAAATTAAAACTATGAAACTGCCACACAATCTTATAAAAGATCTTCCATATTTTCAATTCACGCTACCGAAGAAAAACGAACAGGCAGGTGTGGTGCCATGGGGCATTAGTAAATACAACTTAAGAGAATAAGGAATGTAAAAGGAAAGACGCGCCCTCCAAATTAGAATGTCTAAAAGAAAAGACACATTTCCCCATTAAGGGTAGAAAGTAGGTGGGTGAGAAACGGGATATGAACATTCCTTAAACTCGCCTGAGGGTGAGACTTCCCTGGCTTCTGAGGGCAACTGTGGGAGAAACGTGTCGGTCCCCATTTCCTTGAATTAAGAAAACAGGTTTCTCCCAACACTGAGGGGGTGGTAGGTACCCAACCCTTCTCGTAAATCACGTTAAGAGTGGTTCTCTCCAAAAACAGAATAGGTCCCTTCAGGCCCCACAGGACTCGGGGGGACATGGTAGCACTGGACTCAGTACATAGCTAGTGCCACAGACCCGGGAGAGGCGGAAAGCGGGCGCGCTACTGAAGAAAACAACCGAAGGCCACAACTCGGCCTCGACTCCCTCAGCTAAGAGGAGCAGTAGTGCCAAAGGAGGCGGGCGTGTGCGAGAGGCCGGAGGAAGGAAGACCGAGCACGGAGGGCGTCGGACCCGTTCTGAGCCTCCGCCAAACATCCCCCCAGCCACCAAGCCTCAACCACCCACCCCCTCGCCACAACCACCACCCCCGCCTCACAGGGGCCCAGTAAATATACAGAGGCCTCTCGGCGCCGTCTTTCCGTCTCCCTCCTTGCTCTCCTCCACCCCCCACACGGCGTCCGAGGGCAGCCTCACACCTCGCGCCGCCAACGCCGCTCCCGACCCCTCAAACCCCAACGCCGACACGGGCACCCCCTTCCTCCCCCAGACTCCAGCACGGAGCACGGAAGACGGTGTTACCTTCTGCCACACCAGAGGTGCCCCTGGCCTGGGGGTGCCGCTGCGTTCGATCCCGGGAGAAGGTTTTCGGTACTTTGAATAATCCCCTTTTGCCGCTTTTCCCTCCCCCACAACCAGTCTCAGTCCCAAAATGGCGCCGACCCGATCCGCAATGTTCTGGGTCAAGTCTCGCGAGATCGTGGAAGGTGGCGAGGCGGGGAAGGAACTAGACGGGTTGAAGAGAAGGGAGGGAAAAGGCGGGGCGAGGAGAAGGAGGAGGGAGAAAGGGTGTGGAAGAAGCGCTGCGAACGAACCTACTGGGCGGGGCAGCAGGAGGAGCGCCTCCACCAGAGAACCTTCTGGCCCAAGCAACCGCTCACGCCCCGGCCGAAGAAGCTCCGCCCTCTACGTGGGGCGGCTGGGGGGAGGGGAATGGGGCGTGGCTACGTCTGGGGGCGGGGCGTCGAGGAAGCCCCGGAGGTAGGGGCGCGTGGGGGGCGGTGGCTCCGCGCAGTGACGTCAAGAGCAGCTGGAGTCGGGGATTACCCCCTGCTGCTGACGTGAGGACGGTGAACAATCGGGAACGTTCGGTGGAAGGGGGAATTCCCCGCCGCTCCCAGAGGAGCCCCTCCTCCCGCCCCTCCCCCACCCGGGGCCGACCCGGAGGCTGTGATGGTGGGGCCACCGAGCGGGTGAGGGGAGAAGGCTGAGCGGGGAAGCGGCCGCACTAGCTGTAGTGGCGCGCGCAACGGCGTCTTCCCAGGCTGGACGCTCGGAGGAGCCGCGGCGCGCGCCCCTCGCCTGGTACCGCGCTCGGGCCTGGGCGGAAGGGAGATCACATGCTTGCCTGTACACAGCCCTGCGCGGGCGGAACGCTGGTGGTGCAGGCACAGGGCTAATTGGGCGCCCTGAAGCAATGGATCCATCATCGAATGCAAATATGAGTGTGTCAGACATAAACAATTTGTACCGGAGTCCAGTGGCTGAAGAAAGGGGACTAACTCGGTGGGTACTAAGCTCAGATTCTTAAAGGGTAAAAATGGCTACTAGATGTAATCGTGCTAATCATTTTTCCTTCTGCTAAATCTACATGAGGTGAGAATTATTTCAACACTGTCTCTGGCCGGCACACCCCACACAATTTTTTTTTAATGAATTTAATGGTATTCACAGTTATCTAATTGCGATACTTTCCCCCTTTGTAACAGGAGGCTTACTTTGAAACCTGTGAAGTTAGCTTTCTAAGAGGAATGAAAGTAATCACATGTGTTTAAGGGAAAATGTTAAGGGAGGTGTCTCAACCAGAGAAATTCCAGTAATTAAGTCCTTGGCTCTCCGCACTCCCCCAAGCCACAAAGCCTTCATACACAGTAACTTTATAGTCCTTTTATATGCATTATGGGATTTGTAGTTTAATGGACGGCTTCTAAAAGCTCCCTGAAAGAATGTTTGAATGTAAATTCAACAAAAATTTCACCTCCCAACCTTCTAGTTTAGTTTGCATCGGGGAAATAGACACTTTGGGCAATTAATACCTTAACGAGAGCAAAGAAAAGACAATTAACACATGCTGTATATCTTATCTGTGCCAGGCACTTTGTCTTTATACCAGCTTATGAAATGGGTGTTATTTGCCACGTTTTGCAGTTGAGGAAAACTGGTTCAGGTTAAGTAACGTTTAAGCTTGCGGTACATGGAAGCTGAGCGCCACCAGCTTGGCTGTACCTCTAAAATTTGCTAAAGTCTTAATCCATATTCTTTACACTACACCGCTTCAGTATAAGTAAAAACAACAGAAAAAATTGATAATAGAACACCCACAAATTGCCTGTCCTAGGGCAAAAGACATAAAGTTGAAAAATAAAATGGAGAAACAATTGTAATCTATGACAAACTGCTTAACATTTAATTGTACATACATAGTCACTACCTTAATATCTGATAATATTATATTTACCTATCAAGAGCTTTTACAAATCATGAAAGATAACTATACTAACTCTTAGAAAGTCAAAGGACAAAAACAAGTTGGTAATGTGTGTGTCAGAAATTATAAGAAAATATGTTCTGGGACGCCTGGGGGGTTCAGTCGGTTAAGCGTCTGACTTTGGCTCAGGTCATGATGTCACGGTTCATGGGATTGAGCGCCGTGTCTGGGTCTGTACTGACAGCTCAGAGCCTGGAGCCTACTTAGGATTCTGTGTCTCCCCCTCTCTTTGCATCTCCCCCACCTGCACTCTGTGTCTCTCCCTCTGTCTCTCTCAAAAATAAATAAATGTTAAGAAAAAAAATTTTTAAAGGAAAGATACTCTACCTCACTAGAAATCATTAAAATGAAAATAAAGCTAACAATGAGATACTACTTTTCACCTATTAGATTGGCAATGACATTAAAAGAGTAAAACCTAGATGATATAAGGAATAGATAACCATAATTGCATTAAACATATCAAGAATCAAAATCTATACAGCATTTCTGGAAGATAGTTTGGCTTTCATTTAAAAAAAAAAATCTTGGGGCGCCTGGGTGGCGCAGTCGGCTAAGCGTCCGACTTCAGCCAGGTCACGATCTCGCGGTCCGTGAGTTCGAGCCCCGCGTCAGGCTCTGGTCTGATGGCTCAGAGCCTGGAGCCTGTTTCCGATTCTGTGTCTCCCTCTCTCTCTCTGCCCCTCCCCCGTTCATGCTCTGTCTCTCTCTGTCCCAAAAATAAATAAACGTTGAAAAAAAAAAATTAAAAAAAAAATAAAATAAAAATAAAAAAAAAAATCTTTAAGATACACTTTGCGCTGGGGTGCCTGGGTGGCTCAGTCAGTTAAGCTTCTGACTTTGGCTCTGGTCATGATCTCAAGGTTCATGGGTTCCAGCCTCACATCCAGGCTTTGGATTCTATGTCTGCCTCTCTCTCTGCCGCTCCCCAGCTCTCTTTCTCTCAAAAATGAATAAACATTTAAAAAAAAAATTTTTAAAGATACACTTTGCCCAGCTATTCTACATCTTAGAATCAATTTTAATAAAATAATGGGAAAGGTTTCCAACAATTTATAAAGATACTCTGTGATAAATTGCTTATAACTACAAAAAAAATTGGAAACGACCTAAGTTCCTATAAATAAAGAAACTGAGTAAATAAATTATGGACAACCATGTATAGAATACAAAGCCATTAAAAAGGATGGTGTAGGGCCACCTGAATGGCTCAGTCAGTAGAGGATGCAACTCTTGATCTTTGGATGAGTTCAAACCCCACATTGGGTATAGAGATTACTTAAAAATAAACAAACATGATGATGTGCTTTTTTGTGGAAGGAAAAGGGGGTTGGGGATAGGGGCCGCTTGGGTGGCTCAGTAACTTAGGCATCTGACTCTTGATATCAGCTCAGGTCATGATCTCATGGTCATAAGATCAAGCCCCGAGTTGGACTGGGGCTCAGAGTTGAGGGTGGACCCTGCTTGGGATTCTCTCTCTCTCACTCTGCCCTCCCCCCCACCAAAATAAATAAACATTTTTTAATGGTCATATGAAATAAATTTCACAGCCTACCATCCAAAAAACGTTTTTATTCACAGCATACCAATAACAAAAATAAAAGGTAGTAATACAGAAAGAAAGAAAGAAAGAAAGAAAGAAAGAAAGAAAGAAAGAAAGAAAGAAAGAGAAAAGGTAGATTATAAAACTAATGTCCCATTTTTGGCAAAATGAAGTATGTACCAAATGAGAAAATCTGACTGAATATTACAAAAATGTTGACTGTGCTTAGTTCTAGGTGGCAGAATAATAGAGGATCTTTATTTTTATTATTTAGACTTGATAAGAGGTTATGTTACTTTTCTAATCAGTTTTTAAAAAGCAAATTGAGGGGCGCCTGGGTGGCTCAGTCGGTTAAGCATCCAACTTCGGCTCAGGTCATGATCTCACGGTCCGTGAGTTCGAGCCCCGCATCAGGCTCTGTTCTGACAGCTCAGAGCCTGGAGCCTGCTTCACATTCTGTGTCTCCCTCTCTCTCTGACCCTCCCCCATTCATGCTGTCTCTCCCTGTCTCAAAAATAAAATAAAACGTTAAAAAAAAAATTTAAAAAAAAATAAAAAGCAAATTGAACAATTAAATACAAGAACCTGTCTCCAACCAGCATGTTTTCCATTATTTTATTTTATTCATTTACTGAAAACTAAAAGGATTTATCATATAATTAATTAATAAATATAACATAGTAGTTCAGGAGAACATTTCTTTAGCTCTGTGCAAGAGAGTTTAATTAAATTAGTTTGATAATTCTCTCAATGATGTTATAGATATCAGCCACAAAGAGATTAAATAACTTGCTCCAAATTAATGTTAGCCCAAATATACAGTGATATATAAACATTTCCAACTTATTTGTAACAGAGAAAACTAAGAAACCTAATATCTGCCGACAGAATACTGGTGAAAAAACTAAGGTAAAAGGGTTTCTGGGTAGCTCAGTTGGTTAAGTATCCAATTCGTGATTTCAGCTCAGGTCATGATCTCCTGGTCACTCGTGAGATCAAGCCCCACATCAGGCATGGAGCCTGGTTAAGATTCTCTCATTGGGGTACCTGGGTGGCTTAGTTGGTTAAGCATCTGACTTCAGATCAGGTCATGATCTTACAGTTCATGGGTTCGAGCCCCACGTTGGGCTCTGTGCTGACAGCTCAGAGCCTGGAGCCTGCTTGGGATTCTGTGTCTCCCTCTCCCTGCCCCTCCCCCACTCATTCTCTGTCTCTCAAAAATGAATAAATATTAAAAAAAAAAAAAGATTCTCTTGCTGTCTCTTAAAACCAAAAGTAAAGCACTTTGATGTAACAGAATACAGCTCTTAAAAAAAAATAAGGTAGACCTATAATACACTGTCAGAGATGTTCAATATGTTTTGTTAAGAGATAAAAGTGTAGCTTCATCATCATCATGATGCCTAAAAAATAATTCTTTAATGTTCATTAAATCAGGATTCTTTATTTTATTCATTGCTGTGCTATTTGAATATACTATTTTTTAGTAATTTAATGTTTAAAACTTAATTACCTGGGGCACCAGGGTGGCTTATTTAGTTGAGTGTCTGACTCTTGATTTTGGCTCGGGTCAAGATCCCAGGGTAGTGGGATGGAGCCCTGATTGGGCTGAGTGTGGAACCTGCTTAAAATTCTTTCTCTCCCTCTGCCCCTCTTCCCAGCTCACTCTCTCTCTCTCTCACTCTCTAAAATAAAGTTTATTTTTAGTATATGTGCTGCCGAAGCGAGCACTGAAATAAAGTTTATTTTTAAAAAATTTGGGGCACCTGGGTGGCTCAGTAGTTTGGTTGGGTGGCCAACTACAGCTCAGGTCATGATTTCGTGGTCTGTGTGTTCGAGCCCTGCATTGGGCTCTGTCCTGAGTGCTCAGAACCTGGAGCCTGCTTCTGATTCTGTGTCTCCCTCTCTCTCTGCCCCTTCCCTGCTTGCTCTCTGTCTGTCTCTTTCTCTCTCAAAAATAATAAATAAAAAAATTTTTTAAATAAATGAAAAAATAAATACATAAAATTTAATTATGCAGTGATCTGCAACAATTGAAGAATATAATGAAATATTTGTGTAGGAAACCTTGAATCATTCAAAATTATATCCAAAGTCCCTTTTCTGTGTTCCCATTGTACAATCCTATGCGTACCCCTTTGATTAATTATCTATCCATTCCTACTTCTACCTTGAGCCTTAAAGGGTGTGCAGGAACTTCCTTAGCATTTTTCCTACACTTATTACCCTAGATTCTTATTGCCAATTTTCTTACTTATTTCTACCACTGAATTCAAAATATCCTTGAAAGCAGAAATTATATCTTTTCCTTCTTTATTCATAGCAATTAGCAAAGTTTCAGCCGCGATGTAAAGTCTCCAATATTTGTTCAATGTACCACCTCCCTACCTTTAGTCTTTGTTTTAGCCTCATACTAACTGCAGTTCTCAGAATTTCTCTTGTTCTTGAACATTCTATGCAAATATTATTCCCTTTAACTAGATTGCCTTTCTCCTCCCCACTCTCTGCTTTGTAAATTCTTATTTCTAATACCTGGAAACCTTGTTCAAATAACTCTCAAGTAAACCACAATCAGGTAAAGCTCAGAACTTCCTTCTCTGGACTCTCATATGGATTTACACTCACTTGTATCACTATTTATTCTCCTGTGTGTCCCTCTTTCTAGATGGTGAGACCCTTATTCCATTCATTACCTGTCCCTAAAACAATGCTCAATCCATAGAAGGTCCTCAATAAATATAACTGGCAGACAGATGACTGAAGCATCCATACCCCACTCATCTCCTGTTCCCATGCACCCACACAGCCTGACCTGTTTGAGGTCACTGCCTAGGTGCAGAGGTCCTCGCTTGTTCTCTGTTGACTACAGATTATGGTCCTACTATTACACTCTGGTGATTGACAGTCTGAGTTGAGGCTCAACCACCTAACTTGGAAAAAATGGGAAACTCACAAAGGTTTTCTCTTTGGTATCATAAAAAAAAATACATTTGCATGCTACTCTTTCTGCCTAGCATGTTTCACAGTTTTGTACTGATCCATTTAATGGGTCCCTCTCCTCACTGGATTTCGTAAGGCAAGAGCCCATACCTGTTTTGTTCCCTGTTGTGTCCCCAAAACCTGGTACAAAACAAAACTGGGCACAGGGTAAGTACTCCATAAATACTACCTGGTTGGAGGAAAGACTGGTTAATGAAAATAAAAACATTTAAAAAATAATTTTCTTGATTTTATTTATTTATTTATTTATTTATTTATTTATTTATTTATGTAATCTCTATATCCAGCATGGGGCTTGAGCTCATGACCCTAAGATCAAGAGTTGCATGGTCTTTGTTTATTTATTTGTTTGAGAGAAAGCATGAGCAGGGGAGGGGCAAAGCAGAGAGAGAACGAGAGACAGAGAGAGAGAATATCCCAAGCAGGCTCCATGCTCTGCAAAGAGCCTAAAGCACGGGGTTCCATCTCACCACCATGAGATCACGACCTGAGTCAATATCAAGAGCCATAAACTTAACCAACTGAGGCACCCCGGCACCCCATATATATGGTTTTGTGTCCATTTTTAATTTTGTATGTTCTAAAATTCCCCATAGTTTAAAGTCTTCATTTTGTCTATATTCCATTTTAAAGACTAATGTAAGATTTGATTTCCTAATTTAAAACAGTTTATGCTAGTTGTATGATCTCTTTATTTTTAACACAATAAGGATGATTATATTTTTGATCAACTTTTCTGACCTTCTTACCATCAGAAAATAGTCCTGATTCTATTAGGGTTTCCTCTGTGATTATAAATTTAAATTATCAAGATTTTCTCCCTTTTGATGAGAAAATTGACACTTCTTTGATTTTTCTTAATGTTTTACTTATTTAAAAAAATTTTTTTTTATGTTTATTTATTTTTGACACAGAGAGAGAGAGACAGCATGAGCGGGGGAGGGGCAGAGAGAGAAGGAGACACAGAATCCGAAATAGGCTCCAGGCTCTGAGCTGTCAGGACAGAGCCGGATGCGGGGCTCGAACTCACAGACCGCGAGATCATGATCTGAGCCGAAGTCGGACGCTCAACTGACTGAGCCACCCAGGTGCCCCTGTTTTACTTATTTTTGAGAGAGAGAGACAGAGACAGAGCGTGATCAGGGGAGGGGCAGAGAGAGAGACACAGAATCGAAGCAGGCTCCAGGCTCTGAGCTGTTAGCACAGAGCCTGATGCAGGGCTTGAACTCAAGTACCAGAGGTCATGACCTGGACTGAAGTCAGAAGCTTAACCAACTGAGCCACCCAGGTGCCCCGACACTTACTTCTTTTTTTTTTTTATTTATTTATTTTTTAATTTACATCGAAATTAGTTAGCATATAGTGCAACAATGATTTCAGGAGTAGATTCCTTAATGCCCCTTACCCATTTAGCCCATACCCCCTCCCACAACCCGTCCAGTAACCCTCTGTTTGTTCTCCATATTTAAGAGTCTCTTATGTTTTGTCCCTGTCCCTGTTTTTATATCATATGAGGACTCTAAGAGTCAAAACAGATGAACATAAGGGAAAGGAAACAAAAATAATATAAAAACAGGGAGACAAAAATACAAACAAAATAATATAAAATAAAATAAGTCATATAAAATAATAAATAATAAAATAAATAATATATAATATATTATTTATAAAAATACATAATATATATTACATAAATAACATGTTATTTATAAAATATAATAATAAATATAAAATTAAATAAAACAAAAATAATATAAAAACAGGGAGCCCAACAGTTACTTCTTAAACAAAGCAGATACATACGTTGACAAATATTCCTCCAGGCTTCAGTTATGGGTGGCCCAGTTTCCCTTATTGGCATGTCCACTTCTGTGCTCCCCACTCTGTACCAGGAGGTGTGGAGGAACACCATTAGCATGAGAACAGATTACCAGCAAAAGTTTTAAAATGTTCTCTCTCAATATGTGACTTCCAAAACACAGCCTTCTCTTACACAGCTTTAACAGTTTTACACCTACAGCAGGAATATAAGCATGTAAATGGTTGTAGATGAGGTAAAAAAACACATTTTACAGTTTTTAAAAAAGATTTGTGGTCGATTTCAATATGTTGTATCCTTTATCATTTCCGGAATGGAGTACAAGAAACCCTGGAGGTGTAATTGCCCCTGTTGCCTCACCTTGTCATGAATTGTGTAATCTGAGGAGAAGCTGAATCCAGACTGGTTTACTTTGCTACCTTTTTATTCTAGGTACAATAAACATGTGGGACACTGCTTTGGAATATTCTCCATGGCCAGATTTCCTTCATATTTATTCTCTGAGGTTTCCAAGTTCATTTTTAGATGGCATCCTCCACTTTTGACTCTGAACACCCATTTTATGAAAGGAAATGCATCACATACATCAGAAACTTTATTGAATCAGTCAGTAGCTTCCCAAGTGCAACTGAGTGGCAGCCCTTCCAAACCATTCTACTTAAATGCATTAATGCCTCCCATAACACTAAGTCTAATTACCTAATTGGCATATAGAGATATAGACAGAAGCTAAATGACACAAAAGCCAATCAAACGATATCAGAGATGGAAGTAAAACCTGAAAATTTCTAGTTTTGATACTTTAAGAAGCCTTTAAGTTTTAGGAGTAGAGATTATAGATCACTCCAACTTTACTGAGACTAGAAACTGTGTTCACACTAACTGGCTTTTATTAAAATTCATAGGAATTAAAGTGGTGGGGCTCCTAGGTGGCTCAGTCGGTTGAGCATTGAGCATCTGACTTCAGCGCAGCTTGTAATCTCATGGTTCATGGATTTGAGCTCCACGTCAGGCTCACTGCTGTCAGCGCGGAGCCCACTTTGGATCCACTGTCCCCTCTCCTGCCCCTCCCCGGCTCATGTTCTGTCTCTCAAAAATAAATAAATATTAAAAATAATAGGGCAGCAGAGGTGGCTCAGTAGGTTAAGCATGCTACTTCAATTCAGGTCATGATCTCGTGGTCCGTGAGTTTGAGCCCCGAGTTGGGCTCTGTGTTGACAGCTCAGAGCCTGGAACCTACTTAGAATTCTGTCTTCCTCTCTTTCTCTGCCCCTCCCCTGCTCACACTCTGTCTGTCTCTCTCTCTCTCCCCCCATCTCTCGCAAAAAACTAAACGTTAAAAAAATTTTTTTAATAATATTAATAAATAAAATAATGGTTTATATCATGAGAGCATATTTGATTATACTTTAACCTTTTTCTTCCTTTTAATTATGAAAATAATATACACTTAAAAATATTTGAATACTACAAAAGTATATAAATTAGAAGTAAAGTCCAATTATACTTCTAGAGTGAAACTTTTGTGAAGTTTGTTGTGATCCTTCTAGATTTTTTCTTTTTTTAAAAATTTTTTAAATGTTTATTCATTTTTGAGAGAGATTGTGAGTGGGGGAGGGACAGAGAGAAAGGGACACACAGAACTCAAAGCAGGCTCCAGGCTTGGCGCTGTCCGCACAGAGCTCCACGCAGGGTTTGAACTCACAAACCGCGAGAGTTTGACCTGAGCTGAAGTCAGATGCTTAACTGACTGAACTACCCAGGCGCCCCATCCTTGTAGATTTTTTCTATACATAGAAACATATATTTAATAAAATTGATTTATATATACTATTCTGTAATTAGTTTTTCAACTTAATAATATATGGACATCTTTCCATGTCAGTATACTTGATACTTATTATTTTTAAGAATTATGTAATAATCCATTGAAAGAATTCACCTTATTTAACCAGTGTCTTCTGGAAAGACATTTAAATTGCATCTACTTTTTCCTCCTATAAACCATATAGTAATGTTTCTGAATTTAGAGTGAGTTTGGAAAGGAAAAAGAAGTAAGTGGTAGAAAAATTATGATAAATGCCAGTGGGTAAGTCATTAAGCCAACGATGGTAGTTTTAAGGAAGATTTGGCAAAATAACATCATTTACTAGTATTTATGATGAACCAGGTCCCAGTTAGTTGTGATCCATGCTGCCATTTTCTTAATACTGCTACTATTTTTACTTTAATAGACTCAGATTAATCATGATTCCACATAGTACTGGAAACATCCTGAGCTTTAGAGGCCTGGGCTTGAATCCTAGCGCAGGTCAGATCAGATTTATTATACTAGGTGCTGTTGCTATGCTATTTATTGAGGGTATAGGAATGATTAGGACACAATCTGTCCGGGGTGCCTGGGAGGCTCAGTCTGTTAATCATCCAACTCTATTTTGGGTCAGGTCATGATCTCAGAGTTTGTGAGTTCATGCCCTAAGTCGGGTGCCCTGCCCACTAGGGATTCCCTCTCTCCCTGTCTCTCTGCCCCTCTCACCCACCAAAAATAAATAAATAAACTTAAAATACACACACACACACACACACACACACACACACACACACACACCATCTGTCCTCCAGATTCTTACAGCCTGAGAGATGAAGCTGACATAATATCTATTTTGTTTGCTGCCTGTTCCTCCAGTGTCTAGAGCAGGGCCTAGTAATAGTAACCACTCAATGTTATTTGTTGAGTGAATGAACTTTAAGACTGTGCCAAGTGCTGTTAGAGGCATGCATAGAGTGCTATGACATGTCTTTCCAAGAAGAAGCCTTAAAAACTGAGTCTGATGGGGGTGCCTAGTTGGCTTAGTCAGTAGTGCATATGATCTTTGGTATCAAGGTCTTAGGATCATGAGTTTGAGCCCCACATTGGGTGTGGAGAGTACTTTAAAAGAAAAAGAAAAAGAAAAAACTAAGTCTGATGAGTCAAACAGAATTTCAGGAGAAAAGGATGAAAATAAGCCAGAACACGGCATTTACAAAGATGCAAAGAGAAGCGACTGCCACCATACAGGGTGCTGGGAACCATGAGAGAGGGCTAGAAAACAACACAGAGACCACAATAAAAGGGCTTTGACCCTCTGCTAGGAAGATCACATGTTTATTCTGAAGGGTTTGGAGAGTCTTTTACATTTTGTCCCCCTTTATCTGCAGTTCTGCTTTCCAAGGTTTCAGTTACTCACAGTAAACCAGGATCCGGAAGTAGAGGATCCTCTGATGTATCATCAGAAGGTCAGTAGTAGTCTAACTCCACGTCACAATGCCTGTGTCCTTCACCTCATTTCATCTCCTCACAGAGGCATTTTATCATCTCACATCACCACAAGAAGGGTAAGTACAGTACAATAAGATATTTTGAGAGAGATCACTTTCAAATAACTTTTTTTATATATACAGTTGACCCTTGAAAAACATTGGTTTGAACTGTGTAGGTCCACTTATATGTGAGGTTTTTTTTTTTTTATATAAGTACAGTACAGTAAATGTATTTTCTTTTCCTTATGATTCTCTTAACACTTTCTTTTCTCTAGCTTGCTTTATTGTAAGAATACAGTATGTAATACATACACAAAATATACATTAATTGACTTTTCTCGGTAAGGTTCTGGTCAACGCTAAGCTATTAGCTAAATATTGGGGGAGTCAAAAGTTATAGGCGAATTTTTGACTACGTGGTCAGCACCCCTAATCCTGTTGTTCAAGGACTAAGTATATTGTTATAAGTGCTCTATTTTATTATGATTTATTGTTGTTAATCTACTGTCACTAATTTATAAATTAAACTTAAAAAAAATTAAACTTTATCATAGGTATGTATGTATAGGAAAAAAACATAAAGTGTGGTACTATCTGTGGTTTCAGGCATCCACGGAGTTGTTAGAACTTACTCCCTCTAGATAAGGAGAGACTAATATATTTTAAGTAAGAGAGAGTTATGATAAGATTCATACTTTACAAGGAGGCTGCTTGTGATCCTCTGAAAACATTAAGGAAATGAAACTCCAGGAAGAGAAAGAAGGTAAGAGGCTATTGCAGTAATCCAAATGAAAGGTGATGGTGGCTGAGACCAGCCTAACCATCTTTCAGTTTCTCCTACACATCATAATTATCCTCCATTTTGTTTCTAACACATACAATTGTGAGAAGAGTTATCATACAGACTGTTCCTTCTGGCTGGAACACATATGCTCCCCCATTTTCAACCACCAGTTCTTACAAGCTTTAAAGTCTTAGCCTAAATGTCACTTCCTTAGGTAGCCTTCTTTGATACCCTGATCCCTCCTTAGCACTGAACATAATTATAAATGATAAATTATTTAATTACAAATTAAGCGGTTATTTATATGGTTATTGTTTGGATATATGCCTCACCCACTGGACTCTAGATTTCATGAGAAATGTGTGAGTGAGTGGGGAGGGAGAGATGTGAAGAGATTCAAGAGTGGATACATAGAATGTTATGTTTAAATGTTTGTGAAGATAGGGCAAGAAAACAAATCCAAGATTAAATGGAGTTTCCAATTTAAACCCTTGAGTTGATGCTGGTGGCATTCCTTGAGCTAGGAGACAGAGGCAGAGAAATAGGTTAAGTGGAAGACGTAATCATGAGTTCAGTTTGGGATATGTAGTGGGTACAAATCTTAAACCACAAAATCCAATGGGAAAGAAATACAACTTGGCAAAGTTTCCATAATAAGCTCTATATCCCATTGTGGGTTTTTTTTTTTTAAGTTTATTTATTTATTTTTGAGAGAGACAGACAGTGTAAGCAGGGTGGGGTGTGGGGCAGAGAGAAGAAGAGAGAGAATCCCAAGCAAGCTTCATGCTGTCAGCACAAACCTTGAAGCAATGCTCGAATTCATGAAACCGTGAGATCATGACCTGAGCTGAGATTAAGAGTAAACCACTTAGGGGCGCCTGGGTGGCGCAGTCGGTTAAGCGTCCGACTTCAGCCAGGTCACGATCTCGCGGTCCGTGAGTTCGAGCCCCGCGTCGGGCTCTGGGCTGATGGCTCAGAGCCTGGAGCCTGTTTCCGATTCTGTGTCTCTCTCTCTCTGCCCCTCCCCCGTTCATGCTCTGTCTCTCTCTGTCCCAAAAATAAATAAACGTTGAAAAAAAAAAAATTTAAAAAAAAAAAAAAAAAAAAGAGTAAACCACTTAATCAACTGAGCCATCCAGGCACCCCTATTAATTCCAGGCACCATTGTTAACTTCAGTCATCTCCAGCACTCACTCATGACAACTAAGGCTACTGTTATCTTAGAACTATTTTCTTTACTCTTGGAGTTACTTTGCATGTATTTTATTTGTGTCTTTTCCTCCTTGATTTTCTTTCCTTTTTCTTTCTAATTTTCTCTTTTTCCAAGCTGTAATGTTATTAAAGCAATGTTTGTTACTGCTGTTTGACATCACTATCAAGATTACAACAAAATAAATGTGTTTATAAATTAAAATATGAATGATTTTCACTAGAAATAAGGAGATGATTTTGAAGGGGAAAAATTTATTAAATATTGGAATGGATAACCAAGGAGTGTAAGGGATTGCCATCTGGTAAATCCTCAAACTTGGAAGGAGTTTAAAGAGGACTGTTTTTGTAAACAAAACAAAACATATATGTGTGTGTGTGTGTGTGTGTATGTATTCGTATATATATTCATATATAAGCAAATGTAAGCAAATAAATCCCTTTATTGTTTATTAGTTTGTGTTGGGTTTCTGTCCCTTTCCGTCCAAGGAGTACCTACAAATTCAGGGTCTTTGTCCTGTAAGGTGATTGATACTATGCAATGTTTTCTTTCATCCATGGTATTCAAAGTCATTTGTGACAGATTTTCAGTTTCTGGTAAAGAAACTGGCTATCTGAAACAACCAATGGGGTAAGCGTAACACTTCTGGTGTTTTTCTGTCCTTTGTATCGACACTATGGCTAGCCCAAAGAAAAATCAAATCCACTTATTCTATCTATAAATAAGTTTCCGTTTAAAGCAGGATCCCTTTTGTGGAAAATAAATTGAAGAGGAAACAATTTATCCTATCCAATTTTCCTCTATCATCCAGGGCAGAAGCTCTTTTCACTTCAACAGAATGAAAAGGGAATCTGAGAAAGATTCTGGGAAGTCTCCTTACAGTTAGTATTCTTTCCTACTGCGAAGGATGAATTCACCCAAACTTTTAGAAGTGCAGAATGAATAGGTAGTGAAGGAAGGTAATTTCCCACTTTGAGGGAAAGATGCTGGTGACTCAAAGAGTAAGAGAAAGTAGAATTGCAATGAGAAAATAAAATTGGATAAGAAAGAAAACTAAAACAGGAAAATAACCTTACTCAGCATTTTCTTTGTGGTTCTTTTCTTTAACTTACATAAAGTGTACTTTCCAATGGCGTGGTCATTCAGCCATTAAACAAATAGATATAAAGCTCACTGTGACCTAGGCACCAGGTAAATGCTGAGGATGCAACAAAGAGTAAGATACCGATGAGTCCATCTATATTTGTATGAGTCAGAATTAGATTCTAGGAAGGAAAGAAAATGAATATCAAACACCCACTGTATTATTGTACTGAGGTTCTCCAAGCACCCCAAACACCCTAGGCAATGGGCAAAAGGAGGAGGATGCTTAGTCTATTCCTAAGGTAATGAAGAGGGAAGTTTGGAAGACAGGACACCTGACTCTGGTCTGAAAGTCTCAAGACTGTGATGGCCTGCTTTTCTGACAAAAGAGCTAAGCAAGCAGGCTGTGTTGGGAAAGGCCCGCATCCAAAGTTTGGTGCTATAGAGGATGCATGAGCCATATATGGACTCAGATAAACAGGCTGGACTTACCCAAGAGGAACACTTGAAGGTTGTGGTTATGTCAGCAGAGAAGTAGATTATTGGAAACCCCTGGAAACTATCAAAGACAGACAAAGCTAGACACGATAAAAATGGTAAGGACAAATTTTAATCAGTTATATAGTATCGCAACAGGGGAAAGAGTCCTGTGTGAACTGAACTCAACTTCAATTTGTACAGAAGTGACTGGCATTTTAAAGGGAGGATAAAGGAAAAGGGAGAGGGGAGAGCAGGGGCTCCATACAATCAGGGAAATGAAAACTCCCAAAAAGTTTGGGAAGGGGGTGGGTTTCCTGTGTGTAACACATTTGAGCTTGTTAATTTGCCCTTATCAAAGTTAAGAGTTCTGCCTTTCCACAGAGAGTGGGAGACAGGGGTTCCATCTTTAAGTGTTGGCTAGAACACACAGTAAGTTCTTTTAGCAACATTGAGTTTTCTCTGGTAGGCACTTTAAGTGCTATTGTCATCCTAGGGATGAAGCTTTGGAATGTTAGCAACTGTCAGTGTTTGTTTAAGTTTTTATAGATCAAGATTGAAGCCTACTTTCTCCAGCTCAGAGGCTCAGAGGATCCTGGCTGGAGTTTGGTCAAGGAGAAACTCTTTGTGAAAACCAGGAGCTAAGGAAGGCTGGTCAGCTAGAGGAACCAGGGGGAGCCCACAAATACAGTTCTTAAGGTCAGAAATTCTCAAAGTGTTGGGCATCCTGGTGGCTCGGCCAGTTGAGAGTCTGATTTTATTTCAGCTCAGGTCATGATCTCACAGTTGCAAGATGGAGCCCCACATCCAGCTCTGCACTGACAGCACGTGCACACACTCTCTCAAAATAAATAAACTTAAAAAAAGAAAAAGAAATTCTCAAAGTGGTAAGGGTTTACTAAATCCCTGGAAAAGAGCTGTGTGGGAGAGAATCAACATTTGGAATGCATGCAATCTAGAGGGCATCAGTACCAGATTAAACAAAGAATGAAACAATGAAACAAGAGAAGGCAATGAAATTCAGGGCAGGAAAGTAGTAGGTAAGACACTGACCACACCCCTTTCCCCACCAAAGGTTTAAAACCTATAAAGATTAAAGTTTGAGGGAAGGGAGAATTTGAATTGGTGACAGTTTGGAATATACATGATCTGAAAGTGATGGTGAAAATACTATGGAATATGCCTGAGATTTTGTCCTAAGAAAGACAAGAACCATCCTAGAGAGAGGGTTTAAATGCCCAAGACTGAGCAGGAATAGAGTTGTTTTCTGTTTGCACCCTACCAAGTCTAGCTTATTTATTACACTATATGCACATTCTCCTCCGTTACTTCACCTTCAAAATATCCCCCGAATAGTGACTCTATTTGCATATACGAAAGCACAGGGTGGTTATGCATGGATGGGAAGTTTTCTGGTCTCCATCATATTCTGAAAGGAGTCTATTGATCCCCAACTGAAAAGCTTATACTAGGCCACTGGGTCTCAACTCCACTTATCTATGTCCTTCTCCTTTTGTTAATCACAAATATTTTGTGTTGCCCCCTAAACGGTAATTTCTAGTAAAACACAATTCAATGTGTAAATGCTTAGTTCCAGTTTCAGTGAAATGCATAATGGGATAGTCATATGTTTGTACTGTTAAAAAACAACAACAAAAAAAAACCCTCAAAAACAAACAAAACAAAAAACAGGAAAAAACAACAATAAGAACACAGGCCCAAAATGGTATCACTTATCCTAAGACCCACCTCACCAAGCAAACTTAACTTGATTAAATTTGACCCTCCCAGAAATGAAATCTTAAAGGAATGGGGAGTCACCTGATCAGCACTAGTTAGGTAATCTGCCAGATAGATCCCTGCCATCCTGTAAGAGTAAGTAACCTTGCAATAACCAACCCCCTTTATTGTTTAACTTCCTGGTTCCTGCTCCCTTCTGCCCGTAAAAGTCTTCCATTTTCTACAGCTCCTTGGAGTGCCTACAGTTCGGAATGTTTCCTGATAAAAAGTTTCTCATGAAAGTATGATTTTCTTCCAGTTTACTCAGTAGTTGTACTTCTACAAAATTGACTGTACATTAGAGTGGCATAGGAAATGGTTAATGTCAATCTTTTAGAAGTTAGATTGACAAAATTTGGATTTACTAAATGCTATCTTTGTAACAATCAAAAGCACCCTCCCAGATTTCGGGGCACCCTCAGGGGATAGGCCTGCCATATTCAGTGTTGATGAACTGGGCAGGTCTGTGAAGGTCACCAACCCCACTTCTCCCTCAGGCCTCAGTTCTCACCCACCACTCCCTCCTGTCTTTCCTGGGGGGGGGGGGCGAATTCATGGACAAAACAAATCTCTTTACAGTATTTTTCTTTTAGAAATGCTAAGGACTTAAGGAAATCACTAGATCTGATTACTTAATAAAGGGAAATCTTTTTTTTTTTTTTTTACCTCCCTGTGTTGCAGGATTTTTTTACCTCAATACCCAAGGTTTATTGTCTCACTGCTTCAAAGAATGAAGAGGTGGACACAAAATGAGCAGCAGGCAAAAGTTTATTTAAGTATAAGATAAAATCAGAAAGTAAGAATAGTATGAAAGTTCTCTTTACAGAGAGGGGGCATTCGAAAGTGAATGCCAGTGACAATAGGCAAGGATTTTGTTTTATAAGGTTTTGATTTCACCCCCACCTCCTTCTCCCTTGTTTCTTCTCAGGTCGTACGTCCTCAGGTCTTACCCTTATTGGCCAGGTAACTCTAAATGCCTAGTCATTCCTTTTTGATTGGTTCCTTTCTATTATATGAGGGGTGGTCTATGGATGGGCCATATGTCTTATGGTCTAGTATTTATTTATTTATTTATTTATTTATTTATTTATTTAAACCACACAAACTTTTATTAACAATTTGAACAACTATTGAGAAAACCAGAAATTCATCAATTACTGAAACTGATAATTTCTAAACTTAAATTGGGACAAATGGCTAGAGTGGAGTACTACTTATTTTTAGTCAGATCTTTTGTCAAATTCCTGAGAGGAGCCTGAGGGGTAGTAGGTGGTATCTGTTACAATCTTAAGAGGAACCTTATGCCTAAGGGGCTTTGCTGTGGTCAGAAGCTCCCAGCATTGTTCCAAAATACTGTTTTTCCCCACCCAGGGACCTCATGTCCTAATCTTTCCCCTCTGCCTATTGAATCGTATCTTTTCCTATCATACCTGGGTGGACACAACTAAAAAGAAATCTTAATTGGACTTTGGATGCTCTACCACTCCCTTTTCACTTATATACTCATCGTTATAAATGAATGTTCTCTACCATTCCTTTATATGAATTTTGTTTTCAGAAGATTATCTCTCTACACTTGAGGACTCTCTTGTAGAACGTTACTAAATCCCTTTTGAAAGTTCACAAGTGTCCATTTTCAGTTCTCATGGATCTGTGTATTTTCCTGCGACCAGTTTCTCCTAATTCCCTAAGCAGTGGTCCCTTAAGTCTTTCTTCAGGTCTTCTAACCAATCCATCACTCCCCTGAAAAACTCAGTTTCTACCTTACTGAGGTAATTGAAAGTTATGTAAAGTCCTTGCCTCTCTCACTTCCCAAAACAACTTTCTGTATGAGCCTACATCTTTAAGGAGAAAAAATAAGAGACCCAAGATAGAGTGCTAAATCAAAGAGTTTTTACCAATGAGCAGAGGAACCCCAATCCAGCTGAGTCTAGTCTCTAGGGGATGCAGTTTGGGGAAAGGGAAAATGGTGTCATATTTTAAAGCAAAAAACCACAAACTGTGTCCTTCCTGTATTAGGACAGTCTCTGTGAGCAAACACTGGGCGGGGCTGGAAGGGAGCCTCTGCATTTGTGGGGTTCCTGCCTCACTTTCAGCAGCCTCAAACCATGGTCTGAGACCCCCTTCCTTCAGGTGAAATCTCCATGCCATTGGATCTATGTAGAAAGAGCCAGGAGCAAAATTTTAATCACCTAAGAAGTCTACCTGTGTCAGTAGAAATAAACAAACTGGCAGAAATTCTACTGTATCTACAACTGATACAGCAGAGATAACTTTATTACTTAAAAGTTGGGTGAAGAAATAAATTTACAAAAAGAATTCTGCTGCCTGTAGACCCAAAGGAAAAGTAAAATTGTTTTATGAGAATCCACTCTCAGTATATAATGTGAATGGTCCTGCTAATTAGAATAGCAAAGTTATGAAACATGTTCATATGGAATTAAAAATTTTATTTACATAAATTACTACCATTGTGTTGTAATATTCTGATTGTCTTAAGATGTTACCCTTCTGTCTGCCTCTGTGTCAAGTACCTCTTTATGCCCCCCAGCTTATTTTGAAGGGCCTGATAACACGTGTTCTCAAGAGCAATACTTCCTCTGCTTTCAGATGCCACCTCCTTAACCTTTATGAAATCTCTAGAAGATTGGTTAATTTTCCCTTTGCTAAGACATAGTAGTGACATTTTCAGAGAAATTACTTCCAGGCTGTTAAATTATGGGTGATTGTCTTACCATTTTGTATTTTCCATACTTTGAATAATAAACATCTGGGTTTTTTCTTTTTTAACTTCAAGAGATGTTAAAAGTACAGACAAGTGCTGAGAAAAACATAATACCTGTGTTCCTATAACCTAGACCTCATCTATAATGTTTATAACTAACAAAGTAATACAAAATTATTATATGTTGTAAGACGGATGCATGAGATTAAATACCTACATGACAGCTTCAAATTCAATTTGTGGGTTTTCAGCATGAGCTTCATCTCTTTGCACTGCTGATTTTTTTTTCATTTATTCTGATTATGAATAAAGTAAAACATTCTCTTATAGAATGTAAAGAGGCAGACTGGTGGTGGAATCCCAAAAGAGAGGTCATTACTAAATGTGTAAAACGTGAGATAGTTTTTTCTCAAGCTCTAGAGAGAGTAAAAATCACAGGTGAGGAATAATTTAAAAGGATGAAGATGCACTTGCTCTGGAAATAATGATGGAGCTTCTCTGTGTCAAATACTCAAGTACTCATTTAACCTTGACAACAATGTCACAGGATATCATTTCATTATTGTTCTGTTATGGAAAAGGAAACTGATACAGCAAGTATAAGTGGCTTGCTTACAGTTACACAACTGTTAGGTGGTGGCACTGGGAATATTAACCAAGACAGCCTACCTCCAGGGTCAATGTGTTTAACCTCTATCTTCTCTGGACCTCCCACAGGTAAAAATGCTAGAACCTCAAGTTCTAAATCAGGTCCACCTTTCTCACAGTAGAACCTAAGAAGTATATCAGTTATATATTGCGTCTTAAAAAAAATGCCAAAACTCGGTTTTCAACAACAATAATCTATTTAGCTCCCAGGTCTGTAATATTGAATGGGGTTCAGCAAGGGAGCTCATCTCTGATCCATCAGTGTCAAGTGAAGCAGCAAGATCCACTTCCCATTTAGCTCACCTTCATTGCTGGTTAGTTGGTGGTGACTGATACTGAGAACTCAGCCAGGTATGAAAACGGGGGAGAGGGACATGATTCCTTTGTGTGTAGGTATTTTCACAATCTGCTTCAAGTTTCTCGGGGCATAATGGATGGGTTTCAAGGGCCAGCAACCAAAAGGGACAGGAAGTGGAGTCTGCCAGTGTTTTAAGGCCTGGAGCTAGAACCTGTCATGGCATCACTTCTGCTATATTCTATTGGTCAAACACAGAGCCCAGATTCGGGGGAGGGGACATATACTCTGCCTCTCAATGGGAGAAGCACCAAAGCATTTGGGACCATGTTTTAAAAACTTCTGTGCCTATTAGATTTCATCTCCAAGTCTGGATAGCTGGGTCCCCTCAGCTTTTGATGACCCTGAGGCTCTCAGTGAAATGAGCTGACTTCAGGCCCTGTTGTAGACTGCATACTGAAGTTACCCTTCTCACCAACACCCTGGAAGACCTAGCAAGTAACACCCCACTCTAGGACGGAAAAAGATCCACCCAACCCCACACTCCACCTGTGGTGTCAGTGGTATCAGACCTCAAATCTTAGATCAGGCCTCCCACCATTTACAACAGTCCTTGTGTTGTGAGACTTTTCTGAACTGCTGTTTTAATTTCTGTGAGTGTCCCACTTGGAGATATCTTGGTAAGCCTGGGTCAGATGGTACTGAAAGAAACAGCATACAGGACAACCCTCAAAATCAAACTGCTCTGCTGACCCTTCCTACCTCAAATCTGACTATGCTCTCTGACTCTCCTACGTAGAATGAGCTTTTTTGGCAGTAGGGACCCTCAGTCTAGGAGGTTAAGAGGGACTCTTAGGTGCCCACCCCATCTCCTTATTTTTCTCATTTCTCTGTTCTTCCCACAGTACATCTATTTTTGAAAGCTTCAGTTCTAGGCGACAAAGGCCACATGATTTTTTAGACCTGGTATAAAATGAAAAGTCAGTTCCCTTGTTCAAATACCAGGGAAAAAGCTCCCTTAAAGGCTCTAAAATATAATGTTTATTTATATTTATTTATTTATTTATTTTGAGAGAGAGAGAGAGAGAGAGAGCAAGCATGATCAGGGGAAGGGCAGAAAGAGAGGGAGACACAGAATCCAAAACAGGCTCCAGGCCCTGAGCTGTCAGCACAGAGCCCGACATGGGGCTTGAACTCACAAGCCATGAGATCATGACCTGAGCTGAAGTCAGACGCTTAACTGACTGAGCCACCCAGACACCCCTAAAAGGCACCAAAATATGAAGTTTTCATTATCTCCTATAGTCTCTCCCCTGCCTTGTCATGGTATTTTGTTGTTCTAAGTAAGAAAAAGTAAGCATGAATTTTACCATTATTTATATAGTATGCAATGTCAGTTTTAAATGCAAATGTTAGAGCATTTAACTTGCATGCATAGTTACCAAAATTGCACAATTTATATTTCATAGTTTGTATTTGTGTATATATACTTTGTTCTTACCAGAAC
This sequence comes from Lynx rufus, assembly GCF_022079265.1. NCBI lineage: Eukaryota > Metazoa > Chordata > Mammalia > Carnivora > Felidae > Lynx > Lynx rufus. The sequence goes on along the minus strand of NW_025814823.1, from coordinate 125,395,063 downwards.
CGTGAAACACTGTTTAAAACTAACTCATCTGTTTTTATTTCACTTCCTTTTTATAATGCTATAATTTTATTTATTTATTTATTTATTTATTTATTTATTTAATAATGCTATAATTTAAACCCAGATTCATTTATTCTTTTCCAAAGAGAAATTAGAGCATAAATGTAAATAAGAGATCCAAATGACTACTTCCCCAGGCATAGGGTCTCTTCTGGGACGATAGAAATGTCTTGAAACTAGAAAGAGATGGTGACTGCATGACTATTTCACTTCTTGACATGCATCCGTTGTACCACTACATCTTACTTTCAGCTTTCTGATGAGCAAGGAATGACTTAAAGGGGGAAAAATGAGTTGCCCTTTATTTCCCTTTACTTTTATGGCATTATGTTCACATGGCTCATATAAGAGATTAGCAAAGGTAAGAAAGGAAATGGCAAGGTATCTAGATGGTTTGTGCTTCTTAGAACACCAGTGCTTTTTTTACTGTTTTGGAAACAAGTTCTGGTGGAAGAAGATTAACATGGCCCTGGTGACTGTCAGAACCTCCCACTTTACTCAGTCATAGATGTACTATACTATCTAGTACTTGGTTTGAGTCACAGGGAACTCCCAGACATTGTAGACAGGAGAAATTCTGTGCCCATGGGCATCACAAATGATAAGTGCAAATGGACAGACAGGAACAGCAGACACACACATTGTGTGTATCTCGTCTGTTTCTGCACTGGCTTCATTGTTCCATTGAAGCTCACTTGCAAAACAGAAGTTCCAACATAGAATTTTTAACAGTTTTAAGAGAGTGACAGCAGAACATTAACTACATACAGGACATTTCTGAACAGGGAGCCCTGCGTTACTTTCTTAAGTTGTGTATCCCTGAAGTCCACCTTGGTCCCAGGGCCAAAATTCAACCCTCTCAGTATGTTTACCAGGTCCTGAGCAAAGACAGAGCCTGGAAAATTATTGTAATATTGGGACCTAATTTGCAATTAAAATAAAAAATTTTGTTAAAGTTTATTTTGTGAAAGAGAGTGTGCATGTGTGCGTGCATGCAAGCAGGGGAGAGGTGAGAGAGAGAGAGAGAGAGAGAGAGAGAGAACCCACAACAGGCTCCATGCTCAGATCAGCACAAAGCCCAACAAGGGGCTTGATCCCATAACTGTGAGATCATGCCCAAGCTGAAATCAAGACTTAGATGTTCAACCAATTGAGCCACCCAGGTGCCCCTAAAATAAATTTTTTTAAGTTATTCTATTTTTTTTTTAGTGTATTTATTTTGAGACACAGAGAGAGTGCAAGCAGGGGAGGGGCAGAGAAAGAGGGGGACAAAGGATCTAAAGTGGGATCTGTGCTGACAGCAGAGAGCCCGATGTGGGGCTTCAACTCAACAGCCATGAGATCATGACCTGAGCCCAAGTCAGGCGCTTAACCAACTGAGCCACCCAGGTATCCCCAAAATTATTTTACTATTAAATTAGATGGGATATTTAATGACATTATGGGTTGCAGTTAGACATTCTCTAACTGGAAGCTCTCTTCCCTAGCCCTGTTACTGTTTGATTTTCTGATTTCCTTTTCTTTATCCATTCTCTTTCATTTAAACTGATATATAATTGACATTTAGCAATGCACAAATCTTAAGTGGGTAGCTCAATGACTTTTTACCTATGTATACACCCATTAACCACTACCTAGGCATGATATGGAATATTGCTTTCACCACTGTAAGTTCTCTTGCACCCATTCCCAATCAGTAACCACCAGCCCCCCACCAGGCGTTGCCATTATTCTGATTTCTGCTATCCTAGGACTTCTTAAAAATGGAGTCAAAGAGTGTGTATTCTTTTATGTCTGCCCTACATCATGTTTCTGAGATTCATCTATACTGTTGCTGGTATTCTATTAGATGAATATATCCAAATTTATTTATTCATTCAAGCGTTAATGGATATTTGAGTTGTTTCTACTTTGGAGCTATTATAAATTAAGCTACTGTGAACACTCTTATACAGGTTTTTATGTGGACATTTGTTTTTATTTCTTTTGGATAAATACTTAAGAGTGGAAATGGTGGGTTATAGAGTGGCATATAGTTTAGTAGAAATTGCCACAGTTTGGCAAAGTAATTATATATTTTCACACTTCCATTAGCAGTGTATGCTAATCTTTTGTTTTTTAGCTTCCTCCTTTTTTTCTTTTTATTTTGCCCCTTTGCTTCCTCATAATCATTTCCATATAATTGAGAAGAGAGCTCTTAATTTAGGAACAAACTGTGTTCATAGCCAGAATATAGAAACAATTGAAAGTCTGAAGGTCCTAAGCAAGTTAATTCTAGTAATATTTCAAAGAAAAGATATGGGTACTTGTGTCTATGCATGTGTGTGTTGAGGGAATGTGTGTTCTTAGATAATTCATGGGGCAAACTGGAAAATGGGAACTTTAGGAACATAAAGCATATTCCCTTACTCTGTATATTTCAATTTAATCTTTAAAAATTAGCTGTCTCAGAATAGTGTAAGAGATTAACTGTTTTTAGAATTTTTTTAAGTTTATTTATTTTGAGAGAGAGAGCACACACATGCAGGGGAGGGTTAGAGAGAAAGGGAGACAGAGAATCCCAAGCAGGCTCTGTGCTGTCAGCGCAGAGCCCGACACAGGGCTCAAACTCATGAACTGTGAGATCATGACCTGAGCTGAAGTCAGATGCTTAACCAACTGAGCCACTAAGGTGCCCCAAGGGATGATTTTTTTTTTTTTAACTTTGAGATATTTATTAATGGCTATTATGTCCAACCTAGATGGAAAAGATAATTTAGGGGCGCCTGGGTGGCTCAGTCGGTTAAGCGGCCGACTTCAGCTCAGGTCACGATCTCGCAGTCCGTGAGTTCGAGCCCCGCATCGGGCTCTGGGCTGATGGCTCAGAGCCTGCAGCCTGCTTCCGATTCTGTGTCTCCCTCTCTCTCTGCCCCTCCCCCGTTCATGCTCTGTCTCTCTCTGTCTCAAAAATAAATAAAACGTTAAAAAAAAATTTAAAAAAAAAAAAAAAAGATAATTTAACAGATAGTGCAAGATAAGGTTATCTATTTTTTCTTCTTTAAAAAAATGTTCATTTATTTATTTTGAGAGAGAGAGAAAAAGTGCCAGTGGGGGAGGGGGCAGACAAGAGGGTGAGACAGAATCCCAAGCAGGCTCCCCACTCAGTGTGGAACCCCGGTGCAGGGCTCCAACTCAGGTGGTGAGATCATGACCTGAGCTGAAATCAAGAGTCAGACACTTAAGGGACTGAGCCACCCAGGTACTCCATTGTTATCTATTTTTATTGAATTCATTAATGCTTTACTATCTGAGAGGCCTCAGCATTTCTTTGTTTTTTCTTCCACAAAATCTTCCTTGTTGATAAAAGAGCTACCACATTTAAGAAATTAAAAAAACAAGTATATATATAAAACAACATTGCTAAGATTCTATGGAAACAGAAGAGAGTCACAGACTTACAGCTGTGATTACCTCACCTATCCCAGCTCAAAGGGAAGCTGGGACTTACAGGGTTGCTGGTCAGTAGTAGTGAGTGGCTTAGGGACCTGATCCCAGAAGAGGGCAGCCAAGAGCTGCCTTAACTACTATGGAGAGACCCAGCTGAGACCTTCAAGAGTGATTATGAAAGTGTTTCTTGTCCATTGTGGAAATTCCCAGAAACATATAGGACTACTTTGGGGCCTGCTGAGCTCAAACTTGACTAGACAAGGAATATAGTTAGTAGAGGAAGTTAAGAACCAGCTAAGGTACCCTAGAGTGAGATTAAGAAAAAGCAGAAAGTTGCTGTCATGTGTCAAAGTCAGAGACAAGAGAGAGACAGATGCAAGATCAAGATCCATAAAAGGAACTGTTGGCTGGCAAGTTTTTTCTATTTTTCAGAAATATCTTTCCTTTTAAAATATTTGTGGTCTTACGATACACAACAAAATCGCAACAAAAGCTTGTTCTAATAATGAGTTAAGGGGCCCTTACAGGGCTAGAAGCCCGAAGGAAGTTGTGATATACCACTGTGTCAGGACTTATGCTGCCTTTGAAGTATTTTGGGGAGTAAGGACTAATGCTTAAACTCTCTCCAGATGTTAGCTGAGGTCTCGTATGTTATGAGATCAAACAGGATTGGCTTGAATGCTCACTACTTACTATGGGAACCTTCCCTAAAGTTTCTGTGCATCGCTGGGAGAGACAGGCAGGTGTTGGGTATTATGTTCTTATGGTCACCATCATATATCTAAAGCATAGCGTTTAGAACAAATTCTGGCACATTTTACAAGTGGTAATTATTTCTCCATCTTCATTCTTTTTCCTTACACCTCCTTCTCCTTGTTATTATTATGACTTCTGGCTCTGAGTTCCTGCTTCTACTGAACATGGTCAGCTCATGGATTGTCTCACTATTTCTTACCCAGGTTGTCCCATTCGGCACCATGTGAATCACTTGGTCATTTCCATTCCCTTTCTCAACTGATACATGCTCATAACACCACCACCCCCTATCCCCTCAACACACACAGATGTGTGTATCTGATAGCATGAAACACTTGTTTTTATCAGAATTTAGTGAAAATTTGGGAGACAACTGGGGTATGAATACTTATAGCTCAACAGTGTGAACTCATTCCATTTTAAGATTGAGAACTTCTTTTTTTTTTAAATGGCTACACTAATGCTTCAACAAAGCTCAATTTTATTTTTTTAATTAATTAATTAATTTTAAGTAAGCTGTATCCCAAGTTGGGGCTTGAACTTACAACCCTGAGATCAAGAGTCACATGCTCCACCAACTGAGCCAGCCAGGTGTCCCCAAAACTGGTCACTTTTTCTTCTTCTTTTTTTTAAATATATTATTCTATTTTTTATTTTATTTTTTTATGAAAAATTTTTAATGTTTATTTATTTTTGAGAGAGAAAAACAGAGCATGAGTGGGGGAGAGGTAGAGAGAGAGGGAGACACAGATTCTGAAACAGGCTCCAGGCTCTGAGCTGTCAGCACAGAGCCTGATGCAGGGCTTGAACTTGGGAACAGCAAGATCATGACCTGAGCTGAAGTCAGATGCTTAACTGACGCAACCACCCAGGTGCCCTATTTTTTATTTTTTTAAGGTTTATTTATTTATTTTGAGAGACAGCACATGAGCAGGGGAGGGACAGAGACAGAGAAAGGAGAGAATCCCAAGCAGATTCTCCACTGTCAGTGCAGAGCCCATTGTGGGGCTTGATTTCATGAACCATGAGATCATGACCTGAGTTGAAATTAAGAGTTGGATGCTTAACCACCTGAGTCACCCAGACGCCCTGAAAACTGGGCACTTCTTAAAAGTCCTTTTCTCAGGTATCAGTCTACTCAGTTCCCACCCATATAGAGGTTCAGCCATACACTAGCTAGCTTGTTTCTCTTCCTCTCTCCTGGGTCTCTTATCTCATTAGCACCTTCTCCTTCCTGGACTCTAGCCCCCAATGCAAATTCTTGTTCTTTATGCAGAGCACAGCAGTTCTCACTGGTGTCTGCTTCCAAGCTAAAGTCCAGACACACTTTGCATATCCCAACCTATCCAAATGTTCAGCAGAACAAAAAAACTTTTTATTTGCCATGTTCCATTCTCCTGCTAAGGACATTCTGGGTGTAAATTTCATTTTCTACTTCTTCTTTGCACAAGGCAGGAAAAGTGAGGGAGATTTAGCAGGAAGCTACCTGGAATAAGACAAAGTGGTACAGAAGTAACACATCCTAGGGAAGAGATTAATGTTTGCAGAACAAGTATCTGCAGGAATATGGCATGGCAGTCTGGCAACCCAAAACCTAGAGGAATTCAGTTAGTAGGTAATAGGCATACTAAAAATTTTATCCAAAATAAGTCAGGGGTGCCTGGGTGGGTCAGTTGGTTAAACATAAAACTTCGGCTCAGGTCATGATATCATGGTTCATGGATTCAGCCCCATATTGGGCTCTGTGCTGACAGTTCACAGCCTGGAGCTTGCTTTGGATTCTGTGTCTCCCTCTCTCTCACTGCCCCTCCTCAAAAATATTAAATAAACATTAAAAAATTAAAGAAAACAAAATAAGTCAGTGGGAGTATAGAAATGAGTCCTCCCCCACCTCCAGAAAAATGGGTCTGGTAGGTAAGATAGCCAACCAACTCCATGCAATTACTAGGGGAGCTGATAAAGCTCACCCATATTCCTGAAGAATATGGGGCCTCAAGGAGTATGAAAGAAATCTCAAAAACTGAAAACTTTGTGTGAAAAGGATTTGAATAAACATCCTAGCTGCTTGATATGGACTTGAAGACCCTCTGGTGTAATTAAAAATATTTCCATTCTTGGGGGAAACAAATGTGATTAAATAAAAGTTATTGCTATCACTATTAAGAGAGTCACACCAATCATTATGTGCTTCTTCCAATAAGACAAATTGTACCAACTGCAAAAAGGGAAAAGAAAATGAAATGGTATTATAACTTCACTGAAAATCTATTAAAAAATTGGCCAAGTATAGCATAAATGTAATCAGTCATTTTTATGCAAAGTCATAATAGTAACAATAGTATAGAAGTCATGTAGGAAGACAGACAGACCAGTGGAACAGAATAGAGAGCTTAGAAATATGTGGAAATTTGATATTTGATAAAGGCAGCACCACAAAACAATATAGAAAGGATTATTTCCTATGCAGCATGAGAAAACTGGCTATTATACAGGGAAAAATCAAGTTGGATACTGCATTGTTACCATATGCAAAGGGGATTCAAAATGGATTTTACAACCTACTAATGTAATAGAAAATACAGAGACTATCTTTATGAACCAGGGGGACAGCTTATTAAGCAAGGCCCAAAAATACAAACATGAGATGAAAAATGATAATTCCGACTGCATAAAATTTAAGGATTTCTGTTCAATAAAGTACAAACTTAGATGACAGCTGACTGGCTAGGACAAGATATTAGCAATGACTAACATTTACAGGACGCTTAAACTAGAATATACAAAGAACTCCTGCAAATAACTAGAAATAAAATTAGAAACTGAATAGAAAACTAGGTAAAAGATATGAATAAGAGATTTGAAGTAAGGAAAGAGCAGAGAGGTAACAAATAATGAAGAGCTACTCAACATCACCAGTAAGCAGATAAATAAAAAAGCAAAATGATACACAATTTTACATCTGTCAGATTGGCAAAAATTAGGAAAGATGGTACACATCAGTTTGGCAAGAATATGGGGAAATAGTATAAACTGATACAGGTATTCTGAAAAGCAATCTGGCAGAATTCAGTGAAGATGAGTTAGTGTGTGCCTCAGACTCCATTATCTCAAGGTATACATATACCAGAGAAATTCTTGAATGGATCTGAAGAATTCTACAGTAATACTCATTGCAGTGTTTCTGGAAATAGTGAGCCAGAGACATGTTAGGGATGGGTACGTAAAATGTGGGGGATGTGGAATTCTATGCAGGTAGAAGAAATTATATATACACATGTATATGTATAAATTAAGAAGTATGATGTACTTAAACTTCTACAAGTGAAGTCTAATATGAAAAGTAATAAATAAATGATAAAAACCATACACTTATGCAGTATTAACCGCCTTGAAAATATTTTGGTAAAAATAATAGATAATTGCAATGAAGATGGTATAAAATAGACTTAAGGAACACTGACGTTACTAGATATTTGAAGATGACAACTTAAAGAAAACAAAGGAAAACAAAACAAATACCATAAGTATGTTCTTTCCAAGTCAATTTATAAATCAATACCTTCCCAATGAAAACGCCAATAGGAGTTTTCGTTGAACTAGGTAAAAGTGATAGAAAGCTCATTAAATATAAAGTTTACTAAGCAGGTTAAGCTATCAAAGAATAGCCTGAATGAGAAGAGCAAAGAAAGAGACAGTAGCTTTCAAAATAGGATATCACATTGTGATGCAACAAGCATTTATAAAAGGGCACAAAATAGATTCATGGAACTGCACAGAAACCTCAGAAATAGAACTTTATTATGCAATAATTTACTGTGTAATAAAAGAGACACTACAAAATAAAGGCAGAGGGAAGCATGATTTTATGAATGCTTAGACAACTAGTCGATAATCTGGAGAAAATTAATTTAGAGCCATAAAACTTAGAGCCTTATGTACCAAAATAGTTTCTTATTTAAATCAATTCTTCTAAGCATTTTACATGTAGTATTTCATTTAATCTTTACAATAACTTTGTGAGATACATATAATTATTACAATGATTTCATAGTGAAAACTGAGGCATAGAAAAATTTTAAAACTTATCTACCATCAAGTCATTAGTATGTGGTAAGGGCAGGATTTGAACTCAAGCAATCTAATACCAGAAATATGTTTTTATCCAGTGCATTATGAACAGCCTACTGTCTGCCAGGCACTGTGCTTAGCATTATCTCATATACTCCTTGTGGTGGATTGTCTACAAAGGGAGCAGCCAAATTCCTCCCTTCTGTGTAGTTGCTGCTCTTCCTATTAAGAGATGGAGTCTATTTCCCTTCCCTTGAATTTGCACTGGCTTTATGACCTGTTTTGGCCAAAAGAATGCAGCAAAAATAATGTCATATGAATTCGAGAGGTCAGGTCTCCAAAGGCCCAGCAGCTGATGCTTTCATTCGCTTGGAACCCTGAGCTCCATATGGAGGGAGAGGCCCATCTAGCCTCCAGGTATTCTGGCGTTCCCAGCTGTGAGTGATTCTGGATCCCCCAGCTCCAATTGAGCTTTCAGATGATTGCAGCTGCCTGATAACCCCAGGCAAGATGTACAGAAGAATTGACCAGGTGAGCCAAACATAGAAGCCGAATTAAGAGCAAGTAAATTGTTTTGGGCCACAAAGTTTTGGGGTAATTTGTCACACACTATAGGTAGCAAAAATTCTCCTCATAATCCTATGAAGTAACTTAGAACTTACTATTCTAAGTCTGCAGAGGAGGAAACAAGGTTCAGACTAGTTAAGTAACATGGGCAAGGTCATGTGACCGCTCAGTAATGGAGCTGGGATTTGAAACCAGGTGTGTCTGATTCCAGAGTGCCTTCAACCTCATGTCCTTCTGTCTCTGAAAAGGGAACTCACATGCCTGAGTCTTTCTGTTTCCCACCCAGAACTTAGTGTAGAGAAGCATACCATATTGCTTCTAAGAGTCTTGGGTCTCCCAAAGACTCTTCAGGAATATACAGAAATCTGTGGGCAATGATGCTCAACAGAATCTTAAAGAGGAGGTATGTGTCAGTTGAGGGAGAAGTATTTCAATCCTAGATATAAGAGATTCCACTTCTCTATTTTCAACATAGATAGTTCCTTCCCCAGAAAGGACAGTTCAGGCATCTCCAATGTAGAAATATATTCCCCATCGAATACTGGGTGAGGCTTTGGCTTATTGTCTAACTGAGATTATCACTAGCTAACCTAAAACAAATGTTTCACACGTGCCTTTGTCTCTTTTTTTTTGGTTGAAATTGAAAGCACACTCTCTGAGAGATTTTCTTCCTTCCCTGCCCAGCTTGTTGAAGGAATCAGTTTCTGCTTTTAATCAAGACACTAATAAGGACTTATATGAATTGGCTTGACCTTGGATGAGAATTTACTAGAGACCTAAGTAAGATCTTTGGGGTTTCCAAGACCTTCATTGTAATCCAAACTTGAACATGAGTGATGAGATGGTATCCAGAGTGTTTCTCAAGGTCTTTTCTAAAAGAAAAAAATAAGTCTGTGTGAGGTTTTAGACATGGAATTTAGTTCCGAAGACTGATTTTGGCAACTGAACAGTTTTGTATGCTTTTGTTATGCCAATTAAAAGCAACTCTATCATGTCTCTTGAGATCCAGAAACAATGTTCTTTCAATTTTTTGCTTTGTTTGCTGGTTTTTAATATTATTTTTGCCCCCTCACCCTGTTGGTATTTAAGTCTGTTTCTTTTTGTCTTGTGTATGAGTTGTATTTGTCTGTGCCTTCCACAGAGCAGATATCATAGAAACATTTCTTCAAAGGAGAAATGACAGCATCGTGAGTACATCACAGCTCTGTTAGTTCATGGCTTCTGTTTCCCTTTGTGCACATAACTTTGCTTCCAGAAGAAGTAGCTGCTTATAATTTTAAAATATGGAAAAGTAATACAGTTAACCAAGCAATTTTCAGGTATCACTGAAATTGCAGATTTGAAAATTCTCTTTCTTTTTCTTTTAGGAGAGAAAGATTAAAATGAAAGTAAAGGAAGCTAGAGAAAATGTTATTAAGAAAATTATAAAGACAAGATACATTTACAGTACTGTACTATATTTATGGGGAAAAATCCCCATGTAAGTGGACTGGTGCAGTTCAAACTCATGTTGTTCAAGATTCAACAGTAAAAAGAACTGGTAGAATAAGATCAGTGAAGCTAAAATCCCATATGCATAGGGATCACAACAAGGAACATCCTAAATTAAACTTAATGAGAAATGAAATTAGGTAGGTTCAAAATTTAACAGTTGAGTTCAACCACTTGTACAAATGATATGACAAAAGAAATGCCTTCAAATAATAACTGAAGAATGTGGAAATATCCAAAATCTAATCAAGGAGGCTTGTGTTAACTTCAGGGAAGCATGTTAAGTGTTGCATATAAGAAAGTGTCAGCAGGTTCAGAAATTCAAATGCCCAAAGGGACCAGGCAGATAATATAAATATGTCTATCAAGCTGAACTTAAAACAAAAAATAACACCCCACCCACCCCAGCAACCTATGGAATTAGATAAAATGTTTGCCAGTCATAGATCCTATAAGGGGCTAATATCCAGAATATATAAAAAAAAAAAACTACCACAACTCAACAATAACAAAAAACAACCCAATTTAAAAATGGATAAAGAACTGGAACAGACATTTCTTCAAAAATCTATGAATTGCCAACAAGTCCATGAAAAGATGATTAACATTACTAATCATTAGGAAAATGCAAACCAAAACCACGTTGAGATACCATTTTACACCCATTAGGAGGACCACTATCTAAAAAGTGGAAAATAACAAGTGTTGGTGAAGATATGGAGAAATAGGAATTTTTGTGCACTGTTGGTAGGAATATAAAGTGTAACGACTACAAAAAACAATATGGTAGTTCATCAAAAAATTAAGAACATAATTACCATGTGATTCTAGTTCTCAGTATATGCCCAAAAGAATTAAAAGCAGGAACTTCAAAAAAATATATGTAAATTCAGTGAAAGACTAAAAGGGGGGAAAGAAAAATGTGTAGGGTGGGAAAATAGTAAATTTTAAAGGAACATATATTAGTGTCATGAATTTAAAATAATTGAGTTTATTACTATTTTGGTCACATTAAAGAACTAGTGATTGTTTCAGTGAAATTAACATTGTACTCAGGTGCCTGGGTGGCTCAGTCAGTTAAACAAACAACTCTTGATTTTGGCTCAGGTCATGATCTCACAGTCCTGAGATGGAGCCCCCCCCCCCCCCACACACATCAGACTTCTGCTGGGCATGGAGCCTGCTTAAGATTCAGTCTCCCTCTCGCCCTCCCCAACTCTCGCTCTCTCAAAAAGAAAAAAAATGAAAAATGAAAAAGGTAACATTGTCTCCAGCAAAGATTTGCAGACCATTCTAGCTTTTGTGCTGCTTGCTTTACATCTCTCTCTTCAGTCTTCTTTAATCAACACTCTGCCATGAAGTTTGGGGTTTTGGTTTGTTACTAGTAGCGTCCAGGCCAAATGTCTTCTGTGGGGAAAAGACAATAAGAAACAAAACGCTGAACTGAACTCCCTTTCAGCAGCTTCATCTCTAAATGTGCTTGACAAAGATAAGGAAGTGAGACTGATCTATGTGAAGCAGGTAGGCCACAAATATTCTGGCAAAAAGCTTTCACTGTGTTTTGCTTTTAACGGTTACTTGTAACAGCAGAGACAATGTGAAGCTGCCCTGTAGGCTAATAGTGAGCAGGGAAGAGCTGAAGGCCACAAAGCTACAAGAGATATAAAGGACTGAAAAGGGCAGGGTGACCATTTGGAAAATTGTAAGCTCTTCTTTATTAATATCTAAAGGTACAGGTTCTGGATCAGACTGCTTGGATTCCAAATCCTGGCTTTCTCTCTAGCTGTGTGACTTTGAAAAAGTTCACTAAACTCTTCTGAACTTTAGTTTCCTGAAACTTTAAATTTTTTTTTTTAATGTTTGTTTATTTTTGACGGAGAGACAGAGCATGAGTAGGGGAGGGGCAGAGAGAGAGACACACATAGAATCCGAAGCAGGCTCCAGGCTCTGAGCTGTCAGAAACAGAGCCCGACGCAGGGCTTGAACTCACGAACCGCGAGATCATGACCTGAGCTGAAGTCAGACGCTCAACCAACTAAGCCACCCAGGTGCCCCTCCTGAAACTTTAAATAGGAATAAGGAGAAACCTTAAGACATAGATTTGTCGGGGCGCCTGGGTGGCGCAGTCGGTTAAGCGTCCGACTTCAGCCAGGTCACGATCTCGCGGTCCGTGAGTTCGAGCCCCGCGTCAGGCTCTGGGCTGATGGCTCGGAGCCTGGAGCCTGTTTCCGATTCTGTGTCTCTCTCTCTCTCTCTGCCCCTCCCCCGTTCATGCTCTGTCTCTCTCTGTCCCAAAAATAAAAAAACGTTGAAAAAAAAAATTAAAAAAAAAAAAAAGACATAGATTTGTCATGATGAGCAAATGACTACGTGTAAAGCACCTAGAAGGAAGCCTGGCAGTGAAATTGCTTACTGAATGTTAGGCAGAGCCCTTCCAGACTATGAGTTGGAGGCTAAGGTCCCCAACCCCTCAGGGGACCAAAGCACATTGGAAGCAGGGTCAGCAAGAGCAGAAGAAGACAGCCTATCATTTATTAATATTATTGAAGTCAATAGACCTTGATTAGCACCAAGAAATGGGTTGTCCTGTGGGGACACAAAGATGATTCAGACAGAGATTCTATGACCCAGAAATCTATTGGCAAATAAGAGGCATATGGTCACCTGGCTTCTGGTGAACAGAGGCCCATTTTTGGGGATTCACAGTGGAGTGAGTGTCAGAGTGATAACTCCAGCGGCCAGCATTCATTCTATGCAGAAAACGCTCCTTGCATGAGGCTATTGGTATGGAGCAAAGAACATACATAGGTTTTAGAGTAAAACAGGCCTGTGTGGTCTGATTTGGCCAAGCTGGAGCATTGCTGAGCCTCAAATAGCCTCTGTAAAATGGGAATGATATTTACCTTATAAGGTTGTTGTAATAATTGAGATGATGCAGGTTAAAACACTTAGCACACATAGTGAGTGTTAATTCACTGAACATGTATTTATTAAATACCTACTCTTGCAGGCAACCAAAAAAACCCAACAAAACAAATGAAGAAAAAAAGACCTAGTTCCTAGAGAAACCTGGGAAGAAAAAAATATTCAGAGGAAGAGAACTATGTCCAGGAAGGCATACAGTTGCCAAGCACTACGCAAATTGAATGCTTTACACAAGTTTATTCATGCGATGCTTACTTGATCAACAGTTATGAATTAGATGCTCTTATTCCTTAATACCCCCATTTTATAGGGGTGTGGCTAGAGAAGAGGCAAGACAGGCAGTATTCAGATTGTGTGAACCTCATAGCATAGGTCATGCACAAAATCTGAAGCCTGTGCTGGGCCCCTTATGTTTGCCCCTCCCAATCCACTCTCCACCCTGCTCTGCCCACTCAAGGCCCAGTATCGAGGGCTATGTGCCTGTCTTAGACTGGGCTTCTGTCCCTGGTTATCTCTGCAGAGGGAGGAGACTAAGTCAGGGTATTGGCTTCCCAGGCTCCTGCTTTGTGAGCTGGCTGCATTCCTTACTGAAGGCCATTTCTCTGAAGCATGCCAACTCCACATGACTCTCCCCTTTTACTCCAGTTCATGCTCCCTCTCTTTAAATCTCTACGCTTAAGGGACCTAGCGTCCAATTGGCCACCACAGGAGATCACTGCACTATCCTTGTAGGTTTCCCCACATACACAACTTTATAAATAAACCTGAACACTTTTTCATCCATCTCCAAAGCCACTTCCCCAGTCTAGGCTGTCCCTTCACTGGACGACAGGAGTAGCATTTTAACTTGTTTTACTGTATCCACTCTTTGGGGGGGGGGGGTGGAGGAAGACAGGAGAGGATGGAGAGAAGGGCATAAAAAGGGAATGGTCTTATTCTTCTCCAATCACTGATTTTTGTCATTGGTGGTGGTAGTGTTGATTCTTGCTTTTGTCTCCCATATCACTAGGGATATGGTGAGATGTTGGGTAGATTTCACAGTTTAATGGTTACTTTCTGTTATTTTTTTTTAATTTTTTTTAATGTTTATTTATTTTTGAGACAGAGAGAGACAGAGCATGAACGGGGGAGGGGCAGAGAGAGAGGGAGACACAGAATCGGAAGCAGGCTCCAGGCTCCGAGCCATCAGCCCAGAGCCCGACGCGGGGCTCTAACTCACAGACCGCGAGATCGTGACCTGAGCTGAAGTCGGACGCTTAACTGACTGAGCCACCCAGGCGCCCCTACTTTCTGTTATTAAAATTTAGTCAGATTTAATCCCAAATTTTATTAATCTATTTTTTGAAGAATTTATCATAAAAATTGTCAAATGTATAATTTTCAAATGTTTAAGAGTAGACAGAATATAATATAATAAAATGTCCCATTACACCAGATTGAATTATTGCCAACAATTTGCCAGATATTCTAGTTTCCTTTTTTCTTATCTCTGGATTATTTTAAAGCAAATTGCAGATATAATACATATTCATTTGTAAATGCTTTGGCATATATCAATAATATATAAGCTCAATTTTTTAGGTCAATTTTTCAAAAACAAATTCTAATGCCATTACCACACCTAAGAAAACAGTTACTTCTTTTACTTTTTAAGTTTATTTCTTTATTTTGAGAGAGACAGAGACAGCGTGAGCAGGGAAAGGGCAGAGACAAAGGGAGAGAGAGAATCCCAAGGAGGCTCTGCACTGTCAGCACAGAGCTGCATGTGGGGCTTGAACTCACAAAACTGAGATCATGACCTAAGCCAAAACCAAGAGTCAGATACTTAACCAACTGAGCCACCCAGGCACCCCAAAACAATTATTTCTTCATTTTAATATAACACCCAGTACATACTCAAATTTGTTCAGTTGCTCCCAAATTTCTTGTGCAGTTGTTTTGTCTCAGTTAGGATCCAAACAATTTATAATCCCTCCTCCCTTTCTTCTTAATCTCCTTCATTTGTTGAAGAAACCAGGTCATTCATCCTATACAATGTCCCACAGTCTGGATTTGGCTGACTATATCCTTGTGATATTGTTTAACATGTTCCTCTAGCTCTCACATTTTCCATGAACTAGATCTAGAGGCTTGATTAAATTTAAGATAAATTTCTTGGCACATATGGGGCTATGAACTTCATCTTTTCGATATACTTCAATCTGTTCTCTATATAACAACTAAGTAGTTTTTAAACATATATAAATCTGATGATGTCCCCAGTACCATACCCCCACCATACTTAAAAACACTGAGTTGTATCCTAGGGCTCTAAATCCAAAGATCAAAGTCCTTAACAGAGTTGCAGGAAGCTGCTTTTCATTGTCATCTTGTACTGCATTTACCAAATTCTACCACACTGGCTTACTCTTAATATTTCCCATTCCAGAAGGCTCCACCCTTTAACTTATTCCTGGAGAAAACTTAAGCTGCTCAGTAAGGCTCTTGGACCACCTTGCAAGTGACTGCAAGATAGAGAGAGAGACAAGGCTAATCCAATGAGCAATATCCAACTGGTAAGAGTCCAGTGTTGCTCTAGTCTCTTCTAATCACTCATTACTTCATATATGCTCTGCAATCAAACCAATTTTTTAATCAATTAATTAATTAACTTTTAAATTTACATGCAAGTTAGTTAGCTATAGTGCAATAGGAGTAGATTCAGGAGTAGATTCCAGTGATTCATCCCCTATGTATAACACCCAGTGCTCATCCCAACAAGTGTCCTCCCTAATGCCCCTTACCCATATAACGCCCCCCCAACCCCTCCAGCAACCCTCAGTTTGTTCTCTGTATTTAAGGGTCTCTTATGTTTTGTCCCCCTCCTTGTTTTTGTATTATTTTTGCTTCATTTCCCTTATGTTCACTTTTTTTCTCTCTTAAAGTCCTCATATGAGTGAAGTCATATGATATTTGTCTTTCTCTGACTTATATCACTTAGCATACTACCCTCTAGTTCCATCCACATAGTTGCAAATGGCAGGATTTCATTCTTTTTTGCTTGCTGAGTAATACTCCATTGTATGTATATATATATACAGTATGTATATATATATATATATATATAAAGAAGATGTGGTATATATATATATATATATATACCACATCTTCTTTATCCATTCATTGGAGATATATATATATATATATATATATATATATATATACACCACATCTTCTTTATCCATTCATTCATTCATTCATCCATGGACATTTGAGCTCTTTCCATACTTTGGCTATTGTCGATAGTGCTGCTATAAACATTGGGGTGCATGTGCCCCTTTGAAGCAGCACACCTGTATCCCTTGGATAAATACCTAGTAGTGCAATTGCTGGGATGTAGGGTAGTTCTGGTTTTAATTTTTTGAGGAACCTCCATACTGTTTTCCAGAGTGGCTGCACCAGTTTGCATTCCCACCAGCAGTGCAAAAGAGATCCTCTTTTTCCAAATCTTCGCCAGCATCTGTTGTTGCCTGAGTTGTTAATGTTAGCCATTCTGACAGATATGAGGTGATATCTCATTGTGGTTTTGATTTGTATTTCCCTGATGATGAGTGATGTGGAGCATTTTTTCATGTGTCAGCCATCTGGATGTTTTCTTTGGAAAAGTGTCTATTCATGTCTTTTGCCCTTATTTTTGAGCTTGATAAGTTCTTTATAGATTTTGGATACTAACCCTTTATGTGATATGTTGTTTGCAAATATCTTCTCCCATTCTTTCAGTTGCCTTTTAGTTTTGCCGATTGTTTCCTTCACTGTGCAGAAACTTTTTGTGTTGATGAGGTCCCAATAGTTCATTTTTGCATTGTTTCCCTTGCCTCCGGAGACATGTTGAGTAAGAAGTTGCTGTGGCCAAGGTCAAAGAGGTTTTTGCCTGCTTTCTCCTCAAGGATTTTGATGGCTTCCTGTCTTACATTGAGGTCTTTCATCCATTTTGAGTTTATTTTTGTGTATGGTGTAAGAAAGTGGTCCAGGTTGATTTTTCTGCATGTCAGTGTCCAGTTCTCCCAGCACCACTTACTGAAGAGACTGTCTTTATTCCATTGGATATTCTTTCCTGCTTTGTCCAAGATTAGTTGGCCATACGTTTGTGGGTCCATTTCTGAGTTCTCTATTCTGTTCCATTGATCTGAGTGTCTGTTCTTGTGCCAGTACCATACTGTCTTGATGATTACAGCTTTGTTGTATAGCTTGAAGTATGGGATTGTGATGCCTCCTGCTTTGGTTTTCTTTTTCAAGATTGCTTTGGCTATTCGGGGTCTTTTCTGGATTATTTGTTCTAGCTTTGTGAAGAATGCTGGTGTTATTTTGATAGGGATTTCATTGAATGTATAGATTTCTTTGTGTAGTATCGACATTTTAACAATATTTGTTCTTCCAATCCGGGAGCATGGAATATTTTTCCATTTTTTGTGTCTTCTTTTAAAATTTTTTTTTTCAACGTTTATTTATTTTTGGGACAGAGAGAGACAGAGCATGAACGGGGGAGGGGCAGAGAGAGAGGGAGACACAGAACCGGAAGCAGGCTCCAGGCTCTGAGCCATCAGCCCAGAGCCTGACGCGGGGCTCGAACTCCCGGACCGCGAGATCGTGACCTGGCTGAAGTCGGACGCTTAACCGACTGCGCCACCCAGGCGCCCCTTTTGCGTCTTCTTCAATTTCTTTCATAAGCTTTCTGTAGTTTTCAGTGTATAGATTTTTCACCTTGTGGGTTAGGTTTGCAATCAAACTGATTAACACAATAGCCTTTTACCTACTGTCTCCACTTCTGTTTGCATCCCTGCCCTTGTTTATAGCCTCATGATCTAACCAAGGGATTCCATCCTACACCCAAACTATCCAATCTGCTATACTAAGCAGGGAAATGGAAATTTGTTTCAGACCATCCTGAACAGTAACAGTAAGCATCACAGACACCTGGTAAAATAGCCAGTGGACTGAAAGAACAATCAGGATGAGTGATGCAAAAGGAAAATATACCATCCCAAGAATGCTCCTGGTGCATGCCAGCATTCTACCCTAGAGTTACGGTGTTACCCTTACTCCTCCCTCAGTCTAAGTGTATGGGGGTCAGTAGCTAATTAAGCACAAAACCTGGATAGGGAGGGAACAATGACAATAACAAAAATGATTGGTGTGGGTGTTGAGTGTCAGCAGGACACTGGAAGGTTGGTATGGTATAAGGAGAAAACTATGAGGTGTTAAAGATGCCTACTGGAAAGAAATTGAAAAGGTGGCCAGATGGAAAGAAAACAATGACCCAGTTTGGGCCTTGAAGGAGTTACCAAGGGAGGCAGACATAGAAAGTAACAATAAAACAAAATTAAAAATAAAAATTATAATAGAAATCTGTATAAAGTCATAGGTGAAAAAGCCAACCCCTGCTTGGAGGAATTAGAAAATATTTCACTAAAGATTTTAAAAAGCAAACACTTGTTATAAACTTTTGAAGCAAGGTGAGATTTCTTGCATGCCTAGTGGGTAAGGGTCCTTTGAGTAGGGAAAAGTTTTCAATTAGCCATAATCACGTCTCGGATAAACCTCATTGGCTATGATACTGCCACTGTGCAAAGCTTAGGGGTCATCTGAGTAGAAGCAACACACGAGCAAAGATATGGAGACATAAGAGGGCAGTATGGGTTAAATGTTGGGCCGATGATTTAGATAGAGTTGAAAATTAACCATGTTTGCAGAAATAGTAGGCATAGAGGTTGGATGTAGAGCAGAAGTACAAGACCAGGTGGTTCAGGGTCTGGGTGTGGCAGCAGAACAATTAGTCTAAGAATCTGGGTTTTGGAGAATACCATCCTGGCTTTAAAACTCATGCCATCTACGGGCAACACATTGTCATTCCCAACCCACACTTTGGGAGGTGACTTTCTTGCGGGAAGCTGTTGGAGGCCTCAGATTCACAAAACAGGTGCTCTTCTCATGGGCTGACCTCACTGCCTATTACCTGATCTTCTCCAGTCACTGGTTCATGACTCAATGGGGAAATTATCAGCAAGGTCAAGTCTGATCTGGTTTCCTTAAGACATACAGTCAGTTGACCCTATATTATAGATGAATCCTTTCAAGACTTCACTTTTTTTTTTTTTTTGAGAGAGAGAGAGAGAGAGAGAGAGAGAGCAGGAGAGTGCAAGTGAGGGAGGAGCACAGGGAGAAGGAGAGAGAGTCTCAAGCAGATTCCATGCCCAGCACAGAGCCTGATGTGGGGCTGGGTCTCATGACTGTGGGATCATGACTGGAGCCAAGATCAAGAGTTGGATGCTTAACTGACTGAGCCACCCAGGCACCCCAAGACTTCACTTTTTAATGTCAGAGACGCAAAAAATTCAGTAAGTGGAAGGCTGGATTGCAAGACAGTGGTTGCAATAGAAAGTGGAAGGCTGAATTGCAATAAGCAATATTTGTTGTTTTTGTCTTATTAGACTCCTTCCAAGCTTTACTTTGGTAAGCACTTACTTAGCAAATCCCCTTAACATCTGTTTAGACCAGAAAGGGCCTTCTGGAAAGTCTTTGGCTTTACAGCTTATGCTGATGTCACACTAGACCCAAGATTTTCATTGTATTTGCTATGAATGAGACTTCTGAACACATTGCCTGACGTGGGCCCACCAGCGATTAGTTAATGTTTTGTTTCAACAACGTTGCCAAGTGCTTACACACACCTGAGATATCTTACACACATCTAAGATATCTTCTTTATTTTTTATTTTATCCCCTTCTTTTTTTTTTATTTTTTAAAATGTTTTCCTGAAAATATGAAAATTGCCAAGATCATGGCCTGTCACTCCAACAGCATGTAAATCTTTTTTTTTTTTTTTTTAAAGTTTTTTAACGTTTATTTATTTTTGGGACAGAGAGAGACAGAGCATGAATGGGGGAGGGGCAGAGAGAGAGGGAGACACAGAATCTGAAACAGGCTCCAGGCTCTGAGCCATCAGCCCAGAGCCTGACACGGGGCTCGAACTCCCGGACCGCAAGATCGTGACCTGGCTGAAGTCGGACGTTTAACCGACTGCGCCACCCAGGCGCCCCAACAGCATGTAAATCTTAAAAACAAAGACATTCAGGGTCGCCTGGCCTGGGTGGCTCAGTTGGTTAAGCATCCCACAATCTCACAGTTTGTGAGTTTGAGCCCTACGTTGGGCTTTGTTCTGACAGTGTGCAGCCTGCTTGGGATTCTCTGTGTCCCTCTCTCTCTGCCCCTCCACTGCTTGTGCTCTCTCTCACTCTCTAAATAAATAAACAAACAAACAAATAAATAAATACATAAAACTTATAAATAAAGAACAAAGACATTCAGATACATACCTACTGAGTGATGACTTAATTCATGAAGTTTAATATTGATAAAATACTATTATCAACTTATAGTCCATATTCAGTTTTCATCGATTGTCCCAATATCATCCTTTATGGGAACTTTCTCCCCTAATCTAAGATTCTATCATGTCGCATTACTCTGAAACATTTCCTCAGTCTTTATATTAATATTTTTTACTAATAAAGAAACATGAATACAGAGCCCAAATAACATAAGTAATGAGGCATGTCAGAGAGTGCATATTTAATTATCATTTTTATTTTTATTTTGTTTTACTTTATTTTATTATATTTTAAACGTTTATTTATTTTTGAGACAGGGAGAGACAGAGCATGAACAGGGGAGGGTCAGAGAGAGAGGGAGACACAGAATCCGAAACAGGCTGCAGGCCCTGAGCTGTCAGCACAGAGCCTGATGTGGGGCTCAAACTCACAGACCGCAAGATCATGACCTGAGCCGAAGTCGGCCACTTAACCGACTGAGCCACCCAGGTGCCCCTATCATTTTTATCTTATAAGAGGCCTTTGCAATAGTCTATGTAAGAGATTATAAGGAAGTTAAACCAACTAAAGAGACATCGATCGCTTTCAGAAGATGCACACAGAGGACTCTATTAATTTTGTGTGGGAGATAGGTGAAGAGGATAGGTCTGTGATCACTTCAGGGTTTCTAACATGGTAGTCAGCACAGACAGGGTGCCAAGCATTGCTGGAGAGAATATTGTGAGGAACTGCATTGAAGGGGAAGATGGTCAATAACTTTTGGATATGCTGAGTGTAAGTTGCCTCAGGAGTGACCAAGGAGAGTTATGTAGTAGTAAGTTGTATCCTGTCCCAGTGTGGCTGGGCCCTGCCCAGTTAGAGCCCTGAAAGTCTGCATCCTGGAAATCTCATTCCTAAGGAAAATGGGACAGTTTTTTGCCCTATAATAAGTAGGCCATTAGTAACACGAGCTTGGAGCCCAGAGAGTGAAGTTAGTGGTAGAAGGGCACACACCCATGTAAAGGTGACCGTTTGGAACTTTGAGAGGGATTGAGACAACCCAAGAAGAAAAACCAGATGAGAAGGCCTGAGAGGCTCTACTGGAAGCTGAGACCCAGAGTGTTTCTCTTTCTCAGCCAGCAATTTCCTAGGTCAGCAATCATAAAACAAGCATTGATTAACTTACTGTGTATTTCAAATTACTTTTTGCACCACTGTGAGCTGTTCATAAATTTGCTGTCTTAGGAACAGAAATGAAATCAAATTTATTATCCAACGAGGTGGTTATTATCACCCCTTCAGTCTGTGACTTCTTTAGTAGACTCATTATTAAGTTGGGAGATTTAACTTCTTTTTAGTGTTACTCATTTTTCATTCAATTCTTTACAACCACTTTCCATAGTGGCTTGTGATCATTACTTTTCAATTTTGGGTTTCCCAATAGCCTTTTCTACAATATGGTCCATTTTCTGCGTCATGAAATTCAGCAGAGTGGAACATTGGTTAAATAAAATAAATTTAAAAGTTTGTTAAGCTCTGTATCTATAAAAATGATAGAAACTATGCTCTTTTCTATTATTTTCCAAAAATAATGGGTATAGTTGGATCTTACTTGATCTACAGATTTACTGTAGTAACGCATTAAACACAGTGTTATCATCTAATTGTTATTTGGTCCTCATTGGGTCAAAATGTTTTAATTCAGTAAGTTAGATATAAATGATTATTTTGGTTCAAGGTCTTAATGACAGATCTAATAGGGCCTGAGAGGTCATCTATCCCATCCAAGGCTGTTCCTGTCTTTGCTTTCATACTTAGCCTTTTTGAAGATAGCAAGTTAAACTTGACACATTTATATAATATTATAAATGTTATGCTTCCATGGCAGTTTCTTATACTGATCTTATTTGATTCCTACAGCCACCCAGCTGCCCTACTTTTTATTGAGATTTTACCCAGAACTTCAATATATAGATGATAAAAGTTGAACTTCTCTGCTTCAAGCTGAGGTGAGAGTTTGGGAGCACCACTCATACAGGTATTCTTTGTTTTGTTTTGATTGTCTTTTGCCACTAAGCAGCAGCCTCAGCTGCAGTACTGCACCAAACCAACTTGCTTTCTTCAAACTATTTCCTTGCTCGCCAAAGCTCTCACATATGCGATTCAATAAGAATTAAATAATGAATTGCTAACATCTATTGAACATTTACCCTTTGCCAGATGTGTTTGTTGTTAAGTGAATTATCTTGTTTAATTATCATAGCCATCCCCGGAAGAAGAGAAGACTGAGGCTTGGAAAGTTTAAATAACTTAGCGCAAGAACACATAGCTAGCTGGCAGGTGGTGAATTTTATTCCATTATCTACTACTCTTAGTGGATAAACTAATCTGTTTTCCAGTGCAGACACCTTTCATTTCTAAGCAATGTAGCTAGCCATGTTTGAAAACACCTCATGCTTTAAGTTCTAGGAGCATCTGTTATACGTTTGCTTTTGCCTACATAACAGCACAGCTGGCTAAATAGATGATGAAAGACACATAATGGCAGGTGACAGTAAGAAGTGCTGTTCGCTATTTGAAAATTTGTATCCAGAGTAACACATTCCTTCTGAAAATGTATTATCAAGGCTAAACATATTAATTATTCAGATGTCATCTCGGATGTTGTACTTGTCAAAAACAGAAAGCTGTTTTCCCAAAACACCTCACTCTTAATGTGCCTAACATCAGAAGCTGTTCATGTTCATTCTAGATTACTGCAGTGCTTCACTTTGGGACTTTTCTATTAAATATACATTGCCTTAGATGAGTTATTCATTGTCTTAAAATTTCTGAGGACTGAGATACTGATTTATTTCATGTTCCAATATGTTGCAGTATAGATAACATTGAACCTGGTCTTTCCTTTCATTAATTTTTAATTTTTAATTTTTTTAAGTTTATTTATTTTGAGAGCAAGAGGGCACCAGTGGGGGAGGAACAGAGACAGAGGGAGGGAGAGAGAATCCTAAGCAGGCTCCACACTGTCAGTGCAGAGCCTGATGTGGGGCTCTAACTCATGAACCATGAGATGATAACCTGAGCCAAAATGAAGAGTCAGATGCTTAACTGATTGAGCCACCCAGGCACCCTTCATTAATTTTTTAAAAAGTAATCTCGGGGCGCCTGAGTGGCTCAGTCGGTTGGGTGTCTGACTTTGGCTCTGGTCAAGATCTCACAGTTCGTGAGTTTGAGCCCTGTGTCGGGCTCTGGGCTGACAGCTCAGAGCCTGGGGCCTGCTTCAGATTCTGTCTCTCCCTCTCTCTCTGCCCCTCCCCTGCTCACACTGTGTCTCTCTGTCCCTTGAAAATAAATAAACATTAAAAAATTAAAAAAAAAAAGTAATCTCCACCCAATGTGAGGCTAGAACTTAAAACCTCAAGATCAAGAGTCACATGCTCTACCCACAGCCAGCCAGGCCCTCCGTTAGTATTTTTTTCTTGTGGAATCTATGAAGGATTACTTCCTCTCTTCCTCTCTTTTTCTTTTCTTTTCTTTTTTCTTTTTTTTTTTTTTTGTGAAGGTCTCTCTCTTTCTCTCCTTCTCCCTGTCTCAAAACATTCATTATTGTATTTTCTTATCAAAGAATTATTCGATTTAACACACAATAGCTTGGGACTATTTATTTACATTCATGACCAACATTTCTCACAAAATAAGGCAGACAGCTCTTCCTTCTGAGATACAGATGTGTTTATGGAAGCCCCAAAGAAATTCCATATGAATCCATCTAGGGCACAACCTGTTTTAACTTGTCTGTCATCCTGTCTCATTTCCTCCCATCTTGGGGCAGACCTGGGAATTCCTAGTCTTCCTGACCCTCTTCTCTTGCTCCTCCCCTTCCTGTACTATGACAAAGATTCTCTTAGTTCATCCTGCTCTTTCCATTCCTGTTGCAGATCAAGGCCAAGAGAAATCAAGTCCAAAAAAATGTATCATTTATCCCTTGGTAGGACTAATCAGGTTAGAACTGTGTACAGAAACATTGCTTTGGGTGCAAATATTTCTTTTCTTTTCTTTTCTTTTCTTTTTTTTTTTAAGAGAGAGTGAGAGAGACGGGGGAGAGACAGCATGAGCACAAGTGCACACATGGGGAAGGGGTAGAGAGACAGAGAGAGACAGAGAGAGACAGAGAGAGACAGAGACAGAGAATCCCAAGCAGGCCCCATGCTCAGCGTGGAGCCCGACCAGGGTCTCTATCTGAACTGAAATCAAGAGTGTGAGGCTTAACCCACTGAGCCACCCAGGCACCCCTGGGTACAAATACGTCTAATCCAAGCCTGTATTAGCCTTTAAAATTAGATTCCTCACAGGTCATTGGCCATTCAGATCTTTATCCTAGCTTTAGAACTGACAGTATCTTTACTACTCAGATTCCTAAATTGTTTTGAATCTAATTCTTTTAATGTCTTCTAGGAAAGGAAATTATTGCTTTCATCAACAACTCATGTCAAAGTTTAATGGTTCTTAATGGTTCTTCTACTTCAGTCAGAGATAATTATTTTCATGAAACACTTGGATCTTCATTCCAATATATGCATGCATATGTAAGAGTCTCTGTTATAGGCTGTCTGCCTTGGCTACACCCTGGGGATCTTTTTTTTTTTTTTTTTTTAAATATTGCACAAATGCCTTGGATGCTACTAAATAAGAATTCTAGGAAGCAGAAGGCAGATAATAAATATGAAAAGATTGAGGGAAGTACTGTTCCAAGTACCAAATGAAAATCAACCAAGAAGCTAAGTTTCTAAGATTGGGAGGTGGGTGATGGAGGAAGGTAATGAACTACTTAACAAGAGGACAAAATGGGGAAACAATAGGGCCAGAGAGAAGGAAATAAAAATTTCTTCTCTACTCTCTTAGGATCTCTGGCTGGGCCTGAGAATTAAACTGACTTAAAACAAATTAACAGGAGAAAAGCATACAAGTTTAATTAGAATTTTACATGTATGAAAATCTTCACAAGAAAATGACCCAGAGATGTGCCCAGAGCAAAAAGTTTATATATATACCTTTTAGATAAAGAAATAATATATTTGAAAAGAGATGATAAGACAAAGGAGGTTTGGGCTAGAGGCAATAAATTATGGGGAAGTGACTAGGAGATGTACGGGGTGGTGGGGGTGGGGAGTGAAGAGATTAGTGGAAGATAAAGGTAAGATTTTAGTAAGATTACAGTAAGATTTTAATAAATTTAGTAAGTAAAGATTTTAGTAAATTTATCTGTACAGATCCATCTCAGTGTCAATTCCCAATTTCTGGTGATATGGATGTTCTTTTATTTCTGCTACAGGAAGAGGGCACCTTTCTCATGGGAAATTTTATGGGCTATTTTTAGAGAGGAAAGGGGAGGTCAGAGAGCCCTTCTTGCATCTGCTGCTTCTCAAGTGCCTTCAGCTCAAAATAGTCAATATGCCAAAGTGGCATATTTGGGGTGGCATGTCCTGAATTCCTTCAGGAGATGTCTGTGTGAAAGTCAGAGGGTATTCTGAATATCTATTTTTAAGTACCAAAGCACCCCAAAACTTAGTGTCTTTATACAATAATAGTCATTTATTACTTGTCCCAGTTTCTGTGGGTCAAAATCTGAAATGATTTGACTGAGGTGTTCTGGCTTGGGTCTGTCATGAGGTCACAGTCAACTGATGGCTGGGACTGGTGTCACCTGGAAGACTCTTCACTCACATGCCTGACACTGTGTTGGGAAAGATTCTGAGTCTGGAACAGCTGAAGCTCCTCAGACATCTCTGTCTACCTCAGTATGGTCTCTGCTTTGTCTCTCAGGCAGCTTCAGGGTATGAGAATTCTTATGTGGTGGTTCAGGGCTCTAGACCATGCATCCTGAGAGAGAGAGCCAGGAGGAAGCTGTATCACCTCTTCTAACTTGCCTCAGAAGTCACATAGCATCCCTGCCAACAAGAGTATTCTACTACACACATTCTATTTAAGAGTCATAAGGCCAAGCCATGTTTGAGCAAAGGGGAATTAGACCCCATCATTGGTGAAAGGATTGTCAAAGAATTGGCAGACATGTTAAAGTGATCAGAGAAACCTAGGCCAGAAATAAAAACTTGGGAGTCATCAGAATATAAATCATTAAAGAAGTGTGAGTAATTGAAGATAGGGGTATGATGAGATGGAAGGAAGAGAGAGAGAGAGAGAAAGAGAAAGAGAACAGAACGAGAAGGAAGGGAAGCCAGGTCTGAGCCTTTAAAAATGTCCAACATGTAAAGATTATTTGGCAGAAAAGAATGAGAAGCTCTGATCAGAGAGACTGGACAACCAGTGGAAGAATGCAATATCACAATAGCAGGGACAACAGAATGGCTTCAAAGAGGATCTACAACGAATGCTACTGACAGACAATATACATCTGATTTAGGGAACCACTTGCACTGGGAACCAATTGCACATTTAAATGTTCATGAAAGCGATCCGGTAGAGAATGAGGAATTGAAGATGAGGAGAGAGAATTCTGTCTGGAACCTCAAAGATAAACAAATTATCCACTTAATACCTCAATTGTTCTATCTAGGTCTCTGAGCTAGTGCTGGAGCACCTGAAGTCGGGAAGAAGATATTGATATGGGGTGCCAACTTCAAGAAAAGCAGAGGACAGAATTCCTTCATGATCCTCTCTCCTTTAAATTTTCTGTAAATGAGATCTAGTGATTAACCAGATTGACACTGGATTTATTTTCCAAGACAACCTCGTGAGTGGTGGTGTGCATTCTTCTATTAGGTGGTACAGAAAGTCTGGTTGTTCTTTGTGATGTTAGCCACCATTGATGATCACTGACTTGATCTGTTGATTCATTAGAGATTGCAAAATGGTGATATTTGAATTCAATATTGTTCCTTCTTTCTACTGGTAGTCCTATAAGGAGAAACTTGTTCATCAAATATTTGCTTATTCTGAGGGACAGCGTGTATAGGAAGCACAGGAGTAATGATTAATTCTTTGCTCTCTTTATCAGTTTTCAAACTTAATGCAGTGGTTCACTAGCATCCTCCAAAAGTGATCATTACAGGACAGTGTATGTATGCTATGCTCCACAGAATCTTTCAGGGGCTGCATGGCAAGGAAGGGTAGGAATTGGGCAAGTTCTGTGTCCTCACCCCAATTTACTCAGTGCAGCTTTTATGTTTTCCATATTGAGCATCGGTGATCCTTTACTGGAAAAGAAATGCTTGCATGGCTTAAAGAAAAAGGATTGAAAATAATTGATCTGAAAGATAAATTTTATACCTAGAACATTATAGGCTCAATAAATGTTTGTTGAATGATGAATGATGAACAAATGAATGAATTAAAAAACAATGAATGACTAGATTTTCAGAAATGAGGGTTATAGATGAGTATCTAGTTCTTTCCAGCCATGGCCTTTGTTCACAGAAAGATAGGCTTCAGGGAAAGGTTATGTGAATAACAGGGATTTGTCTTGCTTTTTTTCCTACTTTCCAATAATCCAGAGACGGCCAGACAGCAGGTGTGTGAGAGAACAGGGAGAGAGAGGATAGAAAGAGAGACGAGAAGGACACCTGGTGTTAAGCCTCTGACTTCCGCTCTGGTCATGGTTTCACAGTTTGGTTCATCAGCTTGAGCTCCCCTTCAGGTGATCTCGAGCCCTGCTTTGCGTGAGCCCCACTTGTCTCTCTCTCTCTCTCTCTGCCTTTCCTAGGATTCTCTCTGTCTCTCTGCCCCTCGCTCCCCACTCTCCTGCACCCACTCTCTCCCTCAGAAAGAAAGAAAGAAAGAAAGAAAGAAAGAAAGAAAGAAAGAAAGAAGAGAAGAGAGGAGGAAGGGAATACGTGAAGTAAAGGGTAGTCTTTTTATCTACTAGTCATCCTCTTTCATTTTGCTTAGTTCCCCAAGGACAGTCTGAAGACCAGGCAGTCACCAGAAACTCCCCTTTCTTAGTCTCATCACAGCTAGCTCAGTCCCTCCACCTTTGAGTTA
The DNA here is from genome assembly GCF_022079265.1 of Lynx rufus. NCBI lineage: Eukaryota > Metazoa > Chordata > Mammalia > Carnivora > Felidae > Lynx > Lynx rufus. Next base: position 125,366,425 of record NW_025814823.1, on the reverse strand, counting down.
TTCTGTTCTTGATGCCCCTTGGAAACTTGGGTTGCTGTTAGTCTGGAGAACTTTGCCACCCCTCTGGCAGGTCCTTACAAATCCTTTAAACACAAGCTACAAGTGCTTCCCCATGACCGGGGGATCACAGGAACCAAGGGACTCCAGGAACTGTCTCCATCATTGATGTCCTACTTGATGATGTCCTTCAACCACAATTAGCTTTTAAGTTCTTTTCTTTCAGGTAACCCAGCTAGCCTGCTACATACTTTTTTTTTTTTTTGGTTTTTATTTTAATTCTAATTAGTTAACATACAGTGTAATATTAGTTTCAGGTGCACAATATAGTAATTCAACAATTCCATACGTCACCCAGTGCTCACCACAAGTGCACTCCTTAATCCCCATCACCTATTTTGCCCATCCCCACCCTTCCCCTCTGGTAAAGAATAGTTTATTCCTTATAATTAAGAGTCTTTCTTGATTTGTCTCATTCACTCTTTTTTTTTCCTATTTGCTTCTTTGTTTTGTTTCTTTTAAAAAAATTTTTTTAAGTTTATTTATTTTGAGAGATAGAGAGAATGAATAGGGGAGGGGCAGAGAAAGAGGAAGAGAGAATCCCAAGCAGGCTCTGCGCTGTCAGCACAGAACCTGACCCGGGGCTCAAATACACAAACTGCAAGATCATGACCTGAGCCAAAACCAAGAGTCGCTGAACTGACTGAACAACCCAGGTGCCCCTGTTTGTTTTGTTTCTTAAATTCCACATATGAGTGAAATCATATGGTATTTGTCTTTCTCTTACTTTGCTTAGTATTATACTCTCTAGCTCCATCCATGTTTTTGCAAATGGCAAGATTTCATTCTTTTTTATGGCTGAATAACATTCCATTGTATATATATACCACATCTTCTTTATCCATCAATCAACACTTGGGCTGCCTCTATATCTTGACTATTGTAAATAATGTTGTTATAAAGTTGAGGGGGCACGTATCCCTTTAAGTGTTTTTGTATGCTTTGGGTAAATACCCAGTAATGCAGTTGCTGGATCGTAGGGTAGTTCTATTTTTAACCTTTTGAGGAAACTCCATACTGTTTTCCAGAGTGGCTGCACCAGTTTGAAATCCCAACAACAGTGCACAGGGTTCCTTTTTCTCTGCATTCTCACCAACACTTGTTGTTTCTTGTATTGTTGATTTTAGCCATTCTGACAAGTGTGAGATCCTGCTACATATTTACATAATCCGTGATGTTTTGTTAACCATAAAGGAAAATATTGAAAAATCCTGGGAGCCTTTCATTCCAAAAATTAACAAAAGGAAATGTGATCTTCCTAATAACATTTCTCTGTCCTAATTTTATTCAAGGTGACTGTATAATTTAAATTCTATTGTAATGAGAGTGGTGAGTTACCTGCAGATAATCAATACTATCTACATACTTTAACTTTCTCTTTTCTCTAAGGCTATTTTTCTGGTTCTTTCACTTACAGGTATACACATTTTCCAACTTCAATAGAAGCTTTTCTTCTCTTTAGAAAAAAACTACATAATTTTCCTTAAAGTTAATACTAATATGGAATTCAAACCCATTCATATGATAATTTACATCATTCAAGTTTATGGCTGTAATTGAGAATCTTACATTATTTGATCTAAGGATAATCAAAATGAATACGGCTACAGTCAGTTCAAAGTGGGTTTTCATCTCATGCAACACCAAAACCAAATGGGGTAATTTAATATTGCCTAATGTGATATTCAGTATTCATGGAGTACTCACAGTTTCCTCAGATGAAGTTAATATTCTCTTTAAAGGAGAAACATGAATAAAGAAACCACCACGGATGCTATTGCATATCAATTTTAACATCTGGAAATTCTTACCATATGTGAACTGCTTTTCATTGATTGATTGATTGATTCATTCTGTAATCATTTGTAGAGTGCCTATTAGGTGCTGTGTTAGGCTCTGAGAATACTACAAATGAAAACAAAACAAGAGGGGCACCTGGGTGGCTCAGTTGGTTGACCATCTGACTTTGTCTCAGGTCAAGATCTCATGGTTCATGAGTTTGAGCCCCGTGTCAGGCTCTGTGCCTGGAGCTTACTTTGGATTCTGTGTCTCCCTCTCTCTCTGCCCCTCCTCCACTCACGCTCTGTCTCTCTCTCTTTCTCTCTCTCTCTCAGAAATAAATAGCCATTAAAAAAAATTTAAAAAGAAAACAAAACAAGAAATGTTTGGTCCCTTACTGATTATTTGACTGGCAAAGAAATGGGGAAAGAGATCTATAGAAGTGACTCAGCAATTAAAATGATGAAATAGTGCAAAACATGCTATGATTGAGGTAAATCTAGGGTGAGGGGAGCAAATGGAAATGAGGGGTGAGATTTAGGAAAACTTCCTAGAGCAACTGAATCTGAAAAATAGTAAGAGTCAGGCAAAGGGAGATAGCAAGGACATTCCAGACAGAGATGGGCAGGAAATGCAAAGATCTTTTTGCAGAAGGGAGAAGGAACATCCTGTGGTCCCAGAATTGCAAGGGGTTTTAGTATGATTGAAGATTTGAATGAGAGATGGAGAGTGGTAAGAGATGAGGCTAGAGAGGTAAGTAGATACCATATCATAAAAGGCCTGTAGGCAATTGTGATGAGTTAAGTAATAGTTCCCTGGAATTCATGTCAACCTGGAATCTCAGAATGCTGGGTCTTTGCAGATGTTAAGGATCTTAAGAGATGGAATCATCCTGGATATAGGGTAGGTTCTAAATCCCGTGACAGTTTTCATTATAAGAAGGGGGGGACTCAGAGAGACACATGAAAAGGAGGCCATGAGAAGATGGAGGCAAAGTTTGGAGTGATGCAGTTCAAGCCAAGGAATGTCAGAGATTGCCAGGAGTCACCAGATTCTAGAAAAAAGTAAGGAAGGATTCTTCCCTAGAGATTTCAGAGGGAGCATGGTCCTGCTAACATCTTGCTTTTGGACTTCAAGCCTCCAGGACTGTGAAAAGTAAACTTCTGTTGTTTTAAGCCACCAAATTTGTGGTAATTTTTTTAATAGTCATATTCTGACGTTTTGAACTTTATTTATGCCTGAGACATTTTTTCCAATCATTTAAGATTTACTTCAATAAACATTGTCCTGTATTTTGTGGATAGCATTTTAAAATCAGAAGCAATTTTACAAATTTCCATATATGACCGATGACAAACAAAGGACAAAAAATTCAAGCTTTATTAACAATTCTAAGTAGAAGAGAACACAGTTAAGAGCTTCCCTGGTTAACATAAGCATTTAGCAAATAAATTATCTTGAATGAAAAAGTAGGAAATCTTTTAATAAAAAAAAAAAAATTAACATGCAACATGGATAGACCTAGAGGGTACTAGGTCAAGTGAAGTAAGTTAGACAAGTAAGTAAGTAAGTAAGTAAGTAAGGCAAGTAAGTAAGAAAGACAATACGGTATTATTGCACTTATATGTGGAACCTAAAAAGCAAAACAAACAACAAACAAAGCAGAAACAGACCCATAAATGCAGAGAACAAACTGGTGGCTGTCAGAGGGGAGAGGGTGGGGGGATGGGAAAAAAATAGGTGAAAGGGACTGGGAGACACAGGTTTCCAGGTACAGAATGAGTAGGTCACGGGACAAAAGGTACAGCAGAAGGAATAGTCTGTGGCACTCTAATAGTGCTGCATGGTGACAGGTGGCAGCTACATCTGTGGTGAGCATAGCATAACATATAGAGCTGTCCAACCACTATGTTGTATCCCTGAAACTATTATAACACTGTGTCAACTCTACTTCAATTCAAAGAAATCAAGGATAGAAGGAAGAAAATTTTCCAGATGGCAGCTTATACTTCCGTCACAATTTGTATCACTTACATTATACATAGTTAAATAAATACTCATGTTATATTTACAAAATAGAGAGATAAGAGGAAAAAACCCAAGTATCAGGGTCTTTCATTTGTTGTCCTTCTTCCAATTTTCTGGATCCATTAGTTGATACACCAACTAAAAATGTGATTCTAGTTAACTACAGTTGAAAGCTTATCAATTAAGTCATCAATAGTGTAAACAAGAAGTTGAATGTCCGATTATTCCTTCATTCTGTGATCACTGTGTTTTCGGAGGATGACATCTACATCTTTGCTGACTACTCGGTCGGCAACCTGTATGGATGTATGCCAAGGTATGATGTCATCTTTCATGCCGTGGAGCAATCGTACAGGACAGTTCACAGGAATAGGGCTATGTAACAAGCAGTGGTGTTCAGCTTCTTTAATGAAACTGTACTGAATGTCAAAAACTCCTTTTTCACTGTATTTTGATGGCATGGTCCACACACCTTTCATCTCTATTTCCTTTTTCACCTCAACAGGGAGCTGATTAAACTGTGTCACTAGGTCATCTACAGCTGTAGCTATACCAACAAGAGCAATGACCTTTTGTGGCCTTGTGATTGCAGCATGAAGCATAAGCCATCGACCAAGGCTAGATCCAACAAGTATCTGTGGTCCTTCAGCTAAGTCATCAATTATAGAAAGAACATCTTTTCTCCATTTTCCCACTGTGCATTCTTGTAAGTTACCATCCGAATTTCCAACTCCTGAGTAATCAAACCTTATATAGGCATGACCTAGAGATTTGCAAAACTCTCCAATCGCCAAAGCTTTTGTACCATTCATGTTAGAAATATAGCCAGGGATGAAGATAATTCCCGGACTTTTGCCTTTTAGCTTCTTATAAGCCAGGTTTGAAAGGTCTGGTCGACTAAGAAAAGAGACTGATGACTTTGGTCTGCAAGCTGGGACCCACCGTGGCGTCCACTCCGACTTCCTTGCAAGTAACGTGCTGAGGCCCTGGTGGAAGCCTAAGAAGACAGCCTCTCTGCCCCACCTCTGATGAGGTACCCAAGAGCCCAGGGCAGCCATGCCTGCCCCTGCCATCTTCCCAGAGGCCCTTCAAATTAGTGGTAATTTTGTACAGAAGCCCTGGGAAACTAAGACAGTCATATTAAGTTTGAACTGATATATAGATATCTACAAGTCAGATGTCAGTCTTGACATATCCTATGAAAAGATTTAAATAAAAAAGTGACATTATAAAATTGGTACTTTATTTTTTTAAATTTTTTTAACGTTTATTCATTTTTGAGAAATAGAAACAGAGCATGAGCAGGGAAGGCACAGAGAGAGAGGAAGACACAGAATCCAAAGCAGGCTCCAGGCTCCGAGCTATCAGCATAAAGCCCAACACAGGGATTGAACCCACAAACTGTGAGATTATGATCTGAGCCAAAGTCAGATGCCTGACTGACTGAGCCACCCAGGCACCCCTCAAATTGGTACTTTATTTTTAAATTTTTTTTTCAACGTTTATTTACTTTTTTTGGGACAGAGAGAGACAGAGCATGAACGGGGGAGGGGCAGAGAGAGGGAGACACAGAATCGGAAACAGGCTCCAGGCTCTGAGCCATCAGCCCAGAGCCTGACGTGGGGCTCGAACTAATGGACCGCGAGATCGTGACCTGGCTGAAGTCGGACGCTTAACCGACTGCGCCACCCAGGCGCGCCTCAAATTGATACTTTAAAAAGGTCACTCTGGCTGCAGCATAGAGGACTGATGAGAAGAAAGAGAGTGAATGTAGGGACACATTGGAAAGATCTAGAAAAGGGTGACTTAAACGAGAGAAGGAAATGAAGAGAAGTGGTTAGATTTGTGAAATATTAGACAGGTAGAACTGATAGAACTTGATCACTCTTTTTTTATTTTTTCACTCTTTTTAAATTAATTAATTTATTAATTAATTGGTTTTAAGTAAGCTCTACACCCAACATACAGCTTGAACTCAAGACCTTAAAATCAGGAGTTGCATGCTCTACTACTGAACCAGCCAGGCACCCTAGTGATCACTCCTTCTTAGATGTGAAGATTTGTGAAGAGTGAAAATTCAAGAACTGACACTCGACATATAGTCTAGCTTTCCCACAGCTCCTTCAAAGAGAGTCTGTTTCCATCTACAGATCTAGCTAAGGTAGAGGACATGAACAGACATGTTTGCACCCCTTGACTCAGCTAAGTTGAGGCAGTCTGATTCTCTCTGGCTATGAACCATGATATTCAGGGCATTCAGACAAATGTTGCTGTGGACTTAGCCTGGAAGGTCACACTGGGTTAGAGTTGCGGGGGCATTAGTAAGCCATAGATTAGCAGAAAAATCTAGTCATGGAAGGAGGAAATAGATAAAAGTCAAGAAAAGCTATTCAGATGAGCTTGGGAGACTGAGTTTCCTTTGAGGTCTGGTTGTTTTTTCTTTTCTTTGTAAGTAATCTGTGCACTCAACATGGGGCTTGAATTCATGACTCAAGAGCTGCTTGCTCTACCAACTGAGCCAGCCAGGTGCCCCTGTTTAAATTTCTTATAATTGCCTTTTATGGGGCACGTGGCTCGCTCAGTTGTTAGAGCATGTGACTCTTAAGGTCGTAAGTCCAAGCCCCATGTAGAACTGACCTAAAAAATAGATATGGCACAAGAACAAATACTCAGATCGATGGAATAGAATAGAGAACCCAGAAATGGACCCACAAACGTATGGGCAACTAATCTTTGACAAAGCAGGAAAGAATATCCAATGGAATAAAGACAGTCTTGTCAGCAAGCGGTGCTGGGAGAACTGGACACTGACATGCAGAAAAATCAACCTGGACCACTTTCTTACACCATACACAAGAATAAACTCAAAGTGGATGAAAGACCTCAATGTAAGACAGGAAGCCATCACAATCCTCGAGGAGAAAGCAGGCAAAAACCTCTTTGATCTTGGCCACAGCAACTTCTTACTCAACATGTCTCTGGAGGCAAGGGAAACAAAAGCAAAAATGAACTACTGGGACCTTATCAACATAAAAAGCTTTGGCTCAGTGAAGAAAACAATCAGCAAAACTAAAAGGCAACTGACAGAATGGGAAAAGATATTTGCAAATGACATATCAGATAAAGGGTTAGTATCCAAAATCTATAAAGAACTTATCAAACTCAACACCCAAAAAACAAATAATCCAGTGAAGAAATGGGCAAAATCCATGAATAGACACTTCTCCAAAGAAGACATCCAGATGGCCAACCGACACATGAAAAAATGCTCCACATCACTCATCATCAGGGAAATACAAATCAAAACCACAATGAGATACCACCTTACACCTGTCAGAATGGCTAACAGTAACAATTCAGGCAACAACAGTTGTTGGCAAGGATGCGGAGAAAGGATCTCTTTTGCATTGTTGGTGGCAATGCAAGCTGGTGCAGCCACTCTGGAAAACAGTATGTAGAACTACCCTACAACCCAGCAATTGCACTACTAGGCATTTATCCACGGGATACAGGTGTGCTGTTTTGAAGGGACACGTGCACCCCCATGTTCATAGCAGCACTATCAACAATAGCCAAAGTATGGAAAGAGCCCAAATGTCCATCGATGGATGAATGGATAAAGAAAATGTGGTATATATATACACTGGAGTATTACTCGGCAATCAAAAAGAATGAAATCTTGCCATTTGCAACTATGTGGATAGAATTGGAGGGTAGTATGCTAAGTGAAATTAGAGAAAGACAAAAATCATATGACTTCACTCATATGAGGACTTTAAGAGACAAAACAGATGAAAGGAAGGGAAACAAAAATAATATAAAAACAGGGAGGGGGACAAAACAAAAGAGACTCATAAATATGGAGAACAAACTGAGGGTTGCTGGAGGGGTTGTGGAAGGGGGGATGGGCTAAATGGGTAAGGGGCAGTAAGGAATCTACTGAAATCATTGCTTCACTATATACTAACTAATTTGGATGTAAATTTTAAAAAATAAAAAATAAAGTTAAATTAAAAAAAAAATAGATGCCTGGGTGGCTTAGTAGGTTGAGCATCCAAGCCTTGATTTCAGCTCAGGTCATGATCTTGTGGTTTGTGGGATTGAGCCCCAAGTCAGACTCCATGCTGACAGCACAGAGCCTGATTGAGATTCTCTCTCTCTCCCTCTATCTCTGTCCCTACCCCTCTCATGTGCCCTCTCTTTCTCAAGATAAATAAACTTAAAAAATATATATATGTAATTGCCTTTTATGAGATTATCCTTAAACATATGATAAATCATCTTTTATTCAATGGCTTTTCTGTTTTGCAGTCACACTGTCTCATGCTATCATTTTAAGCCAAATTTCTGCCTTAAATAATTGGATAGGTAGCAGTACTATGCATCAAAAGGGAAGTAGTGGAGGAAAAACAAGTTCTGAAGAAAAAGTATGAGTTTAGATTTTGACACTTTGCCTTTGTTGTGCCAATACGATATTTAGGCAAGTCCAGTGTGGACACAGAAGATTTTATGGGAATAAAGTCTTTTGGACCAGAGTTCAGCTCCAGAAGCTATTGCCCTGTGAACATTAATTGATGCTATTTTCTTCCAGGGTAAGAGGGAGAAGAGAATGAAAACAGTGGGAAGTTTGACATTGACGGTCTTCTCTGTTTCAGAAAGAAAAAGGAAACTGCAGAGAAGAATAAGAATGAATAGTCAAAGGAGTAAAAGAATCAGGAGAAGGTGGAGGGGGGACGATCTGAGTCAAGAAAGTAAAGTACTTCAAGGAGGTCAAGAGCATCAGATGCTGTGGTGAGTCCACTGGTTTTTAGCAAGGAAGAAGCCACTGCTGACTTTGGCACGAGATTTGGAGAAGTAATGAGGGCAGAGGATAGAGTGTGGGTAGAAACCATAGATTATGTTTCAGTGAGCTGACTGTAATGGAAAGAAAAGACATGGAGATAACTAAAAGGGAATATTTGTCTGTTTAACCTAGATGGGAGACACTTGAGCCTGTTTACAGAGTAGGGAAGAAAATAATTTGATAGAATTTAAAGACACTTGAGAAACATTCATTGATCAGTTAAGGTTTCTAGGAATGGGGGAGAGATAGATGCAGTACTTAGTTGAATAATTACCTTCTTTCACTGTGGTGAGAGGGGACATGGTAAAAAAAAAGGAAGCAAGAATGCAAATAAATTTGTAGGTTGACTAGAGAAGTAAAAAATGGGAATTTTTTCCTGAAGAGTTCTAACTTGCCTCTGTGTAGTAAAATGAAACACCAGAGATTAAATTTGTGTTAACTGGAGAAATAGAACAGTAAGGTAATTTGGGATTATAAATTACTTAAGAAACTACCTCTCATCCTAGCCTTACTCTAAATGTGAAACAGGTGTGAGTACTTGGAATCACTTAAGAAGTGACTCATAGAAGGGAAAATCAGAAGGATAAATAAAATCTAATGCTGGTTTTTGCGAAGATAAATAATGTACAAACCCCGTAGGTAATACACAGACACGGATGCACACACATACATGTATGTATATACACATACCATTTTAGGTTTGAAAAAGGAGCTATGATAAAAGTCAAAAGAATTATACCAGAATGGTTTGCACATTCCACGGTAATAAAGTGAAAATTTAGAAATTTTTCTAGCAATATATAAATGACTGAAAGTTTTTTAAAACCTGAAATACCAATATGATTGAAAATATTAGGGAAGGCAGGACCAGCCTGCCTTTCCTATATGAGCTTCATTTCAGTGTAACTAAATAGTTGATAAGGAAAGATTCTTTTTTGTTGAGGAATTTCAGCTAACAAAGGTAGAAACAATAGTAGAAAAAAAACCCACCATTTTTGCAAATCCTAATGAAAACAGTGGCTCTAAAGATTTTTTTTTTAACATTTAAATACAAGTGAGTTAACATATAAAGTAATAATGATTTCAGGGATAGAATTTAGTGATTCATCACTTATATATAACACCAAGTGCTCATCCTAACAAGTGCCCTCCTTAATGCCCATCACCCATTTAGCCCATCTCCCAACCCAACATCCTGCTAGCAACCCTCAGTTTGTTCCTTTAAGAGTCTCTTATGCTTTGTCTCCCTTTCTGCTTTTATCTTATTTTTGTTTCCCTCCCCCCTATGTTCTTCTGTTTCTTAAATTCCACATATGAGTGAAATCATATGATATTTATCTTTCTGTGACTGACTTATTTCACTGAGCATGATATACCCTAGTTCCATCCACACTGTTGCAAGTGGCAAGATTTCTTTCCTTTTGATTGCTGAGTAATATTCAGCACTTCTTTATCCATTTGTCAGTCAATGGACATTTGGGCTTTTTCCATACTTCAGCTATTGTCAGTGGTGCTACTATAAACACTGGGGTTCATGTGCTCCTTCAAATCATCACTCTTGTATCCTTTGGATAAATACCTAGTAGTGCAATTGCTGGGTTGTAGGGTGGTTCTATTTTTAATGTTTTGAGGAACTTCCATACTGTTTTCCAGAGTGGGTGCACCAGTTTGCATTCCTACCATCAGTGCAAAAGAGAGCCTTTTTCTCCGGATGCTCACCAACATCTGTTGTTACCTGAGTTGATAATGTTAGCCATTCTGACAGGTGTGAGGTGGTATCTCATCATGGTTTTGATTTGTATTTCCCCGATGATCAGTGATGTTGAGCATCTTTTCATGTGTCTGTTAGCCATCTGGATGTCTTCTTTGGAGAAGTGTCTATTCATGTCTTTTGCCCATTTCTTCACTGAATTAGGAATATTTATTAATGGCTGCTAAAACTATTAGGTGAAAGGCTGATGGTGAACTGTATAATGAATGGATTAGGCTGATACTAACCTGAATTCAATCATCAATCTCAATATCACTATAAGCGGGACAATCAGACCTTAAGGGCGATCATGATGTGGTGCAATATGAAGTATACCATATGATCTATGAAGAATCCTTAACAAAAAAGTTATTTAACTTAAATACATTCAAGACTTTATCTAATTTTCAGTCTCCCAAAAATAAACAAACAAATAAACAAAGAAGAGAGAAATGAATGAAGTAACACTACAAGGAAATAATCAACCAAATCCAGAGCTATAATATACTGTAGGACAAGCAACCTGATTTTCCAACAAATAAATGGCATGGGGAGGGCAGGGTGGGAGGAGATAAGAAAGAACTTTCATAAATTAGAGAGAATCAAGAGGCAGAACAACAAAAATGCAATGCACTAGATGTTGTTTAGATTCTGATTCAAACCGGGGCGCCTGGGTGGCGCAGTCGGTTAAGCGTCCGACTTCAGCCAGGTCACAATCTCGCGGCCCGTGAGTTCGAGCCCCGCGTCAGGCTCTGGGCTGATGGCTCAGAGCCTGGAGCCTGTTTCAGATTCTGTGTCTCCCTCTCTCTCTGCCCCTCCCCCGTTCATGCTCTGTCTCTCTCTCTGTCCCAAAAATAAATAAACGTTGATTCTGATTCAAACCAATAGTAAAAGGATATTTTTTAAACAATCAGGAAATTTTTTTTAGGTGTGATGAGGTGGCTGTGTTGAAAACACCTTATCTGTTAGAGATACATGGTGAACTACTTACAGATGAAATTATATGAAATCTGAGATTTGCTTTAAAATATTCCAGCAAAATAAAAGTGGAAAGATAGATGAAACAAGAATGGAAGAGTCTTGTGATAATTGTCAAAGCTAGGTGGTAGGTACATAGATTCATTATACTATTTTCTCTACTTGAAATTTTTTATAATAAAATCATTTTCTTTTTTTTAAGTTTTTTAAAGTTTTTTTTTTTTTTTAATGTTTGTTTTTGAGAGAGACAGCATGAGCAGGGAAGGGGCAGAGAGAGGGAGACACAGAATCTGAAGCAGGCTCCAGGCTCTAAGCTGTCAGCACAGAGCCTGCTGACACAGGGCTCAAACTCACATGATTTAAGATCATGACCTGAGCTGAACCAGTGTTGGACGCTTAACCACCCAGGCGCCCCTATAATAAAACTGGTTTCAAATAATGAAAAAAGCAACAAGTCTGGTCAAGTTACAGCTAAATTCCCTCTAACATTCAAATTACAGATAATTCCTATGTTTACCAAACTATTCCAGAATATATAAAAATATGAAACTCTTCACAATAGTTTTATAAATCCAGCATAGTCATACAAAGACAAAAAAGCAGAACAATAGAGTAATTTCATTTATACAGGTTCAAAAACTTTAAATAACATGCTCTTGAATCAAATCCAACAAGGCAATTTTTTAAAATATGACATAATGGAACAAATGAAAAGATTTTCTCAATAGATAATGTATCATCAAATGCCACATTTCCTAAAATTTCCTAAAATTATTTTGTAAATTTAATTCCATACAAATTTTTTCTTTTATTTGGATCCTAAAATTTGTATGGAAGAATAAATATAAGGTAATAGACAAGAAAAGCATTAAAAGAGAAAAGGAACAACAGTGTGGAAAAACTTGCCTACTTAATATTGGAATACATGATAAAGCTAATATAAAATTAAATCCAAGGGCACCTGGATGGCTCAGTTGGTTAAATGTTTAACTCTTGATTTTGGCTTAGGTCATGATTTCATGGTTTGTGGGATTGAACCCGCTGTTGGGCTCTGAGCAGACAGCACAGAGCCTGCTTGGTATTCTCTCTCTCCCTTTCTCTCTGCTCCTTTCTCTCTGTTCCTTTCTCTCTCTCTCTCTCTCTCTCTCTCTCTCTCTCAAAATAAAGAAATAGGGGTGCCTGGGTGGCTCAGTGGGTTAAGCATCCGACTTCAGCTCAGGTCATGATCTCACGGCTGGTGAGTTCAAGCCCTGTGTTGGGCTCTGTGCTGACAGCTCAGAACCTGGAGCCTGCTTTGGATTCTGTCTGTCTGTCTCTCTCCCTCTCTCTCTCTCTCTCTGCCCCTCCCCGCTTGTGCTCTGTCTCTCTCTCTCTGTCTCAAAAATAAATAAACATTTAAAAAATGTTTTTAAAAATAAAGAAATAAACATTAAAAAAAGAAATAGGTACAGTGTAAGTTAAAATTTGATACATAACAAAGGTGATAATTCAAGTCACTGAGGAAAGGCTGAATTCTTTAATAGTGTTGGTGCAATTGGGGAGAAACTCAAATGAATCCTGTATTTTATAATATTTCGGAAAATTAATTCTGGTTGGATTAAAGACATAATTGTAAACGATTAAATTTTGTAAGAAAATGTCAGACTTTACATGAGCCATCAAAGTGCATGAGGAACTTTAATCAAGCCTGGAAACCCAAAAACAGCAACAGAAAAGGTAAACATACCAAATTTAAAAACTTTTTATAGCAAGAAGATAGTATAAATAAATGAAAACATAATAATTTGGAAACATCTATAGAACATCATAAACCCTCATAACCAACAAGTGTTCTGATTCATTGATAGTGAAATGCAAATTAAAGCAACAACATATCACTTTTTGCTCATGTGATTGGCAAAACATTAAATGAATCAGTAGTGTCCATTCCTTATGGGAATTAGTAGAAAATGTTTCACCCATTGTTGGATAAACATGAATTTCATTTTGGAAAACAATTTAGTAATATCTATCTTATCAAGTTGACTCAGAAAAAGAAAATTAAGTAGTGAGATTAGGTGAGTAGGAAACTATTGAACTTACTTTATGAAATAACATATAACATTAATACCTAAACTTAATAAGAACAGATTAGTTTCCTATTGCTGCCATAATAAATTACCACAAACTTAGTAGCTCAGAACAACCAGATCTATTATCTAGTAATTCCACAGGTCCCAAATCTACAATGAGTCTCATGGAATAAATCAAGGTGTTGGCAGGGGCTATGTTCTTTCTGGAGGCTCCAGAGGGGAATTCATGATATGGTGTCATAAACTGAGGAGTGTGACCACTTCAGTTCAGAATACATGGTGTCACACAAATATAAATACCTCATTCTTTGATATAGCAATCCCACTGTCAGTAACTTTTTTTAACAGAAACAAATGCATTATTGTAGAAGGGTACATGAACAAGAATGTTTATTGAAGCATTTTTTTTTTTGTAATAGCAAAAATTAGGACTTGACTTGTACATCCATCGACAGAATGGTCAAATAAATTACAGTCTGCCCGTATACGGGAATATTATGCAGTTATTGAGAAAATCAGTTAGACTTATATATACGGACCTGGAAATATTGTCCATGAAATATTAAGTGAAAAAAATGCAACTTGCAAAGTAATGGGCATTATCCCATTGTTAAAAATATATATGTAAATAAGGAGAAGAACAAAATTCCAACATATGAATGTTTCTGTGTCATTGTCTAGTAGGAGGAGAGAGATCATATCAGTTTTATGAAAGGGAGAAAGCTAAATATAAAATAACAATAAACTAGGTATCAGTCTGCTAACTAGACAACTAAAAGGGAACTTGCAGATCTCTAAGTGAGAGGGTGGGATGAATCTGGTTCTCCAATTGTTGAAAAAAACTGCAAGCCTTATTCAGTCACTGCCAGGGGCTACAGTGGCAGCGGCAGGAGTGAAGAAGCATTCCAGGATGATGGGGGTCCGTTAGCAAACTGGAAACAAACAAGGATGCTAACAGAAAACCAGAAAGCCTAGTTACAATCCCACCATCACAATAAGACAGGGAAGAGGCTGGAGCTAAGAGACAAAGGCTTACTACCTAGCACCATATGTTTACACATAATTGTGTGGAGAAGAAAAAAAAAAACAAAACTTTGAATGATCCAAATCAACCAGTTACCTCAGAGGTAAGAAGATCATGAGAACTTTCAAACAGGAAAAGAATAAAAACTCCCATGTAGCATTTGATGGATTACAATGTGTGTGTACTATTTATGTAATAATTTTTAAAACCCCACATAACTAATGAAGCATAAAAATAAAAAGTTAAAATTAGAAGTAGATATATCCAGGATCCTGGGTGGCTCAGTTGGTTGAATGTCTGACTTCAGCTCAGGTCATGATCTCACTGTTGGGAAGTTCGAGTCCTGCGTCGGACTCTGTGCTGACAGCTCAGAGCCTGTAGCTTGCCTCAGATTCTGTGTCTCCCTGCCTCTCTGCCCCTCCCCTGCTCACACTCTGTCTCTGTCTCTCTCAAAAATAAATAAACATTAAAGTTTTTTTAGGGGTGCCTGGGTGGCTCATTGGTTGGGTGACCAACTTCAGCTAAGATCATGATCTCTTGGTGCATGAATTCGAGCCCCACCACAGCTCAGAGCATGGAGCCTGCTTTGGATTCTGTCCCCGTCTCTCTCTCTCTCTGCCCCTCCCCTACTTGCTCTTTCTCTCTCTTTCTCTCTCTCTCTGTCAAAAATAAATAAACATTAAAAAAGTTAAAAAAAGATTTTAAAGTAAAAATATTCACCCTGAGGTATGCCCTGGGGAGAGTATAGCTCTGTCACTGTGTAGTAGTAGATGCCTGAGCTGTAGTGCCCTTGGATCTGAGAGGTAGCTGCTCAGGGAACCAGTTTGCACTGTTAAATATACAGCTAAATGTATGTATTGGCTTTGAAAATTTTTTTTTTAATTTTTATTTTTTTACAATGTACAGCCCCCTTCAGTGCCCACAGCCCACTAGTGAGGAGGCTGGGCAGTGGTTCAGGGCTGCATGCTTCTCTGGCACAGGTATACTCTGAGAGGCCCACAGAGAAGGGCCCACCATCAATCCATCACTGTGTGCTTGCATTGGCTTTTTAAGCAATTTTGACATTTGTGACAACTTCTTGATGATTGTTGAATCTGGATGCTGGGCACATGGTGGTTCATTTTAATGTTCACTTTAATTTTCTGTAGGTTGGTGTTTTTTCACAATACTGGAGAAAAAACACTCTGATATAATCACAGTTTAGTTTTTAACCACAGCCATGAAAAGAAGAAAATACATGTATTTTTCCTAACTCCAAGAGGATCTGACAGTTCCTTAATGTTCATTTGAATTAATTATGGTAAGATCAGTTACAATGTTGATGAAAAAATCCAAACTGAACGTCCTGTAACAAACAATAAGGAAATAAAATTTCTCAAAACAAACAAGTAAAACAAGCATCATCGTCTCAAAATTAAGGGTAATATAAAACAGTAAACCGTTGTAGTTAAAAATCAAGATGTAACTGTTGAACTTCTTAAATACACCCTAGCCAGGAATCAATTTCATCATGATAAGAAACATCATCTGTCAAGAAAGGACCTTTACCCCAACCTGGCTAATGTTTACATTTTTAGTGTCCTTAACACATCTGATTGGTTAATGAAGCCCATATTTGATCTTTATCTCTGCAGCAAGCTCCAATGCCCAGCTCAGAGTTTTGAAACTGTAAAATGTCTGTGTCAACATCTCATCTGCCCAAGATTCCTATTATTGAAACATATGGCACCTCTATTACAATCTGGAATTCAATTTGATCTAGGCTGAATCAGAGAGATTTGGGCTTATATATAAATTTTTCTGTTTGCTCTAGGTCTGTAACTTTGAGAAACCAAGAGTAGGAAGGCTTGGAAGAGATTTATACTATGTGAGGGCAGTTGCCCTCTCTTAAGTATTCCACATAGCCCCTGCAAGATCATCAGGAGGCTGGAGGCAGTGGGGTTTAGTGTCAATAATATGTATGCCAGCATTCTTATCAAACTCCAGAGCCATCTCTATTTGGGTATGGAAGGCAGACTTTTTTAGCTGTGAAATTCCCCAGGGCTTTCAGATAATGCAGGAATGTGGAGTCTTCACGAAGGAGGTACTAAAGTTCCTGTTGAAAAGGCTTATGGACTGTGTGCTCAGAAGTGCCCTGATGCCCCGAGAATATGGAGCATCTCCCGTGGAATACATTTGTGAAGTGCAGCCAAGGTCTTCTGAAGTTAAGGAGAGGTCTGTAGACTAGGAATATGGTAAAAGTTTGAAATAGCTTCTGTGAGGAATAGGAGAAACATCTGACAAAGCATTTACTAAAGGACTTTTGGGCTGTGAGGAAGAGTAAGCTGAGGTGAGAGAACCTTATTGCATGATTTTCACAACAGCTTGCATTCAGAGGCTGAGAGGGCTGATGGATGAACACTTAGGGATGATGGGAGGCAAAGGGGCAAAGATGATGAGATCAGTGCTGAGACAGTGATTGAACTGATATAACCCAGGGTGTAGGCTGAGTTAAAAAAGGAGAGAAGACAGAAGGGAAGGAAAGTTGGTGGTAAACAGAGGAGGTGGTCTCTGAGGGCTTGACTAGTTCAAATGTCAAGTGAAGGAGTAAGATGTGGGAGAGTTAGAAGGTGGTAGTCAGCGAGCAATTTACTGGAATTCAGTGTATCAAAGGTGGAGCACATAGACGTGCAAAGATCCCCAGGTGTGCCTATGGGAGGAGGTAGTTGTTATGGAATAAAGGTCATTGTATATATCAAACTAGAGTGTTGGATGACTAATCAATCCATATGGCTGTTAACACTGATGACAGCAAAGCAAACGACTCTGGCATGAATTTAGGAGAACGCTGAAATATTGATAGATGACAGACTGCTTTCGTTTGGAGTATGCGTCCCAGCCCCTACTCTCTATCTGTTGCATTCTGACACCCTGTTCCCCTGTTCTCTGAGTATCTCCCACCACATTTACACCCCTACACCCCACTTCACTCAAAAAAAAAATCTTCCCCCAAGAGGCCACTCACTTGTCACTGTAAATTAGGAAAGATCAATAGAAAGGTCCTGGACATAAATCTCTCATTAATTCAAAGGAGAAAGAAGTATAAAATAACAATAATTTATAAGGGAGATGAATGGTTTATCATAATGAGTCAAGAAATCAGAACATTTATTGCAGGTTTACTTTGTGCTTAGCTTAGAGTTTAAGTGCATTGGCTTTGCAGTTCAGCAGTCCAAAGACCAAATCTGCCACTTAATAGCTGCATGAGCAGGGCAAAAATTACTTTATCTCACGAAACTTCAGATTGTTGTCTTAAAATTAAGATAGTACCTCTTACTGCATAGAATTGCTATGAAGATTAAAAGAGATGTTTCTTGTAAAGTAGAATGTACTTAGAACAACCAGCACTCAATTCCGGCTAGCTATTGTTAACATTCTTCTCCTTCCTGCGTCCTAAAACATTTTTCTGACAGGGTCCTCTTTACTCATCCTAGAATGAAGAGAAATCCATCCACATCTAGTGCTTGCCAGGGAATGTGATGGATCCAGCTTATGGCAATCTGGGGTCATGTGCTTCTCTTCCTAACTTGCGGTTCAGTGACGTTGACAGCTGAGATCCACTATATTCAGAATGTTCACACCATGGAAATAGGCAAAAACTTACAAAATGGAAGGAGGGTTGGTGGTAGTGGTGGGGTAGTCAGAGTCTGTTTACCAGCACACTACTGCAATGGGTTTTAGCTTGCATGTTCCCTTCTCAGATCTGTAGCAGATCTGCTGGGCAGCTCCTAGCCCATTCCCAGCCTCTTGCAAGTTTTCATCTAGTGAGACTCTGCTGGCCTGAAATGGTATCTTCTCCTGCCCCCACTATCTCTATCCCCCTCTAATTGGTGGGATTTGTGAAACATTATAATTGCTAGGCCCTCTATTTTCACCGCTCTTTCTGTCTCAGTGTTTCTGCAGTGTTTACACTGGAGACTACAACATCCCTGGTATATACCCCACTTCCTGCCTAGTTTTTATCATGGAGTTTGAATGTTTTTAGGAAGAGAAGGAAGGGAGGACTAGGAGAGAAGATTCTGGTTTCCTCAAACCATGTGGCAGGAGGCTGGCTGTCTAAGGTTTATCATTGCAACAGTCTTTTATTTCTTCATTCAGGACAACCGGAAGGGCTTTACAACCTGATTTCTGGCCCACGAGTGCCACTATTTTCCCCAGTGGCATAGGAAAAGAGAGCAATTGATTAAACTTTTCCAGTTTCCATCTGACTTAGTGGAGTTTTCCCCTTGCTTCTGCCTCTAACTTAATTATCAGTTTTGTGTTTTGATCTTGGTAGTCATCTTCTTTCTTTTTAAGTATTTCATTTGGAAGTCAAAAAGGTTTAAGCCAGGATCTACTAGTTGAATGTCATTTTATATTGGAAGTTGTCCTAAGAGAAACTCAGTTTAACTTACACACTTTATTTTTGTTCTTTTCATGTCCTACCCCAAAATTGTTATTAAATAGAATTATTTTGTATTATATTTCCTTTAAGAAAGTACACATGGCAAGAACAGAATCCAATTTAACCTAGTTTCTAGGAATTTATTGGAATATACACTAGTGCCCTGAAAAAAAAGATTCTTCCAATATGCACAAATTAATTAATATAATTATGAACTCTGCCTGGAAGGAGAGCTGAGAGCCAGGAAATATACTCAGATCTATTATAATTATGTTTTCAAAAATTACCTTTTTGATGTGCCTGGGTGCCTCAGTCAATTAAGCATCCGACTTTGACTCAGGTCATGGTCTCGCAGTTCGTGGGTTCAAGCCCTGCATCAGGCTCTGTGCTGACAGCTCAGAGCCTGGAGCCTGCTTCAGATCCTGTGTCTCCCTCTCTCTCTCCCTGTTGCCTGCCCATTCTCTCTCTCTCTCTCTCTCAAAAAAAAAAAAAAACCCTAAATAAACATTAAAAAATTACCTTTTTAATCAGAATAAAATCTATTTCTTTCCTTTTTTACAAAAATTATTTTTTTATTTAAGAGATAGAGAGATGGCACACACGAGTGGGGGAAGGGGCAGAGAGAGAGAGGAGAGAGAGAGAATCCCAAGCAGCCTTTGCACCCCACACAGGGCTCAATCTCACAAACCTGGGAGATCATGACCTGATCTGAAATCGAGAGTCTGACGCTTAACCAACTGAGGCACCAAGCACCCTGACAAAATCTATTTCCAAATTGAAATTTAACACCCCCCCCAAAAAAAAACTAATAGATTTAGGTAAGACAAGAAACAAAATCAAGTATTTATTGGATACCTTCTACCAAAATAATTTCTGGCAGAGAAAAATTTAATCAAAAGCTATGCCATAAACTCAGGTCATGATCTCACAGTTCATGAGTTTGAGCCCCACATCAGGCTCTGCACTGACAGTGAGGAACCTGCTTGGGATTCTCTATCTTTCCCTCTCCCTCATGCCTCTCCCTGCTCACTGTCTCTCTCTCTCAAAATAAATAAATAAACTTAAAAAAAAATCTACACCATAAAGACCTGTATTTTAGGAACACCCTTAGGAGTGAATGTTACACAGTTGATAGTGAACTTTTTCCTCAGTAAGAACTGATGATTATATTAGTGAATAGAGATGGTAACCTTATTTGATTGTTGGTCTTGTGTTATAAAGTTCTGGGAACTGTGTGTAAGTGCTGGGAAACAATAGCAGTGAGATTCTATTCTTCTCCCTGAATTTGTCAGGAATGGGCAATCTAGGAAGATAGCTTTTGTCAGTTTGATTTGCTTTACCTTCATGCTGCCAGGTTGTGATTAGCTGTCAAGAAGAGTAACCTCTCTCCTGGGAGTGAGTCACTGAATTCTATTGTTCCTGTAGGAGTAACGCCTTCCCTTGGATAGGGGAGAGCCAGTTGAGTGTGAATGCTAGCCTTTGTTAAACAAATCAGAATCCTTTTATCTGGCAGTAGGCGCCAGTTTGGGCTCATCAGGAGCGTGGCATGCCAAAGTAAACTCATTTTCTTCCTTATTATTATTGGTAGATGGGGCACCTGGGTGGCTCAGTCGGTTGAGCTTCTGGCTTCGGCTCAGGTCATGTTCTCATGGTTTGTGGGTTCAAGCCCCACTTTGGGCTCTGTGCTGACAGCTCAGAGCCTGGAGCCTGCTTCGGATTCTGTGTCTCCTTCTCTCTCTGCCCCTCCCCCGCTCAAGCTCTGTCTGTCTTGCAGAAAAATAAACATTAAAAATTTTTTTTTAAAAAGATTGGTAGAAGAGAGGGAAGCTATTGATAGTTATTTTTTGTTTAATAGACATGTGACAAAGACAATCATGATATTCTTCTGGATGAATCCAGGAAATGTGATATGGAAAATAATACAATGGATTATGTGGGTTAGATTCTTAACTAATTTATTAACAATGGCCAAACATCTGCTTAATCAATCCATGTTGGCTTTGAGAGGTTCAGGGGTTTGTTTTGTTTTGTTTTTGATAATTTTATGAGGATTCACGAATTGTACATACCTTTATTATTTACCTCTAGAAGACCTAGAAGAGATGTTTACCAAATAGGCAGATGACTAAAAGCTGGAGAAACAGATTACAGGCTGGATAATAAAATCAAGATCTCCATAGACTACATGATAGATCATGATAGATCTCCATAGACTACATGATAGATCTCAAAAGATCAAATTTGTCTACTTAAATTTTAAAGATCAGCCTCACAAATAGAAGTCAAAAGAAACCTAGCACTGAAAAAAAACTTAAAGGGTTGGGGTGTCTGGGTGGTTCAGTTGGTTATGCATCTGACTCTTGATTTCAGCTCAGGTCACTATCCAACAGTATATGAGCTGGTGCCCCAGTCAGTGCAGATGGCTCTACACTGGATTGGAGTCTGCTTGGGATTCTCTCTCCCTCTTTCTCCTTCCCCTCTCCCTCATCAAAAAAGTACCCTTAAAAAAAAAAGTGATTTTTTTAACTTAAAAAGGTTTTTTTAACTTAAAAAGATTTTAAGTTTATGTTACTTAATAATTTACAAATAAGAAAAAGCAAGTGCAACCTTAGGTTGTATTTATAGAAGTACAGCAAAAAAAGAATGGAGCCCAATGTTTTCTGTAATGATCAAACCACAATTATTCATGATTATTTATTACAATGATTCAGAACATCATCCTAGAAGTTATTGGAATCGAAAATGGATCAGTCTGAGTTAATTCAGGAAGTTTATTGAGAGGATAAGTTTGTATTGTAATAACTACAGCAGAAAGTAGGAATTGAGGTGTTATAAGAGAGCACAGGTGAAGTCATATGTAAATTTGAAGGAGCCAGAGATTATTTCTAGTAGTAGGGATCAAGAAATCCTCGTTGAGGGGCATTTGGGTGGCTCAGTCAGTTAAGTGTGTGACTTCAGCTCAAGTCATGATCTCATGGTTCATGGGTTCGAGCCCCACGTCGGGCTCTGTGCTGACAGCTCAGAGCCTGAAACCTACTTCGGATTCTGTGTCTCCCTTTCTCTCTGTCCCTCCCCCACTTGCTCTCTGTCTCTTTCTCTCAAAAATAAATGACCATTAAAGAATTTTTTTTTTTAAAGAAATGCTCATTGAGCAGAGGGAATAGTTGGAGTAGAGAACACAGTTAAATCTCTTTGTTGTGTATGAGTCTTGTAGGGGTCTTGGTGTCTTTGGCTTATGGCTACAGAGACCAACTTAAAGTGTCAGACACAAAATTCACCTAATTTGAAATCTCAAGTACAAAAATGGTACAGAAAGTTAAGTCTGATGGTCTTTGTCAAGAGTAATAGTATGAGAGAAGTAAGAAAGGTAAATTGAAGCCAGATAACTGTGCTTTATTAATATCAGTGAGAAAGGACTTCAGGTCTTCAAAGAGGTCCTAATGTCTCAAACAAGGGATGCAATTCCTAACTTTGCCTCTGTTCTCTGACCATCACAGTCTTAACTCATGCCACTGGGGATTTGATGCCTCCTGCTATACAGAACTATATGACTCTGATTTCCCTTATCTCTTCTTTTGTATCACACCTATACCCTCTCCAAAGCCCAATCCCAGTGCATTTATGTCTTATTAATACTTGTAACACCTACACCTTATGCAGAATACCTTACATACCAAGCAAAGGTGTTTGCATTTTACAGAAGTGGCACAATCACAGAAGGGATTCAAACAATTTGTCAACCATGAAGGGTGGACAGAGTGCAAAGAGGAAGATCAAGGCAGAGAAAGAGATAATGAAGATCAGATTTAGGATTGTACTTACAGGAATATAGGGGAGGGAGCAGTTGTAGTAGATATACACAGTTCCCTCTAAGGCAGGATATCATTGGGGAAATACTGGGCACACTCTTACTTGATTTAGGAATGAGGCAAGAATAATCACCATCTTCACAACAAATTAACTCTGTGAAACTTTAGCCTACACAAGCAGTCAGTGGAAAACAATTAGAAGATTAAAAATTGAAAAGGTAGAGGCAAAACTACTTTTATTCCCAGATGATATGGTAGTTTACGTGAAAAAAACCCTCCAAAATTGAAAGTAAAATGGAACAGTTTAATTTAACTGTATATCAAATTGGTGATACAGCCATAAAGAGGAAAGAATTATTTCAATTGTCTTTAGAAGATAGGACCCTGCCTGTAGAGTCTTAGGGAGATATATCAAAAGAGTGAAATAAAAAGCAAATCTTGCATTTTACTTAGTAGCAACTTTGGTATTGATACTATAATTTTGAAACCATTTTATCTACATCATAGAATAAAACACAAAAAAAAACTATATTCACATTATTAAGGACCAGTATTTTCTGTATGAGAGAAGGGATACAAATAAATAAATCAAAGAAAGTGAGAGAAGCTTATGTCATTCAGAGAAAACTAGGAAGGGAATGAAATCAATTTGGTAAGGAGCACATATCAAACAACAACGATATTAACAGCTAATGTCACTTTATGGTGAAGTATTGAATGCTTTTCTGCTAAGCTGGTAACAAGACAATAATATCTATTCTTACCACTTCTATTCACATTGTACTGAAGAACCTAACCAGTGTAATAAAACAATAGAAAGAAATAAAAGGCATACAGTTGAAAGTGAAGAAATAAAATTTTGTTTATTCACAAATGATTTGATTTATAGTTAAAAAATCCAGTTGAGTCTACAGATAAATTTCTAGAATAATAAGTTGAATTTAGTAACCTACATACGAGGTCAATAGGAAATATATCTTTTACATATTAGCAACAGTCAACTAGAAACTAAAAATGTTAAAACTGCATTTATAAGAGTACAGAATGCCATTACATTATTCCACAATGAAGTCAATCAAAGATATTCTACAAAGACTTCTGCAATGAAAACTATAAAACATTGCCAAAAGAAGTTGAAGGCGTAATTAAATAGAGATATATATCATTTTAGGAATTGGAAAACTGTATATTGTTAAGATGTCTAGTTTCCTCAAATTGATCTTAAATTTAATGCAATTCCATAAAAATCTTAGCATATTTTTTAAAAATAGAAAATTACAAGCTGATTTTAAAAATTATGTGAAAAAAGGGGCACCTGGTGGCCCAGTTGGTTCAGCATCTGACTTGGGCTCAGGTCATGATCTCATGTTCCTGAGTTCGAGTTCTGCGTTGGGGTCTGTGCTGTCAGCTTGGAGCCTGGAGCCTGCTTCAGATTCTGTCTCTACCTCTCTCTGCACCTCCCCTGCTCGTGCTCTGTGTCTCTCTCTCTCTCAAAAATAAATAAACCTTAAAAAATTTTTTTTTAAAATTATGTGAAAAAAGTAAAAGATCTGTAATAGTCAATCTTTTTTTTAAGGTTAAAAAGCGGTGCTTTTTTAAAAAATTTTTTTTTAATGTTTATTTTTGAGAGAGAGAGAGAGAGAGAGACAGAATGTGAGCGGGGGAGGGGCAGAGAGAGAGGGAGACACAGAATCTAGAGCAGGCTCCAGGCACAGAGCCCAACGTGGGGCTCGAACTCACAAACTGAGAGATCATGACATGAGCCAAAGTCAGATGCTTAACTGACTGAGCCACCCAGGTGCCCCTAGTGGTACTTTTTTTTTTTTTTTAATGTTTTATTTATTTTCGAGAGAGGGAGACGGAGGGTGACTGAGAGACAGAGCGTGACAGATAGCAGTCTCCAGGCTCTGAGCTATCAGCACAGAGCCCAACTCAGGGCTCAAACTCACAAACTGTGAGATCATGACCTGAATCGAAGTTGGACACTTAGCCAACTGTGCCACCCAGGTGCCCCTGTAATAGTCAATCTTGAAGAAGAATGGATTTGAAGGACTAACCTACCAGATGCCAAGAATTAATCTAAAACAGTCTAAAAGAGTAATTAAGACAGTGGTGCTATTGGCATAAGGACAAATAGGTCAATGAGTCCAGAAGGAGCCTCATGCATATATGGTTACGTGATTTACGACAAAGCTGTCAATGCAATTCAGTGAGAAAATGATGACTTTTTTTCAATGAATGGTGTCAGAGCAATTGAATATTTACATGGAATAAAAAGACCCTAGTAACATGCTTCATCTTATAACATACACAATAATTAATTTGAGATTAAATCATAGATCTAATGTGAAAGATTAAACTATTATACTTCTAGAAAAACACTTAAGGTAATGCATTCATGGGATTGGGGTAGGTAAAACATGTATAACTAGGACACAAATGATTTAACCATTAAAAAAAGTTCACAAATCAGATTTCATCAAAATTAAAAACTTCTGTTCATCAAGAGCACCATTAAGAGAGCAAAATAAAATTGTATGTCTACAAAGAAAGTTGTACTACAATATTTATAGCAGTTTTATTCATAGTAGCCAAAAATGGAAAGTCCCAAAATGTCCATCAACAGAAGAATGGATAAATAAACTGTGTGCATATGGGTGATCTCTGGAGAATCCTTTAAACTTTTCTATATTTTTGAGATTTTTCATGATAAGATTTCAGGCAGAAAGTACAGGAAATAAATAAACACAGTGGAGTGCCAAATATGCTTTTTAATTATCCCTAGGTGTTTAGATTTGGCATTAATTTATGAACTTTCATTTCTCTTTTATGTTTTATATAGCATATTGGGGTATTTTTACATTTAGTATATATATTTTAATACAAAATAAATCTTATTTTGTCAATATGGTGTAAAAGAAAGAAGCACATGTATGTCCTGTTACTGCAGCTCACCTATGATAGTTCCTATGGCAACATGATGTTTTCAGTGAGATTTTTAGAGGTATACACAGTTATCTGACTTTTTCATAATTACTCTTTAGGTGCATATTACCAAGTAAGATGTTTGATTTTGTAATATTTTTAAGTTTTTTATTTTATTTTATTTATAACTAATTAATTTTTAAATTTACATCTGAGTTAGTTAGCATGTAGTACAATAATGATTTCAGGAGTAGATTCCAGTGATTTATCCCTTATGTATAACACTCAGTGCTCATCCCAACAAGTGTCTTCCTTAATGCCCCTTGCCCATTTAGCCCATTCCCACCCACAGCCCCTCCACCCTCAGTTCGTTCTCTGTATTTAAGAGTCTCTTATGTTTTGTCCCCCTCCTTGTTTTTATATTATTTTTGCTTTCCTTCCCTTATGTTCATCTGTTTTGTATCTTAAATTCCTCATGTGAGTGAAGTCATATGATATTTGTCTTTCTCTGACTAATTTTGCTTAGCATAATACCTTCCAGTTCCATCCACATAGTTGCAAGTGGCAAGATTATATTCTTTTTGATTGCTGAGTAATATTCCATTACACACACACACACACACACACACACACACACACACACGCCATATCTTCTTTATCCATTTATCTGTCGATGGACATTTGGGCTCTTTCTATATTTTGGCTATTGTCGATAGCACTGCTATAAACATTGGGGTGCATATGTCCCTTTGATAAGTTTATTTTATTTATTTTGAGAGAGAGAGAGAGAGAGGGAACGTGGGAATGCATGCACTTGTGTGTGCAAGGGGTAGAGAAAGAGAGAGAATCACCCAGCAGACTCTGTGCTTTTAGCACAGAGCCCAATGCAGGGCATGTAAGATATTTTAAAAACATGGAAAATACAGAAATAACTATAGTTAGCAGTAATTTGGACATACTTCTTTGCTATTTAAGTTGGAATCTTTTTAAATTTACCATTTTATGATGGTTTATTTTTATTTATTTATTTATTTACTTATTGACAGAGGGCGCAAGTGAGCAAGGGGCAAAGAGAGAGAGAGAGAGAGAGAGACAGAGAAGCGGGGCTCACCCAAAGCAGGGCTCATGTTCACTCTGTGCAGGACTTGAACTCATGAACTCATGAACCCATGAGATCATTACCTGAGCCAAAGTCAGATGCTTAATCAACTGAGCCACCCAGGCGCCATTTTTTTTTAAGCTATATGTATTTTTTAATAAAAGGGGGGAAACATTTGTTTTAAAGATAATTATTCGAATTGGCTAGAGGAGTAGAGGACCAGGCACCAAAACACTCAGAGACAGCACTGAGCTTTAAGCCTGAGTACTGAGTACACATGTGTACTGCACAGACCATTGCCTATAATGCTAGCTTTCCCCACAGGTCCCCCTGAGAGGTTCCTTCCCTGAACCACACAGAGGGGAGCAGTCCAGAGTGGTGCTCTTGCCTCAGCTGGCTGCAGTAAGTTGCCACAGAGGGATTGCAGTGATTTTTCTGGACCAGTCAAAATCTTATCTTGGGGAGTTTGGGAAGTTTCAAGAGGTAGCTGACCAGTTCGAAAATTGTAGTGGAAGCCAAACTCACACAGAGAGGAACAATATGCAGGTGCCATGAGACCGTGGAAGCCATGAATAATCCAAAGCCATAAATTGGCAGAAAGCATGAGCACAAGAAAGATAGCTGGTAGTTAGTTGACAGGAGAGGGAAGAAGCAGAAGTGCATCTGAACTTTGTTAATAATGCCTATTGCTTGCCAGACAATGTCCTAAGTGTTTTATAGACACTAACTCATTTAATTCTCAGTTTAAGGTAGATCATTTTATTCTCATTTTTACAGATGAGGAGGAAACTAAGGCAGAAAAGCATTAATTATCTTGGCAGTCTGGTTCCAGAGACTCTGCTTTTAGCCACTATACTGTGCTGCCCCATCCCATGGCCCAGCAGGAGAGGGCAAATGAACTGCATGGGCCCGTGCTTGGCCACCGAGGGGTCAGGCCCAGCTCTAAAGCTATTCCTGTTTTTCCCTTTGAGGCCTTCTTTTTTTTTTTTTTTTTTAATTTTTTTTTTTAACTTTTATTTATTTTTGAGACAGAGAGAGACAGAGCATGAACAGGGGAGGGGCAGAGAGAGAGGGAGACACAGAATCTGAAACAGGCTCCAGGCTCTGAGCGGTCAGCACAGTGCCCGACGCGGGGCTCGAACTCACAGACCGTGAGATCATGACCTGAGCCGAAGTCGGACACTTAACCGACTGAGCCACCCAGGCGCCCCCCCTTGAGGCCTTCTTATGCAACCTGTCCTGTTTTGTTTTGTTTTGTTTTGTTTTGTTTTGTTTTGTTTTTAAATGAAGTCTGGCTCTCTGCCTGAGGATCCTATCTTATATCAAACAAAGACAGAGAGAAACAATCACCACCAGGAGACAAACAGGAGTAATGAGTTGAAACTTCACAAGTAAGCAGGAACTTCATCAGAAAGGGCCTTTAAGCCATGTTAAGGTATTAGACCTTTTTTCCAAAAGCAAGGGATATCATTGAAATGTTGTAAACAGGGAAGGTGAGGGGAGGAGGATCATGATGAGATCCACATTTTTAGAATGATTATCCTGGCTGCCTGTGTGGAGGAGTGAGATAAGAGGCTGTGTGTCGGGGCGCCTGGGTGGCTCAGTCGGTTGAGCGTCCGACTTCGGCTCAGGTCCTGATCTCACGGTCTGTGGGTTTCGAGCCCTGCGTCGGGCTCTGTGCTGACAGCTCAGAGCCTGGAGCCTGCTTCGGATTCTGTGTCTCCCTCTTTCTCTGACCCTCCCCTGTTCATGCTGTCTCTCTCTCTGTCTCAAAAATAAATAAAATGTTAAAAAAAAAATTTTTTTAAAAGAGGCTGTGTGCCTGGTAGAAGGCCAAATTGGACCTGGATGAGCAGTGATAGCCTGAGTTAGGGATGTGGCAGTGGGGATAAAGAGGTAAGTCTGAAAGGACCTTGTGCTCAGAAGGGTCCCATGATTTGCTAATGCTCTGCTAATGCTGCTTCTAGTAATTGTTGAACAAGAAACTCCACACTCCAGTTTTGTACTTGGCCCCACAAAATGTGTAGTTGGTTCAGCCATCAAGCCTTTGGGAATGCAGCACTGGAGCACAGAGAAGCAAAGGTTTGAGTAGTGTTCCCCAAAGAGTGTTTCCCAAGTGTGCTTATAGGTGTCATGTGTGGTGAAGAAGTAGGGTCCATAATATGGGTCTCCATGTTCAAGTAAATTGAGGAAATACCAGGTTAAACAAAGTTAAATCATTTTTTTTAAAGTACAAAATATCCCAGAATTATCAGTATGGTAGATAACTATGGTATAATACAAAATATCTGGTCTTTGTCCCTAGTCCTGGTGCACATCTTCGTCAACCTTTGGAATTTCTTGAGTGATAGGAGTATCTTGGTTATGCTTATGACATAATGTGGGGTGGGAGGGTCCCTAGCTGGTCTCAGGATGGATGCTGAATGATCATCAGAAAGACCAAACTTGTTATTAAAGAGTTGGAAATTTCAGGCACCTGACCTCCAAAGAGAGGAGCAGGGGCTAGAGATAAAGTTCAATCACATGGCCAGTGATTTAATCTACCATGCTTATGTAATGAAACCCCAATAAGGTCTGGGAGGCTCTGGAGAGCTTCTTGGTCAGTGAGCACACGAATGTACTAGAAGAAAATGTAGGAATAAATCTTCATGGATTTAGATTAGGCAAAGCCTTCTGAGATGTAACACCAAATACGTCCAACAGAAGAAAAAAACAGATTTCATTGGACTAAATTGGATTTCATCCAAATGCAAAGCTTTTGTGCTGAAGATGATATCATCAAGAAAGTGAAAAGACAACCAATTGAATGGGGAAAAATACTTGTGAATTATATATTTGATAAGGCACTTGTATCCACATTTTTAAGGAACTCTTACAATTCAAATATTAGAAGGCAAATTACCCAATTTAAAAAATGAACAAAGGACTCAAAAATAGGCATTTCTCTAAAGAAGATGTACAAATGACTGGTGAGTATATGAAAAGATGCCTTCTTTAGGGAAGGACCCAATGAAAGCAGAGGCAAATCCACACAAGAGAGAGGCTACCATGGTTGAGGCAAAGTTTTGAGAGATGGAAGGAATTTAAACCAAGCACCCAATTGGAAAGTTAACTTTTGGAAAATAGGCAGGATATTTAAGACAATAGGACAGGGCAGTCCAGTACCCAAAAATGTTTTGCAGGTGATGAAAGAAAACCCGATGGAGTCCTCTTCCCATGTTTCCTACGGTCACAATAAATCATGAAGCCAGGTGATCCAAAAGGAGTGAAAAGTTGAATATTTCATTTAGCTCTGAATAATGAAGACTTTTAATGAGTTCAAAAGTTTTAGTGGAATACATAGAATTCTTTTTTTAAATTTTCTAATTAAAAAGTTATATATCCCCTTTATAGAAAATTTTAAGGCAGTTAAAGAAGAAAAAAATGCTGTGGTCTTATGACCCTAATATAACCACCATTAGCATTTTGATGAATTTTCTTCTGGTGTTTTGAATGCATTAAAAAACAAAGTCTCAAAAAAAAACAAAAAACAAAAAACAAAAAAAAAAAAACCCAAAGTCTCAGTGTACTCAAAGTGTACAAGTAATTAGTATCTTGAGCTTTTTGGTTTGGATTTTCTATTCTTATGAGTCTCCCTAACCCTTCCTCCTGCCTTGCCACCCCATGATGGCATCTAGCCTTAATATAGCAGCCATTTTCAAGGGCTGCATAAACTTGATAAACAAATTTATT
Source organism: Lynx rufus (assembly GCF_022079265.1). Lineage (NCBI taxonomy): Eukaryota > Metazoa > Chordata > Mammalia > Carnivora > Felidae > Lynx > Lynx rufus. Next base: position 125,335,906 of record NW_025814823.1, on the reverse strand, counting down.
ATAATTAAACAGTAAGTCCCCACTGATCAAACTTCATTCTGATTTTCCAGTATTACACTAACTCCAGAAAAAATGTTTTTATACCTAGTATGGATTATTTCTTTAGAATAAATTGACAAATAGAATTGCTTGGTCAGGAACTATAAATAATTTTATACCTTATGATACAGAGTGTTGGTTCAAATACACTTGGGAAACTTTCACCTCAGCAATAATTAAAAACAAGGTATCATGTTTGGCCTACCATCAATTTGGTCTACCAAATTAGCCCAAACAATTAATAAATGAAAACATTTACATTAGTAGGTTGTTATGAAGGTTTTTATAAAGCCATTTGACACACCCTGGCTGTAACATATTTTTTTACACCTGGCTGTAACATGTTTCAAGGACATTGCCAAATTAGAGCATGTTTAGCAAAGGTGTTCAAGATTTTCCATTTTGGAAAGAGACGGTCTGCTCAAAATTTCAAAACTTAAAAATAAGGAAAATGAGCAGCCTTCAGTTGGGTATGATCATGATAAATTCAGCAAAGTTTCTGCAACTTTAAATATGTAACAAATAGAGATTTTAATTATTGATTAAAAAATGAAAATATGGGTAGACTCCATTTGTACTTATGTCCCAGGATCTCCAGATGCCAGGGGTGGGACTGTGGGGGCAGCAAGGGTGTACTGAAAGAAAAATATTAACCAGCAGGTTAACATTTTTGTGGGGGAAGGTCTGTTTTTTTTTAGATTTTCTAAGCTCTATTTTTGTAATGTTCATTTCTAAATCAAATATAACAATATTCAAGGAACACAAACCTTAAATATATTTATAAAAATACATATTAATATAAATTTTAATATAAAAATACAAATTAATAAAAATACAAATTAATATAAATATATATAAATTAATATAAAACATTTTAATGTATTTTATACAACATTATTTTATATATTTTATGTATAAAAATGATGGTTAATTTTATGTGTCTGCTTGGCTAGGCTATACTACTCAGTTATTCAATCACATTAATCTAGGTGTTGCTGTGGAGGTATAGATGTAGTTAACACCTGTCATTGGTTAGCTTTACATACAGATTATTCTCCACAATGTGAGTGGGTCTCATCCATTTGGTTGAAGGGTGTTTCTTTTTTTAAATGTCTGTTTATTTATTTTGAGAAAGAGAAAGAATCCCAAGCAGGCTTTGCGCTATCGGCGCAGAGCTTGACAGGGCTTGATCCCATGAACTGTGAGATTGTGACCTGAGCTGAAATCAAGAGTTGGTAGCTCAACCAGCTGAGCTACCCAGTTGCCCCCATTGAAAGACCTTCCGAGCAAAAAATAAGGTTTCCGGGACTAGAAAAAATTCTGCCTCAAGATCACAGTATCAATTCCCACCCAGGAACTTCCATCCTTTCAGGTTTCAAACTTACCAAACTCAACAATCACTTGAGCCAATTTGTTGTAATAAGTCTCTGTCTCTAATCCTGACCAATACATTATGTTTTAAAAACAAGATAATTTTCCTTCTAAAATATTCAATATTATTTATTATAAGTAAAAGGCCCAATATATATCATGATTCATTAATGTAAAAAATTTAGGGGGGTCTGGGTGACTCATTCGGTTAAGCCTCCAACTTCAGCTCAGGTCATGATCTCACCGTTTGTAGGTTTGAGCCACATGACAGGCTCTGTACAGACAGCTCAGAGCCTGGAGCCTGCTTTGGATTCTGTGTGTCTCTCTTTCTCCCTGCCCTTCCCTATCTCATGCTCTGTCTCTGACTCTCTGTCTCTCTCAGAAATAAATAAACAAAAAAAGAAAAAGAAAAAATTTATACTCAAAGTATTCAAATAAAATTGTACTTTAGTTTTTGGCAGTTTAATTAAATTCCTGCACTCAGTGTCCATCTCGTTGCCCTGTAAAGAATTGTTATGCTTCACTCAGATCTATTGTGTCAGTTAGGGCCAGTTAGGAGAAAACAAATCACACCAGTTGGTTTCACAACAAAAACTTAAGGAATTGGCCAAACAGGTATCCGAGAACTAAACCACCGAAAAGGGATCAGGAAGGTGACATTGAAGATAGTATCAGTAGAAGCTCCCACGCCTAGAGGTGGGAAAAGAAAGACGAAACCAGAAATTTTCAGGAGGGCACTGCAGAACTGGGGCAGACACCTTTGAACAGGAAAACCTGCCTGGCTAGTGGATGCTGTGATACTGGATCTGGGACCACCGCAAAAAGCTGGATACAAACCAGGTGTCGCTGCTGAGCTGCAGGACTGTTGTGGAGGTGATATTAACAGGGACACCCAGCAAACAGGAAGGAGAAGCAAGCCCCCCTTCTCTGGCCTCGCGGCCTCCTCTAGCATTCTCTATTGGCAGAAGGTAGAGATTCTGCCTCAGAGCAGAAGGTCGTTTAGTATCTGAGAGACAATACAAATTTAAGAGTAAAACAGCTTGTTTGATGTTTTAAGTGTTCCTCTACCACCATATGCAACTGTTGTGACTACAGCATCCATTTGTCAGTTCCTCCAAAGCCATCAATTTTACTATAGGTGCTGCTGAAGCAAGCACTCCTCCAGAGCCATCAACTGGAACACAAAAGAAAAACAAGAACGCTTGGCCCTATTGGGAAATACTTCTCTGTGGAAGGATCTGTTGCCTTCCTGCTTTCTGAGAAGAATTTGACAAGTTAACAAATTTATCTTTTTCTAACCTAAGCACTTCTGTTTCTCAAATCCGCCCTGAACTCCAAAAAGGTGTTGGCCTCCAATATCAACAGTGGAATAACCCACAAATTTTCATGGCATTTTGACACAGTTGCCTTTTGTTTTGAGGATATAGGGCAAGCCATGTGAATAAAGATTCCCCCGCGGTCCGCACAGTAGCAGATGTTTAGGGTTAAAGGTTGTGCTGTGCCAAGGCTGATGGTAAGATCCCCAATGGCTAACATGCTCTCTGATATTTGTGTATGTGTGTGTGTTTATGGTATGCAGGGTTTGTGGTGTGCAGGGCAAGTCTAGAGCATCAAGAGAAGGGCAGAGGTTCTTGTCTGGATCTAAAGAGCAGTACTGCTCAAGTGTACCCTGGCAGTGTGGTGGAATTAATGCCTCTTAGGGAGGAATTTGGCCAATGAAAGATGGGCACCTATGGGTAAATTCTTCCCCGTTTCCCCCTTTCTCTCCCAGGATGATGCTGAGATGCCATTTATGTGGTTTCTAGGGGAACAATCTCATGGTTTTGAGTTACCACTTATTGGAGGTCATCTTGCTAGATCTTTTTCTTGTTGGTTCTTTCTCCTTCTCTGCCTCACTGCATTTGAGGCTCACTTCTGCTCCCTGGGAGTGAATTCCCTAGTAAAGCACCCAGGCATATACCAGTGGCTTCAGACGGTTTTTTGGGGGAACCTAGGCTAAGACACTGTCAGTACCCCTACCACGAGAGGCATAGCTGGAGAGTATTTGTATTCTGGTAAAGAAGAGTGAGATTAGTTCTCTAAGGCACAGCCAGGTCTAGGTTGATACATTCATTCCGAGGGTGGTGCAAGTGCAGGCTGGCCTGAACAAGGAGCGTCTCCTATTTGTGTCCCAGGAGCCCCTCTTCTCACACTCACCTGGCCTTGCTGCTGGAGGTTAGAGCATATCAATCTATCACTCCTGCATTTGGAGTCCCAATCAGTTGGATGTAGATATAAGAAACCAATATAGCAGAAGCTTTCATAGCAGCTGGGCAGTGTCCAGCAACTCCAAAATATAGGGGTTTTACTAAATTGTGTTGGAAAATGGGGAGCTTGCACTACATTTTTCTGAATGCTTTTGTACAAGTAGACAAATTCATCATTGTTTTCCAGCAAAAATGATTTTCTTATCATTAGATTTCAAGTGCAGGGAACCAAGTTAATCATTCTCAGTGTATGGCACACTGTTACTGTTGGTTCCAGGATGTCTTTTAGACATTAATGCTTAGCCGTCGTCGTCATCGTCTTCCTCCTCCCCTTCTTCTTCTTCTTCTTCTTCTTCTTCTTCTTCTTCTTCTTTTAATGTTTTATTTTAGAGAGGGTGGAGGAAGAAGGACAAAGAGAATCTTAAGCAAGCTCTGTGCTGACCACTGAGCCTGAAAGCTGAAATCAAGACTCAGATGCTCAACCAACTAAGCCACCCAGGCACCTCATAGCCTTCTTTTAAATTTTTTTTAATGTCCATTTATATTTGAAAGAGAGAGAGAAAGAGAGAGAGAGAAAACATGAGTGGGGGAGGGGTAGAGAGTGGGAGACAGAATCTGAAGCAGGCTCCAGGCTTCGTGCTCAGCACAGAGCCCAATACAGGGCTGGAACCCATGAACCACGAGATGGTGACCTGAGCCGAAATCAGATGCTTAAACGATTGAGCCACCCAGGTGCCCCATCATAGTCTTTTAAATGTCATTTTAAAAACCTGTTTCATTTACCAGTTTTTATGCTTTCTTTTCTAATTATCAAAGTAATTTTTTTAATTAGAGAAAATTTAGGAAGTTTAATAAAATAGAAAAATATCCATAACCCCACACCTAAACAGTACCATTATTAACATTTTGATAATTCCTTCTAGACCTCTCTCCATGCATTTTATGTTTTAGGATATATTTTGCATATACTTTTAATTTTTCTATCATCCTTTTAACTCAAGGTTATACCAGGGTCAGTTTGCAATGCCATTAAAACTTTTTGTGAGGGACACCGGGGTGGCTCAATCGGTTAAGCATCCACCTTTGGCTCAGGTCATGATCTCATGGTTCATGAGTTTGAGCCCTACATCGGCCCTCTGCTGTCAGCACAGAGTCTGTCTCAGAGCCTTCTTTGAGTCCTCTATCCCCCTCTCTCTCTGCTCCTTCCCTGCTCGTTCTGTCTCTCTTTCAAAATAAATTAAAAGACTGCTAAATTATAAGATGGAGGTAGCAACTTGATTTCAGTGACAAAAGTAATACATGCTCATTGCAAAAGATGTTGTCAGTATAGAAAAATATAAGGAACAAAATAAAAATCACCTGTAATTACATGTTCTAAACATGTGCTACTAACATGCTAGTACATGCTTATGGTGGATTGTATGCAAAAATTACCACAATTATCCCCCTCCCTGTATCCACATGTGCTTGCAGTATGGTCTGGCAGCTCCTTATATCAAGAGATAGAGATGGGGCACCTGGGTGGCTCAGTCAGCAAAGTGGTCAATTCTTTTTTTCTTTAATTTTCTTTTTTCTCTTTTAAAATTTACACCCAAATTAGTTAGCATATAGTGAAACAATGCTTTCAGGAGTAGATTCCTTAGTGCCCCTTACCCATTTAGCCCATCCCCCCTCCCACAACCCCTCCAGTAACCCTCAGTGTGTTCTCCACATTTATGAATCTCTTTTGTTTTGTCCCCCTCCCTGTTTTTATATTATTTTTGTTTCCCTTCCCTTCCCTTCATCTGTTTTGTCTCTTAAAGTCCTCATATGAGTGAAGTCATATGATTTTTGTCTTTCTCTAATTTCACTTAGCATACTACCCTCCAATTCCATATACGTAGTTGCAAATGGCAAGATTTCATTCTTTTTGATTGCCGAGTAATACTCCAGTGTAAATATATACCACATTTCCTTTATCCATTCATCCATCGATGGACATTTGGGCTCTTTCCATACTTTGGCTATTGTTGATAGTGCTACTATGAACATGGGGGTACATGTGTCCCTTCAAAACAGCACACCTGTATCACATGGATAAATGCCTAGTAGTGCAATTGCTGGGTCATAAGGTAGTTCTATTTTTAGTTTTTTGAGGAACCTCCATACTGTTTTCCAGAGTGGCTGCACCAGCTTGCATTCCCACCAACAATGCAAAAGAGATCCTTTTTCTCTGCATCCTAGCCAACATCTGTTGTTGCCTGAGTTGTTACTGGTAGCCATTCCGACAGGTGTCAGGTGGTATCTCATTGTGGTTTTGATTTGTATTTCCCTGATGATGAGTGATGTGGAGCATTTTTTCATGTGTCGGTTGGCCATCTGGATGTCTTCCTTGGAGAAGTGTCTATTCATGTCTTTTGCCCATTTCTTCACTGGATTATTTGTTTTTTGGGTGTTGAGTTTGATAAGTTCTTTATAGATTTTGGATACTAACCCTTTATCTGATGTGTCATTTGCAAATACCTTCTCCCATTCTGTTGGTTGCCTTTTAGTTTTGCTGATTGTCTCCTTCGCTGTGGTGAAGCTTTTTATGTTGATGAGGTCCCAGTAGTTCATTTTGCTTTTGTTTCCCTTGCCTCCAGACACGTGTTGAGTAAGAAGTTGCTGCGGGCAAGATGAAAGAGGTTTTTGCCTGCTTTCACTTCGAGGATTTTGATGGCTTTCTGTCTTACATTGAGGTCTTTCATCCATTTTGAGTTTGTTTTTGTGTATGGTGTAAGAAAGTGGTCCAGGTTCATTCTTCTGCATGTCAGTGTCCAGTTTTCCCAGCACCTCAAGGTGGTCACTTATTGATTTTGCCTCAAGACATGATCTCATGGTTCATGAGTTCAAGCCCCACAGCAGGTTCTGTGCGGACAGCTCAGAGCCTGTTTGGGATTCTCTCTCTCCTTCTCTGTCTGCCTCTTTCCTACTCTCTCTCTCTCTCTCTTTCAAAATAAATAAACATTACAAAAAAAAAGAGAGAGAGAGAGTCTCTTTTCCCTCCTCTCAAATATGAGCTGGTCTTGTGATTTACTTTGGCCAGTAAAATGCAGCAGAACTACAAGCCAGGTATCAGTTCAGGATTCACTCTTGCTTTCAGAACCATGGGGAGCACTATGTGATCAAGCCCAGGTTGGTTCCCTTAGAATGAGAGACCAGGAAGAACAGAGATGAGCTGTCCTAGCTGATGCTGTCCTAAACCATTCAGTGTCCAGCCACTAGGCTGCTGACCACAGATGCATGACAGAGCTTGAGTCCAGATAAACTGCCCATATGAACCCAGCCCAAATTGTCTTTCTGCAAAATCGTGAACTAAAGAAATGGTTATTTTAAGCCACTAAGTTTTAGAATGGTTTGTTATGCAGCCAAAGTTGATAATACAATCTTTCCAGACTTCTTTTCTTTCTTTTTAATTTAATTTAATTTATTTTATGAAACAAATTTTTTTATGTTTTTTTTTTTTTTTTTATTTTTGAGAGAGAGACCGAGCATGAGCAGGGGAGGGGCAGAGAGAGGAAGACACAGAACCCGAAACAGGCTCCTGGCTCTGAGCTATCAGCACAGAGACCAACACAGTGCTCACAAATATATGTTTTTTTAAAAAATAACCTAATGTTTTACTCTATGTATTATTTTGTAAACTTTATTTTTAGCATAATATAATACATAGCATATATGGTATATAGAGTGTATATATGATATATATGCACCTATTTGTGGCATTTATAACAATAACATATAATATATAGCATAATATAATAATGTAACATGTATTAAATAAATAACCGTGCTAAATAAATATTGATACTATTATGTTTAATATTATTAATGCTACATTCATTTTAATATTATGATATAGTGATACCATAATTTATTTCAGTAATTCCCCATTGGTGAAAACTTATTTTTCTACTATAAAAAAGCCCTCGGGGCACCTGGGTGGCTTGGTCAGTTAAACATCTGACTCTTGATCTCAGCTCAGGTTATGATCTCATGGTTTGTGAGTTTGGGCCCTGTGTCGGGATCTGTGATGATAGCACAGAACATGCTTGGGATTCTCTCTCTCCATCTCTCTCTGCCCCTCTCCCGTTTGCTGTGTCTCTTTCTCAAAATAAATAAAGAAACTTAAAAAATATTTAAAAAGAATCCCTCAGTAACATCCTGTAGTTATATTTTTGCAAATTTGCAAAATTTTGCAAATTTACTATTTCCTTGGATTAAATGTTTTAGAAATACAATTGTTGGGTCAAAGGCCATGTTCATAGTTAAGGATATTGATACATGTTGCTAACCTGTCGTCCAGGAAGGTGACACCACATTGCCAATTCTGTTCTTCGTTGTCTCTATCATGGATTTCAGTTCTGCTTTTTCAGTCATTTCACCTACCTCCCTTTTCTTTTCATCCCATTGTCTTTCCATCTCCATCTATCCTATGCTCTTCTGAATTTGTTTCAAAGAGGTCAGTTACTTTGCATTCTTTTGAGCAGGAAAAATTTCCCAAACTTTAACCACCACCCACCCCCCCCTCCCCCGGATTCCTACTGATTATCTGAGTCTGAGGATGTTGCCCCTTCTCTTGTTTTTGGTATTTTTCCACCGGCTTCATTTTACTATCTGTTGATTATCCTATGTATCCTCTAAAGAAGCAAGATTCATTCAGCGGTCTTACTTGGGTGTGTCTTTTGCCCTCATGCTGCTCTCTCTTCACTTGGGGGATGGTAGGGTCCACAAGTCAGATCTACAGAGAGTGGCTGGTAGATGTGCACCACTCCCGGCCCAGTTCAAGTAGTTTTCCACCAAATGTCTCTGCTGGAAGGTGGTGGAATCTTCCATACCTATTTGTTTGCCCTCTCACCCTCTGAACAGATGTAGTTCTTAAAAGATTACCATCTCAAGCACACATTTGTCAAAGGCTCCTGCTGTCTCACTGCCCCCACTTCTAGGATTCTCCTTGAGTGGCAGTCACATCACAGCTATGCTGAGCTTTCTATCTAATGGTTCTCTAGTTACTAATTAGATCATCATGTAAAAACATTTGTGTTGGGGCATCTGGGTGGCTCAGTCTGTTAAGCATCTGACTTTGGCTCAGGTCATGATCTCACGGTTTGTGAATTCAAACCCAGCACTGGGCTCGCTGATGTCAGTGCAGAGCCTGCTTTGGATCCTCTGTCTCCCTCTCTGCCCCTCCCCTGCTCATGTACACCTGCACTCTCTCTCTTTCTCAAAAATGAAATTTATTTTAATGTTTTTACTTATTTTTGAAGGAGAGAGAGACAGAGCATGAGTGGGGGAGGGGCAGAGAGAGAGGGAGACACAGAATCTGAAGCAGGCTCCAGGCTCTGAGCTGTCGGCACAGAGCCTAATGCAGGACTCAAACTCACGAACTGTGAGATCATGACCTGAGTGGAAGTCAGATGCTTAACCAACTGAGCCACCCAGGTGTTCAGAGTGTCTGCTGTCATTTGGCATCCCATTTGTGCTTGCCCTTCAGCATCACTCCATATTTCAAGCATGGTCACTGAGTGACCCAAGTGGTCAGCATTATCTGCAGTGCTCCAAACAACCTTACCTGACTCCAGATGAGTCAGGTGTTCTTGTCCTTGAACTTCAGGGGAAACTGGCATGGAGGGACATGGTGATTCATCTGCTTAATTGGTGGGCATCTGGGGTTCCCTTGCTTCCCCTCCAGTGCTTTTGACCTTGGCATTGTGCTGTCAGTTTGCCCATTCCCTGAGATTAGTTGGGCTGTGGTGGAAGGTCAGTTTAGATGAGTCGTTTAAACATTTGAATTGCCTCTCTGCTGCTTAGAAAGTGCCCTGAATGCAGGCTTCGCTACTGAGCATTTGAGGTGTGGTGCTGAACAAAACTGCACACCATGGAGCCTGCCCCCAAAGCCCTGTGTCATGTGTTTACCATTCGGGCTCTGTAAGTTTTAATCCACTTCATCCTCAATACCAGCTTAGTCAGTGTGAAGTGCTTCTAATAATAGCGGCAGATGAGCATACACAATACCTGTCATCTTGAAGGTGCTTTAGAAAACTATGCGCAGGTGTTTCTGTGTTTGTCTGGTCATAACTTTAACTTTGCATCTGGAACTATATGTGCATGATGACGTACACGGAAATATTTAGTAACTGGGAAGTCATGTGGTTATACCTGAGAGGTCCAGTAGAGAATTTAACTAGGCCCAGCTAACCCCATTAGACACATCACCTGCCATGAACTTGCATTTCTAGGAGAATGGAAACCGGCCTTTACTAAGCTTGCTTTAAGAATCTTTTGGTTTCCATGGAGTTTAGAACTATAATGGTCTAGCAGGTGCAGAGGGAAGCCAGCTGTGAAAGGGTTAATAGGTCAGGCAGCCTAAGGGCTAATATTAGAAACTCATAAACTCATCATTTGTTGGACTTACAGAAATGAAAGCTGGTAGGAAAAAGGAAGGAGAGAACGAAGGACAGCGAGACATAGAGTTAAAATCTCATTGTTCGTCTTTCAGGAAAGGGGCCATTTAAAGTATTGATTGAAGAGATCCTGAGGCCAGTGGGTTCCCAGGAGGTGAGGAAAGTAAACAAGACAATTCGCTGGCAAAGAAAATGTAGCTGAACTGCTATGCGATCCAGGAGGGCTGGGAGGCGCTTTAGCCCTCCTCATTCTGCAGATGAGATGCGGTTCTTTGCCCCGAGGCCCCCTTCAAATATGAAAGGCTGAGACAGAAGTAGTGGGGTCTGCAGAAGAAGGATGATGACACAGAGAGACGAAAAGGGAATCTGAGATGAACTAGTTACTTCAAGTTCCTGAAACGGAAATATACATAACATATTAAAAATATAAACATATGCAATATTTAAACATCTGTGACCCTTCCAGGGGAAAATTCCGATTCAATGATTTCACTCCATGAATAAATCCATGTTGTCACTTATTTTGATAAATAAAAATTTTATTCAAGTCTATTTAGGAACCTTTTCCTATTTTACATCCCCACTGGTTTGAAGACTTACGTAAAACCGGTTCTCTGCAGCTGCTTCTCATTTTGATCTCCACACTATGACAATTCAGTTGCTAGTCAATCACAGAAAGAGGACAAATCTTTTGACAAGGGGCCTAAAGGTAGAAAGCCATTGTAACGTTTACTATACAAGTCATACTTCTGGAGGGGAATATGCATGGTATCAAAAGAATTGCAGTAGGTAGGGCGGTTTCAGGTTTCACTTCCTTCTTCAGCTGTAATTTTAGAGGAGTGCCACGCTAAGTCATAAAACCAGAATTACACACTAAATTGTACTCACAGGCTTGGCTATGATTACACGGGTTTCTGGAGTGACTAAATATTTTCATTGACTTTAAGTGGCTAAATTGTGTATTTCTTTTTTTTTTTCCTTCAGATTTATATTATGGAAAATTTTAAACATCAGAAAAGTTGAAGGAATACTAAAGTGAACACCCATGTACCTTCTTTGTAGATTCAGGAATAGTTAATATTTTGCTATATTTGTTTTTTCTTTCTCTGAACTTTATATATATTTATACCCTTTGAAATTAAGTTGTAGTTATCATGACATTTTACTCCTAAATACCGCACCAACCTTGGCACTTATCATGCCATTAGAAAGTGAGAACTTTTGAATAGGTAAAGTCAAGTTTTGTTTAGAAAAGGTGGGCAAGGGGCACCTGGCTGGCTTAGTAGGTCCAACTTCGGCTCAGGTCATGATCTCGCGGTTTGTGAGTTTGAGCCCCGCTCAGGCTCTGTGCTGACAGCTCAGAGCCTGGAGCCTGCTTCAGACTGTTTCTCCATGTCTTTCTGTCCCTGCCCCGCTTGAGCTCTGTCTCTCTCTCTTTCTCTGTCAAAAATAAATAAACTCTAAAAAAATTAAAAAGAAAAAAGGAAAGGTGGACAAGATGAATTGTCAGCATAGCTTCTTCTGGTCATGGAGGTTTCTAGCACTTAGCTAATTCTCACATTGATTTTCTGATACATGGTGCCGTTTTATGAAGCATGCATAATAAATTCCTTCTTGCTAGTTCTTGTTTCAATAATTTCAAAAGAGACAAAGAAAATCCATTTTAAGTCTGTAATGTCCATTTTCTTCATGCTTTACTTCAAAAACATCTTTATTACAATCTTCTCTTGTACACTCTAGAAGACAGAACTTGCTTTTTTCCTCCCAACATAGGAAGTACTACTAGAATTATTTTGTAATATGTATTTGAGTCTGCTAAGGAGAGAGTGAAGATCTCTTTAAAAGATCTCTTTTAAGTTAAGATCTTTCATTATTTTTCTTGTGACTTGAACCATCTTCCAAGGTGGAAGATGTTAAACATCACATTAATACTTGCTGGTGATTGTAAAACATTACTGTATGCTACATCATGATAATGGTTATCTTCTCCAGAAAAATAATTATATTCCTTTAGTGTACTCATAAATATCTCTGCAATTTTTAACTGGTATTTTGTTCCCAGCCCATCTAGTACACAAGTTCAGATCATAGTACCAATTAATCAGTGGCTAGATTATAGAAGATAGAAAGTATTCATTAGGAAGCTCCAGGTGTCCTGTCCTTGTTTCAGAACACACCAGAGAATTTAGTTCAAAGTTCTGAAAAAATAGTTGTAAAAATTTTTTGACAGATGAGATATGAACCTAATGAACCAGCTACAGAACAACACTCTCTGCTATGTCAAAGTACTCTCTGGAACTTTTCTATCAACCCACTCTCCCTCACAACAGGTCAACATGTGGCACCTGTGACAAATCCTCAATGATATTGATTTAAAATTGGACAAAAGCTATTGTAATTGGATAATAATAATATGTAAAATGGAGTAAGAGCCAGCTGTTTTAGGTAAAAAAGAAGTTAAGCTTAATATTAAGCACTCAAGAGCCTGGCTCTGTATCATGTGTCTTGCTGCAATTCATGTAGACAGTCCAGTCCAGGGGTTCTCAAAGTTCAGGGTGCCTAAGGATGACTAAATGCCTGTCAAAATGCATCTTCCTTGGGGAGCCTGGGAGGCTCAGTTAAGTGTCTGACTCTTGGTTTCGGTTCAAGTCACGATCTCGCAGTTTGCAGGATCAAATCCGGTGTTGGGCTCTGTGCTGACAGTGCAGAGCTTGCTTGGGATTCTCTCCTTCTCTCTGCCCCTCCCCCCACCAAAAAAAAAATGGGGGCACCTGGGTAGCCTCCAACTCTTGACTTTGGCTTATGTCATCATCTCACAGTTTGTGAATTAGAGCCCCATGTCAGGCTCTCTGCTGTCAGCACAGAGCCTGCTTAGAATTCTCTCTCTCCCTCTCTCTGCCCCTCCCTCGCTTGTGCATGTGCTTTCTGTCTCTCTCTCTCTCTCAAAATAAATAAATAGGGGCATCTGGGTGGCTCAGTTGATTAAGTGTCAGACTTCAGCGCAGGTCATGATCTCACAGTTTGTGAGTTCGAGCTCCATGTCTGCTCCAGGCTGACAGTACAGAGCCTACTTGGGATTCTCTCTCTCCCTCTCTCTCTGCTCCTCCCCCACTGTGCTTTCTGTCTCTCTCAAAATAAATACATTTTAAAAAATCAAAATAAACATTAAAAATTAATTAATTAATTAACATAAAACAAAAACAAAATGCTGATTCACTGCTGATCTTAGAGGCTCTGATTTGGCAGATAAAGAGTGGAGCCCAGGCACCTGCATTCTGTTCAGTTCCCCATATGATTATGATGGAGACCATAGTGGAACATGCTTTGACTTATATTGTTACCAGCAACTAAGATGCCAAGAGGGTGGGTCATTGCTAAGCCTGATCCATTATGTATGAGCTGACTTAATGCTTGTCTTTGCTGGTTGACCAGTACTAATGGTCTCCATTGCATCCAAGATCAGTCACTGCTCAGAAGGAACAAAGGACTGGTATGCTGTAACTAACAATCATTGTGTGAGCTGACTCTGAAAAGGATACTTTGTTCTCTTGTCAGCTCTGAAACAAACTTTTATGACAGGACACCAGCCCAGTAGTATTTAAACAAAATTCTGTGTGTTTGTGTATGTATGTATGTATGTGCATATGCATGGGCACAGCTACTGGACCCAAAATTAGTATTTCAAGGGTCTACCCTTCACTCCTGATTTAGCTCCGCTATAATGTGGCATATGCACTCATAAAAATCATTGTGCTATGCACAACAGTGCAAGAGAAATGAAAGGGTTTATGGGAAAAGATGGGATCAGAGAGACAACATTTCAGAACTTCATCAATGACACATTAAAGAAAAAGTATAGGAACCTAATAAAAATGCTAGCACAGTTTTACACATGTTAAATGGTTAAAAAATTCATAAGTAGCCTCATAACTTAAGAAATTCATAGGCAGCCAAAACAGAGGATGGAAAATGGAGAAAAAGAAGTTTTCTGGAGAAAAGAAATGGAGAATGGAGAATGGAGAAAAGAAGGTTTCTGCTGTGCCAGAAACCATTAAGAAAAAGTATTGCAGTGCTGAAGATCAAGCACCTGAGAAAAATGCTCAAAAGATGCTTCCCAAGGCAAGGATGAAGCTTATCTATGAAAAAGCTAAGCACCAGAATAGGGAAGATTGGAAGATGTATAGAAGTAAGATTCGAATTGTGAGGATTGGGCAAGAAATGCAAACAACTTCTATGTAATGTGGAACCCAAGTGGGCATTTGTTTTCAGGATCAGAGATATCAGCGGTGTGAGCCCAAAAATCCAAAAGGTGTTGACACTTTATCTTTGTCAGTTCTTCAGTGGCACCTTTGTTAAGCTCAGCAAGGCTTCAGTTAACATGCTGAGGATGGTGGAGCCATATACTGCATGGGGTACCCAAACCCGAGATCAGTAAATAAATTGATCTGCCAGCATAGTCATGACAAAATCAACAAAAAGTCAATTGTGCTGACAGATAACACTTTGATTGCTCAAACTCTTGGGGAAAAGGGCATCGTCTACATGGAGGGTCTTATTCATGAGGTCTGTCCTGCTGGAAAATATTTCAGAGAAGCAAACAACTTCCTGCAGCCCTTCAAATTATCTTCTCCCCGAGGAAGAATGAAGAAAAAGATCACCAATATTGTAGAAGGTAGAGATGGTGACCAACAGGGAAGACCAGATTAATAGACGTGTTAGAAGGATGAACTAAGGTGTCTCCCATGATTATTTTTATAATCTGTTCAGTTAATAAACAGTGACCACTTCCAAGTTAGAAAAAAAAGGGAAATTCATAAATAATAAACATGGCACTCTATCTTAAAAAGACTTCAATGAGGACGTGAATGTTGAAAGGGTAGCAGCTTGTGACTCACTGTAAAGGGGTAGGAAGGTAGGTTATGTAAAGTCAGAGGAAAAATTTAACACCAGACTTGGATGGGACAACATAATACACGGAGCGCACAGAGTTAGCTGGTAGAGCGTTAAGCATCTGTGCGCATGTGCATATGCGTTTTGAGTGTCCCACACTGCTGGGTTCAGCTGAGCCAAGTTTTCTGTTTTCATCCAGTTTCTCACTCATAAGACCTCACTTTACATAGGCAAGGGTAAATGCGCACCATCCTCATATTGTTTCCTAACATATGAATCACCCTGGACCATATTTGTGTTTTCAAGGCAAGCATTATTGCAGAACTGACTCTGACTGTAAGGAGTTCACATCAAAAGTAATAGTTTCAAGTTGTCAAGACTCTGCCAGTAGTAAGGAGGTCATTAGTGGCATATAGGGCCTGATGTCTAAGAGGCTTTGGGAACTGAAAATATGAAGGTTGAGGTAGTGGTGTTGCCTTCTACTTTCTGGGCTGTCCACGTGGTCATGAAAGATATCTTAGAGCTATTATCTCAGAGTCTTATGGATGTTATTTTCATAGACTAACCTAGACTAACAATTACCCAAGGGTTTAGGATATCTAGGTATAGAAAATAAAAAACATTAGAGTAGGTTTCAGAGGATTCACATTTTATGCTTAGCTTTGCAAGCTATCTGACTGAAAGCAAGGCCCTTTATTTCTCTTGGATTCATTTCCTCATCTGAAAAAAAAAAAAAACTAAACTGCATTTTCTTTCTCAGAGTTCCTTCCTGGCTCCAATATCTTTTGACTCTGAGACCTTCTATGTTCATTAAATGTAGAGAAAATGAACACTGCTTGACCTCTTCAGAACACACCACGTGGCTCAGCAATATTTTTTTTCTCATCCCAGGTTGTCTTCCTTGGTCATTTCCCAAAGTGAAAAATTCCAAATGGTTATGCCCCTCCATCTCTGCCTCCACCAACAGGTGGAATTTACTGAGGCAGATTGAGTCTGAGCTTATAAAACTTGTTTATTTATTTTGTTAACAGTTTTATTGAAGTAAAATGGATATGCAATAAGCTGTACATATTTAGAGTATACAATTTGGAAAGTTTTGACATATGCATACACCCATGAAACCACCCCTACTACCATCAAGATAAGGAAGCTATCCAACACCTCCAGCTATTTGCTCATGCCCCTTTGTAGTTAATTCCTTCCTGTCCTGTTCCTCCTCCTTTCTTTCTATGCCCAGGCAACCACCGATCTGCTTTCTGTCAGTACAGACTAGTTTGTATTGTCTGGAATGGTATGTAAATGAAATCATACAGTATGCACTATTGTTTTGTCTGGTTTCTTTCACTTGGCATAATTATTTTGAGATCTACCCATGTTCCTTTTGTTAATAAAAAGGACTAATAAAAGGAGGGAGATAGTAGTCTATCACATGGATATACCACAATTTGTTTATACATATTTACCTGTTGATGCACATTTGGGTTGTTTCCAGGATTTTAGCCATTACAAATAAAATTGCTATAAATATTTTTTTACAAGTCTTTGTACGGATATCTGCTTTCATTTCTCTTGTGTAAATTCTTTAGAAGTCAAAAGGCTAGAGCATATATGGTAAGAATATATTTCACTTCTTTAGAAACTCCCCAACTGTTTTGCAAAGTCGTTTTACCATTTACATTCCCGTTAGCACTATATGAAAATTCCAAATTTTCCATATCCTTGCCAAAATTTAGTATGGTCAGTATTTTTAAATTTTGCCATCTAATAGGTATGTAGTGATCTCTCATTGTGGTTTTAATTTACATTTCCCCAATGACTAACAATGTTGAGCATCTTTTCATATGCTTATTTTCCATCTGTTTATCTTCTTTGGGGAGAGTCTGTTCAAACATTTTGCCCCATTTAAAAAACTGGGTTGTTTTCTATTTATTAAGTTTGCTTTAAATTGTGATAAAATAGGGGTGCCTTGGTGGCTCAGTTGGTTAAACCTCTGACTTCAGCTCAGGTCATGATCTCGTGGTTTAAGAGTTCGAGCGCCACGTCAGGCTCTGTGGTGAACCCTCAGAGCCTGGAGCCTGCTTTGGATACTGTGTCTCCCTCTCTCTTCCCCCTGCCCCGCTCACGCTCTTTCTCTTCCTCTCTCAAAGAAATAAATAAATACTTTAAAAATTTTTTTAAATGTGTTAAAATACATTTAATATAAAATTTACCATCCTAACCACTTTTATATGTAAAATTCAATGGCATTAAATGTTGTGCCACTATCACCACCATCCTTTGCCACAGCTCTTTCATCTTGATGAACTGAAACTGTATCTATTAAACCGTAGTAAAACCATAATAGTTTATTGTGTTTATTCTCCCGCACCCCCCAACTGTGGCAACCACCATTCTACTTTCTATCTCTATGAATTTGACTCATCTTAAGTATCTCCTATCAATGGAATCATATGGTTTGTGACTGGCTTATTTCATTTAGCATAATTTCCTCAAGATTCATCCAAACTGTAGTATATGTCAGGATTTCTTTCCTAAGAGGCCAGATATTCCATTGTGTGTATATAACATGTTTTTTTTTAATTCATTCCTCCATAAATGGACACTTGGATCACTTTCCCCTATCACTTTATTTTGAGTAATTCTGCAGAGAACAAGAGTGTATAAATATCTCTTTGAATCCCTGCCTTTAAGTTTGATTACTGAGTTTTGAGAATTCTTTATACATAATTAATATAAGACCTTTATCAGAAATGTGACTTACAAACATATTCTCCCACTCTGTGACTTTTCTTCCTTTCTTTCTTTTTAAAAAAAATTTATTTTTAAGTAATCTCCACACCCAACATGGGGCTTGAACTCACAACCCTGAAATTAAGAGTTGCACACTCCACTGACTAAGCCAGCCAGGCACCCCATCTGGGGCTTTTTCTTTTTCATTTTCTTTTCTTCCTTTCTTTTTTTCTTTGAAAGAATTAAAGAGAACACAAGTCGGGGGAGGGGGGGAACAGAAGGAGGGAGGGAGGGAGGGAGGGAGAGAGAGAGAGAGAGAGAGGATCTTAAGCAGGTTCCATGCTTAGCTTGGACCCTGACATGGGGCTTGATCCCATGACCCTGGGATCATGACCTGAGCTGAAATCAAGAGTTGGATGCTCAACCCACTGAGTTATCCCTCTTTTCATTTTCTTAATAATTTCTTTTGAAGACCAACCAGAAATTTTTAGTTTTGGTGAAGTACAACTTATAATTTTGTTTTCTTCTTGGTTTTATATCCAAGAAATTTTGCTTAACCTGTGGTCACCACGATTTGGGAATTTCTCCTGTTTTGGTTTTTTTTTTTTATCATTATAGACATTTTGTAGTTTTATATTTTACAATTGTATCTATAATCCATTTAGAGTTCATTTTTTAATGACACAAGATGTGGGTCAAAATTCATTTTTGTTTATAATGCTCCAGCATTATTTGTGGAAAAAGCTATCTTTTGTCCACTGCATTGCTTTTGCACCTTTGTCAAAAATCAGCTGTTCATGTAGGTGTAGGTTTCTTTCTGGACTCTCTAGTCTGGTCCATTGATCTATGTGTCTCTCTCGATGACATACTATCTTGATAACTGTGGTTTTATAAATGAGGTAGTGTTGATCCTCCAGTTTTGCTTTTTCTCTTTCAAAGACATTTTGGCAATTTTAGTCCTTTGCACTACCATATGAATTTTAGAATCAACTTGTCTAATAGTACAAAAAAACCTGCTGGGTTTTTTATTGGGAATGTGTTGAAGCTATAGATGAGTTTGAAAAGAATTGACCTTTAACAACAACACTGAGTTTTCCATGAACACTTCATCTCTTCCATTTATTAAAGTCTTCCTTAATTTTTCTCAGCAATATTTTATAGTTTTGTATGTACCTTGCATATCTTTTGTCAGACTTAACCCTAAGTTTTTCATATTGTTAGTGTATAGAAATACAATTGATTTTTATATATTGTCCTTGAATGCTGCAACATTTCTAAACTCATATATTAATTCTAGTAGCTTTTAAGCAGATTCTATCTTTTTCTATATAGAAATTTCCATATTTCTTCTATAAATAAAGACAGTTTGACCTCTTTCTTTCTAATATGACTGCTATCTATTTATTTATTACTTTAGCCTCGTTGCACTGGTTAGGACCACCCATATAATGTTGCACCAAAATGTCAAAAGTACACGTTCTCATCTTACTCCTGAATTTATGGGGATGAACATTTAATTTCCACCATTAAATACAATGTTAGCTGTCAGTTTTTTTGTAATTGTACTTTGTCAGACTAAGTAAGTTCCCTTCTAGTACCTGTTTTCTGAGAGATTTTGTTTGTTTATCGGAAACATTTTTTTTTACAGCATCTATTACATGATTACATAGATAGTTGTTGTTATTTTAGTTTTGTAGCTAAAAAATAATCATGTATGGTGAGCTATGTTGAGTGATATTTGAATATGAAACCAATCTTGTATTCTCATTTTCTTCAAGCCCCACGTAATGGGGGATACAGAAGGATAGACCCCATGTAATCATAATGTATTATCATTTTTATATATTGTTGGATACAGTTTACACTTGCCATTTTGTCTGGAATATCTGCATGTGTATTTATGATGGATATTGGTCTTTTTTTTTTCTGTCTGGTTTTGGTGTCATGGTTATGCTGGCCTCATAGGATGAATTGGGAATTATTTCATCCTCTCCAATTTACTGGAAGAGTTTGTATATAATTGGTATTGTTTCTTCCTTAAATATTTGGTGGAACTCGGTAAAGCCACTGACTCTGGAGTTTTCTTTGGAGGAGGGAGTTTAACTACAAATTCAATTTCTTTAACAGATGTAGGGCTATTGAAGTTATCTATTTTTTCTTGAGGCAACTTTCATAATTTGTAGAATCTGTCCATTTTCTCATTTAAGTTGTCGAAGTTTTTAGTACAAAGTTATTCATAATACTTTCTTATCATTTTTTTTTCCTCAGAGACCCACTTTATTCAATTCTGTACATATGGGGACATTGGCCCAACCCAGCCCATCTTAGCATGTATCACTCTGTGGAGAATAAAGCACCCTATGTACACAGCCAAAAGCTGCCCTGCTTGTGCCCCTGAAACCTGGGTCTGGCCCTCTTCAGCCCCTTGCCCTCCAAGGTGTATGAAAGGGACAAGTGGGGCCCTGCCCAGCATCAGCACAAAGGAAATTCCTTATCATTATTTTAGCATCAGTTGTATCTGTAGGGCTATCACTTCTCTCATTCCTGATGCTGGTAATTTTTGTCTTCTTTTTCTTTTTTTGGTCAATCTGGCTAGAGGTTTATCAACTTTATTGATGAAAAATAAATTTTTTAACATTTATTTATTTTTGAGAGAGCACAAGCAGGGGAGGGGCAGAGAAAGAAGGAGACACAGAATCAAAAGCAGGCTCCAGGCTCCAGGCTGTCAGCACGGAGCCCAACGTGGGCCCAAACTCCCAAGCCGCGAGATCATGACCTGAGCCAAAGTCCAACACTTAACAAATGAGCCACCCTGGCTGCCCCTCAACTTTATTGATTTTAAAGAACCAGCCTTTTTGTTTCATGATTTTTCTCTGTTGTTTTTCTCTTTTATTTTTCATTGATTTCTGCTCTGATTTTTATCATTTGCTTTCTTCTGCTACTTTGAATTTGCTTCTTTTAGTTTCTTAAGGCAAAAGTCGGGCATATATTCCTCTTAATGTCCTTCTAAGTAGTATTTAAAGGGCTATATCAGAGTCCTGTTGTATTGTCTTTGTAACAAATCACCACAAACTTAATGGCTTAAAGCTATACAAAATTGTCCTTTTATAATTTTGGAGATTAAAAATGCAAATTCAGATTTACTGACCTAAGGTCAAGGTATTGGCAGGGCTGGCTCCTTTTGGAATCTTTGAGGAGAGACTATGTTTCTTTGTCCTTTCCAGATTTTTTTTTTTTTAAGTAGTCTTTATACCCAATACGGGGATCAAACTCACAACTCTGTGGTCAAGAGCTGTATGCTTTACCAACTGAATCAACCAGTCTGCCCCACCCCCCTCTTTTTTATAGCTTCTAATGCTGTCTGTGTTTCTTGGCTCAAGGGCCCTTTTTATATTTTCAGACTGTATCACTTCAGTCTCTGCTTCTGTCATCACATTGTTCTTTCCTCTGATTCTGACTCCTCCTCAGTTTCTCATATAAGGATTACTGTGATTGCATTGGCCTACTCTAATAATTCAGCATAATCTCCCCATTTTAAGATTCTTCATTTATCACATCTGCAAGTCCCTTCTGTGATATAAGGTAACATTCACAGGTTTTAGAGATTAGGATGTGAACATATTTGGGTGCCATTGTTCACTCTACCACTTAGGCATCCCCTACTATTTGATATGTTGTGTTTTCATTTGCACTCTGTTCAAAATATTTTTTTAATTTTGATTATTTTCCTTTGTCACCTTTGTTGTTTAAAAGTGTGCTATTTAGTTTCCAATTATAGTTGGCCCTTGAACAACACAGGTTTGAACTGAGCAGATCCACTTATACACAGATTTTTTACCATAAATACAGTATAGTACTGTAAATGTATTTTCTCTTTCTTGCAATTTTTTTTGAATTGCAAAGGTAATTTAATTTCTTTTTTTATTATTTTTAATCTAATTTTTTAAATTTACATCCAAATTATTTAGCATATAGTGCAACAATGATTTCAGGAGTAGATTCCTTAGTGCCCCTTACCCATTTAGCCCATCCCCTCCCACAACCCCTCCAGTAACCCTCTGTTTGTTCTCCATATTTAAGAGTCTCTTATGTTTTGTTCCCTCCCTGTTTTCATATTATTTTTGTTTCCCTTCCCTTGTGTTCATGTGTTTTGTCTCTTAAAGTCCTCATATGAGTGAAGTCATATGATTTTTGTCTTTCTCTGACTGACTAATTTCACTTAGCATAATACCCTCCAGGTCCATCCACATAGTTGCAAATGGCAAGATTTCATTCTTTTTGATTGCCAAGTAATACTCCATTGTGTGTGTGTGTGTGTGTGTGTGTGTGTGTGTGTGTGTGTGTGTATACCACATCTTCTTTATCCATTCATCCATCAATGGACATTAGGGCTCTTTCCATACTTTGGCTATTGTTGATAGTGCTGCTATAAACATTGGGGTGCATATGTCCATTCGAAACAGCACACCTGTTTCACTTGGATAAATACCTAGTAGCGCAATTGCTGGGTCGTAGGGTAGTTCTAGTTTTAATTTTTTGAGGAACCTCCATACTGTTCTCCAGAGTGGCTGTACCAGCTTGCATTCCCATCTTTCTTGCAATTTTCTTAATAACATTTTCTTTTCTATAGCTTATTTTGTTGTATAAATAAGCTATATTTACAGTATATAATACATGTAGCATACAAAATATGTGTTAATTGACTGTTTATGCTATCAGTAAGGCTTCCAGTCAATAGTAGGCTATTAGTAGTTAAGTTTCGGGGAGTCAAAAGTTATATGTGGATTTTTGACTGTGTGGCAGATCAGCGTCCCTAACCTCCATGTTGTTCAAGGGTCAAATGTATGTGGAGATTTCACAAAGATCTTTCTGTTATTGATTTTTAAAAATATTTATTTATTTTGGGGAGAACACAAGTAGGGGAGGGGCATCGAGAGGGGGACAGAGGATCTGAAGTGAGCTCTATGCTGACAGGCTGACAGCAAGCCCAATGTGGGGCTCGAACTCACGAACCATGCGATCATGACCTGAGTCATGATCCATCCAACTGACTGAGCCACCCAGGTGCCCCTCTGTTGTTGATTTTTAATTTCACACTGGTCATAAAATATACAATTACTTGAATCATTTAAAATTTGTCAAGACTTCAAAATATGATGTATTTTGGTAAATATTGTATATGCATTTGAAAAGAGTATGTTTTCTGCTGTTTAGGGATGCAGTGTTCTATAATCATTGACTAGGTCAAGTTGGTTGACAGTGTTCAAGTCTTCTATAGCTTCACTGACTTTTCCTTTATTTGTTCTATTAATTCTTGAGAGAGGGTTATTGAAATCTCTGACTATAATTATGGATTTATTTACTATTCCTTGCAGTTCTGTACATTTTTGCTTTATGTTTATTTGGAGCTCTGTTATTGCATAAATGTTTAAGATTCTTGTGTCCTTGTGGTAGGTTGACACTTTATCATTATGAATTGACTTTCTGTGTCTCTGGAAAGACTCTCTGCTTTCAAACCTTTTGTGTCTTGATATTAATATAGGCTCTTCAGCTTTATTTTGATTAGCATTAGTCTGATATATCTTTTCCTGTCCTCTCTCTTTTAACCTTTTGTGTCTTTATAACGTGCATTTTTTACATGTGCTATATAGGGAATCTTGCTTCTATAACCAGTTGGACAATTTCCGCCTTTAAAAAAACTAATAGACTATCTTTTTTGAGCAGTTTTGACTTTACAGAAAAATTAAGTGAAAAGTACTAGCATTCCCATAGATCCCTTTACTCCTGCACCCCAGTTTCCCTATTATTGACTTCTTGCCTTAATGTAGTACATTGGTTGCATTTTTTCTCAGCTTTGTCTTCCATAACAAATTCCATAGACTGGGTAGTTTAAACAACAGATACTATTTTTCACAGTTCTGGAAACAGACATCCAAGACGAAGGACCGAGTCTATTCAGTCACTGGTGGTTAAAGCGATTTTCCTGGCTTGCAGATGACACCTTCTTCCTTTTCTGGGTAAAATCACACACACACACACACACACACACACACACACACACACACACACACACACTGATAGGGAGACAGAGACAGAGATTACCTCTCTTCCTCTCCTTATATGGCCACAGTTCTACTGAATTAGAGCCCCACCCTTATGACCTCATTTAACCTTAATTAGCTCCTAAAACCGTATCTCCTGATATAGTCACTCTGGATTAGCACTTCAAGAAAGGGATTTGTCAGGGGACAAAATTCAGTCCATAACACAACTGATGAGCCAAAATTGATACATGATCATCTCTGTCTTTTAATTAGGGTTGTAATTATTGATATAGTTAGATTTAAATTTATCATCTTGCTAATTGTTTTCTGTTTCTCCAGTATGTCTTTTGTTTCCTCTTTGTTCTTTTATCTGAATAAGGCTCTTTAAACCTAATATAATTTACTGGTTTTTGTCCTGTTTTCAGTGACTAGCCTTGGGGCTGGATGATTGCCCTCTGGCTCCAATCCATTCCTCATTTCAGTGACCCACTCCTCTCCCACCAGCTCATGCAGGTGATGGTCCGATATGCCTTGGCTCTAAAAGTGACAGAAATCCAACAACAGTAGTGTTCAAATATTTTGGAATGTCAATTTAAGGTTTTATAGAACTTAGTTCTACCTACTTATCTGCCTTAATTTTCCTTATCCTTCTTCAGATAATCTCCCTATTTTTTCTTCAAACTTAAATGTAATGGTGCTCATACCCTAAGTTACTTTATCTTCAGACTCAGCTTCCTCCTACCATACATTTGATCATGTCTTTCCCTTTAAATACAAATCTTTTCCCTCTCCTATTTGTATGATGAAATCTTATGGACATTTAGACACTCAGTTCCTGTTTTGTCAGTTCCTGGGGAAGCCTGACCTGGAACCCTGCTCCACTCAACAACAAAAAGACTCCCTCCGTTGGGTTTGTAGAGTGCTTTGTAGGTGTGTCTGTTACAGCATTTTCCAAATTGTATATAGTTAGGTCTCTATGTGTATGTTTCTCCCACCAGGTGCCAAAAATCTTGAAGCTCCAGATCCCATATATTATTTTAAAGTGTCTTTCAGATTGTGGGGCTCAAACTCATGGAGAGTGAGCCCATGACCTGAGCTGAAATCAAGAGTTGGACGCTCAACCAACTGAGCCACTCAGGTGCCCCCAGATTGTTCTTATATACATCAAGATTCTTGGTTGTAACTAACAGAAATGGATTTGGGTTTTGTTGGTTTGTTTATGTTTGCTCCCCCTCCCTTGCCCCCAGTTTTATTGTGGTAAAACTGACAAACAAAATTGTATTTAAAGCATACGATGTGATGTTTTGGATATATATATATATATATATATATATATATATATATATATATATACATATATACATTGTGAAAGAATTCTCACAATCAAGTTATGTAACACATCCATCATATCACATAGTTAGCTTTTTGGTGTGTGATAAGAATACTTAAGATGTCTTTGTGGTTCTATATCTCACACTTAGATTTTAGGAGTGGTCCCACTATTCTCAGGACTGATCAGAGTGGTTCTCTCTACTCAAATTGTACAATTTGGCTTATGATGAACGCTTACTTTCCTCTTGAGAGTCTTGCACCTGGGTATGAGATAGGGAGAGGATGCCTACCTGACCAACTGCCTAATTAACAGACTCTGAGTCTCTAATGAGCTTCCCTGGTAGAGAACATTTTACATGTTTTTGTTTTTTTAATGTTTATTTATTTTTGACAGAGAGAGAGAGAGAGAGAGCGAGCAGGGGAGTGCAGAGAGAGAGAGGGAGACAAGAATTCAAAGCAGTCTCCAGGCTGTGAGCTGTCAGCACAGAGCCCAACAGGGGCCCGAACCCATGGGACCGGAAGATCCTGACCTGAGCCGAAGTCAGACGCTTAACCGACTGAGCCACCCAGGTGCTCTGGGAACATTCACATGTTGTAACAAATCCTTGCTAGGGGAATTAAATGTGTCTTATGTGACTTTACTGGGAGCAGACTCTTGGAAAACTGTAATTGGTTTTCCCTGAACTTTGCCCATATGCTTTTTTCTTTGCCAATTATGCTTTGCATTGTATTCTTTTAGTATAATAAATCCTAGCCATGAGTATGACTATATGTTAAGTCCTGTGAGTCCTCCTAGCAAATCACTGAACCTCAGCGTGGTTTTGGGGACTCTCAACATGGTGGACATCTCTTCAAGATAGTTATATGATACCTCTTCTAGAGTCCTAAAGTTTTCAGTGGCTCTGGAAAAGTTTCTAGGTTAATATTTTGGTTTGGTGTTTCACATCTCCACAGGATAGTCTGAATTTGTAGCCTCTCACACTTGTGACACAGATTTGAGGTTCTGATTTCTGATGGATGCCACCTTCTCTTGGTGGATAAATAGCTTCTTTGACCTTCCTTGGTCAGTGGTCAGTGTCCTTCCATTTCTTTATCATGAGCAGAGTGGCCTTGTGAGCCTGGTTTTTGTGGGAAGCTCAAATCCTCACCTCTCATCTCCGTGAAACCACTAATATTATAGTCCTTGGCCTCTGAGGCTAATATTGATTTGTCAATATTTTCTTAAGGGGTTTGGCTCCAACTCCTGTTTTGTGTCCCTAGCACCTGGGAATTTCCTTTACTTGCTTTCAAGCTTAACTCTGTATTAAAATTTTTTGTTAGGTTTTTTTTTTTTACCATCAATATTATTGTTTGAGGGTGATCTTTCTATTTCAGCTCAGTCGAACCTATTGCCTAGAAATTGTAACTGTATCTTTCTCACCTTGAATCTTCTTTAGCATGAAACCCAGAAGGGTATGTAGAAGGGTGAAAAAATGTTGTGTGACTGCATAAACGGGTTGTACAGAAATTTGTTGATCCTCCTCATCCTCAGTTTTACCTCTCCACAGATTGATGTCCACAATTGGGCATCTTTGAGCATAGCAGGTCTCCATATTTATGACCTAAAAGGAAATAAGAAAAACTAATGTGAAAATCAAGAACTTTATCAGTTTGTGGGCATTGTATTAGCTGGTCAAGATTATAGATACTGGCCTGAGTAAATATGCCTGAGCAATGATAATGCTCCCAACCCCCGGAGAGTGCAGCAGGAAAAAACCTGTCTATGAGCATTTTACATGAGGCATCATCTCATAGAGGCTATGATGACACTCCCATTGCCACTGAAGGAAAGAGAGAGGACTGTTGGTGGTTCCCGGGGCGGGGGCAGGGGGGGCATGAATTGCTGTCATTTAATGCAGGCCTCCCACACTACCTTCTGTAGACAATGCAGATTCTGTTTTAGAATGATAGGAATCTAAAGAATCTTGTCTGGGATCATCCACAATGATAATTCTTCTAATTAGCTCTGGCCAGACTAGGGTACTATGCAGAAAATAATATTGGTTTTTCCAAATTCTGAATGCATAATAGTGACACAGGTGTAATGATTTGCCAGAGCTCTGGAGAAGAGGGAGCTGGAATAGACAGGACTGACATAATGAGTAAAATGAAGAGCTAAGCAAACTGAGGACAAACAGTAGAGGTAAATACTAAAAGTCTAGAAGCCAAGAAGTGAGCTGGTGTGGGGACCCGTGTTACACAATCTCAGGATACACTGCGTGCATCTCCTTTGTAGGAACTGTTGTCACCACAGCAGGATGATCATCTGTACAAACATTTGTTAGTTATTTTCTTTACTGAACGATAATTTCTATGAGGAGACAGACTATGTCTTACTTACCCCAAGACCTACAGTGCCAGACATGTAGTAAATGTTTGTTGAATAAATGAAGAGTCATGGGATCATCCTATGTTGAGGCTTTTTTCACAGTCCTTTCCTGAGTATGGATTGAATTCTGGATGGAATCTCCAGACTCACTGACCACCTCACAATTCCATCAATAAAGCCCTTCCGCACACTTATTTCACCTCTATGTTTATGTAGTTCTGATCTGCCAGGTCAAAGCAAAGGAGTTAAGGGCTTTGTTTTGTTTTTTTTATTTTCATTTTGGCTTGACTTGGTTTTGTAAATTTAGTTAGAAGAAACATTCAAGATACAGAGAAAAATGGAAGTACTTTGTTTAAATTTCACAGCAGTGGCTCTCTGAAATAAGGTGGCCACAGAAATGAAATCCAAAACTCAGTCCTTCTTCCTTTTTAACCACACACCATTGTGCCAATCACTCTCAGCCTTCAAACTTTGACCTGGGAGGTAAATGAGCAACCTTTTCTTTGTGGTTAAGCCCTTAAAAAAGTAGATGCTTGGTTTTTGGAATTTTCTAAGTCAAATTCACTGCCACATATTTACAATGAAGTATTTATCTCTGGCTACCACAGACAGGAATGATCTTTGTGTAATATTTGTTTTAAGTTAATAGACATTCTTAATTTTAACTTTTGAGGGCAGGGGCATGATCTAACTATGTAAAACATAGTTGTATTGGTATTCAGTTGTTTTAGTGTAAGCAACATTTGTAGTTGAGGGGACTTAGTGTGATCATCCATTCGTGTTAAGGAATCATGATCTATAACTGTGAAAAATGGACTGTTGTTTAGAACACCAGAATTTGTGGCCAGCTCTGCCCCTGATTGGAGACATTTATCGTGGTTAATGTACTTTATAAATCTGACTGGAAAATTTCCCAAAATGGCTTTTGTGTGTGTGTGTGTGTGTGTGTGTGTGTGTGTGTGTGTATAGTTTATATTGTATATATATACATATATACACACACACACGGTTTTTTTTTTCAGTTTGAGAGAGACAGCATGCACGTGAATGGGAGAGAGGGACAGAGAGAGAGACAGACAGAGAGAGAGAGAGAGAGAGAGAGAGAGAGAGAATCTTAAGCAGGCTCCACGCTCAGTGCAGAGCCTGATACGGGGCCTCGATCCCATGACTCTGGGATCATGACCTGAGCTGAAATCCAGAGTTGGATGCTCAACTGACTGAGCCACCCAGGCATCCCTTGTTTATATATTTATTGAATATCTATTATGAATCAGGTACTATTGTATATATAATAGGTGATGCAAAGATTATTCTCTATTATTATAAGTACCATATATGTCAGAAATATATGTCAGCGTCATAATATGATGTATTGAAAAACACATGTGTCAGAGAAAGCTGAGAAGTAGTTAAGGAAAACTTGTGGTGGAGGTGACCTGAAAAATGAAGACATTTCAGCAGATAAAAATGGGAGCAGAGCCAAGAGGAGTATCAGCACAGTTGTGGAATGATCAAGGTAGTCCAGTGGGACTGCTGTGTTGGGTACACAGAGGAGAGAGGGGGACATGTCTGGAAAAATGGGGTAGGGCCAGAGAACCTGGGGTACTGCATGCCAGCCTAAGGAATCTGAACCTCATTTTCCATAGGTAGTAATAAGCCATTGAGTAATTTTGAACATGAAACAAACAGGAAAGCCTTGAGAAGAACAATAACACAATTAGTATTCCATATTTAAGTAATTGCTACCCAAATCGGGAGATCTTTAAAATCACTTTGAGGATTATGTTTTAAAATACAAATTTATAGGCTACAATTCTGGAGGTCCTGAATCATTAGGACCTTTCATTCTGATTCATCCTATTCTCAGAAGAGATGGCTTCCCTAGTGTTGTCGACAACAGTGGTGCCCCTCAGAACTCAATGGTAGCAGAGCCATTGGCAGCGTTCAGTTTATAGCAGTAGTAGCTGCAGCAGCAATGGCACCCAACCAGGCTGGCATGACCTTGGCAGTGGGCCTAACTGCTTAGCCCACCTCAGTTCACACTCCTTTTCTTTCTTTCTTTCTTTCTTTCTTTCTTTCTTTCTTTCTTTCTTTCTTTCTTCAAAAATTTTTAAACATTTTATTTTATTATTATTTTTTTTTATATGAAGTTTATTGACAAATTGGTTTCCATACAACACCCAGTGCTCATCCCAAAAGGTGCCCTCCTCAATACCCATCACCCACCCGCCCCTCCCTCCCACCCCCCATCAACCCTCAGTTTGTTCTCAGTTTTTAACAGTCACTTATGCTTTGGCTCTCTCCCACTCTAACGTCCTTTTTTTTTTTTTTCCTTCCCCTCCCCCATGGGTTCCTGTTAAGTTTCTCAGGATCCACATAAGAGTGAAACCATATGGTATCTGTCTTTCTCTGTATGGCTTATTTCACTTAGCATCACACTCTCCAGTTCCATCCACGTTGCTACAAAAGGCCATATTTCATTTTTTCTCATTGCCACGTAGTATTCCATTGTGTATATAAACCACAATTTCTTTATCCATTCATCAGTTGATGGACATTTAGGCTCTTTCCGTAATTTGGCTATTGTTGAGAGTGCTGCTATGAACATTGGGGTACAAGTGCCCCTATGCATCAGTACTCCTGTATCCCTTGGGTAGATTCCTAGCAGTGCTATTGCTGGGTCATAGGGTAGGTCTATTTTTAATTTTCTGAGGAACCTCCACACTGCTTTCCAGAGCGGCTGCACCAATTTGCATTCCCACCAACAGTGCAAGAGGGTTCCCGTTTCTCCACATCCTCTCCAGCATCTATACTCTCCTGATTTGTTCATTTTGGCCACTCTGACTGGCGTGAGGTGATACCTGAGTGTGGTTTTGATTTGCATTTCCCTGATAAGGAGCGACGCTGAACATCTTTTCATGTGCCTGTTGGCCATCTGGATGTCTTCTTTAGAGAAGTGTCTATTCATGTTTTCTGCCCATTTCTTCACTGGGTTATTTGTTTTTCGGGTGTGGAGTTTGGTGAGCTCTTTATAGATTTTAGATACTAGACCTTTGTCCGATATGTCATTTGCAAATATCTTTTCCCATTCCGTTGGTTGCCTTTTAGTTTTGTTGGTTGTTTCCTTTGCTGTGCAGAAGCTTTTTATCTTCATAAGGTCCCAGTAATTCACTTTTGCTTTTAATTCCCTTGCCTTTGGGGATGTGTCGAGTAAGAGATTGCTACGGCTGAGGTCAGAGAGGTCTTTTCCTGCTTTCTCCTCTAAGGTTCTGATGGTTTCCTGTCTCACATTTAGGTCCTTTATCCATTTTGAGTTTATTTTTGTAAATGGTGTGAGAAAGTGGTCTAGTTTCAACCTTCTGCATGTTGCTGTCCAGTTCTCCCAGCACCATTTGTTAAAGAGGCTGTCTTTTTTCCATTGGATGTTCTTTCCTGCTTTGTCAAAGATGAGTTGGCCATATGTTTGTGGGTCTAGTTCTGGGGTTTCTATTCTATTCCATTGGTCTGTGTGTCTGTTTTTGTGCCAATACCATGCTGTCTTGATGATGACAGCTTTGTAGTAGAGGCTGAAGTCTGGGATTGTGATGCCTCCTGCTTTGGTCTTCTTCTTCAAAATTCCTTTGGCTATTCGGGGCCTTTTGTGGTTCCATATGAATTTTAGGATTGCTTGTTCTAGTTTCGAGAAGAATGCTGGTGCAATTTTGATTGGGATTGCATTGAATGTGTAGATAGCTTTGGGTAGTATTGACATTTTGACAATATTTATTTTTCCAATCCATGAGCAGGGAATGTCTTTCCATTTCTTTAAATCTTCTTCAATTACCTTCATAAGCTTTCTATAGTTTTCAGCATACAGATCCTTTACATCTTTGGTTAGATTTATTCCTAGGTATTTTATCCTTCTTGGTGCAATTGTGAATGGGATCAGTTTCTTTATTTGTCTTTCTGTTGCTTCATTGTTAGTGTATAAGAATGCAACTGATTTCTGTACATTGATTTTGTATCCTGCAACTTTGCTGAATTCATGTATCAGTTCTAGCAGACTTTTGGTGGAGTCTATCGGATTTTCCATGTATAATATCATGTCATCTGCAAAAAGCGAAAGTTTGACTTCATCTTTGCCAATTTGGATGCCTTTGATTTCCTTTTGTTGTCTGATTGCTGATGCTAGCACTTCCAGCACTATGTTAAACAACAACGGTGAGAGTGGGCATCCCTGTCGTGTTCCTGATCTCAGGGAAAAAGCTCTCAGTTTTTCCCCGTTGAGGATGATGTTAGCTGTGGGCTTTTCATAAATGGCTTTTATGATCTTTAAGTATGTTCCTTCTATCCCGACTTTCTCAAGGGTTTTTATTAAGAAAGGGTGCTGGATTTTGTCAAAGGCCTTTTCTGCATCGATTGACAGGATCATATGGTTCTTCTCTTTTTTTTTGTTAATGTGATGTATCACGTTGATTGATTTGCGAATGTTGAACCAGCCCTGCATCCCAGGAATGAATCCCACTTGATCATGGTGAATAATTCTTTTTATATGCTGTTGAATTCGATTTGCTAGTATCTTATTGAGAATTTTGGCATCCATATTCATCAGGGATATTGGCCTGTAGTTCTCTTTTTTTACTGGGTCTCTGTCTGGTTTAGGAATCAAAGTAATACTGGCTTCATAGAATGAGTCTGGAAGTTTTCCTTCCCTTTCTATTTCTTGGAATAGCTTGAGAAGGATAGGTATTATCTCTGCTTTAAACGTCTGGTAGAACTCCCCTGGGAAGCCATCTGGTCCTGGACTCTTATTTGTTGGGAGATTTTTGATAACCGATTCAATTTCTTCGCTGGTTATGGGTCTGTTCAAGCTTTCTATTTCCTCCTGATTGAATTTTGGAAGAGTGTGGGTGTTCAGGAATTTGTCCATTTCTTCCAGGTTGTCCAATTTGTTGGCATATAATTTTTCATAGTATTCCCTGATAATTGTTTGTATCTCTGAGGGATTGGTTGTAATCATTCCATTTTCATTCATGATTTTATCTATTTGGGTCATCTCCCTTTTCTTTTTGAGAAGCCTGGCTAGAGGTTTGTCAATTTTGTTTATTTTTTCAAAAAACCAACTCTTGGTTTCGTTGATCTGCTCTACAGTTTTTTTAGATTCTATATTGTTTATTTCTGCTCTGATCTTTATTATTTCTCTTCTTCTGCTGGGTTTAGGCTGCCTTTGCTGTTCTGCTTCTATTTCCTTTAGGTGTGCTGTTAGATTTTGTATTTGGGATTTTTCTTGTTTCTTGAGATAGGCCTGGATTGCAATGTATTTTCCTCTCAGGACTGCCTTCGCTGCGTCCCAAAGCGTTTGGATTGTTGTATTTTCATTTTCGTTTGTTTCCATATATTTTTTGATTTCTTCTCTAATTGCCTGGTTGACCCACTCATTCGTTAGTAGGGTGTTCTTTAACCTCCATGCTTTTGGAGGTTTTCCAGACTTTTTCCTGTGGTTGATTTCAAGCTTCATAGCATTGTGGTCTGAAAGTATGCATGGTATAATTTCAATTCTTGTAAACTTAGGAAGGGCTGTTTTGTGACCCAGTATATGATCTATCTTGGAGAATGTTCCATGTGCACTCGAGAAGAAAGTATATTCTGTTGCTTTGGGATGCAGAGTTCTAAATAGATCTGTCAAGTCCATCTGATCCAGTGTCTCATTCAGGGCCCTTGTTTCTTTATTGACCGTGTGTCTAGATGATCTATCCATTTCTGTAAGTGGGGTGTTAAAGTCCCCAGCAATTACCACATTCTTATCAATAAGGTTGCTTCTGTTTATGAGTAATTGTTTTATATATTTGGGGGCTCCGGTATTCGGCGCATAGACATTTATAATTGTTAGCTCTTCCTGATGGATAGACCCTGTAACTATTATATAATGTCCTTCTTCATCTCTTGTTACAGCCTTTAATTTAAAGTCTAGTTTGTCTGATATAAGTATGGCTACTCCAGCTTTCTTCTGGCTTCCAGTAGCATGATAAGTAGTTCTCCATCCCCTCCCTCTGAATCTAAAGGTGTCCTCAGGTCTAAAATGAGTCTCTTGTAGACAGCAAATAGATGGGTCTTGTTTTTTTATCCATTCTGATACCCTATGTCTTTTGGTTGGCGCATTTAATCCATTTACATTCAGTGTTATTATAGAAAGATACGGGTTTAGAGTCATTGTGATGTCTGTATGTTTTATGCTTGTAGTGATGTCTCTGGTACTTTGTCTCACAGGGTCCCCCTTAGGATCTCTTGTAGGGCTGGTTTAGTGGTGACAAATTCCTTCAGTTTTTGTTTGTTTGGGAAGACCTTTATCTCTCCTTCTATTCTAAATGACAGACTTGCTGGATAAAGGATTCTTGGCTGCATATTTTTGCTGTCTAGCACCCTGAAAATCTCGTGCCAATTCTTTCTGGCCTGCCACGTTTCAAAAGAGAGATCAGTCACGAGTCTTATAGGTCTCCCTTTATATGTGAGGGCACGTTTACCCCTTGCTGCTTTCAGAATTTTCTCTTTATCCTTGTATTTTGCCAGTTTCACTATGATATGTCGTGCAGAAGATCGATTCAAGTTACGTCTGAAGGGAGTTCTCTGTGCCTCTTGGATTTCAATGCCTTTTTCCTTCCCCAGTTCAGGGAAGTTCTCAGCTATTATTTCTTCAAGTACCCCTTCAGCACCTTTCCCTCTCTCTTCCTCCTCTGGGATACCAATTATGCGTATATTATTTCTTTTTAGTGTATCACTTAGTTCTCTAATTTTCCCTTCATACTCCTGGATTTTTTTATCTCTCTTTTTCTCAGCTTCCTCTTTTTCCATAACTTTATCTTCTAGTTCACCTATTCTCTCCTCTGCCTCTTCCATCCGAGCCGTGGTGGTTTGCATTTTGTTTTCCATTTCCTTTAAAGCGTTTTTCAGCTCCTCGTGACTGTTCCTTAGTCCCCTGATGTCTGTAGCAAGAGATTCTCTGCTGTCCTGTATGCTGTTTTCCAGCCCAGCGATTAATTTTATGACTATTATTCTAAATTCACTTTCTGTTATATTATTTAAATCCTTTTTGATCAGCTCATTAGCTGTTGTTATTTCCTGGAGATTCTTCTGAGGGGAATTCTTCCGCTTGGTCATTTTGGATAGTCCCTGGTGTGGTGAGGGCCTGCAGGGCACTTCCCCTGTGCTGTGGTGTATAACTGGAGTTGGTGGGCGGGGCCGCAGTCCGACCTGATGTCTGCCCCCAGCCCACCGCTGGGGCCACAGTCAGACTGGTGTGTGCCTTCTCTTCCCCTCTCCTAGGGGCGGGATTCACTGTGGGGTGGCGTGGCCCGTCTGGGCTACTTGCACACTGCCAGGCTTGTGATGCTGGGGATCTGGCGTATTAGCTGGGGTGGGAAGGCAAGGTGCACGGCGGCAGGGGGGGCAGGCTTAGCTCGCTTCTCCTTAGGTGATCCACTTCAGGAGGGGCCCTGTGGCAGCCGGAGGGAGTCAGATCGCTGCCGGAGGTTTGGCTCCGCAGAAGCACAGAGTTGGGTGTTTGCGTGGAGCGAGCAAGTTCCCTGGCAGGAACCGGTTCCCTTTGGGATTTTGGCTGGGGGATGGGCGGGGGAGATGGCGCTGGCGAGCGCCTTTGTTCCCCGCCAAACTGAGCTCTGTCGTCCGGGGGCTCCGCAGCTCACCCTCCCTTTGTCCTCCAGCCTTCCCGCTTTCCGAGCAGAGCTGTTAACTTATGACCTCCCAGACGCTAAGTCGCGCTTGCTGTCGGAACACAGTCCGTCAGGCCCCTCCGCTTTTGCAAGCCGGACTCGGGGGCTCTGCTTGGCCGGCGAGCCGCCCCTCCGCCCCGGCTCCCTCCCGCCAGTCCGTGGAGCGCGCACCGCCTCGCCGCCCTTCCTACCCTCTTCCGTGGGCCTCTCGTCTGCACTTGGGTCCGGTGACTCTGTTCTGCTAATCCTCTGGCGGTTTTCTGGGTTATTTAGGCAGGTGTAGGTGGAATCTAAGTGATCAGCAGGACGCGCGGTGAGCCCAGCGTCCTCCTACGCCGCCATCTTCCCAGAATCTTTATTATTATTTTTAAAAAGTTTTTTTAATGTTTATTTTTGAGAGAGAGACAAAGCATGAGTGGGGGAGGGGCACAGAGAAAGGGAGACAGAGAATCTGAAACAGGCTCCAGGCTCTGAGCTGTCAGTACAGAGCCTGATGCAGGGCTTGAACCCACAAATGCAAGATTATGACCTGAGCCAAAGTCAGCCTTTCAACCAACTGGACCACCCAGGCACCCCTGCACTCCTTTTCTCTCTTTCTTTCTTCCTTCCCTTGTTTCATGTTTATTTTTGGGAGAGACAAAGAACACTCTTGCACTCACGAGCTGGAGAGGAAACAGAGGATCCAAAGCAGGCTCTGCACTGACAGCAGCAAGCCCAATGTGCGGATCAAACTCACAAACCGTGAGATCATGACTTGAGTCAAGGTCAGAGGCTTAACCGACTGAGCCACCCAGATGCCCCTCACACTCCTTTTCTGAACTAGATTCTTTAAGTTTCCTTATGATTAATTCCTACTTTGCTTAATTATCCCAAATCTTCATTATGTGAAGCCAAGTTCTCTGGCCAGTACAAAAACCAAGTGGAGTTTTCAGGAATGTTCAGTCCATGTTCATTCTTCCATACCTGCCTCTAATAGAAGAAAACATACAGTTTATCTCTTTGTCCTCTGGGAGAAAGCCCACTTGCTTGATAGAAGAGTCCACACCTGGCCATGAAGTATGTTGGAAAAGGTCTACAAGTGCTAGGATATAAAAGTGTATCTATCTCCCTTTCCCAGCCTCATTGCACTGCTCCTCTGCCTTGACATGGATTTATTTGTCATGAATTACTTGCCTACTTGATGACATTCCTCTCAACTTTCTAATGCTTTGGTATTCTAAAGTCTTGATTTCTTTAGCCCCCAACTTTCTCTCTGAATTTGATTCCTCAGATTTCAGAAAAGTTGCAGCTGTGTTCCTGCCAAGACATTTTTGGAAGCAAGCAGCTGTCTAGTGCAGGTTTTAATTCTTGCTATTTGGTATCAGAGGTAACTTGTGTGTCTTTTTAAATCCCTGTTTGCCTTAAATAGATTTTAGGAGGAAATGCTATCCCTTAGCTTAGCTGCAAACCTTTACCCCAGGACAAGAATATATGATTACATGGAGTCCAGAGCTTTTGTTTTGACAGGAAACTTTCTTCTCATTCTTTACCATTTGCAAGATCCAGAACTGTAACGGTAGGAGTTTTATTTTAAGGTCAGATCATCTGTACTTTTCAAAAGACCTTCATTTTGAACCCAAGACTCTCAATGCCATGTTTTTCCTCCAGGTGCAACTGAATGGGTCACCTGTACAGTCTGCAGAGGTGAGCAAAGATGGTGTTAATGCACACAGGAAGTAGGAGGCTATGCACTCCAATAGGAAACATGTCCTATGAAATAGCAGGAGCCAGACTTCCTGGGAAGATGTTTGCTTGGCAAAGCGCTGTCCTATCACTGACACTGCTTGATCACTTATAGGTGACTTTGGAATATTAATTTAGAATGATAGGGAAAGATGCCAAATTTCACCTAAAGAAGTGTTTTAGTATGTATCAGAATTATCTGATTACTAGAAATATAGATTGCTAGGCACCACACTAGACATGCAGAGTAGGAGTATTTAATATTTAGGTGAATGTGTGTACATGTGTATGTGGGTTGGAGGTAGGGAGTTTGGTCATATTTAAATTAGTAAAATGACTTTAATAAGGGCATAAAAGGTGGGGCGCCTGGGTGGCTCAGTCAGTTAAGCATCTGACTTCTGCTCAGGTCATGATCTTATGGTTGGTGAGTTCAAGTCCTGCATCAGGCTGTGTGTTGACAGCTTAGAGCCTGGAGCCTGCTTCGGATTCTGCATCACCCTCTCTCTGCCCCTCCCCCATTCACGCTTTGTCTCTATCTCTCTCAAAAATAAACACACATTAAGAAACTAAGGGCATAACAGGTAAATCCAAAGTAACTAATGATCAATATTAGTAAATTATGCCAATATTGAACAATTGCTGAATTTTAAGTAGCGTTTTTCCATTATTAAGTTAAACTTTTTATTTTGAGATAATTTGAGATTTAAATGCAATTGTAAGAAATATTGCAGAGCGATTCCATAATCCTTTTACCCCTTATCCCTAATGGTAAAGTCTTAGAAAACTATGGAACAGTATCACAGCCAGGACATGGACATTGATAGAATCAAGATACAAAACAAAATATTTCCATTACCACATATCTCACAATGCTTTTTTGTAATCAAACTTACTTCCTACCACTTACCCTGTTCCTTGACTCCCACCTATCACTGTTTTCCATTTCTCTAATTTGTCATTCAAAATGTTGGATAAATGGAAACATATATTCTGTAACCTTTTGGATTTTTTTTCCACCCATCATAATTCCCTGGAAATGCATCCAAGTTGTGTGCATCAGTAGTTTGTTTCCTTTTTTTGTTGAGTAGTGTTACATGATATGGGTGTAACATCATTTGTTTAACTATTTACTCTTTGAAGGACATCTGAAATGTTTCCATTGTGGGGCTATTATGAATAAAACTACTGTAAACATTAGTGTACACATTTTGTGTGAACATAATTTTTTATTTCTCTGGTATAAATACCCAGGGGTGCAACTGATGGGTAGTATATAATTGTTTCATTTTTAAAGAAACTGCCAGACTCTTTTCCAGAGTGGTTGTACCATTCTACATTTTCCACCATCATTGCATGAGTGATTGGATTTCTCCACATCCTTGGCAGCATTTGGTACCGTCGGTGTTTTGGATTTTAGCCGTGCATGGTGGTATTTCTTTGTGGTTTTAATTTGAAATCCTCTAGTTGCTAATGACGTTGAATATCTTTTCATCTGCTTTTTTTTTCCATCTGTGTGTCTTCCTCAGGGAAATGTCTCTTTATGTCTTTTGCTTATTTTTTAATTGCATTGTTTGTTTTTCACTATTGAGTTTTGAGATTTTCTTATGTATTCTAGATACTATTCATTTGTCAGGTTTGAAAATATTTTATCATACCCTACAGAACCTGGGAACTGTGCAAATAAAACCAGTCTAGTGTTTTTCTAGTTACATTAAGATCAAGAACTTGTTTCACGTAAAAGCGTCCATTCCTGTGATATCTACCTGCCTACTGCAGCTCTGGTGACTAGAGAGACCCGAGTGCCCCTAGAGGCCATGTCTGGTAGTGCCAGCAGCTCTCAGGCCTGGCAAAGGTTTAAGTTCAGGTGGCCCTGAGGAAGTTCTGTTCCTGAAAGCTTTGCAAGTTGGAATCAGGGACAGCTGCAGTGGTTGACCCATTCCTATTTGGAGATGTGTTTCCAAGGGCAGAGCAGAAGAGTGTTGGAAACCAGAACAGTCAACAGATTAGCCTGGCAGGTGATAATAGGATTGAGATAGCTCCACATGGAAAAATCCAGATACAGAGTTAAAAAAACTCTGAGAAAGAAGAAAGGCTGTGAAAATGGGGCTGTATTCATCTGGGTGCAGTAGAGAGAGCTTTGAAGAATCACTTCTTAAGAATTTATAATAATCACATCAGCCATTATCTCTAACTTACAAAATAGTAACAGGTACTGTATAAGTGCTTTCTACATGCCAGGAATTGTATAGTGCATGATATACACATTATTGCTAATCTTTGTGTAACAGGTAAAATATCACGAGCATATTAAACCAATGTATTTTTGTCCTAGATAATCTGTGGGGCTAACTCACTTTATGGATCCCATCTCTAGAGCCCCTCCTGAGGTATTTAGAACAAAGAGGTGAGTGTCATAGTACAAAGCAGATACTACTTCCATCAAATGGTTAGGCCATGCCTAACCAGGGTTATGAGTTTGAGTCCCACATTGGCCATGGAGCCCACTTAAAAACAAATAAAGTAAATAAAGTAAAATAAAGTAAAATAAAGTAAAATAAAGTAAAATAAAATAAAATATTTAAGAAAAGAGAAAGAGAGTTTTTTTCTCTTTGCTCCTTAAGGCTGACCCTTGGGCTAGGGTTGCAAACATCCAGTCAGTGTTAGAAATATCCAGAGATCCAAAGAATATCAGGCTTGGTGACTTCCTTCCCTAGGTGCTTTCTTGGGCTGGGAATCTTTCCTCATGCCTGGGAAAGATTGTGGGTGAGGAAGGGTGATTGGAAGAAGCTGTGGCTCCCTGGGAAGAGCACCAAGGAGTAAGCCCACCTGTACTCTCCTCCCTCCTTCTGATGGCCTTCCAGGGCTACTCTCTGGCCAAGTAACAACTGGAAGTCACTAAGCAAAGGAGCCACAAAAGTAGTCCATAGTAGTCAGCCTTGGGACAAAGAGCAGGGTGGAGGAGAATTTAAATAGAAGGGACAAATGGAGGACAGAGGGAACACCTGCTTACCTTTATCATCTCTCTCTCTCTAGCTCCCCTATTTCCAACACACACACACGTACACATGTATGCACTATAACCTAGCAGCTCTAACAGTTTTCCCCTGTGGATCATTGTCACTGTGCTGTGGAGCTTTGCATATGCAGTTCCTGCCTAAATCATCTTTTCCTTCACCTACCATCATCCTTCCAGTTTCAGTTTAGACATCATTTCCTCTGGGAAGCCCTTACTGGTCTCCAAGCCTAGGCTGGATACCCCTCCTCTGTGTTCCCACAATAATCATGGTTAACATATTTAAATTTATACAGTGGCAGACACTGCTCTAAGTACATCTTAACATGTGTTAATGCATTTATTCTTTGAAGACTTATCAGAAATATACTATTATATATATTCAATTTACATTCAAGAAAACCAAGGCACACCACAGCTTGCTGATCAAGGTCATACAAGTAATGAGTATGGGGCCTACATCTGAGTTCAGGCAGACAGGAACTGGAGCCCATGATCTTAGCCACTGTGCTAAGCTGCTTTCAGTTCACAACTGTATTTATCCCTAGACCAGTCACAGTGCCTAGTACTTAGAAGGTACTCAGTAAATACTAGCAGATTTAATTAGTTAGTTAGTTAATTAATCTATGTAGGACAGGAGTCATAAGTCATTTTTTTTAGAACATCTGGGTAAGAAGGATTTGTTACCTAGCTTTTGCTTTGTCCCTAGGAAAAGCTTAAGTGAGGTTGTGTTTTAATGCCCAAGATCTGGCTAAGAACTTCTGATACACCAGAATTTATTATCCTAGTTGCTCTTGGGGGAGTTCATGTGTCCATATGATGGAGGATCTTACAGTATGATTTCTGCAAAAACCATTAATGGTATCCACTTCAGCAATTATATTTATCATTTCCCACCTGGGGATTCAAGCCCTAGCCTTTGCTCACATGGATGTGCAGTAACTTATGGATCTGCTGCTGTGTCTGACGCCACGGTTTCTGCAAAAACCATTAGTGGTGTCTGCCTCAGCAATGAGGTACAGGAATTGGCTCATGGAAGAAATCAAAGAAAAGAGGAAGGTAGCTGTGTGGATGAGCTGTGGGAAGATGGTCTAATATACAGGAAGGAAACAGCTCTAAGGGGGAAACAGATCAGATTCAATTAGATGAAGTGTTAAACTGAGATCTTGCAAAAGTGAAGAGAATAAAAAAACTAGAATTTTAGGGTATACTTCCAAATGACAGGCACCATGCTTTACATAGATGATCTATTTAGCAATTCAGAGGGATATTTTTTGGTTTACAAATGAGAAGACTGGAGGTCTAAGAGTTTAAGTGTTTGCCAAGGTTATTCAGAAATAGGCCATGGTGAAATCCAAAGCCTGTGCTCTTTCTACTGCTCATAACCTCAAGGTACCTCAGCTTGAGAGCTCCAGTGTGCCAAGTCCTGGAGATGTACCATTGAAGAAGGCACATTCACAGCCTCAAGGATCACATTAATCTTTGTGAAACATGCAATGGTAGGATGTGATGGGAGTGCAAGGGCATCAACTCATCTTGGTGGAAGTGGAAAGAGACACTGACCTTAAGGAAGGTTT
This sequence comes from Lynx rufus, assembly GCF_022079265.1. Lineage (NCBI taxonomy): Eukaryota > Metazoa > Chordata > Mammalia > Carnivora > Felidae > Lynx > Lynx rufus. The sequence continues at coordinate 125,294,446 of NW_025814823.1, read as the reverse complement.
AAGAAGGAAGTGAATTCAAATGGAGCCTTGAGACACCAGGGATTAGCAAGGAAAGGAAGTAGGCAGTATATTCCAGGAAGAAGTTAGAGCTGAAACAAGTGCCTAGAGATCTCCCAGAACTCCAAATAGATCAGCAGGAAGCAGGATGATGACAAGAGTTAAGGCAGGACTGATAAACAAGGGTTCAAATGTGTAGGGCCTTGTGTAATATGTAAAGGATTCTGGACTTTATCTGGTAGGCCATGAGGAGACAATAGAGTGACATCACCAAATATGGAAGGATCACCTTGTTGTCATGTAATGAATGAATTAGAGGGGTCAAGAATGTGGGCAATAGGGGCGCCTGGGTGGCGCAGTCGGTTGAGCGTCCGACTTCAGCCAGGTCACGATCTCGCGCTCCGTGAGTTCGAGCCCCGCGTCAGGCTCTGGGCTGATGGCTCAGAGCCTGGAGCCTGTTTCCGATTCTGTGTCTCCCTCTCTCTCTGCCCCTCCCCCGTTCATGCTCTGTCTCTCTCTGTCCCAAAAATAAATAAACGTTGAAAAAAAAAAAAAAGAATGTGGGCAAGAATGATAGCTTAAACTAACATAGTGACACCAGGAAAGAGATGGATATTCAGCAAATATCAAGAAGGCAGAGTCAACAGGACTTGGTGAGTAAGAGACAGTGAGGAATAAGGGAAAGAGGGATCAATTAGGATGCCATGGCTTTTGGTTTGGACCACTGAAAGGTATTGGCATTCACTGAAGTAGGGAAATCAGGAAAAGGAGCACACTTGGGGCAGATTATATTGACTTTAATTTGGGACATCCAAATGCAAAGACCTGTTGCTTATATGGGTATGGACCTCAAGGTGGAGACCTACCCCGAATAGAGCAATTCAAGCCATCAACATGAAGATCTTTGTTTCCAAACTTGGCTAGGAATCAGATTTGCCTATGGCGCTTTTTGCAAATAACATGTCTAACTTCATCTAAGCCTGACTAAATCAAAATTCTCAGGCGGCAGAATCTAGATACATATGTTTTTAAAGAGCTCCATCAGGATTCTGATGCTCTGCCAAGGTTGAAATTTACTGATATTGATGATAGCTATGAAAGTGCGGTGCTCAGACTTCCTTCAGGTGAACCTGGTCTGAGAAGCACACTTGACTGACAGACCCAGCTGACCACCTCTCCCCCAACCTTTGAATCCTGCACTGTGTTCACACCAAGGCCACACTTCCCAGCTAGCCATAGGACTACTTAAAAGGCAACTTTGGCTCCAGGATTCCCTTTGCACCTGACTGAAACTGTCTTAGAACTCAATGGCAGTCTGAGACTCTTCCTACTGATTTTCCTTTACCCTCTTCTTTCATAGGTGAGTTGTTGAAATGATATCATGATCTAAATTCTTTTCCCAACTTACTTCTGCTGCCTCTCCGTTATCCTTCACAGATATTTCTCCCAATAAATCTCTTGCATATCTAATCACATCTTGGTGGATGCTTCTTGGAAAACTTGAACTGACACAGTGTGGATGATACTTTAGGCATAGAAATAGCAGTGATCATCCAGTGTAGAAGAGAAAAGGTCCAAAACAGAGCTCTGAGGGTCATCTACATTCACAGGTTGGACAGAGGAAGAGGTGACTACAGAAAGAGGTTAATAACTGGGTGCCTGGGTGGCTCAGTTGATTAAGCATCCAACTTCAGCTCAGGTCATGAGCTTGAAATCCCTGGGTTCAAGTCCCACATCAGGTTCTGCTGTCAGCTTGGAGCCTGGAGCCTGCTTCAGATTCTGTGTCTCCCCCCCCTTCTCTGCCCCTCCCCAGCTTGTGCTCTGTCTCTCTCTCAAAAATAAACATTAAAAAAAGTTTGTTTTTTTTTTTAAAGAGAGAGACTGAAAAAAAGTGACCAAAGAAGCAGAAAGGAAACAGAGACCATGACTTTACAGAAGCCCAGGGAAGAGATCTTCAAAAGAATGACATGGTTAATATGGTCAAATGCTACAGAGCTCTAATACAGACTTGCAAGAGTCCCCTGGATTTGGCAATATGGATTGGAATCTCAGTGAGAGTCACTTCAGTGGAGTGAAAAGCCAAGATTGCAGCAGCCAAGGAATAAATGACAGGTGAAGAAGAGGAGATAGTGAGCAGATACCTTTTTGAAGGACGAGAGAGCCTGAATGGATGTGGAGTTGAGAATGGGTGTATTTTTTAAGATGGGAAATATTAGGGCCCGTTTAAATGCTTTCAGGAGAGGGGTGCCTGGGTGGCGCAGTCGGTTAAGCGTCCGACTTCAGCCAGGTCACGATCTCGCGCTCCGTGAGTTCGAGCCCCGCGTCAGGCTCTGGGCTGAGGGCTCGGAGCCTGGAGTCTGTTTCCGATTCTGTGTCTCCCTCTCTCTCTGCCCCTCCCCCGTTCATGCTCTGTCTCTGTCCCAAAAATAAATAAACGTTGAAATGCTTTCAGGAGAGCGGTAGTGTGAGGGTACGAGTGAAGATACAATATTGAGAGATGGTAGAACCAAATGAGATCAGATTACAAGTAGAATAGATTTGGATAAAAGGCAGGACATCTCTCCCATTTTGGCAATGGAGAAAAGGAGAAAGAGGTACAGACAAAAGTAAATTTGTGCATTGAGTAGAACAAAGTTGAAGGTGTTCCCAAATGATGAATTCTATTTTCCTTAAGGTGAAGTCTCTTACAGAGAGTGAGAAGTGATGGGATATAGATTAAGAAAAGGAGGGAGAAGTTTCAAATGATTTCTGTAGAGTGGGAGTAAAGCTACCCAGACAACAGAAGGATTGCCATACACCCACTGAGAACCTGTTTGGAGTGCATGAATTCCTAGTAGCCTGACTATAAGTGTTTGTATAATTTTTTTTTCCCATCATGGCTAACAGACTAGGTGTGGAGCACAAAGGCAAGTGGTTGCGTACTTCAGTCATGGAGTTTTCCTGGGCATGTGTGATGGAAGGATCAAAAAAGAAGGCAGTAGAGGAAACTGGATGGAGAATGATAAAAGTGATTTGTGGGGTCTAGATTAGATAGAAAAGTAAATGCAGAGAGAATGAAGAAACGAGAGTCAAGAACAAACAGTGCGAATTCCAGAATGAGAAAACAAGATAGGACATTATCATCCAGGTAATGGCATATAGAGGTGGAATAATTTTAGGTGGTGGTGAGACCCAATGTATGTCAATTGAAATAGGTGAAGGTGATGGTATTTAGAGTTGAATAAGTAAAGAAGCACTGGATGGGTCTTTCATATAGACATTGAAGGAACCATCGATGATGATAGACTGGGGGAAAGAGGGAGATGATAGATGAAAAGCCAAGGTTCACAGTGAATGATGGGACATTTGAGGAGGTCAACAAATAAGAGAGATGAGGAAGGGAAGACAGTAAAGCCAGGCTTTGGGCCTTCAAGGAAAAGAGGATTTTACTCAAGGATGGAAGAATAATGCCCTGAATGCATCATTGCTTAAGGAAGATGCTGTCAAGATAATCTTTTGACCTCAGAGTACATCCGGTATAGCAAACTAAGAAGCAACTCTTCAGAGGGTGTCAAGGCAAGACGTTTTCTTTGGAAAGGTCTGGGTTTCAGGTTAGGCAAGATACTTAGGGAACACTTGGTGATGTTGAAAATCCTGTGGAATTTATGCATAAGAAGTAGTTTCCCAAGAGTACAATGGGAAGAGGAACAGTAGTGGTTGAGGCAAGAGAAAGGAAGGACAAAATAGTATGAGGAAGAGTCTAGGAGAGAAGAGATGACAAAAAAGGTGACATGGAAGTGAACCATGTTGTACTAAAAGTAGGGCATCTGGAAGACTTAGTTTCCACAGTGGCTTTATGTATAGGAGGGACTTAGTTTTCTGTACAAAGTCAGGCATGGCCCTGGTTGATTATAGTTCCAAGAGGAATCTAGTTTAGATGAGCCCATGAACAATAACAGTACCATAGTTTCATTTTAAGACAATATGAATCATGAGACTATGCAATAAATAACAGCTTTTAGGGGAAAAATAAGGAAAGAATATATTTACTACCCAACCTGATTTCAGAAACATTACAGTATAAAACATACATGCCTTAGAGTTAAGAAAATATGAAAGCTGGTTCTGTATAACTTCTTCATGTTTTTGGTTAGTGGAGGTGAGGGACACAGTCTTCGATGGAACATACTTTATTTCTTAATTAAATAAATGAGGAAGGTGTTGAGAGATGGCCATTCAAAGAAAATAAGAGGAGAGGAGATGAAAGGTCTTCATGATGTTATCAAGAATTTCCAATCACTGATTATTTTAGTTTGGGCTGGTCTTTATAACTGCAATATTGGGTTTATACAAAAACTTGGTATCTCCTCCTAAAGGATTCTAAAACATTGAGGGTTTTCAGTTCTTTGAAATGGGTTTCCTGGCTGAAGCCAAAATCTTGTTAATTTCTCAAATTCTCTATCAAAGTGACTATTTTGTCATATTTCTTCTATAATTCTTGTTTTTCTCTTCACCCAGCCAGTTGAGGATAAAGTTGTTTTGTTTGTTTGTTTGTTTGTTTGTTTGTTTTTAAATAAGGCTTCATTTACTCTTTCTCTGAAACTTGCTTCTTTAAATCCTAACGTAAAAAATTAACCTAAAAAAATTTCCTGTTTTTCTCTGCTTTGATATTTACATATCAAAATGAGCATAATGCTGGAGTGATTTGTATGCTCTAAGAGGCAAAACCAAACCCCTACTTGGTGTAATTTACTCAAATGCCAGATTCTCCTGGGGAAACTGGGCTCTCTTTATAACTTGATTCAAATAACTACTCTGATTCTCAATAGCTTTTATGAAATTACCATGTAGAGCCTAAATTGGTGCAGCTGAATTAAATAAATATCAGAGCTTAACATTCTTAATCGCAAACCTTCAATTTAACCAACCGTTTATTATAATCAAAAAGCAATCAATATGTTGATTGTGGTGACATGCAAAATGGAGATAGAATTATTAGTAATTACCCTATATTTGTAGTTCAGTGTGATGGAGAAATAACTGGAAAGAAATTTTGAAGCACACTATAGTTAAAGGACTGGTTGCTATGTTTTGGAGCAGCATGCTGTATTGATTGTAGTCTTTAAATAAATTGAATAACATAGGTTGCTGTCAAACATGTGAATTATTCATGAAGCAGAGTTTGGGAACATTAAAGCAGATACTGTTTATGAATATTCAAATGTGTTAATGTATAAACGACTGACCCAGCATTCTTGCATAAAGAAAAGATCTCACAAGCAAAGTGGAAATCTATTAGGCAAACTCACTGTCTTGGGTCACTCATTTGAAACATAGCCTGCTTATGTGAGAGATGGGGAATGAAGCCTGAACTCCTAATCAGAGAGGAACACTTGGTGACATTAAGTTTTTTGCAGGCTCCAGGAACCTCGGAATTGCTATGATCACATTTATGATGTGACTCTTGGATCCCGTCCTATTAATATTTGGACCTATATAGCAACATATCTTTGGTTTGCTTTTTCAGTCCTATTTATGAAAGGATGTAAGGAAATTACAGAGCATTCCATTTTTGAGAAATCCTTAATGAGGAGTTTCTTTTCTCTGAATAAGTCTTCACAGTGCTCCATAAACTATATGTTTTATTTTTCTATTTTTAATGTTTTTTATTTATTTTTGAGAAAGAGAGCGTGCAAGTGGAGGTGGGGCAGAGTGAGATGGGGACAGAGGATCTGAAGCAGGCTCCGAGCTGTCGCTGACAGCAGAGAGGAGGATGGGGGGCTCAGACTCATAAAATGTGAGATCATGACCTGAGCTGAAGTCGGGCATTCAACCGACTAAGCCACCCAGGCACCCTTATGCTATATGTTTTAATATTTATGAGGTCTCATTAGGAACAAAATCCTTATTTCCTAAAAACTCTGGAAACCATTGAGTCTTGGGAAGATATATTTTAGTAAATGATAAAATAGAGAATTTGTCTGATATTATCAGACTATGCAGGGTCTCATAGGAAGGCAGTGGTTTGTGACCAGTTAGGGTGACCAACTGACACAGGTTGCTTGGGACTCAGGGGGTTCCCAGTACGTGGGACCTTCAATTTGAAAACATGGTGCATTCTCAGGAAAACCCGAATGAATTGGTCACCCTACCAACCATACCAGTTTGACCAGAGGAATCTCCTGGGATGTGGAACTTACAGTGTTAATACCGGGAAAACTCTTGGACTGTTGGCTCCTCTACCCAAACTACAAAGTGAAATGGACAGATTTGGGGTGGGACAGTTGATAAAATTTCTAAAAGATGAATTTACAAAATTAAAAGCTGACCTTTTAACTTACAAAAGAGTAACAAATTTCCCTGTGAGTAGAATTTTATGTATATCATCTAGGATACCCTATCCCATCAACCACATGGCTGAATTTTTCAATAGAATATTTCAAATGTATGAATCAGAGCTAAAGAAGGGAGATTCTGGAGTATGAATTTCTGAATGTTACTGCATATTAGAATCACCATAGGAGCTTTGTAAGAATATGAATCCTTGAATTGCACTACTAGAGGTTAGGGGTTGGATGGAGCTTGGTAACTGGAATTTTATAAGCTCACAGAAAACACCACCCAAGTTTAGGAACAACTGAATGGGGAAATATTTCATTCAGGCTAAGGTGGGACCTGATGAATTATTCCTGTCCTGCCATAGGATACACCTCTTGGGTAACCATGATTTTCATGTCCCATGTGATGCAGTGAGCTCACTGCCTCTCAGCTTCTGGTGTCAGAAACCATTGGTTCACTTTTGACTTCAGTGCTTAGAAACTGAAAACTTAAAGCAGATCCCTGCTTTAAGGTCCCTGCACTCCCTGACCATCTGTTTCCTCATCTGTTGGAATGCTACAACAACAGAAGCTATTTCATAGAGTTGTTATAGAATTAAATGGTACAATATGTGTGAAATATTTATAAGCATGAGAGCCACAGGGTTCAATGAATATAATTTAATGTCTCTCCCTGAATAGTGATGGCTAAACTGCCAAATTCTTCCTCTTTTCTAGCTCTTTTACTGGATTTTCTGAAGATCATTTTTTATTCACACACTTATTCTTCAGATAGAGTGCTTCACTTTGTTAGCTTTCATCTTAAATATTTGACTACCCTGGGGCACCTGGTTGGCTCAGCCAGTTAAGTGTCCGACTTTTGATTGCGGCTCAGGACACGATCTCACGGTTTGTGAGATCAAGCGCTAACAGTGCAGAACCTGCTTAGGATTCTCTCTCTCCCTGTCTCTCTGCCCCTCCCTTGCTTGTGCACGCACACACACACACATACACACTCAAAATAAACAAACAAACAAATAAATAAATTTTAAAAATATTGGGCTAAATTAATGTTTGTGCCACATTTTCAGCTCTGTTTGTACAAGCATGTTTCTGAAAGGTTGGACTCAAGTCAGCCCAATTTGTTCTGGGTGCTATCAGATCCTCAGTCATTTACATGTAGCCAATCCAGATTTCTGTCAGAGATCGCATGAAACATTCCATTCTGGTATTGTGATCATGAGTTGGGGGTTGAAAAAAATAAGTCCCAGAATATAGGGCATAGGTGAGAATGCCCTCCTTTTTAATGTCCATCTAATCTCCTGTTCATTGCTCAAATAGGTGAGATTTTGATATATTTCATGAATTTGAGTTGGCTTCAGCTATGTTAATTTTCATTTCCTTATTTTCTACTTCTTGGAAGGATGCCTCACCCTCACCTCCATGTACCAAGAAGAGTGATCATGTGGAAGTCATGACCATCTTGGTTATGGTAGTGTGGCTGCAATGGGCTAGTTGATGACCAAATAATTTCTTTTCCTTCCAGTCACATAGCTACATGTTTCTCAGTCTTCCTCGCAGTTAGACACGGCAATATGACTGAATTCTGAACAATGGATTTGGGTGATATTATGTGTTATATCTGGTACTGGCTAAGAAAACCTTCTGTGTAACCCTACAAATTCTCTCTTCCCTTCCCTGCCGATCTAATGCAAAGGGTCTAGTGAAGCCAACAGGTTAAAAGAACCTTGGTTCCTGGGTCACTGATCAGAGAAGAACTGCTTAAGGGAGCTGCATAGGAACAGCTGCGTTGTACCATCGCATTTATAAAAACTAACCTCTCATTGGATTTAGTCACTGAGATGTTGGGTTTACCTGTTTCATCCTCTTAGCCCATCCTGACTTTTTAAGTAGGAAGGAGGGCTTGCAGGTATCTAAGACAAACATCTGGCAAATAACATTTTGGCCTCTAACATTGTTATTCTTTTCTATAAAATGTGTTTTTAAAAATAAAGTTATGTAAGTCTCTACATATTTATTGTAGAAAACTTAGAAAGAAGGAAGAAAGTTAAGATAACCCATAATTATAACCCATAATATAATCCATATATAATAATACCATATATTCTTCTGGACTATTTTCTCTGTATATGAATTTTTTTTCTAAAAATAAACTCATCTGTCTTTTTTTTAAGTTTGTTTATTTATTTTGAAAGAGAGATAGTGGAGCAGGGGCAGAAAGAGAGGGAGAGAGAATCCCAAGCAGGCTTCGCACTGTCATTGCAGAGCTCAATGTGGGGCTCAGTCCCGTGAACTGTGGGATCATGACCTGAGCCGAAATCAAGAGTCGGTTGCTTAATCAACTGAGCCACCAGGAAAAAAAAAAATCATCATTTTTATGGCAGTACCATGATCTATTTAGTGACCCGTTATTAAGCATTAGAATTGTTCTCAATTTTTTTCTTATGCACAAATCCTGCTGGGGCACCTCTCCCTGCCTCTGTCTCTCCCTCTGTCCCTCACCCCTGCTTGCTCACTCTCTAAAAGAAGGAAGAAAAGAAAGAAAGAAAGAAAGAAAGAAAGAAAGAAAGAAAGATCTTGCTATGAATATCTTTGTGCATTAATCTTTGCTCGTATCTTTATTTCCTTAAGATAAACTCATTAAAGTGGAATTGCTAATATAACATTTCATTCCACACCCAGTACAGAGTTGCTTGATTTCATTGGCCTTGACTAAACCACAGCTATATTTTAATGTCATAGATTATAAGTGTGACCAAGGGAGAGCTTGCCAACTATAATTGTTGTATCATGACCAATTGAAGAAGAAAATGTCTCGTTATTTAGAATTATAATTAATCTCTCACCCTAAAATAGTTTTAGCAAGTTCATTACAACTGAAATTTCTATTAAGTTGAGAAGTGAGCCTCTCCTGGGGTAAACAGGTTTCTTGCCATTGTTCCTTATTTTTTTATGTTGAGATCTGCCTGGAAGGATGCAGTTAAATACTCAGACACATATTAACCTAAGTGCTGCATTTAACATTTTGTGGAAATCACTCTGGTCAAGAAACTTTTTATTTTTACATTTGCTAAGGACTTACTTGCCTTCGAAAAACTTCCTTGGGGCACCTGGGTGGCTCAGTTGGTTAAGCGTCTGGCTCTTGATTTCAGCTCAGGTCATGATCTCATAGTTCATGAGATTGAGCCCTGTGTTGGGCTCCACACTGAGCATGAAGGCTGCTTGGGATTTTCTCTCTCTTCCTCTGTCTCTGCCCCTCCCCTGCTCACACACACACACACACTCTCTCTCAAAATAGAGAAACATTTAAAAAAACAAAAAACTTCCTTAAAATCTTATTATTTTTACTATTAACACCAGAATTGTGAAAATATGAGGGATGAGGGATACTTTTACCTTAGGATGAAACTTGTTGTATATATTGCAAGTTTTGCCGTCTGAAGGTTTTTAAACCTTATGTGACTGGTGGATTTCACAAATCAGTTTTCTCAGGGAAAACAAGGCAGTAGAATGCATGTTTTAATTTCAGAAAGGTGTCCCTGGTGACTTCTCTGGTCTCAATGACATTGTGCAATGGTGCAGGCCACACACAGTTGCAAAGACTATTATCTTTCATCAGTGGATGACTTTGTGTAGCACTGTCAAATGATCCTCTTTGGAGGCTAAGTGACCTCACTCTTAATGCCCTTTAACAGCTGGTTTCAAAGATGAAGAACAGTGCAAGTGGTTGAGGGCACAGATAACATAGATTGTGGGCTCAATTGTTGGCATACACAAGAGATATTTTTGGAAATATAGTGGCCATAAACATTTTTAATCAGGATCAAACACACATTTTAAAAATATTTCATATGGCAGTGCTTGATTTTGGTTTAAACCATTTGGGTGGATGGATAGAATCCAAAGACATATCATGGAACTTCATGGAGCCCAGTTTCATAAAGTGCTCCTACTATCAAAAGGCATTTGCTTGATAAATTTGTGGGCTCTCCAAATCAGTGTTTCCTTCTAGCTGCTCAATCACCAAAGAAGAGTCTAAGAAGATGATTGTGCCTCATCATTATCTTCGCTAAGTGGTATCTTAGTGGCCCCATGGAAAGTGTCACTCCCAGTGGTATGTTTGTTTAAAATAACATCCTGCTCTCTGGCAACCTAAAACCAAGTAGATTTATGCATAGGCTCTTGGAGTATGAAGTATTGGAAAGAATTTCATCTGCAAGGAGAGGCTCTGATTTTTATTTTGGCCTTTGCCCAGTGAAAAAAGAAGTAGCTGTTTCAATGTTGAATGATTTATTGGCTCTCGACCTTAGAAATAAGTAGCCTTTCCTCTCAAATTGATAGCCATGTTCTTGATACCGCTATTGCTTCAGAAAAAGATGTTTTAATGGTGGTAAGGAATTTCATAATAGAGATCATAGGTCTTGAAATGGAATCTCATCTAAATCATTCCCAATCAATGAACATCTCTTCCAGAATCTTTGAGGCACCAAATTGGCATTTGACACTGATTCCTTTTCTCCTGCTAAAGGAAATACTTCCCTGGTAAATGATGCCCATCTGCTGTAATTTGTAGGCTTAGGCTTGGAGGACAGGCTTAGTTGGCAGTAGGTCTTTTCAGAATGTGGAGGGCAGGAACCTAAAGATAGGACAGATCCATGCCCTACATTTGATGTGTGATCCTTGCATGTCTTTTTATCCCTCTCAATCACACCATCTGACCAGTCCTCTCAAACTGTTGCTTTGCCTTTTGCAGAAAAGTTATGTTTGTTGATTAACTTACATTTTTATACTCACTACTCTGAATACTCTTCGAATTTTAGTAGCCATGCTAAGCCATTATTTAAATGTGTGATATTGGACAAATCACGTCACCACTCTGGACCTTATTTCTGTCATTAAGGTGTTTGACTGAGTTAGAAGGTCTCTTCAAACTCCAAATTCTAGGGACACCTGGGTGACTTGGTCAGTCGAACATCTGACTCTTGATCTCAGCTCAGGTCATGATCTCGCCGCTGTTCGTGAGATAGAGCCCTGAGTCGGGCTCTGCACTGGCAGCACAGAGCCTGCTTGGGAATCTCTCTCTCACTCTCTCTCTCTCCCCCCCCCCCCCGCATGCTCTCTCTCTCAAAATAAACAAATAAATTTTAAAAAACCCTCTAAATTCTATGGTTAAAAAAACAACTAAATTAAGTTATTCATCCATTTATTCAAGAACTACATACTGAGCCACATTGAATGGTAGACCTTGTATTGGGTGCAAACAACTTCACATCTAATTCCTTGCTGTCTATCTAGTAGCTGATATCTCAGGCAGGGAGTACCAGAATCGGGGCTAGGACTCTTGGGGCATGTGAAGTTTGACAAGCTCCCCAGGTGATCCTGGTACTCACTCCGTCTATCAGTTGAGAACTCAATATTCAATCTGAAAAGGTCAGCCACAATAGGCCATTAGAATACATTGTTCCCTGATAGATTGGCTAGATAAAATCGAGCTGGAGGTCATCTCACTCTGTATAGCTAACAGTTTCACCATCCACTGTGTGGCACACGTGTACAGTATCATTGTGGCCAATGCTGGGTAGCTGATCTTTCAGAGGCATGGAATTTCATTTGAATTAATACATTAGTTATATCCTCTGTGATTCTGTTTCTCTCGCATTGTCAGAGAGTTAACATAAGGGATTCTTGGAGAAAGGACTGGTTGAGTGGTGAGTCCTTCGACTTGGGCCCCTCTGTTCCACACCTGGTGGTTGGATGGGGGAAGGGGAGCATTGAACATGACAGCTGTCCACTATGAGGGTGCACCTGCCACACATGTCTGTAGCCATCCTAGGGATGAGGGTTTCGGAGGCACTTTGGTGCTTGTGAATCTCCTGTAGTTTGTCACCAATCCCTCTGGAAGGGCCTGAGCAGCCCTCTGTTTACTGATAACACCCATCAACTCATTGAACTCTTCTCCCTTCACACACACACACAAATCTGTGTAATGATAGTTGTTCATTGCCATTTTCTTATCATCATCATTCATTCATTTATCAGTCCATTGATTCTTTGGTTCATTCACTGATTTATTCATTCGATCATTCATTTATTCATTTCTCTGTAGATCAGCATTGAAAAAATACACAGGGTGTATACACAGGGGGACTCAATCCTACCACAAAATGCTTCAGAGCACACCTGCATTCTCTTTACACAACTTCCTTTTCAGTGTTCTTCCAACTTAAACCTCACTTAGAGCTGATTCCCATCCCTCCCTCTGTTTGTCTCATCCTTTCTCCATGGAGACATCTCTGGTGGGTTTTGTTCAAGGAGATTGCTCATAAGTTTAGGAGGTCAGGGCTGGCTGTGTACAAAGAGCTCCATGGGCTAGTGCAAGTGCAAGGTGGCACCAGGGAGCAAAAGAAGTCGACTAACAATCAATTGCAAAAAATACTATAAACATTTAAAATCTCAATCAAAGAGTTTCTCAAGTTTTCCTTTCTCTCTCTAATAATAGCTCTGTGGTATAACCTGTAAATCTACTCTGGGGCAGCATATGGGAAGGGAATGTTCTGGAGCCCAGAAACTCCAGTGCTCCTGTGCTCACAATGGGGCAAGAGAAACAATCAAAGATCCCACAGCCTCCTGACAGTTGTTAACCCCTTGTCTCTTTTTGTCCAGTCCGGAGCCTGGTTTCTTCATTTTTATCTCCCCACAGAGCAGTCTTTCTACTCCAGCTGATCCATAACCGATCCACAGAGATCCTTAGGCAGTATCTACTTGATTCCTGAATTCTCCATCTACTTTCACAGGCTCCATTTCTTTTAGTATTTTTTTAAATGTTTATTTATTTTTGATGGAGTCGGGGCGGGGGGAGAGGGAGAGAGAGAGAGAGGGAGAATGAACGGGGGAGGGGCAGAGAGAGAGGGAGACACAGATTCCAAAGCAAGCTCCAGGCTCTGAGCTGTCAGCACAGAGCCCGATGCAGGGCTCCAACTCATGAACCGTGAGATCGTGACCTGAGCCGGTCAGACTCTCAACCTATTGAGCCACCCAGGCGCCCTTCACAGGCTCCATTTTTTGAATCTGGGCTTCTGTATTTGAACCTGTTGTTGATAACTTGGTTGATATCCCATCCATTAGAACAGGAGCCTTCCTCAGCTATGCCAGTCCAGCTCCCAAGGATCAGAATCACAGACAGCCCCAGTAATGACAGACTGCTGGCTTGGTGTCCTGAACTTCTAAGTGTGCTCCACTTTGAGTGCCCCATTCCTGTACTTCACATACCCGCTGGGCTTCTCTTCCAGCTCAACTGCCTGCTCAGGCTGTCTGTAGTTGCAGCTGCTTGGTTCTCCCTTCCTCCCTTGTGTTTGACCCCTTGGGACCAACCCAGATGTATCCAAGGCCTCTCCCCTTCCATCCATCCGTGAGGATTGCCAAGGCTGGCTGAATCCCACAGAGTGACACAGGCGACAGTCATGCGTGAACTAAAGGTTATGGCATTTGCTGTTCTGTAGATCCATGCCACAAAAAGAATAGCCAAAACTTGAATGAGCAGAGAAATTTCAGGACCACATGCAAAACTTCTCTGTGAAATGTTTCCAAGCAAAGAAAAGATGACTAGTTGTGTACTTCTGTGATTTTCTAATTTAACATTCTGGAATGTGATCATAAAAATGTCCTTAGCAGGGTGCCTGGGTGGCTCAGTTGGTTGAAGGTCTGACTTTTCTGCTCAGGTCATGATCTCACGGTTTGTGGAATCAAGCCCTGTGTCAGTCTCTGCACTGACAATGTGGAGCCTGCTTGGGATTCTCTCTCTCTCTCTCTCTCTCTCTCTCTCTCTCCCCCTCTCTCTGCCCCTCCCCCATCTCAAAATAAATAAACATTTTTTAAAAATGTCCTTAGAGGGTGCCTGGGTAACTCAGTTGGTTAAGCATTGGCTTAATTGATTTTGGCTCAGGTCATAATCTCACAGTTCGTGAGATCAAGCCCCATGTCAGACTTTGTGCTGATAGCATGGAACTGCTTGGGTTTCTCTCTCTCTTCTCTCTCTGCCCCTCCCTGCACTCTTACTCGTTTTCTCTCTCTTTTTCAAAATAAATAAATAAACATTTAAAAAAGTCCTTAACATGTGTGCTGTGCAGCTTCCTTTTATGCCAACCCATGTGAAATGTGTTTATTTTGTGTTACTTTATCAAAATCATTTTCATATGTCTTTAAATAACCTGCTTAGGAGCAGGGCATCCTAGTGGAAAGAATACTGGGCTGTGTTCTAGTCCAGTGTCTTTGGAACATTATAGATATTTGTATTTTGTTCTGTTTTGTTTTTATTGAAGTATAACTGAAATATAATATCTTATTAGTTTCAGATGTACATCATGGTGATTCTATATTTTTATACATTATGAGATGAGTTACTAGTTACTGTCACCATGCAAAGTTATGACAATATTATTGACTATATTCCCTATGCTGTATGTAATATCAACCAGACTTGATTATTTTATAGCTGGAAGTTTGTACCTCCTAATGTCCTTTACCTATTTCACCCACTCAACCCCTCCTTCTCTGGTAACTGACAGTTTGTTTCCTGTGTCTATGAGTCTGTTTCTGTTTTGTTTGTTTATTCATTTGATTTGCTTTCAGACTCAACATATGAGTGAAATCATATGGTATTTGTCTTTCTCTGTCTGACTTATTTTACTTAGCATTAATACTCTCTGGCTCCATCCATGTTGTTCCAAATGGCAAGATTTCATTCTTTTTTTATGGCTGGGTATTTTCCATTGTATATAAATACCACATCTTCTTTGTCTATTCATCTATCGATGGACACTTAAGTTGTGTAAGTGGTCTGAACTAATTTTCTGGGAAAGGGGTCTGTGCTCCCTTTGAAGTCTTGGAGCCTGGCTCTGTGGGTGTGCTCTCACTCATCTCGAAAGGGTTTCACTCATGTAGTCAGTTTGCATGAATGTGCTAACACATATTTATTGAATATTTACTATGGGCCATGAAGTGTGTTAGGTGCTAGAGATACAATTGTGAATAAACACCTGTATGGTTCCTGTTCTCTTGAAGCATGCAGTTTAGTGAAGTGTTCTTCATGTGGGCACTATTGAAATTTTGTCATGGGAACTGTCCTGTGCATTGTAGTATGTTTATCAGCATATGTGGCCTCTGCCCACTAGATACCAGTACCACCTCTCCAGCTGAGACATCCCCAGATGCCTCCAGCACATTGCATTGCCAGATGTTTTTTTAGGGGAGAGAGGAAAGAGGGAGGGACAGATTATCCAGGGATGAGACCAATGGTCTAGTATTATTAATGATGAACAATTACTGGGCACTTACTAGGTGTCAGGTGCAGTGTTCAGCACAACTAGCCAAAAGGTAGATAATGGTGAAAATTGGTGAGTAGACCCTACTAAAACAACTCACCAGATTCTACAAGACTGTCCACTTATTTCCTCCATGACCAATAAGGAGGAATTCCAAGGACACATGAATATTTATTCCTAAGGACTCTGGTTCACCCGTGTACTTCTGCCCTGGCATGTTGACTGATATGTTTAAAAAGAAATGTCTTTGTTTTCAAACCTGTTTGTGCCTATCATACTTGTTACAATTGTGCGATTTGATTAAAAAGCACATAAATTTGGGGCGCCTGGGTGGCTCAGTCAGTTGGGCATCTGACTTCGGCTCTCAGGTCATGATCTCATGGTTTGTGAGTTCAAGCCCCACATCAGGCTCTAGGCTCTCTGTGCAGGGCCTGCTTCAGATCCTCTGTCTCCCTCTCTGTGTTCCTCCCTTGCTCATGCTCCCTAACTCAAAAAGAAAGGAAAGAAAGAAAGAAAGAAAGAAAGAAAGAAAGAAAGAAAGAGGGAGGGAGGAAGGGAGGAAGGGAGGAAGAAAGAAAGAAAGAAAGAAAGAAAGAAAGAAAGAAAGAAAGAAAAATAGCACATAAACTGATTAAATATGAGTGTGAAGAGTTTTTCTGAAGAAAACTAAATGGAATGTTTTGGAATGATGTGATTAAAAAAACCATTCTGTTTAATTAAATATGAATAAGAACAATTGTAATAAGATAGAAAAAAACCTGTAAAAATCTAGAAGACATAGTTTTTGCTTTTACTTTAAAGAGTCCCAAACTGGAAATTGTTGTCCATGTATTATGGATGTGGATCAGGTAAGAAAAAAAGATGTGAAGAATAGTTAGCCAAAGAAAGGTCTATACACTACATAAGGACGTATAAATAAAGGTTTATTTGTATGTTTTAAGTTAAAAAAAATGTTTGGCAAATATATGGCATTTTATGATGTTCCATTTTTAGTTGACCAATTGCCTCATACTGACTTACTTCCGATGGGTGTGATTCTCTTATATTACTACCATTTCGGAGATGAAAAATTAAAAGTTAGAGATAACTTGCCCGTGTGACATGTAAACACCCTTCCCCGCCATACTCTCGATTACATTAAAATGAAAGATTTGTGTTTAATGAAGAATGTTGTGGACAAAGTTACTAGATGATAAACTGGGAGATTTTGCAATGTCTGAAACCAGCAATGGTTCAATATTCAGAATATACAGATAATTTCTGAAACCAAAAAGATAAAGAAAGCAATCTCAATGTAAAAACGGGCAAAGAGTGTAATGGATAATTTACAGAAGAGGAATCTCTGAAGACTAATAAGCATTTGAAGACATGATTGATAATTTTAGTGATCAGAGAAATTTAAAACAAAGATGAATGGGGCGGCTGCATGGCTCAGTCCTTTGAGTGTCCAACGCTTTTTTTTTTTTTAACATGTATTTATTTTTGAGAGAGAGAGAAAGACAGAGAGAAAGTGGGGTAGGGGCAGAGAGAGGAGACACAGAATCTGAAGCAAGCTGCAGGCTCTCAGCTGTCAGCACAGAGCCAGATGTGGGGCTCGAACTATGAGATAATGACCTGAGCTGAAGTCCGAAGCTTAACCAACTGAGTCACCCTGGTGCCCCAAGTGTCTGACTCAATTTCTGCTCAGGTCATGATCCCAGGGTCCTGGGATGGAGCCCGTGTCGGGCTGCGCACTGAGCATGGAACTTGCTTAAGATTCTCTCTCTCTCTCTCTCTCTCTCTCTCTCTCTCACTTTCTCTCTCTCTCTCTGCCCCTCTCCCCTGCTCATGTGCATGCTCTCTCTCTCAAAATAATCAACCAACCAATCAATAAATAAATAAAACAAAGACATCACTATGTGCATTAGATGGGCAGACATTAGCTAGAATATACCCCAAGGAGGCGGGGGTGAGAAGCTATTGGAGCCCTAGGTGCTGCTGGTGAGAACAGAGATGGGGCAGCAGCCCCTTCTGGGGGCAATCTGGCCCCACCAAGTGACCCCAAAAGTTTCCTTCTAGATGTACATCCTTGAGAAATCTTTACACAACTTTATCAAGGAACATGAACAAGGATGCTCAATATAGCATTATGGATTAGCCTGGGTCTTCTGAAAAACAGACACCAAGATGTGAATTAAATGTCCAAAGATATTAGTAGAGGAGGTACCTGTGAAAGAAAATTGGGAGGACTGGGATAACCTTCATTCCATGATGCAAGTCTGGTCCTGAGTGAAGAAGAGAGGGAAAGAATGTTGGTGGAACTGTCCTCAATTGCCTTGTGATCTAAGGAATGTTTTTCAAGTCCACCTGGGTGTCCTCCAGGAAAAATCAGCTATGAGAGGAGTCTCATGTTACCCAGAAATGGGTCTGTCTTAGTGTTTCTGCTCCCTCCTGGGAGCAGCCCACAGGAAGTGTGACCTTAGGTGAAGCACAGAGACAGATTTCAGAGCACAGCAGCTGGGGTCTTCAGTCACTTACACTCGCTGGGGCTAGAGGCCTGTGAGAAGCATTCTCACGGATGGCACACAGTATTGGGGGTAGCAGGGAGAGGAAACTGCATATATGTCCATTATGGAGACAGTAAATACATAATATGTACTGGACACACATCAGTAAGCAGTTAAAAGCAAAGAATTGGAGGTATACCTAACAGCATGGATGAATCTAAAAAACAATGTGTAGAGTGAAAAAGAAGAAACAGAATGAGGTATCACAACAATATTTACTGAATGTACGAATACATGCATACAAAACAGTAACACTCAATATGCAAGTGTATACATACAAACCAAAAGATGTTCAGGGCACCTGGGTGACTCAGTCAGTTAAGCAACTGACTCTTAATTTTGGCTCAGGTCATGATCTTGGGGTTCTTGAGATCTAGTCCTGTGTTGGGCTTTGCACTGTCAGTGGAGTCTTCTTGGGATTCTCTCATTCATGCTCATGCTCTCTCTCTCTCTCTCAAAATAAACTTAAAAAAAAAAAGATGTTCATCATGCCCATTAGAATGGTTGCTTTGGTAGGTTATGGGAGTAAAAAGGAATTAACATAAAGGAACATACAAAAAAAGGCCTTACATGGAATCAGTGAAGATAAAGTGTCTCTAACTGAGCATGAGTAGCTCAGGTTCCTGACTCTGAAGACCTAAATAAACATATTAATACAGTGCTCACCATTCATTCCCTAAATTTGATAACCCTCTAGCCAGGATTCTCAAAAAGAAAAGAGAGAGGACCCAAATAGATAAAATCACGAATGAAAATGGATTTATTACAACCAATCCCTCAGAAATACAAGCAATTATCAGGGAATACCATGAAAAATTATATGCCAACAAACTGGAAAACCTGGAAGAAATGGAAAAATTCCTAAACACCCACACACTACCAAAACTCAAACAGGAAGAAATAGAAAATTTGAACAAACCCATAACTAGTGAAGAAATTAAATCAGTTATCAAAAATCTTGCAACAAATAAGAGTCCTGGACCAGATGGCTTCCCTGGGGAATTCTACCAGACATTTAAAGCAGAGTTAATACCTACCCTTCTCAAGCTGTTCCAAAAAATAGAAATGGAAGGAAAACTTCCGGACTCGTTCTATAAAGTCAGCATTACTTTGATTCCCAAACCAGAAAGAGACCCAACAAAAAAAGAGAACTACAGGCCAATATCCCTGATGAATATGGATGCAAAAATTCTCAACAAGATACTAGCAAATCGAATTCAACAGCATATAAAAAGAATTATTTATCATGATCAAGTGGGATTCATTCCTGGGCTGCAGGGCTGGTTCAATATTCGCAAATCAACCAATGCGATACATCACATTAATAAAAGAAAGGATAAGAACCATATGATCCTGTCAATCGATGCAGAAAAAGCATTTGACAAAATTCAGCATCCTTTCTTAATAAAACTCTCCAGAAAGTCAGAATAGAAGGAACATACTTAAACATCATAAAAGCCATTTATGAAAAGCCCATAGCTAATATCATCCTCAATGGGGAAAAACTGAGAGCTTTCCCCCTGAGATCAGGAACATGACAGGGATGTCTACTCCCACCGCTGTTGTTCAACATAGTGTTGGAAGTCCTAACATCAGCAATCAGACAACAAAATGAAATAAAAGGCATCAAAATTGGCAAAGAAGAAGTCAAACTTTCATTTTTTGCAGATGACATGATACTCTACATGGAAAACTGACAGACTCCACCAAAAGTCTGCTAGAACTGATACATGAACTCAGCAAAGTCGCAGGGTACAAAATCAATGTACAGAAATTGGTTACATTTTTATACACCAATAATGAAGCAACAGAAAGAGAAATAAAGAAACTGATCCATTTATAATTGCACCAAGAGCCATAAAATACCTAGGAATAAACCTAACCAAAGATGTAAAAGATCTGTATGCTGAAAACTACAGAAAGCTTATAAAGCTTTATGCTGTGTGCTGAAAACTATAGAAAGCTTGTGAAGGAAATTGAAGAAGTCACAAAGAAATGGAAAAACATTCCATGCTCATGGATTGGAAGAATAAATACTGTTAAAATGTCAATACTACCCAAAGAAATCTACACATTCAATGCAATCCCAATCAAAATTGTACTGGCATTCTTCTCAAAGCTAGAACAAACAATCCTAAAATTTGTATGGAACCACAAAAGACCCCGAATAGCCAAAGTAATATTGAAGAAGAAAATCAAAGCAGGAGGCATCACTATCCCAGACTTTAGCCTCTACTACAAAGCTGTAATCATCAAGACAGCATGGTATTGGCACATAGACACATAGGTGAATGGAATAGAATAGAGAACCCAGAATTGGACCCAAAAATGTATGGCCAACTAATTTTTGACAAAGCAGGAAAGAGTATCCAATGGGAAAAAGACAGTCTCTTTAAGAATTGGTGCTGGGAGAACTGTACAACAACATGCAGAAGAATGAAACTAGACCACTTTCTTACACCATTCACAAAAACAAACTCAAAATAAATGAAAGACCTGACTGTGAAACAGGAAACCATCAAAATCCTAGAGGAGAAAGCAAGCAACCTCTTTGACCTCAGCTGCAGCAATTTCTTACTCGACACATCTCCCAAGGCAAGGGAATTAAAAGCAAAAATGAGCTATTGGGACCTCATCAAGATAAAAAGTTTCTGCACTGCAAAGGAAACAATCAACAAAACTAAAAGGCAACAGACAGAGTGGAAAAAGATATTTGCAAATGACATGTCAGATAAAGAGTTAGTATCCAAAATCTATAAAGAACTCACCAAACTCCATACCCTAAAAACAAATAATCCAGTGAAGAAATGGGCAGAAGACATGAACAGACACTTTTCTAAAGAAAACATCCAGATGGCCAACAGGCACATTAAACGATGCTCAGTGTCATTCATCATCAGGTAAGTACAAATCAAAGCCATACGAGATACAACCTCACACTGGCCAGAGTGGCTAAATGAACAAATCAGGAGACTATAGATGCTGGCGGATGTGGAGAAACAGGAACCCTGTTGCACTGTTGGTGGAAATGCAAACTGGTGCCACTGCTCTGGAAAACAGTGTGGAGGTTCCTCAAAAAATTAAAAATAGAAATACCCTATGACTAGCAATAGCACTGCTAGGAATTTACCCAAGGGATACAGGAGTGCTGACGCATAGGGGCACATGTACCCCAATGTTTATAGCAACACTTTCAACAATAGCCAAATTATGGAAAGAGCCCAAAAATCCATCAACTGATGAATGGATAAAGAAGATGTGGTTTATATATACAATGGAATACTACTTGGCAATGAGAAAGAATGAAATCCTGCCATTTGTAGCAATGTGGTTGGAACTGGAGGGAATTAAGCTAAGTGAAATAAGTCAGTCAGAGAAAGACAGATACCATATGTTTTCACTCATATGTGGATGTTGAGAAACTTAACAGAAGACCATGAGGGAAGGGAAGGGGGAAAAAAGTTACAGAGAGGAAAGGAGGCAAACTATGAGACTCTTAAATACAGAGAACAAACTGAGGGTTGATGGGGGGTGGGGGAGAGGGGAACATGGGTGATGGGCATTGAGGAGGGCACTTGTTGGGATGAGCACTGGGTGTTGTATGGAAGCCAATTTGACAGTAAATTATATTTAAAAAAATAAAATAAAATTGGTATAAAAAACAAAAAAGAAAAAAACCCTGCAAAAGCAGCCTCTTTGGAGTTCTGTAATACCAACTACATTCTGCTCTGTATTCTACCTGTATTCTACCAATACATTCTGCTCAACCTATAATTGCCTCTTGTTGTTGCAATGTACAGACACCAGCAACAGCAACTCCCAGCACTAGCCTCGGAGCTGCCT
The DNA here is from genome assembly GCF_022079265.1 of Lynx rufus. Taxonomy (NCBI): domain Eukaryota; kingdom Metazoa; phylum Chordata; class Mammalia; order Carnivora; family Felidae; genus Lynx; species Lynx rufus. Next base: position 125,272,423 of record NW_025814823.1, on the reverse strand, counting down.
CAGGCCACCCACCTGCCTACCATCTCTCTCTTTCAACCCTCCCTTCAGGCTAGCTCCTGGGCTTTCTATTCCTGCCCTGGGCTCATGGTTCTTTTTTTTTTTTCCCCGCACCCTTAAATAGCTTTATTGAAATATAATTCACCTTCCATACAATTCACCCATTCAAAATGTACAATTCAATGGATTTTAGTACCTTCACAGAACTGGGCAGCCATCACCACAATGAATTTTAGAATATTTTATCATCCCCAAAAGAAACACAGCAACCTCCAATCCTTCTGCCACCAAACTCCCCATCCCCTTCCGCACTCTAGGCAACCACTATTCTACTTTCTGTTTCAATGATTTGCCTGCCTATTCTGGACATGTCTTGTAAATGGAATTAGACAATGTGTGGTCTTCTGTGACTGGCTTTTTTCATGTAGCATGATGTTTTCAAGATTCATCCATGATGTAGCATGTTTCAGTGCTTCATTCCTTTTTGTTGCAAAATTATATTCCATCATATGAATATACCACATTTTATTTATCTTTTCTCCCGTTGATGAACATTTGGGTTGTGTCCTGTTTGGGGCAGTTACGTACAATACTGCTAGGATATTTGTATATAACTTGTTGTGTGGACATATGTTTTCATTTGTCTTGAGTGTACACCTAGGAGTGGAATTGCTGGGTCATGTGGAAGTCTATACCCAACCTATTGAGGAACCTCCGGACTGTTTTTCTTTTTTTTTTTTTTTAAATTTTTTTTTTTAACATTTATTTATTTTTGAGACAGAGAGAAACAGAGCATGAACGGGGGGAGGACCAGAGAGAGAGGGAGACACAGAATCTGAAGCAGGTTCCAGGCTCTGAGCTGTCAGCACAGAGCCTGATGCGGGGCTCGAACTCACGGACCGTGAGATCGTGACCTGAGTGAAGTCGGACGCTCAACCGACTGAGCCACCCAGGCGCCCCCGGACTGTTTTTCAAAGCAGCTGCAGAATTTTACATTCGCACCAGCAGCGTATAAGGGTGCCAGTTTTCTACATCCCTGTCAATACTTGCTATCATCTGTCTTTTTGATTATGGCACCCTACTTCCCACTATTCTCCTAGAGCCTGTTTGGCTCACTGACCTTAGAAATCCTGCACTTCCTTGATTTCAGGCATCTTCTGGGTTTCCTGTAAAAGTCATTCTCCATCACACTGGCAGACTCCTTGACTTCCTCCACTAAGGAATAAGGCTGGCAGATATTGGGGTTCTCAGATGCTACCCCCAAAATAAAAGAGGAGAGAAAGAGGAAGGTTAAATGTGACTGACAGTACCCCTTTTCTTTCTCTTCTACTCCAGTTGCTGGAGTGACCAGCTGAGGGACCAAGGAAGGGCTGAACTGAGGATGGGACAGCAATCATTCTGGAATTCCAACCTGAGAGTGGCAAGGATGAGATGGAACAGCCAGTGCAATGATCAGTTTAGAGGTGGACTCTCATTTCCTTCGGTCTTTTTATTTGCTGCAAAGGGGAAGGGAGAGGAGTCTCCGCATTAGGTAAGATAGTAATAAATAACTGTTTTTTGCTGATAGTAACTTACAACTGATAATGTTTATCATTCCTCTTTTCAATGACTTCTCTTTTATGGCTGGTTTATTTAGAAACAACTGTTGGTGTTAGTACCTTCTATGCATTCCAGGCTGAAGAGTCCTGGTTTGGGGTGAGACAGATTTCAATAGTACCACAGCTGAAAGAGAAAACCTGTCAGCACAAAGAGAAAGGCCATCAGAAAAGTCATGGATTGTGTTTCTGTTTAACCCTCTTTTCTTAGGCTGGGATGACTTAAGTAGAGGTTTCTGACTTGGAAAATTGACTTGCGTTTGAATCTCTCAACCGTACTTGAATTTTACCCTGGGAAACCAGGCTCAGTGAGTACACTTATTTCAGTAACAATTCTATACACAGCTGAAGACTTTACTTAACAACCATTTAGATTCAGGAATAGATTAAATCCATTAACTAAGCCAGTGTTTTCTCCCTCACTGTGGTTATTAACCAAATTGCTAGCATTAGGTGTAACACAGAAAACCATGTTTAAAGATAACCTACACCTACCGTTTTAGCATTTTTATTTTAATGTGCATGATTAGGACATACATTCTGAAACTATATAGTTTTGTAGAATTCAAGTATAAACTTTTAAACGTCAACTTTCTTGAGGTATAATTCACTTAACATTTAAGTGCACCACCTATTTAAAAAAATTTTATTTTGGGGGAGAGAGATCACAAGCAGGGAGGGGCAGAGAGGGAGGGAGGGAAAGAGAGAGAGAGAGAGAGAGAGAGAGAGAGAGAGAGAGAGAATACCAAGCAGGCTCTGCACTTCCAGCTCAGAGGGCTCATTCCTACGAAGTGAACCATGAGATCATGACCTGAGCTGAAACCGAGAGTCAGAGGCTTAGCTGACTGAGTCACCCAGGTGCCCCTAAGTGCACCCATTTTTCAGGGTACTGATTAGTGAGTTATACATTTGTGTAACCACTACTATGATCAAGATATAGAGCATCTCTATCACCTTTCCTCCTGTCCTTTACTGTCAGTCCCCACACACTTTCCACTCCCAGGCAAACACAAATTTACCTTCTTTTCCTAGATTAATTTTGTATTTTGTGAATTTAATATAACTGGAACCAGAGTGTTTTTGAGATTTATCCATGTTGTTACTTATATCTGTTTTCATACCTTTTTACTGCTTGATGTTATTTCTAGTGTATGGATGTACCAAAATGACAAATTAAAGTTTATCCTAGGAATGAAGGATTGGATAAACATTGAAAATCACCAATTACCAGAATAAAGGTGAAAAAGAATGTGATCATCTCAATATATGCAAAAAAGTTACTTGACAAAATTTGTCACCCATTTGTAATAAACATTCTAAGCAAACTAGTAATAGAAAGGAAATATCCTTAATATGATAAAGGGCGTTTACAGGAAACATCATACTTAATGGCTATATTAGTTATCTATTACTGTGTAAAAAATTACCCCAAAACTTAGCAGCTTAAGCAATAAACACTTAACATGTCACTATTTCTTAGGGTTAGGCATTTGAGCGCAACTTGGTAGAGTAGTTCTAACAGATTCTCTCATGAGGTTGCATTCAAGATATCAGCTAGGATTATGTCATCTGAAACCTTGATTAGGGCTGAAGGATTTGCTTCCAAGATAGCTCATTCACAAAGCTGTTGGGATAAGCCTTCAGGTCTTTACTACTTGAAGGAGGCCTTAGATCCTCACCATATGCATCTCTTCATAAGTCTTCTCATGGCTTGACAAATGGCTTCCCCCAGAGTAGTGATCCAAGAAAAAGAGAAAGCAAGAAGGAAGCTACAATACCATTTATGACCATTTATGAAGTCACATATAGCCTTTCCACCAGAATCTATTCATTAGAAGCAAGTGACTACTGCTCACATTCAAGGGGAGGGGGAAAGACTCCACTCTCTGAGGGGAGGAGTATAAGAGAAACAGTGACTATATTTCAAAACCACCACAAAGGTAAAAGATGAGATGCTTTCCCCCAGGAATATCAGGAAAAAGGAAGAATAAATACTTTCAACATTTTAATTCAACATTATCCTGGAGGTCCTAGCAGTCACAATAGAGCAAGAAAAATAATAAGATATATGGATCAGAAAGGTAGAAGTAAAACTGTCTTTATTTGCAGATGACATATTTGTGAAAATAGAAAATTTTAAGGAGTCTACAAGAAGCCACTAACATATAAATAAAATTTCCAAAGTTGTATGATACAAAATTAATATACAAAATTTAATTGCATATCTATATACTAGCAACAATCAATGGTAAAATGAAAATTTTAAATGCCATTTAAAATAGTATCAAAAATACATAAAATATTTGGGGTTGAGTTTAGTAAAAGATGTACAAGATCTATACATTGAAAACCATAAAACTTTGCTGGGAGAAACTAAATGAGACTTAAGTTAATGGAGAGATATGTTGTGTTCATAAATTGGAAGAGTTGCTGTTGTTCAGATAGCAATTCTCTCCAAATTGATCTATAGGTTCAATACAATCTCAAGCAAAATACTAGCAGGAATTTTGTAGAAATTGATGAACTGATTCTGAAATTCATATGGAAATAAGGATAGTGAATAGCCAAAATAACTTAAAAAAAGAACAAAGATGAAGTCTTTCACTACCTGATTTCAAGGTTTATTACAAATTTTATTATTATAAATTATCAAGAATTGTCTTATCCAATTTCAAGATTTATTATGAATCTTATTATTATAAGTCGTCAAGAATCATGAAAAAATATATGGACCCTAGTAACAGGCATTATACACATACAGTTTTTCATAAATATATATGAATTGAAAAAAAATTTTGATATATATATAACCATCAAAAATATTTATATATCTAAATCTATATCTATATTCAGTTAATTTTTGAGAAAGGTGCCAAGTTTTTTCAATGGGGAAAGTTTTTCAACAAGTGGTGTTGGGACAACTGTGTATCTATATTGAAAAAAAAAATAACCTTGACCCTTAACTCACACCATATATAAAAATTAACTCAAAATGGGTCATAGGCCTGAATGTTAAAGTTTAAACTATAACATACTTTGAAAAACAATATCAGAAAAAATCTTGGAAAACTTTGAGAAGACAAAAATTACACAGGCTACAAAAAGCACCAACCATAAGAGAAAAAAATTAATACATTGGACTTCATCAAAATTAAAATCTTTGTTCTTCAAGTATAAATGCAACCAAGAGAATAGCAGGGATTAGGGGGGAGAAGGCAGTGTATACACCAGATCCTACATTGGTGAAGGACAGTGGCCATGTAATCAGTAAATGACAGTGACCAGGAATGAAGATAGTATGAGTGAATATTAGGATTCTCAGAGGGTGGAGCATCCTGGCTTCCTACCAGAGGAACAAGGACATGGACCTCACCTCCTGACCCTGAAGTTTGTATGGTCTGAAAGGGTGATGTCCTGGGTGGGTGGGGGCAGTGGGGGATCAGGAGAAGAGCAAATTTCAGTTAAGGCAGGTGGTGGGGAGAAATGCCCAGGGAAGTGGTTCAGGATATAAGGGGTGTGTAGATCACAGAGTAGGACTCCTGGAGGCTTGGTGGAAGAGTTTGGGAGGAAAAGAAGACATGTTAAGAAGGAGAGGTTCTGAGGATATAGGACAGGAGAGGCATATTTTGGACTGCAACTGCAGGAAAACTTCCTCCTCCCAATCTCCTAAAGCAGTGGTCTTCAAACTTTTTTGCTTGAATAGTCTCACATAAGATTTTTAAAACCTCCTTTACTTTTGTTGTTGTTGTTTTTATTCAAGTATAACTTTTCTGGGGCACCTGGGTGGCTCTGTTGGTTAAGCGTCTGACTCTTGATTTCAGTTCAGGTCATGATATCATGGTTCATGAGATCAAGCCCTACATCAGGCTGTGCACTGACAGCACAGAGTCTGCTTGGGATTCTTTCTTCCCCTCTCCCTGCCCCTCCTCCACTCACATTCTCTCTGTCTCTTTCAAAATAAAAATAAAAATAAATTTTAAATATAACTTTTCTAAGGTACCTAAATCTTAAATGTACAGGCTCAGTGAACTTTTCCATATTTATACACTCATGTTATCACCATCAAGATGAAGATGTAGAACATTTCCAGCACTAGCAGGTTCCCTCATGTTCCCTTCTTGTTGATACCTGCCCTCTCCCTCCTGTAGGTAACCACTCTTCTGACTTCTATCACCATCATCTCACATTTTTCAGTTCACATGAAGATTTTTCTATTATAAATCTAAAGAATTTCAAAGGATGTCACTACTGGCATATTATATAGTGTACCTTGGCCTGCAGATTGAACCTATTTCGTTTATGGAAATGTCTGCTATCTAATCTAAATGGCAAAGCCAGTCTTCATTCTTAAACCAATTAGCCAGATTGAATTTTCAGTCAGAAGGAGTCTGACTTCATTTATCAACTCATATATATGTGTTCCTAGGTCTCCCTGTGATGGATTTATCTTACTTTTGGATTCCAATTCTAAAACATATAAATGGGTGCATAAAGCTCAGGGGCTTGCCAGACGGTTTGTTACCTGCTTGAACCAAGGAACTGATGCTTTATCAATTTTATGAAGCTCTTCTGCTTTGCCCTCAGGGAACTGCCTCACAGATGATCCTCACAGGAGAGAGCACACAATCTCATGTCCTTTTTTTTTAGGTGCTCTCTAGGTTTTTCAACTTGGGCAGGTTTATATGGGATTTGGGAGAAGGGTCATCAGGAAAGGAAGGCTGGAAAGGAGAATTGGCAGGCTGTAGCAGCCCAAAGTCAGGAAAGAGTACAAATGGAAACTAAAGATCTGTAACCAGTCAGCTTAAAACAATCTGTGCCTGCTCACTGCGTGGAAGCCTATGTGCACTGTTAGGGCACAGTTTCTGCATCTAAGCACTATTGACATTTTGGGTCCTTTAACTCTTTGTCATGAGGGGAGCTGTCCCGTGCATTGTAGGATATTTAATAATATCTTTAACCTCTACATACCAAATCCTAGTAGCAACCCCCTTCCTCGCATTGTAACAACCAAAAATATCTTCACATATTGGCACATGTCCCCCTGGGGAGCAAAATACACCTGGTTAAGGACCACTGCCTTAGGGTACTCCAGTTTGAGGACTGCTGTCCTGGAGGAGGATAGCTTCACAGACATCATCTGAAACCTGAAGTATGGAAACTATAGTCATAGTAGGGACCCAATTTTCCTTCTCTTTTAAGTCCACAGAAGTGGAACTTGAGTCTCATTTCCCACTAGGCTAGATGGTGATAGCAGCAGGGAGCCCAGGGGTATGGGCCATGTGGTCCTTCTTGCAAGGGTGAGTAGGAGTGGGCAGTGGTCTTCACCCTTGCTTCTAGCCATCAGCACTAAGGAGAGGGTGGGAATCTTTTGCAAATGTAGTTTGATGGCAGCATCAGAGGTGTTCCTTAGAGATGCCAAGAAATAACTGAACAAGATTTTGGAGGGCTAGGATGTTTTAACAATAGAGAAGCGTATTAGAAAACTTTTTTTTTTGCTTTAATAAAATATCAATCAACATACTGCTTCCTTCACTGAGAATGTCTTGCTATGAAAGAAATGTCAGCTGAATTTAGTGTTTAATGACTTTAGTGTATAGTGACATAGTTTATTTGCATTCTGGCTCCAGTTCCTTGTCATGGCAGCATTCCACACTTTGTGTGGCTAGGATATGAACCGAGGGTCTTTAGAGGGTCATGAAATCAATTCAAGACTTGCAACCTTGTTAAAAAAAAATAATGAAATGGAAAAAAAATCAGAGTATGTGCTATTTAGAATGAGTTTAATTGTATGAATCTTTTGTTTCAGTTATATACATGTATATATACCTACACATGTGTACTGAGTCACAATGTCAAAATACCTTTCCAAGTGTGGGTATTGGTCAGAAAAGTATAAAAAGCACTGGTCTAGGAAAACGTGAAAGTGCAACTGTGCTCATTTAAGGCTGGATTCTGGTCCATTATGATTTTCAGAGCTTTTTTAGCTATCCGTCAGCAGTAGATACTGCCGACGCTTGATCCATATTTTTCAGTCCACCTGGAGTCACCTTCAGACAGCACCTTATACACCTAGTTCCTGCGTTTCTCTGCCTATGAGAGTTATCTGGCCGAGACAGCAGGCTGGGCCTTCCGGAAGGTCAGGACGAAAGTGCCTGAGAGTTAATGCCAAGAATTAGATGCAAATGGGGATGGGAATTGGTGGATATAATTCCAACTTCCTTATCCCTCTGTGGAACGCTTCTAAAGAGTTACACACTCTAAGAGGGGTACAACACAGACTAAAAAAAAGAAACTGAGGTACAGATACATTAAATGACTTATCCAAGTTCACATGCCAGTAACATTTAAATTCAGGTCTGTTTTATTCCAACGTTCACTGTTGTATCTGTGTTATATTTTTCCTCCCAAGATACACTTCCCTGGTCCATAAAGTTATTGACCTTATTTTTTCGTTTGTTTTTTTTTCAAAGTTTTTAAATTTATTTAAGTAATCTTTACATCCAACGTGGGGCTCAAACCCATAACCACGAGATCAAGAGTAGCATGTTCTTCCATGTTCAGCGAGGCACCCCTAAAGTTACTGACCTTCTAACAATTTCTCCAAGTTGACCAATCTTGTTTTCTGGGTCAGTCCTTAGCCTATGTCATTAATTCTCTTGAACTCCTCCATATGACAGGGGCAACAATTCCTACAAGCTCCATTTCCCAGGCTCCTGGGTTAGCTGGCTTCTTCTTGGGTTCAGGTAATGGAAGGCACTGGTAATAAATCACAGAGAGAAGGAGAGAAGCCAGGATATTTGTCCCTCTTTCTCTGTCTCTGGTTACATCTCCAGTACAGCTCTAGCTAGGCAAGTATACCATAGTTCTGGCTTCCCCCACTGACTGGCCCCCGGGCTGTGGTAACATTGATTATGCTTTTTGTCCCTCCAGCTTAAGAGTGGTGGCACTTTCTGCAAATCTCTGAATAACTTCACAGTACTCTGTTTTGAATCTTAGACTTGTGTAACCCATTCATGGATTAATTTCCTCTGTTTATTTATTTGAATTTCTTCTGTTTTATTTATTTAAAAAATTTGTAATGTTTATTTATTTTTAAGAGAGAGACAGAGAGACAAAATGCAAGTGGGGGAGGTACAGAGAGGGAGACATAGAATCTGAAGCAGGCTCCAGGCTCCCAGCTGTCAGCACAGAGCCCGATGCGGGGCTCAAACCCACTTGAGATCATGACCTGAGCCAAAGTCAGACGCTTAACTGACTGAGCTACTCTCAGGCGCCCTGAATTTCTTCTGTTTTAAATCTTAGAATGGTTTTTCTCATTTTCTATTTGGAACTGGCTGATATACTTCCTAATCTTCTATTTCATTAAGAGTGATGATGAGTCCTCTGAGCTCAACATGTATAGTGTAGGGCCACATTATTGATTAAATGATACTCTACTCAGAATCATCCCCAAGATTCCTTGTCAGTGTTTGTCTCTAATTAACAGGATTTTTTTTCAGTCTCATTTTCTCTTTGTCAAGTATGCCAGTGTTCTAGCTCAGGTTTCCTAGAAAACAGAACCTGAGGCAAGGATTAAGTGATGATGTACTTGTGAGTATTTGGGAGATGGAAAACCATGGCAGCAAGAGGATGGAAAAAGGGAAATTAAACAGGGAAGAATGGAAAGCACTGCAAAGTGGTGCATAATCATGTTGCTCATTGCTCTGTGACAAAGCCACAGGAGGCCCAGCAGGTCACTCAGCAGATGCATCTTCTCAGTCACAATGGACATCTCAGGACAGGTTGCAGGAGGAACCAGCACCCCAGAGTCATCCATCCAAGGGAAGGAGGAGAGGAAATTTAACTGCCAGATACCCTTCAGTCTCTCATGTCCCCATTTATCAAAATTTGTCTCCCATGTCCCCATTCATGAAAGTTTGATATAGAATCAAAACTTCCATGTTTCTGCCTTACACCATCTAGCCCCTCCAGCAGTTACTCAAAAAGCCAGATTCTGTGCTCTGCAGCTGGTGTGTTGTCCAAGTGCAGAAGTGGCAAGAAGACTCCAGACACCAGAATGCAGTTCCTTGCGTGGAGGTGATCATCCAGGGCAGAAGCTACAAGTGTGAGAGGCAGATTGGGTGGAAAGAATCTGAGGGGACGCCTGTTATGGATTGAATTGTGTCCCCTCAAGTTTCTATGTTGAATTCTGTAGTACCTCACAATGTGACTATACTTGAAGATAGGGCTTTTACAGGTGTGATTAAGTTAAAATGAGGCCATTAGGATAGGCCCGAATCCAGTCTGATTGATGTCCTCATAAGAGGACATTTGGATACACTGACGCCAGGGATATGTGCACACGGAAGGAAGGCCATGTGAGGAGAACCTAAAAGCCAAGGAAAAAGGCTTCAGGAGAAACCTATCCTTCTGACACCTTGGTCTTGGACTTCCACTCTCCAGAACTGTGAGAAAATAAATTTCTGCTGTTGAACTCACCCAGTCTGTGGTACTTTATTATGGTGGCCCAGCAGACTAATACAGCACATAAATGCTTCTGATAGAAAGTTCTTTCTATGTCGAAAAGTCCTCCCCCAAATAGGCTTGTTCTTGCACAACTTTGGCATGGTAATTTTGGATAGAAATCCACTCGGTGGTGGGGAGTATTCATTTGTGTGTAAAATTAAGTGTTGGCATGTAAGTATTTCAAAAGCTGAAATGCAAGTTGGTGAATGATTATAGTTTTGTAGTGAATCCACTTAGAGAGCCTAGCACAGGGAGCTCATTATGTCCCTTCCTCTCCGAGATAGAGGGCCAGGTAGAGCTGACGTGGCTTGTGTGGACCAGGAAAAACCTGCAGCTATGGGTGAGTGGAGGTCCCAGAGGGAACACAGTGAAAGCCAAGGGAGCATGTTCCAATGAGTCATACAAAAAAGGGGGCCCTTAGGAACATTACTCCGTGTGTGACATCAAGGGGAGTTAGTTATCTGAGGTGGGGGAGGGAGCTGGACTGCAACAAGCCAGAACAGGTGAACAATAGGGCTGCCTGACTGCACAGTGAAGTCAGACAGTTCCTGTCCCTGACTTGTCTTCCTGGTACACTTATTGCATGGGGAGGCCCTATCCAACCAAAGGCCAGGGATGGAAGTGATTTGTAAATGGATTAATAAGTGAATGACTGCTGCCTCTAAAATACCCTTCCAGTGATGCACTAGGACACATTGCCTGTTATCATCATTACTGTATGCCTTGGATTATTTGGAAGTGGCTGTAGTCTAACTGGATCCTGATTTACTCATTCATCCAACTTATATTTACTGAGTGTGTGTGCTAGGCCAAGTGTATGCAAAGAGGGACTCAAATGGACACAGTCTGTGTTCTCTCAGCTTATTATCTTTTACGTACAATATAACTCAGATTATTTTACCTAATTGTATGAGCATTACAATAAGTTGATATGATACATATTTTTTTCTATTATCCAGTTTCATAGGTTATTTCCAAAGCTGGTCCCTTAGTTTAAGCATGTTTTTTCCTCCAACAGAGTTTTCTCAGTCTCTTAATTACCAAGATTTCACCTAAGTGCTTTTTGTTTTTTAATAGTTCTTGATTTACTCATTAATATTTTGATATGAAGAAAACAGCTTAGGCAGATTTGGGCCCAAATTTAACTGTCATTCACAAGCTGGGTAAGTTTCAATTTCTCTATTAGTTTCTTTACCTATAATACAGAGACAATACCAACCTCCAAGGTGGTTGATACACACTTAATAGGTACTCAATAAATGCTTATCATGTGGAATCAACACTGTATTTACATTTAGTTTGTGCAAGCTAAATGAAGAGAAAGGAAGATAAAAAGCTATTTAAATGGCATACTTTTTGATATTCCTAAAACATTTCATAATAATTATTTTACCTTTTAAAGATTTTATTTTATTTTTAAGTTTATTTATTTAGAGACCAGGAGCAGAGGAGGAGCAAAGAGATATAGGGAAAGAGAGAATCCCAAGCAGGCTCTGGCATGGGGCTAGATCTCACAAAGTGTGAGAACATAACCTGAGCCGAAATTAAGAGCTGGAGACTAAACTGAGCCACTTGAGGACCCCCAGATTTTATTTTTGTAAAGTAATTTCTATACCAAACATGGGGCTCCAACTCACAACCCCGAGATCAAGAGTTGCATGTTCCACCAAGTAAGCCAGCCAGGTGCCCCATAATAATAATTTGAAAAGAAATTGAAATGAAAAAAAAAAAAAAGTTAGGAAACTTCCACATTGAAGGTGGACCTACAACCTCTCAAAAAAATCCAGTGAAGTCAATTTTCCTTCAGTATTAACTTGGTATCTCTTTAGTTTAACACCAGACAATGAAGGAGTTTTGTATTTACAGGCCATGCTGTACCAAAAAAAAAAAAAAAAAAAAGTATCTTTAAACACCAGAATTACAGTCAGTGCAGCAAGATGCTTACACTGTGAGAAGCCAACCAAGAGTATGGAAAATTCAAGTCTTTTCATCTCAAGATAAAACCAGAATATTTTCATCAGGGGGATGGAGAGCAAAGTCACTGGCATTCCTTGAATTGTACATTCTTTCTTCAAGATAATTTATAAGTCTATAAAATAAGTCTAGTTCTGTTAATACCCTGCTAATGATCCTGCATCAGCAGAAGTCCCTGTTTTTCCATGCCCTGTGCATTCCATCACAAACCCAGTTCTCCAAACGGGTTGCCCGTTACTTAGTGCTAAAATTCTGAAATTGTCAGTTAAGCTTTTTTAATACTCTTTCTAGCTTCTATTCTAATACAGCACAACAGAATTATGAAGCACTTGTCAGTAATTGAACAGTTGTTTTGTTCAGCCTGTTTTGGTCAGTCTTAGAGAAGTGAATTTTTTTTTTTTACAATTAGAGTGACCAAGATATAAGAAGAGATCTTCACCGTATAGTTTTAGAAATGCACATTAAAATGAAGGATATATAATAAGCTTGTAGAAATTATTTAATGCATGTTAAGTCTTCCTGTCTTATATATTTTTAAAGTTAAATATGGTGTGAAGAATGGAGTATTTTGGTCCTTGTTGGGATTTTCTGATAACAGAGACAGTATGTTGTGGAGTAGTGAGAGGCAGAATAATTTTCATTTAAAGACTTTCTTTTCTAACCACTGTCAAAAAAATAGAATGCTTTTGAAGGAGAGTTCTAGAAAGAACAAAGTACAGAAGCAAGCATTGATAGGAAATAGTAAACACTATTTAAGCAAGTATTTTCAATTAGTCTCAATAAACATGACTCCAAGAGGAAACAAATTTTTTCAGATTTCTACATTTCTAGGAACACTAGATAAAAGTCACAGATAAAAATCCTTATATAATTTCATCTAAGATTTTCCCACTTTCTATTAAAAATAAAAAGAAAGGCTAACTCCTGGACTGATTATTTTTCACAGCACATACCTTTGTATATCATCAAATATATAAGAAAAGTTTGAACACAAATGAAATTAGTGGAGTATTTCTGATTTTTTACTCATAATTCTTTATTTCCAAAGCAAATACCAAAGTTCAGTACACACACATGCACATTTGCCAAAGGATTACTGTGCCGTTTACCACATCCTTTGCAAAATAAATAACTTATCAATTTTAGCTACACATTACATTGAATGAAAACAAACTAAGTAATCAGGAACTGTGTATTGATTACTCTTGTTTTTATAACATGATAAAATGAATACATTCTATTAAATCTTACCTCATTTTAATCTTGAATTGCCTTTTAGTAATCTGTTTTATAGCACATGGTTTGTAATTTATTTCTCAATGATTTTTAATATGCTTCAAAATAAGATTTAACATGCTCATTAGGATTGGCAGTGAAATTAGAAAGTGAAGTCAGATTTTCTTTGAAAGAAAGCAAATCTGACCTGGCAGTGTGGTTTGACAAAGGGGACAGTTTTTGCTGGTTGAGTTGTATGGCAAATATTTTCCACAATCTGAAAGGGCTGAATCTGAAGCTCCATGGTTTTGACAAAAATGTATTTAAAATGTGTGATAAGATGTAAGCATCCGACTCTTGATTTTGGCTCAGGTCATGATCTCACGGTTCATGGGAGCACAGAGCCTGCTTGAGATTCTCCCTCTCCCTCTTTACTGCCCCTCCTCTGCTCAGGAGTGCACATGCTCTCTCTCTCAAAATAAATAAACTTTAAAAATGTGACCAATATAAATAAAATAAAAGAAAAAGGTTTTATTTAAAAATACTATATTGACAAGAAAGTATTAAAATTAAGAATATGTCCATTTGCCCTCCCTTTTCTGAGGGTGTTGGCTTAAATGTGTGCCTCTAAGAGAAAAAAATAACCAGTACAGTCGTTCATTTGGTAAGTTTTGGCAAAGTCTTTTTTGGTACTCATCAAGATTGATGTGAATTATAGTGAAGGACCGTGAGGACTGGGTAACAAATCCTTTTGTTAAGTCAGGTAGCTTTTAATTATTTGCTTTCAACACAAGTGAAGATGATCAAAATAACAGTGTAAGATTATAAACAATAACGTTTTAAGGAAGATCACTCCATGATATATTACTAAGGAGTTCAAAGAATTCAGTGATGGTTTAGCAACAAAACCCTATTGTGTGAATATGGTTTCTCAGAGTTTACTTCCATACACATAAAGAATAAGAATGGAACTGATGCTAAACTCATTCTCATTCTAGTGTTATATAAAATTTATCCACAGGTACAGGACCTAATTTTTTCAGGTCCCATCCATCTTATTAAGAGATTGATATCTAGTTCAATTTTGATTTTTGTTCAATAAGCTTTAATCAAAATTTGTAATACATGTATATTGTTTTGATTGATTGGGAATTAATAATAATTGGACTGATAATGTAATCTAGAGGGAAATTATTAATTTTGAGTGTCAATTTATAGAGATCTTTTTGTTGCAGAAAAAGACAGTAGGGCATCACCAAAAGACTTTTGGGCTTAAACATATTACACTGGGATAAAGTTCTTTGGATGAAATAGAATGGGAATTTGAGATCAGAGAGAAAAAGAAATCATAAAATTTCCTACTGTTAAAGAAGAAACATATTCTTTATTTATAAAAAAAAAGAATGATGGACATATCAAATTGCTGTGGTATTTAGATTCCATTGCATGCATTTTAAAGTGTTAAATGAAGGCTTTCTTTTTAAAGGGCCACCATTACAATATTTTGGGAAGTATATCCTTTGCAACTCTTTAAACTTATAATGGAAAAATTAGATGTCAGCTTGGATATGTGGAAAGGGGTATAGGTATTCACAATTCTTTTGAGAAGATCCCTTAAATTTAAAGTTACTGAGTTTGAAGATCTAATTGTGTCACCTTACAAAGGTGTGTTAGCCTGATGCATCTATCATATTTTCTTTAATTTTTTTTAATGTTTATTTTTATTTATTTTTTTTTAAATTTTTTTTTAACGTTTATTTATTTTTGAGACAGAGAGAGACAGAGCATGAATGGGGGAGGGGCAGAGAGAGAGGGAGACACAGAATCGGAAGCAGGCTCCAGGCTCCGAGCCATCAGCCCAGAGCCCGACGCGGGGCTCGAACTCACGGACCGTGAGATCGTGACCTGGCTGAAGTCGGACGCTCAACCGACTGAGCCACCCAGGCGCCCCTTTTAATGTTTATTTTTGAGAGAGCGTGGGGATGGGCAGAGAGAGAGAGGGAGACAGAGAACCTGAAGCAGGCTCTGCACTGACAGCAGAGAGCCTGATGTGGGGCTTGAACCCACCAACCGTGAGATCATGACCTGAGCCAAAGTCAGGCACTTAACCAACTGAGCCACCTGGGTGCCCCAAATCTATCATATTTGAAGGATGGCCGTAACTCATGGGTCAGATAGATTCTCATGTCTGTGGACCAGATTTTCTTCTTCTTTGTAATGAACTGAGGATTCACTGTCTTTTTTCATCTCTGTGAATGTTCTTTTCTTTTTTTCTGAAGACCATCCCCCTTCCGTTAACAGTGTTTGTTTAGGCAAAACTTATAATGAATTAGTCTTCTCAGAGACTAGTCATTCATTCCAACAAAAAATATTTGAGTATCTCTCAGGAGAAGTGGATATATTTACAAAAAATGCAAGTAGTTCAATCCGATGGAGAGCTGAATTGCTGGCATTACAGTCTTATCTGAAGCCATATTGAGAACTAATACTAATTGGATGTTCTACTTTAGGGTCTGCAAACTGGAAGTTCACACCATGATTTACTTAATGTGATATATTTGGCCTACACTGTGTTTAAAAATTTAATTAGTTGGCAAGTTTAAAAAAACAGATTTCACATAAAAATCCAACTTTCTAGTTGTTTTTGGAAAATTCAAATGTCTGGAAGCACTGGGCCTACATTCTTACAATGCAAAGGCCAGTCTGAGACTAAGTTAGTGGCTGCCCCTTTTAGGCAGGGTTATTATCTCTTGGTTTGCTATGGCCCCCACCTTTGTCTTCATATTAGCCTACTTCACCTATTTATCATACCTGCCTGACTACCATAGACTTTAACATTGGATAGCCTATTATTTTCCCTTGGGTTAGATGGAATCTGTAGAAAGCTAAATATTTGCATTGCATTACTGTCTTCCCATTAAAACTGCTTTTGGTAGGTCATATACCCATAATGTACCCTCAACTTTCATGGATGGTCACTAAAAGAAACAGTGTTGTAAAACGAGCTAGTGAATTTGAAGAGGTGGTAAAGGGTATTTCCCTCTACATTACTATGTTGCTGTGTAGTGCAGGCAAGACATTTCTTTTAAAGTGTCCTGAAAAGCTTTGTTGCCATTGAAGAATTTGTGTATTTCTCCTCTAAGACAATGAGAATCAAGCAACTGATAGCCATTATTTATTTGCTTTGTCTCCAGAAAGCTGCAAACCACATCTATGGTTTAACTTTCATATTGTATTACATCTCATTACTTGAATATTCTTGTTTTGTAACTTTTTCTCTGGTGTTGACCTCCTAGTGCATTTTGTTTTACTGGTCTTTTTTTATATTTACATTTTCTTTTTTTATGTATTTATTGTAAAACATCTCAAAGCACACATTTATAAAGTATTCTTGATTTATCTCATTTCTAAAGATGGCTAGAGCATCTATTACATTTTGGTTCTCTTTAGAGGGTTACCATCGTTTTAGTTTTGAGTCTTCTTGCTCTTGGTCCCATCCACCACATACAAGAATTATTCAGTTACAAGGACTGAAATACCGGAGAGATAAGGACTTTTATGGTGATCCTGTATTGCCTAGTGTCCAGCATAGGACTTGTTCTCTATATAATGCCACCTGTTGTGTAGTGACAGGATAATAAAAACAACAGTAAAATATAATTTTTTATTCCATTCCCTGGAACAGGGGACTTTATATCTATACCAACTCCTGGAAGTCTTGTCATCAAAGAGAATGAAAGATCCATGTACATAAGTAGACTTTACACACTTTATCATAAAAGGAATGTGTTATGTAAGACTGGGCAGTAAACTTTTTCTCTAGTGATTGGAAGGTGAGAAAGTAGCTCTGCTTCCTTATACTGGAAATTTATTTAGTTTCACTATTTTTCTGTGAATCCTTATTTAATACGTGGCAAAGGCTACATAAACAGTGTACTCTGATGGAGAGAATATAAGCAGTCAAAACTATAAATGCCTATATGTAATCTTTGCAGTTTAATGAAAAAAGAATCTGCAGACGCTCTACTAAGTTCATCCGAGTACATGAGTCTCTGTATTTCTCAGACATGGCAAAATGGAACCTAAGACCACAGGTAGTTTGGATTAGCCAAATTTTGCTATGAAGAAAACGTTTCTCCTAGTGTTAAGTACAAGGCAGGTTGTTGGAGACACTTCATGATTCAGATCCCTGACCTAGTCTATGGGGGCTCATGCTGTGGTCAAGCAGATCAGGGCACTGTTTAATGGCTCTGTCCACAGGGCGTGCTTGCTGCAACATTTCTGAAGTTAATCACCTGCACTTAATTTCAAGCAACTTTTTTTTTTTTTTTTTACTCTGAAAACTCTAAACGCCTCATTGAGGACAGCACATACAACGTGTGCCAAGCCTCTGGTTTCAAAGTTCAGCTTTGACTGGACAAAAGGTCGAAAGATATCTTTCACAGCAGGGAAAGTGTAATTTTCCATGTCTTTATGATGTTTTGAAATGGTTGAAGTGATTTTTCCCTAAAATTTCCATAAATAAATAACTTTTGCTGGGGGAATAACTTTAATTCTAAGATGCCTTGGCAAAAATGTTAAAAGTAACCCTTTGCTCTCCTATCCATAATCGTATCTTCAGCTTCATCGTCCGTGTATTCTCTTGGAGGGGAGAATCAAAGGTGATCCCAGCATAAAAGCAAACCTGTCATGTTTGGACTAAAAGTATGGCAAGTTTTAGAATTCAAAAAAGGCTCTCAATTTCTTAGCAAAAACCTCAACTCTATCATTTAATACTACATGTTTTAGCAACAACTGGGAGAAGAGCTCTATGTCTGAGATCACTCTCCTGTGCATGTCTCTCTGTGGGTGTCCTGCCATACTTTTGATTGTATTTATATCTGACTTACCCATGGATGTGCCAAAATTTTCTCTTCCACATTCTAAACTTTCTTTTCCATATGTATTGTTATTTCTCGCTTCCTGCTTTAAGACAATGGTGTGCCAAGGCAACTTGGCATGATGGCTTGAAGCTTGCAGGATTTACCTCTGTGGGCTACCCATGAACTGTTAATGAATATTTCTGTGTACTTTGCTTAAAGTTGTTCAGGTGGATATGAATCTGCCAGGAGTTAGATTTACCTCTTCCAATGAAGAGGAAGGCACGTGCAGGAGTATGTGTATCTGTTAAGCCTTGTCCTCCCTTCTCCATCCATCCACTTGCCCACAGGACTAGTTTTCTTTTTGACCTAGTTTTCATTTTAAGCAAATGTTTGGCTTTCTGGGATGGAGGTAGAATTTTTGAGACCCGACTCAGGGCCTTGATTCTACTATTTTCGCTTTTCCACTGTTCTATCAAGTGTGTGCCCTGGACTATTTGGTGACTCAAAACCTCTTAAGATCTAATTTTTGGGGGTACGTGCACAGTTTATATTTTGAGTGTCTTCTCTGAATTGTGCAAGTCTACTCATCATTCTTTGCCTTTTTGATCTTTTGCCTGTTCTGTGATTGTCACTACCTTCCAAAGCCTGTCTGGCAAACGATCACTTCCATCGTCCACTCCACGAGCCAGTGCATGTTGACCTGTATCCCCCATTTCTCAGGTCTCTTCGGGAAAACCGCAAGGTGCCCGGTCGCCGCCTCTCATTCTGGACTGGCCCTGCCGTCCATCAGTCACTTCTCCCATTTCCCGGGGTTTTCTCGTGTCCATCAGTCTACTCCATCGGTCACCTTCTTTCTTTTTACTTAGGGAAGTCTGTCGAGTTGTCCCTCCACGTCTCCTGCCGGCCTCCCCCAATGTCCTACCGGACTAGAGTGTCGGTCAGTCGGTCGATTCTCCGCTGCCCCGGCCAGCTCTTCGGCCTCGGCTGCCTGGACGTGGGTCTGTCCCATGCCCAAGTTTCCATCCGTCCCCCACTTGCCTACAATTCGGCAGGAACTTTACTCCGACCAAGAAGGGGAGGGCGGGCGAGCGCGGGTGTGCAGCGGCCCGTCCGCAGCGAGCGCGGGGTGCGGCGTGGGGCGCCGGGCGGGGTGGGCGTGCGAGCGGGCCGGGGGCGTCGCGGGCCGCCCTGCCCTATAAGGGGCCGAGCCGCCTCCGCCGCCGGGCGGGTGCCGGGCGGACCGCGGCGGCGGCGGCGGCGGCTGCGATTGGCTCAGGCGCCCCATCCGGGGACTGGGCTCGGCGCTGCTCGTTCGCCCTAAAGGTACCAATATGGCGGAGGTGAGCAGGGAAACCGGGCAGGAGCGGCCGGGCTAGAGCGGGCGCCCGGCGGTCCCCCGCGGCCCCGGAGACGGCCTGGGGGATCCGGGGCCCTTCCCCCGGCCTAACGTCGGGGCGGCGCGGCGGTGCGGGGGCTACGGGGCGGCAACGGGCCGTGGCGGGGCCGGCCGGGGGGCGGGAGCGGGCGCGGGAGCGGTCTCCCTCCGGGACTAGGCCGCGGCGGCTCCGGCCCCGACCCGGCCGGGCGACGGGGCCGGACGGGAGGTGGCGACCGGCGGCAGCGAGCCCTGGCCTGGGGACAGCGCCGTGCCGTGCCCCCCAGGCAGCTGACGCGGGCCGCCGGAGCCTCGGCGCCGCTTTCTAGGGCCAGAGTGGGTGGAAACCGGCCGAGCCCCCCCCCTCCCCATCCCCGGCCGAATTGCAAAGCGGGGAGCGGGCTGCGCCACTGTCCTGCGGGAGGAGTGCTCTGTGCCCCCCGGCCCAGCGGGTCAGGGCTGCGGCGCCAAGGAACCTCACGCTCCACTTTGCTCCGAGCTCGGAGGCAAGCGGGATGCGCGGCCGCGGGGCTTCGCGGGAGGAGAGCGGGACTCCTCGCCCCGCAGCCCTGGAGGTGCGGGAGCCCCTGGGTGTGAGGCTGCTGTCCAAGACTCTCGACGTTTTTTCCGGGGGGCTCTCGGTAGCCCCACTTTCTTCTGGCCTGGAGGAAGGAGGCAGGGCGAGCAAACCTGCCCTGGTCATGTCCCCCGGGACTGGTGAGCTGGGGGGAGGGGGTAGCGCAGCAGGAGCCCCTTGGACGGGAGCACGCTGGGGCGAGGGGCTCTATGGAGGGCCTAAACACCCTGGAGGGAACTAGCATCTCTGGGACTGAGGGGCCGCGTTTCCAGTTTTGGGAAAGAGAATGGGGGGCTTGCTCTTTGGTTTGGGGGTGAGTGTCCTGTTTCGAGCTGGCCTACGCTCGGGTTAGAGGACAGCCTCAGAATTGGGGCTCCCGGGCCCCAGGGGGTAGACTAGGTGCTCCGAGGGCGATTCCCTTCCAGGAAACGGTGTTGCTTTGCGAGGTGGTGTTTGGTTCCGTGGGGAGCCAGGTGGGATTTGGGAGACCCCGAGATGTCGGAGACGGGACTTCGAGGCGACGGCTCTGGGTTTTGCTTCTTCGCTTTGTAACTTGCTGAGCTCCAAAGGACGGCTTGGGGGCTTGGAGTTGCCTGTTAGACTCTGGGCTTCGTCCCGGGTCTGCGAGTTTGCACACTGGGGACTCCGGGAGGAAGGCGAGGCAGCCAAGAGGGGCCCGAAAGGGGCTGGGAGCGATTGGAGCGAAGCTACGTCTTGTACTTTTGGCAGCTGCGGAGGAGCGCTGGGCTCCGCCTCCTCTGCGCCCTGTTGCCGGCGCTGCCTCTTCCCCGGGCTGCGCGATCTAACCTCACGTTTTCTTCTCTCTCCTAGGCTTCTTTTGGAAGTTCGAGCCCAGGTTTGTCCTATTTTCTTACCTCTTCAGTGGCTCCCACAGGGTAATGGGGAGCTCAGAGATCTATTGCTACAGGTTTTCCCACAAAAATTTGTCCTGCGAGTTTTTCATCACTTTGGTAATTGAGTTGTTCGAGGAAGGAACTGTTACACTTCTCTTTTTTTTTCTTGCATGTTGAAAAAATAACTTGTTACAAAGCTGCTAACTGACAGGTGTTCTTTTTTAAGTACTATATCTTTAATTCTTACATGTCTTTTTTTGTCCAAGCCCAAAACAGTTAATCCCAAATCAACTTTCCACTAACTTTTGCAATTTAGTGTAGATAATAATTTTTTCCCCGAGAAACCGACTCTTTAATTTGTCGAAACTTTGGGATTACTTATATGGATTATTAACCATGACTCCCTATCTCCCCTTATTTTCTCTTCTAAATTTTTCGTAATTGAGAAATGTCTATGGGCTCTATTAAAATTGGAATATGAGAGTTAGGTAAAGCTACCTTAAAAGAAATATAGAATTTCCAAGTTTGACACAGAAAAGTGCTAATACAGACTTTTTGAGGTCAGAGGACCCTAGATCATCTAGTACATTGTTTAACCTTTTTGGAATCAGAAACTTCTGTCAGGATATGATGACAGCAAGAGACGGTCTCCAGAAGTCTGCACATATGCATAATTGCATACATTTTGGGGCTTTTGGAGCCCCTGAATCCCATCAGAGAGAGGACAGCTTTGTTTAATTTCTCACCCCCTTTCCAGCCCCATTTTGGCTGCCTCTTTCCCCTCTAATAGTCTCCAGGAAAAGTACCTCTGAACTACGCCAACTCTCTTATTTTACACTTGAGAAGACTTTTAAATAACTCCACTGAGAGTCACCTAGTTAATAGAGCCTGGAAAAGTTCGGAAGTCTTCCCTTACAACATGTTGCTTTAGAGTGAAGAGCCTGTTTGCTTGTGTATTATTTTGTGCAATATTTAGGTGTCTTTTAAGGTCTCACTTGATTATCATTGAAAGTATAGAATAATTGGTCACCGAGTAGAAGAAATTTGTGGTTGTTTTTAAAATAGCTATCTATGTTTTTACGTTTAAAAATTGTTTTAAAAAGTTTTTCTAATTTTGAGACAGGCATTTCTTTGTCATAACTGATTTCAGGAAGGAATATTTATATACATGATGCCAAACATCTGGATGATAATGGAATTTTTCCATTTTGCATCACTGTCTGCCTTTAAGAAGTTGCAATCTAAATAGCAAGAAGATTGTGTAGTTTTGGTGTTTAAACAAACTTTTATAACCTGTTTTTAATCATTTACCCAATTTTAAAGAAGATTTTAAAGCTTAGAAGAGACTCTTGGTCATCTAAGCCAGCACTATGCATCTTACAAATGAAAAACTGGACTCGGCCCAGAAAGTTGAAATGACTTGCCTCAGGTCCTCAGCAAGCCAGGGACAAAGCCTAGAGTAGACCTCAGGCCCTTTGCTTTCTGGCCCTTATTGAATACCTTCTAGTTTAAGAAGGAAGAGTGCTGTGACAAGTGATATGGGGATTACAAAAGAGGACAGAGCTGTGCCTGAAAGAGGTGGAAAAGTTACCATCTATTTCATCCCTGACCCTTAGTAATATTACAGAGGTTTCCAGGAATTCCTCAAAATAGAAAATTCATAATGGTGGATGTTCTGCTTTTGAGCTCTTTAATAAATATTCATCTTTCTCCTTAAAATTAAGCTCTGTACTTAAAATCTGTACTTCGACAGGTTTTAAAATGCACAGATAATCTTTTAACATTAAAAACATAACATCATATAATGAATGTAAGCTTCCTAAAGAATTAAGTGCCATAGAAATTGTGTTATTTTTAGAACTGATGATTATAGTTCTCCAGACTCAAAATCAAAATCACTGAATTATGTCTGTGGTTTTTTTTCATAGTGAAAAATCTTTGGTGTTGTTCAGCATTTTGGTAATGATTTCACACTGTCCTTAAATGTTTGAAATTTAAAATGTTAAATAGCTTGACGAAAAACAGACCAAACTTTTTATGTTGACTCTGCTTCCTTCCACTTCTCTTTTCCTCTACCCAAAGATTCTGGTACTTCTTTCCTTCTATGCTCTGAGAGTCACTGGTCTGATTGAATTAGATATGAGAGTAAAATGGAGAAAATTCCAGTTTTCATAAATTTGGTTTCGTTCTCTTGGAATTGTGGATCTTATTCATTTCTCAACTTGGTTTTAAGAGTATCCTGTTGACTTCATATTTGCTATTAAAAAGCATTACAATTTTATAAACAAATATGAATTGGCCAAAACAGCTTGCAACTGGATACATCTCCCAGAAACTTTTAGATGTGATTTTCTGTTATTTCCTTCACATACCCTTAAAAACTAATTATTAGTAGTCCAAAGAAAAGTGTGCTCTTACAGTTTAATGCCTGTCTGGTTAATGCTGGGGAGCTTGAAATACAGGGGACATGAAAAGTGACAGTAGTTTTAGAGATTGATTTGCTGTATAGCTGCTTCAAAAAAACTTTTATTTGTTCTGGGAACCAGATTTCTATTGTTCCTATTGTTTTGTATCTTTGAGGGTTATAATTGGGCAGAATTTATATTCTCTTTGCCTGAAGTGTTGAGCTTTAGTGTATATTAGATTCTTGTGAAATCTTCCATTCATAGTCCTTGTAACATTTTTCTTTTGCTTTTAGACAAATGTATTAAACTGATAAACAGGTTCAACTTTTCTCTTAGATCATTTTTTAAGGACTGCTCCATTTAAATCACTTTGCTACTATTATAAGTTGTGCTCTCATGGACTAGACTTCTTATTAAAGTGTTGTTAAATTACTCTGCCTTGTTCTTTTGCTGATTTAGATATCTTTTCAGAACTGTATGGTCTTTATAACCTGTTGAGTGTATATAGTAAATGCATTTAATAAACCTTACTTATAAACATTAAAAGGGACTGGCAGAAGAACACAAATTATTTTCTTTTGTAAGTAGCATTGTGAATGTGTAAAGTGATGTAGTTTGTTTCATTCCAGTTGGGTCTTTGTCTTCTGAGGATCATGATTTTGACCCCACTGCTGAGATGTTGGTCCATGACTATGATGATGAAAGAACTCTTGAAGAAGAGGAAATGATGGATGAGGGTAAAAACTTCAGTTCTGAAATTGAAGACTTAGAAAAGGTAAAGGATTTTACTTTCATATCTTAATAACGTAAAGATTTTGAAACTGTACTATAAATTATTTTACAGTCTATCTGAAATAAAATTAGGTTCAGCATCCTTGTTTTTGACCTAACTTTTAAAGATTTTCACTGATTTTCTCATTATTTTGAGGGAAAGTCTAATAAATGAGTAAATTCTCATTTAATTTTTCAAAATTGTTTTATATGTCTTAATCTAGTTTTTAAGTTCTGGAAGCACAGTAAAATACGTACATCTGGTCACCTCACAGATGAGAATATTGGGATATAGAGAACTATCAGCCCTAAACTTGGTTCTGAGTCCTAGCCCAGCCCAGTGCATTATACCACACTATTCTACTTAGGGTCACACTTGAGTTTAACTAAACACTGCAGTAGATACAGGGAGAAGTACTATAGGAACATTGAAAGATAAAAAGTTTTAATTCTATTTTTAAATGTAATAATGTCCCATTTTTCTACTCTTTTTAGTCATCTTTTTAAAAGTTGGCAAGAGTAAATGTAGTTTATAACTCTTTAAATCCCAAATCAGTATAATTTGAACTGAACTGGATTTTAAACAAGTATTTATACTTGGACTGCAGAGAGAGGTCTCCATAGGGGTCACTTGAAAAAAATAGGATTATGCTTACTAAAAGTTAACCTTATCTCTAATCAGACCAGAATAACAAAAGCTTTCAGGAATAATATTGAATAATAATAATCCTTTGAATTTTTATACTTCTTTTTCTTGAAGAAGACAAGACCCTTTCTTAAATAATCTCTTCTGCTATCTTTGTGAGACAGAGATGAGCTCTTATTGCATTTCTCCCTTTGCATTAATATACAGGGAAACTGAAGGCATTCTTCAGGGTCTCGACCCTAGGCTTAGTCTGGTGGACCTGAAAATTTCTAAACGTGTTCATTTACTTGGCAGAGTAATCCAACTCAATTGTTATTAGATTTAATCATTAAACCCCCACCAACTTATAGCCAAACAGATTTGGGAATATAGAGATAAAATGGTTGTGAAATACTTAAGAAGAAAAGTTTTGCATATTGCTCCTTTCAGGGGTGATAATAAAATGTTGCCTTTTGATTAAAAAAAAGGTGCCCAGAAGTCTCGAGCTCTGCCTTGGCTTTTTGCAGGCATTTGCTTCCTGCCTCTTATGAATGGGTCTAGAATAACAGAATTATAATTCAGCTACTGTTATCATTAAGTCAGGACTGTGGTAGGCTCTGGGAATGCAAAAATGAGCAATTTGACAGTGTCCCTGAACTCAAGCAGCTTACAGTTTAATGTGGAGTGACAAAGGGGAACAAAGAATTTTAATATGATATGCTAAGAACTATGGAGGTAGACAGGCGCCTGGGTGGCTCAGTTGGTTAAGCATCTGACTTTTGATTTCCACTTAGGTGATGATCTCGTGGTTTGTGAGTTTGAGCCCCATGTCAGGTTCTGGATGACTGTGCAGAGCCTGCTTGGGATTCTGTGTTTCCCTGTCTGTTTCTGCCCCTCCCCTTCCCGTGCTCACTCTCGCTCTCTCTCTCTCTCTCAAAAATAAGTAAATATTAAAAAAAACAAAAAACCAAAAAACTATGGAGGTAATAAGCAGTGAGAGCTGTGGAAGAATGTGTATAGTAAATGGTGTTTAGCCTAATGTGGAAGTTCATGGAATGCTTGTTAGAATAGAGAGTTTTCTCTTGTACAGTTTTAAGTGAAGACACCGCTTTGGGCCTGTGGCAAAAGTTTCAGGTGGTCTCATAATGTGTCTTCCTTGTTTATGTGTTGTTAAACATGGGAAGACAGCATAGTTAACACCATGACATAGGAAAATGGTATAAATGAATTGGACTGCATTTTAGACATGCAAATAGTCTTTTTGTCAGTAAAGTAGTAAGAATTTAAAATTTCATTTAATGTGATAACTCAGTTACTAGTTGAGTGTGAGTAATCTGGTAGAGATTTTTATTGGCTCTTAAGATTTTGTTTTTCAGATGTGTAGGTTTTATTCTTCTAGAGATTGTAGTAATAGCTGCTTTGATCTGTGTTTAGTGGGTTTTAAAAGGACATTGGGGAAGATATGGAGAAATAATGAACAGCAAAGAATTACGGAGCTATTCACAAAAATACCTAGTCCTTTTCCTATGATTTTCATTTTGTTTAATAAACACGGGTAATTAATTTTTTTGCTTTGTAATGATATCTGTCACTGAATTTGTAGATTGAGAAAAATTATACGTCTTTAGATATTTCAACTTCTTTCTACTTGGACAGTTTGGCTTCTTGGTATTCTATCACATTCTTAGAAATTGGGACAGAAAAAAAAAAGAAATTGGGACAGAAAGATAAAGGATATCTTTAATTTATTTTTTTATTAAAACTGTTTTTAATGTTTATTTTGAGAGAGAGAGAGAGAGAGAGCACAGGTGGTGGAGGGGTAGAGAGAGAGAGGGAGACACAGAGTCCATTGCAGGCTCCAGGCTCTGAGCTGTCAGCACTGAGCCCGATTCAGGGCTCAAGCCCACAGACCACAAGATCATGACCTGAACTGAAGTCAGACACTTAACTGACTGAGCCACCCATGCGCCCTGATACAGGTGATCTTGAAACAGCTTCTAGTGAAGACCAAAGAACTGTGTCTCCATCTAGAAGCCTAATCTTCTCTCATTGAACAATGGATAAGAGGAGCTATTTCTTTTTTTTTTTTTAATTTTTTTTAATGTTTTTATTTATATTAGAGTTTGCGTGAGTGAGGGAGGGGCAGAGAGTCAGAGACAGAATCTGAAGCAGACTTCAGGCTCTGAGCCATCAGCACAGAGCCTGACGTGGGGCTCGAACCCACGAACTGTGAGATCATGACCTGACCTGAAGTCAGACGCCCAACCAACTGAGCCACCCAGGTGCCCCAAGAGGAGCTATTTCTAAGAGTGACTGACTGCCCAGTTTCTCTGAACTATAATTCTTATGTGTAGTAAAGCGTAACTATGTAAATGTGGTCCCTGTTCTTTATTGATGTTTAATGAAACATGAAAATGAATAAAAGAAACAGTAGATAGAGATACCAGTGTAAAGAGTAAAGATTATTTTTAGAAGAAACTTAAAATTATTTCTATATCATTTAATGTATTTTATTAGTCTTTTATTATTGGAACATTGTTTTAGCTTTTATTACATGTTCACAGTCTTAGGGGCTTGATGTTAATGTTTGTTTTTAAAAATTACAGTAAGGGGTGCCTGGGTGGCTCAGCTGGTTAAGCATCCAACTGTGGATTTTGGTTCAGGTTATGATCTCACAGTTCGTGAGTTCAAGTCCTACATCAGGCTCCACACTGACAGCGTAGTGCCTGCTTGGAATTCTTTCCCCCTGCTTTCTCTACCCTTCACCAGCTCTAGCTTGCACTCCCTCTCAAAATAAATAAACTTTTTTTAAAAAAATACAAAAATTACAGTAAATTTTTATTCTGCAAGTAAACAAACTCGGTAGCTTGTAGTCTGTAAATATGACCTGTATTTTAGTGCTTATAAATTTTTAGTTACATTAGATATTATGGAAAATAAGAGACAAAAAAAAACCCCACTTTGTATAGTAGCACTTAGAAGTAGAGAATACATTATGTGACTACATTTATGTCTTTGAACATATAAGGTTTACATCATGTCTTTCTATATTTTAATTTATTCATGTTAATTTTTGCTAAGGTTTTAATAGTCTAGAGCCATCACTTTTAGAAAAGTTCTATACATTATTATGTAGATTTCCCCCTTGATAATCACTGTGAGATGAGAAAGTGAAAATCACCTTTTCTACCACTTAAAGTCTGGAATAGATCCTTCCTGTTTTGTGGGGTTTTTTTTTAATTATTTAAAAAAGCTATGTGTATTCTGCATGTTTTATGATATCGGACTGGTATTATATGAAAAGTGATCTACATTTCACTTAGACCATTTCTGTTGACCAATCTAGCAGCACCATGAGATGGATTGGATGAGTATTAGCATTATTTTCTTGGTTAAGAGGCCTTGTTGATTGTGAAATGTACCATAGATTTAGAAATTATATAGATGGGGGCAGAGACGAACAGTACTATGGGAAATCTGTATGTTGGTAATGGAATGCATCCTGATTTGTGGTATGTGAAGTTATGTATCATAGGATCAAGGAAATTATGATACTCTTTATTTACAGATAAAGAAATGGAGGGGGAGAGGGATTTTAGGTGATTTGTCTATGGTAATGACACTGAGTCCTCTGCCTCTAAATTTTATGTTCTTTCTGATATAAAACCTTTGCATTTAAAAACAGTTCCCTTAGGAGTAGACTCAATGTGCTCCTTAAAATTTAAATAGGGTCAACAAAATACCCGAGAAAAATCCTCCTACCTGGAATAAGGTGCTAGATCAAACTTTTAAGATGTTGATAGGCTCTAATAGAAACTTCATTTGTAAAGTGCTTCAGAGATTAGATTCACCTTTTCTGTATTTTAACATCAGCTCCCTTTTAGTAACTAGTGCCATTCCTTGACTGTATTAGTGAAGTTTCCACTAAGATACCCACCTTCTTTCTCAACAGATGATCATAATTATTTTTATTTAAAAAAAAAATTTTTTTTTCAACGTTTATTTATTTTTGGGACAGAGAGAGACAGAGCATGAACGGGGGAGGGGCAGAGAGAGAGGGAGACACAGAATCGGAAACAGGCTCCAGGCTCTGAGCCATCAGCCCAGAGCCAGACGCGGGGCTCGAACTCACGGACCGCGAGATCGTGACCTGGCTGAAGTCGGACACTTAACCGACTGCGCCACCCAGGCGCCCCCATAATTATTTTTATAGAGAAAGTAGGGTTTTCATGAATGACTACCTAGAATCTCCTGTTTGCCCCACACATACAAATATAACTTTTGTACTCATTCTTTCTTCTTTCTTTACTGTCCCTAGAGTATATGCCACATCCCAGGCTAACTCTTAATTCTATCCCTCATGCTCTGAGTCTGTTCTTCCCACTTATTTTTTTTTTATTTCAGCATAGCAAGTCCTACTCATATGTTTCCTACATTTGGAAGAACTTTTTTTTAAATGCCTTATTAAAATTTTTTTTCATGTTCATGTTTTTTGAGAATGAAAGTGAGTGAGACTGTGTAAGGGAGGGGCAGAGAGAGAGAGTGGGAGAGAGAATCCCAAGCAGGCTCCATGCTGTCAGCACAGAGCCTGATGCAGGGCTCAATCTCATGGTGAGATCATGGCCAGAGCCAAAATCAAGTCAGACACTTAACAGACTAAGTCACCCAGGAGCCCTAGAAGAAATTCTTTTTAACCTGTGTTATCTTTAGTGATTCTTTTTTTATAGTGTATGCACTTTTCCCCCCTCTATTCAGTCCTCAACTTTGTTTCTCCCAATAGTCTGTAGGGTCACCAATAATTCCTGATTGATAGGTACAGAGAATTCATGTCTCTCTATATCTCAATTGATTTCTCTTTGATATTTGACTTAAGTGACTATCTCTGGTCTCTCCATAGTTGTTTCTTCCTTAACTTATGTAATTCTGCTTTCACCTAGTTCTGCTCTCCAGTATCTCCCTCTGTTGTATTTATGAGCTTTTCTTCCTTTGCCCATGTTTTAACTGATGGCATTCCCCAGGTCTCTAGATTTTGTCTTCGCACTCTGTATGGCCTTTCTGGATGATCTCATTCAGGCCCACTGCTTCAACTTTTGCCTTGAATTATCATTTACCATCCTACCCTCCACCCTCAAGTTCATTTGTCTGATGTTTCTGTTTCATAATGGTGCTATAAGTATTTAGCCTTTTTAGGCCAGAAACGGGCAGTTCATGTAGACTTCACTGTCACTTACTTTCACTTTATCATGTAGGCCAAGAAACAGATTCTTTTTTCTTAATTTCACTCAGATAATTCCCTTCCTTAGTTGAGGTTCTCATTCTTGGACTCCCCCCAGAATGTTACTTTCAAAATGCATATTTTGTTTAAAATTTTTTAGATGTGTCCCATTGCCTTTAGGGTAATATATCTGAAAGTTCTTCTAATAAACTATATATTCCTTTCTCTTTTCTGTCTACCCTCTCAACTTCTGTGGCTTTTTTTTTTTTTTTAATTTTTTTTTTCAACGTTTTTTATTTATTTTTGGGACAGAGGGAGACAGAGCATGAACGGGGGAGGGGCAGAGAGAGAGGGAGACACAGAATCGGAAACAGGCTCCAGGCTCCGAGCCATCAGCCCAGAGCCTGACGCGGGGCTCGAACTCACGGACCGCGAGATCGTGACCTGGCTGAAGTCGGACGCTTAACCGACTGCGCCACCCATGTGCCCCTCTGTGGCTTTAAATATCATCTAGATGCTAATGAATGCCAGATTTATATCTTTAGCCCAGCTTGATCCTCTAAGCACCAGGCTCCTGGACAACTTGACTCTTTTGCTTAGATGTTTCATAGTCCTCTCAAATTTAACTCGTGTCTTCTGCAGGACTCTTAATTTTTTTCCTTCACAAACCTTTCCTTCAGTCCTTTCTATCTCAGTAAAAGTTATCACCATGCAGGCAGTTGCCCAAATAGAAATCTGGGGAATCCTCCTTGTCTCCCCCTTTCACTCTCACATCCCGGAACTCATTTGATTCCACCTCCGGATGTATATCATCTATTTACTTCTCTTCATGTCTGTATCACTACCTTAATCCAGCATGAGGCTCTTAGGTGGTCTCCCTGCTTTTTTCTTACCTCTCCATCTTCTCACACTTTTCTTTATGTAGCTGCCCAGCATTGAAGAAGAAATGAAGTCATGGCACTCCCCACCTGCCTTTTTTTTTTTTTAAGTCTCCATTTACTTCCCACTGTCCTGGGAGTAAAGGACACTGTCTTTCCTTTGACCTGGTGAAAGTAGATTCTCTACATTATTCTGTATTTCAGGACCCTGTTTATTTCATTGCATTCATCATAATTGGCAATTCTGTATTTGTGTATTGTCACTATCTCTGCGCCCCCGCCCCCTCCCCCCCCCCACCCTTTGCACTGACTGTAAACTGTAGAAGGGCAAGACCTGTTTTCATACCAGCACTTGGCATACTGGCCTACTGGCACACAGTAACTGCTCAGTCAGTGTTTCTTATACCACGAGTCCCTGGTATACAGCCCTCATCTGTCAAATCCCTCTTCATCTTTCGAGACTTAGCTCAGTCTTTCCATCCTATGTGGTACCTCCCTAACCTCATGTATTCCCATGAGGAAATGCCATTATTCCCAGAGTGTAGTTCTTCCCTTCTCTGTACTCAACAGTGTATGGTGCTATTTCCAGAATTGATTAATGCAGCCAACACATTGTATTATAGTTGTTAACTTACCAGTTTCTTCCATCAGGAGTACAGTCATTGAGAGCAGGGATTTTTCTATAAATTTTCTTTTCTCTATCCATAGCTAGTAGCCTCTGCACAGTATCTAGAATGCAGTAAATTCTGTATTGATGGAAAAGTGGACCTGCCTGTGTATGATGAGTAAAAATTGACATCTCCTCAGGTCACGGAGAGAATCTGAAACTTCTGAGGTTTTGGAGAAATACTGATGACAGATGGTTTGCAAAGGCTGCAACCTAGTCTCCTCTTAAAACCAATATGAGCCAAAGGGAATAGGCTGCATGGAGTCTGCAAGGAGCAGGGCTAAGGAGACTCTAAATCTGGTTCTGGGCACATTTGAGGGGTTCTGTTCATTGATTCAGGAGAAGAATAATTCACGAGGTTTCCTCATGGCATGGGTGAACTTCTGTCCATCCTGACCATCCAACTCAATTTGTGCTGACTCCATGCTACCAAAGCAGCTTTTTAACTGATTTCAATCCCAAGCTGAAAGGATTTCATGAGTGACATGATTGGTATGGTCACTGCAAAAGGCACATGTCTCCTACAGCAAATTTACAAAGTAGCATTCTGTCCTAAACCTTATTCCAAATTCATTTCGCTTGATCTGTTTTAATAAGGCACAGTGAAAAATGTAAGTTCTAGTAGACCTATAAAGGTGAAGGTCAGGTTCTTGGGCACCCCCAGAGCCTGAATTCCCTGTGGGGCCTGGTGGGCAATCACTGGCTTTCTAGAATCATCACTGGCTTCTTTCAGCTCACTTTGTGATATGCTGAGGATATATTTTACATACTCTGCTTTAGCATTTCATGCTTTTTGCATCATGACTTAGGCATTTTGCCTTAAAAAGAAAACTAAACCCATAAGCAAGCTTAATGAATCTCTTAATAGATGGGCATAAACATCTTTACAATATTGAAAAAATTAGTCTATAGATACATTGTTTTGTGTTTATGTATTTGAATAATTATAAATAGTTCTATACACTTTAGTAGTTGAATTAAGATATTTTTAAAAAGGAAATACACTCCTTATTTTCTGATGGATTAGTTGGGGGAAAAGGGTGCCAGTATGTGGCACGGCATAAGTACTCATTACACAGGAAGCACTGCAGCCAAAGTATGTGGTTTTATCAAAGCAGTGCTGCCAGTAAGTGGTACTAGGATTTGAACCCAGAACTGAGCCTTCTGTTTTGTCACCTGTAAAATGGTGGTAATGATACAAACTTCAGTAGATGGTTATGGAAGAGAAACCTAAAACAACTGTACAGAATATAGCTATGATAGTAGTAATATAAAAGGATAATTTTTAACAGTAATATATAAATATTGTTGGTGTTAGTGAATGCTCAGCAGTGGTTTCCCTTCAGGTATCATTTCATTAATATGAAGAATAAACCAAGTGGTCAACTGTTAATTGTGAAGAAACAAGCTAAAAATTACATGAAGTTATTGATTGATTAATTGTGAATGCTTTCAAGGCAAATCATTATACCAATGTGAATGCTAAAAAAATAAAAGTCACTAAAGCAAATATTTGAGGAATTTTTTAAAGGGTGAAATGATAGGGGGGCCTGTGTGGCTCAGTTGGTTAAGCATCTGACTTCATCTCAGGTCGTGATCTCCTGGTTCGTGGGTTCGAGCCCTGCACCAGGCTCTGTGCTGATAGCTCAGAGCCTGGAGCATGCTTTGGATTCTGTGTCTCCCTCTCTCTCTCTCTGCCTCTCCCCTGCTCACGCTCTCTCTCTCTCTCTCTCTCTCTCTCTCTCAAAAATAAATAAACATTAAAAAAAATAGTGAAATGATGCTGGAAAATAAAAATGAAGATGTTAATTTTTAAGGCTTTTGTTAATATGTTAATAAAAGCTCTAAGTCTTTAAGCCTATTTTCTAGCAGTAGTACAAAAAGAAAAACTAAAACTTGGCTTTGATTTGATACTGCTGTTTTGTTAATCTGTTTTATGAACATTAAGTTTATCTGTACTTCTGTATTGTGGCATTTACTGAGTTTATGTTTGTGCCTTGGCTTGACTAGGAAGGAAACATGCCTCTAGAAGATTTACTGGCATTCTATGGCTATGAACCTACAATTCCAGCAGTTGCAAATTCCAGTGCAAATAGCTCCCCAAGTGAACTTGCTGATGAACTACCAGACATGACACTAGACAAAGTAAGTAACAAACATTTAAAAGAAAAATTCCAGATCCAAAAATACCCATTATCATTGGTTGTTTTTTATTAGTTTCCTTTTAATTGAAAGCATTTTATAATTCTGAAATGTAAACTTGTTATTGGCCCCCATTGCTCTTGTCATTTTGGTGACCCAATTTAAATATTGTTTGGATTTGATCACACTACTTTAAAAGTACTAATAGCTTCCCGCTGCTTTGTATGTTTGAGTGTTCTCCCCCAATTTTTTCTTCCCTATGTTGATATATTGTGTCTAAACTTAGATTTTGCCCTCACTTCTTTTGATCCTCTGACTACTTGAACGCATTGATTAATAAATCCCTCAGAAGCCTTCAAACCAAGCTGACTTAGATGTGGAGTGGTTAGAGAGAAGTTCTGTTTTGTTGGGCTCTGTGAGTGACAGCAGCCACAGTAGACAAGGCCATTGTGATGTATCTGTAACATTGTTGGTTGTGGGGAAGGCATAGTTCCTGCTGAGGAAAGTTCACACAACCATGGTCTCTGCTAACTTTCTTTGGTCTTTGGAAAGCTTTCCTTGCCTTTCAGATATCAGGCAGGGAGAGGAATCCACATCTTGGAACCTCTTCCTGTGAATTTTGTTGTTCCCCCTTTCCAGTCAAATGTGATACTACTGTACCATACCTTAATGACTATAGTCACCTAGCGAATATTGAGTGCCTACTAGGTACCAGGCACAAGATAACTATATACTTAAATAATAAATTCAAATCTGTTCTTTTAAAGTTATATCACTAGTCAGAGCTTTTCATTAGTTAGATTTTTTAAATTATTGGAAGAGAAGAGTTTGGAGAAATTTTTGGTTTTGTTTTATTTATGTTGGCAGAAAATTTAATTGTTAAAAAAAATTTTTTTTAATGTTTATTTATTTTTGAGAGAGAGAGAGAACAAGCACTAGTGGGGAAGGGGCAGAGAGACAGAGGGGGGACACAGAATCTGAAGCAGGCTGTAGGTTCTGAGCTGTCAGCACAGAGCCCGACGCGGGGCTCGAACTCACAAACTGCGAGATTGTGACCTGAGCTGAAGTCGGACGCTTAACCGACTGAGCCACCCAGAAGCCCCGAGTTTAATTATTAATCATTTAGAAGTAAGATTATTTTTGTTGTAAAGTCACTAAAACTTAGCCTGCAGCTTCATATGAGCTTTCTGTTTATCCATAAGTTAAACAAAATTGTTTGTTAAAAGTGTGTAAGCAGTAAAGTTATTAAGTATTATATGTAATTAAATATTAAGTGTTACCACTATTTATGTATATGAAGTAAATTATAAGAGCATTTCAGACTTACTTATCTCAAAACTAAGGGGGCTTCAACAGATTCTTACTTGTATCATAATACCATAGTAATACATTTATGAATAATATCATGAAGACTTTTTCTTAAATTGATGAGTTGGAATAATTTTTTTATTAAATTTTTTTTAATTCTTAAATATTTTTATGAGATGTAATAATTTCTAACTCTAACACTGCATTCCTATTCTTATAGGAGGAAATTGCTAAAGACCTGCTGTCCGGTGATGATGAGGAAACTCAGTCTTCTGCAGATGACCTGACACCATCTGTGACATCCCATGAAACTTCCGATTTCTTTCCTAGGCCTTTACGATGTAAGAAACCCAATTGTTACTGATTAGTAGTAGCATTGATACTCTAGGTCAGGTACACTTAATGGCATTCAATAGTTTGTCAGAATATTCTAAGTGTTTTCTTTAATTGACGTGCAGTCCTTTAATAATCCAAATAAGATTATCACTTTTTTTTATTGGGATAGAGGTAAACTAATATGTCCTTTAAAAACCTAAAGTATTTGTTTAGTTTTGCAAGGCTGTATATTTTCTTTCCCAAGATTCATCTGTTACTATGGGAAACAATTCTTCAGCCATGAAATTTCATGGACATTTTTTGGACTCTTTACTCTCCTGGTTTTGAAAACTATCAGATGCTCAAAAAGTATTTTTTAGCGATTTATTTCTTTATTTTTTCGTTTTAGTTCTTGGTGTTATCTCTTAATGTATATCAGTAATATTGAAATGTTTTTGAAGTGAAATAATTTCTTATCTGCAAACTTGCTTATTTTTTTAGGTATTTTGATTGTAGAAGAACTGTTCACTTAACAAATGCAAATACATATACGCTTGTATGTGCACAAAAATATAATTTTGATGGACTTAATGTGCATCTTGGTCTATGTCCCATTCTGGGTTAGTATATAATAAGACCTCCAGTGCTTTCTGTTCTTTTTTAAGGTGACCGTAGTGGTTTTCCTTTTACTTTCCCAAACTCTTTGACAAGACCAAAAATTTTTAATCTTTATTTTTGAGAGAGAGAGAGACAGAGCACGAGCAGGGAGGAGCAGAGAGAGAGAGAGGGAAACACAGATTCTGAAGCAAGCTCTAGGTTCTGAGCTGTCAGCACAGAGCCCAATGCGGGGCTCAAACCCACAAAAGCAAGTTCATGACCTCAGCCGAAGTTGGACACTTAACTGACTGAGCCACCCAGGTGCCCCATGACTAGACCAAAAATTTTTAAGGATATATACACTTTCTTAGTATTTTCAGTGTCTTGTTTTGACTGGTGTTAAGATCTGAGAATAGTACAAGAAGTTGAGTATATTTGTGCTACTCTCATGTATTCAGACTTTTATAATGTACCATGTGCCAGCTGTTCTTCCGGGTGCTGCAAAAGTAGGCAAAAAAACCTTTTTAAAATTTACTTTTCTTCTTTTAAGCAAATACTACATGTGATGGAGATAAGGAATCAGAAGCTGAAGATGTTGAAACAGACAGTGGTAACTCACCTGAAGATTTGAGGAAAGTAAGTTGAGTTACCATCAGAAGTTAGTGGACTGTTTGGACTAACATAACTTTTAAAAACATTTCTGAAGTAACTTAAGATAATTTTGTTGTTACAAGATGAAATTTCTTTTGACTTGTAACTGATTAATAAGTTGGAACTTGTTTTTCAGAATTTATTTTTATAGGGTGTTTTTACTTCTGAATTTTCTTGTAGGAAATAATGATTGGTTTACAATATCAGGCAGAGATTCCTCCGTACCTTGGAGAGTATGATGGTGATGAGAAAGGTAAGGAGGCTTTTGATTTTGATATTGATAATATTTGGTAGGCTGTTACCCCTTAATGTGTTTGTTTACTTATCTGATTGTATACCAGCCTTGGCAGTATAAAGATAAATTTGGAGTCAGTGAAAGTTTGGGACTGACTTAGGAATAATATATCGAAATGAACTGCGGAGCTTGGAGAACCACTCTCTTCTCCGTACAGTGCTTCTTAGCCTTACAGGTATGCGAAGGCAACTGCTAAAGTAGTGGGACGTCTCTGAGGGTGCAGCTGCTTGGCCCACATCCCACTTTAGTAGAAGTGGGTAGAATCTTACCACTTGAGATAATGAGTATTTGAGAGAGAAAATCCTCTTGGAAAGACAACTCTTAATGAATAAAGAATATAGATGAAATTTTGTGTGAGCCCTGAAAGAGAAGGTGGTAGAATACAAGGATTCTTCTTGTTTTGTACACCCCTACTTAAGTGTAATCAGTTTTTTCTTCACAATTTTGCTAGATCCTAGTTAACAGTTGGTTCTGAAAATGTGGTGGAAAATAAAGATACAGGTACATTTCTCTAGCCGAAATTGGGAAGCCTGTAGATTTGGCCATGTGCATTTGACCTTTTCCCTAATGAGTTTATTTGTTCTTATGACATGATGGGGCCAAAGCGTCACAGTGATACAACCCTTCCTGAGTCTTTCTTCCTTTTCTTTGTTAGCTCATCCTCTATTTAAAGGAAGGAAGGAAGGACTGGCTACTGTAGGGTTCTTAGCCTTTTCAGTCCCTACCAATAACATTTTCCTAAACTGCTTTCAAAGTGATATGCTCCCAGGGAAGCAAACAGTAGATGATCACCTTCAGATGCCCCAGTTGCCCACCTAAATGCCACACAAACCTTGGAAGTCAAATACATGCTTAGCAGCTGTCAGTTCTTAGATTAGACATAATGCAGGTAGTCATCTCTCAGTTCTACACATTCAGAAGGAAAGATATACCTTCTCTATACTTAGAGGGAATAAACCCAAACTATTTTACCTATTCAGTTTTGACCGAAGAGGAAAGAAACTGGTTCCAGAAATTTACATGAAAAGTCAGTCTTATTATTTCACAGGCATATTTTATTTTTAACTTTCCTGCTCACTGGGAGTGGTGATTCCTGTGGTGATTCCCAACAGTTGTGAATGTAAAGCACTTACCACGGTCCTTGGTACATAGTGAGATTTCAGCAAATTATTTTATTACACACTTGAAGAATGCATTGCACTTGAAGCAATGGGATAAGTACTTGGGCCTCTGTGTTACTTAATTTTGTGAAGTAGAAGCTTTAATTATGGTGGCAATGTGGACATTGATAGAATATATACCTTATTTGAGTGACATGTCACTCATTAGTATATCAGCCTCTTGAAGAGATTTTGGAAAGTTTAAGTCTCTTACTGTTAATCATTCATTTTTGATTAATTTGCTTCCTCCTTTAAATAAAATTCACCTTTTGGGAGGAAATCAGTAAAGTAAAAACCTACCTTTCTTAGGTATTTCATTATTGGCAGATATTTTGGTTTTTATTGATCTTTGTTTGCTTGTTTTATTTCTTTACAGTTTTTAACCTGTATATAATCATCATAAAGACAGGGAGTTCAGTGAGGTTATTAAAGAATTTTCACAGGTTATTTTTACTCCCTCATTAGGGAGAGTATAAAACCTCTCCTCTGAGTTTTACATTAGATTTTACAGGGCATAGAAAGCCTTCTGATTGGATAGTAAATCCAACCAGCGAGAAAGCTACTTGCTATAGCCACTGGAACACTTGGCCCTTAATAAAGTTAAAAAAAATTTTTTTAAACCTTTACCAATGAAGGACTCACCTTGCCAGGCAATCAAATTGCTTGTGTCCTCAAATAGTCCCAGTGTGTAGCATATCAAAGAAGAGGAAGAACAGTTTGTATACATCTATGAGCATGTTCATTATTTAGTATGTTAATGGGATTTTCTTTATCAGTGTATGAAAATGAAGACCAGCTACTTTGGCGTCCTGGTGTGGTTTTGGAGAGCAAAGTTAAGGAGTACCTTGTTGAGACCTCATTAAGAACTGGAAATGAAAAAATAATGGATAGGATATCTGCAGGAACACACACAAGGGACAATGAACAGGTATTCTTCAAATTTTGTCGAAACAGCAGCTAACTAGTCTCTGCTTGATTTTCTTATATTCGATTAAAATATTTCTTACATGTGAACTGGATATCTCTTTTTCTGATAGATTTTAATTTTTTTTAAATGTATGTATGTATGTATTTATTTATTTATTTATTTCCCCCGCCAACGTTTATTTATTATTTTTTTGGGACAGAGAGAGACAGAGCATGAACGGGGGAGGGGCAGAGAGAGAGGGAGACACAGAATCGGAAACAGGCTCCAGGCTCTGAGCCATCAGCTCAGAGCCTGAGGTGGGGCTCGAACTCCCGGACCACGAGATCGTGACCTGGCTGAAGTCGGACGCTTAACCGACTGCACCACCCAGGCGCCCCTGTTTTTATTTATTTTTGAAGGAGAGAGAGACAGAGCATGAGTGGGGGAGGAGCAGAGAGAGAGGGAGACACAGAATCCGAAGCAGGCTCCAGGCTCTGAGCCATCAGCACAGAGCCCAATGCGGGGCTCGAACCCACAAACTGTGAGATCATGACCTGAGCCGAAGCCGGACGCTCAACCGACTGAGCCACCCAGGCGCCCCAATTTGTTTTTTTTTTTAATGTTTAGTTCTTGAGAGAGAGAGAGAAACAGAGCGCGAGTGGGGAAGGGGCAGGGAGAGAGAGGGAGACACAGAATGTGAAGCAGGCTTCAGGCTCTGAGCCGTCAGCACAGAGCCCAGCACGGGGCTTGAACTCATGCATCATGAGATCATGACCTAGGCCGAAATTGGACGCTTAACCAACTGAGCCACCCAGGTGCCCCCTGATAGATTTTTGAAACTTGGAAAATACTGGCTTATAAAAAGTCCCAAGAGCTGGTAGTGATAACCATTCCATATTGTTTGATGTCTTCTGGTCTTTTCTTCTATGTATATGTGCACATCTTAATTTGAGTCACTTACTTTCCTTTGCCATTGAAAATTCTTTAGTATCTCATTCCTGATGATTTTATATATTCCATCTGTAGCTATAATGTCACTTAACTTAAACATTCTCTATGCTTAGACTTGTAGGTTTTATAATAAAGATATTCTTTGGATTACTCTCGAACTTTATTCAGGAAATGTTTGAAAGTATTTTGTATTAAGGTTGTATAAATTTGCTTTAGGAGCATTTGTTAAGCACTGTGTACCTATAGATGCAGAATACTCCTGATTGTATGTGGGATGGGGCTGGGAGTAATACCTATTAGGGCTTTTTTTTTTTTTTTTTGGAGGCCCCTAGTTTTGCCCTCTGATACCATTTTGCCCCTCTTGTATACTCTTCACCCTGTATCTTTAGCCTAGGTGATCCTAACTGAAATGAATATCCAGTGATAGTTGGACTCAGCCTTGAATTCCCAAGTAACATAGAGAAGTTATAGAAACTGAATTTCAGAGTATCTTTCACCTGTCAAAAAGAAATCCCATTGGGTTTTTGTACTGATAATCCATGAAACTATAAATTAATTTTGCAAGAATTAGTGCCTTTAAAACATTAAACCTTCCAGTTCAAGAACATGGTCTGACTTTCCATTTATTTTACTTTTTTAATCACTCAAATGTTTTTGTTTGTTTGGGTATCACATCCATCTAATTAACTTAATTCTTCAATATTTGAAATACTTACGTGATTTTAATACTTTTGTAAATGGGATCTCTATTATAATGGTATGTTGTTAATATAGAGAAATACCAATTTTTAAAAATTTATTTTTTCTCAAGCTGTTGAAACTAATAATTTTTCAGTTGTTTTTATCAGGCTTTCTAGTCTTTAAGTAGCCATAACTCAGAGATGTTTGGTAGTGATAGTGATTTGAGGCCTGCTTTTGATGGAAAGTAATCATCTAAGGTTTTTACATTAGGAATAATACCAGTGTGGGGCACCTGGGTGGCTCAGTCAGTTAAGCGACCGACTTTGGCTCAGGTCATGATCTCATGGTTTGTGAGTTCAAGCCCTGTGTCGGGCTGTCTGCTGTCAGCACAGAGCCGGCTTTGGATCATCTGTCTGTCTCTCTCACTACCCTTTGCCCCCACGCCTGCTCTCTGTCTCTCTCCTTCTCTCCCTGTCTCTCAAAAATAAATAAACATTAAAAAAAAAAGAAGAAGAATATTGGTGCTTGGTTTGATATAGGTTGTCTTTATTATAGTAAGGTAGTAACATTCTGCTTACACATATAATAGTTTTTGTCTTTGCGGCGCCTGGGTGGCTCAGTCAGTGATGCGTCTGACTTCGGCTCAGGTCATGATATCACAGTTCGTGAGTTCAGTCCCTGCGTCGTGCTCTGTGCTGACAGCTCAGAGCCTGGAGCCTGCTTTGTATTCTGTGTCTCTGTCTCTCTCTGCCCTTCCCCTGCTCACACTCTGTCTCTCTCTCTCTGTCTCAAAAATAAACATGAAGAAAAAAGTTTTTGTCTTTTTTTTCCATGTTTTTTTTTATTTATTTTTTTAATTTTTTTAAATGTTTTTGTTTATTTTTGAGACAGAGAGAGCCAGAGCATGAGCAGGGGAGGGGCAGAGAGAGGGGGAGACACGGAATCTGAAGCAGGCTCCAGACTCTGATCTGTCAGCACAGAGCCTGACGCGTGGCTTAAACTCACAGACTGTGAGATCATGACCTGAGCTGAAATCGGACGCTTAACCGACTCAGCCAGCCAGACGCCCCTTTTCATGTTTATTTTTGAGAGAGAGAGAGACAGACAGACAGAAACATACATAGTGTGAGCGGGGAAGGGGCAGAGAGAGGGAGACACAGAATCTGAAGCAGGCTCCAGGCTCCGAGCTGTCAGCACAGAGCTCGACACGGGGCTTGAACTCACAGACCATGAGATCAAGACCTGAGCTGAAGTTGGACGCTTAACCAACTGAGCCACCCAAGTGCCCCTGGCTTTTTTAAATTAGAAATGGATATTGATTTACCAGATGCTCTTTTAGCAGCTAGATTGGTTGTTTTTTTTTAAGGTTTTATTTATTTATTTTGAGAGCACGTGGGGGGAGGGGCAAAGAGAGGGGAAGAATCTTAAACAGGATTAAAAAATGATACGTTTCATAGTAGACAATGAGACTGTTATAAACCCAAGTCACTAAAATACGCATCCTCTTCCAGGCTAGCTGCTGTTTCCTTATATTGACACTCTAAAAGGCAGGGAGTAGGTGATGTGAAGAACAAGACCATATTTATACTAATTTTTCCCAACTGGAAAAATCATCTAAAATAGGGAAATTTCCCCAGCTCAGATGGCCTGACAATAAAAAATAAAGTCAAGAGTGATACCAGTGGGTGACTTCTGAGGGGTAGAGTGAAAATGAACAAACTTCTGAGATACTTGAGTCTATCATCAGGATAGGTATGTAGACTAAATGTTTGGACAAACATACCCTCAAATGTCTTACATATTTAGAGAGCATTTCAGACAGTATTTGTCAGGACTGTTACTGGTCCTGGTTGTTTGTCTGTTTTAATGCTATTAAGTATGAATTTCTGATAATTTTTATTGAATAGTTTTTTTCTTTCTCTTGTAGGCATTATATGAACTTCTCAAGTGTAACCATAATATAAAGGAAGCAATTGAAAGGTACTGCTGCAATGGAAAGGCATCTCAAGGTAAGCAAAGCTTGGGATCAAGAGAGGGAAATGACAGGGGATCCTCATTTGGGGAGTAGAATAAGCAAAGTATTGTAAAGGATGGAGCAGTCCGGTAACAGTTTTGTAAGATCGGTGTTCATCTTCATAGCGAATAATTGTTTCCTTTTCTTGCCCTCTATTTTTAGACGTACCAGAGATTTTTCAAATACACATTAGTTACCCCCCTGTCACCTCCACTTCCTTGAAGAAATAGTTACAGAACAAAGCAGACCCCAGAGATGACAATATATCCAAAGTAATTAAAAAGAATGATTTTTATGATTTCACTGAACAAAAAGTTGTTTTTTTAAACCAAACAGGAAATGGAAAGGAGATTAAAGATAAAAAACATGTATAAAATATTCCATTGAATTTATTACAAGAAGGGTGTTTTTAGTAATCATGTAATAAAATTTTTACAGCGCTTAGGTTTTGCTTTGTGTGTGTCAAGGAAAATGGTTAACTTTAATTTCAGTAGTTTTGTTATTATATAAGTGAATTGCATGCACCATGGCTTTCATTAAGTAAGTAGGTAAAGAAATAATACTCTAATATTATATAAATGGCTTGGCAAAAATAGAAAAGCTGAAAAGAGTATGTTTAAACTTGTAGGTTGAGACAGTCTTTTGGAATGTTTCCTTATAAAAGTTGTTTTTTTAAAAAACTTATTTTAAGCTCTCCTAATGTTGAGAACTAAATACTGGGTTTTTTTCTTGAGTTCAAACTATGTTTTATCTTTATGGTGGACTATTCTTCATGGGGATGTAGTCTCCCATGTCTTTGAGGAAAAAACTCCCAAGTCTTTTCTGCCCCAAATAGATTTGAGTTTATTGTTAGTGTCTTCTGGGAAGTTGAATGGGATTTAGTGTTTTGAGAACATGGGCTGTTTCTTATTCCTGTTAGATTTCCAGAGTGTAGCACTCTGCAAAAAGACTTTAAATAAATGTATATTGATTACTCATGGTCTCTACTTAAAGCACTATGGTTTTGATATAATAGCAAAATAAGGAACTTTTTTTCCCATAAAGGAAATAACCTTTTTTTCTAATTAAAAAAAAATACATGCTTATAGTTTAAAAAAAATTAGAAAAACAATGAGCATAAGTTAAAAAAATTACATCCTTATCCTTTCATGCAGAGAAAAAAAATCTAGTTTTTATATTTTGGTATTGTAGATTTTTAAGTAATATTTATAATGTGTATACTTTAGGTAATCCTAACTGAAATCATTGGATTACAGAACTGTGTGTGTGTGTGTGTGAGAGTGAGCGAGAGAGAGAGAGAGAGAGAGAGAGAGAGAGAGAGGGAGGGAGAGGGAGGGAGGGAGGGAGGGAGGGAGGTACAGGGAGAGTGAGAGGGAAGGAGTTAGTTAATGGCCTTTTATAGGGGGAAACATACTGAAAGTAAACTAGCAATTCGCATAAAAGATGTGAGGTCAATCAATACATCTTTTTTTTTTTTTTTTTTTTAACATTTCTTTAGAAGGAATGACTGCATGGACAGAAGAAGAATGCCGGAGCTTTGAACATGCACTCATGCTTTTTGGAAAAGATTTTCATCTTATACAGAAGAATAAGGTAAATTAGGCAGATTAGTACAGATTGCTTAGTAATTACAATGAATATGAACAAATAAGTTTTAAGTCACTTAGGACAAAAGAAAGGAAGAACTTGTTAATGCTCTCCTGACATTGACATTTCTCATATTACTCTAAACACGACTGGGATTTGCCAACACCTACTCCTGGGAATGCTGATAGTGTACTCACCTATCTTTTGACACATATAGTTGTCATATTCATAGAATATGGATTCACTTGGGATGCCTGGGTGGCT
This sequence comes from Lynx rufus, assembly GCF_022079265.1. Classification (NCBI taxonomy): domain Eukaryota; kingdom Metazoa; phylum Chordata; class Mammalia; order Carnivora; family Felidae; genus Lynx; species Lynx rufus. The sequence continues at coordinate 125,228,036 of NW_025814823.1, read as the reverse complement.
CATTCCCGTTAAGTGTGTGCCTTTGGCTCAGGTCATGATCTCGTGATTCATGAGTTTGAGCCCTGCGTCAGACTCTGTGCTGACAGCTCAGAGCCTGGAGCCTGCTTCAAATTCTGTGTCTCCCTCTCTCTGCCCCTCCCCCGCTTGCACTCTGTCTCTCTCTCTCTCTCTCTCTCTCTCTCTCTCAAAAATAAACATTAAAACAGAAAAGAAAATGGATTTACTATATTTTCCAGGTAGTCTTAGTCTTTTACCATTTTCCTTGACTTTGATTTCTTTCTAAGCTATTCAGAGGTTTGTGGCCTCAGAAATGTTTCCCTTTAGTGGCCAGAACTGCAGTTGCTGAAAGAAGAAACATTGGTTATAAAACCAACTATAAATGTTACCACAGCATGAAATGCTGGTGAGGTTGTGGAGCAACAGGAATTCTCATTCATTGCTGATGAGAGTGTAAAATAGTATGGCCACCTTAAAAAGACAGTTGACAGTTTCTTGAAAGACAGTTTGGTGTTTTTTTACAAAGCTAACCATACTCTTCCCATATGATCCAGCAATTGTACTCAGTGGTCTTTACCTGAAGGAGTTGAAAACTTAAGTCCACACAGAAACCTCCACACAAATATTAATAGCAGCTTTAGTCATATTGCCAGAACTTGGACATAATTAAGATGTCCTTTGAATAGATGAATTAACACACTTTGAGAGGAAGATGGATAAATACACTGACAGATCCATTCCATGGAATATTATTCAGTGCTGAAAAAGAATGAGCTATCAAACCACAAAGACATGGGGGGACCTTTAAACGTGTATTGCTAAGGCAAAGAAACCAATCTGGAAAGACTATATACTGTATGATCTCAATTATATGACATTCTGGAAAAGGTAAAACTATGGGGGCAATAAATAGATTAGTGGTTTCAAAATTTTTCGTGGAGGGAGGGATGAATAGGTGCAGTACAGAGGATTTTTAAGGCAGTGAAATTATTTTGTATCATGTTATACTCGATAGATGTATGTCATTATATATTTTTCAATACCTATGTAATAAGTAATGACTGAGTGAACCCTAATGTAAATGATTTTGGGTAATAAACCCGTGCTGGTATAGATTCATTGATTGTATCAAGTGCCACTGAGGTGGGGAATTGATAGTGAAGGGAATTATGCATGTTTGGGAGCAGGAGATATATGTGGGAACTTGGACTTTCTGCTCAAATCAGCTGTGAACTGAAAACTGCTCTAAAAAATAAAGTACTTTTAAAAAAGTGTATGTGTGTGTATATTCTAGTAGTTTGTAATAATTTTCATTAAAGTATGCTTTGTTTATTATTATCTCTCTTTATCCTAAAGGAACATAAGATTCTGAAGTGTTTAGATGGGTAGGTCAATATTTTCTGCCTTTTTCATTAATAGACTTTGTTTTTTCGGGCATTTTGGTTTACAGAAAAATTGATCAGAAAGTACACAGGGTTCCCGTGTATCCCCTTACCCCCACATACACAGCTTCCATTATTATTAATATCTTACATTAGTGTGATATATGTTATAATTAATGAATGAATATTGATATATTATTATTAACTGAAGTCCATGGTTTACATTTGGGTTCACTTTTTGTGTTGTATGGGTTCTGACAAATGTGTAATGACATGTACCATTACATGTATAATGATATCCACCATTATAGCGTCATACAGCATAGTTTCCCAGCCCTAAAAATCCGTGTAGTCTAACCTCTTCCACCCTATTCTTTCCCTCCCTGCAGCCCTACTCCTAACACCTGGCTTTTTACTGTCTGTATACTTTTGCCATTTCAGATGTCATATGGTCGGAATCATATAGTATGTAGCCTTTTCGGGTTGGCTTCTTTGACATAGTAATAACGCATTTAAGGGTTTCTCTATTTTTTTTCATGGCTTGAAAGTGCATTTCTTTTTATCACATTTCTTTCTATCCCATTGTATGGATATACCATCTTATCCATTCACCTATTGGAGCACATCTTGGTTGCATCCAAGTTTTGATAGTTATAAGCTGCTATAAACATCTGGTTGAAGGTTTTTGACTTCTTTGGCTAAATGCCAGTGAGTGGGATTATATGGTAAGAGTATGTTTGGTTTTGTAGAAAACCTTCCAAATGTCTGCTAAATTGGCTTTACCATTTTGTATTCCCACCAGCAATGAGAGTTCCTGTTGCTCCACATCCTTGCCAGCATTTGTTGTCAATGTTTTAGATTTTGGGTGTTGTAATAGGTGTGTAATGTATCTTGTTTTCTGCATTTTTCTGATGACATATGATGTGGAGCATCTTTTCATTTGCTTATTTGCCATCTGTATTTCTTTTTTGTAAGGAGGTGTCTTCTGTTAAGGTGTTTAGCCTTTTTTTTTTTTTTTTAGCCTATTTTTTAACTGGTTTGTTGTCTTATCATTGAGTTGTAAGTGATCTTTACATAATTCCAATAACAGTCCTTTATCACATAGGTGTTTTACATATATTTTCTCCCAGTCTTTGTCTGTCTTTTCATTCTCTTTTGCAAAGTAGAAGTGTTTAATTTTAATGAACTTCAACCTAACAAATTTTCTTTTATAGATCATGCTGTTAGTATTACATCTTAAAAGTCATGTCATCCCCAAAGTCATCTAGATATTCTCCTATGTTATGTTCTAGGAGCTTTATAGTTGTGCACATTACACATTTACATCTGTATTCCATTTTTAGTTAATTATTGTGAAAGTTTTTAAGAACTGTGTCTTTTCTTCCTTTCTTCCTTGTTTTTTTATTTGTTTTTACATGTGGCTATTCAGTTGTTCTAGTACCATTTGTTTAGAAGATGACTTCATTGCGTTGCCTTTACTCTTTGTTAAGGATTAGTTGACTGCATTTGTCTGTCTTTTTCTGGGCTCTCTATTCTGTTGCATTAATGTGGGTATCTGTTTTTTCACTAGTATCACACTGTCTTGACTCCTGTAGCTTTATAGTAAGCTTGAAGTTGGGTACTATCAGTCCTCCAGCTTTGTTTTCTTTCAGTATTGTGTTGGTTATTCTGTTTTTGTTTTGTATTGTTTTGCCCTTCCCATATAAACTTTAGAATTAGTTTGTCAGTATTTACCAAATAACTTGCTGGGACTTTGATTAGAATTGCACTGCATCTATAGGTTAAGTTGGGAAGAGCTGACATCTTAACAGTAATGAGTCTTCTTATCCATGAATGTGGGATATCACTCCATTTATTTATATCTCTCATTTCTTTAATCATATTATAATGTTCCTTACATAGGTCTTGCATGTATTTTGTTAGATTTATACCTAAATATTTCATTTTGGGTGTGCTAATGTAAATGTTGTGTTTTTAAATTTCAAATATCATTTGTTCATTGCTGGTATATAGGCAAGCAATTGACTTTTGTGTGTTAACTGTGTATGCTACAATCTTGCAATAATCGTTTATTAGTTCCATGAGTTTTTTGTGGATTCTTTGGATTTTTCTTTGTATGGTCATGTCATCTGTAAACAGAGACAGTTTTATTTCTTCTCAATGTGTATACCTTTTATTTTTCTTATTGCTTTTGCTAGATATTCCAGTATGATGTTGAATTGTTTAATGCCTTTTTGTATGTATGAAAATCTTATGTTTTCTCAAAGATGAGACGAAGTATTTAGTGAATAGATAAAACTTTTTTAAAGAAGGCTGGGTTGTTGAAGTCAAAATAAAACATAAGTTTTACAGTGACTTAGGAAATTTATTCGTTTATTCCATAAATAATGAAGTTCTACAATTTACTGACTGGACGTTGTTTTAAGCACTAGGAATACATCAGTGAATAAGACAGGAAAGTTTTCTGTTCCCAAGAAGCCTATGTTCACCACAAAGACTTCTAGTTAATGATGTTTATTGAAATGTACACTTTATTTCTTGGCTTAGAAAGCTTGTTCCCTGGAAACCAATTTGACAATAAACTTCATATATTGAAAAAAAAAAAGAAAGAAAGAAAGCTTGTTCCTTATGTTATGCACTTATGTCATGATCAGTAATCAGGATAGAGATGCTAAAAGTTCCTCATAGGATACTGATTAAGCAGTGGAGAAAGTATTTATTAGAGAAGGACACAGAATTTTGTCTGTATGTTTGAACTCATACCTTTAGCTGCATATAGTTTGAACAGCCCTAGTCTGGATGTGGAGACACGTTGGTGAGGCTCAAATTTTATTGTTTTTGTTGTTGTTGTTACCCAACTCCTGTAGCTGTGAACCAAACCCACGTTGAAGGAAAACACCCTGCCTTTAGCTAGAAAATCATCTTAAATTGCAGATGCAGTAGAGTGCTGATCCCTTTTCTAAGAGTTTTTAGTCTCTTTTGCATTATGGAACCCTTTGAAAATCTGATGAAGCTGCAGCCCTTTACCCCAGAAAAGTGTACCTACATATAGTTTTCGGATTTAATAGATGCCCATTAATCCCATTCATGGACCCCTCAGGGTTAAGGACTCCTGCTGCAGTCAGAATCACAATGAGTGTTCAGTGAGGAAAAAAGTAAAGGTTGCCAGTGTTTTAGGATTTTCAGCATCATTTCTGGGTACACATTTATTTTATAAACTAATACATTCTGATTGAAATAACAAACCTTGGCCTTTTGAAGGTATCCTTATTATTAAATAGTATAAATATAAAGCCTTTTTTTTTTCTAATAAAATGTTCAGAATTTCATAATTCGGGAGATAGAAAATAAGACCCATGGATTAAAGCTATAGTTGTATTAAAAAAATTACTAAAAAATGGATTGGGTTTGTTGGTTTCTACTGAAAAATTCAACTTTCTTTTGTTAGGTGAGAACTAGAACAGTTGCTGAATGTGTAGCATTCTACTATATGTGGAAGAAATCTGAACGTTATGATTACTTTGCTCAACAGACAAGATTTGGAAAGAAACGATATAACCATCACCCTGGAGTTACGTAAGTACCATGGGCTTTAGAGACTTTTGTTTTAACTCTGATATGCAGTCATGAAATTATTGGGGTATGTTTTTCAGGGACTATATGGATCGTTTGGTAGATGAAACAGAAGCTCTGGGAGGGACAGTAAATTCTTCAGCCTTAACTTCTAATCGACCTGAGCCTCTTCCTGATCAACAGCTGAACATTCTCAACTCTTTCACTGCCAGTGACTTGACAGGTAAAATGAACATCTTTTTGTGTTCTTCAGCTTAGGGCAAAATTGTGTCTTCTTTGTTTCATGACACAGGACAACTTACTTAAACCATTTTCCATTTCTTTTTAGCTTTGACCAACAGCGTAGCAACTGTCTGCAACCCCACGGATGTTAATTGTTTGGATGATAGCTTTCCTCCATTGGGCAACACACCCCGTGGACAAGTAAATCATGTGCCTGTCGTAACGGAAGAGTTACTCACCTTGCCTAGCAACGGGGAAAGTGATTGTTTTAATTTATTTGAGACTGGATTTTATCACTCGGAGCTAAACCCCATGAACATGTGCAGTGAAGAGTCAGAAAGACCAGCAAAGAGATTGAAAATGGGCATTGCTGTTCCTGAATCCTTTATGAATGAGGTTTCTGTAAATAATTTGGGTGTGGACTTTGAAAATCACACACATCACATCACCAGTGCCAAAATGGCCGTCTCTGTGGCTGACTTTGGCAGTCTGTCTGCCAGTGAGACCAATGGCTTCATCAGTGCCCATGCTCTACATCAGCATGCCGCCCTTCACTCTGAGTGACACGAGTGAGGAGCCCAGAAACAGTGGGTGTGCAGAACCAGTAAACTTGAGGAAAGGATCAGGTTTGCTTAGTCTTTCACTGGAAGTTTGAACCTTTTTCACTATGACATCAGTGATGTCAGTATGTATAGAACTATATCTTGATTTATCAAGAGTATTTTCATTTTTCAATCCATAAATGTGGAAATGAACTATGATCAGCAGAGTTGGGAACTAAGATTGAACTCTGTGGTGCAGCTTTAAGCTCTGCTTATCTCTTCCTCATCCCCCAGTACCTCTTCTCCACTCCCTTTTTTTCTATTCTTTTCTGTTCCCCACTGCCCTCACTCCCAATTTTAAAACCTGTAGACAGAGGCCACCGGCTCAAAACCAGCACAGATGTTCTGAACTGAATGGAGTGGCTTCTTTTCGTGTAAATTCCTTTTGCCGTAATGGATGCAGTGGAATAACAATGTTTACAGGTACCGATCCCAATCCCTGCTCAATGTAGCATTTTTTGGTTTTATTTTCTTAATTAAATAAAAGCAGGGGTAGGTTTCTTTAAACTGCACAAACATGCAAGGATTTTTTTAAAATGGAAACTTCTCTCATGTTATTCAACTAGAGCACTTCAGTTTACAAAACAGCAAGTCCATCTTTATGGAAGCCAGCACGAGGAACTGCGTGCAAATTATGAAGACACTTGCTTGGATCCTGTTTCAAAATTCTAGACCAGGGCTACCTTACACAGAATCTGTCATTTTACTGTGGGAAGAGTTCTGTGTACCTTCATTGATTGGCTAAAAATTTGGCTTTTGAAGATGTGGTATTTAGATGGGGTTTTGTCCACCATTGTCAAGATTATAATTCTAAAAATCATACTGGTATTGATAATTTAGTTTATCCTGAGGCAACTGACTTGCAGGACACAGTCTACAGAGCCTAGGATGTTGCCACTCAATGGTTTACATTTGGGACACTTCTTATGTTGTTTGTAGCACTGCAGTTCAAAGTGTTCATATTTTGGAGGGACTTCTAGATTTTACACTTAATGCAGTAGAACCTTGAAGTATATTTAAACTTTTTTTGTTTAGCTTGAACAGTTGGCAAGAAAAATGTGAGTTTCTGTCTATTGACATAGAATGGTACTTTACCACTTTAAGTTTTAAAAAGTGATAGACGTTCAGATGCATCTCACACTCAGTTTTATTTCTATTCCAGACATTGTGAATGAGAAGCCATTGTCATAAACTTTGGCCATTTTTGCTCTATAGATATGCATCTTTAAGTTAAAAGGTGAATTCACATGATACACAATACAGTATTAGGATGTAATAAGCTTTGCTTTTATAGTTCAGTTACAATGGAATTTTGCTTTTTTTTTTTTTTTTGCACCATCTTAGTTGAAATTTTCAATTTCTGCTAGTTGTCGTGCTTTGCAAAAAACTTAAATGTTTGGCTGCATTGCTGATATTTGTAAGTATAAGTCGCTTCAAGGTTGTGCTGATGAGTAGATAGGTTGTAGTGACCTTAGTAGTGATGGAAAGGGAGGGTATTTATTATACAAACTGTGAACTGCAATGACATCCTTAGTTTTGGATGATGTGTATTCTTATTTTTGTTTGCAGCATTTTAATGAAGATTGCTTTGAAGTGTTTACGCAGTAGCATATTTACTATAAAATTTAGTTTAGCGCAGTGGACAAAAGTAGTTAAATTAATAACTTAAAATCAGTCTCTAATTTATACATCTAAAGTCTAGCATTCCTGTATGCACACAGTAAATAATGGGTAGCCTGGGCTCTATGTTGCTTTCAGATATTTTTATCCAAGTTATCAGCTTCTTATTGCTGTGGTGTTGTGCTAAACTTTGAACCTTATTTCTTTTGTTAAAAATCAGTATACCTTTTATAATTTAGTAAGATACTGGCCATAATCTTCCATTGTTATAACTTTAATTTTCACTCTGGGTTTACAGTGGCTGGTTTGTATAAAATAATTTACACAAAGATGACTGAATGCTAATACCAGTTGCACTTAAATGAACATGCCCATTCTCAGTAGCTGATGCAGTAACATAGTCAGTTTATCTATGCATTGCTGGGATCTTGATATAAGATGGAAACAGTGTTTCTTATCTAAAGTTTTGATTATCAGCAAGTTGAATGGACACTTTAGTTATTTAAATAAAGATTTTTGACCAAAATCCAGAAAATGATATGAGAGAAAAATAAATTCCAGCTAGTTTAATAGATTTTTAAATGTCAATCTGATTTTAGCCTCTTAGAGAGTGCTAACTAGCTGGTAACGTTTACTTTTAATTCCTTCTTAAAATGAGGCAATAATTTGCAAGATTTTTGTATATATATGTAAATTCTTCATATCTTTTTAGATCTAATTCAATATTTTCTGACTGCTTCCGCCATGTATAATACCATTTTTGTGCATGCTTGATGTGACATTCATAAATTGTACCACTATGACTTTATCCATGTAAAATAGCTATTTATTGAATTTTCTTTTAAAAGCTCGATTTACTGGGTTTTGTTTCCTCCAGTTAAGCATCTTAACAGAGAATTTGTTGCTGTTTATTAGAAGAATTGCGTTTGAGAGCATGAAAATAACTGATTTGCAATTTTATGAAGAAACAATAATGCCTTTATTATGAAGTGTGAAGCACAATTCTTATAACAAACTGTGATAAATTCTTTTGTTTTCTTTTGCCGCATTATTTTCTTATGAACAAACCAAAAATCCATGGTGAGCAGTTGCATTGTTGGCTGATGTATCTTTTATGTACAGGGAATTTGAAGAGGACAACGGATCCATTTAGGAGTGTAACTGGTGCTGTGATTATAGCAATACTTTTGTTAGTCGTACGTCATCTTTTCCATGCTAGCATTTTAAATGTTTAGTTTTCCTCTTGTCACGGTCAACTGCTGAATTTACTTGAAGGATGTAGAATACTGTTTAAACAATACTAAAGTGTGTACAATTAGGTCAAAGAATTGTGCAATTGTTTCCTTTTTAATTTTTAAAATTGAGGGTCATAAATATTTGAGAACGTCAGATTTAATAGAGCATAGTGATACTATTTAATTTAACCAAAGTCTCTAGTGAATATTTCAACTTTGAATGTAAACTAATGAATAAACCTGACCACCAAGGAGATTGTTTGCCCAGAGTTTCAAAGCACATTGTCTACAAATGGAAATTGAAATAATTTATAAAAATATTGACATTACTATGTTTTTTAAAAAGTTCTTAATTTTTTCACTAAAAGGAGGAAACTATTAGTTTTATTGTTAAATATGGTAGATATTAAAATTCCTCTTAGATGACCAGTGATTCCAATTGTCCCAGTTTGAAATAAGTATCCTGTGAGTATGAGATTAATTAGTGACAATCACAACAAGTTTTAGTATCAGATGTTCAAGAGGAAGTTGCTATTGTTGCATTGATTTTAATATTTGTACATAAACACTGATTTTTTTGAGCATTATTTTGTATTTGTTGTACTTTAATACCTGGTGTACAGTTCCAGAAATAAACATCTGGAAATCTTTTTTTTTTCTTGGTTCGTGTGAGTATTTGCCACAATTAGATTTTTGTTTAATGAATCATAAGCTATAACTCATGGGACATGGGTAGATATTTAACCACTGTTCGGTTGGTTTTTGAGGCAGTAAATAAGATATTTGATAGTGACAAATGGCAGATAAAATACTTTTTCTTTAAATCCTCTATAACAAATTTCCATATGGAATAAAACAGCCATCCCAAAATGAGGCTAGCTTATACTTTCAATGTAATTCAGGAAATATTTGTTGAATGTCTGTTTTGTTTCAAACACTGTTCTAGGTAAGTATGTCTTTTAGGAAGACGTGATGTCTATTAATTGTGTTGTTATTTGACAATGTATTTATGGTAAACTAGTCTTTCTTACCCTAGTATACATAGTTTAGTAGCCTCGTAGAAATATCTTTTCAAAACCTTCATCTTTCAAGCTGAAGATCTCTTAGTCTAATTTCACAAATTTGTTCGCATATTTCATTTCCTCTGAGCAGAGCTTTATCTAGTGTTTTTTTTTTTTTTTTTTTGAGAGAGAGAGAGAGAGAGAAGGGGGTGTTGGGGAGGGGAGAGCAGGGAGAGAGGGAGGGAGAGAGAATCCCAAGCAGGCTCCGCACTGCCAGTGGGAAGCCTGATGTGGGGCTTGATCCCACAAACTGCAAGGTCATGACCTGAGCCGACATCAAGAATCAGATGTTCAACTGACTGAGCCACCCAGGCGCCCCTAGTCCATTCTTAATATGCAGTGATCAGGGGGCGCCTGGGTGGCGCAGTCGGTTAAGTGTCCGACTTCAGCCAGGTCACGATCTTGCGGTCCGTGAGTTCGAGCCCCGCGTCAGGCTCTGGGCTGATGGCTCGGAGCCTGGAGCCTGTTTCCGATTCTGTGACTCCCTCTCTCTCTGCCCCTCCCCCGTTCATGCTCTGTCTCTCTCTGTCCCAAAAATAAATAAAAACGTTGAAAAAAAAAATTTAAAAAAAAAATATGCAGTGATCAGATAGCACATAGGGTCCAGATTTTGTACAAGGACACAAAGAGGATAAAATGAAAGCAAACGCTCTTGACTCCTCTGCTTTGGTTACTTTTCTAAAATCACATTCCTTCTTGCACAGATGCCACAGAGCATAAATGTTCAGGGGTCTGTGGTGGACACAACACAGTAGTGCCTTCAGGTGGGGACAAGTACAGGTGTTTTCAATCCAGCCAAGCATGTGGCCAAGTACCATGTGAGAGCTACAAAGTACTTAAGGCTTTTAGGGGAGAGAGGAGAGCCTTGTGGGAGCAGAATAATCTCTCCTGACTTGTAGACTTTATCTTTCTTGGCCATAATTTTCATCAATGATAGGCTTTGAGCCTGCAGCTTCTCTGACTTCTCAAAGGCCTCAGGGTATCTGTAAGTTACCTATTTCATTATGTACACTTTGAATTTATTTTTAAATTTTTTATGTTTATTTCTGAGACAGAGACAGAGCATGAGTGGGGGAGGGGCAGAGAGAGAGGGAGACACAGAATCTGAAGCAGGCTCCAGGCTCTGAGCTGTCAGCACAGAGCCCGACGTAGGGTTCGAACTCACAAACCATGAGATCATGACCTGAGCCGAAGTCGGTCACTCAACCGACTGAGCCACCCAGGCGCCCGTACGCTTTGAATTTAAACTAGCCCCTGGTACATAGCACTGTTTACCATTTCCCATCCAGGTAGGCGTTCTTTAATCCTCACCGTCTATTTCTGTGTCTGTGTGGATTCTCTGGCAAAATTGTATACTAGGGGACTGAATTCATGGTTCTAGACCAGGAGTGCTCACGTTTTTCTACGTTTAATACATTAGTTCACATTCACTTTCGAGAGACACACAGGCTGTTGTGTAACTCAATTTTGATGAGATGCTTACACAAAGGTAAAGGCAATACTGCTACAAAGTTGTTTTCTGGTATAGAACTCAAAAGCATTTTGTAAGCATGTCAGAAATGAAATTAGCCATTTATAAATCTAAAAAAATTTTTAGTAAGAAAAAAGATAACATGGTTTTTCGATGTTTTAAAATGTCAGTGTTACATTAAAAAAAAAATTCACCCCTCCAGTGCAAACCAAGTCATGATACTAGACAAGCTTTATACTCTCACCGTGAGCATTTTATGAGGAACCATGTTTTATTCTTTGTATATCCCAGGACCCTTCACCTAGTAGGTATCACTGAATGCTTGATGGCCTATATTACTCTTAAACTAATGGTGACTTGTCCCCTAGCTTTGAAAGAAAGACTTTTTAAGACAAAAATTAGAATAGTATAATGAACAAACCAGATTGAACTGACATTTTCCCATATTTGATCTTTTTCTATATAACATATTTTTTCCCTGCACTAGTTAAGTTATTGACATTTCAAGAGTTCACTCCTAAAAACTCCAGCCCATCCTATAGCCCCTCCTAATATGTCCACAGGAGTTAGTATTTCTGTATTTTATATAAGGTTCTGGGTAACAGGATCTTCTTGGTCAAGTAGATTGTTTTGGTTTTTTTTTCCAAATAAGATTAGTTTCTCCTGGTTTTAAGGATCTTACTGACACAAATAGAAGATAAAGGAGGCTAAGAAAAAGAATCAGATGCTGTCGCAAATATACATTTACTATTTATACATGATACATATGATAGAGAAAAAAAGTGTAATAGGAAGTTTCAGGGCTGGCACTTAGGGATTGTGAATTGTGATTGTACGATGGTTGGCAAGGTGACAAAAAAGGGGAAGACCTTTGCAGGCACAAAAAACTAGTGCAGAAGCCCTGAAAGTGTGCGTGTGTCCAACAGGTTCAAGGTGTGGGAAGGAGGCAGATGTGCCTGGGGTAGAACGAGCAAGAGGTGAGATCAGAGGTAGTGAATGGCTATATCATATATGTGAAGGACTTTAGCATTTATTCCAGTATATGAGGAGTAACGAGAGGATTTTGAGCAGAGGTGGGTCAAGATCTGAGTTACATTTACAAGAACCTCTCCGGGTGATCAATTCTGTAAAACTGGCAGGAGTGGAAACAAGGGAAGGCAATTACGATGCTATTGAAATTGCAATAAACTGAAGAAAGTTGTTGATGTAGCAGTTAAGGTGGTTAAAATCTGGTTCCATGTTAGGATTTGAGGTGTCCTCTCCACCCAAGATTGGAACTGAGAAATGTGGGAGTCAGGTTGATGGAGATCAAGGAAAGATTACGAATGAAACTCACTGGAGAATGTGGCTTCAGAGCTGTGGCCAGGTGAGCTCACTAATACTCCACCTCCGAACTACTAGACTCACTCTATCACTGGCTGAGCAGAGAGAAGACCAGGACACCCTCTCTGCTGGCAGAGTCCACAGAAAAAAAAAAAAAATACAGGGGTCTGGGCCATGGGTGCCTAGTTCTCCTCCAAAGATAATTTCAGAAAATCATTCTTCCTCCAATGGGTATAGAGAGAGGCCAGGAGCATCACTATTGGAAGTGCTCCCCCTTGGAATAAGAGAATGGGGAGGGGCACCTGAGTGGCTCAGTCGGGTAAGTGTCTGATTCTTGGTTTCAGCTCAGGTCATGTACTCAAGAGTTTGTGAGTTTGAACCCTGCATTGGATTCTGTGCTGACAGCAAGGAGCCTGCTTGCTTGCTTGCTCGCTCTCTCTCAAAATAAATAAATAAACTTAAAAAAAAAAAAGAGAATGGGGAATACATGTTCCTCCCATCACCACTATCTTATGACTTTATTTCCATGCTAAAAGCTAAAACAATCCTTAAATCACACACACACACACACACACACACACACACACACACAACTCATGGCAACAACATATATTTTTGGCTTTAGTTTATAATATAAAAATAGAGTTTTTATTTTTATTTTTTATGAAATTTATTGTCAAATTGGTTTCCATACAACACCCAGTGCTCATCCCCAAAAAATGCCTTCTTCAATACCCATCACCCACCCTCCCACCCCCCATCAACCCTCAGTTTGTTCTCAGTTTTTAAGAGTCTCTTATGCTTTGGCTCTCTCTCCCACTCTAACCTCTTTTTTTTCTTTTTTTTCCTTCCCCTCCCCCATGGGTTTCTGTTAAGTTTCTCAGGATCCACATAAGAGTGAACACATATGGTATCTGTCTTTCTCTGCATGGCTTATTTCACTTAGCATCACACTCTCCAGTTGCATCCACGTTGCTACAAAGGGCCATATTTCATTCTTTCTCATTGCCACGTAGTACTCCATTGTGTATATAAGCCACAATTTCTTTATCCATTCATCAGTTGATGGACATTTAGGCTCTTTGCATAATTTAGCTATTATTGAGAGTGCTGCTATAAACATTGGGGTACAAGTGTCCCTATGCATCAGTACTCCTGTATCCCTTGGGTAAATTCCTAGCAGTGCTACTGCTGGGTCATAGGGTAGGTCTAAAAATAGAGTTTTTAAAGAAGTTTGTACACATCAACAGTGCAAGAAATGGTGATGATTTGGTTAAAATTTTATAAACCACAGAGATACAAAATAAAAGAAAAATTGAAATTTTAATTTCAGGCAGTAGGTTTTAATTTAATAAGCTACTGTGTTTTTAGGTGAAAACCAATTAAAATTATAATTGCATTATAAATTTGAAATTGTAATGAAGGAAATAGCTTTTAATATAAACACATTAACATCAATAAAAACAAAAAATTCCCACTCCAATTAGGCCTCAAAATATTTGTTCTATAGGTGGAACTCAGAGATACAATTAACAAAAACATTTAGAATAAATAGCTGAATAGAAAACCTAATTTCTAATTCATAGTTAGCTGACAATTGTATAGTAGTTTGAGAAAAGCTCTTCTCCTTGTTTGATGTCCCTGAGTGCTACAAGAATGACACATCGAAGTGGGCTGAGGACAAAAAGAATACACAAAAGTTAGAAGTATTAACAAATCCAAGCTCATATTTTTAATATAACCAATTTAGCTGTTATAGACATAATTTTATTCAAATTTTTTACTATTGTCTTAGCTATTTGATTTCCATGAAGAAATAGTTCCTATCCCTGATGGAGACCACAAATCAGTAAGTTTAAAAAAACCATTTTTTTTTTAACATTTATTTTTGAGACACAGAGCATGAGCAGGGGGGAGGCAGAGAGAGAAGGAGACACAATCCAAAGCAGGCTCCAGGCTTTGAGGTGTCAGCATTGAGCCCAATGCTGGGCTCGAACCCACGAACTGTGAGATCATGACCTGAGCCGACGTCAGACGCTTAACTGTCGCTTAACCGACTGAGCCACCCAGGTGCCCCTGTGGTTTAACATTTTAAAATTAATTTGTATCTTTGTATTCTGCAAAGATGAAAACATTACTTAAAATTAATTGGGATTAAAAAAATACTTTTATGAACACCGTAAGACATAAGTAACCTTCAATGTTCCTACTCAGTTAACTTTTCCTGTACTTGTTGAACAGTAGTGATATTATGCTCCAGAGCATATAGCTAAAAAAAAAACCCAACTGTTACATACACACACATAGAGACAGAGTATGTATCAAGTACAGAGAATAGTCAAAGTTTGTTGTGTTTTTAGACAGAGTAGGAGTCGGGGAGAAGGGAAGGTGCGGGGAGAGAGGGGGGGGGGGGGAGAGAGAGAGAGAGAGAGAGAGAGAGAGAGAATCTTAAGCAGGCTCTATACTCAGTGTGAAGCCCAACGAGGGGCTTGATTCCATAACCCTGGGATCATGACCTGAGCTGAAATTGAAAGTTGGACGCTCAACCAACTGAGCCACCCAGGTGCCCCCAAAGAACAGTCTAAGTTTTAAATCTCTTTCATCTTAAAAGGACAATTTAATGGGGCCCATAAAAAATAAAGTTTGCTAGCACCTGGCAGCTCAGTGACATGACATAAAGATTATATTTTCCTATAGCACTGTTGATAAAGAACTCTACAGAATTACTTACATTTAGAAATTGTTACTTGAACACTTTCAGACTTTCCACTTATTGAATACAAATGTTACATTAATAATATGTATTTTCTGAATATTTCCTCTTTTTTTTTTAATGTTTATTTTTTTGAGAGAGAAAGAGAGAGAGACAGTGTGAGTCGGGGAGGAGCAGGGAGAGAGGTAGACACAGAATCCGAAGCAGGCTCCACGCTCTGAGCTGTCAGCAAAGAGTCTAACACGGGGCCCAAACCCATGAACTGTGAGCCAAAAGTCGGGCATTTAACTGACTGAGCCACCCAAGTGCCCCTGAATATTTCCTCATTTTTCATTAAGTTTCCAAACGGAATAGTGAAATGAGCAAAAGAAAGAATAGTGTAATTTAGCCTTTTTCTTCAACAGGGTGTTCTCAAGTAAGATGAAGAACATAATGCTTAAAATGATTAAAAAATGTATTTGAAGATTTTGTAAGTAGAAAAGTAACAATGAATCACTTGAAAAAAATTTTAAGGTTGATACTTATAAAGGACTACATAGAACGAAAATGGGTAATAAGAAGCAGAATGAGCTAAGTTAATGAAAAATATTAAACTTCAAATGAGCCTACATTAATACATTAAGGTATGATGAAAATCAAAATTTAAGTTATAATTTTTTCCTAAGAGAAATTATTCCAAGTTCTGTATAGCTTTTTCTTGGAATATATATATATTTAAAAAAATTTTTTTTAAGTTTATGTATTTATTTTGAGAGAGGACACACAAGAGAGGCAGGGGTGGGGGGCAGTGAGAGAGAGAATCCCAAGCAGGTCCACATTGTCAGTGCAGAGCCCTATGTGGGGCTCGAACCCACAAACCGTGAGATCATGACCTGAGCTGAGATCAAGAGCCAGATGCTCAACCAACTGAGCCACCCAGGCACCCTCGAATATACATGTTTTTTGAGTACAGCAGAACACAGGGGACAGGAAAAGACTAACCTTTGTTTGTCACAGCTGTAGGCAATGTTTGGAAGATACTGTTTTAGCTCTATAGGAAAAACTGCAGGCACATCAAATTCCTGGTAACAGACATTAGCGGCTCTGTCTAGGAACAAGTATATAATTTTTAGAAATAGCCGTTTTAAAAAAGGTCATGGAAAACAGAACTGAATTTTAACACTTGATGCATGGTTTTCTAAATTATTAGAACATTTTCAAATTAATAATCACTATTACCTTCCAGGCATTACTAGATTATGTATGTTTTATTATTTACTTTTTGAAGATCAGAAAACAGAGACTCAGAAAGATTGAAGGTTACATAGAAAAGTCAGGTTTCAAGTTCATATCTCCCTAACACCAAAACCTATGCTAAATGTAGGCGAGATCAAACTTATATTTTTAGGAAAGTCAAGCCCTAGAGAAGGTAAGTGATTCACAAAAGTAGCAACAGAAAGGGGATACCAGTCTAGTTTAACCTACAAGGTTCTACTGAGGCTCTGACAAAATGATCTCTAATGCTCTTTTTTTAACTATTAAAAAATGCTAAAATAATAATGATCAAAGGAGCATTTATCAGTTACCTATATTTACTGAAAAACCAGAAGAAAAATAGTAAATTAAAGAATTCCAATTAATGTATATCATTATTTCCCCAACTTCTTTAATATCTGCCTTCTCAGCATTACAATTTATTTACAGGCTTTGAAAAGCTGAGATGTTAAATTTAACTGCCTCTGGCACTCAGTCATATAGCAAAGGAGGAAAATTACTACTGCTATATTTATATCTTGTCTCACAGACCCATAATGTCAACTTACCATTTGAACAATTGTTGACATACTGTCCTACAGCAAGTGGATTACAAATTTCTGATGTTAGCCATGTACTGTCACTCATTTTTAAAGGACCAAGTTGATCCCTCCCATTGCAAGATCTGAAACAGGTGAAAGCATTAGGTAAGAGATTGTTCTTTTATGTCTTACAGTAAAATCCAAAAGTACAAAATTAATCCTAGAACTGAACAAATCCAATTTCTCTTAAAAAGTTTTGTCTAGTCTGGGATGCCTGGGTGGTTCAGTCAGTTAAGCGTCCAATTTCGGCTCAGGTCATGATCTCACAGTCCCTGAGTTCGAGCCCCGGGTCGGGCTCTGTGCTGACAGACAGCTTGGAGCCTGGAGCCTGCTTCAGATTCTGTGTCTCCCTCTCTCTGACCCTCCCCCGTTCATGCTCTGTCCTTCTCTGTCTCAAAAATAAATAAAAAAAAAAAATTAAAAAAAAAGTTTTGTCTAGTCAATAGGGCAGCTGAGTTGCCACTTAGCAGCCGTCTAAACAGATTTTTATTTAAAGTGAAAAGGCCAGGGTCATGGTCATTTTCCTGTGGCTCTGTGTCCTATCGTTATGTTTGAACATGGGCACTAACTTACCTGTATACGACTTTTGATATTCCTTTGTCATTTCCATCAATAAGTACCCCATCCAGGCATCTAAAAATAAATGGATTTCCAATGGATTGGAAAAAGATTGGCTCATACTTC
The DNA here is from genome assembly GCF_022079265.1 of Lynx rufus. Classification (NCBI taxonomy): domain Eukaryota; kingdom Metazoa; phylum Chordata; class Mammalia; order Carnivora; family Felidae; genus Lynx; species Lynx rufus. The sequence continues at coordinate 125,210,318 of NW_025814823.1, read as the reverse complement.
TGATATACTGTACCTATTATAAGGACATAGCAATATGTAAAAATTATTAACATCATGATAAGCACCTCTCTCTGGAAAATAAACATAACATGAAATGAACTATTTTATTTTCTCTACCTTTTTCTAATATTTTACTCCAGTCTAGATTATCACATTCTCTTTGGCTACTTCTTCCCTTTAAAGAGTGCCCAAAAGTAAATGGAGCAGAGAATCAACTTGTTCACATAGCCAAATAAAATGTGACTATTTTGATTAATTAAAATGTGAACACCACATTTGAGATTCAGCTTTACAAAATTATAGGGGCTTTTTGTTTTGTTTTTGCTTTTTATTTTATTTTATTTTATTTATTTTTTTAAAAATTTTTTTTTCAACGTTTATTTTTTGGGGGGGACAGAGAGAGACAGAGCATGAATGGGGGAGGTGCAGAGAGAGAGGGAGACACAGAATCGGAAGCAGGCTCCAGGCTCCGAGCCATCAGCCCAGAGCCCAACGCGGGGCTCGAACTCACGGACCGCGAGATCGTGACCTGGCTGAAGTCGGACGCTCAACCGACTGCGCCACCCAGGCGCCCCATGTTTTTGCTTTTTAAAGTAGAGTGTTATTTGACATCCATTAAAAAGTCTTTTGGGTTCCTGGGTGGCTCAGTGGTTAAGCATCGAGCTTCAGCCCAGGTCATGATCTCACAGTAGTGAGTTCGAGTTCCACATTGGTCAACTCGAGCCCTGCTTTGCCTCAGGTGAGCTCGAGCCCTGCTTCAGGTGAGCTTGGTTTCTCTCTGCCCCTCACTGACTTGCGCCCTCTCTCTCTCAATAAAAAAAAAAAAAAAAAAAGTCTTTTAAGAAATGTACCTGTTAATAACCAGTTAAATAATGTAGACAAAATGGGAATAAATGAATCTGATATTCAGGTTGTTTCCCCTTTCGCTAGCAGTAGAGGAAAGGAGAAAATTAGTATTTACTGAGTGTGTCCTATGTTACTGGCATCCTAATCTATTAAATTTATTCTAGTATTAATTTGTTGCCAGCTTGTTCTATTTAGCCTTTACAGAGTTAGTTGTGTAGGAGGAAACCAACTCTTTTGCTTAGGGATGTAAAATTAGAAAATAGAATGACTTTTTGAAAACATGTCTGAATTAAACATTTACAAATAATGTAATCTTAGTTTAACAAATAACATACCCTACTAAGCATTCTAGTCAATGATCTTTTTGCAAAGAAGCTGCTTTACTTTCAAAGTGTAGAAATGGCAAGAAGGTATTTATTGATTTACAGGTTTAAACTCTGTCATACCTGTTTTAACCCGTACTATTTTTACCTTTAGTTATCAATTATGTAAGCCAACTGACTTATTCTCTAGTGTTTTCTAAGTAATTCATCAAAGTAGGCCATACTATATTCTACATTTAAACATTGACTACAAAAATTTCCTTAAAAGAAAAGTGCTTTTATTCAAATAAATACTCAAGGATGCTTTCTAGCACATAAAATAATTTGTAGTTATTTTCGAAATCAGGATTTACAAATGTGTGGAAATCTCAGTTTCTAATTCAACTCCTTACTCAAAGGATTATAAGAGTAAGTATTTTGTTGGACTTATATTAACTGATAAATAGGAAACTCTTGGCAAAGCACTAATTGTGTCATTACCAGGATACATAGCTACAACCGCGCCTTTTGGTACCAATCCTCTGGTAACGAAGACACCTTTTCCAGCAGAAATCAATGAGCTAGTTGCTCGGGCAACACTGAAACCCAGTGTCTTATAAAGAATTTCTTCTGGTTTAAAGATATTTTGCTGTTGATGTCTGTATTCAAGCAGTTTCACCCTTGGATGTTGAACTGACAGTAGGTCATGATATTTTGATTTAACGGTTTCTGGAAGCATAGTCAAGATATCTGATTGCTTATTGAAATCATTAATGAACAGAGCCTGGAAAACTTTCAGTAATGTTCCTAGGACATCTTCATCTGAGATAACTTTGTCTTTGGATTCCTCTGGAACATATCGGACGGTCCTGAAAACAGGAAAAGTTTCCATTCACTACCCTTCAAGTGATAAAAGTCAGGCTTCATGCCTTCATGCCTTCTAAGTTACTGGGCTTAATGATTATTCTCATGTGTTTGAAGGGCATAAAACTAAAAAGTTCAAGAAAGAATTGTTTGGGGATAGTTCTAGTTCGCTAACTCCTGGCAATACCTACCCAAGTTACAAATAGCCGGTTATCTGTGAAAAGTCTATCTGTACCAAATGCTGTTGGGTCCTTACATTCATTATCTCATCTTTGCAGACAGGGAAACTGAGGCTTGACGTTGGGGTGCTTGCCCAAGAGCCTAAAGCTGTTAAGCTGGAAAGCCACAGCTCAAACAGAACTAGTTCTTCTTCCCACTACATCCATGGCCATTATGTGAATATCGCATAAGAATCCTCATATATTTTATAGGCATTTAATTACAAAGACAAATTTAACATATACTTTGTCACATTCTCTCCCGGGAATACTTACTTCTTTAATGGCTGCATCATTTTTACTCGCATAATGGTATTATTTTTTACTTCTTGACAAAAAGAAAGCCATTCCGCTTCACAATTCTATAGCAACGGTGGCCCTGAATTCACGTTTCCGCGGAATCAAACTTTGGAAAAGCTCTTCGGTTATTAACTGGCCTTCAGTGGAGCTAGCTTTGCCTATTTAAGTGAGCATTACGTGAGCTTCTTCACGATCGCTACCATGCCACTTACTAGAGCCGGAATTAACAGTGACTCCACCGCCACCCACTCAACTAGATCCCTTTCTTCAGGCATGGACTATTCTAAACCCCACATTCGGACGTGTTTTTAGTGACATTTTGCTCGTTTTTCTGCGTCAGCAAGTTGTTATCCTCACATCCAAGCCGGGCTGCTTTCACCATATAAACTATGGAGCTATGAAAATAAACCTCAGTTTGGCTTTTCTAAGGAACTTTGAAGTATGCCCTGGCGGAGAGAAGGCCATGCACCCTCACGCTGTATAAACTTTGCTCTTTTTCAAAAGTTTCTATTTTTTGCCCGGACAGAAACGCCCGTCAGCGAAGACCTCTAAAGGAGAGCACGAGCCGCACTGCCCGTGAGGGACGCCCGCCTCACAAACCTCACAGCGCGGGGTACTCTGGGAGAAGAGGCCTCAGGTCCCACCCTCCTAAGGCTCCCCACGGTCTTCGGTATCCCAGCTGTCCTCCGACTCCACCAGCCTCGGCTTCGCCCATTTCAGGCCCCGCCCCACCTCAGGTTCTGCTCGCTACGGGCCCGCCCACCTCGGACCCCAGGGTCGCCTGAGGCTCCGCCCACCAGAGACCGCCGTTTAAAGTGCTTGTCGCCGGAGGTTCCGCCCACTTAGGGCCCACACGCCTCCAGTTCAGCTGCCCTGGTGGCGTCGTGGGGCTGAAAGAAGATGTCCCTGGTCTTCCGGCCTCGCCCTCTCACCTCGGGTTGTGGTTTAGGTTCAGCGCGATCCAAGGAACGAAGCGGTACTTGTAACGACGCCATCGCTGCCACAGGCCCCGCAGCAGGCGGCCCGGCATGGCCGTCCCGCGGCGCTGTAACGAGGACAGCGCCGGAGAGGTGGGTCACAGTCTCGGGCCCGCCCTGGTCTGGGGAGGAGCGGAGGCCACGCCGTCCCGCCCCTCTTGGGTCTCCGCCTTCAGTGCCTTGCTCCTTTGCCCTGGGACTCCCTTGGATCTTGTGGCCTCCGTCCCTCTCCTTTATTGACCTCAGCTGGCTGAATCGTAGGTGCGTATAGCTGAGGGAAGCCCTCTATTCCCCTTTTCTTTCTCCATTCGCTCGTGTATTTACACACACGCGCGCGCACACACACACACCCACTTCGGAGAAGTTCAGACCACGCTTAGTTCCAGTGGATGCAAACTACAAGAATCTCTGAAATCAGTACGTGTTTGTTAAGAATTTATGGGGTGCCTGGGTGGCTCAGTCGGTTAAGCTTGGTGGGTTCAAGCGCGATGTAGGGCTCTGCGCTGACGGCTCGCAGCCTGGAGCTTGCTTCGGATTGTGTGTCTCCCTCTATCTCTGCCCTTCCCCCGCTCACACTCTGTCTCTGTCTCTCTCAAAAATAAATAAATAAACATAAAAAAAGTTATCAGACTGATATGTTTTCTACCAGTCTTATTTCTATGTGTTTGTCTTATTTCAGTCTTATTTCTATGTGTTCTGTATTCCTACAGAAAATCATAGATATATGTGTGAATGTTTTAAAGCTATTACAAATATCCACAACTTCTTTTATTTATTCAAAAATGTATTTTGGAGTTTCTTCATATTAGTTTGTATAATTACACTCTATTATTCTGTTTCTACGGTTTTAACATCGTTTATTACTATTTAATTTTCTGGTAAGTGTACTTCGAATCTAAAAAGTTCTCTTCTAGTTTTGGTTTGTCAAGAATTTTTGTTTTAAGTTGATGAGTATCACATGCTTTTCTTTGCTATTTACTGAGGTGATCACATAATTTCTCTATGTTATTTTGTTAATGTATGAATTATACATTGTCAGATGTTACACCATGCTTGGATTGAGATAGCTAGATAGTTATGAGTAACACATTGGTCATACTCTATAGGTTTTTACATGCTTTTGTTGTCTCAAATTTATTTCGAAGTGTGTTATAAAATTTTCAGTGTCGTGGCTTGTTTGTAGTTTTGTTTTCAGGTTTTGGTGTTAGACTTTTGCTGACCTCATAAAATGGATTGAGAAGTATTCTCTTTTCCTCTACTTGTGAAAAAAGACCAAAACATTTGTATAGGAATGGTGTTATTCCTTCCTTGAATGTTGATAGAATTCACCAGTGAAACCATTTGGATTTGTAGTTTTCTTTGATAATGAATTCAGTTTTTAAAATTGAAGTACAGTTGTTATACAATATTAGTTTCAGGTGTACATAGTGATTCAACATTTATATACATTAGTAAGTGATCTCCATCAGAAGTCTAGCTACCATCTGTCACCATACAAAGTTGTTACAGGTTTTGAAATAGCAAGAATTCTTTTTTTATGGCTGAGTAATATTCCATTGTATATATTTATACCACATATTCTTTTTAAAAAAATTTTTTGTAATGTTTGTTTATTTTTGAGACAGAGCATGAGCAGGGGAGGGGCAGAGAGAGAGGAGACACAGAATCCGAAACAGGCTCCAGGCTCTGAGGTGTCAGCACAGAGCCCAATGCGGGGCTTGGACCCATTAACTGTGAGATCATGACCTGAGCCCATGTTGGACGCTTAACTGACTGAGCCACCCAGGTGCCCCACCACATATTCTTTATTCATGTTTTGATAATGGACATTTAGGTTGTTTACATATCTTGGCTATTGTAAATAATGTTGCAGTGAACATGGTGGTGCATATATCTTTTCCAGTTAGTGATTTTGTTTGCTTCGCAGCTGTGAAATTGTTGAAATGTATGGTATTTCTATTTTTAATTTTTTTGGGGAACTCCAGACTATTTCCCATTGAAGCTGCACCATTTTGCATTCCCACCAACAGTACACAAAGTTTCCCTTTTCTCTGCATCTTTGCTGACACTTGTTATTCCTGGTCTTTTTGATACTAACCATTCTGACAGGTGTGAGGTGATATCTCATTGTGGTTTTGATTGGCATTTACTGAAGATTAGTAACGAGTATCTTTTCATGTGTCTCTTGGCCATCTGTATGTCTTTGGAGAAATGTCTATTCAGGTTCTCTACCCACTTTTTAATTGGATTTTTTTTTTATTGAGTTGTATCAGTTCTTTATATATTTTGGATATTAACCCTTTATTGTTTTATTAGTTGCAAATGTCTTCTTCCATTTAGTAGGTTGCCTCTCATTTTGTTGATGTTTTCCTTCACTGTGCAAAAGTTTTTTAGTTTGATGTAGTCCCATTTATTTTTGCTCTTGGTGTCCTTGCCTGAGGATGCAGATCCAAAAAAATACTGCTAACACTGATGTCCAGGAGCTTACTGCCTATGTTTTCTTCTAAGAGTTTTATGGTTTCACATTTAAGTCTTTAACCCATTTTAGTTTAATTTAATTTCGTATGTGGTGTAAGAAAGTGGTCTAGTTTCGTTGTTTTGCAAGCAGCTCTCCAGTTTTCTCAGGACCAAATTATTGAATAGACTGTCTCTTCCTCATTGTATATTCTTATTTTCTGTGTTGAAAATTAATTGGGGCGCCTGGGTGGCGCAGTCGGTTAAGTGTCCGACTTCAGCCAGGTCACGATCTCGCGGTCCGTGAGTTCGAGCCCCGCGTCAGGCTCTGGGCTGATGGCTCGGAGCCTGGAGCCTGTTTCCGATTCTGTGTCTCCCTCTCTCTCTGCCCCTCCCCCGTTCATGCTCTGTCTCTCTCTGTCCCAAAAATAAATAAAAAACGTTGAAAAAAAATTAAAAAAAAAAAAAAGAAAATTAATTGACTGCATAAGTGTAAGGTTTTTCCTGGACTCTAGTCTATTCTGTTGATCTATATGTCTGGGTTTGTGCCAGATCACACTGTTTTGATTATTATAGCTTTATAGCATAGTTTGAGATCAGGGAGTATGATGCCTTCTTAAAAATTATTTATTTATTTTTTTAATGTACATCCAAGTTAGCATATAGTGCAAAGGTGATTTCAGGAGTAGATTCCTTAATGCCCCTTACCCATTTAGCCCATCCCCTCACCCACAACCCCTCCAGCAAATCCTCTGTTTGTTCTCCATATTTAAGAGTCTCTTACGTTTTTCCCCCTCCCTGTTTTTATATTATTTTTGCTTCCTTTTCCTTATGTTCATCTTTTTTGTACCTTAAGTTCCTCATGAGTGAAGTCATATGATATATTTGTCTTTCTCTGACTAATTTCGCTTAGCATAATACCCTCTAGTTCCATCCATGTAATTGCAAATGGCAAGATTTCAGTCTTCTTGATTGCTGAGTAATACTCCATTGTGTGTATGTGTGTATATATATATATATATACAACATTTTCTTTATCCATTCATCCATCGATGGACATTTGGGCTCTTTCCATGCTTTGATGTTGTTGATAGCTCTGCTATAAACATTGGGGTGCATGTGCCCTTTTGAAACAGCACACCTGTATCCCTTGGATACATACCTAGTAGTGCAATTTCTGGGTCATTGGGTAGTTCTGGTTTTAATTTTTTGAGGAACCTCCATACTTGGCTGCACCAGTTTGCATTCCCACCAGCAGCGCGAAAGAGATCCTCTTTCTCCGCATCCTGGCCAGTGTCTGTTGTTGCCTGAGTTGTTAATGTTAGCCATTCTGACAGGTGTGAGGTGGTATCTCAGTATGGTTTTAATTTGTATTTACCTGATGATGAGTGATGTGGAACATTTTTTCATGTGTTGGTTGTCATCTGGATGTCTTCTTTGGAGAAGTGTCTATTCATGTCTTTTGCTGATTTCTTCACTGGATTATTTTTTTTTGGGGTGTTGAGTTTGATAAGTTCTTTATAGATTTTGGATACTAACCCTTTATCTGATATGTCATGGTCTTGGATTCTTGTGTATTGAGAGTTTTTTGATTACTGATTCAACTTCATTACTAGTTATAGGTTTGATCAGATTTTCTATTCTTGATTCAGTCTTGGAAGATTGTATGTTTGTAATTTACCTATGTCTTCTGGTTTTTCCTATTTGTTAGCCTATAATTGCAGGATTTTTCTTATAATCCTTTATATTTCTGTGGTGTTCATTGTAACTTCTCTCTCATTTCTGATTTTATTTATTTGGGCCCTCTTTGTTTTTTTCTTGTAAGTCTGCATAATGATTTGTTGATTTTGTTTATGTTTTCAGACAACCAGCTCTGTATTTCATTAATATCCTCTGTGATCTTTATTTCCTTTCTTCTACAACATTAGTATTAGTTTGTTCTTTTTCTAGTTCTTTTAGGTGTAAGTTTATTTGAGATTTTTCTTGTTTCTTGAGATTGGCCTGTATTGCTATAAGCTTTCCTCTTAGAACTGTGTTGTCTGCATCCTGCAGGTTGTGGACCATTGTGTTTCCATTTTCATTTGTCTTAAGGTATTTAAAAACATTTTTTTTAATGTTTTTAATTTATTTTTGAAAGAGAGAGAGAGACAGAGAATGAGGGGGGGAGAGCAGAGAGAGAGACACACACAGAATCCAAAGCAGGCTCCAGGCTCTGAGCTGTCAGCACAGAGCCCGATGCGGGGCTCGAACTCATGAACCGTGAGATCATAATCTGACCGAAGTCAGATGCTTAACTGACTGAGCCACTCAGGCGCCCCTGTCTTAAGGTATTTTTTAAATTTCCCCTTTGATTTTTTTATTAGCCCATTGGTTGTTAAGTAGAATGTTGTTTGGCCTTCATGTGTTTTTTGTTTGTTTTGTTTTTTTTTTCCCATTTTTTTTCTTCCAAGTGATTTCTAGTTTCATACTGTGTGGTCAGAAAAAATGCTTGATATTATTTAATTCTTCTTAAATTTATTGAGACTTGTTTTGTGGCCTAACATGTGATCTATTGGGAGAGTATTCCCTGTACACTTGAAAAGAATGGGTAGTCTACTGTTTGGGGATGGAATGCTCTGTATATCTATTAAGTCCACCTGGTGTAACGTGTCGTTTAAAACCACTGTTTCCTTGTTGATTTTCTGTCTGGATGATCTATCCACCAATGTCACTGCTACTATTTCATTTACTGTCAATTCTCACCTTTATGTCTGTTAATATTGCTTTATATGTTAGGTGCGTCTGTGTTGGGTGCATAGATGTTTATAGGTGTTATATTCTTTGGTTTGGTTGATCCTTTTATCTTTTGTAATGCCATTCTTTGTCTTCAGTTACAGTCTGTATGTTACTGTGTTTTTGTCTGATATAAGTATTACTCCAGCTTTATTTTTACTTCTATTTGCATGGGCTATCTTTTTCCATCTCTTCACTTTCAGTCTGTGTATGTCTTTATATCTGAAGTGAGTCTCGTGTAGGCAGCTTATAGATGGGTCTTGTTTTTTATGTTTCTTTTTTTTCTTTTTTTTTTTTTTTAACCCATTTACACACCTTATGCCTTTTCTTTGGAGCATTTGGTTCATTTAATTTAATGTAGTTATTGATAGATAGGTACTTACTGCTGTTTTTGTCAGTTGTTTTCTCTTTGTTTTTGCTGTTCTTCTCTGTTCCTTCTCTTGCTCTCTTTCTTTGTGATTTGGTGACTTTCCTTTGTGTTATGTTTGTATTCCTTTTTTGTGTATCTGTTATTTATAGGATTTAGTTTTGTGGTTTATATATAACATGAGGTTCATTCTGTTTTAAGTTGATGGTCATTTAAGTTCAAGTTAAAAGCACCATAGTTTAACCACCCTTACCACATTTTATGTTGTTGATATTATATTTTACATATTAATATGTTGTGTATCCTTTAAGTATTGTGGGTCTAGATGATTTTACTACTTTTGTCTTTCAGTCTTCATAACTCACTCTGGTTGATCATTTATCTTTACTATGTGTTTACCTTTACCAGTTACATTTTTTTTTTTTTTCACAATTTTCTTATTTCTAGTTATGGCCTTTTCTTTTTTCATGTAAAGAAGTTTCCTAAAGGTTTCTTGTAAGGCTGGTTTGATGTTAATGAACTCCATTAGCTTTTGCTTATCTGAGAAGCTCTGATCTATTGTTCAATTCTGAGTGATAACTTTGTCAGGTAGAATATTCTTGTTTTAAATGTTTTCTTTTCAACACTTTGAATATATTGTACTGCTTCCTTCTGGCCTGTGAAATCTGAAAAATCAGCTGATAGTTTTTTGAGGGTCCCCTTATACATAACTAGTTGCTTTTCTGTTGCTACTTTAAAGATTTTGCCTTTAACTGTTGACACTGATTATTATGTGTCTTGGTGTGGGTCTCTTTAGGTTCATCTTGTTTGGGACTCTGTGCTTCCTGGAATGGGATATCTGTTTCCTTCACCACGTCAGGGAAATTTCTGTCAATATTTCTTCAGATAGGTCTTCGACCCCTTTATGTCTCTCTTCTTCTGGTACCCATTATGCAAATGTTTCTCTGCTTCCCACATGTTGTTGCTGAGAATGTTGCCCCAGAGGTCCCTTAAGCTATCCTCATTGTGTTTGATTCTTTTTTCCTTTTGCTGTTCCAGTTGGGTAGTTTCCACTATTCTGTCATCCAGGTTTCTGATCCATTCTTGTGCATCATCTCATCCACTGGTATTTTCTTCTAGTGTGTTTTTTCATTTCAGTTTTTCTTGGGCTCTGATTGATTCTTTTTATATGTTGTTTGTCTTTGTTGAAGTTCTCAGTGTGTTCATCCATTCTCCGGAGTTTGGTGAACATCTTATGAAAATTAATTTGAACCTTTATCAGGTATATTGCTTCTCTCTCTTTTCTTTAGTTCTTTTTCTGAGGTTTTGTCTTGTTCTCTTGTCTTGAGCATATTCCTCTGTCTCTTGTGCCTGTTTGTGTTTGTTTCTGTTTCTGTGTATTAGGTAAATCAATTATATCTTTCAGTTTTGAAAGATTGGCTTTATGCAGAAAGTGTCCTGTCAGGCCCAGTTGTGCAACCCCTCTCCCACCTCCTCATTCTTGAGCCAGGTGCCTTAGAGGACTCTCCTATGTGGGCTGCACGTACCCTTCTTTTATAGCTGGGTTGCACTTGGTGTGAACTCCCTGGTGTTCAGGGCAGTTGTGCAGCTTTTTGTGAGGGCTACCCATGTCGACTCTGGATGTCCTGGTGAGTGGGGCTGGTCCTTGGTCTGTCTGGCTGAGAGTACAGGCCATAACCACTATGGGCATGCTTGTGTCAGAGTTCGCTCCTTGTGCAGCTGGCTGTGAAGTCCTGCTGCAGCAGCTGTGGCCATGTGTGTGGGTGGAATAGGCTTCCACTGTGGCTGGCTGTGACCTCCAGGTGTAACTATTGCAGGTGCCCTAGTATTTGGCTCTTTTCCCCTGGGGTGGAGGTTGCTTGCTGGGGATGGGAGTAGTGGGAGGCCAGGGCTCCAGTACAGCTGCCTCCACCCCCAGGTGTGGCAGGGTGGGAGCTGCTTTGGAGGGGTGCTGGGCTGGGCTGGCACAATCTGCAGAGAAAGGCTGGGGCCAGGTGATTGGTGTTAGCACAGTAGGTAGAGTGTCAGAAATGGCTCCTGCCAGGCTGGACCAGCTAGGTAGAAGGGAAATAAATAAAAAAAAAAAAAAAAAAAGAAGAAGAAAAAGGTGTCTGGTAACACACCCGTCTCTGGAGAATGTTCTAACAGATCCCTGCCCCTCTGGCACATGTCCTGAAATTGGTCAGTGAATCTCTTTTCAGCACCCAGGTGCTTTTCCAACTGCTGCCTCTGCTCTGGAACTTGGGATGATTGAGGTTATGCACCTGCCCTAAAGCATGGAACATAGGTTTCCTATTGCCTTCTGGGTCTCCCACACATAAGTCCACTGGTTTTCAAAGCCAGATATTATGGGCACTCATCTTTCCTGTGCTTAGCATAATGCTCTCTAGCTCCCAGTCTCTTAACTGGGGATCCAGATGTGGGGCTTGGACTCCTTGTTTCTCTTGGAGGGCCTGTATGTTTGATACCCTCCTGCAGGGGATCATTGTGCAGGAGGTGTGGGTACTAATTAGATAATGTCTTCACCCCCTCCCACCCATATTAATGTGGCTTTTTCTTTTTTTCCTTAGTTGTGTATGACATGTTCTGGTAGTCTTCAGTTTGTTTTCAAAGATAGTTGTTCTTTACATAGCTGTAGATTTTGGTATGTCCATGGGAGGAAGTGAGCTCAGGATCTTCTTACTTTGCCATCTTGATCCCTCCTCCTGAATTCAGTTTCCTTGAAAGATGAAGCCCTCTTGAAAATTTCTGTTTCATTTTGTTTCAAGTTTGATAAAAGGTTCTTCGTGAAATTTGTTTATTTATGCTGTCAAACTTTTGACATAAAGTTGTTCATAAATATAGTCTTATATATGATCTGTAGTGAGAACCCCACTTTGATTCCTGATTTTGGTGATTTTTTTTTCCTTTTTCTTCATCCTTGTAACTCGGGTTTTTTCTCCAAAGAAACAGCTTTTGTCTTAATGTTCTCTTTTGTTTGTCTATTTTACATTTTATTAATTTCTGTTCTCTATTATACATTCTACTTACTTTGGTTTTACTCTTCTTTTTCCAGCTTGATTAGTAGAACCTTACATCAATGATTTGAGACCTTCTGTTCTTTTTGTTTCTATGTATGTGTGTATGTATTTTAAAGATAAAGTGGGTATTTATTTGTACTTAAACCTATAAACCACCAGCCAAGCTGGCACTCAGCTTTCTACAAATACTGGAATAATGAACAAGTTAGGAGTTGTAATTAAACCAGCACAGGGGGCAGAGTAAATCAGTGATGCACATTATAACTTAACCCATCACCATAACAGTTGAAGTTGTTAACAAGCCTCACAATCTCAGAAAATACAAATAATCCTTCATCACATGTCTTTGTATTTTTACTTCCCATTCTTGAGGTTGAATTCTGGAGCCGAAAGATGTCCAATTTAGTATTGTATCTAGTTATATATAGCCAGAAACATCTTTTTTTTTTTTTTTAATTTTTTTTTTTCAACGTTTATTTATTTTTGGGACGGAGAGAGACAGAGCATGAACGGGGGAGGGGCAGAGAGAGAGGGAGACACAGAATCGGAAACAGGCTCCAGGCTCCGAGCCATCAGCCCAGAGCCCGACGCGGGGCTCGAACTCACAGACCGTGAGATCGTGACCTGGCTGAAGTCGGACGCTTAACCGACTGCGCCACCCAGGCGCCCCCAGAAACATCTTTTAGCATGTTGTCTATAGCGGCCAACGCTACGGAATCCTCTTTGATTAGACTGCAACCATACCCCCTTGATTGACAGAATAAGCATAATGAAAAACAATATCAAGGAAGAGATACAGACCGTAAAAGACAAATCCTAGGAGAAGTAATACAGCCACCACCCACATTGAGATTGATATATTCATCGTCACACATCTTTAGGCTGTATGTTCAAAGTAATTTGGGAATAAATCTATTGTTTCCTGAGTACTAAAATACTTAGTGGTTTGCTGTATTACACTATGGCTTTCCCTAGCAGTTAGTTTTTGTCTTTCTGTCTGTCTTAATGTTTATTTATTTTTGAGAGGGATAGACAGAGTGTGAGTGGGGGAGGAACAGAGAGAGAGGGAGACACAGAATCCGAAGCAGGCTCCAGGCTCCGAGCTGTCCGCACAGAACCCGACACAAGGCTCCAACCCATGAACTGTGAGATCGTGACCTGAGCCGAAATTGGATGCTTAACCTACTGAGCCACCCAGCTGCCCCTCTCCAGCAGTTTCTAAGATGGACTCCAAATTGCTGACAGAATTTTGCTGGAACTGGATCTGGGCTGCAGGGATTCCTCTCCACAGTTGTGGAGCTGATTGTTCCAGGCCTGGCTGTTGCAGGCTTGGGGGTACCACGTCTGACTGTTCCAGTAATGGTTGCTCCATATTGGAAGGTTTCCGGAAGTGTTCATCAGGTATCCCTGGTGATAGGAATAGAAGTCTGGGTATTCTGGAGAGCTGAGTCACCCTTTTGTTATTCTTTGGCCAGTTGTTTTTCTGCCATCTCTTACATTTCATTCTCTGGTTTTGGAACCAGGTCTTAAACTGCTTATAGCTAAGTTTCAGAGTGTTGGAAAGTTCTTGCATCTGCTAGAGACTGAGGTATTTCTGTGTCTGAAATCTCTCATTGCGTACATACAGCTGGGTTTGAGATAAGATGGTTCTAATCTTCTGTTTGTTGCCCTGAGCTGTATCTTCCTTCTTCCCTGTGATCTTCTCTGTAGAAGTGTGTAGTACTTTTACTCTGGGACTGGTGGAAGTATTGGGCCTGTACTGAACAAGCAGATCCATGGAGGAAGGAAGAGGAGCGATGGTCTCTGTGTGTGGGGTCTCAGCAGATGACATTTGCAAGGATGTATAATTTCCTTCAGGCCCATAAACCTCATACACTGGAGAAGAGTCCCTAGAATTGGGTGCTTTAGGGCAAAGTGGGCATTGGGGCTGAGCTAGATCCACACTCATGTTGCTGAGTAGAGGGTAGAGAGAAAAAAAAGAGGGAGATACAGGCTTATGTATTTAGATGGAAGAACTTAGAGAAATATGAAGATCTCCAGAGGTAAGAGTATCAGAAAGAATGAAGTGGCGTCACCACTGAAATAGCTAAGCGTCAACCAACCCAATTTACCAAAACACTCAATTTTTTATTGAAATTCCATCTAGTTACCTTATAGTGTAATATTAGTTTCAGGCATAGAATTTAGTGATTCACCACTTCCCAGTGCTCATCACAAGTGCCCTACTTAATACCTATCATCCATTTGACCCATACCCCCGCCTACCTCCCCTCCAGCAACCCTCAGTTTGTTGTCTATAGTTAAGAATCTGTTTTATGATTCTTAAACAGAATCTTTGCCTCTCTGTCTTCTCCCCACCCCACATTCATCTGTTTTGTTTTTTAAATTACACATGAGTGAAATCGTATGGGATTTGTCTTTCTTTGATGGACTTATTTTGCTTAGCATAATACTCTGTAGCTCCATCCACGTTGTTGCAAATGGCAAGATTTCATTCTTTTTTAATGGCTGATAATCTTCCATTGCAGATATATAACTTCTTTATCCATTCTTCTATCGATGGACACTTGGGCTCCTTCCATAATTTGGCTATTGTAAATAATGCTGCAATAAACATAGGGGTGCATATATCCTTTCAAATTAGTGTTTTCATTGTTTTTATAATATAATATTTTTATCACTATATTTTGCCATTTTTATTACAATATGTCTTGGTGTGCATCTGCTTTTGTAATTTTTGGGAGTTCTCTGTGTCTTCTGGATCTGGATGTCAATTTCCTTCCCCAGGTTAGGGAATTTTTCAGCTATTATTTCTTCAAATAAATTCTGTGCCCTCTTTTCCCTTTCTTCTTCTTTTCTCTTCTTCTCCTGTAATATGAGTGCTACTCTGTTTGATGGAGTCACTGAGTTCCGTAAGTGAATTCTTGTTTTGCATAATTCTTCCTCTTTCTTTTGTTCAGCTTGATTACTTTAATTACTGTGTCTTTTAGGTCACTAATTTGTTTCTCTGCTTCTTCCAGCCTGCTGTTTATTCCGTCAAGCATGTTTCTCTTTTTTATTGAGCCCTTTATCTGTGCTATGTTATTCCATATCTGTATGTTAATGGTCTCGCTGGTGTCCTCCACTCTTTTCTCAAGTCAAGTGAGTATTCTTATGATCATTGCTTTAAATTCTCCATCAGGTGTGTACTTATATCTGTTTCGCTTAGATCCCTGGCCATGGCCTTGTCTTGTTCTTTGATTTAGGTGAAATTCTTCTGGTGCCTGAGTGGCTCAATCATTGAACATCGGATTTCAGCTCAGGTCATGATCTCACCGTTTGTGAGTTCAAGTCTCACATTGGGCGAGCACAAGCCCCGCTTCAGGTGAACACGAGCCCTGGTTCTGGCAAGCCCCACTTCTCTCTCTCTCTGTCTCTCTCTCTCTCTCTGCTTTTCCTGGGATTCCCTCTCTTTCTCTGCTCCTTGCTTACTTTCGCCCTCTCCCCCTGCCCCCCAAAAAAGAAATTCCTCTCTCTTCTCATTTTGTCTAAGTCTTTGTGCCTGCTTCTGTATGCTAGGAAAGTCAGCTATACCTCTTGTTCTTGAGAGTAATGGTTTTATGAAGAGGAGGTGCCTAAGTATAGTATCACCTATTCCCCGGGCCTGGTGGTTTCTAGACTATCTCCATTGTATGCAGCGTGTTCTTGCTTTGCTGTTGTGTCCTGGCTGCTTTATCTCTCAGGCCAGTAGTCTGCAGAGGCTCTCTTTGTTGTGGGCAGTGTTTCGTCCTTGGCCTGGATGTGGTGAGTTTTACCTAGGTGTCTTCTGGTCTGCTTGTGATGTGAGACCTGTCACCACTGTGCCACTGCTGCCAGAACCAAGGGTCCCCCAAACTCCCATGTCAGGAAATGAGGTGTGAGCATGGGTTTGGGCTGGTCTGGGAAGGGCCTGCCATGTTGGGACTGAGGCAAGCGTGACAGCGTGACAGGAAAGGACGCCTCCACCAGAGTGTGGGGTGTGGGCCTTGGTGTAAGCAAGTTAGGTAGCAAGTGTCTGTGCTGGTTCCTACAGGTGGTCCCGTGCTTATGGTGAGGGACAGGGTGGGAAATGGTGCCTGTGAGTTCTTTTCTTCCAGAAGGGGACTCTCTGAATACTCCCTCTCTGTGACATGCTCTGAGATGAGCAACTACTAACCTCACCATGTGTGCCCCAGGTTCTTTTCAGATAACTGTTTCCATGTCCTAAGTCTACAGAGTATTTGACCTGCCTTTTCTTCAAGAGTAGCCCGATATCCTCCAAGCTCTCCCAGAGCCAAGCTGACCTTTAAAACTGTAGGCTTTAAGCACAACTGGGTGCAAGAACTCAAGCAATTTGGGCCCTCTTGCTTTCCTAGCCAATTGCTCTGGGGATTTGTTTTCCCCCTGTGCTCCCCTCTATGTTTGTCTCTTGCTTTTCTCTGTGGCCACAGCTCCCTCCTCACTGCAGTGGCCACAATGTATTTCTCTCCCAGACCTGTCTCGGTACTTGCTGTCTTCTTCGATATGGCCTCTCCCTTTAGTTGTGGAGTTTGTTTTGCCAGTCTTCAGGTTGATTTCTGGGGTATTTAGGATCATTTGATAGTTATCTAGATTTGTTTGAGAGGAAAGGTGAGCTTAGGTCCCCCCTACTCTACTAGCTTCCCCTGTCTCAAGAATCCAGTTCTTTTATTAAGCCAGAAAGAAAATACCTTTGCAAAAATAGAAAAAATGTCATTCTTCTCACTACTTATGGGGGAAATGGATTAACTGTTTTTTATAAAGGTATGTCATCCACATTAAGATGTAATAGATTTTGAAATTTTATTTTTAATTAATTAATAAGTAAATATTTTAAAACATCAGTTTTCATGTGATACAGGAAATATCAATGGATATATCCCATATAAACGAAAGCTCCTTGGGGACTCTTGGTAATTTTCAAAAGTGTAATAGAGTCTGAAGACAAAAATGTTTAAGAATCGAGTGTTAGAACTACAAACTGTGATGCAAAATTTTGAGGAAGGACATTTCATTGGAGTTAATGCCCATTCTATGAATTACAGTAGTGTATGGCATATTGATAAAATTAGACACAGAATATTTCGAAGTTATTTTGTGCCATAGGACCTAAAATATTTCATTAAAAGCAGAAGAAAAAAATGATCTCTGCTAGTCTTTGTGTGGATTAGCAAAAGCCACTTTTTTTTTTTTAAGCAAAAGCCACTTCTTCCTTCAGCCACTTTACTGCCATCTAGTGGAAAGTAACTGTAATAAATACAAAACTCTTTTAGGACTGTAGTGTGAATGATGCCCCATAGAATTGTGTAGTACACAGTTGGTTGTGGCAGCTTTGAATATTGGTTCTCAACCACTTCTCAGACAAAACTATGAGTTCAAGAAGTTTGAGAACCACTGGCATGAGCAAAGGTACAGAGATGGGATTGAACACAATGGGTTCACAGAGCAAGACTACAGTGATCTGAGTACAGCAAACAATTGCATTAGAAATGGTAGGAAGTAAAGTTTTTAGGCAGACTAAGATCATTGGAAATGTTGAGGTTTGAGGCATTAGGTGGTTGGTGGTCATTGAAGGTTCAGAGCATTAGCATGTAGAAGTAGTTTAGGAAGCTAGATCGGTGGGTAAATAGATGGTGGATGGATGGGTGGGAGCTTGAATGGCCAGCTAGGAGCTGGGTGGTCTTCAGAACAGGAGTCAGCAAAGAAGTTACCAAGTGTCTTGATACACCTTCTCCTTGGTTGTAGCTGTCTGTCAGAATGGGAAAATAGGAATGTCCTGTCAGACAATAAACATTGAGTCTAGATTTTAGATTGAAAAAATAGAAGTCTCAGTGATTGCCTTTTGAGCTTTTTAATTTTCTCAGAGGCACACTGACACAACTGCTTTATTCATGAGAGAGAGGTGACCTAGAGGCAAATGTTCAAATAATTGGTAAAGTTAACACCAAGATCATCCTTTATTAAAGAAAATTTTTACTTTGCTGCCCTCTTCTGGAAATTATATAATTGCTTAAATAATTCTTAACACTGTTGGTCAATTAGTGTGGGCTGAATTGCCATTGAAAGGCTGGAACGAACTGCAAAAGAAGGAAATCAAGGTAAAATATAAAAAAGAAATGAAGCCAAACCAAAAAATATACAAATTTAGAAATATTTTACCAACTTATATTTGAAAATTTCTAATCTGTGGAAAAGTACAATGAACAGCCATCTATCTTTTTTGTAGTTTCACCAATTGTTAATATTTTGCAATATTGCCTCCCTTTCTCTTTTTTTTTTCCTTTCCATTTGAACACGAATTCTCCATATCGGCTTTACAAGAACAACATTTTTCTAAGTAATCCCAATATCCTGTCTTCTAAAATGAACATTAATTCAGTATCATGACTATATAGTCCATACTCAAATTTCTCTCATCTCAAAAATGACTTTGCTAGCTATTTTTTCTTTTGTTATTTGTTTTTTAAATTGGATCAGAGTTTACGTATTGCTTTTAGTCTGTTTTAATCTGGTCTAATTTAGTCTACCCCTGCTTTTGTTTTTCATGACCTAAAACTTTTACGAAGAGATCAAACCTGCTGTCTTACATAACTTTTATGTTCACCATTTGGTGAGAGGGATATTTATGATGTATATTATATATAATGTGTGCTTCTTACTGCATCACATCAGGAGGGACATCATTTCAGGCTGTCCTAGTATTGTTGATACTACATGTGATCACTTTTTTAAAAATGACAACAGACCTTCACTGGAAGATAATGGTTTCCCTTTGTATTTATGAGTAATCTCTAGAGTGATGCTCTGTGACCATGAGAGTATCCTTTTCCCCAACATTTCACAGTGGTTTCAGCATCAATGAGGATTTTTTGCCTGGTCTGTTATTACACTGGGGTTCATGAAGTGATGTGTTTTTAATTTTTTTTTAATGTTTACTGATTTTTGAGAGAGAGGGAGAGAGCATGAGTGGGGGAGGGGCAGAGAAAGAGGGAGACACAGAATCTGAAGCAGGCTCCAGGTTCTGAAATGCCAGCACAGAGCCCGATGCAGGGCTTGAACTCATGAATTGTGAGATCATGAGCTGAGCTCAAGTTGGACCCTCAACCAACTGAACCACCCAGGTGTCCCAAAATGATGTGTTTTAATTGATCCCCATTTCTATATTTATTAGTTTATTAGCTGATATTCGTTTGTAAAAAACAGCTTTCCTTTTCTCATTCTCTGCCCTCTTGTAATCACTGTGGATTCATGGGTCTTTTTTTATTCAGCTTGATAACGTCGTTATCCCACTTACTGATCAAATTGCCCCAAATTTATTCTGTAGGAGCCCTGTTAAGCTGCATCCTTTATTTAATTAATTTATTTTATTTTGTTTTGTTTTATTTTATTATTTATTTTATCTTTTTAATGTAATTTTTCTAAATTTACATCAAAATTAGCATATAGTGCAACAATGATTTCAGGAGTAGATTTCTTAGTGCCCTTACCCTTTTAGCCCATCCCCCCTCCCACACCGCTTCCAGTAACCCTCTGTTTGTTCTCCATATTTAAGAGTCTCTTATGTTCTGTCCTCCTCCCTGTTTTTATATTATTTTTGTTTCCCTTCCCTTGTGTTCATGTGTTTTGTCTCTTGAAGTCCTCATATGAGTAAAGTCATATGATATTTGTCTTTCTCTGACTGACTAATTTCACTTAGCATAATACCCTCCAGTTCCATCCATGTAGTTGCAAATGGCAAGACTTCATTCTTTTTGATTGCTGAGTAATACTCCATTGTATATATACACCACATCTTCTTTATCCATTCATCCATTGATGGACAGTTGGGCCCTTTCCATACTTTGGCTATTGTTGATAGTGATGCTATAAACATGGGGGTGCATGTGTCCCTTCGAAACAGCATACCTGTATCCCTTGGATAAATACCTAGTAGTGCAATTTCTGGGTTGTAGGGTAGTTCTGTTTTTAGTTTTTTGAGTAACCTCCCTACTGTTTTCCAGAGTGGCTGCACCAGCTTGCATTCCCATAAGTTGCATCCTTTAAAAAAAAAAAAAGTTTACTTATTTATTTGGGGAGAGAGCACGAGTGGGGGAGGAGCAGAGAGAGCAGAGAGAGAGAATCCCAAGCAGGCTCTGTGCTGTCATCTCAGAACCCAAAGCTGGACTCAATATCATCAACTGTGAGATCATGACCTGAGCCGAAATCAAGAGTCAGATGCTTAACTGACTGAGCCACCCTGGCACCTGAGCTGCATCCTTTTGACATGTCCCATTAGGCTTATATACTAGGCTCACTTTTTATTTTATTGTGCCAGATCTGAAAGTAGCTGTTTATATGAGGATCTCTGTTTTGTTTTGTTTTTCATTTAGGTTTTCAGCCTTAGAAACCAAGATTGAGAAGCTAGGTGTGCTCAGTGTTACTAAAAAGTATATTTTAAAAACCATGCGTTCATATCCAGTTGAAATTTACTAACATTTGATTTTTCCCCACCTCCTCCATTCACATTTGTATCTTCCTTCTCGCACACTGAAAACCCTCTTCCTTGGTGGCATCAATATATTTCTTTTTTTTTTTTTTTTTAACATTTATTTATTATTGAGAGACAGAGAGAGACAGAGCGTGAACAGGGGAGGGGCAGAGAGAGAGGGAGACACAGAATCTGAATCAGGCTCCAGGCCCCGAGCTGTCAGCACAGAGCCCGATGCAGGTCTTGAACTCAGAAACCGCGAGATCATGACCTGAGCCGAAGCGGGACACTTAACCAACTGAGTCACCCAGGTGCCCCAATATTTCTTATTCACTGTATCCTATAAAATGCAAAATGCTTTGAGAATTAGAACATCACTACTGAAACCAAATATGTATTTGCTTTCCTTTGTTCTTCAATATATCCCACAGGAATATACAGTCAGAAAACTGGTCTCGTTAAACTATAAATATATTTTAAAAAATTTAAGTTTATTTATTATGAGAGAGAGAGAGAGAGAGAGAGAGAGAGAGAGAAGAGAGCGCATGCATAAGCAGGGGAGGGGCAGAGGGAAGGAGATAGAATCCCAAGTAGGCTCCACACCATCAGGGCAGAGCCTGATAATGGGGCTCCAACTCGCTAACTGTGAGATCATGACCTGAACCAAGATCAAGTATCAGATGCTTAACCGACTGTGCCACCCACGTGCCCCATTCAGCTATAAATGTTTTAATTAAGTTAGAAATCAACTGTATTTTTTTAGTCAATAATTTCTCCTTGCCATTTAGTTCAACAAACCTGAGTCTGTTTCAGTCTCTGTATTAGTCAGTGAAGGCACAGAAATGAGATACTGTTCTTACAGCTGCAAAACTCACAGTCTCATACAGAAGAAAGGTAATTCAAAGAGTATAGGCAAGTAGTGAGAGGACCAAAAAGTTAAGTTAGGGATGCCAAAGCATTACAGAAGAGAATCATCTGACTCAGCATGGGTAGGGGTGACCTTTAGAGGAATTAAGAGTAAGTCTTGAAGGACAAGTTGGAGTGAATCAAGTGAAGAGAGGGGCAGGGGTAGAAGAGTGTGATGACAAGAGAGACCATATCATATGTTGGGAAATAGCAATAGCAGGGAAGGTATCTTGGTCATGAGAAGGTGATAGTTTAGAAGGTGATGGAGTAAAGCAGAGGTCAGACCATGAAAAGAACCTCTTAAGCATCTAGACTACTTTGCTTTGCTTTTACTCCTACATAAGTTTTTTTTTTTTAATGACATACAGTATTGTATTAGTTTTACAGGTACAACAATGATATATGTGTATTTTGCAAAATGATCACCACAAGAAGTCAACATCCATCACCACATGGTTATAATTTTTTTCTTGTGATGATAATTTGTAAGATACTCTCTCGAATATACAATATAGCTGTCACCATGTTGTGCTCATTACTGTACGTCCCTAGGACTTACAGCTGGAAGTTTGTACCCTTTAACCACCTTTACCCATTTTGACCTCCTACTAACCCCCCTGCCCTGCAAACTGGCAACCACCAATCTGTTCTCTGTATCTAGGTTTTGTTTTTTTTTTAAGTTCTACATATTTGTGGATCATACGGTCTTTGTCTATTTCTGATGTAATTATTTCACTTAGCTTAACATCTTCAAGGTCCATCCATGTTGTTAAAAATGGTAGGATTTCTTTCTTTTTTACAGCTGAATAATATTTATACACACACACACACTGACACACACGCATCTTTAACCATTCATCCATTTGATGGACGGTTAGGTTTTTTTCATGTCTTGGCTACTGAAAATAATGCTGCAGTGAACATAGGGATGCAGATATCTTGTTGAGAAACTAATTTCATTTCCTTTGGATAAATACCCAGCAGTGGAATTGATGGATCATGTGGAAGTTTTGTTTCTATTTTTTTGAGGAAACTTCATACTGTTTTCCATAGTGGCTGCCCCATTTTACATTCCCTGAGGTGATGTCTCATTGTGATCTTGATTTGCATTTTCCTGATTAGTGATGTTGAGCACCTGTTCATATGTTTAGCCATTTGTATGTTACCTTTAGAAAACTATTCAGATCCTCTGTGCATCTTTTAATCAGATTGGTTTTTGCTACTGAGTTGTGAGTTCTTTGCATATTTGGGGTATTAACCCCTTATGAGACACATGATTTGCAAATATTTTCTACCATTTAGTAGGTTGACTTTTCATTTTGTTGATTTTTTTTTCTGTATAGAAGGTTTTAGTTTCGTATTCCACTTACTAATTTTTGCTTTTGTTGCTTCCACTTTGGTGTCCTATCCAGAAGATTGTTGCCAAGAATTTTTATCCCTGTGTTTTCTTCTAGGACTTTTACATTTTCAAGTCATATGTTTAAGTCTTTAATCCATTTTGAGTTAATTTTTATGAGTAATGTAAGATCAGGGTCAGTTTCATTATTCTGAATACAGTTATCCAGGTTTTCCCAGCACCATTTTGAAGAGACTTTTTTCCCCTTACTGAATATTCTTGACTCCCTTGTCAAATATTAGTTGCCTCTATATGCGAGGTGTATGCCTAGACTCTTCATTTAGTTCCATTTGTCAATGTGTCTATTTTCATGCCAGTACCATCCCATTTTGGTTACTATCGCTCTGTAGTATAGTTTGAAATCAGGAAGTGGGAACTCTCTAGCTTTGTCTTTGTCAGGTTTGCTTTGGCTTTTAGGTGTCTTTAGTGGTTCCATACAAATTTTAGAATTGCCTTTTCTTTTTCTGTGATAATTATCGCTGGAATTCTGATAGAGATTGCATTGACTCTATGGCTTTGGGTAGTATGGACATTTTGACAGTATTAATTCTTCCAGTCTTTGAACACAGATTATCTTTTGATTCATTTGTGTTTAATTAAGTTTCTTTCATCATAGTTTTATAGTTTTCAGTGTCTAGATCTTACACCTCCATGGTTACAGTTATTCCTTTGTCTTTTGTTGGTTTTGATGCACTTGTAAATGAGATTGTTTTCTTTTTTAAAAATTTTTTGTAATATTTTTAAGCTTTTAAAATTTATTTTGATAGAGATAGAGAGCAAGTGGGGGAGGGGCAGAGAGAGAGAGAGAGACAAAGAATCCCAAGCAGGCTCTGTGCTATCAGCCCAGAGCCTGATGTGGGGCTTGAACTCATGAACCCTGAGGTCATGACCCGAGCTGAAACCAAGAGTCGGAAGCCCAACTGATTGAGCCACCCAGGCTCCCCTCTTTATTCATTTTTTAGATATTTCATTGTTAGTGTAGAGAAACAGCTGATTTCTGTTCTTTTGTTGTTAGTTTTGTATCTGCAACTTAAAAACTTTTTTTAAATTGAAATATAGTTGACATGCAATCTTGTATTAGTTTGAAGTGTACTAAGTAATGATTCAATATTTAAATATATTATGAAATGGTCAACCAAACAGTTACTTGGTATTATTTTGTTTTTAATTTTTTAAAATGTTTATTTATTTTTGAGAGAGAGAGAGAGACAGAGCATGAGCAGGGGAAGGGCAGAGAGAGAGATAGAGAGGGAGGCACAGAATCTGAAGCAGGCTCCAGGCTCTGAGCTGTCAGCACAGAGCCTGATGTGGAGCTCGAACCCACAAATGGTGAGATTATGACCTGAGCTGAAGTCAGACGCTTAACTGACTGAGACATCCGTGCACCCCTGTTTTGGTATTGACTGTATTCCTTATGCTGTACTTTTGATCCCATTACTTACTTTATAACTGGAAGTTTGTACCTCTTAGTCCGCTTCAGCTTTTTCCTCATCACCCCTCTCACTCTCTTGCCATTCTACTCCCCTCTGGCAATCACAGGTTCTCTGTATTTATGAGTCCATTTGTTCACATGTTTTGTTTTTTACATTCTACATATAAGTGGAATCATGTGGTATTTGTCTTTCTCTGACTTTTTTCACTTAGCATAATGTACCTGCTACGTCTATCCATGTTATGACAAGTGGTTAAGATTTCATTCTTTATTTTTTTATGGCTGAATAATATTTCATTATGGATGTATATATACACATACACATACCCCACACACACCACATCTTCTATTTCCATTCATCTATTGATGGACACTTGGGTTGTTTCTATATTTTAGCTTTTGAAAATAATGCTGCAGTAGACATAGGGGGAAGCATATATATTTGTGATTTAGTGTTTTTGTTTTCTCTGGATAAATACTGAGGAGTGGAATCACTGGATCATATGGTAATTCTAATTTTAATTTTTTGAGGAACCTCCATACTGTTTTTCATAATGGCTGTGCCATTTTGCATTCCCTCCAGTAGTGCATAAGGGTTCTCTTTTCTCCACATCTTTGCCAACATTTGTCATTTCTTATCTTTTTAATAGTAGCCATTCTGATCAGTGTGAAGTGATTCTTCACTGTGGTTTTGATTTGCATTTCCCTGATGATTGGTGATGTTGAACATCTTTTCATGTGTATGTTGGCTTTCTGTAGATGTCATTTGGAAAAATAACTATTCAGGTCCTCTGAATAGTTTTTTAATCACATTGTTTGCTTTTCAGTGTTCAGTTGTATGAGTTCTTTATATATTTGGATATTAACCCCTCATTGGATATATCATTTGCAGTTATCGTCTCCTATTCAGTAGGCTGCCTTATTGTTTTTTGATGGCTTCTTTCTCTGTGCAAAAGGGTTTTTTTTGTTTGATGTAGTCTCAGTAGTTTATTTTTGCTCTTGTTGCCCTTGCCAAAGGAGAGAGAGCCAAAAAATATTGATAAGAATGATGGCTAAGAGTTTATTTCCTATGTTTTCTTTTAAGATTTTCATGGTTTTGTCTCCTGTGTTTAGGTCTTTAATCCATTTTGAGCTTATTTTGGTAAGTGGTATAAGAAAATGGTTGTTTTAGGGGCGCCTGGGTGGCGCAGTCGGTTAAGCGTCTGACTTCAACCAGGTCACGATCTCGCGCTCTGTGAGTTCGAGCCCCGCGTCAGGCTCTGGGCTGATGGCTCAGAGCCTGGAGCCTGTTTCCGATTCTGTGTCTCCCTCTCTCTCTGCCCCTCCCCCGTTCATGCTCTGTCTCTCTCTGTCCCAAAAATAAATAAACGTTGAAAAAAAAATTAAAAAAAAAAAAAAAAAAAAAAAAGAAAATGGTTGTTTTA
Source organism: Lynx rufus (assembly GCF_022079265.1). Lineage (NCBI taxonomy): Eukaryota > Metazoa > Chordata > Mammalia > Carnivora > Felidae > Lynx > Lynx rufus. The sequence continues at coordinate 125,184,558 of NW_025814823.1, read as the reverse complement.
GTTTTTTACTTATAGCTGTCCAGTTTTTCTAACACCATTTATTGGAGACACTGTCTTTTCCCCATTGTATATCCTTGCTTCGTTTGTCATAGATTAATTGACCATATACGTGTTGGCCTATTTCTGGGCTCTCTATTCTCTTACATTGATGTTTCTGTGTTTAGGCCAGTACCATAATGTTTTGATTATTACAGCTTTGTAGTATAGTTTAAAATCTGGGATTGTGATACCTCCAGCTTTGTTATTCTTTCTCAGGATTGCTTTGGCTACCTGGAATCTTTTGTGGTTTCAGACAAAGGTTAGGATTCTTTGTTCTTGTTCTGTGAAATAGGCTGTTGGCATTTTGATAGGGATTGCCTTGAATCTACAGACTGCTTTGGATAGTATGGACATCTTAACAATATTAATTTTTCCAGAGCAGGAGCACGGTTTATCTTTTCATTTACTTGTGTCATCGTCTGTTTCTTTCATTAGTGTTTTACAGTTGACAGAGTCCAGGTCTTTCACCTCCTTGGTCAAATTTACTCCCAGGTATTTTATTCTTTTTGATGCAGTTGTAAATGGAATGATTTTCTTATTTTTCTCTTTCTGCTGGTTTGTTCTCAGTGAATAGAAATGCAACATATTTCTATATATTGATTTTTGTATCCTGCAGCTTCACTGAATTAATTTATTAGTTCTAACAGTTTTTGGTGGAGTCTTTGGTATTTTCTATATGTAAGATGATATCATCTGCAGACAAAGACATTTTACTTCCTCCTTTCTGATTTAGATGCCTTTTAGTTCTTTTTCTTATTAATTAATTAATTATTTTAGAGAGAGAGCATGCGAGCAGGGGAGAGGGGCAGAGGGAAAGAGAGGGAGGGAGGGTGAGAGAGAAAGAAAGAATATTAAGCAGGTTCCATGCTTAGCACCAAGCCCAATGTGGGACTTGTTCCACAACCCTGGGATTATGTCTTGAGTTGAAATCAAGAGTTAGATGCTCAACCGACTGAGCCACCCAGGTACCCCAGTTCTTTTTCTTATCTAATTGTTCTGGCCAGGAAATTCCAGTACTTTGTTGAATAAGATTGGTGAGAGAAGGCACCCCTGATTGTTCTGGGGGGAGGGATCTGATCTTGGAGGGAGAGCTTTCTACTTTTCATCTCCATAACAAAGTTATGTACAACCCTCATTCTGTCAGCATATTATGTAAATGTTGAGAAATCTCCTTGAATAAATTGACTTTAAGTTACAGATATGAAAACTTAGTTGAGTATGTTAGTGTGCTTGTCATATATAGCCTTTATTATGTTGACATATGTTCCTTCTGTACCCAAATTATTGAGCATTTGTATCATAAAATGATGTTGTCATTTTGTCAAAAGCTTTCTGCATCTATCTGGTGTATCACATTTATTGATTTGTAGATGTTGAACCGTGCTTGTATCCCAAGAAATAATTCCTCTTGTTCATGGTATATGATCCCTTTCCTGTGCTGTTGAATTGGTTTGATAATGTTTTGATTTTTTCTATCTCTATTTATCAGGGATTTTGGCCTATAGTTTTTTTATAGAGTCCTTAGGGCTATGTTATCAGGGTAATGGTGGCCTCATGAAATGAGTTTGGGACTGTTCCTTTGTCTTCATTTTTTGGGAAAAGTTTGAGAAGGATATTAACTCTTTAAATGTTTGATAGAATTCACCTGTGCAAAAATCTAGTCCTGGGCTTTTCTTTTTGGGGAGTTGATTACTGATTCAGTCCCCTTACTTTTATCAGTCTGTTCACTTTTGCTTTTTCCTCATGATTCAGTTTTTTTTTTAATTTTTTAAAATGTTTTTATTTATTTTTGAGAGAGACAGAGACAGAATGAGAATGGGTTAGGGGCAGAGAGAGAGGGAGACACAGAATCCGAAGCAGGTTCCAGGCTCTGAGCTGTCAGCACAAAGCCCGATGCGGGGCTTGAACTCACAAACCATGAGATCGTGACCTGAGCTGAAGTGGGACGCTAAACCAACTGAGCCACCCAGGCTCCCCTCCTCATGATTCAGTTTTGATAGGGACCTTTTTATGCTGCCGTGATGTCACTCTCCCTTCTTAATTTCTTATCTGGACACTGCAGTTATCTTCTGACTTTGTACCTGCCTCTGCTACTAACTGGTTTGATTCTTTAAGATGCTACTAGAGTGATCTTTACAAAATACAAATGCAGTCATGCCACTTGGTGCCAAGGATTTTTCAGTATCTCTCATACCATGTTTTTTCTCCCTCTTCTCTTTCTTCCCCTTTCACCCTAGTCACACCCTCATCCTCAGTATGTCTTTATACACGTTGAGAAATCTCCTTCAGCAAATTAACTTCAAGGGGAAATAGCATTTAGTAATCTCAAAAATAAACTCTGACAGGAATTTCAGTACTGTGGGAAAAGGAACTTGGTGCATGATGCCTTTGCCTCTTACATCATCAGGTTAGCCCAAGTTTATCTCTACATGGCTGGCAAAGTAGGAGGGCCATGAGGCCTGGGCTATGGTGATTCTGGGTTAATTACAAAGTGGTAAGACTGGCTTCAGTCATGGATGGAGTCCTTTAGTCACGGATAATGCCTATCTATTGTCAAATAAATTCACAAAGTTATCTAGATCACAGTAATGGTATATTTGAATGCTCCATATGCAGAATTTGCTACCTGCTAATCACACTTCAGTGGTAAACATTTCACATCAGCGCATATAATTAGACATTGATTTTCTCTTCAGAGGTTAGTTTTCTAGCATCTATAATCAGCATCTCCACTTTCTCCCCATCTCATAGCTCTTTGAAGACAAAACTCCTAGACCCACTTTTCCAAAGTGGCGATTCTACTGTTTTCTACCTTCTTTTGTTTTATAAGCCTGGACCAAAATCAGAGATTAATAAGTGGCTAGCCACAGGTCAAATCTAGCATATGAATTTTGGTTAGCCTACAGTTCCTAATCCAAATTTTAAATTAGTTTCTAATGTTTAAAAACCAGGAAATTACAGATAAAATCCAGATTTCCAGCTTCTTTTGAAAATTTAAAGGCTTTGGCAGTACTTTTTGTTTTGTTCTGTTTTTTTTCCCCCATTTCAGTGTGGTGAGCTCTGACCCCTTTCTTGGATGTGAATTTGGCATAAACTCTCATAAATTTGGCATAAATTTAGCCCTGCTAAAGACCCTTCTAGCCACAAAGAAGTATTTGAGTCTATGCCCTTGGGGTCACTCATTCATTCATACAAACATATATTGTGTATCCAATGTACCTGGCAATTCTTGGTCACTTACATAGGTTCTTCTCCTTCACATAACATTGTCACTTTGATTTCATAGAAGCAGAAATGGAGGTTCAGAGAGTCAAATGGCAATTGGCAGAGCCAGATGTGATCTAGGTTATGTTTCATGCTCTCTGGTTTCTAGGTCCATCCTAATGACCTACTTTAAAAGGCCCATCCTTTCCTCCCTTATGTCATTTTAACCTGAGATTTTTGCTTACAGCTTAAAATTAAGAGAGGACAAACCTAGGGGTAGCTTAGTCGGTTAAGCATCCAATTTCGGCTCTGGTCATGATCTTGTGGTTTATGAGTTCAAGCCCGAGTCAGGCTCTGTGCTGACAGCTTAGAGCCTGGAGCCTGTTTTGGATTGTGTCTCCCTCTCTCTCTGCCCCTCCCTCACTCATTCTCTGTCTCTGTCTCTCAAAAATGAATAAACGTTAAAAAAAATAAAATAAAGGACAAACCTAAAAATTGTCATGACACATAAAGATAGTTTGCAAAAGTTTCTGTTAGTCACTGTTTTCCCCAGTGGCTTCAGTATTTCCTGCATTTTATTCTGTAACAAGTGTATTACTGTATTAGTTCACGTATGCATTCATTGGCTTTTCTGTGTAAGCATGATACACCAACATTTTTCTAGATTATCTCTAACCTGACAGTATCATCCTTTTACACAATTATTAACATCACTTAAATAGAATCAAAGAACAATAGAATTAAAAAAATTTTTTTTTTAACATTTATTCATTTTTTGAGAGACAGAGCATGAGTATGGGAGGGGCAGAGAGAGAGAGGAAAGACACAGAATCCAAAGCTGGCTCTAGGCTTTGAGCTGTCAGCACAGAGCCCGACGCGGGGCTCGAACTCACAGACTGTGAGGTCATGACCTGAGCTGAAGTCGGACGCTTAACCGACTGAGCCACCCAGGTGCCCCACAATAGAATTTATTTTAATTCCTGAGGCAAAAACCTGTTCTCAAAAGTAATGTTTTCTGAAAATGACACAAGTGTACCCTTCAGCAGTAATATCTAGAGGCTATATAAAAGACACACATTTTCAAATACAGAAGCTTTAAAACAGATGTAGACACAAAATGCCCTCTGAACCCACACTTACTCAGTGACATTACCTGTTTTGCAGGGTTGATTCATCTTGTTTCTGTTAAGTTTGGTCCTGTGAGAAATGACTACTGGCAGAAAAATGAAGGATAAAAGTGGAAATGAGTACATAACCACAGGTACAATCTAAGACTAAAACTGTGGGGCAGGCCACGTGAGCTCACTGGCTGGTGTAGCTTGAATTGCAGAATGATTGAAATTGCCCCCTTTCTGCATTTGTGAAATGGAGTATAATCACTGTGTTCCAGGGTGTGACTGACAAATACTAGCTGGTGAGTAAATCTTCATTCCCATTCTCAGCAGGTTAATGTAAGAGGACAGTTTTTGTTTTTTTTAAACACCATACGATTTAAACAGTTGTGTGAACAGAATTAATTAACAGAATCAATTAAGTTTCATCTATGCTGCCTGGGAACAGTAGTAGTATTTATGTGAAAGTACATAACTTGTAAAGCCACATAAGGTAGATTATGTTAAAAAGAGTTAGAATTTTCACTTAAAATATATTAAAAAAAATTTTTTTTTAAAGAGTTCCTCTTCTTGTCAAAAAACCCTTAGATGTTGATAGTGGGGGGGGGGGGGGGCTGTGAATAAATGGGGCCAGGAGGAATATTGGAAATCTCATACACACACACACACACACACGCTATAATATATGTGACTTTTATGTATACATGTAAGATAGCTTTAAAAAAAAAAAAAAATATATATATATATATATATATATATATATATATATATATATAAAACATATATACTAAAGCCCATAGGTAAGCTGGAACAAAGGCAGTCCAGCAGGGGTTGGGCCCCAGGGAGAGAAGGCAGCCTGAAGGGGATTAGGAAGATTGGAGATTGGTTACATGGGTGGAGGACTTGAACAAGATATATTGAGGTAAATGGGAGTCAGAGTTTTTACTGTCCAGGAAAGGAGTTAAAAATATGTAAAGAGGGACCCTGTTTTTATTTATTGATTTATTTAAAGTTTATCCATTTATTTTGAGAGAGAGAGGGAGAAAGAGAGATTCCCAAGCTGGCTCTGTACTGCCAGTGCAGAACCCGACATGGGGCTTGAACTCATGACCTGCAAGATCATGACCTGAGCCAAAATCAAGAGTCAGACGCTTAAACAACTGAGCCACCCAGGCACCCCCCACTTTTTAAATAAAGTGTATTTTGAGAGAGAGAGGCAGAAAGAGAGAGAGAGAGTACCATCCTGTTTTTAAATACCAGTTTCCATCAAAGAAATCTTTGGAAAATGGCTTATCTCCAGGCTGAAGTGGAAGACACACAAGATAGGTCTGAAAGTATGGAAGTGTTCAGAGAAGAATGGTGGCTTGCCAGTGGACAGAGAAGCTAGCTTTCAGAGGCACCCAGTGGCTAAGGATGACAATTTGAACAAATACATGATGACAATAATGGATTTGCTCTCACTGAATAGGAATCTGCAAATCCATTTTGTTATAAATAATAAGTCATTATAGCAAAATGCCCATTAATAAAATACAGAAGGAATGCAGGAACTAGAAAATCACCATCTGGCAACTAAAAGAGTAATAATTCAGAATTCAAGAAAGCAAAGAGCAGAGAGTTAATGGTGAATGAAGAACAAACTATGTAGGCTCAAAATATTACCTCTGCAAAATACTTAACATAAAGCTACATATTAATTATAAAGGGAAAGGATAACTTTGTATTGGTGAAGCCTACTCAGATGATCAGTTAATTAATATCACCAGCATCTGGACAGACTGACTTCGTAAGCGCCTCCTGGTAAGACACACTAAGAAGAGCATAGCATCACCTGATATTCCTGTCACAAAGGCATACTCTGAATCCAGTCATGAAGAAGCATGAAACTCCCAATGGAGGAACCTCTATAAAACAGTCACCTTGTTCTGGATTTGAATGAGTCTTGACAACTACTAGGAACATGTGATGGTGGTTTGAATACTTCAACCATAAAAGACATAATGGGGCAGCTGGCAAAATAAATAAAATTACCAACCTTTGTTCAAAAACTTTTATTTACTATAAAGACAAAACACCAAAATAGGTACAAATACTATAAAATTGGTTCAATGGGGTAAAAATTTTAATTAAAATATCTTGATATATTTAAAATAACAAAGGATACATTTAAGCCAAATTTTCTTAACCCAGAGATTTTTTTTTTTTTTTTTTTTGTAACATTTGCTTACATAGTAAGGTGCTAATAGAAGTTAGCCCTTAAGCCCTGGAAGTCTTAGGAATCATAGTCACACAGCAAATATAATTTCATTGTGAAAGTGAACTTTGGTAGAAGAAAAATCTATAGGACACCTGAGGTAGTAGAACCTGGAATAAACAGCAGTAGACATTATTTACAACTTGAGTACCAAATAACATTAAGAACACAAAAATAATTACACAATACAATTTTCAGTCCAGCTTTGATCCAAAGAAAATAAGAATATTATATCACATTTGCATTGAAAACAAAACAAAAAACAAAACACCACAATTACCAGCAAGCTGAGGGAACTGCAAACAAACTCAAACAATGGATTTGGACATCTAGAGGCAGTTTGAGTTTGAAATGTGGTGGGCATGTGATCTACAAAGTAATACTGATTAGCTGAGGTTCCTCAGTTTATACAGTTTACATTTCTGTCAGACACAGTATTGATCTGACCAGTGATCTTCCAGTACATCAAATGGCAAGAGTGCATCCGTTAAAGCTTGCACATGAGAAACTTGGAAACAATCTTATTAGAGTTGTGAAAATTCTAAGTAGTCACACACAAAAGATAGAAAATAAAAAAGAAAGTCAAGTACAACACATGTAGAGCTACCAAACTTCACATTTCGGTACTATTTTTAACTCTTCAAATATTGCCAATCTTCCAAAACAAAGGAATGTAAAATTTCACTAAGAGACACATTCACATAGAAAAAAAACCAAAAAAACAAAAACCCAAAAAACCAAAACTGTCTTTTAAAAATTATATGCAATATATCCCTGTAAACTTAACTTGTAACTTATTTTACTTCCAATTTGTGTTGTACATTTAAAATGTACTCTATATAGCTTATTTAGTTTATCCTGAGTCTTTGAGAATAACCAATTCTGTTTCATTCTGCAACAATTCAACTGGCGTCTGAAGAGTTAAAATTTAACATCTCAAAAAGCTGTATTAAATATTTAATCAGTACTTGATTTTAAAAGACTCACAAAAAAAGGATAAAAGAGCTGCCATTTTCCTTCTAGATTCCATGTATCTGAATTCCACTCAGATGAAAACCATTAGATAATTGTGCAAAATTCAAGGATTAGTAAGTGGAATCCATTTGACTTTTCTTTCTGAACACATTTTCAAAGTCCCAAGCAGATTTATTTTGTACAAATGCTATTATTAATAGTTGGGCCATTAGTTAATTTTTCTTTAATGGTCAGCCAGGCCTAGTGGAAAGAGATGATGCATGGTAGAAGGAAAATAGCAGTTTCATGTTATTATTAGTGGTGATGACGAATGATGGATTGTTACATACAAAGTAAGACTTCAATGGTGTGAAGTTTCCTACGAAAGAAACCAATACATTAAAAGAACTCAAATAAATTTCAAGGTAATCTTGATCTTGGTTGTGAGCTGCATCACAAAGAATAGTTGATTTTCACTGAATTTATATTTAACCTGCATGAAAAGAGCAGTGACTGACTCAATGAAGGTAGTATTTTATTATATTCCAATTTAAAAAAACAAAATTAATCTGTATTAAAAAAAAAAAACACTTGCAATAGCAAGATATTTAATAAACTCTAGTTCACATCTAGTTCTATTTTTTTTTTCTGGTTTGAAAAGATCACCTTTCCCTGAATATTAAACAAAAGTGAAGGTGAAATGAAAATATAGAACCATAATTTCCAAAAACGAAATGAATGGGCCAACAGTAAAATGCACAGTGAACCACAACTGCCCAGGCATTTAAAAAATAAAGGTCAACTGTGGTTCATAAAGAAGTCATCAACTTTTAAAAATATATTTATTTACTGCTACTTATAGCATATTCTGATCTAAAAGAGGCAGATACTGATTTATAGCCAGTGACAAAAAACTGAACGGAATTGCAGAACCCCCTGCCTGTGATCATGATATGAAATGGAAGAATAATTGAAACATTAAAATAGATCCTGAGCCCCTCAGCTGCTAATATTGCTGAAAAAGTGCTCCAAAAAACCCCAAAATATGCTGCTGTTCATTAGTCATGCAAACTTCATTGCTTTTCTGTTTACCTATGGCCAGTTCTTTGAAAGGCACAGTTTATAGTGTCTGCACAAACTGTGGACTTTTGCATACTAAGCTTAGGTACAGATCATGATTTGTCAATCACATACTTAGGTAAGGGTTCCCACTGGTCTTATTCATAGCTGTTCGTTGGCATGAAGGCCAGCAGATTATCAACGTGGTTCCCCACAAAAGTTTTTTTCTCTTGATGAGCATCCTGTCCCCATTATAGTTTGTGTAAATGGCTACCATGTAGTACGGAAGACTGGATGCTTCAGTAGCTCTCTTGATGGAGGTCTATCCTGAGGTTGAAGTTCCAAACACCGAAGAGCCACATCCCGTAAACCAGGAGACAAATGTGAAGGGATCGATGGAGCAGTAGTTGCACTTGCAATCTGTTAAGAAAACCACCTGTGTTGAAACTTGCCACGATTGGAACTTCTGATGTATTAGTACATGTGCATAGATTTCAAAGCCTCTGTACGTGCATCCTGTACACAGGCACTGAGGCTACAGTGGATGGACTTCCTTCTGACAATCTGTGCAAAAAGTCACCCGCTGGATGGGAGGCTTCCTTTAAGAACCTTCAAATTTTAGGATTTTAGATTGATCAACTACATCCGGATCAGGTCGATCTATGGTTTTCCTTACTGTCTCAAATGAACAAGACTAAGTGCATCAAAATGGTCAGACAGGAAGAGTATTCAGTTTACTATATGCTTTACTCATATTCACTCTCCAGTATGGCTTTTGTGATCTTTGCTTCATCATGCATTTTCTAATATTCAGCACAGCGAGCAATTCCAAGTGAGCAAGACCAAACCTGGCCAGTACATTAGAAACACACCTGCACTGAATGAGGAAGTTCTAGGAGTGTGAAAAGGGCTGGAAGAAGTTATGGCAGGTGTGAGGTGCTGGGGAGCCAGTGCACAGGACTGATACTAGTCACTGTGCACACAGACAGCTGTGTGCTAAGGGCTTCACTAAGACCCAGAAGTAATTTTGTTTGTTCCCATAATAATCCCATGAAGTAGGTGCTGTTATTATACCTATTTTATAACCAAGAAAACAGAGGGTAGACAGAAATCATTTCCCTAGTCACACGGCTTTATGGAACCAGGGTTTGAAACCAGGTCTGTATGGCTGCAAAGCCCTAGCTTTTACCTAGCACATGTCTGGATCAAAAGCTAAAAATCTCAACTATTCTATTCTTTGATGGAAATGGACAGACAGGATTTGGCACCTGACTTGGGTGTACATTTTTTAAATACAGAAAATAGTAAATCAGATTGTAAAAATTTGTGGATTATATACAGGAAGGAAGAGCTTTACATTTTTACACTTGAAAGTCTGAGATATACACGTATTTCACCTAGGAACAATGACTCATTATTTGCTAACTCATTGTTCACAATGACTTTATGGAGCCTAACTACTGTGAAAAATGAGAACCAACTGTACATGCTGCCAGCATTCACCGCACCATATGAATTCCTGCATATGTATACATACATATTTATTTCAAGGAAGATCTACCTGGACATTAGATTGAGAGTTAAGGAGAACCCATGAAAATCTTCCTCCTGCCAATTTTAGTGGAAAGAAGTAATTTTTATATCATAAATACCTTAAATATCAAAGCAAGATGATTGGAGTGTTTTTCTGCATTCCAGGGTGGTTTAGCACAAGCCATTTCTATAATAGCACAGCCAACACTCCATACATCACAGCTCCTACCATATTGCTGACCTCTTAGTACCTAAAATAAAAAAGAGAGTTAATTTGGAAATAGGATCCATTAAAAAAAGACAAAGACATTCTGTAGTTATGGATTCTAGTTTTTTTATTTCAAACCAGAACAATGGTACAAACAGCAATTCCATGGACTAGTCTGATGTCTCATTTATTTCATCAACAAACTTAATCTGTGTGGTACAAAAAATATTTTGGAGAACTGGGAGATTCTGAAGAAGGATCACCTCACAGAATTTCAAAGCAGCCCCAGTGCACTTAAAAGTTAACTATGGGGCCAAAGGACAACCAGTTATCATTACATATGAACACAAAGAGTTCTGAACACAAAAGAAGCCTAATTCAGAATTGTAATGTTTACTTAAACTTCTACTAAGTCCTGCTTCTGTGTCATCTCCCTTTTGAATAGAGAGAGAACAGTTGTTAAGATTTCTAATTATGTGCACTTTGGGCTTACTACAAAACAAGTAGTATAAATTACCCCAAAATTCTTTGTTAGAAATAGCTTTTAAGCAAATCTACAAAAACCCATCTTTTAAAATTTTATCAAGACCAAGATAGAAAGGCAGGGATTAAGAGTCTGAAATCAAGGATACCATTAAAACCTTATTTTTAGACTCATGGACTTCTAAGTGGTAAGCATATACTGAATAACACCGCAAACTAATTTGCTATAATTCTGTCACATAGAACTCCAGATATTTTCTTTCAGCACACTCAAAGCTGCTTCTCACCTCAGGTGCCATAAATGCAATTGTCCCCAATAACTGTCCCTGAAACTCTCCTGCACCAGTTCCTTTTGATGCCAACCTGGCTGCAGCTCCAAAATCTGCAATTCTCAGTCTCTGACCTGTGCTGTCAATTAGCAAATTGGCACCTGTCAACAAAAACAGCAAATGACCTTGTATGTTAAAAAACAAAAGGATTCAAATCTCAGTAAAATACTACTAATAGGACAATCACAGAAGAAGTGGGTATGTCAGAGGTTCAGAGAACTCTCCCCTCTCAATTCGAAGGCACACAGGTATCGACATGTAAAACAAATAAGATCCCAAATCCTCAAAGGGAAGATGAAAGTAAGAAGGCATAAAGAGATACAAAGGCAGACATTTAGTGAAATGTCACTAAGTGTTGAAAATCTTTAATATAATGAATCCCAACAAAAACCTTCCTTCAACATTAAAGTTTTAGTGTAGCTTACATTTTAAGACAAAATTTGTTGAAATATACCTAAGACCAATTCAAAATACACACTGTCAAATACTAGCCAAAGACTTTCATGTCAGGAAACCAAAGCTGCTCTTAAACAAAATAAACTGCAAAAGATTTGAAAGGCTTTTTCTCAAAAAAGTTCATAATATCCCAGTTATTTTAAATAAAACCAGGAATGGGAACTTTTGGGGAGGCAGTAGAAATCAGGAGACCAAGAAAGGTAATCAGAGACCTGAATTTTATACTTGGTTTGCCATTAGTTATCAGACTGAAAAAAAAAAAAAAAATCAGCAGTAAGAATGGAAAAGTCACAGCCTAAGGAAGGCAGATTATATGATTCCAAAGGTTCCTTTCGCTTAGAATGATTCTAGTGATTTGAGTTACTCAGGGGAAACAGTCCCATAGATAATCTCAAGTTAGAAATTATCAACAAAGGTCTGAGTTTTAAAACTACATTTGATTTCTACCTCTTGCTAATAGGTAGTAATGAAAAGAATTCTTACCTTTGACATCTCTGTGAATGATCTGGTTTTCATGGAGATATGAAAGGCCACGAAGTAATTGTTCAGTATAGTTAATAACTACTGATTCTTTGAAGGCTCCATATTTACTGAGCAAATGAGCCACAGATCCCCCTTTAAGACAAACATGTAATGATAGTTATCATAAATTTAAGCCAAATTAAAACCATTGATTACATTTTGGTTACATTAGCTTGCACCACATGAACTCACATTCATGTATGGAATGTTATATTTATACACTGCATCAGAAGTGAAACTGATTTAAAAACTAACACATTCCTAACAATTAGACATTTTCATCAAACTTTCATGAACTAGTGTTTTGGGAGGTCAAGATTTCAGAAAGCTTTAAAACTTAATAGTTTTACATGGAGCCATTTCTGAAATGTACCATTCACCTCTCTTTTTGATAGATACATAAAACACTTTTTTTTTTTTTTTTTTGAGAGAGAGCATTAGGGGGGAGAGGGAGAGAGATTCTTAAGCAGGCTTCACCCCCCAGTGTGGAGCCCAATGTGGGGCCTGATCTCATGACCGTGAGATAAGCCAAAATCAAGAATCTAATGCTCAATCAACTGAGCCATCCAGGTACCCCCAAAATACCTTTAAAAAAACTTTTTTAATGTTTGTTTGTTTTTGAGAGAGAGTACGTGAGCAGGGGAGGGGCAGAGAGGGAGATAGAGAATCTGAAGCAGCTCCAGGCTCTGAGCTGTCAGCACAGAGCCCGAGGTGGGGCTCAACTCACAAATTGCGACATCATGTCCAAAGTCAGACACTTAACCGAATGAGCCACCCAGGCACCCCCAAAATACCTTTCTTAATAATAAGACTTAAATAAACAGTGCTAACATGTTACTTAGCAGAAGGTAAAGAGAATAGGAGGAGCCAGAAGATCGAGCATTAGGCTTCATGTTCTATTATCTACTAGTTGTGACCTGGTACAAGTCACAAACTCAGTAAACCTCACTGAGAAGTATTTGTAATAGTCAACCTGAAAACAACCATCAACCTAGCTATGACCAACATCAGAGAACATATTAAAAATCAACTCTTCAAACACAAAAAATCTAAAAAGTTAAACCACTTATTCATTTGTTACATCCCAAGTTACTTGTTTTACTGTATATATGGTATATTTTGTCATTATTTATTCACATAGATAAGGTTCAATTTTATGCTTCATTGCTTAATTTTTCCAAGTTGTATCTTTTTTCTTTTTTATTTATTTATTTATTTTTAACATTTATTCATTTTTGAGAGAGAGCACGAGCTGGGGAGGGGCAGAGAGAGAGGGAGACACAGCATCTGAAGCAGACTCCAGGCTCTGAGCTGTCAGCACAGGGCCCAATGTGGGGCTTGAACTCAAGAACCATGAGATCGTGACCTGAGCCCAAGTCGGATGCCTAACCAACTGAGCCACCCAGGTGCCCCTCCAAGTTATATCTTAATTTCACTTTTATATTGTCATGTTAAAACATCTCAAATCTGTCCAACTAATGACAGCCACCTGGAAAAATATGGGTCTTATACATAGCAGTTTAAAAAAAAATTATTCTTATAAAAGAATGCTATATAATCATTTAAAAAGAAACACAGAGGGGCGCCTGGGTGGCTCAGTTGGTTAAGCGTCCGACTTCCGCTCAGGTCATGATCTCGAGGTTTGTAAGGTTCAGCCCCGTGTAGGGCTCTGTGCTGACAGCTCAGAGCCTGGAGCCTGCTTCGGATTCTGTGTTTGCCTCTTTCTCTGCCCCTCCCCTGCTCACACTCTGTCTCTCTCAAAAATAAACCAGTGAAAAAGTTTAAAAGTTAGAGACAATATTTTATTTGTATTTAAAGACAAGTTATTTAGGGGCGCCTAGGTGGCGCAGTCGGTTAAGCATCCGACTTCAGCCAGGTCACGATCTCGCGGTCCGGGAGTTCGAGCCCCGCGTCGGGCTCTGGGCTGATGGCTCAGAGCCTGAAGCCTGTTTCCGATTCTGTGTCTCCCTCTCTCTCTGCCCCTCCCCCGTTCATGCTCTGTCTCTCTCTGTCCCAAAAATAAATAAACGTTTAAAAAAAATTAAAAAAAAAAAATAAAGACAAGTTATTTATAGTTTATATTATTAGGGTGATTTGCTTTTAGAAATTCAAGCTACTTAATAAAAATATGTATTCATCAAAATGTTTTTCCTAAATTTAACGTCAACCAGAAAGTTAAATTCATGTACTACTATTGGTAATTTAAAACATGAACATACCTGCCATCCATTCAATGAAGAGATTATAATTGCTCTTCTCACATGTGGCTCCCAACATCCTAATGATGTTGGGATGATTCAAATGGCTCATCATTCTGATCTCTTCTCTTAATGCTTCCACTACTTCTTCTTGCTCAGAAGATGTATTTCTGACATATGTCACCTGTTTCAATAACCACGTTTACAAGGTTTTTAATTCTGATGAATTTCTATTTACAGTTTTCACTGACAATCTGATCTAAAATGGGCAAATTCATATTAGCTTATATAATAGGAATTGGCATTTATGCTCATGGATGCAATGTAGATACTTCATGAAAAGCCAATTCACACGCTTTTAGACAGGGTGTGGCTTAAGCAGTGAAATATCAGAAAAGTGACAAAAAGATGGGACATAGCCAATCCTCCCAAACCGAAGACAGAATGAGAAAAGCCAATTCATGGAAGAACCAATGTGATTTAAAAATGAAAACTTCATTATTTTCTTATCTTGATAAGCATGCTCATCATAAAAAGTAAACTACCAGAGCCCCCGAGATGATGGTACATTGGTAACATTGCTAAAAGGAGTAATGAAACCATACCTCTGTTTATAAAAAGCACAACCAAAAACCAAAAACAGCCACTATGAGGCCCACCTTGATGTTGCATCTTAGAATCGTCATGCATAGTCACACTTGAAGACTGTACTTTGAGGGATCGTTTCTATAATTTGTTAAAATAATCATGCTTCAGCTTTTCAATAGAATTCATGATGCTTTTGGTGCTTTGGCAGTATTTACTTTGAAATTTAGGTTTGTGATAATCAAAGAACAAAAGCATATACACAAAGGGACCTAGCCTTTACTTATTTGCTCATGCTTCATTTTTATAATTTAAATCATTTATGTGCTCACCAGATATTTACCTGTTTAACAGCCATTAAAGTTCCAGTTCCCACATCTTGAGCCTGATAACAAGAAGAAAATGCTCCAAGGCCTATCTGCTGACCTTTTAGCCATTCAGTGTCTTCTCTGTAAGGTTGCTTTGCTTTGGTATGTCCTGGTAGAGTTTCGGGTGTCTACATATTAAATGAAAGCAATATTTTTACTATTAAGTTAAAAGAGGAAGGATCTGTGAAATTAGCCTCGCAAAATATTATTCTTGTTCAGTCTGGCTTCCCAAACTACCTATAAAGTTGACCTCTGAATGGGCAGTGTTGGTGACCAATGTCAAATGCAGAAGTGATCACCATTATAGAACCAACCAGAAATGCCTTTGAAATAGTCAAGGAGTGTGTGTTTAAGCAATGACACGATATTATATACAATGTGTAATTCTATGTGAAAAATTGCTTCTAATTAACTTGTGTAAAAAACATCATTTCTGAATTAGATTTTAGCGGTACAAAGAAACTCTAATCTCTTTAAGACTTGTACTTACATCCTGTTGAATAATGATGATATCCTCTCCATTTTCAACCTGTAGTTGAGGAACTATGGGGAGGGCATCCTGAGACGCTGACATTGCCATGGCAATTGCTAAAGCTTCTTCTTCTTCAGCTTCCATCTTTTCTTTGCACTTCTGATTATGATTCACATCATCTTTGTAGGTATCATCATTTTCATCCTTTTCAGGAGACAGGACAGCAACTTCTGACTTAAAAGTTACTGTTGTGTCACTTGAAGGCATAGATGCTTCAAGAAGGTCCTCAATGCTGGAATTGAGTTCTGTATTGACGTCTAATCTGCATTTCTCTTCTACTGGGGTGAATACTGTCTCATCACTGGGTATAACAGCACTACTGCTATTGCTGCTGCCACCAAAGCTGTCATCACATTTGGAAGTACTACTTTTCAGATCAAGTGTCATGCTATTCTTTGAGACATCTCCTTGTTTACTTGTATTACCTGGGGTAGGTCGAGACGGCTTTGGCCTGTGTATAGTACTAGAAGGCAGGGGTCTTGACTGAGTAAAGATGGGGGAAAGTTTATCTGAGTCTCTGTTTTCAGAACAGTTTCTCTGGAACTGTAGAGAAAACTTACGCTGTGTTTGAGGAGATGCAGAAGGTATTTTGCAGGGAATGAATCCCTGAGGTCTATGCTTAGCGATATCTGTTCCGGTACCAACTGGTGCAGATGGGGCAGATGAAGAAGGAGTTGACAAGGATGGAAACACTAATTGGGAATGATGAGATAAAGGAGAGGAGTTCAAACACTGACTGTGGGGTCTGCCTTTAGTTTGAACCACTGGCTTTGGTTGCTCCATTGTTGTTGAACTAGGAAGTCCTACTGAAATGCTGCCCAGTCTGTCAGTAATGTCTTCTGAATTGGCACTCAGTTTTGTGGCACACAGTACTTTTCCAGTTTTCTCTAAATGGTCTGTGTGCTCAAGGGAGCTGTTCTCTGTGGTTTCAGGAAAGCTGTTAGAGACAGATGCCTGCAAAAAGCTGTCATGTTGACCATCCAAATTGTCTTCTATGCCCAGCTGGATGGCCTCAGCGATTTCCACCTCATCTGCAATAGCCATCAGACGACGACGCATCCTGGTAAAATGAGTGGAACTGGAAACATTCAGCATTTCTAACAGTTTTGAAAATACATGGGGTACTGCAGTAACCATTCTTGCAGAACTCAAATAGATCCTTCGGGAGAGTTTGCCAACCATTGAGTGGGAATTATCAATGGACTGCAAAGCAAAGGTTAAGAGGGACAGCAGCTTTTTATACCTGAAAGAAAAAAACACATTCAATTACAAGTTAAAACTACTGCAAAATATACACAAATAAAAAGAAGCTTATACATTTAAAAACAGTCCTTTCAGTACAAAGGATCTATATATTTTCAATTAAATAGCCCAGGCTTGAGGTTTTTATGTCAATCAAATGTTAAGGTATTAGTAGTAACCTGTGTATGTTCTGTAGTTTCTAAGTCTTTCTAAAATGTGTCCTTCTTTGGGGAGGGGGGGGGCGGGGTAAGGTAGGGATGGGGTAGGAGGGAAGAACAAAGTAATATATTTGCAGAAGAAAAATTACCTGACTTCAACAGGCTCAGCTTGTGAAACATCAGTACTGGCGATATGAGGGTAAAATTCAGCAGGAAATTCCAACAGCAGTCTGTCCATAAGACAAAGGCGGCCCAGAAGTTCTTGCCAGTTGTTTGATTCAGTTTGGTTTCCAAGAATACAACTTAAGACATAATCAACACCACCAATACCAATGGATCCTACAAAAAGGAAATAACAAATAACTGAAAAATAGTGATACTAAAATCTAAAACATGATCAAAATAGCATAAAGACCAAGAAAAATACTCTAATTATATTCATTTTAAGTATTGTTTAGATTAATTCCTATTTCTAATGTTAGCTGACTGAATCAATTTACACAATTACTTCAAAATCCTATATACAGCTGCCCTATCAGAGATTATGGGATTATGATAAGACCTGCTACATTTATTTTAAGTAAAAAGATTTTACCAGCTTTAAGTATTTCTCTGCCAACTGCCAACTCTCCTGCTTGGCCTTTGCACAATTCCAACAGGGTTGATATAGACAGCTGACTTGTGCGACTAAAAATGAAAGAAGCAACATCAGACTTGGATCTTATCCTGGATAAAATACACATTAAAAGGACAAAAGGACAATAGTAATGTAATGCCATATGAAAAGGTGGCAAAAAATAGTTTCACAAGTGTTTGCTTTTCCACCACTAAAATCAATTTACAGTGTTGCTACAGATAATATTCATTATTTAAGGTCTAATTTCATAAGCTTTACCTCATCTATGTTAAGCACAGAATCTTTACTAGTGGCTCTTAGCAAATGTTGATTTAAATAGCAAATCAGATAAAAGGCATATTTTGATTACTTCATTAAAAAAGACAGAAGACTCATTTTGATTTCTGAATTTTCACTAAGAATCTCTTGAATTAAAAACAAAACCTTCCCCTCCAAAACCTTCATGTTCTCTTATATAGCCAGAGTGAGTTCCAAGTATCTTAAAACCTCTACTGTATTTTTTATAATGCCCATCATCGAAGCAACCAGGTAAACAATCTAACTTTAGAATTCTGGAAAGCACACAACTGCCACAAAAGCAATGAAGTTTTCAGAAAAATACTGATTCTCATACTGAAAACCCATGTGATTTTTCTGTGCATTTTGCTAATGATTTGTTAATTTGCCTGTTAATGTTCTTGAGATATTATAGGACTCTCCTTAATAAGAAAATCTCTAATACTTTCAATCCATAGGCTTGGGTAGAGAAAACAATGGAGGAAAAAGACGTAATGAAATGTGAAGCAAATCAAATCTAAGCACCTAATTTTTGAGACCAGTTACAAATGACAGCATGCGATGGAAGGAGGAAGACAAAGGCTGGGCTGAGAGAGCTCCAAATGGGTGTAATGGCAGAGGCACAAGGGTGAGTCCATGCTTCCTTACCACCTGAGACCGGCTGGATGTGAAGAGGTGAGAACCACCAAACAACTGTTCCCAGCTATGCTCACTAAGTGAAAAGTCATCTTTTCCTCCCACTTCACAGAACGGGAAAATAAAAGAGAACCAGTGGTCTCATAAAGGCACAGCCTGAGCTTATTTTACTATGATCATGCCTCACTTCTCTACCTTACTATCTCTACTCTCCCAGTTAGCAATACTCTTGCTCCTTGTCAGTTTTTATGGATATTGCAACGATATATGCAATTTGTTATTGTTGTTTTAAACATAAACTGTCAGAGTAAAATTCCATTACACAGCAAATATGGAATGGTTGGGTTTTTTCAACCAGGTATAATGATTTTATAGGTTCCTATCCTGTGTAACTCATTCTCTAAAATGAGATTATATTTATATCAGCTACTATTCTTACCAACTGGCCTTGAGATTAAGGACATTGCTTTATAATAAAAGAAAATCACAACACAATAATGTGGTTATCCATGCAGTTTGTTAGCCTGGTTTTTACTTGCCATTAGCCCTTCTCCCTAGTGCTGAAAATCTTTCAGTGTTACATTTTAATTTCAAATCTCATTTTAGAAAACAATATTCAAAGCCTCATTTAATAAATATGTATCAAATACTCACCAGGTATGAGGCTTGTTGCTAGGCTTTTAATATAAGAGGGTTTGAAGCAGTTCATCAATAGGGCCTTACCTATTGGCATCTGCACACTTGACTAGGATGGTGTCTACAACTGGCCGGAGAAGTCTCTGCAGTTTGATTCTTTCTGCCAAACTATGGCAAGGAGTATATACCAGCATGGCTCTCAATGTTTTCTGGGGGAGGGAGGGGAAACCTGAAGGTCAGTTTAACTGCATTTGAAAAGCATCAGAGACTCTGGTATAATCTGAGACAATTTAATAAACAATACATAATGATAGGAATAGATTTATAACCCATAAATAAAATAATCCATGAATCCATATTGATACAAATAAAAAACAATAAATAAATAGATGGGGTAGAAAGAAATGCTCTGAACTATTTCTATAATTTTTAAAGTATGTATTTCAAAATGAAAAGAGTTTCCAGTGGCCAAAACTGGAATAATATGAGCAACAACTTAAATGATGACAGGATTGCATTATAACCCACAGACTAAAATACTCATCAGCCTGTATTGATAAAATTTAAAAACTGAATAAATACACAATGAGGCAGAAGAGACAGCTCCTCTTTATAGAAGAATTCCTATTAATGTAGAAGGAATGAGAGAAATAGGAAGTCACCATTAGAATACCACAATAATAACTGCTGTAGACAAGATCCACTGAAAAATGCTAAAACCAGTGAGCGAAATTCTGAAGAGAAACAGGGTCTTTGCATAGTTTCAAAGTATCTGCCTCAAAACATTTATTGTCATTTTATAGCAAGGAACCCCATAAACATCACCTTTACCAAGTGATGAAGGACAGCATCACCAGTACTTGGCACATCATGTACCCCTTGATACAGTGCATTAAGAATGCACATAAATCTCTGATATTCTTGTGAAAAATGCATAAACTGAACCTAATCATGAGGAAATATCATAAACCCAAAATGAGGGACATTGTTCAAAATAAGTGGTCAGCACACTTTCAAAGTGTCAAGATCTATGCGAGACAAGGAAAGACTGAGGAGCTGTCACAGATGGGAAGAGATTAAGGGAGCATGATAACTAAATGCTATGTGAGTTTCTGGACTGGATCCTAAAACAGAAAAAAAGACATTATGGAAAAACTGGTGAAAACTGAAGAAAGTCTGCAGCTTAGCTGTAAAGAACATTGCTGGAACAGAAGAATGTATTTGTTTTCAAGAGATATATGCTAAAGTATATGAGGTGAAATACCATGTCATGATGCCTACAAATTAACTCTCCAAAGGTTCAGCAAAGAATTAGGTATGGCGAGGGAGAGGAAGAAAAAGGAGGACAGAGGGGAGGGAGAGCTTTAAGGGAAGGAACCACTTCTGCCTGCCTTATGCTTGGCGCACTAAGTAATTATAGAGGAATCAGAATATAGTATGATTCTGAGTCCCTTCCCTCTACAGCTCACTAACTAGAGGGGAAACCATCTGAACTTAAGCAACAACCAGACAGGCAGTCTATTGAATAGTCAAGTATGTCTGAAGGTTTGTGTTAGATAACAGTAAGAAGAAGGAGGTTAAAAGTTGGGCCAAGAACATTGGTCTTTATGTTATGCTGGTCCCTGAATATTCTACTTGAAAAAATAGACCAAGGTAAGAAATATTTGGGAAATAATGCATCCTATTCCTTGATCTCATAGATTTCCAATGTACATTAGCTTACTGAAGGTTCCTAGAAGCCTTCAGTGAACAACTCATTTAATTTGTGTAATTCATTGCTTATCAATTTTAACTGAACAAAGAACTCTGTCTTCAAGGGAAGTTTTCACAATCCTGCCAAACTTCCATGGAATATACTTTTGGAAATGCTGCTAAAGCAACAGAAACACCTAAAGGTTTCTAAGCTGGGGAATAATCAAAGTGGTCTTTAAGGAATACTGATGGCTACTGTATAGTCAATGTTCAATGTTCCAGACATTATGATTAGAGGTTTTACATAATCTCATTTCAAACCTAAGAGATAGTATTTTCCTTATAGGTGAGAAACCTGAAATTAAAGAGTCCTAAAATCACAATGCTAGCCAGTGGAAGAACCAGAATTTGAATCAAGGTCTCTATAATCTTAACCTTATGTCCAGATTACCTATGCTAGTCCCAGTTGAACTAGCAGATTATTTAAGTATCCTAGTTAGGATGATAAATTATGAGGTCACTCAGTTCTGACTCCAAATTCATGTTCATAACCATCAGGCTATACTACCTCTCAAAAAGAAGATTTATTAGGCATAGGTGTTATAGGATGATTAGAAAAAAAGTGGAAGCAGAGGGATTAATGAGTTTTGAAACTGGCTAGGTAAGAATTATTCTGAAGCAGTGGTTGTGAATTGGGGCAACTGCATCCCTCCGGGGACACTCAGCAATGCCTGGAGACATTCTGGGTTGTCATGATGGGGAGGAGGGGTAAGAGAGGTGTGTTATGGGTATCCAGTAGAGAGAGGTCAGGGTTGCTCCTACACCTCCTACAGAGCACAAGACAGCACCCTTGCCCCCAACAAATAATTATCTGGCTCAGTGTCAATACTGCTGAGGTTGAGAAACTGTTCTAAAGTTATGTATACTCAGAATGAAAAAAGTCAAATAGCCTCCAAAATTACAAATGAAACAAGCTCTTTATTCCATCTCATTTATGAAACACAACTTCCAATAGGTTAAATTAGAAAAACTTAATCATCTGTGTCCTAGAACCTTCCTCTGTGAAAAGAATCCTGAATTTACATACAACAATATTAACAATCAGTTCTCCTTAACGTGTAACTAATGGCAAATTTTCAAAAAAATCTAAGTAGCTTTGATCACTTGCTATCCATTAAGAACATTTTTAATCTGATCATATGTAAGGTGTAAGGAAAATGTAAAGATATGAAGAGCAAGACACTGTTGTCTTAGGGGAGAAAAGGCAATAGTATATAATAAAACTCGAATAGATTAAAACAAGTAAAATCCAAATGAAGAGATTAAATGGAAAATTGTAATTCTTGGGATTATGGAATAAAAACTTGAATTTTCCAAAATTAAATCAGGTAAAGTAGTTTTACTGGATTTTAAGGATGATATCTATTAGCTTAAAAAAAAAACACTACAACCATAATGCTTTGGTTATATAATAAAGCTACTTACTAAAGCAGCAACGTACACTTTGTAGACAGGGTCAGCACAGACCATTGATAAAACGTTGCAGCATGCCTCTACCACGTCTCCTGAGATACTGGTCTGGGAAGACCCACTGGTGGCTCCAGCACTCGGGCTGCTTCTACCATTGCTCCCAGAATTTCCAGTGCTCTCCCCATTTGCCAATAGCAGAGCCCCACTAACATCATGGGAAAGACGCCTGAGAGCCATCTCTCTTACATTCCAGTTTCTAGAAAATAAGCAGCCAACGAGTTCCATTCCAAATACCTATAATCAAAAAAACACAATGAATTTAATGTGAAGAAAAACCAATAAACCTAAAGTATTTGGAAATAAGCATGATTTTTGAAAAATTGCGGACATTTCTTAAGTCTCTATCAATCTACGCAGGTTCAAATATGTCTAGCCACTTAAAAATCCTAAGGAGGAATTTAATACTCAAGTTTAACTGGTAATTATCAAAAGCCCTTAACATTTATTAGCTCAAATAAAATTAAGAGTGAACTCCATTAAGTAATTAGATGGATATTTATACATTTCTGTACTCTTATGCTTACCAAAGAAAAAAAACCTGTGAAGAACACCAACTCTGAATTCATATTATGGTAGTTACAGAGAAAAAACTGAAGATATAGCCAAATCAAAACAGGCACTGGACTGTCCAAGGGATACAGAGTATTTCTCCTACAGATGACAGTGGTAAGTCAAAAGCTTTTAATGTGATTTCTGTCTTGTAGAAAAAGGTAAAAGAAAAAAAACACTCAGCAAAATTAGATGGAACTATAATGAATGGAGTGGAAAAATCTAAAGCTAAAAGAAAAAAAAAAACTCTTGTGTTCAAATCAGCAAAGGATAATGATATGCCTATAATTAAAGTGCATGTTGGGGCGCATGGGTGGCTCAGTCAATTAAGCTGCTGACTCTTGATATTGGCTCAGGTCATGATCTCACGGTTGTGAGATAGAGCCCCATGTCAGGCTCTGCACTGGGCGTGGAGCTCGCTTAGGATTCTCTGTCCTTCTTCCTCTGCCCCTTCCCTGCTTGCACTCTTGCTCTCTCTCTCGCTCAAAAAACAAAACAAAAAAAAAAAAAAACCAACACATCATTACCATGTGTGCAAAGCCAGAGTCCCTAAATAATGGAAAGAGTACATGGTCTTGACATTATGGGACAATTAACTAAAAGTAAACTTAATACCTAAGAAAATTTATCATATGAAAATTTTTGAAATTTTAGAGATGAATAAACACCATTTTGGGGAAAACAAATGACTTATTTATAGATGTTTTAAGTTAATAAAGGAGAATAAATTAACTAGAATATAGTTAAATTATTATATGCCTGGCACTCACTGTTAAAAAGCATACTATGATCAAAGTCTTAATTCTGTCTTATATTCTTAGTAAAAAACTAGGAATAGATAACATTAAGTGCAACCTAAAGCTTAAACAAAACACACTAGACCACTGCCTTGAAAGAATAGCATCCAATAGCTCAGTATCAATTTGAGAGTTCTCCTGAGGATTTATAGGTGAGGGCCTATGTTAAATATCATTAATGAACCAGTTAAAATAAGGTATGTTTATTAAGTTTGGAAATTTTATTAGATTCATGATAGGTTGATTACATGCTGAGAAGAGTTTCAAAAGCTGCAGGACTATAGTGGTCATAAAAAGAAAAAGGAAATAAATCCTAATGACATATAAACTGAATGAGTTAGTGTGTCCATTGACAAATTTAACAGTTAAACAGAACTTAACAGATTATTGAAAATATTTTACTTCACTTATCTACTGGAGATATTGGTTTGGGATTCATTCGTTCATTCATTCATTCATTCATTCATTCATTCATTCATATTTTACAGAGAGTGAACGAGGTGGGGAGAGGGGCAGAGGGAAAGACAATCTTAAGCAGGCTCCATGCTTTGCGTGGAATTCAACACAGGGCCGGATCCCATGAACCATGAGGTAATGACCTGAGCCAAAATTAAGAGTTGGACACTTACCTGACTGAGCCACCCAGGCATCCCTGGGATTCTACATTTTTAAATATCATGGACTAAAATAACAAAGAAAAATCACTAGAATCCAAGCAAACAACCAGTAGAAATTCTGATTAAGGAAGAAAAAAATATTTCATCCAAAGAGAAAATAAAGGAATAGGAACTGCCCTTACAAATAAAAATGACTAATATAAGGCAAATATCATACATTTTTTTCAACCACTCAGCAATTATTAAGCAGCTATTATATATATGCCATGAAGATACAGAAATGAGAAATAGTAGGAATGGGATTAAACATTTGAATAAGTTAGCACTGAAGGGGTCTAGTGTCTATCCTTGGATAATCCTTAATGTCTGATGGTTCTAGAGATGGGTGGTGAGGCTCCAAAAATTTTTGAAATTTAAGCTTTATAATAAGCAGCATAGTATTAACACCAAAGGTAGAAATTTCCATCGAGTAAGAGTCATGATGGAGGCAAAGTAAAAGTATTTTCTTAAACTATAAACAACTGGGAGACAACTATATTAAGTGGTCTATAAAGGTTTATTTGAGAAATGAAGAACAAGAACCATTTACCTGAATCCATGGCTCAGCTAAATCTTTGTAAGCAGGAGGAATCTGCTGAGTTCCATAATGAGTAAGGTTAAAATTGCTCTCCTGACTCCTTCGTTGTGATCCAGCCAAAGGCTGCTGCTGTATGGTTTGCTGCTGTGCAGCTCGCAGGGAAGAAGGGGAATCCACAGGGCTTGACAACTCATGGCTAATTGAAAATTAACAAAATCTTGTTAAAAATAATTAACAGATTTAAATAACATTTAGGGAACATTTTAACTTTTTATTAGATACGTCCAAATCATTAATTCAAAACTATTACCTGTAGAAATCGTGAGATCTCCATTTAGACCTACAAAGGGGACATATTAAAGGTTCTCTATTTCTTCTACATTCTTCTGCCCCTGAAAAATTAAAGGGAAGAACTTTACAAAAATATAAATGCTTAACATTAAGTAGTTATA
This sequence comes from Lynx rufus, assembly GCF_022079265.1. Lineage (NCBI taxonomy): Eukaryota > Metazoa > Chordata > Mammalia > Carnivora > Felidae > Lynx > Lynx rufus. Next base: position 125,158,923 of record NW_025814823.1, on the reverse strand, counting down.
TATAATAATTGTTGCTAGTGGCTAGTACAGGTTTATATTGAAAGAACCTCAAAAAACAACCTGATCTATTTACCTAGAAGCAGGCAAACACAGTAGGTTAAATTTTATTCTGATGCACATACCTCTTGCAAATGCTGTTTTTTTAGTTACAACATGTATTTTGCTAACTATTTTTCAAAACATTCTGCCCACTTGATTACCTGGTAATGTTATTTCAAACTTGCTTTGATGTTAGCCTGTCATGCCTGCCCAGGTCTTCTACCTCTTCACCTCCATGTACACTTCAAGACCAGAATCATGTTTCTAATTCTGTGCACTCCTTCCATTACTACATGTATCACACTATGTTACATTTCTTTGCTCACACAGCTCATCTCTTAAAGGATCCTAAACTCCAATTCATTGAAAACTTTACCTAAGGGCCTAGATATACTTCTTTTCTTCTCTCCCTAGTCTCCACAAAAGTCATGTTAAAATCCTAAATAATATAGTTGGATCATAGAGCAACTATTCTGAGTGAGCAGGGGGAGGAAAGAGCCACATACAGATTGACATGCAGTGGTGATGCAGCTTGTTCCTGCAGCCGTCTTCACACACAGTAAGACTTTCTTCATCAAGCATGCCCAACAAGCAAATAGGACACATCTGTTCCTCCTCATCTTTGATACTGTAAGGAAGGGGAAATGAAAGCATTAAACAGAAAAGAATATAATACAGAATTAATGGCATAGCAAAAACAGTTTTGGATTCTTTACAATATGAAAAAATAGAAATTCTTGTTAGGAAATCTTACATACAACTATTTGAGAAATTTATTTTTCCTATTAATTAGTAGAGTAACTTTAAATAAGATTTTGAGTTAAGCTTTCCTTGCTATGAGTACAATTCAGTATATAAACTATAATCTTAAGAGACCCATGTAGCCCCCAGATTCTGCTGTTCCTGAAAAACTGGTCTGAATGAGTGATAGTAAAGTAACAGTTTTCTAAAAACTAAACCTGAAAGCTAAACAGGTCTAGCAAAGTCAGGATGCATGATTCCTCAGGTGAAGGCATACTTACTAGTCTCTCTCCCTCCTGACTATCTGCCCCTTTTCTTTATCTCTTTTCATAATTATGGAGCTACATGGAGTGGGGAAATGCTGTCAAAATATGCATGCAGCAATGACAAAAGTTAACAAATACTGGAGAAATTATTTATAGAACAATCTATAATAAAAGTATTAATGGCAAAGATGATCCCCGCTCAAGCAACTTTTCAAATTACACCAAAATTAGCTTACTCAAAAGATTTAGAAAAAAAAAATTCCACAATTCAGTCCCACTGCAAGTATAACTTACTACTGAAATGCTTTTCTGACTTAAAAAAAAATTCCATCCTGGAATTTTTCTGCTCATCTTTTTACAGTATATATTTTGTAAACATTATTTAGATCATTTATCTATAGAGATGTACAATTTCATATTCTACTTGTTACTAAACTCTTCATATACATAGTAAAAATTTAATGGTGGCATCATTTTCCACTGAGTAGATAGATCTAACTACATAAGCATTTATTTATTGTTGGACAAAAGTTGTTTCTGTATTTTCACATTTTAAGAAATAAGTAGAAACCTCTTTGTGCCCACTTCTACATTTCTGATTTTCTTTTCTTTAGCAGTTTTTTCAGGAGTCAAGTCATGTGAGTAGAGAGCAGATATTAGCATACTACAAGGGGATCAAATTAGCCTGTGCCAGCTTTTGTAAACAAAGTTTTTTTTTTTTTTAACACAGCCATCCCCATTCATTCACATATCTTCTATGGGTTTTTCAGCTACAAGGGCAGAGATGAGTAGTTGTGACAGAGACCCAGTGAACCTTAAAGCCCAAAGTATTTAAAGTATAAAAAAGTGTAATAATGCCACTTATTGATAACCATTAAAATTTTTGGTCATTATAGTATGTATGTACCCATAATACCCTTTATATATATAAAAATTGGGTTCATGCATGACATACAGCATTACAACCTAGATTTTGTTTCATGCCATTCAGTATTCTTCAGAAGCATAATTTTAACGGCTGCATGAACTATTCCTAATATGGGTATACTTTAACCACTCCCTTGCTCCATGTTTAAGCTATTCCCAATTTTTCACAATACTGTGACAGTCATATATATAAATCTTGTGCATTTCTCAGATTAAAATTTTTTTCTTAAAAAAAGGTACATTTACTGGATCAACAAATACAAACATTTAAAAAATCACATTGTTTTTTTTTTTTTTTTCCCAGAAAGGCTATATAGCACTTAACATACAGTGAAGCAAATCCTTACACAAGAACTGAATGGTCTTCATTACAAAGTCTCTAAATAAATTTGATACCTTTTTTTTTTTAATGACCATTTTCTTAGTTATCAGGTTAACTAAACCATTTTCATGTTTGTTTCCATTTTTTTTTTTAAGTTTATTTACTTATTTTGAAAAAAGAGAGAGAATCCCAAGCATGCTCCACACTGTCAGTGCAGATCCCAACATGGGGCCTGACCTCAAGAACTATGAGATCATGAACTGAGCTGAAATCAAGAGTCAGGACGTTTAACCAACTGAGCCACCCAGGCGCCCTATGGAATTCTTGTGTCAATACTGTCTTCATGCCCTTTGCCCACTTATGTACTGGGACCTTAGGTTCCTGTTTGCAGCTTTAATTTTTTTGGTAAAGTTTTTAAAGTATATTCCAATTGTCCTAATTGTTTTTTTTACTGTTTCTTATATAATTTAAAATTAATACAATGCAATCAGGTTTCCAGATAAGTTTCTTTTTATTTTAGTCTTTAGATATAAAAATTTGTGATTACGTGAAACATAACCTACTTAGCAACACAGTATAATCTCAGTAAAATCTAGATTATAGCTTCTGTGGTTTCTCTGCATGGATACATTAATCCAAATGAATTAATATCCATAGTATAGCCAGCCCATATTTGGAAGGTACCTTTGTTTATTTTAGAGAGAAACTTTCTAACTTAACTTTGGCTACCTGGTTTTAAAATTTTTTATTTTTTCCAAAATAAAAAGCTACAGGAATGTCAACCAAAAGGAGAAAGGGTCCAGAATAAGTTTGGGTCAGGAAGCTTGAGAAATAAAATTCATTCTTTTCATCTATTTAGAAGAGATAAGTAGTAAGAGAAAGAGTTCTGAACTAAAAGTCAAGATGCTGAGGTTCTGGTTCTGCCTTTGCTCACCTGAGTGGCATGACCTCTTTTGGCTTCACTTATCATGGAACCACATAAACTAGAAATCTCTAATTCCCAAAAAGCTTGTAAAACTCTATGATTCTAAAACAAATTCATTTAACCAAAAATAAGGAAATTCAAACATTTACTTTTCCTATAGGTGAAAAAAATGGTCTCTCCATTTTTCACAAATCCCTTGATCTGATTACTTTCTATTTGTGAATTCTGAAGTAGTTACAATACGTAAAAAACTGATGGATGAAGATGGGATTTAATCACTTAGACCCGTGCTTCTCAAACAGGTGCCTCAGGAACACATAGGAGGTGCCCTTTTAAGAAAAGCAGCACTCTTTTCTGGAGTGATTTAAAAAACTCATTTTTACATTAAGCCCAATAAGGAACTTGGAAAAGAAAGATAACTGACAAGAATTTTTATAATACTAGAGACTTGAAAAATTTTTCACACTGGTCATTTTAGGCTATATCCTTCAGTATTGTATGTTCATTCTTATCAGCTAGGCAATGAAAAAGTTTGAGAAGTGCCGTAGATTTTAAATAATAATTGTGATTAATGGCTACTGTATCTCTTAATTACAATTGATTAGTCTGTTTCCAAGAGTATCCTTGGGCTCTCACAAGTAAAACAGCCTGTAATGAGGATTCCCTGAAAAGATCTATGAAAGAAGTAGTGATGTCATACAATTTAGAGATCCTGCATTTCAAAGTGATTTTGGAAAACCATTTGCCTTGTATATAATTTGTTAATAAAACTATAGACATATTTTTTACACAGTGCTGCACCTTCATTATCTGCAAAAGAGTGATAAAACCTACCTAATGAGGTTGGCCTATGAACAGAATAAGACAACGTATTAGATGCTTGGCACAAAGTAATGACTGATAAACAGTAGCCACTTACATTTATACTTGCCACTTGATTTTTCTTGTCAAATGACTCTACTATATTCTGATATTTAAGGTGCCATTTTTCAACAGTGTGGTTTTTCAGGACGAGAAGTCCACATATATATATGCATATATATGTGTGTATACACACACATGCTCAGATGATCTATGTTGTTTACCCTTGATTTTAACTTCAAAGCCAAGGTTCAATAGGTCAATTACTTTAGAGCAACTTAACAAGTAGGTATAAAAAATTACCTCTAAAATTAAAAAGTAACACTAGATTAATGCTTTTAATTCCTTAAATAGTACTAACCTGTTTTCTGAACTAGATGTAGAAGTACTAGATGATGACAATGTATGAGAATTTGACATGCGTGAAACAAACTTCTGGATGGTGTTACGAGATGGAGCTTTGATCCTTGAGCTACGCCTACTGTGATATTTCTGGAACAAACTTTCAACCTAACATTGAAAAAAAAACAGTAACAATGATATTCATGCCATAATAACATATAAAGAATTCTATAGAGGTTGAATTATTTGTCTTTTATTTCATAAGTTTTTCACAAAGCCAATTTAAGAGCTTCAAAATAACAGCAGGTCAGTGTTCACATTCTTTTCAGTCTGGAGGAAAAAGTCAATAGATTATAAGAGATAAGGCTCAAATAATTCTTCTGTGTCTTTATAACTTCAAAATGACTCCTCATGGAGAAGTGTCAGGAATGAGCCGTAAAAATTTATTAACAATTTTACTCTAAGGTACTTATTAAAAATTACCTCAAAATTCTTTAAAGTTTTTCTCCATAACATTGGGTCTGAAGGTTCTAGTTGAAACACCCGGAGCATAACAAATAACAGATGGATACAAAATGTTCCACGTCCACAGCTGCAGTTCTAGAGAGTTAAAAGAGAACTTATGGGTTAACAAATCTCTAGCTCTATTAGAATTCCTAAGATGATCACTTTTTTTTATATTTCCAAGTTTAACAAAGTTTCTATTTGCTTCATTATTCTTATGTAAGATATATAAGGATATGCAAGAAAAATCTATGTATGAACTAATCTCTTATTTTTGGTTAATTTATTAAATAGATCAAATCTGTATTCTCAAGTAGCAACCTTCACAAATACATTAAATAAAAATGTTTATCAGCCCAAAATATTTTTTAAACTCACTTTAGTTTACTGAAGAGAAATAAGTCATCTAAACTTAAGAAGAACAGATACTAATAAACTGTAGAATGGTGAAAGATCCTACCTGAGGCCCAATAAACACCCGGTATTTATTGTCTGGGCTGTCTCCTCCAATCAGGAAAGAGTTGGGTCCTATTTGTTGCAGTAAGTACAGCCTGGCCCGCATGACTTTGTTTACACGGCGGTTTGTCTCCTCAGGGCTGTATGGTGAGAAGCCATCCGGGGAAGGGGCTCTTCTAGGTGGTGTGATTCTCCCGCTCTGAAACTTCACAACATTGTTTTTGTATTAGGTAAATTGCTTACTTCTTGATAAGAAACACTTACCTTAAAAAAAAGGTCGTATCAGATGGCCATGTGGCATTTTATATTCTGAAAAAATGCCCCCAAATATAATGGGACAAAATGCATATTGCAAATGCTTTTATTTGACATACTCATCACAAAGAAACTTCTAAAATCACAGTCATCCCTATAAATAATGATAAATATCTGGCCAAGTGAGACAACCATGTGATAATTTTACAAACTGTAAATATTTGAGTTCTTTGAAGAGTATTATGTAAACCAAGATGGAAAGCATAAAAATTCACTTAGAAGCAAGCACAATGACTTGTTTCTAGTGATAAAAATTAAATATCCAGTTTCCTCACTTCCACTTAAGGTGTTACCAAATGCTCTTTTGCAAGAGCATATAAATGCTGCCATGCAATTCCTCCCATGGTGCAGTCTGTAGAGAACTAATGGCAAGTGACTTTCCCCAGATTAAGACATCTCACCAAAGGCTGATAAAACTTCTGTGGTGAGGGTGACATATACCACTCTCATTCTACCTCACTGATTCCCCTAGAACTTGGTCTTTCCATCAGTGGTCAGTGGGAATTCTAATTCTTTTTGACACCTAATTTAATCGTTAAAGATAATAAATGTTGGTGAGAACACGAAGCATTAGAACCGTGCTGGTAGGGAAATAAAATGGTACAGCTCCTATGGAAAACATGACCCGGCAATTCCACTTCTAGGTATAAACCCAAGAGAAGTGAAAAGTTATGTCCACCCAAAGATTCATATACATATGTTCACAACAGCATTACATATAATAACCAAAGAGTGGAAATAACCCAAATGTCCATCAAATGAAGAATGGTTAAGCCAAATGTGTATATCCACACAAAAGAATGTTATCTTCTATAACTTAAAAGTATAGTACTTCTGGGGTGCCTGGTGGCTCAGTTAAGCGTCTGACTCTTCATTTCAGCTCAGGTCATCATCTTGCAGTTCGTGAATTTGAGCCCTGTAACCACAGTGACAGTGTGGAGCCTGCTTGGGGTTCTCTCTCCTTCTCTCTCCGCCCTTTCCCAGCTCTTTCTTGCTCTTTCTCAAAATAAATAAACTTAAAAAAAATGGAGTACTTTTAAACATAAAGAGAAGTGGGTGTATCAGAAATTAGTTTTGAATGTTAAACAACAAAAAAGAGGAAGAATGATATGGCACAACTAATACTTTGTGTTAAAATATGAATGCACATGGCAAAAATTCACACACTGATAATTTAAAAAAATTTTTTTAATGTTTATTTATTTTTGAGAGTGGGAGCAGGGGAGGGCAAGAGTGAGTTGGGAATAGAGGATCTGAAGCAGGCTCCAGGCTGCTGACAGCAGAGAGACCAATGTGGGGCTTGAACTCATGAATAGTGAGATCATGGCCTGAGCTGAAGTCGGATGCTTAACTGACTGAGCCACCCAGGTGCCCAATGCACACACTGATAAGTAAACACAGTTTGTGGGGGAAAACAAAACTAAAAGAGAGTATGGATACAACTTATATGATGCTGTGTGAAAGAAGCCAGTCACAAAAGACCACATATACTGCATGACTCCACTTACTGTATATGTAATGACCAGAAAAGGCCAATTATATATAGTCAGAAAGTACATTAATGGTTGCCTAGGGCTGAGGATAGACTGCTCATTGGTCTGGGGTTTCTGGGGTGATGAAAATGTTTTAAAGTTGACTGCTATGATGGCTGTAACTCTGAGTAGACCAAAACCAAGGAACTATATAACTTAAACAGGTAAACTGTACTGTATAGGAATTATATCTCAATACAGCCATTATTTTTTAATAGGCAGTTATTAAAAAAAAAAAACAAGTACACGTGTACATGTTATATGACCTAAGTATTCATATTATGGATTTGCTCACAGATGTGCAAAATGATGTATGCCTAAAAAGTATGTTTGCTTACTTTTTTTTAGTAATGAAAGTGAAGAAGGAATATAAATGTCCATTAGTATGAAGTTCATTAAACTATGATTTATCCAGATAATGAAATGCTAAGTTGCTGTTAAATGAGGGGTAACTTTGACATCTATCCTAAAGTGGGAGAGGGCAGGGAAAATGTAATTTGTATGTACTCGTGGTAGACTTTTACTTTGATGGCTCCTATGAACCACACTGCCCAGTACTTGCACCCTTGTGGAGTCCCCCACCACACTGATTCTGGGTTTGCAACTGGCATGTAACTACTTTTGGGCAATAAGGCATTAGGAAATAAGGCAGCTTTATAAGAACTTCCACACTGGACTTGCCCTCCTGATACACTTTTTTTTTGGCTTAACAGAAATTTGTTTCACAGTTTCTGAGGTTAGAAGTCCAAGAGCAGATGTCAGCAGGGTGGATTCCCTCTTAGGACTGTGAGAGAAAATATGTTTCATGTTCTCTCTTACCTTGCAACACTTGGTGTTGTGCTGTGAGAACGAAAGAGATGTCAGCAGCCCCCAACTGTTCTAGCATCCCAGCTGAAACACCAGATATGGGAGTAAGGAAGCATTTGGATATTCTAACTTCCACAGATGCCATGAGGAACAGACAGAAGTCACTCTTGCTGAGCTCCACCTAATTTGCAGATTCATGATTGTTCTTATTTTAAGTTTTGTTTTTTTTTAATAGCTCATTTAAAGGTGTGTCAACATAAAGCCAATAAATACTGGTAGGTATCTTGGGCTTTAATGTGAAAAGATTCACTTAATTTTACTTCTGGAAGGACTTATATGCAAATCTCCCCTTGGTAGGCATGACCTTAATCATTCTACCATTCACTCATTTGCTCTTCAAGTTTAGAAAGTCAATTTTAACTTGCATTTTGCCACTAGAGGTCTCATTCTTTCATTTTCTCTCTGGAAGTTAGCGCCTATCATTTTGTAAATCTCTTTGATGTCTGATTTAAAATAGAAGACAGCTGGATTCTCATTGATGCTTCTGCATTCAGTCTGCTGTGATACTATGTTCTGGTTAAAGTACATGAAGAAAATGTGGCTTTACAAATATATGTAGCTGGGAAAGGTATTGTAAAAGACAATAATTATGAACACTCTTTTGATACTACTCCAAAGAAGTGGTTTCTTAAAAGAGACTGATATGGAATCTGAAACCACACCAACAAACTTTTCCTACTGTTACACATTAAAATCCAGATGGTATATCTCACACAATTTGAATGGATCATTTACCTAAGGATGGTTTTGTTTCATCATGCACTGGTCATCGGGAAAATACTGGTTCACTAAGTTATGCAGATCTCTCAAATGTTCACACATTTCACTGTGTGATATATATGGAAAAAAAAATCACAGTTGATAAAATCACTGATCTCATTAGAAAATTCTTTTAAGGATTGGGAAACTGTCAAGCTGACAGTGGTAGATAGTTTTCCAAAATTCTAATTTTTGCGTGAAATCTCAAATTTTATTACCACTGGTGAAAAAACATTTCCGTTGCCTTCCTTCAAGTTCCTTCCTTCACTTAACTAGTCTTAAGGAAAATGCCAAATACCCAAGTGAAGAATACATCTTCTATTGTCACAGCTTTAATTCAGGTGAATGCACCAGCAGCTTTACCCACCAATTTAAATGTTAATGCAGTGAAAGGGGCAAATAACATCTCAGTTTTATTACCAAATTTGCTTTGAATTAACGGATCCACAGAAAAGGTCCCAGGACCTTCCCTCTTCCCCCAACGTAGGGCTTGTGGACCACACTTTGAGAAGTGCTGCTTTAACAGATGTCTAGCAATATTTTCTGTGTTACAGATGAATCTAAAAATTGTAGAAACTTAACATGCTTGTTGAAACATTAACTTACAGGTACGGGGGAGACTCTCTTTCTCCTCACTCCTGGAGATTCAGATTTCACTGTGCGGCCCGCCGGGGAGCTGCCGGGAGAAGGACTGCGGCGGCCCTTGGGAGCTGGTGAAGCGGTGCTTGCCTGGCTTTCTCCTGGAGACTCAGCTGCCAAGCTGTGAGTTTCAGAACCGTCTCCTTTAATAGGGATTGGTTTTACCACCTAAATTAAAATTCCAATATTCTCATTACTTAAAAATATAAAAAATAAGTAAATTTGAACACAACAGACTAAGAGATGAACTCAAGTTTTTCATCACACAATATTATACAAATATAACAGACAACATATCAACTTTTGTTTAGTCTTACTTCAAATGATATAAATGTAAGACTTTTTACCCACAGATTTCATTAACGTAGGCTTTATCACTAGTTAAAATGTTATTATGTAATTTTAGAAATTTAGCATTATCTGTTATTATGTGCCCTAAATCACTTAACATTAAAAATCAACAATCACAGGTTAGTAAACAAATGTGAAAAATAAGCACTTATACCTTCTACAGTTAACTTATTCAACTAGATTAAAGTAGATGTTTTTTCATTTCTATTGAGAAAATGCAGGATCTTGAAAACAATAATGGGAGTAATTTATGTGCCCAAATAGTCTAATCGATACAAAGCCATTTTGCCTTTTTTTTTTTTTTGCAATGTTATGTTACAATAGTTTTGACATATATTTCAGAATCACCAAAAGAAGCTAGATATTTAAAAGATCAATCTCTCAAGCACAAATGCAGGCTATAAAACCTGCTATTTCTCAACAGACCTAATCTAGCTATGACCAAAAGGCCATACACTGTAGCCTTAGCCAACCATCCCCGCCTTCCTTCCACTACTCTTCTACTGTTCTACTAGCCAGCTGCTGTGCCTACCACACACGCCTAACCTGGCCTTGTCCTGCACTCTCACTCCCACTCTCCCTTCTAATCCACATCTCTAGCCTGCAGCATACCAGGTAGCATACCTTCACCTGGTGAAAACACCCATCTTTTAAGGCTCGGTTAAAATCCTACCTTTAACAAAAGTGCCCTTAACTCTGTCAGCCTGACATTTTTCTTCTAAGTCATCATTGCTTTCTGCCCACTCCACACATTTGGTGTATACTCACAAACTGTTCTGTGGTATTTCATGCCTTTATTTTTATTTATAAGTTGCATTTTCACAACTGGAGATATTTATACCTCACTTACATTTCAAGAAGGATCTGATGTAATTTATATAAGACACAAACACAATCAGATTTCCCAGGTAGACTATAAACTTCTTAAGGGTAATATGAAATCTGTAAACTGTAACATACAGGGTAGTATAACTGAGCTAAGGACTACGTGTCACATGTCTTATTCCACATATCTCTTCCCTCTTTAGCTCTGTCTTGTATTTAAGGATTTGCCAGAAAGGGGACAGTGAGAAAAACCAAAATTTCGTCTTAGAAAATGGAATGTCCTTAGTTTATATGTAATAAAGGATTGGCTTTATTGGCTTCTTTTTAAAAAGTTGTAATTTCTGCTTTATGGTATTCTCAAAAGATTTAGACTCTCCACTAGCACAAGGAGCTCCAGAAAGCAACACATTCAAATGGCTTTACCTACTCAAAAGTTCTTTGTAGTAACTGGGTAGAAATTTACTCCCTTCTATAAGTTATTTCAATAGAACTTTCGCTTTTCTAAGATAAATTCCTGATTTCTTCATCTTTATCCTCTGACATGATTGCTAAAACAGTGAGGGGTTCTCGCCATACTACTTCCTATGAAAAACAAATGGAAGAAATGTGGAAGCTCAGCTGGAAAGGAAAGGACTCATGAGTAACACAGCTTAAAAAGCTGGTAGATAAAGGAACAATATATTCTATATTGGCTCCATGGGTAAACACCAGTAGGTAGAACGTGCAAGACAACACAATGATGAGGGATGTCTATGTGGCTATCAAGCACTTGAAATATGGCTATGTGGCTGAGGAACTAAATTTTTACTTTATTTACATTTAATTAATTTCAATTTGAACTTAAATAGGCAAGTGGGATGAATGGAGAGCTAGCTGGTCATTTGGCAAGGGTAAAGGTCAAGGGTTTCAAATGTCAGGTGAGTAGCTTGCCCAATAACTTTTATGATTATGCCCACCATCCCTTTGCCTACCCCAAACCTAATCAATCTTAACTTATCTTTGTTTATAAAGGACAAAAACTTGCCGATACAGGCTGATACGGGATCACTTAACAATTGAGGTCTACCTCCTTTGTAAGAATGAGAAGCACATTTCATAGTACTTGTATACCTTAAAAGAGAATAACCATGGCAAAAGATGGAGTATGACGTTCTCTCCTAATCCTAGTAATCTGGGTTTCTTTCCTCAAACCCTGGGCATCTTTTAAATTTACCTCAAACTCTATGAGGCTATTCAGTTTTTGGTTTCCTGGATGATTTCTGGAACTCAGATCTTTGGATCCTATCTTAGAGAGAGAACATTAGAAAAATTGCTTTTCTTTCTTAAAATACAGTATAAATCTCTACCAAAAGGATTTTAGACACTGACAGTAGGGGGCAGTGTTGCTTTAAGCATTAGCTACCCAATCCAACCAGTTCAGTTTCTAGAACAATTTAAGGTGCTTAATGAGCATAGTTTTAGCTATGTTTTATTCCAAGTGGCTAGAATGGTAAGCAAATCAAATAACTGCACTTAAAATCAAGGAGAAAAAAAAAGCTTACAAGAGGATCTACTTATGCTTAATTTCCCATCTCTTCCTATGCTTTCTTCCTTATGGCAGGTAAACAGACACTTACCACAGGGCCCCTCCTATTTCTTCTCTCCAGCCACTCGTGTTTCCAGGCTGGCATACAGGTTGCCTTCAGTTTCTCCCTGATCATTCGTTCTTCTGGGCGATCATCCATCTTATGCAACCCCTTGAGAGTTTCTTTATTCTCCATCTCGCGACTAAAATGGAGGGAGCAATAAGAAGGAGATTAGTATATAAAAAATTTCCAAGAATAAACAGTATTTTATATTTTCAGTGGACATGTAACTAAAAAGGTAACTCCTAAAACCTCAAACGATTTAAGCCAAGTATGAAAGAAAGTGTCACTGTGAATCGTACATACTCTGTTTTTCAATGTTGTATGGTAATGTGAGTGTAATAATGCCTTTAAAAAGAAAAGTTCTATTTAGAAGGTGCAGGCTTACTAATACTACTAACACAGACCTTTGTTTACAGGTAGTTAACAAAATGGATCCCAAGACATTAAGTAACTGCATTAAGAAACACATTCATGAAGACTGCACTGCTTCCATTTATACCACTCTCACATACTTGAAGTATTTAATAGACAAATATTTAGAAGAGCATTTTACTACTCTAGGATTTCCAATAACTTAAGGATTTCCAATAATTTAAGTAAATATAGATAGAATCTGGTGGATATTCTCATTTTCCAAAAAAAGCTAAATCAATATTTAATAAGCTAAGTGAAACCTAACCACATCTTCTATGATCTCACAATATTTGTTCCAAGCCTAAATGATTAGATTTGTATTCTTGTAACATTATTTCCACATCAAAGTATTGGGGACACTCCATATATAAAATGTAAAAATTGGTAGAAACATGTGACCTTTACTCCATAATATACTGTGGAGTTATCAGAATAAAATAATCTGTAAGCTAGTAATTTTTGAAAATTAATCCTAAAAGGCTCCTAAAATTATTTAGCCTTTAATAGGTAAAGCATCCACTAATTTCAAATACACTTATATCCACATGCAGATATACACAACAGATATAATATACATATGCATGGATTTTAAAACCTGATTCATAAGGAAACAGTTAAAGCATTTGCACTCTGGGAGAAGTAACAATTTAAAAAATACTAATAAGCTAAGTTCAATAACTATTTTGGAAATTCTATAAAGCTACAGAACTGATTTTTTTACATAGATAGGAAAAGGAAATACTCAAGGAAATACCAGAGATGATAACTGCAAGCTTACTAAAAAGTGAAATGCAAACTCCTCTAGGAATTTTCCAGATAATTACAACCACAGAGCAGCAGTATCTTCAGAAAACCACCAAAACTTAAAACTAAATATGCACTAGGAAGTAAATGGTTAACTGGTTTTCCTAAAGCATCAATTCTGGAGGGGAGTGAAAATCAACAAGTTAAACATCCCTGTGCAGAGATTGGTCTAGAGAGTTTTAGGAATGCAAAGAGTACAAAACATTTGAAAACTTGCAAATCGGCATTAAGAGCATGTAGTAGAGTATTTCCATCACATGGTATAAAAAAGCTGTCAAAAAAAAAAAAAAAAAGAGGCTACCTGAGAAGAAAAAAGGTAAAGGAAGGAAGGAAGGAAAGAAGGAGATTCTTTTATTTACTTAGAAGTGCCTGGCTGTTTTTCCTGCTCTGATTATAGTATAAAATATAACTTTTGGGGTATAGAAGAGAAGACTAGAGAAGGAGGGAGGAGAGGGAAAGGAAGAGAGGAAAGAAAGGGAAGGAACAAGAAAGAAGAAAAGGAGAGGAGAGTGAGAGAGTAGGGGGTGGGGAGGGCTAAGGGAAGGAAAAGGCAGGGATAGAGAAACGTTTTCACAAAATTTCATCCTGTTCAGTTACTACTTACCCAGGGAAGCTCAGATTTACAGGCAACTGAATTTATGGGCTGACTGCATACCAAAAATTCACTTAACAATTCTCTAGTTTGAAAAGCAAACACTTTCCCCTCCAGTAACAACGTTGCAAGGCGTGGCTAGGTTCCCAGGCTAGTTCTCAAAAAATAAGTCACATGGCAGAACAGTACATTTTACACCAGAAGCTCCTGCACTCCCAGACAAGAGAGCTTATCTTCCCTTTGGTCCTAAATGTCTCTCCTCCCCCACATTTGTTTTAGGAGTATCTCTTCTCCATTCTGTATTTTCAGTGTCTATCTCCCAGGAACCCACCAGAAGACTCTCCCTGTCTAAACACCTCTTCCTGGAAGATGTGGCCTCCTTAAAGTTGGCATGAGTTGCCTCTTTCCTTTTTGCTTGTTTGAAAATACTGTAATTATTTAAACCAATTTCTCAATAAATAATAGGGAATGAGCAAACTAGTAGTTCAACTTTTACATACATCTGTTTCTTCAGAACAAGGGAGTAAAATGGAAGTGCTGGGTCAGACCGTACACAAATTTAAGATTCCTGATAATACTGGCAAATTATCTTCAAGAAAATGTATCTTCCATTCACAATCCCTCAGGTCAAGTTGCCATCTTAGCTGGTCTGTACTAACAGACTCCTAAGGGGGCTTCTTCACTTTGAATCTTACTCCAGTCCAGGTTTCACAGAGCAGCCAGGGTCACTTCCTCTATTAAAACCCTCCAGTGGTTTGCCCCTGGGCTTAGACTAAAATGTTTAAAAGGTCCACTGTGGCTATGCACCATGTGGTCTTATCTCAACTGAAAATCACCTAGACCTCTACCCTACCCTTGTGTTTCTTTCACTGTCTAAAAAATTCCAACATCTTTCCTGCCCAAGACTTTTGCACAGACAGACTTTTGCAGAGCTGTTAGCACAAAGGCTGATGCAGGGCTTGAACCCATGAATCCGAGATCATGACCTGAGCCAAAGTTGGACACTTAACCCACTGAGCCACCCAGGTGCCCCTTAATGTTTATTTAACTTTGAGACAAGAGAGTGTGAGTGGGGAAAGGGCAAAAAGAGAGGGGGACAGAAGATCTGAAGCTGGGTCTGTGCTGACAGCAGAAAGCCCGATGTGGGGCTCAAACTCACCAATCAGGAGATCATGACCTAAGCCGAAGCTGGATGCTCAACTGACTAGGCCACCCAGGCACCGCCCCCACCTTGTTCCATTCTTTGACAGCACTGTACTTTACCTTTAAAGTACTCATTGCAATTTGCAAACCTATTTCCCGACCCCCCATCAAGAACTATAAACTCTATGAAGGCAGGGACCAGTGTTTTATCCATCATTATATATACAACATCTAACAATGTCTGGCTTATGATAGGTATCAAAGCATATATTAAATGAATAATCATGTATTAACATCTTTGACAGCCCTAAGAACCTTCCTAGTTTTAAAATTTAATGACTACTCATGTTATTCTTTTTATAGTTCTGTTTTTAATTAAGACTACAGTTGCAGTTTAGATGTTATTTAGTAGAGCATTTTTTTTGTTCCTAAATCTGTAAATATAAACCAAAATATTCTAATATCTTCATAAATAATAATTATATATCATTAATTATAAAATGTGTATTTTTCACATTTTAGTATCTCTGAAATCTGAATGCCTCTTACAATCAAATGTTGTAATTTATGGCAGGGTTTATATAAAATAATGGTTCCATTTACAACCAATGGGATCTTAGCTTCACTGAAATATACAGTAAATCCTAATTCTACTGACTAGGAAAAAAATCATGTGTGTATGGATAGAGAAGTCATGTGTCATCTTATCCAATTAACATTATAGCTATAATAATATTAATATTAAATCTTAATCTTAAACCCACAAACTAATCTAAACAGATAGTTGCTAAATCACCAGGAGATTAGAGGGCCTCTAATTCATTTTGGTTAAACAAGAGTGTTCTGGAGAGTTATTTTTGACCTAGTACCTACAACCAATACCTGTTATTTTATCTAAAGTAATAGCTTGTATATTTCTGACTCTTTGACAAAACAAACATTATGTATTTTGGGAAAGTATTTTGAAGACTTTAAAAATAAATGAAATTTTAGCCAGACAAATATGAGAAACTTAAACACTGTTACAGATTAAGCTTTATCTTCCTTTCCTGTTTATTTAGAAAACATGAGGTTTCTTGCTTTTTTTGGTTCTAAACATTCCTCAGAATAAATTTGTGATCAATCTAGAGTGTCAGAGAACCTTTCTCTTCTGAGGTTAGGCTTCTTGTTCTAGTCTCCTTCTAGAGACAGAATTTATCTGCTAATAAATGAAATGGTTCAGTGGCCCCTTCTTAATGAAGCCATTTGGTCCTTTCTTTATCTGACCTCCCACGGTACCAGCTATTATTAAATGGACTGTCACTCTTATAGATGTCCTCTCCCTTAACTTCTAGATGATTTTTTCCTATTTCTGCTTCTGACTCTCTGACCTCACTGGTATCATATATAGACCCTCTTCCATCAGCCCCTTAAATATTAGTCACTGCCCTCTTCTCAATACTCTCTTAAGTACACCAAGATATTTCATACCTCTCTGCTACTGCAGATGGTTTTTTTCTCCTGACAGAACCACCCTATCATCTTACATGCCTTCATCAAGAACTTCCTACTCCCACTCTACAGCAGTTGCCACTCCCTCCCACCATGTTAATATTAATTATACAGCATAAAGTCCAGTATTGGTTTAAGTATCCGCTTCCCTCACCACACTAGGAGCTCTTCTGGGACAGACCGCAACATCATACTCATTTTTGTATCCAGGCAAATGTCCTGGACAAGCCACAAAAGGCACCCAACTCGAAGCCAGGGCACCTATCTAGTCATAGCCACCTCCCCTTCTGAAGGTAGTGTCTGATGCTCAGGGGCACTATGGTTTATAAACGTGAATCCCTCCAGCAGTCACAGTTGGCCAGTGCAATAATTTGCCCTCGTCCAAAGACCCTCTATACTAGATGGTATTGTTATATTTTAACCAGATCTGCCCACTGTGGGAGTTTGCAAGATACATGGATGTGTCACTGTAGGAAGAATGGCACCAAAATAGAGAAAAAAGCAGTAACTAGGAACAGTGAGACAAAATAAGGGAGAGCAAAGAGAAATTATAAGGAAGATGAGGTCAGCGATGGAAGGACGGAAAGAAGCAATGAAAATAAACATGAGAGTTGTACCTGGGTCCCCTGATACGTTGTTACCCGATAAGAGCTACTTTTACACTTCCCTGGGTGGTGAATAACCAAGTTCTCCAGAGACTGCATGTGTTCGCTGCAATGGAGGAAACTTCATGGGTCCTTTTTACATTGTACTGAAATAAACCCCATAATCTCTCTCTTCCCTGCATCCCCAAAGAGTCTGACTACAGCACTAATACAGCTCATTGCTCTGGCACACAGAGGATATTCAAAAAACACTCAAAAATAGAATCCTACCAAGTTAACTATAATTTTTTAAAAGCTATTTCTTAAATAGTTCATTTTTAGCATGGAAATATGTTAGTCAACTAGTAATATGGAGAAGTAATGGACAGACTTACATCATAATAGAAAAAGTAAATGTTACATGACAGGCAAGGTGTTAGGTGCTTTATATATATTTACAGGTACTTCACCCTCCCAATAACCACATGAGGTCATTACCATCTGAGGCTTGGAGAGGCAGGCTTACAAGCCTGGGGTCAGACAATATATAAGGAGCAGGACCAGGATTCAGACCTTGGTCAATCTGACTCTGACTGCTATGGCAGGTCACTGTCAATTCTGATTTTGTTTTTACAATGAGTCAACGCCAGGTATCTGTGCTATTTATCTATTTGATAAGAATACAAAGAAGTTTAAACAAGTTTTTACAATGGTGACTAAGAATTTAAAAGCTCATTAATTCTCTTCATTAATAGAGCATTTCACTGTAATAGGAGTGTATAATGATCATACGAAACCTTTCTGGAAATTAAGAGGTTTAACTTTAGTATATATGAAGATTGTCAAACAGTTCACATTATGGATAACTTTATATAGAAAGAATCTTCATTCTTTCAGTATCCAAGGAATCTCACAGAACCCTGGAAATACACTGAATTATTTGGGACAGGCACAATTAAGAGCCACACAACTGAGGTCCGCTTGGGAAGTTCCCATAAGAGTAGGAATTCTTATGCTAAAACCCACAGATTTTGTTACCAAGGGGAGAGGAGAGTAAGGGAAGAACCCCCTTCCAAAACAAAACTAGTCTGTTGTGGGACCCTTAAAATTTAAGTTTCCAAGTAAAGGTCAGGAGAAGGAATGACTTAGGTAAGACTGGGGAGAGAGTCTGGTGAAGCATATGGCTAACAAAAGAGGCTAACAATCCCTTAACATCGACAGGGCACTGCGCTAACAGTTCCACATGGGTCACCTCAGTCAATTCCCAAGACATGGAACTTTTATTATCCCATTGGCAAAAAAACAAAAACAAAAATAAAAAGCCAAGGAGGTTAAGTAACATCTCCAAGGTGATAAAGTCTATATGTGAAGAATACAGGATTTAAAGCCACATATGAATGGTTCCACAGTCTCTTATATCCTCCTATAGGGCAAAAAGAAAATGATTACAAGTGCTTAAAATTTGTTGACCAAGATATGAGGCCAAAATATCTGTAACAGCTCTATTTTCCCATGAGATAATTTCTCGAGAGATGTGGGCTGCTACTGAGCAGGAAAGATCAAAATCAATGGCCATTCCAACCTTTCCGTCTTTTTTTTTTTTTCCATCTTCCAGCATTTATAACATATCTAATTTTACATAAGAAATAATATATAAAAATGGCTCATGTTATGAAAATTAGTCCCCAAAAGATTTTACTCAAGTTATGTTCAGTAATATATGAACCTGAGAATGATGGCACAAGTCCTACTGATTTACAACAAGAAATAGGCAATTGCTTTTTTTTTTTCTATACAGAGTAAACCTTTGTCACAACAAAGGTCTACTGATTTATTTATTTTTCTTTTGGTTTATTTATTTTGAGAGAGAGAGGGAGCAGGAGAGAAGCAGGGAGAGGGGGAGAGAGAGAATCCTAAATAGGCTCTGCACGGTCAATGCAGAGGCCAACGTGGGGCTCGAACTCACGAACCACAAGATCATGACCTGAGCCAAAATCAAGAGTTGGATGCTTGGGGCACTTGGGTGGCTCAGTCAGTTAAGTGTCTGACTTTGGCTCCAGTCATGACCTCATGATTCGTGAGTTCGAGCTCCATGTCGGGCTCACAGCTCAGAGCCTGGAGCCTGCTTCGGATTCTGTGTCTCCATCTCTCTGTGACCCTTCCCTACTCAGTTGCATGCACTCGCTCACTCTCTCTCTCAAAAATAAGTAAACATTAAAAAAAAAAGAGTTGGATGCTTAACCAACTGAGCCACCCAGGCACCAACCCCCCCTACTGATTTGTTAATGTGGGTATGGCCATGATATAACCAGTTTTATATTATATAGACTTTCTATCAGAAGTCTTTGTGGGGGAGGGGGGCTCAGTTAAGCATCTGACTCTGATTTCAGCTCAGGTCATGATCTCACTGTTCGTGGGTTCAAGTCCCACAACAGGTTCTGTGCTGATAGCATGAAGCCTGCTTGGGATTCTCTCCTTCTCTCTCTGCCCCTCCCCTGCTTGTGCTCTTTCTCTCAAAATAAATAAATAAATATTAAAAAAGAAAGTCTTTATGGGGGGAGACAGCTATTTCTAGTATTGTACAAATCTTATTTAGTCCTTTGAGTGATACAGGCACAGAATCTCACTTTCAAAAAGCCCGTATTCTGGTCAATAACATCAAGAGTTAAATAATATGGAGGCCAAAGATCAAAGACAGTAATACAACTTATTGTCAACAATGATTATAAGCAGTTTAATACCACCTTAGTGATTCTGATGGATTCATATTTATAAATTATTCCAAAAATGCTAAAAATATATGCTAAATATATGCTAAAAATAAACAAAAATCAGTTTATCTGACCTCATGGATTAGTTTCAACCAAACTGTCACTCATTTGAATTTTAAGATTAAATTTAATTAAGCAAAATTGACGAGATTTGGAAAAGTTGAAAGTGGTATAGACACATGAAGAGTATGTATGAAATTAACCAAAATTAAACCAATAGAATATATTAATGGGTAATCATACTGCAGTCATTTGTTCACTAGCTAACTTAGGCCAACCTAGACAAGAAAAGTGCAAGTGCTTTGATGGCAGGGCCTTTCTCTGGCACCTCCTATAGCTACGAACAGAACGCTCAGAGCAACGTATGTCATGGGCTCCATAAACAATTGCTGATTCAGAGTCAGAGTAGCTGGTTATCACTTCTAATAAACAAATACCTAGGAAATAACACTGTGCAGATATTGTACCCAGCAGATACACACAGCCTATTTAACTCATAACTTCTAGCATAAATTAGTGCCTCTGGGACATAAAAACAATTTCAAAGAGAACAAGAAGAATATTCAAAAGCTTTTTTAAAAAACTTATTTACTGTTTAATTTCCATCCAAGTTAGTTAGCATATTTTGCAACAATGATTTCAGGAGTAGATTCCTTAATGCCCCTTACCCATTTAGATCATCCCCCCTCCCACAACCCTTCCAGTAACCCTCTGTTTGTTCTCTATATTTAAGAGTATTTTATGTTTTGTCCCCCTCCCTGTTTTTATATTATTTTTGCTTCCCTTCCCTTATGTTCATCTGTTTTGTATCTTAAATTCCTCATGAGTGAAGTCATATGATATTTGTCTTTTTTTTTTTAATTTTTTTTTAAACGCTTATTTATTTTTGAGACAGAGACAGAGCATGAACGGGGGACGGGCAGAGAGAGAGGGAGACACAGAATCGGAAGCAGGCTCCAGGCTCTGAGCCATCAACCCAGAGCCCGACGCGGGGCTCGAACTCATGGGCCGCGAGATCGTGACCTGAGCTGAAGTCGGACGCTTAACTGACTGAGCCACCCAGGCGCCCCGATATTTGTCTTCCTTTGACTAATTTCACTTAGCTGAATGCCCTCCAGTTCCATCCATATAGTTGCAAATGGCAAGATTTCATTCTTTTTGATTGCCAAGTAATACTCCATTGTGTGTGTGTGTGTGTGTGTGTGTGTGTGTGTGTATACCACATCTTCTTTATCCATTCATCCATCCATGGACATTTGGGCTCTTTCCATACTTTGGCTACTGTCAATAGCGCTGCTATAAACCTTGGGGTGCATGTGTCCCTTCGAAACAGCACACCTGTATCCCTTGGATAAATACCTAGTAGTGTGATTGCTGGGTTGTAGGGTAGCTCTATTTTTAATTTTTTGAGGAACGTCCATACTGTTTTCCAGAGCGACTGCATCAGTTTTCATTACTACCAGCAGGCAAAAGAGATCCTCTTTCTCTACGTCCTCACCAATAATGTTAGCGAGGTGTGAGGTAGTATCTCATTGTGGTTTTGATCAAAAGGTTTTCTGACTTCTAAATCAGTAATTTTTTTATGGGGCGCCTGGGTGGCGCAGTCAGTTAAGCGTCCGACTTCAGCCAGGTCACGATCTCGCGGTCCGTGAGTTCGAGCCCCGCGTCGGGCTCTGGGCTGATGGCTCAGAGCCTGGAGCCTGTTTCAATTCTGTGTCTCCCTCTCTCTCTGCCCCTCCCCCGTTCATGCTCTGTCTCTCTCTGTCCCAAAAATAAGTAAACGTTGAAAAAAAAATATTTTTAAAATACTGAATGAACAATCATTGTGCAAATATAACAACGGAGTTTACAAAAGGCAGAGAGCCACTAGACAGTATCAAAGCATTCTTCAAGGTAGCAACTCAATATGGAATTTTTTTGGCAGTCAATTACCCATGACCGAGTCTATGGAGTAAACTATATGCCTGAAGGTCTCCTTTTAGAGAATTCAAGTGAATCAAAAAGAAAAGCGTACTGTGGGCATCTGACTGTCTCAGTCAGTGGAGCATGGGACTCTTGATCTTGGGGCTGTAAGTTTGAACCCCATGTTGGGAGTACAGATTTACTTAAAATAAAATCTTAGGGGTGCCTGGATGGCTCAGTCAGTTGAGCACCTGATTCCTGATTTTGGCTCAGGTCATGATCTCATGGTTGTGAGATCAAATCTCACACAGGGCTCTGTGCTGGGCGTGGAGCCTGCTTAAGATTCTCTCTCAAAAACAAATAAATAAAATTTAAAAAGTGTATTTTAGCTACATTGTTCTGTACCATATGTTCTTAGATATGTAGTAAAAATATATAAATATATTTAAAGCAAAACTACAGAATAATGAATAAACACTAACAGATTGATAAGTGAATTACTGGTAGTTGTAACTGTTACAAATTCAAACACCATTAAAATGTTTTTAAATGTAAATAACATATTGATAACTACCAACTAGGACAATATTATGATGAATGGAGAATACATTATTCTTTTAATTTTTATTTATTTTGAGAAAGGTACAGAGAGCAAGTGGGGGTAGGGGTAGAGAGAGGAGACAGAATCCCAAGCAGGCTCCATGCTGTCAGTGCAGAGCCTGATGCAGGACTTGAATTCACAAACTGTGAGATCATAACCTGAGCTGAGACCAAGAGTTGGACGCTCAAACGACTGAGCCACCCAGGTGCCCCAAGTGAAGAAAGAAAAGATTCTAGATTGTTTTATGAGCTGCATTTGTATTTAACTCTACTCAACACTATTTTATGATTAAAAGGCACCTTTCTTGGTCACATATTCATACCAATATTCAAATATGAGTCTGATAAAACTACTTTGCAGGAAAAGTAAATATTGTATAATTAACACATGAGGCTAATGGATGGACTTCAGGAGCTTCCAAAGTTACTGACACAATGAAGGTAAAACACCAAGGCTAGTCTTTCAGGTAGACACACTTATACATGAGTAAATATCAAACTAAAGGGGCTGTTTTTCCTGTGCCTACATAAATCAAGAAAAAGATACAATGAAAAATGAATGTTCAAAAATACCTCTTAGTCCCAGGAAGAATATAAAGCAGCAATGCAAGTAGGTACTAAACTTACTTGATTAGTAAGTTTCCTTGGTACATCCCTATCTCTCAGCTGACACATTCCATTAAGAACTACTATGTTTAAGTTAATTAATTTACCACAAACAGATCAGTCTAAATGCATTACTGGTAACATCACACAGTAATGGAACTATGATGTGCTATCCAAATCTGGGGTAAAAAAAATCACTCTGCCTTCTAAATGTGCTAATAGATGAATTTGAAAATCAATAAATTTGTATCAAATGAGAATAATTATATATACTTTATCAAGCCAGAGGACATATAACAGTCATATGTAATGACAAGTATGTGACGGACCAGTCAAGAAAATGTCTACAACAGAAGTTAAAACTTGCCAGGAGGCAATAAGAATTTATTTATTTTTGTTGTTTATTTTTAGAGAGAGAAAGACAGAATACAAGCAAAGGAGGTACAGAAAGAGAGGAGAGAGGGAATCCCAAGCCGGCTCTGTGCTATCAGCGCAAAGCCCGATGCAGGGCTTGATTTCACTAACTGTGAGATCATGACCTGAAGCTGAGATGAAGAATTGGACACAAACGACTGAGCCACGCAGGCTCAGAATTTAAAGAAAATTAAAGGAAGTAAGATGAATCAAGGTAGTAATCAAGTTAGGTTAGTAAGGAAATAAAAATCCTAGAAGAAGATTAGCGATTTGAAATCGAAAACGTTTTTAAAAAGGCACTCAGAGAAAAACGAGACGGTGAAGGCAGACATCTTTTCAAGGTCACACCCCTCATGTATGTGCATAAAAGAAAACAAATCAGACTAAAGTGAACCAACAATAATTCAAGTTCAGTGAAATTCATGGACTTGTCACAAATTATGAACTAAAATTAAATGGCAATATTTATGGTAGATGAGTGAAAACTATAAAAACTGTCAGAATTGAATAGAAATGAGTTTTGTGATTTAAAAAAATTTTTTTACTGTTTATTTATTTTTTGAGACAGAAAGGGAGGGAGGGAGAGAAAGTCTGACATAGGGCTCGAACTCACAAACTGTGAGATCATAACCTGAGCCAAAACAGTTAGATGCTTAACTGACTGAGCCACCCAGGCACCCTCAGTTTCATGATTTTGTAAGATTGATCAACTCACAAAATACATGAAAATCCTTGTGACAGAAAAACAATGCTATTCTGCTAACAATGACAGACAAATGGACTGATAAGTTGCTGCCAAGGGAATGTTTATTACTTAAACTAAGTATTTTTCAAAAATACTTGTTTTACTCATCACAGTAATGACCTTTGTAACAATATTTCTAAATACTACCATTCTTCCACCCATCTTTCCAGGGAGAAGATTCATACTATTCTTTTCTTCACACCCACGAACTTGGGAGATCTACCAGGCCTAATGTAAACTAGTTTCTGAGAACCACTGTTTACAGAGGGAGTTTAAGACCAATAGGGTCCCATTTCTCATTTCTTCCTCTCCAAAAAAAACCCACGGAAGCTTCAAAAACTTTTAATCCTGAGGCTTGTATTCTTTTGATAGTCACTGCTAAAAATTCCAGTTTATCCCCCACTTTCTTGTGTCCTTGATACCTGATGAAGAACCTTTAGAAACCTTTGAGAAAAATGGGACATATGAGCATCCTCTTCCTGAACTGTTGATCACAGATTAGTAAGCAAGGAAAAGGATACTAATACTTTATAGTATCGGGTAAATGTCTATTTCCTTTTAAGAATTCCCCTTTGTGCTACACGACAAATCTAGGGTTGTGTCTAAATGACAACCAATGGATAAGTATAGGGGGCTTTTACAATACGTTACAGAAGTAGACTGGAACTCCCTACACCACTACTGGGGACAGCTTCCCACAAAGCACTGTCTCCTGTCCTCAGTCTAAGAGCACTAGTACATAGTCCATGGCACAAAGCAGGTATTGGGGGGTGGGGGGAGGGATGGCTGTTCCTTAACCATTTTGCTTTTCATCAAAAAGATCCCAAATCAATGTTATATGGAGGCTCTGGTGTATGCTTTTCTTTGGAACTTTCTCCAATGAGTGTGTTAACTACATTTTTACTAAGTCAATTATTTTTCAAAAAGCATGGCAGTTCAGTTTGAGTATTCTTTTAAGAGATCAAATGAGTACGGCTAGTAATTGGAAGACTGGACTGTTACTGTATATATTCCTCTCTTTTAAGAAAAGTTGGTTTACAGTTAAAAATGTAACAATTTGAGTGAATACCATCTATGTTGATAAAAAACCCTTGGGCTATTTTCACTGTTCCCAGATTAATGGAGGAGAGTATGATATAGCACCAAATTAGAGCACAAAGCCCTCTTGCATCCTTTGCTAGGAGAATGATTTCTTTCAAATGCCGCAGAACAGCTGATACTATTTCTATAGTACTACTTCCTTCTAGCTGGTGGAAAGGCATGTTAACTGGGATGCTCAAAATGAGGAAGAATGACTTCCTAATAAATGTTGCTTTTCTTCTTTATGCTTTTAATGCTAGAAACCCACTCTGTTCAATGAATGTTGGCATGTCTACTACATGTAAGCTCTGGTCTAAGCATCAGATATACAAAGTGGGATAAAGAAACAAAAGATAAATAAGACAGGACCTCTATCCCTCCAGGTGCTTAGTCTAGCACTTTCTCTATGGTAAAGAAAATATGAGGCCATCTCTGCAACAATAGAAGTATTTTAACATACCATAAATAGTTGCAAGGATGGAGTGGATCTCCATCCCTTAAATTTATCTAGGGGAATCCTGGAAAGATCCACAGAGAAGGTAACACCTGAATAATTTTAAAGGAAAGAGAAGGACTGGCATGGAGTTGATAAAGGCTGAAAGATTTTCTAGACAAAAGATCTAACTTTGGTGAAAATGTTCTATAAAATACTAAACAGTTTATAACCCTACTGTTAGGAAATATTAGATAAAATGAAATTAAATGAGTTTATTTAAAGACCTATGTGCATCTTAATTTTCCAAGAGGGGTGAAAAAAGAAGATACACAGCATTCCTCACATTGGCACAGAAGCCCCTTTTAGCAGAACACCTTTGGTAGAGTAGTGGTTCTTGGTATATATTGTGAGAAATCTGTACTGAATCATCTACATAGTCCCTTTTGGCTCAAATAAGTCAATATATCTAAGAAGAAAAATCTAGAGAAGAAACTAAAACTAGCTGTCTTACTATCTTAATGTAAGACTTCTCAAGCTATCATAAAATTCAGCATGTCTTTAGAGCAACTAAGGCTCTAAGATTTCAAAATATGGGGAAAAATTATTTGACAGCCAGCTAGAGAGATGGGTAAAATCACCTGATGTGAACCCATCCTAAGAGAAGTGGGTGTCAGACATGCAAACTTGGACTAATCTAACTACTAGCAGAGGCCAGAGTTTGTCACCAAGATTTGCCCCTGTCTACTCACTCTCTGCCAAGGACTCAGGTCTTGGGTAAACATAAGACACCAGCCAAAGGGGGAAAAAAAAAAACAAAAAACAAAAAACAAAAAAAAAACAAAAACAAAACCTGGACAAGCCATTTTCTCTAATCTCTATATGCCTAAGGAAAGCCCCAGAATATGAAATAAAAAAGGCTCCTGGGGCACAGTCTTCACTTTACTGCAAACACCCAAAGCTCTGGCCCAGTGGTAGCACTCTCATGTTTTTGGCACTGATGGCCACATTCCTGGTTTTTATCTTGACCAAGTCCCAGTTGTTCGTTTTTGCTTTTGTTTCCCTTGCCTCTGGAGACACGTCTAGTAAGAAGTTGCTATGACTGAGGTCAAAGAGGTTGCTGCCTGTGTTCTCCTCTAGAATTTTTGATGTTTTCCTGTCTTACATTTAGGTCTTTTACCCGTTTTGCATTTGTGTATGGTGTAAGAAAGTGATCCAGGTTCATTCTTCTGCATGTCACTGTCCAGTTTTCCCAGCACCATTTGCTGAAGAGATTGTCTTTTTCCACTGGATGCTCTTTCCTGCTTTGTCAAAGATTAGTTGGCCATACATCTGTGAGCCCATTACTGGGTTCTCTATTCTGTTCCATTGACCTATGTGTCTGTTTTTGTGTCAGTACCATACAGTGTTGATGATTACAGCTTGGTAATACAGCTTGAAGTCTGGAATTGTGATGCCTCCAGCTTCGGTTTGCTTTTTCAGGACTGCTTTGGCTATTTGGGGTCTTTTCTGGTTCCATACAAATTTTAGAATTGTTTGTTCTAGCTCTGTGAAGAATGTTCTAGTTCTGTGTTTTGATAGGGATTGCATCAAATGTGTAGATTTGGGTAGTATCGACATTTTAACAGTATTTGTTCTTCCAACCCATGGGCATGGAATGTTTTTCCATTTCTTTGTGTTTGTTCAATTTATTTCAAAAGCTTTCTATAACTTTCAGTGTACGAATCTCTTACCTCTTTGGTTAGGTTTATTCCTAGGTATTTTATGGTTTTGGGTGCAATTATAAATGCAATAGATTCCTTTATTTCTCTTTCTGCTGCTTCATTATTGGTGTACAGAAATGCAACCAATTTCTGTACATTGATTTTATATCCTGCAACTTGCTGAATTCATGTATCATTTCTAGCAGTTTTTTGGTGGAGTATTTCGGGTTTTCCATGTAGAATATCATGTCATCTGCGAAGAGTGAAAATCTGACTTTTTCCAGGCTGATTTAGATGTCTTTTATTTCTTTGTGTTGTCTGATTGCTGAGGCTAGAGCTTCCAACACTATGCTGAACAACAGTGGTGAGTGGACATCCCTGTTGTGTTCCTGATCTCAGGGAGAAAGCTCTCTGTTTTTCCCCACTGAGGATGATATTAGCTATAGGTCTTTCATAAATGGTCTTTATGATCTTGAGGTATGTTCCTTCTATCCCTACTTTCTTGAGGGTTTTTATCAAGAAACGATGCTGTATTTGTCAAATGTTTTTTCTGCATCTATTAAGAGGATTGTCTGTTTAATTATATATATATATACACACACACACACACACACACACACATATACATACATACAGAGAGAGCACATGCGTGTGAGTAGGGGAGGGGCAGAGAGCGAGGGAGAGAGAGAATCCCAAGCAGGCTCCATGCTCAGCATGGAGCCCAATAAGGGGCTCGATTTGTGCGAGACCATGACCTGAGCCGAAACCAAGAGTCATATGCTTAACTGACTGAGCCACCCAGGAACCCCTGATTTGTTTATTAATGCCACTATATAAATGCTTTAGTCCTACAAGGGAGATATAATATAAACAAAAATATAAAGCTCAACATGACCCATAAACTCCCTTATTTGTTAAATCTGGAGAGTACCTTCTAATAGTTTATTTGTGTAAAATATTCTTTGCTACTCCTATAATCCTGTGGCTCCCAGTATTTTAAAATCTGAGAAGCCTTTCTTACCATCAGCAAGCTACACATGTGAATCCATAGACCCTATGAAAACTCAGGCTAGGAAATACTAAACTTACAGACTCTGTACACTTGATAGTCATTACATAAAAGCAATTTAACCTCATTACGAAAAGAGGTGAATATTATATTTAAGAGTCTATCAAAGCTCTCTCGGAAATGTCAAACACCTATTAGGAAGAACATTCAAGAAAGGAGAGACCACAAAACATGGACTTTCAGTTGTTTTACATTAAAAACTCTTCTAGTTTTTTTTTTTAATTAAACACAAATTTCTCTTTCTTAAAAGAACAGCCATTTTTGCATATTTAAGTGCTACAAGTCAAAAAGATGTAAAGTAGTACCTACCCTGAAATGAGAAATGAAGCATGGCTGGTTTCTGGTCAAGTCTTGGCTGCAATGGTGACAATGGTCCAATTTGAATTCTGACTCCCCTGGTCCAGAGCTCTCTGCAGACATACAGCCTGCTTTTATCCTAATCTGGTGTCATCATTTCAGAAATGCTTAATATGGAGGCATTTGGGTGGCTCAGTCAGTTGAGTGTCCATTCGGCTCAGGTCATGATCTCGTGGTTGATGAGTTTGAGCCCCACATCAGGCTCACTACTGTCAGCCTGTTACCACAGAGCCTGCTTCAGATGCTCTGCCTCTTCTCTCTCTGCCCCTCCCCAACTTGTGCTCTCCTCCAAAATAAACGTTTAAAAAAAAAAAAAAAGAAATGCTTAATCTGTGTCACAGAAGTGATGGTTTGCTTTTTGTAAATGAAGAAAAGCTGAGATGTTAATATTTAATGTGTCATTTTGAGTGCTAACCTGAAAACACAATTACTGTAAAATCTTTTTGATTTTGTATTATTAAATATTATGCTTTTTATATTTAGAATGCTTATCATTCATTCAGCCAATTATTACTGCTTATTTAAGTAATAAAAGTAGGTATCACTGCAACTTTTTTTTTAAGATCTGCTGTCTTAGATACAATTCATTCCTCAAACTGAAAAAGTGACTAACCTTTGGTTAATTACATCTGGTATTTAGGACACAAACTTGACATATTTGAATAAAAAACATAAACATTTTATATGGAATAAATTCTAATACCTTACACAATGTATATATGATTTTTTAGTTCCAGATTTTAATACAAAATGTCATTCCTCTGTGGGCTGTACAATTACTCTGTCTATATCAGCAAGTATAAATCAATCTAGTGTACTGTCTAGCTCTTCTGGTAAGAAAAAAAATTCTCTACTTATATAGTCCAATAAACAAGTGGAAAAAGCTGCAAATGACTGACGCCTAACAATAAATTAAGCCAAAACACCACAAATGTGTCAATAAACTACAAGTAATGGCCATGTAAAATTCTCAAATAAAATATTTTAATTCTATTACTGCTGTGTTTGCTAGTGTTCACGTTCTCAACCTTTCACTGATGAGATGACATCTTGTTAATAACTATAAAAGTACCTTATGGATTATTGTGAAATAGGTATTTAGATTTCCAACTTGACTTCAGGAATCTCCTCAAATGACCTACAGCCAAGTTGTGATCAAACTACTTCTGTACTAACATTCTAGGTGACTGAGGTCTCCCCCAGTAGATGTTGACCAATTTCGTATGTTCCTTATTCCCCTTCAGTTATTTCTTGGCATAATTTCTTCCCAGACATTTGCTCACCTATTCCTACTCAATGAGTGTCCACATACCCATCTTGAAACAAAACAAAAACTTTGGGCCAGTGAGTACATTACAATCATGGGAAGGTTTTGAAACTTGCAAAGTGCTGAATCGTGTTTAGGTTAAGGTTTTATTTTCTGCAACTGGTTTTGATGGCACAAACCTCCTCTAAGAATACTAGGCACACCTTATTTAATCCACTGGAAGATGAGATCAGGAGTGAACCTAACTTCTTTGTTCTTTGGCTGGCATAAGCTATCTATATATAGTTGAAAAAACTAAGAATTCAAAGTGAAAGAGAACATTCTAGAATGGAATGAGAAGAAAAAAACTTCATTCAGCAGGTGGCACTCTTTCCTTAAAAATGTAACCTAAGTGATTATTACTATCAAAGATGTCATCTGCCCCACTAATCACTTTAAAGAGAAAGTACATTAATTCTGATATCCGGTCCCAAATATAGTCTGAATCATTACTGTCTACCTAAATAACGTCTTCCTTATTTCAATAGAATTCTGGAGGTGTTCCTGAATATGCCAATTTCTTTTCACTGTAGCAAAAGGTACAATTTAGTAGAATCCAATAATTGCATTAATTTTAAAATGGCAGGTTTTGACTTATGACAGCCTAGTACATTCTTCAAAAGACAGTCATTTTAACCATCTCTAATTTTAATTAACTGTTATAAAAGAATGATCTGAATGAAAATGGGGCAAAAGATTATACATATATAAATTGTATTATTGTGTTATTCCTGTTTTATTATTTTTTTATTATTTATTTATTTTTTTAAAATGTTTATTTATCTTTGAGAGACAGAGAGAGACAGAGCGTGAGTGAGGGAGGGACAGAGAGAGAGGGAGACACAGAATCCGAAACAGGCTCCAGGCGCTGAGCCGTCAGCCCAGAGCCCAATGTGGGGCTCGAACCCACGGACTGTGAGATCATGACCTGAGTTGAAGCCTGACGCTCAACCGACTGAGCCACCCAGGTGCTGTTATTCCTGTTTTAAATCATGGCAGGCACCAACTCTTTTTCCTAAGCATGTATATGAATATTCTTTTTACCTGGAATAACTTTGACTCAATTCATTACCATTCTGGCTGATATGCAACCTCGAAACTTTTAGGTTGAAAAATGGAAACAAAGCTGACAATAAAATGTGAGTTTATCTAGTACACAGAAGAAGGAAAAAATAAAAATAAAATTTGTCCAGTTTTCCTTGGCCTATCTCTTGGTCTCAATGCCCTGTAGTTGTCACCTTACCACTCAAGTTCTAGGGTCATCTCTACCTTAGAGAAACTGTCCCAAAGGCTGGCTTTCAGTCTGAGTTTGGAGTGAGGGATAGATTCTTCCATCCCCTCTCAGCAAATTGCACTATTAAAATGGACACTTATCTGTCTCCAACACTTGACTGTGCAATCCTTGAGGGCAGAAAGTGGGGGGGGGGGTGTCTCAACATTATGTCCCTCACCCTAGCAAAAAGCTTGGCATATGGGAGATACTTAATAAATACACGCTGAATAAAGGAAAAGACTGATCTTTCCCCTTGTGCTATATTTTACTTGAGGGTAAGACCAGGTCTTACTCATTTTCCATTCTAATTTCCATTTCCATTCCATTCCAGGTCCATTCATTTTCCATGGACCTTCAAATGCTTGGTACCTATACACGGCAGGCTGGGAGGAAGGAATGCCTTTCCAATATGAGCCTCCAGACCATATCTCTATGACCACGCTTTGTGGAAAGAATGAAAAGTGGAAGATTTCATCCCAGTAGAACACTAAGAGATGGCCGGTAAAAGAAGCCAAGAACCACAAATTTAGACATCTGTATTTCAGTGAAAAAAACTTTCCCAAAGTTTGGGAACTTGAGCATGACTCTCATTTTGTTAATGCCTGATGATTTTCCTGTGGTTAGTAAGAATAAAAAGTCTTGAAGGAAAACCCAACAGGATTTGTGCATGGGAGGGGAGAGGCAGAAGTCATGAGACTACTATCTTACTAGGAAGGAACCTCAGAGGGAATTAGCCAAGGGGGTTGATGAATGGGGGTATGTCCAGGGAAGCGGCAGTGTTGGAAGCCCAAATCTAGACTCCTCAAACATGGACTCTCCTAGTTTAGGGGAAAACAGCTGGTGGGATGCATTAGAAGCCATAGCATAAGCATGAAAAATAGACCATCAATTTCTAAAAGACCAATTTTATTCTAAGATTTGGGAGTGAGTTGCAATGAAAGTCTTTCAATGAATATACAAATGTGACTAGGGGCTCCTGAGTGTCTCTGTCGGTGAAGCATCCAACTTTGGCTCAGGTCATGATCTCACGGTCCGTGAGTTTGAGTCCCATGTCGGGCTCCGTGCTGATGGCTCAGAGCCTGGAGCCTGCTTCGGATTCTGTCTCCCTCTCTCTCTGCCCCTCCCCCACTCATGCTCTGTCTCTGTTTCTGTCTCTCTCTCTCTCAAAAATAAAGATCAAAAAAAAATTTAATTAAAAAAAATACAAATATGACTAAAAAATAAAATTCAAATGAATTCAATGTTAGCCAATGACACAAAGATGTTCATTGTTCCAAACAAGCATTCTCAGGATGGCAGACTGCATGGGACACTCCTGGGTCCTTCAGCAGAACTGAATGGATGTCCAAAGTGTTCACAAATAAGCTAAAGCAGCTGTTCTCAACCGTGTTCCCATCAGTTTGATGTTTACATAAAGATATGACAAAACTTCAAAAAACTGTTCAGAGAGCATAATTCATCAAGGCCACAGCAACTAGCCATATATAAGCAATAAGTCACCCTCTACCTGAGGCAGAGAGAAGATAAATTGCATAACTGCCAAGCATACACCAGATCTCTACCACTTTCCACCCAAGAAAGCCTATCAGTTATATCTGTTATACAACAGAGTAAGTAATATTTATAGGGATATTTCTAAATATGTCCTAAACTATTTTTCTAAAAATATTTTAAATCTTTGATACTTTATTACCAAGAAAGTACTATGGGATCATACCCCTACATGCATCACCACACCACACCTTCAGCATCAAAATGTGACTGGCTACCAGTTAGGTATGCATGCTGACCAAGTTAAAACAGGACCAGGTTACTTTTTTTTTTTTTTTTTTTTTTTTATATTTATTTTTGGGACAGAGAGAGACAGAGCATGAACGGGGGAGGGGCAGAGAGAGAGGGAGACACAGAATCGGAAACAGGCTCCAGGCTCTGAGCCATCAGCCCAGAGCCTGACGCGGGGCTCGAACTCACGGACCGCGAGATCGTGACCTGGCTGAAGTCGGACGCTTAACCGACTGCGCCACCCAGGCGCCCCTCCAGGTTACTATTTCTAAGAGGCAACTGTAAGTGACAATTAGGAAGAGGGTAGAGAACTATCAGAGCCACCAAGATGGCTTGGACAGAAAGCAATCTTCTGAACACTTGGGGCAGGGAAAGTCACTTAAAAAAAAAAAAAAGTGTTCCTTGTCACCCTCAGGGAAGTCTGTAAGACATGAACAAACTGTGCATGTAGAAACCATGAAATGGGTTCCAAGTACAATCACAACCGTGTTTTGTTAGAACATAATGTCTGTAAGAGCAGGAATTTTTGTCTGTTCCCTCACTGCTGTATTCCTAGCACCTGGCACATAGCCAGTTCTTAATAAATTTGTTGAGTGAGCGAATGTTTTGTTACACCATGAACTACAATAATTTAAACACAGAAAAAAATGCCTATCTACATATTTCATAACCATGGCAAACTTTTAATCACAGACTGGCTTCCTATTCACCATTCAGTCAAGTGCCCTCCCAGCCTCCTCCTCAAGAAACGTCTGTTTCAGAAAAGCACGCTCACTACTTGAACAAAACCTCCTCTCTTTGCTCCATCTTTTCAGTCTATAAGCATTCTCCCCTCTCCTAGCCTTAAAATAAAGACCAATCACATCAATCCTAAATGCTTCTTTGCCTTTGCTAACCCTTAGGCTTTCTCCTCTCTCCCCTTCCATCTTCTGCCAGCTTCTCAAGAGGAGCCTGTGCTTCCTCACTGCCCTGTTACTCCTTAACGAAGCACAGGTGCTCCGATGCCCACCACCCCACTAAAACTGCTGGTCAGAAGACAGTCACTACCACCTTCACATTCCTTGCCCAATGGCACTGCCACTGCTGACCATTTTCTCCATGGACAATGTCCTCTCCCCTGCCTTTTGGGTGTCATCTGTCCTGTAACATCTCCTTTGCAGGTTCTCCTCTGCTCTCTTCTGTGAAATCCTGGCACTCCTCAGAAGGAGGAATCTGAGCTAGGATTTCCCCACTACTCTTTCAGAGGTCCGGAAATGAACCAGGGCTGATCTATCAAGGAATTAAAATTGCCCACAGCAACTCCCCATTCATTCTTCAATCTTCAGCAATTGTGAAAGATTCTGAGCAACCCAGGGTTCAAATGAGCAAAGGTATCCTTACAAACATTTATAAGAAGCCATGAAACTTCAATCCCAAAGGAGGAATTATTATCACTGTAATAAGATATGTAAGATTAAGCATATCTTACTTTCCACAAGTTATTTTCTTAAAAGATGTATATAAGTAAAATACACATAATAAAATCATTTTCAGGAGTTTGGCACTGCATCATTTTTGATTGTTTTCTTAGGAGAGTGTGTGTGTGTCAGCTTACATTTTTTATTAAGAGGCCTTTCTTACAGCACAACGGTATTTCTTTCTTCATCTTTTTTCTTCAATGCCTACATCATCTGTACCCTAAAAAGATAATCAGTAGGCAGCATTTATGAAGTTGTCCTCATATCCAGTATATACATGAATACTGTCAAATCCAGGCAGAATGGACAACTACCCCTATTTTCTCCAAGAGTTTCTCCTGAACCTAGCTACCAGTAGTGCTATAACCAGTCAGAGGACACAAGAAGTCAATCATCTTTTTACCTCCCCAAATGAGTTCCTAGCACAGTAGTATGCACACAGTATGCCAGTAAACATGGCCTGAGTTGAGGTGACAGTTTAAGTTTCTACAAGGAGCACGTATGTAAGTTTTACAGGACAGCAAAAACATTACTATGATTTTTAAGAAAACAAAATAAGGGAATAAAAGACAGTTAAGGGCAAAGATATTTATCTTGCCCTGAAGGAGATTTCATCTTTACCTGAGTGGAGTTTCTATAGTTAAAGATAATCGCCTTTGTTTGTTAGGGAGGCATAGGGTCAGGGAGATTACTGAATTTTCTCAAAGCCACTAAGCTCTTCTAATTATCAAAGAAGATGTCTGCTGAACACAAAATAAAGATTCCACATTTGGGAGGCAGGCATTTGTTAACTTACATTACTAGTAGAGAACAAACATCAATAAGAGAATAAATGGACTAGAATTCACTTAGGCATACTTCTATATTGGATGTTAGCCTTAGATGTTAATATCTTTACTCAAATTAGTAAACAGGCATAACCAACAATTAAATTACACCAACCAAAAAAAATGCTGAAGTCTGAATTGAATCTTTATTTAAAACCACTGGACATGAAAAATATTTTTTTAAGACCCACTTACACAAAGAGTTCTAATAACTACATTTAGGTGTAAAGAAATAAATTTCAAAATGCGTGAAATACCCAAGGCAGCTACCTTGGAGCATGCACTAGGACACTCAGGTGCAAGCTGAGGAGAGGCGGCACAGGAGGGAGTGGGTGTAAATACAGAACAGAGGATTACTACTCTGTCTCTTACTACTTCATTTGCCTGGAGAGGCTGCCTAACTCTTGTGAGGTATCTCCACCAACTATATAATGGGAATAATGGCAGTGTCACAGGGTGCAGGGGAGACCAAGTCTGTGCGTGCACTCTGTGAAGGGTGAAGGCTCCACGGTGTTAACAATGACTACTTCTAATGCACGTGCACTCCAAGCACATCTCCCATTCTGTTGGCAAAGGTCTGTGCATTAAGAATCCAACCATATTTTGGGAATGCAAACTGGTGCAGCCACTCTGGAAAACAGTATGGAGGTTCCTCAAAAAACTAAAATAGAACTACCCTAAGACCCAGCAATTGCACTACTAGGTATTTATCCAAGGGATACAGGTGTGCTGTTTTGAAGGGACACATGCACCCCCATGTTTATAGCAGCACTATCAACAATAGCCAAAGTATGGAAAGAGCCCAAACGTCCACCGATGGATGCATGGATAAAGAAGATGTGGGGTGTGTGTGTATATATAAAGATGATGTGGGGTGTATGTATATATATAAAGATGATGTGGGGTGTATGTGTATACATATATACATACATGTTATATATATATATATATATATATATATATATATATATATATATATATAAAGAAGATGTAGGGTGTATACACACACACACACACACTGGAGTATTCCTCGGCAATCCAAAAGAATGAAATCTTGCCGTGTGCAACTACATGGATGGAATTGGAGGGTATTATGCTAAGTGAAATTAGTCAGAGAAAGAAAAAAATCCTATGACTTCACTCCTATGAGGACTTTTTTTTTTTTTAATTTTTTTTTTCAACGTTTATTTATTTTTGGGACAGAGAGAGACAGAGCATGAACGGGGAAGGGGCAGAGAGAGAGGGAGACACAGAGTCGGAAACAGGCTCCAGGCTCCGAGCCATCAGCCCAGAGCCCGACGCGGGGCTCGAACTCCCGGACCGCGAGATCGTGACCTGGCTGAAGTCGGACGCTCAACCGACTGCGCCACCCAGGCGCCCCGAGGACTTTAAGAGACAAAACAGATGAACATAAGAGAAGGGAAACAAAAATAATATAAAAACAGGGAGGGGGACAAAACAGAAGAGACTCATAAATATGGAGAACAAACTGAGGGCTACTGGAGGGATTGTGGGAGGGCGGATGGGCTAAATGGGTAAGGGGCACTAAGTAATCTCCTGAAATCATTGTTGCACTATATACTAATTTGGATGTAAATATAAAAAAATTAAAAAAAAAAAAAGAATCCAACCATATTTGCACCCTAGAGCCTACTCTCTTCTCTGGCACAGTAAACACAATGAAGTCTAAATTTATTTGTGTTTACAATTGGCTTTATTTTATACCAACTTCACATCACAATGAAAAATGTTAACATGGTTCAGTGATGCTTCCTGTGTATTCTGGAAGACTTAACCATAATTTAAAAAGTCATAATCAGATATGATTTTTACTCCAATAAAAGGCAAGAAAAGGAAATAAATAAAAGATAATAAAATGTATGTGCTGGGGTGCCTGGGTGGCTCAGTTGGTTAAGTGTCCAAATCTTGCTTTCACTTCAGATCACGATCTCATGGTTTATGACATTGAGACCCACGTTGGCTCTGCCTGTCCTCCACTCATGCTCTCTAAAAATAAATAAACTTTAAAAAAATGTGCTGATGTAACTCAAACCTATCTCCTGATTTAAAATATATGTATAACGTATATAAAACATATATTTATATATATATATATAGTGTATATATATGTATATGTGTGTGTGTATATATATATAAAACACATATTTATATATATATTGTGTATATATATGTATGTGTGTGTGTGTATATATATATATATATATATATATATATATATATATATATATAAAAGATTATCAAAAAGGTTAAGAGCACACAGTCTTGGAGTCAGACTACCAGGGTTCACATCCAGGCTTCAAGGTCAACTAGCTGCCAAGTTACCTCAACTCTCAGAGTGTCTGCTTTCTCAGTTGTAAAATGGGAATAAAACTTCACAAGGATGGTCTAAGTCTTAAATGAGAGAAGCTATAGGATGCACCCAGTGGACCAGGCACGGAGGAAGTGAGCTATTACTGCTCTTTCCAATAAGAGCAGCACAGCAGGAGTACGCTGCTGAACTAGGATGACCTGATGGGAACTCAGCACTGGCCAGCCCCAGCCGCCTCAGCCCAGGACTCCACTGCTCCAGATCTCTAATGCCACTGTGATACTTAGAGAGGCAGGTGCTTGCACTTTGGAATTCTGAAGTGCTGGGACCATAAATCCTAGTGCTGTATTGTTACCCTTTGAAAGCACTTTCATAGCCATCATTTCATTCAATTTTCTCAAATGCTTGAAGTATGAAAGACATTATTTCCCATTCATAGATGAGGACAAACTCAAAGTGGTTCAAGTACTTTACTCAATGGTCTGCACAGGTGGGAAGACAGTACTGGGTACAGGCCTGTTGGTGTGAGCTGATGCTAACACGCCGTCTACCACAATCAGCTCCTGGAGAGCAGGTTTGATGTTTTTCAACTAAAGACACAGAAAATTCCCTATACAATAGCTGAAAGGGGAAAGAAGGAATTAGATGTGTCCATAAAGAACTCTTGAATTTGAAATGAAATTTGATTAGGCTTTTCATTTTAAATGAAACAGGAAAGAAAACTTCAATTTTCTATCAGAATAGTTTTCATTTTCAAAGTATTATCCACATTTTCTCACCTTTAAGTTGGGCTACTTGACTCTTCAGAGGTCAAAGAAAAATTCTTGTGGAATTCATTTGTTCCTAATTTTTTTCATTAGTCCTACATAAGCAATAATAAACATCTTGAAATAGACTAAAATATTCACGTTTTTAAAGAATGTTTAAAGTTCTAAGAGAAAGTAACAGGTAATGATTCAAAATATCATTTAATAAGTGAAGTGAACATGCTACCAATTTTTTGAAAGGGCAGTCTAAAGGCCCCACTTGTAGTTAGTCTGATTAAACTTGAATCACAAAATGAATAATTAGAAACACATCAAGTTACAAATCAGGGGCTAAAAAAAATTTAGGCCTAGGTGTTTTGTGGTCCATCTGCCTCTGTCAGAGTCTAGCTATCCCGTAAGAAGCTGATCAGGTTTTGCAGTTCACTGGCCGTAAAGATCGATTTCAGTTGCTCCTGCCACTGCCATCACTGCCACCACCAGCAGCCCCTCTGTTCTCCATCCCATTCCTGATCTAGTCGCCTCTAAAAGTCTCAATGGCTGCTTCTGTGCTCCAGCAAGGGAGAACAGGTCAATATCCTGAGCAAGTCTTATCCAGAAGCAGTTCTCTGGTACCTGAACTGATATAAGCCAGGGATTCCACCCCGGCTTCAGCTGCAGCATAGCAGCGGACCCCTCTGATGTCCAGGATCCAGGGTGAGACCCAGTG
Source organism: Lynx rufus (assembly GCF_022079265.1). NCBI lineage: Eukaryota > Metazoa > Chordata > Mammalia > Carnivora > Felidae > Lynx > Lynx rufus. The sequence goes on along the minus strand of NW_025814823.1, from coordinate 125,119,469 downwards.
ATATTTTGCTTCTCAGACTTATACAGGGGAGACCCCAAAATAACTACTAGGCAGCAGGGCAGAAACTGAAAGCCACAGCAGCCAAGAGCGCTAACTTCACCATTTCCTCACAACAATCACAGGTGACATAATCCTGGAGGGGAGGTTGTGATGGCTGTCATGTCTTCACAGTGACCACAGTGTCCAAACCCCAAATTCTTACACATCATCTTAAGAAAACAAGATTTTATCCCATTTTCACAGGTAAAAGAGCTGTGGAATAAAGGGCTGAAATTCTGAAATTATAACATTTCCAGGATATTTTAACGGTTTATGGAAAAAAACACTGTATTTAGAAAGATTTGATGCACACGGCTAACTAAGCATATGGGGGAAAAATGAACACTTAAAATATATCCCTTAAGCAGAAACTTTTTACGAAATGTAAATATCAATTGTTTTTAATGTTTTTAATGTTTTATCAATGTTTTTAATGCAATTTCTCACAGTACACTTAAAATCAGTCCCAGATTAGCTATTTAAAAAATCAATAATTGATAGTGTATTATTTTTCTAGGTCTTTGGGCTAATTTTTGTGACAGATTTAAAAACAATACGGCTTCAGCCAATATAAAATGTAGCTCCTGTGCTCTGTATTCCCATGAAATAATATATTGGGGCAAAAGTAACCCAAAGCATGAGGACAGAAATCAGCCTATGAAGAGAAGGATGGTATAACTATCCAAAGCGTACAGCAAATTGATCACAAGGGCAAACCCTACCAATGCTTAATAAATAATTTATAAAGTAATATTTATTTTTAATAAAGGACTAAGAAATAGAGAAAAAATGTGATTGCAATGGCATTATAGGAAACTTGCTAAGGCAAAGAATTCAGTGCAGGTGGCTTACTAACAGCAAGTCTTAGAGCTACTGTCCAGCACAAGTGAAAAGTCAAGACCTGTCTGTGTTTTGGGGGGTCAGGGGGCAGGGGACATGACATGTGTATGTGTTGTAGGCAGGGAATATTAAACAGAGAAAGAACTCAGAAACACAAATTTCATCTTGGCTCGGTATATGGCCAACCATATTCTCTACTCCTATAAGAAATTTCTACTCATTTGCTTTTAGTAATTAAAATCTGTGACATTCAGTATTTTGGGGAACCTTCAATCAGAATAAAGCATTATATTACACAATTTAATTCTTAGCAAGTTGTTGTATTTAGAGATAAGATGACTTTCAGACACTGATGGTTTTAGATTTTATCACCAAAACTTGGCCCAGGAAGTAAGAGCGAGAAGAGAAATCAAGAAGTTTGCAACATAAACCTTTTCTCTTGGATGCCCAAAGTGTCTTTATGGATCTAATCCCCAAAACGGAAGGCTCTGTTCTCACACATCTCTGGCATTATTTAAAACTCCTAGAGAATCCTCTTGCAGTGGAGGAAATGTTCTACCATGCATTTATAAAACTGCAGGATGATTTCAGTTTGCATTGTGCAAACTGACAGTCTACCTGCCTTATTCAGTGGTAACAAAAACTTTTGCTAGTTATCAGTCACAATAAGCTAAAGGAATAGTGCTAATTGCAACTGAGACTCAAAGGAACTTTGCTCTATTTCTCATCACAGCTGTGTCTGTGGATAAATCAGGTGCTAGCAGCATGTAGTAAGTGCTCCCAAATATCTGAATAGCTGATCCCAACATTCAAAATCCAGGAACTGTATGGGTTGTGATGGAAGCAGAAAAGGTCAAGTATTCTTCAGTACCAGGAATCCAAAGACAAACAGTGATTAGTACTGGATGTGCTCAGCAATGAATTAGAAGCAGCTTCAGTTCTGTACATGAAGAATAGCAATGGGCAAGAGATTTTCTGTGGCTATGCTTCAAGTTGGTACAATCACAGTGATTAAGTCAGTTAAAAAGCCTTATTCCAAACCTACCTGAAAGTCATATTCTTCTAGAACTTGAGCACCAAGCTATTAGATTAAAAAGAAAAAAAATTCATAATGAAATTCATACTTTCTAGGAATTGCCAACTCTGTCCAAATTATGTGAAAAGAACCCCCGCAATACAGTTAAATCTGAATTTTCAATATCAGGAAGCAATACAACTAAGTGTCACTGAACAATGCATTTTAAAGTTTTAAGTAAAAAAGAATGTATACATATGGGCATTTATGGAAAAACTTTACAAATTTAGGAAAAAGACAAAAGAGGGCTTTGTTCGTTAGAAGATATCCCTGGGGATATCCTTTCCTTATACAATTAAAGCTAAACCAAAAAAAACCCCAAAAAACAAAACAGCTTTTAACAGTATAGTTACCAAAAATTAGATTCAAAGTTACTTTCAAAACTCTTCTCTAACCATAGCTGTTAAACACGAACATGCTAATTACTCAGTCCTAATTTTTCTCCACTTTGCAAAATACTATACTCCCAGTACAGTTACAGGCTTTAAAAAAAAGTAAGGATTTTCTCATCATTTAATGTCAGTTAATAAACATGATTCCACTTTTCTAGGCCTTCATTTATTTTCATTTGTATTTCTTGTTAGGGCTGATATCCAGGTTTAAAATTTCAAGAGTATGTAAGTTCACAAAAGTAATCATTTCAGTAATTAGAACTAAATACAGCCACAAGCGGTAATTTTCAAATTAAATTTTTGTAAAGTTGTTAGATCTTTAAGGGAACCAAGAGATTATGTAAGTCACCTCTTCTTTTCACAGATGAGAAAACCAAACCCAGAAAACCAGCCCTATGTCCTCACAAAGTGATGAGAACCTTGATCTATGTACTATCAGTGATATGCTTTATCCCATATCACATAATTCTGAAAGTTGTGTTTTCCATTATTCTAGTAAATAATTTCAAAATAATAAAAAATAAATTCCTCTCAAGATGACACATAATCTATATACATTACCTTTCCTAAACTAATGGTAATTAGTAAGGTAACCTTGAGTGTCTTAACCTCATCTTCATTTGTACAAAGTTTTAACTGGTCTTCATAGTTATTTGCAGTGATATTACTGACAGTTAATGAGTACTTAAAAAATTTTTTTTAATGTTTACTTTTATTTATTTTGAGAAAGAGCACAAATGGGGAAGGGGCCGAAAGAGAGACAAGACAGACAGACACAATCCAAAGCAGGCTCTACGCTCTGAGCGGTCAGAATTAAGCCTGACGTGGGCCTTGAGCTCACAGGCTGTGAGATCATGACCTGAGCCAAAGTCGGATTCTTAACTGACTGAGCCACCCAGGCGCCCCTACTGAGTACTTTACTGGGTCAAGAATCATGCTTTATTATTTCATCTCATCACCCCACTCACACCATTTTTGAGGGGAGAAATATGAGGGTCAGAGAAGTTAAGTGACTTTCCCTGAGTCCAACGGTATTAAGTGGCTAGCAAGTCTGACTCCTAGGGCCCAGGTTCCTAATCACTACAGCCCAGTGTAGTACAGTTCCAAAACCACATTCAGGTTCAAAGTGGATGGAATTTGTTTTGCAGGTAAACACCTTCCAATCTGTGGACCTCTGCAACTGTGGGAGCTGCTGGCCATGCAAGAGTCGTAGCTTCCAGAAAGACTTGTGGCTGCAGACTACCTTGCACCAGCTCTGATGTAACTCCTTCTTTGGGCCTCCTGTTCCACTTCCTAGCACACTGTGGTTACCTGTAAAACTACAAAAGCTTTTTATTTTGCCCTAAGCACAGAGATCTAAGGATTGACCAGTGGGAGCAATAATGAAGCAGAGAGCTCTGCACGGCTCTCTGGGCAGAGACAGAAATCTTGTCCACAGGTTGGTTCCTGAGCCCCATGTACACTCTACTCTCCACCCATTTAGAGCTATTTGAACTATACTTGCAGTTCACTTATCAGCAGAGGGCCTGTGTCTGTTCCCCCTGCACCTCATGAAGTCTCCCTGTAAGCTCCTTTCACCTGTTTCACAACTCTGCATTCTTCAGAACTTGGCATGGACCTCCCATTTCCCTGAAAACCCTCCCTACACCAGTCTCACTCCCAGATGACTAAGAGCTGCACAACCCTTGTCATCAGTAGACTGTTACCTTGTTAAACTCCTTTACACGCATCATCCCTCTTGGGTCCCTAGCACCTTGGAGCCTGGTTCACAGAAGTCACTCAGAGTGCTCTTAAAGGCACGGATGGTGGCGGTGTAAGGGGGGATGACAGCACTGGTAATGGACATTCACCCTGGCATGTTTACTACTCTAGCCTTTGGTTTTTCTGGAAAGAGTATGCAAAGACTAGACAAAAAGATATTTGAAATGACCCCACATCTGACAGGCCTGTCTTCCTACAGCCCATCGGCTTCCTGGGACCTTGCCTGAGGAGGCCAGGCAGCTGATATAAACCTTGTGATGATGTGCCCAGGACACAGTCAAGCCCTGTGATTGCAGCATTTCAGCATGTTTGTTCTCCTATGGGAGATGGTCTTGGATTATTCCCAAAGACAGCAATACATTGTGTGGCACCAAAATATTCTCCCAACATTGCACCTATGAAATTTTCACATAACCTGAAAAATCCGACTCACTTTATAATAACGTACACTTTACAAACAACTCTTCGTAAACACCGTTGTTCAGTTAAGACATGACTACATACGCAATCACAGAGGAAAAACTGAAGAGGTTTAAAAGCGGCAAATCTAATTCAGATACTGAGGAACTTTAAATCAGAGTTCAGCAGAATTCACAATACAGTATTGACTTCTGCAAAAAGCCACACTTATATTTAGTAGAATACCAGTAATTCATTATTGCAAAGGGAGTAAAAACATATTGAAAACCATTTCACAGTGGAGATGAGGAGTATTCCAGATGGAGGAAACAGCACATTGAAAATAAAGACGGTATCCTGAAAGGGGGAGCTAAGAGGGGAGCAGACCTGGTCACCAGGGGCTTCTGAGCTAGATTAAGGAGTCTGGACTTTATTCTGAGGATGAAGGAAAGTTCCGTGGACAGAAGTGTCAGGGTCATACCCTCACTGTAGAAGCCTCACTCTAACTACAGTGTAGGGAAAAGACAGGAAGACATGTCTAAAAGCAGGAGGCTGGTTAGGAAGGAGGCTTTGCAAGATCGGGATGAGGTGACAATAATGTGACCCTGGATTAGCAGCCGTAGGGTGAATTCCAAGGCTAGCAGGGAACTGGCAACAGTACAACTGGAGCCTGCTTGGATGCTGAGGATAAGAAAGCCAGAAGAATAAGAGCACAGCAATGAGGGAGACGATGGCAGGAGTTACCAACAGGCACCCAAAACAAGCAGGAGAACTGAGGGAGAGGATAGAGAAGCTGGGGGGCAGGGTGACAGGGATTCAGTGTGGACACAGGGCTACAGCACCTGCCGGAGCTGCACCTTCTAGAGAAGCTATCCCAGAGGCAGTAGGATGCAGGGTTCTGTCAATGAAGCCAAGACATTTCAGGGACCAAAATCAATAAGAATGAGTCAGCAAAGATATAGTTAATAATCTCCTGATATATCCTTTCTCTCTAGTTAATGTCTTTCTTTTAATCTTGAAATGTGGCTATTTAGGAGTTTAGGCCCTTAGTGCATGAAAAAGATCTGGAATAAAGAAATGTATCTGGGAACTTCCAAATATCTGAGAATTTAGTATGTGATAAAGGGAATACTTTTAATCAGTAAACAGTGCTGGGACACCTAGTTAGTCATTTGGAGACAATGAAGTTAGACCCTGTACCATTCCTTACAACTTCAGATGGATCAGAAGTGTTTTTTTTTTTTAAATACATAAAAATATTAGAAAATGCTGGTGAATTTGTATAACTTTACAATAGGGAATAGTAAGAACCATTACTTATACGGTGTTTACTGTGCACCAAGCACTCACTGTCTGAAGAGCTATATAAACACTCAGTCCTCATTATAACTATGAAATGGTATCTTCATCTTACAGTTAAGAAAAGTGAAATGCAAAGAAGGTAAGTAACTGCCCAGTTACACTACCTGGCAGTGGTGACACTCTGACTATAATTCATGCATCTGCACTCTTCAGTACTACACAGCACTGCATCTCTAGAAGGCCATGCTATAAGACCTAAATGCAAAAATAATGAAAAGAAAAAACTGAAATCTGAAAAGACAATTAAACTTTCTTTGTGGAAAAACACTCTTAACTGAAATTCATAACACAACACAAAAGTGGAGGAAAACAAATGCAATACATGTCAGAGCTATTCTAACATACAAAGGGTGATCACAAACCAACAGGAAAAAATAAACAGTTCTTACCCATGTATGAAAGAAAATATACCAAAGAAATATGAAACTGTTAATAAATATGACAACTTGTCCAATAAATTATTATGACAGCTTGTCCATAATAAATATGGCAAGTTGTACAATGATGTTAAAAAGCTAAAAAATGCAAATTAAAATAAGAAACCATCTTTCATCCAGACTGGCAAAAAATGAAAGATGGATGATGTCCAATGATAGCCAAAATATGGGGCCACGGGCACTCTCACATACTGTGAAATAAACAGAAATAAATATAAACTGGTACAATGTTTGATGATGCAATTCAGCTATACAATCAAGTTTTAAATATCCATGTCCTTTGACTCAGCAATTCCACTTCTGAATATTTCTTTTATAGAAATAAATTCTCTAATACATAAAAATGCATATACGATGGCAGTCACTAAAGGTTAATATAACAATCCAAACACAAACAATATAAATGTCTAAAAACAGGAAACTGAGAAAAAAATAGAAAACTGGCTAATGAGACATTAATATAACAGAATATTATTCAGTCATTAAAAAGATAGCTCAGGGATGCCTGGGTGGCTCAGTCAGTTAAGTGACTGACTTCGGCTCAGGTCATGATCTCTCAGTTAGTGGGTTTGAGCCCTACATTGGGCTCTGTGCTGACAGCTTAGACCCTGCAGCCTGCTTCAGATTCTGTGTCTCCCCCTCTCTCTCTCTGCCCCTTCCCCGCTTACACTTGGTTTCTGTCAAAAATAAATAAACATTAAAAAAAACGAAAAAGATAGCTCCATGTTTATCAACACAACTAACAAAATACTGTCAAGAAAAAGGCAAATTTATGGGGCGCCTGGGTGGCTCAGTCGGTTAAGCGTCTAACTTCCGCTCGGGTCATGATCTCACAGCTCGTGAGTTCAAGCCTCACGTCAGGCTCTGTGGTGACAGCTCAGAGCCTGGAGCCTGCTTTGGATTCTATGTCTCCCTCTCTCTCTGCCCCTGCCCTGTTCACACCCTCTCAAAAATGAATGTTAAAAAAAAATCTAAAAAAAAAGAAAAAAGAAAATTTTGTAGTCTCCAATGTACAGTCCTTTTTGTTAAATGATAAAGATACAAATTAAAAAAATAATTGTTCTATTGCTTTCAAAAGGGCTGTCCAACCATTTTAGTAATGAAGTTTAATTCTATAAGTCCTGAATCCCAAAAACATTATTAGGACCTCATAAAACAGCACGGAGACGTCATTGTATCAGAAGATTGAAACATATTTTCATAATTCAAAATAAATTTAGATTAAAAAACCTAAAACTTTTCAGGAATATTAATATCTACATTAGTCTGTCACATCTTTTATAAAATCTAAGTTTCAATTAAAATTATCTTATTTACTACCCAAGCAGAATTTAAGAATATTAATAGAAATCCAGAAGATAAAGAGATGCAGCCAATTAACCTCGAAGGAGAAAAAAGGAAGAAATGTGAATGTCTGTTTCAAAACACTTATCACCTTAAAGCATACAGACTTTTCCAAGTAATTAAACCAAAAACCTTGCAGTTATTAAGTAACTTGATCAGTGTTAAAAAGTCAGAGCTTACTGCTTCACTCTTCACAGTCTAACTAGGAGAAAGGTCAGGATATATCCCTAGTGGTAGTGATTAAGAAGTATCGTAAAGAAACTGCAGGGTAGAATATGATTCAAGCCAACAAATAGAACAAAAAAGATTTTCCCACAGAGACAATCCACACGACATTTCTAATGAGTGGCATACAATTCAATTATTTAGTATCATCAGGGCTATGTAACTACCTATTCTAGATAATTTAGAAGCTTACCACTTTAAGGATCAAAATACTTGCTACAACTATCTTGAATGAAAATCTTACTCAGTATATTATGAACATTCTAATTTCCATTCGCTGAATAGAAAGAAACACCACAACTTTGTTATGATGAGCCACACTCGCCATTATAAAAAACAATCTTCTTCATAGTCATTCTACAAATAAGGAAATTGGTGCTCAAGAAGTAATGTGGAAAGTTTTGTCATTCAAAAAATTCATAATCTGAGAAGCTATCCAGGTATGTGGAACAGAATGTTCCCACACCAGGTGTCCCCCAACAGCAATGCTGTGACATCCTCCTCTCCCTCCCTCTCTCCTCTCTGGCTGTCAAAATCTCTCTGCCAGTATTGCTGCCATCAGGGAACCTGTCCCTCATACTCCTAGTCCTTCTAATTGGCTGCTTTTGATTGCTGTGTTTTAGGGACACCAAATGGACAAGAAAACAAGAATATCTTAAGTAAGTGTCTGTGAATCCTGAGCCAATGCCCTTGGAACTCTCATAAGTGTAAAATCAAAGAACTTCAAAGGACAGATTTTGTTACAGGCTCTTTGGCGGCTGAGAGCCTTTTTTCCCTACATCTTAGTGCTAAACCATGTTCTAGATAAGGGAGGCTGCTGGGTTTAGTTACCATCAGTAAACTTTAAAATGTTTTCTTTCTGTTACGTGGGCTCTTGGTTCCTGAAATCTCATACAGTATTTGCCTAGCAAATCTCTTTAGTGCAAATGTGAACTTCTATTTACTACAAGTTGAATTACTATCAAAAACAGTTTAATAAATTTTACATGAAGTCGGGTTATATTGGGACAAGAATCCTGGAAATGGTATTTTAAGTTTACATTATATTACTAGTTTGTGAAAAAGGAACAATTACATTAATGAATAACATCTTTATGAGTATATTTATTCATATGAATACATTGGGACAAGAACCTTAAAACGATATCTTAAGTTTACATAACATTTTGAGAACTTGAAAAAAAAGGAATCATTATATTAATGCGTGGCACCTTTATGTGTATATTTATTCATATATACATAAATATGCATACACACACATTTTCAGTACCCTAGTAAGTGCAAAAGAATTACATACACACAGTAAGCTCTTCTTACCTACAACAGATTACCATGCAGTAAAGCAGTCTCCCCTTATCCACTAGGAACACATTCCAAGACCCCCAGTGGATGTCTAAAACCAGAGATAGTACTGAACCCTACATAAATTATGTTTTTTCCTATATGTACATACCTACGATAAATTTATAAATTAGGCACTGTAAGAGTAACAGTAACTGATAGAACAATTATTACAATATAATTTTATAAAAGTTATGTGAACGTGGTCACTTTCTCTCCAAGTCTTATTGTACTGTACTCACCCTTCTTGTGATGATGTAACATGATAAAATGCCCATCTGATGAGATGAAGTGAGGTGAATGATGTAGACTTGGAGACGTAGTGTTAAGCTACTAATGAACTTTTTTTAAAAAAATTTCTAACGTTTTTATTTAGTTTTGAGAGAGGGAGCATGAGTGGGGGGTGGAGGGAGGAAGAGAGAGTGAGAAAGAGAGACAGAGACAGACACACAGACACAGAATGTGAAGCAGGCTCCAGGCTCTGAGCTGTCAGCACAGAGCCCAACGCGGGACTTGAACGCATGAACCGTGAGATCATAACCTGAGCCAAGTTTGGATGCTTAACCCACTGACTGAACCATCCAAGGCCCCCCCCCACCCTTTAAAAAAATTTTTTTAATGTTTTTCTTTATTTTTGAGAGAAAGAGAGAGAGAGACAGAGCATGAGTGGGGAAGGGGTAGCACTACTGAACTTGTGATGACAGTGTCAGAAGATGGAAGGAGGATCATCAGACTGCGGTCGGCCGACTGAAACCTCGGAAAGTGAAACCATGGGAAAGGGGGTAAGGGACTACTATATAGCTATTTCCCCCATGCCACATTAAGCTGTCCTACCTCAGTCAAGGCACTTGGCATGTCTAATAGCCCATATACCTCCCAATGAATCTATCACAAACTGAGAACTTGGAAACAACAATCATCTAGGCTTTTGCTGTTTATTCGTGTCTCAGCTAGGTCCAAGGGTACTGTGACCCAAGGCGACAAACAGATGATCCACTAGGTTAAACTTGCCATTATTATCCTTACTCATTTATTCCACAAATATTTACTCTGGGGGTCTACTCTGGGCCAGGCATTTGCTAGGTGCCAGGTCCCCATCCAGGCACAGGCACTGCCCACACAGGTCTTATAATCTTCCGGAGAAGGCAGCAATTCATCAAATGGGATAACAAATGTAAAATCACAACACTGACAGTAGAGAGACACTGTGCTACAAGCCAGTCTGAGAGACCAGGGAAGAAAAGCTTCCCTGAGGAAGTATCAGTGAGCTAAGGTTTGAACAAGGAAGTACTGACTTGGGACTGGGGAAGAGTGTTCCCGGCAGAGGGAGCATGCAGTACATGCCAAAGCCCTATGGCGAGAGGTGGAATGCTGAGTTTGAGGAAATGAAAGAAGGCAAGCCAGCAAAGAACAAGGGCAAGTGTGATCTGAGACACCCTGGAGAGGCGCAGGGCCAGACAGGGCAGGGACTGGATAGAGCATGTTAAGGATTCTCTGTTTTTAACCAAATAGAAAGCTTCTGAGAGTTTTTATATTTAATCTTTTTACTTTTCTAGAGGAAAATTGTTATAATCAGATTAACATTTTAAAGTCATCACTCTGTGGGCACCTGGGTGGCTCAGTCAGTTAAGGGCGTGAGTCTTGATCTCAGCCAGTCTTGATCTCAAGGTCCTGAGTTCAAGTTCTGCATTGGGCTCCACACTGGGCATGGAGCCTACTAAAATAAAATAAAATAGAATAGAATAGAATAGAATAGAATAGAATAGAATAGAATAGAATAAAATAAAATAAAATAAAATAAAATAAAAATAATCACTCTGGCCATACAATAAGGAGAACAGATTAGAAGGGAGAAAGCAGGATACAGGGGCAAGTCAGGAAGCTACTACATTAGTCTAAATAATGGATCATGGAAACCTGGCTTAAGGATGTGGTAACAGTCAAATCCTCAGCCTCTGATGGTGGACTGTACACAAGGAGCTCTCAAGGGTAACTCCTAGGTTCTGGTTCTGCCATTCCATAAGCCGAGAACGTATTAGTAGAACAAGGTACAGGGAAAGTCCTGAATTTGATTTTAGATATCTGAGTATGGCTCTGTTACACAGACAGTTAGATGTTAAGTCTGGAGTTCAGGAGAAGTCATGGTTAGGAAATTCGGCAATCATTTGTGAACAGTCAATAATTGATCTCAAGGCATTAATGAGGGTAGGGATGGAGAAGACAAAATGAGAGAAGCCCTAGGATCAACCTGAAGATCTTCTAATATTAATGTTCAACAGAGTGATGATGGGCCACCAAGCAAGAACTGTCAGGGTGAAGAAGATAATCAGGAGGATTACCCATCAGTCCAAATAACTAGCCACTTGAAATATCAGAAACTCATTTTCTCACTATTTGATACTTTGAGCATGGCTCTAATTACTTTGCAACTACACTGAGCTGTTAAACTAATTATTTTGTTATACATAATATGAAATCAATCAATATGGTCAGTGATTGCTAAACACCAACTATTGCTACTAAATATCAAGCCTAAGAGACAGTTCTTGACTTCAAAACTTGCCTTAAGCTAGACCATGATTAAAATCACATCAAAGTAAATTATTGTAATCTTCAGATACACTAATTTAAAAATAACCACTTTGAGAAAATTAATCCATCCTAACATTTATGGGCACCTAACATTCATGGGTAGCAGACACTAGTCTAGGTACTGGGCAATGGTATAAATAATAAGACAGAGTTCCGCATTTGTTAACAACTGATATTTACTATTCAGAATGCTGTTAGACCAGTTTGAAGGTTATTTGATAATATATCAGTTAAATGACTTATTTAGGCAACAACAAAAAAGTAATGATCACGTCCATTTGTCAAGAGTAAAGTCTCCACCCAGTGTCTACTCTCTCCTTACTCCACATACACTCAATATATTTCATGTGATAAACTTAGTTAATGCACTAACTACAGCACTGTGGAAGCTCCAGGGACTTCCTCCATTCTTCAAGAGGTCTGATGGCCTCATTAATGATTTCCAGGTGACAGACTGTACTCTCAGAAATATATGCTTGGTGGTTATTAAGAACTTAACAGTTCTTGGCACTCTATGACATGTCAATCTATTAAACTAAACTAACCAGACTGGTATTCCAAAGGACTCCGTCACTAATAAAACTCCCTTCCATACCAAACATACCTAAACCAACTGTGATATGCCATAGAGTATATAAAGACAAGGATATTTTCTTGATTATCTTATGCCATAGAGCATAATTTACATTTCCCAATATTGTTTTCTTAACTAGCAGAGTTGCTGTTACTAATAATTAAGACTAAACTTTAAAAGCACCATTGGCATATATTGAGTTTCTTGTTCCCCATACCTCCATCTTCTCTTTCAAGAAAAAAAAAATCACATCTGAACTTGTAGTTCTGTATATATTCCTCTTAAGAGTATAGCCAGAAACAGTTTGAAACTCATCTGTATCTAGATTTCCTTTTTCCATTACTGTAGAAATGGAAAAACTACAGCATATACCTGTCCTAAGAAAGGGGAAAAAGACCAAATGCCCTGCAGAAAGTAAAACAAAGCTACCACCCTTAACTACTAATCTGGAAGGCCAACTAATTCCTGAGAAAGTTAGGGAGGTACCATCATATTCACTGCATGAATACAGTGTGGAATGCTGTGGATGAGATACAGAACACTAATTTTTAATCTGGGTGTCTCTCTGAATTCACATCTCTCTTAAAGCACTTAACATGGTACTGCTAACACATGCATACTAGAACCCACCAAGAGAAACAGAGACCATGCATTAATGATCTTTTTCTCTAATACAAAGACTATCATCTTGTAGAGATTCTTAAATGTTGGATGAATGAAATAAAAAAAGAACAACAACAAAGGAGCAAGGTCCAGCTAGACAGGAAGTTTCTCCCCATGTATGATGATTTAGATAAATGAGTGATTTTAATTTCAGCTTCACTTCCCTCCACTTCCGATTTAATACAGCATAAATCAAGAAATCTAAGAAAAACTCAACATGAATCAATTATTTTTCGTGCCTAACACAATAAGGTGATCTAGTACAGTCTACTTATATTACATATACAAGGCCAGGTTACAGAAAACTATGCAGTATATACATATAAAGAGACAAATACATTGGCAATGGCACTCAGTGGAGACCTATTATGTTTACTATGACTCCTGCAGAGTAACTTCCTCCTTAAAAATTATCAATTAATTTAATTATTAATTTGAAAAAATAAAAGCAGCATAGATGGTGGAAAGAAATGAACTGTGGAGTCAGACTGACGGAGCTCTGTCTTCTAGTTATGGGATCAAAGGGCTTTAGCATCACCTATAAGTTTCCACCTCTTGAAAACAGAAATTACAAAGCCTTGGAGGGCTGTAACTTGTCTGACCCACAGAAGGGAAGAAAGGTGACTACATAAAATGAATCCAAACATATCTGTATGCTCAATGAACATGTTTTAGCCATAGCTAAAATCCTCTTACATATCACCTGGCTAATCTCACTGTTTTGCAACAAACCATTTACTTTAATTCTGTTCCTGATTACTTCTTTCATGTTAAAAATGTTCTTCAATTATTTGTTAGAGACAATGTGGATCTATTCCTAATACTGAACATTTGCTTACATTTATCTTCTACCCATTCACATTTTTAAGTAGCTCTAACTTTTGGCTTAGGATATAAAAAGAGGCCAGGATTGAGGAAAACCACCAAGTCTAAGGACTATACTTGGTATCTGATATAATCAAAACATTACCAAGGTTAGAGGCGCAATATACTATAGTTCGTAAGCAGCCTCTGGAGACTATTACTTTTCCATACCACGTTTTTCTACTGCCTTTATAGAGAAAGACCCCTCAACCCAAGAAAATGGGTTACAAATGCAAAATCGTGCTTTCTAACTCAGAGCACTTCTGAATGCCTCATATTTTCCCTCAGGGGAATCCATTCACCATTAACTGCCTTGCCACCCCATTATTTCTTCTTCTGGAATGTTCACAGCCAGTGTCAAGGACTGATGAGCAGACAGCCTAGGCAAGCTGTAGCTGGTTATTTTGCACTCGATGAAAACAAAGAACACTCCTTTCTTTCTATATTTTGAAATCTTCAAGTCAGTAAGTCAATGACCATTTTTCTAAGACAAGCAACATAGACTTGAGGCACTATGAGGAGGTGAAACAGTACCAATGAACAGGGCTACTTCCTGGTTTTTGTATCTAACAAAATGGAGTTATTAAAGAGTATTGGAAATCATACATTAAGGAATGTTGGTTAACCAGTTACCCCTGCCAAAATCAGATATGAAAAGAAAACAAAAGTTGGCAACAACTATAACTGATATTTTTCTTTCAGAATTATATTTAATAAGGATAATCTTTGAAGAATGCATTAATTTTCTTACTTGATTTAATAGAGAGTTTGGAGATAATTCATAACTACAAAACTTACAAATTCACATATGTTAGCTTATGTAACTCCCTCTACTGTTTTGTAAAATCGTCAACTTAATTTTTTAAAACTTATTTTTAGGTAATAATGTTCCTGTATCTCCTCTAGTAAAAAAAATCACTAAATTATATTTTTAACCCAGTAGCTTCTAAAAGGAAGTGAAAGCTGAGGGCTATATGAGGATATAAAAGCAGCCTATGAAATAGCTTTAGTTTTAACAAAAACTAACATTAACAAGTACAGCATATCTTGTTCTTTCATGGGGCCAGCAAATTGATAGTTAGGGTTTTTTCAGCTACAAAAATAGGATAGAGTAATTATAACTACCAAACTCACAACAGCCTGTTCAATGGAGGATAACACTGCAATTTTTCTTCAAAGATAATAAATAGGAAGAAAAAGTTCCTAATTCTGTAATGTTAGTTAAAATCCCAAACCTTTGCGTGCCACTTTCAGGCACAAAACTTTCATGGTTTCAATTATTACCCTAAAGGAGAGGGTCAAACGTAAACTTTTCTATTTTTAATATGAGTATAACTTACATAATTTATACTGCACAAATGTATTTTCTACATTTCCAGTTTCTACATCCAAAGGTCAAAAACCTGAAGGAAATTCTGAAATTAAAAATCATAGGATTCTCTTTAAAACATACAATAGGTCTTTAGACAGAAGGGGTCTCCAGACCCTTACTACTACTAAAACATAAAAATATTTCAAAATCTCAAGGCTAAATTTTCCTCCAGAAAGTACAAATGAAACTGTCAAAAAAGTAAAATGTAGACTTCAATGAACTCTTTATACTCAAAGTATTTATACCAACAAATGCAAATGAATTTCAATCCCACTGAGAAGGAAATTGAAAGGAAAAATCACTATATTTCAAAAGTTTAGGGAATCAACATTTTGGTGTAAATGAAATTTGCAGGGATGACTTAGGGTGAACAAACAGCATTCTGGCTAGTGAAATTCATTTTTAAAAAGTGATTATGCTGATTAGCCCATTATTTCACACATTGCACAATTATAATCCACTCCTTAAACAAAGAGGGGGAAAATACCTACGTTATGAAATGCAAAAATTAAGCATAAATTACCGTTTCTGAATTCTACCTGCCTCCATCTTAGTCCTCTTATTTTGTGTGGAGACAACACTAAACAACTTCTACACATTATTTTTTACAGTGGTTGCTCTTCTATATTCATAGCTCTTTAATGACTAGAATGCTGGTACTAAATTATTTACTGTATTCAAAAGTTGCTTTCGTCAGAACAGATAAAATTAACTTCTCAAATTTAAGGTTTAATATTTTTATCTGGAGCTCATTTGTAGTATCAACTGCCTTCAAAGAATTATCCTACTGAGTTTTTACTCCAATCTGCACGGAAGCAGGAAAGTGTAGAGGAACTTAATTCTCGTAAAACTAAGTTATATTTACAAGTGCACGCAGAAAACTATCACAGCCATCTCCTTTCAAGATTCCCATGGCACAGTGTTGACCATAATTTTTAGGGTAATTTGGGGGGGGGGGGGCGCGACTTCCTGGTAATAAATGAACTGTGGCTTTAAATAAATAATCAAGCTCAAAAAAGTGCCAAAGAACTTTAGATAACCGAAACCAAGGATTCCTACTGTCAGATTCGTCTCACAAGGAAAAAAATCTAAAACAGTCTTTAACATACTCAGAATAAAGGTCAGGAAACTACAGGGCAATGGGTAACTATCACAAAAACATTTCCAGCAACTCAAAATACTCATCAAGACTGTGCTGTGCAAACACTAGTCAGATTTTCTAAAAACATGGATTACGGCTGTCACACTTAAAATAATTTCCTTTAACATAAAGATTTCCAGTAGCCAAAGAAAGGGTCAGGCCAAGAACGTCTAGTCTGTTACCTTACACATACCGTAATGCATTGGCACTACAGGACTATGTGAGCCGAAGCCCACCGCACTGTGACCCCTGGAATCCCTCAGTCAGGCGGGCGGCCCGCGCAGCTGCACCGAGCAGGAAGCACCGCACCCGAGCCGCGGTCCCCAGCCACGCCAGAGAGGCTGCGGGGAGCAATCACCACTGCTTTGAAACTGAATGGCTGACACATCCGGTCCTGGCTCTTACACCACTCCGCCAAATGCAAACTTCAAAGGCCAATTTCAAACTCCAAACAGAAGTCACTCAAGTCTCAGTGGCGCTGTCCGCATTCCCAAGAACATGTGGAGCCCCTTGAGGGACGCAATGAGAAAAACCAACTCCAAAAATATTACAAGTCCCCGAGTGTGCAGTCTGCCCGCCCACAACGCTTTGACAGGCGTTACAGCGCCTTCCACCAGGAGCCCCTGTGGTCGTTCTGCCTCCGTCCGGGCCGGGCCCCGGGTACCTGCTAAGGGTCTCTGCCTGTCAAGGCCGGGAGGACCTCACCGCGTTCTCCTCCGTCCCGGGCCCCCCACCCGGCCTCGGGCTGGGCTTCCCACCCACCCCGCCCCTTTTTTTGACCACCGCTTGTTTGCAGGCTCTGGCCTCACCCCAGAGATCCCGGGACTCTCGTCTGGGGGCGCCGCCAACAGGCTCCTGCCCGCCCCCCAGCCCAGCCCCGAGGGCAACGCCAGGGTCCCACGCCGGGGGTCCTCCAAGAGTCCCGATTCCGGAGCCCCACAAAGCCAGCCCGGGGCCCCACACCTTATCTCAACGGGTCCCTGCAGCGCGGCTCGCACGCTTGTCACATGTCTACAAACAATAACAAACTCTCCGGCACGTCCCCGCCCCGGGCCCCCGTTTCGTCCCGCAGGCCAGGTCCGGGGCGCCGCCCGACGCCGGAGGGGTCAAAGGGGGTGCCCGAAGGCTCAGATCCCGGCGAGCGGCGCGCAGCTTAGCTGCGCTGAGCGCCGGGACGCAGTGCGCGGTGTCCGGGGTTCATTCATTGCCCTCGCCCGCCCCCCAAGTCCCCGCCGCATCCCCGGCCGCGCAGCTCACCCGGCTGGGGCCGCTGCAGGAGGCGGCTCGGCGGCGGTCGTCCGCTTCTCCCCGGACTCGGCCCCCGCGGGGCTCGGAGCGCCGCTGTCCGGTGCGGCCGCGGGCTCCGGAGGGTGGGCGCCGCCACGGCTCGCGGCTCCGTGGGGTTGCGGCACGGCCACAGGCTGGAAACCGCTCCCGCCCGCCGCTGTGTCCGAGGGCTCCGGCGACGGGGAAGTGGAGGAGGACGGCGGAGAGGCGGCGAGGAAGAGCGGCGGCTCCGGCAGCTGGTCCAGCTCCACACTCCGCACTTTGCGCAGCTGCCGCCGCCGCCAGTCAGCCCGCTCGCGGCCCCCGCTGCCCGCCTCCCGAAGTAGCCCCGCGGCTGCTGCGGGCGCGCTGCTAGCCTTGAGAGCACCTCCACCGCCACCCGCTTCGGGGCTCGCCGCCCGGGCGCCCGGGAATCCCGACGACGAGGCGCGATTCCCCGCCGCCGCCGCCATTTTCTCTCGCGGGCTACATTCGCTCGGCCCCTGCGAGGGAGGGAGGGGGCGGGGAGAGTGCAGGGGGCGGGCGGACCGGCGGGCGCTGCGCCGCTAGCGTAGGGCCGCCTGCGCCAACTGCGTGAGCACGGCCCGCCGGGTGCTTGGCCTGGACGGTCTGGCAGGCTCACCGGGCACGGCCAGGGAAGGGGGAGGGTACGGCATGGAGCAGGTGGAAGGAATAGGCTGTGCGCCCGGCGTCCCGCGCTGGCCTGCGAAGTGGGCTGGAACGTTGCAGTCTCGACGGTGCCCTGAGCTTTGCGTGCTGCACCCAACCCCCGCCCCTGCCCGAGCCGCCAGGTAGTCCCAGGCTGTACCGGCGAGAGGAGGAGCCTCCGTGGCGGCAGCGCGCAGCTTCCTCTCCGTCGCAATCTCGGCCTGGCTCGGTGGGAGGTCGGCCAACGGGAGTTTCAATTCGAACTTAGGTGTGTGGTGCGTTGAAGGGAATGCCGGCGAGACAGTTTGCGGTTTGTCATTCTCGCTGCCCTTTGCAGTGGTCGTCGGGGAACCCGGGCGAGGACCAACCCCCTCCCCCACCCCGCGCGGGACGCGCAGGTGGCGGCCAGGGTTCTCGGCTTGATGGAAAGCGAAAGAAACTCAATTTTCAGCAGACGTGCAGCCGCGGACCAAAAAGAATAAGTTTTTTTTTTTTTTTTAACGTTTTTCTCTTCCTTTGTCCTCCTCCCCCACCCCCCGCAACACGAACTACAAATAAAACTTCAGCGTTTCCTGGAATATCTTGTTCACGACCTGACATCACCGATTTGGGATACCCCTCTCACCTAGAGAGAGACACGGAGGGCGGGTGTCCCCTTATACATCTTTATTTTTTCTTCCGCTGTTTTGGGGAAGGGCAGCGGTTTACGGGACCACATAGAGCGAGTTTGGGGAAGGAAGCTAGGCTGTGCAGGAAAGTGCTCGATAATATCATCCTCGGCCAGTCCCTCCTTCTCCCCCCCGCCCCCCCCCCCCCGGCCCTGCCCCGCCCCGCCCCGCCCCGCCTCGCCTCTAAATCCGATGCCTCTAGCAGCACGTCCTTCCAAGGAGGGTCTGGCCACGGTCTGGGTTCCCTCCGCCCCGACCCCTGCAGTCCCCAAGTTGCCTAACTTGGCGTTCCGAACCCTTCCAGTCCCTGGGGCAGTCTCGGCGATAAGGTGACTTGGAATGGAAAAAGTACCATTTACATGTTAATGATTTTCGACCTTTCTTCTGGCGAGTAGATCTTCTGTGTGACGTTTATTTCTCCCCTCCCTTCTTTTCCTCGAGCATGTTTGTGAGGGGAAACGTCCCACAACCCGGGACCTGCACCTCTATATTTCTTTTGTGAAACGTTAATTAAAACATAGCGTGGGGGGATGGGAGGGAGAGGGTTCCTCACTAACACAAAGTAGAGCGCTGTCTTGTCAGTCTTCATAGAATTAGAAGTCTGAACTGTCTACAAAACAATTCATTTGACTTCTCCAAACTAGAAAAAATGAAAGCCCCATTCCCGAGTATAAACGTTAACTTAGGAGTGTGGTGATATTGGAGGGATTTTTAAAATGGCAGTGTAAATTAGCCCAGTTTTGAATACTACTGCAACATCTGCCATAGGATGGTTTTAGATAGTTACATTCAACGGTACAAATTTTGAAAGTTTAGATAAATCTGTTAAAATTTAAAGTCTACATTTAGGCTATAATTATATGCTCTTTTAATGGTAGCCAGGTGTATCATCCAAACTAAACACCAGTTGTTTCCCAGATCTTCCCAGATTGCCACACCCACCAAATCCCAAATTGAAAGGATAAACTATCCTCTTTCCTATTTAGACAGAAAAACCTTAAAATTGTGTACACACACACACACACACACACACACACAGAGTTACCTGTAATTAGCCTTTCAAAATCGTTCCAATTTTAAAGTTAGGCCATAGTAGCAAAGTAGAAGAGGATTCCGGTAAAACTCTTTATTTGTAGCAAATGCAACACTGTCAACTAGCCCCACTTCTCTGACCTCGTCCATTCACCACACACCACCACCGAGAAACCCAAGTACTGGTCTTTTGCCTAGTTTTTGGTGCTTTGAGGAATTTTGCCCTTGATCTTTTATGTAAATATTTGGGTTGTCATTATGCACTGACAAATGGATTTTTTTTTTTTTTTTTTTTTTTTAGAGAGGGGAGGAGAGAGAAATAAGCAAAGGACATGCTTGACTGCAAAGGATGTTCTTTGTCTGCAATATGTTAATACAAAGTCTCCTTTAAGGACAATTTAACCCATGGGATTGCTACTGTAGTTTCTCAATCTTAAACATGGTAGGACTCTAGCTCTGGTTTTGGTACTGTTGGATCCTGATGTTGAAGTGCCTTAATCTGATTACTTTAATGACATAAAGGAGTCTTGTGTCTCTTCGAAGGTTGCTTGTACATTGAAAACTTCAGGTACTATTTCCAAGTCCTTTAGTTCTATGCTTTCCCAGATAGAAGTATTGCAGTGATTTCACTCATCCCATGACAACTTTGGTAACCTTTATCACACTTTGGTTGCTACACACATTCATTTGGAGAATCTAGCTTAATATTGGTGTGTTTCTTGATTGTGCATAAATATCACTGACATCAGAATGAGCTGATTTAGTATGCACTGGCAGAAATATTTCAGCCTGCATGTCATTCATCACATATTTATTGAGCACCTAGCATCTACTATGCATATGCAGGGAGTTTTCCTCTTCTCTGGAGATATTGTTTGTTATTTTTCTTATTTACAAAATTAAATAAAAAATTCCCATCTGCAAATATTTTTATTAGTTATTTTTCAGGCTGACTCTGAGAGAATTTTCAGATCTGTGTGTGTGTTTCCATACTTTTTTTGTAAGATCTATTTTTATGTAGACATAAAGAGCAAGAATATAATGTGCAGCATAGAACGAAAAGCTTGTGTTCTATGAGGTTTATATATATTTATATATTTAGTACAGAGTACTTTCAGGAGAGCTGGGCTAGAATTTGGTTTCTCCATGTTCTTTCCAGATACCATACTTCCCAGTTGTTTCCAGATGTTCCAAGTGAGGAAATCTTGTCATTTATGGGATAACTGGCCCCCTAAAAGGACATTTTCAAAGGGATGCCAGAGCACAACGAATGCTCATGGTACCTGTATGCTTCTCCTTCCAGGTGAGTTGTGGGCCCGAAGAAAATCTGTCATACTTGTTCCCAAACCTGATTATACTGTTATAAGTGTCCTTATGAAATTTAAATACTGTCAAATTGATTGTTAATAAAACATGGGTATGCAAATGCAAAAGGAACGTTGTTCCAATGAAAACTAAGTTAAATGCTTTGGAAAATGCAAGAAGGTAAGACCCTGAAAAAAGTCTTTATGAAATTAGTAGTGGATGTGTTAACGGTAAAAGATTGGAAAAGCAGGTATCTATCAGTTCTCACTTGGCTTTAAAAAAGTAAAAGTGAAAATTGTAGGCAGTGAGATAAGTGACATAGATACATGGAACTCTAAATAGTGAACCCATACTCAACAAACCAGGGCCCCACAGCCACGTACTGGTTAAGAAATCCCAAATCATACAAAACAAAATACTGTTATTTATGTTTAAGCTAAAATAAGATATTTAAGGGGTGCCTGGGTGGCTTAGTTAAGCATTTGACTCTTCAGGTCATGATCTTAGGGTTTGTGAGTTCAAGTTCGGCATTGAGCTCTCTGCCGGCAGGGTGGAGCCTGCTTGGGATTCTCTTTCTCCCTCTCTCTCTGCCTCTCCCCAGCTCTCTCTCTCTCAAAATAAATAAATAAACTTTAAACAGTAAGATATTAAGATATATGTATCTTATAAAGATAAACATATACATTTTTATGATTCCTTTTTATTAACCAGCCATCTAAATATTTTACATAAATTTGCATGTACTTAAAATCAGACCCTAAATTTTGTAGTAAATAATGAAAAACAGATAATTTGGGTTTTCCTATTTAAAAATAAAACTACAACTTATGAAACTAATCTATCTCACAGTTAGGAAAATTATACTACATTTGCAACACCACTGATTCTTTGAATTCTTTGAATGAGCTTTATTGGTTATTGTTTTTGATGTATGATGAGATATTCTTTTTTCATTTGACCTTTGTGGTTTATTTATGACTATTAGTTTTGCAAAAAATATTTGAAGACTTCATACATTTTCTCAAGGTCCTCCTGTAATATTCAGTTGCTTTCTTTGAATTGTTGTCCCTGTTCCTTTTCTCTTCCTTTGTGGTCTGCTGGTTCAACTCTGCTGAATCCTACACTGGTAAGGCTTTACATGTGAGCTAAGAAGTTCACTGCCACTTCCGATGGGTTAGTTAACTTCTGCATCTTTTGCAACATTTGCACCTTCACTTTGCAATTGATTTGCCTTATTTTGGGACGAAAACTGCTAAATAGGTATACAAAATTGATATCTACTAGAGCAGTGCGGTCTAATAAAATATAACGCAAGCCACAAATGCCAAGTCATATATGTAATTTAAAATTTTCTAGTAGCCACATTAAAAAAAAATTAAAAGAAACAAGTGAAATTAATTACAATAATGTGTTATTTTACATAATATATATAAGGTGTTACTCTTTCAATATTTAACCAATACATAGAATATTACTAATGATAACTTTTACCATTTGTTTTTGTACTAGATTTTTCAAATCTGATGTGTATTTTATACTTCAGAGCATCTTAAACATCATTTTGGACTAGCTATAATTCAAGTGCTCAAAAAGCCCGTGTAGCTAGCGGCTAGTGCATTGCACTGAACAGTCCCAGTGCCATTGTACCTAACACTTATGAGTTTTATGGATTATTAAATCCCTGGTGAGGCCAGATTGGTGTATAATAAAAAAAATTATGCTAAGTGATATTAGTTGGTCAGAGAAAGACA
This sequence comes from Lynx rufus, assembly GCF_022079265.1. Classification (NCBI taxonomy): domain Eukaryota; kingdom Metazoa; phylum Chordata; class Mammalia; order Carnivora; family Felidae; genus Lynx; species Lynx rufus. The sequence continues at coordinate 125,096,357 of NW_025814823.1, read as the reverse complement.
AATATCATATGACTTCACTCATATGAGGACTTTAAGAGACAAAACAGAGGAACATAAGGGAAGGGAAACAAAAATGATATAAAAACAGGGAGGGGGAGAAAACAGAAGAGACTCATAAATATGGAGAACAAACTGAGGGTTACTGGAGGGGTTGTGGGAGGGGGATGGGCTAAATGGGTAAGGGACATTAAGGAATCTACTCCCGAAATCATTGTTTCACTATATGCTAACTAATTTGGATGTAAATTTTAAAAAATAAAAAAATAAAATAAATCCACATTTATATGTTCTGTAAAGAAAAAGTCACAACAGATGGAAATTAGTAACATATAACTAAGTAAATTATTTTCTACTTCCAGTAGTTAACCTTTCAAATAAATTTCAGGTGTTATTGTCAGTTATCTTAATAAACTACAGTTCTGATTCTGTCCCTTCTCCTCAAACTCTTTAATGGTTCCACATTACATAGAGCATAGAATCCAAATTCCTTCTTTCATTCATTCAACAAATGTTAAATGCATTAACTCCTTTTTAAAAAAAAAGATTTGTAGTTTTAGTGTTTTATTTATTTTTGAGAGACACAGAGACATCGTGAGTGGGGGAGGGCAGAGAAACAAGGAGAGAGAGAATCCCAAGCAGGCTCCACACTGTCAGTGCAGAGCCCACGGCGTGGCTCAGTTCACTAAACTGCAAGATCATGACCTGAGGTGAAACCAAGATCAACGCTTAACTGACTGAGCTACTTAGGCACCCCTAAGTGCATTAACTCCTATGTGTTAGATACCATGCAAGGCCCAAGAATATCATAGGATCAAAGTAGACATGCTTTCTACCCTCCTGGAACTCTCAATCTATCTCCTCCTTCATACTTTCCACCATTAATTATTTTGGTCTCACCATTTACTCTATCCTGAGGCCTGAGCTCCAGCGACAAATAACTGTTCCTCGCATCACCCTGTATAGCTGTAGCTGGGAAACAGCTGCCCAGTGAGGGACTCTTTCCCAGCCATCCCTGCAGTTACATATGGCCATGTGAGTTGTTTCTCCAATAGAATGGGAACCATGGCTTTAAAGAAATGGCCCTGGCTGGGTACTGATAACTACAATACCCCCATGGGATGTCACAGTCACAGAATAAAAAGGGTCTTTAAGTGACTAGGTAGAGGACAGCCCGTCTAGAAAACCTGAATTCATTCCCAGGGATAACAATTTATCGTTTTATGCCATTACTTATTTAGATTTAGTTGCTATGGTAATTTAATCTACCATAAATAATACAATATAATTTTCTTTGTTCACTAATGCATTGTAGATACCACTTGCTTTAGGAGAAGCGGCAATACACAGATACAAGAGGGCTTCGGTATCAGCTAAGTTGGTGTTGGAATCTCAGTTCTTCCATTATTAGTGACATGACCTTTGACAAGTTGTACATACTTTAGTCATCATTAACATGGGGATTTTCTGTTGGAGCCTCCCCTTCTCTTCCTACCGTTACCACATTTCCATGCCACCAAGTACATCTCTCTGGCCTCTAACGCTCACTTTGCTGACTATATAGCCTGCTGGAAGTGGACCCTGCTCCCTGATTCAGAGCAGTCTTTAACCAATGACAAGGGTTACAGTGGTGTACTACAGATGCTTTGCACACATTTGTAAGAACCTATAGTGCACATCCCAAATGCTACAAATCAGAACTTGGGGGGCATGGGTGGTCCAGTAGGTTGGGCGTCTGACTCTTGATCTTGGCTCAGGTCGTGATCCCACATGGGTTCTGTACTGACAGCTTGAAATTCTCACTCTCCCTCTCTCCCTGCCCCCCACCCCCACCATGCTCTCTTTCTTAAACTTAAAAAAAAAAAAAAAAGAACTCTCCCATCGTCTACCAGAGCTGTTTGTTAAACACTGACCAACATACCAGAATGTCTTACCCTTAGGGTGGGATCATTCAGGAGTGTGGTTGGCAATAATTTCCAGATTTTTTCCCCAGCAGGACTGATCTCCAGTTACCCATAGTGGTAGCTAGCTTGGAAATACAAACTTTATTAGCTGCCTTTCCTGTCCCAGGTCTCTACTCCCCTGCCTTCCCCTCTCAAACAACTATTTGCGTTAGAATCCTGTCTAAAGGTCTGGTTTTAGGGCAACTCAAACTAGGACAGGGACTAGCGATAAATAAAGTTGAAATTATGTAAAGTGCATAGAGCTTAGCAGGTGCTCCACAAATATTAGCAGTTCCCTGTACTGAAATAATATATGGGTAAACCCAACTCAGCAGATTTTAAGGGTTAATTAGCCATAATAGGAATTAAAAGTATGCATTTAAAACTCAATTGTCCTAAATACATAAATCACCTCTGTGGACTTTTTAAAACTTTCATTATTTTAAATAAATTTTTATCATAAAAAATGCAAACTATACATATGAAAACTTAAGGTAAATCTGTAACATAACCAAAGAGACAAAATTAATTCAGGAATGTAGTCTTGTGAGATGTAGATCTCCAGGCTCTCTTCACACTGCTAGTAGCTGTAGCCTTCTAATAAATTTAAAGTCTCTAATGCCTTTATTCATTGATACTGATTTTTCACTAGCAACTGTCAGTTTTGTCTTATTTTGGTTTTAATTTTAGATTCTTGTCTTGACCTCATATTGTATGTCACCTTTGAATAGTGATGTATGCCAGGATCTGAATATTCTAGGATTTGCAGTTGTAATTGTGGAGCCATTAGAAAGCTCTTTCATGAGGTCACCATTAAAAAGCTATAACCTCCCTAGATATTTCTCTTTAAAAACATTGGTATCCCCAGCTTTTTGAAAGTTTTCCTCTTTGCTTTTATGAAAGACCTGCATTGGTTCCTGTTTTTGCTAACCAAAAGAAATATGAACTCAGGAACCACACTCAGCATCAAGCTGCCATAGCTTTGAACTCTGTCTGTGAGCATCTGTGCTTTATCTCGATTTATTTTGGCATCCATTAGCAAGATATGTCCTATGGTATCAGAAAAGGCTGAGACTTTTGTTTTGTTTTGTTTTGTTTTGTTTTGCAGGGGGTCTGGGAATGCTCAAAAACTTTTCTATATAAATAAATTTTTTTCATTTTCTTCATATTCTTGCCAACATTGTTGTTTCCTGTATTTTTTAATAATTTTTTTATTTAAAAATTTTTTAGTAATTTACATCCAAATTACTTAACATATAGTGCAACAATGATTTCAGGAGTAGATTCCTTAATGCCCCTTACCCATTTAGCCCATCCCTACTCCCACAACCCCTCCAGTAACCATCAGTTTGTTCTCCATATTTATGAGTCTCTTCTGTTTTGTCTCCTTCCCTGTTTTTATATTATTTTTGTTTCCCTTCCCTCATGTTCATCTGTTTTGTCTCTTAAAGTTCTCTTATGAGTGAAGTCATATGATATTTGCCTTTCTCTGACTGACTAATTTCATTTAGCATAATACCCTCCAGGTCCATCCACATAGTTGCAAATGGTAAGATTTCATTCTTTTGGATTGCCAAGTAATACTCCGTTTGTGTGTGTGTGTGTGTGTGTGTGTGTGTGTGATATATATATATATATATATATATATACATACACATACCACATCTTCTTTATCCATTCATCCATTAATGGACATTTGGGCTTTTTCCATACTTTGGCTATTGTTGATAGTGCTGCTATAAACATTGGGGTGCATGTGTCCCTTCAAAACAGCACACCTGTATCCCTTGGATAAATGCCTAGTAGTGCAATTGCTGGGTCGTAGGGTAGTTCTATTTTTAGTTTTTGTTTGTTTGTTTTAATTATTTTTTTAACATTTAGTTATTTTTGAGACAGAGAGAGACAGAGCATGAACGGGGGAGGGTCAGAGAGAGGGAGACACAGAATCTGAAACAGGCTCCAGGCTCTGAGCTGTCAGTACAGGGGCCCGATGCGGGGCTCGAACTCACGGACCGCGAGATCGTGACCTGAGCCGAAGTTGGCGCTCAACCGACTGAGCCACCCAGGCGCCCCTATTTTTAGTTTTTTTGAGGAAACTCCATACTGTTTTCCAGAGACGCTGCACCAGCTTGCATTCCCACCCATATAAATTAATTTTAAGTGCTTCTTTGCTAAATGGCATATTTTGGCTTACAAAGTTTTCATAGGAAAGCTCTACTTTTAGAGGGGAAACCTGTAGTCCTTTGTAATGTCTCTATGGTGAAATTATGAATAGCATTATTTACCTTATTATATTTCAAGAGTAAATGGGCTCTTACCAGACACAAGGGCTGAGGACATTTTGGAGAAGCCAAATTATTAGTTTCTGAAAGGAGAACATAATTTATTAAGAAAAACACCGAACCCAGCGTCAGGAGTCCCAGATTATTGCTCTCTCCATCTGTGTCATATTGGGTGAGTCATTCAGTCACTTCCTTTCCCTGGGTTTTAGTGTCCCCATTTTCAAAGTAAGGACACTGAACAAGATGGAATTTAATGTCTATTTCAGCTCTAACATTTTATGGATGGATAGGTGTGTTTACACCATAGGAATTATTAGCAAATAGCATTTAAAAAAAATTTTTTTTTCAACGTTTATTTATTTTTGGGACAGAGAGAGACAGAGCATGAACGGGCGAGGGGCAGAGAGAGAGGGAGACACAGAATCGGAAACAGGCTCCAGGCTCTGAGCCATCAGCCCAGAGCCCGACGCGGGGCTCGAACTCACGGACCGCGAGATCGTGACCTGGCTGAAGTCGGACGCTTAACCGACTGCGCCACCCAGGCGCCCCGCAAATAGCATTTTATCAGAGTGTGACACATGTGGACAAAGGACCCAGTTCAAATTATGTAGCCATCATTTGCTAGTCCTATCTTAATATGTCAAGGTCTGTAAGACAGTAAGAAAAGACTTCTGGTCATGTTGTATCCTTGTTATTATCTTTGTCGTGTCAGTTACTGTGTGAAAATCAGAAAGTACTACCTTCATCTGGGGGAAAAAGGCAACAAAGTATTTTTCCTTAGGGTTTTAATGTTGGAAGAAATGACAGACTCTTGATCATGGTTTACTTGCTGATGTTTTAAAGTTTGTTTTTTTTTAAATATGTAACTTACTATTATTCAGACTTGCAAATTAAAACAGTGAGATTTATTTATTTCCTATAAGACTGACAACATTTAAAAAGGTGGACAATGCCTGATGTGGCTGAGGATGAGAAGAAACAGTCACCTTTGGTCAGGTTTAATCTGTACCTGTCTTAACTGAGATCCCCCCAAAAGCAGAGCCTGAGACCATGGAATAGGAGTGGGGGAATGAAAAGGGAACGGTAAAGCCCATCCACGGGGAGCTTTTTCCAGTCAGTCACCACCCTTGTAGGCAGTCAAGGGCTGGATCTCTCAGGGACCTTCTGAAGGGTTGTGTGAATTGTGACTCATAATTGCCCACCTAAAGAATGGGAGAGGGGAGGGGAGCATTTACCCACCAGCTCCTGTCCTCATTGGATAAGAGTCACACCAAGAAGTGTTAGCCTTTCGTATTTCAAGGTGTACGCACTGGTGAAAGCTGATTAGTGTCCCCAGGCATCAGTCAGACAGCCTGATAGACCCTGAGAAGTGAGAGATAATGAGGTCAGGCTGGAGTGAGATGCTGTCGTGCTGCAGACAGCAGCACAAAGCTGCAGCAATAATGGAAATAAAAGATGTGCAAGATGCAGGTGGACACAAGAGGTATCGAATACAGAACCAAAGAGGGCAATGTGAAATTGCTTTTAAAAATTTAAACAAAACTATGCTTTGATTTCTTTTTTTTTTATGTTTATTTATTTGTTTTGAGAGAGAGCTAGTGAGCAGGGGAGGGGCAGAGAGAGAGAAAGGGAGAGAGAGAGAGAGAGAGAGAGAGAGAGAGAGAGAGAGAGAGAGAGAATCCCAAGCAGGCTCCACACTGCCAGTGCACAGAGCCTGTTGTGGGGCTCGAACTCATGCACTGTGAGATCATGACCTGAGTCAAAATCAAGAGTCAGGTGCTTAACCAACTGAGCCAACCAGGTGCCCTTGCTTTGATTTCTATTCTACAGAGCAGTGTTGATAGTCATGAAAGAGTAACAGTAAACTTGATCCCATTAGTAGTGGTTAGATTGTTAAAAATTATGCTACTTAAATGAATATTTAGTCACAGGGAAGAGTGAAATAGCTTGTTCTACTTATTTCTTGTACTGACAAAGAAAGATGTCTGAAGTGTAGTAAAGTGGAAAAGCAAGCAGCAGATTACAATACAATTACATTTTTGTAAAGTCTATACTTATTTTATATATGTTATATATAATGCTAATGTGACAAATTTTTATATATTTCAAATACATGTAAGATAGTTAATACTAACTCTTGGGAGTTGGGTGAAGGAATTTTCACTTTTTACTTCTATGTTGTTTATACACCTTATAACAGACATGGATCTTTCTTCAATAATAAATTTAAATAATACATACAAATATGAAGGAATAAATCTTTCCCAAAAAAGTATGCCTTATTACCAGTGATTTTGCTTTGGCTAAGTTTTCATTAGACTCCTATAACTTTCCTAACTTTTGAAAATAAAGGTGTTTCTATAACAAGGGCACTAATTTATATACATTATGAAGTTTAAATTTTAGGTAGAGGAATAGTCAGGGTGAAATTAAATGCTAGAATGCCAGGTTTTCTTTTGGAAACATAAAATTTATTGACTTATTTTCCCCAAACTTTAGTGCTAAAACTGAGTTGGTTGGTTATGAAGCCTTTGCACTCCAGTCTGAAATTACAACACTGAAGAGTAATCCTCGCAATATATTCAGTGTATGCTGTGGACACAGCATATTTTTCAGCACAGTAAGTAACTAAATAAAGTGTTTTTTGCTAGCTTAAAAAAAAGGAAAAAAGAAATACAACTCACATGATGGGGGAAACAATCTTCACTTTTGGACTTAAGTTTAGTACCTCTCTGCATTTCTTAAGAGGACACCTATCACTGACTTCCAGCTTTAATTAAATTACAAAGAAAAATAATTTCTAAGATGAGAAAGTAAGTGTCATTGTATCAACAACTCTAAAACACAGCCCATCTCTCTAGAGCGCCCTCCCCTTCACACATATTTATTGGCAATTGCAGTATACATCTGTTGCTTCAGATGATTTTTGGCAGAGAATCTGCTGGGCCAAGCTGTAGGAAAACATGGCAAGATGAGGAAGCTAAGCAGAAGCATTTACTCTCCTCAACTTGTAGACTATAAAGCAAGTCGGGTCATATCCCAGTCTGAGAGAGGCAAAGGTAAACTAACAATGGCTTTTCTTTGAGAAGTACTCCAAAGGGTGGCAAAAATCACAGAACTATCTTCTTTATCAGTGTAAAGTGGGTGGGCATTGTTGTTATAGCTTACCAGTATATATGAAAACATTGGAATGCCAACTTAAGATAAGAAAACACTGGACTAGGCAGGGTCAGACCATGGAAACAAACTTTTCATTTCATTTCATTTTGTTTTATTTATTAATTTTTAGATGTTTATTTTTGAGAGAGAGAGCGAGGGAGGGGCAGAGAAAGAAAGAGAGTGAGAATCTTTTTTTAAAAAAATTTTTAAGGTTTATTCACTTTTGAGACAGAGAGACAGAGAGACAGAGAGACAGAGAGATAGAGAGTGTGAGTGGGGGAGGGGCAGAGATAGAGAGGGACACACAGAATCCAAAGAAGGCTCCAGGCTCTGAGCTGTCAGTATAGAGCCCTACCTGCGGTTCAAACTCACAAGCCGTGAGATCATGACCTGATCCGAAGTCAGATCCTTGTCTGAGCCACCCAGGTGCCCCAAGAGAGTAAGAATCCCAAGCAGGCTCCTCACTGTCAGCACAGAGCTTGACTCAGGCCTCGAACTCATGAACCGTGAGATCATGACCTGAGCCGAAATCAAGAATTGGATTCTTAACTGACTGAGACACCCAGGTGCCCCTTTTTCATCTTATTTTAAACCACTTTTCATATTGCAGAGGGTCTCAAAATTACGTTTTAAGGTTCATGTCCTTCTTTAGAAATAGGATATTGCAACGTGAATTGAAGAAATCCAAAGAGCTAGGTTTTTAAAAAAAATTTCAAATATTAAAATGATCAGTGATGAAAATTATACAGAAATATCATTGAGATCAAAAGCTTTTGAAATAGGGGTGCCTGGGTGGCTCAGTCAGTTAAGCATCCAACTCTTGATTTCCCCTCAGGTCATGATCTCCCGGTATGTTGGACTCTGTGCTGACAGCGTGGATCCTCTTGGGATCCTCTCTGTCCCTCCCTCTCTCTCTCCCTGCTCCTCCCCAGCTCTCTCTCTCTCTCAAAATAAATAAATAAACTTTAAAAAGCTTCTGAACTATAAGAACTTTCCTAAGCTGATTTTCAAATGGCCAGATTTTCCTAAAAGCAATTCTTTACCTTTCTAAAACAGTTGACCATACGTTGGAACTTAGATTGTGTATTGAGGGTTGAGGAAACCCAGAACATTAGCATTTTTCTATTCTCCAACTGCTTTGCAGCCTTGTTGGCTGGGCCAGTGCTCCTCACTGCAGTTTCAGGGCCAGGCCCAGCTCTGCCTATTCATGTGACAGTTACTGATCATCACGTCTGGCAGAGGACAAGGGGCAGCTCCCGAACAGCCTGGCCTGTCTCATACTGGAGTTGTCAGCCTCCTTAGAAGCTGAGCATATGTTCGAAATGGCCTCTTCTAACTCAGGTGATTTTTGGCTCCTTCAGTTGTATCTTTTTCTCTTTCCTTGGATTCTATTTTCATTTTATTTGAAGCAAAGTACCCCAGCAGCTGTCATAACTCTTCATATTAGTCTAATCAACAACAAAAACATCAGCTTAGGTAACTGCCAAGAGGCCATCATTGACCAGAGGATGGCATAAAATCATAATCGACTGAGTTCTCTCTGAAATGCTGCAGTTGTACTTACCCAGGGAAGTTACTATTGGATGCCCTGCCTCCTTTACCCACATACACTCAGGAGCCTGGTGGCACTCTGTGGTCTTACTAATACCTCAAAGTTGGTCTTAATCCCTTCTATTGGCATTGTAATATTTAATATTCCTATTATTTTTGCTTCCATCTGTACTTTGCCAAAAATAAGTTGATTATTTTTAAGGGAGGAAGAATACTACATAATCCAGAGAACAAAATAAATAGATTAAAATTATTGGTGGAAAGACTAAAATTGAAGACAAGCTCATTCACAACAACAGAAAATTTAAGATTTGATTCATCCAACATTTGATAAGGGCCCCAGTCTGTCAGGTGTTCTTGCATACTGTTACCCACGTAATTCTTCCACAGGTCGTTTTGGAGACAAAGTTTCCCCGTTCTACAGACTTGGAAATGGAGCCATAGGGAGTTTTTTTGTTTTTGTTTTTTTTGTTTGTTTTTTTAATCCTGCTGCAAATCACTTAGCTGGAAAATTGGCAGGATAGGCTGCTAACTCTAAGTTTGGTCTTCTTCCCATTATACATCACTGCTTCCAGGAAGAATAAATGTATTCTTTGTGTAACAATCAGACATCTCTAATCAGTCAACAAATGTTTATCAAGTGCCTATCAGGTACCAGGCACTTGAAGGTTTTCTGAGTAACAATAGTATAATCACTCATGGTCCTCAACCAGTCCTATTTTGAGCAGTAGCAGAAAATTTTCCAGCAGGTCACTGGGGTTAGAAGTTTAGTGGGGGGTAAAAGTAACAAAATTTCTTTTAATGACTCCCAGTAACTCAAACAAGGACCATGATTGTCATCTCAGCTCATTAGCATTATGTTCTAACTCACTGAGTTATCAGCCTCTCCAATGTAGGCCTGGAATTCCAAAACAGATTCTTAGGCATTTCGGTAGAATTATCCAACACACACCCTAGGCTTTCAGAATCCTCAAATACTCATATAACACTCTCAGTTTTGTATTTTCTCAGTTTTTCAAATTGAGTGCTTCACATTTACCTTCTCAGTAAGTCCATTTCAAAGTTCAGTTCTTTCATCATCTTCTTCTAAAGATGCTCACACGGATAAGGAAGAAAATAAATCTAACAAAGATGCCAAGAAAACACTGTGCTTTGTAAAGGCCTCATAACTGAAGGAATGCTAATCAAACATTCTCCCTAAATTAAGTTTTGGGTTGACTTCAATATGGAAAGCTCCAGCGACAAAGGATGAGTCCCAGAAATTTGAAAAACCTGAAAATAGGTGAGGTTTTATTTATTCTTCATCTTTGATTCTAATCTTTCCTATCAGCATCCAGTATGGCTGATACAACTCCATTGGGGATGGACATATGGAGATGGTTAAATACAAAAACAGACAAACAAATAGACTGGCTGGTCATCAGTGAACAATAGCAGATAAAAATATCATTGTTCTTCAACTCTTAATTTTACAAAAGCTTTTGGGTGAAATGTCACCTCTCTTTCCTGAAGTGCTTCCCTTTACCAAGTAATTAAAAATTTAATTGAACTCAAAAGGGCAGAAGAGGCCCTCAGCATTTTACACTTGAAGTATAATCAGCATGTAATTTGTTTAAATTCATGGCTAAATGATGAGACATTATACAATAGCACATGGCGTATGTTTTTATCATTTTCCCCTCTAATATTCATATGTCACCGAATTAGAAATAGTATCATAAAATATTGGTTTCAGGCAGATGACATGAAGGCCCCATCAGAGCAACCCAAGTCTGTTTTTTCTTAAAATGATGGTAAATCAACGCTGCTGCACTTGAAAACTCACCACAAGAATCTATGTGCAATTCTGTTTTTTCTTACCCAGCCCAAGGGAGAAAGAAAAGGCATGAGGCTTTTCTACCCAATAAGTGCATTCTCATTGCCAGCACTCTACCCTTTAGGAAACCTCATATGGTTGCTGACTTGATTGCAGGACAGAAGAAGTGAAAAGGTTGAGATGGTGTTTGTTTTAGCAGAGCAAGGGAAAGAGCAATTCCTATGGACAGCCAGTTTTGGTAGTGCAAAGTGAAACAGGTTTGGTAGAGGAAAAGAAAGGGCTCCATTAGTGAGGCATCTGGTGACCAAGGCATTTCTCTCCCCTCAGCCTTTTAATTAGCTCCTCGGTGACCCATCAGGCCAGAGCAGCCACAACAGCAATGTGGAGCTTCAAGGTCTCCCTATGGTCCCACGATAGGATTTAGAGTAGATAGAATGTTCCTTTGCAGTGGGGAATTGTATCCTGGAACACTCAGTTGGAACCATATCCATTATTTTCTCCAAAACAGTATTAAACATGTTAGTTTGGTGCTATGGGACTATTAACCTTGTACTATAGATTCAAAATTACAACAGGTTTTCTGTTACAAGGTTTTCTAAACTGCAGGTCAAAACCAATTGAATGATTAAGAAATCACGTTATTGGGTTGTAACTATTATTTAAAAAAAAATAAAATAAATAGGATAGAAAATATCAGAGTGCATTGCCTGGAGTGAAGGCAATGTGAATCTTTTGTGTGTGTTGTGTGTATGCATGTGTGTGCATGTAGTCTTGCTGCAAAGTGTATTCCTTACCACAGGTTGCAGTAAAGTAGGATTCAAGATCATTGTGGTGGAGACTGTAGGACCTAACCTACATTTATACATTCCAGTTCTACGTGTTGCATCAGGCCCATGCAGCAAAAGTCAATTCATTGATAATGAGTGAATTTGCCACAAGCTAGTTCACCAAAAATCGATTCCACAAGTGATTTATTCACTGACCCATTACTTCATTGCTTTACTGGGGACTTTTCCCACATTCTAGTGTCCTTAAAGCTTTGCTATAGGCCTGCAGCTAGAGATTTGCTAGACTTGTCAAATTATCAATGTTGGTTATTACACATCTCACAATTTAGATACCTCTGTCCCTTATGCCCCTGGCCATGTGGGTGGCTCATATGGTGACATAGCTGCGATGAATTTTCTGATAAATTTCAGCACATTTGTGGGGCTCAGTTGGTTAAGCATCCAACTTCAGCTCAGGTCATGGTCTCATGGTCTGTGAGTTCAAGCCCTGCTTCAGGCTTTGTGCTGGAGCTTGGAGACTGCTTCAGATTCTGTGTCTGCCTCTTTCTATGCCCCTCCCCTGCTCATGATTTGTCTCTCTCTCTCAGAGGTAAATAAAAGTTAAAAAAAAAAAAAAAGCCAACAGAGCTGGCTTAATGCCTGGTAAGGGAGGGTATTTTTTTTTTTAAGTGTTTATTTATGTTGAGAGAGAGAGAGAGAATGTGAGCAGGGAGGGGGACAGAGAGAGAGGAGAGAGAGAATCCCAAGCAGGTTCTGCCTACACAGGGCTGGATCCCAGGAATCATGTGATCATAACCTGAACTGAAATCAAGAGTCTGATGCTTAACTGACTTAGCCACCCAGGTGCCCCTGTTTGTTTGTTTTTAAATTAAAATTTATGGGGCATGTGGGTGGCACAGTTGGTTGATCTTCCGACTTTCGTTCAAGTCATGATCTCACAGTTTGTGAGTTCAAGCACCAAGCCTGCTTTGGATCCCCTATCTCTTTCTCTCTCTGCCCTTCTCCCACTCATTCTCTCTCTCTCTCTCTCAAAAATAAATAAAACATTAAAAAAACTTTTAAATTAAAATTTATACTCTATTCTGGTGAGGGAGTGAAACCATTTTGTTTACATTTTGTCAATTATGAAGGTTGTGTATAGAAACTTATGTGAAAAAAATAAGATATATCTCTATATTTCTACATCTATCACAATGTCATTTGCATAAATTAAAAATAAATGTACACTCCTGTACTATTATGACTTATGCTTATCTCTATGTGAATGCTTTATATACACGTGCTTTAAAAAATATACCCCCCAAAGCCTATTATTAAGACATTCACTCGGTTTCAATTTGAGCAGCTCAACTGGAATCATCAGAGATAGAGCAGTTGTTCAAAAAGTCTCAAGAGTTAAAAACAACAACAACAATACAAAGAGATGAGACCTGGTCTGAGGAACTTTGAGGAAGAAGGAAGAATTGCCAACCTCACAGAAGGGCTTTGTTTGGAAACTGCCTCAGTCAGTTTGAGCCAGAGGAGCCTTGACTTTTAATCAACCCAGAGAAGGGAAGGGCAGAGCACCTCCATAAAGAGGAAAAAGCAGTTTTACATGGAATTATCATTAGGACTTTGTTTCAAAATCAGCTATAAAAAGGATATGTGGATAAAAATGAAACATGCTATAAATTTAAAAATATATGCACCAAAACAATCTTGAAAAAGAACAAAATTGAAAGACTCCTGCCTTCTGGTTTCAAAACTAACCATAAAGCAACAATAATCAAGATATTATGGTACTGGTATATGGAACAGACATATAGGTCAGTGGAGATAATCCAGACAGCCACATGTGAAAGAATGAAGTTGGATCCAAAGCTCACAGCAGATACAAAAATTACGCAAAAATGGATCAAAGGCCAAGTGTAAAAGGTAGAATTATAAAACTTTTGGAAGATACCGTAGGAGTAAATCTTTGTGATCTTGTATTTCATAATTGTTTTCTTAGATATCACACCGAAAGCACAAGCAGCAAAAGAAGAAACAGACAAATTAGACTTTATAAAAATGAATAACCTTTTTGTTTCACAGGATACTATCAAGAAATTGAAGGGACAGCCCCGACAAGGAACTTGTATCTAGAATATGTAAAGAATTTTTACAGCACAATAATAAAAAGACAACCCAATTTGGAAAGAGGCTAAGGATTGGAATAAACATTTCTCCAAGGAAGATATACAAGTGGTTACTGAGCACATGAAAAGATGCCTAACAGTAACTATGAGGAAAAGACAAATCAAAAGCACAGTGAGGAGATGTTTGTCTGGCTCAGACATTAGGGCATGCGATTCTTGACCTCGGGGTTGTGAGTGTGTGCCCCATGCTGGGTGTAGAGATTACTTAAAAATAAAATCTTTTTTTTTTTTAAAAAAAGCACAATGAAATACCACTTATTACCTACTGATGGTTATAATAAAAATGACAGAAAATGGCAAGTGTTGGTGAGATTGTGGAGACATTGCTGTGCAAATGTAAAATGGAGCAGCCACCCTGAAAGTGTGGCAACTCCTCAGTATGTTACACATGGAGTTACCATATGACCCTGCAATTCCACTCCCAGTTGTATATCTGAAAGAACCAAAAACATAGTCTACAGAAAGACTTGTACATGGGTGATCATAGCAGTATTATTTGTAAGAGCCCAAATGTTCATCAACTGATGAATGGCTAAAACAAAATATGACCATACAATGAAATATTAGCCAGCCATAAAAAGGAATGGAGTACTGATTTGTGTTACAACATGGATAAACCTGGAAAACATTATGCTTAGTGAGAGAAGCCAGACACAAATGGCCACACATTTTAATTCCACTTATATGAAATGTCTACACATTTTTATGATTCCACTTATATGAAATGTCTAGAAGAGGCAAATCTGTAGAGAAAGAAAGCTGATGACTGGATGCCAGGGGCTGGGCAGAAGGGGATGAGGATTACTTCTTTAATGGGTGCAGAGTTTCTTTTGAGTACGATAAAACTGGTGTAAAATTGATTGTAGTGATGGTTGCACAACTCTATGAGGATACTAAAAACCATATAGCTGTACACTTTAAATGGGTGAATTCTATGGTATGTGAATTATATCTTGATAAAGCTGTAACAAATACATGCAGACAAAAGAATAATATCCATTTTGTAAGAACACCAGCAAATGTGACCATACATGTTAAACAGGTCAAATATGTCAAATATTTTCTATGAGGGAAAAGGGAAAAGGGAAAAGGGAGTGAAACATGGAGACAAGAGGGAATAAATAAATAAACTAAAACAAAATGAGCAAGGGACATTGCCTGGTGCACGATATTGGGCATGAACCAAGGTGTGTGATGAACTCAGCCCTCTACAACTGTGTTTAAAAAAGAGAAAAGAGAATTTTAAGAATTGAGTTTAATGGCACTGTATTTCCAATATTTCAAGTGGTAGATGTTTTTGGTCTTCCTGAGATTGACTCACTAGCCCTCCCCTTTATCTGCAAATAGTTTTGACCTGATGGTTTGTTTCAACATTGGAGCAAGGGAACCAACCCTCTTGCCTAACTGATCTGTGACTTGCCTGTCCTTCAGTGTTTCTTGGCTAAATAACAACATGTTCACATACAAAATTTTGTTGTATAATGATTTCTTCCATTTACTAAAGCATTACTTTTATTTGGAGTTTATACCACTGATTGGACCACTGGCCATAAACTGCCTCTGTCTGCTTTCATGTTATTTTCATATATTGTAATTTATGTTTCAATGTACTTAAATCTTTTCTTCCTGACCAAATTATAAATCTCTTAAAGGCAAAACTTACACGTCATGCTCTTTTATAGTTCATACAACAATATCATGATTCTTTTCATGTAATAGGTACTCAATAACACTGATTAATTGACAGATTGATAGTGTTCTTGGATTTACCAAACCATAGTCTTAAAAAAAAGAAAAGAAAAGAAAAGAAAAAGACAAAAAAGGTCCCAAGTGGTATTTCCTACTATACTATTGTGTATGATTCCTTTGGTGAATTTCTTTTTAAAAATCAGTATATTGACTATTTAGATTTTTTTAAGTTTATTTATTCATTTTGAGAGAGAGAGAGAGAGCAAGAAAGGGGAGGGGCAGAGAGAAAGGGACAGAGAGAGAATCCCAAGCAGCCTCCACACTGTCATCAGCACAGAGCCTGATGTGGGGCTCAAATTCACAAACCTTGAGATCATGACCTGAGCTGAAACCAAAAGTCAGATGCTTAACCAACTGAGCCACCCAAGCACCCCTGTTTAGAATTTTTGTGAATTTTAACATATATACTTTTTTATGTCTTTAGATAACTGGAAAACAAGTGACTTACTATGATTTGCAATGTAACAAATGAACACTTCCTCCATCACCTAATTGGGAATTGTATAGAAAATCATAGAGTTCCTGACCTCATTGAGTTTGCTAAATAAGTTTATAAAAATGTAAAGCCCTTTGGCAAGATTGCATGGGCTTAAAATTAATTGGGTTAAAGCCATGCCCACTTCTTACAATTAACCTTATTTTTGAAACTTGGGTGTGCATATTCCTGAATGACCTTTATTTCCAGAGATCTGTAGCACTGGCTGGAAAGGCATTTCAGCCATCTTGTTTTAGTAATTGCACTGTAGCAAACACAACAAAAGCTGTCCAGAAGCTGAAGAGCATGGTCTCTTCAAAAAGTGTTCATGTAGCATATCCAGAAGGTTGTAAGTCCAAATTCCACCGATGTCTTACAGTCTAGTTTTGTGGGAGAGAATGAGAAATAGAAATTTCTATCTTAGGCTTCAGTCGCATGGTACTACTCATTCAATTATGTGAGCTTTTGCTGTGTCAGACTAGAATCTGAGTCCTGAAACCAGTGAGAAAACTTAAAACCTATAGTAGTTTTCCTAGTTACTTAGGAGGTTTGGAATAATGGGTTGCCATAAAGAACCCTTTAGTTTATTGGTAACTGAGACAGTACAGGACTAACCAACAGATTATGACGTGTTCAGGGCACCAGCAATGCAAGGGCACCTTCTCTTCTAAAAATAACCAAGCTAATTTCGACATTTTTGTCCAGAACTTCACATTCAAAAATGTAGAAAAGAATTCTTAATTTTTTTAATTTATTTTTTATCTTTAAAAAAATTTTTATTGAAGTATAGTTGACACACACTGTTACATTAGTTTCAGGTATACAACACAGTGATTTGACAAGTTTATACATTATGCTGTGCTCACCAGAAAAGAATTTGTAATTTTGGCATGCATGGAAGTTTTGTGCCATAATGAAATTTTGAATTACCAGTGGAGTGGGATGGGAGGACTCCATAATCTTTTCAATGTTTAGAATCTCCAAAGGGCACTGGCTGTAAGAAGTCACACACTGTATGTACAAAGTCAAATAAAAATTCTCTAACACCTCATATGTAAATCAGATAATCTAATTTTTGCAGGTGAAATTGAGATAATGTTTTAGCAGCTGGGCATATGGCAACTTTACCTAGCAAAGAAATATCTATTGGAATGAAGTCTAAATGTGCCTCCAAGTTTGCTATCATGCTTCATATACCCAAGTAAGTCACTCAGGTCCTCTAAAAAAACCCCCGAAGCACTGAACAATCATTTCTAGCTTCATTTAAGCAGTGCATTCTATCTAGATGGGTTCATGAGGATAAATTACAGTCCTCTTTTCTTCCTTATAGTCTTCATGTTTATTCTGGACACAGAAAGTTCTCTTTGCCATTCATCCCACTTCAATAAAAACATTTTATTTATACATAATAAATACATTTATACATAATAAATAAATTTATACAAAATAAAAACATTTTATTTACACATTTAAATATTTTTCTTCACAATTTTATAGATACCTGATATCATAGTGACAATTGAGAAAAATAAAGTTTGCTACTTTTTTGTCATTATTTTTTAGAGAAGAATACTTTTCTCATACATGCTTGTAAATTTAGTTGATGATTACTATTTGGAACAAAATTTTAGGAATACAAATAAATGAAGCTTGTAGTATTTCATTTCTCAAATTATTAAACCATATAAGACTGCAAAATTGGTGGCAATAGTAGAGTTAGATACTGTGTAATATATGCTAATATTTTGTTACTTTTGCTTCAAAAATTTCTTTTTGAAGTAATAAAACCTAACAAATAGGGGCACCTGGGTGGCTCAGTCAGTTAAGCATCTCTTGATTTTGGTTCAGGTCATTATCTCACAGTTTGTGAGTTCGAATGCCAGTTGGGCTCTGCACTGACAGCACAGGAGCCTGCTTGGGATTCTCTCTCTCTCTCCCTCTCTCTCTCTGTCCCTCCCCCGCTTGCGAGCATGCACACACACTCTGTCTGTCTCAAAATAAATAAGTGTTAAAAAACCCTAACAGATAAAGATAAAGGCCTGCTTTTCTTATTCCCTTCCCTGAACCCCAAAGGTAATCACCATCCTGCAGTTGGTCTATTTTTTTATGCTCTTAATACATGTGTTTGTATCCATAAACAAAATATAATATTGTTTCATGGTTTGTAAAAATTTCCGTACATGTGTCTTGAAATGTTTTGAGATTTGGTTTATTTTTGAGATTTAAATATGTTGATGCATGTGGAAATATTCATAGGTTTTAAGACTCTATAGCATTCTGCTGTATAAATATACTTCAATTTTTTAACCTATTGATCTTTCAGTGAATATTTTCTTGAGATAAAGGATGCTAGCTGAAATATCCTCATATAGACTTCCAGTGAAGTCTTGAAAGAGGGACTCCAGATCAATTCTTAGAAGTAGAATTGCTAGTTTGTATAATATGTTCATTTTCAATTTCACTAGATATTTACTAAAATTTAGTAGCAAATTTTATAGAGTGCATTGAGGGTGCTTGCGTCCCCTCATGCTCCTTATTTACATTATTAGACTTTTAATGTTCTGCTAATCTTTTGTATATAAAATATTTTTCTGTTTGCTGATGGAGAAAGATAATTTTTTTTTTTTACATATTTATTGATCATTCTTGTGTGAATTCTATTCCTATCCGTTGCCCATTTGAAAAAACTGGATAGCCCTTTTTAAGTTGATTTGTATGATTCTAAGAAATTTACTCTAGGGATATTGGATTTTAAATACATTGTATGTATCTTCTCTTAGTGTGTGATTTGTCATTTAATTTTGGTGTGTGATATCCTTGTTGCCTAAACACCTAATTTTAATTTTTTTGAAGTTTTAAAAGTCTTATTTTTCATACTTATGCCTCTAATCAGCATAGATTTAAATATGTGGTTTTGTGAGGTGAGGCCTAATTTATTGTTCCTAATTTATTGAGGCCTAATTTACTGTTCCATATGGAGAGCTAATTAGAATACTACACTATTTCCTCCACAGATTTGTAATCTTTCTCTGTCTACATAAAGTTCTCATAGACACGACTTGTTGATCTGCTCCATTAATGTATTTATCTGCCGTAGTGGTTTATATTATCACAGAGGATCATCTTGCTCTTTTTGCTTCTTCAAAATCTTAGATATTCTTTTTTTTTTTTAATGCTTATTTATTTTTGAGAGAGAGAGAGACAGAGTGCGAGTGGGGTAGGGGCAGAGAGACAGAGAGAGAGGGAGACACAGAATCCAAAGCAGGCTCCAGGCTCTGAGCTGTCAGCACAGAGCTGGATGCGGGGCTCCAACTCACAAACCACGAGATCATGACCTGAGCTGAAGTTGGATGCCCAACCGACTGAGCCACCCAGGTGCCCCCCAAATTTTAGATATTCTTGTTTTTATTCTTGCTTTTCCTCTTCTATATGTGTTTTAGGATCTGCTACGAGTTCGATGATTTTTCAATGGGGATTTTGATTGGAGTTTGCACTGAATTTATAGATTAATTTTGGGGGAGGATTGACCTATTTTATTGGGTCTTTATATCCATGAGATGATGTATCCTTTCATTTACTTAGTTTGACTGACTCTCCTCATATGCAAAATGAAGATTAATAATACTTACCTCAGAGGTTTTTTTGGGGGGGGGTTGAGAGTGTTAATTCACAAAGTGTAACTTAGAATAGTGTGCAGCACATAGTAAGCACTCACAATTATTTTGAAGTGCTTGGGTTTTAGGAGATAATTAAATAATTCTTTTTCCCTCCCAAATTGCTCTATTGCAGATATAAATGGTGATCAAAATATCACCTTTACTATAGGTGAAATGGGTCAGGGAATGTTGCTTTAGATTAGTGAAGGCTTTTTTTTTTTAATGTTTATTTATTTTTGAGAGACAGAGTGCATGTGAGGGAGGGGCGGAGAGAGAGGGAGACACAGAATCCAAAGCAGAGTCCAGGCTCTGAGCTGTCATAAGGATTGAACTCATGGACCATGAAATCATGACATGAGCTGAAGTCAGATGCTCAACTGACTGAGCCACTCAGGATACCCTGGTGAAGGTATTTTTTACAATGCTATTAGGTGATGTTGAGGCTGCTCTCCTGGTCCAGCAAACCACACTTAAGTAGGACTCTACTTGCTTTCTACTCATTAAAACGAATCATATCTTTGACAGATGTTACCTTTGCTAAGTAGTTTAATAGTGATCCGATTCAGCAAAGATTTAGCAACACTGTTGTGGACATTGTCCTGAAGAGGAAAAATAAAGACAAGACAGTCACAACTCTCAGAGTGAAATAACAACTTTGAGAGGCAGTATTACAGAACAGTGGTAATTGCATTTGATTGCTAAAAGAAGCACCAAAGAACAACACTAATCAGCTCAAATAAAAAAATTATATATAATGTAATTATATATAGTTAATATTATTACATATGTAATTATAGCAAAGAAAGTCCAGAATTCAACTTCTATAAAATCATCTTTTATTTGAAAGAATATAAAGCAATGAAAAACAGACACAATTATATAGTATTTAGATGAGGCCCATTACATTACATTAAGTACATCATTACATTTGTTAAACAGTCATTGTTTTATTAGAGGCTTTTGTATTTTAAGCTACATACAGTAGTAACTGGGGTGAAAATAGCACACATTTATTACAGTGTGTGTTTGGGTCAGAGTGCCTTGCAGTTTTTCCAGCTTCAAATACAGGAAGGAATATTTCAAGATTTGGATAACATCCTGGTGCTGGTTTCTGTCACTCAAAATGAAGAAAAGGAAACATGAAATGTCATGTTTTGGGGATATCAGTCTTGCAGTCTGGGTAAATTGTGTTGTAATGAACCATATTGCTAATGGAAGTGTAACCACATATGCTTGATTAAGACTGGAATGAGACCTGGATATCTGGATTCCACTTCATGGAAGGCAAGTCCACCATTCATTCATTCATCCATCTTTTTTTTTTTTTTTTCCTGTAGGTATCCTGGCTAAGGTTGTAATGAAATAGATTTCCTGTTGACTCCAGAGCATGAGAGCAGATTCTCTTTTTGTTTTGTTTTAAATTTTTTAAATGTTTATTTACTTATTTGAGTGAGAGAGAGGGAGGAGAGAAAGTATACATATGTGGGGAAGGGGCAGAGAGCAAGAGAGAGAGAGAGAGAGAGAGAGAGAGAGAGAGAGAGAGAGAAATAGAATCCCAAGCAGGCTCCACACTGGCAGTAGAGAGCCTGACATGGGGCTCAAACCCACGAACTGTGAGATCATGACCTGAGCCTAAATCAAGAGTCTTAACTGACTGAGCCAACCAGGTACCTCTGTTTTTTTTTTTTTTCTTTTTTTATGAGATAAAATATGAATAAGGTTCCCAAGAGACATTATTTCTATAAACAATATTCCTATCTTTCTACTTTCACCTTTTTGGTTTCTCTAGGATCAAAAGATTGGAAGGCCCATGGGTAGGACAGTATTCCTACCTGAAAGAGCTCGGATAACATCAAGTTATTTTTCTATGTGTTTGCTTAGCAATGGAACAATATCCCATTAAGAAGAAAGTCTGGGTAGGGGCGCTTGGGTGGCTCAGGGTGTTGGGCATCTGACTTCAGCTCAGGTCATGATCTCATGGTCCATGAGTTCGAGCCCTGTGTTGGGCTTTGTGCTCATAGCTCAGAACCTGGAGCCTGCTTCAGATTCTGTGTCTTCCTCTCTGTCTGCCCCTTCCCTGCTCATGCTCTGTCTCTCTCTGTATCAAAAATAAATAAAAACATTAAAAAAAGAAGAAGACAGTCTGGGTCAATCCATCCATATGCCCATTTTTAAAATCTGTTTTCTCCTTCATCTAGCCATTTATTCAACAGATGCTTTCCAGATACCAGGCACTGTGATTCAAATATAAAAGTACTCAGTCCTCGAGCTCAAGGAGTTTTCATTCTTGTGGGAGAGACAAATATTCAAAACAACAGTTATAATATGGTAAGATACATGCCATTATGAAGGTGTTATGGAAACTAATGCATAGAAGCCCCTATTTCTTACTGGTATAGTATAATAATAATGTGCCAGGCATTCAGAGTTTCAGATTAGCTAAAGTCTAACTCTAAGTTGCCTGGATTTAAGTCCCATCCCTTCTCCTTTGTAATTGTGTGGCCACAGACAAGTTAGGTAACTAGTGTGTGACTTGATTTCATCATTTGTGAAGTGCAGATAATAATTATTGCTTCTTGCATAAGGCTGATACCAAGATAAAACAAGTTAATAAATGTAAAGCACTAGAATTAGTAATATTTAGCAGTATTTACGTATATTCTAAAAATTAATTATAATTGTCACTCCTTATTTTGAAAATAGATTTACATTCCATTACAGCAATAGTCTCTAAAGGTAATCTATTGGTAGGAGGAAGAAAATACTAGAAATTATTTTCTATTTATCTTTCTTAACTATTTTCAATTTCTATTTTTGTGTGTCTTATAATATGTATACTGTATTAGTAGAGAAGTACACATATATAGTTTATTAATGAATAAAATATATATACAGATATTGGGGTAAATGTTAATTTCTTTTAACTGATATTCATTCAAAAGCTTAGATATGATCACATTACCGAAATATATGACACTTTTGTATACAGAAGGGACTTATAATTTGTAATTTACCAAGCACCTTTACATACATCATCTCAAGTGTCAAGAATATACTGAGTATATTAGTAACTATGTATTTTTTCTTTTTTTTTTAAACTTTAAGTTTCTTAATGTTTATTTATTTTTGAGGGAGAGAAACAGTGTGTGGGGGGGAGGGGCAGAGAGATGGAGACACAGAATCCAAAGCAGGCTCCAGGCTCTGAGCTGTCAGCACAGAGCCCAATGTGGGACTCCCACTCACGAACTGAGATCATGACCTGAGCCTTAGTTGGATGCTTAATTGACTGAACCACCCTGGCACCCCAGTAACTATGTGCTTTTCATCAGCTTCTGATTCTTGCCACATCCAAGGGGACAAAAGTGAATGGTAAGGACAGGCATACCAGAGTAAAACACTTGAAAAGTCAATTCTTACACCCTTGATGAGGCATGTGCTAGGCTTTGCAGGGCCTCAGAGAAGCTCTCTTGTATTTGCTAGTCTATTTGCTTATCGCACACACTCAGCTACTGCATGTCAATCTATATGAAACATAAAAATCGATTGGAGTATAAGTTGAACATATCATTGGTTAACATTTTCTCCTGTGTGATGGTTAATGAATGATCTTTTCTGGTATTTACTTTCCTGAGACTTTAAAAATTCTAAGAGGCAAGCATACCAAAACATTTACCATGTAAAGCAATCTGGTCTTCCTGTCCACATGACTCATTTTCAGATTTTTTTTGTGTGTAAAAGAAACTGAAGATGCCACCAAAACAACAGCTGCTTAGCTATAAATTACAAAAACAAGCCTCTCCTACAAAATTATTATTGAAGGTCTTTATTTAAAGCAATTTACAAATTCATGAAGGATTTCACTTACTATATTCACACTTGATATAACTTTTGAAGGCATTTAGAGAAGGTGTAGGGATTACACTGGATTAACCCCTTTTTCTTTCACTGATAATTTGAAGATTAATTTATGTAAACAAAAAGAAAAACTATATTTGATAGAAATTCCATAAGCTCACTGCATATTTAACTACGGTTCCATAAGAGCCTGTTCATTAAAAGGTAAAGTTTCTCTGGTCAAAAGAGAGAGTTATCATCAACTTCTCACTAGAAAGATAAAACAGAGGAGATGGTGGTAATTAGCGGGAAACTTTGGGACATACAAATTATTAGGTTTGGAAATTCTGTTCTTAGTTTAAAAAAACCCATTCCCTTTACTAAAACTCATTTTTCTAAACTGAATTATTTTCTCCTTTGGTTTTGTTCTGTTTTCTTGGTTTTTAAGAGACAAAAATCCAAAGCAATTGTCTCAACATAGAGTCTACTCTGCATTTGATGCTGACTCATGCTTGCCTTGGGCCAGTCATTACCTCCTCCTTCCTCAGTTTCTCCATCTGCAAAACAAGGATAATAACACCTACCTCACAAGCTTGTTGTGTGAGTTCATTAGCTAACGTTGGTGAAGCATTCTAAAGATGGAATGTGCTTATTATCGTTACTTGTGTTATATTTATTTATATAATTTTGCATATATAGTCTGAATTTTTTTTTTTTTGATGAGAGTAAACAAACGTCAAGTTTCTCTTCTTTTGATTGTATAGGTGTGCCAGTGTGATTTGGTCTTTTAAGAAAAACAAATTTTATGAACTGCTGGTTAATTTGTTAATGAAGTATGACTTACCATGAATGTTTAATTGACAGACTTTTCTTATGATATTCATAAAAGTGTTGCGATGCATAAAAAGGACTGTACTGTCTTCTTTTTTAATATTTATTTTTGAGAGAGAGAGAGAGAGAGAGAGAGAGAGAGAGAGAGAGAGAATTCGAAGCAGGTTCCAGGCTCTGAGCTGTCAGCGCAGAGCCCGATGCGGGGCTCCAACTCACAGACCTCGAGATCATGACCTGAGCCAAAGTCAGATGCTTAACAGACAGAGCTACCCAGGTGCCCACACCCGTGCAGAAAGATAGTTGAAGGCTGTGAGGAAGGCAGCCCAGCTTCATAGCGCAAGCCTCATGTGGAGTGGTGGCCATAGGAAGCAGTGGCCCTTGGTTTGTTCTTGTGCTTTTGGCTCTCTTTTTTTTTCTTTTTACTTTTTTTGATTTTACACTATAAACAATAACAACAACAATAACCAGTAACCTATTGCTCTTCTTCATATTCATATGGATTTTAGGGAACTACTGTTTTTTTCTCTTGAATAAATCTATAAAATTCCAGAAGTCAACAGCTTGAAGACAACCTCCGGGGCAGGGAAGAAAACACATGTTGTAAAAGACGAGACAAGCACATACAAGGACAACTAGCTGGGGCAAATGGCTGTTTCAATGCCACCTGACCTAAACAGTAGGTATTCTTTTTCTCCTCCCATCTCCTGCCACCCCCTCAAAGGCCTGATTTGGTCTAAGTTCTGCAGAACTCTTTTCAAATGACATAAGAGACAGTTTGTGGAGAGATGCAATAAGAAAAATTGAAGTATGAATAAGAATCATGCAAAGTCAAAAGTCAGGGAAGAATCCACAGGGGACAGGACACTCAGAAAGGTTGATGTCTCACTACTTCAACTAATTGCCTCCATTGGACTCATGACAGAATCTCAAAAAAAAAAAAAAAATTGAGGTTTCAAATCAGCATATAGACTATGTCCTTACAAACCCTGTTGGGTTATTTTTCTGACTGGATGATGATAAGCTTATGTCCTGAAGGAACGGAGAGAGATTCTGAGATTGCCAATGTTAAAATAAGGTGGAAATTGTGCTTCCTTCAAAATGAATTGGCTTCTTAACTGCTTTTTCTCTTGATCTAGCACCTACTTTCTTCCATTTTGCTATAGGTTATCTATTGCCTTAAGCTTGAAAGGAAAAGGCGAATTAGGAGGTGTACAGACTGTGCAGTCCTGAGAGGTCACCAGATCTGGAAGTACAGTAGTCAGATGCTATTTTCTTAACGGCTTGAACTTCCTTTAGTTCCAAAAACCTATCCCTAAGGTTGGTCTGAAGTTCATTTGCAATCCCGGTGGCCATTTACTATCACCTACAGTGGGAAAGAGTGAGGTTTTTAGTCTTGCACAGGTATGAAATATCTGAGTTTAAAAAATAAAATCACAGGGGCGCCTGGGTGGCTCAGTCGGTTGGGCATCCGACTTCAGCTCAGGTCATGATCTCACAGTCCGTGAGTTCAAGCCCCACGTTGGACTCTGTGCTGACAGCTCTGAGCCTGGAGCATACTTTGGATTCTGTGTCTCCCTCTCCCTGTGCCCCTTCCCTGCTCACACTGTGTCTCTGTCTCTCTCTCTCTCTCAAAAATAAAGATTAAAAAAATAAAAAAAATTAAAATCACAGTTTTTTGGGGTTGGGCTGATTCTCCCAGCCATATTTGTAGGCTGTAGATATGGCCGTGGGGCTTCTACTGAGGTCTGAGACTGTTGAATGGGTGGGCACTGGAGCCAGCAGTGAGGTAGGAAATGTGCGGTAGGAACCCTACGTATCAGGTCTCAGTGTCTGCAAATGGGCTATGAATGAAGAGCTGGTTGCCTCTCATTGGAAGGAGGGAGTCTGGGTGTGTGGAAGGCAGGATCTCAGACTCCTATTGCAAGAGCTGCTAGCCCATGAAGCCAAAGCTGGGGGTGACCACCACACTCCTCCTCTGCCTGATGTAATTGAAGGCATCCTTCATGCAGAATTGCTTGCTTTTCATGAGGTAAACCATGCAGATGGTGGGTGAATGACAGATCCCAGCCTCACAGTAGACCAGGACCTTGCCTCCCCTTTCCCTGACATAGTCATTGAAGCCCATTTGCTTCTTGAAGTGAGAGCTAAGGTCAGCCACGTGGCTGTCTTACACGGGATCCATTTGTACTGCAGGTGGGTCATGCAGGACTCCAAGGTCCACTGTGAGGCATTTAGCAGAGCTGTGATGTGCAGATTGGCCAAGAACTCCCACTTGGAGGCACTTCCAAGGTGGAGCAGCTGAAGGATTTCAACTGGGATGCTCTGGTCCTGGTCATAAGCTGGCACTGATTTCCCACACTGGCTCTTGAGGGCTTTTTTGGTTTCAAACATCTGTAGTGAAATGAATTTTACACCTATGCAACACTCAGGATATTCCCATTAGAAAGCCTCCCATCCTGGGGCACCTGGGTGGCTCAGTCGGTTAAGCGTCCGACTTTGGCTCAGGTCACGATCTCACAGTTCTTGAGTTCCAGCCCCATGTCGGCCTGTGGGCTGACAGCTTAAAGCCTGGGGCATGTTTTGGATTCAGTGTCTTCCTCTCTTTCTCTACCCCTCTCCCATTCATGCTCCGTCTCTCAAAAATAAATAAAAAATTAAAAAAAAAAAAAGAAAGAAAGCCTCCCAAAGGAGGAGGTACACCGGCGGGCCGACGGGAAGCCACGTGACAAGTGAGGAGTGCAGCACGCCCACATCGTCGCTCTCCTCAAGCAGGTCCTGGTCTAGCACAAGGTTGGGCGCTGCAGCAGCCGCGCATGCGTAAGCCGCCTTCTCAGGCAGCACGCAGTGTCGCGTCTGCGCTGACCGTGTCTGAAGCAGCACCACGCAATGGAGGTTGACCGTGAGCGACTGGCTCTGGGTTTTTGGTTATGCATTTTTGCTGGGTAGAGCCGTTGGATGATCCCAGCTGGAGTCTGCCTTCACACGTGAATGAGATCTTTTCTGTCAGGTGACATGGCTTTCCTCTCAGGTGCACAAGTAAGTAGCTGGTGCTCTGGTTCCTGTCAGGGAAGGAATGTTCCAGAAGCTTTCTGGTAGCATTTCGTGAGGATGGGGGTGGGAAATCGTGGAAACAAGCACCTAAGTCTACTGATGCCCCTAAGTATGGGCTGTGGCTATCAGTGTCCGCCCTCCTGTTCTGTGTTCCTTCAAGGGCTGCTTCTACCTGCTCCTGGCTCCTCCAGGCCTGTCATCCCTTAACTCAGACTTTTCTCCTTGATGGTCCAGGATGATAAACTCGAGATGTGTGTGTAACACGTGAATACATCCCTGATAGAAAAGTGTGGCTACTTTGGAAATACTCTGAAGGCTCCTGCTGGCCCCGCAGCCACTCAAGTCTCAGGACTCCAGTGAGGGATTGGCATTAGTTCTGACAGTGACAAGAGAGCGTTGGAGGGAGGGTGAAATTTGGTTTCTGTTTCTCAAAGCAGTCAGAAGGATGGGTTTATGGGAGTGATGCTTGTCTCACATGATGGCGGCCCCTCTACCGCTATTCTCATCATCCTCCTCACGGAGGGGAGCTGGGCCTTGTTCTGTCTGAATGTCTGAATACTGCTGTGCCCTAGATTGTGTGTTGGCCAGGATTAGTGCCACCTTCGAGGTCACTTAGGTGAGGAAGGGGGAGCTGGAATGGGCGTATGTTTGCCCTTGGGCAAACTTGTATTGTTGAACAGGTCTCTGGTTGGGATACAACCTATTCCCCTGTTGTTGACCTTCTTTGTATCATCTGCCTTAGGGCTGCTCCAAAGCTGACCTGGACGTTGGGATGTCAGTTCGTCACCCTTAGCATTCCCAGCCTCTTTGGAATATTCTGTCACCGGCTAGCTTGGGTATAGGACACTAAGGCCTTAGCTACTGGTCAGTGTCAGGTAAGAGCCTGGGAATCCCCAGGTTTGGAGGACATTGCTAGAGAATGACCACTGGTTGAGGGGTGGACCTTTGGTCTCACAGAAAGGTTAAGTTTCTCATCATTTAAGGAGCTTTCTGACTAATGACTGCTTAACTTCTATTATTAGCTATGTAATTATTTAATATTATTTATATTAGCTATTTTAATTTTATTTGTTGAATGAAACTGATGAGGTATGGAAAACATGTCAGCATCATTTACTAAGATTTTTAATTATCATTAATAACATTCTTTAACCATAGTACCAAGGTTGTAGTCCCTTATGTTGGATATGTATCTCCTAGGCAAAACTGGCATAAATAATATATTATTCCACTTATATGAGGTACCTAGAATAGTCAGATTCATAGACATGGAAAATATAATTGTCATTGATAGGGCCTGGGCAAGGAAGGGAGTGGGGAGAGACTGTTTAATTGGAATTCGAGTTTCAGTTTGGGATGATGAAGAGTTCTGGAGATGGAAGCTGGTAGTATTAGCACAATAATGTGAACATACTTCTGTGCCACAGAACTGTACACTTAAAAATGGTTAAGATGGTAAATTTACTTTGTCTATTTAGCAAAAATAAAAATATATATCTTAAAAAAGCAAAACTGATACTGTTAGGATAGTAGTTACTGTGAGCTGGCAGGTTGGTCAATAGTGACCACAGTGGAGCATGAAGGGACCTCCTTTAGGTGTGCGGAATGTTCTTAATTTGGGTGGTGGTCCTATTGGTATGTTCAGTTCATGAAAATTCATCAAGCTGTATACTGACATGCACTTGTGTCTGTATACTACAGTGCAAAGTTACCGTGGAAGAAAAAGAAAGCAACGTCAAGTTATGAAGTGCTTTAATTTGTGCTAGAGTAAACTACTGAGTGCCATGTGTAAGGCAACTCCCACTCACTTAGCTCTATTACAACACTCTGAGGGAGGTGCTGCTTTATGAAAGGATATTGAGGAACAGCAGTTTCCAAGGAAAAAGTAATCATTTACAAGTTTGTAGTAGGAGATCTCAAATATCTCAAATCTTCTGGGTGTACATCTCTAAGGGTACATTTTCTTGCCTACTCAGTTTAAAGTGTTTCAGTCTTTAAAATAGAACTTGTAATTCTTAAATAAGACTCGGTGTTAAATTACATGTGTCTCAACCAGAAGGAAAAAAAAATCTCCAATTTAAACTAAACATAAACTTTCTCACTCATGTAAATTTCAGGGTGAGTTGGGATCATAGGATTATCTGCTAGCTCTGGATAGTTCAAAAGCAATCATGGTAGTCTTTATTATTATTTTTTTTAATCTAAGTGATTTTAGAAAATTATAATCCTCTTAAAATTTTTTAGAGGGTGGGGATCAAACTAGGAACCCATTTGGAAAGGAAAATCATCCTCAGAGCATATTTCAGAGATATTTGGGAAGATGTACATTTAAAAAAGTACACAGTATACTATTTTGTATTAAAATATCCTATTCTTTTTCATCCCTATTTATTTTAGTAGAGGGAGAAACATTCTGATATGTCTTTCCTTCTAGATTCTGGTTTCCTTTGTCTGTCTTTTGTCCTCACCCTTCTATTTCCATATTTCTCTGAGGCATGTTTGTCCTTCCCTGAGTTGTTTTACTGAGCTTTGCAACAGTAGCACATCTACCTTTAGTCTCAGCCACATCCAATTATCTCTGGCTGGCTGGTTAGAACTCACAGCAGCCGTGGGTGGGATCCTTCTGCAGTACAGAGAGGCATGTGCCCTGGCTGGCTGCTCTGGGCCTTGTTCTCTGTCATACCCCATCAGATTTTTGAGACTGCATCTTGCCCCAGGGATTGGATCTGGTTAAAATAAACTGTTCAAAACACTTGCTCATAGAGTCGTTATCTGGGGAGGTTGAGAAAGAAGGCAAGGAAGGAGAATTATTTTGAAAACGATAAAGAAAACAGTACAGGAAATGGGTAAGAGACAGGGACAGAGGTTAGTTCTTATCATAGCCAAACTGGTGCATCTTGCTCTGTATCTTCTAAAATATCTTCTCTGACCAGCACTTTGTAGGATGTCTGCTGGTAACTGCTACTTATTTCACAATCCTGAATTCAAGGGTGCCCATCAGAAAAGAATACAGTCTCTATTGAAAAGACTCCCACATGAAGCCCATTGTGCTATCCCCTAATTTTAGTTTGAATTCAGGCATGCTAACATGTTTTAAATGGGGAATCTGTGTGCAACCTCACTCACTGCAGACAGGCTATTCTCCTGCTATGTGGAAACATCCCATTTCTCTTCCCAACTGTGTCTTTGGTCAACAGTTATAAACTTTCTGAGACAGCTGGTTGTATATTAAAGTCTATTTATAACAGTCAACGGACAACTGCTTATTTATGGAGAATCATGGCAATTTTTGCTTAGGAAGGACAATTGGGGCATTTCTTCTGTTGTGGAGCGGGTTCAGCCGCTGGACTCCACAAACATTGCCTCACTTGTCTTCTTACATTCTGTGGACTGAGGTTACCCTGGGTGCTAATGATGAATTCAAACCCAGCACAGAATGCTGGTTCTTCAGTCAAGGTTCTTGGGGACTGGACAATGGAAAACATGAAACAATTATACTTTGTGAGGAATAAGGAAGTACAAAAGTACCCACAGTTGTGAGGAACAGCATACTATACTCAAAATCTGAGTACAGTTCATGAAAATGTAGATCCCCCCCCCAAACCCTTGACACTTTCATGGCTCTACTTAAAATAAGACCATATAATAACTTGTTAGCATTGGAAACAAAAGAAAATAAGATAAAAACTGTGTATTCTGGTGGGTCTTGGGGTGCTTTTTTCAGATTTTTTTTAATAGAATATAATACAAAACTAAAATCTGGTCATGAATGAGTGGTGAAATAAATATGTGAACAGGAAAAAATCTGTTTGAATTCCTAGAGAATATCTTGCATAATGCTTTTTAAAACCAGCTCTAACTTTAATGTGATGACTTTGTCTCCTTCTCCAATTAAAAAAAAAATTTTTTAAATGTTTATTGTTGAGAGAGAGAGAAAGAGAGAGAGGATGAGCAGGGGAGGGGCAGTGAGCAAGGGAGACACAGAATCCAAAGCAGGCTCCAGGCTCTGAACTGTCAGCACAGAGCCTGATGTGGGGCTCAAACCCATGAACTGCGAGATCATGACCTGAGCTGAAGTCAGATGCTTAACTGACTGAGCCGCCCAGGAGCCCCCCAATTTTTAAAAATAGAACAGGTAATGATATTTATTTTTAGAATAGCATATATTCAGTTTTTAATATAAGAAAACAGAAAAAAAATTAGAATGGGCTATATCCTCACTGCCCAGGTGACACTTGTTTTATTAAAAATAAACTGTCGTCGGGTGCCTGGGTCGCTCAGTAGGTTGAGAGTCTGACTTGGGCTCAGGCCATGATCTCACAGTCTGTGGGTTCGGACCCCATGTCGGGCTGTGTGCTGACAGCTCAGAGCCTGGAGCCTGCTTTGGATTCTGTGTCTCCCTCTCTCTCTGCCTCTCCCCTGCTCACACTCTCTCTCTCTGTCTCTCTCTCTCTCAAAAATAAACATTAAAAAAATTTTTAAAAAGAAACTGTCACTAGTATATGGTTAGAAACTCTATTGGACAGCTTTAAACTGAACGTGAAATTAAAACTAAGCATAATTGTTCATGATTATCAATCAGTCCAGGAAAAAGTTGTGCATATGTATCTTACACACATGCAGATATATCTGTACCCATGGAGAAGTTTTAAACAAGTGTATTAAAATACTGAAACAGACCTTGTCTACCTTTTTATTGTCTGATTCTGATTTCACTTTATTCCACCTCATCTGTAAAACTGAGTACATCTCACTCATTTTATTATATCTTTTCCAGAAGGTGATAATAATTCTAATCATCATTTTGATGACTTTTTATAGTTAATAATTTATATA
Source organism: Lynx rufus (assembly GCF_022079265.1). NCBI lineage: Eukaryota > Metazoa > Chordata > Mammalia > Carnivora > Felidae > Lynx > Lynx rufus. The sequence goes on along the minus strand of NW_025814823.1, from coordinate 125,064,212 downwards.
ACTTATAAATTAGGATTTCAGAATTCTCAGTCAGTAAGTTATCCCTAAATGACTACTTATCCCAGTTTAGATGCTTTTGTTTAATTTAGTAACTTTGTGAACTGTTTAACTCATTTTTATGTGTATATTTATTGATTTTTTTTGAAGACCACTTTGGATAAGAAGCAGCCTTGTGTTGCTGAAACAATTTGTTCTTAATTCTGTACTCTTCTGGGATTCCTTTTGAGAAACAGCAGGGTAAACCATGTCCATTTCATTCAGTAAGGCCTCTTTTTTTAGATTTGGTTCTTGTGCATTTTTCTTTCCATCTCTGCAGCAAAAGGTAAATTAATAATGAGGTGCTCATGAATCAAGCCAAAGTCCTTTCAAGAGGAGACTGTACAGCAATATCATGGTTTCAGTTCTTACATTCTGCTTAAAGTCTCAGATTCTTTTCGGGTGTAAAACTGCAAAAGTAGACGTTGGAATTGGTTTCAGGTAGTTCAGACAAGATCATTAGTCTCATTCTTGATTCTCACCAGAAACAGAGGTGAAGGTTGAGCTACTTAAAGCTTTTTCTTGTGGCCACATAATTGTTCAACTCAAATATGGGGAGAGAGAACAGTCATTTCATCTCAAAAGTCCTTTTCTGTGGATTTATCAGTGAAAACTAGTGCAAGTTTTACATTGACTCATGTCTGTGAACTATTTGCAGTGGAGATAAACAACTAACATGGAAAGATAAAGATTTAAATAGTTTAAAAGAAGTATTTTCAGAATTGTATTCCATATGTGAGTATACAACAAGAATAAGGGAGTAGTCAGTAGAAAGAACAGTGGTATATCATTTTAAGCAAAAACCCTAGATATGTCTGTTTGGGGCCATATGTTAATATGTTTTTGCTGGTGAACAAAATCAGTGTGGTTTTCCTTTTAGCAGTTAGAAGGTCTGAGATTTTTAAGAACTGAGCACTCTTTGAACAGTAAGATCCATGTAATAAAAGTCTTCCACAGACTATGTAATGTAACTTTTAGAAAACAGAAGCTGCAACTTCTTGTGGTCATTTGGTCCCCAAGATACAGATGACCCTGTATTCAGAAGAACACACTCAGCAAAATTCCTCTCAGGCAGTTTTGGGGCAGGAGGGGTCTGACAAGTCTTCCTTACTTTATTCTTTTTTTTTTTTTTAATTTATTTTTGAGAGAGAGGAAATGTGAGTTGGGGATGGGCAGCAAGAGAGGGAAAGAGAGAGAATCCCAAGCAGGCTCCACACCGCTAGTGTGTGGAGCCTGATGTGGGGCTCAGACCCACAGACTATGAGATCATGACCTAAGCTGAAGTCAGTCGCTTAACCAACTGAGCCACCAAGGTGCCCCTCATTTCTTAATTCTTAAAAATCAAAGAATTGGTTCCCAGGAACAATGAATGGTAGTTTGTGAGCATCCTTTTACTTGTTGTTTTTGTTTTTTGTTTGTTGTTGTTGTTGTTTATCCCCCTCCTCCCTTTTTTGTTGAAACCACAGAAAGAGTGGTTTCCCAAACTCACTGAAAGGAAGGAATAGATCATGCTTTCACCAAAGCTTTCTAGGAAACTTTGAAAGGGTGAGGGCGGGGGAGGTGGATCATCCAGGAGTGACTTAAGGTCTTTCGTGGCAGAGCAGAGAATGAATGAGAGAGGGAGAAGAGCAAACCTAGGAAAAGAGCTGTAGGTGCTGCTGGATGGAGTAGAAATTCTGGGGAACTGAGAGGATGGAGAAACCACTTGAGAGTCCTTTCAGAAGCAGTGGGTGCTCCCAGCACCATTTAGTGCAATGCTTCTCATGCTGGTTGAATTGGACTGAGGTGGGCTTGAAGCTGCTCAGATGCAGTACATTAGAATCTCTGTAGGGAGGTTTGCTGTATTTAAAAGACTGTCCTGGTAATTTTAATGTGCAAACATGAAATCAGCTTCTGATCATGGAAATAACACGTAGGGTTTGAGGGAGTGACTATTCCAGAAAAGATTTTGTAAATTCCAGCATGGAAAGACTCTTAGGTGTTAACCTTGGGTAACACTTGAGGTAATGCCTACTTTGTGGAATTGTTGGGAAGATTATCCTTGTGGTTAAGCTCAGAAGTTTGTAATTAAATACACTGGATTCAAGTCTAATTACCAGGTGTGTATTCTTAGGCAAATTGTTTAATTTCCTTAAGCCTCAGTTTCCCTATTTGTAAAATGGGGACAAAAAATACTTGTTGGTAACATTTAGTTCTGTAACCACCCTGAGCATGCTACTTGACATATGGAAAGCGTGCAAAAATTGTAGCTATTCTTTTCCTTCCCTCCACCTCTTATTGTTACTCTTATTATATCTAATGCCTAACAAAATGTATAAAAACCTAAATATTAAACTTTCTTTCCATTTCTAAACTCTATTAGTTAATGCTAATTATGGGATAGTAAAAGACTGTGGAACATTATTTTATTATGATATCCATATATGTGATATGCATATAAGGTATATTGTCTGCTGCCTATTGATTTTTTTTCTTTTTCTTGATGTGGACAGAATAGTGTAAGGACTAAATGCTGTTTGTCTGGGTGTGGTTTAAGCCAGATGAAGTGTGACAGCCCTTTCTGGGAAGAAAGAATAATGACATCACCACCACTTAGATAATAACTGACTATGCTAAGCACCTCACATGGACTGCCCAATTCAATCTTTACAGCATCCCTTTGAGGTCATTAATAGAATTGCCTCTGTTTTTTTTCGATAAGGAAATGAAGGTTTACAGAAGTCAAGTCATTTGCCCAAGGTCAGAGAGCCCCCGTGAGATGGAGGAGGAGGAATTTTAACTAACTCAGACATAACTCTGCCTGTAACCTCTTTGCTAAATAGGCCTCACTTGCTATGGGTCACTGTCAGGTTCAAGGTCCTCCAAGGCAACTCTAAGGGAAGGGGGAGTACCAAGAAGCCCTTTTCTCCAAGTTGCTAAATATAAATTTTCCTCATACATTAATTATTGGTACACTTTTTACACTGTTATTTTTGGGCATGGTATGTTATGTTCCTGTGGCTACATTATTTATGTATATCTTCACATTTCTGCAAACCTGTATGAAAGAAGAAGGATAAAAAGGCAGTGAGAAGTCCTGAGAAAAATAGTATCAATTTTATGTTTTGAGATTTGTTTTCTTAGTATAAAACCGGCACAAAAATCAGAGTATAAGACACCATGTATAATAGCATTGCCTATTTTAAAACGGACATTTATACATGGAAATGTACAGAGGAAAACAAATCCTAAATGTTAACACCAAAAGGTTGACAGTGGTTATCTTCTATAAAGTGGGCTTGGGTTGACTATCACTTTATTTTGATGATTTCTTTGTATTGTTTACAAAATAGGCATTAGTTACTCTCATAATCATGTCCAACATAGAAAACTTGGAAAATCCAGAGAAGCATAAAGAAGAAAGTAACAATCATCCAATAGCTACCACTCAGCTAAAAATGCTAACATTTTGGCCAGTCATCTTTCTATATGTCTATTAAGTGAATATATATATATATATATACTATTTATAATTTGGGGCACTCAGTTTCTTTCCTTTTTTTTGGATAAATATATTTTAAGCATTTTGTGATACTAAAAACCCTTCTTAGGCATTATTTAAATGGCTACATAATAAATTGTATATATAGTTTACTTGACCATTGTATTATACTTTTTCTACTCTTTTATAGCAAGCATCAATGGCAAATTGAGAGAGAGAGAGAGAGAGAGAGAGAGAGGGAGGGAGAGAGAGAGAATCCCAAGTGGGCTCTGTGCTGTCAGTGCTGTTGTCAGCACAGAGCACAGTGCAGGGCCCAAATTCACAAATCGTGAGATCATGACTGAGCCAAAGTTGTATGTTTAACCGCTTAACCTACTGAGCCACCCAGGCTCTCTAGTTTGATACAGTTTTAAGCAAACTTGTGAAATGGTTGAATACTTTGAATACTTACAGAATTCCACAGAAAGAAATTTCTGTCAGAAAGAAATCTTAGTAATGCCCCTTCAGGAAGGATGAGGGAGAGAAACAGGCCTATCAAGATTGGCTCTCCTCAGCAGGCCTAAATATAAAGGACAGTGATGGCACAGCTGGGATGGAGTACTAACTAGTATGAGATTGTCTTGAATGACTTGTCATGCCTCAGGCAAACATGGAAATTTCTCATTATCTGAAGTTTGTTTCAGGCTGTTCCTGGCCAGTGTAGACCTCCAGGGCCAAACCACAACCTGAGCAGATTTGCCAGGAGAGAGGGTGGGGTAATGCTGGCAGGGCAGTGTCCTGGGGCAGCCCTAGAGGGACAAGGGCAAACTGTCACTGGGAAGAGATTTGAGATAGAGAGGACTGTGAGGGGAGGGAGGAGGGAGGTATAGGGCAGGGTGACAGAGACAGAGATACTTTACTCTGGCCTGAAGATACAATTTATCTACAGTGTTTAGTAGTGCTGGGCATATGTCCACTATGACTGTCTTTCTGGAAATGGTGGTCATTTTGCTTGGTGTGAACCCTCCACAGAAGGATCAGAAATCTAGCATTCTGCATTGGTGGAAATGCACCCACAAGATGTTCGGAGGCTCTGAAATACTTCAGGAACAGGAGAAATGAGGACTCCTTCATCTGCCTCAAATGTTCCTCTGACCTGCTTGTATCCCTCTAGAGCTCCCCTGTTCCCTTCACCCCTGCCCTTCACCGAAGCAATCCTACCGTCCTTAGCTGTCTCAAACCTTCATGAAGACAGGGGACAATAGTGATTAGGAGCTTCTGGAGCTCACTGCTCAGATTCAAAGTCTGCCTCTACCACTTAATAGCTATGAGTTTTGGTAACTTGGGTAGTTTCTCTGCACCTTGTCTCCCTCATCTATAAGAAGGCTATTTAAGGATAGTCTCATCAATTTAGTTATAGTGAGGACTGAACGAGGTAATTCATGTAGCTTCTTAGAACTATGTGTGGCACACAATAAATACCATGCCTTAGTTATTTTAACTTTGTACCAATTTTTCAAACTTAATTTTTTTTTTAAATTTTAAATAGACTTTATTGTTTTAGAGCAGTTTTAGGTTTCCAACAGAATTGAGCAGAAGGTACAGAGATTTCCAGGTATGTATGGCCTCCCTCACTATCACCCTCCCTCTCTGGAGTGGCACATTTGTTATAATTGATGAATCTACAATTGATATATCATTATCACCCAGAGTTCATAGTTTACATTAGGGTTCATGCTTGGTATTGAACATTCTGAGGGTTTTAACAAATGTCTAGTATAGTATCATGCAGCCTAGTTTTGCTGCCTTAAAACCCTTGGTGCTCCATCACTTTTAATAACAACTTGCCTAAAATTGTAGATAACGGACATTTCTTAGGTATGTTTTGTTTCTTCTTGTAAACCAAAGCTGAGTTAGTTTATATGATGTGTATAATTGCTTCACAGAGCCAGGTACAGCACAGTGCAAAAGTATACTGAATAATTGATAGGACACTTGGGCAGATGAACAAGATCTGTGTATGGGTATAAAAGACTCAAACTGACATGAGATTTTAATTAAAAAAATTTTTTTTAATGTTTATTTCTGAGAGAGCATGAGCATGAGCATGAGCAGGGGAGGGGCAGAGAGAGAGGGAGACATAGAATCCCAAGCAGACTCCAGGCTCCAAGCTGTCAGCATAGAGCCTGACGTGGGACTTGAACTAACAAGGCATGAGATCATGACCTGAACCGAAGTTGGATGCTTAACCGATTGAGCCACCCAGGAGCCCTGAGATTTTAATTTTTTAAATACTTAATATTTCCCACATTTTCTCCTGTGAACATATTAATTTTATTTTTATTTATTTTTCAAAGTTTATTTTGAGAGAGAAAAAGACTGTGTGAGTGCACACACACAATCGGGGGAGGGGCAGAGAGCAAGACGGAGAGAGAGAATCCCAAGCAGGCTCCACACTGTCAGCGCAGAGCCCTACATGGGGCTTGAACTCATGAACCGTGAGGTCATGACCTGAGCTGAGGTCAAGAGTTGGACATTTAACCAACTAAGCCATCCAGGCGCCCCAAACATATTATTTTTATAGTCAGTAAATACATTTTTTTAAAGTTTATTTTATTTTTGAGAGAAAGAAAGAGCATGAGCAGAGGAGGGGCAGAGAGAGAGGGAGACAGAATCTGGAACAGGCTCTAGGCTCTGAGCTGTCAGCACAGAGCCTAATGCAGGGCTTGAACTCATGACCCATGAGATCATGACCTGAGCTGAAGTCCGATGCTCAACCAACTGAGCCACCCAGACGCCCCTATAGTTAGTAAATAACACCAAAGGTAACTTGTGTGTGTGTGTGTGTGTGTGTGTGTGTGTGTGTGTGTGTGTCTTAAAGGCCTTAAATTTGTTCTTTGTTCATCGGCCCCTCACTAATTCTTAGCCCTGACTCATCTTTGGCAGTGAGCACCAACCATGTTATCTGTGGCGGCAAGTACTGAGTTTTTATTTAGTATTCACTTGTATAATTGTTAAGGGCACAGACTCCAGACCCAAATGCTTAGGTCTGTATCTCAGTTCCTCACATCGTAGCTTGTGAATTTGAACAAGTTATTTACTTCTCTGTGCCTGCTTTGCCTCATCTATAAAATGGGTGAAATGATGGTAACATACTCACTGGGATTTGTGAGGATTATCTGAGTTAGAGCATGTTAAGCGCTTAGACAGTGACCAGCTCGTAATATCTGCTTGTAAGTGATAACTCTACAGCTTGTTAGGGTACCCAGGATTATCCCAGAGAAGTTTCTCTTCCAGTTAAGCACTGTCAAGGATACCTTTGTGCCCTGTCCTACACACTGCCACAGCATACAGTGGCCTCAGGAAGTACATTTCTGACAAACGAAGCTGCATTTTCCATTTTAATACAAATTTAACTGTAGGCTTCTGTTACCTTTTGAACTAAATCTCTTAAAATATAATAAAGACGTTAAGTGTAATTATTTTATTAGAGTTACAGATTGCTCCTTCGATCCCCCCTTTGCCCTTTAATGGCAACAGCAAGATGTAATAAAACCAGAATGTGAGTTGAGCCATTGCTGAAATTGTCTAGTCAGAGAAGGTCCAGGCAGGTCTTATCAACCTATATCCCAGCTTATCTTGGCATGGTGTATGAGAATTTCTATGATTGGAGGTTATCACTCTCATAGCCAAAATGTCAGTCACTAGATCCTTCATTGTTAGAGAAATGTCCAGTGTTGTGACTTATTCCAATTGCAGTCAAACCTGAAGTTAAGTCCTCTTTGGTTATTATAATGCTTCTCTTAGCCTGGGGTTTCCTCTAAGTTCCTACACTGAGCAATGCTTAATTTGGTCAGGATAAAGCTCAAAACAAAATGGTCCTATTTGCAAATAATGACCGATGTGTTCCTTTACAAAAATGACTTCATTCAACAAACAGTTTTGAGTAGTTGCTGTCTCTAGGCACTAGGCATAGGTCCAAGGGTATAGTGTTGAACAGGCCAATGAAGATTTCTCTCTTCATGGAGCTTGCAGTCTGGCCAAGAGTCAAAGACTGACCCTGAATCAATAATGTTCGGTGCCTCAACAGTAAGAGATAAAATAAAAGCCCCATACCCTAAATATTTTTTGTAAAGCCCCTGGGTTATTTCCTGTGATTCTAAGTCATATCTCAACTAAGAAGGTCTAATCAACTCTCTTTTCCTTCCCCTTCTCTTCATCAGTCCCTATTTCTGTATCCTTCTTTGCCACATCCTTCTTTTGACATCCTGTTCAAAATCTGGGGATAGTGCCTTTGATTGGTGGATGTTTTAGTCTGGATTCTCCAGAGAAACAGAATTAGTAGGATATATAGGATTTATTGTAAGAATTACATAATAAGCAATAAGATTTATTATGAGAAATGTGTCATATAGTTGTAGAAGTTGAGAAGTCTCAAGATCTGCAGTTGGCAAGCCTGGAGACCGAAGAATGCTGATGGTATAGTTTCATTCCAAGTCAAAGTCCTAAGAACCAGGAAAGCCAATGGCATAAGTTCCAGTCTGAGTCTAAAGGTGGGAGAAGACAGATCTCAGCTTGAGGAAGTTTAGGCACAAAGAACACATTTTTTCTACTCTGCTTTTTTTTTTTTTTTTATTTAGTCCTTCCATGGATTGGACAAGAGCCACCACATTGGAAAGGGCAATCTGTTTTACTCAGTTCATAGATTGAAATGTTAATTACATCTAGAAACATCCTCATAGGCACACTATCACACACATACCCAGAATATTGTTTAACCAAATATCTGGCAGCCGGTGACTCGGTAAGTTAACACATCAAATAAGCCATTACAGTGAGCCATCAAGTACCCAAATTCTAGCTGCAAGGGAGCCTGGAATAATAAATATCTGGCCTTTTAAGCTGATACAATGAAGGATGGGCTCTGTGTCTTAAAATGAGAGATTCCTCTAACCTGTAAAGGAAGGGTTAGATGCTGGGCCACTAAAAAGAATGGCATCTGTTTCCTAAAATCTAGAATCCAGTTTTCCTGATTCCAAGTCCAGTGCTTTCTTCACTACATCTTGGTTGTTTCTTTTTTTCCCTTATTTATTTTCAGAAAACAGGCTGATACAGTGAGAGAGCATGGAGAATTCCATTCTTGAGTGTGTGTTTAATTATCTCTACACTGGAGCAAATGCCATCAACTGATTTTTTTTTTTTTCATGGGAATTCAAACCCCACTCTCTTTGGCAGAAAGTCCTAACTATTTTTGGAAGTTGGAAAAAAATTCAGAGAATCTGGTTCACTTTTGGTCATGTACAGTAATGTTATTTTTATGTATCTAGGACAGTGACATGGTCAGTGCTTATTTTTAATTGGCTTTCTGGGGACACAAGGGTGGGGTATGAGGTCAGGAACAAGGCAGGGAAGTCACTCACAATTGGCTGGAATCCTATCCCTTTGGTCTGTACTCTATCACAAATCCTCTTGTCCCTGAGTGCCTGAGATTGCTTCCCCTCAGAGCCTACCAGGCCTCTCTCTGGTCTTCCTACTTCCTTTTGATTCCAACTAGAATGTTCTCCAAGGGTTGGCAGAAAGTGCTTTAGTCCAATAATCAGGACATCTGCATTTGAGTTGTAGCTCTTTCACTTAATCACTGTAAGTGTTGAACAAGTTACTTACTTGGATTCTCAGTTTCTTTATCTGTGAAACAAAGTTACTGGATTAGAAAATGCTTGAACACAGTACTTTTGGCTGAAAATCATAATATCCAAGTAAAAATGACCTTAAAAATAAGGGGTGCATTATGTCAAAATAAAAATTTTGGACTTAAGATTATTTCATGAATTGGTTCAACAGCTCCATGTTATTATCAAGGACACAAGCTCTTTTGTCTTACTCTGCTGTCATCTTTAGTTTGGTGTGTCTCCTAATGGTTGCATATGGGTGCCATGGTTTGAGGCCTCAAGAGCATTACTTCCTTGTGAGGTTGGTTTCTTTTGTTTTTTTTTTTTTTTTAAATCAGGTAGGAAGCCTTTCATAGAAGACGTCAGCAGACTTCTCTTTAGGTTCCATGCCATAGTCCCAAAGGAAGGTAGGAAAGTGACTGTCAGACATTTGAAGCCTCCATAGAATGATGTCAGGCTCTATCAATGAGGGTAAAGACCTGAAAAATCCTTTCAATTTCCAACATTTCTTGATGTTATTCTTCAGTGAATACAAGGATCAGACTCTGACACTGCTACTTGAGTGTTGGGTCTTGCATGACTTTGGAAGGACAGTGGCCTCTTCCTCCTATGAAAGGTACATGGAGTGGATCTTGGCAGTACTCTTCAGAAAATTTTTCATGGAGGACATAATGAATTGCCTGTTTGGGGGGCTAATTTCCCTTTGTAAAAATATAGAAACATACAGATACACTCAGTATATGCTTCCCATGAAGTTCATATTTTTTCCTTATTTCCTTCTGTAATGCATCCTCATCATGTGGCAAAGTTGGAAATATCCAATTTACCCGATCATAGATTGGTTCTCTGGAAGAAGACACTGAGACAGGTACTAAAACCTGTAGTTTTCCATAGTATATAATTCTTTTACTGAGACTTGCAATCAATTCCAAATGGCATGTTTTTTTATTACTGATAGTTTAAAAACCATGGTGTCTGCAGATCATATGGCCTTAGTGGCAGGGCTATTTTTACCATAACTTGGACCTGCTTTACAGTCTTTTCTATTCTAGGCCATCCAGAAATCTAGCAGCCTTTTTTTTTTTTTTAATTTTAATTTTTATTTTTTTCAATATATGAAATTCATTGTCAAATTGGTTTCCATACAACACCCAGTGCTCATCCCAAAAGTGCCCTCCTCACTACCCATCACCCACTCTCCCCTCCTTCCCACCCCCCATCAACCCTCAGTTTGTTCTCAGTTTTTAAGAGTCTCTTATGCTTTGGCTCTCTCCCACTCTAACCTCTTTTCTTTCTTTTTTTTTTTTTCCTTCCCCTCCCCCATGGGTTTCTGTTAAGTTTCTCAGGATCCACATAAGAGTGAAAACATATGGTATCTGTCTTTCTCTGTATGGCTTATTTCACTTAGCATGACACTCTCCAGTTGCATCCACGTTGCTACACAGGGCCATATTTCATTCTTTCTCATTGCTACGTAGTACTCCATTGTGTATATAAACCAGAATTTCTTTATCCATTCATCAGTTGATGGACATTTAGGCTCTTTCCATAATTTGGCTATTGTTGAGAGTGCTGCTATAAACATTGGGGTACAAGTGCTCCTATGCATCAGTGCTCCTGTATCTCTTGGGTAAATTCCTAGCAGTGCTATTGTTGGGTCATAGGGTAGATCTATTCTTAATTTTTTGAGGAACCTCCACACTGTTTTCCAGAGTGGCTCTAGCAGCCTTTTGTATCACCCAGTATGTGGGCTGGCAAAGTATCCTTGCATGTGGATATGTTGTCTCTAGAACCTCAAGAGGCTCACCAGGTTTGTGCTTCCTTATTAATGATGTAGTATAGTCCTTTCTCCTAGGAATTTGTCTACATCTTCAGGCAATGGGTTTGAAGCCGAAAACCGGCTCAGGTCCAGAAATTGGGCAAGAACTATGACAATTTATTGGGAGGAGTGATCTCAACCTGCCAGGTATCTGTCCTTAACTTTCTACTAGTACAAGTTGAATAGTATTTTTGTCTGCCATTTATTATTTTGGCAGCATCCTTTGGATGCTGTGCTTTGAGTTAGGCAGTCTAGACTGCCACATCAGTTCTGCTGATCCCTGTAATGACTGTAAACTGCTGGGTTTTGGACCGTGTGTTCTGGAGCCCTATTATTTCCTTTGCTGTCAGTCAGTCCAGTTCTGTAATGGTATCTCTTACCCTGGTCTGCCCTGGCCTACAAAGGGGAGCCAACACTGTGTTTGTTTGTTTGTTTGTTTGTTTGTTTGTTTATTTATTTACTCTTCTCACTGGTGTATACCTTATGGCTTTACAAATGGTGCGTCCTTTGGGTTTCCTATGGAGCACTATCTTCTGATGGTCTTCTGGCCATAAATAGTATATCTATTCCAGTATGGCCACTTCCCTGAGCTCTTAATCCCTTTGTCCACTATCCACCATGGTAATTCTGTCATTTCAACTTCACTCAGCATGTCCATCCCTTTTTCCAAACTTCTGGGAGTTATTGGAGTAGTGAGTTTACCATTTCCTAGGATCTTCTCCAAGGTGTTAAATCCTAGATCTGAGAAAAACAACCCCAAGTGCACATACTATCTACCACCCATTTTTATGTTTCAGGCCCTTGATCAAGTACCCTCAGAATCCAGTCCTACATATCTTCCCCCAGACCTGCTGGTACATATAGCTAGTTTTTGGCAGTCTTTTGTGGTATGGTTCCTATAGTCCCTTTCCTCCTTTATTAGTTTGTCACCAAGGAATATTTGGATGGCACAACTACTTGTTTCCCATAATCCCTAACCTGTTGTTTGTTATCCTAAATATCAAACACAGTGATATCCCTGGGGGGAGGAAAATTTGCTGATATATACTAAGAGTCCTGGAGCTTCCACTCAGGGGTCATGTCAGTGAAGATAGATTAAGTCATGCCTAGGTAACATAACCCTCCAAATCTCCTTGCTTAATGGAACACAGATTTATTTGTTGCTCATATCAGAGTCTGACTCAGGTCAGGTAGTTTTTTTTTAGCAGCTCATCTTAAAGCTATGACTTAAGGATGCAGTTGGACTTTCCTCATCTAACTATGTTATCTGGATACATGATTTCCCAGGTCACCACGAAGTGGGAAGAGAATGCTAGACTATTGAGGGAGATATTTTTGATGACCATTGTAACAAGTGGTTTCAGTACATTCATCTATATTCCACTAATTCCCAACCTATGTGCAGAGAAAGCTGGGCCATATATTCTGTGTGCTCACAAAAAATGGTGTAGTGAGCATATAATACTGTCTTTGTAACAAATCAAACCCCAAATTCCCTGTCCCCCTCTCCCAAAAGCGACTTCTTCAAGTCCACATTTGCATATGCTTGTTTTTGATTCAAGCTCCAGACATGACCCTTTGAATGCCCTTAATAATGACTGAGAGATTTGGGGGACCAGGTTCAATCTGTGAGTGTATATGTGGGTGACCATCTCTGAGGGATCCCCAAACTAAGTACAGATTAAAAGAATTATTTGTGTGTTCTCTAAACACCACTGTGGTAGCCAGTTGAGACTGTTCCCTCCATTCTACTTAGGGTAAGACTCTGTGTCTACAAGGTCTAGTGCTAACTCTTCATGTTCCATAAACCCTCACTTAGGTGCCTCCTGAGGACTGTAGCTGAAAAAATTGTTTGTGAGAACATATGAGACTGCACCTCCTTTGTGGTTTCCCCAAAATAACTGGAGAGGGATGTGTATTTCACAAAGGCAACCAAATACTCCATGGGAACAGATGAAGCAAAAGCAGGATTTGTGTATTATTCTTGACTTTTCTGTGACTTTTTTTTGTATCAGTGGTTTGGTTAAGTGTAGTAACATTTGAACTATATTAAATTTTTTTTTGGTGTCTTGTTTTATCATTTTAAGTCTTTGTACTTTATAGTATTGTAGTTAACTGTTAAGATTTTGGAATCAAAGAGGCATGAGTTGAATCATAGCTCAGGCACTTAATGTCTTTCGGTAAATGATTTACCCTTCCTGAGCCTAGTTTCTTTGTTAGCAAAATGGGGATAATAATACCTACCTAAATGGTTGGGGAGAAAATAAGGTAATATATATACAGTACTTAGAACATTATCTTCAACATAACCGTTTAATAATGACATACACATTATAATTATCTTCCCACCTCTATTTTAGGCTATAATAAGGTAGGGACAAGGCCTTTTTTTAATCACTCACCATGGCTAGCATAATGTCATGAACATTATAGACACTGAATCTTTGTTAAGATAATTTAAAGTAACTTCAGTAATACTTCAGTTTCCATTAGTCAAAATGCCTTGTACAAATTCAGGATGTAATAAGAATTACGTACGTACTAATTTAAATCATGCTTTTTATTCCCTATCAGTAGAATAAGCATTTTGAACATTATTTGGCAGCATTGTTGGTTTTTTATTGACTCAACTCTTGACTGCTTGCTAAGTCTTCTTTGTGAACTTGGTAGAAAGCATGATGCAAGATAGTGAGCTGAGGTTGGGGCGAATGGAGTGAAACCAATGACAGCCACAGACACGCAGCTGCAATTTGGCCTCATTAGCACAGTGCCCTAATTAAGTGCCAAGTAGTTATTATCAATAATTCAAGTATCCATAATGAGCTAATTGCCTGAGCCAGAGATGGAGGGTCCAGTGACAAAAGTAGAAATAAGCAATAGCAGAAACTATCACTGTTCTAATAAAATGGTTCACTCAATGTGAATGCTCTCTGTACTGCAGAAAGTTTTTAAATTTCATTTCTACCTATAATTGAATGAAGCCTTAATAACAGTGGGGCTTGCCCCATGCTTCTGTCAGAGTATATTTAGTTCTATAAATCAAAATCCAACAGAAGTTTTTCTTATAGAACAAAGACAAGGAAAACAAGGCGACTGAGGTTACAAATCAATTCAAAGTAGCACATTTAAAAAAGTAAGTATTAAATTATAGAGTACTTTCTATAATATAAATACAGACCTAACAATCAAATTGAAAGAAGTTAAGAGTTCTACTTGCAGACATTAATTATAGGTGAAATGAGTATACTTCTGGGTAGGGTAAAATGGGCAAGTGAATCAGTATTCAAAATTTATTTTAAAAAACCAACCAAGTGGGGCACCTGGGTGGCTCAGGTGGTTAAGTGTCCGACTTTGGCTCAGGTTATGATCTCATGGTTTGTGGGTTTGAGCCCCGCATCGGGGTCTGAGCTGACAGCTCGGAGCTTGGAGCCTGCTTCAGATTCTGTGTCTCCCCCTCTCTCTGGTCCTCCCCTGCTCATACTTTGTCTCTGTCTCTCTCAAAAATAAAAAAAAGAAAAACATTAAAAAGTTTAAAAAAGTAAAAAAGCAATGAAACACATGTTAAGAACATATTTTTATAAGTAAAAGCCACCATGGAAAAGCTTTTCTAGTAAACTTTTCTTTCTTGCTAGCTGCTGATATTTACTTAATATTCACTGTCATTATCACTCTCCTAATTAACTCTTCAGATATATCAACAATATGGATAACAAATTGGAATGAAAAAAAAATTTTTTTTTTGGTGGGGGTAGAGTGCAAGGTTAGTGGTGGGTACAGAGATGGAATATGAGCCTGGATCCTGAAATCCCCCAGAACCACTGGCCTAGAAAACACATCAGGTTAAGAGTATTCAAATCTTAAATTTGTCTACTGACTTAACTAAATTAGCTAAACCTTGGGTACCTCCATTTCTCCATCTGTAAAGTAGAATTACTTAGAGATATTACTAATACCACAGGAATTGCTGGTAGATAAATCATGTAGGGTATGTGGGGAAACTATTACAGTGCCTCTTCAGTATTTTCTGTACACAACAAGAAAAGACCTTGTGTATATACCCTTTACCCCAGTTGTTCCTTCTTGTTACCCAAACAGCACCAATAATCTCATCAGCATCAGTGGAATGAGAGATGCCACTTCTGAGTAATAAGAACGAGGGTTTTAAAAATACAAGATAACAAAAAAAAATTCATACCAAAAATGAAAAGTGCAAAGTTATATATACTACAAACATGAATTCTTGGAGCCATACCATGAGATATTTATTCAAGATCTAGGGGTCCAATTTTGGAATGTGGGGAGGTAAGGAGCTACTCAGCTCCTCTCTTGAAACTTCCTTGTAAATATGGGACTAGAGCATGGAAATATGTGCTCCAAAGAAGTCTTGCCAAGTAAGCCACAGGGACAAGGAGGGGACCCCCTGTGATATCTGGCATTGCAGTGTCTTCATTGGAAAAACCTAACTCACAGATGCCAGCAATATTTTGCCCCAGTTCCCTTTCTCCTGAGGCTATCTGGAATGCAAGATACCAGGCCTCTCTTTCTTGTTGGGGCTTCTGGCATTTCCACTGCCTGCCAGATGTGGTAATTGGGTGATTGGGTGATTAAGCACCGGCTGTGAATCAACTAGGTCAGGGTAGTCATTGGGATTCCTGGGTTCTTCCAGTCTCATTTTCCTAACCTTCTTCTGCAACTACCCCCTCTCCATTCTCATGGCTACTATCAACCACCATATGATGATGTACAAAGCGAAATATTTTCAAATGAAAATGGCATTTCAACACATAACATTTGATCCTCAGTCAAGAGTCTTCATTCTGGTAGGCCTTCTGCTCAGTAACCACACTACAGAATTGCATAGCTATTGTCTCCTAGAGAACACAGTTTACAGATGATGTTTTTATGTGAGCTGTAGTATCCTCCATTGGTTCTCAAGGTGTGAGCCACAGACCACTGGGGTCTCTAAGACTTTTTCTGCAGCCAGCAAGGTGAAAACAATGTTTATTATAGTAAGAGCTTACTTTTTATCTGTGTTGACATTTGCACAGATGGCACAAAAGCTGCTAGTGCCTCAACAGAAATAAAGGCAGTAGTACCAAATTGGACTAGTTGTAATGGTATTTATTCTTCACCACTCTGCAGTTGGCACAATTTTTAAATATTCTTTGTGATGAAATGGATGTCTGCTTCATGAAGCCCTTCTGCTATAAATTGAAGTATGTCATCTTGAAAAGAGGAAGTTACATAAGTTTTAAAATTTGGAACCCTGTTTTTACCTAAGGAATGACTGGCAAATAATAGATATTTAAGTTTAGGTATTTGGCAGACATTTTCTTTCTTTGTTAATTAACCAAATTAACAAAAAGGAGGACTGCTACTTTCGGAAAAACAACTGGCAGTATCTTTGCCAGTGTTAAAACCTGAGATTTCAAACAAAAATTAAAATTCTAAAATACTTGTGTCTATCACTGTGAGTTTGATAGTTTCCCAATGTTTAATGGGATTTTTTTATGAGATTTTTTGGAGATTTTTTATGAGATTAGTGTTACCTTAATAAATATTTTATGCTAGCATTATTATAATCAACAAACTTCCAAACAAACTTCTGTTGTTTGGAAGATTTTCATAACTAGTGAACTAACCGTTTCCAAATGATAGTGCATGGTTTTACATTATAACATGGGTAAAAGATCCATTAAAATGCAAAAAATCAATGGATTGTAGTGTAACTATGAAAAATTTGTTGTTAGGGTTTTGTTTTAGATTCCACATTGCAACTAATTTTTAAAAACCTATTTATTGTGTTTTGGTATAGCATCAAAAAAGAATATTCACAATTATCCGCAAAGTTTATTAAAATGCTCCTCTCTTTTCAACTGCATATGTGTCTGAGAGTGGATCTTTTTCATATACTTTAACCAAAACAACATATCAGAATAGATTGAATGCAAAAGGAAGACTCAGTTATCTTCTATTAAGGCAGACATTAAAAAGATTGACGAAATTTAAACAGTGCCACTCTTCTCACTAATTTTTGTTTGTTTTGGAAAATATAGTTACTTTTTGTTAAAATACATTAACATATGGTTTTTGATGAATAAATATTTTAAAATTTTCTCATTTTTTAGGTTTCCAATACAGTAAATGTTGATAGATATAACCTACATAAAAAAAGTTATTTAAGGTCTTCATTAGTTTTTAACAGTGTGAAAATCTCCCAAGACTGAAATATTTCAAAGGCACTAGTCTGTTAGAATAATTGGTTGAATTCTGTAGGGTGATCATAAAGTTGGACATATGTCAAGTATACATAATAAATGATATTTGTATTATATTATGATACGTGATGTGTTCTTTGTGTTCTCGTCAGCAACACATAGTTTAGTGCTCTGTGCAAAATTAAAAAGAACCTATGCATTAACCAAATACTTACATAAATCTTTGCACATGCATCTCAGATAAGTAGTCTCAAATGATTTGTGACTCTGCTTTTCACTAAGTACACCTGTGCCTTTAGCACAACCCAAAAGAAGTAATCGAGGGGGTTCAATCTATGGGGGAAAGAAGTATGTTTCATACTTAATTGGCCATCCTGTAGTTCTGACCCCACTCATGATGCAACCTTTAGCTTTGCCATAACTCCCTATGTTTGTGAGGTGAAAGAAGATAAATAAAAGAAATGTATTTTAGGTCCTTTATAAGTAATCGCCTTGATTGATGTAATAATTGCTTTTCTTCTCTTCCATTCTTTGGTAGTTTGATTTGCAATTATTAATTTTGAAAGAACCATCACTCATTCTTCTGTATCTTTAGGAAACCTCGTGGTCTCTTGATTTCCTCTCTCAAGTTAAATATATCTTAAATGCCTTCAGGTCCTGAGGAAAATATGCTATGCCAATCTGGAAGAAAAAGATAGCCATTTGGCTTCTGGCAAACAAATTACCTTTGAATTATATTTTATTGAGAAATGTCTGTCTTAAATACTGACTTTGTCAGTAAAAGTCGTGATTTAAGACTGCAAATGGGATTGAAATAGATTGGGCTTTCTGTTTTCTGACTGATATTGTCAGTATCCTCAGCCTTTCCTTCATCTGACCCACCCAGAGTGTGAGCTCTCTGACGCTGGCACAGTAAATAGATAATTCTTGAATCAATGTGACCTCCTTTGGGGCTATTAATATTTTGTACGTATATATAGTCTTTCTATCCCTGATGAAATATCAAGCCTAGGAATTAAGAGCCTAGTTTTTGTGGAGGGAAATAAGTCATTTGGGAGGGAATTCAATTGTGTTAGAAATGAAAATGTGCTGATATTTTCCCAAACGCAGCTTTTTATTTTTCAGGCTTGTATTACAACTAGCCATCCTTCAGAATGAAATCTCAGGACACCCCTAGGTTTTAGCTCTGCTGCTAACTACTCTAAGTGGGCAAACTGAACTGCGTGATTTATTAGAGGCATTAGTGATCTTCCACTTAAATATTGCAGACATTCTGCCAAGTATAATGATACCTTTGTCTTGACAGTATTAGCCAGTAGGCCCATATGTTTCTAATGACTCCTCTAAATGAGATTGAGTAAAGACATAGAGGAGGATACTTGTTATAAGCAAGAGACATTCTTTGAATTTACTGTAGTTTTACGAAGCAGTTTGGAATAGCCCTGTTTGATGCCATTTACAATGGGGAGTAGTAGTAACAAAGTTAGCAAGTGAGCATCATGGTGAAGAACAGTATTCTGGAGTCAGAAACTGCCACTTACTTTGTGACTTTGGACCTGTTAATTTTCTGAGTCTGTTTTCTTAACTGTGAGTTGGAGATGATAATATGTGTCTCATAGGGTTGTTACAAGGATTCAAGGAGATAATCCATGTAAATACAGCATGTAGAATGGGCCTTGACACAGAGTTAAGGCACCATAAAAGTTAGCGCTATCTGTGTATGTATTATTGATGTAACTATTACTCTGGAAGAGTATGATACAGATTCTAAACAACCATTGACCTAGAAAATGTCAAAATTTTCTGTTTGGACTGAAGACAATTCATGCCTCTGAAAAGATAGACTGGTGACAGATTAGTGAATCATGTGAATTCTGTAGTATTATGTTATTTAAAACAAGCTCAGCAGTGGGATAATTATGCCTGAAGTCTGCTTATTCTTAATCAACTATACTTATTTAGGGAACCATACTGTTTGAGTCCAAGGAGGAATTTGATGATTTGGTGGTTAACTGGGGGATATAGAGGATTTCTTACTTTTTGGCAATGGGGTGGATCACGTTTATACCAATTCTGGGAGCACTATATCTCCTGAAGCTTTTTTTTTTTTTTAATTTATTTATTTTGAGACAGAGAGAGGGGCAGAGAGTGGATCCCAGGCAGGTTCCATGCTCAGTGAGGGGCTCGACCCCATGACCCTGGAATCATGACCTGAGCTGAAATCAAAAGTTGGATGCACAACTGACTGAGCCATCCAGATGCCCCTGTATCTCCTGAAGCTTTAATTCAGTTAACTAGAATGGCCCCTTGAGGCCCACCAGACAGACCAGATTCTAAACCATTCTGGCAAGAAATCTTGTCCTAGAGGCTTTTTTAATTTTAGGCAATTAATCAGTGATTTTATAGTAGGTGAAATTATTAGCTCCCAACCTAGGATTATCCTGGAATTTACAAAGTAAAAAGAGACTATTTAAGGACTGTATAATTAAGTGAAATAACTTGCCATCAGTGGAAAATTGTGCTATAGCAATTCCTATTTCACAACTCATTTGGGGAAGAGGCATTAATATGTCTTAAAGTAGGCATTTTTTATATTTTTTGATAGCTGAGTCAAAGTTTCTAATTTAGGATTTTCAAAAGAGGTATAGTCTTTGTGAAATATTTTCAATAATGGTTAGGCTTTAATTGTTATTTTGCTTTATGATAGTTTTTATCAAACAAATTATAAGATGATGAATTTTTCATTTAAGAGTACTCGAGACTGGCTTTAGCCCTTTATCATCTAGAAATACACATTTAAGACAATTTCAGATGAAAGATAGTATATGTAGAATGCTGTCATTCTTCAGATCCTTGTTACTCAAAGTGTGTCTGTGGCCTGGCAGCATAGGCATCACCTGGGAGCCTGTTAGAAATGGAGACTCTCAGGCTCTCTCTAGACCAACTGAATCAGAATCTGCTTTTTAAATAAGATCTCTGGGTAATTTGTATTCACTTTATATTTGAGGAGCTCTGTTAGAGAGCAGGAGAAACTAATCAAATAATGTGAAAGGTGCTTCAGCCTTCAGTATCTTATCCCAGAGTCTCATCATTCTGCTTGACAGGGTCAGAATAATTTTATGAAAACTTTTCTTCAAAACTTACCATAAATTAACAAAATTAAGCTGAGGTATTTCAAAAACACAAAAAAATGCAGAAAAGAATAGACTATCTGTAAACCTACCACTGGGTTTAAAGAGATAGCAATTTTGGCATTCTGCCAATTTTGATTCACCTCCTTCTCCCCCTACTGAAGAAACATTTTTATTGAGATGGAAGCTACATAACGTAAAAATTACCATTTTAACTCCTTTTGAGTGTACAATTCAGTAAGATTAAATACACCCATGTTGTACACCACCACCACTATTCATCAGCAGAGCTTTTTCATCATTCCAAACTGAGATCGTGTATCCATTAAACAATAACTCTTAATTCCCCCTTTCACCAGACCTTGGTAACCACTATTCTACTTTATGATTTGGCTATTCTAGGTAACTTGTATAAGTGAAACCATACAATATTTGTCATTTCGTGTCTGGCTTATTTCACTTAGCATAAAGTTTTCAAGAGTCTGCCTTTAGCCATGACTGTAGCGTGCATCAGAATTTCATTCCTTTTTTAAGACTTACATTGCATGTATATATTACATTTTGTTTATTCATTTGTCTGTCAACAGACATGGGGTTGTTTTTGTCTTTTGGCTATTGTGAATAATGCTGCTATTTGTTGGTCTACAAATATCTGTTTAAGTCCCTCCTTTAACTTTTTTTGAGTATATACATAAAAGTGGAATTGCTGGATCAGGTAGTAACTTCATGTTTAATTTTTTCAGAAACCATCATACTATTTTCCACAGTGGCTGCACCATTTTATATTCCCAATAGCATTGCCCAAGAGTTCCAGTTTCTCCACATACTTAATACATATTTTTGTTTGTTTGTTTTATATAATAACCATCCTGGTGGATGTGGTGTCTCATTGTGGTTTTGATTTGCATTTTTTTAACAATTAGTGATGTTGAACATCTTTTCATGTGATTGTTGCCCATTTGTGTATCTTCTTTGGGAAATTATCTGTTCAAGTCCTTTACCCATTTTTAAGTTTTTTTTTTTAAATATATTTATTTTTAAAGTTTATTTATTTTTTGAAAGAAAGAGAGAGAGAGAGCACACATGCCAGCAGGGGAGGAGCAGAGAGAGGGAGAGAGAGAATCCTAACCAGTCTCTGACTGTTAGCACAGAGCCTGATGTGGGGCTCAATCCCACAAACTGTGAGATCATGACCAGAATGGAGATCCAGAGTGGGATGCTTAACTGACTGAGCCAATCAGGTGCCCTGGGTTGTTTTTTTGTTTTTTGTTATTGAGTTGTAGGTGTTCTGTATATATTTTGGATATTAATCCCTTATCAGATATATGACTTGCAAATATTTTCTTCCATTCTATGGGTTGTCTTTTTACTCTGTCAATAGTGTTTGATACACAAAATTTAAATTTTCTAATCTGATTTATCTATTTTTTCTTTTGTTGCCTGTGTCTTTGGAGTCATATTTAAGAAATCCTTACCAAATCCAATGCCATGAAGCTTTTCCCTTATATTTTCTTCTGAGAGTTTTAGGATTTTAGTTTTTATGTTTATGTCTTTGGTCCATTTTGAACTAATTTTAATATGTGGTATAAGGTACGAATCCAACTTTATGAGTCATTCCTTTCCATGTGGATATTCAGTTTTCCCAGCATTATTTGCTGAAAAGACTGTCTTTTCCCCTGTTGGGTGGTTTTGTCACCCTTGTCAAAAATCACTTGTTTCTGGGCTCCCTGTTCTACTCTACTGGTCTGTATGCCTGTTTTGTTTTTTTTTTTAATTTTTTTTTTTTCCACGTTTTTATTTATTTTTGGGACAGAGAGAGACAGAGCATGAACGGGGGAGGGGCAGAGAGAGAGGGAGACACAGAATCGGAAACAGGCTCCAGGCTCTGAGCCATCAGCCCAGAGCCCGACGCGGGGCTCGAACTCACGGACCGTGAGATCGTGACCTGGCTGAAGTCGGACGCTTAACCGACTGCGCCACCCAGGCGCCCCCTGTATGCCTGTTTTAATGTGAGTGCTATACTATTTTGATAACTGAAAGAAAACATAAATCTTTCTAAAGGTTTAAAAGAATTACAGGTAGAGCAAAGCTCTTTTTTTCTGTCTCTTTCCATCTCTAGAGGTAACCATTTGTGAAGTTGATATGTGTAATTTCCATGAATATTTTCATACATTTATTTATTATATCTTTGTATGGACCCATTTATAACTTATTTTGTATGTTTAAAGTTTTTACTTAAATACTGGTGCTATGATTAGAATGTATGTGCCCCCCCTTCCATTTATATGTTGAAATTCTAACCCCTAGGGTGATTGTATTAGGAAGTGGGGCCTTTAGAGGTAATTAAGTCATGAGGGCTCTCATGAATGAGATTAGAAGAGACCCCGGAGAGATCACCTGCTCCTCTACCAAGTGAGAGCACAGCAAGAGGTTTGTAGTCTGTACTGGAAAGAATGCCTTCACCAGAACCTGACCATGATGTTGGGCTTTCCAGCTTCCAGAACTGCAAGAAATTTCTGTTTATAAGCTACCCAGTCTGTGGTAGCAGACCAAACAGACTTAGACAATTAGCGTACTAAATAAACTTTTGCAGTTTGCTTTTCTCTTTCAACAATATATTTTGAGATTTATCCATCTTAAAATATGTACATTCAATTCATTCATTTTATTTGTTGTATAGCATTTTGTTGTATTTACATTGATTGTAAGTACTTAAACCCATTTCTCCGGTGAGGGGCAGTTATTTGTAACTTTTGAAAAATGTCAAACAGCATTGCCACAAACATTTTTGTACATGTGTAAGAATTTTTCTAGGGTAAAGGGATACAGGAGTACTGATGCATAGGGGCACTTGTACCCCAATGTTTATAGCAGGACTCTCAACAATAGCCAAATTATGGAAAGAGCCTAAATGTCCATCAACTGATGAATGGATAAAGAAATTGTGGTTTATATACACAATGGAGTACTACGTGGCAATGAGAAAGAATGAAATATGGCCTTTTGTAGCAATGTGGATGGAACTGGAGAGTGTGATGCTAAGTGACATAAGCCATACAGAGAAAGACAGATACCATATGTTTTCACTCTTATGTGGATCCTGAGAAACTTAACAGAAACCCATGGGGGAGGGGAAGGGGGGGAGGAAGAGGTTAGAGTGGCAGAGAGCCAAAGCATAAGAGACTCTTAAAAACTGAGAACAAACTGAGGGTTGATGGGGGTGGGAGGGAGGGGAGGGTGGGTGATGGGTAGTGAGGAGGGCACCTTTTAGGATGAGCACTGGGTGTTGTATGGAAACCAATTTGACAATAAATTTCATATATTGAAAAAAAAAGAATTTTTCTAGGGTAGAAAACTAGAAGTAGAATTTTTGGTGTTATAGAATATGTTGGGAAATGATAACTTTTACCAGTATAACCTAAACATTTAGGACTTAGGTGGATATAAGCCATTAGAGGCTATTTTTTTAACTATCACTAGTTAATTGGTTAGATTATATGTGTTATTTCCAATAAGTTTATTCTAAGGGTTGCTGTTTTTATTGTAAAAATGTGATGATGGATGAGTTTGACCATCTGGTGTCATCACTTGGTCACATGGCTGAAGTCTTTTAGGAAGCAGGTCTTCTAATAGATCACTGCCAGCTTTGACCTTAAAACCTCCCAAATTATTTTGTCACTGTTAGACAACTTGAAACCCTGATACTCTGAAGCTAATCAAGTTGGTTTCAGAAACATACAATTATAAGTACAAAGACATCCTTAATTTTTAAAAATAGTTTCTCATTTTTAATCAGGAATCTGCATTAGAATTGAGAGAGTGTTATAAAAGCAGATAATGCAGAGGCTGTTATTAACTGAAATCAGTTAACATTCTAACTTCTCCAAAAATGTGTTTGGCAGAGGGAGTGCATGAAGAAAAAATCTTTTGAAAGTAAAATAGATATTAAAAAGCTAAGTCATTCAGATTGCTAGAATAAATAATGGCTGATCTCATCACCTCTCAGGCTGTTTGTCATCCTAGAAATAGGTAGACCTATCCATTATACAAAAAGCTATCAGGAGATGTCTCCATTTGAACCAGAGAACCAGTATACTAGTAAGGTCCTTGCTTTGAGCCAGAAGGCTTGGGATTGAGTCTTGGTTCTGTCACTTACTATTTTGGTTGGTCTTGAGTAAGTCTCTCAGCCTGTCTGATTTGCAATTTTTTCACCTACCCAAAGGTGATGACAAAACCATACTTACTTGTAAGGATTCTGAGGATTTGATGAGATGATGCATGTAACAGTTGTTGAAGAACTGTAAAACCTGTACATTGTTATAAATGTTAATTGTTCCCTCATAGTCACTGAATGCCCAGGTCCTGAGCAAAAGCAAGAGTGGTACCATTTCTTACATACTGGTTGTGTTTCAATAATAGGTATGTAATGTCATGTTTTACTCTTTCTTCTCTTGATTCTCTCTTTTCTGTGCGATTATGATTTTTGCCCATTTTAGTTTTGCTGACTGATGCAACTCATGGACCTAACTCAAGCAGATTGATAAAAGATTATATTACAAACTAAGGCCATGACCTTGAAAAAACAATCTGTCTGAGTGGTGGGGGTTATTTTATTTTTTATTTTGGCTGAAGTTTAACGAGTTGTTTCAATAAAACATTCAAGAACTTTGAGATAAACGCAATTAAGAATCCCCGATGGTTCATCCTATGAGCTGTGCTCAGATTATAACTAGTTCTAGCATTTTGTGTCTAGGCACAGATTGTGATCCTGACAAATATAGTGATGTGATGAACAAAAAGCTCTCTTAGGGGCGCCTCGGTGGCTCAGGTCATGATGTCAAGATTCGTGGGTTCCAACCCTGCATTGGGCTCTGTGGTGACAGGTCAGATCCTGGGGCCTGCTTCGGATTCTGTGTCTTACTTTCTCTCTGCCCCTCCTCTGCTTGCTCTCTCTCTCTTCCTCTCTCTCAAAAATAAATAAACATTAAAAAAAAAATTAAACCCCAAAAAACCCAAAAAGCTCTCATAAAATGAACAATACAGGGTGCCTGGATGGCTCAGTCAGTTGAGTGTCCAACTCTTAATTTTGGCTCAGGTCATGATCTTGCGGTTCATGGGTTTGAGCCCCGTGTCAGGCTCCGTGCTGATGGTGTGGAACCTGCTTAGGATTCTGTGTCTCCCTCTCTCTGCCCTTCCCCTGTTTGCACTCTTTTTCTCTCTCAAAAATAAATAAATGTTTTTTAAAAAATGAACAAATTCATGCATCATATGAAACATGACAAAAGATAAAATGTTCCATTGGGATGTTTTGATATAGCTAGTTTGGAGAAATAAATTTTTCCAGCTATCCTCCCCCAACCTCAGTTACCAGCAAAATTCTTTGATTCAAAACAGGATTTCCTGTATGCTACCATAAGCATCTGTGACTTTTTTTTTTTGACAGTTTATCTAAAGTTCCCCATTTGAGACTTTCAGTCTCTTGCCTGCATTTTTCACAAACCCCAGGTGTGGTATGGTGTAGGCTGTGCCTTGCAGAAGGGCATCTGATCAAAGGGAAGAGTGAGAGCTGAAATCAAGCCGTGCACCTTCGCATCAGTTTGTGTGTGCTCACAAGGGGTGCCTTTTCCTTATTTGCATAAGGTGTTGCATGGCTAGAGGAGACTCTGCCATCTTCCTCAGTGTCTTGTTTCTCTCTGTTCTCCTTCATATCATGTTTTCTATCCCTTGGCCTTTAAGCTGCTTATCACCACACATCTGCCAGATCTCCTTCTAGTAACCCTGTCAGCCTCTGTGCCTCTCCAGTTGTCCCACAGGCCTCTTTAAAGCATCCTCACTGTCTTGTTTCCAGAAAACCTCTTCTAACTCGAAAACCTTTTATAAGATAGATTCAAGTGTATATTTTATAGTGTCATAAAACAAATTTCACTGGTTTGGTGCATTGATTTTTGTGACTATAAAAAAATTAAAAGGATGAAACCCAGGTTGAGTTGAAATGTAAAATTGTCAAAAGCAAAACAGGAAACAAGTGTTTCTTGGTCAGCCATTTCCTACTGAGGCTCTCTGTGTAATGTGGTCTATGAAGAGTTCTCTGTTCAGCCTTAAACAGATTGAAGTGATCGTGGGGGGAAATCACACCAAACCCAGGGGCTGTGTGGAAGTGATGTGCAGCGCCAGGCCCCTGAGCCGCTGTAGAAAGGCGGGTTGTGAAGGCCCATGTGTCTGTGTTAAAGGGAAGTCTTTGAAAGCTATCTTTCTAACAGGATAAATGTGAAAGCCACTGGGGAGGGGGGAAAAAAAAAGAAGCACAAAACGGCCACTTGAGCATTGCTTCCTGCCCATGGAGCTCTAACTCTTTGCTGACAGTTATTCTTAGGCCTTCTTTGGCTTCAAAGGTTTCCTCTTTTCTATTTTTGGTAGCAGAATATGGATTTAGATCTGCATAGTCCCTCTCAACTGCTAATCCATGCCCTGAAGAGAGTAGGGCTGCTGTGTTCTGTTAGCTATCAGTTCTCTTTTCAGCACCTCCAAATGATTTTTAATATTAAGGACACAGATTTATGGGAAGGAGTCATTGAGTTTTCAAACTGATTTGTAGTCTCCTAATTTGCACATTCCTTTCTCCAGCAGGGGCATCTCAGAGATCATCTCAAGTAATGGGGCCTGACTTCTGTGATGAGTGAAAGAATCCAGGTTGGTAAAACAGATGGCCATCAAATGACCAAAAAGTAAGCAAAGATGATTTGCACTGGAGTAACATGTAACGGATTAAACACAGTTCCATTTTGGAAAGAAATAATTGATGCGTATGTAATCTAAGATTAGCTTAATCTGTATAAACTCCAACAAAAAGCTATAAACTATCCCAGACTGGAATGCTGAAGCCCTGGCCCCTGCAAAGGATAACCCATAGCTGAGAGCAAGCATTTTTAATTTTATAGGTGTTTAATTCCATGCTCTCTGATTCTATTTCTTGAGTCGCTTCTGTTTTGCCCAATCTCGTGACTGCCTAACTTTACTGGCCCACTAATAACAATTAACTTACAAAGGCTGTCTTCTGTCTCCAAATACCTCAACATTTTTCAAAAAGAAATATTAAACGCTCAAGTCCTCCAGTAAAAATATGTGGCTACCCCCTTGGCTGAATGCAGAGCTGGAGATGAGAAATGCCACCCCCTCACACCAGCGGCCTCTGCCACGTGCTCTTAATTAGGGTCTCCCTCTGTGGCTTAAAAAAAAAGTGACAGTTTTATGCTTG
This sequence comes from Lynx rufus, assembly GCF_022079265.1. Taxonomy (NCBI): domain Eukaryota; kingdom Metazoa; phylum Chordata; class Mammalia; order Carnivora; family Felidae; genus Lynx; species Lynx rufus. Next base: position 125,036,624 of record NW_025814823.1, on the reverse strand, counting down.
AGAAGGATTATTGAGGGAAGGTGTAAACTGAAGCATCAAGGGGTCACCACACCTCCTGGAGGTTACCCACACATTTCTGTCTACCACAGCATCTAGTTTGAACTTCATAATTCTCTAGAAACCATGAACCCTCACTTCAAAAATATTATATGTATGCCATTGATTTTGTTTTGTTTTGCAAAGAATAAAATGAACGGAAGCGTACTGGGATTGGAGGAGGGATGGAATTTTGAGAATTAATTCTAGGCACTTTGCAAATGGATAATTGGCAAGAAAAAACCCAAATCTAGGTCATATGTAGGGTTTTCAGCCCTGGGAAGGTGTCTTTAAATACATTTTACATAATGGTTTTGAGCAGCAGACAGCATTGTCTGCTAAGTGGAAGTATTGACAGTGAGCTAAAAAGCTACATAATAGAGTTAAAAAGAAAGCCTCCCTTAACTTTCCCCCAGAGCATTTGTACCCTGCTGAATTTTTTCGGGGTTATTTTAAATGTGTCCCAATGTCAGACTTGTTCAGAAAGAGAGCATTGTGTCTCCCAAGAGAATGATGATTTTTCTTTCTTTTTCTTTTCTTTCTTTCTTTTTTTTTAAAGTGGAGCAGAATGCTAACTTATAATAGACTAGCTTTTTCCGTATAGAATATGTCCTCCCTCAGAATTCCTAGGCAAATATTCAAACTCCTGGGTTGGGAAAGGTTAAAAGGAACTGGAAAAGTCTATAGTGGTTCTTTCTGAGATGCACTCCAACACTTGGCAGGATGAGGTGTTCATAGCAGGTGCTGGATTTGCTATAAATGGACAATTTATAAACAGATCTGACAACTGGGAAAACAGAGCAGTGGGGAATGCTGGCATTCCAGGGGCCCATGGTTGATTTCCTATCAGATGGTCCTCAGCATGGAATTATTGATAGCTGCTGCTCTGAAAGAAGGCCAGTTGGCTGATGCATAAAAGGGCTGTACCTCAATTCATGCCTGATCTGCTGCTAGATATTTTAAATAGGTCAGTGCAAATTAGCTTCTTCAGGTTGGTACTTCCTTAATTAGCAATTTAATTGCAAAGTCTTCTTCTCCCTCCTCAACATTGACTGAACTTAACTCTCTTGTCTGAAATGTAGGAGGACAGAGACCTGTGAGAAGTATGATCGAAACAAAAGAGGAGCCTGAGGGCAGTGGGGGAGCATTCAGAGCAGCATTTAGTGCCCATGGCCAACACAGAACCTAGCTAAAGCAAGTCTGGTGTGCCACTGACACTAGCATTTTTGGCTGTGTGTCTTAGGGGAGAAAGGAGCAGGGTCTTTGTGCACTGAGCCCTGGGGGAGAATCCATAATATGCAGCAAATGAATCTCATTTTTCTTTTGCTGTTTGTCAAGGGCTGCCAGTACCCTAGCACATTTCTAAGACCCCTAGGCAAAGTCTACTTTTGGAGTAATCTCATGGTCCATTGTAATGATCACATCCATAGTTTTCATTGTTTTTATTTATTTTTTGGACAGGATTCCCACCCCCCCCCCCCACACCCAGACTAGAAAAGTTTAATGGTTCCTGTATGGATGGTATTGGATAGCATTCCTTCATATGTATCTGCTGTCTTGCATTGGCATAGTTCCGCTCAGAGCTAGTGGAGTGGCCATACCTGTTTGTTGTAGCTATACGAGTAGTTTTTCCAGGAGACAGTTTGGCTAGGTCTCTACTTTTCTCCTGACCACACCCTATTGTTTTTCTCTTCAGAGGAACAGACTGAGAGCCTGATCCTGAAAGGAATTTTGACTTCCATACAAGGACTGAAAACTGGACAGGCCTAAAGATTATGTTATGGAATTGAATGCTCACCCTAGCACAAGGGTTGGCTGGGTGTGAGGGCTCTTGGAGTATAAAGCATTGGGCTTTGCAGGAATCCAGAACAGGGACTGTTTGGTGCCACATAATGGCAAACATAACTGGAGTAGAAAGGGATCTGAGGCATTGAAGCAACTGACACTTTTGTTAGTTGTGGGAAGTCTTGTCTGTGAGTGGAAACTCCTGAGAATCTTGCCTCTAGGAATCTCAGTTTCATCAGCTGTGGTGAGCTCTCTGGTAAATGTGTGACAACTCTTGCTGTAGCATCTATTATTTACATAGAACCATACTGGGTACAGGAGGTACAAGAAAGTATAGGTATAGTACTGCCAGCTAAAAGTTTATGATGTGGTTAGAAAGACACACTATATTCTTGTGAAAAAATAGTAAGTCTGGGAGTAGCAGGGTAAGTAAAATTCATGGACTACAAGGGAAAGCTCTAGAAGTGCCCACGAAGGTGTGGTGGCTGGAGGGTGAGAGAAGCCTTGACGAGAAAGATAGGGCTGGAACTGGGCCTTGAGAAGAGCAGGAGAATTTCAGTAACAGGAAATGTGCAAAGGAGAGTATTCCAGGTGGGGAAATGTCATGCTGATAGCCCTGACGAAGAGATGGCCTCTGTGTTTGGGAGGAGAGAAAAGAAGAATGTCTTGGCAGGTAAGGCTGAGGAATTACACAGATTAGAGGTCACACAGAGTTTGGAGTTCATCTTGCTGGACATTTCTGATTAGGGAAGGGAGATGAGGAAAGCAGTATATCAGGAAAGTGAAGACAGAAGAGAGTGGCAGTCACTGCAAGAGGACCTCACAGGGTACGATCTCGCAGTAACCAAAGCTTAGGTCTGTGGAATTTAGTGGACTGTGTGGTGTGTTCTGTTAAGCCACCCTGTGTAAACAGAGCCCTCCTTCCTTGATGTCTCTCTCCCTCCTTTACAGCCCCTGCTTGCCATGTGGCTAAAGTAGGGTCACATAAGCTTCTGCCTATGGAGTTTCCCTGCAAACACAGAGCCAAAGTGAAACAAAGGCAGATTCATTTTTTTAAAGTTCACTGCTTTGACTCCTATTTGCTCACTCTGGGATTCCCATTAGTGGTGTCCTGGTTGATTTGAGGCCTTTTCTGGACATTTGGATAATTGCTTATTTTCATAACTCAGAAGGTCATCTCTGAGCTCTGGGAACATCTGCTCAACTTGACGGTTAAGGCAGAGTGGGGGTGTGTTTTGCCTTGGTTAAGGAGGGCTCACCTACTGACACTCCTGGGAGGACACGAGTGTGGACTCTCTTTCCTCATACTTTTCCATCCGTTTTTTTAACATCTCAATGTGTGGCCTGCAAACACCTTAGGTATCACCTGGAAAGCTCCACACCAGACCTACTGGATCAAGATCTGCTGGTTTTGCCACATATTGTGGGATTCATATGCCCATTAGTTTGAGAAGAGCTGCTTTTAACCTTGCTGGATGGAAGGATCACCTTTGGAGCTTTTAAAACATTCCCTAGCATATTGTATAGCCAAGATAAATTAAGTCAGAATCTCTAGGGGTGGAGCCCTAGCACTGTTTTTGTTTTTGTTTTTGTTTTTGTTAAGTTTCTAGGAGCACCTGGGTAGCTCAGTTAAATGTCCGACTTCGGGTCAGGTCATGATCTTGTGGTTTGTGAGTTCAAGTGCCACATTGGGCTCTGTGCTGACAGCTCAGAGCTTGGAGCCTGCTTTTGATTCTGTGTCTCCCTTTCACTTTCTGCCCCACCCCTGTTCACCCTCTGTCTCTCTGTCTCTCCCTCTCTCAAAAATATATAAACATTAAAAAAAAAAGTTTCCAGATGATTCTGTGTGCTGCCTGAGTTGAAAACCACTGGATTATGGTCTGGGTTAGCCATTCTGTTTCCAAGGCACCAAATTCCCCTCATGTTGTAAAACAAAACATGACTAACCTTTTAGCCACAGATGTAGACAAAGTTAAAATAATGTTAATTAAGCATTTATCCAGAAGCTGGTTAGAAATCCTGGCCAAGACCAGATGTAACCATTGGATTCACTTGTAAGTGTTAAGAAGACAGATTGTTAAAATTCCTAGTCGTAAGTATTTTTTTTTGGCTTTGGAGGGTGGCTCCAGGTAGAACTGGGAAGATGGTTGACCTTGCCCCTAATCTTTTTGATGTCCAAGTAGAGGTACCCAGGCCTGTACCCTGAAGAGTCATGTTCCTTGTATTTTAGAGCAGAAATGCACTGAGGAATTCATAGTATTGATTGTCACACAAATGCTCACTTTTAGGAAAGACAAAAGGGTTTAAAAGCAGTGTCCACCAATCCTTAGGCTAGGGTAGATGTCGGATTTTGATAACTATTTTATAGTTATTTCAACACATTTTTTTCCCCATTAGGGCCTTTTAAGTCAATACCAGAGTGCTGAGAAACTTCACCCATGAATTTAAGTGAGTCTCAAGATAGTCTCTGATTTCCCTTAGTCCTCCAACTCTGCTATAATATCAGGAAATTTCTATGAACAGATTCCAGTCTTGAGCCAATCTCGGTCAAGTCTTCGAGGGTATTCGCAACTAGGGTTCTTCTTGCCTTGCACCTGACTTACCCTGCCCTTGCTATGGCCATGAGCCTAAGCACTGCTGTATGAGCATAGCCTTTCTTCCCATTCCTGATTTTTTGTCCTCTTAGAACTAGGTTTGAAGTGCAGCCTACTTAGCTGGAGTGTACACATGCTCCTTAACGCTTTCTAGTGACTTCTTTCCTGGACTGGATCCTGCTTTGAACTAAGGTATTCTAGATTTAGTGTGTTGATACTTGTCTGTCTGGGGTTTCCTGGTGCTCTGTCCACTCAGCATCTCAGACTGCCGTACATATTGCTCTGCACTGAGCTTGAGATCACCTGGTCCTTTTGCACACTGTGGTTTAGATGGCTGGCCACTCTCTTTAAGGGCTCACATCTTACTTGGTCATGTTCCCTAAGCATTGGCTCCCTCACTTTTTTGGTTTTCTTTCTTTTCCCTTTGGTTTGGCATTAGGGTCTCAGCACAACTCCCTACTTCTACCCTCGCTCAAGGTACTGTAGTAGCAGTACCCACTCAAATATGACTATGGAGACAGTGTTGCCAGGACCATCACCATTCTCAATAACAATAGTAACATTATTTTTTGATGATGAGGAAATGGATTTGGAGATGAACTAGACAGTGGTTGTGAGAAGACCTAACTGTCTCACTTACAGCTTGAAACATCTAAGACTTTAGTGCTGTATCATAACTTTTCAAGTCAAGATGACCCACAGAAAAAAATCTGAATAACTAAATGGAAATTCAGCACTGATGCTAACCTGAAGTGACATTTATGTTGGCTTGCTCATTGGTTCATGTATTTGTATTTGTGTGTATTGTATGTATATAGAGCATATATATAACATGTATATAATACATATATAAATTATATATATAAGTAAATACATATGTACGTAAATTATATATGTTTACTAAAAACACAACAGGGGTGTTTGTGAAGTGGGCACCAACTCCAGAAATAAAATGTTGTTTTACTGAAGGTAAAAGACTATCTGCTAAGTGCCCTGTGAGTTTCCTAGGCTGCCAGTCCTGGCGGCTCTTTCAGGAACAGCAGATCACTTGCTTCTCTCTGGAATAAGATTCATGAGGAAGATCAGAGGATTTTCGAAATTGTTGCTGTCTGTAAAAGAATTTATAATTTGCACCTTCCTGTGCCCAGGTTGCTCCCAGGCACCCTCACTCTGGTTCTTGAAGTTGGTATGCTTTCTGTTCAGACAAGTAGCTTCTTGGGCTATTAATTATATAATTAAAAGTCTAAACCTTTTCATTTTAAATGATAATAAAATGTCTAAAGGTATGTTGCTTGTAAACCTATATTATTTTTTGTCTTTCCATTTTATTGCCTTTTATTGAGGGCTGCTAACTGGCCAAGCCAAGCTAATTACTGCCCTGTTGTTTGTGGAAGACTAGGTGACACCAAGACCATTAATGACTCAATAAATTGGGGCTACAGAAAAGCCTGACTACTTTCTTCTTGCTCCTTCTCTTGTTAGTCACATTGTTCTGCTTTGGCCAAATCTGAGAGGATGGGCACTGTGAAGTCAGCTGTTGATATGGCTGAGAACACTGGTGGATAAAAAAAAAAATATATCAGAGTGAGCAGAGACTCCAGGGACTAGGAGAATGAGAGGGTCAGGGGGACCACCAAAATGTGAAAAAAGAAAGGGGAAAGATTCCAAACTGAGAATTCCACCCGATATTAGAAAGATGTCCACCTTCTGATTAAGATCCATGACTTTCTCTAGCACTGAATCAATATTAAGTTGATTCTTAACATGAATTAGATTCCATTGACTCACCTGAATTAGAATGAAACTCGAGGCAGTTCTAGGGTGTCTATGCAAAGGTAAATGTTAAAGGATCAGAGTAGGTGGCCAAGTCTCTCTTCTTCCTATCTTCTCATTAAATCTAACAAAGTGAAAAAAAAATCTAACAAAATCTTTTTGTAAAGTGAAAAAAAATCTAACAAAATCTTTTATCCTGGAATCTTGCTGTTACTGAACTTTATAAAATAAAGCCTGATAGTCATTTTTTTGGAGGAATAATATATTGCCTATCCCATAATGGTACTTAATAAATTATGGAATAAATGAATTGTTACATCCTTGATAAGCTACTTGTCTTACAAGTTATACTGGATATACCTTTATTTTGTTTTTAGATTTATTTTTAAAATAAGGTATATTAACTGCTGTTAATATTTTTTACATTTTCTTGTAGACTTTTCTATCAAGATTTTTTTTAAAAATTTGTTTATTTTTTGGCACAGAGGGGTTTGGGCAGGCAGAATGTGGATATAATACACACAGTTATTTTAAAAATTTAATTCAATAAAATTAATTTGGATTAGGAGGCTTCTGCCATCATTTGGAGTCACTGGGGATTCTTTAGCACATTGTAAGTATTTTATTCTAAGAATTTAGAATAATAGAGTTAGAGCTCAAGCAGAAAGAATACTCCTTGTTGATGAAGAAATGAGATGTAGAAAGATTCAGTAACCAGTTAGCTGGGCAAAAACTGTCCTCTAGGACCCTCAGCCCATGTGTCCTCTTTCCTTCAAATAAATATCCTAATAGCATAGCCACAGTGAGGTGAAGGAGGTAACCAGAGAAAATTAAAGATGGCCTGGAACTCCTGCAAAATATCTTACTGTGAAGTAAGCTGATTGCTTAGAGTAAGAGCAAAATGGTTAAAAGTGTGTGCTTCAGAGTTACAGTTTTGGGCCCAAATTCTGGCTCTACTGGTTACTAGTTCTGTGGCGTTGGGCAGTTTTCTTTAATAACTTTTTACTCACCCCATATTTATTGACTACCAACTATGTTCCAGGTACTCTCTGTGCTATGGATATAGCAGTGAACAAAGCAAAGTCTACTCCCAGTGAGGCTTAAATTCTAGAAGGGCATATAGACAATTGAAAATGTAAATGTATTGGTTGGAAATAAGTGACAGGGAGAAAAATAAATCTGAGAGGGAGAGGGAGTGCCACAGAAAGATTGCTGTTTTACAAAAGGAGCGCTTCCCTGATAAGATGACACTTGAGTGGAAATCCAAAGGAAGCCCTTAGTTTTTCCCAGCCATAGTTTCCTCATCTACAAAGGGGTAATGATAGTATCTGCTAGTCTCAGATAATGATATTCTCACAAGGTAGCATTGAAAATTCAATGAGAGAATGCACTAAAGCAAAATGCTCCACTGATGATAGCTATAGTTATTATAATTTGTTTCCTTCTTTGTCAAATGGAAAAAATTAGGTCGATCTGTAAGGACCTCTGCAGGAATAACACTCCTGTGATGAGCAGTCTGACTTGTATAATGACACATGCTTTTGATGGAATCTTGGACCTAATTTTTACTCCCTGTTTATACTTAGCTATATCTGCCAAAACTGCCAACCCATTTGACATCAGGTAGAGATCTTATGCACAACTGAGAACAGCTAAGCCATGTTGAAGGGATGAGAACTCAAGGTTGAAATCCCTATGCAATACAACTTTTCACTGTCACCTTTGAACCAAGATGCTCTCTAGTGGGCGGGCGAAAGTAAATGAGAGACTTCTGTTCAGATTCATAAGGATATTTCTGTGGATATAAGACTTGCCCTTGCTTGAAGGGATAGTATTAAAACTCATTAAAGTTTGAGTACAGTGGTACTTAATATGGCAGAACTGTAAAAAACAGCTAAGAGCTTTGCCTTGTTGGCATTTCTACAGTTAATGCATCTTACTTAAAAAACAGGGATTTTGCATATCCATGGTCCTGCAAGGTTCTGAAGTCTGTGTTCATAGACACAGGTCTGAGAAATGACTTTGACTACATTTGCAAATTGAATAAAGTACTTAAATCTGTATGCAAATGTTTCATGTACCAGGAAATATGTTTTTTCTTTTTTTAAGTGAAGGGAAATAATCTTCTAAAACAAGCATTTAGAGAATTGCTCCCATGATTTCTGAATGCATTTCTTTCTTTTGATAAGAACTGCTTTCTCTAAATCCTGTGCGTTGGGGATTTGCTTAGAAACATGGATCTAAACCTCACTGAAAGACATTGATATCCACGAATGTTTTGACTTGCCCATTGACATGATGGATCTGTTTTGTTTTGTTTTTTAGCGGGTTTGATTCAAAGTGAAGAGTGGTTCTCTGTGAGGCTTTGTCAGATAGGCCAGACTCTTGTATGCTTCTGAGTCCTCTTGATACTCTGGAGAGGAGCTGGCAGATCATTCCAAGAGTCAAATTTTACCCTAGTGCTTTAGCTTAGTGTTGCATAACTTCCTTCTAATTGCAGATCTATAAATGGATTTGTATTTATGGGAGAATTTGACCTTTCCATTTTAAAGACATTTCCCATTTTATTTTATTTTTTTAAGTTTATTTATTTTTGAGAGAGAGAGCGAGAGAGCACGTGTGGGAGGGACAGAGTGGGAGAGAGAAAGCATGAGAGAATCCCAAGCAGGCTCCACACTGTCAGCGAGGAGCTCCATGTAGGGCTCGAACTCATGAATCATGAGATCATGATCTGAGATGAGGCTTAACCAACTGAACCACCCAGACACTCTGGCATTTCCCATTTTAAAAGGATGTGTTGGCCAGGATTCCTTTTATGCTCGTGACAAAGGTGCATTGATAGTGGTCTGAAAAACTTTATTGGAATGAGGGAGGCTGAACCCGTTTGTCAGCAGTGAGTATACATAGGCTCATGTATTGCTGTTTCACAGCAATGTCTGATTGTTTAAGGCTGTGCATTTCTTCTGTTGTGCTTTCTTGGGCCTCTTTACCATGAGCCCTCCTGGAGTATCACCGAATCTTTAGTAGCTACAAAATATTTGAAACTAAAGGTTTTCAATCTGTATTTGTAAGAATTTTTCCCAGAAGGAGAGCCAGATTTCAATAGGTTTGGGCTACCCACCCCTTTTTTAAACAAAAACTTCAAGAAGCTAAGGGAACAACAAGATAGGTGCTGTGTTTTCAGTAGTAAGAGAAATACGCAGCATGCCTAACCCACATCAGGTAACAAGAATCTCCAAAGACATAAGAAATATATGTATTTTTTTTGGTTGTTTGGTCTTTGCAATTGGTCCATTTTATCGCTTGATGTGCAAGTAAACACAGCTTTCACAGCAAAGGCCTCTGATATATTACCTTTCTTACATTAGCATGTGTGGCAATGGCAGGTGCATATGACAGTTTCTTACTTAATGTACACCTCATTGTCATCTACTGGCCTTAGTCATGGATTTGACACATCCAGGATTTACCGGTTCACAATAATGCCATATTCACAATAATGCATAATGCTATGCTACCAGCATAGCCATTATTACTTAAAAGAGGCATGTGGCTAAGGACAGATATCCCCAGTTATGTGATTGTGAGGCCCATCATACTTCAACAGTTTTCATTAACATATATCTTTTAGTGTCTGTTGATTGAGAAATTACAAAATGTAAATAAAAAAAAGCTATTGAGAATTGAGGTACGTGGTATTTGTTTAAATGCATTTAAATATAACTTTATTAATTTTTAGTTATATAATTAACATATGTCTATATTTTCATTGAATAAATTAGATACAACCCACAAAACTGTACCTTCTTTCTCATTTCTTGACTTGAGCCCCAATTCCAGGCCTCTCCCTGGAGGAAACTGCTATTAGCTCTATAGTTTGTATCCATCCATGCCTTTTCTCTGCTATCTTATTAATATATAAAAATCTCTATATTTGGTGCTGCTTTTTATGTATGGTACATGTGTTCTCTAACACACACTGTACCTTACTGTATGTATTATGCTGCAACTCAACCCTATGTCTTGGAAGTTATTTCATGTCAGTTCATAAAGAACCCCACTTATTCTTTTTAACCCATGTGTACTACCATTGTTTTTTTTTAAATTTTTTTAAAACGTTTATTCATCTTTGAGAGACAGAGAGAGACAGAACATGAGTGGGGAAGGGGCAGAGAGAGGGAGACACAGAATTGGAAGCAGGCTCCAGGCTCAGAGCTGTCAGCACAGAACCTGACGCGGGGCTTGAACTCACAAACTGTGAGATCATGACCTGAGCTGAAGTCGGACGCTCAACTGACTGAGCCACCCAGGCGTCCCAATACCATTGTTTATTTATCCATTCCCCAGCTGTTGATCATTTCTATCTTTCCTCATATTTTGTTACTATGAAAACTGTTGCAAAAAAAATCCTTGTGTATATATGCCACCTTAGGACTGTGTAGTCCGCAGTTCTTTGGGGGTAGGTACCAAGAAATGGACTTGCTGGGAGTTTTCCTTTTAAATGAAGTTATATTTATTAATCACAAAATCTAGGTATATTTGAAGTGTAGTAGAATATATATGTTAGGCATTGTTTTTTCAGCCTGAAAACAATGCCTAGACCCAAAAGGATTGAAGGACCTCTGTTGAGGAATCTCTAGCAGAGTGGAAAGAATATAAGTCTAGCTGTAGTAGATTTTGATTCATGCACTGGCTATGTGACTTAATAGGTCTGAGTATCTTTTTATTCCTTCATCTGTAAAACTGTGAAAAAAAATTCTGTTTACCTCAGTGTCATGATGAGCAAATGAGAAAATTACATAAAAGTTCTTTGGATTTTTGGTCCCAGGATCATGACTGTCTATTGTAGCAGCCCTACATGCAAGAAACACATAAGAATAATTTTAAAAAACCTCATAAAATATTAAAAATAGAAAGTTGTACTCAAAAGGAAGAAAGTGAAATCTCCAAGTCCCAGAAACAAAGAGGGAACACAAACCCAGAATGGTAAGCTAATGAACAGATGTCTCCATGGCCCAGAAGAGAATTAGACTTTGATATATGCCTCAAATGCCTCAGTAGATGGTGGGGTTTTAATGCCCAAAGATCTGTCCTTGGCTTACTCAAGGCTCCTGAGATCCTAGCTTAAGGCTAGGACAATGTCTGCTCTTTCAATAAAAGGTGAACTTTAAAAACTCTCCACTGGCCCAGCAAAGCTCTGAAAAAGCTCATGAGTACCTGGGTTCTGGTGGAAAAAATAACATCACCATAAGTGTGCTGTGCATGGGTATAGAACCCAAATTTACTTTACCTGCATCTTGAGGAATGTCAAACTGAATTAATATGGAAACTGATTGTGGAGTAATGAAATCTCTGGGGTTTCCTTTATAGAAGAACTCATTCTCTAAGTACATTTCTTCAGTTCACAGCATACAAAATTCACACACACTTAGACAGACACACAGACACCCCCCCCCCCCACCGCCTCGTGTGAAGATTTATATCCCCGGAACTTAAAGCAATATGAAATTTAGGATACTATAAAAGAAGTATGTTTAAAAGAGTGAAAGATTGAGCATGTGACTTTGGCTCAGGTCATGATCTTTTAGTTCGTGAGTTCGAGCCCCAGGTTGGGCTCTGTGCTGACAACTTAGTGCTTGGAGCCTGCTTCTGATTCTATGTCTCCCTCTCTCTCTCTGCCCTTCCCCTGTTTGTTCTCTCTCTCTCTCTCTGTCAGAAATAAATAAACATTAAAAAAATGTAAAAGAATGAAAGAAATGGGAAGTGGGTGACATGGGTGAAGGGCGGTGGAACATACAGACTTCCAGTTATGGAATGAATAAGTCATGGGGATAAATGTACAGCATAGGGAATATAGTCAATGGTATTGTAATACCATTGTATGGTAACAGATGGTAGCTACACTTACTGTGATGAACATAGCATATGCATAGACTTGTCAAATCACTATTTCATACATCTGCAACTAATGTAACATTGTGTTTCAATATATTTCAATAAAAAAAAGTTATCAAAAAATCTATGGCGTAAGAAAGAAATAAAATAATGAAAAATAAAATAAGGGGAAAATCATAAAAATGGAATGAACGCTAATAGAGAGCAGGTTCTTTTGAGAAATATCACATAAAACTTTAGAAGGGAAAACTATAGTTATTGAAATTGAAATTGTGCTTTGTAAATAACATACATGATGTAAGGTTGGATTTATTATTTTAAGATATAATTATTAGTGATTAAATAGTGAAACTAAAGCAATGGTCCATATTAGGCTATTACTAGTATGCTATAAATACTTGTAAGATTTCCTGTTCACCTAATTATTTATGTATTTTTTTATTGAAGTATAGTTAACATACAGTGTTCTGTTAGTTTCGGGTGTACAACATAGTGATTAAACAATTATGCACATTATGAAATGCTCACTGCATTAAGTATAGTTACCGTCTGGCACCATACAAAGTTATTACAATATTATTGCCTATATTCCTATGCTGTACATTTCATCACTACTTACTTATTTTATAACTAGAATTTTGTACCTCTTAATCTCCTTCACCTATTTTGCCATTCCCCCACTCCCTGTGCTCTGGTTTGTTCTCTATATTTATGTCTCTTTCTGTTTGCTTGTTCATTTTTTTTAATTCCACATATAAATGAAATCATAGGGTATTTGACAGGTAAATATAAACTAGTTCTGAAGGCAAAAGGGAAGTGCCTGTAAAAGTTGAACTCTAACCTCAGAAACATCTTGTGTCTCATCAGAACAATGAAGAAAATCTTGTTTTGCTTCTGAGATTTGGCATGGCTATTACCAGGGAACTAGATCCCGCTTCTCTTCAGCAGTAAAGTCGTCCACTGCGCTTAGATTGCCAAGAACTTCTAACTGATGGTGGTGCTAATGAAGTACTTGCTTATATTCCACACCGAGCGGACTGTTAGGCACAAGAAGAAGCCCCCAAAATTTTTGCTTTATATTAGTCCAAGGACTCTTCTGAGGTATCCCTTGTTGTTGGCTTTGCTGCTGGTAATTCACCCTCCTCCTGTATCACTGCTGAAGGCTCTAGACCTTTCCTGCTTGGTTGTCACATGTTTTCTTGTGCTTTTAAAATAGGATTCTCCTGGAGTCCCTGGGTGGCTCAGTTGGTTAAGCATCTGACTTTGGCTCAGGACATGATCTCACAGTTTGTGAGTTCAAGCCCCAGGTATAGCTTTGTGCTGACAGCTCAGAGTCTTGAGCCAGTTTCAGATTCTGTGTCTCCCTCTCTGTGCCCCTCCCCTGCTCATGCTCTGTCTCTCTCTCTCTCTCTCTCTCCTGCAAAAATAAATAAACATTAAGAAGAATTTTTTTTTTAAACAAGATTCTCCCAGGAATGCTTATGTATTCTGTGTCTCCCTCGCTCTGCCCCTTCCCCACTCATGTTCTGTCTCTCTCTCCTGCAAAAATAAATAAACATTAAAAAAATTTTTTTTAAACAAGAGTCTCCCAGGAATGCTTATATTTTTGTTTCCACAACGTTTGTAACGCCACATTCTGAACTGAGCAGTCACATGAAATTTGCTAAGTATGAGAGGATATTATCAATTCTTGCCTGAACTTTCTAATCCATCTCCTTTACTTAGGAATGGTTTTGTGGTTGCTGTCTTTGTTGCTAATATTATTCGTCCCTGAGAATAACAACAAATGCTAAGAGATTTAGTAAAATGAAAAGATTAACTTCTAAATTACTGTGGGAAAGATTGCTTTTTCACAGATCATATAGAAAGTGTCTCTAACTTTGATTTATTGGAAAGCTTTAGGTTAAAACATTGAAATAGGTTAAAACATTGAAAAAACTGATATAACCGACTAAAGAGAAAAGAAAGAAGAAATTTAGAATTGAATGATCTGCAAAAAGGAAATAAAATCCTGTTCATGTAAGAACAGTTGAAAGTAAGCCAAGCACCATCCTATTTGAAAATGATAGAATTCATGCTTAAATTGCAATTTATTTTCAGCATTGAAGACTGTTAGACTAGAATAGCGTCTTGGAACTAAATTCAGAGCTTGACAGTGCAGGCTGGAAAGGGAGGCGTGGCTCTCTGGTTGGAAACATTAAACTGTAAATAATTTCTTCTGAGTCTCTTTTGTTTTGGTAGAAACTGAAACATGCCATGGTGGTGTGTACATGATGCCAGAACATCTAAATGAAAATTAGAATACAGATGCATGCCTTACATCCATATGTAGGAATAGTCTTCAGAGTGGCAGCCTCATTCCAGTCAGGGATCAGGAAATGGCACTCAGGGTACAGAGGGCTATTTTTCCCTCCCAGTTGACGCTCTTTGGGACTTCCATTGGCCTTCCCTATCTTTTGTTGGCTTTGCTTCTGCTAAAAACTGCACCCTCTTCCTGCTTCCCTTTGTTCTTATTTCTCAAGTAACTTCCCTGAGTCTCAGTTTTCTCATTTGTAAAATTGTCCAGTGCCTGAACCCTGGTAAGAATTTAAGAAATGCTCATTCCTTGTTTAATACACCCTATTCCCACACAAGTGGTGGAAATGAAAATAGCAAAAAGGAGGAAAAGAAGACTGGAAGCTGATTCTTTTGTAGGTGTTCTCCGTTTGCTATTCACATATAGGAATCCTTACCTCTACCTAATCCTCTAAATCTCCCTCCTCACTCTGGTGGTGGGGGTGGGGGTGGGAAGAGGCAGGGGCAGTGATCAAGGGAGTCATTAGCATGGAATGTTACTCTGAAATGTAGATGTCTGTTTTTCTATTAGGCTTCTGTGTACTCTGATGCCACCCTATTCCCTATATTGTCTTTCACTATAGAATATAAAAATTATGGAGTAAATTTAGGAGAGAGCTTTTAACTTTCTTCATAGCCCTAGCAACACATACTCTTAGAGAACCTCAAAAAGGATTTTGAACTTGCTATAGGAAAAGGAAGGCTTGAGAGAATTTGGGAAGTGGGCAAAACTTGAGGGGTGTCAAAAGGTGGTGATGGTAGAAAGTTGAAGCAGGTGCACAGTGCAGACTGTCTGAAACCTGACACACACTGAGAAAGAGTGGAGCCCTCTTTCCCTGGAGCCCTTGAGCCTTCCTGTCACCACTCTGCTTCTTTGAGTGCCCCAAAGTTGCCCTTTGGAATCTTTACTCCTGCGTCTGGGTAGCGGAGGTGAAAGGTGAGAACAAAAGGCACTGATCCCACAACTGTAGCCTGAATTCATCCTCCCCCCGTATCACTGTGATAATGTTACCTGGTGCTCCTGGCAGGGCCTACTCTGCCTCAGGTCCTTGTCAGCTATTTACCACTTAGAGCTTGTCTTTTTGGGAGAATATTTTCTGAGAGCTCCAGACAACCAGTTTGAAACCAGATGTTGGGAAGAATAGCTATTAAAACAAAGTTAAGTCCTACTGATAATACAGTCAGTTATCCAAATTTTTCTGAACAACTAGATGGTGTGATGCTAATAAAATGCCACCTAATGGGATAAAAGGTTTCAGATACTTGCAAATGAATAGCCGATAGCTGGGGATACAGTGCCATCACAAGTCACAACACAACTAAGCCAGCCATTGTAACACTTAAAATCAGAAGAAACAAACAGTTCATAGGAGATAAACTTTATTTGACTGTAAAATACGGAGCTGTTGTGAGAAATACTGATGGCTTAGGTATCTTTAGTATTATACTGTCAATAAATCTTTCCTGATGTTGTTAAGTGTTTTCAACTTAATTGGCTGCACTTAAAGTGTCTGATCTTGAAAAACAATGGAGAAGTGCATTAAAAGTGAGTGCAATCAAATACAAATGGTTCAAAGTTACATTAAAAAGGGGGAAATCTATATATTATTCCACTTAATGTTCTGCATTCAGAATGTCAAAGCCTGAAAAAGAATAATAATTATGTAGTCATTAAAAAAAAATGTGTTTTCAGAGAGTATCTAATGGCTTGAGAATAGGCTGCCCATTATAATTTGAAAAAAGTACAAACTGTATTTTGGCATGATCCCAGTTTTGTAAATTAACTGAATATATGTACAAACATATATATGTATATACATACATATACAAACGCGAAGAAAAATTAAAAGATTTGGAATTAATAAAGAAAAAGCTTATGATCATCCAGGTGATAGGTTTAGATGTGATTTTTTTTTTGTATCTTTGTATTTTTCTGTATATCCTATAGTAGACAACTTTTAACTTACTTTCATAGAATTTTTTTTTAAGAAAACATTGGAGGAGAAAACGAAATTAAAATGAATATTATCTAACTTTAAGGGAAAAAATACATTGCAATGGAGAAAAATACTTAGAATTAAGGAAAGAGCCTCCTGAACAGTGGGTAGGGGAAAAGAAAAAGGAAGATTGTAACTGGGTCAAGTACATGTACAACTTTCTCTCCAAAGCTTAGGCAATTCTCTCTCTATGACTCTCCAGAGCTGATTTCTTCTAATCTTCAGGCAAGTTTCTAAACTAATTGCAGGAAAGATCACATTTGTTCTTGGTGAAGTGGTCTGACTGGTATTGCATTTGTAAACAGTATTTGTTTCAGAGTTGCTGACTGTACAGGTTGCTTTATGGGCCACTTTTTGGGCAGCTGGTGTTGTGTGGTGCTGCCATAGGCTTTCCAGGTTTTCCCAGTACACCAGTGGGCATGTTGGAAAACCCTGGTCTGATTCCGTCATGATCCATGCTGTAACGCTATGATGCTCTTGCCTCCCTGCAGCCTGAACTGGCCTGCAGAATTGTCAGTTGTTTCCCACTAACCTGTGGTCATGTTCCCTTTTTTGTTGTTCTGAGATGTTCTCTTATTCAGCTTATTCAGCACCTCAGCTTTCATCCTGAGATTTGGATGATAGCCAAGTAGTGACACTGCTCTGAGGTTGCCCCAAATGCTGATCCCCAAAGAGAAATGTGCACATCTCCTGTGTGGGCATGCCAGCCACACCCGCTGAAGTTGGCCTTTTATGTAAAGGCAGAGTTTGCAAAAAAGAGCATGAGATTGAGACAAGGACAACTTCAAGGTTGGGTTTAGGGTACTGTGTTTGTTATTTTGGCTTGTTTCTGAGCCAAGATTAAAAAAAAAAAATCAGGGCTTACAAAGTAACTGATAAAGTGGCTATACTTATTTTGGTGAAATAATTATAACCATAGATTCTGTGCTCTAGGTGTGAAAGTAACAAATTTTTGTTGCAAATACGATTTTCGAAAGAGATATCAGCAAAAATTTGTTGCAAATACGATTTTCGAAAGAGATAACGCTCAGCCTGTGTAGTGAACACTCAATAAATGTTAACTCCTTATGGTTAGCTGTAGCACTTAGGGCTGTAAGTTGGCAGCACAGGACCATGTTTCCTCTGTGTTAAAAAACAATTTTAATTACAGCAGTGGTGTTTTTGTTTCTAGATTAAAAATCTGTGTCAACTCCAAATGTTATTCACATTTTTAGGTCCTTACAAAGCACATTTTCTCTTGGAGGAATGGGGAATGGGGAATGGGGAAAGGATGGTGATGCATTACATGTCTCATCATTATAGCCTACTTTTTATGCTGTCCTCCTACCCCTGTCCCCCCCCGCCATTATGGAATGACTCAGCTATGCACCTACCTCTCTATTAAGAGATAGGCTTAATTCAGATCTCTTCTGGATGGAGAGGGGTGTGGCAAATGACCTGATGAGATGGGTGTTTTATTTCAACAACAATCCTCTTTCCCACTCAGTGGGTTATTTATTCAACTTTTTTTTTTTTTTATATCTGGAGACTTGGCTGTGATCCACTGTAGACAGGATCTGAGCACTGGGAAGATTTGGAGGATGCCTATCTCTTTTGGAAAAAACATTCATTCCATTCTGTGTTGGGTGGGTGGGGGATTAACATGATTAAGTTTGGTAAATTCCTTCATTATTGTGGTTGTTATCTAGCAATTGAAAAGCAAAACTCAAAGAACCATATATCCTTGGCAAAGCTGCTTCTCAGAGCCTCTCCTTCAGAGCATGAGGAATCTGCTCAGGGAGCCTCTTCCAACCCATTAGAAGTAGAGAAACGAAGAGACTCTCCCTTTTTAGGTCTCCCATTATTATATCATGCTGTTTCTTGAAATCAATCCTCTTTCATCCTTTCCTCTTACAATGCTGTTCTCCAGTGAATGGAAGTAGAGACTTCCTTGTTACTCTTTTCTTCAACCTCCTTCCTTCTGTTTCTTTCTTCTATACTTTGTTTTCTATTTTCTTTTGAAGGAAAACACTTTTCATTTATTCATTGCCCCCCCTTTTTGAATATCCATTCTGTGATAGTACTTTATTTCTTATAGAACAAAAGCATTCTATCTCCTTTAAACCCCTTTAGTCTTGTATCTTAGAATAAGCTCACCTATTGCTGGAAAAGGCATGTGCAAGAGGCCAGTGAACATTCCACAGTATAAAGTTTCTTTTGGGAAGGTCTTCCCATCAAATTCTCTGCAAAGTCTTTGGAATAGCGTACCATCCAGGAGGAAAATCCACCTAAATGTCACTATTATTATAATTATCAAAGTATTTTTATTTTCACCAAAAAAGCTTATATTTGCCCATAACAGTATTTGTGTGATCACTTACATTTTTTTTAGAACACCCATCTTTTCAGTAAAACATGTTCTCCTTGACATGAACTTTTTGTTCTCCATTAAATAAGGTGGTTTTGTTATTTCTAGTTCAGAGGAGAGCATTTTTCCATTGAGCAGAACCCTGGGTCCCATGGCTATAAGAGAGGCAGTCTTTATGGTGTCTCCCTTCTTTATAGGCAAGGCAGAAATTTGAGGTTTGGTAAAAGTAGTGGGAAATGTGGAAAGGAGGTGAGGGGTGAAGGGATATTGTTTTCTAAATATAAAATGTATATTAACTGCCCGGGACATAGAAAGAGATGATTGTGTTCACAAAGAAAAGCATAGCGAAACCAGAGGATCAGGTAGTTATAGGTGGTAATAGACTTCTGAGTCAGAGCACAAGGTAGCAGGCTCAGGAATCAAGATGCTTCTTTTGGGCGGTAGATTCAAAGTAATCTTGTAACTTGGTGGAGCCTGAGCCTACTTCATTGCTTCTGCAGATCCTCACAGTCCAATCCTATTTGCCATTTAGTCTTAATTCGTGGGTCCTGAGTGGTGGTTCTTGTACTTGAGTATGTGTAAGAATTGCCTGTGGGGTTTATGAAACATGCAGCTTCAGGGGCTCCACCTTTGGAGTCTTACTTCAGCAGGGCTGGAGGAAGGCCCAGGAAGTTGTATTTATGACAAACCCTCTGGTTAGTCCAGATTCAGGGGTCCATAGAATGAATTTTGAGAAATGATGATTTAGTGGTGCTTGGGATCCATGTAGTTTTGATGGGGGAAGAAATATATGAGGAACAACTGGGAAGGGGTTGGAATGGGTTGCCATAATCCCATAGAAAAAATCACTTAAAAATTAATTCGCTGATTTATCATCTCACTAAAGCAAGATTATACACATCTTATCATTGTATTCAACAAATGTTAGATAAGTCCCCAAGGGTCTTGTCCTAATTATTATTGAAATAGTTTTTAGTAATGGTTGGCTGATTGCTTCCTGGGAATTTCTAGAATAGTGATGACTCTGAAAACTTTGTTACAGCAATAGCATTCAAAATTTGCTTGGAGGCTTTGAAATGAATAGATCTGTAGAGAGACCCCTATCTCGCTTTAATGAACATTTACTACATTTTCACCATGTCCTGGGCCAGTATCCAGGTTAATACCTGGTCCAGGACATAATACCGTCATGTCTGGTGGTAGGAGACGGAAAGAAAACATCCCTGCTAATTAGCAATGGGATGTAACTAGCTCTATAATAGATGAATTTGTAAAGAGCATGGGAAGCAAGATGAAGAAGCTAGTTTTAGAGATAATTCTTCATCAAAAACTTCTTTCACAAGGAGAAAATTGGGACTCAGAAAATTAGAAAATTAGAAAATTGGGACTCATGAAATGTTCATTTCATGAAAGGCCTTCAGAGTTTACATCATGCTTTCTGTCCCATGTACATGGACTCCATAAATGATACTCTAGGGTGTGTGTGTGTGTTTTGTATCCCCATGAAAGAAAACTGTAAATATCACTTTAATACATTGTTTTCCTTAATCATTTATCTTACATAGTCCTTTGGACCTTCCAAAATATCATGGTCACTGGGATTGTCATATCCATCTTGTTTTAACTTGGATTGTTTATATACTTGTGTTGGTCAGCACACACATGTTTCCCTAAAACATGATTTTCCAGCTACTGGGGACCAGCTCTGTAGAGCTATGGAGTTAGTGTCAGAGTTTAGATGTCAGATTTCACTTTCTGAATCTTCAATCCTTAATGAAAATAAATGCATTTAGAGAAAGGATTTGGTAATACTTTGACCTGTGTCATGTTTCAAACCTAAGTACCAAAAGCAAAATAACAAAAACAAACAAACAGAATGAACAAAAGAAAGAAATGTCTACACTTCCCATTTCTTATAAGTCTAGAAACAGGCCAGGAAAAGTCTTTTGAACTGCTTATTTCTACAGATAGAGCCCCAGGTGATTTCTGACTAGGAAGCTACCTGAATAAATTTACACTAGAGAGGGACAGAAGGCTTCCATTAGTGGCAAAGTTGGAGCAGTTACCAATTGTGAAATCTCTTTTCTGGCAAGCTTTAATCTGGGGCTGACAGGGGGGATAAAAGCCTTTAATGTTTTACAGCAGAGCCATTGGCCATATTGTTTTTAAAACACAGACCAGTTAACAAAATTTAGACAAGGTAAAATAGGCAACATCATGATTTTGCTTAATTTAAGTGTTAATGTTTAATTTGTGGCTTAATGACAGTGCAGAAATGTGATAAATATTGATAATTTACCTCCCCAGGAGCCTCTTTATTTAAGCTCAACAGAGACCAGCTAGCTTTGCCTCTATACTTTCAAAAGCAAAAAGGGGAAATGCTAATTTACTAAATATTTTCTGAGAGATTCCCAACTTCGTTTTGCAGCTAGGCCAATCATGAACTATTTAGAGAACATCTCATAGAACAGCAGATAGAATAAAACATCAGAATATTCCATCTATAATTTAGCAAGTATGGAAGGGGCCCAGGAGTTAGGAGGCCTGGGTTCAAATTCCTGCAGTATGAGGGTGGGTAAGGCTTCAACACAAAGCTTTTAGAATTAGATCTGGCTTTAACTAATACTTGTTACTTTCACCTGCGTAAACTTGAAGTTACTTAGCTTTTGAAACTGCAGATTTCTTACTTATAGAATGGCAGGTAGAGAATATTTGGAAAGTATTTTTTGTGAGTGAATGCTTACCTGGTTAAGAGAATTAAAGGAATGAATTCACATGTAGCATTTAGGACATTGTTCAAAAGGTTAGTTATTTTTTCTGTTTTTAGCCACTGGTTTTGTACAAACCACCTGTTCTGTCTTTACCTCTTTTTTTTGTATCTGAATCCTATATTTCATGGATTTTTTGGTGAGAATGAGTGGAAAACATTTTATGAAAGTGCCTGTCTCACAGTAACCCCTCAATACAGAAAAAAAAAAAAAAAAGAGAGAGAAATGGAATCTGCCTTTGGGTGTCTGGGGTGCTCAGAGATTCTAATCATGGAATTTTGAATTACTCTTTGTGCAGTCCTTCAGTTGTCACTACTTGAAAATGGACAATGCACAGCATGAAACACTTTAAGATGCAACACAAGGATGTGACCAGGAAAAGGAAGATCAAACGTATTTGAAGAGAATAGGTGAAACCACTTAGAGTGAGTAGATCAGGAAGGAGGCCTTAAAGCCGCTGGTTTAGTTACTTGGCAGGGCCTAACAAAAGTAGCCTTCACTCTAAAGATGTCAAGTAAACAGGACTTCAAGGGCAAAGAAAATATCATTTGTTCTTTTGATAGATCTTTCTCTTTCTTTCTTTCTTTCTTTCTTTCTTTCTTTCTTTCTTTCTTTCTTTCTTTCTTTCTTTCTTTCTTTCTTTCTTTCTTTCTTTCTCTTTCCTTCCTGCTTTCCTTCCTTCCTTCCTTCCTTCCTTCCTTCCTTCCTTCCTTCCTTCACACCCAGCATGGAGCCCAACACAGGGGTTGAACTCAAGACTCTGAGATCAAGACCTGAACTGAGATTGAAAGTCAGATGCTTAACTGACTAAGCCACCCAGGCACCCTCTGATGGTTCCTATAGTTTTATTGGGAGCACTAGTTGAACATATTGTAGGCAAAAAATGAATGCTTGTTGATGACACATAGTATTGTTTGCATACCCAAGTGACTCTTCTCTTCTTTTCCTTGGGGATAGAAACCTGGTTTTGTTCATGCAACTAAAGTCCCAGCCTCAGAAAATGGCTCATGCTTGGTCTAAGTCAATCATAGTAATTCTGTTCTTTCTCAGTGATTGGTCTAGAAGTGGTCATGTGATCCAGTTCTGGACATTAAGACGTAAGATATTTCTTGACCATTTCTAGGAAATATTTTTCTTCTGAAAAGATGAATATTTATCCAAAGAAAGGTCTTCCCCCCCGCCATCCCTTTTTAGTTTTGCCCTCATCCCCTTACCTTACTGTTGTCAGAAGAACTTGTAGTTGAGTGGCCATCCTGTAACTCATGAGAAACTTTGCCAATACAATGGGAATGGCAAAGCAGAGGGTGGGAGGAGCCTGAGTCTTTTATGACATCTTTGATTTTAATTTTTGTTTTAAATCTTTATTTATTTTTGAGAGACAGAGAGACAGAGTGTGAGTGGGGGAGGAGCAGAGGGAGAGGGAGACACAGAATCCGAAGCAGGTTCCAGGCTCTGACCTGTCAGCACAGAGCCAGATGTGGGGCTCAAACTCACTAACCACAAGTTCATGACCTGAGCTGAAATTGGACGCTATACCGACTGAGCCACCCAGGTGCCCCTTTGATTTTAATTTTTTTAAGCTTTCTTTATTTTGAGGTAGAGAGAGGAGTGGGGGAGGGGCAGAGAGAGAGGGAGAGAGAGAGAGAGAGAGAGAGAGAATCCCAAGTAGGCTCTGCAGTATCAGTGCAGAGCCCAATATGGGGCTTGAACTCACAAACCGTGAGATCTTGACCTGAGCCAAAGTCATATGGTTAACTGACTGAACCACCCAGGCTCGACCTTTATGACATCTTTGAGCTATGAACCAACCCTAGGGCCAACAAATGTTGTATTAAGTAAGCAACATATGTTCTCATGGTCTAAGCCACTGTTAATCAAGTTAATTACCAGCTAACCTTGGTAATAACAATAAGAATAATAATATTCAGACTTCTTACTGAGTCCTGAGATCTTTTCCGGTGCTTCATATGTATTGGTTTATTTAATCCTCACAATAGCTGTAAAAGATAGTTATTAGTATAATCCCTATTTTACATGTGAGGAAACGGAGGCACAAATGCTAACTTGCCCAATGTTACAAAGATGATAAATTACAGTGGTAGCATTTACATATTGACATCTGGTTCTGCAACTGTATTAAACTACCTCACTATAACTGAATTATTTATAATAATATGTAAAATAGTTAAATTAATTTGCTTTATTTTTGGCCAGAGAGCACTAAGAAAATACCTGAATAGTAATTTAAATTTTTTTTTTTTCAACGTTTATTTATTTTTGGGACAGAG
This sequence comes from Lynx rufus, assembly GCF_022079265.1. Taxonomy (NCBI): domain Eukaryota; kingdom Metazoa; phylum Chordata; class Mammalia; order Carnivora; family Felidae; genus Lynx; species Lynx rufus. Next base: position 125,012,807 of record NW_025814823.1, on the reverse strand, counting down.
AGAGACGGAGCATGAACGGGGGAGGGGCAGAGAGAGAGGGAGACACAGAATCGGAAACAGGCTCCAGGCTCCGAGCCATCAGCCCAGAGCCTGATGCGGGGCTCGAACTCACGGACCGCGAGATCGTGACCTGGTTGAAGTCGGACGCTTAACCGACTGCGCCACCCAGGCGCCCCTTAATTTAATATAATATTAAAACTGTAATGGCCAAGAGCCTATGTAATGGCTATTTCAAATGTTTACTAAGGGAATTAAAAAATTTTCCCTACATTTCCAAAACTATGTAGGCATAAAACCAAGGTACCAGGAAGCATGGTTGAATAGTGAGCAATAATTTCAAATGGTCCAAAAGTTAAAATCATATAAATATGAATTATGATAGAACTAAAGATTGGATTTAATTTGATAACCATGCAGTCGCAAGTCCTGGGATGAGAAATGGAGGATCTAAGATTGCTTCAGCAAATAATAGTCCTAAGTGAAATTATACAGGCTTGGAAAAGACTATTTATCCATCTTTCTGATAGGGCTTATACTGAAAACTTATCTTCATTTGTTACACTTATTTACAAGGTTGATTTTTCATGAATCAAACAAGATTATAGTAAGGTATTTTAATAATAAACCTAATAGATGAGAATGAGGAGTTTCCCCTTCTGCTTCCTTTTTTTAATTCATAGTAAAGGATAAGAAAAACTCACAGGAACTAGGAAGGGAAGAACTGCAATAGTATGTATGGCATTTATATACTCTTTTGCTGTCTTTGCATTCATGCTCAAATGTGGTTCTAAAGAGAAGAGGACAGATTAATTGGAGTATTGGTTCAGATGTTTGTAGTGACAGTTTGTAGTTCAGATGTTTGTAGAAAATCCAAATCAAAACGACTTAAAGCATGAAACAGATGAATTATCTTATACTTCAAGAAGACATGATGTAGGGACAACATTGATTGTACCTTGCAGAGTTGTAGTGAAGGAAAAAAAGGATGAGTTCTTGTAAAATCCTGAGAACATGGTACGTGGTTAGCTTTCAGTAATTAGCTACCATGATGGCATTGGCTAGATTTATGTCACATGCTCATGCCTCTACCAATCATTGACAAAGGGAATGACGTTGTCATGATTATCCTAAATTAATCTGGGTTTTCTTCTGAGCTAATAAGCTGAGGATAGGGTCACTTTTCCTGAGAAATGGATAATCAGGGTTCTGTCAACAAAGAGTTAAGAGAATGGCTGCTGGTTGAAAATAATGGTAATACAATTGTGTTTAATGCTATTGGGAGAAGTTCTTTGAAAATGTTTTATTGATTTAGGTATAGTGATTGTCTTGGGTCTATAGGAAACCAATAAAACCAGTAGTAAATTGGAAGAGTCCCTATTGAATTAAGGTTTTGACCTATCCCCAAAAGGTAGAAGTAGCAGAGAGCTCAGAAGGACTGTAAGTTTGTGATCAGAAGAGTAGCTTGTGGGAAAGGGAATATGCCCTTTCATGTTCCAAAATTAGGTTCCTTTGTTTCTCTGGTCTAGATCCACCATGGCAAGTCCAAAATAGGAGAGGGGACAGGAAACTTCTGATTCAAAACCCATACATTTATAATATCAAGGGACTGCTCCTAAATTGGCTTAAGAAATTAGAGAGGGGGATCTCGGCCTCTTTTCCCCATACAATGACATTCTTTAATCACAGCTGGCATTTGACTAAACTTGTTCTCCTGCTTTATTCCAGTTCTTCATGCTGATTCCAATGGCTATTTTTATTATCCCATTATTCAACACCCATTTTCTTTTTACAGTTGCTTAGTTAATAACAAGAAGAGGCAAGAGTCTTCTCCCTAGACACTTTGGTTATAGGGAAGAGAAATCTACTTAAAGTAATTCAAGTGGATTGGTTGAGGGTTATTGCTTAAAAATATAAATAAGCTTCATGAGGCCTTAAATACTGCCAGGCCTTAGAAGAACTGTTCTGGGAGAGTGAGACTCAGGCTACTCTCTCTTGGGGGTTCTGTGGTGATTTACCTTATGTTATTGCATATACCTAACGTGGCACCCGATGTTAATTTTGTACTATTTAGCATGATCTCTCAGTTCAAGTACTCTTCCCTGACTTAGTCTCCCATTATCCTAATTCTAAAATCCTGAGACATAAATTTGATTAGTTTCACTTATCTGTTTCAAACCAGGTGTTGTTTATCATGGGGATGAACCAGTGACTCAATGTAGAAGGATACTTTATTGTGATTGGGGTGGAATGTGAATTATTCAGAATATGTTACAGATTATGGTAAACCAACTAAGCTCTGAACTGAGAGTTAAGACACCTGGTTGTATTTCTCATTATATCGCTGCTTAGTTATAAAGTTTTATGCAAAAGATGAAATTGAGAGATGGGGACACCTGGGTGGCTCAGTTGGTTAAGTGTCCAACTCTTGATTTCAGTTCAGGTCATGATATCATGATTTTTGAGTTCAAGCCCCACTTTGGACTCTCTGCTGTCAATGCAGAGCCTGCGTTGGGTCCTCTGTGTCCCTCTCTCTGCCCCTCCCCTGGTTGTGCTTTCTTTCTCTCAAAAATAGAAAAATAATAAACATTAAAAAAAGATGAAATTGAAAGATGAATTCTTCTCTAAGATGCCTCTTGCCCTAAAATTTTAAAAAGTTTCATTTCATAATCTATTTATAATAAGTTGCAGTTCCTGAGGTTATCAGTCATTTTACTTTGGATGTGTTGTACCCCAATTGATTGTATACACCAATCAAGAACCTTAAACTCATCAACAATATGTTTTGCATATCTCATTGTGGAGTGACTTACTTCTGGGAATGTTTTCTTTAACAATTTATGATCCTTGAAGTTTTATTTTATAGCTGACATAGAAGATTCTAGAGAAAGAAGTATGTTAGAGATACCTCTGGATGAGGGTGTAATTGAGGGATGTAAGACGAGTCTATTAGAGTTTGTTATTTTGTTAATGAATACATAGTGGATGTTTGATATTTATATTTTGCTAAATTAATAAGCACTTACTAACAATTATTACTTATATTGTAATATTTAATAAGATTCATTGTAACCAATTCAGTAAAATTTTTAATTTTGTGTATGGATGCTATTTTGAACAGAGAAATAATTCTAGGAATTTTTTTCATTAAAATAGGGTTAAAATTGAATAGCTTAGTATACTGTATTCTGAATTCTCTGCTTGTATAATGACACAAGATTAAGAAACAGATGGATGGAATTATGAAAGGTTTAAAGCAGAACAATTTCATATGTTTAGTTTTAAGTGGAAAATTAGAAGCTAGATAGAGTTCCTCAAGAGGGGGTGATGGGTATGGAAACCGTCATGGTAGAAGGAGTAGGAGATGCTTTGGCTGTCTTCATGTATTTGTGTGTAGAGGAAGGAGAAGATGGTATTTCTTACTCTAGTGGGAAAGCTGGATAAGGATATACTACAGGGTAGTGGAGATAAATATGGGCTCTGGGGTGGAGATACCACCCTGGGTATGTCCCTGTATTTCTGTGCCTTTGCTTCCTTGTCTTTGTTAGTTTTCTCTAGACAGAAATCCAGAGACCAGGTTTTAAGTGCAGATATTGGGAGGTGATGCCAGGAAACATTAGTGGGGAGTGAGGAAGTGAGCTGATGAAGGAGCAGCCAATAAAGTGTGAGTTATCAAGCGTGTTATAATTGTGGGCAATGGAAGCTCCACCTCACTGGGGACCTCTGGCACTTAGTGTAGGCCATATACCACAGATCCAACCTACTTGAGGGGAAGCTCTCTCAGTCATTGGTAGAGGTATGTTTCTAAGGAGTATTAATTCTCTGGCTCTTCTGGCTAACTGTACTGCAGAAAGTTGTGCTCTGGTACCAGAGAATGGTCTCTGGCCCAGAGAAGCAGGTACAGGTATTGGAGAGTCCTGCCAGCATGCACTAATATGGGGGACCTAAGGGGCGTTGGGGGGGCACGGAAGGTCAGGGAACTGGCAGCATTTGCTATAGTCTTTACCTAGAAACTGGAGGTGATGATGATTGTATTTACCGTATAAATCACTTATGAAGATTGAATGGTATGTGCTGAGCTCTTAATATAGTACTTGGCATATAATAAGCACTTGATAATATTATTTAAGTTTAAATAATATTATTAAAATCAGATCAATTTATCTTTGACCGAAATGCCAAGCAGCAAACTATGTAGTGATATCATTTGCCCATGTCAAGGGGTGGGTGGTTGGGGGATCTGTCAGTGATCTGTAAAAGCATCCTTGCATTGAGTAGGAAGTTGGACCAAAGGGCCTCTGAGGTGCTTCCCTACTCTGAATTCCCAGGGTTATTCAAATCTGTGAACCTATAGCAGACACATTTTGTGCCCTAAGCTGCATCCCCTGAGCCCACCTAATTTCTGCTACCACTTTGGTTGACAGGTCTTGGTGTTGCTGCTGGAGGTGCATCTCAAGCACCTGTTACAACATCTTTCAGCTTTCTTCTTCGGGTTTTTATTTTTTTTCCAAGGAAAGGCTGACTGGGTGTGTAGTGGAGTTAATGCTCCCCAGTATGGTATATTAAAGATATATTAAAGGTATATTAAAGAGAGTGAAGACCTAGTTCTTATTCTCTAAGTGTTAGTGGGGCCTGTGAGGAGTTAAAAAAAAACACACACACACTGAAATACCACCAGTCAGAGTGGCTAAAATGAACAAATCTGGAGACTATAGATGCTGGTGAGGATGTGGAGAAATGGGAACCTTCTTGCACTGTTGGTGGGAATGCAAACTGGTGCAGCCACTCTGGAAAACAGGGTGGAGGTTCCTCAAAAAATTAAGAATAGATCTACCCTATGAACCAGCAATAGCACTGCTAGGAGTTTATCCAAGGGATACAGGACTACTGATGCATAGGGGCACTTGTACCCCAATGTTTATAGCAGCACTCTCAACAATAGCCAAATTATGCAAAGAGCCTAAATGTCCATCAACTGACAACTGGATAAAGAAATTGTGGTTTATATACACAATGGAATACTACTTGGCAATGAGAAAGAATGAAACATGGCCTTTTGTAGCAACGTAGATGGACCTGGAGAGTGTTATGCTAAGTGAAATAAGTCATACCGAGAAAGATACCATATGTTTTCACTCTTATGTGGATCCTGAGAAACTTAACAGAAGATCATGGGGGAGGCGAAGGAAAAAAAGAGTTAGAGAGGGAGAGAGCCAAAGCATAAGAGACTCTTAAAAACTGAGAATAAACTGAGGGTTGATGGGAGGTGGGAGGGAGGGGTGGGTAGGTGATGGGTATTGAGGAGGGCACCTTTTGGGATGAGCACTGGGTGTTGTATGGAAACCAATTTGACAATAAATTTCATATTCAAAAAAAGCCAAATAATTGAAATATACTTGCTAAATGTTTGAGAGAGGACAGCTTAATCATGAAGGAAAAATAGAAGTCATGCAGAGAGAAGGGAAAGCTTTTCCATTTGTAGATGCCAGCAGGTACACAGGCATGGTGAAGAAAAGCAAGGCCTAGAGTACAAGGGGCAGTGAATTACCAGGGAGAGAAAGGGAGGCTGAGAGTCTCCAAGACTTGTTAGTCAGGTGAGGGATGGGACCAGATCTGTGCTTTACTAAATTTGCTCTGATGGCAGTGGGAAGGATAGAGGGAGGAGATGCCAGAGGTAGGCAGATGAATTAGGAGGCTATTCCAGAAATGGAGGAGAAATAATGACAGCCTGACCTAGGCATTTGAACAAGTGGGCACTTGCAGAGTGATTCGCGTAATCAGTACTTCTAAGAGACAGAATTAAGGAGGACAGAAGAGAAGGGAGGGAAATGGTGGCTTTTCCTCTCATAGACCACAACAGAGTGTTTAAAGGAGAACTACCCTGTCAGATGCTTCCTCAAATGGCTTGTACATGAAATGAGACTTTTCCCCTCTCCCTTGACATGGGCCCTGGAAAGACAGTCTGTATTCTTTTTCAAAGTCTCTTGCCAACTCACACCCAGATTTATTTCTAGAAGTATCTAGAAATAAGTATCTAGTATCTTTGGTTCATTATTTCCACAGAACTTTGGAGATTATTAGATTCCTTGGGTGTCTCTTCTTTTTTGTTGTGGAGCTTTTTTCCTACATGATACATGAAAAGATGTCTTGGGACAACATGCATTGGAATGTGAGGGGAATAATGTGGACTCATGCCAGCCATTTGCAAGAGTGAGGAATGATTTGAGCAAAGATGCTTGCCAAGTTCATCCTTATCCTTAGAGATTGGGTAAAATACCATGTGCAATATAAATATAGTTCCTTAGGGAAAAGTCATGGAAGAGAATCTCTCCATTATAGATGAGCCAAAAACTCATAAGTAGCCAACACTTGCAATTATATAAAGACTGAAAGACAAGGCAAGGTAGAGTAAATTCACCCTGTAGATAACCCAGAAACGCATCTGTAACAGCTTATGATTAGAAGAGTACAGAGATACCAACCCTTGGAAACATCTATGTGATGCATTCCTGTAACATTAATGTTATTTTTTATCCTTAATGAAATAATGAATTATTATGCAGTGAAGGAAAACTTGTCTTAGCAATTCACTGATTTGTGCCTAATGATTATAACTTTAATTTTGGATCTTACCATCCTTAGTTTTCTTGGATTGTGCTATTTTATCTACAGATGAGCACAACATGTTTCAAATTACACTAAAGTAAATAAAATGAATGACATTTGAACATCATTTTGTAATACATGCTGGCATGTGTTTGAAATATAGAAAGTATTTTAATCACTTTTATATATCTCAGTAATTATGCATTTGATGTAGAATATTGTGGTCTGTCACACTGCTGTGTCTTTAATTCCATACTGGCTCTGGTTCTGGTAGTTTGCTAGTGAAATTCTGCAGACCTCTAGCATTTTTTTCAAAACTAGGGTACTCACTGCATTTGGAGGGATAGCAAGAAAACTTGGGCAATAGATGTAGCACATCTTCCTTTAGTGTGTTTCTTTGATCAAAATTGAAAAAATACAGATATATTATGGAATAAATGTATGCAATTCAATATAACATAAAATCATGAATTTTTTTTTTTATCGACAGCTGATTGCTTGGGAATATTTCTGGACTTCTAAATTTCAGTACTCCCTCACTTCCTTCTCCCAGGTTTGCTTTCACCTTTTCTTGTTGCAGGTGCTTCAGAGAAAGTTATTAAAGGACTACCTTGGAAAGACCCTAGGACTGGAGTCAGGATAGCTTTGTCTCATCTTTGCTACTTGATAGCCATATTATTGTAAACAAGGACATAGCCATTCTGAGCTCTACTCGTCTATCTGTAGAATGGAAATTTTCTTACCTATCCCTTGAGGTCACTAATATTGAAATATAATTAGATTAACTTCATCTTTGTCAATTTTGATGCCTTTGATATCCTTTTGTTGTCTGATTGCTGATGCTAGAACTTCCAACACTATGTTAAACAACAGCAGTGAGAGTGGACATCCCTGTCATGTTCCTGATCTCAGGGAGAAAGCTCTCAGTTTTTCCCCATTGAGGATGATATTAGCTGTGGGCTTTTCATAAATGGCTTTTATGATGTTTAAGTATGTTCCTTCTATCCTGACTTTCACTTCTTGCAGATGACATGATATTATACATGGAAAATCCGATAGACTCCACCAAAAGTCTGCTAGAACTGATACATGAATTCAGCAAAGTCACAGGATACAAAATCAATGTACAGAAATCAGTTGCATTCTTATACACCAAAATGAAGCAACAGAAAGACAAATACAGAAACTGATCCCCTTCACAACTGCACCAAGAATCATAAAATACCTAGGAATAAACCTAACCAAAGATGTAAAAGATCTGTATGCTGAAAACTATAGAAAGCTTATGAAGGAAATTGAAGAAGATACAAAGAAATGGAAAAACATTCCGTGCTCATGGATTGGAAGAATAAATATTGCTAAAATGTCAATAGTACCCAAAGCTATCTACACATTCAGTGCAATCCCAATCAAAATTGCACCAGCATTCTTCTCGAAGCTAGAACAAGCAATCCTAAAATTTGTATGGAACCACAAAAGACCCCAAATAGCCAAAGTAATATTGAAGAAGAATACCAAAGCGGGAGACATCACAATCCCAGACTTTAGCCTCTACTACAAAGCTGTAATCATCAAGACAGCATGGTATTGGCACAGAAACAGACACATAGACCAATGGAATAGAAAAGAGAAACCCCAGAATTAGACCCACAAAAGTATGGCCAACTAATCTTTGACAAAGCAAGAAAGAATATCCAATGGAAAAAAGACAGTCTCTTTAACAAATGGTGCTGGGACAACTGGACAGCAACATGCAGAAGGTTGAAACTAGACCACTTTCTCACACCATTCACAAAAACAAACTCAAAATGGATAAAGGACCTGAATGTGAGACAGGACACCATCAAAACCCTAGAGGAGAAAGCAGGAAAAAACCTCTTTGACCTCAGCCGCAGCAATTTCTTACTTGACACATCTCCAAAGACAAGGGAATTAAAAGCAAAAATGAACTATTGGGACCTCATGAAGATAAAAAGCTTCTGCACAGCAAAGGAAACAATCAATAAAACTAAAAGGCAACCAACGGAATGGGAAAAGATATTTGCAAATGACATATCAGACAAAGTCTGATGTCCCCATAGTATCCAAAATCTATAAAGAGCTCACCAAACTCCACACCCGAAAAACAAATAATGGGCAGAAAACGTGAATAGACACTTCTCTCAAGAAGACATCCAGATGGCCAACAGGCACATGAAAAGATGCTCAACGTTGCTCCTCATCAGGGAAATACAAATCAAAACCACACTCAGATATCACCTCACGCCAGAGTGGCTAAAATGAACAAATCAGGAGACTATAGATGCTGGTGAGGATGTGGAGAAACAGGAACCCTCTTGCACTGTTGGTGGGAATGCAAACTGGTGCAGCTACTCTGGAAAACAGTGTGGAGGTTCCTCAAAAAATTAAAAATAGACCTACCCTATGACCCAGCAATAGCACTGCTAGGAATTTACCCAAGGGATACAGGAATGCTGGTGCATAGGGACACTTGTACCCCAATGTCTATAGCAGCACTCTCAATAATAGCCAAATTATGCAAAGAGCCTAAATGTCCATCAACTGATGAATGGATAAAGAAATTGTGGTTTATATACACAATGGAATATGTGGCAATGAGAAAGAATGAAATATGGCCTTTTGTAGCAATGTGGATGGAACTGGAGAGTGTTATGCTAAGTGAAATAAGTCATACAGAGAAAGACAGATACCATATGTTTTCACTCTTATGTGGATCCTGAGAAGCTTAACAGAAATCCATGGGGGAGGGGAAGAAAAAAAAAAAAGAGGTTAGAGAGGGTGAGAGCCAAAGCATAAGAGACTCTTAAAAACTGAGAACAAACTGAGGGTTGATGGGGGGTGGGAGGGAGGGGAGGGTGGGTGATGGGTATTGAGGAGGGCACCTTTTGGGATGAGCACTGGGTGTTGTATGGAAACCAATTTGACAATAAATTTCATATTAAAAAAATAAATAAAATAAATAAGAAACCAAATTGAAAAAAAAAAGAAATATAATTAGATTGCTAATATTAAACTGGATTTTGGTCTTCTCTCCAGTGAAATGATTATACAAATATAAAATATAGATATTTAAAAGCTTCTTCAAGGCTGGACCTCAATTTGTCTGTGTGCTGTTCCATAATTTTTACCTTGATTTATTTCATATTGGTGTCTTAGGTTCTTTTGACACAAATTCCCCTTGCATACTAAATATGTTGGAAGGAAAAAATATGTTTTTTCCTCCCACAAAGACATATACCTTCTCAGTGCTCACTCCTTCAGATCATTCAGGTTTCTGTTCAAATGCTGCCTCATCAGAGTGGCCTTCCCTGACCAATTTATGTGCCTCTTTACCCCATCTCTACACACTCTACCCTTAACCCTACCCTGCTTTTTTTTATTCTCATATTACATATAATTCCTTGAAGGTATATTGTGTATTTGTTTATTATCTATCTCTACGAAACAGGAAAGAGCTTCACACGGGTGGGAACATGCTTTCCCCTCCTCCCACCCCTGCTGTATCTGTAATGTTTAAAATAGTATGTGGCTCCTAGTAAGCTGTCAATTAAAACACATAGAATGAAGGAAAGAATGATTTTTTTCTTGAAAGGCATATAGTCCCTCAGGTCTTTCATGTCCCCATATTTAAAAATGACATGGGAAGAAGTTATTTCTTGACTATAAAATATCAACATTGTAATTGTCATAAAAACGTCAACTGGCGGGTATGTTTATATTAGGGTAGGCCACAGGAAGTGGTGAGGACTGTGCATGTGTGGGTGTAAGGCCCATCTACTGAGAAGGGTGGGGTGGGGGTCAAAAAGCTCTCCAGCTCTGGCCTCTTACTACATTTCAGTAGTGTAGGCCAAGTGTTGCCATATCTTCTTTTTTCTTTTAAAGAAGCTGCAGATCACCATTTTAACATGGGATGTGTTTTGATATTTAAATGTTGGGTCAAAAAATTATTTTTTTCAAGTAATTTGCAGGCCAAACAAAATACTTCTTTGGGTTACTTTGTGACCTCTGAGGTACATACTTTTCAGTCCTTAAGAAAGCCTGAAATACAGAGTGAGTCACAAACACATGTCTAAAATGTCCTGATAGCCTTTACACCCTACTTTTAGCCACTTGGACTCCGGACTTGATGGGTTATGGCCTTCAGTCAATGCTCTGATTGGGTCCAACAGGAATTTGTAGGTTATGACAGGGATCTGGTACTAAGAGCCCTAAATTCCTGATTCAAAAGTAGTTTAATCTTCCTGAGATGGCCTCACCTTACCATACTCCCTTCTGTAACTCCTTAGCACTTCCTAGTTTGGGCTAGTTTGGTTTTAGTCATGCAAGTTTATTAGTCTCATACCACTTCACATGGATACATACTTCCTTTGAGCCCTGAGAGTATCCTTGTAAAGCTCTTAATGTGGCATTGGTATCTCCCTCACTAGATGTGAGAGAAGTGAGGATTATTAGTGGCTGTGAATTATTGATCCTTGTGCCCCAACAATGCCTAGTGAGGAACTTTGCCTGTATGGCCAGTGTAAGAAATGTCACTTGAATGTGAGCTCTACCAGGGCAAGGATCTGGTTTGTTTAATTCCTAGAACAATGTCTAACACTAGAATAGTGTCTTATAGTGGCATATAGATGGCATTCAATAAATAGCTCTTGGTTGATAGTTTTGATTGAATGACTGCTTTCCTCACTCACATTTTCTAGGTCTTCTGTCAACTGAACAGCATTTATTGGCACTGAATTTCCACCACCCGTTGCCTCTTCCACACAGTATCAACTTGTCCATAGTAATGTGGAGGACACCAGTTAACAGTGATAGATAAGAACAATGCCTTGAAATTCTTCCAGTAGAAGTTCAGCTCAAAGGACCAGTTTCTATTAGGATATGGTTTTTAATATTGATATTTATTAGATAGTATATAATTTTATGCAATGCTGATGTCTTATGAACCAAGTTAGAAGAAAGTCTTCAGAGAATATGACATGTCTTAATTTAATACCATCCATTATCTCCAGGGGGATTCGACCCAACATTAAAGAAGAATTAATGCCTATTCTTTTGAAGCTGTTCCAAAAAATAGAAATGGAAGGAAAACTTGCAAACTTATTCTACAAGGGCTGCATTACCGTGATTCCAAAACCAGACAAAGACCCCACTAAAAAGGAGAACTACAGACCAGTTTACCTGATGGACATGGATATAAAAATTCTCAATAAGATACTAGCAAACCAGATTCAACAATACATTAAAAGAATTATTCACCACGATCAAGTGGGATTTATTCCTGGGATGCGATGCTGGTTCAATACCTGCAAATCAATCAATGTGATACATCCAACAGGAATTTGTAGGTTATGACAGGGATCTGACCTGATATGACAGGAACATTAATAAAAAAAAGGATAAGAACCACATGATCCTCTCATTAGATGCAGAGAAAGCATTTGACAAAATACAGCATCCTTTCTTGATAAAAACTCTCAAGAAAGTAGGGATAGGGGGATCATACCTCAAGATCATAAAGGCTTATATATGAAAGATCCATAGCTAATATCATCCTCAATGGAGAGAAAATGAGAACTTTCTCCCTTATGTCAGGAACACCATAAGGATTTTCACTCTCACCACTGTCATTTAACATAGTGTTGGAAGTCCTAGCCTCAGCAATCAGACAATAGAAAGAAATAAAACGCATTCAAATTGGCAAGGAGGAAGTCAAACTTTCACTTTTCACAGACAACATGATACTCTATGTGGAAAACCTGAAAGACTCCACCACAAAACTGCTAAAACTGATCCATGAATTCAGCAAACTCACAGGATATAAAATCAAAGTCCAGAAATCTGTTGCTTTTCTTTACACCAATAATGAGGCATCAGAAAGAAAATCAAGGAATTGATCCCATTTACAATTGTACCAAAACCCATAAAATACCTAGGAATAAACCTAACTGAAGAGGTGAAAAATCTGTACACTGAAAACTATAAAAAGCTTATTAAAGAAATTGAAGAAGACACCAATAAAAAAAAAGGAAAAACATTCCATACTCATGGATTGGAAGAGCAAATATTGTTAAAATGTCGATGCTATGCAAAGCAATCTACATATCCAATGCAATCCCTATCAAAACACCAGAATTATTCACAGAGCTAGAACAAACAATTCTAAAATTTGTATGGAACCAGAAAGACCTCGAATAGCCAAAGTAATGTTGAATAATGTTGAAAAAGAAAACCAAAAGTGGAGGCATCATAATCCCAGACTTCAAGATGTATTACAAAGCTGTCATCATCAAGACAGTATGTAGTCACACAAAAACAGACACATAGATCAATGGAATAGAATAAAGGAGCCATCAATGGACCCACAAATGTATGGCCAACTAATCTTTGACAAAGTAGGAAAGAGTATCCAATGGAAAAAAGACTGTCTCTTCAACAAATGGTGTTGGGAAAACTGGACAGTGACATGCAGAAGAATGAACCTGGATCACTTTCTTAGACCATACATAAAATAAACTCAAAACGGATGAAAGACCTAAATATAAGACAGGAAGCCATCAAAATCCTAGAGGAGAAAACAGACAACAACTTCTTTGACCTTGGCCACAGCAACTTCTTAAATGACACATCTCTGGAGGCAAGGGAAAGAAAAAAACCAAAAATGAGCAATTGGGACCCCATAATGATAAAAAACTTCTGTACAGCAAAGAAAATAGTCAGCAAAACTAAAAGGCAACTGATGGAATGGGAGAAGATATTTGCAAATGACATATCAGATAAAGGGTTAGTATCCAAAATCCGTAAAGAACTTATCAAACTCAACACCCAAAAAACGAATAATCCAATGAAGAAATGGGCAAGACATGAAAAGACATTTTTCCAAGAAGACATCCAGATGGCTAACAGACATATGAAAAGATGCTCAACATCACTCATCATCAGGGAAATACAAATCAAAACCACAATGAGATACCACCTCACACCTGTTAGAATGGCTAACATTAACAACTCAGGCAACAACAGATGCTGGCCCGGATGCGGAGAAAGAGGATCTCTTTAGCATTGCTGGTGGGAATGCAAACTGGTACAACCACTCTGTTGAAAGGTTACAGGAGTGCTGTTTCAAAGGGGCACATGCACCCCGATGTTTATAGCAGCACTGTCAACAATAGCCAAAGTATGGAAAGAGTCCAAATATACATCAACTGATGAATGGATAAAGAAGAATGGTATATATATACAATGGAATATTATTCAGTGATGAAAAAGAATGGAATCTTGCCATTTGCATCAACATGGATGGAACTAGAGTGTATTATGTTAAGTGAAATAAGTCATTCAGAGAAAGACAAGTATATGATTTCCCTCATATGTGGAATTTAAGATACAAAACAGATGAACATAAGGGAAGGGAAGCAAAAATAATATAAAAACAGGGAGACAAACTGTCAGAGACTCTTAAATACAAAAAATAAACTGAGGGTTGCTGGAGGGGTGTTGGGTGGGAGGATGGGCTAAATGGGCATGGGGCAGTAGGGACACTTGTTGGGATGAGCACTGGATGTTATATGTAAGTGATGAATCAGTAAATTCCATTCCCGAAAAAAAAAAATACCATCCATTCTCATGACAGGAAAGCATCAGCAGTTCCCAAACTTTGTTGGTGTGATGGCTTGATTGAGGTAGTCATACTCCTGAGTTACCATCTACAGTAGCAGGTCATACACAGCACCTGGAGGAGCCACAGAACAGTTGTGCATGTGAGGTGATTCACCCAGTAGTTTACTTAGCTTGTGGACACTTCCTCTGCCCTTAACAAGATTTCCTCGTTTTCTGCCTTTCCCTCCACAGCTTCCCACACAAATGCATTTAGCTGTGACTTTCAATATCAATTAAATTGGGGGGAAGGAAGTTTTCCCGTAATGAAAAATAATCAGTTTACATAGTTACAATGACCTGCCTCAATGAAGAAAGGCTACCTGGATGCCTACAACAGAACCCAGTTTTGCACAATAACTTTGTGCTGCAGTGTGAGGCTCTTGGTAATGTGATCTGTTTTCACATAGCCTAGTGTTGGGGTGCTGCTGCTACTTGCTGTAAAGGTTACTATCTCTCTTTTATTGTATTCACAAAAGCTAACTGCAAAACCCGAAACCTTGCTGGGAAATTGCCTACCTACACAAAGAACACGAAGACCCTATCGTTTCAGAGTTCAGTTCTTTCCGAGCTTCTTTATAAAGGAGTTTTTGTCTGCCTTGCAAGGCTCTAAATACGGAGGAACTCCAAATCCAGGTTAGCCAATGACTTGGAGTGTTTTAATGGAGGGAGAAGCTCTTTAGAGATTTGCATATAGGTGCTTTACAGTTAGCTCACAAAAGTTAAGTAAAACTGCAGCTCTGATACATCTTAGGTACGGGAAGGGGGAGGGAGTCAAAGAGAGACAGAGGCACACAGATAGCCCCCCCCCCAACGGGGGGGTGGTTGTGAAGAGACTGAGAGAGAGAGAGAGAGAGAGAGAGGGGCTGAGAGAGTTTTCTTTTAAATGTTGTCTCTAGTTTTTTTCAGACCCTATCAGCTTTCCTTCAGGGAGGTGTTACAGTGAGTTCATTTTCCTGCTGTTTGCTTTCACCACCCTTGCACTTAAAGTTTGAATACTATAATCACAATGTGGAGAGTTTTGGGAGGTATTTATTTTTATCCCAACTGCCAGCATCATCACAGTGTGTGTGATCCAGATTTACACTCTGCATATACACACCATGTGGCCCTGGTGTCTGGCCAGCTGCTTTCTCCAACCAAGGCTGAGATATGGTTAAGTTTCATGTTTTGCCTCATCAAAAATGTGATAGCAAAAATGTGTGAATAAAGTCTACTCAAAGTAGCTTACTTAACACATATTGAAATGTATTCCAAACGTGTGCTTTGTTGTTCAGTGGGAGTCAAGAAAAAGGGGGTGTAGGGGATGGGGAGTGTGTGTGTGTGTGTGTGTGTGTGTGTGTGTGTGTGTGTTTGCACGTGTAGTCCCTTGTTGGCAGACATAGATAATGCTCTTCCTCTCTCCTTAACCAACAGATGCTTGGTTTTCCCAGGGCAACAATGTTCTCAGCAAAGATGGGGTTTCTCTTAAGATAGGTGTGGCCATGTGACTAGGCTTTGGCTGACTAGACGTGGGCAGTATTCTATGGGACTTCCAGAAAGGTGGCTTCCCCTTCTTTCTTCTTTCCTCTTCCTCTTCCTCTTCTTCTTCTTCTTCTTCTTCTTCTTCTTCTTCTTCTTCTTCTTCTTCTTCTTTTCCTTCTCTTTCTCCTTCTTCTTCTTCTTTAAGATTTTATTTTTAAGTAATCTTCATATCCAACATGGGGCTTGAACCCACAACCCCAAGATCAAGACTTTCATGCTCCACTGACTGAGCCAGCCAGGTACCCCTAGAAAGGATTTTTAAAAAGGAGGGAGGACACTTGTACCCTTAGTCCTTCCTGTCTCCTTGCTAGCTGGAAAGCTGATATGAGCTAGTACGCCAGTTAGCCATCCTGGATGTGGAGGTGACCTTGAAAACAGAGCTGTTTGTTGAGATATGAAGCAGGTAGAAGGACTCTTGGTCCTTGGAGACTTTGCTGAATCATCACACCGACCCTGACTTGCCTCCTCCAGATTTCTTTTTCACATGACAGAAAATACCTTTGTGTCTTTAGGTCACTATTTTTGGATTCTCTATCATGAGTAGCCAAGTGCACCTTCTAACTGATAGATTAGTCTGAGGTTTAACACTAACTGAGGACTGATTCGGTGGGTGAGTACACAGCGCAGAGCCTGACACAGGGTTCAATCTCACAAACTGTGAGATCATGACCTGAGCTGAAATCAGAGCTGGGTGCTTAACCAACTGAACCACGCTGGGCGCCCCTGCACTAGATGTTTCATACACATTATTTAATACGATTGAGGGTGATGTAAAGAAAGAGAACTTCAGGCCCTGAAGGGAGTATAGAAGGAAATGGGCCCTAAAACTGAAGATGGGATGAAAAACAAACATGGAAGATGGCTTGGATTTATCTAAAGAGGATCTTATTTGGGGCAAGGGCAGATGGACAGCAGGTATGGAACAGCATTGTTATGCAGTGACAGTGATTTATGAATTTTCTGTTTGTTTATCCACAATGCACGTCTCATAAAGGAGCTTCCTTCCAGAGGATTTGTAAACTGAGATAAGACTATTAATCGTTGAGATGTCAACTTCCAACCTTGTGTTGTATATAGCACTGTAGGGGACAAGAGGAAAGATTGATCAATTCTGTCTCTAGAATTTACATTTCTCCCCTGACAATTTTTTTCCTGCTCTATCTCAAATGTGATGGCAGTCTGAGGACTGGTGTGTTGGTGGATGCTGTGTGTAACGATGTGGCTTACCTAGAAGTCAAACTGGAGATTCCAGAATGGCTCTCTTACTTATTTTGTGAAAGTCAAATTAAGTTCATATTTGTGAGATAGAACCATAATAAAAGCACACGCACAAAAAATCATTAATGAACCCTTAAGCCCTCATATCGTACTGAAGATGTGACTGGCCCTTTAAGAATTTTTTTCATATCTTGATTCCAGATGGCAATGAACACATTTCTTTACCACCGCTGTGGGGAAGGCACTCAACTTCAATGAAAAGTTACTTAAGAAGAAAGGTGGGACTCAATCTACAGAATCAGAATTTCTTGTTCCTTGGCATCTAAAAAGCAAAACACCTTTTTAAGTTGTATTTTAGGCCCATACTTTAAAAATGACAGCAAACATTTTTAACTCTTTCTCTGGGGAGATTTAGTGATGGGGAAATCATCAGATGCTATTTCGACAGTTTGACCTTCCCCTCTCCCATCCCAGGAACCAGACTGCTGGGCTTGGCCAAGAATAAATGGAACTTAAATTTCAAAACTTCACTAAAGTTCCAAATTTATAGCCTTTGAAGACTGAGAAGATATGAAATGTAGCAAATTAAATTGAACATTTACCAAGAGTTGTTTGGAAAGTTCTCTTGTCTTCTTGAGTAAGAAAGTACTCACAGCCATAGTTGCAAGAACCCTCTTTTTTATTCTTCTCAGTAACTGGGACTGCTCAGTATCTGAAGCTCTCTTATCTGCCTAGACATTCTTTGATCCACCCACCTTAAACAGAACAGGAAAAAGGTTTTGTTTGGTTTTGTTTTTAAGTATTGTTACACCCTAAATGGAAAATTTTAGGTTGCGTATTAGACCAGACAAATTAAAAACATCTAAAAATAACACCTCAGAATGTGTTGTTTATAATTCAATGTGGACACCAGTAAAAAGTGAATTCAGTCTGGATTTAAAAAAAGGTTTCACAAGACTTGTCTTGATGAGGAAACTCTTTTCTGGCAATTTGATGTTCTTGTCAGGAGTTTAAAAAATGATATCACTCAGTTATTTTGATATTATAGTATTTTTTGGGAAGGAAGGATTTGGAAGTGACTTATAGACAAAAAGAAACTTTATAAGAGATCACTTAATTTCCATCTGTATTATAATCATAAATGAAAGCAAAATGTGTCTCCTGAAGAAGTTATTGTGATATGTCCAGCCAGTTTCCTTGGAATAGAATAAACTAGGAAAGGAATCAGAACTTTTAATCAGTTCTTGAGCATTTCCCCAATGTAGCTGTCTAGTGGTATATTCTTAATAGAGAAGTTATGAGAATTTTTGGAGCTACGTTGTACTGAAAATATGATCAAACTTAAGTACATAACAGTAAGGGAATTGAAACTGAATATGTACTAAGACTTCTGAAACCTAATCGGAGTTGAAATGAGGAAGAAAAATAAATTATTGTTACTAGGTGAAACTCACATTGCCTTACTTTGAATTGGGGACATAAACTCTTGATACGATCTTCTTTGTATCACTTTAACAAATTAAAGAAATTCCCACCTTGATCACTCTTTGATTGACTGAAACCCAAGTTCAAGGTCATATAATGCTTGCAAATAATTGTTGTGGCCCAAAGTAAAGGTTAGTAGAATAGGGCATGTCCAGGCTATGATGTTAGAAGCATACTCTGATGTGCCAATGTTATTTTTCATATGTAGCTGTAAGAAAAGTTTTTATCTCTGCACCGTAACCTGTGTGACTGTTTCCAATGGAAAGGAAGCCATGACCTAGTTGTTAGATGGATTTTGGTGTCAATCCTGAAAAGGATCTTAGCTTTATTACATTTTAGTTTTTTGACTATAGGCAGGTTAACTTCTTTGAGACATAGTTTCTCATCTGTAAGATGGGTGTAATAATAACCTCTCATGATATTTTTGTGAGGATTGAATGGAGAATATGTAAACCACCTGCTTAACAGAAGTCATTTCCCCATTGTCCTTTCCATCTCTGACTTTAAGAATTCTCATGGTTTGCCATTCACAGTACTTTCTCAGGATTCTCTGGGGTGTTTCTTCTGTCCTGATCTCTCATATCCTTCCATGGATGTCCTTTTTCAGCCCAATTCTTCCCTCCTCGATCTTGTACTCAATCTCAGTACTATTTAAACTTCTCATCTTGATTTTTTCCATCCCACTTGACTTTCTTCTTTTTTTCTTTTCTGCAACGAAATGACTTGTTTTATCCTTAGTACTTTATCATTCTCTAAGAATAATTCAGGTATGTATGTTGTAAAAATATTATGACAATACAAATACTTTTCAAAGGAAAAATCCATTCTTATGTTTCAGTTCCTGTCATATGTTTACATTTAAAAAATGCATTTTGTAAATAGCCGAGGTGGAGATGTTGATGGAATAGTGTGGTGCAATGGATACAGTACAGGAAGGGGGAAGCCACTTCCTGTTCTGTTCTGGTGACTGTTGGTGGGTCCATTTACTTCTCAAGATCTCAATCTCTTCATCTCTAGAATGAAGCAGTTAAAGAGATTATTCCTGACATCCCTGAAAATAGTCGAAGAGTTAGTATCTTTATAAAATAGGAATGTTTTTCCAGTACTGGCTAACCTGACAGTGCAGCTAACCACAATATCATCATTCAATTTTCTCCCTCAGTTCCTCTGCACAAGTGCAGCAAATAAGCAGAAGATAGTACCCTGTAGGCACAGATAGGATTACTTTCTGCCAAATGGATAATTACATCTTGGCCTTCTTCTACCAGGCCCTGCCACTTGGGCATGTTGATCTTTAGCCACACTGATGCCTGTGGATGGCTTCATACCCTTGATTCCTCTTATGATAGATCTGTAACTAATCTATAACTGAGTTTATAAAATGTCTGGATAGGGTTAAAGTTTAAACTTTGGCCCTGGAAGGCAACAAATAATGTTGTCTGTGCTGGAAACAGATTCCAAATATCTCTTTGCTGCAGTGAGAAACAGCAACAGAATTTCATGAGTGTTGGTCCAATCTGATGAGTTTATCAGCTTTATGGGGGTGGGGTTGGGGAGGGAAGATCAGAAACAAACACATTTAGAGAAATGTCCCTCTTTATCTGCTTCTCCATTTGGTTTCTTTTCAGGGTATGGTCAGATGCTTCCCTTCCCCCTATTGAGAGTGAGCTGAAATGCCAACAGGACAGAGGTTTCCTTGGTAAGATGTTAATGTGAAGTCTTACTGTATTTTCAGTGTTTGAGGAAAAGCTAATGGGAACTTTCCAGGGAAGATGGTGGGTGATATTAACATGAAAATATGTATGAGAATTCTTAAATGAAGGCTTTATGGGATGGATTAGAGGCTAATAAGACCCTTGCTGATTGGTGGTGGGCAGAGTGTGGAGACCTGATGGGGTAGGGGAGAAAGGGTGGGGAAGAAAGACTTCTTTTGGACTCTGGGGACTCGGCCTAGAGTGAAGGCTGGAGGGGAGACTAAATAAAACAGGGGAAGTATGAGAGAAAACAAAGTGACTGAGGGTAGAGAACAGGTGGGAAGCCACTGGCCAGAGGAAGAATGGGGACCTGAAACTGGAGGTAAAAAAAACACTAGGAGTTATTAAAAAAAAAAAAAAAAGTAATTTTTGAAGTAAGTGCCACACTGGGAAGAACCTGTTGAGTGCAAGGAAAGTGGACCCTTTGAATCCCAGGGATGAACTTGACTTTGAATCTGTGCCAGGCCAATCAGTGTAGTAGTTGGCTTGGTGCCCTCAGCCTCCAGGCCTCTAACCTTTGCAGCTAAGGCCACAGCTGCCCAGTTTGCCCAAGACTCTGGAGGTAAGCCTGTTGTTATAAAGAAACTAGAACCAAGAGTTCTGGTTCATTGTTGCATGGTGAACTGGTTTCTCAGTTCTGTTGGGCCTGCTCTGATGTGTAACTGGCCTTTTTGCCTTATTTCCTTTTGACTAAACCTCTATTTAGATCCTGGGAACTACTTCTTTATCTCATAATAATATGGCTAACATTTGATTGAGCACCAGCTATTTGTACTGAGGCTGCCGTTTTGTTTTGTTTTGTTTTGTTTTCCCTTGCTCCAAATCATAATCAGAGCCAGGGTTCATTTGTATTATGCCACACTGCTTCTCTGCCCTGCTTCTATATTCAGTCTCTGCCTTGGTTCTCTGTCTGAAGCTCTGACTGTACAGGGACAGGCCACTTGCATGTTCTTCTGTTTTCAGTCCTGCTATTGAATATCCTCAGCACGTGTGCCTCTATCTGTTGTTGATGACACAGAGCTTGTGGTCTGCCTGCTTTCTGGGTCTTGACAGTTTCACATTTACTGATCCTGCTGCTTAGAGGGAATGCTGCTGGTGGCCCCTGAGATCTCCTGTGGAGCCCTGACTGTATAGGGTTCTGTCCAACTTTGCTTACTCTGCAGTGTAGTTCAGTTGTGCAGGTATAGTCTCTGCAGAAAGGCTAGGAGCACAGTTCAGCCAGATAAGATGAGCACTCAGGGTGTGATGTTGGCTAGAGTGGGGGAGCCGACACTCAGTAGCCCCAGGTAGAAATGATTTTGCAGGTTTGATTTCTAGGTGTGCTGAGGAAGGACCTCTTTCCTTTTTAGTAGTGAATTGGGGTTACTAATTGGAATCTTTGGTGTGGCTGAAGGATTCTGCCAACCTTCATCCTTCATCTTGAGCAAGGCCTACTTGGAGTTCAGTGCCTGACAATGTGCTCTGACTTCTGACTTCCTGTTTTGGTTACAGCAGAGGTTCTCAACTTCACTATACATCAGAGTCACCTTCAGAGCTCCCAAGAACTGCTGAACTCTGTACTCTATCCTCAGAACTTCAGTTTCAGGTGCTCTGGAGTGACATGTAGGCATCCACAGTTTTATAACAAGTGATCTGGTGATTATGATGCATAGCCAGCATTGCTTCCCACTCATGTGCAGGGTGGTTCTTGGGTTGAGTGTATCAACAGTGAGCAGGAGCAAAGCAGGGTGGCATGATATGAAAGGAAAATTGTTAATTCTGCTTTGCATTGTGAACCCTAGATATTGTGGACTATGTCTGATCAAAGGAGGAGGGCCATGTAGGTTCTTTAAATTGTCCAAGACTGCTAGAGGAAACGTACAGTGTACTTGACCGGTGCTATGGTCCAGAGGCTTAGAGAGGACACTCGAGCTAGGAGGCCTTTTTCTGGGACTGGAAGTTGTTCAGTGGCAGGGTGTTTGAAGGGCAAGTGTTTGGTGGGCAGGCTGACAGTTCTGCATTCTATCTGAATGTGCCCAGCCCCCAAGTTGCCTTGAAGCTTTGAACTGCCCAAAGGTGTTAAACTCTAAGTAAATCAGTATTGCAAAAGCAGAAATGCTGAGGTAAGAGATAAATAGCCTGTTAAGAGGCCAACATTGACGGATCCTTATTTAAAATGTAGTGGTCTTTGTGTGATGGCTGTGATGGCCCACATTTAATCGCAAAGCAGTAGAAAATCAAATTATTTTTGATGATTTAAGATACTTACAGGGTCAGGAATTTTCTTAGCAGAAACACATCTGTGATGTTTACTTGATTTTGCTCAGATTTTATGTTTTAACATTTTCACTTCCCATTTGTTAACTCTTGTTTTTAAGCATGTAAGGCTGAAAAGGGTCAACCTTAGGTTAAGTGATATAATTTTTTAATCAAAGTTTGAAATAAACAAGACTTTTATGATTAAAAGATGGTAAATCCCTTATCACTGTGGTTTTCATGTTAAACAAGGGGTCTCTGCCTGGATATCCAGAGCTCTTTGCCTATAATGGCAGGAGTGTGTGCTCATTCATCTTGTTGGGTCTGATTTGTAATTGAGGTAGTTGGAACTGGTGACCTATAACCATAGAATAAAAGCTAACAACCATTGGACACTTAACTCTCTGCCAGGCACTATGCTAAATTCTTTACATGGATTATTTCATTTGTTCCTTACTATGACTTTAGGATGTAAGAACTATTATTATCACCTCTTTTTTTAGAGATTAAGAGTTGAGGCTTAGAGGGTTAAGTAACTTTCTCAAGATCACACAGCTAGTAACTGCTAGAACTAAATTCTGATCCCAGACCCGTGTTTATAATTACTAAGCTTATATGGTTTCCCTAATTTGTCACTTTGTCACTACTTCATGAAATGGGTTTTCCAAGGCCAGCTTTTGGTGAGCCTATCCTCCTAGGCATATTGCCTTTTCCTCTGTGCTGAGATAAATGACTACACTTGGCCATGACTCTTTGGCCAATAGGCTAAGCTTATTCCCAAATTTGAATAACTGAATAAAAGGGACTGAGGTTAGCTTTTCTTAAGAACAGGAATCTAAGACTATGAGGTGGAAGGAACACTACTGAATATAATCAATTTATTTTAAATAGCAATTTGATAGTACACCCATGTTCACAGTGGTATTATTCACAGTAGCCAAGTGATAGAAGGAACCCAAGTGTCTATTGATGGGTGAATGGATTAACAAAATATGGTATATACACAAAATGGAATATTGTTCAACCTTAAACAGGAAAGAAATTCTGACTTGGGCTACAGCATGAATAAACCTGAGAACATTATGCTACATGAAATAAGCCAGTCACAAAAACACAAGTACTGTGTGACTCTGTTTATAAGAGATATCTAAAGTAGTTAGAGTCATAGGAACAGAAAGTAGAATAGTTGTTGCCAAGGGCTGGGGGAGGGGAAAGAAGGGAGGTGTTTAATGGATACAGAGTTTCAGTTTTTCCAAGATGCAGTTCTAGAATTGGTTTGCACAACAATGTAAATATACTTAACACTACTTAACTGTACTCTTAGAAATGGTTAAGATGGTAAATTTTATATTATGTATATTTTACCACAATAAACAAGTAGATAAGTAACATTCCCCAACAATGATCAATTCACTGAAAATGTAAGCCAAAACAACATTGTTACAGAACTCTAAAGGAATATTTACATTGTCTTTTTATGTAGGGGATTGCAAACCTAGAAATTGTTATTTTTTTTAATGTTGTCATTACTCTGAGTTTATGGCACATTTATAGAAGCTAAAGGGGATGATAATTGTACCTACAATATAAGGAATATATAATACACATAAAGCAGTTAGTATAGTAATCACACAATCTTAATTATTATTGTTATTGCTCTCTGGAAAAAGAAAGTATTGGAGAAACTAAAAAAAAAAAAAAAGCCATTTGCCAGTTGTTAGAAATACATGGTTTTTTTCCAAATTAATGACACCTCACTGTGAACAACCATCAACTAGACTTCTTTTAGTTCTAAAGCTCTGCAAATCTTTGATTATTGTACAACTGTTATCTCTACCACTGACAGCGTGGAATATTTCTGAGGAACTCCAGCTTTTTCATTACTATTCACACATCTTTATGATGTTTGCAAAAGGTGGTATACCATTTTGATACTAGAGCAACTGGAGACAGGGACTATGAAGAATTTTTTAGGCTGCATTTTCCACATTTGGCTTTCCATGTAGGAGGCAGCACAAGGTGGGGAGGCCTAGGTTGTCCTTCCAGTTCTTACTGAATTGTGGGGCATTGTGCACACGTCAGCAATTTTCTGAGCAATTACCTTTTCTCATCTGTGAAAAGATAGGACTGGACTAGTCGAATCTTGTGTCGCTTCTCATCCTGTCCCTACTCCTTCTTTATACTCCTAGGGGTTTCTGGAGACTGTCCCTAGGGCCATAGTTATACCCTCAGGCTCAGATAATTAGAACAGGTTTGGCCTTAGAAAATTATACTTGGATGAGGAGAACCTGTTAATTGTGCTTTAAGATCTGTCTGTATTGGATACATGTCAATTAAAATATGAGCCCCAGAACTGCCTTTCTGGATAACTTAATACAGAATTATGCCATGCCTTCTGTACAGACTAGTGAGTAGAATGAGCCTTTCTAGATAAACAGCCACTTCTGTCCAAATCTAGGTGGAAATGTACATCCAGCTGTTCACATCCTGGTAAATTGTAACAAGAGGGAACTGTCCGATGATTGTGTCTCAACATTCCTACAATATTAGTAGCTTCTTCTGGAATGTTTGCCTTGATGGACTTCATTCAGGGCTGAGTGTAAGATTTTCGAAATTTTGTGTATGATTTAAAGCCACCGAGTAATACATTAGGAAGGAGCTGTAAGAAACTGTCCAGTTAATCATGCCACAAAGGTGGGGTGTTTTAGTTTAGTTCCCCCAAAAACAAGCCTGAGAGAAAACCTTGGGTGTAAGTAGTTTATTTGGGAAATGAACCTAAGAAGTATGAGTGAAGTAATGGAGAGAGAGTAACGGGAAAGGGAAAAAAGCCAGTACAAGGGTGTATTGCTGTGGGCAACAGGAGCCCAATTATACTGGTTTTCTGAGAAGCATCTGGGATGTCTCTGGAATTGTTTTTTGGAAGGCTGGAAAGCTGAGACATTTTTCCTATTTCCCATGCCCCAATGGTTGAAGACTTTGAAGCCATCTTGAATATGGGCTGAATGGGCTCTTGCACTTTCAGAAGAGATCCTGAGGCAGGAAAACAAAAAATCTACCTGAGATTAATGGAACTTTATGTTCTTAAGCCTTAGTTTCCTCATCTGTGAAATGAGGCTTTTGAAGTCTTTCTTGAAATGTTTTAAGGATGGACTGTATCATTAGGTAGAGCCCTTAGAATCCAAGTTTGACTTTATTAGAGCCTCAGAAAAACTTTGAATGAGTTTATCAGAAAACTTGTATAAGCTTTGTAGTCAAAGTCCCCAGTGAACTCATACTGATGTCAGTTCTGGAAGGGATTAATGGTCTTAATTGGTGATATAGAAGTAAGACTTTTCACCCACTCATCCAGGATGGATTTGGTTGATTCTGTAGAAGAACCAGATGATTTGTTTTTTATCGTATTTTCATTCTCAGTTTCCTCAAGAATCTGTTGATTTTCACTGTTGATGATACCTCAGTGAGAAATATGACATGAAGAGTTGTCTTGAAGATATGGCTACAGGCCTCTTCTCATCTCCAAAATCATTGTCCCTATGGAGAGGAGACTGTACCTTAAGAAGATGCACCTGAATTTTTCTACTGAGTTTTTGGTTTTGTTTGTTGGGTGGTAACCATTGTTCTGTATTGGTGGGGAAAAGTCAGTCTCAGGGGCTGGTTGGGAATGAGCAAAGTTAATGTCTCTGTGGCCGTAAACCCCTTGCAGAAACATCACAGATATGGCCCTAGGAAGTCAGTGATTGATATGAAAACTCAAATTTAGTTTTAAGCCTGGAGTTCAACCATTTTTCCTGCATTGGGAGTTTTCATAATGGAGAAGAAATATGAGATGTTCTATTAAGGAACACCTTTGCATTATGCAACTCCTTTTGATCACAATAAGTTTCTGAAGGACTAGGACTCCAAGAAGGAGGAGAAAAGTCACAGCTTTGAAAAGCCTGTGAATATGCTGCTGTGTGTATTCTTGGTGAGCTGTTCTGAAGATTGGTTTTTATTTTTTTATTCTTTGTTTTAAGATTAGTGGCTCAGAAAACTGAATCATAAAATAAAAGCCAAAGGATTTGGAAAAGACTACAAAATTCCTGAGTTAATGGAATGAAACATTTGGGTTTGCTTTGTCCACTTTGATCGGTGAATTTATACATTTTATATTATGATAATATATACTTATAACTGAAATTCCTCTATTGTTGGTTATCATGTCTGAAATGCTCTCATAATAATCCCAAAATGTTCCCCTTTCACTGAAACAACTTTTTTAATATCACAATTATTGACAAACCAGGTTACTTTTTAAGAATCTACATACCCCATTATAGCAGAACAAACAGTATTGTTAAAATCTTTGAGAGTCCAATTCCAAATTACTATGAAAGCTTCAATCTGTTCCCTGCATTTGTATGTTATTCACAGTGATCCTGCCAATGTTTATCACCCATTTATGAACTTGGTTACCATCATGGCATATTAAAATTCAGTGGTAACCTGAACTGTATTCTGGAGTGGAGAGAGCCATTGTTTTCCATAAATACACACTCGCTGACCTGGATTTGTTTTTAGTTTATGTCCATCATCTGCTTAAAGAAAAATAAAGAAAAGGCACTGAAGTCACAGAGGTAGGGGAAGCTTTGGCTGCCATGATGCGTAATGGTGTAAGGGAGTTTATTTCTGGTGACGATCCTGAGCTCTGGAGAGGAAGGCAGCATGGATTGAATGAACCCCTCGGGAAGGTTTGAGCACCTCCTATGAGTATAGCACTGTGATAGAGGATGGATAAGAAAGTACTAGAGATCTGTCTTCCATGACCTTAGAATCTGAGTGGGGAAAGGAACCATGCAGTTTAAGCCCCTATGCAGTGCTCTATGAAATTTAGTCTGAATGAGCGATGCATGGCTGGTGCCCTCGGAATTCAAAGACCAGAGACTCTTGCTGTGGGCTGCTGTGCTTGAGCAGCACCATGAAGGGTAGAGTACACCTAAACACAGATAGAAGACTAGAAAGCAAATTTTGGGGAATGAGTTGGAAAGAAGTGATGTGGTCTGGAATTTTAGCTAAATGAGTTCATGCCACTGATGATGCACACCAGAAGGCAAAACAAATCTTTGTGCATGGGATTGTTTCAAAGAAAAAAATAATCACCCTTCTTTCTTTTATAGGCTACTGGCATAATATCAGTATGACACAGAGGGTTTTTACTTCTTCAGGTGTTTTGGTTACATTGGCCTCCTACAGATAAGGTGGGAGTTTGGGCATATTGCTGTTTTTCTGACAAAAGCATTTTCCCCCCATGGCTAGTTCTTCTTGAAATGATACTTCTTTCTTATTTTTCCATGGCTGGAAAACTCCTACACGGATATGGGCTTCTTTGAGAATGACAGCAAGGTTATTTGGAGGGAAGTTGTTTGTGAGTTAAGAACTCTGTCCTTTTATTTGGATTTCCTTATGTAATATTTTTCTTTTGTTTCCTACATTTTTACTTATTCTTCCCTTTTTTTCTCTTGCTCTGCTTGGTAGTATAGGCTATCTTAGATTTTTGGCTTCTTTTATAATTTTATTTTTATGAGAATTATCTCAGAATTGCTTACAAATGGGACATAGATACACTTTTCTACCTTTCCCTTGTCAAGTCTGAAATTTCTGGTCCAATGCAAAAAGGTACAGCCACTCTGGAAGATAATTTGGTGGTTTTGTTAAGAACTGAATATATTCTTAACATACAATTCAGCAGTCATGCTCCTTGGTGTTTACCCAACGGAGTTGACTTACGTCCACACAAAAATCTGCATGTGGACATTTATAAGCAGCTTTATTCATAATTTCCCAAAGTTGGAAGCAACTAAGGTATCCTTTAGTAAGTGAATGGATAAATAAACCATGGCACATCTAGACAATAGAATATAATTCAGCATTAAAAAGAATTAAATATCAAGCCATGAAAAGACATGGAGGAAACTGAAATTAATATAACTAAGCGAAAGAAGCCAATCTGAGAAGGCTACATACTGTATGATTCCAGCTGTATGGAATTCTGGAAAAGGCAAAAATATAAAGACAGTGAAAAGATCAGTAATTTCCAGGCACTGAAGAAGGGGGAAGAAATGAATAGGCAGAGCACAGAGGATTTTTAGAGCAGTGAAAACACTCTGAATGATAAAATGATGATACGTGTCATTACACATTTTCTGGATCCATAGAATGTACAACACCAAGAGTGGACCACAATGTAAATCATGGATTTTGGATGATAATGATGTATCAACAGAGGTTCATCAGTTGTAACAGATGTGTACCATTTTGGAGGGGGATGTCCGTAATATGGAAAGCTGTGGATATGTGGGCATAGGGGGGAGGTGGGAATGGTGACTTTGTCTCCATTTTGCTGAAAGCCTAAAGTTGCTGCCCCAAATAAAGTTTTTAAATAGGAAAAAATCCAAGAATGCCCCTGAATTGGAGAAATCTAGTAAATAGACTGCTTTATAAACTTTGAAAATCATGCTGTTATTCATATCTGCCTGTGATGCCTTTCCCAAATGTCTCATGGAATTTCTTAAATCATACTTTTACTTTCTAAACAGAGTTCTGGCTAGATATTGTCTCAGCAACTGATTTTTTAAAATTTATTTTATTTTATTTCATTTATTTTAAGTTATTTATTTAATCCAGGAGACAGAGAGTGTGGGTGGAATAGGGGCAGAGAGAGAGGGAAGAGAGAATCCCAAGGAGGCTCTGCACTCAGCACAGAGTTTGAAGTGGCGCTCAAACTCATGAACCGAGAGATCATGGCCTGAGCTGAGATCAAGAGTCGGATGCTTTACTATCTTTACCCAGGGATGCTTTACCCAGGTGCTCCTGATTTTGTTTTTAAAGGAAGGGGATAGTAAAGATATTTTTTAAAAACTCCATTATAAAAGCAATATATTCTGTGCAGCTCAAAGAGTAGTAGTAGTTCAGGAAGAGACACCCTGTCCCCTCACGAGTGACAAGTCTATAATTCACACTGCTACCTGTACTTTTTATTGGAAGGATGGTTGAAAAGTGTCTGTAGAGCATTGGATTTAATATTTGCAGTTAATAAACTTAATTTTGGTTTTTAACATCTGTAAAATGCAAAATATAGTAGGTTTTAGGGTATAGATTAAATATTAGATATTGTTTACCTAGGATTGGCAAGCCAGATAGACATGTGATCAAGAGAGGGTACAGGGTGCAAGTGTGCATGTGCAGTATGTGCATCTGTCCAAGGGTCCTCAAAGGAGGACCTTGGCTGCGAACCCGCAGGGAGACATACTGGGGGCTGGCCTGTGGGTGGGGATGGTGGGTGAAGGAGGGAGAGGAATGGGTCAGTTTGCAAGTTGGACTGAAGAGCTTTGTGGGGACAATGACAGGCATTCTGAGCCTCTAGACTTAGACCCCTTAGAAGAAGCTCTGTGATAACCCCAGACCCAGAAACTGCACATTAGGGTGATAGGAGAAATGGGCAATTGATGTAGTCTCCCTGCCCTCCAGTTCCTTGCCTTTACCATGAAGAAGTTGAACTGAAGCAGTGAGTTTTCAAACTTTTTTTAGGAATTTTTTTTGTTTGCAATTTTTAAAAATTTTTTATTTTTAAAAATTACATCCAAATTAGTTAGCATATAGTGCAACAATGATTTCAGGAGTAGATTCCTTAGTGCCCCTTACCCATTTAGCCCATCCCCCCTCCCACAACCCCTCCAGTAACCTTCAGTTTGTTCTCCATATTTATGTGTCTCTTCTGTTTTGCCCCCTCCCGGTTTTTGTATTATCTTTGTTTCCCTTCTCTTATGTTCATCTGTTTTGTCTCATAAAGTCCTCATATGAGTGAAGTCATATGATTTTTGTCTTTCTCTGACTGATTAATTTCACTTAGCATAATACCCTCCAGTTCCATCCATGTAGTTGCAAATGGCAAGATTTCATTCTTTTTGATTGCCAAGTAATACTGAATTGTATATATATGCCACATCTTCTTTATCCGTTCATCTGATGGACATTTGGACTCTTTCCATACTTTGGCTGTTGTTGATAGTGCTGCTATTTTTTATTTCTTGTTTTTTTTTCAATATATGAAATTTATTGTCAAATTGGTTTCCAGACAACACCGAGTGCTCATACCAAAATGTGCCCTCCTCAATACCCATCACCCACCCTCCCCTCCCTCACACTCCCCATCAACCCTCAGTTTGTTCTCAATTTTTAAGAGTCTCTTATGCTCTGGCTCTCTCCCACTCTAACCTCTTTTCTTTTTTTTTTTTTTCCTTCCCCTCCCCCATGGGTTTCTGTTAAGTTTCTCAGGATCCACATAAGTGTGAAAACATATGATATCTGTCTTTCTCTGTATGACTTATTTCACTTAGCATCACACTCTCCTGTTGCATCCAAGTTGCTACAAAGGGCCATATTTCATTTTTCTCATTGCCACGTAGTACTCCATTGTGTATATAAACCAGAATTTCTTTATCCATTCATCAGTTGATGGACATTTAGGCTCTTTCCATAATTTGGCTATTGTTGAGAGTGCTGCTATAAGCATTGGGGTACAAGTGCCCTATGCATCAGTGCTCCTGTATCCCTTGGGTAAATTCCTAGCAGTGCTATTGTTGGGTCATAGGGTAGGTCTATTTTTAATTTTTTGAGGAACCTCCACACTGTTTTCCAGAGTAGCTGCACCAATTTGCATTCCCACCAACAGTGCAAGAGGGTTCCCGTTTCTCCACATCCTCTCCAGCATGTATAGTCTCCTGATTTGTTCATTTTCGCCACTCTGACTGGTGTGAGGTGATATCTGAGTGTGGTTTTGATTTGTATTTGCCTGATGAGGAGCGACGTTGAGCATCTTTTCATGTGCCTGTTGGCCATCTGGATGTCTTCTTTAGAGAAGTGTCTATTCATGTTCTCTGCCCATTTCTTCACTGGATAGTTTTTCAGGTGTGGAGTTTGTTGAACTCTTTATAGATTTTGGATACTAGCCCTTTGTCTGATATGTCATTTGCAAATACCGTTTTCCATTCCGTTGGTTGCCTTTTAGTTTTGTTGGTTGTTTCCTTTGCTGTGCAGAAGCTTTTTATCTTCATGAGGTCCCAATAGTTCATTTTTGCTTTTAATTCCCTTGCCTTTGGGGATGTGTCAAGTAAGAAATTGCTACGACTGAGGTCAGAGAGGTCTTTTCCTGCTTTCTCCTCTAGGGTTTTGATTGTCTCCTGTCTCACATTCAGGTCCTTTATCCATTTTGAGTTTGTTTTTGTGAATGGTGTGAGAAAGTGGTCTAGTTTCAATCTTCTGCATGTTGCTGTCCAGTTCTCCCAGCACCATTTGTTAAAGAGACTGTCTTTTTTCCATTGGATGTTCTTTCCTGCTTTGTCAAAGATTTAGTTGGCCATACGTATTCCATTGGCCATACATATTCTATTCCATTTGTCTATGTGTCTGTTTTTGTCCCAATACCATGCTGTCTTGATGATGACAGCTTTGTAGTAGAGGCAAAAGTCTGGGATTGTGATGCCTCCTGCTTTGGTCTTCTTCAAAACTACTTTGGCTATTCGGGGCCTTTTGTGGTTCCATAAGAATTTTAGGATTGCTTGTTCTCGTTTTTTTTTTTTTTTTTTTTTTTTTTTTCATATTCTTCCCTTATTTCTTTTTTTTTTTTATATGAAGTTTATTGACAAATTGGTTTCCATACAACACCCAGTGCTCATCCCAAAAGGTGCCCTCCTCAATACCCATCACCCACCCGCCCCTCCCTCCCACCCCCCATCAACCCTCAGTTTGTTCTCAGTTTTTAACAGTCTCTTATGCTTTGGCTCTCTCCCACTCTAACGTCCTTTTTTTTTTTTTTTTTTTCCTTCCCCTCCCCCATGGGTTCCTGTTAAGTTTCTCAGGATCCACATAAGAGTGAAACCATATGGTATCTGTCTTTCTCTGTATGGCTTATTTCACTTAGCATCACACTCTCCAGTTCCATCCACGTTGCTACAAAAGGCCATATATCATTTTTTCTCATTGCCACGTAGTATTCCATTGTGTATATAAACCACAATTTCTTTATCCATTCATCAGTTGATGGACATTTAGGCTCTTTCCATAATTTGGCTATTGTTGAGAGTGCTGCTATGAACATTGGGGTACAAGTGCCCCTATGCATCAGTACTCCTGTATCCCTCGGGTAGATTCCTAGCAGGGCTATTGCTGGGTCATAGGGTAGGTCTATTTTTAATTTTCTGAGGAACCTCCACACTGCTTTCCAGAGCGGCTGCACCAATTTGCATTCCCACCAACAGTGCAAGAGGGTTCCCGTTTCTCCACATCCTCTCCAGCATCTATAGTCTCCTGATTTGTTCATTTTGGCCACTCTGACTGGCGTGAGGTGATACCTGAGTGTGGTTTTGATTTGTATTTCCCTGATAAGGAGCGACGCTGAACATCTTTTCATGTGCCTTTTGGCCATCTGGATGTCTTCTTTAGAGAAGTGTCTATTCATGTTTTCTGCCCATTTCTTCACTGGGTTATTTGTTTTTCATGTGTGGAGTTTGGTGAGCTCTTTATAGATTTTAGATACTAGCCCTTTGTCCGATATGTCATTTGCGAATATCTTTTCCCATTCCGTTGGTTGCCTTTTAGTTTTGTTGGTTGTTTCCTTTGCTGTGCAGAAGCTTTTTATCTTCATAAGGTCCCAGTAATTCACTTTTGCTTTTAATTCCCTTGCCTTTGGAGATGTGTCGAGTAAGAGATTGCTACGACTGAGGTCAGAGAGGTCTTTTCCTGCTTTCTCCTCTAAAGTTCTGATGGTTTCCTGTCTCACATTTAGGTCCTTTATCCATTTTGAGTTTATTTTTGTAAATGGTGTGAGAAAGTGGTCTAGTTTCAACCTTCTGCATGTTGCTGTCCAGTTCTCCCAGCACCATTTGTTAAAGAGGCTGTCTTTTTTCCATTGGATGTTCTTTCCTGCTTTGTCAAAGATGAGTTGGCCATATGTTTGTGGGTCTAGTTCTGGGGTTTCTATTCTATTCCATTGGTCTGTGTGTCTGTTTTTGTGCCAATACCATGCTGTCTTGATGATGACAGCTTTGTAGTAGAGGCTGAAGTCTGGGATTGTGATGCCTCCTGCTTTGGTCTTCTTCTTCATAATTCCTTTGGCTATTCGGGGCCTTTTGTGGTTCCATATGAATTTTAGGATTGCTTGTTGTAGTTTCGAGAAGAATGCTGGTGCAATTTTGATTGGGATTGCATTGAATGTGTAGATAGCTTTGGGTAGTATTGACATTTTGACAATATTTATTTTTCCAATCCATGAGCAGGGAATGTCTTTCCATTTCTTTAAATCTTCTTCAATTACCTTCATAAGCTTTCTATAGTTTTCAGCATACAGATCCTTTACATCTTTGGTTAGATTGATTCCTAGGTATTTTATGCTTCTTGGTGCAATTGTGAATGGGATCAGTTTCTTTATTTGTCTTTCTGTTGCTTCATTGTTAGTGTATAAGAATGCAACTGATTTCTGTACATTGATTTTGTATCCTGCAACTTTGCTGAATTCATGTATCAGTTCTAGCAGACTTTTGGTGGAGTCTATCGGATTTTCCATGTATAATATCATGTCATCTGCAAAAAGCGAAAGCTTGACTTCATCTTTGCCAATTTTGATGCCTTTGATTTCCTTTTGTTGTCTGATTGCTGATGCTAGCACTTCCAGCACTATGTTAAACAACAACGGTGAGAGTGGGCATCCCTGTCGTGTTCCTGATCTCAGGGAAAAAGCTCTCAGTTTTTCCCCGTTGAGGATGATGTTAGCTGTGGGCTTTTCATAAATGGCTTTTATGATCTTTAAGTATGTTCCTTCTATCCCGACTTTCTCAAGGGTTTTTATTAAGAAAGGGTGCTGGATTTTGTCAAAGGCCTTTTCTGCATCGATTGACAGGATCATATGGTTCTTCTCTTTTTTTTTGTTAATGTGATGTATCACGTTGATTGATTTGCGAATGTTGAACCAGCCCTGCATCCCAGGAATGAATCCCACTTGATCATGGTGAACAATGCTTTTTATATGCTGTTGAATTCGATTTGCTAGTATCTTATTGAGAATTTTTGCATCCATATTCATCAGGGATATTGGCCTGTAGTTCTCTTTTTTTACTGGGTCTCTGTCTGGTTTAGGAATCAAAGTAATACTGGCTTCATAGAATGAGTCTGGAAGTTTTCCTTCCCTTTCTATTTCTTGGAATAGCTTGAGAAGGATAGGTATTATCTCTGCTTTAAACGTCTGGTAGAACTCCCCTGGGAAGCCATCTGGTCCTGGACCCTTGTTTGTTGGGAGATTTTTAATAACTGATTCAATTTCTTCACTGGTTATGGGTCTGTTCAAGCTTTCTATTTCCTCCTGATTGAGTTTTGGAAGTGTGTGGGTGTTTAGGAATTTGTCCATTTGTTCCAGGTTGTCCAGTTTGTTGGCATATAATTTTTCATAGTATTCCCTGATAATTGCTTGTATCTCTGAGGGATTGGTTGTAATAATTCCATTTTCATTCATGATTTTATCTATTTGGGTCATCTCCCTTTTCTTTTTGAGAAGCCTGGCTAGAGGTTTATCAATTTTGTTTATTTTGTCAAAAAACCAACTCTTGGTTTCATTGATCTGCTCTACAGTTTTTTTAGATTCTATATCGTTTATTTCTGCTCTGATCTTTATTATTTCTCTTCTTCTGCTGGGTTTAGGCTGTCTTTGCTGTTCTGCTTCTATTTCCTTTAGGTGTGCTGTTAGATTTTGTATTTCGGATTTTTCTTGTTTCTTGAGATAGGCCTGGATTGCAATGTATTTTCCTCTCAGGACTGCCTTTGCTGCATCCCAAAGTGTTTGGATTGTATTTTCCTTTTCGTTTGTTTCCATATATTTTTGAATTTCTGCTCTAATTGCCTGGTTGACCCATTCATTCTTTAGTAGGGTGTTCTTTAACCTCCATGCTTTTGGAGGTTTTCCAGACTTTTTCCTGTGGTTGATTTCAAGCTTCATAGCATTGTGGTCCGAAAGTATGCATGGTATGATCTCAATTCTTGTATACTTATGAAGGGCTGTTTTGTGACCCAGTATGTGATCTATCTTGGAGAATGTTCCATGTGCACTCAAGAAGAAAGTATATTCTGTTGCTTTGGGATGCAGGGTTCTAAATATATCTATCAAGTCCATCTGATCCAATGTATCATTCAGGGCCCTTGCTTCTCTATTGAACGTGTGTCTAGATGATCTATCCATTTCTGTAAGTGGAGTGTTAAAGTCCCCTGCAATTACCACATTCTTGTCAATAAGGTTGCTTGTATTTGTAATTGTTTTATATATTTGGGGGCTCCCGTATTCGGCACATAGACATTTATAATTGTTAGTTCTTCTTGATGGATAGACCCTGTAATTATTCTATAATGCCCTTCTTCATCTCTTGTTACAGCCTTTAATTTAAAGTCTAGTTTGTCTGATAGAAGTATGGCTACTCCAGCTTTCTTTTGACTTCCAATGGCATGATAAATAGTTCTCCATGCCCTCACTTTCAATCTGAAGGTGTCCTCTGGTTTAAAATGAGTCTCTTGTAGACAGCAAATAGATGGGTCTTGTTTTTTTTATCCATTTTGATACCCTATGCCTTTGGTTGGCACATTTAGTCCATTTACGTTCAGTGTTATTATAGAAAGATATGGGTTTAGAGTCATTGTGATGTCTGTAGGTTTCATGCTTGTAGTGATGTCTCTGGTACTTTGTCTCACAGCATCCCCCTTAGGATCTCTTGTAGGGCTGGTTTAGTGGTGACAAATTCCTTCAGTTTTTGTTTGTTTGGGAAGACCTTTATCTCTCCTTCTCTTCTAAATGACAGACTTGCTGGATAAAGGATTCTCGGCTGCATATTTTTCTGTTCATCACATTGAAGATCTCCTGCCATTCCTTTCTGGCCTGCCAAGTTTCAGTAGAGAGATCGGTCACGAGTCTTATAGGTCTCCCTTTATATGTGAGGGCACGTTTATCCCTAGCTGCTTTCAGAATTTTCTCTTTATCCTTGTATTTTGCCAGTTTCCTTATGATATGGCGTGCAGAAGGTCGATTCAAGTTACGTCTGAAGGGAGTTCTCTGTGCCTCTTGGATTTCAGTGCCTTTTTCCTTCCCCAGATCAGGGAAGTTCTCAGCTATGATTTCTTCAAGTACCCCTTCAGCACCTTTCCCTCTCTCTTCTTCCTCTGGAATACCAATTATGCGTAGATTATTTCTCTTTAGTGCATCACTTAGTTCTCTAATTTTTCCCTCATACTTCTGGATATTTTTATCTCTCTTTTTCTCAGCTTCCTCTTTTTCCATAATTTTATCTTCTAGTTCACCTATTCTCTCCTCTGCCTCTTCAATCCGAGCCGTGGTCATCTTCATTTTATTTTGCAGTTCATTTATAGCATTTTTTTTTAGCTCCTCCTGACTGTTCCTTAGTCCCTTGATCTCTGTAGGAATAGATTCTCTGCTGTCCTCTATACTGTTTTGGAGCCCAGCAATTAATTTTATGACTATTATTCTAAATTCACTTTGTTATATTGTTTACAT
The DNA here is from genome assembly GCF_022079265.1 of Lynx rufus. Lineage (NCBI taxonomy): Eukaryota > Metazoa > Chordata > Mammalia > Carnivora > Felidae > Lynx > Lynx rufus. The sequence continues at coordinate 124,975,736 of NW_025814823.1, read as the reverse complement.
CCTTTTTGATCAGTTGGTTAGCTGTTGTTATTTCCTGGAGATTCTTTTGAGGGGAATTCTTCCATTTCATCATTTTGTATAGAACTGCAGGGCACTTCCCCTGTGCTGTCTTGAATAACTTGCGCTGGTGGGTGGGGCCGCAGTCAGACCTGATGTCTGCCCCCAGTCCACCGCTGGGGCCACAGCAGACTGGTGTGTACCTTCTCTTCCCCTCTCCTAGGGGCGGGATTCACTGTGGGGTGGTGTGGCCCATCTGGGCTACTTGCACACTGCCAGGCTTGTGGTGCTGGGGATCTGGCGTATTAGCTGGGGTGGATCGGCAAGTTGCACAGGGGCAGCATGGGCAGGCTCAGCTTGCTAATCCTTCGGTGATCTGCTTCGGGAGGGGCCCTGTGGCACCGGGAGGGAGTCAGACCCGCCGCCGGAGGGATGGATCCGCAGAAGCACAGTGTTGGGTGTTTGCGCGGTGCAAGCAAGTTCCCTGGCAGGAACTGGTTCCCTTTGGGATTTTGGCTGGAAGATGAGCAAGGGAGATGGCACTGGCGAGCGCCTTTGTTCCCTGCCAAGCTGAGCTCTGTTGTCTGGGGCTCAACAACTCTCCCTCCTGTTGTCCTCCAGCCCTCCCGCTCTCCAAGCAGAGCTGTACTTATAACCTTCCAGATGTTAAGTCCCGCTTGCTGTCAGAACACACTCCGTCTGGCCCCTCCGCTTTTGCAAGCCAGACTCGGGGGCTCTGCTTGGCCGGTGGGCTGCCCCTCCGGCCCGGCTCCCTCCCGCCAGTCCGTGGAGTGCGCACCCCCTCGCTGCCCTTCCTACCCTCTTCCATGGGCCTCTCGTCTGCGCTTGGCTCCGGAGACTCCGTTCTGCTAATCCTCTGGCGGTTTTCTGGGTTATTTAGGCAGGTGTAGGTGGAATCTAAGTGATCAGCAGGATGCGGTGAGCCCAGAGTCCTCCTATGCTGCCATCTTCCTCCAGGACCAATAGTGCTGCTATAAACCTGGGGGTGCTTGTGTCCCTTCGAAACAGCACACCTGTATCCCGTGGATAAGTGCCTAGTAGTGCAACTGGTGGGTTGTAGGGTAGTTCTAGTTTTAGTTTTTTGAGGAACCTCCATACTGTTTTCCAGAGTGGCTGCACCAGCTTGCCTTCCCACCAGCAATGCAAAAGAGATCCTCTTTCTCCGCATCCTCCTCAACATCTGTTGCCTGAGTTGTTAATGTTAGCCATTCTGACAGGTGTAAGGTGGTATCTCATTGTGGTTTAGATTTGTATTTTCCTGGTGATGAATGATGCGGAGCATTTTTTCATGTGTCAGTTGGCCATCTGGATGTCTTCTTTGGAGAAGTGTCTATTCATGTCTTTTGCCCATTTCTTCAGTGGATTATTTGTTTTTTTGGGTGTTGAGTTTGATGAGTTCTTTATAGATTTTGGATACTAACCCTTTATCTGATATGTCATTTGCAAATATCTTCTCCCATTCTGTCGGTTGCCTTTTAGTTTTGCCAATTTTTTCCTTCACTGAGCAGAAGATTTTTATTTTGATGAGGTACCAATAGTTCATTTTTGCTTTTGTTTCCCTTGCCTCCGGAGGTGTGTTGAGTAAGAAGTTGCTGCAGCCAAGATCAAAAAGTTTTTTGCCTGCTTTCTCCTTGAGGATTTTGATGGCTTCCTGTCTTACATTGAGGTCTTTCATCCATTTTGAGTTTATTTTTGTGTATGGTGTAAGAAAGTGGTCCAGGTTCATTCTTCTGCATGTCGCTGTCCAGTTTTCCCAGCACCACTTGCTGAAGAGACTGTCTATTCCATTGGATATTCTTTCCTGCTTTGTCAAAGGTTAGTTGGCCATATGTTTGTAGGTCCATTTCTGGGTTCTCTATTCTGTTCCATGTTTGTAATTTTTAAATAAAATATAAAATATTAATTTAAAGGTTGGAAAAACAGAACATTAACAGTACCCCAGAAGTTTCGTCTAGTTTCCATCTTGATTATTGATTACAACCTTCTCTCACCCCGCAAAGGAAACATTCTTCAGGCTTTTGTGAAAATCATATACTTGCTTTCCTTCCTAGTTTTGTTGCCTATATGTGCATCTCTAAATAATATAGTTTAATGTTGCCTATTTTTAGGTTTATATAAATAGAATAATTCTGGTTTCTTTTGTGTCTTTCTTTTTACATAAGATATTATGTTTGCAATATTCATCTATGTTGTGACACAAACCTCTGGTTTATTAATTTCTACTGTGATACAGTTTCCCATTGTATGAATTCACCACAATGTATAGATCCATTGTATTAAGGATGGGCATTGGGTTGCTTCTGGTTTGGAACCGTTATGAACAACAGTGCTGTAATTCATATACAATCAATCTTGGGCACATATGTACAAATTACTCCAGGATACATATCTAGGAGCAGAATTGCTGGTTGCAGTGCATGCACACCTCAAACTGTTGTCCACTGTAGTTATAGTAATTCTTTTCCTCCATAAACAAAACCTGATACCAGGAAATAAAGTAGATGACAGAGCTGCTCTGTTTGAAACAGAGGTGGTATTCCTAGTGTTGACTTACTTTGTATGCTCTCTTGGTGCTTTTTGGTGGGTCTAACACACCTGTTCTCCAACATTCTGTTAGCTTCTCTCTTCTCTATGTTGCTTTGGAAGATAATGGGTTCCAGTAATTTTCCATTTCAAGGGCAAAAAGAGATCTTGACCTTCCGACCCCCAAATAGCATCTCTACTTAGGATTACTTTCATTAGGAAACCCAAGATTCTACTTTTAAAGTAGGTATTTCCTTAGACCCTCCCTAAGGAAATTCCTATTCCATGAAGAGCTAGAAAAAATTTTTAAAAATGCACACTCCCTCTTGGGCCTATCTATCCTCATTATGATTCTGAATTAGCTTGACTTGAATCTTGGCTAGAAGTAGAAAAATTATATCCAATAGTTATGTTTAAAAAATAGCTGAAAGCAATTGGATGAAAATATTCAAACAGTTTAAAGTGAGAGAGGATGAATCAAACTATTGAGTATTGCTGGAGGTATAAGGAGAATATTTGTACAGCATCTGGTATACTTGGATGTCACTTGTCTTGTTGTCATGAAACTGTGGTGGTGGTTTAAGGTTTAGAGGGAATTCATGCTGTTAAGAATTATTATTCCAATCAAAATGACAAAATATCGAAATGGAGACTTTCCCCATGTTGTCCTTTGCCAAAAAGCATAACAGTAAAGCAGGATTGATGCTGGAGCAGTCTGGGCAGTAGACAGGCCAATGCATGTAATGCATATCATTAAAAATAGTTAGCACAAAGAAATGGTTGTTATTGTGCTTCGTCCAAGTCGGACTTAGTAGCTAATTAAGTATAAGCTCCTTTTTTATTCCCATGGCCATATGCAGTTTTTGAATTCTTACAACACAAACTGTTTTAAAGAAGAAGTTAAATACAGAATGCATTGAGTTTGGTAGAAAAAGTTTAAAGGTCTGCATTTTCCCACCAAAGCTATTTAATATCAGCTGCAGAGTGGGTGTGTGTGTGTGTGGAAAGGTTGTGACCTCCCTTATTTTTACAACCATTGCCATGATTTCATAATACTGGCAGCAGTCACCCAGAGTGAAGAAGTAGACTTTATTACAGTAATTATATGCCAGAATGTGGGTATTAAAACAGAAAACTTTTCTACTGATAATAAATGTCAAGGGAAAAATGACTGTACCCAACAAATAGCCTTTCATCAGTGTTTTTAATATATTAATGGCCTCAATGAAGACCAAGATGTGTCCATAAGGTAGAAGCTCAGACTCTATATACCCTTTTTGCCTCATTTGCAGAATGGTAAGTAGGGCAGTTGAAGAATAGAAGCATGTCTTAGCAAGTTGGGTTTATTTTTCTCTGTGGCATAAAGTCACATATATTTTCACTTGAGCAGATATACCTATTTTTTTTTTTTTTTTGCAGAGAGGTTAATTGTGACCATAACTGAGTTATTCTATTGTTTCTGGATCACTTCACTGCTTTTCTCTGATTTTTTGGGGGGGGTTTTGGGAGCTGGGAGAAGTAAAGCAGCATGAGAACTTTATCTTGAAATATGTTAGTTTTCTGACTATTAAAAAGAAAAAGCTCAAATAAGGACAATAAAAGACACAAATAAGTACCAGAAAGTGTAACTTTTTAAAATAGACATATTCTGAGCTATAGGCTTACAGGTACTAAATTATACTCATCAAGTATTAATTGTGGGATTTATCAGTACATCTCTGAAATAATAAATGTGGTCTAAATTTTGAACATTTACATCAGGAAAACATTTAATTCACTATGCAATTTGAATTTAGTGACAGGTTGATTGATCCCAAGAAATGCTAAAATTATAGACCTTTTTATTTTTGATTTCAGCAGACTTTGAAGTATACACCTGGACTTCTCTCCAAAGTGACCTGTTAGTATGCAGAAACTCAGTAGCAAAAATCAGAGCAAGATTTGGGTTCCCATTCTTCATTATATACAAATCTAGAGAACACACTTTTTCTTTTTGGATGTTTGGCTAGTTGCTAAAGCCATCCACATGATTTGAAGGTGACCTTAGACTTTTCACTGAAATCCAGTATTTTACTCCTACATACAATTAGTGCTTAACAGATGCTTGGATAATGAAATTGATTTTCAGTTTAGGGCCTGCTCTGCTTTGTCACATAAAGGACTTAGGTTCAGAATCTCCTGAAGTGAGTTGACTAGTGATGGTGACCCAGCCAGCATCTCAGAGGAGACTTGCTCTGGAAGGCATCAATCACTGATTCATAACAGCCTTAGGTGCTTGCCACTCCCACTCAGTTTCATTGCTCAAAATCCAGACCAGTCCTCAGGACATGACACTGATTGCTCTTCTGTGTTTTCTCTGTTCTCTGCAGTGGGTTTGTCTTTAACAATGAGCCATTCATGGGCACCCAGGGAGCTACCCAGGACCAGGGAGACGGCTGCAGGCCCTGCAGGCAGCTGGCTATGCTCCAGTCTAGATATTCTTGGGAATGTGGAATTATTTGAATCAAAGGGAAATAAATCTTTTGCAAATGTTAATACAAATGACTCTGGGAAGGGCTTGGTGCTAAAAGAGAGACTGAGAATTCTTGGTGCCTACAGAGTTATTTTTTGGCAGGGATTAATACTTGGTTGCCATGGGAATGATGAAGACAAAATAGTAGTCATATTTTTAATGGTTGTTCTTACTGTGTCATCTTCAACTGCCCTAGGTTGAAAAAACTTTTGTTTGAATCATTTGACTACTCTTGTCTCATGTTCTGTTTCTTTTTCTCTTATATTTAAGTTTGCAAACATACCTCTCTAAATCAGTTTGTGAATCAGTTATATCATATTTTCTTTGAGCATAAAGGAACAATTACTTTTAAAGTTTATACTTTAATTATATGCTTTCTCTGTCACAGGTTGAAATTAGAAGTGGTATACCCTGGGGATCTGAAATTCTGTGCACTTTTTTGATGGGATGGTGAGAGAAACTGTACAGTATGGGGCACAGTCCAGTGGGCCTGTGCCGAGTCTCCCCTTCACCACATCTAGCTAATGCCGCTTTAGGGTGATTAGTAAACATCCCTGAACTAGGTTTCTCCGTTTGTAAAATGAGGCTAATTAAATGACCACTGAGGTGCTATGAACCCTACAGAAAATGTATGTCCTATTACAGGGATGATGAATACTCAGCAAATATGAGGCCAATTCTCATTCTGTGTCCTTAACAGAAATCACACACAACTCAACGTTTTCCTTAAGCTACAGACTCCTTCTCAACATAATGCTCCAGGTAGCCACTTTCAACCTATAAGAGTTAGCATGTGAGATTTGTCAAATCACAATCCTTGGAACTTGAAAGACACTCAGTAGGTGGTAGTTCTTAATTATTACTATTCTTGCTAGTATTAACAGGAAGCTGTAGATAGAATAACAGGAGACACAGGAAGCTGTTTTTTGCTTTTGCCATTATAATTCAGTTTGTATCTAGAATTTTGAAGCTTATGTGCAGCAGTGGATATAGCTGATCACTTGCCTGACTTGAGAATACTGGTCTCTCATCTTCGTACATCTCTATGGTCCCTTACTCCACTTTCTTTGTTGGTTCCTTCTCCTCTCACTGACCTCCAAACATTGGAGTGTTTGAGGGTTCTTTTATTTTATTTTCTAACTTACCTTTACTAGGTAACCTCATTTGGTCTCATGGCTTTTAATACCATCCATATGCTAACAATACCAACATTCATATCTCCAGACTGGATCTCTGTTCTGAATCTTGTTGTATATTCAGTTGCATTCTTGGGATACATCTCTAATACCATGTGTCTGTAACAGAATGTGTCTATTAATTGGATATCTAACATAGGCATCTTCAGCTCAACCATTAAGGGTTAAACCCCTGATTTATAACCTCTTCACCTGCAACCCAAATCTGCTCCTCCCATATTCTTCTTCATTCTTGCAAATGGCAATTCCACCCCATAGTCGCTCAAGTGGAAAACCTAGATGTCATCAATTCTTCTCTTTTCTTCACACCCCATGTCCAATTCACCAAAAAATCCTTTGGTTTCTGCCTCCAAGAATATTACTACTTCTTACCACTTCTACCACTGCTATCATAATCCAAGCCACCATCATCTCTCATCTGTATTATTGAAATAGCCAGTAATAGGCTAAAATTGTTTTTCAGCACACAGGCAGTGTGATTCCTTATGTGGAAATGAGAACATGTTACTCCTCTGTTCCATACCGCCCATTGCCTTTCCATTTTACCTTGAGTAGAAGTCACAGCCCCTACAATGCATTGTAAGACCCCACACAGTTGACTTCAGCCACCTTTGAGACATCATTTTCTTTTTCCTTCCACTGTCTCCTTGACTTGTTCTGCTCTAGCCACACTGGCCTTCTTGCCATTCCAAGAATATGCTATTCCTGATTCAGGCCTTTACCCTTGTTGGCTTTCTTTAGAAAGCACTTCCTCCAGGTGTACACAAAGCTTGCTTTCTCATTTCTTTTGTTTCTGTTTATCAGCAAGGCCATCTTAAATATAATACATAGCACCCAACCCTCCCTACCTCTTCTGCCTGGCACCCATTCTCCTACCTCCCTTGCTTTCTATTTCCTCCATGGCACGTATCAACATCTAACATATTATGGCTTTACTTGTTTGTTTATTAGAATGTAAGATTTAAGAGGGCAGGAACTTTGTTCTCTGTTGTATCTCCGGCACCTGAAAAATTCTAGGTACATGATAAGCAGGTTTTTTTTGTCAATCTATTAAATGAATGAAACAAATGGATCTAAAGCATGAGTTTTTCTGCAGTATGAATAAAATAGTTGTCTACAGGGCCACGTAGAATTTATACAACTTGCTACATTTGATTAAGTTTTAGTAATCTTATTGTCTCAGTATATTTAATACTGAGAGAAGAAAATCAACACAACCACTGTAACTGAGGATAAAAATATATTTGTTTACTGTAATTTTTTAGTACCCTAATTTGTTTACTGTAATTTTTTAGTACCCTAATTTGTTTATTTTGGTAAATAGAGATGGAATACAACATGGGAAAGTGTTGATCTCATAGTTGATCTCCTTGAGGCTGACCAACTTTGGGTGGCTGTAAAACATATTTAAAATTGCCTGGATGCCACCTGACCATGTTTGCCCTGGGCTGGGCTTAACTAGTGACTCTTGAATTTCTACAAGGGAGTGCTAACCTCGTTGGGAAGGAGATGTGGGTCTTTAAACCTTATTGTGTGAAAAATATCAGTTGTCCATCTCATAGAATGAAAGAGTGGGTGAAGGCTGTTGAATGAGGTTTGGGATAGGGAAGGGAAGGGAAGGTATCAAACCTCTCTCTCTGAGAAGCATAAACATAGGGGATTTGGTCCTACTAAGTAACCGTATGACCTCAAAGTAGTCATTTCATTTCTTTGGGCCTCAGTTTCCTCACCAGAGAAGTGAGGAACTTAGCATACATTATTTATCAAGTTAATTCCAACCCTGTCTTTGGGTGGTACCATGGAAGTTTCAGATTCAGACTCTCAGATGTAATTTCCATTTAAATTGGAAATCTTTCTGAGGTCCAGTTTATTTTCTATAAAATAAAGAAGTTTGGTTAAAACAGACTGTCAGATTTTTCCCAAGTCTAGCATTCTTTGCTCCCATTGTGCTTTTGGATTTTATTCCTCATTTTTACTTTCTTTTACTTTAAAACATTTTTGGGGGGGGAATTTTTTTATTTTTTTGAGATTGTGGTCACACACACACACACACACACAATGTGGAGCTGTGTCATATACATTTGTATATGTAGTGTATGTATTTTGCTGTTTATGTACTCACTGCCTAGAGACAGAGTATGGAGCAGAAATGTATCCTTGTGGCTTGTTTTATGCTCTAAACTTGACAGTGAGAGGACAGGAAATGGCCCATTTTTTGTGACATAACATACTGAAATCTGTCTTTAACCTCATTTCTGGTCACTTCACATTGGAAACTGAAGTATTTGTATCTATCTATCTATCTATCTATCTATCTATCTATATTTTGAGAAAGACAGAGAGCGGGGGAGGGGCAGAGAGAGATTGAGGGACAGAAGATCTGAGGTGGGCTCCATGCTGACGGCAGAGAGCCTGATGTGGGGCTTGAACTCGTGAGTTGCGAAACCATGACCTGAGCCAAAGTCAGATGGTCAACCGACTGTGTCACTCAGGTGTCCTGAAAGTGCAGTATTTTTAAACTGCATTTACACTTCTCTTACTTCTCATTCCTGTGGCTTGTTTTTAAGGTATCTAGGTGAATGGTTCTGGCCCAGAAGCAGTTCAGTCAGCTGAACTTCTCAAAAGGCCTGGTCACACCTGTATCTTAACTTTGTGCCTCAGTTTCTACAAGTACAGAGAAATGGAGGAAATAAAAACTACTACCTGCATTCAGTACCATGTTTGAGATTTTCTAATAAAAGTTTCACAAAAGGGGCTGAGTGTTAATTTTTAACAAACGTGTGTGTTGGGGTTGGGAGAGGGCTTTTGAAAGATTGCTTATCAAATCTGTAATCCTTTCTAACAAGCATGTATAGGTGGAAACTCCAAGAGGAATTACTGGAATGGGAAAAACAATGGCATAGCTGATTAATTATGGGTTCAAATCCAATTTTTTACCGATTTATCTTGATTCTCTCTTCACAGAACAGGTTCTTCTAAATTCATTTTAACAGAATATATATAGAGCATCTGCTGTGGGTCAACATCCTCTCCCTGTGTCCTTTACACCCACTGTTCTCTTTCATTCTCACATCAACCCTTTGACGTAGCTATTTTTTTCCCCAACCTATGTCTGAAGAAATAGAGGCTCAGAGGGCACCTGAGTGGCTCAGTAGTTTAGCATCTGACTTTGGCTTCAGGTCATGATCTCACTGTGAGTTCGAGACCCACAGCAGGTGAGGTTGAGCCCCACAGTGGGTGAACTCAAGTCCCGCTTCGGGTGAGCATGAGCCCAGCTTTGGGTAAAAATACAAGTCCCGCTTTGGGTGAGCCCTGCTTCTCTCTCTCTTTCTCTCTTTCTCTCTCTCTGCTCCTCTCTCACTTGTGCCCTTTCTCTCTCTCTCTCTCTGTCTTCCCCTCCCCCTAAAAAGAAATAGAGGCTCAGAAATGTTGTGAGACTGTCCCAAAGTCACTGAGAACAAAATTGGAAATGAAACCCCTGTGTTATGTCTCCATCTCCTTTGCTCATTCCCCAATATGAGAGTTGTATAGTGCAGTGGGGTATGGGGGGGAAGATATGAATTAAAAAATAACCCAATAATAACATTTTAATCATCATTTTGTATGCCCTAAACTTATACAATGTTAAATTTTAATTGTATCTCAATAAAGCTGGAAAAATTATTATATTTATTTGAATATATATTGACTTCTACCTATGCAAATTTAATTTGGCTTTTTATCCAAGTATAAATCATCTGCTGTCACAACAAAAATTGTGAGAAATCAAAGTAGTGGACACTTTGTGATTGCTTAGAATGGTTTTATAATTTAATTTTTTGTGGTGTGGCTTATGGAAGTCTAGTATTATTCTGAAGATAAGCATTAATGTAAAAGAATTGACCATGACTGTGAACAGTCCTAGGCCTCATCTTTCCTGGATATGACCTGGCTAAATGAAAAATGGCTCATAGGCCTCTTGTCAGCGCTGGATAAGGGCACATGTGTGTTTTTTGGGAGTACTCTTGCAATTGAGATGACCCTTCTGAGTGGTGAGATCCTGCTAATGTCTCAGTGGTCCAGTTTGTTGAAGTGATCTGTCTTCATTTGCTTTGAGACATTAAGGCAGACCGAGGTTGAGTTTTTAAAGAATAGAAGAGAATTTGTGCACCAGTTCCTTCAAAGAAATCAGAGTTACAGAGGCCTTTTACAAATGTAGTGCTGCTTTGCTGTTGAAACATTGTGAACAAAAGTACTTATTTAACCACCTGGTTTTACCTGCCCAATGTGGTCTCTCCCCTTCTTGCATTCCTCAAATTCTGTATATTCTTCCAGACATAGCTGAAATCCTACCTTGTGAGGTCTCTACCCCCACTCCTTTTAGAGGTTATATGTCCTTTCTTAAGTGCTTAGAGCTCCCCCCATTCATCTGTCAGTCCATTGTTCATGGAGCTTGGACACCTCTTCCACTGACGTATGAAACAATTATCTGGATATTTTATTGTTTAACTTTGCATAAGCTTATATTTTATCTCCTTCACTAGATTAGATTACGTACTAGTTTAAAGAAACTAATCTAATTCTTTGAATGACTCAAGGCTTTGAAGATATTTGGAACTCAGTAAATGAGTGTTTCTATTAGATTTGATTAACTTACCATGAGAAAAATGGACAAGAGTCATGAATTCTACCCCGTAGGAAATCACTTTACTCTGCCTTCTTAGTAATTGCTTCTTCCCTTTTAATTTTTCCTCCAAAAGACGTTAGCTGTGAATTAGGTGTCTGCTAGTTCAGTGTAGACCATAGTAACATGTGCTTTTTTGTGTGTGTGTATGGCTTGAAGATTTTTAGGGAGAAGAAATCAACTTGGAGAGGAACAAGGAAGAATATGTTTTTAGAGTCTTAAAGGAAAGTGGTTAAGAAAATCAATATTGTAGGGACATATTTATGATATTTATATTTGTCATGGGTAACAGGGTAGTGAGTCCAGTGAAAGATTCACTTGTAATCTGTCCCTGAGTAATTGATTTACTCCCAGAGGGGGTCCAAAAATGGATTTCCGATTATATTTGGGATTGGAATACTTGTCTTAATTGGAACCTTCTCATTGTAAGGCTATTAAGAATATTAACAATCAGAGAGCAGAGGTGTACACAGTGTGATGAGAGACCAACCCTCGAAGTGGGCAGGTAGCCAGCCTCCCAAGAAACTTGTTTCTGATAACTTTGTGGAGGACGATGAGGTCAAAGGGTGGGTTCTGGACGTGCAGAACTTGTGTCCTCTTCCCTTGAAGGCCTCAGGCAGTGATAAAGTAATTAGTCACCACAGAGCATCATTGACTTCTCTGCTCGAATCAATGAATATTCCCATTGGCACTGACTTACTTAGTGGGAAAAAAGGTTACATGTCTAGAAAGAGGGAGGGAGTATTATTACAGTGTATTTTTCCTCCAATACTTTATTATGAAGGTATTTAAGCATAGAGGAAAGTAGAAAGAGTTACACAGAGAACACATATATACCCACTTAGTTTCTACAATGAATATTTTGCTGTAATTATTTTATTACCTATTTCTCCAGGCTTCTATCAATCCATCTAAAGAGTAGCATTTTATGAGTTTTGACAGGGGCTTTCACCTGTGTGATCCAAACTCCTATCTAGATACAAAATATAATATTTATCCCCTCAAGTTCCTTTATGCTCCTTTCCAAATAATCCCTGCTCCCCCCACCCCCAGAGACAGCCACTTTCTTATTTCTTTTATTGTAGATTAGCTTTGCCTATTTTAGAACTTTGTATGAGGTTTCTTTTGCTCGAATAATATTTTTGAGATTATCCATGTTGTTGTGTGTATCCATTTATTTTTAAACCAAAATAATATCTGTTAGTATCTAGAAATTCTCAGGTTAGCAGCTTCTTTGTAAAGTGGTAGCAGAAATAAAGGATTTTGTTTTTTGTTTGTCTCTTTGATATTTAAAAAATGCTAGTTGAGGGGCACCTGGGTGGCTCAGTCGGTTAAGTGTCCGACTTCGGTTCAGGTCATGATCTCACGGCTCGTGGGTTCCAGCTCCGTATGGAGCTCTGTGCTGACAGCTCAGAGCCTGGAGCCTGCTTCAGATTCTGTGTTTCCCTCTCTCTGTGCATCACCCCCCTCTCAAAAGTAAATAAATGTTAAAAAAATAAAAATAAAAAATGCAGGTTGAAATGGGTTCTAGTGACAGCTAGGTTGGCCCCTAATTTTCCCTAAGTAGTGGTTGAGGACCAGTGATTGGTCAGGTTCATGTAGACTAAGCTAAAACTGGAACCTAGATCTCCTGACTCACTGCTCAAAACAGTTTGAAAGGCAGCTGAGTGGGGTGGTTTTTTGAGCCGAAGCCATGTGAGACTAGAGAGTTTCGACAGAGCTTTGCTTTAGAGGATGTGAAACTACACTAACCTCATGTGACAAGGAATCCTCGGAGGCCTTGGTGTGAAGCCAGGGGAAAAAGTTTGATGCAGCTTCTGGTTACAGCTCCAAATCAGAACTCACTGCCCCTGTGTGACTTATGGTGAGCTTTCTGATTTGCAGTAAAACAAGACATGGGTCGGGGAAGGCTTTTATACACCAGCATGCATAGACAGGATAACATTAAAGGAACAAAAAAAGTCAAGAAAGGCACCTTCAACACGGCCCTCCCATAGGAAGAGACCTGGAGCTGAAAATAAAATATGGAGGGAACAGACAGAGCCTTTGTCTCCGATTCAGTCCAGGATGACAATGACCTGGCGGTGCCTGCTTGCCAGCTGTTGGCTGGCCTTTGTGAAAGTCCCTGATCTCTGGGCCAATGCTTAGTGGGCAGGTATCCATTTCATGAAGCCAACTGGCACTGCTGGCACCTTTGTTGGTGAAATGAGCCCAGTGACAGGGAACTAAGGCTGCTGGGCCACTTTTGCTACCAGCTGGCAGGTGCAAACCCCAAGGGCAGGTACCCTGCAGAGAGAGGGTTGGCGTTGTCTTGGTAACTAGTTAGAAAAGGACATTTCTTCTTCAAGGTCAGTTTGACCTCTTTTCTGCCAGGGGAATATTGTAAGAAGTGATTCTGTGACAGTTCTGACTTGTGTGTGAATGTGTACCTCGCCTGTTTTGAATGCATAACTCTTAATTGGTTCTTATTAATGTCATCTGTTGGACAAATCTGGGGTTGGTAGACTTGTTGGGGAAGTCGTCGTTGATGAAGATCAGGTCATCAGAGAAGTCCCAGAAATGAGAAGATCCAGTGTAAACCGAGGAGAACTGAACAAAGAATTCCAAAGGTGTTTCTAAAAGGCAGTCAGTCAGGTTAGACAGGTTTGTTGGGCTATTCCAGGATAAGAGATTAGTGTTGACTGTTTGAAGCATGTCACCCTAGATGTCCTTTGGCCAAACTGTCCTGGGCACAGGGGTGAGAGACCCTTGTCAGCTTGCTGGGTGCCTTACAAGTTTGACACAACGAGTTCATTGTTAAGAAGCAAGCTTTCCTAATCATTGTTGTCCTCTCTGTAAATCTTGCACTCATGCCTTTACTTGAGCAAATACATTTTTTCTGGCTTTGATTTAAAACTGTAGTTTCTCCTTGGTGTTAGTGTTACTGTATCTGGCTGTGATAAAAGCTGTTCTGACTCAAGTCGTTGGTTGGGTGTCAGTATTTTTTCCCCTATTTTGCATCTCTTGTGTATGTTTACATGGTGAGTCTGAGATTTCTGTTGGGAGAAATAATAGCATTGTAACAATATGGGGAATTTTACTCCGTTTTGTCCACTGGGATGCTATCAAAATTATTCAGATGGGATAGCACCCTAACCATGGGAAATATTAATTATACTGGATAAATGCTGAGCAACTTGCTTGCAAATAATACCATGGAAATAGTCCTTAGTCTCCTAATGTGTAAAATGAAAAGATTGTAGATTAGACGAATTCTTCATTTCCTTGCTAGCTAGTTTTCTAGGACTTTAGATTTGAATTCAAAAAAAGAAAGCTCTAAATAGATTCAATATTTACAAAATGACCTTATGAATTTTTACACTAGACCCTTATATTCAGCAAAGGTTTATAATTCATCCTCTAAGTCTAGGCACTTGGGGATATAGAAATAGATTAAGCATCATTTTCTATTCTGAAGGATCTCATGGTCCAATGGAGGATGGTTGGCAAGAAAAAATTCTCAAAATTGGCAAGAGTTTAAAGGCAAAATTCTGCTTGAAAAAAAGAAGTTATCTTTTGGTTTGGAAAAGCACCTCAATGGGCATATTTAATGTAGAGAGATGAGCCTCTGCCTCCTCCCCTCTAATCCCTCCTGCCCCCATTGGCAGGGCCAGGACTAGGGGGGTGTGAAGCACATGCCTTGGGTGCATGTGTGTGATCTTGCCTCACTTTCCTCACCCTAATTCTGGCCTGGTTCCAATAAAACAATAAAATTTGCCAATTTTGATTGTTTTAAATACTAATGCACTAAAATATCTAAAGGTTTAGACCAAAAATTGTATAACTGAGTTTAGGGTTTGGAGGGTTGTCATTGGAGAAAAACCTTGAGGGAGATGGAGTCCCTGGAAGATGATGGTGAGCACAGTCAAGAAATTCTTCATGGCAGAGAATGGTTAATAAATATTTATAAGAAAGATGACTAATAAAAGTTATGCTATGCTGCAGTTACCCCCTCTACTCTCCACCCTTCAGTTAAAAGTAAGATACATACAATAATCCTTGAATTTGTGCTGATGTGAGAAAAAGGAAGGAAGAAGGGTGGTGTCCAGCATGGGAGGAAGTGGTCTAGTGAGAGGAACCACGCACGATGTAGCAAGGCCTAGCTCTCTGAAATCCTTTGGAAAGAAGATGGAAAGGGTGGTGGGTCTGGAGTTTGCAAGGCATAGGATGTAACCATGAGCTCAGGCAACAGACATTGAAGCCACACCTGTAAATCAATAATTATGTTCTTTAGTGGATCTTTGGTTTGCTCCTCCATTCACCATGCTCCCTGCTTTCCTCTTGGGAAGCTGCCCTCTATGGGTCATATCAAAGGGCTCTCTTGTCCCCTGGCTTCCAGCTGGAATGACCAGTATTGAGCACCAGTAGGTAATTGGAAGGAGGGAGGAGAAAGCATTGACTTTTTCCTGGGGGTTTGCTTTAGGCCAATGGTATCCCTTTATTGATGGTTGCAGCTTTGTCTCATTCCTTATCCAGGCTCAGGGAACCATTTTCTCATGTTACCATTTTCAGGCTAAGGGTGGTAACAGAGCCCCCTGTTATTTTCTCTGGGGTATGCACTGTCTTTTGTGATTTCCTTGTACTTTGCTTCTTTGTAAAGAGTCTCTGTAATAAACTCTCTCCAGTGTCAGAGTGCTATTTGTCACTATTAAGACCCTATTGATACAGACATGAGAAATACTAAGAAAGATTGTTCAGATTGTTATAGGTTGACAGTAGGGGAAGCAGCCAATTGCCCAATGGGATGGGAAGATGGGTGGATATATAGGGCTTCATGGGTGATATTTGGGCTGAATCTTGTAGGATAAGATATTTCTCTGGGAGTAGGGTGAGCTGCAGCATGAGAACAGCCAGGTAGGTACTCATGTAGGTAAGCTCAATGGTCTGCTTACCTACATGGTCATACCTAAATGGTCATAAAAGACAGTGATTATCCAGTGGGCTTTAAGAAGCACAGGAAAGCTTAAACAATAAAATAGCAATCACCCATACTCCTGTAACCCCTGTCGATAATCTGGCATACTTTCCTCCAGAGTTTTTACAGTTGAGATCATACTCTGCCTATAATTTGGGATCCTTTTTTTTCTTTAACATTACATAATAAGTGATTTTCCCATAACTGAAAGAAGCTACAAATATCTGCTCCTTTTAGAGGTAGCAGAATAACTTTAAGGAACCAAGTGCTGGGGCACCTGGGTGGCTCAGTCGGTTGAGCATCCGACTCCTGATATCCACTCAGGTCATGATCTCATCATCATGGGATTCAACCCCACATCACCTACGCTATGGGCATGGAGCCTGCTTAAGGTTCTCTCTCTCCCTCTCCCTTTGCCCCTCCTCCCTCCCAAAAAAGAACCAGGTGCTATTACATCATGTAGAGGTACTATAATTTTGTGCTTGCTGAATTTAAAAAATTGCTACTAAAAAACCTGAGTACAGATGTATTTGTGCTTCAGGATTGCTGAATTATTGTAGAGTTTTTGTTGTTTTGTTTTGTTTGTATTTTTTAATGTTAAGGAAGATTGAGTTTTCCCTTGCTGGGTGAGAAAAAGGAAATGGTGCCTGGGACTCCATTCTGAGGGCTGGCCTGGTAACTTGGCCAGGAAGGGACTCTTTGTGGATGGACATTAGCAACAGTGATAGCTGAATTAAATTTATCCTGTTCTGGAATTACTTTCCAAAGTTTCCAGTCCTTCAATGTAAGCCTGAGAAATAGGGCCTTATGTTGGTAGTGCCTTGTGTAAGGGAGGGGCAAGAATAGAGTATGTGTGAAGGACAAAGGGCTGTGAGGAGTGGACAAGAGGGGCACATGGATTCAGAGGGACCAGGAGCAGGGATTTGGGGAGAGAGATGACTGGCACTCTCCCAGGAGAAGCATCCTGTGCTGATCCTCTGAAATACTGAGATGGGTATTAGACTTCTTGTGGTTCTAAGACTGCTATTTGGGTATTAATGGCAGAGGTAATCCTGAAGCTTGAAGAACTCAGGTTATAGTTCCTTCTAGTGGGAAGAAATAAGGGAAAACAAAGGAGGAAATGAATGAAGCGGCATTATGAAGGAAGGATTTGGTGACATTGTGTGGGAAGGTGCTAGGTATTAGCACTGGGTCATGGAAGTGATATTTCATCACAACAGAACTGCAAAATGATTGAGAAGAGTAAAAGATAATTTGCACAATGTTTTTGGACCTGGAGAGAGGTAAATTTCTGGAGAGAAGTAAACTTCTTTTGTAGGGCTGAAATGTGGCAAGGTAAGCTATGATTCAACTTAGTATTTGTAATAGGACCTTGTAGGAAAGGGATTGCTATGACCTCAAAAAGTAACAGAATTACCTGGGTTTTCCTTCTGATTGTTCATCCTATGATGAGACAAGTTCAAAACCTGAACTTAGCTGTGACTTTTTTTTTCAGTGAAATTTTTTTTCCATTAGAACCCTGAAATAAGTGACTTATTTATCCTCATGTTGTTACCCCGTTCATTTTTCAGCTCATGCTCTACCTCTGTGAGACATGAAGCTAGGGAAGGGCTTAGGGAAAATATCTGATGTGAAACATGATTGCATTTTTCACATGACTTTGCCAGATGGGGTGTCTGCATTAAAACTGAGGTTTCCCACCCTACAGCTGCCTTAGCTGAGTATTCAAACCTGCTTTGCAAGAGTTTGGATATGATATTCATGCAATTATCTGCAAATAATTTATAGAATGATTCTATTTTTCCCTGGGTAATGAAAATATAGTGCCTCTTTGGGGAGGCTTTGGAGAACCCCAGGACAATAAGGGGTAAGATTTTGGTGTTGCTTTTATTGTCATATTGATTAGATTAGCTTTGGTATAGAAATCTTAGAAAAGAAGACATAGGATTTTGGCAAGAAGGCTGTTTTAATAACAAATAATCTTTTTAAAAGATCAGAGACCCATTACCTAATGCATAAGGTAGGTTAAAAGGCCACTGCTTCTGCTATCTCCATAGAATTTTGTATTTGTGTAGTATGAAAAGCAATACTGACCACCCCTATCCAAAATCAATTTAAAGAAAACATAAAAATATTACCTTATGTCCAACAGTAAGATATTATTTTATGTGAGGTGTCTCTGGGCTAGAAAGAAAGACTGAGCTCTCAGGGTTCTGGCATCTGTTTTTGTTATATAGACATGGTTTTGAACATGGCATTGAAAGATCTCTAACATTAGGTTTCAGGGCTCTTTATCTGAGCTTCTCAGTTTTGCCTTCACTTTTATTTATTCTGAATGAAAATATAGAAGATATATTTGAGTATTTTTATAAATTTGAGAGGTTCTAATAACTGAGTTCATATTTTTAAAAGATCTCTATATGTTAAATTGATGGGTTGAAATGAAGGGGATAAAGTTTAATGAGAAATTAAGATTAGATCTTAGATTAAAAAAATGAATTGACTGGAGATGACTGGCTTAATAGAAGTTCATGTGAAAAGTCTCATGAGTTTTATCACTAGGAAGTTCAATGAGAGTCCTGTGTCCCATGACAAGCATCGACCCAAGAGTGCATTCGTGTAGGTAGGATCCTCCTATCAAGGATTGGTAATGGTCCTGTATTTTAATTTCGGCCAAATATCAGATAAGTTCCTTATCTTAAAGGGTTCAGGGAGTTTATCTAGACACAGTCAACCAGGTGGTAAAAATTAGGCAGCGGATCACATAGGAAACTTGCAGGATTCCCAGAAGCTACGATTTAGCCTGCAGAATAGCTCAGGAGGAGGCATGAGTGATTGCTGTGTAGAAATAGTTATTTGAAGGGTTGGGGATTTCACGGATTAGAGAATGTAGCATTGGGGCAAGACCTGGGTCAATGTCTGGACATTGTAAGGAAATTGTGTGATATTGGAAATTATCTGATGAGTAAGATTTGTTCAAAAGTGGAATGGACTGGCATGGGAAGAGAGGAGTCCCCTGACCCTGAAAAATGAGGCCAGATATCAGCCTTCTGGCTGGGAGGTTGTGGAGGGATTGAAGAGTAATGCTGTACTAGATCACTCTTCAGATTCTGTTCATTGATAAGTAGTCAAAATTTGTCTCTGGAGCTGACTCTCTTCCTTTTATCCCAGCTATTACTCTGGGAAAGGCACGATCACCTACATGCCATCATGGTATTTATCACTTATAGGGCTTAATGTCTAGAGCCCAGAGAAATTTATGCTTTGGTAAATTTCTTTTTTTTTTTTTTTGATGTTTATGTATTTTTGAGAGAGAGAGAAAGAGTGTGTGAGTGAGCGCACAAGTGGGGAAGGAGCAGAGAGGGGGATGGGACACAGAATCCAAAGCAGACTCTAGGCTCTGAGCTGTCAGCACAGAGCCTGATACAGGGCTTGAACCCATGAACTGTGAGATCATGACGCAAGCCGAAGTTGGATGCTCAACCAACTGAGCCACCCAAGTGCCCCTATGCTTTGGTAAATTTCCAACAAATAGGCATGCTTCTATTCATGCAGACCACCACTTACATCAACCTACAAACAATAGGAATGTTATAAGGATGGGAAATTTTCATGTGCAATAACAAGCTTCTAGAGGGAGAGATTTTTGTAGGGCCCAACATGTACCCCTTAAATGAAAACGTATAGGCATGCTTCTATATCCTCTGAAAGTATGAAGTCAAAATGGGCACAGAAAAATTAGAATCTGTCTGCTGTCCTTTGGCATTGTTGTGGGATTAAATCAATAAGAACAGAAGCTTGATCTTGGTATTTGATAAGAATTTTTAGCTACCACTTCCTATTCTACTTGAGGTCACTTTGTCTCGGCTTTGGAAGTGGGCAGTAAAGATGTAGTATTTGAACATGGCTGCAGTCATAAACTCTCTGCTTATTTCTTCTCTGTATTCTGTCTCCCAGCTAGCAAGGAAGGTAGAACAGAGAAGGTATCTGTGCCATGAAGAAGGCAAGATAGCAAATATTTTTGGGGTGCAGAACTGCCATCTCAGAAGATAAGAGAAAAGCCCGGAAAGGAGAAGAGAACTAGGGAGTATTTTTCTCTCTCATCCAGGAGGCTTTTGGGGACCCCTTTCTGAATCTGGCATTCCTCCTGTTAGTCTCTTTACAGACATGTTCAGGGACCCTGTGGAGTTCCTGAGGATTCCTGCAGCTGCTGGGGTCTTGTAGGAGATGGGCAGTGTGTCTCCCGGTCCTTGTTAGTCCCACAAATAGCCCATTGAGGGGAGCAGGAGAAGGGAGAGGCATCCAGGGCTGTCCCTGGGGTACCTCAATGGGGGCACTGTTCAGGCTTGGGTGGAAGCCAGCCCTGACACCATGCTAGTTGTTAAAGCCTCATTCTTCCCAAGGAGACGGCTGGAAAGGCAGCAGAGCAGCTGAGGCTCCAGAAAAGGTACTTCTCTTGTTCTTCACAAGGCCCAACTGACACACGAGAGGAAGCCACTTCCTTTTCAATTATTTTCTGTTGTTCATTACATTTACATCCCAAGCATTTTTCCTCTTCCTTCTCACTCTGGTTTTATTACTCAAGACCCGAAACTGATGGGTTTTTCCTTTCTCTCCCCAGTCTCAACTGAAACTTAGAAATGATGTCAGATTTTTCTGTTTTGTACCAGTCTCCTCGGGCAGCCCATCACAGAAGCACCCTGAGAAAGGCTGCAGTTTTGCTGTTGCTCTTGATACCCTGAATAGTTCAAAGTCTCTTTTAAAATGAAGAGTGGGGCTTTGGAGATTGCAAAGTACTAGATGCCCACTGCAGGAAATGTGTTATTTTTCCTACCCACCGTTCATACTCTTTTTTTTCTCATAACACCACCTCAGCTTTTTTTATAGGCCACCACATTCCAAGCTCAGCCTATAGGCTTTTATGGGGTTAACCAGACCATAGAAGCCCCCTCATTTCAGGTTGGGCACAGCACCCTGGCCTACCTACATCTTCTGTCTTCCTAGCTTTCGGTCCAGGATAGTTGGGACCCGGACTGGGCTACATGAAAGATTTTGTGGAAGTATTGTGTAAGAGACTCTCTGTTTTCACTGAGGCTGCCTGCTGGGTACTGTATAAGTTGGGAGCTTTGCTATCACATGGGAAGAGTCAATGTTAGAATATAAGTCACAGAGGAAAACTGAGCCAGAGTGACACTGATGATATAGGATGTAGACTGGATCCACCTATGCCTGAAGCCAGCACACTGACCTTTCAGTTATGCTGGTGAGTACATTCCCCCTTCCCTTTTTTAAATCTAATTTGAGCTGAGTTTCTGCTAGTTAAACCAGTTTCTGTTAGCTTAACTCTTTTAATTGCAATGAAAAGAATCCTAACAGATACTAAGTATTTTTCTGTTTCCTAGTCTTTGCTCAAGCCATCCCAGTGCCTTGCAATTGCCCCAAACTGTACCAGAGCTAAGATGTACTAACTTTGTTCAAAATTTTAGCATCTGTGAAAACAGGGGACTCACTCACTCAGTTCTCTGACCCAATAGGGGAACAGGTGGAATCACCACCTACATTTTCAGTTTGTGGTAAGGACCCCAGCCTTGGCTATTCATTCAGCAGTCATTAATTCTGTGTCTGTTACGTGCCACAGAATTGCTTTAAAGAGCTGACAGTTAAGCAGAAAAACTGGTATGAGTGGAAATAAGTTTAGCAGGCACCATGATGAAAGTCTGTGTCTGCTTCCATGGGAAAGAGAGAGTAGCCCAAGGAGAGAGTAGCCAGTTCTTATCTTAGCAGCATGAAGAAAGACCTCATGGAAGAGGTGGTGCTTGAGCTGTATCTTCAAAGATGAGTAGAGGTTTTTCAGCTAAAAAGAAGTGTAGGAACCATTTTATCCCAAGAGAGAAATGTGAAGTATTGTCTGAGTTAAAAATCTATCATCTGCAGAATGGAGTAGGCAGTTCAGTCTTGTGTGTTTAGTACTGACTGGTGTGCTGTACTGTCCAGAATACATCAGTCTGTGGCCACACTTGTCTTTCCCTTCTTCTCTTTCTAAAATTTGGAAGATATCTATAAAGTTCTTTTCCTGGTAACCAAGGCTCTGTAGACATTAGAGTTGATTGTGATGGGTAGACTAAGCATTCCATGTCTAGCCTCCAGCTTTATGGGCAAATCACTTGTGGGGAGATAGCAGTGTCAGCAGCTGCAGAATCTGTCCTACTTCAAGGTCATAGAACTCTATGCCTTCAAAATAAGTTGTCCAGCAGTAGCCCCTTAACTTCCTCTTTAGCCCGTCCAGTGATTTTGTAAGCACTCCAATCCCTATGCTAACTGCCTTGCAGTTGGAAATAACTAGAGTGAGTTCTGTTGTCTGCACTGAATTCTGACTGATGATTCCCCACTGTGAGGTCTGGAAGAGCCAAGACCTGATTATCTTGTTCTCCATTGCATCCCCAGTCACAGCTTGGATTTGGCAATAGTAGGTCCTCAGTAAACCAATTTTGAATAAGTGCATTAAAAGTTGTCTTATGTGTATGTATACACATGTGTATGTATATGCAAATAAAGCAACTCAAAAGATGCTGTAAGGCTTCACATGGTCAAAAGCCACCTTACTAGCAATAAGTGTAATGTTGTCATAGGCTAGTGGTTACCATGGAAGTAGAGTGTTCATAGAAGACTTACTAGAAGAGTCTTGGTGGAAAGGAACTGGATTCTGACAGATTAGCAGAAGTTGGATAAGAAAAAAAAGAGAGGGACATTTCAGACATTAGTGCTTAGTGCTAATATTACTGCACACTAATGATACATGTGCACTTATTCCTGAAATAAGGACTGAATTCCCTTTGAAATGCATATGGGCTCAAAAGTGAAGGGAAAAGGTCTTGGCATGATGTTCTTGGGTTTTGCCAAACCCTAATGTTGTGTTTGGAACCCTTCTCTGCCCTGTAGGCCACAAGAATTCCCCTGTCCCCATCTCATACCCACATCAAGCATGTTTCTGAATCTTCTGGGAAGCCACACAATGAGCAGTCAGATGTTTGATCCAGCTTCAGAACAAGCAAGGCAAGTTCTAAGTTAGAGCAGCAGAAATTTCCATGGGGAGCCTTTGCCCAGACTGACAGCCTCTGGTCCTCCTGATCTCCAGGACTGGGTGAAAGGTTTGGTGGACAAATCTCTCTTCAGTATACTGTGATTACAAGGGAAGTAGTGTGATTGAAGACTTCTCTACCTGCCAGTCAAGTTGATCAGTATCAGCAGAGGGCAATAGGCTTATGAGCCCTTCTTTACATGGGAACCAACCCAGCCAATGCTGGTGTTATGTATTGTAAGAAAGAGAGCAAATGTCTACAGAACCTTTGCAAGCCTGCAAAATCTCTTCTCACACTGCATTCAGGTTAATAAAAGGGGGTGGATGGGTAAGACAAAAGCTGTGTGGTGTCCATATATATTGTGTAAGAAGGTAAGTGAACACCTGCAAAGATGAATACCTGAAAGCTGGGCTGTTGCTCTGGACCTTCAGACTTCACCTGATTGATGTGAGTCCTCTTTCTCATATGTTTAAATGAAATACTTTGGGTATTAGGAATTTAAAATTAGGAGACTCCTAATGATGATAGAGGAATATGGGCCTCTAAAGCTTCCATATTTGATATGCTCTGAGACGTTATTGTTTTTTATTTAACCTGACCTCCCGTTCTATAGAGCTATTGAGTAAATTTATTAATCTCTCTAAACTTCCGTTTCCTCATCTGTAAAGTACTTGTTGTGAGGGTTAAATGATAAAATGCATGTATACTCTTTAGCCCAGAGCCTGACACAAAGTAGACCTCAGTAGCCACACTAACTGTTATTTTCAGCGTATATAAGGCCATCAATTCAAAGATTGTGGACAGATTAATTGTTGAACCATGCTGTGTTAGAAATAATAAATCTTGAGATGTCTCCTGGTCTCTGCCCTTGGCTTGTTGGGTAGCTTCAGTGACTTGCATTAAGTCTGCGGTGGAGAGAGATGGGACTTAGCATGATATCAGGTCCTATGATAAGGACTTGGAGGGGGGCACCTGGGTGGCTCAGTTGGTTGGGCGACTGACTTTGGCTTAGGTCATGATCTCACAGTTTGTGAGCTCAAGCCCCGCATCAGGCTCTGTGCTGACAGCTCAGAGCCTGGAACCTATTTCAGATTCTGTGTCTCCCCCTCTCTCTGCCCCTCCCCTTCTCACACTCTGTGTCTCTCTGTTTCTCAATAATAAATAAACGTTAAAAAAAAAAGGACTTGGAGGGGGTGTGGTTGCCCAGAAGCTCATAGGACCTAGGTAAGTGTCTCACTTGAGTGACTCAGTCTGAGACTGTATAAGTTTGTAGGATCCATAATCAGGAAAGTGGTGGTGGTTAGACTCACATTTGAGCACTAGGCTTTGAGAAAAATAGGGATAAACTAGAGGATGTTATGGGATGATGAATGTTTTCTGAATCACACCTCCTGAAGTCAAGTGAAGGGGCTGGAGAGATAAATTTGGGGAAGTGGGGGTGAGGGTGACTGACTCAAGCTTCCAGTAATTTGAACATTGTTCCACGGTAAAAGCTGTGATGGGTGGGTGGGAATTCTGGGGAGGCATTTTCAGTTCTCTTGCTGAAAGGATGAGTGGGGATGAAGTTGGGATGAAGATGGTAGAACCTTTTAGAAATTAGTGGAATGGGCTGCCTTGCAATGCACAGTCTCTAGAGCTGTTAAGCTAGATAGGTTGGGAAGATTTCTGTGCAAGGCTGAGGAAGGTTTCTGTGCAGGAGTATTTGGGAGAGAGTTCAGCCTTGTGGGGGAGAAGTGATGGCCAAGGAAGATTTTCCTGAGGAAGAAGTAGACAAGATTGGAAGAATGAATGGGGAGAAGAGGAACAGGGAAAGATAGAATTTGATGGGTGCTGAGAACTGAAAGTGGTTTGGTATGGCAGGAGCATAGGTGTGATGGGGAGTGAGTAGTTTGGAGAACAGAGAGATTTTAAGGGCCTTTTGTATTATCCTTAGGAGACAGGATTTTATTCTAAGGGTTTATGGAGGAGCCACAGAAAGGCTTTAAGCAGGGGAGTAACATGGCCAGATGTTATTATAGAAGGATTACCGTCACTCCATCAAGAATTGAATAAAGGAAGAAGAGAGTCAGCATTTTCTGAGAACCCACTGTGAAGTGGATGCTTCAGGTAAATGAGAGCATCCTGGGATGCGTGGGTAGCTCAGTTGGTTAAGTGTTCAACTCTTGGTTTTGGCTCAGGTCATGATCCCATGGTTTGTGGGTTTGAACCCTACATCGGGCTCTGTGCTGACAGTGTGGAGCCTGCTTGAGATTCTCTGTGTCCCTCTCTCTCTGCCCCTCTCCTACTTGCTGTCTATCTCTTTGTCTCAAAATAAATAAATAAACATTTATTTTAAAAAATGAGAGTGCCCCACACTCACAACCACTCTCTCTGGATGGATAATTATCTTAATTTCATAGACAAGACAATTAAGGACCCAAGAGGTGCCTAGCCCTAATCCATCTTTCATGTGACCTAATGCTATAAGACCCTTTTCCTCCTGGCTGGAGATAATAGGCAAGGACCTTTCTGACACTTTTTCCCAGGAATTTGGGATTGGTGTTCTAAAGCAGCCAGTTTATTTTTCTATGTAGCTGGACACTTGGTAACTAGGGTGCAGCCACATACCCCTATGTGGATGGAGAAGCAGAGAAAAGGCATTATAGGGAGAGAAGAAAGCAGCACATAGATAAGCAGAGAGGAGAGATACAAAGACAGTCCTGCCCAGGGCTTTTTGGTTCTTCTTACAGTCCATCTGAATTTCCTGAGATTTCCTATATCCTTATCACATAGTTCTTTTGGTTTAAATTAGCTAGAATTCATTTGTGTTAAAATGGAAAGAAATGGATTCATCAGTGTTCCTAAGGGGGACTGAGGAAGGCAGGCAGTGAGATAATGTGAAATCCACTCCCCAATGTGCTGAAAATGGTGGGGATCAGGTATTGGGAAATGGAACCATGCTATGCTTCTCATAACTCCCCAGAGAATTACTAAACTGACAAAATGCTGAGTGAGCCTGGGTTTCTTGTGGGAACAGAGAAGGGGATGGACTCTGAGGACATCCTCGTGTGGGTTCTATTGAGACAACACATGAGAAGGCAGCAGGGCAAAGGCAAAGAGGAAGATAAATGAAGGCAGGAAAATTGTGGGAAGGGGATAGAACTATATCAAGCCTCAGAAGGGGGATTCAGGCCAAATTTAACAAATCCAAGAGAGTAGAAATGTTTGAGCACACATCTGCCTTACAACTGACACCAGAGGCTTAATTTATATAATACTACAAAGTTCTATTTATTTTATTTTTATAGAAGCAGTGCGTGATGATCTTCTTGTAAAATTCCAAGTTATAAATGTATGTGGAGTATGTAAAGTCCCCACTTTATACCCAAATATTTACAAGTGAAATTATGGGTGAAACCTGGCCAAGCCCTGAAGAGTACAGTCAAGGGTGAAAAGGGTCCTGGACTATGTAGGAAGTAGGTGAGAGATGAGAGCACAGCACTGTCCTTCATCCTAGTGGATGTGGTAACAATGCCTGGGGCAGGATTTGCTTTTATTTAGCCTATAACAAGCATACATTAAACAATATCTGTTCTGTAATTTTTTGTTTTGTTTTTAGAGAGGAAGGTACAGAGGTTTCCTATATACCAATTGTGCCCATACCTCCATAGCCATCTCTGTTGTCAACACCCCCCACCAGAGCGGTACCTTTGTTACATTCCATGAACCTACATCCGTACTTCATAATTACCCATAGTCCATAGTTTACATTAATAGTTAATAGTCCATAGTTTACATTACAGTACTCTTGGTACTGTTGATTCTGTGGGTTTGTGAATGTATAATGACAAGTAGCTACCATTATAGGGTCATACAAAATTGTCCTAAAAACCCTTTGTGTTCTACCTATTCATCCCCCCCTACTCCCTCTTCTGGCAACCACTGATCTTTTTACTGTCCAGAATGTCATATAGTTGGAATCATACCCTGGGGCATGATTCTAAGCCTTCCTGAATGTTTCTGACAGTGGGTACAGTAGACAGAGCCGGGCCAGTTGGTGTCAAAGTGGTAGGTGCCCATGGGACTACCCACCTCCCTGATCTGTTCCCAGTCCCCATCATGAAGAAGCAGGATGAAGCTAGAGTTGCTTGCTCCAAAATCTCACTTGATTGCCTGTGCTATATAGCCTTTGTCAACTGTTTCTGAACCAGTCATTGAGAAAGAGACCATCAAGAAATTAATTTTTTTTTGTCTTTTGTCAACTATCCTGATGCAGAGCATTTCAATCAAAGGTTTTGCTCAATTTGAAGTGTTGGTTAATTGGGACTGAGTAGGTGAATCATATGTTTGTCTTGGGGAATTATTGGGCACCAGCAAGGAGTTAGCGACCAGAAACAGCATGTATAGCTGGAGGGTTTTTTTGTTTGTTTTTTATTGATTTGAAAAGGAATTTTTTTAATACACTTGGTAAAAAATTAAGACAAACAGAAAAATTTTAGATAAAAAATAAAAAGCCTCTCTTCTTACCTTCATTCCTAATGGTATGGTCTGAATATTTCTCGCCACCTCAAAACTTATATTTTGAGGTCATAACTCCCAAAGATGATAGTATTAGATGATGACCTTTGAGTGCTGATTAGATCATGAGGGCAGAGGCCTCATGAATGGGATTAGTGCTTTGCAAAAGAGGCTCCAGAGAGACCCCGGTCTTTCACCATGTGAGGACACAGTGAGAAGTTGCTGTCCTATGAACCAGAAAAGGGGCTCTCACCAGAAGGTGATTATACTGGTACCTTCACCTTGGATTTTCCAGCCTCCAGAACTGTGAGCAATAAATTTCTTTTGTTTTAAGCATCCAGTCTGTAATATTTTGTCATAGCAGTTTGAATGGACTAAGACACCTACCTTTACCATTTTCTTTCCTAGAATTAAAAAAAAAAAATGTACTAATGGCCTATTTGTGGAAAATTTTAAAAATTTCAAATAAAGTTTCATTGACCACCTTTGTACATGTATTTTTGGGTACTTTAAAAAATATTTATTTATTTTTGAGAGACAGAGACATAGTATGAGCAGGGGAGGGGCAGAAAGTGAGAGGGAGACAGAATGTGAAGCAGGCTCCAGGCACAGAGCCTGATGTGGGGCTCAAACCCACGAACTGCAAGATCATGACCTGAGCCAAGTTGGATGCTTAACTGATAGAGCCACCCAGGTACCCCTATTTTTGGGTACTTTTATATCTATAGAATACATTTCTCATAATGTAATTTCTGAGTCAAAATGTATGTACATTTTTTAACTTTGCTAGATGTTGCCAAATTTACTTTTGCAAAACTATACTTACGGAGACTTCTACCAACAGTAAGTGACTGTTTCTCCACATTGTCACCAATATGGAGGATTACCAAACCTTTAGTATTTTCCAACCTGATAGGGAAAAACAATGACTTGTTTTGATTTTTTTTACCTTTTTAATGTTGAGTAATGTTGTACACCTATTATCTCTTTTTTTTTTTACTGAGCAGTTAATTTCCTTTGTTCTTTTGTCTTACTGAATTATAAAGATTCTTTGTTTATTAAGAAACCATACCTTTCTCAGATATATTTCAAGAAATTTTCTTCAGTTTTTGTCTTTGGACTTCGTTTATGATGTCCACCGTATTTGCCATATGGAGGTTAATTATTATTATTATTATTATTATTATTATTATTACCGAGAGAGAGAGAGAGAGAGAGAGAGAGAGAGTAAGCTGAGGAGGGGCAGAGAGAGGGGAGAGAGAGAATCTTAAGCAGGCTTCATGCCCAGCATGGCACCCAACTTAGTGCTTGAACCCACCACTGTGAGATCGTGACCTGAACTGAAATTAAGAGGCAAATGGTTAAACTACTGAGCCACCCAGATGCCACTGGAAGTTTATTTCTTAATCTAATTTTTATTTTTGGTAGATACATTCATCAGTCTTTTCCTTCTTGATGGCCTGAGTATAATGGCCCATGCTGGGAGAAAGAACACAAAGACAGCCTTCAAGAAGAGGGAGAGCTACAGCTGAGACACCATTCATTCTAATGGAAACACTGGGTCATCTGAGATTTCTCTATAGTCATTAGGAAAAGCAGTGCAAAGAAACTTCTTTTTTCTGTATTGGGGTGAGAGTGAGGGTATGTTAGAATTAAGGAAGGTGAAGAGTTGAGAGGAAGAACATCTCCAAATGCAGCCTGGTAAGGGAACAGGAAAATAGAGGCTAAGTTACAAGTGAAAAAGGTAGCCTGTTCTTATGTTCTGAGGCTTATTTAGGGTGTGAAGATAACTGTGGGTGGGTAGGTGCAATAAGAAGGTAACTGCAGGTCTGGCTTAACCACCTCTTCTGGTTCCACTATCTCTGGTAAGTTGACCTTTCCTCTCTTCTCCATCTCCATCCCCTTTTCTCTGCAGCTTAACTCTAGTCTGGACAACGAAAATAATCACATCCCACAGAAGACACATTGCCTATGTCCTGGGGTGAATCTTATTCTGAGGACCAGTGGCCTTGGGGTCCTTGGGGATGGAGGTTAATGATCCTTGAGGATGGAGGTTGATATTGCTGTGGCTCTTCCATTCTGGTCTTACCAGATGACACTTCTCACTGAAATGCCCAAAAAGGGAAGGAGAAATTTGTAAGGTATCAATACTGTGAGAAGGAGCTATTTGGAACCCTGACAATTTGACCCTTGTCCTTTCCTATTTAGAAATTGACTTCCTAAATTGGACATCCCCCTTTGCTGCTTGTTTTTTCCTAGATTTCTGATCTTTGGGCATTTTGTATCTCCGGCTCACTCTACTAGAGGAAAGAGAGAAGGTACATTTTACACCAAGCACACTTGCCACTTTACTAATCACTCAGCAAGCCAATGTATGGCAACTAACCAATGCTAATGTCTCAACTGAGGTTTGGGATTGTGCTAATGTGAGGTCAAACTAACAACTGAGGATAGAGGGGGGAATAAAGGCAGAAGGGGAGGAGATGGGTGTGGCAAAGCTGTGGTGAACGTGGTGGATGAAAATGAACAGAAGAGGTTGGGAGGTGGCAGCCTCTCTTGTTTCAATCACTGTAATTTACACCCACCACAGCAGCAGTGAGGTTCCTTAAGTTGACTTGCACTTGACTTGCAGAGAACTTTGGGGGCAGTCCGTTATCCATGTTGGAAGTAGGGGTTAAAAAGTAAGGATGCAGTGAATGAGAGAAAATCCTGCCCTGCTGAAGGAGTGCTCAGCAGGTTCCAGGGATTGTTGTGAATACAGACTTTCTCCAGGCTGATTAAATGGAATTAACTCCATGGTCTGGGATTGTACAACCTCCCGTTGCTCTCATCTCTCCAAACCCTTGTTTTACCTCTTCAGAGCCTCCTGGAACCCTGAGGAATTTATTAATGAGGTCCAATTACAGGAAATTTCAGGTTTTTAATCAACTCTGGATGCATGACTGTAGAGTTCAGCTCAACCCCCTTGAGAAAATGTATATTAAACAAGATTTCACTTGATTTCCCTGCTGTTTTTCCATGTCTCGCCGTCTCCCTCTTTCCAATCATCTGTAACTTCCCCACCTCTGCTCCCCCATTTCTCTTCTGCCCTCATCTTTCCACCCCCCAGCTTTCACACAGAGGAGTGGACTTCAGCTGCCCCCCCCCGCCCCTTTTTAAAATGCAGGACAAGCAGACCACAGCAGACTGGTAGACAGCTGGTTTCTGTCCAAGCCCTCCCCAAACCTAATTTGTGGCTTTCATCTAGGTGTGCTGGAAAGACTTTTCCTGGTCATTTCTACCCAGTCCACTGTTCGCAAACAACCTTTGTTTCCTCTTCAAGGATATTTTTGAAGACAGATCAGAGGCTTGAAAACACTTGGAATAACTCTTTAAACAGGTTTTCCAAACACTGATGGCCGGAAACAAAGGAGGTGGGTGGGAGCATCAGCCCTGAATAATGTTCTATTTATCATCCAGTGTTGCCTCAGGCCCTGCACAGCTTTGGGTTCTCCTGGCAAGTCTGTGGAAATTTTGTAGACTTCCGGGGCTTGGTCTCTGCGGAGGCTGCTCCTTACCCTGGGAGAGATGGGCCCTCCACCAGCTGCTGTGGGAATGGCACATCTGGCATTTCAGCAGCCACTTCCTCCCCAGGGAAAAGCCAGGACTCCACCCTGTGCAGTTTCACAAAGTGATGCTGGGGCTCCTGGGAATGCAGGAGTGGTTGTGAGCTGTTAACATCCTCCCGACTCCTGTGGGGCCTGCAGGCTCTGCTCAGCTGATTAAACATTCTTCATGTGGGGAAGACATTTAAAGTGACCATTGCATGGCATGCCCAGGCTTTTCATAGTTGGAAATTTTATTTAACAAGGTGGGAAGCCCAGTTAAAAAAAAAAATCTAAGTTGGCTGGAAGATTCTCCTTCATAGGTGTTAGCTGTAACCTTGCCTCTTAGATGAAGCCATCTTCATCTGCTTTAGCTGGCAGGGATCTCTTTAATAAGCCAAGATTCTTTTGGTTGAAGGTGACCAGAAAGCAACTGGATCTATATAGACTGGACAAATGAGGGCATTTGTCAGTTCCTGAAATCAGGATGGGAATATAGGTAGGTCTTAGGAATGAATGGAATCCATGTTGTGTTAGATCTGGCTCATACTGGTTCTTGAGAACTGATAGTTCAGTTTTTAGGAGTTATGTGAGCTCTGTTATATACAGCCATTATTAAAAGTTAAGTTGTATAAACTCATGACTAAAAAATTATATTAAACATGAAGATAATAGCGTCCTAAAAACTCATCACTTCCTAATTATTTTACTGCATTTAGATATTTCTGTGCTCTTGAGATTGCTTACATCTATTGTATCTGTGTGTTAGAAACACTGTATAATGGTGGGCTGTTGTTCATCCCTTTCCAACTCTGTTTTCAGTAATGTTATATTGGAAGCTTGAAACTGACCATGGTGGAAGTATTTAAACCATAGACACAAATGTTGCACATTGCGGCTTGATCCAATGTTGATTGTCTAGAGTCTAGACTTAAAAAGTGATGGAGAAAACATTGATAATGCCAATCGAATGGAAAGTATGTCATATTTGTGAATGTTACATTGTGAATGGCATCAAAGAAAATGAGAAAATATTCTTTCATTTTTTGGAGGACTGTTCTCTGCTATCTTTGATCTAGGACAGATTTGCAAATGGCCACTTACCTGGAATATATGTCACTAGTTGTATCTGGCTGGTAGGAACTTTATTGTTTTTATTGCCTGTGTTTTACTTGGGGGAGAAATAACCATTATCCTCTATTCACCCTACTGCATTGCTTTTCTTGTGGATGGGAAAGAGATTTAATTGGGGGTTATCTTGGTGCCCTTTAAATCCAGGCCAGCATCTGTCACCAAGTAATCAGGCGGCAAGTTTGGTGTGTGCACATTTGTTCTCCTTCAGATTCTTTGGCCCATGGTCTTTATCATCATTGTTGTCCACTGATGCTGGCAGATAGACTTGGCCCTTTTTGCCAACTTGGGTCATGAGTAGAGCAGTTCATGAAGTTCTTATTCAGAATCCTGATTACAGATTAAAATCTCTTTGAAACTCGTGAAGGAGAGCCATTTCTGCTGGGAAGGTGTCAGTGATCCTATGGATTGGCAGAGCTGGTAGAGTGGGGCAGGGGAGGATGACCTTACATAGGTCATGCAACCAGTACTACTGAATGGTCATTGCACCCATTACTCTGCCTCCATGCAGTTGCACTGAAACCGTTTATTTATTTGTTTAAAAAAAATTTTTAAGGGGTACCTGGGTTGCTCAGTTGGTTAAGCATCCGACTTCAGCTCAGGTCATGCTCTCACAATTCATGAGTTCAAGTCCCATGTTGAGCTCTGCACTAATAGCTCAGAGCCTGTAGCTTGCTTTGGGTTCTGTGTCTCCCTGTCTCTCTCTGCTCCTCCCCGGCTTGTGCTCTTTCTCTCTCAAAAATAAATAAATAAAAATTAAAAAAAAATAAATTAATTAATTAAAAAAATTTTTTTAAATTTATTTAAGCCATCTCCACACCCAACATGGGGCTCGAACTCATGGCCCTGAGATCAAGAGTTGTGTGCTCTTCCGACCGAGCCAGCCAGGAGCCCCTCACTAAAACCATTGAAAGTGCAGTATATAAAAGGAAAACTTAAAAAAAAAATGATTATATTTAAAAATACATTTCAATGCCTTAGTGCAGTCTTTGCTTCTGCACTGTAAGCTGATTTATCCTTATTTGGTTTTCCAGATATACACAAAGAAATCACTGTATTTGATACTTGACGCTACCTAATTGTCCCTGTTCATTTTCTCTTCTGAGAAAAACTTTTTTTTAAACTTTTAAGGGTCTCCCACAATGATTATAAGGCATCACCCTTCACACATATGTTTTTTTTTTTTTTAAGTCTTCAGACACAGGGCTTGCTCTAATATTTTGTTTGTATCCTTTTTTAAAAAATTAAAAAAAAAAAGATTTGGCCTCAATGAAATATTTTGTATTCTCTTCTATGCTGATTTCTCTTTTCTCTGAAGTTTTTAAAGCTATGGTCAGTGGTATGTAATTTATTTGTTTCTATTTGTTTCCTGTGTGGAGCTCTTTTGTATCCTCAACAGAAGTATTAAGCTATGGAGGGCAAGGATAGTAACTTACACTTTTCTGTCCCTTAGTACCTACAAAAGTGCTAGAAAATAGTTACCATTCAAAAAGAGCTTGTTAATTTGCTGGCTTATTGGATGACAGCTGTAAGAAGTCTTCTTCCTTCTAATGTCTACATACTTCTGATTTGCTGCTTTTAAACTACTGACAGTGGGAGAAATCAAATGAAAACTTGTTAGAATTGTGGACAAAGTAAGGGTAACTTAGCTCTGAGTGATATGCTAAAGTATCTCTTATGAATGAAATTCATGACTGTTAGACATAAATGTTCCTAATACCTATTTTGCCTACCCAGAAGCTCCTCCTAACTCTTGTCCTTGCTGTTTGATCATTACCATGTTTTGAATTGATTGAGGTTGGTAAAACAGTTCTGGGTAAGTGATGTCACTGTCATGGCCTAACAAGTAAGTTAATAATTAAAACATTTTTAAATTAATTTTTAAAATTCAAGTATAATTAGCATACAGTGTTATGTTAGTTTCAGGTATGCAATATAATGGTTCAACAATTCTGTACATTACTTAGTGCTCATATGATAGTATACTCTTAATCCCCCTTCACCTATTTCACCTATCCTCTGTCCCTCTCCCCTCTGGTGACAGTCTGTACTCTGTATTTAAGAATCTGTTTTTTGTTGTTGTTGTTGTTATCTCTTTTTTCCCTTATTTATTTTGTTTCTTAAATTCCACATATGAGTGAAATCATATGGTATTTGTCTTTCTCTGATTTATTTCACTTAGCATTATACCCTCTAGAATTTTTTTTAACACTTTCAAATCCAGGGAATAGGGACTCCTTTTGACTCTATAGTTCTTGACTAATAAATGATTTGGCTGCATTTTTGATGAACTATGAAAAATCTAATGAAAATGTGATATTTCAACGTTTATTTATTTTTGGGACAGAGAGAGACAGAGCATGAACGGGGGAGGGGCAGAGAGAGAGGGAGACACAGAATCGGAAACAGGCTCCAGGCTCTGAGCCATCAGCCCAGAGCCTGACGCGGGGCTCGAACTCACGGACCGGGAGATCGTGACCTGGCTGAAGTCGGACGCTTAACCGACTGCGCCACCCAGGCGCCCCTGAAAATGTGATATTTATAATGGGAGGTATACAATTTTGTCTTCAGATAGCTGAAAGGACTAAGTTTTTGCCTTCTAAAAATAACCCAAATGAATCCATAAACCATAGTAATACATTTAAGTTTATATAACATAAGATTTTCTTCAACAGATCTCTGTAACTAATAACTTATTATTTGGTATTTTAAAAAGTGGTAAAATTCCTAACAATATTCACCTTTGTTTATAAATACAGGACATAAGGGATTTGGAAAATCACCTCAAGTATACTAAAAAGGGTTACAATTGTACTAGTATAAATCATTCATATCCACGGGTTAGCACTTATTGAAAAAATATGGGACTTATTTTTATGGGTAACCCAAGATAGTTTGGTTTTCGTGGGCATTGGATATACACTTCTTCTATACCAGTGCAACTTCACTAACATTTATTTAGTCCCTACCACAGTCAGTATTCCCATGCAGACTCTCAGCCAATATTAAACAGATAAAACATTGCTTGGTTTAAAAAATCTAGTGGGAAAAAAAAATCCAGTGAAATTAGTGATAGGAAGGATGATATGGTTTTATAGTCTCAAGCAGGTATTTATTGAGTGCCTACGGTGTGCCAAGAACTGTAGTATTATTTTATATTCTTGGTTATAGATGAGCAAATTGAAGCTCAGAGAGGTTAAGATGATTTGTTTAAAGCTATGTTGTGTAGTCAGGTCTAATTCCAAAGGCTGACCTCTTCTTTTCCTCCCATTGCCTCTAATGTGGCTAAAACCAGTATTTCTTGCCCTGATAGGATCCCTTCTCCCCTTAATTGGGCTGGGAGTGGGGCTGTGATCTGGGGAAAGAGTGTTACCCACAACAACATGGGATGGAGAAAGAAGGGCTCAGATCCCAGCAATGACCAAAATGCCTTGTGGATGGAAATTCTAGCTCCCTGACTTACAAAAAGTTTGAGATAATTGGCACTGGTATTAGCAAGAAGTGCTT
This sequence comes from Lynx rufus, assembly GCF_022079265.1. NCBI lineage: Eukaryota > Metazoa > Chordata > Mammalia > Carnivora > Felidae > Lynx > Lynx rufus. Next base: position 124,940,072 of record NW_025814823.1, on the reverse strand, counting down.
TGAGCTTTTCAGATGAAAGGCTCTAGGTGAGTATAAAGTATGGCTATTAAAGGCTGTCATGGAATTTTATATAAAGGAGAGTGCTTGCTAATTATAAGATGGCTACTCATTTGTAGATTTACTTTCTAGTTTAATCTCTCATTGGTGTTATTACAAGAGCTAGAAAAGTGCCTAAAGGTTTACGACCAAGATTCAAAAGCTAAGTTTGCATGTCCTGGATAAACCTATCTGCTTAAAATAATAAAAATAATAGTAGTCATTAAAATGAATTCTGTTTATACCTTGTTTTTGCTTGAATGGCTTTAGAGTCTCTGCAAACTTTAGCCGTTAGCAACTATATTAATTCACTGGCCTGTGACTTATCTGAGAATCTGAGAACATTTTAGCAATAATAGGAACTGATAGGACTACAGAATTAATTAGGCATCTCTCTGGAGCATACCTGTTGGGGAGGAGGAGAGGCGAAAGCTGAATATTATTTTTATGTAGCCTGGATGGCCACAAATTTTTAACTCCTTTTATCATCTTAGCCAATCCTAGATCAGCCCTGAAGGTTGTTATTATAAAGTCCCCCCCCACCCTCCCCGCAAGTTAATGTTTCCCTTTGTTTTGTCTATTGTTTAGTTTTAAATGACCCAGGCAGTGGCTCAGAAAGGAATGCAATTCCCATAAAACATTTTCCCACATTAAACAATTAAAAATTATTTGGAGGAAAAAGAGAGAGAGGGAAAGCAAGAGAAGGAACTTGGAGTTTTTTAAAAACCTGTATTGGAAACTTGGTTGATATTTTTTCTTGTGGCTATAAATAGAAAGCTTAGGACAGGGTATGTGCCATGGCCAAGGTCATAGAGTAGAGGAGAGCCAATAAATAGGGATGGATATGGACTGACTGGATCATGATGTGTAATAGCACATGCTTTATTAACCACATTTGTTAAAAGCCACATTTTGTTATTCTTTTTTTTCTTGTATCTTGGTTTCAAAGACTATCCATAGATACCCTCTGCCTTTATTTTCTTTCTCCCAGCCTTTTCCATTTTCTCTTCTTATAATTCTCACTTGATTGTTCAAAAATGCAGCCAGTGGGCTCCTTAGTCACCTCCCCAGCCTCCCCAGTTAAGGTAATGATAACTCTTATAATGAATTCACCTCCAACTGTATATTGGCTTGGACACAATAGACTTGTTTTTTCTTGCTGATGTTATGTCTAAAATAGATGTCTTGATAGTTAAAATAGATGTCCTGATCGATACAGTTCTATCCTTCAAGCAGTGATGCAGGAGTCTGAACTCCTTTTGTCTTGCGGCTTCATTGTCTTCAACATGTGGCTTCCAAAGTTGCCCTGGCCATGAGCACCCACACTTCAGAAGGAAAACAGCATGGAGAAACACAGGTGGAAGATTTTTGTGTACCTGGTTTGTGGAAGTGGCCTACAACATTCTGTTAATGTTAGTTTGGCTAAAACTTGGCCACCTGGCCACACCCAACTGCAGAGGAATCTGGAAAATGTAGTGGGTTGCATTTCTAGGAAGAAGACAGCCTGGCTTGGACATTTTCTACACTTTTGGTTTCTGTGGTCCCTTTTCCTTTCATCAGTTCTTCAGGGATTCCTTTACTGCTCCTGTTCTTATATTCTCTTAGTAGAGAGTACAACTGACTCTTTTTAAGTTTCTTTCTTTCTTTCTTTCTTTCTTTCTTTCTTCCTCTTTCTTTCTTTCTTTCTTTCTTTCTTTCCTTCCTTCCTTCCTTCCTTCCTTCCTTCCTTCCTTCCTTCCTTCAAAAATTGTGGTAAGATATACGTAACATAAAACTTCCCATTTTAACCATTTTTAAGTATACAGTTCAGTGGCATTAAGCACATTCACATTGTTGTACTGCTGTCACCACCATCCATATCCAGAACTTTTTTCATCTTGCAAAAACCCCTTCTCCCAGCAACCACCATTTTCCTTTCCACCTCTATGAATTAATCTTTTTTATCTTATTCCACAAAACATCACACTGGCTTGCCATGTTATGTTGATTGGATCTGGTAAGCAGGAAGTAGGTAGTCCTTTTTTTTTTTTTCCTCCCAAGCTTTATTGAGATGTAATTGACATATCACATTGTGAAAGATTAAGATGTAGGGGTCTACTTTTTGTGGGAGCCCCTTGGCTCCCAGCCTTTTTCCATGATGCCAAATCTATGGGATCCTGGATTCCCTCTCTTCAATCTCTTCTCATTGTATGTTATCTTATATCTCATAGAAGAAATACTGAGGTCCCTGTCCTGCCCAGCTCTCCTCTTTCCTTGGGTGTCCCCCTTTTACCTTCTCCTAAGACTCTTTTAGTCTTACCCCCTGTGTACTTTATGCCTCATTCATATTCTGTGTAGTTGCTCTATCTGCCCCATCCCCCCACATTCCTTCCTCAAATTCTGACTACCTCCTCCTTATTTAACTTTTTAATCCCCATTTACTCTAGGGCCTTAAGGATGATGGTCCTTTTACTCTCCTGATGAAACATAAGCTTCTGCTTTGTGGTCTCCTAGACCATCTGAGCTGTCTCACTCCAGTTCTCAGTCCTAACCACCATTTAGGTGATCCCAGTTACATAACCCTTTTGGGCTGATAAGAACAATTTCTCACTTTTTATTGTACGAATTACATAAACAATCTGAAATATAAGCATCATTTGTGTCATTTCACTCATGGGGAAACAGATTCAGGGAGAAAAGTGATTTTAGCAAGGTGACACAGTATATTCAGGATGAAGACCTTAGCTCAAGTTTATAAACAATAAAGGCTTAAGCTCAAAGCCCGTCACTCTTTTGAGTTTCTTAAAGCATACAGTTTTTTCCACCTAAATCATCTGTTGCAAATACTTATTCCTGCTCTCTTCATTTTCCTGCTGCTTCAGGCTCTTAACCTCCTCTGTTGTCTCTGGCCCAAAACTTAGAACTTCTTCATGCCCTGCCTTCACAGCTTTAAACTCAAGACTTCTCAGAACACAATGGAATGCCCCTGGAAGGAGCATATGCTACATACATAGTTAAAACTCTGAAATGCTGAAAAGATATGTCAACTGGTTATTTATTTATTTAAATTCTGTTGTAGGAAGGGTAATGTGTTTGCCTAATGTGAGACTATAGACATTAAGCAAACAAGGTAATACATAAAAGATTTATCCATCATTCAGACAACAGGTTTTGAGTACCATTTAGGTAACTTTTGTGACTAAAGTTGTGAATGATATAAAGAATTAATGAGAGTCCCTTCTGTCAAGGAGCCTTAGAATAACAGAGGAGATAAGACTAAGATCCTGATAATGCTGACAAAACATGGAGAATGATAGTGCCAGCATGAAGCACAAAGTTCACCTGCTACTTCAGATGATGACTAACAAGAATATACTCAGCTGGAAAAGTTGAAGGTCCATCTTATGAAGGAAGTGGAAATTTGAACTGGTGTTCATCACCATTAATATAGTTATTAACTTGACAATCTAAGCACCTATTACCAGTTTGCTGTTAGATATGTGTCACAGAACATAATACATGTTGTCCCTATCTTTAGAGATCTCATTGTGTAGTGAGGAAGAAAGTAGCCCCACTGATGACTATACATATAAGCATTTTATGGCCGTAGGGATAAGTGTTATGAAGGAAAAGGACAAGGTGTGTGAGAATGTATAATAGGGAGATACTACAAGGTTTGCAGCAGAGGAACATGATTTAAATGGAGAGGGAGTGAGTAGAAGGAGACATCTAGTTAGGCAGAAGAAAGGATGGAGCAACACAATAAAGCAGTGTTAAGTTGAAGTGGCAGGGAAGGTAGGGAAAGTAGTAGGAGAGCCTTCTCAGGTGTCAGGAATCTGAACTTGATTTATTGGACAATGAAGAAACCAATGAAAGTTAAGGTAATGAGGGAGAACACTTGTAACCCAGATCAGAACAAGACCACATGAGAATAAATTACACTTGTTTTTGTACATCAAACCATCTTGGTCCTTGCAAGAGGCAAGATGAGACAAGATCAGCACCATAGCAGTGGATTCATCGTACGTTTCCACGGAAATCCTTTCTATAGTTCATGACCGAAAGTCTTGGTCTGTTTGCCTATGTCACATTATGAAGAGCAAGAGGCAAGAACTTAGAAAGTGGATCAGGAAACAGTAAGGAGGAATGTCTTTTCACATCCCTGCAAATCTGAGACATGAAACAAACATGAAAGATGAGTACTTCCCAACACATCCCAGGTCAGTGCAAGAACAGCCAAGGGAACACTCTTCTTCTTCTTCTTCTTCTTCTTCTTCTCCTCCTCCTCCTCCTCCTCATCCTCCTCCTCCTCCTCCTTCTTCTTCTTTTTTACAGCTTGGATAGGACAGAAATGAGAACTTTTTCTGGATCATGAGAGTTTTCCTTTCTTTGTCTTTTTCAAGTGGAGCCCAGCATAGCTCTGTTCTGCCACAACTCACATAGCAGTTTTGAAGTGAGACTATTTACCAAGAGCAGAGAGACACACCCCACCACTGGGAACATCACCAGGTCTCCCCATGCACTTCCTCCTGAACGTCTTCTTCAGCTAGGTTACACCTGGCATGTAGACCCTGGCATGCAGCTACTCACTGCATTCCTTACAAACTCAAAGCCTCTGGTGGGCAGAGTGATGACTGGCCACCATCCAGACAGTAAACAATAGAGGCAATTATTATGCAGTCATTAAGCTTGTCAATTACATATTAACCGAGGCAGTGTGTAAATGGGAGCACTATCCACTATTTTTTCCTTCTCTTTCTCTGCCTTGTTTTCCCCTAGAAAATAAAAACAGACTGCGTTCTACCACTTTCTCAACATCATCACTGCTTCCAGTATTTCATTTGTGGAAGCAATCATATCAATTTGGAAATTTCTTTAACGTGAATGTTTATCTTTCATTTGTTTTGTGACTTCTAATACAGACAACACTTTAATGGGAATACAGGGAGCTGATTTTTCTGCTTTCTATAAATCTGTGATTCCTTTTCCACTTTGAGTTCCTTATTTGAAAGGACCATGATAATAGAAAATATCATCCTGATTAAGTAATACAATTAGGTATAAAAGGATATTATATGTTTTAAAATCTCTTTCTAGTACACCTATAAGACTCTATTTCCCACTCATCTTCATCTAGATAGATGCCACCCAAAGATATTCTTGTCCATTTGAAGACCAGTAACAGTTGCCTTTGTGGTCAAAGTTGATTTAAAAAAAAAAAAATGAGGGGGCTCATGTCACAATCTCACGGCTCGTGGGTTTGAGCCCTGCATCAGGCTCTGAGCTGTCAGCACAGCTGTCATACTTTCTGTCTTTCTGCTCGCTCTCTCTCTCAAATATAAATAAATATTAAAAATAAATAAATAAATAAATAAATAAATAAATAAATAAATAAATAAATAAAACGAGGAGTAGACCTGGAAGCAATTACACATAGCATTTTTCAGGGCAGATGGTGAAGTGGGCAGACTTTCTCTTCAATGCCTCCAGCCTTTCTTTTTTCCTGTGTTCACTCTCCCTTCAGTGCCCTTGACCTCTCCTTTTCCTCTTGTTTTCCAAAACTAGATCTAAGAATTGAGCCAAGTCAGTCTCTATCCCTTTATGTGCTTAAGTGAATCCAGGGAATGCTTAGTTCTGCTATGTTTACCCTGAAAGCCTTATCTTTAATTGTGGAATGAAAGGAATTTCAGGTATCAAATCACAACTCAAAGCTCAAGTTTTCAAGTTCTATTCACATAGAGGTCAGAAAAAACAATTTATTATTGGAAGGGAAGGCATTTTTTAGCAGGCTCCTTTCCTAGACTCTAGAAGTAACTGGTCTCTACTCTCTCTTTTTTTTGTGGAGCCATCCTTAGAGGAGAGGGTATTAGGCTGGAATGGGTAGGAAAAATAGCAGAGAGAGATTTCTTAATATTGCTTGATAAGATGTTTGAGACCTATTCCAGTTAATCCTAATAAAAGTAGGAATAAGAGGATATGTGGATCAGAAGTGTGAAAAGGATCTGTCAAAATAAGGCAATGACCCTGTCCTTTCTTGTAATTTAGCAGAAATTACCCAGGAGCCATCAATGTTCAGGGCAGCCCTGGTATTTCATTTTGGGGGAAATCTGGAGTGAGGTCTTGCTTGCTTAAATTATCACATTGCTTCTAGAGACTTGGGAACATTTTCATGTTGCTGGGCATGAACTCATGAGATCATTTTCTCAGATTTGGTTTATGCATAGAGGGTAGTACAGTGTCTTCACTAGAAAGACTGCAGACTTGATTTTTCATCTTGAATCTGTCTATAGATATAGCCTAATGCATTTATTCTGGAGCCCAATTTTAGTACAATGGAATTGACTAGTCAGTCATTGAGGTTCCTTCTAGCTCCAAAATTCTGATGATCTCTGAGATGTATGAAGTAAAATTAGTTGGTGCAACTTGATATAATGCCATTTAAGCCAAAATGCTTTGAGTCAGAGCACTGGTAAAAGGTAAAAACCAAGAATGTAAGGAATGGTGGCCATTTTCCAAGGATCGTTGCCTCCCAAATTGGAACAATTTTAAGGTCAATACTAACTGCATCCCTAATAAGATTGTTCAGGGAAATATGCTTATAAAAGGTGGGAAGGAACAGACTGGGTCTTGAAGAGTAAAGGGAGAGGCCAGTTTCTCCTAATGATCGTGTTTTGAGCTTACAAATGGCACAGCCTCTTCTTTGATATAATGATTAAACTGAGCCATAGGAGAGTTCCCTGAAAAACCAAGTCACAAGTCAGCTATCAGATGATCAAGAGTATTTATTTCACAATTGACTGACTGTTTCAAAAGTACTCTTAGCAGCCCAGATCTTCAGGTTAAAGGCATCCAGTAAGCACTGGGCCTCGTAATAAATGGAAGGACAATAGAAAATTTAAAGAAAGGTGATAATTTCAGAGATTTTTAGGATTTCTATTTTGGCAGAGTATTTGTCTTCAGTGCCATTGTGGGTACTTTCTTCAGTAGCACACCTGGTTAAATAATGGTGTTAGTGAAGTCAAGGTCCAGTGTTGAGACACATGGGCCAGTCATATCTAATTCAATAATAATTGACCAGATCTCTTGTGTCCTTGGTACTTTGCCAGGAAAGACAGAACAAAAGACAAGACATATTCATAGACCTGGAGGAATGTAGAGTTTAGCAGAGAATGCAAAAACATTTTACATTAGTTGACAAACTTGGAAATCTTTCAGTCTTGCAGATAAAGACTATGTCACCAGTCTTTCAAGCCATCTCAAGAATGGGGGTCACAAGAGGAACTGAATGAGTTATTTGGAGCAGGGTAAACTCATCATTCCAGAGCTTGTGTATTTGGGGGGTTTTGGTGTCTTTATTCCATACGTGAAGATTAATGTATTTTCTAGTTACAATGTTGATGGCTATTTATTTTCTCATTAATAAATACAAGTACTGTATTTAGTAATGGAATGACTGGCAATTGGGGTCAAGCTCCTCCAACTTTTAAAGGAACAAGGAAAGATGAGGAAGATGTTCTGTGACACAAATTGATAAAAATCTGTGAATCTGTCAATATTAAAGGCTTTATGCCAGTTTGTGGATTCCTTTTATATTCCCTACTCTCACAATCCTATGGGATTGATGAGCCATGTGTTTTGAAATTTTTTTTTCCAACGTTTATTTATTTTTGGGACAGAGAGAGACAGAGCATGAACGGGGGAGGGGCAGAGAGAGAGGGAGACACAGAATCGGAAACAGGCTCCAGGCTCTGAGCCATCAGCCCAGAGCCCGACGCGGGGCTCGAACTCACGGACCGCGAGATCGTGACCTGGCTGAAGTCGGACGCTTAACCCACTGCGCCACCCAGGCGCCCTGAGCCATGTGTTTTGATCCTCAGAAAGGCTCTGCCTATGGGTTGCAGCATAGAGTTTTATTGGCTCTTCAAGCAAAAGCTGGTTTTAGAAGCCTGAAGATTGATGGGTACTTGCAGACCCTCTCATTCCACCCTTGCCTGCAGGCAGGACTGTTCCTTTTGCAGAGCTGGTACAGACTCCTTGAATAAGAAATGTGCCAGTATTCCTCTTTCTGTTAGCAGCTTTGGAAGATTTAAATATATTTGGGTTTTCTCTTGCTGCTCCCTGCTTAGTCTCAATGAGTTTTTCTCCCTTTAATCTTTATGGAAGAACTCTTGTAAAAGAGAAAAAAAAGAAAAAGAAAATCTTGCTTTTCACAATTTGAAAAGTTTTAATAGATTAAGAAGTTATTTTAAAAAATTATGACCAAGTTACATTTATTCTAAGAATTCTGAATTACTATACAAAAGCTATTATATTAACCAAATAAAGGAGAAAAATCACGTGATCATATAAATAAATGTAGATTATTATTATTATTATTATTATTGTTTTTTTTTTTACAGAAAATCACATCCATTCTTGATATAAACTCCTAGGAAACAAGGTATAGAGGAAATTTCTTAATTTGAAAAACAACATGTAGAAAAACCTATGGCTAAGATCACTGTTTGTGGTAAAATGTTGAGTGTCTTTATCAGAGTCCTCAGAGATTGAGAAATTGAATCTTGAGGGAGAGCTCTCAGGTGAAATCTGTAATAAAGGGAAGGAAGCAGGCTAGGACAGGAGAAAAGGTAAGGCAAAGATGTAGATTCAGGGAACTCTAAAACATGAATAGTACTACAGAGTTACTCCCCATTGAGGCAAGGCAGTGGGTCTTTATGGTACCCCATATCTGTTAGTTATTGGCTGGAGGCCTTCCTCAGGGGCAGGGCACAACGTCCCATATATTCTATCTCCAAGTGGCTGCCACTGGCCAAGGGCAATTCCGAAGGGTGGAATGCATCTGTGAGCTGATAGAAGCCCTCCCCACACCCCTTCCCTCTTGGGCAACCAGGAGAATCCTTGCACCAGTACAATAAAGGAGGGCTGGGCGGGGCACCAATAGAGTCGACTAGATTGAGTTTTTTATATTAAAAAGAATTTCATTCACCCAAAGCTAGGAAAATCTTTATTTTGATCATTTCTGGGGCTCTGACTGGTTCACATTCCAAGTTTTGATCTGGTATCATTTCCCTTCTACCTGTGGAGCCTCCTCTAACATTTTTTTTTTTTTTTTTTTTTTGTAGTGTAAGTCTGCTAGTAACAAATTTTCTCAGTTTCTACTTGTCTGAAAAAGTCTTTTCTTTCTTTTTTGATATGTATTTTCACCGGGCATAAATTCTGGGTTAATAGTTCCCACCCCACCCCCCACCCCCAGCATTTTAAAGGTATCATTCTATCTTGTTTGATACGGTTTCACATGAGAAGCTTACTGTCAGTCTTAGCTTTGTTTCTCTGTATGTAATATTTCCTTTTTATTTGAGTGTCTTAAAGATTTTCTCTTTAAGTTTTAAGCCACTTAAGTATTATGGGTCTAGATATATGTTTGTGGTGTGAGTTTTGTTTCTCTCCCTTCTCCTCTTTTACTGTTATCTGTTTGGGGGTCCTCTGAGCTTCTTGGACCTGTGGCTTAATATATTTCATTATTTTTGTGGGGAAATACTCAGCTTTTATATCTTCAAATATTTATTCCACCCTACACATATGTTATACCCATAGTTCTAATGGTTCTATTTAGTATTTGCTTTTCTTCACTTGTTTTTCTCTGTTTCAGTTTGCATAATTTCTATTGACCTAGTTTCAAGTTCACTAATTTTTTCTCACTTATTTTTTTCCTGTTGGCTTGTTGAATCTTTTGATCAGTCAGTTGAAGACATTCTTTATTTGTTATGATTTTTAAAAAATTTATATAGCAGTTTTGTTTTTTTTCCCTAAAGTGTTTATTTCTTTGGTGAAATTTTCCATCTGGGTTTGCATGCTGTTCACCTTTTCCACTAGAGTGTTTAAGATATGTTATTTTATCTATTTTTTTTACTTGGTCATTTTATTTTATTAAATATTTTTTAAATTTTATTTTAATTCCAGTAGAGTTAACATACAGTGTTGTATTGCTTTCAGGTATGCAATATAGTGACTCAACAGTTCTATACATTATTCAGTGCTCATCATGATAAATTTACTCTTAATTCCCTCTCCTATTTCACCCATTTACCGCCCACCTCCCCTCTGGTAGCCATAATAGTCTTTTTTTTGGTTTGTCTCTTTTTTTCTTTGTTCATTTGTTTTGTTTCTTAAATTACACATATGAGTGAAATCATATAGTATTTGTCTTTCTCTGACTGACTTATTTCACTAAGCATTGTACTCTCTAGGTCCATCCATGTTGTTGAAAATGGCAAGATGTCACTCTATTTTAATGGATGAGTAATATTCCATTGTGCATATGTATATCACATCTTCTTTATCTATTCATTTATTGATGGACCCTTGAATTTCTTCCTTTGTTTGGCTATTGTAAATAATGCTGTTATAAACATAGGGGTGCATATATATCCCCCAGTGTGACTGCTGGATCATAGGGCAGTTCTATTTTTAACTTTTTTAAGAATCTCTGTTCTGTTTTCCACAGTGGCTGCACCACTTTGCAATCCCACCAATAGTGCATGCAGTTTCCTTTTTCTCCATATTCTCGCCAGCACCTGTTGTTTCTTCTGTTTTAGATTTTAGCCATTCTGATGGGTATGAGGTGATATCTCATTGTGGTTTTAATTTGCATTTTTCTGATGATGAGTAATGTTGAGCATCTTTTCATGTATCTCTTGGCCATCTTTATGTCATCTTTAGAGAAATGTCTGTTTATATCTTCTGCCCATCTTTTTTTTTTTTTTTTTTTCATGTTCAGTTGTGTAAGGTCTTTATATGTTTTGGATACTGACCCTTTATCTGATATGTCATTTGCAAATATCTTCTCCCATTCAGTAGGCTTTTAGCTTTATTAATTGTTTCCTTTGCCATGCAGAAGCTTTTTATTTTGATGTAATCCCAATAGTTCATTTTTGCTTTTATGTCCTTTGCCTCAGGAGACATATCTAGGAAAATGTTGCTAAGGCTAATGTCAGAAAAATTACTGCTTGTGCTCTCTTCTAGGATTTTTATGGTTTCAGGTCTTGAATTTAAGTCCTTAATTCATTTTGAGTTAATTTTTATGTGTGGTGTAAGAAGTGGTCCAGTGTAAATGTGGTCCAGTTTCCTTTTTTTGCACATAGCTGTCCAGTTTTCCCAACACTATTTGCTGAAGAGACTATCTTTTTCTTATATATTCTTGTTGATGATTCATTGGCCATATAATTGTGGGTTCATTTCTGGGCTCTCTATTCTGTTCTGTTAATCTGTGTGTCTGTTTTGTGCAAGTATCATACTGTTTTGATTACAACAGCTTTGTAGTATACCTTGAAACCTGGGATTGTGATACCTTCAGTTTTGTTCTTCTTTTTCAAGATTGTTTTGGCTATTCAGGATCTTTTGTGGTTCCAAACAGATTTTAGGATTGTTTGTTCAAGCTCTATGAAAATGCTGTTGGTGTCATGATAGGAATTGCATTAAATCTGTAGATTGTTTTTGGTAGAAATGGATATTTCAATAGTATTAGTTCTTCCAGTTCATGAACATGGAATATCTTTTTATTTATTTGTGTCATCTTCAGTTTTTTCATTAGTGTTTTATATTTTTTAGAATACAGGCCTTTCACCTTCTTGTTTAAATTTATTCATAGGTATTTCATTATTTTTGGTGCAATTGTAAATGGGATTGTTTTCTTAATTTCTCCTTCTGTACTTCATTATTAGTGTAGAGAAATGTAACAGAGTTCTGTATATTGATTTTGTATCCTATAGCCTTACTGAATTCATTTATCAGTTCTAGTATTTTTTTGGTGGAGTCTTTTGGGTTTTCTATATGTAGTATCATGTCACCTGCAAATAGTGCAAGTTTTACTTCTTCCTTACCAATTTGGATGTCTTTTATTTCTATTTGTTGTCTGATTGCTGTGGCTAGGACTCCAGTATTATGTTGAATAAAAGTGGTGAGTGGACTCCTTGTCTTGTTCCTGATCTTAGGGGAAAAGCTTTCAGTTTTTCAGAGTAATGCCTCATGAATGAATTTGGAAGAGTTTGAGAAGAACAGGTATTAATATTTCTTTAAATGTTTGTTATAATTAACCTGTAAAGCCATCTGGTCCTCAACTTTTGTTTGTTGGGAGTTCTTTGATTACTGATTCAATTTAATTTTTGGTAATCAGTCTGTTCAAGTTTTCTATTTCTTCCTTATTCAGTTTTGGATTATATGTTTGTAGGAATTTATTCATTTCTTCCAGGTTGTCTAGTTTATTGGTATATAATTTTTCATAATATTCTCTTATAGTCCTTTGTATTTCTGTGGTATTGGTTGTTATTGCTCCTCTTCACTTCTGATTTTGAGTCTCCATTCTCTCTTTCTCTCTCTCTTTGATGATTCTGGCTAAAGATTTATCAATTTTGGTGATCTATTCAAAGAACTAGCTCCTAGTTTGATTGCTGTGTTCTGTTGTGGTGTTTTTGGGGGGTGTTTCAATTTTGTTTATTTCTGCTTATATTTTTATTGTTTACTTCCTTTCATTGGTTTTGGGTTTTGTTTGTTCTTTTCCTAGCTCCTATAGATCTAGTGTTAGGTTGTTTGTTTGAGATTTTCTTTCTTCTTGAGGTATGTGTTTTCATTTTCGTTTGTCACTATGTATTTTTTTTTATTTCCTCTTTGATTTCTTAGTTGGATCACTCATTGTTTAGTAGCATATTTTTTAACCTCCATGTATTTGTGTTCTTCCAACATTTTCTTCTGTGATTGCTTTCTAGTTTCATAGTATTGTGGTCAGAAAAGATGCACGGTATGACTTCCATCTTTTGAAATTGTTGAGACTTGTTTTGTGGCCTAATATGTAATGTATTCTGGAGAATGTTCCATGTGCACTTGAAAAGAATGTATATTCTGCTGTTTTAGGATGGAATGTTCTGAAGGGATCTGTTAGATTTATCTGGTTCAAGTGTCATTCAAAGCCACTGTTTCCTTGTTGATTTTCTGTTTGGATAATCTATCCATTGATGTAAGTGTGGTATTAAAGCCTCCTACTGTATTATATTACTATTGATTACTTCCTTTATGTTTGTTATTACTTGCCTTATTTATTTGGGTGCTTTCTTGTTGGGTGCATACATATTTATAATTGTTATATCATTTGGTTGGATTATTCTCTCTATGATTGTATGGCGTTTTTCTTTGTCTCTTGTTACAGTCTTTGTTTTAAAGTATATTTTGCCCAATGTAAGTATTGCTACCCCATCTTTGTTTCACTTCCATGTGCATGATAAATGCTTTTCCATCCCTTCACTTTTAGTTTCCATGTGTATTTAGGTCTGAAATGAGTCTCTTGTAGGGAGCATATAGTTGGGTCTTGCTTTTTTTTTTTTTTTTTTTTTTTTAATCCATTCTATCACGTGTCTTTTGATTGGAGCGTTTAGTCCATTTACATTCAAAATAATTATTTATAGGTATTTACTTACTGACATTTTGTTACTTGTTTTATGGTTGTTTTTGTAGTTCTCTGTTTTTTTCTTCTCTTGTTCTTGGCTTTCTTTAGTAATATACTTGGATTCCTTTCTCTTTAATCTTTGCATATCTATTACTGGTTTTTGATTTGTGGTTACCATTTATTTTTATTTATATATTTATTTTTAAATGTTTACTTATTTTGAGAGAGAGAGGAAGAAGAGAGAGAATCCCAAACAGGCTTTAAGCAGTCAGCACAGAGCCTGATTTGGTACTCGAATTCACAAATCATGAGATCATGACCTGAGCCAAAATCAAGAGTTGGGTGCTTAAGTGACTGAGCCACCTAGGCACCCCTCATTAGGTTTATATATAACATCTTAAGCATATAGCAGTTTGTGTTAAGTTGATGGTCAATGAAGTTTGAACCCATTCTTTACTCTTCTCCCCTCTACCCCCATGTTTTAGATATATGGTGTCATACTTTACATCTTTTCATTTTGTGAATCCTTTGAATGATTTTGTAGATATACTTAATTTTACTGCTTTTATGATTCCTATTTTTCTTACTCTTACGGTCTTTCCTTTCCACTCAAAGGGTCCCCTTTAACATTTCATATTGGGCTGGTTAGATGGTGATGAATTCTTTTAGCTTTTGTTTACCTAGGAAACTTTTCATCTCTCCTTCTTTTCTGAATGATAGTATTGCTACATAGAGTATTCTTGGCTATAGGGTCCCCTCTCCCCACCCCCCCACCCCTGCCCAGCACTTTGAATATATTATTCCACTCCTTTATGGCCTGCAACTTTTTACTGGGAAAACAGCTGATAACTTTATGGGGTTTTCTTTATATATAATTGTTTTCTCTTGAATTTTAAAAATTCTTTAGCACTACTTTTTGCCATCTTAATTACTTTGTGTCTTGGTGTGGACCCTCTGTGTTGATTTTGTTAGGAATTCCCTATGTCTTTTAGATCTGGATTTCTGTTTCCTTCCCCAGATTTGGGAAGTTTCTAGGTAATATTTCTTCAAAAAATTTTTCTGCCCCTTTTTCTCTCTCCTCTCCTGCAGGGATCCCTATAAGGCACATGTTATTATGCTTGATGGTATTGCTGAGTTCCCTTAGTTTTTGTTTATTGTTATTTCTCTCTCCTGTTCAGCTTGATTGCTTTCCATTACTCTGTCAGGAGTAATGCTTTCCAGGTTGCTAATCTGTTTTCTGCTTCCTCTAGTCCACTATCTATTTTATCTAGTGTTTTTTTTTTAAGTAGGCTTTGCTCCCAGTGCAGATCCCAATGCGGGACTCAAACTCATGACCCCAAGATGAAGACCTGAGCTGAGATCTAGAGTCACCTGACTAACTGAGTGACCCAGGTGCCCCACCATCCAGTGTATTTTTAATTTCAGTTATTGAGTTCTTCATCTCTGATTGGTTCTTTTATTATTATTATTTTTTATCTATTTTATCTATTATTTTTATCTATTTTACCCTTAAAATAGATAAAAATAGCTGATATCCTCTGCTCTTTTCTCAAGTCTAGTGGGTATTTTTATGATGATTACTTTAAATTCTCTATCAGGCATATTTCTTTTTTTTTTATATATATATATATATGAAATTTATTGACAAATTGGTTTCCATACAACACCCAGTGCTCATCCCAAAAGGTGCCCTCCTCAATACCCATCACCCACCCTCCCCTCCCTCCCACCCCCCATCA
Source organism: Lynx rufus (assembly GCF_022079265.1). Classification (NCBI taxonomy): domain Eukaryota; kingdom Metazoa; phylum Chordata; class Mammalia; order Carnivora; family Felidae; genus Lynx; species Lynx rufus. The sequence continues at coordinate 124,924,883 of NW_025814823.1, read as the reverse complement.
ACCCTCAGTTTGTTCTCAGTTTTATTTATTTATTTATTTATTTATTTATTTATTTATTTTTTATATGAAATTTATTGACAAATTGGTTTCCATACAACACCCAGTGCTCATCCCAAAAGGTGCCCTCCTCAATACCCATCACCCACCCTCCCCTCCCTCCCACCCCCCATCAACCCTCAGTTTGTTCTCAGTTTTTAACAGTCTCTTATGCTTTGGCTCTCTCCCACTCTAACGTCCTTTTTTTTTTTTTTTTTTTTCCTTCCCCTCCCCCATGGGTTCCTGTTAAGTTTCTCAGGATCCACATAAGAATGAAACCATATGGTATCTGTCTTTCTCTGTATGGCTTATTTCACTTAGCATCACACTCTCCAGTTCCATCCACGTTGCTACAAAAGGCCATATTTCATTTTTTCTCATTGCCACATAGTATTCCATTGTGTATATAAACCACAATTTCTTTATCCATTCATCAGTTGATGGACATTTAGGCTCTTTCCATAATTTGGCTATTGTTGAGAGTGCTGCTATGAACATTGGGGTACAAGTGCCCCTATGCATCAGCACTCCTGTATCCCTTGGATAAATTCCTAGCAGTGCTATTGCTGGGTCATAGGGTAGGTCTATTTTTAATTTTTTGAGGAACCTCCACACTGCTTTCCAGAGCGGCTGCACCAATTTGCATTCCCACCAACAGTGCAAGAGGGTTCCCGTTTCTCCACATCCTCTCCAGCATCTATAGTCTCCTGATTTGTTCATTTTGGCCACTCTGACTGGCGTGAGGTGATACCTGAGTGTGGTTTTGATTTGTATTTCCCTGATAAGGAGCGACGCTGAACATCTTTTCATGTGCCTTTTGGCCATCTGGATGTCTTCTTTAGAGAAGTGTCTATTCATGTTTTCTGCCCATTTCTTCACTGGGTTATTTGTTTTTCGGGTGTGGAGTTTGGTGAGCTCTTTATAGATTTTAGATACTAGCCCTTTGTCCGATATGTCATTTGCAAATATCTTTTCCCATTCCGTTGGTTGCCTTTTAGTTTTGTTGGTTGTTTCCTTTGCTGTGCAGAAGCTTTTTATCTTCATAAGGTCCCAGTAATTCACTTTTGCTTTTAATTCCCTTGCCTTTGGGGATGTGTCGAGTAAGAGATTGCTACGGCTGAGGTCAGAGAGGTCTTTTCCTGCTTTCTCCTCTAAGGTTCTGATGGTTTCCTGTCTCACATTTAGGTCCTTTATCCATTTTGAGTTTATTTTTGTAAATGGTGTGAGAAAGTGGTCTAGTTTCAACCTTCTGCATGTTGCTGTCCAGTTCTCCCAGCACCATTTGTTAAAGAGGCTGTCTTTTTTCCATTGGATGTTCTTTCCTGCTTTGTCAAAGATGAGTTGGCCATACGTTTGTGGGTCTAGTTCTGGGGTTTCTATTCTATTCCATTGGTCTGTGTGTCTGTTTTTGTGCCAATACCATGCTGTCTTGATGATGACAGCTTTGTAGTAGAGGCTAAAGTCTGGGATTGTGATGTCTATCAGGCATATTTCTTATCTCTGTTTCATTTAGCTCTCTTGTTGTGATTTTGTCTTGTGCTTTCATTTGGGACATATTCCTCTGTCTTCTCATTTTGTCTAACTCTCTGTGGCTGTTTCTTTGTGTTGGAAAAGTCATGTATGTCTCCTGTTGTTGAAAATAGTGGCCTTATAAATAAGAGGTCCTATAGTACTCAGCAGTGCAATGTCCCCTGTTCACCAGAACCTCGCACTTGACAGGTGTCTCCTGGGTGTGTTGCATAAGCCCGGCTGTTGTGGCTGAGCTGTGTTTGTCAGTCTAGTCATCTGCCATGGCTCTCTTTGCCTGTTGTAGGCAACATTTAGTCCCCGTATTATTAGTGGGCCAGTCTGGGGCTGCCTTGGGCTCAAGTTGAGTTAGACCAATTGCTTATTAGAGATGCAGTAGAGATGCAGTAGCACCAAACTGCTGGGTGCTTTCCCTGCATTGTCCCCTGAGAAGCTTTCTTTGGTAGGCAGGTCCTGAAGTTAGACCAGATGTCTGACCCCAGCCCATTGTAAGGGCTACATTTGGACTAGTATGTGTGGTTTTCTACATCTGTTTCCCTGGGTAGGAATTAAATTGGAGAGATGCTCTACCCTGGTTGTGGACTGCTCACACTCTGCCAGGTTTGTGGCACTGCTTTGGATGGACTCCAGTCATGGATGTATTCGAGGGGATAGAGCCACTGGAGAATTACGGGGAGAGTCCAGGGAGGGAGTACATGGTGTTAGCAAGATTTGCTAGGTCTGCTGTGGGAGGCCTGGCTGGAGGGGGTGTGTCCACAGGAGAATTTGGGAGTGGGATATGCTGTGGCAGGTTGTATAAGGAGTGTTGGTGTGGTGCTAGTTCAGGAGGTGTCCATGTGTCTAGAGTGGAGGACAGTGGAGAGAAATGGCAGCCACCAGCTCCTTTGTTCCTGGAGAAGTTTCCCTACAATCCCTGCCCCTCCAGCACATGCTCTGGCATTGGTAAACAAATCTGCTTCCTGTATACCCCAGGCATTCCTCAAACTGCTGTTTCTATACTTTATCTCCACAGGGCTATTTGTTAAGCTATTTCTTTAAGGTCAGGGTCTCAGTTTCCTGTTGGACTCCAGGCCACCCTGCTGACCTTCAAAGTTCGAGGTGTTAAGTCCTGCTGATTGTAAGAACAAGAGGAATTATGTCCCTTCAGTTTCATGCAGGTTTCCCCATGCTTGGAATGGTTGGTATAAGGATATGCTCTCCCTTCTCCACACCTGCAGCATCCTTCCCTCCCTCAGTCAGTCTCACAGGTCCTTTAAACTCCTGACTACATCTCTGCCCTCTTCAGTGTGGCCTCTTCTCTCCATTTAGCAGTGGAAAGTCTGTCCTGACAGTTTTTGAGTCATTTTCTGGGTTACTTACACTGATGTGGGTGTTGCCTAGTTGTATCTGTGGGATGAGATACAACTCGGGTCCTCCTACTCTACCATCTTCTCTGTAAGATAGCTAATCATTAATTTTAAATTTTCTGATAGTTATACATCTGGTTTATCTCTGAGTCTTTTTGTTCATTTCTCTGTCTTTTGAAAATGAATTGTTTTCCCTTGACTTTTTATGTATCTTCTAATTTTTGATCGAGTGCCTAATCTAATGTGTAAAACAGTAGAGACTCTAGTAAATAATCTTTATGCCTACAAAAAGACATGTTCCTTCTTTTCCTAGGCCAGTAGTGGGGGGAAGAGGGTGGTAGTGTTGAGTCAGTCTAATCAAAAGTAAAATTGTGTTTGTTTTTTATTTTTGCTATAGTCACCTTCAGTATATCACTGGCTTCAAATTCCTCCAATATTACCTTGTGCATAGAGTGGAGGTTGAATTACTGGAGGGTTTTTTCAATGTTTTTGCTCCATCTTCAACTTCATATCTTTCTTGTGCTCCTGTGCCACAAATATGGTTTCTCTCTGAGCTCCTGACCCTCAACCAACAGTAGACTCCTGCTTCTTGTTACTTGGTGCTTGCCAGCATGGTAGTGGGAGCAGGGGGTTTCTCTGTTGTCCTGGTTCAATTTTTGTTATAGAGAGGCCCTATGTCCTTATATCTGGAAGAGTATTTTTAATTTTTAAAAAATTTTAATTAATTTTTTTTGGGGGGGAGAATAACAAGTGGGGGAGGTGCAGAGAGAGAGGGAAACACGGACTCTGAAGCAGGCTCCAGGCTCTGAGCTGTCAGCACAGAGCCCAAGGTGAGGCTTCAACCCGCAAACTTGGAGATCATGACTTGAGTCGAAGTCAGACACTCAACTGAGTGGGCCCCCTAGGTGCCTCATGAGAGAGTCTTTTAAAAAGACTTTCTGTGTGGAAAATATGTCCAAACTGACTGAACAAGTGGAGCCTTGGGCACTAAAGCTAAAGGATACTCTAACAGCATTGGAGTGAGATCAACAAAAGACTTAAGAAAAGCACCAGAGAATACTTCTGTCCTTCTGTTTTTCATTTTGCTCTTGTATAAATGTGAAGAAACAGTCTGGGGCAATGCTGAAAAACTTGAGGGGAGAACTTTACACAGAAAATAATACAAATTGTACCTCTGGGGTTGTTCAACCCAGTAAGTCCTGGGCAAGCACATATTCTCTGTGTTGGGACTTCAGGGGAAGTTGATTGGGGGTTCTAGTACACACAAATATTTCTGTATATTCAACAGACCTTTCTGGCTAGTAGACTTTGGATTTTCTTAGAGAGGTGGAAAATGGTAGTTGATAGTGAAATGGGCAAAAAGAAGTACTTGACAACTTTCATGTTGCTCTGAGTTCTTCTACCCTGTTAATCAATATGCTGTACCTAGGGAGATTTCTCTGGTTTATCCTTTCAGTTGCTTTAGACCCAGATTGGGGGATAAAAGATTGGGAGAAGAATACCACTTCTGCTTGCTTATTTATGGCATAGGAGCTATTGTACTTTTTTTTTTTTTAAGCTCTGTTGTGATATCATTAATATTACATTTTCAGTGCTTTTTTTTTTATAATAGGAAAAGGAAGCAGACTATTCCAAAACAGAGGCTTAGTTAGAAATGTAATATTTTATAACTCTTAATATTTATGAAGAATTTTTAATGACATAGGAAAGTACTTAGTAGTATAAGTCTATGTGAACAAAAGCAAGTTTAAAAAAGTATACATATCATTGTTTCTTAACTATGTAAAAATGTAAAGTTTGAGAAAAAAGCTGGAATGGAATCTCCAAAAAAAATATTAAGGCCATTAATTCTGGATAGTGGGATAATGGGTAATTTCTCTTTTTATCTTCTTAACCTTAATTTCCCAGGTTTTCTTTAATGAACAAATTCTACTTTTAAAATCAGAAAAGAGAAAAGGTAATAATGTAAACGTGACATTTAACAGTTACTAAGGACTAGAACAAGTGGCATTATTTTTTTTAGTGATTACCTTCATGTGAAAACCCTTAATTTTTGTATAAATATTGAGAGAAAACATACTGTTGTTGCTTTGAATGTATTCATAGCTTCCTTACATAATAGCTTTGGCCACATGATTCATCAATTCTGGATCCTTGCTATGTTCAAAGTACACCATTAATCCCATTTACATATGCATAGAAGAAATTAAATGCTTTCTGTATTAATATATATATATATATATATTTTTTTTTTTCCTTCTCTTTTTTGATTAGAGGCCAAATCTATGTGACTTAAATGATATATGTGTTTTATTTTTTAATACTTTTGGCATTAGGAAGTTCTTCTTTCTATCCAGACTAAATGTCTCCACCTTTTATTGGGTAGAGAAGTAGAAAAAAATCTTTTTTTTTTAATATTTATAATTTTTTTCCTGGACTGTTTGTTTATTTTTAACATGAAATTTATTGTCAAATTGGTTTCCATACAACACCCAGTGCTCATCCCAACAGGTGCCCTCCTCAATGCTCATCACCCACTTTCCCCTCCCTCTCACCCCCTATCAACCCTCAGTTTATTCTTAGTCTTTAAGAGTCTCTTATGGTTTGTCTCCCTCCCTCTCTATTTTTTCCCCATCCCCTCCCCCATGGTCTTTTGTCAAGTTTCTCAGGATCCACATAAGAGTGAAAACATACGGTATCTGTCTTCTTTCTATCCAGACTAAATGTCTTCAACTTTTTGTTGGGTAGAGAAGTAGAAAAAATCTTTTTTTGTTTAAATATTTAAAAAAATTTTAATGTTTATTTATTTCTGAGAGAGAGTGTGAGCAGGGGAGGGGCAGAGACAGAGGGAGACAGAATCCAAAGCATACTCCAGGCTCTGAGCTGTCAGCACAGAGCCTGACACGGGGCTCGAACTCACGGACCGTGAGATCATGACCTGAGCTGAAGTTGGAAGCTTAACTGACTGAGCCACCCAGGCGCCCTGAGAAGTAGAAAAAAATCTTAAGAACAATTTTTGTTTAACAAGTTTCCCAAATGGGAAAATATTTCTAGTGAGTTCCAAAGAATATTGCAGAAATTTCTTTCAGTTCTGGGGACACATGTCACCAGTAGATCTAGAAGCATCTTTATCTTTAGGAAAAGATCTGGAAGCAATTGATATGCGTGCCTGATCTGTAGGATGCCTTCAACAAATATTGTTATTATTGTTGATATTTTTATTTTTTATTACTGACAAATCACTGTGTCTGCAGACCATAACGATGTCCTGTAGTAGATGTGATTTGGGCAGCCTATTTGTTGCAAGAAACAGATTAAGTATTTCCATATTCCTTTTTTTCTTTTTTAAGTCATTGAAGTTCAGGATTTTATTTACTTGTGTTTTTCTAGCATCTTGCAAATTACTTATCTCCAGTTCATTATGGTTCCCCGCCCTGAGGCTTCATCTTGTTCTATCATTTGGAACATATTCCTCTGTTTCTTCCTTTTGCTTGACTCTCTTGTTAGTTTTATGCATTAGGTAAAACAGCCACCTGTCCCAGTCTTGAAGGTGTGGCCTCCTATAGATGAACCTTATTGTTTAATCCTGCCCTAGCTCTTGGTTGTCTCTCAAACCTTTGTGATTTTCTATACAGCATATTTTATTTTTAATAGCTCCCAATAGTTGAGGGTGTGTCCTCAGTGTCCTTGAGGGAAGGATCTTGGTCAGCACCTGGGTGCAGGCTGATTGGAAGCCAGACCACCACCCCCCCCCCCCCCCCGGCAGCAGCTTTTAAAGTATGCAAATATATACAGTCCTGTGGGACCACAAGTGTAAGCCTCACAAGGATGAGCCCCACTAGCCACCAAATCAGGTTATCTAGAGGTGTACCCTGGGCAGCATTCCCACAAACTGGGGCTTCAGACAAGTGTATAAGCTCCTTCCTGGGAGATATTGGTGAGCTGTAGTGAGGCAGAGGGAGAGCATGAATATGGCATCCCTCGGCCTGTGTTCCCTGTGAGTACCTCCACATGCACCTCAGTGTGTGCCAAATCTGAAGCCTGCCCTTCAAGCTGAAGCTCCAGCAGAAGTGAATAGGTCTCTTTCACAGAAATATGGGGTATATTTGAGCTTTCTGTCTTTGTAGTTCCCTGGGGGTGGTAGATTGCCAAGAACTCTCTCTCCAGTTGTTACAATTATGTGTGACCCAAGAATGCAAGTGCTGTCTCCCCAATCCCCACTCCCTGGCCCAGCCCCAGCCAGACAATCAAGGGGCATCTCCTGGGTGGCAGTCACAAGAACAAAGCACCATAAACATGTAAAACCTCCCTTCTACTCTAGAAAAAAAGATGGCACACATTGGTTAGAGTGAGGGAGAGGAAGAGTATGAAGGTGGTATCTGCCAGCCAGCAGGTACTTAGCTGTGTGCTAATTTAGATACCTCCCTCTCAGGCCAGCACTTTTAAGATTAGAAAATGAGCCTCTTTCAAATAAATCTGGGTATCTCTCTATTGGCTGTCTCTATGGTGGGCCCTGGGACATGTGGGTTCCAGCGTGAGCCCTTTAGGAGGTGGTTCTCAGAGAGAACAAGAGAGTTGTTGTCTCTCTAACAAGAGAGTCAAGCAGATTATTATAGCTTTGTGGGTCTGGTGGACATGCGCCCCATTGGTTTATAAAGCTAGATGTTCTGGGAGCTTGTCCCTCATGTGCTTGTCTTAAAAATTGGGCTGCCTGATGTGAGGCTGAAGTCCTTTGCTCCTCAGGGAGCAGCTCCAGGTTTTGAGTTCCCTTTTGACTGTGGGTCACTGCACTAGAGGTGCTGTTTATGGCAAGACTGTGTCCCAGTCTCTACTACCTGCTTTAATGTGGGTTTCTCTTGTTTGCTCAGATAGTTTTTCTTTCTTTTTTTTTTTTTTCAGAGGAAGTTGTTCCATATGTAGCTGTAGAATGGGTATGTCTATGGGAGAAAGTGAGCCCAAGATCCTCTTACATCACCCTCTTGAACTAGAATCTGTTTTTCTAATATCTGTTTCACATGTTGGCCATAGATATTAAACATCATTGATTTGACTTGAGCATATTGTAGAAGGAAGATGAGAGATGCATGTAGATGATTTCCTGATGGACACATCAATGTTCATGATTCCTTTGATCTTTTACCCTTCATCAAAGGACTAATCATATATGCCACATTGTTAATTTCCCATTATGTGATGAAATTTGAGGAATAACCTAATCAAAACATTTTTTAAAATATCTTTTAAAAAGGTTTGTGTGGGGGCGCCTGGGTGGCGCAGTCGGTTAAGCGTCCGACTTCAGCCAGGTCACGATCTCACGGTCCGTGGGTTCGAGCCCCGCGTCGGGCTCTGGGCTGATGGCCCAGAGCCTGGAGCCTGTTTCCGATTCTGTGTCTCCCTCTCTCTCTGCCCCTACCCCGTTCATGCTCTGTCTCGCTCTGTCCCAAAAATAAAAAAAAAAAAAAAAAAAAAAAAAACCGTTTAAAAAAAAAAAACAAAAAAACGTTTAAAAAGGTTTGTGTGTGTGTGTGTGTGTGTGTGTGTGTGTGTTTATTTGCTTGTTTGTTTGTTTTTAGAGAGAGTGAGAATCTTAAGCAGGCTCCATGCTCAGTGCAGAGCCTGATGCAGGGCTCAATCCTACAACCCTGGGATGATGACCTGGACCAAAATCAAGAGTCAGATGCTCAACTAACTGAGCCACCCATGTGCCCCTACCTTTTTTTTTTTAACAATAACTTTGGCAGGCTGGATTTCCCCAGTATCATGAGGAATCTCTTAAGAATTCCTGTACATCAATTCTTCTTGGATATACTATTAAAGACAGGAAAAAGATTTTCTGGGTAGGGTCAGCCTTGCATTACAGATAAGAGTTGGCCCCAGTCAGTTATATTCCATTAAAGTCAGACACATTTTAGGACACTTCCACCTGAGTGAAGACAGTAAAAAAAAAAAAAAAAAAAGGAATTTTTTTCACTTTGTTTGCCTTTTGGGGGTGGTAGGAATTATGTTGGTAGGTAAGTCAACTGCTGCAAAGACTTAAAAACAAGGAAGACAGTATCAGCTGGAAAGTTTTATAGCAGATTGGTGCTCTTATGACACTGTCTAACCACTGTAGAGTGGGAGAATTTAAAGTTTATTTATTTTGAGATAGAGAGAGATAGAACCAGCAGAGAAGGGGCAGAGAGAGAGGGAGACAGAGGATCTGCAGTGGGCTCTGTGCTGACAGAAGTGAGCCTGATATGGGGCTCCAGGTCACAAACCATGAGATCATGACCTGAGCTGAAGTTGGACGCTTAACCAACTGAGCCACCCAGACAACCCTGGAGTGGGAGAATTTAACAGACTCTAGCTATGACCAAATTATAGAGCAGATAAGTGACCAGGTCCCCTCCTGCATCCATTTTCCTGGGAGAAGCTTTTCTCTACTTCCAAGGAAAGGCTTAATGATCTCTCTGCTTCCATTCTTGTCTTTCCACAGTCCATCTCTGTACAGAAGCCAGAATGATGCTTAAAAAAGATATCTGATTATTTCACTCTGATATATAAGACTCTCCCAGGACATCCCAAAATACTTGGAATAAAATCCAGAATCTTTACCTTAACCCTCAGTAAGCCCCACGACCTGTTCTCTAACCTTCCCTTGACTGTCTTCTTGTGCTGTTTTCCTGTTTCTGTTGTGCTCCAGTCATAGTGGCCTTTTATCTTCCACAAGTGGTTAAATTTGTTTCTGCCTTTGGTCCTTGTCTCTACTTGCTCTCTCTGTCACCAGTGTTCTTGCCACTTTCCTTTTCCTATCTGGCTCCTTCCTGTCAATCAGATCTTACCATCTCAGAGATACCTTCTCTGATTGCCTAATTTGCCCAGTGACTGTCTTACCCCTCTAGTTTTAATTCTCTGTGTAATAACTTTCCACCCTAAGTTACTTTTCTTATTTATTAATTTAATTTATTTATTTATTGTCATTCTCCTCCGCATTAGAATAAAAGCTTCATAAATCCAGGGACTTTGTCTAGACTTATGAACTTTTAATCCTGCAGCCTAAGGACAGTGGCCTAGAGGGCACTAGAAAGAATTGTTTAATAAATAAATGTTCAATGGAGGTAACAATACTTATCATAGGATATTATTATGAGGGTTAAATAAGATAAAGTCTACAAAGTGCTTAACGTATAAACTGACATAATATACTAAATAATTGATAAGTATTATTAGTGTTATTATTTTGTCATTGGTGATTTTTTCTTCAATCATTGTAATTGGGAGGGTGTTGTTGTTGTTGTTGTTGTTGTTTTGATGTAAGCCAACTTTCTGCCACAGTTATCTAATTTTCCTCTTTATGGGCTATAGAGAGTTGTACTTCTTCTGAGGTACTTGAAAATAATAAATTTAGCCCTTAGCATTCTCACTTCTTAAGTTGAATAATTCTTCCTTATTAAGTCAAAGAATTCTAATTCTGTTCACTTTTTTTATACTTGGAGAAATGACTTTAAAAAATTCTTGTGTTATCCTCATTGGAGCCTTTTGCCAGGGCTACTGAACAGAGTCATCACCACATACTAATTAGAAAATTTCTGCACAGCTCTAATTTGTCCATACATAAAGGAAGCTGCCCACTAAATTTTCCCTAGAAAATGACAATGTTGCAATAGTAGTTCCACCTACTCTTAAGGTGCAGGAGTATCCTTGCATGCACATTTCCATATGCACTTTAAAAATACATTGACAAATAAGGAGTCTGGTCTTTATTCAACTCACAGTTTGCTAGCTATTTTTAGAGCACTGCCTCCATTGCACTTTAGCTTCCCAATTCATAAAAAAGAACATAATAATTGAAATTAGAATCTGTGAAATTATTTCATATCTGAAGTGCTATTCTATTCCAAAGGAATGGGAAAAGTGATCTGGTCTGGTTGTTTGAGCCTATGTAGAAGGTACTTATTTCTGGGATAGAAAGACTGCCATATCTTTCTTTTGATATTTTGGACAGGATCCAATTGGGAGGTGCTCTTGACTTTAATAGAAAACAGTGGTTATTTCATTAAAAAAGAAAAAAAATTATTTACAAATAAGCTTGATATATCAGAGGAATTGATGAGACTTCTTAACAATCTGAACCGTGTATGTTACAGAATTGTAGAAAGGGAAGGGAGTTTGTCAGCTCACTCTGGGTGTGGCCAAACTTACTCATGTTTGGCTATTTTCCTAAATTCTTTGTCAAAATGGAATGTGTATTTGGAGAAAAGAAACAAAATAAAAGCATGTAAAGACATTACACATTCCAAATTATCCTTTTATATTTACACTTCCCCTCCCACTTTTACAATAAAGCCAGTTATGCTTCTTCTTTTCACTCCTCAAAGAAGTTTTTAAAAATTGTAAGATTTTAGGGCATTTTAAATTTGAAATACTGTAGAGTATTCATGACTGTAGTTTGATGAGCACTGCCATTTTGTTACAGAAATTTAAATTACATTAGAAGCAGTAAAAGAACAATATTGACACTGTGAAGCACCAAAATCAGTGAAATAAAGGATAGAGTTGAGAAAAATCACAAAAATCACGGACAAGAAAATAGAAAAAAAAACCGTTCAGAGATGTAATAGAAGAAAACTTAACTAAAATGAAAAAAGATCTGAATACTCAGATTGAAGGGGTTTATGGTGGCCCAGGAAAATTTAATAAATAACATCTCACACCGAGATCCATTTTGGTGAAGTTAATAACATCAAAAAAGAAAACAAAATTCTACATCATCCACAAATAGAAACATATCCCTAATTTACGAAATCTCTTATACATTGATAAGCAAAAGATGAACAAAGGAATTTCACACTTGGTACACACACGCACACCCACACACACAATTTATTGTTCTCTTTCACCAGTCTGTGGGTTAACTGGGCTCAACTAGGCAATTCTTGCTTAGGGTCCTTCATACAGTTGTAGGCAGATGTTGGCTACAGCTGCACCTCCAAGATGGCTCACTCTCATGGGCAGCAGGTGCAACTGACTATTGGTTGGCATTACAGCTGCATCTGTCCACCAGGGTGTCCACTAATGGCTTCTCATGATCTTTGAACTTCTGCTAGCATGGAGGCTGCATTCAAGAGGAAGCATCCCACCAGTGAGTGTCCCAAAATACCCAGGAGATGCTGCAAGGCTCTAATGAAGTGGCTTCAAAATCATGCAGCTTTATTTCTGCCGTGTTTATTATTTAGCTAGTCACTAAGGCCAGCTCAAATTCAAAGATGGAATTAGACTGCATATCTTGATGGAAGAAGCAGCATGAGTGTGTAGAAAAGGAAGGCATTGATGGTAGCCATCTTTGGAGAATACCTACCTGTTGCCTGTTTACTGAGCTTCTCCAGGGACAGCAGGGCTCAGATTTCAGATTGTGAAAGGTGCCCATCTGTTCTACTGGATCTTGGTTTTAAACTACTTGGTGTTTTGTGGCCATGTAATTTGTGCTCCTGATCATTTTTTAGATCATAATTCCTTTCTTAAAACCAGCTTACTTTTGGAAATCTATACTGATTTGCCTTTTGCAAATGACTGGTTTTGGTATTCATCCTTAAATTTATCTGGATAGTGGAGGTGGTGTGTGAGAAATGACAGCTTGTGCCCCCACCCCCAACCCCCTTTGAACCTTTCAGTTCTTCAATTACAGGAACTTGCATGGTGTGTGTATATGTATGTAGGGTTTGATACTGTGGTGGGAAAAACTCCTCAAATTTGACAGTTTTGCATTTGTTTGAAAGCTTGTATTTGTGAGTTTGAGCAGTCCAAAGTGCCCTTGTGTACACGCCCTACCTTTGCTTAACTCCTATTATTATCTTGCTACAGAAGGTCATGCCAACTGCTTAATTACATGGAGAGTTATGAAACAGCCAGGGCACCAGAACATTATTCAACTGTGGGTTCCTAAAGGAAAATAAACTCTTCTTGCACTGAGCACAGCTGCCAATAAACCAGGCATGTTTGTTTATTTGTGGCCACATGTATAGCTCCCTTGTAGGAAGGGATTCTATGGCTGGGCAAAAATCTTGGATTCCCTTTTCCTAACAGTAGTAGCAGCTATAGTACAATAGAACCATTTTAATTCAGAGAGAGATTAAATCTGAGTACTTCAAGTCAGACTCTTCCTTTCACTGAATGTAAACAATAAAACCTCTCTATGAAAGCTTTCCTGCTTCACTTAGGAGTAGGGTAATATATTTCATGGTTTACCCGTAATCAAACATCAGGCTCAATAAAAATGCATTTATTAAAGAGATGATTATGTAGCTTAAGGTTCCCACCTGCCCCTCAACTATCTGCCTTCAGGAGGGAAGAATTTGTGCTAAGAAAATTCATGTTCAGGGAGGTGAGGGCTTTGTTTAGTTCAACCTGTCAGGTTGTTTCAGTCTGGCTCCACCTTGAAAACACGTAGACTTTAACATTTCATACATTACCTTCACTTTACCTTCCCTTATGCAGAAGAATGTGCTAATTTTAAACAAGCTCTTTGCAATTTAGATGCTAAAAGAGAAACAAAAACAGATGAGAAAGAGGTGCTTTCCTGAAGAAGTGTTTTTCATAAGGCAGTAAAACTGAGGTAGTCACTAAACTCTTCTATAGGAAACAATTTTGCCATCTTTTATTTCTCTAAAGACTTTGGAGAAAAAAAAATCAGACTCAAATGCCAAAAGACAACTTTAACCCTCAAATCCCAGAACCCGAGGTCAACCAAAGGTCACACATGCTGTGCCTAAACCAGAAGATTGACAGGTTCTCTCTCCAAGCAGTGTCTGTTCCTTCTGAAATCTATAGCAAGAACTGAAGCCAGGGAAACACTGCTCACTTGTTGTAAGTCAGAGGTACCTGTGATTTATTAAGTGGTATGAGGTGCTGGTCAGGGCATGAAATTAAAAATTGAAAAAGACTCCCATGGCTGCCCTCCTTCTTGAAACCTAATTTAGACCGTATCAAAGTTTTTATAAAGACATTCCTATTACCATTGTGCTATATAACCTGTCTGATCCAACCTTCAAATGTTTATGTAAACTGAAATATATCCGGAAAGAAGTAAAAACAAAACAAATATACCATACCATCTCTATCCAGCAGTTCCCTTCTCGTTTACATTCAAGCATAAACCTCTCCAAGTGGCTCCAGGTTGTTAGGGCTGGTTAATTAGTGATAATTGCAGAGACTATTTCTTTGAATGCACTGATGGCTTTATGCCTTGCAACCAATTTAGCCTGGAGCTTTAGCACTTGTGAAGTGTGTTGGTGGCTTTTTTTTTTTTTTAAATCATAACAGATAAGTGCAGTTGGTTTAGTCTCCCTATGACCTGCTGTAGCAATAATGAATGCTTTTAAAACATCTACAGGTTGGTCATGATGTGTTCCTTAATCTGTGAACTCAGCCTTTATTGTCATTCGAGTAGGCGGTTTCTCCTGGGATCTTTTTGGGTGAAGTGCTCTCAGTTTCAGATGCAGTTTGCTAATGATAATTTGCGTCACTTGCAAGTTGTAGCAACATCAGGATCTCATGGTCTATCTTTTGGCTCATGATACCATGTAATTAGAGAGAGTGGAAATGGGAAAGAGTTTTAAAGTGACTGTGTACTCATATTACAATTCTGAAACCCAAAGGAAGAAAAGAGGAACCATTATTTGTGTTAATAATGGAAAAACTCTTATGCTCTTTGGAAGGTACTTTGTAACCTTTTCATTTTGGAATAGAAAATGGAAGTAAATGGGCTTTGCCCTCACAAAGTTGATGTGTTGATGTTATAGTGGTTTTTGGTTTCTCTTAATTCATCCAACATTTATTGGATACTTACCATGTGCTGCATTTAGAGAGATAAGAATGAAGAAGAGTGAAGGGGGCACAGGTCCTGCTGTAAGAGTTTTATATACCTTACCTTATTTGAGACTATTGTAATCTTGTGCAGCAGGCAGGGCAGTTGTTCATTATCCCATTTAACAAGTGAGGAAACTGAAGCTTGGAGAAATGATTGCTCTGGGTCACGTAGCAGTGAGAGCCAGGGTGAGGAATCAAGACTCTAAGCTTAATCTTTCTTCCTTACATCTTGAGGTCTCAATGGTGGGGAAATGGGGCAAACACAAATGAGCTTGGAAAAACAAAATGGCAGCCATAGTCACAGTTCACCTACCTGTTCAGAGCTATACACACCAGAGCTAGATCTTTTGGGCAGTGGGAAGTGCAAATAAATAGAACACTTGGATGATGGGAGTCCCTCAGGACAGGACCTGAAAGCTTCACCCATAAGCACATTCCATGCCTCTGCTACATCCTTATCTCACTTCACACTTCTAATATCCTCTCATAAGCAGGAAGAGTAGCCCCTTCTGCCGTTGGCATGCTCCATCTAAGCTGCATTGAGCAGAACTTTGAAAAGAGTGAGGTTTAGGTGACCAGGACACTGGAGATAAAGTGAATGGCATGTGAGACTTTAGCAGAGGATGATGACAAAATAATTTTCTTGGCTTGAGCAAGCAGCACTGTAGTGAGAGATGGGAGCAGTTTTAGGAGTGTTGGTCCAGGATGGTCATGGTGGTGGTGACAGCTCTGTGACCAGGAGCAGAACTGGCTTCATGAGCATGCAGCCTGTGCAGCCAGCACCTGGTTTAATGATCTGCTGTCACCGTTTTGAAATTATTAATGTTTGAAGAAGGGCACCCACGTTTTTATTTTACACTGAGCCCTGAAAATTATGTAGCCTGTCCTGACCAGATATTTTATGTTGTTGTTTATGCTGCTTCAGTATTTGAGTATTAGTATTAGTATTGAGTATTAGTAATAGAGAATAGTATTAAGTATTAGTATTATTGGGTGTTCAACCAGTTTAAGTATTGATTGGATCAGTGTTGAAAATTAGCATTAGACCTCTGATACTCTTGAAGCTGCATGTTGGGTTGACTGAAGCAGCCAAGGGCTGAAAGAAGAGAGATGTATTTTTCTTACATGTCAGTTGACATAAAATAACCTTAGCTTGGTGGAACAAGAGGAGGGAAAAAACAATAAAAACACTCTAATTTGAGGTTTGTTTAAAGCTAAGATGCAGAAGCAGTGAGTCTCTGTATAGGGAGAGAAGCACCGAAATGATTTATTTGACATATACTATCCTTATTGTGTGTTCAGTATCCAATATAAACTTTCTTACCCTGAATCTCTTGAATTTCTGGGGCATTAGAGGAGTTGCATAGTATGGCATGTAGGAGATATTTGGCTTCAGAGTTTTATAGAATAGACTTACAGACCAATATATATACATGTATACATACATATAGAGAAAATCTGTGAGATATATTCACATATTGGAGAAGTAGAGGGTAGGGCAGATGTTTCTTTATGTTCAGTTGATAGACATTGCTTCAAATTTGTAACTTTGTCAGGAAAGGGTTGGCTGATGACAATGACAGTGATGATGGGTGATGATATAAATAACAGCAGCAATTGCAGCAACAGTCATGGTATATTTGGTGGGTATTTACCATGTGTTAGATACTTGTCTAAGTAGTTTTCAAGAATTAACTCCTTTAATGCTCACAGTAACCTTATGAGGTAGGTACTCTTATTGACATCCTCCTAATTTGACAAATGAGGAAATAGATGTAGTTGAAGAACTTCACTCAATGGGGCAGACATGGTGTGCACTGGTGTTGGACTTGAACTGGCTGTCTGTCTGGCTCCAGAATCTAACCTTTTAACTGAATTATTTTGCCTCCCAATAAATGTTCTTCCAATGATGCTTTTCCCAATAGATGAATACATTTAAAAGACATTTTCCTGTGGCTTTGACTCTTAGATCTGAAGTCTTCATCAGCACTTGTCCCCACCACTACTTTTAACTCAGATGGTGCAGGGAAGGAGTGAAAAAAGTAAATTTGGGTATTTCCTGGTATGGACTCTGGTCGTATACTCTCCCGAGCAACTTGGGAGAAAAAGGCCAGGGCTAAATGGAGAGCTGTGAGTTGTGGTTATCATTTTTTCTTTTTATGTCTTTTTTAATTTTTTAAAATGTTTATTTATTTTTGAGGCAGAGAGAGAGACAGAGCACAAGCAGGGGAGGGGCAGAGAGAAGAGAGATACAGATTCCGAGGCAGGCTCCAGGCTTCACACTGTCAGCACAGAGCCAGATGTGGGGCTCGAACTCATGAACCATGAGCTGAAGTGTGATGCTTAACCAACTAAGCCACCCAGACACACAGGTCATCAATCTCTAATTGATGTTCTTCTTCTTACAAAGTTGCTTGGGGTGGTGAGGGTCGCATTGCCCTTCTGCAAAGTCAGAAGATAGTCATGGCTGACTTGTCCCAGATGGTCAAGGAGGGGCCTGTTGAAGTCTTTTTGACTCATCACTGTTCTTTAAATGGGGCATCAGGAAGTAGCAGGTGCATTCAAATTGGTGAGGCCTACCTAGGAATCAGAGCCCTCCACTTCTAGATTTCTAAGAAGCTGCCCTTTCCCCTTTGTTTTAGGACCCCTTTGCTTTGCTTCATAGGTCTTTAAAAAGACCTATGTTCTTTAATGTTCTTTAAGTGGGTACAGTGGGTTAATGTTATTTAAGTGGGTACACTGTGTTCATCTATTGATTTTTCTGTTGAGGATTACTCTAACATCCAGTTCAATCAATTTAGCTTTGCACCATTCCATATAAAGAAACAGGTTTTGAATTTCACTGTGAGTTCCATTTTAGGCTCATCTTGAACTTTATCTGTATGGTCTCTTAACTTTGAATTCACCAATAAAATGCTTTTAAGTGAAATGTTTACTCAGTCTCCTCAGGTATTAAAGGAAAGATTGGCAATCAAAACAGAATTAAAAACAAAGAGGTAGAGTCAAAACAAATTCGGATAAATATTTGTTTGTGACTAACATCTTTGAGTTTAGGCCTTGTGAAGAAGTCATTCTGACTTCTTAAGAGGTTTGCTGTTTGAGGTTGAGGTTTGCTGTTTGCAGGTAAAAATGGTGCTCCAGCTCACCAACCTACTCCTACCTGGGACCTACTTTTTTGTCCTCTTCCAGCACTGTTTGGAGATCAGTTTGTTTGCAGTATTAAGTTAGTGGGTGTGTCAATCTGATTAAACTGAGTGGGTCTAGCCCCTTGTCTTATGTCAGTTGTTGAAGTAGATCCTGAGAAGTGGATTGAAGTACAAATGGTTTAGTAATAAAATGTTCTGAGGAGAAACCAGGAAAGAAGGGCAGGAGGCGGGACAGGGAGGGGAAAAAAGCAAATCTAGGACTTCAGGTTAGGTCCCATCCTTAGGCTGATCCCTAGAGGAGCCCTGAAGTGTAAATTATACTACGGTTTGTCCTAGTTTGGGGCAAGAGAGCTAGGCCTTCACCCTCTTGTACCATGTAGTCATTAGCCATGTGTGGTGGGAATGTAAACCTGCTCAGCCAATTCTGGCTCTGGCTGCTCCAGGCTATGTGACACTGACAGCTCAAAGTAGGCCTCTTGAGAAGAGTGCGAATGAGGGCATTTAGGAGTGTAGCATGCAGAGCTGAGGAGGAGCACATAGATCTGGGTAGAGCAGAGCAGAATTTGTTACACACCTTATTCCTCCAAGTGCAGAACCTGGGAGAAGAGGGCAGGTTTGTCCCTAAGAGCTCATGGAGTGGACATCAGTGAGAGAGTTCTGGAAGGGGAAGAATAGGCAAGTGTGCTTGGAAGCAAGAAAGTAGGTAAAAGTTTCCTCAAACCATAAAGGCAACACAATTTGGGAAGCATCTCCGAAGTAGGAGGACCTGTGCTCTGGTGATTCCTGGCAGCTCAGAGAGTGGTAAGACCACTAAGGGAAATGGCTACTTGCTTTCATCAAGGCTTCCAGCCTTGGCATGGAAGCAGGATAGCCACTTGTTTTCAGTGGCTAATGAGTATCTCAGAACTGACCACAATGAGGAAAAACTAGAGGATCTTCCAACATTTTCTGTGAACAATTCAAACCCTTGATTGACCTGGATGGAGACTATAGATGGAGAGGGAGAGATCCAAAAGAGGGCTCCTGGTCTGTTTCTAGATCTGAGAATTTTTGATGAGCTCAGGATATGTCTTAGAGAATCTCAGTTGAACCCCTACAACTATTACCATTTCCTCTCAGCAAGTGAGACTCACAGAGTTTACACAGAACATAGCTAATTTCACTTTTTCCTACTGTTTCTTCAAGCCCATTCTGGAGGCTGGACCCTCTCATACAAGTACTGTGGTCACTCCTAGTTAGAAAATCAGTCTGAGTTTAATAATGGTCATGCCTAGTTCAATGTAATAATGAAAAATATATATTTACTTCAAAGTTAAAATTTTTCCTTATCACTGCCACCCCACTCCAAACTGAGACATACAGTGGAGAAGGGGGACACCTGGCTTCTTCACGGTGCTGCCTTAGGTTTCTCATCCCATCTCATCTACTCTCTAGACTGCCTCTGGCTCCTTCTGTGTTGAAGCAAGGGGAAGGAGAAGAGGGAAGGAAGTAGCAAAGTTCTTACTTAACTAACATTGCCAGGTGTATCAGAACCTGTGGGTGGTTAAAGCCAGCTCTTCTGGAGGGATCGTTTTGAGTTTTGCAGGGATAGTCTACACATGCTGATGATGGCTCATGCAGTTCTCTTGCTGGTAGCTTAGAGTTTCTCTCCTTGGGACTCTGGTGACCCACCTTCCTATGGCATCATTTTGTCCTACCAGACGGTCCTCTTGTTTAAGATGTAAGATAATCTCGGGCCAGATGTCCTATGTGGCTGACACCTGACCCCCTGGAAATACTCAGGCTTCTTCTAATCTGTCTGCAAGCATTATCTGGTCATGATGTAACCATCCCTCTTTTATTCTATTGTGATAGTAGCCACCTTAGTACTCCCCTTTTACATATCTCAACCAGAAGAAATACCAGTCCACTGTGGCTTCTATATTCAGGCCATGTATATCAGTCTCTTAGAGTGGACAGTTTATACCCCCTTAACTTGACTTCAGGTAAGGGAGAAGCAACCACAACCTCTCCTCCTTGGGGCAGGAATGGCACACCTGTAGTTCCCTCCAAAAACCCTCCTCTCTGAAATGCCCAATTCACCTTTTAATTTGGTAGAGTGTGCTCTTAATGTGGTAAGGGGCTAATACTTTTATTTGTTTTTATTTTTATTTTGGGGGGAAGGCTAATGCTTTTTAAAAGGTGGTTTGTAGATAATGCCTTTGCAAACCAGGTATTGTAGTCTCACACCTCTTTTGAAGTGTGGTGTCAATTGTCTGGTTGCTCAGCCCAAATGAGACTGAAAGATTTCTGTCTTAACTGATGTGGGAAACAAAGGCAGAAGGAAATGGCAGAATTAAATTTCCTTATAACCTGCAGCCCATTGGCAAATACTTGAGGCAGGCAGAGTGAAACTTTTCTCCAGGAACTCCCTCCTGTCTTACCTCATGCTTTGCCAGAGGGAAAAACAACCTTAGCTTGATAATAGCTAGTCCTCCAGTATCCTGTGAGTCTTCTTTAGCATATGAAAATCTCAATGGAAACTTCCCCTGGACTTTACCTCCCACAACTCCATACTATATAACCAGTGTCTCTTCAGGTCGTGGGCAGCTCTTCCTGGCCATGGATCCTGTCCTCATGCTTTAATAAAATCACCTTTTTGCACCAAAGATGTCTTCAAGAATTCTTTCTTGGCTCCGGACCCCACGAACCCCACTATCACCCCAAAACCTCATCATTAATACTTGGTCACTAAATAAATAAATAAATACATAAATAAATAAATAATGGGGCGGCTGTGTGGCTCAATTGGTAGAGAACACAACTCTCTTTTTATGTTTATTTTTAAGAGAGAGAGATACAGAGTGTGAGCAAGGGAGGGGCAGAGAGAGAGAGGGAGATACAGAATCCCAAGCAGGCTCCAGGATCTGAACTGTCAGCATTGACCCTGACACAGGGCTCGAACCCACAAACTGTGAGATCATGACCTGAGCCAAAGTCAGATGCTCAACCGACTGAGCTACCCAGCTGCCTGGAGAACACAACTCTTAATCCCAGGGTCACGAGTTTGAGCCCCATGTTTGGCGTGGAGCCTACTTAAAAATAAATAAATAAATAAATAAATAAATAAATAAATAAATAAATAAATAAATAAAATTAAAATATTTGGTTACCTTGTACAAAAGATAAGTGAAGAAATATTGCATGTATTGATTCTTTCATCTATTCAGTGATGTCAAATACTTTCAATATGCTATTATGTTGAAGATGGTATGGGGTGTCTGTAAGGATACATATTGTATAAATATGAAATTCTTTGTGTATATAAAATGTATGTTATTGTGAATGGTATAGTTCTCATGTTGAGTAGTAGCTTTGTGGGTATTTAGTATAAAATAAATACCTTAATTAATGAAGAGGGCCGTGCATGGATTAATGGTTTTAATGTACCATAAACCAAAGATTATAATTAATCTCATTTTGTGCATCCAAGTTGAAAATAAGTAAAAGTGCTCTTGGGGGTCCTCTGAGTCCAGACCTAAAAACAATAATTACTGATGATGTGGGAAACAAAGGCAGAAGGAAATAGCAGATAAAATTAAATTTTCTTATAACCTGCAGCCCATTGACAAATATTTCAGGCAGGCAGAGTAGAACATTTCTCCAGAACTCCCTACTGTCTTAATGTTAATGCTTTGCTAGAAAGGAAAACAACATTACCCTGACAATAACTAGGCTTCCAGTATCCTGTGAGTCTTCTTGAGTATATGAAAATCCCTTTGGAAACTTCCCCTTGACTTTACCTCTCTCAACTCTCTATTATATAACCAGTCTCTTCTCACGGGTTCCAGGTAGGTCTTTCTGCCCATAGGTCCTGTCCCTGCACTTTAATAAAATCACCTTTTTCGTGCCGATGACATCTCAAGAATTCTTTCTTGGCTGTTGGCTCCAGATCCCACCAGGGCTCCAAAAACCCCATCAAATGACATTTATTAAGTACGGCTTAAATATTAGGCTAAGTATTTTATAAAAGAGTAAATTCTTTAAACCTTTTAACATATGAGGTAAGAAGTCGTATTTTATTTCCTATTTAGAGATGAGAATACTGAGGTCTGAGGGCCCAAATTCCCATTGCAGACTATGGAAAGAGATGCCAGTCTGCCTGACAACTAGCCTTGGCTCTTCTTCTCAGACATAAATGTCCAAATATCTGGTAGTGTGTGCTCCAAGTCAGGGAAGAGCTGGTGTGTTGGAGCAGGAAGAGCACAGGCTTTGCAGTCAGTCAGAACTTGCTTCAGAGCTGGCTCTACTATTTATTAGCTGTGTGGTTTGGGGCAAATTCATTATTCTTGATCTCTTGAGCCCACCTGTAAGATAGAGGATGGTAATATTTACTTTTCAGAGTCTGTTGTGATCCCAGGTAGTGACTTTGAAGAAGCTGGCACATTAGAGGTCCTCAAAAATCATACATATTATTGTTGTCATTCCTACTCTTTACCACAAAATGTTTTGTAAGTGCAGAAAAGGAGACGGGTCAGGCTTGGATCATAAATTTCAGTAATCTAGAACTTTTCTGTTTTGGGAATCAAGCTCCGATGTCCTAGAACTTGTCTCCAGTGTAGATGATTCTGTTGTGGTTGTTAATAACAGTGGGCATTTAAGTCACACAACAACCTTGGGGAAGTGCTCAAGACCCCACATTTCTTTCTGACTTGGATTTCCCATATATGGCCTTCTTTTTCCCTCCAGAATACATACATTCCTTCCCAGGACCTCAGCACCCCTGGACAATACATGATGGTATTTGGCAAAATCTCCTTTTGGCAGTAGAGTGCTTGGTTGTGGCTGGTTTGGACATGATAATGCTATTAAGTCACTCTGCAGGGGATCAAAGGAGAGAAGCTCAAGTATCCCTCTGAATGTTCGCAGCTGAGAGCTGAAGGAGTAACAGTAAGTGATGGCGGTTTAAGTCTGCCATTTTCCCATAGACCCACACAACTCTATCCTACCTGTTGTCCACTGGCATCTCCGTTCTGGGCTAGTGGCAAGGGCATGTCACTTAGAACTTGAGTTGTGACTTGGAGGTATAGTTGCTGCTTTTAGCTCTGTCCCCAAACCTCCAGCTGCGTGTCCAAATCTGTAGTTTGGAGCCGGGTGCCAGAAGAGTCAGGGAAGCAGGACGTGGGCAAAAAGAACAAGAAGGCCCTACCCTGCCCCTCCATTTCCATTCTTTTCTGTCTGTAGTCCTCCAGTATTGGAACTAGGCTGTGAAATCCCTGGAACCAAATCAGCTGGCAGCTTTCTCAGGCCCAAGATGCTCACTTCTCCTATTCCTTCTCCACAGTTCTCCCCTTCTTTCCATTTAAAAGTTGTTCATAGAACCCCTTCCAGGTCTAAGGAATTGTGAAATACCATCATGATGACAGTTTATACATTTAATTAGAAGCTGGGAATTAAGCTCACCATAACCACAAAATGAAAGCTTGAGATTCTCCCAATAAAATCCCGGCTTTCCATGAATGTGGGCTGACTCATCCATCTGTCTTCTACTCCCCACCCCTACCTCTTCTCCAGAGCCCTTGTCTTTCATGCTGAAGTCATCCACTTTCTTCACCTGGGTTTGGAAAACTGCTGAATTTTGTTTAGCCTCATTCCAAAGTTGTCCATCAAAAGCAAGGACATGGAAAGTAACTGCTTGTTGCCCAGGAAACAGGAGAAGAGCATACTGGTTGAGTTTGGGAGTCTCACAAAGACTGTTAATAACTCATTTGAGAACAGACTAAAAATTAACAATTAAACATTGCTCTTCTGATTTGATTTCAAATGTTACATCTGGAAGAATGGGGGATACTGAAATATGTGACTTATTTCCCTCTATGAGTTGAGATAAAGTGGTCCTAATTTTCTTGCTGTTTTCTGGCTTTAAAACTGTGTGAAAGAATGTTTCTCCTTCTGCTTTTGGTGAGAATTAGATGCTTGTCGATTCAACATATGCTTAAAATATTTTGGCTTTGGAAAACTTCTTTGCTAGCCTTTTCCTTTTAGTCACAATTAATCTCATCTTCCTCCAGCTCTCATGTCATGTGCCTCTAATACAGTGCTTAGCATGTTCTGCTTTATTCTGTTGTGACTTTTATTTATGGTTGTCTTCTATATCAGATCTCAAGTTCTACATGGGGAAGAACTATGTCTTATATGTGTTTTTATTTACCTGAGTTTAGTCTAGTATGTTATATATTGTAAGCATTCAATACATGTTAAATTAGATTGAAATCAGAAAGATTACACTGGGGTGGGTGGACTCTGAGTGATAAGCAGCCACCACCTTTGCAAAAGGTGCCTCATTCAGGGTTCAACTGTAGATATAAACTGACACCCTCTTGCTTCTGAGAGCATTCTCTGGCCATGCACATGAGCTTGGAAGCACACAGGTTAGACTTCAAGTGCCAGAGAGTTATTATCTGAGGAGCAACTTTTTGGCCAAGGAGGGACAGGCTTGGCTGGACAAATAACTCAGCCTCTTTGCCCTTACTCTGTTCTACACAGTTTCTTAGAGGGTTCCTATAGCGGTAAGTTCTAGTCCCCTGCAGCTTCTTTTTTTTTTTTTCTTTTAATTGGTACATAACAGACATACAACATTGTATTTGTTTGAGGTATACAACATAATGATGTGATGTCTGTATATATTGTGAAATGATCACCATAATAAGTCTAGTTAACATCCATCACCATAGACTCTTAAAAACTGAGAACAGACTGAGGGTTGTTGGGGGGTGGGAGGGAGAGGAGGGTGAGTGATGGGTATTGAGGAGGGCACCTGTTGGGATGAGCACTGAGTGTTGTATGGAAACCAATTTGACAATAAATTTCATGTAAAAAAAAATCCATCACCATACATAGTTACAGAACTTTTTTCTGTGATTAGAACTTTTAAGATTTATTCTCTTAGCAACTTTCCCATATGCAATATAGTAGTAAGTATAATTGCTGTGCTATACATTACCTCCCCATGACTTATTTATTTTATAATTGGAAGTTTGTATTTGACTCCCTTCACTCATTTTGCCTACCCACTGACCTCCTGCCAGTGACAATCACCAATCTGTTCCCTTTATGTGTGAGCTTGGAATTTTGTTTTAGTTTTAGATCACACAAATAAGTGAAATCATATAGTTTTTGTTTTTCTCTGTCTGATTTATCTCAGTTAGCATAGTACTCTTAAGGGCTATCCATGTAAATGCAAATGGCAATATTTCATTCTTTTTTAGGGCCAAATAATATTCCACTGTATATATATACCATGTTTCTTTATCCACTCATCCATCTGTGGACACTTAAATTGTTTCCATATCTTAGATAATATAAATAATGCTGCAGCGAACATAGAAGTACATATATATTTTTGAGTTGGTGTTTACTTTTTTTTTGGCTTAAGTATCTAGAAGTGGAACTGCTAGATTGTATAGTAGTTCAGTTTTTATTTTTTTAATAAAAAAGGAATTTTTTTAAGGAAACTCTGTACTGTTTTCCATAGTGGCTGCACTAATTTACATTTCCACCAACAGTGCACTGGGGGTTCCATTTTCTCCACATCCTTGCCAACATTTATGTCTTCTCTTTTTGAGAATAGCCATTCTAACATGTGTGAGGTGGCATTTCATTGTGGTTTTGATTTGCATTTCCCTGATTAGTGATGATGACCATTTTTCATGTACCTGTTGGCCATCTGCCTTCTTCTTTGGAAAAATGTCTATCCATATATTCTGCACAATTTTTTATCAGATTTATTTTTGCTATTGAGTTATAGGAGTTCTTTATATATTTTAGGTATTAACTCCTTATCAGAAGAGTGATTTGCATATTTTTCTTCCATTCAGGAGGGTGCCTTTTTATCTTGTTGATTGTTCCTTTGTTGTATAGTAGTGTTTTAGTTTGATGTCATTTCACTTGTTTATTTTTACTTTTGTTGCTTTTGCTTCTGGGGTTAGATCCAAAAAATCATTGCCAAGATATAAAGGGACTTACTGCCTATATTTTCTAATAGGAGTTTTATGGTTTCAGTCTTATGTTCAAGTCTTTAATCCATTTTGAGTTCATGTATATTTATGGTATAAGATAGTTATTCAGTTTCATTCTTTTGCATGTTGCTTTCCCATTCTTGCACCACCATTTATTGAAGAGACACCTTTCCTCATTGTATATTCTTGGTTCCTTTGTCATAAATTGACCATATATACATGTTTTTTTGTTTGTTTTTTTCTGGGCTCTCTGTTCTGTTCCATTGATCTGTATGTCTGTTTTTGTGTCAATACCATACCATTTTGATTACTGTAGCTTTGTAATATAGTTTAAAATCAGGGAGCATGATTCTTCTAGCTTAGCTCCTTTTTCTCAAGATTTCTTTGGCTTTTGGGGAGTATCTACAGTTTCTTAACACTCTCTTTATTGGGTTTCCTCCCTTCCCTGTTTCACATTCCCTCTGTATGCTTTCTTGGGATCAACAGCCAAATAAACTACTTCACCCATATCCTTCCCTTAGAGAAGTGCTACAGGGGAACACAAACAATGACTCTGAAACATTCAAAAGTGTAGGAGATGATGACTAAGCCACCAGTGAGAATGAGGATCAGTTAACAAAACCTGTCACCTCTCCTCTTCAAATGAATAATCTGGAGAGGCACATAAGAAATGAAACAGGATTCTGTGGGTGATCCAGAGGCTCTATGGAGTTTTGAATTGGGAGAGGGTGAGATTCTACTTCTGGCTAGGAAATGGAGCTGATACCTTATAGAAAGGCTCAAAGTAGAGAAGTAGAAATGCAAGCTTAGACCCATAGGTAATGGAACTCATTGAGCACTAGAAATCGCCATGTTTCAGACAGGCCAAATTACCAGAGCAGGAATGTGGTGTTGTAGAAGAAAGGCCTTCCAGATTTACATCCACAGAAACCTTCAGGAGAGGGATGAGGAAGAGGCATTGATCACCTGGTACAGGAGGGTCTAAAGCCTGGATCTATTGGGGCATGTGGGCCATATCTGGGAAGGATCCAAAAGAGTTGAGGGGCAGAGTATAGGAGAGGAGCTTGAGGCCTCAGGCCAATGTAGCCTGAGGAATACAATCTTAGGTTTGAATCTCAAGCCCTAGTGATCTAGAACTTGTCTGGTTTTAGCTGCTTTATATTCATTTCTTATTTGAAGTGTGTGTGTGCGCGCGCACATGTGTGCGCATGCACATATGCACTCATGTGTGTTAGTTGTCACAACAAACGCAGTGCAAAAATACTAGATGAAACTAGTGCTTTTCTACGTATCTGTCAACACAAAGTCTAAACACATCCTTAGTCTTATGACTGAGTGTGACAGTCTCCCAGAGCCCGAGGGCTGGTGATAAAGAGAGGAGAGAAGGCAGATAGAAGGGATCTGCTATTTGCACACGTGTCCGTTTCTGAATTTGGTTATACAATCTATTCCTGGGATGAATTTTAAGGTATTCTGATAGGTGCTGTAACAGAGATATTTTTGGTATACAGATATGAAAAATAATGGCAAATCCCTTTTCTGGGTTTGATAACTTGGTTATTGGAGAAATTTCTTTTGAAGATGAAGCCAGCTCCCTCAGCAGACAAAAATAAAATAAAACATTGTCCACTGACTTTTGTCTGTAGGAGTAGGTAGAAGGTATTGGAAGATCTCAGCTCTAACTCACTAGCTCTGAGACCTTGGGCAAGTCATTTAACCACTCACCTCTATCCTCACCTATAAAACAAGGTCTGAAGCCATTTCAAATAGTCCTGGAATTCTGTCATTTAAGGTGAGATGATTGGGTTTGGGTGTGGAAGGCTGGATTCAGGAGCTAGTCAAGTAGGGCCTGCCTATATGATCATATTCTAGAAGGCAGAGCTTGAATTCAGCACATTTGGTTGTCTTGGCCTCCATAGAGGTGAGGATGTGAGAACTTTTCTGTAAATACATTTGATTGAAACTTTGGAGGTCTGAATTTATTTCTCTTTTCCTTTCCCTTCTCTTAAACTGTTTTTCTTCATCCCCCAACCCCATGATCATCTTTGTTCAAGTCTAAATGAATGTGTTTGGTTTCAAGATAATCCCCCCTTTTTAAATAATTTCCCTCTTTTAAATCAGTTTTCCAATACTCTGTCCTGTGGACAGTGGCAGAGGAGAAAAGTAAAAGCTGTTTTGTGTAAGGACAGTCAGGGGCCTATGTGGGCCAAGTGTTTTATTACCAATGTCCCAGTTTTCTGCACTTTGAGAGTTCTTCTCAGACACTGTCATCAATTTTAGTGCTAAGATGGCAGGGCAGAGAAAAAGGGGTTCAAGGTTGATCTGTTCACACAAGTAACTGGGTTTCTCTTTGGCGGTAGTAGTGTGGGAACATTTATTATAAGGAGCACTTTGTCTTTTCAGAGCTCAATCCCCTAATTACAGGTATATGTTTCACAGTTACATGGAGAACTGTTTCACAGTACTATTTCTCCAGGTCAGTAACTTACCCTTCCTCCTTGTCAATTTCGATATCAACCTACATGATCTTTTTTTTAACCCTCACCCCCTCTTTTTTAATGGCCTCTAAGGATGTTTGCTGTTGTTTTGTTTGTGGTATATTGAGAAAGGTGGTATGTGCATTTTACAGATTTAGAAAATGTAGATGAAAAGATTTAAGCTATTTGCCCAATGATCAAAAGTGGAAGTATATTAACTACAACTCCACTTATCATTATCTTCTTCAGAAATCAGTGCCCCACCATTTGGTGTCTGTCTCAAGCCTTTTGCTAGATCCTATACCATCTAGACTCTGACACTGAATACCCTTCCTACTCACACTTCATACCTTTGAAGTTGGCTTCCAATGATTCCATAATTCATGGTTCCATAGCTTTGTCAAACATTTTCTCTAGGCTAACTACTGTGATTTTACAGTCTTCCTGAAATTCAAGCAACAATCAAAGCTCCACACAAGAAGTCTTGTGGTGGTGAGAAAGGAGGGGAGGAATCTCTTATGGTTGGTATATGGTAAACTATTACTACTGACATATTTGCATGATTACATAAGAAGAGAAGTTGATGAATTGGGACCATTAAGATGTATGGTTCTTGAGCCCAGTTTTCCCATTAACAGTAGCCACATTAGCCCCTTTGGTTTCCTTTTCTTTAATCTGACTGTGGAGCCACATAGCAATAGCAATTCTGTTTTTTCAACATTTTTTGAGCACTTATTGTGCTCTTGGCACCAGGATGACACAAATGTCTATAATAAATCCTTGCCTTTGAAGGAAAGCAGACCTGCCTTTCTCATGTGCTGTTTTTTAGGGGATTTAGAAAATGGGAGTTTCTGGATAGGGTTATTGTTTATGCAGCTGGTGCCATTGTTTTTAGGATTCTAATAGCTCTTTCGCTGTAATCCATAATTATAATAATACTCATATTTGCATAATTATTGCGCTTTATAAAGAGATTTTTCATGCTTAATTTCATAACAGTCCTGTGAGATAGATTGTCAGAATATCATTACCCTCAATTTATAGAGGAAGAAACTGAGGCATAGAAAAGTCAGTGACCTGCCCAAGGTCAATAGCTAGCAAGTTGTACAACCAAATCTCAAACTCTGATCCTGTGACTATGTATGTATGTATGTATGTATGTATGTATGTATTTAGTGAGCAGGAGAGAGAGAATGAGATTAAGTGTGTGGGAAGGGCAGAGAAAGAGGGAGACAAAGAATCCCAAACAGGCTTTGCGTTGACAGGCTCTGCATTGAGCCCCAATGCGGGGCTCAATCTCACAAACCATGAGATCATGACCTGAGCTGAAATCAAGAGTCAAATGCTTAACGGGCTGAGCCACCCAGGTGCTCTGATCCTGTGACGCTTCTAATTCAGAAGTCTTGTTGCAATTTGTCTCCTTTAGAAAAGAATTGGGATTACACTCAGAACTCATTGAGAGCAGAGAGTTTATCTTGGTTACCTCAGGTTCCTTCCTACCCACACAGCCCCTAGCACAATGTCTGGTACACCATCAAGCCTTAATGCATGTTTATTGGGTGCAATTAAAGGCTTTCAATGTGAGAAGATAAAGAAATGGCCACCTTCCCACCTTCACATTAACAGATTGTAAAGATTCGTATAGTCTATTCTGCCTTGTTCTTGCCCACTAACCTGTATAGGATTAATTGTCCATAAATATTTGTTTGTATGCAACATTTCATTTCTTAGCAGTGTAGGGAATTCCTGGGTAGACAGTATCCTGAAAGTGACACTATTAAATTTGTAGCATTCTACCCTGTCTTGTCTTCAGTTTTATGATAACTTTGAGGACTCCCTTGGAGAATTTGGACTTTGTGGCTGCTCCAGAGACCAGCCAAGTAAACGATTTTAAAAACCAACCTGTGAATGTCGTAAAGGCAGAGAGCAGGAGGGTAGGAGTTGTTAGTGCTGTCTCTTTCATAACTGCCCTAGAGATAAGCCAAGTACTTGTGTCAAAGTTCAAGGCTCCAGAAAATGCTCTTCTTGTTTCCATCTTCTAAAAACATTGTCAGCAGAAAAGAATAATTTTAGGCTAAGATAAGCACTTATTCTAGTCTGAAACCACAGTTTCTCAACTTCAAGAAATCTGGTTAACCTCAAGCAGGTGACATTTAATGCTTTTCCCTTTTGTATAAGATGAATTTTAATTTTTCTGTAAGGTCTACAGGCATGAGTTTAAATCCTTCAGTGGATGCCCACTGACCTGAGCTATCCAACTTGTAGTCAGCCAAGTACAGAATCTATTTTAGATGAGTCTCTGTTCCCTTTCTGCCCTGTCAGCAGGGAAGAAAGGGGACAATTATTTGGTGATAATTACTCTGATGGCAGTAATCTCTGGCAGCTGCTAGCGAAGAGACATAATTGCCTCCTACCACCCCCTAACCTTTTAAAGTAGAGCTCTGAAACCTTGATAAGAGGGGCTGAAGATATGTGAACAACCTCAAAATAACTTTCTTTCCACTTCTTTCACCCAGGCTTTAATTAAACACAATTCATAATTCTTCAGAATATTGGGATGATGCCTATTAAAAGAGCTTTATAAAGGGGAAAGGCCATAGAAATCGTGTATATTATTATACATTGTTCAGTTCCTTTTATCAAGTCAGGAACCTTTGGGGGCTGTTGCCCTAGGAGTCTGGCTTTTCTTCCTGTGGGGATGAGGCAGACTTGGAGAAATTAATTTTCTTTGGGAAATTTTGGGACAAGATTTTGAAGTGAAAGATATGTGAGTATATATGGACAATAAAATTTGGATAAGTACCACTGAAAAGCAATCTTAAACCTTAACGTCATTTTTCCCATGTACATGGACTCCTCCAAAAGTAAGAAACCACCATCAGCCTTTCTAAAAGGTAGTTTTCAGTTCTTTCCCAGTTTTCTGTGAAGTTTAGTTATCTTTATTATTGTAGGGTTTGGAAGTAGAATGATGTTAATGCCGTTGACTATTGTAATTTTTCTGGCTGTTCTCAGAGAGACAGGAAAAAATGGTGGCAAACAAGCACAGTTGGAGGTGGGCTGTTGGTAACACACACTGAGTTAGTTTGCTATCACATGAGTAAATATGCCTATTTTTATTTGTTACATATAGAACTTGGGTGTGCTTAAAGAATATGATAATGTTCTGGTATAGACAATTTTTTGCTCAGTTTAAACTATTTTATCAAACATTCTGATCACAAATTGTGAGACATTTTCAGAAAGTCAAGGGGCCTTAAGAACACACTTAAATTTATTAAATAAAAACCAGAAACCAGTTTTTGTTGTGAACCCCTCTCTACTTTTCTCCATCCCCACTCCAAGCCCAAAACCACACATCATACTGGTCATGGCACAGTTCTTACAGAAATTATAAAATACTCCTCCTAATTCCCTCCTCATTCTTTACCCCATGCTTCATTCCATGAGGATAATCCGTTATCGTTCATTGTGTTTTCTAGCGTGTCTGTGTTATGATATGGCTGCTGGTTGAAGGTTAATGAGTGTAGCTGTAAATAACAAGGAGAAGAATAAGACCAGCCCAGCACCTAGGCCTTGTAAGCCCTTGAACACAATTGTAGACTTCTTGTAGGGGCCATGTGGATCCTTAGGTATATTGACATGTGAATTGATTGCTCCTGTCTCAGGAATCCACCACTGAGTTGGGACCATTAATTTATCTGAGTAGGAGTGTGTCAGGGGATCTCTAAACAGAAGTGCAATTCTCCTGCCCTGGTGAGTAATGCCACAAAAAAATACTGTCCCTTTATAGTTGTGTCATGGCTGTGACAGAATGAATCTGCCTTCCCCTGAGTACCTGCAGAGAGTAACCTAATGGAATTACCCCTTACATTTTTGGTATTTTAAAACATCCCTTCTCAAACTGTAATGAGCACTTGGATCCTATGCAAATCTTATTAAAATGCAGATTCTGATTCTGTAGCTCTGGGGTGGGGCCTGAGATTCTGTATTTATGACAAGCTCTCCATGATATCAACCTTTCCACTCCATGGGCCATACTTTGAGTAGCTCTATGAGATGCAGCTATGAGAGGTCCTCTTTTTGGGACCTCCATTAAATCCTTTGGTAGCCCATCCTTAGTCCTGGATGTAGAAATTGGGCTTCCTCCAAGTACTTTAGGAAACTGAGAATTGTTGCTAAATTTTAAAAATCATTTGTTGGCTATTTAAAGTATAGTTATTTTTAGAGCATATTTCAGAAAAGATCTTACTGTACATTTTGCCACTTAATGCATTTAAGCATGATTTGGTCTTTAGAAATACCAATTATCTTCAGCTTGTTAGTATTGCTAATTTGTGTGTTCTGTGTCCATAGAAAAAGTTATGTCATCTGGGAAACACTCATATCTGTGATGATTAACAATAATATTCCTTTGGTAGTGACAGTGAGCCCACAAGTGGATCTGGAAAAAGCATCAGTCAGTGACCTGTGGTCTTTTTTGACCTCAGTGCATATGTCACTTGGAATCTGGTTATCTAATGGTCATATCTCTGTCTCTTCCTTATAAGGGATGGGTAACTTACAAATAATTTTCCTTTTTCCTCCCTAAAAGGATTGCACTTTCTGTTGTGTGTGCATGTGTGTGTATGTGTGCATGTGTGTGTGTGTGGGGGGGGGGGGGGGATTCCCCATACTACCAAGCAATTCTTAGACACCAGCTGGGTGTTCTGCCATTCAACTCAATTCTAACAGATTGTAATTGGAAATAGCATCAGATCCGTCAGATTAAGGGCTCAGTCCTGCAAGATTGTTCTTCACTCCAGTCACAATCCCAGCATAATCCCTGTGCTTCTAATTGACTATAGATTGGAGATTCCAATGACCCTGCCTTGGGTTCAATTAATTTGGTAGAGTGGCTCACAGAACTCAGAGAAACAGCTAAATGGAAGAGATGCATAGGTCAAGGAATGAGGGAAAGGCACAGGGTTTCTGTTCCCTCTCAGAGTGCCACTCTCCCCGTATCTCCACCTGTTGGTCAACCCAGAAGGTCTCTGAACAATGTCCTTTTGGGTTTTTATAAAGGTTTCATTACAAGGCATGATTGATTAAATCATTGGCCCTTGGGAGATTGATTCAGTCTCTAGCCCCTCTCCCCTCCCTAGAGCCCTGGTGGTAGGGGGACTGAAAGTTGTAACCCTCTATCATGTAATTGGCTCTCCTAGCAACCAGTTCCTATCCTTAGGTTACCTAGGGAGGCTTTCTGCCTAGCCTATGTTTGTTAACAAAAGATACCCTTGAGGCTCTTATCACCTAGAAAATTTAAAGGTTTTAAGAGCTCTGAACCAGTAACAGTGGAAGAAGAACAAATGTATTTTTCTTATTATAGATCACAATATACCCTGCAAAGATTGAATCTGTATCCATGTGTGGAAATTGGTTAATAGAATTGACTTGTACTAGCTCCAAGTTTAAACAGAAGAAAGTAGGCTCATTATTTACTTTATTCCTGTGGCTTAAGAAGAAAGCATGCCAAATTTTCCTTTTTCTTCTTTATTTCTCAGAAACAGGAGGGATGAACCCCAGATTGTAGGTCCTGGAGGAAGGAATCCCTCAGTGCTTCCTCTCCCATTTCCTTCCCTGCTCCCTTCCTTTGCCTCCCTCCCCAGACCTTTCCAAGGTTAGGAGAGACCCTCAAGGTTGCTGAGGAGATAAAAAGAAATTGCATTCTGTGGAGCTTGTGGTCTGTGGCAAGTGGGAAGGTAAAGGTGGGGTGTTAGGGGAGTGAGGGAGGATGTAGGTGGTCATTTCCTTACCTTGCAGGGCTGGGAGGGTAGTCATCTGACTGGAGGCTGGAGGCCTGTGGGCTGGGAAGTTCTGAGCTGATGCTTGGCCTGGGCTTGGAGGGCATGTGAGGGTCTAATGGGGTTGGAGCTCTTACTGAAGCAAACCACTGTGCTGGTGCTTCTCACACCTACCTGATGGAATCCTCATTAGAACAGCTCTGGAAAGTTTGTCCTCACACTCCATTTGACATGGATGAATCCACAACTAAGGGAGGTAAAGTAAAATGGTTGGTGCCACTAAATTAGTAAGTAGTAGAGCCAGTATTTGAACCTAGGTTTCTCTCACTCCAAATCCCTTGAAAGCCTATGGTGCAAAGCAGGGTATTATGGGAATTAGTAAGACCTTTTGTAACCTAAGGCACGTGAATGAGATGGCAGACAGACTGAGGTCCAGATGCTAAAATTGGTTTGTTTACAGTTTACATTTTTTTTTAAATTTTTTTTTTTAATGTTTATTTATTTTGGGGACAGAGAGAGACAGAGCATGAACGGGGGAGGGGCAGAGAGAGAGGGAGACACAGAATCGGAAACAGGCTCCAGGCTCCGAGCCATCAGCCCAGAGCCTGACACGGGGCTCGAACTCACGGACCGCGAGATCGTGACCTGGCTGAAGTCGGACGCTTAACCGACTGCGCCACCCAGGCGCCCCTACAGTTTACATTTTTTAAAACTCTGTCATATTAAAAAAAAATTATTTTTAGCATTTATTCACTTTTGAGAGTGAGAGAGACAGAGCGCGAGCAAGGGAGGAGTGGAGAGGGAGACACAGAATCCGAAGCAGGCTCCAGGCTCCAAACTGTCAGCACCGAACCTGACATGGGGCTTGAACCCACGGACTGTGAGATCATGACCTGTGCCGAAGTTGGATGCCCAACCAACTGAGCCACCCAGGCACCCCAAAACTCTGCCATATTTTAACACACATGTTGGTGTTTGAGAGATTCTAGTTTTTGCAGAAAACTACTTAAGTTCCTCTTTAGAATTCCTTTTGTACTTGGCAGAATTGGGTTTCTAAATGCTACCAAGCTTAAAGGTAGTTAGGTAACCAAACTCCAGGAGCTCGCTGCTAGAGTAATTAAATTTGAATACAATCCAAGCAAATGTTGAAAGCAAAAGACATTATTACTTGTGACAAGTAAGGAGATCGGAAGCACTGCTTCCCTATGGTGTTAGTACAAAAAGTGTTTATTTAGTGTATTGGGGGTGGAGGCAGAGAGCTCACATATACATTAAGGAACTTATATCTATTCTCTTTCTTAGGCACTGAGTTCTATTGTGCATGCCTAGCATGTCAATATGCTAGTGCATAGATCGCATGTTCAAAAGTGGTGGAAAACCCTGCCAATAAGAGGAGACCTTAGTATTATAGTGAGCTAAAGGTAACCTCTGGGCAACTCAGGAGGGCTTCTGTACAGCTCTTCAGCTCCAGTGTGGCTCAAATTGGCTCATGTAAGAGGCTATCAGGTGAAACACCTAGTTGGCTAAAACTATTGTTTTCGCAAAACAAAACACATTTCTTCCCTGCTTTTGTCTCTTCCCTTCTTCCCTTCTAACTGATAGCTTTTAGCTCTCTGATTTGAGTAACTTCCTTAGTTGCATCCTGTCTAACCAGTTATAGTAGTATCTCTTGGGTGTACAAGGAGACAGAGGTACAGACAGCACATCCTTCAGTGCAGGGGGTCAGGGGCTTCCACAGGATGTTTTAAAGAAGATCATAGAATTCAGCTCAGCTTCTCTGTGGCCAAACCACAAAATGCTTAGGTTTCCTTAATGTTCCAGAATCCCAGAGGCCCTCCCCGTGAAGGAATGCTGAGCTCTGTAAAATCTTAAGGGGAAAGAGACCAAATCCCCTGGGAGTATAGACAAATTTATCTGGTTGAGGGAATTTGGGTGTGAATTGAATTCCTTAAATGTTTATTACCGGGAATTGTAGTATGTAGGCATAGAAATTATCTATGCCAGTGTGGGTCAAACTCCATTGTGTCTAGGAATCACTTGGGGATCTTGGTAAAATGCAGATTTTGGTTTTCCGAGAACCAGAAAACCTGGAGTAGGGCCTGAGATCCTCCATTTTTCCTAAGTTCCTGCGTGATGGAACACACTTTGAATAGCAAGGATCTTGCGTTCTGCCTCCCCTGCATTGTTCTTGTTCCCCTTCTCCAAGCCCAGTCAAGATTCCCTTACTTTGGGATAATTTTATTTAGGGATGCAGGACAGAGAAGAAGAAGAGAGTAT
This sequence comes from Lynx rufus, assembly GCF_022079265.1. NCBI lineage: Eukaryota > Metazoa > Chordata > Mammalia > Carnivora > Felidae > Lynx > Lynx rufus. Next base: position 124,888,453 of record NW_025814823.1, on the reverse strand, counting down.
GAAAAATCTTTTGAGTAGATCTTGTGGAATCTCTTTTGTAGCACATTTTAGTTCTGAAAAGGTGTCAGTGTTATGAAGACAATCATAAAAATGTGGTAGTGTTTGTAGTCAAATAAGCTTTAGGGGTTTTTGGGTTGGAAAGTTCAAGTTTCTTTATTTCATTGACTTCTCAGAATCTTTCATTGGCTAATGTGCATTGTGTCTCTTATAAAGGAATTTTTCTCAAATTTGACCAAAGAATACTTTTTTTTGAGGACCATATTAAGAACATAATGTTCACCAAAACTGGCCATTTCAGACATTGACAGAGGTGACCACACGAGAGAAAGAACTTTTCTCTAAAATACTATGTAAACATAAAATTTAGAGAATGAAAACAATTTCATATTTATTTTAGAGATATTTTAGATCAACTGGAATATGGGGCAGGAACGAGTCACCTAGAAAATGCTTGTATGTGGGGAGAGGTAGTTAGGGGGCTTAGTCCACAAGGCTAGCAAGGGTATGGTGTGGAGAAACCCAGGAGATAGGAATTTGCCTGGGCAAATTCAGGCAATTATCATTCCTTTTGGATCACAGTGACTGAGTCCTTCTCCTTTTTAGGGGAATTCCCTACCTGATTAGGCAAAGCCTCCTCTCATGGAGAAGCTGAACATGGCACATTTGTGTTTTCTCAGATTATTTTGCACCTAGGTTCTGAGCATATTGATCCAGGGTCCATCAGTCAGAATTGTCTTTCCTCAATTTTGAGTCAGAGCAAAAACAGACACCCTGTGGATACCGTTCTGGTGAGGGTGGGTAGCAGTGACACTACATTTAGTTTCTAGAGGCTACAGGGGCTGTGGTTTCATAGCCAACATCCAATGCCCAGTGCCAGCTATGCACATAGTACCTGTTACAGGGTCTGTGCTCAGTAGTGATGATAGCAGTGGCTCACTGGGACAGCCTCATGGCCTAATTTGGGGCATTGTTCTTGGTGGACAGACTCTGAGCCTGGTTCCTCACTATCCTAGGAACTCTTGAGTTTCTGTGCTTTTTATAACCACCTTTTCTGCTTAAATGAGTAAGAGTTGGTTTCTGTTGCTTGTAGCTTAGAATCCTGACAGACATAGAGGGTGAATGGAACCTCTTGACTCAGCTTCATATAGCCCCAGAGAGAATTTCTAATCTTTAATTATAGGGTGGGCTTTGGGGTTTATGAAGGAAGGTGTGTGTGACCCAAGGGTCAAGGTCAGATATACCCTAGGAGCCATGTGTTCCGGTTCAGTTGTGATAAAGCAGGTGAAGAAATTAGTATCATTGGGTGAGCACTCACAAGGTTCTAACTAGATTCTCATATATATCTTTCTCATAATAATCATGTGAAATATATGTTGTTATCCTCATTTTGTAGAAGGGGAAGCTGAGACATGTGGAGCATAATTAATTGTCTAAATAGTAAGTGTTGGAGGTGGCATTCCAGCAAAGGTCTGTCTGACTTCATTTATCACTATGTCAGGTTGCCACTCAGTGGTTTGGTCCACAATTATTAGAAGAGTTCCTTCCATCTGTCCGACACGATGATAATCTTAGGTAATACTTGCCTTCATGGAGACTAAGATTTAATGTAAGAGACACACACTAACCTATAATTACAAAGTAGGAAAGAGGGCTAAAATGAGAATATGTAACAGGGAAACCTGACCTAGACATAGATGTGTGGAGGGGAAATGGTTTTCCTGAAAGGGTACTCTTTCAGCTGGAGTTCAATGGCTGGGTAGGAGGTAATTAGGTTGAATGGAGAAAGGGAGAAGGGCTTTCTTAGGGAGAACTAAATACAAACCAGACACATCCCATGCTCAGTTGCTACCCTGAGATTTCCTCAAGTGTAGCAAACTGGTTTTCTGGATTAAATGGTCATCTGCTCTGTTAATGACAGATACAGAACAATGAAAGAAAAAGAATCAGAGCTGCAAAGTCACAGTAGAAGATGAGACAAAAACCTTTCTCTTTGGGGTAAATGGTCCTGGAATCAATCACCTGTCTGTACAAGGCCTGTCTTACTCTATCTTAAGAAATGAGCACTCTGCTGGTTTCTAAATGGAGAATGAGAAACAGTGTTGAATATAGCCCTCTTCAGCAGTTCTAAGCTTTCTACTGGCTGCTGTAGGCAGGCAGACACCAGACAGTGAAGGAAGAGAGGATGGTACAACATGAGGGGAAGCTTGTCACCCATGCAAAAATGGATAGAGTCAGATGAAATGGGCTACTGGGTTGTGTTTTTCTGGGTACTGATAACTGTTTCTTCTGGGAGATGCTCCTTGTCAGGGGACATGTTGCAGAATGATATTGGAAATACTATTATTATTTATATCAAAATTTGGGGAGGGGTGTAAAAATCTGAATGTAAGGTCCAATTTGATGTTTTTTTTAAGTGAAAATCCTCCATCTCAATGAAAATTCCATGTGACAGTTAAAGCTCAGCTTCAAAGTCACCCCTCCAGGAATCCTTCCTTGATTATGTCAGACAGAATTGATGTCTCACTCCTTGGACCTCTCAGTACCCTAGAGGGCACCGTTCTCTCAGGGCTCAAACCATATCTGCTTGGTATAGTCTTCTTTGGGTCCATTTCTTATCTTCCCAGCCTCATTGCAAGTTTGATGAGAAGAGGAGCTATGTATCATGGCATTGTAATGGCCAAAGTGTTCTGTATGTAATAGATGCTCTCTGCAAAAATTTGCAAGAAGAATGGAAACTGAAAGTTGATTTTCAGTAAAAGCTGTCTTTTATTTTGTCACGCATGTAAATGCCTATTAAAGTGAAGAGCACATTATATAGAGAGCTGAAAAAAGAATTTAGAAGGTAGGGCTTAGCAAATATGCCTTAGTTTATTGTGTAGGATAATCAAGAAAAAGAGCTTATTTAAGCCCTTCAGCAAACCTCTGGAGTATAATGTGGATTAGGAAATCTAGATTTAAGTCATGGTCCTGCTACTTGCTTGCTGTGATCTCAGGCAAGTCGCTTAATCTCTCTGAACTTTGTTTTTCTCATTTGTAATATGAAGGAAATGATATCTCTAACTTGTAGGATTTCAAAGAGAACTAAAGAAATAGCACAGAGGTACCCTTCTCCCTCACCCTCAAGGATAATTCCTGTGGTGGATCGTAATAGAATGGAGGGAAGAACTCTGGTATTCAGTCTTTTGATGCAGCATGAGATGCTCTGCTGCAGCCTGAGAGAGGAAATTCAAGCACACTGAACACTATGATTTTGAGGCTGGGGCTGTATACTTTGCTTCAGGGCAAGTATGTCTCTGGCTTATGATGCCCATTTGTGAATTAATGGGCAGGACAAGTTGTTCATTTCCTAGGCACTTTCAAAGCAATAGGTTGGTATCATAAATTACCATAAATCACTTGTCCTCTCAAAGTAGGACCTTTTTTGTATGGGATGAAGGCACTAATTCCCTCAATAAAGGGGTGGACCTACAGCCTCAGTGCCTCTCATGATATGGGATTTGTTAATAAGGAAAGTAGCCAGACCCATGTATGTTGGGGTACAAACTCTGGGGTCTGCAGCCATGACCATACCTAAGGGGACTACACATTCTGCTTGGGTTTAGAATAAAGTAGGCTGTGCAACGGTTCCAAAGAGGAGCCTCCAGGGAGCCCTCCCCCAGATGGACATTCTGCTCCATGCCTGGATCCAGGCTTCCACCCTCTCCCTGGGGTCTGGGAATCAGAGAAAACCAAGAGTGCCAGGAAGAGCACAGCTGATCAAGCTTTAAGAACAGTTTCAGCTCAGTGTAAGAATTGGGTAAGTTCTTGGTGTCAGAGCAGATACTTATCGGTGGGTGGAAGAACAAGGAAGGGACCAGGATGCAGAGTTGGCTTCCATTGGTCAGGGTCAGCCTGAGCTGTGATGTTAAGGGGGTTTCAGTAGCCACTGTTGTTTCTGTCACTCTGGCAACCAGAGGAGAAATACACTACGCCCAGTGCAGGTGCACTCAGATTGAGTGGGCCCATTTCCTCCAAACAGCCCTGGCTGGCCTTTAGACAGCCTCTGGGTTCCTCCCAGGATAGTTAGCTGAAAGTTTTTGGGGTGTGGAGACAGAAATGTGGAAAATCTGAATTTCAGGTCAGTTTGCCTACAGGGGCTGCTGGCAGCAGCCGGGTGGTGCTGTCCTAGGCTGCACAAGAAAGCTGTGCTTAGGTTTAGAAGGGTCACCAAGATCTCTTTCCTTTGCCCAGTAGGCTTTTTTTGCTTCTGGCAACTGCAGCCTTAACAATCGCATCCTGGATCCTCTTGAGGAAGGTCAGGGCTGGGTCAGACCCTGGACCTGTATCTCCACCCTGGAGTTCTGATGAGAAGTTGCAGCAGCCATGGAGGATGTCAGTGCCTACCCCTGCTGAGCTCACGGACACTCACCAAGCCCTCTGCTCTGCACACCCTCAGGGGTTGTCTCTCTATAAGGAGCTCAGGGTGATGGGCTCTGGGTTCTGGCTTACAGTGGCTCAGATCTCTATCCCTTTCCTGATCTGTGAAATGGAAATAGTTAAACCTACTGTAGACTTAGAAGGAGGAAGTCTCTGTGAAAATAACTAAGACTGCATTTGGCACATAGCAGGTGCTCAGTAAATGGAGCCTTTTTTGCCCCTAGCCTAAGCACCAGAATTCAAGAGGCCCCCATTTCTGATGTTTCAGTATCAAAAACATGCAGCCAACCCAGTACATCAGTAAATCCTGTAGCTCTGTCTTCTCAATATATCCAGAAACTCTCCTCTTTTGCCATCTCCACTGTTACCACCTTTTCCCAGCACCATCACCTTTTGTCTGGATTACTGCAGTTGCCTCTGAACTTGGCTCACTGTTTCTGTCCCTGAACACTCAGTCTCTCCCCACACAAAGAGATCTTTCTAGACCATTAATTATATGGTATCTATACTCTGCTCAGGACTTGCCAGAGTCTGCCAGTCTCGTTCTGAGCCTATGCCATCGTGGTTCCCTCATCTGTGACCTTGTTTCCTATTCATCTCTCCTTGTTCCTTCTACTCCAGCCATAAGGGCCCCCTTACTGTTCTGTGAAAGTACCAAGTTCACTCCCACCCCAGGACATTTGTACTTGATTTCTCCTCTGCCTAGTGTGGTTTTCTCTCAGATATCTTTATGGCTCATATCTCACTTCCTTGAGGTCTCTGCTCAGCTGTCACCTTCTCAAGTGGGCCTCCATGACTGCTTATCTAAAACACATTATTCCCAGTCCCCATCTCTTTATTTCCTCCTCCTTACTTACTTATTCTTCATATCCCTATCATAACCTAAAATATATATATGTGTGCGTGTGTGTGTGTGTGTGTGTGTATTTCACTCTACCACAATGTCTGCTCCACAGGGCAGGGAATTTAGTTTCTTTCCTGCTAAATCTCCAGTGCCTGGAATAGTGCTTGGCATATAGTATGCTCTAAATGGATATAAAATTAAATGAATGAATTAATGGGTTGAAGGAAAGGATATGTACACATATATTTAAGTAGTCTGCCTTAAGTGGAAGATTTATATGTTTAGTCATCTTTTTAACAAACTTTCTCTAGAGATAATTTCTTTGCAGGGGATTTTTTTTCTTTACCTTTTTTTTTTCTTTTTGCATGATCAGTGTGGGAGCGTCTGTACATCCTTGTAATATTTAAGGTACCCCCACCTTGGTCCTAGCCTCAGGTGATGATGAGAACACTCTCAGGGCAGTGGCCTAGCTGCAGGGATTGGAGTGTGGTTCGTGCAGACTGTTTATGGAGACCTGTCTTTTAGATGCAGGAACACCATTGAGAGCTATATTTGTATTTGTTGCTGATGGGTGGCTGAGGCAGAGCTGTGGGAGGAAGGGAAGGAGACATAGAGGCTGTGGAAATAGGCAGGAAGATGGAAGGGAAGTAGTTGAAGTAATTTCCTCCATCAAGCCCCACCATGGTTATGAAAATTAATATCTGCCTATAGAGAGGTAAATTAGAGGCACCCAGTGGGGAAGGGACATGTTTCCAATTAGGAAACACTCGTGTGGTTTGGCAGCTTCCACCTAGATGCCAGCTGCCCCTGGTAACTCTCTGAGTCTTTTCTCCACTGCCTTATATTTTTTGTGAAGACCTGGTGTAAGATAAGGGTAAGATTTCCTTAAAGTAATATGAGAAAACTGTGAGGAAAGGAGGAGAGTGAAAATCCTGCCAATGGCAAGGAGGCTACAAACTTTAATCTTCTCAAACTAAATAGACTCAGGGTTGCATCTGGAATTGTGTGTGCTTGGCAAACCTAGGGTGGAACCCCTCTGAAAAACATCTGACAGGAATCGCCTCTTTGTCAAATGTGAAAAGAAGCTCCCACCCAATTATTAAGAGGCTGCATAAGAGGAAAGGAAAAGTTTGTGCAGCTAACATAACACGAGGCTTGCCAAAATCATCCTGCCCTAATTCTCTTGTTAACAGAACTGCTTTTCTAAAGAGCAAGTAACTCGTGATTAGGTTTCTTGATTCTGTCTGCCACTCCTGCTGTACACCCCCCACCCCACCCGGGACCCCTGGCCCAGAGCTCAGCCTTGCTCTGTGTTTTCACTGGTGGGGTATTCTTTAAAGCTTGAAACTCCAGATATTCAGTTGAGAGCACAGTGATGTACACTCAGGATGCAGTGTAAATGGCCACAAATGTCATATTGCTTATCTTGGTCTGTGCAACACCCAGCAGCTGCTGGTGTTTAACGAGGAGGCTGTACAGGGGCTTTGAGAATCATACTGTGTGTGCTTTGTTCATGCATTTTGCAGCTGATTTAAGAGCAAGAAAGGAACAAAACCAATCCGATGTCTTTACTCCAGAGATCATCCACATCCTTCCTAGGGCAGGAAGAGCAGGTGACTGGGACACTGGACATTTGGCAAGCTGGTGGTTTTCCTGCATTGGCATGCTTTACCGGGGTTTTCATGAAAAGACAATGACCTTTACAGAAAACAATGACCTTTGCAGAGATCTCTAAACCCTGGCAACTTAGCAGCAAGCTCAGTTCTGAAAGCATTCCTTTTGCCTTTCCCAACAGAGTTGAACAACTGGAAAGAAAGTAAGGAACTTTAAAAAAAATCACCGAAGTTTTTGGCAAACTTTAGACGCTCTTTCCCCCCACCCTGTAATTAAGGCACAAGTAAACAGTAAGAGAATATCAAATTGCAGCTTGCTTCAGTAATAGGTACCCAGGTGGAGCTGCTGCTTGTATGGACCTGTGCCTTGACACAGAGGGCAGACTCTCTGGGGAGCACTCCAATGGGTCCCCAGATCTGACACATCAATATTAAGATTTGAGGATTTGGAGCTGAGTGATAGGAAAGGGTGAGTCCTCTGGGGACATTATCTGTAAAAAGAAAAAGTTTCTTCCTCCTTCCCAGTTACCCTCTCCCCACAAACTCTGAACCCCTTCTAATTTTTGGAAGTCATCTCCTGGATGGTACAGCTTTACCTTGAAGAGGTTGGTGGGTCGAAGGAACCCAAAGCACTCTTCTGAGTAAAGTGTGTGTGAACAGTCTCTGGCCAAGTCAGACTGGCTTGCTTGGTCTGTGCCCACCTGTATGAGCCCAGACAAGTTGTTCACTTCCCTTAGCTTTAGTTTTCTCAACTCTAAAAAGAGAGTAGTACTTAGCTTATAGGGTCCGCATGAAGCTAAAATGAAACAATGTAAAGTGCCTGGCCTATAATAACCACTAACCACTGATACTGCATGTATTGATAGTTCCTTTCTATTTAGTGTTGAGGAGTACTCCGTGGTATGACTCTACTGCAATTGGTTTATCCATTCAATTGTTGATTTGATGTCTGGGTTGCTCCCAGTTTTTAGCTATTACAAATAAAACTGCTACTGTTTGTGCATCAGTCTTTATGGATATAGTTTCCCTTTGCTGTTGAGTGAATACTTAGGAGTAGAATGGATAGATCATATGGTAGGTATATGTATAATTTTTAAAGAAACTGTCAAATTGTTTTCTGAAGTGATTGCATCATTTTATAGTCTTACCAGGAATGTATGAGAGTTCCAATTCCTCCACACCCTTACCAGTACTTGGTATGGTCCAGTCTTTGTAATTTTATCCATTCTAATAGAGGTGTAGTGGTAGGTGATTCACATTTGCTTTGGGTTGCAGTGAGAGTACTTAGGTGAATATTTTGTGCAACTGTACTATTCATTTGTTATGTAGTGCATAGGACTCAAAGTTCAAATATTATCTGAAGACAAATACTCATGAAATTACTTTTTTAAGTGTTTATTTATTTATTGAGAAACAGAGAGACAGACAGAGCATGAGTGGGGGAGGGGAAGAGAGAGAGGGAGACACAGAATCGGAAGCAGGCTCCAGGCTCTGAAGTGTCAGCACAGAGCCCAGTACGGCCCTTGAACTCATAAACTGCAAGATCGTGACCTGAGCCAAAAGTTGGACACTCAATCGACTGAACCACCCAGGTGCCCCATTGTGAAATTCAATCTTTGGCACACGGTTGGTTGCATCCAAGTCAAAAGAGTAAGTGAATTTCAAGCAACGGCCTAATGATTCAGTGCTGTAGACTCCTTAGTTTTCTTCCTGTTGCTCCTACTAAAGCCAGATAATTGCTATGATTTCATTACTTCACCTATGAAGCCAGTAATGATCCCTGGTTCATATCACCTTTAGTTCTTATTACTAATAATAACTAATACCATAAGATTGGCAACTCTGAAGTTTCCCCCTGTTTATAATAATGAGGTTAGTGAAAATGTTGACTCCTTTTTAGGATCCAAAAGAGAGGACCCATAGGAGAAATTTAGTTCTAATCTTAGTTGTAGGAATAGCATTGCTTTTCCTAAATAAATGGTTTGTTTTCCCCTGATGGATACTGGGAACTGTGGTGTTCCTTTCTTCATACTGGTAGCCAAGAACTTAGAGCCAAATTTGCCTTCATAGCAAGTTGATGAGACTGTGCGATACACTTTACAAACTAACTCATACCTGACTTCAGCTTACTTTCCTGTTTGATTTTGTTTGCTTTATTTTTCTTATTAGTTAAAGGATTTTAACTTTAAATGATTTAATTGTTAATTTTTTAATGTTTTATTTTTGAGAGAGAGACAGAGTGTGAGTGGAGAAGAGACAGAGAGAGAGGGAGACACAGAATCTGAAGCAGGCTCCAGACTCTGAGCTGTCAGCATAGAGCCCAAAGTGGGGTTCAGACCCACAAACGATGAGATCATGAACCAAGCTGAAGTCGGATGCTTAGTCGACTGAGCCACCCAGTTGCCCCTAAATGATTTTATTTTTTAAATAAATTTTTAAAAGTGTTTATTTTTGAGAGAAAGAGCAAGTGTGAGCAGGGAAGGGGTAGAGGGAGACAGAGGATCTGAAGCAGGCTCTGTGCTGACAGCAGAGAGCCCGATGTGGGGCTCAAACTCATGAACCATGAGGTCATAACTTGAGCTGAAGTTGGATGCTCAAGCAACTAAGCCACTCGGGCGCCCTTTAAATAAATTTTTGACTGCTTCAAAGTCACCTGGTCCCCTTCCCCAGGAGCAACTGCTGTTACCAGTTTGTTGCCTCCCCTGCCCCCCATCCAGATCTAACCTATGTGAATATAATCAAATTAATGGGGTATGTAGCACATATTTGTAAGCAGTTTGTTAAATGAGTTGGAGTTTATAAACAAGTAACTTTATTTCTGCTCATGACCAAATTTACTTAAAATTTACCTCTGTTGTTTCCTTGCCCACCCATGGATGAATTCTCTGGTACTTCCCTTAGTTTTTCTAGTCACTTTCAGTTATTTATGGAGAGTCTCATTTTCATTTAAAGAGTGTGAATTAATATAGAATCAAAATATCAATCTCTCTTCCCAGTGGAAATATCTCCCCTTACTTAGCTACCTGGGACCTGGCTCTGGCTCAGATGTGCTTTGGGGCTTAGCCTGCCTTCTGATGTTTCCCATCCTTGCTCGTTTGCTGCTCCTCTCCACTCACTTTGTTTTCTCTGGCTCTTCCAGGTTTGGTGGGCTGCGGGAACTTGCACCTGCCACTTTCTTTAGAGGAACTCCCTTGGGCTACTGCAGCCTCTTCACTTATAAGTGTAGAGATCTAAGTGTGCCTGGTAGTCTGGGAGTTTATGTCTTCCTTCATTCCTTCATTCGAAGCAATGACTGACTGGAACAGGAAAATGAAAGCCTTATGCCTTTGCCACAAAAAGGGACGAACTCTTGAGGTGTAATTTATGCCCCAGAGCTCCCTTTGAGATCAGCCTGAGGCTGGAACTATGCTGGAAATCTCATCTTTCCTTGGCTTCTTCTCCTTCCTTGTCCTGTCTCCCACCTTCTTACCAGATTCTCTGAACATACTTCCTTAATAAGTCACTTATTACACATTAACCCTCATTTCAGAGTTTGCTTCTTAGTAACCCAACCTAAGACAGCAGATATCCAAATACTGACACTCTCCTGGGATACTGTTGAAGGTTCCTTAGAGTTCCTTCACTGAGGCCCTCTAACCACAGTTTTCTTGTCATGGCTGGGGTCTGCCGGGGAAAGGGCTATTTACAACTCTCCTCTTGTTTTTTTTTTTTTTATTTATTTTTATTTTTTTAATGTTTATTTATTTCTGAGACAGACAGAGACAGAGCATGAGCAGGCGAGGGGCAGAGAGAGAGGGAGACACAGAATCTGACGTAGGCTCCAGGCTCTGAGCTGTCAGCAGAGAGCCCGATGTGGGGCTCAAACTCAAAAACCGTGAGATTATGACCTGAGCTGAAGTCGGTCGCTCAAATGACTGAGCCACCCAGGCGCCCCTACAACTCTCCTCTTGTGTCCTGGCTTCCAGGGTCCACCCTTTAGACTCAGGATTGGAGTCTTTAATTCTAACTGTACAGTAGTCAAACTCAGTTGTACTTAAGTCACCACACAGCTTCCCTCTCTTTCACTTTAAAAATGTTATTAATTATATATACATCCCCAGGATTTATAACATTTACCTTCTGTTGTATAAATAAATACCTATAGTTGTTCTAGTTACTCTCCTTTGATTGAGTGGATGAAATACACAAAATAACCAGCGATTATTTTAAGGAGGCCTTTCAGTTGTTTTGTTTAGGTAATAATTTTAGTAGCTTCCACAAGTGAAAAACTATAGTCACTGAACTCTTGCATTTTCAGAATTATGTACCTATTGTTTTTACACTTCTGTTGGTAGATAATAAAATTCTTGGGTTACAGTTTTCATTTTTTGTGGACTTTGTTAGCATTGCTTTACTGTTTATTTTTTTTCATTTTTTGTGAACTTTGTTAGCATGCTTTACTGCATGACTTTTTTCACCCTCTGTAAGTGACCTGATATTTTTTTTCAGTATACTAAAAGGATTCTTTTTTTTTTTAATGTTTATTTATTTATTTTGAGAGAGAGAGAGTGATAGAGAGCAATCAGGGGAAGGGCAGAGAGAGAGAGAGAGAGAGAGAGAGAGAGAGAGAGGGAGAGGGAGACAGAATCCCAAGCAGGCTCTGTACTGCCATTTTGGAGCCCGATCTCAAACTCATGAACCGTGAGATCATGACCTGAGCCAAAATCAAGAGCTGGACACTTAACCAGCTGAGCCACCCAGGAGCCCCTAAAAGGATTCTTTTTTATCTTTGAAGTTGGACAATTATTCTGTGATTTTGTTTTCCTAGGGATGAGATGTATCTTTTAATTTTAATTTGTAGATCAGTCTTTCTTTTTGGAAAAAAAGTATAGCTTTTATACCTGAGAACTCAATTTTATTATTCAAAACATTGCACTCCTGGGATTGGCTGATAGAGCTGGAGTTGAAGAGCCTGATTTGATGTATGTAACTCTGTAGAGAATGTCAGAATGCCCCTGCAAGAACTAACTTGTCCTGGAGAGCTGCTACCTGAGATAGCAAGCAGAAGTCATTTTGAATTATATCTTGAAATATTTTACTGTTTCTTTATTTGGGTTTTCTTCAGAAATGTCACTTTGACTCATGTTGTCTTACTTAGTTTTTTCTGTATTTGTCATCTTTTTCTCTGATTTTTTTTATTTGTGTCAGGGTTTACTCTCCTTACTCCTCATCGAATGTAAACTTCATTTTTGTGGTGCCGTACTTTTTCCCCCCACTTCTTTTCTAAATTCTTGCAGTTCTTGTTTCATCTACTTCTGTCTGTTCATATTTCCTTTTTATATTTCATGTTTCATACAAGCACTTTCCTCAGTCCTTTTATCTGTACTCCATGTTGTTTTTAAGTTTATTTATTTATTTTGAGAGAGAGAGAGAGAGAGAGAGAGAGCACGAGCATAAGCACGGGAGGGGCAGAGAGAAGGAGAGACAGAATCCCAAGCAGGCTCTGCACTGTCAGCACAGAACCTGATATGGGGCTCAAACTCATGTACTGTGAGATTATGACCTGAGCCAAGATCAAGAGTCAGACAGTTAACTGACTGCAACACTCAGGTGCCCTCCACGTTTTTTGTTTACAGGGGCAACTTTGGACATTTTCTCTGCTAAGGAGCACATCACTGTATCATTTCTGCTCTCTGCCAGTTCCCAGGAACTCCCATAATAATTGAACTTTCCCAGGATATTGGAGTACATTTGTACTTGGGAGACAACAAAGACCAGTGGGCTTGGGGAATTAGATAGTTAAAAAAATTTTTTTTTAATCTTTATTTATTTTTGAGAGAGAGACAGAGTGTGAGCAGCGGAGGAGCAGAGAGAGAGGGCGACACAGAATCTGAAGAAGTCTCCAGGCCCCAAGCTGTCAGCCCAGAGCCTGATGCAGGGCTCGAACTCACGAACCGTGAGATCATGACTTGAGCCAAAGTCGGACGCTCAACCGACTGAGCCACCCAGGCGCCCCTAAAGGTTTTTATTCAAATCCTGACTCTGCTACTTAAAAGATGGGTTATCTTAAAGAGATTGGTCTCTCTGAGCTTTAGTCACTTCATTTGTGAAGCAATTATGATGTCACTTCATTGTGTTTGTGTGAATTAGATGAAATACATAAAGCAAAGGGTCTAGCTCCATGGATGGCTTACAGAATGTGCTTAATACATTTTCCCTTTCTGTTTTATTTTTCCTAATTAAACTGATGGGTAGATGTAAGCAATTTTGCCATAGCTAGAAAAGACTTTGTTTTCAATGCTGTTTCACCTAACTGTGACTCTGAAGCACTCACCACAATAATCGTATTAGAAAATATTTATTGAAGATTTTCTATATTCTAGGAACTTTGCTAAAGTTATTAAATTTAATACTCATTTAATTGTTTGGGGTATGCCATATCATTATATCCATTTTATAGTTGAGGAAATTGAGCCATGAGTAACTTCTTGCTTAAGGTAGTAAGAGGCAAATCCACAATTTTGTCCAAACTCTAACTTCAGTGGGCATGTATTAATCACTAAAAAATATTATTTATGCAGTGTGATCCTTCCCTTTGCTTGGGGCAGCAAAAAAGTGTGAGTTATCATGCTTGGCCTTAAGAAGCTCACAGCACATATGTATATACATATTATATAAACAGATTCATAAAAACACAATTGTGTTCACAGGCCTAGTGTTTAAAGTAAGGACCCTCATTCTCAGTTAGATAGAATGAGATTTGGAGATAGTACTTAGAGGTTGCTTTCTTCCTTAGGAATTAGAGCACTGAACTAGAATTTTTCATCCATGTCCCTCTATTTTTATGTGGCCTAGTAACAGTGAATGATTTCTAAAGCACTTAGGTTATTGGTTTTTTTCAGAATATGGATATGTTAAAAATGTACCCAAGATTTGTTCTTATCAGGTATGGTAAGACACACAAACACAGAAATGAATTGTCACAGAGGAAGAATTTTACACTTACAGATACCTGGAAACACATGGCATAGCATACCAGGATGTGCAGAGCCATACAGGGAAATAACAGGATGAATCAGGAGGCTGAAGAGGGGAGGGCAGAGCATGGCTTACCATAGCCTTTACTGGGATTTTTGTGGGAAGAAATGGGTGAGGCAGGGAAGATACACTGAGTAAGTTTAGGATTAAATACTTTGTATAATTTGGGTGGGCTCAGGAATATAGGGATGGTCCCTAGTTGTTTGGTGTCTGAGCCTGAGGTGATTTAAGGCAAGGGGAATATTGGCTTTGTGTTTGAGAATTTGATAAAGAAGAATTTGATAAAGGACCCTGGATTGGTTGGCTTATTTATTAAAGGCTTACTCCCAGGGAAGTAATTTATTATCTCTAGAAATTAGTTAGCCCTGGGAGGGGCAGTCTTTCTAGGATCAACACTCCAAATGCCGGAGTTTCAAGAATATGGAACATAAGAAAGTGTAGTCAGAACAGTGGGTATCTGTGCTTGTGTGTGTGTATGTATGAATGCTGTAAAGAAAAGGGTTGGTTTTTAATGCGTTTCTTGGAGGGGAGGGCCAGGAAGGTAAGTGGAGGGAAAATTGGACAGGTAATGAGGACTCCATAAAAAAGAATAGGCTATGCTATGCCATTTATGAAAATAGTACCCAGAAAATTAATGTTGTGTTCAGAAGGAACTGCAGAAAAGCAACACACTATTTTAATTAATTGTTTTGTATGGGCTGACTTTAGGTTGCTCTAGAAATGAGTTTTGTACTTTGAGAGTTTTTGGTGTATGTAACATACACACTATTTTAATTGATTGTTTTGTATGGGCTGACTTTAGGTTGCTCTAGAAATGAGTTTTGTACTTTGAGAGTTTTTGGTGTACGTAACATACACACTATTTTAATTGATTGTTTTGTATGGGCTGACTTTAGGTTGCTCTAGAAATGAGTTTTGTACTTTGAGAGTTTTTGGTGTACGTAACATACACAAACAAAGCCAAAATGATAAAGTACAGAATCTTAAGAACTGTTCCAGGTATGGCTAGATAAAAAGATTTTTTTCTGAACTTCCCTATCCTTCACCCCACCTTCCAATTAGAGAATCGAATTTGTAACACAGTGTGAGTGTTGGATCAAGGGTCTTAAATTATTTCTAATTCATAGTACATCTTTTGGTTTTGGGCAGAGTGTGAGAACTCAGCCATATCATGGAATAGGTTTGTTGGAATTCAGACAATGAGTGTTTCCTCTAGATTACACTTGATTCTTTCCATAAAAAAAATATTTTTCTGGGAAAGTAGTTCTATAATTTATTAGCTTCAAGGACCTACAAAATCAAATGGAGATAAACTTTGGTTGGGAGAAAATAAGTAAGAGTTTTTAGATGATGCAGACCACAGCCAGTTGGGGAGCTAGCATTTACCACCTTTGTGGAGAATTCACCATCAGGGCAGTATGAATGCCTTGTGAACCAGCTCCATTCTGCCCTCCCTTTGTTACCTCACAGTCCTATCTCCTGCAAGCCAGTGTACCAGGATAAGTGGAAAATTGTAAACACGTAATTATTTGGCTGCTACCAAGTCTTCTGTACATTCTTTTTAGTATTGGGCCAGCTGAATTCCTAAGGTGTATTTTATTGCTTTTCCATTCAGCAGCCTAAAGAACCAAGGAAGATGTCTTCACTTCAGAAGCCTTGACTTTACTAAGTTTCCATTATTTTTTTTTGTTGTATATCTAGAAGCGTTGTGTACTCTGAATGGGAGTAGGGCTCCTCATCTCTGCTCTGGAGGCTGATCCCCTAGAGTTGACTTGAGTTTCCTCATCAGTGAATTCAAATGCATTCAAATGCTCCATATCCAAGCTTCTTGCCATGTTTCTTCTGGTTCAGAGCCTGACCTGGTCACCATAGTTCTAAGTTTATAACAAGCAGGCTGGGCAGGGAATCCTTGGGGAAATATTACCTCTGGCTGGTTATCTCCTTCCTGTCTTCCTAGTTCCAGTTCCTCCATTCCATTTTTTCCTTCATCTCTACTTTTATAGTTTTCTTCTTTTCTCTCTTCTGTAGGTATCAGTTAAACATCTGCTGGGTGCTAAAGAAGACCCAAAGATAAAAAAGATTAAGTTCTTGCCATTGAGATATTAAAAATAAAGGAGATTTTTATAAAAAATAATAATATAGTATGCATTCAAAATGCAGATACCATTGTGCATGCCCCTGTTCCTTGTCCCCTACTTTTTGTCAGTCACTGTGTCCTGCCAGACTTTAAGAGTTCCTCAGATCTCCATCTTGGTCTTTTCCTCTTTTTACTCTACAGACTCTTCATTGGATTGTGATCTAGTCCTATTACTTCAGCCTTCACTGTATGCTGGTATCTCTGAGGTCTGCCTCTCCAACCCATACTGGTCCTCACTTTGTTCCAGATTCATAGTGTCAGCCCTCAGCCCAGTGACTGAGACACAGGGAAAGAGCATCACCATGACCAAAGGAATACAGAAATATGATAAAGAGGAAATGCTCATTCAGTTGGTTTTATGTGGACTTATAGTAATATAGATGGAGGAATTCAGGTGCCATATACCTTTGTTGGCTTATAATTACAATAATTAATAGTAAACTTAGGTTTAGACTTGAGGGCTGTGGAAATTATTTGTTAAGAATGCTTTCTTCCTTACCTTGGTCCTCATAGGTAAACTTTGGGGCCCTTGGGAAGAGTAGAGCCTTTTGTTTCTGGAGTCCAGGTGTTGGCAGGATTGTTTGGATTTGACCATGGCCAGTGAATCAAAGGTTTCAGTGGCTCTAATTGTATTGGAAAAGCTAATAGTACTTCCTATTCTGTCTTACTGAACCCAATTTGCTTGGAAAGACAAACCCCCCGTGGTTTGCTGCATTCTGTGGCACAAAACTCTCTGAGGTGGAAAAGGCACTACTGCTTCAGATAAAAGGCTAAGAATCTGTAACACCTAAGGCACTTATATGCTTCGCATTGATTAGTTGAGGTCTGACTTCTAGAGAGAATGTTGTAACTTGATTTTCTCCCCCAGTGTTCATTTTTTACAAGATAAATGCAAATTTTCCTGAATATTATTTCTCAAACAGCTGGGTCATCTCAGCTTCATCATAATTCTTTTTAAGGTAATATAGAAAACTCACCTTTAAAATGATCAATCTCTCATGGTGGAATAATAGGTGATTATATTTTCTTTATACTTTTCCCTCTTTCCCGAACTCTTTGCTAATTTATATTAATTTATTAATAGGAAAATTTTATATGAATTTTATTTAAAAAAACTAAAGAGGTTTATTCATAGAGTGATGGTGAGATACATGGTGTAAATGTTCTCATTGATAGAGGAATGGTAACACTAGAATGAGATTGGGTGGGTTTCTCTCTTTTTAAAAAAATTCACAAAAGGTCTTATTATCAAAAATGGCAATTCCGTCTTTTAAAGAATGACTTGGGAGGCTTGTCACATATTTCTATAATACTGCCATTGCGTACCATACTTTTTAAAAAAATTATGCTTTTGAATTATGGATATTTTAAAATTGCCTCAGTTATGGTGTATCATCTTCTTTAAGTGTGGTTTTGATTTTGATTGTAAGCTGGGCCAACATCTTTCCTAGTTGAAGAAAATTGTAATTATAAAATAATGAGTTTCATTTTATCTGTCACTGTGTTATGTGCCACTGACAAACTAGTTCTAGGAACAAAGAGGAGTTTTTGTCAGAATAAGTATCTTCCTAGGTATTATTTTAAAGGAGTCAATGTTTATCTAAAATTTATATGAGTTTATTTAATCTCATACTTTTACATACTCTAGGGTGTTCTGTCTACGTGCAGACTTCTAACAGTTTGTGTTGTAAGCTGATCAGAACAATTGTGTGTGTGTGTGTGTGTGTGTGTGTGTGTGTGTGTGTGTGTTTGCTCCTAAAAGTCTTAAACAGCAAAGTGCATTATTATAAAATGCCACAAACATGTAATAGTTTAGAAGTCAGGGGCACCTGGGTGGCTCAGTTGGTTAAGCATCCAACTCTTGATTTTGGCTCAGGTCATGATCTTGCGATTCATGGGTTTGGGCCCTGAGTTGGGCTCTGTGCTGACAGTGTGGAGGGTGCTTGGGATTCTTTATCCCTCCCTCTCTCTCTGCCCCTCCTCTGCTTGCATATGCATGATCTCTCTCTCAAAATAAGTAAATAAGCATTACAAAAATAAAAGTCATTGGTATTTCTGGTGTAAGGTTATAAATGTTTAAGGTAAGAGCAGGTATCAACATCCTTAGAAGTTGAGGACAATGAGACAGTGAACAAGGAACAATAGAACACCTTTTGTACATAACATTGCTTCTCTGCATTAAAGCTTGTAATTCCTGAAAAAAAAACCTTAGTTGTTGGCTCATTTAGAAAAAATGAGTATAATCCATGTTGAACACCTATGAAATGCTGATTGTGCCTTTAGCAACAGAGCCTGGTCTAATTCTGTCTCAAAAAATAGGAACTTGCAAGATATTTAGGAGAATTTCCCTGAAGAATATGGTACCAGATACCCTCAGCTGGCATGGACTCTGGAAACATATCAAGCCACCTCCCCACCCCATGTTCCCATGTGTTTGGAAAGCCTGTCTTACTAACCTCCTTCGCTTTATCTACAATGCTAGCTCTGACTCCACCCTTAACTAGACAACCACCTTAGATGCCATCAGTTCCTTGGTACTCCTCAGGGAAGAAACAATTCCTATTGAATTATCTCAGCTCTTTTGAAGGTGGTTTAGCAACCTTTTATTTGTCAAGATGAGCCCTCTCTCTTAATCCGCCATCATATGTTTTGTCAAGCAGGCTCCTGAGAAAAAGGACAAGGGATTAAATGGAGGCAAGGAGCTCCCATCTCTGTACTCAGTCACCTGTCTGTATGTGAGGCTCCTACCCCTGAATTTCTAGTTGAGCCAGAAATTTGTGTGTTTGGTTAGGAGTTGGCTGTCATCCTGTTCCACTCAGGAGCCCAGGCTGCCTGCCCTGAGCCAATCACTGGGGAAAATGTACTCTAGGATTAAGTAGTTGTTCCCTCATCTGTGGCTCCACAAATCCAGTTCTGCTCTTTAAGAAGATACAGTGAATACTGCATAAATAGGAGTTCACTAAAGGAATTACTTAGTAATTCCAAGCAGGGAAAGATGGGAGGATATACTTCTCCAAACAGGACATGGTAGAATATTAAAAATTTTCTGGGTGTTCTATGGAAGTGCAGTAGAAGGTGGTGCCTAATTAGAAAAACACATTTTCAGGGGTGCCTGGGTGGCTCAGTTGGTTAAGCATCCGACTTCAGCTCTGGTCATGATCTCATGGTTTGTGTGTTTGAGTCCCGTGTTGGGCTCTGTTCTGACAGCACAGAGCCTGGAGCCTGCTTCAGATTCTGTGTCTCCCTCTCTCTCTCTGCTCCTCCCCTGCTCATATTCTGTCTGTCTCTCTCTCTGAAAAATAAATAAACATAAAAAAAAAAAGAAAAAAACATTTTCAATATTTTAATTTTTTCAGTGTCTATTGAGGTCTAATTTCCACATTATAAAATTCAGGCATCTTAAGTGTATAGGTCAAATATTTTTTTGCATATTTATATACTAATGTGGCTATCATCTAGATCAAGATCTAAAACAGTTTCCATCACTCCAGAAAGTTACCTCATGCCCATTTCCACTCTTTAGTATCCCACATCCCCTCCCACGGTGTCAGTTATTCTATCTCCATGAACTAGTTTTGCCTATTCTTTTTTTTTAATGTTTATTTATTTTGAGAGAGAGAGAGAGAGAGAGAGAGAAAATGTGAGCAGGGGAGGGACAGAGAGAGAGGAAGAGAGAATCCCAAGCAGGATTCATACTGTCAGCACAAAGCCTGACATGGGGCTCCATCTCATGGACCATGACCTGAGCCGAAATCAAGAGTTAGACATTTAACCAACTGAGCCATCCAGGTACTCCAACTTTTGCCTATTCTTGAAAGTCATATAAAATTCTAAAGTTGTACTCTTTAGTGGCTGTCTTCTTTCACTCAACATAATTTTTTTGAAAACATATCCATGTTGCAGTCCATTGAGTTTCTTTTCACTGCTGTATATAGTATTCCACATATGGAAGGCCATCCCATTGTAATAGTACAATTTATTTATCCATTCTTCTCTTGAAAAACATTTGTATTATTTATAGCTTTTTACCTCCATGAGCATTTTTTCTGCAATTTGTGAGCATATGTAGTCATTTCTTATCTGTATAAACCTAATAGTAGAATTTTCATGGGGTAGTTAATGTTTATTTTGGTTAGAAATTACCACTTTTCTAAAGTAGTTGTAACATTTTCATTTCCACTAGCCATGTATGAGATTTCCAGTTACTCTACATTTTTGACAACATTTGGTATTGTAGGTCTTTTTTCCCCTCTCACCATTATGATGAGTATATTGTGGTATATTATTGTAATTTTGATTTGTATTTCACTCATGACTAATGATTTTGAGAATGTTTTTTTATGCTTATTGGCCATTTAGATGCTATTTTTTGTGAAATGCTGTGCTTGTTCAGGTATTTTGCACATTTTTAATTTGTGTTGTCTGTCTTTTTATTATTGATTGTTTATATATTCCAGATATGAGTACTTTGTTAGATATTATATTGTACATACTTTCTTACACTATGGTTTATCTTGTCACTTAACAGTATCTTTTGATAAGTAGAAATTTTATTTGTATGAAATACAATTTATCAATTTTTATTTTATAACTAATGCTTTTAGCATCTAAGAACTTTTTGCCTGTTTCAAGTCGTTGAGATATTTTCATGTTTTTTTATTTAGAAGCTTTATCATTCATCATTTTTAGCTTCCATGCTAATGTCCATCTCAAATTAATTTTTGTTATTGTGTGAGGTAGAGGTCAAGGTTTATAGTTTTTCATTTGATATCCAGTTGTTCTTAACATCATTTGTAAGATCCTCCTATGTCTTACTGATATTCATTGATGCCTTTGTTGAAAATCAGGTGTCTACAAATATGTGGTTCTGTTTCTGGTCTCTATTCTTTTACACATATTCTTTAGTCTATCTTAGTGGCAATACTACATCATCTTAATTTTCTTAAATGTATATTTATTATTTTTTATATAGAGAGAGACAAAGTGCAGGCAGGGAAAGGACAGAGAAGAGAGGCAGGCACAGAATCTGAAGCAGGCTCCAGGCTCTCAGCTGTCAGCACAGAGCCCCATGTGGGGCTTTAACCCATGAACCATGACCTGAGCCAAAGTTGGGTGCTTAACCAACTGAGCCACCCAGGGGCCTTAACACTACATCATCCTAATTACTACTTATTAACTTATAGTAAGTCCTGAAATCTGGATGTTCAAATTCGCCAACTTTCTCTTTCTTCTTTAAAGATTATCTTGATTATTCTAGTTTTTGTATTTCTCTCCATATATTTAGAATTATCTTGTCATTATCTCTTTTAGAAGAGCTTCCTAAGTATTTAATTGACATTGCATTGAATCTAATAAATCAAATGAAAGAGAAATTAACTGTTCCTAACCCATAAATATTATATATATATATATATATATATATACACACACACACACACACACACATATATATCAATTTTTTAGGTCATTGTAAAAGGAAGAAAACTAATATAAAAATATAATTTGTATGATGAGAAAGAGCATCACACAATTTCAAAAGCTAGCTGTGTTTCTCAGAGAATAGAATTCCATTTAAGGAAAGGATTGCTTTGTTTTCAATTTTGTAATATACAGTATGATCTGGAAAGAGAATTGAAAGACCCAAGAAGAACTGCAGTGCTCTTTTAAGTCAAGTAACAAAGTCTCTTTGGTGCATTCAGGACTGAAGAAAATGGGTACTCCCAACCTGGGGTGAATTGTGAAGATAAAACTTCAGCTCCAGGACCATTAGGTACCAGAAGGCATAAGAGGTGGGCTGTGACTTAGATGGACTCTGAGTGTAGGAGCACCTTTCTTTGCTGTAAGAGGAAAGTGACCTCAAGAGCTGAGGTGGTGTCTAATCTCTTTAAAAGTTGTCAAGGAGTATCTTAGAGGGAAGAGAGCTGGGTTATATTTGGAAAACAAACAGAAAAAAGCTGTTTTGTTTTTGTAATGGATATACCTACTCTTTCTCTTATCATAGGAGCTGTCTGTGAACTACCCTATTGCTATGTTAACATAGATAAAAGCTCAGACAGAATGATTCATTAACTCTAATTGGATACTTTGAAATATGTCTGGGTTTGTAGAAGTCTACTAATATGCAATATACTCCTCAGAAGTTAGTATTTTCTTGGAAAAACTTGAAAAATGATGTGGTAGGCTATTTCTAAAATGATTCCCAATGATCCCCACCTCCTTGTTTTCACTACCTTGTATAACTCCTTCCCCTTGTTTGTAGGCTGGGACTAGTGACTTACTTATAAGGAATAGAAAATGACAAAAGTGATGGGCTGTCACATCCAATATTGGGTTATCAAAGGCTGTGAATTCCATCTTGCTTGCACTTTCCCTCATACCGGCACTCCCTGTTTCCCTTTCACTGATTCTCTCTGATGAAGCATCCTGTTCTTAGGTGGCCAACTGAGAGGCTTATGTGGCAAAGAATTGAGGGCCACCTCACAGAGAAATAGGACCTCAGTCCAGCAGCCCACAAGGAGCTAAATCTTGCCAATTCAGTACCTTGAGTGAGTTTGGAAGTGAATCCTAACCCCCGTTTATCAGTAAGATGACTGCAGTTCCAGCTGACACTTGACTGCAGCCTTAGGCAAGATCCAGAGCCTGACACCCAGCCAAGTCTCCTTCAGATGCCTCACCCACAGAAACTGGATTAAGTACACAACAACAGAGAATTAGGACAAATGATGATATTAATGACCAGCATCCATGAGTGTTAACTACTTGTCAGGTACTGTGCTGAGTGTTACGCATGTGATTTCTCTTTTCATCTTCATGACCATCCTATGAAGAAGATATTCACAAACTCATTGTACAGGTTGGGATTCTGAGATTTAGCATAATTTGTCAAAGTTACAGAGATAGTAAGTAAAATGAAAATTTAAATCTGTGAAACCTTGTTCTAGAACCACAGTATACCCCATTTGCTGTGCTATATCAACTTATCTCTAGTCCTGAATACATTTTTTTTTTTCACTGAACTAGCTGATCTTTTAATACAACTATAAACTGAGGGTTGATGAAGGGTAGGAGGGAGGGGAAAGTGGGTGATGGGTATTGAGGAGGGCACCTGTTGGGATGAGCACTGGGTGTTGTATGGAAACCAATTTGGCAATAAATTTCATATTAAAAAATTAATTAATTAATTAAAAAAAAGAACTACACTGCTATTCTTGAATAAAGTAATCCAGGCCTGGGCCCTTGGTCACTTCAGAGATAGGCAAGCAAAAGCCAGAGAAGGGACCAACAGCCTTGTGTGAATAGGCTATTCCATGCAGTTGGGTTCCTTGATTTGTCCTAGCAGTAGAAAAGTAGGAAAGGAGGAAACAATTACTCGTGGGGATTGGGGAGAAAGAGCCTGATTCATTATTTTAGCTTTTATGTCAGCATATCAAACTGTGAGGATGAAAACAAATCATGCTCTCCTAGAGAGACTATTGTGTTGGAATGGTCTCAAATATGTCTCAGTTGGGACCTCCAAGACGAAAGGAAGTCATACTTAAAATATTGTGATGTAAAACAATTATTGTGAAAATATGTTTATTGCTTTGTAAAAAAACAAAACGTTTTGGAAATAGCTTTTATCTCTTTTAATATAACAGTAGTTGTAATTACATGCTTGATATAATAAAAACATGAATGAAACAATTGAGAAAATTATAGAAGGTAAATATGAACCCCGATTTCACTCAGTGACAATAACCAGATTGATAGTTCCCTAATTACACCCAAAGACAATAACCAGATTGATATTTTTTACTGTTTTGTCTCTTGATTACAGATATCTTTTTCACATCAATAACTAGATTGACATTATTGTTTGTAATATTCCACTATATGTATGTTTCATCATTTATTCAAAATAATTGCCTAGATATTTAAGTTGCTTCCAGTTTTATGTCATAAACAATTGTATGAAAGATAACTTTGTACAGACATCTTGTGCATTTGTCTTATGATTTCTTTAGAATAAATATTTAGATATGGAAGAGTTAGGTCAAAGGGTTTACATATTTTAGATTTTTATAGGCCTTGCCAAATTGCCCTTCAGTAAAGTTGTACTGAAATTAATTCCCACCGACAGTTGATGAGAGTGCCCACATCCTACACCCTTGCCAACAATGGATATTACCATTCTTTTAAACCTTTGCCCATCTGATAAGTGAAAAATAGTATCTTGTTGTTTTACTTTATACTCCTTTAATTCCTAGGGAGATCAGGTATTCTTCTTATTGGTCATTTGTGTTTCTTCCCTTATGAATTATCTTTCTATGCCATTTGGCCATTTTTTCCCATTGTATTGCTTGTAATTTTTGTATTAAAAATTTATAAATACACGAATTTAACACTTTCTATTTTCTGTATGCTATGTTTTACCCCACTCTGTAGACTTTCTGTCAACTGTGCTTTAATTTATTTGTTTGGTTTCTTGCTCTTTTGACATTTAGAATTTTTATGTCATCAATTCTATCAATCTTTGTGTTTATAGTTTCTGACCTTGTTATGCCTAGAAGGACCTTAATTTTCTGGCCAGATAAAATTTTACAGTGTGTGAATGGCCATAAGGAACAAATATTTTGAGGTGGATTTGGAAAGCAGAATATGAAAGACAGTGAATTACAAAAATACTCTTTACTCTTAGAGGCTTCCTGTTACTCCAGGGTTCCTTTATTTATTTTATTTATTTTATCCCCCCCTCTCCCGGGGGCTCCTTTATTTCCCAAAACTGTGATTAATGACATTAAAGAAAATATCTCAAGAATTTTCATATATGTTGATTAGAATATACATACCTGCCTAAAATTTGTTGTCATTCCTTAGCTATATTATTTAGTTATAACAATAAAGTAAATAGGTTGTATATATACTGGTTCATCCCAATTATAATTGTAATAACAGAAATATATTCCAAAATGACATATTCATATTGAGTTCAGTACTTTACAAAGTTATTTCATATGCATCATTTTGTTTAGTCTTCACAGCAACACTACAAGTTAACTATTATTATCTTCCCTTTACCTGTGAGGATACCAAATTTCAGAATGGTTAAAGGATTCGGCCAGTGTCACACAGATGAATGAGGGCAGAGTCAGGACTCAAACTCATGTCTTTTAAACAACCCCAGTGTTTTCCCCAGCTATTAAAATAGCAGTTGTGATCTTTTTAACTGCTGAATCAGAGTCAGTGGGAAGTTCAAAATTTAGTTGCCTTTCTGGAATTTCAGCAACTTTGGTCTTACACAAGAAACTTCTTGGGTTTTAACCTCAATTTAATCATGAGAAGCAGCGGATTACCATTTGTTAGGCTGTGATTGGTGTCTTCTTCCTGGGTTGCCCCTGTCCATAATGCAGGTCACAGCTACTTTATTTAACATAACTCATTCAATGGAAATACATATTCTTTAGTGGATGACTGTCTACTGGTGAATTGAGTTGTTTCTATAGGAGTGGAACAGCATTTCTTGTATAAATGATATAGGAAGACCTCTTGTCAAGATCAAAGTTGTATATGGTTTCACAGGTGAAGCACTTGCCTTTATAGACTCAAGAAAGTGTAGAAAGCACACAACTCTGGTCTGAACACATGCTTTCCCATATAGCCAATTTTGCCTGTCTTTCTCCCTCTTTCCCCTCCCCTCCTTCATCTCCTTTCTGCTTCCATGTTTACCCACTCATCTGTATGTTCAGTGTACGTCTATTGAGCATCCATTAAGTCCCAGGCACCTTGATAGTTGCAGGAGAAAATAGATGGATAACATGTCTTCTCTGTTCCAAAAGAATGAGGCAGAGAAGCTAAAAATAACATAACCTGTGAGCCTAGTCTTGCAGGTTTTGGGTGCTATTGATGTTATCCACATCAGTGGCCTAAAGTTAAACAATCCTAAACCTCTATTTGTCCCTCACAGTAGGAACTCCAATCTTCCCTAGTTTTCCTCCTCCATAGATGCCCAAGAATCTCCAAGGTATTTATTCTATCAAAAGGGTTAGAACATACTGGATACTCTCAAGTCTTTCTAATGAATCTAGTGCTTAGTTTCCCTACATACGAAAAAAAAAAATTTGTGAATGTTGGAATAGAAGTTACACACCCAAGAAAAAGGCCACTTTATGTGCTTTATTACTGCTGTTGGGGGGGAAAAACAGCTGGAACAAACAGGCATCCAGTTCTGCTTTCTCTGTTTTGCTCATTGATAGAGTAATAGCCCTCCCTACAATCCTCACCTAGGGGAGCAGAAACTTTGTTCTTTTCACCAATTCACTCTAGCAGGACAGAACTTGCATACAAACTCAGATGCACCTTGGACCATGTTCCACACTAGAGTGGACTAGCCCAATTTCCCCAGTCCTTAAGAAACGCTTTCCCCTCTGATTTGTCTCTTCCTACCCCAGATGTGACTTCCTCTCTGATAAAGGACAGTAGGAGTACATCTTCCCTTCAGGGTGGCCTGTCTCTTCTACCACAGTGGTGTGGTACCTCTGCCACCCAAGCAAGTAAGAATGTCATCTTTTGAAGTTGGTGTGTTTTCCCCCATCAAATCTGGATACTTAATTCTTATCCATGGCCACCTGTTTATATTCAAATACAGTGTAATCCATGTTAACAGAAACACAATGTATCCTTCACAGAAGAAATACTATCTAAGCTGACTCTTAAAGGGTGAGTGGGTGTTTCCTCAGGCATATGAGGTAGAGAATGTCACTTGTGGCAGAATAATGGGCACATTCTAAACATAGAGGCGTAACATAGTTGAGGAGGACACATAATTCACTATGACAGGAGATTGGGGTGCATGTGGAAATAGCAGTTGATGGAAGTGGGAATTTGGGCACAGGCCACATGTGCATGCAAGAGAGGGACCTGTGGCTAGTCAGGGTACTGATTTGATGAACCCAGAATTTCTCCAGATCCCAACAGTAGCAAGTGGGTCATTCTAAAGAGAAGGGCAGAGGATAGGAGATTGTATCAAAGAATCCTCATGGTCTTGCTGTCATATCTGAGTTTTGATCATTGGAACGGCTGTGGCATTATGTCTTTTTCTTTTCCTCACTGGATGTATATTCTCCAGCTAGAACTTTGGTCCTCAGTCTTACTCTGTGATTGAGTGGGGCCACTGAGAGTCACAAAGTTTAGCAATAAAGATCATATCACAGCCATGCTCAGATGACTTCCCTTTCCCCTAGAATGAAATGCAAAGTCTTTACCTGAGTCTTCATGTGATTACGCACTTGCCTTCCTCTGTGATACTGATACCATCTTTTGTTATTTCCCCCTTGCTTCTTGTATTCTAGCCATACTTGTCTGCTTGCTGTAGCTCCTGCATGCCAAGCATGTTTCCACCTTTGTACTTTCTATTCCTGTTACCATGCTATTCCTCGACCATGTTTCTTCCAGGAGTCCACATGGCTTGCTTACATCCTTAGGTTTCTACTCAAATGCCATCTCCTGACCACCCTATCTACAATAACTCTATGTCTCTTTGGCTTGCTTTTTTTCCCTGCATGCTGCTTATCACTGCCTAATATTAAATGATGTATTTACTTACTTTTTTGTCTTTCATCTTTTCTCTCATTAGAATATAATTTCCTTTAAGGGAGCATGTCTTAGATGTGGTGTATCCTCAGCACATAGAAAGGTGCCTAACACAGAGTAGGTGCTCAACAAATACTTGAGGAATGAATTAATGAATAGAAGCATCAAGCTCCCAACCCCTTGAAGAAAAGAACAGGGTGCAGAGTAAAGAGATTTTGGCCATGGGAAGAGAAAACCAAGAGGACACTCCTTTAGAACACCATCTCTCAGCCAAAGAGGGAGAAATTATCATTTGCAGGCCCTGGAACTTCCCAACCAGTATTCAATTGCTACTTTACAAAGTAGCCTTGGGTGTGCTCCACATAGGCTAAAGATGAAGCATTAGTTTTTGCATTATGGTTTGTCAAGGCACAAGACTCAAGTGGGAAGATTGCCAGGTCCCATTGTATTCAAGCTAAAATCAATGCAAGGAGAGATTACAAGTTATGGATTTAGAAGTCCAAACATTTTCTGTTTGGAAGTGTGACTTTTCTCATGTTCAGACTTTTCTTTGAATCAGAACTTCCTGAGCCATGCAGTGTAGAATTCTTTTCTTAATCCTGTCTGCTCCTCATTGGTACCACAAAGCTCCTGGGAGTCTGCCTGTTGCTCATTTATAGGAAAGAACCTGGGGCCATTCTTTCAGTTCATTGCACACTAGCTTCTCTCTCTGGACTTAAGTTTCACTGCAAGCTCTCTGCACATCCCCAATCAGCTTTTAGTGGTGGGATGTCCTGTTTACCGCTTACTCCCACTCACTGTTTATAATAAATAGACTGGGGCCCTCAGGGCCAGTCATATTCCATTAGCTATGTGGATTTGATGCAAGGATGGGTAAGATTGGTTGGATAGCATGGAGTTGGATAACAGGAGATAATGCACCCCTTCTCCTCCCCCGAGATGCAATTTCAGTTGTTCCCACAGTATGTTTTCATTGTACAGTAGATGCAAGAGCTCCAGCTAGTGTGAGAACGGAGCTTGGATTAAAAAAAAAAAAAACAACAACACAGTGATGGCACAGTTCCTGCAGGGCTCCCATGCTATTTTCTCAGCATTAAGAAAACCCAACAGTGTCTAAACAGCTGACCTTGTGGTGTGTTGGTAGGTTTGCACAATTCCCCAGAGTCATATTAGCATATACATTTCAAGGGGGAGATCAAATTGACTTTGGAAAAAGGAAGACGGATGTGTTTAAGGGCCGACTTCCATGTACATTCTCCCTGAGCCAGAGGAGAACAGTGGCTGAAGTGTCCCCAGGCATACTTACACATGCCCAAGTCACAGCTCGACTCTTAGTAACACATGGAAACTGGTTTTTTGTTTCGTTTCGTTTTATTTTGTTTTAACTATCACTGGTCCTTTTGCTTGTGGATATCCTAGGATATGTTTGTTGGAAATACCCCTCTTCATTGTCTTGCATCAGCCCCTTTCTTGGTCTGGAAAATATTATTGAGAGTTGCTCAGTTTCTTGTCATTGTAGAGCAATCATGCCTCATCAGCTGGAGTGGAATTCCCTGGTGCCTTTTTTTTTTTTTTTTCTGTTCACACAATATTCCCACATTTCTCATCTCATGTTGTAATCTCTCTGGTTACATTAAGCCTGCAGACTTTTCTTAGGTTTTTTTCCTATAAAGACAGTATTTAGAAATTGTTTATAAAGTTATTTTTAGTGGGAAGCCATGCAATGAGCTCTAGTTGTCACCTTTCCAAAATTCCAGGAGGCTCGAAGGACATTCTGCTTGAATTCTAGGGACTAAAGCCAGGGAAACTCTTCTCTGAGGTGCTGGCACTACCATTGGCACTGCCACTGAGCCTGTCAGCTACTACTAAGGCCACTGAGTAAGCCGTTCTGTTCTAAATTGACTGTTAGTTGATGAGTTGGACCAAGGACTAAATGCTGTATGAGGCAGGACCCTATCTGTTTTGATCAGTGTTGAATACTTAGTGCTGACTTAGCCCAGTGCTTGCCATATAGTAGGTGCTCAAAAACAAAAAACAAACCAACCAACAAACAAAAAACCAAAAACCAAAACCAAAAAACCCCCATACTGAAGGAATGAGTAGCTTTCCTATCTGTGAATTGTCCATTTTACTACTGATGGATCTGAGATCACCAAATAGCTATTGCTTTTGCTCTATGTGTGTGTGTGTGTGGTTTTTTCCTTGGTTTGATCTTTTAATACTGTATTCAGGGATAAACAAAGTCCTAGTTGAAGTATAAGTTCCACTTAACTAGTGTTAGAAATCAGCATAGTGGGTATCCTTAGCTGGGGTAGGGTGAGCAGTGACTGAATGGGACCGTGATGCTGAAAGTGTTCTGAAAATGATCTGGGTATGCTTGCTTTGAGGAAATTTATCAAGTGTGCACTTTTTAAAAATTTTCATTCAGGTGTGAAATTTTGATTTGAACATTGTTCTGCATGCTATGCTATTCTCCATTAAGAAGTTTGTTTTCATGGGGCACCTGGGTGGTTCATTTGGTTGAGTGTCCAGCTCTTGACTTTGACTCAAGTCATGATCTCACGGTTCGTGGGTTCAACCCCCATACTGGGCTCTGAGCTGGCATTGTGGAGCTTGCTTGGGATTCTCTCTCTTGGCCTCTCCACCACTTGTGCTCTCTCTCTCTCTCAAATTAAATAAATAAACTTTAAAAAAAAAGGAAGTTTGTTTTCATTTTTACAAAGACAGGCTCTGGAGTTAATTGGGTTCATTTCCTGGTGCACCCATTTATTTCTAGCTGGATAGCTTGGGACAAGTCCCTTAATGTTTCTTTGCATCACTTTCTTCATCTGTAAGTCAATAATAATAATAATAATAATAATAATAATAATGGTAATAATATATCTGTTTCACAGGCTTATAGCAAATTGTTTTTCAGTAAGTAAGACTTTCAAGCTGGGTACAAAGACTTGGAAAATATCCTGGAGGGTCGTGAGAGTACTCCACTCTCCCCAGGCAGAACTACTCTTACTTTGTCAAAATCTGTATTCTTAAACGTCCCTTTTTAGGGGCGCCTGGGTGGTTCAGTCAGTTAAGCGTCCAACTTTGGCTCAGGTCATGATCTCATGGCTCGTGGATTAGAGATCTGCGTCTCTAATCAGGGCTCTAATCAGGGCTCTGTGCTGATTCTGTGTGTGTCTCTCTCTGCTCTTCCCCTGCTTGCACTCTCTCTTTCTCTCAAAAATAAGTAAACATTAACAAAATTTTTAAAAAAGGTCCCTTTTTATATATTTGCTTTTAGCCACCTTCCAAAGTATGCAGACCCTAGAGACTGAATAAGTTTTAAGATCCACTATAATAATACTTACCCCCCCCCACCTTTTTTTGTTTTTACCTAAAGAAGTTCTATGAATCACAGAATGGTAGAACCAGAAAAGATCTTAGAAAATACACTACCTGTACTGTCTAATATGGTAGCCACTAGCCATATATGGCTGTGTAAAACTAAATATAAATTAATTGGAAATAAATAAAATGAAGATTAAAAATGCAGCTCCTCAGTTGCATCCACTACACTTTACGTGTTCAGTAGCCACATGTGGCTAGTGGCTTCCATACCTGAAAGTGCAATTACAGAACATTTTCATCACAGCAGAAAGTTCAACTGGATAGCACTGCTAGATCAGATTTCTCATTATATGTATGAAAACATTGAAATACAGAGAGGTAACATGATTATACCAAAGTCACACAGGTAGTTAAGGATAGAACTATTCTACAATTTGAGTTTCTTTATTTATACATCAACATATTTTCCATTTGGTCACCAAGACCTGCAGATCCACAGGGCATCCCTTCTAGTGGTTAGATTGCAGGAGATATAACATATCTATTGATTATTTCTGAGGACACAACTTTGATGGTTCTAAATTATCCATGCTCAGATACAATGTCCTGAGTTTGAAGAAAGGCTGTGTCTCTATTACTGATTGAAAACTGCATTTCCATTCTAGAGTTTCTTCTTCTAGGAACTAATCAGTGGGTCATGGATTAACAGAGGTTAACCAGTTGTAGTTAGTTAATGATAATTGCCAGTATTTACTGAGCATTTACTATCACCAATCATTTCCTCTAAGTGCTTTACATTTAATTAAAGAATGTAAGACACAGAGAAGTTATTTGGTATGCCCAGCTCAGAGCTATCAAGTGTTAGGCTTGGGATTTGAACCGTGGGCAATCTGGCTTGCTCTTACCTTCTACACTATACTGCATTTACTAAGCAGCTGCCCTGTGTAAAGTATTATATCAGTAAAATCTCAGTGAAAAGTGAGCATGATGGCAAAGAATGAGAAGCAATGTCCTAGCTCTCAAATTAATAATCTAGTAATGGGCTGGGAGTGGATGAAGAGTAGCATATCTATGTACTTGATTTATGTATAGATTTTAGTATTTATAATCATGCAAATACTACACATTTGGCTTTCTGGATCTCTAAATCCACTCTCTTCCTTTTCTTTATTTTTATGAGCAAACAACCCCCCAGTGCAAACATCTTTAATGATAAATGTAACTGACAGCTGTTTCCCAGGCAGTCTACCTTTACTTAGGTCTCCTTTCAGGGTCTCAGATTCATCTGAATGTGCTCCTCAGAATGTGTCTTGTTGGCTTGCCAGGGCTGTAGGTGAATGAAGGAAGGGGAGTGGAGAGATTACTTATTGTTTTGATTATAGTTCTAAGCTTCCCACCATGAGATTTCTCAGTAAGGCCCTGGAGTTTAGTGTATTTGTGACAAGAATGATTTTTACACAAAATCACTATATATGAATAGAGGTGTTATTTTTGTTTATTTGTTTGTTCTAAGAGTTGATAGATTTAGCAGTTGTTTCATGGTTTGGCAGAAATCATTTTCAGTTTCTAAAAAATATCCTTGCCCATACTTGCTAGTGAAACCACATTGGCACCCAGCTAGCAACAGCAGTGTTTAAACATGCTGTGGCTGGCACTATTGAAACAACAGAAAGGGCTCCAGGCTTTCAAAGCCTCCTGACTGTGCTGTGCAGAGTCTTCCAAAATTTCAAATAGATGTACGAATAACATACCAAGTTGCAATTACTACTGTGAATTGGCCTAATCAAATGATGCTATTATTGGGTTCCTAGTGAAACATGATTTTTATTATTCATATTCCATCTGTGTTGAGATTTGAATTGTTTGTACTTACTGTCTTCTACATTTGGCAGAAATTCTCAATCAGAGTGACTGATAATTTTTAGAAGATGTTCTGGGTCACAAGTAAGGGGAACAGAGATTGTGAAGAGGCCACTTACTTGGACCTGCAGCTTCAGGAAATGTCATAATAAGATTAAATTGTTTGTGGGTTTTTTGTTTGTTTGTTTTTTTAGGTTAGGAGGTAAATTTTGGTGGGTATAATAGAGAAATTGAGGATTAAAGTGGTGGCTTTATCAACTGACCTCCATTTAATCAGCTCACTAGTATACCTGCTACTTGTCATTCCCTCTATGTGATACTATCTCTTACTTTCTAGCAGCCAGATGCTCCGTACTTGTTTCCTCTGAGTTTTAATTGACAAATTACCTGATCCTGGTTGTGCTAAATAACAGAGCCCCAACTGTTCCTTTGTAACTTCATAATCCCTTAATTTTCTTCCTCTGTTTCATTTGCTATATCAGGGAGAAATATGTTGGACCTAGAAAGTGGGTCTAACCTAGGAAGGTACCAAGCTGCCCGGAGAAGCAAGCCAAACTGTGTGGCTGAGGAAAAACCAACCTAATTGTTGGGTTGAGCCAGTGTTGTAGTTAAGAAGGTGGTACTGTGCATTAATTCTAAAGGATAGATGGAGGATACAAATAAGAACATGTGTAGAAAGGATGGTGGTTGCAAAAATCCAGAGAAAATAGAATGGAGAACTAAAGTTGGCTTAAGGCAAGTAATTTGGAACTAAGCTTATAACTGAAGTGTCTAAGTTGGAATGCTCTTTGTGGGGACTGCTCCACATGGAAAAGACTGAGCAGTGTAAGCTAGCACATTGACCTCAAGAACCCATGTTAGGCTGTCATTTAGGCTGTGCTGGTTGGAATGTCTCTAACAGGCTTATGGTTTGGGGTGTGTCCACTGTTTTTGGAGTTGGGCCATAGAGAGTACCATGGTGGGGCGTGTGGGTGGCTCAGTCGGTTAAGTGTCCAACTTCGGCTCAGGTCATGATCTCATGGTTTGTGAGTTCAAGCCCCATATCCAGGTCTGCGCTGACAGCTCTGAGGCTGGAGCCTCTTGTGGAATCTGTATCTTCCTCTCTCTTTCCCCCCACCCCCCACTTTGACTTTGTCTCTCTCTCTTTCAAAAATAAATAAACATTAACAAAATTATTTTTAAAAAAAGGAAGTACCATCGTGAAGGTGCATATAGTGTTCGCACTACAAATGTTCAGAAGAGACAGAATCTTCAAGAACATGGAGTACAGGAGTCATTGTTTCCAGGGAAGGAAATAGAGGGCAGGGAAAAATGATTATGTAGAGATAAAAGAACCAAAGTTTTGTTCTTCACCTTTGATAAGGTTTGGATTTAATAATAAATCAGGAAGCACACATATAATGGAGAAATTGTTCCAGAAAGAAAATCTGTCCAAGGGTCTTGAAAAGACTTGAGTTAAAATCCCATAGATAAGTCTCCAGAGAGATAAGAAAGCCAGCAGTGCCTTTGGAAAGAGCATTAAGTAGAGGCCAGATGGAATTCAGCCCAAGGACATTCCCCTCTTCTTAGCCTCCCCAGTGAGAAAGCAGAGGCACCAATATGTGTTCAGTATCTTCTTCTGATCCACTTCTGCCCTTCACCCACTATCAAAGTCATTGGTCATTCTCATTTGTACTTCTCTAGCTAACATTAAGCATTAGATAATCAAGCTTTATCAAAATCATTAGTTTCTCAAGTAAATAAAGTTTCTCAAGTAAACCTGGAGACCCAGGTTCAAAAAATGCTATTTCTCTACTGACACCTGTAAAAAAGCATAATTTAAGTCAATGATTAGCTTTTTCAATACAAGTACAAACAAAGTTATTTATTATTTTATCAACTGTTTTTTGCCTTGGTTGTTAAGGAGTTCTCATGATTTTTCTGAGGACATGGAAAATCTGAAAAACTTGCTTTAGGACTTATCCATTAAAAATATAATTAAAAATTTGAAGACCCATCTCTACAGATGATTCTGGCCCTCTGCTGTTAGTCTTCTACCAGCCATATTGTTTAGCAAACTGGGTGCCTCTATTTGCTTATCATCTTATCTCATATATTATTAAAGAGGTAACCTATAGGGATGTTAAAGATTCATGTTTTAACTTCCAGTCTTTGATTGGAATAATGGAATTCTTCTGGAAGAGAGAACCACAAGGAAAGCACTTATCTTAAGAGAATGGAAAACAAGCCTTCAGGCTTGCAAGGTTGACCCATTACAGAAAAGAGCAGCCTTAACTGGAGTGAGAGTGGGAGAAACTGAAGGGGAAAGATGAAATAGGCCTGAAGGAGGAATGGACATGTTTTCCTTGCTCAGATGGAGGGTGTGATGAGGAAAAGCAGCAGAAATGTAGGTGAAGACAAGAAGGCACTATATGGGCTCCTGAGCTGAAAATGAAGCCCAGAAGTAAAGCAGTTGCAGAAGCTGATGCTAATGCTGGTGCCTTGGCAGGATGTGAAAATCCTTGGCCCTCTCTGTTTTGCAGTGTTAATTAAGGATGACGTTTTTGTAGGCACAGTACAGGCTTGATGTTTGTTCATGGGATTTTCTGTTTATTAAACCTCTTTCCACAATGCTTTGTTAGTTCCTGGGCTGACCTGGTAGAAGTGCTTTAGTGAATGAAGGTCCACCCATGGTTTTGAGGGAGAAAGGAGTGGTTTCAGCTCCTTTGGCTTGATGGCTTTCTGAGAACTGGGGCTTCATCAAATATTCCACTAATTGCTTCTGAGTCTTTCACATGACCTTTCCAAGGGCATAATTTTAACTAAACATGAGACTAAAGCTAATTGGACCGTTTTAAAGTAATTACTCTGCAATATCACTAAGGTTCATCTGGCCATTATGTCATTCATACAATATGGCTCATGTGCAAATGCTCAGAATCCTGAGAAATGGGAGAGGGACTGTGTCTTCACTGAGGACACTTTATGAACTTAGACCACCCAGACACTCAAGCACACAGAGAATTAAAATATTTAAGGCAGATTTTGACATAGTAAACCACATTTAAGTATCACAGTCTTACTTGTGTTTTTATACTGACCAAAGACCTCTTTTTTATTTCATTTTCCCCTTATTTTCTAAAATGCATCATTAAAATGACAGAACTTGGCTTAGCTTGAAACCAAGGCTAGACCTTTAGAATCTTTGATTTTGAATCAAAGTTGAATAAAGCATTTTTAACTTCCACTTAATATAAACATGACGTTTAGCCTCTACTCAAACCCAGATCTTTTCTCCTTTTTAAAAGTCTTCGTGGACTAACTCTCATTAACCTTATCCACAAATATTGAACATGTGGGTATCTCAGAAAGCTGTGTCCTGTTGTATTTGTGGATACAGGCTTTTAAGGCATCATTGCACAAACTGAGATTTGTTTTGTTAGAATGTCACTCTGTAGAGGACTGGAGTCCTTCCTTTTTTGTGTGTGTCTACCATAAGTTATCTTAATGAGAAAGGAGGGGGAAATGGAAAAAGAAAAAGGCAGTTGAGTATGATACTCCAGGTTTTTGACAGCTTTTATTGCTCTTCTGCTCCCTAGACAGATAAAGATCAACTTTCCCATGATTCTTCTCCTTCCATGCTTTCCAAGGTTGGAGATTGTCAGGGAACAGAGGGAGTCAGAGTTTCAAGATGGGGGTATGAGTTGGTTAGAAGAGCCTTCTGGTTCCTCCCCCACTATCCCAACTCTAGCTTTATTATTATTTTTTAAATCAAGACTGAAGAGTTGCTGTATAGATTTGGAGACTAATAATTCCCTCTGCATTTCTTCAATGAAAAGTGTTTGTTCAAACACTTTTGTCCCATCCTGGCTCAGATTGTTCCTATCACCACTTTCCAGATAAAACATACACCAGTGAGAAGGAAGATGATTCAGTAAAAACCTCCTTGTCTTTGTCCCTCCATTGGTGATGATGGTACAGGTTCCCACCCTTATTAAGAGGAGTCTGTTGAGGATATATATGAATATGTAGGTAAAGTAAGTCCTTTTAGAATCTCAAAAGGTATTCTAAAAATATTACAAAACACTGTAAAAGCAAAATATTCTCATGGCTACAGATTATTGTAGTTCCCAGGTACTAGACAAAAATGTTTCCCTGAACAAAGTGGGTTGTTTTTATGCAGATATCTAGGCATTGACAAAAAACATTGCCATCTAAAGGGTGTCTGAATTAGTTTCTTACTTCTCTACATTCTCACATCATTTTCCCAGTTACCTCCACTAGAGCCATTAGCATACCTGTGTTGAATTATGATCACTCATGTCTCACCCACATAATATTGAGGGCTAGAATCATGTCTACTTACTTCTATAGTCTCAGTGGCTGCTAGTCCAGTCCAATTTAGGTACAGTAGATGCTTGTCGAAGTTTACTAAACTAAAGCAATAACTTCTGCAATAATACTGTGGCTGACTCAGGTGGACAGTGTAGTCTGCTCCTGATGCCAAATAATCAGACTTGTTATTCCAGCCATGTTGATTCTGAAGAACAGATGTTCCCTTCACTCATACATTTTTCATGAATTCAATAAAATAAATGTAGAATCAAGAAGCAATAGCTCTGACCCAACATTGCATACTTTTATCATTCATTTGGGTTTACTCTTTTCTTTCATTTTTAAACTGAAAATTATTTTTATTTATAGGAATATAACACTCTAATGGTAGAATATTTAGAAAATATAGAAATTTATAAAGAAAATAAAGATTAAAGGAATCCTACCTATAAATATTTTTGTTTGTATTTTCTCTGTTGTATTTTCTTCAAGTCTCTTGATATGCTCATGCCATAGATTTTTTGCACTCTGCTCTTTTTACTTAATGTTTTAGCAAAAACATTTTTACATGTCATTACAAATCTTGTAAACATGTTTAATGAAGACCATTGAGTGTTTTTACCATAATTTACTAGCATTTCCCTATTAGTGTAACATTGAGATTATTTATAATCTTTGTCTATTATAAATAATGCTGTCTTGAAAAGCTTTGTGCTTAAAACTACTTATATTTTGCTTAATTTCCTAAGGATAGTTTCTCAGAAGTAGAATTGCTGAGTCAGGTTACATGAATATTTTTAGGGCACTTGATACTTAATTTCCAAAATGCTTTCAAAAATGTTTGTACCAGTTTTGTTGCTGCTAACTAGATTGTATTGTAAAACTCCCATAATACTTAGAGGTTTTTAAAAAATCATGTTAGACTTTTATTATGGAATTATACAGTGCAATTTCATATGCAGGAACTCTGTCCTGAATCCTTCAAATAAGGATCCTGTAATGGAGCTTTTTAGTTAGCTTTTTTTTTTAAATTTTTTTAAATGTTTATTTATTTTTGAAACAGAGAGAGACACAGCATGAGCAGGGAAGGGGCAGAGAGAGAGGGAGACACAGAATGTGAAGCAGGCTCCAGGCTCTGAGCTGTCAGCACAGAGCCCAATGCGGGGCTCGAACTCATGAACTGTGAGATCATGACCTTAGCCGAAGTCGGACGCTTAACCGACTGAGCCATCCAGGCGCCCCTAGTTAGCTATTTAGTAAATAATCCATAAATGTTTTTTTCATACATTGTATTGAATTTGAAAGGAAGGAGTTTCCCATATTGTATAAAGGTTTATGAAATACTTAAGTTTTAAAAGAAAAAATACTCTTTTAACGAAGCTGTTTCTTACATTATACAGTACTAGGCATGTTGCAGGCCTATTTGTTTCTCCCCCTTTAATCATTATGGAGATGCAATTAGCCCCTAAAATTAAAAGTCTAGAAAAAAATTCTCCCCTTAATAACATTCCACTTTGAGATCCTTGGAAGAACAATGCATTCACACAAATAATGGTTTTTATTTACTCTTGTTGTGATCAATTTAAGTGTTGAAACTTTCCCTCAGAGCATGAGAAAAGGCCTAGAATTTTTTTAATCTCCACATTTTTGTCAAAGTGGTTAAGTCCATTAAACATGAATAGCCAATTCCAAACATTCTCACCGGAGATTTTACTCAAGTTCCTTTCAGGAAGACTTCAGTATCATCATCTCTAAGATGAAGTTGATGGACAAGATGAATCTTTGGGTTCCTCCCAACTTAACAATATTCTAGATTTTTGATCACTTTTCTGAAGGAGATGTTTCTGGAGATTTCAGATTTGAGATTTAGCCATATGATATCTAAGAGGACAGTGCAGTTCAAATCTGGAAAACACTTGGTTTAACTAGCATTTTGACCATCAAGAACAGGAGCATCTGCGCTCTGTGCTAGGGACCAAGCATTCAAAGTGGTAGAAGAACTGGACTGTTTTCTCTAAAGTTGGGAAGGTTGATTTATCTCTCCAGTCTGGTTGGAGATGGAGGACATCCATGCAAAAGACAAATGACAATACAAGGCATTATGAGGTCTGTGGTGTTTTGAACAGTAAAATCTGTAAAATCTATAACATTTATATCTATGCACAGCAAAGAGGCAGATGAGGGCAGAACATAGGAGCTCAGTATCAATGGCATTATCAAGACTGTTGAATAATGTCTTATTAGTCTTATTAGGTAAAAATTGGCCTTTGATACTCAAAGTGTCAGTAAAAGAGCATACTCAATACATAGTGAAAGAATAGTCTGTATCATCTGACAGGTTCAAATAGTGTGTACATGGACAGCTTCGTCAATATTCTCTTGAAGCTTGAAAGAGAATTGACTCTGGACAGTTAAAGAAAGTGCTGTTTCATATATGAACCGCCAATTGTTGAGGTGTAACAGGGCAAAATTAATAGATTCAAAATAGGATGATAAAAACATATGGTACTCTAAAGAGAAATGAGGAAACTGAGTTTTTGTTCTTTCTCTGAGAATAACATCTCTAAGGTCATCCCTGCACATCCCTCAGTCCCACTCTTCACCCAACACCCTTTGTCCCTTTGGTGGTACCATTAGAGACAGAGAACTTGCTTATTAGAAAGACTTTTATCCCAAAAGATAAAATTTCATTTTAAAACTCTAAGCAAAGGTCTCACACATACTAGGTGCCTAATATTGATGTAATCTGGGGAAGGAAAACACAAGGAAGGTCATTTATCATGGCTTAAACTCAAAACACAACAAAACACAACAAAATTGCCTATCAAAAATGAACATCAGGAGGCACCTTGGTGGCTCAGTCATTTAAGCATAGGACTTCGGCTCTCATGGTCTGTGGGTTCAAGCCCCGTGTTGGGCTCTGTGCTGACAGCTCAGAGCCTGGACCCTGCTTCTGATTCTGTGTCTCAACTCTCACTCTATCCCTATACCACTCATGCTCTGTCTCTCTCTCTCAAAAATAAATAAACATTAAAAAATTTATGTAAAATAAATGAACATTAGT
Organism: Lynx rufus; assembly: GCF_022079265.1. Classification (NCBI taxonomy): domain Eukaryota; kingdom Metazoa; phylum Chordata; class Mammalia; order Carnivora; family Felidae; genus Lynx; species Lynx rufus. Next base: position 124,848,293 of record NW_025814823.1, on the reverse strand, counting down.
AAAAATACCTACAAGAACTTAAAGTCTGGTATTTAAAGAGTTTGGTTTCAGATCCAAAATGATATGCCTTCTCTTAAGGTTATGAAAATTCCATTAGCTAAAAGAACCAGCTCCCCTCCTTCCTGATGTGCCTCTTCCTTGTCTCCCAGAGAACACCTCTTTGAACACGATTTGAGAGAAACACCCCAATGTTCACACTCCAATAGAAATGATTTGAGTGGACTAGGAGCAGGGCCACTTTAGAGTCTTAGAGACCACTGCACGAGCTGACTTTTCACTGGATGACTCTGAATAGATCCCAAAAGGCTTTGACTTGAGTGAATGTGCTGTAACTGGAGGCAAGGCATAGAGTTCACATGCGATGACTTGGTTCAGGTGTCAGTGCCAACTTCACTGAGTGCGTTGTGGATCTGGTAACAGAAATGGATTCACGCTACAAAGTTTGACAGCTGTGGCGCCAGAAGATAAAAACAAAACTACAAGATCATTTATGAAAGTTGGTCTTGCTGGAAAAACAGGAGAAGAACGTGTGGCTGGCCAAGATCTTTCAAGATCAGGCACGTACTGACAATGGCTTCATCTTGGATGTTCATGCCCCTCCAAAATAGTAGTCAGGTACAATCACAGCAGCAGATGTCTGTATGCTTGATTTCTGGGTGCCTTTCAGGGATAGCTCTTCAGAAAGCTGATGGCTCATCAGCAAGACAGCATACTCATGAGAAACAGATGCCACTGAGGATAGTGAGACCTATTCTTGGTCTACTCTTTGAGAGAGGGGAGTGTTGGCAGTGAACTAGATTGAGAAATATGTTTGCTAATAGGAGGAAATTTGTTAAAGTAAGACTCATCCAACGTTGGCACAGTTACCAAGAAAGGCTATTCTGGGTCAACCTAAGAAAGGTTTAAATTGGACAGAATTTCATAAAAAAAGATTTAAATATTTGAAGCTTGAGAAAAAAAATCTTTCTTTTCTTCTGGATAATCTGTGCAGCTATTGCTTTTTCAGGTTTATGAAGCTATTAATTTCACATTTACACATGAGTAATTTGGTTCTCTTTTTTCTTTTGTTGCTATCAGGCTGTAAAGAAGAGTAATTATACGTGTGTGTTGGTGTCATAAATGTCTTTTTCTGATTAGTTTGAGAAGTCAGAATTTGAAAACCATTATTTTTTCTCTAGATTTGATTATATGGAAATAGGAGGGCTCTAATTTCTGAGAACTTGGGTTCTTGGGTTTTCTTGACTATAGTTTTTTTTTAATTTTTAAATTTTAATGTTTATTTACGTGAGAGAGTGAGAGAGGGACAGACAATCCAAAGCAGGCTCCACGCTGTCAGCACAGAGCCTGATGTGGGGCTTGAACCCATGAACTGCGAGCTCATGACCTGAGCCAAAGTCGGACACTGAAATGAATGAGCCACCCAGGCGCCCCGTGGGTTTTCTTGACAGTAGTTGATCAACTTCATCCATGTAGTAGCTAATGAAGCCAAGGTCACATGGTCAGAACCACTTCTTCCTGACATCTCAGTGACCAGTTCAATGGCCCATGACCTGACTGTGTGCACAGTAAATCATGACCCCAGAAGAGCAAGACCGGACCGATGTGTGGAGCATCTCAGGCAAGTCTGCACTTAGGTTCCTTGTCTGGACTGCCCCTGCCCATCCCTGGGCAGCCTCTTGTCTATTCTCAGCGAGTGTATAGGTTCTTTTCTTACCTCTTTGTAAAGAGATAGTCTAGGGGAATCAAAAGAGCAGAGGAACCAGGGCTCAAGTTTCAGCCAACACTGGCTTGATTATATGACTCTGAGCAAATCAGTTCTTGACTTGGAGGCTTATTTCTCTTGTATGTGAAACCAGAAGAGCTAACACTATACTTTCTAAGGAGCTTCAAGTGCAAAATTTCTCTGATCTAATGCTTCCAAATTTGTCTATGTTCATGGAGTCTAGCCTGCTTCTTCTTCCTGTCCTTCTCCCTATTGTAGAACTGACTTAACTTCAAAGATGGGATTTTGGAGGCAGGAAAGGAAAAGGTGCGAAGCCAGTGAGGTGTGCCAGAGATGACTGGACATTTAGATGTAAAATTGATTAAAATTTCTGCCATTACACAGCTCAGAGCTGGCAGGGATGCTCTGCCCTTTCACATCCATGGTGTATGCTTCCATTTGTGACTTCTCCCCTTATAAACTGTCCTCAATGGTCATTCTAATTTGATTCCACATGGATAAAAAAAAATGTTGCTAAGGGGCGCCTGGGTGGCTGAGTCGGTTAAGTGGCCGACTTCGGCTCAGGTCATGATCTCACAGTCCGTGAGTTCGAGCCCCGCGTCGGGCTCTGTGCTGACAGCTCAGAGCCTGGAGCCCGTTTGAGATTCTGTGTCTCCCTCTCTCTGACCCTCCCCCATTCATGCTCTGTCTCTCTCTGTCTCAAAAATAAATAAACGTTAAAAAAAATGTTGCTAAAAGGCCAAGTTAACAGCAGGAGTTTACTCAGCCCTGGAACCCTTCTCAAGAATGACACATATTTCTGCTTAAGCTTGTTGATTAATGCAAGATGTATAATGCATAATTCTATTTTCAGGGGCATACAATCAAGTTGGGGAGATAAGATAGGTACATATGTGTTAGTTTTCCCTTCAGGTTTCAAAAAATTTATGAATCACTAAGTCTAGTTTTTTCAGGTTGATTAAAAAAATCCATAGCAATTTGGGGAGAAGGCTGCTCTTCCCTAGGTGGATTTATTCCTTACTATGGTTTGGAAGAAATCAGTAAGATCTGTTAGGAATTATAGGGGTGATATGGATGCTAACTTCCACTTCTTCTGCTTTTCTTCTAGAGGAAACAACTTCGTTCATAAGACATTAGGGTGTACCATATGCCCAACACTTAAAAATTTTTTTTAATGTTTGTTTATTTTTGAGAGAGAGAGTACAAGCAGGGGAGGGGCAGAGAGAGAGGGAGACACAGAACTCAAAGCAGGCTCCAGGCTCTGAGTTGTCAGCACAGAGCCCAGTGCAGGGCTCGAATTCATGAACTGTGGGATCATGACCTGAGCCAAAGTCAGACGCTCACCCAAGTGAGCGACCCAGATGCCCCTATGCCCAGTACTTTTTAAAGCCTGAGGTATAATATCTTTAGAGCCAGACACAGACTCATATTAAAGTTGTCTGTTTTTTGGGGCGCCTGGGTGGCGCAGTCGGTTAAGCATCTGACTTCAGCCAGGTCACGATCTCGCGGTCCGTGAGTTCGAGCCCCGCGTCAGGCTCTGGGCTGATGGCTCAGAGCCTGGAGCCTGTTTCCGATTCTGTGTCTCCCTCTCTCTCTGCCCCTCGCCCGTTCATGCTCTGTCTCTCTCTGTCCCAAAAATAAATAAACGTTGAAAAAAAAATTAAAAAAAAAAAGTTGTCTGTTTTCAAGATTTATGTGAACATGGGCAAGTTACTCATCTTCTTAAGCCTTAGGTTTGTCCTTTTCATAGTGGGGGGCAGCAGTGCCTCTGTTAAATGTTGTGAATACTAAATATAATAAATTATATGTATATCTGTATATATATGCCTTGTACTTGGAAGGCTTTCAGTAAGGGGTAGCTATTATTTAAAAATTTTTTAAATGTTTATTTATTTTTGAGAGAGAGACTGAGTGCAAGCAGGGGAGGGGCATAGAGAGAGGGAGACACAGAATCCAAAGCAGTTTCCATACCCTGAGAGCCCAATGTGGGGCTTGAACTCACAAGCTGTGAGATCATGACCTGAGCCAAAGTCGGATGCTCGACCTACTGAGCCACCCAGGTGTGCCAGGGGTAGCTGTTATTTAAAAAATACTGTCCCTCCCTGGTTCCCAGGGATCCTAAGTATGGTGGAGATAGACACACAAAGGTATAATATCATGGAAATCCTAACCTGTTGTCAGTGGCACCTCACTGGTGCTTGGTGCCAGGTGAATATTGGTCCTTCTTGCTTTTCTGTATCTTTCATGTCAGGAGTCACCTCCATGGTTGTTTACTGCCTGTAAAAATTTGTGACAGGCTGGCCAAGGTCCAGAGCAGAATGTGGTAGAACTTTCATCATCTTGTATAACTGCCAGTAGGGAGAAGAAAAGGAGAAGAAATTTTTTTGCCTCAATGTGTAATTGTTTCTAATGCAGTCATTTAAAGTGGCTATTTCAGGACACTTGGCTTTCTTCCAGGAATTCACAAACTCGTTTGATGGGCAAGATAGTAGAACGTGGCACTTTCTCTTCCCAATGAATTTCCCCAGAACTCTGCTGTACCTACTGTTTTTTTTCTGCCAGTGCAACCTCCCTCTGCAGAGGAATAAAGTGACAGTCCCATGTTAGGGAGGATGGACCTGACATGACCTATCAAGTTTTAGGCTAAGTTCTTTACATGCATCATTTAGTCTATTATACTGTTGTAACCCCCTCTTTACAGAAAAGGAGACTGAGGCCTAGAGAGAAAATAATGTGTCCATGGTCACATAATTAAGATTTGGGAATTCAGGATTTAACTCTGGGCCTACTTCAGTGAATTCTCACCCCTGGACTTAGTTAGAAAAGCTTAGAAAACTCATATACACACGAATAAATACCTATCTACTTTCATATGCTTAATCCCAGTCCCAGAGATTCTGATTTAACTGTTACCTCGGGTAGGGTCCCTGGTATCAGCGTTTTAGGCAAAACTTCTTGTATGATCCCAAAGTTCAGCTGGGATAAGAACTTGGTCTTAACTCTAAAGTCATACTATACCACATTTCTACCCAAGTGGTAGATTTTCTCTTATTGAAGAGTCAGGAAGTACTTCCCAAATCACATTTTAAAAACAAAGTTTTTGGACAGGTTTGAACTTTGGGGAAATTTTTAATCACTTCCTTACTCCTTTCAGGGGACAAGCATTTTTATGCTTCTGTGGTCCATCAAGCTCAGAGGGAATAGTTGTTATTACAAATTCTAAGGGAAGAAAGAGAAAAGAACTTCCTGAACTCTCACTTTTCTGAATCTCAGTCAGTCAGAAATGTTCCCTGACTGCCTGTCACTTCTGGAGGAAATTTTGCCTGGCGGTTAGCCTCTTCTTACTCACGCTGCTTAGTGATTTCTTTTTGGGTCCCTGAACTTTGGTTAATTTCTGTGCCCCACTTGCTTACCACAGGACCCTTAGCGGATAAGAGCTACAACCTGTGTCCCGATGATCATTTGACTTAGTGTGACATTCTTTTCGAAACAGATCCATAAAATTGCTACAGTCCCATATAGTGAGTGCCACTCTGCTTCCACAAATACTGTAGAACTCAGTAATCCCCTATCAAAAACCCCCTGTCAGGGCAATCAGGCTCTGGCTCTTAACGTGCATGAGGGCAGGCTATGCTGGTTATTTATGTCCTTTGACATGTCTAAGTATGGTTTTTTTTCTTCTGCATTTAAAAGGAGGATTTTGAAAAGCCAAGTGTTTTTTGCACTAAGGCAATATTTCCAAATCTTTGGGAGAGTATTAAGTGAAGCACACTTTTTGGGATTAGAGGTAATTTTCATCTGAGTTGGTAAATTACTATGGGCACTGACTTATCCATTAGGAAATCTCTTGGAATTGAAAAAAAGTATAGTATTTTATTTTTGTTTATTTATTTTTTAAATTTCTTTTTAGTGTTTATTTATTTTTGAGAGAGACAGAGAGAGAGTGAGTGAAGGGAGGAGCAGAGAGACAAGGAGAGACAGAATCCAAAGCAGGCTCCAAGCTCTGAGCTGTCAGCACAGAGCCTAATGTGGTGCTCAAACCCATGAACCACTAGATCATGACCTGAGCCAAAGTCAGATAGATGCTTAACCTACTGAGCCACCCAGGTGCCCCTATTTTTGTTTTTTTAAAAAGTGACCTAAGGATATACTAGAAAGTATTAACCATTTTTTGTCACTACAGAAAAAAATGTGGAAATATTGGAGATATTTATTTTCACTTTATGTTCAATGATAATACCAATAATAATAATAATAATAATAATAATAAAATACAACAATATTGAAAGTATTATTTATTATTTTTTTTGGTGCTTGATTGTGTATACTATTTCTCTCACTGCATTTATCATTTACTATTCACAGTAACATATATCATAAGTACTACTGTGCTAATTTGGATGCATTCAACTATAACACAAAACTGCTTAAACAACAAAGAAATTTATTACTTTATGTTGCAAGAACTTTCATTGTAGAATGGTCATAGGGTGATAAATACAGAGACATCAGGATCTGATATTTCATCTTTTTGCTCTGTCATTGTTAACGTGGCAGGTGATCCTCAAGGAAGCTCCCCTCATGGTCCTGAGATGGTTGCTGCATCAGATTGACACGCGGCAAAAACTGGTTTCTTCCCTAATGGGAAGAATGGGCATCTTGTTATAAATCTTTCCCTGAAGCCCCTCACTTCCCAAGATAGTACACATAGTTGCTTTACATGCCCATGCCTAAACCAACCATCCATTGCAAGTAGAAAGGGACCACCATGGTTGGCTTCCAGGCCAGTCAAGCTTCATTGTTTCCCTGAAGCTTATGGAGGAAGAAGGTAAAAAACTGGAAAAAAAGATCATTTAGTGTTATGAGAACAGTTTTGAGCCAGAGGAAAAGCATTTTCAAAAACAACATGTACCCAGACACAGCTACTGACTGAGAGTATTTATGAGGAATTTGCATGGATACACGTCAAAATTGCCTCATCCCCCATTAAGGACATAGGTGGGGAATTGTCCCCCTTTTCTCAGCAGCAGGATCAAAGTTCTGTTACAAATAATGAAGGGATGGGTTATATTACTAATTGTGTGCTCTACTGTTATCCAAATGTTTACAGATGAGGAAACAAGGTAAAAGAGGTTTGGTAAATTCCTCTAAGGAGATGTGGTTAGTACATAGTAGAGCTGAGCCTCAAAATTATATCTGCTTACCCCCAAAGCCTATCTATGCTTTAACCAAGGTTAAAAAATGAAATTCAACTGAGTAAATTTTAAGGATCTTACCGGATTTATTCAGTGATTCATGAATTGGGCAGGATCCAATCTAGCAGATAGAAAGAGAAGCTACACAAAATGGAAGACTTTCATTGGTAGAAGGGAGCAGGAACAAGGAAGTTGTATTAGGTACAAAATGGGTTGGTTATTGCAAAGTTACTTCCATTTAGAGGATGGTAGCGGTCTACCAGTCAGATTACTTAATTAGTGGTGATCAGGAGATTCCTCATTGACTGACTGGTTTAAAATTCCATGTGTGGGACAGTGGAAACTGTTTAAGTCTTGGCTTGGTGACTTAGCATAAACATAAGGGACTGAGTATGAAGGACTCCATTTTGGGCTTGCTGTCTTGTTTTTAACACTGCTATGATATTCTGCCTTCATTGTATACTATCATTTATTACCTCTCTTTCAATATGTGTTGCCTTATTAATAATTAAAATAATTTTTTTTAAGTTGTGCTTTGTAAGTTAGTTGTAGTTAATTGTAACTACAGCTCCTCTAGTCTGGGAACTTGGGAAAACCATTTAAGCTTTTTGGATTTAGTTTCCCATATTGTTAAAATGCAAGTGCTCAGCTGGATGAGAGCTAACATCTTTAGTAGCCCTAAATTCTGTCAGTACATGGTTCTCACATGAAAGTCATTGAGAGTAGAGATTTAAGAAAAAAAAAAAAAAGCTTCACTTGTACAAATAATGTTGTCCTTGAAAAAACCAGTAGAATTTTTAGAAACAAATGTCACTCTTTCTGTAAAATGCACCTGCTTATTTGCCACCAGTGCAGATGGTGGTATGTAACCCTTTACCACGAGGGGTTTAGCCCTGATATCCAGGGGTGGTTTTTCTTTCCTCTCTTCTTTATCATGGTACCATCTCTTCCAAGGATTCTGCTCCTCAGGCATGAATATGCCAGAAAGCCCATCTGCTGGTGGCTGTGAGCTGACAGCTGCTCCACAATACCTACCAGAAACCTTGGTTTCCAGACTGCATAAGGAAGGGCAGACAGCCCAAGTGAGCAGACAAGGGTACTTGTATCTAGGAAATCTGTCCTATCGAGCAAATGTATACTGCTTGCCCTCCCTGAGACTTCCAGCTGGCATCAGCTTTCCCAAACTGCTTTCTAGGGACTTGGATTAAGATGAGAGTAAAGACAGCTTGCCCACCTGGCATTAATGGGTAGAGTAATGGACACAGAAAGTAGGAGAGAAAAAGGAAGAGGGTTGAGATATGTGCATGTGTGTGTTTTATTTTTTTTCTCTTTTATAGAAAACAAGGAGGAATATTTATGTAAGAGGAGAGAAAGATTTTACAGTTTTATTCAGACCGATATGAGAATTCAAAATTGAAATGCTGGGCATCACCAAAGCAATAGTAGGATTTGCTAAGGAACTTTTGATGTTGAAATATCTGCAGACTTTACCATTAAACAAACAATAGTGTTCAATCTCTCACCTCAAAATGTGGAAAATCTGAAGCACATTAATTGATAGCAGAGATATTTTCAGAATTGCCATTAATTGCAGACCTAGATACACATTGCCTCTATCCCAAAATTAATCATAAAATTGAAGTTAATAGCAGATAACATGCAAGACTTAGTGTTATTTTAATTGAATTTATTTCCCTCCCTCCTGTTAGAACCAACAGGAGTCAGAGACATATTGCAGAATTAAAGAAGAAAATCATCCATGTTTGTTCATTATGCCAATTATTATTGTGGAGGAAGAAACCCTGTGTATGGAGAGAAGATTTTTAAAAATATATAAACAGTAGCAGCCAGCAATAAAATAAGTATTGAAAATTCAATTTAGGGAGATGGTTCTCTCACTGTCTCTGACAAAGAAGGGGTTGGGGGATTCTTTACTCTAGGCAACTGAGAAGGTTCTGGTTACATTGGGTGAGAGTTGCAGGTAGGCTTCCAAACTGGTACCCTGAGGCAAGCACAACTCCCATGAGATTCATTTCACAGTTACTGAATTGATTACTGAATAGTTATTCCAGGAGACTAAAGCAAGCATGTGCTTTTGGATTAAGTTATCCAGGTAGTGCTTTGATTTCCATTTTTCTTCCCCATAAAATTAAAGACAAAATTCTGTAGGTGATGGAAGAAATAAGATATGCACCACATTGTCACCAAATCCTGTCTCAGATTTGTCCATGTTCCCATGGACTGGTCAAGACTTTGAATTTTGGCCCTCTTTGAAAGTCATGTCCCATGACACATGCAAAGTCTTCCTTCAGTCATACCAGGGTGGTCCTTCAAAGACTCTGAGAAGGCAGCTGCCACCCAGAAGGCCCTTTTGAATTGTAGAATTCCAGGCGCTCACACCTCTTAATACAACACCAAAGACAGCTTGGCTGCCTCATAGCCTCCGATGTGCTGGTACAGCTGTGAAGGAGCTAACTTTGGCAGCCATAGATCATGGACGCTTTGTCTCAGTTTCTCTCAGAATAGCTTTTCATCAGGAGACTCTTAACATCTCTCAAAACAAATCCAGGAAGAAAGGAAGCAAACATAAATAGGTACTTTAAAGGAAGATATTGCTTTGAATCTTTGGATTTTAATATATAGCTACAGTGTGTGGAATTGATCATTTTTGGTTTATGAACAGTTTGATATGGGAGAAATTTCAAGCAATATATTGGAGTCAGAGCAATTTGGATTCTAGGTCTGGCCTTGTCTACAGCCTTTCTACACTTAGTTTAGCTTCTTTGACCTTGGTTTCCTCATCTGTAAAATAAGAGCATTTGGCCAGATGATCTTTGACCTAATGATTCTATGAAAAGTGAATGTTGGAAGCACATGTTCACCTTCTCCAGTTACCAGCTGTGAGTGTGTGACTGGACCAAATGGCACTAACTGTCGAAACGTTTCAGGCTGAAGGGAAAGCATTCTGAAATGGGACAAGGGCACCTCGTGTTGAAACCTGGAGCTGGTTAACTCTCCATGGTGCGGACCAACCTTTGCTTCTGCCTCCCACCCCTACTTGTTTTAGGTGGACCAGGAGGCACTCATCTAAAAGTAAAAATATTTGAATCAATAACTTTCAGTAAGTAGCCTTATATGGACAGCTATAAATCAGATGCTTGCCAAAAAATTTTAACATTCTTTCTTATAATTGATCTAAAATTGCTGTCTAGGTTACAGCCTCACAGATAACCCAATCTCTTCCACCAGTTTACAACTGTCTCTTTTGGGTAAATGTTGGATTGTGTCAGAGCTTAAACTCCCTATCAGGACAATATCTCTTTTCTCAAGGAAACCCCCTTTTAGCTTTCCTTCCCCCGAACAGCCTCTGGTAGAAGGAAGCTTACTTTTCTTGAACATGGCCCTTGGGAGATGGGTCCTTGGTTTGAGCAGTCCTCTGGGTCCTTTCTGACCTCTACTTAGATGTGCTTTGTCCTTCCTAGTCACCTGGCAACTGCATTGGTTTCTACCAGATGTGGTTCATTCCACTTGGACTTTTGAGACCTCATGTTAATATCTGTCTCTTTGTCATTAATTCTGGATTTTTGTGAATTCCAGGTACTGGAAATTTGTGAATTTATTTCTTTGAACTCCAGGCTTTTTTTGGTCCACCAGTTTTTCAGTGCATGTCCCCCCTTGAAGCAGTAGGAAATTTTGAATCTTCTACATGCCACCTAAGACCTGGGGAATCAGTGACACTCGGTTGGGTTCTTGTTCTCTGCCAAATTCTTCCATGTTACAATTTCTAATCTACTTTAGCCTTTCTCACCCAGTCTCATATTAGTAGAGGGTATCTGGTGAAACCGTCTCCTTCCAGATTTCTAAATAGGAAGACAAACCCAAGGTCCCTACTACCCTGACTCATTGTGAGAGTGCAGTCATTGATCAACGGTGACCGGCATAGATGGGGAAGACAGAAATGGTTCCCACATGCTCCGTATTTGCCATAACTTCTGTATTCATAACTCTGCAGCTCTTGTCTTTGAAATGACATGTTTACCAAGTGAGGCTGGTAAATATGCATAAGACATGATCTAGGGCAGTAGTTCTCAAACATTAACATGTAAATAATCACTTGGAAGACTTGTTAAAACACAATTTCTGGGCCCCACCCTTGGTTTCTGATTCTGTAAATCTAGAGTGAAGCCTAAGATTTTGTATTTCTAACAAGTTCTCAGGTGATACTAATGCTTCTAGTCCTAGGACCATAGTGACCTAGAATCTTCAGGTTTTGGTGCTATATACAGATTGTGGTAAAAGCAATGCAATTTCTGTGTGCAATTTTCTGCTTGGAAACCTGAAGATACATAGGTTTTCAATCTGAGAAATGTTACTGGGATATGAATAGAGGATAAGTATTTAAAAATAATGGATAAGCCATTGATTTATATTATTACATTAATTATTTTCCAATGTTTTCTTTTTCCTTGATGCATTTCCAGATGACTACTTTGACCAACCCTTCAGTGAAGGTAGTTATAAACAAGGTATGATTTGGGGTCATTAAAAGGACTTTATTTAGCTATGTGTGTGTCTAAAATACCAAGGTTACCTGTGAGCTCAGGTTCAAGTCCCTCCATACTTGCTACAAGACAGAGCAGAGGCCAGCCTATCTGTGGGCACAGGCTTATCATATTAGTTTTTTCTTGTATTGTTTCTTGTCTGTTATCTTCTATGCTTCAAACACAAATTTCTCTATTAAAATTTTTTAAATTAATAGCTTTATTTGCATACCATAAAATTCACCTATTTTAAGACACAATTCAATTGTTTTTAGTATTTTTACTAAGTTGTACAACTATCACCACTATCTAATTTTGGAACATTTTTATCAGCTGCTAATAAACCTCATGCCCATGTGCAGTCATTTCTCTTCCACTCTTTGTCCTAGGCAATTACTAATTTACTCTCTGTCTCTATGTATTTGCTTTTACTGGACATTTCATATAAGTGGAATCATATAATATGTGTTCTTTTGTTTCTGGCTTCTTTTTGAACACAATTTTTGGGAGGTTCATCCATTTTGTAGCCTGTGTCAAATGCTAACATCTGTCAAAACTTCCTTTGATGTGTGCATCTCTTTCTCTCCATTTCTGCTGTGACTTTTCTAGTTTAGGTCCTGGTTACTCCAAATGTAGTCCCTAACCAGTCGTATCAGCATCTCCTGGGAGATACTCAATGCAAACATTCAATCAGGATCTTCATTTTTACCAGCTCCCCAGGGAGTTTGAGTGCATGTTGCAGTTTGAGGAGCTCTGCTCTAGAAAAGTTCTTCACTTATGTTGAAAGACATTTAAGAGCAGCCTCCCACTATCTCCTTGCCTCCAGCCTCCCCACCAGAGCACCCAGCATGCTGCTGACTAGTCCTAAGATTAGTCATCAAACAAGAATCCTCACCTGCCATGCTCTATTTCTTCTACAATATAAGTGGCTTCCTGTTAACTGTTTTATGTGCTGACCTCCTTTCACTCAACTGTGATGCTCAAGACTTTCTAAAGCAGCCTCTCTTTACCTATAAAAGCTTCTCAACCCCAATGCTCCAACAAAGCCTTTAAGTTCTTGACTTGCCAGAGAATTATTGCTAGAGAATAAGAGATATTTTTTATATGTCATTGACATTGGTTACTAGGAGAGTCCTGGCCATATTGTAGGTATTCTGTAAATTCTGCATGAATGAGTACAAGGCCAGAGGCAGAATGATCAAGTTTTCCTAAAAGGGAAGAAGTGATTCCAGTAGATTTTACATATAGAAACTGTCAAGGGAAAATTTATAATAAAAATATAACTACCAGTACTAACTATATTGATATTTATTGACTACTTTATGAGATATTTTGTGTATGTTATATTGTGCAATTTTCAATAAAACTTTATGAAGTGAGCATTATTATTTAGTGAGGCACTCTTATTCATTCCTGTGGATGAGGAAAATGAGGCTCAAAGATATTGTGTAAATTATGTAGGACACAAAGCTAGTTAAATGCAGAGCTAAGATTGAAACCCAAGTTTCTGTCCCTGTCTATTACACTGTCCATATGGATAAAGGGGAGTTCCACCAACAGAGTACTGAGACATGATGGGGATAACTAAGGTCTTAGAGGTCATAACTATTTTTCCAAGTCAGGAAGTGTTTCCACAGGCAATATTCCTGTTTTCATTGGAACACCGATGAGATTTAAAGTCACTCATGAATTTCCTCCTTTGCGTCAGAGAACATTCAAAGGGAACAACCCAACGGATACAGATGGACTCCACCAGCTTCCTAGGCCAAGTTTTTCCTCATTCTTGTTGTGAGTCGCCTAGGTGGGCCAACTCTTCTCTCTGAATGTAATACCTTCATGAGGTGACCAGGATAACAAAGGAAAAACTCCTCTGGCATTCTAAGATTAGAGATTTAAGTAGAAGGTAAACTATCTCATCCAGTCAGCTGCCTGCTCAGGTGTGATATGTAACTTGCTTGTGTGGAGTATCAATGTTTTCAATATCATCAGACTATACAAATCCTGAAAAATGTTTATTTCCCTGCTCCATGTTTATACAGTTACTGCTTAGCAATTCACATTTTCTAATGGCTCCTAAGTCACCAGACCAAAAAATACTAAGACTTCCCAAAGTTCACAGCTTCAGATGTGATTTCCATAAAACTGCCCTCAGAGTGAAGTAGAATGAGGTATTGTAGGAACTTGGAGTCAGGAGAGATGGCAGGGACAGTCCAGTTCAGAGGTCTCTAAGACTCCTAAAAAGATGGCCTTCTGTGGAGAAGCTAGCCACCATAGGCTAAGGGTAGTGTATAGAATTCTCTTGTCATGTGACACATTACCGTACATTTAGCAGCTAAAATAATGTCCTTTATATTAGCTCACAGTTCTGTAGGTCACAAGTCTGGCATAGCATGAGTGAGTTCTCTGTTTAGGGTATCAGAGGCTAAATGAAGGTGTTGACTGGACTGAGTTCTGTAGAGGCTCTGGGAAAAAGTCTACTTCCAAATTCTCTCTGGTTATAGTCATAGGCTGAGCTCCCTGTTCCTTTGCTTGCAGGGTAGGGCTGGTCTTTGCTCCTAGAGGCACCAGTATTTCTTGCCATGTGGTCCCCTCCATCTTCAAGCCATCAGAGATGTGTTGAATTTTTCTTGTGCTTCAGGTCTCTGTCTTCCTCTTTGGGCATCAGCCAGAACAAACTCACACTTGAAGAGCTCATATCATTAGAGGTCAGGCCTACCCAAAGAATCTCCCTATCTTGAGTTCAGTGGATTTAGAATCTTAAATACATCTCCAAAATTCCTTTACAGCAGTAGTCAGATTAGTGTTTGACTGAATAACTAGGAGAAAGTATATGTACACGGGGGCTGGGAATCTTGGGGGCCAACTTAGAATTTTGCGCAACATAGAATTAATCTAGGTAAGGTTAGACTCCCATTTTTGTTTTAGTCAGAGTTGCCTCATTTTAATGGGTTTTCTATTCTGTGCCTTCATGTAAATTTTTCAGTGAATAAACAGTTAATTTGGGTTAAATAATGATTTGGCTGCGCCCTCTCTTCACTCTGGCCCATGACCTATATTAATTCCTTCATTTTACACATGAGGACACTGAAGCTCAGAGGGGTTATGGTGTGTCAGAGAGACCACGTTGGTTAGTGGTGGAGTTGGGACTGCATGGTAGGCCTTCTGACTTCTGGGCCATTGCTATTTCCACTGACCCCTACTGCGTTACCCTAAGAAAGCTACTTTCATCTTTTCTCCTCATCAAACTACCCTGAATTTCACATCAACTTAATTAGTCTTCTTTATGATCCCAGAAAGGTGGGTATTATTATTTCCTTAGGTTCTGTCTAATGAAAACCAGCATGAATACTTATCTGTGAGCTAGGGTACTGCATGGAAGAGTTATGGACATTACCAGGAGAGGTAATTAATTCCCTCAAGGGGATGGGTAATCACCCGATGCTTGCATGCTTCCTAGCTCAGCCACAAGGTTCCTCTTCCTGCTCTGAGCCTTTCCTTGTGCACAGTGAGCACTCCTACATAGCACAGGAAATGCCAGGAGCTAAGTTAGAGATATGATTTACAGGGTAAGAAATGTAAGAGAACATTGTGTTCTGTGATCTTTCTCTGAAGGTCAACCTGTGCCATACATATGGGCAATGGCAGTGCTAACAAGCAGTCATTGACATATCTCCACTGACTTTAATTTCCCAGGCATCAGTCACTCAGTGGTTCCCCTAGTTAAAATGTACCATTAACTCTGCTCCCTGAAGAACAGATGTGGTAACTAACCTTGACAGGTAGCTTGAAAACATGAATCTTCCCCAAACTCTAGGTTCTCATATTCACTCACACTCACTGTTGCTGTTTCCTCTTGTCAAAGTACACAATTAAAAAGTCAGGAAAACAGACAATCAGTAGTAACTATTTCTCTATGAAGATTGCACCAAGGTATGACCATACCAAAAATAGTCTGTCAAAGTTTTTAGATTACAACCCACAGTAGGAACTAAGTGGCATTAAATTCAGTATGTTCAGTATGCTATATGCATGCATGTATATGAACACACATAAATATACAAAAGTACATTAGAAGGAAACAAAATTTTCATAATGTAATATTATTACTACTGGTATCTTTTATTCAAAACTTTAAAAAAATTTTTTTAATGTTTATTTACCTTAGAGAGAGAAAGAGAGAGCGAGAGCGAGCATGAGTGGGGGAGGGAGAGAGAGAAGGAGACACAGAATCTAAAGCAGGCTCCAAGCTCTGAGCTGTCAGCACAGAGCCTGATGTGGGGCTTTAACCCACGAACAGTGAGATCATGACCTGAGCCAAAGTTAGATGCTTAACCTACTGAGCGACCCAGGTGCCCCAAAACCATTTTTTTTAAATACTGATTTGTATCTATTAATGGTTGTAGCCTGGTCAGGAAAAGGCCTCCTGGATCCTCCTGGAGGCTTTGTGAGTCTGATTGCTAATCCACATTATCCCCACAGTTAGCATTATTCCTGGGTCCTGAAGCTCAAAGTTATCCCTGAGAAGGGAGGGAAGAATGCCAGGACTTGAGTTCCAAACCTCTGGTTCATGTGTGCAATGTAGATTACATGACTTATCCTGACTTTACGTATCATTCATTTAATTATTGAACAAATATCTAGTGAGCATTACTATATTCAAGAATCGTGGGGATGATGAACTCAGTAATAACTCAGATTTTTGAGAAACTGCTCTGAATTACACAATATCTTAACTAATCTTCCTTATGATCTCTGAAGGTGAATATTTTTATTATTCCAATCACGCAGATGAAAAAAAATAAGGCCTTGGAAAGTTTTTGACCTGCCCAAGATGGTGTAGGGGTTGGAGCCTGTTGGTCAGAGAGCAGAGTTCATGCTCCCCTCTATGATCTGGGCATTGGAAACAGAAAACATAGCATTTGGCTACTGGCACAAGTTTTAAAGTTTACATTCAGGCACCCTTTAAAATGTTTTAGGAAGGCCTGTTCCATTGAAAACCTTGGAAGAAGAGCCTCTGTTCTTGCCTTCCACCCTTTGGCATTCCAGGGACTACCTGGGCAAGATTAATCAAAGGCCCTCAGAAGGGCTATCAGAACTGGGTGAGCATGGAAAAAAGGTGGTTTCAAGAACAATTTTGCCCTTCCCATTTCCCAGTGGCCACAGCTGCTGCCTTCTGACCTCAGGGTCAGAGTGGGGAATCAGAGAGGAAGTAGGTAAACTGACAGGAAGGGAGCAGGGCACATATGGGCAGAAAGCAGTAGGTCAAGTAGGCTGGGATTCTCTGGGAAGTTCTCACCTTCTTATTTATGCCTCCTTCAGCCTACAGTGATAAATGTATGTATATATGTGTGTGTATACATGTACACATATATATATAATTCGTTGTGTTTAGTTGTATTTAATTACCACCCAATTAACAACAGCAAGTTTGTGCTGCTCATCTTTTTATGGACCTTGTTATTTGCTTGTGTCCTTTACAGTATGCCCTATCAACTTATCTTCAAGCCTCTAAGCTCAACACATAGAGGGAAGAACAGTTTGAGTGAGAAAGACTGGGTTCTGTCTTGGGACTGTCATTTAAAAGTGGTTTGACTTTCTTTTTTTTAGATTTCTCCCTATCTATAATGTGAAGATAATATTAACCACTTTCTGACCACACACAGTGTGTTGGATAAGGATGCAAAAGCAATTTTGCAAGATACATATTAGTGTTTGAAGGACAAAGACATTCTATTGGTCTCTAGCTACAACTTGAGTGGCTTAAAGGTATTAGTTTATATACATATATTTTTTTAATTCTGTTAGGGGGCTGGTTGTTAAGATAAGATTTCTGTTTTCAAGGAAAGCCTATGCATTATAGAAACCACAACTGTAATGTGAATTGACTAATTGAGCCACTTGCAGACACGTGTTATCAGCAAGCAGTACCAGAAAAAACAGTGGCTGGTTCTGCTGAAATCATGAACATTCCCTTTTGTCAACCATGCCACTGTGGCTGGGACACAGTAGATGAGAGGGGAGTGGCATGAATTGAGGTGGGAAATGTGGGCAGAAGTTTCATCTTTCAGGGCTTTGTGTAGCTCATGGAAGGAAACTGGACACTGTCCCAGTGCAATGGGACACTAAGCAGATAAAGCAAATAGGTGCTCTTTTTCCTGGTCAGAGTATGAGAGTGGAGGGCAGTTTGGAGGGAATGGGGCCTTCTCCTTGTAAGAAGTGTTACCAGGTTGACAAAGATAATATATCAATCCTCAGGCCACCAGCTGCTTGATGATACTGACCTTGCACTCTCTGACCACCTCCTTCCTAGGGGGAATGTGGTACACAGGGGCAATAAGAGGCCTGGGTGCAGTACTCACAGCCACTATACGAGGGTCTTTTCCTCTTATCCTCTCATGGCCCTTTGGATCTCTGTTCACTTGCTTCCCACCCAAGGGAAGGAGAAAAGGGCTGAGCGGAGTTGAAGGAGGAAACCCAAAAGTTCTTCCAGCAACTATTTCCAGTTCTCAACGTAAATGAAGAATCCTCTGTGGTAGTGAATAAATCCCCCCCACCGAACATGTGCACATCTTAATCCCTAGAACCTGTGAATATGTTCCCTTATCTGACAAAAGAGACTTTGGAGATATGATTAAATTAAGGACTTTGATACAAAGAGATTATCTCAGATTATCTGAGTGACCCTTAAATGTAACCACAGGGGTCCTTATAAGAAGGCAGCAACATGGTCAAACAAGTAAGTAAGAGATGTTGAGGACTGAAGCATCAGGTTAGAGTGACATAAGGAAGGAATGCGGGTGGTCTTTAGAAGCTAGAAAAGGCAGAGAAATGGATTCTCCTCTCCAGCCTCCAGAAGAAACAACTCTGTTGATACCTTGACTTTAATACAGCAAAACTGATTTCAGGCTTCTAGCTTCTAAAACTCTAAGGGAGGGGTGCCTGGGTGGCTCAGTCGGTTGAGCATCCGACTTCGGCTCAGGTCACGATCTCACGGTCCGTGAGTTCGAGCCCCGCGTCAGGCTCTGTGCTGACTGCTCAGAGCCTGGAGCCTATTTTGGATTCTGTGTCTCCCTCTCTCTCTGACCTTCCCCCGTTCATGCTCTGTTTCTCTCTGTCTTAAAAATAAATAAACGTTAAAAAAAAATAAAAAAAAAAACTCTAAGGGAATAAATTTGTATTAAGTCACTAAATTTGTATAATTCATTAAAACAGCCACAAGAAACTATTATATTCCTTTCCTAGGCTTTTCCTCAAACCTTCCAAAGGCTAGATATTACACTCATTTGTTCTTAGCAGGGCTCCAGTCTTTTGGGAACCAGATCATGGGTATTGAAGCCTCAGAACTGGCTCTAGTCTAAGCTCAGCCATTGTCTGCTTGAGTAGCCTTGGGCCAGTTATTGACCCTCATCTCATCTGTAAAGTAGGGAAGGTAATAATACCTACCTTGCGGGGCAGTTTATAGGCTTAGAGACAGTGTGGTAAGAAACCTAACATGACCCTCACACATAACTGGCCCTTACACCCGATACGGAGAAACACTATCACCTTAATAATGGTCTCTTCTCAGAGAACATGAGCCTATTTATGGGAGGGAAGGGGACCCTAGCTTTGGTCCCTGAATCTGAGTGACTTTTTTGGTATTAGGAGTTGTGGCAGCTGGACCTGTCCAGAAAGAAACTTCCAGTGAAAAGGCTATTTGTGAAACAAAATAAAACAAGACAAAAATTTTCTGAATGTCACCTGAAGAACTGACTTAAAATAAGCTCCATGTCCAGGAACATGTCACCTGTCAGAAAAACAAGTACCATATAAGGAATTGCATTAACCAGACACGGCAGGCAGGCACCCAACACACCTTTTCCGCCATGTGACTCATCACCAGTAGAGAGCTCAACCAGAAACAAGGGCAGATTGTTCTGTTCTACTTAGCCTAAGGCTCAGGAAGGAGAATACCCCTCTTTTACCTCTCCCTATTTCTCCATGGGGAGAAATCCCCTAGCTAATCCTTCCAAAGGCCAATGCGAACTTTTCCTCTTGCCTTCAAAATGGACCTTCCACACAGACCTGTTGTTCTTGTTTGGAAAATCTAATGCTATAGTCTAGAATCTTGGAGTCAGGAATGTCCTTGGAATCCATAGACTTACATAATGTTATACATAAGAAAATTGTGTCCTGTCGCATGACTTGCCAAAAGATACATAGACAGGCAGTGACAGATCAAGGGTTAGCTCTGAGCTCTGCTAAATACTGCCTTTTGCTCAGGCCCTGCAGCATGTGAGCAGTGACTTTGGACTCTTTAGGCATCAATGCTAAAATGCAGTGGTATTTAGTTGATCAGATTAGCCAGCTGTCTGTTAGCAGAGAGCAGACCCAAAGAGCTGCACTAATTTTTGAAGCTGAGGATGGGTTTGAGAGAGGTGCATAGCTGCAAGGCACTGTGCCAAAGCCAACTTCCCCACTTTCCCCAAATCTTACCCTGAGGTTGTTGGATGGTTAAACTTCTTTTGTCCTTATTCTCAGGCCATTTTTCTGTTTTATTCAGTAGTAAGCCAGTTGCATTCCAGAGCTTTAAAGGAAACAGGCATAGATTCTAGACTTTCCAAAAATTTCAGAAGAAAGAACTCCAGGTGCCATCTAGTCTCACTGATTTACTACTCACAAATGAGCAAATTGAGGCACCAGAGAGGTTACATGACTTGTCTGTGGCAGTATTGTCCAATACAATCTTCAGCAACGTTGGAAACATTCTCATTGGTCTGTCCATTATGGAAACCACTAACCTCATGTGGTTATTGAGCACCTAAATGTGACTAGTGCTTCTGAGGAAGTAAATTTTTAATTTTCTCTAACTTTAATTAATTCAGATTTGAATAATTACATGTAGCTGGTGGCTGCCATATTGGGCAATTATAGGTCTAAGATCACAGAACTGGAATGCAACACTAGGTTGTTTTTATTTTAAATCTTTTTCTTTTTTCATTACCCCCATACAGAACTCTAGGTTGAGGTAGACTTTTTCTTGGAGCAGGAGCCTTATAATGTCAGGTCCCTGGACAAAGCTTCTGAGTGGGCTGTAGTGACTGCAGGTAGAGTGTCACTAATGGGGAAACAATAGATATCTTTCTATTATTAGAATATATGGACTTCCCCAGGTGGGAGGTGAATAGAGAAGATCATTCATTCATTCCTTCTTCAAGGAAATATTGAGTGTCCACTATTTGTCAGGTGAGTGCTAGCCACTAGGGACTACAGTGGCTTACTTGACATGTACTTTGGTTAAGTTTCCTAAAGATGAATGGTAAAAAGAGCCACATGAGTTCAGAGGTGAGAGAACCAATTGTTGCTGGTGAAAGTCCCCAGCTTCCTTTGGCAAACACTCCATGTCATGTTGCAGAAACACCTGCCTATTCAACCTCACTGGCTCAGTACTGATGAAGCCTATGCTCACTCAGGCTTTGTGTCTAACCTCTTAAGTAAACAGTGTGATTTCTTCTAGATCTAGACTGGTTTATTTCCATAAAATTTCATCCCAGGAGGATGTAGTAAAATCATGGTTTGGAGGGTGACTACATGGGCTTTTTAGTTTTAGTTTAGTTTAGTATTAGAGGTCTAAATTCTATAGAGAATAAGCCACAGCATTACTATGACATCTGTATAATGTAAACTTGCACCAGCCTTTTTTGTGTGACAAAAAGTTCTCTATAGACTATTTTAAGGACAGTTATTATTTACAGTTCTTATTAAGGATGCTTAACATGCCTCCATGGGTGGGTGTGTGTGTGTGTGTGTGTGTGTGTGTGTGCACATGTGCATTAGGGGAGTGATGGTGGTTAAGACATAGTTTTTTTTTTTAGTGATCATAAAATTTGAATACAGCCTGAAAGAGAGACAGGTATACAAATAACTAAAATGTACATAAAAGTGGCATAAAAGGTAGCCATGCTAGTCAGGAGGAGGAAGCAGTCACTCCTGCTGGACAGAAGCAGGAAAAAAATTGTTACTGACAAGGTAGCCTTGGATATGGCCTCTGAAATAGTCTGTCAGAGGAAGGTGGAAGAGGGCAATTCAGATGAAGAAAATGGGAGAAGCAAAGAATCAGAGGTGGGAGAGTTCAGGGACGGAATGAGAAATAGAAATGGGAAGCTACACTATTTAATTAGTATAAGGAAACTGCAGATAAGGCAGTCATAGCTAGTGAGAAAGGGAACCTGGGGCCTAATTGTCAGCCTAAAGAGTTTGGACTTCACTGTAGTCAGTAGGGAGCCATTGAAAGTGTTTGAGCCTCAGAGTCATACAGTGAAGCTGAGTTCATGTTGATTAGTCCAGTGACAGAGGGATTAATCATAGTGGGAAGAAGCTGATGTTGGGAATCAATTCAGTGGTGATTTCTGTAGTCCAAGGAATAGGTGATATGGGTCTGAATAGTAGCAGTGGCAGAGATAAATGGGTATCTATTGTGTAGCTCTTTATCTGATTGAATGAAAGGAGAGGGTTAGAGTCAGAAACGATGCTGAGATTCCAAGCCTAATGACCAAAAAGATAGAGATAGCATGAAGGGAAATAAGGAAGTCAGGAGAAAAACTGGCTTAGGGAAAAAGCTGACCACCCTGATAGAAATGTTCAGCACAACAACATAGAGACCTTGAGAGCTGGATGTCAGCCACTAGGGAGTAGTGAGATGGAGAAGTAGTTCTCAGAGCTAAAGAGGAGGTTTTTTTGAATGAACCAAGTTCCTGAGAAGAGTGGGGGCTGATAATAACTCTTAAGAAATTGTGAAGGAGATAAATGAAGGGAAGGAAATTTAGGGGAAGAGCAGAAAGACAAAACACCTCAGAGCGAAGGGAAAAGTGATAGAGTGGGCTAGTCAATAAGTCTATATATTCAGCTCCTATTGATAGATCTTCTTTGATGAACAAGACAGATATGTTTCTTACCCTCATGGAGCTCAGTATCCACTGGAAAAAATGGATGAAGCAAGTAGGCAAATAAACTAATCAGTAATTTCTTTTTTTTTTTAAATGTTTATTTTTGAGACAGAGAGAGACAGAGCATGAACGGGGGAGGGGCAGAGAGAGAGGGAGACACAGAATCGGAAGCAGGCTCCAGGCTCTGAGCCATCAGCCCAGAGCCCGATGTGGGGCTCAAACTCACGGACCGTGAGATCGTGACCTGAGCTGAAGTCGGACGCTTAACCGACTGAGCCACCCAGGCGCCCCTAATCAGTAATTTCAAGTAATACAAGTGATGAAGAAAATAAGCTGGATGCTGTGATAGAGGATATTAAGACTGGATGACATGTCCATTTAGAGGGGTGGTTAGGGAAGACCTCTTTCACCACGTGTCATTTCAGCTGAGATGAGCAGTGAGAAGAACCTGACCATGTTAGAAAGGGTGGGGTAAGCTTCCCAGCAGAGGGAAGAGCATTTCAGACTGGAGGTGTTGGCAGATGGCCAGGGAGACTGGAGACTGGGGACTGTGAGATAAAACCAGAAGGGTAGACAGAGACCAGATGATATAGGCCCTGGGAATGAAATTTGGACTTTATTGTAGAAGCAAAAGTCAATAGCATGAAACTGAAAACAAAGAAAATGCAGACAGATTCTGCAAAATAGATAATGGGTGTCAGCAACAAGGATGGGATTGGTGATTTTCAACGGAGTAGAGAAGAGGATGGTGGCTAAAGTTAGTCTACAGTGTTGTGGGATTTGAAGCATCTGGAGACCCTATCTTAAAGAGGTTTGGTGGTAATAGGGGGCTCAGAGATGAGATATTCTAAGGATGTCCGCCAAGACCATATTCATCCCAGACTCTTAGGTAGTCATGCTGAGAATCACAAACAAAGGCTTGTTTTTATCACTGTAGCTGAAGTCATAAAGGAGAAATGGAACACCTGGCCACTGTTCAAAGCTATTCCTGAAGTCTGCCAGGAAGGCATAGTAGACAGCCAGCATTCCTGTCGGATATGAAGACTAGAGCAGAAGTCACAAGCAGAGCCAGCCCAATTTCTGATAGAGAGGCTGGCCTTAGCAGCTTGTAGTTGATGGCAAGGCCCTTGGGCTTTAGAGATGGATTAGGAAAGCCCTTAGCCTGGTTAGCTAGCTAAGGAACAGACTGTGCGATCCTGACTATCACTTCACATAGTGTGCTTGACTCATGGGTGTTGACAATTGCAGTGTAATTTTAATTACATGAGGCAGTATTTCATAATACCTCTGTCAACTGATATTTTGTAAAAGACTATGAAGTTTTAATAGTTAGCTGCTTTAAGAGAGTTCTTAGCTTTTAAGCCCTAGCTGAAGAGACTGAGTGAGATCTGGGTTATAATTATAAGGGTTGAGAAGTGGCTGGGAATACTATAAATGCCAAATTAAAAAAATAAAACCTCACCAAGACACAAGACCTGTTTAGGGTAAAGCACTGAATCAACAAGGCCCATGCATGTGGTCCTGGGTCCTTATTTCCTGGGACAAAGGACAGGAATCTGGTTTCTAGTTGAGAAGGCCCCCTAAGAAAGAAGAATAATGAAAATTTGCCTTCCTTGCCCTTCCTTCCAGGCCCCAGTTTGGGTGCCAGGGTCTTTGAGTGGAAATCCAGGGAGAAATCAGTGACAAAGGGTGATGGGAGACCCAGCACCAGTGCAACCTCGTCTACCTCGAACAGTGTTTATCAAGACACCTGTGCATCACCTTCACCTTGGAACTTTAAGGGCTTATGCCCTGGCCTCATCCCTACACCAGAAACATGAGAATCTTTACTATGGGATCCACACTTCAAAATTAAAAAAAAAAAATTGTGATAGGCTGAATAATGCCCTCCACCCCCAAAAGATGACCACTACTAATCCCTGGAATCTGTGAATTTGTTTTTAATTTAATATAATTTAAAGTTTAGTTTAGTTTTTCTTTAAATTCCAGTTAGTTAATATACAATGTAATGTTAGTTTCATGTGTACAATATAGTGATTCAACAATTCTATACATCACCTGGTGCTCTTCACAAAAGTGCTCTCCTTAATCCCCATCCCCCATGTAACCCATCCCCCATCCACCTTCCCCCCTGGTAACTACAAGTTTGTTCTCTATAGTTAGTCTGTTTCTTGGTTTGCCTCTCTTTTTTTCACTTTGCTCATTTGTTTTGTTTCTTAAATTCCATATATGAGTGAAATCATATGGTATTTGTATTTCTCTGACTTATTTCACTTAGCATAGTATTCTCTAGCTTCATCCATGTTGTTGCAAATGGCAAGATTTCATTCTTTTTTATGGCTGAGTAATATTCCATTTTCCACCCATTCATCAGTTGATGGACACTTATGCTCTTCCCAGAATTTTTCTATTGTAGATAATGCTACTATAAACATTAGGGTGCATATATCCCTTCAAAGTAGTATTTTTGAATGCATTGAGTGAATACCTAGTAGTGTAATTGCTGGATTGAGGGTAGTTCTATTTTTAACTTTTTGAGGAACCTCCATACTGTTTTCCACAGTGGCTGCACCAGTTTGCAGTCCCACCAATAGTGTAAAAAGGTTCTTCTTTCTCCACATCCTCACCAACACCTCTTGTTTCTTGTGCTATTAATTTTAACCATTCTGACAGGTGTGAGGTGGTACCTCATTGTAGTTTTGATTTGTATTTCCCTGATGATCAGTGATGTTGAACACCTTTTCATGTGTCTTTTGGTCACCTGGATGTCTTCTTTGCAAAAATGTCTCTTCACGTCTTCTGCCCATTTTTGAATTGGATTATTCAGTTTTTTGGGTGTTGAGTTTTATAAGTTCTTTATATATTTGGATACTAACCCTTTACCAGATGTGTCGTGTGCAAATATTTTCTCCCATTTCATATATGACCTTTTAGTTTTATTGTTTACTTCAGTATGCAGAAGATTATTATTTTGATGAAGTCCCAATAGTTCATTTTTGCTTTTATTTCCCTTGCCTCAGGAGACATATCTGGAAATAAGTTGCTATGACTAATGTTAAAGTCATTACTACCTGTGTTCTCTTCTAGGATTTTTATTGTTTCATGTCTTACATTTAGGTCTTTAATCCATTTTGAATTTATTTTTGCATATGGTGTAGAAAAAGTGGTCCTGTTTCATCTTTTGCCTGTGGCTGTCCAGTTTCCCCAACACTGTTTGTTGAAGAGACTGTCTTTTTCCTATTGGATATTCTTTACTGCTTTGTCAAAGATTAGTTGACCATATAGTTGTGGGTTCCTTTCTGGATTTTCTGTTCTGTTCTATGTGTCTATTTTTGTACTACCATACTGTTTTGATCACTTCAGCTTTGTAATATAACTTGAAATCCAGAATTGTGTTGCCTCCAGCTTTGCTTTTCTTTTTCAAGTTTGCTTTGGGTTACTGAGGGTCTTTTGTGGTTCCATACAAATTTTCGGATTGGCTGTTCTAGCTCTGTGAAAAATGGTATCGGTATTTTGATAGGGATTGCATTAAATCTGTAGATGACTTTGGGTAATATAGACATTTTAACAATATTTGTTCTTCCAATCCACAAGCATGGAATGTCTTTCCATTTGTGTGTGTCATCTTCAATTTCTTTCACCAGTGTTTTATAGTTTTCAGAGTACAGGTCTTTCACCTCTTTGATTAGGTTTATTCTTAGGTGTCTTATGATTTTTGGTGCAATTGTAAATGGGATTGATTTCTTAATTTCTATTTTTACTATGTCATTTTTGGTGTTTAGAAATGCAACAGATTTCTGTATGTTGATTTTGTATCCTGAAACTTTACTGAATTTGTGTATCAGTTCTAGCAAACTTTTTTGTGGAGTCTTTCAGGCTTTCTATATAGAGTATCATGTCATCTGCAAATAGTGAAAGTTTTATTTATTCCTTGCTGATTTGGATATCTTTTTTAAATTTATTTTTGTTGTCTGATTGCTGTGGATAGGACTTCCAGTACTAGGTTACATAACAGTGGTGAGAGTGGACATCCCTGTCTTGTTCTTGAACATAGAGGAAAAGCTCTCAGTTTTTTCCCATTGAGGATGATATTAGCTGTGGGTTTTTCATAGATGGCCTTTATTATGTTGAGGTATGTTCCATCTAAATCTACTTTGTTGGAAAGTTTTTGTTATGAATGGATGTTGTACCTTGTCAATGCTTTTTCTACATCTACTGACATGACCATATGGTTCTTATCCTTTATTATTGTTATTATTAATGTGGTATATCATGTTGAGTGATTTGTGAATATCAAACCAGTTTTGTGACAGAGTAATAAATCCCATTTGATCTTGGTGAATTTTTTTTTAATGTATTGTTGGCTTCAATTTGCTAGTATTTTATTGGGGATTTTTGCATCCATGTTCATCAGGGATCCACGTTCTCTTTTTTAGTGGAGTCTTCATCAGGTTTTCGTATCAAAGTTATGGTGGCCTCTAGAATGAGTTTGGAAGTTTCCTTCCTTTTTTAGTTTTGGCATAGTCTGAGAGGATAGGTATGTGAATCTTGTTTTATATGACAGAAGAGACCTTGCATTTGTGATCAAGAATCTTGAGATCAGGAGATTGCCCTGGATTATCTGATACAATAACAAAATTCCTTATAGGAGGAAATATCAGAGGCAGAGGGAATGACAATGAAAACAGATTGAAAATGGAGGAAAGGGCCACAAGCTGAAGAAAACAGGTAGCCTCTAGAGGCTGGAAAAGGCAAGGAAACATATTTTTCCCTACAGCCTCCAGGTGGAAAACAGCCCTGCAGATATTCATTTGACCAAGTGAAACTGATTTTGGACTTCTGACCTCCAGGACTATAAGAGAATAAATTTGTGTTGTTGTAAGCCAGCAAGTCTGTGACAATTTGTTACAGCAGTCATGGAACTTAATACAATCTGCAAAAGTGATGCTAATGATCAGCCAAAGTGAAGAGCCAGTAACGGAGAATTTTGGGTGTCGAGGACTAGCAGCATCTGCATCACCAGGGACTTTATTAGAAATGCAGAGTCTCAGGACCCCTCCAGACCTGCTGCAGCAAAAGCTGCATTTTAACAAGATTCCCAGATGCTTTGAATGCACACTCAAATTTGAGAAGTGTCAAATTTTAAAACAATGGTTTTTTTTTTTTTCCATCCTAGTTTTACTTTAGAATCTCCTGGGAAACTTAAAAAATGCAGATCCCTGGCCAGGGCATGCTATTTTGAAAAGTGCCCAGGTAATTTGAATGTGAAGGCAGGTAAGAACTAGCGATTTGAGGCAAAATGTTTTCAGACTGAGTGAGCAGGAGGGGTTGTTAAAAATTGAGGACTCTTGAGCTCCATCCCAGAGTTTCTGATTAGTAAGTCTGGATGGGGCCCAGGAGAATGCATTCTAACAAGTGTCTAAAGGAACTCTAAAAATAGAAGTGACCATCCAGAAGAATTTGCCAGCCCAGTGTCTGCCTGGACCCATGTAGTTCTTGTGTGATAGAAACTGCCTTTTCCCTCTGTCTCATCCAGCTTTTGTTCATTGCTTAAGTGTTCCTTTACTCACTCTAAGCAGAAAAACTATATTATGGGCCCTTGGGGACCTCTTCCTGAGGAAGTGGTTGGCTATCAGGCAGGAAGTACTCCTCCAGGAGTTAGGATCGATCTCAATTAGAGTATTCATCTCAGGTCCTTAGAAATAGGGTTGGTGGCAGAGGAGCTGAACCAGGGACACAACCAGGAGCAAGGAGGCAGCTAGAGATGGAGATTGTGTGAGCATTCCTTGCCTTACCCAGCCCTATTAAGGCTTCTTGAGTCTGATATGCCAGTTCCCTTTGTGGCAGTATGCCCCAATGTCTGTTCCCTAAGCATTGCTCTCTCCATGCTTACTCATTTTCTGTCAAGTGTTATTTTATTTTTGACATGAGTTCTAAGTCCAATGCCTTTACCTAAAGGGTCAGGTTTAATGCTAGCAATTTTATGCACTGTGGAAAAAATCTTTCAAATCACATTGCTCCCAAAGCCAACCTACTCTTATCTAGCAAGATAGCTTCACATTTGTTTTCTAAATACTTACTGTTTTGCTAATAATATTATTGTATTTGAACCCTAGTTCTGCCACCAGTTGAGTGTCTCTGGACAAATCATCTAAACTCCCTGAGATGATTCCTTCAATGTCAAGTAGGGATAGTTCTTCTTACCTCAAGGGCTGGTGTGAAAATTGAGAGAGATAATGTACCCAAAACACGCAGACTGTGACCTCAGTAAATTGTAGATACTGGTATTAATGTAGATCATTTTATCTGGGAATGAGATCCAATCAGGTAAACTGGAGGAAGTTTCAGATCCTGGAGCAATTAGAAGTGGTTGAGGTGAAGGGAGAGCTTCTCTCCCTTGTTAATTTTTGAAAGGCTGAGTATGCAATCAGAAATTTTATCTGAAACTTGAACATAAGCAAAAGAGAATACCAAGGATTCTTTCAGAGCTGGGCTTGGCTTTATATTTTCTGAGCTATTTTACATCTTTAGAGTAGATGCTAAGTAGCAGGTTTTTATCTGCTGTAGATACAAGTAATTTCTGTATAATAGAACAAGTAACCTAAAATCTTACAGTTATTGGCTCTGTTGGACATTGACCAATTTTTTATTTGACCCAGAAATCTTATCCTAACATTGCTTATAAGTGCATAGCTTCTCAAATGCTTTTTGACCAATGTTAACTTGCTAAGATATTTGAAAAATACGAATTTTGTATTTGCGAGACTTAAGATTTTGCCTTCTTGAAAATTACAGGTTTGAAAGTGTCTGCTTATATTCAGTTTGTTAAAAGCTTGGCCACTTGGGAATATCATTCCCAAGGGTCTTATCTGGGTTTTATGTTACAGACCTGTTTCTCCTGTTGAATCGTGAAGAGGCAAAAAATAAAGGGAGATCCATGGAGATAGGAGCTATTTATGCATTGATTGTAGTCATAAGTTTATTTCTCACTCTCTTTGACTTCTGGAGTACTTTATTCATATTTTAACTATAACATATATCATAGCTAGATATTTATGTATTTGTCTCCTCCACTAAATCGTGAGTTCTTTGAGAAAGGTGATTGTGTCCCACACATCTTTGTGTTCCCAGTACAGAGCACAGAATTTGGCACTAAGAAGCAAATAAACATCTAATTGAAATGAACAGAGCTCTCTAGGTCCTTTCTACTCTAAAAGTAGTTATAGACCAGGAATGTAGACATCAGCTGGGAGCAGTTAGAATGCAAAAATCTCAGGCCTCCTTCCAGACCCAATTAATAAGAATGAGCATTTCAATACGATCTCTAGGTGATTATGTGCACTGTTCCAAGCCATTGTCACTTCTAGATTGGCAACTCTGCTATTAATGATAAATGAAATTCAGGCAAAGAAAGTTGAGATAACTGTCCCCAATTTCCAGCAGTTTGGTGATGAACACAAAATTGAAATCATTGCTCCAAGAGTATTATTTTTGAGATTAAGATGGGGCAGATTGTGCCGTTAAGGTAGAATTCCAATTGAGTCAGTAAAATCTGTGACTTCTGGATGGCAGAGCCATTAAACTTGGTTTGGCAAGAAGGGTATTGAATTATTTGAGAGAAAACACTAGTGAAGACCTTTCTGACCTTCTTAGTTCTAGCTTGGGCACTCAAGCTTTTATTTGAAAGGAGGGTCTAGCTCACTTTCTGTTGGCTGTAAGGCCAAAGCAACTAGAAGCTCAGGTTACCCCTTTGTGGAATGAGGATGGTTAATCATACAATTTAAATCTCTACTTGTCAAAGTCAGAGCTTAACTTGTCAGGGATATTTGTCCAATAGCCTTAATGAGACAGCCAAAGACAAAGGTAGAAAGACAAACAGAGACTTAGATACAAAATATTTAAAAGGAGAGGTAGTTGTTGCCTGGCCGAAATATAAGATACCTTGCAGATAAGAATATAGAGTTCTTATAGAGAAAGCATCTTCAAAAATATTTGCAAAGAGATTTAACTTCAATTTCCTATCAGAAAATTATGATTTTTCTTTTTGTCTGAGCCATGCTTCAATTGTTTCTGATAAATTCACAAGCATAACTATAAAAGAATGAGGATTTTATTTACTCTTTAGACAGAGATTAAACAATTCAGCAACTTGATAGAATCAGCATAGTAGAGTCTCATAGCTAGAGGAAGCCCTCTGGATCATCTCATCCAGGGTCTGCAGTCCACATGCTTTCAAGAGCCGATCAAGTGAAGCAAATGTGAAAAGGCAGTCAGCTGGACCATGTTAGGGGTGGTTTAAGCTGTGGGAACGGGAGAGTGAATGCTTAGAAAAGTCATTCACATGTCTAAAATAATGTTGGCCAAATAAAACACATCTGTGGATCTAAGTTGGTCTATTTATTTATATTTCGGAAACCTGATATCCAGAAAAGCTAAATTTTCTGCCTAAGATCACATACCTATAACTTGAGCATTAAAACAGATACTCGAACTGTGACAGCTTCTCCTGTTTACTCATGGAGGGACATTCAGATTATATTTGTATACACAACTCTATGTGCATGTGTAGTAAACCAGACAGGTTCAATTCTAATCCATGGAGGGACATTCAGATTGTATTTGTATACATGACTCTGTGTGCATGTGTATCAAACCAAACAGGTTCAATTCCAGTAATTGGTTATTTGGAAAATACTTAGCTGCTAACAATAGAAAGTAAGCAAAAGCTCTAAACCACACAAGTTACCACAGTGAGAGTAAAACTAAACCAGCAGTCTTTTCCATTCATCTGGCACACGTTTTTACAAGACTATAAATAATTGTATTTATACATCTGGGATGTTTTTGAAAGTGTAATAAAATCTATATGTTTTAATAAAAAGACTCCCTGGTTTAAAATTTAATTGGCCAATTACTTAGAAAAAGTATATTCTTCTGAGGAGGTGACAATTAGTAGCTGGAGCCATTATCGTGGTCAGCTTGCTTTGCCCTAGTCAAGGCCAGAGTGCACCACCAAACTTGCCTCAAAGCAGAGTCTACAGAATGTACAAGGATCACTGTTTCCAGCTTCTTGGTTGGTTATGTCTAGAGGTCCTCTTTGACAGCTTTCTATAAGACTCACACTGCTTTTCTCTGAGAAGGTGGAGAAAGGCAGCAACAAAGCCAGTCAGAGCCCTTTGGAGTTAGCCTCACATAGTAAGTACCACATTCATTTGGTGGACACAGCAGTTCTCTGTTGAGCAGTGTTCTTTGTGTATGCAATATGGTTTTATTACTTTCCTTGTGGCAGGTACTTTCCATGCATTTTTTCCATTTAATCCTCACAACAAATCAAATATTAATGCAGTTGACATCCCCATTTTTCAGGTGAGGACAATGAATTTTACAGAGTTCAAGTAATTTGCTTATGTGTTCTATTTGGGATCTGAACACTGACCTGTCTCCCCCCAGAGCCCAATATTTTAGTAACTATATTTCCTGCTCTAGACCAGGTACCCAAAGGCAAACTTGACTTCCATGGTTTCTGCTTGTCTGTGTGCTTGCCTCTATGCCTTCTATCAATGTGGCCCTTATCCATGAATGAATCAGAGCAGTCTTCAGCCAGGGCTTTGAGCTCCAAATATGTAAGGTGCCTTGGTTCTGGTTATGGAGGGGAGGTTAGGTATATTTATTTACCAAGAACGCAGTAGTTTTTGTTTTGTTTTTGTTTTTAAACAATATTTTAAGAGCTCCACTGAAATGTTTTGGGAGGCAGTAAAAATAGGTGTTTTTGCAGCACTGGTCTCTAAAAAGCAGATTTTCAAAAAGCAAATCCCATTGTTCTACTGACTTCTGTTATAAAATCAGAGTCGCATTGCCAGGCTGGAACGGAAAAGGCCAGTCCTTGATTCATTGGGTTGAAAACATTTGGCAAGAACTGACCAGACCTGGCCAGGCAGGGCATGGCTCAGAAAGTTACACAGTCCTCTCTTGATCCTGGAATCTCTGTTGCAGGCTGAGCCCCCTTCCTTCTCTTTCCCTGTCCCTTGCCTTTCATTAAATTTATAAGGGTCTCTGATGATAGTAGCTCTTGGCACTTATTTCTATGATTTCCTTTGCACAAGATCTAGGGCTACAACATTACACTTTAATGTGGGTATAATTGTCCAATACAGGTATATTCTTTCAGGAAGAGTTTAGATTCATGACTTAATGCCTTGTGTTATGAATTCTGTAATCTCAAACTCCTATATATCAAATTGGCCCCAAATATGTCTTTGAAACAAATGGAGAATTTTTAATAATGAGTTAGAATTTTTCATTTCATTAATTGCATTCAAAGGCCATTTTCCTCAATGAAAATTTTTTGGGATTAATTCTAAGCATGTTTTTGGGTCCCAGCAATTAATAGTAATCTAAATAGCAAACACCCAAAGATTTAGGGTATCTTTTCCTTAGTCTGTTATGTCCCCATAATTTCATTTGAACACTCCCACTCTTTCCACCATTTCACCTCCCAGGACAAATAATTACCTTTTTTTTTTTTTTTAAGGTGGGGGGGGTAGAGATTTTGTCCTTGCCTGTTCTGCCTATAATGACAGTCATTATAATGAAGGGATTGTATGGAGGACTGAATCTCTCTGTTGTTCCAGAGGTCTGCAGAACAAAATTGGGAGAAATATTGTACAGTGTACAAGGTACAGGTTTCAAAGCTGACAGTCTCATCACTTACTCATCTCTGGGCCTTAGTGTCCATAGCTTAGAGTTAGGGCAGTAGTGCCTGTTTATAGGGTGACTGTGTACATTAGAAACTGTTGGCACACAGCAATTGCTTAGTGATTACTATATTTTTAGAAGTTAAGCAGGTAATAGGGATAAATCTCAAAGCTGAGGTGGAGGCAAAAAACAGGGTGATGCATTAATGGTTATATTTGAGCTCCTCAGTGTATTTTTTACTCTTCCCCTCTGATCGTTGTCATCCTTCTAGGGCAAAGTGGGCCTGGTTCCTTTTTTCTCTTTCACCCTACTCATAAGAGATTCATGTGGTGGGCTGGCTCAAGGCTGTGTGTGATGGTGAAATAAAAGGGCTGAGGGGAATTTCCTTTAAATGGTGATGCATTGTCAAATGCCAGAAGTATGTTCATACTCTCTAGCGCATATCCGTAGACTGTCACAGCAATGCATGTGACTAAAGATCCTTTAGCATTCAATATGCTTATTAAAAGCGGAAAGAAGTTTTTATTTCTGTTGCCAGTCTCTGGAGAGTCAGCATTCCGACACTTGAACCCCATCATAAATGCTTGATTCTGAGAGCCACAGAGAGCTGTGGATCTGACCAGATGCAAGAGAAAGCCCTTCAAATACCAGAGCAGTAGCCATCCAGGGCTGCTAAGCATGGCCTTGCCTCATCTCAGAGTTGGCATGACCTCTTATAGGAAGGACAAGTGGCGGTTACCAAGATGGAGTGGGTGGGGTGTTGTAACCCAACGCCAAGAGTTTCTAAAACCCAAACAGTTGTCAAATAAAAATGACAAGCACCACAAAATGCAGCTGTCTCACCTTCCACCCACATCTAGCGTTGGTACCATGTCACAGCAGAGCTCCCTGGCAGAAGCAGCCAGGAGCAGTTCTTTGCCTTGGGCACTTCAGGCAGCAGAACACTGTTCTTCTTTCTCTCTCTTAGTGGCTAGATGCTCCTCTGGGTGAACCACAACAACAGACTGAGATGAGTAAAACACACTAAAATTAGGATAGACATCTCTATAGCTAAAGGCATTATAACCACAGTCCATGGAGGAATTAGAATAAAGAACTAAGTTTCTTTCTTGGTCTCACTATTGCATCTCCCAAAGAAATGACTGATGCTGTTTGGTGTATGTATTGGTAAACACACATCCAGTTAACTCCTTTTGTGCCTTTTTAGTCTCAAAAACATTTTGATTTGAATGATAAATTATACATTATTTATGGGTCATAAAACGTGAAGTATATCCTCTGCTGGCTGGTGGGGAGATGGAATAAGGTGGAAGTGGGCAGAACCTGAGATTAAGAGCTAAGACAACAGCTTAGGTGAGTAGTAACCAAGTCAAAAGTATACTCAAAGGATGCAATAAGCTCACCTATAGTAGTAGTGTTAACATCTGCCTCCAAGCAGGGGCTGGTGTGATTGTGGAGATGGTGGATCCTCCAGTGGCAGGGTACAGCTGGTCATTGGCAGCATTGTGTTTTCAGGGGATCCCCTGAGTTTGGTGTAGGACAGTGGCTGGGGCTTGAGGGAACAGGATCTCCCTTGGAATGAAGAATATCAACAAGAACCAGACTGTGGTCAGAGCAAAGGAGTAAAGTACACTTCAAGTATGTAAAATGGGCAAGCTCAACTGGCATTACTTATAGGAAAGGCTGTAGTTGAATGGACATAGGAGTCCAGAGGGCTTAGTCCAAGAGGAGCCTGCTGTATTTATGCAGACACTTTCCTATGTTACTGCATTTAATATTCACAGTAGTCTTGGAAAATGAGTGTTATGTCCATAAAAGAGGCAAGGCAGCCAAGGCTCAGAGAATTTAAATGACCCGCCCAATATTGTGGAGTCAGGGAGTGGCTTTCTACCCTGATCAATCTGGATATAAAGTCTGTGTTCTTTTCTCGACACTTTGCCATTGGAAAGATGAGCAGTTGTTCAGGCCAACAAGTTGGGGAAGGGCTTGGATGCAAAGTAATCAGAGATCTTGGTGCCTTCTGGATAGGGCAAGTCATTGGGTATATCTATGATAGAAGGAGCATGTGGGAAAGTGATGTGAGATTAGATTGAGAGGGCAGGAAGGGGTAGGACATAAAGGGCCTTGGAAACTGCCCTGAAGAGTTAGGACTCTAACCTATATTCAATAGGAAGAAGCAGAAGAGTGACAGCATCCAAAATGTACTTTTTCCTTTTTGTTTTTGTTTTTGGTGTGTGTGTGTGTGTGTGTGTGTGTGTGTGTGTGTGTTGTCGTTGTTGTTGTTATTGTTTTGTTTTGTTTTGTTTTGTTTTGTTTTTGGAGAGAGAGTGTGAGTAGAGGCGAGGGGCAGAGGGAGAGTGAGAGAGAGAATCTCAAGTAGGCTCCACGCTCAGGGCAGAGCCCAAAGTGGGGCTCAATCCCACGACCCTAGGATCATGACCTGAACCGAAATCAAGAGTTGGATACTCAACCAACTGAGTCACGCAGGCGCCCTTCCAAAAAGTATTTTAGAAGGATCATTTTGGCAGCAGAGTGGTAGATGAATTCTCAAGCAAGAGTAGAGGAGGGGGAGAAAAGGAAACACCATTAAGAGGCTGGTCTAGAGAATAAATCTTTCAAATGTGAGGACAGGACCATATCAGTTCCCTGCCTGAAATCCTTAGATTCCCTTGTACCTTCTGGATAATGTAAAAAGCTCCTTGGTAAATACCTTTCATGACACTCCTTGCTACCTTTCCAGGCATCTCCCCACCCTTGTTCCCAGCTCACTCAGTACACATTATTTCTTGAATACTTGCTGTTTTCTTTGCTGTAGTGGCTTCCTCAAGCTTGGAAAATTTATTCTCAAGCTTTGATTTCCCATTCAAATGTTATCCCAAGTGGGAAGGCTTCCCACATTATCTGGCAGGGTTTGACTATCTCTCCTCACACAACTCTTTAAATATGCTTTTAGTAAAATGGACTTCATCTAGTTTTATAATATCCCCCTTCTTTTATGTTTCTGAGCTTCTTGAAGGCAGTGATTATATTTGGTTCATCTTAGATTCTCATCATTTAGCTTGATATTTGGTATGTAAAACATGCTTCATAACCAGTACCCTCCTCCCAACATTTGTGGGACTGAGGTGAAAGTATAATTAGAGCCCTTAGAGTCCTATCCCACCACTATTCTCCCTTAGCCTAAGAAGGAAGCCTAAGGAAGGAAGTTCCTTCCTTAACCACAAGGAATTTTGCACATATGTGTATGTAGACAGTCCAGCCTCTATGTATAGTCTCTATCTACTCCTCCACCCCACTGTAGGCAGCTATGTCTTAACCACCTTCAAGTCTTCATATGTGTGCTATACTGATACAATATATTCTTGGGAAGATGGGTCTACAGAAGAATCCTTCATAGGCAGGCTTGGGTCGTTTGCACAGGGAATCTACAGTCCTTGGTACAGAAACATGGCCTAGAATTAGGGTATGTGGACCCATGGTGGCAATGTCTCTTTGTCCCTATATACTCCTTGCATGTGGCTAGGGATGTGACCAGAGAAAGGATAAAGCAGAGCCATTTAAAGTGTGGAGCCTGGGCTTTGAAGCTTCCACATAGGTTCATCATTTTGTGAAATATGTGAGATAGTAAAGGTTTGAAATAAAATAACAAAATGGGAGAAACTGCTTTTAAGAATTCACTAAGAAAAAGAAACCAGTGATGAGCAGTGGCAGCATGGAATAGAAAGAAGAGTGGAGGATCATTACAGTCTCTGTTGGTGAGAAGAATGGTATTGTGCTATTAGCTCAGGAAGGAAGAACATGTGTAAGAGTGGGTTCATGTCAGAAAAGGCAAGAAATTCATGGAGAAATATACAGTAGCTGGAAATATGGAGTTTAGAGCACAAGACATAGGTAGAGTTTGGAAATATGGATTTGGGAATCATCAGCACATGGTAGCTGGAACTATGAGTATGACCAGATTGCCACAGGAGAGAGTACAGACTGAGAAGAGACTTCAGTCACTGACAGAGGAAGTCCATGAAGAAGACTGAAAGGGAAAAGCCAAAGAGATACACAGATGTCCAGGGCAGAGGGAGTCATGGAGGCTATTGGAGCTGGGCAATAGTTTCAAAAAAGGATGGAGAGGGTCACATTTTCAACAGTCAAGTCAAGTATGGGAAGGGTGAAGAGTGCCCATGGTATTTTAATAAATAGGAAGTCACTGGTGACCTTAGTAAAATATATTTTAGAGGAAGAATGAAGCACATTGTGTTGTATAGAAAGCAAAGTGGAAACATGTCAGTTTAGTTCTTCAAGAAGTTTGGATATAGGAAAAAAAAAAACAGCCATAACTTGAGGATGACACAGAATTTAGGAATGGTTATTATGTTTATTGGTTGTGTTTCCTTTAAACATGGGAGAGCCCATAATATGTATGTGATGAGGGGAAGGAGAGAAATGAAAATTCAAAGATGTAAGAAATAAAAGGGAACTCCATGAAAAAGGTCCCTGTACAAGTGGGAAGTAGACAGGGATTGACAGGCTGGAGGTTATTAGGCAATGCTCTTGGAGTTGGTACCTAAGTAAGGGGGCTGGGGTGGAGGAAGAAGTTGTCTGTGATGCAGCTGCCCTGAAAGCCTCAACTAAGCGCATGGGTAGCTATAAACTTGGGCAGCCCTGCAGGGTTATCCAGAGTCAGAGCAGGGGAACTAGGTTTTTATACCCGACATCAACCTATCATTAGATGCACCATTCCTTGGGAAGGGAATGTAACCTAGGGCAAGGTGACTGTTTTCAGTCAAAGAATCCCTGAAGATGGCTGACAGCCAAGGGCTTCTACTAGCAGCTCTCCCAATAGCTGAAACAACAAATCCTTCAGTCTTGAACGGGCATCTAGGCTGCATACATATATCAGTCAGGGTTCAGCTAGAGAAGCAGAACCAGTAGGAGATATAAATTCAGAGATTTATTGCAAGCAGTTGGCTTACACAATTACGACCACTGGCTAGGTGAGTCCGAAATACATAGAGCAGGCCATCAGGAAGGACAGGCTGGAAATCTTAGGGCTGAAACAGCAGTCTACAGGCAGAATTTCTTCTTTGGGGAAGCCTTAGTTCATCTCTTAAAGCCTTTCAAGTGATTGGGTCAAGACCACTAGATTATCTAGATTAATCACCCTTACTTAAAATAAACTGATTCTGGGCTTTAATCACATCTATAGAACACCTTCACAGTGACACTGATATTGCTGTTTGATTAAATAACTGGGGATAACAGGCTGGTCAAGTTGACATATTAAAAGACCATCACACCATTAAAGTATTTGCTACAGTTCCCAAAGGCAGAAGTGAGTAAATATAATTTTTTAAATATGAAATTTATTGTCAAATTGGTTTCCATACAACACCCAGTGCCCATCCCAACAGGTGCCCTCCTCAATACCCATCACCCACTCTCCTCTCCCTCCCATCCCCCATAAACCCTCAGTTTGTTCTCAGTTTTTAAGAGTCTCTTATGTTTGGCTCCCTCCCTCTCTAACCTCTTGTTTTAATTTTCTTCCTCTCCCCCTTGGTCTTCTGTTAAGTTTCTCAGGATCCATATAAGAGTGAAAACATATGGTATCTGTCTTTCTCTGTATGACTTATTTCACTTAGCATCACACTCTCCAGTTCCATCCACGTTGCTACAAAAGGCCATATTTCATTCTTTCTCACTGCCACATAGTATTCCATTGTGTGTACAAACCACAATTTCTTTATCCATTCATCAGTTGATGGACATTTAGGCTCTTTCCATAATTTGGCTATTGTTGAAAGTGCTGCTATAAACATTGGGGTACAAGTGCCCCTATGCATCAGTACTCCTGTATCCCTTGGGTAAATTCCTAGCAGTGCTATTGCTGGGTCATAGGGTAGGTCTATTTTTAATTTTTTGAGGAACCTCTACACTGTTTTCCAGAGTGGCTGCACCAGTTTGCATTCCCACCAACAGTGCAAGAGGGTTCCCGTTTTTCCACATCCTCACCAGCATGTATAGTCTCCTGATTTGTTCATTTTAGCCACTCTGGCTGGAGTGAGGTGGTATCTGAGTGTGGTTTTGATTTATATTTCCCTGATGAGAAGCGATGTTGAGCATCTTTTCATGTGCCTGTTGGCCATCTGGATGTCTTCTTGAGAGAAGTGTCTATTCATGTTTTCTGCCCATTTCTTCACTGGATTATTTATTTTTCGAGTGTGGAGTTTGGTGAGCTCTTTATAGATTTTGGATACTAGCCCTTTGTCTGATATGTCATTTGCAAATATCTTTTCCCATTCCATTGGTTGCCTTTTAGTTTTGTTGGTTGTTTCCTTTGCTGTGCAGAAGCTTTTTATCTTCATGAGGTCCCAATAGTTCAGTTTTGCTTTTAATTCCCTTGCCTTTGGGGATGTGTCAAGTAAGAAATTGCTGCGGCTGAGGTCAGAGAGGTTTTTTCCTGCTTTCTCCTCTAGGGTTTTGATGGTTTCCTGTCTCACATTCAGGTCCTTTATCCATTTTGAGTTTATTTTTGTGAGTCGTGTAAGAAAGTGGTCTAGTTTCATCCTTCTGCATGTTGCTGTCCAGTTCTCCCAGCACCATTTGTTAAAGAGACTGTCTTTTTTCCATTGGATATTCTTTCCTGCTTTGTCAAAGATTAGTTGGCCATACTTTTGTGGGTCTAATTCTGGGGTTTCTATTTTCTATTGCATTGGTCTATGTGTCTGTTTTTGTGCCAATATCATGCTGTCTTGATGATTACAGCTTTGTAGTAGAGGCAAAAGTCTGGGATTGTGATGCCTCCTGCTTTGGTCTTCTTCTTCAATATTACTTTGGCTATTCGGGGTCTTTTGTGGTTCCATACAAATTTTAGGATTGCTTGTCCTAGCTTCGAGAAGAATGCTGGTGCAATTTTGATTGGGATTGCATTGAATGTGTAGATAGCTTTGGGTACTATTGACATTTTGACAATATTTATTCTTCCAATCCATGAGCACGGAATGTTTTTCCATTTCTTTGTATCTTCTTCAATTTCCTTCATAAGCTTTCTATAGTTTTCAGCATACAGATCTTGTACATCTTTGGTTAGGTTTATTCCTAGGTATTTATGCTTCTTGGTGCAATTGTGAATGGGATCAGTTTCTTTATTTGTCTTTCTGTTGCTTCATTATTAGTGTATAAGAATGCAACTGATTTCTGGACATTGATTTTGTATCCTGCAACTTTGCTGAATTCATGTATCAGTTCTAGCAGACTTTTGGTGGAGTCTATTGGGTTTTCCATGTATAATATCATGTCATCTGCAAAAAGTGAAAGCTTGACTTCTTCTTTGCCATTTTGATGCCTTTGATTTCCTTTTGTTGTCTGATTGCTGATGCTAGCACTTCCAACACCATGTTAAACAGCGGTGAGAGTGGACATCCCTGTCATGTTCCTGATCTCAGGGAAAAAGCTCTCAGTTTTTCCCCATTGAGGATGATATTAGCGGTGGGCTTTTCATAAATGGCTTTTTTGATGTTCAAGTATACTTGAACTTTCTTGAGGGTTTTTATTAAGAAAGAATGCTGAATTTTGTCAAATGCTTTTTCTGCATCGATTGATAGGATCCTATGGTTCTTATCTTTTCTTTTATTAATGTGATGTATCACATTGATTGATTTGTGAATGTTGAACCAGCCCTGCATCCCAGGAATGAATCCCACTTGATCGTGGTGAATAATTCTTTTTATATGCTATTGAATTCAATTTGCTAGTATCTTATTGAGAATTTTTGCATCCATATTCGTCAGGGATATTGGTCTGTAGTTCTCTTTTTTAGCTGGGTCTTTGTCTGGTTTAGGAATCAAAGTAATGCTGGCTTCATAGAATGAGTCTGGAATTTTTCCTTCCCTTTCTATTTTTTTGGAACAGCTTGAGAACGATAGGTATTATCTCTGCTTCAAATTTCTGGTAGAATTCCCCTGGGAAGCCATCTGATCCTGGACTCTTATTTGTTGGGAGATTTTTGATAACTGATTCAATTTCTTTGCTGGTTATGGGTTAGTTCAAGTTTTCTGTTTCCTCCTGATTGAGTTTTGGAAGCGTGTGGGTGCTTAGGAATTTTTCCATTTCTTCCAGGTTGTCCAGTTTGTTGGCATATAATTTTTCATAGTATTCCCTGATAATTGCTTGTATTTCTGAGGGATTGGTTGTAATAATTTCATTTTCACTCATGATTTTATCTATTTGGGTCATCTCCCTTTTCTTTTTGAGAAGCCTGGCTAGAGGTTTATCAACTTTGTTTATTTTTTCAAAAAACCAACTCTTGGTTTCATTGATCTGCTCTACAGTTTTTTTTAGATTCTATATCGTTTATTTCTGCTCTGATCTTTATTATTTCTCTTCTTCTTCTGGGTTTAGGCTGTCTTTGCTGTTCTGCTTCTATTTCCTTTAGGTGTGCTGTTAGATTTTGTATTTGGGATTTTTCTTGTTTCTTGAGATAGGCCTGGATTGCAATGTATTTTCCTCTCAGGACTGCCTTCGCTGCATCCCAAAGCGTTTGGATTGTTGTATTTTCATTTTCATTTGTTTCCATGTATTTTTAAATTTCTTCTCTAATTTCCTGGTTGTCCCATTCATTCTTTAGTAGGGTGTTCTTTAACCTCCATGCTTTTGCAGGTTTTCCAGACTTTTTCCTGTGGTTGATTTCAAGCTTCATAGCATTGTGGTCTGAAAGTGTGCATGGTATGATCTCAATTCTTGTATACTTATGAAGGGCTGTTTTGTGACCCAGTATGTGATCTATCTTGGAGAATGTTCCATGCGCACTTGAGAAGAAAGTATATTCTGTTGCTTTGGGATGCAGAGTTCTAAATATATCTGTCAAGTCCATCTGATCCAATGTATCATTCAGGGCCCTTGTTTCTTTATTCACCGTGTGTCTAGATGATCTATCCATTGCTTTAAGTGGAGTATTAAAGTCCCCTGCAATTACCACATTCTTTGAGTAAATATAATTTAATTTCTCTTACACACATAAGTGTAGTTTAGTGGGACTTACTAATTTGTTTTGGTGTTTCTTTGAATTTGGTGTTTCTGTAACTAAGCACTGACTTTCAAATATGTGACAATCACCATTTATACATGAAATGACCAAAATATAAATAACATATCCTGATTTTTACATCTCAATGAGGGATGATATTCACAGTATTCAGCCACACGTGTTGCTCTAATCCTAACCAATGAGAACAGATACCAGCCATGAACAATTGCTGAAGTGACAAAATTACATACTGCAGAAATCAATCCCGCTCCCAACCACCTGGGAGCCAGCTCTGTCTGAATCCTTACTCCCACATGGTCAGTTCACCCTAGGTGGTGAGTGTATAGTATCAACAAGGCAACCAATCTTGGGTTCAAGTCCCTTCGCAGGCATAGGGTGACCTCAATCTGGGAAAACTGAGCGGTTTCTCAAACATCTGCTGGCTGAGAGGGAAAACCAAAGCTATGTTTTTCATACTTTTGGTGCCAAGGCTGTCTGGCAATTTTAGGAAATTTCTCTTTAAGTTTCATCAAAAAGTTAAAATCTTCTTTTTGTATCAGCAAGATACTATCTTTCACTAAAATGTCTCTATTTGGTCTCATGATTGTTGAAGCCATAGGTCAAACTCTGCATCTAGACTAAGCTTCTCTTCTCAGTGGCAGTGTTACTCCCCAAGCTCGAATGTGCAGTGCCTGTCTGCCCTCAAGGAGAGATGTCCTTTACTTCCACTTCTGTGTTTTCTCCTCCAGAGCAGAGGATACATTTAGTTGTTCTCATTCTGTCTCCTTCCAGTCCTCCTAACTTCCCTATGTCCACGGATCCCAGCCTGCTAGGCTTCCCTCCCCTGCTTAGGGTCATCTACCTCAACCACCCAGAACAAAAGGGTCCTATTCTCCCACTGGAACTGCTCTTCTAGAACTCCAGGCCCCTTTCCTTCTGCCCTCAGCCACCCTCAGAGCCTCTGAGGGGAAATGAGAGAGACCTGAGCTGCCAGCCAGCCTCCACTTAGTCTGAATGGCTGACACAGTGAGAATCCAGCTTTAACTGGAGATATATGAGGAACAGAGCAATGTTCATTTTACCTCCGGGGCAAATGTAATTAAGAGCCTATTGAATTTCTGCTTCAGACTTCATTTTAAGAGGTTTAAAATTTGTCAAACTGAATCTGCTACAGGCTTGGATTTGAAGTATCAAAAAAGGTCACTGTGTAGCAAAGTTTGCCCTGTTGTTGGGCAAAATCACAGATTTTGAGGTTCTATCTATTTTGCTGATTCTTAGATGAAAAAGTAAGCTGCTGGTACCACATGCTTAAGAGGCAAAGTGCTCCCCCAACCCTTAAGTATGAAAATGGCAAGCAAGCCAGACTGTGGATGACTTACTTACTTTGGGCAGTTTTCCAAGATCAAAAGTAAAAACTGCTGAGATGCCAAACTTTAAATGTCATCATCTTTATAAGCAACTTCCCATACAGATGATGATTCTGCATGCAGGAGCATGTTTGTATCATACGTGCTATCACTGGCATGAACATACTTGTGGCAGCTTCATGAAATGGGTCCTTTTTTCCTTCCTCATGACCCCTTTCCTGACTCTCCTTCCATCTAAGAGAAACCCGCCTCTAGCCCCAGAGTTTACAGAAAAGGGATTAAGCAAAATTAGCTCTAATGGATTAAGGATCAGGATTTGGGAAGCAAAGAGTGAAACGTAATCTTGATGATCTCTGGCTTGTTCTTGATTTTAAAACAATCTTTCCTTAGAGAGCCAAGTTCCCCAGAGTGGTTGAGGAG
Source organism: Lynx rufus (assembly GCF_022079265.1). Classification (NCBI taxonomy): domain Eukaryota; kingdom Metazoa; phylum Chordata; class Mammalia; order Carnivora; family Felidae; genus Lynx; species Lynx rufus. The sequence continues at coordinate 124,804,411 of NW_025814823.1, read as the reverse complement.
TTGGAAGTTTTCTCTCTACTGGTAGAGTTTCCTAGAGTCACATATTAACAGGACTTAAAAGTTCTTCTTTTAACAGGTAAATTATAACAAGTATAATGTGAAAAGACCCAGTAGAATGGAACAAGTAAAAAATCTAGAGGTTATGTGGACAGATAACAAATTTAATTGTTAACATGGTTTGGACTGTCTTACTTTTTGAAGCTGTGCTCTTGTCTACCAGTATTTTCTTTCTTGGAGTAATGGTGATTTTTTTCTTAATTAAATACAAACTTGGCTACCCTTTTTCTCCATCTTTCTCCCCCACACCTCTCTTTCCTCATTTCTCTATATTAGTGCATCTGTGGTAAATAAGATACAGAGTCAAATGGAATCGAAGTAGGGGACTATTCCCTATCTAATCTACCAATTTGTCTGGGCTTGAAGTTAATATGTACTACTGTATCAAGGGCATAAATGCAACCAGCAGCTTCTCCATAGCAGCCTACTTCTGGAGGAGTGGCATGTGGGGACAGAGTCTCCGAAGCATAAACCCTAGAAGCTGGAGGAGGTGGCAAAGGGCGCCATCTAATTGGAGTACAGGCCTGTGAGTAAACCACTTCCAGAAAGGGGATGATCTCTTGGTATCTTACATGTTGCTGGAGCCAGGAACAAGTGGGTGAGGAGGCCTGGCCCTGCCTTGAACAGCTTTAATAATTACTTAATTATATTCTTGCCTACACTGTTCTGCCCATGAATCTAGTCTGCTTTAAAGGGCCCCAGCACTGAGGCACTTGAGGTGGAGCTGGATATGACACTGCTTCAGCCACAGGTAGCGGTGGAGGGGAATCTGGAGATAAGGGCTGCCCCTGACTCTGTTCCATTGAACTAGTTGTGGGACATGCAGGAGGTTATGGGCCCATTTTGAGCCTCTATTTCCTCCCAGTGAAATGGGCTGTTACAAGGACTAAGTGGGATAACACCTCACTCAAATGTTGTTTGAGAAAGTGCCATACTTAATGTTGTACCTCTTCCCCTGTCATGCTGACCTCCATGGTGGTCCTGGGCCGTGTGGAGCCTGGGCACATAAGAATATTTCAGGGACCACAGAGGAGGTCATCACTATGGAAACACAGACCTCAAACCTTATTCATAATTATGCTATGACAGTCTTACTCTATGTTCTTCTGCATACAGGAAGTTACAACTAAGTTGTTAAAGAAAAACCATCTGCAGAAGCTTGTCAGAACCAGAATAACCAAATGAGGGTTGGGAAATGCAGTTTTCCTGTGATACTGAATTTTTAAGAAACATTTTAGAACTTTTCTGTGGGGACTGTCTCCAGGGTCAATTTACCAGACACCGAAGAGCATTAACCACACCTTATTTTTAGTTCAAAACATTATGACCCAGTTGGGCCATTCACCTTAACAATAAATGACTTTTGAAAGATTCTGATAACTTATTTTTCAAAAGAAGAAGTTTTTCCAGTGCTAAGGAAATTTGAAACAAGGTCATTGATCTCTGAAGGAAATTCCCAAAGAGGAATTCTGAGTATTTTCAGTAATGGTGGCAGCTCCCCAGGGGAGAGAAAACATGCAATGTTGGGGTTTAGGGACCAGAAGACCTGGGTTTGAATCTCAACTCCCCACTTTCTAGCTCTTGGACATCTTACTTAACCTTTCTGACTATCAGTCAGAGTAATAGTACCAAACTTGAAATTTAAGGACTCAGTAAAACCATGTTTATGTAGCTCCTGGCACACATGTACACAGTAACTTTTCCTTTTGTTTTTTTGATGTTTATTTTATTTGTGTGCGTGTGTGTGTGTGTGTGTGTGAGAGAGAGAGAGAGAGAGAGAGAGAGAACGATCAGGGGAGGGGCAGAGAGAGACAGAGGATTTGAAGCAGGCTGTGTGCTGACAGCAGAGAGCCTGATGCAGGGCTCAAACTCACGAACCATGAGATCATGACCTGAGGTGAAGTCAGACTCTTAACCGACTGAGCCACCAGGTGCCCCTATATACAACTATGTTCATACCTAAAACTATGTTCATTTAAATATATGAACATAATAATATTAGGTAATGATGTAAAATAAAAGCTTTGTGCTGGGTCCTGTTCTATGTGCTTTATGTGTGTTAATTTATTTATTCCCACAATAGCCCTATATGTTAGATCTATTATGATTCTATTCTGTAGATGTTGGCACAACTGAGGCACTGAAAGTTCAAGTAATGCATGTTAGAATATTAGGTATTACTTAAAAAAATTTTTTAAATGTTTATTTATTATTGAAAGACAGAGCATGAATAAGGGAGGAGCAGAGAGAGTGGGAGACACAGAATTGGAAGCAGGCTCCAGACTCTGAGCTTTCAGCACAGAGCCCAATGAGGGGCTTGAACTCACAAACCACAAGATCATGACCTGAGCCGAAGTTGGTCACTTAACCGATTGAGCCACCCAGGCACCCCTATTAGGTATTACTTTATCAGCATATATCTCTCAGGGATGAGTGGGTGGGAGTGTGTGTGTGTGTGTGTGTGTGTGTGTGTGTGTGTGTGATGTGGAAAAGAGGGAATCCAAACATGTGGGGTAGAAGTGGAGACTATAAGATGGCTCCTTTTGCTGCCTGTGCTCTGGCTGTGCTCTGGCCACAACCTCTAACCTGAGCATAGAAGAACTTGTCCTTAAGAACTGTCAAGGGTACAAATAAAGCCAAGAGCCAGAGCAAAAGGCCATCAACTGTGCAACACCAGCAGCTTAAGCTGCAATCACTCCCAAGTGTCATTTAGTACAGAAGAACATAAATAGTATTTGAACTAACCTAGTTGTAGGTAGAGGGATAACTAGTGCTCTTTACATTTGGTTGTAATATTATACTAGTTGTCTCACATAATCCTGTTTTCCTGATGTTGCAATGGAGAAAGAGCAACTTGCCATATGTTACCCAGCTAGTAACTGGAGAAAGCTGTTGAGTCAATTTTCTTTCTGTCATATTGCACAAGCCTTCCCCTTTCGAAGGAGTGAAGGTGTCACCTAATTCCTTATCTCTGTTTTTGTTTTCACTTTCACCCTCTTTCTGAAAGCCAGATTGACTCCTAGGAAAGTGAAGGATGTGAGGTAGAGAGGGCTGCATGGCATCAAAAAGAAAAGTGGAAGAGCAGCAAGCCCTGGGGACTGGGTAGCTGCTGTGGGTGGAGGCCCTGACTACTGCTTTTGGATGTCCCATAAGCAGTTAAATGGCCCATTCCCCCTCACCCCCCAGTTCTGCCCACATGGCTTCCATTGTTAATTCGGAGTGGCCATTGGCTAACTGCTAGAACAGAGCTCCAAATGCTCTGTACAGCAGTGACCTTGACCCAGCACTGGAAAAACACTCAACTCTGGGCTCTGCATGGCAGTTTTTCCCCAGTGCAGCTTAGCACTGCCCTTCCTTAGGAAAGGAGGTAAAAGTACAATGCCGAAGAGTGCTGTTGGATTTCTCAGGACTCTAGGCACATTTTCATCCTAACTACAGGTCAAGAACCTACATCCATTTCCAAGTTTATGCCACTGTTTTCTTCTTCTCCTTCTTCTTCTCCTCCCCCTCCTCGTCCTCCTCCTTCTCCTCTTCCTCTTGCTGTTTCTTCCTCTTCTTCTTCTTCTTCTTCTTCTTCTTCTTCTCCTCCTTCTTTTTAATGTTTATTTATTTATTTTGAGAGAGAGAGAGAGAGAGAGAGAAGGAGAGAGAGAGAATCCCAAGCAGACTCTGTACTTTCAATGCAGACCCTGATACAGGGTTCAATGTTATGGTTTGTGAGATCATGACCTGAGCTGAAATAAAGAGTTGGATGCTTAACCGATTGAGCCACCCAGGTGCTCCTCTGCCACTGTTTTCTGATTCATCAGCTTAAGGTCTGTCTTCTCAGGGGAGGGAAATAGAGTTGGTATTTCTGCTTAACCCAATATATATATATTTATAAAGGGTTCAGTTATGAGAATCATGCATCCTGTTGGTGACCAAGGAGCTCGTCTTTGTGCAGATACACTTGGAAAATGGAGCTGGGAGGATGTGTGGAAATATTCCAGGTGGAAACAGAGCTTGTTTACATAAATTTTGCTCTAGAAAAATATCTGTTGGGAAAACAAGGGCTTGGAGCTATAAAGTACAAATACACGTTTCTCGAATTCTATTGGTTAATGTTCAGTATCATCTTAGTATTTCTTAATTAAGCAGTCCAATTTATTATGTTTTTTTAAATCATGTGATTTTCTGATCATCTCATATTTTTCTTGTCCACTTAGGTAAACTCCTTTAGAGCGTATGGGAAGAAACTCTTTCTTTGGTGTTTCCCAGTAATCCATCATATAACAATAGCTAAATTGTCATTCTTTTTGACCACCCAGCATCTACAGATTCTTCCTCTCTTTGGGGAATCCCTTATCTTATAAGGCAGAGCTCAGGTCCTCCTATTGAAGATGAAAATTCCAGACATCAGATTTTCCAGTCTTCTTTGCGGTTAGGACATGGACAAATGTCCAGGTTCCATTCATCAGATGGTCCTTGAATCTGCTGTTGGTCAGAAGAAGAGAACATGCAAAACCCATGCTGGCAATGGGTGTTGGACACAGAAGCAGCTACTCCAGTCCCTAGAGGTGGCAGAGTCATTGACTCTAGCATTGACATCCATCAACCAGTGCTGCTGGTGCTGGTAGTGCAAGCTATAGTGTCTGGGCACAGGGTAGCAAGTATGCTATCTTCCCTGGATGTATTGTGCAGTGGATTTACAGGAGTGTTCCTGGCTACACAGTTTCCAAGCCTTATTCCCTAGACCCCCTAGGAATTCTTTGAGTTACCCAATGTCCTTTCAATAAATTCTTCTTCTTAAATTAGGTAGGGCCTATTTCTGTTGCTTGCAACAAAGCATCCCAGGAGATACAATGTTAAAGCAAACAGTCAATAAATATTTGTTAAATGACTAATTAAGAACGTCTGACATCTCCTCCAGTTCTAATGAAATTCAAGACCCTCCTAAAGAATATGTATATAAATAGAGAGGCAGAATTGGACACAGACTATTTAAGGAACAAAGAATAAGAGAGTTTTGTTAGAGCGGAAAATTCATGTAGAGGAATAATGGGAAATACGGTTGCAAAACTAGATGGGAAAATATTGTGGAGAATCTTAAAAAGCCAGACTAAGGGGTTTGGAATTAGACTCCAGGATTGGGTGTATGTGTGCAAAATTAGAGAAGTTGGAATTGTGGCTGTCAGTTACTCAAAAGTGCCTTTAGTATAATATTCCCAAAATATGATGTATAGAACCTGCATATACAGAATGTTAACAAAGAATAAAGGATCTATAATCATATATGTTTGGTAACTAGTAGGTCAATTGAAATTCAAAAGGTTTCTTTACTCTCTTAACAGGATGAATTTCTAAGAGGTGGTATTCAGTAAGCAGCACTTCTCAAACTTACTGGATATAAATTTCACCCAACTAAAAATGTTGGAAGGAAAGATGCCTGGTTTCCATTCTGGATCAAATCACTTATTTGAATGAACTTTTAGTAAGTCCAGATGAAGAACATTTGAGCTGAATGGATAAAACTGTATAAGTCCTGATTATTGCTGCTCTTTGTGGCCACATCCTGGCCTCATGCTGAGTTCTTCTTTTGCTTTTATGTAAGTGTTCCCAAGCACTGTATGACCTTAAGGCTGACATCCTATTACAGTGACTATCTTAGGGATTTATAGTGGTCAGCTAATAGCTTTAATAAAGGAAGAAACTTGGCAAGGCTCTGAGTATTAATTATATATATTTTTAAAGGTTTATTTTTTGGTCAGTTTTTAGGTTTGTAAGATTGAGAAATGTACAGAGATTGCCATATATCCCTGTCCCCCAGGATGCATAATCTACCCTATTATGGACATCCCTTGCCAGAGTGGTATATTTGTTACAATTGATGAACCTACACTGGTACATCGTAATCAACCAAGTCTGTAGTTTATATTGTATTTCCCTTTTGCCATTGTCATTCTATGGAATTGGATGTTTAATGACATGTATACATCTTTATAGTATCAAATAGATTATTTCCACAGTGCTAAAAATTCTTTGTGCTCTGTTCTTCTCTTCCCTCATTCCTATCCCCTGATCTTTTTACCATCTCCATAGTTTTGCCTTTTCCAGAATATCATATAATTGGAATCATATATTTGCCTTTTCTAATTGGCTTCTATTTAGTAATATGCACTTAAGTTTTCTCCATGTCTTCAGGGTTGATGGATAATTTCTTTTTATGCTGAATAATTCTCCATTTTCTGGATGCACCACAGTTATTTATCCATTTCCTTCCTGAATGACATCTTGGTTGCTTTCAACTTTTGACCATTACTAATAAATCTGCCATAAAAATCTGTGTGCAGATTTTGTGTGAACATAAATTTTCAACTTCCTTTAGGTAAATACCAAGGAGTGCAATTGCTGGATTGTATGGGAAGGGTCTGTTCAGTTTTCTTAGAAACTGGCAAACTGTCTTCCAAAGTAGCTATATCATTTGACATTCCCACCAGCAATGAATGAGACTTGAATTAATTTTTTTAAAGAGTTTAAGTTCTGTCTCTACATTAATTGTTTTTAACACGTGCATATTCACTTGTGCCAGCATCGTTTGTTGAAAAGACCTATCTTTTCTCCTTTGTCAAAGATTAGTTGACTATATTTATGTAGGTCTATTTTTAGGCTCTCTATTATATTCCAGTGATCTATTTGTCTAACCTTTTACCAGTACCACAGTATCTCGACTGCTGTTCCTTTATAATTTGTGTTGAAGTCAGGTAGTACCAATCTTCCAGTTTTGTTCCTCTTTTTCAATATTGTGTTGTCTATTATGGGTCTTTTGCCTCTCCATAGAAATCTTAGATTCACTTTTTCAATATTTATAAAAGAATTTTCTGGGATTTTGATTGTGGTTGTATTGAATTTATAGATCAAGTTATGAACAAATGATATCTTGACAATATTGAATCTTCCTGTCCATGAACATGGAATATATCTACATTTAGTTACTTATTTTATTTTTATTAGGTTTATACCTAAGTATTTCATTTTGGGGGATGCTAATGTAAATGGTATCATGTTTTTAATTTTAATATCCACTTTTTCATTGGTGGTCTATAAGAAAGCATTCGACTTTTGTATATTAACCTTGTAACCTGCAACCTTGCTATCATTTCTTTTAGTTCCAGCAGGGTTTTATTTTATGTTTTTGTGGGGTTTTTTTTTTGTCAGTTCTTTCAGATTTTCTATATAGACTATTGTATCACCTGTGTATAATTTTTTTCTGCCTTCCCAATCTGTACCTTTTAGTTCCTTTTATTGTGTTATTGCATTAGCTAGGACTTCTAGTTCAATATTGAAAAGCAGTGGTGAAAGGGGACATTCTTATCTTCATCCTAATGTTAGTGAGAAAGCTTGGAGTTTCTCACCATTAAGTATAATATTAGTTGAAGGGTTTTCTGTGAATATTCTTTATCAAGTTGAGAAAGTTACTCACTATTCCTAGTTTACTGAGAGTTTTTATCATGAATGGGTATTGGGTATCGTCAAGTGCTTTTTCTTTATCTATTGATATTATCATATGATTTTTCTTTTTTAGTCTGTTGATATTATGGATGATATTAATTGATTTTGTAATGTTGAATCAGTCCTGAATACTTGGGCTATGTCCTACTTGGTTGTGGTATATAATTCCTTTATATATTTTTTGTATTTGATTAACTAACAATTTGTTAAGTATTTTTACATCTTTGTTCATGAGAGATAATGTTCTGTAATTTTTTTTCTTATAATGCCTTTGTCTGATTCTGGTATTAGGGTAATTGTGGCCTTATAGAATGAGTTCAGAAGTATTCTTTCTGCTTTTATCCTCTGAAAGAGATTGTAGAGAATTGGTATAATCTTTTCCTTAAATATGTGGTAGAATTTACTAGTGAATCCATCTTGTCCTAGTGCTTTCTGTGTTGGGAGTTGATTAATTATTGATTCAATTTCTTTAATAGATATAGGTTTATATGGATTGTCTCCTTCTTATGTGAGTTTTGGCAAATTGTGTCTTTCAAGGAATTGTTCAATTTCATCTAGGTTATCAAATCTGTTGACATAACTTGTTTTCTTATTAGTCTAGTAGAAAACCAAGGAACATGAATAGATTGGATCAGAGGGCCTGAGAAGGGTGTCAACCTTTGATCAGTTAACAAAATCTATAAAAAAAAGAAAGAAAGAAAGAAAGAAAGAAAGAAAGAACAGAAAGAAACACATTACAGTAGCAGTTTGTCAGTATAACACTTTAGTCACTTCTTTGAAATTTATTTTAGATGGCTCAAATAAGAAAATGTCTATTCTTATTTCAGAAGAATAACTGGACATTAATCTTGGACAATTCAGGGCTCAATAGTGCCTGGATACTTGAAAAGAAAGGGGGAAAGTGACAGGGTGTCTCAAAAAGTACCTAATCTTGGCCCTGTGACTGACAGATGTGACTGACCTATCAAGATGAGAGTGTGATCAAGGCACTAAGTGATGCATTAGAGAATATCTAATTAGTCAGCAAGGCTTTAGACAAGGATTTCTAGCATATAATTGTGGCTTAAATGTGAGGCATCTGAATGCAGAAGAACAGTTCTCCAAGTTAGAACATTATAGTCATGTTCTGATTTTGTCAATCCTGCAACTCTAACTTTGCTGAACCTCATTTTCCTTAACCAACCACATAGAGGATGTATAGTGCATATCTCACAGGCTGATCTTATGAGGGATGATCGTATGAGGGATGATTGTTGACAAGAGCAAGATGAGGATGATTGTGGCCTCCATTTACTAATTATAAAATGGTGGTAATAATGTTACCTACCTTTGAAGGTTAGTATGAGAAATAAATGAGTGAATAAAGTGCTTAGAATAGTAAAAGGCACACATAAGTACTCAGAAATGTTAGCTTCATTCTTCTTCTTATTATTATTACCATGTATTTAAAAAAATTTTCTTTTGTTTATTTATTTTTGAGAGAGAGAGAGACAGAGCACAAGCGGGGGAGGGACAGAAAGAGAGAGGGAAACACAGAATCTGAAGCAGGCTCCAGGCTCTGAGCTGTCAGCACAGAGCCCAATGTGGAGCCAGAACCCATGGACCACGACATCATGATCTGAGCTGAAGTCAGATGCCCAACTGACCGAGCCACCCACGCACCCCTATTATTATCATGTATTAACTCATAATTTTTTTTTTTTGATCAGGAGACATGTTTCTCCAGCATCGTTCTGGTAATCCCTGCAAATTTTTTTAAGATCCATAATTCAACATTCAGAACAGTATTACATTTAAAATTGTTTAGGTTTACATATTGATTAAATAGAAGATTGCTACCTCCTTCTATACCCATTTGTTAAATCTTTCCCGGGGCATATATTTGGAAAAATATTAGAAGAAAGCATAAACTTCCCCCCCAATGGAATTATACATATATTTCTCATAGTCACCCAAACATGGATATTAAGTGTGTAAATAGTGTAGTATATTGAAATCCAAGGATCGGTCTTGTCCTTTCCTGTGTAAGCAATAGCAAGTATTGATTGTAACTACACCTACTGTGGACTCACTAGAGGCACCTTTGAAAGAATGCTCTGTTGCCCTTGCTTTTCTGTAATGGCTATAGTGCTAATCAGCCTTCATATATTACTGAACTATCTTTTATCCTTATTTTTGGTGATTTTGCCAGGATCAAAGATTACTTGTTCCACTTCAGATATCAAAAAATAAGAGACAAAGATGGTAAGGTCATAAATGATTTGTCTAAGGGTCATACATTTTGGTTCAGTCGTGGAGTTTGGACTAAAGCCGATTCTAGTGACCAGTTCTCTCAAGTACACTGGACAGTCAACACGAAGGGACTCCTCTTTGAGTTTTGTCCTCTTACGTTTCAGGAGGTAAATCTATAGTCTGCATTGAGGCTAGTCCAAGGGGGAGAGTCATGCTTTGCCTTAAAACAGGAGGTCTTTAGACCTATGCAAAAATGACACAGGCCATTCATACCTGGCTTAGAGTGTAATACACAGACTTTCAGAAGCATAGAAAAATTTTTTAGGTAAAAATCTTGGACGGAATGACAGTATATTAGAAGATTCCTTAGCATTTGGCATATGTGAGTTTTCATCTGAAATTATTTGGCACCTGCCATTTATTCTGTTTCCCATTAGTAAATGGTAACCTCATAGGGATGGCATTTTTCTCTGCTGCTGCTAGGAATGGCCAAGGTCACATTCCAGAAAAAGATGCTTGCCTTGCAAAGCATACCATTCCTGGGAGAGACAAAGAGAGAGTTAATGTTTGAAGATATTGTCAACGTCATTAACAGCTAACAAACTTACCTATCTTTTACTATTGCTGTAACTTTTTTCCTTTTCCCAGAAAGTGATAATAAGAAGTAGAATAAGTCTGCTCAGACAATTAAAGAACAATGGTTTTATAGAACTCAGTAGTCTTTTCAAGACTACTGTTTATATTTTGGAGCTTTATATGCCATCTATTGAGTGTCTATTTTTAAAATTCAGTGTGATTTATTCAAATCCTGGACATTCTTTGTGCTTGACAATGCTGGAGGCTAAGGGAGATGGTAAAAAAGAAAGAATGAGGAAGGATATCACTTTTGGATTCCTTCTAGTTTTGCTGGCACTGCTTAAGTCAAGGAATTCTTGAATTTCAGAACCAGATGGGAAGTTGAGATGCCGTCATCCAACCCACCCTCTCCTTTATGCAATCCATTGTACAGCAATTATAACAGTTAGCTACATAACTTTGCTCAGATGTCTCCAATTATAAGGCACTCAATATTGCAGGTGACTATGATGTCATTATTAGACTAATGTAATTGTTAAAAACAGTTATGTTTTATGTTGATGCAACTTGACTCTGCAACACCTCCCCCACTGGCTCTTGTTCTGCCTGTTTATTATATATGATCAATTCAACCCAAGGTAGATGAACACTTTAGGAGATCAATGATCATGGGTCTGGAACCACATGTCCTGGGTTCAAATGCCAGTTCCTCACCATCTTCACTGAATGCCTGTGCTTCAGTGTCCTCATCTAAAAAATGTGAATTCTGTCAGTGCCTATCTCATAGGGTGGTTATCAGGAAGAAATGGGTTTATATGTGAAAAAATTTAGAGCAATGTCTGGTATTTGATAGGCACTCAATGAATGTTAGCTGTTGGCAATGTTATTTTTACTATTTCACCTTACATACCAATTCTTTTTATTTTTATTTACCTATTTTTTTAATGTTCATTTATTTTTGAGAGAGGGAGAGAGAGAACAAATGAGGAGGGGAGGGGCAGAGAAGGGGAGACACCGAATCCGAAGCAGGCTCCAGGCCGTGTGCTGATGCAGGGCGTGAGATCATGACCAGAGCCAATGTCAGATGCTTAACTGACTGAGCCACCCAGGCACCCCTATACAAATTCTTTTTTGTTTTTGAAAGTGTTGATTGGGGGCGCCTGAGTGGCTCAGTTGGTTAAGTTTCCGACTCTTGATTTCAGCTAGGTCATGATCTCACAGTTCATGGGATTGAGCCCTGCATTGGGCTCTGCATGGAAGGCATGGAGCCTACTTGGGATCTCTCTCTGCCTCTCTCTCTCTCTGTATATGTATATATAAATAAATAAACATTGGAAAAAAACAAGTGCTGTTTGTACTGAGTGTATTCTGAGGCTTTGTTTGGTGAGTGCCATGATTGATAAGTAATGTCTGCCAAGGGTAGAAGAAGGGGAAATAATATCACATGCCAAATATTTGTGATTTGCAATCCAATTTTGATTTCTCATGACAGTGCTTAAAATATTTAATGAAATAGGGGTTTTTCTATCTTAGCCTCCTCTCTTCCAGGCTAAAGTAACTCATAGAAACATTGAAATCTATTAATTCTCTAAACTGCCAAAAGATGGGGCCCTGAGGCATCCTTAAGATGGACTTAAAACCAGAACAAGGGAGAATGTTTTCATCTTTTCACTTATTACCTTTTGTTAAATGCTTCTGAATACTCAAGACTTTCATAATTATTTGAAATCTCTACAAAAAGAATGATGCACCATTTTTCACAATTTAATAATGAAATTAGTTTTCTCTTCCCTACACTCACACCACTCTTGCATTGTTTTTGTTGTTGGCATGCAGTGCGTTGTTATGGAAGGAATCTTAGACTGAGAGTTAGAGTATCTCATGGACTGAATTGTGTCCAAATCTCTATGTTGAAGCCCTAATTTCCAATGTGACTGTATTTTGAGATAAGGCCTTAAAGAGGTAATTAGGTTAAATGAGTTCCTAAGGATAGGACCCTAATCCAATGGGACTGTGATCCCCAAGAGAATGCTAATTCCCCAGAGAATATAAGTTTTAAAAATGAGGGGGGAAAAAGAAAGAGAAACAAAGACAGTTTTCCTAAAGACCTTTAACCTTACCTTATTTACATTTTCCCTAGGAGAATACTGGGGTCATAGAGAATTTTGGTTAGAAAGAGCCTCAAAGATGACCTGATCCAACCATCCATTCAATTCATTGCCCATAACATTTACTGGGGTTCTATTGATAATAGGGTATTTATACCCACTGAGGGTTCAGTAAAGATTTAGGGTGGCTGTAATCACATTAACAATAGCTCCAAATTCATGATCTACTATTTAATTCTCTACAATATCTCCCAGTCCAGTGGTCTTATAGTCTAAACAAACACCTCAGCATTAAATCTCCTTCCATCTGGACCTCTCTGATTAGAGTCAGAACTTTAGACCTGGAGGGTCTTTCCAAAATTATCCAGCCCATTGGTGCTACTCTGAAAGTGAGAAACTGTAGTCTAGAACAATGCATTTGTTGCATCAGGTGTCACAACTAGTGAGTAGCAGAGTTTGTATCTAAGCTCCCATCACCTGACATTCACCCTAGGGACCTGTGTAGGCTTCTACTTGGTCAGGTCAGCCAGCCCCTCATTACCCACAGGTTGCATCCACACATTCTCATCTGGTTTTCTCAGATCTTGTATTTGCAGCCATATTGAACAGCCTGAACTAGCCCATTTGCTCAAAGACACCCCAGTATAAGTGGTAGAAAGTGTGTCTAGTTCATAATCTTTGGTCCTCTTATTAATGCAGGAAGTAGTTTGTTTCATGACTTTGTTCCCAGTCCCCTGATACTATAAAGGCCCCTCACCTGGCAGTCTTGGAAATGAATAGGACTCAGCCATCCATGAAAGGTTGGCTTAAGACGTAAGGAATGAATTGGTGTGAGGAAAAAGCGATACCATCCTTCATCCACTGGCAGAATACTGAGTAACTTTTAGCCTAGGATTAGATCTGTTTTAATACACTCACCACCTGTGTGTTCTCATAAACCATCAAAGCATTTCAAATCTAAAGATTATTCAGGGACTGATTGTCTACTTAACTAATTTATAAAAATATTTTCCCAAAAGAACAAGAGTGATTTTGATCCAAAATAAAAATGGACCTTATTTAGAAATCAGCCAGTTTCCAGAACAGGATTCATATCAAATAATGCCTCTAACTTTGAGACCTGGCTACTTCCTTGATTCTCTGACATACTCCCCCCACCTCACCCCCACCCCGCTAGGCACTCCCATTGGTTCTTCCTGCTGATAGCATCTTTAAAAGAATCGGCCACACTATTGTTATCAGTCCCATAGTTTCATTTCTCATTTGTGTCTATATTTAGATTGGAGGGGAAAACCTCTTTCCATTGCCCAGGAAAGAGACTGTTTTTAAGTGAGTTAATGAACCTCTTACAGGGAAATACCAAATGTAGTTGATGTCTTGTTGCTATTAAGGAAAACGTGTTAGAGCTTAGGAAGTATGAAAGTTGTTAGCTGACAGAATGACCATGCCTTTGATGGTCAGGTCACAGGCATATGAACACTTACATACTCTTCTATGTATTAGGTCAGGCTGTAGGAGTGGGGCAGGAACAGGTGCTTGGGTGCTTGTATGTGGGAGCAGGCACCACTGTTGTGTGCTCTTAGGAACACAGGTCCATTTTAGTCAGGAAGAGTGGTGATAAACGTAGTTCTAAAGAGCAGGTGCTAAAGAATTATCTCTTCTAGATAAAAATCGAAGTCTGATATCAGATATAGAAAAAGAAAAGTCCATGAATTAGGAAAAATCATGGATTCTAATAGATACCTAACCAAAATGTGTTATTTTTTATGTTTTTTCCTTTCTGGCTTTAAGGAATTCATTTTTTTCCTCTGTCTACCATTTTCACTGAGTAAGATTCCTCCAAGATCCTTCCAGTCTCACCCAGTCTTATGTAGAAGGAAAAAGACATCTCTTTGTCTAACCTTATGAATGGGAAGGTCCGTGTAATGATTCAGAGTAGAATAAAGCAAAATATAGGATAGGGAAGAAGCATCTATAAAATGTTTTCAGGGCCATTCATTAGCCAGCAGGCAAAGAATGGAATTTGTCCTTTCTTTTGTTCCCCACCCACCACCTCACCCCCTACTGAGGCCTCCATGCTCTTAATTTACCTAATGACTGTCCAAGGCTCTGTAGTGAGAGCCTTGTTAACCCTCCTCTTCCTAAACCTCCAGGACACCATAGTGTAACTGGAAGAACTCTGGAAAAGACTCCTTGTCCAGTCTCCACAAATTTGCCCCCCTTCAGTGTTGGTGATACCTACAATCACTTCTTTGGGGAGGATTCCATTCAGTTGGGTTGTCTATTGTCAAAAAGTAATCTCTTAGAAGTCCAGAGCGTTGAGTCATAAGCAGTAAACTTTTTTTTTTTAGATGACAAGGTGATAAGATCTAGAAAAAGTAGTGGGGCCTTTCTTAAAATGTATATGTATAGACCTTGCTTCAGACTTGAGCTACTGATTGCTGGTTCCTTGACCTGATTCACCTTTCAGATATTCTGGCTACGAGGGTCTCTAATGCATCTTGATTCTCAGAGGCAATGAAGCTTATACTTTAATGCCCCTCACTTGCTAGGGCCCTTTCCACAGGCCCCAAAGGTTCCCCTGCTAGTGTGTTCCCATGTTTGTGTGCTTTACAAGATATCTTATGTGAGACATTTCTACTTCAATTGGCTGATACGGCTTCTACGTCCACTCCAATATTCCCTCTCTTATAATTGTCCTCTGATAGAAGTTAAGGTAGGAATGAGGATAGGGAGCTTTAAGTAAATATTCACTTGCAATTGAATTGACTTCTAAATACATATTTACTTTGGTACCTAGCTATATATTTGCAGTTCGAAATTACTTTTCTCATTGGAAGCCACCATATTCATCAGGCCCTGCAAAACCTGGGCAGATATCCCTGGATTCTAGGCCTCCTAAAATTACTTCTCACATAATTCTTAATCTCATTTAAAATTTCCCTTCTATCCAGATTTTCAGCAATTTCTAGGTTTCATACAAAAACCTAGTTTTCCTGGTGCTTCATCACAGCCTGACACAAATCCAATCCTGAAAAGGAATGGGAAATGGGGAAAATGATAAAATAATCAATTAAGTGAACAGGAAGAGAAAAGAGATTGAGAAGGTAGATAAGTTGCCAAGTTATCTCATGCATCTTAGTACTGGTCTTCATGCCTAGGGGCTCACAGGAGCAGATCCCTAATTTGTTTGTTTTAACAGCTGAAATAAAGCATTGCCATGCTGGTTGGGAAGCTAAGTGATGTTCCATCCTGAGAGGAAAGTGGGGTAAAGTAAAGGGAGGTGACAGGATGGTGAATTGAAATGAATTAAGGAAAACACATGGTCTTCCGAAAAGGAAATGGAGTTATGAAAAGAGATGGGAAAACCAGTTCTTCCAGGATAATGCCTTTTGTTGGGCCCTAGTGGGAAGCTCATTTGAGGAAGCTGGAAGGATACAATGGGTGCCCAGGTTACCTGACAAGAGGAAAGAGGGCAGAAGGGAAAGGCAACAGTGTGGGAGAAGGACCAGGGGTCACGTTTTTCTTGGCATTGAAATGTCAAATGAGTTATTTTTCAAAAGTTTCCAAGGAGGATCCTCTACCAGTTTCCAACCTCCATTTGGGATTTGAAACCTACAGGAAACTGGGTCCCTTCCCATGACCTCTTTCTTCCTCCCTAAATTAAATTTGGATGCAGACAGCTAGTGAAGCAAAGGGTGGAGCCTTTTACTGTGCCTAGAAGTGTGGCCTTTCCCTCATGCAGTCTTAGGGGCTGGTTGTGCTCCCAATTAATTGTTACTTTGGCAAGTTCAAGGAAGTTGTTTTGGTTTTTGGCAGGTTGTTTAAAGATTGGCTTTCAAGTTCTTCCATCTGTAAAACAAAGAGTTTGGACTAGAATCATTGGTCCTTAACTTTGGTGGTGATGGGGGTGGTGGGCGCTGGTGAGGGCTTGGTGGTCAAAGTGCCTTGTCAGAATAGGATGAAAGCTAAAGAACCACCCTCCAGAAGTAAGCACATGTGCCTGTTCACCTATAATTACATGTATAATTTCAAAGGTTCATGGACACATCAGTAAACAGTTCTCCAAGGTAGTTTTACTCCTTGCAGGAGGATTACACTTCTTCACCCCAATTAACTCAGTCACAGATCAATCAAATGTGAATAGAAGTTCTGGGTGATATTTCTGGGCTAAGATTTGAGTGGTGTTTCTTTTCTTTGTGCACTAAAGCCAGCAATGATCCTGATAGTGTCTTCTCCATTGGGTCCAGGATTGACAATAGTAATGGTGCAGGAGTTAAGTCTCCAGCCAACCTTGGATTATCATGTGACATGAGAGAAAATTAAACCTTTGTTGCTTCCAGCCACTGAGATTCTTGGAATTGTTTGTTGCCACAGCATTATTTGGCACATTCTGATTGATACAACCCCTGAATCCATCCATGGATGACCAAGCTTTCTGTGGATGCCAGATCATCAGTCCCAAATGTGAAAATATTAAAATCTTTCCATTTCTGAAAATTCATGAGTCTCTGAGGTGAACTTACTAATACAATTAATGAATCCTGAATCACATGAATTCCTATCCTGGTTCATAGAGAATACCCATTTGGGCCAATAGAGTATTTCGTTTTGGGGTTCAGTTATAAAATCCATGACTGTGTGTGATGAAATGAAAGGCTCACCAGGCCCAGTTTCAAAAGGCAGTGAAAAGTTGACTGTAGTCTCACAGGGCATCTGCCTGCAGGAGGGAAGTAAGAGATTACTCCAGCCCTCAGTGTGCTGTGGACACTCCTTGGCTACAGTCTAATGTACAGAAGAAAAGAATCAAGAAAACAAATAAGAAACATACATCTGAAAGCTTCAAATGACTAAAGAAGTCAAGAGGCAGGATGTCTGCACTTTGTTTCTATTTATGGAATGCAGAGTTTAAACAGAGCTCTCCATTCAGAACTCATCTGGCTATGAAAATTGCTTTGCAAGTTATTATCTCAAGGAAATGGACAGCATTCAAATCTTTCCCTACAGTGGGTTTGTATTTAGAGATGTTTCACATGTGTTTAATTCAGTGATCAGTTTTACCTTGTCAAAACAGAATGGTCTGTCAAAAACAGGATGAAGCTCATTAGTGAGACACAGGAGATAGTACAATGGAGGAGAGAATAAACAGACTACCAGAAATAAGGAAACAAGAGTCTATTCAGGAAGCAAGGGGGGATAGTAGAAAACGATACAGTAGTCATAGTAGACCATAAGCTAGTGCTATAGCTATATGGTACTGCTACTTAGTAAGTGATACTGCCAAGAAAAAAAAAGTGTGAGGAGAGTTTAGGGGATAAAGGTTTTTAGCCTGGAAAAGAGAGTAGGGATTTAACAACTTTTTATGTGTAAGAACCCCCTAGCATAGTTGTGAGAGTGCTGGATGAGGGGGAGTCAGGAAAGCCAGGTTCTAGACCTAGGTCTTCTTTGTCCTCCTGCTCTGAGCCTCACTTCTGCTCTGAGCAGTTCAGATTAAGAAAACTGTTAAAGTCTTAGCCAGCTCTAGAATTTAGATCTGGGAAAATGTTGTTTCGTGACTCTACATCTTCAAAATCCAGAAAGTTCTAGTACCTGAAAAGCATCTTGATTACATAAGGATGATTAATTATTTACTTAAATAAACTTCTAGTGGAATTTATGAAATTTTGGAAACCGCATCGTGGAGGTTTTTAAAGTTCAGATAGAGCCCATCTCTTTGACATTTAAGAGCTAGGCCAGGAAACATGTTTGAGGTTTCTTCTAGCCATCAACAATATAAACATGGTTATTGTCTTTTAGAGGAGACTTTCCCAATGACCACCCCCCTCATAGGAAGGAAACCAAATCCAAACCCAAAATTGTTGATTTATTGGCCCTGTAACAAAAGGGAAAGGGTACTGTCAACCCTAAATAAAGAGGTTACCTGAAGCAAGCTCACATGACCAGAAATTGAAATTATTTGGGAGTATCAGTGGAATTTCAATTTGGAAAATATGCTGTAGCTAGCTGCGGGTGAGTCTGCTGAGGGCTTGGGGCAGGCTATATTTAGACAAGGAGGGAAAAAAGAGGGAGGTCCAGTCAGAGTTCAAGCAGTAAAATACGGAAATATTCATGGCATATGTTCATTGGTCAGGAGTCTTGGTCTTCTGTAAATCAGGCATTTATATGATATCAGTTTCTCACATCTTAAGTTCTGTTCTTCTGAGGGCACATGCATGAGATTCTCCATTTACTATTCTTCAGTTCCATTTTGGATTGAAATCCTTTCACAGGACAAAGAGAAATCCAGCAAAAAAAGTCTCTAAGGTTGAGCAGTGCCGTGTTGTCCCTTTGCAAGGCATGGTCATGTCTTACAAGAACTTGTGAAGGTATGGCCAGTATCTCTGGTCCTCTTGTCTCACAGCTAAGCCTTGGTAATCAGAGGCTGGCCAGCAGAGGAGGCACCTCAGCTAGCATGTATTGCTGCCAGCATCAGCAGGGACCCAAGAACAGCCCAGGTTTTATTTTTCTCCAAGTAAGACTTTTCTGACCTCTCTTGGAAGATGGTGCAAGCCCTGTTCTACATATCGGACAGGAATGTATCCAATTAGGAGTAGCTTGTAGGTATCTTACTCTGCAGCAATTAATTTTTTTTAAAAAAGCAACAGGAGAGGAGAATCCCTTGTTGCTGCCATATTTCAACAATGAATAAAGTGCTGATTAGAAAATAATGTGCAGCCAAGGGTGGAGTTGGGCTGGGAAGTTGCCCTTTGAAATGCCTCTGCAGGGTTAACTCTAAACTGAGAGAAAAGAGCTCCTCTAAACTTTCAAGGCCCTATAATGGTTCCTTTAGTCCTATTTTAGGGAGTGGCTTCCTTAGCCTTCAGCCACAGTGGGACATTTGGGGTTCCCTCTTTATCTACCTTTCTGGTAGCTACTCCTCTCTGGAGCCAACTCTCATCCTCCCTTGGTTGTTCAACATCTCTCAGGTAGACTGCCCTTGCTGGAACTCATAAGCCATACTTGGTACTTCCTAATGCCTTTGAAAATGGCCGTACTTTTTTAATGTAAAAAAAATGTCAATGATTGTATTTTGATCATAGTTCATGGTCTGGGGCCTGATAAGTGAGTAGTTAGCAAAGCAGGTTAATTGTCTTCTTCCATCCTAGAAGGCATGCACTTTTCTCATGAGAACATTTCTGAAAGTCAGGGTGGGCCTTATAATAATGATGTATAGATCCACTGTGGTAGAATTGACCGTATTCCCCATGGAGAAGTCATTGACTTGATGGGTTAGCTTACAACTGAAAGGGTGTAAGAGAGAGAAACTGTGGAAGTGGAATACAAGTAATAATTTAAGTCAATATATTACATACAGCAGAAAACACAGGCTTAGGACTTTAAATGTTATTTATTTTTTTCTAGATCATACTTTCATATAATACAAAATTCAAAAGGTACAAAAAGAATACATCATAAGTCTCATTCTGGATTCTGTCCCCCATCTTCCAAGTTCTCCTACCTGGAAGTTGTATTGCCATTTTCTTTCATATTCTGACAGAGATGGCTTATTTATGTGTCAGCATGGATGAATGTTATTACCCCCTTATTTATTCAAATGATAGAATTACTACCCACACTTTCCCATACTTTGCTTTTCTTTTTAGTCAACAATATGCTTACGAGATTATTCTGTTGTAGTACATTAAAAATTTCTAAGGGGCACACAGGTGGCTCAGTCAGTTAAGCATCCAGCTTCGGCTCAGGTCATGATCTCGCAGTATGTGGGTTTGAGACCCACACTGGGCTTTGTGCTGACAGCTTGGAGCCTGCTTCAGATTCTCTGTCTCCCTCTCTTTATGACCCTCCCCTGCTTGGGCTCTGTCTCTTTCTCAAAAAATAAATAAACATATAAAAAGATAAAAAAAAAAGCCTTTCCAATATGTGTTTTATGATTGGCTAGTATGGTATTTTATAGGTGTACAATGATTTATTTAACATGTCTCCTAAAGTGAACATCTAGGTTATTTACTAATCTTTTGCTATTATAAACACTACTATAAAGACATTGTACCAATATCATCGTGTGCAGTGTGAGCAGGATAAATGGAATTGCTATGTAAAAGGGTATGTGCATTTGTATATTTAATGGTATTTGCCCTCCATAGATTCTTATCATTTTATATTTCTGTTATCAATATGTGAGAATGTCTGTTTCTCTATATCTTGTCAACACAGTAGGTTATTGAACATTTTTTATCTTTGCTTACTCTATTATGTACAAACTGAAATCTCAGTGTAATTTTTAAAAACTTTAATTGAAATATGATATACTCATAAAAGTATATTTGTCATCAGTGTATAGCTCAATAGATCTTCACAAACTAAACACATTGTATAATGAACATCCATTTCAAGAAAAAACACAGAACCTATAGCCCAGGAGTCCCTTTTATACTTCCTTCCATTTTGTGCAGTTTTTACTTTTCTGCTTTTATCTTACTATATGAAAAGTAACCATCTTTTTAAAACCATGCCTTTTTAGTTTGAAATAATTTTGAATTGGGTTAACAGAAGTTAAGCATCATTTCATGTGCTTAAAAGTCATGTATATTTCTTTGAACTATATGTTCATATTTATTGCCCATTTTTAGGTTAAACTGTTGATGATTTTTCCTTGATTTGTAGAAGTGATAAGGAAATTTCAGTCCAGAGTAGAAAAGATATGTGCAGTATGCTGGAATTTATCAACTCTTACTGACCTCTAAGAGTGGATATTCAGCATTTGGAACTCTAGAAAACTAGTAATGAAGAAAGCAATTCAGTAACTGGTATACTCAACCCAGGGAGCACAGCCTGAGTAGCCCATTGCCTCGTCTTTTGTTTAACTTGCAAGCTTGGTGGTTCCCATCTCATCCTCAAAAAAAAAGCCTTGGTCACATAGGTTCTTCTATCAAGTGGGTGTTTTATTCTTAAACATCAAGGAAATGTTTTTCAGGTCACCAGTTGAAAACCCTACCTGGTCAAGGGAAAGACCTGTCAAACAGGAATATCTGAGAAGACTCTTGGGAAACATTTGAAAGAAGCCTCTTCCAAGACAGAGTTGCCCACTATGGATGATGACCTGACCAATGGGTTCCCAGAGTCCCTTGTCCCATTCAGTGCAGCCACCACATCAACAGCATCACTCTTGGCGTGGAGGCGCTGGTTCAGAAAGAACCTCACAGGAGGGGAGTTTCCCTTAAAAACAAAAGCAAGTAGGAGTTTTCTGTTTTGTTTTTTTTTTTTTGTTTTGTTTTTCCTCTTCTCTCCCTCTGACTGGACAATAACCTCACACCACATGCCTTCCAGCAAACACTCATCACCCGATAAATCATGTGACCCATTCTGTTTACTTAGAGGTGCTTGCCCAGCTGGGCCTCTAATGCAGACCCTGGTCTGTAACCAACTTCAGAGTGGTTTTCACTGAAAAGGGAATTTCTGAGGACCAGATAAGGCAAGCTATTCATTTGCATAGAGGCACTCCACTGGGTCATTCCCTGGGAGGCTGGGAGAACTGTGAAATGTGAGACAGGGTTTATGAAACTGCCAAAAAACATCTTTTAGAGAACACCAGCCCTGTTTAGTTTCTACACAATGTGGAGTAGCTATAGAAAGTCTCCTCTCAAAAGTAATGTTGGATTAGGGTTTGGACCTTCATTTTATGTTTCACATTCTGGAATCAACAGAATGCTAATCCAAATAAACATTTTTCGCTGAGTGCGTTGGCAAAACCACTGATTGAGTTATTTTAAATCTGATTATTTTAAAAAGGAAGGAAGACAGAGAAAAAGAGACAGGCTATTTAGAAGAAGAAGAAGGTGGAGGCTGCTTTTGATAAGATGAAATGCCTGGCTCTGAGTTCAGAACAGTGCACCTCAGAGTGGACCTGTGGCTCTCCATGTCATAATTACCCAGGCTTAGTCCAAAGGAGGTGGTCCAGGCCTGAGGAACTGGAATTGCAAGAAATTGGGCTCCAGAAATATGCTAAAAACAAAAAGCAAAACAAAACAAAACTACAACAACAACAACCACACACACACACACACACACAACACTCTTCAGGGGAATGTTATGCTTATTGCCATGTGAAAACTCTGCTTCTAAAAACACCATTTTGAAGAACTAAAAATGGCCCTATTGGGCCATGGACAACAATGCTGTAACATGAAAAAACTTCTAGAAGGGACACAATCTTCACCCTGTGAGCCACCTTTACAGGTCTTTTGGCCTCTTTCAGTTAACCTGCTGGCTAGTTTTTCAAGATAAAATTAATGCACTTTATTCAATTTCTAAAAAAATTCTGGGCCACTCAGAGAGCTTTGGAGGGCAAGTGTCTTGTGCTAAGACAAGAGAGCACAGCAAATGCATCGATGGAACATTTTGTGCAGATCCTGAAAGGAGTAGGGTTGGTGTGGGAACTGGAGAGGTGAACTGAGTCTTCTGGACATTTACTCAACCAAACAATTACTTTGTATTACCAGAAATCATTTTAAGGCCTGTCCTGCCCATTGTCTCAGGACCCAGTTTCTCTCCCTGAGTGAATGAATTGGGGCAACAGAATCCAGTTACAAGTCAGAGTTGCCTTTTACTAAAGACCTTGGGAAGGGTCTGACAACATTAAAATGTACTTCATCAGATCCAGTCTTAGAATCAAGGTCACTGCAGCATTACTGCTCTTCAGGAGCTTCCTGTAGGCTCTTAGAGGCAGCTGGGGATGGTGACAAGCCTGTGGCCATGTGGTGCCCCAAGGACACTGAACATTAGGCTTTGAGGAGGCAATCTTCAGCAGAGCCCCGGTTTTCCCCCATGCACACACATAATGAAGTGTACTTTTGGCACTAAAACACTAAGCTATCTCATTATAAGGAACCATGGAGGCTCAGACAGTAACAGTGGTGACCAGTGTGGATGAAGTAACAGAAGGCTCTCCTCAATGTTCTGAACTCAAGAACTGTATAATATATTATGATTTCAGCTAGTAATAGAATACTCAAATAAAAGAGTTTTGGGAAATAGAGGTTTATTGTTGCACATGCCAAGAGGTTTCAAGGTAGGGAAGCTCAATGACATAGTGATTCAGAGGGCCAAGTGGCTTGGTGATAGTCTTTACTCCTCTCTCAGAACAAGATTGCTCTAGACCCATGCATCATGCCTCACATGGACAGGTTCAAAGGGAGGAAGGAATGGAGCTTTGCTTCACATGCCTTTATTCTGATCAAGGCGGAAACTGTTCCCCTAAAGATCCTAGAATTCATTGTCACCTGCCCATCCTATGCTATAAGTAGGCAGGAAGGGTAGGTTTGCTAGAATAGACTTAGACTAATCATTTTGATGCACCTGGGTTTGGGGAAGGATCCAACTTCCCTGAGTACATCACTGCCCCACCTTTGAATAAAATTAGGGTTCTATCAGCAAAAAGGAAGCATGAAATAGCTGCTGAACAGGCCACAGACTGATGACAAGATCCCTACCACAGGGATTGTACATTATCTTTGGTAGGGAATTCCTTCCAAATGGCAAAATTAAATGTCCTGTCAGAGCAAAGGAGTTAATTGGATTTCAGAAAATAAAAATGTGATGAATGTTTTGTTTAATTTTCTGGTAATAAAATTCATATATTCCTGTCCTAGAGGTATAAATTAGGTATGCATGTTAGAAATTGGGACATCTGATTGAATCAAGGTTTGCCAGAAAGTTCCTTTCCTCTGGAAGTCTCCAGTAGGCTCTCCCTGTTTGTCTTTCTCCATCTGCCCCTCTAAAGCAAGAAGTGTATGTTTGGGCACACGCATGTGCATTGGCATTTTTCTCAAGCAGTTTCTGGTAATTTCTAAGTGAGTTTCTGAAACCTTCAAGCCAAACCTCCTCTTCCTCCTCCCCCTCCTCCTCCTCTTCCTCCTCTTCCTCCTTCTACTTTTTTTTTCTTTTTCTCTGAAGCTAATAAAGCCTGAGTGGTGAGGTATCTTCAAAGAGTCATGTGTACTCAGCAACTTTGGTGTGTTAGTTTGTCTTGCAATATGCCTTACTCAGGGTGCTTATCTCTTAGAAAGGGAGATTATTACCACACAGACTATGCTGGAAACCGCTTCGCTGACAGGTTTAAGAGTCTTAGCAAAATAAACAGTAGAAAAAGCAAAACTGTGTGCAAAATGGCAGGCTTCATTCTCCCTGCAAGGGTCAGCTGGGAAGGGAGGGAGCTAGAATAAAAACAAACTGGAGAACATTTCAGCCATGCTCAGAGAGGTTGGGCTTCATGTGGAGAGAGGTTGAGGTGGGGAAGATGATTCACATTTCTTTCTAACCAACCAATTGTCTTTTTGTATAAAAACAACTGTTCAACTGACAAGCCCTTCACTATACCTGTTGATCTGGTTTATAATTCATGCCTTAAAAGAACCCTAGACTTGTAGCAATTACTCTTCCTGTTTTTCATACCTGTAAAGTATACAGATAATAGAACTATGCCACTGGCTTTCTCCTGATCTTGGTTTTGGGATCCAGTTGAAGAGTTTTTTTCTTTGGATTTGACAGAATCCAATCTATGAACAGTGCATGCAAATTTTCAAGCAATTTGAAGACAGGACAGTGTCATTTATTTTTCTCTCTTCCTTCTCAGCACCCCCTAGGACAATACTAGGAAAATACTAGGTGCATAAATGTTTGTCATATAATAGAATGAGTAAATGGACAGATTAATTTGCAATCTCATTTTCATAGTACTCTGGTACTATTTTGGGTGGTAAAAATTTTGGGTGGTAAAAGTGCTTCCTTGCATATTATTATTCTTGTTTCTAAGACTGGTAGCAATATTTCAAACTAATTCAGACAAAAAAGCCGGTTAGAATACTTAACACTTAACCCAGGATTTATTAAGGTGGATGGGGGTTAGTTAGGTATGACTTTTTAATTTATTGTTTGAAGAGCATTCAAGTACAACTAAAACAGCTACCTATAATTAAAGTCTTTTTGTTTTAAGTAATCTCTTTGCTCAATGTGGGGCTCAAGCTTATGATCCTGAGATCAATAATTGCATGCTCTACCAAGTGAACTAGCCAGGCACGCCACCGATTGAAGTCTTATTCTTCCACTCTCAAAGGGGTTTGGGAGATTCAGAGAGAACCTGCCATCTCCACCACAGTTCAAGAATTCAAGGTAGAATTCGAGGGAATAGATAGCTCCATCTCCTTTTGGAAGAACTAGAGTCTGTCTTGTCCCTTTTGATCTAAATGAGAGATCCCTCTCACACCCAGCTTCTGGCAAATAGGTCCTGCAGTGGTAAATGGTCAAGCCCTTCCAAAAGAGCACAGAGGTCATATAGCCTATTGTTAGGATTTTAGAATGAGAGTAAGGCAGGAATTGAATTCTGATTCCTTGTCTTACTATGTTATCTTGAACAACGGATTCTGGTTTTCTTACTTTTTTTTTTCCTTATTCTGCTTTTCTAAATCTTAATTTCCTCACCCACGAAGGAGGGCTATAAAAGACTGTTGTGAGGGTTAAATGGGATAATATATTTAAAGCACTTAACACAGTGCTGAGCACTTCACAAGCTCTTATAACTATTTATTATTATTATTATTATTATTATTATTATTATTGTAACTATTTGTTATTATTGCCATCACCAGCTCCCTATACCACAACATTGTAGAACAAAGAGGTTTGAGTAAGGTCATTTGAACCTCTTTTCTGAGAGAGTGGGTCCTGAATCCATGAAAATGGATTTACTTGTTTATGGACCTCATTCCCCTTAATTACCATAGATGTGGGTTGAGGTTAGGTCAGTCAAGGATAATCTCACAACAAGAGGGTGTGCAGCCCGGCATGGCCACTCTTTGGGCTCAGCAGCTAGCAAATGACAATGTTTTTCTTCTTTAATTTTGTTTTCAAAGGGGCTTGTGAAGGTACATTTTCTCATACTCTGTTTAATTTTTACTACCAAGCTAACGCTCCCATTACTAAAAAATAAAAAAGGAAAGGAAAAATAATAAAAGATGCTATGTTTAAAGATGGCTTTTTCTTGAAACTACCAACCCAATCTTAAGAAAACAGCTGAGCTGGTAGAAGGACCCAGTAGCTTAAATGACATAGACTGGGACACCACCTGGGCCACTTTCTGGTTGCGTGACCTGGTGCAAATCATTTGACCGTCTACAACTTGATTTTCTCATTTGAAAAGTGGATATAATGATGCTTATCTAACAAGGTTTCCATAAGAGAAAGAGTATATATAAAGCATACCTAGTAAAGAGATTAAGTACTCAATAAAAGTGGTAGCTGGTTCCTGGATTCTGGTTGTTATTCACTTCTACCCAAGACTTAGGGTAAATAGCTCCCCAAAGTATAATACCTAACACTTACATATGGTGTGCCAGGAAATGCTCTGTGTCTTTTATATATATTAACTAGTTTAGTTCTCTCAATAATCCTATGAGGCAGGTGACATTATTATCCCACTTTACAGATGAGGGAAATGAGGTATAGAAAGACAAAGTGTCTTGTCCAAGATTCCATATCTGGTAAATGACAACTGGTATTCATCTCTGCTAGTATGATGCCAGAATTCCTGCTCCTAGACATTCTACCAGGGTGTCTCTTTTGGATGACCCTTTCAGTGATGGAAGAGAGGATAAGCCCACCACCGTCCCCTCCAGAAGATCTGCTGAGTGGCTTAAGAACATAGACATTCCCCCAGGGTGTCTTAAATGAGGTCAGAGGAAAAGCCATCCCTTCTCGTAAGGGTTTCTGGTGGGTCCTATTGGGACTAAATCTAGCAAAATGGATACTATACCAATAAAAATTTAAAAATGCCTTCTGGGAGGCAGAGTCTACTGAAGAAGTTCAGGATTCTGAGATAAGAACCCCCAGGCTCATTTGGGGAAGGCCATATAGCTTAATGGAAAGTCTCCTAATCTTAGGGTCAAACGAACTCTATGGGTATATATTTGGGGGC
Organism: Lynx rufus; assembly: GCF_022079265.1. NCBI lineage: Eukaryota > Metazoa > Chordata > Mammalia > Carnivora > Felidae > Lynx > Lynx rufus. Next base: position 124,776,982 of record NW_025814823.1, on the reverse strand, counting down.
TGTGTGACCTCTCTGTGAAAGGAGATTACTAAAACATACATCTTAGCATTGTTCTGGGAATTAAAGATGATGATACACAGAAAGCTCCCAGTCCAGTTTCAGAAATACTCTGGGTACTCACTGAAAAAATATCATACTTTGTACCTTCAGTCATCTTGCACAATGTCTAGAGCAATTATTTTCTTAAGAAACCACCAAGAATTTTGAGCCACCTGGCTTTGAAACTGATTACCTACTGGATTGAAGACCAGATACTTTGCTTTTTCACCCCTGCCTTGAACCTTGTTCCTGGCCCTTCTGACTTCTACCACCTCTGATATCTGCTGCTAACCTAACTTCTGCCAGGCAGACCTGGCATCCATGGATTCCTTTAACAGTGCTCTGCTGCTTTCAGGGACAGTTTAGAGAGGAAGGTGGCATGGCAGGAAGAACTCTGGATATGGAACTAGAAGGCTGGCCAATGTGTAAGTTCTTTGTCTACCATGAGCTAGGAATGTGACCATCTTTTTGCCATTTGGGGCTCAAGTTTCTTATCTATCTACTGGGAAAGGGAATGTATTAGAGCAGATATTACTGAGGCCGCATCCAGCTCTTCCTCAGACTGGTAGCCTCTTTCCCTAACTAGGTTCCAAATACCCTGAATTCACTGGGGAGATTCACGGCTCTGTGGCACAGTATTACTGTTTTTGTGAGGCAATGTAGAGGGAGGAAGAGAAAAGCAAAATGGCACACTAAGATGAGATTCCCAGGCTTCTGTGAACTCACTAATAAAAGAAAATAATGAATCAGTCTCCTGAATCCACTCCTTAAGAAAAAGAATGAATCTTTTTTAATAGAGAGATTCCTGCAGCAGCAAAGAAAAGCCTTTAATTTCAGAACCAAAGCTATTTGTTTACTGTCTCAATGTCCTTTCACCGAGAGCTCATCACACAAACAATAGCAAAGGCAAACGAAAGACAAATGTAGGAAACATTTATATTTATATCCCAAATGTAGGAAACAGCATGAAAATATTGTTAAGGAAACTCAGTTAGTCTCTGCTCCAAGGGTATGTATATAGTTTTGGTGCCAAAGGCAGCATGGCCAGATGTTAGAGGACATGATCCTCCTGAAAGAACAAAGGAGAAATATGTTGGAATTCCAGTAGGGAGTGGGAGAGCCAGGAGTAATCATTCAGTGCCCATGCAGCAAGCTCTTATAGAGGCCACGTAGTAAACAGCCTTTTCTTTGAGTATCAGTCCATACACCACTGCCTGATAATTCTTGGATCTTGGTCAGGCACGACTATAATCTCTCTGTTCTTCAGTTTCTTCATCCATGAGATGGACGTAGTAAAAGTGCCTAGCTCACAATGCTACAATGGGAATTAACAACTTAATATATGCAAATCATATAGAATTGTGTTAGTATGTGCTAAATACTTACTGTTAGCTAATATTCTTATTACATTCAGGTCTAGGGAGAAGGTCTTCTAAAGATCCCATAACTGTCATTATAATTATCTACCATCACTTTAGGGAGATGCTGTAGTATATAGTCAAAGTAGTGTTGGCTCTTCTACTGGACAAAAACAGATGTGGATCCTGGTTTCATCACTTACCAGCCTTGACTCTGGGCAAGGCTGCAGTAACGGCACAGTGGCTCAAGGTTTAGGACTGCTGAGGAATATGGTCCTGATCCAGGTAAGCTGTGAATACTGTATTGCCCTGACCTGCAGGACCCCTTTAAGCCTCCTTTCTTCATTTTCATCCTAAGTTACCATTATCATCACTGTCCTCATCATCACTGTGATCAACTAAATAGGGTAAAGTGGACACCTGTCATTTTCATCCTCCTAACCCCCCCCCATTCATTTTTCCATTACCCAAAGAATGACCATCTGGAAGAGAACAACTTGAATAAACTGAGCCTTCAAAGGTGAAGGGTTTTTTTTAATTGAGGTAAAATTCACAAAACATAAAATTAACCATTTTAAAGTGATCAATTCAGTGCCATTTCGTACATTCACATGCTGTCCGACATCTCCTGTATATAGTTCCAAAACATTTTCATCCCCTCCAAAGGAGACCCATACCCATTAAGCAGTCACTACCCATTCCTTCCTTCCCCTCACCTCCTGGCAACCATTAATCTGCTTTCCATTTCTATGGATTTACCTGAATATTTCATATAAATGGTATCATATAATATATAGCCTTTTGTTTCTGTATTCCTTCACCTAGAATATTTTGGAGATTTTCTTATGTTGTTAGCATGTACTTCATTCCTTTTTAAGGCTGAATAATATTCTACATTTTGTTTATCCATTCATCCATTGACAGACATTGGGTTGTTTGCTACTATGATTAGCACTGCTATGAACATTGATGTACAAGTATATGAATACCTGCTTTCAGTGGAATTGTTGGGTCATATGGTAATTCTGTGTTTATCTTTCTGAGGAGCTATCAGAATGTTTTCTATGCTGCTGTACTACTTTTATTTAGTAGGAGGACTTTGATGTTGAAAAATAGTCTTGGTGGCTAGAATTCTGTTCTTTCTGATGCAGATTGTCCAGTGGGGTGAAGAGACTGACCAGTGGGTTAGAGTGACAGTAGATTGGGACTGGACCTCTCTGCAACCTTTTTAATCCTTAGTTGTAGGAAGGCACTAACTCTGCTCTTTGCAAAGCTCATTCTACCAAAGTCAGTGGAGAAATGGGAGGGAGAAGAGGAGAGTACTGTATTCCAGAGTGAACATGACCAAGTCTAAACAAGAGACCATTCTGGGACATATTTAATGTAGACTGTTTTGAATCCTAATCACTTCCTTGTAAGAGAACCATGGTATTCTTGTGCATTTATTCATGGTAGTAATTCACCACAATCTTGAGGTCTCTTAGGTATTTGCTGTCTGATGTTGTGTTATAAGCAACTTGAAGGGCAGTACGTGTCAGAATCCCATTGTGGGGAGCAGGAGAAAATCAGGCCTTCCAGGAGCATCTGTCATAGAGGCCAATGGGTATAGCATGGGAGTTACTGAGAAGAGCAGGACTTGAGGGAGGCTATGGAGAGTCAAAGCCAGGGAAGTCACATGTCTGTCATTAGATCTCAGGGCTGAGGGCAGACTGGAAGCAGGAGACAGAGAGAGCCATTTGGAGTAAAGGGCCAGGTCTGCAGTCCAATAAAGGCAGAGACAAGGGTTCTGGATGAGGCATTAGCCATGGATGGGGTTGGAAGGCTTAGAGCTCATTCTTTTCAGGGATTGTCCCATTGGGGGTGTGGGGACAGCCACAGTCAAAGAGTCTGGGAGAGAAAGACAAGCCTTTCTCAATAGGTTCCAGTGAGAGCTTATTAAACAAGTGTTCAGGGAATGATTTAATTTTACAAAAAGACATCTGTCTTTGCAAAGATATTGATATCAAGAATAGATCATAAAACTTGTGACCTGGCAAATGCAGAGTCTCCTTCATCTGGAAATAGTCACCACAGTTCATATTCTTTTCTATATTGTCTAAAACTATAATATGAATAACCGGATCTCACGCAGGATTCTCAATTTATTCCTAGATAAGAGGTCCTTTTCATTTACCTGAAGCACTATAGCAAACAATGCCTCATAGTGGATAGGTGGATATAAAAACCCCAAGAAGTTCATTTCAGGCCAAAGGTGACCACTGCTTGCTTCCCTCACATCTTTCTCTGCTGTGAACTCTACCAAAACCCCAAGATGTGGGAGATTGGGGGGGGGGGCAGGTAGGGAGGGTCCCTTTAGGCTCACTTTAGGAACTTTAGGTTCACTAGAAAGTAGTTCCTGGTAGGTCAGGAAAGCCTTACTTAGCAAGGGCTAATGAATTTAGGTCTCCAAAATGTCATAGAACATCAGGGATCTTTACTGCAACTTCTTTGTTCTTCTAAATCAAGAGACAGCTCTGTCCCTTGAAGAACTATGTTTATTGAAGAGTCAACCCAGAGACCTTGTGCCCTTAGGCGTGGAATACCTTATCCTCTCCAAAGCACTTCCCTACAAGCACTAAATTGGAGGAAATTCCTTCCAGAGCTAAAGCCCGGAAGGCTGACAATACTGTTAGTGGTAGTATATTGACAAAGAAAAGTTTAGGAGATGGAATGTGGGGGTCCAGGATCCTCCCTGAAGGGCCCTCTGGAGTAGGGCCCCAGTGAACTGATGATAAATAGTGCCTCCTGCTGCAGGGCATACAAACAGCTAAAGATCTGACCCCCTCATGCCTTTATTTCCCTGTGGGAGTTGTGTACAATTTGGAAAGTAGATCAAGGGCATCCTGGCTCCCAGCTGACCACCCCACTTGCAGCCTGGACGTCTGGAGGCCTGGAGACCCCCCACCATAGGCCAGCAAGCAGAGGTCCCCAAGTTCACAGGGCTAGTTCCACTTCCCCTGGGTTTCTGCTCTCTGGGGGACTGCCCTTTCCAGAACTTTTCCTCTGTAGGCAGCTCTTTCCAAGGCTCTCAAGACTCCAAACCAAATTGTTTGGAGAGTGGAAAAGTGAAAGGACACATCTTAGAGCAGCAGGGACCAGCTGCTGGGTCAACTCTCCCCAAAACAGAACTTCCTGGGAGTGCCTGGAGCATTGTCTTTTAAAGCAATTGTCTTTTAAAAAATAACACACACAAAAGAATATTTTCACTTGAAAGAAGGGGAGAGGGAAAAAGGAAAGAAATTAATTACTAAGGTTCTCCGTCTCCAAGGAAGTTCAGGGGGAAATTTTAAGAACTGTACGTCTGCTTTTTATTGTATTTACCCGGCCACCCTGCCAAGGGGAGGATGAGAACTCTTTGCGCCTGGTGCACCATTCAAAGCCCTGTGTGCTTAATAGAGTGACACAAATGTCTGTGTTTCTTTTTGCTTTTAACCAAAAGCTGTAGGGAGGGGCCATCCTACAGTTGGAGAGGGCTCTGCCAGTTGGTTCCCGTCCCCCTCACCGAACTCGTTCCCAGCCGGGGCCAAACCAGCCCCGGCCGGAAGGGCCTACGGGCCGCAGCCTGGCGGCGGAGGGGCCGGGTACAGGGGTGGGGGTGGGGACGCGGACGCCGTTCCTACCGCCCGGCTTGAGGAGACTCGGAGCCGAGCGGGGCTAGCGTGGGCTCTGCCGAATCACGCCGTGTGACTGCTTTTGCCAAAGGAAACTTTGGGAAGCAGGAGGTCGGCGATTCCCTGCTTCCTCCCATCCCCACCCCCACCCCGCCGCTCTCCCTCCTCCCACCCCTCTCCCTCCTCGGCCAAGGGACAGCTTTGGCCGAGGTCAGCTGGCTGCCTTTGTGGCTGCTTCCCAGGAAGGAAGAAGCGTTGTCTGCAGATCAGTTTATCAGCTGGCTTTCCTGTGCCGGAGCGCCGCCGTTTTCCGGGGACGGCTGCCACCCCCGTGATTCCCAGCCTGGGCTGCGGGTGGTGCGTGAGAGCCAGATAAATAGGCCATTGTGAGGCCGCTCAGAATCCAGGTTTCTTATCAAATTATCCAGCAGCGAGAAAGAAATTCCGCCCCTGCTGCCTGTTATCTCAGCTTCTCTTTTCACTCTGCAATTACAGCCATTTCAGGTCCCTCCCCTCCCCCCTCCCCAATTTTGAAGGGAATATTCAGAAAGCGATTTATTTGTGCAGCTTACAGTGTGAGCAGACTTCGGGGGCTTGTCTCCTAACAGTGCTTCCCCTAGGATTTTGGTTTCCAATCTTGAATTTGGCCTCTTTGGTTTTGATGTGTGATGTTTCTACTTGACACTCCCACTCAGGAACATCAGTCAACACGGACAGCAAATATCAGGGAGGTAATTCTGTGGGGCTTTAGATACGGTGTGGTTGTGTGTGTGTGTGTGTGTGTGTGTGTGTGTGTGTGTGTGTGTGTATGTGTGTGTGTGTGTGTTTAATCTTTTAACTGCTTTATGAACACTGAAGACTTGCAAGGGGAAAACACTAGCGGAAACTGACCATCTGATGGAGGCCAGGAGGCAGTGTGATGGTTCTGGGGAGGGATGACTTTGAGGTATTAATGTTGTCTGGTTTTTGTTTTTCTGCTGCAGCGGCTGGCCTACTGTGGAGGAGTTGTGCATAGCTGGTGCTTGACTTGCTAAAGTAGCCATTAGAAGGCAGCGCTGGTTTTAGAGCCTATGACCTGTGCAGTTGCACAGGACCCTTGCTCAGAAGGGGACCCGTGCTTGGGTTACTGTTCTGCTGCTCCCATCTTGACATGTTTAATAATGAGAGGATTCTGCATTTTCATTTTGCACCTGGTTTGAATAAGTTCATAAATTACGATTTGAGGGAATGGCCTGCCATTAGTTGATAAACTGCTGAGTTGCTTCTCTTACTTTTCAAAATATCTACTGCATTTTTTCTGATGGATTAGACAATGTTCTACAAACTAAACTGGGCACCCTGGCATCACATCTGTAGTGAGCTCCAGCAGCCTATTGCCAGAACAAGAACGAGCATCCAGACAAAACTTGCTTCACTCTGTACATAGTCCTTCCTTTAGAAAGCTTAGGATGTTCACTCCTAAAAGATCTAGAGATTTCCATAGTAAGATGCTCATTTGTGCAGGTATCACCTTTCTTTTCTCTCATGCATTTGAAATTCCTAGCTTCCACATCTGTAAGTCACAGCAGGGTTGAAAATGGGCTCATTCCATCAAAAATCTTTCATGGATTTGGAGACTGTGTTTAACACTTTTAGCACCTAAACAACTCTTGGGAAATTACTCTGAATCTGGGACTTGGCATTCCTGACAGAAGAGAGAAAGTGAAAACAGCTCATAATAAATAAGCAAAGTGCTATTTTTTTAAAAAGAAATCATTTGTGTAAGAAACAATTGTTTTGGCTAAATGAAACAAATATTCCCTTCCAAAGAGTATTCTTTCATTTGCTTACTTATTCATTCATTAGTTCATGATTTTAATTTTCATTCACTCAACAATGATTCCATAAGACATGTACTAGAGAGATACTGTGATACAACAATGAAAGAAAGGAGGTTCAGAATAGTGGGGATATAAACAAGTGAACAAAGAGTACAATGACATGTTATAGATACTAAGATAGAAGTATCTGTTAAGATGCTTTAGGGCCAAAAGAGTTCATAGGATCAATTCTATTTACTCATCACTCATGAGTTCCCTGGATATGACATTTTTTTTCCTTCATGAGCTTTAGTATTATTATTATTGTTAGTAGGTAACATAAAGTAATTGACACGTTCAGAGAGAAGAGCTAAAAGCATTTTATGGGCATTTTATCATTTGTCTTAAAATATGATCAATTAGGTTTGTTTAGAAACTCCATTTTATAGAAGCAACTTAGAGTGGGATATGATATGTGTGCTCAAGGTCACACAGTGCCTAAGAGGTAAAGTCACTATTTGATTCAGCTGTTCTCCTCCAAAGTGTGTCTTCTCCAGGAAAGCCACACTGCCTCCAGAATCATAGCTGCAGCACCATGTGTAATCATGGTTTGTACAAAGTATTGGAAAAATGGCTTCTACTGTTTCTCATGATTGTTTTTCTTTTCACCTAATAAACCAGAACTAGCATCTTCAAAAGGGAATGTTTTTTCCTCCCCTCACTAGTAGGATCAGGCTTATTTGCTTCAACAATTTTTGGATGCCATTGCTACACATGACTCCCACAAGACCAGAGTAAACCCCTAAAATGGGGGGGCTGGGTACAGAGTGGTTTGCCATGGCTTCCTGTAGGAGGAAATTTTGTGGGTATTTTTGTGCCTCCCAGGTAAGGGGTGAATTCTACTCCCTTGGATGATTATGTATTCCCATGTCCCCAACTCCTAAGCAATCAGTTTTACGTTTTAATGACACAAGTGCTGGAAGCCAGACTTTTGAGCTCATTCCCATAAACCCCTTTAGGCTAGTTAATACTACTGGCTCCTTGTAATAAACCACTTGGGTTTGAAGTTTTAGAGGATCTTCCTGAGTGTTACACATAACACTGCAGTAAGGAGAGAACGGTGGAGGGTGGCAGTTTAGAGCCAGGATGGGGCTGGGGTGGCACAAAGCTGAAGTGGCCAGGATATGGTTGCAGAGCACTGGAGTGAGTGTTAGAAATAGAATTTAGGTTTTAGTTCTTTCTCTTTTGCAGGGCACTGCTACCTAGAAACCTGAAACTGGATTAGCTTGGGGCAAAACAAAGCAAAATTGACATCTTCTTGAGGAAGGTTTTTTTGTTTTGTTTGTTTGTTTGTTTTTCTGTCCTGGAATCTAGAGACAGACTCTTTGACTGGGTGCTAAGTGTTTTCAATGGGGAGAGGCCCTGTATGGCCAAATTCAGTTCCTCCCACTCTGAAATAGTCCCTTGCTCTGACCTTGACCTGAATCTTTAACAAAGCTGTGAAATGAAAGGCAAGACTAGGAAAGACCAGCAAACAGAGAAAGAAAAGAATCATTCATTGCAACACTGTGAAGAGCTCAGGTGTCTGATTACCATGCTCTCCATTGTTGCTTGGGCCACAGCACACGGAAGGAGCAATCTTGGTTGGAGTTAAAAAAATATATGTATTATTATTATTTGAGTAGAAAACATAACTAGTCATTCTGGTGGAATCTGATAATGTTTTTCATCCTACAGTTCTGATGAATATTAACCTCTAGTGATTAAGTGGAAAAGTCAGATTTGGAGAGATCAGAAACATAGTAAGTTGTATAAATAAAACCTCTATATGTATAAAAACAACTGTTTTGGAAACAATATGACAGCCTTCTACTACCTGTCTTGGATGGTTAGGTCACCAAGGAAATTATCGAGTGCATCTTTGTTCCTTTATTCATTCACTGTCAGGCAGTTAATAGCTGTGGTACTTTCTGTGCTAAGCACACAGAAGACACAAGCTCATGTGTCCTCAGAGAGCTTAAGATGTCCAGAAAAGGTCAAAAACAAAAAGCACATGAACTTGAGGCTCAGACATGTCAGAGGCTACATGAAGGACTGATGGGGCTGGAAGCATAGGGAACTTTCTCGCTGAGCTTCTTTGCTTTGGGGGAAGAGAGCCAACAAGGGTAAGGTTTGTGCTCAGTACTTAGGGGTTGCTGGGAGTGAAGGAGTTATAAAAAGATCAAGCCAGTGTCTGTTTTCCAGGCTCACCACATGTGATGGGTATTTGTCCTATGGAGAGAAGGCTCTCTAGCTTCTAGGAAATATGGAAGGGAGCCCTTTTCTGCATTTATGCCCAATTCACAGTCAGGCTTTGATCCCTGGGAAGAGCAGCCTCTCCATTAGGAAGAGTCACAGCCTGGGGAACATTTCCTAGGTGATGGCCCCCAGGTCAAGGATCTTAGCATTGTCCATGGGACTGGGTAGCAACAGTGGAGGCAGTGGTGAGAACTTCAGAAGAGCCCACCTGAAGGAGGTCTATAGCAGGAGAACAGCGAACCTTCATGAGGCACTCTTGGCTGACTCCCTGTTGGGTGACACTTGGAGGTGAGCTGAAACATGGGACAAAAGAGCCATTAGTTCAGATGCTTGCAGTGAGAATAGTTTCACTGTACCCACAGGCTGGTGCAGCCCAGTAGAGGATTGTATACAGACTTGATTTCAAGGCAGTGTGAGAGAAACCACCACAGTGGTCTTTGCAGACACCCTTTCAATTCAAAGGGTTTATCATGTTATGAAACAAAACTATGGAAAGTCAGGGAAGAATTTATTCAAGTGTTGTATCAGACATCGATTTAATTATGGAGCTCTCTGCATCCTCTCCACTTTATGTACATCCTTTGGCCTCACCTGAGGCTAGTTCTAGAGTCATATATTTTATCACAATTAAAAAACAAAAGAATAAGTAATATTCTTTGATTATGAACAGTATACCATAAATTGACATTAAACCAAAATAACAGTACTGTCATAGAACTTTTAAAAACTGTTTCAAGTCTTTATGTGGGTAATTGTAAACATAGATCTTACTAGTTTTCTTGAATATTAATTTATTACTCTGAAGTTATGTACAGAGCTTTTTAGATTAGTAACATGACAATGTAAATGTACTTAACACTTTCTGAGATGTACAATTAATGGATAAGATAGTAAATTTTATGTTATGTATATTTTACCACAATTAAAAAGGAAGGTTAATAAAAAAAAAATTCCAGGCTCAGAAGTTTCAGAACTGTAGAGTCATGGAGACAAAAAGACCTAAATGTACTTGAGTCGTCTGTATTGTTAGTATATGCTTTTTAGGAAGCCACACATATTTCTTTGTCCCTGCCCTTTATTACATGATAAAACACATTTACAGATTCCATATTTGTCATGGAGGATTAGAAAGGTGCTTTGTTATCCTTTATCAATGTGGTGGAGGCTGCTGGTGGCCAGTGGTATCCAAGGTCTCCTCTTCTTGGATTTCCCATTCATGGCACTTCTTAATCCTGTATATCAGGGCAAAAGACAGGGCTGGGAGATTAGACTAGTTCTCATCAGAGTAAATGTGCCTCCCTGAAGACCAGGCACTATTTCCACGAGCTCTTTTTGCTTCTCTGCTTTGCAAATGGAGATGAGTACAAAGGCTCAGAGGAAGGCGCAACTCTAAAAAGGAATGAGTCTGGATCCCTAAGTGACTGTGTGGAACTTCACTGCAATCTTGCATGAGACTGTGACAGAAATGAGAATAAACTTGTTGCATTAAGCCACTGGCATTTTACTCTTGTTAAGCATCTAGCCTACTCTGAGTAACACAACCATAAAAGGTAGTACAGAGACAGGATGTATAGTACTGTACCTGTAAGCTAAGGAAAGGTCAGACAGGCAAGGGAAATGGAAATTACATGTCTAATGATTCCCAGGTGTAAGCATTTCATGTTGCTCATTAATCATGTGGCAAATATGTTTAAATAAACATAGACAAGCTATTCCTGTTCAACAAATATCTCAAGGGAAAGGGATTTTGTTGAAGCTTGGACCAGAATGTTAATGCCTCCCTTTGGGCCCAGCACAGCAGTTGCAGCAGGAATCAGAAAGAAAGACTTCTCTGGAGAGGATGAAAAGGCACCTCAAGGGGAGAGTCAGGAGCAGCCAGGACAAGAGTTCCATTCAGAATTCTTGTTCCCCCAGGTTTTGGAGACTTGAGGTTTTTTTTTTCCCTAAAATGGTGATCAATGCTAACACCAGACAAAGGAAATTAAGGCACCCTGATGCATAGGAGTTTCCCAAACAGTGTCCATCCAGTCCTGCTCCTGGTCCCATCCCACCTTTGGTTCTAAGTTGTTCTCATGGACAATGTGTTGAAGACTGGATCTTGCCTGTTGAGCCTGGCTGTGCAGCCCAAGGCAAATCATCACCCCTGCAACTTGGAAGAGAGTCTTTAGTTTTGGCCCCAGTATGGAGCTTTGCTCAGTGGTACTGTCAACCAGTTTGTACTTCCCAAAGTAGAATGACTTCTCAGCTTCATACCTGTAGTTCTTGGAGATTAGTAGCATTCGTTAAATGAGTTCATATTCACTTAGAATAAAATCTATACCATGCTCTCCAGGATTCTGCATGATCTGGCCTCTGTCCTTCTTACTATAACATCTTGGGCTGCCTTGCCCCCTTATTCACCATAGGTACCCTGATTTTTTAGTTCCTGAAAGATGCAAGCTCTTTCTCAGGGCCATTTAGCATGCTGTTTCCTGTACCTAGAAATGCTCTCCTCCCAGCTCTTGCTATTCTTAGTTCCTTCCGTTCCTTAGATCTCAGCCTTGAAGACTCTTCCACAGAGAGTCCTATTCCAACTCACCCACCTAAGCAGATCATCTCTTGCCTGCCTCAAACCCTCTCAAACCCTCTCAAATTCTAGCCATTGTGACAGAAATAGACCTGTTCAGCTGTCACCTGACAGCTTCAGCTGCACTGGCTTCTTTCAGTTTCTGCTCCAGGATTTCAGAGACTCCAGGGTTTTTCTGATGCTGCACTAGGAGCTTTGCAGCTTAGCCTGGGAATGGGAGGAAGTTGAAAACCCCAAACCAATAGAAACTGATGGGCCAGTGCTTCTCTCTTCTGCCCCTTAGGTGGACAGTTTTGAGGAGCATTCTACACAATTTCTCAATGTCCGTACAGGATCATTGAACCACAGCAGTGACCAACTTGAGACTCTACCCTAGTTTCAGCTTTTCTTCTCTCCTTCTTTCCCTTTCCTTTTCCCTTTCCTTCTTTCTGCCTCTGTTCCCTGGGGTCACTTCCCAAAATAAGCTACCTGCATACAATCCCTGGCCAAGTTTTCCATGGAGAAGTTAGGTGAAGAAAGCCCTCTCCTTCATTTAATATCTTAGGGTTTTAGTTTTTCTCATAGCACTTATTACAACTTACATTAATTTTATTTATTTATACAATTATTTTTTTCTTCTATGCAATCCTAATTCTATACAATTAGAATATAAACTCCGAAGGGCATGAACCTGGGCATTTTCAACTACTGTTGTTCCTCAGCAACTAGTGTGAATCGCTTGGCACAGACACACTATCACTAAATGTATATAAATGAACACATCTCTAAAATGCTACATTTTAAGAATGATGCTTGTATTCTAAGCATTGAGAGACAGTATAGCATACTGGTTGAGAGCATACAATCTGAAGTCAGACTTTCTTGGGTCACTCCCTGACTGTGCCATTTAAGTACCTCAGTGGCCTCAAGTCAGTTATCAAATCAGGCTGGACATCCCAGTTTGTAAAATTGGATTAATAATAGTACCTAAAACATGGGTTTGTTATGATGCTCAAATCAGTTACATGTAAAGCACTCAGTACAGTGCCTGGCACATAATAACCACCAAATATACTTTATTCCTTTAATCTTCCCCTTTTTATAGTCATTGAATAAAATTCAGACTTGCACAGATGTAGTATCCATTCTATATCTTTCATATTTGTTAGTCCTCTGGCTTAATTTTCCAAGTATGCCTGAGTTGAATAATATCAGTCTAATGACCCCTAGCTGAGAATCAGAGGATTTAAGGGTGTGGTACTGTAAATATTACACGTCTTTGATTCCCCCCTAAGAAGTGCTTTGAGAACATACTTAGATTAATCAAAAGTAGACAAAGACTTGGGGCACCTGGGTGGATCAGTCCGTGGGGTATCTCACTGTTGATTTCGGCTCAGGTCATGGTCTCATGGTTCGCGGGTTCAGGCCCCATGTTGGGCTCTGGGCTGACAGTATGGAGCCTGCTGAGGATTCTCTATCTGCCCCTCTCCTACTCACACTTTCTCTCTTCCAAAATAAATAAGCAGCAACAACAACAACAACAACAAAAAGACAAAGACCAGTGCTAATGTGCAATATGTTAGTTTCCTCTGTTTCTTGTCTTTTTAGGGCTTACTTCCATGTGATTATATTTTAAAGTTGTAGGCTAGAACCACAACTGAAAAAGCTGATCATGATCATATTTCCCTAAATGTTTTGTGAAATTATAATAATTTTTAAATAATCATTTAAAGCAGTGATTAAATGTTACATTGAGAAATGCTGCTGGAATGAGGGTTGGAATAGATGACATTAGTGATATGAATATGTATTATGGGCTGTTTAGTCTCCTATTCCCCTCCCTTTCTGGCCCATCAGGAGCAAGGCTCTTCTCTTCCAGGTAGAAAGAACTCATGTTCCATAATATTGGCATTGTGTGGGTCACTCTGATAAGACAGTTTGTGCCTACTTAGGGGCTGGAAAATGTCAGTGCCTTGGTTCTACAGCAAAACCTAGAAAGCATTCTGCTTGGTCACCAGCCTCCCTTCAGGTGGCTGTAAGAAAGAAGTCAGAGATGGTGGGTTTCAGTGCTGAAAACTTCAATCCAAGACAAAGAGACTGTGTGTCAGCATGTGGGAGGGTGGCAGAGAGGTAGATGCCTGGATGTTGCTCTTGGGCTGTGGAAGGGAAGCAGTGCTGGACCTCTCCTGTCATGTTACTTCAGCTTCCCAACTTGCAAAGAAGAGCATGCCCCACTCCTCTGACTTCCCTTTTAACTTCCTTTTCTTACTGATCCCAGCCTGCAAGGAAGACAGGTGGCTAGGCCCTGGGTCAGGGTTGGGTAAGGCAAGTGGCCGAGCAGAATGGCTAGGAAATAAGATGATGGTAGAGAGAGAGGGATTATGACTCAGGAGTTTCCCTCTGAGGTGGTGCTACAGTGTGCCATCATAACATAAGAGTAGTAGAATAGGGAGGCAAGAAGGTGTGGTGAAATGTTGAAGAGAGGAGATCTGGGCCCTGATTCTGCTGCTGGCTAGTTTTGTGATCTTCTCTTTGAGCCTATTTCCTGGAGAATGGACAAATGATTTTCTAACTTGGGCAGTTGGTGATTTTCCATCAGCAGATTTTTAGCCCTTCACTTTGTGTAGTCTGATTCTACCTACATCTCACATTTAGGTGGTCTTGACCTTACAAAAGTCAGCAGGAAGCTTAGGTGGTGGCTTTTGCAACAGGAATCTGATTTTAAATGCTATTATTTTTCAAGCACCTTAAACTAGTTCTTGAAGTCTATTTTTTAGTTGTTGTTGTTGTTTTTAATCTAGAAGACTATGTTTCAGAGTTGCATTTAGCCTATGACATGGTGTGCAGTGTGGATGGCTGAGCTCCATAAAAATGATAAGATATCCTGAAATTGTATATGTGTGTACGAATGCATATGTGTGTGTGTATGTGTATGTATACATATTCATGTGTGTATGTGATTGGGTTTATTTATTTTTTTTTTTTAATTTTTTTTTTTTCAACGTTTATTTATTTTTGGGACAGAGAGAGACATAGCATGAACGGGGGAGGGTCAGAGAGAGGGAGACACAGAATCGGAAACAGGCTCCAGGCTCCGAGCCATCAGCCCAGAGCCTGACGCGGGGCTCGAACTCACGGACCGTGAGATCGTGACCTGGCTGAAGTCGGACGCTTAACCGACTGCGCCACCCAGGCGCCCCTGTGATTGGGTTTAAATAGCATATCACTTTTTCAAAAGTTCCTTTATGGCATTCCATGTGATTTCAACACAATTTTGTTATATTCTATTTTATCTCCATTATTTTCTTGCCTCATTGCCATTCCTGTCCATATTGCTGTGCAAAGCAGAATTTTAAGAACACCTCAAGGTGTTTTTAAATTAAGAGTAAACAGCTCTAGCCGACACCTCCAGCGTGGCACAGTGACACAAGCCAACACAAACAGGGAGTGGGAGGTGTGCTGACAGCTCTGAGCACTGAGACCTTAGGACTGGTTTGGTGAGGCAGACCCAGAATCAAGCAGTGACTTGTGGAGGAGCCAAAGAGGATGCAGTCATGTTGTCTCTTGTTCCAGCTCCCTGTACAAGGAAAGGAAATTCTAGAAGGGGATGAGCCCTTCTTTTAGTCAAAGCAAGAGAAGATACATGCACAACTTGGGTGGGAAGGCAAGTCTACAGATGCTAACGCAGCACCTCCTATATAAGGTCTTAGTGTTGTTCCACATATCTTCTTTTGTGTTTAGTGTCTGGAAGCAGTAACTAAAGCTCCAACATTATCCTGCGTATTAATTAGGATATAGGTTGGGTCATTGTAATGACAAGATTCCCAAATACAGTGGCTTCAATAAGAGAATACTGTTTCTCTCTTACACGGAAGCTCAGGTATCCTGTCCAGAGTTGGCTGGTAAATAATCATGTTGGTGACCCTTCTCATGTAAAACACCTTGCTCCCCTAAATGTTCTTCAGTTATCCTATTTAAAAATGAAGCTACTCCATAGCCATACAATAAGTCTCAAACATCTAAGAGAGTTTGTAGAAAAACAAAGGAAGTAGAGAATATCAAGCATGCATCTCAGTGGGTGTTCGCAGTGGCGCCTAGAGGTTACATGGAGCCTTTACCACATGGTTTATAATATTTCCTCTGCCACTTGCTAGCCTGTGGGCTTGGGCAGGTTACTTAACCTCTTTGTGCCTATTTTTTACAAAGATGATAATAGTACCTCCCTTGTCGGCTTGTTGTAAGCTTACATGTATGACTGAGTTAATACATGCCAAGTGCTTAGAATAGCATCTAGACAATAACTTAACCCAATAGCAGACACTGTTGATTCCTTACCCATATCCATTGGTACTCACCTTCACCATTTTGTAAACTCCAGATGCTTTTATACTGTAAGAATTTGTGACTCTCCTTCCAGGCTCCCTCTGGCCTCTGGGGGTATGCTCTACTGCATGCAGGACAAACTGTATGTGCTGAGAAGTTAAAAGATAGCAAGTAGCCTGCAACCAGGAGGTTGAACAGTCCTCAACATCTGTCTTATTCCTTCAGTGAGACAATGCTAAGGCATTTTCTACATCAACCTGCAGAGATCCCCAGGACAACTGAGCCCTGACTGTTCACATTAGCAACCTGCTTTTTGGCATATTCGTATTGCTTCCTTGCTTTCCATGGTTCATTTCCATACCCTCCTGATCTTCCATCTTCCTGACATCACCACCCAAATTAACTACCTGTATTCATCATTAGCCTTTGGGAAACCTCAGCTAAGGTAATTTTCACTTACTATACACTTTTGCCCAACCGCGATGATCTTAGGATGAACTGTGATCCTGGCAGCCCTAACCCTTCCCTTTTCATACACCTCTACCTTCTGGTGTCCCTTTTCTCACTTTAACAGTTACATCTGCACCAGGATGAGACAAATGCAGACACCTCTACCTCTCAACACCCCCTCTCCCCTTGTCCCACACTGACGTATATAGAGTCCCATGAAAGCCAGGCCACAAAGGAAATGGAATGTTGTGGCAGAGAATATTCAGTATCTTTGGAGGCTGGTTGCTCTGCCTTACTTCCTTCAGGCTTGTTCTGATTTCTCTTGGGGTCTGCACACATGGCATATTGCTTAGATCTGTGCCTGGGTTATGATTACACATTAAATCTGAGACATGGGGTGGACCCAGGTACACAGCTCTACATCCTGTTGTGATGGATAAGCATTCTCTTTCCATTTCCTCCCTGGGGCAGAGAGAGGATGGAAGTGTTTTTCATGAAGACAGGAAATATCTTCACTACTGCTTTGTGAACTAGATAGAATGATCTTTAAAAAGCAGGTCCATTGGAGTGAGGAGAGATGATATGTGGGCTGGATTTTCGACTGAATGATTAAACAATAGTGATCTCTGTGGCCACACCCTGCTATTTTACACAAGGTGGTGGTGGGTGGGGGGACAACGTGGCAAGATAAAAATCAGTGTTTACCACTTTAAAATGTACTGTCATTTCACTGTTACATTTATGCAAGACCAAGTTCCAAGGAGCCCAAAAATAATTCAGGTAATCCTCATTCTGCAGAATTCTAATATGTGTGAATTTCAGTCACTATGGTTTCCTTAGTTTAGTTAAAGGAAAGCAGTCCCCTCCAACAACACAGTTAAAATTTCAGTTATTATGGCGAATGAACTGTGACTACTGGCATAGAGGATGAACTTTGCTGCTGTCAGTACACAAATCATTTCTGAAATATGTGCATCATGATTAGTTATTTACCAGTCATGTTACTTCTTTCAGAACTCAGTTGACAATTGGTCACTGGGCATCTGTTATTCAGTTTACCCACAGACAGCAAAGTGTGTAGTTGTGTTGCCTCTTTGTCTTCAGTTATAACTCATGTGACAATTTACAAGATTATCAGTGGAATGAATTGTCCAACAAAAACGGAAGAGGAAAAAGAAACAAAAAATAATAACATAGAAAGTAAAATTCAAATTGAATGTAAATGGAGTTTAGGAAATACACCTGAGCCTAGGAAGGTTGACACTGGAGCCATTTTAGAGATTCAAGATAAGCAACAAAAGGAACTTAGTGACGATGAACTTATCACCATAAACAAGGGAATTACAAAAAGATGAAGATGTCCCAGGGGAAATGATGCCAGCCCCCCTCCCCCAAAAATATGTGTATGTATATATATGTATACATATATATATACATATACATACACACACACACACACACACACACACATATATATATATATCACACTAAAGACACTTACATATCTCACTGCCTGGAAAGTGCAAAGGATAAAATGGTGAAGCTGATCCAAATTTAGTAAGGACACTAACAATTTACCAAGGCATGGAAAAGATACTTGCTCTGTATTATAAATTATATGAAAGAAGGCAGGTACTGCTCTAATTATTCTAGGTAAGTTTTTACAAAGAAATAAAACACTTCAATTCTCAATATTTCTAATCAGCTTTTCTTCATTTCCCTATACATTTATAACTGAGAGTGAGAGTGTTTTTAATATTTTAACAAAAATTTCTAAAGGTCATGGACCAATTGTAATTTCCCCAGTGATTATTAAAATCATTTTGCAGTTTCAGCCTGCACATCATTTTTACAATGTTGTTTACAGTGCAAGGACTGCCTGTACTTGAAGTTTTATCTTATTTATTAGGAACATGAAAACACATGGGCTTTGGATCCTGTGTGCCTGGGTTCACATCCTTACTCTAACACTGAACTCCTTGCTGTCCACTGCTTGTCAAGTACACCAACTTGAGATTCAGTGTTCATATGTAAAGAACAGAAATAATAATATTTACCACATGGAGTTCTTGAGGCCCTGGATGAGAAGGCCTCTGGAAACCCACTTGACATTCAGGAAGCATTAAAAAAATAAGCTCCATGAAAGTGGAGACCCTGTCTCTTTTCTTTGTTGTAGTATCCCTGGCATTTAGAGCAAAGCCTGACTTAAAGTAGTTGCTCAATAAATTATTTGTTGAATAAAAGAATGAAGAGTCACATTTAGCATTCAAAAAATATTAGTGACTTGATTGTCTTCCTGTTTTGCTTACTTCTTGGATGCTGTACAGCTTCAGAGAGTTGAAGACATCACGGGATCCAGTTCTACTGAGAAGCCAGTTGGTTTATCATTGACCTGTAATATTGTCCATCTCTTACAGTCATGCCTTGTTGGTCCCTGCCCATTTGGTTGAGGCAGCAGGGCCACTCAGCAAGGTTAGCATTTTTCATATAAGTAGGGAACTCATAGAAATCTGGAGGAAACACATTAAGACTTCAAAAATGGGAGAAGAAAAGAATAATTGATTTGCAAATAAAAATATTTGGAAAAATTCAGCCTCACTAGTAACCAAGGAAATACAAATCAAAACCAGAAAGATGTTTTCTTTGTGATCACATTGTCACAGACTTCCAGAGTGATGGAGACAGACTAGTAAGAGTGAGGTGGCGCAGACCTTTTCTCAACTGCTTTTTGCTTGTGAGCTTTGCTATCATCCTTTTGGAAAGCAGTTAGAACACAAGCATCATCAGCCTTTGACTTAGTAATTTTACTTCTGGAAATTGATCTTGAGAATTCAATACAGATGAAGCTTTAGTGTGAAGATTTTCATCACAGTGTTATTTTTAGAAGTGGAGATGGGAAACTACATATATGTCTGAAAATAGGGATTGTTTAGGTGGAAGATGGAATAAGCACTTTCTATTAGGTAGTGCATGTCTATAAAGAGTTTGTGCATAAAGAGTACATGTCTATAAATGTGGTAGAACATTGTATAAAATATATTTTTAACTACACCTAAAATCCAAGTACTGATGCCTTAATGCCACTCTTGAAAGAAAATACTCCAAATGTGAATAATTACCATTTGTTATGGCTCCACCATATTCCAGGGGCTTTGAATATTTTATCTCTAATTGTCACAACAATCCTGCATGGTAGATATTATTATGCCAATTTTACAGATGAGAAAATGAGGCTGAGAGACCCAGGTAGCTTTTCTGAAGCACCAGCTAATTATGTATATGTGCCTGACATTAAAACCTGCACTTGCCTGCCAAACAGGCTCTTTTCCTTGTTTGGTTGAAGTTTGTTCTTTTCTGTTTTGTTTTTTTAATTATGAAAACAATTTTCTAAAATTTTCTAAGTTTTTGTGTTTATTTAGAAACATAGACCATAACCATAAACCTGGTGAAAAGAAAACAGTGCAACCATTATAAGTTGTTTACTCACTCTGAACCTCAGTTTCTATCAAGTAAATAAGCCCTATCCCCACTCACTTTGTAGGGTTCTATACTGAAATTCATGTGAGATAGCAGACAACATGTATCAAACCTTTTGAAGTTATAAAAGGAAAAATGCTCAAGTCTTAAGTGTTCTTATTCTAACTTCTTAAAAAATTTGATTTACTTTAGTTATGTATTAACTATCGTTATTACTTTAAATAATACAAGAGCTAAAAACCTTCAATAGAATGAGTGCTTTCTCAGTCACAGATTTTAATGTCTATCTCAGTTAAGAAATGGGAGGGTCATTGTTTTTGCACAGTTGATATGGAAAATGAAGCACATGTCCAGCATTCTTTGGGAAAGGAAGTAGAAAGCTTCCCTATCAGATGTTTTGGAAAGAAGGTAGCTGTGGAATAGGCTGGGAGTGCCAGTCCAGAGCTTTCCAAAAGCATTTTCATTGATTCTTGTTGAATATTCATGGACTTGAAACTTTCTGCCTCTGATTGTCCATTCTCTGAGTCTGGCACACTGCAGCCAATGGTTTTCTGGTTGTTTTCCTGAGGGTTTCTTGGTGGTGTTTTTGCTGAACATTGCATTGTGTGAGTGAGTGAGTGAGTGAGTGAGTGAGTGAGTGAGTGAGTGAGAGGTGTGTGGGTATGTTAAAGCACAGCCAGATCCTGGGCATTTATAGAGCATTGCCTTCAGGGACTGTTTATTCTGGACTCTCTCCAGGATGCCAGACTCGTTCTAGATGATTCGTTCTGACAAAAGGACAAGGCTTGGCTCATCCTCAAAGATTATTCAGATTATGCACCTTGCCAGTTTATTTGTGTTTTGCCCCAGAGGGCATCCTGCAAGCCCCCGGAAAAACTTAAGAGATGTGAACATCTTGCTCTTTCTGCACCCAAAGAGAGCCTCCTGATCAGCTTCCAGGGAAGTAAGTAGAAATGTTTGGCTGGGGCAGCTACAGCTTGACTTTCCCACAAAGTTCAAAAGGTTATTTAGTCAGTGACTCCCTCCTGCCACCTGCTTGTGTGCAGCTACAATTTTAACTGCAGGATTGCCTGCCTCCCAGATCATTTAAGGAAGGTGACTTCAGAGTGCAGTGCCATGTGGGGAACTTGCTAAAAAGAAGTGATTTTTTTTTCTTCTTCTTTAAGAGAGAGCGAGAGAATGTGGCATGGAGTCAAAACATCAATTAAATATACAATTGGCTCCATTTACATGATAAGCTTTGAGTCCAGCCTTAGACACTGAATAGTAGCTTTCTCCCCGCACAGGATGCAACCATAAAGTGGGGTGCTTCAGGCTGGCTGGAGACTGCTCAGGCCCTTCTCTCTCAGCTGTAATAACATTCACTGTGATGTACATCCCACCAACAGCATTCAGCCTTGGAGGAAGTTTAGTTTGGCTGATTTAAACTTAAAAAAAGGAAAAGAAAAGCTTTTTTTTCCTTGTTTTTTCCTCAGGATTAGGCTGCAGTTTTGAATTTGTTGTTGTACTCCCTAGTACTTATTTATATGTGGAAAAATGCAGTCCCATGTGTTGATCACAACCTTTGGCAGACTCTGGTAAGATCACAGCTGAGGTGGGAGCTGATTGTAAATTGTTTCCATGAGTGTGTTAATTATTTTCTTATTGGACCCTTTTTTCTTTGTATAGCACTTGGGTGTATGGTCAAGTGATAGGTTTTAAAAATTTACATAGAGAAGACAATTTTCAGAGAAACTAGAAAAACAATATGTAACAATAAAGGAATGGATGTGTTCCAGAATAGCAAAAGTTTGCAAACTTTTTGTGACAGGACCTGGTAGTGTAATTTTAGGCTTGTGGGCCATTCGAGCTCCATCACAACTACTCAACTTTATTATTGTAGTGCAAAAGACAACAGTGGTCTATGGATTAGACTGTGATCCAATAAAACTTTATTTACAAAGTCAGGCAGTTGTTTGCAGGCCCACCATAATTATGGTGTAATCTATCTGGTATGTTGCTTTCAGCTGAAAATAAGGAAAAACCTAACTAAAGGTAGCCTGAAAATCACATTAATCTCACATTAGAAGATCATCTCGTGGGGTGCCTGGGTGGTTCAGTTGGTTGAGCATCTGACTACAGCTCAGGTCATGATCTCACTATTGGTGAGTTTGAGCCCCCTCATCGGACTCTCTGATGACATCTCGGAGCCTGGAGCCTGGAGCCTGGAGCCTGCTTCCAATTCTGTGCCTCCTTCTCTCTGCCCCTCCCCCACTCATGCTCTGTCTCTCTTTCATAAATAAATAAACATCAACAAAAATTTAAAAAAGATCCTCTTGCATAAGAAGAAATCTAATAGGAAAGTCCCAGGGCTGGTTAATTAAATCAGTTTGATGATGTCATCAAAGGTCCAAGTTTTCTTCAGTCTTTCTGCTCTCCCACCTTTAGCTCATTGGCTTGTTCTCAGGCTGACCTGCCTCATAGTTACAAGATGGCTGCCATGGTTTTAATGTTACAGGTAGATGCAACAACATTCAGCAGAAAAATTAGACTCCTGCCCACCTCCCACCCCCCCACATTTCTTTTTCTAAGAGCAATAAAATCTTTCCAAGAAGAGCCTTCTGTTTCATAGACTATGTCTTATTGACCAGAACTGGGACAGAACGTTTCAAGAAGGATTTGGACTCGGTCACTGTATTAGCTGTCTACAGCTCCTATGTGACATCAAACTCGGTGATATAAAACAATCAAAATTTCTTCGGTCACAGTTCTGGAGTCTAAAATCAGTATCACTGGGCTGAAATTAAGGTGTTGATAGGGTTGTGCTCCCTCTGGATGTTCTAAGGGAGAATCCACTCCTTGCTTCTTCCATCTTCAGGGTGCTGCTAGTGTTTCTTGTCATGTGGCCACCTCAGTCCAGTCTTCAAACCTCTCTGCTCCATTTTTGTATCACCTCCTTTGTGTGCCCATGTGAAGTCTCCTTTTGCCTCTCTCCCTCTTTTAAATGTGGAGCTCTTCATGAATTTGTGTGTCATTCTTGTGCAGGACCATGCAGTTTTCTCTATAGTATTCCATTTTTGGTATGTGTATTGTGGAAACTTCTCTCTTGTGATGACACTGATGATGGCAGTTAGGGCCACCCAGCTAATCCAGCAAGACCCTTAACTTAATCACATCTGGAAAGACCCATCTCCCAAATAAGGTGACATTTATAGGTCCAACCATTAGGATGTGATAGCTTTGGGGGGCATTATTCACATTGCTCATTTCTGTTAGAGTAACAGAAAACTTTGACTGTCAAAGTAAAAAACTTTGACATTTTCTGAAAGAAAGCCATTAAATCAGTTCCTGGCAAGAGAGAACTACTTTGACTGCTTTATATTAGTGAAGATTTACTTAAGCCAAATAAAGGAGGTATGGACCAAAAATCATTGGCTTCAGCCAGCAGGGAAAATCTGGAATAGGATGATTAGGTAGGCAAACAACAACTGCTGTAGCATTTGCATTTGGTGATTGTTGTGTTTAGCAAAAGCATATAGTAACTTAGGAAAATATTTTGTATAAAATAAGATAGGAAAAATTTTTTATCTATAGTGTGGTCACAAGTGAAATATTCTTGTCTATAAAAAAGATGAAGAGACAATAGAGACAATACACTAAAAAATTACTATTGGTTGAGGTGCCTGGCTGGCTCAGTTGGAAGAGCATGTGACTCTTGATCTCTGGGTGACTTTGAAACCCACAGGTATAAAGATTACTAAAAATAAATAAATAAGATTAAAAAAATTACTAGTGGTTGTGTGGAGGTAATGGGAATATGAGTGATTGAGTTTTTTTCCTCTCCTTTTCTGTATTTTCTAAAATTTTAATAAAAATTATATACATATTACTTAAATTAAAAAATATATTTTAAGAATAAATCAATAGCATTATATTGTTAGATTGTAATATTGGAGTTTAAAAAATTATTTCTGTTTATTTTGTATCCTTTCACTTAATTTCTCTCTCAGTTAACTGTATCATGAAATTATACAGAAAAGCCACAGATTCTGCCCAAAATTTTTGCTTTCAAAGAGACCCAAACTCCTCACATAGTCGCTAGTTATCTTTCTGAAACACAGGTTGTGACATACATGATGCTTCTCATCAAAAACATTTAATGTTTCTCTCTTACTTTAGAAAATCTTACCTTCCTCCCATCTTTCTTTCTTTTCTTTCTTTCTTTCTTTCTTTCTTTCTTTCTTTCTTTCTTTCTTTCTTTCCCTTTGTTCCTTCCTTCCTTCCTTCCTTCCTTCCATTCTTTTCTGGCTTTCAGAGTTCTCCACAACCTCATCCACATCCTTTTCAAAGTGTCCGGCACTGGACACCCACTACGTTCAGTCATGTGCCTCTTGCACCCATCTTTGCCCATTCCACAACCTTTAATGCTCTTCCTAAAGCTGATCTCTAACTCAGGATTCTCCATTTCTCCAGCTGGAAGGGCAGCATCAGTTTCACTTGGGAACTTACTAGAAATGCAAATTCTCAGGCCCCATCTCGTATTTACTGAATTAGAAACTCTGGGGATGAGCCTATTTATTGATGCATGTTGTAACAAGCCTTCTAGGTCATTTTGATATGGGCTGGAGTTTGAAAGCCCAAGGGGTAGCTCTCTTTGTCCTACGTTCTTCATTATTGCATTCTTATATCTGTGGTGATCATCATTGACAGAATTAACCACCATATTATTCTTTCTAGAGAATTAGTTTGTAAATCAATTATACAAGCATGTATGGCCTTCCAAATGAATAACATACCTATAGTCTTATGATTTTCTTGCTGAATCAGTCATTTTTTCTTTTCTTTTTTTTTTTTTTTGAAGGGTGGAGGGACATATATATAGAGAGAGAGAGAGAGGAAGAGAGAGAGAGAGAGAGAGAGAGAGAGAGAGAATCTTAAGCAGGCTCCATGCCCAGTGGAGAACCCAAGGCAGGGCTTGAACCCACAAACCATGAGATCATGACCTGAACAAAAACCAAGAGTTGGACACCCAACCAACAGAGCCACCCAGGCACCCCTCTAAGTCATTTTTTTTTCATTAGGTAAACTGTTTTTCTCCTGTTTGTATGTATTTTATCCATACAAGTCAATGAACCTGGGCAATAATGAACATTCCTTCTTAATGATCCTCTGGATCTTATTCTAAAGTCATCAAATTCCTGCTTTTTTTTTGAGAGAGAGAGAGAGAGAGAGAGAGAGAGAGAGAATGAGTGATGGAGGGGCAGAGAGAGAAGTTGAGACAGAATCCCCAAGCAGCCTCCAACTTCTCCATGCAGAGCCTGATATAGGGCTTGATCCCACGAACTCAGGTCAGATCATGACCTGAGCCCAGATCAAGAGTTGGATGCTTAACTGACTGAGCCACCCAGGAGACCCTAAAGTCATTAAATGCCTGCTCTGAGTCTGGCATTGTCTATGATTCAAAGCCATTCCTTTAGCTGTGGTCCACTGAATAGGCCTGGTAGCACATGACCTCTCTCTGTTTCTTCTTTCTTCCTGAGCTAAACCAAAAACATACACAGAAGAATCATAGCCTGTGTATCTGGAGGCCTAAGAGAGCTGTCCCGACCCTCCCCTGCAATTTCAATTGTAATTTTATAATCTTGGGTAGATCATCTTTCCTCAGAGTCTCAAATTAATCTTTGGTAGAAGTAGAGATGTTAAGATTTTATTCTTTTGGATACATAGACTCTGATGCACTGGAATTTATGTGATTCTATAAAGCTCTTTGGTGAGGGAGGACTCAGGTCCTTCTTTTTTTTTTTTTTGTCCACTAGCATCTGACAAAAGGGTATTTTGCCCTCTACTCAGCACCCAACCCCGTGCCTGGCACATAGTAAGGGCTTAATAAACAATTGTTGGATAAATGAAAGAAATAGTGGAAAGAACAATGGAAGGATGGAAGGATAGAAGGAAGAAAGAAAGAGAGAGCAGAAGGGAGAAAGAAAAGGAGTAGTGAAAGAAGGAAGGAGAGGGAGGAAGGTGTAGGGACGGAGCAGGGGAGATGGCAAAGTGTAGATCAGACATAGCTCCTGATATGGAGAAGTGCTTACCAGAAACAGGAGAATTGGAACTGTAATACCTAACCTGTGCTAGGGTGAGAGAGAAACAGAGAGAGAGAGAGACAGAGAGAGAGATGCTCTAACAGTAAATTAGCTATTCAGTTTGGTTCCCTCCCTAGAGGATATTTTCATCAGTTCCTCCCAGGTGCAAAGGGCAAGGCCTCTCTGAGAGTCTGAGCAAAAGGGCTTTGTGAACTGTAAAGCTGAATGCAAATGGTGATTCACTGACACCACAAGCAAGGGCAAGTCTCCTGAGCAGTCCCAGGAGAGACTCTTTTGCCTTCTTTTTGTCATTTAAGTTCTCAAAATCATCCCCAGTTTAGACTAAATCCACCTCAAATGTCTGTGATTAAAATTTCCACTCTGAAAATCTGAGCAATTTAGGAATTGTAGGAACTGGACCATCTGGAGATAATTTATAAATAACACTTGCATTTCAAATTGCCTCTGTCTTCCCAAAGAGTCCTCTGTCCTGTCAGTGGGACTTCCGCCAAGGCCCAAACTGCTAAATTGGGCCAGTAACACTGAAGTCGCTAGCGGGAGCTTCTTATCTCTGATTTGTCTAAGAATTTGGGACACTTCATTGAAACATTTGTTTTTCCTCATGTGAAATGTAGGCTAAAAGTTATTGGCTATCTTTAGGTTGGGAAAGGTTTTCAGGATTTTAATGCATGTGATTTACTCATTTGACTTTATCTACTGTTAAATAATTAAAACTCAAATCAAATACTAAATAGAATTCAAAATATCCTGGATATATAGGAAGATTTGGGGGCATTAAAAAATGACAAAGTCCTCTGTTTCTTTTTCACTAAATCCTGTTGACATGAGAGGGAGACATTAATACTATCTTTTTTCCTTCTTTTCTTTCAGGTCAGCACAGCCTTAGCCACGCAGTGTGTTTCTGAAGAGTCAGTCCAGCTGTGTTAAACTGTACAATGGTGCTTTATGGGGCCAAGGCAGATAGGACCGTGCAGAGTTGATCAGCCTGGGTAATGATCCCTTGTACCATATGTCTGTGGAGTTGTCATATTGGTATTCTCTCACTTCTGCTAGTAGGAGCAGTTGAAGTCTCATGCCTGTTCATACCCTGGGATTGTGTTGTGTCTCAGATGTCATTATTTCTCAAGGAAAGGCAAAGTTTAAAAATGAACAAGTTCAAAGAGAGCTCTGCAACCTGTGATCTCTGGGATTCCACCCGCTCCCACTCCCCACACCCAAAATACACACATATATCCCTTCCTTGTCCCTAGCTAGGGGCTCTGGATTCATACATATGCCTGCAGTTGGGCTTTGTGGACACGAGGTCTTTGCATTGCTTCTCAAGCATCTACTAATGGCAAATGACAAAGTTGACGAGCTCGTATAGGAGAGGGTCATACTGAATGCATTGCGTGAGAAACAAGAAATTTATAAAGTAGGGCCCTTCTGGAGTTAGGGTGAAAACTTTTTCATTTGAGTAGTATACTGCATAACACACAGACATGTGCTATTTCAAACCTAAAGGTTTGGTATATATGTTGAGAAAGAACATATACCCATTTCTGAGAACACTGTTTGGCCAGGTAGTTTCATGATGGTTCTCTTCTCTTTTTCTCTCTGGGTCCCACAGAGTCATTCTTTGTGTAGCCTTCACATCTTCCTTTTGTTCCGCTAACATTTTATAGCATTGGTTTTCAAACAGATAAAGAAAGTTCTTTTGGATATGTATCAACATTTCTAGAAGGAAATGTATGTGTACTTTGAAAAAAAGGGTATTTAATATTATAGGAGAATTTCACAACTTGGGAACCAATGTAAGTCTACTGTTCCTGTAATATAAGCAAACAAAGTAGGTTTGATGAATTCTCTTAGCTGTAGGGAATCTGCACAAATGAGCCTTCTAAGGGAGCACCTGATGGGGCCAGGGTCTCATCTTGCTAGGTGGGTCATGTCAAGAGTTTGTTGGGTGGTTGAGCATAGCATTAAAAAAAATTTTTTTTAATCTTTATTTTTAAGAGAGAGAGAGACAGAGCATGAGTAGGGGAGGAACAGAGAGAGAGGGAGACACAGAATCCAAAGCAGGCTCCAGGCTCTGAGCTGTCAGCACAGAGCCCCATGTGGGGCTTGAACTCAAGAACCACGAGATCATGAGTCAGATGCTTAAGTGACTGAGCCACCCAGGCACATTTTTCTTTATAAAAGAGGAAAAGTATTTTTTTTTTTAATTTTTTTTTTCAACGTTTATTTATTTTTGGGACAGAGAGAGACAGAGCATGAACGGGGGAGGGGCAGAGAGAGAGGGAGACACAGAATCGGAAACAGGCTCCAGGCTCCGAGCCATCAGCCCAGAGCCTGACGCGGGGCTCGAACTCATGGACCGCGAGATCGTGACCTGGTTGAAGTCGGACGCTTAACCGACTGCGCCACCCAGGCGCCCCAGGAAAAGTATTTTTTTTTAAGGTTCAAAACACTTCTGGGCAAAAATAATAACAGGAAATGCCTGTATCTCTCTTGTAGGATGAACTGAGACAGGAGTGCCCCTGCTGTGATAGAAGCAGCATATTTAGGGCACATGTTATAAGTCCAGAAGAGAAAGGTAAGTGTTGTGTGTGAAAACAGCTATGGCTTCAATGATACAGGCATTGCTTTCATTACATGAATGCAATTGCCCTAAAAAATGGAAACAGAAAGAGGATTGAGGACAGTGAATCCACAATGGGGCCTCAAAATGGGGGTCCTAGGACCTTCAGAACTGACAGCCATGAGGCTGCAGTATTTTTCCTCAAGAAACATTTGTGATACATGTGGGGAGGGATGGGGGAACAGAGGCTGCTTCCTAATCTCCAGTGATGGTGCCCTGGGCTGGGGGTGGGAACAGAGGCCCCACCTGAGCAAGCAAATAACAGAGGTCCTTCTTAGAACTCTTAGTAGGGAGAAACTCTCTGTAGGTGACTTCATGGTGTCAATTCTGCAGGCCTTCTGAACCTACCCAGGCATGCTAGTCCCACAGTGTTCATGAGCAGAGGCTCTGGGGAACAAAAAGAGTGAGTTGGATAGGAGTGGTGACACAGGAGACAGAATCATAGCAAGGCAGGTCTAACAAGTGAGTTTTGACAGTGAAAGGAGGAGAAAACCCAGTGAGCAGTGCCAAATCCAACAAAAGTCTCCATGTCCTCATAGGTGAAGATGAGAGGGGTGAGGACAACTGGACACAATTTTGGTGGAGAGCTGGAAGGACCTTGTGTTGATGAGAAGATATGACCTCCCTATCAAGCTATGGAGGGATAATAAGCAGGACCAAGGAATACCAAGAGGTAGAAAAGAAGGATAGGCACCGCATGACATTAGAGGTCATGCCTGGGCCATCCTGAGGCTTTGCAAGAGAGAAGGATTTTGGAGAATTGCAGTCCAGAGAGTTCCCTTGTGGGTTTTCAGCTCCTAGATTATGGTCTTGAAAGCTGATGACAGGAGCCTAGAGATGGGGCTAAGTACATGGAATGGAGGAGAAACCACAGGGAATCCTAAGACACTGAGGACATGTTGGGCAATGAAAGATGTGACTCACTGGTAAGGAGGTCTAACAAAAAGCATGATCTCCAAAAATTTAGGGTATTGCTAAGGTGGCACAGGGCAATTAGTCCTCTCAATTTTAAGGAAAACTGAGCCATAAATTAGAAATGCAAATAAATATTTTAGAAACCTCTTCCCACTTCCCTTCAATATTGATATTTAATGCAAGGATTGCTCTGACCTCAACTAGACTGTCTACAGACCAAACCAGTCTGTCCCCAGAACTCTGATTCCTTACCAGCAGCCTGGATATGTTATCTAAAAGAGCAACCAGGAAAGAAGGACCCATGAAAATCTAGGCAGGAAGCACCTTCTTCAATTTTCTAAAATACAAGATAAAAAATGACAACAGCCCAGGGAGATGATGTGACAGTGGAAGGAGCAGGAAGAAACAATAATCTCTGGCACAATTCTGGCCACAATGCTAACCAGAATTTTGAGAGAGTCTGGGACAAATGAAGAAGAGAAGCTGGATCACAAATAGTATTTTATTGGGAATCACAATAAATAGGATCTTCCTAAACTCTTACTAACCTAGCTTGGGACATTTGGAAAGTAATTTAATATCTCGAGACTTGATTTCTTCCTGCATGTGAGAGTTGAAACAGGTGGTCCTTCAGGTCCCCTCTAATCCTGGTATTCTATAAATCTGGGTTTCTGGGTAGTTTACAGACTAGAACACTCTCCCAGATTTTCCAGAGCGAATACTGTACCTCTGATAGGGCTTCAGCCAATTCTGTGATTTTTCCTATTATCCCAGAGAATATCTCCACCTAGAAAATGCTGGGGATGGATCCTTTATACTAGTAAAAAGATTACACCAATTAGTGCTAAGTTTCCCCATAGTCCTGAGTTTACCATGCATTTTACTCTCAGTATGGTCCAAGCCATTCCTACCTCATTCATTTACCAAGAAATACATTCAGTTGGAATGTGGTACTGTTGCAAAGCCAGATGAGCCAACCAATCATTAAGGAGACCTAAACCCATATACCAAGCCCAGTATCTCAAAGAAAGACCATTGAGTTTTGCTTGGCTTTTCAGTCCAGCGATCAGGTAAAATGTGCTGGGTAGACTTTAACTATTATATGACCCTTATAATTATAGTGCTTTTACTTTGGAGCCCAGGGGAAATGTCACAGGTGCTCCAGCCTGAGCTCTGGGCCACCTGGACCTCCCCTAAGTCATGCCTGGACTCCTGTTACAAAGCAGAACTGTTTTTACTCTATTCCCAGCAGTGGACTCTGCACCAGGACTTTTGGGGTGCATGTTATCTCCACTGGGAACCCAGTATTTGTTCATTCATGCTCTCTTGGAATACTTACTGTGATGAAGGCACTTTGTGGGTACAATGAAAATTACTCTTTTGGTGTTCCTATAACATTTGTTTATTTGATCCTCTAACTCAGGAGTCAGCAAACCACAGCTCCTGCACCACATCCAGCCCTCTGCTTGTTTAGAATAGTTTTTACATTTCATGAGGTTGAAAAATAAAGTATAATATTTGTTAAATGTGAACCTTTTACTCAATCCAGACTTTATTGTCTATAAATAAAGCTATAGTAGAGCAAAACTATGGTAGGAAGAATCTAAAATGACCCCCAGTGACAATCCCTCTTGTATAATCTCCTCCCCTTGATTGTGGGCAAAACCTGTGAATATAATGAGATTTCACTGCTGTGATTATGTTACATTATACGGCAGAAGGGATTATTGCAGGTGTAATTAAGGTTACTAATCAATTGACTTTGTCTAGTCAATGGGAAAGTTACTCAGGTGGGTCTAAGGTAATCATATGAGCCCTTTAAAAGTAAAGGGTTCTCCCTGGCTGGGAGGAGAAGAGGAAGTTAGAGCGATTTCCTTCCCCTGGGTTGGAAGAGAACAAACATTCATATTATGAATGGCCTATGAGAGACCTGAGAGAGACCTCTAAGAACTGAGAATGGCTCTCACTGACATGCAGCAAGGAGGCTGGTGTATCGATCCTACAACCCCAAAGAGCTGGATTCTTCCAAACCCTGAGTAAGTTTGGAAGCAAATTCTTACCTAGAGCCTGCAGATGAGAGCTTTTCTGGCCAACACTTTCTTGTCAGGCTTGTCAGACCCTAAGTAGAGAATTCTAGGCCAATTAGACTTCTGACCTATAGAACTAGAATTAGTAAATAAGTGTTGTTTTAAGACACTAAATTTGTGGTCATTTGCTATGCAGTGATAAAATGATAATAAAAGAACTATACTTATTCATGTGCATATCATTTCTGACTGCGTTTGCACTATATTAGCAGAGTTTAGCTGCAACAGAGACCACATGGCCCACAAAACCTGAGATATTTACTAATCTGACGCTGAAAAAGTATATCAACCTGTGTTATAATAAAAAAAAAATGTAATCTCACATGAGATGTATTTGGTCAGTTTTTTGTCTGACCCAAGGCTTTCAAGAAATAGGGCTTACATTTGGAACCACTCAGCAAACATTCCTTTCATTCAACTAAATTAGGCCAAAAAACTAGTAGACACCAGGCTGTCCTGCAGACCCCCTCTCCATTCCAGTTCTTACAAGGTTGGGGAAGGAGACAGAGTGTCCATGTATTTAGAGAGAAAAAAGAAATTAGACGAAGGTGTTCTATATTGGAGGTTGTCATTTTCTACATTATGAGTTTCTGTAATGGTTGAATTTATGTAATAAATTTTTATTAAATTAGTAATAATTATAACATTATTTTTAAAGGCTACACTGTGCTTCACTTTGTTCTTTCTTGAGGCAGTGGCCTGGAGAAGATAATGTATGAAAACTCTTGCTTTGTGACTAGAATTCATTCCACTGCTTCTTGATTTTTCTTCTCTTCATGATGTCCCTTTGACCTTAACAGTGGAATAAGTCAGGATAATCCAATTTTTCATTCACTAATATTGGTGATCTAGGAGAGTAATTTTCAATGATTTTAGAATTTGTATCTTCTAACACACACACACACACAAATGAAAAGATTTGTCATTGTATGTATTTAGCTTTGAATTGAGTTAAAACTCATGTGATTCTGAGGATGGGGAGAAGCTGAAGAGGATGTATTCGTGTCCTAGGGTTGCTGTTACAAATTACCACAAACTAGGAGGCTTAAAAACAGAAATTTATTCTTACAGTTTTGTAGGCCAGACACCTAAAATCAAGGCAGCACTGATTCTTCTACGGGAAGTCTCTCAGGGAAGGTTCTAAGGTTCTTCTAAGCAGTTTCTAAAGGAGAATCCATTCCATGCCTTTCTCCTAGCTTCTGGTGGCTGCTGGCAACTCTGAATTCCCTTGGCTTTTAGCTGAGTAACTCCAGTTTCTGCCTCTGTCTTCACATGGCCTTCCCCTCTGTGTGTCTGTGTCTCAGATCTCTCTCTGCCTTTATCTTACGAGGACACCTGTCACTGGATTTAGGCCTACCCCAAATCCAGGATGATCTCATCGTGAGATCCTTAACTTAATTACATCTGCAAAGACCCATTTATTTACCAAAAAGGTCACAGCTGTGGCTATGAGGGTTAGGACTTGGACATTTTTTTTTTTTTTGAAAGCCACAATTCAACCCACTCTAGAGGTATTTAATATGTTCTCAGAGCTTATAGGGAAGACTCTCAATCTCATAAATAGCAATTGAAATCAACAAAGATGTCCTATATTGTAGTGAAAGTTATTTTTTCCCTCATAGAACTTTATGGATACTCAGCGTTTCCCTCTGTTATCCTGTGATTATAGGTTGGACAATTCCTCAGTGACGAGGCATATGAGAGATGGCAAGCCTTCACAGTATCTTATATGGGTACCCCTTTTTGTCTTTACCTTTTTACCCATCTGGACAAAACCAAAGAATCATGCAACATTAGAAGTGTCAAAAGTCAGAGTAGTTATCCTCAAGTGTTAGATCCAGGATAGAACCCTGTGGAGCCTTTCTGTAAGTGGAAAATTGTTGGTGTTCTCTAGCAGAAGAGGATGGTTCTCTTTGGGAATGAGTCCATGCCCCTTATTGTCCATTTGGCCTTGGGAAAATCTGATGCTGTGATCTGGTTTCTCTCTCTGTAAAGAAGGTATAACAATGCCTTGCTACCTTACCACGGTGTTGTGTGAATTTGCTGACACCCATAAAGCTCCCTGAAAATGAAGAGGCTTACATAAGTCCCTGGTATTATTCTCACAGCAAATGTTTTCCCCTGAGAATAAAGTCATAAATGGTACCATTGTGCAGCCGGTGGAACGTGTTCAAAAGTTTCCGTTCACAACTAGTAGATCAAGTTGTGGGTGGCTGTATGGACTTTCTGTGCTCATGCCAAGCTGCATCCAAAACAGTCTGCACAATGGGCTATCCTGGAATGAAAAGCTGTACTGTAAGAGATGGCCAGATCATGGCATCGCATCACATGGGACAGTCCTATGTAGCCAGTGACTTCATATGCACCTTTTCTTTCTTGCACCTCTTCCAGCAGAAAGAAGTAATAGCAGAGACAGTGGCAACATGGCTGTCTAGCATGGCAGCAATTGAAAGTCAATTCTCTTCTACCACATTGAAAAACTTTACAAGGCTAAGGATGTATGATTGTGAAGGATTATAATTATAACTTTTCTTTCTTTTTCTTTCTTTCTTTCTTTCTTTCTTTCTTTCTTTCTTTCTTTCTTTCTTCTCTTTCTCTCTTAATTTTGGGGCCAGTAAAGTCATGTTACAAACCAGATTAAGTGTTCAGGTTAAGAACCTATTCTTTTTAAATACAGTTCACTTTAGTGGGCATATGTGGGAACAGTCTGGACAGAATGCCACTGGCTGACATAGGAGATAGGAGAGGATCTTCTTTCTACCATTATGAGCCCTGGAAATACTCTGAGACATGATACAGGAAAATGCCTTCCCTCTTTTAAAAGGGTTTGGAATTCTCTGTGCTCAGATGTCACACCTGAGAAAATGACAGATACTTTAATTAAATGAGAGGAAGATTAGCTACTGAAGATATTATAATTATTTTTTAAAGGAAGTCATGTTTAATTAGAGATATTTTGGGATTATACTAATAGACTTACTTGTACCAAGGTTACTCCCCTGAATGGAGAATATTCTTACATGAAAAAGCAAAGGAGGAATCACAGAATAATGGAATTTTTGAGCTGTGAGTAACCTACCTTGATATTAAACTATTTGATAACTTTTCAAATGCCCTGGACAAACTGACATTTTTTCCCTTTCTTTTCAAAGGCAACCATGGGCAAAAAATCTTGATGTTAATGGAATTAGGTCAAAAAAGTAAAATCTTTTTATTTTAATGCAGAGGCTGAATTAGGTCAAAAAAGTAAAATCTTTTTATTTTAATGCAGAGGCTGTGGAGGAGTGCTGTGCATGGGTACATGGAATTCCCTTGAGCCCTTCACTCCCATACTCCAGACACATTCTGTTTTCAGATAATCTTTGATTCATTCATTCAGTGCCCGTTTGTTGAACACCCACCATGTATTCACCAGTGCTGGAAGTACAAAAAAATAATAGGCACGTTCACTGTCTTCATGGAGCCCCTAACCCAGTAAAGAACAAAGTGACAAGTATTGTGATGGAATAGCTGAAATAACTGAAAGGAATTTCATCATTATGTCTTGCTTCAGGCCTTAATATTCAAGGTCTTGGCACCTTCTATTGACTTGACTTTTCTCCCTTGAATTCCTTTTGCCATGCATATCACGAGAACCATGGCCCATATAGCGTCACATGGTTCTCTTCTAGTTTAAGGGAGCTTCAGTCACCTCCTGGAGGATGTGGAGCAGCACAGGTGCGGTGGTCAGGGAAGGCTCTTGTTTCCAGGGAAACCACACAGCCAGCCTGGAGGACGTTGCATGAATATTTCTATGTGACTAGACCCATCTTAGACACTTGAACTGTTGCCAGAGTTTTTTCATCAGTGTACAGTCTGGAGACCCAGAGGCTGGGTAGTGCTGATCATTGTGACCAAGTTAAGAGGTTCTGAAGGAGCTATATGCCTGAACAAGGCCAAGCATGCTTATGAGCCTGAGAGACATAACAATTTCAGCACTGTGATATGCTGGCTTTTTGGTAGCTTCAAGGAAGCAGACACTAATATCTCTGATAAACTCCCTGGACCTCTGACCACAGACTGCTTTCCCCTTTCATGTTAGTCCAGTGACCAGGGGCCAGGCCATCGGGGGAAAAGAAGGGATGAGATGGAGAGATGATTCAAGGAGAAGGCAGTACATCCTCCACTCTGTTCCTAAGGCTTGGGGTATTCCTTCAGCAGTTTCACAGCAGACCCTATTAGTTACTTATTCTATATCCAGTCCTCCACTTCTTTCAAGGTTTCTTAAGGGAAGCAATATGCCTAGTTATTGCTTTGCTTTCCTACCCTGTCTCACTGCTGACAGAAGCTTATGACATAACCTGAGCCATTGAGATATAAGCTGAAGTCAGGTTGGGACTTTTGAAAAAAGTTTTGTTTTCTTGCTAAAAAGGGACCCATGTATGTGGCACCATTCTTCCTGTCCCCTCTTCATTCTTCCTTGGACATGGACATGATGTCAGGAGAGCAACAGCCATTTTGTAGCCAAGAGGCAGTAAAGATGAAGACAAAGCAAAGATTCTAGGCAAAGTGGAATAGGAAGATCCATGTATGAATGTATATATTTTTCAATTTTAATTCCAGTTGGTTAACAGAGAATTACGTTAGTTTCAGACGTACAATATAGTGATTCAACAATTCCACATATCACCCTGTGCTAAATATGAGAAGTGCATTCCTTAATATCCATCATCTATTTTACCCATTCCACAACCCCCCCCCCGGTAATGATCAGTTTGTTCTCTATAGTTATGAGTCTGTTTCTTGATTTGTCTCTCTCTCTCTCTTTTATTCCCTTTGCTCATTTGTTTTATTTCTTAAATTCCACATGTGAGTGAAATCATATGGTATTTGTCTTTCTCTGACTGCCTTATTTCACTTAGCATTGTTCTAACTCCATCCACGTTGTTGCAAATGGCAAGATTTCATTTTTTTTTTTTGTGGCTGAATAGGAATCCATTATGTATATATATCACATCTTCTTTATCCATTCATCTATAGATGGACACTTGGGCTGCTTTTTTGTCTTAGCTATTGTAGATAATGTTATAAACATCAGAGTGCATGAAATAGTGATTTTGTATTCCTTGGGTAAATACCCATTAGTGAAATTGCTGGATCATTGGGTAGTTCTGTTTTTAACTTTTTAAGGAATCTCTATACTATTTTCCACATTAGCTGCACCAGTTTGTATTCCCGCCAACAGTGCATGAGGGTTTCTTTTTCTCCACATCCTCATCAACACCTGTTATTTCTTGTGTTCTTGACTTTGGCCATTCTGACAAGTATGAGGTGATATCTCATTGTAGTTTTGATTTGAATTCCCCTGACAATGAGTGATGTTGAGTATCTTTTTATTATGTCTGTTGGCCATCTGCATTATTTGTTTTTTAGGTGTTGAGTTGTATCAGTTCTTTGTATATTTATCTCTTTTGGATACTAACCTTTTATTGGATATGTGCTTTGCAAATATCTTCTCTCATTCCATATATTGCCTTTTAGTTTTATTGATTGTTTACTTTGCTGTGCAGAGGCTTTTTATTTTGATGTAGTCCCAATAGTTTATTTTTAATTTTGTTTTTCTTGCCTTAGGACCCTATCTAGAAAAAAATTGCTATCACCCATGTCAGAGAAGTTACTGCCTGTGTTGCCCGTTTTCTCCTCTAGGATTTTTATGGTTTCATGTCTCACATTTAGGTCTTTTTTTTTTAATTTTTTTTAATGTTTATTTATTTTTGAGAGAGAGACAGAGTGTGAGCGGGGGAGGAGCAGAGAGAGAGGGAGACACAGAATCGGAAGCAGGGTCCGGGCTCTGAGCTGTCAGCACATAGCCTGACACGGGGCTCGAACTCACAGACCACGAGATCATGACCTGAGCCGAAGTCGGACGCTCAACTGACTGAGCCACCCAGGCACCCCTCACATTTAGGTCTTTAATCCATTTTGATTTTATTTTAGCCTGCGGTCTAAGAAAGTAGTCCAGTTTCATTCATTTGCATGTAGCTGTCCAGTTTTCACAATACCATTTGTTTAAGAGACTACCTTTTCCC
Organism: Lynx rufus; assembly: GCF_022079265.1. Taxonomy (NCBI): domain Eukaryota; kingdom Metazoa; phylum Chordata; class Mammalia; order Carnivora; family Felidae; genus Lynx; species Lynx rufus. The sequence continues at coordinate 124,739,270 of NW_025814823.1, read as the reverse complement.
CATTAGGTATTCTTTCCCACTTTGTCAAAGATTAATTGACCATATAGTTGTGGGTTCCTTTCTGGATTTTCTGTTCTATTCCAATGGTCTATGTGTCTGTTTTTGTGCCAGTACCATACTGTTTTGATTATGACAGCTTTGTATTTTTTTGTTTTTGTTTTTTGTTTTGTGTTTGTTTCTTAGAGAGAGGGGGCACACAAGCAAGTGGGCAAGCAGGGAAGATGGTGAGAGAGAGATTCTTAAGCCAACTCCATGCTTAGTTTGAAGCTTGACACAGGGCTCTATCCCAAAACCCTAGGATCACAATCTGAGCTGAAGCCAAGAGTCAGATGCTCAACTTAGTGAGCCATGCACCCTCCCCTGATTATGACAGCTTTGTTATAGAACTTGAAGTGATGCTTCCAGCTTTGTTTTTCTTTTTCAAGGTTGCTTTGGCTAGTTGGAGTCTTTTATGGAACCATACAAATTTTAGGATTTTTTGTTCTAGCTCTGTGAAAAATGCTGTTGGTATTTTCACAGGGATTGCATTAAATGCATGGATGGCTTTGGGTAGTATAGACATTTTAATATATGTTTCTCCAATCCATAAACGTGGAATGTCTTTCCATTTCCTTGTGTCATCTTCAGTTTCTTTCATCAGTGTTTTATAGTTTTCAGAGTATAGATCTTTTACCTCTTTGGTTAGGTTTATTCCTAGGTATCTTACTATTTTTTTGGTGTAATTGTAAATGGGATAAATTACTTAATTTCTCTTTCTGGTACTTCATTATTGGTGTATAGAAATGCAGATTCCTGTATGTTGGTTTTGTATCCTGTGACTTTACTGAATCCCTGTTATCAATTCTAGCAATTTTTTGGTAGAGTCTCTCTGATTTTCTATATATAGTATCATATCACCTGCAAATCGTGAAAGCTTTACTTCTTTCTTGCCGATTTGGACGTCTTTTATTTCTTTTTGTTGTCTGATTGCTGTGGCTAAGACTTAAAGGACTATGTTGAATAAAAGTGGTGAGAGTGGACATCCCTATCTTTTTCCTGACTTTTGGAGAAAAGCTTTCAGTTTTTCCCCATTGAGGATGATGTTAGCTGTGGGTTTTTCATATATGGGCTTTATTATATTGGGTATGTTTCCCCTAAACCTATCCAGTTGAGGGTTTTTATCATGAATGGGTGTTGTACTTTGTCAAATGCTTTTTCTGTATCTATTGAAATGATCATAGGGTTCTTATCCTTTGTTTTACTGATGTGATGTATCATGTTGATTGATTTGCAAATACTGAACCACACTTGCAACCCAGGAATAAATTCCACTTGATGATGATGAATGATTTTTTTAAATGTATTGTTGGATTTGGTTTGCTAGTGTTTGTTGAGATTTTTGCATCTATGTTCATCAGAAATATTGGCCTGTAGTTCTCTTTTTTATGGTGTCTTTATCTGGTTTTGGTAACAGGGTAATTCTGGCCTCATAGAATGAGTTTGGAAATTTTTCTTCCTTTTTTGTTTTATGGAATGGCTTGAAAAGAATAGGTACTAACTTTTAAATGTTTGGTAGAATTCACCTGTGAAGCCATCTGCTCCTGGACTTTTGTTTTTTGGGATTTCTTTGATTGCTGATTCAATTTCATTGCTGGTTATCAGTCTGTTCAAATTTTGTTTCTTCTTGTTTCAGTTTTGGGAGTTTATATGTTTCTAGGAATTTATCCATTTCTTCCAGGTTGTCCAATTTGTTCACAAATAGTTTTTCATAATATTCTCGTATAATTCTTTGTATTTCTTTGCTGTTAGTTGTTATTTCTCCTTTCTCATTTGTGGTTTTACTTGAGGATACATTCATTTAATTATTCAACTAATATTTACTGAGTGTCCACTATGTGCTAAGAACTGTTTTAGTTTGTTAGAGATATAGAAGTGAGCAAAATATACAATTTTTTTTCTCCTTGAGGTTTGCATTTTAGTGGTGACAGGAGAGAAAGATAATATATACTGTATAATAAGTGAAAGATATAGTATGTCACATAGTGAAAAGTACTATAGAGAAAAGAACAGCAGACATACATGTGGTGCGGCCCCAAATGCTAATGTAAGGACTTTTGATATTCCTCTGAGCAAATCACTGGAGGGTTGTGCATAGAGATATGATATGATCTGACTTAAATTTTAACAAGATCACACTGGCTGTTAGGTTGAGGATAGATTAAAAGAAGAAAGATAAAGCTAAGTCCCCTAATGGCATCTGTGAACAACTAAGCCAACACTAGTAATCACTTGCTTCCAGAAATCTTATCTGTGGAAAATAACTCATTATTTTTTCACACTACTCCTAGTCACATATTCCATCACTTACAGCCATGCTCATTTCTAACTGATATAGCTAGTTACCATGATTTGTTGAATATCTACTGTGTGCCGAGTGTTGTGTTAGTCCTGGAGAGACAAATACGAACATACATGTAGTTGTTATTATCAAAAAGCCTTTCCAGGGACTTACTATCCAATTCTGGGGGAACCAACAGGCAAACCATTACACAGCAATACGGCAATTGCTTTAGCAAGGTTTGTGTGGAGAATGGGGTGAGCATAAGGTAGATGGGAGAGCACCTAGCCAAGTGAAGGAGGCAGGGAAGTCTTTATGAAAGCTCAGCGGGTGATTCTCAGGTGAACAATCCAGCGAAGGGCATTCCAGCCAGAGGAACTAACTGCATGTGCAATGTAAAAGATAGAGTGTTCAGGACCTATAAATAGAGGAGTATTCTTAGGAGAGTAGAGTTTGGGAGGTGGGGAGAAGATGTAAGAAGTAATGGGAGGTTAGGCTGGAGGTGGATGGGAATGGTGATGGAGGATTTTGTATGAGTCAAAGAAAAATATGATTTATCCTTTAGCCTACAGGGAGGCAGTGGAGCCATCACTCTGGCAGTAGGATTAACAAGTACTTGTAAGGGAGTGAGACTGGAGAAAAGACAGGAATCCAGGAAACAGGCAGTACAACCAGAGCCAAGGCAGACCTGGGATGGGGAGGAAGGGATGCAGAGCTGGTAGTTTGTATGGGGTGAGAGACAAGGAGACGATCCAGGATGACCGACACACTGCATATACCTCTGCATGAATAGCCAGATAGTATTTTTGGCATAGAGATCACACCAGAAGACAGTGAACAGTCTTTTTTTTTAATGGACTATATTAAAGTATGACTGGTTTTGACATAAGCTCCTGGAGATTGTGTCTGCGTAGTTAATACCAGGCAATTCCACTCAGCTAGCTTTGTGGAAGCTAGAGGGTAGCCCTAATACCTTGTCCAGGCTGTTTGCCTTCTTCCATGTGGCTGTGTGTTCAGTCCACCATTTGAATGTATTTTATATTCTCATCATCACTGCATGATGGGTAATAATACTAACAATGGCCATAGTTTGGAATTAACATATGAAAGACATGTTACATATACTCTTCTAAATTTTGTAATAGCAATGCAAAGAAAATATAATTAACTTGAGGCCTAGAGAGGTCAAATGACTGCCCTAAAGCCACATACCTGTGAGACAGAATGTGATTTGTACTCTGGACCACCTGACAAAGACTGCTGTTTCTGCTGTGTTGCAAGGTTACCTACCTTATTATAACCCATTGTCCACTTATGATTCAGGACTCTACATTTTGTCCACAATCGCAGAGAAGAAAAAAGAGTATGACATTTACAAAATACTTTCATATACATTAAAGACAAATTCTTCCAAACATGTTTTGCCTCATTTCCATGAAGGGATTTGAGTCTCTCAGGGTTCCAAAGTTTCCAAAGGACTAAAAAGTATATAGTGACAAAACAAATTTAAGGACCAAATTACTAACTGATAAACCGTAATTTATAATACAAGACAATCCAGTTAATAAAAATCACACAGTTCCTTCACAGAGAATGGATTCAGGAAGGAATGCTTCAATTCCTTAACCACAGAGAAGAATAGAGCATTCTAGAACCTAAATGTGAGCAAGGCATAGGAATGATTATTCCAAAATCTACCCATGAGCACTTAATTCAGTGGTGGTGCACCATCACTTGGTAATTAATTTTCTAACCATCTACTGTATTTGGAGTGCTGCTTTTGGTGCTGTGAAGATGAGAAGGATGGAGACACAAGAAGAAACAAAGTCATGGGTCTCATTTCTCTAGGTCTTTCAAGAAAAGTAAAAGATATACTTTTTTTTCTGAAAGATTAAAGCAACAAAAGGTATCCCAATGACATTACTCAGGACCACAGAGTTCAATAGCTGTACCTAAGGGATCACCTGATCTAAACTTTGAAGTTCACAGATAATGAGATTAATCCCAAAAAAGTTTGTCAATTGCCTGAGGTCACAAAGATACCTGGTGTGAAAACTTGCTCTCCCATGAATCTCTTTTTTGCTGTAACTTTATTCAAAAATTGATTTTCAAGTATATAGCACATTCACCTGAAAGGGGAAAATATTTCCCTTCTATTTAATTCTGGAAAACCGTAAAAACAAAGCAAAGAAATGCCAGTCTCTCATTTGGAAGGGGCCTGATCATAGTGGGTTATTACTGTGTGCCAGTAATAACTGCACTCCAGCTTTTAAAATATAATAGCAAAATATAGGAAACAACCTCAATTTCTATCATTAGAGAACTGAATACATTAGAATCTATCCACACAATGGAATATGATACAACCATTAACAAATGAAGCAGATTTATGTGTAATTGATATAGACATAATTTAAGTGAGAAAATCAAGATGTAGATCAATGTTATATATTCCTTTAACCAGTGTTTTTTACATAGTCTCAAGTCATGAATTAAGATAAATTTTTTTTTCCAGTAATGGCTATAGTAGATATTGTCATTTGCATTGCTCCAAAACTATTAAACATTTTTTCACATTTTTAAAAGTTTATTCATTTTGAGAGAGAGAGAGAGAGAGAGAGAGAGAGAGAGAGAGAGCAGGGGGAGGGGCAGGGAGAGAGGGAGAGAATCCCAAGCAGGCCCTATGCTATCAGCTCAGAACCTGACTTGGAGCTCAATCCCATAAACCACAAGACCATGACTTGAGTTGAAATCAACATTTGGGTGCTTGACTGACTGAGCAACCCAGATGTGCCTTTTTTCACATTTTAATACTTTCCCACAATTTAAATCCGTTTTACATGTAGAATAATAAACGATACTACATTGCCATTTCCCATATTCCAAGTGTGAGGACATAATTTAGTTTCCATAAAAAAGATACATTTACAAAAGACTTTGATTTAGAACTTTTGTTTAAAAAGGCAGGACAGGGGCGCCTGGGTGGAGCAGTCGGTTAAGCGTCCGACTTCAGCCAGGTCACGATCTCACGGTCCGTGAGTTCGAGCCCCGCGTCGGGCTCTGGGCTGATGGCTCGGGGCCTGGAGCCTGTTTCCGATTCTGTGTCTCCCTCTCTCTCTGCCCCTCCCCCGTTCATGCTCTGTCTCTCTCTGTCCCAAAAATAAATAAACGTTGAAAAAAAAAAATTTAAAAAAAATAAATAAATAAATAAATAAATAAAAAGGCAGGACATGGGGAGTCTGGGTGGTTCAGTTGGTTAAGCATCTGACTCCTGATTTTGGCTCAGGTCATGATCTCATGATCAGGAGATTGAGCCCCATGTTGGGCTTTACACTGGGTGTGGAGTCTGCTTAAGATTCTCTCTCTCCCTTTGCCCCTCCCTCTCTCTTTCTCTCAAGAGAAAGAAAGAAAGAAAGGGAAGGAAGGAAGGAAGGAAGGAAGGAAGGAAGGAAGGAAGGAAGGAAAGAAAGAAAGAAAGAAAGAAAGAAAGAAAGAAAGAAAGAAAGAAAGAAAGAAAGGAAGAAAAAAATAAAAAGGCAGGACATGGAGCATCCATTTGGCCCCTCTTAGCAGAAGCAGTGTCTTAGAGGTGTCATGGCTTTCTGATTTTTGTTTTTGTTTTTGCTTTTGTTTTAATTGTGGCAGAGTCAAAAACTCTTTTGAGGTCAGTTTCTTAGAGCTCAGCCTGGAATCTCTTTCATCAATCCTATTAGTGGTTCTAAGTGCTTCCTGTATCCCTAAATAAATTCCTTTCTGACAAAGCTAGCTAGAGTGGATTCTGTTGACTGCAACTAAGCAGTGTTATCGGTATAAATGCTTTCAACTGTACTGTCATAGTATCCTTTACCATTATTTAATGACACCTTGGGCAGGTCTCATAGTTAAAATTAAACTTCCTGTCTAACCTTCCATTCATTTTCTTTTTACCTCTTATATCCAATTGTCTACCACATAAGGCCCACAGGCAGAGAGTGAGACATGAGCCTTCCTTTCTTACAAATACTCGCAGACTCTACCCATGGTTGCTTAAGTGTCTACTTCCCTCATTTTTTAAAAAATGTATTTAAAGAAATTTTTTTAATGTTTATTTATTTTTGACAGAGAGAGAGACAGAGCATGAGTGGGGGAGGGTTGGAGAGAGAGAGGGAGAGACACAGAATCCGAAGCAGGCTCCACACTCCGAGCTCCGAGCTGTCAGCACAGAGCCTGATGCGGGGCTCAAACTCACAGACTGCGAGATCATGACCTGAACTGAAGTCGGACACTCAACCGACTGAGCCACCCAGTTGCCCCGTACTTCCCTCATTTGTGAGAGAGAAGGGTTGGTAGAAATCCTGCATGAGTGAGGATGAAGGGAAGAGTATGGAGTTGTTGGGTGGTGTCCGGAAACAGCCTCCCAACATGAACACTGCATTCTTGGTAACTCTGATCTCTCATTCTCTTTCCTCCTCCATTGTTGTGTATAGAGTGGGAAGAGTGGAGTTAGGATGATGGTTGGGATAGAAGATTCAGTTTCAGCCTCTTGAAAAATCCCGAGAGGTCTCTAGAAATTCTCCTGACAACATACCCTTCGTTCTCAAGTCTGGGTCTTTTTGACCAGCTATATCCTATCAGGGAAAATTTAACTCATTTTCCTAATAATTTCTGGATCTAATTTTTTATGGGACAAATAGCCAGTTTTTTTTTTTTTTTAATCATAGAAACTGACCACTTAAGTCATTCATTCTCTCAGTTAAGATAGGGGCATATGGTCCAGCCAGTCTGATCCATAAGCTTTGGACTGTGAAGATGGAGTTGATGATCCTAAAAAGTAGAAATAAAGAACAAGAAACATTCTCATTATTGGTGGAAGCAGCTGGGGTGATGAGAGCCAATTTCCAGAGCCAGTAGAGACTTTCAGGCAGCCTGGCATGGTCAGTGGCCTATAGTTGATGTAGTGGCATTCTCACAGGATTAGTGGGAGGTGTGACATTGGCTGAGGGCCTAGTTACTGCTTTCTCCTTTGTTTTTGCATGTTGTGACTCTGTGTCTTCAGTCTTCCATTCAATTTTTATTTTCCCAGTAACCTTTCTAATATAATGCTATACATTTAATGCTATACATTTCCCCCTAAGCCCTGCCTTAGCTACATTTATAAATTTTGATATATTGTTTTTTCATTTTCTTTAAATTCCAGATACTTTCCATTTGTCCTTATGACTTCCTCTTTCACTCATGGGTTATTTAGTACATATTGTTCAATTGTCAAAAATTTGGGGATCTTAAAGATATTTTTCTGTTATTGATTTCTTCTTTAATACTATTATGGACAGAGAGCATCTTGGATGATTTAAATCTTTTAACGTTTTTGAGATACTGCTCTTGTTGGGCCAAGTGTCCTATAAATGTCAATTAGGTCAAGTTGGTTGATAGTGTTGTTTAGGTCATCTACATCCTTACCAATTCTCTCTCTATTTACTCTATTGGTTACTGAGAGAAAAATGCTTAAGACTTTAACTATAATTGTGGATGTGCCTTTTTCTCCTTTCAGTTTTGTTAATTTTTGCTTCCTGTAGTTTGAAGTTGTCTTGTTAAATGCATATACATTTAGGATTGTTACATCTTTTTTATGAACCAACCTCTTTATCAAAATGGAATGTCCATTCATCACTGGTAATAATTCTTTGTTCTTAAGTCTACTTTGATATTAATATAGGTACTTTGGCTTTCTTTTTATTAGTGTTTCTCTCCCTTCACTTTTAATTTATCTCTTTAAATTTAAGGTGGGTTTCATATAGGTAACATATAGTTGAACTTTCCTTTGTTCTTTTAACCCAAACAGACGATCTGTTGTTTAATTGGTATGTTTAAATCATTCACATACAATGTGATTATTGATATGATTGAATTAAAATCCACATTTTTTTTTCACTTGAGGTATAATTTACATACACTAAAATTCACCCTTGTTTTTTATACAGTTTACACACTTTGACAAAATGAATAGAGTTATATGACTACACTATGATCAATATATAGAACATTTCTATCACCCTCCAAAATTCCCTCATGTCCAATCAACCTCTTCCTGGTAACCAATGGTCAGATTTCTGTACCTATGGTTTTCTTTTTTCTTTTTTTTTTTTTTTTTTATATATGAAGTTTGTTGACAAATTGGTTTCCATACAACACCCAGTGCTCATCCCAAAAGGTGCCCTCCTCAATACCCATCACCCACCCGCCCCTCCCTCCCACCCCCCATCAACCCTCAGTTTGTTCTCAGTTTTCAACAGTCTCTTATGCTTTGGCTCTCTCCCACTCTAACGTCCTTTTTTTTTTTTTTTTTCCTTCCCCTCCCCCATGGGTTCCTGTTAAGTTTCTCAGGATCCACATAAGAGTGAAACCATATGGTATCTGTCTTTCTCTGTATGGCTTATTTCACTTAGCATCACACTCTCCAGTTCCATCCACGTTGCTACAAAAGGCCATATTTCATTTTTTCTCATTGCCATGTAGTATTCCATTGTGTATATAAACCACAATTTCTTTATCCATTCATCAGTTGATGGACATTTAGGCTCTTTCCATAATTTGGCTATTGTTGAGAGTGCTGCTATGAACATTGGGGTACAAGTGCCCCTATGCATCAGTACTCCTGTATCCCTTGGGTAGATTCCTAGCAGTGCTATTGCTGGGTCATAGGGTAGGTCTATTTTTAATTTTCTGAGGAACCTCCACACTGCTTTCCAGAGCGGCTGCACCAATTTGCATTCCCACCAACAGTGCAAGAGGGTTCCCGTTTCTCCACATCCTCGCCAGCGTCTATAGTCTCCTGATTTGTTCATTTTGGCCACTCTGACTGGCGTGAGGTGATACCTGAGTGTGGTTTTGATTTGTATCTCCCTGATAAGGAGCGACGCTGAACATCTTTTCATGTGCCTGTTGGCCATCTGGATGTCTTCTTTAGAGAAGTGTCTATTCATGTTTTCTGCCCATTTCTTCACTGGGTTATTTGTTTTTCGGGTGTGGAGTTTGGTGAGCTCTTTATAGATTTTAGATACTAGCCCTTTGTCCGATATGTCATTTGCAATTATCTTTTCCCATTCCGTTGGTTGCCTTTTAGTTTTGTTGGTTGTTTCCTTTGCTGTGCAGAAGCTTTTTATCTTCATAAGGTCCCAGTAATTCACTTTTGCTTTTAATTCCCTTGCCTTTGGAGATGTGTCGAGTAAGAGATTGCTACGGCTGAGGTCAGAGAGGTCTTTTCCTGCTTTCTCCTCTAAGGTTCTGATGGTTTCCTGTCTCACATTTAGGTCCTTTATCCATTTTGAGTTTATTTTTGTAAATGGTGTGAGAAAGTGGTCTAGTTTCAACCTTCTGCATGTTGCTGTCCAGTTCTCCCAGCACCATTTGTTAAAGAGGCTGTCTTTTTTCCATTGGATGTTCTTTCCTGCTTTGTCAAAGATGAGTTGGCCATATGTTTGTGGGTCTAGTTCTGGGGTTTCTATTCTATTCCATTGGTCTGTGTGTCTGTTTTTGTGCCAATACCATGCTGTCTTGATGATGACAGCTTTGTAGTAGAGGCTAAAGTCTGGGATTGTGATGCCTCCTGCTTTGGTCTTCTTCTTCAAAATTCCTTTGGCTATTCGGGGCCTTTTGTGGTTCCATATGAATTTTAGGATTGCTTGTTCTAGTTTCGAGAAGAATGCTGGTGCAATTTTGATTGGGATTGCATTGAATGTGTAGATAGCTTTGGGTACTATTGACATTTTGACAATATTTATTTTTCCAATCCATGAGCAGGGAATGTCTTTCCATTTCTTTAAATCTTCTTCAATTACCTTCATAAGCTTTCTATAGTTTTCAGCATACAGATCCTTTACATCTTTGGTTAGATTTATTCCTAGGTATTTTATGCTTCTTGGTGCAATTGTGAATGGGATCAGTTTCTTTATTTGTCTTTCTGTGGCTTCATTGTTAGTGTATAAGAATGCAACTGATTTCTGTACATTGATTTTGTATCCTGCAACTTTGCTGAATTCATGTATCAGTTCTAGCAGACTTTTGGTGGAGTCTATCGGATTTTCCATGTATAATATCATGTCATCTGCAAAAAGCGAAAGCTTGACTTCATCTTTGCCAATTTTGATGCCTTTGATTTCCTTTTGTTGTCTGATTGCTGATGCTAGAACTTCCAGCACTATGTTAAACAACAACGGTGAGAGTGGGCATCCCTGTCGTGTTCCTGATCTCAGGGAAAAAGCTCTCAGTTTTTCCCCGTTGAGGATGATGTTAGCTGTGGGCTTTTCATAAATGGCTTTTATGATCTTTAAGTATGTTCCTTCTATCCCGACTTTCTCAAGGGTTTTTATTAAGAAAGGGTGCTGGATTTTGTCAAAGGCCTTTTCTGCATCGATTGACAGGATCATATGGTTCTTCTCTTTTTTTTTGTTAATGTGATGTATCACGTTGATTGATTTGCGAATGTTGAACCAGCCCTGCATCCCAGGAATGAATCCCACTTGATCATGGTGAATAATTCTTTTTATATGCTGTTGAATTCGATTTGCTAGTATCTTATTGAGAATTTTTGCATCCATATTCATCAGGGATATTGGCCTGTAGTTCTCTTTTTTTACTGGGTCTCTGTCTGGTTTAGGAATCAAAGTAATACTGGCTTCATAGAATGAGTCTGGAAGTTTTCCTTCCCTTTCTATTTCTTGGAATAGCTTGAGAAGGATAGGTATTATCTCTGCTTTAAACGTCTGGTAGAACTCCCCTGGGAAGCCATCTGGTCCTGGACTCTTATTTGTTGGGAGATTTTTGATAACTGATTCAATTTCTTCGCTGGTTATGGGTCTGTTCAAGCTTTCTATTTCCTCCTGATTGAGTTTTGGAAGAGTGTGGGTGTTCAGGAATTTGTCCATTTCTTCCAGGTTGTCCAATTTGTTGGCATATAATTTTTCATAGTATTCCCTGATAATTGTTTGTATCTCTGAGGGATTGGTTGTAATAATTCCATTTTCATTCATGATTTTATCTATTTGGGTCTTCTCCCTTTTCTTTTTGAGAAGGCTGGCTAGAGGTTTGTCAATTTTGTTTATTTTTTCAAAAAACCAACTCTTGGTTTCGTTGATCTGCTCTACAGTTTTTTTAGATTCTATATTGTTTATTTCTGCTCTGATCTTTATTATTTCTCTTCTTCTGCTGGGTTTAGGCTGCCTTTGCTGTTCTGCTTCTATTTCCTTTAGGTGTGCTGTTAGATTTTGTATTTGGGATTTTTCTTGTTTCTTGAGATAGGCCTGGATTGCAATGTATTTTCCTCTCAGGACTGCCTTCGCTGCGTCCCAAAGCGTTTGGATTGTTGTATTTTCATTTTCGTTTGTTTCCATATATTTTTTGATTTCTTCTCTAATTGCCTGGTTGACCCACTCATTCGTTAGTAGGGTGTTCTTTAACCTCCATGCTTTTGGAGGTTTTCCAGACTTTTTCCTGTGGTTGATTTCAAGCTTCATAGCATTGTGGTCTGAAAGTATGCATGGTATAATTTCAATTCTTGTAAACTTATGAAGGGCTGTTTTGTGACCCAGTATATGATCTATCTTGGAGAATGTTCCATGTGCACTCGAGAAGAAAGTATATTCTGTTGCTTTGGGATGCAGAGTTCTAAATATATCTGTCAAGTCCATCTGATCCAGTGTCTCATTCAGGGCCCTTGTTTCTTTATTGACCGTGTGTCTAGATGATCTATCCATTTCTGTAAGTGGGGTGTTAAAGTCCCCAGCAATTACCACATTCTTATCAATAAGGTTGCTTCTGTTTATGAGTAATTGTTTTATATATTTGGGGGCTCCGGTATTCGGCGCATAGACATTTATAATTGTTAGCTCTTCCTGATGGATAGACCCTGTAACTATTATATAATGTCCTTCTTCATCTCTTGTTACAGCCTTTAATTTAAAGTCTAGTTTGTCTGATATAAGTATGGCTACTCCAGCTTTCTTTTGGCTTCCAGTAGCATGATAAATAGTTCTCCATCCCCTCACTCTGAATCTAAAGGTGTCCTCAGGTCTAAAATGAGTCTCTTGTAGACAGCAAATAGATGGGTCTTGTTTTTTTATCCATTCTGATACCCTATGTCTTTTGGTTGGCGCATTTAATCCATTTACATTCAGTGTTATTATAGAAAGATACGGGTTTAGAGTCATTGTGATGTCTGTATGTTTTATGCTTGTAGTGATGTCTCTGGTACTTTGTCTCACAGGGTCCCCCTTAGGATCTCTTGTAGGGCTGGTTTAGTGGTGACAAATTCCTTCAGTTTTTGTTTGTTTGGGAAGACCTTTATCTCTCCTTCTATTCTAAATGACAGACTTGCTGGATAAAGGATTCTCGGCTGCATATTTTTGCTGTCTAGCGCCCTGAAAATCTCGTGCCAATTCTTTCTGGCCTGCCAAGTTTCAAAAGAGAGATCAGTCACGAGTCTTATAGGTCTCCCTTTATATGTGAGGGCACGTTTACCCCTTGCTGCTTTCAGAATTTTCTCTTTATCCTTGTATTTTGCCAGTTTCACTATGATATGTCGTGCAGAAGATCGATTCAAGTTACGTCTGAAGGGAGTTCTCTGTGCCTCTTGGATTTCAATGCCTTTTTCCTTCCCCAGTTCAGGGAAGTTCTCAGCTATAATTTCTTCAAGTACCCCTTCAGCACCTTTCCCTCTCTCTTCCTCCTCTGGGATACCAATTATGCGTATATTATTTCTTTTTAGTGTATCACTTAGTTCTCTAATTTTCCCCTCATACTCCTGGATTTTTTTATCTCTCTTTTTCTCAGCTTCCTCTTTTTCCATAACTTTATCTTCTAGTTCACCTATTCTCTCCTCTGCCTCTTCCATCCGAGCCGTGGTGGTTTGCATTTTGTTTTGCATTTCCTTTAAAGCGTTTTTCAGCTCCTCATGACTGTTCCTTAGTCCCTTGATCTCTGTAGCAAGAGATTCTCTGCTGTCCTGTATGCTGTTTTCCAGCCCAGCGATTAATTTTATGACTATTATTCTAAATTCACTTTCTGTTATATTATTTAAATCCTTTTTGATCAGCTCATTAGCTGTTGTTATTTCCTGGAGATTCTTCTGAGGGGAATTCTTCCGCTTGGTCATTTTGGATAGTCCCTGGTGTGGTGAGGGCCTGCAGGGCACTTCCCCTGTGCTGTGGTGTATAACTGGAGTTGGTGGGCAGGGCCGCAGTCTGACCTGATGTCTGCCCCCAGCCCACCGCTGGGGCCACAGTCAGACTGGTGTGTGCCTTCTCTTCCCCTCTCCTAGGGGCGGGATTCACTGTGGGGTGGCGTGGCCCGTCTGGGCTACTTGCACACTGCCAGGCTTGTGATGCTGGGGATCTGGCGTATTAGCTGGGGTGGGAAGGCAAGGTGCACGGCGGCGGCGGGGGGCAGGCTTAGCTCGCTTCTCCTTAGGTGATCCACTTCAGGAGGGGCCCTGTGGCAGCTGGAGGGAGTCAGATCTGCTGCCGGAGGTTTGGCTCCGCAGAAGCACAGAGTTGGGTGTTTGCGCGGAGCGAGCAATTTCCCTGGCCGGAACCGGTTCCCTTTGGGATTTTGGCTGGGGGATGGGTGGGGGAGATGGCGCTGGCGAGCGCCTTTGTTCCCCGCCAAACTGAGCTCTGTCGTCCGGGGGCTCCGCAGCTCACCCTCCCTTTGTCCTCCAGCCTTCCCGCTTTCCGAGCAGAGCTGTTAACTTATGACCTCCCAGACGCTAAGTCGCGCTTGCTGTCGGAACACAGTCCGTCAGGCCCCTCCGCTTTTGCAAGCCGGACTCGGGGGCTCTGCTTGGCTGGCGAGCCGCCCCTCCGCCCCAGCTCCCTCCCGCCAGTCTGTGGAGCGCGCACCGCCTCGCCGCCCTTCCTACCCTCTTCCGTGGGCCTCTCGTCTGCACTTGGGTCCGGTGACTCCGTTCTGCTAATCCTCTGGCGGTTTTCTGGGTTATTTAGGCAGGTGTAGGTGGAATCTAAGTGATCAGCAGGACGCGCGGTGAGCCCAGCGTCCTCCTAAGCCGCCATCTTCCCAGCTAAAATCCACATTTTTTAATGCCTGCTTTTCGATTTATGATTACTCTTTATCATGACTTTGAATTTTTTAAACTATAGGCCTTTATTACCTACTTAGATAGATAGATAGATAGATAGAGATAGGTAGATGGATAATAGAATATTTGTGCCCCACCCCCCCCACTCATATTTTGAAGCTCAACTCCACGAAATTACGGTATTTGGAGGTGAAGCCTTTGAGAGGTAATTAGGTTAGATGAGTCATGGGAGTGGGGCCTCCCTGGTGGAATTAGTATCCTTGTAAGAAGAGGAAGAGAGTCCGGAACTCAATCTCTTTCCATTATGTAAGGACACGGTCAGAAGATGAAAATCTGCAAGCCAGGAAGAGGGCTCTCAATAGGAATTGAATCTATCAGCACCTTAATTTTAGACTTTCCAGCCTCCAGAACTGTGAGAAATAAATATCTGTTTTTAAACCACTCAGTATAGTATTTTGTTATGGCAGTCCAAGCTAAATAGATTAGATAGATTTTATTGCTGCTTTAAAGAAGTAACTGTTACCCTTATGCCCCCAATTTTCACTTCTCAGAACCTATGCTAGACAAAACATTAGCACAGTTACCCAGCAATTCATCATAACACTGTTCAAGGGCATTCATCATAGCATTCTTTGTAATAGTGAAAAATTTTTAAATAATCCACATTTCCATCTTTTAGAAATAATCAAATAAACTACTATATATCAATTCTGCAGAAGATTATGCTTCCATTAAAAAGAATGAAATCAATAAATGAGTACTGATAAGAAAAATACATTCAACTTAAGTAATAAAAACTAATTGGAGTACACTATACAGAGTATGGCACAATTTAAACAAACAGAAACTCTTACCAAACAAAATGTATCCTTTCTTATATTTGAACGTACATGTGAATGTATATGGTTGGAAAAATTCTAAAAGGATACAGAGTGGATGGGTGATAAGGATACACAATTGGGGAACAATGTGGGATTGGGTGAGTAGGCACAGAGAAGTTTTTCTTTATCTGTATTTTAATTTTATCAATGAGAATCTATTATGTAATTAAAAATTAATTCATTGTGATGAATGGTAACTAGGATCATAGGAAAGAAAGATACACATAAATCAGGGATTTTTTTTCCCTTTAAGACTGATGTTTTATTCATTTCAATAAAATGGGGTAAGAGATTTGGGAGTGGGGAAACAAAAGTTGTCTGCTGCCTTTTGTGATACAACAGCAACAACAAAAAGCACAGTGAGTGTCCAGGGAGTGCATGTGCCTGGGGTGTGTCCCAGTACGTTTAGTTATGCTCATTCATGCTGAGACATTACTTTTGCCCATAAAAGGAGGAATTACAACATCAAACCTGGATTATTCTCATTTCCAAACAGTCCCAAAATGTCAACACATGGCTGTCAATCTTTTGTTCTGTTCCTGTCTCACAAACACTCCCTGGAACCCATGCCAATGGTTGAAAACAGATGCAGGCAGGAACTGTTTTGACAACACTGGAAATGCCTGTGATTAGGAGTCAGGAGAGAGTAAAAGTAATTATTAATATGCTCCTAAAAGAACAGGGAGTGCACCTTTAGAAGAGATTGTTGCATGGGTCCCTACTTGTATATATTCTCATACCTAAACAAGGGCACACGTTCTTACCCAGGTTTCTCCTAAGGAACCTCTAGCTAAGTATTCCCTGCAGCATTTTCATCATGGTAAGGCAGATGTATGGAAAGTTCTTGGAGGATTGCAGAAAGGTTGGAGGATGGCAAAAGAAGGGAAAAAGTTTCCCTTCCACCATAAAGTAACCTTCACCCAGTAAAGTGGATTTGGGTATCTTTTTAAAGCCAACCGAGGGGCGCCTGGGTGGCGCAGTCGGTTAAGCGTCCGACTTCAGCCAGGTCACGATCTCGCGGTCCGTGAGTTTGAGCCCCGCGTCAGGCTCTGGGCTGATGGCTCGGAACCTGGAGCCTGTTTCGGATTCTGTGTCTCCCTCTCTCTCTGCCCCTCCCCCGTTCATGCTCTGTCTCTCTCTGTCCCAAAATAAATAAAAAACGTTGAAAAAAAAAAATTAAAGCCAACCGACAAGGGCTCTCTGAATTTAGTAGCAAGCCATGGGATGCAGCACTTGACAATACAATTACTAGTTCTTAATTTATAAGACAGAAAACCTTTGTTTAGTTTAGCTCATTGCACATAAAGTAAGGTTTCCCTTAAGTAACTTTAATTATGGACTCTTCTCTTTACCAAGTGGTTGTGTTTTTCCTGTAAATATCCTCAGTTGTGTGTAGTTTGAACTCCAAATGGCTCCACCTCTGTGAAAAATGAACCAGGAAAAAAACAACCCCACTGACCAGCACAGGGAAGCTGTCTGTGTCTCTAAGAGCTGTATGTAGAAACAAAAGTTTCCCTGATAATTTGTATTCACAAGCTTCCACTTCATGAGTTTGAGGTTAACTATATTTATATCTGTATGGTCTTAGAAACTCTTGATGAGAAATTATGTTAAAGATTGGTCTTGGGTCTGTGGTACACCAGGGTTACCTTATAGAAGTACAGACATACTTTGGAGATATTGTGGGTTTTGTTCCAAACCACCACAATAAAGCGAATATCATAATGAAGTAAGTCAAATGAATTTTTTTGTTTCCCAGTGCATATATATATTTACACTAGACTCTTTTTAATTAAGTGTGCAATAGCATTATGTCTTTAAAAAACAACGTACATATCTGGGGGTGCCTGGGTGGCTCAGTCAGTTAAGCGTCTGACTTTTGGTTTCAGCTCAGGTAATGATCTCATGGTTTGTGGGTTTGAGGCCCACATCAGGCTCTGCACTGACAGTGTAGAGCCTGCTCAGGGTTCTCTCTCTCTCTCTCTCTCTCTCTCTCTCTCTCAGTCTCTCTATATCTCTGCCCGTCTCTCGCTTGCATGCTCTCTTTCTCTCTAAATAAACTAAAAGAATGTACATATATTTTTAAAAAAAATTTATGTTTATTTTTGAGGGAGAGAGACAGAGGGTGACCAAGGGAGGGAAGAGGGAAAAGGAGACACAGAATCCAGAGTAGGTGCTAGGCTCTGAGCTATAAGAACAGAGCCTGATGTGGGGCTTGAACCCACAATCCACAAGATCATGTCCTGAGCCAGTTGGATGCTTAACTGACTGAGCCACCCAGGCGCTCTAAAAAATGTACATATCTTAATTTAAAAATGCTTTATTGCCAGGATGCCTGGGTGACTCAGTCAGTTAAGCATCTGACTCTTTATTTCAGCTCATATTCTATGATCTCATGGTTCATGGGACCGAACCCCACATTGAGCTCTGCACTGACAGTGTGGAGCCTACTTAGGATTCTCTCTCTCTGTCTCTCTGCCCCTCCCCTGCCAAGATAAAAAATAAACATTAAAAAATAGTTTAAAAATTGCTTTATTGCTAAAAAATGCTAATCATCACCTGAGCTTTTAGAGAGTCATAATCTTTTTTTTTTAATTTTTTTAATGTTTACTTATTTTTGAGACAGAGAGAAAGCATGAACAGGGGAGGGTCAGAGAGAGAGGGAGACACAGAATCTGAAACAGGCTCCAGGCTCTGAGCAGTCAGCACAGAGCCCGACGCGGGGCTCGAACTCCCGGACCATGAGATCATGACCTGAGCCGAAGTCAGCCACCTAACCAACTGAGCCACCCAGGCGCCCCAGAGAGTCATAATCTTTTTGCTGGTGGAAGGTCTTTGCTGATGGGAGGACTGATCAGGGAGATGGCTGCTGAAGTTGGAGGTAGCTGTGGCAATTTCTTAAAATAAGACAACAGTGAATTTTGCTGCATCAATGGATTCTTGTTTTCACAAATGATTTCTCTGTAGCATGTGATGCTGTTTGTTAGCATTTTACCCACAGTAGAACTTATTGCAAAACTGGAGTCAGTCCTCTAAAATGCTGCCACTGCTCCATCAACTGAGTTGATGTAATATTCTAAATCCTTTGTTGTCATTTCAACAATCTTCAAGGCATCTTCACCACGAGTAGATTCCAGCTCAGGAAACCACTTTCTTGCATTTATCCATAAGAAACAACTTTTCCATTCAAGTTTTATCATGAGATTGCAGCAATTGGGTCACATCTTGAGGTTCTGCTTCCAATTCTAGTTCTCTTGGTATTTCTTAGCATGTCTGCAATTACTTCTTCCACTGAAGTTCTGAACCCCTCAGAGTCATCCATGATGGCTGGAATCAACCTCTTCCCACAAATCGAAAATGTTCCTTAATGGCATCTGGAATGATGAATCCTTTCCAGAGGTGTTTAATTTACACTGCCCAGATCCATCAGAAGAATCACTATTTATGGCAGCTATAGCCTATGAAATGTATTTCTTTAATAAGAAGACTTGAAAGTAGAAATTATCCCTTGATCTGAGAGTTACAGAATAATTGTTATGTGAGCAGGCATGGAAACAATATTCGTCTGATTGTGCATCTCCATCAGGGCTCTCAGGTAACCAGGTGCGTTGAGCAATAATATTTTGAAAGGGATCTTTTGCCTAAATGTCCATCAACTGATGAATGGATAAAGAAATTCTGGTTTATATACACAATGGAGTACTACGTGGCAATGAGAAAGAATGAAATATGGCCCTTTGTAGCAACATGGATGGAACTGGAGAGTGTTACGCTAAGTGAAATAAGCCATACAGAGAAAGACAGATACCATATGGTTTCACTCTTATGTGGATCCTGAGAAACTTAGCAGAAACCCATGGGAGAGGGGAAGGAAAAAAAAAAAGGAGGTTAGAGTGGGAGAGAGCCAAAGCATAAGAGACTCTTAAAAACTGAGAACAAACTGAGGGTTGATGGGGGGGGGGGAGGGAGGAGAGGGTGGGTGATGGGTATTGAGGAGGGCACCTTTTGGGATGAGCACTGGGTGTTGTATGGAAACCAATTTGACAATAAACTTGATATATTAAAAAGAAAAGGGGGGATCTTTTTTTTTCTGAGCAGCAGGTCTCCACAGTGGGCTTAAAATATTCAGTCGACCATGTTGTAAAGAGATATGTTATCATCCAGGCTTTGTTGTTCCACTTATAGAGCACAGACAGAGTAGTCTTAGCATAATTCTTAAGGGCATTAAGATTTTCAGAATGATAGATGAGCATTGGTTTTAACTTAAAGTCACCAGCTGCATTATCCCTTAAGAAAAAAGAGTCAGCCTGTGCTTTCCAGCCTTGAAGCCAGGCATTGTCCTCTCTTCTGTAGGCATGAAAGCTCTAGATGGTATCTTCTTCTAATAGAAGGCTGTTTCATCTACATTGGAAATATGTTGTTCAGTGTAGCCACTTTCATGATTTATCTTAGTTAGATCTTCCAGAGAACTTGCTGCAGCTTCTACATGAGCGCTTGCTGCTTCGCCTTGCATGTTTATGTTGTGGAGATGGCTTCTTTTTTTAAACCTCATGAACCAACCTCTACTAGGTTCAACTTTTTCTTCTGTAGCTTACTCATCTCTCTTAACCTTCATAGAATTGTGAAGAGTTGGAGCCTTGCTCTGGGTTAGGCTTTGGTTTAAGGGAATGTTGTGGCTGGTTTGATTTTCTATCCAGACCACTACAACTTTATTCATGTCAGCAATAGGGCTGTGTTGCTTTCTTCTCATTCATGTATCTACTGGAATAGTGCATTTAATTTTCTTCGTGAACTCTTAGCATTCACACTTTGGTTAACTGGAGCAAGAGGCCTAGCTTTCAGCCTCTCTTGGCTTTCATCATGCCTTCCTCACTAAGCATAATCATTTATAGCTTTTGACTTAAAGTGAGAGACATATAACTCTTCATCTGACTTGAAGACTTAGAGGCCATTGTAAGGTTGTTAATTGGCCTAATTTCAGTATTGTTGTGTTACAGAAAACAGGGAGTTTCTGAGAAGAGGGAGAGAGAGATGCGGGAATGGCTGGTAAGTGGAGCAGTCAGAACATACTTAACATTTATTTATTAAGTTTGCCAACTTATATGGGCATAGTTTGTGGCACTGCACAAACAATTAGAATAGTAACATCAAAGGTCAGTGATCAAAGACACCATAGCAAATGTAATACTAATGAAAAAGTTTGAAATATGAGAATCACCCAAATGTGATACAGATACACAAAGTAAGCAAATGCTCTTGAAAAAATGGTGCCAATAGACTTTTTCAATGCAAGATAGCCATAAGCCTTCCATTTATAAAAAAAAAAACAAACAAAAAACCCAACAACACACAATTACCTGTAAAAGGTACTAAAATGAAGCCCAATAAAACAAAGTATGCCTGCAAAGTCCTGCTGAAGATGAGCTCACACTCTAAAATTACAAATTGTCAGGCAACAGTCCTCCAAGAGATAGAATTAGGCACAAAACATGCAACAGGATTAGAACCTAGGAACTAAAATAACTTAGTAATTTAATTAACAACTTATTAACATGAATCATTTTGTGATTAAGGACATACAAAGAAAAAAAAACCCAGCTATAAGAAAAGAAATGACACTTAAAATAAGAAAGAGTGAGCATGATGGAGAAGATAAAACTAGATCCCTGCCTCACTCTGTATACAAGATAAATTCCAGATATATTAGGATTTAAGTGTGAAAAGCAAACTTTAAAACTTTTGGAAGAAAACATAGAATATTATGACATTGGAATAGGAGAAGTTTTCTTGTACAGGACACATAAATCAGAAACCATAGAGGAAAGTTGGATAAATTTGAGCTTTATTAAAATGAAAAACTTCTTTGGGAAAAAGGATATCATAAAAAAGAAACAAATAGTCTGAGGAAGATATTTGCACCCTATATAAAAAGGAATCCCATAACTTAATAAGAAAATGATAGTCAATCCAGTTGAAAAAGATATTAACGGTTCACATAAGAGGCAATATAAATGGTTGATAAATGTATGAAAAGATGCTCCAGTTCACAAGTAATGAGGAAGTTGCAAATAACAACAAAAGTTGGCAAGGATGTGAGGAAACAGGAACACTTAGGCATGTAGGGGCATATGTTGGAACCACCATTGTGGAGAGAAATTTGGCTGAATCTAATAAAAATGAAGATGTACATACCATCTCTCTCACCTGTCCACAGAAGGCAGGTACTTGGTGAATACCAAGTGACCAACTGACTTAATCTGAGAAATAAAAAAAAAAAAAAGATATTTTCATTGATACAAGTGGAGACGATTGCATTTTGAATAACTTTTAAGTACCTGCTATGCCTGCCAACAAGCAAAGAAAGGCGACTAGTTAAAATTATGTATTTCAAAATAAATGGGCACAAGAAGAACTTCTTGGGAAGTGAAGGCACTGCTAATATAGCCATATGAATTTAACAACTGAAGATGAAAAAATTTAGAAGCACAAGGAGAGGAGCCAAATAGCTTACGAGCTTCCTATGGGAAGGCAAAATTAGCCAGCTCCAAAACTGTCTTACTCAGCAATACAATTTATTCAAAAGTGCAATATTGAAGTCAGATTCTGCAGTGCAAACTAATCATATGGTTCTTGGGCTTTTAGCTATAAAATGAAACTTTAAAATACTTAAATACACTTGCACAGATTGAATTTCCTGATTAAAAAAAAACTTCTGTTTCTGTTGTAGTTTTTAAAATAATTGACTCCTAAGCATCTTATTTTTCTTGAATTGGCCCTTGTGCAAAAAGTTTGTTCATTGCTGCCCTAAGTGTAGCTGTGTGTAATAGAAACAAAGGTTTAAAAGGAGGGGATTCACCTAACTGAGCAATGTCGGAGACAGTGGGAGATATTTTTAAAAGCACTGGCCTTTTTCCCATTGGAAAGCATCCACCCAGTACTATCGTGCAGGCTGCCACTGATTTGTCTCTTTATAAGACCAATCATTATAGGCACATAGAAAATAAAAACTTGAAAAAAAGCTCAACATCACTCACCGTCAGGGAAATACAAATCAAAACCACCATGAGATACCACTTCACACCTGTCAGAATGGCTCACATGAACAACTCAGGAAACACCAGATGTTGGCGAGGATGCGGAGAAAGAGGATCTCTTTTGCAATGTTGGTGGGAATGCAAGCTGGTGCAGCCACTCTGGAAAACAGTATGGAGGCTCCTCAAAAAGTTAAAAATAGAACTATCCCACGACCCAGCAATTGCACTACTCGGTATTTATCCAAAGGATATAGGTGTGCTGTTTTGAAGGGACACACGCACCCCAATGTTTTTAGTAGCACTATCAACAATAGCCAAAGTATGGAAACACCCCAAATGTCCATCTATGGATGAATAGATAAAGAAGATGTGGTACATATATACAATGGAGTATTACTCAGCAATCAAAAAGAATGAAATCTTGCCATTTGCAACTATGTGGATGGAATGGAGGGTACTATGCTAAGTGAAATTAGTCAAAGACAATTATCATATGACTTCACTCATATGAGGACTTTAAGACACAAAACAGATGAACACAAGGGAAGGGAAGCAAAAAGAATATAAAAACAGGGAGGGGGATGAAACATAAGAGACTCTTAAGTACGGAGAAGAAACAGAGGGTTACTGGAGGGGTTGTGGGAGAGGGGATGGATTAAATGGGTAAGGGCATCAAAGAATCTACCCCTGAAATCATTGTTGCACAATATGCTAACTTAGATCCAAATTTAAAAAAAATAATTAATTAACTAATTTAAAAAAAAATTTGCTCCTGTGATTTTGAGAAATGACCAAAGGGAAACTATTTGTTCTGCCACTCCCAAACCTGTGCATTTATATACCTTTAAATGAATGGATGTTTGGTCGTGTGACTAACTAGAGATCCTTCAGTAGGTTTCACACTCAAGGAACAAACACACAGTCCCAAGGGTAAGAGCAAATACCTTCTCTACCCCAGACATTGATGAATGGGCCTTAAGGCCTTATTTGATCAGGTAAGCAGGTTTAAAGGGTTAAATAAGGAAATAATGAGTGAGGTGGGAGAGGTTGCCAAGATTTATGACTTAATTCATCTACCTGCACTGCTCCTTTGCAATGGAGTGGGGGGAGCAGTGTCATTTTTCACTCAGCCTGGTGACTGTTGAAAATGATTGCCCTATTCTAGTCTAAGCTAAGTGGGTTGAAGTCTTAAAGTGACAGCAAGATGACAACTGCCCTTTCAGACTTGGGTTTTCAGTGTTTCCTTGGTTTTCAGAGAGGACAAGGGGGGATAATTAGGAAAAGGAAGTCTTATTGTAATAATGTCGGGCTTAGGGAGAGGGAAGTAGATGTTTGTGGACCTTCAAAAAGAAAGTACTTATTAAGTCAAGTTCTTCAGGCTGATAGAAAACAGAGGCACATTTTCAGGATACTGAAGGAGCCCCAGTGCTCCAGAAGGCACCGTTGATGATCGCTTCATCAGGGGTGGCTACTTTGGACCCTGGATTTGCACAGGTGGGCCTTAGCATAAAAAGGCACCTGGTGGGCATTCTAAGGGAGGAGAGTACTGTGTCCTCTTAAGCCTCCACCATCTGGTAATACTTTACAAATCCTTCATAGCTTATCCACTCCTGCTGCCTCAGAGTGCCTTTCCGTCAGAAATACCACTTATTCTGAGTCCTGTGAACACATTCGCAGTGGATATTGACTGCTCCTTCGCCCCAGTAGCTCTAGGATTTGCCTCCAGGTCATTGTATCAGAGCGTGTAAGAACTGCATTGTTTGGTCAGAAGAGGAATTTTGCAAATAAGGAAGTAAGACCCAGATTGGTGAAGTGACTTGCTAAACTAGTCACTGGAAGAACCAGCTCCTAGACTAGCAGTAGTCTTGTGCTGGGTGCCTTATCCTTCAATGTCTAGGGATAGAGGGTGTCCTGGATCTGGGAGAAATCTTTCAGGAAAAGGGCATTTTCCTGTCTTCCCTGTCAGGTCTTCATATCCTCCACTGTCCCCACCCCCTTGCACTGCCCCAAGCCACTTCCAACTCATTGGAGACTACTACTCACTTTAAACCCCACACAGCAAGAGACCTGGAAAATCCCTGGGCCATGAAGAAGTCCTGGAACAAAACCAAGTATCTGCAGACCTAGCACAGCAGGTGGTGAAGTTACATCTCTATGCAATTTAATTACAAAATTCTCTTTGTGACTGAAGCGTAGGGAGAGGTTATTATTTTTTTTTTAAAGACCCAGTTTCCCCCTCTTGCTTGGTAACCCCCAGGCATTTCAGCTCATGAACACAACGGACCTCTAAGTGTAGGGCAGGAAAATGCACTTGTACTTCTCAAACATTTCCACTGGCGAGTCTGGGAATTTTTAGAAAGGCAGCCTAGCACTGGGTTTGAGTAGAGTTGCTTAGAGTTCTGGTTCTCATCATGTTTTTCTCAGTGTTTGTTTATAAAATTTGCAGACTTTATGTGCTTTCAGCTTTTGAAAAATGCATTAATAGCCTTTAGAGTCTTTTGGTAGCGTTTTTTGTGTTCCTTTAAGAGGCATATCTCCAAAAGATAGGGTTTCACTAATTAAAGCCAGAGAGCAGACTGGAGGGAGTGGCCGCAGGGCTCCATGCAAGGGGTGAGGAATTGGTTCTTTATTCCTAGGACCCTCCATCTCCCCTCCCTCTGCTGTCCAGATGAGGAAGCGTATGTGTGAGATTATGTTTGCATGATAAAGAGGTATACATTGCATGTGGGAAGGAATGAAATCATCAATAGATACCATTAGTCATTTTAAGTAAAAAGCTAATACCTCTGTGTCCAATAACTGAGATATTGTGGTTAGAAGAAAGATACAATTTTTACAGGTAATTGAATTAGAAACATTTTTATAGGTTGCATTTGCTCAAGCTACTTTATTTCCCACTGCTTCCTAGTGTTGGCCCTGGGGTTCTTTCCAGCAGAACCTTCACTGTCCATCACTGCAATGTGCTTGTTACTCTCTCTGCCTTCCTTCCAGAGGCCCTTTTCCTCTGGCCCAGCCAAGCCCTGCCTTGGTTCCAGCCCACTTCCCAGCTCACTTCCCCCATTGGATGCCCTCTTAGGTAAGTCTGTCCATGTGTATGGTCTGAATGCCTCATTACAGTAAACAGCTACTGGCTGCTGTTTTATTCATCTGATGTCTTTTCCCCTCTTTGCCTCATGGTGCACCTCCTTCTCCTTTGGGAGAACTGTGTATCACTCACTCTGTATGGTTTCTCTGGTGTACATTCTAAGAATCCTTCTTTCTAACACTTGTTACACTTTTTCAGGGGCTTCTCAATAGAGTGGAAGCTATTCAAGAAGGGAGACTGCCTGTAGGGCTTAATCACTGGGCCCTCCCTGCCTACCTTGCTGCCTAGCTCACAGGAGGGGCCTAAGGAATGCTTAGAGAAGGAAATGAATAATCAGGAGCCAGAGCATCTTGATCCACAGAAGAAGGAAAATGTCTTATTCAGATAAGGGAAAACTTCACTTTTGCTTAGACAAGTCAGTTTTCTTCTCATCCATACATGTCAGAATTTTTCTTCTCTATTTATGCTTCAGTTTCACTACAATGGTTAGGTCAGAATGAGGCCTTCAGGGCTGAAGCCCATTGTAGACCGATCGGACTTTCTAGGAGGAAGTCAAAATACAGTCACTGGACAGAGATTCTTTGGGCAACAGGGAAATGTAAGGACATAAGGGTTGCTGACAAGGGGAGAAAGTGTAGGTAGGGGGAGGAAGTGTACCTAGGGGGGCAATCTTGTAGTGCTCTGCAAGCGTAGTCTTGAGACATTTGGAAATGTCTACTCTGAACCTTCAAGCTCAATGAAACCACTCTCTGGCCTCCTTCTCAGTTGGGGCATTTTTTGTTTACATTTTTGCATAATTATACATTTCCAGGTTAGAGGCTGGAATACCAGGGGCTTCACCCCATTGTTTCACTGGGGGGTATTTGGAAGAGCTGTGAATAGCAGAATAGACTCTCTCTCTCTCTCTCTCTCTCTCTCTCTCTCTCTCTCTCTCCTAACCCTCTTCTACTTGATTTCTACACTAGAGTGACCAATTGGATCTTTATCTGAAAACTTCTATACCTTTTGGGATGAAGTCTTAATTTAGCATAAACCGAAGAAAAGCCAAGCCAAAAAAAGGAAAAGCAGAAAAATTACAGATCACATGCCCTTTTAGGGATTACTGACCCTGAGCTACAATGTGAATCACCTCAGTATCCTCCAGACTCCTTATGGGTCCCTATTTCTTCTCCTTCCACTTCTACCCACCTTTCTTCATGTCCTCAGAACTTTCATGATGGCTCTAATTTTCCTCTTAAGTGATGCAAAAAAAATAATATATTGCCTTTCAGGGATACTCAGAGTTTAGCAAAGGACAAATCCATAAGCCAAAGGAATGAATCTCAAGGTATTGGATTTAGGTTTTGGGGGTTGGGGGGGATGGGATTTGTCTGGGGTAAAAAAACTTTTCTAGAGCTTCTGAAGTTATGCCATTTAGGTGCCTGCCAGTCAGCCTATTCTTAAGGCAACGCTTCCTTATGGGATATTGTTATATGTGATTTTTATTATTTCTAGCTTCTCATACATCTTTCCCAACCCTAGCACACTAAACTCAGAAGTTTGGTCAGGACAATCCTATTTCAACAAGAAAATTCAATATTCCCTGGAAGTTTCAGGCCTTTCCTTTAAATTTTACTGCACAGGACTTTTTTAGATAAGAGACTATTTATTTTTCATGTTCAAGTTCCCAGTACATAGTACGAAGCCTGGCACATAGTAGATGATTAGTAAAATGAATGTAAGTGACTCTAACCACATTGGTATAACTAGCCTTTGTTCACTTTAGAACAGATACTGTATTTGCTGGGAATCTGGATAAGCAAACAGACTGGTGTTGATTCTTTACTAGTTTGTTTTCTCTTGAAAGCTTACATAAAAGTTGCTTAAAATAGAGGGGTTTATTTTTCTCTCTACCCAACAAGAAGCCCAGAAATAGGGCCTATTCTGGAGCCTGATGAGGATATCCAGGAGCCAGACCTTTCCATTTTTCCGAGGCTCATTCCTCATTTGGTTAGAGTTGTCTTCTTCTCTTATGGTCACAATATGGCCGCCACGGTTCCAAGCACTACCTTCTCAGCAGCTGCATTTGGTCAGGGTCCCTCCTAATCTTTTTCTGTAATTAGGGAGGAAGTCTTCCCCAGAAACCTCAGTACACTTCCTCTATACCTGAATGCCCCAAAGTAGATCACATGGTTCCTTTACATCAGTCACAATATAGGGGAATGGAATACCTTCAGGGGCTTCCACATTCTCAGTCGTTCTGACCCAGGGGAGCAGTTGCTTTTCTCTGACCTCCTTGGCTCCACTTCCTGAGCCCAGTGGACAGAGGGGGAATGCTTGTCTGGTAAACAACCAAGAGTGTCAGCCCAGACTCCATCATATCAATATTCCTCTCAGGCTTTTTTTCTGCAGATATAAATCCAAGTTGGTTCCTTCTCAAGGCAGATATCGAAGGAGGAGACTTTAAGAGTCACAAGACTGTATTATTATTTTTAATTAATAGAAGTTTTTAGAAGTTACAGGAAGAGTTGAACCATCCTGCCACAAAGCAATTTTAAAGGAAATTATCTTAAAATGTTTTCATAAGGTTAAAGATCCTACCCAAATTTACTTCTCCTCTAAAGAGAGAAACATCACAAACTTTACCATGAACTATACTTAATCCATTTGCATGGGAATACTTGAAATTTTGACGGATATCAGATCTTTAATATTAGAGCTTATAGTTTTTTACAGTATAATTTTTTTAACCCATTCTAAATTCAATCATCCTTGAGGTCAAAGGTAGATGCTGGAATCCTGGTTTACTTTGTTTTCCTATTTTCTTGTCATTTATGTGGCACACAGAGTCATTTATCAAATCCCACATTTTCCAGGTTAATCCAGTCAAATCCACCTTTAGGACAATGCTTCACTGTACCTATGCAGTCAGGTGTGTGTGTGTGTGTGTGTGTGTGTGTGTGTGTGTACACTCTATCTACTCTTAAAAATATGGAACTGGTTTCTAGATTCTAAGACAACAGACTTAGAATGGAATGGAGATCTCAGAGAGAGAGAGAGAGATTTCAGACCCTGTATCAGGGAACTTGACCTAAGAAAATGGTGCTAATCCAGATCAATAGTTTAGAGATGATGTGAGGAAATCTGGGTCACTACATAAAAAACAAAACAAAACAACAGGATCAATACTTTATACCTATATAAAAGAAGACTTTAGCTGGATCAAAGATCTAAATATGAAGGTAAAACCATACAGCTAGTAGAATAAACCATAAAAGAATATTTTTGTGGCTCAAAATGAAGAAGGGGATTCTAAAAAGATGAAAGTCTTTGACCATAATGGTCAGAGAGGATGGCAAATTGGAAGAAGGATTATCATCATCAACTAAATATTTACAATGACTTAATTGACAATGGGTTTATATGGATAGTATACAAAGATTCTTGCAAATCAGTAAGAAAAAGACAAAAAAAAATCATTGCAAAAAATGGGCAAGGTAAAAAAGGAAAGTCATGTAAGAAGAAATCCAAATGGCTAGTACATATGTGAAGACATGATAAAATGAATAATAATTGGGGAAATGCATTAAAATACACTTAAAATACATTAAAGCAGCCATGATATACTACTTTATTCCTATAAAATCATAAGTTAGAAATTTGATAATGTGAAGTGTAGGGGAAAATACACGATGACACAAACTTTTGTGTATTGCTGGTGGGAATACAGCCCAGTTCAGACATTCCAGAGAAAAATGTGGCAGTGCCTAGTCACCTAATGTGTATGTATCTTACTTTTTGTTTTTTCAAATGTTTATTTATTTTTGAGAGAGAGATAGAGAGCACAGGCAGGGGAGGGTCAGAGAGAGAGGGAGAGAGAGAAAATCCCAAGCAGGCTCTACACTGTCAGCACAGAACCCAGTGCGGGGCTTTAACTCATGAACTGTGAGAGCATGACCTGAACCAAAGGCAGATGCTTGACCAAATGAGCCACCCAGGTGCTCCATCTTATGTTTTTTAGTAACACCATTCTTGAGAAATTCTCACGCAGGTCCTTAAGAGTATAGATACACATGTGTATCATTGCAGTTGCTGGGCCAGTGGAGAATTGAGTAGCAAATTAAAAGTCCATAACCAAGGCAGTTGATTATCAAAGGGTGGTGAATTTTGGAATACAATATGTAGTTAGAAGCAAAAAATTAGGTACACAAAGAAATTTTAAAAACATGATGGGTGCAAAAAATAAGGAAAAGAACCGAGTTTTTCTAAGCACAATATAATTTAAGTAGAGTGAAAACACAGACATGCAAAAAATACTGGACAATTTATAAGGAAACACCCAATTCCAAAGATAGGTATCAAACCCATTCAGGGTATAGCTTAATGTGGGAATGGGGAAGGGGGCAGTTATTAAGGACTACCCAGAAAGCAACAAGAAATGAAGCAAGAGCAGGACATGGCGTGAGTAATGAGGATAATATGTCATGATTCAGCCAGCCCTCAGTATCTGAGGTCCAATACAAATAAGTAAAATAAAAAGACACAGTAAAAATAACCAGGGAAAGATCTCAAATGCTCAGTTTAATTTTAAGTACTGCAGAAAAGGTATATGTTTGATGATTTAACACTCCCTCTCCTTCCTGGTTGTTTGCTTCTTAGCAGTAATTTGAAAAGAAACATTCTAATATGGGAGACGGCACTTTCTGGCTCTCTTCTAGTATGGTTTATTCCTTGCTTCTATGGCAAAAGTGCCCTTATTATAGCTGAACATATGGTTATCTGAAATAAAGATGACTTCAAATATCCCCTTGCAGTTAGGGGGCCATGAGACTAAGTTGTGGTCGGTGAGATGTTAGGAGAACATTATCTCTCATCAACTATACACGAGGATTTTTTAAATCTCCACATCCCTCGGGGCGCCTGGGTGGCGCAGTCGGTTAAGCGTCCGACTTCAGCCAGGTCACGATCTCGCGGTCTGTGAGTTCGAGCCCCGCGTCGGGCTCTGGGCTGATGGCTCAGAGCCTGGAGCCTGTTTCCGATTCTGTGTCTCCCTCTCTCTCTGCCCCTCCCCCGTTCATGCTCTGTCTCTCTCTGTCCCAAAAATAAATAAAAACGTTGAAAAAAAAATTTAAAAATAAATAAATCTCCACATCCCATTTGCTAACATCCAGCATTACCTATCTGTCTGGCTTTCAAGTCCTAGGATGTATAGAACCTGACAGACCAGTTCTTTACTTTCAATCAGTAGTAAACCTTTGTCAGCCTCATACAGAACACATCCACACTTAACAACATCAAAAGTACCATAAACAGAGCAAAACCAATAGGAATGTATTCTTAGTGTGGGGTCCCTCTACAGAGACAGGGCAGGGGGAGAAAAGAGCTGCAACAGACTTGTCCTAAGTGGCCATTGTGGAGGACAAGGTCTAAAGGCACCAAAGTTGTAATTCCAGTTTGTATGCTAATTCCCACTAGTCCCTAAGCAGGTCAGTTCATTCCATCAGTAAAGTAGACAGACTAATAATGGCCTCTCCTTGGAGCAATAAGAAGTAAAGTCTGTGAAACACTTTGAAAGAATCACTGTTGTTACAGTTCACAGAGAGGGAAACACTCAGAAACAGAGGCCTTGGGCTTAGCAGGGACAGAAAAGGTCAGCATGTCCCAGCCTGTGCACTGATCTAATTAATCACTGGGCAACCCTCCCACCGGCCAAATTCAGATGTCTGTCTCTCTGTATAATGTCTAGAATGTACAGATGAATATGAAAGAGTCAAAGTTTCTACTGAGAGATTAAAATGCCACTTTGAGTCTGTGCGTCTGTGTGCATGTGTGTGTACGTGCACATGTGCATATACGAATGCTGTTGTAGATTTGTAATATAGGTCAGTATGCATCTCTTTTAGAAAACCTTCTGGATTTTCGCCTACACTTGAAATGCACTCAGGGCAGCAGGTAGCATTGTGTTTGGCCACAATAATAATAAGCACTAATAAAACATAACCATTTCAACTCTATGTATAACCCCCTGCCAGAGGCATCAGTGCCTTCAAGCTTATGTAAGAGTCCAGTGCTTTGTGGAAAATGTACATTCCTGTTTTTCTTATTATACTATTCCATAGGCTTGCCTTATTATTTTGTCTGGTCCAGAAACAATGAATTATTGGATACTTTTTCACTTCCACTTTTTAAAAAAAGTTGTAACTTAAATTCTGGGTTTCCTACAACTCTAGTGTCTGTTCTTTGCAGGATAGACTTCGAGGGTTTTCTTCTCCAGGTGGAAAGCATATCTCCCTTTTACCTGTGCACATGGAGAGACTTGCCAAAGCTGTTCTCTAGACAGAAAGAATTTAAGTCATGTGCAATCTATTCCAAGGAGCATATTCTGTAACTTGATAGAATGACTTTTCTTTATTCCACAGAAAATCTGAACCCAATGATATTCTGGCTTTATTCAAAGCATTTGCAAAAGGGAGACATTTATTATGGTTGCTGTAGTTATGCACTATCGAGCAAAGTGCTTTAGCATTCATAGCCTGGTGGGTGTAATCCTGTCAGCTTCCAGAGGAAACTAAGGATAAAAATACCAATAATATGAAAGTGAATTGTAACATTAGTCCGCCAAGTAAGGTTAAATTTGCAAAGTATGCAAATGAGGATGGTTATCTCCTGGTTATGGCAGGAGTTACTGAATCTTAGTGGAAGAGACATAATTTTGTGAAAAACTAAATGTTCTAAATATGATTTTTTATATATTTAAAAAATACTTTTCTTATTGACAGAGCATCAAAACCAATTCATTCATTCAGCAAACATTTTTTAGAGAAGTACTTTTTGCCAAATGGGGAACTTCAGCATAGAAATAAAAACTTTATGAAAAGATTAAGTAGAAATTATAGATCTGTAAACTGCTATATCAGAAATAAAGAATTCATTCAACGTGTTTAACTACAAGACTGGACACAAAAGAAGGAATCAATGAATTTGAAGACAGATCAACAGAATGATCCAAACTGAACCACAAAGAGAAAAAAGAATGAAAAAAAAAAAACCCACCACTAAATAGAATGTTCTAGATATCTGAGACACTACCAAACGGTGTCAAAGAAGGATAGGAAAGAGAGATATGGGGCAGCAGAAACACTTTAGGTATAATGGCTAAAAATTGTCCAGAAAGACATTGACCCACAAATTAGTCTCTCAAAACCCTCTGGGAGATTCCTACTACCCCTGGAATAAAACCCAAGTTCATAGAGTAAACCTCTATGTGTATGACCTGGCTCTTTCCTACTCTCCCAACCTAATTTTTCTGCAGATTTTTTTCATCTAGGTTACTTCAGCTGATTTTTTAGTTCTTATTCCAAAATGTTTTTTCCTGGCTGGGACCTCTGGATATTCAGATTTTAGTTCAAACATCAAATTCTCCAGAAAGATATTGTCTCTAAATTATACAACCCCATCTTCCATTCCCCCCCTGCCTATTGCTCCCTATTTAATTCTTTTATGGTTATTCTATAGCATTTATAATTATTAGGATTTGTTTTAATTTTTTCTGACTTCACTATTTTATTTCTTACACTAGAAGGTAAGCATTCTGAAAGTATGAAGTATGTATTTCTCATACAACAACATAATCTCATTGTTTGGGGCACATAGAAGTTCAACATATATATATATATATATATATATATATATATATATATATATATATACACATTATAGGGGCACCTGGGTGGCTCAGTTGGTTAAGCGTCCGACTTCGGCTCAGGTCATGATCTTGTGGTTTGTGGGTTCCAGCCCCGCATCAGGCTCTGTGCTGGCAGCTCAGAGCCTGGAGCCTGTTTCAGATTCTGTGTCTCCTTCTCTCTCTGCCCCACCGCCACTCGCACTCTGTCTCCCTCTGTCTCAAAAATAAACATTAAAAATTTTTGGGGCGCCTGGGTGGCTCAGTCGGTTAAGCGGCCGACTTCGGCTCAGGTCACGATCTCGCGGTCCGTGAGTTCGAGCCCCGCGTCGGGCTCTGGGCTGATGGCTCAGAGCCTGGAGCCTGTTTCCGATTCTGTGTCTCCCTCTCTCTCTGCCCCTCCCCCGTTCATGCTCTGTCTCTGTCTCAAAAATAAATAAAAAAAGTTAAAAAAAATTTTTTTTACATTTAAAAATATATATGTACACATTATATATAAAATTGTGTGTGTGTGTGTGTGTGTGTGTGTGTAAAGCAACACAGAAGATTTCAGGAATTACAGGGCTCTGCTAAGATTCTGAGTAGCTCAGCTTACATTCACTGATGCAACTCACTCTTCCAGCTCATCTTCACTTCCTCCTTCTGCTTCTCACGTTAGTAGGGTAAAAGAGCACATATTTTCACAATATTTTTACCAAAGAAGACACATAAGTTTGCTTCACCCACACAGATGCCAATGAAAATCAAACAGAAAAGGGAATAGGAAACTGACGCTATATGGTTAATTTATTTTAGACTTGCTGCCTAACTGATGACTAACTCAGGCTTCTGTTAGATTTGGAGCTGACTTTTCCAGAATTGACTTTTTCAGTCTTTCCTTATTGGCCACTTTCTCTACTCAGAACTGAGCTTTCACAAAAAAAAAAAAAAAAAAAAAAAAAGGGAAAACAAACTATTTAATTAAAATAATATACATTTGAATAGGTCTCTTAATTTTTACAAGTATTTTATCTGTATTAACGTTTCCTGAAGCAACACTGTAACAAAACATAAATGGGCCAATTTTATTTTTTTTTATTTTTATTTTTTTTTAATATGAAATTTATTGACAAATTGGTTTCCATACAACACCCAGTGCTCATCCCAAAAGGTGCCCTCCTCAATACCCATCACCCACCCGCCCCTCCCTCCCACCCCCCATCAACCCTCAGTTTGTTCTCAGTTTTTAACAGTCTCTTATGCTTTGGCTCTCTCCCACTCTAACGTCCTTTTTTTTTTTTTTTTTTTCCTTCCCCTCCCCCATGGGTTCCTGTTAAGTTTCTCAGGATCCACATAAGAGTGAAACCATATGGTATCTGTCTTTCTCTGTATGGCTTATTTCACTTAGCATCACACTCTCCAGTTCCATCCACGTTGCTACAAAAGGCCATATTTCATTTTTTCTCATTGAAATGGGCCAATTTTAAAATATTTCTATCAAAGTTAGAAAACTTAGGTTAGAGAGATTAGGTGACTTCCAAGATCAACAGGAAAATATCTAAGTTGCAAGTACCTAAAATTATCTCTTAACATTTTTTTTCTGCCAGTGTTTGTCCTATTGACAAGATACATTTTCAATCTCTAAGTCTTGGGTTATCTACTTTTAATGTTTTATTTTCATAGATAGGGCCTTTGAAAATCAGGCTATTAAAGTCTCTGATGGGGAAAGATAGAAATAGCAAGAAATAGTCTTACCACGAGGTCAGAACTAAGACCTTAACACACTCTCACAATTTGTATCTGTTCCTTGCTTCTAATGTGGTTAACTTACAATCTTGTTGTCCTGCTTTCTTCCAGAAACCAAAATGCCAGACAGTTATCCCTATTGTATCTTACGTTATGCTCATAAGATTATTAGTGTTTTTAACCAGCAGCCATGCATTTGGCATATATAAGAGAAAATAATTCCCAAGTCCTCTATGAAAAGGCAGAGTTGAAGAAGGCATGTTGATGAAGTACTTGCTTCAGATGCCATCTTAGTGTCTCTGTTTAAATATGTCTTAATATTTCTGAAACCATCATTTTCATTATGAAACTACCACCCCCAACATGAAGCTTAATTCTCCAATTTGCCCCACCTAGCAACTTTGTGTCTTCACTAAGCTTTCATTTTATAAAGAATGACAGGAAACCTCCTTGGTTATGGCTTCAAGGAGTAATGATGTGGTAAAATAACATGGCATTGTCCCAGTTCATGCTCTAAATCCTAACTTTCTCTGGGGTGAGATTCAGCCAAGTGCCTTGTCTAATGAGAGCAGTGCTGGGAACATGAAAAGGAAATAGTAGGAACAGCCTCCAATTACAAACCAGCAGGAGAAATAATGTACATACATGTAATGTAAAGATATTCATTCAAAAATTACTTACTGATTCCCAATTCCATACCTATCCCTGAGCCAGATTCTAGAGACATAAATATTAATAAATAAAACAGTCTCTACTCAAGGAGTTCATAGTGAGAAAGACCTTTTCAAACTACCCAAACTCTGTAAGTAGACCTTTAATTACAGAGTACTTATGAAAGTCCTTTGAAACCTGTAAAAATGCTAGGAAAATATTAAGGCATTTAAAATTCTATAGTAAATGGAAAATAACCATGATACATTTTTAAAATTCTCTTTATTGGGCCGCCTGGGTGGCTTAGCCAGTTAAGTGTCCGACTTCGGCTCAGGTCATGATCTCGCAGTTCCTGAGTTTGAGCTCTGCATCAGGCTCTGTGCTGACAGCTCAGAGCCTAAAGGCTCTTCAGATTCTGTGTCTCCCTCTCTCTGCACCTGCCCTGTTCACTCTCTCTCTCTTTCTCTCTCAAAAATAAAAATAAACATTAAAAAATTTTAATATCTTTATTAATCAAAAGCTTATCTTGTCATCTTTTTTTCTTAATCCTTTTTTCCCTTAAACCTTCAAAAAATTTTTTTAGTTTTATTTATTTATTTTTAGAGCGAGAGAGAGCACAAGTGGGGGAGGGGAAGAGAGAGAGGAAGAGAGAGAATCCCAAGCAAGCTCTACACTGTCAGTGCAGTGTCCCATGTGGGGATCAAACTCATGAACCTTTGACCTGAGCCAAACTGACTGAGCCACCCAGGTACCCCTCCCTTAATCCTTTTAAAAGGATTTTTTTAAGGGGTTCAGATTTCTAAGATTCTAATAGGTTCTACCCAGTGGAGGAATGCCCAGTTTACATGGTTAGAGTAGTACCAGAGACTAACATACAGTTTCTGGATCATAACACACAGTTTTTATTGAATGCCTAAAGGAAGGCACAATTTGAGTCATAAACAGATGGGATGGGATAAAGGAAGGCAGCATATGGCAGTGGAATTTTGTTGAGTGTAAATAGCAGCAGAGCTATTCCTGCTTTCTTTGGGCCATAATCTCATGAGACTAAATGAAGCTCCATTATGATTACTCCAAATGTTTTATGTGTCAAGCAGAGACTTTATGGTACACAGTGGAAGCTTAGTAAACCTTCAGGACTGGTAAAAGACAACTTTTTCATTTGACCTGCTTTTAAGGGAAGCACCTTAATTTTTTCTTTCTTGTTGTTCAGTCTTAGATGCCTAATTCAATGTGGTTTCCATTCACTGTGCAAAGAGATATTTAACTAGTTCAATAAATAATTCTAGAGAAATAGCATCTCATTTTGGCAAAAGAAGAAGGGTGAGAATGACAGTGATCCCTAGGGATGATGATACTAAGAGGAGGCCTCAAGAAAGGCTGGATTTGCCAACTGATGGCCCTATCTGAGGAAATTTAGCTACTAAGACAGAGATCTTTCTTTGGGCACAGTTGCTGGAGTCTCTACTAGAATAGTTGTAGTCATTACTGGGCATCAGTCCCCCAAATTATAGAGATACATGGAAAGATTACATGACTTCAGAAAACACCCACTAAAGCAGTGGAATCCTAGGAGGATTTCTAGCTGTACAAGTTTAGATCATCAAGGACAAAGAAAGGACAAAAATATTTTAAAGATCGGAAAAAGTTAAATGCTCTGAAAAAAGGGTTAAGCTATATTTTAAGATTTAAAAGTCCCCTGAAGCTAGTAGATTATAAAGAGAAGAGCGAGGTGACAGTGATAATCAAGGCAAACTTCAGCCTTGAATTGCAATATCTAGGTCCCAGGAATAGGCGTCACAGAAACTCCATTGCTTTTTGGTTTCGAAATGTTGCAAGCAAGGGCCTAGAAAGACATTCCTAAGAAGTAGACGATAACTGGCTGTCCGATAAGAAGTGGGACTCAAGGCCCAGGCCAGTGTTCTAGTTGTGCAATCTATTTCTCTGTAGAAGTGAATTGGGGGTGAGAAGGTTAGAGAAAACAGTTGGAAGAACTCTCTGTCTACAGAGAGGCAACCTGCCCAGACTCTCCCATTGGATTGCCAAGGTCCAATTACTACTACCTTCTTCATGACTATGGGCAAATTTCATCAATCTCAGAGCCTTGCTATTCTCTTTGGTAAATTTGGGTAACAATTACAGTCTTGTCTCAGTCTTGTTGGGTGATTACATTCTATCAGTAACCTAGGACATGGTGAGTGCTCAGTAAACAGTAATTATTTAATATTGATTTACCTGCTGCCACAATTCAATAATATACTGGTAATCAACATGTCATTACTGTAGATTTGAGGAAAGTCAGTTTTAAAAGCAGGAGAATTCTTGCAATTCGAGAGTGGCCCAGTGACTGAAAAGCATCAAAGTCTTTCTAATATCATGGCTGTCAAAGATCCGCAGTGACCAGCCATGGACAAAAAGCAATTCACCTTCATAAATGAAGAACCACTTCTGTTTAGAGAACCTAGTATAAGGATTTACACTAGAGGTGAAGTTTCTCATCTACTGAAAGACTAGAAATGATGATTCACACCCATATATTTTATAGCAGCAATTTTCTTGGAAGAGTAAGTTGTAGATCCCTTTTGAGCAGAGCATTATGAAGCCGGGAATCCTGTGACTCAAAGGTGATTCTAAGTGAATGGAGACCACATAGGATTCTAAGACATGGTTATTCCAAAATAAACCAATATAACCAAACATACTGAGATTTCTTACAGGGATGCTTAAAGACATTCAACATAGAATACAAACTTTTTCTCTGTTAGGAACAGCAGCCTATTACATAAAGCTGGAAAACAATCTTCGGTAGTGTTTTTTTGTCTGAAGCTCTGGGTTCAAACTCTGTATAGTATTAAGGGCTGTCAGTATTTGAACCTACTATAGATTTTCCAGTTCTTTTTCTACCAATTCTCTTAATTTCCAAAGTGAGCTTTCCCATTCATGTCCCATATTGTTTGATCTCTGAGGCTTGGCTCATGTTTTTATTCTCCCTGCAGTCTTTCCCTTTATCACCACAAGTCAACATCCAACCCATCTCTCCATGTCCAACTCACATATCTTTTTGTCCCCAGAGTGTAGCCTGATTCCCCAACTGGAAGCAATGTTGGCTATCCCTATGCTCACCAAGCTATCTGTATATATCTCTTTCATGGAATCCACTTTCTCCTTTGTATTATAATTATTTGACCAAATAATTTGACTAAATAGAGCCTCTCTCATAGATTATAAGCTCTCTGAAGTCAAGGTTCACTTCTGATATATCTTTAACTCAATTTAGTGAATGTTTATTAAATACGTGTTGTGTACTAGGCACTTAGTTGGTGTTCTGCCTCCTTTACAAGACCCATTATTTGCTGGGATATGGTTACTAAGTGAATCAACAAGTGAGATAAGTGAGATAAGTGATCTCAGTCTGTTCCTTTGGTTCTTTTTCAGTCTGTCTTCCAAATGGTCCCTATAAAAAATAAATTCAAATCTAGAACACACACACGTGCACACACACACACACACACACACACACACACACACAGAGGCACTATCATCCTATGCCTTATCCTAGATAAGAGAAGCTTTACCATAGTGCATCTGGCTACAGCCCGAAGATGATCAAGATCTGCTAAAACAGAAACTAAATTCTACCACATCAAAAATATATCTTTATGTCCTTTACACAGGGATTTTATTTGGTTATTTCCTCTCCAATTAAATTGTAACCTCCTTTTGGGTGGAAGCTGATTTGTACCTTTTTATCTGGAGTCTTATATATAGTACAAACTCAATAATTTTGGGGGGGATGTATGGCAAATTCAAATTTGTATTATGCAGTAATTTAAAACTATAAGAGATGTACCATGTTCTATAAAGAAAGATAACTGGATATAGGTAAAGATTGAGAGGCTTCATTCATTGTTGTCATAGATCTTTTAAAGTAATTGGAGTTCGTGCATTGGCTGACTTTAGGTTAATTTTAAGAAAAAAATTAATTCAGATGTTTCAAGATTCCCGCAAAATATTGTTGGCTAATAATATCTTGTTTACCTTAAACACTGAAGGTTAGACAAACCTCACCAAAAGAAAATCACATTTGCTTCTATAGTTGATGCCTCTCCATAAGATCTCAACTTTCCTTTTTTTTTTTAAAAAAATGATGCCATTAAAACACAAAGTAGCTGAAATGAATTATGAGTCTTTTTGGAGCAGGGGGAGGGAAAAAAATCTTTCTTCCGGGATACATTTTTTTAAGTTCCTCTTTCTATTTGAAATGCTTCCTGACTTAACAGCTTGCAAGAATTTCACAATCCCATGAGTGCAGGGAAGACTAGTTCTGCAGAATAGTAGAAAAATATTTCTTGCAAATTAGAAAATTGTTTCTTTTGCTAACCCTATTCAAGACTTGTTCAGTGGTTTACAAATGCCACTTCCTTGTGGTTATCTTTTCCAAGGTTACTGTGCATGGACATAGATAAAATATCCTGTATAAAATTATTGATGCTATCAAAAGATTCAAGAGTCCTTAATATCACCAGAGATATATCACCTCCAAGCTGTTTGCTAATGAGTACATTAAACCTATTACACCAAGTCAGACTTCTAAGAGTTGTCAAGTTACAATTTTCAAAAAGTTGGAAATGCATCTTATACAAATATACAAATAGCTAGCATGTGTCAAAGAATTATTAAACTTGTTAATGATACAACTAGAAGGATGACAAAGCTGACTCAAAGGGGAATATGGGAACTGATACCAGGAAAGAAAAATTGGGGTATAAATTGCAAATTTAGACATCAAACTGGTTAATGGTGTACAGGCAATAAAGCCATAACTGTTCTTTTTTTCCAAATAGAAATCATTTTTTCCAGATAGAAATCACTTGCGATATATTGATTGATTGATTGGTTTTAATTTCATTTTTTAGTTTTTAAATTTACATGCAAATTAGCATATAGTGCAGCAATGATTTCAGGAGTAGATTCCTTAGTGCCCCTTACCCATTTAGCCCATCCCCCCTCCCACAACCCCTCCAGTAAACCTCAGTTTGTTCTCCACATTTATGAGTTTCTTCTGTTTTGTCCCCCTCCCTGTTTTTATATTATTTTTGTTTCCCTTCCCCTATGTTCATTTTTTCTGTCTCTTAAATTCCTCATATGAGTGAAGTCATATGATTTTTGTCTTTCTCTGACTAATTTCACTTAGCATAATACCCTCCAGTTCCATCCACATAGTTGCAAATGGCAAGATTTCATTCTTTTTGATTGCTGAGTAATACTCCATTGTGTATATATACAACATCTTCTTTATCCATTCATCCATCGATGGACATTTGGGCTCTTTCCATACTTTGGCTATTGTCAGTAGTGCTGCTATAAACATGGGGGTGCATGTGTCCCTTCGAAACAGCACACCTGTATCCTGTGGATAAATGCCTAGTAGTGCAGTTGCTGCATCATAGGGTAGTTCTAGTTTTAATTTTTTGAGGAACCTCCATACTGTTTTCCAAAGTGGCTGCACCAGCTTGCATTGTCACCAACGATGTAAAAGAGATCCTCTTTCTCCACATCCTCACCAACATCTGTTGTGTCGGTTGGCCATCTGGATGTCTTCTTTGGAGAAGTGTCTATTCATGTCTATTGCCCATTTCTTCACTGGATCATTTGTTTTTTGGGTGTTCAGTTTGATAAGTTCTTTATAGATTTTGGATACTAACCCTTTATCTGATATGTCACTTGAAAATATCTTCTCCCATTCTGTCAGTTGCCTTTTAGTTTTGCTGATTGTTTCCTTCGCTGTGCAGAAGCTTTTTATTTTGATGAGGTCCCAGTAGTTCGTTTTTGCTTTTGTTTCCCTTGCCTCCAGAGACATGTTGAGTTAAGAAGTTGTTGTGGCCGAGGTCAAAGAGGTTTTTGCCTGCTTTCTTCTTGAGGATTTTGATGCCTTCCTGTCTTACGTTTAGGTCTTTCATCCATTTTCAGTTTATTTTTGTGCATGGTGTAAGAAAGTGATCCAGGTTCATTTTCCTGCATGTCGCTGTCCAGTTTTCCCAGCACCACTTGCTCAAGAGACTGTCTTTATTCCATTGGATATTCTTTCCTGCTTTGTCAAAGATTAGTTGGCCATACATTTGTGGGTCCATTTCTGGGTTCTCTGTTCTGTTCCATTGATCTGAGTGTCTGTTTTTGTGCCAGTACCATACTGTCTTGATGATTACAGCTTTGTAGTATAGCTTGAAGTCTGGGATTGTGATGCCTTCTGCTTTGGTTTTCTTTTTCAAGATTGCTTTGGCTATTCGGTGTCTTTTCTGGTTCCATACAAATTTTAGGATTATTTGTTCTAGCTCTGTGAAGAATGCTGGTTTTATTTTGATAAGGATTGCATTGAATATGTAGATTGCTTTGGGTAGTATCAACATTTTAACAATATTTGTACTTCCTATCCAGGAGCATGGAATCTTTTTCCATTTTTTTGTGTCTTCTTCCCTTTCTTTCATAAGCTTTCTACAGTTTTCAGTGTATATATTTTTCACCTCTTTGGTTAGATTTATTCCTAGGTATTTTATGGTTTTTGGTGCAACTGTAAATGGGATGGATTCCTTGATTTCTCTTTCTGTCGCTTCATTGTTGGTGTATAGGAATGCAACCGATTTCTGTGTGTTGATTTTGTATCCTGCAACTTTGCTGAATTCATGAATCAATTCTAGCAGTATTTTGGTGGAATCTTTTGGGTTTTCTATATAGAGTATCATGTCATCTGCGAAGAGTGAAAGTTTGACCTCCTCCTGGCTGATTTAGAGACTTTTTTTTCTTTTTGTTGTCTGATTGTAGAACCTAAGACTTCCAATACTAGTTGAATAACAGTGGCGAGAGTGGACATCCCTGTTTTATTCCTGACCTTAGGGGGAGAGCTCTGTTTTTTTCCCCATTGAGGATGATATTAGCATTGGGTCGTTCATATATGGCTTTTATGATTTCAAGGTATACTCCTTCTATCCCTACCTTCTTGAGGGTTTTTATCAGGAAACAATGCTGTATTTTGTCAAATGCATTCTCTGCATCTATTGAGAGGATCATATGGTTCTTGTCCTTTCTTTTATTGATGTGATAAATCACATTAATTGTTTTGTGGATACTGAACCAGCCCTGCATCCCAGGTATAAATCCCACTTGGTCATGGTGAATAATTTTTTGATGTATTGTTGGGTCAAGTTGGCTAATATCTTGTTGAGGATTTTTGCATCCATGTTCATCAGGGAAATTGGTCTATAGTTCTTTTTAGTGGGGTCTCTGTCTGGTTTTGGAATCAAGGTAATGTTGGC
Organism: Lynx rufus; assembly: GCF_022079265.1. Classification (NCBI taxonomy): domain Eukaryota; kingdom Metazoa; phylum Chordata; class Mammalia; order Carnivora; family Felidae; genus Lynx; species Lynx rufus. The sequence continues at coordinate 124,696,537 of NW_025814823.1, read as the reverse complement.
TTCATAGAAAGAGTTTGGAAGTTTTCCTTCCATTTCTATTTTTTGGAACACCTTCAAAAGAATAGGTGTTAACTCTTCCTTAAATGTTTGGTAGAATTCCTCTGGAAAGCCATCTGGCTCCGGACTCTTGTTTTTTGTCACATTTTTGATTACTAATTCGGTTTCCTTCCTGGTTATGGGTCTGTTCAAATTTTCTATCTTCCTGTTTCAGTTTTGGTAGTGTCTATGTTTCTAGGAATTTGTCCATTTCTTCCAGATTTCCCATTTTGTTGGCTTATAATTGCTCACAATATTCTCTTATTATTGTTTTTATTTCCGGTGGGTTGGTTGTGATCTCTCCTCTTTCATTCTTGATTTTATTTATTTGGGCTCTTTCCTTTTTCTTTTTGATCAAACTGGTTAGTGGTTTATCAATTTTCTTAATTCTTTCAAAGAACCAGCTTCTGGTTTCATTGATCTGTTCTACTGTTTTTTTGGTTTCGATAGCATTAATTTCTGCTTTAATCTTTATTATTTCCTGTCTTCTTCTGGTTTGGGGTTTTATTTGCTGTTCTTTTTCCAGCTCCTTAAGGCGTAAGGTTAGGTTGTGTATCTGAGATCTTTCTTCCTTCTTTAGGAAGGCCTGGATTGCTAATACTTTCCTCTTATAACCACCTTTGCTGTGTCCCAGAAGTTTTGGGTTGTGGTGTTATCATTTTCATTGACTTCCATATACTTTTTAATTTCCTCTTTAACTGTTTGGTTAGCCCATTCATTCTTTAGTAGGATGTTCTTCAGTCTCCAAGTATTTGTTACCTTTCCAAATTTTTTCTTGTGGTTGATTTCAAGTTTCATAGCATTGTGGTCTGAAAATATGCACGGTATGATCTTGATCTTTTTGAACTTACTTAGAGCTGGTTTGTATCCTAGTATATGGTCTATTCTGGAGAATGCTCAATGTGCACTGGAGTAGAATGTATATTCTGCTGCTTTAGGATGAAATGTTCTGAATATATCTGTTAAGTCCATCTGGTCTAGTGTGTCATTCAAAGCCATTGTTTCCTTGTTGCTTTTTTATTAGATGATCTGTCCATTGCTGTGAGTGGGATGTTGAAGTCTCCTACTATTATGGTATTACTGTCAATGAGTTTCTTTATGTTTGTGATTAACTGATTTATATATTTGGGTGCTACCACATTTGGCGCATAAATGTTTACAATTGTTAGGTCTTCTTGGTCTATAGACCCCTTGATTATGATCTAATGCCCTTCTGCATCTCTTGATACAGTCTTTGTTTTAAAGTCTAGATTGTCTGATACAAGTATGGCTACTCCGGCTTTCTTTTGTTGACCATTAGCATGATAGATGGTTCTCCATGCCCTTATTTCCAATCTGTAGGTGTCTTTAGGTCTAAAGTGGGTCTCTTGTAAACAACATATAGATGGATCTTGTTTTCTTATCCATTCTGTTACCCTATGTCTTTTGATTGGAGCATTGAGTCCATTGATGTTTAGAGTGAGTACTGAAAGATATGAATTTATTGCCATTATGATGCTTGTAGAGTTGGAGTTTCTGGTGGTGTTCTCTGGTCCTTTCTAATCTTTGTTGCTTTTGGTATTTATATATATATATATATTTTTTTTCATCTTTTCTCCCCTCAGAGAGTCCCCCTTAAAATTTTTTGCAGGGCTGGTTTAGTGGTCACAAACTCCTTTAGTTTTTGTTTATCTGGGAAACTTTTTATCTCTCCTTCTATTTTGAATGACAGCCTTGCTGAATAAAGAATTCTTGGCTGCATATTTTTCTGATTTAGCACATTGAATGTATCCTGCCACTCCTTTCTGGCCTGCCAAGTTTCTGTGGATAGGTCTGCTGCAAACCTGATCTGTCTTCCCTTTTAGGTTAGGGACTTTTTTTTTCCCTTGCTGCTTTCATGATTCTCTCCTTGCCTGAGTATTTTGTGAATTTGACTATGATATGCCTTGTTGATGGTTGGTTTTTGTTGAATCTAATGGGGATCCTCTGTGCTTCCTGGATTTGGTATCTGTGTCTTTCTCCAGGTTAGGAAAACTTTCCACTATGATTTGCTCACATAACACTTCTACCCCTATTTCTCTCTCTTCATCTTCTGGGACCCCTATGATTCTGATGTTCCTTTTTAATGAGTCACTGATTTCTCTAATTCTTAAATCATGCTCTTTTGCCTTAATCTCCCTCTTTTTTTCTGCTTCATTAATCTCTTTAAGTTTCTCCTCTATATTGCTGATTCTCTGTTCTGCTGCATCCATCCTTGCTGCCATAGCATCCATCCATGATTGCAGCTCAGTTATAGCATTTTTAATTTCATTCTGACTATTTTTTACTTCTTTTATCTCTTCAGAAAGGGATTCTAATCTATTTTCAACTCCAGCTAATATTCTTATTATCGTGATTCTAAATTCTGGTTCAGACGTCTTGCTTGTATCTGTGTTGGTTAAATCCCTGGCTGTCGTTTCTTCACGCTCTTTCTTTTGGGATGAATTCCTGCTGAATTCTGTGGTTCAGGTTGTGCAGATTGTTGTGTTAATCCTGCAATCAGTTTTCTAGGTGTGCAGGATGGTTTAGTGTTGGTCTGGCTATATTTCATGGACACAAGACTCACAAAAAACTTCCATGCTGTGCCGTCATCTTGGCTTCTCCTCCTTGATTTTTAATAAGATAACATCTAGCTTTACAGCATCTAGGCCCTAATTATTAAGACAGGCAATGTTACTTTCCCTTTGAGTGTCAGATGACCCTTTCTGCAAGTGTATAAAAAAGATACACATTAGTCTTCTTTCCATTATTTTTAAAGTTTGTATCATTTTTCTTAATGAATCTGAGAGAAAGATGCGGGAAAGCCCAGAATTTTCTAGCAAGAGTACCGTGTTCCTATTTTTATTAGTCTGGCTTTGTTCGCATTTTCATTTTTATGATAGAGACTCAAGATAAAGATAACAGAAACAGGAAAACTTTGTTGAGAATTCCCTTGCTTCACAGTAGGTGCTTTACATGTAGATATCAATACTTAAAGTCACCCTATGCAAGATTAAGCAAGAACTTGAACCCAGCCACCCTCACAACCAGGTGCTCTCTGGGGATCTCCTGCCAGACACAGTGGACAGTGCTTATGTTACCAGAGTCTGGAAGTCTTGCCTCCTGCAGGTCCCTTCCTTCCCCAGGGCTTCTCCCATCCACTCACTCCTCCTTCCAGCACCCAGTCAGCCTGCTTCCTCTGACTTACCTGACTTATCCTCACTGCATACTCTGGCCTTATTTTGCTGTTTCCCTCTGGTGTTATGGTTGCATTATACTGCAGTGTGACCAGTATAAATCAATACTTATTGACTTGGTCATGTTTTGGAAACTTTCTTTGTACAAGCCCATTCATCTTTTTTTTTTTCATCTCAATTCACACAGGGACCTGACTTGATTGTCACAGATAATATTCATGAGACTTAATTTCTTGTAAATTGCTAGCCCTTTTCAGTCTATGTGAGGCAGAGCATGCTGGTCCCTTCCAACTAAAGATCAGATATGAACCTCTTTTCAAGGGGCTTAAAATAAATAGAATGAAGAGAAATGGAAAAGCCAGAGAGACACACTGACCCATCTTTGTTTTTTTTAAGCCTGTGCTAAAGAACATGCATTCAAGTCGCTGACAGGGAGAATGTTAAGCCCAGGATGTGCTGGAGAATGTTTAAGCCCAGGATGTGCTCATAGAACTGCAAGTAATCGACAGCCACTGGGGTGGGTAGCTTTTCGCATTCACCAGGAATGTCTCTGCTGTCTTTTACAACTGCCCAAGTCTTAGTCTCACGACTTAAATCTCAGTTCCTTAAAAAAAGCTCCTGTGGTTTTTCATCCCACAAACTCTTATAGTGCCCATTGCATGGATCAGCCCGCTGGTACTGTGCAAGTGTGATGTGTTGTCCAGATTCCCTATGTTGTAAGCATGAATCGTAGCTCCTGGTTGCACCTTAGACTTCTTTTTATACAGAAGCCATCGTAGCTGTATGTGAGCTCAATACAAACCACTTGAGGCTAGGGCTAGGAAAAGAAGGATGAGGTTTGGAAAAATGAATTGAAAATAATAAAGGGAAGGCAGAGAGGTAGCATGTGTGGAGGAGGTTAGGAGCAATGTGGAGCTTTGAGGAGGAGATCACCTTTGAAGGAGAGAGCCAGCTGCAGTGGAGAGGATGGAAGTGTAGCTTGAAAGGGATCACATGAGCTTTGGGAGAAATGTTAGGCTTAACTTGATCATACACTGTCTGGGTCTGTGTTAATGAGCCCTTACTGGCATTTAATGAAGAAGCAAAGAAATGAGTGAGTGAATAAATAAATGAGTAAAATGTTTTTTTTAATCTAGCCTTCCCCCAAGCTCACTAGATTTCCACCCTGAGATATAACATTGTGTCTATCATCTCTTTTTCTCCTCTCTCCCAACCCCTTCTCTGTCGGCTTTAATTCATTTCAGTCTTGCTTTAGACGTTATAGTGTCTTTCCAAAATATCACGAAAGTCTTCATGACTTGCTTGTAAATGTCATAATAAACAAATTTCACCATATAAAATTGCATAAGTGTGTGGTTTTAACTAACAGATTGATTGCTTATCTTTTGGTCTAATATATAATGTGTGTACAGAGTCCTTAGAAAATATGCTCTGAGTCTCTCAAGCTGTAACACTTGCTGCCCAGAGTTCAGGTGACCTAAAATGGCTATCTGATTAATTACATTGCCTTGAAGAAAAGACGGGGCAAAACATTGGTTCATTCCCTTTATTCCAAAGATTAGTTTAAAATTTAAAAATTAGATGAAATTAACTAAATAAGAAAATATTCTTAATATTATGAGGAAAAGACTTTTTAAAAAAACATCTGTAGTTTTTTTAAATACAAGAATGTGATCATCAATTTTTTATTTTTTTCCAGTTTTACTTTAGAACTCACATGTCTAACTTCTAGGACAAGACCTATACTTTCAGGAAAGATCCCCAAATCTTTTTAAACGGGAGTTAAACCACATAAAAATGTGCAAGTGTGAAAATGCCCATGTGATTGTCTGAAAGTACAGTTCAAAATTTGTGATTCATGGCGTGGTGATTTTTTAAAATGGCACAGATGAAGCACATTATTCAGTCAATTAAGGATGTAAAGAGGCCTGCTCCAGATCCTTTGAGCTCCTGTCTATAAAGTTTATGTTTTAATTGGTCAAAGTCAGCCTTGTGCACACTTCCAGGCAGCCTAGCTGGTGAATGGTCTTTGGGGAAACGTATCCCTAGACACCTGGAACAATGCAGACAATGTAGGACGCCCTCAATAAAAATCATTGGAAAACCGTGTAAATGTGATTCAAATACGGAAAAGTAGTAGAAATAAGATTTCCAGACACTGTATGCGAAGTTGGGCAGCCAATCCCACGCCCTTGCTATGCTGGTGCCCTCTGTGTGTATGCATGTGTACTCTGCCATGAATAGTTAGCAAACATTTCACATGTGCAAACCATTTCCTACTTCTCCAACTTTCACCCCCAGCCCGTTTCAGGATCCTGTTTTCAGGGCTCCTCCCATTTCCAGCCATGCCCAGCATGCCGGGACAAGAATTGGCACCCCCTGCATACCAATTTCAGATCTGCCCCCTGCCAAGCCATTAGCCACCCATCCCCTGACTCTCTCCATGGTCCTGTGATGGAAGCTGAAAGGAGCAAAGAGTCCAGGAAAATTTTTAGAAAGGAGGGTTGTGGTAAAGTGAGGGTATGGTGTAAATTGAGAGGAAGCAAACAGGGCAGGATAAAGTGGTCTCTGGAGGACAAAGTCACCTGGGCCATTAAAATATAGCAAAATGTAAGTCTTTCTTTTTTTCAGCAATTCACAAAACATGTTTTGGGAGCAACTGTTCTTCCAGAGGTGAGAGGGGCAACTCACACTAGAAGAATCTTTGGTAGTAGGATGAGGTTGCATGTCTTTTTAAACAAATCAGGCTAACATGTGTTAAGAATGTAATCTTGCAGCTAGAAAACAATAGTCACAACAACACCCTCCCACCCCCCCAACCCTCCCCCAAAAAACCCCAGCAGCATTGATAGATTTCCATCCAGCCATCCTTTTAGCCCCCTTGCGTGATAGAGTACGGGCTGCTTGGGAGAGAAAACTAGGGGAGTGGGTAAGGTTCTTCCCTTATTGCTGAGGACAGCATTGCATGGGAGGAGGCAGGACGTGAAGGCGCTTGCTTTATTTTCAAGCTCTGCACAGCTCATCTGGTCCAGCTTTTTGGCAAAGAGAAGGACACCAGCCGGGACCTTGCAGTCCCTCCACTCAGCACAAAGCTTCCTTAGATTAGTGCCCAAACTAATTTTTATGACATGTCATTCCAGTAAGGGCACTGCTGCATTTCACAGATGGGCTTCCCCTAGATAGCGACTGTTGATTGGCCGAGTTGGGATCTGGCTGGATTAGGGAAATTTAAACTGACAGCTGGTCTTTTTTGCATGGAGCATAAAGCCCTTGTTGTTGGAAGAAGCAATGGGGGCCAGTCAGACCCCCGGCCAAATAGGAGGGCTGCTCTTGGCCGTGACCAACACTTCCCAAGATAAGATGACTTTTTAAAAACAAGAATTGTGCAAATACAGTTACACTGTACAGCCCAAGTGATCTCAGGTCCTACCTAAAAGATGAGAGCAGACAAGAAAACAGCCCAGTGGAACATGATGTGGGAATGCAGAAACAATTTAAAGAAGCCCGCTTCTGTGTGGAAATCCCAGAAGTCCTAATAACAGGGAACCTGAATTCCCTGGAGCAAGCAATAGTATCTAAGTCTCTGCTGGAAGTTTAGTTTACATGATCAGTAGGTACAGAGCAGGGATTTAAAAGGTTTATTTGCCTGAGGAAAGAGCTGCAAGTATTTAGAAATAAAACTACTAATGAAAGCATGTATGTAAACATGTGCCAGGGATTGTGCTAAGTGCTTAATGTACATTAACTCATCCGATCCTCACAGCTACCCATGAGATGGATACCATTATTATCCTTGATTTACGGAGGAGGAAACTGAAGCTTGCAGAAATTAGGAGGCCTCTGGGCTAGTCTGAGAGCCTCGCCCACATTAATAACAGTGTTTTCTAAACTATAGGTCACAATCCATTAAAGATTATAAAATCCATCTAGTGAGTAGCTACTAGGCTTTAAAAAACAGAATAGAAAAATATCAGAGTACACTACATATATTAGGAATAAGAATTGTTTCTTTATCCTTTCAATTCATTTCTGTATACTATATGTGTTGTTGATTGCAACATAAAATGTAGGCTCTTTTCGAACTTTGTATAAATGAAATGATGTCATATATGTTCTTTTGTGTCTTTGGTGTCTGGCTTCTTTTACTCAGACTATTTTTGAGAACTAATATAATGTATAATATAATACAACACAATATAATAAATACAATATGGCTATAATTTGCTCATTCTCAGTATCAAATTATGTACAGCATACATACTGTGTATTGCATGACCACACATAGTTTAAACCAGTTTCTTGTGGATGATATTTGGGTCATGTCCATGTTTTTTTGTTTGTTTGTTTGTTTGTTTTTAACTAATACAGAGAGTGCTTCTATGGACTTTCTACTGTGTGTCTTTTGGTAAACATATATACACACATCCCTGTTGGCTAGGGAATATAGCTAGGAATGTAATTACTGGATCACTGGGTATGTGGAAGTTCACCATTAGTAGACACCACTGAATAGTTTCTTCAAAATATTAGTACCAATTTAAATAACGTTTCTTACAGTCAATTATGGTCAAATAAGTTTGAAAAATACTTAGTTGTGACTTCTGTGGGGAATGCTTTTTGAGATACCAATACAGAAATGATTGTGTATTCATCTACCCCTGACTCTCTTTTCCTTCCTGCTTGCACCCTCCATCTATAACTCTGAGCAGGGCTGAGAAGGTAGAGGGCCGGGGGAGAGACTGCAGAGTCTAAAACAGCTTTAGGGCAGAACAGAAGGAATGTGCACCTGTTGGGTGAAATAGCTGGCTTCCCAGTAGCAGGTTCTATTCTCTACGTCTGGAAGGAACCTTCCTGACACTTCTGTGACCCTCCACCGCTATTCAACTCTTGGCCTCCCTAGGATACTAGGGAGACAAGCCTGGTCCCCTGGCCACTACCTAGCTTCCTGTCCTTGGAAACCTACCTGGTCTATCAGAGCATTCACTTTTCTGCAGCCGTGTCCTTCCAGAGGTAAGATGTGCGGTCATAGAGACAGCCACCTGAAGGCAGACCAATGAGTGAGTTTTTCATGATCAAAAATGTAATGAAATAAAAGAGAGACTAAGCCCGCAGCTCCAGAGAGGACTATCTTCAGAGAGAGGGGAGAAACAGAGGGAAAATAGAATGCAAACCATCCAGGGAGCAAAGGACTGGAGACTGCCTCTCTGCCTTTTTTATGCTGCCAATGATAAGCACATGGAACATCATTCTCTGTCCAGAACAGTCTCCTGCTGGCACAGGGCCACCCAAGACACATGTTCTGAAAGTCTTGCTCTCACTTCCATCCTGACAGAAACACCCAGGGTGGGCCCCCCTAACCTCGCTGAGTGCACACAACCAAGAACTGCCTGTAGGGGAGTGCTCTCCTTTTTGCCCTGTCCTCCCAGCCCAGTCTCCACAGGGAACCCACAGAGAGCTTGAGAAGGAAATGCAGGGCCATGGCGTGTGGGTGTGGAGCTTGTGGCCTGAGAGATGAGGGGGGATGCCTCTGTCAACCAAAGGGGCTCTGTCATCCCAGAGCCAGGCCTTATTCTAATATCCACCGATCCTCCAAATGAAGTGGAAGGGGTGTGATTCTTGCAGTTCTCCCAGAAACCACAGCAATCCCCTTCTCCACTACATTTCTGCATTTAGAAGCTGCCTCCACCCCAAGAGAAGAGTGATAGATACTGCAGGGTAAGACACATCACTTCTAGTAACATGAGGATATTTAGAAAGTTGACTCAAGATCAGTAGACCCTAGCCATGTGTGGCATTAAGCACTTGAAACATGGCTAGTCCAAACTGAGATGTAAAATACGCAGAGCATTTCAAGAAATTAGTTAAAAAATATAAAACATCTCATTAATAATTTTTATTCTGTTACATGTTGAAATGATACTATTTGGGATACATTGAACTAAAGAAAATATATTATTAAAATTAATTTCATCTATGTTTGTTTACTTTTTTTTAAAAATGTGCCTTTGGATCATTTAAAATTACATATGTGCCTCACATATACCTTTTGAATAACACTGCTCTAAAATCAGACCACTTGGTCTGTTGCTAATTGCTTGTCTTTGGGAAACAGTCTCACTTCTTTGTGTCTCAGTTCCCTTTTCCAGAAAATAGGAATATTCATGCACCTCCCTGATATTGTTGTTAGGAATAAATGTGTTCATATACATAAAGTGTTGAAAGCAGTGCCTAGCATGAAATAAGTATTCCCTAAATGTTAGATATATTAGTCTTAACATCATCCCAGGTTCTCTGTGAGAGCAAAACTTGACAGCTTCATTAGGTCTTCTACCCTTGTCTCTAGGGGAAGCCCAGTGTAGCCATTTCAGTCAACACAGATGGAATCAATCATTTGCACTCCTGAGATGCCTACAAGATTAATGATTATATGTCTGGGAATGCCTGTCTTTTCATATAGATGCCATATATAGATAGGATTCATGCTGCACTTTATGGTAAACTACTTCCTGATCCTTTGATGAAACCAGATTGTGTCCTGCTCTCCCCAACCCAGAGGATGCTGGGAAGAATTTTCCGTACAGTGCCAATTGGGCCACAGATGAATAGCTGTTGTGGAAATATGCCCTTATTTCTGGTTTAAATGATTACTCCCAATGTTTTTAATTTATCAGAATACTAAGGTCTTAAAAAAAGTCATGAATAATTTTGGAAATAGATATACACATTAAGAAAGAAATTGGAATCCATCTGGAATTTAGGAATATTTAATCTAAATCTTGAGCTTACATATAATAGTTCGTTATGGATTTTTTTTCCCCCTGAACTGAATATAAGACCCTTGCTTTGGGCTACAATGGTGCCTGTTGTTCTCAACTCATTGAAAAACAAGTTCTGATCTTTTCCTTTTAAAGTATTCTGTTTCCAAATGCTTGTCTTGTTTAAAAAAAAAAAAAGAAAGAAAGAAAGAGAGAAAGAAAGAAAAAAAAGCATATCCTGGTGCCACGAATTAGAGGCTACATTTTTTTTCCCAGTTAATGGCACATTATTTACTTTCTAGATGTGTAAACGAGTAATGAGTCCCTTGAGGGAAAGATTGTATTGAAGAGCAAATAAATTCCATGGATGAGATCCACAGAATTTTAAAAAATGATTATAAACTCATGCTTTCAGCTAATAATAGTCAGGGTTTTGTTGAAGGGTAAGAACACTGAATTGAATTACACAAATGAAGAAAGAGAAATACATTTCCATAATTCACTTTGAATTATAGAGGTTTGATTTCTATGCTTTGTTGTTCTGGTTTAAAAAAAAATCTAAATTATAAGGAGAATGATTTTGTAGAGAAGGCAAAGTTCTTTTTTAAGAGATTCATAAAGCCAGGGTTTTGTTTTTCCCTCCCACTCTGGGCATCACAAATTGCTTCTGTGATCCCATAAAATATCTCCAGAGACTTATTAGCAACAGGCATGGCTAATTAACACAGCCCGGGAATGTGGCGCCTTCCCTGGATTCCTAAACCCTTTAATCCGGAGCAGGACCCACACTTCTTTGCATGTCCCCAAGGCCATTAAATACTTATCAGAGATCCAATTACTTTAGATCCAGGTCAAAAGGCAAAGCCAGACAAGGAATACTGAATTGGACACTATTCTTAAAACTTTAAATTTTAGACTGTCTATGACCACTCAGAAAATGGTGTCATTTACACAGAATTCTGAAGGAGACATAAAAAGAAAGACCTGAGGGAAATGAAGACAGACTTGGGGACTGACTTAATTGAGGCACAGGGATGATGAAACGACCTGTTGAAGTCCTATCCAATTCTATACCATGAGTGGTGTAGTGCTATTATCTTTACTGATCCTTTGGTGTCACATAAATTTAACCTCATTGTGCTAGACTCAGACGTTTTGTCTCTATAAATAAATGTAATAATGAGTTAGTACTTATGAGTTCTGGGTCATATAATGTTAAAATGATATGTGACATACAATATTAAACTGAAAATAGAAACTACAGAAGCAGTATTCTTGCTTGGATGGTTTTGAAAATCAGAATGTTGTTATTTCAGTAAAGCGTTTAAAGAAATAATTTGTGATATCTCCATTGCCAAAATAGAGAGTTGTACCATTGCTGAATTTTGTAGCTGATGGAACAAGCAACTCCCAGGGACCAACATTATTTTTAGGTGATCCCTAGGGTGAAGTCCCTTATTCTGTACTTGATCATTTCTGTCTTATCCAATATAGAGGGCAAATTTATCAAACTTAAGCGGGCACAAAGCTGAGAGGGAGAATAACTATGCCAGATAACAAAATCAAGGTTTGTTTTTTTGAGGGGTAGGGAATTACAAAACTACATTTAGAAAACTACCTTCACAAATACCTATGAGGATAATCTGCTTGGCACTACTGATATGAAAAGGACCTGGGGGCTGTTGTGTTTTGGTTGAGGACAAGTATCCATGCAAAACACAATGCAGCTGAATTAATGTAAGAATAAAACTCTAGTGAGGTGGCAAGACTCCCACATACTTTGTACTTATTTTCACCACATCTGGAGTGTGGTTTTCCCTTTTTGGCACCAAATTATATGAGACACAAGCTGAGGTATGATCAAGAAGAAGTGACCAGAATGATATTATATAAGGAACAGAAAGAAGCAGAAAAGAAAGTCCTTTTGCATTGGCATGAGAAGTGTCTTCAAATATCCCAAAAAGCATCAAGCTATTGAGACAATACTAGGACCTCAAGTGGAGCGCATCCTTTGCATTTCCTTTAATAGCCGTGCTTGTCCACCCGGGGATTGTAAACTTCTGAATGGCAGAGGCCTCTTTTTTGACACCCATGAACCTCTCATCTGGTCTCACTGGGCTGCTTTAAAGCCTTCAGAGGCTTTTATCATAGTAAACGTCTTGATACTTATACATCTCACAGTGACTATAATTTTTTTTTAATTTGGAAGTTTTAAAAAAAAATAAAGTAAAGGTGCTTATGAAATTATTTGGCTCTGAAAAACTAGTTTTGCTTACAAATAGAATATTTGGGGCACCTGGGTGGCTTAGTCAGTTGAACCTCTGACTTCAGCTCAGGTCAGTCTGTGAGTTTGAGCCTTCTGTCTCCCTCTCTTTGTGCCCCTCCTCCACTTGCTCGCTCTCTCTCTCCTCTCTCTTTAAAAAATAAACATAAAAAAAAAAAAAGGAGAATATTTGGGAATCTTTGAAAAGTGAGAAAAATCTACCCATAAACTGCTTTTGAATGGAATGGTATTTTTAAATGTCTGCAGTTTTAGGTTGATATCATGTTGCTGGTTGACATTTAATTGTGTATTCATTTTGTAATATATATGTATATAAATAATTGCTATATATATTATAATATAAATATACTAAGCCTAGTATTTTCGTAATCCTTTTCAAAAGTCAGAGGTCCCAGGGCACAGTAAGCCGGTGACAAGTGGATAAAAGATCACTGCCTGCCACAGTGTCTGTTACATTGTAAGCACTCAGTAAGTATTTGCCAAATCACTTAAAATACACTGATTTATCAAATAGAAAACAAAAATTTCTGGTTCATTTCTCTGCTAAGAGATTGAGAGAGGGCATTAAAAGGACAGTGGGAATGGGAGGCAGGGCAGCAGCTGTCCTCAAATTTCTGGTGGATCTGCTCCCCAAGAAAAGATACATCCTAATTTGGTTGTTAATTGCAGGTGGGATTGTCCCCAGTACTGCACCAGGACCATTTCATGTTAATAGCAGGAAGTGTAGTGCGATCAAACTCTTATTTAGTTCAGGAGTTGAGTCACTGCTCTTCTAAAAAGGGAGGATTCTAAATATACTGAAAGAGGGAGCTGGTCACTGGATATTGGGAAGGGTGTCTTTTTGCAGGTCTTTTTGAAAAAAGGCAACAGATTAATCAGGGGATCAAAATATAAGTGAAAGACTTGCCTACCAAGTTAAAAAGCAAAAAAGAACTGAACTAAAATAAAAATAGCTCCAACCCAGAGATCAAGAGGACTATTTTGTCCAAGGAAAGAATAGAAGTAGTCCGCTTACACTCTGCCAAGCCACTAGCTTCAAGTGCATCTTTGTGCGGATAGTCGAGGGTCTGAAAGGCTTTATTATTAAGAAGTTAATGCTTGACAGCGGCCGACTCCACCACAGCAAAATTACCCGCCTTCGAAAGACGGCCTCCTATGAGTCTTGGGTTAATTACTCAAACCTCCAAATTATCCTTCAGGGAACAAAATGAAGCATGAAAAATCAAAAGCAGATCTGTAGCTGAGATTATGAAAAGGGAGTGGGTTCCTTTCCATTTTAAAAAATGTTTATTTCTATTGTAGGAACCACAAGAGGGGAAAGGGAAAAAAAAAAAAAACAAAAAAAAAACCTGCCCATGGACCAAGCAGGCAATAAATGGCTGGCAGCTGTACAGCCCAAAGGGAAAACAAAATCTGCTCATATAAATATTCACAAGGCAGTTTTCTTTAAATTTCCAAAACAAGTCACCCCAAATCAAATTGCAGAGGTGCTGAGATGGAGGCACCCCAAGTCTTGTTGCTAAAGAATATTTTCACTAGGCACCATTTTGTAAAATAGCTGATATGCTAAATCAAGACACCTACAATCTACTGAAGATAAAATAACTACTTAAAATTATTTCCCCCTCATATCTGTTAACTCACCCTACTTCCCATATCAGGAAGTAAATTCATTTTTGAAATAATTTGTTTTTGTTGAGACTCACCACCACTAAAACCTTTCATTTGTTTCTCTGCTTTTTTTCCCCATCAGAAATGGCTGTCATATACTCCCAAAACCATCTAAGAGAATCATTTCTCAAACAGAGGTATATCCCTACAGATGTTCTTGAAAGGGGGTGGCTGAGAGAATCTGGGTGATGTACTAAGGAAATATATAAGGTTTGCCAGATGCTAAAACTAATATTGACCTATAATTTTCTCTAAACAAATTAGGGCCAACAGCTAATTAACTCACTGTATTTTTTTCTTTCTGTCTTAAGATTGTGGTAAAATATACATAACATAAAATTTATCTTCTTAACCATTTTGAAATGTACAGTTCAGTGGCGTTAAGTACATTTGCATTGTTGCCCACCTGTCACCCCCAACCATGTCCAGAACTTTTTTCATCTTCCCACACTAAATCTCCATCCCCACTAAATAATAACTCCCCATTTTCTTTGCCCTTGAGTCCTTGGCAACCATCATTCTACTTCCTGTCTCTATGAATTTGGCTGCTCTATCATAGTCCTTTTTGAGTGATGCTCTAATTCTTTTTTTTTAATATGAAATTTATTGTCAAATTGGTTTCCATACAACACCCAGTGCTCATCCCAAAAGGTGCCCTCCTCAATATCCATCACCCACCCTCCCTCCCACCCCCCATCAGCCCTCAGTTTCTTCTCAGTTTTTAAGAGTCTCTTATGCTTTGGCTCTCTCCCACTCTAACCTCTTTTTTTTTTCCTCCCCCCCCCCGCCATGGGTTCCTGTTAAGTTTCTCTAATTCTTAAATCAAGGTGAACCTAGAACTCTCTTTAGTCTTTTCCCATTATCTTGTATGGGCATATCCATTGTCTCAGCTCCAGTTTTTAGGTGCAGTTCATTGACACATTTGAAATATTCCTTGCACCTCCCCCCCCACCCTGCCATTGCCTTCTAAATTCCTATGTTGGCCCAACTAGAAGGACTTATCTGTCTGCAAGGCTGCACTGCCTCTAAATGACCTACATAGGAAGTGTGCTGTATGCCAATACAGAAATGGAGCTGTTTTCTCTCAAGTTTGTGGAGCAGCTATTAAACAGTTATTCTGTCCTGGAAGCCCTGGTTATGTCAAGGTGCAATTTGATATGGGTGGATTAGAAATCCCAGTAGCCTTTTCTTACAGCCTAGGTTTCAGAAGATTCCTCTTGGACTGTGCAAAGCTGAGAACTAATGAGTGGCTCTACCATGTTCTTTGTCTTGGAAATGGGCTATTGGATGGAGTGCTCTTTGCTAATGGACAGGCAGAGAGCATTTGGAATAGCAGCAGGGATGGAATAAATTTCACTTTTACTCACATTTTGCCATTGATTACTGAAGGTCATCCTGTTCTATGCTAAACTCTGACTTGATGAGACAGGATGCCATAGTCCCTATCATAGTCAAGATACAGTAGATGCAAACCAAGAGGTGAAAAGTGAAACATGGACACAATTTTCCTATTCTTTATGGGCTTTCATTACTTTTCACAGAATCTGTTTGAATACCCCTCTAAAGACCCTGTGCTTAATCTCTCCTATCCCTACATTTCTTTTCTTCATTTGTTCTTGATTGACATGAGAAGCGATAACCAGACTTAGTGTGGGGAGGTAAATTGCTTGGAGAGAAACTAAACAGAGAAGGGAGATGGAAAGGAAACAGAACGGTGCATGTTTCTTTTTCTTTTATAAATTTTATAAATAATATTCCAGCCATAGGGGAAGAAGAGGAATCTTAGATAAGTAAAATGAGCCATTATGGAGACAAACCTTGTAGACTAAGAAATAAGATTCATTTAGTTATGTAGAGCCTTGGATTAACCATCATGCATCCATGCTTAATACCAATTTTGCTTTGAAAGCAATAGCCTAGAGTCTGCAAACCTGGTTTCTAGACTAGGGTTGGCCACTAACTCTCTTTATTACCTTGGTCAAGTCAAACATCCTCATTGAGCCTCAGCTTTCTTATATATGAAATAGAAAAAAATAACATCTGCCTCTCTCTCTGCCTTGAATTAGTATTATGCTACTTTGCATATAAAAATTTACAACAGTGTACGTCCACTTATTCCTTCCCATTTTTTGTTATTCTTGTCATATATTTAACTTCTACATATTTTATAAACCCCACAATGCATTTTTAAAAAGTTTTTCTAAGACAGTTGTTTTTCAAGTAAATTAAGAAAAGAGAAAAAACATCATTTATATTTACTCATGTAATCATCATTTCTGGCATTTCCCATTCCTTCCTGTAAATCTGAATTTTCATCTGGTATCATTTCCCTTTGACCTAAAGACCTTCCTTTAGTATTTTTTATAGTGCAGATATGCTATGGCAAATTATCTCAAATTTCATTTATCCAAAAATACCTTCAATTTCACTGTTATGTTTAAATCATATATTCATGGATGTAAAAGGCATCAACCTGGGTTGACAGGTTTTGTTTTATTTTTTCTTTTTAGCACTCTAAAGATATTATTTTATTGTATTCTGAGTTGCATTGTTTGTAATGAGAAGTTAACTGTCATTTACATTTACATCCACGGGGCTAGAGGGAGGAAATGCTTTCTACATATTCTCTCTCCATGGTTTTCAGAAATTTGACTATAATATGCCTACGTGTGTTTTTCTATGCATCATCCCATTAGAGATTTGTTGAGTTTCTCAGACTCCATTCTTCAATCTGTGGGTTGATAATTTTTAAAAATTTTAAAATTTTCAGCCATTATTTCTTCCAAAATTTTTTCTGCTCAATTCTTGCAGGGACTCTAATTGCTTGTAGATCTCTTGGTATTATCCCAAAGATAATTGGCATTCTTTTTCTTTTCCTTAATTTTTTCCTCTTTCATTTTTATTTTGAATAATTTCTTTTTTTTAAGTTTTTAAGTTTACTGATCCTTTTTTGAGCAGTTTTCCGTGTAGCGTTAATTTCACCTGGTGATTTTTAACACTCAGAGATTGCAGAATTTTTGGCTCTAGAATTCCACTTGGTTCTTTTTTAGAGTTTTTATTTTTATTCATTTTTTTCTACTCAATATAATCATATTTTCAGTTAATTATTTAATATATTTATAATAGTTGTTTTAAAGTCTTTGTCTGCTTATTCCAGTAACTGTCATCTGGAAATCTGTTTCTAATGACTGTTTTTCTTACATTTAGTTTTTGTTGTTGTTTTGTTTTGTTTTTGCTCTCTTGTATGTAATACAATTTTAATTTTTGGACATTGTATATAAATGTACTTATGTTTGCTCACTGCTTTAACTGTATCAAATTCACCTGTGTTTAACCCCACCACCCTCATCCTAAATCGCTATTTGATCATGTCAGTAGTTGAACTGGGTGAGGATTGGCTGAAGTTTAAGATATATTTAGCTTGCTTACCTTTGGATTAAACTCTGTCAGGGCTCAAGAATGTGCAGAGTTGTACAGTTTCTCTCTGCTTATCAGTCACTCCCCCAATGCTATTTTTCTCAGCAAACTTCATGGTGGATTATTATGATATAAGAAGAAGAATTGTTGGTCCATGTGTTCTGTCCCTGTGTGGAGTTCTTCTAGACTGCAGTCCTAGCCAGAACACATTGTTTTACAAAGCTGGCCAATTTCCCTCCATCCTGAAAAGTCTCTCCATCCCAGTTTCTGTCTGTACTTAAACCATGTGCCCCTACACGTGGAAGCTGTCACAGCTCTCTACTCACCTATAAAAAGCTTATTTCTCTTGGAGTTAAGTTCATCAAGTCTTCATTATATTCACCCCTCTTCCTCTGCCTTGTAGAAAAATATAATTTTTATTTTGTCTGGGACATTTTCATTGTTAGCTAAAGGAGGGACAGTCTTTGGCATCCTTCTATATTGTAACCAGTAGCAGAAGTCTCAAAGAAGTAGATTGTTATTAAAACAGATTTCTCTGGACTGATGTATCACTATGTAACCCAAGTGTCTGAGAGGCACTCATTTGGGAAGACCATCTTCTTTCAGAAGGAAGCTATTATGTCTGTGTACAGATCAGAGTATTACTGCCAGTTTTCTACTGTCTTGTTTGCATCTCTGGCCAAAGTTACTCCTTATATCTTTCCATATTTTTCCATCATCTAGCCATTTTCTGATTTTAAAAGCAATATGATTTATGGTTAAATACATAGGTTTTTCTTAACTATAAAAAACCATTGGGAAATATATGGAGCTGTGTTCTCCTATCAGAAACATGTTTATTGCTATAGTGGAAAAACACATTCCATGCCTGATTCTCAGAGATACTGTACTTTGATCCAGGAGCCATGTTTAGGATATCTTACAAAACCTTTCTAGGCCTCAGTCTCCTAGTTTCTTATATGAGGGTTTGTACTAAATGATCTTTAAATATCTTCCAGTCCTAAATTTCAGATATAGGTAGCTCTAGATCCTCTTAAAGGAAGATGATACCCACCTTGACTAGGTATGCATGCCATTGCTCTTTAAGTTGCCAGTTCTGATTCAGCTGGAGTTATGGCTAGAATTGGCCTGATCTGCTTAGACTGGTGAGTTGTCCCATCCTTCTGTTACCTTTTTCCTCCCTCTAGCCCCGAGGATGTAAAATATAGCCTCTAGGTCCTGCCTGTAAAAAGCCTTGCCAGACCAGGGTCTAATCAGGAGGCATCCATTATTCTCTTCTAATTTTAACCTCTTTGTACCAGAAAACATCAACGTTAATATTTTAGCATCCCTTAAAGACTTAATAGCATCATTTTTGTACAAATAAGCAGAATAATTTTTTTTAACATTTGGTAGTAACAGTATACTATCCCTGAGAAGTGGTGCAAAAACTTAGGTGAATTCCTGGGTGGTAGATTCATAAGCGGTTCTTTAGGGAAGTCAGGAAATAAGAGCTCCACTCTTAATATTTCAAGGAACTTGTCACCGTGGCAACTGCTATGCTTTCCCACAGACTTCTCTTTCTCCCATGAATCCTCAGTTTTTCTGGGGCTTGAAACTCTTAATAATCAAATAACAAGAACTCTTCTGAGGTGGTTTTATAACCTTTAGAGTTTAACAAGCTCATATGTGCACCTTATCTCCTACACCGATGACAGCCTTGTGTGATAGGATACTAGAACTGACTATGGATCTGGTCCAAAGTGACATCAGTCATGGAATTCAACCAACTCAACAAAATCAAGGCTCTGATTTATGCTAAAGTGAGTATGAATAACTGAAACAGGCTTTCGATTAAAATTTGACTGTGACTTGATTCCTTGGAGAATGTGAGATTTTTAGAGATATTCTGAATTAAAAAAAAAAGGTCAAATATCCTTGGAAGATGATCATCTACTCTTGAAGAAACACAGTGGACACTAGCATATTTATTAATGACTCTTCAATAAAGATAATTATTTGCCATTTTGTTCAGCCTAATTGTTCCCCAAATTATTTTATTATAAACATGTTTTTTTCCTACTTTGGAAGCCCTGGAATCCTCTGAGGTTAAGTTAACCTGACGAACTCTGAGCAGGAAATCTGTGTGAAAGTGAAGACAAGTGTGTTCTTAAAAGGCTCCATCCCACATGTGAAGGTATTTTTCCTTCAAGCACAGGAGTAGACTTGGAATAGCAGAATAGCTCTGTTAGATGGATATATGGCCAAGAGAGGCTGTGGTCCCTAAGCTTGCTCCCATCTCTCTCTTCTACAGTTAATCTTGGTAACATAAGCTGGGGGCTGCTTTCTTCTCAGATGTATGAATTGATAGAGCCAAAATAAACCAAATTCCAAATGCAAATGAAAAAGCTCAGGAGTCTACTGTTGCTCTGTGCTTAAAGCTAGTTTTACACTTAATCGCTTCTCTAAGTAGCTATTCCTACCTGGGCTTCCCCAGGGAATAGGAAGCCATTTTGTTAACTGTTTTATGCTATAATTCAGGAGATACAATTTATGAGCTGTTCCAGAGGCCAAGAACAGAATCATCCCCAGCAGAAGATGCACTGCTTTAAGAACAATGAAATCCCTTCCCTGTGGCAAAAGGATAAAACAGACATTAAGAGTCTTAGAATCTATTAACAAAATGTACTAAGTGCAAATGTACTGAGGTGATAGCTAATGTTAACATTGATATAAGTTGCCTATTGAAGTTTTAATGTTTGACTGGTTGGATTCTTTCCCATGTCACTCTCTTCACTCTCTCACAGTTAACCTTGACTCTGTTGTTGACCTAACCTGAGCCTTGCATATTTTCTGCTACATCAGGAAAAGGTTAGGAATTTATAAAGCAAACCAAACAAAACTCTGAGATTCGTTACTGTAATGGTTACTTTCCTGTTGGGAATTTTGAATCTAAAACAAAATGAGGAGATCAAGCCTGTATATGGCAGGCAGCTTGTCAGTCTACAACACAGTTTATGCATAAGACACTGAAAGGAAAGATTTGCAGAAATGAGGCCAATTTGCGGTATTCAAGGCCCAATATGCTTCTAACACACACATTTCTGGACACATATTTTGAAATGCATTAAGCGTATATTGACAGTGTATTAAGTCACTTAGTACAAGCAATTTAAAGAGACGGGAAATGTATCCATGAACATGGAAATATGGAACATGGAGAATATATCCATAATATTATTAACACTATTCTAAAAAGTACCAGTGGAATTGTTGAATCATTATCTTATACACCTGAAACTAATATAACACTGTATGTTAATTATACCTCAGTTTTAAAAAGTACTAATGATCTTTTTGATCTTCAAAGGAAATTATTTAATGGAAATATCAATGAGAACACATCCCAAGGATTATTGTCAAAGTATAGAACTTATTATATTGACTATCAGAAAGAATCTACTTAATCCCATGAATGCGGAATGGTTATTTTTATTTCAACAGACAGAAGCAGGTAAACTTTGCATCTTTGTAAACCTAGATTGATATTTGAATACCTGGTTTAGCTTAAGTCCTGAGCAAGCTGCTGCAAGATTTTCAGGGTGAAATTCATTGTTACATTAGAGATTTCCATCCCCTTGTTTGTGCTAGCCATTCTTAATATGTAACATGGCCAAAATACTACTGAATGATCAAATACTGGGTCTTAAATAAAAATAGTTGAGGTAAACAGTATATTTCTGCTAGAAAGTATTTTTTTCTTTTAGAAAATCACTTGCTTCCATCTAACTGATGTTTTTAATTCTACACTTAGACATACATTACCTTGGGTTGAGACATTAAACCCTACTGGACTGGCTGGCTCAATGGGTAGAGCTCTCAACTCTTGATCTCGGGATTTTGAGGTCAAGCCGCAAAGTGAGTGTAGAAATTACTTAAATAAATAAATAAACTTTAAAAGGGGGGGGGGCACCTGGGTGGTTCAGTCAGTTAAGTGTCTGACTCTTGATTTTGGCTCAAGTCATGATCTCACAACGTATGAGTTTGAGGCCCATATGGGGCTCTGCACAGACAGTGTGGAGCCTGCTTGGGACTGACTCACTCTCTCTCTCTCTCTTTCTCTCTCTCTCTCTCTCTCTCTCCCCTGCTTGTGTTCTCTCTCTCAAAATAAATAAACTTTAAAAAAAGGACATTAAAACTTTTTAAAAAGTAAACAGAAGAGCTATTACAGTATATTAAAACAGACTAATGTATCATAGTCAACTCAGTTACTGAAACTTAGGGAGAATGAATTTGCCAAATCTTTTTCTGAAATTAGACTTTGACAGGGAAGGTAGGTGTACTTCAGAACAGTAAATGCTGAGGAGCTCCCAGCAACAGGAGATGAGACCATCCTAACTCATAGTCTTTTTCCAACAGAGATTACTATAAATACTCGTTTCCTTCCATTTAAAAAGTTGACTCTAAAAAATCTCTGGGGTTGTGTTTACATTTTTAGAACCCTTATATTCTCAAATCTTCACAAATATCAGCAGTATTCTCACCTAAGAAACTCTTTAGTTTTCCTTAGCATCACTCAGTGCCTAAGGTGTTCTGTACTGCTAGACACTTTCATTCATTGAACAAACACCTAAGGATGATAAGATACTTCTGTAGTCTTCCTGCTTGGTGTGGGAAGACTGGGAAAGACAAACTCATTAGCAGTGTGTCGCTGTCTTTATGGATTCCATATCTAGTCCTCTCTGAAATCATTATACATGACCCTTTAAATATTTTATTTGTTTTGCTTTGAAAATTCATCCTTTTAAATTAATTACATTTTCCTAGGATCCATTGAGCTTTCTTGTTGACCATTAAATCAACAAAAAGCAAATAAATGTGATTCTAAGGAATGTATTTTGAGATTTTTTTAATTAACTTATTTATTTTTTAATTTACATCCAAGTTAGTTAGCATATAGTGCAACAGTAATTTCAGGAGTAGATTTCTTAATGCCCCTTACCCATTTAGCCCATCCCCCCTCCCAGGAATCCTCTGTTTGTTCTCTCTATATAAAAGTCTTTTATGTTTTGTCCCCCTCCCTGTTTTTATATTGTTTTTGCTTCTCTTCCCTTATGTTCTTCTGTTTTGTATCTTAAATTCCTCATATGAGTTAAGTGATATCATATTTGTCTTTCTCTGACTAATTTCACTTAGCATAATCCCAACAGATCCATCCACGTAGTTGCAAATGGCAAGATTTGCCGAGTAATACTCCATTGTACATATATACCACTTCTTCTTTATCCATTCATGCATTGCTGTTGTTGCTTGAGTTGTTAATGTTAGCCATTCTGACTGGTGTGAGGTGGTATCTCATTGTAGTTTTGATTTGTGTTTCCCTGATGATGAGTGATGTGGAGCATTTTTTCACGTGTCTCTTAGCATCTGAATGTCTTCTTTGGAGAAGTGTCTATTCATGTCTTTTGCCCATTTCTTCACTGGATTATTTCTTTTTCGGGTATTGAGTTTGATAAGTTCTTTATAGATTTTTGATACTAACCCTTTATCTGATATGTCCTTTGCAAATATCTTCTCCCATTCTGTCAGTTGCCTTTTGTTTGTTTCCTTTGCTGTGCAGAAGCTTTTTATTTTTATGAGGTCCTAATAGTTCATTTTTGCTTTTGTTTCCCTTGCCTCCGGAGACATGTTGAGTTAAGAAGTTGTTGTGGCTGAGGTCAAAGAGGTTTTTGCCTGCTTTTTCCTTGAGGATTTTGATGGCTTCCTGTCTTACGTTTAGGTCTTTCATCCATTTTCAGTTTATTTTTGTGCATGGTGTAAGAAAGTGATCCAGGTTCATTTTCCTGCATGTCGCTGTCCAGTTTTCCCAGCACCACTTGCTGAAGATACTGTCTTTATTCCTTTGGATATTCTTTCCTGCTTTGTCAAAGATTAGTTGGCCATACATTTGTGGGTCCGTTTCTGGGTTCTCTATTCTGTTCCATTGATCTGAGTGTCTGTTTTTGTGCCAGTACCATACTGTCTTAATGATTTCAGCTTTGTAATACATCTTGAAGTCCAGGATTACGATGCCTCCAACTTCGGTTTTCTTTTTCAAGATTGCTTTGACTATTTGGGGTCTTTTCTGGTTCCATACAAATTTTAGGATTTTTTTTCTAGCTCTGTGAAGATGTATTTGGAGATTTAATTGATATTTGAGATTAACTTATACAAACTGAATTTCACAATGAGTTGTCCTATGTGTATTGTCTGGGGAAAAGTTTTGGAAAGACCTTGCCCTTTGACTGGACTTAGCCTCCTCTGGGAGGAAGCCACAGCCTTGGATTCTTCATGTGTGATGCCAGCTAGCCTGGATACAGGGAACACCCAGGAGTCCTCTTGCTAAGTTTCCTGGTTTAGAACTCATTTGACAAAGGTAATTCCTGTTTTTGTAAATAATTCACAACCATGCTGTATTTTTTATTTTTGCAAATATCAAAAATAACAAAATTGAGAAGGAAGAATAAATTTGAAGTCTGTTTGATTGATGAGAAAAGTAGAGTTTAGGTAATTTCAGAACCAGATCTACTGGGCCCAGAGCTACAACAGCTTGCCACAGATATAATGGAAACCAACATCAGCAGAACTCACAACCACACAGTTTCCCTCCCAGGTTTCTGGTTCATGTCCAAGAAAGAGGCCTTTGTCCCTGTAAGTTATAGGCTGATGAATTCCAATACGAGCAAGACATCTTAAGGCTAAGTAAATCTAATTGGTGAATAATGAAGTGCCTTAATCATTTTTGAAAAATAGATCTTGTGCTATTGTAATACCCCAAATAACCTGGGATCACCTGGTTAAGGGTGATTCTTAGAGATAGGTCTTAAGGTATTTTAAAAATTGTGTCATGAGTTGGAATTCCTTTATCTTTATTTGTGAAATTAGGTTATATACCTAAATATTACACCCACACATATATTATACATACCTTATTCTTCCTTTCTTTGTGGAGACAAGGTACTTTTTTTTCAGTGTGAAAAAAAATCTTTATTTTAAGAAAAAAAACTAGTTAACAAAAAACTTTAACAAGTTTCACTTAGCAAAATATACCCAGAAAGAAATCACTGTTGTACAAAGAGAGTTTTAAGTCAAGGCCTCACTAACTCCTAGGGTATTAGTAATATGACTCAATTTTCAAAACTAACTTATTTTAAAAGCTTAAACTTAACCTAAAAGATTTTAAATGAAAATAAACTAGAATAAAAAAAAAATGAGAAATGTTCCTCTTTGAATTAGGGATCTGGCACCTTGAGTTTTCAAAAAAAAAAGCACATCTCCCCACTGTGTTCATGGTGATGTGGTGTAAAAAATCCATTTAATGTACTCAAAACTACTTTAACTCAGATAACATTATGCTGAAGTGCAGTACCAAAATGTTAATGGAAAAACACTGAAAACAGTTTTAGTTTACTCCGTATCACATGCTAGAAGAAAAGTTTGCCTGAGAAAACACTAAAGAGGTCATTTTTGTTCTTTAATTTACATCCAACTTAGCATATAGTGCAACAATTATTTCAGGAGTAGATTTCCTTAATGGGTAAGATGTCTGTTACTCATTTAGCCCATCCCCCCTCCCACAACCCCTCCAGTAACCCTCTGTTTGTACTTCATATTTAAGAGTCTCTTACATTTTGTCCCCCTCCCTGTTTTTATATGATTTTTGCTTCCTGAAGAGGTCATTTTTTAATGTAAATTTCACAAACTCATGGTGCAAAATGTGTCCCAGCTTTTCACTGTTTGTTGGCTGCCTGTGAAAATTTAATTGCAATAACTCAAACGCTCCTACAAAACTAGTCCTATCCACCCATGGTGTTCTGGCCTCTATAGCCAGCCGTATAATAGCCACTCACAGACAGGCTCTCAAGGCCAATATAAGTGGACTGGGCCGACACCCTATTTCTTGCATCATCTGGCTGCTCTATGCCCCATTGCTGGCCCCAGTAGTGGAATTCAGGAAAAGTTCTATGTGTCTGTGTTGCACGTTGGCACAGTCCTTGAACATAGCTTGTGTTCGGGAGTGGCAAACTCAACATTGACTTCTCCAATCAGTCTTCCATCAGGACCAATCTCAATATGGACTCTCTTAGGGTTGAGTGGAGAAAAAAAGTTATAAATGTCGTTCTCTACGGCTCTGTATGGCATCCCTCTCATGTGGATTCAGTGCCCAGTGGTACTCTGGACAGTGAACCAGCAGCCTCCATGTCTGTGGTCATACATGCCTGAGAGAGTAAGTAACTGAGGTTTTTCCCAAGAGAGAGATTGGTGAAGGAATAGCCATCGCTGAGGCTGCCGTACTCCTCATATCCCCCATAACCTGCACTGTAAGCACCCTACCCTTTCTTTCTAGGCCCACTTGCTTGACAGTCCAATATACCTCTTGGCTGTCCCAGGGTAGTCATAAAACCCTGACTTCTGTACAGACATGAACTTCAGAGGGAGATCTGAGTATGCCTAACTTCTTCCTGACTGCTCTTGAACACTTTATTTTATCTGTGCCCCATTCTCTCCTGCTTCCCTAGGGGCTTCTCAGCCAACTCCTGTGAGGCAAACTGCCCAAAAGCTTCCCCTGTAATCTTGCCCTCTGAGTCCACGAGCAATGTGATCCTATTTGGCACAATTTCCAACCCTGAGAAGAACTGAAGAATTTCTTTCTTGGTGCATCCAAATGGGAGTCCCTGAAACCTCACAAAGCTATCACTGGTGGTGTTGGCACTGTTTGGATTGCTGTGTTTCAGCACACAATCTATCTTGGTTCTGTGGGACTTGAAGACCTCAATGTACTGGTGTCCCATGCTTTCCCATGTCTTTTTTAGGGCCATTTTTACATCATCTTCTGATTCAAGTTCAACAAAAGCCTCACCACTCTTCCTGCCTTTTCTAGTGTAGATAAAATGAATGCCTGCATCCCCATCATGAATTGTGCAGTCAGAAAGGAAGTTCTGCTCATCCTCAACCAAGCAGCAGCAGGAAGACCATGGAGCGTGACCATGAAGCCTTCACCTCTCTCAAGGCCCACCATCATGACACTTGAGAGAAACAGATATCAAGCAAGCTTGGGTGCAGTTTTGCAGCTTAAAGAACAAACCAGGGTGGAAAGTGGAGGGGCATTCCCACAGCTGGAGAGACTCCAGGTAGGTAACAGATTGTCCGCTGAGAGGAACAGGATTGATTTATATTTTCATCACAGAAGTATGGTTTACAGACAAAAGACCCCTAATTCTACCTGACACTTAAAAATGCAGAGGGCTCCGGGGAAAGAGCAGGTGCATCTCCTTTTGTTATTATCCTTGGGCTCCTAGTCTCCATGCTCTTGCTCTTCCTCACATCCAGCACCTCAGTTGTCCCTCTGAGTACCTTCTTCTCCAGGAAGACACAGTGTAGCCCAAGATATTTTTAATTGTCTTTTGGACTAGCCCCATTTGTGGGGGAAGTTTTCTCAGCATAAATAAACTTTTTTTTTTAAATCTTTTTTTTTTCCAACGTTTATTTATTTTTGGGACAGAGAGAGACAGAGCATGAACGGGGGAGGAGCAGAGAGAGAGGGAGACACAGAATCGGAAACAGGCTCCAGGCTCTGAGCCATCTGCCCAGAGCCTGACGCGGGGCTCGAACTCATGGACCGCGAGATCGTGACCTGGCTGAAGTCGGACGCTTAACCGACTGCGCCACCCAGGCGCCCCATAAATAAACTTTTAAACCAGTGTTTTCATGCCATTTTTTTCAACTTCCATCAGATTCTAGTGGAGAACTTGCAACATCCCCTTCCAACATCCTTCATCCTGTCTTCACAGCCTGAATTGTTCATCTCACAACTATGTTGAGTACCTAACATTTGCTTCCTAGAAATTTATGCTTTTCTTAATATATAAGGATGACAGACAGTTGTTAGTCTGTCATCAAGATCTAAAATGTATTTTCTTCCAGACCCAATAGTAAACTTACCTGGTGTTTTTTTCAAGATGGCAGTTTGAGGCCATGAAAGAGAGAAAAGAGTGATCCGTACAACCACTGGACCTGACCCTTTGACTCATCATGGTCCAACGAATGAGTTTTCATGTAAAAAGCGCAACCCTTTTGTGCAATGCCTTTAACTGTGGTTTGTTGGTAGAGATTAAATTGTGGAACCACTAGCTGCATCACCAAATTTAGTCAAATCACTTGCAATGGACATTCTTTCTGATTCAGCAGTAATGAATTTTATTTTGTTTTTCCCAATTAATCAAAATGTCTCAACCATGACTAGAAAAGGAGGGGGGGGGAATCAACCACTGAACCTTTCCAATATCTAGACAAACCTCATCTTTTCATATTATAAACTATATATACATAGTTTGTAACATATAATAATAAATATATTGTTTGCAAATCTGTAACATACCATTCTCTGTGGCCTGTTTTTCCTGGAAGAAAAAAATCAGTTTTGGCAGGTCATTTTTTTTGTACTTAAAAGTAGCCTTAAGGGGCGCCTGGGTGGCTCGGTCGGTTAAGCCTCCGACTTCAGCTCAGGTCATGATCTCACTGTCAGTGAGTTCGAGCCCTGCATCGGGCTCTGTGCTGACCGCTCAGAGCCTGGAGCCTGTTTCAGATTCTGTGTCTCCCTTTCTCTCTGCCCCTCCCCTGTTCATGCTCTGTCTCTCTCTGTCTCAAAAATAAACGTTAAAATTAAAAAAAAAGTAGTCCTAAGAACAGTAATAAAGTGTTAAATCATGTGTGTGTGTGTGTGTGTGTGTGTGTGTGTGTGTGTGTGTGTAAGTAGTTGTGTGTATGCATTAACACCTGAGGACTTGGAGGAGGAGATAACGGAAAAGAAAGCATTTGTTTCAGAGGTGGTCAAAAAGGCCCTCTCTGCTTATCCTGTATTGAGGTCTGGTTCCTGGCACTTCCCTCAACTATGACAAATTCTGATGGCTCAGGTTTTGATTCCACTTCAGCACTTTTACATTTCTTGTGTTGCACATCTGTTTTCCCTGCCCATCTTCCTTCTATCTGGTTCTAATTCCTGTGTTGCAGCTTGACAGTCAGTACATCAGGAAGGATAAAAAGAGTTACACTTTTGAAGCTCTGCTAACGAGGCTTCTCAGAAGCCTGGCTGGTGGTGTGTTCTGTAGATATCACTCGTAATACAGGATTGTCTTGCTGTGAATGGACACTTGAGAAGATGAGGTTTGCGTAGAATTAGCCAAAAGTTCATGGAGTTTCTATATAGCTTTTTTTTAGGTAAAATTCATATACATAAAATTCACCATCTGAATTTTAACCATCTGTAAGTGTGTGATGCAGTGGCTTTTAGTACATTCATAATATTGTACAACCATCCCCACTATCTAGTTCCAGAATATTTTCATCACTCCATAAGGAAACTCCAAGGCTCTTAAGCTGTAACTCTCCGTTTCACCTTCCCCCAGCCCCCGGCAGTCTGCTTTCTGTCTCTACAGACTTGCCTATTCTATATATTTCATATAAATGGAGTATAAAATGTGTGGCCTTTTGTCTGGATTCTTTCACTTCCCATAATGTTTTCAAGGTGAATTTATGTTGTAACATTTAGTGGATCTTCATTCCTTTTCATAGCTGAATAATACTACATTGTATGGATATCCCACATTTTATTTATCCATTCCTTAATTGATGGACATTTGGGCTGTTCAGACCTTTTGAGTACTGTGACTGGTGCTGCTGTGAACATTCATGTACAAGTTTCTCTTTGTACATCTGTTTTCATTTCTTTTGTATATATACCTAGAAGCAGAATTGTTGTGTCATATGGTAATTCTATGTTTAACTCTCTGAGGAACATCCAAACTGTTTTCAACAGCAGCTGCACTGGTTTACATTCCTATAAGCAATGTATGAGGGATCCATTTTCTCTACATCCTTGCCAGCACTTTGTTAATGTCCAATTTTCTCACTATAGCCATCCTAGTGGATGTAAAGTGGTATTTTTTCTGCTTTTGACTTGCATTTCTTTAGTGATTAACAATGTTAATTTTTTTTCATGTGCTTATTTACCATGTGTTTATCTATTTTACAGAAATGTCTATTCAAGTCCTTTTTCCATTTTTAAATGGAGTTTTTGTTCTTCTGTTGTTGAGTTGTAAGAGCTCTTTATATATTCCAGATACTAGACCCTTATCAGATATATGATTTGCAGACCTTTTATCCTTTTCTTTGCATTGTCTTTTCACTTTCTGGACAGTATCCTTTGATACTTCTGTGTGAGTTTTACCAAGCTGGCCCCATTTGAAATTTGAAAGAGTATCAATCAGTCAGTCAGTCTCTCTCATGCCTTTGCCCCCTTTCACTTTTCTTCACTCACTTCCAGTTTTTTTTTTTTTATTTCTTTTGTACTATACTCTCCAAGGACGAGAAAAAAAATGTTTTCTGATAAATGCATTCACACTGGGGTGTAAATGACTGATAAAGCCTAATGACTTACTCTCCCACCAAAGTTGTCATCATCTCAGTAGTTGAAAAGAAAGCAAAGGAATTCATGAAATGTCAGACATTGATGAGCATAGTGTGCTAGGTTCATGAGACACATTTCTGTTGCTTCTGAAATCACAGTGAGTTAATACCTCCAGTTCTACTTAAAATAAGGATTCTAGTCCTAGGTCTGAGGTTTTTACAAGGCCAGTAAAGCTCTCTGTGAAACTTTACTAAGCCTGTGGGGCTTCTGTGGGCAGTTCTGTGCCAAGCACATTAGTGATTAAGTCTCAGTGTGTTCTGTTCTTAAATAGTCTGTGGTTCAGATGCTTTTATAAAGTAGATCCTTTCCTTGAGACTTACATATAGGACTCCTAAGATCACCTCTGAGTTCTCATTCTTATATATCTTCAGAGCACCATGAACTCTACTGAACATGGTTGCATTTTCTTATTCCCAAATCATATTGTCTTGGGGTTGAAATGAATCTATTGCCTCTTAGCCTTCTATGCCTGTTTGAGCACCCATTGGGTCTTCTCCATCATTCTCTGGATGTGATTCTTCATTTTAGCATCACAGAGGCTGTTGACAGCTCTAATAATTATGCTTGAAGACAAAACCTAAATTACCCTAATCAGCCTGCTCTGGGGCTGGCAGGTATGTGGTGCTGTCACAGCGAGTTGGTGATATACAATCTGCCATGAATAGAGCTTTTTTTCAGCTGCTCTGGCAGGGCCACCTGCCGTCTGTGCCCTACTTCCTGCCAGGAAGCTCTGTGACCTTCAGTGACCAATGCCAAGTGATTAGAAAACTGGTAGCATTTGTGCCAGGACCTTGGTCTCTGTGGGTTTTGTTTGCTGCAACAGAAAATCAGGAAGCTCCAGAAAAGAACTGCAGAGAAGTGTTCTTATCCAAAGATGCAGGGTAAGGATTCTGCCTATACAAAAGTAATGAGAAGTATCTTACGGGGAATGTTTCCTTTCCCAGACCTGTGTGAGTAAGATTTGGCCAACAAATCTCTCAAAATAAGCAAGTACCTTTAAGCTTCCTACCCATTCAGCAATGAGAACAGAGACAGGAGAATCTAATAAGATAAATGTAAAAGCTAAAAACCAGACAAGCTAAACAATGAATAATTGGAAATTGAAATTTTAAAAAATACCATTCCAAAAATATAAAAAAATAGGGATAAGTCTGACAAAATATGTGCAAGAGCTGAGCAATAAAAACTAAATAAAAATAAAAACTGAGAGAAATTAAAGAAGACTGAAATATATGGAGAAATATATCATGTTCATGAATCGGATGATTCAGTATTGTAAAGATGTGAATTCTCTGTAAAATGATCTGTGGATTCAAAGCAATCCTAATCAAAATCCCAGTGGACTTCTTTGTCAAAATTAATGAGTTAATTCTAAAATCCGTACGAGAGTGCAAAAGACCTGGGATAACGAAAGCAACTTTGAAAAAGAAGAACAAAGTTGGAGCATTAATGCTACCCAATTTCAAAATTTAGAACGCTATGATATGAAGATATTTTGGTAATGGTTTAAAGATAGAGCAATAGAAGAGAATAGATTCTAGAAATAGACCCACTTATGTATGGATACCCAATTTTCAACAAAGATACAAAGACAGTTCACTGAAGAAAGTGTAGGTTTTTTTCAACAAAAAAAGTGCTGGAATAATTGGATATCCAGATGCAAAAATAAGAATCTTGATCCACATTTTGCACACGATACAAAAGTTAACTCAAACGGATCATGGACTTAAAGCTTAAACCTACAAGAGTACAAAACTTCTAGAAGAAAACACAGGAAAAAAGGTTTATGATCTTGGGTTATGCAAAGATTTCTTGGATATGATACCAAAGATCTGATCAATAAAAGCAAACACTGCTAACTTAAACTTCATAAAAATGAAAACTTGTACTTTTTATGGTTATCATTAACAGAATGATCAGATTAGACACAAACTGGGAGAAAATATTTAAAATATGTTTCTTATAAAGGATTTGGATCAAAAACATGTAAAGAACTCTCACACTCAATAATAAGAAAATAAACAAAATGCACAAAAGATATGAATAGATGATGAAGTCCAGAACACTAAAAGAGAAGACCATTATCACAATCAGTGTCAAGAAGGAATACGCCCACATGCAGCCCTTTAGTACCATTGTCTAGAACAGCTGCAGCAGGAATAGCAACAAATAGCTCTGGTTTGGGGAGAGTTTCCACCCAATCCATTGTTTTATCTTAAGGTTCTCAACTTTTCCAAAGAAGATACAAAGATAGAAATAAGCACATGGGAAAATGTTCAGCATCATCAGTCATTAGGAAAGTGCAAATTAAAACCACAGTGAGATACCACTGCATACCTATAAGAATAGCTAAAATTAATAAGACTGACCATACCAAATGTTGATGAGAAGGTGGAAGAACTGAAATTTTCATACACTGTTGGTTAGAATGTAATTTGGTACAACCATTCTAGGAAACACTTTGGCAGTTTCTTAAAAAGCTAAAACATATTGAAAGATATTTTCACACCCACGTTCATAGCAGCACTAATCACAGTAGCCAAAAGCAGAAGCAACCCAAATTCCATGGGCAGATGAACAGATTACCAAAGTGTGGTCTACACAGCCAATGGAATATGACTCAAACTTAAAAGGGAAGAGAGTCCTGTCACATGCTACAACATGAAAGAAACTTGAGGACATCATGCTTAGTGAGATAAGCCAGTCAGAAAAAGACAAATACTCCTTGATTTCGCTTATATGAGGTATCTAAAATAGTCAAATTCATAGAAACAGAAAGTGGAATGGTGGTTACCAGGGGTTGGAGAGGGGGGAAGGGGAGTTATCTAAAGGATATAGAGTTTGATATTTACAAGATGAGGTTCTGGAGATACGTTTCACAACATGTGAATATACTTAACACTGCTAAACTTTGCACTTAAAAATGGTTAATATGGTAAATTTTATGTTGTGTCTATAATAAGAAAAATGAAGAAAAAAATGTGTTTGCGCACCAGCACCAGTGGGTGCACTCTCTCTCTCTCTCTCTCTCTCTCACTCATTCTCACTCTCTCTCAGAAATAAATGAAAACATAAAAAAATAAAATAAAATTGGGAAATGTGAGTCCTCCAAACTTGTTCTTCTTTTCCAAGATTGTTACCTCTTCTGAGATTGCATTAAATCAACATATATCAGTATATCACCAAAGATGGAAATCCAGCAGTCTTTCACAGAAACTTCTATAAATATTGAACATGCCCTTTCACATTTGATCATTTTACTAATACAAGCCATTTTCTTTTTACTTTGTTCCTAAACTCTGGGTAATCCCGTTCATGAACTTAAAGAACATTCCTAAATAGACTTTTGTCATTTGTTAATGATGTTTGACATTATTTATCTTAGTTACTTTTGTTTTTCATTAAAAACCTAGCCCTTCACTTTTAGTCACTTTGGGTTTCCCTTGAAATCTGCCACAATAGGTCCAAAAAGAAGATGGTAATATATGGCTCTGAAGCCCACTATCAGCATTTATTCTTTGTTGCTGTGATGTCTTCATTTGAGACCCTTGAAGACACAGATACTGTGGAAAGAGCTATAGCAAATCCAGCTCAAATACTGCTATGTTACTAAAGAACATCCTGAGAATGCCAAATTTATGTGGGCCAATTCTGGCATTGCACTGCCTTGCTTTGGCTTCCTAGAGAAGCCTCTTGATGGCTTTGGACCTTGAAAGTCTTTGGGCTGCAAAATGGAATGGTGAGAAAAAGAGACCTGGACACATGGAGACACTCTCTTAACAAAGCCTTGACTGTCCCTCCTCCATGAGGCCTCAGTGTCCTTACTGTCTGTTCTGTGGCAGCAGAGAACCCAGGACAAAGCAGTATGCCTGACCAGGAAGATGGAGGGGCAGAGAGGCAAGACCACAGGAAAGGACTGAAGGGAGCTTCAAGGACAGAAAGTAAGCCCCATGAAGCAAATCTTCTTCCCTGACTCTGCTATGTTGGATTCCAACCCAAACCAAGAAGCAACTGTGCAGAAGTGGGAGGGCTTATTGTTGGCTGGAGGTCACCCAAAATAGAAGATTCAAGAATGCTAATGTGCAAGGAGTGATGATGAAGTCCATAACATTTAAAAGGAGGGCCATTATCAGAGTCAGTGTCAAGAAAGAACACGCCCACACTCAGCCCTTTAGTACCATTGTCTAGAACATCTGCAGCAAGAACAGTAACAACAAGCAGCTCTGACTTTGGGAGGGATTCCACCCAATCCATTGTTTCACCTAAAAGGTCTCCAGCCTTCCCACTCCAGAATCTTACCATCATGTACTCATTCTTACTCTCTGCCTTGAGGAGGGGAACTACAGCACAGGACATGGCTGACAGCTTCACTTGGGGAAGACTTACTCAGGGCCCTCCAAAATATGTGGTCTTTTCTTTCCTTAAAGTGGTTTGCCTGAAAGGCTTCTGTAGTCCTACCACAGTACCATCTGCTATTCCTATATTCACCTAAGGGGGCAGGTTGTCTCTATTCTGGACCAGTTGGTTCTGAGCAAAACTCATAAGACAGTTTATTTTAGTGCCTGTCCTGCCTCCCACATACCTCCCCCTTTTTACGGCCTCAGTTTCCTCAGTGAAGAGGTTGGCCTAAGTTGGATGTTAAGTTCTTTGTACATCCTGTGTTCCTTTACATTCAGAAAGTGCTTGGCTTGGGATCAAGTGCCAACTATTGCCTCCTCCTACCAGAGCTTTCCTCACCTCAGCTGCTCAGAAAAGAGACCTTGAGGCCATCCTTTATTCTTCTCTCTCTCTGTCACACACCCCTTGTCTAATCCAGCTGCTGATGCTGTCAGCTCTACCTCAAGTCACTATCATCTCTCACCTGCGGTATTGCACCAGCCTCACCATTGGTCTTTCTATTCCTGCTCCCTTCGGTCAACTCTCAACTTTGCAGCCAGAGCGATCCCAAAAGGTGTGAGATCGTATCCCTCCTCCACTTAAAACCCACTGAAGCCCCCTATTTCACTCAGAGTAGAGGCCAAACACCTTCCAGAGCTTTTAAGATTCCTGCCTCAGGGCTTTGCACTTGCTGTTTTCTCTGCCTCTACACTTCATGCCAAATATCCACACAACTCACTCCATCAACTCTCTTGGGAATTTACTCAGCTGTCACCTTCTCCACTTGGGCCTATGCTTGGCAACCCTACTCAAAATGGCAATGCCCCCTATATTTCCTATCCCTTTTCCCTACTGTACCTCCTCCATAGTACTTTCATCACACCGTGTGTTGTGTTTGTTTTCTACCTACCTTGGTTAGAATGTTTCATCAATGAGAAGAGGGATTTTTGGTTGGTTGGTTGGTTGTTTTTTTGTTTTTGTTTTTTTAATGCTTATTTGAGAGAGACAGAGAGGGAGAGAGAGAGAGAGCGAGAGAGCATGAGCAGTGGAAGGGCAGAGAGAGAGAGGGAGACATAGAATCAGAAGCAGGCTCTAGGCTCTGAGCTGTCAGCACAGAGCCAGATGTGGGGCTTGAACTCATGAACCACGAGATCATGACCTGAGCCAAACTCCGGAGGCTTAACCGACTGAGCCACCCAGGCGCCCTCGTTGGTGTTTTTTTCTTGTTGTTGCTGTATCTCTAATGCTTAGAACATAGTTTGACATTTGGAAGTCTCTGAGAACTATCTAACTAGATTAATGAAATGAAGAATGGCAAGTTCTTTCTTGCCTGGAAATACAGAGGTATTGAACAGTATATGCTTTCCTTCCCTCATTACTCAGTTTCCTTCCCTTCTTAGCTTACATTTGCTACTTATTTCTTAAACCTGATATTTCTTGGAAGTGGCATGAGGAGGGACCACATTCCAGTGGCAGTCTGCAGGGCTAGTTCTTAGACTGGAAGTGTACCTCATATTACATAACACTGCATTTCTCTAGTGGCAAATCCACTCCAGTCTCTTTTCTGTGTCTTGAGCATATCATTGGCATTCTTAGCTCATGTTAGAACTTGCCTGTTTGAGAAGACAAAATTGAGATTTTGGATTCGGTATTTTGAAAGTCCATGACAAATACCCAAATAAATCCTTCCAAAACTGAGCTTCCAATCCTCCTTAGTTTTGGACATCAAATCTAAAACATCTTTTAAACTTCCAAGGGGGATTTATGTGCCAATGCCTGTGAGGAATGAAAAAAAAAAAGTGGTCTGTTAAAAGAGTCTTCATAATGAAAGCCTATAAGTGGAAATTTGAGGTTGAATCAGATGTAAAAAGTATTTCTCACTTACTCCCTCAGTCACTTACCCATTCATTTATTCACTCAATATCCATGTGACATGGTCTCTTCATGGAGTAACTGTCAAACAAACACAGTTAGCAACCAAAACTAAACTTAAAAATGATCTTTACTTTTGATTAGAGAAGTGGACCCAGAAGATCCATGAATCACCCCCATCCACCACCTTCCCTCTCTTGCTCCTGGGGAAGGGACCACACACCTGGAAAATGAATTCTTTCTCTCACATTGAGATTTCTTGGTAAACAAAATTCCCCACTTCATTATATGATATAATGACAAAGAGAGACAGTGAACCAATATCTGCAAGTAGCTCAGAACTCCTATGGAGATATGAAGAAAGTTATGCTCATTACCACCTAGGGCTATTTTTTTTAAAGTACTGCTATCTATACCCATCCTAGATAGTAAGATTTAATTGATCCATGGTAGGCCTGGTAATAAATAGTTTTTAGAAGCACCCCCAGGTAGTTCTAATGCATAGCTAAGGTTAAGAATGGATGGTCTAAATAAAAACTATAGCCTAGTTTATTTGTTAGGCCACCAAAGAGCAGTGATTTTTTTTTTAATATTTATTTTTATTTCGGAGGGAGGAGGGCACCACAAGTGGGGGAGGGGTTGAGGGATGGAAACAGAGGATCTGAAGCAGGCACTGCTCTGACAGCCCCAATGTAGGGCTCGAACTCCCAAACCATGAGATCATGACCTGAGCCGAAGTCAGACTCTCAACCGACTAAGCTACGCAGGCGCCCCTGAAGTGCAGTGATTTTAAGGTGAGATTGAAGCAATAATGAACTAGATGAAGTGAGAAGTAGAAAGGTGTGAGGGAGCATTCTAGGCAAGGGGAATAGCCATGAAAAAACATGCTAGTATGAAAGTCCTGGTTTTAGAAAGCCAAGAGCAGCCTCAGCAGCCATTTTAAACTGTTCTTTAGGGTGGAGGAATTATGCCCAAAAGAAGAACACTTACTTCCTGATTTCCCACAAAGTCATATAGGAAATCACCTAAAGAAAACCCACCATCATATGGAGCTGACACTGCCATGGGACCGTTTGGGTATGTGAATAACAAAAGGAATAGGTCTTTTCACTTTCCTGAGTAAATACAGATTAAGTTTGCAATTTTTGCACACGTAACTGCTATACACGGGATTAACGCCTCGGGATCATACCTCAGGACCCCTCAAAAGGAGTGCTAATGAATATAATTCCACATTGACTTTATGGGTTTTCAGAGACAAAGCTAAGACCCTCTGGGGACAGGATACTGGAACTATCCCATTAAAAATGTGTTCATGCTGAATAATTATCCTATTTGGTGAGGAAAAAAAGATAGAAAATGTCATTTTAACAAAGAAAATGCAGGATTTGATTCTCATATTACCAGAAGCTAAAGGAAAGAATGACCTTTTATTATACTTTTCCCCATCTGAGGAACAGGGGTCATATCTCAGTAATCATTTTAACTCTCACAGCCTCTGAACATTTTTTTGTTTATCTTCATTTTTTTGTCCTTGTCTTCCAATTGCTAATGGTTTGGGAGAATTAATGGACCAGGGGATAATCAGGGTTTGTTTCTGAGCATAAAGACTTTATGGTCTTGCCAAAGGATTTTTTTTCTACACTATATATTTATTTCCCTCTTTTGCTGATGACAAAGAAGACGCTTGCAGGAAATATTTGTCTTCTCATTTGCCTTATGCTAGTCATGAGAGAAATAGAAATTAGAATGACCTTAAATCCTTGCACCATATTGCGTCTTTACTTCAACGACTCGTGGTGTCAGGGGACAGGGGAGAGGGAGAGGAAAGTTGTTAAAATAATGTGAACGTGGGGTAGACTTTCCAATGTAAACATCTTTTGAATTTCTTCTTCACTCTGAGATGAATTATTTGAAACAAATCACTCTTAAAGCAGTTTTTTTTTTTTTTTTTGGTTCTAGTAGGCCAAAGATAAGAGACTTATTTTCAACTTGAAGCAGAAATTTTGGATCATAAACAAACCTTAAAAGTGTTTAGTGCTCTTCAGAACATTTGACACCACCTCTTTGAATTTAATATATAGTCAGTACTATATATTGAATTATATATATATTCAATACTATATATTGAATATATATGATTTGAATATATATTCAATACTATAGTATATTCAATGTATATTGAATATATATAATATTATTGGATATATATATTCAACTCATATAATCAATATATTTTAAAGAAGCTCACCTTTGTATATACTTATATACAAGCATTAACTTCTAATTAGTTGCCTTGAGGAAGAAATGGGATATTGATGGAGCCGTTTTCACTGGAAAATATTTGCAAAGTAACTTCACATTGGAAGTAGTAGAAAGAGAAAGTAATTTTCTTTTATTCTGTAAAAATTTGGGTACCTGTTATGAAAAAGATACAGGGCTAGAGGCTGAAAAAATGGATAAGATATGATACCTGGCCTTGAAGAGCTTTTATCTGAACTGGCCCTTGGATCATGGCTAGGAGCTAGCCAGAATGAGGGAAGAAAGGGTGTTCCGGATGAGGGAAGCATCATTTTCAATGACACAAAAATGTGAAAAGCTCTAGAAAGATCCAAGAGTCGGGAGATGTTCAGAGTAATTGGAACATTTGATTCATGTAGGAAAGGATAGAAGTCAAGTCTAAGATAATGAATTGGGAAGTAGCAGAGTGTAGTGGTTGACAGCACAGAGTCTGGCCTGAGGTCAATCCCTGCCTCTTCATTGAGTAGCCACTTACTCTCTGCCCCATGTTTTCCTCATCTGTAAAATAAAGAGGATAATAATAACTCATGGGTTCTGAGGATACTGCCTACATGATTTGCCAAATTAAGGCAACAATTTATCCTGAGATGACGAGGACTAATGCTAAAATGATGTCAGTGTGAAGGAAAGGAAAGGCCAGTTGCAAGAGATGTTTCTCAGATGTATTTGAAAGACCTGTCAAATGATTGGATTAGGGTGAGTGAGGAATAGAAGAGGAAGGAAGAGGTCAAGAATGGCAATCATGCTTTTAACTTGAGAAACCCTAGATGGTAGGGTTTGTGATCAAGAACAGAATTGGGGTGCCTGGTGGCTCAGTCGGTTAAGCATCTGACTCAGATATGGCTCAGGCCATGATTTCACAGTTCATGGGTTTAGTCCCCGCATTGGGCTCTGCGTTGATAGAGTGGAGTCTGCTTGGGATCCTCTCCCCCTCTCTCTGCCCCTCCCCTATTAGCTCTCTCTCTCTCTTAAAAGTAAATAAAAACATTAAAAAAAACCCTTTTTTTTTTAAATATCAGAATATAGGAGGTGAAGAAGATCTATTTTTGTCATATTGTGTTTAAGCTTCCCACATAACAACCAGGCAGAGGCCTCTGTTAGGAAATTAGTAAAAAGAGTATGGAATTTGGGAAATAATAAAAATAATGGATTTGACAGTTGTCAGTATAGAAATGGTCACTGAAGTCAAAAAGGAACTTTAAAATGAGACTATGTAGAGCAGGTTTTCTCAACTTTGGTGTTATTAACATTTGGGATGGATAATTCTTCATAATATTGGGGGTTGGGGGCTATCTTGTATGTTCTAGGGTATTGAGCAACACCCCTGGCCTCCACCCACTAGATGCCAATGGCTCTTTCCCCGTTTGTCAACAAA
The DNA here is from genome assembly GCF_022079265.1 of Lynx rufus. Classification (NCBI taxonomy): domain Eukaryota; kingdom Metazoa; phylum Chordata; class Mammalia; order Carnivora; family Felidae; genus Lynx; species Lynx rufus. Next base: position 124,656,771 of record NW_025814823.1, on the reverse strand, counting down.
CAAGGATGTCTCCAGATATCACCAAAAGCTATTCCCCATTCCCAGGGTAGGGAAGGTGGTAGAGATTGGTCCCTTGTTGAGAACCTCAGGAGTAGAGTAATGATGATGGAGGAGGAAACTTTGGCAAATTATATACATGCTGAGCCCAAGTTTCTGAATACATTAATTGCAAAAAATTATAACACTGGCACAGATATCATTGTAAGAAGCATTCTAAAGCAGTCAAGTGCTGAGCAAATGATACTTACTCTGATTAGCCAAAGTTTAAAAATCCATGTGTGTTATAGGTGAAATTGTGGGATTTTTGAGAGCCCTTCTTGTTAGAAGAGTGATTTTGATCACTACAAAGGATATTTATCCATCTTCACTAGAGTCAGCAATTATTCTTCACACGCAAATGATCGATTTCAGATGGCAAAGCCAAGGTCCCAAATCCTAGACTGCTTTTACTCAAGGCTGCACTGGCTGTTCAACTGGATGAAGTATTTCAATTCCCTCTTGTTTTCTCAGTTTCTCAATTTCTCTGCTCTTCCTCTATCCCCAAAAGGAGAAACTGATGCTAATGTCAGACAACATGTTTGTGGCTGTTCATGAATCTTGGTTGTCACAGTTGCTGAACATGGGATTTGTGATAATATATCTTGGTGTTACTAGGAAACATTTTTAAAGAGGCAAACAAAAACAAAGTCAGACCCTGGGTCCTGGTTTTCAACAGCAATAAATAATTCTCTGTATACTCTTTCACACTAGGCCCTTTTCCACATATAGTGGAGCTATATCTCAAAGGAAGTGCCTGAACACCAAATGACTCCTGTAAATCAAGGAACTAGCTGTAGAAAATGGCATAATCTCTGTCTAGAAACTATTCCTTATAGCCTCTTGTCTTGGGGAGTAATCATTCATGAAACTTCTCATGTAAATGTTTCCCATCTTGGATGTACCTGAGAGTAGTTGGTCTTTCTGAAGTGTGTTTTTTTGTTTGTCTCTATTATTCTCTCCCCACTCCCCAACGAAATAATCTCAAGAAGCAAAGATTTACTGCCTGGAACTGAGAGTCACTGTTCACTCAGCCAACAAAATTTGGTCTCTAGCTAAAGTCAAAGACAACTGTCTGTGAGTGCCTCAACCTGCTGAACCTGCAAAGGCTCCACCTCCCACACCACTGGCCATCGCATGGAAAATTCCTGGGCACAGAAGGGTCAGCCCACGGACAAGAAATCAGCCAGCCATGCTCCTCTGGGCACAAGGACTTTGGCATCTGGCCAACCACTGTCATTAAAAGTGGGGGCTTTTGTGTTCGTTTTTCTTAAGTTCATGTTTCGGGCAGCTTTTTATTATGATGTGATTTTTTTTTCCCCAAGGCCAGGCCTCCACCCTCACATCTTTGGTGGAATGTGTTAATAATTTGCTCTAGGAAGACGAAAGCCTCTTTGATACAAGTAGAATAAACACACGGAACACTGCTCAAAGGTCTAATTTCCACAATAGGAGCCCAGTTTGGGGACTGAGAGTTGGATGGAGAGAATGGTCTCATTTCTGAGTCACTCCTGGTTTCTCCTGCAGTGTCCGTCCTTTGCCTCTGCAGCTCTTTCCTTACTTGTCCAGCTTAGGACAATGCCCACATGTACTCTGGGGCTCTCCAGACAGTTGGCAACCGACAAAGGCAATCACTAACTGTTGTGCTAAGTCCCTATACAAGTCCTGAAACAGATTGTAAAGGCAGTTTCCTTCTGGATGGAGTAACTTTGTGTGAGCCAAGGATCTTTCTAAGTGCTAAATTAAGACTTGCTTCATGAAATCATAATATAATAGAGTAGAAAAAACCTCACTGAGTCTAACCTCTTCATTTTATAGATGAGGATGACTTGTCTAAATCACACAGATATTCCACATCCCAGTGTAGATTGTCCTCAAGACCTGTGCTGTTATATTTCCATGATTCCCAAAGGCTGGAAAAGGTCAAAACAAACAGACAAACAAAAATACTTTTCAGGATTTCTCCAACTGCCTCTTTCTGTGCCCATCCTCATTTTGAGGTGCTTCTCTCCACCAAACTCTAGGCACCACCTCAGGAGCCCGTGAGCTCTCTAGAGTCTCACTCAGTTGCTTGGTCTCAGTGGTCTGTCATGTTGGGATATCTTACCCACAGTTTTCCAAAGCCTTCAACCTACATTATCAAGGACCTGCTTTCTGAAGCCAAAGGAATTATCAACCAGGCATTCTAGCAGACAGTGGGTAAATGTATTACCTTTTTATGTCTCAGACATAAAAAAAATTCCTCTCCATTCATGGAAATTCATATGAATGTCCTGAAGCTGGCCTGGAGCATGGCTGTGATTAGTATTTCTTGGTGACCTTGGTATTTGAGGCCCTTTCAAGTTTTGTTTTGGTATTTATTCATTGGTAGGTTTGAGTACTTCAGAGGAGTTGGTTACAGGGCAGCTCATGGTCTGGTGGAGAGTCCCAGTTAAGGTATCCAAAGGCCAAATTCAGGGAAATGCTCGCAACTATGTTTGACCTTATGAAGCTACGTAACCTCCCTGTGCTCTGCCTTCCCAACTATAAAACCTGCTAAAACCTGCTCTAAGTAGTTTGTCAGGATTGATGTGAATGTAATTAAACAATATATAGTAAAGTAGTTCTTTAAGTAAGTGGATGGAAAAGAGTTTTATTATTTATGGTAGTATATTTTTCACCAATTAATCTTATGGATTTATAAACAATGGATAAATAATCCTACTTACACGTGGCTATTTCACTAATGAGAGACTCCTACTGTAACCTTCACTCCATGCAGCATGCATTCATGTGTTTTTCTACATTATTATGATGAATTTTCTATGTAAATGTTTGCAAGTTTTTTTTTTGAGGCACCCAAATATGCACTTTTTAGCCACTTTGATCCAAAGATTATTCCATTGTTTTTTTCTAAAGCTTCAAACATGACAGTAATCCTCTTTTCATCCAAAATTTCTGGCTTTGATCTTCATTATCTTAATACTCAAAATACATAGTTTTTTGGTTTTTTTGTTTTTGTTTTCGTTTTATCATCAAAGTCATAAGATGTGTTTTGGCCCAGACACCTCAAGAGATTGAGTTCACTTCTTCAGTTCTCTGTCAGAGAACTCTGACAGAACTTCTCTGTCAGATTTTTCCTTTGTAGAAATTTCCCTGAGTATCCTAAGTTCACATTCCTCAGACATGTCCTCCTCCTCAGCTGCTATCCTCCTTATCCCTCTCTCACTACGCTGTACACATAGTCCTTTCTAGAACACACAGTTCAAGGATTATTTGAGAAAAATCCCACTTAGTGGCCAATTGTTTAATTCCTTATGACTTCATTTCATCTCAAAGATAGCATTTGATTTGTGTTTTTAAATTAATACTCTTTTCAAAGTTGAAATGTCCCTGAGAAAAATTAGCAGTACTTTTAATCCCCTGGGAATTAGTGACATCTTGCCCCTTAATACTTGACAGCCATTACAGTTTGAAATTTCTGCCTGAAGCTTCTTACCGAAATCAGCTCCTTGGCCATTTATGTTCAACAAAATACTAATACTTCTTATTCTGTCCCCAAATCATACCCTTGCTTCATGTGTTTTGAGAGTAAACTTCCTTCCTTCCTCAGTTTACACCTGTGGAGAAATGACCCAAAACATGCTGCTCTTCAGAGCCTCAGAAACTTAGTGTGCCAAGATGCCAAATAGGGCAGGAAGAACAAAAGTAAGTCACCAAAAGGGCACCAGAAAGAGTGTTAGGTAGCTTCTCTTAACCCAACTGTGGAGTTTCCTTTCAATTAGTAGGAGAACCAGTCATTTTTATGTGTGTTCCACCTCTACCTACAGCTGTCTCCTCCAAGCTGCTAAGCAAAATGTGCCTGATTTCTAAATCCAACTTGGTGAACCTCAAGGTACAAATTAGTTTGTGATTAGTGATCTCCCACAGAAACAGAGAAATCCCACTGATCTCCAAAGAGGTTGTGTGAATTCTTTCTTGCTTTGTAGCTTGCTTAAAAGAGACAAAGAATTCTGTAAAATGTTAACAAGGTCTAGCCTTGAGGATTTACAACTGTTTACCCAGCACTGTTGCTCCCACTGCTACTATGTCTTGTCACTTGCCCAAGTCCTGCCCTTGTCTCATCCTCCCCTGACCTGATTCAATATGAGAATGCCAATATGATGACCCTAATAATAGTTCCTTTGTGTTTATATCATTGATTTTCACCCAGATATCCTTCAGCACATAAACTCACAAAGCCAGGAGCTCAGTGACATCTGCATCGTCCTGCTGTGCTTCTGGAACATGGAACATAGTCTTGTTAATTCATACAAGGCTGATGACAGAACACATTTTCCATGTGTGGCATTTCAGGAGTTAAGTGATTAGTCTGAGACCAGAGAAGGAATACACTGTGGCAGAATTCACCCTGTTTCACAATAGGCTCTGTCTGTGGAGTTATCTTCAGAAGTCACCCTCTGTTAAGCACCAGATAAATTGTGTTGATACTCATTATTAATTGGTAACTGGCTGGGACTTTCCACTACGAGAAAATGGCAAAACAATAAGCATTCTTTTGACCTGTACTTTTTTTCTGGATCAAATTAACTCTGGGGCCAACCCTTCAAGGCAGTCAGGTGCCTTCATTTGTTCAATACGAATTTATTTTTTTTAAGTTTATTTATTTATTTATTTATTTTTCCTTTTTTATGAATATAATTTATTATCAAATTGGCTTACATACAACACCCGGTGCTCATTCCAACAAGTGCCCTCCTCAATGACCATCACCCATTTTCCCCTCTCCACCTCCCCTTCCACACTCAGTTTGTTCTCTGTATTTAAGAGTCTCTTGTGGTTTGCCTCCCTCCCTCTCTATTTATTTATTTTGAGAGAGAGAGAGAGAGAGACAGAGAGAGACAGAGAGAAGACACAAGTGACAAAGGGGCAGAGAAAAAGGAAGAGAGAGAATCCCAAGAGAGAGAATCTCTGACAGCACAGAACCTGATGTGGGGCTCTATCGTACAACACCACAGAGGGCCCCAGGAGACTCACAGGCTTTTCACACAGAAATAGAGGCACAAAACCTTAGGGCCTCCACTGCCTGAACACTCTATCCTGCAGACTGGTTTAGTCTGCAGCTGGAAATTTAGTTTCTTCCTGGGATCGTATGAAAGTGGGAGCCAGCCTTCTTTGCCATCAGTGTTCCCTCTACCTATTCAAATAACTCCTAGGCCATGAAGGTCTTTTTAACCGGCTCTTCTTTGGCCACCATACCCTATGAGAAGCAAGATTCTAACATGTGGTCACTGCATCCTATAAACTTTCCACCATAAAACAGCAAATCTTGGCCTTATTGTCCTGAAAGAGTGATTCTTTGCTACCCTGTGGGAAGAACCAATAGGGTCTCCAAATCTTGATTTCTTAAAGAAAGATTAAAATTTTTTTTCTTGAAAATCTGTTCTCAAGACAATAGCCTTAAAAATAGGTCCTATTTTGAACACCAGGATCTGACTGTTTTCTGGGTTTTTACAATTGAAAAAGCCTACTTTTTAAAATCCAACCCTTCCCATTTCCCCATTCCTCCATTTTGACCCACATACAAAGATATCCCCAGTGTTTGAGCATGCCTATGGTGAAAGAGAGAAAGTAAAGAAGTCCACAAGCAAGAAAAGCCCAAAAGCACATTCATATTTTCCAAAGTTTTAAATGACATAAGGAAGGAAAGTTAACAATACTTCTTAAACTAATCCCGCCCCAGTGAATTTTTAGAGACATGGAAACTTTGTCCACATAGTCATCCAAAACGCCTAAGTGTTTGTTTTCTGTAACATGAAAGCTACATAGGAAATTATGCAAACCATTTGGAAAAAACATGTTCCTTCTGCAGAATGGGCTCTTTCCTTTCCAGATCTAACTTTTGCTTTTGGGCAACTTGTTTATGTTCCCAAATATCTTCAGTTATCAGGAGCACAATAGCCATCAAGACTTATTTTTAGAAAGAACACCACCACCCTATATTCTGAGACCCTTTTCACTCTGCTTTACCAAGAGATCTTATCTATTTTACATCTCATCTGTTCATGGACTACACAAGCACCTGATTCACAGCCCTTCAGCAATTACTGGTCTAGTGATGATCACAATCTATAGAAAATTTTAATAAATCATGAATGAGTTTCAGAAATATGTAGGCCTCAAAAAAAAAAAAAAAGAAATATGTAGGCCTCTGTGTAAAATTCAATTTAGACTAACCAACTGCCATGGACTGAATTGTGTCCCCCACAAAATTCATATGTTGAAGCCCTAATTCCTAATGTGACTGTACTTGGAGCTAGAATGTTTAGGAGGTGATTAAGGTTAAATGAGGTCATGAAGGTCGGGTCCTAACCTGTTAGGATTGGTAGCTTTATAAGGCTCTCTTCCTCTCTTTCACATGCACCAAGGAAAGGCCTGGGAAAACATGGTGAGAAGGTGGCCATCTACAAGCCAGCAAGAAAACCCGCACCAGAAGCCAAACCCTGCTGGAACCTTGATTTTGAACCTTCCAGCCTCTGTGAGTAAATAAATTTCTGTTGCTTACGCCATCCAGCCTGTGGTATTTTGTGGCAGCCAAATGGACTAATACACCAATCAACATGCAGGGTAAGAAAGTTTTACTCAGCATCATCTTCAAAATAGTCTTGAACACCAATTAGAGTTGCACGTGTATGTGTAGAGAAGATATTTTATTTTGTTCTGGAGTATGATCCAGGATTTGTGAGCATGTTTACTGAGAGTAAATTTTCAGTGATTTCTGCATGTTTAATTTGACTGATTGGCAGAACACAGTGGTTTCTTGGACAGAGCTGGGGAATACATACTAGCCTAGTATGAAGTGTTGCACACAGCTTTTGTGCAAATGATGTCTATGAAATTTAGATAGTTTGGATTAAAACATAAGAAATACTGTGGGTTACCCTTACATAGGATCTTGACAGTAGAGAGACTCATTTATTTTAAAAAGAAAGAGATAACAATTGGGACAATTAGAAAGGGAGTTTCCCCTTCCTTGTTTTTAGTTTTAAAAAAGCATGTATATGTTGTACATTTAGTGTAAATTAATACCTTTACTTTAACTGCTTTACTTCTAGTAAACCTCATAACAACCTGAGGAGGCAGATATTCTGCTGCCTGTGCCACTATCTAATCGCATGATTGGGCAAGTCCTTTCAGGTTCCACACCTGGAAAATGGGGACAATATTAATACCGTTATCTAGGGCTGTGAAGATTACACGAGATAGTATGTGTAAAGTCCATAGAATAATATCTGGTATGGAGTAAGAAGCTCAATCAATGATAGACTTGTTAGCATTACCATTGCTATTATTTTTCTTATAATAGTGATTTTATAGATCTGAAAGCTAAGTCTCAGAGCTATCAAGGATCCTGCCTGAGACATAGCTAGTAATAAGTGACAAAGCCAGATCCATCTGATGTCAAAGTCCCTGCTCTACATTGCCCACCCACCACATTACCCTATCTCCAGCCATCTAGACATGGGCACCATGCTCTTACAAACACAGAGCTAAATACTCAGTTGACTAGAATGCCTGTCTTATTCAGGAGAGGAGTCCTTGCTTATTGGAAAAGAGCTTGACCTTTCTTTTCAGGGGTCAGGAGCTTGGGTCACTGCCTCAGACCAGAAGTGCAGAGCTGCCTTAATCTTACTCTGTCTTGATTACATCCTCCTTTCTCCTTACCCCACCTCCTGTATGCTGATAAAGCAAAGAAATAGCAACAAATGGAAAGCCTAAATAAACATTTCTTTACAGATCATACGAGAGGGGATTTTTCTTTTCCATTAAATATTTGATAACAACATCTTAGACAAGCTTTTTGATGTTACTTTCCCATATTTTGGACTGGATGAAAGTGTATGACTCATAGAAATGACCATGGGAGGAAAACCAAATGAGTCACCTTGCCCAGCCCATCTGGATCTTCCCTCCGCTGTGCCCCTGGGAGCAACATCCCTGAGGACCAACCCAGCCTGCATTCCTTGTGCAGCAGTGGGGGCTGCATAGGACAGGGGTTCCTTCAGGAGACACTGGAATCTCAGAAAAAAAAGTGAGTCAGGGAAAGTGAAACATCAGAGCCTGAAGGAGTTATCCTGAAGCTTTTCCAAAAAACATTTACTGCTATCAGCTCAGAGGTTTCTTGTCCACATTTCATCACTTCTAACTCCCAGGTACACCCCCATGGCAGAACACTGTCTCCTCAGTGCTGTGCATACTTCAAAGAGTTGCCGTCCATGGTACCCTCCTCCCCTTTCAAGCAAGCTTGAGGCACTTAGATTTGTGTATCTTTCCAACAGATAAATCTCTGTTCCCTTCACTGTTTTTATTGCTCTGTTGGAATCTATCCAGTATGTATCCTTCTGGTACCAAAGTGCCCTGGTTAAGCCCACGCTCTGGCCTTGGTTTCTGGGAGTTGGAGGGAGAATTGCTACCTCCTTCAGCCCACTTTGCCTCAGGTCTTTTGAAACTTCCTCCTTTTAGTCATCTAGTCAGTGAACCACATTTAAAACCTAAGCTGCTGTCCATTTCTGTGCAACCTGAGTCTCTCTTGGTATGCTGTTTCTCTATATTCACTCTTTGGTGTTCTCATTTCAGACTTTGGTTCCTGGGGGCCTTGAACTTGAATGCCTACAGCCTTAATTATTTAGCTTATGGACTTTGGGCAAGTTGATCAATCTGTCTGAGCCTCAGTTTCCTCATCTGGGGCAAGAGGATAATAATTACTATTTCCTAGCATTGGGTGAAGATTTATAGCTGAGTGAGTTGGAATCATGCTGGTTGCCTTCAGTGGGCCTCTTGCAGCCCACATCATCCAATAACCTCTTTTTGTCCAGTGACAATTCCCCTTGATGGTCATTTAAGGTGACTTTTTAAAAATTTTCCATTTATATTTTCTCTCAAAGGAGATTTTTTTTTTCTGTCTTCGTCAGAATTTGTAATTCTGCTATTTCTTTATTCTCTGATACCAGGGGCTGACTTAAGTCTAAAATTGCAGTAGTATCTTATTACCCTTATCCAAATCATTAATAAAAATTGAAAACAATGTCAGTTTTTCCACTGGTGCTTTTACAAATTCATTGAAAATTTCTTGGGGCAGCTGGGTGGCTCAGTCGGTTGAGCACCTGATTTCGGCTCAAGTCATGATCTCGTGGTTTGTGGGTTCAAGCCCTGCATCAGGCTCTGTGCTGACAGCTCAGAGCCTGGAGCCTGCTTCGGATTCTGTGTCTCCTTCTCTCTCTGTCCCTCCCCTGCTCGTGCTCTGTCTCTCTCTCTCTCTCTCTCTTTCAAAAATAAATACACATTAAACAAAAAAAAATTTTTAATTACTACTCCAAGGGTCACCTGAGTGTCTCAGTCGGTTAAGCATCTGACTTCGGCTCAGGTCATGATCTCACGGTTTGTGGGTTCGAGCCCTGCATCGGGCTCTTTCCTGACAGCTCAGAGCCTAGACCTTCCTTTGGATTCTGTGCCCCTCCCCCACTTGTGCTCTATCTCTCTCAAAAATAAATTAACACTTAAAAAAATTAAAAAACGAAACAAAACTTCTCTCACACAGAATTCATATAACTTCTAAATAAATCCAGACATGTGAACTGAAAAGCAATAGAAAGGCTGCCTTTACATTAAGCATAAGCAAATTCACCAGGAACATTAAAATACCCTCAGGTGACTTTTAAAAATAACACTTTAATCTCTGCTCAGTTAAGAAAAAGGCAAACAAAAGAGATAAAGCTCTCAATATAATGTAGTGCTTTCATTTTGTGTTAATTGGCCTTACGTATGTTTATATATATTTTTTCACCTGTCCAGGTTGTTAAGAGATAATTTCTTTGCAGATAATTTGTTTGATTTTAAGTTTGATAATCTATTTCCTTCTTTTTAGAATGACATAGGGACTTCTAACACTCAACTCTTAGATATCTGTGCAGAGTTCTTCAAAGAAACAAAGCAGTTATAACTGTCACTTAAAATGCACCCAAAAGCCTCCCCTTCAATGTAGGTTAATATTCCAAATGTCAATTTTGGAACAATTTCAAGTTAAACTAAAAGAGACACAAAGGAGCTGTATTGGGATCTATCTTTTATTTAAGGTGTATTTTTTTTTTATAGCTACATCAAATCTACCCTACCTCACTCCTCTCCCCCAAATAGCCAATAATCAACAGCCATGAATTAGGTTATATTTCTGTAAACTGTTCTGCTACCAACCTAAGGACCATTCTGTTGCTTGAGGCCTGCTTTTCTGTAAAGAGCTCTTAGTCCATTAAAAGGATTTTAAGATTATAAGCCCAGCAAGCATTAATCCTAGGCAGAAATAGGAAAGCAAAGTTTTCACATTCAACAGTGTTCCTGATAGATTATCATTCCTATTCAGAATGTGAATGATGACTAAACTAGTGATTAAGCTAAAAATAAAATATGTATCTCAATTCTTTCATAATTAGAGCATTACTTCTATGGAGAAAGGGAGTTTCAGAAAGAGTTGGCTAGTAGTTTTCACCATGATTAAAGCATAATCTAACAACTGCAGACCCAAATCAATCTATTCAAGTCACTTGTTGTTATTAGCATATTAGTGACAAGATATAAAATATAGAAAAGATTAAGTCATTATGGAGACCCGAGAATGCAAGTGTAAGCTCCTTCAGAGGCCAGGCAGGTCACAGTGAGTGAAGCGGCTCAAGGGTTAACTGGAGAGCTGGCCTCTGGATAAGGGGATAGCTGCTACTTCATTCCAGCCATTTAATATCAAGTGGAAAAGCAGGTCCAAAAGATCTGTTAGATCTTCTGAGTTTTGGAGAGAACCCAAAAATAATAGTTTTTTTTTTAATGTGAACTCTGCTCATATTCAAATTTTTAAAGTAATTTGAATTTTATTTATTTTTAAGAGACAGAGAGTGAGGGAGAGGGGGAGCAGAGAGAGAGGGAGACACAGAATATGAAGCAGGCTCCAGGCTCTGAGCTGTCAGCACAGAGTCTGACGCTAGGCTCAAACTCACAGACTGTGAGATCATGACCTGAGCTGAAGTCACACATCTAACAAACTGAGCCACTCAGGTGCCCCTAAAGTAATTTGAATTTTTAAAGCATTCACTGCAAGCCCAAAGGAACCCCACCTGGGGGCAACATTAAGCTTCCCTGATGCTAATGTGTGATCTTTAATTTAAATTATATGGCAGCCACTAGCTGGATGATCACCAAACTTATTTCCTCTTCTTTCTGAGCACACAGCTAAATTATATTTCTCAGTCTCCCTTACAGTTAGCCCAAAAGAATGTGGGTGGAAGCAATGGCCATCACTACCAGGCTCTACCCTCCACTCCCTCCCTCTCCTCTCTTCTCTGCCAGCCCAATGCAGAGAATCCAGAAGGGCCTCATGGTCCTGGAAGATGGCATAACCTCCACATGTGAGAAGCCCAAATGCCCTCTTGGAGGAGACCCTCCCTCACTGCTCCTCCACCTCCAAGAGACTTGCATTATACTGTGAAAGCAAGAAATAAACCTTTTTAAAAGCCCTTGAGATATTGGGGTTTTTACAACATTTAGCTGATCTTGATCATATAGTTTAAGAATTTCTCCATTGCACGTCAATAAAGGAGGTTCGTTAACCCAATTTGATCTTTAAGCCCTAAAACCTCAAAAATAATGAAACTATTTTTCATACTACATACTGAAGTAGTACATGAAGAAATAATGCTAATATTTTAAGTCCACTTTGTTTTTGTGAGATCACAAATGGGAGTATGTTTCCATAACTAAACTGTGTTCATGAAGAAGCTTTACTGCTAGAGATAATAAGCCTTCTTTCTGTATAAAATGATCTAAAGGGAAAGACAGGGGTGAGTTAGAGAGGACTACATTCCATAACCATATCCTCAAGTCCTTTTCTCCTTCAGGTTATCTTTCACAAATTTGGCTGACCTAAAATCCCATCACTTCTTGAATAGCCTGAATAGTTGTGTGTTGAGTAGAAATTAGAGTGCTTCCTCCCTCTTCCTCCTACTTTTAGTTTTTCTGTATCCACCTACATAACTCCTATTTTTAACATTCACCCCAGAGAGAAGTACTAATGCATTAGAATGTTTTAACTATTCCTATTTAAAATCATTTCTTCTTTTGAAAACTTGAATAATTTCTAAATCAGTAAGGAATGCACACATAGAAAATAGGGAAAATATGCAGAATGTAGTTTTATGACCCCTCTGCTTCATTCTCAGAATGAAGAATTCCATTCCCAACAGTGAACAAGTTCATTGGAACATAGGAAAAAAAAAATAGCAAAGTGGCCTTTGTAATAATGATAGACATTTTCAAGTGAATTTGTAAACTGGGTAAGCACATACATATTTAAATGAAATATTTGCAGAATCAGAAAGTAAAGTAGTGATATAGTCTTGTGACTAGATTGGGCACCAAATGCGATATTAAGACAGTAGCATAGAACAGTAATAATCTTCTTATAATCACCATAAGTCAGACCTTTGGTAGACTATCACTTGCAGCTGTAGTTCATAGTGCAGAAGAAAATGCAGTACTTGGTGAAAATTTAAAGAACCACAAATCTGGTTAAGAGAATGATAACAAGATCTACCTGGAGAAAGTAAACTTAAGCCACAGTTTCTAAGTATATGAAGGGCTTTGCTTCCTTTCTTTGGAGAGAGGGAAAAACAAGAAAAGATGGACACAGAAGATACACAGATGGACAGCAGACACATGAAAAGATGCTTGCCATAACTAATCATCAGGGAAATGCAAATCAAAACCACAGTGAGGTATCACCTGACACCTGTCAAAAGTGACCCAAGGATGACAAAGATCCAGAGACAAAGCATGGGACCAAACAGAAATTGAATATCTTATACATAATTTTGGTACTATTAGATCGATAAGCCAAGCTCTATAAGTTAGACACTTGTGGATTTCATTATTTCCTTGATTATTCTGCTTTTGGTTTTCATAGCCTTTAGAAGTCTTTTGCCAATTAGGGGTACCTGGGTGGCTCAGTCAGTTAAGCATCTGACTTTGGCTCAGGTCATGATTTCACAGTTCATGAGTTCAAGCCCTGCATCGGGCTCTGTGCTGGCAGCCCAGAGCCTAAAGCCTGGAGCCTGTTTTAGATTCTGTGTCTCCCTCTCTCTGTCCCTCCCCCACTTTCACTCTCTCTCTCTCTGTTGCTCAAAAATAAATAAACATTAAAAAAATATGTTAGAAGTCTTGCCAATTAAAAATAAGAAGGTTCATCAGTTAACTGGCTTGTTTTGAGGTTAAGAGGTAGAGGATACTAGATGATGCAAGAGGTAAAAGGAACAAGAAAAAGAAGAGGATTTCGATTTTCCCCACACTTGAACTCAAGAAGGTTAAGAGAACAGTGGAATCATAAGTGGTTATAGCAGAAGTGGCCAAGGTGGAAGAATCCCAGGGAGTGGGAGACATTGAAGTCAGGGACTGCTTGATGCAGAAATCCTTCCATGAAAGTCTTTCCCCTTGGAGTGGCACTCATATGTACCAACCTTGGAAGGAAGGCATCGAGTTCGTTTATTCATCAGAACTGAATAAAAGCTATGGAATGAAAATCTATCTCCTTTCCCTATACAAACCCATCAAAGAAATGGTTTCTCCCAAGCAGTGACTTCCTTAAAAGTCAGGATCAAGAAGGAGGAGGTTCAAGAAGGAAGGAAGAGGTTGGGATTTAGGAAAAATGCCAACTGGGTGGCAGAGCCCTAAGCATTACAAATTAACTTTAAAATCAGGTGCTATCAGCCCTCCAACATTGTCACTTTTCAAGATTTTTAACTTAGGTCTTTTGAATATCCATGCAAATTTTAGAGTTAGCTTGTCAGTTTTTACATGCCAAAAATGTCTGTTGGATTTTAGCTGAGATTATGCTACATCTGTAGCTCAGGAGTGGGCAAACTTTTTCTCTAAGGGGTCAGATAGTAAAACCTTGGTTTGCGAGCGTAATTCATTCTGGAAACATGCTTGTAATCCAAAGCACTTGTATACCAAAGTGAATTTCAAGAACCAGTGGCTCAGTTGTGATCATGTGACATTCGGCCTCATGTACGACTCATATTGCAAGACATCACTCATTTATCAAGTTAAAATTTATTAGAAATGTATGCTTGTCATGTGGAACACTTGCATAACGAGTTATTAACAATCCAAGGTTTTACTGTATTTTAGATTGGTGGGGGTGGCACAAAAAGCCATGCAATAGATAAATGAAAATAGGTATGGCCATGTTCCAATAAAACTTTACTTACAAAAGCAGGCAGCTTTGGCCCATGAACCATAGTTTGGCCCATGAGCCATAGTTTTTTGACCCTATAGTGGAGGAAAAACTTTTCCTTCTACTCTCCTGGATTCTGTATCTGTGGTGCTGAAAAGTAAACTGACAAAAGATAGATTAACAACAGAAAAACAGCCAAGTTTATTAACATGAGTGGTGCATATACATATGGGAGAAACTCAGTGTTGAATAAATGGAAGGAGTGGTTAGAACGTGGATTTTAGATAGCATTTTAACAAAGGAAGATAAATTTGTAGAGAAGTGACAATAAAGGAAAAGGGGTTTAGGCTTTTAGGGGTCACAAACTGTGGGATGGTAAATATATAGAGAAGCTAATGGATGATGAGGTCTAGTTAGTGCGTTTTGTTTGTTATAGACTGTCAGTGCCATCTCACCTCAAAGGATAAGGTAGGCCCCCCTTCCTGGTAAGGAAATAGGAGGAGGACAACTCAACAGTAGGAATTTGTGTTTTGGTTTCATACAGATAGGGGGAGGGCAGAGAGCTTGTCCTGTGGCTTTTTCTTTTCTTTTCTTTTCTTTTCTTTTCTTTTCTTTTCTTTTCTTTTCTTTTCTTTTTTATTTCTTTATTTTTGTATTACATAAAGATTTTGGGTTTTTTTTAATGTTTATTTATTTTTGAGAGAGAGAAAGGGGAGCCCAAGTGGGGCAGGGGCAGAGAGAAGAGGGGGACAGATGATCCCAAGCAGGCTCTGCCCTGACAACAAAGAGCCTGATGTAGGGCTCCAACCCACGAACCATGAGATCATGACCCATGTGGCTGCTTTTTCTTAACTGCCTTCAGCTCAAAATAATCCTTATTCCAAAGTGGCATATTTTGGAGTGGCATGCTCTGAACCTCTTTATTCTCTGTTATAGATCAATTGACATTGAACAATGTTATGTTTTCCAGTCCATAAGCATAGTATATCTCTCCCAGTGAATTCTGCTATTTTAATTCAGCAATGTTTTGTTGCTTTCAGTGTACAAGTATTGTACATTCTTGTTAAATATATGCATACTTGATGAATTTTTTGTAAATGGATTCAAATTAACTTCATATCAGTGAAGTTTATTCTGTAAAGTCTATTTTGGGGAATATGGGAATTTATAATTTATTCCTTATAGTCAAGAAGATTGCTACTGTTTTGCTTACTATGTGATATTCACATACAGAACTGGAATAATACTCAAAATCAATATAAACTAATCTGCTCTTAAATTCACATTAAGTTTCCCTCTTTGATTTAATGCTTCCAAATAAAGGCTTTTTAGAAAAGCAACTCAGGAACAGAAAATATAGAATTAAGATTACAAAGAATCAGCTCTCCACAAATCACACTTAGTGAGGGTAAGAACTGCTACATGTTTTATTTTGAATGGCCACTTTAAAAAGAAAAAAAAAAAGATTTACCATTGTAATTATATTCTGCTCAGAACAGCCTTAAGATGAGTTGGTAGGATATGTATATGCCTCTAGGTGGCCATGAAATTAGGCCTGGGATTAAGGTGTTGCCACGAAAAATTCCTAAAGTAAAAAGCCATAAACAATGAAGAGTACTTGTCTTATGTGCATATGTATGGTACAGTGGTAAAGATCATGGGGTTTGCAATCAGAGAGCCCTGGTTTCAGTCCTGGCTCTGCTACTTTCACCCTCTGAGACGTTGGTCAAGTCATTTAAACTTCCAAGTTCCAACTTCCTCATACATGAAATGAAAACAATATTACTACATACTGCATGAAGTTGTGGTGAGTATTGAATGAGATAATAATGTATGAAAAATTCTTACACAGTTCCAGGAATGTAGTAAATGATCAATATGAAATAGACACTATAATAATGTTCTTATTTATGAAGATGTTGAAATCGGTGTTGGTGATGATGATTGTATAAAGCTTATGTATATGACAAGTTTGTTCTGACTTCATCCACCAAAACCCTTAATACAAGCAAGAGAAATATCTGATAAACATCTTCAGATTTCAGTAGTCAGCTGGGGAGAGTTGGGGGTGTGGAGAGATAGAGAGATTGATGGTATAGAAACAAACAGTAATTCTTCCTCACCGGGAAGAATTACTGAGAAAGGAAGGCCTAGAAAAGAGCAATGAAGGCCAGTCCTGACACCCTTTTTGTTCCATAACAATAGGAAGAAACAGAATCTCTCTTAAGGGTCTTCGCTTCTGGTCTTTTGGATCCCAAATCCTCTATTCTCTGTTTTATGTCAAGGCCAAAAATGAATACTAATGGTTTTTTATTAAAAAAAAAAAAAAAAGAGCTCTGTGGGCTTCTCATGAATTAGCATTCCCCCAGAGAGAAGTGGTTCACCTTCAGATAAAACCAACAATAAGCCATTTGTTGCTAACCAGTGTCCAATATACAAAGACTAGAGGTTAAACCTGGAAGAGTTTAGAGAAGACAATGCATTTTCAGTTAAGTCTTTACAGGAAAAAGCAGTGAACATGATCATGATTTATGTAGAGAAATTTAGCCACTTTTAGTATGAAAAATGGTCTGCCATGCAACATAAACAATCTTTTGCACAGCTACTTTTTAAATACATCCATTTATCTTTCATCATTTTTATTACTGCTGCGCCTTATTATAAACATTACGAGCAGGATCATTTACAAGGGATAAAAGAGTCAAGAAAGTAGCACTTACTCATGAGAGTGATGAAATGCTGATACAGTCGTGTGTGTGTGTGTGTGTGTGTGTGTGCAGATTTCCACATCTTTTTTGTCTGCCTTTGCATGTTCTAGGCTAAGGGATTTCCTTGTGTAGAATTTCTATCAGAAATGGCTTGCTGCTTTTTTCAGCACTCTCAGAGTCCTCTCCTGAATCCAGTAGTATGCTAAGCACAGGGCCCAGCCTTGTACACATTTATTTATATTTTCTTTCATTTAATCACACTTTTCTTGCTATCCTCATGGTCACTGTCTTAGGTCAAATCTTCAAACATCTTACCTGTTTTTAGGACCCTCCAACTGGTCTCCTTACCTTATTTCCTGGCTATTCTAATTTATACTCCATACATTCAATTATGTTCTCTTGAGCATCTTTTTAGGACTCTGGGGAAAACATCCTTTTAAAATCATTTAATCTCACATCATACTCAGGTTCAAGTCAACAAAAATCTTGAGAATGGCTATGAAAGTCTAGCTCTTTCCACACCCCCATCCCCAACTCAAAACCTAAAAAAAAAAAAAAATAGGTAACATTTTTGAAGTTTTGACCCAAGAGGGTGACCATGAGGATAGCGAGAAAAGGTTGATTATGAACAACATCTAAAGGGTAGCATCTGTAGGACCTGTGACCGAGTTGATTGGTCAGGGTTCAAGGGTGATGCCAAGTGACTCATTTGAGGAACTAGTTCAGTGGTGGTTGTGCAGCCACAGGCAACTGCTGATCTGCTTTCTTTCACAAAAGATGGGTTTTCACTTTGTAGATTTAATGTTTTCTTGATTGCCAATCATCCTAGAGCATCCCTTCCTTGCTGATTTGCTCCCTGGTGTGTGCCCACACAAAATTTATTCTCCCCTCACCTACCCACTTCCCTACCATATCAAAATCTGCAGCTTCCCCAAGTCATCTTGTCACTATTTGATGGGCAATGATACTAGTGAATTTCCTGATAGATTGCAAAATGTTGCATTAACAAAATATTAAATGAGCAATATTCTCAAGGGGGTTGGATGAGGTAATCCTCAAAGCCCCATTCTCAAAAATTCTCTGATTTGCTGCATTTCTGCTTAGTTCATGGACTCACAAATGAACTGTCATTTCTAATGTGGATTTGCTAAAGACACAAAGATAGCCAGAACTAGTGAGATAAGACTAAATGAACACCCCAGTTACCATGATGGAGTTGTCCCCAAATCCATCTTTTGTTTGGCCTATGTGGAAAATAAACAACAAACAAATTAATAAGCAAATGCTAGCAGAGTAAGTTCCACATAGTTATCATTTCCTGATTCCCAGAGCTACCACGTGGATTAAATTCAGTTGGTATCCCGAGGACTCCAGTGCTGCCTTACAAAAACAATTAGTCTGGTAAAGCAACATCCAGGCAGTCTGCTGAAGCCTGATTCCAGGAAATAGACACTTTGACAAAGTAACAAGCATGGATGCCCAAGGGAAAGAGAAACCCTGAAAGAGAGTTGTTTTAAGTAGCTGTTTAATGATTGAGCACCTTGAAATGCTTTCACTTGGTGGGGAGAAATTATACTACCTGGGGATGTGTGGGTGGCATTTAAAGTTGACAGACAGTAACGAGTTCTGGTTTAAAAAAAGAGGTATTTTATTGCTCTAGCAATTTTTACACCTCCTGAGACATCTCCATTGTATATTTACACCTGTATTAAGAAAAAAGAACAAAGCAAAGAAGGAAGAAAGAAAGGAAGGCAAGAAGGCAGGAAGGCAGGAAGGCAGGAAGGCAAGAAGGAAGAGTGTTTCTACCTTGTTTCTAAAGACTCTTGTAACATTTTAAAAGCTAATAGTAATTGATCTCTTAGAACTCCTCAGGCTTTGTGCTCGGGGCTTTACAAATATTAGCTTATTTAACCTTCACAATTATGTAAGAAGCATTATTTCCCCCTTCTTTTTTAATGTTTGTTTGTTTGTTTATTTATTTTTGAGAAAGAGCAGGGAAGGGGCAGAAAGAGAGAGGGAGACAGAGGATCCGAAGCAGGCTGTGGGCTGACAGCAGAGAGCCCAATTATTCGGGGCTTGAACCCACAAACCATGAAATCAGGACCTGAGCCAAAGTCAGACACTCAACTGATGGAGCCATGCAGGTGCCTCCATTTCCCCCTTCTTATAGCACTAAAACCAGAGAAATCCTATGCAAACAGGTACGAGTTAATTATTTTGCAAGAATGCAAAAAAATGGAAAGGAATCTTTCTCTATCCTTTTCACAAAACTTCTCCAAGTTAAATGAAGGAACATTATAGTGTATAAAAAGGCAAGGCTCCACTGAGTCCTCATTTCCACTGCTAATAGCTGCTTGAAGACTTTGAATAAGTCAATGACCTCTCTGGGCCTTCGTTCCTTCCTTATTGAAAGGATGGATAAACAGTCCCCACCCCAGCTGCACACTAGAATCACCTGAAGAACTTTGAAAAACTGCCAATGCCCCAACCCTGCCCCCACCCTAATTCTTGACTAACTGAATATCAGAATATCTGGAGTTGGGGTAAAGTATGTGGCTTTATTGCAGGAAACAGAGTATATATGTCCCTACCTCTTTGAGAAAACAACTTAGTAGGAGAGCCAAAAGGCAAACAACACTTATATGTATGTTAATATATTAATATACACTTATATTTCATGTATATATAACAGTTGTGGTAAGTGCTATCAAGGAAAAAGAGAAAGAGCAGTGTTAGAGTGAGTAATAAAGAGAACATGATCAAAAGTGAGAAGCAGGGTCTTGGGAAGACCTTACTGTGTGTCAGAGGGATAGGAAGTAGGAATTGGTCAGGCACAGGGCAGAGGCAAGAGCTTCCCAGGCTAAGGGAATATATCTTTCTTGGTTAGATATGTATGAAACTTGATTGTCTGTTTCCATAATATATGCATACATATACATACACATAGAGATATATTCCCATATGTACATATAAAGTAACTTGTTTGAAGGCCTCCAAGCCAGCAAAGAAAGGTGCAAAGGACAGGACAAAGTGATAAGGGGAGCTGCATGAGGTTGGCCTTGGGGAGGTCAGCAGCAGCCAGAAAGTGTTATTTGTTGTATTGAGGATCTTAGATTTTGTCTTAAGTAAAATAGTAATAGTAAGCCAGTGATGGTTTTGGGCATGAGAGTTACACATTCAGATTTGTCTTTTAAAATATCGCTTGTAATTAAGTGTGGACAAAGGTATGGGCTAAAGAAAAAGGGCTAAAGAAAAAGAGGAGAAAGTTAGAAGGCACTGTAATAACTGGAGTGAAGCTTTTGTTCCTTAATGAAGCCAAGTTTTAGTAGAATTCTAGGTACCTGTGGAGACTGAATAAAGAGTGGAAGAACAGGAGGCAAGAAGTTTGACAGAATGCAAGTGACATAATTCATTAAAAATCAGTAAATTGCTTTGTACTGAATTTAGAGTAGTGCCTTTGACTTTAATACATGCTAGTCTCTTCCGCCTGGGTTTATTCTGTTCCCGTGTAAGCACACTGACTTACCCTGCCCCCATTCCTATTCTCTCTCCCATTGTGTTTCTTCTTCCTTGTCATTGTTTATATTTCTATTCCAAGGCTTATGGTGCCATTCAACCCTGTAGCTCCCATTTTCCATCCTTGCAAGGGTTTCCACTGTGCACTAGAGCATGGTTGGAGGAAGACACTAATTGTGCAAGGTTTGGCCAAGCATTGATTATTTAGCTTTTTGTGCCCTGCTTGAGTGGCTGGTCCACTGGCTTCAGTCCATTTCCTAATGGAGAGGTGTCAGCTTCACAAAAACATCACCTCGATTGGCACTAATTACCACCTTTCAGAGCCATCATCACCCAAAGGCTTAGGAATGAAAGGTCAGCAGGAAAATGAACTTCCACTCACACCTTCTGGGGTGGTCCCTGGCTTCTGATCATGCAGAGAGCAAGGGCTTTTGGGCAACAAGCCTCTCTGTTTTTCTGCTCTTACACCAGATGTTTCTTGAGAAGCCAGCCTTATGACACCAATCTTCAGCTCATGGAATCACTGGACCCACAGCAGAGCTTTGCCTTGTTAAATTTCTGTCCCTGTCCTAGTTTCCCAATGATTCCCAGTGGAGAGACTGGGTTCAAACAACAAATGGTCCTGGAGAAGGTGGCAGTAGCATGCCCATGCCCCAGCAGGTGTATGTTCACAGTGCCCACATCCTTATCCAGGCAGTGAATTAGTTGTCACCCAAGACTTCCTGCATAAAAATAGCTCTGGGTCAAAGACAACTTTTCACATGAATTCTTTACCTTTGATCCTCCTGACATCTTTTTGAAGGGCACAGGGCAGGCATTGTTATTAGACCCATTTTACAAATAAAGGGATAGAGACCAGAGAGACTTATGACTCGCACAAGGTCCAGTAGTCATTTTATGGTGGAGCTGGATCCCCAAAGTGAACTATTATGAGGTGCAGGGATATGTGGATCAAATGAGATCACATATACTAAAGCACCTTGAAACCTGGAAAGCACTAGGTATTAGTTTCCTGAGGCTAAAGTAATAAATTACCACAAAATATATTCTTTCACAACTCTGGAGTCCAGAAGTCTGAAAACTAGCGGGACCTCTCCTCCCCTGGGAGGCTCTAGGGGAAATCTATTGTTTGCCTCTTCCAGATTCCAATGGTTGTCACCATTTCTTCACCTGAGGCCACTTTACTCCAATCTCTGCCTGCATGGTTATGTTCTGTCTTTCGCCTGTCTGTGTTCTCTTCTGTCTCAAATCTTCCTCTGCCTTTCTCTTAGAATACTTACTTGTTATCGAATTTAGGGTCTACCCTCTAATCCATGGTGATTTACTCATCTCAAGATCCATAATTTAATTCCATCTGCAAATACCCTTTTTCCAAACAAGGTTACATTCATAGTTCAGGGATTAGGCCATGAGTATATATACAGTATTTACGGTTGTTGCTGGTGATGACGGTGGTGGTGATGCTGCTGGGGATGCTGACAGAGGCCAAGAACTGTCCAGTAGTCCACATGACACCCCTTTTTCTATGTCTGACAATCAAGTTGAAGCCGCATAACCCGGTAGTTAAGAACATGGACTCTGGAGCCAACCTGCCCAAGGTTCAAATCCTAATTCTACACTCGATGATTATGTGACATTGAACCACTTCCTTAATCTCTCTGGGTCTTTGTTTCTTCCCTTGTAACACGAAGGTAACAAAGTCTTTCCTCACAAGGTTGTTACAAGAATCAAATGATTTAATTATGTGTAAAATGCTTAGACCAGTGTCTACATTACAGAAACGTTGACTGTAATTATTCCTTAAGTGGCACCACATCACCTGTTTATTATTGAAGTAATGATTTGGGTAAATAATGGACTTGTTCCCCTAGAGAAGCATTTTTTTAATCAGTCACTAATTCTAAGACTTTCTGGGTGTATTTTCTAAAAAGGAATATTCCAAATTATGTGTAGAAAAAAACTAAATGCAATGAGAAGGATTTTTTTTTTTAATCTTCCATTAGCGTCTCATTTGATTGTGAAGTTTCTGGTGTCTTTTGAGTTCATTTTTCAGTCTAAAAGTTCAGTTTGTCTTACAAGGATTTGGAAGAGTTCTGCAGGCTGACAAGTCCGTAAAATATTAGATAGAGACATTTAATAGAATGCAGGGGTTTTTAGGAAGGATTAAGTGTTTGAGCAAAATGTTACAAATTAGGATGATGTCAGATAGACTGACTTGTGGAGCTTCAACCCAAACAAGTAATGTTAGGCTTCCTGGTCTAGAGCTGAGTACTCCTGTACTCTTTTTTGGGGTTTTATTTACAATAAACTCTGTTGTTTTTCCTAGAATCTGTCCAATTTACCCTGCTTTAGTCTCAGCCAGAGGCACACTGTCAGAAGAGAAGTTAAGAATGAGGTTTTTGCTCCTGAAATGAGGCTTACTAAGATAAACATTAATTTTGGCATCTCATTAGTATATCCAAAAGAAAATGATGGGGGAACCTAAGGGCTGTCGTAAAAATAAATGTTGACAGAAAATAGACCAACTAGAAGGAACCTTGGGTGTCAATTTATACAATTCCTGTAACTTTATTTTTTTTAACTTTTTTATTGTGGAAGTAAAGTATACTCATCAAATATTTTGGAAGTTATAGAGAAGTGCCCCCCAAAACTAAATAAAACTGTTTATAGTAGTCTTAATATCCAGAGATAACTACTACTAATATTTTTATTTATTTTCTTCTAATATAAGATGCAGTTTTCTTTCCATGGCTGGAGTCATGCTGCTGAAATTAGAAATGAGTTTCCTCTTGGGGCACCTGGGTGGCTTCATCAGTTAAGGGTCTGACTCTTGGTTTTTGGCTCAGGTCATGATCTTGTGGTTTCATTGTTCGAGCCCCACATTGGGCTCTGCACTGTCAGTGCAGAGCCTGCTTGGGATTTTCTCTCTCTCCCTCTTTATACCTACCCCCAACTCATGCTGTCTCTGTCTCTCTCAAAAAATGAATAAATAAAAACAAAAGAAATGCTTCTCCTCTCTAGAAAGACTGCATTTTGATCCTTTTTTATTATAACAAGATGATAACTTATACTATAAAAGACAGAGCTGGATCAAAAGAATCTCCCTCTCCTTTGAGTGCAGTCTCATATTACACTGCCAAGGAGTACCCAGTTGTCCACACTAATTCTGTCCTTTGCCCAAATGTGGGACTGTGCCACTGTTCTCCCAGGTCCACGTAGCCCCTCAAGTTGATGAAGCAGTGTTGTCTTCTACTGCCAGCTGAATAGCAATACTAGAAAGTAGTCAAGGATACATCTCTTTTTTTAGGACAGCTGAAAACATTATTGATAATAATAGTTAAAATTAACTGAGATCTTTCTGTCTAAATACTTGAATCTAGTAACTCATTTAATCCTTACAATAATCCAATTAGATGATTCACTTTCAATAGGTGCAAAGACACGCTTTGACTTTTACAGTTGTCTTGCTTCTAATCACTTTAGAAGAACCCTTATAGAGATGCTGGCAGTGTGATGGTGATACCAAAGCTGCAGAACTTTCTAGTGATTAAGGGAAACTGGAGACGTTTCAAAACTGAAAATCTGAGAGTGAGTTAGAAATTCAGGATTTATTCAAGTGTGAGATGTTACCATATTTCAATAAATAGAATGAATTAATTACATTGGGAAGTGTTTAGTTTTGCCTTAAAATTAGTCATCCATTGAAGTGACATTGTAATAGTATGTAATACTTAGATTTATCTTCTTTCATATTTTGTGATTGAAAAAGGATAATCAAATAGAGAAGCATGCTGTCTTTGCCTCGGCTAACTCCCCCAAGGGAAGGCTGTAGCTCAGGTGAGAAGCCACCACCTATTAGGAAGAGTCAAGCAGTGGGAAGACAGTGGGACTTCAGATTCAAATTCCTGCTCCACCATTTGCTAGCTAAGCTACTTACTAGGTGCTCCTTAATCATCCTTTTTTAAAATTTCTTTTTTTAATTAAAAATAATTTTTTAAATTGCAATATAGTTAACATACAGTGTTATATTAGTTTCAGGTGTACAATATAGTGGTTCAACAATTCCATACATCACCCAGTGCTCATCACAGAAAGTACACTCCTTAATCCCCATCACCTATTTCACCCATCGCCCCACCCACCTGCCCTCAGTTTGTTCTCTATAGTTAGGAGTCTATTTCTTGGTTTGTCTCTTTCTCTCTCTTTATTTCCCCTTGTTCATTTGTTTCTTAAATTATACACATGAGTGAAATAATATTGTATTTGTCTTTCTCTGACTGACTTACTTTGCTTAGCATTATACTCTCTAGCTCCATCCACACATTGTTGCAAATAGCAAGATTACATTCTTTTTTATGGGTGAATAATATTTCATTGTGTGTATATATATATATATATATATACATATATACATATACATATATATATAATCATATAACATAATCCATATATATAATATACTAATTATATATTATATATACATATATACTATAATATATATACATACATATATACTAATAATATATGTATATATACATATATACAATGGAATATTATTTACACACATATACATATATACAATGGAATATTATTCACTCATAAATATACCCATATATATAAACATCTTTTTTATCCATTCATCTATTGATGGACACTAGGGCTATAGCTATAATCTGGCTATTGCAAATAATGCTGCTATAAACATAGGGGTGTATGTATCCCTTTGAACTAGTGTTTTTGCATTTGGGGAGTAAATACCCAATAGTGTAATTACTGGAACATTGAGTAGTTCTATTTTAACTTTTTGAGGGACCTCCATACTGTTCCACCATGGTTGTACCAGTTCGTATTCCCACCAGCAGTGGAAGAGGGTTCTTTTTTCTCCACATCCTCATCAACAATTGTTTTTTCTTGCGTTTTTGATTTTAGCCATTCTGACAGGTGTGAAGTGATATCTCATTATGGTTTTTATTTACATTTCCCTGATGATAAGTGATGTTGAGCATCTTTTCATGTATCTGTTGGCCATCTGTGTATCTTCTTTGGAGAAATGTCTGTTCATGTTTCCTGCCCACTTTTTAAATTGGATTATTTGTTTTGGGGGTGTTGAGTTGTATCAGTTCTTTGTATATCAGTTGAGTTGTATCAGTTCTTTATCCTTTTATTGGATAACCCTTTCTGATTTTGTAGGTTGCCTTTTAGTTTTGTAGATTATTTCCTTCACTGTGCAGAAACTTTTTATTTTGACGTGATCTCAATAGTTTTTTTTTGCTTTTATTTCCCTTGCCTCAGGAGACATATCTAGAAAAAAATGTTACTATGGCCCATGATCCTTGTTCATCTTTAATTTCCTAAAGAAATGGAATAAAATCCCCTTTGCAGTGTTTTTGTGAAGATTAAATAAGACACTGTATGTAAAATGCCTGGCAACAGAAGTTAATTAAGAAATAAATAACTTTTATTGTCTGTGCCTCCTCCTGACGGTGTATTATGTTCAAAACATAGAATACCCAAAGGAGAAGGAACATCCTCATACATTCTGGCCTTGGCAATGCAAAACCTATCATGGTGTATATGGTAATCAAGCAGGATGAATACAGAGGTTAAAGAGAAATAGTACATACCCCTCCCCCCACACAATGCCCTTACTTATCCAGCCAAGGGCAGAAGCTGGGCCAGGAGACTGGGAGCTGGCTGGCACCAACTGAGATCAGATGAAAGAAGAGCAGAAAAAGGAAGAGAATCTCTCCCAAATGTATGCTCATCAGCTCTTTTTAAAGCCCCTGAACCTTCCCAGGCTCATCCTGAATCTTTAGTCTATGCTCCCTATGTCCCTTGGGGATGCAGTTGAAGATAAAATACTTAGAAATATGACTCAGCTACATTATAATATTACATATGAGAGGTCTGGTACAGAAAGGCTGCAAGATGGTTGAGAATAAAATAATTACAACCCCCACAGGATCCTGCCTTTGACATTTCTCCTTTGAAGAGTCCAAACCGCTTTGCCAATAATAGACTCATCCTTGCTCCAAACATTGCTAAGAAAAGGAAAAGGGAAAAAAGGAAGATATAGACTGTTCCAGGGCCCTAGTCAGTGAACACCAATTATTGGGCTCTGAGGAGTACTAACAGCCTTGGATGGGTTCACAAACTTTAGGTTGCTTGTGGGACCAAAATTAATCTAAGAGCTAAGTGGTAGAAGCAAAGGAGCAGTGAAGTAGTTAGGCTTCCCCTGAGAACTGAGTTCTGATTGTAGCAGGGTGAGGTGAAACTTGATTTTTTTTTACTTTTTTTTTAAGTTTATTTATTTTGAGAGAGAGAGAGAATGCATGCAAGTGGGGGGAGGGGCAGAGAGAGAAGGAAAGAGAGAGAGAATCCCAAGCAGGCTCCGTGCTGTTAGTGCATATCCCAAGGCAAGGCTTGAACCCACTAACCATGAGATCACATTCTGAGCTGAAACCAAGTCATTCGCTCAACCGACTGAGCCACCTAGATGCCCCAGTGAAGTTTGATTTTTTTTAAAGATATTGAAAAGCACTTGAACTTGTGTGAGAGTGGTGGGAGCAAATTAGCATGAGAACTTTAGGGATCTTCTGTGAGGGAAGGAACTAAAGCCCCAACCCCTCTTCCCTGTGATTCAAAGTTACTGAAATCTTTTGAGGTGAACTAAGGGGCAGTGGGTGACCACAACCACCACCCAAAACCAAAAAAGGCAAGGAAACCTCTGAAACAAAACTACTTTGAGGGAAGAATGAGACAAGAGGGAGGGGCTGGTCCTGCTATGTATGAGCCAGCTGGTTGAAAGGAGAACAGCAGAGGAACCTGTTCCCCACAGGGTAGACTGGAGCGTCAGGATGTGACCGAGTGAATCTAAGCCGGTTTCACTGCGAGTCAGGCCAGGGTTGGTGTGGAAATCTCTTGACTAAGAGGAGCACCAAAGGGTGGAGGGTAAGGGATTATCCTCATTTCCTCTCGAAGAACTGTTGCAGCAGATCCCTGGAGAGGGCTCTGCATTGAATCTTGGGGAATGGGAAACAGAGCCACCAGCCTTCAAGCCAAGGCCAGGATGCACTCCTGGCCATGCAAAGAGAGACTCTCTGCAGATCCCCTGGGTAGCAGCTGCCTCCCTCTTCCAGTGTCTGGCAGCTAGAAAGGGTTAGTGTCTGCTAAAAAAAAAAAGAGAGAGAGAGAGATTGGTTTTCCTGCTGATCTGAACAGCAGTGGGCTTGGGAGTTGTATTTTCCAAGGCCAACAGAGTGATGGTCATTTCTGTCCCAAATTTCAAAGTAGTTTAAACTTTAAACTCATTAAACATTAAACTCATTGAGCAAAGGAGGAGCCAATGAGGGAGAGTGCTGTGGTTCAGAGCTTGAGCTCTCTGGTCAGACCTACCTTAGGTCAGAATGCTGTTCTTGTCACTCAGTCCTTGAGCCAATGGCTTCAACTTCCTCAGCTCGTTTCCTCATGTGTCCTTATTTTCAAATGGGGACAGTAAGATGCCTATCTCACAGGGTTGTTATGAAAATTAAATGAGATAACGCATGTAACATGCTTGGCACCTAGTAAGCCTCAATAAGTGTTCAATTAGACAAACAAAAACTAAATTGGTCCAGGCCTGTTCCATGGGAAGAAAACTATGCTTGGCAAGTGTTTCGGGTGGATACAGCAAGTTGTGTTTGAGCAACAGCAGCGAGCAGTATACTTTGCTGACGCAGAGAGATCGTGCTGAGAAATAACGAGCAATTTGGGAAGAAAAAGGCAAGTGCGTTTGGGACAGGCCCAGAGTGTTCAGAAGAAGGGCTTAGATGATGAGTGGATTCAGACAAGGGTCAAGGCCTCCTGAATCTTAAACAACTACACCTTTTTGGGTGTAGTTTTTGATTCTCCCTAAAGATTTTCGGTTTTGTACAAGGACATTCTCTATTTTAGTCTCACTTCCTCTTGTTTCTCCCTTTCCCCTAAATTTCTCTTGAGGATTCTGTTTCCATCGTTTTGTCACATCATTTGATTTTAATTCTCATTTGAAAATAATTATGTGTGCTATTATTCATTTGGAATTTCAGTCAAATACGCTCTATGTAAGACACAAGAATGCACTCCTCTGAAACACACAGAGGTGAAGAACAAGGGGTGCCTCTCAGGATGGTGGTGGAAGAGTCATAAAACTTCGTACGTCAGGAATCTTCTTGACAGGCCTTCCTAGGCCTGAGTCCAAGATGAAGCTGAGAAAAATGAAAAGGGTTTTGGCTGACAAAGCAGATGACAGGCAGGGAGAGCCAGTGAAAGGGAATTGGCCAATGGCAAAAGGGGCATTGGCAAGGTTTTGTGAAACCCCTTGCTGGAAAACCATAAACCTCAGATTGTCCGTCTGGCGAATCAGTCCTCAGAGGCAAATCATTTTTGCCTGTGGAAGGTGCCTGCCAGGAAGCTGCACCTCAGGGGGCGCCTTTGGAGAAGGGATCGTGTCTGGATTGGTGCCCGACATTAAGTGGATGGGGATGAGAAGAAAGGGCTCACAATGAGATCTCTGAGGGCTGCGAAATGGAGAGCTGCTCCAGTGGCTGACACTCGTGAGTCACAACGATGGGAAAAGAAGTTGAGAAATGAGGGAAGAGGACAGGATGCTGGGGAGGGAGGAGGTGGGAAGCAGCTTTGTTTTTTCAGTCGGAGGCTGTCAGGGCCTGTCTTCTTCTGTGACGGGTCTCCACTGGGAATTACTCATTGACCCTTTCAAAACTCAAGTCTGCCTTCCTCCAGGTGAATGAACCACTTACATGGGTCTCCCAAATGAGCACTTCCACTGTGAAAATCTCTCAGAAATAAAGTATGTGTTTGAGTGCATGATCTCAACATAGGCTGAGCTGACACTGGGGAGCAGGGCTTATCCTCACCAGGTAGCAAAGTAAGGCCTTCACGGCATACCCTCTCCATTCCTCAGAGTGTCCTTTTCCCTTGTCTTAGTGTCATACCTTTGGCTTCCAGGTCATCCAGAAGCCTGCTTCCAGCATTCTTCTATGGCCTCCTACTCAATTCTTTCTTTCCTAAGAGTGCTGGTTTTCCTTCATCTCCCTAATTTCCTTGATATATATTCCCTTTACATTGAGAATTTGAGGGAGGGAGGGAAGGTCCATGCTAAAGTGTTAATAACCAGCACTAATATAGTTTTATAACCTCTCTTGGAGCACACTGTCTTTGCCTAGATCTCCCCAACCTGTTTTCATGTCCAGTGCACATACAATATTTTTTCCACACACTGGGATAAATGAAAGTGGGAGACAGTGGGCCACGGAGGGCTCAAAGGGATCAATAATGTTCAACTTCTATAACTCTTCTGTGCACATCAGTTGGGAAACTCTGTCTTAACCCATTGGTTTTTCAAATGTGCTTCAGTGAGTTGTAGCAGTGTGCAGATGTGTCTCAGGAGTGTGGGCCTGATCCGATGGGTCTTCTCCTTCAACTACAGCATCTGTGCTTTTATGTTTTGTTTATGAGACCTCTGAATAAAATCAATGGATAAGAAGAGTTTTGGCAGCTTAAAGGAGTTAGAAAATCACTATCTTAAATACAACAAATAAAATGTTTAATGGTAGAAGCTTGGGCACCCATTACAGGGTAATAAGGGAGATATTTTGAAGACGGGGATTTTGTGGGGCCCTTTTGCCATATCATTCGGGCAATAGTTTACTCCACACAGACCTCCCTATAGGCAGGCCGTGCACATCAAATGTGGATATCTTGACCATCTGGCTCTTGGGGTTTTGTTTCTTTAAAAACCCTGATGCTTGAAAAAGCTATCCTGGCACCAGCGGGTAGATTAATGCCAAAACCTACTAATGTCTTAGCTCAGTGAAACCAAAAATATGATCACTGTTCTTGCCCTTGGTACCTTTTGAATTGCGTTTTGATTTATTTCTGCGATTTTTCAGAGGCCATACAACATCTAGGAGATCAAAGCTGCTGAAAGAAAGCCGAGCAAAATGAAGTCTTGTAGGTTGGCTGAGCTATTTCATAAGATTGAGGCATTGATATGTTTGCTATTATAATTATGTGATTTTGTTGTTTTTATTGTATGTATTTCCACCCTATCTTCTTCCAAAAAGGAGTCAAAATGGGAAAAACTCATTGAATTGTATTCTATAAAAGAGATTTAATCTCAAAAGTTTAGGTCACTTGGTGTTTGGTGAATACATAATTTCAAAACTAACAAGGTTTAATTTGAAATTATTTTAAGACTTTCATTGCCTGATTTTCATTTTAAACCTTGTATTAAAATAAAGTATCAGTGATGTTGACTGTATAAGAGATATTTAGAAGAGTGTGTGTGTGTGCACACATGTGCCTATGTATGTTTTTTATTTATACTCCATGTTTTATAAGGGATTTGAGGCACTGTACAAAGGATTTGAGGCAGCAAGAACAATTGTTTACAACTTGGGTGAATGTCTTAAAATACTGATAAAGTTTTACCCTTCAGCCCGGATCAACCAATAACATTTCCCTGTTAATCAGTGGAATTTTGATAACACACTTGAAATATGCTTCTTCACCTTTAGATGTTTCTCTACTAGAATTTTTTAGATTGCTTTTCAGAAGCACCAGAGGAGAGTGGAGATACAGAATTGGTTGAAACAGACTCATTTCTGTGACCCTTGCCTCGAATTCTCTTTCTTTCTTTTTTTTTCTTTTAATATTTATTTTTAAGATAGCATCAGCGAGGGAGGGGCAGAGACGGAGCGGGGGGAGGGGGCAGTACCAAGGATCCAAATGGGGCTCTGTGCTGACAGCAGCAAGCCTGATGTGGGGCTGAAACTCACAGACTCTGAGATCATGACCTGAGCTGAAGTCAGAATGCTCAACTGGTGCCACCCAGGCATCCCTCAAATTCTCTTTCTAAATCTCTGAGTACAGTTGTCTGATTTATTCTGGATACTTCTGGGCCAGTGAAATTCTAATCTTTAAAATAAAAAGTTCTAGGAAGAGGCCAATTAAGATTTATTTCATATAAAATAAACCAATCTCCAGCAAAGACAGCCTGTCCTTCCATGGAACTCAGCACCCTATTGAAGTAGGATTCATGCTCTCATAAACAAAGGAGAAAGTCAGTTAGTCAAGACTGCTTCCCTTGCTTCCAACTCTCATTTACCTTCCCTTGCCTTTTTACTGTTCTCATGTGTTATGTTGTCTGTGTGGCATTTTACTTTAAAATATTTCAATATGGGGGTGCCTCGGTGGCTCAGTTAAACGTCTGACTTTGGGGGTTTGAGCCCCACGTCAAGCTCTGTGTTGACAGTGTGGAGCCTGGAGCCAGCTTCAGACTCTGTGTCTCCCTCTCTCTCCCTCCCCTGCTCTCTCTCTCTCAAAAATAAAAAATAAACATTAAAAAGATGTTTAGTATTTCAATATGAACATTGTGTCATATTGTATTTACCAGTTAACTCTAACTTAACTGCAGTTAGCTAGCCTTTAAAATACCATATCTTGGGGAGCTACCCTATAGAAGTGGTTAACCAGCATATGAAGTACCCTAGCCAGAATCAACATCTTCCAAGATGGTTACTTGGCATTGTAAATACAATTAACCAAACCTGCACGAGAAGGCTTACCAATTAGCATTAGGGATGTTTAAAATAGTTTTTTAATTGGTGAAATGAGTAGTATTCAAAATAGGTGGTTGGCTAGTAGTGTCAGGAAGGAACCACCACCCTTCTGTGGATGAAGTAGAAGCACGTAGCAAGCCCAGCTTGCTGACTACAAATGGTTCAGACTTGAGATCTAGACCTCTTAATTGGCCCTCAATTCTTCTGCTCTGCCACAGAGTGCCCTGTGCCTGACACAGCACCAAGCTGGCCACACCTGCCATCAGAATATGTTTGCCTCAAATTCAGTTAAGCCTTTTTATTGGAAATACTGAACAGCAGATCCAGGTAAGAGAGGGCCCAAGGGTAAAGGGTGGGACTTCTCAGCTACAGAGAAGTTTTAAGACTATTTTTAAACCTAATGTCTAGGTGTTGTCAGAATATTGTCTAAAAGTTGTTTTCATTATATTACAACTCCTGGTAGTAAGGCTGTGGGGAAAGGAACACATAAGCTCCCCCATTCTCACTTCTAATGGTTGGAGGCTATTAACATTTACCAGAAAAACTTCATATTTGCCAAAAGGCCAGTTTGGCTTGGGTGGATTACTGTGCCATGCATATTTCAAATCCATGCTCAGAGTCCAGAAAGGACTCACTTATGGACATCGAGGGTTTATTTAGATAAAGATGTTAGGTTAAGGTTGTATTTTTTTTCTTGGTATTTTGGGACTCTGATAGCATTCTGTAAATACCCCGTTCTCAATTGTTATAACTGTGTGGGGGCCTTGTCTCTAAACACTTGTCTCTAAACACCATGTTACTCTGATTTCTGGGATATTTTCTGAACCCCTTTAAATTCTGGGAACCTGGGGCGCCTGGGTGGCGCAGTCGGTTAAGCGTCCGACTTCAGCCAGGTCACGATCTCGCGGTCCGTGAGTTCGAGCCCCGCGTCAGGCTCTGGGCTGATGGCTCGGAGCCTGGAGCCTGTTTCCGATTCTGTGTCTCCCTCTCTCTCTGCCCCTCCCCCGTTCATGCTCTGTCTCTCTCTGTCCCAAAAATAAATAAACGTTGAAAAAAAAATTTAAAAAAAAAATAAATTCTGGGAACCTGAGAATTTCCTTTTTGAGCAATAATTGTGCTCCTTTTCTGTGTATTTCCTTATAAGCCACTGGATCCTGAACAGGTTGCAAATCCAGAGCCACCGAGGAAAGGGTGGAAGCTGGGTAGAGTGTTCCCTCGTTCTGTGCTGGCTGTGATAGGCAAGCACTGCCCAGGAATCAGGGAGAGACCCACTGAGGACCCTAGGCTTCATGCCTGAAGGATTTCTTTTGAGATTTCATGCCTATCAAGTTCATCTTCAAAGAACACAATGCCCGTCTGATGTTTTTTTTATTATTATTTGAATGAGAGTCAAACACTGACTAATTGTATCTGGAATATGTCAGGCCAAAGCTTGCCTTGGTGGAAGAGGTTAGACAAGATGATTGGGACCACAAGGGTTTGAGAGGATTTGAGAGACCCCCTCGGGAAACCTCAGGGTAGAAAAAGGTAACGAAATTTGGCACTAGTAATGGATTTTCTTTTATTCCACTCTCTGAACTTTTTGGACCACTGGGGGCCTTGAGGTGGTGCCTATTGGCCTGGAGTGGACGCTCCCAATGGCTGCAGAGCTATACAGCAGAGATCCCCTGGGGGGCAGCACTCAGGTGCAAAACTCACTGAGACTCCTGGCTGCAGCACTGGGCAGGCAACCAGGGGCCACCCTCTCCTGCTTCTCACATAAAGATTACTGAACATGCAAAGATAAAGAACCTTTTCTAAGCAGTAATAAGGTCTTGAATACAAGAAAGCAGCGAGCCAGAGCAGATCAGCATGAAACAAGAACAGACTGGTATGTCCAAAGGAATACAAGCCAGGTTTCACCACATTTTTATTGAGAACAAACTGGATGTTTATACGAGAATCCTAAGGTATAATAATCCTAACTGGATAATTATGCTTAACTTTGGTCCTCATTCCATATATGGATTTAGTCACTTTCTGTGGTTTTATTATTTTAGTGAAATCTGGAGTTATATAGCCACCTTGTCTTTATTACAGATAATAACCTGAAATGGTTGGCTTCTCCCTGCTTCTAGAAGTGACAGTTCTGGGGCCACTAAGCTGAATATGGCTTTAAGCCATTTATTTCTGAGTCTCCATCACATCCCAAACTCACCATTTTTAATTCTATTCAGAGAATTGCTGTTATGATCCTATTATGATCAGTTACTTCAAATATTATGCGGATCTTAAATAAGGAGACAAATCTTTAGATTACCTTTGAGAGAGCTTCAAGCTGGGTTATCTCTGACACAAATTGATTCTCCTCCCTGCAATACCTGAAAACTATTCTAGAACCCAGCAATGTTTCTGCCCTCACTCGAGGGCATATGCTTCAGATGTCAACTGGTGCCCCCATGGTGTCAGTTGCCTGGGTAAATGTTCTAGTTCCACATCTGTGAAAAGCCCAAACCTTGCCCTTGAGTTCTGCTGATTCAGAGAGGAGCTTACACTCTCATGGACTTTTCTACCTCTGACTTCTGGGACCATGTATGCTGTCTCCACATCAGTCTCTGTCAACCCAGGTGTAATTGACATTATATATATATATATATATATATATATATATATATATTTTTTTTATCTATATATATATTTTATATCTATATATATATATTTTATATCTATATATATATTTATATCTATATATATGTTTTATATCTATATATATATTATATCTATATATATTATATCTATATATATTTTATATCTATATATAAATATATAGATATATAAATTATAGATAGATAGATAGATAGATAGATATAAAATCACTCTGTAAGCATTTTGTGAATAATACATTGTACTCAAGGCTTGGGACTTGTGGGTCCGAGTACATGAATGTGTCATGTCACATAACTCAAGCCTCGCAAGTTCCCAATGCCCCTCTCTCCTGTTCCCCAACCTTCTTTATTGTCCCTGAGAGATCCATGATCCTTTCCCTCTGTTAAGCAAACGAACCCATTTCCCTTAATTCCTACCTATACCCTTCTCTCAGTGACCTCATGGAACCAAGTGTCCTCTATGTAACAAGATCCATGCTCCTGAGAAGACAGTTAGAAATATGAATAACAACAACAGCAATTCAGTAGCATGCATTTAATATAATAGTTGATTGAAATCAAGTCTGAGTCTCTACCTCCATTAAAAGGCAGCACGATATTTCAGAAAAGGACCTGAATTTAGAGTCAGTCCACTGGGGTTTAGAGCCAGCAGCACCCCTCACTAGCCACGTGAAAAACCAGCAATCCATTTGGAGTCTCAGTTCATCATCTGAAAAGTGAAGATGTTACTAATATTTTGAATGTTTATATGGATCCAAGGAAATTATTTTTGCAATGCACCTGAAATTTGCAGCAGTGGTTCTCAGGACATTTTTAGCTTGAACCACAACTGAGGTGTGCTGCTGTCATTTAGGAACACTGGCTTTCCTCCAGCCTAGGGAGATTCTGCATAACACAAAACAATGGAATCCCTAGGGGGAAACACTGTTTCTGAGCACAGTATAAGCGAAAGGTATGTTACTTCTGACCTTCTGCCTTTCATACAAAATGCTGATGGATTTATATATACATGATGTAGTTAGTTCTTTAAAAAGATTTTCCTCATTCTGGGTTATTTTACCCCAATATTTGTTGCAAGGTGATAGTTTCTCTGGCATGTGGTATTCTGCCAACGTTTTAATTACAATCTTAAGTCCCCTATGAGTGTTTCCATTTAGGATGTCTTTGTTTAATCTTTCAGTGGAAACTATATTTTATCCTCCAGAAGACAAACAGGAGAACAAATGTTGAGATAACAGCTGGGGGAATTTTGCAAATGGTGAAGGTACACAAAAGCAGGTGATAAGGGCCTTGGGCATCTGCCCAGGCCACAGGAGTTGTCCTCCCAAGGCCAGTGTTAACTGGTATAAATAACTGTTGAGCTAAAGGCAGTGAAGGTTTCAAATGTTTGCTGTCCTTCCCCCTCAGCTTGCAGTACGCATGGCATCCCTTGATAGGACCTAGGCCCCCAGCCCCCAGCCCTCCAAGAAGAACATGGTTCTGAGTATCTGGCTCTCCATCTGCTCATGAAGCTGTTGAGAGGCCCAGTATCTGTAGAGCAGACTCCAGATGTGCTGTTCTGGCCATGCGGAAGCACTGTGGTGACCCCTCCACACTCTCCCTGTATGCTCAATTGTAGACTTGGGGCTGCTGCCTGTACCATGGGGCAGACTGGAAGAGCGGGGTGGAGGTGGGGGATTGGTGTGTATTGTCCTTGGGTCAGGAGCTAGATGAATATTTGCATTCTTCCCACTGACTCTGCATCCTGGGGTTTAATGAGCTGCTTTGGAAGATGCTTGATGAAGTGATATCTCCTCATGGATGTTTTATCATTTGTGTAAGCAGAAAACAAAACCCTGCTTTTATGAGCTTAAAAGGAATGTGCTTCAGATGAGGGTGAGAGGACCTAGCTGGCTGGGAAGATTCAGAACCTGGAAGCCAGTTGTAATTCCACTTTCAGTCAATAGGCTGAACCATAAGTTTTTGTTCTTAGGTCACGTCTGATTACTTTGACCACGTCACTTCTCCCTCTGAAGCTTTCAATGGCTTTGTATGCTGGTAGGAATCTTTTAATTTCCTTAGACTTTCATCCAATCTATCCATAATCTTGAGTTCAACCTACTTTTCTAGTCTTTTCTCTTGTAACTCCCTTCACAAATCTTATACCTCAGGTCCCTTTAAAAAAAAAACAAAAAACAGGGGCGCCTGGGTGGCGCAGTCGGTTAAGCGTCCGACTTCAGCCAGGTCACGATCTCGCGGTCCGGGAGTTCGAGCCCCGCATCAGGCTCTGGGCTGATGGCTCAGAGCCTGGAGCCTGTTTCAGATTCTGCCTCTCCCTCTCCCTCTCTCTGCCCCTCCCCCGTTCGTGCTCTGTCTCTCTCTGTCCCAAAAAAAATAAATAAACGTTGAAAACAAAAAAAAAAAAAAAATTAAAAAAAAAAGAAACAAAACTTTAAAAAAAAAAAAAAAAAAAAAAAAAAAAAAACCCAAAACTTGTTCTTCCCTGAAAATAGGTTCTCCAGCTGGTCCAACTGCTGTGTGACCCTGGTTAATCATGAACACCTCCAAGTCCTGGGAGCCTAGCTCGTAAAATCCAAGGGTGAGGCTTAGGCTATTGAATTTTTCACAGGCTGCCCAGGTGGATTTAACACACATCAAAGTTTGTGAACATCTGGGCCTAAAATCCCCTCCAACTCTGATTTTCCCACATATTACCCATGCACTGCAATTCTGTGTCTCCACGTGTTTTAAAATATCTTTTCCTGGAGGGGAACCTGGGTGGCTCAGTCAGTTAGCTC
The DNA here is from genome assembly GCF_022079265.1 of Lynx rufus. NCBI lineage: Eukaryota > Metazoa > Chordata > Mammalia > Carnivora > Felidae > Lynx > Lynx rufus. The sequence continues at coordinate 124,619,238 of NW_025814823.1, read as the reverse complement.
AGTCTGACTTCAGCTCAGGTCATGATCTTGCGGTCTGTGGGTTTAAGCCCCACATCAGGCTCTGCACTGACAGCTCAGAGCCTGGAGTGTGCTTCGGATTCTGTGTCTACCTCTCTCTCTGCCCCTCCCCTGCTCATGCTCTGTCTCTCTCAAAAATAAATAAATGTGAAAAAAATTTAAAAAGAATCTTTTCCTGGAATGTTTCACTTTCCTCCTAGTTAACCCTGTACACCTGTGCACAACACACACACACACACACACACACACACACACACACACACACACATCAAGGCCCTTCAAGATCAGCTCCAATACTATCTCCTCCAGAAAGTCTTGCCTGAGATCCAAGCTTGCCTTTCAAAGCTCCCTTTCTTCAAACACCTCTACCACAACAGTTACCACAACCAGTCTTAGTTCTAGGTGGTTTTTGTTTAATTCACCATATAGACTATAAAATTCCCGAGCATAAGTATTCTTTCTTGTTCATCTTTTATATTCCACATTATTCATGGGAGTAGCCTGTGACAGTTGGGAGAGTTGGAAGAGTTGAGTTAAATTGATGTGACATGAATTAACTGAGAGACATCTTGGTGAAGGTGACAAGTTAGAGGGTCTTGGGAAGATTACTGATAGGATAGAAGGCTCGTATCACTCTTACTATCATGGAACATTTCCTATCTGTCTCTATCCACAAGTGATTGTAGACTCAAAATAATACAAAAAGCTGCAGCTGTTTTTTGTCAAAATCAGATGATTTTATATCTGTAATCTTGCAGCCAGAGCAGTTGAACTGATATATTTAATGACTCACTCCAGACAGACAAAAGTCTGTTCTTGAGAAATGAGGAGGGGGAACTATTAATCTTTTCTAAAATAAACAGAGTTGTAATGACTTTAATCTGAAGAATAGAGATCCTGAGCTGGAACACAACACCCAAGTACCCGCCAAATTCCCTGACTAGTACAGAGTGCCGCAATGATAATTGACTGTGGGACCATTTTCCCTGTGGTCTCTGAGGGACATTCACAGTATCACCAGCATTTAAAGGGGCCTTATCAACGTAGCTCCTCTAGCTTCATGACAAAGAACAGTTTGTCATCATCTGTGGCCTTTGGAGCACTTGCTTTTCTAAGCTTGCTGCAAAGCTTTGGGGTGCCCAGTCAGTCAGTATTTTGCTTTTGATTGCCTACCCCTGTGTCCTATCCATGCCCTCCCTTCCAATCAACTCCATCCACAGGAGTTCCTGCTTCTCCCTGAGGCATGGGGGAGAGAGATTCTCTTCTCTACTCTCCCAGGACTTACTTACTCCCTAATCTCTGAAATTGGGCCAATGTGCCTCTCAACGTCAGGAAGCACTGCCTTTCTTTGATGCCAACCAGGCTCAGCAATCTTTCCCCTGGGTACCCTGCTTGACTTCCCAACAGCATGCCAGACTGCTGGATTCACTTTGCTGCCTTGGTTTCCAAACTGATCCATCTCTGCTTCTCTTCTCTAGCTTTTTCACATGCTTCTTCCTTGCCTGTCACTTAACTATTGGCATCTTCAGACTTCTTTCTCAAGTCAGCCTCTCTTCTTCCTTTGCATTCCCTTCCCTGATGTCATTTATTGCCACAGGACCTTGATGCCAGGAGCTCTCAAGCCCACAGACTTCTCTCAAGCTATAATCACTTTTCTTAAATGTCCTGATAGACATCATTTGGATTTTTTATTGGTCTTTCACTCACCATTTCCAAATCTAATGGATTCTGTCTTGTGCCCAGCTCCTGTTCAAATAAACTTCAGGGCCCATTTTCCATTTTCTCTATTTTCTATAGTAGCCCCACAATCATCCCAGCCACCTTGTTTCTAAATCATGGAATGTGTATGACTTCTAACCTCTTTTCCATTCCTTTCTCTGTGGCATGTCACTATTTACAAAATTTTTAGAGTTCATCCTTATAGATTCTTCATCTGAATTGTTTCTGCTAGATCTCTTCTTTCTACATCCACAACCACAGTTTAGGCTTTCAATTTTGTCTCACAATAGCCTTGTTACTGGTGACCCTACTTCAAACACCATTCATACCTAGACACCAAGGCTCAGGGAGCTTCCCTGGCTGGTAGTACTTGGCATATGTTCTCACACGTCAGTGCTGGAAAGTGAAGCTCTTCTCCATTGACTCCCCCTGGGATCAGACATCTGGCAGCTTGTACCTGGTTTCTCCCGGACTTTCACCCATGTACCCTTCCCATTGCTGATTTTAATCTTTGTCCTCTCACTTTAATAAACCCTAGCTGTGAGCATAACACTTTCTGAGTTTTGTGTGTTCTAGCAGATCACAAAGCCTTAGGGTGATCTTGGGGACCCCTGGCACAATACATCATTCACAAACTTTGAAACTTTAATTCTGAAGTTATCAATTGCTAGTGATGACTACACAACTGATGACAACCCACCAGTAAATCATAACACAAGGATTGTATTTTGCGAGGGGAGGGAATGTGTCTTTCTCATCATTTCACCTCCTGCTATGCTTTATACAGACTAGCTCACAGTAGGTGCTCAGGTAACACTGAATTGTAAATGTTAGGAGCAAGATGTTCAGCAAATATTGGAAGGTATCTCCCTAGTTTGTGTGTCATTCACAAGTCCAAGAAGCACAATATAAAGCTAAACTGCGTAACAAAGGGACTCAAAAATACAGTGGCTTAAATAAATCAAACCATTTGCTTTCCTCAAAAACAAGGCTTGAGATAAAAGTCCAGGTGGTGGTTTTTCCCCATATGGTCATTCAGAAACTCAAGTTCCTTTTCTGTGTCACTTAGCTATCTCTTAAGGCAGAGATCAGCAACCTATAGCCCACAGGTCAAATCTGTCCTACCAACTACTTTAGTAAACAAAGTCTTATTGGAATACAGCCACGCTTATTTCTTTATGTGTTATCTACAGCTGCTTTTGTGCCCCAAGCGCAGAGCTGAGTAGTTGCAACAGAGACTCTATGGCCTGCAGTCTAAAATATTTACTATCTGGCCCTTCACAGAAAAAAAATTTGCTAAGCTGACAGGAAGAGGGAAGAGTATTGGAAGAATACACAGCTAATATTTTAAAGACAAGCATATCAGTGGTATGTGTCATTTGCACCCCCATTTCCTTGGACCACAGATAGTCATGTGACCTTGTGTAGCTGCAGGGGAGTCTGTAGAATACCATCTTCAGCTCAGGAGTCAGGAAGCTTTTTCTGTAAAGAGCCAGGTAGGAAATATTTTCAGCTTTGAAGCCTGAATGATTTCTGTCACAATTACCTGTTGCTGCCTGTGTAGTGTAAAAGCAGCCATAGACAGTTTGCAAATAAGTGAGTGGCTATGTTCCAATAAAACTGTATTTACAAAATGAGTCAGTGTCTGGTTTGGCCCACAGGCCATCATCTGCCAATTCCTTCACTAGCTGGATGGCCATGTGTCTATGTTTATGTATTTATGTTTAATGATAGGTGTTTCTATTATTAAAAAGAAGGGGAAAGGAAAATGGATGGGAAGGGGGAAGGGTGTCAGTCTCTGACATAAATGTTTTTTGTGCCCAGGCAAGTCTTGAAAATAGTCACCCTTGGTTTATTTGTTGGTATGTATTGCATGCTGATTCTTGTTGCAAAAGTCACATGTGTTGGAAAAATGGATCCCCTTACCCTTTTTCAAAAATAGTGTCCCATGGACCTGAGTTCAGCTCCATACTAAAGAAACCTGACAGTATGCTCTGTTCAGTGTTCCCAGTAGTCTTCAATTAGTTCACTCTACTGGTTAAAATCATAGGCATAACTGTGCTGGATATGCCTGCTTGGCACTCTGCATGGATTCCACCTCTTTCTATGTGCCTTCCTATACTGGAGAGGCTGGAAAACTAAAAACTGTATTTCCCAGACTCTTGCATCTAGGCTTCTAGATGCAAACTAGTTTTCACTAACTGGATGCATGTGGACAAAATCTGAACAACAGGGGTGAGACAGAAGCTATCTCTCTGCTGCTGATGCTGCCAGGAAGCAGGTTGTGGCGATGCGTCAGAATAGTTGAGGCAGCTGGATTCAGCATTCTGTGATTTTGTCACCAGCTTCTAAGTACTCAGAGGCAGTTGTGGCTGTCATGCTAGGACCCAGAATCCAAGATCAGGAAATTGCTACTGGCCCTGGAGCAGAGAGATCTCAGCAGATAGCCACATCAGTGCCAAAAATGTAGGCTGGGAATATATCAGATGGGAGCTCCAGGATTCAAGGAAATAAGTCACCAGAAGCAAATGACCAGTTTGCAGGACCATAAATAGGTCTTCTTTCATAAGTATATTTTCTGGCCATAAGGCAGATTTTATTCTGATTTTATATGCAAGAATATGTACACAAAATCATTTATTTCTGACAAAGTTCTGACCATACGCCTCACCCTCAGTTTATTATTTTGTCTCACAACTGTATAGGTCTGGGGATGTCATATCACACCTTTGGGCCTCAGTTTCTTAATCTGTCAAATGACAGTATTTTAACTTCCTAAAGGCCTATCCCATTCTAAAATCCTGTGTGCTATTTGTGTTTTTAAATCTTGTGAACTACATCCTTTTTTCTTTTTCTTCCCTATAGCTCTCAGCCAGCCACAGATTTGTCTTAGTGCTATTGGTGACTGTTGTGGGCTGAATTATGTCCCTAACTCCCAAATTTATATGTAGAAGCCCTAGTATCCAATACCTTGGAATGTCACTGTATTTGGAGATAGGACCTTTGGAGATGTGAGTAAGGTAAAGTAAGGTCATATGGGTGGCCGCAATTCCCTATAGTAGGTTTCCTTAGAGGAGGAGAAGAGATAGGAAACACACAAATACATAGACTGGAAGGACAAGGATGTATGGACACATTGAGAAGATGGCCATCTGCAAGCCAAGGACAGAGGCCTCAGAAGAAACCAATTTTTTTTTAATTTTTTAATGTTTATTTATTTTTTATAGAGACAGAGACAGAGCAAGATCAGGGGAGAGGCAGAGAGAGAGAGGGAGACACAGAATCCAAAGCAGGTCCAGGCTCTAAGCTGTCAGCACAGAGCCTGATGTGGGACTCAAACACACAAACCGCGAGATCATGACCTGAGCCAAAGTCAGACTCTTAACTGACTGAGCCACCCAGGTACCCCTTGGTCACAGAGGTCTAGCCTACAGAATCGTGAGAAAATAAATGAATAAATAAATGTCTGTTGTTTAAGCCACACTATGTATGATACTTTGTTATGGCAGCCTTAGCAAACCAATATAGTTATATTTCCAGAAAGTTTTTGAGAACAAGATAGGAAAGCACTGAGTAATTTCATAAGCCACCCACATTGTAACCCAACAGGCCTTGGGCTCTGCCTTTGCAGCCGGCAAGGCCACAGCTGGAACCACTTGGCTTCCACCTGCAGACTCAGCAGTGCCCTCACTCAAGGGTGCAGCTTATTTTTGGCCTAGGTGCCCTGGTCTGACTATCAACTCCATATGTTGAAACCCAACACACCTATTTGTTGAAACCTAATGCCCAATCTGATGTTATTAGGAGGTGGGGCCTATGGAAGGTGATTAAGTCATGAGGGTGGCGCCTTCATGAATGAGATTAGTGCTCTTCTAAAAAGACCCCACAGATCTCCCTAATTCCCTTCCCCTTTATGAGGTTACAGTGAAAAAAATCACTGTCTTTAAACTAAGAACAAGTACCCAGGTCTGCCAGAAACCTTGATCTTGGTCTTCCAAGCCTCCAGAACTGTGAGAAGCAAGCTTCTGTTGTTTATAAGCCACTCATTTTATGGGTTTTTTTTTTTTTAAGTTTATTTATTTATTTGAGAGAGAGAGAGAGTGAGCAGGGGAGGTTAAGAGAGAGGGGGAGAAAGAGAATCCCAAGCAGGCCCTGCACTGTCAACACATAATCTATTGCAGGACTTGATCCCTTGAACCGTGAGATAATGACCTGAACTGAAATCAAGTGTTGGGCACTTAACTGACCAAGCTACCCACACACCCCTGGTATTTTTGTTACAATAGCCTGAACAGACTAAGACACCAAGGAAATGTAAGTAACCTTATTAGTTTAGCATCGAGTAAGAGAGGTTAGTGGGTAGTGGATACTGACCTGCCCAAGGCTGCTCACATGGCCTGGTGCTGTTAGTACGCATTTATCTAAATCTTAACTTGATTCCATGCACACAAAGCATCCTTCTCACTTTAATTTTGTCTTCCATGTAAGTGTTTTTTAGGGGGTGGTGGGAAATGAACTTATTTTAGGGACTTTCCAATGTTGTGGTCCCTGAGATAGGGATGTCTTCTGATAAATCAGTGAGAGAACTTCTGATTATGACTTGGGTTCCCAGGAAGCTTCTTACAGGGAGAACTTTCTTTGGACCAAGCCAAGGAGAGCTTTCTTGTCCATATGATGACTATATATTAATGTAAATTAATTTTTTTGACATCTTTGAATCTCCTGCAAAATATTGTTTATTTTTATTGGCATGGATAACTTTTAAAAGCCTGATCACCAGGCACTGCCAATAATGAGATTCTGAGTCTTCAAGGAAACAGATGAACCCCCACATGAAGTGACCTAACTGAAGGCTGTACCATGAGGAAGTATCTAACTCCAGTGTGCCCTTCCTTAGACCTTACCACTAGCTCTGTTATATCTCTCAATTTCTGTGTAACTCATGTTTCTTTTTGAAATAAGATACAATCTTGGGGCATCTGGCTGGCTCAGTCAGTGGAGCATGTGACCCTTGATCATGAGTTAGAGGCTCACGTTGGGTGTAAAGATTACTGAAAAAATATATATATAATCTTGAAAGTGAGTTGTGCTGAATGGTTCTGATCTTCATTTTCAGATGACTTTAAAAGAATTATATTTATTTACTCAATAAATCTGGTCTACCCCAATTCTGTACTGCCAGATAAAAAGACAATATGAGAAATTTTCCTTGTAACATTGTGCCTTGCTAACTATTCATCTGACAGGAGAAGACTGAGCTTTTTATAACTCTAGCAATTCTGTCCTCTGGAGTGATGAGTTTCACACCTGAGTGTATGTATGAATCACTTGGAGATCTTTGTTAAAATTAAGATTCTGACTGAGTAGGTTTGAGTCAGTGCATAAGATTTTGCACTTTTCCAAGTCTTCAAGTGATACCAGTACTGTTGGTAGACCACATTTTGAGTTGCAAGCCTCTAAGAATAGCATAGGTAGACCAGGTGGCCACTTAGACCCTGGGCTTGAAGAAGTAGAAATCAACACCACCAGTCCTCTGCAAAATATTAATCCCACAACGTGTCATTCCACCATTGTGGTTTTATGCCTTTGTCTCAGGAAATTTTTCTCATCTCAGGAATCTTTTGTTAAAATGAAAATATCCTTTAATTAAATCATGCCTTAAGTCCCACTAATACCATGATCTGCTGGAATACCTTAGCAGTGATCCCTTAGAAGCCATTTGGAAAAAAAAGATGGCAGTTGGACTATAAGGAAGGTTGCAGTATGACCCTTCCAAAAGGAATGCTGTTCAAAAGGAAGGAATATCAAATATGAATGTTTTCAATTGCAAGTAGCAGAAAGCCCAATTAAGAGTGACTTAAGCAATAAAAACATTTATTCATATCACCTAATAAGAAGTTTACCAGTTCAAGACTCTATCGTATCATCGAGAACCCAGGTTTTTTTCTGTCCTCTATCCCCCAGACTCTCCATCTTTGGTTATTGGCATTTTATTCTTGTGCTTATTTCCTCATGGCCCCAAACTGGCTGCTGCAATTTCAGATATCATTTCCACTTTGAAAATTGAAGGAAAAAGAAGGAGCTTCACAAGCCTCATCTGTGTCTTTTACTAAGAAAGTGACATTCTTAGCAGTAGCTTCAAGAAGACCTCTCCTTGCATCTTACTGTTGGAACTTGTTAACTTGGCTTCCCCTAAACCAATCACTAGCAAAGGGGAGCAGGGTTACCCTAGGTTTAGAGTAACCATGACTCACTCTTCTGAGGTTAAGCGAGAGGTCTACCCTTCCCAATAACAAGGAAAATCCACCTACTAGAAAAACCAGGGAGTGAAATGTGGGGCAAATGGCATTGAGTAGACTATTAACACCTTCCCTGGGAAGAAACAAGTTCATACTTGTAAGAGAGACGGCAGAATGCCAAAGACCAGTTCCACTTGTGCCTCAGTTTGAGTCAGGTACAGCCCTATTACCTGATAGCTTCCCATGACTTCTTCACTTTAGAACAGAAACACTGATTTGTTTGCCTTAAGTTCAGGAAGGCTGGGGGAAAGACTGTATGGTGGGTGCTTGGTCAATATTTACTGATTGATCCAAAAGGGAATGTTAGAAGAGTGATTTGAGGTGTTGAGAGAGATATGGAGAAAGATGTTCAGAAGTAATGGGTCTAATTCTTTGAATAAAGCAAAGGCTCTAATAAAAACATTATTTTATTTGTATCTCAAAACAATCCTATAAAGTAAGGATTATTTTCCATATTTTACAGATCAGAATGAGAGAGACTAAGAATCTTGCCCAAATCCACATGGTTTGTCTTTGGAAGATTTGGGATTCTTGTGGGCTTTCTGATACCAAAGCTCTGAACTCTCTCACCACAACTTATACATTCAGGTGAGGGTCTCACTCAGAGTGGCTTTTATACTCTTGTTCAAGAGCTCTGCTTTGCTGAAAAAGTCTTTACATTTGTGCTACATGTACAAACACACATTGGCCATGTATACAAACACTCATGGAGAAGAAACTGTGTTACTTTAACACAGTTACATCTCAAAACTATGAAGTTCCAGATCTACATTATTAAATGTACACCTTTACCCTCTCAACCTCTGTCTCTGCTCCACCAGTCGTTGTTATTGTTTTCCTGTTTCAGAATTATTACAGGTTTATTGAAGAAAACACAGAATTTTGGAACAGAAACAAAAATATTCACTCTCAGACTGCATTAAAATTTTCAGCATTTTATTTGCCTTCCTCAGTTTTCTAGTAATTTTCCTACATTGGAACCCTATTCACTCCAGATATAATAAGCTTTCCACTCTCTTATTGGGTATCTTGTCTGATGGAAATCCAACTCAGGCAATTAAAGAATTCTGGTGGAGGGTGTCTCATTTGGGCCAGCTTGTCTACTGATTTGTTTCTGCCTCCATTGATTAAATTTCTTTTGAGTTGCCTCCAGCAATTAGGCATTGAGACCCTCAAGGCAAAGATCAGCACTGTGAACTCCAAGAGAAACAGATGTCTAGGAAACATACCCTGCTCTTTTAACTCAGGGCCGCTTGGTTCTGCCTGATGAGGAACTTATGTGGCTTCTGTTAGTGTCTTTGGTCTTCCTTGGACTGCATATACCTGAGTCTGGCTGTGTGTCTCCTTTTCTGAGCTGCAAGTGTTTGGATAGGAAGAGGCTGTCCTATTCCTTGGTACAGTTCTCATGAGCATTTATCTCCTAAGCATCATCAAACTGAGAGGCTAAATTTGCACAGCCTTTCCAGGAGAAATAAAAAGCAGATAATGCTTTTTTTTTTTTTTTTTTTTTTTTTTTTTTTACAGTGCTAATATGAGCTATAGCAAAAGGGAAAAAAGAAGGAATGAGTATGAGGAGGGTAGAGAGAGGGGAAGGAAACCAACTCTCACCCTGTGCTAGGAACAAGCCTGGGCTTTGGCATACATTATATAATTTCATCCTCACGAGCCTGGGAAGGAGGCATTATTTTTCACATTTTACAAGATAAGGATGTCGAGACTCAGAGAGGCTGTGAAATTTGGCCAAGGTCAGATTGTAAATGGAAAATATGGGATTTGAATAGTCTTTCTGAGTCCTGAGCCTCTTGCCATAACAATTTGATATTTTGTTCACATAGGACACTGTTTTGGAAGAGGCATGGAAAATGGAGACTCCATCCTGTTATTTATGCTGTAGATTTCAAATTGTCCCAGTGTCTCTCCAGCAATAACATGTAGATGATGATCACTGGGATAAAACCACTGCCCAAACATGTTGTAGAAAGCTAAGACATGGCATTTTAATCCTTTGGCTGCAAAAATTAGCACATAGGAATATAGTGTCCAGGAAGACACGGGCCTAAGATAAATGAAGATAGCCCTGGAGATACCTTTCATATACTAAAGTCTATCTAAATTAACTTCCCAGGCTCCAAAGCTCCAAACTCTAAGAGTCCCTTTCCCTTAGCAGTTGAGAGGGGCAGTCTTTACTCTGGACAGACCTCTGGCTCAGCTTCAGGCTCCCTCCTCCCACATACAGGCCAAAAGCTGGAGCTCTGCTGGGCTGAGAGTCACAAAGTGGGAACAGAGGCAGGCCTTTCTCTTCCAGTTGCCTCTTGCATACTTGGGAGCACCTTTCTCTTTTCTTATGTTACCTCCCTTTCAATTCCATCTTCTGACTCTATGTGGGTATAACCTGGAAATCACCAATAGCTGAAGCTATTCAGTAGACCTGGCTCTAAAAATGAGTTATTGGAGAAAAGCATTAGTGCTAGGAACAATTTTTACTGTGTTTTGCCTTTTCTACCCTCATTCTATCATCTAGATTCATTAATATAAGATTTGTACCTATATTACACACCCATACCCACACACATTACATGCAAAGGTTTGTCTCATTTACTGAGCCCTCACCATGTGTTAAGCACTCTCCTGAATTTATACACACACACACACACACACACACACACACACACACGATTCCACCACACACATACACACGTACACATACATGTACACACACACACTCCCATTTAATATGAAGATATATATTTCTTTATATCTGTATCAACAGTGCTAGACCAAGTGAGTGCTCTGTTCTCTGAAGAAGCCCTTTGGTTGTAAAGTCTTACTTGATATAATTAGGTTGGAGGTAGTAAAGAGATCAGCTACAGAAATGATAGAAAACTCGTTATGACCTTGAAGTCAGCAGAGCAAAGCTCCTTGAGGAAGTAATAGGGAGCAGTGATAGAAGCAGCTCCTTCCTCTTTTTTTAAATACTGCCAAATTGTTGGGTTTTTTAAATTTTTTTTTTTTTAATTTTTTTTTTCAACGTTTATTTTTGGGACAGAGAGAGACAGAGCATGAACGGGGGAGGGGCAGAGAGAGAGGGAGACACAGAATCGGAAACAGGCTCCAGGCTCTGAGCCATCAGCCCAGAGCCCAACGCGGGGCTCAAACTCACAGACCGCAAGATCGTGACCTGGCTGAAGTCGGACGCTTAACCGACTGCGCCACCCAGGCGCCCCTTTTAAAATTTTTTTAATTTATTCTTTGTTTTTAGAGAGAGAGCATGAGTTGGGGAGAGTGGCAGAAGCAGAGAGAGAGAGCAAGAGAGAATATTAATAAGCAGGTTCCATGCTTAGTGTGGAGCCCGATGCGGGGCTCAATCCCACCCTCCTGGGATCATGACCTGAGCCAAAATCCAGAGTCAGATGCTCAACCAACTGAGCCACCCAGGTGCCCCTGAAGCAGCTCCTTCTAAACTGGAGAAAACTTGGTCACATTCCTACCCCACCCTGACCACCTGAATCACTGTGGACAAGCTCCTTCACCTCTTTGAGCTTTAGTGCTGTCACATTCTTTATGGGAACTGCAGTCTTTACTTGACATTGTGTTGGGAGAACTTATTAGAATAACCCGCTATAATCATTATAATGATGAATATTTCATGCCAGGTCACTAGGGGTAGCAGGTCGCTATTGTCCTGCACCTATTGTTCTTTTCCATTTCCCCTATAAAACTCTGAAAAACATAAACAGTACAGATTTGCCTTTGGGCCCCATGGCAGGTATCCAGTTTTCTTTTCTGGGGAGCAAAGCCCTACCTGCATAGCTGTCTGTCAAAGTCTGGCATGGGATGATACTTGAGCGAGAGTGGATGGGAAGGTGGGATCTCCTAAGAATTCAAAACTGTTCAACTTTGATGCTACCAGAGGGCATTTTTTCCTATCCCAACCTCCTCCTTCCCATATTACTCCACTAAATGGCCTGAAAGGTGAGGTACAGTTCTGTGGACAAGAAACAAAGGGACTTGTAGTAGGTACTGAGCTTGAGGCACCATCTGCACTCTTCCAACCCAGCACCAGCAGTCTCCTTGGTGATGGGGACAGAGGGGTCCGACAGCATCCACATCCATGGTAAAGAAAGGAAAGAGTCTGCTGTCATGGACACAGAGGCCCATGTGGAGATGGCAGACCTTACCAGGCAGGGTGTGCCATGCTGCCCATCACTAATGCTGTTTTAGGGACTCCTAATTCACTATCTGCTGAGCAGCTCTAGGACATCTGGCCAGAAAATAACAGCAAGCTCCTCCATGGTTCATGCACACAAGCCATATGTAACTACCAGGGACCAGCACAAGCCAGTTTCCTTGGCTAGGGCAAGGTTTACACCAGACACCAGAGGACACGTGCAGAAATAGACAGCACTGCTGGCTGGAAGTCCATGCAGAATCGATGTGCCTTCTGTCCTCACATTGTGGGAAGTATGGAAAGCACCAGGTTTCCAGGTGGGAGAGGCTAGGCTATGTTTCAAGGAGAAACAGTAACGTCTGGTGCCTACCTCCTGTCCTTTCCACACTGCAGTTAGGACACATTTCTGCTGTTCTGTGAATTGAAAAAAGAGAGAATCTCAAGAGGAAGACAAAGAATAAATGCTTCAGATACATCCTTCAGATCACGCAGAAGCCCCTAAAAATAAATTCCAGTCTTAATCCACTTAAGGACATAAAAATTACAAGACCTAAATGCTACTCTGAGGACAAACATTTCCCAAGTCAAATAGTGAGTAGGGAATGCAAAATAGTAAGAGAACGAACAAAATTCAGCCTCAACATGTGGAAATTTTGCTCTAAATTAGAATGAAGTATGCTAGTTGTAGAGTTGTTTCATCAGTTCTTTTAAGAATTGAAAATAGGAACAATCAGGCAAACCAAACTAAGAATCATTTTTCCCAATAATTAGCCAAAATGCCTAAAAATGTTAACATCATGAAAGACAGCTGAAGAGTACACTAGATTAAAGGAACCAAAGGGACATGACAAATAAATGCAGTGCTTGATTCTGTACTCACTCCTAGATTTAAAAAAATAATAATAAGCTCCAATATTACTAGGGCAGTATTAGTACAGTATTAGGACAGGTGGAGAAATCTGAATATAGAATGAATAATAGATAATATTGTGTGGTGTTAAATTTCCTCCATGTGATATTTATAATGTAACTTTGTAGGAGAATGCCTTTGTTCTTAGGGGAAATGCATTGAAATATTTAAGGGTAAAATGTCACAATGTGTGCAACTAATTCTCTAATGGTTCAGCAAAAAAAATTAATGATGATGCTAAGACACACAGAGAGAAAGAATTAAGCAAATGTATAAAACATGAAGGTAAATAAGTGCTCATTGTTTTTGTTTGCAACTTTTCTTTGTTTCAAATATTTCCAAATAGAATAAGCAGGGAGAGGAAAGGGGAATTGTTATAGATTAAAACATACTTAAGAAACATAAACAAATGTAATGTCTGGCCTATATCTGAATCTTAATTAGAACAGACCAAATTTAAAAAAGGATATTTTAAAAATAATCTTGGCAAACTGAACGTGGATTAGGTAACAGATAATATTAAGGAATTGTTAATTCTCTAGGAGTTGATAATGGTATACTGTGGTAATGAGGGAAACAAAGCCTTTATCTGTTAACGAAAGTAAACCTATCATCTTTTACACATGAGATGATATGTTCTCTGGGATTTTCTCTCACATAATCCAGAAAAGAAAAAGAGAGAGAGAGAGAGAGAGAGATAAGTGAGATAAAACAACAATGACAGAATGTGGATAATGGTTGAGGCTGGGTAATGTATATATGAACGTTCTTTTACACTATTGGCATCTCAGCTTTGTGTCCCAAAATCTTCATAATAAAAAGTTGTTTTAAAAAAGAAAATACATGCAAAGTGGTCCTATAAAATAAAATAATCATTTCTAAAAGATAGGGACAAATGGTTTATATAGATTTGTAAATTGTAGCTTTTATATCTTAGCTTTAAGAATTTGAGGGTTGGCATGCACATGCATGCGCACACACACACACACACGCACACACACACACATGCTTTTTTTAAATACCCAAGACACTGTTGCCCACATCCCCGCCCCAGAGATGATGCTGTGATATGTAGACACTTCCCATTTGCCAAGTTAGCTTTCCAAGTTCAATATTTTCTTAAATTTACTTTATGTTAGAATCTCTCTCTCTCTCCCTCATTCCCAAATCTTCTATCTCACCCACTCCTAAAAACAAAATATAGACTATGACTCCCCACAGGACTCCAGCAAAGGTATTTTTCCTTTCTGCTTAGTTAAGGCAGGATTGTAGCACAGGGAGTGAGTTAGACAGGCTCACAGTAAGTCTGTGGTTGGGCTAAGACTAGGACCTTGGACCTTAGACCTCTGCTCTAACCATTAGTCAACATGTCCTCTCTTGACCATCCATAATTAAGGTGGCTCTAGTCTCTATAGTAACCAATCTGCCTAAAATAGGAATTATGTGAGGAACAAAACATTTAAAGCCAGTTGGATCCATTCATACTCAAACAATGTCTATTTAAGGGCTGTTACCCAAGTTTGTTGGCTTTTTTGAATGTTCTCCCACCATGGGCTCAACCAAAGGAGGTGGAGGGGGGCTCTGTATGGTCCATTCCATACAGAATCTCACATGCTGTTATCCCCTTTCCTTCTTTAAACATTTCTTTATGTCCCCAAGTCATAAGCCCTTAAAACAAACTTTTTGTCAAGGCAGTTTTATGACCACAAGACTGAAACAAAAGTGGAAGTCTGAGAATCCTTTATGGGCAAAGAAAGCTTCCCAAAGAAGAAATGGGACTGAGTCCAAATCCCTCACAGAAACCTGGCAACTTCACACATTATTTTCCGTTTACAAGGTGGGGCTTTGAACACTTCTCCTACTGTGTCAGCTCCCCTGGGGGTCTTTGGGAAGGAAGCAGAATAGTGATTGGAACCAGAGCTAACAGGGCACAAAACTGGAGAATCAAAAGAGTCCAGCCCCTTGCAGTGAGCACCTGCCTCATAGGGTTTGTGAGGATTCAATGGGAATGCCCTGAGAGTGTACTGGTGTGTGTTCCATATACTAATACTGTTTCATCATCATCATCATCATCATCATCATCATCATTACTACTACTTCTGTGTGTATGTTAGGTACATCTTTTGGCTTTCACACTAGAAAGTATCTCTCCATCCTGTCCCTACTCATGCCTCATTTTGGAACAGGTTTTGACTTCTGAAACACTGCTAGGTACAGAAAGCACTATGACCTGTAGTAATTAAGTCACCCAAAGGTTTGTTATTGTTGTTAATGTTGTTGTTATTTTCTTAGTTTTCCCAAGTGGAAAAAGACAAGCAATGACGTTTCTTTTTTTTACCTTTCTTCTTCTTATTTATTCAAGAAGCATTTATCGAATGGGAGCTTGATGCCAGGCCTGGAGTCTAGCTGCTCACTTAGATACAAGTGCCTTCAAAAAGCTTACAGGGCAAAGTAAGGAATAGACTTTTACACAGTTGAATTACAGTACAGCTAGTCTTGCCAGACTTTGCAAACCAACATCAGGATGCTCCATTGACTTTGAAATTCTGATAAGTAACAAATAATTGTTATGGAATATTGTATTGAACCTACATATAATAAAAATTATGCATTATTTATCTGAAATTCAAATGTAACTGGGCATCCTGTCTTGTATCTGATAATCCCAGTATACACAACAGTTGTTGTCAGTGAATACAATCAGAAAAGGCTATGGGAGCAAAAAGGCCTGTCCCCTTCATAAAAGAGGTGACGTAAACGAGACTTTAAAATAAGGAAAAATTTTTTCAGGTACCAAAACCAGGGAGGACCTGAATCTACCAATGGCCTGAAGGATAAGTCAGGTCAAATGTATAGGAAAATATGAGAAGTTTATAAAAACTGGATCACAGGGGTCCATGTGGATAAGTGGCTTGAGGTCTGCTAGGTAGGCCATGGGGGTCCTCAGAAAATTTTGTGGTGGGGAGTGACAGGGTCAAACTTGATTTTAGGGTGGGAAAGGATGAACCGTAGGAAAAGAAAAAGGTTAAAATGAGCAATAAGACGGCTGTTACAGTCATTCAAGGAGAGTTCCAAGTAAGGACTGAAACTAAGCCAGTGCTTCTGCACATAAGAGAAGAAGGCAAATTGGAGAGATGATTAATCAGTGAAGCTTGTCAGAATCTGTTGATGGGCAAGGCAGTTGGCCGTGACAAGCATGCCTCTGTGGGGTCTAGCTTGGGAGATGGGGAGAATAACAATGCTGTATTTGGCTACAGATTGATGTAAAAATGCAAGTTAATTCCAGTCTAGCAATTTAGTAGCAGTTGGTTAACATTCAAAGTATCTAATGAGAACTATGCTCTTCAGAGGTAGTTAAAACATTTGAGAACACCAATCAGGAATCAATACCATCCAGAACTGATACCTAGCAGTTCCTGCAGTTTGTCTTAATCTACCCCAGTGGGTTTGTTACTTAGCATAAGGGAGAGGAGATCAGTTAGGAGTAAGAATCTGGCATGCTCAGTGTCAGATATCAAGCCCCACTATCTTTTAACTTCGTGAAGAGCTTGACCCTATTACAAGGCTGGCCCATTCTGCCTTTGAAATATTTCTGTATTTGTTTTTCATGCTTATGAATAAATATTAATATATCTGCCAAAATTTGATCCAAGACTTGCTATCATTTTAACATACTGTACTCTCTGGTAGTGTGGCTGTCAATAAGGGATTATATACTTTTCCCTATACCTACCTCTTGTCACTAGATGCTATAATAGCATTAATATATATCAAAAGAACATTAGATAATTTGCTGATGGCCAAACTGGCTTAAGTCCATTCAAAATAGATGCCATTGGAAATTGACTTTATGTAGAAGTGAGGAGTTTCCTTTAAAAATCATGGATCTACACTTGCACCTCACACTGCAGGTTTTAGACTCATCCAGAGCATACTGTTTACTTCACACCTTGTGTGAGGATGCCCCTTATCCAACTCTCATGGAGTCAGATTTAATTGATGAACTTCAGCTAAAGAAACATGATCACACATGATGACTTTCACAAAAGTCTGGAAAGACTTAAAAAATAAAATAAAATATACTCAGGCATCCCATCACAAATGTGGGCTCCAAATAGAAGATTTTATTGTAAACCTTCCAGACGTTCAGACTCCACTGTTATTTTTGAAAAAGCATTCCAATAACATATGCCCCTTCAATTGGGGCATGGTTTGATACAAAGCAGCAGGCATTATTTAAAAGAAAAAAAATAGGTCTCTAGAGACGTCAAAACAAATTAGCTGTTATGCTAAAATTATTTCCTGTTGGGTTTAATAAAGTTAACAAGATAAGTAAAATGAAAAACAGCATTAGGAAGCAGGGAATAATTTCCTGCCAAGGATGGAGCTCTTGCAGACGTTGATAACAATAGATAAGAGACTTCATTTGTCTATTTTTATTTACCACAATGCCCTCATTCCATTTCTATTTTTCAAAATTTCCTTTAAGATTTCTTTTGAGATGAAGTTATTTGTGATGCCATGGCTATTTTTAAACCTAGTTAGAAACCCATGGTTCAAGAATATTGCTGGTTTTTTCATGTTCTGTTTCTACAATGAATGTAGTACTTCCAAAAAACTGATAGACAATAATTGAGGAAAAGGTTGAAGCTGTTATTTAAATGGCCTTTGGGCATTATGTGTGCCTTTCCTTTAGCCAAGTCTCCTTGGTCCCAATTAGCACAAATAATTAAGATTTGACAGCAAGCTAAAGAGGGTGCCTTCCCCCAGTAATGATCTAAAAATAGGTTCCTCCAAAGACAGTTTTCTTACTGTTTCTAACCATTATTCCCTTTGACTTATGTGTAAAAGCCTTAAAATTTAGGAAGACACAAAGGTCTTGAAGTCATCAGACTGGTTTCTAGTCAACACTTTCACTATTATTTTATCACTTTATGTCTCTGGTCCTTAGCATTACTATCTGAGAAATTAACTGGTGGAATCCTTGGTAATGTTTAGCATTCACTGAGCATTTAATAAGTGCTAAGCCCTTGACTAAGAACATTACACACATCATTTAATTGTTGCTGACAGTAACTTTTAAAAGTATTACCTCTATTTTATACATGTGAAACTAAGGCACAAAAAAGTTAAATAACTTCCCAAAGGTCACTCAGCAAGCAAGAGATTAAGCCAGTATTCACATCCAGTTCCACTCAAGTCCAAACCATATGCCTGTTCTTAGCCACAATGCCTCCAATTATGAGATACCACCTCTAGATCCATTCCTGATCAAATGCCCAAGGTCCTACGATTCTTTTAGTAAGGAAGAGAAAATACCTTTAGCAACATTGGGTATGATGGTCAAGTTGACAGAAATACAGAACATGATGGCATAAAAAGGAAAATTTTGCATTCTATATTGATGTGAATTTGATATGTTGGCAGATATGTCCAACAGGCCTTTGGAAGTTTAGACTAGGGCAAAGGACAAAAGTCAGAGCTGAAGATAAAGAACTAAATCCCCTGCAAGAAGGTACTATGCAAAAGAAGGAGACTATGCAAAAGAAGGAGAGTACCAAGGGAGAAAGTATGCAAAGAGAAAGGGAGGACTGCTAAGAGCAGATCCTTGGGGTCAACCACATGTGTGTGAAAAAGAAAGAGGGGGAACCAGAGAAGGAAATATAGAGAAAGAGTAGGGGAACCTCAAAAGTAGTGTTTCTGAAGGCTAAGTCTGGAAGGGATGGCCCACCATACTGGGTGCCATCTTCCTGAAGTCAAGAAGGTTAAGAACAGGGGCATCTGGGTGGCTCAGTCAGTTAAGCATCCAACTGCTGATCACAGCTCAGGCCTTGATCTCAGGGTTATGAGTTCAAGCCCATTTTGGGCTCTGTGCTGGGCAAGAAGCCTACTTAAAAAAAAAAAAAAGGAATAGATAAGAAGCCACTCAATTGGGCTGTTTAGTGATTCATTTGGTGGTGGAGAATCTAGAGTCAAGAAAGACATGATTACATTAATTCTGGGCCCATACTTTTTTTCTACCACACTCAGTGCATATGAGTAAAACCTTTTTTCAACTTTTTTTCAGATAATTAACCCATTAGAGTTTGTGATAGGTATGAAGGAAGGGAGGACTTGTATTCGTCTGACTTTGTGAAACGAATATTTCCATTTTCCTCATACACATGCTGCTCATCATAATTTGTTTCACTATCACCTTGATAAGGCCTAAAACCACAGGTAAGAAGCTGATTTAGGAAACATCTTGCTAAAATAATACAAGATGAGCTGGATCACTGGTCTTACAATCCCTGGATCTCCTTAAGCTAAAGAAGGTCTACTGACCTTCAGCTGCAACACTGAGCAACACTATGGGCTTAGTCATAACCTAGAGCTTCCCTCCTGCACCTTTGACCTTGCTCACTCATATCCTTATCCTGCCATACTTGCTCTTCCACTTCATGGGGACCACAAATCGTTCATCTTCTGTCTTTTCCCATCCATCAGCCTGCTCCAGTCTGAACTCTTTTTGCATAGGTTCCTAAGCTACCTTGCTCTGTAGTCCTTCCACTGCACCTGCCCACCAAAACCCAAGAGCTGACCAGAAACACAACAGCCTGCCTTGGCTGTTCTTTTTACCCTGACTGCTAATGCCACTGCAGTATCATGGTCTCCAATGTTGCTCTATCCATCAGTCCTTGAATTTGTCTGGCATAAACTCCTTCACCATCTCTAAGCCCCAGCTCAGTCTTCAAATGCCTTCCCTCTCCTTCCCTGACATCCTACCTGGCCTCCTGCTGGACAGAGAGAAATCAAGGTAATTAGGAAGGATCTCCTTTAACTTCCTGCCCCCTTCACTATGAATATATTCATATCCACACACATCCTTTTTCCCTTTTCCCAAGTTTGTAAGGCCAAGATCTCCCTCTTCTTGTTCAGAGTTTGACCTCTACCATGAACCACATACTGTTCTTTCCACCTCATTCTGCTATACCCTCAACTGCCTCCTCTCTCTGGGCTACTTCCCCTGAGCTTCTAACCATGGGATCACTTCTCCAGTCCTGAAAGACCCACCCCTGCAGCAGAGGCTCCTCTAGCTTCTGTCGAATCTCTTTCTTCCCCTTTTCACCTGAACTTCTAAAAAATGTAGCCGACCCCCAGTTATTCAGCCATTGAAATACGCCTTTTGTCCTCCTTCCACAACTGAAACAGGTCTCCCAGGCCACGAATGACCTCCTTCCTGCCAACCCAATGGATACTTGCCTCTCTCTGCCCCACCAAACCCTCTGCTTTGGCTACATGGATGATTACTCACTCCTCAAAACTCTTTTGTGATTCTACACTTTCGTGATTCTCTTCCTAAATGTCACTCAGCCGTTCATTCATTCCAGAAAGCATTTATTTGACACCTGCCATAGGAGGATTAATCCAGGAGATTTCAAGGATCTAGAAGTAAGGAAAACATATCTACACTAATGGAGTGTACTGTCTGGTGAGAGAGACAATACAAACAGGCAAAAAAAGCAAACATGGAGTCAGTTCTCATGATTCATGGTCATCGTGTTCTATAAAATCACTGTAAACACTGAACTAGCAACTATTAAGCCATTACTCCTAGGGGAAATGCAGGGTCAGATTCCTATAAGCCCCTGGTCACATGTTTGCCAGCTGATCAATACATAGTCTTGTTTTATTGTGTTTCTTTTTAAAGATGCCTTATTCAATAATTCAATGTATGTTTCTTACTAATAATAAATTCTATACTGTATTTCTTTAGAATAAAACACAAATTGAGAAGACTTTAAGGCTTTCTTGAGTTTAAGGCTTTCTTAATTCTGGGTATTCCCTCCAGGCCATAGTCTCTGTTCATTAAAATCATTTCCTAAGCTGCTCTCTCATTGTGCTCCAGCATTGAGGACACTGATGCTTTTATTAATGTGCTGAATTTGTTTATTTCTCCCTCTCTCTCTCTCTCTCTCTCTCTCATTCACACACACAAACACACACATACACACACACACACACACACACACACACACACATACACACACAGACTTAACATCTTTCAACTCAGGTCAAATTATCAGAGTTTATGTCTCATCCTACAAATCATCTTGACACATTTATTTCTGCTTCTCTAACTATAATTTATAGGATGTTGTGATTAAATTTGAACCTGACACATCAGATTTCCCTGAGCATCAAGATGACATTGCATCAGCCAGAGATGGTGGTGAAGATTACTCTGGAGTCAGTGAAGTGCTGAAGTGTAGAAACAAGAGAGAGCTCCAGACTCAGACAGACCTAGAGTAGGTTATGACTGTCATTTGCCAACTGAGACTTCAGCTTAGGTACTTAACTCCTCTGAGCCTCCGTTTGCTCATCCATAAAATAGGAGTAAAAGTATCTCAGGAGAAAACTGTGAGGGCTAAATATACATTACATGTAAATATCCTGGCCCATACTCAGGGCTCAATTTATGCCATTTTTTATTTCTTGAGATTTGTTCAGTTTTCAGAACCATCTTGATGTCCACTCACCTGGGGTGATTCCCCGGGCTCACTGGAGTACAATCTGGTGTTAAGAACATCCTATGGCACTGCAGAGGAGGAAATACTCATGGCTTAACTATAGAGGAAGGCTTAGAAGAGGAGGCAAGGATCTTGGGAAAGGATGATACAGGTGTAGAGGTGCAACAAAACTGTCTTTAGCAACTTAGAAAGGGCAAGAGGAGATGATGAAAAGCACAGTGATTGGGAAGAAGGGGCTGGGAAAAAAAGGAGTAGGCCTAGTAAGGCAATCAGCTAAAGTGGAGTAAATAAATGGACTGTCAACATGGGAATAACCATCCTTTGGCACCAGGAGAAGCCGAGTGCCCCTGAGATTCAACACCCAAGAAGATGAACACGGAGGGGGAAGGCCCAAGCAGGCCTTATCAGGAGGCCCCCGTCTATGGGGTTTATTACCATGGCTGGGCTGCCGAATCCCAAGTGTGGAGAGAGATGAGGCAAAAGAGAGTATCTGGAGAAATGGGGACTCCAGCTATCAGGCCTGGCTGCAGGGGTTCTGAATCCAACTAATTTGAATACAAGGACCCAGATATAAGTCAAATGGACATCTCTTCCAGGAAAGCACTTGAACTTATAGTTATTTGGTACACAAATAGTGCTTGGTTCAAATGTAGATTTTGAGGGCCCCTTTCAATGATGTCAGCAGTCTACCCAACGATTTAGAGCCCCTGGTTCAGCATAAGGTGCAACTCCAAGAAAACCCCACACATCTTTTATAGCCCTCTCTTCTTCAGTTTTCCAGAGGGGGAATTGGAATCACATCAGCTCTTCTAAGGGCAAAGACCATCTCCTCCCCTCTTCCTCTGTGCCCCAAAATGGTGGAATCTGACCCTCATAATTACATTCTGGCCTCACCCAGTTTCATCTCATTCATTCTCCACCCCCATTCTCCCTTTTGCCAAATTCCTCTTCCTGATGAGTCAGGGATTAAAAATGCTTGGCATCCTTGCTGAGTAAATAGTATTTGTCCACAGTGATACTGGTCAGTGGCAAACTGCCTTTGCTCTGTGATGAGGAGGTATAAGCACACAATTAGCAAGCTGGCTCTTTAGGACATGGCCAGGACAAGGAGCAGGATTGTGGTCTTCTATGAGCATCACACTCATTATGTCCTCAGCCTTGCTTGTACTCTGCTCTAACTAACTGGGCTGACTGGTACAGAAGAGAAGAAAGAAGGCAGGAAGGAGGACAGGGTACAAGGGGAAACAAATATACTGGTTTCATAAATCTTCTACCATTTGATCATACCTGCAATGCTGTTCTTATCATTCCCATTTTATAGGTCCAGAGAAATCAAATCATTTGTTAAATTTGCAAGTGTCAGAAAAGCTAGAATTTGAACTCTTGTATTCTTAGTGGGAGCCTATTGTCCTTTCTACCACATCAGGCCACTGATGGAAGTGAGCAGGCAATTGACTGAAATTGATTCTGCCTGCCTCGGGGCCTTTCGGAGATGGTCTGCCCTAGATATAATGGAAGTTGCAGTGAACATCAGACAGCATTTGCCTCTTACCCCCTGGCCTGGCGTCAGGCTGCCCCAGAGTGGATTGTTTGTGTTTGGGGGCATCTGCTTTGTTTTAGGCAGCTGTGGAAGAGGCACTTCCCCTGGAGTGATGGACACAACAGCCCCCTGCTGCCCCAAGAGATCCCCCTGGGGTGGGGATGGGGTGGGAGGGGTAGCCATGGCAGGAATTGTTTACTTCCTTCCTTTAGCAGGTTCTGACCATCTCAGGTGGTTATGTTAGCTCAGTGTTCTCTGCCAATTAGGTTTTTTGTATTTTTCTTCTTTTTACATCTTCAGGCACCTCTTTGAATGTTCCTTAAGACTTAGGAGCTAATGGGTCATTCACTCCTGAAGATTCCATTTGTATTCATGCCTAACAGTTAATGCACAAGGTGACCAAAGTTCAAAGAAGGAAGTTCCTCAGGGTCGCACAGCCAATGAATGACAGAACCAGGGCCAGAACCAAGAAAACTGACTATGATTTAGTGACTCATTCAACAGAAATTCCTTCACTGCTGATTATCCACTAGTATTAGGCACTGAGCTGGGTGCTGGGTACTCAGGGTTTTAGCACATGCTGTGCTACTGTCACTGGTGCTTCCCTGCTCCTCCCTTTGAGATGTTTTCAATTCCCAGCCCCAGTCTAACCCCAAGACTCCCAGGGCCACTCACCACGGCATTCCTAAAGACTTAGAAGAGGTGCCTTTGTGTGCAGACTTTTCCTCCAAGTCCCTGGAATGCGCGTTACAGGACTTGCTGATTTATAGCCATGTTGCCTTTCAAAGAATTCCCTGGCCTGCGTTAAGTCAACAGATATGAGAAAAGGCTTGTTAAAAGTTCTGTCACGGGAGCCAGTTGCTCCTTGTATTAGCAGGATGCTTTCTTTAACCCTGGGCCCCTCAGGCCTGCAACAGCACACCCTGGTCCTACAATAAACTGCTCACAATCTAAGTGGAAGACTTGGAATCTCCTTGAAATATAAATGTACTCAATGCCATATCCAACCTTGCCACTGTTTCCAAAAGCCCCATGCCTCTCTTCTCTCATTTGCTGCTTTTTGATATTCGACTATCTTAAAGTTTGTCTGTTCACATTGACCTATTTTCTATTTTTACACTCTTGTCAATTTGCTTGTCAACTGAGACTCGTGGCCACATCCTGTCTGTGTGCATGCTGACCTTTTGGAAAAGGAATTCATTCATTCATTTGCTCGTTCATTCATGTGCCCACCCATCCAGTCAATAATTCTGACCCCCTTCTGGAAGCTGGGCACACACCAATAGACAAAGATCCTGCTCTAGTGGCTGCTGCTGGGGTGCACCACCCAGATCCCCCATTCAGGATCATTCTGCCCATTCCCCAGCTGCCAGGAGTGTTGCTGGCTGCTGACCCATGACTGACTCCTCCTGGGATCTGCCCTTGGCCACAAGGAGCTGTGTTACCCAAGGTAATGCCTCTTCCCTGGTGCACCCTGTGTCCAATGACTGGCTGCTGTGGAGATACAGAGGCCCAGCCCCTTTTGTCACAATTCAGGACAGGCCGAGGCACTACCCCATCTTCAGAGCTCCCCTTGGGATCAGCTGAGACCTGTGTTCAGCTGCACTACACACTCTGCCCAGTCCTGTTTCCTCAGTCCCTTATGGCTGCTGTTCCTGGGAGCATTACCCACCCCCATAAGCATCCTGTGCACAAATCTCCACCTCAGAGTTTTTCCCAGGGAACTTTTCCCACAACACCTGCCATTGTGAAGTTTATACACTGGATAAGGGAGATAGAAAATAAACATGATAGTAACACAGTAGGTGAAAAGTGACATTGCTATGGGAGAAAATAGAGTGGGGTCAGGGGATCAGGAATATGGAATAGAGAGATAATTAATTTTCATCTTTTAATGTTTATTTATTTACCTGGAGAGAGAGAGAGAGAGAGAACACAAGCAGGGAAGGGGTAAAGAGGGAGAGAGAGAATCCAAAGCAGGCTCTACACTGAGCACAGAGCCCAATGTGGGGCTTGAACCCACAAACTATGAGATCACGACCTGAGCCAAAACCAACAGTCGGACACTTAACCAACTGAGCAACCCACGTGCCTCTAATTTTCATTTTTAATATGGTGATCAGAATAGGCCTCTCTGAGAATGTGATATCTGAGCAAAGACTTAAAATTAGCAACCTGAATTATCAAAAGCTTCTGAATCCAAAATTGTTACTGTTATCAGACAGGATTTTCCAGAGAAACAGAACCAATAGAATGTGTGTGTGTGTGTGCGTGCTCATGCGCCTGCATGCACAAATACCCTTTGAGGAGATTTGTTTCAAGGAAATGGCTCAATTTGGATTTGTTTTCTGCTTCCTCATGATTAAATTAAAGTGAGATTATGCATTTGGGGCAGGAATATCACAGATGTGATGATGTATTTTCATGGCATCCCATAATATGACACATGATCTTGGTTTATCCTATTAGTGGTGAAGTAAACTTTGAGCTCTTGAGTAGCATGGTGTCTACAAAGGTTCTCTACTATAAGATTACTCTTTTTTTCCTTTGCAATTAATAAGGGTTTTGTGGGAAATATTTTAAGGCTATGTAAATGCTCCATTCTTCACCCAACTTTTACCCACTAGTTTTAGAATCTTTTTGATAATTTTTGCCTAAAATAATGATCACTATGGGTCTCAAACTGTGCTTTTCTAATTCCATAGTTTCTTGAACATCATTAGTTGGTATTGTACTACAGGGAAGATTATTCTTTTCCCCTTACATGTTCATTTACATATTAATATTAGGAAAAACTAATGGATGCCCATTTTAGTTAATGGGACTTAATCTGATGCTATGATTTCATTTATATCAAATCATCCCAAATTGGACCATTTGGCACCCCTTCTGTCTTCTGTGTCCCTTGGACATGTCTCCATTACTCTTTGATTATTTTCTGGAATTATGAGATGTTCTAAACATGTCATATTTTTCCTGTTCCAGCCCTGGCATCAAAGCTGTTCCCTTTTAGTGGAGGCTGGCGTTTAGAAACCAGGATCTGGGCTCTAGGTAGACTCTTCATTATTGGGGTTTTCCTACCCCCAAGCTCTCAGGGATAGAGCTAGGAAATACATGTATTTATGTATGTGGTATACATGTGTATGCATATGCATACATACGGAGATATAGAGGTGTTTGCATACATACATAGAATGTACATCACTATTTCTTTCTGCATCTAATTCTACATATTGAGAACTCTAAGTCTGCACTGAACTTCCAATTCTAACTCTATGCAACGTGACTCATTCCAGCTTTCTCCCTCTCTATATTTATTACTCCCTTCTCTAGTGAGAAACTTCGTTTTCATCACTTTATTACATTCACTTATTTTCTAAAATCCTCTTTATCCCCTACTTTTAATCTATCTCCCAAACCCAGTGAGCTGCCACCCCTGTTAGGCCATCTTCATTAAGTTGCCAGGACCCTATCAGGCCAATACTCTCATTTAGACATTTGATTACAATGATAAAAATACAGACTATGAACTAATAGCCTGGACATAAGTCTTTTGTAGAAAATGCTACAAAATTATGGCACAACAGACGTTTTGAATGTGTTTCTTCAGGCAATTTTGATGATTGGCGAAGGTGAAAGTTAGTCCATGCCTGTGAAAGAGTGTTTTCTCTAAGAAAAGCTGACTACTTTGTGGGTTTAAATCTATAAGTTGTACAATACATGTATAACATGAGCTATTGTCCTATGGCTCCTCGTGTGCCACAAAAGAGAAAGGTGACCCTGTTGTCTTCCAGATTGAAACCATAAAATGTATGTTATAGACTTTCTAAGGAGGCTTACATTTTCCCCAAGGCCCAAAGTTAGAAAGGGAAAAAGCATACATGGGGTCATGGGTCTTAGTATTGCAATTCAACAGTTAAAAATTATTTAGGAATATGTTATTTAATTTCTTGCTAGTCCTCGAAAGGAATTCTTTATGGAATTGTTGACTGTAGTTTCAGGAATGGTTCATACTGGAAGATCTTCTAGGCTAATCAGATATCGTTCCTTTTTCTCTTTACTAGATGCTTTCTGGTCTGTGCATGATAGATGATAGTGCTAAATGATTTACTCTTAAACCTCCCCTGGAATCATTGGTGTGCTTACATGTTTAACAAAGTCAGCTTTCTAGGAGAAAGAGCCCTGATTTGCAGCATTTGCTCATTTCTGTAAATACTCTCACCATGACCAATGTTAAGCTACCAACACACACCACTCAACTAGGTGGTAGAGGGATGTACACAATTGGCTCTCCTGAGGTTGCATAAGCACCTCCATCATGGATGCCTGTGCAACCTACAAACCAGTTAGACCTACCCATCCACTTAAGCATTGTCTTCAAACTGCCACTGACTTACAAGGAAAAGTTATTAGAAGGGAAGTCCTGTGCTCTGAAGAGATAGGGTGAGGGATGTAGAATAGAGTCCTTGCTTCAGTGTGTTTACATGCTTGACTCTGAGAACAATGACCACCCTGCATCTACTAAGCAGCAGGAGGGTTATTGCTGCAAGAAAATGTAAAATAAGCAAATTGCTTTGAAGTCAGAATTAATCTTTATGGTAAAGCATCTGAGATCAGCTGCCTCCTATGTTTTCATGGTCCTGCTCTTCCTGAAGAGAAGTGTGGACTCACAGGGACTTCCTGCTGAGTTCCTATTAGCAGGATTTGTCCATCTTGAGGTTAAAGGTGCCAAGCAGTAGACGGACGCAGCCTGGGGCTCTCTCTCTTTCTCAGACATAGAGTACCTCTGACCCCCACTGGCTGCTGGCATGTGTTGCATCTTGGGGATGGCCAAGGCTCTTCCAAACACTGCCCTGTCCCTAACTGCACATGACTCTTCAGGGGTGGCCTGACCGATTTATTTTCTGCCGTGTTGTCAGTATTTCCTACATGGTGACATCTATCTCTCATTGGTTTTCTTTAAATTGTTCAAACTCTTCATCTATTTCTCCTCTGGAGTGGTAGAAATGTCTACTATCATTATTCTGTATATGGATTTTATTTCATTTGATCAGAAAATGAGCCAAGAGAAGGTTTGAGGTTGTCACATTTGCGGTTGGTTTTGGTTTCTCTTGCTCTGGCCCTTTGGGTGACAAACACCAGGTGTTGCTTCTTTGTTTATGAGAAGCCCTTCAGCTGGGTTGGCACCTGGGCCCATGTTTTCCTATGGTGGTGCCTGTGGTAGAGCAAAAGCACTGGCCACAGCAACAAAACAGGCATAGGCCAGGCTGTAAATCTCTGTAGGGAGCCAGGGCAAGGGCTGTTAATGAAAGCTTGGGCCAGTGGGCCACAAAGCCCATTCTGTAATCAGAAAGCCCTGCCTATTGAACGTATTTGAGTGTCTGATTCCGTCCATTCGTTTTGGTATTTCTATGACATCTGTCACCATGATACCTTGGTAATCTGGTGCATGAGTTAAAATAAGCCCAGGGAAAAGCAGCATGTTACTGGGTAAGGAACATGCTTTCCAGTGGGTTTGCTCAAGCCAATTTAGCAATCTCTACTAATTACTGAGCCTGCACTGAAAACAAAACATTTGTACATTACAGGTATTCCCTGTAGGAGATATTTTTTAGCACTGTGTATTAAATTAATTTCAACTTTTGAACTGAGACCCAAATCCAGTTGTTAATCCTCTTTTTAGAAGGAGATTTGTATTGCTATTTCTAGCTTACTCTTCTCCCACCATTTTATTTTCATAACCCAAGTTGTGATGGCCCTGATGAATAGGAAAATTCTTGGCTCTCTCTGTATTACTTTCAATACAAAATTCAGGGTTCCTTGTCCTAAAGAATTGCTGTTTGCTCTTGTTTCTCATGGCCAGCAGAGGGCCCCAGGGTAAGGCTCACACCCAATGTGAGATTAGGCTTCTCTAAGTGGTGAAAGATCCCCTAACTCTCCAGAGAAGTGACATTTCACCCGAGGGTTTCCCAGCACACATACAAAAGGCTTGAGAAATAGAGCTAAATCTCCTGGGACCACAGGTAAAATAATCTTTATTTGGGACTGAGAAGAGCTTTGCAACTGCATCCACCCCTGGCAAGGAGAGAGAAAGCAGGTTAGCCCTTCTTTTGAGAATCATAAAAACGAAAGGAGAAAGCAGCAGAATCCTGGACCTGGGCCATTACTCATCATCATCATCATCAAACAACACAGAGTTGGGGTGTGGAGCAGAGATATTTGGGAGATCAGAGACTGGCTCAAGTTCATTATAGTTGATAAACTTTATAAATGTCCTATTCTTTATGGGTATTATTTTGTCACCTGTCACATTTCATTCTCTGTTCTGTTTCTTCCTATCCTGTAGATAATCCCCAAACTGTATAAAAAGTAATCTTGGGGCACCTGGATGGCTTAGTTGGTTAAACATCCCACTCTTGATTTTGGTTCAGGTCATGATCTCACGGTCATGGGATCAAGCCCACGTCAAGCTCCATGCTGCATATGGAGTCTGCCTAAGATTCTCTTGGGGCACCTGGACGGCTCAGTCAGTTAAGCATCTGACTTTGGCTCAGGTCATGATCTTGTGGTTTGTGGGTTCAAGCCCCGCATTGGGCTCTGTGCTGATAAGCCCAGAGCCTGTTTCAGATTCTGTGTCTTCCTCTCTCTCTGCCTCTCCCCTGCTCACCCTCTGTTTCTCTCTGTCTTTCAAAAATAAATGTTAAAAAAAAATTATGAAAAAAAAAGATTCTCTCTCTCCCTCTGCCTCTGCTCATTCCCTGCATGCATGTGCACACATTGACTGTCTTTCTCTTTCTCTCTCAAAAAAGTAATCTCTTTGACTTAATAAAATGTATGTTATAGTCATACATACTACTCTCTGAATTTTGAATGGCCAATGTCTAATGATAAGAAAACTTTGTAAAGATTCCTGGCATGTTTCAATGGAATCTTCAACCAGTGTCTATGTGGCTTTGCTAAAAATTAACTTGAGGGTAAGTTTTATTGCTTAATACTATGGAAAACTGACCAATAAAAAGCTGTGGCATATTTATCATGTTCAGGGAGTTCACGAGGCAATGCAAGGGTTACAAATAAACACAAAATATGGTCCTTGAATAGAGGAGGCTGACTGACCTACTATGAAGAGGTGACATGATCCAAAAATGCAATAAGGAATATCAAGTAATCTATTTAATGGTAATAGTGGTAATAATAATAAAATACTACGTATTGAATACTTACACTTTTCCAAACACTGCGCTAAATGCTTTGTATACATTTTCTCATTAAATCCCCAAAACATCTTTATGAGGTAGATATTATTATTTTCATTTTGAGAATAAAGAAACTGAGGCACACAAAGTTTAAATAACTTGCCCGGATTTGATTGCAGGCTGTGTGACAACCAAGACTATGTCCTCCAGTATCCAGTGATCTGTACTGTCTCATGAGAACATTCAGGGTTCTAAGGTAGGAGATCAGTGTGGGCTAGAGGAAACCTTCTTGGAAGAAGGGTCGAGGGATGAGTGTGGTTCAGGGGATAATGTGGAGAAGAAGAGGGAGTGAGAGCATTCACACAGGCAGAGAACTGAAGATGCTCAAGGCAGGGTGGGCTTCCAGGAATGAACTTGCTGCCTGCTGTGGATGCTTTGTGCATGTACATGAATGAGTGGAAAATGGTCGCTTGGGAAAAGCAGATGGAAGGCAGGTCACGGAAGGACCTCCTTGAATAACACCTTTAGAAACTAGTGTTGGAAAAGGTAGAATTGGAATCAAGACAGACAATAAGTAAAGCACTTCAGTGATTCTCCATGTGAGGTGACAAAGGTAATACTGGAGCTGTGGGCAGGAAATGACAACTGGAGATAAGATGTCCCCAGTGGGATCTGTCTAAATTCTGGCCCCGGGCATTTTATATTCTAACCCCTATCAGGGAGTAACAACCACTAGTATATTGTGCAACTTTGGCACATTCACCTAAAAGCCAAAAACTATCTCTGTCAGGTACTTTATTAAGTCCCTTTCATAAACCTGTCACTGTCATACCAAGTGGGCTTAGGAATTATCATCATCACCACCAATATCATTGTCATCAACATCATCACCGTCTGTTACCAATGGGAAAACTGAGGCTCAGAGAGCACATGACTTACTAAGGACATCCCAGATAACTCAAACCCAGATCACCCCACTCCAAGACATTCACAAACACTCTGCGAATGTTCACTGAGTAGTCACTATACACCTGTGTATCTGATGTTGGGTGTCCAAAGACAAGGAACTCTACCCACCACTTTAGGGAGCTCACAGCATTTAAGTGATAAAACAATACAGTCGATAATGATAGGTGAAAAATCTGTTCTAAGCTTTTTCTAAGATTTTACTAAGAAAAATCTGTTGGAAGTGGGATGAATGTGCATATAAAAATGAGAGCACTTTTTCAAGTAAAAAGGTTGATTCACATGCAGTTTATTTCATCTCTTGCTTCATGCCCAAGAGTAGCTGACAAGAGCCAGCTGTCCTTCCTAGAGAGTGGGACTAAAAAGTGATGAGTCTGATTTTTACAGTTTGCCAAGACAGTAATTCTCACTTCAGTTGCTTGTGTAGAAGTAGAGGAGCAAGTGTTGACTGATACCAACCTGCCACCTGCTGGAACCAAACAGAATTACCTGAAGCTCCAGGGGAGGGGCTGGTGTGGGATCTAACAAGACTGTGTTCTCTTTGTACCTTACGGTGTGAGTTGACAACCTGCAGTTAGTTGCTCCCAGCCACCCTTTTTTAATGGGTTAAACTTGGAAAAATGGGACCCTGAGGAGGCTTTCAGGAAAGGAAGTCATAAAGGATCTGCAAGCTGTGGAGTGAGACCTAAGCACGTATCTAACTTGGCCACTCACTTGCTAGGTCACTTTAAAGATATTAGTCAGCCTCTCTAAACCTGTTTCATTGTCTGTAAAGTGAGATTACTGGCAATCAAATATACGTTGAATGAATGAAAAGAATGCATGAATACATTTTTGGTGGTTGGCATACACATACACACACACACACACACATACATATGGCACCTATTGTAGCATATGACATCAAGATCAAAATAGGGGTGCCTGGGTGGCTCAGTTAAGCCTCCAACTCTTGGTTTCAGCCCCCGTCATGATCTCATGGTTCATGGGATTGAGCCCCACATTGGGCTCTGTGCTGACAGTGAGAAGCCTGCTTGGGATTTTCTCTCCCTCTATCTTTGCCCTTCCCCTGCTCTCTCTGTCTCTGTCTCTCTCTCTCTCTCTCTCTCTCTCTCTCTCTCTCTCTCTCAAAAATAAATAAATAAAAACAGGGACACTTGGGTGGCTCAGTCGTTAAGCATCCAACTTCAGCTCAGGTCGTGATCTCATAGCACATGGGTTTGGGCCCCATGTCAGACTCTGTGCTAACAGCTATATATATATTTTTATTTTATTTATAAATGAATTTATAATAAGTTTATTTTATTTATTTCTTATTTATAAATAAATAAAAATGTTTTTTGATAAAGACAAAAATAAATGGTAGCTGTGAGGAGTTATCAATAGAACAGAAGCGTAACCAAACCCAAGTTAGTATGCCTGACATGCAGCTAAGCCAATCACTGAGGCATGTATGCAGCAAGGAAAGGGTTTATCTGAGAGGCAGCTGAATGAGGAGATGGAAGGGCAGGCCTCAAATCCACCTCCGCTAAGATTAGAACAAGTTTTATAGTCATAGGGTTTGGGATTATATACAAAGGGTGTGGAAATTTAAGACTATTCATGAGGAAAGATAGAGCATCTGCACTGAGCAAACATATGTAACATACATCCCATGTTCACTTTGGGTTGGAGACTTAACATTAAAATGGGGCAAAATTTGGCCCCTGACATCAGGAGGTGATCTGTTAGGAGAAGACTATGTACATGTTAAAAAAAAAGAAAAGTTGTTATAAACTGGATGGAGTCTGGGACTCCTTATCTTTGGGAAGGAATGCAGAGCCTAGCTTATTCATAGGCTAGAATCATATCAGTGACCTTCATGTGTGTCAGTCCAGGTCTCTTTGGAGACAGCTAGTGGATTTGTTAGTGGGCTCCAAAAAGAAACAATAACTGATTAAGGAGAAACAAGTCTCTGAAAAACCATCTTTAAATTTTCTGTTAGTCTCAATCTTTAACCCTATGGCGCATGGTTTCAGAAGTTATATGGGAATACAAGCCTAACAGAAATTTTTGGAGGAATAACCCATGGGTTTTTGCATTTAATCCTTTATAACAATCTTATAAGCCAAATACTATTATTTCTTCATGTTGCAGATAAAGAAAATAAGGCTCAGCAAATTCAAGTGTAGTAGATACCAGTGGTTATCTACCTAATAACCTTCTTCCTTGTGAGCAGAATTCACTTTTATTCAAATGCTCATCTCTCCCCAGGTGGCTCTGGCTTATATACAGATTGAGGAGTTGGTCACAGGAATTCCACTTTCCTTACTGGAGATTGGCTTAGGCAGGAACAAGAGACCTAGTTATGTTCAATAAATCATGAGATGAGGTTTCTTCCTTCAGGTATTGTGTCTGGATATGACTCAGGGAACCAAAAGGCTAAAGACAATACCAGTACATAAGATGGCAGAGTGGCAATATGGAAATAACCTAGATTCTTGGTGATGTTATCAAGCTATTGAATCTACCAATCCTAAAGAAGTTCTACCTCAGACTCTAAGATAGATTTGAGATAATGAATTCTTCTTAAGCCTTTGAGGCTTAGTTTCTATTACTTGGAATCAAAAGCTCTTTAACAGATGGATTAAGTAACTTGGTAAAATTCATACATCCAGCAAATAGCAGATCTACCTCTTAATTTCCTCACCCCCAGTTGAGGTCCTCTGGACACACATAGGAGTTCAGGGGCAGCCTCAGGACTCTGGTGCCTCTGACTAGAAGGGGAGATGACAGAGAAAGCTGGACTGGATCATCCCTGGGATGACTCTTGTAGCCATTCCTGTTCCTTATACCAGTGCTCTTCCAGATCTGAGAAACCCACCTCCTTAGGACTATCCTATCTAGTCTTTTCCTCTCTGCTTCACCCTTCCTACATTGCTTTTAAAACTTTCTTGCCTTGAGGCACTTGGGTGGCTCAGTAGGTTAAGCGTCTGACTTCGGCTTAGGTCATGATCTCACCATTCCCCAGTTTGAGCCCTGTGTCAGCCTCTGTGCTAACAGCTCAGAGCCTGGAGCCTGCTTCAGTTTCTGTGCTCCCCTCTCTCTGCCTCTCACCCACTCACACTCTGTCTCTCTATCTCTCTTAAAAATAAATAAACATTGGGGTGCCTGGGTGGCTCAGTCGGTTAAGCGTCCGACATCAGCTCAGGTCACGATCTCGCGGTCCGTGAGTTTGAGCCCTGTGTCGGGCTCTGTGCTGACCGCTCAAAGCCTGGAGCCTGTTCCAGATTCTGTGTCTCCCTCTCTCTCTGCCCCTCCCCCGTTCATGCTCTGTCTCTCTCTGTCTCAAAAATAAATAAACGTTAAAAAAAATAATAGAAATAAATAAATAAATAAATAAATAAATAAACATTAAAAAAACTTTGTTGCCATAAATTCTTAAGAGTTGGCTACTCTAAATTACTTTCATCACAAAGTTCTAGGACAATTATGGTTACAAATGCTTTTACTTTTGACCAGTGTTAAACACTGCGGATATGCCCAACTAAAAACATGACAAACTTATTTTTAAAAACAATTTTCAGAGGAAAGTTACAGAACCATATGTGGTTTCATCTTTTTTCCTTTGAAAATGAGTATGAAGCAGTATGAGTTTTGATTCATTATCAGGGTTAATCTTTTAAATATAATTTCACCATGTTTTCAAAGGTTAGGTAGTCATTTATGCATTGTCTAAGCCTCATTTTCCAGCATGGTTCATCCTTCATGAATAATGATTGATCTTTTCTTATTTCTCCTTACATCCCACCCTGACCTCCAATCTTAGATGATTTGATGCTATCTGAGAAACGTAGTACAAGTTTTGTTTCGTTTTCCCACAAAAATAGTTCTGCCTGACCCAGACACCATGGAATATTGACATCATACTAACACTGTCTTTGAAAACAACCTAAACATTGCACAAAATACTTAAAGCAATTGTTTGAAGGCACAAAAACAGACCATACTTGAAGAAAAGCCCATGACATGAGTTCCACATTCTTCCCAGATATTTTTCTAAAGACATTTACAAGTTGCAGAACAAGGATATACAACAGTAGTCTTATTGGGCTAAAGAGGCAGAAGTCAGAGTTTGGAGTAGCTTGAAGCTTGCTACTTGGGGAGCAAAGTCCTAGAGGAGGAAGGCCAGCAGAGAAGGAGACTGAAATTCTGCATACACATTTCCCTAAAGCTGGGTAGCTGAAGTGCTGATCAGAGAATTCAATACTATTGGGGAGGCAGAAGTCATAGTTAAAGCCTTACTAAGATGGAGAAAGCTTGGTACAAATCCCAGGCTTCGAATTGAAACCTTAGCATCATGCCTTAAGAATAAGAGCCATACCATAGGAATAAGGACCAATCCATAGGAATAGGAAAAAAACAAACTAGACTAGCCCCCCAAAAAGCATAAAATCAAGTTTTCTCAAGATCTTGACTACAAACCTGCAGAAGAAAACTTAACCTTGGAAGAAGATAACATCATTTCAAGTCTTTATAATTTTTCATTGATGACATCTGGCATTTAACCAAAAATTTTGGTGTTGGTGAAAATATAATAAAAATTAAAAGGATCAAAGTACTGAAATCCAAGTGAAAAATATGGGTAATAGGAAAAGATTTATAGGTGATTCAAATACTGACATTAACCCACAGGTAGTTTAAAATAATCATGATAAATATATTCAAGAAAATGTAGGAAGTGGTAGCCAGCATAGAAGATAAGTTGGAGAATTTCAACAAAGAAATAAATCTATTTTTAAAAAGAAGCAAACGATTAGGGAGTAAAATTTTTAAAGCACCAAAAACTTCAATTATGCAGAAGAGATCTAATGAAAGATACACAGTACTTCTACACTTAAAACCACAGATATGGGGACGTCTGGGTGGCTCAGTCGGTTGACCATCCAACTTCAGCTCAGGTCATGATCTCATTGTGTGTAGGTTTGAGCCCCATGTCAGGCTCTGTGCTGACAGCTCAGAGCCTGGAGCCTGCTTCGGATTCTGTGTCTCCATGTCTCTCTGCCCCTCCCCTGCTGGTGCTCTGTCTCTCTCTTTCTCAAAGATAAATGTTAAAAAGAAATTAAAAATATATATATACTGAGAAAAGTAAAAGAAGACCTAAATAAATGAAAGACTATACTATGAACATGGGATTCAAGGATGTAACATTAAAATATGAGTTCTCTCCATGTTCATCTCTAGACTCAGTGCAATCCCAATGAAAATCTTAGCATCATTTTTAATTGGTGGAAATTGACAAGCTATTTGTAATATGTACACAGAAATACAAAGGATCTAGAATAATCAAGGCAATCTTTAAGGAGAAAAATAAAACCAGATATCAAAGCTAGCGTAATTAAAAGT
The DNA here is from genome assembly GCF_022079265.1 of Lynx rufus. Lineage (NCBI taxonomy): Eukaryota > Metazoa > Chordata > Mammalia > Carnivora > Felidae > Lynx > Lynx rufus. The sequence goes on along the minus strand of NW_025814823.1, from coordinate 124,582,527 downwards.
GTGGTATTAATATAAGAATAGACAGTAGATGATGGAATAGACTAGTAGAATAGAGTTTAACAGATCCACACCCAAATGATGAATCAATTCATTCATGACAATGACACCACAGCAATTCAGTGGAAGGATGGACAGTGTTTTCAATAAATAGTGCTGGCTCAAATGGGAAAAAAATACCTCAAACAATACACAAAAATTAATGCAAGATGGATCATATACCCAAAGGTGCAAAGTAAAACAACAAAACATGTAGAAGAAAACACAGGAAATATCTTCAGGACCTCAGGGGAGGTCACACGTTTTTAAACAGGACAAAGGCAATACTGATAATTTGGATTTAGATAAATTCAGATATTTAAATTCAGAAATTTAATTTTAATTTAATTCAGATAGTAAATTCAGAAATTCCACTTAATAAATTACACTATTACGACAATGGAAAAGCAAACCTTAGACTGGCATGCACAGACATACAGACACACACACACACATACACACACACACACACACATCTAGAAAGGATTTATAACAAGAATATCTTTTTAAAAATTCTCTAAGTCTATAAGAAAACAATAGCGCAATTTTTAAAATTGGACAAGAATCCTGTGCAGGCACTTCGCAAAAGAGGTTATCAAAATGGTCAAATAGCAAATGAAAAGTGCTTGGCATCATTACTCATGGGAAAAATGCAAATTAAAACCACATCTTGATAACATATGTTGCTCATAGTCCAGAAACATCACTGTTTCTCCTTGAAAAGACAATTGCAAAACCACAGTTCTGAATACCATAAAGTGAATTAAAATAGGTGTCAATAATTATAAACAGCCTAGTTTAATTCAGAGTGAGGTTTCTGCTAAAAGTAAGTTGCAGTGAAATGAATTTTAATTCCCCATTGTAATTACATAAGAAACTCTTGTCACCCTAGTACAAAAAGCACAAAAGCTGTAACAGAAACTTCACTCCTGGAATTAAATGTGACTGTTTGCAATTATTGAAATCTATCCAAATTCATTTCTTGATATTTAAAACTGTGGTTTTAAAATTGCTTTCTGAGGAAGAAACGTCAGAGAAATGTGGCTGCACTATCTTTTAAAATCCCTCTCTCAGTGGGGACCTGAGTGGCTCAGTTGGTTTAGCGTCCAACTTTGGCTCAGGTCATGATCTCATGGTTCATGGGTTCAAACCCTGCATTGGACTGAATGCTGACAGCTGGGGGCCTGGAGCCTGCTTCAGATTCTGTGTCACCACTCTCTGCCCCTCCCCCACTCATGCTATGTCTCTCTCTGTGTCTTAAAAATAAATAAATTAAAAAAAATTTTTTTTAAATCCCTCTCTAAAATGTGGGAGTTTAGTGTCAATAGATGTGATAGCAGTGCAGGAATGTATCTATTCAGAGAGATGTGAGCAAACCAATTTATTATGGAGCAATGAGAAAAACCAGTACATGGAAATGCACAGCACGATGAAAATACATATACAGTTTACACTCTCTGGGAATGAAGCATGGGCTTGGGTGAGCTGGGAAGATATGAGAAGCAGTTTGAGCTGCACATCCACTTGGTTTCCCATCCCTCTGGCCCCTCAGTACCCACTGCTTTTCCTCTCCATGTCACTGGTTCTCAAAATGGTGATGTTTATGATGTGTTAATATAAAAGCTTATATACCACTATATTACAACATTTAAAAACTTTTTTTACTATGTTGCTATGTAATTGGCTTCCTTTGCAATTCCATGCTTTTTATTTTATGCACTTATCCTGATAAGGAGTCCATAGGTTTTATCAGACTGCCAAAGAAGTTCCTGACACACACAAAAAGATTAAGGTCCCACCCTAGCCCATTATTAACTTATTATTTACCATGTGTTATTCCATAATGTGTTTCTAAACATGTCTTTGGATGTCCAGACACCTCATCTAGGCTAGAAGCCTTGCTGAATGGCTTGCATATGGTCAGTGCTCAAAGTGTTTTTGTTGGTTTATTGATAATATGAGTCAGTGCTTAGGACTGAAGTTAGACTACCTCTGTTAGAAAACCTAGCTCAGGGACCTTGGGCAAGTGACTTAACCTCTTAATTTTCTTATCTGTAAGTAGAGCTATTAATACTGCCTATCTCATAGGGCTCCTGTGAGAATTAAATGAAAAAAATATATACATAAAGAGCCTGGCAGAGCATCGGCCCCATAATAAACTCTTAATGCACATCATCTCTTAATTATGAGCATATTATTATCCATGAAAGTTTTGAGTGAAATACTGTTGCCAGATAGCAACTAGGGATCCTGGGAGTTAAAGGGAATTGAAAAGATGGGGCAAGAGATTAGAATTCAGGTTAGCTCCTTCAGAGTGAATTCAGACTTAGCCACCCAATGGGGCAATCAAGGCTAATAGAGCTGACTCACAGCTAGTAGTAGACATATCTCTGTGTTGAAAAGTGTGATAGGGGCGCCTGGGTGGCGCAGCCGGTTAAGCGTCCGACTTCAGCCAGGTCACGATCTCACGGTCTGTGAGTTCGAGCCCCGCGTCAGGCTCTGGGCTGATGGCTCAGAGCCTGGAGCCTGTTTCCGATTCTGTGTCTCCCTCTCTCTCTGCCCCTCCCCCGTTCATGCTGTGTCTCTCTCTGTCCCAAAAATAAATAAACGTTGAAAAAAAAAAATTAAAAAAAAAAAAAAAAAGAAAAGTGTGATAAATTATTCCTACCCCTCACTTTGCCCAGTTCTCAAAGTTGCAGGTCCTGGGCTAGGAGATCATCCCCAGAAGGCAATAGTAAAGATACTAAACCAATGTTAATTTCCGCTCACAGAGCAAGAGTCAGCATGGAACAGTGGAGAAAGTGCTGGCCTAGGTCAACACACATCTGTGGCCTTGGTTTTCTCCTTTGTAAAATCAGGGTGCTGGACTGGATGTCCTCCTGATGTCAGGATGTCTGAAGGAAGCTGCTTATTTGAGAGGGTGATTATGTTGTAACCAAAGAGTTGGTCTTAGAATAGCTCACCATTGGCACCTGACTCACAGACACTAGCCTTGAAGAGTAAGTGTAACTGACCAATGGTCAGGAAAGGTTCTCAACACAAAGGACTTGCTCTGGAAAGTGGTCTAGAGGGGTCATAATGTAAGACTCATGAGCCAGCAGAAGGGACAAGATGTATACTTACTTTATACCTATCTGTGCAGAGAAAATTGGACTAAAACACACTTCTCCTTTCTGATTACTGGGGGCACAGTAGGTCTGAGAATAGGCAGCTGATTTATGAAGCATGTTGTGATAGTGAATAAGGGCACCAAATATTAGTCCAGGCATTCAATGAGTATGTTATACATACTTCTTCATCAGTAGTCAATAGTGATCTCCTCTAATACATCATTCTAACTCAACTATTTGGTTTTTCTCTCAGAAAAATTTAAGAATTCTGATTTGGATCTTTATTTGTGCATGGTAAGCATAGAATTTAATACACAGGAGTATGTTCCATGCAAACAGAATTACACGAATAGTATTTCAACAGGCTGATATCGTCTTGTGGAGTCTATCATTGCCAGAAGGGGATTCAGAGATCATCATCTTTTTCCATCAATTATTAATTGCCTGATAATGAAAATCACTTCTCTTATATTTCAGTCTATCAAGCAAATAGCTAAAGCCTCTCCCTGTATGTTCTTTGTATCTTAAATTATAACAAAGAGAATATTAAAATAAAATGACAACTATATTCCTCTGCCCATAGAATTTCAGTTTGTTTGTTTAGCTGGATGAAGGAAAGCTTAAGCTTGTTATTGGAGATACAGAGATTAATTTAGGTTTTTGTTTCTTTAAACCTTATCATGCCTAAAGTCTCACGCTGCAAATTAATATCTCTTTTCCTCCTCTATTTCACAATTTGGATTGCAATAGAATTTCTTTCCCTGAGGGAAAGAAAGGGAAATGTCAGAATATATGCTTTGGAAGCTTAAATCCTGCAAATAGATGAAATGTTCCATCAAGCAAAAGTTGCCTAAAGGCTGGTATGTTGCTGCATGTATAACTTCTTCAGTACATCTCTCATTAACACACAGGATAAATTGGTCCAAAGAAGGACTCAGGCATTGTTTTACCCAGAAACATGCACCCTAGGTCTATATGATACCAAAAAGATGGTTACTTTAGGGACTCAAAGCCTACCATACCAGTTTAGTGTAATTTAGAGCTAACAAGATACATGACAGTTTGGTTAAAATTTTAATTTTCCGCTTTGTAAGCTTAATATAAATCTGTTTGCTCCAACACCACTTTCAGTGGAGAAGAAAATAGAGATGTTTTAAATTGTGTCTTACAAAAAGATTGGGAAATCAAACAAGGGATTGCTGGATGTCACTCAGCATTTCAAAACCCTTATCTGGCACAAGCTCATATGAAAACATCCTTTTGGATGATGTGTAAAGGAAACCCTCAAACCCTTGATGTCATTAAATTGTTGATGCTGTATTCATGCAATGGGAGTGTCGCCTCAACCGGCTGAGCGATAATCCAAACTTCCTTATTTTTCTTCCTACAAATGAAGAAAATTATTTTCTCTGATGATTAGTGGTTTAGTTATCAACTCTCTGGGTCTGGTTGTAAGATGAAGGTAGGTAAGATAATTTTTTGTTCTAATATGTTTTATGATTCTCTTAACATTGGGAATTTTTTTCAACACATATGACAGGAGGACTTGAGGGGTTAAGATTCTCTTGAGAGGAAAAAGAGATTAGAGGCAGAACTAGAAAGAGACACTATATATTATAGATGATACCAGAGAAAAACCAGACTGACTTCAAGCAGGAGAGGATTTCATCTGAGCCCCATTTAAAGGGTCAGGTCTGAGTCCTGTGACCAATTTCATCTTCCTGCCTTCATCTTCCTTCAGAGAGAAAAATCCTTTCAAAGCCCTTGGGTTATTCACTCTTGTGCCTAAGGGCCTAAGTTACAGGCTCAAACAAGTAACCTCCACTCAGACTCTGCCGTAGTCAGACTCAACCGGGATTACTGATACATTAGCATAAAAATAAGAAGGCAAGGGTCCTGAGTGATTTGCTGGGAAATAATTCACTGCAGTTAAACAAGTATTGGTGAAGCATCTACAATGATCTACAATGTGTAGAACAGAATGAGAACTTGAGCCCAGGTCTTGTGGTAACAAAGTTCACCATTTTTTTCCACCATACCACATTGCCTAGGCTCAACTGCCAAGGGTCTGCCTCTACCCCCCCAAATAATACTGGATGCTCAAGTGGTAGAAGCCCTGAGATGTGTGGAAAATACTATTTGAGCCTGTATGTTTTTCAAAGCAGGCATTACCAATCAGTTCCACCAGCCAAACGTGCAGTGAATCCTAACATTTCCATCAGAACAGGTGTCCATCAGAGTATCTGCACAATAGTGCCCATACTGAGCTGAACTGAAATTGTAATGGACCAGGGAAAGATTGGGTGGTCAGGAAAGAAAGAGAAAATGTGGACTTTTTTCTCCCCCAAAAGCATGCTGGGAAAGAAAAGGCAAACCTGTCTGAAGAAACATCACAGTTTTGTCTTATATTATTTTGGTTTGTTTTTTAAGGATTGAAAGATGTGAGCATGCATGTAGGCTAAGGAAAAGGATCTTGAAGGAATAGGATGAAGTTGCAAAAGAGATAAAATAATTGATGGCATTAATAGTAAACGTATATAAGAATTACTCTGTATAAGGCATTGCTTTTAAGAGCTTGACATATTTAAATCAATTTGATGCACTGAAAAACCTTATGGGAAGTCATTAATATGATTCTGACTTTACAGATGAGGAAAATAAGGCATAGCTTAAACAGCATCAAGTTGCAAGACTGGGGTTTGAACCTAGCTAGTCAGGCTTAGTCATTGCTCTTAATGGTTGTGCAAATCTGCCTCTCTGGGCAGATTTTGTGTAGAATGAGATGCACTAATGGTGGCCTAGCATTCTCAAGGAGAAAAGACACTTCTTTCTTTGCAGCAGAAGAGATTGGGGCTAGGGGAAGGAACAGAAAAATTTAGAAGAAAAGGAGAAGAGAGTTGAGGGCGTTCACATTCGATGACTATACTCATTCTTAGATCTAGTTGTAGCATAAATACACAGAGGGACATTACCTCCCTACCTGCTGTGTCAGGTGCCATTTCCAAATTAATCTACCAACTACAGTTATTTTGAGAAATGTGTGAAAGCTTATGACTGGGACACAGACCTATCTTATAGCACTTGTACATATTCTCTTTCTCCCTGTTCCAATGTTCACATTATCATTGAAAAAATTTTGGAGAGGCATTATTATCTTGGAATCTGTCCTGAGATTATTCAGGTTGGACTCTGATTCTTCCTGTGAAAGGAATCAAGGGCTTTTGGAGTAATGGACTCCAAAGATTTTGAAATTATGCTCAGTAGTCTCCTTGGAGAGTCAAAAAATAAGGCATGATCAATCATGGTATATGGCAGAATATGTAATACCTCTGCAACCTCCAGTTTCAAGAGACCCACTCTTGAGAAGAACCCTATTATAGAATTTATTGAAAAGGAAGCTGCTATACAATGTCTAGTGCTAAATGATGTGTTTCAAACCACAAGTGCTGGAATAATTCAGATAAGGTAGCTAAGGTAGTATTCACAAGGTCTTTAGTCACTAAGTACTTTATTTTTTTTTTTAACATTTATTTTTGAGACAGAGAGAGAGCATTAACAAGGGAGGGTCAGAGAAAGAGAGAGACACAGAATCTGAAACAGGCTCCAGACTCTGAGCTGTCAGCACAGAGCCCGATGCGGGGCTCAAACCCACAGACCACGAGATCATGACCTGAGCCAAAGTCGGACGCTTAACCGACTGAGCCACCCAGGCGCCCTGTGGCACTAAGTACTTAATAAAAACTGGTATGCTGGTAAAACAGCTCTCAGAAAAACAAGAAAGAGCCCTTACCAGTAGCATTTGCTGTTTTCCATAGGGTAAATATTCCCACCATTGCTAATTTCAAGCTACCAAGCACCTCACAAAATTCCTCAATATTTAACAGTCAGCTTCAGAGGGCCAGTAGGTGCTGGCTTCAGCACACCGCTGTTTTGTTATCCTTTTTCATCCTTACAGCTGCCTTTTAAGGTGAAGACCACCATTATCTCCAGTGTGCTAATTAGGAGAAAAAGAATTTGCCCAAATGCACAGAAGTAGAATGGGGGCAGAGCTTGAGGGAAGCTCAGGGTATATGACCCTAATAACATCCAACTATAGGCCTGTACTCCTTCTTTAACCTAAAAACAGCCACAGATATTCAAGGTGGTAATGTTGTCAATAACCATTCCCCACCTCTGGCTCACTTCTGTTACAAATACATTTTCTGTGACCCCTTGGGGACTTAGTTAATATTTCTAGATCTTTACTATTCCATAGAGAACCTTGGGTGTAAAAGCCCAGTAAGTGTATATTTTACTTAGTATTTGAAAAATATTCTGGCTCCTTGCTACATAAAGAATGGACCAACTGGGGCGCCTGGGTGGCGCAGTCGGTTAAGCGTCCGACTTCAGCCAGGTCACGATCTCGCGGTCCGGGAGTTCGAGCCCCGCGTCAGGCTCTGGGCTGATGGCTCAGAGCCTGGAGCCTGTTTCCGATTCTGTGTCTCCCTCTCTCTCTGCCCCTCCCCCATTCATGCTCTTTCTCTCTCTGTCCCAAAAATAAATAAACGTTGAAAAAAAAAATTTAAAAAAAAAAAAAAAAAAGAATGGACCAACTATCAGCATCATCTGAGAATGTGGTAGAAATCTAGAATCTTTCTTACCCAGAACTACTAAATCAGAATCTTCCCCATAAGATGATCCCAAGGTGATATATATGTCCATTAAAATTTAAGAAGCACTGCTTTAGGGGTGCCTGGGTGGCTCAGTCGGTTAAGTGTCCGACTTCAGCTCAGGGCATGATCTCACGGTTTGTGAGTTCGAGCCCCACATCGGGCTCTGTGCTAACAGCTGAGAGCCTGGAGCCTGCTTCAGATTCTGTGTCTCCCTCTCTGTCTCTGCCCCTCCCCTGCTCATGCTCTGTCTCTCTCTGTCTCTCAATATAAATAAATGTTAAAAAAAAATTTTTTTTAAAGAAGAAGCATTGCTTTAGCCTACAACAATCATACTGGGGCTTTCATGTGTCACGTTGTATGTTGTTTTTGCAGTTGGCAGTGACTGGCACTGATACAATATAGTCTATCATATCCCATCCTCTTTGTAGCTGATAGTGGTACACTCTGTGGTCACAAAACACAGCAGCTTTACAGAGTGAGACTTGGCCTTGTTAGCAACTATTCTGAGCAAAGAACCACAGGCTTCTCTTCCATTAACCTGCTTCATAACCTCAAATTTTGTTTTTCTAATTCTACAAGAAACTTTGGAGAGCCAAGTCCAACTAGATTCCTCACAAGGATTTCCTCTCAGAAAAATTAATGCAAAGAAAAGTAAGTTCTAAACACTTGAGAGTCTGTCAGGAAGTGGTGGGGAGGAGTGAGCTTGCCGGAGCCAGACCTCTCTGACATGCTAACTTAATTCAAACCACAGGACTTCATTTGAACTTGGCCAATCATTCCTGAGTTGAAAATAGAAGGAAAGGATCTGTGGCCAAAGTTAGAACTTTTAAAAAGAGTTTTGAGGTGTTCAGTAAATTTACCATCCACACATACATTTAAAAAGCATCGTGGATTGAGTTTCTATTATGTTTTGTTTTCTGTGTTTTCCCAAACCATCAGGTTACTGAGGAAATGTCCACAACCCAGATGGATTTAAAGGTAAATCCCCACAGTTTCCAGTTGATATGGAAGTCTAGAAATGAAACAAATACAATTCAGAGAAAGAAAATTTCAAAAAATATCTATTTGGGATTTTAAAATAAAGGCAAAAATTATTCTAATCTGTGGACATCTATTGTAATATTAGTGCTCATGGTGAGAGGCAGGGTGAAAAACCCTTAGCATTTTTCATCTGGCCAAAGTAGGGTAGCAAACCTGCCTATTAGAGAGCCGAAGAGCAGCATTATTCATCAGCATAGGATAGAAGGAAGAACATTCTGTCTGCCCAGATATGGGGAGGGTTACTGTGTTCTTACAGAAGGTGGTCATTCAGAGATATTTCTTCAGGCTTCTAGTGATCCAAGGACTCCGAGGTTCCGGAAGGCCACAAAAGGTAGTCTCCTAAATCATCCCTAAACTGAAAGCGTCTTATGAATGGGGACCACATACCTAGTTTGGTCAGCACCATGCCCCCAGCACCAACACTATTGCCTGGAACATAATTAGTATTCATTAAATACGTATCATGTGATGGATGGATGGATGAATGAATAAAGCCATTGCTCCAGATTAAAGTCAGCATGTTAGAAATGCCTGATAAATACCCACCAAGTTGCTATCATGATATGCATGAAGGTAAAAGTTTATAGTAGCCTGGAAAACTAAGATAAAAGGAAAACATAGGGCAAAGTCAGAAATGGGGATGTCTGCACTAAGTAGGAATGGGATTGTGCAGACTGGGAAGGGGACAGGAGGAGCACCCACTGTTGGAAGTCTCCATTGTCTAATTCACCATTTTACCAAAGGTTGGATTTGTCCATTTGGGCATTTAACACTTAACATTTAACAAAAATCAGTATCTGTTACTGGCAGCTCTGAGTGTAGCACTCTTTTGGCACTGCGGGAGACAAAAGACCTATTCTTCAGCTCAAACCTTCTGGGAACTTAGAATTGAGTTGTGAATGTAAGTCTAACATGATCATATAACAAATTTTTAAAAACACATTGCAAAATATCAGTAATTTATGATTAAGTTCCAGATAAGGTAATGAATGTTAAATGGTCAGACATCTTTGTGAAAGGAGATCTATTTCAAGCTCTAAGAGTCCCTGGTACACACTAATCACTAAATGTTTATGTAAGTGAATGAGTGTTAAAACGTACAAGTTATAAGATCAAAGCAACATGAAAACTGTTTTAAGAATAATGTGTATAGGGGTGTCTGGGTGGCTCAGTCGGTTAGGTGTCCAACTTTGGCTCAGGTCATGATCTTATAGTCTGTGGGTTCGAGCCCCACATTGGGCTCTGTGCTGACAGCTCTAAACCTGGAGCCTGCTTTGGATTCTGTGTCCCCCTCTCTTTCTGCCCCTTCCCCGCTCATTCTCTGTCTCAAAAATAAATAAACATTAAAAAAATTGTTTTTTAAGAATAATGTGTATATATATATACAAAGTATATACCATATTTTATACGGAGAAAGTTCATATTGCTGCTTCATGAAATGAGTGGATACAATATAATGCACCCAAGAGTGTTAAGTTGTTTGAATGTGGAGACCTTGCTCATGCCTGCATCATCAGAACCTACAGAGATGACCAGAGTGCGCTAATCCTTCCATAGGAATTGATGAATCAATGAGCAAATGAATGAAAAGGAAGTTAATCTAAATTCGAGGTAGGTCATTTAGGCAAGCTTGAGCCAGCTTTCCTTAGCTAGTATGAGTCACTTTCTTCACCAGTCCACTGAGCCTTCTCACTTTGGCTTTCATGGCTAATGCAAAAAAAAAAAAAAAAAAAAAAAAAAAAAAAAAAAAACCAACAAAAACAAACAAAAAAAACACCCCACAGCATTGGGAAATTTGAGAGACTTATCTATAGAGCACATTTTGCATAATGATTTATAAGAAGTAGTTCCTGCCTGTGTTTTAAATAAAAAGAACACAGGGCATCTTGGGGAGAGGGACTGACATAGGAAAGGTAAATGAGTAGCAATATTGTCACAGGGAATTGAGACCAGACAATGTGTTTAATGGAAAATGAATGATGAGGCAGTGAGAAAATATAAGAAGGAAGAGATAAGAAAGAACCTTTTCTATTGGGGCGCTTGGGTGACTCAGTCAGTTAAGCATCCAACTCTTGATTTTAGCTCAGGTCATGATCTCACAGTTCGTGGGATCGAGCCTTGTGTAACGGCCCCTTGCCTGCTTGGGATTCTCACTCCCTTTCTCTGCCTCTCCCCCATCCCCTTGCTCTCTCTCAAAAACAAACAAACAAACAAACAAACAAAATTTTTAAAAACAAAGTAGTTTTTCTATGAAAGAACACATATCATAAATTATATGTCCTTATCAAAACAAGTTGTGGTCATATATGAAGAAAAATGGCTTCTATTTTCATTTCCACATTCACACAAAGTTAAAAAGAAAACAGTTATTACCATTTTCAACAGCCTTGATGACAGCATTTGCTATATGGCTGGTTAACTTGAGTGTAGAGCTTTGTTAGTTTGCTTTGAATTATATCAAATTTATAATGACAAATATAAAATAATAGACATTAATTATAATATGACTAAAAATACAAAGGTAGATGGAGTTAGAAACCTGCTACTTTACACTCTCAACAATAGCCAAATTATGGAAAGAGCCTAAATGTCCATCAACTGATGAATGGATAAAGAAATTGTGGTTTATATACATAATGGAATACTACGTGGCAATGAGAAAAAATGAAATATGGCCTTTTGTAGCAACGTGGATGGAACTGGAGAGTGTAATGCTAAGTGAAATAAGCCATACAGAGAAAGACAGATACCATATAGTTTCACTCTTATGTGGATCCTGAGAAACTTAACAGGAACCCATGGGGGAGGGGAAGGAAAAAAAAAAAAAAAGAGGTTAGAGTGGGAGAGAGCCAAAGCATAAGAGACTGTTAAAAACTGAGAACAAACTGAGGGTTGATGGGGGGTGGGAGGGAGGGGAGGGTGGGTGATGGGTATTGAGGAGGGCACCTTTTGGGATGAGCACTGTGTGTTGTATGGAAACCAATTTGTCAATAAATTTCATATATATATATAAAAAAAAAAAAAGAAACCTGCTACTTTAATTGCAATCACCTGAGGTAACCAGTATTAATGGTTTGTTGTGTATCTTTCTACATCTTCCTTGATGTTCCCTAGAATATATATATATATATTTACATACACAGTGGGTAGTTATTGTATTTATAAAAATGTGAACAAATGAAATATATAAGCTTTTTCTTCATTTAACAATAGATTAGAGACCTCCTACCAGATGAATATATAGAGAGATTTTCTCACGTTTTCAAATGTAGAGTATGAATTTACTACCATTTGTTCAACTATTCCTCAATAGTGTACATTCTGGTATTTTCAGGGTTTTTTCAAACACATATAGTACTGCACTGAACGCCCTTGTGATTGCAGACTGTTTTAATTTCATTGTCATGGGTGTCTGAGACTTGAAATCTCACCTTTCAAACGCCACTTGCTTCCCCTCATCCTCCCTGTCATTTGGAGCATGAAACCGAAGAGAGACTGCAGATGAGCTATGAAAGCCGATAACCACTCCATACAGCACATGGCCAGCAGCTTCCTGCTACACTATTTACGTCCTATTCCATTGAGATGGCACTCTCCGCTCACATGACCCAAATGCAGCTCTCACTCCACCAAGAACACAGCTGAATCCAACTGCATTGGCAGCTCTGCACATGCTCCGTCTGGCCCTGTGAATCCTCACTCACCCATTGAGATTTCTTTTGGTTTAAAGCAACATTCCAGCTGCTGAAGCTCCGTTGACCTCCAGTGTTTTCCTGGCTCAGATCCAAGGCAGGTGGCCCCCTGCAAATTGTATTTTTTTTAGAGTTTGAGCTTTTTCGTTTTTTTTGTTGGGGGTTGGAAGGTGTATAATAATTACCCACAAGCATAGCTGATGAATGAAGCCACAAGAAGTAACTCTTTTCCTGGCAGGTATCACAGGAATAACATTTGCCTATTGCCATCATTTGCCTCGACAACAACCTGCAGCTCTAATGCACATTTAATTCTCAAACAGGAGTTTTGGCAAGTGATGCTGTATTTGACTGATGTGTTGACTGTAACGTGTGAGATGGTGGGTTTTTTTTTCTCTCTCTAGAAACCTGGATGCTTTTTGCCATTCTGATGGTAAATGATGAGACAGGCAACCATGGATTTCAGCACTCCATCTGTGTTTGACCAGCAAAAAGGTAAAAATGCTGCTTTAATACCTCCTTTGGTTCTTCATATCTTTAGTTCAGTGGTAGAGATTCTGCAATTCTGAGGGGGAAAAGAGTAGTGTGTGTGTGTGTGTGTGTGTGTGTGTGTGTAATATGAAAGAGGATTTCACATAGAAAACAAATCTGTTTTACATGTTCACTTCTTGTTTGGTAAGCATTTGGAAACGAAAAATAAGCTTATGGTCTGTTTGTCTTGTTAAAGTATTCCTATGTACAAATTTTAAAAATTGGGTTTCAAACACAACCAGCTATTTCAGATACGATCATCTTTATTCTCATTAGTTTATTTTCAAGTCTTTAAAAACTATATTATAGTAACTAATATAAAAAGAACAAATCACATGTCTCTTTTCATTCTATTAACTCAATATCTCATTGCCACAGTTCCATAGATACTTCTTGATTTCCTTTTAGGAATAGATGTTACCTAGATTTATACTATAGTTGATAGAATATCTCATCCGTGGTTGTGGTGTGATTTAACACTATGTTATTTGTAATGACAGGATATATCTTTCCTACTCATAATTTGCCGAGTGGAGGTCATTTTCCACATGAAAAGATTGCTATGGAATCAGCCCCATCCTCATAAAAAGCATGTATTCAGCAGTACAGTTTATGTGTATACATTTTGCATATGAACTGTGTACATATACATAATACCTTTGTGTAATTATGCATCTTTTCTATATATGCACAGGAAATTTCCACTCTGTAAATGTAATAAATATTTTTTAGAATATTTAAAAAAAACTGACATCTAAACCATTTTTTGTAGCCTGTGAATATTCTTCAGGACCCTAAAGTTCTTTGGTCATTTGCTCCTAGTTTTGGCTCCAACATGAAAAAGATGATTTGTAAAAGCTCATTAAGAAAATCCATTGCTTCTTTCTTTTTCCCTTGTCCTGCTCTAGGCCGTAGTGTGTTTATTACCCTTCAAGCTGTATCTGTTTCATGGGTGAATTATTTTAGCTCAGTGCTTTCTCAAATATTAGATTTACTTTTAGATCTCTGAGTGACTATATGTACAGATGTATATATAAAGAGAGATAGTTCTCCACTTCTTAACTCATTTTGAACTGCATGTGTGTGTCCCTTCAGAATATGCTGGTTCACATGGTGTTCGATGATGAACACCATAGGGAAAATGATTGTTAAAGCTGTGCCTACCACCATCCCCTCCCCTTGGTACATTTTGTATCACTGAAGGCAATCAGCAAAAATGAAAGTCTGCCTAAATCCAAAGACCTCATACTAGCTAAAAAGTGACATTGTTGAGCTATGCAATCCAAAGAGGAACACAACGAGTTTATTTTTTTTGAGACTAATCTGAGGAAGCTGGAATTGACTGTGAAGAGGTGGCCCTTCATAATGAATTCACCTGTTCCAGTGTTGTGTTCCCTTACAGGCTTGAGCCCAAAACGTAGTTAACTAGTTAACATATTAATTTGTCATATTTATTTTCTTACAGCACCTTTCATGTGAGCAATTCACAGCATTTCGTCCACCCCACACCTGACTCCCTCATGAAAGTTCACCTTCTCCCTGCCATCTCTATCTCTATTTCTCAATCCTTTCTAGAGGTGCTGAAATATGGTTGAAATAGCGTAGGTTGGAATGGCAGATCTACTTCTTAGCTGTGTGACCTTAGAAAGCTACCTAACCTCTCTGGGCCTTACTTTCCTCAGCAATGAAATGGAGGAAATAATGTTTGCCTCGCAAGGCTGTTGTGAGAATATAAAATAATACATAAAAAGCACCAATCACATTGCCTAATGTGCCATAAGTACTTTAAAATTGTGGCTGCCTTTGTTATTCCTGTTTTAATTGCTACCTTGGACTATGAGTTCCTCAAATGTGAAAGGCTCTTCCCTTCTCTTACCTCCAGCTTGAATTGAGCAGTCCTCAGAACAAACAAGAGCTTAGTTAATACTAGTTGACTATAAAACATTAATTTTTTTTTCAGTATTCCAGGGTACTATTTAGAGCAATCCCCTAAAATAAAAATTAATTAGATGATACCTGAGTAGTTCTATTATCACATTAACCCTTCCATCCTCTTAAAAGCATGAAAGGCCATAATGGTTTAGACCATTACATAGCTTTTAAATGCCATTATGGTATATTGTTGGGCAAACCACAGCAGAGTGATTTTCTCCCCAAATGTGGGCTTTATTCAAGGGCTTTCCATGAATTCTGAATATTTGGGGAATCAAAATTCTAGTAGCCCTGGATTTCTGTGGAAATGTTGAGAAAAGAAATGATCTGGAAGGATCTCAGAAGTCATGTAATCTATTGGTTCTCACACTCAGCCACACATAAGAATCACATGGACAGGTTTGGAAAACGCTGATGCCTAGTTCTCCAGTATAATTAGTGTTGGGGGGAGGCCTGGAAGTTCCCCAGGAAGATCTCACATACAACAAGGATTGAGAATCATTCATCCAACCCATTGGCCTAACATCTCAGATGGGAAGAGGGAAGCACAGAGAGGTGAAAAGGTGGGGCATGTTTGTACTAATAACACCCAGCTAGTGAGTCATAGAAGGGCCTGAGACCCAGGTATTCTCTATCCAGACATCAGAACATTGAGAAACTTCTTTTCGTGGGTGGTCTGTGGCCCCAATAGCTGCTATGGAATGGTTGCAGGGCTCAGACAGCTCTGGTTTATGGTTTCACAGGGAATGGTTAGCATTGTGCACTTGAAAAAAATATGACACAGAATGACCTTCAGGGGTCAAATGATGTGGATGTGTTAAGTCTGAATCCCTTCAGTGGCATTTTTCTAGATTTCTCTTTAGTAGAGGTAACAAGGCATCCTTATGCTAGGGGCTCAGGGACATATATATGGCCCTTACTCATGTTATGTCTCAGTTTTCTTCCCATTTGCATGAACCTGGACAAATCAATCTCCTAGTCTGTGAAATATGCAGGGTTGCTGGGAGGCTTAAACACCCACTTATCTGGTTACGGGAACGAGAGTCGTTTCTGGTTTGCTTTCTGAAATTGTGACGCAGGAAGCCTAGGTCTTCAGAGCTCTCCACTCCTGCTTTGTGCTTTTTTGCTTTCACCATAGCAACACTGTTTCTGGTCCCACGTGTTCCTCCTGGCTGTCTTCCCTGTCAGAGCCCACATGCAGGAAAGGACCTGTAGTAAAATCATTTACTACGGAACACAAAGCTTCCTACTGCAGTGGAGATGTTATATAACAGAAGATGTTTGCATTTTAAGCTTTGTCTCTAATTGTGGAAAGAAAAGGTTTGCTATGCCCAAAGGAGGAACCTAAGGCCTCAGAGAGGATGGGAGCTGGATGAGTGGTCCCAAGGGTCTCTCCACACCCTGCCCTGCCCAGGGTCTAGACGAAATTGTGTTTCATGAGCATTGTGTTTGTGGGCACCTGAGGGGGCATGGCCCACCCTGCAGGCTCTTTACTGATAGAGTTGCTGAGAGAACAAGAGGAGGGCCAAACTCTCCAGTGCAGATTGAATCACTGCAGTAGTGTCCTAGGGCTGCATGACAAAGCACCACAAGCTGGGTGGCTTAAAACAACAGAAATGTATTGTCTCACAGTTCTGGAGGCCAGTGTATGAGATCAAAATGTCAGCACCTGCTCCTTCTGGACTCTCCAGGGAAGAATCCTCCCTTGCCTCTTCCAGCTTCTCGCTGCTTGTGGCCTCCACTCCAGTCTACACCCCTGTCTTCACATCACCTTGTTCTCTGTGTGTGTCTGTCTCAGAAATGCCTCTGCCTCTCTCTCATAGTTACAATGCATGGATTACCCACATAATCTAGGATAAATCTCTACTCTCAACGTCTTTTAACTTGATCACATCTTTTGACATACGAGGTGATATCCACCCTTTGGTCATACACGGTAAAATTCACAGGTTTCAGGGATTTACGATATGGATGTATCTTCAGGGACACCATTCAGCCTGTTACGTGGCATGAACAGATATCAAATCTCAAGTCCCTTATCAGAAAGTATTATGACTGGGGTTTTGGGAAAACCCATTCTTATTGAAACTAGAGAGAAATTTGGCATTTGGAAGGGAATATAGAAAGGGCATCTACTTGGAGCAGACTCTGTGCAGGCATTTTACATGGATTATATTTGATGAGAACAAATGTCAATTGAGCACTTAGCAAAGCCAGGCTCTGTGCCATGGACTGTACATAGACTAGCTCGTTTAATCCTCACATCTATCCCACTCTCGTGTTCCCGCCTTTTACCAATGAGGGAATTTTATAAGGTTATGACTGACCCAAGGTTACCACATATAAAATGGCAATGCTGAGATTCAAGCTGCTTGACTTCAAAACCCATGTTCTATCTACAACTGTAATCTTCCTTCATCAACCACAAATTTTAATGAAGAAGTAAGAGATTAATGAAAATTCAAATTAATGAGGCACCTAGGTGGCTCAGTCACTTAAGCATCTGGCTCTTAACTTCGGCTCAAGCCATGATCTTGCAGTTTGTGGGCTCCACAAACTGCAGACCCCACATCGGGGTCTGCGTTGACAGTGTAGATCCTACTTAGGATTCTTTCTCTCTCCCACTCTCTCTGCCCCTCCCTGGCTCACGTGCTCTATCTCCCTCTCTCAAAATAAATAAATAAACTTTAAAAAATTAAAATTAATGAAGCGTATATTTTCACAATCAAGCTGTTCTTCCATTGTGTTGTGGATTTTTAAAGCTCCCACACACAGATGTGAGGGTTTTAATTTCCAACATTTCATCCAAAATGGAAGCAGTAAACAAAAAGAATTTAGAGTGTAACAAATTTGCACTTTGCTGAAAAAGCAAAAGTGAAAATTCTGCATGACAACCAGATGCCTCCAAAGGAAGAATAAGCACATTTTTAAAGAGGTTTGGGAAGAGAGCAGAGAGAGGCAGGCAAAGGAGACAAGACAGAGAGGGAATGATTTAGGCCCAATTGATGATTTTAGGGTAAAAAACCTAAATGCGTACCTAGAATGAAACCCAGGAACACTGAGGGGGAATTCTGTGATTAATTTTCAGATTAATTGTCCAGATAAAGTAAGATTAGCTGGAACTCACCAGTCCACAGGCTTAGAAGCAGACTGCTGTTGCCTCTGGGAAATGTTTAGCCTTCTCCCTCATTTGGTGAAGAAAGAGGAGCAGAGGGAAACAGAGATGAAAGACTTTTTTCTGGTCTTGTGGCCCACTCAAGACCAAGTTTTCTGGAAGTCTGTCCCTCACCCTTCTCTGCTTCACTGCTGTCAATTTGGCACAGGAACCTCCCTCCCATCAACCAACTCCTGGGAAAGGTTGTGACAAACCCATCCACTCCTGGCTCCTCTTGTGAACCTAGCAAGAGGAAAGCCTTGACTAATCTTACCCAAACAATTACCATTCACAGCCTTTGAGAGCCATGAAAATGCAAGTGATTCAGTGGGTTGGGGATTAGGAGAGTGGTGTCCTCAGTATTCTCTGTCACAGGACAGCCCTACTGTCCTAGGGAATGGGGCCTTTTTCCCTAGTATGCATCCCAAGAGGGAGCATCCAGGAGTGGTAGCCACAGAGAATGAAGGTACACTGGTCCCTTAGGTCTCCTGCATCAACCCTTACGTTATGCCCACAGCTTAGCCAGATCAACTTCAGGAGGTGAACCCTCTTTTCAGCCCCTTGTCCAAAAGTCAGCTGGGTCACTACAGTGAGCTTTTCCTACCATCTCTATCCATTAACTCCACATTTCCTTAGCAACTATTAAGCAATTGTGTTGGGTAATGATATTCATGTATTTTCTCTTTGATGCAATTATTTGGATGCAGGATATTTTAATGGAATCTGAAAGAAAATTTACTAAGCATGTAACTATTTTTATTACCAAACAAGTATGAAACAAACATCTTACCCATCCCCAAATATGAGACAAGGTGAGAAGAAGAGGGTCTAGAGGCACTTACATACAAGATTGGTGTAAAAGATGTGTAGAGATATATACCATCTTGCAGAAAGACCCCATCCTACCAGAAGTCATGTTTAGCACTTGTAACTATGAGGAAGGAAGCCTGTCAGTTAGTGCAAAATGTTTGCTGATTCTGAGAATCCACTTATATCAAGAATGATCTACATCTCAGCTTTTCTGATTTATCTCTGAAAATCATGGTGGTTTTAACTAACACTAACTTTGAACTAATATATAGATTTGTGTGCTTAATAAGGGTCTTTAGTTTGTTTTCTCTTTGTAAAATTTAAAAAATGTAATTTGTGCATTGATAATCTTGTTTTATTGGCTCTATTGGGGAGGAAGAAAAGGGAAGATTCCTTTCACACAGGAAGTATTTCTATCTCTAAATGTTCCTCAGAATTTTAAAATACACATGTAAAATATTTAATAGCATGCTAATCCTTTTTAAACTTTTTGTTTGAAAATAATTTCAAATTTAAATCTTGTAAAAATGGCATAAAAGAACACTTGACTATCTTTTACTCAGATTCATCTGACATTAATATTTTGCCCCTTTTGCCTTTTTGTTGGCTTTCTTCTGTCTGTGTCTCTATGTCCCACATCGCTCTCTCTGCCTCTATGTATATGTTTATATATGCATGTGTGTGTGTGTATGTACTTTTATCTAATCTGTCTGCATTCCAATTTTGTCTAGTGAGCTAGTAACATCTTTCATAGCATTTCTTCCAGTACTTGATCCAGTCTAGGATGACGTATTATATTTAGTTGTCATGTGTCTTTATTCACATTTCTTCTGGAACATTTCTGCACAGTTTTTTTGTCTTTTATGGCATCGACATTTTGAAATTATAGCCTCTCTCTGTCTCTTTTAATACTGAGTTCCTCCTTTTGGGTTTGTCTGTTGCTCCCTCATGACTAGATTTAGATATATACATTCCCAGACAGAGTACCACATGGGTGATGTCTTCATCTCAGGTTATCACAATATCATTTAAATCTTTTCAAATTCATTTCAAATCTTTCAAATCATTTCAAATCTTTTCAAATTTGAGATGAATGGTGTTGCCTTATTAGTTATCAACCAGTCCTTACAATGTTTTTTTTAACATACTGTTTTCTTTCTTATTGTGAAATCAATACCACCTTTTTCAAAATAGTCAAACAATACAAAAAGGATTTGAGCATAAAAAATGTATTCTAGCAATACGCATGTTGTATAACTAGCAAATGGCTCTGTTCTTCAGTCTGTGAGCCCAGCCTGTCTCCAGCTTCTCAGCCACCAAGATGGACTCATCGTAACTTACCCCCCATGCCAGGGCTGGGGAGTAGATTACAAAGGGAAATAGAGGAGATCAGGCCAAGAATATTAACCAGTATCATTAACTGGTCACAAGAAGAGCAGTAACTGGTTTATTAAGCAGCTCCCACATGCCAGGCACTGTGCTAAACTCTTCACTCCTATTATGTCACTTGATCCTCAACACAGCCTATGAGATATATTCCATCTCTAGACTGTCTGAGGTTACATGACTTGCCCAAGGCCACATAGGGCAAGGGCAAAACTGTCATTTTAACTCCAGCTTCTGACACCCAAGCCCCCTCACACTCCTTTTTACCAAAAGTTATACTTTGCAGGTTCTGATAGCCCACCCACCTACCCCTTCATGACTCCTAGCACGAGAAGGAAAAGAAAGGCAATGGCACCTCAAGCAGGACTGGTGGGAGCTGTCAGCCACTGAGGTGGTTCCCCAGGCTGAACTTCCAGTTGCAGTGAACTGTGCCCAGTGGGCTCTGCTCACTGTGACAGCCTGACCTCTTCTAAAGTAGCGATGGATTCAGTCTCCATGGCAGACTTCGTTTGGAGGAGAGAAGAGCACCAGCATCCTAGAAGGAGGGGTCAGTGGCGAAAAGGTTGGGGTTACACTGGAATGTGACCTGTGAAGCTGATGTGATAGAAGCTGAGCATTTGCAAAGTCAGGGCTTGGGTTCCATCACAGAAGCTTCAGAAGCCAGATTCTTTATCATATTCCTATTCAGCACATTTGTTCTGTGAAGCAACCTGATGTTTCTCCAAAAGACAGTTCAGGGAGGCCAGCCCTATAAACAAGGTCACACATAAACAGCATTTGATAAAAAGAAAAAAAGAATTATTTTAACATTGACATCCTATGCTGTGATAATAACCTTGACACCATTTCTTTGTTCTCTAACTCACCACAGTAAATTAAAACACAGTCTGCGGTTTTATTTTTTTAAGTTTATTATTTATTTTGAGAGAGAGTGCAAGCAGGGGAGGGGGAGCAAGAGAGGTAGAGATAGAGAGACTCCCAAGCAGGCTCAATACCGTCAGCGCAGAGCTCAGATCTCAGGAACCATGAGATCATGTCCTGAGCCGAAATCAAGATTCGGATGCTTAACTGACTGAGCTACCCAGGTACCCCAAGTCTGCTGTTAAAAAAAAAAATCTTATTTTTAAGAACTGTGAGAGGGACACCTGAAATTCATCTGAATTGACGCTTTTTTTTTTTTTAAATTTTTTTTTTTCCAACGTTTATTTATTTTTGGGACAGAGAGAGACAGAGCATGAACGGGGGAGGGGCAGAGAGAGAGGGAGACACAGAATCGGAAACAGGCTCCAGGCTCCGAGCCATCAGCCCAGAGCCCGACGCGGGGCTCGAACTCCCGGACCGCGAGATCGTGACCTGGCTGAAGTCGGACGCTCAACCGACTACGCCACCCAGGCGCCCCTGAATTGACGCTTTTATCCTTCTGATTACTTAGTGCCATCCAAAAATGGTGTTCTAGAGTTTTGGCCATAACTTGGCTGACTCAGCATGACCACTGAATATAGAGAGGAGCAGAGATAGGCTCACAGGCATCTGGTTTCAGGCAGTCAGAGCAGAAACCAATTTCAGGATGGATCCTGGAAGTGTTATGACTGAGAGTAGTAGTACTTTTTGGAATTGGAAGGAACGTCAGTGAGTGTTGAATCCAACTCCCTTACTTTTTATATGTGAAAACTGAGACATCGAGGTATTGATGGGGATACAGTATAATGTTGTAATGGCCACTGGAGCCAAACTGAATGGTTCAAGGCCAGTGCCACCACTTAGTGTGTGACCCAGCTAACATCTCTACAGCTCGCTTTCCTTGTAAAGCCTTGTAAACTAAGATGAGGCTACTACAAAGGATTGTTTATATAGATTGACTTAATACATACAAAGCACCTGCAACCATGCCTGGCTCATAGTAATCATTCAGTGAGTGCTAGTGTTGGTTATAGGACTGTTTTAAAGATGATTGCAACAAAGATTGTTATAAAGATTTAACGAAGTAATACATACAAAGCAGTTGGAACTACTAATGGCCCAGAGTAATCACTCAGTGAGTGCTAATGGTTCTTACAAATGACTCACATAAGGTTACACGGACAACTGGTCTTCCCAGGTCAAGAGAACCTCTTACCCTTCAAGTTGACTCCTGCTTGGTAATAAATATGTGGCAGAGCACCACTGTTTTTTGTGGAAATTGAAAGGGACAAGATTTTCTTGGGCAGGAAAACCAAGAAGGAAATGAATTCTCCAGGAAAGCTCACATAGCTTGGAATACTTCTACTTTCCCTGTCCTCTGTTTCTGGTGTTCTGTCCTCTAAGACTTGCCTTCCAGATAAAACTCTTCTCTTTGCTCAAAAGCCACTCTGTCAGATTCACTCTCTATGCTGGTGCCAGGCAGGTTTCTGGGCTCTCTACCCGGTTCTAGAAAATCTATCTGGGTTTGAGGCAGAGCCTCATTTGTTTAATAGTTTCATAATGTTTTACTCTTTGATAGAGCAAAACTCCCTCAGTACTCTTCTTTTTTTTTCAGTTTTATTGGATAATCTTACTCATTTTTGTTGACTTTTTAAAAAAAATGTTTATTTGTTGAGAGAGTGAGAGAGAGTGGGGGAGCAGAGACAGAGAAAGAGGGATAGAGAGAGTCCCAAGCAGGCTCCGTGTTGTCAGCACACAGCCAGACGCAGGGCTGGATTCATGAACCGTGAGATCATGACATGAGCCAAAATCAAGAGTCAGACACTTAACCGACTGAGCCACACTTTTTTTTGTTTGTTTTTGCTTTTGGAAGATATTACATTCATACATGTTCAAGGTATAAAACAATACCCAATGAAAAATCTCCCACCCCTGCCAGACTCTCTAGCCATCCAATTCCCCTCGCTGGAAGCAAATCAATTTAAGCAGTTTCTTAAGTATTTTTCCAGAGAGATTCTATGTATAGATAAGCAAATAGTTAAATATATTCTCTTTTTCTTCTTTAAAGCATAAACTTATCCATTTGTTTTCACAAATGAAAAGTAGTAGTATTTCCCTGAACCCCATCCCCTAAAAACCTATTTAAACTTTAAAAAAAAATTTTTAAGGGGTGCCTGGGCGGCTCAGTTGGTTGAGTGTCCGACTTGGGCTCAGGTCATGTTCTCATGGTTCATGGGTTCAAGCCCTGCGATGGGCTCTGTGCTGACAGCTCAGAGCCTGGAGCCTGCTTCAGATTCTGTGTCTCCCTCTCTCTCTGCCCCTCCCCTGCTTGTGTCTCTCTCTGTCTCTCAAAAACAAATAAATGTAAAAAAAATTTTTTTTAATTTTTTTAAGTTTATTTATTTATTTTGAGAGAGATAAAGACAGTACAAATGGAGGAGGGGCTGATAGAGAGAGGGAGAGAGACATAATCCCAAGCAGGTTGCCATACTGCCAGCACAGAGCCTGATGCGGTGCTCAAACCCACAAAGCCCTAATATCATGACCTGAACCAAAACTAAGAGTCAGACGCTTAATTGACTGAGACACCCAGTGCCCCAAAAAACTATTGAAACTTTTACTGAAATGACTTTAAATTTACAAATGAATCTGTAATAATTAAAATTTATTATACTATTTAGTTGTCCCATCTGGGAATATGGCATGTATCTCTATCAATTCAATTCTTCTGTTACATCATTCAGCAAAATTCTATAAGTTCTCCTCAATTGGATTCTGAATATTTACTCCTGGGAATTTTTTTGTTTTCAGTGTAAGGAGGAGTCATTTCCTGCTTATATTATTTTATTATAAATTTTTATTTGTAAATTATTTGTAAATTATTAGAAATTATTTTACTATAAATTTATTACAAATTTATATTTATTTTTAAACCTCACTAACTTAATCAAATCTTATTACTTCTGTTGTTTTGTCACTAATTTTCTTGTGCCATCCTTGTGCAGAGGTTGAAACTAGATGGACTATTTTCAAATCCTGCTCTGCCACTTAACAGCTTTGCAACTGTGGGGAAATTATTAAACTCTTCTCTATGCTTCTATTTCTTCATCTATAAATTGGGATAAATATACTATCTACTTCATAGAATTGTTGAAGCAAATAAATAGCTGAATTCAAATGAAACTCTTAGGACAGTAAGGGTGGCTGTGTGGTTCAGTCGGTTAAGCTCTGACTTCAGCTCAGCTCATGATGTCACAGTTCATGGGTTCAAGCACCACGTGGCACTCTGTGCTGACAGCTCAGAGCCTGGAGCCTGCTTCGGATTCCATGTCCCTCTCTCTCTCCCTGGCCTTTCTCCACTCGTGCTCTCTCTCTCTCTCTCAAAATTAAATAAACATTAAAAATTTAAAAAAAAAAAGAAAGTCTTAGAACAGTATATGGAACATTAGTCATCTGTAAAAGTTAGCTGTTATTAAAATTATGATAATTTTGCTCTCCCTTTGTGATTATTGTATCTTTTTTTTGTTTCATACTTACTGCATTAGGTAAAATTTGTCTTCTTTCTTTCTCTATTGTTTTGCTATTATATATGATGTTTGGAGTTGATTAGAAATAAATGTACTTAATTTAGAATGTAAACTTTTACTCTTAGATATTAAGCATTTTTTAAGTAACAGATATATCAAATTTTATTAAATGCCTGTCTATTCTTTACTTGCATTATCATGTATTTCCCCTTTGTTCTAGTGGTATGATATATTTTACTAACTGATAACAAAAATCAAAACATCTTTATAAATGATAAACTGTTTGATTATGGTGTATTATTCTTTAAATATTCAATTGAATTTGATTTGGTAGAATTTAAAACCTAGAATTTTGTACTCACAAATTAAATTATTCTGTAGGTGCTTCTCTGTGTGTGTGTGTGTGTGTGTGTGTGTGTGTGTGTCTGTGTGTGTCTGTGTGTTTTACCAGTTTATGCTGGCCTTAAAAAATAAATCAGGGGGGTGCCTGACTGGTCCAGTTGATAGAGCATCCAACTCTTGATCTTGGGTTTGTAAATTCGAGCCCCACATTGAGTGTAGAGACTACTTAAAAAATAAATGTTGCTAAAAAAGAAAAGCGATTAGAAAACTTTCAGTCACTTTTCTGTGCATCAGTATGAGAATTATTTGTTCCTTTGTCATATTTATCTTAATATATTAAAAGAATTCAGTCAACCTCACTTTAGAATCTTTATACTATTACCGCTGACTTTAATTGTCTCCCTGGTGTACAAACAGCTCTTCATAGATAACATTTCCAATTTTCAGCAAATGTGTAAATTGTACTTTTGCTACAAATGAGTATAAACTGCAGAATGGTGGCATCTGTCAGGCACAATGCTGAGGCACACAGCTTGTGCAGCAGAGTGGAGAGCCAGGCGCAGGCTCTGTTAGAAAGAATGGAATGTGGAATGACCATCCAGCACCAGAGAAAGGTCACAAGTTCACTGGAATATGTGAGAGCTCTGCCTCCTGAGTGAAAGGGCAGTTATATATAATAGTCCACATGGGTCACAGGGTGGAATCTGAGGCCTGATAGCCTGCAGCCTTTTCTGAGTTTCACCAGCTACCTAGGTGCCTTTGGGTAAGTCACTTTCCTGCCCTAAGCCTCAGTTTCCCCATCTGTAAATGGGAATAATTTGTAGTACCTAGTTCATAAGGTGAAAATTAAATGAGTTGATTTACAGAAAGGGTTTAGTGCAGTGCCTGGTGCATAATAAGCATAATGTTACTGTTAACCATCATTATGATTGTTCTTCACAGGGTGACAGAGACATGAAGAGCACAATAACAGTGGATAGTATCATAGTGACTGGAAACATTGTTGTACTGTAGAAGTGGTCGTATAATAGTTTTCACTAACTCTAGGGTTGTTCTGAGCTTTTCAGTTCCTCTGAATAAGCTACCAAAAATTCTAGAATTCAAAACTCTGCTAGAAACATAAAAAAGCTAAGAACCTTGACTGCAGACTGACCACAGGACTCTTTGGAATGTGCCTGAGGTGCACTTTGGCTATCTCCCCAAGTTCATGTGTGCACCACTGCAGAGAGGGCAGTTCTAGGGTTCTGCTTTCCAAGCCACAGTTTCAGTGAACGGAAGGTAGGAAGAGCCTCCTGTAAGGAGTTAATAATGATTTAGTATATGATAAGGTTGTCATTACAAATTACGAAGGAAACAGAAAATTATCCAATAATTGACTCTTTGGGAAAACATTGTAGTATACAAAAATAAAGTTTAGAAATTCTATATTAATTATAGTTAAGTGTTAACTGTTAACATACTTATAAGTCTAAGGTCCCACAACTTCTGACCTCTCTAATCATAAAAGCAATGAAATAAATTTTTAAAATGCAATATCCATGAATTTTGAAGATGTATTTTTCAAGAACCAACAAAGCACCTGGGAACTTAAGTGGCAAACAGGGAAAATAACTGAAGCATAGGTAACAGGTGAAAAGCTAGTGTACTTACTGTATATAAAAGTATTGCAAATTAATTAGATAAAGATAAATGCCTTGAAATAATAAGATATAAGGACACCATTAAATGATAAGATGGCCATAAACATATGAAAAAACTTCCTCTCAGGAAGAATAAATAAATGGCCATTGAAAATTATATATTATTTTCCATCTTTCACATCAACATTCATTTTTTTAAAATAATAATGTACACTATCATTAAGAAAGATGAAGTGGGGCGCCTGGGTGGCTCAGTTGGTTAAGCGTCTGACTTCAGTACATATAATAACTGAAGTCTCGGGCGCCTGGGTGGCTCAGTCGGTTGAGCATCTGACTTCAGCTCAGGTCACGATCTCGAGGTCCGTGAGTTCGAGCCCCGCGTCAGGCTCTGGGCTGATGGCTCAGAGCCTGGAGCCTGCTTCCGATTCTGTGTTTCCCTCTCTCTGCCCCTCCCTCTTTCATGCTCTGTCTCTCACTGTCTCAAAAAATAAATAAACGTTAAAAGAAAAATTTTTAAAAAGAAAGATGAAGTGGTGTGCTGTCAAAGCCTGCTTGGGGAGGCCAATTTAACAAAGAGTCAATGAATTGACTCCCATGTTCACTTCTAGGAATATGTCCACAGCAAATAATCAAAGATGTGGAAAAAGATATATATGCAAGAATATTATGGCATTGTTTGGAATAGCTACAGAACCTTCGATTCTCCAAAAAGAAAAAATTTAAATGTCCTATGATAATAAAAGGATCAAATCAATTATGGCTAAGTTCAGTCAATGGGATTTATGCCACATTTTATAAATAACATTTTAAAATCTTACCTTAGGACATGGGAAAACATTTATGATCAAATATTAAATGAAAAGGGGCAAAAATAAAAATTACGTGTATAGCGTAATCTCATTTAATAATGAATAAATAGATATGTGTAAGTGCAGGACTATGCTCAGAACTGTTAGTCATTGATTTTGTTACAATATTAAAATACCTCTGTGCCCTCTGATCAATAGGGACCATCCATCCTTCTGGACCAATCATTCCCTAGGAACACAAACACATTACCCACAATTTAGCAGCTAAAAAGTTATAGATCCCACTCCAGCTGTTAGGCCTGCTTCCATTCTGATGGAGGCTCTGATAAACCAGTTGTTAGATACTCTTAATACAGACCTCTTAAAATAGACCCTTGACCTGGTGCCTTATTGTGGAAGGGGAATTGGGGTGGGGAAGGGGAGACAGAGATTCACTTAGTAAATAAGTAACAAAATGCCCTTATAGTTAGCCAAACTCACACTGTCTTAGAAGATCTTTTAGTCATTTTTTTTCAGGTTCTATCATTGTATTCCAACCATGGAAAGATCACAGTGTGAGAGATTAAAGAGTTGTATGGCTAGCTTGGCCAGCTAGTCCTGTCCCACCAGCAGCCACAGGCATGAAGTCACTGTCCTTATCCCTGAGGCTTAGTACCTCAGGGTGCTATAGCACCTTCTAGGACTTTGTCCCTCCTGGTTTTTTTTTTTGCCTCCTGGCCTCACAACTTTTTGGATGTTTTAGTCCCTTTGATTGCTCCTCCGGAGTCTGCCCTCTCATTTATATAGCCTGTGAGTTGGGTTACCACTCATTTTCAGTCATACCCATTTTGAGTGCAGAATGGGGAGCAAGAGACAGTTGAGATTTTGAAGGAGAAGATGGAAAGGGCAGAGGCTCTCACAATTTCTCATTCTGAAGCAACCAGATCCTTCAGGCTCACAGTCTTCTGCTCTTGCTAGCATTTCTCCATACCCCCTCATTACATCATACAGGCAGGTAGAGGAACAGAGGTTCCAGGAAGGAAGAGGTGGGAAGGAAGCCCATTGCGTCACATAAGTTAACTACATACAACACATCAACATCTTAATGGTGATTATCTTTGAGGATGTATTTTCTTCTTTTCATCTGTATTTTGTAGTTTTTATAAAGCAAGAGAATATTATAAATAAAATAACATAAAATGATAGATCAATTGAATCAAAATATCTGGGGATAGCATTTGAACATCAATTTTTTTTTTTAAGCTCCCAAGGTGACTCTAATGTTTAGCCAGTGTTGAGATCCAAGGATATAGTCAACCTCTAATTTCACAAAACAGGCAGCTGAACCCAAATAGGTTCACAGTAACACACTTGGATAATATGCTCATTGTTCAAAAAGAGGATTCTTTATGAGATTCAGATTTGAGTGAGAATTCACATCTCTTAGTTACTGAGAAGTCATTTCTGTTGCCATTGTTTTAGATCTCATAATATTAAATGTATAAAGTTCTGATAATACAGTATAAACCAGCCTTACTTTAACCATACATCTATATTTGATAGTTGACAGAAGCTGTTCATTTAACTCCACTTAAAATCCTAGTGATAAGCCTTACAAAATTATTTAAAGGAGAAGACTCCTTCTTTCACTACTTTTCATAACTCTTTTCCCAAGGATTATGAAAAATGAGACTTAAGTTCTTTTCTTTTTTTTTATAAATTTTTTTTAACGTTTATTTATTTTTGAGACAGAGAGAGACAGAGCATGAACGGGGGAGGGGCAGAGAGAGAGGGAGACACAGAATCGGAAGCAGGCTCCAGGCTCTGAGCCATCAGCCCAGAGCCCGACGCGGGGCTCGAACTCACAGACCGCGAGATCGTGACCTGAGCCGAAGTCGGACGCTCAACCGACTGAGCCACCCAGGCGCCCAAGACTTCAGTTATTATATGCACTCTGTTCAACTTGCCAAATGGAAAAGAATATGCTGATGCAATCATATAAACACATAATTATCAAGTATCTACAATACATCCAACACTACTCTAGCTTCTACTATCTAATATTAGAGATTTTTTTCTCCTGTAATAAAGGCAAAACTATACTACCAAAATTCTAGTACAGACATATAAAGAGTGATTATTCACTAGGTTTGGCTTCATGCTCTGCCTTTTATTACACAACAACGAAACCATGGCAAGAACAGACATCTTTAAAAACACATGGAGACAGCCATTCAGGAACTTATTGTCAATTTGTGACTGTGGACAGAAAGCAAGTGTAGAAATTTTCAGGGTCAGTTCAAATTTAAAGAAAATTTAAACAAGTAAGAGATCATGTCCAATCTGAATTAACTATTGATAAAGAGGGAGAAAGAGAAGTCAAGACAACAAGGACATCCATGGAAGACCAGCTGACAGAATGTGTCTGCAACAAGGCTTCAGGAACAATGCAAAGCAAAGGGACTACAGAGTGACAGACTTGTTCAATCTCTAACGCTGGAACAGACAAACTAAATTTGTTTTCTTAAACTGTTTTCAGGAAATCAAGGCACTAGGAGCATTTTTTAAGTGGCTACAGTAGAGGGCCACTTGAAAAATGTCTTTTAGAGGACCCAAGGAAGACCTCCTTCTCCAACCCCTTCCAGCCCAATAGTCATTATTCATCAACAGTAGGTGATTTGTTATTTGGTTCTCCACAGAAATGAGAAAGACATGTAGAACCTCAATCATGAAAGGAACCTTAGCGGCCAACATTCTATTCAGCACAGGTATCTAATTAACAGCATCCCAAGCTTTGTTGGTCAGAACCCACTTAAACTTGGGTAGTGATGAGAAGCACACTAGCTCGCAAGATAAGCTCTTCTAGTTTTGAATAGCTCTAGTTATTTGAAGTCTCAATTCGGTCAATTTCTACTCACCTGAAACTACCCACCACTAGTTCTCCCTGTGCATCTACAGAAAACAAATCTAAATCCTCTTCCAGTTTTCCAGTATTTGAAAATGGTGCTCATGTCTTCCCTCAGCTAACAAACTCTGACTTTTCACCAATTCCTCACCTCCCAGAGTCCCCAGGTAAAATGACAAATACTTGATGTATACACCTCCCATTTTTGGAAAGTGAAAAAGATAGGTTGAGGGATGTATTTGATCTACAAAAGAGTTGGGGGTATTGAAGGAAGGGTGGTTGAATAACAACACTTGGCTTCCTTTGCAATTTCCAAAGGCCAACAAAGCTAGCACAGTCCTTCATAAAATTCATTTAAAATTTATACCTGCCTAATTGCCAGAGAACTTACTGACACAGTATTTTAACATCAAGATATCCACAAGACTCCAATGGCTGAGAAACCCCATTGAAAATGTGTGCTAAATCACTCAATCGATCCATTCATTGAACGGATACTCAAAGCCCTATGCTTTGAAAATTCAGTTCTTCTTAAGAATTAGTATTATTAAAATGAAAGTTCATTCTATGAAAATACATTCTAGAGAGGCATCACTATTGAAGTTCAACACAGACATGCTTCTTAAAATAGTAAATTCCATTTTCCAGTGCCCCCAGACCCCACCTCACCACCACCCCAGGTTCAATAGAGATGCCAACTGTGGAATGACATTCACAGGTCAGAAGAAGCACCCCGAGGAACACAGTGCAGCTGAGATTCAAAGAAACACAACAAGTGCTACATCACAAATCTAGTTATTAAGAAAGGTCTGATGGTGGCCAGATATTTACCCTAGAGATAATATTGTTGCAAGACTTCCTCCCCACAGAATGAAATCTCCTTTTCTACTCCCAGGGCATGAAAGTTGCTTTGAGTACTTGTTCTCTCAGCTGGCATATGCAGAAAATTTGGAGTTATTTTTCTCTTTAAAATGTTAGAAAGAAACTTTTTCCTCCTTTCATATGACTGGTACTTTATAAAACACTCTTAAAGCTTCAGCCAATACACCCTGAGGGACTGGAGGAAAAAACAGGAGAAATACCAAAATGTTTCAGCTCACAAGATCTCTGTAGCCTGCCCAGCAATGCAAAGGGTGTCATTAAGGACATAGAAGACAGAGAGTACTATCTACACTAAAGAAGTAATATTAATAATAATTGACATGGTTTCAGTGCTTACTCTGTGCAGGCATTGCTATAAGCACCTTACATGGATTAACTTATTTAGCTCTCCAGACAGCCTTACCAGGTAATTACTATTCTCACGCATTTGACAAATGAAGAATATGAATAGAGAGGTTTAGCACTGCACCCAAGGTCACACAGCCAACAGGTAAGTGGCAGTGCTAGGGTTCAAACTCTGGAAGTTGGGTCTATGACCTTATGGTTTTTCTATGTTGCCTCCAAGTAAGTATGCAGTGTGTCACATGACATATATAATGAGTCGGATGAAACTACTTTTGTTTCAATTCCATGTATCAATGATTTTAAACTTGTTTCTGTACTTCCAAAGACTTCCAGACTGACTTTTAATTCTGTCCAGCAGGACTGACACCATTCTAGTTCAGGGACCAGGTCAAGGCCCACAGAGACTCTTCATCACCAGTGGGTGGCAACATTGTCACATGGAGCCATCAGGGTACAGTGTAGGCCTGGCATCCTTCCTAAAATTACAAAGGCCTCACCACCTTATGGATAAGTCATTCCAAGCAGCTCCCAAAATGCAATTTCTCTACTATCCCTAAAACACCCAGGATAATCCTGCAGGAGGAGAGAGGAATCTGAATTAGGAGAATGCCCAAGAAACTATTCATTTAAGTGATTCTTCATCTTGCCATAGCACTGGTATATTTCTGTTGTCAATTGCACATTTGTATTCCCTCTAGGGTGTGTCTTTCTTAAACACAGAGACTCTACAACCTTTGTCCCAGCAATTTCACTAGCCTAAGGGTAGATGTTGAGTAAATGGATGAGTGATTAAAATTCAATTCCTCACAGGCAATCAATTCCACTGCAAGCAACAGTTTAAGAAAGATCTACAAAGTCTTCTGTTGGATCTAGACTTCATGGTGATTCTAGAGTGGGTGATCCACCCAAGCATCCTCAGGATAGAATGAACTGAAGAAAGCCTCTCAAGACCATTCTTTAGACTCTTGACACTGCAATGCCTAATCTATTTTCACATTGGCCCGACTCTTCCACAAAACGGTCACAGCTTAAGCAGAACAAGTGTCAAGCTGACCTCTAGGTAAATTTCAATAAAATAAGCCAGTAACTGATGCAGGCAATGGCTTTCCCAAGAAACTCCTCCATAATAACTCAAGGACAGAACTAGAAAAGGGCCTACATTTGTGTAAATCTGAGAAATTCTGAGGAAGGTCCTCTAATCCCAAACATTTCTACTGGCCTGTCATATGTCTGAGATTCAAAGAAACACAAGTGCCACTATTAAAGAGGTAGGCACTTAAGGTTAGGTAGACAATTTGTGATACCTCCAGAAAACTTTCAGGGTTTTTAACCATGAAAAATGAGGGAAATAGATGATTGTAAGAATGCCTATCCTTCCAGTTTTTAGGTGAAAATTGATACAATTTTAAAATATGTATCTGGTTTTATTTATTTATTTATTCATTTATTTATTTATTTATTTATTTATTTTGAGAGAGAGAGAGATTGAGCACAGGCAGGGAAGGGACCGAGAGAGAGGAGAGAGCAAGAATCCCAAGCATTCTCCGCACTGCCAGTGTGGAGTCCCATGTGGGGCTCAAACTCACAAACTATGAGATCATGACCTGAGCCGAAGTCAGACGCTTAACCAACTGCACCCGGGTGCCCCTGTACCTGTTTTTTTAATCTAGGGTATTTGTAAAGGGAAGAATTAGAAAAAGACATATATATTTTTTCTTTTTCAATACTTTGTCAAATATCCAGGACTTGTTTTCTCAGTTATAGACATAACTAGGCTCTGTTTACCCATTTAGTAATATCATGTTATTAAAGTATTTTTTTAATGTTTGTTTATATTTGAGAGAGAGAGAACACATGAGCAAGTGAGTGGGGAGAGGCAGAGATACAGAATCCAAAGCAGGCTCAGAGCTGCAAGCTGTAAGCACAGAGCCCAACACGGAGCTCGAACTCATGAGCAGTGAGATACTGACCTAAGCCAAAGTCAGATGCTTAATTGACTGAGTCACCCAGGTGCCCCAGTAGTAGCCTGTATAAAGCTTATAAGACATACCCCTCAGCAGTTAAGGAAAAGACTTGACTTACTTCAATAATTTTTAAAAACATAAACTCATCTAGAGAATTTGGAAAATATAGAAATTTCTAAAGAACATCCAAGAGATGATCTCTGTTGTCTTTTTGATGCATATTCTTCCAATCTTCCATATTTCATGTTTATACATATACAACAATATCATTTTTATAAAACATAATCTACATCTATTCACACGCTTCTTTCTTCCTATTTGTCTCTTTTCCATTTTATCTACTTTCAGTCTCTCCCCCTCTGTGTGAATTCTGGAATTTCTCTTTATGCGCCCATACATAAGTCTGTCTGTTTTACTTTCACACAATTAGAGATGCAAGACCCATTCAAACCATGTGCTGGATGTAGTTAGATGATACTAGGTAGACAAATAGGTAGATGATAGATACATCGATAGACAGGTAAGCCAAGAAGGAAGGAAAGAAGAAAGATTTCATGTATTGCTGGTTTATTTAGATCTTCTCCATATAAATGGTTTTGTGACCTTCAGTAGAAAAAAAATTCCTTCTCTTTTAGATTCATTAAGGGCCATCATTCATCCTTCTCCTTATACTTACTATTTTATTTCTACATCACCTTTCTCATTTTCACAGGAATTCTTTGTATAGTCTTAAGTTTACAGCTAATTATTTTCATTGACCACAACTTAAATTGACTATTTCTACACATCCTCTGCAGAAACCCCTCCATTTCCTGTTTCTTAATGGCTCAGTGGTTGAGTATGACAACTCAAGGCTAGAAGGAACTCTGAAATAGGTTTTCTTCTGCCTCATACATCTTCCTGTTCCCTTGTGCTATGCCTCATGCTGCTGAATTCCTTCTACAGTACACTTCTTTGGTGGCTATCTAGCCAGCATTGGCCATCTTCAGTGTCAGGAAACTCACTACCTCTTGAGGTGGCCCATAATATTTTTACAGTGCTTTAACATTTAAAATACCCTTTTCTCTGTCATTGTCACTCACTGCTATTTCTAACTTCTGGGGTTCCATGAAACAATTTAACCATAAAATTCTTTGCTTAAAAACTTGTTTGATGGGAATGCAAGCTGGTGCAGCCACTCTGGAAAACAGTATGGAGGTTCCTCAAAAAATTAAAAATAGAACTACCCTACGACCTAGCAATTGCACTATGAGGTATTTATCCAAGGGATACAGGTGTGCTGTTTCAAAGGAGCAAATGCACCCCAATATTTACAGCAGCACTATCAACCATAGCCAAAGTATGGAAAGAGCCCAAATGTCCATCGATGGATGAATGGATAAAGAAGATGTGATATATATATATATATATATATATATATATATATATATATATACACAATGGAGTGTTAGTCGGCAATCAAAAAGAATGAAATCTTGCCATTTGCAACTACGTGGATGGAACTGGAGGGTATTATGCTAAGTGAAATTAGTCAGAGAAAGATAAATATCATATGACTTCACTCAAATGAGGACTTTAAGAGACAAAACAGATGAACATAAGGGAAGGGAAACAAAAATAGTATAAGAACAGGGAGGGGGACAAATCATAAGAGACTCATAAATATGGAGAACAAACAGAGGGTTACTGGAGGGGTTGTGGGAGGGGAGAAGGGCTAAATGGATAAGGGGCATTAAGGAATCTACTCCTGAAATCATTGCTGCACTATATGCTAACTAATTTGGATGTAAATTTAAAAAAAAAAAAAAACTTGTTTGAAAAACAACTCTATTTACAACAGCATCAAAAAATAAAATAAAATATTTAGGAATACACTTAACCAAGGATGCTAAAGACTTACACACTGAAAACTACAAAACATTGCTGAAAGGAATTAAAGAAGACACTAATAAATGGGAAGACATCCTGCATTTCATGGATTAGAAGATAATATTGTTGAGATGTCAGTGCTACCCAAAGAAATCCACAGATTCAATGTAATCTTGATCAAAATTCCAATTATACTAGATAGAAAAATAAATATTAGATAAGGAAAGAAGAGAAAGAAGAATTTATTGTTTACATAGATCTGCATATAAATGGTTTTGTGACCTTCAGTCAAAAATTTTTTTCTATTTTTGTAGAAACAGAAAAATCAATCCTAAAAAGCCATGTGGAATCTCAAGGAGTCCCAAACAGCCAAAATAATCTTACAAAAGAAAAATAAAGTTGGAGGTTTCAACACTTCCAGATTTCAAAATATACTACAAAGCTACAGTAATCAAAACTCTGTAGCACTAACATAAAGTCAGGCATATAGATCCATGTAACAGAACTGTGAGCCTAAAAATAATCCCAGACATATAAATCAACTGATTTTCAACAAGGGTGCCATGACCATTCAATGGGGAAGACTAGTGCTGGAACAACTGGATAGTCATATGTAAAAGAAGAAAAATCAGACCCTTACCTTAATACCATATACAAAAATTAACTCAAAATCGATGAAAGATACAAACATAAGACCTAAAACTATAAAAATCTTAGAAGAAGTTATAGGGGAAAAGCTCTGTGACATTAAATTTGACAGTGATTTCTTGGATATGATGACAAATGTATAGACAACAGAAGAAAAAGTAGACAAGTTGAACTACATCAGAGCTAAAAGGTTTTGCACATCAAGGGATATGATCGGCAGAATGAAAAGGCAATCCACAGAATGAGAGAAAATATATGTAAATCATAAATTGATAAGGGGTTAATATCCAGAATGTATAAAGAATTTTTATAACTTAACGCCAAAACACAAACAACCTGATTAAAAAATGGACAAAGGACTTAAGGAGATATTTCTCCAAGGAAGATATACAGATAGCCAATAAGTACATGAAAAGATATTCAAAATGACTAATAATTGGGATATGCAAATCAAAATCATGAGATATCACCTCACAACCATTAGACTATGTACTATTAAAACAAACACATCAAATGATAACAGGAAATAACAAGTGTCAGTAAGATCATAGGAATATTAGAAACCTTCTGTGGTGTTGGCAGGAATATAAAATGGTGCAGCCACTGTGGGAAACATTATGATGGTTCTTAAAAATTGTTTAATAAAATTATCATATGATCCAGCAACTCCACTTTTAAGTTTATACCCAAAAGAATTGAAATCAGGGTTTCAAAGAGATATTTGAATAAGCATATTCATGATAACATTATTTGCAATAGCCAAAAGGTACAAACAGCCCAAATATCCATCAGTGGATAAATTAATAAACTACATGTGGTCTAAACATAGAATATTATTCAACCTTGAAAAAGAAGGAAATTATGACACATGCTACAACATGGATCAACCTTGGGACATTATGCTAAGTAAAATAAGTGAGTCACAAAAGCACAAACACTGTCAATTCCACTTGTATGAGATTCCTAGAGTAGTCACATTCACAGAAAGTGAATGGTAAAAGTGGAATGGTAGTTTACAGGGGCTGGTATGAGAGATGAGTCAGGAGTTACTATTTTAATGGGTACAGAGTTTGAATTCTGGAAGATGAAAAGAGTTCTGGAAATGATTGATGGTGATAGTTGCACAACACTGTGAATGTACATAATGCCCCTGAACTGCACACTTAAAAAGGGTTGAAACGGAGGGTACCTGGGTGGCTCCGTCAGTTGAGCATCTGATATTGACTCAGTCATGATTTCACTGTTCTGAATTCGAGTCCCACATCAGGTGAGCTCCGCTTCTCTCCTTCTCTCTCTCCCTCTCTCGCTCTCTCTCTCTCTCTCAAAAGAAACAAACAAAAAACATTGAAATGGTAAATTTTTTGTTACATATTTTTCACCACAATTTTTTACTTAAAAAAAATCTTCAAATATCTGAAGTCTGCTATCATGACCCAATGGAATAATCTCTGGTGTAAAGACATCTATTTCTTCAATTGTTCCTCAAGTGACATGAATGAAATCCATACATACCCCATTCTGGTCACTCTGAATGTTCTCCAAACACCAATAGCCCATTTAATCCACACACAGGCCATAGACCTCAACATAACACTGACCAGTTAAGAACAGAAAAGCCTATCACCTCCTTCAATCTGTTTGCTAAACGATTAATAATACAGC
Organism: Lynx rufus; assembly: GCF_022079265.1. Classification (NCBI taxonomy): domain Eukaryota; kingdom Metazoa; phylum Chordata; class Mammalia; order Carnivora; family Felidae; genus Lynx; species Lynx rufus. The sequence continues at coordinate 124,544,711 of NW_025814823.1, read as the reverse complement.
CAAAGCTCCTACTAGTTCATCACACTGTTCATTCCTACAAAGGAAACTACGAAGCTAAACCCCTAAGTTCTTAACTCATGTGCCACTGCTAAAACCTTTTTAGCTCTTAGAACTCTTTCAGTGATTAAAAGGAAAAAGCAAATACACAAACTATGCAAACTGACAAACAAAAAAAGAATTTATTGGCACATTTAAATTTAATGGTGGGGACTTGAAGTGTGGCTTGATTCAGGAGTTCAAATGATGTCACCAGGTCTCAATTATTTCCTTCTTTTTGTAGAACTCTGCTTTGCTCCTTGTGTTTTCTTTATTCTTGGATAGTCTCTATACCCATAAGATGCCTCCAAGTCTCTCCCAAGTTCATGGGTGGTGGAATAAAGCAACAGTATTGCTCCCAGCAATTCTGATCAAAGCATATTGCCATTCATGGCCTCTGATTGGGTCACGTTCCTGAACCAATCTCTGTGGCCAGATAATGCTGGTGCTGAGTGACTTATTTCCAGGTCATGTGTTCTGTCCCTGACCAGGGATGTTGTCAACTCCACTGAATCAGCCCATGGTCCAAAAGTGGAGAAGAGCTGATCCCTAGAGAATGCTCAGGTTAATTTCACCTGTATGCTGAGGGGGTTTTGAGCAACAATAACTATAAAGTCAGCTACCCTTCAATAAGTCCAACTGAGTGTTTTAAAACTAGGATACATTGCCCTGTATTTATTCCTATTAAATACAATCTTATTAGAATCCTCTTGGAAAGTTATTTTGGGGATTCTAATTCTATCAAGCAGTGAATTCCTTGTTTGTCTCAACTGTATATGCTCAACAGTGTGATGAATGTGCCTTACAGATTTGATTGCACTCAATATTGAACAGATTATAATCATGTGTATATATGTATTATAAACATGTTATATAAGATGTAAACATGCTGTTAACACAGAGCTTCACAGCCCAACACCAAGATCTTCTTTCTGAGGTGACATTACCAGCATCTTTGGATGTGGTCATATAACCAGATACCAGGCCCATCATTGTCCTTACGTGTGAGCCCTATTTTGGGGCCCAAAGACATCATTATCAACCTTTAAAAAATTCCTAGACTCCTAGGAGGGCTTCCAGCAGAGTAAATATTCTGTGCAAAGTATGAATTCTTGATCTAGCCATCATCAAAAAGAGGCCTTCTTCTCTATTTGCTCCAGATTTCTCATATTTCCTAAACACAAACACACACATGCACAAAACAAAAGTAGTAGTAGCAAAGTATATATAGTGTCTACTACATGCTATTCTCTGTTCTAAAAGCACATAGGATTAAGTATTAATTCACTTATTCCTGACAACAACTTTATGACATAGGTGGTTGTCGTCATCATCATCATCATCATCATCTCCATTTTAGAAACAAGGAAACAGGCCCAGAGCAGGTAATTTCCCAAATTCACAGAGCTAGTTAGTAAAAACCAGGACTTGAACCCAAGGTGTGTGGCTGCAGAGTTCTTATGGCAGAGGGGACATTTGACCCTGACATCTCTCATCTCCTATTTCCAGCCCCCAGGCAAATGCGCAGGTGAGCCTGCTTTAAAAACACCACCACCTACAACAAATTTACTGTGGATAAATTAGGGAACCACTCACTTTACAAAGCAGCTTGTTGTCGTAAGTGAACCATTTGCAATAACAAGCTCCATCTGGGACAGGTCAACTGGTTAAAAAATCACTAATCACTTCCCAGAAGTACTGGGGCAGAGAAACCCAGCCAATAGGTTAGGATCACTGCCAACTAAAGATATATTAGAACTGTAAAGTATTTCTGGTGCAATGTCCACATTCATAGAAAAAACACAATTTAAAAAACTTTTCTTACATATATTTTCCCTGAATAATGGCTATGTATGGGGGGAAATTGTAAAAGTAGAAGGACTCTGCATAGCACCTCACTAAAGCTCCCAGCCCTTACGGTGCTCCCCTAGGGTCACTTGACCCACAGTTCTGTTGTTACTTTTGGCAGTACTATTAGTTGGTTCAATTGGTTTAGTCTTGCACAAAGGTATAGTACAGGTGGCTACCAAATTCAAAGCAATTGCATACAGGTCTCTTCTTTCTGGAAACAGCATGTCATGTAACCCCAGCTGGTTCAAATGAAGAAGTTTGCAGCAGAGATGCGGCAGGGTGGTGAGAATGGTGTTACCAAAGGGAGCCCAGTAAGAGCTGGTTCTGGGGAGGAGGAACATCCTGGTGGGAGAGAAGCAGCTACTATTAGACACTACACCAGGGAAAGGCAGAAAGAAATTCCCTACCTCTTTCCCTTCTCCCTATCAGTCTCTTGCCAGTGTCTCCTATGGGCAAGCCAAAGAGGGAGGGTACCTGGGTGAAGTAGTCAGCAAGCATCAGCCCTCAGGGAACACAGCTGAGGGGAATAGAGTGGAGAGGATGTCAGAACAACAGAAAATAATGCAATATCTCTATCAGAGGTAGGTAAACTGATTCACTGAGTTTAACAAATTTATCACGTTTCAGATCAGAGGGGAGCCTAGAACCAACATGAGGGTCCCATTTTCCTTTCTAGTCTCACTGATTTTGAGAAGCCTGAAGGCCTAGAAAGAGTCACAAAATCTCAGAGGACATCTAATCTCTCAGACTCCTTCCCAATATATGGTAATGTTACAACATGACCCACAGGGGTCCACCTTTCTTCAGAAGCATTGAGGTTGCTTATAAGAGGATGACTCAGCCTCCTGCTCAGATTCATTAAAGAAGTTTTCATGAATCACTTGTATGTGCGATGTTGTGGGTGTTGTTATTCTTTCAGTGAATTTGCTGCACACACTAAGTGTATCTCTTTTTGATTCATGAAGGTGACTCATCTGAGGAAGTTGACCTGACCATGGTTTATCAGGCAGCTTCTAATGGAGATGTCAATGCTCTGACCTCAGTAATTCGTGAAGACCCTTCCATCCTAGAATGCTGTGACAGTGAAGGTGAGCTATTTATTCATTTTTGAAGCCTGCAGAATGTTCTTCTGTATTCTTTTAGAGATGGTCTTCAGAGGTGAGCACTGTTAAAATTACATCTAACAGTCCATTTTGGTACTGGAGGGACAAGGAGTGGCTTGTCTTTAAATGATAGTCTTGGACACAAATCTTTCAATTTTTTTTACACCACTTCATGTAATGAATCTAGTTGATTTAGATTTATTTGCAACTTATTTGTATGAATGACTAAAGTAGATACACCAAGTAGTTAAAAAAGGAATATAGAAAGAGGGCTATTTTTGGTAGCAGTGGATGTTGGGAAAGTATGACTATTAAAGGCAGAAGCAAAGACCTGCTTCTCAGAAGATGCAGTAGATGTACTTGTTTCTCTATTCCTCCTGCTAAATATAACTAAAAATCCTGGATGTTGTATATAATATAAACATAAGAACACTCCCGAAGGTGGAGAGAAAATGACAGACCGGCTGGGACCATGTGACCCAAGGAATAACACTGTGGTAAGTTTCTTGGGTTTTCTTTTTTGCCTCTTATATCCCAACTTGGAGTTGAAGAATCCAACAGCTCAGAAGGGCCAACAGTCACAGACCAAAACAAAAACAAAAACAAAAACAAAAACAAAGCCCCAAAAAAAGCCTGCCCTCTAGCCAAAGAACCAGGAAAGGGACCACATAGCAACACAGAAAATTTGTAGACAGTAATGAGTCTACTCCAACCAAACATCACACAAAAAACAGACAAATGAGAACCTGTGGCTTTAGGCTCATTATTCCAGCAAAGACCTAGTAGAGATCTTGGACCTCCACCCCAACTAGTGAGCCTCCCTCCCCCTAGTTGCCAGTACTCCCACCCAGTAATGAAGAATCTTCTCCCTCAAATATCAATGGAAGCTAAATAGGGAACTTGGACCTGGCAATAATGAGGTCACAAGTACATACCTTCTCCCCCTTTGGAGCATTGTCAGGGAAAGCCAGCTAAAATAGAGGGTTTAAGTAAGATTAAGCAACTCAACACAATATCCCAAATGTCCAGATTTTAATAAAAAACAATTTGTTATATCAAGAAACAGGAAGATCTCAAACTGAATGAAAAAAGATAACCAATAGATACAAAACTGAGATAATAGATGTTAGAATTACCTGACAGATTTTGAAGAGGTCATGAAAAAAAAAAAAAAACTTCAATGAACAATTACAAATATGCTTGAAACAAATGAAGAAATAGGAAGCTTAAACAAAGAAATAGATGATATAAAGAAGAACTAAATGGAAAATTTTTAAACTGAAAAATACAATAATCACAATTAAAAACTCCATAAATAAACTCAGCAGCAGAGTGAGGAAGCAGAGGGAAAGGATCAACAAACTTAAAAATAGAATGATAGAAATGAGCCAATCTGAACAACTGAAAGAAAATAGGCCAAAAAAAAAAAAAAAAAAAGAGCACCAGGGACTTGTGGGACTATAACAAAAGTGTTTGGGTTTTTTTTTTTTTTTAATGTTTATTTATTTTTGAGAGAGAGTGCAAGTGGGGAAGGAGCAGAGAGAGAGGGAGACAGAGGATCCAAAGTGGGCTCTGTGCTGACAGCAGAGAGCCCAGTGCAGGGCTCCAACTCATAAACCGTGAGATCATGACCTGAGCCAAAGACAGATGCTCAACCGACTGCCACCCAGGCACCCCATAATAAAAAGTTCTATCATTGTTTTTTCTGTCTTAGTACTTGTGTCATTAATGATTTTTAACCAGTGTACCTGTCCCATGAAGAGCTTGAGAATCCCTTATCATGACAGCAAAATGTTTTGTAAAGTGAGTAGTTGTCCCTAACTTATCAATAGTAGTTTTTTTGTTTATTTGTTTGCTTGTTTCTTTTTAAAGGAGATTTACTTGTACATCTGCTTCATGGCTAATAATGGGAAATGAGGAGAGACAAATGTTTGATACTACTTGTGTGATAAGTGCAAGAGCCAGACTGGGTTCAATCCTAGCTTGTCCTGCCTATGAGTGGAAGTGAAAATATATCTTAGAATTTGTGTGACACAGGCAAAGCAATGCTGAAGGAAATGTATGACACTAAATACATTCATTAGAAAAGAGGAAAAATATCAGTCAATAATGTAAGTTCTTACCCCAAGAACTTAAAAAAAGAAGAAAATAAACCCAAAGGAAAGAACTAATAAAGAAAGAATAGAAATAAGGATAATTGAAAATAGACAACAGTAAAGAAAATCACTGAAGCAAGGAACTGATTCTTTGAAAAGATCAATAAAATTGACAAAATTCTAGCAATAAAAAACAGACAAAAAATGAAAGAAGTCACAAATGACCACTGTCAGGAGTGAAACCAAAGATATCACTATAGACCCTGCAGACATCTAACCGATAAAAAGGAATTACAAAAAACAAACAAACAAACAAAACCTCTACACCCATATATTTAACTATTTAGATTAAATGGGTCGATTCCTCCATAAAGATAAACTGCCACAACTTATCCAATAGGAAATAGACTATTTGAATGCCTCCACAAATATTAAAGAAAGTACATTCATTATTTTTAAATTCCCAGAAAAAGAAATGTTTGGGCCTAGATAGTTTCCCTAGAAACTCCTACAAAGTTTTAAATAATAGTTAGCACCAATTGTAAATAATCTCTCCCAGAAAATATGGGAAGGAAACTCTTTTCAGTTATATTTATAAAGCTAGTATTACCCTGATATTAAAACCAGATGATATAAAAGATGATGTAAAAAATTAACCTAAAGACCAATCCTCCTCATGAATGTCGATAAAGAAAGCCTTAGTAAAATATTAGCAAATATAATTCAGTAATATATAACAAGATTTATATACCATGACCAAGTGGGATTTGTTGTAGGGATGTGTGGTTCAATATTTCAAAATCAATCAATGTAATCCACCATATTAACCAGCTAAAGAAGAAAAATCACACAATTATACCCATGAATGCAGAAAAGTATTTCACAAAATTTTACATACATTCATGATTAAAAACTCTCAGAAAAATAGGAATAGAGGGGAAATTCCTCAATTTGATAGAGTATCTATAAAACAAAAACAAAAAAACCAAAAACCTAGAGCTAACATTTTACCTAATGATAAAAAAGTCTGAATGCTTTACACCTAAGATCAGGAACAAAGCAAAAATGTCCACTCTTACTTATATTCAGCATAGTGGTGAAAGTTCTAGCCAGTACAAAAAGGCAAGAAAAGATAATAAAGGCATATCTATTTAAAATGAAAAACTAATAATGTCTCTTTTCGCACAGCTTGATTTTACACATAGAAAATACTAAGGAGGCTACCAAGAAAAACTTCTACAACTGAGTTCAGGATACAGGTCACAGGATATAAAATCAATCCAGAAAAACAAATTATATTCCTGTATACCAGAAATGAACACATGGAATCCACAATTAAAATTAAAATGCTATTTAAAATCACTCAACAAAGAATAGTTAGGTGTGAATATAACAAAATACATGTAAGACTTGTATACTGGAAATTATAAAATGCCAATGAAAGAAATCAAAGGAGATCTAAATAAATGGAGAGATATGCCATGCTCATGGATTAAAAGACTGAAGATAGCAAATATGCAGTGCTTTTCAAATTCATGTGCAGATTTAATGCAATTTCTATCAAACCCCAGCAAGATTTTTTGTAGATATATACAAAATTATCTAAAATTTATATAAAAAGGCAAAGGAAGTAGTATAGTTAAGTCAATTTTGAAAAAGAATAAAGCAAGCAGGAGAGCTTGGGAAGATGGAGGAGTATGAGGAAACTGAGCTCACCCCATCCCACATTTACAACTAGATTTCATCCATATCCAAGTCAATAAACTGGAGAATGATCCAAAGACTGGCAGAACAAATTTAAAAACTAAATATAGAGAAGAAACTGCACCTGAAAATTTAGGAAGATCAGAAAGGGGGAAGGAAGCTACCTGCAGGAGGGAGGGAGTTGTGCACTGCAGGGAGAGGGCAGAGAAACAGGCCCTTGCACCAAGGTGATCACATGAGGAAGACTGATACCCATAATGTTTTTTCTTCAAAAACTAGAAGGGCTGAATTCTGTGAGTTTTTAAAAACAGTGGGACTTGGAGCCTGGAGCTTTAAAAGTCAGCTGACTCAGCTCTGGGTGAGCTGGGAGAGTGAATGATAGCTGGGTCTCTGCCCTTAAAGAGATAGTGGACTACATGGAGAGACAACAAAAAAACTGGAATTTACATAACACCAGGACACATGGGAGACAGATGTGTTCATACTGATTTCTGAGCACACTGGGGGACTTCTCTGAAAATGAGGGACTTGCAGGCACCATTTTCCTCTCCTGCCCCCCAGCATAAACACAGAGCCACCTGGGGTAGGTGGGGCTGCACAGACATTTATAGCTTTGGCCCAGGCTCAAGGCAAATTTTGTTAAAAGTACACACATGCCCCACCCAGCCACCAGGTGAACAACTGCTATCTAGAGCCCCGCCCAGCGACAGCACAGCACCCAGCCACACGCCCCCTGCCATGTAGTGCAGAGCTTGCAGCCACCACAGCAGTTGAGGTGATCCAGCATAGGCCTAGTGGCCCAACACAAATTTTGCTAATACTGCCACCCTGCTCCCAAGTTCCCCAGGGGTCATGCACCCTCAGAGCTGCTCTGCCTGGGTCCACTAACATCACAGAGAGCTAGCACAGTCCACAGCAGGCAGAGTCAGTGCAGACAACTGTACTGAAAAGAAAAGTGACTCAGATGCAATAGCAAGGCATAAGCAGCACACATAGGATACTCTCCTGAAGTGCCAGGTCTTGATGAACAGGGGACACTACACTGCAGGGCACTCCAGGACCTCCTTTTCATAGTTACTACTTTCAATAACAAAAGGCATAGCTGACATTCTTAAGACACAGAAACAGACACAGAGAGCTAGACAAAATGAGGAGACAGAGAAATTCATCCCAACTGAAAGAACAGAACAGGGCCAGAGCCAGAGATCTAAATGAAACATTTTTAAGTAACAATGCCTGATAGAGAATTTAAAGCAATAACCATAAGAATACTCAGTGACTCCATTAAAGATAGTAACATTTGTATTACAGGAGCCCCAGAAGAAGAAGAGAGAAAAGGGGGCAGAAATTTTCTTTGAAGAAATAATAGCTGAAAACTTTCCTTATCAGTGAAGAAAGGAAATATTTATATCTAGGAAGCATAGAGAATTCCCATCAAAATCAACAAACTAAGATGTATGATAACATTTACAAAATATAGTGATAAAGAAAAAATCTTAAAAGCAGCAAGACAGAAGAAGTCAGTAACCTACATGGAAAAGCCCAAAAGGCTCATGGGAGATTTCTCAACAGAAACTTTGCAAGACAGAAGGGAATGGCATAATATGTTGAAAGTGCTGAATGGGAAAAATCTGCAGCCAACAATACTCTATCCAGCAAGGCTATCATTGAGAACAGAAGAAGAGATAAAGCATTTCCGAGACAAACAAAACCTTTCATGATCACTAAACCAGCCCTGCAAGAAGTATTAAAGGTGACTCTAAATGAAAAAGAGACCAAAAGTGACAGTATAAAGGCAGGAAACACAAAAGCAGTAAGTGAATATTTCTGTAAAAAAAAAAAAAAAAAGTCAAAAAACTCACAAAAACAAAGGATGTAAAATATAGTAACATATATCTAAAAGGGGGAGGAGAGGGGAAAAGAATGGATTTAAACTTAAATGACCATCAAATTAATATAGACTCCTATATGATATGCATAAGAGGTTATAAACAAACCTATATATCAAACCATATATCAAAAGCCACTAATAAACATACAAAGTATAAAGAGAAACAAATCCAAATATATCACTAAAGAAAATCAGCAAAACATGAGAGAAAACAAGAAAAGATCAGAGAAAATCTTCAGAAACAACTACAAAACAAGAAATAAAAAGGCAATAAATACATATCTATCAGTAATTACTTTGAATGTAAATGGACTAAACACTGCAATCAAAAGACATAGGGCAATAGAATGGATAAAAAAAACCACACAGGACCCATCTATATGTTGCCTACAAGAGACTCTTTTCAGACCTAAAGACACCTGCAGAGTGAAAAATGAGGGGATGGAGAAACATCTATCATGCAAATAGATGTGAAAAGAAAGCCAAAGTAGCAGTACATATATCAGACAAACTAGACCTTAAAACAACGATTGGGGGCACCTGAGTGTCTCAGTCAGTTAAGCGTCCAACTTCAGCTCAGGACATGATCTCACAATTCATGGGTTCGAACCCCAGATTGGGCTCTGTGCTGACAGCTCAGGGCCTAGAGCCTGCTTCGGATTCTGTGTCTCCTTCTCTCTCTGCTGCTCCCCCACTCACACACTGTCTCTCTCTGTCTCTCAAAAATAAATATTAAATAAATAAATAAATAAATAACTGTAACAACAGATAAAGGACACTATATAATAATAAAAGGGACAAGCCAACAAGAAGATGAAACAATTATAAGTATTTACACACCCAACATAGGAGCAACCAAATAGATAAGACAGTTACTAACAAACAGAAAGGAACTGATTGATAATAATACAATAATACTAGGGTATGTTAACCCCACTTACATCAATGCACAGATCATCCAAACAGAAAATAGGAAATAACAGCTTTGAATGACACACTGGACCAGATGGATTTAACAGATATATTTAGAACATTACATTCTAAAACAGCAGAATACCCATTCTTTTCAAGTGCACATGTAACATTCTCCATAAAAGATCACATATTAGGCCAAAAAACAAGTCTTAAAAAATTCAAGAAAATCAAAGTCATACCATATGTCTTTTCTGACCCCAATGCTATGAAACTAGAAATCAACCACTAGAAAAAATCTGGAAGGACCAGAAATACATGGCAGTTAAATAACATGCTATTTTTTTTCAATAACATGCTATTAAACAATGAATGGGTCAACCAGGAAATATAAGAAGAAATTAAACAGTACATGGAAACAAATGGAAATTAAAACACAGTGGTCCAAAGCCTTTGGGATGCAGCAAAAATGGTTGCTCTAAGTAGCAACACAGGTCTACCTCAAGAAGCAAGAAAAATCTCAAATAAACAACCTAGCCCTACATCAAAGGGAGCCAGAAAAAGAATAATAAACAAAACCTAAAGCCACTAGAAGGAAGGAGAGGATAATAATAAAGATTAGAGAAGAAATAAATGATATAGAAACTAAAAAAAAAAAAAGACAATAGAACAAATCAATAAAACCAGGAACTGATTCTTTGAAAAATAAATAAATAAATTGATAAACCTCTAACCAGACTTACCAAGAAAGAATGTGAAAATAGTCAAGTAAAATAATAAATGAGAGAGGAGAAATAACAACAAACGCCTCAGAAATACAAACAATTGTAAGAGAATATTATGAAAAACTATATGCCAACAATTTGAACAACACAGAAGAAATAGATAAATTCCTAGAAACATATAAACTACCAAAACTATAACATAAAGAAACAGAAAACTTGACCAAACCAATAACAAGCAAAGAAATGGAATCAGTAATCAAAAAACTCCCAACAAACAAATATCTAGGACCAGAGGGCTTCACAGGCAAATTCTACCAAACATTTAAAGAAAAGTTAATACCTATTCTTCTCAAACTGTTCCCAAAAATAGTAAAGGAAAGAAAACTTCCAAATTAATTCTATGAAGCCAGCATTATACTGATACCAAAACTGGATAAACACACCATTAAAAAAAAGAGAACTACAGGCCAGTATCCCTTATGAACATAGATGCAAAAATCTTTAATAAAATACTAGCAAACCTAATTCAATAATACGTTAAAAAAAATCATCCACAATCAAGTAGATTTATTCCTGGGTTGCAAGGATGGTTCAATATTCACAAATTAATCAACATGACACATCACATCCAATAAGAGAAAGAATAAGAACCATATGATCATTTCAGTAAGATTCAGGAAAAGCATTTGACAAAATACAATACCCATTCATGATAAAAACCCTCAACAAAGTAGGTTTAGAGGGAACATACCTCAACATAATGAAGGCCATCTGTGAAAAACCCACAGCTAACATTGTCCTCATTGGGGGAAAACTGAGACCTTTTCCCCTAAGGTTAGGAATAAGACAAGGATGTCCATTCTCACCACTTCTATTCAACATACTACTGGAAGTCCCAGCTACAATGATCAGAAGAGTAAAAGAAGTAAGGCATCCAAATCAGTAAGGAAGAAGTAAAACTTTTATTATTTGCAGATGACGCAATACTATATATAGAGAGAAAACCCAATAGACTCCACCAAAAAACTTCTAGAACTGATACATGATTCAGTAAAGTCACAGGATACAAAATCAATGTGCAGAAGTCTATTGAATTTCTCTACGACAATAATGAACAGCAGAAAGAGAAATTAAGATAGCAATCCCACTTACAATTGCATCAAAAACCATAAAATACCTAGGAATAAACCTAACCAAAGAGGTGAAAGACCTATACTCTGAAAATTATAAAACACTGATGAAAGAAATTAAAGATGACACAAAGAAATGGAAAGACATTCCATGCTCATGGACTAGAAGAACAAACATTGTTAAATGTCCATACTATCCAATGTAATTGACACATTTAATGCAATCCCTATCAAAACACCAACAGCATTTTTCAGAGAACTAGAACAAACAACTGTAAAATTTGTATGGAACCGCAAAAGACCTTAAATAACCAAAGCAATCTTGAAAAAGAAAAGCATAGTTGGGGGCATCACAATTCTGGAGATGGAGATTAAAGAGTGCCCTCCTCATGATGAGCACCAGGTCGTATACAGAAGTGTTGAATCACTATATTGTACACCTGAAACTAATATACTGTATGTTAACTAACTGGAATTAAAAATGTTAAAAAAAAAAAAAAGAATAAACTGGGAGGAATCAGTCTTCCAAAATTCAAGACCTATTATGTGGCTACAGAAATCAAGACTATGTGGTAACGGCTGAGGGACAGACATAGATTAATGGAAAAGAACAAAGAATTCAGAAATAGACTCACACAAATATACTCAACTGATCTCTGACAAAGGTGCAAATGTAATTCAGTGGAAGAAAGCCTCTTCAACAAATGGTGCTAGAGCAATTCAACACCCTCGAAAACAAAGAAAGAAAGAGGGAGGGAGGGAGGGAGGGAGGGAAAGATGGAAGGAGGGAAGCAAGGAGAGAAGAGAGAGTGGAAGAAATAAAGAAGGAACTGTTGCCACTATTCAAGACATAGTGCTTCATTGCTGCTTTTACCCAACGAGCATTAGAAAGGAGAGATTTGTAGAGAAACTGGGTTGCCAGCTGTAATCTTGCAATGAGAACAGCAGCCCCACAATTTGTCCATTTCGAGTACCTTGCAGCGCACTCTAAGAATATGTTATCAATGAAAAGCATGTAAACAAGTCTCAGCTTGGCAAAGAATTGTGTCCGAGGTTTGATTTCTTCACCTGAAGAGTGTGAAGCACCTGGATTCTGCCTCACCAGGCTGGCTTGTTCCAACAGGTCTACGAGTTAATCAGAATGTGTAATTTCATCTGTTTTTCTTCAGAAAGAAAACCCACAAAGAACCAGATGCCTTGGCCTATATTACTAACCAAAACAGAGAAGTGTTTCAATAAAGGTGGACCCTTTTCTTAAGAATGTGTGTAACCCAAGGCTAGGCAACCATCACTGCCCTTTATCATCTACCATCTCTAATAAAAATATGCTGCACCTGTCTGCCTGGCTGGAGTTGCCTTCCAGACACTTCCAGATTCTACATTGTTCAAACCAGGTTAGGAAAAACCTGTCATGTCCTAAATGGTGCTGATTCTCATGGTAGTAATGAGGATTTTTTAATCATTGGCACAAATTGTTTTAATCAATGAATTACTGCAAAATTACAGAAGATTTAATACAGCCAGAAAGAAAATACATAATTTACATAAATGTAGCAACAATCATCTTCATTTCTCTTCAGTCTCATAGTTCAACAGCTGAATTTGTGTTGTGGCCAGTTCCTTTATTTGCAAAGAGCATAATAAGTGAACAGGCAAATAAAGCCTGCTAATAAATTTCAGAAGTCAAATATTTTTATAAAGACTGTTGAAATGTCTCATTCCAGGATGTACACCCTTGATGCATGCAGTTTCTGGACGTCAAGTGGACACAGTGAAGCTGTTGTTGAAGATGGGGGCCAATATTAACATGCAGGATGCTTATGGCCGCACAAGTCTATGCCTGGCAACCTATCTGGTACTGATTATGTCTGTGGTGTCTGTCAAGGAGTGGGGAGGGCTTAGTGTGTTGTTATGGTGTCCCCTTGCAGAAAAGTATTCTTGGACTTATGCTAATGGAAATAAAACTTGAAGCTTTGCTCCAATCATCTCTGACACTTATAGCACTACTAAGAGCTATTTTTGTGGATCTAAGACATTTTGGATCTTCCTAACAATCTTCTAAGATAGAGGTGATTTTGCCATTAGAAAAATATTATTGAGGTACCTGGATGGCCCAGTCAGTTAGGCATCTGACTCTTGATTTCAGCTCAGGTCAAGATCTCACAGTTCGTGGGATCAAGCCCTATATCTGGCTTCACGCTGACAGTGCACAGTCTGCTTGGGATTCTCTCTCCCCTCTCTCTCTGCCCCTTCCCCCATTCTTTCTCCCCCATCTCTCTCAAAATAAGTAAATAAACATTTTTTTAAAAGAAAAATATTATTTTCCATTTTAACAGCAGAATTTGCCTTGCAGCATTTCTGGACTTACTTGGTACTCTTTTTAAGAACCCACTCCATTAATACCCTGAGTGGGTGGTAGCATTTGAAACTGCAGGTAACATTGTGGGGTAGGATCAGCTAAGTGGAAGCTAGAGGATGAGAAATATGGGGAATGCTGGGAAATGTCGGGGGTAGGAGTAGGGGAGAAATACCAGACTATTCAGGGGCAATACCAAGCATAGGACTCAACCCACAATCAGTACTCAATTTAAAAATTGTTGGGGCACCTGGGTGGCTCAGTCGGTTAAGCGTCTGACTCTTGATTTCAGCTCAGGTCATGTTCTCATGGTTTGTGAGTTAAAGCCCTGTGTCAGACTCTGTGCTGACAGCATTGAGCCTGCCTGGGATCCTCTCTCTCCCTCTCTCTGTGCCCCTCCCCCTACCTCCTCTTTGTCTCTCTAAATAAATAAACAAACAAACAAACAAACAACTAACTAACTAACTAACTAACTAACTAAATAAATAAATAAATAAATAAATAAATAAATAAAAATTGTATAGAGCCAGTCCTCATCAAGAGATTTCAGTTTAGCATTTCCCAACATTGGGTAAGCTTGGTAAGCCTTACTGAAAACGTTCAAGCCCCTCTCTTTTCAAATCCTCCCTGCATTCCTTCTAGGAAACCCCAGAGCTACTTTGAGTCTATGTCAAGCAAGTTCTTCTTAGTGCCACATGTGGGTCATCATTCTGCTTCACCTCTAATGAGGCTCCCAGAAATCTTCACCATAACTACTGTTGCAGCCAAAGCAGATTCTTGGATTTGCTCTTGCTGCCCACTGACAGTGGTGGATTCATCCTGGGCAAGCCCCACGGTGTCCTGAAACTGCCTTGCTGAAATAGGACTCTTCCCTTTCCCAAATACCACACCTTCCTGCCACAATCTAACATAGATTGCATGAGGCATTGCCCAATTATCACAGAGATTTTTTTTTTTAGCAACTACTTTTCCTTTTTCTATTTGCATGCCCTCTTTCTCTAGGACTTAGATTTAAACTGGAAAGAATTTTTTTGAAGTGTTGGAATACTTGTTTCAAATGTACTTTCCAGGAATACACACTAGCCCTCCTGAGTCACACACTGGGAGCAGACAGGGTAGTGGATGGGAAGGAGATGTCTATGCAGACAAACCTCCTGGGCAATTTTTATACCCACCCAAGTTTGAAAACCATTGGTCTATGACTAGTAGGTGAAGTGTCATATCTCTGAGAGACACAGGAATGCCCTCCCAGGCCCCTTCCCTTTTGCACATGTCTTAATAATTGCTCCTGCTATGGCTTTTTACAGCAAGTATCCTGTAGATCACAGTGAATAGTGAGCCTAGAGAGGTGCCACCTTTGCAGACAAGTCTTTCTAGGAATGCATTCAAAGGAGCTACATGAAGGAAGTATGCTTGCATGACAGCATGTGGCATCACCCTCTTATTGATGCCCCCACTTCTTTGTGGCAACCCAAGCAAGGACCCCTCCCTATTCCTTCTGAGGTTCCCTGAGAAGGGGGTGGGTGGTCCTGGGGATTGCACTGTGGAGCCCACCAACCCCTTCTGGCAATGTTTGAATTCAAGTATTGAAGAGAAACTTGGCAAAGGGCGTACTTAGCAACTTAGTGTCCATCACAGCTCCAAACTCAGTATACACATACACTTACCATGGATGTGTAACCTTAGACACATCACCTCACCATTTTGTGTCTCCTTCCTCATTTGTAAAATGTAGTGGAAATACTATCCTACACTTATCACAATTGAAGGAGAAACACATGTGGAATCATCCAGCACATAGTAAATAAAAAAATGTACTTGTTGATTCTGAATAGTGACCACTGGTTTCAAGTGTATTCAGTGATTTTTCTGATTTCTTTTCTGAAGAAAAAAAGAAAACCACATACACATAGTTCCAGGAAATGTTGCAAGATGATAAAAATGTTTCAAACCCTCCCCCATCAGGAGATTTGTTTTTCAATAAGTGTAAAACTTAGGCAACTCTAAAATTTGTTCAGTATGCCTTTCTTTTGGGTTTCTTTGTCATATTTTTTCCTTTTAATCAGAGATCTTGATGACTTGGACATTAGAAACTAAAACCAGATTTAATACATTAGTAAATTATAACTTAAGACTGAAAAACATTTGCTTCTACTTAAGACTTATATATTATTGGTCAATTCAAAACCATATTCAATGTTATAACCTACGAATGTGCTTTTATTAAAAGATTTTTTCCAGACTTTCCAGAACCAAAAAGTTCTTTTCTTATTATCTTTCTTCTCCATTCATTTAGTAACATTTTGATTTTCATTGCTTTCAGTATTTTTTTATTTTTTATTTTTTAATGTGTATTCATTTTTGAGAGAAGGAGACAGAGTGTGATTAAGGGAGGGGCAAACAGAGAAGGGAGACACAGAATCCAAAGCAGGCTTCAGGCTCAGAGCTGTCAGCACAGAGCCCAACACGGGGCTTGAATTCACAAACAGTGAGATCATGACCTGAGCTGAAGCTGGACACTTAACTGACTGAGCCACCCAGGAGCCCCCCATTGCTTCCAGTATTGTGAGAGGAAATCTTCAGTCATTTTTCTCTTCTGATGGGGTAGTCTTGAAGTTTAGCTATAAAGGAATGAAGGCAGAACAGAGAGTTATCATATATATTATTCTTTGTAATAATGGTTTCATCTACTTATATATCTAATTATAACTGAAGGAGTAACCCCAATGGTTCTGGATGAATGTAGGAAGCATTCTGCTTGGCCAAACTTGGTTATCAGTAGGGCTGGGTCAGAACAGAAAGGGAGGGAGGACTAGCCTGTGATTATATCTGCCCTTTGAAATGAGAGATAGTGGGGAAATGACCCAGCTGTAAGTGCTAACCAAGAAGGGGACAAGCATGAGATGTAGCAATGCCACTCTCAATCTGGAGAATTAGTGGACAGCAGGGAGTTCACATAAAGCTTCTTAGGGAATTCATAGTGGGTGAAGCCCAGCAACAGGGAACCCTTAGAGGGTCCTGGTGATACCCCCATATTCAGCATCAGACATATCAGTCAACAAGATGGCAGGGTCCCAGCCATTGGATTATGGCTTAGACTAGGATTCTAGACATTGGGAGGGAGACTGACTAGAATAAGAAAAATATTATCCTTGTGGTTACTAGAAAGAGAACTTGGAAAAGAGGACCAAAGCCTGTTTATCAGATATAGATAAACTGAGGCACAGAGTGGAGGCTGGGACTCAAGAATGATATAGGAGTACAGTTTTTGGAATTGGACCATGGCACCCACGTTAGACCACTGACAAGCATGATTTGAAGCTAAGCCTACAGAATGCGAGGTTAGAACTACCACATGCCATATTGATCCCTAGGAACTGCGTATAAAAGTGGAATATCAGCAAGTAAGAAATGGGGAATGGGAGACAGAAGAGAGAGTCTAGGAATCCATCTATACCCGACAGGGTAAAGGTCCTCCAGAGTACTCAGGAACCCATATGTCAAGGTCTGCAGCTTTCTGCTGAAGTTGAGGTTGTGATCCTTAACCACTTCAAATCAAACAAAACATATTTATAGCCACACCAAAGAAAAAAGAGAAAGAAAACTGGAGAGAGTTTGTTGGTCTGTTATACCAGGCTGTGTTATATAATGACACAGTTGCTCTTATATTTCAGGGTTGGCTAGAAGGTTGTGTGAGTCTGCTCAGGAATGGTGCCAAGCACAATATCCCGGATAAAAATGGCCGTCTGCCACTGCATGCTGCCACTGCTGAGCCCGATGTGAGGTAAGTAGCCAGGTTCACACAATCCTCACATTTGGAGAGACTTAACTTGGATTAGAAGGTCACCTAATTAACCCTCTGAGGTGAATAAAGAAAAAGCCCATCCATTTTTTTTTACATTGCAGCAGATAGGACCTCATCTCAGTGAATCAAAATATCCTGGAAGAATCTTAAACTCTAATCTCATTCCTCTCCTGTTTAATAAATTAAAAAGAAAAACCCTTTCTCCTACACTCTGATTTAAGAAATGCTATTTTTCATCATCTGAATTCACATATTCATCCATTCAATTAGTCATTTATTGATTCAGTCACTGTCGAGTGCTTATCATGGACCAAGTGCTCCTCTAGGCCCCAGTGGTTGCCAGTAAGCACAACAGCGTCTCTGACCTCACAGAGGTTACATTCTAGTGAAGGAGCTAAGCAGCACTCTAGTAAACAAATAAATAGGGTAATTTTAAAATAAATAGGATAATTTCAAATAGTGGGGAGGGGAGTAGAAGAGCACTGACTGGGCAGAAAGATTAATGTCTCAAGTCAGAGTCACGCCAACATTTATGGGTTGGAAGGAGGCAAGGGACTCAGTAAAGGAGAGAGACAGGGGAACCAGTGGGTTAGAAGGAAAACCAGGCCTGTGAGCTTCTGGGAGCTGTGTGAAGAAATATACACAAATAAGTTGGATGATCAAGAAGGTCACATTTTTGTAAGACAATTGAGCAACAAAGGAAAAAGTTTTGTCCAGACCAAGTGTAGCTTCCCCAATCCTCTGTGTCTAAAAGTCCTTGGTGTCCAATCTTTTGAAAGCCCCTTGGAGCAGCCAATAATAGCATTTCCCAGTGTGGTATCAGCAACATTCTGGGCACTTCCTTAACCTCCCTAGCACAGAACATGCCTCTGACAGGAATTTAGCATTCCCCAGAGCTAGGCACAGGCCAGCACCACAGGGTGTGCCTCATCATCTGGGAGCTTCATCCTCTAGACCCTGAATTCAGAACTAACATGAGGGGCTCTGAGGGGGTTCATGAGACCAAGGCCTCTTCCAGGTTGAGAGGTAACAGGATTTCTTCATTTCATTCTGTTTTACACCAAAAGGGTTTGGGAAATTCCAGAACTATTCCCAACCAAGCATTGCCTCTTATTATCATTGGATTATATCCAGGAATAATAGAAAACTAGGATTTACTCAAAGCCCAACAAAACAAGGAAGTTTAGAGAAGAAACAGCAAGCTCAGAGCTAACAATCAATAGACATCATAAAGAGATGACTCCCTTTTGATGAATTGGGATAAAGAAAGAATGACTTTTCTAGACAACCCACAAAAATATTTAGTCACAAAATCATACTGTTATCCCAAGAATAATGTTCCAAATATATGTTTAAAATGTACCTTTAAGACTATTCTACCTTGATTTACTCTACTTGGTATACCAGCCTCACTGAGTGGTCATTTCAAAATCTGCCTGATTCCGGAAGGTAAATACCGGCTTTTGTTATGGTGATTATAACTTTTGTAACAAATAAAACCCAAAGCTTCAGTTTTTTAACACAATAAAAGCTTTGTCCCAGTTAGGTGTTCCTGGATTGGAGGGTGGCTCCCCTCCATATGGTAACTCAGAGACCTAAGTTTCTTCCATCTTGTGGCTTCTCTTTGTTCAGTCTGGGGACGGGGAAAGAGTAGTATGAAGAAGTCTCCCCACCTTATTTCTTTAAAATCTCAGCTTTTGATTCAATTCACTTCTGCTCACATTCTTTTAATAAGGACTAATCATTTACCACACTGGTCATGTACCACCCTGTGTTTAAGGAGTACTTGGGAATATAGAATCCACCTCCCAACCATGACTCCAACCTAAGAAAAGGGTTCATGAATTTTGCTGAAAAGCTGTCTCTGTCATCAGGCCATTGCACCTGAGGGGTGAACTAAGACTTCTCAGTCAAAAGCATGCTTGATGTTAATTTGACCAATTGATTAGGCTCATCATTTCAAATCACTACAGTGATAAATTAAAAACCAATCCAACTGTATTTCCTCTTCTGTGGACATATTAGTCTATTTCATATTATGCCCAGCAGTGTCCCTAGACTCTCTAGGATCTACATTACATCACTATAACTGAGATAACACAGAGTTGTGGTTTCCCCTTTTCTTGAAATTATACCTAGTGACCCAGCCACCACCTTCAGAAAAGCTAAAGCCAGAAAAATAAACATCCTTCTGTGTGCTGATGATATGGTTTTATTGTCCTAAATGGACATTTAGCTGATTCTGGAAGATAAAATCCTCCTTTATTTATGATACTAGCTGTGGCAACTAGGAAAACCCAAAGATTAAGATTAACTATTCCAAAACCAAAATCATCATTTCTGGTAAATGTTCTCCAAAAATGAATCGTGTGAAACCTTAACAACCCATATAGCAAAGCAACTGGCTTTGTTACCTAGAGAACATTTAGAAACTAGCTTGCCTTAAAAAATTCCCTATGGCATTACATTGCTTAAAATTAGATATTTTATCATTGGTTTATGAGAAATTTTATGACCATGGCAGTGTTTGATAGCATCTGCATTCAGTGTTTCAAGCAGAAAGTAGCCAAGCAATGTCCTATGGCACAAAAGTTGGCCTTCTATCATCCATTTGTTTATGTATCAGCATGAACTCATAATTGTTTTCTGAAAAAAAAAAAAAAATATATATATATATAGTCTGGCTTGTGGGTACTTCCTAATCCTACAACCATAATGCAGGAGCGACCTTCCATTAGGCCATGCAAACCTGTTTGCTTAATTTTCCTAAGTGGACACAACTGTAAGCCGATTTGGCTAACCACTGAAGCCTATAGGTCTGCATTTACAATGATGAGGAAAAGAAAGACAAATAGCACTGATTATTTACCATGTTCTGAGCAAAGTTCTGAGTGCTTTCCATGTACTATCTCATCTAATCTTGACCACACCTTTATGTGATAGGTAATATTTCTCTCCCCATTTTATGGATAAGAAAGCTGAGGCACTAAGAAGATAATTAATTGCCTAGTGCATGTGTGAGGCTAAGTAACCTGCCTGTGTGCCTACTCTGTTCCTAGGATCCACTACTGTGGACCCTGTAGGATGTACTTTAATGGCCACAGTCTGTCATTAAGCCCTACCCTAAGAAGCTTTACAAAACTCCTTATTGTTTCATTGTCAGGAAATACTTTGTTATAGCATCTAAAAAATGAGAAACCACACACAAAAAAATTCTACTAAAGGAAGAATTGCTGTGTTTCTCCTGATAAATTATTTATTTTTACTCTGTGGACCCTGTGACCTATGATTTCTCTCTGTATGTTTAAAAAACCCAAACCCCAGTTTGTGTCCCACCTCTGGCACACGTGTAGGACCATAACTGCATCTTATTTACCCTGCCCTTATTTTCTCTTGGACTAGTTTCTTCACTTGTAATCTTGTTTTACTATATGTATCTAAAAACCACCTAATATCCCTTTTGGATTGAGGTAAAGGATGGTCAGGACTGCCAGCTCTGGAGTCAGACTGACCAGATTTGAATCTGGTCCATCTCTTAGTAACCATATTATCTTGGACAAAGTTAACTTGTCAAGACTCAGCTAGCTTTCTTTCCTAGAAAGTAGGAATAATACAGTATTTATTTCATGGTAAATCAGCAGAAATAAATGAGAAAATATGTAAAAAAACACTGACCACTGTCCATTGTCAGTGTTTGGTAAGTATTGATGATGGTGATGACAGGGTAATAATCACAATAGGAGATAGACTGAAATAAAGAAATACCATAGATCAGTGCTAAAGAATGAATCCCTGCTCCTGCCACCCCACCAGCTCTCACTCCAGCCTTCTTCACCTTAGCACACACAGGTCCACAAAACATATGTTCACATACAGGTGTGTGGGGGAGGAAGAATTTCTTCCATCCTTCAAGATCCTTCTAACTGGACTAAGAATCAAACTGACATGAGACAGATTAACAGAAAAAAAAAATCAAATTTAGTAGCCTATGTACAGGGAATCCACACAGACATGGAAATTCCAAAGATAGGCAACTGACTAAGGGAATATAGAAGAGCTAAGGAGAGGTGTTGGGGTCTGAGGATACAAAGGGGAGAATTCCATTAGGAGGAAGTTAAGAGGAAATGTTTGGAAAACAAAGATTGCCCTATTAGGCAGGTAAGTTTGTTAAGTGAAAGGGAATCTCTATTAATAGCTCTCTTTCTGGTACAGGCAAGCAATTGAGGGGGAGCTAAAGAGTGTTCTCTGAATTTACTGGCTTTTTTTTTTTTAATTTTTTTTTTTAATGTTTATGTTTGAGAGATACAGAGCATGAACAGGGGAGGGGCAGAGAGAGAGAGAGACAGGATCTGAAGCAGGCTCAGATGTGGGGCTCAAACCCACAAATATTGAGATAATGACCTGAGATGAAGTCAGATGCTTAACCAAATGAGCCACCCAGGCGCCCCTGAATCAACTGGGTTTTGATTGCTTTTAACTCAAAGTAATGTCCGTGCCAAAGTGGCCCATCTTAGGGGCTGCCCTTGGCTGCCCTTGGCCCCTATAAGAGCATTACTAGGCTTTAGAATCCAATGAGCATCAAATTCAACCATTCAGCTTCCCTGAAACTCCCTTCCTTACCTTTGTTAGTGTACATTCATCTCTATTTGTCCCCTAATCCTAAACATATATATGGGCCACATTATGTCCTTGTACTCAGGTATTCATACTCACTTTAAAATCTACTAATACTTAGATTTCCAAATCTAAGCATGCTCCTTCCACTCAGTGCTCAACTGGAGGTTATTTAGAATGAAGCCTCAAATTGTAGCTGCTTGTAAACAAGCCAAGGGGACACCTCAATCAGCCCTCCAGCAAGGTTCTGTGATGCAAACAACTCATGAACAAACCAGCCAGTTCCAGTGTACAGCCTTAGCTAAGCTGCAGCTCAGTGGGGATTTAAGCTGATGCAAGAATAAGGGATTTATAATCATGAACACGATAGCAAGTTGGATGGACAAAAGCAAAGAAACGCAGGTTTCATCTCACGAGTCCCTTTCCTGCTTTGAACCCTGAGCTTCTCAGCAGGTCCAAGTTTTCTCCCTTTCAGCTCCCTAGGGCTTTTCTTGCTTCTAGGACATTCAGAGGGCGCCAGTGTGAAAGAGGGGGCATGATCATTAAGAGGAAGCTCCAAAGAGAAAGGAGTTGTGTTTGTACAACGCTACACATGCAAGCATTGGAAGGCAAACAGCGATTTCCTCTGAAAGCAGCCACAGGGCTCTCTGGAGGTCTTTTTCATGGTCTCCATGGTTACTGGCAGATTCTTTTTTTTTTCCCTGCCAGAGTGCCAGCAGCTCTGCCTCTTTTCATGACTCTTGATGACAGATAGAGGGAGGAAGGAAATTATTTCTTTGGGGTCCTGTTCTCGCATTACCAGGTGATGCATTCTAACCTGTGGGGGGATGATATACTTCAGGATACTCTCACATCAGCAGCTTCAGGAACAGGAGGGCAGACAGGTGGCTTAGGGACCCTTTTCCCCAACCATCACTGTGCTGGACAGATTCAGAGCTGTGAGTCCAAGGGGTCAGCAAAATAAAGCCCACAGAAACAAGGTACCCCCCAGTATACATCTAGCTGATCTCTCCCTGATCTTTGAAATCAGGGGATCCCAAAATATAAAGAGCAAGAGCTTTTAAAAACTTTATTAAATTATACAGAATATTCATTGGCATGTAAATGTCATTCTAAGTGTTTCATATGCACTGAGTCATTTAAAATCACAACAGATCTTTAAGAAGGAGGTGTTAATATCATTTCTATTTCACAGATAAGAAAATATGGGTACTGAGAGTTTTATAGCCTGTGTAGGGTTACTGGCTGGTTGGTAATGGAGCAGGGATTCTAATGGAGGCAGTCTGGCCCCAGCACCTGTTTTCTTACCACTCATCATGCTGCCTATCTGAGAATGTTCCTGCTGGGCCTCTGTGCCTGGTATCCTGCCACCTGGGATAAGGTGGGCTTTGTGTGGCTTCTTAGAGAGCTGAGAACAGGACAGAGCTGGTGCTAATAAGAGACTGGGCTGGGGATCTTGGGAGGAATACTTCTAAGCTACCTTAGCACAGAACGAGGGCTCTGAGAAAACAAAACTAAGGGGTCTTCAAATCCTCTGGTAATTAAGACAGATGTGAGACAAGCACCTGGCAGATTCCCCTGTACCATGAAACAGCATGGAAGCCCCAGGCTTGAAACCAAACACCTGCTCTCTAGTCCAGTCTGAATTACCACCAAGGCAATGTATGATGGCCCTGAGAGCAAGATCGTTTGCTCTCACAAAGGGAGAGAGAGAGAGAGAGAGAGAGAGAATACTTATCTATAAATTTGTTTCCATCTTTGGAGATTATTGAATCTGAGACACTTAGGAATCAAATGGAATCAAGCAATATAGGTTGGCATGTATCAATCAGGGTCACAATAAGGAGGTCACAGAATATTAAAAGGTAACTGAACAAAGTTTAATGGAAGACTATTTAAAATTAACTAGCAAGAGATGGTGACATAATTCCCCACCTCCACTTTCCCCCAAAAAGCAGGAAAGTATTCCACCACTAGGCCAAAAGGATCAAGGAATGGAGCTGTTACTGGAACCTCTTCAGGGTTCTGGCTGTAGAAGAGGACCCACTAGGCAGGAGCTGTGGCCTTTGGTAAGGGGAAAAGTCATTGACAGAAAGGGAAGTGGCTTCTCTC
The DNA here is from genome assembly GCF_022079265.1 of Lynx rufus. Classification (NCBI taxonomy): domain Eukaryota; kingdom Metazoa; phylum Chordata; class Mammalia; order Carnivora; family Felidae; genus Lynx; species Lynx rufus. The sequence continues at coordinate 124,520,376 of NW_025814823.1, read as the reverse complement.
CTTTCTCCTGCCAGTTCTCCTGGCCAAACTCAGAAAGCAGTCAGAGGGCAAAGGAAGTTTGATGATAAAGTTATTGCAGGTCAACCTCAGAGCAGGACATTGCAGGGCAGCAAATGGATTTGAGGGGCAAATAGAAAAATATCCAGAGACAGGATTCATCCCATGACCTTTGGAATACCCCCACCACCAGGATGTGACAGGAGGTCATGCTCTCCCCTCCCTCATTCCCATCAAGTCAAAGCCTGACTTCCTTCAGTGTGATCACTGCTCTGGAGCAGTCCCAGAAGATCCTGTCTGGCTATGTATGATCTCAGTCTCCTTAGGGTTGGCCGAGGATAACCAGATTGGACCACAGCTGACCTCTTGCCTTTCTTTCCCACTCTCTCCCCACAACTCAGACCAAATGAACCCTAGAGACTAAGCAATGGCCAGTAAAGAGAAAAGAAAGTCACCAGTTGCCCTCCAGCCTTCTAAAGCAATTACAAGGGGAAAATCCAGTAGTGAAATATAGTTACAAAGATAAAAAGTGTTATCCAAAAATGCAATTATTATAGCCTCTTCCCACTAGGTGGAGAAATTTTAGAATTCAGAAAGCTTGCATTCAGTGCCACTGTTCTTTTAAAGTCTGTGTACTAGGAGCTTTATACCTACTATGTTATTCAGTCTTTACACCACCACTGTTATTATCCCGATGATAAATGTGAGGATACAGAAGCTCAGAGAGGTCATGCAGCAGGGAGGGCAGAATTAAATCACAGCATTATCCTGGCTCCCCAAAAGAGGTAAGACTAGATTTAAACCTTAGGCTTTCTGGCTATTTCATCTCCACAGCAAATAGCCAGAAATGCATCCCTATTTAAGCTCTCTGTGTGTTACATTTACCACTAATGCAACATGATCAGTACCACTTTCTTTTATTCGATTGTAGGTAGCAATTTAAGACTCAAGACTAAATGTCATCTAAAATAAAAGACAATGAAAATCTGACTGGGGAAAAGGCTAAACCATTTGATTTTTTTCAAGTAATTCTTCCAAAAATAGTTTCTGAATTTCCTTCAGAAATTGTCTGAATTATCTGAATGGTCTCCCCATAGACAATCCTTTATCATCTTCATGACTGTATTAGCTTGCTAGGGCTGCTGTAACAAAATACCCACATAATGGATGGCTTAAGCAACAGAAATTTATTTTTTCGAATTTCTGAAGGGTAGAAGTTCACAAGCAAGGTGGCAGCAGGTGGTTTCCTCTGAGGCTTCTGTCCTTGGTTGGCAGATGGCCAGCCACTTGCTGCCTTTTTACGTGGTCTCTCCTCTGCAATCCATGCTGCTGGTGGGCCCTAATCTCTTCTTCTGAGAACATCAGTCAGATTGGATTAGGGCCTGGCCTAATGGCTTCATTTTAACTTAATTACCTCTTTAAAGGCTCAATCTCCAAATATAGTCACGTTCTGAGGAACTGGAGGTTAGAACCGAATGAATTTGCGGGCAGGAGGAACACAGTTCACAGCAGTGAGTATCAATTGGTTAATTTATTCAGTACCTGTCTCAGTGGTTTTCAGACCTGTTTGCCAGAATTTCCCGAGCAACCCTTTTAAACTGTGAAAGCTGAGCTTCTCTCCAGACCTACGAAGTCAGAAATACTGAATACAGAATCCAGGTATTTGTGGTTTTAAAAAATTTCCCCTGGGGATTCTGAGATTTGAGCCAGGGTTTAAAACTTCTAGCGTTAAGTGTTCTAAAAATAACACTTGCTGTGTTCCAGTCATGCTATAAGTGCTGTATGCATTAACTCATTTAACCTCACACTGAGCTGTAAGGTAGGCACTTTTTTTACCCCCATTTTATAGATGAGGAAGCTTAGGCACAGAGAGGTTACTTGCCTTCAGTCATAAAGCCGGCGAGTAGCTGGGCTGGGATGAGAACCCAGGTGGTCTGGCTCCAGATTCTGGGTCCCTACCAACTACAATCAACTGCTTCTCTCCCACAATGTAGACCTCAGTCAACCAAGTGTGGGACCCAAGTGAGATAAAAACTTGAGCTTGAGAATCACTGATAGTTTTTTCACACTGATTACTGTCATTTCATGCCTAGACATTTGCATGTTTTCGAAAAAATAAGCAAAGTCGTAAATGCTGTCTCCTAGCATAATCTTTATACACTTACAAGGTGTGACACATGTACCAAGTGGTGAAGCAATTTGAAACCACTGCATATGTTCATGTAAAAGAATGAAGAATAAGTGCTAGAGGAATTTAGTTCTTTTTTTTTTTTTAAACGTTTACTCATTTTTGAGAGATAGAGACTGAGTGTGAGTGGGGGAGTGGCAGAGAGAGAGGGAAACACAGAATCTGAAGCAGGCTCCAGGCTCCGAGCTGTCAGCACAGGGCCCGATGCGGGGCTCAAACCCACAAACTGTGAGATCATGACCTGAGCCGAAGGCAGACTGAGCCACCCAGGCACCCCTAGATGAATTTAGTTCTTAAAGTGCACACATAAGAACACAGGTCTGGTGAAGAAGATGAGCCTACAGATTCACTTTCTCCATTCCCTTTGTCCCTGTCCCCATCTCCAGAGCACCAAGATGGAGAGGAGGTGGGACGAGAAGAGACAGAGGAATCCCCTCAGGTGCCTTATTACCAATCACACTGTCTTCTTTTCTATGGATCTTTCCCCCTCGATAAACAGAAAGGGCTCATCTTCACTTGGAGGCCTTCGGTGGACTGTACTTATAATGTTATGTTCTTATACACATTCTGTTCTTTTGAGCCTCTTCTTCCATTTTTCTTCACAGGCTCCTAACAGTGTTGGTGCAACAGTCAAATCTCAGCGAGATTAATCACCAGGACAATGAGGTGAGCCTTCTTTAAACATCTCAAGGAACAGTTGGCCATTGTGCATTTTAGGACGGCAGGAAGGGCTTTTCTGAACCAGTGCTTCCTATCATAAAGGTCAAGGAGGGGATGGAGCGCATTTTGGGGATCCTACCCTGAGGGGGTAGCCTGTGTCTTTACTATTAACCCTCAGGCAGAAATTTTTCCCCACCATGGTATGGGTATCTTCTACTAGGGAAGAATTTCTTGCATTAAGTACTTAAGCTTTTATCATACCACTGAAATTTTGTAATTTCCCTCTGGACATTGAGAAATAAATATTGCTCTTTCCTGTCTTTTTGAGTCCCAGAAACTTCAATGGCAAGCTGTGGCTGCCAGTTTTCTCTCTTTGAGTGAAAGATGACAGATGATAATTCCAGGCTCTGGAGGCCACATATTAATGCCGGTGATCACAATTGCTGTTTCCTTTATGTTGCAGAGACAGTATAAGGCTTCCAAGAAGACAGTATAGCACTCTCAAGCAAAATTCCTGCTGGAGTGTTATCGGATACCAGGCAGAGCTGCCCCAGAGTAGCTTAGGATCTTATTCTAACTGCTTAAATCTTTGAAAAAGCAGGACTGATTTTTCATTACCCAGCCTGTTTTCTTTAACAAGCTTCTTTAAACTGATTTAAATACCTGGTTTCCATTTTATTTTTCTTTAATAAAATATGTGCTTGGTTTGGCTGTGCTTTACTAAGAATGTCTGATAACTTTAAGAAAGTCTGATAGCATTGAAAGTGCATATGCCTCCAAATACCAAATTACACTGTTTTCAAGGAAGCCAGGTGGCCAGCAACAACAGTGTGGGAGGAAGTGCCCTAACAGAGGCTGGGCCCCTTGTCTTTCTTGAACTTTCTGATTATAGGCTTCTTCCCTGCTGGGTTGGCATTAATGACCACACCAGAAAGCCCCTGCTTCACAGCCTAGTTCTGAGTTTGGACACCACCCTGACTCAGTGGTCACACGCCACTTTTACCCTCCATGTCTTTAGGGGTTTAAAGCAAAATCCTAAGAGAGGATTTCACTGTTTTAAACTTCTGCTTTAAAAATGAGAACCAGAGATGAGAAAGCACACTTTGATCACTCTGCCTATGGTATGAAAGCAGGGAACTTGAGTGGTGCAGTTTATGTCGGCTGATCTAGAGCTTGGGAAAGTTGATGACCACTTCCCCCACCTCCAGCTCTTACCCTCACTCACCAAAACTGGGGCGTCTTAAAAAGGAGGGAAATTCAGGCATTCATACCCTAAAGTTTAACTCCTCTTATAGACCTCCCCCTCTGTCCAGCCTTCAGCTGAAAGAACATCCTGAAAGAACAGCTGAAAGCAAAGTGTTATTTCTGTATTCTTCCCCACCCTGGGAGGCCCCTGCCTGGTGGAGACAGTTAAAGTAGACCCAGCTCCTTCTAACAGTGGTAATTATACTTTCTGAATAATGTGTACTAAATATTAAAATGCCTCCAGTTCCTTCTCACACAAAGTGACCTCTCAGAGGAGATTTTTCCCACTGTTACACCAGCGTTGTGACTCAGTGGCTTTTGTGTGCAGGGAGAAGGGACCTCATAAAGGACACTTACATCCAGTGTTGCAGCTTTCTCTTTGGACCATGTCACAGCATGTCTGAAACCTATGTAAGCCAACTGCTAATGCTTGCCTGTGTTTTGTTGCCAGTATGGTCAATCCATATAAATTTATAAGGGCTAGAAGCTCTTTAGCCCTGGGAAGTAAGGACAGCTGTGAAATGGAAGGAACATTACCTTGGTAGATTTCCTGCATTTGGTTTCTCAGTGTTCTGAACAAGTAGTGTTCCCTCCTTTTTAAGAGTAGTGGCCTACTCTTCCTCTCCCTAAATCACTTTGCCAGTGAGCTCCAAGCATAATCAGTCTCCATTAGGTTTGAGGGGATAACAAAGTGTAAGTGCACACATACCATATATCTGCTAAATAACAGGAAGGAAAAAAGATGGAAGGCAAAAAAAAAAAATGAGGGAAAAGGTAAGTTAATGCTGCTACTGAAGTATTATGGTTTTCTAATACAAGAGGAAAGAGCAAGGCATACCTCTACAGAATCCAAATGAAATTATATTCCAAGAATAACTGTAGGATTAACAAGCTTATCACAATAAATTATTAAAGATTAAAGAATCAATTAGTAGAAATTTAACTTCATTAAGAGATGATTTAGATTATAAACTGAAACTAAAGAACTGAGAGAGGAAGAAAGAAAACCTCTCTCCTATAACTGTTCAAGTTAAACAAAATATGATAGTACTTTATATCAGGGAAGTGATTATCGCCTTAGCGGCTGTCCTGATCTGACCTCGATGACTTAAAACAGTTTTTTATATTCTTAGTTTTTACTTGCATAAGTAATATATGAACACATTTGCTTTTGAAAAATTTAAATATTACAAGTAACGATAGGAAGTCCTTGATTACTTCCACCCTACCATCTTAGCCTCCAGGTAATCTTTCCCAATGTCTTCTGTATATTCACAAATGTGGACTGTAACATAAAAAGTATCACACTCTGTATATTGTTCTACAACTTTATTTTCTTTCTTTCTTTTTTTTAAATGTTTATTTATTTTTGAGAGAGAGACAGAGTGTGAGTGGGGTAGGAGCAGAGGGAGAGGGAGACACAGAATCAGAAACAGGCTCCAGGCTCTGAGCTGTCAGCACAGAGCCTGATGCAGGGCTTGAACTGAAGAACCATGAGATCATGACCTGAACTGAAGTCCTACTGACAAGGCCACCCAGGTGCCCCTACAACTTTATTTTCTTCATGTAACAATATCTTAGAGCTCTATCCATGTTGATACATATAGATCTGTCTCTTTCCTTTTAATGGCTTCATGATGTTCCACACTAGGAAAATACTTCTTTTATTTTACTATTTCCCTATGAATGTATATTTAGGCTGTCTCCAATTTTTCGCCATAAGAAACATTCTTCCAGAGTATTCTTGTACAAGCCTCCTTGAGTATTTTACACAATCATTTCTCTGGGAGAATAATTGTTGGTCACTAGGGTGTACATTTTTATTTTTAATACACATGACTGGTGATTCTCCAAGATGGCTGTGTCAACGTATCGTTCCACCTGCAGTTTAATAGCGTGCTTGTCACGTTTTCTTGTTGTCTTAATTTTCATTTCCCTGATAACTAATGAGATTGAGTACTATTTCATAGGTATAATGGTCATTTTTATAACTTCTTTTGTGACTTGCCTGTTTAGATCTTTTGTCCTTTCATCTGTTGGGTTACTTTGTCATTTTTTATATGGATTCATAATTTTCTATTCTGAACAGTAATCCTTTGCTGTTGGACTGCAAATAGTTTTTCATAGTCTGTTGCTCATTTTAGAACTGTTTGTTCTAAACAGTTTTCTTTTCTAGTACAGAAATTTTAAAATATGACATAATCAAAGTGATCATTCTTGTTCATTACTGCTTTTGCTTTTGATGTCTTTTTAAAGAAGGCCCTCCCTAACCCCACAAGACATAACTACATTATGGTAACTTTGCATTTAATTGTTCTGTGCTAATGATCTATTTGTTTTTCATGTTTCATTAACCACAGAACTTAATTGTAAAGTGACTTATTTAGAAGCTATCCACACTGCAGAGTTTCACACTGTAGGAAAGGTGAAATGGGCCAGATTGTCCTTTGTGCCTTTGTCTTTTTGTACCTCAGAGGAATCTTTGCATAGAGGGAGGCTGTCTAATGTAGTTACCGGGAGCTAACAAGTTGCTAAACTCCTGGAATCTAACCTCTCTTGCTCTCATTTTAGCTTTGACAAGAGCACCCCATTAAAAGGGGCTGTGAACTAATGGCATCTGGGTTAGAACCGAAATGCATTTATCCAGAGAAGGACTGTTTTGCATTGTATTTAGGATACAATGTTGTTGATCCTACATTGCATGCAAATTCGGGTCTAAGTAGAATTTTGTGAGGGGTCTGACAATCCAACCTTCCATTATAACCATACTCTGAAAAAATAAATCCAAGTTGCAAAAACAGATGTGAACCTTTGGGTATAATTCTTAGTCCTAAATTCACTTACAGCTTTCCTAAGGCATAATCATAAGCAGAAACTGTGCATTATAATGGCAAAATAAAACAAAAACAAAAACGAAACAGTGCCTGACTCTAGAAATCACTTTACAGTTAGCAAAAGGTAAAATAATAAAGTAAATTTTTTAAATGCTCTAGAATTTTTATTCTGAAAATGACCTGCTTATAAAAATAAGAGTAGAATCACTGCTACTTACAAACCCTCACTTGCCCCTTCCCCATAAGATTCTAAAGGCAGGCCATGTCTTTTTTATTTTTGGATCCCTAGATCTAGCTCAGTAACTTGTACATAGTAGAGCCCCAACCCCAAATATATATTTATGTATAGATGTATGTATATATTATAGATAGATAATTATTCAGTTTAAGGGAAAGTCATATTTTATTTTATTGGCCCTTTCTCTTTGTTTTGTTGACCCAACTTGGTTACCAATTTTATTTACCACACTTAACTCTCCAGGTGACTTTTAATTATTTCCAAAATCTACTCTCAGAAAAATAAGATTTTATTTCATTTAGGATCTTCAAAAAATGTACTCTAGACTCTAGGCCAGGAGTCCTTGTTCATGTGTGCCGGTGTGCTGGTGAAGCCTATGGATCCCTCCTCAGAAAAATGTTTGAAATTATATAAAATAAAATATAGAGGATAAAAAAAGAAACCAATTATATTGAAAAAGTTGCCAAAATATTATAAAGATCAAATTTGTAACGGTAATATGTAAGCTTGCTTGTTAATGCATTTATTAAGATTTAGTGATAGGAGGGGCGCCTGGGTGGCGCAGTCGGTTAAGCGTCCGACTTCAGCCAGGTCACGATCTCACGGTCCTTGAGTTCGAGCCCCGCGTCAGGCTCTGGGCTGATGGCTCAGAGCCTGGAGCCTGTTTCCGATTCTGTGTCTCCCTCTCTCTCTGCCCCTCCCCCGTTCATGCTCTGTCTCTCTCTGTCCCAAAAAAAATAAATAAACGTTGAAAAAAAAAAATTAAAAAAAGATTTAGTGATAGGACCAATAACTACTGTACTAGGGATACATACAAAACATATTTTGAGATATCTGCACTAACTAATGCAATACAAAAGTGTCTGTGATTTGTATTTTTGGCCAAGTCACAGGTATTGTGTTAACAGTACTGTGGCTTGTTGCCTATATTCATATTTAAATAAGATGGTGAATTTCAATTTGAAGTTAATGCCAGTAAAGATGTAATTTATTTCTCTGATCTAAGCCTGATTCCTATCCATGGATAGAACCCCTGTTATGGTGGTAATTCCAAAAAAAAAAAAAAAAAATCTCCCAAAAACATTTTGATCAACAAGTGGAATAATTATAGGCCTCCCAAGGTGATCTGCTTAGAATGGGAAAATGGTCATTTTATTCGCTCAAAAATATTTAAGTACCTACCTTGTCTCATATAGGCTTGATTCCTGCTCTAATAGGTCACAATTTAGTGCAGAATGTAGTGCTCTGTTTATTTGAAAAAATAAATATAACAACTTAGGTCTCTGTTCTCAAGGCTTTGTTTTGTTTTGCTTTTGAAAAATGTTTTTAATGTTTAATTTTGGAGACAGAGAGACAGAGTGCAAGCAGGGGAGGGGCAGAGAGGAAGACACAGAATCTGAAGCAGGCTCCAGGCTCTGAGCTGTCAGCACAGAGCCCGATATGGGGCTCAAACCCACAAAGCACAAGATCATGACCTTGGCTGAAGTCGGAAGCCCAACCGACTGAGCCACCCAGGCACCCCTAAAGGCTTTGTTTTATAAGTTTGCTCTTGTTGGAATTTGCTCTTTATTTCCATGACTTAAATTAATCTATGTTGCTTCTCTTGTGTTAATGCCTCATTTAAATTATAAAAACTTCCATCCTGAAGGTTTTTGTATTTTTGTTGGAAACATTTTGTCATTATTAAAGGGAAAAAGTGACTGTTTTTGAAGAATATCACTAGTAGCCATTCCTACTGTCCTGAAACCCAACATCTAATTATTTTTAGTTATCAGTTATAATCTGTGGCTATTATGATGTGCACTACTTATCCAGATTAGAAAATTCTAGAGGCACCTTGGTGGCTCAGTGGGTTAATTGTCTGACTTTGGCTCAGGTAACCATCTCACAGTTTTGAGTTTGAGCCCAGCATTGGGCTCTGTGCTGACAGCTTGGAGCCTGAATCCTGCCTCAGATTCTGTGTCTCCTTCTCTCTCTGCACCTCCCCCCCGACTCATGCTCTCTCTCTCAAAAATAAATAAACCTTTAAAAAATTTTTAAAAAAAAGAAAACTCTAAAACAAAGACAATGAAATAATTTACTAATCTTTGTGAACTATAATTATAAAATGTTTTCAAAATAAAAATTGAAGAAAATGACTTTCATTCCTGTACTTACAACCATCTATTTTTTTTAATCTTTTAAAGTACACAAAAGTTATTGTTGTCTCCTATAGACAAAAAGTAGGAATGATTGATGCATTTATTCCTATTTTTTTGTCTACAGGAAACAACTTTTGTGAGGAGTAGTCATATGTGATTGGGAAATTAATAGTACGTGAATTTTAAAATGTCACCCCGAGCCAAGCTGGACTTCTGTGAAATTCTAGATCCTTTGGAAGATCTAGATCCCCTGAAGGATCTAGAATTGTTTGGCTGACTCTTCAGCACTTGCTATAATTTTACCCCCCCAGGGCACCAAGATGAGGGATATGGCAAGCACCAGGTCACATCACACATTTCTCTCTCTGTGCCTTTCAATGTCTGCTAGAGTCAGTCTAAAGGTGCAATCCTGAGCACTTAATCAGATTTCTGGTTCAGAAAACACAGAAGTTATGGTGGTTTTGGAAAAAAAAAAAAAAGTTCTGAGACACTGTTAGGACTTGTAAGCCCTTAAATAAAATTTCAGTGATACAGGCTCAAGGCACAGAATTACTCATCTTCATAACAGCACTGCTCCAAAGCAACCCTGCTACCATCCAACAGTTAGGACATTCATTCAATCCTATCAGCAGTCTCAGAATGGATTCTAAGCCAACTAAAACTTAACATTTCCCTTCAAAGCATTCTGGAGAGCTGTGCTCATGACTGAATATGAGTTACTTTTCAGCCATTGAGCCAAGGCTTTCTGTTTTCCAAGAGAGTGGGGTTCTCCTGTCGCCAGGGCCATCTGGGCATTTGTTGCAACATGTCTACAAGTGACTCCTAGCTTTTCAGTTCCTAGATGCTTCCAAGGCCCCATTGAGTCCTCAGTGAAATTCCAGAAAGCAGCTGGTAGAAAAGGTCTCCATAGTTTGGACACAGATGGCTGGCTTGCATTCAACAGACCCTGGTGTTTTATGCTTTCCAGGAGTCCAAGGGAGCCTTGATAACCAGTAATCCACTAATTCTTCCTGTGGATATTTCTTGAACACTTACTGTGTGCTTGGTGCTATGGGCATACCACATCAAATAAGCCACGTCCTCTGCCTTTAAGTGCATTACAGCTGAACCATGACCTGTCACCACTCAGTGCAGACACCAACCTCTGAGACTGAAGTCAACCCCTTAAATGGCCACCAGTCTTAACATAACACAACTCTGATGCCTGCTGGCTCAACAGAAGCTGGAGGAAAGAGAAGGAGGCAGTTGTAAGAAAAAAGTATACTTTCCTAAACGAAGTATGTTGTGCAATACCAGTGGGTGCACTGAAGCTGATTTTGAAAGTTTTGGTTTTCTTATTACTATGAGAGGATTTACTTTTATTTCTCATTAGCCCAGTTGAAAAAAAATAGCAATAGAAAAGTTCCCTTGACTTAACCGAATGTTATATACTGTGATATAAACAGTGTGTGTGTGTGTGTGTGTGTGTGTGTGTGTGTGTGTGTGTAATTGTTATTTCAAGAAGGAATGGAATGATTAAAGTCTTGATTTAGAGTCATTCAGATGATCACCAAATTCTAGGGTGGGGGAAGGGGGTGGGAGAAAATACATAGTTCAATACCTTACAAAAATAAATACTTGCCAGCTGTGTATTTAGTAAGAGCCTAGGGGCAATGCCAAATGAAACAAATAATATAGGATGGCAACATGTACTCTAATGAAAACCACCATTCCAGAAAATTAGAAGACCCTGAATGGTGTTAAAATCACAAAGAAAAGAATTTCCAACATTTGACCTCATTTCCAAAATGAAAGCCTACCTGCATGATGTGTGTAAAGAATGTTATTCTGCAGTGTTGGAGAGACCTGGATTTGAATCCCAACTATGGCATGTGCCCATGGCCTTAGGCAAATTACTTAACCGGTGTTTTGGGTTCCTCAAATGTAAAATGGGCCTAAAAATACCTACCTCTTAGGATTATATATGTATATAAATATTCAATGAGGTAATATATATATACATTTCTTGACAGGAAGTAGGTATATAAAAAATGGCAATGCTCCTCCCCACCCCATTCACTCTACCAAAACATGCAGAAGTTGGGCTTTTAAGGGTTTTTTTGGCAGGGGGGTGGTGTTGTTTTAAGGAAATAACTCTTGAAGCTTAGCAGTTCTGTTTAGGAGATAATGATTAGCAGTGCATGATCACAATTTAATTCATAACCACATTTCACACAGAGTTCTCATATACACACAGTGATTGCCATCTACCTTTTGGAGAACTCATCAAAAATTCTACCAGGTTTCAGTCGAAGAGTTAGTAACAATGACCATATCAGAAAAGTTCATTTTCTGTAAAGGAGAAATGTTTTGCCTTTTTAAAAATGTATATAATTTTTAAAAGCAAAGCTAGATATTACAAAAGCAAAAAATTCAATCAAGGACCGTTAAGATATCCATTTTAAGTAACTACTGACTACTTACGATCTACACTGTTCCTGACACTGTTCTAAGCTCCAGGTATTGAGACGTTGGATAAGGACCTACCCTAATGAAGTTTACACTCGAGTGACTTAAAATTTCCTTTGATGTCTTTTAACGCTGGATACTGATAGCCCTTCATGATGAAGCCAATGACTCTGAAGCAAAAAGGAATCAGCACTGGGAAGGGGAAATCCATGCATAATAAGAATAATCTGATTCCCTTGAGTCCAGATTTCTAGTTCCAGTGGGTCAATTTTATAATGAAGAGGGCTTTTTGAAATGCATTGAGTTATTCTAAATCCCAAGCAAATATTCAGCTGTCAGAATAATAACAAGAAGTTCCACTGCTTTAGTATCAGCATTCTTTTCCATATGGAACCAATTTCTTAAAATATCCTCAAGAATATACCGGGAGACTCACTTGTATGTCACCTATAGCTTGAAAGCAAACTGTAATATAATGATTTAGAATTTTCAACCTGGTCAAGGAGATTAACATTCTTTTTCTTTAAATGTTTTTTAACTTTTATTCATTTTTGAGAGACAGAGCATGAGCAGAGAAGGGGCAGAGAGAGGGAGGCACAGAATCTGAAGCAGGCTTCAGCCTCTGAGCGGTCAGAACAGAGCCCGACACGGGGCTCGAACTCATGAACTGTGAGATCATGACCTGAGCCAAAGTCAGACGCTCAACCAACTGAGCCACCCAGGTGCCCCAAGGGGATTAACATTCTAATCCCAGCTCCCCACAAACCTCAAACCCTAGATTCAGTTCTGTGTTCATTCACAGACTTGGGAACTTCTCTAGAGCTGGGCTTCCTCTTCTATAAAATGAGAAGGACAGTGGTACCTGTTAACGTTGGTCAACTGCTATAGCAATTAACTCAAAAATTCAGTGGCCTAATACAGTAAAATCTTACTTCTTTTTTTTTTTAAGTTTACTTATTTATTTTGAGAGGGAGAGAGAGAGAGAATGAGTGGATGGGCAGAGAGAGAGGGGAACAGAGGATACGAAGCATGCTCTGTGCTGACAGCAGAGAGGCCCTACCTGGGGCTCATGTGAGATCATGACCTGAGCCGAAGATGGGCGCTTAACCAACTGAGCCACTCAGTTGCCACAAAAGCTTATTTATTTAGAATCATAGTCCAATACTGGTCAACAAGGTAGGCTTATTCCCCCTCAACAGTCAGGGTCCTGGGCTTCATAATTAAATGTGGTTCTAGCATCTTCTTTAGCCTTGTCCTCTGCATTTGTTGAATGAGGAAAGAGAGAAGGTATGGAAGACCACGTGGGTTTTGTTTTCTATGCAGGCCACCCCTTTTGTCCACATTGCAATGATCAGGACTCAGTCTTATGGCCATGTCCATCTGCTGGAAGGATGGGGAATGTACCCAGTTTGGTGGCTTGGAGGGAGAGGAAATAGAGTTTGGTGAACACATAGCAGATTTCCCCATAGTACTTAGTTCAGAATGTTGTTTGGAGAATTAAGTGAAATAATATACATAAGAATTCATAAAGGTCTTTGGATCAATAAATATTAGACTCATATCTTTATTTATCTGCAGAGATGACTATAAAAAGAACTTTAAAGATGCCCATACCCTTTATCTCCTTTACCAGTCATCTTAATCTAGAGTCATTTTAGATATATTTTGTGTAATTGAGAGGTGTGGGGAAGGAGAAGAGGCCATCTTTTCACAGTACACTCCCAAATAATACTGGTTCCTCTTGGTTACCATTTCCAAGCATAAGCTCATTTTATTATTAAATGATGACTAAAGTGTGTGACCTTAAACTCTAAAAGAAGTTGGGATTCACCATATAGGTTCATCCAAGCTACCACAGAGTGGTTTCTTCTAAACAATGTAGGTCAGATCATGTCAACATTGGTTTAAAACCCTTCAGTGTCTTTGCAGTGACTTTAGAATAAACTGTGAATGCTTTATTCAGAGTTGGTATCCCCAACCCATATTCCCAGGATCAGCCTTGCCTCCCTCTCCAGACTCATCTCACATGGATATCTCTCCCACTCCATTCCTTCTTTTATTCAACAGCTATTTATCTAGTCTCTGTTGTAGCCACTGGAGATATTGCAGTAAAATTCCTTGTGGTGGGATATGGCAGGTTAGCGTGACCCCAGTTACAAGTGGTTGCCTCTGTGGCTTGGTGCTTGCTGTTCTGTTTTCCCCAGCCTAGCTCATAGAGGCCCATGTAGAATAGTCACTAACTCCACAATTACTCTCTCACAGTACCCCATTTGCAGTCTTGATAGCATTGCACAATCTGGAAAATCCTTTTGCTCATTTGCATTTGTTGTCTGTCTTCCTCTACCACACTGCAATTCCCATGAGGGCAAGGATCTTCTTTATCTAATTCACTACAGTATCTTCAACACTTATTTTCCTGGCAAAAAGCAGAAACTCAGTAAATATCTGTTGATTGAATGGCTTAAGGAATGAATGAACTGACAGGCAGCAACCAACTTATGTGGTGATGGCCCTTGGCCTGAGGAGACAATGTGAGTTCCATTTTCCTTCCTGATAGCCTCTGCTCACCTCTCCCCTTTCTGACTGTGGTTTTATAGGGAATGACACCACTTCACTGGGCAGCTTTCCACAACCGGCCTCAACACACCCAAATGCTGCTGAAGAAAGGAGCAGACCCTACTCTTGTGGATAAAGACTTTAAAACAGCTTTGCACTGGGCAGTCCAGGTGAGAAATTGGCCAGCAAACTTGTCTAAAGTTTAGATGGTGTGAAGCAATGTTAACAGTTCTCTGAGTATGTCAGAACTGAAAGATGGAATTATCAAAGGTGCAGCCACTGCAGTGATATGGAGGTTATTAGTGTGCTAGAGCAAGTAAGATTCTCTGCACTCCTCCCATCCCTCATATCCAGAGGGGCAACAGCAAACCTGTCCATTTGGAAGATGTGAGTGCATCACTTGTGGAGAAGAAACCACGCCAAGATACAGAGGAGGAAGACAGCCTGCTTTGGATGTTATATACAGACACACACACACACACACACACACACACATGCACATGCACACACACATGCACACATACATGTAAACAGACACATAACACTTCTCTCCCTTGCTCTCTTGCTCTCTCCATCCACATGCTTGCTTAGTAGCTCACAGCACACCAGGAAAAACCTTCAAAGATATACTAGGAAAATCTCTTCAAAGTCTTTGAACCATAACTCTCTTCTTCCTTCCAAATCCTCCAAAGCAGAGTTATTCCAGATGACCCTGAATTCTGTCCTGAGCAATGAAAATCATGCCTTATAATCTACCTCATGATCACAAAAGGCCGTCTATATCAGTACACATGACTGAAGAAATCAGAATAGGCCCAAGAAATCTATAGCCCAATGAGGGGGAAAGTGAGACTAAGGTGAAAGAATGATCATGGCTAACATTTAGTGACGTGCTTTCTATTTGCAAGAGGAATGATCAACTAAGAGTCATTTCCTCCATCCTTCAGAGGAGAGCAGTAGTATGCATCATTTCAACAAACTTGCTAGCCTTTTCTGTCTTATGACACCCAAGCATAGACACCTCCACTGTTTATCTTCATCAGCTCAATAAGGCACTCTTGTCATACTGCTGCCAGGATCCTTGTAAGAGGAGTTTCTGCCTGCCTTGATGGCGGTTACATTCAGTTGTTTCACATGCTAAGCATACCAGAGATGGGCACCTGGCACTTTCAGGCCTGAGGGAAGAGGCAAACAGAAGTGATTTGGAAACTGCTCTGGTTTTGTCCCTCCAACTCTGGCTTCAGTTACTCTGTACCAGCACCAGCCCTGGGCAAAACTGTGAAGTGAGCAAAACTTATTTTGTCATCCCCACCTGCCTGTAGCATCCACCTACATACTTTCAGTATCTAATCTCCCACCCTGACCCCCAGGGTGCTGTCCTCTGGTTGGGCAACCATGTGTGCTGATGCTCAGCTGATGTGAAAGTGGTATCCAAATCAAGCATTTCCTGTATTCATCCTCATCACACTTGAGTTTTAATCCCACAGATTTCTGATGGGGTTCACATCTCTGCTCCCACTTCCTCCACCCCACCCCCAATTTAGAGTTGCTGCTCTAGTCCTGCACGTGCAATGGAATCATCAGCAATGCTTGTAAAATTATAGGTCCCCAGACCCCCTCTCCACATCTTCTAATTTGGACTCTTCAGGGGTGGGAACCCTTGCTCTCACCCTCTAAGAGGCAGTTTGGCAAAATGAAAAGTCAGAAAATCTGTTTGTATTGACAGACATGGTTTTGATCTGAGGAAAATCACCAATACCTTCTTGGTTTAACTATCAGTGTATCTTCGGGGTATGAATGAGATTGTGCATATGACAGCACTATGTAATGTGCTAGGTGATTGGAATAGATAACCATTTTTATTATGGTTCCTGATTTCTTCCACAACAGCTTAGTTATCATACGCACATCATCATATTCTTTCTCCTTACTAGATGATATAGCTTTTAACCTGCTACATTGATTGCAGTCCTGTCTGCACTTTAAAATCATCTGAAGAGCTTTTAAGCAATATTGGATACCCAAGCCCCACATCCTTAGATTTTCAGTCAGTTTTTCTGGAGTAGAGCCCAGGCATCCATATTTTTTAAAGCTTTGCTTCATCCCAGCAGACTGCAATATGCACGTAGGGTTGAAAACTGATGAGGGAGCATAAGGCAAGCTGACACCTCACAAACCCCCTCTCCTCCCCCCACCCCCACAGGTGGAATATCTGTGATATTCCTCAGGCACTGCTGGCTGACCAAGAACAAAGGAAAGGACTGAGAACAAATGGTTGAACTGATAGAGATCAAAGGACCTGAGTCTCCATCAGTTTGCAAATATCTTAGTAAATTACAAGAAGAAAGGCAATCTTATCAGTAGCCTAATCTCCAGGAACTCCCTATTATTATTGATAATGATTTGCTAGAGGGAAAAACAACCTTAGCCTGACAATAGCTAAGGCTTCAGTAATCTGTGAGTCTTCTTTAGCACATGGAAATCCCTTTAAGAAACTTCCTCTTGACTTTATCTCCCCCAACTCCAGAGCATATAACCAGTCACTCTTCACAACCCCAGTGCAGCTCTTTGTGCCCACAGGTCCTGTCCCTGTGCTTTAATAACTTTTTTGCACCAAAGACATCTCAGGAATTCTGGTCGGCTCCAGACCTCCATCACTCCAAAACCCCATCAAAAACACTACAATAAATGAATTCATATTAATGGGTACTAAAACCTTATGTACTCCTACATAAGATATTTGCCTTTTTGACCATGATTTTGTATAAGCATAACGTGTCACTCACTTATTGACTCCACTGCTTAATATATATTTCTTGAGCATATACCGTGTATCTGGCATTGGGTGTAAAAAGATTAACAAGGCAGGTTCCTTCTAAAAGCCTTACAATTGTATGAAATATGCTATGTGTGAGTGTGAGCGTATGTTAGCATACTTTTTTCTGAGGAAGGCATCCATGACTTTCTTCACTTCCTCAGTGAGGATCAGTGACTACCCCCCAAAAGGTTAAGAATCACAGTTGTGGGAAAACCGTGCACCCTTTGTCTCCTTGTGGTTAGCAGTGGAATTCAGAAGTGGTGCGTCCTGGCCTTTACTCTGCAAAGAAGGCTAAGGGTAATTCCAAATGTCAGCTGAAACCACGATGACACTTGCCTGCTTTAGACTTCTTATTAATTTATAGTACAGGACCAGCATTGTGCTCCATTTACAGTTTTTCCACATGAATGAGTCTATTTCCCTTTGTCATTTATTCCTTTCCCTGAACTTCCTGCTCTTCTCTTGGACCACATGAGACCACATTTAAAGCTATAGCACTCTGAAATAATAAAGCCTCTGTATTCGACCCAGATTAACCAAGGCAGGAAAGATTGGAAACATTAGGTCCATGAAGTGATCTGGAATTGGGCTTCTGCCCCATCTCTAAGGTCTCTTGGTAACTGGTGGTGCCCTCCTGTGGGCCCACTGCCCTCATTTGCCCCTCCTGTCTTCCCAGGAGACCCTGCTGCTTGCCTCTGTCTTGGTTAGCACTGAGCAGAGCCCTGACCCCATCCAGTCTCTCTTGATGGCATCTCAGTCCCTTCAGGGCATGTGAGGACACCAATTTATCAGGAGTCCACACGGGTGTCTCTCCTCTACAAGGCAGAAATTCAGTTCCCAGTCTTTTTCTCACTCTGTTCCTCAGAAAGCCTGTCGCTTCAGCTAACATTCCCATCAGAAGATTCTCACCAGTTTCAGTATTTGTATTTCTACTTTCAGCCCTTTTTTTCTCCATTCTGTTCTCACATTGCCACCAAGTGCTCTTTCTACAAATCCCAAAGGAATGTATGAATACAACTGTTATCCCACCAAAACAGTTATGGTCCCTGTTGGTCCTTGGTTTAAAAACCTTCAGTGAGTTCCATCTGACATCTCTCTTGAACTCTAGACTCATATTTCTAGCTCTCCTGGGCCTCTCTACATCATTTCCCAGACACTTCAAACTGGTCATGTCCAAACTTAACCCGTGATCTCTCCTTCCTGCCACACTCCCATCTTCCTGGTAGCCCAAGCCAAAAGGCCTCTGCATGGTCCATGAACCCTCCTTTCTTATCTTCCTTCACTGTCCCTTCATTATCAAGACTCCTCGATTCTACCTCCTCTGTTCCCACATCTCTGTTACCTACTTTCTATCCCCACTGTATAGGTCATGGTTATACCAGGAAACAGCCCATTTGCATGGGATAAATTGGGTAGAGAGTCATGAAGAGGCTATTTCCATACCACAGTACATTGCTATTAGGGCATCTGGGCCTAAGAGGGCATGGAAGGGAGCGGTTACTAAGACAGAAAAAGCTAGAGCTGTAGGAGAGGTCCCAGGACAGTACAGGTAGCCTTTGATGGAATGAACAAACTGTGGCCTGGCAGGGAGAGAACTGAATGACAAACACCTCAGTCTCTGTCCTCCTACACCCATCTCCTGTCAGTGCCACTCATTGGCCAAACCCAACAGGAAAACAAAGGAGTCCATTTGATGCAATTCATACAGGCTAAAAAGTAAAGAGCAGGATGGAAAAAGTTTGGAGGGTAAGCCTGGAAGAGCAAGTAGAGACAATTTTGTACACCTGCCATCACTTCCTTAGCTCAGGTTTCTACCATCTTTCACCTGAACAGTTTCAGTATTTGTATTCCTACTTTCAGCCCTTTTCTTCTCCATTCTGTTCTCACATTGCCACCAAGTGCTCTTTCAACAAATCCCAAAGGAATGTATGAATACAACTGTTATCCCACCAAAACAGTTATGGTCACTGTTGGTCTTTGGCTTAAAAACCTTCAAAGAGTTCCATTTTTTGGTGCAGAACAAACTCCCTGGGCTAACACATACTGTTGTGAACAACCACTCCCCACCCCCTACCCCCTCCCAGAGATTCATTCTGTCTCCACCTTAATCACGTTCTTCTCTTTTGGTGAAATCCTTCTTGCACTCCCCACATCATCCCTTCCACTTGAAGAATTTCTACATATTCTTTCTTATTCCTGAAGGCCTAACTAAATGCCACCTTCTTTATTAAGCTCCCTTCCAGAATTGTTCCCTCCAAGTTGCACGTCTAGTGCTTTCTTAAACATCTAGGACTTGTGGCGTAGGCAATGGGATGCCTGATTCTTTCCTTCTAGACTGTGTGCTTAAAGGTATTGTGCCTTATTCAGGTAGATGTGTCTCAAGACCCAGAACAGATCTTTGTGAATCTTAGGTCCTCCAAGAGGTTTCACTGAATTCTGTCCAATAAACTTACCCATCTCAAATCAATGAGATTAATGGCTTATTGGGTTCTTTCTTTAGAACACCATTTGTTACCTTAACTGAGTCTTTCAGGAGTGTAAAAGTCTTAATACCAGGGAGGTTTTTCTAATCGTAGGATTTCTAGCATAGCTATGATGGCTGGTCAATGAAGGTGGCAAGTATCTACTGTCCCTCAAATCTTGCCACTAGCTCCCTCCTCTGCTTACTAGAAAATGTGTTTATTTGGAATCTTCCTCAGAATTACTTTTCTTTCAGTGCATTTTTCAAGGGAGGGTAGAAAGAAAAGAATTATGATAATAAAAAACAACTATTTCATGTTTCTTCATTCAGTATGTAGTTATGTGGTTAAGGAAATTAAATACACACACACACACACACACACACACACACACACACACACACAAACACACCCTAATAGCTCTTTAATATAACCTTTAAGCCTCTAGTGCTTGAGACTGGTTTGGTTCAGTTGGTCCAATATGGAATCCTCCTCCTTCCTGTAGTGAAGACCTGTGGTCAGCCTTCTGGATTTATTCAAAGTCTTATAAATATACTTTTACCCTAAATATATTCAGAATAACAATGGATAAGTGTCATATACCAGTGGGGTCTAATTCCTAAGGTGAGAGAATCTCAGCGCTGCAAGGGACCAAACTAAATCATGTAATCCCACTATTCAATTCACGAGTAAAGAAACTAGTGCACAAGGAGGTTGTCATTTGACCAGATACACCCAGTGCCCACGTAAGCACCCAGGCCATATGACTCCTGGGAAGACTACAAAGCCACTAAGCCCAAAGTAAGCAAAGAAAATATTTGCAAAATCCATCATTCTGGGAGCAAAGGCCAACCTGCTTAGGAAACTGAAGTCTTGAAGGGCAACCTAAGTTTAAGTGGCCACATGTGTCAGCTCCCCAGTGCTTGGTTATAGTGAGGAAGGGATGCAGTAAAAGGAGAAAATAACAGGGACTCACCTAAGAGTGAACACAAGTGAAATAGTAAAAGAAAGAAGACAATGAGGAGAAGACAGAGAAGCTAAAAAGGATGGGTATTCTGTTTGGCTTTGCTTGTAGCTTGTAAGGCTTGTTTTACTCATTTATTTATTTGTTGCTCAGTAAATATTTATTGAGTATTACTCTCTGCTAGGCTTCATTTCAGCAGAAAGATCCCTAGTCATAACATTTAGCAAGGACAGGGTAGAGATATCCTGGAGACCTTCATTTATCAGACAAAAGTGGGATTTAACCCCTTTCTACACACTAACGGAGCAAGAAAGGAGTTTTGTTTTTTGTTTGTTTCTTTGCTTCCTATACTATAGTAGTTTGTTTTCCTATAGTTTTTTGGTGTGTGTGTTTTGTGTTTTGTGTTGTTTGTTTGTTTGTTTGTTTGTTTTCCAAAGTATCAGAAAACCTATGAAATGAAGTAGTTCAGCAGCGAAGGTCACCATGCCTCATGCCCCATCCCTCCAATTTCTGTCTTGTACTAGCTCTCCAGGAGAGTCAGCCCCAGGCTTTGGGGTATAGTGGCCTCTGGAGTCAGGCCAAGCAGTAAAGCCTGGGTCCAAAGGGGCTAATCATGAAGATAGTTCCAGACTTTGAGCTAGGCTATTAGGCACCTTTTTTTTTTTTTTTTTTTTAAATCTGGTTAGCCCTAGACTCTCAACTCTCAAATGTTCACCTCATGTAGATGAGTAGATCTTTCCTTGGAGTTTCATTCTCAGCCTGACATATCTGGCTCTGGCTTAACTGATGGGCTAGTTCTTTCACCTCTAAGAGGGCTGTATGATCTACAACCCTAGCGATGATTTATCTAATCACCATCATGGGATAAGTGATGCAAATATGCCACTGCTTCCAAAAGAAGGAAGGTGGTTGGAGTGCCCTCCAAGAAGAAGCCACCATAGAGCTTATTCCCCAGACATGTGGTAATAAAAACTAGTCCAAAATCTTCCACAAAGACTCTTTGGAAGGTCACCTAGAATAAAAAGCGTCTACAGTAAGAATATTGTAATGTTTTTTAGCAATCTGCCTATAGCAAAATTCTTTTTTTAATGTTTATTTATTTTTGAGAGAGAGAGAGAGAGACAGACAGACAGACAGATATCTCTGGATATAGCATCAGACTCCAAAGGTTAAGTGTTCGGTCCCAGAAGGCTGCCCCTCAGATGCCAATCTCAAGCCCCAGGCTGTTACCTGTGCCTCTGATCTACCAGTGAAAGACTGGAAGCTCCACTGACCTCCTCAGATTTGATTAATTTTCTAGAGCAGCTCACAGAACTCAGGGAAACACTAACATTTACCATTTTATTAAAGGATGTGATAAAGCATAGGAGTCAGTAGCCAGTTGAAGGGATACATAGGGTAAGGTCCAAAAGAAAGGAACTTGTAGCCTCATGGACCTTGAGGCCTGGCTTGGTAGCCCATGGAAGCCTTCTGGTTCCCCAAGCATGGAAGCTCTGAAAAAGAACTAAAAAAGTTTTTGAGGCATTATTACATTGTCATGATTTAACTAAGTAGTGGGCCGTCAGCTGATTCTACTTCTAGCCCCTCTCCCCTTCTGGAGGTTTTAGGGTGGGGATAATGGCAGTTCCAACCCTCTAATCACATAGTTGGTCCTCTTGGCTATCAGCCCCACCCTTGGGTGGGGTCGAAAAGTCACCTTCGTTAATAACAAGACACTCATTTCACCTTTATGGTTCTGAAGCATTTTCAGGAATCTGAGAAATATATTTTGGTTATCTGAATGACTATATATACATTTCTTATAAATAATTATATCACACAAAGCCTCTTATGAACCCTCCCTCACAAGGTGTAAAGTGAAAATGACTAGCACTTGGTAGTTCCCAGCAGTTTTCAGAGCACATGAAGGCAACTGTATGGATTATCCATGGACAGAAACAAAACAAATACAACAGAAAACAAATAAATCCACAATCCACATCTGGCCACTCAATGCAGAATTGCAGAGCTCCGTAAGAAAAGGATCTGTACAGTTTGTTACTTCCCCTGTTTAATGAAAGGAATCCCACTCTCCATTCTTCCTGAGGGCTCTTCTAAGCACCACCCCATTCCTTCTATCCTGGTGCTCCTTGGTCATTGTAACCCTCTCTGGCCTCCCAGGCCTGGAGCCTACCATTGGCTGACATGGCCAGCTTGCCAAGAAGGAAATGCTGTCACCAGGAAACGACTGAGCCTGAGGCCCCAGCTCATAGACTAGTGCTCTCTTGAGCCCCTCAAATTCCTGTGGGGGTGCACCATGGCAACCCTCTGAGCAAAGGCTTTTAAAGCACCTCATGTTTCACTTTGTAAAAGGTCTCATTTGGCCAGGCACACATCATTGCTTCTGACATTGCAGTCTAAGCAGGCATTTTTACTTCTGTTTCCCCAGTATGAACATGCAGGATCAAATAAACAGACTGTTCCTTTTCTCAGGGACAGAATGGTGTAGTGGTGAAGTGCAAGGGCTCTGCAAACTTACTGTCCATCCTGGCCATGTCCCTTCTTGACTGTCACCCTGGCCAAGTTACTTGATTCCCACATGCTTCCATATTCTGCTCTACAATATGGGGATCATAGGAGTACCTACTTCACAGGGTTCTTACCAGGATTAAATGAGCTGGCATGTGACAATGCTTAGAACAATGCCAGGCACACAAAGTCTACACAAAGTAAAGGTAGCTATTGCCCTTATTCCTGGGAGCACCTTCTTCTTAAAGAAAAGGAAATACAGTGACAATGTTGTAGAAGTGAGATCTAGGTATAGAGGCAAAGGCCTTGCCTGGAAAATTCAGGATAGAAGATATTTTGGAGGAAAAGGATAAGGTTGGAGTTCTCATCTAGAGAAGCTGTGTGACACTTTAGTCGTCAGGGGCACTGCTGACTGGGCCTGCCTGGTCAGGGCCCAGAATAGGCTGGTGCAGAGTCCTGGGAAGCAACACAATTTCAGTGTGACTTCCAAAAATGACTGCTCTGAGGGTCAGGCGAGGAGGGAGGAAGACACAGGGTGAGGAGATGGGTATTGTTTTTTCTATCTGTGCTTGACACTCCCCCTTTCACACAAAGAGAGAATTGTGACAGGGCACTTTGCCCTTTGAATCACCTTGGCAACCTGAATTCTTTTGCTGTTCCAGGAAATTATAAACAAAATAAATATATTGAACTGACGCTCTTTGCTTCTGTTTTCTCCCTCAAATGGTACTTTTTTAAAAGGTGTGCGTGTTGGGGGTGGGGTGCTCTTGATTGTTTTAAATGTATTTTAGACTCCTTCAAAATATGTTTAAGTAACATCAGGTGAAGGAATCTTAGAAAAGTTGATAAAGCAGGCACAGAAGCTTGGATGTGTTCAGTGTAAACAACTTCTGGTAACAGGCATGCCATAGAACTTCATCAATTGATCCAAATAATGTAGAAGTTGTTGTAGACAAAGGAAGGATGGAAGGAGCAAGAGGATATAAGAGGGAAGATGAGAGGAAGAGAAGGAAGAAGCTTGAGGGTAAGAACCACTTTATGGGCCTGTGACCAGTACAGCCAAAGTGGGTCCCATGCTCAAAAGGGATCCCTGTGCTTGGGGTATAATGCTCTGTGGCCACCATCTGAAAATTTTCATTAATTTTATCTTTGAATTTTTGTTTTGTAAGTGAAGTCAGAAAGGACAATGGTACCATGGCTCACACAGTACTGCTTCCCCACCTCTCTAGTACAAACTGTCAGCCTCCTGGCAAGGGACCTGGACACAGACCTGAGGAGGGTCAGGATCAAGCATGTGCCAGGTTACAAGAGAAAGGCCCAGGCACCTGTAAGGGTTTGCTCTAGTAGTAAGACTCTCCAGCCCAAAGGAGCACAATAATAAATAGCAAATAAAAATCACTGTGCCATGTCAAGAAAGACACCAAGAAGAAAGGACTGAGATTCTTTCCTGCCATATCAACAGGGGACTCCACATTTTCATTTTGCCCTGAGCCTCACACATTATGTATCTGGCCCTGGTTGCAGCATTTAACACCCACTCAGCTCTCTTCCTGCACCTCAGAGTTGAGAGTTGTGAGGGCCCCTGGCCCTCGTCCTGCAAGAGGTTGTAGAACTCATGTCAGCTGCCGTCTCTCATACAGTGGAAGCACATTTCCAGGGCTCACAGTGTAATTGCCCATTGTGAGCCAGCAACAAGCTGAGTAATGGGAAATCCGGAGAGCCGAGAATGCAGAGACAAGGGAGGGAAAGGAAGAGGAAAGGTGAAATGAATGAGTGCTGTTCCATGGAATTGTGAAAACTGACTCCAGCCGTGGGGTCAAATAAACAGGATAACACAGCACGAAAAAGACCAACAGGAAATTTTACACGGAAAAATGTATCAGGAGGTAGCTGTTGAACAGCATTTGAAGTATATCAAAATTGCAGCTTTTTAAAAAACCAACTCTATTTCTTGCCCAGGTCTCTGACCCTAGCTTGTGGTCCAGCTCTGGGCTTCCAGAACTATACCTTGCTCCTCTATTTCCTTAACCTGCTCTTAATCCTCCTAGGGACCTCCATTCTACCCATAAGTCCTAGTGCATGGAGTTACAGGGTCTTTCTGTGGACTCAATCAGAAAATTAAAATGCTAATGAATTATTTGGATTGTTTTATAATCTTTCCAGAGATATCAGAAGAATCTGAAGGATTAGAGTTTCTATTGTATGATATAAAATGAGAATCTCTTTCATTGGCCAATGAAAATTTATTGTCATTTGAAATTGTAAATGCTCATACAGTTTTTTTTTTCCAGGTCAATGAAAGGTATTCAACACCAGTAATATGCACAGATTTTACTTACCTATTTGTGCAAGCTGAGGAGATATAGGACACTATCAAGGAAGAATTGGTAACTTTTAAGACTTGGACGGGCTACTTAAAAAAGTGTAGAATAGCCTCCTTTCAAAGATAGGATGAAAAGTTTATTATAGATCTACACAGAGATGGACCCAATTTAGATGGTTGCCTGAAGTTCTTTCTTTCTCATATTTGTTGATTTCTTATTGACTAACTACTTAATTATGATCCATTTACTTTCACCAAGGATTTTTGGAGATTAAATTTCATGCAGTTTGTAGCAATCTGATCATTACTGGAT
This sequence comes from Lynx rufus, assembly GCF_022079265.1. Classification (NCBI taxonomy): domain Eukaryota; kingdom Metazoa; phylum Chordata; class Mammalia; order Carnivora; family Felidae; genus Lynx; species Lynx rufus. Next base: position 124,494,684 of record NW_025814823.1, on the reverse strand, counting down.
CATCTTGGTCATCATTTTGCCACCAGTGAGTACTCATCCTGGTCATTTTATTTACATTAAAATTCACTCTGGGGTACCTGGGTGGTTCAGTCAGTTAAGGTCCAGTCTTGGCCCAGGTCATGATCTCAGGGTTCATGGGTTTGAGCCCCTTGTTGGGCTCTGTGCTGACAACGTGGAGCCTGCTTCGGATTCTCTGCCTCCCTCTCTGCCTCTCTTTTTCTCTCTCTCTCAAAAATAAATAAACATTAAAAAAATCATTGTTTAAAAATTTTTTTCACTCTTCTGGTTTCTCAGGGGCCAACCTCTGCCCTAGTTGGGGAAAAAAAAACAACAAATAGATTTGATGAACCAGTTGTTGTCTAGGTAGCTCCCCCCACCCCCCAGCATGTCAGTCAACCTGTATTTAATTTAAGTCCTTGTTAGTTGGCTAATGATGGAAGACAATTTAGCTCTTATGGGAAACAAAAATCCTTCCAGTGACAAGAGGCAAGTGGGAGTTTGTTGGAGGGTTTGTTAAAATGTGTTTACTCCCCTTTTTAGTTTTCCTTTCCTTTCTTTTTCTTTTTGCATTTTTTTCTTTGTATTTTATCTTAACATTCATAGACTGGGAAGAGCACTGGATGATACATAATGAGCTTCCTTTGACTCTCTCCTCCAGAGTGGAAATAGAATTCTGTGTTCCATCATCCTGAGCCACCACCAGGGTCCATCCATAATCAACTACGATGACGAGAGTGGGAAGACATGTGTGCACATCGCCGCAGCAGCAGGCTTCAGCGACATTATTAATGAACTGGCGAGAGTGCCTGAGTGCAACCTGCAGGCTCTGGATGTGGACGACAGGTACTGGTAGCAACTCAAAGTGTTGGGAACTAACAGCCATCTTCTCTTTATCTTAAAATAAAGAACATGGTTAAGGGGTTATCCTATATGACTATATCCTTGACTGCCGGTAATATTCACACATGTGCTTGTGACAATAAAAACTGCTCTATTTTAGTCAGGGCAGGAAAAATCATTGTTATGGAAAGAAATGCTGTGACTGTACAGTATTGTCAGACTTTCCACTTTTTGCTAAATGTTCTCAGAAGGCTTTCTGTATGTCAGCTTCCTGCTATATATGCACTTTTTATTTCTTAACAGTAAGTCTTATTTTTTTCATCATTCCTGGATTATGTCATAAAGTCTATAAGTTCTTGTTATCCAGACAAGAGCATAAGAGAAGTTTTGTATTCAGAACTAGATGTGACATTTTTCAGGTTTTTCTTTTTTTTTCCCAACCATTAAAAATACATTGGCAAGGAAAAAGAAGCTGGATCCAGAAAGGGGAAGAGACTTATCCCAGAGGTAGGTAGCAATGAAAGAAGACTTGTACCCTCCTCTTCTAAACGAAGAACTTTTCATCCATAATCAACTATTAGAGCTTTTCAATTACACTGCTTATCTAATCTTTGTTTTGGTTAGGCATTGATTCAATGGAAATACAAGAATAATATAACAACAAACAAGACTATTGAAAATAAGTAAAAGGCTTACATGCTATGTATGGGTTTTTTGCCCTCTTCTGTTGAAGTGCAAAATTAGCCACCTACTTATCTTAACTTCAGGTAAATACCAAGAAGCACCTCCTACTCTGCTATACCTGAAATTCTTATAACACCTGGGAAAAATTCTTGAGTTGCACATGAGTCTGCACATGATGGTTAACATGATGACTTTAATTAAAATTGAAGTGTAGATCATTGAAAGTAGACCTTTTCCCAAGGTCAGATATTGATCTTGAGCAGGTAAGACAGTAACAGGACTGAAGTTACATGAAGAGAAAAGGTTAATGAGCCAAAAAAAAAAAAAAAAAAAAAGAAGAAAGCAACACATTTAAGAAAGGCGGGCTGGAGAAAAGTTTACCGACTTTAAAATACTTTCACAACCAGTTCCAAACAGGATATTTCCCAGTTTGCATTATCATACACTTAGCAAAGGAAATCCAGTTCCCCAAGCCTCAGGGAAGAAAGTAAAACCAAGGTAGGAAAAAAAAGTACAAAAGATAAGATCGTACAAGAGTTCAAAGTGAAGTAAAATCTCCAGGAGAATCTAGTTCCTGCTCCAAAGCTCAACTCACTTGTTGCCAATTGAGGCAAATTGAGGCCAAATTGTTGCCAATTGAGGCCAATAGAGGCCAAATCCTGCCCTCCGTTTTGTTTTGTTTTCTGCAACCTGCAGCTGTACCTTCACACTGAAACTGTGAGCTTGTCTTAGTAGAATTTTTCAGAAGTTTCATAGGTATAAATGCTTTAACCATTTGTAGGAATTGTGACTTCCTTATGCTTCTTCTCCTAGTGGAGAGAAAGTGTTTGAAGCAAAGGGAAGAAAAATAAGGCAGTGGTTTAAAAAAAAGAGAGAGAGGGAAAATATGCAGGCACTAGTCCTCCTAGATATTAAAGTACTTTCTAGATCTGTGATATTTATTTATTTTTTTAAAGTTTACTTATTTATTTTAAGAGAGAGAGAGAAAGAGAAAGAGAGAGCAGGGGAAGAGGAGAGAGAGAGAGGTGAGAGATAGAGAATCCCAAGCAGGCTCTGTGCTATCAGCATGGAGCCTGTTTTGGGGCTTGATCTCAGGAACTGTGAGATTATGACTGAAGCCAAAATCAAGAGTGGGAAGCTTAACCATCTGAGCCCCCAGGTGCCCCAGATGTATGAGATTTAAAACATGGTGTAATTAGCCTAAGATCCATGGCACAGAACACATAACTCAGAAGTAGCTCATGTAGCATAAATGTCTCAAGTTTCATCAACCTGTGAGGTCATACTTTACTTTAATACCCAACCCATTTATCTTCAGGAAAGACAGTCTTTTATCAAGTTCTCCCTACATGCTTCTGGGAATTCTCTCGGGAATGTTTACATGTCCTATAAATCATTCCTTACTGACATCTCAACCAATGCTGCATGCTTATATCAATCATTTCCTGCTCTTCAGACACTACCTCATCAACCACCTCTAATGAATTTTTTCTGAGTCATGGGCCCTGGCCCTCCACCTTCACATTTTGATAGTTTCAGCTATCCCAGTGTAAATGTGTGTTTGTGTGCTGTGTTTGTCGGAAATTTAGAGATAAGAAAGGAATTACAGGTTAGATAACCTGAAATTGGATACTACAGATTGCCCACAAAGGCTCTGTGTCTATTAGTTAGGAGTTTTCTATATACTCTGTTTCTCTGCAAAATAATTTATGTTTTCCCCTTGGTCTTCCGGATCTCTTTTTCCATGTTGGCAGTCAGAAGAATTAAAACACTTGGTCTTCACAATTGTTGTAAAGAAGTATTTCACACTGCTCCAAAGTGAGTTGTCATGTGTCCATGAACCTGATGAGATTGATGCCCAACCCTTCATCTATTGAATTTATTGGCAATATATCCTCTAAACAGGATGGCATAATCTGGCTGGAGCCTCATCCTGTTTCATAATAGATATTGTGTGGAGACCTCTCTCAAGTAGAATAGAATCAGTCACATCTGCCACTTATTCAAATAAGCAGGGTGATTGATCACTGTATTGAAAAGAAACACAGTCCTATGAAGTGTTCTCAAATTGCAGGAAGTAGTATAACATGAGGAGGAGGATGCTTGATTGACAGAAGACACAATCCACGCATGGGGATCTTGACCACACTGAGGACAAGACTACTCTCCCAAGTACTAAGGCCCATGCACCTTTAACAGATAGCTCCAACTGAGCCCTTCTCTGTCTAGCCCCTTGGCTGCCTCCATGTCTGAGAGACTGCTTGGCCACCCTTCTGCCCAGGGTTCAGGCCCCACCAGAAAGCCAAGAAGTTTTCCATGCCTTCCTTCCCTGCCTCAGGATTGAGCCTTTCCCAGGGCAGCTTAAAAATGACAATATTTTCTCCTAGCCTCCTGCTTTTTTTTTTTTTTTTTTTTTACCTAAGAGAATACTGCTTTTACAATTAAATAAAGGCTTAACTATTGAGGAATATGTATCTATCTTCTGGCTGATGAAGGACTTTCTAAGTATAAAATGCTGAAAGAAACAAAAGCAAAGAGATAATTAAATGTGGCTATTTTTAATTTTTTATGGAAAATCACTATAAAAATTAAAAGTCAAGTAACAAATTAGAGAAAATGTTTGCAAAAGTATTGATATCTTTAATATATAAGGAGCCTACATAAATTAGTAAGAAAAACTAACAATATAACAGAAAAAAAAATGGCCAAAAGGCATTAAGAGTCATTTCAGTCAGAAGACTCAAATGACAAATAAAAATGTATTTCAAAACTTCCACCTCACTATTAAAGAAATGCAAAAGAAAATAACACTGTGGTATCATTTTGCCTACCAAATTGGCAAAGATTTTTAAAGGTGATGATAACACTCAGTTTAGGGAAGGAATAGGGACACAGCTGGTAGGGGGAGAAATTGAGTCAATGTTCTTAGAAGACAGTTTGCACTATGTATAAAGAGCCTTAAAATTGCCCATAGCTTGGGGTTGCCTGTGTGGCTCAGTAGGTTAAGCAGCTGGCTTTGGCTCAGGTCATGATCTCACAATTTGTGAGTTCAAGGCCTGCATCGGACTCTGTGCTGACAGCTTGGAGCCTGTTTTGGATTTTGTGTCTCCCTCTCTCTCTGCTCTTCCCCTGCTTGTGCTCTGTCTGTCTCTCTCTCTCTCTCAAAAATAAATAAACTTAAAAAAAAATTGCCCATAGCTTTTGACGCACTACTTCCTCTTCTAGGACATCGTCAAGAAGGCCAGAGAAGGGTACAAGGCTCCAGAATGCTTATAGCTGGAGGACAGTTTGCATCATCCTGAAGCCCCATCTGATACTTAACTTACCATTTCCACACTGCAAATAGCCACACATTTCTCGTGCCACACCCAGACTTTAAACAACTGTTGCCAGCTGAGCACCCTGTGCCATTTCTGTGCTCTGACCCTTGTGCCATTCCCATGTGGTCCCCCAGGACACCACTGCACTGGGCTGCAGCTGCAGGGAAGGCAGACTGTGTGCAGTCACTGCTGGAGCTGGGCATGGACAGCAACCTGCGAGACACCAAGGAGAGCACACCCCTGGCCTACGCCCTGTACTGTGGCCACACAGCCTGTGTCCAACTCCTCTCCCAAGAGAGTAGGTGAGTGCACTGGAGAGGAGAGGCACTCATTGTTTTCTTCCTCTCAAACATTCATAAAATTGGATGAAACTTTTCCCTTGCCGATGCCCAAATCCAGCTCTAACTTAATATTGTGCTTGCCACTGTCTAATATATCGTGACATGTTCTCTACTCTATGGAGCAAAATTATAGTAGTGAGCCCAAATCCATCACCCTAACATCCACTGGACTTTCATTTCTTCTTTCCTGTTTCTCCCTTTCTTCTTCCCTGTATGCCATGTTCTCTTAATCTTCTTTTTTTCCGTAATCAACTATTCTCAAACTTTTTGTTCTCAGCACCCTTTTCCACTTTCAAAAATTGGGAACCCCGAGGGGTTTTCTTTATGGGAGTTACACCTTTCTGTATTTATAGCACTAAAAACTAAAACTAATTTTTAATAAAATATGTAGTTATTCATTTAAAGCAATAACCTCATTACATTTACATGTTGACATAAATACCATATTTGTAGCTAAAAATAACCTTGTTGTCCAAAACCAAAAAAAAGTTGTAATGAGAAGAACAGCAGAGCTTTGCAATGTTTTGCAAATCTCTTCGATATCTTAATAGAAGCATAGTAGAATACAGCTATATTCCCACATCTGTTCCTGTACTCAGTCTCTTGCAATATGTTATTTTGATTGAAGTGTCTGAAAAAAATCTGGCTTTGCATAAATATGCAGTTGGAGAAGGGAATATTTCAGTAGCATTTTCAGATATTGTAGATACTTTTCCTTTGCTATTACATCCAAACTTGACAAATGTTATTTACAACGTGAACTATTGGCATATCGATGAACTTTTTATACTCTGTTGTGTTAAAATCCATTAGTCTGTCTTGCACTTTAAATGGGTCTTATACCCATACAGGATTTTATAGTATCTTGCTTTGGTCATTTGGAAAATATTGGTTCACTTAATTAGGAATATCATCCAGATGACACATTGCATTATACAATATTAAAAAATCACATTTGTTAATATCACCACTGATCTTATTGGAGGAGCCTTTATGTATCAGGAAGCTGTCAAGCTTACAGTATGCACACAAGTTTTTCAAAATTCTAATTTTTGCTTGAAAACTGGACTTTTGTCATTGGCAGCAATTGCTGTCAGTTGTTTACCTTGAAATTACAGGCTTATTTTATTCATTTTTGAGAAGCTTTCTGAAAATACCCAATTGCAAATAACCATAGTTTGTCTGTAGGTCATAAAAATGGTGTTCTGTGAAAAAACAGTATCTAGGTTAGCTGGCAACTCAAACAATTATACAAGTGCTTTACCTCAAGACAACCGTCATATTTTGTTATATAGTTGAATTGCTTATGGGTACTTCCTGTTTTGTCAAAAAGTGTATACTGAAAGGTCATTTTTAAAAATTTTTTTAATGTTTATTTTATTTTTGAGAGAGAGAGAGAGAGAGAGAGTGAGTGGGGGAGGGACAGAGAGAGAGGGAGACACAGAATCCGAAGCAGGCTCCAGGCTGTGAGCTGTCAGCACAGAGTCCAACCTGGGGCTTGAACTCACGAACCGTGAGATCATGACCTGAGCTGAAGCCAGGACTTAACCTACTGATCCATCCAGACACCCCGCAAAGGTCAATATTTAATAAAATTAATAACTTTTACCAGACATTAATAAGTTAAATGACAATTTTTTAACATAAGTCCATTGATGATACTGTCTTGATTTGTATCAAGGAGCCCATACTTTGACCCACTATCTCTATTGTACAAAAGCACATGAATATTGTACAAAAGCAACTGAAGACTGTTGGGGACCCCACCCACAGGGTTTAGGGGACCACACTTTAAGACCCCACTGGCCTAAATCACAATCTATAACCGGAGGAAAGATTATAGAAGATACTAAAGTAGCATTAATTTGCACAGGGCTATATTCTATTGAGGTCAACTTGGAAGAATGTTAGAGATCCCCTGAGGTAATATTAGGGGTCTTGAAGGGGTATTCAATAGTTCACAAAGCCTATTGGAAGGTGAAAGAATGAAGATAAAAATACATCGTGGAAATAAAGATTCAATTACACACTGTGTGACCTGTAAAGAAAAACACTAATTATATACAGTCAAGTGGTGATGTTTTTCAAATTACAAATTACAGTATCTCACTCTGAAGAGTAATGTTGCAATCTGGCTTTTAGGGCACACACATGGGTCAGATTTCATCATTAACTTGTACCACAGAAAGCACTAAGTCAATTGTGGCCTCAAAAGAGAGTAACAGAATTTTCCAAGCAAGAAAAACAGAATCGTGCCTCAGGGAAACTCACATAAGAGGAGCCCGTCGGACAACTGCTGACCTTTTTTTCTTTAGAATTTGCCTGCCCATTGGGCATTGCTCACTTTTCTTCTGCTGCCACACCTGATCTCTGGGACAAACACTTCCTCCTGGGCAGCTAAAGCCCAGACTAAAGCTTCTTCCCTCGGTTTCCTTTTTTAAAAAGTATTTTCCAATAGGAAATTTAGTAAAAACTGAAAGGGAAACAAAGAACATTCAAATAGCATAAAACGGGCAGTCTTCCTGAGGTAGATAATGTCTGAGCTATGCCTAGATCTTATGAGATCTCTTTCAGAGAAAACCTGAAACCACATTTCCCCTGCCTCTACAAGCTCCCCTTGCCTCTACCACTTGAAGCCTGAACTCACCCTTAGCCTTCATCTCTGTGACTTAAAACTTATACCCCTACTGACTGTGCTTGATAAGTGAGAACAGTAATGCTTTAACTATTTTCAACTTAGTTTATCCCTTGGTGAAAATAGATGATCTAGAGGTAGATTTTGAAAGGACAGTTCCTGAGGGACTAAGAGGAATCTAAGAAATAGTCTAACTATGGCAAGGAGTGGAGTAACAAAGGGTTTTGCGAGTTCTTCCACCTGACCTTTGACTTGAAAATGCTTTGGGGTGTCTTTGGATTACCTAAGACAACCTTCTCAAGCAGATGAAATAGAGGGAGGCAGTGTTTGGTTGGGGGATTGTGACCACTTCCTAGCTTCTTACAGAGTCCTTGTTATTTTACATTCCCATAGAACAGAGCCTACTCGACCCTTTCCTTCCCAGAGCAGTAGACCCCAGAAGAAGGAGGGACGATTCAGCATGCTCAACCAAATCTTCTGCAAAAACAAAAAAGAAGAGCAGAAAGCCTATCAGAAGGATCACAGCAGGGATCGACACAGGGGGGAGCACACCTCGGAAGTCGATGACATCATCACCACCTTTGACGGCATCGTGGATACCAACTGCCAAGAAGGGCCAGGCGATCAGGTGGCTATGATTGACCTTAAGAAGCGGACCTCAGAGAATTCAAAATATCTCTTGCCAGAAAAGAAGCCTCTGGGCCCCAAGGGGCTTCCACCAATCAGAACGCAGAGTCTCCCACCCATCACCGTGGGCAGTCACTTCCTGACAGCTTCCCAGGGGGCCACTTCCCATACTGGTCTGAGCTCTGGTAGTCATCATATGGCCCAGCGATCTCAGAAAAGCCGCAGTGAGCAGGACTTACTGCATAACAGAACTGGTTGCCAAGCGTTGCTAGATAACCCCTGGAGAGGCGATTCTAACCAGGTGTTCTGTAAGGCTGGGACTGTGTCTTCTTCTGATAAACTGCTGGACAGATTGCTCACCAGTGGCTCTGGTCACCAGGAGGTCTTTGGGCTGCCACATCTTCCTCATCTACATAATCCTTCATCAGGTATTACCCTTGCTTCCCTCTTCCTCATTCCTGGCAGGCTCTCTCCAAGAAATGTTTCCTATAGTTCTGGGCTAGGAACTGGGGTGACAGTAGCCTAGAAGGCAGGGCCAGAACAAAATGGATGATGAGGGCCAACATTTTTCCTTGAGTCTACTGGACTCAAGATCTCTAGGCTATTGAAACATTCTGCTTTTCCACCCTGAGGGCAATCATCAAGTTAAAGTATGTGCCTTCTTCTATTCCCAGCAGATATGTGTAGTGATTGGAAGATTAAAGCAGAAATATTGCTATTTCCAGTAGCTAAGATTCTTAACCAGGGATAGTGGCAATATCAATTATGAGGGGTTGATTTGTTTGTGTGATGGCTTGCTTTTAAATCAGGTGTTCAATCCCTACTTCAGACCTACAGAAGCAAAATTTTGGTGAGGGAGGAGAGGAAATGGCAATACCTTCTAGGTAACATTCACACATTAATGGTTCAAGTTTCCACACATACCAAAGGCTTACATTGTAATTCTCCCTGCTGTCTCTTCCCCAAGCCAACCAATGCCACTCATCCAAAGCTACTAATATTATTTGTTGTTTATTCTTCCAGAGATATTTTATACACGTGTATACACACATACACACACACACACACACACAAAATAGGTATAAGTAAGTATATATCCCCCTTTAAATAAGTGTATCACACTAAAGAATTTGTTTTTATACACATATAAGCAATATATATATATATATTTTTTTCTTTAATGGTCCACAGGTGATTCTGATGCACACTAAAGAAAGGGAAACATTGTTTTAAAGCAGAGGCTGCAAAACAGCTTCCAAAATTAGTTCATTGCCACAGAATCTTGTTTTGTTTTCAAGTGAATTAATTGCCAATATTTAAAAATCATCAAGTATTACATAAAAAAAATAGAAAATTCTAGCCTTTTCTGAAAAATTTAAAAGCCTGGCAACACTGAACCCAAATTCCACTTGGTAATAATAGGCCAGATATGAATACCCACTGTCCCCTTGAACACCAGCTAGACATCACTGTCGCCAGTTCAACCCAGTCCACAACAGTCTCTAGTATCTCTCCAAGAAGTGTCAGTTTTTCTTCATTAATGTGTTTCTGTTGTTTTTCTCATAGTAGGGTTAAGAGAAAAAAATGATGTATCTTGAACCCGCATTTCTGTCAAACATACAAGAATGAAATACTGAGAGGGCTATGTGTATTGTAAGAAGTGGAGGAGGGATGAGGCACCTGGGTGGCTCAGTCAGTTGAACATCCGACTCTTGGTTTCGGCTCAGGTCATGATCTCACAGTTTGTGGGTTTGAACTCTGTGTTGGGCTCTAAGCTGACAGCTTGGGATTCTCTCTCTCCCTCTCTCTCTCTGCCTCTCCCCCACTCACACTCACTCTTCACTTTCCTTCTCTCTCTGAAAATAAAGAAATAAAATCTTTTAAAAAAAGAAATGGAGGAATATATATATTTGGAAATAAGAAATATTCCTTCCTAAAAAAAAAAAAAAAAGAAAGAAATATTCCTTCCTGTTTAATATGCAGCATGAGCCTGGCTCTCTTCCCTCATTTATGTGTGCCTGGTCTGGTGTCTGAAACAGGTAGAGGTAGAGTATGACTCCCCTCATACATATTTACATGTATGTGTGAGAAACAGACATCCTGGTGTCTGAGAAAAACTCCACGCAACATTTTACTTCCTCCACAAAGCACTAAAGTATGTGGTTAGTGCCATAGGTAATGTTTTTGCTTTTGTTCTACAGAAGGATCAGGAAGGAAAGATATTAGTCTTCTTTTGATACTTTAGTGGTCTCCAGGGCTTCAACCCGTCCTCCTTTCTGGAGTTGGTCCTGTCCTGGCTAATATCTCCTCTTTTGAAAATCTTTTGAAATTTGTGAAAATCTCGTTCTTTTTCTGTTCCCAAGAGAGCCTGTCTTTTTTCTATCAGTTAGGAATGGGCTCAGCCGCCTGTAAAAGAAACCAAAGTAACAATGGCTTAAACAACATAGAAGTGTATTGCTCTCATAGGAAAGAAGTCTGAAGTAGGTAGTTCCCAGGTGTTTGGTAGCTCCATGATCACCAAAAACCTAGGCTCCTTCCTCCTGGGTGCTCCACAGCTTACCATATGACTTCCATTCTTCAGGTTATTTCACGGTCCATTAAGGCTAACAGAGAAGGAGGAAAGAAACAGAAGGGAAACATGGATTTTCCCAGCTGAATCAGCTCCCATTAAGACATCATTGCCCTTAAGTCCACACATCTGTTTACATCTCATTGGCCAGAACTTTAATCACATGGTCACGCCTATTGGCACGGGAGAGTGGGAATTGCAGTCTTTTATCTCAGCATGCGGCTGTCCCTCAAAAGTTGGATTTTTGTTTCTAAGAGAGAAGAGAGATTTGATAGTGGATAAAGAACTAGTAGATTATGGCATTTGTACTATCTAAAACTTTCTGTATTATTGGAAATAAAATGAAATTCAATAAACTCGGTTTGAAAATTAGCTTCATTTGCCAGTGAAGTGACTTGAAAAGTCCTGGAGTGGCAGAATAGTAGAAAAGAAGCAAAATTCTCCAGGAGAATCTTAAATAATTAGCTGTGGCTACATCAAAGCATTTATTTTTTAACCAATGTTTTTAAGTTTATTTATTTTTGAGAGAGAGGGAGACAGAGTGAAATCAGGGGAGGGGCAGAGAGAGAGAGGGGGACACAGAATCTGAAGCAGGCACCAGGCTCTGAGCTGTCAGCATAGAGCCCAACGCAGGGGTCAAACTCACAAACCGGGAGATCATGACCTGAGCCGAAGTCAGATGCTTCACTGACTGAGCCACCCAGGTGCCCCTGCAACCAATGTTTTTAAGCACTGATAATAGCTAGGAGCCATTCTAGGCAACTGAGCTGTGGTAAGATAAATCTCCCAAGAATCTTCAGCCTATAAATGAGTTTTAAAAGATATGGATTTGCTAAAATGATTATGCAACTGACTTCAAGGTACTTTTCTTATCATGTTTAGTTACAAGATCATAGGGTTTTGAAATGGAAAGGACCTTATTCATTAAATGGTTAGAGGGTCTGCCATTCTAATTTGTCAAGAGGCGGACTACTACAAGGGCTAAGACATCTGGGTTCAAATTCTGGTTCTGTCACTTAGGTGCTGTTACTTAATCTCTCTGGGCTTTTGTTTCTTCACCTGAAAAGAATGGGAGGAAATACCTAACCATACCTAACTATAGCATTGTGAGTTGCTGTTAAATTAAAAGAGGTGATACAGGTAAAATACTTAGAACAGTGATTTGAACAAAGTGTTATACCCACACGAACGTATTTGGTTTTTTAAAACTATGTGCCAGGCCCTATACTAAGCACTATGGTTTAGTTACAAGCTAAGAATCACCTTGTTTTAAAGATGATGAAACTTAAGTAAATGTGCTAGTCAACTGCCTGATTGCCCTCACGTCTAGTTTTTCCCTCCAGCCCTATTCTGTCTCTCAGGGAATGACACTTCCCAAGCTCCCTTGCAGCTGCTCCCAGGTACTTTTGGCCAAGTATCAGGAGGCACTGGCAGATGAGGAAGAGCAGGAGAAGGAGGGAAAACAGTGTAGTTGTCCACAATGGCCCTGTGCTTTTTCTAGAAGCTCCCACAGTGGTTCCATCTCCTTCATGCTCCCTCCACACAGCTGCTCACTCTGTAGCTCTGGCCCCCACTAGCTTTAACACCATCCTTTCCCCTTATCTCTCCAGTCTAGAGATGGTTGCTTTTTTTTTTTTTTTTTTTGCAGTGGCTGATCTCTGGATTGTCCTCTACCCTCTCTTCTGTTTGGCTTCTTAGTTTTTCTAACACCAATAGAAACAAGTTTCTGTATGAAATTCCCTCTGTTCCAAAAACCAAGAGAGGTCTCTTTTTTCCTGGGTGAGCCCCAACTGATAGAACAAGACATATCTCTCTGAGCCACAGTTTCTTACTCACCCAGAGGCTGGGACCATTATACCTCATCAGGCTCTTTTCAGTTATAATTCACATGGCCTAGAAGAGTTAAAACAGTTTGCTCCAAGTTTTACAACTAATTGATGACATATTTTGTACTTGAACCCAGATCTCCAAAATAGGAAGGTATCACCATGGCAATGTATTTCTCTGAAAGTCCAGTTTGGTAGTAAGCTTACCAATTACCCACAGTGTACTTGTCTGAGAAATGACGTTGTCCTCCCCAAAACAAAAAAGATTTTCCTGCCTTACGGATTTTATTTTTGCGGACATTTTTAACTCAGTTTGAAATGTTTTGGCAACTACCGAGACTCTGGACTACGATTAGGAGGCTCACTTGGGTGGTTTTAGTGTTAGTCTAGGCAGGTTGAAACAGTAGATTTCTACACTGAGCTGCCATATTTGATATGAAAGCCTATCGCTTCTCAGCCTTTTGGCTAAGATCATGTGTGATATGAAAGCCTAATACAGTAAAGTAGTTGGATAATCTAAGTCATACCATTGCACCACTGATTTGAACTTGGATAGTAGCTTTAGCATAGGATTTTCTCTTTTCCTGACCTGGATTTAGTAGAAATAATAAGGGCTAGCTAGCACTGCCACTGTTTGAATTCCTGGCAGCCATTAACCTGTGCTTGCATCAGCAACCCTGAACATTGAGCTGTAATGATTATTGCTTAACATTCATTGAGACCTGTCAGTGCGCTAGATGGAGAGAGATGGGGGGTGAGGCACTTAGCCTAATGAGGAAATTTGGAGCACATCAGCTTAATTCATTGCAAACAGCTTTCAGAGAAAATGGAACAGAAAGCTCTGAGGTGTTTGCTATCAGCCTGGTTATTTACAAGCCATCACACAGAAAGCAAGAAAGCTCTCACTTCCCTTCTCCCTTAAGAGAGAACTTCCTTCTCCCTAATTTTCTAACATATCCTAGCAACAATGCAGCCTCCTCCCTGTGTATGGCTGATCTAGTGATCCCTCGATTGAAACCCATCACAGGTGCTACATCTTTTCCAGGACAAAAGCCAGATTCTTGAGCTGGTAAACAAAATCCTCCCAGCATGGCAGGGCCTCACTTTCTGTTGTCAGCTTCTGTGACTCACATCTCTAATCCTTTCCCCCATCCCCCTGAACAGTTCCTTGAATATCTCTCAGTTCCCTGACAACCCATACCTTTCACTCTATGACGTCAGTGCCCATGTTATTTTTAGCTTCTGTCCACTGTCGGCTTAACAGACTTGTACAGACTTTTAAGAACCACCTCAAAACTTCTCTGAAAGTCACCCTGACCTCTATAGGAAGTGTGGCTCTTTCTTACTGTGAATCATAGAAGAATAGCTCTACCTTGTTGAGCCTCCTGGGGGGCAGATGGCAAACTGAACTGCGTACTTCCCCTTCAATAATACTGCAGAAGAGGAGTCTTTAATCCCTATTCTGGAAATGAGGAAATTGAGGCATAGAGAGGTTAGCCCACCACTCAGTAGGTCACAGAGCTAGGTAGGAAGTGACAGAGCAGACATTCAAGTGAGCTCTGTGGGAGTTAAGACACCTCCACCTGTCTGGACCCCTCTTTTCTGTGTGATGCCCTCACGGCACTGCTCATGGGCTCCAAAAGTATCCGTTAACCTGTTTTTCTTCCAACGTACACTGTAATCACCTCCTGAGCATCTTGCCTTCTCCTCTTTGTACTCTAGGCTCAGGAATATGGTGAGCACACAACAGAGGAGTGCTGAATTTATTTACTTGTTGAACAAAGGGATTTAGTTGAAAACCTTTTCTGCCTTTGAAGTCTAGGACAGTAGTCCTCAACCCTGTCCCCACAGGCTGGAGGTCCCTTTCAGTGCCTGCAGCACAGATGGACTGCACACAGCTCTACCTCCTCCTTCAAAACTGAGCCAAATGCCAGTGCAGAATGAAGTTGAGCTCTGCTTTCACTTCCCAAATCACTGCCATAACCTGTTTCTGCCCACTTCTCTCATCCTGCCAAAATTGCTTTGGCTGCTAGGGAGGCAGGATAGGTTCTAGGTCAGACAGACCTAAATTGGAGCCCAGCCTCTGTCACTTTCCATTATATGACCTTGAGCACTTTTGAGAACTCCTCCAAGCCACAGTATCCTCAGGGATGATAATAGTATCTATCTCACAAGGGAAAGTGATTGTTAGGATTAAATGAGATTATGCATATAGGATTGAGCCCAGTCCCCGACAATAGCCCAATAAACATTATCCATAATTACCATTATCTCATTTCTTGGTTTTGCAAATTTCTGCTCAATTCATGGATAAATAAGGTATGAGTTGATAAGGGTGCTTACTTACTTACTGTAATTACTCACTATTATTCTACTGAAGAATGTTTTCTTTTTAAATAATAGTTTGTGAAGTTATTTGACCTTTAGGATACAAAGGAATGAAAATATAATATCCACCAAAGAGACTGGAAGTTTTGCTCAGTCTTCATCAAATGGCAGTGCTCAGATTACTGCTCCTATAATATGCCTTTGGACTCACCTAAGCAGACAGACAGTGGATCTTGGCTAATGCTTTTTCTGTTTCCCCTTATTTAAGGACGACTTGGTCCAAACAGAAGAATTAAACCTATGAGCAGTACTGTAGTTGTTCTGATTCTTTCAAGACTACGAGGCAACAAATTAAATGAATACATTCCCTACTCTCCCAGAGATCGTGTTAAACACGCTACAGAATAAAAATGTAATAATTGCTAATGCTTATTGAGTGTTAACCTTGTAAGCTACATGTTTTAATTTGTTCTCCTACTTAATTTTTAGGACAAGTGAAAAAAACAGACACAATTATTTTCACCATTTTGTACATAAGGAAATTTTAGAGAGGGAGAATCTCTTGTCCAAGTTGGCAAAAAGTCTAATCCTGTCCCATTTGGTCAACTATGTATAAGGACCTGAATAACTTGGGTATTTTTTCTATTTTCAGATATTTAGATCTATCTCCTGTAATCAGTAGTCTGTTGATAAATGTTTAACAGCTGGCTCTCTGGGAGAAAAATCAGTGCTTGCTGATTTTCATGGTATAAATACTTCCACTATGGCCAATGTTGAGCCACCATTGTGATGTCAACCAGCTCACTAAATTCCTAAAATTTTTTTTTTTATTTTTTTTTTAAATTTTTTTTTTTCAACGTTTATTTATTTTTGGGACAGAGAGAGACAGAGCATGAACGGGGGAGGGACAGAGAGAGAGGGAGACACAGAATCGGAAACAGGCTCCAGGCTCTGAGCCATCAGCCCAGAGCCCGACGCGGGGCTCGAACTCACGGAGCGCGAGATTGTGACCTGGCTGAAGTCGGACGCTTAACCGACTGCGCCACCCAGGCGCCCCTAAATTCCTAAAATTTTAACCATCGGTTCCCAAGAGCCAGTATACATGGTTCCAGCACAGCACTACTTATGGCCTAAATTAGAGAATAGCAATCTCCCAGGTGACTTCACCCAGATCCATCTTCTAGGTCAGTGACGCTCAATCCTACCACACAATAGAATCCTTTGGGAACCAGTAAAAATCTGATGCCCTATCCCAGTCCCAGAGATTCTTTTTTAATTGATCTGGGATTTGGCTAGGGCAGCAAAACTCCTCAGAGAATTCTTATGTGCAGCCAGCATTGAGAAACCCTGGTCTGGAAGAATATCCCCTACTTATCTGTATCATTTAGCACGGATTTGACTGATGGGTTGTACTTTATGCCCTATTTTTTTTTTTTTCAAGCTTTTAAGTTTTATAGAGTGGGTGGCCAACTGTGCTTGTTTATGAAGTTATATTTAAACTGATTTATTCAAGAAATGATTTCTGATGTTCTTTTCTTTCATTTTTAAATTTTTTTTAATGTTTTTATTTATTTTTGAGACAGAGAGAGACAGAGCATGAGTGGGGAAGGGGCAGAGAGAGAGGGAAACACAGAATCTGAAGCAGGCTCCAGGCTCTGAGCTGTCAGCACAGAGCCCGACGCAGGGCTCGAACTCACAGACTGTAAGATCGTGACCTGAGCTGAAGTCGGACGCTTAACCAACTGAGCCACCCAGGCGCCCCTCTTTTCTTTCATTTAACTAGTGATTGGCATATAATAAAAACCAGTAAGGTGTAGCTACTATTATTTTTGTTGTTATTAGCATCTGTTTTTTAATTTTTTTAAATGTTTATTTATTTTTGAGAGATAGACAAAGTGCAAACAGGGGAGGGGCAGAGAGACAGGGCACAGAATCTGAAGCAGGTTCCAGGCTCTGAGCTGTCAGCACAGAGCCCAATGTGGGGCTCGAACTCACGAACCTTGAGATCATGACCTGATCCGAAGTCAGACACTTAACCTACTAAGCTACCCAGGTGCCCCTGTTGTTATTAGTATCTTAAGTTTAGTGATCACTAACAATTTTATGATTATCTTATCCATTGGATTTTACAATTTGCACTTGGTTGCATCTCAAATTATTGATACAATTATGTTTGTCCCCAGGACAAAATTTTCAGCATCTGTCCCCAAACAGACCCCAAATCAGGGATCATCCTTTGACCCGGAACAACCTAGCTCCCTTACCAGACCAAAAATGTAAGTATTATGAATCTTCTTCAGCTACCTTTGCAAGTGTTAACATGTCTAAACGCAACTAACTTATTTCAGTTTACTTTCATTTTTCAAGGGAACATCAGGTGCCAAAACTTGTAAATTACAGGAAAATAGAATAGAGACAGTTCTTTAAAGCTTCATCCAACTTGGTAATGCTTATTTAAAAAAAAAAAAAAAGAATACTTCCCTCCCTTGAGGAATTTTTATGTTTGGATTATAAAAACAACAACAGAAGTTTATTTTGCTATGTACTATTTAATGTGTTTAAGAAGGTGCTTTAAAAATTCTTAAGATTGGTCTCTTGACATTGGTTTCCCTATTACAATGAACAGATGGAAATATGTATCATCTTTGTACTCAGAGGCTACACATCCCTAAACAGAAAGGAATAATCAAGTAGATGTTGTTCACCTATATTACTCCTGACATTGTTGATCTATTTTATAATATTTTGTACAAAAATTTCTCACAATATAAAATACTAAAAATATTCTATTCAGCCAGTGATCTTCAAGTTTGAGTGTACTTAAGTATTACCTGGGGTACTTGTTATAGAGTAGATTTCTGATCCCCACACCCAGAAATTCTGAATTTGTATATTTTCATATCTATACTATGAGGCAGGTTCTATTATTATTCCCATTGTACAGATGAGAAAACTTGAGTTCAGAAAGGTTGCATGATTTTCCCAACATTATTTAGGTAGTAAGTAGCAGAGCCAGGAGCAAAACTATAGGACTATGAGTCAGCTGCCTCATGAAAACAAGCAATACTCACTGGATTCTAATTTCCTTCCTTCCTTTTCTTTCTATCCCAGCCCACTCATTTATAACATGTATGCAGACACGCAATGTATTATCTTCCCCATCCCTCGCCATAACCTCTTAATTGCAGAGGTTGAAAGATTTAGGAACTGCCCTGTTCAAACAAGTTTCTTAACCTTCAGTTTCCTTCCTTGGCCTGTAAGAGTAGTGCCAGCCTGATAAGGTTGTTGGCAGGGTTACACAAGATAACATATGGAAAATACTGGCAACTATTTGAAAAATTAATATCCAATATGTCTTTTCCTGCCCCAGGCTGTAGTTTGGATGGTACCAATCGAGAGCTCTAGGATTCCTTAGGTAAAATCAGTAATCCACGGGGTCTTAGTATTACCCTGTCTTTATGCAGATAAGGAAAGGGAGAGGTGGAGATACATGTCCAAATTCACACAGAGTTAGTAGCAGAAACCAAAATGCATTCCTCAGCTTTTTCTGATTTATGTAAAGTGAGAGTTTTGGATGGTGCGAATTCAATCACTGGATGAAATTCAAGCCTGACCTTGTCTTTAAACAGAAATGTACTCACAAAGACATCTAATTAAGTAGCCGGTCAGCCTCGAATCCTGGTGAGGCTTGGAGAAGCCAGAGAGGGGATTTTCTTTGGCAGAGCCCAGGAGCTTTGGTCTTCACAATTAAATTTAAGGAGAGAAGAAAAGATAAAGACTTTGATCAAGTTTAGCTCTGCGAAAAAGAAATGGAAAGCTACACAGTGCTTTTCCTAAAAGAAACCGAGAACCTTTTGAGGCTTGCATAGAAGTGCAGTACAAATGTCTTGGGGCTCATTTAGAGCATTGTGCTGACTTGGCCATCAACAGCTGCTCCACCCCAGGAAAAGAGAGCTCTGCCAGGAACGTACAGCCCAATCATGTTTTGATCAAACTTGGCTCTGTCCTGTATTTGTACATATTTGACATCCCTGATGGCACGTGGTGAGCCTGAATAGATACAGATATACAGCTTTCTCCTGCAGCCAGGCTCTCACCAGACAAGCTTCTTAGAAATGGCTCCACTCCTTAAGACATAACATTGTTTCCCCCCACCATTTCTCCTGAGACTCTCACAGAAGTAAACCCTGAAAGTCTCTCCTTCTATTCTTTCTCCTCAGTTCTATCTGGAGAATCTCTGAGGACAAACCGAGTGCTACCTGCTATTCCAAGCCAACGGGGACACAGCACAGCAGGCAAAGAAAGTGAAAACTTTGTCAATCCCACCAATGATGAGAATTAGCTGTGGCTCACTGACTGTAAAAATAGGGATTATATATATTTTCAACTGTCAAGGGATGAGATTACTCTAGTTTGTGAGAACAAAGACTGATTCAGTAAATTGCATTCTAGAAGCCATTCACAGTTTTACAACTCCTTCCTAATGACATTTCCCAAACAAGCACTTGGAATCTTTGATTATATATATATTTTAAGTCTGTGAGTTGCTCTGACCTCTACATGCCAAAACTAAAAGTCAGAATATGTTATCAGCAGGGAAACAGCTATGTTTGGCTTGCACTGTGGTATCAGCAGAGATTTTTTTTTTCCTGAACGATTTTATGTTCTAAAAATGTATGCTTTGCTGAATAAAAAAAAAAAAAAAAACAACAAAAAGCATATTCCATAGTTTTCTTCACATTCATTGTAATTCTACCCTTGGTTGATGAAACTTAATTAAAATTAAAGTAGCAAATTCCTTTAATCACAGTTTAGTCACAGTTTTTGGCTTTTAAATGTACAAGCTTCTGTAAAATATTTTCTAACATCTGATCCTGGTAACAGCCCAAATCATTTGCCAATGTTTATGTATCTTCTTTGTTATTTGATTATTTCCACCTATTGTCACTTTCAGATGTGATTAATAGTGAGAAGATCATGTGAGTTGGAAGGGTCTACATCCTGGCCTAACAGAATGAAATCGGCACTTCTCATGCATTCCTCAAATACTCTATGTATTTAATCATTCTTTTTTATGTTTCAAAATAATGGTCTCTGCCCACTCAAAATGTTTCCAAAGTTATGACTTAGTAAAGTTTGAAAGGCTACTACTAACTGTAGATCTTACTTAAGATGTTTATGTGTTGTTGAGACTGATTTAAATGTCAAGGCCCAGCCATATAAGATTATAGTCATTCCATGTTATTTCTAAGCCCACATGTTATCTGTAAATATCTCA
Organism: Lynx rufus; assembly: GCF_022079265.1. Classification (NCBI taxonomy): domain Eukaryota; kingdom Metazoa; phylum Chordata; class Mammalia; order Carnivora; family Felidae; genus Lynx; species Lynx rufus. Next base: position 124,474,236 of record NW_025814823.1, on the reverse strand, counting down.
AGTACAATGCTTACCATTTGATATTAGCATTATTTGTTTAGAGAGGTCAGACTATGCCATTAACTAAATAGAAGCTCCTCTGAAGCCAAAACATAGTTCTTTGGCTTTGTGCTTATAGAAGTGTGTACAGTGCCTGGCACATAGTAGGCACTCAGTTTTGCTTTTTTTTTTTCCATAAAAGAAGGAAGGGAAGGAAGTCAGAATGTAGAGGGGGAGGTGGCAAGATCGAGAGATGTAGAAAGTGATAAAAAAGAGGTCATTATTTCCACAATCTCGTTTTGACAATGATAGTAGTCTGAATTAGGGATTATATAAGAAAAAGCCTGTGACCAATCACCCAAGCTAGACAGTAGTTGATAGGGAGGGCAAATCCTGGTACAAATGGAAGAGCTCCCAGGACATCGATACTGAAGGGTTTTCTATTCTGTTTTGTTTTGTTTGTGGGCTGCATCTTTGAAGAATCATTCTTTGTTAAGTATCAGTTAGGTAGTTCTATTGTGTCACCTGGTTACTTCAGAATCTGTGTTCATCCACAGTAGACATAGTAGACACCTGGCCCTGTCCTGCTTAGCTTAGTCAGCATAGGCTCACCTCTTCTTCAATAATAACACCAAAATCTCATTGGCTGACAATTTTGTTTTCTCATTCACAACACATGCTCCATACCAGCTGGCAGAGTTGGCTCACGTAGATTCCACTTCAACATGCACCTCCTTGGTGACAAAAACAGCAGAAATGCGATGTGAGTCTTATCACCACCCATCCTATTTCATTTACCAGATCAAGCATATGGACATGTCTAACTCCAAATGGGGTAAGGAAATAAAGTCCTCCCATGGGTCAGAAAAGGGGAGAATTGGAATATTTATGAACTATCCAAAAGATTACCACACTAACCAAAGCTCAGTCCCTAAGTGATCATTTAAGTTCTCTTTACCACATGGATAGCTAAGAGGCCAAAACAACTTAAAAAACAAAAACAAAAACAAAACAATACCTGTGTACAGCTATGGAATAAGCCACCACCTCCCAACACATATATACACACATAGCATTCTCTAATGCTAGGCCTTTTTATCGAAGTTGATTTAAGGATCTTTTGCTAGCTATGAAGAAATAATATGCTTCCCAATACCACCTTTTTAAATAGAGCAGATATCCTTGGGGTTCCTGGGTGTTTCAGTCAGTTAAGCATTGGACTTAGGCTCAGGTCATGATCTTGCAGTTCATGAATTAGAGGTCCACATCAGGCTTTCTGCTGTCAGCGCAGAACCTGCTTCAGATCCTCTCTCTCTCTCTCTATCTCTCTCTCTCTCAAAAATAAATAAAAAATATAAATAAATCAGTAGAGGAGCTATCGTTTTGCCACCAAGTAAAGTTGCTTGTTTGAGGTAGATTTATCCTCAGCCAATATTTTACTGACCAAATCAGATATTAGGTAGGTATTCACCAACTTGTGCCCAACTTTAAAAATGTCCAGAAAATTTTTTTTTCTAAAATGACTATTTTCTTGTTTTGCCACTTATATTTCCCTTCATTGCTAAGGACTCATTTATTTACACACATAAACATCATAACTTTGCATACATTATTTCATTGGAATCATTATATCAAATCAACCTATATTGTCCAAGTACAGACAAGGAATCCAAGGCAAAGAAAGAACTAATTTTCCCAAAGTCACAAACTAATGGCAGAACAGGCCTTAGCAGTGAAGTCTTTCTAGTCCCATAGTCCACATACATAATTCCCAAATCATCATTTTCCTGTTCCAGAAATTTCATTGGTGTGATACATCTTTGGCAAAGCTTCCCTTTCTGAATTTACTTATTTAGCTTATACGCTGTACAGGCATAGTGTAGCTAAGGTTAATATTTGTGGAAAGAGCAGACCAATTCAGTAATTTGTGCTAACCAATTACAGTTGTTGGAAGCCAGGGTTTCCCCCAATTTTTCCTTTTCTCCTTCAGTAATCACTTGGTTTAACACAGGTGTCCTTTCTCCCAGTAAACACTAAATTCTAATGCTCTTATCTTCATAGAATTCAGCCAATATAAATAGCTTTCTGTGACTCCAGATTATTATCCTTTCTAAGTCTGTTAAATCACAGCTTGATACACAATTTTAGAAAATCTCACTAAGTGACTGATTAGAAATATTGTGCCTCCTTCCCACAAAGGCAAACATAACCATTGATTTTGCTTTGGCCCTTACTCTTTGAAATTTTCCAATGCATGTCTCTAAGCATCCTGGCATTTTAAAAGTGGTTTTTGAAAAGAACCATTTGGAATCCACCCTAGGGATTAAATGGGGTAATTAGGAAGGAGCATATTTGACCTTAGCATGATATATAACACTCAAGTTAAAAACTAAATAAGGAGTGCCTGGGTGGCTCAGTCCGTTGAGCGTTTGACTTTAGCTCAGGTCATGATCTCACAGTTTGTGAGTTCAAGCCCCACATCAGGCTCGCTGCTGTCAGCACAGAGCCCACCTTGGATCCTCTGTCCCCAACCTCTCTCTGTCCCTCCCCTGCTCATGCTCTGTCTCTCAAACACACACACAAAATAACAAAACAAACAAAAAACCAAATTAATTAATTAAAAAAAAAAAACATGGTAGCAGCTCTCACATGTAGTAGCTAGCCTTTCTTATTGCCTTCAGGGAAAATGATGTATTTTTTAAAATGCTTACTATTTGAAAATGATCTTTGAAATCAGGAAATTCCATCAGATTCAATTCCCTAGACATTGGCATAGAAACATTAATACTGGTAGATGAAGACTATCAATAAATGGTATGTTTCTATCAAACTATTATGTTTTCAAAGAAAATGCCTTCTGATTCTGACCTCTATTTTGTCCAATCTTGGTCTTTTAAGCAGATAAGTTCCAAGAAATCCCCAAAGGCCAAATATGAAAAGTCAATGAATGAATTGTATCAAAATCTCAATAGGCATCTGGTGGCTCGGTTGGCTAAGCATCTGACTCTTGATTTCAGCTCAGGTCATGATCTCACAGTGTGTGAGTTTGAGCCCCATATTGGTCTCTGTTATGACAGTGTGGAGCTTGCTTGGGATTCTCTCTCTCCCTCTCTCTCTCAAAGTAAATAAATAAACTTAAAAAAAAAAGCTCAAAAGTTTTCAGTCAGCATGCACAACTGTCATCAGAAGGACAAAGGTAGTTTTCACACTAATGTGTGAAGAATAGGAAATAGCTTGTTAATTATTAAGTCCCTAGTAAAAATTTTATTTACATTGAATGTAAATTACCTTGCAATTGCTAGTGGTCCACAACTAGGAAAAAGGAGAGCAAAAGAAAGACTGCCAGTTCCCTTAGGGGGACAAGGTAGAATCTAACATGTTGACTTCAATGATGGGAAGCTGGAGTTTGGAGATGTGGAGATGTGGGGCCAGCTATAAGGTGAGAAGGTGGAGTGGATGGTATAGGAGACTGTAGTTGGCTGTGCATTGGCAATGAAAGCAAGTGCTGAGCCCAGATACAGATGAGCATGAACAATATCTTTGGTGCACTGAAAGCGAATAACAGTGAGTGACATAAAGGAATGAAGGAAGGAAATTATCTCCATCATTTCCATTAATGTGATATATAAAAGTACTCCAAGAAAGCTTTTAAAAAGAAACCAATTATATTCACTATTACTGATAATAAAAAGACAGTTTATGAGGAAGCAAAGCCACATCTTAGAGCCCAAAGAATTGTTCCCTGCAATAGACAAATCAAGGACTGGTCTCACTCTCAGAAGATGACACCCACTTGCCTTACTAACACTTAAGACATTGTTCCATGATGTCCCAGGACATAATGGTATCTCCTCTACTTCATCAGGGCTCAAACACTAGAATTGATTGAATCATACCTATCTATGAGATACAGAGCTACAAACATTATGCTCCAACAGGCTAAAAAGGAAGCTTAAGGGCCTAAAAAAGGACTTCAGGGAGATCACCACTGAGCCAAACACTAACCATATTTGAAAGTATAAGCTATTCATTCAAGCTGCAGAGTTAGATGAGAAGTTTCTGGAAGTATGTTAGAGAATAACAATAAACAGAAGGCTAGGCCAGTCAGCATCGTGGTTTACAGGTAGGAGGAGGCTATCAGACTTTTCTCAAATCTCTATGACAAAGCCAAGAAAGCCTTTGAATTCAAGAAAAGGTAAAAACCAAGGCAATGTTCAGGCACCTGGGTGTCTCAGTCAGTTAAGCATCTGACTTCGGCTCAGGTCATGGTCTCACAGTTTCTGAGTTTGAGGCCCGTGTCAGCCTCTGTGCTGACAGCCTGGAGCCTACTTTGGATTCTGTGTGTGTGCATCTGTCTCTCAAAATAAACATTAAAAAAAATTAAAAAATTTAAAAAGCACAAGGCAATGTTCTCATGTGTCAACGTAGCTCACTCTAAGATATCTACCCCAGTGGTCTCTGAACAAGTGACTTTGGGGAAGGAAAAAATACAAATGCAAATAAAAAAAAGGAAAAGATTTAAAGAATTTCCCCTCCTTTGACTCTCTAGTTCCTGAGAGCTAGCCCATTCAGTTTCCATAGCAGTGAGATTGGGGAGCATCACCTCCCCGTTGCCACATTCTACCCGGGCAGGATGAAGAGTCAAAGTTCCATAAAGCCTTTTGTACTATTCTAACAAAGGCTTATACAGTGAGTAAGATTTTGCTTCCTTGGATGTGCTAGAGCCAGTTCTTGTCAGCCACCATTGGTGGCTTGAAATTGGCCCTGGTGGAAACATTTACACCATGGAAACTGGAAAACACTACAAATCAGGGTTTTCTTTTATTTGAGATCTGGTTTACCACCATACCCCTGGGTATAACATTTGGGGAGGGGGGGGGTAATCTTTCAGATTTAAGAGCTCTTTGAATTAATTTTATCTGCTGCAAAAGCTTTATTGTTTCCATTTGGTCTATGGCTTGGGAGAGGGCTCCAGGGTGGTTGAAGGGCTGACTGGTGGCCTCGGGAAGAGGTTCAGGCAGAAGCTCTGACACCAGGGAAGAGCCAGGGGGGGCCCTCGGAGAAAGGCGGTGCCTGAGGGGGGAGTCAGGTGAGGAGGTGCCCCCTGCCCCGCCGGCGGGCCGGCCCACGGGGTCAGGCAGGTGGTGTCCATCTTCGCGATGGGCGGCACCTGCGCAGCTGGCCGAGGTCCCGCAGGTGGCTCGCAGACGCGGGTGGGTGGGTGCGGGCAGAGGCCACGTCCCCGGACGCACAGGACGGGATTCGGGATCCTCCCGGCCGGGGCCGCTGCCTTGGCGTCCGGAGGTCGATCCCGCTCACGTGCGCGGCTCCTGCACGTCCTGGAAGGAGCGCTGCGGCCCCGCCTGGCTGGCCTGTTCCAGCGACGCGGGGACCCTGGAGCTTCTCAGCTCTCAACGTGGCCTGCGTCCACAGAGCCACGTCCTCCCCGTGGAAACAGCGGCCCAAACAGAGGTGAGTGCGGGAGACGCGCAGAGGCAGGTGGGCCAGGCGGTGGACGCGGCTGCCACCCGGGTGGCATAATTCTGACGCATGTGGGAGCTCGTGCTGGTGCACAGGAAAGGGGCCAAGTGCGGAAATCGGTGTTGGCTCTTCGGGGAGGCACAGGATGGCTGAGAAGGTGGTTCCGAAGGTTGCGACTGCAAAAGAGGTTGCGGGGTGGTGGGAGACTGGAGGAAGCGGCCTCCTGGGGTCTGTCTGTTCCTTCCAAGCAGGGTTGAAGCAAGAGACAGGTACCCGAAACTGTGCAGCAGATTGCAATATTGTTAAGACATATCCTTTTGCAAGCACTGATGCTGGGGCACAGGAATCATGCCTAGGTTTTACTGTATTAAATTGTGATGTTTCATGGGATAGAATATAATCCAAGGGTTAAGGAAACCCATATAATACGTGTATGCATGACTCAGCACTGTGCTCAGAATGGGATTTCCCCGTAGAGCACATCATTAGCCACATCACACCTTAATGAGTATTCATGGATGAACACTGTTTCTTCGTGTTACCTTGTGAGCCTATTAACAGCTCACAGCTCAGTTTAATCAGTTTTTCTGTTCAAGGTAGGTATCCTGATGGTAATGTAGGCAGTACACTCTAATTTCACGCCTGATCTTGCAGTTACCCCAACACCCTCTCATACTCAAGAAATGTATGTTTTCCCCCTTAACTGCCCTCCTAGTCAAAAGATAAATACTAATCATGGTAGGTAAGAAATGGATGTGACAGTGCCTTTCCTTAGGTCAACTCTCCTGGAATCAAGGAGGTATTCTCCTTATATTTATAAGCCAGGCAAATCATACATCTTTTGTACAGAAATGGATGTGTATGGGTCTGAATTCCTTGGCTGGTTATATAACCAATCACTGTTTGTTGGTAAAGAAAAAGGTTAGTTTAAATCATGTGACCCAAGAGCTCTGACATCACTCGGGCAGGAAGACTTCTTAAGTATTCTAATGTCCAGGTCTGGAAATTATTTCCATTTCTAGCACCTATTCTCTGTTCTTAGTGCATTCTGGCTCTGAAGCATTTGATTGTAATGCTTTCATGCTGTCGTTCATTGTGTCAGCAAACATGTTTTAACTGCCCTGTGGTAGATGCTGTAGGAAAAATAATGTTTAAAATATTAAGGGTACAACAAATTTATATGAGGTTAAGTTGTGAGGATTTTCCTGTATTTATTAGAAGAAAAAAAGTCATTTAAACTGTATGCTCTCTGTTTTGGTCATTTGAAACCAATAGATTATCCCTTAATATGTGAAACTTAAAAATAAACTAGCCAGTTAACCAGCAAAAGGAGTTTATTTGGGGAATAGAAGAATTGCAATTCCTGACATGCAAACCACAGCAACCATAGGCAAGTCCAGAGAACTAAGGAGAGGAGTGGCCTTTTGTAGGGGAAAGAAAGGTGTTGGCAAGGGCTGCTGGGAACTGAAGTCTTTTGGAAGAAAACAAGAGTTTGGGGTTGTGACAACTTCTCATTGGCTGAGTTGCTGCAGTTGTCATTGGCTGGATTGTTCCTGGGCAAAGAGAAAACTTGCTACCCGCTGCGGGTAGTAAAGTAAACCTCTTCCTTCTGGGACATTTGAGCTGTGCTTCTTCTTGGTGGGCTCTGCAAACAAAGGCAAGTGGTAGAGTATGACAGCTCCCCCTTCAGGGTTTCCTGACTACACTTGAAATCAGGTTTCCTTTAAGGATTTTCACAAGTAAAACCCAATGTTAACTCTTAAATTATTTCTCTACTTTTATTCTTTTTTATTGTATAGTATTTTATTGTTTTAAAAAACTTGATTTTCATAAACTATGTTTTCACAGTAGAGATTTCCACAGTGGGAAAAATAATGCTTTATTACTTACAGTGTTATATTTGTGGACAGAGATTTTAGGACAGGTAAAATAAATACATAAGGATACATTTAGGGTAAGTACAATAAATATATTAGGAGGATTAAGTCCCCAGTAGAATCTGTAATTTTTTTTGAGACATCTCTAAGGGGGCCTCTTCCCTACACGGGATTTCTCTACACTTCAGAAGCTCTTCAGGCTCTTCTTCCCAGGAGTTAGAAATGAGTAATGTGTGGGCCCCCGGGTGGCTCAGTCAGTTAAGCATCTGACTTCAGCTCAGGTAATGATCTCACAGTTCATGAGTTTGAGTACCATATTGGGTGAACATGAGCCCCACCTCAGGTGAGTCCCCTTTCTCTCCTTGTCTCTCCCTCCCACTCTCTCTCTCTTTGCCTTTCCTCACTTGTACCCTCTGCCTCTCAAAAATAAAAAAAGAAAGAAATTAGTAATGTGAAATAACAGTATGTCCTATTTTTTAATTTTTATTTAAAGAAATTTTTTTAGGTTTCTTTATTTTTCAGAAACAGAGACAGAGCTCAAGCAAGGAGAGGGAAGGTCAGAGAGAGGGAGACACAGAATCTGAAGCAGGCTCCAGGCTCTGAGCTATTATCACAGAACCCAATGTGGGGCTGGAACCCAGGAATTGTGAGAAAGTGACCTGAGCCTAAGTCAGATGCTTAACTGACTGAGCCACCCAGGTGCCCCAGTATATCCTGATTTTTTAAAGTTTCCATAGAACATGTAACCATCAGTTACTGGTATTGAATGAACAGAGAGGCAAGTTTTCAAAAATTGAACACTGACTAATTTTGGGGAAGTCTTTACTTAAGAAGTAACAGTCTTTGGGGTGCCTGGGTGGCTCAGTTGGTAAACATCTGACTCTTGATTTTGGTTCAGGTCATGATCTCACGGTTTGTGAGATCAAGCCCTGCATTGGGCTCTGCAATGACAGCATGGAGCCTGCTTAGGATTGTCTCTCTCCTCCCTGTCCCTCCCAACCCCTCAAAATAAATAAAAAAAACATTTAAAGAAAGTAACAATCTTTCCCTTTCTCCATCATTCCCAGGACAAATACAGAAGTTTGATCAGGTATTGATAGAACAAAGCGGAATTCCCTTTAGGATAAACTAAAAGGGAAAAGCTCATATATAATGCTTAGTTATACAATGGAACTCAGTCTCCAGATTTCTTGGATACAATTCCTCTCACACTTTTTTCTCGAAGACTAAATTCTAAAAATAACCAGGTGTTGAGAAGAGATTTGTCTCACCAGTGGGCTTAACTGTTATTTCCTCCTTATTGTGAGTTAAATGGCTTAACAGAGCAGAGTAAAAGAGGTGTACAGTCCATTCTCAAGGTATTAGGTCAAAGAGGTCAGAGCTTCCACATCATGGCAACAGATTTGCAGATGCCCATAGGATAAAAGCTGAAATAACAAAGCCCAGCAAAGGTTAAAGCCAAGAATGCCAAAACACCTGCCTTGGCAGCCTTCTGCCAAGCATCCCCTCGAACATAGTCAGCAACCACTTGTCCAAGGCCCCAGTGACTATGAAAAGTGAGGGCTGCAGCCAGGGAGTAGTCCGTCACAGAGCCATGGTCCAAATCAGCAGCTGGAACTAAGCCCAGGAGCAAAACACTGCCAACCCTCTCACCAGTCAAGCTGAGAGATGAAGCCTAGGAACCACAATGGTGGTTGGGTGACAGGTGAATGTGCTGTGTTTTCCACCATCCTGAGGCAGCTCGGACCTGGAGAAATGCTAACATGTGAGCACGAGCACGTCTGACCACTGGCATCTGTAGAAACAGAGCTCTGCCTCTTTAGGCACTACACAAGACAGCCTCTGGAGACTCATCCCTCTCTCTACTGAAGCTACTTTTATTCTTCCATGCTAAATTACAGAGTCCCCAGAGTCACAGTCTCAGAACTTAAAAAAAATCAAAAACAAAACTCTAGACATGAGCAAACTTGAATTCAAATTGAAATGATAATCCAGAGTGTTGACATTGGACCTCTTAAAGATCCTGAAGATGAAAGCCAGGGTCTTTTTGTAGCTGGTACAGGGTCAGAGTATGAGGAAATCTGGACTAGTTCTTATAAAGTGGTAACCTCACTGGTTCAGCAGAAGAAAAAAAACAATTTACGTATTTGACAAAGTTGCCCCATTCTCAAAAGCGTTGGTATTGCTGAGTATTTCTTTCTCAAAATGATACTTCTTGCTAATTTGACCGTATTTCCTCATCAGTAGATCTATTCAGGAAAAGAGAGCCAACTTCTGTGACTCTGTAGGAAGTGTGAAGATGATGGGGTGTGTGTGGGGGGGGGGGGGACACTGAAACTAATGCTTTCACCAGTCCCAGCCCCTGCCATTCTCAGCCCAACCCAGGGGCCAAGATGAGAGTTTCTCAGGGTGGAGGGACAGGAGGATCAGAGGTACTTAATGCAGCAAAAAGTAGAGAGGTGTTTCTGGTATTCCTGAGGCACAGCTCTTTTAATGGATTATCCATTACCTTCTCTCTCTTCACACAAACCTTTTCAACACAGCTGCACAGAAGAAGCAAAACAAACCGATTTCCCTGATTCCATTTTTCTTAACCTCTTAGCCCATCTGTGGGTATGCTTATGAACTCTGGAAGAGTGAGAAGGAGGGAAAGAGGCCTGCAGGATCTGTCAACTTTCAAAGCAGTCCCCTGATGATAGAGAATTGGCTTTGAGTAGCATAGACCTAAATATGTGCACGTGCAGACATTAAAGCATAAAGTTAAAAATCATCTGTCTCTTCTGTGTTTTCAATGTAATACTGGTTCTTACGAGAAAAGAAGCTTAGAACAAAATGTCAGGAAGCTTCTATGTGTGTTTTATCTTCAACAATTGAAAGGTATCTGTGCAAACCATTTTATTTTATTTTTTTTTTAATTTTTTTTTTCAACGTTTATTTATTTTTGGGACAGAGAGAGACAGAGCATGAACGGCGGAGGGGCAGAGAGAGAGGGAGACACAGAATCGGAAACAGGCTCCAGGCTCCGAGCCATCAGCCCAGAGCCCGACGCGGGGCTCGAACTCACGGACCGCGAGATCGTGACCTGGCTGAAGTCGGATGCTTAACCGACTGCGCCACCCAGGCGCCCCTGCAAACCATTTTAAAATAAGGCTTAACTTAACAGGACATAATGCTTTGCTCTGAGTTTTTTAATTACCTTAAAATTTCACTGTCAAGAACATAGGGGTAAATGCCTTCTTTCACTTAAACTGAATCTGGAAAGTGTGTCTTATTAACAGTTTTTTAAAAAAATTGTTTAATGTTTATTTATTTTTGAGAGAGAGAGAGAGAGAGAGAGAGAGAGAGAGAGAGAGAGAGAATCTGAAGCAGGCTCCAAGCTATCAGCACAGAGCCCCACTGCGGGGCTAAAACTCATGAACAGTAAGATCAGACCTGAGCCGAAGTCAGACGCTTAATGGACTGAGCCACCCAGGGGCTCCATCTTATTAACAGTTTCTAAGAGAAAATAATGTGATGAAGAATGGCCACTTAGATCCTAAGATCAACATTTTTATGAAATGTGCTAGCCCTTCTAACACTGTAAATATACTTTTTGATTCTAAGAAGAATACTTCTTCATAATGACTTTAATCTTATAATTAAAAATTCCTTAAAAAGTTGTGGTAGAGAATATCAGAAGAAACTAAGTAGTTTTTAATAAATATTACCTTGTTTTCATGTACCACTTTCTGCTGTTAACTCTCCCTTCTCCAATTGAAGATTATTTTAGCAAAAAAGTTGTGAATACCCATTATGTACATTGTTCGAGGGTGAGGAAGCTACAGTTGGAATAAAACAAAACGCCTCCTTTTGTAAAGCTCATTGTCGATGAGGATGCCAACCAAAATTCTCCAGGTTGGATTACATGGGTAAAGCAGTGACATAGATGGGTTCTATTTTCTGACTTTGTTCCATCAGTATCCAAGAAACTCCATAAAATCTGATTGCCAATTACTGGTATTGCTGCTGCTAATAGCTCTGTTTCTCCTGGGTTTTATTTCCTGTGAGAATTGATAAAATATACAGGGAGAAAAGTAGAAAACCAGAAGGGAGCACTCCACTTAATTTAGAAACAATCTTTAAATGGGCAATAAAGAGAAGGTTTCATTAAGAGGAAGTTTTCAGGAGGTATTCGATGGTGGGGAAGGAACTGGAGGCCACAGGACAGAGCATAAGCAAAGGAGACTTTTACAGCCAGAGGGTGCGTGATGGAGGAAATAAAAATCTGGAACGGAAACAGCCATCCAAAGCTGCAGCAAAGAAGAAAGCTGGAAAGAAAACGAGAAGCAGGTGGAAGGCATTGAAGGACCTCAAACATTAGAAAATAACATTTTTAGTTGAAGCCATAAATAAGAAAAAGGAGAAACAATAGCCTCTAATGTTCTTTTGTCAGACCTGATGAGGTGCTTTCCATTCAAAAATAGCTATTATTCCTCAGTTGTTTACTAAGAGCAGCCATTGTTCTAAATTTAGAACTCTGAAGAGTCCTCTTGTGTAACCTCACAACAGTCCTACGAAGTAAGTACCATCACTGTGCCTTACAGCTCCATGTGGCAGGGCCAGGCTCCCTGCCTAGTCATTTGGGGTATAGTCCCTGCACACACTGATCCCCCATAGAGATATCAGGCACAGAGATATCAGGCTGCTGCTGAGACCACTGATGGCCACCAACACCATCATGTCCTTTTTTCCTGGGCACATGTCAAAACTACATTTCCCAGGCTCTTGCAGCAGGTGAGGCATGGGTTGATTCTGAATGTGAGTGGCTGTGATGTGTCTGACTTCCCTAACAGGTCTAGAGCCATTCATGCTCTCTCTGTTCCTTCACCACGAATAAGATGCAGAGACCCCAATGGAGAACTCTGAGGTCCTAGAAGATGGCGGGACCACTCCCTGGAGGTTCACATGGTAGGCTCATGAGTGGTACAAGAACTCAGAAGGAATGAGATTAATGGACTGTGATCATTGCCTACTCTTCTGTTTTCCTGCCTGAAGATCTTTGAAACTTCCTTCTACCTTTGCCTCTGCCATCGGGGTAGGGGGAAAGCTCAGGGGCGCAGAACCAAGGTTTTTTGGAAAGACTGACATCTTGTAAGCCTATATGCATAAGTCTCTGGACAGGTAGGACTGAAAGGTTCTCTGAAGGTGAATAGAAATGATTTCATCTAAAACAAGGGCAAATTTGGACTCTGTTTTTGGACTTGGAGGCTTGGCTTTTAGTCAAATATTGCAGTTATTTAGGTTGACAGATCCCCCATCTATTAAAAAAAAAAAAAGGCAAGCTTCCTGCAGAAGCAATGAACCAACTGGTATTGAGTGCCTTTCTGACATCACAGGTTACTTGGCTCTGTTTTAAAAGTCGAGTGCAGGGGTGCCTGGGTGGCTCAGTAGGTTGGACGTCCAACTTCGGCTCAGGTCATGATCTCGCGGTCTGTGAGTTCGAGCCCCGCGTCGGGCTCTGTGCTGACAACTCAGAGCCTGGAGCCTGTTTCGGATTCTGTGTCTACCTCTGTCTCTGACCTTCCCCCGTTCATGCTCTGTCTCTCTCTGTCTCAAAAATGAATAAATGTTAAAAAAAAAAATTAAAAAAAAATCGAGTGCATATCTGTTAGAGAAAAGTGTGGTTTATTTCAGTATCTTCTATGAGCAGCTGTCAATATTGCAAAATCACAGAACTTTGGGACTGAAAGAGATTTTAAAGAAACTGAATTTTCCTCATTTGTGAAATGAGCATGTTGGACTAGAACATCTTTAAGTATCTTTCCAACTGTAAAAGTCCATGATTCTGTATATATGTTATATGTGTATGTACATACCCATATACACAAAAAAAGAAGCCAGGACGCTTGGGTGGCTCAGTTGGTTGAGCGTCTGACTTTGGCTCAGGTCATGATCTCACCGTTCGTGAGTTCAGACCCCACATGGGGTTCTGTGCTGACAGTTTGGAGCCTGGAGCCTCCTTCGGATTATGTTTCCCTCTCTCTCTGCACCTCCCTGCTCACGCTCTCTATCTCTTGAAAATAAATAAACTTAAAAAATTTTTTTAAAAATTAAAAAAAAAGAAGCCATAGAATTTTTTTAGCAAACATTCCAAAATGTATATGTGACTCATTTCTTTTCAGAAGTCAGTCTCAATAAACTGTGCACATGAAAGCAGTTTTAGTGTTGCCCACCACTCCGTAGTAAGCAGAGACCATTTTTCCAGGTCCTAGATAAAATCTCAGGCAGGTCCCATAGAACCTGGGGCCTTTTCAGGCCCAAGAACAGTCTTTCATTTTAAAAGTGCAGAACAGTTTAACATCTCAACTCCAATCTAATTCTCCTCTAAACTTGTAGCTTACATTGGCTTCAGGCTTGGAGCCTGCCATGATGTGTTGTTAGCTTCCTCTTTCCTTCTTTATCTACCTCTTCTCCAATTTCCTGGCACATGTGTTAGACCCCTCAGGGCCACCCTGTGGAGAGAGGGGATGAGGGAGCAAAGATGCATCCTCAAGGCTGTGCTCTGGCCTCTGCCCCCCTCCTCCCTCCCTGGGGTGCTAGCTGTGACATAGCTGCCTCTCTCCAGTGGGACTGCTTCTAGCTTATCTAACTTGGTCTCTCTTGGTGAGAACAGCTCTCCTCTGGCCAGCAGCTTATGTCTTCCTACCAGCCCCATGATACTAAACTGCCCACCATTCTTTTGGGGTCCCCTCTCTAGGAAGTTCTTTTGGGCAAGATCCATTTGTCTTAGTCTATTCAGACTGAGAAAGTGTAAGAAATAGAAGCCACCCAGTCTATGATACTTGGTATAGCAGCCCAAGTGGACTAAGGCAGCATCTTTCCTGCCCAGTCACATGAAAATGCTACAGTTTCTTCTCTGTGAAGATGAAATGGAATAATTTAATCCAGGAATGTCTGGCTCTTCCTGTTAGGTCTTTGCAAACTGATAACAAATGTGGGCAGAGTCTCTGGAGATGGCAATGCCAAATGTCAGATACATAAGTTGCAATATTATTTATAGCCTCTGCCAGATATGCTCAAAATGTCAGACATATAAACATTTGTTTGCTCTAGGAAATCATCAAAAATTCCACTAACTCAGAAATAGTGACTTTGTTGTGTCCTGCAGTGACCTCCTTTTCCTCATATTAGCAATTAATTGCTAATATTAGCCATTAATACCAACATATATTAACAATTGCATTTCTATAAGGAAACCAAAAGATGGCTTTAGTTTGTCAATTATTTAATTATGGGAATTAATTAAAGATGATAAACATGTGGTCCAGTTCAACCAGTTGGAAAACAATCCCTGAACAAGTAAGTATGTTTTTAAGTGGTGATGATTTGACCTTAAACATTTTTAGGCTTCTAATGAATGGTTAGATGCATATGGTCAAAATATATCATGGATAACTAAGAAACCTACCCCCTGAAGTCAGTGTTGCTTAAGGCCAATGATTAGTTCTTCGGGCTTTTATACAGCAGCCCCTACAAGAATGATCTCAGTTTTAATCACCACTGAAATAAAAGAAAAATGAAAGTGACTTTATTTAAATACCATTTCAATGGAATAAATAAGGAAGTGGTCTGGCTTTTTTCCCCTGCTCTTGGAAAATAGCATGACACACAGTGAGCACTCAATGAATATTATTCTTGATGACGAAAGGAATGTGAGGACAATAATGTTAGTGTGCTCAGAACAGGCCATGTCACTGAACCACTCTTGCCCACAAACATTGGTTGGAATTACTGTCATTTATTCAACAAGTATTTATGCCAGCACTGTGTAGGACACTGGAAATTGTGTAGTTGACCAGAGATGGTCTTGCCCTCAAGGTGCTTATAACTACCAGGGAAACAGGCAAGGAGAAGGCACTGACTATAGTGTATTAAGACTTTTGAGGGAGGTATTCTATTGGCTCTAGAGGCACCTAAAAATCAGAAAAGGCTTTAATGCAGGATTCATATCTCTAACCTGGGATCTAATTATGAGCTAGAGTTGGACAGGAACAGGAGAAGGAAAGAGAGTTCATGGAACTGCACAGACAGAACACTGCAATAGTTTAGTATGATGGGGTCGTAGTAAGGATGATCAGAGACAAGAGAAGCAAGCAGGGAACTCAAGATCAAAGTCCTTGAAGGCCATGTGGAAAAATTTGGACCTTGTCTTAAGGGCAGTGAGGCACAAGCAAAGGAGTGTTAAGTGGGGAAAAGTAGTTGTTTGCTCTGATGTGAATGCTTAGAAAGAGCAGTGGCTGCAATGAGAAGAATGGAAAGAAAGGGACAAAGATGGTGGCAGGGAGTAGTTAGGAAACTGTTGGATTAACCAGGTGAGAGGTAAAATAACTTGAACTAAATGTCGGAACAATTGAAATAGAAAGAAATCGATTTGAAATAAAAGTAATAAGTAGAAGTAAAAGTTATAGGCCTTACTGACTGGATGTGGGGAATGTGGCAGAGAGGGGCTGGGGATGCCATCAGGGTTTTGACTAGGGCAACTACAGGGATGGCAATGCCATTCATTGAGAAAGAAAATACAGTAGGAGAGTGGGCTTGGGATGGAGATGTGATCTTGATTTAGGATGTCCCCATTCTAGCCTGGGTGGCTCAGTTGGTTAAGCACCTGACTTCCATTCAGGTCATGATCTCACAGTTTGTGAGTTTGAGCCCCACATTGGGCTCTGTGCTGACAGCTCAGAGCCTGGAGCCTGCTTCAGATGCTGTGTCTCCCTCTCTCTCTCTCTCTCTCTCTCTCTCTCTCTCTCTCTCTCTCTCTGCGCCCCTCCCCCACTCACATTCTGTCTCTCTCAAAAATAAATATTTAAAAAAATTTTAGGATGTCCCCATTCTAAAATGCTGGTGGATGTCCATGTGGAAATGACAAGTATACTGTTGAGTTTTCTATGGATTCTGCAGTGAACAAATAAACCAAAATGGAACCCACAAAAGATTATCAGACATTGTGGTGAAAAAGATAGATATCATTAAAGCCCAAGGAAGTCATTTTCACGAGCACAGGGGTTACCAAGTATGCGATGCTGCTTAGAGCTTAAATCAAGTAATGTCGGAAAAGCCACCTTAAATTTCAGCAACAAGATCATTTGTGATCTTGACAGAAGCAGTGTTAGGGGAATATTGGGAGAAAAGTCAAATTTTAGGAGAATTTCAGAATGGAGGGTGGTAGGGAAGTGGTGATGGAGAGTGTAAATACCTATTTCAATATGCTTGACTGAAACCAAAGGAACCAGATAAGGACGTGAGCAGATGGTCTAAAATTAGGTTTCATTATTATTCCAATAATAGGAAGCTCACAGATCAGGAGACCCCTGCCACTGAAAACATAGTTTATTACAATTCAATAGAAGAGGGGTACACCAGGCCACACAGGGCCACATGGGGGAAGTACCAGGGTCAGTCAGGAAACAGAGGGAGATGGGGAGAAACATGGGCAGAAGGCTTTATTTTGGTTTTTATAGGAAGGCAGGGCAGCGTGGACAGGTTTAGGACCAGCTAGCAGGAATAACCAGCAGGCTCTGGAAGCAGTGGGCCTGTCTCTAGCTGTCTGCTACCCAGCCCTGTGGTAGTTAGAGTAGGAGGATAGTGGGCCAAGTGTAACAGCCCTGTGAGAACCACAGAAAAGAGGTGGTTAGGGTACAGATTCCGAATTTGTTAGTTTGCATGGGACAGATTCACTGAGTTGTTTCATGTTTCTAGGAATTAGCTAACCTGGAGAGAGGCAACAGGAAGGAGAAGGAATGTAGAATGGAGCTAAGTCTATCAGACTGCAAGGGAAAGCCTTAGAATTGACTGTGGCAGTGAGCAATCTCTTCAACTATGGTGGAGGGAGCAGAAGAAAGGTATGTGGCAAGAATTTGAGAGAGTTTCTCTCCACTGGCTTTTATTTTCTCTTAAAAAATAGAAGAAAAATTCCCCAACAGAAGACTGACTAAAAATATAGATAGATAGATAGATAGATAGATAGATAGATAGATGCCAACTTTATGGTCACAAATTTTCTCTGAATGTAGTTTCACTTATAAATAGAAAACATGACAAAACAAACCTTGTCATTCATTCTCTTTCTTTCCTTTAAAAAGTAGGTCTTCTGTCCCAAAAATAAATAAAAACGTTGAAAAAAAAATTAAAAAAAAAACAAAACCCTCTCTCTCTGCCCCTCCCCCGTTCATGCTCTGTCTCTCTCTGTCCCAAAAATAAATAAAAACGTTGAAAAAAAAAATTAAAAAAAAAAAAAAAGTAGGTCTTGGAGCACCTGGATGGCTCAGTTGGTTAAGCATCTGATTTCAGTACAGGTCATGATGTCATGGCTCATGAATTTGAGCCCCGCTTCTGGTGCACACAAGCCCTGCACCGGGTGAGCTTGAGCCCCACTTGGAGTGAATCCCACTTCTCTCTCTCTCACTCTCTCTCTCTCTCCCTCTCTCCCTCTTTGTTTCTCTGCCCCTTGTGAGATTCTTGTATTCTCTCTCCCTCTCTCTCTGCCCCTTGCTCATTTGTGCCCTCTCTCTCAGAACTGAATCAAATCGAATCGAATAGAACGTAGGTCTTACTCTCAGGCACTAAATGTAGGGTCAGGGCAGACCTCAGCCAAGTTCACTGAGCATTGTGGGGACCATCACAGCTATCAACAAATCCTGGGCACCCCCTCGGATCATCAGTGTGATTGCTGTGTACCTAGGGAGCCTCCAATCACTGGAACGTTGGAGAAGGGCAGAGAAGGGAGGGTTTTGTGAAGCCCAAGAGGATCTGGTGGCCCAAGGAAAGGATTACTGAAGAAGTGGGGCTGACCTCAGAAAAGCAGAGGGCAAGGAAAAGGAAAATTGAGTAGAGGTAGAAGTCCGGAAGGGGCACGTGCAGTCCACTCGTAGACTACCACAGTCAAATAGTGTACTGTATCCAGACTTGAAGATGCACACTTGTCTTTTCTTTCTCCCTCCTCTCTCAGGTTGATGTTAGTTTCGTGATTCTTAAGACCATTTTCTGTATTCACTGGCTTCAATAAAGCACCAATCTGCTTTACAGCCCAAGCGATGATTTCCTGTTTCTTAGTTGCTTTCATGACATGTTCTCAGAAAGCCAAAACTGCCTCAGAACCAGTGTGGCTTTGCACAGGAAGGGGACTGTCCACCCCACATAGCGGACGCCAAAAGGCTGCAAGTACCCCTCCATTCACAGGTGACATAGACCCATCCCAGAGTGTGCATCAGGAGGGCCCTTGCTTAAAAGCAGTTTTCAAGGTTCTGCCTTTCCTTGCAGTTCTGAGCAATCTGCTTTCCAAATCAACCACATAATAAAGTGGTGGCCAAGTTATGTGCCAAAATGGCCAGGCTTCCCATTGGATCCTGAGGAGGAAACAGAGAAGCTTTTCCTACTTCTGTGCTCTGCCCCTACTCTAGGGATCAGACTTTTCCGTGCCACAAGGAGGTACACCAGCACCAGCCCCTCTCCCAGCATGCACGTGCGTACACACACGTGAGCATGCATACTCTCCCTAAGCTATTTCAAAAAAGAGAAGCTAATGCCTGTCTTAGTAAAACCTCTGGATAAAAAGATTTCATAAACTTCCACAGTGACTATTTCAAAGCCAAATAACGTTCTGGTTTTGTCAGCCACTGAAGTGAAAGTAGAGAAAGAGAGTGGAAGTGGGTGGGAAATGGGGGCAGGGGAGATGCAAAGAGGAGAGCCCCAAGGACAAAAGGGAAAACAGGAAACAATTATTTAGAGGAAGAAACAAAAAACATTTAACTGACCCCTAATTTAAGAATTTTGTATGAAAGTATTAAGTCCTCTCTTTTCTCCCCTTTATTACCCATCAGACATTTTACCATGTTTGGGAAGAATGAAATGGGACCAACTGCAGCACTAGAAATGTAGGTATTGGATTTTTCCTTGTTTAAAACACACACACACACACACACACACACACACACACACACACGGAAATCCATTGTACCAAAGTCAACATTCATATCGGAATGGAGGAAACTATCCCTCAGGATTTCTAGCTCACACCCCCTGCTTTCATCACTACTCCTCCAGTTCTCTCTTTGCCTAAAGAGGGGTTGACCCTTTTAGGAATCCTCTCTGTGCCTGGAATTTTCATGTTCTCTGACTGCCTTTGGCCCAGGGCCTCTGATTTAAACACACAGCTGTTCCACAATGTGCCACCAACTCCATTCTCTCCCTGCCCCAAGCTGCCCACCTCTTCCCCTCCCTCTGAAATGAGAAGTAGCTCCCGCTCTTCCTCACTGATTGGCTGGAGTGTCTCAGCCAAGACAATTCCCTGTAGACATTATGGCAGAGACTGTGGCCAAAATCCCACCTATTTCTCAGTTGAATCAATGGAAATGACTTCTTTCTTTTCTTCTACTTTGTTTGTTTGCTGGCAGGAGCAGCCGGGGTGAACGATTTACTGCCTGGAGACAGACTGTCTGTCTGGGGCAAGAGGGTTGGGGGCTGGTGCTGCTGGACCTTCCATCACTTGGAACACAGGTTGTTTTTCTGGGATAAATCTGACAGGCTGTTGAGTTCATGGAAGTTAGGAGAGTGTTTTAATTGCATTAAAAACGGTGGCTTCTGGTTGCTTACTACCCATAATGAAGAGTCAGAACCCCAACATTCATATTGGACTGGAGGAAACTATACCTCAGGATTTCTAGCTCACACCCCCTGCTTTCATCACTATGTTTCCTCAGTATGTTTTATGGGCTCCAGGCTTCATGTGGCTGTGCTGGCAGCTATAGGGGGAACCATGCAGGTTCCCTGCTTTACTGGAAGATTCACAGCACCCAGCAGCATGCCCACATGGAGGCCAGAGTGCCGGGAGAGCAGTGGAAGGCAATATCACCACACCATTCAATTGCCCTTTTCCTCTTTCATTTTTCCTAGTGCACATATATTTGATTTTTCAGAAGTTAAATATGCTGATGACATAATTCCAGACAGAAGTTTAAAGAGTTCGATTTTCATTAGTCCAGTTTCTTGTTCCACTTTGTAAAGTCTCACTAGGATTTCTGCAAATGCTCACATGGAGCTAAAAAATTTTTTTTACAGTAAGCCAATTGTTTATTGCACACTTCATGTTTGCCAAGCAGTTACAAAGCATTAGGACCAAGCATTAAAAATAGAGTCTTTGCTTTCTGAGAGTGACAGCAAAGTTGGAAGAATCTAGAATGCTGAATTGCCAGGATGAATTGCAAGCAGATAGATGCCACCTTGGTTGGTGAGAAGTGTGAAGGCTGTCCCCAGAGGAGTGAAATCCCTGCAAGCTGGGGGGTCTGGGAGGGCTTTGCAGAGTGGGTGTGTCCCAGCTGGGAGGCAGGGGCCTCAGATGAGACTGTCCTGGCTGAGTGTTGCCTCTGTTGTATGACTTTTGAAGTCTCGGTTTCACTTCTGTTAATGAGGATAATAATAGCAACATACCTTGTAGAACTTCTGTCAGGATTAAGTAAGACCACGTGTGCAAGTGCCTGGCACACAGCAAGCACTCAATGAATGCTAATAGTAGTATCCTGAGCAAGGCCCTGGAGAATGGGTAGGGTTTAGACAAACAAATGGGGGAGAGAATAGAGTCCAGGCATGGAGGCCATCTGCAGTGAGGATAATGGGAAGGAAGTACAGCAGTGATAAAACGGATGTGAGTTCTGATCCCGGTTCTCTTATTATCTTGTGATTTAGGGCAAGGACACTCTGTGCTGCAGTTTCCTCAGCTGTTAACAAAAATAATAATAGTAGTCACCATGTAGGGTTGTAGTGAGGAGTAAATGAGGTGATGTGTGTGTTTTTTAAAAATTTTCTTAATGTTTACTTTTGAGAGAGAGCGGGGGAGGGACAGCTAGAGAGGTAGACACAGAATCTGAAAGAGAGGGGGAGGGGAGGGGCAGCTAGAGAGGGAGACACAGAATCTGAATGAAGCAGGCTCTAGGTTCTGAGCTGTCAGCACAGAGCCCGATGCGGGGCTCAAACTCATGAACTACTAGATCATAACGTGAGCGGAAGTCAGATGCTTGACTCACTGAGCCACCCAGCCATCCCATGAGGTGAGCATTTTTTAATGCTCAGCACACTGTCTTGGAAGGCAAGCATATGAAACTAGTGAACTGTGGTGACTCTGGCCTGAATGTTTAGGGAACCAGAATTGAAGACTTAACCTTATGTACATCTCACTCTGTGCCCTTAAATTTCTTTAAAAATTTTTAGTGGGTGGAGGTTATCAATTTAAAAAATTCTCAGGGACACCTGTGTGGCTCAGTCGGTTAAGTGTCTGACTTTGACTCAAGTCATAATCTTGTGGTTCTTGAGTTTGAGGCCCACATCAGGCTCCCCACTCAGAGCCTGCTTGGGATTCTCTCTTTCTTCCTTTCTCTCTGCCCCTCCCCTGCTCATGCACACACACACACTCTCTCTCTCTCTCTCTCTCTCACTCTTTCACTCTCTTGCTCTCAAAACAAATAAAGAAATTTAAAAGAATTTTAAAATAAAATTTCAAAAAGCACATGCAGAAAGAGATCTGTAGAGAGCATGGTATATAGTATATACAAAATAAATTGTTATATTATTATTGCTGCAATACACTAATGTATTCCACCCAGGATAAGACCACATTCTTTCTCACCTGCTGAAGAGTATAGAATAAGTTCAAGAGATAGACTCCATCAAAGCAATATTTTGAAAAACAGGATTTGTGAAACACTGAAATCATGTTTAGCCTTCTGAAGGAAACAAACCGTGTTCAAGTACTTTAAGTAATCTTAGCAACATCTGTTTAGTAACAATTAATTGACCCAGTTACTCTTTTCCCCCCCTTTTAAGCATGTAAACACTCCCAGGAGGATTTCTGCCTGCCTCCTCAGCTATTTAACTATGAAACAATATGCCTTAAAATCATAAATTTCTGTTTCCTTTAAAAATTAACTTATAGTTTCTTTTCATCCACATCAGACCCCTTTGACACTATTCTTGTCACTGAGAGTTCGTTGTAGTCATATGCCTCAGAACAGTCTGTCAGTGTTTGTTCTCCATACAGGAGGCTTGAACTTATATTTGCTTTCTTTTCTTGCCTTTGTTTCTTCTTATGCATCATTTCCCACTCCTTTCCTGTGCACAGGGATCCTGTGGGTCAACTTGATAGGTTCTCACTGGCTCTACAGCCTCCTACGCAAAGACATCAATTCTAAAAGGCTTCCCTAATTTCTCCAGAGCCCCCTGGGCCAGGAGGTTGAATAATTGCTCTGAGAACCCCAGGCTTTGCTTTCCAGGCCTGGCTCAGAGCCGGGCCTCCCCCTGGGCACTCCCACTCACCCAGTTTCCCATCACACACCACCTTCCAGGGACCTGGAGGAAATCACTGCCATTAAGCAACTGCCTGGAGCTCAGTTAGTCAAAAGCACCTTAGCATGCATGTAAGGGAATCTTGCTGTGTTAAACCATTTGTTGACTTTTTAAAAATTTGACCACTTTACATCTTGTGTTAATCATCAAAGGGCCTTGCCTTCCTTCAGTTAAACTCAACCTATGACTCTTTCCTCTCACTACAGGAAATCCATTGTGTACCAAAAATGCTAACACTGCTCAAATTCCAGAGTAAAATTACAATAAGCAAAGAGGAAACACTCTCAGCAAAACCTGTGTCCTTGAGGTTTCATTTTTAAATAATACTAATTTTTCTGAGTCACATGCAATATTTTTCTAGAAGTAAATTTTTCTTTTTAGATTGGAGATGGTTTTTCCATCTGGCTTTTCTACTTTCACATTCATTAGTTATAAAGCTGAAGTCAAAATTGTCCCAGATCTTCATCCAAGCAAGCAAAGTAAAATTAATTTGAGTAAAGGACAAGATGTACAGAAAATACATTCAGAAATATCAGACTTTCCCAACTTCCTGCTGTTTGCCTCTCAGAGAACAGATCTCACATTCCTTCTCTTTGGCCCCAAACACTTCTCTGGAAATTCTCTTGCATGACGGCCAAGGATACCCCTTATTTAGAGCCTGACATATGAGTGAGGGCAAACGATCATTTTAAAAAGAACAAGACTAGAAGCTATTATTTCTTCCAGATGGGTAGGGAGTCATTTTCAAAGAAATAAAGACATTGATTTCTTTGGGGTCTTGTCAATAACAGTTCAAATTTTGCATTATCAAAGGAAGAGAGAAGCTTCCTCTTCTAGGAAAAGCTGGTAGACTTAGTGACGGGAACTCAGATGATTTTCTATAAAGCCATGAATTAATGAAGGTTAAGCTGCAGGGCCCCTCACTTGCCCAGGCCCCTGTGAGATCTGGGAGTTCATTGCTGGTGGGAAGGAGAGGGCAGGTTGCAATCAGGAAGCTTTTCTTTGTAAGCATTTCTGGTAAATTGCCTAATCTCAGAAGAAAAGGACTCAAATCTCCATGGCGCCAGTAATTTGTTGTGATTTATTTTGTCTTTATGTTCATACAATTTTTATATTCATAATTTTCTATTATTGTCCTTAAAGAGAGGGCCTCAAATTGTATAAGCTTCAGGGCCCACAAAATCTGGTTCTACTACTATTATATAAGAATCAATAATTTTTCACTCTAATTTATTGCCTGGTTTCTTAAATTGGTGGCTTCCTAATTTTAAAACAGTTATTGTAGTATAATCTTTCCTTTATTCAGCAAAACCATGGAATAAGAATTAAGAGAAGTGTGTGTGTGTGTGTGTGTGTGTGTGTGTGTGTGTGTGTCTGTCTGTCTGTCTGTCAGTGGAGAAAGAGAACAGTGATAGGAGGGCTTCCAAAGATAGGACTTTGTTTTTCTTGAAGATGAATTCTTATTAGTGTTTTTTCTCTCTGAAACATTGAAATGTCCTAAACTGGCAATACGTTTCTGACTTTCCAATGTTAAGAACACATGTTATTTCAAAGTAACTGCCACCACCACCCACCCTTCCCCTCAGTAGAATTTGCTGTAATGAAGGATGCTATTAGAAAGAGCTTATCATTGGATCTCCTATAGATGTGGTTGACCACATTGTTCAGCATTTCACCTTGTCCTATTCCAAGGGACTCTCCAAAGCATTTGTCTGGTCTTAGTACTGTTACAGAATCAGGCTGGAACACTGGCAGAAAAACCAAGTAGCACTCGGAGACCTTGGTGGATTGGAGATTTATTTAACACCAGCGGGCTCAGAGGAGACCGTTTCTCCAAAGATGTGAGCCCCAAATGTGAGTGGAAAGGGTAATTTATAGTTATCAGCCTCCAAATTTGTGGGAGGGAAGGTGGTTTTCTTGCATGCAGCAAACAAAGGAAGAAGAACCTGGAGGAGGGGGTCTCTAAGCTAGAGTTTGTTTTAGTCCAATCAGCCATCTTTGGTGTACTTTATCCATTTCTCCAACAGTACCAAGAATGATTGACTTATTTTTGGCCGCTGGCCTTTTTATCTTTTTTTTTTTTTTTTTTAATTTTTTCAACGTTTATTTATTTTTGGGACAGAGAGAGACAGAGCACGAATGGGGGAGGGGCAGAGAGAGAGGGAGACACAGAACCGGAAACAGGCTCCAGGCTCCGAGCCATCAGCCCAGAGCCCGACGCGGGGCTCGAACTCACAGACCGCGAGATCGTGACCTGGCTGAAGTCGGACGCTTAACCGACTGTGCCACCCAGGCGCCCCATGGCCTTTTTATGTTAACAGCTATGTGAACACCTGTGAGTGGTACTCTCCACTTTGAGCTGGCTGCTGGTAAGCCTGGGGTTCAGCGTGCAGCTGAGTCATGCCTAGTGCTCAGGGCATGCTCTTATAGTTACGTTCCTGGCTCCATTTTAGATTGTCTTTTTTCCCCTTTATTTCTAGTAATTATTCATGCTCTACTATTGGATTTTATGTCTCCTTTCTTGAGAGAATAGGCATATGAATTCATAAAACATTCTTTCCAGAGCATTCTGGTTATAGTTTTATCTTAGGTATATGAATTAGAAGCAAAAATTCTCTACTTACCACACCAAACAAAAGATTTTGAAGGGAAAGTAATTGAGTTACGAAGCATCCTTCTTGTTTGTTCCCACTTTCCTGTCTTCGCGCTCATACTTGTGCTTTCTCACCAAGAGTGTTAGGTGTGCCTTTTGCATCATCCCAGTGTTCTGTTCCTTAATGTCAAGGGGCACTAATGGTGGCCTTTCCTTCTGACTCCTCATAGCCACACTCCAAATTTGTCCTTCCCCCATCTCTCTGCACCCTCGTTTCTGAAAAGTCCCTGATGCTCTGAGAGTAGTTACCAAGATTGAAATTGTACTCAGGATTTCAATCAAATGCACTCAGGACAGATGGATACAAAAGAAGTTTCAGGGAAGGTTCTCAGAAGTCTGCAAAAGAGGATGAGGGCATTCTGGCCCTACGAATGCCATCACAAGTAAATTTAGACAGAAAAGAAATCTGTGGGAGCAGTAGGCCCAACCTCCCAGAACACTTGGCAAGACTTGAGCTATCATCTCAGCGGCACTGGGCCTCCTAGAAGAAGCAGGCAAGGGCTGATAGGCCCACATGGCCTGAAGATGGGGACAACCTTACCCTGCTTACCAGGAACAAGGGTCAACTTGGCTAGGATGAACCCTAGCCGGGAAAGTCTTCCTCTGGGCTTGTCTGAATTTAATAACCCCCATTTTAAGTTTCTTTTTAAATTTTTTTTTTTCAACGTTTATTTATTTTTGGGACAGAGAGAGACAGAGCATGAATGGGGGAGGGGCAGAGAGAGAGGGAGACACAGAATCGGAAACAGGCTCCAGGCTCTGAGCCATCAGCCCAGAGCCCGACGCGGGGCTCGAACTCACGGACCGCGAGATCGTGACCTGGCTGAAGTCGGACGCTTAACCGACTGCGCCACCCAGGCGCCCCCCATTTTAAGTTTCTAATCACTCAGGATTTCAGATTCAGGTCAGAATGACAACTGATTCTAAAGGAGAAACACTTACCATTACTCCAAATTTCTAGTTCTAATGTCCTTTCCCCCCCCCCCCGATGTCCCTACCATTAGGTGTGTGGCTCCCAGATTGCCTCCTGTAGCATTCCCCACCCTTCATACTTCCCTTTCCTAGAAGCCCTCTCATTGATACTGCTGACCTCTGTACTCAATTTCAATCAGAGATACCTTTCTCATACTTTTCCTCCTATTTGTAAAAAGAGGGTGTGGGTTGACTGTGGGTAAATTTGAAATCCTACATGAATCAGGATGATGTGAGTGTTTTATTTCCACCCACAAATTGAGAGGACTACTATTGAGTTTTGTCATCTAAGAAAGGAAAGTCAGCATTCAGAAATACTCTAAGACTCAGATGAAGAGCAACAGTGAATGGTGTCTTAGTCAGTTTGGGCTACTATAACAAAGTTTCATAGACACAGTGGCTTATAAACAATGGAAATTCATTTCTCACAGTTCTAAAGGCTGGGAAGTCCAAGATCAAGGTGTTGGCAGATTTGATGTCTGGTGAAAGCCCACTTTCTGGTTCATCCACTCCACAATTAAGGTTGCAGCCATCCAAACTGTGTCTATGACACACTTATTTTTTACCTTCCAGTATTCATTCCCCCACATTTTTCTTTGCTAACAAAGTCCCACTTTTGTTCACATTAGATGACCATGTGTTTCAGAACATAGTGCTCTTCCCTATTCCAGGGACAGATCCTGATTAGATTAGTCTGGTCATGGTATCCTTTTCCTCTTATCAAGGCTAGTATAGGATTTGGAAGCAATTCAGGAAGAGAGTCTTTCAGGGGGCTTCTGGAAGAGTTTTGATCATTTTCACCATGACACATGAGGAAGGGACATGCCTCTTTCCCTCTTCCAACCTTAGGACACAGTGAGCTATGGAAGCCATTTGAGAACATGAGGGGGTGTGCCTGAGAATAAATTGAGGATGGCCCAGCAGAAAAGTGGAAAGAACCTGGGTCCTTGATTACATCTTTGAGCGACTGAACTAGTCAACTCTGGAGTACCCTTGCTTCTCAAATTTTAATGAAAGGTAATACAATTTTCCTATTATTTAGATGACATTCAGTTTTATTTTCTGTTTCTTAAATCAAAAGCATATTCATTGGTATAATGACCAAAAATATAAGAACCAAAAAATCAGTACTCATCCTGGTGAGAAGAGGTAAGAGTATGCTTGTTGGGAACAATTAAGATTCCCAGCAAAGCCAAGTAGTACCTATTTATTTTTTATAAATGCCACCCTTGACAGTCTACCATTTTCATTATGCTTCATTTGTCTAAAGTGATACATATTTTTCAGTAGTTTTCCCCAAGTTATTTTATGATCACTGCTTTTTTTTGGGGGGGGGGAGGGAGGGTTAAGGGGCATCTAATTATACTGTAGAACAGAGGTCAGTAAACTTTTTCTGTGAAGGGCCAGATAGTAAACATTTTATGCTTTTTAGGCCATATGTCTCTGTCACAACTTCTTAACTGCCACTAGAGCTACAAAAGTAGACATTACACAAATTAAGGAGTGTGGCTATATTCCAATCACACTTTATTTATGAATGCTGAAATTTGAATTTCATATAATTTTCACTTGTCACACAATATTATTCTTTTGATTGTTTTTGAACATTAAAAAATATAAAAAACACACAAATGAGTGCATGTAAAACTGGGGAAATCTGAACACAATCAGTGGATTATATCAATGTCAACTTCCTGGTTATATAATGTAGAGTTTAGTAAGATGTTACCACTGGGGGAAACTGGAGTATACATGGGATCTCTTTGAATTCCTTTTTTTTTTATCTTGATAAAATACACATAATATAAAATGTATCATTTTCACCATTTTTAGGTTTATAATTGAATGACATTTAGTATGTCACAGTGTTGTACAATTATCACCACTATCCATCTCCAAAACTTCATCGTTCCAAAATGAAACTATATCCACTTAAAAAAATTCCTCATTCCTCCCTTCCTGCAGCTCCTTTTTAGACCTTATCAATTTCACTATTCTAAATATCTTAGAATAAGTGGAGTCATGCAATGTGTGTCCTTTTGTGTCTGATTTATTTAAATGAAATGTTTTTTTAGGTTTATCCGTGTTCTAACATATATCAGAATTTCCCTCCTTTTTAAAGCTGAATAATGTTCCATTATATGTATATACCACATTTTGTTTATCTTTTCATCCACTGATGGACTTTTGAGTTGTCTTGGCTATTGTGAATAAAACTGCTATGATACTAAGTGTGCTAATATATGTTCAAGTCCTTGTTTCCCATTCTTTTGGATATCAAAGTGCAATTGTTGGATCATGTGGTAACTATATTTTTAATTTTTAGAAGAACCACCATGGGGTGCCTGGGTGGCTCAGTCAGTTAAGCGTCTGACTCTTGATTTATGCTCAGGCTATGATCTCACAGTTCGTGACTTAGAGCCTTGAGTCGGGCCCTGTGCTGCAGCATAGAATCTGCTTCTGATTCTCTCTCTCTCTCTCTCTCTCTCTCTCTCTCTCTCTCTCTCGCCCTCTCGCCCTCTCGCCCTCTCGCCCTCCTCAGCTCTCTTCTATTGGTCTCAAATAAATAAACATTAAAAAAAGCCACCATAAGGTTTTCCATAGCAGCTACACTATTCTACATTCCCACCAGTAGTGCACAAGAGTTTAAATTTCTTCATATCCTTGGAAACACTTGTTATATTCTGATTTTTTTCCTCAGTAGCCATCCAAATGAGTGTAAGAGAGTCTCTTGCTGTGGATTAGATTTGTATTTCCCTAACTATTATGGATGTTGGGCATCTTTTCAAGTACTTATTGGCCACTTTTATATCTTCTCTGGAGAAATGTCCATTCAAATCCTTTGCCCATTTTTTAATAGGATTGTTTGGGGAGTTTTGTTGTTGGTTAAAAATATATTTTTTGGATGTTAATAACTTATCAAGTATATGATTTGCAAATATTTTCTCCATTTCTGTGAGTTGCCTTTTCACTCTCTTTATAGTCCTTTGATGCACAAAAGTTTTTAATTTTAATAAAACCAGTTTATTAACTTTTTTCTGTATTCTTCTAACTGCATGTGACTCTACAGTTAACTCAGATTTAAAAGTTGAGTCAATTGGGGGTCCCTGGGTGGCTCTGGCTTGGTTGGTTGAATATCAAACTGTTGATTTTGGCTCAAGACATGATCCATTGCTCAGAGTCAAGCCCAAGGTCATAGGTTTGAGTCCCAGAACATCAGATCAAGCCCCATGTCAGGCTCCATGCTGAGTGCAGAGCCTGCTTAAGATTCTCTCTCTTTCCTCTCTCTCTCTCCCTCTTTCCCTCTGCCCTTTTTCATCTCTCTGTCTAAAATAAGAAATTAAAAATTAAAAAAAAACATTTACAAAATTAAAAAATAATAAAAATAAATAAAAGTTGAGTCAGTCAGACAAAATGGGTCAATTAGACCCATTCTTAGCTCATGGGTCATAGAAAAACAAGCAGTATTTGGCTCAAAAGCAGTTGCCTGCCAGTCTGTGCTACAGAATAGAAATTGGAGTTACTCCAACTGTTTCTTTAAATTCAAAAAGACCATGTAACTCCTCATCTTGCTCCTAATCCACTGCTTTGAGAGCTCAGGAACTCAAAATACATCAGCCATATGTATTGCTATGTATATGAATGTATGTATGCACACAGTTCCATCTTATTCCAAATATCAAAGGATTACCAAAAAAGTAGCTGCAGTTTCACATTTAACTTTAAGAAGCCAACATCCCAGGGTTTTAAATGCCCCTGGAAAGCTTTGCTCTTAATGTATTTATTCTATTTGTTGCATTGTGGCAGAAAATTTTGGGATGGGCATCTTTGCCAAGTCACTACCAATTTTCCTCCCGTTTTGGGATTTCTTCCTCCACACCCTTAAACAGACAGCATTTTGGCCTCCCGTGGCCTCCAGAGACAGCCTCTCCTATTGTGTAAAAGCTCTGATTGTTAGAAAGTCCTGATATCACTGCATTCCAAGGAAAGTTCTCAGTTGCTTTTTAAAATTGAGCAGAGTCTTGTGTAAAGGTTTTCAAAATGATAACATTGTAGTCTTGAAATAAGGAGATGACTGAATACTTTTTCTTATGTCATCTACCTTAATGTTAACATGAATTCTTTTTAATGAGCATTTTTATAATAACAAATTTTAAGAGGAACAACTCATCATTTTTGTTTCTATTAGAAATATTATGTTATAGGGGCGCCTGGGTGGCTCAGTCGGTTAAGCGTCCGACTTCAGCCAGGTCACGATCTCCCGGTCCGGGAGTTCGAGCCCCGTGTCGGGCTCTGGGCTGATGGCTCAGAGCCTGGAGCCTGCTTCCGATTCTGTGTCTCCCTCTCTCTCTGCCCCTCCCCCGTTCATGCTCTCTCTCTGTCTCAAAAATAAATAAACGTTAAAAAAAATTAAAAAAAAAAAAAGAAATATTATGTTATAAAAGGCATAAGTGCAAACTATCTCAAGGGTGTTTGGGGATAAATGAGAACATCACCAAGGCCACAAGCCAGCCCATGGCCCATCGAGAATCCTCTCTGGCAATACATCAGCCTCCCCACAGTCATACATGCCTGCCTCCAGTCTCTTCTCCACACTGCAGCCAGACTCATCTTTCTGAAAGTCCTATCTGATTATGTCTCCCTCCTGCACAAAACGTTTTAATAGTCTTTATCAATCTCAGAATAAACACCAAACTGCCTACCACAGCCCACAAAGCCCCACACTGACTAGGTCTCTGGCTTCACTACTGTCACCTGCCCTAGCCCTCCATCCGGCACGTCCTTAGTTCCTCCAACTTGTCATGTTCTCAAAGGTGCCACTTCCTCTGTTGGAAAGCTCTGTTTCCACCACATACACCACTCCCTGCCAGGGTTATATGTTATCATTTCTCTTGGGTAAATACGTAGGAGTGAGATTGTTACTTTACATGTTAAGTGTATGTTTAACTTTATAAGAAACTGCCCAGTTGTTTTCCGAAGTAGCTGTACCAATACTATATGGCAGTGTATGAAAGTCCCAGTTTCTTCAAGTCCTTGCTAGCACTTGGCATTGGTAGTCTTCATTATGTGCTGTAGTTTTAACAAAGCATAGAGTGATATCTAATTATGAGGTTATGCTAAAATGCATAGAAGAACAAAACATAAGAGACTCTTAGAGACAAACTGAGGGTTCCTGGAGGGAGGGAGGTGGGAGATGAGCTAAATAAGTGATGGGCATTAAGAAGGACACTTGTTGTGATGAGCCCTGGGTGTTTTATGTAGGTGATAAATCACTCACTTCTACACCTGAAATCAGTTTTACCATATATGTTAAGTAGAATTTAAATAATTATTTGAAATCAATCAATCAATGCACAGAATATAAGTAACTCCTTTGAATTCATTTCCATGAGAGTGCCTGGTCTCCCCCTGCAAGCCTTCCTAGCGACAACCTTCAGCCAGCTCCTATGAAAGCAAAGGGGGATTTAACATACTAAACCACAGAGATTGTTTTTCAAACTGAATTGATGAAGTACAGCAGCTTCAAAGCCTACCTTAACGTCTCTATAAAGCCCTGACCACGACTTGTCTGTTGGAATCAAAGTGGTGAGTTGTGAAGGTCACATGTGTGGAAATGTCACAAAGGGCATAGTCACAAAGGGTGTGAAGACTTCCGGGAACGGAAATACTTTTGAAGGTTGGTTGACATATTTTCCAGATCAACTACTGGTTTAACTCCTCAGAAGACTACCAGTGAATTCTTTTTTTTTTTTTTTCCTTAACACAAAATCTACATGTTGGTAAACACTGGGAGATGCAGGTACCTTTGACAGCTGTAGTTTTGCAGTAGTGAGTCTAAGTGTGGCTAATATTATACCAATTAAAAAGCTGACATGCAAATTGCTTCGGGTGTTTTACAGACAATTTGTTTTTTATGTCATCAGAATATTCCAGTGAGAATATTTTTGACTCAAGAAGCCTGGCTCTGGAGCTAGCCTTTGCTAAGGTAACATATTAATGAGTCATCAGAAGCTATAAATAGAACTCAGCATGAACTTCTGTCCACAAGTACACCACTATTCCCACAAAAAAAGCTTTTACTAATGATACAACATGGCCTGCTCGCCACTCTTACAACTAAGGGGTGTGTGGACCCAGATAACCACAACCTTGTGGGAAATGTGCCTTGAGGTACAATTTGCCAAGATGTCATTATTTACTTTCTTGGTCTCCCTTACAGCTGGTGAAGCACTTGTATTGTTTTCCTTAGGGATCATCATTGTATATGCCAAGATTTTCAAAATTCTCTCTCACATGATAAATCCCAGACAATAACTGCCTTAAGACAGTCATTTATCTTTCTTATCTTTGTCTCTTCCCCCTCTCCTCCCCAGCATATAATATAGTAATCATATAGAACAATAGTATGTGCATAGGAGGGCTACATAATTATTTTGAATGGATGGATAAGCATGTTAACTTTCTGCTTCCATATATTGCTCTGGAATTTTGACCTTTCGTATATGCAAGTCAGTACAGTCAAGTCAATTTCCTATGTATTATGCATTATGTTCTCCCATCCAAAAATACATCTCCGCCAACCACTCTACCATGTTTCCTCACACTTCAGGTGATAGCAAGGATAGAGAGAGAGTGAACATGTTAAGATTCTGCCATTCACACTAGATTCTGCCCAATTTCACACTAGTTCTAAAGGGAAGATAGGATACAAGAAAAGTAAGATTAGGGACAGAGGAGTAGTCAAAAAAGGTCAAGTACATAAAGTCTTGCTGAGGTAGACAGCCACAAAACTCTCCACCCTGGGAGTCTATAAAGACACCAAGTTCTGGGGCACCTGGTGGCTCAGTCATTAAAGCATCTGACTTTGGTTCAGGTCATGATCTCACAGTTTGTGAGTTCAAGTCCTGCATCAGGCTCTCTGCTCTCTGTGCAGAGCCTGCTTCAGATCCTCTGTCTCCCTCTCTATCTGTCCCTTCCCTGCCCTCAAAAATAAATAAACAAAAAAAAACAAAAAAAAAAAGGACAAGTTCTGAGGGAGGACATCCAGAAAGGAAGATAAAGAGGCAGGCAAACAAGTTACCTTCCCTGTAAGTTTGCCTGGTTGTCTGTCAAGGTTGTAAGTCTGTAGGAATTACTCCTGAGCCGGCGGGAAAGGCAAGGTGTATGCAGAGGGCTATAAATTCCTTTTTGTTCATTGTCACATGCAGTCTAGGAGGACAGGAAGTTTAGTATTGATCCCCTCTTCACTGGTTTAGGTCTAACATGTAACCTGCATGTGATCTCACACGTCTCCTTACCCCTCCCCCACATCTTACAAAATACCTTTCCTCTGGGCCTTCTGCCTCTGCTTTATTTTGAATGCAGTCTTGTCTGCCTTTCTCCTCTTCATGTTTCAGTTCATGAAACCTAATGAGTAAAAGGCAACAATGGCCAGGCAAGTGGAGAAGACAAGTGTCAAAAATTCTGTAATACTCATACCAATCTATCTAAAGAGGCTTCCATTCAAGGGAGAAAGGAGAAGGTAGAGAAAAGACTCCCCTGGAATACTAGGACAGGGTCCTCTGGAGCAAGTAATAAGAAGGCCAAAGTGTGTCTCTTTCAGATAATAAGACTCAGTTGTTCCTTGAGATGCCTGGAGCTTGGGATGATGCCTGCCTTTCAGAGGGACTTCCCATAGCCCACTGCAGTGGTAGCTTAGGGAAACCATCAGCGACTGAGCTTGACTCTGAGCTCCAGTTCGCAGCTATCTTCTTTTGTTGGCTTGTTCCCTCATTCACAAAGCAGCCAGGAACACAAATCCCACAAGAAGGTGTTCATGTAGGATCTTCTGGTTTCAAAGGTAGCTAGAAATACAAGTTATACAGGAAAGACAAAAGCAGGAAGCATAAAGATATAGGGATATCTAGGGAAACAGTCTAAAGCAAGATTTGAGTAAGGGATGGGTTACTGGACAGACCCAGAAGAGACTTCTCTCTGTGCCTCTGCTTTAATCTTTACAGAGAACAGTAATTCCAGAACTAAGGTCACTCAGTGCATTGTCCTATGCTTTTTTAAATCTCACAACCCTGTCTGACTAGTTTGGCTCACATCTGCGGTGCTAGTCATACTCAGGTACAGTCAGGGTTATGAATATAGTCATGTATGGCATATCTTGTGCCAAAGTAATGTGTGATCTATTCAAATGTTGCAGTAAACAGGTGTCTCTCTACTGGTGAAAAGTAAAAACACCAGAGTAATGGGAACTGATAGCCAGCCAATCCCAAGCATCCAAAATGGTTATGTAAAATGTCTCCACAGACTCTAGGGCTGGCATGTCCTTGGTAATCCTACGTAAGAAGAATCTCAGCCACAATGCTCTATTCCAGAAGCCGGACGCAGGCTTAATGCTGATTCCTTAGAGCTCGGGTTAGACCAGAGCAGAATTGTGATGACCTAGAATTCTGGGTTTGCTCAAGCCAGAAGCAACCTCCAAGAGGGTGCTTAAACTACAGGTTTACCTTTTAACCACTAAGAATTGTTAAGACTTCCAAAACTTTCTAAAGAAAATTCAGTTTGTTACAGATTCATGAGTTGAAGATAGGTCCCAAGACCAAGTCCATTATCCTGAGACCAGCCTCCAACAAGTACAGACATCATGAACATGAAACCCACCTAGATACAACCTCCCAAGATCTGGACTTCCAAACATCAGAATCACCTGGGGAACATTTTTTTTTTAAGTTGAGGTAAACCATTAATAATTTTAAAGTGTACAATTCAATGGCATTTCATACATTCACAGTGTTGTGTATCCATACTAAGACATTTTAATTACTCTAAAAGGATACTCTGTACCCATTAAGAAGTCATACTTGGGGAGCATTTTAAAAGTACATATTCTGGGGCACCTGGGTGGCTCAGTCAGTTAAGCATCCGACTCTTGATGTTGACTCAGGTCATGATCTCGCAGTTCATGAGATTGAGCCCCACCTGTATCAGGCTCTGTGCCGACATCTATTGGAATACTCTGTCTCCTCTCTGCCCCTCCCCCCACTCCTCAAAATAAATAAATAACCATTTTTTAAAAGTAGTGCCTGGGTAGCTCCGTATGTTAAGTGTCCGACTTTGGTTCAGGCCATGGTCTCACATTTCATGGCTTTGAGCCCCGCATTAGGCTCTATACTGACAGCTCAGCACCTTGAGCCTGCTTCAGATTTTGTATCTTCCTCTCTGTGCCTCCCCCGCTCACGCTGTGTCTCCCTGTCTCTCAAAAATAAATACACTTAAAAAAAATAATAACAAAGTACATATTCCAAGGTCCTACACCTGAGATATTGTAATTCAGTGAACATACAAAAGTTTTCCACAAGTTTCCAAGTATCCCTTTCCTTGCTATTCTTGTCCCCAAAGAAATGAAAATGTATGTCCACCAGAGATATATGTGAATGATTATAGCAACTTTATTCATCATCCAGACTTAGGAATAACTTAATATCTCTCAATTATACATATAAACACCAACTGTGGTATATCCCTATAATGGAATAGTACTCAACTAAAAGGAATAAATTTTTGATAAAAAAACAAGGATGAGTCTTTAGTCCATTACACAAAGTGAAGGAATCCACTTTCCATACGTTTTCCATTTATATTACATTATGGAAAATGCAGATTAGTGATTTTTCGAGTTTAAGGGTGGGGGCAGGTTGGGGGTAAAAAGAGGTCGCACAAGGGATTTGGGGAGGGATGAGGAAACAGGTTTGCATCTTGCCTGTGATGTTGGTAACAGGCGTCTGTCCAAGTGCATAGAACTTGACACCTAAAAGTGAATTTTAATCTACTTAAATTTAAAAATAAATTGGGAAACATTTTAAACCCCTTTGGGTGTTTATGATGTGTGGCCTGTTTGAGAGACCAGTACATAGATAATGCTGGACAACCTAGTTACTCTATAACCCATTTGAGTTGCACTTTGGACACCTGGGACTAGCCAACTTACCATTACTATTTCCCTGGTTTTCGTCACAGCATATGGACATTTCTGCAGACTAGAAGTACAGGAGGAACCCGCTGTGCCCTGGAACATGTGACAGATCCCAGGACACGGGCCGTGTGGTAGTGGTGTTCAGGGTTTGTCAGACTAAAACCACCACTTCAAATGTGGCGACTTTAGGACTTTCTTTAAAAATATGAGTTATACTTCATCTCTTAGATTAATTGTAATCAGAATAATATGGAAATCATTTCCAGTAATGGGGATTAGAATACAACCTATGGATTTCCCAAAAACGTCATGTTTAACAGCTGAAACATCATGTTCGACAAAACGTCACATTTAACAAATTATTGTGTTTTTTTTAACGTTTATTTATTTTTGAGACAGAGACAGAGCATGAACAGGGGAGGGTCAGAGAGAGAGGGAGACACAGAATCTGAAACAGGCTCCAGGCTCTGAGCTGTCAGCACAGAGCCCGACGCGGGGCTTGAACTCACGGACCGTGAGATCATGACCTGAGCCGAAGTTGACGCTTAACTGACCAAGCCACCCAGGTGCCCCTTAACAAATTATTTTTAAAATCAACCCCAAATCAGAAATCAAAAACAAGTTTTGTTATGATAAATCCATTGATCCTAACCAACTCCAGGATAGGTCATTTTGGTTATTTTCCTAAAATTTGGTACCTGTTGTACATGAAGGAAAACAAGATCCAAAGTGAATGAATGACATACTTGACAGTCGGCTCCTCACAGAGTCTGGATCCCTTTATTGTGAAAAACTACGGAAAACAAATGAAAATCACAGGGAGATGTTTCTGTTGGAAACCAGACCGATTAGTTGCGGGGCTAGCCTTGAGCTCAATTGCACTTAAAAAAAAAAAAAAAAAAGCTATATCCTGCTGTGGCTGATCATCTACTCAAGGTGGGTAAAATACAAATAGAAACTCCCAGGTATAAGAAGAAGCGAGAAGAAGTAGGTATTGGTTAGATTTGAAGATAATGCTAATTTCAACCGTGAGACAAAGGCGGGAAAGACACCACAAAACAAAACATGTAGTGAGGTAGATCATATCTGATGTTTCTGTCCCTGTAGAGTTTATTTTCTAGGTTGCACTTTTCTTTGCTTGCCCTAATCTCAAACTACTTCTAACACTATTTCTTCCTCATCATTTTGCAAACCATCGCTACAGCTCTCTCTGAGGCGTTCTGTTCACATTGCTTCTTTTTTTAGAGCTGCTTGTGCCCGAGAGGGAGGAAATGGAGCTACAAGTGTTTCCTTTCCACTCAAAACTGGCCCTTTTTTGTAGTGGGGGAGGTAGCTGAGGACTAGCAGCTTGCTTCCAACAGCTTGAGATAGCACTGAGTTTTCTTTCCTATAAGCCTCTCTTGAAATCCTTGTGTTATAAATTATTTATAAATTTTATCACAACCTCCAGGAAGCAAGCTGGACAAATTCTCCTGATGCCAGATGGCTTAGCAGACTTTTCAGATGTTGCTACTCTATTGCACATCCCTGCTTCTATTGCCCCAAATCCCAAAAGGACATCCAGCTAGGAGGTGCATAAAAAACTCATTATTTCACGGGTCCCTGGGGGGACCTTCTCCCTCCATGGAGAAGGACTTTGATCCTTCCTCTAAGTAAGAATAGGGAGTGTTTCTTTATCTTTGCCACCTAAGCTCCTCTAAGTAGGGAGGAGTATGTACAGATCTGGGGACCTAGCTGCAGGCAGGTGTTCTATTCAATTTATGTGTGTGGGCATGTGTATGATTTTAAAATGATGTTGGGAGTTGCACAAATTTGATAGTAAACAATGATTCTTCAGGAAAATTGCCATGTATGCTATATAAGTCAGAATTCTTTTGTGTGTAAGTGACAGACCATAAGTGAACTAGGTCAGAGAGAGAAAGGCATCTATTGGCTCATATAACCAGGATGGATGAGGGAAAGAGTGACTCAAGGGCCTGAGACCCCTCGTACACTTTTCCTCTCTGCCTTTTGCTTCTGCTTTTCTCTGCAAGTGAAGGACATGGCAGAATTTGGGGACCCACAGTTCAGTTTGACCAGAAAAGAGGAAAGAAAGAAGGTAACATTCACGCACACATACACACCAATTTTATTTGGAAGATTTAGACGACATATTGGAGCAATGGGGCATAAAGGAACTCTTCTCCCAAAAGAAGATGGAGAGCACAGACGTGTCTCCTGTGGGAATTGTTCTGAGCCAGAAACATATTATTTTTATCTTGAGACTTCATATTCTTCGGAATACATTTACGTCAGTTTGAGAAGCACAGACATATGTCATATGGTATCTCAGACAGCCTCAAATTTGATGGCGTGTGAAGAATTCCCTAGTGAAAGACTATCTTTGTTCTCTGATAGGACTATTGATGGACAGTGAGAGCCTTAGGAATCTGTGGGATACAAGACAATGAGAGAGAGTTAAAAACCCTTTTTAGAAAAAATAACCAGAGTGTTGGGTTACAGAAAGAGGAAAAAGGATGGAAGGAGTAAAGTGAGAGAGAAGAAAGGGTCGTCGTGAGCCTGGACATTACGTAAAAATCCCCAGTAGTGAGAAGGCCAAAGGGTTCCTAAAATTAGGAGATGTAACAGTAAAGTTGAAGTTGTTGATGTTTCTGTGGTTTAGATCCTATGACAGAGACAGATTAGGTGTTCTACAAAACCCATCTTCTTTGCCTCCTGGGGTCACAACTAAACTATGTTTCCCAGCCTCCCTTGCAGTTAGGTACATTCATATGTGACTGGTTCTTACCAATGGAAAGTTGTCAGGAATGACACCACCACCTCCAGGCCTGGCTTATCCAACTCCCACACTCTTCCCTCTCCTGCAGGCTGGCTGCATAGGGTCAGGTGAAGGACTCCATGATCCCAGCAGATGATGGAGCCACTAGATGAAAGAAGCCTCTGTCTATGAAGGACTGTATGGATCAAGCCCCTTGCTACTTCCATTGGACTATGATATGAGTAAGAAAATATCCTTTTGCTTTTGTTAAGTTATTACAGGAGAGGCTTGTTTGTTATAGCACTTGATTTATCCTG
Organism: Lynx rufus; assembly: GCF_022079265.1. NCBI lineage: Eukaryota > Metazoa > Chordata > Mammalia > Carnivora > Felidae > Lynx > Lynx rufus. The sequence continues at coordinate 124,434,866 of NW_025814823.1, read as the reverse complement.
ACCAATGCAAACTTCTTCCCCCACTCCCTTCTCAGACTTTCAAAAATGTCTACTATACATACAAATGTGCTATAAGAGTGGGAATTCTGTGGCAATCATAAAGGACACCGACTTTCATGTCTGGGTTAGCGTGGCATGGAACAGAAGCTGTTGGTGGGAATGCAAACTGGTGCAGCCACTCTGGAAAACAGTGTGGAGGTTCCTCAAAAAATTAAAAATAGAAATACCCTATGACCCAGCAATAGCACTGCTAGGAATTTACCCAAGGGATACAGGAGTGCCGATGCATAGGGGCACTTGTACCCCAATGTTTATAGCAGCACTTTCAACAATAGCCAAATTATGGAAATAGCCTAAATGTCCATCAACTGATGAATGGATAAAGAAATTGTGGTTTATATACACAATGGAATACTACTGGGCAATGAGAAAGAATGAAATATGGCCATTTGTAGCAACATGGAAGGAACTGGAGAGTATTATGCTAAGTAAAATAAGTCAGGCAGAGAAAGACAGATACCATATGTTTTCACTCATATGTGGATCCTGAGAAACTTAACAGAAGACCATGGGGGAGGGGAACGGGGGGAAAAAAGTTACAGAGAGGGAAGTAGGCAAATCATAGAGACTCAAATGCTGAGAACAAACTGAGGGTTGATCGGGGGTGCGGGTGAGGGGAAAGTGGGTGATGGGCATTGAGGAGGGCACCTGTTGGGATGAGCACTGGGTGTTGTATGGAAACCAAATTGACAATAATATATATATGTATATATACATATATATATATTAAAAAAAAAAAGAAAGAAACCACATTTGCAGGAAGCAACATATTCCATAATCTAAACCTGTTTGCAAAACAGGAGTTCAAGGCCAGAGATGACCATGCGACCATAAACTCCTTAGGAATTTACAGAAGTATTGGAATGGGCTTTGACTTCTGCAGAGCATGGAGTGAGGGAGGTTTTAGGAACCTTATCTAGATCTGAAGGGAATGACATGTGGGTTATGTTGTTATTTTTATGTGGTTCGGGAGTAAAAAAAGTTTTTGACTCACATGTCAAGCGTGGAAGTTTAATAATGCTTCTGACCACAAAAGCCTGCAATAATACTTATTTTATTTTATTTAGAGAAATCCCTGGTAGACAGTTGAATGGGGTCTGTTTAACTGGAAATGAAAGAGCAGCCAGAATCTATACTTCCCTGGCTGTTAAACCCAAATTAGATTCTTCTCCTTTTTGTCTCCTATAAATGCTGTTGTTTTCCTTTACGACATTAATTAGATATTTATTATAGTATTTATTTTTTAGGTGTGGTTCCCCACTAGACTCTAAGCACAATGAGTATAAGGACTGTGTCTCTTTCGTCCCCCAGTGTACATCTGGCACCGTGCCTGACACTCACTTGATGAGTATTTGTTGCAATGAAATGAAACCTGTACATGTAAGAGCCTCAAACAGGTACCTGTTAGCCCCAGAGAATTCATTTCCTAACTTAGGCTTTGACAAATCAGATATTTTTTAGCTATTTGATAATTAGAAAATGTGTTATTACCTTTTATGTAAAGAAAATGTCATTTATCATATATGAATATGATAAGAGTTCTCATACATGAATTTTTAAATAGTGATAACTATGCAGGGTTGATTATTATTATTATTAACATATACTTCTCCCTAGAAAATGTGGGAATCCTTTTCCCGTGGGTTATAGCTTAGTCTGAGTTTGAAACTAAGAGTGTCTCTTTCCCTTCAATCCCAGCAGCACAATGTTAAGTAAATAGCCTTCCTGGCTGAACCTCAGCTGACCTGCCTACTGGAACCTTTCTTATCAGAGTTCCAGGAATGATCACTTATGTTTTTTAAGAACAAGATATGAAAGAGCACAGTGGCTCCTTTTTTTCTGATGGCTTTGTATAAGTCTTGCAGTTCTCCCTCAAGCAGTACAGCTTAAATTCATAATTATGCTTTTTCTCACCAAGTCTGACCCTCCCCCAGCTTTTTGAATTCAGAGGTGTAAGCTTGGTGCCTTCATACCTTTTTAGCAGATTTTAATCATTTTGTGCAAATGTATGTTGAATATATACTTAATCTCTTTTCCTTTGTATGCTTATAAACTTATTGGGGCAGATTCAGTAAATACCTACTGATCTTTTTTATTCATTCTGAGAATAAGTCCCTACAGTACTTAATGTTTCTTAGAGTAGTGGAAAAAATGAGGAGGAACATCTTGGTTCCTGACACAAAGAAAAAGGTGCAGATCTGTGGTTGGAATGATCAGTATTTAATCCTGAGTGACCTGTGATAAACTGTTCAGCGCATAGTAGGCCCTCAGTAAGTATTAGCTTATTGTTAACTTCTCTCAATGACTAATGGCTTTCCAGAGCCTAATAGTGAGAAAGATTATAAAGCTCCTTCTGAGCTCAGAGGCAAAAAATGCCATGTTCCATGTCACCTTGGGTTCAAGATAGAGAAATGGAACTTCTTGTTGTGGATCTAGAGTCTAATGCCTTAAACTTAAGCAAGCTTGTAATAACTTAGTCAATGAAGTTCATAGAGAAGCTGAAGTGAAGTTTTGATGACTTTAACATTGGTAGAATATCCAAATGTCATTTACTGTCAGTCACTGCATTGCAATAGAGGAGCCACTAGCAACATGTAGCAGTTTGAATTCATCAAAACTAAATGAAATTTGGGGCACTTGGCTGGATCAGTCAGTAAAGCATGCAACTCTTGATCTCAGGTTGTAATTTTGAGCCCCACGTTGAGATTACTAATAAATAAACAAACAAACTTGAAAACTAAATGAAGTGTATAATACAGTTCCTCATATTTTAAGTGCTTGGTAGCCACATGTGCTGTTGGCTACCCTAATGGGCAGCACAGACCTAGACCATTATCATCATCTTGGAAAGTTCTGTTGGACAGAGTGCCATCTAGGAATCAGAAAATTGTGCTAATGCTTATTAAAGTACTTACACTTATATGTAATCCACAGTACTGGTTATTTTGCAAATTTGTTCATTTAGTGGCCCACTGTTTTTGTTTTGTTTTGTGTTTTTGTGCACACTTTTTCTTTTTTTGGTTTAGTTATTTATTTTGAGAGAGAGCGTACACAAGCAGGGAAGGGGCAGAGAGGAGTGACAGAATCCTAAGCAGGCTCCGCACCATCAACACAGAGCCTGATGCAGAGCTTGAACCCACTAACTGAGATTATGACCTGAGCTGAGATCAAGAGTCGTACGCCTAACCAACTGTGCCACCCAGGTGCCCCTTGTGCGCACGCTTTTTAATCCTTGAAGAATAATGTGTTGAACTGTCTCTGTGCTAGCCAGTTGATATTTAAAGCAGGCTCAATGGTTGACCACACTATGGTTGGTTTCATGCCCTGGGGAATAAAGCTCAGAAAGAGGAAAATCAGAAGATTAACTCTCTTATCTTCTTGCAAGCATTAAAAGGAAGCAGTCATTTGAGGCTGAGTAGGTGTTTGGGGTTTGAGAGCTAAAAACTGACACATGACCAATAGCACTAACCAATGCTATAGAGGCATTTTTCTAAAGATTGAAAAGTCTCTCATTTACCTCATAGTGAACTCACTGGAACCATTAACTCCCCTTTCTCTTTAAAATGTATGTATAAGTGAGTGAGGCTGATAAGCAAGTATTTGTTGAGCTCTGTGCCTAACTCCATGAAAATACTAAGAGTTTTTTAAAACAATTATAAGTCTTGCCTAAATAGACTTTCATCCAAATTTCAATAATTAGAAAAATTGTGTTATACAGCCTATTCTGCTTATTAAGATTTAAAATAATAATAATAGCAGGTTCAGTACTCATTATGTGCACCATGCTATGTACTTTCCGTGCATTCATGTAACCCTGAAAACAACCCTGTAAGGTGCTGTTATCCTTCTTTTATAAATAAGGCAACAGCATGCAGAGGAGTTAACTTGTTTTCTGGAGTGGCACAGCTGGTCAAGGGCAAGCTGGCACTTGAGTCCAAATGTGCTTAACTCCATAACCTGGACCTTTATCTATTGCTGAATGCTATCCTTCCTGAAGACATTTTGCAGAAACTAGGTCTAAAAACAGAAGCATTCTAGCTAATTCTCAGTTGGTCAGAAAAGTAAACCAGCCCTTCCTGCCATGCACTTTGCTCTGGGATTGCTATATAGTAGACTTCCTCTCTCTTTGATCTTCTTAGGGGCTCATCTCCCTTGTCTAAGCTGAGGAATTGCTACCATGTGTACTGTAGACTTTGATACATCTACAGTATATGTAGGAATGATGAAAACAGTGTTGCTGCATTTAGAAAGAAAAAACAGATGTCCAGTCACATTGGCTTTCAGATAAGCAACAAATAGTTTTTTAGTATAAATACATCTCATGTAATATTTGTGTTTTATCTGACAACCCTAACTAAAGATACCAGTAGTTCCACACTAAAGGGATCAGTCATCCTATCTTGTGACTTATAGGAAATTTTAATGGGAGTATGCTAAGTTAAAAATGGCCACAAATTCTTTGCTTTTCCTCCCATTAAGAATTTCCCTCCTTTTGAATCTAGGCTGGCCTAAGTGACTCCCTTGACAAATAGAATGTGTCAAAGTTACATTCTATAATTTCTTTTTTTTTTTAAGTTTATTTGTTTTGAGAGAGAGAGAGAGAGGGAGATGGAGCATATGAGTGGGGGAGGGGCAGAGAGATTGGGAGAGAGAGAATCCCAAGCAGGCTCCACACTGCCAGCATACAGCCCAATGTGGAGCTTGAGCCCACAAACTGTGAGATCATAACCTGAGCCGAAGTCAAGAGCTAGATGCTTAGCCGACTGAGCCACCCAGGTGCCCTTCATTCTGTAATTTCTGAAGCTAGGTCACAAAAAGTCTTGCAGTTGCCACCTGGGTTCCTTTGAACCCTCTCTCTAGAAGCTCTGAATCACCATGTAAGAGATTCAGCTACCCTGTGACCACTGTGCTAGAAAGGACATGTGTAGATTCTCTGGTTAACAGTCCCTGATGAGCCCAGACTTCTAGTCAACCCTGCCAAGACACCAGACATGGAAGCAAACCCTAGGTTCTCCCCCTACCAGCCTACACAACAGGTGAATAGCATCAAGTGACTCCATTGATACCTCATAGAGGAGAAGAAAGACCTAACCAAGCCCTGCCCAAATTCCTGACCACAAGATCATGAACTACAGTAAAAGGGAGTTGTTTGACACCACTAAATTTTGGGTCCTTTTGTAACATAGCAATAAGTAACCAGAATAGAAGAGAACAACACTATTTTATTATTTAATATTTTAACAATGAATTGCACAGAATGCTACAAATAGGGTGTTTTCTCCCATTGAGCATAATCTCATTTAAACCAATGCCAAGATCATATTTAATAGTGAAGTGAAAGAGACATATCCATTACCATCAAAAATAAAAGAATTCTTAATGTCCAAATTATCATTTAGGTTTTCTGGAACTTTAGACATATTTCAGTGAGCAGCATCAACAATGAACTCATTGACTCTTTCGCAGATCTGATAAGTCTGGTGGCCCAGCCTGACACCGTCTTTGCCTACCGTTTGCCCCAGGCTCTGCTGAGCAACCTGCTTGCATAAGAAACCTGTGCAAGGTCCTGCTTCAGCTGTAACTCATCATGAGCTCATCCACTCCCGGATCTTCTCCACAGCCTGACGCACAGTGGGATGCCTGCAGGCAACTGCTTGGCCCCCAAGGCTTGGTACTGAAGGCTTGAGGGCTTGGTCATGAGACCTGTGCAATGGCACAGGGCCTGTGCTCAAAATGGCCCCACACTTGGTTTAAGGCTCTGCTATCACTGTCTGGAATTTCTTAATACTTTTTTTAAATGTTTGTTTATTTATTTATTTATTTATTTGAGAAAGAGAGAGTACAGGCAGGGGAGGGACAGAAAGAGGGAGAGAGAGAATCCCAAGCAGGCTCCATCCTGTCAGCACAGAGCCCGACATGGGGCTTGAACTCACCAAATGCGAGATCATGACCAGAGCTGAAACCAAGAGTTGGACGCTTAACTGACTGAGCCACCCAAGTGCCCCTCTTAATACTTTTTTAAAACAAGGATCTGTTGTTTTATTTTGCACTGGGGCTCCCAGTTTGTATATTTGATCCTGCCTGTGCCCATGGAAAGGTGAGCTCTTGACTAGAGCTGCAGAACAAATCTGGTGGGTAGGTACCTGCTTCCTCTGTCCCTTAAATGGACAGTTCTGAGATAGAGTCTACATAGTTGCACAGAAGATGCCCAGCACCATGACCCCCCATCTTGAGTGGTCCACTGTAGTGACCACATAAGAATGGGTATTAGTATTTCCATTCCTCCTCCATGGGGCTCATTTCCCAAAATGCATGCAAACCCTGGAAGCAGACTCCATTTTCTAGGAGGAACTCAGGCTAAAGCAGTGTTTTTCTAGTCCCTTCCATGCCACAGTTGTAGATAGCAGGGATTCAGATATAAACACAACAGAATCTCCTGCTATTGTAGAGTTTATTTTCCAGGTGGCAAACACAGCAAATAAGGAAACAACTAAATTTTTAGATTGTGATGAGTGCCATGAAGAGCACAAACGAGATGCTCTGGCTTGGGGAGAGTAGGGATTTGGAACTTGGATACAAGGCCTGAATAATGAGGAAGTGAACACATGCCAGGGTTGGAGTAAGAATCTTAGGCAGATTGCTCTTGATGTGTGTTAGGGACACAAATGAAGGCAGAGTGGTGGGAGCCCAGAGAATCAGGGAAAGAGACATGGTATAATGTATTGGGGACAGTACGTGACCAAACCATGTTAAGGAGTTTTTGTTTGTTTTTTTTTTTTTCCTAAGTGGTACAGGAAGCGACAGAAAGGGGTTTAATAAGGGAGTGCATTCCGATTTTGGTTTTTAAAATATCAGCCTGGGTGCCTGGGTGGCTCAGTCGGTTAAGCATCCACCTCTTCATCTCAACTAGGGTCATGATCTCACAGTTTGTGAGTATGAGCCCCACATGGGGGGGTGGGGGGACTCTGTGCTGATGGTGCGGAGCCTGCTTGGGGTTCTGTCTCTTCTCTCTGCCCCTCCCCTGCTCGTGCGTTCATTCACTCGCCCCCCACCCCGTCTCAAAATAAGTACACTTAAAAAAAAAACAAAAAAATAAAATATCAGCCTATGAGGAGAAGGGATTGGTGGGGAGCCATTTAGAAACCTCTTGTAGGAATCAAAGTGGGAGTTGCTAGCTCCTCAGAGGAAGGTGCGAGTAGGGAAGGGAGGGAGTAAGGATGGAGAGGAGGGAGGACATGCATGAGGGCAGGTGCACAAAGGCCTCTTGCATGTGACCTGGAGTCCAATCTTCCGGCCGAAGATGAACAAGTTCCTACCGTTAGCAACTTCTGTCCTCAGTGCAGAGCACTGGTTAGTGCTGCCAGATCGTCACAGAGGGAGGAGGGGGAGAGAGGAGTGGGCTCAGGCAGAGGGAAGGGAGAGTAGGAAGGTGGCAGATGACTGATCACAGTCCATCTGGAGCCACAGCTCGGAGCCACAGAAACTGCTCCCCAGGGGCCTCCTTTACCTGTTCTCAGATAAGTACTGTCTCTCCCCACTCTCTCCTGCTGGCCCCCACTCATCCTCCACTCTCGTTGTTGTGGGCGTGGAGAGAAAAAGGAAGGAGAGATTACTTTAGACATTACATCTTCCACACATTTTCAGCAACTGATAATATCCATGAAATAGAAATAGGAGACAAGATTATTTGAAAAAAATTAGCATTATTTCCATATGGTCCAATTATGTACTTAGAATACCCAACTGACTCAACAATCAACCTTTTAGATTCCTAAGAAAGTTCTTCAGAGTTGTCAAATACAAAGTATCCAGAAATTTGTATATGCCCAATATACTGGGAATGTTAGATAATATAGAGTGGGAAACAAGTCCATTTATAATACAAAAATATCACACACTATAGAAATAATCCTGGCAAGAAATGCATAGGCCTTTATGAAAACAATCACAAAAACCAAAACAGCAAATGTGTAAAATTTTAAAAATAAAATTGTAATCAATGAAATATTCCATGTTCCTAAAATAGAATTAACTCATAGGCTTAATACAAATTTAATTAAAAGGATTTTTTATGCATGGGAACTTGACAACACAATGTTAAACTAAAAGAATAAGCATTCAAAAATTCCTTAAAACATTTTGAAAGAGAAAAGCTATCAAGTATTAAAACGTATTATAAAGCTAGAATAGTTAAAACACTTGTGTTCATGCAAAAAAAATGAAATCTTTTAGTGAATCTCAAAACAGACCTTAGAACATATAAAAACTCAATTTATGAATGATAAATATGTATTACAAACCAATGTGGGAGGAGAGCTGGATTTCTAAGCACAAAAGCAGTAGAATAAAATACCAAAGAAAAGATTGTATTTGGCCACATAGAAATGTAAGCACAAATCATACACAGTGAGTAATATTTGCAGTATAGATGACATGCATAAGGTTAATACTCAATATACAAAGGTCTCTAACAAGTTTAGAACAAGAAAACACCAACCACAATTGAGAGGAGTCAATAGGCAGGAATAGATAATTTACATATACACATACAAATTGGCCATTAAGCCTAAAAAACCTTTATCATCCCTAGTAAAAGCATGTAGTGTCATGCAGCACCGAGATAGTTTTTCTTTTATCAAATTGGAAGAGAAGTTTATTTATGATAATAAACCAGCACTTACAGCACCAAGTACTTACTGTATGATAGGCACTTCTAAGTATTTACTTGTAAAATATATTTATATATTTACAAGTAAATAATATATTTACTTGTAAAATATATTTGTAATATTTACTTGTAATTTAATTCTACAAATTAAGTAGTATTGTTATGCCCATGTAATAGAAGGGAAACCACGTTGCAGAGCAGCTAAGCAAGTTCTCCTGGTCCACACAGCTAGGAAGCGGTCCGGTTGGGATTCAGTTATAAACAGTTTAGTTCCGGAGCCTGATACCAGGGATGAACCATCAGGCAGGAATCACTGTCGAGAGGAGGTAATGAAAGGCACTTTTTACGCCACCAGTGGTAGAATAAATGGGTAATGCCTCTTTGAAAAGCAATTTGACTCCAAGTATCAAAAATCTTAAAAAGATTTGTAGTCTTTGATCCAGTAACTCTACTTCCATGATTCAACTCTGAGGATAGTAAAGATAGAAATAAAAAATCATGTTAAGAGTATTTATAACAGAATTATTTATAAAATTGAACAATTGGGAACAAACCCAAGTGTCCAAGAACAGAAAATCACTTAAATTAAGTGATTTTATTTAATATGCCATTAAATGGTAGTACAACCATAAAATAGACATGTCTTTTAAAATTCCAAATGACATGGGAAAATGCAATAAAATATGCTAAATGACAAAAAAAAGCAAGCTATAAAATATTGTATCTTTTTTTTTTTTTAATTTTTTTTTTTTCAACGTTTATTTATTTTTGGGACAGAGAGAGACAGAGCATGAACGGGGGAGGGGCAGAGAGAGAGGGAGACACAGAATCGGAAACAGGCTCCAGGCTCTGAGCCATCAGCCCAGAGCCCGACGCGGGGCTCGAACTCACGGACCGCGAGATCGTGACCTGGCTGAAGTCGGACGCTTAACCGACTGCGCCACCCAGGCGCCCCTAAAATATTGTATCTGTAGTATGATCAAAGTGTTCTAAATATAGGACAGAAAGACTTGAGGAAACACATCAAGATTCTTCCAGTGATTATCTCAGAGAGGTAAAATTACAGGTAAACCTGGTTTTCTCTTTACACTTTTCTTCACTGTATACATTTTCCACATAGAAATCTCTAAGATTTTTTTTTTACAACCAGGAAAAAGGCAATGGACATTAAATAAAAGCAGAATTACTTAGCAGAATTACAAGAATTACTTGTTTTAGCAGGATTATTTGGGATGATTTTTATTACTTTCAAGAGATAAGCTGGATACTGGTTGAGGTACGCCCCCAGTCTCATCTGTTCAAACCTAAGAGCATCAGCTGCAGCCCTTGATCATTTCCATGAAAGGCAGAGCTTCACAGGGAAAGGGGTCACTACTCTCTCCTTCTGGAAATCAAAGAGAGAGAGCTGGCAACCACCTGGACTGCCCAAGCTCTGAGCAAAGGATGTTCACACTTAGAGCCCTACTGAGAGAAAATAATTTTATTCCGTAAGTACAGCCAACGTCTTAATAAGATAGATTCATATTCTGACTGTTTTATTTTTAAAGCTTACTACAGAGGAATTGTAGCCAGAAGACATGAATTCAACTCTTGTTTTATCAGCTGTATGACTTTGGGCCAATAGTTTAATTAGGCTCTCTGAATCTTAATATTGTCACTTCTCACATAGGAACAATAAAAGTGCATGGCCGGTCAACTCAAGTGTGTTCAAATGCGTAGGAGTCATTTGAAATTGAAAATACCCAGATAAAGGGAAATTATATTATAATTAGACCTTTGTCCCTGCCTGGAAGAACTGTCATTGTAGAATAGATCCTCTATTGTCAAAGGAAGCACAGAAGCTGCAGAGAACGACAGGTGTGTTAGATACCAACACTACTAAGTAGTCTAAGTCTACTGCCTTACACTGTGATCTTTTGAAGCCCGCCATCCCTTCTCCCAGTACCCTAGGCCCCCAGGAATGTGAGAAAATATGAGCTCCATTACTGAACTACAGCTTGGCCACCTCTGCCCCATTTCAGAGTGCTTCCTTCATGTGACCTGAATACACTTTTAATACTAACAAACATTACGTTTGAACCTCATAGGACTATATTTGCTGTTAGTCATATGTTTGTTTGATTGGGGTAAATAACAGTCTGTAAATATTCAAAGCCTCACCCAAAAAGTGTTATTATCCACTTTTTCTTTAGTTAATAAGTTTGAGAGAACATACTTATGAGGCACCAATGTATGTTTTTGACCAAATGGTTTTGCTTTATCAAGCCCAGGCAAAACAGGTTCTAGGCTGCAATAAGGCGAGAATTCTTAAAGCATTCTCCATAGTTGTCCTAGCAAATTCAGGAGGACTCTGGCAGTTAATGCACAAATTGGAAAGCTTAACCTAACAAAGAAAAAGCTATATGCCTAAGATTCCAGACAGCCAAGGTCTTAGCAAGGTTTTATGTAAACTGAAGAAAGTCTGTAGACCTCAGTTTCCCCATCTGTAAAATGAGGGCTAGATGACCCTTAGGGTAATTTCTAGCAGAATAGACCATAACCGTAACTGTCAAGGGCCACTTATTTTTTGGCCTAAATTCCCACACTGAGTCTATCTAGACCAGTACAATAAAATTCAGTCTCTCTACTTTTTCCTGAGCTCCTTTGGGGAAAGGTACCATCCTTGGAGCCCAAGGGGATCCCTGCCCTAAGGCTGTCTCTTTAGAGGGCCTTTAGCTTTTCTCTGGTTGCCTTTCCTCCACACAGATCAAGGAGCCTGCAGGCCAAGCCAAGGATGCACCCTATACAACCCCTCCACCCTGCCACAGGAGTCCATACCACACCCCCTGTGTTAGTCAGCTTGGACTATCATAACAAAATACCACAGACTCAGGGTTGCTTAAACAACAGAAATTTATTTTTTCATAGTTCTGGAGACTAGCAGTCTGAGATCAGTGATGTGCCAGTGTGGATGGTTTTGGGTGAGAACTCTATTTCTGGCTTGCAGTTGGCCACCTTCCATCTATGTCTTCACATGGCCTTTCCTCCATGCAGAGAGATGGAGAGAGCAAGTTTTCTGTTGTCTCTTTTCATAAGGACACTAATCCCATCAGATCAGGGCCCCACCTCAGTACCTTATTCAACACTACTTATTTCTTAGAGGCCCTATTTCTTTTTTTTTTTTTTTAATTTAAATGTTTATTTATTTTAGAGAGAGACAGAGAGCCTGGGGGAGGCGGAGAGAGAGAGGGAGAGAGAGAGAATCCCAGGCAGGCTCTATGCTGCCCAAACTCGTGAACCATAAGATCATGACCTGAGCCAAAATCAAGAGTCCGATGCTTAACCTACTGAGCCACCCAGGTGTCCCTGGACTCCTTTTCAAACTCCAGCTCTGATGAATTAGCCAGTGTTAACCAGGTAGTGAAGTTAAGGACTGTAATATTAGTCTGATTCTACCTGCAATCAGGTTCTTGACTCACTACTATTCCTGACAGGAATTCTATGTCATGATTCTTATATCACAATAATAACTAATACTTAATCCAGGCTTGCCATGTGCCAATTACTGTTCTAAGCACTTTACACAGATTACCTCATTTGATCCAGCAACCTGTGTAATAATATTACTATCTTCATTTTACACACAAGGACAGAGAAACACAGATTAGGAAACTTGTCTAAGTATTTGAACCAGACAAATCCTGCTCTTGACCATTATGCTATAGCCTCCTCAAATAAGAGCTAGTATTTATTGAGCACTCCCTGTATATCAAATCCTGTACTTTTGCTAATACTATGAGGTTGGTAGTGTTATTTCCCCATTTTACAGGTGGAGAAACAGTACTTTAGGAAGGTGAAGAAATCCGTCCAAATATACACCCCCAACAAGCTATGTTGGCAGAGTTGAACACAGGTAGTCTGGTCCCAAGCACATGCTCTTAACCAGACTTATTCTGCTTCCTTGATGACTTTTCCTTAAAGGAGAACACACAGGTGGAGAGGAGAGCATGGACATATCCGTGGGTCAAATGGTGACAGTTGCCAGAGAAGAAATTCATCTGTGTTCAATGAAGAAATAGGCTGTTTTGAGTAAGACAGCAATATGAGGAAGTAACATGGATTAAGATTGCAGGCCACGTTTCACATTGGGAAATATACTTGCATTTTTAGTTCCTGTGGCTTTGATATGAAATCTCAGAGTGAATCATTACTATCACATTCTTACTTTAAGCATGTCTTCAGTCCCAGTAAGAGTGATTTATCCCTCAGGAATGTATGAGATCTTTGAAACAAGTGAGCTCTGAAGCAATCTAACCCTTGAGTCTCTGATATTATAATGGATTCCTCCATAAGAAAGAATTGTGAACCTGCATTTGCGTTTGCCAACCAGGAGGCTTTTCTTACGATGCCACAGTTCTCCTACTTTCGGACATTGCTCACATCCTCATCGATGTGATTGAAAGCTGGAAATAAGATGATATGAGGGATATCCAAAACCACATGTCATCCCTCCCCCACAGCCTCATATCTAAAGGTTCTCTCAAAGCCACAGGGGTCACTGAGGGGCATGGTAGATGACACCACCTCACTCTTCTGCCCTGACTCTCATGACCACAGGATTCTGGTATGACATCATCTATGTTATTGTTGTAGTAAAAAAACCAAAGAGATTCCCATGAGACATCTTGGGTGAGGTGGCTTTGGGTGTTTGCCAGTCCCTTTGTCTAGTGTTGGGCCTTGTTTGCTGATCTTCATTGCCTTTGAAAACACTATTTGATTATGGGGAAGAGCCTGCCCAGGTTAGGTTAAAATATAAACTCATAGTCAATGCAAAAAGAGCTTTAGCTCAAGGTGAAAAGATGGCTGCCCATATGATGTGATTTCCTGAGAAGGAGCTAATATCTCAAAACAAACAAACTGTGTGTGTATGTGTGTGTGTGTATATATATATATATACACACACACACAACCTCTGCCCTTATACCCAGAGTCCTCCCTAGTTAATGTCTGACATTTCTGTGCTACACTTAATATCTTTAGCTAAACAAAGCCCTATCTATGCTCATGTTTATAACTAGAATTTTCTCTTTATCATAAAGGACAAGTATTTAACTTGGTTATATTCAAGTTACAAGTTCAGAATGCTCTAGGTTAAGTTAGGACAATGGATCACAAATTTTACTATGTGTCAGAATCACCTGGATGGCCTTTTAAAACATAGATTTGTCGACTATACCCTTGAGAATATGTCTGGAGTGAAGCCTGAGAATTTAAATTTCTAAGAAGTTCCCAGGTGATGCTGATGCTGGTGGTGTGTGAAACACTTTGAGCATGACTGGCTGGATCGCTCTCATGCTTTCTTCTCCACATTAACACTCTAGGTGGCAAGATGCTGGGGATGGGACCCTCTCCTGTCAGTAACAGGGGATCACCAGGCAGTGATCCTAGCTGCATATTAAAAGCACATGGAGGAATGCCTGGGTGGCTCAGTTGGTTAAGTGTCCGACTTTGGCACAGGTCATGATCTCACAGTTTGTGGGTTTGAGACCCGTGTCAGGCTCTGTACTGACAGTTCAGAGCTGGAGCCTGCTTCAGATTTTGTCTCCCTATCTCTCTGCCCCTGCCCCACTCATGCTCTTTCTCTCTCTCTCTCTCTCAAAAAAAAAAAAAAAAAAAAAAAAAAAAAAAAAAAAAAAAAAAAAAAACCATTAAAAACAAATAATTTTTAAAAATAAAAGAATTAAAGCACATGGAGATTTAAGGAGTGCCTGGGTGGCTCAGTCGGTTAAGCATCCAACTCTTGACCTCTGTTCAGGTCATGATCTCATGGTTTGGTTTCTTGAGATCATGGAGCTTTCTTGGATTCTCTCCCTACCCCTCTCTCTTTGCTCCTCCCCTGCTCACATTCTCTCTATCTCAAACTTTTTTAAAAAGACAAAACACGTAGAGCTTTAAAAAAATATATCAAGATTGTACCTCAGACCAAAGACCTCAGAGTGCCTGGAGGTGGGACCCAGGGCTGGGTAATTTTTTTTAATTCCACAAGTAATTTTAACATGTAGCCAGGTTTAAGAAACTGCCTGCATGAGATCCTTTTGCGGGGGTGGATGTGGGGTGGGGGGCAGGGGTAAGAGGCAGAAAATCATGTTTCCACACCCTTCCCTCACATATTTATGATAAATTTCCATGGAGTAATACTCCTTCTGCCCATTTTGTAACTAGGCTGAAAATCCCCAGATAAAAATGTCCTAAAGTTAAAGCCTGGACATGGCATTCCCAAAAGCGAAATGGTCAGGGTCACATATCTAGAATTCTTTTGTGATTATCATTTTCCTTTTTTCTCCCACCTCTAACTGCATGGGACAAGGCTACATAGAAAGTCGGGAGCTGCAGTAAGATAAAGGAGCTGAAATAAACATGGTTGATTCCTTCTTTTGGCCTCTTCCCCTGCCCCAACTTTTACCCACATACCTTCTTCTGTGCTTGCTGATACCTGGACCAGAAGGAGGCCTGAACCCTACTGGCTAAGACAGATAGCCTATAGCACCCTGAGAACTTCTCAGACCTGAGGCCTTTTGACACCAAGGATGTGGACCCCCAAAATAAGCAAGGTCTGAGTGAGTTATTACAGTTAAGGCCCCCTGGATCACAGAGAGGTCTGGAGCCAAAGGTGTGCAACCTCTTACACTAATTGGATCAAGATTAGATGTTGCTAGACAATGACACTTAAATCTAAGGTTTCCGTTCCAATGTTAACACTCCCTAAGTGACTAAGGGTAAGCCATCTATCTTCCTGTAATCTCAAGTTTCCCCACATATACGGTTAGGAAAACATGCTAATTTATCTAGTAGAGAGGTATTATAAAATCAACTAACATGTTCTTACATAATCATAAAGCAAGAAAAGAAAAATGTTCATACCACAGTTATATTCTTTTGATTAGA
Source organism: Lynx rufus (assembly GCF_022079265.1). Classification (NCBI taxonomy): domain Eukaryota; kingdom Metazoa; phylum Chordata; class Mammalia; order Carnivora; family Felidae; genus Lynx; species Lynx rufus. The sequence continues at coordinate 124,419,214 of NW_025814823.1, read as the reverse complement.
AAATACTGCCTTTTTAAATTTAATATTTCTGGGGTGCCTGGGTGGCTCAGTCATTTGTGTCCGACTTTGGCTCAGGTCATGATCTCACAGGTTGTGAGTTCAAGCCCTGCATCAGCTCTGTGCTGACAGCTCAGAGCCTGGAGCCTGCTTCAGATTCTGTGTCTCCCTCTCTCTCTGCCCCTCCCCTGCTAGTGCTCTGTCTTTCTCTCTCTCTCTCAAAAATAAATAAACATTAAATAAATAAATAAATAAATAAATAAATAAATAAATAAATTTAATAATATTTCTAGGTGTCTCATTCAAACTTTATAAACACCCAGGAATTCTAGAACTAGTAATTCTGTAGCACTCATTTTAATATATGTACATATGATCCACACCTCTGCATAACAAGCAGCCCATAAAAATTTGTTGACGAGATGATGGGTAATTAATCAGTTGATTAAATGAAGGCACTTTCAAAATCATATATACCACTAATAAATAAAATCACAGGCTAGTATTCTAAATTCTAACTCGGTGAATACTTCCTAAGCTGAATTAATTACCATTGTCTCCAACAACTCTACATTAGAAATATTAAATATGTAAAATATGTAATAAATTTTCAAGTTAATCAATTTACTCATGGCTTGGGTGTATGGTCAGGGTCACATATTTAGAACTGAGGCAGCAGAAACTGAAAAAGCAACAACCATGTTGATGAGATCCAGTGATTCCTCCTCTGTGGATACCAGAAGAATGTAGGCCCAACACCCCCTACCAATTGCTACTTTTTCATGTTTTTCACAGCATTTAGCACCTGCCAACATAGTGTATAACTGACTTTACATTCCGTCAATGAACCAGTCCTTGGAGTTCACATTTGTATAGTGAAATATCAGTTTTCCTTAATCTTCTACATTTTTCTGTATGATCTCATACTCGGTAAACTAAGAGCCTCCTGGATTACAGGGCCCAGAAAGAAGCTCATCTAAAAAGAAAAAAAAAAATGCAATTTTAGGTGACCTCAAGTTAAACTGGCATACGATGTGTTTCTGAAAAACCAAAACCAACATTATATTATATACAGCCCATAAGAACCTATGGAACCTAGCTCATAGAAAATAATGTTTCAGTGTATACTACTTGGGCAGATTGAATGTAGAATACTCTATGTTCCATTCTAGACAACATTATTTTGACAAGACAGACACAAGCTGGAGTGATCTCAAAATGGGCAGTCTAGACGCAATCTGGAAATTTTATCAGGTAAAGAAAATTGGAACTCACATGAGTTTACATTTTAAAGACTGTTAAGTGTTAAATGGGCATGATAGCTGAGAGCTCTGGTATAGAAAAGGCAGTACACATAGTCTTAGCTCAGGCTTCTAGAAAATGCCACAGATGAGGTGGTTTAATTAACAGGAATTTATCTCTCATGGTTCCAGGGGCTAGGAGGCCAACATGAAGGTGCCAGCCTATTTGGTTTCTGGGGAGAGTTCTCTCTCTGGCTTGCAGATGACCATATGCTCACTGTGTGCTCACGTGGCCTTTTTTTCTCACTGCTTGGAATGGAGAGAGCTCTTTCTCTCCCTTTTCTTATAAGGACACCAACCCTATCAGATTAGGACCCCACCCACATCACATCATTTAATCTTAATTACCTCCTAAAATCCCTGTCTCCAAATACAATCACTTTGGGGGTTAGGGCTCTAACATACAAATTTTGGGGGGACACGGTTTAGTCCACAGAACAGTCTGTAGCCCTCTAAAGGAAATACTTTGGGAGGTATGCTGTAACCCATTGTGAGAAAACTTTCTAGCTGAAGCTGTTCAACCATGAAACCAATTGCCCACCCCCTGAAGCTGTGGCCTTTCTATCCCTGGAAGTCTCAATTCAGTTAAAAGGACCATTCTCTGAGTGATGTTGGGGAGGAGATTACTACAGTGAATGGAAGTTTAGAACAGAAGACTGCTAGGGTCTCACCAACTCAAAGATTCTACCATATTTAAACTTTTTAAATGTTGCTTTTCCACCAGATTCACCCAAAACTGTCCTCTCGAAGGATTAAAACCATATGTGGTTATTTTGGCATAACTAAAGTTTAGTAAAAGGCTTAAAACAACAGAATTCAAACAATTTTGGATTAAGTAAAATTTCACAATTCTTGGTTTTGCAGAGAGCAATGATATGTCTATGATTCTCATCTGGATTTGCTTGGGTTTATGACTTTGTGTGGGCTTGGGAGGAAGTGGTTTAAGTAAATTCTTAAACTGCATCCCAAACACTATGTGTTATCAGTTTCTTAAGAATCTTGAAGAGGCCACACTGGATTCCATGAATAAGATTGGAGGTGTCTAATATGTAATATCATTCCATACCTAGTGTTTGATAACCTCTAGGTAGAAAAAGCCAAGAGAGAGAAACTAGATTAAGAAAGAAAAATAGGAATATTCTTTCACTACTTTTATTCCAGAAATTACATGGCCTCCTGGTATGACTGCCAGATGTAGTAAATTTTCAGTAAAAAACTTTAGTTCTGGATGAACCAAAATACTTGGCAACCAACACTATTTATTAATTCTGAACTCTGTTTTACTGTGAGCTGCATTATGGTCAAAGTTTTAAAAATACGATAGTTTAGCTTCATATAAAATATGTTTCATATTTCCCTAAAAATTATGTTAACATAAGACAAAATGAGTTAGTTTCTGTTGATGCCTTATTACTAAGTAAAATGAGTTACACTGTTAAGAATGTTCAGCAAAAAGGATATCAGCAGCTGTATTTATGATGAGTAGAGAATAGTTTCCATACAAATTAAGAGCAAAGCTTCCAACACAGATCAGTCAGGATCCAAAAGCATAAAATATAGTTCATAATGATGGCTTTTCTCTCTCTCTCTCTCTCTCTGTCTCTCTCTCTCTCTCTGTCTCTCTTACATCATTGGACACAGGGCAAAGAAGAGATCTTCAAATTGGAACACATTTTATTGATGAATCCCAGTCCATCAGCCTGTGCTGACTTGTAAATAAGGGTCTTTGACTTGAACTTGAACTCATAGCTCCCTACAGTAAGGCAATCATGTGATTTATATGTGAAAATGATCACTTTTGAAAGTGAAAGGGGACATAATTACACTGGCTTAACAGACATAAGCAGAAACTGTGCCATGCAAACCAGGATATTTGGTGGCCATATCACAGAAGACATTGTGGTTGATGCCCCAACCTCTATTCCACCCCAAATGACTATTCTAAGATAGTAGTCCTCAAAGTGTGGTCCCAGACCAGCAGTACTTGTTAGAATTGCAAATTCTAATTGGCAGCTTGTTAGAATTGCAAATTCTGGCCCCAGACCTATGGCATCAGAAACTCTAAAGTAGGCTGGGCAGCAATATGTGTTTTTTAGAAGGTTCCCAGTTGATTCCAAGGAAGGTTAAAGTTTGAGATCCACTGCTGTAAGCCAATCATAATATTCATTTCCTTCATCAGTGATGGGTTTAGGATCAGGCAGACCTAAAGCCAGTTTGAGCCAATGAAATATAAAATGAGGCTAGCTGGGAATTTCTGGGAAAGATAAATCAATCTCTCTCTTGTTGAACAAGGGAATATATTGCCTTACTGAAGACAAATGACTCTGTGAACTATAGACAGAGTTCACTTGAAAGACACTAGCACTGTTTGGCTGCTGGATCAGCCAAACCTCTGCAGAAGTCCATCCAACCTCTGCACTATGTGAAAGGATCCATTTGTTGAAGCCATTTCTGTTTCAACCAGCTGAAAGCATCCTTCCACACCAGCACCCATTCCCACTTGTCTTGAACCTGCCTTTGCACTATTATCTTCTCTCACTTTTCTCCCTTCCCTCCCCACCCCTTTTCTCATAGTCGGATCTCACCCCTCTTTCAGTCCATTTCACTCCTTCCCTCATAAAGGCCGTTCTGACTGCTCTACCCCAACTTGTCTCTTTGTCAGAATTCGGTTTCCCTTGCTTTCTGAACCACTGATCTGTTTTCATCATATAATGCCTCCTACTGCTTTGTCTCCTGAGGGTACAAGTACACATACAAGTACCTGGCGCCTGGCATTGGCACTGGGTGTGGCACTCTAAGATGCTCAGGAAATATTTGCTGTAGATGGAGATTAGGGATCTTGTTGTAGATGTGGTAGATCACGGAGGTAAGGGATTTGGTGTGGCACCACTTGCTGCCGCTGTTAGCAACGGCCCCCATCCCCAGGTCACAGGTGTTCCTCAGCTATGACCCCGATGTCAAACCCTGCCTTAATTACAACTCTAATCCTCCCTTGGTCCAAAACTAGAGTTAGACACCTTTTTGGCATCTATGAGCCAGAAACTCCAGGAGCAAAAAGAGACAGGCTAACAGGTCAAAGCTTGGCCCCCTGCACAGAACAGGACTTCACAGCACTGAACTGGGTCTATGCAATAAGTAGGGAACGGAGTTGCCAGACCATCATTAGTACCCCTCTCCATGTTTACTCTCTTCAAAAGCTGGATACCACCAATGGAGTTATGTTGGTGGCAGGAAGCTGAATGAGGATGGATGTGAGCCAGAGATTACTCTGGCTCCTAAGAAGGCAGCATAGCTTAGGGTTAGAGGATGTGGGTTTTAGAATCAGACCACCTGGATTTGATCCTTGATGGAGTGTTCCGTCTCCTTACAATCTTGAGCATGTTATTTGACTTCTCTGACTCCCAGTGTCCTCATCTGTAAAATGGGGATACTAATCATGTGTCATTTTCTTATAGGAGAAATAAATAAGATCATGTATGTAAAACACTCAGCATCATGCCTGGAACATAGTAAACACTCAGTAAATAGTAGTGATTGTTAGTGACTCAACCTCTCTGTGGCTCAGTGCTGGTTTCCTTCCTTCCTGTGGATGTGGGAGGAGGAGGGCCTGATACTTGCCTATTCATAGACAGGTCAGTGAATGAAGAGAGAAGGGAGGAAATTAGAATCTCAAGTGCAGCTCTAGAGAGCAGGCTTTGCCCTGGCTTTCTGCCTGCCCAGCAGCTGTGGTTTAGCATATGAATGGAAAATGTCCTCCTTAGCACAACACTTTTTTCACCCCACCTTCCCTAGCCACCGCCCTCAGGGAAGCAGGGAAGTTTTGTGGTTGATATTAACTCCTTGCATTTGCCCAGCACCTTTACAGTTTAGAAAGCCCTGTCCCATCTTTTGTCTCATTTGGCCCTCATACCTTGCTTGTGCTGTAACCAAGGGTAACCCCTATAAGCCCCATTTTACCCAATAGGAATCAGAGTGATTGATTATGTGACTTGCCAAAGGCTGCACAGTCAGAAGTTACAGAGCCAGGACTGAAAGATGTTCTGACTCCATCTTAGTCATCTGCCCTCCTCTTCATGGCCCCTATGCCCAGCTCATGGAGAAACGTTTTCCAAAGAAAAGCACAATTTGTATATTCTACATGTAAGTTTATTTCAGCCAAAGTGTCAAATGGTGAAAAACTTCTTCACCTCTTTCTTCAGGATCCTTTGCTTCATGTTCAAGTATGTGTATGGTTCCCAGGAAAAAGAGAGGAAAGGTCTGTTTTCTGTTAGTTATGCAGAAAGTATTTACTGTCATGCCTGAACCCTAAGCAGTAACCAAATCCTATGTCACTTGAGTGTTTGCCCAAATCTCTACCTCTTATGCTAATTCAAACCAAAGTTCCCATATTTGTCCATATATCATGATCCTCTTCCTTCCTTTCAACATTCAGGGAAGGAACCTGAAGTGTTTATGGAAATTGCAAAAAGAGGACAAAATCGAATGAAAAGATCTGGAGACCTGGGGTCAAAATAGTGGGAATTCACTGCAAAAGGGAAGGATTCTAAGCACTTGTGTGAAATAGGAATTTTTTTTAACATTGATTTATTTATTTTGACAGAATGTGCATGCACACGCTAGTAGAAAGGCAGGGAGAGAGCAGGAGAGAGAGAATCCCAAGCAGGCCCCATGCTGCCAACACAGAGCCCAACATGGGAGAGGGGGAAGCTTGATCTCATGAACCATGAGATCATGACCTGAGTTGATATCAAGAGTCAGATGGTTAACTGACTGAGCCACCCAGGCACCCCTGAAACAGAGAATCTTAGTGTGAATCATGTTAAGCAAGCAACTCTGGTTTGGGGCAGCTAATTTTGTGCAGAAGTCTTATTCTCAGACTGGCTAGGAACTGAAGATACTGCCACCATTGGAACAACCAGTCTTAGTCTCTGAGCCATCCATACCCACTACTGTAAGTATAAAGAGTATAAAGAGCCTGGGCTTCACGATCTTACAGACCTAGCTTAGAATCCTGCCTCTGACATTTACCAGTTCTGTGACCTTAGGTAACTTCCCTAGCCTCTCTGAAGTTAGGTGTCATCTGTAAAATCGTAGAGTAGTACCAACTTTCCAAGTTGGTGGGAGGATTAAGTTATCCAATTTAAATAGAATATCTGGCACGTAATGGACGATTAATAAATGGTAGGTATGAGTTCTTTTTTTAAGCAATTAAGAATTATGCCATGGCCGTGTTTTCTAAACAGTATCCTTATAGATAATATAATTTAATGAAAATAGCAAAATGACAAAATCCATTGGTGATTCTCAGCCTGAACAGTCCCTCTCTGGCCTCCCAGGGGTTCAACTAGTTACTCAAGAGCCTCAATTATTTGTAGAGGAAAGATTCTGCATCTCCGTATGAGGAGATCACTGGGTTTTAACGTCAGATCCAGGTTGTTCCAAGTCATTAAGTGCTGTATCACCTTTACTTGAGACAGTGGAAAAGCCTGATGCCATCCCAATTCTGCCATGAACTATTTGTTTGAACCAAGGACTAATTGGAACTCACTGGCAGATCCCAATTTCCTCATCTGCAAAGAAGTTTGGACATATAGTCAATTTTCTGGAGTCTCTACCAATTCTTTAAAGCTGTGACTCTGGAATCTAGAACAAATCCTACCTTGACTACTGGGCAAATGGGTAGCAAGAATTAGAAAAATGAAAAAAATCTACCTCATCTTCACCAAGGGGTTATCTACTAAACAAATTGGTGTGTGTGTGTGTGTGTGTGTGTGTGTGTGTAAAGATCTGACATTTATGTTTTTGTTATTTTGAGACCCTAAACTATAGACTGCTACTAAGCTATCACAGTTTACTAGTCAGCATGTAAGTCTTTCCATGTAATAATCATAGTAATAATAATCATAAAGCAATAATAACATACCTTTACATTTATAAATATTTTTGCACATAAAGCAACTATATATATAATTACTATATATATAATATACTATACATATATAATATACATATATATAATATACTATACATATATATAATTTTGATTTCATAATGACTTGCTGAAATAGGCTATATTCCTATTTTACAGATAAGGAAATGGAGGTTCAGATGAGACAAGTAACCTGCCTAAGGTTATAGAGCTAGTAAGTGGCAGAACCATGTGGTCTTCTGTCCCCTCACCTTATGATTCCTCTCCAACCCATCATCTTACACGGTAAACCATGACCAATTGTGCAGTTTGTAAAAGGTGTTGTGCCTGCCTCAATTTGCCTAACTGGTTGCTCCCACCAAGGCCTGGCAGAACAGAAACCTGAACCAGCAGCGCCCTACCCCATGAACAGTGCTTTGCACCCTTATACATAATGTGACACCTGGGAACTTCACTGAGAGACTAACACAAAATGTGAAGTCATCAGAAGGCACGAAACAGCAACTAATAATTCTCTATATTGGTGTTGTTCCTTTTCTTCTAGAATGTTAGTTTTACAAATGCTATCATAGATTTTCCTTTAAGGCAGCTTTAATGATGTGACCCATTTCCTTATGTGAGAAAGGCTCAAGAATATTGGAACTCATTACTTGTCTCAAAGAAGAAAATATTTTGTTTGGCACAATGTGGACTGTTGATCCACAAGTTCAACCTGACTGTTCTACTTAGAATAAGCACAAATGAGTTTAGATCCACAAATTCAGGATCTAAATATTCTGGCCAAATTCTAAAGAAATTGGCCGTCTTACAAGTGAAAATTCCAACCAAAATGAAAAACACCTTGCACAGAGGCAATACTGTATACTTTCAGAGACAGGGCCAAGGCCATGCTGAGGGTTTTCAGAGTCATGCAATGGTAACTCTTCCTACCCAGGATCTGTCATACTTCTAATCAGTTTTTTCCCCACTGTTTGGTCTTTTTGCCCTACGTAGCAAGTTTCTCAGGTCATGATGGAGTATGTGTTGGTGTCTAAAATTTTTCTCATAGAGAATATGAGGATAGGGCCAAGTGGGCCAGAGGCTTCTAGGAAGTTCGAGCCTCCCTTCCCCTCTTCCTCTCCCTTATAAGCCATATCCCAGAAACCATGCCAAGAGGAGCTTGAGGTGTGGCTGTAGGAGAGGCAAGAGTTATGGAGCAGTATGTTATATGCTCCCTTCCAAGACCAGACCCAGGCTAATTTGAAGTCCCATACCCTCTAGCTATGTCTACTGTCAAGATGTGTATCTGTGGAATCTACTGGAAGATTTCATTGAGCTAATAAAAGCATTAGGAGTATAGTCAATAAAATGAGCTTTTAACAACATGGAAAATTGCTTAGGCCATAAGAAACAAAACCAAGGGCATATACAAGTAAAAAAAATGCTTAGAAAATAAGATTTGAAAAAAATACACCAAAATATTGACACTTCTAGGCTGGAAGTACTCAGGACTACTGCTCTATCCTGCGCAGTGAACATTCTCCCTTCAGGAAATAATCCCCTGTATTTGCTTTGGTGAATCACCTTCCCCTCATTCTCAGACAAGTGTCCTGGGTGAAGCTACAGATGTGGAACCCAGTGCACTAAAGCTAATCATCTCTTATCTCATTCCCCTGCCATAGTCTGTGCATGGACATGTAGCCTAATTAGAGCCAATGAGACATGAGGAAATGTTTACTACTAGACTTTGGTGGAAAGGAAGCTTTCACTCTTCTATTGAAATGGTGTATGATGCTAAGTTTCAAACTGCTACAGTCATTTGTCACCATAGAGTGAAAGCATGGTAATGACTCAGGTGACCACAGAGTAGAGTCCAAGGCTCCAGACATACTGTCCAATCCAAGTAAAGAGATAGAGAGAAGCCAGGTCCTTTGTGACATCATTTGAGCCATTGGATCAAAGCTTGCCTAGAGCCTCTGGACTTGTCAGAAGTGGTATTGGGTTATTTTGTCACTTGCAGTGTAAGGAGCCCTATAACTGATACAGAAATTGATACTGTATTTTAAATTATGAAAGTCATTTTTCACTCTGTAATTTATGAATAGCCATTCCCATTGTGTTTAAGAACACAGTCTCTGGATTCAAATCCCAGAGTCTCTATTTAATAGCAATGAGACCTTGGGATAGTAGCTTTACCACTCTGGACTCAGTTTTTCCATCTTTAAAAGGTGTATAATAATACTTACTGCACAGAATTTTTATGAGGATTGATAATTAAGATATAAAGCACTTAGAAAAATGTCCAGCACATGGTAAACACTGTTTGTTATCACTTTGATTTCCACACAAAGTAATCCCCAAAGGAAGCTGCATGGCAGAGCATTGGGGATAGAAAAGATTTTTCTTCCAAACGTCTCTATCCCATTACATTTTTGACAAGCTCGAAATAATGAAAATCACTAGAAGGTATTTGTGAAATATGTGGTGAGGTGACAAGGTGGCATCGTGAGAGAGCGTGATTTTGCGATCACTGAAGACTTGGGTTCCAGTCCCCACAAACAAATTTTTAGCTGTGTGGCCTTGGATAGTTATTTAAATTCTCAGAGCTTTTGCTTCCCCTTATGTAAAATGTGAATGAGAACACCTTCCACATTGGAAAGATTATTTGGGATATTAAGTGCCTAGTAGAGTCAGTTGGCTGGCACTCGAAGGGTAGTTAAGATGACTAGTTATTCAGGCATTGAAAATTTGTCTCTGATCAGTTAGAGAAAACAGTGTAACTTATTCCTACTTGGAAAAAATAACTTTCTCTTCTTTTTAAAATCAAAATCACAGTTTAAATGGTTTAGAATCATTTTGTGGATATAAGGTTGGATCAGTTAGTCCATGAGTGGCTAGGTGCTAGAGGTTTAAAGATATACTGGGTTTCCCTTCTCCCTCCTCCTATCATTACAGATAAACACATGGGATGTATTGTCCATTCTTTCATTTCTTGCTCTGCCTTCATGCATGCAGAAAAAGGTGGTGTGTGAAAAAACATCCATGATAATGATGTTAAGAGGTAAAAGGGGAGAAAGGAAGGTATGCAGAAAGAGCCAGGGAAGGGAGATGTGTGATGGCACATTGGGGCATTGGCGGTCCTCTTTCACAGAGCTCCATAGACAGAATCAGAGCTGGACACAAAAAGTTCAGTCCCAGGCGGGTTTTTTTTCGTTTTTCCCTTTATTTACCACAATCAAGAGTGTGAGCTGCCTTGAATGTCCCTGGAAATTTTCTACGTGACCTCTGAGGCTCAGTTCCCAAGTCAGTCAACCCTTGGGAAAATGCCTCATTTTAAGCTCTGGCCCTGGGTACTTGAAAGCAAGTTTTCATATGGTTGATCTCACTCCTCATCTCATTCCCTACACAGCAAAAATCACATTAAGGACAGCAGATATGCTGTATTCTAATTTGGGGTGTCTTGCCTATGACTCTCATGGCAGATGTGAGAAGAGGGAGCATAGACTTGGAAGAGCTAAAAATTTTCTTCTGATATGTCAAGATATTTTAGTAAAATTCATCCCAGATTATGTTTTTTCTCTTTGTACTCCCCATTTACTAACTCTCCCCATTGCTTTAGAAAACTCATCACAGCATTAATAGGGAATAAAGGTGTCAAACTCTTGGCTTTCAAATTCAAAAGCCTTGGTCTAGTATAAGACAGAAGGGTTTGAGAACAGGGTTTGCTGCCCAGTTTTAATTCTCCCTTCTGCTGTGATAACAAACATTTAGCATCAACCTCCCACCCACACCCACTTCCAGGCCGATAAAGACTTCCCAAGTTGGGGAGAACAAAAGTAGAGAAATGAGTGTAAGCAAGAGAAATAGAGGTATTAGAGTTATAAGAAAGGCTCTTTTACCATGCCCTTTACCTTGAGGTTAGCTCTACGGTGGGGAAAGATGATGGAGGCTCATGATGATGTTGGGGATCTGTTACCATGTAAAATCCTGGGAGGCAACAGCCTAACGGTGTTTCCTAGCACACAATGTTGTGACATAGTAAGGTAAAAATGGTCACATAGAGTGCCATGGATAGGGAAAGCTTAAGGCAGCCCCTCTGAATCTCTAGCAGCCCCAGAGAGGCACAGATGAAGAGCTAAATTGCTCCTAGACTCTCAATAAGGGCACAACATTTAGCTGACAAAGGGCCCAAGGGGTCCAATAGCCATAACAGTGCATCACAAAAGTGGAAAGTGGCATACGACGTGCACATCATGAGTCCAGGTGTGTCAAAATTATCTCCACAGGTTCCTAATGTAGCACCCAAGAACCACATGGGGCTATTGGTCATCTCAACAGATGCCAGGCCATGTCAAGACTAAGGACAGAAGCCCTTTCCTGCTGACCCAGAAGTTAGCTAACACTGGAGAAAAGGAAGTAGAAGAGATCATCTGGAGTCATTTGCATTCTTTGTTGTAAGTTTCTCATGGCCTAGAGCAGGGAAAAGTCAGATATATTTCTGGGAGGAGACAGTAACTCCTAGAATGAATATTGAAAGATGGTAATCAAGTTGGGCAAAGAAAATGAAGCAGGCAATGATAGGGCAAGGGAACAGCATACGCTGTCTTTTCTTGGCATGGAAGCAGGAAACAGTGTATTGGAAGTTGGCCCAGGAACCATTAGCAAATTGGTAATGTGACAGCCTGGTGTTGGAGGTTATATTAAAGATAAGGCTGGAGAAGTAAGGAGAGGTCAGGCAATGGAAGACTTTTAAGACACACAAAAGTGGCTTGGTGATAAAAAGGCTTTGAAAGAGATGGTCACATTTTCAGCATTGTGCATGATGGATTTGAGGGTTTCATTCTGGTTGTTTATTCCTCCCTAACAAAACTTAGTAATTTAAAATAACATTTTATTACATGTCACAGTTTTGGAGGTCAGGAATTGGGCAGGACTAGCTAGGCAATTCTTCTGCTCTCTTTGGCACTGATTGGCATCATGGTAGTATGCATCTGGCAGCTAATCTGGTATGGATGTTACAAGATGGTTTTACTTTTGGTAACTGGGCAGGTGGGCCACTGTCCCTCTCCATGTCATCTCAGCCCTCTTCATATGGTCTAAGAAGGAAATTAGACTTCTGACATAGGGGCTCAAGATTTCCAGATACCAAGGTGAAAGCTTTTCTTAAAGGTTAGCCCCTGGGTGCGTAGGTGGCTCAGTTGCCTAAGTGTCTTACACTTGATGTGGCTCAGGTCTTGATCTCAGGGTTGTGATGTTGGGCTTCTTAATTAAAAGGAAAAGAAGAAGGAGAAGGAGAAGAAGAAGAAGAAAGAGGAAGGAGAAGGAGAAGAAGAAGGGGAGGGAGAGGGAGGAGGAGGAGGAGGAAGGAGAAGAAGGAGAAGGAGAAGAAGAGGAGGAAGAAGAGGAAGAGAAGAAGAGGGAGAGGAAAAAGAAAAGAAGGAGGAGAAGGAGGAGGAGGAGGAGAAGGAGAAGAAGAGGAAGAAGAGGAAGAGGAAGAATAAGGAGAGGAAGAAGAAGGAGAAGGAGGAGAAGAAGAAGCTGCCTCTGAACTGGCATAGAGGCACTTTTTCTGTATTGTATTGATCCATGCCATACTCAAGCTTCCCTAAATTCAATAGGAAGAAAAATAGACCTCACCCTTCCACAGGGGATATCATGGAATTTGTAACCATCTTTAAGCCACCACAGAGTCTGAGGAGGTGAGATTGGAGGTAGAGAGAAGTACAGAGTTATTATAATCCCCAGTTCATTAAGTATTCTTGCATGAGCACTTCCAGATGTTGTCTATTTCTTTATTTTATTTAAATTCAAGTTAGTTAACATACAGTGTAGTCTGTTTCAGGAACAGAACCCAGTGATTCATCTCTTACATTTGACACCCAGTATTCATCCCAAAAAGTGCCCAAATGTTCTCTTAACACCTTTCTCACAGCACTATGACGTAGCTGTAATTGCTGGTTTGTTTACCTTTCTCATTAGACTTTGAGAGTCTCAAGAACAACACATGTCTCTTATTCAGATCCATATCTCAGTGCCTGTCACATAGTGAATGTTCAGTAAATGTTTATGGAATAAATGAATTGAATAAACTGGAACAGTTGGTATCCCCTTAATTCCTGGGTCTTTGGAATACCAGAGCAAGCTCCTATTTAATATAATTCCCTTCTCTCGATCCAGCTCTTTTTATTGACTTAAGAAATGCCAGATTTGAATATGTAAAAATAACATTCAGTATATACATATATGTAAATAGCTTTAAACTTTTGCCTGCTATGTTAGTTTTCTATTGCTGCACAAATTACTATAAACTTATCTTAAACAACACACATTTATTATCTCACAGTTATGGGTCAAGAGTCTGAGCACAACTTGACTGAATTCTCTGCTTTGGGTCTCACAAGGCTGCAGTCAGTTTGGTGGCTGAGGATGCTGTCTTATCCAAGGCTTCACTTGGGCAGGATCTGCTTTTGTTGGCAGAATTAAGTTCCTTGAGGTTGTAAGACTGAAGGCTTCAGTTACTTACTAGCTGTTGGCCAGAGGCCATCTTCCATTCCTTGATACATGGATCTCTCCATATGACTGCCCACAGAATGGCAGTTTGCTTCATCAAAGCCAGCAAGAAAGAGTCTCCTCACAAGACAAGTATTTCAGTTTCATATAACATAGAGGCCACAATATGGCAGTTTGAGTTTTCAAAGCCACAACAGAGAGACACTAGCAAGATGGTCACTGTAATCTTACATAGCATAGTTCTTTACAGCCCTTCTCTCACGGAGAGGAAATCACACAAAGAACACTGGGAAGCAAGAGATCATACATAGAATTTACACTAAGTGTCTGTGTATCATGCCCACCTACAGCAAAATAGTGATTCTCATAATTTGAAATACAAGCTAGATTAGCTTTGTTCCCATTCTTATTTGACTCAACACTAAATTCCATTTATTTGTCAATCCCAGAAAATGATCTAACCCTAAAATTCTAAAGAAAATTCAGGACCATTTTCAAAACATTCCAGCTATTCCTACAAGTATATTCATTTAATTTTTGCCTTTTCAGTAGGCACCAGTGCACCAGCTTCCCTTGAGGAGACAGACACACATTTGCCTCAGCCATTATTTAATACAGTTAGTACTGAAACTTTATCCAAATTCTAGGCAAAGGGCTGGAAATTCTTGGCCATACAAACCCATAAAATAAAATATTTTTTTTAAAACATTCATGTTGGTACTTTCTTATTTATCTGGTTTTAGTACTAAGTATCAAACTTCTAGCCAAGGAATCTGTTTTGTAACTGAAAAGTATTCTTGCATATGAGGGTCAACAGCGAAAAAACCTTTGCTTCTCCAAGTGTTGTGTCAACATTAACAAAAGCAAAGTATGGTGAAAATCCTTAAGGTGATATTTTAAAGCTAGTCTGGGCCACTGCAAAGCTGTAGTCCTAATAACAGACTTCCTTATCCTGTGTATTTGTCTGGGAATAGGATACACCTGACTGTTGCTCACACTTCTGCACTGGCCTTTCATTCTCCCTGTGAAAGAGGGTAGTGCAAGATCATTGACAAACCCAGAACTATTTGATAGTTATCCAGAGGTCTAGAGTAACAAGATGCTAGACTCCCTCTGTTTCGATTTGCATTTGTGTTTAACCTTTATACAGAGCAGTATTTATTTCATTTCTTTTTTTTTTAAACTATTTATTCATTGTGGGTACAGCAGAAGCAGGGGAGGGGGAAAGAGGATCCAAAGCGGGCTCTGCACTGACAGGCTGACAGCAGGGAGCCCAGTGTGACTCCAAATCACGGACTGCAAGATCATGACCTGAGCCAAAGGTGGACACTCAACCGATTCAGCCACCCTGGTGCCCCTATTTATTTCATTTCTAACTCTCTTGATCTACTATAGTTATTCATTAAAATGAAATAAAATAAGCAAATACTAATAAATTAAGAAGTTTCTGCTAAATTCTCAATTTTAAAACGATAGCCATAAAACTGTGGTGTTAGAAGTTAGAATAGTGGTCACCAGTGACTTTCCAATAACCAGAAGGGTCCTTTTGCGGGTGTTGGTCATGTTCTTTTTCTTGATCTACATGCACATTATATGACTCTGCTCAGTTTGTGAAAAACTATCAAGTTGTGCTCTTACAGAATGCCCAGTGATTATATATTATTCTTCAGTAAAATTTTTGAAATGAAGTCACATTCATGCTTAGTTTTGTTGCTATGAAACGAATTTGTCATGTTTTTGAGCTTGCAAATTTGGTTGCAACTTGATTTAAGTTCATATTTCATCCCAGACTTATTAAGTAGATTACAGTGTGGCTGAAACTGCTCCATTTTTAAACTTATTTTGAATTACTTTTCATTTTTCTTGGTGAATCACATGCTATTAGGTTACAAAGATTTGGAGTCCCCAAGATGTCCCCAACTCACCATTGATTAAATATTTAATTTTTTAAAATTTAATAATTTAATAAAAAAATTTTAATTTAATAGTTTGAATTAAATATTTAATTTTTAAACTTTCTAAAGTATTTTATGCTAATAATGAAAAACATTAAACTAGGGGACTGAAATTGGTAAGAGTAGGACCCAGAACACAGAAGGAGGAAAACTTTTAAAGGAATAAGGCAGTGGGAAAAGAAGAAAAGGATATACAGTTGCCTCCTAAATTGGGGAAAAGATAAGATTGCTCACAAATGATGGTATTGGTTTTTCCCAGGGAATAATGAAATAAGATTCCATGCTAGGAATAAATGTCAGGGTGGGGCTGGTAGTTCAAGCACAAGGGATAGTTAGGAAATAGTATTGATAAGGTAAATATGGCTGAAGGTCAAGGGGATTGAAGATACTAGTAAGAATGCAGTTAAGAAAGTTGCTAAAAGGGTTCCCACAGTTTAGGGAGATAAAGTAAAGGTAGGAAATAACTAATAAACTTTGAGAACCAAGACTAAAGGTCACAATGAGGACAAATCACAGAGTAAGTGGGAGTGAGGGAGTAAGAGAGGCCCAAGAGTAGGTGGCTGTGGGTAGAAAGAAACTTAACAATTGAAAATTTTGCAGGTGGAGTAATTTCATCTGATGACTGGATTCAAGGAGTGGCTACATCTGTGGGTTTCTGATAGAGTGAAGTTGAAGATGATTGGAACAAAGAAAGATGAGAAATTGTGAGGTCAGGGTGCTGAGTCATTATCATGTTTGCTGAAATCATTAGGCTGGGGCAGGACATGGGGATAGTTCCAAGGCTGACACAGAGTTTCGGAAACACACTTGGGCACAGGCAAGGAAGTAAATGGCTATCTTGATGAGGGCCAACTGTATGCAAATAGCAAGCAGGCAAAATTTCTCTCAGACATATATTACCTTTGTCACATAGCATTTTTTCCTAGCTTTGTTCACCTACTCTCAAGTCACCTCATTGTCCTCGTGTTGCTCTCTCACTGTACACTTCCCAACTCTCCACTTTTGATACATGTGAAATCTCACATGATCCTAAGGCATACTTGGAAAGTTCTTAATTGATATGTCACTTTATCCCACTTATTACTGAATTTTTACAGGGCTTTCTCATGACAAATCCTTAATGTAAAAGTGGTCATTTTGGGCCACTACCCTAAGGAGATGTTTGCAAAGTCCTAGAATTCCAGCCAAGGCAGAAGGGCTCTTCCTGTTCTGAAAAATATTTCTCCAATATTGATTCATTCTTTTAGCCCAGGAGTTTATCCCCACAAAATGTGAGTTTCTTAGAGGTTAGGACTGGACTAAGGCAGTACAGAGATACCCACAAAGGGACTAACTCAGTCTTTTGCTTTTTTGACCAGTGCACAAGGCAGACTACTGTGCTGTGAGATACTTTTTCCTTCTGACTTTATTTCCTGTGCCAGAGAAATATCATTTTCAATATATGCTGTGATGTGAAAGATTTAGGAAGCATTGACATAACAGACATTTAATGACTACAAATTTATTTAGCACCTACTATATACAAAGCACCTCATCTATTTTAACTCATTTAACCTCTACAGCAACCCTATTAGGTTGGTACCCTTATTCTCATTTTGCAGATAAAGAAACCAAGATGACCTGCCAAAGGTTACAGACATGGTAAGGGACAGCACCAGGATGCAACCTCAGGTCATCTGGAAGCAGAAGGTACACTTAACCACTACACATTGCCTCTAAATAAATGTTTGCTAGATCTAAATAAAAATTTTAACTTAAGTAGATGTTATATGTTTGTTTTAAACACCCCTATAAATGGCAGAACTAGAATACAATCCAGCCACACTCTGTAAATTAGCCATGGGATGATGAGGAGCAGCAAGCTGAACACACTGAAGCCTTGTCTATGTCAGAGTGCCATCTCCAAGTTTGCTTGGGACTCCCTTAACACTAGACCTACTTCTCTGTCTTTTAAAAATTATCTGAACAACAAAAAGATCATAGTATATCCTGCGTTTTACTCTGGATCTTCAATGTAATGAAAAACTTTATAATTGTTAATTTATAGGTATATTGCCCTCCTACAGACTGTCATTTTTCTGCAAAAGGCCCTGGCCTCTCATGTGTTTCTTTACACACACACACACACACACACACACACACACACACACACACACACAGCTTATCTTTTAAGTTCCTCATCTTGCTTTAGGAAAAAAAAAATCTGAAGGTTCTCTTACATCGACTGCCTAAGAGTCTCACTATAAGAAGCAACAACCTCTCCTCCTTTCTGCCATCTGCTCGGCAGCTGCAAAGCAGCAACCATGTGTGAATGCATCTCTATCCACGCTGGCCAGGCTGGTGTTCAGATCGGCAATGCCTGCTGGGAGCTCTATTGCCTGGAACACGGCTTCCAGCCTGATGGCCAGATGCCAAGTGACAAGACCGTTGGGGGAGGAGATGACTCCTTCAACACCTTCTTCAGTGAGACGGGTGCTGGTAAGCATGTGCCCAGGGCAGTGTTTGTAGACCTGGAACCTACAGTCATTGATGAAGTTCGCACTGGCACCTACCGCCAGCTCTTCCATCCTGAGCAGCTTATCACAGGCAAGGAAGATGCTGCCAATAACTATGCCTGAGGGCACTACACCCTTGGCAAGGAGATCATTGACCTTGTCTTGGACTGAATTCAAAACTGGCGACCAGTGCATGGGTCTTCAGGGCTTCTTGTTTTTCCACAGCTTTGGAGGGGGAGCTGGTTCCGGGTTCACCTCCCTGCTGATGGAATGTTTCTTTGTCGAATATGGCAAGAAGTCCAAGCTGGAGTTCTCCATTTACCCAGCTCCCCAGGTTTCCACTGTAGTTGAGCCCTACAACTCCATCCTCACTACCCACACTACCCTGGAGCACTCTGATTGTGCCTTCATGGTAGACAATGAGGCCATCTATGACATCTGTTGTAGAAACCTCGATATTGAACGCCCAACCTACACTAACCTAAATAGGTTGATAGGTCAAATTGTGTCTTCCATCACTGCTTCCCTCAGATTTGATGGAGCCCTGAATGTTGATTTGACAGAATCCAGACCAACCTGGTGCCCTATCCCTGCATCCACTTCCCTCTGGCCACATATGCCCCTGTCATCTCTGCTGAGAAAGCCTACCATGAACAGCTTTCTGTAGCAGAGATCACCAATGCATCCTTTGAGCCAGCCAACCAGATGGTGAAATGTGACCCTTGCCATCGTAAATACATGGCTTGCTGCCTGTTGTACTGTGGTGATGTGGTTCCCAAAGATGTCAGTGCTGCCATTGCCACCATCAAGACCAAGCGTACCATCCAGTTTGTGGACTGGTGTCCCACTGGCTTCAAAGTTGGTATTAATTACCAGCCTCCCACTGTGGTACCTGGTGGAGACCTGGCCAAAGTACAGCGAGCTGTGTGCATGCTGAGCAATACCGCAGCCATTGCTGAGGCCTGGGCTCGCCTGGACCACAAGTTTGACCTGATGTATGCCAAGCGTGCCTTTGTTCACTGGTATGTGGGTGAGGGCATGCAGGAAAAGAAAGTTTTCTGAGGCCCATGAGGACATGGCTGCCCTTGAGGATTATGAGGAGGTTAGTGTGGATTCTGTTGAAGGAGAGGGTGAAGAGGAAGGAGAGGAAAACTAAAGTTAAAAATGTCACAAAGGTGCTGCTTTTACAGGGAAGCTTATTCTGTTTTGAATACTGAAAAGTTGTGCTCTGATCAGTTACTTTGTATGTAGCAGTGTATACTCTCATATGCAATTACTGACCTATACTTTAAAACACAACTCTTTGTTATAGATCCAAGCTGTCCATTTCTCTGATGGGTTTGAATAAAGTATTCCCTGTCTTAAATGAAAAAAAAAAAAAAAAAATCACGGTGAGCCTGAAGGCCCATTTCCCAGGCGGGGGAGGAATGTAATGAAATTAGTTTTTGCTAGGTATTTTTATCACAGATTAGGAGGTGCAAACCGCAAAGAAAAACTAGTTTCTTGGTGTGTCACCAGCTCTGGGGTTCACTGATCAATCACAACCAACTCATTTAGTAAGTTAAAAATATATATCATGGCAAGGTTCGTTTGTGTAAGAGTTGGACCAAGGCCGGCGCCCCCACGATCTGCGGTAATCTGGTGTCCAGTCACGACCATCAGACTCTTCATTTTCCCCGGGGAGTTCCCACACCTCCTCTGTCCCTAAGGGTGGCCGGCGGTCCCTCGCGGCACAGAGTCCCTCAGGGAAGGCTGAGAAGGAAGGCCGAAGAAACCGCGGCGAGAAGGGATGGCGGCAGGCATAAAAAGCACCCGGGCTTCAGTTCACGACCCCGTTATTCCACGGAAAAATGGAACATTCCGCTCTTTCCGCCCGCAGAGGGGAGGTGGGGGGAACCCTTCGATCTGGTCTAGGAGAGGCGACGCGGGCGCAGCCACCGGAATCCCGGACGCCGGGAGCCTCGTTACGGGAATCGCAGCTGCCTGGTGTCCCGCCCCTTCGCCGTCGGGCTGCAGCCGACCCAATGCCCGGGCGCGCAGGGTCTCTCTGGGGCCAATCAGCATACAGTCCCTAAGTCCGGAGGCGGGGCGCGGCGAGGGCGCTGCGGGGCGGGGTCAGGGGGCGCAGCGCCCCGCGGTGGGAGGAGGGCCGCGTGCCGCGTCTGCGGGAAGGAGCCGGGAGCGAGCCGGAGCCGAGGCGAGGAACCGAGAGGCCCGTGGAGCCGCGCGGGGAACGCCCGGGCGTAGCTGAGCCGGAGGCCGCGGCTGCGCGGCCCACGGGCCCGGCCTGGCACCGAGGGAGTCGTGCGCTGTACAGAAGCGGAGGAGCGAGGCGCCGCGGCCTGAGGTGAGGAGGTTCCGTGGCCAAGTGAAGGGCCGTGTAGCGGGAAGGGTGAGGGCTATAGGTCCGGGCGTTCGGGCCCGGAGACCTGGCATTGGAGAGGGCCACCCTCCCTCGCGAGAGGGGCGCCCCAACAGCGCGCGAGCCCTAAATTTGTTAATCCCAGTCTGGAAATCCCCACATTCCTCGTTCCTTTCCCTGTTCGCACACCTCCGAATTTGATCTCTACAACTTTGTCACCTACATTTCTCAACCCTAAGTGCATACCTTACCTCCAGCGCGCGGGCGGACACACACACACACACACACACACACACACACACACACGCCTACCCTTCTCAGGCCCTCGCCCCCAAATCCCCACTTTTTGCCCCTTTAATTCCTCTAGCCCCGCATTTGACTCTTCATTTTCTACCTGGAGGTTAATTTCTCTTCCCCAAAGCCGTCTTTTCATCCTGAAATTGTAATGTTTCAACACTGTTGGAAGTTCATCTTAAAACATTTTAAACTGACGTCTTTATTCTTTTTATCTCTAACGTGTACCAGTTCTAACGAAGCCCACCTAACGCTGTATCTGAAAAAGCACCAAATTCGTCTTTAAAATTTCACCCCTCCTCACCAAGCTTAAAGGTTATTCCACGCAGCAAGGTTCTGTTTTTTAGGAGATGGACAGCATTTTATTCATAACTATTTTTTCTTTGAAAAAAATATCAGGTTAGAAGTAAGACTTGCCACTTTTGTTCTTTTTACCTTAAGAAAGGACACCCATTTCGGTTTAATTTGTGTAGTTGGTATGGGGTCATTTCACCGATTACACTGCTTTAAAATAAGTAGTGATTAGAATGCCAGGGTGACTCTTCTAAAAGATTGAAGCCTTTGGTTAAGTCAGTGCTGTAAACAAACCCTTTAGACTGTGTGAGTGCCAGCTTCAAGTTGGACAACTCTTAATTTGAAATTCCTGACTCAGATCATCATATGAGCTGTTCGCCATTATCTTAATTTCTTAAATTCATGATAATTCCCATTTGGAAGTATTTTTGGACTGTAAATGGAATTTTACATTTATAGAACCAACTTGATATTAAGTTAAATCATGCTTTCCAGCTTTTTTTGGGGGGGGATAATTTTGAACACTTGTTTTTAATCACAAGTGGAAGAAAAAAATTACAGGATGGAGAAAGTGTGAGAAAAGGAGAATAAGTTTTGTAGTGGAATTTTTCACTCTTTGTATGTCTGTATTAATTGACAATATTATGCACGTTTAATTTTCTCAGAGGTAATTTAGAATATTACAGTACTGCTGCCAGCTAACTTAAGATATTTTCTTATGTAATGAAAAATGTGTACAGTGTTCTCATTTTTATCTATGAGTTGCAGTGTTTTCACTTTATTTCAACATTTTCCTAAGGGAATTTGCACTGGAGTTAAATGTTAGGGCAATTTCGATTATTGTATACCTATGAAGGAGATGTTGCAGTACCCACTTTATAAAGAAGGAAACAGAGGCTCAGGGTCCGTTGAAACCTAGATCTATGTAATTGCAGGTCCTGTACTCGCTGTTGGTCATTTTGTCATGCTGACACATTTCTCATGGAGGGTCCACTACTACAGTTTGAGAATTTTGGACTCCCCCATAACTGTTCTGCAGAGAGGGTTCCCCATCCTCCCCCCCCCCCAAAAAAAAAAAACTTATTTGAGTGCTTCTTATTTTAACAGGAGTCAGGATTCCCTGGCCCTAATACAGCTTGGCTCCTAGAGAAATGTGTGGAATGTTCTCATAGCCTTCTCCATTTCTTTGATTGCAAAGGCAGTATGATCAGAGTTGAAGTTTCTAGTCTATTATTTTACACAACAAATACTAAACACAACTGGCTCCAGGAATTCACAAAGATGCAGGAAATATCATCAGGACATTGATAGAGTTTACAGAAATTGAGCTGACAAATGTATGAAAAATTGCAAGGGTGCAAGGCAGTTTTAATTAGATGCAAGATGATACAGAAAATGCTGTAGATATATAAATTCGGGAGTGATTATTTAAGGTTTGGAATGATCACAAAAGACTGAGCAGAGGTCAGACTTGAAAACTTTGTAAAATTTGGATAAGGAGAAAAATGAAGGAAACCCATTCCAAATAGAGGTCTGTGTAGAAAGGGTCAGAAATAACCAAGCTATATTGTATCCAGCACATATGTAATGCTTACTTTATGCCAGTCACTTTTCTGAGCTCTTTGCCCATATTAATTCTTTTATTCTTTATAGCCTTGGGAGGTAAATGTTATTATCTTCCTTTTACAAGGAGGGCAGCTAAAGCAAAGAGAGGTTAATTTGTCTAATGCCACAGAGTTAATAAGAGGTAGATCCAAAATTCATACCTAGACAGCCTGGCTTCGGAATCTGAGCTCTTAACTGTGATGCGTATACTGTCTCTTCATGTAGTATACTTGAATGTCAGTGACTAGAATAATATGACCATACCAGAAAGTCTTTTAAAACCCACTCTTAATTGTTCTCTATGTGCCTCAAAGTATCTTAGATTCTGAGAATATCAAGGCATACGAAGTACAGTGTTATTAGTCCTGTTACTGATCGGTACTCGAGTGCATTGGGAGCAAAGATGTTTGTGGGAGTGGGGGGAAATTCCACAGGAGAGATGAAGTTTCATCTGAGTTATACACAGTACAAAGCAGAATCTGGAAAAGACATTCTAGAGGCAGGGAATAGGATATGTAGATGTAAAAACTCTGAAATAACTGTGTTAGAGAAAGTCTAGTAGTTTGCAGTGGCTTGAACTTAGTGGCTAGGAGTGGCTAGTTGGGAGTGATAAAATGTAGATCACATTGTGAATGGCAAGATGAGGTCAAGTAAAATGAAAGCTTCATTAGATTGTTTGCTCTTCTCTTTAGGTCTATCATGGTGGGATAGCTTAAGGAAAGTCTGAGTAGAGGGGGTTTTTAGAAGAGACTTTACTATTTATTTATTTATTCTTTAATCTCTACATTCAACATGGAGTTTGAACTCATAACCCCTAGATCAAGAGTCACATGCTCTATGGCTGAGTCAGCCAGGCCTCTCCAGAATAGATTTTAAATATTGGAGAAGATAAGTGAGACAGGCACATGAAGCCAAATATTTAGACTCTTAAATAGCTAAAATATTTGGCATTAATATTCACCATTTAAGTTTCCTCTTTTAAGGAAAAGAATGACAAGTTTAAAGTAATGTCATAAATAGATTCATCCACCTATAATGTTAGAATGATTTGGAGGATGGAAAGAGACTGGAAGCAGGAAGGCAGTGATAAGTACTAAGATGGTCAGTGCCTAGATTACATGGGTCATGGTAGTGGGTAGAAAAGAAGAGACAAATGAGAAAGACATCATGAAAGAAGACTGGACAAGCTAGAATTTAATAGATAAGGGACAACAATGGACCCCATTGACTTAGGCAGTTCAAGGAGGGTGGTCTTAGATGGGGTAAAAAGATGAGTACTGTGACTTTTGTAAAAAGCAGGTGCATTTATGTATGTATGTATGTATACAATATGTGTGTATTGTTTTTAGACCTTTCTATTTGAGTCAGAAGCAGAATATCCAAGACAGTGATATATAACTGGAATCAAAAGAAAGTTTCCAGCCAGAATTCTTGAAATTACTTTGTTTGAAGATGATAGTTCAAGTCATACATCTTCAAAGAAGTTAGTATTTTTTAAAAATAGTAGATCCTAGGGCTGCCTGGGTGGCTCAGTCAGTTCAGTGACTGTGTCTTGATTTCCGCTCAGGTCATGATCTCATAGTTCGTGGGTTCAAGGCCTGCGTTGGGGCACTGACAGGGCGGGACCCCTGCTTGGGATTCTCTCTCCCTCTCTGCCCCCCCACAAATAGATAAATAAACTTAAAAAATAAGTAGTAGATCCTAAATAGTCTTGGCTCCATTCATAGCCAGGAGATAAAACCTAGCAGAGAATTCAATGAAGGAGACAGTAAAATAGACAAAGGAAAGATTTCAACAACATAATATTGTTACATAGAAACCAGGAGATAAAAGAAATTCAGGAAGCAAAGATAGTCAACAATATGGAATGTTTCAGAAACACTTTTGATATTGTCACAATGGTTACAGTCTCTTTTATTCTGTCTGACTAGTATATCTTAATGAGATTTAATGAGAAGTTAGCTACTTGATCATGACTTGAGAGCTTCATCTGTTGAAATGTGCCTATAGTATAGATTATCATTTCAAAGCTGTGTATGTAAGCATACCCAGAGCAGGAGCTTTATTCCTTTCAGCACAATAAATCTGTTGTCCGGTTAAAATTTGGGTGTTCTACCTCCAAATTTTCATTTTCTGTTTACTCAGTTTCATCCTCTGCTTTGAGGTAGATTTGTATATTTACTTCTGAATAGTGCATTTCATATAGGTTGTCTGCACAATCTGTTTTTTGTTGGATGTTCTCTAGTATATATTCCCTCACCTCTATTCCCTAACACAAAGTAAACTCATCACAGCTATGTTTCAGATAGTACAGCTCTGGTTTGTACACTGGCATGTGCTGAAATTTTGCCATTGATAATCTTCATTTGACATTTAGAGTCAAAGATGGCATAGCTAATGTGTATGCTGTTTTCTCTGTTTAGAAAAACCTTTATTCATATTTCATATTTGGGCCTTCCTGGGCCCTTTCTGAATTGAGTTCTTCTATATGCTTCTGTAGCATTGGGTGCATAGTCTACCCTGT
This sequence comes from Lynx rufus, assembly GCF_022079265.1. Lineage (NCBI taxonomy): Eukaryota > Metazoa > Chordata > Mammalia > Carnivora > Felidae > Lynx > Lynx rufus. The sequence continues at coordinate 124,393,969 of NW_025814823.1, read as the reverse complement.
AAACTTTGAACTTCTTAAGGTTGTTTATTTGTCTTCAGCTATTATTTGTTAAGTTTTATTTCTTAGGCTGTAGTGAGAGCATGGATGGTTGTCACAATACTCTTTAGGCCTTTTCATATGTCTAAAACAGTGGTAATTTGTAAGAGGCCTTCTTCTCTAAGGTCATAAACATACTCTGTATTTTCTTCCAATACTCTTAAATTTTGCTTTTGCATTTGGGTCCGTAATCAATTTGGAGTGTATGTATCTGTGATGAAGTAGAGCTCTTTATCTTTTTGCTTGTGGAGCCAGCTGTCCCAATACTATTTATTAAATAGTCCTTTATTTCCCCAGTGATAAGAGATGCTTTTTTTTTAATCAGATAATTAAATTCTTAAATGTACATGGGTTATTTCTGGATTTTTTGTTTTGTACCATTGGTAGAATTTTTCATATGCCAATGCCATGCTTTGATTACTATAACATAGTATGTCTTAACAGATGATACAGCAATATTCTGTTTATTTTTCTTTTTGAAAGTAGGTTTTTGGCTATTATCTAATATTTCATATGAAATTTTAAATTGGTTTGTAAATTTCCATAATAAGCCACTTTGCAATTTGGATTAAAATTGTATTGCATTAATATGTTAATTTGTGAAGAACTGATGTCTCTATTATATATATTTTGTTTTTCATTCCATGATATTTAAGTCTTCCTAATGAGCTGTTTAGTAAGGTTTTATACTTTTCTGTATAAAGTTATTACATAGTTGGTTTTTTTTTTTACATAGTTCTTATTAGATTTTTTTTTCTTAGATATATTATAGTTTTTGATGGTGTTGTGAATAGGATTTTTTCTTTTACATTTCTAATTGGTTATTAGTGATGTATAGGAGAGCTGTCTATGTTTTTTGATGATCTTTTGTTTATTAAACTCTCAGTAGTTGTGGTAGTTTGTCATTTGGTTCTCATTCTTTTTCTTAATAGATGGTATTTATACGTTTTTCTTTTTCCATTTTTATATCATATTTATTTGTTCTATTTTTAGTTAAGCCCTCTAGAACAGTATTGAATAAGTGATGACTCCAAGCATCTTGTTTGAATTCTGACTTTGACAAGAATGCATCTAATTTTTTTTTAAGTTTATTTAATTTGAGAGCATGTGAGGGGCAGAGAGAGAGAGAGAATCCCAAGAAGGCTCCCTTATGCGAGCACAGAGCCAGTGCATAGCTCAATCTCATGAACCCTGAGATCATGACCTGAGAGGAAATCAGGAGTCGGATGCTTAACCATGTGAGCCACCCAGGCAGCCCTCTAATTCTTATTTTTAAATATGATGTTTATTGTAGGCTTCTGATAAAGTACTGTGCTACCACAGATGACCATTTATTGAGTACATACTTGTCAGCCAGGTAAGTTTTAAGCACTTCACATTTATTGACTTGCTTAGTCTTCCCAAAAGTCCTAGGTAGTATGTGGGTAGGTGGTAGTGTTATCCTTATTTTACAGGTAAGGAAAATGAAAGTGAGGGATATCAAATAACTTGGCTAAGATGTTATACAAAATTAAGGAGCTGGAATTTGAACATAGGTGGTCGGATTCCAGAATCCATCCTCTTCTTTATTATACTTCATCAAGTGGATGGTCTCTTTCAGTCTTAGTTTTCTGACACTTTGTTGTTATTTTTAAATTTTAAGTGAAGCTTTTGAATATTATCAGATGCTTTTCAAGCATCTATTGGAATGATTATATAGTTTTCTTCTTTTAATAAATATGATGGATAGCCTTGTAATCTTTTTGCATATTGGACTATACTTATATTTTTAGGCTAAATACTTGTTAGTATTTATGGTTTTTGTTTTGTTTTGTGTTCATGTACATTGCTAGAATAAACTTGCAATGCTTTAATTAGGATTTTTCACACCAGTATTCATCATAGTTTGATAATAGTTTTATTATGTAATCCTTGTTTGATTTGTTATCCAAGTGACTGTGCACCTTGGACTCACGGCCAAAGTAGGATAATAAGGATAAGATTTACCCTCCTGCCTGAAACAGCCATAGAATAGGAAAAACACATGAAGCAATGATAAGACACTTGACACTGGATAATGAAAGGCAGTGATCTTGATAGATTGGAAACAAATAAAATGAACCCTATGACTGCACTATCCTAGTACGTTGAGAAACTTTCCAGGCCATGGCATAGGTAGGAATGCAGGGTAAGTCCCATGGATGTGGATTCTCTTGGATTTCCAGAAATGGCCTGGAATAACAAAGGTGCTAGAGTTGACAGAACAGAATACTAGAGAACTCTTGAAAGCTTCAGATGTCCCATTCAGCTGTTCAGCTGAGTACTGACCAGCGCATGCGTGTAAAGAAACATGCCAGGGAAAGAACCTCCTGGAGACGGTAAAGGTAACAGGGTTGATCCTTCCATAGAGACAGGAATGGTAGCTGTCCTCACCAGCCAGGTTGGGAACCAACCCTAATTCCTGGGACATTGGAGAGTACACAGAAGGATCCTGCCTCAGTAGTAGGGAATAAATCGCCCTAGAATAAGCACTGCTCCCATACTACCCAGTGTATTTTTTTTTAATTTTTATTTAAATTCCAGTTAGTTAAAATACAGTATAATATTACTTTCAGGTGTACAATATAGTGATTCAGCACTTACATACAACACCTGGAAGTCATCACAGGTACACTTCTTAATCCCCATTTTCACCTGTCTCCACACCTACCTCCCTTCTAGTAATTGTCAGTTTATTAGCTAGAGTCTATTTCTTGGTTTACCTCTCTTTTTCTCCCCCTTTCTCATTTGTTTTCTTTCTTAAATTCCACATGAGTGAAATCACACAGTATTTGTCTTTCTCTGACTGACTTAATCTTGCTTAGCATAATACTCTTTAGCTCCATCCATGCTGTTGCAAATGGCAAGATTTCATTCTTTTTGATGGCTGAGTAATATTCTGATGTGTATATATACCACATCTTCTTTATTCATCAGTTAGTGGACCCTTAAGCTATTTCATAATTTGGGTATTATAGATAATGCTGCTATAAACATTGGGGTGCATGTATTCCTTTGTATTAATCTTTTTTTTTTTTATTGTTTGGGTAAATACGTAGATACCCGTGCATCTTAAAAGCAAGATGTGAAAGGACCAAACTGTTTCCAAGTAACTTAACTGTGTCATGGAACAAAGCTCAAGAGTATAGAAGTACAGGGGGTACCTGGGTGGCTCAGTCGGTTAAGCATCTGACTTCTGCTCAGGTCATGATCTCACAGTTCATTGGTTCGAGCCCCACCTCGAGTTCTGTGCTGACAGCTCAGAGCCTGGGGCCTGCTTTGGATTCTGTGTCTCCCTCTCTTTGTCCGCCCCACCTCTGGCTTGTGCTCATTCTCTGTATCTCTCAAAAAATAAATAAACATTAAAAAAATTTTTTTCTAGGGGCACCAGGGTGGCTCAGTCAATTGATCATCCGACTTCGGCTCAGGTCATGATCTCGCGGTCTGTGAGTTTGAGCCCTGTGTTGGGGCTCTGTGCTGACAGCTCAGAGCCTGGAGCCTGCTTTGGATTCTCTGTCTCCCTCTCTCTCTGCCCCTTTCCCGCTCATGCTCTGTCTCTCTCTCTGTCAAAAATAAATAAACGTTAAAAAAAATTTTTTTTCTTAACACTGTAGAAATACAAAAAAATCCAATAGCAAATAAGGTGAAATTCAGTGGCATACAGTCAAAAATTATCAGGCATGCAAAGAAGCATGAAAGTACATTATATAATAAGAAAAATTAAAGCTCACCCAGGGCTCACACAGATAAAATTACCAAAGAAATTAGAATAATTATATGACTATGTTCTGTATGTTTAAAAATCTAAGTAAGGTTATAGAAAATATGAAAAAGACCCTATTGAACTTCTAGAGATGACAAATAACATTGTGTAAGATGGAAAATACATAAGTTAGGATTAATGGCAGATTGGACATTGCAGAGGAAGAAATTAGTAAACTTAAAGACATAGCGGTAGAAATTATAAAACCTAGAAAGAAAGAAAAAAATGGACTTACAGCTCACATCACTGAGCTGTGGGACTACTTCAAGTATCCTGATAATACATGTTATTAGAATCCTTAAGGATCGGGGCGCCTGGGTGGCTTGGTTGGTTGGGCATCCAGTGTCAGCTCAGGTAATGATCTCGTGTTTGGTGGGTTCCATCCCTGTGTCAGGCTCTGTGCTGAAAGCTCAGAGCCTGGAGCCTGCTTCAGATTCTGTGTCTCCTTCCTCTCTCTGCCCCTCTCATGCTCATGCCGTCTTTCTCTGTCTCTCAATAATAAATAAAAAACGTTAGAATCCTTAAGGATGGGAGCAGGAGGGTCAGAGATAAATATCTTCAAAGAAGTAATGGCCACATTTTTTCTAGATTTGATGAAAACTATAAACCAGCAGATCTAATAAGCTTATTCAACTCTAAGCATAAGAAACACGAAGAAAACTATACCAAGGTATGTTATAGTCCAGTTGCTCAAAGTTAGTGATAAACTAGTTACAAAAAACTTAGATTCGTCCAGCGGAAAATAAGAGACTTCTCATCCAAAAGAAGAAAGACAAGGATGATAGTAGATTTCTCATTAGAAACAGTGCATGCAAGAAGTTAATAGCTACATTTTTAAGTACTGAAAGAAAAAACTATCAATTGAGAATCTATACCCAGTGAAAATATCTATGAAAAGTAATAATGCAATGCTTTTTAGATATATAAAGACTTAATCACCAAGAGACCCACACTACAAGTGTGACTACAAGCAGACTCACACTACAAGACCCACTACAAGTGGGGGTCTGCTGCCATATACACACACACACACACACACACACACACACACACACACACACACACAGTCTTTCAGGCAGAATGAAAGTATCAGATGAAATGTGGACCCAGACAAAGGATGAAAAACTCTGGAAATGGTAGTGATATGGATAAATATACAAGATTTTTATATTATTTAGTCTTCTCTTACAATAATTATTTTAAAAAATAGTGACAGCATGGTTTATAATATTTGTAAACTACATGTGAAGTTTATAAAATATACAAAAGTAAGTTGTATGGCAAAAATAGTATAAAGATCAAGAGGAGAGAAATGGATGTATGCTGTTTTATACTTTACTGTGCATGAGGTGCTGTAATATCACTTGTAGACTAATAAGTTGTCTATACTATACTGTGTGTACTATAAACCTTAAAGTAACCACTAAGATAACAAAACAAAGATTTAATAGCTTATAAGCTAACAAGGAAGACAAAATGGAAATGATAAAAAAAAAAAGTAATTAAGTGAACACATGACAGTAAAAGAAGAAAAGGGAAACAAGAGGTTAAATAAGTAAAAAACAAATACAAAGATGATAGCTTTCAGCCCAACTGTTTCAATAATGATATTAAATGTAAGTGGCCTAGATACCCAATAAAGGCAGAGGTTGTCAGATTAGATACAACTGTATCCTGGTTACCAAAACAAATAAAATGCAACAAAAGACAAACGGTGCTCTTTAAATATGAAGAAACAAACAGGTTAAATATAAAAGAATGGGGAAAGATATACCATAACACTAATGAAGAGAAGGTTAGATTGTCTATAATGTCAAGGTAGATTTCAGAGCAAAGAATATTACCATTGGTAAAGAACATCATTGCACAATGATGGAAGAGTCAATTCATCAGGAAGACCTTATATTTATGTGCCTAATAATGTAGCTTCAAAATATATAGGACAAAATCTGAAAGAACTGCAAGAAGAAATAAAGTCAGAGTTCTGTTTGGGGATATCAATACCCCCTTTTCAATAATTGATAGAGGAAGTAGAAAATTACTAAAGATATAGAAGATTTGAATAATACTGTCAATGAGATTGACGTTTATATAACACTCCATCCAGCAAAAGCATTGCTTTTTAAGTACACCCAGAACACTGATATCAAGACTTAAAGCTACGGTCATCAAGACTGGAATAGTTGTATAAAGATAAGCAAATACATCATGCCACAGAATAGAGCAGGAATTGGATAATTAGCGCTCACAGGGGAAATCTAGGCTGCCTCCTTTTTTTAATAAAGTATTATTAGAATACAGCCACACCCATTTGTTTATGTATTACCTATGGCTGCTTTTGTGCCACAACAACAGATTGGGTAGTTCCAGCAGATATCTTGTGATCTACAAACCCTAAAACATTTATTCTCTCTGGCCCTTTACATAAAATGTTTACCCAGCCATGGAATAAAGATTACCGAAACAGACTCACACATATATTGACAGTTGATTTTTGATGAAAGTATAAAGGTAATTCACTTGAGAAAGGGTAGTTTTTCTACATACAGTTCGGATGTATTGGCTATTCATATGTAAAGAAAATAACTTGAATACCTACTTTATACCATATATAGAAATTATTTTGAAATAGTTGATAGACCTGAATATAAAACCTAAAACTATCAAACTTTTAGCTAGAAAACATAGGAAAAAACCTTTGGGACTTTGAGGTAGGCAAAGATTTCTTAGATACAGTAATTAGATACCAAAAGATTAGTGCTTAGATACCAAAAACACTAGTTCATAAATTGGACTTCATTAGAATGAATATTTCTGATCTTTAAAAAGAATTAATAGAATGGAAAGATAAGCCACAGATTGGGAGAATATACTTAAAAGAATTTTCTAATAAAGACCGTATATGTAGAATATGTATATATTTTTTAATTTTTTTAACATTTATTTATTTTTGAGAGACAGAACTTGAGCAGAGGAGGGGCAGAGGGAGGGAGACAGAATCCGAAGCAGACTCCAGGCTCTGAGCTATCAGCACAGAGCCCAACGTGGTGCTCAAACCCATGAACTGTGAGATCATGACCTAGTCAAAGTCAGACACTTAACTGACTGAGCCACCCAGGCATCTATATATATATTCATATATATAGATGGGGTTTTTTTTGTAATGTTTATTTTTGAAAGAGTGTGAGTGGGGGAGGGGCAGAGAGCCGGAGACACAGAATCTGAAGTAGGCTCCAGGCTCTGAGCCGTCAACACACAGCCCGACGCTGGGCTTGAACCCGTGAACTGTGAGATCGTGACCTGAGGTGAAGTCAGATGCTTAACCGACTGAGCCACCAAGGCACCCCTAGAATATATTTTTAAAACTTTGTAAACATAGTAATGAAAAAACAACAAATGCAATTTAAAAATGAGCAAAATATTCGGACACATCACCAAAGAAGAATATGAATAAATATATACCTACCATATATATGACCTAGCTATTAAACTAGCTATTTTCCAAAGAGAAATGAAAGCTTTGTCCCACCAGACTTGGGACTGGTTATATTATAGTATATTTTTTCCACTAATATATTATGTACCAGCTTACAACAAGGAAGTCAGTTTATCCATCCAACAAATATATTGAGGTACTTACCATTCTAGGTATGATTCTTGTTGCTAGGAGCATAGTTGAGAACAAAACACACAGAATTTCTTGCCTAATTTGCTTGCTTTCTATTTTAGGTGCACAGTGTATTAGTTTCCCAGGGCTGCTGTAACAAAATGGGACAAGCTGGATGACTTAAAAAACAATAAAAGTTTATTAAGTTATTCTCGTAAGAGAAGTTTATTCTCTTACGGTTCTGGAGGCCAGAAGTCCTTCTGAAACTCTCGATAAAATCTTTGCCTCTTCCCTCTTCGTAGCTTCTGGTGGTAGCCAATCCCTGCCTGTGTTGTCACATGGCATTGTGCTTGTGTGTTTTGTCTTATAATGACAAGCAACCAGTATTAAGGGCCACTCCATTATGATATGTTAACTATTTATATCTGCCACAGCCCTATTTCTAAATAGGGTCATATTATGAGATACTGGGGGTTAGGAGATCAACATGTCGTTCAGGAGGAAAACACAATTCAACCCATAACAGCCAATAAACAAAATAAGTAAATTAAATACTATTTTGGCACACTTTCTGAAGTGTTGGCATACTATGGTCCACAGACCTAATCTAACCTGCATCCTATTTTATTAAATAAGGTTTTATTAGAATTCAGCCATCCCTTGTTTTTTTAATTTAAATCCAAGTTAGTTAACATATAGTGTGCCCATTTGTTTACATATTATCTATAACAGAGTTAACTAGTTGCAACAAAGACCTTAACACACACAAAACCTAAAATAATTATTATTTGGTTCTTTATAAGAAATATTTGCCAAGCTGTTTTAAAAAGTATTAAGTGCCATTGAGAAAAAAAAAAAAAAAAACACAGGAAAGGAGGATAAGCAATACTGGGTGGCCAGGGAAAACCTGTATGAGAAGGTGAATTTGAGCAAATGTAATAATCTTTATGTATTGACTTTAGTAAGGGAAAAAAGCAAGTTATAGAACATTTTTGTGAAATAAAGTGTATTTATACAGTATAATTTTAGAATATACAAATAAAAATTTTGCAAGAGTTTCCATCAAATTGTTGACAGTAGTTCTCTGGGGATTATAGAGGACTTGTACATGACATTTTCAACTGCTGTTCACTTGAAAATTTTAAAATAATTATTTCCTTTATATTTTAATATATCATTGTTATAAATTCAGTTTCTTATATATTATTAAATTATATCAAAGTGTTAATATTTGTGAAACAATAATGGAAGATTCAACTCCTTTCCTAAGTTTGAAGTTATCCTTTACATTTCAAAGAAGAACTGCCATTACTTTTACACCAGATTTAACCTAGCTTTGAATTTTAAACTGAGTTTTTATTTGTGTGCATAAAATAGTTTGGCAGTTGAAGAGTTAGTAGTCTTAACTGTTAGTGAAAGGTTAAAAGGTATGATTCTGTTAAAGATTTGTTTTAACTGCTTTTGTCAAATTCAACAAAATGTCCCTTTCATGTTTCTGTGACATTACATGAAAATCAGGGAAGTTTGGACTAGGCACAGAGGGGCTGATAATGTTTCCAAGTATGTATTAAAACAGTAGGATGGGGGAGCCTGAGTGGCCCAGTTGGTTAAGTGTCTGACTTTGGCTCAGATCATGGTTTTGCAGTTTGTGAGTTCGAGCCCACCGTCAGGCTCTGTGCTGACAGCTCAGAGCCTGAAGCCTGCTTAGGATTCTGTCTCCCTCTTTCTGCCCCTCCCCTACTCATGCTCTGTCTCTGTCTCTCAAAAATGAATAAACGTGAAAAAAAAAGGGATGTTTAAATATTGTTATACAGGTGTTTATGGGATTGTTTTATACTGAAAGTCAGAAGGTATCTACAATGGAATACTTTCAGAAAGCCTTATACTAGGCAAGGATTTAAGAAGTAAGCATATGATAAATATTATCAAAGCCAGCTTTCTCTATAAGGCTTTCCTCTCTTTATAGTGAGAATCAATGAAAAGGACATGACTTTTGGAGGCAGAAGACTTAGTTTCACATCCCTACTTCACTTCCTAATTTTGTGATTTGGGTAAGTAACTTAGCCTGTCTTGTTTTTCTTTTGTGAAGTTCCAGTAGTTAATCCTTGCCATTTGAAACCCACTGAATTCAATATCATGAGTGAACCCTAAGGTAAACTATAGACTTAAGTTGCTTATAGTGTGTCATGTAGGTTCAACTTTGGTAGAATGCACCATTCTGGTGAGTGACGTTTATAATGAGAGAGGCTATGCCTGTATGGAGGCCAAGGGTATGGGGGAATTCTTTGTACCTTCCTCTCAATTTTGGTTTAAATGTAAACCTGTTCTAAAAATATAAACTCATAAAAAAATAAAAAAATAGTAACCCCTGCCCTACCTACCTGCTTCTCTAGGATATTAGGAGAGTCAAGTGAAATAATTTACATAAAAGCACTTGTTATAATGTAAAACAGTAGTATAAAAAAGTTATGAATTAGTAATTAGTTATGGAAACCAATTTGACAATTTCATAAAAATATAAATAAATAAAATTAAATTTAAAATAAAAAAAAAGGAATTAGTAATTAGTACTAATGGAATAGAGCAGAGCCAGATAATTTTTAAAATAATAATTAGTTAGGGGTGCCTAGGTGTTTCAGTCAGTTAAGCTTCCGACTTCTGCTCAGGTCATGATCTCATGGTTTGTGAGTTTGAGCCCCTCATTGGGCTCTGTGCTGACAGCTCAGAGCCTGGAGTCTGCTTCCCGTCCCCCGTTTGCTTGCATGTGCTCTCTTTCTCTTTCTCTCAAAAATAAACTTTAAAAAATAAATAAAATAATAATTAGCTAATATAAGTTTGATGGATTTTTTGCAGATTTTTCAGAGTAACACTGTACTATGTATACATGATACCATACTGAAATTTTTCCCATCTTCATCCCTGCCCAGCTTACTCAACAAACATTACTTTGCCTTCTATTTGGCAACTGTAGTTCATCTATTCTGCAATTATAGTAGTAATGTTACTGTAGTAACTAAGTTTATATTGACATTCTTCCTCCCATGAAATCTATATCTATACATATTATTCATGCTTCTTTATTCTGTCCTTGGTTCAAAGTGAAATGAACAAGAGACTCAAAAATCACAATCCACAAATAACAAAAATAATTATAAAAAATAATTATAAAGAACAAAGCTATTAAATATTTATCCATTATAATTCCCATGCATTCTCCCACTTGAGAAAATCCATGGGAATCAAAGTGAATAAGAACAATCAACTATAGAGACAGTGTTGAATTTATTTTATTTTTTACATCATTTATTAACTTTATTACTTTAATAGTTGTGAATTACTTGTGATGCATCTTATAGCACCTTTCAACGCATTACTGTGTTGAACCACCACAGTTGAGGAATTGCCACTGCAGAAGAAGCACTCATTGCTTGGAATAAACATTCTGTGTTTAGTAGTATCTGTGGTTAGTAGTTATGTTTTAGCTCCATAAAATCTTCCAAAATAACATGCAAATATCAAGGAAAATCATTGTTTGCAATGTGGTTATAATATATGTGTAGAAAATTCTGCAAGAGATGAAGGAGGATAATGCTAATAATAGAACTGTAAATTGAATATGTCTTGTCAACAAACTGAAAGGACAGGAACAATAAGCAGGATACTGTCAATTCTGTCCATTTTAAAACAAGATAAGCCCCAAAATTAAGTTGGCGGTATTGCATTTAATATTTTAGCTAGTGCTACTGTGTTTCCATCTCTTAGGTTTGAATTATGAAATTAAGTTCCGTAATGCATGTATCTTCATCACATCTCAATGACAATCCTTTAAAAATTAGGAAACATTGTTTTCTAACTAAAAAATGTGAAACCTAACTTTGCCTGTTTTCCTTTACTTAATGTGTTTGTGGCCCCGCTTAGATAAATCTAGTTGCTTTGTGGTAACTATAAATACCTTCATGGGACCTCTTCTTTTGGAGTTTTGTTGTAAGAATATAGTGCAAAAGTAGAAAGATTGCCCGTTTCCAGGAACCATAGAGAATCCTCTGCACAGTGTGAACAAGGTACTTAGTGGGGGTGGTCAGGATGGCATGACCACATATTGTTCTCCTAACATGCCTTGATATTTTATTTTGTTTTGATGAACACTTGAGTGATGTGGAGTTTTCTCATATGGGACTATTTAAAGTTGGCAAATAAGAGATACAACAGGTGGAGGAAAATGGTTCCTGCGCCTTAACTTTTTTTATACCTTTACCTTGGGAGAATCTAAATAGTTCATGAACATATTGTTTATGGAGTGACTGTTACATGGTAAGGGAGTGCATAAAATCAAGTTAGTATTACTATTTAATAAAAGAATACTTTGTTCCAAATATAGTACTGTGAAGCCCTCACCAAGAAGTAATAGTGTTATTTGGGAGAGTTTATGCATCAAGAATTTTTTAATTTAAATTTAGTTTTTTGGGGGCGCCTGGTGGCTCAGTCAGCTGAGCGTCCAACTTTGGCTCAGGTCACGATCTCACCGTTTGTGAGTTCGAGCCCCGCGTCAGGCTCTGTGCTGACAGCTCAGAGCCTGAAGCCTGCTTGGGAGTCTGTGTCTCCCTCTCTCTCTGCCCCTCCCCTGCTCACGCTCTGTCTCTCCCTCTCTCTCAAAAATAAATAAACATAAAAAAATTTTTAATTTAGTTTTTTTGATTAAGTACTAAAGTCACATAGAAGGTGCAACTAGTATATGGTAGAGAGTCTCCCTCCTACCTAGGTGTCTTACCTCGTGGCAGCCAGTATTTGAATTTTTATCCTTCTGGAGGTGTTTTGTGCATATATAAGGAAATGATTGTGTGTTTTACCTTTTTGTGGTTTCTTCCCACAAATAACAAAAATATACTGTTCTCTACATTAACAGTATTTAAAAATTTTTTTTAATGTTTATTTTTGACAGACAGAGCATGAGCAGGGGAGGGGCAGAGAGAGAGGGAGACACAGAATCCCAAGCAGGCTCCAGGCTCTGAGCTGTCAGCACAGAGCCCGACGCGGGGCTCGAACCCACAGACTGCGAGATCATGACCTGAGTGGAAGTCGGGTGCTCAACTGACTGAGCCACCCAGGCACCCCTACATTAACAGTATTTTAGATATCATTACATATCTGTGGATCTAGAGCTTTCTCATTTTTGTAGGTACATGTATGCTCTATTTGGATGTGCTATAATTTAACTGCTCCCCGATTCACGAATATTTAGGTTGCTTCAGCCTTTTACTATGCTGTAGTTGATAATCTTCTATATGTGTCATTTTGCTCATATCTGTAGTATAAAATACTAGAAATATAATCATTAGATTCAAACATAGGTGTTTTAATTTTGATGGATAATGCAAAACTGAGCATATGCCTTTTGTGCATAGGTTCTTTTCTTGGTTTATAACTGAGTTCTACTTTACAAATAATAAAATTCACAGATTTAAGTGTACAGTTTATTGGGAAGGTTATGCCATTTTATGCTGTAATGTGCAGTGTATGAGACGGCCTTTATGTCGTAGTCTCATAGTCTCAACCTCTCAACAGTCATAACACTGTTGATAATTTTTTAGTTTTTATTTTTTGACCAAAACTAGAAATGATATTGGGTAGTTCTTGTTTTATTTTTTTACTATTTTTACTGTGCAACTTACATGCAATGAAGTCCACAGACCATAACCATAGTCCAAAATAGAGAACATGTCCAGCATCCCAGATTGCTCTCTACTGTCCTCTTCTCCACCCCCCAAAAAAGATAACTCCTATTCTGATCTCTATCACCACATATTACATTTGCCTGATTTTGAGCTTTGTATAAAGGGAATCATGTATACTTTTTGTGTCTGATTGCTTTCTTCTCTATTGTATGTGAGATTCAGTCATTTTGTTTTGAGTACCTGTAATTCTTTTTCATTACTGTGATTTAGTTACTTGAATTTTTCTGTTCCACCATTTCTCTGGTTTTGGGCTTCTACTTTTCACTATTTATGATTAAAACTTGTATGAACATTCCTGTACGTGTCTTTTAGAGGAGTGAGGCACTGATGTCTTTTGGGTATACACCTTGTCCAAGTAGATTTTGCTGGGTTTTTTAAATTGAGTTTTAATTTATAAAGAATAAAATTTATCAATTTTTACTGTACAGTTTGTTAGGATACAATTCCTCATAGGTCTCTTGAAGGTTTGCTTACAACCTTGAAAAATAGGGGTAATGTTTTCCTCCAGAGTAAAAGGCAAGCATGCTTACTGACGTTTGAAAAGATCTGGGTTTTTAAGCTCAGTCTTCTCTCCTGTAACATAACCCACTGTGTGTACAGGTGTTACCTGACTCTCTTCACAATGCTGTGTCGGAATTGGGGCTCAGGCAACTGGCGCAAGAAAATGCTGATAATCTGAAAATGCTGCTCCTGGTGTGAGTAATCAGGTCCTTTGTCTCTGACAACAGGAGTTTCAGGTCTTCTGCCAGTATCCATAGAACTGGCAGGCTAACTTGTTAGCTTGCAAGTAGGGTAAAATCTTAGAGCTTTCACTATTCTTAACACAATTCAGTGAATTTTGACTATTGACTATTTGAATATTAAATGTGTAGTCTTGTCACCACCACACTCAGGTCATAGAACATTCCCATCACCCCAGAAAGTTCCTTTGTGCCTCTTTACATTTATTCCCCTTCCCCACTTCAGCCCCAGTTAGCCCTTTATCTGCCTTCTGTCACCTTAATTTTGCCATTTGTTGAATATCCTGTAAATGGAATTATACAGTACATAGCCTGTTGTGTCTGGCTTCCTTCGTTCCACATGTTTTGAGATTCATTCATGCTATTGCATGTATCACTAGTTCATTCCCTTGTATTGCTGAGTGGTATGCTATTGTATGGATATACGATTGTTTGGGTATTTGTATATCCATTCACCAGTTGATAGACATTTTTTTTAGTTGGGGACTATTATGACTAAAGCTGCTATGAACATTTGAGTAAAAGTCTTCATGTTGACATGTATTTTTAGTTCTCTTGGATACATTCTTAGGAGTGGAAATGCCCAGTGTTATTATGTGCTTTTAACTTGGTAAAGAACTGCCAAATTGTTTTCCAGCGTGTCTCTTTTATCTTGTATTCCTGTCTGGGGTAGTTTTAATTTGCATCTCTCATTATGAGTGAAGTTGAGAGTATCATTTCATATGTTTAAATTACTTGTATTTCCTTTTCTATAAATTGTCTGTTCAGCTCATCTTGCTTGTTTTTCTTCTAGGTGTTGGAATTTTTTAGTGATTTGTAGGCATTCTTCATATATCAGGGGATATTTTTGGTCATGGTATGAATTACAAACTTTTTTTTTTTTTTCCATTTTGGCAAATATCTTTTGAGGTTGGTTTTGGTGGGTTTTGCCATGAAGAAATTTGTCTCTCTGAAGTATTGTCTCACATAGTGTTTACTAATAGTACAAGTCTACACATCAAAGGAAACAGGATTGCTTTTTTAATTGATCTTAAAGTGTAAGTTGTTTTCCATCACTATTTTATTAGCCATAACTCCAGTGGGAATAAAGAAAAATGTTTTGAAGACTTAAATTTGTTTTCTGCATCCTCATAAAATTTTATCACCGTTTAGAAGATGATTATACAGTGGAAGCAAGAGCTTCAGAAATTGTGTTATTATGTGTTGTAAGAGAAAAAATATTAAAGATAATACCATTCTATGTCTTTTACAGAAATATCTAATGCAAGATGTTGACATTGAAAACTTGGATAGTGCAAGCATTGTTTATTTTCTTCACCACTGAATCTGTAGGTAAGATTCATGAAATACCCTTCCTCCCAGCATCACAAATTAGGTTTATATATTTTTATGTAATTTTATAATTAATCTTATGTTTCATAATTATATAATTATTTTTATTTTTTTTCTAGGATCATTATTGAGAGAATAATGCTGTTAAAAATGATTTTGAAATGTAAAAATACTCCTGGTAAATTATAATTTGAGTTGAAACAGTCACCCAGTAATCCTAAATGCTGTTTCTGTATACTGGCAATAACTTTAAGGTGGGGAGGGGAAAAAATATATTGTTGGTTTTGTTGGGTTTTGGTTTTGTTTTTTTTTTTTTCAATTAATACATAGGGGAAAGTCTGTTACATTTAGTGGCCAAAGGTATCACTGAGCAGGAGTGTTATTGTGATACCAGAATAAAGAGGTCACTTGGAGCAGTACTGCTCAAACTAGACCACAACGTGATGCCCATCTGAGAACTGGTTGTTGTTACTGGTCCCCTTAAGTACAGAAATTAAGAATAAATGTTAGAAGTTCTTAACAATTTGACATAGCCATGATACCCAAGCATGTGATCCCTGGACTTGTCTCATCAAAAATGGTACAGAGCAAAGATTGTGAAAGACTGGGGGGAAGAAAAAGCCATACTGATCTTTTCACCACAGATAGTTTGAGAAGCACTGCTATAAATCATCCCCTTTCTAAATCTAGGAATGCAGCTCTTTTTGAACACTTTAAGTGACATAAAGCTTATTTTGAAAATTGTTGCTATTTGAGAAATCTTTCCTTATTCTGAAGCCCAAATTTTTCTCCTTGAAATGTTTTCCCATTAACCCTAGTTCTAGACTACTCCCACTTTCTCTTCCCACTGTTCAACTCTTCACATATTGAAGAACTGTGTTTATGTGTCTCTTGAGGCCTCTCTTCCCCAAATTGAACTTACGCAGTTATCCTAATTATTTTTTACAGCCTTGGCTTCTAACCCTGTACATGCTGATTACACTTCTCATTCTTCCTTTGGTTGCCCATAGCACCTTCAAAATACTAGACCATCCCACCTCTCACACTTACCAGCTGTAGGACTTTGGCCAGTTGCTTAATCTGTGCCTCAGTTTCCTGATCTATGAGATGGGAATAATAATGGTTCCTAACTCCTAGGGTTATTATGGAGATTAAATGAATTATTATACAGAAGGCATCTGGACGGTGCCTGGCCCATAGTAAACATTATAAAAAGGATAGTAATTATATAATTATTACTGAGGTTTGAATAAAATACACTTAAAAAAGTGAATTTAATGTACCAAAACTGGACTTGGTCTGAGTATAGTAATTTTATAATTTACTTTGATCTAAATATCATTTTTATTCAATCAACATAGTTTTTTCCAGCTAAGATGGACTGTAGTTTCATGTTAAGCTACTAGCCAGTGAAAATTCTTAAGTTATTTTCACATGAATTACTTTTAAGCCATTTCTCCCTTACCCTGTATTTATTTCATATCAGCCTGAATGGGAGGTATTTTCCTCTCTGGCATAGTTCATTATCTTGGTTTTAGCCTACTGGTCTATTTTTTCAATATAATTTTAATCCTAACATTATGATCCAAAGTGTTGTCAATCCTTCATAGTCTTGTCCTTTGCTAATTTGATAAGTGTGGATGTCTCTCTGTTTTCTGCCAAGTTATCAATAAATATGTTCAGAATAACAGGACCACGTTATTGCTGTTTCACAAATTACTCTAAAACTTTAGGCTTAAAATGGCAATCATTATTATTTCTCACGGTTTGTGTGTCATGAATAAAATAGCTGGACTGTTCATCTTTGCTGTATGATATCTGGGACCTCAGTTGGAGTATTCTAAGATTGGGAACTAGAATCATGTGAAGGCACATTCATTTATATGTCTGGTGTTGTTGCTGGCTGTAGTTTGAGGACTTTGCTGGGCTTGTTGGCCAGAACAGTGCATGTAGTCTCCCCATGTGACCTTGGCTCACCCGCAACATGTGGCTGGGTTCCAAGGACAAATGTTCTAAAAGAGAAAAAGAGAGCTAGTCAAAAGTTGTATTCATTTAATGATCTAGCCTTGGAAGTCACATAGTACACTCCATTAGCTGAGGCAGATCGGAGGGCCATTAGTACCCACACAGATCTGAGGGCAGGAGTTGACCCCATTTCTTTGTGGAAGGAGTATCAGTCACATTGTAAGAAGAGCACGTGGGATGGGATAAATATATAGGTGTGACCATGTTTGGAAAATACAATCTGGCACAAGGGCTAAGAGCAGGCACTTGAGCCTACTCAACTCAAGACCTTTCTCACGCTGACTTTTCTTGTGGTATTTTTTATATTTGAGTAATCAACCAATTAAGATTCAATTTAGTTTGAACCAATGGAATTTCTGTTTTTGTAACTCAGGAACAACCAAATAACAGTTTTGTAATGTTCATGCTATATTACATGTTATAGTATATTCTAATCCACATTTCTTCATCTTGTCTATGTAATTACCCCAACTAACTTTCTCAGATGCTTAAAAATTAAAATGCTTTCTTTCTAAACAATTTAATCTCAAATAACCTGGTAGCCCTGTAAAAATGGTATTAATTTAGCATAGGATGATTTTAATGAACCTGTATTTCACTTTGGAACATTTGTTCATTTTTGGTATTTCTCTTATTTTGTGTGTTTAAAAAGTATTAATACTGAGCCTGTAGTTGTGTCTCATGTAGTTCTGTAAAGTGTATTGTATACTTACTGTTCCTTATAATTACTTTAGAGAAAGTAAAATAGGAGCGATTTTACCAAGGAATAAAGTGAGGTCTAGGGATTTGTAAGGACTGGCCCACTATCAGAGTAACTTGTTAGTACCCCACAAGATGAAGTTCCATACAATTGGAAGTTTAGAGTAATGCACTGGGATTTACTGTAAACATAAATAAATAATAGCAAGGTCATGTAAACATCCCACATTATGAGTTTTGAAACAAAGAAATACACATTCCTACTCTGGGCATTATAGGCTTTATGAGAGTCCAGGATTCCATTTTGGAGTACAGTTTTGACTGCAAAAAACTGTTTTTAATTCTTCCTGATGACTTTGAGAGAACCTTCCAGACCCTATCAGTGTGACTTGATTGTCTCTGGAGATTAATAATAATGATGATAGGCTGCCATTTATTGGTAGACTGTTGAATATCAGGCATTGAGATAGATGTTTTACATAAGTAATTTTTAATCTCAGAAACACTTGTTTAGTAACTTCATTTTCCAGGTGAAAAAAACTGAAGCTCAGTTAGGATAGGTAACCACCCGAGAACCCATTGGCAAATGGGATTTTCTAGGGAAAGCTGCCTTACATTTCTGGGCAGTGAGGCTAGAATCATGCCAAGTAGTTGGGAATTTTATGTTGATGGTAGCAGGAAACCATTAAATAATTTAAAATAGGGAAATAACATGATCATTTTGAATAGTAACTCGGGTAGTAGTATGCAGGATAAACTGGAAGGAGGTCAGGCCGTGGTGTAATGGCCTGAGCTTCAGCAGACAAAATAGGGCTGGTAAGAAAGTGGTTGATAAACATATTAAGAATCTGGAGCCAACAAGACTCAATGCAGTGTTGTTAAGTTGGAAGTTGGAGGAATCTAATTAGAGACATTGAAGGTGACTGCAGGGTATCTGGCCTAGATCACTGGATGCACATGGTGCTCTGAGCAGAGATAGAGAAATAATAAGTTTAAAGGGAACTGTGGTACATATATATTTAGATATGTTCACCTTAGAGTACTTACAGAAAATCTCACATGGGTATGTATTTCAAGCTATTGAAAACAGTAGGAAGTTAGAGCTGGAGATAGGGATTTAGTTTTCATCCGCGTGGAATTGAGTATAGTTAAAGCATATAGTTGTGGTATAGTTATTTTTTCATGCGGTCTGATTTTTTTGTTTTTTAATATGGGATTTTATCCCATATACTTACTGCTAAAACATGTATTTGGTCATCTTGTTCTAGTCTCCATGGTTTTTTTGTTCCCTTGCTGTTTACTTTGTTGTCTGAATTTTGTTAAATGAACATGCATACTATCTTCCCTGCCCCCATCTACCCGCCCAACACCATTCAGGACTGGAGAGCAGAACCTACCACTGCCTCTTTTCTGGAGGGTTTAATTTAGACCTTGGGTCTGAATCAAGGAACAGGATTGGTGGTGGAATAAGTCTGAATCATGCTGCAGGCAGTCTGTGTTTCCTAAAGTAAAGTTGGAATAACTATCAAAAGGGCTGAAGCTTACATACATTTTTCTTTTCATTAGCCTTATAATTTGTGTATTTCTTTACAAATTTAGGCATTGAATTCTGGCCATGTTTTGTTTTGTTTTTTACTGTGTGTTCCTTTTTTCCTGTCTTTAGAGATAATTTATTCAATATTGAGGGACTGCTTTGATATAAAATACCATTTTGTACCAGAATAATTCAGTCCATTTTTATATTTTCTGTTGTTCCTTTTCAGGTGAACTTCTAGAGCCATGTGGTCATATCAAACCTGAATCTCCAGTTGTACAACTTGGTTCTAATTTCACTGCAGTTTGTGTGCTAAAGGAAAAATGCATGGATTATTTTCATGTAAATGCTAATTACATTTTCTGGAAAACAAACCATGTTACTGTTCCTAAAGAACAATATACCATCATAAACAGAACAGCATCTAGTGTCACATTTACAGATATATCTTTATTAAATATTCAACTCACTTGCAACATTCGTACATTTGGACAGATTGATCAGAATGTTTATGGAATCAGAATAATTTCAGGCTGTAAGTTTTGTTTTTGCCTTATTTCAGACTTTGTTATGACTGTTGAATTACATTTGTAATGTCTGTTGGATTTTATGAAATGTGGCAGTCTGTTGGCTTAGTGACTTTTGGACATAATTAATTAAAAAAAATGTTTTGAAGCGGAACTATATTTGCATTAATAATATACAAAAAGCCTGAAGAGTAACGTAAGTTTTCTCTTTTATGAAAGTCAGGTATCCATCAGTTTTCTAAAAAAATGTTTTGACATGAGACCCACAAAACATTGTTGAAGTTTATGAATGTAGTCATAGTAACTTTCAGTATCCCTTAATTGCCGAGAAGATGCACATATAAAGCAACTAACTGGCGAAAGTGAAGAAATACTGGAGAAAGTCCTATGTCAGAGTAAATAAACTTAGTGTGACCCAAGAGTGGATTATCAAATTTATGGATACCCAAAACCATAATTTTGGGATTTGCTTTTCCTCCAGCAGAGTTTTGGAAAGTAATAGGAAGAGAAATATAATTATTTTTGTTTCCATTTAATTGCCTTTAATAACATATGCAGTATTATTAAAATAAACTTCATGGAGAAATCAGTTAATATTGACATCCAGTTATAAATGAAAATTGATTTTGTGTAGACAATTTGAAACATGAGTTATGACAGTTAGTATAGAAAATATGTATTATTTAATCTAAAAAGTATGAGTGCAAATAGAAAAGATTCGTTTTTTAGTCATCAGTCTTCTATACTTTTTGCTTAGGTTTGTTAATTTATCATCTCATTTAGGTTTTAAATATCTTGGGTAGTATATAAATTGTATGTTATTTGTGGTCAAAAAGCTTTTTGAAATTTGCTGATTTTTCCCTATTAGTGCCTCCAGAAAAACCTAAAAACTTGAGTTGCATTGTAAATGAAGGAAAGAAAATGATGTGTCAGTGGGATCCTGGAAGGGAAACATACCTGGAAACAAACTTCACTTTAAAATCTGAATGGCAAGTTGTTCTTGTTTTTTTTATGTTAAATTTAGTAAATTAGTCATTTGTGCTGGAGTTTTTATTTCTTCAAGTAGAAATATTAAATGCAAAATTCTAAACATTTTTTCATTTTAATGCTTGTTTGTTTATTTATTTGTTTGTTTTGAGAGTCAGCAAGCGAGAGCACAAGCAGGGAAGGGGCAGAGAAAGAGGGAGAGCCAAGCAGGCTTTATATTGTCAGCATAGAGCCCTATGTGAGACTCGAACTTCTCACCTGAGCCAAAGTCAAGAGTCGGACACTTAACCCACTGAGCCACCCAGGTGTCTCAGATTTTTAGACATTTGTTTAAGCTTTTATTTTAGGACATCTGAAACATTTAAAAGTGGAAAGAATAGTATAATAAATCCCCATTGTGTTTATCATCCAGCTTTAGTAATGATGAGCTCATGACCAATCTTATATATATCCCACCCCAGATTATCTTAAAATCTCAGACATCATATCATCTCATCCATAAATATTTCAGTACATATCTCTAAAAGATAAGGACCCTTTTTTAAGACCCATAACTACCGGGGCACCTGGGTAGCCCAGTCAGTTTAAGCAGCCAACTTCAGCTCAGGTTATGATCTCACTGTTCATGAGTTTGAGCCCCGTGTTGGGCTCTGCACTGACAGCTCAGAGCCTGGAGCCTGCTTCCAATTCTGTGTCTCCCTCTCCCTTTCTCCCTTTCCCCTTTTCACGCTCTGTCTCTCAAAACTGAGTAAACTTTTTTTTTTTAAAGTACCCATAACTACATACCATTATTATACTGCAATAGAATTGAAAATACTTCAGTATATCGTTGCATTTTCAGTTAGTATCATGTCTCATGATATATAAGTATATACATCTTTTTAATATTTTTTTAGTATAGTTGACACAGTTTTAAAATAGTTTGAGCTGTACAATATAGTGATTCAAATTCTGTATACCTTGTGCAGTGCTCACCATAAGCATAGCTACCATCTGTCATACACTATGACATTATCATTGACTGTATTACCTGTGCTCTGTCATGAATATACCTATATATTTTTACATGTGTTCAAATCACAATCTAAATAATCTCTATGCATTGCAAATTAATAACGTTTTATAAGTTTGTCTTTACCATAGGTTCCACCTGGTTTTCTCTTCTTTCTTCTTCTTTGCAATTCAGTTGTTAAAGTTGCAGTTACACATTGTTTAACATGTTCCTTTGTGCCATCCTAAAAATTGCTGTTACATCTAGACAATCAGATTTGTGTGTGGTACCTTTTTCTTTCTTTTTTTTTTTTTCAAAAGTAATTTGTAAGGGTGGTATATACCTCCAGTCAGGAACCACCACATAGTGTTTGACTCTTTTTCTCTTTTTCCTCTTTGTTTTTTTTCCTAAAGGTACACACCACCTTTTATCTTGATTTAAACTGGAGTAATAAGCAGTTAGACAATTTATGTCTACTCTTTCTGACAGTCATTTTTATCTTTTCCAATCCTATTGTGAAATAATTGATATACATCACTGTGTAAGTTTAAGGCGCATAGCGTGGTGGTTTGATTTACATGTACTGTGAAATGATTACCACAATAGGTTTATCTAACATCCAACTTTTCATATTGGTATAATTTTTTTAAAGAGGAAAAAAAATTTCTCCTTGTGGTAACTTATAAGATTTATTCAACATCTTCCCTGTGTATCATACAGTAGTGTTGGCTATGGTCATGTTGTACATTATATCCCTAGTACTTAGTATCTTAAAACTAGAAGTTTGTACCTTTTGACTACCTTCCTCCAATTTCCCCTCGCTCCTCCCACCGCCTTTGGTAACCACAGATTTGATCTCTTTTTTGTGTGAGTTTTATCTTGTTTGTTTGTTTTAGATTCCACAAACAAGTGAAATAATAAGTATTTTTCTTTCTCTTATGTCACTTAGCATAATGCCTTCAAGGTCTATCCCTGTTGTCGCAGACAAGGAAAAGATTAATTTTTTAGTCACCAGTCTTTTATTATGTCCATGTCCATACTTTTTGCTTGGGTTTGTTATTTGTCATCTAATTTAGATTGTAAATGTCTTGGATAGTATGCAAATTATATGTTATTTGTGGTTACAAAAGTTTTTGAAAATTGCTGATTTTTCCCTTTTATTGCATCCAGAAAAAAACTTTAAAATTTGAGTTGCATTGTGAATAAAGGAAAGAAAATGATGTGTCAGTGGGATCCTTGTTTTTCATGGGTGAATAATATTCCATTGTATATATAAACCACACTTTCTTTATCCATTCATCCATTGATGGACCCGTACGTTGTTTCCATACTTTGGCTGTTACAAATAATGCTTCTGTGAACAGGGTGTGCAGATATCTTTTCAAGTTAGCAGTTTTTATTCATTTGGATGTATTCCCAGAAGTGAAATTGCTGGATCATGTGTGGTAGTTTTATTTTTAATTTTTTTAAGATCCTACATAATGTTTTTCATAGCGGCTGTAGCAATTTTCAGTTTCACCAACAGTGCATATGAGTTCCCTTTTCTCCACATGCAGGCCAGCATTTATTATCTCTTACCTTTTTGAAGATGGCCCTTCTAATAGGCATGTGGTGATATCTTATTATGGTTTTAATTAAAATTCTTCTCATAACAAGTGATGTTGAGCATCTTTTAATGTACCTGCCGCCCTTCCATTTATCATCTTTTGAGAAAAATCTAGTCAGGTCTTTTGTCAATTTTTTATTTGGGTTATTTGGTTTTTTGCTGTTGAGTTGGATGAGTTCTTTATATATTAAGAATATTAACCCCTTATCAGATTTGTGGTTTCCACGTATTTTTTTCCTGTTCTTTAGGTTGTCTTTTCACTCTGTTGATGGTTTCTGTGCAGAAGATTTTTAGTTTATGTAGTTCCGCCTACCTATTTTTTATTTTTGCTTGGGCTTTGAGTGTTGTATCCAAAAAAATCTTTTCCAAGATCCATGTCAAGCAGCTTCATTCTTGTGTTTTCTTTTAAGAGTTTCATGGTTTGAGGTCATACGTTTAAGTCTTCAATTTTTTGTTAATTTTTGTGAATGGTATAGGATAAGGGTATAATTTCATTCTTTTGTATGTGAATATCCAGTTATTCCAGCACTATTTATTGTGAAGAGGGTCTTCTCTGTCAGGTATTCTTGGCTTCCTACTCAAGTATTAGTTAGCATAATTAGTTGATTTTGACAATCTATGATATTAGCTCTGTCTTGTCTTTTCTACCTTGATACCTGTAATTTGAGAGGAATCCTGTAGTTTGCATTTGAATGACTTAAATATACTTTAGTTTCACTTTTTGATATGACCCAAGGAAGCACTAATAGGTTTTGAGTGTTGCTTATGTGTTTGAGAAGCCTGAAGTCATTAAGATAGGTTAATCTAACATGGGGCTCCGGGGTGGCTCATTTGGGTTAGGAATCAGACTAGAGCTTTCTAGAGTAGGACTCTGCTGGCAGCTGGGAGCCGCTTCAGATTGTGTGTGTGTGTGTGCGTGTGTGTGTGTGCCCTTCCCCTGCTCACACACTCTCTCTCAAAAATAAAAACATTTAAAGAAAAAAAACAACAAGAAAACCTAACATCAAATTGGAAGCCAAGTAACTTGCACAGGAGGAATATATAGAGAATATTGGGTGGTTTGGCTAGAGCATAATTATAATTAGGGCAGGGTGCATAGGCTAGATTTTCTGGTTTTCAAAAATTGGAATTACAATAAAAACTTTTTGTGGTAGTTCAGTTTTCAGTAGCAAATGTGTATGTAGAGGATCTTATTAAAATTGAGACTTATTTGAAAAAAAAAGTCGATTTCTTTGACTATTCAAAGTCTTTTCTGTTTCCACATAAATTTTAGGAGTGTTTTCCTCTACTTTTGTATAAAGAAAAAAGCCATTGGAATTTTGATAACGATTGCATTGAATCTACAGATGGCTTTTGGTGGTGATAACATTTTAACAATATTCTTTGAATTCATAAACACAGAATACCTTTCTTATTGTGTCTTCTTTGATTTCTTTCATTAGTATCTTGTAGTTTTCAGAGTAGAGATCTTTCACCTCCCTAGTTAAATTTATTTCTATTTTATTTTTTTGATGCTATTGTAAATGGGATAAATTTATTTCTTTTTCAGAAAATTCTTTGTAAGTGTAAAAATACCGCTACTGATTTTTGTGTTTTAATTTTGAATCCTACAACTTTACTGAATTCCTTGATTAGATCTAACAGATGTTTTGGTTGAGGATTTTTGCTTTTCTGATACCAAGATTGAACAGTGGTTTCAGGTGTGTTGTCAGCTCAATCCATTGATTATAAAATTTCCCATTCTTTTTTTCTTTTTCTTTTTTTTTTTTTTTTTTTTTTGCAAAGACAGGTTTTGTGTACTGGACCTGGCTTTGACATGACTGACACACTCTGCAGACACAAGTAAAAATTGATTATAAACAAACTGTTCTTGACAGCAGTTTTTATCAAAGCTGGAAGAACTTTGCAGTGAACGTTTATACAGACCCATCACCTAGATCCTGCAATTAGCATTTTACTGTATTTGTTTTATCACACAAATGTGTATCTATGCATCCTTCTTTTCACCTTTTTTAATGCATTTCAAAGTGAGTTGCAGAAATTAGTATACTTCACCCTTACACGCTTCAGTGTTTACATCATTAATTAAATGTAATTAACTAGACAGTCACCCATAGCTTTTGTGTTTTCATAAAATTTATGTGCATCTTAAAAATACATACTTTATTATTAGTCAGTGAGTTTTGGCTACTACATACAGCTATGTAACTCAGACTCATATCAAGATTTAAAACATAATCATACCCCCAGAAAGTTCACTTATGCTCCTTCCCAGTCAGTCCTAGCCACCACCCTGTCTCACCCCATCCCACAGGGCAGCTACCTGTCAGATTTTCTTCACTGTAGATTTTTGCTTGTTCTGAATGTCATGTAATCATACAGTATGTACTCTTCTGTGAATGGTTTTTATGACTCAGCAGGATGTTTTGGCAATTAAACCGTGTTGCTTCCCGTTAGTGTTTCACTTAAAGGTTTGAGCCATCATCAGTGATCATTGTTTGTACATGAGGTACAAAATAGTGGTATTCCATCTTTTTTTTAAAGTGGATATACTCAAAACTTCCTTTGATCAATCATTGGTTACCCTTAGGTACACAGTTCTTAGAAGGAAAATGGTATTGGTATTTTTCCCTTTACAACTAGTTTTATGATGACTTAGTTCCCTGGCATCCTCCAAAGGTAAATAATGAAGGGTTTATCCCTTCATTATGAATTCATATTTAAATATATTTGATGTGTTTCGGTCCATTACCATTTTTCTTGGTACTCACATTGTCCCATTTTGGTTCAGAGGAACTTCCTCAGGTTGGCTCTTCCTTTGACTTTACTCATTAGTCTTTGACAGCTTTCTTCATTTCTGATATGATGTGATTTTCCAAGTTCATTTTCTAAGTTCATATGTTGTGCCTCAGACCTAGAATCAGCCATTTCCCAAGTAGCCATGTTTCCATTTAGTAGGAAATACCATTTCAGGACTACAGTCTGGGTGCTAGGGGAACTTACTGGTACTGGGTTGTTGTTTCTTGGCTTTTTTGGCAGAAAGAACTGGGAAGTGTCTTTAAGGTAAAATACATCATGAACTAATACCAGTGTTTCCGATTTAAAATCTGGACTGTTTTTACGTAATTTCATTCATCTGACATCTACATCTCCTTTCTTCGCTGCTGAAAACCTTAGTTTCCAACAACACCAATATAATTATTCATTTGCTTTAACTCACAGTAAACACAAGAGCTGCAGAATAACAATGCCAATATCAGCACCAACAATAGGAATACTAAGCATTATAAGATTATTTTTCTTTCATTAAGGATATAGTTAAATTGCTGTCTTAAAGTTACTTAAAATAATTTTCTCTGTGTTACAGCACCAACTCAACGTCATAGTTCATGTATTTCATTTTGCTTTTGATTTTTAGGAATTTTTTTAACTGACATAATATACAGTATCCTGTTGGAGGTATACCTCAGTAATTCATAGAAGTTACCTGTTTTGTTTTGGATTTCACTTACCCTTCTATTTAAAAAAAAAAAAGTGTGTGTGTGTGTGTGTGTGTTTAATTGATGTATAACTTAAACATAGGTGAGTAAATATTATAGTATCATTTAAACTTTGGTGATAAAAATTAGAAAGTGGTTGCCTGGGTTTGACTGTAAAGAGGCTAAGGGAATTTTCTGGGGTGACAGAAATTCTTATGCCTATCCTCCTGTCACCTCATAACATATTGTGCTTAGAAAAGGCATACTGTGCTTGAAGAAAGACATCACAGGTACAGTAAGGATCCTGTTTCAGAAATGGAAAGAAACGGTAGTAAGATTACAAGAAATAGATTTTTAGAGACAGGTCACTGAAGATAGAGCATGGTATTATAAATGTAATGTCCTTGGAGTAAAAATTTGAAAATAATTTTGTGTTGTAAGGTATAAATCAAACTCAAGTTTTAGAGAAAATTTATTTGTTTTTAATGATCAATTTATTTCATACTTATAATTCATTTATTTTAAGCAGTAATAATCTGGGTCTCATCAAATAACATTTTTCACTCTAATGTTTTGAAATCTATTTTTAATGACCGGTTCTTCGATTTTTGTATTTAGGGCAACGGAGAAGTTTGCTGATTGTAAAACAAAACGTGACATCCCCACCTCATGCACTGTTGATTATTCTCCTGTGTATTTTGTCAACATTGAAGTCTGGGTAGAAGCAGAGAATGCCCT
Source organism: Lynx rufus (assembly GCF_022079265.1). NCBI lineage: Eukaryota > Metazoa > Chordata > Mammalia > Carnivora > Felidae > Lynx > Lynx rufus. Next base: position 124,366,155 of record NW_025814823.1, on the reverse strand, counting down.
TGGGAAGGTTACATCAGATCATATAAATTTTGATCCTGTAGATAAAGGTAGTTATAACACTGAATTTGAGAATTTATTAGATTTAATGGCTTATTAATTAGTTTTTCAATTTTAATGTGGAAACAACCACTTATTATCTTAGTGACTTTTACAAATTCATTTTATCAACATTAAAAATAATTTGGAAAAAGAAAAATATCCATAATCCAACTGCACTCATAGCAGTTTTTATTTTGAATGTTATCTGCTGGTATTTGTGCAGTTACCAAACAGTATTTATAGCATAGTAATCATGGTACGTGGGGTCCATTTTTATTGTGTTTTTCTTTGCCTATAAATATTTGTCTTTTGATATTGGAACCTGAAAAAATTAACAAGCATAATAAATTGACAAAGAAAACTAAAATTTCTTCAGAAACGTTATCTTTTCATTATAATAGTATGACATAAGTACTGTTTTCAGAAAAATTAGTTCATATGGGATGAGTAAATCAATATAGTGAAATATAAGTATATTTTGAGTCTGTATAAGAAGTTGTAAAAATGATAAAAATTCGGATTTATTTTATTCTTCAGTGAAGCCCAATCCACCACATAATTTATCAGTCAGCAACTCAGAAGAACTGTCTAGTATCTTAAAATTGACATGGATCAACTCAAGTATTCAGAGTTTTATAAGACTGAAATATAACATTCAATATAGGACCAGAGATGCCTCAATCTGGAGCCAGGTAACTTGCAAGTTACTGTTTACGCAGATAGTCTTAGAACCCTCTAACCTAAAAGTCTCAGTATACTAAGGTTGTGAATATATGTAATATTTTGTTTCACACCTCTTCTTGATCTGTATTTCATGCAAGGGCAAACAGGAAGACATTCGGATAGAAAATATAGTCTTGCTGAGTACAGTAGCCTTTACATGAAGTATGGAAGGGATGTAGGGTGGCAAGAAATAGTATTTTTGGTGGGAGGTGAAAGGAACACAAAAAATAAGAATTAAGTGGGGGAGTATATGAAGAGATTATATAGCAAAGGTAGAGAGCAGGGTTTAACTAAATCTGGAGGCCAATTTCATCCTGCCATCTGTTCTTATAAACAAAGCCACACTCATTTTTTTTAATATTGTCTTTGGCTACTTTGTGCCACAGTGGACGAGTTGACTTGGAACAGAGAGTATCTGGCCCACAACCTAAAATATTTACTATCTAGTCCTTTTTAGAAAGCTTGTCAACCTCTTAGTAGAGGAAGGAATTATTGGGGAACTTCTAAGCCTGAAAAGGAAAAGAATAGTGTACCCAGAGTACTTAGAACTTTTTAAAAGGATGTCTGTCACCATAGCTTTGTGTTCCCCATAATATTCTTTGTTGTAATTTCATTTATCACTAACAGTATGCTTTTGCTGTCTCTTATTGCAGTAATGAGTTCATAAGGGATTTGAGCCCATGACCTTACTACTTCTGCTCTCCATTCCACTTAAAGGGCTCAAAATAAAACCAGAAAAAGCAACAAACAAAAATGGATTAATGCTTCATGTTGTACAGAGAGGATACATACCTAAACTTCAAAATATTTTTAATAACATAGAATCTTAATTCACTGATAGAAAAAAAGGCCCCTATTTTTGTATTCAATATTGGAATCCCATAGTAGTAGAAAGAATCATTTATCTTTATTCTCTCGTTTCCTGAAAACCAAGTTTATATGCAATGATAGTTTTTATTTTTCTTGATTGGGCTTCATTTTGCCTATCCAGAGTTACACTCTGTTCTTCTCTACCCTACTCTTTGTCTTGGAATGCTGACCTGTATGAATTTCATCTGTGGGTTCACATTGTCTCTGGTTTCCTAGTGAATGTGATTAATGGGAGGAGGGGGAAGAGGGCCTAGCACAAGAGAGGAGAGAAGTGCAGTGAAGTGAGCATATTATTTTCCCTGCTTCCTCCCTGGAGCTGCTGTCTCTCAGCCTAAGGTCACTGGTCCTGTCAAGTTAACCCTGTCTCACCCTCCTCTCCCAGTTTCTGCTACTTCCCCTCGTCCCTTTGGGGCTAGGGGTGGTAACAGTGACAAGCCCCAGAGTACTGACCACTGCCTAAGTTTTCCCTACACTCTACCCATATTTCCTTTAGTAAACCCTTCTTGAATTAAAGTCTAATTGGAATACGCCATCTCTTTCCTGCTGAGACCCTATGTGTTACAGGCTTCATGGAAGGATGATATAAAAATCAAGAAAAGGAAGGAAGGATTAATAATAGATAGTTCCATACTTCCCAAATCTGTTAACTTACTGACTCTGACTGCTTTTTGACTTGCATTTATTTCTTTCCAGCGTTTGTTTGTTAGTTTTCTTTTATTAAATCAATTTCTAAGATCTTAATGGAATTTAGGACACTTATAATAAATTCCATGGTTTTTTTTTGTTGATTGGTTTGCTTTGATTTCAGATTCCTCCTGAAGATACAGCATCCAGTAGAACTTCTTTCACTGTCCAGGACCTTAAGCCTTTCACAGAATATGTGTTTAGGATTCGTTGTATGAAGGAAGATGGTAAAGGATTCTGGAGTGACTGGAGTGAAGAAGCCAGTGGGATCACATATGAAGACAGTAAGTAATTAAGATCCATGAAGAAGTAAAGGTTTGGAATTATGGCTATGACTTGTGTCAGGTCTTAATAGTATAAACCTCATTGCTTCTTACTTTGTGATCATTCTGTTCAAACTTATATTTTACACTTTTATTTTTAAGGACATAAAGATATAAAATGTGCATTATTGATTGTATAACTCTATTTGATTACTAATGAAAGAAGATTACCATGGAATTTTTTTTAGATACCTTGAGAAAACCATTGACATAACAGTTAAATCCAAAACGTTTTATTAAAAGGGAATGTTTCACAGTATCCCTAACTAGAGAATCATATCCTGAGTCATTAAAATAACGTTAACAAAATATACCATAGACTCTCACTATCAGAAATATATTTGTACTATATTTTTATTCATTTTTTTCCCTACCATCACTTAATAAACCCCTAGAAAAGGATCCTAAAGTTTAGGTTGGTTAGTTTATTATCATTTTCCCTTTTTCCTCTCCACGATCATATAGGGCATATAGTGCACAATCCAAAAGTTATAAAAGGGTGTATGTTATAAGGTAAGATCCCCTCCCCAAAACACCTAACATTACTTATTTATTGTATAACAATCAAGAAGTAGTCCTGTGGCATAGAGATTTTTCTTTCTGAACATTTTTCATTCTAGTTTCACCCTTTAGATGTCAATAGCAACAACTATGGCTTTAAAACCTTCTGTACCACCTATATCCCTTCATTTCCAGCTCTACTAGCAGTTTAGATAGGTGAAGTGACAATCTCAAAAGGCAGAATAGTAAACTACCCCTCTCCACTAAGAATTTTCTCTTATTCTCATAAATGACATGAAAGAAAGCAATCCTGCTGTTGCTGAATTGGGTCCTGAGTTGGGTCCTCAACCAGATTCCTTTGTCTTGGCTGGGAATTCTTTTTTTTTTATTTTTAATTTAAGTTTATTTATTTATTTAGAGAGAGACAGAGACAGCGCAAGTGGGGGAGAGGCAGAGAGAGAATCCCAAGCAGACTCCACACTGTCAGCACAGAGCCCAATGTGGGGCCCGAACTCAAAACCGTGAGATCATTACCTGAGCCGAAACTGAGAGTCAGATACTTAACCAACTGAGCCACCCAGGTGCCCCCAGGAATTCTTAAACTGGCATCATAGAGGTCTTGAAAACTGGTTGGGTCAGTTTGGGGGGCAGGGGTTGCTGAACTACTTTAAAATGTGGACAAAATATTGTAGTTAGTGCCTGTGTGCATTTTCTGGGGAGATGGTACATAACCTTTGTCAAATCAGACAGATACCCAGAAAATTATGAGCCATTTAGATAAGCATTTCTTCAACTTAATGAATGATGCCTCCAGGTTCTTTTCATGTTAGGAAATCTTTCTGGCCTATAACATTTTTTTTTATAATTTCTTGTATACTGATGCGTGTGTATCTATTTGAACCCCTTATACTGGCAGTCTTTTCCCCAGCCTCCCTTGTCTGTCTTTCCTCTTTGTTTTGTCCTCTGTAATTACCTCTTTATAATGAGCACATCACAGTTTAGATGTTACTCAGATCCTTTTTTGAAAAATCAGTTGATCCTATAGGAATTTTGAAAACCTAATTACTGGCATTTGATATTTGGTTTTATAAGTTTATTTATTTATTTTGAGGTAGAGCACACACATGCACATATAAGCTGGGGAGGGGTAGTGAGAGAAGGAGGGAGAGAATCCCTAGCAGCCTCCGTACTGTCAGCACAGAGCCAGACGTTGGACTTGATCTCATGAACCCGTGAGATCATGACCTGAGCCGAAATCAAGAATCAGGTGCTCAAACGACTGAGCCACCCATGTGCCCTGATCCTGTAAAGTGCTTTTTCATTTTTCACATGTTTGGTGATTATCGCAACAGTACTATGAATTCATTTTTATTATACCCTGTTAACAGTCATCCCACCGTAAGATAATAAACTTAGCCCATATTTATTCAATTTATTATTTTTTGTATTCTCATATATGTACATTTAGGGTTTTTTTTTCTTAATGTGTATTTATTTTTGAGAGAGAGAGAGGGAGAGAATGTGATTGGTGGGCGGAGGGTGCAGAGAGGGAGACAAAGAATCCAAAGACTTGTGCTGTCTATGAAAAGCCCAGCATGAGGCTTAAACCCATGACCTGAGTCGAAGTCAGAGTCTCAACCGACTGAGGCACCCAGGTGCCCCACATTTAGGGGTTTTAAGTGTATATTTAAATACGGTTTTTCGGTTTAATTTTTAGCAGTAAGAAATGGTGATGCATTTTTGGTATACCTTAGGATATATTTGTAGCTTTACAATTTTAAAAAAAGCATTCTAATCTATATCATCAAGCTATCTTCCTCTATAAAGGAAGACCCAGGCATGGTGTGCTGCAATGGGAAAAATGCTAGTTTAGGGGTTCCTGGGTGGAGCTGTCGGTTGAGCTTCTGACTCTTGATTTCAGCTCAGGTTGTGATCTCACGGTTCATGCATTCAAGCCCTGCATCCGGCTCCATGCTAACCACACAGGATCTGCTTGGGATTTTCTCTTCCACTCTCTCTGCCCCTCCCCCATTCTCCCTTTGTCTCTCTTCTCTCTCTCAAAATACATAAACATGTAAAAAAAGATACATCATTTGATTGAATGGCAAGAATAAGAACAAAGTAAGAGAATAAGAGAATAATTTCCAGGATTATATTTTACTGCTATGATAAAAACTTTTATTTTAAAAAGTTTATATCATTTCTTTAGGACCATCCAAGGCACCAAGTTTCTGGTATAAGATAGAGCCATCCCATACTCACGGCTATAGATCTGTGCAACTCATATGGAAGGTAAAGAAAAAAAATGCATGTTTATATTCTTTTATTGCTTACATAGTACATTTTTTTGGCATTATGAGTGTAGTTTTTTTAACTTACATTTTTATTCATCTTAATATCAGCAAAGCATTTAATAGAAACAGAGTTTTATATATACTACATAAAAGGATCATGAACTGCAGTTCACAGATACTGCACAGTTCTATGAAAGTTTGTAAGAAGGATCCTGTCTGTCCTTGAACTTTCCTGAGTGCCTCATAGAAAATAGTTAATAAAGGTTTTGGGTAATCAAACTGTATGCCAATAATAGGAATTACACAATGACTGTCAAGTCTATAAGTGTTAAAGTGTACCATACTAAGAAATGGTAGAGAGAAAAGTACTCCAGCCTAAGATGATTTAGGGCCAGATAGTCACAGTGCACAATAGTTTACAGAACTAAAAGCTAACAGAATGGTGCTACTTTACTTTCCCTGTTAGTCAAAGTCATGTGTTTACTCTTCATTCACTATATAGTAGTTTTACTTAAGGTTGTGAGTTGAAAATAAGGTTGCCAGTGCCTTTCAGTTAAACATGGAGGTTTGACGTAACAGCAGAATTTGTGAACATGAAAAAAAATGATTAAAGATTTGTTAAATACATTTTTAAAATTATTTTATTATAGACGTTGCCTCCTTTTGAAGCCAATGGAAAAATTTTGGATTATGAAGTGACTCTCATAAGATGGAAATCACGTTTACAGAATTATACAGTGAATGACACAAAATGGACAGTAAACCTCACAAATGATCGTTACATAGCAACTCTGACAGCAAGAAATCTGGTTGGCAAATCAGATGCAGCTGTTTTAACTATCCCTGCCTATAATTTTCAAGGTTTGTATCTGTGAGATGGGAAAAGTGGTTCATAATACATATACATAATACATATTCTAATACCTAATACATAATTATTCTGAGACTGCCTCTTCAGTATCGATTATAATAGTTTTAGAAATCAGTCAGCAATGAAATAATTCATTCCATTATCATGTGGCTCACTTAAACTTTGAAGTAAACTACTTATTTATTTACTCATTTTCTAATTATCTCGTTTTCTTTATTATTTAAAAGCTTTGGGAGCCATATATGAATATGACTTAAATATATTGTTTATGGTTTTCAAAGAAGAAAATATTTCCATTTACGTACACAAAACATTTGAAGAATTTGGGGAAAGGAAGAATTTTAGTTTCAAAATAAATTTACTGTCTATTTGTAAATTATAATAAAGTGTTTTTGTTAATGGAAATACATATTAATATTATATACTACAAAAACTGATAGCAAGTTTGGAAATGTAAAACATCAAAATTTGAAATTTTTTAATGTTCATTTATCACACCAGTTTTCAAATTTTGTTTTAAAGCTACTCGCCCGGTCACGGATCTTAAAGCATTTCCCAAAGATAATATGCTTTGGGTAGAATGGACTGCTCCAAATGAATCTGTAAACAAGTATATACTTGAGTGGTGTGTATTATCAGATAAATCGCCGTGCATCCCAGACTGGCAACAAGAAGATGGCACTGTACACCGCACCTTTCTAAGAGGTATTCCTAGCTAGAAAAAACTTAACTTGAAATCCTTAGTGTAACTCTTCAGACAGATTTTTCTTTTACATATTTTTGTCTGTTTTACAGATATTGTGGTCTATTGAAGAGTTTCAGTTTATGATAGTTAAAAGTTACATATAGTTTTGTCGATGTGTGACTCTCATCAAGTCACATTTAATCTCACTGAATGAACTACAGGATCTGTTTATGGACAAAGCAGAGTTAATAGTATCTTCTGTTTATGGTTCAGTGTTTTGATCATCAAAGGAGCACTAACAAAACTGTAAAGTAAAAGACAAATCTAAGATAATCTGATCGCTGCTGGTAATTAGTTGAATGGTTCTTTACCTGATTTAACTTCCTCATCCTTCAGTGAGAAGATATTTTCCTATAGCATATGAATGACTTGTTAACCTCTTAAAGTTGTTGAATAGGGGAAGCAGAACTAGAATTCAGATTTCCTTACATCTTTTAACTGGAAGTTCTAATGATACCGTAGAGCTCCAAAGTGGTAGATTGCTCTGCATTTTAAGGTACAACTTTTTATGTGGCTTTGAAGAGAACAACTTTAAAGACAAAACACTCAGCTTTTATGTGTTTTATTTAGTAAAGAAGGATAACCGTTAGAATTCAATTATGAATAATATGATTGCTGAAAGAAAAGCTCTAAGCAAAGACATATCTGCCATAAAATTTTGTGAGCTTTATTTATGAAATAGGCTGTTTGGCCCTCATTAACCTATCATTTAAAAAAACAATAGGGGCACTTGGGTGGCTCACTCAGTTAAACATCTGACTCATGGTTTCAGCTCAGGTCATGATCTCACTGTTTCCTGAGTTTGAGCCCTGCATTGGGCTCTGTGCTGACAATGCAGAGCCTGCTTGGAATTCTTTCTCTCCCTCTCTATGCCCCTCCCACCTCACGCTGTTTTCTTTCTTTCTCAAAAATACATAAATAAACTTAAAAAAAAAAGTTTTAATAAATTTGGTTGTCTAGTCTACTAGCCTTATCAAATTAAAAGAAAGGTGGAGCTAGAGAGAAGACACGTTGATAGTAACTGGACAATAGAAATGTTTTTAATTAAGCCTCGCATAATCTCTAGAGACCTTCAGGTTGCACAGGTAGATCCAGTGGCTCAGTAGTCCTGATAACATCGCTGTATTACAACAGAGTCTAAAAATTCTTTATCTTCTTGATAATATTGAGTCATCAAGAAAAAGTAAAATTATTCTGTTTAAGAAAGCAAAGGAGCTGTCGTATATAACTTTGTGAATTAAGTTAAGGAAATAAAAGTTCTTGTTAAAAGTATAAACTTTGGTATAACAAATACCTTATTTTCTGTTGTGGGCAGATAAAGTGGCTGTATAAAAAAGATTTAATATGGAGAGATTATAAATAAAAGAGGTATTCAAGATGGCTTTTTAATATTACTTTCTTAGCCTAAATGTCCATCAACTGATGAATAGATAAAGAAATTGTGGTTTATATACACAAGGGAGTACTATGTGGCAATGAGAAAGAATGAAATATGGCCCTTTGTAGCAACATGGATGGAACTGGAGAGTGTGATGCTAAGTGGAATAAGCCATACAGAAAAAGACAGATACCATATGTTTTCACTCTTATGTGGATCCTGAGAAACTTAACAGAAACCCATGGGGGAGGGGAAGAGAAAAAAAAAAAAAGAGGTTAGAGTGGGAGAGAGCCAAAGCATAAGAGACTCTTAAAAACTGAGAACAAACTGAGGGTTGATGGGGGGTGGGAGCAAGGGGAGGGTAGGTGATGGGTATCGAAGAGGGCATCTTTTGGGATGAGCACTGAGTGTTGTATGGAAACCAATTTGACAATAAATTTCATATAGTAAATAAAAAAAATAATATATATTACTTTCTGGGGGAAATGGCACTAATTCTTTTTTTCCCTGGTTTGACAAACCAGGGCCATTAATGCTTTCCCTGGCTCTTATAAATGGGTCATTAGGCAGTTCTCAGAGAAGTAGTTAAGATGTACAATGTCAAACTATAAGACCAATGATAATTTGAGATCAGAGTTTTATAAGTCCTGAATATAAATATAATAAGTACTTTTACTAACAATATATTTTTTAATCTACTGTATTGGCAATAAAAGTAAGCTTTTACTTTAATGAAAAGCTTTATTCAATTAAGCTTGAATCCAGTACACAAAAGGCAATGCTTGCTTAAAAAGCTGTAGTTTTAAAAGAAAAGAAAGTTCAATAGTCATGAAATTTATAATGTAAAGTTAATAATGGAATGTAGACTTTTTTGTTATGTGGGGAAAAATGCTTACTCTCCCATTATTTCTTTAGGGAACCTAGCAGAGAGCAAATGTTATTTGATAACAGTTACTCCAGTATATACTGATGGACCAGGAAGCCCTGAGTCTATAAAGGCATACCTTAAACAAGCTCGTAAGTCCAAATTCATTTTCTTTGAAATATGTTGAGTTTTGTATTAACAAAGACATTTTTTTCTTTTTAAAATAAGGGTATGTCTCATAATGTTCAAATAATATAATTAAATTTTAGTAAATCCTAGTGACTCACTAAATCATAGTAATTTTTAGTTATCAAATACTTTTATTCTGTTTTAGCACCTTCCAAAGGACCTACTGTTCGGACGAAAAAAGTGGGGAAAAATGAAGCTGTCTTAGAGTGGGACCAACTTCCTGTTGATGTTCAGAACGGATTTATCCGAAATTATACTATATTTTATAGAACCATCATTGGAAATGAAACTGGTAATAAATTCTATCAGTTATTAAGAATCATTGGTTTTTTTCTTAAGCTTTTAAATGTTGTCTCACCTTTTTATGTTATACATCTTAAGTGTAGTATATTATTCTCAGAAAAGAGACACCTGAGAATATGCCTATTAAAAAAATACTGTGGAAAAAAAAATACTGTGTTGTGCTTATAGAAGAAAATTCTGGCAGAGATAAGAAAATTATTTTCTGGAAAATATGTTCCTTTTTAATACTTTTGCAGTGTCAAAAGCCAAATCAAGCAGAAACATTGAGTAGTTAAATAAAGCAGACTTATTGATTTCTTCCAGCTGTGAATGTGGATTCCTCCCACACAGAATATACACTGTCCTCTTTGACCAGTGACACCTTGTACATGGTACGAATGGCAGCATACACAGACGAAGGTGGAAAGGATGGCCCAGAATTCACTTTTACTACACCGAAGTTTGGTAAGAAATAATGACATTTGCTCTTTTCTTCTTCTTTTTTTTAATCAGACTAAATATGGACTTAGTTAATAAGCTAAAATTTTGTTAAAAGTGCATCTTTGGATCCATAGAAATGAATTGTTGGTATTGTATTGTTTATCTGATTTGGATTGTTTCTTTAAACTATCAAAACTCAGCTCTGTTATTAACTGCTTCTGACTGATTTCGTCTGTACTCTATAAATGCCAAAAGAATTTGTGTATCTTTCTAAATGGGTTCATCTTTTCACTGGCAAAAGTCAAATGTGGTCTCTTACCTTCTTGTCTTACTCCTTCTTTTGTAGGCAGGTTATTGGAAAGACTAGTTCACCTTCTCGAGCTCCACTTCCCTTCCTCCAGCTTAGTCTTTAACCCACTGAAATCAGGCTTCCAACCCACCAATCCACTGAAACCTCCCTAATGTCACTCAGGGAAGGCCTTTTAGTTATCATATCCAGTACATGCTTTTTAGTCTCCTTATTTTTATACTTCTCAGCATTTGACTCAGCTTCTCCATCCTTGAAACTGCCCCTTCCATTGGTTCTTCTCACGTGTGTGTGTGTGTGTGTGTATAATAACAACACTCTCCTGAGTCTTCTCCCTTTCTCATACTTCCTTCTTGATCTCTTTTTCTCTTTTCACTTTTTTAAAAAATGGTTTGTATTTTCCATATCACTCTTCTCAGCCCTGTATTTTATCTGCCTATTTAAACTCTCTGTCCGTGACTTCATCCTCTTTCCCAAATACATTTCTCTTTGTTCCCTGCCACAGCCATCCAACTCTTTGCCAAACCCACAAATTTAGATAAGGATGTGATAAATTTTTTGTTTTCATGAGTCTTTTTTGCTTACATGAGCCAAGTGTAAAATCCTATTGATCATGCCTTCTAATTACTGCTTTTGCATGCCCTTTTGTAATCTCTTTCTTTGGTCATATGCTTCTCATTATTTTCTCCATCTTTTCCCAGTGTGTAGCCCTACATTAAGTCCTCACTTTTTCTAGTTCCTCTAACCTCCCTAAAGCATTCTTAAGCTGCATTCTTTCTTGTTCTTCCTGCATTTTGAATCATAATAGAAATTACCTTATTTTGTCATTTATTTTTAACCCCCATCCCCAGGTACCAACACAGTGAATGCTAAATAGTAAGCTATATTCCTTGTTATTGAATGATGGGTGAATGAGAAAATGAATGAGTGACTACCTAAAATAGATAATAAAAGATCCTGAACTTTGCTGTGATTGCCAAAAATGAATACAGTTTTTGGAATAAGATTTTGTGGTGACATGTTAGTAAAATAAATATCTAACAAGTAATACTTGAAATTGATCTTTAGAAAAAAATAAACCTTTAAAATATTCAACTAATGAAAGTGATATTCATTATAAGAGTAGATTGTGTACTATATAGGCCTTTAGACTATACAGTACAGAGCAGAAGAAAAACCACTCCTAATCCCTCATCCAGAATAATCTCTTAACATATTTGTATATCCTTCTATTATTTTCTATACATACATTTTTCCCCCCAAATTAGATCATACTTGTTAGGATTACTTAATTATCTGCTTTTTTCACTGATCTGTTTATTGTTTTATGGACATATTATGGCTTCTTCATATGGCATGGGCCTTGCTCCCAAAGGACTTTATTTGAAGAAATACAACATAAGTAAAGTAATTAAATGGAAAGGCATTTGGGCCATGTAGACAGTAAATAGAGTAGGAATTTAAAGATAATTTATAGGGGGGAATTTCATCTTCATAGATTATATAGAGGAGTCAGTACTTGAGTCCCCAAAAGTTAGGATGTGGATAAAAAGGAAGAAGAAGGCATCTTAGGACAGATAAGCAAAGGCCCAAGACTTGAAAACATAGTAAGTTTGGCAAGAGTAATAACAGGGTCTGCCTGAATTTGATTTGGCACCTATATGAAAACCTCAGTGTTCAAGAGTGAATATTTGCCAGCCTCCAGTTTATTTCCGAGCATTGATCTGATTTACTGATTTCTATTAGGCTTTGTAGAATATAAAGTTACTTGTAAAGGGATATATGTGGTGCAAAGATTAGACTGAGTAAATAGTATATGACTGCAGTATTACTTTTATAAATTTTTCCCTCTACTTATAAGGAGGCTGGAGGAGTTAAGTAGAGACAGCCATAAGGTAAATCATTAAAAAATATCTCCAACATAAACTGTCCAATTAGTGATTCATTTGCTCAAAGCCCTCTTTTAAATGCAGGTTGGGAATTATCTAGAAATCTTAGGCTTGTTGATTTTAGGTGATAATATTCCTATTTCTGCCACTCCTTGTACTTAAGATTCTTACAAATTCTTAGCTGTATACCAGATATGCTATCTTTTTGAAAATCTATGAAAAATTTTGCTTGAACCTTTTATTTTTATTCCTTATACAGGATTCCATATTTCCACTTGTGCCCAGCACTCACAGATCGCAAAGATAAGCATTTGTTAAGATTCTGCTGGGTGCAGATCATAAATGTAATAAGTGGTTAGGTTTGAAATTTCTAACTTATTGGATAGATTATCTGTCCAGAAAACTGAACTAGTCATTTTATTCCCCTAACCAACATAGAGTTTATGCTTTCTCTGTGGCCAGGTTACTGTGTCAGGTATAAGCAGCTAGGATATGATTTACCAAGGGGCGCAGGGGTGGCAGAAAACAATCTTTAAGTTTGAAAAGGCTATAAAAATGGGATGGTATTTCATCTTTTCAACAGCCATTTGGTTGGGAAGTTTCATTATTTCTCTTAGCACATGAGTTGACATTTATTTTACTTCTTACCCCTGATTTTTAGCTCAAGGAGAAATTGAAGCCATAGTTGTTCCTGTTTGCCTAGCATTTCTATTGACAACCCTTTTGGGAGTATTGTTCTGCTTTAATAAGCGAGACCTGTAAGTACCCCTATTTGTGTTTTTGCAGTTCTTCCTTCCAGGTTTATTGAGCTATAATTTACATGCAGTGAAATTCATTCATTTTAAGTGTATGGTTTGATGAATTTTAATAGCTGCATACGGATATATAACTACCACCACAATCAAGTTAGATACTATTTCTATTACCCTAAAAAGTTTCCTCATTCTATTTTATCGTCTCTCCTCTCCCTCAACCCCTGGCCCCAAGGTATTCACTGATATGCTTTCTGTGACTGTAGTTTTGCCTTTTCTGAGATTTCATATAAATAGATAATATGTAGTCTTTTTATAGGATGTCTTTCATTTAGCATGTTTTTGAGACTCATCCATGTTGCATATACTAATATTTTTCTATCTATTGAATAGTAGTCTGCAGTGTAGATACATCAAAATTTGTTCATCTGTTATGGAAATTCAGGTTGTGTCTTTAATTTGGGGCTATTATGAATAATGTTGCCATGAACATTCATCTACAGATCTTTGTGTAGGTATATGTTATCATTTATCTTGTGTAAGTACATACCTAGTATTGGTATTGCTGGGTAACATAGGAAGCACATATATAACTTCATAAGAAACTGTTTTTCAAAGCAGGTGTACCATCATGTATTCTCCCCAGCACCGTGAGAGTTCCAGTTGTTACATGGCACTGTTACTTGGCACTATCAGGGTTTTTATTTTAGCCCCTTGTTATCAGTGTGTAATTTTATCTCACTGTGGTTTTAATTTCTATTTCCCTAGTAAATAGTAATGGATCCTTCCATGTGCCATTTATCTATATTCTTTTGTGATAGATGTTCTGAAATCTTTTGCCCGTTTTTAAATTGAGTTGTTTGCTGTAATATTGAGCTGTAAGAGTTCTTTATATATTCTAGTGACAAAATTTTTGTCAAATATGTTGTGGAAAGTCTGGTCTTGTGGCTTTGGCTTCTCGTTTTCTTCACTGTGACTTTAGAAAATGCACGTTTTTAATTTTGATGAGGTGCATGTTATCAGTTTGTGATTCTTGCCTAAGTCATTGTCACAATTGTGTTCTCCTTTATTTTCCTCTGTAACTTAATCATTTTAGCTCTATGTCTGTGATCTATTCAGAATTAATTTTTGTGCATGGTGTGAGGTCAGGGAATTTTTTTTTCCATAGATTACTAGTTGTTCGAGCATTATTTACTGAAAATACTTTTTTTCCCATTGTATTGCCTAGATATCTTTGTCAAAATCAATTGTCCATGTAAGTCTGGATTTATTTGTGGACTCTCAGTTCTGTTCTATATGTCTATTCGTGCCAGTACCACACAGTCTTGATTTTTATAGCTCTGTAAGTTTTGAGAGCAGTTAGAATTCTTTTAATAAGTTGTTTTTCAAAATTATTTTGACTAGGTTATTTGGTAAGCTGATATTATTTGCATGAAAAGGAAAGTCTTTTTTAAAAAAACTGAGTACGGTGCTAATTGAGATTTTATCGACTCAATAAAATTAGGGCAAAAAATACAATCTGAACATGAGTTCACAACATTTATGTCACATGGGTCAGTCCATGAACATGTTAATCTCTTTTGTTTTTAAGTTTATTTATTTATTTTGAGGGGGGAAGGGGCCGAAAGAGGGAGAGAGAGAATCTTAAGCAGGCTCCATCCTGTCAGCATGGAGCCCTGTGTAGGGCTCAAACTCACAACTCCGAGATCATGACCTGAGCTGAAATCAAAAGTCAGATGATGCTTAACCAGCTGAGCCACCCAGTCACCCTTGTTAATTTCTCTTTGTCTAGGTTTTCTTTTTCTTTTGCACTGTTCTATGGTTTTCAGTGGGTAGGCCTTGTACTATGTTAAATTTATTCCTAAATGTATTTTATACAACTGTAAATGGCATTTTTAGAAATTTTTATTTTCTAATTGTTCATTGCTAGAAATAGAAATGCAATTAATTTTGTTTTAATATAATGACCTTGTATACTAAGACCTTGGTAAGTTCATTTACTCTAGTACCTTTTTGGGTCCCTAAGCATTTTCCACATACATAGTCATACTGCTTAGTAAAGATGGTTATTCTGATGTTTATCCTTTCAGTTATTTTTCTTACTATACTGGTTAAGTAGTAACTTTGCATTATTCCCAATTTTAAGGGAGAAAGCATTCAGTCTCTGACCATTGCATGTGATGTTGATTTTAAGTTGAGGAAGTTCTCTTATATTTTTTTCCTGAGAGTTTTTGTCATGATTGGGTCAATTTTGTCAGATGCTTTTTTGTCATCTGTTGAGATGATCATACGATTTTTCTCTTTCCTACATGTATATGGTGAATTTTATTCATTGGTTTTTTTCCACATGTTAAACTGTCCTTGCATTTCTTAGACTGTCTGGATTCAGTATGTTAATTTTTGCATTTATGCTTCATGAGTGATATTGGTTCTTTTTGGTGGTGTGTTCATTTACTTTTGAAATCAAGGGGATACTGATTACCTCATAAAATGAACGGTCTCCTCAAATTAATGGGGACACCTTACCTTCTCTATTTTCTAGGAGAGTTTATATAGTATTCATAGTATTTCTGTTGAAGTGTTTGCTAGAATTCACAAAGCCAGTTTGAGCCTGAGATTTTCTTTGTGAGAAGAATGTTAATTTAAAAATTCAGTTTCTTGCGGTGCCTGGGTGGCTTAGTCAGTTAAGCTTCTGACTTTGGCTTAGGTCGTGATCTCAAGGCTCGTGGGTTCAAGCCCCTCCCTCATCGGGCTCTGTGCTGATAGCTGAGAGCCTGGAGACTGTTTCAGATTCTGTGGCTCCCTCTCTCTGCCCCTACCCTGCTCTCTCTCTCTCTCTCTCAAAAATAAACATTAAAAAAATTTTAACTCAATTTCTTTATGAAAAACAACTGAAATTTTTTTAAGTCTCTTTCATGGAATTCATCCATTAGTTGGTCTTTTGTTTAGGTTGTTAACTTCATTATTTTTTACATTACACGTAGATTTTATAGTTGTTTGCACAGGAGAGTCAGTCTGTTAGGATCTTATTACTCCGTTTTGTTTTTGTATTTGAACTTACTCTCAAGATGACCCACTTCCTGTATACTTATACACACTTAGGGACCTCTAACTTTGGACTAGGAACTATACTGAGGTAAATATTCTTGTGAAAAAATCAAATTTATCATATTTTACCTGGTGGCTATGTGAAAATGTGTTATGTGGTTTTAGTTGGAAATTGAACGTATTTGCTTCTTTTGTTGTTGGGAGGGGGGTGTACTTTAAGGTTTTGTGACTTTATTCCACTTTTTGATTGGTTTCTATTGTAGAATTTTATTTCAGTTTTTTAAATTGAATGCTGATTACTAGCCTTATTAGTAGTTTTTCATTATGACTAGATTAAGCTCATGTTTGGAATTAGGGACTGTTCATTATTTATTACATGTGGTTCCACAGATACTTTATTTCTTTTTCTCTCCAGAATTAAAAAACATATCTGGCCTAATGTTCCAGATCCTTCAAAGAGTCATATTGCCCAGTGGTCACCTCATACACCTCCTAGGGTAAGATAAAGTGTTTCTGAGTTGTTTATACATGGACATTTCAGGGTATTTTTATAGAGTTGAACCAAATGATAAGACCAAATTGAAAAGTAAATGATAAAATATTATCATAGCATATTCTTATATTCCTTATTCTATTCAGTAAACATGAAAAATACTTCATTGAACTTGCAAATTGAAAACTTAATATGTAAATACTCCTATATGGTAAATGTTGTAAGGCAAACATTTTGTATTGGATATTAAAATCAAATTTAACAGTCTACCAGTTTCATACTGTTGCAGTGATTTCTAGAAACCTAGACTAAATTCTTTGAACTCTTCATGTTTTCTACTTTTTAGTCAATCCTCAGCTCTGTAGTCTAGTAATGAAATACTGTATATACACCAGTAGCTTATCAAAATTTAACAGTTGATTGGGAATTCTGAGGAAGTCCACTCTGATTCATACTTCTTAGAATCATTTCACAGTATCTGTAGTTGAGCTAGTTGACAGTGCTTAGTGATACAGATTATGTCCACACCAAATTACTGAGAAGTTTCAGAGATGCATTTCTCTGTGGCTTTAACTAGAATTTGCCATATATATTTCATAGTTTCTAAATGAACCTATGCCATAGGTAATAATAAATTTTTTTCTTTCTTTCTTAGCATAATTTTAATTCAAAAGATCAGATTTACTCAGATGGCAATTTCACTGATGTAAGTGTCGTGGAGATAGAAGCAGCAAATGACAAAAAGCCTTTTCCAGAAGATCTGAAATCACTGGACTTATTCAAGAAGGAAAAAATCAGTACTGAAGGACACAGCAGTGGTATTGGAGGTTCATCGTGCATGTCCTCCTCTAGGCCAAGCATTTCTAGCAGTGATGAAAATGAGTCTGCCCAGAACACTTCAGGCACCGTCCAGTATTCCACAGTGGTGCACAGTGGCTACAGACACCAGGTTCCATCGGTCCAAGTCTTCTCAAGATCCGAGTCCACCCAGCCCTTGTTAGATTCTGAAGAGCGGCCAGAAGATCTACAGCTGGTAGATAACACAGATAGCAGTGTTGGCAATTTGCCCAGGCAACAGTATTTCAAACAAAACTGCAGTCAACGTGAAACCAGTCCAGATATTTCACATTTTGAAAGGTCAAAGCAAGTTTCGTCAGTCAATGAAGAAGATTTTGTTAGACTCAAACAGCAGATTTCAGATATTTCACAGTCCTGTGGATCTGGGCAAATGAAAATGTTTCAAGAAATTTCTGTAGCAGATGCTTTTGGTCTACATACTGAGGGACAGGTAGAGAGATTTGAAACAGTTGGGATGGAGGCTGCAGTTGATGAAGGAATGTCTAAAAGCTACTTACCACAAACTGTCAGACGAGGTGGCTACATGCCTCAGTGAAAGACTGGTTCCTGTTAAAACTTCACCAGTACCTGTAAACTAAAGCTAACTTTAACTGTTATTTCAGAGAAAAATAATCTTCGCTCACTGAAGATGATCATTTGCCCTTAAGGACAACAGTAAACTGTCCTCCCACATGGGCTGTTTCCCTTCCAGAATATCTGGGATTCTACTTTCAAGCACTACATAAACTGACTTCATCCTCTGAATAGCTGAATGATTTTGTGCTGTTTCAGGATGTTTGCACTGAAGAAAAACAGAAAGCTTGTCTGAAATTTATAAAGTAAAATTTTCTGTAGCTAGACAACAGATGGTCTTTAAATAATAAGCAGTGATGTATTTAGCACAGCTCTACTGATTTTAATGAGAATAGTCACCAAATAAAGTGGCTGAGATGGACTTAAGATAAAAAATTAGATGAGCAAGGTCTAGACCCTCTACTTTAGCTGACAGCGTAAGGAGAGTATTAGGTAGCATAACTGTATGAACCCAGTTTTTGTTGTCTGACCAAAAGCAAAAAAAAACAGTGGGTTGAATTACAATCTTGCCAACATGAAATATTAGACATTCTCTTCTGTTGGTATAATGATGCCAGCTACTAAATGGAATTCTAGAGTTTTAATTTTGCAGATTAAAAAATATATTTTTGAACATTTATATCGTAAGTAACTAAATTTTCAAAAATTTGCTTTATGTTGTTATTCACAATCTGTTTGAAGATCCATTTCACAAATTCAGCAGTTAAGAGTGCCCAGTTAAAAAACTAGCAATGAATGCCAAAGTAGCTTAACCATTTTAAAAATTCTTTGCCATTTATAGACTCGCCATTTTTCTGTATATATAAACATTGACCCTTTTTGTTAAAACTTTAGAGAATTTGGTTGATGAAGCACTTTATACAATATATCTTCAACTTAAAATGTGTTTTAATATGCTTTGTTTTTAAGTAGGCCAAGATTGGAAGGTTTTTTTTTTTCTAGATGTTCGAAGCAAACTGAGAACACATGGGCACTACTTACCAAAATAAAACCCTATCCAAAAATGTACATATTGATGTTAGTTAATATCACAGGGAACACCCTGTTGTGGAGGCACTTAATGATGAGATAGTATTTTAACACCTGCTAGGTCTGAGGTAGGTGGAACTTAGTTCCACATTGTGATTTAAAGAGACTTTAAACCTCTTCCCACAAGTTCTCTTCTTCCCAGAGAGAAGTGAGCCAGGGCTCCGGAGTTTAGCACTAACCACACTTTCACATTTATGCCCTACCCTACCCACCACATTTGATAGGAGGCAAGGGCTAAAGACAGGGGCTAAGTGAAAATTTTTGATACGTCATTAGTAGTTGACTAGTGTTATCAAGTAGTTTTGCAGAAAGTATGTTACAGTTTTTTGTCATATTTAAGTCACAAAAACCAGGCCCACTTAAAATGGTTTATAGACGTTATTCAAGAATAAAAGGCTAAAAGAAGTTGCTCTACATTTACAGTTGAAATCTAATTCTGCTCATTATATATGATTCTGTACATATTAGACTTCCTGTTAACATTTTATACTTTGTATTCTTGCTTGATGTGTTTCAGAGTTCTTTCATACACAGGGTCTTTGTGATACAGGGCAGGTGCAACATGAGATTGGTAGAAAGACAGGATGAGAAGTAGATGAGGAAGACTGGGCACAGAGAAATCTACAGAGAAGTCACACTTTAAGATAATGTCACCGCCACCATTTAAGTTGGTCAAAGCCTGATCCAAATCAGGATTGGATTTATCTTGCTAAGAATCTGTCAAGAAGTTTTTATCAGTTATATTTTTCATTTCCTCCAAGTAAGTAGTCATGTTATTGTCATCATGTTCAGCTATAACTTTCCTCATGATAAACAGCAGTGTTACAAAGAATTCGAGTGTGAAGTTTGTACATGGGGAGCACTTAGAATATGCAGACTCCTAAGGGGGAGGAGAATGAAGTCATTTAAGAAAGAACATTATATAAGCAACCCTATTGGTGGAAAACTTGCATAGAAAATGGTACCCTGAGTGAATGCCTCCCAGCTGCAAGAGCACTTTACACATACTAGATTGTTACTATACAGATAATCCAATCAGAAAATGTAGATTGGATTACCAGTATGTGATGTACATCTTTTGCCCAGATAAAGACAAGCATTCATGAAACTTCCTGAGCCATGTCTTAGGATAATTTGTTTTGAGGCATGTAAATTGTATTTTAGGTAAGCAGAGAAGCGGATTGGTTTATGTGAAAATTAGTCTATATATAAGCAGTGGATGGGTTACTCAGATGTTTAGTATCCCAAAATTTCCTTTAAAGTAACACTGGCACATCAGAAAAAAAGCCTCTCTGTAGACAAAACTAATTCACTGCTTCTGATGCGCTCATACAGGATTAAAAAATAAGCGTATATGCCACATGTATTGTTATAATTTGACTATTAGTTACTGGTATGTTGGTACCCTACTTCAAGCCAGCACTGATCAGTCACGGCACTCAAGAACATACTGTGTAAGTAGAAGCAGGGTAAAAAGCAAAACCGTTCATATATTCTCTGTTCACATCTACCTAGCTGTTCATTTAATTGCAACTTTACACATGAAGTTACCTGGTCTTCCTAGCTTACTGTGAAGTTAAAGGTTAATCAAGTAGAAATATACTTGTAAAACATTAATTTATGAAAGCTCATCCTTAAAGTAGAACAGCTAAAATAGCTTTGTAAGTAGAAACCAAATTTTTAAAAATGGTTAGTTTCTATCCACATAGTTAACTAATTAAAATCATGACCAATGTAGAAGTAGAATAATCCTGTTGTACGATTCCCTAAAATATTTCTTTTCACTGGCACATATTGTACCAAGCATAATTCAAGTGGAGGAGCTCTTCCTCCGTTCTGTTATATTCCACATCATTCTCCTATGTTTGGTTTAAGAACAAATTTTTAAACCATACACTTCTGTTGTTTTGTTGAAATGGGTAAAATGTCAATATAATAAGCTACATAAAAATTTTAAAGTTCAGTTGTTAAAAATTACTGGGATAGCTTTCTGTTGCAGGTCGTGTTCAATTCTACTGCCCAAGATTGCTTTAAAAAAAATTATTGCACTTTTCTATAAAATGAGAATATGGAGCCATAAAATGGCAAGCTATTTATGTTTAACCTAAAATTGGTCATGGTCGGGATGCCTGGCTGGCTCAGAAAAGCATGTGACTCTTGATCTTGGGGTTATAGGTTCAAGCAAGCCCTATGCTGAGAGAAGACATAACTAAAAAAAAAAAAAACTTTGAAATCCATGACAATGACCCAATTTTATTTTTAAAAGAAGGTATAAAGTAGCGACTGGTCTTTGACAGCAGTTCCTTTTCAGAATATTTATAAACAGAATTTGGATGCAAGTCAAAACAACTTTCTAGAGCCAAATGTACTTTTGGATTAATCTTTTTTTTGTATGTGCTACTATTATGCAGTAGTGTGATATTCTACTATACATTTCGTTAAAAAGAAAAAGAAGACAACCTGGGATGAGCTCTTGTGTTGTCCATTTGTTCCTAAATTTTTAAGAGCTTTTTGCCATCAGTAGCTCCTTCAGGTGGGCTAGTTTAACTTCATTATCAAGTGCTTTAAAGTTAATGATGAAAATGCATTGAAGACCATGGAGAGAAATGTTCTACATCTTTTATCCCTTAAAGACCAGTTTTGTCTGTATGGTAACTACATGTTTCAAGTGGTGTAACATGAATACCAAAATGTGATGTCAGATGGTTACTTTAAAGGCAGTTATTTGAAAATTCTTTAGTCTTAACATGTTTATTGAATATACTCTAAATAAGTGTGCAATTTGCTAGTACTACAATACAGTGATTAGCATTAGGTATGTATCCTCTTTATATCTTAGCTATGTCCCTTTTACTTGTAAGTGCAATCCTCTCAAGTTCACTCGCTCTTTTACCCCTACGTAGTCTACCTTCGTGTAGAAGGCTTGTCTAGAGAGAGTATTTTTACCTCTACAGTGAATTGCATGTGCTAATTGTTACCATAGCTATTGGTCATATGTTGACATAACTCTAAATGTTATTGTAAACGTTGCCTATGTATCCGCTCTAATCCTTTAAATTTAAGAAATAAATTCTTGTTTAAATTTTTTTTCTGTGTATGATCACTACAATTGGATGTCATTACACATAATGTTTGAGATAACAGTATTTGTCACTACTGCTCTAGGGTCTTAGTGTAAACTAGATGCCTTCAGAGGGTTCTGTGGCTTTTTAAATGTTCATTTAGCATAATGGAATAGGTTTTAGAAGAAAATTGATACACTGTCTTGGTCTTAGTAACAAAGTATGGACTGAGAGATTGTAAATTTGGAAAACTGGTAAATGAATTTTCCAAGATGAGTTCTGGAATCCCAATATCCTGCCACCTCCCAGTGGTTGTTTTTTGTTTTGTTTTGTTTTCTATTAGGGTGCCAGGGACCAACCAAGTACAGAGGTAATGTGCCATCTAGTGGCCAGTCTGTAGCCACACTGCTGGAGTCTCATCCTTATTAACAATGAGGCCTGAAGCCAGCAGACATACATCACACTGCCATCCCAAGATTGTTGAGTAGTAGTATGTGAAACTAAGTGAACAGTTCCACTTGGAAGAAAATCTGGACAATTAGATTTGTACATCTTCACCCCTTAACTTCATCCTTTCATGTGTGTACTATAGGTTACAGAAATAATATCTTGGCTTTGAGCTAAGTGTTCCTTTGTTTAAAATCCTTCATTTGGCTCTACCAGGCTCAGCCTGACTTCTTTGTGGTACCTTTTGTCTTATCCTAATTTATATTATGCATCCAACACATCCTGCTTCCAGAAAGAGTTACCTCAAAGCATTGTTTCCCTAGCCCAGGGGCAGAAAACAACTTTAACTTTTGGTTTAAGCTTTTTTCTCTTTAAAGTTAATATAAAACACGCCTTCCAGTTTCAAAATACAAATCTAAAACTTAGTACAACTATGAATGCACTTTTACATACACATTTAAGTCCTATGCTTTGGCTAGTTAGTCCAAGTAAGCAGAAGAGCAGGATGAAAGCTGAACAGAGGTAGGAAAAGAAGAGTGCAGGGAAGCAGAGGGAAGTGCAAGCCACCAAATCCAGGCCCTTGTTCCTGTTGCTGCTTGGAGTCTCAATAGCTTAAAATGGTTCTATGTCCACTGAGGAGAAAAATAGGTCTTTAAATTCAAAGTTCAACATTTATTTTTATAATTATTCTCTCCCAACTGTTACAGATTTTAAACAAATTATGTGGCATAGCTTGGTTTCAGAAATCTGTGGACATTCAAAATCTGATTCTTTTACATTTATCCTTTGTCACTATGGTTATGTCAACATGCCAGAAAGGTCTAACTAGAAGGGTATTATTCCTGAACGTGTTTTAGTGAGAATTCTCTCCCACTTAATGGTATTTCTGTATCCACTTATGCATTTGTATGAAACTGGAATCTTACTGGGATAACATGATGGAATATATCATAGGAATCCTCACACACACAAAAGTAACAGGGGAAAAAAAAAAAACTACCTCAGATGAAGTGTCTCTCCCACCGCCTTATCCAGGGCTGTATACAATCCTTTAGAGACAGAGTAGGCAGAGTAACCCAGCCATCAATTTTTCCCCAAGAGACCTACCTTTGGACTCAGACTGGACACCCTTTGCTAGGACAATCTTAATGAATTGTCTGTGCTACAACCAGTAAGTACATTTGAATCCTGTCCGTATAGGAAACTCTTTTCCATGCAGTTTTGGCTAAATTCAGGAGAAGCCTATTGTTCAGTGATAGCTTTTAAATGAATGAATACAAATTTCTCTGGAATTTGGTTCTGTAAGCTTCCACGAAGGGGATCATGTCTTTAAATTAATGGCCTAAAGCAATATTTAAGTAAAAAGGCACTCAAAGGCACTGAGATTCTCACAACAGAAAACCTAATTCAGCATGAGCATTCAAAGAATGAAAAGGGCAGTCACTCTTTAGTCACTGTGGATTTGGCCCCTTCTTCAATCTAGACTTACAAACACCTAGGCTACCCAGCTGAAATCAGAGCCTAGAAAACGACCCATGAAAAAATCAAACTTCCAAATTTACAATTTTGACTAGAAATCGTTGGCTCCTCATGTTGCTGGGGTGCACATTCCCTGCACACCCAAGACATTTCTCATTACCTACTGTGCCACAGGCTGCTGCGGGCATATAAACTCGATCAAATACATACCATCTATAAAATACTCATTTGGGGTCATTAAATCCTTAAAAACTCTCACAAGGTAAGGAGCACCTGGGTGGCTAAGTGGGTTAAGCATCTGACTGCAGCTCAGGTCATGATCTCACCGTTTATGGGTTCGGGCCCCACATCGGGCTCATGGCTGACAGTTCAGAGCCTGGAGCCTGCTTCAGATTCTGTGTCTCCTTCTCTCTCTGCTCTTCCCCCCTTTCAGGCATGCGTGCTCTCTCAAAAGTAAACATTAAAAAAAAAAAAAGGTAAGTATCAACATTATTGACAGACACAGTCTCAGGTTTAACAACTTGCTCAGGGTTGTATGCTAGACAAAAAGCAGAATGGGGTCCCAACTCTAACTGACCCCAAAGCCCAGATTCTTTGCTGTGTATACCAACTGTCCCCAAATGCTTTTAGTGAAAACCTTGATGATCAGCATGCCCGTTGCTGGCTTGCACAGTGACTCACTTGCTTCTTAAACCTTGCTAACTCTTCTGAGTTTCTCTCCCTTTTCCTCATCCCTGCCTTCTCATCACCAACTATCGCCCTCAAGCTTCCCCCTCCCCAGCCCTTAGCCCAGAGCAATGTTTCTCAATCAGGATCCTTTTAAGTCCTCATCTGAGTTAGCTCTGAAGCCAGCCTTCCCCCACTCCCTGCTCATGCATTTGCTCTAAACCCATAAAGCAATACCTAAAAGGAAGATCAATGTACTGGAATTTAAATAAAAACTTATGAAAGGAAATGAAATGAAATGAAACAAATGGGAGGGACATGTGTCCCTCTTTCCTCAGCAGAATGCATTTCAACAAAACTCCTACAGTTTCACGTGGCCAAAGAAAAAGTCATCCAATGGTGGAATCTGGCCCCCTGCAGCTAGTGACAAAAGGAGACAAGACACCTTTCCTGGGTGCTCAGCTCACACTCCTCCTATCCCACGCCATTCTGCTATAGACTGCCCACATCAGCCACCATGTGCACATAACCATCCGCATTTGTCTACCTCTGGGGCCTCTCCTTCAGGGTGGCTTCCAGCTGCTCCCATCCATCTCCTGCTGATCCACTAGGGGGCATCACTGGCAACATGAAAGGCTTGCTGCTGTCCAACTATTCTGACCCAATGGCCAACATTTGGTTTTCTGGCTCCATCGTCTTACCTGGTCTGCCGTGCCTCTATTTCCAGCTTCGTGTAGGCTCTTCTCTAGATATACACTCTCCAGTTGCTGGAACACACTGTTTTCTCTTACCTCCCACCCTGTGATTTCTTCTCAAATGTTCTAGTTCCAGTCCTTTGCTTAGTGAGAAAATTCTTCTTAATGAAGAAGAGACTCAAACGGATCCTCCTGAGTGAGACCATTTGTTCATCTCCTCCTTCTTCCCAGACTTAAGGGCCTTCTGTTTCCTGAGACCACACTGATGGCCAGTTTTTGTCTCTCTCTGACCTAGGATCCACATCCCCTGGAGGAAGTTTCCCTGTTTTTTTTGTTTGTTTTCATCTCTGAGTCTCTGGCACCTAGTATGCTAGGGAGATATAGGTGCTTGGTAAATCTTGCTTAGAAGAAGAAATGAGGGCATGAGTAGAAGAGATTTCCAAATTTGTTAATGATTTTTTTTTTTTTTTTACCACCTGTCTCGGGTTGAGATTTGCCCTCTTCTCTACCTCCAACATGAAAGCATCTTCTAATTCCCATTCTTGGGATTCTGGGAAGATGGCGGCGTAGGAGGACGCTGGGCTCACCGCGCGTCCTGCTGATCACTTAGATTCCACCTACACCTGCCTAAATAACCCAGAAAACCGCCAGAGGATTAGCAGAACAGAGTCACCGGACCCAAGTGCAGACGAGAGGCCCACGGAAGAGGGTAGGAAGGGCGGCGAGGCGGTGCGCGCTCCACGGACTGGCGGGAGGGAGCCGGGGCGGAGGGGCGGCTCGCCGGCCAAGCAGAGCCCCCGAGTCCGGCTTGCAAAAGCGGAGGGGCCTGACGGACTGTGTTCCGACAGCAAGCGCGACTTAGCGTCTGCGAGGTCATAAGTTAACAGCTCTGCTCGGAAAGCGGGAAGGCTGGAGGACAAAGGGAGGGTGAGCTGCGGAGCCCCCGGACGACAGAGCTCAGTTTGGCGGGGAACAAAGGCGCTAGCCAGCGCCATCTCCCCCGCCCATCCCCCAGCCAAAATCCCAAAGGGAACCGGCTCCGGCCAGGGAAATTGCTCGCTCCGCGCGAACACCCAACTCTGTGCTTCTGCGGAGCCAAACCTCCGGCAGCGATCTGACTCCCTCCGGCTGCCACAGGGCCCCTCCTGAAGTGGATCACCTAAGGAGAAGCGAGCTAAGCCTGCCCCCCCTGCCGCCGTGCACCTTGCCTTCCCACCCCAGCTAATACGCCAGATCCCCAGCATCACAAGCCTGGCAGTGTGCAAGTAGCCCAGACGGGCCACGCCACCCCACAGTGAATCCCGCCCCTAGGAGAGGGGAAGAGAAGGCACACACCAGTCTGACTGTGGCCCCAGCGGTGGGCTGGGGGCAGACATCAGGTCGGACTGCGGCCCCGCCCACCAACTCCAGTTATACACCACAGCACAGGGGAAGTGCCCTGCAGGCCCTCACCACACCAGGGACTATCCAAAATGACCAAGCGGAAGAATTCCCCTCAGAAGAATCTCCAGGAAATAACAACAGCTAATGAGCTGATCAAAAAGGATTTAAATAATATAACAGAAAGTGAATTTAGAATAATAGTCATAAAATTAATCGCTGGGCTGGAAAACAGCATACAGGACAGCAGAGAATCTCTTGCTACAGACATCAGGGGACTAAGGAACAGTCACGAGGAGCTGAAAAACGCTTTAAAGGAAATGGAAAACAAAATGCAAACCACCACGGCTCGGATGGAAGAGGCAGAGGAGAGAATAGGTGAACTAGAAGATAAAGTTATGGAAAAAGAGGAAGCTGAGAAAAAGAGAGATAAAAAAATCCAGGAGTATGAGGGGAAAATTAGAGAACTAAGTGATACACTAAAAAGAAATAATATACGCATAATTGGTATCCCAGAGGAGGAAGAGAGAGGGAAAGGTGCTGAAGGGGTACTTGAAGAAATAATAGCTGAGAACTTCCCTGAACTGGGGAAGGAAAAAGGCATTGAAATCCAAGAGGCACAGAGAACTCCCTTCAGACGTAACTTGAATCGATCTTCTGCATGACATATCATAGTGAAACTGGCAAAATACAAGGATAAAGAGAAAATTCTGAAAGCAGCAAGGGGTAAACGTGCCCTCACATATAAAGGGAGACCTATAAGACTCGTGACTGATCTCTCTTTTGAAACTTGGCAGGCCAGAAAGAATTGGCACGAGATTTTCAGGGTGCTAGACAGCAAAAATATGCAGCCAAGAATCCTTTATCCAGCAAGTCTGTCATTTAGAATAGAAGGAGAGATAAAGGTCTTCCCAAACAAACAAAAACTGAAGGAATTTGTCACCACTAAACCAGCCCTACAAGAGATCCTAAGGGGGACCCTGTGAGACAAAGTACCAGAGACATCACTACAAGCATAAAACATACAGACATCACAATGACTCTAAACCCGTATCTTTCTATAATAACACTGAATGTAAATGGATTAAATGCGCCAACCAAAAGACATAGGGTATCAGAATGGATAAAAAAACAAGAACCATCTATTTGCTGTCTACAAGAGACTCATTTTAGACCTGAGGACACCTTTAGATTCAGAGTGAGGGGATGGAGAACTATTTATCATGCTACTGGAAGCCAGAAGAAAGCTGGAGTAGCCATACTTATATCAGACAAACTAGACTTTAAATTAAAGGCTGTAACAAGAGATGAAGAAGGACATTATATAATAGTTACAGGGTCTATCCATCAGGAAGAGCTAACAATTATAAATGTCTATGCGCCGAATACCGGAGCCCCCAAATATATAAAACAATTACTCATAAACAGAAGCAACCTTATTGATAAGAATGTGGTAATTGCTGGGGACTTTAACACCCCACTTACAGAAATGGATAGATCATCTAGACACACGGTCAATAAAGAAACAAGGGCCCTGAATGAGACACTGGATCAGATGGACTTGACAGATCTATTTAGAACTCTGCATCCCAAAGCAACAGAATATACTTTCTTCTCGAGTGCACATGGAACATTCTCCAAGATAGATCATATACTGGGTCACAAAACAGCCCTTCATAAGTTTACAAGAATTGAAATTATACCATGCATACTTTCAGACCACAATGCTATGAAGCTTGAAATCAACCACAGGAAAAAGTCTGGAAAACCTCCAAAAGCATGGAGGTTAAAGAACACCCTACTAACGAATGAGTGGGTCAACCAGGCAATTAGAGAAGAAATCAAAAAATATATGGAAACAAACGAAAATGAAAATACAACAATCCAAACGCTTTGGGACGCAGCGAAGGCAGTCCTGAGAGGAAAATACATTGCAATCCAGGCCTATCTCAAGAAACAAGAAAAATCCCAAATACAAAATCTAACAGCACACCTAAAGGAAATAGAAGCAGAACAGCAAAGGCAGCCTAAACCCAGCAGAAGAAGAGAAATAATAAAGATCAGAGCAGAAATAAACAATATAGAATCTAAAAAAACTGTAGAGCAGATCAACGAAACCAAGAGTTGGTTTTTTGAAAAAATAAACAAAATTGACAAACCTCTAGCCAGGCTTCTCAAAAAGAAAAGGGAGATGACCCAAATAGATAAAATCATGAATGAAAATGGAATGATTACAACCAATCCCTCAGAGATACAAACAATTATCAGGGAATACTATGAAAAATTATATGCCAACAAATTGGACAACCTGGAAGAAATGGACAAATTCCTGAACACCCACACTCTTCCAAAACTCAATCAGGAGGAAATAGAAAGCTT
Organism: Lynx rufus; assembly: GCF_022079265.1. Classification (NCBI taxonomy): domain Eukaryota; kingdom Metazoa; phylum Chordata; class Mammalia; order Carnivora; family Felidae; genus Lynx; species Lynx rufus. The sequence continues at coordinate 124,336,893 of NW_025814823.1, read as the reverse complement.
GAACAGACCCATAACCAGCGAAGAAATTGAATCAGTTATCAAAAATCTCCCAACAAATAAGAGTCCAGGACCAGATGGCTTCCCAGGGGAGTTCTACCAGACGTTTAAAGCAGAGATAATACCTATCCTTCTCAAGCTATTCCAAGAAATAGAAAGGGAAGGAAAACTTCCAGACTCATTCTATGAAGCCAGTATTACTTTGATTCCTAAACCAGACAGAGACCCAGTAAAAAAAGAGAACTACAGGCCAATATCCCTGATGAATATGGATGCCAAAATTCTCAATAAGATACTAGCAAATCGAATTCAACAGCATATAAAAAGAATTATTCACCATGATCAAGTGGGATTCATTCCTGGGATGCAGGGCTGGTTCAACATTCGCAAATCAATCAACGTGATACATCACATTAACAAAAAAAAAGAGAAGAACCATATGATCCTGTCAATCGATGCAGAAAAGGCCTTTGACAAAATCCAGCACCCTTTCTTAATAAAAACCCTTGAGAAAGTCGGGATAGAAGGAACATACTTAAAGATCATAAAAGCCATTTATGAAAAGCCCACAGCTAACATCATCCTCAACGGGGAAAAACTGAGAGCTTTTTCCCTGAGATCAGGAACACGACAGGGATGCCCACTCTCACCGTTGTTGTTTAACATAGTGCTGGAAGTTCTAGCATCAGCAATCAGACAACAAAAGGAAATCAAAGGCATCAAAATTGGCAAAGATGAAGTCAAGCTTTCGCTTTTTGCAGATGACATGATATTATACATGGAAAATCCGATAGACTCCACCAAAAGTCTGCTAGAACTGATATATGAATTCAGCAAAGTTGCAGGATACAAAATCAATGTACAGAAATCAGTTGCATTCTTATACACTAACAATGAAGCAACAGAAAGACAAATAAAGAAACTGATCCCATTCACAATTGCACCAAGAAGCATAAAATACCTAGGAATAAATCTAACCAAAGATGTAAAGGATCTGTATGCTGAAAACTATAGAAAGCTTATGAAGGCAATTGAAGAAGATTTAAAGAAATGGAAAGACATTCCCTGCTCATGGATTGGAAAAATAAATATTGTCAAAATGTCAATACTACCCAAAGCTATCTACACATTCAATGCAATCCCAATCAAAATTGCACCAGCATTCTTCTCGAAACTAGAACAAGCAATCCTAAAATTCATATGGAACCACAAAAGGCCCCGAATAGCCAAAGGAATTTTGAAGAAGAAGACCAAAGCAGGAGGCATCACAATCCCAGACTTCAGCCTCTACTACAAAGCTGTCATCATCAAGACACCATGGTATTGGCACAAAAACAGACACACAGACCAATGGAATAGAATAGAAACCCCAGAACTAGACCCACAAACATATGGCCAACTCATCTTTGACAAAGCAGGAAAGAACATCCAATGGAAAAAAGCCTCTTTAACAAATGGTGCTGGGAGAACTGGACAGCAACATGCAGAAGGTTGAAACTAGACCACTTTCTCACACCATTTACAAAAATAAACTCAAAATGGATAAAGGACCTAAATGTGAGACAGGAAACCATCAGAACCTTAGAGGAGAAAGCAGGAAAAGACCTCTCTGACCTCAGCCGTAGCAATCTCTTACTCGACACATCCCCAAAGGCAAGGGAATTAAAAGCAAAAGTGAATTACTGGGACCTTATGAAGATAAAAAGCTTCTGCACAGCAAAGGAAACAACCAACAAAACTAAAAGGCAACCAACGGAATGGGAAAAGATATTTGCAAATGACATATCGGACAAAGGGCTAGTATCTAAAATCTATAAAGAGCTCACCAAACTCCACACCCGAAAAACAAATAACCCAGTGAAGAAATGGGCAGAAAACATGAATAGACACTTCTCTAAAGAAGACATCCAGATGGCCAACAGGCACATGAAAAGATGTTCAGCGTCGCTCCTTATCAGGGAAATACAAATCAAAACCACACTCAGGTATCACCTCACGCCAGTCAGAGTGGCCAAAATGAACAAATCAGGAGACTATAGATGCTGGCGAGGATGTGGAGAAACGGGAACCCTCTTGCACTGTTGGTGGGAATGCAAATTGGTGCAGCCGCTCTGGAAAGCAGTGTGGAGGTTCCTCAGAAAATTAAAAATAGACCTACCCTATGACCCAGCAATAGCACTGCTAGGAATCTACCCAAGGGATACAGGAGTACTGATGCATAGGGGCACTTGTACCCCAATGTTCATAGCAGCACTCTCAACAATAGCCAAATTATGGAAAGAGCCTAAATGTCCATCAACTGATGAATGGATAAAGAAATTGTGGTTTATATACACAATGGAATACTATGTGGCAATGAGAAAAAATGAAATATGGCCTTTTGTAGCAACGTGGATGGAACTGGAGAGTGTGATGCTAAGTGAAATAAGCCATACAGAGAAAGACAGATACCATATGGTTTCACTCTTATGTGGACCCTGAGAAACTTAACAGGAACCCATGGGGGAGGGGAAGGAAAAAAAAAAAAAAAAGAAAAGGACGTTAGAGTGGGAGAGAGCCAAAGCATAAGAGACTGTTAAAAACTGAGAACAGGGGCGCCTGGGTGGCGCAGTCGGTTAAGCGTCCGACTTCAGCCAGGTCACGATCTCGCGGTCCGTGAGTTCGAGCCCCGCGTCGGGCTCTGGGCTGATGGCTCAGAGCCTGGAGCCTGTTTCCGATTCTGTGTCTCCGTCTCTCTCTGCCCCTCCCCCGTTCATGCTCTGTCTCTCTCTGTCCCAAAAATAAATAAATGTTGAAAAAAAAAAATTTTAAAAAAAAAACTGAGAACAAACTGAGGGTTGATGGGGGGTGGGAGGGAGGGGAGGGTGGGTGATGGGTATTGAGGAGGGCACCTTTTGGGATGAGCACTGGGTGTTGTATGGAAACCAATTTGTCAATAAACTTCATATAAAAAAAAATAATAATAATTCCCATTCTTATCCACCAAGGGCTTAAAAACTTTTTTAAAGTAACATATACACTCAGCGAGTTGAAAAACAAAAACTCAAGATGGATCCTTATAAACATCTTGTTCTATCTCCTCATTCCACAGACGAGGACCATGAGAAAACAGACAAGTGAATGTTCCCACACCACAAGAGGGAAAAACTCAATTTGGAAGGGTTATAGCAGAAAAAGACAATAGCCCTGTCCTAAGAAATTATTTTCTGGAGAGGAAGATGAAATAAACACTTAGGATTAGCCTTAGCCTTAAAAAAGAGTAAGTGGGGGTTGAGTAAACCAGGTTCTTAGTTACCTCAGGGCTTGAATATAGTGCAGCCCCAAATAGAATGATCTCCCTATTTTTCAGTGAGATCTAAAGAACATTTTTGAACATGAATGTATAAATTTTATAAATGTTGATTAAAGAGCTGGATGTCTACCTATAGTTGCTGTTTTAAATTAGACAATATCCAAAACAGGAATATAAAATATTGACTTTTTCACTCATAAAATAACTCTATCCACATCTTTGCATGCTCATGGATAATAGTTTTCCTTGTCATCACCAGTAACTCTTTTTGAATCATCAGCATGGTTTTCCAGGGCTCATCTTTGTCACTTCCACGTAGTTGTCTGAGACACAGTGTGATGAAGCTGTCATTGGAAACAGTTTGCTAAGTCTTAAGTTTCCACTTGTGTTAATATTAACAGTTACCCAATTATCTCAGATGTGCATATGTATCATCTCTGTAAGGTAACTGCTTACCATTTGCTTTTTAAAAGGGTCTTTAAGGGGCGCCTGGGTGGCGCAGTCGGTTAAGCGTCCGACTTCAGCCAGGTCACGATCTCGCGGTCCGTGAGTTGGAGCCCCGCGTCAGGCTCTGGGCTGATGGCTCAGAGCCTGGAGCCTGTTTCTGATGCTGTGTCTCCCTCTCTCTCTGCCCCTCCCCCGTTCATGCTCTGTCTCTCTCTGTCCCAAAAATAAATAAACGTTGAAAAAAAAATAAAAAAAAAAAAAATAAAAGGGTCTTTAATAAACTTGTTTAAATTTAAATCAAATATATTTAATAGTGATATCATACCAAAGGAGACAGAGCATGAACGGGGGAGGGGCAGAGAGAGAGGGAGACACAGAATCGGAAACAGGCTCCAGGCTCTGAGCCATCAGCCCAGAGCCCGACACGGGGCTCGAACCCACGGACCGCGAGATCGTGACCTGGCTGAAGTCGGACGCTTAACCGACTGCGCCACCCAGGCGCCCCTGCTTCTGGCTCCTTTTATGGCAATTCTTCCGGTGATCTCCACCAAAACTCCCGAACTAAGCATGATTGAGGTCATTTTGGTGAATGGGTCTTTCCCAAACACTCTTATTTTCAAAGTAATTGAGAGATAATCTGTAATAAGAGACACTTTTCTGGGAAATTATTTTCAGGAAAACACTCATTTTATATTCAGGCAAAAATCTGTTCATCAGGCATGCCTTGCTGGAAGAAAAAAACTCCCTATAAAACTCTGAAGAAGTTATGGGCATGGACGAGTTAGAGAGGGACACGTATATGCACACTGTTCTCAAGGTAATGCTGCCTCACTGCTACGGTCAGACTCGACTATAAATCTGTCATATAAGATTTAAATTTCAAAGCTGGACAAAAGGAATTTTGTTGACCTCTCTAGCATGCAGGTATTATTGTGGGTCCTACTTCCTGCTGACAGCCAAAGTGTGATTTTCTCAAGCAATCAAAGACCCTTATTGTCATATCTCCATTACTCCCAAGCTGGCCACAGTCAAACCGATCTTCAGTCCAGAGTCACATGTGAGGGAGAGATTATCCTGCACTTTTTCTACTCCCAGGACAGAAACAGGTATGCCTTGTAATCACAGATCTCTAACCTCAATGGAGGAAGGTTCAAGACTGGTACCTACCTGCAAAATTTTTTACTGAATTTGAAGCAAAATTTGAACAGAATTCTCTCTTCTCCAACAGAATCATGGAAAGCAAACCAGTCCCATTTCCAAGCAACAAGGCTCTGTGCAAATAATTCTGCAGGTGAGAGTCTCTCCTGATGCCATAATCCAAGTGTCAGGATTTCAAGATATCAGGCAGCCTCCCTAGGGCCTCCCACAGCACAAAGAGTTAGAAATAAACTGAGTAGGAAAGACAGGAGTTGGTGACAGGCCTGGGGCTAAAAGGAGGCCATCGTGACATGTAAGTAAAAGAGGCATTCAGTGCACGTACGTGATCCTGGGCTTGAACAGGTGTCTCCCTTGTCACTGCCCTGCTTGATAGCTCTGGGTTTTCTGTCATCACACGAGACTGGGAGCATTTCAGGCTCCCCAACTGGTAAAGTGGAATTACTGTGAGGAGATTATTCTAGCATTTGACCAAGGAATGGACAAGAGAGGGTAAAGCTTGGGATGGGAAACTGTTATGGAAAATTTCATTGATGTTGATGAAGACTGACAGGGGCTTAGTCCTGGAGAACAACAAGAAGGCAAAGACAGCTCATGAAACATCCCAGAAGCCACATTGCCTAGCAGAAAAGAGGGAAAGGAAGTACATCTGGGTAAATGAGCCAAGGAGGTGAAGGACAGGTTGCAGTCCTTTTAACGCTATGGATGATGTGTCTAAAGAGAAACATACTGAAGATAATGAGGGAAGCCTAAGGCTCTAGGTCCCTGGCTTATGACACCAAGCCCTGTCTCCCCTCTTTAGTGCAGGCAGGTTTCTGTCTTGGGGAGTCAATTTTTTTTTATTTCAGGGGTTTTATGTCTATGCCATAGCTCTGGCTGTTCCCACTAGTTGGGGAGGATGAAGCCAACAGGCAGGAAGGGTTTCCTGGGTATGACTAGATAGGGAACCTCACAAAGGTGAGATGACACCTCACTTTCACCCAAAGGTGTCTACAGGCAACCACTAATGGCAAAGAGCTAATAAAGAGCTCATTTCCTTTTTTAAGACAATTGTATTCAATACCCCTGCCCAATCACTATCTGCCTTTATCCCTCCTTCCTATGTTCCAGTGTTAACTGCATAACCTTCAAGAACACTGCTCTGAGACTGCAGGCCTCATCTGAAGTTGTTTGTGGAAAGCATCAAGGAAGATGGTAGTGATAGGAGATAGGAAAATGTGGGATGCCTGCCTAGCTGCTCCCCAGGCTTTCAGTAACAGCCAGGTTCACACCACACCCAAATTTAGCCATCCCCAGTTACACAGATAGACCCACACAGAAATGAACAAATGATGCAAGATCCATTAGAATCAGCATGGGCTTCAGAGGCACACTAACTTTGTACCACTTCTACAACCCTCATTTACCTTATCTATAATAACAATAAGCATACACCAACCAATTGGACAACATATAAGACATGGATAAATTCCTAGAAACATAAAACCTACCAAGACCAAATCACGAAGAGAAAATCTTAACAGACTGATTCGTAGTAAGAAGATTGAGTCCGTAATCAAAAACCTCCCAAAACACTCAAGTCCAGGACAAGATGGCTTCCCTAATAAATCTTATAAATCATTCAAAGAATACCAATCCTTCTCAGAAGTGGAGGGAGCACTTCCAAACTTATTTCACTAGGCCAGTATTACCCTGAAACCAAAACCACATGACAACATTACAAGAAAATTACAGGCCAATATCCCTGATGAACATAGATACAAAAATCCCCCACAAGTCTGTAGCTATGCCACCTTGAATGAGCCCAATCTTGTCTGATCTCAGAAGCTAAACAGGGTCCAGCCTGGGTAGTCCTTGAATGGGAGAGATGGTGAATTAGCATATTAAGTTGAATTTAAATAAAATTTTTAAAAATATCTTCAATAAAATATTACCAAATTGAATTTAATAATACATTAAAAAATCATACACCATGATTGAGTGGGATTGAGTGGGCATCCAAAGATGCCAGAAGGATCAATATTTTGACAAAAGTCAACATCTACTTAAAAGAAACTCTCAACAAATGGGAATAGAGGGAACATACCTCAAAATAATTAAGGCCATATATGACAAGTTCCCAGCTAATATCATACTCAACAGTGAAAATGTGAAAGTTTTTTTTTCTTCAGGAGTAAGACAAGGATGTCCACTCTTGCCATTTTTATTCAAAAGGTACTGGAAGTCCTAGCCAGAACAATTAGGCAAGAAAAAGAAATCAAAGGCATTCAAATAAAAAAGTAAGAAGTAAAACCATCACTATTTGAGATGACATAAATCTATATAAAGAAAACCCTAAAGACTATCAAAAAACTCTTAAACAAATTGAGCAAAGCTACAGTATACAAAAATCAATCTAAAAAATCTGTTGCATGCCTACACACTAATAACAAACTAGAAGAAATTAAGAAAATAATTCCATTTACAATTGCTATAAATAAATTTAACCAAAGAGCTGTAAGACCTGTTCTATGAAAACTGTAACACACTAATGAAAGATACAGAAGACACAAATAAATGGAAAGATATTCTACGCTCATGGATTGGAAGAATATTGTTAAAGTGTCCATATTAAGAAGGGTCCAAGATGCCAGTGTAACAAGACCTTGACCTCCTCCAACAGACTCACCAAATATACACATATATAGAGAAACTTCTCCCTAAGAACTCAGGGCTGAATGAACAGCTTCTGTATAACAAAGGACAGACAGACTACACAGAGAGCAATAGGAGACATGGGGACGCAATAATGACAGTACCCCCAGCCCCAATGCCACAAAGTGCAGTAGGGAGAGATATCACTGAGGGGCTCACACACAGATTCATCTGACCTGGGGCACAACAAACAAACAAACAAACAAACATATGTTTAAAGGGCAAGTACAGTATAAGTGAAGGAAACCAGTTTACAACCCTGGATCATCCTCTAAATAGTGTGAGAGCTGCTGCAACTTTCTTCAGAGTTGGAGGTGCTGGTGAGCATACTGTTTACATTTCCCCTCCACCTTGACAATGCAGATGGAAGTAAGGTCCAAGCACTCTAGCTAGCTTTCTGCCTCAGTGAGCTCCAGTCGCTTAGCCCATACCAGCCCCAGCCATCTCCTCAAGGCAACACCCTCACCCATGCCACCAAGCTGTAGCCATCCCACTAAGGCTGCCCTGGTGCAGGTACACAGTGGGAAATCTTCAGCCTACACCCACTAGAACTCCATCCATCCTTCCAGGTGTCTCGCAAAAAGGGCCTTGGCCAGTGCCTGCCGTGTCCCCAGCCATCCTTCTCGGGTGGGCCTGGCATGGAGCACCCTAGGATCTGCCAGGTCACACCCATTTCAGCTCCAGCCATCCCAACATAACAGCCCCTATGAGGAATGCCTCAGCCCATGCTTGGTTATAGCTCTTGTCATCCTAGCAGGGTGGTCCCAGCATGGAGAGACCCTGGCCCACATTTGCCTAGATCCAGCCAATCAATCAAAGCTGCCAGGCATATGCAGTCTACACAAGGGAATTCCTACACAAGCCCAATCCTTCAAGACAAAGAGACAGATGTTTCACCTATTTCATAGGAACAAAGTCAAACAAAATGAAGAGACAGAGAAATAAGCTACAAACAAAAGAACAAAAAACTTCAGAAAAAGAACTCAATGAAATGGAGATAAACAATCTACCTGACAAAGAGTTGAAAGTATGGTCATAAAGATACTTGCTCAACTTGAGAGAAGAGTGGATGATCTCAGTGAGAACTTCAAAAAAGGGATAGAAAATATAAAAAGGAACCATCCAGTGTTAAAGAATATAATAACTGAAATGAAGAATGCACTAAAAGGAATCAACAGCAGATTATAAAATGCAGAACAGATGAGTAACCTGAAAAATAGGGAATAGTAGAAAGCACCTAAACTAAATGGTAAAAAAAAAAAAAAAAAAGAATTTTAAAAAATGATGACAGAGTAAAGGAACTCTGGGACAGTATCAAGCAAGTAAACATTCACATTATAGGGGTCCCAGAGGGAGAAGAAAAAGACAAAGGGGCAGAAAACTTATTTGAAAAAAATAATAGCTGAAAACTTCCCTAATCTAGGGAAGGAAACAGACATTCAGATACAAGAAGGACAGTGAGCCCCAAACAAGATGAACCCAAGAAGAGTGACACCAAGACACATTATCATTAAAATGGTACAAATTAAAGAAAGAAAATCTTAAAATCAAGAGAAAAGCAACTGGTCATATACAAGGGAAGCCCCAGAAGGCTGTCTGCTGATTTTTCAGCAGAAATTTTTCAGTCCAGAACAGAGTAGCATGATATATTCAGAATGCAAAAGGCAAAAACCAACAACCAAGAATAGTCTAACTGGCAAGAGGGTCATTCAAAATTGAAGGGCAGATAGTTTCCCAGACAAACAAAAGTTAAAGGAGTTCATTCATCACCACTAGACAAGCCTTCTAAGAACTATAAATGGACTACTTTAACCAAAAAGAAACAACCCTAATTAGAATTAAGAAAATTATGAAAGGAAAAAACTTCACTGGGAAATACAAATATATGATAAAGGTAGAAGACTGATTACTAATAAAGCTAGTATGAAGGTTATAATATAAAAATAGTAAAATCAATTTTTCAAAAAAAATCAGGAGATTCAACAAAAGTATGTAATGTGATATTCTACACAAATAGTGTGGAGAGAGAGGAGTAAAAATGTATTGCTTTCATAATGTGTTCAAATTTAAGTGACCATCAACTTAATATAGACATCTTATACACTTAGGACGTAATATATGAACATGGTTAACTACAAAACAAACCTGTAAACAGATACACAAAATAAAAAGAAAGCCAAGAATAACACTGCAGATAGTTATCAATCACAAATTAAGAGAGAAAAGAGGGACATTGAACAGAACTACAAAAACAACCAGAAAACAATTAATGAAATGGCATTAAGTGCATAACAATTAATGATTACTTTAAACGTAAATGGTGTAAATACTCCAGTCACAGTCAAAAGACATAGATTGATAGAATGGATTTAAAAAAAAAGAAGCCCACCGATATGCTGCCTACAAGAAACTCACTTTAGACCTAAAGACAAATAAAGACTAAAAGTGAAGGAAAGGAAAAAGATATTTTATTCAAATTGAAAAAAAAAATGCTGGGGTATCAAGACTTGTATCAGACAAATGGACTTTAAAACAAAGACTGTAGGGGCGCCTGGGTGGCGCAGTCGGTTAAGCGTCCGACTTCAGCCAGGTCACGATCTCGCGGTCCGTGAGTTCGAGCCCCGCGTCAGGCTCTGGGCTGATGGCTCAGAGCCTGGAGCCTGTTTTCGATTCTGTGTCTCCCTCTCTCTCTGCCCCTTCCCCGTTCATGCTCTGTCTCTCTCTGTCCCAAAAATAAAAAAACGTTGAAAAAAAAATTAAAATAAAATAAAACAAAGACTGTAAAAATAGACAATAAAGGGCATTGCATAATGATAAGGGGATCAATCCAACAAGAGGATATAATACTTTTAAGTGTCTATAAACCCAACAGAGGAGCACTTAAATACAGAAAAGGAGAAGTAGACATAAAGGGAGAAAGTGACAGTAGTACAGAAGTGGATTTTTACTCACTAACATTCAGATAGAAAAATCAAAAAGAAAACAGTGGCTTTGAATGGCAAGTTATACTAGATGGATCTAACACATATAAAGAACAATGCATCCAAAAACAGCATAGTACACATTCTGATCAAAAGCATATGGAACATTTTCCAGGATAAATCCTATGTTAGGCCATATAACAAGTCTCAATAAATTTAAGCAGACTGAAATGATACCAAGCATTTTTTTTCCAACCACAATGGTATGAACCAACTAGAAATAATTACAAGAAAAACAAAGAAAAAAACACAAGTATATGGAAGCTAAATAATATGCTACTAAATAACCAATGGTCAATGAAAAAATTAAAAAGGAAATAAAAAAATATCTGGAGACAAATAGATAGGGAACTATCTTCCTTCCCAAAGGAGGGAACCAGGGTCACAGAGAAGGGCAAGAGCTAGAGGAGCACACATAGGAACACACAAGGAGAATGTGTCCCCAAAGCCATTGGCTTGGAAAAAGAGAGGGGCTGAATTTCTTGAGTTATAACCATCAGGGCTTAAAGCCTAGAGTTTTAAAGGTCTAGAATAAACTAGAAAAAACCTAGTTTATTCTAGGTTTGGCTAGAATAAACCTAGAAGGGCATTGCGCTCCTCCTGGAGAGAAGGCAGGCAAACAATCCTGGGGCAGACAGCCTGGAATCAGCGATCTGAAGAATACCTGGTACAGAATGGGGAGATTATTAGCTCTTCTCTGAGCATGTCTCTGAGGATCAGAGTTCACAGAGACACCTCTCCAGGAGCAAAGGAGTTGGCCAGCACCATTTCTTTCCTCTGCCCCTCAATACAAACACAGAGTCACCTGCATGCACCAGACCGTGTGCTCTGCTGGGACTGCCCTTCTCAGTCATGCTTGCCTCAGTCACAATACAGCAGCCCCGCCCCCAGAAGACCAGCAAAAACCCCTGTTCACACCACATTTCCCAGAGATTTCAAAACAAAGATTGCAATAAGAGACAAAGCAGGACACTATATAATTATAAAGTGACAGTCCAACAAGAAGATATAACAACTGTAAATATTAAGTACCCAACATGGAAGCAGCCAAATACATTAAAGTAGGTAACAAACATAAAGGAAATAATCCATAATAATAAAATAATAGTAAGGGACTTTTAACACCCTACTTATATCAATGGATAGATCATCTAAACAGAAAATCAACAGAAACAATGGCTTTGAATGATACATTAGACCAGATGGATTTAAAGATATATTCAGAACATTCCATCCTGAAACAGTGGAATATATACTCTTTGCAAGTACACATGGAACATTATCCAGAACAGATCTCATATTAGGCCACAAAACAGGCCTCAACACATTAAAAAAGATTGAAGTCATAGTAGGCATCTTTTCTGACCACAACACTATGAAACTACAAGTCAAGAACAAGAAAAAAATCTAGCAAGACCACAAATACATGGAAGTTAAAGAACATGCTACTAAACAATGAATGGGTCAACCAGGAAATAAAAGAAGAAATAAAAAAGTACATGGAAACAAATGAAAATACAATGGCTCAAAACCTTTGAACAAAATACAGCAAAAGCAAATCAAGAGGCAAGGTTATAGTAACACTGGCCTAGCACAAGAAGAAAAATCTCAAATAAACAACCTAACTTTACACCTAAAGGAGCTAGAAAAAAGAACTAAACAAAACCTAAAGCCAGCAGAAGGAAGGAAATAATAAAGATTCAAGCAGAAATAAATACTATAGAAAATTAAAAAAAAAAAAAACAGACCAATGAAACCAGGAGCTGGTTCTTTGTAAAATAAATAAAACCACAAATAAAAGAGGAGAGACCACAACCAATACCACAGAAATACAAAACTTGTCATAGAATATTATTAAAAACTATATGCCAACAAATTGGACAGCCTAGAAGAAACAAATTCCTAGAAACCTATAACCTACCAAAATTGAAACAAGCATAAATAAAAAAATTTTAACAGACTGATAACAAGCAAAGAAATTAAGCCAGTAAAAAAAAAAAAAAACAAAAAACAAACAAAAAAAACCTCCCAACAAACAAAAGCCCAGGACCAAATGACTTCATGGGAGAATTCTATCAAACATTTAAATAAGAGTTAATACCTATTCTTCTTAAACTATTATAAAAAATAGAAAAGGAAGAAAACCTTCCAAATTCATTCTATGAAGCTAGCCTTACCTGGATAACAAAACCAGACAGAGACACCACACAAAAAAAAAAAAAACCATAGGCCACTATCTCTGATGAATATAGATGTAAAAATCCTCAACAAAATATTAGCAAACTGAATCCAACTATACATTAAAAAAAATCATTTACCACAATCAAGTGCCTTTTATTCCTGGGTTACAAGTGTGGTTCGGTACTCGCAAATGAACATGACACATCACATCAGTAAGACAAAGGATAAAAACCATATGATCATTTCAATAGATGCAGAAAAAGCATTTAACAAAGCGTAACCCATTCATGATAAAAACCCTCAACAAAGTAGGTTTAGAGGGAATATACACAATACAATGAAGTCCATATATGAAAAACCCAATTAACATCCTACTCAATGGAGAAAAACTGAGAGTATTTCCCCTAAGGTTAGGAATAAGGCAGCAATGTCCATTCTCACCACTATTATTTGACATACTATTAGAAGTCCTACCAATGGCAACCAGAAAAGATGAAGGAATAAAGACACCAAAATCAGTATGGAAGAAGTAAAACTTTTACTATTTTCAGATGACATGATACTACATATAGAAAACCCGAAAGACTCCACCAAAAAACTGCAAAAACTGATCAATGAATTCAGTAAAGTCATAAGATATAAAATCAATGTACAGACATCTGTTGCATTTCTATACACCAATAATGGAGCAGCAGAAAGAAATTAAGAAAGTAACCTCATTTACAACTGCACCAAAGATAGTAAGATACCTAGGAATAAACCTAAACAAAGAGGTGAAATACCTGTGCTTTGAAAACTATAAAACACTAATGAAAGAAACTGAAGATGACACAAAGAAATGGAAAGACATTCCATGCTCATGGACTGGAAGCACAAATACTATTTAATGTCTGTACTACCCAAAGTAATCTACAAACTTAATGCAATCCGTATCAAAAGACCAACATTTTTCTAGAACTAAAACAAACAATCCTACAATTTGTATGGAGCCACAAAAGACCCCAAATAGCCAAAGCAACCTTGAAAAAGAAAAGCAAAGCTGGAGGCATCACAATTCCAGACTTCAAGTTATATTACAAAGCTGTTATAATCAAAACAGTATGTTAATGGCACAAAAACAGACACACAGATCAACAGAACAGGAGAGAAAATCCAGAAATATACTCAAAATTATATGGCCACTTATTGTTCGACAAAGAAGGAATGAATATCCAATGGGCAAAATACAGCCTCTTCAACAAATGGTGTTGGGAAAACTGGACAGCAACATACAAAAGAATGAATCTGGACCACTTTCTTACACACACAAAAATAAATTCAAAATGGATTAAATGCCTAAATGTGAGACATTGTAAAAATCCTAGAAAAGAGCACAGGGAATAATCTCTCTGACACAAGCCATATCAGCTTTTTACTAGATAGGTCCCCTAAGGCAAGGGAAACGAAAGCAAAAATAAACTATTGGAACTCCATCAAGACAAAAAGCTTCTGCACAGTGAAGTAAACAATCAACAAAACTAAAAGGCAACCTATGCAACAGGAGAAGATATTTGCATAATACCCATAAAGGGTTAGTATCCAAAATATATCAAGAACTGATACAACTTAACACCCAAAAAATAAATAATCCAATTTAAAAATGGGCAGAAGACATGAAGAGACATTGCTCCAAAGAAGATATCCAGATGGCCAATAGACACATGGAAAGATACCATCATGACTTATCATCAGAGAAATGCAAATCAAAACTACAATGATCTATCACCTCACACCTGTCAGTGTCTACAAAAAAACCCACAAGAAACAGCAAATATTGGTGAATATATGTAGAAAAAGAAACCCTCTTGCAAAGCTGATGGGAATACAAATTGATGCAGTTACTGTGGAAAACAGGGCGGTTTCTCAACAAGTTAAAAGTAGAACTACCCAATGATCCAGCCATCATACTACTTGGTATTTATCCAAAGAATACAAAAACACAAATTCAAAGGTGTACATGTTCCTGCATGTTTATAGCAATATTACTTACGATAGCCAAGAAATGGAAGCAACCCAAATATCCATCCATTGAGGAATAAAGAAGATGTGGTATAGGGGCTTCTGGGTGGCTCAGTCGGTTGGGCGGCCAACTTCGGTTCAAGTCGTGATCTCATGGTTCGTGGGTTCAAGCCCCACATCAGGCTCTATGCTGACAGCTCGGAGCCTGGAACCTGCTTCAGAATCTGTGACTCCCCCTCTCTCTGTGTCCCCTTCCCAGCTCATGCTCTGTCCCTGTCTCTCAAAAAAATAAATAAATGTTAAAAAAAATTTTTTTAAAAAGAAGATGTGGTATGTGTGTATATATTTATATTTATATTCATATTCATATTTATAAATATACATGCACATATATTTATATATTCATACATTTATATACACACATACATACAACGAAATATTATTCAGTCATACAAAGAATGAAATCTTGCCATTAGTAACAACATGTCTGGAGCTGAAGTATAATGCTAAACAAAATATGTCAATCAGAGAAAGACAAATACTGTATGATTTCATTCATAAGTGGAATTTAAGAAAGAAAACAAATGAGCAAAAGGAAAAAAGGAGTAAAGCAAACCAAGAAACAAACAGACTCTTCAGTACAGAGAACAAACTGATGGTTAGCAGAGGGGAAGTGGGTGGAGGGTTGGGTAAAATAGGTGATGGGGATTAAGGAGTGCACTTGTTGTGACAAGCACCAGTGATATATGGAATTGTTGAATCACTACATTGTACACCTGAAACTAATATAATACTGTATGTTAACTAACTGGAAAAAAGATAAAAACTTAAAAAAAATCAATTCCAAAAAATATATGTTGGTAAAAAATCTGCAAATTAGATTAGAATAGATGAATTTTCTCAAGTCACAAGAATCCCTAAAGATTCCCTAAAGATTCTCAGGCTGACTGCTGAGAAGTTAAATCATAAAGTTACAATAGTCAAATAATTTCAAAAACAAAACATAAAAACCCTTACAAAATTTTTAGGTAAAGATACTATAATTAATGTGAAATGTGGAAATTTCAATATATTTGACAGTATATAGGCTCTCTAGGGTCTATGAAAGCTCTCAGGGGGTCCAGTTTTTAGCACATATATCATCCCAATCAACATTCTCCAACTCCTGAACCACAGTTCTGGCAGTTGACCAGCCAGAAATCACCCTATTCTTCATTGTATTACAGGGGAGGGGACATTTCACCAATTTCATTTGAGGGGGCTGGTCAGAGCCTCCAAGTGAGAACAAGGTTGTACACAGAAGGCTTTGCCAAAGGCTTGGCAGGGCTCTGGTCCTTTGGGAGGAGCAAATGCTTCTGTGATACGAGTGCCCTTCAGAGAGGATGTGGGGCCCAGGTCATCCTAGGAGATGGAACAGAGCAAACACTGAGGTCTGTGGTCCCACACCCAGGTGGCTTAATGGCAAAAATAGGTCAAAATGGACACTGGCTACAGGGGTGAAGCCAGAAGACAGCTCATTTCACTGCTGTTGTAATAATTTTAAAAAAGGAATCAATGTGTCAAGGGGCAATTTTCTATGACATGACCAGGTATACTGAAGGGGGCAGCTGGGGTCACAAGGAGCATTATGGAAATGGGTCGGGGAGTCGGAGACACTGGAGCCTTACTGGAGGGTGATGAACGTCAGGAGCAAGCCTGCCAAGGAATGGGGAGGAATGGCCACTCATATACCGCCAGCTTATGTTCCAGTTAGAGGATTCCCTGAGGGTATTGTCAAAGAGCACAAGCTGGATGAGAGTCTGGGGGCAAGTGGACCCATCAAAATGAAGATAAACACCAGCACAAGTACATAACTTTAAAAGAAGGAACAGGCCCAGAGCTGCAGTATAGGATCACACTATTCTGGTTTACCTGATACTCTGGGGTTTTATCACAGCAGGGCCCATGTCCTGGAAAATGCCTCAGTCCCACACAATTGGGCACTCTAACCACAACTGTGGCTCCACATAGCCCCTCAGGAGCTGGGGACACAGCAGATGGCAGGAGGGAGAACCAGGTAGCCACATAACCCTAGAAAAGAGAGCTTTGCTGCCTGGGTTCTGGAGTCTCAATGGTGAGAATAAACCAGAGAATGCCTGCTTTGTTACTGGGCCTTTGTCCTAATCCCACAAGAATGTGACCTGGGGAAACGAGGCTTCCAGTCTTTGAATGTCCTAGAGGTTTCAGCATTGGTCATTTCCTCCCTACTGCTACAAGGGATATGGCCCACTCTACCCTGAAACCACAGGCAGATCCATGGGGACAGCCAGCAGGCAGCCAGAGGGAGAGGATGATCAAGGAGAATACTTTGTGCTCTTTTAACATGGAAGTGACCTGAGCATGTTTAGAAGATGATGGGAAGGAATCTCTCAGGAGGGAGAAGTTGAAAGAACAAGAGAGCCAGTGGGGAGGGATGTATAATATAAGAGCAGGGCCACCTCTGCCTCAGAGACCTTCCCCAAGTCTGACCTGAAGAGAAGAGAGATGGGCGGGAGGTGCATCCTCCATGAAGGGGGGGCCACCTCATCTGCTGAGAGTACTCTGAAGGAGTTTGAGGAGCTGGGAGGTTGAAACTGCTGCCATGAAAGGCACCTGGGTGGCTCAGTGAGTTAAGCGAATGACTCTTGGTTTCGGCTCAGGTCATATCTCACGGTTCGTGAGGTCAAACCCCACATCTGGCTCTGCACTGACAGCACGGAACCTGCTTAGGATTCTCCCTCCCTACTTGCCTCCCTGTCTCTATCTCTCTCTCTGTCCCTCCCTTACTCATGCTGTCTCTGTCTCTTTCAAAAATAAATAAACTTCAAAACAAAAAATTCTGCCATGAGAGATCGAAGAGAACTCAGGTGTGAGGCCCAGCTGCATCCCTAGCGGAAGCTATGTTGGCAAAAATAACTCCCTAAGTCTGATTCCTGGTCACCTGTAGCTGTTCTGTGTGTCCCATAACCAAGAGACTCCCTCGATCTCTAACAAAGTTGGATATTTGCATTTTGAAGTCTCATTTTAAATACCTGAGTGGGTACAACTTTAGAAGTATAGCTTTACATGAAAATGGTATTACAGCTTTATTACCTGAAAGACAGAAATACCAATGCATTTACGGTAAAGCGTTTTAAAGGCTATTCTCACTATAGTAACCCTGCTTTCATACTCTGCTTAGGAGGCCAGAACTGCCATGCACATGCATTATATACTGTATGGCTTTATGAACAATATGTGGAAGAGACAGCATGCACAGTATACAGAGAGATGGTTCTCTTGGTACACAAGTCCAGTCTTCTGCATTATTATAATCATTCAGAGTTTTCTGCGCGTCTGTTCTGCTTTGCACATTTTGACTTCCATTTCAAAGTCCAGGCCTCGGGTTATTTTACCCCACATATGTAGTGAAGTTGGACAGAAAAGAGAATCCCGCTCCTAAAAACGAAATCAGTAGTAGGTGCGCCTAGACTGCCTTGACTAACCATCTGAGGCTTGCTGACTGCTGGCTTCGTGCTTTTGAGGACTTCCTCCCTTGGCGTTTCTCCCACACCTTTCTCAGCAGCCAGATGCGGGCATCTCCAGGTTTTCGCCAACATGGACTGGGGATGTTTCTGCTTTTGAGTCAATGCTCTCTCTGCTGACTCCAGTGTCCAGTAAAAGCTGCAGAGGGACAAGAACTGCTAATGACATTGTCATAATCAGTCCAGGCACCCTCCCTCCAAGAGTGCAAGACACCAATAATGCCACATATTGTGATTACAAATAGGCCTTGTCACTAATTCAGGAAAGACATCAATGTGGTGTTTCTTTTAAAATGTCCTATAAAACCCACATATTTTCAATAGTCAGCCAAATGACGAAGTTGATCAATTTTGTAAAGTCCTGCTAAGTGCCTCTCATGTCTAGCAGCTCAGCTGGTCTCTCAATGCCCCAGTGGCTTGGATGTAGAACACTATATAATGTCAACAGGTAGACATGCAGACTATAAATATACATGGGACAAGCTTACCTTCACAATGACTTAAGCAACACAAATAACTATGAAGTGTCAGTAACCATATCCATTAAATTGACAAAACCAAGCTTACAGCAATAAACAGTTGATTATCAATAGCAAGGACAAAGGATGCCCCAGATACCCCTGGATATATTGAAAATATCAGTGCAGCCTTTAAGGGGGTCACAGATGTGCAATATATGACAATAACCATAAAACTGTGACCCAGAAATTCCACCTTTAGAAAGAGTCCCCAAGGAGTTAGGACAAAGGTAGGAAAAGAAAATGTACAAAGAACAGAATTTAGTGAAGGTGGTCTCTATACAAAGAAGACATTTAAAACAATCCTAACAAGAAAGGGTCCTTGGCAAACCATAATATTCAGGCACACCATGGAGTTCTGAGTGTCCATTCAAAATACTACCACAATGAACCATGTTCATGCATGAAATTTTAAACATGAAATAGTACATGAAACTAAAGGAAAATACAATAGAATCAATGTATGACATTCAATTAGATGAACACGTATATAAGTATATGCAGATCGTATCAGGAAGGAATTAAGAATGACACAAATAATTGGTATTAAGAGATTTTTGTTGTTGTTGATGTTGGCATAGTAGAGTCCAAAACAAAATTTAAATTTACAAAAAAAAAAAAAAAAAGGTGGGAACACCTATGAATGTTGAGTGGGAAGAGGTAGCTCACTTCTATCCACTAGATGCCAGCATCACCCTCCCAAAATACCTCCAGGCCATATGTCTGAAGTAGGGGCACAGAATAAGCTGTATGAAGAACCACTGGAATAGGTGATGACCAACCAATGCTCCACCTTAGCTATGGGCAGCTGAGAGGGCTGGGGTGGGGAGCCAGAGAGTATGTGCCCTTCTAAAAGAGGCAGTCCCTACTCAGTTAGAAATCCAGAATGACCATAACCTGAAATTTTGTTTAATTAGCAGCTAATTCAAAGTTAAAACACTCTGTGGGCCAACACTATGCGGTCTGAGCCTCGTGTTGGTGGGCTACCCGTAGGTGAGCCAGCTTTTTCTGCACACGGCAAGGTGGTGAACACTTTAGGCTTTGTGGGAGAAATTCTCTGTCACAACTACTCAGTTCTGCCTTTGTGGGAGGAAAGAAAACAGATGATATGTAAATGATGGGTGTGGCTCTTTACCAATTTAAGCTTTATTTATGGACACAATGTGCATTCCATATAGTCTTCATGTCATTAAACATGATTTTTTCCTTTGATTTTGTTATCCAGCAGACTTTTAAAATGTCAACATCATTCCTGAGTCATGGGCTCTGGAAGCACAAGTCCCAGATTTAGCCTGAAAGCCAGTTTGCAACCAGCAGGCAGTAACTAGGGACATGATGGAGAAGGCACCAGAACCCCTCAGGGTGGCTGGGCATCCAGGCACAGGCTTCCTTCACACAAAGGAACAGCCTCAGTGGGCATCCTGGGACCCACGCAGGACATCCTTCCTTTCCCAACTCCCTTTCCCCATCTCCTGCCTCCTTTCAAAACTCACCTCACCCCTACAGAGTTTGCACTGTATGTGGTTTACTGTTGCCTCCTGAGAAGCCACAGTGAAAGTATGACCTTCTTTTCTTAAGCCCACAGTTGGCTTTTCTGCCATTATTTTAAATTCTTCTGGTATCAGTGTAGAAGGCCATTAATAAGGCACTAACATAGCTGTTTACATGGTTCTGAACCCCAGAAAACCCGATTGAGAATGTTTTCAGTTTTTCATGATCTTGCTAAAATACAAGTTTCCCTGTTTGTGTTCTCTTTGATCTAACAGAGAAAAAATGGAGATTGCTTTTTTTTGGGCCACAGAGGCAGCACAGGGTACTGGGAGTGGGGACAGTTTTGACTGGACCCCAGGGAAGAAAGGCCACCATGGCTTCTTAGCTTTTAGACCTGTGTCCTGGGAATCTGCTCTGGAGAGCAGTGTGCAGCCTGCTGAAGGAGATTCTGAGGTTCCCACACCCCTTATTGGCAGGCAACACTGACTCCTAGGACCTACCTCGGGTCACCTAGAACACAACACAGGGCCCCTACTTCCCTAGCCCTCAAGGCAACAAAAGTAAGTGTGGAAAATTATAAAAGGAGGTTAGTGGGAAAAGAAGAAGAAAAGAAAAGAAGGAAGAAAAAGCAAGCGTTAAAAAGAGAAGCTTCTGGGAAAGGCAGGAAAGCAGAAGATGGGAGGGAGGAAGGGATGAAGCAGAGGAGGGGCCAGGAGTGTGGCATTTTCCAACTGTTCACCAGAAGACATTTCAGGCTTTAATGAATGATTAAGGGAGGAGAAGCAGAGGGGAAGGTCTTCATCTCTGAAACCCACTCACAGGAGCCAGCTGGGACTCCTCCTCTCTCCCCAGACATCTAATTCTTGGGTTTTAGGTTCAAAAGCCTCATCCAGGTGTGAAACAAACAAGATGGGGGCAGGAGGCAGGGGACTCATTCCCTTCCCCCTTCCCCTCATACAGAATTTGAGAAGATCCCTCAGTGGGAGGTGGGCAGATGGCCACAGAAAAGAGAACAGTTGTGGGGTATGAAGCTAGCATGTCCCTAAGGTTCACAAATGCAAAGAAACAGGTAGAAAGGACCCCATCTGGAACCCTGGGGGACAAGAGGCTCATAGAAATGCCTCACAACAAGATGGGGTGGGGGAGATAGGGCAGAGAGAGACTACTACAGATGGATCCAGTGTATCCCTTGCATTTGGTCCCTATCTACTCTCAGTACAAAGGTGCAGATTCCCCAGCCTGCTGCCCCAGACCTCCTGCATTCCTCGCCTTGTCAGCAGACACTATTCTGTACACGAGGCGTGAAGAATTGGCGGGGGAGGGGTGGAAAGGTGCTGCAGACACTGGAAATTTCATGAGGAGAAAGTTCCGGAAGAGCTGCACCACCTGCTTGTGCCCAAGGTAAGGACACAGCAATTGGCTGAGAAAAGTGGTAGATGACCCAACAGGTGGGGTCATAGGCACATCCCTGGACCAGCATTAGGCAGACACCAAATGGGAGACAGAACCTGCTGCTCCACTGAATATCCTGTGGCACTCAGAATCAGTCCCAGACTGGATGGGGGTGGTGGGGAAGGGAGGGAAGGCCGGTCAAAATCCTGACTGTGACTGAGCTATAAACCCAAAGCCACTCACAAATCACCAAAT
Source organism: Lynx rufus (assembly GCF_022079265.1). NCBI lineage: Eukaryota > Metazoa > Chordata > Mammalia > Carnivora > Felidae > Lynx > Lynx rufus. The sequence goes on along the minus strand of NW_025814823.1, from coordinate 124,314,950 downwards.
TGGGCTGTGGTTACTTTAAAATGTCATAGGCTTGTGTCAGAAATTAAGTTTAGTTATAGGAAAGTAAAGTGATATTTTTGCACATCTGAATTGTTGGCTTGTGAAGTTCATGCCTGCTACTCAAGTACTGACTTCTCAAATTCTCCTATAAAAACGGACATCAGCCTTTCTGGCTGGCAAATGCTACGTTCAAGGCACCTTGGCTGCTCACTCATTGCCTGGCCTTCCCAGATCTCACCAGGTTCTCAGAGACCTCCCCTAATAGCCAGATGAGTCAAAGCCACATATTAGGAAATCATTTGCCATCACTGCGGTTAAGGTGCCAGCCCAGGGCCAGCCATTAGTCCCCAGTTCTCAGCAACTGAATCCTGCCATTAGCACTTGGGCTAAAGGCTCCCCTGATGTGTCATAAGCTCTGTGCATGGCCAAGGTGAAGGAAAAGGAGTCCTGGGTCGGGGCAACAAAGTTACAGTAGCATGTTTCCACACCCTGCTCAGGTCCTTCAGGAAAGAGGCCTTTGAAGGAAGCTTTGTAAGCATTCCTAGGCTGTGAGCTAGCATAAGGGGCCAGAGATCCTGTACAAAAGCAGTGCAGTATTTGGTGCCTTTCTACTCCCAGGTTTGAGTGCAAGATAAAGGGCCAGCAAAGGCCTCTGGGAGCTTTTCAGAGCTGGGCAATGACCTGAAGATTGGGGCAGACCTGCTGGCCCAGGCTGGAGTCCACTCCCTAGTGCCCTGCTGAGATCAATTTACTAGAGGCCAATGTGCTGTGAACTAGGGGCAAGAGTCCTGGGTGGAGGTGTTGCTGCAGACACTTGAGATTTTATGAGGTTAATGAGAAGCACACCATCAGGAAGGCCACTCTACCTCCCCTGCCCCTATACTGAGGGAGAAACAAAATCTCAAAAGTGAGATCTCAGGGCTTCCTTGGAGGTAGAACCCAGAACCCAAGGGAAATCAATGTAAAGGGAGAGATTCCCACCTCCTACCAGACCACTGTCCTCTGGCAATGGGGAAAGTCTGCTGGATCTCTGAGGAGAAGCTCGAGCAAAAGTTGTGGCAAAGACCTAATTCCTAGGGAAGGCAAGATATATCCACCTTAGGGGCTCCATTGTCCCTTAAAATCATTATGTCAGAGACCTCAGTGAGAGCTTGTTACCTGAACAAAAGAAAATAAACACTTTTCCTCTGCAAAATGCTCAGACATACCACACTATCCCTTCTTCTCAGGCAAGTTACACATCTGTGCCAACCAAGTTCAACAAGCCACTCAGGGATGTGTGACAATTTCTCTAACACAAAGCAAGGATGGGGAGACAGCCAAGGAAGCTCTTCTGGCTAAGTCCTAATACATTCTGTCTATAAGAGTTGCCCACACTACGACCCAGAGAGATTCAAGTCACAGTAACAATTAGACTTCCCTTTTGGTTTGCTCTGGAAGTTTTTCAGACGTGAGAAATTCTCTGGTTGTCACTGAATTTTTCAAGTATGGATTAGGTTCTCCTTCTTCACAGATACGGTCTGGCCCTAAATTCAGAACAGAAGAAAGAAGCTGCTCTGTGGTTTCTAAGCAGATCCCCTCTGGTATTCTAGAACACAGTTGTTGGGATTTTCTCTGTGGAATCTCAGTTGAAATGGGAGGACAGTAAGGCCGATATGGAGAAGTCACATATTCATTTTTTTCCTCTCTCAAAATGTTTTCCTGACCCTTTCCAAGTTCCTCTGTGGAAACGTCTTCCAGAAAATTCTCAAAGTTCACCACCAACTTGTCAATAAGGTCTCTGGGGGAAGAATATGGTTTTAGAACTCTTTCTTCTTCCATATTCACAGGGTCATCAGATTCCTTCAAATTTATCTTATCCTGAAAAAGAGAAAAGGATACCCCCAATGATCATTTTGGAGCTACACATGAGGTAGTCAATAGGCTTGGGACAACCAATGTCTCACCTCTTGACCAGCCCCCACATTCCTTCCAGAGACCAGAAGTGATGGCCAATCACCTCCATATGCCCTTCCATAAGAGCATGGCAACACTGGCCCATTTCCTGAGAATGGCACGAGGTATTCCATTTTTTTCTTATAGAGAGCTTGAGACTATTTGCCACACAATCTTAAGTTCACAGAACTACAGTTCAGATGGGAACATCAAAATTAGAACTCTTACAGATGCAAAAACTACAATCATGAAGACAAATGACTTGCCCAACATCATCAGAAAAATCAAAGATGGCCTCCTAGGCAGAGGCAGTGTCTTTAACATCTTTGTATACAAAGAGTCTAGCTCAATGCCTGGCATTCAGTGAGTAATATATGCCTGCCATGGAGGCCAGCCCTATGTTACTCAAAAAGCATTTTCGAGGCACCTGGATGGCTTAGTTGGTTAAGCGTCCAACTCTTGATCTCAGCTCAGGCAATGATCCCAGCATTGTGGGATCGAGCCCCTTACTGGAGCCTGCTTGGGATTCCTCCTCTCCCTCCCTCTGCCCCTTCCTCTATCTCTCTCTCTCAAAATAAATAACTTTTTTTAAATAAATGAACACTTTAGACATCTGACAATACTGCCTATAAATCTGTTTACTCTCTTCATAACTTTTAATAAGTAGCAAATAAGGTAATACACAGCTGATACAGGAGAGAAGAAAACAGAAATAACACAAATAACAAAAATTTAAATAAGTAAATAAAAATGTCCATGTTTAAAAAAGATTTCTGAGTTGAAACAAGTGCTAATACTAAAAATTCCAGCATCAAGCAATACTAGAAACAGTCTTTAATACAAATTTAAAGGTGATATTTGACAGGGCTTGTTTTTACTTAACTAAGAAATTACACCTTAAAACTTTCAAAAGAGTTTTCGATTTAAAAACTTATGAAACTTGGGGCACCTGGGTGGCTCGGTCAGTTAAGTATCCCACCTCAGCTCAGGTCATAATCTCATAGTTCATGTAAACCCTGTAAAATCTCAGCCCAGGACTCCTCCTAACCTCCATCACTCTTCGTTGTCTTTTACAACCAGCCTCCTCAATGATTGCTTAACAAAGACAGGACTGTTTACCTTGAAATCATCTCCACGCCATGTGGCTATGCTGCTTTCAGCAGGGTTGGGGACATCGGGCCAACAGAGGTGCTTCAATCTGCTAATAATATTTTAAAACAGGAAGTGAGTTAAAGAAGTATATTACTCACACTGCATGGCTATGCAAAAAGGATGGAGCTTTGCTATAGGGAGTTGTGTGTTTCCCTAATAAATAAGGTCAAGCTTCTGACCTCCTGACAGAAACTGGGAAAACAAAGTAACCTGGGGAGTGAAACTTCAAGTCATCAATGGGATGTGATGGAAAGACACCTTTCTTACCCTCTCCTGCCCTTCATCTCCACCCCGGATCTTGATGCTGAAAATCACACCATCACAGAACCATGTCTTTGAGATATATTCTCCAGGAAAGGTAACACTCAAAGTCTTATAAGATACCCATACTTTAGTACAGTGATTCTCAAAGTGGGGTACCCTCCAGCAGCAGCAGCAGCAGCAGCATTACCTGGGAGCTTGTTACACATGCAACACGTACAAGAATTTGGCTGCTGACCTGGTTTCTACCTACGGTTGGAAAATGAGGTTGACATTCACTTAACCATAACTAAGCATAGCTGCTTGGCAGAGAAGGCCCCAAATTGCACAATTCTGGAGAGAGAGGTCTTCGAGGGAGGGAGCTCTTGACCAGCATGACAGTAAGAGGCTGTCTGTGGAGAGAAAGCCTATGACCCTAAGGATGAGTTTCCTTTCCCATAGTGGCCAGGACAAATGCCCCTGTAGCCAGCCCTCCAACACTGCACCATGAGCAAGGAACAAGTCTGTGCTGGGCACACTACTGGCTAGTAATCTAATTCTATGGGTACGCTCCCTGGTCTGCCTGGGAGAGAAGCTAGTGGCCTTCAGCCCTCCTGCTGCTGCCAGATGCTGAGAGAAAGGACCTTCTCCCTAATTTTAGTCTCAGATGCCAAATACAGAAGATAAAGCCTGTGGGGCAACTGGCAATCCCTTAGCCTAAGCCTGGTGTATGGGGCTGTGGGGGTGAGAGTCCTCTTGTTTGGTCAGAATTCTGATGAGCTATAGGGTGTAACATATAATAAACTCCATAAATATATGCCAAATTAATAAATGAAACAACACCCCCTTAATGACAGAGAACCCTCTTCCACCCATGATGCCTTCCACCCCTTTCTGTTGCCTATAACGCCCATGCTGTTGCCTATAAACTCACTTGGGCTTTTTGAGACCATATGCCACTGACAAGATGATGAGAATAAGAAGGCCACCTCCAACCAGAGAAGTTATAAGGAAAATCTCAAGGATACCTTTGGGAATAGGAGAACAAATGTCAGTTAAAGTCCTCACTTTCTTAACAAATACCAAAGAGTAACTTTTTATTCTAGTAGCTTAAGCAACACATTACTTATGAGTTTTCTTTCAATTCAATTGAATTTTAATTTATTCATTAAAAAAAAACCCCTGGTATTTACGGCTCCTCATCCAGTTCTCTTCTGCCTGAATAATAGTGACAGATATTATGTTCACAAGGTTCAGTCTCCAACCTTTTTAATTCAGTACATATTTATGAGCACTTACCATTTGCCAAACACTGTTCTGGGTAATAAAATAAACAGCAATAAGCAAGAAATACAAGATCTGTACTCTCATGGAGCCTACGTTCTGGTAGGAGGATTCAGACAATAAAAAAAGATTATTTCAGATATAATAGGATATTAGACTGTATCCAAGGTAAGGTTGAAGAAAAGTTAGTAACTTTAGATAGGGTGGCAAAGGAAGACTTCTCTGAGAGGTGAAATTTGAGCTAATGTTAATAATGAGAAGAAACTGGCCATGCAACAATATGGAGAAAGCATTTCTGGCAAAAGGAACAGTAGATGCAAAAGCCGCAAAGCAGAAAGAAGTTAACACAGACAGAAGCAGAAAGTTGTAGGAGATGAGGTCAGTAAACAACAGATTGTGAAGGATCCTGAAAGCTATGGGTAGGAGTTTGAATTTTACTTAAAATACAACAGAAGCCACAGGTGGGTTTCAAGCAGGAGTCTAGGGTTTTAAACTCTGGCTGGTGTGTGGAGAGTAGACTGTACAGGAACAGAGACAGAAGGAAGGAGATTTGTAATGTGTAGACAAGTGTAAGAAACATCGACACTCCAAGGCAGGCTCTTGCCTTAAATTTGACCCATGGAGAAAATTCTAGCAGATAATGCAATTTGTGCCCAGTGTTGTGAAAATAAAACAGCATTTTTAAAAGACTCTAAAGAACAATATCAAAAACCTCCAAAAAGGCAGTGTTAGTCCATAAAAATAGAACGTGTTGTGTAAAAAACACAATCCCATATTCGTATTTTCCAGAGGCATAAATATATTTTTATTCTTTTAACAATGTAATGAGCAAGAGGTTTTCAAGAGTACTTAAACCAGACTATTTTTCACTTTTACTGTAAAAATTGGCAATGTCCTTTCCCTTTAAATGTAAATAATTCTTAAAACAATTCGAATATATCAAATCAAATCTCTTTCCCTCAAAGACTTGAGAAAATTAACATATTTCTGTTTCTCCCATTCCCCTTTCTTCTTGATCTCTCTTCTCATTTCATCTTCTTTTCCTCTTGAATATTTCCCATAACCATCATACAACACTATATAGCATTTTATATTTTGTTATTTATTACATTTTTCTTGCTATTTTTCTAATCTAAAAACTAATAAGCAGAACATGTCATGTATGTTTTTACTCAAAAATCTTCACAAAGGATAGAGGTTAAGTTACTTCCTGTGGGCCAGTGGTGCTTGTTCAACCAAGGTTTTCCCTCTAAGGCCCCGTTGTGCAGTAACCTGTGACACAGAGAAACTGGTGACTATGAACTTGGGGACAGCCTTGAAGCAGGAGCTTGTTTGGACTGAGAGTAAAGTTGGCATTAACTTGATCTCTTCACCTCAAGATAATAGGGGGCTATCCATTAGGAAGGAGCAAAATGACCACTCTTTTTCAATTCAGCTCTCAATGTGCCTGCTCTCCCTATTCTCTCCTCACACATACACCTTCCAGGAAGGCCAGTGAGCCACAGGGTAGATGGTTCTTCTATGTGCCACCCTTTCATTTGGCTTCCCCCTGCCTTTGGAAAACATCATCACTAACTGGCCTAAGGGAAATGCCAAGGGGAATTATCCAAGGCTTGAAGGAAATACTCACTAATTGACAATGTCTTGAAGTTTATCGTGGTGCCGTTGATCCCCCCAGCACTGGTACTGGCCATGACTTGAAGACTATAAGAGGTCTTTCGTGTTAGGGACTCCAGATCGTACTGCAGGATGTTGGAGTTAACTGTCTTGGCTAAAGGAAAAAGATGGAAGTCAAATGCCAGAGCCAAGGCCAAGTAAAAAAAATGCCAGATCCAAGGCCAAGCAGTGAAATAAGAGCACTGGAACCTGTACCTCTAAGCCAGCCCATCTCATACCCCAATCCCTCTATCCATGTTGTGCTTAAAATTAGCCTATAAAGATAGATCAAGGACCTAAACATAAGAGCTAATAATATAAAACTCTTAGAAGACAAACACAGGGTAAATGGTGGCCTTGAATTTGCCCTTGGTTTCTCAGATATGATACCAAACACATAAACAACAAAAAAAAATAGATTAATCTGGACTTCACCAAAATAAAAGCTTTTGTGCATCAAAAGACATTATCAAGAGAGTGAAAAGACAACCCACAGAATGGGAATATATGCAAATCACAGATTTTATAAGGAAATTCTATTGAGAATATATATTTAAAAACTCTTAGGACTCAACAACTGAAAGGCAAACAACCCAATTTAAAAATGGTCTGGGGCGCCTGGGTGGCTCAGTCGGTTAAGCGTCCGACTTCAGCTCAGGTTGTGATCTCGCGGTCTGTGGGTTCGAGCTTCACGTTGGGCTCTGTGCTGACAGCTCAGAGCCTGAAGCCTGTTTCAGATTCTGTGTCTCCCTCTCTCTGACCCTCCCCTGTTCATGCTCTGTCTCTCCCTGTCTCAAAAATAAATAAAGGTTAAAAAATAAATTAATTAATTAATAATAAAAATGGTCAAAAAAAATTGAAGACTTTCTCAAAGAAGATCCTCAAATGACCAATTAGCACATGCAAAGATGCTCAGCATCATTAGGTATTAGGGAAATGCAAATCAAAATCACACTGAGAAACCATTTCATGCCCACAAGGATAGCCATAATAATCTTTTTTAACATAAAATAAGTGTTGGTAAGAATGTGGAAAAATTGGAATTATCAGACTTTGCTGGTGGGCACATAAAATGGGGCAGCCTCTATGGAAAACAGTTCAGTGGTTTCTCAAAATGTTAAGCCCAAATTACCATATGACCCAGAAATTCCACTTCTAGGTATATGCCCCAAAGAATTAAAAGCAGAGAAGTCAAACAGGTATTTGCACACAGATATTCATAGTAGCATTAATTACAGTGGCCAAAAGGTGGAAACAACCCAAATGCCCATCAACTGATGAATGGATAAATAAAATGTGGGATATCCACATAATAGAATATTCTTTAGCCATAAAAAGGAATGAGATACTAATACAAGCTACAGGATGGATAAACTTTGAAAACAATATGCTAAGTAAAAGAAGCCAGGTAAAAGAAGCCTCATACTCTATGATCCCATTTGTATGAAATGGCCAGAATAGGTAAATAAAAAAGACAGAAAACAATTTTGTGGTTTCCAGAGACTGTGGAAAGAAGACAATGCCAAGACACTGATTAATGGCTACCAGGTTTCTTTTTGGCATGGAAACAGGTAGAGATGATGGTCACACATCATTATCAGCATACTCAATGCCACTAAACTGTGCATTTTCAAATGTTTTAAGTGGTGAGTTTTATGTTATATGTATTTTGCCATAATAAAAAAATTTGCCTAATTTTAGGAATCCATGCCCATCCCTAGGAAATCAGGAGATAGTCTGGATTCAAGGAAAAATGTATGACTTGGCAGTGGGCAGTAGGAGTCAGGATAAAGGGTCCTGCATGGAGCTAAGTGTCACTACTCTACTCTTTGATCCAAGCACACAAGTCCATTCCAGACTAATGATGGTGAAGCTCCCAGGAGGCCCACTTGTTCACAGCCTAACGAGGACATATTATATCAACTCCTGTGGTTCCTACAAGACTGTCACTTCACTCTCATTTGACTCCAAAAAACTCAAGAGATAGGTACTCTTGGCCTCATTATCAGAGATTCTCAAAGAAGCTAAGTGACTCATGCAAGATTATAGGGCACCAACCCCTAAGGCAGGTCTATCCATAGCATGTTTGGGTTTTAGGGAGTTTCCAACTTGGCTATAAGCACACTTACAGAATTCTTTTCCATCTTCAGCTTGGTAAAATATGGTGTAGTTGGTGATGAAACCATTTCTTTGACTCTTGGGAATCTCTTTCCATGTGATTGTGACTGTCTTCACACCAATGTTGTCCGCCTGGGTCACAGGACCTGCTGACGGAACTTTACAGGACAGGGATAAAAACAATAAACACTGAATCACAGTGGAGTAGATCCTTTCCCCACAAAGGCTCTGGCTAGTACTGAAAGCGAAATCAGTGCTGGAGGTGGGAGGTAGGAGCAAAGTAGGTAAATGATGAATCATCTTGTTTGGGAACACTGTTTTCTGGAATTATCCATCTCGAACAGAAGAAAAGCAGGGTCAGAGGCCTGCAAAAAAAGTACTTTCTTATGGCTCTCACTCTCATTTTGCATTCAGTTTCTACTCATATCTGTAATAGCTATCATCAAATATAGGTGAAGGATATGCCCCCATGGGCTACCTTTGAGTGACAGGATGTGTTTTCTAACGTGGAAGAAGTTAACTTCCAAAAGATAAAGTCTGACAAGTTCACCAGTAAAACCCTTGATTACAATTACACAATTAAAAGTAATTTTTTAGCATCTCCAACTTATGATTAACTCTGCAAAGTCCCTAACCCGGTCTTAGCTAAATGTTATTCTGCCTACAGGGCTATTTGCACAAAGTTTCTTTGTGAATTTGCACAAATTATTTCAACTCTCTGGGCCTTGATTTTCCATTTATTAAATGAGGGGCCTGGACTTGATGATCTCTAACTTCTAGTCCAGCTTTGAAATTCAGTGGATCTACAACTTGACCACATTGTGTCAAGCATATATAGCTTACCAGAAGCTGAATGAAGGTGCAGCACAGCTAAACACTAAGGCAACTGTGAATGAGCTACAGACATCCACAGCCTTGTCTGGGTGTTGGATAGCACCCCACACTCAGTGTTTCCTTGCCCCACAGGGCCTTTTCATACATACTGCCTTCTCTGACATAAGCCTGGATGGAAAATGGCTTGCCCACTCGATCTTGCAACACTGGATACACAGAGATGTTATAGCACCAGAAAGGTTTTAATTCATCTGTAAATAAGAAAGAAAGACAGAAAACAAGCCTTACTTCAGGGCATGGCAAAGGAGAAGAACCACTAAACCAACTTACCACTACAACTTACTAAAGATGCTCTATTTCTGTACAGTTTCCACATCTGGAAAATAAGGAGGTTAGGTTGGATGGTCTCTAATGTCTATGCTAGTTCTAAAATAGAACTTTTAAAATTAATTCTAAGAACCAAGTCTGCACCAGTGTGATAAAATGACAGAGACATCCAGGAAGGGAAAAGAAATCCGTCCCTCCTCCATCATGGATTTTGATACCTGATTTGGTAGCAATGCAGAAAAAAACTGAATCCTTCTGTTAACAGCACATCACCTGGTGAACTCAGATACCATTAATTCTAGCTCCTCTGTCTTCCTGCATCCCTGCATGAGTATAAATCCTTATATGAGTGCTATTAAGTATTAATAAATGGCTGGACTGACAGGATTAGGAGGGTAAAGCCTCACTTATCTGTGATCAGTGTTTGTTGGGATGGGATATAAACTCTAATGTTATCCCCATGATCGAGACATCAGGAAGGGCTCTCTGATGGTGGTGTTAACATGGTGTTTTCCACCTGGAAACAGGCCAGATACCTGGTGTGATACCCATGACTTCCCAACACAGCCTCACTGGGAAATGGCAAGAATGTCACTTCACTAAGCTTGCACTAGCTTTGTCAAAAGCTATTAACCACACCTACAGCTTTGACGTCAAAGTTAAAGATTTTAAAACTGATGGAAATGAAACTGAATCCCACAAAGAGGGAACTTATACGGTTCATAATTGCTACCTTGCTTAATTGTCCAGTTTGTAGCCTGAGACACAGATTCCCAGGAAAAAGTGGAGGGCTCTGAGTCCAAATCTGGAAACCACTCAACCATCCATGTGTCTACCTCTGGAGCAGAGCTTCGCCACTCCACCACCAGCTGGTCCTGAGTGAGGCAGGCCTGCATGGCCTCAATGCACTGAAATGCTAAGAGAGGAGAAAAAGAAGAAAGAAAGCTGCCCAACTCATTCTCCAAATGCACCAACCACACTGGCATCCATTCACTGCCCAAATTGTAAAGAAGATCAAAGTTCAGGATCTCCACTGCAGCCTCCCTTAATGGTGCTGTTTCCACCCTTTTTATTGTATCTCTTTTCTTTACCCCCAACTTTGATGTAAGTACCTTCTTAATTTTTCCTTATCTCTGACAAAATTTACCCGTTTCCAAGAAAGGATCTCACTAGAGAGTTGCTGACTCAAAAGACTTACCTTCCACAGGTGCCTCTGCAAATAAAAGGAAAGCAAGCCTGAGACGAAGAATGAATCTCTAAAGACAGAATTTCAGGCACCAGGAATTCTATGGCTGGGAGCTGGGGACCCTAATATCATACCAGGGAGATGGCTTCAAATTTCAACTGTCTAGGCTAGCCCCACACAACCTGCCTATGGATTCCTCTCCATAGGGCAGTAAGAATTGTATCTGTACCAGAAAGATGCAGACACACTCATTCAAAGCCCCTAGGTACAGACCGATATGCCAATGACAACATTTTCTGCAAGCCCAACAAAAAACTCATGTCTGGATAAGGGCAAGGAGGATTCCTTTAATAGAAAAGTTGAACATGTGACTTCAAATACAATAGCTAGGATTTCATTAGAATCAGAGAGCTATCTTATTGAAAATTTTCTAAATAAGCAAAGAGAGGAGAACTACTAGAGGTGCAGTATGGCAGAGAAGGGGTGGGGCTCAGAAGATCACAGGATGTGGCTCTCCCCTCTCCTCCACTTCTTATCACCCACAACACACCTGAAGCTTCAAAACTGGAACAGAAAATATGCTTAAATGAACACCAAAGACAATCTTGGATAAAGGCAGAAAAGGAGGAAGTGTCCCTCAAAAAAATAAATAAATAAAAGAGCCTTCTGAAGCTAGAAGCCTAGGCCAAATGTAGGAATTTGATGTGGCATCTGGGGTATTGAATCCTGCTATTTCTAGGCAACAAGCCCCATGAGGCTGTGTTCATATTTAGGAACCTCTGTTCTTGAAGGCCAAAGTTCATGAATCCTTTTCCCAAACTGGGCCTTTATGAGACACTCCAGCTGCTAGTCCCATAAGCAAGGCCAGGTAATTTGTCACCCTGAAAGGGTCAGGAAGGGCAGATGAGGCATGAAGAAAATGTGAAGCTGGAGTGAGGACAGGGGCCTGAGCATTAAGCCCTCGTGACCCCTAGAGCTCCTGTCACTCCCACCTCCTACCCCCTCACCCCCGCTCATAGCCTGTACGCATCCTCAGTTACCATTGAAGTCAGGCCAAAAGGCATTCCTAGAGCATCTGGAACCCTCCCCAGCCTCTTGTAGCAGATAATGTTCATGCTCTGTGATCTTCTCAATTCCTTCTTACTGTTTTTGTGTATTTTTCTTGGTTGGAAGAAGTTTGTAATATAACTCATACTCCAGAGTCCCCTTGCAAGGTCATGCTGGAACCACCCTCCCCAAGATGTTTATTACAGATTTTACCTGTTATGGCTTGAACTGTGTCCCCCAAAAAAGATATCCTCAGAATGCAACCACAGAATGCAAGTACCGCAGAATGCAACCTTATCAAGAAGTCAGGTTGTTGCAGATGTTAATAGTTAAGATGGTAGGTCCTTAACCCAGTATGACTGGTGTCCTCATAAGAAAAGTGGAATTTGGACACACAGACAAAGAGACAGAGGAAGCTGGCCCTGTGAAGACCAGGCAGAGAGTGAAGTTATGCTGTCACAAGCCAAGGAATGCCTAGAGCTTACCAAAAGCAGGAAGAAGGAAGGAAGGAACTCCCCTAGATGGTTCTGAAAAAGCATAGCCCCATCAACACCTTGGTTTCAGATTTCTAGCCCCCAGAACAATGGGATAATAAATTTCTGTTGTTTGAAGCCACTCAGTCTGGTACATTTCTATAGCAGCCCTGGGAAGAACACACTGCACCTTTGGCCTGGCCTTCCCTTCCCTGACGTTGCTTCCTTCACTGCCTTTTCTGGTCTCCCTGGAGGCAGTTTCTCAGTAATTACTTGCACACAAATCTTAACCTGAAGACAGGAGTGAGTGTTGATTCCTAAGCCCACACCTTTCTTTACCAACACTGGCTATCACAGGAACAGGAGTCAGGTCGAAAGAGCCAAATATGCTGCAGGGAAGAAGGGAACAGCCCAGGCTCTGGGCCACAAGAGTGTGGAAAAGGTTCTGGGTAGTGTCAAAGGGTGCTGAAAGACAAGTTTCCTAATCATCATTCTGCTGTGTGTATACTAATTGCTGAATCCTTCCATTATTCACCAAGAACTTTTGAGCGCTTTCTCCAAATACACCATACCCCCAGGAGCAGGAGAAAATCCATATTCTTCTGGGGAGAGGGGGAAGGGGCTTTGACCCTTTAAGTTCTTGTCGTTTGCATGAAAGCAGTCACTGTGGGCCATCACATATAGTCCTCAGGTGCTATGGTGCCTCGCCTTCGCCAGCTGTCCTAGCCTATCCTCAGCTCTTCCCCAAGAGTTCAACCTCCTTCTGACTCCCCACCACAAAATGGCTATGCTCTTCTGGGCCCTGCCTCAGATCACTCCAGAGCCACCTGCTGGCTAAGGTCTTTTAAAACCCAGAGGATGATCAGACCAGATGGAATCTGAAGGTGTATCTATTCCAAACCCTTATTTTAAACATGGTAAAATGGAGTCCCACAGAGGTAAATAACCAGTTCAGTGTCAAACAGCATCAAATCCAAGGTTCTGAATAAAGCATATTATATAAATTTGGATCGTGGAGACCTGTGTTTGAATTCCACCTGAGAAACCATGGGCAGATTCCTAAGCTCTCCCGAATCTCAGCTTCATCGTCTATGAAATGATTCCACAGCATCTACCTCATGGGTCATTTCAAGGCTAACATTAAACTGACCTATGTCATCTTATCACAATGCCTAACATACACTAACAGTATATGATAATTATACTTAAAGATTGTTATAGTTATTACAATTAAAACTATTCTCTACTTGACTCCATTTTATTAAATAAAATTCTGTAACGCATTACTTTCTTATATGTCTAAAACAGGGGTCTTTATACTTTCTCTGTAAGAAGCCCAATAGTAAATATTTTAGGTTTTATAGTACACATGGTCTTTGTCACAACTATTCCACTGTATCACTGTTTCTTTTTTTTTTATTTTTTTTTAACATTTATTTATTTATTTATTTATTTATTTATTTATTTATTTATTTTTAACGTTTATTTTATTTTTGGGACAGAGAGAGACAGAGCATGAACGGGGGAGGGTCAGTGAGAGAGGGAGACACAGAATCGGAAGCAGGCTCCAGGCTCTGAGCTGTCAGCACAGAGCCCGACGCGGGGCTCGAACTCACGGACCGCGAGATCGTGACCTGGCTGAAGTCGGGCGCTTAACCGACTGTGCCACCCAGGCGCCCCTAACATTTATTTATTTTTGAGACAGAGAGAGACAGAGCATGAACGGAGGAGGGTCAGAGAGAGAGGGAAACACAGAATCCGAAACAGGCTCCAGGCTCTCAGCTGTCAGCACAGAGCCCGATGCGGGGCTTGAACTCACCGACCGCGAGATCATGACCTGAGCTGAAGTCGGACGCTTAACCGACTGAGCCACCCAGGCGCCCTGTATCACTGTTTCACAAAAGGTGATACAAGGAAATGTAAACAAATAGGTGTGGCTGTGCTCCCATAAAACTTTATTTACAAAAACAGGTGCCAGGCCAAGTTTGGTCCACAAGCTGTAGCTTGCCTACATCTGGTCTAGGATCATTATAACTAACGATCACACCAATGTTTCTGACACAAATCAAGTACCTTCAGAATTGGGAAAAATAAACAACAAACCCTATGGGAATTTAGCTAAAATATATTTCATAGTATTTGTGAAGTTGATAATCCATGTCTAAGAAAAATTTAATGAGAAATTGTATTAACAATGACAATAGTAGTAATTAGCATTAAATAAAGCATTTTATTTATTTATTTTAAAATGTTTATTTTGGGACGCCTGGGTGGCTCAGTCGGTTATGCGTCCAACTTTGGCTCGGGTCACGATCTCACGGCTCTTGAGTTCGAGCCCCACGTTGGGCTCTGTGCTGACAGCTCAGAGCCTGGAGCCTGCTTTGGGTTCTGGGTCTCCCTCTCTCTCTGCTCTTGCCCTGCTCACACTCTGTCTCTCAAAAAGTGAATAAACATTAAAAAATATTTAAAAAAATAAAAATAAATAAAATGTTTATTTATTTTTTAGGGAGAGAGAGCAGAGGACAGGCAGAGGAGAGAGAGAGAGAGAAAGAGAGAGAGAGAGAGAGAGAATATCCCAAGAAGGTTCCTCGCTGTCAGCTTGAACCGTGAGATCATGACCTGAGCCAAAACCAAGAGTTGCATGCTTAACTGACTGAGTCACCCAGGTGCACCTAGGCAAAGCATTTTATTTTATTTTAAATATTTATCTTTTTTATGAATATAATTTATTGTCAAATTGGCTTACATACAACACCCAATGCTCATCCCAACAAGTGCCCTCCTCAATGCCCATCACCCATTTTCCCTCTTCTCCACACCCCCATCCACTCTTAGTTTGTTCTCTGTATTTAATAGTCTCTTGTGGTTTGCCTTCCTCCTTCTCTGTTTGTACCTATTTTTTTCCCCTTCCTTTCCCCCATGGTCTTCTGTTCAGTTTCTCAAGATCCACATACGAGTGAAAACATATATCTGTCCTTCTCTGACTGAATTTGCAGCAGCGTAGATGGAACTGGAAGGTATAATGTTTATTTATCTTTGAGACACACAGAGACACACAGACAGAGTGAGGGGGGGGAAGGGCAGAGATAGAGGGAGACACAGAATCCGAAGCAGTCTCCAGGCTCTGAGCTGTCAGCACAGAGCCCAACGTGGGGCTCAAACTCACGAACTGTGAGATCATGACCTGAGCCAAAGTCAGACACTTAACTGACTGAGCCACCCAGGCACCCCTAGGCAAAGCATTTTAAATATACAATCTCATATCATCATCACAACAGCTCTATGAAGTAGGTGTTACAATAAAATAACTCCATTTTACAAGCAGCTAAGGTTTAGAGTTTAGATAACTTGCCCAAGGTTTGCAGTGCCTAGATATTGTAGTGAAAAAGTAAAGATATAACTAAAGGGCTGTTGGACTCCCAAGCCTAGGTTTGTATCCCCTATTCTTTACTGCCTTCCACTCCAGGGCAACACCAAGAAATTGGGATTACTATGCAGCAGTCCCTCTATTAACAAAGAATGTTTATTCAATGACACATGCATTTGTCAGAAACCTCATCACTAGGGGTATTAGATAGGTAGTAGATAGATAGTATCTTGGAAACTAGGATTCCAGGAACTAAGAATGGTGGGGAATGATATTAAATACTAAAATAATGTCAAGTGTAGCTCAAATGTCATGTATACAACTGACCCTTGAACACCATGGGGGATCAGGGGCACCAACCCCCTGAGAAGTTGAAAATCTATGTATAACTTTTGACTCTCTCAAAACTTAACTACTAATAGTCTACTGTTGACTGGAAGCCTTACTGATAACACAGTTGATTAACACATATTCTGTATGTTACATGTATTACATATTGTATTTTTACAGTAAAGCATGCTAGAGAAAAGAAAATGTTATTTAGAGAGTGATAAGGGAAAATACATTTATAGCAGTGTACTGTAAAAAATTTGCACGTAAGTGGACCCATCCAGCTCAAACTCATGTTGTTCAAGGGTCAACTGTATATAGGAGTTCTAACATGAAGCAAGGCAAGAAATGGGTTAAGTTTAAGGAGAAGAGAAAGAAAGGAATATAGGCAAAAAATTCTAGAGCCAGTAGTACAATGCCGGAGCCAGTCTGGGTCTAAGTAAAGAGAAGTGGAAAAGTGGAAAAGTGCATTATCTGACTATGATGTGTTTCAACAAATAGTTACTGAGCACCTTTTGTATGCAAAATACTCTATGCCTGTTCTAGCTGTTGCAGATGAGGGAAGTGGTGTGAGGAAGAGGAAAAGTAGGAAAAGAAAACAAAATTCTCTGCACTCATGGAACTTGTATCCAATTGAGGGAAAGATAGGCAACAAAATAAATGAGAAAATCTATAGACTGAGAAACATATTTATAGAGAAAAATTAAGTAGGGGAGAGGAAACCCCTTGCCTGCAATTCCTTGCATAAGAATCAAAGAAGATATTTTATTCCAAAATGGAATATAAAATATGAGTTTGCCTAGGAGCAAAACTACTTAATCAAAAGTGTAATGAGTGGCTCCTGGATGGCTCAGTCAGTTAACTGTTCAACCCTTGATTTCAGCTCAGGTCATGATCTCACAAGTTCTTAACATTGGGCTCCGTGCTGACAGCATGGAACTTGCTTGGGATTCTCTCTCTCCCTCTCTCTCTCTGCCCCTTCCCCCCTCCACACCCCGCAGTGCACACACACTCTCTCTCTTGCTCTCTGCAAAAAATAAATAAACATAAAAAAAAGAGGAAAAGGAAGAACACAGAAGAATGAGCAAATGAAGGCTGAGACATAGTCAACACTGTGAGGAGAAAATCCCAAATACAGAACTTCTAGGTGTGTGACTTTGTCTCATATGACTTTATGAAGTCTCTGATTTTCAACACAGGCTTTGTTCCAGGCTCATTAATTACCACAAGAGTTTGCTATCCTCACCATAACCTAAAAAGTTCCCACTTCATTTTCATTTTGACTTGAGAGAAACACAACCCTTGAGAGCAGAGGGATTACTTCCTGGCCAACTAGATGGGGCCAGACATCTAAGTAGAAGTTTACACTGTACTTACACTTTTCATCAATAGCTGGAATCCTCAGGGTGGCCACCGGAGATTCCCCAAGAGAATTATAAGAAACCACACAAACCCAATAGGTCTTGCCTCCCAGATACAGTTCAAGCTTCTCGTTAGTGGTGTTCAATGTCTTTGTGAGGTTAGTACTGTTTTCTGGAAAGTACCATATGTTGTAGCCAAGTGCCTTCTCCAGGACTGGGGCTCCACTTGCCTTCTGAACCCAAAGGAAACAAAATTTATTGCCAAAAATAAGAAAAGACAGGACAGGCAGTGAGACTGTGATAAATGGTGAGGATGAGGGGTGAAGGGTAATGTTAATTACTAAGTGCTAAACTACAATTTAGGCAATTACCCTTCTGGGATTAATAACACACCCTGTGCTGTGATATTAACCCTTCAAGGGCCAAAAGAGATGTGCTAAGTGGCCCCTTGGTATCAACCCTTAACATAAGTCTAATTCCATGAGGCTGAACTAGGAGAATGCCAAGCCAATGTAAGGAAGTCACCCCCATATTCTTTGGATGCTTATCTTTCTTTCTATCTCACAGGCACAGGACAGTATAAATTAAAAATCTGAGGCATTCCCTCCAAGAACCCCAATTCTGTTCTGGCCCTGGGTAATCTCTTGTCTGGAAGCTACCAAGGGTTGGAAAGTATTTATATTGCTGCATAAAAAGCAGCATGCCTCCTCCTTTGAGGAGGGAGCTAGTTTCCCTAGACCAGGCAGGCACATCAGGTATCCTAACGAAGAGGCCTGAAACATTTAGGTCCTAAATCTGTAGTGAGAAGCCTAAGGTGACCCCAGGGGCTCTAAGCCAAACTCTTATTTGCAGCCTTGAACTTGAACCTACTAACCATATGTTTTGCCTAGGAATCAGCACACTGAGTATTCCCCAGGAATTATAGGGCTTTTCAGTTGTTCACTTTATGTTACTGATAACACACCTAGATAGAGTAGAATGACTGAATGTAAGGTCAGACAGGACTTCAGAAGTCACTTTGTCCCACTGACATTTCAGTTCAGGAACTGACATAGAGGCTTCCATGACATAAAAGGTCAGAAACTCCCTGATGACTCAGAGTCTTTTACCTCTTGGGATAATTCATTCTCTTTTTTAAGTAACAGCTTTACTGAGATATAATTCACATAACACAAAATTCACTATTTTAAGGTATGCAATTAAGGATTTTTGGGTTTTTTTTTTTTAGTATATTTGCAGAGTTGTGCAATCTTCACCATCATTCAGTTTTAACCAATCTTTGCTAACCAACTTTAATTCTTAGAAAACTCTCCTGCTGAGGCAAAAGAAAGACCAGTCTCCAGGTGAGGAGGAGAAGGAGAAAGGCATTCAAGTCCATTTCATCTATTTCACATGTTGGCCTACTTGTCCCAACACATGTGGCTGCCCACATGTGGAAATGGGCCACTGTTTGCTTTCCCTCCCCCAAAATCATGTTGACAGAGTGATTTGTTTCCACACTTAATCACTGAGAAAGATTCCACGACATCTAGGATTGTTCTTAAAGATTTCCCAGTGACACTGGTTGTGCCCTCCCTGGCCTGTTGCCTCTACAACCCGAGGGTGCCCATGGCCCTGGGTTGTGAAGGGAGCAAGGAAAGGTAAAGGATGCTCCAGTCTTGACATAACTGGGAGCAGAATATCATTTGGTAAAGCAGGTGGTTTCTCCATTTTCAGAAGTATTTTAAACTTGCCTGGACTTGAGCAAGCATGAAATAATATGATGACTTATGCCCTGAGAACTCTGGACACTAATAAAGAGTTCTGATATTTCACTGCTCTATTCTCTTTTTTCTCCCTACTACTCCCCAGTCTTTTCTCTCCTGGTTCCTGGCTGCATTTTTCTTTTCTATTTGCCCTTTTCCTTTCCTGTTTATTCCCTTTTCCCCTCCTTTTCTGTCCTTTTTCCTACCTGCTCTCTTCTTTATTTCTCCTCTTCTCTGCATGCTGCCTCCACCTTCTCCTTTTGTCCTCAATCCCAGGTCTCCATCCTAGGAAAGACCATTTGGCCCCTGCTCTGTCCTTGCACCCCAGTGTACCCTACTTGCCCTATGTGCAATATATGTTTTCAATCACCTCAGGACACATTAGTGAGCTGATCCCAAATCAGTGTTCTTCTCCAATGTGGGGGTGGGTGCTATGCAATTTTACACTGCCTTCTAATGCAGCTAGCCAGGGGTAGGTGGGGTCCCCAGAAGGTCAAGGTGCCCTCTGCATTTGCACTTTGTACCTGTCTTATATGTTAATGTTTCAGTCCAAGGAAGAGAGGATGCAGGGTCTGCAATTCACATTTAGGCCATCTGTAAGATAACCTAGAAGGCTTTGTAAGCTGGGAAACCATTGTGAGATGTGAGGCATTATAAAGCCTCTAGGAAAGGAAATTCAGGAGGTAAAAGTTGAAGAATTACTCTTCTTGGAGGTATAAGAGACCAAGGGTTTGAGACAGAAAAAACAACATAAGGAAATCACCTTCCACATCAACTGCACTAGCCTTCTTCCATCTACTGTGGCGGGTCTCAGGACTCTCCACAGATCCAAGCCATGTGGAGCTGTAAGGAAACAAGAGTGAGGTGCTCAACACAAGATGGAAGGAAGCTGCAACTGAAAATGGTGAGATTAGCTGGGCTGTCTGTTAAAAATGCAGTTAGGAAGCATTTGCTGGAGGGAGCCAGTAGGGGGAAGGTGGTCGGTGGAGCAGCATTGCAACAACCAATGCTGTCTTCATTTTGTGGCCAAAGGATTGGCATCAACTAAAAGTAAAAATTTAAACTGCTCTTGGATCTGATGACTTAATGTAAGGCAAAAGAAAAGTACAATAGACCCTATTATAATATTATTTGTCATTGAAATCCGGATTGAAATGTAACATCTCATGTCCTATCATATATAACGTGTACATACCTTACAGCTGGGAATGACACAGATAACTGACAAGGAGATAGATACATAGGGGCACCTGGATGACTCAGTAGGTTGTGACTCTCAGTTTTGGCTCAGGTCACGATCTCATGGTTTCTTGAGAGTCCCGCATCAGGCTCTGCACTGGCAATGTGGAGTCGGCTTGGGATTCTCTCTCTCCCTCTCGCCCTCTCTCTCTTCCCTTCCCCCACTGTCTCTGTCTCTCCAAAAATCAATACACTTTAAAAACAATTTTTTAAAGGAGATACATAGAGATATATTATTATATTATATACACTATTATATATACTATATGGGAGTGGGGATGAGAGAGACAGAGCACAAAAGATCTTCTCCCAAAAAGGATGAAACTATATACTTAAAATGTTATAAAATCTAAGAAAGAATTAAAGAATAAAGGGACAGAGAAATCATCTTCACTAGTTCACTTGAGCTTTAAACTGAATGATCTTCATGGCAGAAGAAGGAAAAAAAGATCATATTGAATTGTATATTTCTCATAGCCTATTAAAAAGCAAACATATGAAGGGGTAACTATTTCTGATTATGGGTACTGAATTAATAAATGGAATTTATCATATGGATCCTCTTAAAAAGATATAGGGTAACCTAAAGGCCAACGTCTGCAATCGGAGTTGAGCAAAAGTACAGAAATATGGCATGTGTACCTTATATTTATCTTCTATAAAATGCAAGGGCATAATGTTAAGCCTGATTTATACATTTCTGTGGTGAATAACATAATCCAAGACAACACAGTTTAAGTGTATTAACTTTGGATGATCTAACCATACAGGGATAATTTCAAAATGCTGAATGTCTGATTTAAGAATGATCTACACACTTTAGCCATGAGAAGAGAGCAGAGAATTGTAAAGAACTGTACCAAAGCCTCTAATCTGGAGAAGGAATGTCTCTACTTGA
Source organism: Lynx rufus (assembly GCF_022079265.1). Taxonomy (NCBI): domain Eukaryota; kingdom Metazoa; phylum Chordata; class Mammalia; order Carnivora; family Felidae; genus Lynx; species Lynx rufus. The sequence continues at coordinate 124,293,758 of NW_025814823.1, read as the reverse complement.
ACATGCAGTTGATGAACTCTGAATTTTTTCTTGAGGAATAACATAGCTGAAGATACTGTAAGCAGGTCTGCAGAGAATGGGGTCAACCACTCAGGCTAAGATCTAAACTATTTTAGCGCTGACAGACTGTTTTCAGGTATCTGAAATCACACTTCAAGTGATTGGGTGTCTTAAAGTGAAATTACTGAACTCCAACTGAAGACAACTCCGTAATGTAGAAAAATGATCCAAAGGGCAATTAAATCTTGTCACCAATGGAGAATCATATTTCTACAACTACTCCTGTCTACAAGCCAATGAGATGTCAGCAAAGGCAGAGTTCAAGTTCAGAGTCAGTTAACCAAATGAGCCAACCAACAGCCCCATAAACTTATTATTAAATAACCAATCATTCCAGACACTTGGTTAGAAATATGAGTGAAATTCTCCTTAGATTTATCCCATTTAGTTTAGATTTAGTTGTAGTACGAAGTGATAGTAAATGAATTTAATTAGGCATTTTCTCCTTTCACTGAGGCCACTATTTCCTGCAGATAAAGTTCAAAGAGGAACAGTCTTACTAATATAGATTTCCAACAGATGCAGCTTTTAGTAAAACCACTACCTAAGTAGCATGTATATCTTCTGCAATTAACAGCCAAGTTTCCATTCACCATGAGCTAGTAATGGACTTGCAGTATAATCAAAGTTAGAAAAGTGATAATTCTGGGGGTACCTAGGTGGCTCAGTTGATTAAGTGTCCAACTCTTGGTTTCAGCTCAGGTCATGATCTCAAGGCTCGTGAGTTTGAGCTCCACAATATGGCCCATGCTGAGAGCACAGGGCCTGCTTGGGATTCTGTCTGTCTCCCTCTCTCTCTGCCCTTCCCCTGCTTGTGGTTCCTCTCTCTCAAAATAAATAAATAAATTTTTAAAAAAGTAGTAATTCTGTATTCACAAAAGAGCAAAATTAAATTTTTCCAAATCCATAAAAACATCTACATATTCAAAGACATCAATTCTTTGGACCCATTAGCAACAATTTGATGCTATGTTGTTTCCATTACAATCTGATAATACCTACAACCACCACCAGTTAGACACTTCGCATTCTTACTGGTGCCTTGCTGAAGACCAACAATAAGAATGTTTAACTTTTGGGGCACCTGGGTGATTCAGTCAGTTAAACTCCTGACTCTTGATTTTGGCTCAGATGATGATCTCAAAAGATCTAGCCCAAGTTGGGCTTTGTGTTGACAGTGTAGAATCCCCTATTTGGGATTCTCTCTCTCCCTCTCCCTGCTCTTCCCCCTCTCCAATCAAAATAAATAAACTTTTAAAGAAACAGAAGGGTTAACTTTTAGCAAGTGTCACTATACTAAGCATTTTACCTGAATTATCTCATTTAATCTCTAAAGCCCTATAATTAGGTACAGCAGTATTATTATCTCCATTTCTTTTTTTTTTTTAATTTTTTTTTCAACGTTTTTATTTTATTTTTGGGACAGAGAGAGACAGAGCATGAACAGGGGAGGGGCAGAGAGAGAGAGGGAGACACAGAATCGGAAACAGGCTCCAGGCTCCGAGCCATCAGCCCAGAGCCTGACGCGGGGCTCGAACTCACGGACCGCGAGATCGTGACCTGGCTGAAGTCGGACGCTTAACCGACTGCGCCACCCAGGCGCCCCTCCATTTCTGAAATACAGAGAAGCGAAGCTTCTAACTGGGCAGTGTTACAAACTTTTAGGAAATAAAGCCAGGATCAAAATATAACTACATCTGTGGCATGTAGTAGAAATTAGGATTTGCTGGGGGCTGGGTTGTGCATTTCATCAATTTTCTCTGGGATCCTTTAAAAATGAAGAAAAACAAAAGTAAAAGTTCTATAGTGATGACTGTGATTTATAAGTGTTGGTTTGATTCAATTAGCCAAAGGCAGAGAACACCAGCATCTAGTGTTCTGCTAATTAATAATAGCCAAACTAGCCGAAATAATACATCAGCTGAAATGGTAAATCTTGTTTCTGGCAGCAAAACAAGTGGATAAAATGGACATTAGAGAGTTGGCTTGGCTGTCATGAGTTAAATTAAGACACGAGCCATAATGGTACCAGGAGGTCACTGGAGAGAAGACTACCAGCTACAAAGAGGAGAGGGGCAGTGCAAAACATGATTACACCTGAAGTAGAACTTAATCCCCCAGACCACCTGCCAAAAGGTGTAGCAAAGGCAGAGGATGCTTTGCTCAAAGATAGTTCATGCATTGCATTTGAATTTTTTAAAAGGGAGGGCCCATTTAAGACAACAACTGAGTAGTCCCAGTGATTATAAGCAATGGGCCATTTTTTGCTGTGCAATTTACATGCTGTTTGATATTTGTAAACTGTTCTATTTGTATTCATTTGACACTCTGAGGTGATGTTGTAGAGTGTAAATGTGTTGCCAAATATTGTATGTAATTTTAACCAAAAGTTACACTAGATCCACAACCTGACTTGTTTCAGTCATGTCTGCATTCTTATTTATGTAGGATTTATTGAGCCCTTACCATTTGTAAGGCGCTATTCTAAGTACTTAAAGACATATGACTTGGGATTTTCTATGACTTTTTCTTTACTGCTAGAGCCTGGCAGAGAAGACTAGATGCCTGAATAGCATAGAAGAATGGAATCTTAGGGTGACAAGAGCTTTCAGAAGTCATCTAGTACAATTTACTATGTACTGCATGAACCCCTGTATTGTAACCACATCCACCAAGGGGTAGTTCAGACTAAGCATGAACATCTCCAGGCGGGGCTACAAAATTCAGAACATGGGATTATTTCCAGACATCTGACCATATCTGTGAATGTGCTAAACATCTATTAATACCAACTTGGTCTCGTAGGAAACTCAACCAAGATCCACAGGAATAAGCTGTTGTCATATGAACCAGGGAACATAGAAATTGACTGCAGATGTTACCTGATACCAGTGTGGTACTTGGCTGTAAAGGAGAATAAGAAGGGCCTGAAATCATGGCCGGGTGTGTGGTTTTGGGCAATGTATGGGCTAGAACCCCATGTGTCTTACAAACAAATGAGAGTAAAGCCTCAGAAAGTTTTAGAAGGATCAGAATTTTGCATTTAATCTCCTTATTTCAAAAGATGTGTGAGGGGCGCCTGGGTGGCGCAGTCGGTTAAGCGTCCGACTTCAGCCAGGTCACGATCTCGCGGTCCGTGAGTTCGAGCCCCGCGTCGGGCTCTGGGCTGATGGCTCAGAGCCTGGAGCCTGTTTCCGATTCTGTGTCTCCCTCTCTCTCTGCCCCTCCCCCGTTCATGCTCTGTCTCTCTCTGTCGCAAAAATAAATAAACGTTGAAAAAAAAAAATTAAAAAAAAAAAAAAAAGATGTGTGACTATCACCAAATATTCATCTAGTCATTCATTCATTCATCCATTCATTCATCATTCATTGTGTTAGACTGAAAAATGGGCCCCAAAGACTTAAGTCCTAAACCCTGCAGTTTGTAAATGTTACCTTATATGGCCAAAGGGCCTTTCAGATGTGATTAAGTTGGCATCTTGAGTTGGGAAGATTATTCTGAATTATCCGAGTTGGCCCTAAATGTTTTCATGAAGGTCATTAGAAGAAAGAGGCAGAAACTTAATACAAAAAGGGAGAAAAAAGTAATGTGATAATGGAAGCAGACATTAGATTGATTTTCAATATATGGGGGAAGGGGTCATCAGCCAAGGAATACAGGTAACCATGAGAAGTTGGAAATGGTAAGAAAACATAATACCCTCAGAGTCTCCAAAAGGAAACAACCCTGTCCACACCTTGACTCCTGGACCTCTGACTTCCAGAACTATAATAGAAAAAACTGTGTTAAACCAGACAGACACCCAGTAAAAAAAGAGAACTACAGGCCAATATCCCTGATTAATATGGATGCAAAAATTCTCAGTAAATACTAGCAAATCGAATTCAACAGCATATAAAAAGAATTATTCACCATGATCAAGTGGGATTCATTCCTGCACTGCAGGACTGGTTCAACATTTGCAAATCAATCATTGTGACACATCACATTAATAAAAGAAAAGATAAAAACCATATGCTCCTGTCAATCGATGCAGAAAAAGCATTTGACAAAATTCAGCATCCTTTCTTAATAAAAGCCCTCGAGAAAGTCGGGGTAGAAGGAACATACTTAAACATCATAAAATCCATTTATGAAAAGCCCACAGCTAATATCATCCTCAATGGGGAAAAACTGAGAGCTTTCGCTCTGAGATCAGGAACACAAAAGGGATGTCCACTCTCACCGCTGTTGTTTAACATAGTGTTGGAAGTGCTAGCATCAGCAATCAGACAACAAAAAGAAATCAAAGGCATCAAAATTGGCAAAGATGGAGTCAAGCTTTCACTTTTTGCAGATGACATTATACATGGAAAATCCGACAGACTACACCAAAAGTCTGCTAGAACTGATACATGAATTCAGCAAAGTTGCAGGATACAAAATCAATGTACAGAAATCAGTTGCATTCTTATACACTAATAATGAAGCAATAGAAAGACAAATAAAGAAACTGATCCCATTCACAATTGCACCAAGAAACATAAAATACCTAGGAATAAATCTTACCAAAGATGTACAAGATCTGTATGCTGAAAACTGTAGAAAGCTTATGAAGGAAATTGAAGAAGATATAAAGAAATGGGAAAACATTCCGTGCTCATGGGTTGGAAGAATAAATATTGTTAAAATGTCAATACTACCCAAAGCTATCTACACATTCAATGCAATCCCAATCAAAATTGCACCAGCATTCTTCCCAAAGCTAGAACAAGCAATCCTAAAACTCATATGGAACCACAAAAGGCCCCAAATAGCTAAAGTAATTTTGAAGAAGAAGACCAAAGCAGGAGGCATCACAATCCCAGACTTTAGCCTCTATTACAAAGCTGTAATCATCAAGACAGCTTGGTATTGGCACAAAAACAGACACATAGACCAAGGGAATACAGTAGAGACCCCAGAATTGGACCCACAAAAGTATGGCCAACTTATCTTTGACAAAGCAGGAAAGAATATGCAATGGAAAAAAAGACAGTCTCTTTAACAAATGGTGCTGGGAGAACTGGGCAGCAACATGCAGAAGAATGAAAGTAGACCACTTTCTTACACCACTCACAGAAATAAATTCAAAATGGATAAAGGACTTGAATGTGAGACAGGAAACCATCAAAACCCTAGAGGAGAAAGCAGGAAAAAACCTCTCTGACCTCAGCCCTAGCAATCTGTTACTTGACACATCCCCAAAAGCAAGGGAATTAAAAGCAAAAATGAACTACTGGGACCTCATGAAGATAAAGAGCTTCTGCACAGCAAAGGAAACAATCAACAAAACTAAAAGGCAACCAACGGAATGGGAAAAGATATTTGCAAATGACATATCGGACAAAGGGCTAGTATCCAAAATCTATAAAGAGCTCACCAAACTCCACACCCGAAAAACAAATAATCCAGTGAAGAAATGGGCAGAAAACATGAATAGACACTTCTCTCAAGAAGACATCCAGATGGCCAACAGGCACATGAAAAGATGCTCAACGTCACTCCTTATCAGGGAAATAACAAATCAAAACCACACTCAGATATCACCTCACGCCAATCAGAGTGGCCAAAATGAACAAATCAGGAGACTATAGATGCTGGAGAGGATGTGGAGAAATGGGAACCCTCTTGCACTGTTGGTGGGAATGCAAATTGGTGCAGCCACTCTGGAAAACAGTGTGGAGGTTCCTCAAAAAATTAAAAATAGACCTACCCTATGACCCAGCAGTAGCACTGCTAGGAATTTATCCAAGGGATACAGGAGTACTGATGCATAGGGGCACTTGTACCCCAGTGTTTATAGCAGCACTCTCAACAATAGCCAAATTGTGGGAAAAGCCTAAATGTCCATCAACTGATGAATGGATAAAGAAATTGTGGTTTATATACACAATGGAGTACTACAGGGCAATGAGAAAGAATGAAATATGGCCCTTTGTAGCAATGTGGATGCAACTGGAGAGTGTTATGCTAAGTGAAATAAGCCATACAGAGAAAGACAGATACCATATGATTTCACTCTTATGTGGATCCTGAGAAACTTAACAGAAACCCATGGGGAGGGGAAGGAAAAAAAAGAAAAAAGAGGTTAGAGTGAGAGAGAGAAGCCAAAGCATAAGAGACTCTTAAAAACTGAGAACAGGGGCGCCTGGGTGGCGCAGTCGGTTAAGCGTCCGACTTCAGTCAGGTCACGATCTCACGGTCCGTGAGTTCGAGCCCCGCGTCAGGCTCTGGGCTGATGGCTCGGAGCCTGGAGCCTGTTTCCGATTCTGTGTCTCCCTCTCTCTCTGCCCCTCCCCCGTTCATGCTCTGTCTCTCTCTGTCCCAAAAATAAATAAACGTTGAAAAAAAAATTAAAAAAAAAAAAAAACTGAGAACAAACTGAGGGTTGATGGGGGGTGGAGGGAGGGATGGGCATTGAAGAGGGCATCTTTGGGATGAGCACTGGGTGTTGTATGGAAACTAATTTGACCATAAATTTCATATAATAAAAAAAATAAAAAGAAAAAAGAAAATTAAAAAAAAAAAACTGTGTTGTAAGTCACTAAATTTGTGATAATTTGTCACAGTGGCCAAAGGAAACTGATACATTCATCAGACATTTATTGACTATCTACTACAGAACAGGCACTGGGCAAGATTCTTGATTTATAAAGAATGGTAACACATGCTGAGTAACCTTAAGTGATTTACTAATATTTCTGAAACTTGGCTCCTTCACTTCCAAATGGGGGTGATTCCACATATCTTATAGGGCTCTTGGAAGAGTTAATAAAAATAGCAGATAACTTGGCATTTATTGAATGTTTACTATGAGCTAAATAGATTATTTCATTTTTAAAGTAACACTAAAATGTAGGTACTGCTTTTAACTCAAATTTATAAATGATATTCCATTATGGAAAAGGGGAATAAATATTGAGGAAACTGTTCCCCTTTGCAGTCAGTCCCCTGCCTCTATTCCTACCCATTGACAACCATTCATCTGCTATTTGTCACTATTTTTGCCTTTTCTAGAATTTCCAATAAACTGAAAATCATATTTAGTCTTTTGTGTCCAGTTTCTTTTACTTAACATAATGCTTCTGAGATATTCATGTTGTTGCATGTATCATTAGTTTGTTCCTTTTTTATTGTTTAATTGTATTGCCTTGTATGGTTATACCATAGTTTGTTTATTCTTTGACTAGTTGATGGACCTTTCCGTTATTTTTTTTATTATTTTAAATAAAGCTGCTATGAACATGTGTATACAAAAAAAATATTGAGAAAACTGAGGCTTAGACATTAGTTGTCTAGCCCCAAATCACTCCACAGCCAGGCTGGAATCTAAGCCAAGCCTATAGATTTAAAGTACTGTTCTGAATGACCATCCTGACTCATGGTAAGCACTCATTCACTGTATAGTCCCTTTCTCTTTCTCTCTCACTGTCATTAAGAATCTGACCTTTTTTTCCCTCAGTAATTAAACCTTTTTTAATTTTTTAGTGGTGGCTGCAGGGTTTACAATATATATCTTTAATGTATCATAAGATACCTTTAAATAGTATTATGCTGTTTCATGTATAGTATAAGAACTTAATAAGAGTAGTAAAGATGTGATCTTTTGCCTTTGGGGCAAAAAGATGCTAACTCAGACCATCTGAGGAGGGCTGGTTTATCCTGTGGGCTCAGGTAAGTGCCTTATAGAGAGGGAACATACAGATTCTCCATGCTCTAGGACTGTGAGATTCCATGATTTCCAAGTACAACACTGGACAAAACCCACTAAGGCTAGGCCCAGGCCACCTTATACCAGAGCAGGCAGAAAAGGGACCAGCTTGCCTTCTTCCTCAGTTGTTCCCATTTTTTCTTGGCTCCAACCACTCCAGAACATGGACTCCTTAGTGGCACATCGCAGAGCTATAACATACTCTGTAAAGGCCTGCAGTCCTGTGAGGTTGTAGGTTTCATCTCTATCAATATCTTCTTTGGTGAAGTTGACTTCCATCTAAAAGACAAAGATGACTCTGAGCTGGATGGGAGATCCCCTGTTATCTTTCCATTTTTCTTCTTCACGCCCCAACTCTCTCTTACATTTTTGGAACTTGAAGCACTATATCTCAGGTTTCAAAAAATATCATTTTCATAGATAAACCTCACACATGCCTGGGGATCACTTGCACCTAAACAGATGTGAGTCACCCCATGAACCATCACCCTCCCCATTTCCTGTCTCTAAGCTTGTAAGGCAGAGATTCATGTCCACACACCCACCCCCCACCCCATCCTGGCTGATGTGAGTGTGCAGAGTCTTGTTCTGGAAAATACAAGGTGGAGTCATGGGACTGAGGGCAACCTGGGCCTCAGTGTAAATACTGCAGGTGACTCCAATACCTAGATATAAGGCCTCATAGAACAGTAACTAACAGAGACCTCAGTGGCATTAAGTTCAATCTCATGTCATGGACAAGAGCCCAAAAGTTAAGTGACTGTGGACTACTTCAGTGTTTGTTATAGGCATAACTGGGATCAGAATACAGCATTCCTAACTCCTACATACTTCCCCTTTACCCAAATCTTCCATTGCAAACTATTGGTCTTTAGGTAACCAGTAGGGCTGCTAAGGATCTCAGCAGCCTGGATGCATAAATTCATGTTGACATTCTGTGGGGAAGTGGAGGGGGAGAGGTAAATAAATCACTTCTCCTTTCTAGACTTCAGTTTCCTCATTAGTAAAACGAGCACACTGCTTTATATAATCTCTCAAGTCCCTTTTGGACCCAACTCTCCAAGAGACACTAAAAATTCAGCTATTTATTTTTGAGCATGGTCACTGTTGCTGCAAGATGAACTTTTAGCTGTTGGTTTATATGAACTTACATTGAGTTGATTAATAAACTGCACTAACAGGCATGTCTATTTTGTGAATATGCACACTAGTCCCATAAAACCCTGTGAGAGAAGAAAGTATATATAACAGCTGTGAAAATAACTACATAACTATAGGTCTTGGGCCGAAAGGAAATTGAACAAAATGAGAATGTATGTATGTAGCAAAAACCTGAGCATCTCAGCCGCAGATGGAAACTTCTAAACTCTGAATCTAGGAAGATGGTGTTGGGAAAAGGATGTAGGAACCAGAGGCAAGGGAAGTTTCACTGTTGAATCCAAAGTTCCCTGAGCGCCCACCTCTAACAGCCCCTGGAGATGTTGTAATGGCAGAATAGGGTCACTGGGACAATCCCACATCTCAGAGAAAGTAGCCTTCCCCAACTTAGCTTAGTTATGGGGCTCATTTGGGGCGATATTAAGACCTTTATAAGACAGACAACCTCATGGTATCTTCCATACACAAATCAAAATAAAACTATATTAATCCACAAAGAAGTCTAATAAAGTTTTGTTGTCCTTTAAGCTCTTTTAAATATGAAATATTCTTTTATAACAATCTTTCAAAATTTTCTTCCTGCTTTGCGAGTACCCTCAAGCACATGCTTGGTCTACAAGCTGGGGCTCTTCACATTCATGTTCAGTAAGCTTTGCCTAATGTAACTAGCCAAGCATGTTCTTTACAGCCCTTTCCCATAGGTGGGAAAAAAGCTGCTCAGCCTTTCAAACTACGTATCTGCCTGAAAGGCTTCTTTCAGTTTGGCTTTTTGTCCAGGCAAGTACCTGTGGCCCTCATACAGTCCAGGACCAACTGATCCTCCATATATAGACTCAACTAAGATTTCCCCAGCTCAACACAAAGGACTCCTAACAAAACACTAATTAACTTCATCAGGTTATTTCTAACAACCTATACTTTGTGCCAAATCCTAGTTCGCCCAAAGTGTTTATGTTTTAAGAGATGAGTCAGAAGTGTTGGTGCAAAGCCTAAATCAAACTTTTAAAACCTTCTTGAGATTCTTTGGCAGAGTTCTCACATAGCTCTATTTTTAAAGGCAGAAACTCCTTAGACTAGGCAACAGGAAGATGGTCTGGAGGTTGCTAAAATATGGTCAAATGAATGGCAACTTGGAGTCAGAAAACTTGGGATCAGGTTTGCAACTTACAAACCCTGGGATCTTAGACAGGTGATTTAAGCTCTGTACATCATGATTTCCTAATCTGTAAAAAAAATAATAGTGATGCCTCATTTATAGATATATGCAAAGATTAAATCGTCTGGAGTGTAAGAAAGCACTTTGCAACACACACAGCATTATACAAACGTAAGTCCTGCTATATGGACATATTGGGATTTTTTTACAGTCTAATGCAGGGATATAGGACTTTAAATGACTGTGTTGAGTGTTAAGTGTGGTGATGGAGAAGGAGCACCTAGTTCAGGTGCTCAGAAGGAAATATGTCAGAACTGAGTTCTGAGACATGAACAGGTTTAACGAAGTTTGGCGAGGGAGTAGAGGTACAAAAGCAAAGATACAGAATAGTGAAACAACATGACACAAGGGAAAGTAGCAATCCAGAACTAGTTAGTAGAGAACAAGGGCAGGATGAAAAATGAGGTTGGAGGGGTTGATAGGGTTCAAGTGTTGGAGGATTAAGGATTTGGACCTTTTTCCATAGAAAAATTGGGTTGGTATAATTGAGTTTAAAAATTATTGTGTTTGAATGCTCAAAGGAGGGAGATACTGACTGCACATTCCACTTTCCTTCTCACTTCCTTCAGCAGAGCAGGAGAAATGACCTCTTAGCTCAAGGACTGGAAGGAATAAAGCAAAGATGAGGGCAGATGCAGGTGAGTTTCTCAAAGAGGTGGGTACAGGATGCTGAAATCTGGGGTAATTTACACGTGCTTCCCTCACTTAGTGTTCTACATGGCTTGCTCATTTTCCAGGGGAACAGAGATCCTGGTTTATTTTTCTTATTGAATCCTATCTCAGTGGCCAGAGGACTCTGGGCTCAGACAAACAGGGTAAATCAAGGATCGCTAGACAGTACCAATTCCTAGCAATTCCTCAGGTTTACTTAGACCATAACTGGTGATGTGAAGGAAGATGGACTTATGTTGTACCAGGAACTTCCTTGCTTAGGTATTCTGTTCTGGGTTCCAGAAACTACAAATTAATTAGCCTTGTGGTACATGTAGGCAGGTACTAGGAGAATGGTTCCAGAGCTGGCTTAGAAAAGAAGCTGAGAGGAAGAGTGGACATCATTATTTCTCTTATCTTAAACATGTAATAAGTGAAACTTTACCAATTTTCTTTTCTGAAAGAGCTCTAGACTAGGAGAGAATGCAATAAAGTATCTATGAATTTCAGCAAAGTCTAGTAATAGTGTCATGGTCAAGACAGTAAGAGTAGGCTGAATGATTATGACAGTAATTATGCATATTCACAGAAACATAAGTAAATGACCACACTCAGAGAAAAAAAGGTTGATATCTCTGAATAGTCTCTAATGGTTTACCACAGGGCTCTGACATAGTTACTATTTTTATTAATGATTTGATAAAGGTATACAAGTTAAGAGTTATAAAATCTGAGGATATTGAAAAGTCAGAAAGTTAAAAGTTAACTGTAAGTTTTGGTGGTAAAATAAAGATTCTAAATGGGCTGAAATGCTGATAATGCCTCCACTTATCTTAAAAACCAATAAACTTTAAGACAGTGGACATGTGTTTTACTAGAAAATCTTGTGTGTGGGGAAAAAATATTAAATGTTTAACTGATTTAATTGGCTAGGATCTGATTAAGAGTCAACAATATGTAGTGTTTACAGGGGCACCTGGGTGGCTCAGTCGGTTAAGCTTCCGACTTTGGCTCAGGTCATGATCTCACGGTTCATGCATTCAGGTCCCACATCAGGCTCTGTGCTGTCAGGTCAGGGCTTAGAGCCTGCTTTGGATTCTGTGTCTCCCTCTCTCTCTGTCCCTCCCTCACCCTCTCTCTCTTTCTCTCTCTCTCAAAAATAAATAAACATTAAAAATATATATATAGTAGTTACCAAAAAAAGGTTGATATCTCTCTCTCTCTCAAAAATAAATAAACATTAAAAATATATATATAGTAGTTACCAAAAAAAGGTTGATATAATTTCAGGTTGCATTGATGGAAATAGAAGAATATCCTCTGAACTTTGAAGTAAGAAAGGATTGTTGAAAATTGTTAAAAATGTTAAAAATTAAGAAGTTATGCTCCTCCAAAGTCACCATTAAGACAGTGAAATGGCAAACCACATAGTGATAAATGTCTGTAACACACATAGCAGATTTAAAAAACTCATAAATAAAATGTATAAGAAACTCCTACAAGTCAATTTAAAACTCAGACCAGCCATTAGAAAAAATGTGCAAAAGGCTTAAATCAACATTTCACAAAGAACTCCAAATAGCCAAAAAACACATAAAAAGGTATACAACTTCATTAAAAGTCAGGTAAATGCAAATTAATTAATGCAATTAATGCAATAAATTAATGCAATTAAAAGTCAGGTAAATGCAAATTAATTAGTACACAATGGAATACTATAAAACAATTAAAATGTATAAATTCCAGCATTACATAACATAGATGAATCTTAAGAGTACAATACTGAAGGAAGTCAAATATTTTTTAAAAAATACAAAATGTAAGGATTTCTATTACATAATGTGTCAAACTGTGTTGTTCAGAGATGCAGGTTTATTTTTTTTTTTTCAACGTTTATTTATTTTTGGGACAGAGAGAGACAGAGCATGAACGGGGGAGGGGCAGAGAGAGAGGGAGACACAGAATCGGAAACATGCTCCAGGCTCTGAGCCATCAGCCCAGAGCCTGACGCGGGGCTTGAACTCACGGACCGAGAGATCGTGACCTGGCTGAAGTCGGACGATTAACCGACTGCGCCACCCAGGCGCCCCAGAGATGCAGGTTTAAACGGTAAACCCATAATAAAAACCAAAGAAGCATTTACTGTGAAAATCAAGATAACAGCTCTAAGGCAGCGTGGGGGTTGTCATCGGAAAGGATAAGCAGGCGACCTTGGCATGCTTTTTTTGACCTCACTGGTTTTAACATGAGTGCTAACTTAATTTATTAAATACAACAGCTATGATTTGTTCATTTTTCTAAATACAAGTTATATATCACAATTTCATAAAGAGTTGGAAAAATAAAAAAGGAAATGGACAAGCCACAGAATCTCAGCCATTGACATAGCTATACACAAACCAGAGTGGAATGCAAAAGTAAACTTCTCACTCTTTAATATGTCCCTGTGCTTTGAACGCAAGATGCCTGTAGTGAAATACTTATCCAATCCAAAAGGCCCTAATGAGAAACTAGGAAGAAAAGTACTCATTATTATCTGTCTTCTATTTTTAAGGTAGAAAATTGAAAAAAAAATGATTCCCAGTTAAAAAAAAAAGTTATCAATAATTCTTTTCTTTGGGTCCTCTAATAGAAACATTGTAATAGGATACTTACCCAGTAGGCACTATTTACTGTTTTGAATCGAAGTGTGTATTTTAAAGTAGACGAAACAGGAGCCAACACAGGCCGTATCCATTTTATTTGAACCATTCGTTTGACGCCCAAAACTGGTTTCACACTGAAAATCTCAGGTGGTTCAATTTTCGCTGAAAATAAAAATCCTAAATTTCTCATATTTGCAAAAAGATCAGAAGATGTTAATAGCATCCACCTAAAACTGGAAAAAGGCAAAGTAGAGGGGTACCTGGGTGATTCAGTCGGTTAAGCGTCCGACTTTGGCTCAGGTCATTATCTTGTGGTTCGCAGGTTTGAGAACCTGCATCAGACTGTGCTGACAGCTCAGAGCCTGGAGACTGCTTCAGATTCTGTGTCCCGCCCACCACCCCCCCCCCCCCTGCTCTTCCCTAACTCGCACTCTTTCTCTCTCTCAAAAATAAATAATAAAAAATAAAAATAAATTAAAAAATTAAGAAAAGTAGAAATGAAATGGTAGGGCTTATTTTGTAATCTGCTATATGCAGATGGCATTAGGAAGGCAGTGCAAAAGGAATGCTGCCATCCCCACTTCTCCCACCGTCTCACCCCCACCAAAAAAAGGGATGGCCTCTGAGGAGAGGATAGATTCCTACGATTTTTCCGCAAATATACATTTTACTAAATGGGTCAGATCTTACGCCAAGGAGAAAGGAGGTAAAACAACCAGAAAATGGGCTGTTTACCTTATCTACTCTACACTCCCCTCAACCCAGAAGTGTCCAGTAGAAAGCATCTTTCATTTTCCTTGAATACTACAAACATTCTCATCCTAAGTCTCTCTCTCTGAAGATATGCAATTTTTTTTTCTGGTTTTAAAAGTAGTATATGCTCATTCTAAAAAAATCTTTTTAATATAGAAAAATACAAAGAAAAAGTTTAAATCATCCATAATGCCATCAACCTCAGAGATAGCCATTATAACTTTCTGGTGTATTTCCAGGCTTTTTTCTATGTAAGTATTTGTATATTTTTAAGCAAATTTTCTATTATGCTAAATAAAACTTTCATCTTTTTAAATCACACTGTGCAATCAGCGTATACCCACTTGCATTAAAAATTCTTCTAAACAATGACTTCAATAAGGTTGTAGGATATAAAATTAATATACAGAAATCTTTTCATTTCTATACACGAGTAATGAAGGAGGAAATACACTTGCATCAATAAGAATAAAATGCCTAGGAATAAATTTAAACAAGGACATGAAAGACCTGTACTCTGAAAACTATAAGACATTAATAAAAGAAATTGAGACAACACAAACAAATGAAAAAATATATACCATGCTCATGGATTGGAAGAATTAAAAATTAAAAAAAAATTTTTTTATGTTTATTTATTTTTGACAGGGAGAGAGAGAGACAGAGCATGAGTGGGAGAGGGGCAGAGGCAGAGGGAGACAAAGAATCTGAAACAGGCTCCAGGCTCTAGGCTCTGAGCTGTCAGCACAGAGCCTGACACGGGGCTTGAACTCACAGACCATGAGATTATGACCTGAGCTGAAGTCGGATGCTCAACCCAGCCACCCAGGCACCCCAAGAACTAAAAATTTGTAAATGTCTACATCACCCAAAGCAATTTACAGATTCCAGAATTAAAAAGATAATAATACTAAAATGTGTATGGAACCACAAAAGACCCCAAATAATGAAAGTAATCTTTAGAAATAAAAATAAAGCTGAAGGTATCACAATCCAAGATTTCAAGCTGTGCTGACATAAAAATAGACACAAAGATCAGTGGAACAGGACTGAGAGTCCAGAAATAAGCATAAACTTATATCATCAATTAATATAAGACAAAGGAGGCAAGAATATACAATGGGGATAAAAGAGTCTCTTCAATAAATGGTGTTGAGAAAACTTGACAGTTTTATGTAAAAGAATGAAAATGAACCACTTTCTCAAACCATGTACAAAAATAAGCTCAAAATGGATTAAAAACTTAAATGTGAGGCCTGAAACCATAAAACTCCTAAAGAAAATATAGTCAGCAATCTCTTTGACATCAGCCTTAGAAACATTTTTTTGGATAGGTCTCCTCAGGCAAGTAAAACAAAAGCAAAAATACACTATTGGGACCTCATCAAAATAAAAAGCTTTTGCACAGTGAAGGAAATCATCAGCAAAATGAAAAGGAAATTTACTGAATGGGAGAAGGTATCTGCAAATGATATATTCAATAAGGGGTTAAAATCCAAAATATATAAAGAACTCATACAATTCAACACCAAGAAAATCACAGTCTGAATTTTAAAATGGACAGAGGACCTGAATAGACATTTTCCAAAGACAAATAGATAGCTAAGAGGTACATGTAGAGATGCTCAACATCACTAATAATCAGAGAAAACCACAATGAGATATTACCTCATACCAATCACAATGGCTAGTAACAAAAAGACAACAAACAGTAAGCACGGGTAAAGATGTGGAGAATAAGGAACTCTTATGCATACTCATAACCCTTGGTATATTCATGACACATATGTACTATATCCTTAAGCTTTGAGTCTACTTTTGTGTCTGTATCTCTTTCAAGAAAAAAAAGGGGGTATCTTTTAATAAAAGAGTATATAAGAATAAAAAATAATACTTACTTATAGCATCTAAGCTCCAATGTGTTATATCAGATTTAATTATACCATCTGCATTTTGAGCTTCCACTTGAATGGTGTAATTATCTGGGTTTGTTATTGTTGGAGGAAGAAAGGAGCAAAAACTATGATTTCCTCTTGTAGAATTATCACTTGGACAAATATCACTTTTATATCCATAAGAGCTTTGAAGGAAAAAGCAATTCAACATGAGTTTAGTACAGCAGTTTGGAAACAAAGCCATACTTAATATATTAAGCATGTATTTGTTAGTTTTACTTTGGGTTTCTCTTGAAGACTATATCATTCAGAACAGAGTGCTCCTCTCCAAATACCTTCCTCATCACTTCCAAGGAGAGTTCCAAGTTACCCGCTTCTTGTCTGAGATGTTATGAGACATGGAGACTTGCTTGAAACTCTTTACATCCATCAAAAACTATACTTGTATTTCCTATTGGTAAGAAATACTGAATAGGCCCTTGAAAACCCCAAATTCTAGTCTTGGGAAGTTATTCTAAAAAGAAAATTAAAATCAAAGAGGATTTATTAAATAAAGTATGGTGGATACATAAGTAGAATTTTAAATAGTTTTTAATATATCTATAGTTATTGATATGGAAAGATGGCCATACTCTATTGGTGGTAAAAAATATGCATATTATATACAGAATAATCAAATTTATACAAACTTATATATTTATATAACTGTTCTTACAGATGTCTGGAAAGGTGCTCAGCAAAATGTAAAGCTGTTACCTTTGGTGATGAAATTTTAAGCGATTTTTTTTTTTTACATTCTTTACATTTTTCAAATTGAATTTTCTACCATTGGCATACACTATTTTCAGAAAACCCATGAAAATTATTTTCCTGATAGAAAGATATCTATCTATCCCAGAGAGATAACTTAAATCCTATCAAACTATAACTTAATGAAGACAAGTACAAAGACTGATAGGTATCAGATGGGTAGGTATAGATATAGTCCCACAGCTCTAGGGATTATGTAGGAGTTGAAGTCGTCAGAAAACAGAAAAAACCCCACCTTACACGGTCCCAGTGTTGGCTGGGGCTGGGAGCAAAGGAGCTTAGATGTATAGAATCGTGGAATTTTGAAAATAGAAAGGACTTTAAAGTTTTTCTATAGTTGTACAGTGCAAAAAAAAATGGCCTCCAGAATAATGTTGAGTCATGGTTACATCACAAACACTGGAAAAAGATCAGGTTTGAATTCTGTGCCTTGGGCAAGTTTCCTAGCCTCTCCTTGCCTGAGTTTTCCCATCTAAAATGAGAATAGTAATATACCTATAGTATAGCACTGTTATGAGGATGAAATGAGCTAATATGCATTAAGTGCTTTTAAAAGTTCAGCCACTTATTCTAAAGATGAGATGTTACTATCATTGTTATTAGTACTATCACTGTAGTTGAATATTTTGCATTTATTCATGCTGTATCCTTGGAGACATATCCTTTTCTTCCCTTTCCTGCATCTTTAGAGCTCCTTCACATCTCAGTTCAAAAGTCACTACCTCCATAAAGGCATCCCAACTCCTTATTCTTCCCCAGGGAAAAATCTAGTCCTATCATTCCTGAGCATCAGTAAGGTTTTTTTCTTCATACCACTGACCCACCATCGTCTGCTCTCAGAGTTGATCACCCACAAGAAACCTTCCCATTCTACCCGGAAAAAAGATTTTTGGTGATAAACTTACAAAGGTACAAGCTAGTATGGGAGTCCTGGAGAGCCCAGAAGACCTGAGACCATGGACAGAGACTGTACACAGGCCTAAGGACACCCAGGCATTTACTCTTTCTACATGACCAGCTCATGAACATAACGACAATCCATAGGGAGTGACAGAAGGGGGTGGGAGGAGTGACTCCTTATAACAAAAAAATAGGAGTACGCTTATTGAGGTTTCCAGATTTTCATTATATTGATACTTTCTATTCAACACTGGACCTAGAACTACAGTCTAGGAGAATATAAGTCATTTGTACCATGGATTATTGGGTCTTTATCATTCTTATTTTCGGAAGCAGGGCTCAGCAAACTAGGCCTACAGGCCCAATACAGCCCGCCACCTATTCTTGATTGGCCCAAAGGCTAAGAACAGGTTTGACATTGTTAAATGGTTGGGGAAAATATATAAAAAGAAAAATACTTTGTGGCATGTGAAAAGTATATGAAATTCAAATTTCAGGATCCATGAATAAGGTTTAATTGGACAACAGTGAGGTCCATTGGTTTACATATTGTCTATGGCAACTTTCCTGCTACAGAAATAGTGTTAAATAGTTTGACAGAGATCCACCTCCCTCTAAGCCTAAAATATCTACTATCTGTCCCTTTATAGAAAAAGTTTGCTGACCTCTGTGTTAAATCATCTCTCTGATATACTCATTGATATATGAGTACTGCAAGGAATAGTGCTTGCTTTTTTCAATTTCTTCTACTGTAAAGCATAAAGTGGATTTCCCCTACAACACTAGTTACCAATTTCCAAGGAGTGGGGAAAAAAGAGTATAAATGAGATCTTGTATTTAAAAACAAAACAAAACAAAACAAAAACTTGGAAGTATAGACTCTTTTTGGAATGGAAAAGATAATCTTTCCATATTTCCCAATGTGGTCATCCTTATTCTTAGGGGAACATGAAGTCCACAAAGGGTTTCATGAACTATTTTCAAAATTTCAAAAAAGAACCCCTGCATAAACTTGCTAAAACATCTAGCTTTTGGCTAGAATAATAATAAAAATTTTATAATTTTTATTCTAATAGGATTAGGATAAAAAGGGATGCTTGAGGTAGTAAGAAACTGGGGAAGCACTGTCCTGGTGGAATACTGTTTAACAGAGGTCACATAGCAAATTAGTGTAAATCTCCCTCTTAGTTCTGGGTTTACGACCCTACTTATTAACATTGCATCCATGAAAAAGGAACAGTTTTAGGACACATTCTGGAAAGAGGAAGAACATAGCTGAATATAGTAAATAAGCAGATTTTTCCACTCTGCTTATAACTGGTGACTGCTCTGAGCCAATCCAGTGCCTCTGAGAAGAGGCCATCATATGGCTATAGCTCCCCTCCCTCCATAGTTGCAGCTCCTGTCAGTATGGCTGCAAGCAGCCAAGGTGTCATCCCAGCCATCAGAGGCTATGGGAGTCACCCAGAAGCTATAATGAGGAGAACATTTCACTTCAGAAGTGATTTGAATCATGAGAGAACCAGGAGTCTCTGCCTCCTACCCTTACTCCCACTGATAGCACACAAGCTCCGGTACTTACTAAGTTCTCTTTACTTTGTACCATGTATAACTGGCTTCTTTCTCTGGACTCCAGGTGCAAGTAAAATTCTCTTCATAGTAGAAGACACAGGAAATGTTCTCAGGTTTAGCTGGCAAAACTAAATAAATAAACACATATATGCATACATACATACACACACAATCATTTCATGAAACTAGGTGGATCAAAAACTGGACTGTTTTGGTTAGTTGATACATAATATAGATTCTCCTAATCAAGGCAAAGCAAAGAATTTAACTTCATCTCTTCAATTACTCCTTTATCTTAAAGAACTAGATTTATACTTTTCAAAAAGCACTTTTTACATTCTTACTCAAAAGCAACATTTGAGAAGCAAAAATTGTATTAAGACACCAGGCAAATACAAAGTGTTAGTGAAATGCTAAGTAAAGCATCAAATGATGGAACCAGTCTGGGTAACTGGGAAATGGAAGATATGTGGAGAAGAGAAAAACACAAAATGTTCAACTATGCCACACTTCAACTTTATGTATCAATAGTTTTTCATCAGAAGATTACATTAATAGAGAAAATTTCTGAAATATTTTACATGTATTTCCATAGTTTATAAATTCTGCTCCCTGTAGTTTTTCACCCAATAACACCTATCCTTCCATAGAGAAAGAAGATACCATCTAGAATACAGATCTAGACCCTGAAAAGGTCCAGAGACAGAATCCATGGGTACATGAACTTAAATGGGAAAAAGTTTTTATCTTGATTTTTCACTAACCTTTTGTTGAAATTAATAATTTTCTTCCCCCATGAATGTGGTCAACAACCTACT
Organism: Lynx rufus; assembly: GCF_022079265.1. NCBI lineage: Eukaryota > Metazoa > Chordata > Mammalia > Carnivora > Felidae > Lynx > Lynx rufus. The sequence continues at coordinate 124,273,547 of NW_025814823.1, read as the reverse complement.
TGTGAATTTGTCACCATTAAAAGTCAGGGTATTTTCATTTATATTTCAGTTGTTGCAAATATCTTGAAATATCAAATACTATTGTTACTATTACTACACTAAAGTAATTATTAGGCCTTCCCATTTAATGTATTGATAAAGAAGGACAGGGGCACCTGGGTGGCTCAGTCAGTTAAATGTCCAACTTCAGGTCAGGTTATGATCTCATAGTTTCTGAGTTCAAGCCCCACTTCAGACTCTGTGCTGACAGCTCAGATCCCTAAGCCTGCTTCAGATTCTGTGTTTCCCTCTCTCTGCCTCTCCCCCACTCATGCTCTGTCTCTCTCTGAAAAATAAACATTAAAAAAATTTAAGAAACACACATATTACTGTCACAAATTTGTTTCCTTAATACTTTGATAACATCATTTCAGTATATTTGAGTTTCTTTGTAATCACATGTATATTATTTATACACTTACAAATATTGTTTTGAGAAGTGGTCCAGAGGTTTCACCAAAAGACCAAGCAAGGGGTTAATCATACACACTCATGCATGCACATATACACACCCATAATTAAGAACTAAAGGCAATTTTCAACTAAGGGCAATGTTCAGTTCTGAGATTCAAACTAACTTCCTTTTGAGACTTTGGCAAAACCATAGTCTTAAGAAGCAGGCATTTTTGAGAAAGGAAGACAACTTAGGTTACCTTTGTGTATCAAAGTAAAGCTATAGTGCATCTAGAAAGGAAGTCTCTACCAGACAAGAAATGGGAAAAAGCTCATCACTTCTGGCAAGTAAAATATTGAAGGGGAATATGTGGGGAGATAATGGAAGTAAGGTAGAGCAAAGAGCTCAGATGTCAGTGTTCTTGGTGGAACAGTACAAACACACAGATGGGTCTGTAAAACAGGTCAATGGGGCTGGTGACATACTTCATCAGACACAGCCTGGTGCAGGTCACAAGGCTTTAGTCTAAAAGAAGCCTCATGTTCCACTCAGCATCAACTCCAGCATAATGCAGAACACTACACTGGCAGAGTGTGGGCTGAGGGTAGCTCTTTAGATAAGCTCCATACAGGCAAGTACAGCAGGCAGGAATCCAAAAATCCCTGGTGCCTCAGGTGGAGGGTGGGTATAGATGTGTGACACTGGTCCAGGCCTGGGATTCAGTGGAAGTTCTGTGTACAGGGGACTTCAGGACCACAGGAAAGCAAATAGAACATGAACTTCAGGAATAGGTGTGAGTATGATGTCCCAAAGTGCAGGCAAAGCCAGCTATCTTGCAGCAAATAGCAGACAATGCATGAGACCAAAGCAGAAAGTCCAGAGAAGACCAGAAGGCAACACAAAGGTTTGCTTACATGGATGCACAAGCCCTTGTCCATGGCTCTGCATTCATATAAACCCTGCTCATATACCTAGATACTACCTTATAGAGGAGCAGGAGAAAGGTAGGAACTCTGAAACATGAGCATTTACCCCAGAGAGTGGATTAGCTAAAGGACTGTAAACCAGAAGGAACAGCCAATGTTAACAAATAAGAGTGCTACCCAGCCCCACCCATTACTCAACCCTTCCTGGCTTTCCAGGGGAGAAGGAACTTTTTAGAACTGATCAGATTGATCATAGACTATAAGGATATTATATTTTCTCTGTACACCTAACTAATACTGTATTTACTGTATTAGTATTACCTAACTAATTCTGTATCTCTGTCAAAGGTATTACCTTCTAACAAAAAGGCAGTGGTAAAGGGTTCCAGAATGCAGGACATTCACTGTTCTGTTTAGGTTTAGGATTTTTGAATTTGTGTATATATTCATATATTTTTTCTATGAAATGAGCATTGCCCACATGGTAAAGTAGCCCCTAGGAATGATAAACAAGAATGAGGGAGAGCTAAGTGCCTACACATTGTGTCAATGCTTCCAGCTCTTTCTTGAGAAGCTGCCTTCCTCTGAATCCTGCACGTGAACCCAATCCCTGAAGCACCCATTAGTCAGCAGTGACATCAAAGATTTTCTATCTCGTGCTGCTGGGAAGATGGCAGCATAGGAGTACCCTAAGCTCACCTCTTTCCATGGATAAAACTAGATAAAACACCTAGAAAAAGACCCAAAGATTTATAGAACAAACCCCACAACCAAAGGTAGAGAAGAGACCACATTGAAGAAGATGGACATGCGATTTGAGACCTACAGGGACTGTGGCCATCAGACAGGAGCAAGCTGGAAGCATGGTTAAAGGCAAGAAAAAGACAATCAAGTCAGGGACCCAAAATTGGAAGATGAACCCCCATATCATTTGGCTTTGAAAACAAGAGGAGCCTAATTTCATGAGTTTTTGCAAATAGTGGGACTTAAAGCCTAGAATTCTTAAAATAAGGTGTTCAGCTCTGGAAGAGCTCTGCTGGCATTAGGAAGCTGAGTCCCCACCCTTGAAGATGCAATTTGACTAGCAGCCTGAGCAGATACAGTGTAGAACCAAAAGTTTGAAAAACACTGGGTGGCAAAGAGGAGGGAGAATGATTTACTCACTACAGAGCATGTTCTGAAGAGATAGCGATCTCAGAAAGACTCCTCCAAGAACAAAGGAGCTGGAAGACACCATTTCCCATCCCCACCCCCCAGCATAAACACATAGGCACATGTGGGAACCAGCTTTGCCCACACTTGCTACCTAACGTGCTACTGCCAACACCCCCCGGCCCCATCCTTCACTGGATCTGGCATTTCCAGTCACGCTTGCCTCAGTCTCAGCACCGAAGAGCCTCTCTCCCAGATGATCAGTGCAAATCTCACCAACATTGCAACTCTTGACCTGTGCCTTTTTAGAGCCTTGGTCTTGGTAGCAGCAGACTCTGCAGAAGTCTGAGGTGCACTTTGTTAAAAGTGCAAGACCCACCCATGCACCATTTGTCCATTTACTTAGGCTAGCCAGTACTAACAGCAGAAGTTCCAGGTCTCAATTAGCAAGTAAACCAGCATTTACCTTGTATAAATGCAGGCCACACCTGCCAGGGACCAAGTACTTCCCACAATAGGCAAAAAGAGCCACTACAAACAACTAAACTAAAGGGAAAAGATACAAGAACACAGCAAAGCACATACAACACACACAAGAGAAACTATCTGAAGTGACAGGCCCTGGGAAGCAGGGGACACTGCACTACAGGATACTTAAGGACTTCTTCTTTTTAAGTCCACTACCTTCAAGAGCAGAAGACATAGTTGACTTACCTAACACAGAGAAACATATATAGAGAATTACAAAAAAAATCAGGAGACAGAGAAATATATCCCAAGCACAGGAATAGGACCAAATCACAGCAAGAGACCTAAGCAAAACAGACATGAGTAATAAGCCTGACAGAGAATTTAAATTTAAAGTAAGGATCATAAAGATATTCACTGGACTGGGGAAAAGAGTAGAGGACATCAGTGAGACACTTGACAAAGAGATAAAAAAGAATCAGAGATGAAGGACACAATAAATAAATTAAAAATACACTTGATGGAATAAAGAGCAGGCTAAATGAAACAGAGGAACAAATTAATGACCTGGAAGACAAAGTAATGGAAAGTAACCAAGCTGAGCAAACGAGAGGAAAAAAAATCATACATATTGAGAACAGTCTTAGGGAACTCAGTGACTCCATTATATCTGATAACACAGACATTATGGCGATCCCAGAGAAAGAAGAGAGAAAAAAGGGGGCAAAAGCTTACTTGAAGAAATAATAGCTGAAAATATTCCTAACCTGGGGAAGGAAATATATATCCAGATACAGGAGTCAGAGACCCCCAAAAAATCAACCCAAGGAGGTCTACACAAAGACACATTCTAATTAAAATGGTAAAAATTAGTGATGAGGAAAAAAATCTTAAAAGCAGCAAGAGAAAAGAAGACAGTTACATACAAGGGAAACCCTATCAGGATATCAGCAGATTTTTCATCAGAAACTTTGCAGACCAGAAGGGCATGGCATTATATATTCAAAGTGCTGAAAGGGAAAAATTTGCAGCCAACAATACTCTAGGCAGCAAGACTATCATTCAGAATATAAGGAGAGATAAAGAGTTTCAGTTTCAGACACAAAAACCAAGGCGTTCATGACTACTAAACCAGCCCTGCAAGAAATATTAAGGGGACTCTGTGAGTAGAAAGGAAAGACCATAAATGAGAGTGTGAAAAAGAAGTACATCTGTAAAAACCACTGAAAGGTTTTTTTCACAAAGGATTCACAAAATAAAAGGATGTAAAATATGATACCATATACCTAAAACATGGGGGAAAGGAGTAAAAAATGGGTTCAAACTTAAGCAACCATCAACTTAATACAGACTGCTATATGCATTAGATGTTATGTACAAATCTATGATAACTACAAATTTAAAAAACAGTAATATATTCGCCCAGAATAAACAGGAAGGTATACAAGTATATCACCAAGAAAACCAGCAAACCACGAAAAAGAGCAAGAGACAAAACGATCAGAGAAAAACCATAGAAACAACCACAAAACAAGTAACAAAATAGCAATAAATAACATACAGATCAATAATTACTTTGAATGTAAATAGACTAAATGCTCCAATCAAAAGACACAGAGTGACAGAATGCATTAATAAAAACAAGATCCATCTATATGCTGCCTACTAGAGACTAATTTCAGACCTGAAGATATCTACAGACTGCAAGTGAGGGAATAGAGAAACATTTATCATGCAGATGGGTGTCAAAAGAAAGGTGGGGTAGCAATACTTATATCAGACAAAATAGACTTTATTTTTTTTAATGTTTACTTATTTTTGAGACAGAGAGAAACAGAGCATGAACAGGGGAGGGTCAGAGAGAGAGGGAGACACTGAATCTGAAGCAGGCTCCAGGCTCCAAGCTGTCAGCATAGAGCCTGATGTGGGGCTCGAACTCACAGACCATGAGATCATGACCTGAGCTGGAGTCAGAAGCTCAGTCGACTGAGCCACCCAGGCACCCCCAGACAAAATAGACTTTAAAACAAAGACTGTAACAAAGGACAAAGACGGACACTATATAATTACAAAGGGGACAATCTAATAAGAATATATAACAGTCGTAAGTATTTATGCACTCAATATGGTAGCAACCAAATACATAAAACAGTTAACAACAAACATAAAGAAAATAATCAATAGTAATACAGTAATAGTAAGGGACTTTAAAGTCCCATGTACATCAATAAAGAGATCATCTACACAGAAAATCAACAAGGGAACATCAGCTTTGAATGACACATTGGACCAGCTGAATCTGACAGATATATTCAGAACGCCCATCCTAAAACATCAGTATACACATTCTTTTCAAATTCACATGGAACATTCTCCAGACTAGATCCCATATTAGGTCACAAGGCAAGTCACAACAAATTCAAAAAGATCAAAGTCGGGGCGCCTGGGTGGCGCAGTCGGTTAAGCGTCCGACTTCAGCCAGGTCACGATCTCGCGGTCCGTGAGTTCGAGCCCCGCGTCAGGCTCTGGGCTGATGGCTCGGAGCCTGGAGCCTGTTTCCGATTCTGTGTCTCCCTCTCTCTCTGCCCCTCCCCCGTTCATGCTCTGTGTCTCTCTGTCCCAAAAATAAATAAACGTTGAAAAAAAAAATTTTTTTAAAAAAAGATCAAAGTCATAGCATGTATCTTTTCTGACCGCAACACTATAAAACTAGAAATCAACCACAGGAAAAAATCTGGAAAGACCACAAATGCATAGAGGTTAGATAACATGCTACTAAACAATGAATGCATCAAACAAGAAATCAAAGAAGAAATAAAATTTAGATGGAAACAAATGAAAACGAAAACAGAATAGTCTAAATCTTTGGGATTCAGCAAAATGGGTTCTAAGAGGAAAATTTATAGCAATATAGGCCTATATCAAGAAGCAAGAAAAGTCTCAAGTAAACAACCTAACCTTACATGTAAAGGAGTTAGAAAAAAACAACAAACAAAACTTAAAACCAGCAGAAGGAAGGAAATAATAAAGATTAGAGCAGAAATAAATGTTACAGAAACTACAAAAAATAATAGAACAGATCAATGAGCAGGAGTTGGTTCTTTGAAAAAAATCAATAAAATTGATAAGCGTCTAGGTCATCAAAAAAAAAAAACTCATGAGAGAGAGAACTCAAATAAACAAAATCAAAAATGAAAGAGGAGAAATAACAACCAACACTACAGAAATACAAACAACTGTAAGAGAATGTTACAAAAAATTATATGCCAAGAAACTGGACAACCTAGAAGAAATGGATAAATTACTAGAAACATATAACCTACCAAAACTGAAACAGGGAGAAATAGAAACTTTGAACAGATCCATTACTAGAAAGGAACTTGAATCAGTAATCAAAACACTCTCAACAGAGGCGCCTGAGGTGACTCAGTGGAGTTAAGCATCCCACTCGATTTCAGCTCAGGTCATGAGGTCATGATTTCATGGTTCATACAATGGTGACTTGCATCAAGGTCAGGAAGCCTGCTTGAGATTCATATTCATTCTCTCTCTCTCTCTCTCTCTCTCTTCCTCCCCCTTCCTGCCCCCAACTCATGCTCTCTTTCTCTAAAATAATAAATAAAATAAAATAAAGTAAAATAAAATAGTTAACACCCATTCTTCTCAAACTATTACAAAAAACAGAAGAGGAAGGAAACTTCCAAATTCATTCTATGAAGCCAGCATTACCCAGATACCAAAACCAGTTCAAGATTGCACCAAAAAAAAGAGAAGTATAGGCCAATACCTCTGATGAACATAGATGCAAAAAACCTCAACAAAGTACCAGTAAACTGAATCCAATGATAAATTTTTAAAAAGTCATTCATCATGATACAGTGAGATTCCTGGATTGCAAAGGTGGTTCAACATTTGTAAATCAATCAGTGTGATACATCAGATCATTAAGAGAAAGGATAAAAACCATATGATTATTTCAATAGATGCAAAAAAGCATTTGACAAAATACAACACCCATTAATGATAGAAATCTTCAACAGAGTAGATCTAGAGGGAACATAGTTCAACTTAATAAGAGCCATATATGAAAAACCCACAGCTAACATCATACTCAAGGGCAAGAAATGAGAGCTTTTCCCTAACATCAGGAACAAGATAAGAATGTCCACTCTAACCACTTCTATTCATCACAGTGCCGAAAGTCCTAGCCACAGCAATCAGACAACAAAAAGAAATAAAAGGCATCCATATTGGTAAGGAAGAAGTAAAACTTTCTCATTTGCAGATGACATCACACAGAAAACCCTCAAGACTCCACCAAAAAACTACTAGAATTGATAGTAAACACTTAGGATACAAAATCAACATATAAAATTTGTTACATTTCTATATACTAAATAATGAACCAACAGATTAACAGAGTAAGAAAGCAACCCTATTAACCAGTGCTCAAAAAAATAATAAAGTACCTAATAATAAACTTAACCAAAGGGGTGAAAGACCTGAACTCTGAAAGCTATAAAACAATGATGAAAGAAATTGAAGATGACACAAAGAAGCAGAAAGATATTCAATACTTGTGGATCAAAGAACAAATATTGTTAAAATGTCTATAGCACCCAAAGCAATCTACACATTTAATGCAATCCCTATCAAAATACCAACAAATTTTTTCACAGAACTAGAACAAATAATCCTAGAATTTATATGGAACCACAAAAACAAACAAACAAACAGCCAAAGCAATCTTGAAAAAGAAAAGCAAAGCAGGAGGCGTCACAATATCAGACTACAAGTTACATTACAAAGTTGCAGTAATCAAAACAGTATGGTACTGACACAAAAAAAGACATATAGATTAACAAAACAGAAAAGAAAACCCAGAAATAAACCCACAATTATATGGTCAATTATTCCTTGATGAAGCAGAAATGAATATCCAGTAGAAAAAAGACAGCCTCTTCAATAAATGGTGCTGGGAACACTGGACAGCAACATGCAAAAGAATGAAACTGGACCACCTTCTTACACCATACACACACAAAAAAATTCAAAGTGGTTAGGGGCACCTGGGTGGCTCAGTCAGTTAAGCATCCAAACTTGATTTTGGCTCAGGTTCATCTCACAATTCATAAGTTCGAACCCTGAGTCAGGCTCTGCACTGATAATGTGGAGCCTGCTTGGGATTCTCTCTCCTTTTCTTTCTGGTCCTCTCCTGCTTGTGCTTTCCCTCTTTCAAAATAAATAAATAAAGTTTAAAAAATGGATTAAAGACCGGGGCGCCTGGCTGGCACAATCATTTAAGCATCTGACTCTTGATCTCAGCTCAGGTCATGATCACACAGTTTGTGAATTTGAGCCCCACATCAGGCTCTGTACTGAAGGTGTGGAGCCTGCTTGGAATTCTGTCTCTCCTTCTATCTGCATCTCCCCAACTTGTGCTCGCTCACTCACGCGCTCTCTCTCTCTAAAAACAAGTAAATAAACTTTTAAAAAATGGATTAAAGACCTAAATGTGACACTTGAAATCATAAAAATCCTGGAAGAGAGCACAGGCAGTAATTTCTTTGACATCAGCTGTAGCAACATTTTTCTAGATATATCTCCTGAAGGGAAATAAAAGCAAAAATAACTATGGGAACTGCATCAAAATAAAAAGCTTCTTCCCAGTGAAGAAAACAATCAACAAAACTCAAGACAACCCACTGAATGGGAGAAGATATTTGCAAATGACATTTCTGATAAAGGGTTAGTACCCAAAATATATAAAGAACTTATAAAACTCAACAACCAAAACCCAAATAATTAAACTAAAAAATGGTCAGAAGACATGAACAGATATTTCTCCAAAGAAGACATCTAAATGGCTAGCCAACACACAAAATGTTCCTCAACTTCACTCATCGTCACACACATCAGAATGGCTAAAAATCAACAGCACAAGAAACAACAGGTGCTGGGGAGGATGTAGAGAAAATGGAACCTTCTTACACCATTGGTGGGAATGCAAACTGGTGCAGCCAGTGTGGAAAACAGTATGGAGGTTCTTCAAAAAGTTAAAAACCGAACTATACTACAATCCAGTAATCATACTACTTGGTATTTACCCAAAAAATATAACAACACTAATTCAAAAGGACACATACATCCCTATGTTTATAGCAGCATTATTTACAATAGCCAAGATGTGAAAGCAGCCCAAATGTCCATCGATAGATGAATGAATAAAGAAGATGAATTTTATATATATATAAATATATATATATAAATATTCCACTATATATATAGATATATATGTATATATAGATATATACAGATACAGATATAATGGGATAGATAATGGAATAATATTCAGCCATAAAAAACAATGAAATCTTACCATTTGCAACAATATGGATGGAGCTAGAGAGTATGTTAAGCAAAATAAGTCAATCAGAGAAAGACAAATACAATATGATCTCACTCATATGTGGAATTTGAAGAACAAAACAAACAAGCAAAGGGAAAAGAGAGAGAGAGAGAGACCCAAAGAAATAGACCCTTAGAGAACAAACTGATGATTACCAGAAGGGAGGTGAGGTGGGGGATGGGTGAAATAGGTGAAGAGGATTAAGGAGTTCATTTGTTTTGATGAATACCAGGTGATGTATGGAATTGTTGAATCACTATATTGTACACCTGAAACTAATTTAACACTGTATGCTAATTACATTGGAATTAACATAAAACTTAATTTAGAAAAGATTTTCCATCTTTACTATTTTCATGCTGAAAACCATGACAAAGATGGTGATCTCCAAGTCCAAGTGCTTAAAAAGACCAGCATAACTAGACCTGAACCAACTGCTTCATGCTAAATGGAAATTAGAAGATAGACCAGTAACACATTCTTCTAAGAGCCCACGCAACTTGAAAACCTCCATGGAGAATTTCTTGGGTGAGCAATCAGAATACAAACAGATTCACAACTGTCAGTGGAAACAAGCAAAAGCCTACGAGGCAGTGAACAAAAGGTCATCCCATAATATCCCGAGAGGAACAACTTTCACACTGACCAATTCGCTCTGCCTCCGTGACTCAGAGATGATGGCAGGATACACATGTGTGCATTTGTGTATACATGTGGGTCGGTCTTCAATTCTTTGGACAAGTTTGCTTGAAATATTCATTAAATATTAGCTTGCCCTTCACCCTCCATTTCACTTACACCCATTACACTCACTTTTAGCAGCATTTCAAAGTTGAGCCTTTGCTGGAGAACAAGGAAACAAGAAGTTTTTCTCTGTATCCCCAGGATATTCTTTGGTCTTGTGCTAGTCTCATTTTGGTTTCTTATAGTCCTATTTTATTTCCTTCTCATTCTTACTTTGCCTTGCACTGGCTGAATCCAAAGCCAGCCACAAAATCTCATGTAGGAAGAAGTCCTTATGATTCAAAACCAACCATGTCAAAACTCAATATCTTTACTTTCCTGGTCATCTTTGAATACCTCTCCTTCATTCCTTCGGAAGCTTTAATTAATATATATAAAAGGCATGGGTCAAAACGGGAGTCAAACAGCTTGTTCCCATAACCAGAACCATTTGGTTCCCCAGGTATCAGGAAAGTAGAAAGTGGTTTTAAAAATGATTTTCCATTCCATGTGAGCTTTTTAAAGGAGCTACATTTGTCTTGTCCTTACTGCTTGAAATATGGCAAGAAAGCAATATTCTTATATAAATATTGGTATATGAGAAGAAAAAATCCTGTTCCTCCTACCCTCCTACGTTCTGCAGCTGGGTTCTTATAAAATGAGACTAACAAAAGACAGATTAAAAGAGAAAACAGTTGGGGCGCCTGGGTGGCTTGGTCGGTTAAGCGTCTGACTTCAGCTCAGGGCATGATCTCACAGTCCGTGAGTTCGAGCCCCGCGTCGGGCTCTGTGCTGACCGCTCAGAGCCTGGAGCCTGTTTCAGATTCTGTGTCTCCCTCTCTCTCTGCCCCTCCCCTGTTCATTCTCTGTCTCTCTCTGTCTCAAAAATAAATAAACGTTAAAAAAAATAAAAAAAAAGAAAACAGTTTATTAACATATGCAGTGCACATGATGCAGGATAAACCTCAGTGAAGAATAACTCAAAAAGGTGGTTAAATCTTGGGCTCACATAGTATCTTAAAAATACAATAAATTTGTGAAGAGACCAGACAAAGGAAAAGGAATTTAGGTTTTCAAGGGTAGCAAACTGCAGGAAGGTAAATACATGTGGGAAACTAATGGAGTAGGCTTCATTACTGCATTTGTTGATTCTCATCTACCTCCACATCAAAATAATCCCAATGGCATATTTTGGAATGGAGTATTCTGATCCCCTACTCTAGTATTAGAGAAGAGATTTGTGATGAATAAAATATAAGTTCAGTAGTATCTTCAGTGTTCATCAATATCTCCCCTTCTTGGACTTATGGTAAGATTTTATTTTCTTGCTCCCTTGAAATTAGCCATGGCCACATGACTTGCTGTGGCCAATGACATGAGAGGAGCATTTAAGTTTTGGTGTACAATTGTCCTTTCTCTCCTTCCTCTGTTCCTGCACACACTGAAAATCCACATTGATATGACAGTGTCTTAGGATGGTAGAGCCTTCATCACCCTGGGATCCTACTTACCTCTGATGGACATACACAGTTTGCTGTTCTGAATACTAAGATTTGAGGCTTGTTTATTTTTGCAGCATAAACAAGTTTCCCTGACTAATGTAAAAAAATGGTCTGCTGTGAAAATCCAGGATTCTAAGACTTGGGGGTAGAATTCATTTTATCAGTTTTCTCTTCTCTTTTCATATATCCTCATAACATTCTATCTATGTATTTTAGGTCATTTGAGATTTGTTTTATCACAAACAGGAGGCTGGAAAGAACTGGAAGAAGAAGGAACCAAATCAACAAACAATATTAGGCTTCACTTTTACTTGCTTGCTTTACTTACATTTCCAGCCTCAGTTATCTGGTGTGACCCTGCACATGTCAACTGCTTTTACTTTATGTAATGGAACCACCATGATTCACAGAGCCTATACATCTATCATCCTCCCGTTTCCACATGTTGGCAAACAGGATGCTGATTTTAGGTCTTATTCATGATCTCTAATTAGGATATCAACTCTTCATCTGAAGGCTGCCACAACCTGTGATAGAATAACAAGGGCACTTCACCTCCCTTGTACTTATTACAAAACCCAGGAGTACTGGCAAGTACTCAAGAGTGTTAAGACCTTGAGAAACCAGGAAAGACTAACAAACTGTCACAGACCAGAAGAGACTAGGGAGTTGTGACAATGCAATGCAATATGGTACCCTAAATTCAATCCTGGAACAGAGAGAAAACATTAATAAAAAAACTAGTGAAATCTAAATAAAGTCTGGAATTTAGTCAGTACTAATGTGTCAGTATCGGTTTCTGAGTTTTGGCAAATGTACTATGGTATAATAAGATATTAATAATGGGGATAGCTGGATGAGGGTTATGTAAGAGCTCTCTGCACTATCTTCACAAGCTTCCTATAAATCTAAATTATTCAAAAACAGAATTTTTATTTTTTAAAAATGGACATCTGAAAGCTAGATTTACCATTGGTACATATCTATCCTTGCCCCACACTTTCAAAAACAATCCACAACTATATTCCTATTTCTCAAAATAACTATTTTCCCTATGTGTATAAAAAGGGAAATATTGGGGCGCCTGGGTGGCGCAGTCGGTTAAGCGTCCGACTTCAGCCAGGTCACGATCTCACGGTCCGTGAGTTCAAGCCCCGCGTCAGGCTCTGGGCTGATGGCTCGGAGCCTGGAGCCTGTTTCCGATTCTGTGTCTCCCTCTCTCTCTGCCCCTCCCCCGTTCATGCTCTGTCTCTCTCTGTCCCAAAAATAAATAAACGGTGAAAAAAAAAAAAATTAAAAAAAAAAAATAAAAAGGGAAATATTCATTAACTTCCTCTAAGGGGAATATTCTTGCTTATCAGAGAACTGTCCACATGCAAAAAAAACATTTTTCAAAATTAAAATGTTCCCGATCTCCCTTCTTTCCTATATGCTTATATCACTTAGGTGCTGTTGCAAAGTTAGGTTTTTTTTTTTAATGTTTTATTTATTTTTGAGACAGGGAGAGACAGAGCATGAACAGGGGAGGGTCAGAGAGATGGAGACACAGAATCTGAAACAGGCTCCAGGCTCTGAGCTGTCAGCACAGAGCCCGACGCGGGGCTCGAACTCACGGACCGTGAGATCATGACCTGAGCCAAAGTCAGCCGCTTAACTGACTGAGCCACCCAGGTGCCCCCAAAGTCAGTGTTTTGAAAAGTGTCTTGTAATAGAAGAAAGGCAGGGCTGATCAGAGATCAAAGGAAGGATAGTCTAGAATGGGAGTCTGGTGGAAACTGGAGCCAGTTACATAAGACATGGTACAAGTAAAAGGTAATAAGAGAAGAAGCCACAGATAGGAGACAGAAAAAGGCCAAAAGAGGTTAGATGACACAGAGAGATAAAGGCCTACATGTCTATATTGTCTATAAAACTCCTAAGTACCACGGGAATACCCTAGGGGGCAACAAGGCAGGCCATGGCAAAAGAGAGGCCTGGAAGACATTATCTGCCTCTTGGTCACCTCCAATTACTACGTGTGACAGTATTTATTGTATATGCCTAAATTCATATGTTGAAGCCTAACCCCCAGTACCTCAGAAAGTGACTGTATTTGTAGACAGGGCCTTAAGGAGCTATTAGTTAACAGGAGGCCATTAGGGTAGGCCTTAATCCAATCCAACTGGTGTACTTATAAGAAAAGGAAATTAGGACAAACAAGAGGGATGACCATATGAAGAGGCACCAAGAAGAATGCCATTTATGCCCCAAGGAGAGAGGTGTCAGGACATCAACCCTACGGGCACCTTGATCTTGGACTTTTAGCCTACAAAACTATAAGAAAAAAAAAATTTTGTCATTTAAGCCACCCAGTTTGTAGCTATGACAGCCCTAGCAGAGCGGTACATGACATGATGCCTTCTCTATGTTCCCAGTACCCAATCCCCACTTTTCCTCTCTTAATTTTTTTAACATAAGATGCAATGAAACTAACAGATATTACATCTGCAAGGTAGTTTATGAATATCAGGCACATAGTCTTGAGATGGGCCCTTGTAAAAATGCGGTATTTCATCATTTCCCTTTATATCCTTGGAAATTACTGAAAATACTGTGAAAATATATTTTTTTATTTTTGTGTGTGTTTATATGCAACCACTGCTCCTCACACAAAAACTATTGATACAAGAATTTACTACCACTCTAAAACAGTGGATGTTGGCCTTTTGGGAGGTCTTATCTCCCTTTGAAAATGTGATAGGCCATCTTGCCAAATTTGCATACACATATATGTACATCAACATCTACATACCCACCCACACAAATTCAGGGAGGTCACGAATCCCTTGTTCACCCACATGCGCTCATGGTCCAGGAGGCCCTTTGCACTAAAATTAACAGTTCTTATCCAAAGAAGCTAAAAATAACTACACAATCCATAAAAGGGCACAGGTCAACCTACCTGCCAGGCTGAATTTGCAGAGTAGGAGGAGTGTCCACAGTGCGTGGGCCCACATCATCCCCAAGTCAATGCAGGCAGGCTGAGGAGAGAACTGAAAACGTCATCAGTCAAAAGTTAGTTTCCTATCTCTTAAACAACTCCATTTCCAATGACAGATTCTGGGGGGTTTCAGGCAGAATCTTTTTTTCATCTTACTATATTTTTGGCCATCATCATATAGATCCTTTCATAGTTACTGCATCAACCCCAGTCAACATTTAATTTGTCCATAATTCATTCTACTATGTAATGTGAAAAGTACACCAGCTACGAAAAATATACTCCAGAAGTAAGTACTCTCGGTTGTATAGATCTGAGACCATCATCTGGTGTCTGCCTCAGGCCCTAAACACAGCAGCCAAATAGAACAACTTACAATTTCCCCAAATTGTCATGGTATTTTACATCCCCACGCTTTGTTCATGTGGTTCCTTCTCCCTACAATGTCCTTTTAGCCTCATTTTTGGCAAACTAATCCCACCTTCCAGACTCATCTCAAGGATAACCTTCCCTGAACACCTCCCTGAAGCCTCAGATGGAGTTGGCTAGCCATTTCCTCCCTGGACACCAACTCTTCTCCATGCCACTTATACCTTAGCATGTGTCACCCAGATTGGTGTTTAACAGTTTACCTGTTGGCTTCTCTACATAGTGCTTTTGAATAGTGAAGCTTCTCTTATTTCTCTTTGAAGTCTAACTACTTAAGTACCTACTTAAGGTAGGCATGGTAGGCATACAATACTGGTAATGGAATTGATTAGGACAAAAAGGCTGCTTCCTTCTTATCTCATCCCACGTGAGATGGTGGAATAATCTAAGGGTCAAGCAAAAGTAAAAGCAAGAACTCATTTCAGGAAGAGATAAAGGATGCCACATTTTCATTTGACAGATTATAAGAAAAAAAAGGAGTTCTCAACAAATCATTTGAGAAAAGTTCACAAGCATCATTTCTGGAGAAAACCACAAGGAATAAGATTTTCTCTTACGCGAATCAATTGAAATATCTTACTAATTGAAAATGCCTATGGCAATAAAGCAGAAAGAATTTGGGTCTATAATAATAAAAATACCATCAGGAAACAATGTTTGCTGGTTCCACAATAGCAAATAGTAAACACATGTTACTCAACAGCAGTAGCTATTCTCTCAGGAAATAAATGTTTTGATTTAATGAGCACAAAACAAAGAGAAATTTTACAATTTTTAAATAAAGAATAAATGTGTTCTTTAAAATTAAATGTAATACTAATGGCATTTTTAGTGCCTAATTATTCAGAACATTGTCTTAATTTTCTCCATTTCTTAGCTAGAAGTCACACCTTTATATTAGGTCTAAAAGCATTCTGGAAATGGAGGGAGGCCCAACCATGAAAACTGTATTAAAGCTCAAATTCTCAGTAATTGAGTAAATGAATAATTATAGATATTAAAGCTAAAATTGTTATTCTAACATGGGGTTTTATGTTTTTACAATCTCATCAATGTTAACTGTTGAATATTTTAAAAACAATGGGAATGTTTTTAATGGGAATGAGAACACCCATCTAATTATTTGTGAATTTAAAAAGACCCTTTCTGAAAAAAATCAACAGTACTAAATCATGCTCAGAGACAAAGATAGAAAAACTGCAGTAGTTCAAGAGAGGAGCATTCTAGAAGTTGACACTGCCTGCGTTCTAGCTCTGACTCTCCCTTGAATCAGCTGGTGGCCTCTGGCATTGTGTTGTTCATTCAGCAATGTCCCAGACACACATCAGATGCTTGGAATAAAAGATCATCCTGCCCCCAATTTCACTCTAGTTCAGTGGCTTTTTTTTAATGTTTATTTATTTCTGAGAGAGACAAAGACAAAGAACATGAGTGGAGGGTCAGAGAGAGAGACAAAGACACAGAAGCCGAAGCAGGTTCCAGGATTTGAGCTGTCAGCACAGAGCCGGATGTGGGGCTCGAAGTTGTGAAATGCAAAATCAAGATCTGAGCCAAAGTTGGATGCTTAACCGACTGAGCCACCCAGGTGTCCCTAGTTCACTGATTTTTTTTTTTTTTTAACAAGGAAAGGGGGTCAGAGGGTGGAGAGGATGCCACAGTCCAGAGTGAGCTACTATTACTGATGGCTCCAAATCATATCCCTCCAAATGGGTCTGAGAAGAAAAAAAGAATTGAGAACCATAGATCTACTTGCAGAGACAGAATCATGGATAGTAATAGCAAATACCACATGGTAAGTGCTGTAATTCTAATAGTGCAACGAGAGCAGAGCATCTAAAGAGAGAAATGAGCCAATGACTCATTTGACTCTAATGACTGCAGAAAGCCAACAATTGGTGCAATATGGTGAGTGCCCCTCATTCTACCATTTGCCTATCCTCCAGTGCCTTTTCCACATTCTCTCCAATACCAGAGGACCACCACAAAGAGATTACTTGTGGGTAGTAGATATGAACAAATGTGAGGTGCCTCCCAGGGACTTAGAAATAAGTTCAATTGGGAGTTCAAGTAGCAAAATCTGTGTACAAAGCCATCGTAGTTATCTGTGAGAGTAAACCAGTGGGTAAATATGCAGTTGAAGAGCTTGAGTACACTCTAAACTCCAGCCAAGAAAAATCTGGGTGTAACCTCAGGTGGACCTGGAAAACCATCATTGTCATTTAGTTGCAGGAAACTACTTGACTAATTATATCTTAAATGGAAGGAGACTTTGAGAACAAAAAGGAGAGCTCACCTCAGACCTTAAAACATTGATGGTTAAAAAAGGTAGAAGTTGGTAGAGTACTATCTCCTGGAGGAAATGATGAAACTTCCTGGTACTGCAGTGATATACTCCAAAAAAGGCAACTGCTAGACGTAACCACAATCTTGATGAAAGAAAACTCAAAACTACAAATCTCCACCATTGCTGTGATTCTGTGAATACTTCTCTGATGAATGATTTAGAGGAGGAGACCCTGAACAAGGGATGTGAGTCATTACAAAGACTATCCTCTCCTTCTTTGGGCACACAGTACAGGTGTCACCTGTCTAAACTCTTCTTATCATAGGAGTCATATCCTTAGTGCCTCTTTTGACCAATTAGAATTCCTGGTTTAAAATCTGGGATGTAGCACTAGGTGGCTCAGTTAAGCGTCCACCTTTGGCTCAGGGCATGATCTCATGGTTCATGGGTTCGAGCCCTGCACTGGGCTCTGTGCTGACAGCTCAGAACCTGGAGCCTGCTTCAGATTCTGTGTCTCCCTCTCTCTCTGCCCTTCCCCCACTCGTGCTCTCTCTCAAAACTAAACATTTAAAAAAAATTTTTTTAATGTTAAAATCTGGGAAAACCCTGAAGGAATTTCATGGCTATTCTTCCTTTGTTAGTGAAACAACTTTTACACAAGATGACATTATTGGTGCATCCTGCACCAATGATGGCACTGCAAAGATATGAAGACCACATAATGTTCAAATACCTTTAAATCTCTAGGCAGTACTACAGCGACAGATATCACTGTCAATAGTGTGATACTGCTTCCTAAAAACCCAGAGCACTTTGTGGTGTCCAACAGATCAAACAAAGTGGTCCTCATGAACATGCAGGTAACAAAAGCTTTAGTTCCAATAACAGAGAAGGTGGTGACTTTGTTAGCTGTGCTATCTCCCCATGGAGAGTAGAGTAGAGTAGAGTAGAATGGATCTACTATGTAGGGGAGGACTTTGTGCTCCGCTGTTTTAGCACATTCCCTGGCAAATTGGAGAGAACTTTGACAGTTCAGGAGGAGGGTGTGATTGGTATCACATATCACCTTCATCAGAACTGGTAGGCGGTAAAGATAGATTCCTAAGGCTCTGGAAACTTTTCTTTTAAAACTTACTTGAAAGCATGTGCTTACATGAAGACATGCATAAATTATTTCTTTTTAGGCTACCTTTTCTAAGCTATTGTCTGAATTTAGGCACAAGAATAATTTCATGAAAATCTGTATTAAAAAAAAACCCACATCAGTCTCTTGAAGTCTTAAATGAGGTAAATTAGCCTTCCTAAATCTAAGCAATTCCAGGTGTACCAACACTCTGGGCCACAGAAAATTCAGAAAGATTATGCCTTGCTCTGGAGGAAAGCAAATCATTTCCTGTACTCCCTGGTCATCAGCCCTAACTTCTAAAATGCAGCAGCTTTGAACAACTGTCTTCAATAAAAGGTCACTTCCTAGAAATATACATCTCATTATGGGACCTCAGATGAATACAGCATTTAATGGAGACCCAGAATTCTCAAATTCCATGTTGGACTAAAGGACTCTGAGAATATATAGTGATGCCACTTAAGTAACCTGTGGTGTCTTATCCTTAAAGGTATAAACACAGTAATAGCTACTTTTAGAAGGACTGGAAACAAATCCAAGGAATTATTACTGGCTATGCACACTGACTGGGGACAAGAAGCAAGAAACAAAGGAGGAGATACTTCCTCTGCCAGTTTCTGCTAAAAATGCTAACATGTTAAATTATCTCTGCCTTACTGCATCTTATCTCATATGACCAAAGCAAAAGAAATAGTGTGTGGGGGGGTTTACTGTCTAGCATTCCATTATACACACACACACACACACACACATACACACATACACACACACACACACACACACACACACACACACACACACAAAGGTGTCCTTTGGCAACTCAAAAGTTCCCACTCAAGGGTGCATCCTAGATGCAAACTTTCATCTGAATACACTTGTACAAAAATGTATGTGTTTTCCCAGCGCTGGTCCTACTTTCATTCATTCATTTATTCATACATTCACTTAATGTATGTTGATATCCATTCTGTGTCAGAAACCATGCATAGCATGGAATTGGGTTTTTAAAGGATGGGAAAAGAAGGAATAAATTCTAGGGACAGCACTCTGGCTGCAGGTTTAATTAAGAACCCGTGAACTCTACTGATGGGAGAGAGGAAGCAAGCAGCAAGCTGCCCAGCCTCATTCAGTTCCACCAAATTCCTTAACTATGTATAATAATGGTTGTTAACTAGACTTATTGTGGTGATCATTTCACAATATATACAAATATACATCATTATTTTGTACACCTAAAACTAATGTTATGTGCCATTGTATCTAAATGTAAAAAGAAAAAGCTGTCAAAATACCACATTCAGTTTCAAAATCTATAAATCCACTCAAGGTGCCTTCATACAAAGAACATTTTGAGATACTAGCAGCAAGATTGGCAAAAACATAATTGTGATGTGATAGTGAGAGTCCCCAATGTGCTAATTATATTACACAAATTATATCTTGGTCTACTAAAAATCCCTATGGAGAAGATATTATTATCTCTGCTTTATAGATATGGAAGTTGTGGCTCAGTGATATTATGTAACCAGTCCAAAAATCATTTAGTTTATAAGTGGCATCGCTGAGATTCAAACCCATGACTGTCTTATTCCAAAGCTTAGACTCTTTCTACCAAAAACAGTAGCTATTAGTGATTTACTGTCCCTCAACCCTGCTGCCACAAAACACCAATACACAAAAGAATCTTCCTTTGAACCTTTCTTCCTAGGTTTAATTTTCTCTAGAGTTTCAGAAAGATAAATCCATTATATTCACATACTTTCACCAGCCCCTGACCTCTGGCCCCCATGATTTCCACCCCTGCTGCAGCATTTTAAAACATTAACTGCCAAAAGGGGCCCCTGGATGACTCGGTCAGTTAAGTGTCCCACTCTTGGTTTCAGCTCAGGTCATGATCTCACAGTTTGTCAGTTCGAGCCCCACATAGGGCTCTGCAGTGAAAGCATAGAGCCTGCTTGGGATCTCTCTCTCCCTCTCTGCCCTTCCCCAGCTTGCTTTCTCTCTCTCAAAAAATAAACAAACATTAAAACATTAGCTGCCAAAAGATGAGATTCCCTGTAATTACCAAAGAGCAGTCTAAGGAGTAATTTATGTGCTGGGTTCTGACCCATAATTTCACTGAAGCAGAAAAAGACCCTCACATAATAGAAAAAGAGGCCCAATGTGCAAGGATTGGAGTTATTAGACTCTGAATGTGGCACTCACCTCTCTGTGGTATCCAGAAGATGTCCTGCCGGTTCAAAGGATCCCCATCAAAAGTGCTCTGTTCCCTACAGACCATGTTAGGACAGGGAGTGGAATTTGGAATTTATCTACATAGAGATGTTTGACTATTTCCTCTCTGGTTGTCTGGGAGCTTTCTCTTTGCTTTTAAGCAAAGCCCAAGCCAGTGTGGCACTTAACCCATTTATGCTGGGAAGTGAAGTACATTATTGTAACTGGAAAAAAATGTGCTTCTGTGAGAGTACTCAACTTTACAGGAAAAATACCATCTGAAAGTGTCATAAACAATTAAAAGGAATGACTAAATTTTAAATTTTCTCTTCAGGAAGTGATTAAAAATGTGGTAATGGGTGAAATGCTGAGAATATCTTTAGCTAGAAAAGAGAAATAGAAATATGCATCATGTGATCATCTTTAAATGAAAGAGATGAAGGGAAGAAAATAGTAGCTAACTCAGAAAAGAGGTTTATAATTTTAATTTATATCTAAAAGAAAACATGTTAAACTGAGAGTCAGGAGCCCAAACTAAACCACTTATTTACCTAAGCTGCTTATTTAGCAGGTTATTATGATAGTTATATGTGGAGATCTTACCACTTGTCAGGCACAGTACTAAGAACTTTATCTCCTTTGATCTTCACAACAATCTTAAAATTATCAATAGTATGTTTATTTCCATTTTACAGGTGAGGAAACTGAGGCCAAAACAATTGAGAAACTTGTCCAAACTTAGTGGTGGGGCAAAGAATTGAGCTAAGGTAGCCTGACCCTCAGTTTCCTACAAATCAAAAGTTTAAATTAGATTATTTCTGGGATTCATGTGAGCACTATAATTTTACCTTATTTTGCAACTGACAAAACTGTAAAGGAAGTAAACAGATTAAGGAAGAGATTATGATGCAAAGGGAAAGAAAACTTATTTTTAAAACAAAGTATGCCTTCCAGCCTGTTTTATTTTAAACCCATTCCCCATCATCTTCAGGCAATGTTTCCCTAAGTCAAAGAATTTATCAGAAATAAGGAGATAAAGAGGTAGTCCCTTACCTACATAAGATATTAAAAACTCCATTTATTGTTTACCATCACTAAACTTATGCATAAAAATAGCACTTCTTTGGGGCACCTGGGGGGCTCTGTTGGTTGAGGGTCTGACTTCAGCTCAGGTCATGATCTCACAGCTTGTGGGTTCAAGCCCCATGTCAGGCTTCGCACTGACAGCTCAGAGCCTGGAGCCTGCTTCAGATTCCATGTCTTCCTCTCTCTCTGCCCCTCACCCCTGCTTGTGTTCTCTCTAAAAAATAAACATTAAAAAAATATCACTTCTAGGGGCGCCTGGGTGGCGCAGTCGGTTAGGCGTCCGACTTCAGCCAGGTCACGATCTCGCGGTCCGTGAGTTCGAGCCCCGCGTCGGGCTCTGGGCTGATGGCTCAGAGCCTGGAGCCTGTTTCCGATTCTGTGTCTCCCTCTCTCTCTGCCCCTCCCCCGTTCATGCTCTGTCTCTCTCTGTCCCAAAAATAAATAAACGTTGAAAAAAAAAATTAAAAAAAAATATCACTTCTTTAATTTGTTCAACAAGTACTTAGTAAACACCCAGTATATGTGTAACACCTGACTGAAGGTGCTGGGTATGACATAAAATCCTGGGTAAGAATTTGTTGATTAATTCATCTGTATTCTCTCAGCAAACTCCACAAAAATTATGGGAAAGGTATAGAAACACAACACAAAACAAACGGGAGCAGAGAAAATAACACATGAAATAAAGGATGGCAGCAAGTTTGGGGAAAATGAGAAGTGAATCAAGTGGTAACTGAATTGGTAAAAATAAGAAAAGCTGGAACCTAAAAATGCCTCAGAGAGGTGCCAAGACGAAGAATTGGGTGGTGGAATCACACAATGGCTCAGGAATTTGAGACACCAGTTGGATACAATCTATCTTCATTATTCATGGATTCCATGTTTGCAAATCCACCCTCTAAAATTTAATTTGTACCCCCGAAATCAATACTCTAGATGTTTTCACAGTCATTTGCAAACATGTGTATTGGCAAAAACAGAGTCACCTGATGTTCACGTTCCCAGCTGTGGTGAAACAAGATGACACTTTAATCTCATACTATATACAAATATCCTTTTCATCATCTATTTAGAGCCATGTTTTCTGCATTTTTGTTGGTGGTTTTGCTGTTTAAAATGGCCCTCGAGAACAGGTCTAAGGTGCTGGCTAGTGTTCCCAAGTGGAAGAAGTGATGTGCCTTACAGAGAAAATATGTATATTAGCTAAGTTTCATTTAGGCATGGATTACACAACTATATATATTAAATAAGGTGTCTTTAAGCCAAAACACACATAAAACAAGGTTATATATTGATCAACTAATGAAATAATTGTAACCAGAGGCTTGCAGGAACTCAATCTTGTTATTTGCCTAGAGAGAATGGTGTCTTATTCAATAATTTAGTGTTCTCAGCAACTTTATAGGTCATAAACACCACAGGGGTGCCTGGGTGGCTCAGTTGGTTAAGCATCTGACTCCTTGATTTTGGCTAAGGTCATGATCTCACGGTTCATGAGTTCGAGCCCCACATTGGGCTCTGCACTGATAGCATGGAGCCTATTTGGGATTCTCTCTCTCTCTGCTCCTCCACCATTAGTTTTTTCTCTCAAAATAACAAATATTAAACATTAAAAGAGAGAGAGAGAACAGAATTACCACAAATAACATCTGTGCAACAGAGAAGGTTAATGTGAACTGGTGGAGGAGAGCAACTTGAATCATGATCTCATGATTCGTGAGTTCGAGTCCTGCATGGGGCTCTGTGCTGACAGCTCAGAGCCTGGAACCTGCTTCAGATTATGTCTCCCTCTCTTTGCCCCTCCCCCTGCTTGCACGTGCATGCTTTCTCTCTCAAAAATAAACATTTAAAACAATTTTTTTTAAGTTCACAATTTAAGCGGGGAAAAGAGACATGTAAACACAATGCTATAAACTAATATGGCAAGGGCTGCCAAAGAGGCGTGTACAAAGTGCTACAAAAAAATGACAAAAGGGAGTCATTAATTCCACCCCCAAAATAAGAGAAAGGGACTTTTTAGTGGAAGACTAAGATGTACGAAATTATGTTCTGTGTAGAGAAGTGTAATAGCCAGACATTTGCTGGCACCTGGGACGGATTCGTAGAAGCCATACTAGTATCCCTTCAGTATACTTCCTGAAGTAGGATGAATGCTGGACCTCCAGAAGACAGATCTAACCAGAACCTGAAAATATAATCTTATTTGGAGTAAGGGTCTTGGCAGATGTAATTAAGGTACAGATCTCTAGATGTGATCATCATAGATTAGTGCAGGTCCTAAAGCCAGCGACTAGTGTCCTTGTAAGAGAAAGAAAACACAGAGACACAAGGGAAAGCTATGCAACTAGGAAACCAGAGATCAGAGCAACATGTGTGCAAGTAAAGGAAGCCAAGAACGGCTACAGTCACCAGAAGCAAGGAGAGATGCGTGGTACAGATTCTCCCCTAGACCCTCCAGAAGGAACCAACCCCATGGATAACTTGATTTTGGACTTTGGACTTTCAGAAGTGAGAAAATAAATGCCTGTTTTGAGCCACCCAGTTTGTGGTACCTTGTTACATAGTCCAAGAAAACCAAATTGCATGTGATTCACAGGCAAGGCTAACCCATCAAATTCTTTCATCTAGTAATGTGGGAGTGAATCAGCTAGACTGTGGTGGACAATGAGGCTCAGGTCGTGAGTGCTGTCAGGTTCTAGACATGCAAGAAAATGAAGAAGACAGTGAAGAAAAGCAAAGAGATAAGCAAAGGGGAGAGTCCAGGTGAGGAAAGTTCAATACCCAACTTCCTAGTTGTTTGCGTGGAACACATGAAACTCTGGTGCATTCTCTGCCTGTGGATATCCATGACATTATCTGCTATGTCACTCCAATATTCTGTTAAGTACATTGAATCCGTTTTTGTTCCTTGCAACCAAATGATCCTCAATTTAAATTGATTTTAATTTAAAATGATTTAAATTTAAAATGATTCCTGGCAGTAACTTGGTTTTAAAAATATACAAGGAGGTTGAAATAAAATGGTAATTGCTAAACACATGAGTAATTTCAAAGAGTAAGCTGTTAAGAAAAGGTTAACAGGTGTGAAATTTTACCAATAAAAAGGGTCACTGAACAGAAAGCAGTTAAGCTTTCTTTTGTAACTACCAAACTGATGGTTTCAGGCTCCAGACTAAATATTCACATCAGGGGAGAGGATGGAAAAATTGAGAGTATCAAATGGTCCAGAGACCAAAACAAGCAGAGTTCTACTAACCACCACTTACAACCCTCCGCAGAGTAGGTCTTGTGGTCCCTCTACCTTGGATTAGGTCTCTTCATCTTATATGCCAATTGCATAATTCCTTCAGTCTCTGAACATCTATTAGTATCTACTACATGCCAAGGACTGTGGTAGGTCCAATGTGGTAGCCACTAGCTACAGGTGGCTATTGAGGTGTAATTCCAAACTGAGATGTGCTGGAAGTGTACTATACACACCAGATTTTGAAGACTTAATACAAAAAGAAAGTAGAATTCTTTATTACTAATTTTTCTACTGATTTTATGTTGAAATAACATTTTAAGTACACTAGGTTAAATATATCATAATTTTACATTTTTTACTTTTTAAAATGAAGCTTGCATGACATTTGTTGGAGAACAGCTGCTCTAGTTTTAATCAAACTTACCCTGACCTCTTTTCTCCCCTATTCCTCTTCTGAAAATCTTCAGCTATAGTTTTATACTCTCAAAGTTTTGTAAATTTTACATTATTTTAATTAGGTCATCCATGCTTTTCCTATACCTTGATTCTTAAACTTAAATGTTAATAAATAGCATTTATAATATGATTAATCTGTAATCACAGCAGAATCAAGTAGTGTTTTGCACATATAGAAAAAGAAATGCAATCCCATGTCCCTCAAATTGTCACACTAGATTGAGTATACTTCAAAAAAAAAAAAAAAAAGAGAAGAGAAGTCAACTGGATTATCTTTTCCTAAACTCTACTCTAATCCTCAAAATCATGCCCCATTTATTCCTCCTAATTGGACAATGACTTTCTAGTAGAGCTTTTTGTTTTTCCTCAAGTTTTTGTTTTCTATTCTTTTGTTGATATGAGAAGCTTATACCTTCCACCTAATACATAATCATCCCAACTCTTAATCACATGTTTTGTTAAAATAAATCCATTTTCTTCTTGAAGAGTATTCTTGGAGCCAGCAACAATGAGGTTTTGACAGCAGGAAGTGGATGCAACAGGAGGGGTGCACAGTGAGGAAGCAGCATGTCCTCTGAAAGAAGCTTAAGTCTGATAAGAACACTGTAAAAAAGGACACATTGGTGGAATGGAAGGTAGAGTGTATGTATTTATTTGTCCTCTCAGAATTAAGAATGGGCTTGAATTAGGGCACTTGAGTCGCTCAGTTGGTTAAGCATCTGACTTCAGCTCAGGTCGTGATTTCATGGTTCATGAGTTTGAGCCCCCCCATCAGGCTCTCTGCTATCGGTACAGAGTTCACTTCAGATCTTCTGTTTCCCTCTCTACCCCTCCCCAACTGGTGCATGCTCCCTTTCTAGCTCTCTCTCTCAAATAAATAAGAATGGGCTTGAATGAATGTATATGTAGATTAGAGTCCTTTCCACCTAATAGCCTCAGTTTCCCCCACTAAAATAGGAGAAATGGCCATCTGCTAAGAAAAGGATCTAAGGACAGCAGTGACATTTACCTAATGAGAAAAGCACACTAGGGACCAGATCCTGCTTAGGACAAGGTAACTGAGTGACACCATGGATCCTACACAGCTAAAAATGAAACATTCTTATTCTCAGAGGCTGACTGGTGAAAAATATCCTCATGTTTCTGTGGCACTCATATGAAGACTCAATTCTTTATTATTTCAGGACAAAACAACTATAGGGTAAAATCAAGGAATATCCTCTAGGCACAGGTCAGAGGGATGTTTCTGTTTCCATTACTGTTAACTAAACTCTTGATTCCATCTTCCTGTTTTAATAATTATAGCAGGAGATAATTACACAGCTATCTGTAAATTAACTGTATTAAAACTGCAAGAATCTCTGGCAGCCTTTCTCATCTAGGCTTCTCATCTAAACTACAAACAAGAACTTAAATGACAATTCCATTTCACAAAGAATGGAACATAATTAGTACCAATCCAGATGCTGAGTGGTCCATTTATGAATCTTGAAAAGAAAAACAAAGCTGGAGGCATCACAATTCCAGATATGAAGTTATATTACAAAACTGCAGAAATCAAAATATTTTGGTACTGGCACAAAAATAGGCACATAGATCAATGGAATGGAACAGACAGCTCAGAAATAAACCCATGTTTATATGGCCAATTAATCTTTGACAAAGGAGGCAAGAATATTCAATGGGAAAAAGACAACCTCTTCAACAGATGGTGCTGGGAAAACTGGACAGCTATATGCAAAAGAATGAAACTGGACCACATTCTTACACCTTACACAAAAATAAATTCAAAAATGGATTAAGGACCTAAATATGAGACCTGAAACTATACAAATCCTAGAAAAGAACCCAAGTAGTAATTTCTTTGACATGAGTTGTAGCAAGTTTTTTCTACATGTGTCTCCTAAGGCAAGGAAAACAAAAGCAAAAAATAAACTACTGGGACTTCATCAAAATAAAAAGCCTGGGCACACTGAAGGCAACAATCAACAAAACTCAAAGACAACCCACTGAATGGGAGAAGGTATTCATAAATGACATCTCTAATAAAGGGTTAGTATTCAAAATATATAAAGAACTTATCAAAGTTAACATCCAAAAAACAAATAATCCAATTAAAGAGTGGGCAGAAGACATGAACAGATATTTCTTCAAAGACATGTAGAAGGCCAACGGACACATGAGAAGATGCTCATTATCACTCATCATCAGGAAATACAAATCAAAACTACGTAAGATATCACCTCACACCTGTCAAAATGGCTAAAATCAAAAACACAAGAAACAAGTGTTGGACAGTATGTACAGAAATAGGAACCCTCACATACTCTTGGTGGGAGTGAACTGGTACAGCCACTATGGAAAACAGTAGGAAGTTTCCTCAAAAAGTTAAAAAAGGAACTATCCTATGATCCAGTAATCGCACTGGGTATTTACACAAAAAATACAAAAAAGCTAATTCACAGGGATACATGCACCCCTATATTTATTGCCACATTATTTATAATAGCTAAAGTATGGAAGCGGCCCAAGTATCCATTGACAGATGAATGGATAAAGAAGATGTGGTGTGTTTACACACACACACACACACACACACACACACACACACACACACACGAAAAGGATGAAATCTTGCCATTTGCAACAACATAGATCGAGCTAGAGAGTATAATGCTAAGAGTATTAAGCCAGTCAGAGAAAGACAAATATCATATGATCTCACTCAAATGTGGAATTTAACAAACAAACAAGCAAAGGGAGGGGGAGGGGAAGGGAGAAACAAATCCAGAAACAGACTCCTAACTATAGAGAAAAAACAGATGGTTATCCAGAGGGGAGGTGGGTGGGGTGAAGGAGATTAAGAGTATACTCTCCTGATGAGCACTGAGTAATGTATAGAATTGTTGAATCACTATACTGTACACCTGAAACTGTACATTAACTATGTTGTACACATAACACTGTATGTTAACTACAGTAGAATTAAAACAAAAAAAACTTAAAATTGAAAAATAAAGTGGGTTTTTGAAGTCTATTTTTCTGAAATATAATAGAATCATGTAACTTTCCAAGGAAACTCTTACAAATGGATCCATTACGTTATCATGCCAAGAGCTAATGGAGTATTGTGCTTTCTGGGAAACTCTACAAGCCTTTCAAGAATTTACCTCACTAATTATTCTTCAAGAATGTTTAAGACCCATGAATGGAAAACATTATTTGCATTTTCATATAACCACAAATACCAAATGGTTTTTCCACATCATTATATCTAAACCATTATAAGTAAAAAGGATATACACAGATAATAGTCAAGCTTCTCTCATTGTGTTAATACTAGCTGAGAAATAGTCAATGTGCCCTAGAACTTGACTTTTCAAAGTAGAGTCTATGGCTCGGCTGCAGAAGTATTAACTAGGAGCTTTTGTTTAGAATTATTTTTCTTTTTTTTTAAATACCAGTATAATTATGACAAAGTGTTATATTTATTTCAGGTGAAATAACAATTCAGCAATTCTATACATTATTAAGTGCTCATCATAAATGTACTTTTAATCCCCTTCACCGTTCAATTTTTCTTTTATAGCTTCTTTTTTACAATCTTGATTTATAAGTTTTGAGATTTTTTTCATTCTACATTTAAATCTTTTACATTTAAATACCTAATCTATATGGAATTTACTTTTCATTCATCAAGGATTTCTTATTCTACTGAATCAAAGTATTATTCCTATCACAAATTAGATTAATTTCTGGATTTTTCTGTCAATTCTAGGGATCTATGTTCTGGTAGTCAGAGGATATGTGAAGGGAAAGGGAAGAAAGAATAAATTTATTACAAAAAAAACCCGTCATAAAGTGGAAATGAGGGGGGTGCCTGGGTGACTCAGTTGGTTAAGCATCCAACTTTGGCTCAGGTTATGATCTCACAGTTCATGAGTTAGAGCCCCACATTGGACTCTGCACTCTCAATGCAAAGCCTGCTTTGGACTCTCTGTCTGCTTCTCTCTGTCCCTCCCTTGCTCACATTTTCTCACAAAAATAAACATTAAAAAAAATAAAGTGGAAATGAGAGCTGATTTACAATATGCACACACACATTTATTTGAAGGGCCCAGAGGAGCAGATAAAAAATAAAGGCCTAGGTACTAAAGAAGCATAGGATCCAAATGAGTTCTGGGAAAGATAGAGCTGAAATCAGAGATCACAGGATTCAAACTCCAATTTAATAAAGAATTTTGAAAGAAGGGAAAAAGAGTTGACACAGGTAGCATTTTGTACTATGGATAAACTAAAAAACTGAAAGATATTTATGCAAATAACAGGTATCTTGAAGACACTAAGAACATAAGCATTAACCAAGTTGGGATAAAGGTTCCTTTCCCAGCACATGGATGTACACTCCTCCTCTAATTACAGTGTGCATGTTGCTGCTGTTGCTTTTGTTCCAGTAAGAAGCACTCTAGGAGATTCTACATTAACTAAGAGTAGGGACTTTTGTGTTCTGTTTTTGTAATACAACCTTTACCTTTGAGACTACTTAAATTCATGTTTGTGGGAAATACCATTGCTGATTTATTGTTATAGAAAATTGAACTTAGACTTCTGCTTACAATATAGAAAACTCCAAGAAAATTTAACTTCCACCTTAACAACAACAAACACAGCCAGCTAATACACAAAGATTTTTCTTGAGCCCGTCAAAGAGCTGAGATCCTAAGGCAACCAATAAAAGGAATTCTAAAGATGGGCAAGTTCCTGCAAAGAGAGACAGATCATACCAACTGTTTCACCTTAAACAAGAAAAGGAGAAAGAAGTGACCATCATACAAATAGATAACAGGTCACCAAGACTTATAATGAATCATTAATGCCAAGTGTGGACTAGCATTTCTTTTTCAAGTAGTTGGGAGAACCCAGTCACAAACAAGCTCTTTACCAGACTCCTCCATTGACTTTCACAAGAAATACTGGGATGCGCCAAGAGACTGCACTCACCCACCCCCACCGGACCTCCTCAGTGAAGCAAACGGCAAGATGAAATCAACTGATTACAACAGTATCAAAGCACAAAGAACCCCCTCGCCACTAGGGCACAGACAAAACTCCACTTCTTCTATGAGGAGATAAAAGCAAACCTCACTGCCTCTGGAAGATGACAGGAAAATCTTCTAACTTCAGGACACAGGAGAAGATCCATTAGCCACTGGGAAACAGGTAAAAACAAAACCTCTCTACTCATTGGGCAGGGGCAGGAAAGCAGCTCAGGCTCAGTATCTGGCACTTCTATCCCAAAATCTGCTACCACTGGAATACAGAGTAAACCCTCTCTTGCCCTAGACCAACTACAGATCTCAGGCACAGGCTAGCTGCCAAGGAGAGGAAAGGTAGAAATGCTGAGAAAGTCTCACCCCCAAGGCTTAGGAGTACAAGTCTTCCATAGGACAACTTCTGTTATGCCAGGACAGCCATAAGTATAGCATCAGGTAATCAGCACCCACGGTCTTCTGATGGGGGAGAGAGACCCCTGCTGTGGTAGACCCGGGTCTGGTAGACCCCAGACCTCACTCTAAGCAAAAGGTAATAGCAACCCACTGTTAAATAAAAAAAAAATTGCAGCCTAGGATACACTGAAGCTCAAACCAAGCTCAAAATCTGGCTAGGCTGCATCAAGTCCCCACACTGATGGCCTGCCAGAAGAAGTACACCTATTTCCAGGTATAAAAATTATTTACCTGATTCTTTACCCATGATTGGAATTTGAGTAAAATTTGTCAAGATATAGTTAGCAGAACCAAACTAAGACATGACTCAGATAGTGGAACCAACAAACAGAAACCCTAAGATAATAACCATATTGAACAGCTTGGTGAAAAATCTTTAAATGGTATCTAAGAAGTTTTTCTCTTTATATGTTGTGCAACAGGATAGTTTTGAGATATTAATATTCCACTATTTTTCCTTTCTTCCCCATTATGATCAAGAAACAGGATCATTGTTGTCTTTGACTCAGGAAGGTGAACAAACTGGAAATGTCTACGTGAAGTACATGACTCGTTCAGTGGTTAGGGAAAGCCCAGATTAATGGAAAAGGTAACTCAGGGAAGGGAGACGAAGTGCCTAGAAGGGAAACAGAGAGTAACAGTAAAAAAGCTCTGACCCAACTTCAGATTGGGGACAGATTAAGGATTTGGAGGTTCCATGAGCTTGATCTGAAGGGCCTGCCCACAGCTTTGGTGGTTGGTGTTCATGACCTAAAATCCCAACCAACTCCATGTGTTGGGGTTAGAGTGATCCCCATAATGACTGAGATAAATTCCCTACTATTTCAATCAGATAGAAGATTCCAAATGAACTTTTAATTTGTGATATTATATTTAAGCATATAGAACAGGATTCACATCCAGACTCTTGTTTTTAATTTTATATCATTTATGTAATAATTTATATTCTGTGGTTACAAAGCTTCTAGACACAAGGTCTCCCAGTGATCTTGCCTTTTGTTATTCACACTCTGTATAATGCTGTCTTGAATGTAGATTGGAACTAGTAATGTACATTTAGTTTGTTTATTTATTTATTTATTTATTTATTTATTTATTTAGAGAGAGTGCATGCACACATGGGTTGGGGGGGCAGACAGACAGGGAGAGAGAGAATCCCAAGCAGGCTCCACTCAGCACAGAGCCTGACATGGGGCTTGATCCCACAACAACAAGATCGTGATCTGAGCCAGTATCAGGAGTCAGACCCTCAAGCGAGCGACCCAGATGCCCCAGTAACTCACTTCTAATTAAAAGAATACAGCAAAAGTTAAGGGATGTCACTTAAGGTTTTTAAATTTTAACTTCAGGGGCACCAGGGTGGTTTAGTCGGTTGGGCATCCGACTCCGGCTCAGGTCAGGATCTCACAATTCCTGAGTTTAGGTCCCGCATCAGGCTGTGTGCTGACAGCTGTGTGCCTGGAGCCTGCTTTGGATTCTGTGTCCCTCTCTCTCTCTCTCTGCTACTCCCCTGTTTGCTTGCTCCTCTCTCTCTAAAAAGTGAATAAACATTTAAAATAACATTAAAAATATTGAAATATTTAAAAACATGGAGGCAGCCATAGCACGGATTTAAGAGGTAGAGGAGAGAATAGGTGAATTAGAAGATAAAAGTATAGAAAAAGGGGAAGCTGAGAAAAAGAGAAATAAAATCCAGGAGTATCAGGAGAGAATTAGAGAACTAAGTAATGCAATCAAAGAGAACAATATGTGTATCATAGGAATTCCAGAAGAAGAAGACACAGAGAAAGGTGCTGAATGTGTACTTGAACAAATCATAGCTAAAACTTCCCCGATTTGGGAAGGAAAAAGGCATTGAAATCTAAGAGGCACAGAGAACTCCCTTCATATGAAACTTGAATCCATCTTCTGCATGACATATAGTGAAACTGGCAAAATACAAGGATAAAGAGAAAATTCTCAAAGCAGCTAGAGATAAACAGGCTCTAACTTACAAAGGTAGACACATAATAATAGTAGCAGACCTATCTACTGAAACGTGGCAGGTCAGTAAGGAATGGCAGGAAATCTTCAATGTGATGAACAGAAAAAATATGCAGCTGAGAATCCTTTACCCAGCAAGTCCGTCATTCAGAATAGAAGGAGAGATAAAGGCTTTCCCAAACAAACAAAAACTAAAGGAATTCATCACCACTAAACCAGCCCTACAAGAGATCCTATGGGGGATTCTGTGAATGAAATGTTGCAAGGACTACAAAGTACCAGAGACAACACTACAAGAATGAAACCTACAGACACCACCGTGATTCTAAACCCATATCTTTCAATAATAACACTGAATGTAAATGGACTAAATGCTGCAACCAAAAGACATAGGGTATCAGAACTGATTAAAAAAAAAAAAAACAAGACCCATCTATTTGCTGTCTACAAGAGACTCATTTTAGACCTGAGGACACCTTCAGATTGAAAGTGAGGGGATGGAGAACTATCTATCATGCTACTGGAAGTCAAAAAAAATCTGGAGTAACCATCCTTAGACAAACTAGACTTTAAATTAAGGCTGTAACAAGAGATGAAGAAGGGCATTATATAATAATTACAGGATCTATACATCAGGAAGAGCTAACAATTATAAATGTCTATGCACCAAATACAAGAGCCCCCAAGTATATAAAACACTTAATCACAAACATAAGCAACCTTATTGATAAGAATGTGGTAATTGCAGAGGACTTTAATACCCCACTTAAAACAATGGATAGATCATCTAGACATAGGATCAATAAGTAAACAAGGGCCCTGAATGATACATTGGATCAGATGGACTTGACAGATACATTTAGAACTCTGCATCCCAAAGCAACAGAATATACATTCTTCTCGAGTGCACATGGAACATTCTCCCAGATAGATCACATATTGGGTCACAAAACAGCCCTTCATAGGTACAAAAGAATTGAGATCATACCATGCACACTTTCAGACCACAATGCTATGAAGCTTGAAATCAACCACAGGAAAAAGTCCGGAAAACCTCCAAAAGCATGGAGGTTAAAGAACACCCTACTAAAGAATGATTGGGTCAACCAGGCAATTAGAGAAGAAATTAAAAAACATATGGAAACAAATTAAAATGAAAATACAATAATCCAAACGCTTTGGGATGCAGCAAAGGCAGTCCTGAGAGGAAAATACATTGCAATCCAGGCCTATCTCAAGAAACAAGAAAAATCCCAAATACAAAATCTAACAGAACACCTAAAAGAAATAGAGGCAGAACAGCAAAGACACTCCAAACCCAGCAGAAGAAGAGAAATAATAAAGATCAGAGCAGAAAATAAACCATATAGAATCTAAAAAAACTGGAGAGCAGATCAACAAAACCAAGAGTTGGTTTTCTGAAAAAATAAACAAAACTGATAAACCTCTAGCCAGGCTTCTCAAAAAGAAAAGGGAGAGGACCCAAATAGATAAAACCATGAATGAAAATGGAATTATTACAACCAATCCCTCAGAGATACAATCAATTATCAGGGAATACTATGAAAAAGTATATGCGAACAAACTGGACAACCTGGAAGAAACGGACAAATTCCTAAGCACACACACACTTCCAAAACTCAAACAGGAATAAATTGAAAACTTGAACAGACCCATAACCAGCAAAGAAATTGAATCAGTTATCAAAAAATCTCCCAACAAGTAAGAGTCCAGGACCAGATGGCTTCCCTGGGGAATTCTACGAGACATTCAAAGCAGAGATAATACCTATCCTTCTCAAGATATTCCAAAAAATAGAAAGGGAAGGAAAACTTCTAGACTCATTCTATGAAGCCAGCATTACTTTGATTCCCAAACCACATAGAGACCCAGCAAAAAAAAGAAAACTATAGGCCAATATCCCTGATGAATATGGATGCAAAAATTCTCAACAAGATACTAACAAATCGCATTCAAGAGCATATAAAAAGAATTATTCAGCATGTTCGAGTGGGATTCATTCCTGGACTGCAGGGCTTTTTGCATTTGCAAATCAATCAATGTGATACATCACATTAATAAATGAAAAGATAAGAACCATATGATCCTGTCCGTCGATGCAGAAAAAGCATTTGACAAAACCCAGCATCCTTTCTTAATAAAAACACTCGAGAAAGTCAGAATAAAAGGAATATACTTAAACATCATAAAAAGCCATTTATGAAAAGCCCACAGCTAACATCATCCTCAATGGGGAAAAACTGAGAGCTTTCCCCCTGAGATCAGGAACACGACAGGGATGCCCACTCTCACCGCTGTTGTTTAACATAGTGTTGGAAGTGCTAGTATCAGCAATCAGATAACAAAAGGAAAACAAGGGCATCAAAATTGGCAAAGATGGAGTCAAGCTTTCACTTTTTGCAGATGACATGATATTATACATGGAAAACCTGATAGACTCCACCAAAAGTCTGCTAGAACTGATACATGAATTCAGCAAAGTTGCAGGATACAAAATCAATGTACTGAAATCAGTTGCATTCTTATACACTAATAATGAAGCAACAGAAAGACAAATAAAGAAACTGATCCCATTCACAATTGCATCAAGAATCATGAAATACCTAGAATAAACCTAACCAAAGATTTAAAAGATGTGTATGCTGAAAACTATAGAAAGCTTATGAAGGAAATTGAAGAAGATACAAAGAAGGGAAACACATTCCATGCTCATGGATTGGAAGAATAAATATTGTTAAAATGTCAATACTACCCAAAGCTATCTACACATTCAATGCAATCCCAATCAAAAATGCACCAGTATTCTTCTCGAAGCTAGAACAAGCAATCTTAACATTTGTATGGAACCACAAAAGACCCCGAATAGCCAAAGTAACATTGAACAAGAAAACCAAAGCCAGAAGCATCACAATCCCAGACTTTAGCCTCTACTACAAAGCTGTAATCACCAAGACAGCATGGTATTGGCACAGAAACAGACACATAAACCAATGGAATAGAATACATACCCCAGAACTGGCTACAAATGTATGGCCAACTAATCTTTGACAAAGCAGGAAAGAATATCCAATGGAAAAAAGACAGTCTCTTTAACAAATGGTGCTGGGAGAACTGGACAGCAACATGCAGAAGAATGAACCTGGACCACTTTCTTACACCATTCACAAAAATAAATTCAAAATGGAAAAGGACCTGAATGTGAGACAGGAAACCATCAAAACCCTAGAGGAGAAAGCAGGAAAAAACCTCTCTGACCTCAGCCGTAGCAATTTCTTACTTGACACATCTCCAAAGGCAAGGGAATTAAAAGCAAAAATGAACTATTGGGACCTCATGAAGATAAAGAGCTTCTGCACTGCAAAGGAAACAATCAACAAAACCAAAAGGCAACCAAGGGAATGGTTTTTGCAAATGACATATCGGACAAAGGGCTAGTATCCAAAATCTATAAAGAGCTCACCAAACTCCACACCCGAAAAACAAATAATCCAGTGAAGAAATGGGCAGAAAACATGAATAGACACTTCTCTCAAGAAGACATCCAGATGGCCAACAGGCACATGAAAAGATGCTCAACGTCGCTCCTCATCAGGGAAATACAAATCAAAACCACACTGAGTCATGCCAGTCAGAGCGGCTAAAATGAAAAATCAGGAGACTATAGATGCTGGAGAGGATGTGGAGAAACGGGAACCCTCTTGCACTGTTGGTGGGAATGCAAACTGGTGCAGCCACTCTGGACAACAGTGTGCAGGTTCCTTAAAACATTAAAAATAGAACTACCCTATGACCCAGCAATAGCACTGCTAGGAATTTACCCAAGGGATACAGGAATGCTGATGCATAGGGGCACTTGTACCCCAATGTTTATAGCAACACTTTCAACAATAGCCAAATTATGGAAAGAGCCTAAATGTTCACCAACTGATGAATGGATACAGAAATTGTGGTTTATATACACAATGGAATACTACTTGGCAATGACAAATAATGAAATATGGCTTTTTGTAGCAACATGGATGGAACTGGAGAGTGTGATGCTAAGTGAAATAAGCCATACAGAGAAAGACAGATACCATATGTTTTCACTCTTATGTGGATCCTGAGAAACTTAAGAACATGGAGGAGGGGAAGGAAAAAAAAAAAAAGAGAAGGAGGGAGCCAAACCATAAGAGACTTAAAAACTCATAATAAACTGAGGGTTGATGGGGGGAGGGAGGGAGGGGAAAGTGGGTAATGGGCATTGAGGACGGCTCCTGTTGGGATGAGCACTGGGTGTCGTATGGAAACCAATTTGACAATAAATTTCATATTAAAAAATAAGATAAAATATATTTGATAAATAAATAAACTTTAACTTCTGTCTTTCTCATACTCTTTTGCCCTCTCACTTGCCCTGACAAAGCTAGCAGCCATGTTGTGAACTGTGCTACAGAGAGCCATACATGGCAAGGAACTCACAGGACAGCCTTTGATCAATAGGCTGTAAGAAACTGAGGTCTTCAGTCCAACAACCTGATATGAACTAAATCTTGTGAAAAATTTGAGTGAGCTTTGTAGCACATCTTTGCCCAATCCAGCCCTGAGATGACTACATCCCAGGTAACACCTTGACAGCAGCTTTGTTAAAGACCCAGAAACAGAGGACTTAGCTAAGCTACATGCAGAAACCTAACCAACAGAAACAGTGAAATAATATGGTTTTATGTCACTTAGTTTGGAGGTAATTTATTATGCAGTGATAATTCGAACAGATTTCAAGAGAGAAAACAGGAAAGTTATTAATATACATCTATCTATATGTGATATTTCTTTATAAAGTAAGTATGACCAGTGGTTCTTAAGCAAGGGTGTTTATCAGAATAACCCAGGGCTAAGGTGAGTGCTAGAAGGGAGAAATATATGGGAAAAGTAAAGTGGGGTAACAAAAATGAAGGAAGACAAAGTCCATTTTGTTCCAGTGGGATTCCAATGACTCTGGTTCAGGACATGGCAGGTGAGGCTGTTGAGGCCATTGTCCCAGGATTTGATCTCCCTGTTACAGAAGGGTCCTGGCTCACCATGTTCTTCATGTGGTCCCTCAGGATCCTTTGGTTTCCTGCTTCTATGTACCATTTGGATTTGGTTTCCAAATTGCACTGAAGACAAACTAGAGTCAAGAGGAACACCACTGTGGTATCATCAGAATCATCCCCAGACTTTATCCTGGAACAGGCTTAGCAGTCCTATTTTAGGAAATGGATCCAGATGATCCTACAAAAGCCCATGAAAACATTCTGTGCTTTAATTCATTTATTCTGCCCTGGCAAAGCTTATGAAACAGCAATCCTGACAAAGAGTACAGTGAAATGTCCTTTTCACATGTATAGTCTCTTCACATCTCCCTCAGGATCATGAAATAGCCAAATGGGTTAAGTTTCATTTTCAGTCATGTCTCATTTTCCAAAACTACAAAGCAAGATTTCAAGTCATATCCAGAAAGGGTTGGCAGAGTTAGAGGTTTAAAAAATCCCTAGAAAAGATAAACAGAGTAAAAAATAAATAAATAAAAATTAAAAAAATCAAACAAACAAAGGACAGAGATTTGACAAGTGTTTTTAGACTATGTTGACCTTAACAGGATAAGGGCCTTTGGTCAGAAAAATATAACAGAATACTTAGTCTTGTCAGGGGGCTGAGAAATAACTTACTTAGTAATGGGAAGCTCTCATAATAAAATATGGGGTAATAACCACTAAAGATTAATTAGACATTAGCCTCTTTGCTTAAGAATGTTCCATTATATTCCCTTCCTATTCTATACCCTATACCTCAATCTAACTGATCAGAACATATTAAAAAGGTCTAAAATGGAGACACAAGGTGCCCAATTCAAGACCTACAAAGGTAGTTTATGAGGATAAAATGATGTAAACGGATACTACATCTCATCAAACAATCCCATTTACAATTGCACCAAAAAGAATGAAATACCTAGGAACAAACTTAATCAAGGAGGTGAAAGACCTGTACTTTGAAAATTAAAAAACACTGATGAAAGAAACTCAAGAAGACACAAACTAATGGAGAAATACTCCATGCTCATAGACTGGAAGGCTTACAACCACTAAACCGTCTATACTACCCAGAGCAATCTACGGATTCAATGCCCTGTCAAAACACCAATAGCTCTTTTCATGGAACTAAAACAAATAATACTGAAATTTGTGTGGAATAACGAAAGACCCTGAAAAGCCCAAGCAATCTTGAGAAAGAAGGACAAAACTGAAGGTATCACAATCCCATATTTCAAGATATACTACAAAGCTGTAATAATCAAAACAGGATTGTACTGGCACAAAAACAGAGACATAGGTCAATGGAATGGGACAGAGAGCCCAGAAATAAACCCACACTTACATGATCAATTCATCTATAACACAGCAGGCAAGAATACACAATGGGGAAAAGATACTTTTGATTTTATTCAAAGGTGTCAATGGAAGGTTTCACACAATTAGATCACAACTATTACCTGGCTGGCATCAACTGTAAAATGCATCCTGATACTAAAAAGTAAGAACATGTACATCCTGCAATAGATGAAAATAGTTTAAAATCTTTAGAAGTGATTTTCCATTTGAGGAGTGCAGCTTCTAGCCAAAAAAACCTGTATGACATTTCAGGACCAGCCACAGGCAATTACACAGGATTTACCTGGCAGGCCTCACAGGAGAAAGCTGTCCTCCCCACATCCAGTTTGGGGTACAACCAGTACACTGTAATCTCTGAAAGCTGTTGCAATAAAGGACTCTGGCCCAGGTGACTCCATTTGGAGGTCTCCCTATATGGGAAAACTGTAAGGCAAACTCCTTCATTCTGACTGAATACTTTTTCACTCCTAGCCCTTCTTCCTCCTTCCTCCAACAGTCCATAAATCTGCAGAAGGCTTTTGTTTGTGGCTCACTCAACACCACCCAATATCTATGCTGATGCATCTGATCCTCACTCTGTAGGCCATTCCATAGGGAGAAGTGGAACTGGGAAGTCTTTTCTCTGGTTTAGACTCCTATTTATTTAACCGCAATAAGTGACTAAAAGCTTGACTGTCACTTTCATTTTGGCTGGTTTAATTCACTACTCCAATACCTGGCAGCTCAGCTGAGTTTCTGCCATTCAGTCAAGTACAGCAGAACGCAGTCAGGCAATCTCAACACAAAGCATGGCCATAGTCAGAGGTTCTTAAGAAGCTCATCAGCCACGATTTCAGGATTGTTCTCTTTTTCTGTGTATTCAAGTAAATATTGAGCAACTGCCGCTTATGAGAACACTGACTTGCTGTGCTAGACATGACAAAACTTATCCAATGGAAACAATTCACAGCACTGTAGATATGTATTTGGATGATAAAAATATTTTATTTTCATGAGAAAGGACTTGAAGGAAAGAAGGAAGCAACTCAACTATGGTAATCAAGGAAGGCTTTGTGAAAGGAAACCATCTTCAGAACACTGAACTAGTACAATTTGGGTAATTAGTGGACAAAACATATGCCTATTAGAGTATAATATTCCCACTATCAAAGAATATAAAGAGTCCTTTTCTAACACTGAGGAACATTTTCCAGGTTAGGGTTTTGTGGGATTTTGTTTTTGTGGTTTTTTGTTTTGTTTTGTTTTCTTTTTGGTAAATTAGAGGTGCATGCCTCTATAACAAGAACCTATTTTCCTCTGCAGAGTAACATGGAGTGGGATGTAGGATTATTTTCCATACTTTCAACCTTAATTGTTTCGACTACATTTTCCTTTGGTTTATATTCTCCAAATCCTAACTAGTGGGTTATAGAAAGGGCACTTGAGTATTTTCCCTCATAACTGTTTACCTGTGACAAGTAATAGGCCATTTGGCCAGTTAATAGCCATTGGGCTGGATAGAGGCATCCTCCAAAAAGTGTAACCATTCTGGTCTAAATAGTTGCACTCTGAAAGCTAATTTAAGGAGCAATTAAGTTTTGAAAAAGAAGCCTGGCTTCGCTCCAGCTGTTCAATTAATTTATTTATTATGCCTCACTTTCTAACTCCACTAACATTAAAATAGGTTGATAATATCTTCAAACCACAAATATTTAAGTACTCTTCAATGCCAGGGAGAAGTTCATGCTTTCCTAGAGCTTTCAGTTCAAACTGAGTCTATACTCTAGAGCTAAACTGTTGACCAAGAAGCCAGTAGCCACATGTGGCTATTGAGTACTTAAAACATGGCTAGTACAACTGAAAAACTGAATTCTTAATCTAATTAAAATTAAAATCTGAGAATTGTCTCACCTACTGGAAACTTTTCTAAGTATGTTTGGAACAACTTGGGTATCTATAGTACATATGTGAATCCTAATACATTAAGTCTATTTTACAAAGACTAAATAATTTCCAATGAAAACCACGTCTAAAATGAGTTGTGGGGATATCTGGGTGGCTCAGTTGGTTAAGCATCCAACTTCGGCTCAGGTCATGATCTAATGGCTCGTGAGTTGAGCCCTGCATCAGGATCTGTGTTGACACCTCAGAGCCAGGACCCCGCTTCGGATTCTGGATCTCCCTCTCTCTCTGCCCTTCTCCCACTTGCACTCTATCTCACTCTCTCAAAAATAAATAAACATTAAAAAAAATTTAATGAGATATGAGGTAATTATAATATGGTATAGTGGATTTCAAAGATTTAGTACAAAGAAAATTTATAATATCTAATTCTTATAAAGATAAAATGTTGAAATGATATTTGGGATATACTGATTACATATATGGCTCACGTTATATTTCTAAAGTACAGGACTGCTGTAAAGCAATACTTTGCCCATAAAAGCTTAAACACAGAACAACTTAAGAAACTCTACTGCATACACGCATTTTCTTTCTGTTCCCTTCTTTCTTCCCTTGTTTTCTTCTCCCTACTCCTTCTAACAATGATGTGCACTCGACTCTTAAGAGCTAGAAAGACTGCTGACCCAGGGCTTAGATGATTCAAGGCAACCTATGTCTTACTGGTCTAGAACTTAATAAAAGAAGAACAGGGCAATGACTCAGCAACTCCAACATATTAGGAACATCTTAGAAACTTAAGGGAAAGTGTCAAAGAGCTTTGCATTTCTGCAAGGACAGTATCAGGAGTCATTTTCTATTAAGTCTCAAAAAAAATGGTTTAAGGGGTTTTTAAAGTTTTAAAATCACAAAGTCCTGAAATATTACTAAAGGACAAAGTAATTACCTTATTCTAAATTACATTTATTTTATAAATATGACATATTAAATAAATAAAATGGAAAAGAGCTTTCAACAAAGTATTTTAACCATCACATAATGGACTCATTAAGTTATCATTATCTGTACTTCTAATGGTCATTCTCCAACTCCTACAGCACTGTGAGGGTACACAAAAAGAATGAGAAATGCCTTATTTATAAGTTTACATAGATTCATTGCTATTTGAAGGATATCAAGAAGTTAGTTTTTGTCCTGACTCAGTTTAATACAGAAATCGGTTGACTATTCCTGAGAACATATCATTTCATCAGTATTGGCAGAGACTGCTGGCTGATTCCCAGCTTCCTGGGCACACAGAAGAAGACTACTTTTCCGAGCTCCCTTACAGTTACATTCAATTAAGTTCTCAACAGTAGAATGTGAAAAGAGATGTATATGCCATTTCCTTGCCTGACCCATCAAAATCTTCCATATGTCCTTGTCCTCCTTCCTCTGCCTCCACTCTCTTCCGTTCTCTAGCTTGATGAAGAGAAGCATAAAGACCTTTTAAGCCATTTATCAAAGATTACAGATCTACATGATGGAAGAATCCTGGAATTCTAAGTAAATAGTTGAGAGGCAACCTACCTACTGGGAATACGCTCCTTAGACAGTCAAGGTGGGCAAAAAAAAAGTAAATCTATCATAAGTCACTGAAGTTTTAGGGGTTAGCAACAGGTAGGGTCACCCTAATAGATATAGTCAGTGACCCAAAGGACTGTTAT
The DNA here is from genome assembly GCF_022079265.1 of Lynx rufus. Lineage (NCBI taxonomy): Eukaryota > Metazoa > Chordata > Mammalia > Carnivora > Felidae > Lynx > Lynx rufus. The sequence goes on along the minus strand of NW_025814823.1, from coordinate 124,230,601 downwards.
TTAGCCTAAGGACAAAACACTTCCACATATCTTGCTGTCACTATTGAGCAAGATAGCACCCCATCTCTCTTAATTCCATTTTTTCTCCACTCTCTTATACCACTCATGGTATATGGTTTGCAAAACCTGACTAGGTAGAAATGTAAACAGGTGTAGAGACACAAATATACCCAACAGGCATATGAAAAGGCACTCAACATCACTAACCACCAGGTAAATATGAATTAAAACCACATTAATAGCTAGAAATAGTAATACTGGCAATACTAAGTGATAGTGAGGATGTTGAGCAAATGAAATAGTCTTAAAATGCTGGTGGCCACGTTAAATAGTACAACCACTTTAGAAAACTCTTTGGCTGTTTCTAATAAAGTTAAACACATACCTACTTTATGACCCAGCAATTCCACCCCTAGGAGAATTGAGTGCTTATGTACCAAAAGACTTGCACAATATTCATAGGCACTTTATTCATAAAAAATCGTGAACAATTGAAATGCCCATCAACAAGAAACTGGAAAAACAATTTGTAATGTATTCATATGACAGAATAAAAAAAATGAACAAACTAGTGATACACAAACCAACATGGATAAATTTCCCAGGTTTTACGTTGGACAAAAAGCCAGACACAAAACAGGGCAAGCTCTATGATTCCATTTATATCAAGTTCAAGAACAGACAAATCTAACTATTGTAACAAAAATCAGAATAGTTATAACCTCTGGGCAGCAATTCAACTGGAAAGGGGCAAGAAGGTCATAGAAGTGATAGATATCTTGATTTGGGTGATGTTTAGAAATATATGCAGTAAAAATTTAAGCCATATACTTAAGATTTGTGTCTCTGATTATATGTAAATTTTGTTTCAAGTTCAAAAATTAAAAAGTTAACTTGTTTCAGAGCACACAATTATTAGTAAGTTGTTGAGCTGGGTTTGAACTTAGGTCAGTTTGAGTCTTTTCACTTACAGTAGGGTTCATTTTCCTACCAAATTATATACACAGATGAGAAAACTACAAGGTCTCTTTAGAACTTTGTTTAAATAGGCAATCAGCATCACTCTATGTATTTTATATCTAATACCCACACTATGATAAACTGTACTTGTTTTGGTACTGCATTCTATATCAAATGGTGGTATTAACTTTGTGACACTATATCAACAATACTTCTGTTTTCAGAATTGAAAAAAAATTACTGGAACCAAACTTTTTACAAACACAGATGACTGGTAACCCAGTAATATAATTCAGAAAAACAACAAACATTTTAAGATGAAACTGTCAGAACCTGCATTACATTTACCTGGCAAGAACACACTGGCTCATTACCACGTGTGAATTATCATGAATAAATCTTCAGTGGTGGAACATCTAAAGGACGATGAAAAAATGAAAAGATGAAGTATAAAGATGCCAGAACAGTCAATTAACAAGCATCACTCATGCCCATGTAATATTTATAAAGAGATTCAACCACTATAGCTGCAGATGTGATCTGACTTGTTTCTCAACTATACATTTAACACTGATAAAGCAGCTAGTGCAATATTAGAATAAGACTTGAACATCAAAATACAACTATACCAACATTTAGCTATGATACTCTGCATTCTTACACAGTCTTCAGACTGCCTCTGTTAAAAAACACTTTAATGCATGCATTGTGTGACTTCTTCATTGATTAGAGATGAACATGGAAAAAAACCCAGTTATTGTCTTATTTTTATATATAAGCAAACCAAGGCCTAAAGCAGATCACTGATAGCACTAGGCACCACATGTCAACAAATAAAGCCAATGTTAAGGTTACTCCAACTAGTTATTTATTTTGAAGCATCATGCCTACCTTGCTATATAAGAGCTTCTCCTCCAACACATGTAAGCTTTTAAATAAAGTGTTTGGATTTCTGTTGAAAATGTTTTAATCCCCTACATTGTAACCCCCCTTCCAAAACGAAGACAAAAATCAAATTAAAATGGACATATCCAAGACTTTGGGATAATTAATAAGCTCATATATTCAGGAGAAGAAAAGGTGGTTTTTGTCCCTGGAATAGTGAAAAAGAATCCCACAAACACATTAGACTCCAGCTGCAGAACACACTAAGTGATGGAGACAAAAAATCCTTTTACGAATTCTCACACTCAAAATCCCCCACAGAAAAGTAAATTCCAATACCCCACTTTGATGATTTTAAAATTATTCCCTAAATTACAGCAAAACAATCAATCATTTAAAGGATTAAGGAATTTACCTGAATCTCCAGCCCCCAAACTTGAGGCCACATCATTTGCTCACTTCTATTTCAGCGTCTGTACTGTCCTCTCTTGACTTGAATTCCTCATGGCACTACCGTATATTCTCTAGAGTAGGAGTCTTAAATCTGCTGTTCTGAACCCTTTGGGTGGGGGGTATAAGTGGATTTGAGAGAGGCTGATAAGAGCCCTGAGATTTAATGTACAATTGGGCTCTGTAGATGTGATCCAGAAAGTTTAGGAATGCTAAAGGGAAAGTCCAAGGACAGCCTACAGTGCCATCCCACCTCCAGTGCACCCGTCGCCCATGCAGGCACCCTTCCGCTGTGGTTCAGCCCCCTGGGTCCCTTCAGGCCAGCCTCCTACTCCACCCGAAGGCTCCCTTTGCCCCACGCCCTCGCTAGCTGTCATTTCCGGGCCTCGGAATGAGCTCTGCCAGGGCCTGGAGAGCGGAAGAACCACAGGTTGGGGCCGCACCTGGGAGCCGCCTCCAGAAGCCCGGACGCAGGCGGAAACTGCTCCGCAGCACCAGCAGCTTCACAGTGGCCACCGCCGCCTGCGTGTCCAGGCTCGGCTCTCTCCTGGTTGGATGCTGAGAGCTCCTTTCCTCAGGATCTCGGGGCACAATGCTGGGCTAATATTTACAAAAGATGTATTAGGCACGCAGTTAGGCAAGGGGTGCGAAAGGGCAGGGAGCGGCGCGGGGCGTGGGGAGGGGGCAAGAGGGGATCATGCCGATAGCAAGCAAGAGCAACGTCTGCCCACCACAGATAGCAGCCGCATGCTGGCGAGCGACTGAAAAAGGGCTCTCAGAACTTAAAGACTAGATAGGTACCCTATCTTCAACACATTTAAAAATCTGTGAAGAGCACACAAACCAACCAAAATGAAAAGCTGCCTTCTCCCAAATTAATCGGATAAATAAAGCCGTTAACTATGCAAACTGGGTAAGTGTAAAGTTATGGGCAGGGTTGGAAGAGTAAACGTCCCACCAAGGCATCTGCTCTATATAGAAAAGTTATCAACGCTGAAAAACGTAAATCAGAAAAGCCATAGCTACTCCACTTCAAGAACAGAGGGACAGATGAAGTAGGTAAGTTTACCCCAACTGTAATCAGGACCACTCTTCACCTTTATTTGCTACTGCATCACCATTATTCCCAAACTTTCACATTATGCTTCATATTCCACATTTTGAGCTTCCTACTTTGGTTTAGGCCAGAGCCTTTGGCTCATTAAAAATGCACAAGCCTCTAGGAAAGAAAAGCTAAGCTTTATTGTTCACATCCCAACCTATGCCTTCTCTAGAGAACAGGCTGTGATTGTAGAATTAAAGAGACACAAGGACTCCTGGGTGGCTCAGTCGGTTGGGCACCAAATTCAGCTCAGGTCATGATCTCACGGCTTCTAAGTTAGAGCCCTGCATTGTGCCCTGTTCTGACAGCTCAGAGCCTGGAGCCTGATTTGGATTCTGAGTCCCTTTGTGACTCTGCCCCTCCCCCATTCATCCATTCATTCGTGTTCTCTCTCTCTCTCTCTCTCTCTCTCAAGAATAAAACATGTAAAAAAAATTTAGAGAGACAGAAGAGCACTTAACCTGTAGGCCCTGCTGGGAAAGGTAGACATCGCTGTATCTGAGTAAAGCTAGCATTCAATAAACATACAACTTACATACTGATCAAGGCTTAAGATTTCTGATGCCAAGCAGCAGAACAACTGGTGAATGTAAAAAAAAAAAAAAAAAAAAAAAAGGAAAAGAAAAAGAAAAAGAAAAAAAAAAGATTTTCAGGTTAAATTCCTAAGTGAAGCAGAAAATTCACTATTAAGCAACATTTCAAAAAACAGAAGAGGGGTGCCTGGCTGGCTCAGTTGGAAGAGCACTGCAACTCTTGATCTCAGGGTTGTGGGTTTGAACCCATTCTGGGTGTACAGATTAAATAAATAAAAACTTGGGGCGCCTGGGTGGCTCAGCCGTTAAGCGTCCGACTTCAGCTCAGGTCATGATCTCACGGTTCGTGAGTTCAAGCCCCGCGTCGGGCTCTGTGCTGATGGCTCAGAGCCTAGAGCCTGTTTCAGATTCTGTGCCTCCCTCTCTCTCTCTGAACCTCCCCTGTTCATGCTCTGTCTCTGTCTCAAAAATAAATAAACGTTAAAAAAAATTTAAAAAAATAAATAACTTAAAAAATAAGAAAAACAGAGGAAAATAAGATTGCCCTTGGAAATAAGAAATTGCTTTTAAAAATCAGAGGGTTAAAAAATAGTACAAATTCTACCAGAACATAACAAGCCAAAAGACAAAAAACATGAGAGATAGGATATAGACAGAAGAAAGAAAACTTAGGAAAAATTATGAGACAATGTACAAAACACTTTCAGGTCCAGAAAAGAATGATCTGCTAAACACACCAACTACTAGCCAGAATTAAAAAGCCCACTCAAAAAATTTAGAAATATCAGTATCTTTTGGAGTCAATACAGTAACCCAGAAAGGTAATGATATGGTGAAAAGAGCATGTTTCTTCTCCCAGAAAGAAAAAACAAAGACAAACTGAAGGGTAAAATTGCTCAAAGGTAAAACTGCTCAAAGAGACTACGATTCAAGTTTAAAGCAAATTAGTATGTGGAATGGTTTTGATCAATTTTCATTTGACCCTGACATTTAGAATTCTTCCTGGAAACACAACAGAGATCATAAAATTGGAAAAATAAATTTAAAAAAAGGAAATAAAACTGGGTTAATTGGTCCATTCAGCAAACAATATTTTCCTCTGTTTTTCTTATTTTTTAAGTTTTTATTTATGTAAACCCTGCCTGTTGATTTCCAATTTTAGAACCAACCTATAAATATAAAAGAGAAACTTTATGGTTATTAGAATAGAGTGGAAATGTTAACTCTGGAAATGTTAATGTACAGTTTGAAGTTGATACACTGTAAAAGCCCTAACAGAGAGAAGAGAAAGGGTGACTTTACCATCACCTCACAAAGTATACTTATAACTATATTAAAATTACCCAAGAAGTAAGACTGAGGTCAGTTAAATCTTTACCTATTATACAGAAAGCCAAGAGAAATCTCAGCTTGGTGAGATAAAAATAAAACATAAGATACCAACTACCAGAAATGGTGAAAGACCATTGAACATGGGATGTGGAATAGCAATTTGAAAGAAAGAGGCAGAATACTTCTTCCTATTATAAACTCTTCAATAGCATTTTATTTTCTAATCATACCTGTACCTGTTACTTTGATGTATTTTAAAGAAATCATTCAAATGTATACCTAGAAATGCAGAAAGTAATTGAACATGGGGACATTAACAGTGGGTTTGTAATGATACTGTAACTGGTACAATTTTATTTCCTTTTTTATACTGATTCAGTAATGCTATTATGGTAATTTGACAAATCATGCAAATTCAAAAATATTTTTAAAGCAATCAGGCCAGGTATGACCAAAAGCTCTTTCAAGAAACAGAAAAAAGGGGCGCCTGGGTGGCTCAATCGGTTGGGTGTCCGGATTCAGCCCAGGTCATGATCTCACGGTTTGTGGGTTCCAGTCCTGCATCAGGCTCTGTGATCCTGGAGCCTGCTTCAGATTCTGTGTCTCCCTCTCTCTCTCTGCCCCTCCCCTGCTTGCACACACTCTCTCTCTCAGAAATAAATAAAACATTTAAAAAAGAAACAAACAAAAAAGACAAATGGACTGTAAATACCCTTTGTAAACAAAACAAACTGGAGGAGAAAATTAAGACACACAGGTACTATGAGTAATGACACCAATGCTTTCCTTAATTTAACCTTTCCCAGAAATGAGATTACACAGTACATGTTAAATATTTCCCATATTTTCATTACTTGAACTTCCCTTGAGTTGTCTGTCTGTTCTTTGTGCATTCCTCTAATGGTATTCCTATATATCCACATTATCATGAACTACTCACTGATAATCCATTGGAGTCACTGTAATCATTGTAATCATTGTAGTCGTATTTTTCTTTGTTGTTTACTCGTTAAATAAGCAACTCATCCTTTTGTGCACAAATCCTTTGGGATTTCTGACTTCTGAGTTTTAACTCAACTCTCACCCCCAATTCAAAGCTTTCATACTTAACTGTATTTTTTGTAGTTCTAACTTTTAGTAATGCACATGGAACTGATATTGAATATGGCATGGGGTAGGTATCTAATCCTAAAAACATGTGTTAAACAGACCTTCTCTTTTCATGTGCGATGCCTTAATTATAAACCAAATTCATGTAACAAGATATATGTTGAGGACATGTTGCTTTGGATATTTTAAGTTAATGATAACAAACATTTGTAATGGTTAATTTTTTGTCTCCCTAATTCTTACTTGTTCCATGTCTTAATGTTTTGGTTCATTTACTTAATGATTTATTAAGAACTACTTACATTCTAGACATATTTAAGATATATATTAGTAAATGAAAAAAAGTTTCTTTCCCTCATTATTCTTAAAATATCAAAAAATTAATTGTGGCAAAAGTGAACAGTATTGTTTTTTGTTGATATAGTTTGATTTCAAATAATGATTTTCACTATTACATTTGTGTATGAATGTATATCATACATTAATATTTAATTTATGTAATACCTTGTTCACTTCATTGATTTTACAAGGCTCAAAATTTCAAAATACAGGAGAACTATGATATGCAACAAAGAAAAATTTTAAATGCTGTTAGAAAACTAAGGGCGCAAAGTGTTTCATCCTTTATTTTCAAGGAAAGTCTGTATAGAATAAAAACAAACATTTGTTACGTCATTGTGTACAGAGTTCACATTGCATTTAACAATTTTCATCACATATGTGATGACCTAAAGTCAAAATCACCTTAAAAGGCTTATGTCTTTCACTGTCTGTTACATGAAAATCATGTTACCATATTTCAGTGACACACTATTGCTTTAAAGGCTCCTTTTTAAGCAAAAAAAGGAGACTCAGTTTCTAAACAAAAGTTTGTCATAAATCCTACTGCTTGTTTTAGGATCAATAAACACCACACTAAGACTATGTATTTAGACATGAAACATGTTTAAAACCCCTGAAGAATACACTAGAAATAAGCAAGACATTCAGAATGCTTTAATCTTTCCAGTTAACACCATTTATATCAGTAACTGCAATGTTGTTAATTTTTAGTATTTCACATAACTAATCAGCAAGAATTTTTTTTAAGGGTAGGAATAAGAACAGAAGGACAGAAGATGCTAGAGTGTCAGGTTTTGCACTTCTGTTAAACTCAAAAATCAAAACTATTTTCTTCTCTGCATCAAAACTGTACCACAAACTTGAAGGATGTTTTAGCTTTAATCCCATGACTCATCGTCTACTGGATTGGGAGCTTGTGAAGAAGAAAACCCTGCTGTGTTCAAAGTATTCTTGCCCTGGTAATTCTTTAAAAAGAAACAAAGAAAGAAAGAAAGAAAGATTTAATTTTATGATATCTCTCAAATTACATTCCCAGACTCAGAGAAGGTACTCAAGCTTCCCACCATGTTTTCCCCAAAAATATAAAAGACTGGATTCTCACTAAATTTAATCCATTTGATAAAGGCCCATATGAGCCTGGGTAGTCTAAATTACACAAAATATTTCAAGAAAATCTTTCTTTAATCAGTAGTTTTGGCAGATGGAAAAACTGAAAGCTCTATACCTTAATAAATAAGCATAAATATTTAATGGTTAGTGCATTCACTGTTGCTGTATAAAAGTGGTGCTGCCTATAAACAGACACATCAAAAAGGACATGCAACTCACTATCTCTAGTATTCTGTCTTACTTAATAATACTGTCAGAACTCTAAAAATAAGGAATTCTTACAGGAAATTCAGAAGAATCCAAAGGAGAACTGTAAATGCCAGCAAATTTGAGAAAGGAGGGATGTTTGAGCATGAACTGAAAGGTTATATTATTCCCCACTTTTAAGACCAAAAATACATACATACATAAAACTTTAAGAAATATTAAACTTTTAAGTATAAAAAATGACAAGATAATTATTAAACGTTATTGTTACTTCACAATATTAACTACAACATTCACAAAGAGTAACTGGAAGCCAAGTTCTAAATTTTTCCCTCAACTAACCTTTCTAGTATCAACTGATGCAAATACATTTCCTCTTGCACTACCACTGAAGCCAGGAACATATGTACTAAAGGCAATTTCTTCCAACCACGCAGGAACATCCTGTTGAGCCTAAAAAAAGAAATTATTAACTTCATATTCAATATGCATCTAGTCTCAAAGATTACAGCAGTTTACTTTTCCTCAATATACATAGATATACAAGGTCTACTTTCAATGATAGAATAATATCCATTCAGTTTTAAACATTTAAAACTTACATCTGACAGTACTTTCACTAAAGGCTGTGCCAAATGGTTATCTGATTCAGGATCAAAAAAGGAAATAGCTCTGCCAGTATTTCCACAACGACCAGTACGTCCAATTCGATGAACATATTCATCAATGGTAGAAGGAAGATCAAAATTGATAACATGTTGAACATTTTCAATATCCAGCCCCCTGGCAGCTACTGAAGTAGCAACAAGAACTGGGCACTTTCCACAGCGAAAATCTCCCAGAGCTTGCTCTCTCTCTCTCTGTTCTCGGTCACTAGAAATCAAAGAAAGCATGTGTCAGGACAACTCTTAAAAAATTATTACAGTGGGGGTGTCTAGGTGTCTGAGTCGGTTAAGTGTTTGACTCTGGATTTCTGCTCAGGTCATGATCTCACAGTTCATGATTTTGAGCCCCACATCAGGCTCTGCACTGACAGTACAGAGCCTGCTTGGGATTCTCTCTCCCCTCCTCTCTCCCTGGCCCTTTCCTGCTCACATGTGCTCTCTCTCTCTAAAATTAATAAACATTAAAAAAATTACTACAGTGAACCATTCAAGTTCAACATGTTTTCAGTAACAGTAAAAATAGCAGCAATCAACATTGCTATCTACTTCTTACATACCAGGTATTATACTAATTTTTTTCAAGCCATCATTTTATTTAATTCTCACAGTAACACTTTGAGGGTGGAACAATTATCCTCATTTGCACGTGAAGTAAGGTAACAAAGGTAGTACAGAGTGCTACAACACAAATTTAGGTCAGACAAACAAACATCAGGGTATCTGAGCGGCTCAGTCAGTTAAGCATCTGACTTCAGCTCAGGTCATGATCTCACATTTCTTGAGTTTGAGCTCCACATTGGACTCTCTGCTGTCAATGTGGAGCCTGCTTTGGATCCTCTGTCCTCCTCCCTCTCTGTCCCTCCCCCACTTGTGCGCTCTCTCTCTCAAAAAATAAACTTTAAAAAAAAATTTTAACAAGTGTGACAAACATTAAATCTCACCCATTAATCTTTTACTTGTCTTGACAATACACAACTATTTGATTAGAATGTTTTCTCAAAAAAATTGTTTAAGTATAATCTCAGAATTCTGTATATTCATTAGTATTTCGGATCCATGAGTAAAGTGTCAATGAAGTTGTGCTCATATGACATTTTTATGCACTTCAATAAAAAATTTCAACCAAGAGGAAGATTGGATTCAGCAGAAGAGAAAAACTTATTGAGTTCTCTTGAGAAGTTACCACTCCTCATGATGAGGAGTCCAAGACAAACCTTTAACTCACCCATCCCCACCTCTTAGTTCTTATAAAAACTTAAAATGACTAACAGTTTAGATCTTGAGAATTCTGAATCTTAGGATTATGTCATGTCGGTTACATGCACTGCTATTTCTTAGCAAATGACAAATACAAGTGTCACCTCCCTACTATGAAATCGTATTAATCTACTCACCCATGAATACTTGTTGTTGATATTTTTTCTTGACAAAGGAAAGTAGCAATAAAATCTGCTTTTTTCTTAGTCTCAACAAAAACCATAGTTCTTTCATCACCTACAAGACAATGAAACAGTGATAAACACAGAAACTATAAAATTAGGAAAAGGAAAAAAAGACAGGAGGTATTAGTAGGATATAGTCTCATCCATCACTGTATTCCCAAGACCAAGACCAGGCCTGGTAGGTAACAGCAGCCCAAATATTTCCTGAATGAATGAATGTCAAAGATAAAGTATCAGAACTGTTTCCTACTTTAGGGACTAAAAAAATGAACTTGACCGTTGCCCTCCCAGGCCAACACCAAAAAGCTGACTAAGGGCAAGATAAATGGTATCTACCTGCCAACTCTTAGCAGTTCCAAATTCATCTCAGGACCTTCATTTCCCACTCATTAAATTAATGCCTTTGCTCCTTACCTCCCGAGATAATCCAATCTTGCATTCTGCCTTGATTGCCCAAACTATTTATAAGGCATCCAACCCAAGGCTGACAAATTCTGCAACATTCTGTGTTTCAACATTCTCTGTTAATTCAAACCCTTTTATTTCCAAGGTATTATTTATCAAAAAAACTAAGTGACTTTATCCTAGGATTTTATAAGTCAAAAATATTTACCAGTTAGCTTAAAGAATTTAATTGGTAGAACTTCAAGCATGAGCCAGAGATTTTTTCACACAAGGTATTTTTTCCTCTCCCTATGTTGGAGAGGAAAGAAGGTAATTTATAGCCTTAATGGAAAGAAGACTGTATTACTGTTCATAATTCCTCTCCCTCATTTCCCTATTAGTTGGCTTCATTTATTCAACAAATATTTAGTGCCTAAGAGATGCCAGTCACTATTCCAGGTGTTGGAAATACTGCAAAGAAAACAAAGCCCTTGCTCTCATTGTGGAGATGCAAATAATAAATATTATGCAACAAGCCCTAAAATGGAAAAAAAAAACCCACAAGGATAAATAGAGTCCCAAGAGGGCTACTTTAGATGTACCGTTTCTAATTAGATGACATCTAAGTAGAACTAAGAATAAAATAATAAACTACTGAGATACTTGGGGAAGAACATCAAGGCACAGGGAAGGACAAATATAAAGGAAAGGCTAAGAGACATGGGAGTTATGTGCTAACACACACACACACACACACACACACACACACACACACACACAGGGGCCCTCATGTGACCCCTACATTTTGGGTAGAGGGAACAGCAAGTAACAAGGCCATGACGGAGAAACGCGCTTGGCACGTGTGAGGAACAGCAATGAGGAGTCTGGCTGGAGTAGGGTGAGCAAGAGACAGCAGAACATGAAGACAGAGAAGTAATGGCAGCTGTGTCACACAGAGTCGTGAAGGCCATTGAAAAAAAAATGTCTTCATTTTGAGAAGGGAAGCCACTACGTTTTGAACAAAGAAGTGACAAGATCTGGTCTTTGTTTTAACTAAGGACTTAATGGATTCTGAATAAATTCTGCTGTTAGAGCCAAAACGATTTTGCTAACAGAAATGATATATGCAGTTAAAGAAAGAAATCAAGGAGGACTCCCAAGACTGTGTCTGAGTAACTGGAAAAACAGAACTAACATTAACTGAAATAGGAGATCTATAAGAAAAAAAGGGCTCAGAGGTGGTGTTTCATTAACTCTCAGACCTGTGAACAATCAAGCAGAAAAATCAAAGGGCAAGTGATTCCTACAGGAATAAATCAGTTAAATCTTTGAGATATAGTCATTTTCATATTATTAGAATAGTGATTTTTTATCAATTATTTTTCCACAGTTTTGGAAGTCATCCAAAAAGATGCCCAAAGCCAAAACTGATACAACTGATAGTATCAAGTACTTAACACTCTTGAGCAACTTAAGCCCTGATCTCTTTTCTTGGTTTTCAGTATGAATCCCAGTGGCAATAAGAATTTAACTCTGACTTTCTCTAGAATTCTTCCTCTCTAATGATTTTGTATTTATTCTAGTTCAGACAATAGGTCATACTACCACTGGTGATAGCAATAATTGCAAATTTAGCTTTATGATCAGACCATTCAGTGATCTCTATAAACAGATGAATTATAAATCTCTATTCTGTTGAGTGAGAAGTGAAAGAGTATCCATTTTGTTAGTCCATTGTGAGCTAAGTAAAAATCAACTAAGAATCTAAAAATAATTCTAATAGATTCTACTATTCTCCTAATAGAATAGTAGCTAGATTGCAATTCTCTGTATTTCTGGGGTCAGTCTTAACCCCAGAAAGTTAAGCGGTAGAACTGTGGCTTAAAGCAGTAGAACTAAAGCACTTTATGTGTAATTCAGAAAGGATTTATTATATGTAATAATTATGTTAATACCTTGTGGAGAATATTAAAAAATTAAATTACAACAGCTCTTAAAGCCTCTTTAAAAAGCCTCACACCTGTAGGAATGGCTAAAATCAAAACCAAAAGAAACAACAGGTATTGGTAAAGATGTGGAGAAAAAGGAACCTTCTTCCACCATTGGTGGGAATGCAAATTCGTGCAGCCACTGTGAAAAACAGTATGGAGTATGGAGGTTGCTCAAAAAATTAAAAATAGGACTACCCTACAATCCATTAATTGTACTACTGGGTATTTACCCACAAATTACAGAAATGCTAATTCAAAAGGATACATGTACCCCTATGCTTACTGCAGCATTATTTACAATATCCAAACTATGGAAGCAGCTCAAGTGTCCACTGATTAATGGATAAAGAAGATGTGGTATATACATACCATGGAATACTATTCATCCATAAAAAAAATCTTGCCATTTGCAATGACGTGGAAGGAGCTAATGAGTATAATGCTAAGCCGAATAAGACAGAGAAAGACTAATACTATGTGATCTCACTCATATGTGGAATTTAAGAAACAAAACAAACAAGCTAAGGGGGAAAAAAAAGAGAAAAAAAAAATCAAGGAGGACTCTTAACTACAGAGAACAGAATGATGGTTACCAGAGGGGAAGTAGGTGGGGAATGAATGGGTGAAATAGGTGACTGGGATTAAAGAATACACGTACTATTATGGAAGGAAAAAAGTAAATAAATAAATAAGGGAGGATAAAGGAACACAAAGGGAGATAAGGTATCTACACTTCACTCAAACTGACACAATACAGACAACAGTACTGACACACTGTAATTATTTATGTGCAGTGTAATGCCTTGAGAGCAACCACTAACAAAGGTATGCTAAGATATACTTAAAAACTCGGGGCGCCTGGGTGGCGCAGTCGGTTAAGCGTCCGACTTCAGCCAGGTCACGATCTCGCGGTCCATGAGTTCGAGCCCGACGGGGCTGATGGCTCAGAGCCTGGAGCCTGTTTCCGATTCTGTGTCTCCCTCTCTCTCTGCCCCTCCCCCGTTCATGCTCTGTCTCTCTCTGTCCCAAAAATAAATAAATGTTGAAAAAAAAAAATTAAAAAAAAAAAAACTCAAAAAACTAGGAAAATCAAAACTGAATTCTAAAAAACATTCAAGGAAGACAACAACAGAGAAATGAGAAACAGAAGGAACAAAAAGAAGACAGAAATGGTTAAACAATAGACTCTTAAATATAGAGAACAAACAGAGCTACTGGAGGGGTTGTGGGCTGGGGGATGGGCTAAATGGGTAAGGGACATTAAGGAAGACGCTTGCTGGGATGAGCATTGGGTGTTATACGTAGGGGATGAATCACTGGATTCTACTTCTGAAATTATTGCTGTATATGCTAAGTAACTTGGACAAAAATTTAAAAATAACTAAAAATAAGAAATGAAAAAAAAAAAAGAAGAATAGGCAAATGTCATGGACGAATCTGAACTTAGTCCTTTTCAGAGTCTTGTAAAATCAAACCTAACTTCTTCATGTTTACTGGCACACATAAAAATAAATGTTCTATGGCACAAACATTAAAAAAAATGAAATGATTAAGCCCTAACCTCTAATAAATGCAATGAACCTAAATGGTATAAATTTAACAATTAAAAGGAATAAAATTGACAGAAGGGCTAAGAACCAAAAATACAAGTATATCCATACCATGGAATACTCCTCAGCAATACAAAGAAATCAACCACTGACACAACAACTTGATGATCTTAAGGGCATTACAGCGAAAGGAAAAAACTATTTCAAAGGTCACATATACATGATTCCATTTACATAGTATTTTTGAAATTATAATATTATAAAGATGGAAAACAGAAACAGATTAGTGGTTGTGAGGACACAGGGATAGGCAGTGAGGGTAGGAGTGGTGGGTATGCTACAAAAACAGCACAAGGGATATCTTTGTGGTGAGGTAGTAGCTCTGGATCTTGATGTTGGTGGTAATTACACAAATACACCCAGGTAGCAAAATGGCAGAGAACTATACATATACACTGTACCAGGACCAGTTTCTGCAAAAGTGATGGTAAATCTGAATAACTACCCAAACTATCTAGAATACAACCCAGAACAAGTAGAAAGTATGAAAATGAGGTTACAAAATATGGAGGACAGAACAAGAAGATCTAATATTATCTAATTACTGTTGCAGAAGGAGAAAATAGGAAGAGGGGAGAAGCAAAACTAGAAAAAAAAATTATAAAAGTCTATTAAAGCATCTTTTAAAAAGTGTCTTATAGGTCTATCAAATTAATTCTGATTTGGTTTACTGAGTTAAATAAAACAGAAAAATAATTTATAGAAGCAAACATTCCTAAAATTCCCAGAGAATAACAAAACTGAATTTCTAAAACTGAACTGTTTTTGAAAAAAAATCTTCCTACAGGAATTAAATCTGAAACATTTAAGATTACAAGTACACATAAGTGAAATCTTTGATAAACTCAAGACTAATAACTTCAGTTTAAAAAAACACACATCTTTTCTCTGATTTATCAGTTTTAAGCATAATACAAACACCTTATTTTAGTTGGGTTTTCCTTAGCCTATGTAGGTTAGCCACTCAAATAAGCTAATATTCTCCATAATGTTTAAGAGCATAACAACATAGGGGCTCAGTCGATTAAGGTCCAGCTTTGACTCAGGTTATGATCTCATGGTTTGTGGGTTCTAGCCCCACGTCAGGTTCTGTGCTGACAGCTCTAAGCATGAAGCCTACTTCAAATTCTGTCTCCCTTTCTCTCTGTCCCCACATTCTTACACTCTCTCAAAAATTAAAAAAATTTTTTAAAGACTTAAAAGTATAAAAACAAACTTGTGTTCAGTAAATTGATTCATTATTCAACAGTATTTATATTTTGCATAATGTCATCCTGAAAATAATATCCAACATCTTCAGCTTTAGGTAACTTAAACGAGTAGATTATATTGAGTAAATTAGTGATCACTAGAATTCTCACATATTAATTACTAAACCAAGTTCATGTTCTTTTGCTTATTTTTCATATGCAATATCTTTGAGGCATGTTAATAAACATGTTCATTTTTGCCACTTAAAAATTTGCAGCACTTTCATACTTTAACAAAGTGTGCCGTAAAAAAGTAGTATATGTAGTTCATGAGGGGCACCTGGGTGGCTCTGTCAGTTAAGCATCCGACTTTGGCCCAGGTCATGATCTCACTGTTGGTGAGTCCGAGCCCTGCATCAAGCTCTGTGCTGACAGCTCAGAGCCTGGAGCCTGTTGCGGATTCTGTGTCTCCCTCTCTCTCTGCCCCTCCTCTGCTTGCGCATGCTCGCTCGCACTGCCTGTCAAAAATAAACACTAAAAAAAAAAAAAGTGAAAAAAAAGTTCATGAGCTCTGGTAGTCAGCTACAACACTTATGTCTGACATTCCTGCCTCCAGTTTCCTCTATGAAACAGAAGTTACTATGGTTAAAAGTTATAATTAACATAAGTTAAGTGAGACTATAGGAGGAGTAATAAAAACAGAGATAGAAACTGTATGTGCTTCTGTTTTGTAGGAAAAAAAAAAAGAGTAGTTTTTCCCTACTGTAGTAGCTCTCAAAATTTTGGTCTGTGGCCCCATTAAATTCTTCAATTCTTATATTATTGACAATCCCAAACACTTTCAGTTATTAAATCTACCATATTAAAACTTAAAACCAAGAAAAAATTGAAATACTTATTGGCATGTATATTATGTTAAAATAAATAATTCTCAGCATAATAATGAAAACTGTTTTACCTCAGAGATCCTACGAGAAGGTCTTAGGGGACCCAGGGAACACTCATTTTGTCCTAAACTGAAGTGTCAGTTTACTCCAGAAAATAACTTACAGCTATTTTCAGTAATTACAGTATTAAAGTTTATTCTTTCTTTTCCTTAATCAGCTTATATAGCAGAGACTGTGCTGACTTTATTATGTTTTTTGGTTATTTAAAGGGAAAAAAAGCAGCAAAAGTACTATATTTATGAAAGAGCTATGGTTCTTAACAATCATGTTACCTTCTATATTTATTTTTAAAGGTTTTATTGTCATTTAATTAAACTGGCAACCAAGTACTGTTTCTCAGCCACCAATGATCCTACACTAATCCAATGTTCAACTCTCCTCTGACAACTCTTGATTCTGCCTTTCTAAAAATGAACCATAAATTAAGAAAAAAAAATCCATCTAAACTATCATTGTGATTTCTCAGAAAACACCAGGAAAAGCACAAAAGTTTGTTATCTCACCTTAAAAAATAAAAGAGAGGCTAAAAAAAATTAGGCTTGTTTGATGTGTTACTATTTTTAAGAGTTGAATGGCAACAGTTGTCAAGTCAGAACAGATATTAAACTTCCTCTAGGTTAAAAAGCATAGGTAAGATGTAGACTTTATGGAAATACTTTCAAAATTTATACCTTCTGGGAAGTCCCTGGAGATGTATAAATGCCCATATGTTTACACCTACAGGAGAAACATTGACTAAAATACTTAGGAAATAACTCTCTAGAGTTTTTCTATATTGATCAGAGGGCTAGAGGCACAATGCCTAATACAACAGCATAGTGTTGCCAATCAGAATTTCACTTATTATTTAAAATGTTTATATGTAGGGGTGCCTGAGTAGCTCAGTCAGTTGAAGCTACATCTCCTGATTTCAGCTCAGGTCTTAATCCCAGGGTCGTGGGATTGAGCCCTGCATGGGACTCTGCACTGAGTGTGGATGGAGCCTGCCTAAGAATCTCTCTCTCCCCACTGCCCCTCTCCCCTGGCGCACGTGCTCTTTCTCGAGGGCACTTGTTGGGATGACCATTGCGTATTGTATGTAAGCCAGTTGGACAATAAATTATATTTATTAAATAAGTAAATATATATAAAATAATTTTTTTTATTTAAAAGAAATAGTTCACTTCTTAATTTTAATATAGCACCTTCTAGGCTAGTGGTTCTCAAATGGGATGTATACCAGACTCACATGTGGCATTCTGTATAAATACAGAAAAGCAGATCCTATTTGCACTTACTCAATCTTTTTACCAGATGTTCTTGGTATGAAAAATTAGACCTACCCCATTTTTATAAATCAGATGTAACATTTACATAGTTCTTTGAAAATAGGCTTATCATTATCATTAGAGACATTTCATTAGAGACATCATCATTTAGACATTCATCTAAAATTTCTTAGAAATGACTTTATTACCTTTATTTTGCAATGCCACAGAAACAACCAAATTTCCTTACTACTAGCATTATTCTTATTATAAACCCTCATTAAATCTTTCATTTTCGATAATGATCACTAATAAATTAACCAGGATCATTAAGTCTTTGTTAACTATATAGTTTTTGTTTTCTCTTGATACTTTCCCAAAGGCTATACTATAAGCCAGATAGCAGAGTTTGTATATTTGTGCCTCTATCAAGCACTTCTAACTACTGATATTAAAAAAAATAGTCTAGGGTAGAAGGTTCTAAGTTGACATTGTTTTAATAACTTTTAGACCCTATCACTGGACAAGCAGAATTTACAGGACTAGTTCAGAAGCAGAAAGAATCATGAAAGTCTAACAGATGCAATGGAACAAGAATTAATTACATGAAAAATCAGGGGAAACTTTAGAAGATAGGAACTCACTTAAGCTGCTATGTATTACAGTTGTAATATGACTCAGAGAGTTTCCCAGACTTAATTTCCTATCTAAGCAAATAATGGAGGCTTTTAAAAGTTCAATGTCAGATTTCTTATGAAAACTTCCAGAGAAGTTAATTTTGTGATCTTATTATTCAATATCGTTTGGCTCTTGATGTGCAAAACAAACTCAAAGAAGCCTATATTGTTAATAGTCTTGCTGCATCTATGCAAATAAGCCTAACAGAATGAGACCAGCCTTTCTGTGACCAAGAATAATCTCTGAGATTGTTGTGATCATGAGAGGATATAGCTGTCAGGAAAAACTGTGAAAGACTTTGAAATAACCAAGAAAAATTACCATCTAGCACACCCTTCATGGTTATGTGACTTTTACTCTATTTTTTCTGTTATACCTCTATTGCAACTGATAGCGATGCAAATGATTTTTATCAATAAAAATAAAAATGAAGTTGCCCCTCAAATGTAACTGATTACTGCTTTGTGGATATTGACCAGTTTTACATTTATTTGTAAATTTATTTGGGCTTTCCTAATATCCTACACATACGTGTTCTTTGAATTGCTCAAAGTAGCTATAACATCTTACTAGTTCTCCTAATAATTAATGAGCTCAATAAAATGTTTGATACATGTTCAACTAAAATTAAATTATGAGGGGACCTAGGTGGCTTAGTCAGTTAACCGTCTGTCTCCTGATTTCAGCTCAGGTCATGATCTCATGGTTCATGAGATCAAGCCCCGCACAGGGCTTTGCATTGAAAGTGCTGTCTCTTACTCTCTCTCCCAAAATAAATACACATTTAAAAAATTAAATTATGAAAAAGGCAGCTGGTTATACTACTATAAAATAATTATACCTATACATTTTAAAGGCACAGGGGATAGGCTAGCAGATTTACCTTAAAAAGTAGAAAAAAATTATATGAACAAATATATGTAAAACTTCAGGATATACTGAATGGATATTCCATGCAGATTAAAAAAAATACATACATACATAAATTATCAAAACAATTAACTCTAAACTGCAGAACATTTAACAGTTTAAATAATACAGAAGTATACAATAGTGCTCATACAGTGACTTCAAAGATTTCTCAAAGGCAAACCAGCACTTCTGAAAACTCTCATTAGAATTATTCTCAAATTATCTTTATTGCACAAATTCATACATAAAAAATCTTAAGGTTTTATAAATCTTAACATTTATACTAAAAATGTTCTAACTTCAGCAAAACTACATATTGCTTATCTCTTCTGCATATGGAACTTCAATTTATACCTGACAAGTTACTTGACCTCTCTGTATTTCAGTGTCCTCAATGTTAAAATGCGGTTAACAAAACTTACTTCAGAAAGTTGTTTTGAGCATTAAATGAGTTAATACACGTAAAACAGTCAGAATAGTATGTGGCCCACAGAAGTTATTATTTTAACTTAATATGCCATATACAGTAATTTATGAAACACTGGATGAAGCAAACCAGTAAAATTTCTCCAACTCATGATGAGCATTTGGTTTTAAAAGTTTTGTGTTTTTTTAAGACTCAGCGGAAACTAAAAAATAGAAGCCTTTAAAAGTGTTTTCTAGGGGCGCCTGGGTGGCTCAGTCGGTTAAGCGTCCGACTTCGGCTCAGGTCACAATCTCACAGTTCGTGAGTTTGAGCCCCGTGTCAAACTGAGCTGTCAGCTCAGAGCCCGGAGCCTGCTTCACATTCTGTGTCTCCCTCTCTCTCTGCCCCTTCCCTGCTCATGCTGTGTCTCTGTCTCAAAAATAAATAAACATTAAAAAAAATTTTTTTAAGTGTTTTCTAAGTCAGCTTTTTTTTTCTCCTCATTGTTGGAAATTAGATGGTTTCCTGACCTCTCCTCATTCCTCCATCCCAACAGTGACATTCAAATTGAAACAATTACTAAAATGAAGAAGGGGAGGGGGAATATATAGCATGTAAGTACACTTAGCCTATGAGGTAATAAGAAGAAATTAAAATATTATTACTGGGTACTAAGCAGGGCACTTGCTGTGATGAATCACTGAATTCTACTCCTGAAACCAATATTGCACTATATGTTAAAACTAAGATTTTTTAAAAAAGGAAAAATAAATTTTGCTACATATGGTGGAAAAAATAAAACATTTTTTCTCAGTAATAAAGTAGGTCCTATAATGAAAAAAATTATAAATAAAATAGCAATATTAAAAAGTTTTATTTTTCGGCACAAACTAAGCCCAACTCAATCAAAGAAATACGACTTTCTATAAAAATTATTTGGGGGGGGGTGAGAAATTTCTCATCACTATTGTAAAAACCAGAACTAAATGTTTAAAGTTCCCTTCACCTCTAAAATTTTTTGAATCTACAATTATAGAAATATTTTGGAAGCAAAAACTATGAAGTAAAAATAACTCAGGGTGAAGAAAATGGAGTTTAATGTAAAGGAGGCTTTTTTATTTCTTACAATGAAAAATATATGTATTTCTCCTGGAATAGCTTTTAGTCACATATTTCAAGTCTCAAATCTTTTTTTTTAATCTTTATGAAGAAAAGATTAAACTGCTATATAATTTACAGAGGAAACTAAATCATAAAACCTTTTATAAAGAAAGCTTTAGAGAAAGAGGAAATAATGAAAACACACTTATTTAAAAACCCATACCAAACAATTTTTAGAGTAATTTAAAAATTAAGCATTTTTTAAAAATCAAAATTATGACAAAAAAATAATATCAATGTAAGATACCTATGTTTCGCAGAATTTCGACAAGTTTTTCTCTTTTTGAGTACTGGCCAACTTGGAGGATGGTCTGCTGAACATCTCTACATGCTCCACCCACTTGTCCAACAGCAACAAACAAATAATCCGACTTTAAAAACTCCCCAGCCAACCTTCAAAGACAAAAAATTACTCCTTAACTTATCCTCTTCCATTAACACTCACAATATTCACTGAATTATTCCAAGTGTTATTTAATGTTAATTAGACAGATTATAACAACTATAACAAGGTAGATAACTTACATCATGCAAGTACTAATTCCAAAGATCAGTATAAAACATTAAGATTTTGTAAAATACTAAATAACTTAGTGAAACGTGGCCATGCAAAACTATTTAAAATGTGTATATAACAATAGAAAAGTATGCTAAAGTATCAGACTACAACAAATAGGAACTTTTGTTACAAACTGAAATGCAAGCCTAGGGCAAAAATTCTGTCCTTCACTAATGCTTTTATGTATGTTATTGCTAAAAGTTGTTTTCTGAAAATATTACTTGTTAAACTACTATGCTTTGAACAATTATCAGCAAACCAGACCTTACTTAGGTCAGTGCTTTTCATGTCATGACACATACAAAAAATTGTAGCATTTATACAGCATGTCTGAGCAAAAAAATGAGACAGGAGGTGAAGGGCCTAGAGGCTAGCTCACATCAGGCTGTGTATGGTCACCCCAAACGCTGAGGATATCAGCATGTGGACACACACATAACTCACAGACAGCATACAATTAAGAATGCCTGCTTTAAATCATCCAGCAACAGAGGAAGAGGAGAAAGGGACTGGCAAAGAACTGAATTTTTCTGTGATTAAGGAGGAGGGCCAAATCTATCATCAGTCCTCCTCTGTCCCATTTAGCAGTCCCTACTTCTTAGCTGTCTCATGAAAATCTCATGAGCAAAGCATATCCAGAATCTTAATAAATCATTACTGCTTCTTTCTCTTCACCTGCTGTTACCATAAAAGAAAAAGAAAAGCTTCTTTTTGAAGTCCTTCCTTCAAGAATCAAGCACCCTCTCAAGCACAAATCTTAAAACAATCTACAGTTCATTACTTTCCATCATATTTTTTTCATTCACTAAAACATTAATTGTGTGTCTGTGTCAGGCATACATGATACAAGGTACTGGGAATACAAAGATGAATATGATAGTTTCTGCCACTGAGATGCTCACATCAAGTAAGATAAATATAGTTATATAAAAAATAATTACTACACTTTTAAGTATATAACAATTTTTAATATTGCATAATCATATATAAAACATTTTAGTATTTCAGAGAACAAAGTGAGGATTGATGGGGGAGGGGGAGAGGGGAAAATGGGTGATGGGCACTGAGGAGGGCCCTTGTTGGGATAAGCAGTGGGTGTTGTATGTAAGTAATTACCCATGAAAATCTACCCCAAAACCAACAGCACACTGTACACACTGTATGTTAGCCAATTTGACAAAATTTGACAGTAAATATTTTTAAAAATTTTTGAAAATTAAAAAAATAAACATTTTAGTATTTAATATATTTTCATATTCCAGTTTTAACAGTTAACATCTACTAAACATTTACCATATTCAAAAAAATGTGCCAAGTGTTTAAAATGGTTTCTTAACCATACAATGGCAAGAAATGGATGAAGTGATGTGTATTTCCAAGAGTCTTCAAGTACTGAGCTAGATCTAAGCAGCAGCAAGCAAGAATGTATAATAGTGATGACTAGGGAAAGACATTCTAAGAAGAAAGAAGAAACAAGAAAAAATAATGAGGAAGGATGGAATTTGGCTTGCTCAGCCAACAAGAAATAGTTTTAATAGAAAAGAAATATAAAATCCCAGGTAATAAAGTAGCAGAAAAAGCAAAGATTTGATCATATGTACACTTTGAAATCTTGTTAGTCTGTGGAAATGGGAAGACACAGGAGGGCTTATTTTGTTTTTTTAAAAAAAAATTTTTTTAACGTTTATTTATTTTTGAGACAGAGAGAGACAGAGCATGAACAGGGGAGGGACAGAGAGAGAGGGAGACACAGAATCTGAAACAGGCTCCAGGCTCTGAGCTGTCAGCACAGAGCCCGACGCGGGGCTCGAACTCACGGACCGCGAGATCATGACCTGAGCCGAAGTCAGACGCTTAACCGACCAAGCCACCCAGGCGCCCCAAGAGGGCTTATTTTGAATAAATGTCTAAGAAAAACCTAAAACTTTATTTTGGAATTATTACTGACACAAAATTGAGATTAGAGTCAGGGAGGACAGGTTAGAAAGCTACTGACAATGAGCAGAGAGAAAAGTGAAAAGGACTTAAATTAAGGTGGGAAACAGAAGAAACTGATTTGAAATATTTTAGAGATAACTGCCAAAATGACTTTTTGAAGAGCATAAAGTTAAAAGAATATATTAAAGCAATCAAGATGATTGAAAGGATTTGGGCTTGGAAAGACAACACTGCCAGTAAGGAAAACTGAACAGGAAAGAGGGCATTGAAGAAGAGCTTCCATTTTGGACATAGTGAACTTTACAGGTAATTCATCTAAGAATAAAATACTCCTGAAGAGTTAAATCCT
The DNA here is from genome assembly GCF_022079265.1 of Lynx rufus. Lineage (NCBI taxonomy): Eukaryota > Metazoa > Chordata > Mammalia > Carnivora > Felidae > Lynx > Lynx rufus. Next base: position 124,207,091 of record NW_025814823.1, on the reverse strand, counting down.
CAAGTCTGGCAATCCGAAGAGAGATTAAGGATACAGGTAATAAATTGGGGACAGTTACAGAAAGAAACATCAGCCAAGGAAATGGATGCTGCAATAGTTCAGTGAATATGTAGAATGATAACACTGGACTTCAGACAGAATAATGGGCAAGGTCCCTCAAGGTGAGGGACTCTACTGTTTACCCTACATACCCAGGACTTATACTCAAATATGGCTCATAAAAAGCCCTCAACAAATATTACTGATGACAGTACACATTAGTCATTCTGGCTAGCCAACATTCAAATACCTTCCTATTTCAGGGTGAATAAAAAAACATATAGGCAGCAGAATATTACCTATTTAGGTATTTACCTATTTACCTATTTAGGTAGGTAATTATCTTCTTCTTATTAGTTGCAAAGGTGATAAGGGAAATACAGATACCACCTTTCAAGTTTTAAGACACCAGTTATTATAAGAAACTATTATTTTATGTACCACTAAGAAAGAAAAAATCCTAACTGGTCAAATGCTCTCTTATGATTTAGATTTTTTCCCCCAATAAAGAGCTCGTTCTAACTTTATACAAAGACTTTTTAAATCATCTATTAAGTAAAACAAATCAATAGCCAGCACCACTAACTTGTGGCTTGTGAAGTATTTCATCCCATGTAAGACTCTATCAGACCAGGAGACCCACTTTACAGAAAAATAAGTGACAGAGCAGGCCCATAACCGTAACGTCTACAGGTCATATCACATGACAACAGTGAGATGCTGCCAGGCTACAGAAAGTGGAACATCCACTTAAACAAGTGCTTGGAAGTGTTTCTTTCTGAATATGGCACATGATTCAACAGGGCACGGTAACTTTCAACCAGAAATCCTTATATGGTACATTGGGTCTGAGAGCAAGGCATGCAAAGCAAGAGTGGTCCACTTACCATTGCTCTCTGTGACTCATATTTGAAACTGTGTTTCCTGTCCCACCCACAGCCACAGATTCTGCAGGTGTGGAGGTCTTGGTTCCCAAAGAAAGAAAAGTTCTATCAGAGTAAATACGCAGGAGTCTAACTAAATGACAAGCTAAGAAGTTGCTGTTGAGACACTTCAGGCTCCCTAGGGCCAAGGGATCAGCAAGTAGGAAGAAGAGTTAGAACTCTAGAAGGGACACATCATCTACAAGGGATGTGTTATCCTCATCTCAGAATTCACCAAACCATATACAGTAAGATACTCAATATATGTCAACAGTTGGTATGTGAATTTTCTACAAAAGGCCCAATTTTTGCAAGCTCTACAATTTTGGTTTCAAGACACAAAAAATAACTTCATTGAGTAAGCACTTATTAAATCCTATCTAGGTGCTGTGTACTCACACTCACACACACACACACACACACACATTTAATAAAATGTTACAAATTTTATAAAGTGTGGCAAAGCCAAGGATAAAGGTTACAAACAATGAAAAATGCAGTTAAGTTTTTAGGAATATATCCACTTCTTAAACTACCTGTGTTACCTTAAATTTTAAAAAAACTCTTAAAAATCATACAGTCACATTGGTTTTCCTTTCATAAAGCCATTTATGTACATAACAATTATTTTTAAGAAGAAAAAAATTTTACTTTTGAATTTCCTCTGGAAAAGTCGCACTAAACATAAGGGTTTGACGCTGTTCCTTTGATGGCATTCCTGGGCAGGAAATTAACTTCCTCATTTCTGGTCCAAAACCCATATCCAGCATGCGATCAGCTTCATCCAAAACTAAATATTTGACTTGTCTGAGACCAATCTTTCAGGATATTTTCAAGGGTTAGAGCAGAAAATGCATATTAGTCAATATATTAAACTAAAATGTGTCCACAATTCCAACTACTGATTTATTCCTAAGAATGTAAAGTAGAAATCAATGCATAAAATTATGAGAATTGTTTTGGTTCGTAACACTAGTACTGTTTATTTAAATGTTTATTAACAATTCTTGATCTTCACTAACATGTTAGCTACTAGCCTCATACGGCTATTAAGCACTTGAACTGTGGCTAGTATGCCTAAAGAACAAAATTTTTCATTTTATATCCTTTTTAAATGTTTACAGCCACATGTGGCTAACTACCACAGTGGACCTCACAGATCTACATCTTATTATCTGATAAAGTCAGATTCTTAAATGTAAGGAAACATTTCCTAACATCATGACATATTCAAATGTCTTATAACTGGTAAATTTATTTCTAATGCTTTAAACTCTTAATAAATTCTCCATTCTGTAATCACTTGGGAACAACTGAGAAACTTCTCTCACCTTCTTTGCATGAACACTTATCACTACAAAGAGAAACAGACATTTGCAAGGAAAACAAATGAATGTCGCACAACCATGTAAGATGTTAAGTGAGAAATCAAAGTGGATTTCTCTGGGTAGTCTGAATAAGTATCATATTTTTATGCAGAAAGACCGTATTTTGAGTAACCCCTTTAGAGAAGAGCCTAAAAAAAGCAAAAGAGGTTCATGAACGTGAATTTAAAGCAATGATTTAGTGATTTAATAATGTGGTATGTGAATACCTACATTAAATATATAACTCTAAAATGTCTTTTTAAAGACTTGGAAATTTAATAATCCTGGTTAACATTACTCCTATGCTTCAACAGGAAACAAAATTGCTAGTACACAATTCAGGAAGAAAATATGTCATCATAACTTATATGAAACTATGGGAGCATGTAATGCATTTCTCCCAGTGTAGTGGAGTACAGGATATAGACTCTAGTCAGATCCAGGTTCTAACCCTAGCTCTATCACTAGAGCTAAGTGAGGGATTTTAAATAAATTGCATAATATCACTTATTGCTTTCTCAAACACAAAATAGGAAATACTTTTTATCTCATGTTGGAATTATTTTAAGAATTATGTAATAGTCCATTCAAAGATTCTGATGGGGGCCTAACATATAAAGGGTACTCTAATAAATATATATCTCTCTATATACCATTCTTCCCCTTTCCCATACAAAAAAAAATTATTAATCCACAATTTTGTCATCCCTCGAGGGCCTACCTTTTCTTTACCTATGATATCCATCAGTCTCCCAGGAGTAGCACATAATATATTACAGCCTTGTACTATTTGTCGAATTGAATGACCCAACTGGGTTCCCCCATATATAACAACAGCTCTTACACAGGTCCTATTTACAAGAAAAATAAATGTTATTTTCTAGTTTTGTGAAAATTATACATCTGTTTCTAATAAACTATAAAAAGAAATCCATAAAGAAAAAAACGAATACATTCTCATTATCTAAAAAAATTAAATTCTTCCCAAGAAGTTGAAAAAGAAATTAAAAACTATGAAAAAAAATCTGCAATCTATCCAAGCAACAGTTCTTCAAAAACAATGGTAAACACCAATACCACCCACAAAAATATTGACCAAAAACATGAACATGCGGTTCATAAGAAATACAACTGGCTTTTAAACATTTTTTTTAAGGTCAACATTACTTTAAAAAGGAAGACAAATTAAGACAAACATAACATTTTCCTTGAAGTGTAATAATACCATGTTAGCCATGGTGTCAGGAAACTGACACTTAATAGGATAAAATGAGACAAGCTCTTTCACAATTAGTCTCTATTAAAATTGTAAAAACTTCTCTCTTGTCCCAATAAATTCACATATATGAATTTACCCTTTAAGTATGTCCCCACAAATGGGCAAAGATGAATTTACATAAATATTCACTGCCAACTATTTAGCATCAAAACAGTAGAAGAGTTGTAATTACAGTCCACTCATCCCCAGAGATACTTGTGCATTCCCATAGAAAGGGCAACAGTTCCAGATTAACATTTACCATTAAAAAAAGAGAGTGACAACAGCTTAGTGTACTACCCACTTATTGGAAGAAGGATTAAAGTGCGTATGTGTGCACCAGCTGTTTTTACACTAATTCATGTGAAACTGTTAACAGTGGTTAACTCTGAAGAGGAGAATTAAATAAGTTGGGGGGGGGAGGGTTGTCAAGAGTGCAGGACAGTTTTATGTTGTAGGGTTTTTTTTAAGTTTACTTATTTAAGTAATCTCTACACACCACATGGGGCTCAAACTCCCAACACTGAGATCAAGAGTTTCATGCTCTACCAACTGAGCCACCCAGGTACCCCCAAAATTTTATGTTTATTAAACAAACTCATTGCTTTAAACAGATTCTATTTTCTGCTATTGCTAGGCCTAAATAAAATAACACATTTAATATTTATAACTCAGCAAATGCTAAGTATTCAATAACTTCATTATTACCATTAGTACTCTAAGTGTACTATAACTTAACCAGTCCTTGACTGATAGGTATTTACTTTTCATTTTTGCCATAACGTTGCAACAAATTTCCAGGTACAAAGATTCAATTTGTGCATGACTATTATCTGAATTTGCCATGCATATGTTTTTGTTTTTAAAATAGTATTTGTTCAAGGGGCACAAAGGAGGAGACTTGTTGGGATGAGTACTGGGTGTTATATGTAGGTGATGGATCACTAGATTCTACTCCTGAAAACATTACTACACTATGTGTTAAATAACTTGGATGTAAATTTTAAAAAATTAATAAAGTTAATAAATAAAATGTTATTTTTTACTACTTGATTTAAAAGCCTAAAAGCAACACAGTACATGGGGATTATCAAGATATAAGCAATATATATCCACTTTCTTCAGGCTTTAAATGATTTTTAGTAACTTTAGTTTTTCTTCTCATTTTAAAATAAACTGATTCATAGAAAATAAAATATAACCATTTCTACATAAAAATCTGTAAAAAAAAAAAACCCTATAAAAATAAAACTAACACCCCATTAGATAAAGTGGTATACACCAATGTGTAATTAACAAAGGAAAATTTATTAAGCATTCCAAAAGTAGTTTCGCCTTTTAAATAAAAAAGTAAAGATACTTGTCCCTTTCCTCAAATATAGATCCTAACTCCCTTTCCCCTTAAGCGTGTGTGAAGGCTGGCTTCATAGGAGTGCAACCTGTGCAGTCACATAGGGTCCCAAGATAGGAAGAGTCCTTAGCTTCGTTTAATGCTCTGCTATATGCAGTCTTAAAATTCTTAATAATTTCTATTATTTTACTTTTATTTTTTTTTAATGTTTGTTTATTATTGAGAGACAGAGAGAAACAGAGCATGAGCAGGGGAGGGGCAGAGACAGGAGGAGACACAGAATCCGAAGCAGTTATCAGGCTCTGAGCTGTCAGCACAGAGGCCGATGCAGGGCTTGAACTCACAAACCATGAGATCATGACCTGAGCCGAAGTCAGATGCTTTACAGACTGAGCCACTCAGGCGCTCCCATTTCTATTATTTTAGAGACAGAGAGTACATGCAGGGGAGAGGGGCAAAGGGACAGAGAGAGAACCCCAAGCAGGCTCCACACTTAACGTGGAGCCCAATGCAGAGCTCAATCCCATGACCCTGGGATCATGACCCGAGTGAAAATCAAGAGTCAGAAAGCAGCTCAAACCGAATGAGCCACCCAGGTGACCCCATAATAATTATTGAACAAAAGACCCTGCATTTCCATTTTGCACTGTTCAAGCAAATGACATGGCAGTCCTGGGGTACAGGGAGACTTAGTAACTTGCTGAGTGATGAACACAATATGGCAGAATTGACTCAGACTATTTTATACGAGACATTGTAGCCTCCTCCTTGCTCTTCCTCATTCATTGTCTAAGCAAGCCAGTTGTCATTTCCTAAGGACAATCAAGGATCCTTATGGGACAGGTATAAACAAGTCTTCAGAAAACTACAATTCTGGCTGGTGTCTTGTCTGCAATCTCCTACTCCTGAGAGAGACCTCAAGCAAGAAGCACTCAGCTAAACTCTTCCCCAACTCTTAATCCCCAGAAACTAGTACACAGTATTTATCATTTTAAGCAACTATGTTTTAGGTAATTTGTTAGGCAACAGATAATACCAAATGTTGGCAAAGTGTAGAGTGAACTGGCGTTCTCATACACTGCTAACAGAACTATCGGTACTGGCTTGAAGTTCATACCCTTTAACATTAAACTTATAAAAACCTACTTTAAGGAAAACTTAAAACATAAAAATAGAAAAAGTTTATTTAGCAATCTGCTCATTATGATTTTATTTATAGTAGTCCCAAACTAGAAACAACCGAAATGTGCCAAAATACAGAAATAAGATACAATCTGAAAATGATTAAAAATTAAGTCTACTTATGAAATAAGCATCTTTTATATTATTAAATTATATTAAACAGTTTATTAAGAACACCCTAAGTGCATTAAACATGCACTAAAAACTACTAGAAAATATACCACCAATGTTTATTATGTATCTATTATGATCTGATTTGTAAGCATGCTTCTCTAAAAAATTTTTTTAATCTTTATTTTAGAGAGAGACAGAGAGAGCACGCACATGCACGTGAGTGTGGGAGAGGCAGTGAGAGAGGGAGACACAGAATTCAAAGCAGGCTCCAGGCTCCCAGCTTTCAGCACAGAGCCTGATGCGGGGCTTGAACTCACAAATCGAGATATCCTGACCTGAGTGGAAGTCAGATGCTTAATTCACTGAGCCACTCAGGCGCCCCATGTTTCTTTTAAAAATAAAAATGAAGTGGGATTCCAGGGCTCCCCATGTTTCTTTTAAAAATAAAAAAAAAAAACCCTGGGATTCCAGGGTGCCTCGGTGGCTCAGCAGCAAGAAATACCACAGAAAATGGTGGAAGAAAGCAGAATAAAAATAAAGCTCTGACTTTAAAAAAAAAAAAAAAAAAAAAAAGCAAAAAAAAAAAAAAAGCAAGATTCAATCCATATGGAAAAAATAAGTTCTCCACTTGCAGAATTTGTAAAAGTTCTGTGCACCAGCCAGGTTCTCATTACTGCTAGGGCTATGCCTACAAAAAGGCCATCTGTGCAATGTGTGGAAAAAAGGTTTTGGATATCAAAAACTACAAGCAAACATCTGTGTAGACGTGTCAATGACATTTCTGGCTTTTTGATTTTACTTTTTGCTTTGAATTTCCAAGGCATAACACAGATATTCAAGTTAAAAATAACACGTTTTAAAACGATTAAAATCAAACCATTGATTAGTTGACTAGTATTCTTTTTTTTGCTTTCAAGAAGTTCTTAACAACAGTGTAACTAGTATTCTGCCTTAGTTCTTTTCCTCACAAGCTTGTTGAACTAGCATAATTGGCCAACTTAATGAAAAATACTTTCCCAGTTCTGTATACACTTTTTATTTGTCATATTCAGATAAGTCTTATCCTCACCCTCTACTTTATATATATCAGAGAACTGAGAAGGATATTACGACTGATATTTTGCTGTGAACATGAGACTTCTAACTCTTCCCTTATTCCCTTCTTGCTTGCATGGTTCTTAGAATGAGCAGTCTCTTTGTTAATTGTAGGTTCACAGGGCATTGAAGTATCCAAGACCACTACTGCTGAATTATTTGTTCTTGATGCCAAAGTGCCAGTCCCTTTCCTACAAAAATACAGAGTCAGCCCGTGTCTGTCCAAATGAACACACTGAATTTCAGAAAAATACAGGTTATGCACATTACCTTGAATTCAAACGGTCATGAAAGCCAAAACAACAGTGTTCATCCATGGTAATGTGTAACAAATGAGTTACTACTCTTTAGGAAGTCTCCTTGAAACAAAAACCAAACTTTTCTTTTTTACCTTCCCTCCCTACCCCCCAAAAATAAATAGAAGAAAACCAAAATAAATAAGTAAAACAAAACAAAACAATTTGGGGGCGCCTGGGTAGCCAGTCAATTAAGTGTCTGACTTCAGCTTAGGTCATGATCTCACGGTCCATGGATTCAAGTCCCACATTGGGCTCTGCACTGACAGCTCAGAGCCTGAAGCCTGCTTCAGATTCTGTCTCCCTCTCTCTCTGCCCCTCCCTGGCTCACACTCTCTCTCTCTCTCTGTCTCAAAAAAAAAAAAAAAAATTGAAAAAAAATTGAAAAAAAATTTTTAAATAAACTGGGATTCCATAAAGATTATAAAAAAAGCACATTTTGGGGCGCCTGGGTGGCGCAGTCGGTTAAGCGTCCGACTTCAGCCAGGTCACGATCTCGCAGTCCGGGAGTTCGAGCCCTGCGTCAGGCTCTGGGCTAATGGCTCAGAGCCTGGAGCCTGTTTCCGATTCTGTGTCTCCCTCTCTCTCTGCCCCTCCCCCGTTCATGCTCTGTCTCTCTCTGTCCCAAAAATAAAAATAAAAAAAACGTTGAAAAAAAAAAAAAAGCACATTTCAATCAAGTAATACTAATTACATGGCTGCACTGAGTTCTTCTGAGAACTCCACCGAGACTTTAAGAAAAATCTCTAAAGAAAACCTTGTTTTGAATGGCATTCCAGGGTGCCTGGGGGGCTCAGTCTCTTCTTGATTTCGGCTCAAGCTGTGATCTCATGGTTGTGAGATCAAGCCCCACACTGGGCTCTGTGCTGAGCATGGAGCCTGCTTCAGATTCTCTCTCTCCCTCTCTCACTGCCCTCCCGCCCTCAAAATAAATAAATACACATTTAAAAAAAAATGGATGGCATTCCAGATGTACATACCCAAAAGAAAATTTTCGGGCTTCCAAATAGATCTGATTGATCAACTCTCGAGTTGGTGCTACAATAATACACTCTGGTTCCTGCAGATCTTTGAAACGACTGGCTGTTATTCCATCACGCATCATATGTGCCAAAATTGGCAAGAGAAAAGCTGCCTAAAAGTTAAATTACATAGTATACGAGTTTATAATACATAATCCTTCTCCCTGTAGAAATAAATCTATTCCTTATTTCCTTACAGTCCCTAGATTCTTCCTCCATCTTGCTGGTAAATTTAAGATGACAGAAGAAAACAGTTTTAGTTCAGTGAGTTTTTAACACCTCAATCCTTATGCTCATATTACACAATATAAAATTTTTGATATTTTTCAGTTTTTTAAAAAGCACACCCATTGATTCTAAATAAATTAACATTAACTTATTTATAGAGGGGAATGTACATATAACTTGATGTAAATCACTGCATTTAGCAATTATTCTAAATCTGTCCTTTTGGAGTAGTGATAAAATTATCACTCCGAATTCATGACAAAAGTGTTACACAGAGCAAAAATTTGGGAAATCATTCATTTGGATTACTCACCCTTACTGAAGTTAATGGGGCAAAAGAAATGTTTTGTAATAGTTTTCTCATTAAGATACTAAAATCTACCTCCAAAGTAAGATTTAAGTCACACATCAGCTGCTATATTATATAACTCACTTATTATCCCCTCAACTCTACTATGGAGGCTGATTAAGGTTAAAACAGCATGAACCAAAATTGCATGATTCAGAAAGCATAGTCTTTAAGACTCATCTCATGGAACCCTATTTAACAGACAGATCCCAGAGGTAAGTCTTAAGACCAGCCCGATCTCATCCGAGTTCTTTTGGACAGCATAACCTGAGGTTATATTTATAACCTCTAGTGCTTTGACCCTCTATCATTTTATTTCAGATATTAACATTTCCAGAAGGAGTTGAGCACTCTTAAAAAAATGAATTAAACATTCATTTTGCTTCATTCAGAAGCAAAAAACTTGAGTATTTATGCACTTCATTGAAATTATCGATCTACCATTCAATCGAAAAGATTCAAACTACTTGAAAAAAAATTAAGTTCAAAAACTATTAATAGTTTGATTATGGAGAATACATGTTAGAAAAGGACTTACAGTCTTTCCAGACCCTGTTTGAGCACATGCCATCAAATCTCGCCCTGCTAGTATAATAGGAATACTGTATTTCTGCACAGGAGTAAGCTTAGTATAACCAGCTTTAGCAATGTTGTTATTCAGTGTCTGACAGAGATTAGCTTCCTCAAAAGTCTGAAAAAAAAAAAAAAACAAGGCAGGGGAGTGGGGGGGGGGGGCAGTGATTAAATTCCATATATCACACGCAGATCATTCCATAAACATATCCCATCTGAGTTATTCTTAAGTTTTTGTTAATTCCATTCTATATACTAAACTTACTTTACCAAGATGCCCCTACTCAAAAGTAATAAACAGAGCCTATATATTATTACTTCATAGAATTAAAGAATATTCCCTATAGATACTAGTTCTAAAAACAGTTTCTCTGATCTCTCAAAACCTGTGAAATACAAATACTCTGATCAGTAATAATGGCTCATTAATCAACAGGGGACTGTAAGCTCCCCTACTCCTTAGAAAATCATTCTCCTAAAACAGACTTTCTCAAATATTTAGGAAGCAGACATCTTGAATCTCTAGAAAAATATCCTTTTTAGATTTAAATGAAGTTCTCATCCTGGTTTGGGAATGTGGAGATGAAATTTAATACTCTTTCAACATAGTTATTAATTCTACTGTACATGGTAGATGTGGTTCTTAATTTCTAACCTCAGCCATTAAGTGCTAAAAATGAGATTTTTTTATTCTTTCGTATCAACCTATGGAAATGTACCAACTATTTTAAAAACAAAGTTTGCTACACAGTCAATAAAGATATAATTATCACACTGACCAGAATTGCTGGTGGTGCATCATGTCCAGATACTTCTACAAGAATAGTATCATATTTGTCAAAGTTTATGCCTGTCTGATAATGTGCAAAGATGGAATCCTCATCCTCAGGTGGGGGAGGTGGTATGTAGGTCACCTTTGGTCCTTAGAATTCAAATAAAAGAAAGAGCTTACATCACAAGGACCAGAAGAAAAGTAAGAGGAAAAACAAGAACTGAATATCAAATTTTAAATGCTGTAGAACTTCCCAATGTTTACCATTCAACTTTTCACTTCAAATAAAAAAAAGTCAACTCTGCTTTTAAGTATTTTTCATTTTTATTAAAATACAAATTCATGGGATCACACAAAAGTTAGTATACCTTGAGTATCACCACTTTCTCCTCCTTCAGCTTCTGACTTCCAAGAATCTTAAAGGCAATCAAACCAAAACAAGATATAAATGGTTTTTATTTTTTAATTGAAGGGTAAAAGAACTTTGACCATAAAAATCAAATACTTTATCTAAAGTAAAACTTACTTTTTCCAGAGCCTGTTATTACTTCTTCATTTAAACCTTTGTAACCACCTAATTTAAAAAAATCCATACTGACAATTAGTCAAGATAAAAGGCTGTGCACATCTTTATTTTCATTGCTTGTTTTCAAAGAAAATAAGTTCTAAAAATGGACAGACATCTTTAAAGTCCCTTCACACAAACAAGACAATTTTGATAAATAAAATCCTTAACAATTTTAGGTTTAACAATTAGGTTAACAATTAGGTTAACCTTAACAATTAGGTTTCCTTAATACTCAAAATGCAGCTGATACTGTTATATATTATTAGTTTTTGTTTCAGCTGTTCTGTCCCTTTCCTAATTCCTATACTCCTCAGCAAAGGAATCTATTTTGTAAAATGAACTAAAAGTCCATCTGTATTGGGGTATCCCCACTACCATTCCCAGGTTGTATGATTCAGTAGGACTCAGAATATAGTCATACTCACAATTATGATTTATTACAAAGGACAGAACATAACATCAGCAAAGGAAAAAGGTGTATGGGGCAAAATCCAAAGATAACCAGACATAAGCTTCCAAGAGTCCGCTCCCAGTGGTGTCACACAGGACTAATTTCCCCAGCCCCAAGTTGTAACAACACCTTGGAAACACTGCCTACCAGAGAAGCTCATTAGAGACTCAGTACTCATGGTTTTTATTAGGGGCTGATAATGTAGCCACTTTCTGCCTCGCAAATACCAGGCAGAAATTTCAGACTCTCAAAAGAAAAGAAGGTATTAAAACTACATTGTTGGGGCGTCTGGGTGGCTCTGTTGGCTGGGTGGCTCAGTTCATGAGAACTCATGATCTCATGGCTCATGAGTTCAAGCCCGGTGTGGGGCTCCATGCTGACAGCTCAGAGTCTGGAGCCTGCCTCAGATTCTGTGTCTCCCTCTCTCTGCCCCTACCCTGTTTGCGCTTTGTCTCTCTCAAAAATAAACATTAAAAAAAAAAACAAAAAAAAAACAAACCCTACACTGTTGTACAAACAATTCAGGCACAGTGAGCCATTCTTACACTACTCAGGGTGGTGAGAACCCTCCCCAAATCCAATTTCCCGAATACTAGACAAAGAACAACCTTGTAAGCAGGATATTCAAAGAACAACAGTCAGGACTGTTGCGTTAACTCTTTTCCATACAATACCCTATGGTTTTTAGACAATAGTTATCTATTGTGCCACTTTCAGGTATTGTCAGAAAAAAAGAATAAGGACTGCACTAGATTTAAAAATCTAACAAGATACATTTTTACATGTAAGCTAATTTTGTCCTGAATATCCTTGTCCAAACAAGATTTGAGCATTTGTAAATATGGTTTAACTAGCCATTAGTAACCTCTTTCTATAATGAAGAATCTAAGAATCAAGAGGGTAAAACAGAGGCAGCTCAAAGGAATTGTCTCTTTGAATGCTCGGAGAGTACTAATGATCACTGAGGATTTTTCAGAGAAATAAAACAAGCTTTATTATTTTCCTGGTCAGGAAAGCATTTTCACTTTTATATGACATTTAAATATTTCTAACTCTAAAAAAATTTTTCATAGTACAAAATCATGTATACTCGACACCGTTTATCCCTTTACCAAATCAAATCAAATAACTATCTCATACGAAAACACAGTTTTGTTTTGTTTTTTATTTATTTTGAGAGAGGGGGCAGGGAGGGCAGGAGTGCTATCAGGGCAGAGCCCAAACAAGGCTGGAACTCACAAACCATGAGATAATGACCTGAGCCGAAATCAAGAGTCAGATGTTTAACCCACTAAGCCACCCAGACGCCCCCCAAAACATACTGTCTTAAGAACTTATACATACATATTTCAATCTTCAACATCTGCACAGTATCCCATTTGATGGTTATATTATTTAGTAAACCATTATTTATTGATGAATTCTGGTTGACTTTCAGTTTTTACTTATTATAAATGAAGATTCAGTGAACACCCTTGTGCATACACTGAGCAAATACATCTATGATATATAATTCCTATAATGGAACTGCTATACTGAGGAGTTTTAAGTCACTCCCAAAACAGGCAGAGCAAATGTATATTCCTCAAAGTGTATAAAAGTACTAACAGTTACTTTTAACATCAAAAATTAAATTTTGTTATTATATAATGCCCTTCTTCATCTCTTGTTACAGCCTTTAATTTAAAGTCTAGTTTGTCTGATATAAGTATGGCTACTCCAGCTGGAACAGCTAACAATTATAAATGTCTATGCGCCGAATACAGGAGCCCCCAGATATATAAACAATTACTCACAAACATAAGCAACCTTATTGATAAGAATGTGGTAATTGCAGGGGACTTTAACACTCCACTTACAGAAATAGATAGATCATCTAGACACACCATCAATAAAGAAACAAGGGCCCTGAATGATACATTGGATCAGATGGACTTGACAGATATATTTAGAACTCTGCATCCCAAAGCAACAGATATACTTTCTTCTCGAGTGCACATGGAACCTTCTCCAAGATAGATCACATACTGGGTCACAAAACAGCCCTTCATAAGTTTACAAGAATTGAAATCATTCCATGCACACTTTCAGACCACAGTGCTATGAAGCTTGAAATCAACCACAGGAAAAAGTCCGGAAAACCTCCAAAAGCATGGAGGTTAAAGAACACCCTACTCATGAATGAGTGGGTCAACCAGGCAATTAGAGAAGAAATTAAAAAATATGTGGAAACAAACGAAAATGAAAATACAACAATCCAAACGCTTTGGGATGCAGCGAAGACAGTCCTGAGAGGAAAATACATTGCAATCCAGGCCTATCTCAAGAAACAAGAAAAATCCCAAATACAAAATCTAACAGCACACCTAAAGGAGATAGAAGCAGAACAGCAAAGACAGCCTAAACCCAGCAGAAGAAGAGAAATAATAAAGATGAGAGCAGAAATAAACAATATAGAATCTAAAAAAACTGTAGAGCAGATCAATGAAACCAAGAGTTGGTTTTTTGAAAAAATAAACAAAAGTGATAAACCGCTAGCCAGGCTTCTCAAAAAGAAAAGGGAGATGACCCAAATAGATAAAATCATGAATGAAAATGGAATTATTACAACCAATCCCTCAGAGATACAAACAATTATCAGGGAATACTATGAAAAATTATATGCCAACAAATTGGACAACCTGGAAGAAATGGACAAATTCCTAAACACCCACATGCTTCCAAAACTCAATCAGGAGGAAATAGAAAGCTTGAACAGACCCACAACCAGCGAAGAAATTGAATCAGTCATCAAATATCTCCCAACAAATAAGAGTCCAGGACCAGATGGCTTCCCACGGGATTTCTACCAGACGTTTAAAGCAGAGATAATACCTATCCTTCTCAAGCTATTCCAAAAATAGAAAGGGAAGGAAAACTTCCAGACTCATTCTATGAAGCCAGTATTACTTTGATTCCTAAACCAGAGAGACCCAGTAAAAAAAGAGAACTACAGGCCAATATCCCTGATGAATATGGATGCAAAAATTCTCAGGAAGACACTAGCAAATCGAATTCAACAGCATATAAAAAGAATTATTCACCATGATCAAGTGGGATTCATTCCTGGGATGCAGGGCTGGTTCAACATTCGCAAATCGATCAACGTGATACATCACATTAATAAAAGAAAAGATAAGAACCATAAGATCCTGTCAATCGATGCAGAAAAAGCATTTGACAAAATTCAGCATCCTTTCTTAATAAAAACCCTCGAGAAAGTCGGGATAGAAGGAACATACTTAAAGATCATAAAAGCCATTTATGAAAAGCCCACAGCTAACATCATCCTCAACGGGGAAAAACTGAGAGCTTTTTCCCTGAGATCAGAAACACAAAAGGGATGTACACTCTCACCGCTGTTGTTTAACATAGTGTTGGAAGTTCTAGCATCAGCAATCAGACAACAAAGGCATCAAAATCGGCAAAGATGAAGTTAAGCTTTCACTTTTTGCAGATGACATGATATTATACATGGAAAATCCGACAGACTCCACCAAAAGTCTGCTAGAACTGATACATGAATTCAGCAAAGTTGCAGGATACAAAATCAATGTACAGAAATCAGTTGCATTCTTATACACTAATAATGAAGCAACAGAAAGACAAATAAAGAAACTGATCCCATTCACAATTGCACCAAGAAGCATAAAATACCTAGGGATAAACCTAACCAAAGATGTAAAAGATCTGTATGCTGAAAACTATAGAAAGCTTATAAAGGAAATTGAAGAAGATATAAAGAAATGGAAAAACATTCTGTGCTCATGGGTTGGAAGAATAAATATTGTCAAAATGTCAATACTACCCAAAGCTACCTACACATTCAATGCAATCCCAATCAAAATTGCACCAGCATTCTTCTCGAAACTACAACAAGCAATCCTAAAATTCATATGGAACCACAAAAGGCCCCGAATAGCCAAAGTAATGTTGAACAAGAAGACCAAAGCAGGAGGCATCACAATCCCAGACTTTAGCCTCTACTACAAAGCTGTCATCATCAAGACACCATGGTATTGGCACAAAAACAGACACATAGACCAATGGAATAGAATAGAAACCCCAGAACTAGACCCACAAACGTATGGCCAACTCATCTTTGACAACGCAGGAAAGAACATCCAATGGAAAAAAGACAGTCTCTTTAACAAATGGTGCTGGGAGAACTGGACAGCAACATGCAGAAGGTTGAAACTAGACCACTTTCTCACACCATTCACAAAAATAAACTCAAAATGGATAAAGGACCTGAATGTGAGGCAGGAAACCATCAAAACCCTAGAGGAGAAAGCAGGAAAAAACCTCTCTGACCTCAGCCGTAGCAATCTCTTACTCGACACATCCCCAAAGGCAAGGGAATTAAAAGCAAAAGTGAATTACTGGGACCTTATGAAGATAAAGAGCTTCTGCACAGCAAAGGAAACAACCAACAAAACTAAAAGGCAACCAACGGAATGGGAAAAGATATTTGCAAATGACATATCGGACAAAGGGCTAGTATCCAAAATCTATAAAGAGCTCACCAAACTCCACACCCGAAAAACAAATAACACAGTGAAGAAAAGGGCAGAAAACATGAAAAGACACTTCTCTAAAGAAGACATCCGGATGGCCAATAGGCACATGAAAAGATGTTCAACGTCGCTCCTCATCAGGGAAATACAAATCAAAACCACACTCAGATATCACCTCACGCCAGTCAGAGTGGCCAAAATGAACAAATCAGGAGACTATAGATGCTGGAGAGGATGTGGAGAAACGGGAACCCTCTTGCACTGTTGGTGGGAATGCAAATTGGTGCAGCCGCTCTGGAAAGCAGTGTGGAGGTTCCTCAGAAAATTAAAAATAGACCTACCCTATGACCCAGCAATAGCACTGCTAGGAATTTATCCAAGGGATACAGGAGTACTGATGCATAGGGGCACTTGTACCCCAATGTTTATAGCAGCACTCTCAACAATAGCCAAATTATGGAAAGAGCCTAAATGTCCATCAACTGATGAATGGATAAAGAAATTGTGGTTTATATACACAATGGAATACTACGTGGCAATGAGAAAGAATGAAATATGGCCTTTTGTAGCAACGTGGATGGAACTGGAGAGTGTGATGCTAAGTGAAATAAGCCATACAGAGAAAGACAGATACCATATGGTTTCACTCTTATGTGGATCCTGAGAAACTTAATAGAAACCCATGGGGGAGGGGAAGGAAAAAAAAAAAAAGAGGTAGAGTGGGAGAGAGCCAAAGCATAAGAGACTCTTAAAAAACTGAGAACTAACTGTTGATGGGGGGTGGGAGGTAGGGGAGAGTGGGT
This sequence comes from Lynx rufus, assembly GCF_022079265.1. Lineage (NCBI taxonomy): Eukaryota > Metazoa > Chordata > Mammalia > Carnivora > Felidae > Lynx > Lynx rufus. Next base: position 124,190,144 of record NW_025814823.1, on the reverse strand, counting down.
GATGGGTATTGAGGAGGGCACCTTTTGGGATGAGCACTGGGTGTTTTGTGGAAACCAATTTGGCAATAAATTTCATATATTGAAAAAAATTAGATTAAAAAAAATTAAATTTGGATTACAATAATGTTAACCCCTTGTAGGTAAACCAAGTAAAAACTCACCTCGTCCACTTCCACTGCCACTTCTGCTTTGGTAAGTGTCACCATTACCTGTAAGGCATTGTTCTGCAGATTACTTAGACATATAGCTATTTCTATTCAAATACTGAGTACTGAGGATACCTGGTCCCTTTGTCCATCCATCTCTTAATTCTACATTTAATTTAAATCTTTTCCTCATGTGAACACTTTAAAGCCTTCATTTTTTTTTTTTTTTTAGAGAGTTTTAAGTTCACAGAAAAATTGAGAGAAAGGAACAGAGATTTCTCTGATACTTCCCTCCGGCCCTCACATTTTAACAGCCTCCCCCATTATCAACATTAGAAATTTATCATATTAAAAGTTTACAGTAGGGCTCACGTTCGGTGTTATACATTCTATGGGTTTGAAAAAACATAAAATGACTTGTATCCACCATTGATGTATCATACAAAGTATTTTCACTGTTCTAAAAATCCTTCTTCATACTATTCCTTCCTGCCCCCAACCCCTGGCAACCACTATTCTTTTTACCCTTCTCCAAAGTTGTTCCTTTTCCAGAATGTCTTAAAGTTGGAAAGTATTTAGTAAGTAGCCTTTTCAGATTGGCTTCTTTCACTTAGTAACATGCATTTAGGGTTTCTACAGGTCTTTTCATAGTTTGATGGCTCATTTCCTTTTAGTACTGAATAACAGTCTATGGTTTGGATGTACCAGTATATACACATTTGCACATTTTTATCAACAATTGTGTTGCTGTGTTTTTTCATTTTCTCCTCAAATCACCTAAAGAGTTCTTTCTTTGAAACCACTGCAAACTTAATTTTCCTTCCTCCAATTCAAGCTATATTTATACATCAAATTAACTGGTAAGTAAGAGAGAAGAAATAATTCACAGTGCACAAATTTTATAAGGAAGGCAAAACTGCCCATGTATAAAAAGCAGATCTAAAAATCATAGAAAATTATGAGCTAACCAAGTATACTTAAATACATCTATTAGTTTACTAATTGTAGAGCTAAAAACATATATGAATGTTTAACATTCAATAAGAAATTCTATTTCTCACCTGCACCACTTAAAGTTGGTCTTCTAGAACCAAAAAGGCCACCAGCACGCTGCATCCCCTCATCTTGTTCATATTCACTATCTGTATTTGTACATAATGAGATTATATTACTTTTAAGAGGTTTTAAAATGATAAAGAGAAGAAATTCTAAAAGAGTGACAAGAAAATCAAGTGATAGTGCCAGAAGTTAAAGATATGAGGCAAAATAGTTTAAATTGTAAAGGAATCACAATGAGCATTTTTCTAAGAATCACACAAAGGATTTCTCCATAAATTATTTCTTTGAATTACAAATGACTTCCTCAAAACTTTTATTAAAATTATTTTTTTAAAAAGTTAGGGCCAGTACTATGTTAAAATATCATATAAACAAAAGTTAAATAACCTCCACAAATAGCACTGCTACTGCCCCAGAAACTTCACATTGCATAGCCTTTTTGCTTATTCTCCAGAACAGTACCCGCTTGCTCCCACTGTTGCTAAATCAAACCTTACAAGTCCTGAACAACACCTAGACCCTTACACTTTTTTAAAAATGACAATTCACTAATCTCCTATACATCTATTAAATTATTACAGATTTAGTTTTGACTTCCAAAACCACGCATCTTTCCTCCTCCATTAAGAGACACACGCAATCCAGCAGTGACTTCTGAAGTCAATACCCCTAGCTCTAAGAAACGATGGCTGAAGTTGTTAGAAAGCCAAATTGGTAAAAGAGGGTATAAAGGAGGGTACAGTCTTAGAGAAGGCTACCTATTTCTAAGGTTGGCTTTTATGATGAAGGCTTTAAAACAGTAATATTAGGCACTTGGGTGGCTCAGCTGGCTGAGCACCCTACTCTTGGTTTTGGCTCAGGTCATGATGTCACAGTTTGTGAGTTTGAGCCCTGCATTGGGCTCTGTGTGGACAGAGCAGAGTCCACTTGGAATTCTTTCTTCACCCCCACCCCTTTCCCGCTCTCTCCCTCTCTCCAAATAAATAAATAGACTCTAAAAAAAAAAAAAAAAAACCAACAAAGTAAGATTAAAGAGCTGAGTCACACAAACTTCTATAAAGACTCATCTATTCCAACAGGTATGCAATTAGATATGTGTCTAAAAATGTCATATATAATGTAAGCAATTATATACCAGCTACAGTGTAAGCTCTTCTCATATAATCCTCTCGAGAGAACAAGCTTAACTGATAGGTTTTATTTTTTATCATTTCCTTCTTAACAGATAAAGCACACCATTTGCAATTCACTACTAACTTGAACTTCCTAGACCAAATCCTCCACTGCGACCTCGGAAACCACCTCTTCCACCTCTTCTGGATGACCCTGAAGCTTCTGAATCATTTCCATCTTGATAGCCTATAATATGAAAACACACACAAGAACAACACAAAATAACAACAAAGAAATCTTGGAGAAATGGTGTCCAAATTTATTTTAAGCCTTGCATAATTCAGTAACTTTACATATTTTAAGGCATTAATAGTTACTAAAAAGAAATGCCATATTTGACCTATAAATGTTCAACTTTGGGGCACCTGGGTGGCTCAGTTGGTTGAGCGTCCGACTTTGGCTCAGGTCATGATCTCGCAATCTGTGAGTTCGAGCCCCGTGTCCGGCTCTGTGCTGACAGCTCGGAGCGTGGAGCCTGCTTCAGATTCTGTGTCTCCCTCTCTCTCTCCCCCTTCCCCCACTCATACTCTGTCCCTGAATCTGTCTGTCTCTCTCTCTGTTAAAAATAAACATTAAATGTTCAACTTCACTACCATAAACAGATATAGCTACAATTTAAAAAAAGAAAAAACCCACTGCTTTCTGAGAATCAAAACGAAAAATAACCAGAGGTAGTTAGTTGGCTGGCTCAGTCAGTAGAGCTTGTGACTCTATTCCAGAGTCTTGAGTTCAAGCCCCACATTGAGATGAAGAGTTTATTTGAAAAAAAAATTTTTTTTGACGAAAAAACTGTCACTTGCAAAACACTGAAAATTACCACAAATGTATCATTAACAACATTTCTACAACGCACAGAAGCATTAGATAAATCTAGGCTTACATTTGTTCTTTACAGAAAACAGTAAAACATCTTACTCAAAGCAGAGACATATAGACATATACAAAGCCTGACTTCCTACTATAAACACTTTAAATTCAATTAAATACCAAAAATCAGTATAAATATTTCAAGTAACATATGATCCCACCTAAGGCAGAACGAGGTCAATTCAAAACCAAAACGTCAACTGGACAGAAAATAAAGAAAGTGAGATTCAGTTTATGAACTTGCCACTATTTACAAACAAACTTCTCAATAAAGGTAAAAATTCTACCTGTATTTCTTGATACTGAATTATATGTGTTTTTAAAGCCTATTTATAAAATAGAGCAGACTTAATTCAAGGTAGATTCATGGTGATACATCTACAACCTCAAACTTAGATTCCTCAAATCTAGCAACAATCTCTTTATCAATACTTATATCCACCTTTTCTAAATTATTTATTTGTGCCTCTTTATCTTTGAATAAACCTTGTTAGAGTTTATCTCTTCTCAAGAAACAGTTTATTTTTTTGACCCACTTCTTTTAAAGGTATGTTACTTTGGTGTGAGCACATGAATAATAAAATGAAAACCTATAGACCTACTAGCCAGCTTAAAACTAAAAACGTTCCCAGGGCACCAGGGTAGCTCAGCTGGTCCAGCCCAGTCCAACTTCAGCTCAGGTCATGCTAAGTTCATGGGTTCAAGGCCCAAGTCGGGGTGTGTGCTGACAAGCGTGGAACCTGCTTCAGATCTGTCTCCCTCTCTCTCTGCCCCTCCCCAGCTTATGCTGTCTCTCAAAAATAAATATATTAAAAAAAAAAAAACTAAAAATATTCCCAAGACCTAGGGAGACCATGTATAGTCTTTCACCCTATGTTTCCCCCTTCCTCAACCAATATCCTGAATTGTTTCTCATTTCCTTGCTCCTATTTTAATTTTACCAACTATGTGCATATCTTTATGCAACATATTGTTCAGTTTGTGTTTGAGCTTTATATAATGGAATCTTATAGAATATGTATTTTTTATCTTGCTTCCTTTTATTCAACTTTTTGTTGATGCATACTTCATTCACTTTTAGTGCTGAATAACACTCCACTGTATCTGTTTCATTCATGTCTATTATCTTTTTAACTTCCTTCTACTGAGTTTAATTAAATAAGTTGAATACATTAATTTCTTTTCTACTCAATGCATTTAAGACTACAAACATTCTTCAAAAAGTCAGCTGCTTTAGCTGTATCCCTTAAGTTTTGATGTTTTTACTGTCCATTCAGTTCTAAATACTTTATTATTTCCATATGAATTTTCAGAAATTGAGAAATTCAGTTTCCAAACCACAAGGGTTAGGCTTTTCATTATGGATTTCTGTTTTCACAATACTTTAACAAGAGGACATAGCATACGATAAATTCTACAGTATATTTTGAGACTTCCTTTTGGCCTTAATTTATGGCGAAATTGTATCTATTTTCTAGATGCTGTAAAAGAATGTGTAAAAGAAGGGTGTGTATTATTCCAAACAGAAATATTAAATCAGGCTTAATAACTAGTATTCAAATCTACTGTAGTCTCTATAGTCTTACTCATTTCTGGTCTGCTCATTCTATCAGTTTGTAACGGAAAAATGGTTTAAACCTAAGATTAATGGTTTAACTAGAATTTGCAATTTTTTTCCATGTAATTATGTCTACTTTTGCTTTATATACCTAAGAATATATTGTTAGATTTCAAACCATGTTCCAAACTGTAATATTTTCCCAGTGAACATGCCTTTTATCATTAGGTAATTACTTCTTTATCCCTAATATGTCTGCTTTAGTCTATTTTGTCTCCTATTTCTATACCAGCTTTTGGGGGTTCATACTGGAATGACATTTTGCTCTTTATTTGCAACTCTGCATTGAAATACATGTAACTATACACATATTATGATTACTGACATTGATTTCTTACTTCTTTCATCCTCTTTTGTGTTTTCTCTTTCCTGAGTTTTTTTCAACTTTTTTTGTTCTTTCTGTCCTTCTATTAGATTTCCCAAATGCTACATTTTATGCCTTTACTGATATCCTTCAATCTCACCATGAATATTTTATAAATATTTAAATTAGGGGAATCTGGGTGGCTTAGTCAGTTAAGCATCCAACTTCAGCTCAGGTCATGATCTCACAGTTCGTGGGTTTGAGCACCGCATCAGGCTCTGGGCTGACAGCTCAAAGCCTGGAGCCTGCTTCAGATTCTGGGTCTCCCTCTCTCTCTGTCCCTCCCCCTGCTTGTGCTCTCTCTCTCTCTCTCAAAAATAAATATCAAAAACAAATTTTTTAATAAAAAATAAATTATCTTCAACCTTGTCTATTTACTACAAAGTCCTGCCCTTCTACTGGATTTCCTCCACTAGTGAGTTATACATTATGTACTTTTTCTTATTATCTTTCAGTTTTACCATTTTTAAGAAATCCTGAAATTAGTTTCAATCCATTCTCTTTCCTACTGAGGTGACAAAGAACTAAAGTCTTTTCATTTGTTAGTATGTTGGTTCTTTGTTTCTAAAACACCTAAATTAATTACCATCATTTATTACTATCTTCTACAAGCAATACTTACTTAGGCTTACCAAGATGCTTACCATTTTTAAAACATGTGTTTATTTAGTTTTGTTCATCATTGCTTCCTACTTCTTGTTGCAGTTTCCTCTTACTAGTAAATATGATTTAGTAGTTATTTCCTTAGTGGTATGACAGTACTAAACACTGTCTTTATCTCAATGGTATTATTTCTCTCTGATAACTAAATTTTCTGGATATAACAGTTCAGATTCAGAACTATTCTCCTCAGAATTCTACATTCTCCTCTATTCTGATCTCTACCTTTATTGGAAAAAAAAAAAAACGCACAGAAGTTCTGCTATCAATCTAATGTTCTTTTACAGGTGGATCAGTATTTTTTCTGATAGTTCAAAATATTTCTATCTTCATAATTTTGCAATTTCAATACACAAATAGGGGTGTAAGTTTTTTTTAATTCTCTCTGTAATCTTGTGCCTCCTTAACTCTAGAAAAGTCTCTGAACTATTCTTTGAATAGTATTCTTCCCGTCCCTCTTTCATCTTCTGTGTTCTTTCCTCAGGAGATATAGAGACATATGTTAGAGTAACAGAGCTTCTTATTTTATCTTCCCTAAATGATATCTTCATGTTTTCCATTCCCAAGTTTAGAGAATTTCTTCAGATCTCTATATGGACTCATTTATTCTACTCATCTTTAATCTGTTTAATCCATTCATTATGCTCCCAATCACTACTGCTTTCTGTAAATTCAATTTGGTTCCTTTTCAAAACTAGCTTCTCTGCTGAGCCAACGATTATAAAATGACTCAGTACTTCCAGTACCAAAGCTTAATAATTCTGTACACAAGAGAAACACAAACATTTAAATGAAGATGCTTTCCTTTTCCTATAACTAATGCCAATTTCCAGTTATGTAAGAAGTCTAATAACTTGAGGTAAAAATAACATGGATGTTACATACAATTAAAAATCTGCATGACCTTCTTGTTTGAAGGTAGGGACACTATGTATCCCACATGGTCATAAAAATAATTTGTTTTTAAATAAAGAGGTTAAAAGGTAAGTAAAGCACTACAGAAGTTACAATGAATGAACTAGATCTACACTTTCAACATATAAATCTTTAAAAACAAGGAATAAAAAAAGTCACAAAAAGAGGGAGAGTGCTTGGCTGGCTCAGTCAGTAGAGCATGCAACTCTTGATCTCAGGGTTTTAAGTTCGATTCCCACGTTGGGTGTAGAGATTACCTAAAAATAAAATCTTAAAAATAAGTCACAAAAAGGTATAATAAATTTTTATCAAAGTATGAATATGAAATATATACACACACCAATGTTAAATTAACTCTGGGAAGAAGAAGATATAAAATATAAAGGGAAGATGAATCTTCCAACAATTATGTATCTTTTTATATATGAAATATACATGACAAAATGTTCCTGTTAAATCCAGGTAGTGGTATTCAAGTGTTTGTAATAGAATATTCTGTGCTTTTCTGAGTTATTGAAATATTTCAAAATTTACCACTTTAAAAGTCACTTTTCATAAATAACATTAATTTTTTTAATGTTTATTTTTGAGAGAGAGAGAGACAGAGAGCAAGTGGGGGAGGGGCAGAGAGCGAGAGACAAAGAATCCAAAGCAGGCTCCAAACTCTGAGCTGTCAGCACAGAGCCCAACGCAGGGCTCCAACTCACAAACCATGAGATCATGACCTGAGCCTGAAGCCGGACGCTTAACGAACTGAGCCACTCAGGCGCCCCAACATTAATGTATTTTTAAAGGTGACACATTAGTCCTTCCGTGAGGTGCGTTCTGCATTTCATAAGGGACAGCTGACAAACGCTTACAGCTCTTAATGATGTCTGGTAACAATCCTCAAAAAGGCGTAACTTTATAAATCATTTAAACTTCGGGTAAAAGAAATATAAACATCTTTTCTTCATTTAAGAAAGTACTTACCATAAATTTAGTGAGGTCACTCAACCTTCAATATATAAAATTCAATTATATTTCTATATACCATTCTATGTACAAAATGAAAATTTTTAAATGATATTGATCAATGACATCAGCAAAAATGGCAAAGTAACAAACTCCATATTCTGCTACTCCAAAAAAAGAAAAAAAAATGGACAAAAATTGTCAGAATAAAAATTTTCCAAAATGAAAGTTAATCAGACTTGCAGTAACCCAGAGAATATTTTAAGCTGATTCTCAGAACGGTGAACTCTGTGGCATATTTCAACTTACTTCAGTCCCATCTCCTGGCAATTCCACTTCTAGGCATATATCCCAAAGATGCAAAAACAACGACTCCAACAGATAAACATATATGAATGTTCATACGAGCATAAGAGCATTTTATATATACAATGGATAATTATTCAACCATAAAAAGAAAAGTTCTTTGTTCTGACACATACTACAACATGAACATTGAAAACGTTATGCTAAGTGAATTAAGCCAGACAGAAAAGGGCAAATGTCTTATGACAGTTATCAGGACATGCCAATCAAAACCATAATGAGATACCATTCTACACCCACAAGGATCACTACTACCGAAATGACACACAATAACAAAGACTGGTGAGGGTACAGAGAAGTTGGGACACTCCTACATTGTTGGAAGGAATGTAAATTGGTGCAGCTGCTGTAGGAAACAATTTTTCAGTTTCACTCCTAAGTATGTACACCAAAAATGAAAACACATGTTCACATAAAACTTGTACGCAAATATTTATAGTAGCATTAGTCATAATAGCTCAAAAGTGGAAAGAACCCAATAATCCATCAGGTGATGAACAAACAGAACATGGTACACTGTGAATTATTAATTAGCCATTAAAAGGAATTAAGTACCATCACATGCTACAACATGGACAAACCTTGAAAACATCATGGTAAGTAAAGAAGACACAAAAAAACCACATATTATATCATTTCATTTACATAAAGTCCAGAATTGGCAAATCCATAGCTACAGAAAGTCAGTTAGTGGTTGGGTTGCTAAAGGATGGAGATAAAAGGGAAATGGGATGAATTGCTAATAGGCACAAGGTATTTGGGGAGTGGGGAGAAGGAAATGTTCAGGAATTAAAGAGTGATGATTTGACATACAACACAGTGAATATACTTAAAACTACTGAATTATACACCTCAAAATGGTGAAGCTTATGTTATATGACAAATTAGATAAATAAACATAAGTATCACAAAATATCAAATACTAAAGTAAAGAAAGACGTATAAACACTCACTAGTGAAAACTGCAAAACATAGGAAAAACTCAAGATTTACGATGGGGATATTCAGGAATTGGAAGCACCAATATTTGCAAAGATGGCCATTCTCTTCAAACTAATCTACAGATTCAGTGCAATCCCCAAAATATCCCATTAAGTTTTTTCCTGGAAATTGATAAACTGAATCTGAAAGTCACATGGAAATGCAAAAGACTAACAATAACCCAAGTAATACTGAAGAACAATAAACTTGGAAGACTTACACTACCAGATATTAGGACATATTATGAAATTACACTAATTTAGGCTATATGATAAAGGTGTGAAAATACAGAAACTGACCAATGGAAAGGAACCAAGTCCAGGAATAGTTCCACATAAATACTGTCACCTGATTTAGGACAAAGGCAGCCTAGCAGTGGAGAGTGGAAGGGAAAGTCTTTCAGAAAGTGATACCGGATCAACTGCACACCCTTATGGGGAATATAAATGGACCTTGATCCCTATCTTACACCATATAAAAAATGAAGTCCAGATGAATCACAATCTGAATGTGGAAGCTAAAAAAGTAAAATTTAACAAGAACAAGAGAAGACAGTATCTCCATTACTTTAAAGGGAGCAAAGAGTCTCCAAATATAAATGTTATCCAAGAGTTATTTTTATTGTTCTTGCAAATTTTCTGTGTTTATTTGCAAATAAAAAGGTAAAAATAGACACCCCAAAAAAAGGTGGCAAAAAACTTCAATCAGCACTACACAAAAGATGATGTGCAAATCGCCAGTAAACATACGATGCATTGCACATTTTATTAGCGCATCAAGAAAAGGCAAGTTAAAACCACAATGAAATATATCACCACAGACTTAACAGAATGGTTAAAATTAAGAAGAAAATACCAAGTGAGGTGAGGATGTGGGAGTGTACCTCAGTATATTTATCTTGAAAACATTTGACAGTAAAAAAAATATACAAAATCTATGAGCCAACAATTCTATTTCTGAATATATAACAGTATCACCAAAAGCAATGTACTGGAATATCCACAGCAGCAGTTTCAAAATAGTCCAAAATTGGAAGACATCCCAACAGCCATGTACTGTTCTGTACAGCAGAACAGTAAAACAAAAGAATCTATATAGTAATGATAATGATTACAACTGCAACCAACACTATGATTGCATCTCACAAACACATTAAGCAGAAAGAAGCTGGAGACAAAACAGCATGTTGTATGATTCCATTTATATTAGGTACAAAAACAGAGAAAATTAATCTGTCCCGCCAAAAGTCAGAATACAAATTACCCATGTGGTGGGCAACTTGCTACTGAGTGAATATGATCATAAAAGGCGCTTTTGAGGTGCTAGTAATTTCTACTTCTTGATCTGGATGCCTATGAACATGTATGATGCATGCACACGTCTGGTACTTTATGTCATATTTCAATATAAATTTAAATACACTTCTATTTATGCACACATACTTGTATTTACTCACCACCATGTGCACGCTTTCCCTACCTTCAAATGTATACAACTCCAGAGAACAGCGATCAGGAATACCCAAAAATGACTGTTTCCCTGTGAGTCACCCTGTATTAGTCAACAGGCCAGGATCAAGCACATAGAGCTTTTGGCTTCTGACTGCATCCCATAAGTATGAGTTAAGTAGATTTAAAGAGAATAGTGAGGAAGATACTCACTGTTCTGCAGAAAACAACCAAAAATTTAAAACTAAGAGCAATACTTTAGGAATATTAAGTGTTAAAATTGCTTGTTAAAGTAAAAGCAATTCTAAAAGGGGAGTCTGGCTTTTACTTAAATTTCCTTGCCATTATTACATGTCCCCCTGCAATTATCATTAAAAAATTTATGAGGTAAATAGCCATCCCTCATTCACCACCAAATTCCTCCCTACCTCACAGCCCTAAGAAGGTTATACTGAAGTCCACAAGTCCTAGCTTCACTAGGGAGCGTGGGCTAACTATTCAATAGGGAAGGAAAAAGCCGTTCCCAAGTTATGGTGAAAATACTAATGTATCTGATTATTATATAGTTCCTAAGGATAAACTCTTTTAATATAAGGAGATTTAATATCTTTTAACGTAAGGATTTTTAGTAATTTTTATCCATTTTATAAGTTCACTATGTGTTGTTGAAATATCAAAAATAAAACCCACATGTCTACCCATAAATGATTATCAAGAATTAAGCATGGTAATGTTCATACCATCTCACCTCAACTTCATCAGAGGCAGGATTAGCAGAGTATGATAGAGCACTGCCAGACTTGAACAAAGAATAATCTACAATTTCTTCCCTCTCCCTCATCTCCAAATACTCTATTCAGAGACAATGACATCCCAGTTCATATATATTGTGAATGGCCAGAACTCATAGTCCCTATTCTGTACTTCATAACACATTCTGGAGATCTTCAGGGAAAGAAACCCAATGACATTAGAAAATGTAAGTACAAACTGTTCCAAAATATGGTCCTTACCGCCTCTCTTGGAAAATCCTCTGTTCCGTGTTTGATTATCTTCACAGTCATTACTAGATTCTTGAATAAAAATTTAACATGTGAGTAGTATCTAAATAATTAACTTTAAAGGTGAAATATCTAAATAGCACTGTCACAGGACAAATTAGTGAAAAAATATTTTCTTAAAGTAAAATAACATTTTAATTCTTGAAACAATTTTAGCAACAAATATAAAGACATTATTCAGTTAACTCCCTATACAAATCATTTAATATATCTAAATGTTAAATGTTAAGCATACAATTGAGAACTCACTTTTTACCAAGTGCCACACACAAGCCAAAAAATAGGAATTTCAAAATGTTAGTAGGACTAAAAATGGTTTCAGAAACATCTAAACTATTAAGTAGTCAAGTGGTTCTGAAATGTCAGCCATAGGCCACTAGAAATACATGGCTATTTTTTTTTATAATGCTATCAATATTTCTGTAATTTGCCTTTCTTAATAAACCTCAGACATTAGAGGCTTTTTTTAATGCTAACTTTTCCCTAATCATCCTAATGAAAGAATTTGCAGATATCCCATCTTTTCTGTTTTTAGTGACATTATCAAATAACATTACCACAGTTTTTAAATAGAGAATAACTACACTGAAGGCTAAGAATGAGCTAGAAAGTGGTTAAAAGGAAATTCCTAGAACCCACCCCCAGAGATGTTTATTTTGAAAGAATAGGTGAGAGCAACAAATGATTAATTTTTCAAAATTTAAAAATATGTTACTAATATGACCTTTAGTAATAACTTTACAAAACTCTTTCTAGAAAACTCCAACAAAGCCACATTTGGGAAATAAAGAAATGGCTTATACATGTCATGAAATGTTTAAAATCTGAGAAGTTTAAGTCACAGTAATGTCATCAAGTGGCTAGACAGCTTAGAAGCTATCAGTTAAGTTCCTTGCAAAAATGCTAATTTAACAATTAGTATTGTTCTATAAGAAATAACCCAGAGCTCTTGTTGCAGGCTCCTACTTGAAATGAAGTCAACAACTACCAAACATTCCTTAAGAACAATCTAGGGCGCCTGGGTGGCGCAGTCGGTTAAGCGTCCGACTTCAGCCAGGTCACGATCTCGCGGTCCGTGAGTTCGAGCCCCGCGTCAGGCTCTGGGCTGATGGCTCGGAGCCTGGAGCCTGTTTCTGATTCTGTGTCTCCCTCTCTCTCTGCCCCTCCCCTGTTCATGCTCTGTCTCTCTCTGTCCCAAAAATAAATAAAAATGAAAAAAAAAAAAAAGAAAAAAAAAAAAAAGAACAATCTAACAACCAGACAACTTTCTAGAAAGCAGGATTTAATACTACAAGGGAACTTAACAAGAAGGAAAAAATTGGGGAAAGGTTAGCACACCCTGGAATAATGATGACAGCTAACACTTATTGCCTTATATGAAAAAAAAAACAACCTATGAATTAATTTGAGAAGTGAGAAGGAGAAAGAAGTCTCACATTATTTTTGTCCAATTATTCCCCTAAAATAAATCTATATTTTGACCACACTGGGAATTAAAATAGCCTAATGGCATTAGGAGAAGTTGGGTGAAGGGCACAATTATATTAGCAGAGGGGTGAAGGAAACACTCTAACTTGTTAACTCTAACTTTCTAACTTGTTGTAAGTCTCAGACTATTTCAAAATAACAAGTTATTTTAAAAAATCACTGTATGGGAATGCAAGCTGGTACAGCCACTCTGGAAAACAGTATGGAGGTTCCTCAAAAAAACTAAAAATAGAACTACCCTATGACCCAGCAATTGCACTACTAGGTATTTATCCAAGGGATACAGGTGTGCTGTTTTTAAGGGACACATGCACCCCAAGGTTTATAGCAGCACTACCAACAATAGCCAAAGTATGGAAAGAGCCCAAATGTCCATTGATGGATGAATGGATAAAGAAGATGTGGTATGTATGGTATGTATGTGTGTGTGTGTGTGTGTGTGTGTGTGTGTATATATATGTATGTATATATGGTATGTATGTGTGTGTGTATATATGTACATATATACATATATACATATACATACACATACATACATATGTGTGTGTGCATGTATACATATATATACATATACATACACATACATATATACATATATGTGTGTATATATATGTACATGTATACATATACATATATATACACACACACATACATACCATACATACATACATACAAGGGAGTACTACTCAGCAATCAAAAAGAATGAAATCTTGCCATTTGCAACTACATGGATGTAACTGGAGGGTATTATGCTAAGTGAAATTAGTCAGAGAAAGATAAATATATGACTTCGCTCATATGAGGACTTTAAGAGACAAAACAGAAGAACATAAGGGAAGGGAAACAAAAATAATATAAAAACAGGGAGAGGGACAAAACATAAGAGACTCATAAATATGGAGAACAGAGGTTTACTGGAGGGGGTGTGGGGGGGGGGATGGGCTAAATGGGTAAGGGGCATTAAGGAATCTACTCCTGAAATCACTGCTGCAGTATACACTAACTTGGATGTAAATTTTAAAAAATAAAGTTAAAAAATAAAATCACTGTAGAGTTAGAAGATAAAGCCAAGGATAAAAAAGAGAGATTATCCCAACATCAGCTATGACCACATTATATTATTAATTACATAAAAATCACTAAAACTGTATAAAATATGTAACTTAAATAAAATATAAAGACACTTTAAACATATAAACATAAATAACACATAATACATTGATTATATAAAACATATCAAATATATATTATTAGTATGCAAAAATGTCACATATATTATAGCATTTTATATAAATAATATCACAAAATTATTAAAAATTAATAGTAATAACAGAATTCAGTATAGTTTAGCACTGTTCTAAATGAATAATATGTACTAACTTTTTAAATCTTCACAAAAACCTTATGAAATGGGTATTATCATCTTTTATCAATAGATAAAAGCTATACCAGCTAGAGGAAACAAGACTGCAGGGCAAATAACAACCACAAAAGATGCTATTCATTTGCATGCAGAGTAATAGCTTCTATCATGATATTAAAATCTGTTCCTGGGCTTGCCAACAACAACTGTAAGAACAAAAGAATTCAATCCATATATATGTGGGGTTTTTTTGGGTTTTTTTTTTTTTGTTTTTTTTAAGGGGACATAAGCTTGAGAACAGAAGAAAGAAGATGAAAGAGAAGAAAGCAGACCATTTTAGAGGAAACAAGTTCTCTCAGGTGCCAGGAGAAACTGGACTTTGTGCTCAAAAGCACAAATTGGTTAGGTGAACATGATCTTGAAATATGAACTGATTTAAAAATGGGAGATTAGGTAGAACAAAAATGGAAAAGAATAAAAATTGTTTTTTTTCTTCTGTCAAATATTACTTCTATGTTATGTACATTTTCATTTGAATAAGATATGAAAAAATGCAGAGACAATTAGGCAGGATGAGACTGACGACAGTTTAGGGAAACAGTCTTATTAGAGATATTAAAACCCCATCTAACTCCAAACAGGTTTTAAGGTGATCATTCTAGGCTTGGTATTGATTTTGAGAATCACTGTTAAGAGTATAAAAAGATTAGGTCTCAAATAAATCATGAAGATGGATGGCATTTACTGTTTACCATGAATGTGTGTGGTACTAAACTTCATACTTTCACACACATTTTCATTAAGTTTGCCTAACAACCTTTTAATATGATGGCCTCCACTCTGCAGAATAGCAAATTGTGGCTCTGACAAATTAAGCAACTTGCTCTGTCATTTAACTAGGTCACAAAGCAGGACCAGGAAACAAAGTTGCAAATCCAAAATGTATTATGTCATTATGTTTCCATAGATAAGTGATTACCAAACAAAATGACATCAGGATCACCAGGCAGGCTTTTTAAATACAGGTTCCAAGGCCTCATCCAAATCTACTTAATCAGTAGAAAGCACTATTAATTTTTATAATCTATCTTCTGATAACACTACTCTACTCTCATCATTCTCTTTACTCCTCCAAACCAGTGTGTCAGTACTTTTGATAGAAATGCCTTGATAGCAGCAGTCATCTACATACTCATGAATCTTTTTCCACTGTCAAGAATTATGTAAGTCTGAATAGGGATCTGCATGTCCCAAACTCTATGTGTACATGGACATGGAGTTTTGATTCTTAACTTGTTCTTTCTATTATCCCCTTTTTCTTAAGGTAGCAAACCATTCAGAAGTCGTACCTCATAGACTAAGTCAAATGGCAATAGGCCAAACTAGGATGCCTGAATTCTTGGTCAGTGCTCTGGTTATAATTGCTGTATGAAAGTGGGTTTGAATAAATTAGAACTGAAAATCACTGTGACACTTAATCCTAGTTTTCCCTTTAGCATGTACTCTGAACATTCAATTTTATTTTTTTTTTAATTTTTTTTTCAACGTTTTTATTTATTTTTGGGACAGAGAGAGACAGAGCATGAACGGGGGAGGGGCAGAGAGAGAGGGAGACACAGAATCGGAAACGGGCTCCAGGCTCTGAGCCATCAGCCCAGAGCCTGACGCGGGGCTCGAACCCACGGACCGCGAGATCGTGACCTGGCTGAAGTCGGACGCCCAACCGACTGCGCCACCCAGGCGCCCCTGAACATTCAATTTTAAAAGCCGCTACAAAAAACATTAAACTTACGTCTCCAGAAACCAGAGCTATCACCTTCTTCAAACTTGTTGTTGGAAAAACCTATACAAAATAGAAAATTAAACTTGCAAATTTCTGAAAACAATTACCTGTATCTCTGTGGTAAACAAACCAAAAGACAAAGGGCAAAAAACAGCAAAACAAGTGCTACTTGTTATGATGCCCCTTTAATACAGGATAAACTACACAGAAGTATAAATATAAATACTGAATAAAAACTCACACGGGTTGGGGGGCACCTGGATGGCTCAGTTGGTTAGGCAACCGACTTTGGCTCAGGTCATGATCTCACAGTTTGTGAGTTGGAGCCCCAAATCAGTCTCTGCGCTGACAGCCCAGAGCCTGGAGCCTACTTCAGATTCTGTCTCCCCCTCTCTCTACCCCTCCCCTGCTCATGCTCTGTGTCTCTCTGTCTCTCAATAATAAATAAATGTTAAAAAAAAAAAATTTTTTTTTTAAACTCACATGGGTTGGGTAACAATTTCTGCCTTGTGTCAATTAACTAAGGTAAAATGTCAGCCAACGTTATAGCATCTCAGATGTCATATATTCTTCTATATTATATGGTCAAACTAGGGCTATATATCAACATAACACACTACATACTTTCTATTCAAAATATCAAATGTTTTAAAACCTTCAATCTCTTCATTTGCCAGAGGACAATATTACTCAATTATAATCCAATAATCAGTAATTTTTCCCATCTCAGTAATAAGGAAATTCTTCTAACATTTTTTATTTTCAGCAAGTTTTTTTTACATCTTTCATTTAACTCTACTTTCAGATTTCTCATATAATAAAAACCTGTACGTAGATTTACGTGTCTCTGGAACATACAGATATGTCTCTAAAATTAATTTTAAAAGGATCTATCAGTAATATTTCATAAAATTTTTAAATGTTGAATCTTACTAAAATTATCTTTAGTGCAAAGACATTCATGGAATAATATACCTTAAAATTAAATGTCAATATAAGATGCCTGTCAATCAGTATTTAAGCAAAATTATAAAATATGCTTATATTAAATGATGGCTTCTGCAATACAGAGACTAATCACTTTGACAGGTATTAAATTTATATGCAGAATGTATATATAAAGTCACTTAATATCTCACGTACAAAATAATCTAACATCCCTTTTAACACAGAAATCTAATACACAATTATGATATAAAAGTAAGTACCCTATAGCTTCAATGTGTAATTAGATGAAAAGAGTTTTTCCTTGAAAAGATAATTTCCAAATAAAGATAATCTATACAGAAATAGCATATTCCATAAAACCTAAGTTTTCAGTTATTTAGTTCATGGCAGTATTTGCAATCTTTTAAGTTGGTTCAGAAAGGATTATAATCTATCTACTACCCTCCACAACTGACCTTTCCCAACATTCAACCCTCTTCAATTGTCTGGTTTCCAAAATGCTTGGTAAAGTCATCCATCTTCACATTATCAGTCTTGATCTTAAGTTATGCTCCAGTTCTGATATACAGTTTTTAGTTTTTAAGAAAAAAAAAATGTAACTTCGAAGCTACTACTGGTTCTTTGCTCAACTCAAATTTACCTTTTGAAGTATATAAGATGGATCTCTTGCTGGGGGCCATAGGGGAAGAGTCTTGAGTACAGGAAAAAAAAACTAGGGCTCACTCAAACTGTGATTATAAGATTATCGTCAGCAGTTTACCTCTGTTTCCAAAACTCTTTCCAACTCCAAAGCCACCCACTGTGGATGTATTCTCCCTTTTACTAGACTCGCCAGCATCTGAAAATTCAGACAGAGTTAAAACTCTTTAAAACATATAACTAACTGTGCCATCAAAGACTAGAAATTAAAGGACTCCTTGAGATTGCTTAAAAATAAAATCTTTTTTAAAAAAAAAAGGAGGAAACCTTGCTGGGTCTCTTGACCTCAGAGTTGTAAATTCAAGTCCCATGTTGCATGTAAAAATTACTTAAAAATAAAATCTTCAGGGGGTGCCTTGATTGTGCAGTTGGTTGAATGTCCCACTCTTGATCTTGGCTCGGGTCATGATCTCATGGTTTGTGGGTTTAAGCCCTGTGTGGGGCTTTGCGCTGATGGTGCCAAGCCTAATTGGGATTCTGTATCCCCTTTTCTCTGCCCCTCCCCTTCTTATGCTCTTTCTCTCTCAAAAAAATAAAAAAAAAACAAAAAAAACCTTTAAGTAAATTATTTAATTTTATTTTAAATAATTAAGTTTTATTTTTATTTTTTTAATGTTTACTTATTTTTGAGAGAGACACAGAATGCCAGCAGGGGAGGGGCAGAGAGGGAGGGAGACACAGAATCTGAAGCAGGCTCCAGGCTCTGAGCTGTCAGCACAGAGCCCAACGTGGGGCTCAAACTCCCAAACCGTGAGACCATGACCTGAGCCAAAGTTGGATGCTTAACCAACTGAACTATCCAGGTGTCCCTATTTTAAATGAATCTTTAGGGTAAAGGTACCTCCAAGGATAGGGAGAAACAAATATAAGAACTTATAAAGATATAATATGCTTCAACTTTTTATAAAAAATTCATGTTATAATATTAAGGTAAAACCATAAATATACTACTGGTGAAATACAGCTTTCTATTAGTTGTTATTTCATGAATGACTTTTCCTGACTTTTAATGAGGAAATTCAACTGTGATTTTCTGTATATTGAAACCTCACCCTGTATAGAGCCAGCTACTTAAACTTATGCCCCTGTATGAAGGTTACATGCTACTGAACATGTTATATTCTTGTCCGATTTTTTAATTATTACTTATTTATTCTGTTAACATTTAAACTTCTCAATCTTTCCACTTTTAAAATTCAAATTAGGAAGGAACTAGGCAATAAAGAAATAAAAGCTGTGACTGCCACTCCCCTTATCACCTCTCCACTCTTCCAGCGTCTTTACTCATATTATCTTTGAACTTTATCTCCTACCACATAACACTGAGCTCTCAACATTTTAATTCACACCAAACAATGTCCCATGTTCCGCACTGTGAACTTCTAATACTTTGTACCTTCCTGTATACTTCAGCAAGGCATTCCCTGCTTTCATATTTTCCTACCAAAATTCTTCAGCATGGCATTCCCTGTTTTCCTATTTTTTCCTATCAAAATTCCTTTCACACTTCAAAACCCCAGTTCAAAGGCAACCTCATCTGAAGAAGTCTTCTTTCAGACCTCCCGTCATCATCAATCCTTTCTCCACATTCCCACAGCACACTACAACTTTATTTCTTTCCATGTGTTTCTCTATCACTACATTAATCTTTCTGAGGGCAGAGGTGCTAAGGCAAGAAGCATGGTTATTTAGAACAAAACACTAGAACAAAAGACATCTGAAACAACATAAACTGCCACTTCACACTATCACTAGAAAAATTAAAGTGTTATCTTATGGTCTTCATAAATTGTGTCTTACCTATCTGTGTAATATCTTAATACAACTAAGTTAAAGGACCTGCAAAACTTCTAAAGCCACGTGCAAAACTGCGTAAGAGCAATTATCCATATTTTCATCAGATTCTAAAGATGTGTGTGATTCAAGAAGTTAAAGCTATTTATGTTATACTTTATAGAACATAAAAAGGGGATCAATGCTGTATTATAAGCAATTAAGAGACAATTTCAAAAACAAATTACTAGCTATGCAAGTTCTGAGAAAAAAATATCACAGAGGTTGAAACTAAAATAACGGGTTAACAATAACGAAAAGGAGTTATATTAATGGGTCTATGAATTCCCAAGATTGTATGTGGTACAATGGTAACTTTTTTAAGTATTAACATTCAACCAAGAATTTTGATAAGTCTGTTTTTCAACCTAACCCATATGAAATTAACAACGTGTAGTAAAAACTGTCTAAGTGGTGTTTTTCTCATTTAAAAAGCTTTTATTCAGAGATACCAGCTTCCAGTTATGGAATGAGTAAGTCACACAGATGAAAAGTACAGCATAGGGAATATAATCAATGATACTGTTAATAGTGTTGTATGGTAACAGATGGTAGCTACATTTGTGGTGAGCATAGCACAACCCACACAGGTGATGAATTACTTCATTGTACACCTGAAACTAATTCAATATTTTAGGTCAACTATACTTCAATTAAAAAAAAAGAGAAAAAAGTACATTCAATTAATGTAAAACTTTAACAAGATATATAAGTATACTTTCTGAACTTGAAAATTTAAAAATAGTTAATTCAAAACATTTCTGGCTTTGGTAAAAATAAAGTATTTAAACTTTTAAAAAGATTTTTTTCAATAATATTTTGAAATCTACATCAAAAAGTGTCACCTCATCTATTCTAAAATGGGATTTAAAAACATCTACTCAAAAATAAAGTTTTAAAATAAATCCAATATTAAATATTTCTCTAAGTGTAATATTAAGATATTATCTCTAATGTTAGTAATAACTAACAAAACCCACACCTGAACCTCTTGGCAAGATTACATGATTTTTATTCATCAATGCTTCTTACTATGAAGGTTTTAAAAACAGAATATATGTGCATATTTAAGGAATAAATTGGGGCACCTAGGTGGCTCAGTTGGTTAAGCATCCAACTCTTGATTCTGGCTTGCGTGATAATCTCACAGTTCATGGGTTTGAGCCCCATACTGGGTTCTGTGCTGATGGTGCCAAGCCTGCTTGGGGTTCTCTCTCCCTCCTCTCTCTCTCTGCCCCTACCCTACTCATGCTCTCTCTCAAAATAAATAAACTTAAAATTTTTTTTAATAATTATTTCCAAATTATATCAAAATATAGATCCACATGTTAACTATGTTAACTGAATCCAAACAAGAAATTAAGTTTTCCAAATATCAAAGGAAATGCCACACCTTTAGTTTCCAATGAATAAAAATCCTTAGAAGTAAGATTTTTCAACATCTAATGAATTCAAGATTAAATGTTTTGTGTATTTAAAACTACCAATTAGCCCTTATTTATGGCATCTTGTAAAAGAAATAAATGGTCATAAAGATATTTAAATAAATTGGAGGTTCTCATATTTTATCACACTATACTAAAACATAAAGCAGAATACTTTCAGCATTTTAATAACAATCTAAAAATGGGCCATAGTAAGGTGTTCTGCTGTGTCATTATCAGATCACACGGTTGATCTAAAAATAACAATGAAAAGTTTCAACACTGGGAAAATAACCTCTTAATATTAATGACCTAAAAGAAATGCTTCTGTGCTGTCTTGAGGAATTTAAAAAAAAACAGGTTCTTCTCACCCTCATCTGTGAAGTTTTTACCAACATTCCTCCCATGCCAATTGTTGGACATCAATAATCAAACACATTAAGTAGCAGCTCTGTAAAGCAACTATCTTTAATCAATCTAACCAATCTATTTTTATCAATTGAACTATCTCCTACTATCCCAGAAAAGGAAAAAAAAGCAAAAAGAACACTCATAGTTGAAAAAATGATAAACTCATTACCTCAAAGTCTACTCTGCAGAGAGTGAAAACAGATTTAGCTTTGCACTCAACAGCCATAATAGTCTCTATTCATTCTACCATTCAACAGTTGAGAAGTTTTAATGAAAGACAAAGATACTTACCTCTGTTTCCCAAACTCCTCCCAGAAGCAAATCCACTTCTCATGAAATGATCTCTTCCAGAAGGTCCATCATCCATTTCTAAAGCAATTAACATTTTGAAGCAAATCCAAATTAGCATCTGGTGGTACACAAATTTTAAGCCATTCCAATGTACCACCCACAGGACAAAGGAGAATTATATAAATCAATAAGAAAAACAAACAGCCTAGTAGCCTATCTAAGGGAGTTTTCCAAAAGAAAAATAAATGGTAACTAAAGCTTACTCAACTAAACAGAATGGAAATCAAAGGAAGGAAATAGCTTTTTTCAACCACATGACTGACTGGAAAACAGTTTTAAGTTTGCTAATAACAAAACCAGTCAAAGACATAGGGGAACAAGAACAAATCGTATACTATAGTGAAGCTATAAATCAATCTTAATCCTAATTTTAAAAGAGTATACTTTTTGAAAGTATATTAACTTCTCCTCTGGATAAACAAATCAAACTGTCATATAGAAATTGAATCAATACTTACATCTCTACATCATGCCTAAACAGTTTTACAGGTGAGCTCTACCAAATCTCAAAGAACAAATTATTTCAATTTTCTACAACCATTCCTGGAAATAGAGGAATTATTCCCCAACCCATTCTACCAAGTGAACATAATTTTGACATGACAAGGAAAACTCTCACAAGTAGATGCAATATCTCCAAAACAATTATTAGCAAAACAACCCCAAAGGAAACTGAACAGACAAAACATTATGACCAACTTGGGTTTTTCCCCATATGCAAGGGCATTTTAACATCACAATGTCTTCAAAAGGTAATTAACAACATCAACATATTAAAAAGAAAAAACTACCTCCATAGGTCTATGATATAAGTCAACACAATTTATGACTTAAAAACATATACTTAGCAATTTAAGGGATATTCATGGCAGCTTTGTTCATACCAGCAAAAAGGAAACAACTCATATGTGCATCAGTAAGAGAATAAAAATATATGGCACAGTCACACAAGAGTATTACATATGTAAATATGTTCTATAATTTATTATACAGAATTATATATATTGTATATGTGTAGTGTATTCATGTAAGAGTATGATTATAAATGGACCAAAACAACTGTCAACATGGATAAAACTTAAAAAGAAAACTGAGTGAAAAATTCAAATTGCAGAAAAAGACTATATATAGTAAGTTACCATTTTTGTAAAACTCAAGAAGCAATCTTAAATATAGTGTACAGTGTACATATGTAATAAGTTTCTTTAAAAAAAAAACAGGTGCCTGGTGGTTCCATCAGTTGAGGGTCTGACCCTTGCTTTCGGCTCAGGTCATGATCCCAGGATGGTGGGATTGAGCCCCATGTGGGGTTCCATGCTGAACGTGGAGCCTGCTGGAGATTCTTTCTCTCTCTACCACTGTCCCTCTCCCCCACTCATACTCTCTTCATGTTTAATTTTTCTTTAGTAATTTTAGGGATTACTGTTCTCACTTTCAGAAATTTAACTAAGTGCCATCACTGAATTTTATCCAGTTCAATCCCCAACAAAATACATAGGAAGAAAAACATCAGTACAGAAGTCCATAATATAAATAAATGATGAAGCATAGCTATTTTTCTATAGTGCTCTGAACCCTATCAAAACAAATCAAAAGAAATAAAAATAAACTCCATTTAAAATGAAATCAGATTAATGAAAGCAATTCCCACCCAGTGACCAAAGAATATATCTCATATATAGTCACATTTGGACCAGATCCAGGAAGGAGGAGCAAATTTTGAACTTAAAAAAACAACAACTCACATACTGAACCAAGCAAAAGTACCAACAACTATGGGACTTCAGTATGAGTTCTAGTCCTCTATGATCTTCCAACCTTCCTCTGAAATGATCTGCTTAACACAAGGTGAAAAGGTTAAGGGAAGATGAGAAAGACTTTGTGGCAAAGAGTTCTAAAACAACTTCTCATTTTTTAGGGCTACCAGCTGTCCTAACTTCTAATCCCCTTCATTATCCTAAGTAGCTCAAAGACTAAACATTTATAAATCACCAATGTTGGAAGGAAAAAAAAAAAAAAAAAAGAGGTTAGAGTGGCAGAGAGCCAAAGCATAAGAGACTCTTAAAAACTGAAAACAAACTGAGGGTTGATGGGGGGTGGGAGGGAGGGAAGGGTGGGTGATGGGTATTGAGGAGGGCACCTTTTGAGATGAGCACTGGGTGTTGTATGGAAACCAATTTGACAATAAACTTCATATATTGAAAAAATAAATAAATCACCAATGTTGAGTCTTCCATCTAGAGATCACGTAATTATAAAGGTAATGTGCACTGGGGATCTTGTTAAAGTGTAGATTCTGATGCAGTACTTTTGGTTGGAGCATTAGATTCTGTATTTTAAGAAGTTTGCAGGTAACATCAATGCTACTAGTCTGGTAACCACATTCGGAGTAACACGATTTTTATATCCACCAAAAGACAAACCAGAAAATATTCACAGCAGAAATATTCAAAACAGGAAATACTGTAAACTACCCACATGCCCATTAATACAGTTTACAGCACAGTTACAAAGTAGAAAACATATATCCAAGAATAACTCACAACTACTTGTGATAACATGGAGAGAACCTTGAACACAAGAGAATATATAGTTCCATTGTAAATGATTCCAATTTACAGGAAAAACTGATCTGTGCTGCCAGAAATCACAATAGCAGTTACTCCTGGTCAGAATGATGGTGCTTCGAAGGAAGACATAGAAGGATTTTAGAGCTCCACTAATGTTCTATTTTTTGATTTGGGTACTCAACACAGCAGTATGTTTAGTTTATTCAAAACCAGCAAGCTGTACATTTATGATGTGAATCTTACTTTAAAATAGTGAATCTGTGTGTACACTGTGCTTCAATAAAAAAAATTCTTTTTAAAAAAAGAACTTGGTCTACATAGATCTGAGGACAAAGGCAACTAACCTTGTAATTAGCAGGTAATTTCCATGTTCCAGAGGTTATTTTTTTTTGAAAGATGAAAAGCATAAAATCAAAATTAAATTAGGACATGAGAAAAGAAAACTAGAGGCCAATCTTAATAAATTAATCTTAAAGTGCTAAATAAAAAAATTAACATCTCGTTTCACTGAAAACTACAAAATAGCTATGCAGGGTTTATACTAGGAATACAAATTGTGTTCAAGTTTAAAGAACTCCATTTACAACACTACATTAAGAGATTTAAAGGAGACAACAGATACAAGTAATTTTTTTAAAAAAGCATTTATTAACATTCAACTGCCTTTTCTAAACAAAACTAATATTTGACCAGAAGTGGAAAAAAACTTCCTTGGCATGATTTAAAAAACAATTAATGTAAGCCTAAAGCAAACATCATACTTTAATTATAAAAATTTGGGAGCATTAACTGAAATTGAGAAAAGTCTAAATGATTATTATTTTTATTACTATTTAGTGAATGATATGCTTTATTCATTACTTAAGACAACAAAAGGACAAAATCTGTGTTAAGAGATGAAATCTGCATCACACATCACTAGGGAAAAGAGAGCATGTTTAACAGATGTTGCAGAGAAAACTTTATGCAGAAAAAAAATGGATCTCTATTTTACATCATATTCAAAATAAAGGATTCAACTGTACACTTAAAAATGGTTAAGCAGGTTAAGCTTCTTCAACTTCATAAAGACTATCTACAAAAAAACCCAGAGGTAACATCACACTTAATACTGAGAATCTCAAAGCTTTTCCACGAAGATCATGTACAAGTCAAGGATGTGCCCTCTCATCACTCCATTTCAATATCATACTGGAAGTTCTAACTAATGTAATAAGCCAAAAAAAGAAAATAAAAGGTATACATATTGGGAAAGAAGAAATAAAACTCTTTTTTCACAAATGACATTATCATTAATGTAGAAAATCTAAAATACAGACAAAAAATGCCAGGAACTAATATGCAATTATAGCAAAGGATAAGGATACCAGATTAATATACAAAACCAACTGCTTTACTAAATAACAGTAATGAACAAGTTGAATTTGAAAATAAAACACATTACCATTTACATTAGCACTTAAAAAAAAGTGAATAGGTATAAATCTAACAAAATATACAGATCTCTGTGAGGATAACTACAAAACCCTCATGAACAAAAACCAAAGAACCAAATAAATGGAAAGATATTTCACATTCATAGATACAAAAACTATTGTCAAGATGTCAGTTCTTCACAACTTGATCTATAGATTCAATGCTAACCCAATCAAAATCCCAGCAAGTTATTTTATGGATATTGACAAACCAATTCTAAATTTTTATATGGAGACTTTACATTCTATACCTAGAATAGCCAACATAATACTGAAGGAAAAGAACAAAGTTGGATGAATGACACTACCCAACTTCAATAGTATACTATATACTATATTATAAACCTATAGTGATCAAGACAGTGAGGTATTGGGGCGTCTGTGTGGCTCAGTTGGTTAAGGGTCCAACTTCAGCTCAGGTCATGATCTCACAGTTCATGGGTTCAAGCCCCATGTCAGGCTCTGAGCTGACAGCTTGGAGTCTGGAGCCTGCTTCAGATTCTGTGTCTCCCTCTCTCTGTGTGTCCCTCCCCTCCTTGTGCTCTTTCTCTCTTAAAAATAAGTAAATAAAATATTCAAAAAAAGATTTAAAAAAAAGTGTAGTATTGGCAAAAGAATCAATCAATGGAAAAGAACAGAGAACCAAGCAACATCCACATAAATAGGGTCAAAAGGCAGTACAATGGAGCAAAGACAGTCTTCAAAGAATGGTGCTAGAACTAAACACCCACAGGGAGGGAAAAAAAAAGAACACAGATCCAACCTTACACCCTTCACAAAAATTAACTCAAAATGGATCACAGATCTAAATGTACGTGCAAAACTATACAACATCTGGAAGAAAACATAGGAGAAAACATAGATGACCTTGGGTATGGAGATGACTTATTAGACACAACACCAAACGCATGATCCATTAAAGAAACAATTGATAAGCTGAACTTCACTGAAGTTAAAAACTTCTGCTCTGCAAAACGCAATGTCAAAAAAATGAGAAAACAAGCCACACACTGGGAGAAAATATCTAAGAACACATCTGATAAAGGACTGTTAGCCAAAACAAAGAACTCTTAAAATTCAACAAGAAAACAAATCCAATTAAAAAATGGGTCCAAGACGGTAACAGAGACCTCAACAAAAGAGATACACAGATGGCAAACAGGCATATGGAAAGATACTCCACATGATAGGACATCAGAGAAATGCAAATTAAAACATTAAGATGCCACCATATACCTATATGGAAGGCCCAAATCCATTAACACTGAAAATATCAAATGCTAGCAAGGATATATAGCAACAGGAACTCATTTATTTGATGGGAAGGTAAAAGGGTATTGATATTTAGCAAGACAGTTTGGTAGTTTCTTACAAAACTAAACATACTCCTACCATATCATCTAGCAAGAGTGCTCCCTGGTATTTACCCAAAGGAGCTGAAAACTCATATCCACATAAAAACCTGCACATGGTTGTGTTTATAGCAGCTTTATAGCCAAAACTTGGAAGCAATCAATACATCCATCAGCAGGTGAATAAATTTATAATTGTGCTACATCCAGACAACAGCATATTATTCATTGTTTTAAAAAAAAAAAACTGAGCTATCAAGCCATGAAAAGACATGGAGGAAGCTTAAATGCATATTATTAAGTGAAAGAACCCAATGTGAAAAGCCTACATACTGTATGATTCCAACTGTGTGACACTCTAGAAAAGGTAAAACTATGTAGACAGTAAAAACAGCATTGGTTACTAGGGGATAGGGGAGGAAGAGAGATGAATAGGCAGCACACAGAGGATTTTTAGGGCACTGAAAATGCTCTTTTTGATACATGATGGATACATGTCATTATACATTCATCCAAACCCACAGAACATACAACACCAAGAGTGAGCTATAATGTGAACTATGGACTTTAGGTGATTATAAAGTGTCAGTGTAGGTTCAACTGTAATAAATGTACAAATCTGGTTGGGAATGTTGATAATGGGGGAGGCTACGCAGGTGTGGAATAGGTCACATGGGAAATATCTACGCCTTCCCCTCAATTTTGCTATGAACTAAAACCACTCTAAAAAATCTAGTCTTAAAAAATTTTTTTTAATTTAAAAATATCATGGTTAAAATGACAAAATTTACGTTGTATGTTTATTGTACCACAATTAAAAAAAAAAACCACTTCATTTTAACTGCTATAGACCCATGGTCTGGGTTGACCACAAAAGCCCAAATGCAAAGATCTTTTGTGAATCCTGTATTCACTCATACTGAATACACAATGTTCTGATTTGTCACTGAAATAGTTACCATGAATTTTTTTTCTAAAGGACAGAGTCAGATAATTAAAAGCTAAATGTGAAAAGTAAAAAACTCTAACAGTAACAGGTGGTTACTCCTAACGCAGAGGTGACAGAGTTTGATCAAAACTGCAAAAGCATATCAGAAAGTAAAAAAATTAGTTCAATGACCTCACAACAAAATTTTTCAACAATAAGACGCATCACAGACAAAGATGACAGATTACAGTATGGAAGGAAATATTGGCCATGTATAAATCAGAAGAGCACAAAATCTAAAATACAGGAGGAATGCCTGCCAATCAATAAGAGAAACAGAGCATGCATAATAGAAAAATGGGCTAAAAACATGAAGAGGCAACTTACAGGAGAAACCTAAAATATTACCAAACATATGAAGAGATACTTCAGCTGTTAATCAGATAAATGTATTTAAAACAATGAGATTTTACTTTATACCCAATAGGCTGGCTAAATTTAGAAGACTGAATAGTATCAAATATCAATGGAGATATAAAAACCTTTATATCCAACTGATGGGAGTATACACTGGCATAGTTATTCTAGAGAGCAATTATTAAGTATTCAGTCAAATTAAGTACACATACACCCATGACCCTCTAATTCCTCTCCTGCGTCCATTACCCAAAGACATTCTCACTCCAGTCTATGAAGGGATATGTACAGAAATGTTCACCTTTGTGGTAGTGGAGGGTGATAAGATGTATTCTCAGGGTCCATTATGGGAGTGGGGGTGGGGTGTAAATAAAACTTGGAGACAAAGGGTATTAAATACCTTGCAGTAGTTACAAACAATGAAATCAATGATCCATTACAAGTAAGTCTTAAGCATAGTGGTAGGGTGGGAAAGAATGAGATCTTTACCTCAATTACATTTTTCTAAGTTAAAAATACACACATAGAAAAAACAGGCACACAAAACAGCATGTTTTAAAACACACATAAAGAAGAACAGTTCCTTTGGGGGAAAAGAGCACCTGATACTCCCTTACATAAACAGCTCATCTAGGACTAATTCAAATCATTCAAAAAAGGGTAATGAAAAAAATCAGCAAAGACAACATAAGATCTGTGCCATACTGGGGTGCCTGGGTGGCTCAGTCAGTTAAGCGACAGACTTAACTGACTCAGGTCACGATCTCAGAGTTTGTGAGTTCGAGCCCCAAATGAGGCTCTGTATTGACAGCTCAGTGCCTGGAGGCTGCTTCAGATTCTGTGTCTCTTCCTGTCTCTGCCCCATTGTGTCATACAATGAGATAAAGAGGAGGGAATGACAAAAGAGGAAAATTAAATAGGAAACAGAGTTTAAAAAACTTAAATCTTAGGGGCGCCTGGGTGGGTCAATTAAGTGTCTGATTCTTGGTTTCAGCTCAGGTCATGATCTCGTGGTTCATTAAGTTCAAGCCCCACATGAGACTCCATGCTGTCAGCGAGGAGCCTGCTTGGGATTCTCTCTCTCCCTCTCTCTCTACCCCTCCACTGCTTGCCCTCTCAAAATAAATAAACTTAAAAAAATAATAATAATAAAAATAAATAAAAACATAAATCCTCTTGACAAACACTAGCTAATTCCTCTCTAGGGAAACTGCTCTCCCCAACAAAACAGCCTGGCCCTGGCCCCATTACTTGATAGAGGAGCCAAGCACTCAACATGCTGTGTCCATGCACATAAAGTTGATTTCCTACCAGCATTTTTAATGGTCCACTCAAATACAAAAAAAGCAGGCAAGGACAACCAGACTTTGGCCCAGCTGCCAGTAAGAAAGGCTCCCCAAGCAGACACCTAGATTTGGTGCTCGGCACAGGTCGTCAGGCTCTGGCTTGGTGGCCAACATCCAGGATCTTCGTGGGGCAGCACTCCTTTCCTTCATGGAAAGGAGTCTGGGGGTCACGCTAAACTCCAAGTTTAAGTTCTGGACCCTGACATGAAGCAGTGATGCCACTTCTGGGGCTTGTCCATGGCTGTACTCCTGAACAAACTAAGCATGGACCAGGCCAACTCAAAAGTGAGCCCAGCCTGGGCCAGGGGCACCCAAGCGTGGCAGGGGCAGACAAGGGAAAGGAGAGAAATTGGTCTGCTGCCTGCGATGGGTCTTAGAGCTCAGCCAGTTTTACATCATAGTTACTGAATCCATAATAGGTGTTTTAAAAAAATTTAAGATTCTGAGTGGTTGAAATGATGTCTGGCAGCAGCTTAAATATAATTCAGCCTGCTAAGGTGTTACTGTTTGTGTTGAGTATAACAAGCAAGGAAGACAAGTTAGAAGGAATAGGATATGAAAACATAAGCAGAGTAAACATTATTTAATTATTTACTGTTCTGTTTTAATTGTGGTTTAGAGGGACTGGCCATTTATTTTTTTTAAATATCTTATAGACTTTCATATTGACCGTATTTCCTGATTACTTAACAAATTCATCAGATTATTAATTTCAAAACAGCGTCAGAGCACTTGGGTGGCTCAGTCCATTAAGCATCTGACTTCAGCTCAGGTCATGGTCTCGTGATCCCTAAATTCAAGCCTTGTATCAGGCTCTTGTGCTGACAGCTTGGAGCCTGCTTTGGATTCGGTCTCTTTCTCTCTCTCTCTCTCTCTCTCTCTGCCCCTCCCCCCTCACACTCTGTCTCCGTCTCTCAAAAATAAACAAACATTAAAACAAAAACTTTCCAAACAGCGTTAATAGTCTCAACCAAGAAAACATAATTACTAGAGTTAAATACTCAAAAGATATGTGACACCTTTATGGAAAAATTATAAATAAACAGGAGATAACCAGGCCCATATATGGAAAAACTAACTACAGTAAAGATACTTTTTTAAAAAGTTTAGACAGAGAGTGAACTTGTAAGTGGGTGAGGGGCAGAGAGAGAAAGGGAAAAAGAGAATTCCAAACAAGCTCCCTGTTGTCAGAGCAGAGCCTGATGCCAGGCTCAATCTCATAAACTGTGAGAACATGACGTGACCCAAAACCAAGAGCCAGATGTTCAACTGACTGAGCTACCTATGTGCCCCAAAGACACTTTCCTTCCAAGTTAATACATAAATTTACTGCAGTTTTATCAAAATGGCAGTAAGATTTTTCTGAATGTAAATACAGATACTAGGGGCACCTGGGGGATCAGTCAGTTAAATGTCTGACTTTGGCTCAGTTCATGATCTCGCGGTTCGTGGGTTCAATCCCCTCATCGGGCTCTGGGCTGACAGCTCAGAGCCTGGAGCCTGCTTCAGATTCTGTGTCTCCCTCTCTCTCTGCCCCTCCCCGACTCGCACTCAGTTTCTCTCTCAAAAATGAATAATTTTTTTTTAATTTGTTAAATAATAAAAAAAAAAAGTTTAAGGGGCACCTGGGTGTCTCTGCCGGTTAAGTGTCCCAACTTCGGCTCAGGTCATGATATCACAGTTTGTGAGTTTGAGCCCCACCTCAGGCTGTGACAGCTCAGAGCCTGGAGCCTACTTCAGATTCTGTGTCTCCATCTCTCTCTGCCCACACTGCACTGCCACCCCTGTTCACACTGTCTCTCTCTCTCTGTCTCTCTCAAATATAAATAAACATTAAAAAAATTTTTTTAATTAATACAGATACTAAATTTTTATCTGGAAAAATAAGGTCAAGTATATGATTCTGAAAGAATAACAATGAAGAGGGAATCATCCTAGCAGATAATAAAACTTACAATAAGCCCATAGAATTAATAGAGCTCTATTTGTGCACGGATAGACATACAGAGCAGTGGAAACCAAAAGAGAACACAGATGCAGACTCTACTGGGTTGAACAGTGTCTACCCAAAATTCATGTCCTTCCTAGAACTTCAGATTATGACCTGATTTAGAAGTAAGGTTGTTGCAGATATAACTGGTTGAGTTATCATACTGGAGTAGGGTGGGCTCTTAATCCAATATGACTGGTATCTTTATAAGAGTAGACACAGAGACCCAGACACACAAAGGGAGAAAACCTTGTTAAAGTGGAGGCAGAGATTGGAATTAAAGAGCTTTCAGTCAAGAAATACCAGGGATCAACTGCCACCACCAGAAGCTAAGGGAAAGGCATGGAACAGATTCTCCGCTGGAGGCTTCAGAGACCGCATGGCTCTGCTAACACCTTGATTTCAGACTTGTAGCCACTAAAACTCTAAGAGAATCAATTTTTATTGTTTTAAACCACCCAGCTGTGGTGCTTTGTTACAGCAGCATTAGGAAACTAATACAGAAACCTTCAAAAGAAGCGTTGGGACAAATGACCTTTCTTTTTGGAAGCAAACATTAAGGTAGACCACCAATATACACCATTACGTTCCAGATAAATTTAAAATCTAAACAGAACAAGTAAAACTTAAGGTTTTTGGAAGAAAATTTTGAATATCTTTGTAAACTAGATATAGAAAGTTTTCTTACAACACAGAAAGTAAAATAACCTAAGAAAAGATTGATACATTTTCTCAAAACTGAAAATTTATGTACAATATAAGCATAAATAAAAGAGAAGACATACAACACAAAATATTTATAACCTAATGTAGCCAACAATTAATCAATACACAAATTATGTAATGAAATCCTTGAAATGAAGGACAAGTGATCCAGTTAAAAAAAAAAAATAGGCAAAGGATATAAACAGGCAGTTCACAGTGCTCAACACAAATGGTCAATGAATAAAATGGAGTAAAACTTGTGACATATTCAGATAATGGAACATGATACAAAATTAAATCAGTTCTGTATATATCAACATGGACAGATCTCAAAATGTCAAATAAAAACTGCAAGCACAGTAAAACAAAGCATTTGTGCATAAAATACAAAGTAGTACTTATTTATAAGTACTTATGTGTATTTAAAAATTAAAAACTGAAAAGTTACTACATACATTATATTTGTTTCTTGAAAGAGAGAACAGATACAAAGAACAATATTCAGGAGAGACTAAAGAGGATTTCAGTTTCATCTGTCATATTCTACTTCATTAAAAGGAAATCTGAAGAAAAATGCTAAATCAGTGGTAAATACTAGGATACATGTTATAATGTTCCCTAATTTTTTGACTCTTAAACTTCTGAAAATTAAAGTAATAAACAATGAAAAATATAAATAAAAAACACAGAAAACACAGGAAAGAAAAAACTCTAAGTAACAACAGAAATAACCTTCAAATAAAACTAACAATCCTCAGAGAAAAAAATAACACAAGGAAATTTCTCAAAAGTGCAGAATATGTATTTCAGATTTAACAGGCTCATTAGGTGTCTTACACAATAAATAAAAAGTCCCACATCAAGGTACATAATCATTAAATTTTCAGTATTCAGAAGACAAAATGAGATCCTAAAACTTTAGAAGAATTCAGAAAAATAGTCATACACAAAGGACCAGAACTCATTAGAATTTCATGTACAATAAGGCAATATGAAGTCTGTGGAGGAAATTATTTCCAACCTGAAATTTTATTCTTAAACTATTAAGCATGAAGGTAAAGACACTTGTAATATCTCAAATTTATGTCCTATTCTTCCTTTCTCAAGATGAAAGAAAACTGACTCTACCCAAGTGAGGGGGGAGGTGAAAAAAAATTAAGACAGAGAAAACATGGGATCCATGGAAAACTGAACAGGAATGAAGAAGAGGTGAAGTTATTAATTCTTGGGATGCGAGCCAAGAGAGCAGCAAGTGTACTAAAACCAAAACAGAAGAGAACATAACAGAGTATACTGTATAAAATAACAAAGAAATGTAACCATAACATATTTTATGTCTCAAATGAGAATGATGCATACATAGCCATGCAGATATAAAAAACGAATTTAGATTTTTAAGCAAAAAGTGTAACTATTAGGAGAATGGGAAGGGAAGAAGTGTGAGGGAGGTTGCACGAGGGAAGGGGAAAGACTAAATACTCATGATAGATACTGAGTTAAATGATGAATGAGAAAGGGAACTAAATGTTTTCAATTGTAAGGTGTGAAGTTACCATGTGACATTTTAAAAAAGAGGTTAGAGTGGAAGAGAGCCAAAGCATAAGAGACTCTTAAAAACTGAGCACAAACTGAGGGTTGATGGGGGTTGGGAGGGAGGGGAGGGTGGGTGATGGGTATTGAGGAGGGCACCTTTTGGGATGAGCACTGGGTGTTGTATGGAAACCAATTTGACAATAAACTTCATATATTGGGAAAAAAAATAAATAAATAAAAAATAAAATCAGTTAACATGAATTTTTTCCACTGAATTTTGCAAAGAATAAGATTATAATAGTTGATTTAGGAGGGTTTCTATGACTATCATTAAAAGCAACATGCATTATTTTTTTTTTTTTTTTTTGACAGAGAAAGAGAAACCATGAGCTGGGAAGGGGCAGAGAGAGAGAGAGAGAGAGAGAGAGAGAGAGAGAGAGACTGAGAGGATCCCAAGCCGGCTCCACACTGTCAGCAGAGAGCCAGAGGCTGGGCTTGATCTCACGAATCATGAGATCATGACCTGGGGCAAAACCAAGTCTGCCACTTAACCAAGTGATTCACCCAGGCACGCCAAAAGCGATATGCATTTTAACAAGATTCTAGTTAAGATTGTTAAAAGGATGTGGACAGTAGGTAAACAAAGGAAAAGCAAGACACATAGCTGTGATAAATAGGAACACGTACAAGCTTTCCAGTTATGGAATGAATAAGTCACAGTAATAAAAGGTACAGCATAGGGAATATAGTAAATTGTATTGCAATAGCATTGTATGGTGACAGATGTGAACATAACAATATATAAACTTGTAGAATCACTATGGTGTATATGTGAAACTAATTTAAATTGTATGTCAACTATACTTCAATAAAAAATTTTTAAAAACATGTATATAATATGCCATTGGAATACAGTTATGTATGTAGGAATATATGCAGAAATCTAAAACATCTCAGTCAACATACTCCCAATGGTGGCTTAATCTGGGGGCCAAAATTTCAGATCATTTCTTTCTTCCTTTTTACCTGCATTTAAGGTTTTTTTTTTTTTTCCAAGCGCATATTTAGGTATTGGCATAGATACATTCATTAGCTTCATATGCATTTCTATAATAAAAAATCTATTTCTATGAAAAAAAAAAAAAAGAGCTACAGGGCGCCTGGGTGGCTCAGTCGGTTGAGCGTCCGACTTCAGCTCAGGTCACGATCTCACGGTCCGTGAGTTCAAGCCCCGCATCAGGCTCTGGGCTGATGGCTCAAAGCCTGGAGCCTGCTTCCGATTCTGTGTCTCCCTCTCTGTCTGCCCCTCCCCCATTCATGCTCTGTCTCTGTCTCAAAAATAAATAAATGTTAAAAAAAAATATTTAAAAAAAAGAAAAAAAAGAGCTACAAAAAATGCTTGTAAATTGCATGCTTACCTTCTTGTAGATAGCATTTTTTATTACCTGATTTCATTTCATTTGCCTAAACATTCAGAGATCTAATGCTAAAGTTGGTGGCTGTTTCAATCTAGCTTCTTCAAGATTTCACCACAAAACAATGTTCTACTTTGATATACATCTAAATTTTAATTCCTTTACAAAAATTGGTTTTCAGCACCTGAAAGAACAAGGTTTCTCCTGATGATATAGTAATCTATGCAAATAAACACAGAATCTTTTACCTGTTTGTCTTTTCTGGATATTTCAAGTACACATGCATGTAAGTAGTTCATAGGATGGAAGCAAAGTTAGCTTTCTGCTGGGGTTTCAGCAGGCAGCAATTTCATCAATTTTTCTTAATCTGAATATTCTATATTAAACCACTACATTTAAAAGTTTATGTAAAATAAATACATCTTGACAACAGCAAAAGCATCTCTTAACTTCTGTCAAGATAATTACTTTGAACTTAAGGTGAACATGGGAATTAAAATTTGCTTTTAATTTTTATTTTTTTATTTGAGAGAGAGAGAGAGTGCAGGCAAGCAGGGGAAAGGGAAAGAGGGAGAGAGAGAGAAAATCTTTTTTTTAAGTCTTTTCATTTACTTATGAGACAGAGACAGCATGAGTGGGGAGGGGCAGACAGCGAGGGAGTGAGAGAGAATCCCAAGCAGGCTCTGCACCCCAACTTGGGGCTGGAACTCACAAACCATGATACCATGACCTGAGCCAAAACCAACCGTCAGACGCTTAACTAACTAAGCCACCCAGGTGCCTCAGGAAAGAGAGAGAATCTTAAGCATCATCCACACTCAGTACATAGCCTGACCTAGGCCAAAATCAAGTCAGACACTTAACTGACTGAGCCACCCAGACACCCCAAAACTCGTATCTTGATGGCTTCCCAGGATTAAACAATTACCCTGACAGGTCACTACTACTGCAACTTACTTCAACAACCTTATAGTCTACAAGATACTCATTTTATTTTTTTAGCATTTATTTATTCTGAGAGACAGAGCATGAGGAGGGAGGGGCAGAGAGAGAGGGAGAGGGAGAATCCCAAACAAGCTCCATGCTGTCAGCGCAGATTATGGTAGGGGGGATTGATCTCATCAATTTTGAGATCATGACCGGAACCAAAATCAAGAGTCTAGCACTTAATAAACTGAGCCAACCAGGTGCCCTGAGACTCATTTTAGACCTAAAGACATCTGCAGGTCAAAGTGAGGGAATGGAGGAACATTTATCACGCAAACGGATGTCAAAGGAAAGAAAGCTGGAGTACCAATACTGACATGGGACAAACTAGATTTTGTTCTTGTATTGTTTTTATCCTGTCTTGGTATCAGGGTAGTACTGGTTTCATGGAATGATTCTGAAAGTGTTCCCTCTATTCCATTATTTGTAAAACTTTGATAAAGAGTATCATTAATTTTTTTTAATATTTGGTAGAATTCACCAATATAACTATAAGGTCTTGGGCTTTTCCATGCTGGAGTTTTGATTCTTAATTCAGCTTCATTCTTTTTAATGGTCTAAGAAGATTTCCTATTTCTTGGATTCAAGATTCATGATTCAATCATGGTAACTGGTGTGTTTTTAGGAATTATCCATTTTATTTTCCTAAATTATCTGATTTGTATTTAAATGTATATAATAATCTGTTATCACACTATGTATTTCTGTGGTTATCTACCGTCTTCTCTTCCATTTCTTTTCAATTTTGAGTCTTTTTTTCCTAGTTAATAGAATTAAAACATTGCCAATTTTGCAGGGATTTTTTTTGAAAAACTGGTCATTACTTTTAATGTTATGTAACTGTTTATTCTAGTCTCTGTTTTTTGTTATTTCCTTCCTCTACTAAGTTTCAGCTAAGTTTATTCTTTTTCTAGCTCTCTGCAGTGTCATGTTAAGTTGTTTAACTTTTTTTTTTTAATGTGTATTTATTTTTGAGACAGAGACAAAGCATGAACGGGGAAGGGTCAGAGAGAGGGAGACACGGAATCTGAAGCAGGCTCCAGCCTCCGAGCTATCAGCACAGAGCCCGACACAGGGCTCAAACTCATGGACCGTGAAATCATGACCTGAGCCGAGGTTGGATGCTCAACCTACTGAACCACCCAGGCGCCCCAACTTTTTTTCTTAATACAAGCATTTATAACTTAAGTTTCACTCTAACATCTGCTTTTGGTGCATCCCATAGGTTTTGGAATATTATGTTTTCTTTTTCTTTTGTTTTGAAACACATTTTGATTTGCCATTTGATTTCTTAACTGACCCATTGCTTGTGTAGTGTTAATATTACATATTAAATATTTAATATTTACACTGTAAAAACAAACAACAACCTAATAATCCCATATCCTACTTCCACATGTCAGGAACCCTGACAATTCTCTAGTGTTATGAAAGACAAATATACAACTTCCAAGTTGGGCAAAGGATTTACAGGAAACCTACAAAACCAAATAATATTAAAGCACTATGGTCTATATCACTATACTCTCTCCTCTCTTGCTTCCTCTAGCTGGAAGTGGCCCTCATTAAAAACATCCAAACAGAATGAATTCTCACAGAAATCTAACAAACACTATTTATAAGATGTCTAGTAGTCTGCTCCTGATTCACTAGGTGAAGACTTTAACCTAGAAAAGGATCCATCTTTTTGCCTCAACACATACCTGATGATGAAGCTGGAGTCCTGTTAAAAGTGTCTCCATTTGCTCCAGAAGAATACCTCTCCTGTTAACAGGAAGAAAAGACTCATTTTCTACTTTGAAAATAAGAATGTGTCATCACAAATGCTAGAAAATTTTAACAACTGGACTTTGTTCCAAACAAAACAGTAACAGGCTCTAAGATTTTCTACGCCACTCATTCCTTAATTATTCCAAAACCTCTTCACTTTAATACTGAACGTATAGCGTATTAATGTATCACTTAAAACATTGATCAGCAAACTATAGCTATGAGCCAAAACCGGTCAGCCACTTGTTTTTGTAAATAAAGTTATATTGGAACATAGCGATCCTCATTCATCTAGAAATGTCTATGGCTGCTTTCCCACCATGATACCGAAGTTGCAACAGAGATCCTAAATTCTGTGAAGTCTAAACTATTTACTATCTAACCCTTTATGGAAAGAGTTTGCTGACATCTGACTTAAAAGTTTACCCACTCATATATTTGAAAAGTATAATTAAGTACTATTATTATATAAATAAAATCTGAACAAAATAACACATGAATAAATCAATGCCTGCCAATATACATTTTTAAAAGTTCTGTATTTTACAGTATACTCATTAACAATGCACAGAATAAAGTAGAGCACAGAGGAGAGCAGTGGACAATAGTTTCTACAGTAAAGTACTACAGGAATTTATCTTTAAAACTTCAACTTTGTTTCTATAAAGGGAAACAAATTAACATGTTCACAATTTTTTAAAATGAATTCACTCTAAAATAAAAGGTCACTGATGCACTAAAAACAATATACCTATATATGTACAATGCAAATGCAGTATAAATACAACGAACTGGTTCATGTTAGCTACTGGATCAGAATATGCATCATTAACTTTAATCAAACTTTTCACAGCAACAGCTGAAATGTCGATGATGTTCTCAAATACTACCTATCCCATTTTCCCTACTTTAGTCTCAAAAACTATGTATTTGCAATTAATATATATGTATTACATTTCCAGGGATGTACTTGCATTTCTATTGGGCTCAGAAATTTCAACTTTTGTTATAAAACCAATAGCTAAATGTCAAGTTAATTTGGGAAACTTCCAATATTTCTTAGTGTATCTCTGTGTTAACAAAAACTTGAGTAACCTTTTTCTCACCTTAACTCCTAGGGTGCTCTTATAATCATTAACTGACACCTTAATTTCCCCTCATATAAGCTACCTCTACTTAGGACAAAACTTACAGAAGAGAGGTCTCAAATTCTTGCACATAAAAAGCAGAATTCAATACTTTAAAAATGAAAGGTGTCCTAAAACTTAAGATGATACCTTAATTAACTGGCTACTTTAGAACAGACACAATATTTCTTTACCTAAGTTCCTTTAAATAAGTCAAAAGAGTGCAAAAGTAGTACTTCTT
Source organism: Lynx rufus (assembly GCF_022079265.1). Lineage (NCBI taxonomy): Eukaryota > Metazoa > Chordata > Mammalia > Carnivora > Felidae > Lynx > Lynx rufus. Next base: position 124,150,376 of record NW_025814823.1, on the reverse strand, counting down.
TTCTTTTTTTTTTTTTAATTTTTCAATGTTTACTTACTCTTTTTTCTTGAGAGGAGAGACAAAGCATGAGCAGGGTAGGGGCAGAGAGAGAGGGAGACACATAATCTGAAGCAGGCTCCAGGCTCTGAGGTGTCAGCACAGAGCCTTATGCTGGGCTTGAACTCATGAACGGTGAGATCAGGACCTGAGCTGAAGTCAGCCACTTAACTGACCACCCAGGTGCCTCAGTAATACTTATTTTCTAAGATTTATTTCACAAAAGACACTAAATGACTTTTAAAACTACTTTTATAAAGCCCAAGAGCCACCCAATTATTCTCTGAGTTATTAAGAACAGAAAGGCAAATACTTTTGGGATTTTGGTAATTACTACAGTATAAAGTTCCAATTTACAATTACCATAGACATTAAAACAAGAATGATCTAGTTTTCTATCTTTAAAGTGCAATTCTGAAGACTTTTTTTTCCCTAGTGGCCAAAGTATTATCAAGTGACTAGAAACCAAAAAAGTTCTGGTTTTATTTAAGTGATCTAAAGCTAATAAAGGTAATGAGACACTCTGGCAGTCAAGAACTTAAAAATTATTATTAGATGACCTTCAGGCTGTGGAATTTAATATTCCATATACACGAAATTTAAAAATTCCAAGGCAAATTCTGAAACAAAACATCATTAAAGATTCTTAACCTTTTTCATTACCTTAAAAATAAATTACCTTCATATTCCCTTCTGCTACTGCAGCACTTCGCTCTCTTAAAACAAAATGTCTACAGTTAGTTGCTGCCTCTACTTTTTCATATCCCTTTTTTCCTTAAATCTACTCCAGTTTAGCTTCCATCCTCATTCTACGCTGAAAATGCTTTTAATAAGGAAATTATGTAATAAAATTACTACTTTTACCTTTCATTCTACCAGAGCTCTCAGCAGCATTTGAAATGACAGACTATTTCCTTCCTCTTTATAACATTCTCCTCTTGGCTTAAGGAACCCACAATTCTCTGGTTTTCTTTCTTGCTCCAGTGGCTACTTCCTCCTCAGTCTCCTTTTGCCAGCTCCTCTTATACTGGACCTCTCAAGTTGGACTATCCAGGGTCAAGCCCTCTAAATCTGTTTTACACTATGAACTTTACCTAGTCTCGTAGCTTTAAATCCCATTAACACACAGGGACACCTGGGCGGCTCAATCAGTTAACTGTCCAACTCTTGGTTTCAGCTCAGGTCACGATCTCATGGTTAGTGCACAGAACCCACTTGGGATCCTCTGTGTCTGTCTCTCTCTGCTCCTCCTCTGCTCACAGCTGTCTTGCTCTCTCTCAAAAATAGACATTAAAAAAAATTTTTTTAATAAATTTAAAAAATCCCATTAATATACAGATAATTACCACATTTATTTTAATGTTTATTTTTGACAGAGAGAGAGAGAGAGAGAGAGAGAGAGAGAGAGACAGAGCATAAGCGGGGGAGGGCCAGAGAGAAAGGGAGACACAGAATCCGAAGTAGGCTCCAGGCTCGGAGCTGTCAGCACAGAGCCCAACGCAGGGCTCTAAGTCACAGACCTCGAGATAATGACCTGAGCTGAAGTCGGATGCTCAACCGACTGAGCCACCCAGGTGCCCTGATAATTACCACATTTATATCTATATCCCTGATCCCTCTTCTAAGCAACTAATGCATAAAAGCTATTTTACTTTTATGTTTTCATAGCCATCCCAAATTGAACACAACAAAGCTAGCATTCTTTGTTTTTACCCCTCCCAAGCTTATACATTTTTCAGAGATTCCCCATTTCAGCAAATGGAACCATCTTCTATCCAGTTGCTTAAACTTAAAAGAAGTCTATGGTACAACACAAGCAATATAGTCAATGATACTGAAACAGCATTGTATGGTCTACAGATGGTAGCTACACTATCATCAGCATACCTTAACATACAAACTTGTCAAATCACTGTACACCCAAAACTAATATTGTGTATCAATTATACTTAAATTAAATAAAATAATAAAATTAAAAAAAACTAGACATCAACCTTGATTACTCTCTTTCACTCCCCACACCCAGTCAAGCCAGTCCTACTAACTCTAAGCTCACAACTACCTTCAGGCCCCTCTCCCTTTGCTTTTCCCTTTCCCTCTCTGACTTCATTTTCTACCACTCTTGTTTCATCTTACAGTGCTTTAGCCACACTACATGTAGTAGGATGAAATATGGCCACCCACATTACCTTATTTGGAAAAAGAATGCAGATATAATTACAGATTCTGAAAAAGAAGAGATTACTCGATTATCTGTGTAGGCCTTAAATGTCACTACAAATGTCCTTATGAGAGACAAAAGAAGTTAACCAAGGCCATGGGAAGACAGAGCAGAGAAATTAGAAATTTCAAAATATTTTACACATAAGGGTTCTCACACGCAGCTACAAATAACTCATTCTCATTCTGGTAAACACATTTCTTTTGACCTTCTATGTACTCTTAATATTTTCAATTATGAAATATCACACCATTTAAAGGTCTTTTTCTTTTAAAAGTCTTTTTCAAGCAAATGAATATTTCCACCAACATAGTAAGGTTTTGATCTCAATGACTTGTCAGAGCTGCTATTCAAATGAATTTATAGCTGGACAATTTATGAACCTTGGAGATGCCTCCTCCCTGTCCAATTTGGGGTCCAATACAGACAATTCCATGTTTTCTTCCCCCAGCCCCTTAAATTCCTTAGCAAATATATCTTTCATTTTATATTCAGAATCCCCTGAAATGCCTAAGAATGTATCAATTTATACAAAGTACCAAGATCTCATTTCCTATTTTAGGTTCCATGTCAAATAGAGCTGAGATAGGTTGTCCAAATAAAATGACCAGACAGGTTATATCAGACAGTGTCACATAAAATTTAAATTTCAAACAAATTATTTCTCCTTCTTTGATCTGATACAGAAATTAAAGTCCCAAAATACAGACAATATTATCCTCCATCCCTTCTTCTGATTGATCAGTCCCGGCCAGATCAGCCCCATTCACATCCACAGTTGAAGCCTGGTCCTTTCTTTGACAACTGCTACATGGAGACACCTAAAATTACTGCAGTTACTTCAGTACCTCCAGGGCTGAAAAACTCCAACTCTTGAGTCTCATGTATCACACACAGATCTAAGGTTCTAGAGAGCTAGCATGTCACACAACAAAAAGAAAACACCTCAAAATTTAGAAAAAACAACCAAAGCCAGGAACAAATGTGACTGTTCTAGGAGCTTACAATGTAGGCCCTAATTTCTGTATCTGGGAGCATTTTCCAAATAAAATTTCTCTCCCCCAAACATTTCACAATCAAAACTTATAGTGAAAACATCTCCCACACACTATGAGAGAAACCTACTATAAATGACAATAGTGTATAGACAGAGAAAAAAGAAAACAAAAGGCTCTCTAGTTTCAGTTTCTCTCTGGTGTCACCAAATATCTATCAGTTGACTAGAATCTGTTGGCTGTAAATTGATGATTCTTCTTCAAGAGGATTCAGTTTTCTCTATTCTCTAGACCTGTTCCACCAACATCTCTGCCACCTTTGCAATCTCTTTAGCCTTCTCCTCAGCTTTCTCATATCTTTTCATCACTCTACTCTAGACTTAATTGTTTAGATTGGGGCTGGAAGAAGGTGGCGACGTAAGAGGACTCTGGGCTCACCGCGCGTCCTGCTGATCACTTAGATTCCACCTACACCTGCCTAAATAACCCAGAAAACCGCTAGAGGATTAGCAGAACGGAGTCTCCGGAGCCAAGCGCAGACAAGAGGCCCACGGAAGAGGGTAGGAAGGGCGGCGAGGCGGTGCGCGCTCCACGGACTGGCGGGAGGGAGCCGGGGCAGAGGGGCGGCTCGCCAGCCAAACAGAGCCCCCGAGTCTGGCTTGCAAAAGCGGAGGGGCCGGACAGACGGAGTGTGTTCCGACAGCAAGCGCGACGTAGCGTCTGGGAGGTCATAAGTTAACAGCTCTGCTCAGAAAGCGGGAAGGCTGGAGGACAAAGGGAGGGAGAGTTGCTGAGCCCCCGGATGACAGAGCTCAGTTTGGTGGGGAACAAAGGCGCTCGCCAGAGCCATCTCCCCCGCCCATTCCCCAGCCAAAATCCCAAAGGGAACCAGTTCCTGCCAGGGAACTTGCTCGCTCCACACAAACACCCAACTCTGTGCTTCTGCGGAGCCAAACCTCCGGCAGCGGATCTGACTCCCTCCCGCTGCCACAGGGCCCCTCCTGAAGTGGATCACCTAAGGAGAAGCGAGCTAAGCCTGCCCCTCCTGCCCCCGTGCACCTTGCCTACCCACCCCAGCTAATATGCCAGATCCCCAGCACCACAAGCCTGGCAGTGTTCAAGTAGCCCAGACGGGCCACGCCACCCCACAGTGAATCCCGCCCCTAGGAGAGGGGAAGAGAAGGCACACACCAGTCTGACTGTGGCCCCAGCGGTGGGCTGGGGGCAGACATCAGGTCGGACTGCGGCCCCGCCCACCAACTCCAGTTATACACCACAGCACAGAGGAAGTGCCCAGCAGATCCTCACCACTCCAGGGACTATCCAAAATGACCAAACGGAAGAATTCCCTCAGAAGAATCTCCAGGAAATAACAACAGCTAATGAACTGATCAAAAAGGATTTAACTAATATAACAGAAAGTGAATTTAGAATAATAGTCATAAAATTAATCGCTGGGCTTGAAAACAGTATAGAGGACAGCAGAGAATCTCTTGCTACAGAGATCAAGGGACTAAGGAACAGTCATGAGGAGCTGAAAAGCGCTTTAAACGAAATGGAAAACAAAATGGTAACGACGACGGCTCGGATTGAAGAAGCAGAGGAGAGAATAGGTGAACTAGAAGATAAAGTTATGGAAAAAGAGGAAGCTGAGAGAAAGAGAGATAAAAAAATCCAGGAGTATGAGGGGAAAATTAGAGAACTAAGTGATACACTAAAAAGAAATAATATACGCATAATTGGTATCCCAGAGGAGGAAGAGAGAGGGAAAGGTGCTGAAGGGGTACTTGAAGAAATTATAGCTGAGAACTTCCCTGAACTGGGGAAGCAAAAAGGCATTGAAATCCAAGAGGCACAGAGAACTCCCTTCAGACGTAACTTGAATCAATCTTCTGCACGACATATCATAGTGAAACTGGCAAAATACAAGGATAAAGAGAAAATTCTGAAGGCAGCAAGGGATAACGTGCCCTCACATATAAAGGGAGACCTATAAGACTCGTGACTGATCTCTCTTTTGAAACCTGGCAGGCCAGAAGGGATTGGCACGATATTTTCAGTGTGCTAAACAGGAAAAATATGCAGCCGAGAATCCTTTATCCAGCAAGTCTGTCATTTAGAATAGAAGGAGAGATAAAGGTCTTCCCAAACAAACAAAAACTGAAGGAATTTGTCACCACTAAACCAGCCCTACAAGAGATCCTAAGGGGGACCCTGTGAGACAAAGTACCAGAGACATCACTACAAGCATAAAACATACAGACATCACAATGACTCTAAACCCCTATCTTTCTATAATAACACTGAATGTAAATGGATTAAATGCGCAAACCAAAAGACATAGGGTATCAGAATGGATAAAAAAACAAGACCCATCTATTTGCTGTCTACAAGAGACTCATTTTAGATCTGAGGACACCTTTAGATTGAGAGTGAGGGAATGGAGAACTATTTATCATGTTACTGGAAGCCAAAAGAAAGCTGGAGTAGCCATACTTATATCAGACAAACTAGACTTTAAAGGCTGTAACAAGAGATGAAGAAGGGCATTATAGAATAATTACAGGGTCTATCCATCAGGAAGAGCTAACAATTATAAATGTCTATGTGCCGAATACCGGAGCCCCCAAATATATAAAACAATTACTCATAAACAGAAGCAACCTTATTGATAAGAATGTGGTAATTGCAGGGGACTTTAACACCCCACTTACAGAAATGGATAGATCATCTAGACACACGGTCAATAAAGAAACAAGGGCCCTGAATGATACATTGGATCAGATGGACCTGACATATATATTTAGAACTCTGCATCCCAAAGCAACAGAATATACTTTCTTCTCGAGTGCACATGGAACATTCTCCAAGATAGATCATATACTGGGTCACAAAACAGCCCTTCATAAGTTCACAAGAATTGAAATTATACCATGCATACTTTCAGACCACAATGCTATGAAGCTTGAAATCAATCACAGGAAAAAGTCTGGAAAACCTCCAAAAGCATGGAGGTTAAAGAACACCCTACTCATGAATGAGTGGGTCAACCAGGCAATTAAAGAAGAAATTTAAAAATATATGGAAACAAACGAAAATGAAAATACAACAATCCAAACGCTTTGGGATGCAGCGAAGGCAGTCCTGAGAGGAAAATACATCGCAATCCAGGCCTATCTCAAGAAACAAGAAAAATCCCAAATACAAAATCTAACAGCACACCTAAAGGAAATAGAAGCAGAACAGCAAAGGCAGCCTAAACCCAGCAGAAGAAGAGAAATAATAAAGATCAGACAGAAATAAACAATATAGAATCTAAAAAAACTGTAGAGCAGATCAATGAAACCAAGAGTTGGTTTTTTGAAAAAATAAACAAAATTGACAAACCTCTAGCCAGGCTTCTCAAAAAGAAAAGGGAGATGACCCAAATAGATAAAATCATGAATGAAAATGGAATTATTACAACCAATCCCTCAGAGATACAAACAATTATCAGGGAATACTATGAAAAATTATATGCCAACAAATTGGACAACCTGGAAGAAATGGACAAATTCCTAAACACCCACACGCTTCCAAAACTCAATCAGGAGGAAATAGAAAGCTTGAACAGACCCATAACCAGCGAAGAAATTGAATCGGTTATCAAAAATCTCCCAACAAATAAGAATCCAGGACCAGATGGCTTCCCAGGGGAGTTCTACCAGACGTTTAAAGCAGAGATAATACCTATCCTTCTCAAGCTATTCCAAGAAATAGAAAGGGAAGGAAAACTTCCAGACTCATTCTATGAAGCCAGTATTACTTTGATTCCTAAAGCAGAGACCCAGTAAAAAAAAGAGAACTACAGGCCAATATCCCTGATGAATATGGATGCAAAAATTCTCAATAAGATACTAGCAAATTGAATTCAACGGCATATAAAAAGAATTATTCACCATGATCAAGTGGGATTCATTCCCGGGATGCAGGGCTGGTTCAACATTCGCAAATCAATCAACGTGATACATCACATTAACAACAAAAAAGAGAAGAACCATATGATCCTGTCAATCGATGCAGAAAAGGCCTTTGACAAAATCCAGCACCCTTTCTTAATAAAAACCCTTGAGAAAGTCGGGATAGAAGGAACATACTTAAAGATCATAAAAGCCATTTATGAAAAGCCCACAGCTAACATCATCCTCAACGGGGAAAAACTGAGAGCTTTTTCCCTGAGATCAGGAACACGACAGGGATGCCCACTCTCACCGTTGTTGTTTAACATAGTGCTGGAAGTTCTAGCATCAGCAATCAGACAACAAAAGGAAATCAAAGGCATCAAAATTGGCAAAGATGAAGTCAAGCTTTCACTTTTTGCAGATGACATGATATTATACATGGAAAATCCGACAGACTCCACCAAAAGTCTGCTAGAACTGATACATGAATTCAGCAAAGTTGCAGGATACAAAATCAATGTACAGAAATCAGTTGCATTCTTATACACTAATAATGAAGCAACAGAAAGACAAATAAACTGATCCCATTCACAATTGCACCAAGAAGCATAAAATACCTAGGAATAAATCTAACCAAAGATGTAAAAGATCTGTATGCTGAAAACTATAGAAAGCTTATGAAGAAAATTGAAGAAGATATAAAGAAATGGAAAAACATTCCCTGCTCATGGATTGGAAGAATAAATATTGTCAAAATGTCAATACTACCCAAAGCTACCTACACATTCAATGCAATCCCAATCAAAATTGCACCAGCATTCTTCTCGAAACTACAACAAGCAATCCTAAAATTCATATGGAACCACAAAAGACCCCGAATAGCCAAAGTAATTTTGAAGAAGAAGACCAAAGCAGGAGGCATCACAATCCCAGACTTTAGCCTCTACTACAAAGCTGTCATCATCAAGACAGCATGGTATTGGCACAAAAACAGACACATAGACCAATGGAATAGAATAGAAACCCCAGAACTATACCCACAAATGTATGGCCAACTCATCTTTGACAACGCAGGAAAGAACATCCAATGGAAAAAAGACAGTCTCTTTAACAAATGGTGCTGGGAGAACTGGACAGCAACATGCAGAAGGTTGAAACTAGACCACTTTCTCACACCATTCACAAAAATAAACTCAAAATGGATAAAGGACCTGAATGTGAGACAGGAAACCATCAAAACCCTAGAGGAGAAAGCAGGAAAAAACCTCTCTGACCTCAGCCCTAGCAATCTCTTACTCGACACATCCCCAAAGGCAAGGGAATTAAAAGCAAAAGTGAATTACTGGGACCTTATGAAGATAAAAAGCTTCTGCACAGCAAAGGAAACAACCAACAAAACTAAAAGGCAACCAACGGAATGGGAAAAGATATTTGCAAATGACATATCGGACAAAGGGCTAGTATCCAAAATCTATAAAGAGCTCACCAAACTCCACACCCAAAAAACAAATAACCCAGTGAAGAAAAGGGCAGAAAACATGAAAAGACACTTCTCTAAAGAAGACATCCGGATGGCCAATAGGCACATGAAAAGATGTTCAACGTCGCTCCTCATCAGGGAAATACAAATCAAAACCACACTCAGATATCACCTCATGCCAGTCAGAGTGGCCAAAATGAACAAATCAGGAGACTATAGATGCTGGAGAGGATGTGGAGAAACGGGAACCCTCTTGCACTGTTGGTGGGAATGCAAATTGGTGCAGCCGCTCTGGAAAGCAGTGTGGAGGTTCCTCAGAAAATTAAAAATAGACCTACCCTATGACCCAGCAATAGCACTGCTAGGAATTTACCCAAGGGATACAGGAGTACTGATGCATAGGGGCACTTGTACCCCAATGTTTATAGCAGCACTCTCAACAATAGCCAAATTATGGAAAGAGCCTAAATGTCCATCAACTGATGAATGGATAAAGAAATTGTGGTTTATATACACAATGGAATACTACGTGGCAATGAGAAAGAACGAAATATGGCCTTTTGTAGCAACGTGGATGGAACTGGAGAGTGTGATGCTAAGTGAAATAAGCCATACAGAGAAAGACAGATACCATATGGTTTCACTCTTATGTGGATCCTGAGAAACTTAACAGAAACCCATGGGGGAAGAGAAGGAAAAAAAAAAAAAAGAGGTTAGAGTGGGAGAGAGCCAAAACATGAGACTGTTAAAAACTGAGAACAAACTGAGGGTTGATGGGGGGTGGGAGGGAGGGGAGGGTGGGTGATGGGTATTGAGGAGGGCACCTTTTGGGATGAGCACTGGGTGTTGTATGGAAACCAATTTGACAATAAATTTCATATATTAAAAAAAAAAAAGAAATCTGGAAAAAAAAATTGTTTAGATTTTGATTATGAGTCATCAGAGCTCCTTCTCCAAGCCTGCCAGTTTTATCTGGATGGCCATTTTATTTAGATGACCATTTTGACCAGCTTCTACAAGTTGCTCTTATTTACCATATAATAATATCCCGGCTTTCTAGTAGAAGTCACAATATCCTCCTACATCTCAGTGATAATTATAGGCAGAAATTGCTCAAAATCTTCTTAAGGTTCTAGCAGTTCAGCTTCCTTAGGTCTGCAAATACAATGAAGTTCAAGGGCCATATTTTTTCTCGCTACTTCAGAATCATAGTATGAACAGAGAAGCCCCGAACTTTATTTTCTTACCTAATTATTACAAACTTTGCTACTACTACTTAACAAAATTGTATTGTGGATGGGCCAATTATCTCACGCTATTTCTACTTTAATCACAAGAGTATTTGACTTCTGAAATGTGTCACCAAAAAGGCAGATAGATGGAGGCAATCACTATGTAGACCTACTCCCATGGTCCTCTAACAAGAAGCATTCATTACACAGCTAGTAAGCAAATCCAATACCCTGTTACATTCACCATACTCACCACTCCAAAACTCATTCCAACAAGCTTACATGAAATATGCAAATGCCTAACAATTAAGATGTCTGGACTACATAATTGCTGCATTATCAAATTCTTCCTAACCTCACATCTTTCACTGGTCTATACCCAAGTAGTACACTTCCCAGTGGCCTATCAGTACAAAATCATATAAGAATGGGTAAATATTAAATCTCCAAATAAAAATCCTAGAAAGTTTTCATAAAAGGCTGATCACATATTGTTTAAGATGAGATTAAGCCACGACAGCTGCAGGGTGAAGACAAATTCTAAAAAACAAAAAGCCCAGCTGTCTCTTAAAATAGAAATTCAGGGGGCCACCTGAGTGGCTCAGTTAAGCATCTGACTCTTGGTTTCGGCTCAGTACATAATCTCAGCAGTATGTGAGTTTGAACCCCTTGTCAGGCTCTGCACTGACAGTATGGAGCCTGCTTGGGATTCTCTCTCCAGACCTCCCCACTCATGCTCTCTCTCTCTCTCTCAACATCAATAAACTTAAAAAAAATTAAAATAGAAATTCAGAACCACCAATCAAAATGGTGCCTTTAAATGAAACTAGGCAAAATAAAAGACCTCAGATCTCTCCCACATGTATATATCATGTAATCATCCTCACTTTCTGCACTTTTTATTCAACCAAGGCAGACAAAGGCATTGATTGCACCATGTTCCTCCAAGTCAACTAGGCCAGATAGCTAATTGCTCAACAGCATCAGGAATTAAGTTTGCAGACAGATACAAAAAATTTACAAATTGGCCCCACATAAATATTAAGAATCATAAGGTAAAGTTAGTATTAACATTTAATTTAGTATTCTTAATATTAAACAAGGTATGTTACTAAATAGCACAAATATTTCCAAAAAGGTAAGTCTGAAAGATCTGACAGTCAACCACCCTCAATTTCAGACAGCCTATGCAATAAACAAGTACAACATGATTGAGTCTAATGTACTATTTAAAGAATGCTTAATGAAGAAAAAAATCTCAGACTAAGAAAAAACAAAATTAAATGACTAAGTTCAAGTGAAAAAGTCTGTATCTGTGAACTAAACTTTGTAATATAATAAATTTACTGAGAACTGGGGTAAAAAGAACCATAAAATATCCTTTAAGTAATTCCATTTTTTAAAAAATACTCCCAAATTAATATACATATATATAAGCTGTAGATATTCATGACAACATTACAGTGAAAAGCTAACATCTTAAATTCCCACCAACAGAAAATCAATTATATTACAGTAGATCCATTCCTTGAAGTACTATGCAACCTTAAGAAATTATTTTTAGGAAGTTAGTAGTAATATGGAATAGTGCTCAAGAGTGAAAAGGCTGGAATCAAAAATATTATTATGTACTGTCATTGGGGGGGGGAAAGAAAATTTAATAAAAATTTACAAGAGTGTGCTAATAAACATGATTGTTAAGTACTTTTTCTCCTCTTTTCCCAATATTGTAAAAAAAAAAAATTTTTTTTTATGATAGGCACAGGACTATAAAAAAAAAAAGTATCACACAAAAGATGTCTTTCTCAAGTAAGCTCCAAAAAAAAAAAAAAAAAAAAACACGATAAATTCAGATTAAGATCTTGAGTATTTTGACACCCTCACCCAAAAATCTTCAGTATTTTGAAATAAACTTTATATATAAATCAAATCCAATTAAGAGAAATAAAGGATTACATATATTTTTATGTGATAGAACTTCCATTAAGATATCTCTTGAAATAACGAAGTGTTTGTAAAAAGTGACCAACATAAATGCAAACTGGAAATTCCAGAAAAAAAGAATATAGTGGTGCCTAAGTGGCTCAGTCATTTAAGCAACTATTGGTTTTGGCTCAGGTCATGATCTCAAGGTTTCGTGGGTTTGAGCCCCTCAGCGGGCTCCATGCTGACAGCACAGAGTCTGCTTGGAATTCTGATTCCCTCTCTCTCTGCCCCTTCCCTGCTCATGATGTTTCTGTCTCTCTCAAAGTGAATACATTAACTTAAAAAAAAAAAAAAAGAAAAGAAAAGAATACCAACTTTTGAGACATTTTCAAATAAATAGCACTTGTGCAAAAACAATCCTTTAAAATATATTAACTTCTAGGGGCACATGGGTAGCTCAGTCAAACATCCAACTTCGACTCAGGTCATGATCTTAGCTTAGGCCATGATCTCATGGTTCGTGAGTTCGAGCCCCATGTTGGCAGCTCAAAGCCTGGAGCCTGCTTCGGATTCTATTTCCCGCCCTCTCTCCCTCTGTCCTTCCCCCGCTCACACTATGTCTCTCTCTCTCTCTCTCTCAAAAATGAACATTAAAAATATATATATTAACTTCTAAAGTAGAGTTTTTTTTTTTAAGTCAACTTTCAAATCAGAACTGAAACCCAAAAAGCTATTCCAAGTCCTGTTCTTTTGAATTACAATATAACTCTCCAAATGCCACTAAGGAAAAAGATCTGATGATTTGCACATTTGAAGAGCCAAGTGATGACACCATCTCAATCAGCCTAACATACGCATCCTACTTGTAGGAAACCAATTTATAGAATTCAAAATATCACCCAACACCAAACTGTATTTTTCAGTTTTCAATACAAGTGTCTGTCAAACATGTTCAACCATATTTGTACCAGCTGCTTCCACCCACAGTAAGTCCTCAATCACTGACATTTAAATTGTCAATAATATCACTACACATATTTTAGTTAATTATCAAATTACCTCATACTATTTTATTCCATTTGAGGCTTAGAGTGCCTCCTCTTCATTGCCCCTAAGGCAGTTAATAACAATCAGATGGAGGTAAGCACAGCACACTCCACCGGACTGTAATCTAGAACTTTCCTACCACAGTGATTTTCAACTTCAATAAAATCTGTAGTGTTTAATAACCACAAACTTTAAATTTTACTACCTTCTCAAATACAGGAACATAGGAAGACATATGAGGTTTGATTATTTCCGCTTCCCAATCTTCATCTCCCATGGTGGCTTCCAGTTCTATTTTTATCTAAATTTTTTTAAAAAAACGTACATTTGGCCTCTATTAGATCAGAATCATATACTTAACAACATGAACTGTCACAATTTCACATACACCTCCCAAAACTACGGAACTAGCTGCTGATCTTCCCCAAAGATCCCCTTATTTTTTATCTTTAAAAATGAGTTGAACTACTTAACCACTCTTGCAACCACAATGTCCCTACTGGGCCTTTCTCCAAAATCTGTTTACTGACTTTATCCTCTCCTTTCAAGGATCTCCCAAACAGCTTACTGGATATTAAGGGTAAGGGAAATTTCTCAACTACTACTCAATGTTTCTCTCTTTGCACACCTCCCTTCAAAAGTAAAGATGTTTGGTTTGTAGGTTTTGATAGTTTACTGGGAGAGAGGGAGCCAGGGCCAAGGCCTTCAAGCTTGGCGGGGTAGGGGTCACGAGTTAGGTGGCCCAAATCCTTTCAACAATGGACAACTAGTTACTCTAAGGGGGATTTGTACACAAATGATACTACAGCCACTCTTGTTCGGATAAAACGCCACACACAAGCTGGGCAAAGATGCTTCTTTACCTCCTCTACAGGCCTCTTCGCCCTACAGGCGTCAGCCGAGCTTTAAGACCTACACTGGCAAGTAAAGAAAAAGCCCCAAAGGACGGCTCCAACGCCCACCTGCCCCGTCCGTTCTTCATCTAGCCTAAACTCCCACTACCGGGAAACCCACAGGGGCCAGCAGAGACCCGCTCCAGGAAGAAAGTCGCCAGGCCACTCACCTCTCCGCTGCTTGCTCTCCCGGGGTCTTCTCAGGCGGCGACGCCGCTTAAACGGCTGCACGTGCAGGACGCTGCTGACTGCGTCAGGTGCGCAGCTTCAACAACAAATGGCACCAGGCGACGAGTGCCTCCAGCCAATCAGCGCTCAGACCACCGGCGTTGCCCCGCCCCATCTCCAGCCGTGCGTTCCCTATTTGCTCGCATTTGAGGTCGCTAAAGCCAGACCCGCTCTCTTCTTCACACAGTGGCCCGTTAGGCCTGGGGGTATAAGGCTGGCCGTGAGCCACTTGTCTCTAGATTCTTGGGGCGGGGGTGGTCCTCAATGTGGAGATGCCCTAGATTTTCTCTGTGCAAGCCAAAGATGCACAGCCCCTTTTTATAATACCAAATATGTCCACCCCTCTTTTTATAATACCAAAAATAAAAGGGAAGATGAGTAATGCCCTGCCTCCAACCTCTTTGACTTGATCTTCCTGTTTTCTTGCTGTAGTCCCTGGCCGTTGGTCCCTCGGTTCTTTATTTCTGAGGTGCTTGCTTCACAACTGGGGATTCCTGCTGCCTCAGCATGTGGCTAAGGACTGTGGAGCTGGCAAGTTTCCGTTTCCTCCCCATGACAGCTAGGATGAGGTTCTGTCCTGCCTCATCCAGGATGCTGTAAAAAAAAAAAAAAAAAAAAAAAAAAAAAAAAAAAGTTACCCTTTCCTATAGAGTTGAAGGTGCTTCTCTTCAGGAAAGAGATGCCCTCTGATGCAGAAGAAAGGAAATTGTGCTGGATAGGTTCATTCATCAAGGCTTGGATTTGTGGCCCACCAATTCGTATCCCTAGGGGTACTAGCCACCCTAAGAGTGACCAAGGATCATTCCCATGCTTAATGCTCTGACCAATCAGATATTCTTGTTTTGCCTCACAAAAAAGTAAAGGAAATTTCTCAATATTTTCCCTTCAACCAAAAAGTATAACAACCAACTGCTTTAGAAGTATTGTTTCCATTTTTTATTTTCGTGATAGTCTGACACTCGGGCATAGAGGATTAGGCACTTTGCAGGTTGAACTTCTTTCATCTTTAGAACCACCATTATTGTTTCTGTGTCTTCATCAAGAATATGTCATTATTTATCTAGTTAGCACTATTTTCAATGTGAATTGTTTTTAAAATATTATTGTTAACAAAGATCAGGGGCACCTGGGTGGCTCAGTCAGTTAAGCATCCGGCTTCAGCACAGGTCATGATCTCATGGTTTCTGGGTTTGAGACTCATATCAGGCTCTGTGCTGACAGCTCAGAGCCTGGAGCCTGCTTCAAAACACAAAGCACAAAGATCAAGCCAGAATATATTTTAACTGTCATTTTTAATAATCTCTATTTTTTAATGTTTATTTATTTATTTTGAGAGGGGAGCGCAGAGAGACAAGGAGAGAGAAAATCCCAAGCAAGCTCCACACTCAGCATGGAGCCTGACTCAGTGCTTGATCTCACAACCACGAGATCATGACCTGAGCAGAAACCAAGAGTCAGACAGTTAAACAACTGAGCCACTCAGGCACCCCAACAATTTCTAATTTTAAACTAGATTTTCACACCATGCCCTTTAAGAGGCAAGTACCTTAAATTGCTGTGCGTGTATGGGAGAGCCACCAATACTCCTGGCATTCTGAATCTGTAAACAGGGGTCCTTGAGGTATTTTAACTCACTTTGAATTGAATGTTATTCTTTCAAAACTTTTTGTGTCATGGGAAAATATTAAGTGAAAAGAGTAAGGTATTAAATTGTGTAGATGAACGATAACCAAGTAGATTCTGTTTTACATATAGAAAACTTGGACATATTTTCTAAAATAATTTTTTTCAGAACAGAGTTAAAGAAAATAACTTTTTAAAATTTGTATGTTGTTGACACACACTGTTACATTAGTTTCAGATGTACAGCATAGTGATTCAACAAGTTTATACATTACGCTATGTTCACCACATAGCTATTCTCTGTCACCATAGGTCCCTATTACTATATCATTGACTATATTCCTTATCCTGTGCCTTTAATTCCTGTGACTTATTCATTCCATAGCTGGAAACCTGTTATAGCCCATTCCCTTTTACCCCTTTGGCTCATCTCCCTAACCCCTTCCTTTATGGCAACCATCAGTTTGTTCTCTGTATTTATAGATCTGATATTGCTTTTTTTTTCTTTTTAGAGTCTACATAGGACTGAAATCAAATGTAGATGACATGTAGATGATACATAAAGACCAATACAATATTTATCTTTCTCAATCTGACTTATTTCACTTACCATAATACTATCTAGGTCTATCCATGTTGGGTCAGATGCCACAATCTCATCCTTTTTCGTAGCTAGGTAATATTCCATTGTGCATCTATACCATATCTTTCTTATCCATTTGTCTATCATTGGACACTTAGGTTGTTTCCATGTCTTAGCTACTTTAATAATGCTGCAATAAACAGAGAGGTGCATACATCTTTATGAATTAGTGTTTTCATTGTCTCTGGGTTAAAGAAAACACTTAGTCAGGGGCGCCTGGGTGGCGCAGTCGGTTAAGCGTCCGACTTCAGCCAGGTCACGATCTCGCGGTCCGTGAGTTCGAGCCCCGCGTCAGGCTCTGGGCTGATGGCTCAGAGCCTGGAGCCTGTTTCCGATTCTGTGTCTCCCTCTCTCTCTGCCCCTCCCCCATTCATGCTCTGTCTCTCTCTGTCCCAAAAATAAATAAACGTTGAAAAAAAAAAAAATTTTAAAGAAAACACTTAGTCAACAATCTCTGCCATTCAGTCCTAGAACAGATTGTTCTTGCTTTCAAGTATTGCAATGAAACACTTCTATATGAAACATTCTATATAATTTTTGAGAGCTAGCTTTGGTTAAGAAAAAGTAAATTATAATGAAAACTAAAGTTTAATATTAAGGAAAGAAAAAATAAGCAATGGATGAAAATAATATAATTCAAAAACTGAACAGAAACACTGAAAAAAAGACAAACACAATTAAGGAAATACTTGCTCTGTGATGTGTGTGCCAAGAAAGTAAAGCCAGTATGGGTATCTCCCATGTTTTGAAAGCTCACGTTCTGCCACTTTGCTTTTATAAAAGACTTACATTAGGGCCTTTTTTCACTAACAGAAAAATCCAAGGAGGATTTCTGCTTTTACAAAAAAGCAAAAGAAAAATAGCATTCAGTGTTTTTCTGCAGTGATGCCTTATAGAAGTAGCATGACCTGGAGCAGCGAGTGACACTAAGCTCCTTCCCCAAGAACTAAGCATGTCAGCATCAAGCCACTATAGCTTTGAAGTGTGCCTATGAGCATCTCAATTTGTTTTGGTATCTGTTAGCAAGATGTGTCCTCAAGTATCAGAAAAGTCTAAGAGAGGTCATATATTTGGTCTGAGAAGTCTCAAAAACTTTTTCATATAAATTAATGGTAATTGTTTCTTCATTTGACACCGTTGTGACTTATGAAAGATTTCATAAGAACACTGCACTTTCAAATAGTGGAGGAGACCTGTATGTTTTATATTCAGGTTCTCTCTGACAAATCTTAAATTAGTGATGGTAATAAATTGCAACATAGGGAAAATGCAGGAATTCATTTAGTGATTAAATAGGCTTTAACTGAATACCTAGTATGTGCCAGGTATTATGCTAAGTGCTACAAATAAAATTAGCCAATTTCTCAAGAAGTCTAAGGAAGAGAATGGCATGGCTAATGGAATATAAAACCTTAAGATTTGTGGGAGTGCCTGTGTAGCTCAGTTGATTGGGCATCCAACTCTTAATCTCAGCTCAGGTCTTGATCTCCGAATCATGAGTTCAAGCCCCCTTTGGACTTAAAAAAATCTAAAATCTTAAAATTTCTGTCATAGAAGATTCACTGTAAAGTTTATATAGAATTTATCCAAATTCTGTACATCCCATATAATAAGGTAGGATGAGTTTCCTCAAAAATGTTTCATAGTTTAGAATCAAAGTTTGCAGTTAAGATCCTTTACACTTTAGAAAGAGGCATTACATTTTCCAAAGTAATGTAGATAAAGAGAATTGATATCTTAGACTTTTTATGTTTTCAATATTATCTCCACATTACTCAAATAATGATTTTTCAATTGATGTAAACTGTGCCTAATATCATGTCAAGACTGTTAAATTTTTCTTTTAATCTTCCAGTAGGCTAAAAATTGGTCACCTCAAATGGGGGAGAATAGATGTTCATTCATAGGTACTAAGAATACTTGAGAATCTCTTACTATGCACATAACCATAAAAAAGATTTTTTTTAATGAATGTTATGGTTGGAGCTCTGTAAATCAACACAAAATAGATGGGGGTGGGGGAGGTTTATAGTGTCTCCAAGATACTATGGTGCTAGTAACACATCTAAGGAAAAAAGTCACCAAAGAGGGGTTTTCAGCATACCCCAGCAGAGTTCAAAGACATGAAAATCTCTATTTTTCTCTATCAAAAATCTCTATGATTAAGGGACTATTTACCAATGTGTGGTACACATACCACTGATTTTAGGCAATTCATAGACAATTTTCATTTTAAAGTAATATTTATTTTAATATTTTAGATAACTAAGAATCATAACAAACCTAGGATTTCAGAACTATAATTGCTTAGAATGACACTAAATAGTTAAGTTCAAAAAAGTTTATTCAATTAAAGAAAAAGTAAATATAAATGGTATGCAGGAACAGCAAAAATCATGAAGGTGGTATTCAAAGGACTTAAGTTTGGGAAACATTGGTGCAAATGGGAAAGACTTTGGATATGGGGACTGGTAACTAGACAGATTTTCTCTATTGTGAGGTAAATATATTTCATCATAACCTGTTCTGATTCTATGCTCACTTAGCAACTTCCTAAATAATAGTTCAACTTCCCCAAGTATTTCAATACTAAGAAAGGAGGTGCAGTGGATAAGACATATAAGCCTTAATTGCTCCCCATTACGAATGAATACATTTTGAGATTCTGGTTTAGAAACCAGTCTTATTTAAATAGCATTCCTGAAAGTTCCTGACTGCAATCAACCAGACCTCCTAGATGACATACCAGTAATCCCTAAGTAGTTTTACAAGTGTATTTAATGAGAGCTAAAAGTGAGTGAATAATACAAGCCAAATACTGTGTACCTTGTGCAATCCTTCCTAAGACAAAGGGGTCTTCTTGGCCCTTCACTGCAAAACAGTGTTTCACCAGTGAATAATGGAAGTTGGTAAACAGTTACGAGGAAAGCATAGTATTACCAAAGTCTAGCCCTTTCCATTCCCACTAGATGTTAGCTGTACTTAACAAAGAAAGTTGGCTTTTCTGTATCCCAAATGGCAAAGGAAACAATTTGTGAATGTCATCACTGTAAATCTTCCTCGATATAAAAGAGAGAAGTATTTCACCTCAAGAGAAGTAGTGACAACTTGTGAGATGAGCACTGAGTGTTGTACAGAAGCTAATTTGACAATAAATTATATTTTAAAAAAAAAGAGAGAAGTAGTGACCAGGTCCAATCAATGAAACTCGATCAGGGATAAATCTCTTTCTACCTACCCCTACTAAGACTAAAGACTTTGAGCTTTCAAGCAGGGAGGAAGAAATTAATAGCAGTTGACTATGAAGTCACTATTGATAATTTCTACTTGTCCATTTAATAACTATGTGAACTTGGGCAAGTTATTTAATCACTCTGTCTGTAAAATGGGGCTAACCAGCTATAGTTGAGATGATTAGGCCCTACACAAAGGCCCCAAGCCAAGAGGCAAGAAGGAGCTGACCTCAGTCTACATACTACTTACCAGGCCATGCACTGCAGAGCTGCATACATCCACATAAGGTACAATTTTCTAATTCCTTCTATTTACATATTTGTAATGGTTTCTGTTGTCCTACTTGGTCACTGACTTACAAAAAGATTTTACTGAAAATATTTTTCCCTGAAATCTATGTTTTAGAATTGTGAATCTTTTATATGGTGCCTAATGAAAAGACTTTATTAATTCAGGACCTACAGTAATTGTCTGTACTTGATTTTTCTACTTCCCCGCCTTTCATTCCTGAACCCATTGGATTCTGGCTTTTACCCCATTGCTTTACCAATATTGCCAAGGTCAATAGCAACACTGACCTCCTTGTTTCTAAAACTGACTGACAGTTTTCAATTCTTAACTTAACAGGTCTTTTATTAGTCTTTGACACTGTTGACTACTTCTTTACAAAAATATTCTTAATATAACTGGATAACCATATAGAAAGATATAAAATTGGATCTGTTCTTCATACGATATAACAGGATAAGAAATTCAAATGTAAAAACAATAAAACCAGAGTTGGCTAACCTGGCTGAGAAGTAGGGGAAATCCATACTTCCCACATCTCTCAAACAAAGAAATGCAGAAGCCAAAGGACTTTGAATACCAGAGCCTGGGAGGAAAACAAACTGAATCTACTAGGAAGAAAATGGGAAAGCTGGGAAAAAGATAGGTGGGTAACTGCAAACTGGGGAGATAAAAAAAAAAGGTCACACGGGCACGGAGGGGAGTGACCCCCTTGTGTGGAGAGACAAAGGGAAGAGGAAGGGCAGCTAGGGAAGTGTAGGACCATAGCTGGACAGGAGAAAGACCTCAGACTGAGACTGAGAGGGGATACAATCTCTAACTGCAGGGCTTTCTTTGGACTGGAGGTGGCTCCCTTTTCACGCACATGGGGAAGAGGGGAGCCAGCCCTGGGTGGGGTGGTAGGTCAGGGGCTCAGTCTGTAGTTGGAGAAAGTGGTTCCTTCTCTGGAGGGCTGCACATTAGTACAGAACCTGCCTGCGTCTGCCACCCCAGGGCGCAGTGGCTGGGCTAAGGGTGCAGTCTGCAGGAGGAAAAGGCAGCTGTCTCCCTGGAGTGCTATGGGAAAAGTCAAAGCCTGCCTGTGTCTGCCACCCCGGGACTCACTGCAAGGGCGGTGGCTCTCAGTATGCAGTAGGAGACCTGCAGCAAACAGACTGGTGTCCTCCCTGAAGTGCGGCAGCACAGACAAGACCAGTCCAGACCACATATCACCACACTGAGAGGCACTTCCCCAGTGCCAGAGCACAGGGAGCAGGACTTTGAATCCTAGCCAAGCGCAGGTCAGGGAAGTTGGTGGAGAGAGAAGGACCGCCCTGTCTGCTTCCGCGGCATAGTGAGTACACTCAAACTGAGTCCACTGGTCCAGGTCCCTGGAGAAGAGACTAGGGGATCACCATTCCCCCCCACCACCACCATCACCAAGGCTGGGCCTCAGGGATCACACCCTGAGGCCCATAGAGGAGGTGTGTCCGGATTACGCCAAACCACGCCCGTTTGCACTGGGTAACTGCGTATCCACTGGAGCAGCACAGACCCTGCGGACAGCTACTCCCGACATGCTATGCAGCATTGCCTAGATTAACTCTAGGTCAATTCTGGATATATAGATATATTCTCCCTGCCCCCCATTTCTCCTCCTTATCTCTTCCCTCCCCTAGGCTGGTTATACCTCCTTCTTTATAATCCTTTCTCTCTCTCTGGAATAATCAACCCATATAGTTTCTCTGTCTGGGTAACTTTATCTTCATTCCATTTTCCCCACCTCTGTCTTTATTTTTCTTTCTCTCTCTCTGGATTACCTTTTAGTCTCTCTGCCTAATCAATGTTTATTTTTTCTCTCTTTGTATGTGCTCTTCCATCAGCACTGCCTCCACCCTCTTCTTTACTTGTAGTCGGTGTTTATGGGTTTTTTGTTTTTAGTCTTTAGTTTTCTGTTTTTGTTTATTTGTTTGTGTTATTTGTTTGTGTGTTTGTGTGTTTTTGTCTCCTGTTTGTCTATAGGTTTTCCTTTACAGGGCTACTCCAAGGAACAAATCAAAGCACACCTGGTGGAGGGTCCAAAATATTACTACGAGTAGGGTAATAAACTAACCAAAGTCACAACAACAGAGAGCAAGTAACCATCTCCAAAAAAACACCTCTTGAAGGGCCAGGCCCTGGACAGTGTATGACCCTCCTCTAATATAGCAGTGCTTGCAGGTGCAGAGCACACAACAAGCTTTTAAAATGCACAAGGGACAGAAAACTAGCCAAAACGATGAAACGGAAGAATTCTCCTCAAAAGAAATTCCAGGAAGTAGCAACAGGTAATGAATTGATCAAAACCGATTTAAGCAATATAATGGAACAATAATTTAGAATAATAGTCATAAAATTAATCACTGGGCTTGAAAAAAGCAAAAAGGACAGCAGAGAATCTATTGCTACAGAGATCAAGGGACTAAAAAATAGTGATGAATTAAAAAATGCTATAAATGAGGTGCAAAATAAAATGAAGGCAGCCACAGCATGGATTGAAGAGGCAGAGGAGACAATAGGTGAATTAGAAGATAAAATTATGGAAAAAGAGGAAGCTGAGAAAAAGAGAAATAAAAAAATCCAGGAGTACAAGGGGAGAATTAGAGAACTAAGTGATGCAATCAAACAGAACAATATCCGTACCATAGGAATTCCAGAAGAAGAAGAGACAGAGAAAGGGGCTGAAGATGTACTTGAACAAATCATAGCTGAGAACTTCCCTGATCTGGGGAAGGAAACAGGCATTGACATCCAAGAGGCACAGAGAACTCCCTTTAGACATAACTTGAATAGATCTTCTGCACAACATATCACAGTGAACCCAGCAAAATACAAGAATAAAGAAAGAATTCTGAAAACAGCTAGGGATAAATGGGCCTTGACATACAAAGGTAGACTCATAAGGGTAGTAGCAGACCTATCTACTGAAACTTGGCAAGCCAGGAAGGAATGGCAGGATTCTTCAATGTGATGAACAGAAAAAATATGCAGCTGAGAATCCTTTACCTAGCAAGTCTGTCATTCAGAATAGAAGGAGAGATAAAGGCTTTCCCAAACAAACAAAAACTGAAGTAATTCATCATCACTAAACCAGCCCTACAAGAGATCCTAAGGGGGATTCTGTGAGTGAAATGTTGCAAGGACCACAAAGTACCAGAGACACCACTACAAGAATGAAACCTACAGACATCACCATGATTCTAAACCCATATCTTTCAATAATAACACTGAATGTAAATGGACTAAATGCTCCAACCATAAGACATAAGGTATCAGAATTGATAAAAACAAAAACAAGACCCATCTATTTGCTGCCCACAAGAGACTCATTTTAGACCTGAGGACACCTTCAGATTGAAAGTGAGGGGATGGAGAACTATCTATCATGCTACTGGAGGTCAGAAGAAAGCTGGAGTAACCATACTTAGACAAACTAGACTTTAAATTAAAGGCTGTAACAAGGGGCGCCTGGGTGGCGCAGTCGGTTAAGCGTCCGACTTCAGCCAGGTCACGATCTTGCAGTCTGTGAGTTCGAGCCCCGCGTCGGGCTCTGGGCTGATGGCTCAGAGCCTGGAACCTGTTTCCGATTCTGTGTCTCCCTCTCTCTCTGCCCCTCCCCCGTTCATGCTCTGTCTCTCTCTGTCCCAAAAATAAATAAACGTTGAAAAAAAAATTAAAAAAAAAAATAAATAAAGGCTGTAACAAGAGATGAAGAAGGGCATTATATAATAATTACAGGGTCAATCCATCAGGATGAGCTAACAATTATAAATGTTTATGCACCAAATTCGAAGCCCCAAAATATATGAAACATTTAGTCACAAACATAAGCAATCTTATTGATAAGAATGTGGTGGGGCGCCTGGGTGGCGCAGTCGGTTGGGCGTCCGACTTCAGCCAGGTCACGATCTCGCGGTCCGTGGGTTCGAGCCCCGCGTCAGGCTCTGGGCTGATGGCTCAGAGCCTGGAGCCTGTTTCCCATTCTGTGTCTCCCTCTCTCTCTGCCCCTCCCCCGTTCATGCTCTGTCTCTCTCTGTCCCAAAAATAAATAAACGTTGAAAAAAAAAAATTTAAAAAAAAAAAAAAAAAAAAAGAATGTGGTAATTGCAAGAGACTTTAATATTCCACTTACAACAATGGATAGATCATCTAGACACAGGATCAATAAAGAAACAAGGGGCCTGAATGATATATTGCATCAGATGGACTTGACAGATATATTTAGAACTCTGCATCCCAAAGTGACAGAATATACTTTGTTCTCAAGTGCATATGGAACATTCTCCAGGATAGATCACATACTGGGTCACAAAACAGCCCTTAAAAGTATAAAAGAATTGAGATCATACCATGTACACTTTCAGACCACAATGCTATTAAACTTTAAATCAGCCAGGAAAAAGTCTGGAAAACCTCCAAAAGCATGGAGGTTAAAGAACACCCTACTAAAGAATGAATGGGTCAACCAGGCAATTAGAGAAGACATTAAAAAATCTATGGAACCAAATTAAAATGAAAATACAACAATCCAAATGCTTTGGGGTGCAGCAAAGGCAGTCCTGAGAGGAAAATACATTGCAACCCAGGCCTATCTCAAGAAACAAGAAAAATCCGAAATACAGAATCTAACAGCACACCTGAAGGAAATAGAAGCAGCATAGCAAAGATACTCCAAACCCAGCAGGAGAAGAGAAATAATAAAGATCAGAGCAGAAATAAACAATATAGAATCTAAAAAAACTGTAGAGGAGATCAACGAAACCAAGAGTTGGTTTTTTGAAAAAATAAAAGTGATAAACCTCTAGCAAGGCTTCTCAAAAAGAAAAGGGAGAAGACCCAAATAGATAAAATCATGAATGAAAATGGAATTATTACAACCAATCCCTCAGAAATACAAGCAATTATCAGGGAATACTATGAAAAATTATATGCCAACAAACTGGACAACCTGGAAGAAATGGATACATTCCTAAGCAACCACACACTTCCAAAACTCAAACAGGAAGAAATTGAAAACTTGAACAGACCCATAACCAGTGAAGAAATTGAATCGGTTATCAAAAATCTCCCAGCAAATAAGAGTCCAGGACCAGATGGCTTCCCTGGGGAATTCTACCAGACATTTAAAGCAGAGATAATACCTATCCTTCTCAAGCTGTTCCAAAAATAGGAAGGGAAGGAAAACTTCCAGACTCTTTCTATGAAACCAGAATTAGTTTGATTCCCAAACCAGACAGAGACCCAGCAAAAAAAAGAGAACTACAGGCCAATATCCCTAATGAATATGGATGCAAAAATACTCAACAAGATACTAGCAAATTGAATTCAACAGCATATAAAAAGAATTATTCACCATGATCAAGTGGGATTCATTCCTAGGTTGCAGGGCTGGTTCAATATTCACAAATCATTGTGATACATCACATTAATAAAAGAAAAGATAAGAACTATAGGATCCTGTCAATCAATGCAGAAATAGTATTTGACAAAATTCAGCATCCTTTCTTAATAAAAACCCTCAAGAAAGTTGGGATAGAAGGAACATACTTAAACATCACAAAAGCCATTTATGAAAATCCCACAGCTAATATCATCCTCAATGGGGGAAAACTGAGAGCTTTCCCCCCTGAGATCAGGAACACAAAAGGGATGCCCACTGTCACCGCTGTTGTTTAACATAGTGTTGGAAGTGTTAGCATCAGCAATCAGACAACAAAAGGAAATCAAGGGCATCAAAATTGGCAAAGATGAAGTCAAGCTTTCACTTTTTGCAGATGACATGATACTATACATGGAAAACCCAATAGACTCCACCAAAAGTCTGCTAAAATTGATACATGAATTCAGCAAAGTTGCAGGATACAAAATTAATGTACAGAAATCAGTTGCATTCTTATACACTGAGGCAACAGAAAGACAAATAAAGAAACTGATCCCATTCCCAATTGCATCAAGAATCATAAAATACCTAGGAATAAACCTAACGAAAGATGTAAAATATCTGTATGCTGAAAACTATAGAAAGCTTATGAAGGAGATTGAAGAAGATACAAAGAAATGGAAAAACATTCCGTGCTCATGGATTGGAAGAATAAATATTGTCAAAATGTCACTACTACCCAAAGCAATCTACACATTCAATGTAATCCCAATCAAAATAACACCAGCATCCATCTCAAAGATAGAACAAGCAATCCTAAAATTCATATGGAACCACAAAAGGCCCCGAATAGCCAAAGTAATTTTGAAGAAGAAGACCAAAGCAGGAGGCATCACAATCCCAGACTTTAGCCTCTACTACAAAGCTGTAATCATCAAGACAGCATGGTATTGGCACAAAAACAGACACATAGACCAATGACATAGAATACAGACCCCATAACTGGACCCACAAATGTATGGCCAACTAACCTTTGACAAAGCAGGAAAAAAGACAGTCTCTTTAACAAATGGTGCTGGGAGAACTGGACAGCAACATGCAGAAGGTTGAAACTAGACCACTTTCTCACACCATTCACAAAAATAAATTCAAAATGGATAAAGGACCTGAATGTGAGACAGGAAACCATCAAAACCCTAGAGGAGAAAGCAGGAAAAAACCTCTCTGACCTCAGCCCTAGCAATCTGTTACTTGACACATCCCCAAAGGCAAGGGAATTAAAAGCAAAAATGAACTATTGGGACCTCATGAAGATAAAGAGCTTCTGCACAGCAAAGGAAACAATCAACAAAACTAAAAGGCAACCAACGGAATGGGAAAAGATATTTGCAAATGACATATCGGACAAAGGGCTAGTATCCAAAATCTATAAAGAGCTCACCAAACTCCACACCCGAAAAACAAATAATCCAGTGAAGAAATGGGCAGAAAACATGAATAGACACTTCTCTCAAGAAGACATCCAGATGGCCAACAGGCACATGAAAAGATGCTCAACGTCGCTCCTCATCAGGGAAATACAAATCAAAACCACACTCAGATATCACCTCACGCCAATCAGAGTGGCCAAAATGAACAAATCAGGAGACTATAGATGCTGGAGAGGATGTGGAGAAACGGGAACCCTCTTGCATTGTTGGTGGGAATGCAAACTGGGGCAGCCTCTCTGGAAAACAGTGTGGAGGTTCCTCAAAAAATTAAAAATAGACCTACCCTATGACCCAGCAATAGCACTGCTAGGAATTTACCCAAGGGATACAGGAGTGCTGATGCATAGGGACACTTGTACCCCAATGTTTATAGCAGCACTCTCAACAATAGCCAAATTATGGAAAGAGCCTAAATGTGCATCAACTGACGAATGGATAAAGAAATTGTGGTTTATATATACAATGGAGTACTACGTGGCAATGAGAAGGAATGAAATATGGCCTTTTGTAGCAACATGGATGGAACTGGAGAGTATGATGCTAAGTGAAATAAGTCAGGAAGAGAAAGACAGATACCGTATGTTTTCACTCATATGTGAATCCTGAGAAAACTCAACAGAAGACCAGGGGGGAAGGGAAGGGGGATAAAAAAAGTTACAGAGAGGGAAGGAGGCAAACCATAAGAGACTCTGAAAAACAGAACAAACTGAGGGTTGATGGGGGTGGGGGAGAGGGGAAAGTGTCTGATGGGCATTGAGGAGGGCACCTGCTGGGATGAGTACTGACTGTTGTATGGAAACCAATTTGACAATAAATTACATATAAAAAAATTAAAAAACAAACAATAAAACCATGCAAATACTAGAAGAAAACACTAGTGAACTCCTCTATACTTGGAAAAACATTCTACCTATCCAGAAGCAATCAAAATCCAGAAGCAATAATTTTATATAGTGTGACTACATAAAGATGAAAAAATAATAAAACTTAAAAAAATTTTTTTTTCTTTTGTGGCACCTGGGTGGCTCAGTTGGTTGAGCACCTGACTCTTGGTTTAGGCTCAGGTCATGATCTCACAGCTCGTGAGTTCAAACCTCGCATAAGGCTCTGTGCTGACAGTGCAGACCCTCCTTGGGAGTGTCTCTCTCTCTCTCTCTCTCTCTTTCTCTTCCTCTGTCTGTCCCTCCATGCACATGCTCTCTCAAAAATAAATATACATTTAAAAAATCCTTAAAATTCTTTTCTTTTATTTTTTTAATGTTTATTTATTTATTTTGAGAGAGAGAGATAGAGAGAGAGAAAGTGCAGGAGGGGGTAGAGAGAGAGAGGAGAGAGAGGATCCTAAGCAGGATCCACACTGTCAGTGCAGAGCCCAATGCAAGGTCAGATCCCAAGAACATGAGAAAAGACCCAAGCCCAAATCAAGCGCTGGATGCTCAACCAAGTGAGCCACCCAGGCATCCCAAAAATAAAACTTCTCATGACAAAAAATAAATAGCAAAGGCAAAAGACAAATGACAAACTGGGAAAAATTATTTTTAACATAATCCAAAAAAGGATTAAAATCTATAATACAGAGAAATACTCAATTTCTTTTAAGAATGATGCAAATTGGGGCGCCTGGGTGGCGCAGTCGGTTAAGCCTCCGACTTCAGCCAGGTCACGATCTTGCGGTCTGTGAGTTCGAGCCCCGCATCAGGCTCTGGGCTGATGGCTCAGAGCCTGGAGCCTGTTTCCGATTCTGTGTCTCCCTCTCTCTCTGCCCCTCCCCCATTCATGCTCTGTTTCTCTCTGTCCCCAAAAAAATAAATAAAAAACGTTGAAAAAAAATTAAAAAAAAAAGAATGATGCAAATTAAAACTACACTAAAATACAATTTTTCACAAATTAAAATGGCAAATATTTGATAATGTATTCTACTAGAGAGGCGGCAAGGTAACAGTCACATTCATATTTCTGTTGGTGATGCACTACCCTCTAGTCCTGAGGGAAGGGGATTTGACAATATCTAGCAAAATTACGTGTGCACTTGCCCTTCGATTCCCTACTCCTATTTCTGGAATTTATCTCAAACATACACTGTCAGTAAATATAAAAGCGTATGTACACAAAGTTATTAATTGCAGAACTAAAAGCTAAAGACTGGAAAACTCAAAAGTCCCTCATTGGCAAACTGTAACATCCATGCATGAAGGGTGGAATAATTTTCCCTTCTTCCCTTCTAGGTTCTTTGGCTGGTCTAATAATTAAGTTGACATAAGAATGATTAACAAGGGGAAAACCAAGTTAAGTCATATGTACAGGAGCCCTACAAAAATATGAGATTCAAAGAAATGACCAAAGCAGGAGGCTTTTATTACCTTTTAGACAAGCAATAAATCCGTGAAGAATTGACAAAACAGCAGGGCCTGGGTGGCTCAGTCGGTTAAGCATCCAACTTGGGCTCAGGTCATCATCACTCAGTTTGTGGGTTCGAACCCTGTGTCAGTTTCTGTGGACACCTCAGAGCCCGGAGCCTGCTTTGGATTCTGTCTCTCCCTCTTTCTCTGCCCTTCTCCTGCTCACACTCTGTCTCTCTCTCTCAAAATTAATGTTAATTATTTTTTTAATGTTTATTTATTTTTGAGAGACAGAGCAGGGGAGGGGCAGAGAGAGAAGGAGAGACAGAATCCGAAGCAGGTCCAGGTCCCGAGCTGTCAGCACAGAACCTGACACAGGGATCAAACTTACAAACCAACTGTGAGATCATGACCTGAGCTGAAGTCGGCCACTCAATGGACTGAGCCACCCAGGCACTCCCCAAAAAATGTTTTTTAAAGAACTGACAAGAAAAAAAGGTTTGGATTTAGGGTAATAAATTGATGAAGAAATAACAGGTTTTGTTTATACAGCCTTCTCGACTCCACATTCCATATCTCTGGCGATAAGGATGCCTTTCACCTTCCTGGTATGAAGGTGGGGGGAAGGGGAAGTGTAGTTAACCTTTCACATGCTTTTGATGACACAAAGGAGGCTCAGAGAGTCATTCCTGCATAGCTGTTTCTAAAGTACCTTTAATTCAATATAATCAATATCCAAAAGTGGCATAATTGTGGGTGGCATATTCTGCTCCCCTTCAGAGAACTCTGCAGCTATTAAAAAAAAAAAAAAAAGAAAAAAGAGGATAATCTCTATATATTGCAATGGAATGATCACTAGGATCTATTTTACTAGAAAAAGACAGGTTGAATAACATGTCCGGTATGCTAGCATTTACCTAAAAACAGATACATTTGCTTATATTTTTTTAAAAAATGGAAGGATACACCAAAATTTATAAAAGCACTACTTATGACAAAAAAAGAGGGAACAGGTTGAGAAGGATAAGAATATGTGCTACACTTCCCTGAGCAAGTAGATTTGATTGTGAAATCATACGATTGTTATGCAAAATTATAAAACAAAACTAAGTTAAAATTTAAAAACCAATATTAAATTTCAAAGCAAAGGAAACAAAGACACATAAATACATACTGAGTTAATGATTTACTCACACAATGAAAATTATTCCAAGTGATCCAAAATACAGTAATTTGACCATTTGTCTTTAGTGGGACAAAAGACGAAATAACATACACAAACCTGCAAAAGTAAACTAATTCTATAATCATATTATTAGTAATAAAATTATATATAATTAAATTAATGTTGTTTAAGAACTAAGATTTTCAGTGTAAGAGAAAAAAGATTGAAATAGAAAATCAAAGAGGGTAAGTGATAATGCTATTTTCCTAAGTGTGAATTGAAAACAATAGTATGAATTCATGATATACAATCTCCTTTACGTAAATATATGTTAAAAAAAAAAAAAAGTATTTCCTAACTCTTTCTATTGAAAAAGCCTGGAAACAATGACCAACCCATTAGCAAGGAGCTGGCCAGCATACAGACTGTGGTTCTAGATACCATTTCCCATTACAAAAAACCACCTCTGGGGGAAAAAACAGATACCAGCAATATGGTTGGAAATATACAAGATAAGTCTGAAACATCAGCTTGCACCAAAAAGTAAGAAAGCTTTCAGAAGTTACCAAAGCACTGAAGAACCAAATGAAATGGGTTCCCACTAGTCAAATGCAGGACAATTAGGGCATCAGAGTGAAAACGATAATAACAGATTATAATACATTTAATAAAATAAAAACCCATACATATGTACTGGTAATGTATAAGTAAAGAAAAAGGAAAACAAAGCTTTTTCTTACAGCAAAATGTTAACTAATACATGTAGAGTTTTGTGGGTTTTTTTTTAAATCATCGTTTTGCAACCATCACAGTAATATTTGAATCTGGCTTATTAAACTCGTAGCAACAGTTTGGTGAAGAAAAGGACATTAATAAGGTCTTAAAGTGTCCCCATAAATTATTTATTAATTATAAAGAAAAAAACAGTAACTGTAGAATGGAGAAACCAAGCAGACACCATCTCAACCAAGGGATCAAAGTTGAAGTCATCATTCTACTTATCTATTGTTACATGACAATCTCCTCCAGGAATGCCTGGGTGGCTCAGTCAGTTAAGCATCTCATTTCAACTCAGGTCATGGGCTGAGAGTCCTGGGCTCGGAGCCCTGCTCTGTTCTGACGCTTGGAGTCTGCTTTGGATTCTGTGTCTCCCTCTCTCTTTGCCTTTCCCCAGTTTGTGCTCTGTCTCTCTCTCTCAAAAATAAATAAACATTAAAAAAATTTTTTTAATTAAAAAAAAATAACAAGCTCCTCCAAAATTTAATGGCTTAAAACAATGTATTATTATCTTTCAAGATTCTGTGGATTGAGTGGGCTCAGGTAGTTACAATCAGATGTTGTCTGCAATTTATTTCACCTTAAGTTCCCAGTTTAATTCTATTAAATATTCAATATGGCCTCTTTACTCGGATCTCTTGGCCACAATAGTTGGAAAAGTTGGGTGTTGGTCAGGCATCTCTCTCTTTCTTTGAGCTACCCCAGAGTGAGGATTCCAAGTGAACAAACATTCCAAAGACAGCATTCCGACAGATCAAGTCAGAAGCTGCAAGGTTTCTTCAGACCTAGAATAAGAAAAAACAGTGTCACATTTGCCACATTCTGTTGGTTGGAGAAAAAAAAATCACAGAGCCAACGGAGATTCAAGGAGAGGGAACTGTACAAAGCTATGAAAACCGGAGACATGGTTCACTAAAGAGCTTGGAGACTAGGTATCAATGATGACCAATATGCCCGTGTGATACTGCGATTTATACTAAGAAATATATATTTGGTCTTTGACCCCTTTCTGTCACAGAGCTAAAACTTTGAAATTTCTTAAGTGATGAGAGTGATAAAGATATCTTTTGTTGTGTTAATGAAGTGACTTTCGGGCTACTCTCAAGTATGGGATTGGTTGCCAGTGGAGCCAACCATGTATTTAGAGGGTTGAAATTTTCAGTCCCTTCACTCTCCACCTCTGGCAAGAAGAGAGGGGCTAAAGGCTGAGTTCAATCACCAGGGGCCAATGATTTAATCAATACTGTCTGTGTAATATGAAGCCTACTTAAGAACTCAAAAGGATGGAGTTCAGAGAACTTCCAGGTAGATAATAAGCACATGGGAATTTGAGGAGAGTGGTGCACATAGACAGGGCATGGAAATTCCATACCCTTTCCCCATGGGCATCTCTTCCCAACTGGCTGCTCCTGAGTTATAGCCTTTTATAATAAACCAGTAATCTACTAAGTAAAATGTTCCTTTGAGTTCTCTAAATCACTCTAGCAAATTAGTCAAACCCAAGGAGAGAGTCATGGGAACCTCTGATCTATAGCCAGTTGGTCACAAGTACAAGGAACAATCTGTAGTTTCAAGGGGTGTCTGAGTGGAGGAGAGGGGGAGAATTCATCTAGGACTGAGCCATTAACCTGTAATCTGGTTCAGTGTCCAGGTAGATAGCATCAGAATTGAGTTAAATGGTAGGACACCCAGTTGGTGTCTAAGAATTGCTTGATAGTGTGGGAAACTCTATTCCCATTCTGGAATTGGTATTAGAATCTTTATAATCAGTGAATATCATGTGCCTCATGATACGATGCAGTGAGAAAGACTCTACAATACTCCTGTATTATTCCTACCAAAAATGCAAAACTTGAATCTAATCATGAAGTAACATTAGGTAAATTCAAAATGAGGGACATTTTACTAAATGGCCTATACTCTTCAAAAATATCAATGTCATAAAAGGGAAAGAAAGTCTTAAGGACCCATTCCAGATTAAAGGATCTTAAAGAGACATGAAGACTAAATACAACGTGTGGTCAATCCTGTGTTGGGTTCTGGATGAGGAAAAACAAAACAAAACAAAAATCAAAACAAAGCATCTTATAAAAGACATTATTGAAACAATTGGTGAAATTTTCATAAGACTTTTAAATAAGAGCATTGTGTCAATTTTTTAAAGTTCTAGTTTTGATCATCATACTGTCAAAATCCTTTTTTTGGGAAATATATACTAAAGAATTTAGGAGCAGAGGCATATGGTGTGCAATTTAATCTCAAATGGTTTAGGGAAATACGTGCGTGTACAGAGAAAGAGAGAAAGCAAGGAAATGGAAGGAGAAAGAGAAAGAATAAAACAAATATGACAAAATGTTAACAATTGATAACTCTGAGTAAAGAATATATATTGGAATTCTTGGCACTACCTTTGCAATTTTTTTGTAAACTTGAAATTTAATATATATATATATATATATATATATATATATCTTCAAAGGATTGAAACACATCAAATATATGTATTTTTAAAAAAAATTTAATGTTTATTTTTGAGAGAGAGAGAGAGACAGAGAGAGACAGAGAGTGAGTGGGGGAAGGGCAGAGAGAGAGGGAGACACAGAATCTTAAGCAGGTTCCAGGCTCTGAGCTGTTAGCACAGAGCCTAACGCAGGGCTCGAACTCACAGACCGTGAGATCATGACCTGAGCTGAAGTCAGATCCCTAACTGACTGAGCCAGCCAGGCACCCCTCATCAAATATATTTTTAATGATAAAAAATAAAACCAAAAAAACCTCACTGGTCAACTTTGCAAGATGCTAGGCAACCAACTCATTTTGAAAACTGGTAAAAAGAAAGATGCAAGTATTTATACTACATTTCCCAAACACATTTTACCTTGGGGTAATCAAATCATGAAGAAAAATTCTTCTCCTTAGAAGAATTCCAATTAATACACAATCTCCACTCTGGATACTCTAGGCCAATGGTCAGGAAACTATGGTCCTGGAGACAAATCCAGCCCAGTACCTGTTTCTATAAATTAGAATACAGCCACTCCATTTGTTTACGTATCATTTATGTTGTCTCTATTTGTGCCATAAAGACAGAATTGAATCATTGTTGACAGAGACCATATGGTCACAAAGCCCAAAATACTTACTAATGGGCCCTTTATTTTTTTTTTTAATTTTTTTTTCAACGGTTTTTATTTATTTTTGGGACAGAGAGAGACAGAGCATGAACGGGGGAGGGGCAGAGAGAGAGGGAGACACAGAATCGGAAACAGGCTCCAGGCTCCGAGCCATCAGCCCAGAGCCTGACGCGGGGCTGGAACTCACGGACCGCGAGATCGTGACCTGGCTGAACTCGGACGCTTAACCGACTGCGCCACCCAGGCGCCCCACTAATGGGCCCTTTATAGAAGAAGTTTGACAATCGTTGTAGACCAGAAAAATAATGTCTAAGAACTGCAGTTCCCAGGCAGTGAGAATACTACAGGGAACCCACAGGACCCCCACAGAGCACAATATTTTAAATTTTTAAGGAAAACAGAGAGACATCTGTCAGATACCATGTGAAGTAGCACCTTGCGATAATTCAGTTTCTTTTTTTTTTTTTAATTTTTTTTTTAACGTTTATTTATTTTTGAGACAGAGAGAGACAGAGCATGAACGGGGAAGGGGCAGAGAGAGAGGGAGACACAGAATCGGAAGCAGGCTCCAGGCTCTGAGCCATCAGCCCAGAGCCCGAGGCGGGGCTCGAACTCACAGACCTCGAGATCGTGACCTGAGCCGAAGTCGGACGCTCAACCGACTGAGCCACCCAGGCGCCCCGAGATCATTCTATTTCAACATTAGATCAAGTTAATTTTTTTTGGATAACATTGTATCTGCCAAGTTGAGTTTTCAGTGGTTGCTATGATCTCAACCAAGTATTGTGCAAAATCTAATGTGAGTACAACTCTTGATTTCAGCTCAGGTCATGATCTCACGGTTTTTAGGATCAAGCCCCATGAAGGACTCTGTGCTGACAGTGGGGAGCCTGCTTGGGATTCTCTCTCTGCCCCTCCACCATGTCTCTACTACCACTCTCTCTTTTCCTCTCAAAGACAAATAAATAAACATTTTCTTTAAAAAATCCAATGTGGGGGCACCTGGGTGGCGCAGTCGGTTAAGCGTCCGACTTCAGCCAGGTCACGATCTCGCGATCCGTGAGTTCGAGCCCCGCGTCGGGCTCTGGGCTGATGGCTCAGAGCCTGGAGCCTGTTTCCGATTCTGTGTCTCCCTCTCTCTCTGCCCCTCCCCCGTTCATGCTCTGTCTCTCTCTGTCCCAAAAATAAATAAACGTTGAAAAAAAAATTGTTTAAAAAAAAAATAAAATAAAATAAAAAAAAATAAAAAATCCAATGTGAAACAGGAAACAAGGATAGTGGTATCTTATCTGATTTCAAGAAGTTATACAGTGCCCAATAGATGTATACATCCCACTAGTAAGCAATTAAAGCTATTTAAGAATGAAATAAAATATTTTTCTTTCAATTTATGTATGTATTTTTAAATGGCTACTGAGTTGTTAGGACATAAATGCACATTAATTTGTTTGGACCTAACTATTTAGTAAACTTGGTGACTAAAACATTTGCTTTAAAGGCTTTCAGACAAACTCACATGGCCTGGGGTGGGGGTGGGGGGTTGCTTCAGTTCTCGGGAGATTGCAAGGCAGGCAAAACAAAGGCAAGCCCTTGAGTCAAACCTTCAGGGAACCACAAGATAGGTCAAAATGCACAATTACAATTCCTTGAGAAGAAGATCCCTATTGCTCCCTCAGGTACTAGCAACTAGCAGGAATGTAGGCTGCTGTCTTCAGGGCGACCTCAAGGTGGACAGTAAGAGATGATCATAGACCTCTCTTGCCAAAACTCAGCAGTCTTTTCTAAAATGTTCCCCTAGTTGTTTTACATTTTTTACTAGATGCCAGAGTCCCCAAAAAAGTTGATTCTGGCAGTCTTGCCAGCTTATGTACTGCTTTAACAGAGGGAACATGTTCAAGTTCCCTAATCTGCTATTTTCATTCATGTCACTCAGTACCATTCACTTTTGTGCTTTTCAGTCTTGTCAAAATTATCTTCTAGACCTGGAATGCAAAGAAAGAAGAGAATTTTGCTATCACTGAAATTATCAAAAGAATGTTCTGCTTATTTGAAGGCAGGCTAAAGGGTAATTGCAAAAAGATTTTTAATAAGGACACCATTAGCAAAATAACTTTTATCTGCCTTAGAGGCAGTACTTCTTACATCATCTGCCTTGTTGTCAAGCCCTCAATAATACAGGCACTGTTTGGTGGTGTTCGAGAAATCAGGTTTTGGAATAAGACTTTTAGAGCATCAGGTTTTAAGTCTGACTCTTCTGTCATTTAATAGTTGCTTGGCCTTGGGTTAGTTACTTAAATTCTATAGGGTTGTTCCCATGTTTGTAAAATAGGGATAATACACATTTCTAGAATCATGGTGGAGATTTAAAGAGGTATTATATGTAAAATGCTTGGCATTCAATATCAGCTTTTAAATTTGGATTTGTTACTTTGGATTATCACATTACAATGCACTTGTGGGTTTTTTATTGTTTTTTGTTTTTATGGTTGTTTTCTTTTTTTAAATTTTTTTTTTCAACGTTTATTTATTTTTGGGACAGAGAGAGACAGAGCATGAATGGGGGAGGGGCAGAGAGAGAGGGAGACACAGAATCGGAAACAGGCTCCAGGCTCCGAGCTGTCAGCCCAGAGCCCGACGCGGGGCTCGAACTCACGGACCGCGAGATCGTGACCTGGCTGAAGTCGGACGCTTAACCGACTGCGCCACCCAGGCGCCCCTATGGTTGTTTTCTTAAAAGAGAAAAAGATGCTACT
This sequence comes from Lynx rufus, assembly GCF_022079265.1. Classification (NCBI taxonomy): domain Eukaryota; kingdom Metazoa; phylum Chordata; class Mammalia; order Carnivora; family Felidae; genus Lynx; species Lynx rufus. The sequence continues at coordinate 124,113,533 of NW_025814823.1, read as the reverse complement.
GGCTTCCTATGTAATGGCGTAGGTGATGCTATATGCTTTCCAGGGGACTTTGATTGGGCTGACATGTTACAACATGCACACTCATTTTACTTAGATTATAGGTTTATTTGAGTTGGCTTTGGGAGAAACTACTAGGGATGCGGAGACGGTGCTAAAATATACCTCCAAAGCCCCTCTTTTAGCATGGAGACAAATTCGTCAACGCATTAAAATAATAAAAGAAAACAAACGCAAACACAAAAACCTAAGTGTCCAGACATGAGAGTGAGAGTGCCACCCCAACATTTTTCAAACCAGTTTTCCTTGTTGTCCGTGGGATTCAAGCACGTGACGACAGTACAGAACACTAGCCAGAAGGGCCTGTGAAAAGAGACTGATAATGGGAGGTCAGCCCTTTCCTATGTGACCTCTGGAAGCGTAAAGACTGCAGGAGATGGCGTTCCTCGTCCTCGATGCCTTTAAACGTCAGGGAAGCATCCCACACAGGAACCAACAGCAGGCAGCAGAGGAGACGAGATTTGCGTATCTTGAACGCCCCACCTCCTAAAGCCGGGAGTGGGGCTGGGCTCTGCGGCGAAAGGCGCGTTGGCTCTCGCAGAGGCCTCTGGGAGTTGTAGTCCTCAGGGGCGGGAGGTTTGGCAGCGGCGCCTGGCTCAGTGCGCTCAGAACTCCATCCCCCGCCGGTCCCCGCGTCCGAGGCTGTTGTCTCTTCCTGTCCAGGGGAGGAGAACCCCTTCCTGCCTCAAGTTGAGTGGATTTAGGAAAGGGTCTCCGTTTTCTCGCCCATTTTTCCCAGATTGAGGGCTTGGCCGGTGCAGGTAGGCCTTGTTCCCTAGTTTTTCAAAATCACCCCTCGGGAGGGAGCGGGGAGTGGGGGGTGGGAGGAACAGAGGGGAAGCGGCGGGAACCGCTGAGCTTGCTGAAGAGCCGGCTGTCATCGGGGAAGTTCTTTGGTGAAATGCGCCCAAATAATTGCTTCTTGGGGGACCGTTGAGGCCAAAGTCGGGACAGAGGAGACCACCCCGGAGGGGAGACGCGCGCTCCTCTCTGGGCTCTGGTGACTCCCATCCGATAGGGGCTGAGAGAATTCGACGGGCTGTGGGGAGTCGGTGCCTGCTTGAGCCTTAAGGCAAGGCAGGGTGACTGTAGGTAAACACCCGGGTGAGGGGGAGAATTGGGGTTATTGCGGCAGTGGGAAAGCCTTTCCCTGTCCCGAGTAGGGAAGAGTTGGAGAAAGCAGATCAGGGAAGAAACACCCTTGTGCGTTGAGCGAGGACCACAAATGGGTTGAGGGCCGAAACAGTTAAATCCTTGCCACACTTTTCCTCAGCTCAAATGTGAGACACGGTGTCTTGATAGTAGGTGGCTTGACATCTTAGCTGTCTTAGAATAAATAGAGCTGGAAGAGGCCTTTTAGAGTATCTAGTCAGGCAGGTTCTCCTCACTCTACAGATGAGGAAACCAAGGTCCATCAAGCTAGAGGAACTGCCTCCCTTACCACCAAATAAACAATTAATGGCCAACTTGACTAAAACCTAATTTTCAGGACTGTCAAGCAGTGCTTTAATCTATTGCTGAGATCAGTAGATCAGCAAATTGTAACCTGTTGCTTCTCCTTTTTTCTTTTTAATGCTGACATATGCAAAATAACAAGAAATCCCTGAAGGGAACATTTTGAAACTTCTCAGTAGGTCAAAGAAACCCTTGTCTTAAGTTGAAGAAAAATCTCTACAAACTTCGTAGTAATATAAAAGGTTGGTAGTAAATTAAGATGTCACCTTTCCTTTCTCAATGTATGCCCACTTGAGCTCTGAGAACTGTAGCCTTAGATTTTTTCTTTCTATCTTAAATGCTGAATATCTCAGTCATATAAAAATAGTATGCTAATTGACAATACCCTAAATATTTACAGTAAAGGGTAAACAGCATGGGAATACCAACCTGAATTACAAAATAAAATAACAATTTATAGTATTTTTTTGAAAAGGAGATATCATAAAACTTAAAAAAAAATCATTAGGAGGATAAAAACTTCTCCTAGGCCTGCATTTTATAATACACTTAAATTTTACTTCTCCATCAGCGTTCTTTCTTATTGCCTAAACATAACTTGAAAGCATTTAGTGTTCCCATTGTGGGTTCTTTGGTGCAATTGCATTGCTCTGGCTGCTAATTTCTTTTATTAGACTACATTGCCCTCCAGCACTGTCAAATTTAACACCTTTTGAAGCATTTATCGATCAGTTTGGAAACATGTTTCAATAGTCACATTAGAATTGAAGCATTACAGTTCTTATTGACTGACCATTAACTGATTCATACAGAAGAAGTTTAGATAAGTTTGTTACTGGACTTTTTATAGCAGGTACAGACTTACATAGAGGAAAACACATATACACAAAATAACTTATTTAACCAGGCTGCCTTTTTTATGATATGGTTCCATTGGCTTTTATATTGGCAATACAGAGGTGGGTAAACTATAAGCATTGCTATGACCATTGCCACCAGATGTATTTATTTTTTATAAAGTTTTATTAGAACACAGGCATGCTCACTCATTTGTATATTGTCTTCCGTGCAAAAGGACATAGTTGAGTACCTGCTGAGATCATGTGGCTCAGAAAACCTAAAATGTTATCTGGCCTCTTACAGAAAAAAAAAATTTTCCATGCTTGCTCTGTTAAACTGAAATGTAATTACAGTATCTGAAACTACCATATGCAGAGGTATTAGTACTAATTTTCAGTCTCTGAGGAGGAACATATAAATACTTGTATAGTGAGTGGGTCCACAATACTATTGACTCTTAAATAACACAGGTTTGAATTGTACAGGTCCACTCAGACATGAATTTTTTACAGTATAATACTATAAGTGTATTTTCCTTAAGATTTTCTTAATAACATTTTGTTTTCTCTAGCTTATTTTATTGTAAGAATACAGTATATAATACATACAACATACAAAATATGTGTTAACTATGTTATCAGTAAGGCTTCCAGTCAAAAGGGGTTATTAGTAAAGTTTTGGGGGAGTCACAAGTTACATGTGCATTTTCAACTAGGGGCGGGAGGGAAGTCGGTTTCAGCAGCCCAACACCTGCTTTATTCAGGGGTCACCTCTACATTTCTTTGGGCAAAAATGAGTGGGTACTATTACAGATTGATCCTAGCCTCTTGGCCAGATACTATAGCCATCCTTTTGCAAAGAATTGTGAAAGGACATTTCTGAGCCTAGTGTGGAAAAACCTGACATCCTTTGAAATGTATTGATATAGTCAATACCTTTTGAAAATAGTGTCATATAAACTTTCTTTGGTTACTTCCTATGTCCTTTTTATGGAGAAAAGTATTTTTCAGCACAGGCATCAGCAAGCAGGTCAGTAAACTATTATTTTCCTATTGAGACCCCATACTGAAACCAATTTTAAAGTCCATGATTAGGGACTCATTAAATCACTTAGCTTTGACATTAATAGCCTTTCTTCTGGGACTTTTATTTTATTTTATTTTTAAGTTTATTTATTTTGAGAGAGAGAGGGAGAGAGAGTGCACATGCTGGGGAGGGGTAGAGAGGGAGAATGCATGGTCAGGATAGAGTCTGACCTGGCTGGAACTCCCAAAACTGAGATCATGACGTGAGCCAAAATCAAGAGCTGGACAGTGTAACCGACTGAGTCACACAGGCACCCCTGGAACCTTGTTTTCAAACTCAAAGGACTGAGTGAGATATTGGAAGTGAATATATCTGTATATGTCATTTTGCATGTTTTGCTCCCTATTATCAGTGTTAGGTCTATGGCAAATTGATGGTATAGAGCTATTTAACATTTCAGTTAATCATTGATAGCACTATTCTGTGTTATTATAATATTAGCTGTGGATTGCTAATTTACCTCTCAACCTAATTTATCAAACTTCAGAATACCTAGTAGTTCTACTTATCAAGACTTTCAAAAAGGCATTACATTTCCTTTGAAATAACATTGTTGGGATATTTGAAGTTCAAGCTAATTGACTAATTGAGGCAACTGAAAATTACCAATTTCCTTACAATTCTTGGTATTTACTTGAATATTATTAAATCTTTTATTGAAAAGCACTAGGGACTAGATCCTTGAGATATCAATTTTCTGCTTGTTTGGAATAAAGAGCTAATTTGACAATGCCACAAAATTTCAGATTTGTTTAGAACAAATAGACGTAAGTGATTAAACTGGAACCTTTATATCAAATCTTGTATGCCCCTTGTGTGTTCCTTAACTTTGATTTTCTTTTTTTGGTAAGACTGACTGAAATTGAAGGATCCTTCTAGATTTTTCTCATTCTGGTGACGCTTGGGTGGCTCAGTCGGTTGAGTATCTGATTTTGGCCCAGGTCATGATCTCACGGTTCCTGAGTTGGAGACCCACATCAGGCTCTTTGCTGACAGCTCAGACCCTGGATCCTGCTTCTGGTTCTGTCTCTGTCTCTCTCTCTCTCTGCCCTTCCCCCCCCCCCAAAAAAATAAATAAACATTAGATTTTTCTCATTCTGGGTTTCCTAACATTTAATCTTAGCAAAAGTATTATCTCCAGGAGTTACAAAAATCCTCTCTTCCTAAACTCAACTTCATTCTCAGTTTAGCATAGGAACCAATACCGCAGAAAGTATTGGTTAAAAACATTAAGTTGAGGGACACCTAGGTGGCTCAGTTGGTTAAGTGACCAATTATTGATTACATCTCATGTCATGAGCCCACAGTTAGTGAGTTCGAGCCCCTCTTTGGTTTCTATTCTGGCAGCACAGAGCCTGCTTGGAATTCTGTCTCTCTCCCTCTCTCTCTCTCTCCCTCCCTCCCTCCCTACCCCGTTCATGCTCTCTCTCTCAAAATAAATAAACTTTAAAAACAAAAAACATTAAGTTCAGGCAGACATTGCAGTATACTGGAAATAACATATGGGACCAAAGTAACCTGGTTTCCATCCCAGCTATGGCTTCATTAGCCAAGTAATACAGGACAAGTTATTTCTGAGCTTCAGTTTCTTTTTTTTATAATTTGAAGGTTATATATACATCTTCCCAAATTCTAAGGATTAGTTGCAATTAAACATTTAAAACTTAGGCCAGTAGTAGGTGTTCAGTAAATAAAGGTTAGTTCCAACTCTCAGTACTTATTTATTGGTGTGTCTTTTTCTCAGTTTTTCTCCAAAGTGACACCTAGTTTTCTTCTTCAGAAATTAATTATTTCCTTTAGGTCTGTTCTCTTTGTGACAGTTCAGTAATCCTTCAAAGCTCAACTTCTTTATCTTTCTTACCTTACTGAGTTTACTCACTTTATACTAAAGGCATGTAGATATGTCAGCTGATTTTATTCAGGCCACTAAGTTAAGCCAAGATATAATGTTGAATTTTGTTAGTTACTTTTAAGAAGCCAAAAAATAAAATGATAGTTATTATTTCTTGAATACTCATTGTGAGCAAGGTATGTTACGTACATTATCTCATTAAATCTCCAACTCTGTGAGACTAGTACTTTTATTATCCCCCACACCAGTGAGTCTTAGGGAATTGAAATAAGTTGCCCAATCTTAGCAGAGCCAAGATTCAAATCCAGGGAGTATGACATGAGCTTTCAACTACCACACTTTACTTAATAAATCAGAGTAGGCCATGCCCCAAATTAACCATTGTATATAATTCAAATAAAGGAATACCCTGGCAGTGCTTTCTGAAGATAATTTTATCAGTTTTTGGAGATTGAGGAGCAATAAGGTTATGCTTCCTTATCAATATTAAATTTTTTTCTCTAGCATTTCTTAGCAATTCTATTGATCACTTTTCTCCCACTGTATACAGATTTCATTAAGCTTAGTTTTATTAAGTTCAGAAATAACAGCAAATTTCTGTACACAGTTAAGCAGTACCTGGCATGCTTTTAAATGTTTACACAAATGAATTTATAGATTTTTAGAAAAATTTTTATGTGCCTTAGATTTTCTTGAATGAATTTCCCCCTGTTTTTTGTTTGTTTAGAGAGAGAGACCACAAGCAGGGGAGAGGGGCAAAAAGAGAATTTTTAGCAAATTTCATGCTCAGCATGGAGCCCAACATGGGGTGTGTTTTTCTCAGTTTTAAAACTGATCCCATGGGGGCGCCTGGGTGGCGCAGTCGGTTAAGCGTCCGACTTCAGCCAGGTCACAATCTCGCAGTCCGGGAGTTCGAGCCCTGCGTCAGGCTCTGGGCTGATGGCTCAGAGCCTGGAGCCTGTTTCTGATTCTGTGTCTCCCTCTCTCTCTCTGCCCCTCCCCCGTTCATGCTCTGTCTCTCTCTGTCCCAAAAATAAATAAACGTTGAAAAAAAAAATAAAAAAAATAAATAAATAAATAAAAAAAAACTGATCCCATGACCCTGGCTTCATGACCTGAGCTGAAATCAAGATGCTCAGCTGACTGAGCCATGCAGACACCCCTGCCCCCAGTTCTTATATTCTTTTCAATAAAAGGATACTAGTTGTCTGACAATCATCTTTTCAATTCCTAAAATATTTAATTTTTGAAATTTGAGAGAATGTTTTAAAAGTTCTGTAAAGCTAATAACTTGGTTTTTGTCAGGAGGCAAATTAATGCTGTGACTGAGATTGTATCTGCCAGGGGTTTGTTTAAGATAGATTCACTGTGGGAATTTCACAAGCCAATAGTATACAGGATAATGTCTCTTAATAAGCCAATAAAGAAATTACATACTCCAAATCAATGATAGACTATCACCCTGTTGTTCAAGACAAGGGGAGCATGAAAGGAATAAAGTCCAAATTTAGTTAAGGTATACGCTTTGGAGTTGGTACTTGGGAAAGACAGCTTAGTCAACCAGAGCTAATGTCCTTCTGCCTGCGCAAAAGTTAAAGTCTCCTGGGGCGCCTGGGTGGCGCAGTCGGTTAAGCGTCCGACTTCAGCCAGGTCACGATCTCGCGGTCCGGGAGTTCGAGCCCCGCGTCAGGCTCTGGGCTGATGGCTCAGAGCCTGGAGCCTGTTTCTGATTCTGTGTCTCCCTCTCTCTCTGCCCCTCCCCCGTTCATGCTCTGTCTCTCTCTGTCCCAAAAATAAATAAACGTTGAAAAAAAAGTTAAAGTCTCCTGTGAAAGCGCATTGCTAAAGAGGGTCATTGTCCCTGTTAATGGGCAAGATGATTTTGGGCACTGCTGTACCAGGCTTTTGCCACTACAGATAAAAGTGGCCTTTACCTCAGCAGGAGCTAATTGCCCCCAGGTATTTGGAGAGCTCTTTTAGATCAGCAAAGAACTGCCTTGCCTACAGGAAACATTCTGATAGTCCTACATACTTGCTATTTACAATACAGATGTCCCCATGCCATAGTTGCTTCCTCATAGCTGAGCTACTGAGTTCTTACCAGTGAAAACAGACAAGATGATGACATCCTGACACAATTACTTCATTCTTCTATCAAAATGACTTTACTTCTAAAACTTTTTTTTCTTTGTCATAAAGGGATGGATTAAAACAAGTTTACTTAGATTGTAAACGCGTAGATTTTAAATCATATCAAACCAATACACGACATAACTTCTCTACAATAGCTTTATTTCTTTCCCAAGTTTTTAATACCTATGTCCACCTTAATTCAGTATGTATTCTGCATTGATATATTATATAGAATATCTTCTCTCTATATCCAGGGAACAACTTTTTCAAGTTAATTTGTCACTGCAGTTTTAAATTAAGGAAATTTGTTAGGACTATTACTCCTAGTTTTATAATTAGTGGTTCAAAGTAATCTTGAAAACTACTGCTTATTAGTTTTAAAATTTTAAACCAAACAAGTCAATTGAATTATTAATTCGTTTTATTATGTAAAGGAAGGAACTGAAAGATTAAGTTTGTGTTTTTGCTTCTCAACTAACTCTGTTTTGGTGAAATTACTTTGTCTCAGTTACTTTCATCTTAATGAAATTTTAATAACAATTACCACTGAATAATGTACACTTGATATTCAGGATCATTTCTGATGCTTCACATCCAAATATGTAAATTGTGAATCTGTGTTTTAAACAGTCAAGTAAACTTTTTGCCATAAAAAAAAAATAAATCTTGCACTGATCTATTGCAAAGCTAATTTGGGAGCTAGGACCAACAATTGGTGTAGATTTTAATTAGAAGTGAAATGATGAACTGCAGGGTGCCTGTGTGGCTCAGTTGGTTAAGAATCCAACTCTTTGTTTCAGCTCAGGTCATGATCTCATTGGTTTGTGGGTTCAAGTCCTGCGTTGGGCCCCATGCTAACAATGCGGAACCTTCTTGGGATTCTCTCTCTCCCTCTCTCTCTCTGCCCCTCCCGTCCTTGCTCTCTATCCCCCTCTCTCTCAAAATAAATAAATAAACATTTTTTAAAAATCTTGCACTGATATATTACAAAGCTAAATTGGAAGCTAGGACCAGCAATTGGTATAGATTTTAATTAGAAGTGAAATGATGAACTGAAAATCAGAATGGTAATTAACATCTTACTAGGTTTTATTATGTAAGTGATTTAGGATAAGTTGCCTAATTTCTAGACTTCTATTGGGCTGGATAATATTTTTTAAGTTTATTGAGGATGGGAACCATGAGTTAAAATTTAGGGGCGCCAGGGTAGCTCAGTCCATTGTGTCTGACTTTGGCCCCAGTCATGGTTTCACAGTTTGTGAGTTCAAGCCCCACATCAGGCTCTGTGCTGACAGCTCAGAGCCTGGAGCCTGCTTCAGATTCTGTCTCCTTCTCCCTCTGCTCTTCCCCTGCTCGTTCTCTGTATTTATCTCTCTCAAAAATAAATTATTTTAAAAAATTAAAAATTTTTGGGGTGCCTGGGTGGCTCAGTCGGTTAAGCATCCGACTTCAGCTCAGGTCATAATCTGACAGTCTGTGAGTTCAAGCCCCGTGTCAGGCTCTGTGCTGACAGCTCAGAGCCTGGAGCTTGCTTCAGATTCTGTGTCTCCCTCTCTCTCTGCCCCTCCCCTGCTCATGCTCTGTCTGTCTCTGTCTCAAAAATAAATAAAAAACTTCAAAAAATATTTTTAAAAAAAATTAAAAAAATTTTTTCCCTTGGTACCTAAGTACATTGTAGAGGCTCACTGAGAAGTTTTGAATGCATATATTGTTCAGAGTTTGCCATTACTCAGTATTTTAGTTATCTCATCTTAAAATAATCATTTTTACTTGTGTACTCTGTATAGGAAGATACAGAAATAAAGTCTTTTATGATTGGAGATGATAGTATTTTGATTTCTCTTTTTTTGAAAAACCACCATTGTGTAAGGTACTTCTTCAACATTATTTGTTTGTCTCTAGTAAGACTAATAAGTTAATGAGAGCTTTGTCTTAAATGCTGGGCAGGAGAGCAGAAGAGAGAAATGGACAGAAAAGACAGAGGAAAGAAAATGCACATATTCTGGGAATAGAATATGTTGCCAACATCCATGTCAAACTTATTAGTAGCATTTGACAACATTTGCCTACTTCTCTCTACCTCATTACTGCAGAATTTTTCACTTAGAAAAAAGAAGAAAACCTCAAGAGGCTGCATATGTAAAAACACAAGTTTTGTCATTTATTTTCAAAGAGGAATAATAATGTGTTGGAACATTTAGTTTCCCGTTACAAAGTATTAAGTATAATATTCATTAGTTCATGTAGTTTTCAACCACACTAGTGAGGTAGATGTTATTGTTTCAGTTTTACACATGAGAAAATAGATTCATGGCAGTTAAATGGTTAATCTTAAATTACATAGGTAGTGACAGCTAAGGATTGCTTACTCAAAAACCATGTTTTCTTTCTACTCTGTCATACATATATATTTAGAAAAATAACAACAGCAGACATAGGACTCCATTAAACAAATACAGCACCAATAAAACTTTACTTGTTAAGTCATCTGGTAATATGAAAACAGAAGAAAATGAAAGAAGACAGAGAAAGGGCAAAGAACAAGAAAGAAGCACAGCATAGTGACAAAGAGTACAGGCTCTGAGCTTACACTGCCTGGGTTTGAATTCTAACTCTTCCCCCTACCTATTAATTTTGTAATTGGTTAACTTCTCTGTGCCTTGTATCCTTATTTATAAAGTGAGAATAATCATAATAACTTATAGTTGAGGAATAAAGGTAAAGCACATGCCTTTAAATGTTAAAGCCTATTTATTTCACTTTACGGAGTTTGCTGTTGTGTGTGTGTGCTTGTTTGTGAAATACAGCATCCGTACAGAAAAGTGCTTAATACATGTCTAATTGTAGAGCAAATGGCCATATAACCAGAATCAAGTTGAACAATAGGATTTGCCATCACCATATAAGGTCCTCTATAGTCCCTCCCTATCACAACCTCTTCTTTTACCCCCCAGAGCAGGATTTCTCAACGTCAGAACTTTCGACATTTTGGGCTGGATAATTCTTTATTGTAGGAGGTATCTTGTTCATTGTAGGATGTTCAGCATCCCAAATTTACCCACTTGGTCTAATAGCACTTCCCCCAGTGATAAAAACCAGTTGGGTGGGATCAAATGCCTTACTGTATCACTCTACAACTCTCCCTTCTATGTACAGAGACTGTAAAGGGATAAGGGTAGAAGCAGGGAGCTCCATTAGGAAACTGTTGTAGAAATCTTGGTAACAAATGATAGTGGTCAGATCCTGGATATACTTGAAGAGAGAGCCAACACTATTTTCCTAATAGATTGAATGTACACTGAGAAAAGAAGTCATGGGAAATTTGAAGGATTTTGGCCTGATTAACTGGAAGAATGGAGATGCCATCAATTGAAATCAGGAAAACAATGGGTGGGGTAGTTTTTTGGGAAAAAATTAAAAGTTCAGTTTTGGACATACTAGTTGTCTGTATATCCAAATAAAGATGTTAAGAAGTATGTATGCATATATCAAATCATTGTTATTCATCTAAAACTAATACAGTGTTGTCAATTATATTAATTTTTAAAAAGCCTGTTAAGTAGGCAGTTAGATATACAAGTCTGATATACAAGGAGAGAAATTCTGGTTAGAAATGTTAACATGGAAGTGGTCATTGTCTAGATCAACAGAACTTTGTACAATGATGGAAATGTTTTATAGCTACACTGTGCAATACGGTAGCCACTAGCCACATGTGACTATTGAGCACTTCAAATGTGGTTAGTGTAACTCAGATACTGAATTTTAAAAAATTTAATTGTAATAAAAAATTAATTGTAATTAATATAAATCTGTATTACTATAAATTAATAATAATACTAATATTAATAACCATTTAAATTAATATAAATAGCTACAAGTGACTAGTGGCTGCTGTATTGTATGACATAAGTGATGTTACATGAGATTGGGTAACTACCTGTAAACTGAAGGCATACAGAGAAGAAAACCTTGGGATTCTGCAGTTTTAAGAATTCTGGGACATAAGAAGCAAATAGTAAATGAGACAGAAGGAGGAGGGACCAGTGAGATATAGAGAAAACCTGGAGCCCTAGTGAATCTAGTTTATTAAGGAGGAGAGTGATCCCTTATGGGACTTATTTCTGATAGGGCAAGTAAATTAAAGACTAAAAAAATGACCAGTGGGTATAGGTCATTGGTACTGTAGAACACTTTCTGTGTAGTGATGGGGAAGATAGCCTGATTAGCATGGGTTTAAGAAAGAATGGGAAGATCTTACCTACTTTATGTTTTCTACTTGTCCTACCTCTTTTATGTTTTTCTTCTTTCTTGCCTTTGTTTAGGTCTGCAATTTTTTTTATCATTCTCTTTTCCTACTCTACTAGATTTTAAGTTATATACTGTTTTCTATTTTAGTAGTTACCTTTAAAATTACAACCTGCATTCAAAGTAAGTGTTGATCCGGACAATACAAGGACCTTAGAACACTGTGAGACCACTTGACTTTTTTTCCCTTTGGTCTGGAATTTTAATTCTTTTTTTCCCAGTCTTATGATAAGATTGTTTATGAATTCTGCATGGGATTTGTTAAATTTCTTGTTATCTTTTATGAATTCTGGAAAATTTTCAGCCTTTATCTCTTCAAATATTACCTCTGTTATTTCCTTTCTCTCTGTTTCTCCAATTTCATGCATGTTAGACCTTCTTATTCTTTCTCACATGTCTCTTAACCCATCTTCCACATTTTCTGTCTGTTTTTCTCTCTCTCTGCCCTTCTGGATAGTTTCTTCCGATTTATCTTCTAGTTCATTAGTTTTGAACTTTTTTTTAATGATTATTTTTGATATAGGGAGAGTGAATGGGGGAGGGGCAAAGAGTGAGGGGGGCACAGAATCCGAAGCAGGCTCCATCCAGGCTCTCAGCTGTCAGCACAGAGCCTGATGCAGGACTGGAACTCACGAATGGTGAGATCAAGTCAAGTCAGATGCTTAACCGACTGAGCCACCCAGGCACCCCTTAAATAAAAAATTCTTAATAGCAAGTTGACAATAGAAGGAAGAAACCCTCTTGAATTTAGTTTCTATGATGAGGAAGACATTGTGCTTACAATCTTCTTTTTTTCTTTGTTTTATTTTATTTTATTGTTTATTTTTAAATTTTAATTCCAGTATAGTTAACTTACAGCATTGTATTAGTTTCAGTTGTACAATATAGTGATTCAACAATTTCGTATTTAACTCAGTGCTCATTAAGATAAATATATTCTTTAATTCCCATCACCTGTTTCACCCATCCTCTTGCCCACCTCCCCTCTGGTGACCATCTGTTTGTTGTCTACAGTTGAGTCAGCTGGGGCAACTGGGTGTGTCAGTCACTTAAGCCTCTGACTCTTGATTGTGCCTCAGGTCATGATCTCACAGTTCCTGAGAAGGAGCCCTGCCTCGTTCGGGCTCTTATGCTAAGCGTGGGAACTTCTTGGGATTTTCGCTCTTCCTCTCTCTCTACCTCTTTCTCTCTCCCTCTCCGTCTCTCAAAAGTAAATAAATTTTTAAAAAAGAGGCTGTTTTTTGTTTTGTCACTTTTTTCCCTTTGTTTGCTATTTTGTTTCTTAAATTGCACATATGAGTGATATCGTAAAATATTGGTCTTCCTCAGACTGGCTTATATTGCTTAACATTACTCTCTGTAGATCCAGCCATGTGTTTGCAAATGGCAAGATTTCATTTCTGGGGGGCTGAGTAATATTCCACTGTATATATATCTACTTTGTCTTATATATAAAAATAGGTAGCATAATTGTTTTCTGATCTTGTTTTCATAACCCCTAAAGTTGAAGTCTTTATGAATCTATGCTGTTTCTTCTGGTTCTTATGAATAGTCCTTTATTTCTTTGCATACTAGGTTATTTTTGACTGTGTGCTGTTCATTGTCTTTGAAAGATGATTAGCAGGTCTTCTTTGAGGCATACGATTAAGTTGTGTCCTCCCAGAAAAGATTTACATTTGTTTCTAGCAGTTACTTAGAAGCCCTATTAGGCAGGTTAACTTTATATTCACAGCTTTAAGTGTTTTGACCTCCTTGCAAATCCACATGAAGCACAGTTTGTGGTATATAACACTTCCCCCTCTGAAGATGCATGCTTGTGTGTGTGCACATACACACTGCCTGTGGCAGTGTCAAGAAATCTTGTTTGTAGTTCCATTGTGAGGGAGTGAGACACTATTACCGCTTGTTAATCCCTAATTTGATGGTAAAGCTCTTTGTACTCCCAGCTGTGTTATTGGAAATAGAGGGGATGGTGTCTTACTACGTCATTCCTTACTTTGGGTGAATCATAGGTTTTATCTTCTATTTCTCTAATACTTCACGTGGCCTTGAAAACCTCAGTCCCTTTTCTCCTGGTACAACAAATACTCTCTGGACAGAAGCATTTTCTTGAGCTGTTTTTCATCATTATTTTTGATGCTTTTCAAAAGAGGTTTTCTGTATTTTATGCAATAATTTAAATTGCTTTCTGCAGGAAAATGGGTCCAAATAGGCTAATCTGTTTTATTACCGGAAATGGATTGTTCCACTTATTTTTAGTTAATCTGAAAAATAAACAGTAACTCCATTTCAACTTAGCAAATTTCTGATAAAATGTTTTAGGCATATACCTCATTAAGTAAGGTATCATCAGCAAACTCCTATATTTTTCCAGTATCTTTATACATGCAAATGTATTACTTACTAGTAGCAAAATAATTTTTAATTTTTTATCCATTCTGATTTATATAGGACTGACTTCATCCATGCTTAGAGGCTAAGAAAAATGGCAAATATGGATAGTGATTCTAGGCATCTTCTCATCCCTGAAGTAGATCATGAAATAAATCCTGGACCTATGAATATCCAGTTTGATTCATCAGATCTAAGATCCAAAAGGTAAGTGTTTAAAATAAAACATTTATTTCACAATTAAGGTTTTGTTAAACTAGATCCAATTATATAACAAAAATGTATAGCTTTGAATATAAAATATCCAGTCCTTTGAATATAAAATATCCAGTTTCTTAATAGCATCTGTATGTTTGTATGTGGGAGAGAAAAAATATGAATACTATTTCCTCTTTTGTGTCCGATTTTTTTGACTCAGCTTACCATCTATGTTGTGGGAGGGGTTGGGGTAAGATTTACAGTGAGATGCATTTATGTAATTCATTTAACAAATATATTTTGATTACCTGCTTTGTACAAGGTAATATGCTAGGTGCTGGAGATAAAACAGTAAAATTAAATAGTCTTTATCTTCACTGAGTTTAAATTCCAGCAGATAGTTTAAGACAATTTGAGTTTAAATTTTGTTTCATTGCATACCTTGAAAGCCCAAAAGAATTCACTGAAAAATTATTATAAATAGAGAATTCAGTAAAGTGGCTGTTTACAAAATAGGCAAAGATGAATAGTATTATAGTAAGAAAATGTAATGGAAGAAAAGAAAAAATATATGAGTAATATTTACATGTGCAAAATTTGCATGATAGGAACTTTAAAATACTACTGAGGGATCTAAAGTAAGATTCAGAGTATTTTTTTTATTTTTTTTTTTTTTTTTTTTTTTTAAATTTTTTTTTGAACGTTTATTTATTTTTGGGACAGAGAGAGACAGAGCATGAACGGGGGAGGGGCAGAGAGAGAGGGAGACACAGAATCGGAAACAGGCTCCAGGCTCTGAGCCATCAGCCCAGAGCCCGACGCGGGGCTCGAACTCACGGACCGCGAGATCGTGACCTGGCTGAAGTCGGACGCTTAACCGACTGCGCCACCCAGGCGCCCCCAGAGTATTTTTTTTTAAATCTGACATGCTGATTATGAGTTGAACTGTTCTTTTTTTTTTTGGTAATACAATACTAAGATAAACTGCTACCAGTACATCAGATGTAATAGTCTCTTAGGACTGGTTTTTTTTTTTTTTTTTTTTTTTAATTTACCGAAAGAATTCTTGAGCTTATTTTTTAATTTTTGGTTATTTTATCATATATCTCTTATGCAATTATAAAAATGAACATATAAGCAAAATGTATCAGGTAAGATATTACTAATGCTTCACATTTCTAATCTGATTCTTTGTGATCAGTTTTATAATTTGGTGTCATCAGAATTGGTTTTTTCCCCTCCCACACACAATTGTCCTTTGTAACATTAAGAACATCAATAATGTCGGGGTGCCTGGGTGGCTCAGTCGGTTGAGCGTCCGACTTCAGCTCAGGTCACGATCTCGCGGCCCGTGAGTTCGAGCCCCGTGTCGGGCTCTGGGCTGATGGCTCAGAGCCTGGAGCCTGTTTCAGATTCTGTATCTCCCTCTCTCTCTGACCCTCCCCCGTTCATGCTCTGTCTCTCTATGTCTCAAAAATAAATAAACGTTAAAAAAAAAAAAGAACATTAATAATGTAGTATTTGTTGAAAGAATTTTGTTTCAAATCACTGACACCTTCTTTTAGTTTTGATGCTTGCACTTTCCTGATCTTACCAGAAGGTGTCACCAAAGGTTTTCTGGCAATATCATCTCTTATATTTCTTCTTAAATGGTCCTTAAATGGTTTGATGAGTGAAGTGACCAGGAATTAGAGTTACCTGTCATACCATCAGGAATAATTACTTTTATGACTGCCACCTGGCTGACAGTGATTAAAAAAGGTCTATGGGATTATGAGATGCATTCGTATTTTAGAAATGTATATATGTTAGAATTGGTAAAATATGACATATAATGAAAAAGCATAATTTGCACTCAGTGGAAGGATTCTAAAATACAATAATACAATGTCATGCTCTTTAATTTTAGTCCATAATTTAGTGTTTCCCCCAGCCCCAAAATGCCAGCAGCCAATTCCAAAGTTTATATGGCCCAGGAATTTCACTACTTGTAAGCATGAACTCATGATGTCAAATAATATATGCACAAGGTTGTTTAATGCATTATTTTATAATAATAGTAAAATATTTAAAACCATCAAAATGTCTTTTTTTTACAGGACTGAATAAATAAATTTTGGCATATTGATACAATGGAATATTTTTCCCCCATTAAAAAGAAAGAAGTGGCTTTATTACATATTAAAATGGAACAAGTCTTCAACTTACTTTGTTAAATCAAAAAAATGAAGAATAGTGTGTATAGAGTACCATAGTTTGGGTAAAAATAAATTTAAAAAACTGTATGTGATACAATATGTATAAGTGACTCTGGAAGAGTAAGTAGTAAACTGTAAGAGTGGTTGCCTCCTCAGAGAGAAAGTTAGGAGGTCGGCGGTGTGGCAGATGCTGTGTGGTAAATACCCAACAACTATTCAACCACCCTACCTATTCCTTGCCAACAGGATTTTAATTTTGTTGACTGTGGCAATAGGTTCCAATCCAGGAGATACAGGAGGATTGGTTTAAACTAGTCTTGATAATCCTATTTCTATTATCCAGATACTTAGTTCTTCAGTCTTTCTTGAAACTAGAGATGGCAATGTGAAAATTGTCTTATGAGAAATATAGTAGCCATCAGAGAAGATAATGAAATGAGTGTTACAATTTTCACTTGTTTATTCCAACATCAAGTGAATACAAGAACTCATGAATGCTTATTGAATGCTCAAGATATTCTTAAAACCTCTAAATTCTATGATAATTGACCACTGTGACAATAGAACATAGGTCATTAAAGTGCATTCCATTGCAATAAGTTGGCAGGAGTTCAGACAGTTCTGTGAGAATTTGTTTAACTGTGTAGATTAAATGGAAATATATTTTCTGTAATAAAACTTGTCAAAATGAGGAAGAATCAGCTATTGACAATCATGGGATCACTACATAGGTAAGCATGTTTTAAGGAAGGCAAATATTTATAGAGACTTAGCAGTAATGAATGATAATTTCCCTGTGAAATAATTTCTCTTTAAAAAAACAAACTATAATTTGATGAGAAAAAAAAGTAGGAGTACCTAAAAACTTTGTTATTTCTATAAAAAGATTATATTACTTATATGCATAAAAAATAGACATACTGAGGGAAGTTATCTTCTATCAGAAGAACCAGCTTAGACAACTATTTCTAAAACATTGGTCATTTTTTGAGTCACTGTATAGTTTTGATGGTGTCCCATTATAGTATTACCTGTGTAATATAATTTAGATATATTTTTAAAATCTATACTTTTTAAAATTAGGCTTAATTTACCCTCATCTTTGCATGTTTGTGAAATCATGTGTTTTAAGTATTGTTTATACTTTATTCTAACGTACATTGTGGTAAATATTAAGTAGTTAAGATAGCATTCATCCTTGTGCCACCTAAAAATCCTTACGTGTAGCCACCCTTTGGGAAACTATGTTAGGCTGTCAGAGTATAGCAAACAACTATTGGATACTTTTAGATTACTTAGCCTCAGTTCAGCTTGTGATTAATTTTATCTCCACTAGGTGGCAAGCAAAATCATGTATCAGTTCAAAAGAGTTCTTAAAACCGATTCACCAATCACATTGGTGGAAGTGGGATCTAATTAGTCAGATGGCAGAGGAAGCATGTCACCATAGAGTAGGAATACATGGCATTACCATTTGGATCGTTTGAGGAACATCTGCAGGCTACAGACTACATGTGTACACTTTTCTCTCTACACACCTCTCCTCCCCCTTCAGTTTTCACCTGGTTTGGGGTGGAGTTAGGAATGTGGGTGGAGGGACAGAAAGGTTTAGAAATCTCCTATGCCATATGTGATATATTCCATTGGCAATCACTCATCTAAGAGATTGTTTTCCTGCTTTTCCCAGACTTTCTGGAACCCAAGATAGAGCTGGTATTCAGAATTGCTTCATACTGTGCTGAGACTCTGGGATTATGCCCTTTGGGAGTTGAACAGTCCAGCCAGCCTGAAACCAAATTGTGAAGTGGTTAATTTGTTTTGAGCTCTCCTTTTTCAGTTTTCTTCTACCAATATTTCCTTTTCCATTTTTCCTAGGGCCTAGAGCTTTCATGCTCTTCTCTGAATGCCCTGTGTTCCCCAGGGCAAGAATTCACTCAGGAGTTTTCTTTTAGGCAATGCTTGGTAAACCATACTTTTCCTTAGCCCTTTTTACCAGTACTTATCTGTCCTGTTCTTGTAGGGATCTGTTCTCTGTTTGGTATTTTAATGGAAAGCAATCTAATGTGTCAGAGATTTAGTCTATTATCTTTCTATGGCTATTTGCATTTTAATATGGCAAACCTGGAAATACAAAAGCATAACCTAAAAGTTAGATTTTTGTAATTGATAACATTGCAAGAGGTCTGGTAAGCCAGTGGAGTAGAAGTAGATATTTAAAATAAGCAGCATGCTAGGGCATCTGGGTGGCTCAGTCAGTTAAGCCTCCAACTATAGCTCAGGTCATGATCCCGTAGTTCACTGGTTGAAGCCCTGTGTGGGGCTCTGTGCTGATAGCTTGGAGCATGGAGCTTGTTTCAGATTCTGTGTCTCCTTCTCTCTGTGCCCCTCCCCTGCTCAAGCTTTGTCTCTGTCTCTGTCTCTGTCTCTCTCTCTCTCTCAAAAATTAAAATATAAAAACATTTTAAAAATTAAAAAAATAAAACAAAATAAGCAACATTCCTGATGTCTTACAATACATGTTGCTGTGGCCCCTGGATTTTTAGAATGTGAACTAGTTTGCACACATGTAAGCTAGCCTCTTTCTGTTTCATCTGTCAATAATACTGAATAGCAATAATTGTGGTTTTAGGGGAGAGAAGGACTGACAAAGCAAAGTGAGGAGTTTATTTGTAAGGGTAGATCCTGGCCCAATAATAGTGATTGGAAGTGGTTACTGAGCCTTATTAGTTTCATAGTTTGGGATTATGGAGATGTACAACAAAAGGTAGAAAAGTAGTTTTCCCAGGAAGATTGGTTTCCAGACCTGCATAAATTACATTTTGAGGAACGTGCCGTCTGTGTTAAGTAGATGGGACAAGGGATTTAGCAGAAGCATAGAGCAGATGGCCAACATGCTGGTTGTAGCACTACTTTCTATACTCTCCCTCTCTTCCTTCTTTTTCCTCCTACTCTCTTCCCTCTCCTTTCCCTCTTCAGTCCACTTCTCTCACCCTTCGCCCTATGTTCCACTATTTTTTTCCCCCACTGGAACACTTTTTTGCTAAATGCTTAAAGAGAATGCTATTTAAGCTAGAAATGCTTTAAATGGGATCTTATTTCTAGTCCCATCGGAATCCTTTTATTCTCTGAAATATTTGTTCTTATATATTTTTTCCTCCTTCCTCTTTTTCCAAATGTCTTTGTTTGCTCAACTTCTCTGTTGTATCCCTATCTGCTTACATGATTTGCTTCCACTTCTTTTCCTAGATCTTTCTGTTTTCCCTAGATCTATATGTTAAATCTGATCTTGCTATTTGTCACCTTGGAGTTAGTTCTGCTTTATTTTCTTCCCTTCCTCCCTCATTAACGTTATTTGGAGAAGCCTGAAGAAAGAAGTATCCCACTTGGTTTGACTGGTGCTCATTAGGGTCAAGTCCAAGTAGGTCTTATTGGGAGGAAAGGGTGTGAAGAATTGGACTGGCATCTTTCTCTGTCTATTCAGTATTTTTAACGTATCCAAGTATATGGTCAAAAGGCATTTAGTGCAATGGTATAATTACTGCAAAAGTGATGAAACCAATTGCAGGTATACAACTAGAGAGTTGTTAACAGACTTAACAAACAGACTGAAAACCAGATTCCCCACATTCCTAATCTTTCTTTGTTGAAGTTACTCACCATGTTCCCTTTGGGTCTGCTTTTTCTAGGTAGAAGAAAGGATGGAGTGTGGTGGTGTTACTGTTTTACTTCAACCTAGAGAAAAATTGAAGAACTATATATTAGTATTTATATACAAGTGCTTCTAACTTGAAATTTTTTAAAATTCTTTTAGCCTCAATTCAGTGCTGATACTAAAAACAAACAAAAACCCTCACATTGCTGTTTCTGCTCATTTTGTGGCCCTAAAAGAATTGTTTTTAGGACAGTAGAATTAAAACAATTTACAGATTCTCTTAAACCAAAATGTGAAAGCTTGAATTTCATTGAATTCAAGAATTTTGAAATTCATTCTTAGCAGAACCATATTTAATTAAGATACACAGGCCTGAGAATTAATATTCAGGTGAAGTTCTGTGTCCATATGGTATTGATGAAGTTCTTACAGCTAAATAAAGCTTAGAATTCTAAAATAAGGAACCCATAACTTTCAACCAGGGGTTAATTAACATTTACTTTTTTCATCATACCACCCTTATCAGTTAAAAAATAAAATAATCTAAAAATGATGGGACTGAATATGTGTATGTGTGTACATACGTGTGGGTATTCATTTGCAAAGTATGTACTTATACTTCTGAACGTTATTATGTACATTATAAAACATAAAATAGAAATTATAAGATATAATCTTGATAATTAAATTTTATTTATGAACAGTATATTAAAACTTATGTGTATTATCGATAATAAGTGAATGTGCTCTATTACTTTAAAATATTTTATAGTATTTTGCCACACAGTAATTCAAACTGATTTGAAGTTTATTTGTGTCTCATCCAGCAATTATGTGGAAGTTTTTGTTGAAATTTACTTGGTAGATTTTCATCCTCCCTGATGTCACTCAGTTCTTACATTGAGTGATTGCAGTGCTATTTTGTATATTCTAGTATCCCATGCTATTTTTAAAGTCCAAAATACTAGTGTTTTTTTAATACTGTTAATTTGAAAACAACCAGTAGTTTTGTTCCCCTTTTTTGGTTCTCTCTCCAAATTATCCCCCACTCTCTCCTCCTTCATTTCTTACATCATTCTGGCTCTACTTTCAGCTCAGTTCTAGCATTTACTCCCCAACATATACACACCTGGAGAAGGTGGGGGAAAGACAGTTGCATCTTCAGAGGTGGCTAATCTCTCTGCTGGGGAAGGGGAGAACTTAATAGACAGAACTATCCCTACCAAGTTAACTGGTAGAAATCAAAACTGCTACAACTCCGTAGCTTCTGGCCAGAGTGGAGGAGCTGCCCACCTAGTCTGAACACTCCATTGAAGGGGCACTAAATATTTCAGGAAGGTCTTGAAGTTCTTCTGGACCAGTTTTTTCAGAAGTGTCAGTTTGGAAAGTAACCAGGGTACAAGGAAGCAAAGGGGAAAGAAACATTAGATGTAGTCTTACCTAATAATTTACTTTAGAATTATAACTTTTTTAAATGTTTATTAAAAAGTTTATCAACTTTTATAGTTTTTTATAAAGCTTATAAAAAAGATGTCATAGGGGTGCCTGGGTGGCGCAGTCGGTTAAGCGTCCGACTTCAGCCAGGTCACGATCTCGCGGTCCGTGAGTTCGAGCCCCGCGTCAGGCTCTGGGCTGATGGCTCGGAGCCTGGAGCCTGTTTCCGATTCTGTGTCTCCCTCTCTCTCTGCCCCTCCCCCGTTCATGCTCTGTCTCTCTCTGTCCCAAAAATAAATAAACGTTGAAAAAAAAAAATTAAAAAAAAAAAAAAAGATGTCATATAAAAAAACCCGACTCGGTCATTCACTCGGTTAAGTGTCTGACTTCGGTTCAGGTCATGATCTCACGGTTTGTGAGTTCGAGCCCTGCATCAGGCTCTGTGCTGTCAGCAAAGAGCTTGCTTTGGATCCTCTGTCCCCCTCTCTTTCTGCCACTCCTCCACTTGTTCTCTCTCTCTCTTTCAAAATAAATAAATAAACTTAAAAAAAAGTGTTATAAACTTATGTTTTATTTGAAGATTTATATTTGCAAATTTCCATATTTGAAATATTTTGAATGTTTAACTTCACTGATTTTTAAACATTTTGTACTCTATAAACACTTTTTAGTGAAAATACTGATTGATAACTTGTATTACATGAAATACAAAGATACTAACTAGTGTTGTCATTTGCTCCATTATTAAAATTATTATTTTGACTTTTTTATGTTTAATAACAGACTTAAAGACCATTTACATACTTTGGAAGTTTTTAAATATTAAAAAATTTTCATCCATGTATGTAAAATTACAGGTATGAATTTTTATTGGTGACAGACATCATTTTCAGCAATAGAATCATGTAACAAATGGAAAAATTTCTAAACATCCATTACAGAATATTCTGTGTTCAATGTGAATTTTTAAAAAGCAAAACTACTTTCTCAGTCATTGTCAAAATATCATCTGTGCCTTGAAGGGAGATAGATTAAGTATGTGAGGGCTTTTTGGTTTTTAAAATTTTTTTTAATGTTTATTTATTTTTGAGAGAGAGACAGAGTGTGAGTAGGGGAAGGGCAAAGAAAGAGGGAGACAAAGAATTTGAAGCAGGCTCCAAGCTCTCAGCTGTTAGCACAGAGCCGGATGTGGGGCTCCAGCTCACAAACCATGAGGTCATGACCTGAACCAAAGTCGGATGCTTAACTGATCGAGCCACCCAAGCATCACAAGGCCTTTTTGGTTTTTAATATATGCTCTGTACCTATGTAGCATGCTGTTGATAGCAACTTACCATCACAATAAGAATTAACAAATTTGGCACAGTTGACTTTTTTTTTTAATTATGAAATTTATTGTCAAATTGGTTTCCATACAACACCCAGTGCTCATCCCAACAGGTGCCCTCAATAACCATCACTCACCCGCCCCTCCCTCCCACCCCCCATAAACCCTCAATTTGTTCTCAGTTTTTAGGAGTCTATTATGTTTTGGCTCCCTCCCTCTAAACCATTTGTTTTCTTCCCCTCCCCCATGATCTTCTGTTAAGTTTCTCAGGATCCACATAGGAGTGAAAACATGGAATCTGTCCTTCTCTGTATGACTTATTTCACTTAGCATAACACTGTCCAGTTCCATCCATGTTGCTACAAAGGGCCATATTTCATTCTTTCTCATTGCCATGTAGTATTCCATTGTGTACATAAACCATAATTTCTTTATCCATTCATCAGTTGATGGACATTTAGGCTCTTTCCATAATTTAGCTATTGTTGTTTTTTTTTTATTATATGAAATTTATTGTCAAATTAGCTTCCATACAACACCCAGTGCTCATCCCAAAAGATGCCCTCTTCAATGCCCATCACCTACCCTCCCATCCCTCCCACCCCCCATCAACCCTCAGTTTGTTCTCAGTTTTTAAGAGTCTCTTATGCTTTGGCTCTCTCTCCCACTCTAACCTCTTTTTCTTCTTTTTTTTCCTTCCCCTCCCCCATGGGTTTCTGTTAAGTTTCTCAGGATCCCCATAAGAGTGGAAACATATGGTATCTGTCTTTCTCTGTATGGCTTATTTCACTTAGCATCACACTCTCCAGTTGCATCCACGTTGCTACAAAAGGCCGTATTTCGTTCTTTCTCATTGCCACGTAGTACTCCATTGTGTATGTAAACCACAATTTCTTTATCCATTCATCAGTTGATGGACATTTAGGCTCTTTCCATAATTTGGTTATTGTTGAGAGTGCTGCTATAAACATTGGGGTACAAGTGCCCCTATGCATCAGTACTCCTATATCTCTTGGGTAATTCCTAGCAGTGCTATTGCTGGGTCATAGGGTAGGTCTATTTTTAATTTTTTGAGGAACCTCCACACTGCTTTCCAGAGCGGCTGCACCAATTTGCATTCCCACCAACAGTGCAAGAGGGTTCCCGTTTCTCCACATCCTCTCCAGCATCTATAGTCTCCTGATTTGTTCATTTTGGCCACTCTGACTGGCATGAGGTGATATCTGAGTGTGGTTTTGATTTGTATTTCCCTGATGAGGAGCGACGTTGAACATCTTTTCATGTGCCTGTTGGCCATCCGGATGTCTTCTTTAGAGAAGTGTCTATTCATATTTTCTGCCCATTTCTTCACTGGGTTATTTGTTTTTCAGGTGTGGAGTTTGGTGAACTCTTTATAGATTTTGGATACTAGCCCTTTGTCCGATATGTCATTTGCAAATATCTTTTCCCATTCCGTTGGTTGCCTTTTAGTTTTGTTGGTTGTTTCCTTTGCTGTGCAGAAGCTTTTTATCTTCATAAGGTCCCAGTAATTCACTTTTGCTTTTAATTCCCTTGCCTTTGGGGATGTGTCGAGTAAGGGATTGCTACGGCTGAGGTCAGAGAGGTCTTTTCCTGCTTTCTCCTCTAGGGTTTTGATGGTTTCCTGCCTCACATTCAGGTCCTTTATCCATTTTGAGTTTATTTTTGTGAATGGTATAAGAAAGTGGTATAGTTTCAACCCTCTGCATGTTGCTGTCCAGTTCTCCCAGCACCATTTGTTAAAGAGACTGTCTTTTTTTCCATTGCATATTCTTTCCTGCTTTGTCAAAGATAAGTTGGCCATACTTTTGTGGGTCCAATTCTGGGGTTTCTATTCTATGTCATTGGTCTATGTGTCTGTTTTTGTGCCAATACCATGGTGTCTTGATGATGACAGCTTTGTAGTAGAGGCTAAAGTCTGGGATTGTGATGCCTCCTGCTTTGGTCTTCTTGTTCAACATTACTTTGGCTATTCGGGGTCTTTTGTGGTTCCATATGAATTTTAGGATTGCTTGTCCTAGCTTCGAGAATTAGAAGCTATTTTGATTGGGATTGCATTGAATGTGTAGTTTTGGGTAGTATTGACATTTTAACAATATTTATTCTTCCAATCCATGAGCATGGAATGTTTTTCCATTTCTTTATATCTTCTTCAATTTCCTTCATAAGCTTTCTATAGTTTTCAGCATACAGATCTTTTACATCTTTGGTTAGGTTTATTCCTAGGTATTTAATGATTCTTGGTGCAATTGTGATTGAGATCAGTTTCTTTTTCTTTCTGTTGCTTCATTATTAGTCTATAAGAATGCAACTGATTTCTGTACATTAATTTTGTATCCTGCAACTTTGCTGAATTCATGTATCAGTTCTAGCAGACTTTTGGTGGAGTCTGTTGGGTTTTCCATGTATAATATGTCATCTGCAAAAAGTGAAAGCTTGACTTCATCTTTGCCAATTTTGATACCTTTGATTTCCATTCGTTGTCTGACTGCTGATGCTAGAACCTCCAACACTATGTTAAACAACAGCAGTGAGAGTGTACATCCCTTTTGTGTTCCTGATCTCAGGGAGAAAGCTGTTTTTCCCCATTGAGGATGATATTAGCTGTGGGCTTCTTATAAATGGCTTTTATGATGTTTAAGTATGTTCCTTCTATCCCAAGTTTCTCGAGGGTTTTTATTAAGAAAGGATGCTGAATTTTGTCAAATGCTTTTTGTGCATTGATTGACAGGATCATATGGTTCTTATCTTTTCTTTTATTAATGTGATGTATCACATTGATTGATTTGCGAATGTTGAACCAGCCCTGTAGTCCAGGAATGAATCCCACTTGATCATGGTGAAAAATTCTTTTTATATGGTTTTGAATTCGATTTGCTAGTATCTTATTAAGAATTTTTGCATCCATATTCATCAGGGATGTTGGCCTGTAGTTCTCTTTTTTTACTGGGTCTTTGTCTAGTTTAGGAATCAAACTAATTCTGGCTTCATAGAATGAGTCTGGAAGTTTTCCTTCCCTTCCTATTTTTTGAAATAGCTTGAGAAGGATAGGTGTTATCTCTGCTTTAAATGTCTGGTAGAATTCCTCTGGGAAGCCATCTGGGACTGGACTCTTATTTGTTGGGAGATTTTTGATAACTGATTCAATTTCTTCGCTGGTTATGGGTCTGTTCAAGCTTTCTATTTCTTCCTGTTTGGGTTTTGGAAGTGTGTGGGTGTTTAGGAATTTGTCCATTTCTTCCAGGTTGTCCAGTTTGTTGGCGTATAATTTTTCATAGTATTCCCTGATTATTTCTGAGGGATTGGTTGTAATAATTCCATTTTCATTCATGATTTTATCTATTTGGGTCATCTCCCTTTTCTTTTTGAGAAGCCTGGCTAAAGGTTTGTCAATTTTGTTTATTTTTTCAAAAAACCAACTCTTGGTTTCATTGATCTGCTCTACAGTTTTTTTAGATTCTATATTGTTTATTTCTGCTCTGATCTTTATTATTTCTCTTCTTCTGCTGGATTTGGGGTGTCTTTACTGTTTTGCTTCTATTTCCTTTAGGTGTGCTGTTAGATTTTGTATTTGGGATTTTTCTTGTTTCTTGAGATAGGCCTGGATGGCAATGTATTTTCCTCTTAGGACTGCCTTCGCTGCATCCCAAAACGTTTGGATTGTTGTATTTTCATTTTCATTTGTTTCCATATATTTTTTAATTTCTTCTCTAATTACCTGGTTGATCCATTCATTCTTTAGTAGGGTTTTTTTTAACCTCCATGCTTTTGGAGGTTTTCCAGACTTTTTCCTGTGGTTGATTTCAAGCTTCATCACATTGTGGTCTGAAAGTATGCATGGTATGATTTCAATTCTTGTATACTTATGAAGGGCTGTTTTGTGACCCAGTATGTGATCTATCTTGGAGAAGGTTCCATGTGCACTCGAGAAGAAAGTATATCTGTTGCTTTGGGATGCAGAGTTCTCAATATATCTGTCAAGCCCATCTGATCCAGTGTATCATTCAGGGCCCTTGTTTCTTTATTGATCCTGTGTCTAGATGATCTATCCAATGTTGTAAGTGGAGTGTTAAAGTCCCCTGCAATTACCACATTCTTATCAATAAGGTTGCTTATGTTTGTGATTAATTGTTTTATATATTTGGGGGCTCCCGTATTCGGCACATAGACGTTTATAATTATTAGCTCATCCTGATGGATTGACCCTGTAATTATTATATAATGCCCTTCTTCATCTCTTGTTACAGCCTTTAATTTGAAGTCTAGTTTGTCTGATATAAGTATGGCTAGTCCAGCATTCTTTGGACTTCCAGTAGCCGATAGATAGTTCTCCATCCCCTCACTTTCTTTTTTTTCAATGTTTATTTATTTTTGGGACAGAGAGAGACAGAGCATGAACGGGGGAGGGGCAGAGAGAGAGGGAGACACAGAATCGGAAACAGGCTCCAGGCTCTGAGCCATCAGCCCAGAGCCTGACGCGGGGCTCGAACTCACAGACCACGAGATCGCGACCTGGCTGAAGTCGGACGCTTAACCGACTGTGCCACCCAGGCGCCCCTCCATCCCCTCACTTTCAATCTGAAGGTGTCCTCAGGTCTAAAATGAGTCTCTTGTAGACAGCAAATAGATGGGTCTTGTTTTTTTTATCCATTCTGATATCCTATGTCTTTTGGTTGGAGCATTTAGTCCATTTACATTCAGTGTTATTATTGAAAGATATGGGTTTAGAGTCATTGTGATGTCTGTAGGTTTCATGCTTGCAGTGATGTCTCTGGTACTTTGTCTCACAGGATCCCCTCTAGGATCTCTTGTAGGGCTGATTTAGTGGTGCTGAATTCCTTCAGTTTTTGTTTGTTTGGGAAGACCTTTATCTCTCCTTCTATTCTAAATGACATGCTTGATAAAAGATTCTCGGCTGCATATTTTTTCTGTTCATCACATTGAAGATTTCCTGCCATTCCTTTCTGGCCTTCCAAATTTCAGTAGACATATCCATCATGAGTCTTATCGATCTCCCTTTAAATGTTAGAGCATATTTATCCCTAGCTGTTTTCAGAATTTTCTCTTTGTCCTTATATTTTGCCAGTTTCACTATGCTATGTCGTGCAAAAGATCGATTCAGGTTGCATCTGAAGGGAGTTCTCTGTGCCTCTTGGATTTCAATGCCTTTTTCCTTCCCCAGATCAGGGAAGTTCTCAGCTATGATTTCTTCAAGTACACCTTAAGCACCTTTCCCTCTCTCTTCCTCCTCTGGAATCCCAATTATGCATACATTATTTCGCTTAATTATGTCACTTAGTTCTCTAAGTCTCCCCTCATACTCCTGGATTTTTTTATCTCTCTTTTTCTCAGCTTCTTCTTTTTCCATAATTTTATCTTCTAATTCGCCTATTTTCTCCTCTGCCTCTTCAATCCGAGCTGTGGTTGCCTCCATTTTATTTTGCAGCTCATTTATAGCATTTTTTAGCTCCTCCTGACTGTTTCTTAGTCCCTTGATCTCTGTACAAATAGATTCTCTGCTGTCATTTTCTGTTATATTGCTTAAATCATTTTTGATCAATTCGTTAGCTGTTGCTACTTCCTGGAGTTTCTTTTGAGGAGAATTCCTCCGTTTCGTCATTTTGGATAGTCCCTGGAGTGGCGTGGAACTTCAGGGCTCTTCCTCTGTGCTGTCTGGAGTAACTTGTGTTGGTGGGCGGGGCGCAGTCAGTCCTGATGTCTGCCCCCAGCCCACTGCTGGGGCCACAGTCAGACTGGTGTGTACCTTAACTTCCCCTCTCCCAGGGGAAGTACTCACTGTGGAGTGGTGTGGCCTCTGTTCGGGCTACTTGCACACTACTAGTCTTGTGGTACGGCTTCGATGGGATCTCGCGTATTAGCCGGGGTGGATCTGCAAGGTGCACAGGGGCTGGAGGGGCAGGGTCAGCTCACTTTGCCTTTGGTGGTCCGCTTAGGGAGGGGCCCTGTGGCACCGGGAGGGAGGCAGACCCATTGGAGGGATGGATCCACAGAAGCACAGCGTTGGGTGTTTGCAAGGTGCAAGCAAGTTCTGTGACGGGAACTGGCTCCCTTTGGGATTTTGGCTGGGGGATGGGTGAGGGAGATGGCCCTTCCCAGTGCCTTTGTTCCCCACCAAGCTGAGCTCCGTCCTCTCGGGCTCAACAACTCTCCCTTCTGCTCTCCGAGCAGAGCTGTTGACTTATAACATTTCAGATGTTAAGTTCCACTGGTTGTCAGAACACATTCCGTCCAGCCCCTCCGCTTTTACAAGCCAGACTTGGGGGCTCTGCCGTGCGTGGTGGGCTGGCTGCCCCTCCACTCTCCTGGCTCCCTCCCGCCAGTCTGTGTAGCGCGCATCGCCTCTCCGCCCTTCCTACCCCCTTCCGTGGGCCTCTCAGTCTACACTTGGCTCCAGAGAGTCCGTTCTGCTAGTCTTCTGGTGGTTATCAGGGTAAATTAGGCAGATGTGGGTGGAATCTAAGCGATCAGCAGGACGCGGTGAGCCCAGCATCGTCCTTCGCCGCCATCTTCCTGCCCTCTTCCACAGTTGACTTTTTATAGCAAAAAGTAGATAACTTGTATTTAAGTTTGACACTCTTTAAGGTATTTTGCCAAAAGATAACCAATAAATGTCTTTTTGTGTGTGTGTGTTTAATTATTTATTTTTGAGAGGTAGACAGAGAATCCTAAGTAGGCTCTGTGCTAGCAGCACAGGGCCTGATGCAGGGCTCAAATTCAGGAACCGTGAGATCATGACCTGAGTCCAAATCAAGACTCAGATGCTTAACCAACCGAACCACCTAGGCACTCCTATAACCAGTAAATTTCTCTATGATACAGAAGATGTTATGGTCCCTTTTGATCTCATTACTAAATTTTGAAAAAATGTGTTAAAGACCTGTTTTTAAAGTCTTTAATCACATATGTGTGCAGAAGACTGTATAGCTCTTAAGTACAATTTTAAAGATAATTATAAAGCCAATACCTGTACAACCAACACGAAGGTCTAGCTATAACAGCACCTCATATGTTCCTCATATGTCTTTCACCAAACACTCTTCCTTCCTCTATAGGTAAACACTCTTCTCCCATTTGTGTGACCATTTCCCTACTTTTCATTATTTATTGTCTCTGTATCCCTAAAATACTGAAATCAGTTTTACATTTTTGTAGACTTCATGTAAATGAGATCATACTGTATGTATTATTTTGGAATTTTTGTTTATAATTTTCACCCAAGTTGTGTGTAACAATAGTTCTTTCCAGTGCTTTCTGGCATTTCATTCTATGAGTATCTGCAGTTTATGTATACATTCTACTGTTGTTGGACATTTGAGTTGTCTCCAGTGTGGAGATCTTACAAATAACATTCCTATAAACATTAGTCTATGTGTATTTAGCATACATGTGCAAGAACTTCTCTAGGATAAATTCCTGGGAGTGCACTTGCCTGGTAGTGGTGTATGTGTATATTCAACTTAACTGGATAATGCCAAACTCTTTTCTACAGGAATTCTATCAGTTTACATTTCCACTATATTGTATAACAGTTTCCATTACATTATCTCCTACTAGTGCTTGCTATTGTCAGATTTTAAAATTATAGCAATTTATAATTTTAAAATTATAACAATGGAATCTCATGTTTTCTTACAAGAGAATGAAGCCATTCATGGGATTACAGGTGATTGTGTTTGTTATGCTTTTTTTTATACTTTGTAGACTATTTACACTTACCTCTTTAGCTACCACTCCATTTCTTTTGTTCCTTTTTACAGAAGACTCTTTGCAAGGATTATTTATACTCATCGTATCCAGTTTTTCTCTTGATCCCAATTCAGACAGGCTTTTGCCCTTACTACTCCACTGAGACTACTCATATCAAAGTCACTGGTGGTCATTGCATTGATCAGTTCCCATCTCATTTGGCTTTGCAGTAGCACTTGACACAATCATTCTGTCCTGAAAAATTTTTAATTGGTTTGAGGATAACTCCAATTAACCAGATTAACACCCTAAGTTGATTTTTGTACAGGTTGCTTCTCATTTTGTACAGTATTTGATACTTTGATTACTCCCTCCATCATTTCTCCCCCCAAGTTTTATTTTAAATACTTTAAATGTACAGAAAAGTTGAAAGCATTATCCCCATAATTTTTCATTCACTTTTTTTCTGATTATAAAGGTAATACAAGTTTCAATGGTTGTAGTATGGTTATATAAGATGTCATTGTAGAACCTGAGTGGAGTGTTAATGGGAATACTTTCTGTACTATATTTCTAACTTCTATATGACTCTAATTTATTTCAAAATAATGGGGCATTTGGCTGGCTCAGTTGGTAAGTGTGCGACTCTTGATGTTGGAATCATGAGTTTGAGCCCCACGTTGGGGATAGAGTTTACCTGAAAAAATTATTTCAAAATAAACTTTTTTGTAAAGTGTTACACCTTACTTTACTCATTGTATTCTAATGAGCTTTTAATTTTTTTTTAATGTTTGTTTATTTTTTGAGACAGAGAGACAGAGTGTGAGTGGAGGAGGGGCAGAGAGAGAGAGGAAGACACAGAATCCGAAGCAGGCTCTAGGGTCTGAGCTGTCAGCACAGAGCCCAACCTGGGGCTCAAACCCACAAGCTGTGAGATCATGAGAGCCACCCAGGTGCCCTCTAATGAGCTTTTACAATACGCCATGTACTATTCTATGCCCTGAGAATATAAGAGTGACCAAATTGACAAAAGTCCCTCCTCTTGTGGATCTTAATTTACTGGAGGCAATAAAATATATTTACCAATAATAAATAAATATATATTGTGTTGGAGAGTATAAATGCTAAGGAGATCTTGTAAAGCAGAGAAGATCTATGAAATGCCAAGGGTAAAGAACTGGGTTGAAATTTTAGCTATGCTGTCAAGGGTAGCTAAATACCTTATTCCACAAGTGAGGAAAGACCTGAAAGAAGAAGCCATGAAGGTATTTAGGGAAAGGCCTTCAGAGGCTTTGTTTTTACCTGAAATTACTAACAAAGATCCTGGAGCAGGTGTTTGTTTATAGTGTTTCAGGAACTGTGAAAAGGCTGGTGTGATTAGTATGGTAAGCATTGAAGTCTAAGAGACGCAATGGGTGGGAGAGTTTGGCTAAGTCAGTTGAGTGTCTGACTCTTAATTTTGGCTCAGTTCATGATCCCAGAGTAATGGGATCAAGCCCTGCTTGATTCTGCTTAAGATTCTCTCTCTCTCTCTCTCTGTCTCTCTCTGTCTCTCTCACTCTCTGACTCTCTGCTCCACTTATGCTTCCTCTCTCTCTCAAAAAAAAAAAAAAAAAAATTCAGACTGGAGATAGTTTGAGTGCCATCAGCATATGCATGATATTTAAATTTATGTGACTAGATGAGACCACCAAGACCATGACTCTAGATAGAGAAGAAAAAATGCCACTGGATTAAACTCTGGGTTACTCTGATATTTGAGGGTTGGAATTAGAGAAGGAATCAGCAGAAGAGTCTGAGACTGGGGGTTCTTCCCTTTTGGATCATATCCTTCATTGGCATGTGAGGTCTTCTGTGTCCTGGCCCATGTTTGCCTTATATATTACCACTTTTCCCACTACTTACAGTTTTCAAAAACACATCATGCTCTCTCTCCTTGTTCTTTCTACGTGTTCTTACATATTTTTTGGAAACACTATTTCTTTCCTACTTTTTCCCATATCTGTCTACCTCTGTATCTTGTAGGATTCACCTCAGGTGTTACTTCTTTAGCGGTCTGCCAGACATGGGTTAGCTTCTCCTTCTGTTTGATCACACAGTACACTGCACGTACCCAACACCACACAAATCTGTCCACTCTTTCTTGCTCCCACTGTTTTTCATAAGCACTCACTCTCTTTTTCTATTTTTCCCCCTGGACTGGGATTGCTTACCTACCTGTCTCCTCCAGCAGATTATGATCCTTCAGTTTCTATGTCTTAATTATTATTAAATGTTTAGAACTATGCTTAACTATGCTTGGTTGGCACTTAAATAATATTTAATAAATTTTGAGAACCAGTACAAAATAATTAACCATAGTAGAGAAGATCCTTAGGCTCAGCCTTTGGTAATATTGAGTGAAACTGGAATGTAGAGCAGGATTTTTGTGAAAAAGGGTGTTATATAAGCACCAGGGAAAGCGAGAAACACATCAGCAAGTTGGAGGTTACCAATATTTTTGTTGTAGCAGCAAGAAATTTCTAGGTACAGTGGCTTGATTAACTTCTTTTCTGTCTTCATTGAAAATCTGCCTGTCAGACATAGCATTTTACCAAGGAGGAAGAAACAAGTACTGTGGGTTCATTATTTTGAATGTTTATTTGCTTGAGATTTTTAAATACTTGATTCCCTTTTCATTTTTTAACAAACTACCCCAATTTGGCAGGTGTTGGAGGGCTTCAGCTTTCATGGAGATGTGAATAAAGGAACAAACAGCTTTAAATCATAGGTCTTCACATTGAGTATGAACCTTAAAAGTCAAGGAATTGTTATTAACTTTCAGAGGAGTATAACTGGTCAGTAGAAGGGTGGAGACAGATTTAAAAGCCAAAAGTTTTTAAGGAATGTAAGGAGTGGAACCTAGAAAAGGTGTTAGTTAGAAATAACATTTCTCTGTTTATAAGTTTGTTAAATGAATATATGGGATTTTGAGTCACATTTCTAAATATTTTAAAAATTTTGCTGAATGTTTAAGGTACTTTTTTTCTGTAGCATAACCATAAATACTTATAAGGTAAAACAAATATTACTTCTACATGAAATATCATAATTTATTTTCGCTGTGATACAATTGAGCTACACTTCAAATGGGAAGTAATACTGATAGGGAGCAATCATGTGAAAGCGTGTTCAAAAGAAAAAACCCAAATTTCAAAAGTATTTAATTCTTAATACTGTTTTCTGTATAATACTAATTTTAAAAATGTTTGCAGATCCAACTAAAGTTCAATTTAGAAATGTAATTTATATTTTTTGCTCTCAGATGAAGCTTTAACATATGTTTCTAATAATTTAGTTAAGATATGCTGAGTTGGATATTTTTAAAGAGAATCTGTTTTGAAAAGATTCCAAAATATTTGTTTGAACAGGCACTCAGCATCTCGATGAAAACTGTCGGAAAAGAAAAACTTTCAGAGTCATTCTGCTCTCAGAGTACCCAAGCCAACTAAACTGGTACAGTTAACACTTATGTTAGATGCCAGAAGCCAAAAAATGTAGCACTTCCTGGACTGCTTTTCAGCAAGGCCTTTAAGCCAATTTAGTGGTTGATATTAATACCGTTGAATTTTCAGAGTAAGAAGCTACAAGTAGAATATTTATACTTTTCTATCACTACCATTCTTGTTAGTCTCTTTTAGTAATCCTTGATTAGTTGCATTCTCTCCTTTATGTTGACTTTAAGCTATAGTTCTTTCTTGAACTTTGCGGGATATCATTCTTACAAAACAAGAAATGAATGCTCTGTAGATTGTGACCCCAGGTATGATTAAACTGTTTCCTGGACATAAATATTTTACATTGCTTTTTAGTACTACTGATGCAGTAGATATGCAAATTATATAAAATACCATAGTGCTTTGGGAGGATTGGTAGTTACCTCAGACTACCAAGTAGGGATAGTTTATTCAGCCTCTGACTGTTTCATTTTCTTTATATCCCTTTCATATTTATTGACATCCCTTAGTTCACTTAGTAATGATATGCTTAGTGTAGATATAATGTCACGTTGATCTCCATATCCATATTATTTGCTCTAGTAAGTGCTCTTCTTTAAGATATTTGGTGTATTGAATTGGAGAGTACCTGTCCTACTTAGGTGCTGTGGTGGAGAGTAAATAGCAAAAGGAAGATTCAGAGATTCTGTATACTAACTAGAGAGACAAGATTAAATTTAACATCTATACTACGATTTCTCTTATAGCTAGTAGTTGGAAAAAATAGCAGAAACTAAAATTTCAGTCACTTGGTTTTTCAGGTGATTCCACAGGACCAGATTAACTGTCTCCACAAATGACTAGCATAAATTTTAAGCTTCTTTCAGAACTATAAATATAGAAGAGTTATATGGAACCAGAGAAATCTAGTTTTTTTTCCTTCATTACTTGGATCTGTATGTAATCTGAAATAGCATAGTACATGCAGTTTGGGGCACAGTATCATTTGTGACTTTGAGGGATCTGAGAGTCAGTGGAGGAAAGCAGTCCTTTTCATGCTACTCTGCCTGGTCTTTCTGTTTTGGAGTCCATTACTGGAAGCTTAGAAAGCAAATGGAAGGAGTTTTGTTAGGAACTGGCAGGGTTAATGACTGAAAATGATGATTGAAAACCAGAATCTACAGTTAATTGGGACACAGTTATGGGAAGGGAGTATACACATAAATAATAACATAATAGGATTTGTTACTGAAATCCAAGAAAAGTAGAATGAGGCAAAATATCTCTGGTGTCTTGATGTTCCATTTGACAGTGCTTTGGATAAGTTTCACAAGGGAGATGGTTGAGATCACTTATCTGTATTTTATTTGTCATAGGAAGTAACATTGGCCCGTAAAGAAGAAATAGAGACTGTTGAGTAGAAGAACATTTATGTCAGTAATTTCTCTGATTTAGTGCCAAAAGCCTTTTGAGAGAATATTCAAAGTTGTGTGGATCTAAATTTCATTGTTGAAAACTGTCAGCTGCTATATTTATTTTTAATAATTGATTGAAGCTCTTTCTGTTATGTCTCCTCTATTGCTAAATTCCTAAAGAGTAGAAAAGAGTGTTTATGATAGTATTAGGAGACAAAAGCTTTATTCTGTGGATTGGATAATGCTTCTTTTGTAAAATTTTCTTTTCCCACCAAAAGTGAGAAGTGAATGTCTTGTGGTGGTGCATCTCATTTCTAATGGGGGACAAGAAGTTATTTTCTTCAATGGCTGACTTCCAGAATTTCTGGCTGAATGTTCTTTGTCAAGTGTATATTCCCTTCTCTAGGCCTTTCTATATAGAGCCCACAAACATCGTCAATGTGAATGATGTCATTCAGAGGGTTAGCGACCATGCCTCTGCCATGAACAAGAGGATTCATTACTACAGCCGGCTCACCGCTCCTGCAGACAAGGCACTGGTAAGGGGAAAAACATGGCTAATTGTCTAAGGTTACATTGAACTGAACAGTGAACAGCATAAGCCAGGGGGACTCCCAGTGATTGAACTTTTTGCTGGCCATATTCCAAGGATGGCCTCATGGAAAGTCAAGATAGTAATTAACACATGTCTTACATCTCAGGCTAGTTCATTCTTATCTAGCGTAACTTAGAGATTTGGAACAACCTCTCTGTGTTGATAATAGCCTAAGAGATTTTTTGGATTAAATTCTGCTAGTCCCCAGTCCTAAGAGCTTTTTGGAGGACAAACTACTTCTAAAATACTTGAGGTTATTGATTAAAAACATAAATAATAACAAGTCTGGTTAGTCTGTTCAGTTTTTAAGTTTGAAGCTACGAGGGAAAGATGTTTTTAGAAATTTTCTGCAGGAATGGGAAACTGAAATACATGCAAATGTATAATATTTTTACTATTTAGCACTGTCCTTTTGTAGATAAAATACATAGGTCAAAGAGCAAATTTTAAACATTTTAGGCTTTGTGGGCCACATACAGTTACATATTCTTCACTTTTATTTTATGACCATTATAAATATAAAAACCATTCCTAGCAAAGGGGCTGTAAAAAATTGGTTTGAAGGCCAGATTTGACCCATGGACTATAGTTATTGACTCTTGATCTTCTAAAATCTATATTATTTTAAGATCAGAAACATATTGGAAGTAATTTGTTTGCTTATAAGAATTATCATATGAGATATTCGGATATTACGATCTCCTTTTGTATAGCCAAAATAAGGACGTCCCAAATATTCTGAGTGGTGTCATTTTTTTCCCCAATTTTTTCACTTTTTCCTCCCCCAGGCATTTATGTCAGTAGTTACAGTAAAGTCTTAGTACTATAACAGAATTATCTCAGCCCTCTGTGGAGTAGAAGTAATCTAGTATCTCTGGGTCTAATTCAGACCTCCTAGGGGCTCTGCTTGTGGAAGCAAA
The DNA here is from genome assembly GCF_022079265.1 of Lynx rufus. Lineage (NCBI taxonomy): Eukaryota > Metazoa > Chordata > Mammalia > Carnivora > Felidae > Lynx > Lynx rufus. The sequence goes on along the minus strand of NW_025814823.1, from coordinate 124,076,471 downwards.
GTTCAGAGATACTGACTGGGCCAGTCTAGGCCTGAATGAACATTGCTTGCCTGGAAATTAAGTCAGCATTGTACACCAAATTGAATACCTTTTGTTAACTGACAGTGAAATAACTCTAAATCAAAGTATATAAACAGTGGTCAACAGAGATCAAAAGGTAACAGTGTGATATGACCATTTTTAATGAATATATGTATACATCCATGCTCATTTTCTGAGAATTCCAAAATTATTTTTCTTAAAAGATTTTTAAGGGCAAAACAATGTGAAGCCGTAAGTGTCAGGATTTTATAGAATTAAACATTTTATTTCTGAAAATTTCCTCATTTACCTTAATATTTTTATTCTAAAATCAGGAAGAGAAGAAAATTACTTGGCTGCCAACATCTCCTAGATCCTTGTTAATAAAAGCAGGGCCTGCACAAGCCAGCAGTATTGGCATCACTGAGAACTTAGTAAAAATACAGAATCCTATTCTTTACTCCAGACTTACTGAATCATAATCTGTGCTTAACAATATCCCTGTGTCAATCACAGGAAAATTCAAGTTCGAAAAGCACTGCCCTAGATTACTATCAGAGTGTGGGATCCAATTCTCCATTTTTTCTGTAATTCCTAAGAATTGGGAGCTTCTTTTTTTTTTTTTTTTTTTAATGTTTATTTATTTTTAAGGGAGAGAGAGAGACATATAGCGTGAGTAGGGGAGGGGCAGAGAGGGGAGATGCAGAATCCCATGCAGGCTGCAAGCTACAGGCTCCAGGCTCCAGGCTCCAGGCTCTGAGCTGTTAGCATGACTTGACCTGAAGTCAGATGCTTAACTGACTGAGTCACCCAGGGACCCCAGGAATTTGCAACTTCTTAATTTCTCTAGCTTGTAATCCTGCCCCCTATAACTTTTGATTTTCACTTTTTCTGACCTTTGCTATCATGGTTTATCTCCTGACTGATGCAGGCATGGCCCTTCCCCTTTTTCTTTTTTATTCCCAGGAGGAATGAGGATAAAAGAGAAGGCAACAAACCCATTTCCATATATGCCTTTTCATTCTTAAGTAGGCTTAATACTCAGTGTAGAGCCAAATGCAGGGCTTGAACTCATGACCCTTAGATTAAGAGTTGGATGCTTAACAGACTGAGCCACCCAGGTGCCCCTCCATATATGCCTTTTTATCTCTCAGAAGTAGTTGTTTCCAAAGCCACACCAGGCATAACATTTGAGACATTCTTTTCCTACAAGATACCACCAATCATATGCATAAATAGAGAATGATTCGACACTTTCTTTTTGCACCAGTCCATATCTTGTCTTACTACTGAGGCCCAGTGTTCCATCACCTCCTTGACATCTTCCCCAACTATTCTAGTCCCCGTTAATTTTTTGTCATTCCTTCCATATAGTATCCCACACTTAATTTTTTTTATCTCTGATAGCCTTATCTGATTGCTTCATGTATCTTCCAGCTGGAATTTAAGCTTCTTAAAGTTGTGGACTGTATTTTTTTTCTTGAACACCAAACCTAGCACAAAGTTGTAAATTTACTTACTAGGTGCTGAATATAAAAGATTGTTGATTTATGCCAGACAGCTCCTATGTCTTTAACTACTGTACTACTATATATAGGACTGCGTATTCTCAAGAGCTATTCTCAGGGAGATGGGCATAGTTATACCAGAGTACTGTAATATCTTCCCTTCATAGGGAGGTAGAATTCAGAAAATATGTATGAGGGGGCAAGGTGGGAGCTATGTGTATAGGAAATATATTATCTGTTCAGTCGTCTGTATGCTTGCAAACTCTCTTAGCTCCTTCCCTCTTGCTTACATACTCCATCTTTAAGAATTCTTGCTTTGCCTTTCCTTAGGCTGTGTTAGCTCACCTTTTTTTTCTTCTGCTTTTTAAATGCTTTAGTAAGCATTTAAAAGAATGGTCTGTATTTATTTTTCCATTGTTTATCTTCTATTGACTCTCAATTCTTTTTTTTTTTTTTAATTCAAGGTAGTTAACATACAGTATAGTCTTGACTTCAGAAGTAGAACCCAGTGATTGATCTCTTACATATGACAACCAATGCTCATCCCAACAAGTGCCCTTCTTAATGTCCATCACCCATTCACCCCATCCTCCCATCCACCTCCTCTCCAGCAACCCTCAGTTTGTTCTCTGTACTTAAGAGTCTTTTATGGTTTGCCTCCCTCTCTATTTTTATCTTATTTTTCCTTCCCTTCCCCATGATTATCTATTGTGTTTCTCAAATTTCACATAGGAGTAAAATCATACGACATCTGTCTATGATTGACTTATTTCGCTTAGCATACTCTCTAGTCCCATCCACATTGTTGCAAATGGCAAGATTTCATTCTTTTTTATCACAGAGTAGTATTCCTGTGTGTGTGTGTGTGTGTGTGTGTGTGTGTGTGTGTGTATACACCGCCTCTTCTTTAATCCATTCATCAGTCACTGGACATTTGGGCCCTTTTTGTAATTTGGCTATTGTTGATAGCACTGCTATAAACGTTGGGGTGCACATGCCCCTCAAATCAGCAGTTTTGTATCCTTTGGATAAATACCTAATGGTGCAATTGCTGGGTCATAGGGTAGTTCTGTTTTTAATTTTTTGGCTTTCAATTCTTTATAATTTGAGTTCCCTACCTACCTCTTTGGTAAAACCACTCTCACAGAGGAGTTCAGTGGCCACTTGACTCTTGAAATTCCCCTAACCTAAGGTCCAAATCTCCTCTATCTAGAATTCTTTAATCTCAGTCTTTGCTGACTCTTCTTTCTCATGAAAATAAAGAGAAAAATATTTTGGCAGTTGTGTATTTTTAAGAATTCATTCTCATTTCACATGAACGGTTTATTATATTCTTGAAACTCTTTTCCTTTAGATCTACTATATTTGGAAAGTATTTTTTATGTTAATAAATCAGAAATACGTGTTTGTTCATGATACTTAGAAATGTGTCTAGAGTCAGGTAATCTGATGTATAGAAAATATCCTGTTTTGCACATTTACTGGTTCTAACATTTCTCTGTGTTTCTTCTCTTACTAGATTGCTCCAGATCATGTAGTTCCAGCTCCAGAAGAGTGCTATGTATATAGTCCATTGGGTTCTGCTTATAAACTCCAAAGTTACACTGAAGGATATGGTAAAAACACCAGTTTAGTAACCATGTGAGTAAACTTAATTTTTGGAGCATTACTTAAACTATAAATAAATGAAAATTACTGGTTATTTTAATTTTTGTCTTAATTAAGGTATTTGAATAGTTAAACTCCATATTTTTACTACTGTTACTCTGTGTTTTCAGTTTTATGATTTGGAATACCATGATGGGAACATCTATACTAAGTATTCCTTGGGGCATGAAACAGGTAATATAATTTTTCAGCATGCTTTTTGCCTGAATTTTTTTCTCTTCATATTGTAAGCTTTATAATAAAGGTTTTAATAAATCTACGTAAAATTTATTAAAGAAAATAGGTAATTATACTTAATTTTACATTGTCAGGTTTTTATCATAATTGTTTAAAGTAACATAATATGGTTGCATATGAATTTATTCTAACATGATATATGTTGTTCTTTTTGTGTTTTTAAACAGGCTGGCTTTACTACTGGAATGTGTGTCATCATGCTGATGGGCATTTTAACACTTTATTGCTGCTATAGAGTAGTGAAATCACGAGCTATGATATGTAAGAGTTTGCCATGATAAAAATAGAGTAGCTATTTGGGTATTAATAAGTATTTACTGTTACAGTAGATCATTAATGTGTACATTCCATGTGTGTGTTAACTATTTTGTGCCTAAAGATTTACTTGTCTTATTCATAGCATTCAGCTGAACTGATATGTCAGTGAATTAGTGACTGCCTTTAAATTCAGAGAGGTTTGTAATTCTTTGCAGAATGCATTTACTTTGGTGCTAATTTCCTCATAAGAATAATTTTAAAGGTCATCTTTTAAAAATAAAGTCTTTTTCAGAACTAAGTTGAGAATTCTATGATTCTTAACAGTTAATGGTAACTTTTGATCTATCCCTACCAAGAGATCTAAATGTTGGAATTCCCTAAAACTAGAAAATGTAACTAGAAAAATATGAAAATATGAACGTGTCCTTTGTAGTGAATTTGCAAAGTTTATTTATACATTGCCTCTATTCATCTATAAATTCTGGATCAGAGAAATACCATTTTACATTGTTTTAAAATAGTTTAGGACTGAAATAGACATATATTGTTTCAGTGAATCTTAGCAATTCTAAGTCAAGAGACCAGATTTTGCCTTCAATTTTTTTTGGTGGGGAGGGGGTCTCTTAAGCACTGGTATATTTTCTCTTAATTTTATTATTTATTTATCCCATTCCCATTTATCCACAAGTCTCTTGGTGTTCTTATAGATCTGCTAAGTGCTATATATGATGTAAGCATTAGCCTTTTAGCTGTTATTTCATGTCAATTTCTTTTCCATTCAACAATTTAATGGCTTTAGTGTTATATGAGTTTGTTTATATCTGCCTGTCTTTTCCATTGTAATTTCTTTCTTCATTTGATAGAAAAGGGTAACCTTTCAGTGCCTGTTTTTACATTGTCTTCTAACTTTTCTGTTATTTAATTTTTTAATTCTTAGCTCAATTGTCTGAAATTATCATGTGGTATAAAGTATGACTCAAGAAAATTTTATTCCATACTGTTATTTAAGTATGCCAAATATTGCTGGATAATATCTTCTGACTCTCACTGATGATTTTGTCTAGCCTTGATTTATCATTTGTTTTTATTAATTATATAATATGATACTATAATCTATTTCTTATATTATCTATACTGTTTCATTGATCTATATTTCTTTTTTATGTGTTCTGTAGTTTTTTAAGTTTTTTATATGTTTTATTTATTTTTGAGAGAGTGAGAGGCAGAGCATGAGCAGGGGAGGGGCAGAAAGAGAGGAAGACACAGAATCCAAAGCAGGTACCAGGCTCTGAGCTGTCACCACAGAGCCTGATGTGGGGCTTAAACTCATGAACTGCATGATCATGACTTGAGCTGAGGTCAGACGCTCAACCAACTGAACCACTCAGGCGCCCCTTAATTTTTTTTTAATGTTTATTTATTTTTGAGAGGGAGAGTGAGAGAGAGAGCATGCACGAGTGGGGGAAGGGCAGAGAAGAGTCAGAGGATCCAAAGCGGGCTCTGTACTGGCAGACAGAGCTCAGTGTGGTGCTCAAACACACAAAGCGTGAGATCATGACCTGAGCTGAAGTTGGATGCTTAACTGACTAAGCCATCCAGGTGCCCCTGTTTTATAATGTTTTTATATGATTTAATATCTAATATTTGGTGGTGGAATATTCTTAATATTTTGTTAAATATTTTGAGTTAATCGAGGGAACACAAATTATGATTATGGGATATATGATTAACATCTAATTTTATTCTTTCTTTTATGTTTATCTAGCATCAGTGGATACCACTACCTGGGAATATCCAGATGTCTGCAGATATTATTTTGGCTCCTTTGGACAGTGGTCAAGTCTCCTTTTCTCTTTGGTGTCTCTTATTGGAGCAATGATAGTTTATTGGGTGCTTATGTCTAATTTTCTTTTTAATACTGGAAAGTTTATTTTTAGTAAGTATCTATATCTTTAACATTAGTTACTTTTAGATACAGTAACTATTGAAATGTTTTAGTTTCAGCCTTAAATTCTGGACTTGGGATAAATAAAGCAAAAAGTCATTTTGTAATTCTGAAAAATATAGTTGATTCAGTTTGTTTTAATATCACAGATATACTTTTTATCCATTATGAACTGTATATATATTTGTGCTTTCTATGTAAAAAGGATAAGGGACCTTTTTTGCCCCCTAGGTACAAATTTTTTCCCCCTTGGGAGCAATATTTTTTCCACTGAAAAAACATGATCTATGCTTATATCCACTCTGCACCCCAATTAATTACTATCATATATACAATTCTCTTTTTTACATAGAATTTAAATTCATAGAAACACGTAAATCTTAGCCGTATAATTTTGACAAATGAATACATCCATGTAACCCACACCCCCTTCATTGAAACCATTCCATCTTCCTAGAAAGTAGTGATAATATTTTTTTATTATAAAAATTCAAGTTATTTGTTGCTATTATAAAAGAACATAATTAATTTTTAGATGTTTGTCTTGAATCTAGCAGATGTGTTGAACTCTTACTGATGCTAATTTTGTAGATTCACTTTGGATTTTCTGTTAAGATAGTTACCTCCTCCATGAGTAATGAAAACTTCCTAGCCAGTTATTACTTTCTAAGTGATTCATATGTGTATACATACATTTGTATTTATGTATGCCATACCCTTACATTTATATATGTATATACATACAAACACATACAACATATATGTGTGTGTATATATATATATATATATATATATATATATATACACATATATATAGACATGCTTATCTTTTTTAAAGTGTAAAGTTGTATAGATGCAGTGCTGGTAGACATCCTTATATTGTTCCTGTGGAAATCTTTCTGATGTTTCACCATTAAATATTATGTTTGTTGTGGGATATTGGTTACACCCTTTAGCAACTTAAAGATGTTCCTGCCTATTATTTTCTTAAGCAGTTTTATTCATGTGTGTTGGATTTTATCACATGCTTAATAATCTTGAGATGATCATAAAACTCTTCTTTAAATTGTTAATATGGTGAATTAAATGAATACATTTTGTAGTATTTAAGTCATTCTTAATATTCTGTTACAAACTTAGTTTAACAGTCATGATGTGTATTTTTTAATTGCTTACTGGATTCAGTTTACTTTTGAAAGGAGTGTGGCTACTGTTTTATTTAGGACCTTTGTGTCTTTTCACAAGAGATATTACCCTGTGTGTGTGTGTGTGTGTGTGTGTGTGTGTGTGTTTGTGTGTGTATTTTTTTTTTTCTTTTCTCACACTGTCCTTGTTGAGACTCAGGGCTGCTGTAAAAATTACCATGAACTCTTTGGCTTAAAACAAGAGAAATTTATTCTCAGAGTCCTGGCAACCAGAAGTCCAAAATTGAAGTGTCACTAGGGCTCCACTCCCTTTGAAGCCTTTAGGGAAAGCTCCTTCCTTGCCTCTCCTAGCTTCTGGTGAAGAAGCCATAAAATTCATTTACGGCTTACCCTAACCAATACAACCTTATCATCACTTGATTATATCTGCAAAGACCCTGTTTCCAAATAAGATCACATTCTAAGGTTCCTATGGGCATGGATTTGGGGGGAGACTCTTCAACCTAGTATACTCAGTATCAGGGATTTACTAGCCTTATTTAAGTCTTTGGCATCACGACGTATATAAAGATTGATAACTTCCAATTTTATCACTAATAACCCTTGAAGATAGCATAAAAACCTAGAGCACTAAACTCCTCCTTTTATCTTGAGAAGCATACAGTGGAAGTGAAGATGAATAATTCACATACTTAACTTTATGACCTGAAAATCTAATCCAACATTTTTATCATCACTTTTTAATGCTTATTAAGATTATAAAAAATTAATATCAAACAGAATAAAGTAACAAGAAAACACATTCTTTACCCATTCTCTCATTAACTATAGAATAATATGAATGCTCAGATATCTGCATATGCTTTTAACTTTGCTACTTCCTTTGGTGTAATTTAGTGGTTCTTGTGAGTAATAATTACTGTATAACCGTCAGTCCATAAAAGCATGTAGTATACTTTCTAAAAACTTTAAGTGGTTCTCCTGATAAGCTTGGCTATTATAAGTGTTGGTTTTCCCCTTCTTTATATAAGGTGTAACTATACTTACATATAAATTAGTGTGAGTATAAAAAAACAGTTGTACAGTTTGATTCCAGGGCTTTAACTAAATTCTGCCTTGTGGCTAGATTTTTTTTTTTTAATCCTCAATCATGTGAAAATTTTCCATAGTGAGAACTCTGAAGTCAATGGCATCATTTCTATAAGTACAGAAAACTGACAGAGGCGAAGCTGTGTTAACAATGAAGCAGTCTTTGTTCCTTGTACTAGGTGTATTACCCCATGCTAGATCTTAAAAGATTTTTATAGATCAAAGATTTTAGAGGGTGATCAGTTTAACATCTTTTATTTGGTATTAAAATGTATTTTTTTCTCTAATTTTTAGATTTTATTCATCACATTAATGACACAGATGCGGTACTGAGTACCAATGATAGCAACCCGGGTAAGTAGCTTAGAATTTGAAGCTTAGCTTGTTTTTGTTTTGTTTTGTTTTTAATGTTTATTTATTTTTGATTGAGAGAGTGAGAGAGAAAAAGAGGGAAAGTACATGCATGAGTGAGGGAGGGGCAGAGAAAAAAGGGGACAGATGATCTGAAGTGGCTCTGAGCTGACAGCAGAGAGCCTGATGTGGTGCTCAGACTCATGAACCGCTGCCAGATCATGGCCTGAGCTTAACCAGCTGAGCCACCCATGTGCCCCTGTTTTGTTGTTTCAAGTTTATTTATTTATTTTGAGAGTGAGAGGGAGTGGGAGAAGGGGAGAGAGAATCCCAAACAGGCTCCATGCTCAGCATGGAGCCCAACATGAGGCTTGAGATCACAACTGTGAGATCATGACCTGAACCAATATCAAGAGTCAGATGCTTAACCGACTGAGCCACCCAGGTGCCCCTTAGCTTGTTTTGTTTTGTTTTGTTTTTAATTTTCTACTTCACTTCAAAACGGATTTAAGGTAGAATATGTTGCTTTACCTTAGGTAAATAATTAATTTAATATCATTATCATTATGTTAACTGAGCCACTATTAAATTTTCAGCAACTGGTGTCTTTAAAAAAAAACAAACTCCATAAAACGTTGTGTTAATGTAAGCTAAACAAGGTTGAGTTCATATTATGCAATTCACAATTGTAACTAACATCTATAAAATCCTTATTTGCCTATAAATAGTCAATACTTGTTTTTAAGAGCCTCTATCTTTGCTAATTGTTTCAGAAGTCTAAAAGCATAGTTCTCAGTTTGTAAAATTTTTTAGATGTTTATTGTATTAGTTACTAATATTTAAGATACACAAAACTGTATGCTACAGAATAATTAATTTCCTGATAATGAACAAAGGTTAGTAAATATATACAGAAAAATAAATTGAAGGCTTAGCAAAAATATCTTAATTTCTTAGAAAAGTTTCCTTCAATTAATTTATTTGCAATAAATCTTTGTAGCATGTGGATTTATCCATGATGGCAGTCACAGGGAAGGTGAATAACAAAGCTATGATAACCTTGTTAACAGTCTCACTGTTAAACTTGTACATCACCTAAGGCTTTTATGTATTTAGATTTCAGAGATACCAAATTGATATAATTTTTTTAAAGTTTTTATTTATTTTGAGAGAGAGAGAGAGGAAGAAAGAGAGAATCCTAAGCAGGCTCCGTGCTGTCAGCACAGGGCTCGAACTCACAAACTGTGAGATCATGACCTAAGCAAAATCCAGAGATGCTTAACTGACTGAGCCACCCAGGAGCCCCCAAGATGATAACATTTTGATGGCTGAATACATTGATCTCTGAGAGGACAGTTCATTCAATATATATTTTTTAAGCCTGTGTCAGGAACTGTTCTAGACTTTGGGGATGTAGGAAACAGGCAAAAGTCTCTCTCATGAAGCAACCATTTCAGTATTTACTATTCAGTATCTTACTTTGCTCTTTAATTAAACCTATTAACCTGTATTTTGTTAACACTAGCAAATGAGTGAGTGAAGTACCAGCTTTTTTCTGGACACACACACACACCTTTGAATAATTATCCTAAAATATTTTGGTATAATTTTAAAATCTCTTCATACACTGATGATTTCAAGAACACCATCAGCAAAGTTTACTTTGCATAGTGGTATGTTGATACTAGCACTTCCTGATTCATCTGCTTATTTTGAAGAATGTATTAAATAGTAAGAGTATGAAATAGTCCATCTCAGTTAATATAAAATTACAGCTGGCATTTTTGGATACTTACTGTGTAGCAGGCATTAGTCTAAATGTTGTACAGTACCTCTTTGCTTCACTCTCTAGATGCAGAAACCAAGGAAGGCACAGAGAAACTAATGACTTGCCCAAGGTTACATAAGTATTAAGTGACAGAGTCACGGTTCGTTATTTAGTCAATTTATCTCCATAGCCTGTGCTTTTTACCACTGTAATTACTAGCACAAGAAAAATTCAAGTTAATTTACTTCTGTCCAGACATAAAAGAAAAAAATACATGTTGAAATGCTGACTAAGTAGGGACAATGGGTGCCTCAGCAGTTGAGCATCCAACTTTGGCTCAGGTCATGATCTCACAGTTCATGAGTTTGAGCCCCACATTGGGCTCCCTGCTGTCAGCACAGAGTCTGTTTCAGATACTTTGTCCCCCTCTCTAGGCCTCTCCCCAGCTGTGCTGTTCCTCTCTCTCTCAAAAATAAAGTAAACATTAAAAAAAATAAAAATGCTGACTAAGCAAGAAAACTAAGTGTTTGGCTTTGTGGCATGCCAAGAAACAGATAGAGAATAAAATTAAAAACAGAACTTAAAATGAATGTATCTTTTTCTCTTTGACTAGTAATGAGTATGAATGTTGCTCAATAGGAGTATTTTTCACCAGCATTAAGAGTTCTTTTAAAAAGAGCTGATTATTAGGAAAAGTACTATTGTGAAAATAGAAACACAGAATGATGTGTATTGTCTCTCCTCAACAAAAGAAATTACCATTTGAAGATCAGTGTTAGGAAAAATGTTTCATTCAATTCCCACTTCTCTGGATATCATCTAGGCTCTTAGGCTGCTGTAAAATGTGATAAACTTATGGGAGAATTATCCCAGATTGCTGGAATTCAAGGATTCTTAAGCTATAACCAACAATTCAGTGTTGGAAATACTGTGTCAGCTGTTTCAATGATGTCCACTTTTTATTCCAACCCGATAGATTTTGTTAAAAGAAACCTGCTTTTTGGCCTTTGTGTGGGTTATTAACATAAAAGTAACAAATCACCCTCAATATTTCTTACATCAATGTATAAATGAGATCAAATACCATTCATCCCAAAATTTTCTCTCTGGCAATGGAACCAAAGGATAGTTGGTGGGATATTTTATAGCTTCCCATACAAATTAAGGATATACCTCAGAATTGTCTAAGATTCTACCGCCTTTAATTGTTTGCAGATAAAAGAGTCCTATCTTATATCTAAATATAACCCTCCATTTTTTCCAGAAAGGGGAAACTTAATATTCGTGAGACAAGTTGAGGTTGGTAGAACAAGTGTCAGTCTTTTGGGATACTCATTGTCTGTTCTTTGTGGTCTTCTCTTATCTGATGCTTTCCTGTTGCAGTGATTTGTCCAAGTGCTGGGAGTGGTGGCCACCCTGACAATGGCTCTATGATTTTCTATGCCAATGACACGGGACTGCAGCAGTTTGAAAAGTGGTGGAATAAGTCTAAGACAGTGCCCTTTTACCTCATAGGGCTCCTGCTGCCACTGCTCAATTTCAAATCTCCTTCATTTTTTTCAAAATTTAATATCCTAGGTAAGCCAAGGCATTGTGTTATAGAGCTTCTGTGTAGTGGAGTACATGTTGGATTCTGTGGATACTGTCTGGCTGGGGGGAGTTACCCACTAGGCCTGTTCATCTATGTTCAATTTGTTCATTTGTATGTTACCCTGCTTTTTGGTTTTCTTTGTGGAGTTTGGCACAGAGGAAAATGTAGATGACCATTTTAAGTCCAAGTTCTTTTTTTTAAAGATGAATTACTGGATTTCCTGTTCTATCCTTACTGAAACACTATTCCTCATTTCTTCTGTGGGTACAATTAGAGGAAACATTAAGATTTCAGGAGGAGAGATCCATACTGGATATTATAGGAATTCTCACTCCTAAGGATTGGAATCATTAGAACTTACTAAGGGAGGTTATGGAATATTTTTTTCCTACGGTTTCTATTTAAAAGTATAGCACAGAATTATCACCTTCCGACCTGGGATATCATTTTTTATCTAACTCAACCTGCCCAGCTTATTCTGCTTTTGCCATCCTCCTCAGTGATTTCTCTCTACTGGAGAGAAAAGCCCTCTTTAAAGGAAGAGACTTCTTACTGTGAGCCCTGTTTTACGGAAATTTCTGAAATCACTGAAGAAATTTCAGAAATTTTAGCATCGTTAAAGGAATGTTTTCACATTTTTTTTTTTTTTTTGCAGCACTTTTGCAACACTGAGCTTTTAGACGGTGAAAGGAACCCCTAATGAAAGCTTAGATCTGGTTAGCTAAAGACAAGGATAACAGTCATAAAAAATTGATAACCCCAAATAAACCATAGGATTTCACCTCCTCCCTATAGATCTGATCTCCTGGTAGGCCCTAGAGTATAAAATAATTAGATTACTCATCACATCAAGGAGCTAGCTTTTTGAGTTTCAGAAAACCAAAGTAGGAGGTAAGGGTATTTTTCTATACCTCTCTGTCTCACAATAGGATTCACTACAAGACTGCCATAGACACCGACAGAGAATGAAAAGTTGTGGTTATATAAGCTTTGGCCTCTTGTTTTTATTCTTTCTGAATCAGCTAATCTGCAAACCCAGAGTAGCTCATTTGTGGTTTCCTGATTTGCTTGCCGACTTTCCTATGGAACAGATCTTTAAAAGTTGGCATATAAATTTATAGAAATATTTGTTAAACAATCACAAAACTTGTAACCAGGTTGATTATTTTCCACCTCCTTAAGGATATTTTGCTTTTGCCCTTTTTCTTGATACTCTCCCTTTCTTTTAAAACTGTAGCTTCTTTACAGAAATTTTTATCTAATTCTTAAAGAAAGAAACCTACTTGAATTCCCTGACTCTACTCCATAATGACTGGATTTAACTCCTTAAAGGAATAATTCTTTAACTTCTAGATTACCAGAAGCTGTGAATGTCCACCTCACCCTGTGTATAAATACCTATGAGTAGAATCTGTAATCTTTTCATCTAATAGGTAGTACTGCCTAGTTGAAACCTTATCCAGATACGACATCAGAGTGTTCATGGATTATTTGGCTTATCACCTTTATCAAATAGGTTTATAATCCACAGTCACTACTTTTCTTTCTCTACTTTCTTACCATCTTTCAGTAAATACTGTGGCAGACTTTTCCTGCTTATTGACTATCTCTGATATTTCCAGTACAAAGAATAAGAGTCAGTTTGATGTTGTTTTTTTCTCCTATGTAACCATACAGTTTTGTAATGAATTCTTTGCATGTATCCTCCACTTAACTCATAAATAAATTAGACAGTCTTGCCTTCTTCAGTATATGAGCCACCTTCATCTAGTTCTTAGGCCCACTATATAATGTTTTGCTTTGTTTTCTGAAAACTCACATAGCTGGTTTCTGTTCTTTAGATCACACCTGGGTTTTAGTGGGCATAATCCATGAAGGTAATAATTTTCCAAACTTTGCTGAGAATATAGAAACAAAGCTTAATTTTAAAATAGTCTGTAAAATACACAAAAATGATCAATGGTTTCTGAATTTTTTCTCACAGGCACAGTATCTGTTCTCTATTTGATTTTCCTTGTCACCTTGAAGGCCATTCGCTTGGGAATTCATTTGGAATTTCATTGGTTTATGCAAACAGAATATTTTGTACCAGGTGAGCTGTTTTGGTCAAATAAAGAATCAGTAAATTACAAAAAAATGTGACCTTTAGTTATTAACTATTGTTAAAGTACTGCTATCATAAAACAAATAGTGGTATTTTTTGAATGAGCACTGTTTATTAATGCTTAATATTAAGCTAAAAACAGGGATACAATTGAAATATCTCTGCTTTTCTTTCAGTTAGGAGTAACCAGGGTCTGTTGTCCTTTCTGCTTTAGAGTTGAAGTTCACTGAAGTTATAATGCAATTGAAAAATCAAGAACTCATTTTCTAGACTTTTCTGTGAAAGTACACCCTTAGAATTTCAGAGATTTAGAACCTGGTCGGTGTTAATATATGTAGATAATACTCTTCATTAACATCATTGTTCTCCTCATGGTTTTTTTTAAATTGTTTTTCCTGCTAATTAAGATGATAATTTTAAGTGTACCCTCCCTGCTTTTTTCTCTCATGGTTATAAATTGGGAATTTCTTAAGTCACTCAAATTTAGAGGATTAGGAAGCAATGAATGGATAATGCTAAATGAGAGAACAGATTAAAAAATAGAAGTGAGTATTATACTAGTCTCCTGGAAACTAATAAAGAGAAAGTAGTACAAAATCCCCTTGTTTAGAGAGACTGCTTTCTTTCCATTCTTCACCTGTTAATTCAGGCAGTCTAGAATTCAAATTTATTTAGTATCTGGTGTTTCTCTCTAAAGTCAGCAATTATAATTGTCTACCACTCATTCTATTTCTCTTGTTACAACATTCCTGGGTTTTCCAGGTGTATTGAGTTGGTATTTGTTGAAAGTTGTTTGTTATGGTTACTTGTTTTCAGATCATCTTGGTGCATTAGCTTTGATTTTTTTATTTCTATAAGAAGTTCATAAGTCAGTGTCAATTCGGGATAAAGGAAATAATTGGATCTTGAAAGGCATCCTTCTCTTTCAGTTTGTATTTAAAATTGAACACAGATGAAAATGGCAACATTAAGCTAGTGCTTCCATTCATTGATAAAAATAGTCCAGGATGTTTTTTTCTAAAATTAGATCCATACTGATTTATAGTAAGAGTCTTAGTGATAAATGTTTCTGCTAATGATAGGACATGAGAGAAATATGAATGAAAAAAAGAGTATAAATATTTAGAAGATGAAAAGGAGAATATATTTAAAAAGAGGTTAAGCCATTTATTTCACTTTTTTTTTTTTTTTTTTTGAGAGAGAGAGAGAGAATGGGGAGAGGGAGGGTAGAGGGAGAGAGAGAAAGAATCTCAAGCAGGTTCCACACTCAGTGTAGAGTGTGACCCAGGGCTCTATCCCACAACCCTGGGATCGTGACCCAAGCCGAATCAAGAGTCGGACACATAACCAACTGAGCCACCCAGATATCCCTCACTTAATTTCACTTTTAAATGATATGAAGGGAGAATCATGAGGATTAAAGAGGCTTGTGTTAATATTTATGGTCCTGAAACTGGTTACTTTATCATGATTGAAGAATTTCTTAGGAATGAAAATATAGCATAAATCTTTTTCAGTAAATCCTAATTTAATTAAGAGTCAGGGAACTTTGGAGGGTATGACTCTTTACTGTCCTGATGAAGAATTCACATAAACTTGTATTCTGATTGAATCTTTATTTATATACTTTTGTTACTTAAAATTCCTTTTTCAATTTAGTGGATCCCATTACTCTTCTTCCTAGGTAATTAGAAAATAATGAGAAAAAAAAATCTCCTCATGTATTTCATCCCATCCTGCCTGCCTCCAAGACTTTATTTCTGTAGTTATCCCTTCTGTCTTTTTAATCATGTATCATCAAAATTTTCCTTTACTCAATTATTCCTACCAGAATATAAATCTGTCTTTCAGTCTAAAAACAAAAGCTCATATGACCCTGCATTCCCCTCTAGCTGTTGCTTCCCTTTAAAGAAAAACTCTTTGAAAGAGTTTTCTGTGCCGTTTCTACTTCTCCTTCCATTTTGCCTTGAACTCATGTCTGTTAGGCTTTTGCCTCAGTCACTCCACTGACAACCAATAACTCCTTCTCGTCCTGCTCAACCTATCAGTAGCCTGGGCACATTTGGTCACTGCTTCCATCTTGAAACATTTTCTATACTTAACTTCTAAAACCCCATTTTCTCTTGATTCTTCTACATGACCGATCTTTCTCATATTTCTGACCGGTGAATTACAGAGTTATCCAGGGTTTTACTCAAGCCTCTTTTATCTCTACTCTCATTCTCTAA
Source organism: Lynx rufus (assembly GCF_022079265.1). Lineage (NCBI taxonomy): Eukaryota > Metazoa > Chordata > Mammalia > Carnivora > Felidae > Lynx > Lynx rufus. The sequence continues at coordinate 124,060,558 of NW_025814823.1, read as the reverse complement.
GTAATAGCATGTAGTCACCTGGCTTTAAATATTGTCTATATGATGACTAGTCCCAATTTTATATCTCTAGCCCAGATCTCTCCCCTGAGATCCATACTCAAATACCTACCTGCCCCTTCTACATCTCCCCTTGGATGTCCACTGGGTATCTCAAATTGAAATTTATGAAAAACAAATACTTGTTTTATTCCTCATCCACCCCCATCCCTCCAACCTGCTTAACCTGCTCTCCCTGGTTTCTGTAATTCAGAAAGTTGTAGCTCCAGTTTTCCACTTGCTCAGGCCCAAAACTTTGGAGTCATACTTGACTGTTCTTTTTTTTTTCCCCACCCTACATGTCTGCAAAGCATGTCAGCTGTACTTTTAAAATAAAACGAGGGCGCCTGGGTGGCTCAGTTGGTTAAGCGGCCGACTTCGGCTCAGGTCATGATCTCGCGGTCTGTGAGTTCGAGCCCCGCGTCGGGCTCTGTGCTGACAGCTCAGAGCCTGGAGCCTGTTTCAGATTCTGTGTCTCCCTCTATCTGACTCTCCCCCGTTCATGCTCTGTCTCTCTATCTCTCAAAAATAAATAAACGTTAAAAAAAATTTTTTTAAAGAAAATAAAATAGAGAATCTGACTACTTTTTTTTTTTTTTTAACGTTTATTCCTTTTTTAGAGACAGAGACGGAGTGTGAGGGAGGAGGGGCAGAGAGAGAGAGACAGAGACAGAATCTGAAGCAGGCTCCAGGCTCCGAGCTGTCAGCACAACTGTGCGGAGCTCAAACCCACAAATTGTGAGGCCATGACCTGAGCCAAAGTCGGACGCCCAACCAACTGAGCCATCCAGGTGCCCCAGAGAATCTAACTACTTCTTACCATTTCCACCAAAAAGAATTGTGTCAAGATGCTAATTTCTCATCTGGATTTTTATAGTAGCCTCTTAACTAGTCTCACCCTTTCTACTCTGTCTCCCCTTCAGTAGTCTTGTTCTACCCCTAGCAGCCAGAGTGATGTTTTTAAAACACAACGTCCATAAGCCTCTAACGGTTTCCCTTCTCATTCAGAATAAAGCAAGTCTTTATCATAGTCTTGGTCCTATATGATCTGACTCCTGGCTTTCTCTCTGCTATCATTCCCTACTACTCTCCTACTTATTTAGTCTACTCCAGCCACACTGTCTTCCCTGCTGTTCCACAAGAATGGCAAGCACGCTTGTGTCCCCAAGTCCTTGCACTGGTAACTGTGTACACAATGCCCTTGTCTTTTCGCAGGTATCCATATGGTTAGTATCATTAAAGAGGCCTTCCTTGGCTTCCTGCCCACTCCCACCTCTACCAAATCTTATATGCAAATATTCCTGGTCATCTATATCTTTTAAGTTCTTAATTCTGATATGAATTGGCATATTAAGGGGTATCTGTTTTTCTAATCTATTTGGGTCCTGAGTTTCAGATAGAAAATAGCAGAAGTTAAGATAACAAACATTTCTAAAAATTTATTTTATTTTATTCTAAAAATTTATTTGTTTCTTAAATTCAGAGATTGAAGTTCACTTGGTAAGGAATACCTGTATTTTTTTTTAACCTGTGTATCTGTCTCCCTTAAGAAGAATATTAGCTCCTGAGAAAAGAAATGTTTCTTTGTTTTTGTTTTCTATAATTCTTTATTACTATTGTACCCCCAAGGCCTATAATAATTCCAAGGGCATAGTGAGTAGTCACTAAACAATGTTGAATGAATAAATGTGTTTATCCCTACTCCTCCCTAAATGTCATTAAAACAACAGTAAAGAAGTAACAAACAAAGGGGACTGTAGAAGAGACAACAGCAGGCAAGAGATAGCAACAGATTATTAGATGCTGGCAAACTGAAAGATGGTTAGACTGACAGCAAAGTAGACAAAGCTGAAATGTAAGTACCTATAGAGAGGGATTCCACTACAGAGGAAGCCGTTTTGAGCTACACATTGAAACCCTCAGTATTTGAAGGTTTTTGGGTCACTCACAAAGCAAGAGTAAGGAAAAGGGCCTAAAATGGATAGAATTCCCTGAAAGTTTACATCAGGAGTAGTTGTATTATAAACCCATTTCCTCCTCAACCTAGCAAGAAATGGAAGACTGAATAGTCAGGCTCAAAACTCAGGCTCTCCAAATACAACAAAGGGTGGAAAAAAGGCTCTAGTCTGAAAACAGGGACTAAGCGAAAGTGTATATGCTGAATGGTGAGAAGGTCCTCCCTCCCTGTACCCCTCCAAATCTCTTCTCTTTACTCTTTGGCTCCCAGAATGCTGACAACATAGAATAACAAAGGATTCTCCTCTGTAGAAACTGACAAACCCAAGAGGAAAGACCTAGAGTCTTGGATATTTGGGTTCTCCCAAAAAAATGGCAAGTACCTTGCTTGTATCAGACCATTTAGATGTTTACTAAGTATACATTTTTTTAGTGCTTCACTTTTAAATATTAAACAATAGACGAAGTTCACTAGATATTTGTGGAAAACCTCTTACATGAAAACAAAACTGGGGCAAGAGGGAGGACCTTGAAGGGACAAGAAGAATAAGAGGGAACAAAAGAAAAAACTTTCAAAAAATTACCTTCTCAAAGTGACACAAGACAGTGATATATCCATGAAATAGTATTTGGATGCCAAGGAAGGAAAAAAAGGAGGTACCTTGGTCTTAGAAACCAAAAATATAGTAGATGGGGCGCCTGGGTGGTTCAGTCAGTTAAGTGTCAGACTCTTGATTTTGGCTCAGGTCATGAACTCATGGTCCTGAGATTAAGCCTTGTGTTAGGCTCTGAGCTGAGTGTAGAGCGTACCTAAGATTCTGTCTCCTTCTCCCTTTGCCCCTACCCCACTCTTATGTGCGTGTACACACACACACACACACTCTCTCTCTCTCTCTCTCTCTCTCAATCTTTCTCTCTCTCTCTCTCAAAAAAAAAAAGAAAAGAAAAGAAAAAGAAACCAAAAATATAATGGAAATTAAGAATGCAAAGAAAATTTGGAAGATAAAGCTAACTTCCCAAAATTTTATTAGAAATCATGGATGTATGGGAGGAAAAAAGGGAGAGAAGAAGGAGGGAAGGAAGCAAGGAAGGAAAGGAAAGAAGGAAGGAAGGAAGGAAAAACAAAAGATAAGAAAATTAGAGCATTAATCCAGGTAGCCCAATAATGAAAAATAGTTCCATGGAACAAAGAATATGAAAGGGGAAGAAATTATCAAAGAAATAATTGAACTTTCCTGCAAACCGAAAAACATGAGTTTCTAGATGTACAGGACCCAAAGTGCCCAGCACTGTGAATGAAACCCATACCAGAGCATATCATCATAAGATTTTAGAACACCACAGATAAAGAGAAGACCCTGAAAGCTTCTATGGATGAAGGATAGGTCTGTAAAAAAGGTCTGGGTTCAGAATAGTATCAGACTTTAATAACTCCAAAAGCTAGAAAAGTGTCATAAAGGTCTCAGAATAAATTATTTTAACCTAAAATTTCAAATCCTACCATACCCTCACTGAAGTGGTAGAGTACAATAAAGCTATTTTCAGAAAGTAAAGTCTCACAAAATTTTACCTTCCATACACTCTTTCTCACAAAAAACTGCAAAATGTGCTCCACCAAAAAGCAGTAAATTGCAAACTCCTCTGAGTGGCAGTGAAGGGATATCCTAGGAAACAGCTGTGCAGCAGGCCTAGTGAGCACCCTGCCCAGACCACAGCAGCAGACAGAGCACCCCAGGAAGCAATTTTTCCAAAAGGAAAATGAAATGGAAAAGATTGTTTGATGTGTTGTATGGATAGAGTGGGTAAAGTTTTACCATTCTTCTGGAGAGTTTGGGGAAAAATTAGTGTTAACTAGACAGGCAACCAAAAAGTAAAAACCTCCATATCTCCATAAAAACAGGCCAACAAAAGTATTTTTATATAAGAAAACATAATAATAACTGAATAGTACAGAATAACCATGAAAATTAAAACACTGAATATTGATTTTGTAAAATCAAAATTTGAATTGTGATTATATGGAGGGGTTAGAGATGGGAAAATGTGAGTGATGGTAGTAATAGAAAAGGACTAAAGTCTTCAGGTAGAAAAGCAATGGATTATGTCTAAAATTTAAAAAATAAGGGAAAAGGAATATAAGCATGTTAAAAATAAGTTATAATTAGTTACCTCTAGGAAACAAGATTTAGGATTGAAGGTATGAAGCAAGAGAATACTGTTTTTTTGTTGGGAGCCCTGTAATACTATTTAACTTTTAACAATTAGCACACATTTAAGACTGCTGTCAAGAATACATTTTAACGGGGCGCCTGGGTGGCGCAGTCGGTTAAGCGTCCGACTTCAGCCAGGTCACGATCTCGCGGTCCGGGAGTTCGAGCCCCGCGTCAGGCTCTGGGCTGATGGCTCAGAGCCTGGAGCCTGTTTCCGATTCTGTGTCTCCCTCTCTCTCTGCCCCTCGCCCGTTCATGTTCTGTCTCTCTCTGTCCCAAAAATAAATAAACGTTGAAAAAAATTTAAAAAAAAAAAAAAAAAAGAATACATTTTAACAATGAAAACCTATTAAATGGTTTGGAACTGATTTCACAAAGATTTCAGACACTGATATTCAAGGATTATGGGGTGATTGTCCATTTGATAGCAGCACTGTGTTCATATGCAACCAGAAAAAAGTAATTTTCTAACTACATATGATTTAAGTAGTTTTGTTATTAATGTTATTAGAGGCAGACTGCATTCTACCGTGCATTCATTGATGCTTAATAATGTCTCCAAACATAATGGAATTTTTCTTTTCATATTTTTAATGTGTAGGCCTTACCATTTTTTTGTTTTTGCTTTTGAACTTTTTATTGAAGCATAACATACACATATAAAAGTGCACAACTCATAAGTATACATCACAAAGAACATACTAGATACCTAGCACCAGATAAAAAAACTAGCACTCCAGAAGTCCCATTCAGTATGCCTACCAGCCACTGTCTCCCTACAGTGATAACCACTGTTCTAACTTCTAGCCCTAAAGGGGGTTGTCTGTTGTTTTTTTAACATCACGTAAAAGGAATATAGAACATACATTCTTTTGTGTCTGGCTTCTTCCAATCAACATTGTACTGTGATACTGATCCATATTATGTCTGTTGTAGTTCATTCATTCTCACTGGTATCTTACCATATAACTATACACACAATTTGTTTTATCTTTTACTGTTAAGGGACATTTGTCTCCAGTTGTTTAGTATTATGTTTATTGCAGTACTCTATTCTCCTACATATCTTTGATGAAAATATGCCAGCTTTCTCTTGAGTATTAACCTAGGAGTGGAATTGTGAGGTCAGAGGGTATGCGTATACTCTGCTTTGGTAGATATATCCAAATGGCTTTCCAAAATGGTTGTACATTTAAATGGGTGAAGTGCATATGAATTATATATCAGTAAAACTGTTGAAAAGAATTTCAGGGTTTTTTTCAAATGTTTATTTTAGAGAGAGACAGACAGGATGAGCAGGGGAGGGGCAGAGAGAGGGAAACACAGAATCTGAAGCAGGATCCAGGCTCTGAGCTGTCAGCACAGAGCCTGATACCGGGTTTAAACTCACAGAATACAAGATCATGACCTGGTACAAAGTTGGACACTTAACCGACTGAGCCACCCAGGTGCCCCTCAGGTTTTTAGGAAAGATGCTCAAAAAGAGTTTTTGTTGGCTAATTGGAAAAAGCTGGATATTTATTCTAATTTGACAAACAACACTGGTATCACCTGACATAGTTAGAAAAGGATCAACTAACAAGTTGCTTCAGGAAGCATTTAATGGTAATAGGGGTTGACTGCTTTGAAAGACAGGAAAGATTAGCTATACTGAAGAGAGCCTATTGAAAACTAATAGATCTTAGCAAAAAGCAAAATCAGTTTGAAGAACAATTTAAAATCAAATTTTGACCACTGATAACAGCTGAAGTCCTTTATTCTGAATAGAAATTAATACCTCTGATTATGAGTCATACATTGTCAAAAAAGACATGGCTCACCGCCCTCCAGGAGCTTACAGTTGAGCAGTAAGACCAGTTTGTGAATTAATGATTATAATGCAGAGATATATAAAAGAGACGTAATAATATAGACAAATTTCATGTAAATAAGAATTAGAAATCAGGGGCACCTGAGGGTGGCTCAGTCAGTTGAACATCTGATTTTTGAGTTTGGCCTAGGCCATGATCCAGGGTCGTGGGATCAAGCCCCGAGTCATGCTTTGCTCTCTCTTTCTCCCTCTGCCCCTCTCCCCCACTTGCTCTCTCTCTCTAATAATAATAATAATAATAAAGAATTAGAAATTAGATATGGGTTCTAAACAGAGAATGTTTTAAGGGCCAAGGAATTATTTAAATGAAGAATTGGAGGATGGGTGTATTCCACGTCAACAGAACAACATGTTTAAGCAATAGCTAAGGCCTGAGATAACATGACCCATTTAGGAAATTACAAGAATTTGGGAGGCTGCAGTGAAAGAATACTTGTTGGGGAAGTGACTGGAGATAAGGATAAAGAGGCAAAGCCCAATTATGAAGAGCTTTCTATTTAACTTAAAAATAACTTTAGTGGCTCAAACCATCTTTCTGTTTTATTTAAGGTTGGCTGAAGTAGGAGATAGTCCTCTATGTCTCCAGGAGGTCAGTAAGGTAGAGGAAAAGTAGTCATATAATTCCCTGCCTAAACATAGGGTTCATAATGGAGCTGCTCCAGTCAAATTACTACTACTACTACTATTAATAATAATAATAATAATAATTAAAGCTGAGGTCAGAGCTGCTATAGCCTCATTTATTCCCTCTCTCTGAATCAACAATATGTAGAAAAGCAGTGTTAATGAAAACACTGTCAGAACCTGGGGATATAGCTAAAGTACTGCTGAGGTGATAATTCACAGCTGGGTGATGAGTGATCTAGTTTGTATATTGTTGGCTCCTTTGACATAAATGAATTGACCATAAATGTGTGGATATACTTCTGGGGACTCTTTTCTGTTCCATTGATCTCTTTGTCTCTTTTTTTGCCAGTACCATACTGTTTTGATTACTATAGCTTTGTCCTGTAGTTTGAATCTGAGATTGTGATGCCTTCAGCTTTATTTTTCCTCAAGACTGCTTTGGCTTGGGGGTCTTTTGTGGTGTCATATACATTTTAGGATTGTTTGTTCTATTTCTGTGAATAATGCCATTGGAATTTTAATAGGGATTACACTGAATTGCTTTAGGTGGCATGCGTATTTTAACAATAATGATTCTTCAAATACATGGAGATGGCATATCTTTCCATTTATTTCCATTTGTGTCTTCTTCAATTTCTGTCATTACTCTTAGTTTTACCTTATAGGCCTTTCACCTCTTTGGTTAAATTTATTCTTAAGTACTTTATTCTTTTTGATGCTATTGTAAATGTAATTGTTTCCTTAATTTCTCTTTCTAATGGTTCATTGTTAGTGTATAGAAGTACAACATGGGTGCCTGGGTGGCTCAGAGTGCGACTTCAGCTCAAGGCATGATCTCGTGGTTCATGAGTTTGAGCCCTACATCGGGCTCTGCATTGCACTAACAGTGCAAAACCTGCTTAGGATTCTCTGTATCCCTCTCTCTCTGCCCCTCCCCCACTCGCACTGTCTTTCTTAAAAATAAAGAAATATAAGCTTAAGAAAAAAAGAAATGCAACAGGTTTTTGTGTGTTGATTTTGTATCCTGAAATTTTACTGAATTTATTTCTTAGTTCTAACAGTTCTTGGGTGGAGTCTTTAGAGTATTCTATAGGCAATATACTGTCATCTGCAAATAGGGACACTTTTACTTCTTCCTTCCTGATTTGGGTGCCTTTTATTTCTTTTTCTTGTTTAATTGCTGTGGCTAGGATTTCTAGTACTATGCTGAATAAGAATGGTGAGAGTGAGCATCCTTGTCTTGTTCCTAATCTTGGTGAGCAAGATTTCAGCTTTTCATTGTTGAGCTTGATGTTGGTCATGCCCTTTATTACACTGATGTACATTCCCTCCATACCCAGTTTGTTGAGAGTGTTTATCATAAATGGATGTTGAAATTTGTAAAATGCTTCTTCTGCATCCATTGAGATGACCATATGATTTTTTATCCCTCGTTTTATTAATGTGGGGTATTAACTGATTGATTTGTAGATGTTGAACTCTCCTTGCATCCCTCAAATAAATCCCACTTAATCGTGCTATATTATTCTTTTAATGTATTATTGAAAACAGTTTGCTAATGTTTTGTTGAGGATTTTTGTATCTGCGTTCATCACGGATACTGGCCTGTAATTTTCTTGTAGTGGCCTTGTCTGGATTTGATATCAGGGTAATATTGCCCTCATAAAGTGAGTTTACAAGTGTTCCCTCCTCTTTTATTTTTTGGAAGAGTTTAAAAAGGATTAGTATTAATTCTTCTTCAAATATTTGGTAGAAATCACCAGTGAAGACATCTGGTCCTGCCTAGACTTACTTGTCTTTATTGAGAGATTTTTTATTACTGATTCAATCTCCTCAGTAGAAACTGGTGTGTTCATATTTTCTATTTATGATTCAGTCTTGGTAGTTTGTATGTTTCTAATAATGTATTAATTTCTTCTAAATTGTCTAATTTGTTGGTGTGTATTTGTTTACAGTAGTCTCTTATAGATTTTTATTACTGTAGTATCACTTGTGAAGTCTTCTCTTTCATTTATGTTTTTTTTAATTTTTAAATTTTATTTTTGGAGAGAGAGAGAGAGAGCACATGAATGGGAGAGAGGGGCAAAGGGAGAGAAAGAGAGAGAATCCCAAGTGGGCTCCACACCCAATTTAGGGCTCAATCCCATGACCCCGAGATCATGACCTGAGCCAAAATCAAAAGTCAGACAGTCAACTGACTGAGCCCCCCAGGTGCCCCTATTTATAATTTAAGTCCTCTCTCTTTTTTCTTGTTTAATACAGCTAAAGGTTTGTCTGTTTTGTTTATCTTTAAAAAAAAAAAAAAAGCTCTTAATTTTATTGATCTTTTCTGTTGTCTATTTAGTGTCCATTTCATTTATTTCTGCTCTCCTCTCATTTCTACCCTCTTGTTATTTTTACTTTCTACTACAACTGAGGTTAATTTGTTCTTTTTTCTTATTATTACTTGAGGTATAAAGTTGGGTTGTTTATTTGAGCTCTTGTTTTCTAATGTAGATGTTTATTACTATAATTTTCCCTCTTAGAACTGTTTTTGCTTCATCTTTTAAGTTTTGATATATTGTGTTTCCATTTTCATTTGTCTCAAGATATTGATATCTCTTTTGATTCCTTCTTTGGCTCATTGGTTGTTCAGTAACATGTTATTTAATCTCCACATTTGTGAATTTTCCATTTTTTTTTTCCTGTAATTGATTTCTAGTTTCATACCATCATTGGAAAAGATGCTTGGTATGATTTCAAGCCTCTTAAATTTGAGATATGTTTTATAGGCTAACATGTGATGTATCCTGGAGATGTTCCATGTGCACTTGAGAAGAATGTGTATTCTGTTATTGGATGGAATGTTCTGGAAATGTCTGTTAAGTACATCTGGTGTAATATGTCATTTAAATCCAATATTTCCTTTTTGATTTTCTCTCTGGATTATCTATTCAGTGTTGAAAGTGTAGTATTGAAATCTTACACTTTTATTGTATTATTATCTATTTCCCCCCCCCCCCCATCAGATCTGTTCATATTTCCTTTATATGTTTAGGTGTTTTTATGTTGGGAGCATAAATATTTGCAAATGTTATACCTTCTTGATGAGTTGATCCCTTTATTATTATATAATGACCTTCTTTGTTTCTTATTACAGTCTTAGATTTAAAGTCTATTTTGTCAGATATACATATAGCCCTGCTTTCTTTTGGTTTACATTTGCATGGAATATCTTTTTCCATCCCATCACTTACATTCTATTTGTATGCTTAGTGCTAAAGTGAGTCTCTTGGAGGCAGCCTCTGGTTGGGTCTTATTTTATCCATTCAGCCACTCTGTGTTTTTTGGTTGGAGAATTTAGTCCATTTACATTTAAAATAATTATTGATAGGTGTAGACTTAATACTGCCATTTTATTAATCGATTTCTGGTTGTTTTGTGATTTCTTTGTTTCTTTCTCTTTTCCTCTCTTCCTTTGTGATTTGATGACTTTGAATTTTTACCGAAGAGTTTTTCTATTGTTTCTCTGCAAAGAATATGGTCATGTGAATAATATTTTATCATCTTTCTAAAAATGGTACCTCTGTTACTATTACATAAATATAAGGCTGACTGTTGATCTGAAGTGATGAGGTTATCCTTGAATGCACAATTTATTAAGAGTTGATTTTGGGGGAGGGTGCCTGGCTGGTTAAGTCAATAGGGTGTGCAACTCTTGATCTCCGTGTTGTAAGTTTGAGCTCCAAGTTGAGTGTAGACTACTTAAAAATCTAAAAAACTTTTTTAAAAAGCTGATTTTTTTAAAGCAGAAGTTGGAGTTACCTCCACATTTTATTTTATTGGTTACATGTAAAAAATTTTAAAGATTACAGGCAGTAAAGGGGAGAATTTTCTTAAGAAAAATATACTTGGAATTGTTTCCACAAATAAAAATTCAGATAAAAGATAACAGACCAACAAAAACTTAACAGAAAACTAAAGTGTATAATTTTTAATATCTTACATCTTGATTTCTTTTAGAAGCTAGTGCTTAATTCTTATTTTCTTTCCTAAAATATTATGGCAAAAAGTCAGTAGACTTTCTTTTCTTGTTTCTACTTTTTACACAAGGAATCTCCCCAAGATGACTTGTTCTCCACTTTGTCATCTACTCTGTCCAGATCTAGCACTGTTTTCATGTAAATCAAGGCCTTATTCCCCCTTACAGCATTTTTTTTCATTTTTGTGTTAGTAGACCTCAAAGACAGAAAATAACAATGCTTTTGAAATATTGTCTTATTATTCTTATTTCATCATAACTTTGGACTTATTGTAGAAAATTAAGAGAATATAGGTAAGTGTTTAATTTAAAATAAATCCCACTAGTCATGGGGTGGCTCAGTTGTTCGGGCATCTGACTCTTGATTTCACCTCAAGTCACGATTTCATGGTTCGTGAGTTCAAGCCCCATGTTGGACCATGTGCTGACAGCATGGAGCCTGCTTGGGATTCTCTCTCTCCCTCTCTTTATGTCCCTTTGCCACTTGTGCGCTCTCTCTCTCTCTCTCTCTCAAAGTAAATAAGTATTTAAAAAATAAAATAAATCCCATTAGTCAGAAGTAACCACTATTTAAATTTTTGTGATTATCTCTCCATTTTTTTCTGTGCATATATATATACATATATATGCACACAAAATATTTTAAATAAATGTAAAATCATACTATGCATGCTACTTAAATCATGTACATTTGCCTTGGTGTTAAATAATTATCTAGAACATAATTCATACATACTGTATACCATTGAGCAACTGTATCATAGTTTAACCATTTCCCTCTCTGTAGACATTTAAATTATTTCTAGTATTTTTAAGCAATGCTTTCTTAGATTAGCCTTTGAAAAATTTTAGATGACTAATTCTCCCTTTTCTGATTCATTTTCTAAAAGTGTTTTTCTGACAGATTCAAATATTAGAAGAGGAAGACCTTTAGAGTTAGACCTAAAATTGAATCCTGCTTCACCACACATTAGTTGTGTGACCTCAAACGGGAATATCTGATATAAGCTACCCTCACAGAGTAGTCTTCTCTTGATTCCTTTTTTTGTTTTGTTTTGTTTTCAAGTACTTTGCTCAAGTATAATGCTAGTCTTGAGGAACTTTGTAAAGGCATTTTAATGTTATTATTCCCTGGATAAGGCAAAGACAACTAATTTTTCATAATCAACTTTTGGCCACTAACATTCATTTTCTACTTGTCAGTTTTAATGTGGGTTTTTTTCACTCTCTTTTTCTCCTAGAGATAAGATTTCAGTTTCCACAGCTGACTGGAGTGCTTACCCTTGCTTTCTTTATTCATAATTGTATTATCACACTCTTGAAGAACAACAAGAATCAAGAAAATAATGTGAGTAATTGTCAGAGGAATTACATTTTGTTATTGGATCTTAATTCTTAAATTTAAACCATAGAGCAGTGGTCTGAGCAAACTTTTTCTGTAAATGTTTTGATGGTAAATATGTTAGGCCTTGTGGGCCATACAGTCTTTGTTACAACTACCTAACCCTGCTGCTATGTGATGAAAGTAACCACAAACAATATTTAAGCAAATGGATGGTGGCTGTGTTTCAAGAAAACTTTATTTACAAAAACAAACAGTGGGCCAGATTTCATCATGGACCATAGTTTGTCAACTCCTGCTGTAGAGTAATTACTAAAAAAATAAAGAGGCAGAGCTAATAGCCAACAGTGGTGATAAAGTCTTTTTTATCTAAAAGATCATGGAAAAAATGAAACAAAGAATAGGTGGGACAAATGGAAAACAAATAGCAAGATAATAGATTTAAACCCAGCCATGTTGGCAATAACTTTAAATATAAATGGTGTAAATGCTGCAATGAACGGATAACAGACTGGGGATGCCTAGGTGGCTCAGTCACTTAAGCATCTAACCTTTGATTTCAGGTCAGGTCACGATCTCATGATTCATGAGTTCGAGCTCCACATTGGGCTCTGTGCCGACAGTGCAGACCCTGCTTGGGACTCTGTCTCTGCCTTTCTCTCTCGGTCTCTCAAAATAAGTAAAAACTTAAATATACATACATACATATATATGTGTGTGTGTGTGTGTGTGTATGTGTATAATATATATGTGTGTGTGTGTGTGTGTGTGTGTATATATATTACACCAAACTGATTAAAATACAAGACCTAACTACAGTTGACCTTGAACAGGGGTTAAATAAAGAGTGCTGACAGCTACACCCTCCACCGCCATAGTCGTAAACTTGTATATAACTTTTCCCCAGAGCTTAATTGCTAATAGCCTACTGTAGACCAGAAACTTCATTGATAACATAGTTGATAAACACCTATTTTATATGTATTATGTATTTTATACTGTATTCTTATAATAAAGTAAGCTAGAGAAAGGAAAATGTTACTAAGAAAATCATAAGGAAGAGAAAATACATTTATATTACTGAACTGAAACTGTTGGAAAAAATCTACATATAAGTGGACGTATGTAGTTCAAACCCCTGTTCCATGGTCAACTGTATGTGTTGTCTGGAAGAAACTTAGTTTAAATATAAAGATATGCCATGCAGACACTAGACATAAAAAAGGCAGGGTAACTGTTTTAATATCAGACAAAGTCAACTTCAGAACAAGGAGTATTGCTGGAGATAAAGAGCAACATTACATAATGATCTTTAGGGATCAGTTCATCAAGAAAACATAGTAATCATAAATATGTATGCACCCAGTGACAGAGCCTCCAAATAAATGGAGCAACTGTCAAAACAGAAAGGAGAAGTAGACAAATCCGCAATTATAATTGGAGATTTCATTACCCCTCCCTTAATAATTGATAGAATAGAAAATAAATAAGAATATAAAAAGCCAAAACAGTATTAACCTACTTGATGTAATTAGCGTTTATAAAGGTCTTCTCTCAAGCAACAACTCAATGCACATTCGTTTCAAACGTTCATAGAACATACAACATAGACTATATGCTAGGAAATTGAATAAATCTCAATAAATTTAAAAGGATTGAAATCATACCAAGTAAGTTCTTTGACCACATTGAAGTGAATTTAAAAATCACTAACAGAAAGAAATTTCGAAAATTGACTAAATACATGGAAATTAAATAACAGCTTCCTAAGTAAGCAATGAGTCAAAGAAGAAATCACAAGGAAAATTGGAAAATACTTTGAGATTACTGAAAATGAAGGTACAACATAGCAAAACTAATGGGATGCAGCCAAAGCAGTGCTTAAAGGGAAATTTATAGCTATAAATATCTACATTAAACAAGAAGAAAGATCTCAAATCAATAACCTAACCTCTACCTTACGATAGTGAAGAAGAGCGAACTGAACCCAAAGTAAGCAGAAGTTAAGGAGTTACTTGTGGCCTTGTCTGCAGATTTTGAACTCAGTTTGATGGCTTCTAACCATGTAAATGAAAACCATGGTGAAGCTCTATTAGAGGCCTATATAATTGTTACTGAAATAAAAAGGAAGAAGAGTTCACTGTGCCTGGGAATTCTGAGAAGGCTTCAAGTAATGTTTGGCAGGGTCATTTTGAAGCAAAAATCCTAAGTAGAAGGAAGTTAGTTCTCAAATTAGAGCAAGAATATAAGTCAGCGTCTCCCATTTTCATGTTTACTATTAACTGGTAACACATCTGGCATATTGCCTGTAAATGGGATTGAGTAAATCTAGATTTTCCAAACTTTCTAATTTGGTGACCTTCAATTTTTTTTGATATGTAAAAATAGTATTATGTGATACCTGCCTCTCAGGGTTTTAATCACAATTAAACATTATAAAATAGGAAAAGTATTTAACATGCTGTGGTGTACAGTAGGAGCTAGAAATTTTTTGTTTCTGTGCCCCTCCTTTTTCTTCTGACATTACATACCGTGGATCTCTCAGCTAACAGGGGAAAGTATTTTCCCATTCAGAGTCTTTCTAGTACTTTAAAACTTGTTTTGTAATGAGAACATATTAATTCTTCCTATAATGTTAATAGGATAGATCCCCAGAAAAATATATAATCGAACCATGTCAATTCGTTCTTTATCTATTCTCTCATCACTGAACTAGATTTTAATTTTAAAACTGGCTTTTCACCAAGGGTTCATAGTAATACAAGAAAGTCATGTGTAGAATGTTGCTTCATTGTTTAATAAGAACCATAATTGGGATATTCTTTATTAAATTGCTTACCATCTTTCATGCACGGGCTGTAGAGAATTATTTCTTTGTGTTCAAGACTAGGAAAAGTTTCTCCTAATGAACTCATTATTTGACAAGGATCATATAACTACTCTTGTTTCTGTTTTTGCCATGACTTCTGGAAAACTTAAGAATTATCATTTGGTATACCTTTTCTTAGACACAACTTACTTTTAGAGTTTTTATCTTTCCTCTCACATTAGATTTAGTTTTTATCTTGAAAATGTTTAGTCTCATTATACTTATACTTTTGTCATAAACAGTTTTAAATCTTCCAAAGGAATAGGAAAAAATAATCTTATTTATCCTAAGTAAGTATTTGGAACTTTAGGATATAAGGGGAAATTGAATATATATTTTTAAAGTTCTCTACTTTTAAATCCCTTCCTTCTTCTTCACAAGTTCCCAGACTAATTGCCACTTGAACAAAGCTACCTACTCCAAGTTTTAGGAAGTTTATAAATATATGTGTAAAATATCTGCTTCAACTCTGCAGGAAATCTGTATATCTCATTAACAGTATGTTCCTTGGTGCTCACTAAGTCACGTATCTATACTAATCAACTCTTCTCACACCAACTTAGACTAAGTGCCCTAGAAACCCACTTGGTGAGGTGTAGAATTCTCATGTATTGGATCATTCTATCCATAAGGCTGTGCTTCTCAAACTTTACCACTAAAGTCTCCTAATGACAGAGAATACCTTGTATACCTGGGAATCTGTAGGTGAAGAACACAACTTTGACAAATTCTCATGTTTAATTTTAAGCATGCATGTACATTTTTATTGTACTCTAAATTATTTTGTCTTACTAGAAAAGTCTTAAAATCATGAGTTAAGTTATAAACAGACCTCACTTTACACACTTCCTATATGCATGACTTATAGTTACTTTGGTTTAGTTAAATTACCTCAGTCCCCCTAACAACATGGTTCAAATTCCAATTACCACAGGATTTGAACTATGAATACTTACATAAACTAGTAGCTACCTGCCTTTCAGTTCACAAATCACTACTGAAATAACAGGCATATGTCATGATTCATTACCATTCACATCACTTCTTTCAGAGTCTGTCAGAGATTGGTCACCACACATCTCTAATTCACTTTACACACAGACTGCCAAGCGGATGGTTGAGTTGCCCCCTTGTAACCTGGTCGTAAATCCAGATAATATTTTACAAAAATGGAAAATTGAGAGAGGGAATTGGCCAAAAAAGGTGAAAGTGCAATAATGAACACAAAGTGATAATACTGGAAATACAATTTGAATGAAACATAGATGGAGTCATAAAGGAAACATCTGCTTGTGGAAAGGTAGACACTGCTGCCATTTGAGACCCTCCAGATGGGCAGTCAGAGGAACTTGGGGAAGATGAACCTCTCAACGTGAATGAAGAAAATGGTTGTGATGAGAAGAACGAAGTTGTTCCCGAGGAAGTGACACCAGCAGAAAACTTCACACTGAAAGAATTCTGAGATACTTCACAACTTTGAAAACACAAAGGATGAAATGGTGGAAAGCATTGCAACCTTAGAAGGAAGGAATATGACAATTCGCTAAGGTGTGGAAAAGATGGTTGTTGTAGATTGTAATTATACTATGAGAAGGAGGAAACAGTTCAAACTGTCCTTGGTAAGTTTTTACAAATAAATAAAACACTTTAATTCTCATTGTTTCTGATGTTTTAAAATAGTATATTAAATAAATAGTACTTTTACTATCTTTTTCATTTCCTTTTACATTTGTAACCAACGGAGTTTTTAATGTTTTGACAAAAGTTGTTAAAGATCATGGAACAATCATAATTTTTCTCATAGATTATTGTGATCGCAGTGCACTTTTTTTTTTAACATCTGATAATTTATTTCTTTATTTTTATGTTTTATTTTTACTTTTGAGAGAGAGAGTGAGAGGGCAAGTGAGCAAGAGGCAGAGAGAAGGAGAGAGAGAGAGAGAGAGAATCCCACAATGGGGGGGGGTATGGAGAGGGAGAGAGAGAAGCGGGGCTCACCCAAAGCAGGGCTTGACCTCACCTAATGTGGGACTTGAGATCATGACCTGAGCCACTGTCAGATGCTTAATGACTAAGCCACTCAGGCGCCCCAACAACTGATAATTTATTGAAATCATTGGTGTCAGTATCTACAATAGTGACTTTGACCACTTGATATTTAATAGTATCTGAAGGGCTAAATAATCTCTGAAGGACTGTGCAAGTCAGTGAGTGGCTTACGGATCCTCGTCTGGAAACGACTTTGGAAAATCTTAGGAATCTTAGTACCTTCAGCCCAAGGAGTTTTTCTTGTAGTGAGTCTCAGAGTCCTGGTAGGCCTCTAAACTGGTTCTTTGATATTCTTTTCCTTTGTGCCTCAGATGGAGTCAGCATGAAGCTTCTCCAGGGAATATACATTGTGGCTGATTAGGGTAATTCATATTCGATTAATTCCCACCTCAGGTTTTTTGGGAGTCTTTCCAGTGTCTGTAAGCCATGGCTGCAGTGCACAACTTTCGGACTACTTGTTCCTGGGTGAGAGCGAACAGCGGTAAGACAGGAGCAGGTGGACCCCAGCTGTGCTGCAGCTGCCACCACATCTTCCTCAAAAAGGTGTCCAGGCAGATTTAGTCTCATCCTACTGTGAAAAGACAGGACAGCCTATACTTAGCTTTGCATTTCCTAAAACTCATGTAGAATTGCTTTTCTGGAAATGCACACCAGTGTATCTAGAGGTGAGCATTCCCCAGTGGGAGAAACATAGGACTGCTCAGAGAGATACACTCAGTTCATGGTTTCCCAAGGATTGTAGAAGAGTTTCTGCCTTTCCTAGTGGAACACTCAGTGGGCCTCAAAAATCTGTTGTTTTATGTAAATACCATAAAATGAGTTCTTGTTTCTGCCGAGTTTTGGGACTAGCACTTTGTAGAACTAGTATGTGAGGTTCAGCTGATAATATTTGACTCAAGTTTTATCCTTTGTAGGAAATATTTTAAAAAGTAAAAGCTTAAAAGTTTAAATGGTTGATGGTTTCTTACTGTCTTAATTGAAACTATGGTATGAAATGTGGTCTAGCTTTCAAAAAATCAGACTTCATGTTAACTTCTTAAAATGTTAGTAACTACTAACGATAAACATTTGTGAAGCACTTGGTGCCAACAAAATTCTAAACACTTTAAATACATGTAAATATTATATACTCTCCTTTTGATTATACTGAAATTAGCTTATATACTTGCATAAGCTAAGCTAAATGGGTACTATGTTCTGAGAAAAAATTGGTCATTTGGTTTATTTAATGACTATACTTTTCAGTGGGTTTCAGTAAGGAATTTAACTCATAGAAGTCCTGTTAATATTATGATTTATTTTCTTGAGATTTAAGCCAGAAAATGTGAAGCTTGTCAGGGACTCTGACTTGTTAATATTATGTTAGTCATTCAGAGCTCAGTAAACAAAGGGTTGAAAGTAGAGAAGAAGGGGACTCTTGGGTGGCTTGGTTGGTTGAGCATCTGACTTTGGCTCAGGTGATGATCTAACCGTTCCCAAGTTTGAGACCTGTGTAGGGCTCTATGCTGACAGCTCAGAGCCTGGAGCCTATTTCAGATTCTGTATCTCCCTCTCTGTCTCTGTCCCCTCCCCCGCTCATGCTCTGCCTCTCTCTCTCTCTCTCAAATAATAAACATTAAAAAAAATTTTTAATAAAAGAAAGAGAAGAAGACAAAAGAATAAAAGGGCCTCATTTTGTTCTGTATAAACTACAGTCGGACTTGGATGCAAAGACATTTGTGAAGGAGAGCAGTGAGGCTCCTAAACAGTTGTAATGATCAGATTTTTCAGGTTTGTTAAGTTTGATTTAATTTCATGTTTTTTTTTCACTAAACATAATTTTTTATGTGTAGCTAAATGGGATATAATTTCTATTCTTTAGTAGGGCATTCCTTACCAAAAGAAAACCAAAAAAGTTGTAGAGTTGAAGATCATCCAACTCATTCTTTTTCTTTCTTTTTTTAAGTGTATTTATTTTGAGGGAGCAAGAACGGGAGATGGGCAGAGAGGGAGAGAGAGAGAGAATCCCAAGCAGGCCCCACACTGTCCACGCAGAGCCCAACTCAGGGCTCAACCCCGTGAACCATGAGATCCATGACCTGAGCAGAAATCAAGAGTCAGACGCTTAACAGACTGAGCCACATAGGCACCCCTCAACTCACTCTTTTTCATCAGAATATGTAGTCTCTGTAACCATCCGGAAAATGATCCTGGATTTGTGGACTAACCTCTTGGTGTTTCCTTATGATGTTTGAATTAGAACGTACACAGTGCTTTTTGTTTGTTTGTTTTGCCTGTCTTTATTTAGTTTCACACCCTGCTAGTTCTTTAAAAATAATTTGGGATGGCTTCTATCTTAATTTGTTATTTACTTTTTGCTTCTTCATATTAATCTGTGCAGTTGACTTAACACTACGTCATCAGAAGTTTTGATGTAAATGTCTGGGGTAGGTCTGTGTGGTCAGTTTCTGTCATTTTTGTTAGTAAATGCTCCACTGGATAGTATTTTCACTATGAACAGTATGTGGAACAAATTATAAACCATAATTTGAGAAGCAGAATGTGCTTCCAGCACCACATGTGCCTCCTTGTAAAGCTGGTCCTCATTTTGAGGTGGCGTTCTTCCCATCATTAATTAGTTCCCTACCATCGCCCTGCCAGCCATTGCTCATTCATGAGGCAGAGTAGGTTACCTAATTAATGTGTAGGATTCATACTGTCATTTGTACCTCTTTTTAAACCTATTTTTTACTTTGAGACTTGCCTAACAGATAGCTTTTTTCTACCCTTTTCCAATAAATGGGCTTTTAAGAGGCTATATCTCCAGGCCAAGTACAGTGATGGCTTGTGTTCAAGCCAAAGAATAACAAAACCCACATGTGTGCATGGTATTCATAGGTGGCATGTTTCCCAGGATCGTGCTAAACCTCAGCTGCTTTCATATTAAAACATCTTTTCTGTTCTTTAGAGTAGTTTCAGATGAAAACAGATATGCAACTCTTGACCTAGTTCTATTGAATGTACATTTCAACTACTATAAAATGGACCTTTCTGATTTTAATATTCCTCTTGCATCTCTGTGTGTATTCATTTGTATCCTTTGTTACTCATAACTTGTTACCTCTTTATCTTTGTTCTCTGTATTATTTACTAACTATGACACAAATGCATTCAACACTGATCATTTCTCCATTGCAGTAGTAAGGGCATGCAATTTGGAGCCATAACATCTTTGATTTGAATGCTGACTTCACCATCTACTTTCTTTGTAACCATGAATAAGGTTTGTAACCTTGCTGCACTAGTTTACTCATCTATAAAATGAAGAAATGTATCATACTTACATTTAATGAGATAATACATATAAAGGGCTTAGTGCATAGTGTAACACCTAGCCAATGTAATAACTGCCTAATAACTATAACCAGCTTAGTTATTATTTTTTCTGTACATTTACCAGGTTCTACCTGTGTGCCTCATATTGTCCTGGGCATTGAGGATATAAAGATGAAAAAGACACAGTCCTTGTCCTCAGGGACCTCATAATCTAGTAATATGGAACAACTTATACATAGAAAAATTAACATAACAACATAATACAAGAACCATTAACCTTGGCTACTTTTTGGGTGTTGAGGGACATTTTCTTTCCACTTAAGATCTTTCATATTGTGAACATATATTACTTTTATAATAAAAACTAATGACAACTGCAATATACTCTAAAAGGTGCTGCATTTCAGGTATATATTCAGTGCTATAAGAACAGGAAAGCAGGGGGCACCTGGGTGGCTCTGTCAGTTAAGAGTCTGACTTCAGCTTAGGTCATGATTTCACAGTTGGTGGGTCCAAACCTTGCACTGGACCATGTGCTGATAGCTCAGAACCTGGAGCCTACTTTGGATTCTGTGTCCCCCTCTCTCTCTGCTCCTTCCCCACTCATGCTATCTCTGTCTCTCTCAAAAATAAACATTAAAAATGAAAATTAAAATAATAATAATAAAAAGAACAGGAAAGCAGAAGGAAAAACTATCTGTTTAGGAAGCTCTTGCATCTTAGACTTTTCATCTTCATCAGACTGTCCCCAGAGTCTACTAAGGTACACATCTTTTTAGAAAGCCTGGCCAAAATAATGTGGCAATTAGGTGCTATTATATAGGCTGAAGACTGTATAGCTGTCTCTGACACAGCCATCTTGGCCTCCCAAGATTTTGCATTTTATAAGACTACCTCTGTTTTTGACTGGTGTTGAGTAGGTTGAAAGTAGAAGGACTTTTTTTTTCTTTTAAGTTTACTTATTTATTTAGAGAGAGAGCACGCAAACATGCAGGAGGAGCAGAGAGGGAGAGAGAAGATCCCAAGCAGGCTCCACGCTGTCAGTACAGAGCCCGATGTGGTGCTCAAACTCATGAACCACGAGATCATGACCTAAACTGAAACCAGGAGTCAGTCACTTAACTGACTGAGCCTTCCGGGTGCCCCAGTGGTAGAAGGACTTTTAAACATCGTAACAGGAGACTACTACCCTTTGCTATGAAAGTTAGAGTTGCCAGATTCATTTCTGTTCATCTTATACAAGACCATGAGACAACCTTAGGAGTGACTGAAGGCTAGCCTGAAATGGGCCCTAGGCTTTGTGAACTTTAAAGAGGAAAGACTTTGAAAGCCCCCTGGAGTTTTGGTAAGCCACTCCTTCCGCAACCCTAAATAGTTAGAAGCTTTTTGAGAATGCTAGAATCATCCTGCATAGTCTAAGCTCCTGTAGCTTCTTAGGCCTGTCCACCATGTAGTTCAGGGTAGAGAATCCTGGTTTGTTTTCAAGTTGATTGTCTACTTAGACCTAACATTAGGATTTCTCATAGTTTGTTACTTGCTTTTAAGTGAATTTATCAACATTCAAGTTTATAAGTTTCTACTATTGCTCAACCCATTTAAGGAAAGAGTCGTCCAAAAGATCAGTAATGTTCCTTAATGCCAAATGTTCACTTTTCTTATAGTGTTATCAAACTAAAGTAAAATTGTATATAATTTTTTTCTTATCTGTTTTCTTAGCTTTCAAAGAAATTTGTGTTTAAAATGAAAAATGAATGGGCTTCTTGCCATAATTTAGTTGTGCTGAATTGTTTGGCTGTAACTTTAGTGGTGATGGAGACCAGATTTGTGAGCTGTGGGATCTGTTCTGTTTGGATCTGACAGCTGGCTGCGTTAAATATCTTGGAGCTTTTTACTTCACATGGGGGTAGGAGGTCAGGAGGGTAGGAGCAGCAGTGGAAGAAAGCAACCCACTTGATTTAATATGCTGCATTTGTTTACTGCTTCCAATAATAACATTGTGCAGCTGTTTGAACAGCTGCCTTTTGATTTCCTTTTGTTTACTGTTTAGGTTTATTAAGCTTGTCTTTGATACCTGCTTACTGTCTGCCCTTTAACTAGCATTTCTTCTTTATTAAATATATTTTTTAATGTGTACCAGTTTCTTTCAGCCTAGGCATGCTTTGATGGTTTAACACAGTCATTTTACTAAAAGAAGGAATTTTAATTCTGTCGGTCATACTGAAGATGGCTTATTTTGCTTTCTTATTGTCCCTTAGCTTTATTATTTTTAGTGAAATGTTTTTATAATTTGGTAAATAAATTACCTTAGAAATTAGTCATAATTTTCTGTTGAGTCACCACTTACGTTAATTTACTAAATCTGCCAACTTGTAGCTTAATCTGCATACTCCAAAATAGTAAAAAAAAAAAAAAGTCAGGTTAATTGTAAAGTATGTGAATTTTGTTTTATTTAGTTTCTGTGAACAGATTGGATACCTGGAAGGCACATACACACAAACACACATAGCAAAAAGATAAATCTTGTATTTATTTGTCACTTTTCTTATTTAGTCTATTCAGGCAGACTTAACTGCAAATTTATTCAGTATCATGGGAATTTTGTTCTCTTTTTACAGGTGAGAGACTTGTCCATTGCTTATATGCTGGTGACATTAACCTACCTCTATATTGGAGTCCTGGTTTTTGCTTCATTTCCTTCACCACCATTAACCAAAGATTGCATAGAGCAGGTAAGGCACTAGGTACCCTCTCTTTGTGATTGTTTATACATTCATATCTGCAAAGCAGGCAGGGTGAGACAGTAGCAAGATACAATACCAGACAGACCTGGGTTTGAATACCATCTCTACTATTTACTGTACATGTGAGAATTTAGGCACCTTCCCTATCCTTTCCAAACTTCAGTTTTCTATCCCATGAAGCAGTATAATACATACACCATAGATTTTTAAAGAGATTCTTGAGAAAGCATACTGTATGCTGGCCTCTTTTGGTACTCAAATAGATGATTCCTATTGTGTGCATACTATTATTATTGTTTGGAAAACTGTTACTAGTGCTATTCATGAATTTATAAAACCTCCACTGAGAATACATTCAATCTCCTTATTTTGCAAAGCCCAGATCTGAAAATGTCCTGGATAATCTGATGTCTTTGCTCATCAGTCCCCAATAATAGGTCTAACACTCATTTTGTACTGCATGGCAGCCAGTAAAACAAAGACTATTTAACCATTAAAAAGAGAGGGAAAGACAGAATGAATAAAAGGAAAAAATTACAAAAAAGTTGCTATAAGTAGTACTTTCTTTGATTTGGCCTATCATAAATTTAGGAATAGTATAGTTTCTAGTTTAATGTGACTGACAGATTTCTCACAAAAATAGCATTTTACAGATGGCTTTTTTTCTAGTCTCCAATTCCTCCAATAAGAAATTCCTCCAATAAGAGTGTTGTGGAATATACAGTGTGATTTATTATGGATGAATTATAAGAGTTATTTCAGCGTAATAACATTAATAATGTTCTCATCTTCATAAGAGAAATAAGTTTGAGTTATTACTGTTATGATAGCTTGAAATGTTCTTCTTTTGATTTCCTTGATTCCAGAAGTTCTTTGGCAGGAAGATGCTTGCTGAAAATTCCCCCAATGTGAACAATCCCATATAAAGGCCACTCCCTTGGGAATAGGAATAGCTATGGTATTCTTATTTGAAAATTAAAAAAAAAAATTCTGATTAACTTTTTTTTAGATGCCAAACTAAAATGGATAAAATCATGAAAGGAAATAAAAATAAATCCTTCTTTTAGTTATAGCCTGCAAATAGTAATGATACAAGGTGATCTAGAGCGAAGGGGAAGGTTTCTTTGTCATTTGTTTTAATGTCAAATCAATTGAAGACTGATACTTTTGTAAAACTGAATAAAAATGCGGCAATGTCAAATTTGTATCAAAGTTTCTAAACACTTATTTCAATTTCTGTACTTGGTTCATTGAAGAATAATAGTTAATGTAAACAGTTTGTGGATGAGCAAACCACAATTTGAGTTGCACCTATGTTCCAAAAAAAACAGACATTCCATTATATAAATTTGTATATACTGAATTGATTTTTAACATTACTTCATTATCTTTCTTGGATTAGAATTTTTTAGACAACTTCCCTAGCAGTGACATCCTGTCCTTCATTGCAAGGATATTCCTGCTGTTCCAGATGATGACTGTATACCCACTCCTAGGCTATTTGGCTCGAGTTCAGCTATTGGGCCATGTCTTCGGTGACATTTATCCTAGGTAAGGGCTCCTCTTCTGTTGGCCAGCAAGATGTGCCAAGCAACAAATGACTGTGCAAACAGGTCAGTTTAAAATGTGACTGATCCTTTTGCTATAAAAATTTGCCTAATGAAAATGGTTACTAAAGATAGGTCACTGGTGTTCTTTTCCCTGAAGAGCTTTACAATTAGAAGCTACTTCCTTGTCCAGATTGATTTAAAGATAATCCCCTCGGGGCGCCTGGGTGGCTCAGCCGGTTAAGCATCTGACTTCAGCTCAGGTCATGATCTCAAGGTTCGTGAGTTCGAGCCCCACATCAGGCTCTGTGCTGACAGCTCGGAGCCTGGAGCCTGCTTCTGATTCTGTGTCTCCCTCTCTCTCTGTGCCCTTCCCCCACTCACACTCTGTCTCTCTCTCTCAAAAATAAATAAACATCAAAAAAAATTTTTTTTAATAAATAAATAAAGAAAGAAAATCCCCTCTAGTTTAGTTATATTAGCTCTGATATCAGTTATGTTTATCTTACGTTTTAGCTGCCAATTTATTTACACATTGCCAGGAAGTTAATAGTATATAGTACCTGTATTGGCAATGTATGGCTAATGAGAAGCAACTCTTTTATTTTAGTTATTGATTATTAATATTTACTCATATATTTATTAACATTCATGCATTAAAAAAAATTTTTAATGTTTATTCTTGAGACAGAGAGAGAGAGAGAGATGGAGCATGAGCCAGGGAGGGGCAGAGAGAGAGGGAGACACAGAATACAAAGCAGCCTCCAGACCCTGAGATGTTAGCACAGAATCCGACACAGGGCTCAAACTCATGCATGAACCGTGAGATCATGACCTGAGCTAAAGTCGATGCTCAAACGACTGAGCCACCAGGTGCCCCTAACATTCATGCATTTTTACATAAATCATAATTGTTTAGAAGTGAAGGTGAGATATATAACAAGTTTAAATTCCTATTTGTTCCTGTAACTACTGCTATAGTTTTCAGTCTCTTATTGGTGATAGAGCAGTTTTGAGTCCTTTTGAAAATCTGTTCAAAGCTAATCACCCTCATCCAAGAGAAATTTTCATAAACTGCTTCAGTGTTTCCCTAGAACTTCATGTTGGATTCCTGGTTAACTCCTGCTAACATTAAGTTTTAGTATAGATTCATCCTCGTAAAAAGTACCTAGTCCTAACCTATTTTACTTGAAATAAATGGTCTTAAATGAAGAAAACTTTCATACAAAAAATTTTGTAATTACATTTACAGTAACCAGCTAAAACAAGTCTTTATCAGTTCTTCTCCAAAGTGAACTAATGCAGTATTTTCCCTCATTAACTAAATAATTAATATAAATATGTTTGTTTAAAAATAAAAAATCTATGAAAGCAAAAGTCCAGAGGTACCAGGTCTCTAGCATTGATAGTAGCAACAGCTACAGTTCTAACATTGCTCATCTTAAAGGTTGGATTTCAGTACATACAAGACTCCTATTGTGTTTATACCCTGTGTTGTATTTACATTCACCATAATAAAATAAATACAATGAAGACATAGATGAAAAAAATTCTAGGTAAATGAATTATTCCTGTTTTCTGCCATTATTTTGCATAATGGTGGCTATTAGAATGTTTTTTCTTCTTGGAAATAGTCTGAAATTTCCCTTTCATGTTCACATTGCATTTCTTTCTCTACCACCAGGAACACACTACCATTTATCCTGCAGTTACAAGTCCTCTACAGACTGCATGATTCAGAGCATACTTTTTTGAGCTCAGTACCTCCTTTATACTCTTAAAGTTTATTGAGAACCCCCAGGAACTTTATTTACCTTTTGTGAGTTATATCTATCAATATTTAACATATGAAAAATTAAAACTGAAAAATTTTTAAATATTAATGAATTTATTTAAAAAACATTAATAGGGTGACTGGGTGATTCAGTCGGTTGAGCGTCCAGCTTCGGCTCAGGTTATGATCTCATACTCCGTGAATTTGAGCCCCACGTCGGGCTCTGTGCTGACAGCTCAGATCTTGGAGCCTGCTTCAGATTCTGTGTCTCCTTCTCTCTACCTCTACACCCCCCAAAAGTAAATAAGCATTAAATAAAATATTTTTAAAAAGCAATAATATAAAACTATTACTTGTTTTAAAATAACATATTTATGAAAAATAATTGTTTCCCAAAAAACGTTTATTTTACATTTTCCAAACTTTTTAAAGTTTTATTTAAGTAATTTCTACACCCCACATGTGGCTTGAATTCACAAGCCTGAAACCAAGAGTCACATGCTCTTCCAACTAAGCCAGCAAGACACCCCACATTTTCAAAACTCTTGATTTGCTAGAAGATAATTGGATTCTCCTATCTTCTGCATTCAGTCTGTTAAAATATGTTGTTTTCATTAAAATCTATGAAGAAAATCTACCCTCACATAGACATGTTGTTGGAAAAGCAGTCTTTTAATAGCCTTTTCAGACTATTGTGGATATTCTTCTTTGATACTTTGCCAAATTTTAACAAGTGGTAGTTTCCTATAAGTTAGTCAAATCAGAAATTCAGTATATTAAAACCCATTGGTCTGTCTTACACTTTGGATCCTTTACCCGTGATGTTTTTGTAACATCATGTTTAGTCACCTGGAAAATATCATTTCACTGATTTCTGCAGATCTTCCAAATGTTGACACACTTCCTTATAATATCAAAACCCACTTTCGTAATATTGCCACCAATTTCATTATAAACCTCTTTAAATATTGAAAAACTCAAACTGAGGGTGGCAAGTACAAGCTGTCCAAAATTCTAATTTTTACTTGAAAGCTCAAATTTTATCATTGACAACACATACACGTGTTTTCCTTGAAGTGACAAGATCATAAGCTTTCGTTTTTAAGAAAATGTCTGTCGGGGCGCCTGGGTGGCTCAGTCGGTTAAGCGGCCGACTTCGGCTCAGGTCATGATCTCGCAGTCCGTGAGTTCGAGCCCTGCGTCAGGCTCTGTGCTGACCGCTCAGAGCCTGGAGCCCGTTTCTGATTCTGTGTCTCCCTCTCTCTCTGACCCTCCCCCGTTCATGCTCTGTCTCTCTCTGTCTCAAAAATAAATAAACATCAAAAAAAAAAAATTAAAAAAAAGAAAAAGAAAATGTCTGTCTAACATCCGAGTCTGAAGAACCACAGTTTGTCTGCCTTTCAAATAAAAATAGCATTCATTGGAAAAAAGGGCTAGGTTGCTCTCCAGCTCAGTTGCACAAGTACTTTTCCTCAAGACAACCATTATACCTCACCATGCAGCAGATAAGTTGTATTATGTGCTTCCTGTTTAATGACACAGAATAGCAAAAAGGTGTGTGTCCAACACATGAAAGTTAATAAAACTAGTAACTTTTACTTTTTTATGAAGGACTATCTGTTTGAGAGTGTTTTGCAATAAAGCATACAGTATAGAATACAAAATGGTGCAACTGTCTATCCATGCTAAGGGGCCAGCAGTTTTACCTACAATTGCTTTTGCAAAGCAAGTAATGTCTTTTATGATTTGAAATTAATTTTTACCTCAGTGACTTCCTAAAAAGGTATTGGGAACTTCCCTGGGGTTTGTGGTTACACTCAGAACCACTTCTTTGGAAAATACACAACGTTGTTTCCTTTTATAACACAGAAATAACAAAAGAGCCATTGTCTCAAAGCTCTGGAGCAATTTTTAAAGTTGGAGTTTCTAGATAAATAATAAGATCTGGAAGCCTGAATATCTTTGTAATTCATGAGGATGTAGGACTAACTGCTTATTTGTGTAAATATTTTTCCTTATTCTCTATAATCTTTATCGGGTTTTAATTACCTTCTGATAACCTGGGCTCACAAGGTTGCTTTAAGGTATAAATTTGGCTTTTAAGAATCAACTTTTTGGGAAATGGAGTTATTTCTTGAACATCAAATTTTATGTCCATTCTTTTTCTTTTTCTTTTTCTTTAAGTTTATTTATTTTGAGAGAGAGTGAGAGAGCACATGCATGGGAGGGACAGAGAAAAAGGGAGAGAGAGAATCCCAAGCAGGCTCCACGCTGTTAGCACAAACCTGATGTGGGGCTTGAACTCAAGAACTGTGAGATCATGACCTGAGCCAAAATCAAGAGTTGGATGCTTAACCAACTGGGCGATCCAGGCACCCCTACATTATTTTTCTATTCATTATTTTCTATTCACTGAATATCTTTAAGTGACTGAACCTGAAGGATGAAAACCTGCCCATTTTGCCTTTTCCCTTAAAGTAAATAAATACTTTACAGAAAAACACATAGAAAGTTTGTTAAATACAGAAAAGGGGCAAAATTACTCCAAATCCCAAATCATAACACAATTATTACTGCCTTTTTAGTATAGTTCCTTTTGATATCTTTTCAAATGTTTTCAGATTTTCTGTAGTAAAAATCTAGCTAGCTTTTTTCCAAGTTGTCTAGATGACTTTTTACCATCTAGGTAACAATAATAAGTTATTTTGAATACTTTTTAATATATCCCATCAGGTAAATTATTGCCTTGCTGTATATCTAGGATACTTCTGGTTTTGCCACAAATATCTTGAAGTTAATGGCTTTTTTCATATTTTTGTTTATTAAGAAATTCCAAATGCAATTATGGACCAAAGGGTGTGAACTCTGATACACACTAGTTTGTTCTGACAAATCTTAACCTATTCATATATTTATACAAAAGGAGCAAGGTCACTGTCCCTTCACTATCACTGAGTACTATCATTGCCTTCAATTTTTGCTGCGATTTTATTGTCAAGTTTAAGACATTTTCATTTTAAAAATATTAGTAATGAATTTTATTCTCATATTAATGGTTATAATTTGCCTGTTTTTATTTTTATCTTTTCTTCCAAACTCCTCAACTTCTAGCATTTTCCACGTGCTGATTCTTAATCTAATTATTGTGGGAGCTGGAGTAATCATGGCCTGTTTCTACCCAAACATAGGAGGAATCATAAGGTACAGCCTATAAGGAAACTCTGTCCCTTCATATATTGGCCTTTATTTTTATGGTTTTCCTGTTGATATTGTTGTTGTTGTTAATTTAATTATATGAAATTATTGTATTTAAAACTGGTAACATTCAAATGTAGTTCTCTGCTGTCAAAGTGCTCATGATCTTCCATCACTGCTTCTTCCTGATTCTAGAAGCCCCATTATCCCTTGGGCATCTTTTCCCTTCTCTTTTTCTTTTATACCTTTTTCTCTTTATACAAGATAAAAAAATTTTTATATAAAATCTATAACTTCTTGGAGTACCTGAAGATCTCTAGTATGTTAAGGCTGTGTTCTAAGTTTTTAAATCCATTTTTACTCAAGAACATGTTTCACTATGAGTTGCAGTCAGAGAGTAAGAGTTGAGTTGGGAGTTTAGATCCCATATGGCTCTTTACTTAATATATTTTCTCTAAAAATGTTGTGATGGGTTGAATAGATGGGGAGTGAAGTTGTGACCTCAAATTCTCATGGAATACTGGGCTGATTTCTCTTCCTTGACTATAGAAAGCAGGGCTGAGTCACTTTTTTGAAGACCCTTACCTAAGAAAGTAGCAAGAATCAGGAGAGAGCATTGGCCTGATGCTTACTGAATATAATGGATTTTCAAGTTTCTGTTAAGCTAAGGATAGGGTAAAGAAGAAGAAAGTGCGGATCTGACAGTCTTTTGTTGAGGTATTTTTGTTACTATCTTTGATAATTATGCTGAACACCACAGAGATACTCATCTGTTCTCCTTCTCAAGCAGATGCTAGCAGTCCTTCAAAGACTCAGAATGCATAATTAGTTTATAAAAGATCAAAGATAGGAAGCCTGTCTCCAGATGTTTCTGAGGAAGCAGCCACAAACATGGAGACATAGAAGAACTATGGAGATTGGAGAGATGCATAAAAAACTCTGTCAAGCAGATGCTATAAAGATGAACAGGAAATAATATTTTATATTAGCTTAGCAAGTAAAATGTTTTCAACTGACATGCATTATGTCTACAACGCTTGACTCAAAAATAATTTTGTTGCCTTATTAGACTAAAGAGGGTTTAAATGGTACTATATTTACCTTAATTGTAAATCAGCAAAAACAAAATGCAAGATTAATATTAATCCAAAAAGTTTTTATTTCACAGGTATTCAGGAGCAGCATGCGGCCTGGCCTTTGTATTCATATACCCATCTCTCATCTATATAATTTCCCTCCACCAAGAAGACCGTCTGACATGGCCGAAATTAATCTTTCACGTTTTCATCATCATTTTGGGCCTGGCTAATTTGATTGTTCAGTTTTTTATGTGAAATACTCAATGTTTTCTCAAGATCTTTTGTGGTATTTTCAACTTTGACAACAATTCCACATAAATTCACTTGTAAATGGTGTTATTGCTGTAATTCTAAATGTTTTCCTAAGATAATTTGGGGGGGAAAAAGGGAAATGGAGGTCCATTAATAAGTAATTTTGATTAGAGTGGAAAAGGCGGCAATGATCTTTATCTTTTTTCATATTCACCACCTCCTCATTCTCACTGTCTTTTCTGAGTAGAAGCGTAAGCCCTTAGGAAAAATCACGCTGGTTTTTGCTTTTACAGTTTTAAGGTGCATAGGTTTATTTTGACTACAGTAAAGATTCTCAGGGTGTCACAGCAACTATTGCCAGATGCTATTTCTGTTTTATGTTTGAATGTATTCACTTTCATTTTATTACTTGCTAGATCACTTCTGCAGTTTGTCCAAACATTTACTGTTTGGGACAGTAAACCAAATACCTCATTTTTAAAAAGAAATTTCCATGGCATCAGTGTTAATAGAGTGAACTCTTAACTGCATCCTTAATCTCTGTTTAAAAGAGAGAAAGAATGTCAGTATAGGCTTTGTGGTCATGAAATTTACACAAAATAAAAGAACTGGGAGAGTTTATTGCTGTCTGACTCCTTTTGTTTTTAATCTAGTACCCGTGACTTAGGTCAGAATTCTAGTTCCCCCAGCCACATTTTGCATAGGAACCAGTATGGTTGTCTCCATCAACCCAAGAGGACTCTTACTTTTTGGATTTCTGAGCATTGCATAGGATGTCATGACAGGACCAATGGGGAAGAATATAGGAAACCTGGCAAAGAATGTCAGGTACATGAGTCCCTATAAGAGAGAAAGGAAATGGAGAAGGGACTGGAAAAGTGAGGCTTCCTTCCTAGTGTGTTGGGGATTAATCCAGGAAACGATTAATTCTGTTTGAGGTAAGACTTCCAAGAACTGGTTCCCCAACCACTCCACCGCTTACTTCTTAAATGGCAGAGAAGAGGTTAAATCCCTGAATCTGAGAAAAGGATTAGGGAGTCCGAATTTTTTTTTTTTAATTTTTAATGTTTATTTATTTTTTGAGAAAAAGAGACACAGAGTGTGAATGGGGAAGGGTCAGAGAGATAGGAGGACACAGAATCTGAAGCGAGTTCCTGGCTCTGAGCTGTCAGCACAGAGCCCAATGCAGGGCTCAAACTCACAAAGGGTGAGATCAGACCTGAGCCAAAGTCGAATGCTCAACTCACTGAGCCGCCCAGGTGCCCCCTCCTTTTTTAAAAATTCAATTAGTTAACATACAGTGTAGTCTTGTCTTCAGGAGCAGAGCCCAGTAATTCATCTCTTACATACGACACTCACTGCCCATCCCCACAATGCCCTCCTTAATGCCCATCACCCATTCAACCCATCCTCCCACCCTCCTCCCCTCCAGCCACCCTCAGTTTGTTCTCTGTATTCAGGAGTCTCTTATGGTTTGCCTCCCTCTCTGTTTCTATCTTATTTTTTCTTCCCTTCCCCTATGTTCATCTGTTGTGTTTCTGAAATTTCACATAGGAGTGAATCATATGTTATCTGTCTTTCCCTGACTGACTTATTTTGCTTAGCAAAATATACTCTAGTTCCATCCATGTTGTTGCAAATGGAAAAATCTCATTCTTTTTCATGGCCGAGTAGTATTCCATTGTATATAGGTACCACATCATCTTCCTCTATTCATCAGTCAATAGACATTTGGGCTGTTTCCATAGTTTGGCTATTGATAGTGCTGCTGTAAACATTGGGGCACATGTGCTCCTTCAAATCAGCATTTTTGTATCCTTTGGATAAATATCTTGTAGTGCAATTGATGGATCATAGGGTAGTTCTATTTTTAATTTTTTGAGGAAACTCCATACTGTTTTCCAGAGTGGCTGCACAGGTTTGCATTCCCACCAACAGTGCCAGAGGTTCCCTTTTCTCCACATCCTCACCAACACCTGTTGTGTCCTGAGTTGTTAATTTTAGTCACACTGACTGGTGTAAGGTGGTATGTCTTTGTGGTTTTGATTTGTATTTCCCTGATGATGAGTGATGTTGGGTATCTTTTCCTGTGTCTGTTAGCCATTTGGATATCTTCTTTGGAAAGGTGCCTATTCATGTCTTCTGCCCATTTCTTCGCTGGAGTATTTTTTTTTGGTGGGGGGGTGTTGAGGTTGGTAAGTTCTTTATAGATTTCAGATACTGATCCTTTATTCAAGATGTCATTTGCAAATATCTTCCCTCTGTCCATACCTTTTAGTTTTGTTGATTGTTTCCTTTGCTGTGCAGAGGATTTTTATCTTGATGAGGTCCCAATAACTCATTTTTGCTTTTGTTTCCCTCGCCTCTGGAGACATATCAAGAAGTTGCTGCAGCCTAGGTCAAAGAGGTTGCTGCCTGTTTTCTCCTGTAGGATTTTGATAGTTTCCTATCTCACATTTAGGTCTTTCACGCATTTTGAATTGTTTTTTGTATGGTGTAAGAAAGTGGTCCAGTTTCACTCTTCTGCATGTCGCTGTCCAGTTCTCCCAGCACCATTTGCTGAAGAGACTGTCTTTTTTCCATGGGATACTCTTTCCTGCTTTGTCAAAGACTAGTTGGCCATATCTTTGTGGGTCCATTTCTGGGTTCTGTATTGTGTTCCATTGATCTTTGTGTCTGTTTTTGTGCGAATACCATACTGTCTTGATGACTTCAGCTTTGTAATACAGCTTAAAGTCTGGAATTATGCCTCCAGCTTTGGTTTTCTTTTTCAACATGACTTTGGCTATTCAGGGTCTTTTCTGGTTCCACACAAATGTTAGGATTGTTTTTCTAGCTCTGTGAAGAATGCTGGTGTTATTTTGATAGGGATTGCAATGAATGTGTAGATTGCTGTAGGTAGTGTCAACATTTTAACAATAGTCTTCCAATTCATGAGCATGGAATTTTTTCCCATATCTTTGTGTCTTCTTCAACTTCTTTCATAAGCTTTCTATAGTTTTCAGCATACAGATCTTTTACCTCTTTTTACCTGGGTTTTTTCCTAGGTTTCTTATGAGTTTTGGTGCAATTGTAAATGGGATTGATTCCTTGATATCTCTTCTGCTCCATTATTGTTGTATAGAAATGCAACTGATTTCTGTATATTGATTTTATATCCTGCAACTTTGCTGGATTCATTATATAAACTCTGGCAGTTTTTTTGTGGAGTCTTTCAGGTGTTCCATGTAGAGTATCGTGTCATCTCCGAAGAATGAAAGTTTGACTTCTTCCTTGCCAATTTAGATGCCTTTTACTTCTTTTTGTTGTCTGATTACTAAGGCTAGGACTTCCAACACTATGTTGAATAACAGTGGTGAGAGTGGACATCCCTGTCATGTTCCTGACCATAGGGGAAAAGGTCTCAGTTTCTCCCTGCTGAGGATGATATTAGCAGTGGGTCTTTCATATATGGCCTATATGATCTTGAGGTATGTTCCTTCTATTCCTACTTTCTTGAGGATTTTTATCAAGAAAGGATGTTGTATTTTGTCAGATGTTTTTTCTGCATCTATTGACAGGATCATATGGTTCTTATCCTTTCTTTTATTAATGTGGTGTATCATGTTTATTGATTTGCAAATGTTGAACCAGTACCACAGCCCAGAAGTAAATCCCACTTGATAATGGTGAATAATTCTTTTCATATACTGTTGAATTCGATTTGCTAGTATCTTGTTGAGAAATTTTGCATCCATGTTCATCAGGGATCTTAGCCTATAATTCTCCTTTTTAATGGGGTCTTTGTCTGGTTTGGAATCAAGGTAATGCTGGCTTCAGAGAATGAGTTTGGAAGTTTTCCTTCCATTTCTATTTTTTTGGAAAGGTTTGAGAAAAATAGGTATTTAACTCATCTTTAAATGTCTGGTAGAATTCCCCTGGGAAGCTGTCTGGCCCAGGACTCTTACTTGTGGGGAGATTTTTTTGATAACTGATTCAATTTCTTTGCTGGTTATGGGCCTGTTTAAATTTTCTTTCTTTCTTTCTTTTTTAAATGTTTGTTTTATTTTTGAGAGAGAGAGAGACAGAGCGTGAGTGGGGGAGAGGCAGAGAGAGAAGAAGACACAGAATTTGAAGCAGGCTCCAGGCTCGGAGTTGTCAGCACAGAGCCCGACGTGGAGCTCGGACCCATGAACTGCAAGATCATGACCTGAGCTGAAGTCGGATGCCCAACTCACTGAGTCACCCAGGCACCCCTCAAATTTTCTTTCTTTCTGTTTAAGTTTTAGTAGTGTGTGAGTGTCTAGGAATTTGTCCATTTTTTCCAGATTGTCCAGTTTGTTGGCATATAATTTTTCATAGTATTCTCTTATAATTGTTTGTATTTGTATGGTCATTGTTGTGATCTCTCCTCTTTCATTTATGATTTTATCTATTTTGGTCCTCCCTTTTTTCTTTTTGAGAAATGTGGCCCGGGGTTTATCAATTTTGTTTATTCTTTCAAAAAACCAGCTCTTAGATTCATTGGTCTGTTCTATTGGTTTGTTTGTTAGTTTTTGGATTCTATATCATTTATTTCTGCTTTAATCTTTATTATTTCCCTTCTTCTACTGGCTTATTTGCTGCTCATTTTCTAGCTTCTTTAGGTATAAAGTTAGGTTGTGTGTTTGGAACCTTTCTTACTTTCTTGAGATAGGCCTGAATTGCAATGTATTTTCCTCTTAGGATCACATTTGCTGCATCCCAAAGGGTCTGGACTTTTGTCTTTTTATTTTCATTTGCTTCCATTAATTTCTTCTTTAATTTCCTGGTTAACTCATTCATTGTTTAGTAGGATATTCTTTAACCTCCATGTATTTGAGGGCTTTCCAAATTTTTTCTTGTGGTTGATTTCAAGTTTCATAGTGTTGTGATCTAAAAATATGTGTGGTATGATCTCAGTCTTTTTGTAGCTATTAAGGGCTGATTTGTGACCCAATATGTGATTTATTCTGGAGAATGTCCCATGTGTATTTGAGAAGAATGTATATTCTGTATGAAATGTTCTGAATGTATCTGTTAAGTCCATCTATTCCAGTTTGTCTTTGAGAGCTGTTGTTTCCTTGTTGATTTTCTGCTTAGATGATCTGTTCATTGTTGTAAGTGGGATATTAAAGTCTCCTACAATAATGGTATTATTATCCTTAAGTTTACTTATGTTTGTGACTAATTGATTTATATATGTGGGTGCTTCCAAGTTGAGGGCATAAATATTTGCAATTCTTAAGCTCTTCTTGATGGATAGACCTCTTAATTATGATATAATGCCCTTCTTCATCTCTTGTTACAGCTTTTAATTTAAAGTCTAGTTTGTCTAATGTAAGTATGGCTACTCTGGCTTTCTTTGGCAACCATTAGCATGATAGATGGTTCTCTATCCCCTCATTTTCAATCTGCAGGTGTCCTCAGGTCTAAAATGAGTTTTTTGTAAGCAGCATTTTGATGGATTTGTATTTTTATCTATTCTGATACCCTATGTCTTTTGATTGGAACATTTAGTCCATTTACATGCGGAGTGATTATTGAAAGATATGAAGTTAGTGCCATTGTGTTATCTGAAGATTTTGTGTTTCTTTTTTTCAACGTTTATTTATTTTTGGGACAGAGAGAGACAGAGAATGAACGGGGGAGGGGCAGAGAGAGAGGGAGACACAGAATCGGAAACAGGCTCCAGGCTCTGAGCCATCAGCCCAGAGCCTGACGCAGGGCTCAAACTCCGGGACCGCGAGATCGTGACCTGGCTGAAGTCAGACGCTTAACTGACTGCGCCACCCAGGCGCCCCAAGATTTTGTGTTTCTGATGATGTTATTGGTCCTTGTAGTCTTTGCTGCTTTCCACTCAGAGAGTCCCCCTTAGAATTTCTTGCAGGGCTGGCTTAGACGTTACAAACTCCTTTAGTTTTTGTCTATAAAAAGTCTTTATCTCTCCTTCTATTCTGAATACCAGCCTCACTAGATAAAGGATTCTTGGCTGCATATTTTTCCTATTCAGTACATTGAATATTTCCTGCCACTCCCTTCTGGCCAGTCAGGTTTCAGTGGACAGGTCTGCTGCTAACCTTACATGGCTACCCTTTTGGTTAAGGACCTTTTGACCCTCACTGCTTTCAGAATTCTCTCTTTATCTTTGTATTTTGCAAGTTTCACTATGCTATGTTGTGTTTTTGTTGATTTTAAAGGGAGTTCTCTGTCCCTTTGGACTTTGATGCTTGTTTCCTTCCCCAGATTAGGGAAGTTCTCAGATATAATTTGTTCAAATAAACCTTCTGTCCCCTTTTCTCGTTCTTCTTCTGGAACTCATATGATAGGGACATTGCTTCATTTCATGGAATCACTTAGTTCTATCATTCTCCCCTCATGATCTAGTAGTTTCCTTTCCCATTTTTTTTTCAGCTTCATTATTTTTTATAATTTTATCTTCTATTTCACCTATTCTTGCCTCTGCTTCTTCTATGTTGTCACTGTATCTAGTTTATTTTGCATCTCAGTTATAGCATTTTTAAATTCATCCTGACAAGTTCTTAGGTCTTTGATCTCTGCAGCAAGTATTTCTCTGGTGTCTTCTGTGCTTTTTTAAGCCCAGCTATTAGTCTTAGGACTGTTATTTCAAATTCTTATTCAGATATAATATTTATACCTCTTTTGAGCAGTTCTCTGGCTGTGATTTCTTCTTGACCTTTATTTTAGGGAGAATTCCTCCATCTTTGTTATTTTGGCTAAGTTTCTATCTTTTGCGTGTTTTAAAAGCATGTTATGTGTTCTGCATCTGAGAGTACTACTGTATTAAAAAGGGGTCATACACTGTCCAGGGCCTGGGACTCCAGGAAGTGTTTCTGCTGTATGCTGCATGCACTCTGTTATTGTATTTTGGCTGCTCTGTCCCACTGGTCAGTCCTCTGCAGAGGCCGTCCTTGCTTGCAGTGGTGGTGTTTAGACCTTTAACTAGGTGTGCTTTGATTTGTTTATTGAAATGACTCTGGAAAAAAATGGTGGTGGGGCGGGGGGGAGCCTGATCTCATAAAAAGAGAAAAAGGAAAGGGGAGAAAAGAAAACCAAACAGACAATCAAAAAACTATAAGGCTCATTCCAAGGAAAGGGATAGGAAAGAAAAGGAAGAAAAAAAAGAAGAGAATATATATATATATACACACACACACACACATAGGAAATGACAAAAAACAAATCAGAAACTATGAGCCTGATTCCAAAAGAAAAAGGGAGGAAAGAAAGAAAAAAGAAGAAAAACAATTTTTGTCTGTTGTTGCTTGTGACTATACTGGTCTGGAGTAGAATCTGGCTGCATTGGGTCAGTTAGTCTTCCTCTAGTAATCAGTTGCCAGGCACTGAGGGACAGGGTTTGGTGTAAGTGGGTCCCACCTCCACTGGGGTCCACTGTGCTGCTCTCTGAAGCCCCAATAGTGTTTTGGGGAAAATGGCATCACTCCAATTTCTCCTCCCCAGACTGGGAATCTCAGCCTGTGCTGTTCAGGCAGCCTTCACAGAGTGGCGAGGGTGGTCAGCTTGCCCTGCGCCCCAGTTCTGAGCCTTACCCTTGGTGCTTGGCTAGGATTCAAAACCCAATGTATTAAAGGACTCTGTACCACATCGATCTGCTCCCCTCCTCCAGAATAAAGCCCCTCCACCCTGATGATGAAAGGCCTTTGGCTGGCACCTGCAGAGTCTTTTGTCCTTGGGGAGGCCATAACCCCTCTTCCCAAAGTACTCCAGGAAGGGGTCTGCTCTCTCCTAGTGTGCCCCTGAGATCGCTACACTATGCTCTGCACTCCTGGGCCAGCTCCTTCCTCCACAGGAGCACGTGCCACAGCTCCACTCTAGTTTCCCAGTCTGTAGTCTAGGGAAGTTTTCCTCTTGTGCTAACTCTGATGCTGGACTTCCACAATCCCTCTCTCTTTCTCTCCCTTTTGTCTTTCCACAGAAAGTGTTCTCTCCCCTCTGTGGCTATGCCATTTTATCTGTGCCAATTCACATACACACCCCTTGGTCCTGCCAAACTGTCTCCCTTCATCTGTAGAGATCCTTCTGCTGCTCCGCAGATTGATTTCCTGGGTGTTCCAAGTGATCTGACCTCAATACAGCTGTGTCTGAGGGCCAAGAAAAATCCTGATTCCCTTCTCTGCCATCTTAACTCCTCCAGGGAATCTGAATTCTTAAAATTAACACTCTCCTCTTTTTCATTCAAACTAAAATCTAAACCAGAATTCAAACCCATGTCTTCCATGTAATAACAGCCTTCATGTTCAAATGCAAAAGTTAGATTTCTCTAATTTTAGGCCAACATTAAAAAGTGCATTTTGTTAATATGTATCCCACATTCCAGGAAAGTGTGTAGATTTATGTTACTTCCTTTTGAGAAAGACGGGTAAAATGGTTTTTGAAAGATGGACGAAGTGGGCTTTTTTAAGCCTAGTAAGGACCCCAACATTTGAGACCAGCAATACTTTCTTTCATGAAAGTTTACTGTCCCATCGATAGACCCATACCTGTATTGATGAGCTGTATTTCTTAAAATTCTTTTATGTAAAAGTCTCATGAAAATTCTCAAGCATACACAAAAGTAGAGAAAACAGTAAGATAATCCTGGCACATCCCCATCCCCTATATTAATTATAAAACTTATGCTGCATTTGCTTCATCTATCCACTTTTTTCCTTTTCCACTGTAATATTTTAAAGCCAATATCAGACATGTGATTTCATCTCCACAGACATTAATATGCAGTAATTGCCTTTTGAACTTACCATTACTTTTGTTGATGGAGGCAGTCTGAAAAGTTTTTGCTAGCAGAAACTGCTGGTTGAAGACAGGTTAATTAGAAGATTCTGCGTTAAGTTTCTGTATCTCTATGTTAACCTCTTAGAGTGGAATATTCACATTGAGGAGGTGTCTCTATGCTTGGGATCTCCTGCCTCTTTGTGATTTCTTCACAGAAATCTTCTTCACTTCAGTGTGAAGTCTTCTTCAGTTAGAGACATAGGAATCAAAAGCTACACAGCAACTTGAGACCCATGTTTAATCCCTTCTTATCCCTAGTTACCACCCTTGTCTTTGAAAACTTCAGAGACAGAATTTTCTTTTGTCTCTTTTCAGTAATATACTTGAATATTTTAACACATGGAAAAATGACTTGGTATATTTTTGTCCATGTAATGATCAAAGTGAATATGACAATGAATGCAATATTTACTAAATTAAAAAGCAGTGTGGATATTTGCTTTTTGTTTTCTTTAAAAGACTTGATAATTTAGAACCTCTAAAATCCTACAGGAAGCTTATGCTGGATAACTTTGCCTTCTTAAATTTCTTTTCATGAAACTGACACCTTTGGCTTGTTATTTAGCTTGGCCAGAATGTTCTTTGTGTGAGTGCGTATGTCCTGGCTCACACATTAGAACAATGAGATATGAATTCATTCAGATCACATTACAATTAATTTTATACTTTCTCTACTGTCATCTTT
This sequence comes from Lynx rufus, assembly GCF_022079265.1. Classification (NCBI taxonomy): domain Eukaryota; kingdom Metazoa; phylum Chordata; class Mammalia; order Carnivora; family Felidae; genus Lynx; species Lynx rufus. The sequence continues at coordinate 124,020,179 of NW_025814823.1, read as the reverse complement.
GTAAGTTTCCTAATTAAACTTATGTTACTTTTTACTCTGATGTGGTTAACCTCAGTTTCTTGGAATTTAGCTTATTTAGCACACAACCGAGCACATTATAAAACTTAAAAAGGCTTGTGTAGAGAAGTCATCCCTAGAACAGTTCTGGATGAAAATATGGTATGCTCATACTAGGCCAGAAAGAACAAAGAAATGTCCTTTGACATTTGATATCTGTGGGTAATCCAAAATCAGTTTTGTCATCACACCCAAAAAAATGTATTACAGTAAAGAATAAATTTACCCACAAAAAGGGACTGTGTTAAAGGAAATCAGTCACTTTACTTATATTATGTTTTGCAATCTATATTTTTACTTATTTGTTTCCATAAATAATTGAGTAAACTACCACATTCAGTGCTTTGGAGGAGTCAAAGATGAATAAGATTTCATTCATATTCTAAAAGAACTTTAATCTGGTAAGGAACTATGTGAGTAGTTAACTATAAGGCAAGGGACCATTAGAAAAAACAAAACCCTTTCGAGCTGGGATCCTCAGAGAGGACTGGTAAAGAAAATGTGGGGTAAAGCAGCAAGAATCTGTTTTCAGGTTCCTCCTAATATCTGTCCAAAATGTTATATATTTGATGTATTTTGATACATCATGGGATCATGTAAAATATAATCGCTTTTATTTTGGCAATGATATAGTATTATTATAAGTATTATATTGTTATAAAAGTTAAATATATTATTCTAAGAAGTTTTATGAAAAGTGTTTAACTGTTTCTGTATACTAATTATTGTTCTCTTTGCATTCTTCTTTAAATGTTTTATTTATTTTTGAGAGAGAGAGAGAGAACATGAGCAGGGGAGGGGCAGAAAGAGAGGGTGACAGAAGATCCGAAGCAGGCCCTGTGTGACAGCAGAGAGCCCAATGGGGGCTCAAACTCCTGAACCATGAGATCATGACCTGAGCTGAAGTCATAGACTTAACTGACCAAGCCACCTGACTGTTCTCTTTGCGTTTTTAACACTACATTTTTCACTACTTTGAATCTTGGGACAGCAAAGCACAATTGTTTAATAGGAGAAATAAGTAGTAACATATTAGGCAATACAAACAGAGAGATTCCATAAAATTTTCTCTCCAACTATTAGGATTCAAAATGTCAAATGTTTGAGTTTTTGGATAAAAGCAGAAAATATTGATGCTGTATGTTTCCTTTAGAAAGCACTGCTTTTTAGAATCTGGTGGTGGCAGTTTGTTTTCTTATCCCAATTTGAATGTCAAAAACAAAATCCAAATCTAGTTGACACTTAAACAATAGATTGTTACATTAGTCTGTGATCCAAAGTGAAATGCGCACAAGGCGGCCTGGCTGGCCCCAGTTTCACAGTTGACTGCCGACTTCACTTCAGATTATATAAACACGTATTGCAAAACAGCTCTGACGGGAACCTCATATCCTAAACAGTATTCTCTGAAATGTAATTTGTTGTCTTTTTATATAAAAGAAGAAATTAAGTCAAAATTATTTTGAAGAAAAACAACTCCAGGATTTTGTGTAATTGAATTTCCCAGGAAATGTTATTCCCTAGTAGCACGGACCCCAGGGTAGAAAGAAGCTTGAGTCCCATATTTTGCAGAGTCAAATTTCTCAAGTGACTTGACGTGTGTCAAGGAGCCCTCCTTTGGGCACAAACCTAACCAAAACCTAAAATGATCACCCCTTTTGAACAATAAAGTGTTGTGATCCCTTGCTACCAGAACATTACAAACAGAACATGGCACTTCAGGTAAGTTTAGCCCAGTTTCTGGCAAAGAGCTCCCCGTGTCATAATCTTCCCAAGCCATTTAAGGGCAATGAAGAGCTCTATTTTTCTGCCTTTCCTAAGTAAAATTTCTTTTTTTCCCCCAATGTCATTTTTGTATGTTTCCTTACTCTTCTGCAAGAGAAAATAAGGATGTCTTTTTAAAAGATTGCAAACTTCTCCATTCTCCTTATTCATCTCAGGCCATAAGGTAAGGATTACGATTGGGATTGGGACTGAAAAGAATATCAAAATCTCCACATATTTCCTCCTTTGGCCCTCTCTTGATCCCAACTGATCCAATTATGTTTGGTCGTAGCAGACACTTACTATACACTTCAATTAATTAATGAGACAGATTCAACATTAATGGACAACAATAAGTTAATTGCTATTTTCTAAAATTTTGTTCTATCATCATCCCTCCTCAAAAAAAAAAAAATCTGAATTGGTTCAGTCAGATTCGGGATTAGTCCCTCAGTCAATGTTTAAGTACTTGACTGAATGCCAGACCCTGTGCTAAGCATAAAGCATACAGTAGTGAACAAACTGGATGTGGCCCTGAAAGTTTAGCATGTTGCCCACCCTCCTGTGTATGAGGCATCTGGTCATTTTCCCTCCAAAATGCCTGGCATTGACCCTTTCCTGCTGCCCGGTCTGCACTGAGTGCTGTGATGTAGCCACATCATCCACGTTTTCAAGAGATGAGTATAGGATAGGTGCGATAAATGCAACTTTATGTCGCATGTTTATCAAGATAAAACTTTTTAAGATCCTAGGATAATTATAATCACATAAAATTATGTAAACATGTGGACAAAAACTGGAAGGGTCCAGAGGAGAATGAACATGGGTGACCTGTTGAGGTGACAGCATTCCAGGTAAATCATTTCTATTGTCATTTTATTATTTGCATAACCTATTTTCTTTCTTTTTTAAAAAAAAGTTTGTTTTTATTTATTTTGAGAGAGATAGAGAGCAAGATGGGAGAGAGGGAGAGAGAGAGGGAAACAGAACCCCAAGCAGGCTCCACACTGCCAGTGCAGAGCCCAATGCGGGACTTGAACCCAAGAAACGCAAAATCATGACCTGAGCCTAAATCAAGAGTCGCCTAAACTACTGAGCCACCCAGCCACCCTGCATAACATGTTTTCTAAAAGGATGTCTAGGAAAAATCACGCAAAAGAAGGCTTGCAGAAATCAAGCTACATTCAACCCATGAAGTTACGAGCAAGCCACAAACAACTTTTGGAACAGGTGAGTGAGATCTTTTATTATAGGGGCAGACCCAGGTTTTGTGGGTCCAGAAAATTTTTAAGGAGGTACATGCAAAATTAGGAAGGCAGCCGGGCAAGTGAGCTGTAACTTTAGCTTCTTTAGCTTTTAGTTAAATCATCCACAACTGCTCCAAGAGTGGGGCATTTAGGAGGCTGAAGGAGGTGTAATGAAGAAAAGTTTTATGTACTCCAATATGGGAAACTGAGTTTCTGTTACATTTAAGAACTCTAACTTTTACCAAGTCTGAGCTTTTATTTCTGAGTCAAACAGGATTTAGCAAAATAGCATGGGGTACAAATTCATTAATGGTCAACTTGGGTTCAAAACAGGACGTTTTTATGTTTTAGAGTTTTTACTTGGTGGTGGGTCTTGCAGTGGTATTTTTTGTTGTTGTTATTGTTGTTGCTTTTAATTTTTGCAGAGATAAAGAGTTCAAAGAATGCTGTTTAATTGTCCAATAGCTATTTAATGACTCTTAGGGATGAGGAACTTTTTTTTTTTTTTTAGCTGATTTAGTTTTTGAGAGAGAGAGAGCAGGGGAGGGGCAGAAAGAGAGGGAGAAAGAATCCCAAGCATTCTGACAGTGCAGAGCCCAATGTGGGGCTCGAACCCACAAAACACGAGATGATGACCTAAGGTGAAATGAAAAGTCAGACACTTAACCAACTGAGCCACCCAGGTGCCCAGGAAGAGGAACTTTTTAAGGGCTCTCGATGAAGAAAACATGCTACCAAGAGCAACATTTATTTCTTTACTCTACCATGTTCCAAAAAGGATATATTTCTACTAAGGTAAAATCAGTTTTTAAAGATTAACTTGAACATTTTTTAGAAAATAAATTAGAAATTTATGACACTCCTTATGTACAGGAAACTAAAACAATTCAAATAAATTACTCCTTGGTGCCATATCATAGTTTTTTATTGTATGTAGATGATGCCTAATCCAATGCACTAAACTTTTACTGATTGTCCTAGATTTGGAAATGCAGAGTCAGTCTTCCCAGTGCTGCCAGAATTCTGTATTTAATATGACAGTGATTATGTTCTTCTGTAAAATCATTCAGTGCTCCAATAGAAAAATGGACAAGGGCCTTTGGAGCAGACAGTTCTCAGAAGAAAAACTGCAAATAAACATGAAGAGAAAAAAAGTTCAGGGTCAAACTAGTGATCCATGCTAATGGATAATCTCAAAAACATAGTGTAAATGAAAGAAGCCAGCTGCCAAACACAAAATATTGTATGGTTTCATGTGTGTGAAATGTCTAGAAAGGGCGTTTTATAGGAACAGAAAGCAAAACAATGGTTGCCTGGAAATGGGAGTGGAGGCGGGATTAACCTTAAACAGTATGGGGTTGGGGGGGCGGGGTGCTTGGGGAGCTCAGTCGGTTAAGCATCAGACCTCAGCTCAGGTGGTAACCTCAAGGCTCATAAGTTCTAGCTCCGCTTAGAGCCTGGAGCCTGCTTTGGATTCTGTGTCCCCCTCTCTCTCTGCCCCTCCCCCACTCACGCTCGCTCTCTCCTTCAAAAATAAATGAACATTAAAAAAATTTTTTTTTTAAAGAAACAGGTATGGCGGAACTTTCTAGGATGATAAAAATGTTCTTTTAGCCTCTTGAAAACTGAGAACAAACTGAGGGTTGGTGGGGGGGTGGAAGGGAGGGGAGGGTGGGTGATGGGTATTGAGGAGGGCACCTGTTGGAATGAGCACTGGGTGTTGTATGGAAACCAATTTGACAATTTCATATTTAAAAAAATAATAAAAAAATTAAAAAAAAGAAAAGAAAAAAGGGACATCAAATTAAGAGTCAAGTAATAGTGTTAGACTGCATTAATACTTTCTCCAAAAATATAATTGAAGGGCTATTTCTTTTTTTTTTTAATTTTTTAATGTTTATTTATTTTTGAGAGAGAGAGAGAGAGAGACAGACAGACAGACAGAACACAAGCAGGGGAGGGGCAGAGAGAGAGGGAGACACAGAAACTGAGGCAGGCTGCAGGCTCTGAGCTGTCAGCACAGAGCCTGAAGCGGGGCTCGAACTCACGAACTGTGACATCAGGACCTGAGCTGAAGTCGGACGCTTAACCAACTGAGCCATCCAGGCGCCTTGAAGGGCTATTTCTAATAAAAAACAAGTAAATTAAAAAAAAAAAAAAAAGTAACTATGTGAAGTTATGTATATGTGAATTAGCTTTGATTATGGTAATCATTTCACAATGCTGACTGTCAAATCAACACAGTTTAAACCCTAAATATGTTCAATTTTAATTTGTCAATTATATCTCAAAGCTGAAACAGAATAAATTTTTTAATTGGTCTCAAAAAAAATGTTCTTTAAAAAAAAATTTTTTTTAATGTTTATTTATTTTTTGAGAAAGAGGTTGACAGAGTGTGAGCAGGGGAGGGGCAGAGAGAGAAAGACAGAATCTGAAGCAGGCTTCAGGCTCTGAGCTGTCACCACAGAGCCCGATGCGGGCCTTGAACCCACAAACTGTGAGATCATGACCTGAGCCGAAGTTGGACGCTAAACCAACTGAGCCACCCATGCGCCCCTAGAAATGTTCTAAAAGCAGATTGTGGTAATGGCTACACAATAATTTCTAAAATCATTGGATTATACTCCTACATTGGTTGAATTTTATGGTATATATTATCCCTCAAAGCTGTTAAAGAAAAAAAGTTCAAAGAAAAGAAAAAGAAAGAAAGAAAGAAAGAAAGAAAGAAAGAAAGAAAGAAAGAAAGAAAGAAAGAAAGAAAGAGAAAGAAAGAGAGAGAGAGAAAGAAAGAAAGAAAGAAAGAAAGAAAGAAAGAAAGAAAGAAAAAGAAAGAAAGAAGATAAAAGAAATGTAGGGACATCTGGGTGGCTCATTCAGTTAAGCGTCAGACTTCAGCTCAGGTCATGATCTCCAGGTTGGGGGTTTGAGCCCCGCGTTGGGCTCTGTGCTGACAGCTCAGAGTCTGGAGCCTGCTTCGGATTCTGTGTCTCCCTCACTCTCTGCCCCTTCCCCACTCATGCTCCCACACGCGCTCTCACTCTCTCTCCCCAAAATAAATATTTTTTAAAGTAATTTTAAATGCTTTCTACTTGGCAAATACTAAAATAACAGTAATATCCTGACAACAGTGTGGAAAATGGACAGTGAAGCACACATGGTAGGTTTATAAGTGGGCACAGACTTCCTGTAAGTTATTTGGCAATAGGCACCAAAGCTTCAAAGTGAGCCTTTAACTCACTTCCACAGGTATATCCTAATGAAATAATTGGACAAGTGTTGACATACATACACAGAGATGTTCATCTCTTTATTCTTTGTAGTGGAAAAATTAAAAACAACCTGTTGTCCAACAGTAGGAGATGAATTATGGAATAGCCATCTAACAGAATATTATGTAGCTATTTAAGTGATGATGCAGATATATAAATGTAATGTCAAAAGACATTTATAAATATTAATAGTGATTATAATTCACTATGTATAGAATTAAAAAAATTATACATATATAAATATATATGCATTTGTATATCTATAAAGGGCTGGAAGTTTATATAAAAAATATGAACATTAGTTATCTCTAGATGTTAGGACTACTTGGTGGTTTTTTTTAATTGTCTTTTCTTTATCTGTATTTTCTAAAGTGGTAAAGTAAAATATATCATGTTTTCTGAAAACAGCAATAAAAGCTGTTTCTTAAACAAATATCTTTCATGGGGAGGCTAGGTGGCTCAGTTGACTAAACATCTGACTCTTGATCTCAGCTCAGGTCTTAATCTCAGGGTCATGAGTTTAAGCCCCAAGTTGGGCTCTTTACTTGACATGGAGCCTACTTAGTAAATATCTATCAAGGTGCCTGGGTGACTCTGCCGATTCTTGATTTCTGCTCAGGTCATAATCTCACGGTTGATGAGATCAAGTCCTGAGATGGGCACTTGCTTCATGGAGCCTGCTTTGGATTCTCTCTCTCCCTTGCTCTCTGACCCTCCTCTACTCATCCTCTCTCTCTCTCTCTCTCTCTGTCTCTCTCTGTCAAAACAAATACACTTTTAAAAATAAATTAATTTAAATAAATAAATTAAAATACCTTCACTGCAGTGTCCAGGTATGATTGATCAAATATCTGAATACCATGGCCTGACCAAGCTGATACACAGTTAACCATCACACTCACCAACCTACAAACCACAGCAGCAGGTAGCACATCATTTCCCCTCCTTTTTCTGCCAGTTTTCCAGGAATTCCCTAAAGCTATGAATATCCAAGGTGCTACTGAACTTGGGTGTTAGGGAAACAAGATGTCATATAATGGCAGAACCAGCAGATAGCATCTCTGAAACCCTGAGGGATGAGGCCCAACTGGAACAGCTTACACAGACCAGGCAGCCCTGGGACCTAGAATGAGGTACATGAATGGATTTCTGGTCAGGCCATTGTTCAAGGCACAGCAGGAACAAAGCAATTCTAACTCCTGTCCATTGGGCTCAGCACCTCCCAGGCCTCAAATGAGCCCAAAAGGCAAACTCGTGGGGTCAAGTTTAGGCAACAAATCTCTCATGGGATGCTCAGAGCCTCTCTGATGACAAGTGAGATTGTTTCCTGCACATTTACTGGTCATTTTGAGGTTTCCTTAAATTGTTTATTATGTAAAAGCCAAGTCTAAATCATCTCAGATATCCTCCTACTCTGAATCCTGATTTGAAATCTTGGTAAAGGTATATTGTTGTTTTTCTAGGTCCTTTTTAATATAGCTCTCTTGGTTCCTTTGTTTCTCATGACTTTTTGCCTGATAGCTGGAGTATGAGTAATGTTCTATGGTTAATCAGATTTAGCCTGCTGCAGAAATCATTTCAGTTTATCAAGTTAACTCAAGGAGATTCTCTCAAAAAAATGTTAAGGTTTGGAGGGGTTCCAGTGGTTCTCAACCCTGACCTAGTTTACTCGGCTCAGTAAGGCACCCAGAACAGCCAAACCACCTTCTTTAGTACTCCTCAACTGTGTGGAAATTGCTTACTGTTATAGCTCTCTCCCAGCGAATGGGAGGCAGGTAGGAGCACAAAAAACTGAAAACTTGAATAGATTAATTTTTTTAATGTTTATTTATTTATTTTGAGAGAGAGAGAGGGAGCAGGGGAGCAACAGAGAGAGGGTGGGGAGAGAGAAAATTGCAAGCAGGCTCCATGCTCAGCACAGAGCCCAATGCAGAGCTCTATCTCATGACCATGAGATCACAACTGCAAGATCACGACCTGAGCTGATATCAAGAGTAGGACGCTTAACCAACTGAACCATCCACAGACCCCTAGATTAATATATATTTTTTAAAGATTTTTTTTTTAAGTTTATTTATTTTGAGAGGGAAAGAGAGAAAGCACATGCGAGCAGGACAGGGCAGAGACAGGGAGAGAGAGAATCTCAAGCTGGCTCCACACTGACAGCATGGAGCCTGATGTGGGGCTGGAACTCATGAACATGAGACCATGACCTGAACCGAAATCAAGAGTCAGATGCTTAACAGGCTGAGCAACCCAGCCGCCCCTTAAAGATTTTATTTTTAAGTAATCTCTACACTCAACATGGGGCTTGAAATCACATCCCCACGATCAAGGGTTGCATGCTCCACTGACTGAGCCAGCCAGGCACTGCCTTTTTTTTTTTTTTTAATTTTTTTTTAACATTTATTTATTTTTGAGACAGAGAGAGACAGAGCATGAACGGGGGAGGGGCAGAGAGAGAGGGAGACACAGAATCGGAAGCAGGCTCCAGGCTCTGAGCCATCAGCCCAGAGCCTGACGCGGGGCTCGAACTCGCGGACCGCGAGATCGTGACCTGAGCCGAAGTCGGACGCTCAACCGACTGAGCCACCCAGGCGCCCCTGGGCACTGCTTTAATAGATTAATATTAAGATATTCTATACAAATAGGTACAGATCAAATATATTTTATTATTTGAAGGGTGTAACCTACATGGAATCCAGCAACACTTTATTTCAGTCATCCATACCATCTGTGAAACAATCATCAGTAACTACAGATAATGAAATCACTTGTATTATGGAACTGCTTTTTATTGGGTTTTGGTTTCCCAAAGGTCCAGAGAGAAAAATAGAATGAAGCACCAACTTTGTCATGTACAGCCATGTAATACAAATAAAAATTTCTGACTTAAAATCTTTTCTCTTTCAAAAAACTATCAGTTTAGTTTATAGGGCACCTGGGTGGCTCAGAATGTTAAGTGTCCAACTTTGGCTCAGGTCAGGATCTCGTGGTTTGTGGGTTTGAGCCCCACGTTGGGCTCTGTGCTGACAGCTCAGAGCCTGGAGCCTGCTGTGGATTCTGTGTCTCCCTCTCTCTCTCTACCCTTCCCCAGCTTGTGCTCTCTGTCTCTCTCTCTCTCTCACTCTCAAAAGTGAATAGATAAACATTAAAAAAAATTTTAAACAAAAAAGTATCAGTTTATTCTGAGTAAAACTTAATAGATATTTTATCCTTAGCATGGGCCTCAAAACTGAGAATAATTATAAATGAAGTCAGTTTCAGAATCCTTTTCTTGCGTGCATATGCATTTTTGCACTCTCTCCCTTACTCTCTCTCTTTTTTTTTTTTTTTTTTGCTTGCTAATCATAAGCCACAACGTAAATTTCTGCAAGAGCCAGGATGCCATGCCACAAAAGATCAGTCTGGCTTCAGAGATTCTACTTATTTTCCCTGCGTAGAGTACAGATGTTTTTTTGTTGAATCGGGACCATAATTTGCATCTGGTGGGACAATGGGCCATACATATTCTCTTCTCCTGTCCACACACAGAGCTGCATTGACAACAGCAAGAGTTGCTCAGAGATAGAGGCAGAATTTGACTCTGCCAGTGCAAAATTCAGCCTGATTTTAAAGAGTAAATGGTCCAGTTAACATTTCATGAAGAGCAAAGCAGCTAGTGTATTTGGAAGTTTCCTTTAAAATTTCTTGAAATTTTCCTTTGAAATTTCCAGCCCAGTGTATGAAGTAATTCCAGACCCTAATGAGCTTCAGAGGCCTTTGGGGCTGTAAATAAGAACCAAAATGATTGTCTATATTGGATCCAGGACTTTCTTAGCCAGTGGATAATTTATTGTTATGCTCTATGTCCTGGTTTTCCCTCAGAGATTGATGTATTCTCTTCTGTTTCCAAAAGGCTTTTCTAGCATTCACCTTTCTTCAAAAGTAACCCTGAAAGATGAGTCAAAAGTTCCATACCTGTTTTCCATATGGGGAAGACTAGGGCCCAGAAAGGTTAAGCAAATTTTTTACTTGTGCAACAAAGGAACTCTGGGTTCTCAAGTGGTTATGGAAATATAGTCAAAATGGAAACGAAACTTCTGCTTCCTTAAGTTATCTTTCCTGTTTGTTTAAAATGGAAATCCTTTCATTTTACCAAACTTATCAGTTCCTAGGAGATTGCTTTTTGACTGATGTATATTTGGAATCCCCTCTAATTGGAACCAGGACATCCTAGTCATTCATGAGGAGCCTCTTCTTAAGCCTCTCTTCCCGGATACAAACACAGCCCTTTTCTGGCTGAGCAGATCACTGCTGATAGATTTTACCAGTACTGTACAGAGAGTTTAGAGAATGATTCATTTAATTGCCGGCTCTGCAGTATATTATCTTTGAAACCCATGCATTCGGGTTTGTTTTTTTTTCTTAATAAGACTTTTGATATCTACCTTCAGAGTTTCCTTATTTGCTTTTAGGCTCCAAGACGTTTTGGTCCTCTGAATTGAGAAATAAAGTAGATTTAACCTTGAGAAGGAGAAAAAGTAGAGGAAGTTATTGGTTTTATGAATTTCAGATTTTTCCAAGGGAAAAAAAACAAAAAAGGGACAATTTTATTTTTTTAAGTCCACAAAGTCTTGAGCTATATGACATACTTCCCTTTTTAGAAGTAAATTATAAGGAATCATAGAGATTTTTTAGTTCAATCTCCCATCTTACAGATGAAGAAATTAAATTGAAATGAGTGTGATATGTCTTAGAGTTATTTCCATGTCAATATGTACAAATTCATTCTTTTTTTTAAAAACTGCGTACCTCTAAGAATGCACCTTAATTTATTTAGCCATTTTTCTTTGGGGATTGTTTTTTCTTTGAAGAATATTTTGTTCCAGTTTTTCACTATTAGAAACAATGCTGCAGTGAATAACCTTGTACAATGCGTGAGTATTTTTACCTGATAGATAATCAGAAATGAAGTCAAAATTTTAATGGAAATAGTTCTGTGAAATTGTACCCATGACTGCACATCTTTGCCAACACTGGATGTTATCAGACTTTTAAGTTTTAAAAATCATTTTGGTCTTGAGAAAAAAAACAATAATTTTCATCTTTTACGTTTAGCTCATTAATCTATCTGACATCTATCTGAAATCCATGCCTTCATGTATTTTGTGAGGTAGGGGCTTAACTTAATCATTTTGTCAATATTTAATATGAGAGGAACAGAGCACCTGAAGCATGTGAAGAGTAAGGATGGCAGCCAAATTTAACCACTACACAATCCACAGCAAAGTAAACGTCTTGCAACCTACCAGATCTGTCCCCTGTGGCCACTTCTGAAGGCTACATAGGGGCCATGTGCTGTTACATCAGAGTTGGATCACATACGCATTCCAGGATTTAACTATACAGGCTTATAACTTTCAGAGGGCCCAGATACTATGGACTTTAGGACATTTTAAAAGACCTGTAAGGGGGTGCCTGGGTGGCGCAGTCGGTTAAGCGTCCGACTTCAGCCAGGTCACGATCTCGCGGTCCGTGAGTTCGAGCCCCGCGTCGGTCGGGCTCTGGGCTGATGGCTCGGAGCCTGGAGCCTGTTTCCGATTCTGTGTCTCCCTCTCTCTCTGCCCCTCCCCCGTTCATGCTCTGTCTCTCTCTGTCCCAAAAAATAAATAAATAAACGTTGAAAAGAAAAAAATTAAAAAAAAAAAAAGACCTGTAAGTGTAATTTTGCCTACAGTAATTTTTTTTCCTTCCATGTCAACAAAAGAACCTAGATTGCCCCATGCCCCGTCCAACAGATACACCTAAGACATGCCTAGAGCAAGCTGCCTTTTGTGTCCCTCACACACAGTCTCCAAGGATCTTATAAAAATATTCCTTTCAATCACATATATACACATATAGTATGCTTCTGAAAGGACATTGGAAATGCAGTTTTCTCCACTTAATTAGGTTTGGAGCTTTGAAGTTTTCCAAAGACTTTTTTTTTTTTTAATACCCCTTATGGATTGGTACCTACCTAATCCATAATCAACCTACTGTTTCTCCCCAAGATTTAGAAATCTCAGTAGAGTGCTCTGGGCAGCCACTACCAATTGATGGGAGTTGACACACTGGTGGAGTCAGTTTACCATCTCTGGTCTAAGTTTATTTATTTATTTATTTATTTATTTATTTATTTATTTATTTGTAATGTTTATTTTTGAGAGAGAGAGAGAGAGGGTGTGAATGGGGGAAGGGCAGAGAGTGAGGGAGACACAGAATCTGAAGCAGGCTCCAGGTTCTGAGCTGGCAGCACAGAGTCCAATGCGGGGCTCGAACTCACAGACCATGAGATCATGACCCGAGCTGAAGTTGGATGCTTAACCAGCTAAGCCACCCAGATACTCCTAGGTCATAGTTAATAAAAGTCTCATGGTAGTAGTGGGAGATTTTTGTCTTAAGTGTAAACATTTTATTGCCATGATGTCTATCAGTGGCCTTTCCCATAAATGGGAGATGAAGATTACTGGAGGAGGAAAAATAAGATGTGGCTCTTTGGGGAAGAAGGTCCTTCCTTTTTCCTTTAGTGTCTGAGGAATGTCACAGGTCTTCCTACTTTCTGTATTGAAGGGAAAAGTCAGTGATATGATTTCGTATCAAGACTTGAGAGGTTGCGGAGGGGGTACAGCAGATGACTTTGGTGCTCACCCACATCCTCTAGCACTACTTGTTATCATAAAAGCAGGTGGCTTCTGTGGCTCTGCCCGAAGACACTCTGGCTACAGGAGCTCATGTGGCTTATGCACAGGGCTGGTGGCAAGTGCTGGGCGATGGCTTCAGGAGCAGAACTCACCCAGCAACAGATGAGAATTGTCCTGCAACACTCCAAGAGGTAGTCTTTGCAGTCTCCTAGGAGTCTCCCAGCTGCCCCAGTGGTAGTGGGCTCATTTATGCTTCCTCTCTATAGGCTGTTTTTCTTCCCTGTCCCAAATCCCCAGTCCAAATAACCTATTTAACCAAAAAAACCTAACAAGATCCCCTTCCAAATAACCTACTCGAACTCCAATTCTTGTATCAGACTCTGCTTCTCGGAGAACCCAAACTAAGGAGGACACATCACCTTGGTAGTGGGGAATGACACAGCCTTTTGAGAACTAATATTAGCTAACAAAATATTATAAGGAACCCCTATTAAGTAATACAAAATTTTAGTTCTCCACTCTATAAAGAGAAGCAAAGCCTTCTGGGAAGGGCATCTGTTTTTGCAGAAGCAAGGGGGCTACAAAAGGGAGGAGGTGAATCTCAAGGCAGGGAACCCTGTCATACCTGCCATCCAGCTAAAGCGGGAGCATGCTGGGCTTGCTCAGAGAGCTCCCCAGGGCCCAGGGACAGATGCCAGGCTCAAGCACCAGGAACAGTATCAGAGGCAGCAGTGATAAATAAAATACTATGTTGTGATTTCTCCATTTGAAAATAAGTTTATAAATATATCATTTTTTCAAAAAAATATGTCACTCATGATTGCCAAATGTCGTTTGAGGGAAAGACTGTCACTGTTCTTAAGAACAGATTTTATCCTTTAATTTAAAAAATTGTTGGGGCGCCTGGGTGGTGCAGTCGGTTAAGCGTCCGACTTCAGCCAGGTCACGATCTCGCGGTCTGTGAGTTCGAGCCCCGCGTCAGGCTCTGGGCTGACGGCTCAGAGCCTGGAGCCTGTTTCCGATTCTGTGTCTCCCTCTCTCTCTGCCCCTCCCCCATTCATGCTCTGTCTCTCTCTGTCCCAAAAATAAATAAACGTTGAAAAAAAAAATTTTTTTTTTAAAATAAAAAATTGTTAAAATATTCGTGAACAACATGATGAAATGATGTGGATAGAAGATACTATTTTTATATAATATTTTTATTTGGCTGAATTAAAAGCTGCCAACCATTTGCCAGTGCCCCTCTTTTTGGGGGTGGGGGGATGGGGATGGTTTATGAAACCCTAAAATCTGGGAACCACTGATCAAAAATCCAATTGGGTATACATTTTCTGTGATGCAGGGGTTTATACAAACTAGCCATATTGTAAAGCCAGTGTAATGGCTGGTTCCTGACATCATAGGCCAGCCCAACTAATGAATTTTGGGGTGGTAGCAGAGGTACAGATTTCTCACAGAATGTTTTTCTGGAGCTAACTGGCTACTCCCTCATGCTCAGTGGTTGTCCTTGTGTTCTTCACATGTCTGCCAGGATTTCTCTGTGATGTTCCTAAGCTGTCCCCAAATAGTATAATTGCTTTACTCTATCTGCCTCTCCCTCAGCACCTAGACATAAGGGAGAATAGAGTCTTCTCGTGTCCTCAGTCAATCCCTAATCTCCTAATGCCCCCTTTAGGGGGCTCTCACTTAGAAAAGAACCTGCTTTAATAGTTCAGGCTATTTTTATTGTTGATCATATTGCTTTAACTCCAATGAGGTCAGTCACACTACTGGGAGAAGTTATCTGTATCACTCCATTCTTCAAAGGAATTCCCCCAGTAACAAAGTGCCATGGTTTACCTGCATAAAAATGAAATTCAAAAAAAAAAAAAAAATGAAATTCAAGCCACTTCTTAATTTTATTAAAAATTTTTTTTTCAACATTTATTTATTTTTGGGACAGAGAGAGACAGAGCATGAACGGGGGAGGGGCAGAGAGAGAGGGAGACATAGAATCCGAAACAGGCTCCAGGCTCTGAGCTGTCAGCCCAGAGCCTGACGCGGGGCTCGAACTCACAGACCGCGAGATCGTGACCTGGCTGAAGTCGGACGCTTAACCGACTGCGCCACCCAGGCGCCCCAAGCCACTTCTTAATTTTAAATTGATAGAGACCAAAGGTACCATTAATAAGAAATAAGGAACACAACTTTGTACATAAGAGAAGAGGAGAGTGGCTAAGCTAAGGATGTTCTCACAAAAAAAGAAAGGCTGGACAATTTTTTAAAGAGATTGAGACAATTATATAAAAAGAGAATCCCTATCTCCATGGGCTCTGGGGAAATGAATTACATGGGGACAGCCTTTTAAACTGAGTAGGATGGAGGTTGGTAGGGAACATCTTCCTCCCTCTATTGATCTCAGCACGGAAGATCAGAGATATTGCTCTTCAAATTCTTAGATAAACATTCCTGCCTGAGTACTCTTGTTTTCTGTAAATGGTAATTTCATAGTGTATCTCTAGTCTAGGGGGCATTGTGTTTTGGGCAAGAGGGTCAGGAGACCCACCTGACATGGCCATTCTAGAACTAAGATTCCAGGTGTGATAGTTTGCTGGGGCTGCTCTAACAAAGTAGCACAAACTGGGCGGCTTAAACAACAGAAATGTATTATTGTCTCATAGTTGTGGAAGCTAGAAGTCTGAAATTAAAGTGTCAGCAGGATTGTTTCCTCCTGAGGCCATGATCTGTTCACGGCCTCTCTCTTTGGCTTGTAGATGGCCATCTTCCTGTTCACATGCCCTTCTCCCTGAATGTGTCTCTGGGTCCAAATTTCTCCTTCTCCTTAATCCAATATGCCAGGATGCCAGGCATATTGGATTAAGACCCACCCCAGTGACCTCATTTTAACTTATACCTCTGTAAAAACCCTATCTCCAAATAAGGTAACATTCTGAGGTTCTGAGTGTGAATTTTGGGGAGACACAATTCAACCCACCACCAGGCAGCCATTCTGGCTTCAGTTTCTCTGGAGGAGAATTTTGGCCTTAATGTTTTTAAGGGCTCTTTCAATCCCAGCTTTCCAAAATTCAGCCCTTAGGAAGCTGCCAAACCTACCCACCCCCCACTAGCCCTTCATTCACAGGACTATAAATATAAGAATTTTCCTGACCCAAGACTGCCAGGAGGGCGGGAAATGAGTGGGGAAATGCTGCAAGGGTGGAGTTTTCCTTTAACCTTTTGTCATTTGCATGAGTTCTGTAATCAGAGCAACACTCAGGGTGTGGTAAACTGTGGGTCCTGACATCCTAAGGCAAATGAGCAGACTCAATGACATTTGTTCTTTTCCAAATCCAGAGGTCTTCTGTGCTCCAACTATAGATGACAAAATAGTTCCAGGAGAGCTGCAGTGTTTTGTTCTCCCTGCCAATTCATTAGCAACAGAACGGTTGCCAGGCTATAATCCAGCCAGGCTGACATCAGCTCCCCAGTAAAAGGACAGAACTGGAGTTGGGTTGTGAGGCCAACAGGGATCAGGAGGGCTCAGCTGTAGTGACACATGGCAAAAGAAAGAAAGAAAGAAAGAAAGAAAGAAAGAAAGAAAGAAAGAAAGAAAGAAAGAAAGAAAGAGAAAAAAGAGAAAGAGGGAGAGAGAAGGAAGGAAGGGAGGGAGGGAGGGAGGAAGGAAGGAAGGAAGGAAGGAAGGAAGGAAGGAAGGAAGGAAAAGAAAATAAAAGGACGGAAGGGAGGGAGGGAAAGATGGAGGGAGAGAGGGAAGGAGGAAAGAGAAGAAAGTTGGGAAAGCTTATAGAAATGAAGAGGTCACCCACCTTTTTAAAGGAACTTAGACAGGAAGATAGGATGGAGGGAGCACTAGGCATGGTCATAACACAAGTTAGGGTCTTACCAGGATTGTCTTCAGTGAGCATTTAGAAAAATTAGGTTTTGCTTGACCTGTAAATAAAAACCATGAGTTTTAGAAACCTAAACTGAGAGCCTGGGTGTAAAAAGAAACCTATATAAGGAAGCTGAGCTGGACTGTAGTTATGGGAGGCCCAGGAACAGCCCACTTCCTTTCTTTGTGCCTTTTTTATTCATCTCTAAATGTGGGATGGTAATACAATTGCACTCCTCTCAACTTAAAAATACTTTTCTTCTGAATCACCTGACAAGGCTTTTTTTACCCCTTCACAGTGCTTATAACCATTACGAGATCTTCCAGAGCCATTTTATCAGTCTAGCAGATCTTGCTGGAAGCTTCTAGCACTCCAGATGCTGAGTGCTCTGTCACTGAACTCTCGCTATCCTGCTTGTCTTAATAAAGTGCCAAAACTTTATGTCTAATCTGTGTTTTATTAGGAGCTTCCTGGGCTTTCTTTCCATGGCATTTCTCCATCTCTACTTCTGGACTTTCTTCCCAGCTTTTATGATGTTAGACAGCGAGCTTCGGATGACGCTTTATAGCTGGATATTATAAGTATGTCCACATCCTACCTTCTGTTTCTACCACATGCAGCAGGGCAGGGGAGGAAAAATAATCATCCTGGTGGCCCCTTTCCCAGCTTCGTGGAGGCAGAACCTGTCCCTGATGGGGTAGGCATGTTTCTGGCTCTGCAGGGGTCGGACAAGAGATGTCTGCATGCAGAAAACTAGGACACCAATGAGCTCATCACAAAAGAAAAGTCTGGAGTTAGGTGGATTGAGAACAAATTATAATACATTCAGCAACTTACTGTGCTTCAACCCCATTTTCCAACCGGGTTATCCTTGATTTAAGTATCCCAAAATGCTATGTTCTGCCATCTCTCCCCATCTATATCCTCAGATGTTGACTCTCAGATCCTCCCAATTAAATTGAACTCTTGAGTACTAACTGTGGTCCTACTTCTTTAGAAATAATATCCACTTATTTATCCATCCATTCATTTTTTCAACAGCAAGGGTTGGGTATCTCTCATCCACCAAGCACAGTGCTCAATCAAAACGGTAGGAAAGGCTTCCTACCCTGTAGGAACTCCTAGTCCAAGGTGTCCTCCAATCAATGAAGGTTCTGGATTTGGGTTTTCACTTTGACTTTGACTTTTTGAACTTACAGTACGTGTGCTTCCTTTCCAAAGAGGAACTTGGCTTCCTTGCTAATGCAGAGCATGGATATCTGCCAAGTCCTTGTACTCAACCAGACATCCAGTCTCCATTCCTTCTGGTCCTTCCGGTCTCTCTCTGAAGCCCAGCATGATAGTCCCTTTTCCTACAGATTTTGCTTGAGTCCAGAAGTTCTATCCACCTTCTGAAGGTTATACACCAAAGCCTTTGGGCCTATAAAGCCTTTCAGATGTGACTTCTGTAGAAATTCTTCCCTGTTTGTTTCCTCTTGGTCTACCACTAGACTATGACAGAGTTCTAAGACCCCAGTGTATCTGGGAGTTCATCTGTGACAATTAAAAGTGAGATCCAAAAGGGAAAGTCTAGCTGTTTCCCTTCTGAACCAAGCCAGTCTGACTGAACTGTCAGAATAGTGTCTGGTGGCAGCTCCCTGCCAGGCCCTTGGGAGCCCAGGCAAATCTGCCCAGCCCAAACTTCTTGGCCACCCTTTCAGTTCTGCCTTCTGCTTGGGGAGGGGGGAAGATGGTCACTGTGCAGTGATGTGCAGAGGAAGATAAGTGGACATTGGGCACAGCCCATACCTAAGAGGCAGTCATATCTGTAGGATATTTCTGCCCAAAATGCTGCATGTGCAGCAGTGCAAGGAAGGGAAAAAGGCCATCCTTGTGGTCCCACTGCATCTAATCTGGAGGAGATCACGAGACATCCAAACTGGACATTCTACAAAACAGTCATCCTGGACTCTTCAAAAATACTGACGTCAAGAAAGATGTTTTAAAATGCAAGGGAGCTGTTTTAGATCAAAGAAAGCTAAAGAGACATGACAACTAAATGCAATGCATGATCCTTGATTGAATCCTGAATTGAAAACAATATAGCCATAAAGGACATTAGTGGGACAATTATGCTGTGTGTGTGTGTGTGTGTGTGTGTGTGTGTGTGTGTGTGTGTAGAAAGAGAAAGAAGGGAAAACAAATATGGTAATCTGCTAACAATTAGTAAGTCTAAGTGAAGGGTATGTGGCCATTCATTGTACTGTCTTCTCAGCTTTGCTGTTGAAATTTTGCAAAATCACAAGTGTAGAATTTGAGTGTAGCCTGATGTGGGGTGAATGACTGTAAGAGGGGAAAAGACGGTTGAGCAGATTTGGCAGGAGCCAGGAGAGGTATGGCAACTCCAGACTGCTTCTGGACCAGATTCCTAGTCCCAGTGAAAATCAGGCAAAATTCTAAGCTGCCAAACTGGCAACAAACATGGGACCTGCAGCTTAGTGCACACCTGGAAGCTTTGGGTCAGCCCTACCATCTGGGGACCAGATGTGGGTGCAGCAGACAAATTCCAGGCCTACTAACAAGCCAAGAACTCCCAATAATGCCACGTGTAGCTTTCAGAGGCTCAGGACTGAGAAATGCTGAATGATCGATGGTTGGCTGTTGTTCCAGAGGCCAGACAGGATCAAGGCCAGCAGGAACTGACACGTCTGCCTGTTGGCCAAGGAGGCCAAAAGCCCGCCTGAGGTGAGGGTTGGGGCTCATCAGGAGCTCATCAGGGAATAAATGGTTCTCTTTTCTCTTAACTGGTTAAATTTTACATTGCCAGATTAAGTTACTGATTAAGCTCACAGATGTCACCCTAATTTCCTTTTTTTCCATATCTTTCTTCTATTCTTTATTTGTAATTCTTGCTAGCTGTCCCTGTACCTCTCCTGGTTTTATGCCATTATGATGTATGGAAAACATGAGAAGACTCTCTACAGTGTCTTAAAATGACTGAGTATAAAGATGCAAAACAACAAATAAAAAGCAAAAAACCAAAACAACAACAACAACAACAACAACAACAAAAACGCCAGCCAAATATCAAAGCTGGTTTTGGACTCAGTAGTGTCCACGTTGTTTCACATGCTGTTTCCAAAGGTCAGGGAGCTAAGTGCTAAAGTGACCCAACATTCAAGCCCTCCCTCTAGCTGTGTCATCTTTTGGCATTTCTGTTAAGTTTATGGCCCTTAAAGGAATGGCTGACTTCTTCTTGACTCTCATGTAATCTCAGCTGTCCTGAGCAGAGCTGCTCAAATTCTGGACAGGACCAGCAGTTCAACTGCCCCCTGTGCAAGGCTCCTGAGTTTTCTTCCCCTCTACGTGGAGTTGTACACCATGAGAGGTCAGCCAGGGGTTGGTGGGACAGACCCAGCCAAGGGCTCTGCTGTTTCCACCATGCAGCTCAGTTCAGTCACAAAGCAGCCATGACAAGCAGTGCCAAGACCATCTGTTGGGATCCAGGAATAGATGAATTCCCGGTGTGAGTAAGGAAAACAGCAACAGAGTCTGCTACAAATGTGATTAACACACAGGATCCAGCCAGGCGAAGCCTCCTCCTGAGAAACCATAACATTTGCAGAAGTAGAGTTAAGCAAACCCCAGTGTATTTCACCCTCACTCTCAATCTCTTTCTCTTTCACTCTCTTGTGCTCTTCCTCTCTTTCTTTGAGAAGCAAATCCCTATGTTCAAATATAAATATTAAACAAGAGCCAATATACAAAAGATTTCAAAACTCAGCCAGTCTGATTGGACCTATGTGGCTCCTCCTGTCACCTCAGGATAATTTCAGGATAGTTAGTGCTCCACCAAATCCACAGTTTGAAAACCATTGCTTTGATCTTTCTTCTCCAAACACAGAGGGAAGATGGCATCTTCTCCAACCATGCCTTCTTGGGTATTTTACGAACACCTCCCCACCACTCCTTGACCTGTTTTTATGCTTCAACACATACCAAGAACAGGTGAGATCTGTTATATTTCTTTCTTAGAAGTCTGGAAACTATTCTTTGATGGAAAAAGAGTCTAATGATAACTTATGATTTCTTCAAAAAAGAGCATTAGCCTGAACTTAATGTGTTTCATCCTATTGGAAAAATAGAGGTCTGATCGCATGGTTTCATTTCCATGAGGTTGAAAAGGTAACATTTACGGGAGCGTCGGGTCAGTTCAGTCGGTTCAGCATCAGACTTTTGATTTCAGCTCAGGTCATGATTTCACAGTTCATGAGATCGAGCCCCGTGTTGGGCTCTGCACTGACAGTGCTGAGCCTGCTTAGGATTCTCTCTCTCCCTCTCTCTCTCTGCCCTTCACCCACTCTCCCCTTCTCTCTAAACAAATAAAAAAAAATCTTTAAAAAAAAGAATAGGTAGCATTTGTGGATTCATCCTTCAGCTTCCTTATGAGATGGGAGAACCCCAAGGTGTGGCTATCCTCACAGGTTCTGTTGCGTTGGCTTTATGTTAACTCAACATCTTTGGATCCAACTGAGGTTGTTCATTTTTGTTTTGTTGTTTTGTTTTGTTTTGTTTTGTTTTGTTTTATCATTACACATTGTATTAGCTGCTTACTTTTCCTGCCATTGACCACTAATTACCTTTTCATCTATAACCTCAAATGTCATGAGACAGAACACTGTGGGAAAGTTCACCTCTGAAGCAATGGAAAGTTCCTGAATGTGAGAACAACATAGTAACCTACAATAGGAAAGGCCATTAAACAGCATTATTACATCAGTTATCACAATAGCAAAGACTTCTGAAGTGGAAAAAAAATTTATTTTATAGGACTACCTGTCATCCCAAAAGAACAATGTGTTTTTAGTCATTTGTTTCAAAACCATTTGGCTCATTCCTCAGCTACCTAGTTATTTTTTAAATTTTATTTCATTAATGGTTAGACTCTATTGTCCTAAGCCAGACCAGCCAAAATGCTATACACTGTCTTAACATACAGATACTGGTGATCCACATGTATCCTGGTCTTTCCTCACCTCTAGTCCCCATCACTACCCCTTCTGGAAATCACTAGAAAGCATATCACCTGGGCTCACCAGAAAGTTCATGGGCTACCACCTCTGCCTGCTTCTGCCCTGCCCTTCTTCAGTGATGTCAACTGCTTACGTCTTCATTACTCATGCAGTTGTGGGAACTTGTCTCACTGCAACCTCCGGTGTCACCAGCCAACCACCCCCTACAGGCCCATTTCCCCCCTCACCACCCCTGAAACACGGGGCCTTCAGTGTACCAATATGGAGATGAATATGCTGGAGGTCGTGAAGTCTCTCTCCCTTTTGTGTAACATTATTTCTATGAGTAGATTACTGAGGCAGTATTACCTTTCATCCATTGTCTTAGAGCTTCCAGTGAAAACAGTTGTCTTAGTCCATTTGGACTGTTACAACAGAAATACCATAGACTGAGTGGCTTATAAGCAACAGGAATTTATATCTCACAGTTCTGGAGGCTGGAAGTCCAAGATCAAATCATGTTGGGTTCTAGTAAAGGCCCTCCTCTGGGTGGTACACTGCCGGCTTCTCACTGTGTCCTCACATGGCAGAGGGGGCTAGAGAACTCTGTGGGGTTTCTTTTATAATAGCACTAATCCCATTTATGAGGGCTCTACCCTCACAAACTAAGCTCTTTCCAAAGGCCCAACCTCCTAATATCATCACACTGGGCTTAAGGATTTCAGCAGAGGAATGTGGGGTGGAAGGGACACAAACATGCAAAGCATAGAAGTGATGATTTCAGATTTTATGCACAGAACTTTCTCTCCTGGGACTGAGTTCTGGATAACCTGGAGGCAAGACTAGGGTTTGGGGAATCCTGTGTATTTGGAGCTATGATTCCCTCTAAAGGCTTAATAAACTTTTTTGCTTGAGTCTCTCTTCCCTTAAGTAAATTATCTTTCCTGAGTTTATTGGCCTCTTTTACAAATCAGCTTCTGGCAGCACAGTCCACTGAACAGGCCCAGACACATCTGAATCCCAGCAGGGGATAGTTTAGGCTTAAGCAGAGGCCACTGCTGCATAACTTTCAAATTTAAATTTACTTCAGGCTCTTTACTGAATATGCTTGCTTTAAAAAAAAAAAAAAAGGGGGCGCCTGGGTGGCGCAGTCGGTTAAGCGTCCGACTTCAGCCAGGTCACGATCTCACGGTCCGTGAGTTCAAGCCCCGCGTCAGGCTCTGGGCTGATGGCTCGGAGCCTGGAGCCTGTTTCCGATTCTGTGTCTCCCTCTCTCTCTGCCCCTCCCCCGTTCATGCTCTGTCTCTCTCTGTCCCAAAAATAAATAAAAAACGTTGAAAAAAAAAAAAAACAAAAAAAAAAAACAGATAACTCTGGTTACATCAGTCATTCTTTCCTAAGTTAGTCATGGTCTTTTCTTTTGCCTTGTCCTTAGGAGCTCTTAGATGTCAAATGGCAGGTTGGTGAGGTTATTACTGAGTATTTGATTCATACACATTAATCACAAGAGTAGAAAGTGTATCATTCCTATTTCTCCAGGTCAGCATTCTGTTTGCCTAAAATAAATTTAATTCAAATGAATCTTCACTAGGATGTGGAGATATTGGAACCCTCATACACTGCTGGTGGGAATGTAAAATGGTGCAGCCACTTTGGAAATCGGTTTGGAGATTCCTCAAATAGTTACACTGAGCAATTTCACGCAACCCATCAATTTCACTCCTAGGTATATAGCTATGAGGATTGAAAACATAGGTATACACAAAAATTTATGCACTAACATTTATAGCAACATCACTCATCATAGCCCCAAAGTAAAAACAAGCCAAATGTTTATCAACTGATGAATTTAATAGTGGAAATGGTTGCACAATCTTGTAACTGTACTTAAAAGCACTGAATCACACACCTTAAAGGGGTGAATTTTATGGTATGTTAATTATATCTCAATTTTTTATCTTTTCTACATAGTAAGCATTCAGCACAAAAAGAGCCTGCCTTTTTATTATTATTATTAATTAAAATCCAGTCCAGTCTTTATTCAGATTTCTTTAGTTTCTATCTAATGTCCTTTTTCTGTTCCAAGAGACTTTTTCTTCAAAAAGTAGGCTATGTTTACAACAAATTGAAGCTTTCTTGTGAAAGGCAAAATCTTTGTAAAGCCCAAGTAGAAAAATGAATGCTTCTTTTATTTATTCATTCAACAAATGTTGAGAACATAGTATGGCAATATGCCAGTCACTGCAGAGATAATGGTGGTCAATGCAGATATATCCCTGCCTGCACAGGGAGATACAGGAAAGTCAATACAATTTGACAGAAGCTGTGCCCACGAAAGCACAGAGCTCTGTGGGGGCACATGGGGGGAACACCCACTCAGGCCTGAGAAGTCACAGAAATCTCTCTGGAGCCCTTTATTTCTAATAGAGACCTGAAGTTGAGCCAGAGTCAGGGTTGCAAAGAGCAGAGGGAGGAAATGTTCCAGAAAAAGGGAACAACATATGCAAAGACCTTGAAGTGGGAGAGAACACAGCATATTCTGGGAAAAATTCAGAATGGCTCTTGAAAAAGAGAGCCAATCTAAACATTTGGTGTGAACAAGTCCAGACTATTGTGTTTAGGATTTCAATACATTTGCCAGGGTTCCAACTTGTTCAAACTTTACTCTATGTGTGTTAGAATGCTTTCAACCGCAAGAAACAGATATTTTGACTCCCACAGGCATAGTGAGTTAGGGCATTTATTATTTCATATGACAGAGAGAATAGAAGTACAGCAGACTTTAGCAGGTGTGTTCAGTGGTTTGATAATTTCACTAGGGACCCAGCTATCTTCTGTCTTTCTCTCTGCTACCCATCCATTTAGCTTCTTTCTAAGGCAAGTTCTCCACCAGGCCACAAGACCTGAGGCAACAGCTTGACTGTCCCCTTTCATTAGGAGAGACATTTACTTTGTTTTTTTCCAGTAAGCCTTTCCTAGCATCTCATTGGCACAAATTCCTGAATAGAGAGCTGGCAGGGGAGTAAGTCACCATGAGTGGGTCAGATTAATTATTTTCAATGGCTTGAATGTTGGGGCATCACGTGACCACAATGGGGGCCCTAAATATAGGTGGGTGCTTTGGGTTGGCACTGCTTTTGCCAGCACTTGCCTTGGACCAAGACTATGTCCAAGTTCAACTTCACAGTATGATAAGCAATGTGTTTTTTTTTTGTTGCCACAGGTTTTATGAAAACTGGCATTCATACTGACAAACTTCCTAAAAATTATCTTTAAGCCTCTTTCTCTTTCCCCAAATTTCCTCTCCGTACCACTGGCACCACATCTCTTTCCCTCTTTCCACCACATCTTCCTCTCCAGACCTCTTTCAGCCAAACCGATTGTTACCTCTTTTTTCCACTCCTTTTCTTTAAATCATTCAGTGTGCATTTTCCACCCAGCAGAAACCACCCCTCTCCACACGAAGGAACAGACTTTCATGTCACCTACTCTTCCTCCTGCATTCTCCTGAGGGTCTCCATTTCCCCTGCCAGGAATTCAACAGGAATCTAGAAGTTTGTACTATTGTTTCTACACACAAAAATCTGGATCTTGATGGTTGCAAATGCTTTTATATTTTTTTCTTAATGTTTATTTATTTTTGAGAGAGAGAGAAAAGACAGCGAGTGGGGGAGGAACAGAGAGAAAAGGAGTCACAGAATCCAAAGCAGACTCCAGGCTCTGAGCTGTCAGCACAGAGCCTGATGCGGGGCTTGAACTCATGAACCATGAGATCATGACCCGAGCCAAAGTCAGATGCCTAACCAACTGAGCCACCCAGGCGCCCCCAAATGCTTTTAATCAACAAGCTTATTAATTATCAATCACTATTAAAATTATGCATGGTCACACAGAAATTGTTTTACATGGGAAAAAAATAACTTCAATATGGTTAAAAATACCCAAACTATGAAAAATATAAACTATGTCCGAAAACAAACAAAAAATTGGGAAATGTTTGTAAAATACGTGACAATTTTCTTAGTGTAGATAATTATTTTTACAAATCACTAAGAAAAAGACGAACATCCCAAGGCAAAAGATATGAGCTGTCAGTTGAAAGAGAGATAACATTTATTTTAATTTTTTCCTATCAGATTGGCAAAGATTTTAAAATTTACTAATCCCCAGTGTTGGCAAGAATATGGAGCAATAAACAGTGTTGATGAGAAGGTCATTGGAACAACTTTCCTGGAAGCCAATCTGCATTTGTATCAATATTTTAAAAATATTTCCTTTTGATTGATGAATGCTTCTAGGAATTTATTTGAAGGAAATATTCAAGTAAGTGCACAAAAATTTATGTGCAGTATATTTATCATAATTTTTTTAAGATTTTATTTCTATTTATTATTTTTATTTTAGAGAGAGAGTCCATGTGCATGCAAGCTGGGGAGAAGTGTGGGGAGCAGGGAGAGAGAGAGAGAGTGAGAATCTTAAGAAGTCTCCACACTCAGCATGGAACGGGACACGGGACTTGATCCGATGACCCTAGGATCATGACCTAAGCTGAAATCAAGAGTCAGACACTCAACCAACTAAGCCACTCAGGTGCCCTTTAAGATTTTATTCTTAAACAATATCTACCCTCAATGTGGGGCTCCAACTCACAACCCAGAGATCAAGAGTAGTACGCTCTACCGACTGAGCCACCCAGGCACTCCCATAGTCTTTTATAATAGCAAAATTGAACAACTTTACTGTCCAACTAATTGACTTAATAATGGTAAATTTGTTTTTGCAACAACTTGCTTACCTCTGATTGCATCTCCACAATCTATCTCAGTGTCAGGTCCGTATATGAATATTTATTAAATGAATGAACAAATAAATATAGTAGGTATTCTATGGACATTAAGAATGATGATACATATTTACTTTTATTGAAATTTAAAGCTATCTGTGAGCTATTATTATTATTATTTTTAATAAATGCAGTTTTATTAATATTCATATTTTTTCAAGACACCATGATAGGGTGATCAATAAGAAATGTTCAAACACAGGATAACATTCTCTAGGAGATGGGGAATGAAAATAGAGTTTTCAAGAGGTAAGAAGCTTTTTCCCATTTTTTTTTAAGTTGATATTAGGTATCAAATTAAATCATTCTGTTCTATATACTTTAAGAAGTGATGTTAGAGTTTCATTTTATTTTTTTTAATGTTTATTTATTTATTTGGTGGGGGGAGCAGAGAGAGAGAGAGAGAGAATCCCAAGCAGGCTCTGCAATGTCAGCACAGAGCCCGATGCAGGGCTCAACCCCACAAACCATTTGATCATAACCTAAGAGTCAGACACCTAACCAACTGAGCCACCCAGGTACCTCAAGTTTCATTTTAATCTATCAATATTTATAATACACAAGAAATAACATAGTTTTCAACTTATTAAATTAAATGAGTAACTACAATGGAGGAATCTGAAGGACAGTATCTTAACCAAGTGACCAAAGTTAACAGACCAACAATGGGATGTGAGATGTTATTAAGAGGAAAAGTATACCTGGGGTGCCTGGGTGGCTCAGTCAGTTAAGTGTCCAACTTCGGCTCAGGTCATCATCTCATGGGTTGAGTTTGAGCCCCGCATTGGGCTATCTGCTGTCAGTGCAGAGCCTGCTTCAGATCCTCTGTCTCCCTCTCTCTGCCCCTCCCCCACTCGCTTGTGCGTTTCTTTCTCTCTCTCTCTCTCAAAATAAATAAACATTAAAAAAAAAAGAGGACAGGCACCTGGGTGGCTCAGTCAGTTAAGCATCTGACTTCGGCTCAGGTCATGATTTCATGGGTCTGTGAGTTCGAGCCTCGTGTCAGGCTCTGTGCTAACAACTCAGAGCCTAGACGCTGTTTCAGATTCTGTGCCTCCCTCTCTCTCTGCCCCTCCCCTACTCTCACTCTGTCTGTCTGTCTGTCTCTCTCTCTCTCAAAAATAAATAAAACTTTTTTAAAAAAGGGGGAAAAGCATATCAACAAAAGAAAGGAGAAAAACGATGTGATCATTTCAATAGATGCAGAAAAAGCATTTGACAAAGTACAATATCCATTCATGATAAAAACCCTCAACAAAGTAGGTCTAGAGGGAATATACCTTAACACAATAAAGTCCATACATAAAAAACTCACAGCTAACAGCTTCCTCAATGGTGAAAACCTGGGAGCTTTTCCCCTAAGATCAGGAATGAATAAGACAAGGGTGTCCACTCTCACCACTTTATTCAACATATTACTGGAAGTCCTAGCCATGGCAATCAGACAACAAAAAAAAAAATAAAAGCCATCCAAATTGGTAAGGAAAAAGTAAAAATTTCACTATTTTCCAATGAAATGATACTATATATAGAAATCTCTACAAACACCACCAAAAAACTACTAGAACTGATACATTAACTCAGTAAGGTCTCAGGATACAAAATCAATATACAGAAATCTGTTGCATTTCAATGCATTAATAATGAAGTAGCAGAAATTGAAATTAAAAAAACAATCCCATTTACAATAGCACCAAAAATAATAAAATATCTAGAATTAAACTTAACCAAGGAGTTGGAAGACCTATACTCTGAAAACTTTGAAATACTGATAAAAGAAACTTAAGATGACAGAAACAAATAGAAAGATATTCCATGCTCATGGATTGAAAGAACAAATATTGTTAAGTTGTCCATACTAGCCAAAACAGTTTACAGGATAAATGCAGTCCCTATCAATCCATTTAATGCAATCTCTATCAAAATGCCAACAGCATTTTTCACAGAACTAGAACAAATTATCCTAAAATTTGTATGCAACAACAAAAGACCCTGAATATCCAAAGCAGTCTTGAAAAAGAAGAGCAAAACTGGAGGTATAACAATCCCAGATATCAAGACACACTACAAAGGTATAGAAATCAAAACAGGAGGGTACTGGCACAAAAATAGATCAATGCAACAGAATAGAGAGGCCAGAAACAAACCTGTGATTATATCGTCAACTAATCTTTGACAAAGGAGGCAAGAGTATGCTTTGGGAAAAAGCCTCTTCAACAAATGGTATTGGGAAAACTGGACAACTACGTGCAAAAGAATGAAACTGAACCACTTTTTTACACTATACACAAGAATAAACTCAAAGTGGATTAAGGACCTAAATATGAGACCTGAAACCATAAAAATCCTAGAAGAAAGTACAGGGAATAATTTCTCTGTCAATGGCTGTAGCAACATTTTTCTAGATATGTCTTCTTGAGGCAAGGGAAACAAAAGCAGAAATGAGCTATTAGGAATATACCAAAAAAAAAAAAATCTTCTGCACAGCAAACAATCAACAAAACTAAAAGACAACTCACTGAATGGGAGAAGATATTTGCAAAAGATATCTCTGATATCTGATATATATTTTGGATACTAACCACTCTAATTTTGGGTTAGTATCCAAAATATATAAAGAACTTATACAACGCAACACCTAAAAAACATATAATAAATAATCCAATTTAAAAATGTTCAGGGGTGCATGGGTAGCTCCATCAGTTAAGTGTCTGCCTTCAGATCAGGTCATGATCTCATGGTTTGTGAGTTAGAGCCCCATATCAGGCTCTGTACTGTCTGCACAGAGCCCGCTTCACATCCTCTCTTCCCTTCTCTCTCTGCCCCTCCCCACTTGCATGCTCTCTCTCTCTCTAAAAAAAAAAAAAAAAAAAAAACTTAAACTTTAAAAAAATGTGCAGAAGACATAAACAGACATTTCTCCGAAGAAGATCTACAGATGGCCAGCAGATACATGAAAAGATGCTTAGTATCACTCATCACCAGGGAAATGCAAATCAAAACCACTTGTCAGAATGGCTAAAATCAATAACACAAGAAACAACAGGTGTTGGTGAGGATGTGGAGAAAAAGGAATCCTCTTGCATTGTTGGTGGGAATGTAAACTACTGCATCCTCTGTGGAAAACAGTATGGAGTTTCTTCAAAAAATTAATAATAGAATTACCACATGATCCAACAATTTCACTATTGGGTATTTACCCCCAAAATGTGTAAACACTGGGGTGCCTGGGTGGCTCAGTCGGTTAAGTGTCCAACTTTGGCTCAGGTAATGATCTCTCAGTTAGTAGGTTCAAGCCCCGCTTGGGGTCTGTGCTGACAGCTCAGAGCCTGAAGCCTACTTTGGATTCTGTGTCTCCCTCTCTCTCTGACCCTCCTCCACTTATGCTCTGTCTCTGTCTCTCTCTCTCAAAAATAAATATTTTTTTTAAGAATATGAAAACACTAACTCAGGAAGACATATGCACCCTTATGTTTATTGCAGTATTATTTGCAATAGCCAAATTATGGAAGCAGCCCAAGTGTTCATCGATAGATGAATGGATAAAGAAGATGTGAGATATATAGATAGATAGAGATATATATTAGAATATTATTAGATAATGGAATATTATTCCTCCATAAAAAGGAATGAAATCTTGGGGCGCCTGGGTGGCTTAGTTGGTTAAGCGTCCAACTTCGGCTCAAGTCATGATCTCACAGTTCATGGGTTCGAGCCCTGCGTCAGGCTCTGTGCTGACAGTTCAGAGCCTGGAGCCTGTTTCAGATTCTGTGTCTCCCTCTCTCTCTGCCCCTCCCCTGTTCACGCTCTGTCTCTGTCTCAAGAATAAATAAACATTAAAAAAAAAAAAAGGAATGAAATCTTGCCATTTGCAACAACATGGATGGATCTAGAGAGTGTAATGCTGACTAAGTCAGTCAGAGAAAGACAAATACCACATGATTTCATTCATATGTGTAATTTAAGAAATAAAACAAATGAACAAAGGAAAAAAGAGACAAACCAAAAAACATACTCTTAACTATAGAGAACAAACTGATAGTTACCAGAGGGGAGGTGGGTAGGTGGATGGGTGAAATAGGTGAAGGAGATGAAGAGTATACTCATCATGATCAGCACCGAATGATGTATAGAGTTACTGAATCCCTATATTGTACACCTGAAACTAATATAACGCTGTATGTTAACTATACTGGAATTAAAATAAAATTTTATTTTTTTAAGTAGACTCCATGCCCAATGTGAGGCTTGAACTCACGGTCCTGAGATCAAGAGTCACATGCTGTACCGTCTGAACCAGCCAGGCACACCCCCCTCCTTAAAGAAAATTTAAAAAGAAAGAAAAAGAAAGAAAGAAAGAAAGAAAGAAAGAAAGAAAGAAAGAAAGAAAGAAAGAAAGAAAGAAAGATTACAAAACTACATGGATAGTGTCAAGTATACTTAAAAAAAAAAAAAAAACCCACAAATGACACACCATCTCATGTTTGTATAAAAAAGCTTGTGTATGTGTATCCACAGAAAAAAAAGGCTAGGAAGATATATACCAAAACATAAACCGTGGTTCTTTCTAAATGGTGAGATGTTAGGTGTTTTTTGCATTCTTTTTTATTCCTTTAAAGAATGTCCAGATTTTTTAAATGAGCACTTATTACTTCTTTATGAGAAAAAGAAAATGAATTAAAAAAATTTTAACAACAAACATTGCTCTTTATGAATGTATGTGCTATTGAAACATACATACATGAAAGCATGAACTACTTTGCAGTTTTACACATCTTGCCTGGATAACCTGAAGATGACAAATCCTTATAGCAACTTGCTGCGAGGAAAACTCAAAGACTTTTCAAAGAAAATACAGAGAGAAAAGTCACAGAGAACAAAGGGAATGGGGAGCCAGCCAGAGTCTGACTTTCTGGTGTCCCCTCATTCCAGTGTGGAACTTGGAGGACTCTGTTACTACTGAATTGGAAGCCAGCCTTCTGGGTCATTATGAAGGTAGGCTTGTAAAGGTAGGAGGATAAAATATGTTATTTACAGTATGTTGGTTTGATTTATAACTTTTAGATATTTAGACACATGGTACATGGCTCTTCATTTGTATTCTTGCCATGGGTTTCACAAATGTTAGGGACAGGCCAGGAGGCAGAGAACAAAAGTAAATAGACCAGTTTGTCATCTGACGAACACTAAATGTCATATGCAGGCATCTACAGAACAGTGTAGATGGTACTCTCTAACCTCACGGACAGCTTAGACCTATATCTACATCTACAGCTTCCCATAGGCTCGCTGGTATCATCTGGACTCTCTGTGACTATGTGAAGCAGAGAACCAGTGGTGAAACGTCTAGAATATACCCAGTACATTGGTGGAAGCAACGTTTATTAAGGAGCAATTGACAGGCCATGCACCTCCTCAAAATGGACAAGAGGATTCCCAAGCCCTCAGGGTCTAGAGGCATGGAGATACCTGGGACTTATGTGGAAAAGAAAAACTTCCATCCAGTTTGCTAGAAAACACTGCTTCCTGGTAGCCCTGGTTTGAGACTACTCAGAGAGTTCAAGGCAGAGTCAAACATAATAACACAAAAAAATTCATAGAAAAGGCAATGTAAATATATTCTAAATATATGAAATATATACATTCATATATGTAAACAGATAGGTAAGCCTATATGTATATAGGTTCACAATAAGAAAAAAATTAAAGCATGCTTTTCACATTCCCATTATCAAAGATCAAATGATTTGATAATATGCAGCATTAGGTTTGATGTAAGGCAATCATCAAACTCATGCATTTTTGATGGAAGTGCAAAGTGATACATACTCTTTGAAGTTATGTTTTGGCAACATTCAGCAAAGAACAAAAAGGACATTGTCTTTGACACAGCTCTTTCAGTTCAAGAAATTTATCAGATACACACCTGCTTGTATGTGTGTACAAAGCAATTTGCACAATACATATGTGGTCACAGCAGAAGATTGGAAATAACCTGAAAGTTCATTAATAAGTTACTACTTAAGTAAATTGAGCTATTGGAAATAACCTGAAAGTTTATTAATAAGTTACTACTTAAGTAAATTAGGCCTCATCCATCCAGTAGAAGCTACATGACTCTAACAAAAGAAATACGCTGCTTTACAAATTGCCCCAAAGATAGTATTGGGACAACTGGAAAAATCTTTATTTGGACTGTGTATTAGATAATAATATTGTATCAATATTAAATTTCCCAAATTTGATCATTGTATCAGGGCTAGGTAAGAGAACGTCCTTGTTCTTAGGAGATACACAAATGAGTATTTAGGGATAAAAATATCTACAACTCACTGTGAAATGGTTCAGCAATCATAATTTTAACAATAACAACAATGATCAAAATTATATACATACAGAGACAGAATGCAGTTACGGCAAAATGTTAATTGATGAATCTAGGTGAAAGGCATACAAAAGTTCATTTTACTATTCTTGGGGCGCCTGGTGGCTCAGTTGGTTAAGGGTCTGACTCTTGATTTCGGTTGTGGGATCAAGCCCAAGTCTGGCTCTGTGCTGACAGCTCAGAGCCTACTTGGGATTCTCTCTCTCTCTCTTTCTCTCTCTCTCTGACTCTCACTCTCTCAAAATTAATAAATTTTTTTAAAAAAGAGTTCATTTTACTATTATTGTAACTTTTCTGAATATTTGAACTTTTAAGGAAAGAAACAGTTTAAAAAGAAAGAAACAGAGGTACAGAGCAGTCTACTGTGTTACCTTTTGGGAAAAATGCATATGCCTTTGGAAGCAAACAGAAGAAACTGATACTACTGGTTGCTCCGGGAAGGGGAGTTCCTCTGGGGGATGTGGTCAGAGGGAGGTTTATTATATTGTGTACCTGACTGTACTACTGGGACTAAATTTTTTTTTTTTTTTTACCTTGTGTGCATATCCTCTATTCAAAATGAGAGAGAAGAACAAGTTATTTAAAAATCAAACACAGGGGCGCCTGGGTGGCTCAGTCGGTTGAGCGGCCGACTTCGGCTCAGGTTATGATCTCGCGGTCCGTGAGTTCGAGCCCCGCGTCGGGCTCTGTGCTGACAGCTCAGAGCCTGGAGCCTGTTTCAGATTCTGTGTCTCCCTCTCTCTGACCCTCCCCCGTTCATGCTCTGTCTCTCTCTGTCTCAAAAATAAACGTTAAAAAAATTAAAAAAATAAAAATAAAAAGCAAACACAACTACTAACTAAAAGATACTAATTCACTTCCACTGTACAAATGATTATGGAAACTATCACTTTTCCTAATCCATTTTAGGCATTTCTATGTACCCTGATCAAAATCAGTCAATATCATTTTTTTTAAATGAAGAGCAGAACAAAAAGCTGCTGCCCAGAGAAAGTCACTGTTAATATTTTCCTGTCACCTTGTAGTCTTTTTCTCCCACACACATTTTTTAACATAGTCAAGATCCTACTTAATATATAATTTTATGATTTCCCTTTGTTTTTGTTTTAATATTGTGTCAAACATCTCATGTCCTTAAAAACTCTTTGGACAACAAGTTTGTTTGTTTTTTGATTTTTTTAATGTTTATTTATTTTTGAGAGAGAGACAGAGTGTGAGTGGGGTAAGAGCAGAGAGAGAGGGAGACACAGAATCTGAAGCAGGCTCCAGGCTCTGAGCTGTCAGCACAGAGCTGGATATGGGGCTTGAACTCACATCCTTGAGATCAGGAGTCACATGCTCTACTGACTGAGCCAGCCAGGCACCCCACGGACAACAGTTTTGATAGCTGCATAATGTACTATCCTATGATACCTTGTAATTTAATGATTCCCTATTGGACCTTCCGGTTGTTTGCCCTTTTTTTTCTATTATAAGTAAATGTGCAGTGAACATAATTACTTAAAATTCTTCATCTGCATTTCAGTTATTTCCTTAAGCTTGATTTCTATCACAGAAACTACTGGGTTGTGGGATAATAACACATTTAAACACTCTTGAGACATATTATCAAATTCCTTTCTCAAAAGATTGTTCCAGCTGCTTCTTGCAGCGCCAAGGACCTTCTTGAACTTGTGGGGACAGGAGCCTCCCTCACAGCGAACTGGACTAGAAGTCAGGAGAGCTGGTCTATGGTCCCTGCTCTGCCACAAATCACCTTTGTGATCCTGAGAAAGATATTTAAAAAAAAAAAAAGTTTTTTTTTTTTTAAATATGTGTAGACCTTACTTTTTTTTTTTTTTAATTTTATTTTTAAGTAATCTCTACACGCACCATGGGGCTCGAAATCACAAATTCAGATCAAGAGTCACATGCGCTACCAACTGACCTAGCCAGGCACCCCAATGTGTTTTTTAAATCAGTTTCACATTTCTTTTTAAACCTCACAACCACCTCCCTGAAATAACAAGGAGGTATTATTCCCATTGGAAAGATCAGAAAGCAAGGCTCAAAATGGTTAAGTGATTTTTCCAGGGTCGGACCTGGTAAATGACATGAAATGTACAACTTCTGGTTCCTATTTCAGGATAATTTCCATTATCTCACACTGCCTCTTTCTTTCTTTTCAACTTGTCAGGCAATCATTTTGGATCTCAAGGTAGGAATTGTTCTGTGCTTCTCAGATTTCACCTTACACACAAATTGCCTGAGGAACCTTGTTAAAATGCAGATTCTAATCAATAGATCGGGGTAGTGTCTAAGATTGTGCATTTCTAACAAACTCCTGGATCATACAGGGCTGCTGGTTTGTGGACCTCGCTTTGTATACGTGCTGCCGAAGCAAACACTGGACCTCCCTTTGAATAGCAAAATACAAGACAGTCTTTTACACTCCTTTTGGCAAAAATATTGCATATTTGTGTATTTTTCATGTAGGATAAAATTGTATCATATATAAAAGCCATTCATCATATAGAATTCACCAGGTTCCACACTGTATCCATCAGTGGATGAGGATCAATAACTAACTACAGCCTGGATTCCATAATTTTCTGCAAGTTTCACGTAATAAAGCTTTTAAAAGTTAAGTCTAATAAAGAAGTTCTTCAAAACCAAGAATCTGGATTGCAGGAGCAGTCCAGTACTGAGCATGACATTTGGCTGGAAAAGCAAAAGCTTTCTTGTGTGGATACACAAGAAATTAACTAAGAACTCCAGGGTGCCTGACTAAATACTGGCAAGGGAGAGCATTCCAGGAAGGGGATACAGGCTTGGAAAAGCAAAGGAAATAGGAATGGGTCAAATGTTTTAGGGACAATGACTAGACTCATTTGGGAGGAATGCATAATTTATGAAGGGAGATAAGTGCAACTCCAGGTCAGATTTTTATAGCTTGTAGATAGATGCTTGGTTGAATTTAGATCTTTGTTTAATAGTACAGAGGTATTTGCCACTGAAAGCTTTTGAGTGAAGGAATGATAGAAAAGGTGTTAGAAAGGTACATCTTCAGAGGGCAGTGACTAGAACGTTAAAAGGCCAAGTCCATATTTAGGTGTGAGAGAATGGCAGTGCGAGTGAATATGAGTAGGTACAGATACATTAGATGTTGTGAGAAAAACAATATATGTTGATTGTATTGGTTAATTACATGTGGCAAGTGATGGAAGAGATTTAGGTGAATCTTTGAAGTTCCAAGGCTGGATCATAGGAAAGTAATGGTACCATCAGCAAAAATTGGGATGTCAGGAGGTAAGTAAACTACATAAATAACCACAACAACAATTGCCCACACCAACTTTAATATCGTGGCATGGCCCAGAATGCTATGATCGCAATAGCAGAAGGAAGGTTATTTTGAAATAATTTTGCCTGAATCATCTGATTATTAGTTAAAATTCTGGGGTTTTTTTGGGGGGGAGGGGTAATGCTTACTTATTTTTGAGTGGGGGAAGGGGCAGAGAGAGAGGGAGACAAAGGATCTGAAGCCAGCTGTGTGTTGACAGCAGAGAGCCTGACGCAGGGCTCAAACTCTCGAACCGTGAGGTCATGACCTGAGCCAAAGTTGGACACTTAACTGACTGAGCCACCCAGGCACCCCAATGAAAATTCTGTATTTTGATGGAAAAGGGCTTATACTTGGTTTTCCAGGAGTGGTGGGTATGCCTAAATTTTTGCCTCCTTGCTACCCATCCTAACAATTGTCACAGTTAACACAGTTGACTAGGAGTAGAAGGAAATTAGTATGCTTGAATCAGGACCAAACTGGGGTTCCAAATCAAAAGGGGGCGGCACCATAAATTCCTGCTTTCTGCCTGCTCTCAGCACAAATCAGTACATAAAGGCACTAATCTAATTCTGATTTTATCCTGATTTAGTGCAGTCCACTGGAAACTTCCTTTCTGGAATCTGAAATTCTTTATAACTGAGTTCAGCTCACAAATGCACTGGCTTTGTTGCCTTATAGAGGCCTTGATGCCCTCAGAATAGCAGAGTTATTTGTAGCAAAGGGCAGACCTTTGTACTCCATTGGCAGCTTCTGCTCAGTAGAGGTTGTGGGAGCCTGAGAGGAAGAAGCCCAGACATGTATGCAATTTCCTCCCCTGTTCAATTCACTCCATTGTCTTTTTGGTGGTTTGACCTCTTATGACAATTGTAAGGTGTCTTGGAAAATTCTGAGATATAATTCATAGCTCTTGCTGTACAGAGAGAAGATTTTTAACTAAAATGAAAGCAATAATAGAACTGTTTTTTCAAAGAGGGTTGGGTTTTGTTTAAGCTACATGTCTTCATCAAATTCCAACTGGGATAGTCTCGTGTGGATTTTTTTTCTTCTCACTTCTTATCACAGATAATAAGAATTTGTAGGACACCCACTCTGTTTAGAGTGCAATAATATGCCATTGTTTAGAGTTCAAAACAAGATGCTAATTCAACAACCCCAATTAAAGAGGTTTCTTTCCCCGTTGTAGTGGCCATTTTTATCTGAGAAATTGACTGTATTTCAGTGGTAGAATTATGTGGTATAATATAGCATGATTTATCATAAATTTGCAGTTTACTATGAAATGAGATGGGGCAGTGATCTGCAGCCAACAGAAAAGGGTTTATCTCCATTCCTCCCCTCTCTGGAGTGAGAGATGTTCCAAGCCTGAAGGAAACACAGATGCAACATCACCATCTGGCACGGCAAGGTGTGTGATGTGTTCTCAGGATCATTCTGTTTTTGTCTGGTTGTAAAAACTTGCCCTGTGTTTTTATTACTCAATCACTTCTTGAGCTGGTAAGCCTGGTATAGGCCCAGAAATTAGTTCAGGTATGTCTTTAACCACAGGATAGCCTTAGCAAATTAGGCAACTGATTCAGAGTAACTGATTGTTTCAACCACAGTCACACAGCAGGAAGATCACAAAACCAAATAAGTGCCCTCTATCTTGTATAAGAACAAATGCGCACAGAAAGAGAAGATAAATCTCTGCCGGAAACCAGCTAGATTTCATTTGTTACTTCAGCTGTTTGGCAAGATCTTTTCGACACATGCTTTTTAGAAGGTTTTTGGGTTGTTTTTTTTTTTTAAATCTATGGAACTGGCTGAGTTTTTTGAAATGTCACTTCATCTTGACATTTGGAATGATGATTAAAGCTTAGCTTACTGGCGGTGTCCAAACACAAGATGAAGGGAAGGATTTCGGTAAAATCTCTGGATGATTTGGGCCAAAAAGAACTCTTGGTAATCTGGGGCCCATTTCTGTTGTGTTTCACTTTCAGTAATGGGGTAACAGGGTCAGAGACTAAACAATGTGTGTCGCTTCAAGCTTTGCATTTACCTTTCGGGATTTTGTCCTAAATATTTCAGAATATCTGATTTATTAAGTTTCATAGAGTCGAAATATCATTTGAGGGTAACATAGCTTTTACTTATGTTTATAAAATTAAATCCATTGGCATCAAAACCTTAAACTATTAATTTTTACGTCCCTAGAAACGTGGTTTAAAATGTTCAGTATGATATGAATATATCCCTATTTGATTCTTTCCTCATCTTGCAGTTAATATAAGGGTATCATAGAAGGTAGTTTCAGCATCAAGAGCAAACTGAAATTTTAATGGAGGTTATTATAAATCCACATGCAGTTGTAAGAAATAATACAGTGAGATCCCTTGTACATTTTCCCAGGTGCCCCAGTGTTTATAATTTCTTTTTTTTTTTTTTTTTGCATGTTTTCATTTATTTTTGAGAGAGAGAGAGAGAGAGAGCAAGCCAGGGAGGGGCAGAGAGAGAGAGAGACACACACACACAGAATCTGAAGCAGGCTCCAGGCTCTGAGCTGTCAGCACAAAGCCTGATGGGGGCCTGAACTCATGAACCACAAGATCATGACCTGAGCTGAAGTCAGACACTCAACTGACTGAGCCACCCAGGTGCCCCAGTGTTTACAGTTTCTAAAATTGTAGTACAAATTGGGGTATTGGCATTGATTCAATCCAGCGACCTTATTTGTATTTCCCTAGTATGTGTGTTTGTGTGCTCATTTACACCACATTATCATCTGTATAGTTTTGTGTACTTAGCACACATACTAAGATATACACAGTGCCATCACCATAGGGATTCCTTATGTTGCTTTTAAATAACTACACACACTTCCCCTCCACCCATCCAAACTGTATTAGGTTTTAACCCATCAAGTAGTTCTTCACATAGATGGGAAAGCCAGTATATATAGTGATTAATACATTAAGTCCCACTGCCTGAGTTTCAATCCTGGCTCTGCCACCACATTAAATAACTTATCTACCTGACCTTATTCAAGCCTCACAAAAGCCCTGTGAGATAGACACTCTTGTCCTGTTTTTTGTTTTTTTTTTTAATTTTTTTTTCAACGTTTATTTATTTTTGGGACAGAGAGAGACAGAGCATGAACGGGGGAGGGTCAGAGAGAGAGGGAGACACAGAATCGGAAACAGGCTCCAGGCTCTGAGCCATCAGCCCAGAGCCTGACGCGGGGCTCGAACTCACGGACCGCGAGATCGTGACCTGGCTGAAGTCGGACGCTTAACCGACTGCGCCACCCAGGCGCCCCTTTTGTCCTGTTTTAAATGAGGAAACTGAGCCTTAGAGAAATGAAAGGCAACATAGGGGGTGCCGGGGTGGCTCAGTCGGTTGAGCGAATGACTCTTGATTTGGGATCAGGTCACGACCTCAGGGTTTGTGAAATCAAGCCCCATGATGGGCTGTATACTGTCAGTGCAGAGCCTGTTTGGGATTCTCTGCCTCTCTCTCTCTCTCTCTCTCTCTCTCTCTCTCTCTCTCTCTCTCTCTCTCTCAAAAATGAATAAATAAACATTTAAAGAAGAAAAGAAATATATATATACACACACACGTATGTAAAGGCAATACAGTAATTGCCTAGAGTAACATACACATTTGAATTAACATTCAAACCCACATCCATCTGACCCCAAAAGCCATGCTTTTTCACAGCAGAAAACATATTAATTTCACGTGTTCCAGTTAGACAGTGTGCTGGTTAACCATTTGTTCCAGCCTCAAACTCACAATTCTAGTCCCAGCTTTGTGATGCAAAACACAATTCTCTTTTGCCAAGTTTGTTCTTCATAGGTTCTGCCAATAGGAGGTGCTGGGGAACAGATCACTTGCTCTTTCCTATTTGTTTCCTGTTTGTATCAATGCCACCTTGCAAACAGCTCTTCACCCTGACAATGGCAGTTCCTTCTAGTAGCCACAGTTAATTCCAGTCTGCAGGTGGTCCACATTCCCAGAATTGGCTCCATTGCAGTCCTCAGTGATACCACACCATCCAACCACGACCCCACTTCAGAGATCTGGCTCCCAGTAACTCTGGGAGTTACTGAGGAGCCTCCTTCTAGTTTCAGAGGCATCTTAAATCTTCAGTCTCTGCCCTCTGAGCATCTAAATTTTAGTATTCCAGCCTCTCACTTTGTTCCTCCCCATCCTGAAGTTACTACTTCTATGATTATCTTAATGTTCTCTTCTTGTGTTTCTAGGTCTCCAGCACTTGATAAACAGCTCTTTATATTAAATAATGGGTCAATGATTTACTTATTCCAGTTGTTTATTAAATGAATTATTTATTAAAATAATTGGTATAGTTTCTGACTCCTGATTGGGCCCTGGCTGATACAAGTAGCTAGCTCATATTTTGGAAATTCATTTGTGAGATTGACAAAGAGTGTAGCAAGATTATTTGGCAAATAGGACGTTATAATTTTAACAAAAAATATTTGAAATTTTAAAATATGGCAAAAAGATGACAGTGCATCTGTTATTTCAGTGTCACACCGTCATTGTCTAACAGACCTACCCACAGATTATATTCTTCTCTACTGCAATGCACCTGTGTTTAACTTACTATTTATTATTGCTTAGAGCCCACATTCTATGAAATTAGACATAAACTTGTAGAAGATTGGTAAGTGGCAAATGTTTTTTCTTTAAAAAAAATTTTTTTTATTTTTTGAGAGAGAAAGAGTGTGAGCAGGGGAGGGACAGAAAGAGAGGGAGACACAGAATCCGAAGCAGGCTCCAGGCTCTGAGCTATCAGCACAGAGCCCAATGCCAGGCTCAAACCCACAAATCATGAGACCATGACCTGAGCCAAAGTAGGACACTTAACCAACTGAGCCACCCAGGCACCCCTGGCAAATTATTTTTCTAGAGTAGAGCTATAAATAATTTCTGTTTGGTGGAAAAAGTAATCTCAAAGGTTATAGTATTTTTAATGTTTATTTATTTTTGAGAGAGAAAGAGAGAGTAGGGAAAGTGAGGGAGAGGCAGAGAGAGAGAGGGAGAAAGAATCCCAAGCAGGCTCTGTGCTGTTAGCACAGAGGGGCTCAAACCCATGACCTGCGAGACCATGACCTGAGCTAAAACTAAGAATCCGACACTTAAGTGACTGAGCCACCCAGGTGCCCCTCAAAGGTTATAGTTTTATTATCCTACAGGGCATTCAGCACGTTGTTGTTTTTTTTTAATTAATGGGTTTTACTTTTTTTAGCAGTTTTAGATTTACAGATAAGCTGAACAGATAGTACAGACAGTTTAATGTATCCTCTCTCTCTTTTACTCAACTTCCAATGTTTCCCCTATTAATAATATCATGCTTCATGTGGAACATTTGTTACAACTGATGAACCAATATTGATCCATTATTATTAACTAGAACCCATAGTTTACCTTGTGGTTCATTCTTTGTGTTGTACATTCTATGGAATTTAACAATGTGTAGTGTCACTTACCCACCATTCATGTATCATATGGAATGATTTCACTGCCCTACAAGTCTCCTGTGCCTTACCTATTCAACCTGACCACCTCGCCTGAATCCCTGCGAACCACTGCTCTTTTTTTTCTATAATAATATTTAGTACTTTTTATTTGTATTAATTTAATGAGTTTTTCTCCAAAATTATTAAATTAATATGTGTATATCCAAGGCATAACATAATGCAAAAATATGAGAGGCAGAAGTTCATCTGCATCTTCTATCTCTCATTTCTAGTCTTACTCCTCTTCCTGGAGAGAACCATGTATCTCAGGTGTGCATTCTTCCCAAGTTTTCTTCCGGTTTTCACAAAATGGGAGTGCTTGTGTGTGTAAGAACCACTGATCTTTTGGGGTGCCCAGGTGGCTAAGTCAGTTAAGCGTCTGACTTTGGCTCAGGTCACAATCTCACGGTTTGTGAGTTCAAGACCTGCATTGGGCTCTGTGCTGACACCTCAGAGCCTGGAGCCTGCTTTGGATTCTGTGACTCCCTGTCTCTCTACCCCTCCCTCACTCATGCTCTATCTCTCTCTCTCTCTCAAAAATGAGTAAACATTTAAAAAAAAAAAAAAAGAAGAACCACTGATCTTTTTATTGTCTCTACAGTTTGCCTTTTTCCAGAATGCCATATGTTTGGAATCATATAGTATGTAGCCTTTTCAGTATGGCCTCTTTCATTTAGTAAAATGCATTTAAGGTTTCCCCATGTCTTTTTGTGTCATTTCTTTTTAGTGCTAATATTCCCTT
The DNA here is from genome assembly GCF_022079265.1 of Lynx rufus. NCBI lineage: Eukaryota > Metazoa > Chordata > Mammalia > Carnivora > Felidae > Lynx > Lynx rufus. Next base: position 123,977,497 of record NW_025814823.1, on the reverse strand, counting down.
GTATGGATATATCACTTTATTTTTCCATTCACCTCTTGAGGGTCATCTTGATTGTTTCCAAGTTTTGGTACTTACAAATGAAGTTGCTGTAAATATTTGTGTGTAGGTTTTTGTGTGGACATGAATTTTCAATTCATTTATGATTGCTGGATCACATGGTAAGGGTACATTTAACCTTGTGAGAAACTGCCAAACTGTCTTCCAAAGTGGCTGTACTATTTTGCATTCCCATGAAGTTTTAAAAGAAAATGTAATTAAAAAAAAATTAGATGGGGGTGGGGCACCTGGGTGGCTCAGTCGGTTGAGCGCCCTACTTCATCTCAGGTCATGATATCACGGTTGGTGGGTTCGAGCCCCGCATCGGGCTCTGTGCTGACAGCTCAGAGCCTGGAGCCTGCTTCGAATTCTGTGTCTCCCTCTCTCTCTGCTCCTCCTCTGCTCATGCTCTGTTTCTCTCTCTGTCAAAAATAAATGAACATTTAAAAAAAAAATTAACAAAACAAAACAAAACCCCAACATTTAACTTGGCAATCTTTCTTTCATAAACCACATATATTCAGTCTCTTGAATTCTCCTATGAACCAGTTTTACCATCTTGATGGTGCCCCAATTAACAAGGTAAATAAATATTCAACATGTGCTCACTTAAATGTTCGTATTAAAGGCCAGTTTTCACCTTTTAAAAATTTTACTTTGACAATAAGAGCCAATGATATTTCCTACATGGAAGATGGCCCTACTGATTAACCATAGGAAGAAAACCCTTTCGTCTTTTTTCTAAGTTATGGTAATGACCTTCACAGTCACACTCAGATTCCTCAGGGTCAACTCACGTGTAAACTGGCTCAGCAACCCTATTAAAGGGTAATATTTTATAAGTGCGAAAGAGTAGCTGGTGAACATTCCAGTGAACTGATCCATAGATTCGTTAAAATAAACAAAAAAAAAATGTTTCAACTTGAAAACCAATTACTAGATAAATGCTAAGTCACCCTGGTATAAATCTGATTAAAGTGAATTTTTCAAGTCATACAGTCTCCATTTTTCTATATATTTTTAATTTGGTGGCTTCTGTTAAAGGAGAAGATTGAAATCAACCCTCTGCAACTAGGTCTTAGACTTATCTTTAAGAAATAGAATCCTCACAGTGTTTTGAGGCCTACTGGCCGAATTCTGACACTGCACAGAACTTCCCCAGGCGTAGAGACAGAGTAGAATTACGAGTCTGGTAGGCAGGGAGGCTAGGGTGTGTGGTTTGAATGTCAAGGGCATTCTCGGGCTTGCTGCAAACCTCATGCTGATTCGTCCATTCTCAGACTTTTGAGCTGAAGCCTACTTCTCTGCAGTCTCAAGTTATTCCAGACCGTGTATAGAATGATTTTCTCTCTTCACCTTCCTCAGATGTGGAGCTCCAGCAGCGGCTGGCACTGTGCACACATAACCTGCACGCCACACATCCCCCCCTCCGTTAATGTAAAGGCCCCAACATAAACATTAGTTCTCATGAGTGTTCCAAGGATTTTAAAGGGTTTGGTGTTGTAAAAAAATATTTAGTCAGCTCGTGACAGCTACAATCCTGCTCCTGTTTCAGCTTTTAAAAAAAGAAGAAGGAAGAAATAAAAAAAAGGAAACCATACTCATTTCTTCCTTCCACAGCTCAGTGACGTTCCAAAAAGTAGAAAGAATCCCTTAGCTTGCCTCACTGGTAGAAATGCCTGGTTGGGACATTCCTTTGGCCACTTTAGCTGAAAGCTGCATACCTCGGGGACTGAAGCATCCCTGCTTTAGTCTCCTGTCTGAGAACTGACTGAGAACTGTCTACAAAGATAGGAGAACTTTGTGCAAAACCCCCGGAGAAAGCAACCCCAAACCACACCTGACCCCAGATGGAGGCCGCATTCCCAGAGAGAAAACACAGCCACTGAGATAGTGGAACCACTCAGGATCCCTTTTTATTTTGACTGTTGAACAGGTAATTACTGTCTTAGGAGTGTTTGTTTCCAACATATAGAAGGAAACTCTTTTACCTGGTGAAATGGGGCAGTTGTCATTATGACACACTATGGTAACCTTCTCCAAGAAGACATCCTTGCAAGCGAAGGAAACTGCCCTATAGGAAACGGAAAAGTTGACCAGTCCTTTTTTATCTAGGATACTCATGTTCCTGGCCCTTTTGCTACAGTAGTTTGTGCTTAATTCTTTGTTGTGTTTGGCAATGAGCTGGTGAGAAAAACAAGGGTATTAATAATGATAATAGACATTTGAACTTCCTGGGTACACTATGTGCTTGTACCCAAGCGCTGAATAGAATTTTTTAAAAAGATATTTGTGTGTGTGTGTGTGTGTGTGTGTGTGTGTGTGCGCGCGCGCGCGCGCCATGAGACTAAATTTTGCCGCAAACTTAAGTCATTCATTTTCCTTTGTCCCGGAAAAAAACACATTTTTGTCTCTGTGGCATTTGAATCAACTCTCATTTCCTACTTTTGGCATTTGAAAAGGTTTTATGACATAAAGTCATTTTATTTATGTGTTTGGCAACTCATGCCACAAAGCCTTAGGGCCTGCCAATTAAAAACACAGCAGCAAAGGAGTGAAGCAGTTTGATGATTTTCCATAGATGGGAAAATGGTTTTCCATCATCAGCAAGCTCCTTGCAATATGATACTGCTGTTCAGTGACTCAAATGCTATAAATCTGGTTGTCTTTCTGGTTTTGTGGCAAATCCCACCTGCTGTGGTCTTTGTTGGTAACTTGTGGATTTTGGTCTGATTGCCAATTATTGATCCCTCTTCTCTATCCCCCTCTTGTTAGAAAGGTGGAAAATCAAGGAGGAGGAGGAGGAGGAGGAGATAGACAGGAAGAAAGGTGGAAAATCAGCAAGAATTGTAGGTGCTGGGAAAACAGGGGTCCTGGTAGGAGTCCCCTATGGGTGGTACCATTTATGAACTATGATCTATAGAATTCAAATTCTAGGGCAATTCAAGTCTGCTGCAGAAGTTTTCTTGGCATATTAAAATTTCCTGCAAGAGAATTTACCAGAAAAGGCATACTCGAGGTGAAGAGCTGGTGTCTACATCTTTGCCTCAGATGGTCAAATTTCTGGGAAAAACTCAGCTGGGAGCTCTTCTGAGAAATAGGCTGACATCACAGGGTTGAGGGACTTATTGCCTCAAGACTCTAATGCTCTAGAAATTTCCCAAAGTCACTATTTGTTTAAAATTGACTCTAGGGGTGCCTGGGTGGCTCAGTTGGTTAAGTGTCTGACTCTTGATTTTGGCTCAGGTCATGATCCCAGAGTTGTGGGATCGAGCCCCATGTCAGACTCCATGCTGAGTGTGGAGCCTCCTTAAGATTCTCTCTCTCTCCCTCTCCCCTGCTCACACTCTGTCTCTCTGTAAAATAAAAAAAGAAAAAAGAAAAAAAGAAAGAAAAAAATTTTACTCTGGCTTGTAATCACATGCATTGACGGTTCCTTACATACAAATGGAGAAGCAGTGCTCCAGGAGTGAATGTCCTCTATTGTGAGGGATTCCAGTGCTAGCAGTTTGTATGATTAATACAGTGTTAAGAACACGTTTGGTGTAAGCCTCCAGCAAAAGCAATTTATATATTTATCTTGATGCCTTTTCTCCCATAATTTGGCCTTCTTAAATAACCTGATTCACCAAATTGCACTTTGGGCATTCTGAAAATTCAACATTATCACTGACTAAACAGTAAATTGAAACCAGAAGATGTTTAGGTGTTTAAATGACCTAATCTAATCCTTGACAACTCCTTCTCTAACTCCCTACCTTCTTTCTCTTCCTCTTTTTTTTTTTTTTTAATTACAGAAGTGTGGCATTAACATATGGAATAAGAGTTATACATGGAATTTTTTTTTTTAACGTTTATTTATTTTTGAGACAGAGACAGAGCATGAATGGGGGAGGGGCAGAGAGAGAGGGAGACACAGAATCGGAAGCAGGATCCAGGCTCTGAGCCATCAGCCCAGAGCCCGACGTGGGGCTCGAACTCGAGGACGGTGAGATCGTGACCTGAGCTGAAGTCGGACGCTTAACCAACTGAGCCACCCAGGCGCCCCAATACATGGAATTATTACAGCACAAAAAAATTTTTTAAATCTCTCATGGTTCTATCAACAATCATTACAGTCATATTATTGTATTTCCTTCCAGTCTTTTTTCAATACTGAAATTTTATGTATTTTGTATCATAAATTGCATGTATTATATTATAATGTATTATAAATTGGCATGCTTACCATAAACAATTTATATGCAGAAATGAATAAAGGAGAAGCTAACATTTCCTATAATCCCAACCCACAAGAGTCATAAAAATAGTTACTGTGAAAAGTTTGATAAAATTATCTATTACATATATCAAGTTTACATATGCATTCTATATTATGTTATAATATATAAGTTGATATGTAGTATCTAATATGTTATCTATTATATATGCTGACTTGATATTTTTACCAAATGGTTTATACTATATTCTGTTCAATAATTTGTTTTTTTTCATAACAATACATCTAAACATCTTTCAGAGTCCAAATATGTGTATCTCCTCCATTTAAAAAATGACTATATAGTATTCTGTTGCACAGATGTACCATACCTTATGTAATCCCTACTGATGAAGATTTTTTATTTCTAACTTTTTGCTTTTATGAAGAATACAGTGGTCATTCTATATTTATCTTTGCACACCTGTTTGTGAAGTGGAGTTGTTGGATCAAAGGATATTGTGCATATATTTTAAAATATGATCATAATTACATTATATGTAATTATGTCTTCCATTTCCACTAAAGATCATATCATTCATGATATCATATTAACTTTGTAAGTATCATTTTAATAGCTGTGTAACATCTCACCAAGCAAACCCATGCTTCTGAGTCATATGAATATTGTACACATGAAATACTTATCCCTCACTGTTTTTAACTACATGAAACACTTACCCCTCACTGTTTTCAACTACTAACACTACTGGCTGGCTTTAACCACATCTTGAGTGGAACTCAATACGACTATAAAACAGGTCTTGCTGGAGGTAAATAATAGATAAGCAATTTTTAAAAATTGCATTATGTCTTTGAAGGTAGAAAAAAGACACAACAGAGTCACATTGCCTAATTTCACTAAAGGAATAAACCAATATTTCAAAGTTAAAAAATTCCTTCTTTTAAGTTTATTTTTATTTATTTTGAGAGAGAAATATAGAGCAAGCAGGAGAGGGTCAGAAAGAGGGAGACAGAATTCCAAGCAGGCTCTTCACTGTCAGCACAGAGCCCAATGCGGGGCTCGAACTCATGAACTGTAAGATCATGTCCTGAGCCAAAATCAAGAGCCAAACGCCTAAGTGACTGAGCCACCTAGATGCCCCGCCAAAATTATTTTGTGATGGCAAATCCGAGCCACCTAAGGTTTCAGTGAAAAATCTTTTAAAAATAGTCATTAAAAAAAATAGTCCTGTCAGAGCAAGAAGAAGTTTCTAAAGTTAAAACAGTTCATTAGTAGTTAACCTAGGTAATGACATTTTCTGACCACATGATGTTTGTTGACCCTGTTTCTCATCCCCTGGTTTATGCATACATTGTTCCTGGCTGAGGGCTGTCAGATAGTTTCATACCATCATCAATAAATCCTGTAGGTAATATGCAGACTAATGAGCTTGTTCAGACTTATGTCCCCAATCTGCATTAAATCACATCTTTATGAAGAGCCTACTTCCCAGAAACATCAAACATAGAAGATTCTGCAATTATGGAAACTTTTGTTTGTTCAATGTGAAGAATTGTCCAGAGTCCAGGATTTTCAAAAATGAGTAAGTGAAAGCTTTTTTTTTCCACATAAAATCGTATATCAAACCTAATACGCAAAACATTAAAGAAAAATCTGCTCATGTCCAAGCTAGATCTGTGCTCAGAGCCCCACTTCCTCAGTTCTCTCTTTCCTCCATTATTGTGTGGTTGTTGAGATACCTCCTCAGGTTGCAGCTGGATCTACGGTAAGAAACAAAACAAAGTAATAGAGAAGATATTGGTAAGTTATGAGAGAGACCAAATATGCAAGAAATGAATCCTATCTTCTGTACGCTTGATCTTAGCCAAAAGGCTGAGAAGCAATGAATCCTATCTTCTATAGATACGTGGTTCTGATATTTAGTGCCTTTTAAACTCTGTGAAATATACACAATTATGGCTAAAGTCTATATGGCCAATCCCAGAACGCCTGGGAGGCTCAGTCAGTTGAGCGTCTGACTTCCGCTCAGGTCATGATCTTGAGGTTCATGCGTTTGAGCCTCAGAGCGGGCTCTTTGCTGACAGCATGGAGCCCGCTTCAGATTCTCTGTCCCCCTCTTTCTGCCCCTCCCCTGCTTGCACTCTCGCTATCAAAAATAAACAAACATGTATTTAAATAAAATAAAATGGCCAATCTCATTATTAACTAAAATCAGATGACAGAGAAAGTTTTCTTTTTAATGCCAAGTTTAATTCAATTTAAACCAGAAAAACAGTATATTCACAGACACTGTTGGACACAATCTGGTTATAAGAATGATACTGAAGTTAATCTATCATGCAGATTTTAGTGATAATGTAAATATAAAGTTTGTATATTTTTATGTATTAAACAAGTGTGTTTGGAGAATACGCTCATTCTACAGTCCAGCTTGGCATGGCAGGTTTCATTCTACCAGGATGAAAGCAAATTGGAAGATCTAGAAGTTTGGAATTAGGGTAGTCCCATCTTTTAGCACAATTTTAATTTTTTAAATTTATTTATGTTTGAGAGAGAGAGAAACAGAACATGAGCGGGGGAGGGGCAGGGAGAGAGGGGGACAGAGGATCTGAAGTGGGCTCCACACTGACAACAGAGAGCCTGACGGAGGGCTCAAGCCCACAAACCAGGAGATCATGATTTGAGGGGAAGTAGGACATTTAACCGACTGAACCACCCAGGTGCCCAGCACTACTTTAAAAATGAGTCTAGCAGTGGCTCAGTCAGAAGAGCATGTGACTCTTGATCTTGGGGTTGTGAGTTCTAGCCCCACATTGGGCGTAGAGATTAAATAAATAAACTTAAAAAAAAAAATGAGTCCAAAGACTGTCTACATCAGAATCAAGTTGAGGTGTTAAAAATATACGTTTTTCTACTTTATCTCCAAAGACTCTTATTCACTATCTGGGGAGAAGTCCAAGAATCTGTACTTTTTCAAACCGGCTCCATGTGATTCCAATATGGACTGAGGCAAGAAGCTGGTGATGGGGAGTTCCAGCGAGGGATAATACGAATTCTGATATGCAAATGCGCAGAGCTCAGCTGCAAGTAAATATAAAGCAGGTAAACTATAAAACAGGTAGGTGACATCCAAGATGTCTCAGAATGGTCCTGTTAGTCCTGGGTTACCCATTCTCAGATCTATTCTTCCAGCTCTTTGTCCTCTCTGCTCAGCATAGTAGGGTGCCTGGTTCTTGCAGGCTGTTTCCTAGCCCCATACAGCCTGTTGTTAAGTGGGGATCAGGCACTGGCATAAATCTGAAGGGCAGAAGAAAGAAAGCAGGGCATTTTCCCTGCTTTTCTGTCTTAACCTTCTCTGGCAGCAATCGTATATATTCTTCATGATTTCCACTTCCATCAGGCAGACCCATTGTGGTTCTTGCTCCCATTAGCTGATTCCCACCAATGGGGGCTCTAATCGTATCATTTTCTATCCTTTCTCTCTAGCCTTCAGGTGGTAGTGCCTTCCTTCTGCTGCTGCTAATATCTGGGATACCTGAACATCCCATATTGGCTTCTCAGCTATTTCATCATCCACATAACCAATTCCTTTTATTAGATTATATTTTACATATTCAGAACAGTTTCTTTTTTTAACACTTTTTCAAAATGTTTAAAGTTTATTTAGTGTGTGTGTCTGTGTGTGTGTGTGTGAGAGAGAGAGAGAGAGAGAGAGAGAGAGAGAGAGAGAGAAAGCAGCAGAGGGGCAGAGAGAGAGGGAGAGAAAGAATCCCAAGCAGGTTTCTCACTGTCAGCGCAGAACCCAATGCGGGGCTCGAACTCACAAACCATGAGATCATGACCTAAGCCAAAACCAAGATTCAGATGCTCAACAGACTGAGCCACCCAGGTGCCCCAAAACAGCTTTTGTTTCCTTGAAGGATTCTAACTGCTGCAGGGCTCCAGACACAGAGCTAGCTAGAGTTCAGAACCAGGTTTCCACTCGCTACTGGAGCAGGTGGACAAGAATAAGGCAGAAAGGGCCCAGTCATGCTGGTGGGGTCATGGGGTGTATGCCTCAGGATTCTCCAAATTATACCCCATTACACATTACAAATGTGTAATGAAGCTTGGTGCCTCCCCAAAGGCTGCATTCTGTGGTCTTAAACAAGGTCACAAGGGTACAATGTCTTCTGGAAGCCATATGACTGGAGTACCTAGCATACAGTAGGTGCTTGATAGATATTTATTGATTGGATGTGTATAGTGTGCAAGGGAAATTATCTGATCAGAATTAGGGGAAAGAATTTGAAAGAGATTCTTTTCAACACAATCCAACAAATATTTCTGGTGTGAAAAGGAAATGATAGGTTGTTTTTCTGAAACTATTTTTATTTTTAAGGCCCCAGAACTTTTTGGTGAACTGAATATTTTATAGGGATTAAGTCAGTGTTTTTTAAAACTAGAAAACCATGCCTATGAACTAAGGTTTTATTTTTATCTACCTGGCAATGAATATTAGTCACTATCTTATTTTTGCAAAAAAAAATACATGTTATGAGATAAGGAGTTTCAGATGCTTATTATGTTAGATTTCTACCACAGTTTTGTAGCAAAGTGTTATATTCCTAGGAAAGCAAAAATCTAGTATTACTGGAAGAACAATTAAGACTTAGGAGAAAGTAAAATGTACTGAGATTAATAGGTTAATTTTTCAGTGTAGGTTGGTACATTTAATACTTTTATATTAATAAATGAAATGAAGTCCAAATTTCCATGTAATTGGTCTCACTCAATTACCATGACATGTAATTTTTTTTCAAAGTCAAACATCAAAATGTCATAAAACATGAATTAAGTATCTTTGTTGTGGGGTATTGAATTATGGTTGATTTTTCCCCCCTCTGATTCCTTTTTCATTACCCACATATTTCTAAAATGAGCATTCATCCTATTTTAAGTTGAAAAAGAAAACAAAGTTAAAAGAAAATAGAAGATAGCTTTTTGTTTGCTTGTTTGTTTTATTTTGTTAAGAAAGGACAGCAAAAATGCTAACCATAAAGGGAGAAATGGGCAAATTGGTTTGGACTATGTTAAAATTAAAAACTTATGCTCATAAAAAGACAAGCCACTGATATATCCATCAAAAAGATTGTTTCCAGGGGCGCCTGGGTGGCTCAATCGGTTGGGCGTCTGACTTGGACTCAGGTCACGATCTCGCGGTCAGTTGGAGCCCCACATTGGGCTCTATGCTGCCAGATCAGAGCCTGGAGCCTGCTTCGGATTTTGTGTCTCCCTGTCTCTCTTCGCCTCCCCCACTCATGCTCTGTCTCTCTCTGTCTCTCAAAAATGAATAAACTTTAAAAAAAAATTTTAAAAAAAAGATTGTTTCCAGAATATAGTAAGGCCTCCTAAAAATCTATAAGAAAAAGACAATCGAATAGAAAAATGCACAAAATGTCTGATAAATGTATAAAGAGATGCTCACCTTCATTTGTCATTAGGGAAATGCAAATCTTAACCATAATGAAATATTTCCACACACCTAGCAGAATGTATATAGAGAAAACTATAGGCTGTAAAAAAAAAGTATTGGTGAAGATGTGGAATAATTGAAGTTCTCATACATTGCTGGTAAGAATGGTAAAGATATTTTGATAAAGATATTTTGGAGATAGATAGATATATATATACATATATATATATACATATATATATATATATGTATATATATATATCCCTTATGACTCAGCAACACCACTTCCAGGTGCAACCCATTGGAAGTGTGTTTACATGTTCACCAAAAGACATAAACAGTAGTGTCTATAGCAGCATAAGTCATGATAGCTCCAAACCTGAAAACTATCCAAGTGCCTATAAATAACAGAAAGGATAAAGAAATTGTGGTATATTTACAGAATGGAAAACTCCACAGCAATAAGAATGAATAATTTATAGCTATATGTACCAAATAGGTGGATTCACAAAAATAATGTTGAGTAAAATAAGTACATGTTTATGATGCCATTGATACTAAGATAGTCTATATTTTTTATTATTTTATTTTTAAAATTTACATCCAAGTTAGCTAGCATATAGTGTAACAATGATTTCAGGAGTAGATTCTTTAATGTGCCTTATCCGTTAAGCCCATCTCCCTCCCACATCCCCTCCAGTAACCCTCTGTCTGTTCTCCATATTTAAGAGTCTCTTATGTTTTGTCCCCTTCCCCGTTTTTATATTATTGTTGCTTCCTTTCCCTTGTGTTCATCTGTTCTGTGTCTTAAAGTCCTCATATGAGTGAAGTCATATGATATTTGTCTTTCTCCAACTGACTAATTTTGCTTAGCATAATACCCTCTAGTTCTATCCAAGTAGTTACAAATGGCAAGATTTCGTTCTTTTTGATTGCCGAGTAATACGCCATTGTATATATATATCATATCTTCTTTATCCATTCATCCATTGATGGAAATTTGGGCTCTTTCCATACTTTGGCTATTGTTGATAATGCTGCTATAAACATTGTGGTGCATGTGCCCTTTTAAAACAGCATACCCATATCCCTTGGATAAATACCTAGTAGTGCGATTGCTGGGTCGTAGGGTAGTTCTATTTTTAATTTTTTGAGGAACCTCCATACTGTTTTCCAGAGTGGCTGCACCAGTTTTCATTCCCACCAGCAGTGCAAAAGAGATCCTAAGATAGTCTATATTGTTGAGAGTACATACTAGGGGTGCCAGTCGGTTAAGCAACTGACTGTCGATTTCGGCCCAGGTCATGATCTCATGGTTCATGAGTTTGAACCCCGCATCAGGATTCATGCTGATGGTGCAGAGCCTGCTTGTGATTCTCTCTCTCTCCCTCTCTCTCTCTGCCCCTTCAGTGCTCATTCTCTCTCAAAATAAATAAATACACTTATCCATTGATATTAAGTTGACATGTATACAAAATTAATTTATGATGCCAGAAGTTAAAACAGCAATTACCCTTGACACGAGTGATGACTGGAGAGGATATGGGGAGGTTTTCTACAGAGTGGTCAATATTTTGTATCTTTTTCTGGGCACAGGTTACAAGGATATGTTAGTTTATAAAAAATTCATCCACCTGTACTCTGATAATAAGTGCACTTTTATTTATGGAGATTATATTTCATTGCTTCTTCGTCTTTTGGCTAAGATCAAGTGTGTGGAGATTATACTTCAATAAAAGGTATTTTTTTTAAGTTTATTTTTATTTATTTTTGAGAGAGAGAGCATGAGCAGGGAGAGGCAGACAGAGAGAATCCCAAGCAGACTCCAAGCCACAGCTCAGAGGCTGACACAGGGCTCAAACCCATGAACTATGAGATCATGACTTGAGCAGAAATCAAGAGTCAGATGCTCAAATGACTGAGCCACCCAGGTGCTCCTCAATAAAAAGTTTTAAAGGAAATGCTCTAATGGGCCCTCAGAACAACAATTTGCTTATATGGCATACATGCCTATAGCTCTTGTTACTAAATAAGCATAGTATTTTTTCTGTATTTCCCTCTTTAAACAAATCTGTGGTAAGCAGAATGATGCTCCCCCCAAAAATGTCCATGTCCTAATTATCAGAATCTGCAAATATGTTACTTTATATGGCAAGAAGGACTTTGCAGATGTAATTAATTTAAGAATCGTGACAAGGGGGATCATTCTGGGATACCTGGGAACTAAAATCACATGTGTCTTTAAAATTGGAGAACTTCTGGGGCATCTGGGTGGCTTAGCTGGTTAAGCATCCTCTCTTGATCTTGGCTCAGGTCATGATCTCACTGTTCAGTTCGTGGGTTCGAGCCCTGTGTCGGCGGGCTCTGTGCTGATGGCATGGAGCGGATTCTGTCTCTCTCTTTCTCTACCCCCCATCCCTCAAAATAAATACATTAATTAATTTTTAAAAGTTGGAGAACTTCTCTCAATGTGGTCAGAGGGAGATGGGACTATGGGAAAATGGTCAGAGAGATGAACTGTTGCTAGCTTTGAAGAGAGAGGAGGGAAACTTTGAGCCAAGGAATGTGAGCAGCCTTTAGAAGCTGAGGAAGCAAAGAAATGGGTTCTCCTTTACATCTTCCAGAAGGGAGCACAGCCCTGCCAACATCTTGATTTTAGCCTGCTGTGATACATGTTGGATGTGACCCACAGAACTATAAAATAATCAATTTGTTTTGGTTTACACTACTACATTTGTGGTAATTTGTTAAAGCGGCAACAGAGACTAATATACCATCCTCCTGATTGCTGGAAATGCAAAATTTTTAAAAATCTCATGCTTTTATACCTAATGGGCTGCAACTGTCAGCAGCAGCAAAAGAGACCTGGAATGTCAGGAGTTTGGCAAGATTGAGTTACGAACTATATCGAATCAAACAGATATGCAAAGAGTAAAGGGCACAGGGGACTTACCTGTAGTTCAACCCCTTCGGTGTCCTTGGAGCCTCTGTCATGAAGAAAAGTGCTGTTTCTGCAAGGTGCAAAGGCCAGGGCAATGCTTATACATAAACATGCTCTTGGTATAACAACAAAAATAGCTTCATAAACAGGGAAATCATTCCAATAAACACATGACATGCCAGTGATCTTAAAAACCTGTTCAGGTATCTAAGAACTAGTTCCACCTCCCTGACCTCCCTGACCATGGGCCAACAAGATGATCTCTCCATGGTTTCCGACAGCAAGAGAATAATACAAGGAAGCAGAGGACTGGATCAGTTGTGATTAGCAAGCCTGCAAACTAATAACCTGAAAATGTGTCCATGATTGGCAACCCACTCTCTCCACCAACATTCTTTGATAGGGACCTTTGGTGGTCTTTTTCCCCATTGTTTTTTAAGTATCATGTAAATATAGCTTCAATACAAGTTTCCTAAACCCTCCTATACAGAAATTTTGGAACCACCCCTGGAACTAATATTTGATACATGACATTGGCACATCCTCAGTAGAAAATAGTTTGGCATTACCTTCTCAATTTGTGCGTATGCTTACCTGTATTAGTTTCCGGTGTCTGCTGTGGCAAATCACCACAAACTTGAGGACTTAAAACAATAGTAGTTTATTCCCTCACAGTTCTGGAGACCAGAAGTTTAACATCAGTTTCACTGGACTGAAATCAAGGTGTTGACAAGGTACCTTGCCTTCTCTTCTGTCTGGATTCAAATCTCCTTCTGGCTCCCACTTTATAAGGACAGTTGGATTGCAATTAGGGCTCACTAGGATAATTCAGGATAATTTCCCTATCTCAAGATCTTTAACTTAATTACATTTGCTAAAACTCTTTTTCCAAATAAGGTCATAGGTTTGAAGGATTAGGATGCGGACATATCTTTGGGGGGCATTGTCAGCCTACCCCAATACCCTAGCAATTCCACTCCTATAAAGTGCTATGGAGATACTCCTGCCTAAGTGTATTTTGTAATTTTTTAAAGTTTTGTTTGTTTATTTATTTATTCATTTTGAGAGAGAGTGTGAGTGGTGGGGAGGGGAAGAGAAAGAGGGAGAGAGTGAGAATCCCAAGCAGGCTCGCACTCTCAACACAAAGCCCAATGCGGGACTCAAACTCATGAAATGCAAGATCATGACCTGAGCTGAAATCAAGAGTCAGACGCTTAATGGACTGATCCACCCAGGTGCCCCCTAAGGGTATTTTTTGAAATACATTTAAAGCTCTAAAGGAAACCACCAGATGCCTATTGACAGGTGAATGGATAAGTAGAATAGCATATTCACACAAATGGAAATTTATCCATCAGTGAGAATGATTGATGTAGCAACAGGAAAGAACATGAATACACTAGAAATAATGGTGAGTAAAAAAGCAAACCCTCACTAGTGTACATAGTATGATACTGTTTTTATAAAATTCAAAACATATGGGGCTCTTGGGTGGCTCAGTTGGTTAAGCATCTGACTTTGGCTCAGGCCATGATCTCGCGGTTTGTGAGTTCAAGCCCCACGTTGGGCTCTGTGCTGAGAGCTCAGAGCCTGGTGCCCACTTCAGATTCTGTGTCTCCCCCTCTCTCTGCCCCTCCCATGCTCATACTCTCTCTGTCTCTTAATAATAAATAAACATTAAAAAATTAAAAAAATTAAATTCAAAACATATAAAACACTGACTAGGGACAAATATGTGGTAAAGCCATGATTTTCTTTTATAAATTTTTTTTTTCAACGTTTATTTATTTTTGGGACAGAGAGAGACAGAGCATGAACGGGGGAGGGGCAGAGAGAGAGAGGGAGACACAGAATCGGAAACAGGCTCCAGGCTCTGAGCCATCAGCCCAGAGCCTGACGCGGGGCTCGAACTCACGGACCGCGAGATCGTGACCTGGCTGAAGTCAGACGCTTAACCGACTGCGCCACCCAGGCGCCCCATGATTTTCTTTTAAATAAAGGCAGTGATAAAGGCAAAATGTAGAATGTGGTCACCTCTGTGTTGGAAGGGTTGGAAAATGGAGCAGGCTGGGGGTATGGGATTGAGAAGGAATAGCCAGGTAACTTCAATATGGGAGATGTTTTACTTCTTATGTTGCATGGCAATTCCTTAGGTGTAATGTCACAAGTGTTGCTTTAAATGTATCACGTATTGCATTTTACAAAGCCCCAAGGTAATTAGTGGTATTGTATTGGGCATTTTTTGTAGCTAGGTACAGACTCATGCTTGCTAGGGAAAACAAAGATTGATCACAAGGATTCATATGCATAGGAACTGGAAATCATCTGCGATTTGAAGAAGCCTAAGTATTCTGTCCTCCACTGTTACACGCAGAGGGTAAAGAGACTGCAGCAGGAAGTCTAGTTCAGCAAAAAATAGATTCTCTGACCAATTCTTCACTTGCAGATAGCTTCATCTTTGAGACTGGTATTTCCTCCCTAAATATAAAAATAATCCAGACTTAATGAATCATGATTTCCAAGGAAGACATCAGATCATCTGCATATTTGATAAGCATACTAGGTTATTCTCTATTATCAGGGAAATTTGGAAAATTTCTGGAGCATGCTTCTCAGATGTGCATGTGCACAGGAATCACTTGGCATCTTGTTGAAGTGCAGATTTTGATTTAGTCATTCTGGAATGCAGTCTGAGTCTGCCTGAGAAGTCTCAGGGAATGCAGACATTGCCAGTCAAGGGCAGTTTTTGAGAAGCTAGCTTCTAGAGTTCAGTACAGTGTTACAGACCCCCTTTGAGAATCTGGGAAGAGCTCTCTGTATATCTGTTTCACAGCAGAATGCATAAAGAAAATTTAACATCAAATTGCAAAGGGTTTGGAGGGCCCCTGAACACTATTCATAGGCTAATAGGACACACCATCAACCTGGTTCCGATGAGGAGGTGACAGAAATCTTCAATTAATAATGTCTAACATTTATTGAGTACCTATTATGTGCCTTGGCACTGTGCTAGGTGTTCTAGACATATTATCTCATTTAATCCTCACAACAAACCTATAAGGTAGGTCCTATTTTTATCATTCTTATCTTACAGGTAAAAAAAATGGTGCAGAGAAAGTTTTTGGTAATTTGCTCAAAGGTATTCTGCGAGCCTGATTCCTGAGCCCAGGTGTTTAATTACTATGTAAGTACTGCGGTCTTAATGTGTTATAATTAGATGAAGGAAGTAATTTTATTTTATTAAAAATTGTCTGGAGGGGTGCCTGGGTGGCTCAGTCGGATAAGTGACTGACTTCAGCTCATGTCATGATCTCACGATTCATGGGTTCGAGCCCCGCGTCAGGCTCTGTGCTGAACACTTGCTCGGAGCCTGGAGCCTCCTTCAGATTCTGTTTCTCCTTCTCTCTCTGCCCCTCCCCTGCCTGTGCTCTGTCTCACTCAAAAATAAATACATGTTAAAAAAAAAAATGTCTGGAAAGTGAAAATGTGGGCAAATGTGGGCAAGACCTGAGGTTTTCAAATTCTGATGGGCATCAGAATCTCCAGGGGAATTTGTTAAATATGATAACAAAACAATGTTTGGGTTCCACACTAGATCTTCATCTTAAAATCAGAATTTCTGGATATGAAGCTGGGCACTTGTATTTTTTTCTTTATGATTGATTTTTTTTTAAGTTTATTCTTAAATGTAAACAGGATCTAAGGCAACACTTCCAACACTTCATTCAAGCTATAGGTGGCAACAGATGCTATGACAGGGAATCCAGAAGTTTAAACAGGAATGGAATTTAGGATTACCATTGCCTCAGGCACAAGGAACAGCTTACTTTTTACCAGATTTCTTAATTCTAACTGTGGCAGGGGGCCCTTCCCCATAGCCTGCGTTTTTAGCTCCTTGAGTTTCTTCTCCTCCTCTTTCTGTTTCTGGTTGAATGTCTTATCTCGTCCATTTCCTTGACCTGCTTCTTGGGCTGCTTCAGGGGCTTCCTCTTGCCACCTTCAGAGCCCCACATGGCGCCTGCTACCTCTTCCCCCGACCCTACCACCGGAAGCCTGTTTAACCAACACCCCAGATGATTTCAATGTGCAAAGTTTGAGTATGAATGCTATAGGTTTTAGACAGGCAGCATTTTAAAAGTGCAAAGGAGGCGCATCTAGTTGGCTCAGTGAGTTAAGCATCTGACTCGTGATTTGGGCTCAGGTCATGATATTTGTCAGGCTCCGGGCTGAAAGCTTGGGATTCTTTCTCTCCCTCTCTCTCTGCCCCTCCCCCGCTCGTGCTTGCTCTCTCTCAAAATAAATAAATAACCTTAAAGAGTGCAAAGGAAAGTTAAATGAAATCTGTTATGTGAGAAACTCTGAAAGGGAAGGTAGCCCCTAGAGGGTTAGGAAGTTCTTAGAAATGCATTACAGGCTCTGATCTTAATAAGGAAGAAAAGCAGGGAAGCACCTGTAAGTTTTCTTTGCTTTCCTTTGCTCCCTTGACTTCCATTCAGGTGTATTCCATAACATCTTCATTTAGAAGGGGATAGATCCACCTTTTAAAGTACTTCATATTATCATGGACACAAAAAAGTGCTTATAAAGTGGTGTCATGGACCTGTAAATAAAGTGGCAGGAAAATTAACCCTACTCCTCCCTTTCCCTCCAGACAAGCTTAAATTTGGGGGTAAAATACTAAAATAACAGGAGAAAAGGGTCGGAGGCACAGTTTGACTCTCTTCTGAACTCTTATTTATTTTCCTTTTTCTCATTCATTTGTTTATTCAAGCAATTTTTTTTTTTTAGTGGCATGTGACTTCATTGTGCCAAGTACAACTCTAGAGATGGGAATACAGTGCTGAAGGATGCCTACTGCCATTGCTTAAGGAAATGAGTTAGGCAGTCATACCCATACAGTCATGGGTTGAAGAGAGGGACAAGTATAATGTGAGAAGAGCACACCCATGGGTTGTGAACAGAAAAGGAATCAGGAGAGAAGGGTGGATTTTATTTTGTTTCTAAAACAGCTGAAGAAGGTAGATTCCTAAGAAGAGCAGGAACTAGATGGCAATCCTATTCAAGATTTTTTTTTGTTATTGAAAAAAAAATTTTAATGTTTATTTTTGAGAGAGAGAGAGCTCACGCGCGCGTGAGAGCACGAGTGGGGAGGGGCAGAGAGAAAGACACAACCCAAAGCAGCCTCAAGGCTCTCAGCTATTAGCACAGAGCCCAACCAGGGGCTCGAACTCACAAACTGTGAGATCGTGACCTGAGCCAAAGTCCGATGCTTAACCCACTGAGCCCCCCCCCCCCCCCCCCCCCCCCCCCCGGAACCTCAAGAGTTTTTTTTAAATAACAATATACGTGTTGGCTTTAACACTATAGATATTTTATAGGTAATTAACTTCTGTATTTCTGGTGATACATTTTAAAAAAGATTGTTAAAGAAACAATTTGTGAGCATCGTAGAGAAAAGGAAGTGGTGATCAACAGAGCCAGGTGTGGATTTACTAAGAACAAGTCACGTCACACCAACCCCCTTTCTTTGGTAGATTAGGGAACTATGGTAGATTTTGGGTTGAGTGGGTGGTAGGGAAGCAAAAATAATGGAGGTAGATTCACAGAAATCTTTGTTTTTGAAAAAAATATGTATTGTATGTCTGCTTAGACCAGGCATTTGCTAGGCAGCTTACACTTTCGTATTTGATCATCACAGTAAGCCTATTAAGAAAATCTTGTCTTCCTAAAAATCAACTGATGACATAAAACACAGGATCTGCAACACTAAGGGAGAGTGTTGGTGGGAGAAGCTGGTTTGCTCATCCATGAGGCCCCCAAAACTGATCCTAGAGATTTACCTCCTTCCAATAGTTCCTCACACTCATGCACTGGGCCCAAGAGTTAACAGAAGACTTTAACCCCAATACCCTGTAGCAAAACTGTAAAAGGGCTACAAACCATAAACAAGATTTTAGGAAAGATGGAGGGTAATAAAATGGAAATAAACATAGAAAACAACTTGAAACTGAATAATGCAGTTTACAAAATAAGGTTTGTCGTCTTCAGTTTATAGACTTCAGAGATCAGAACTTCCGCTCACTACTAGATTACCTGTTTTAAATGACTCTTTTTGGCAAATCACTATGCATTTTCAGTGATTCCTCTTTGCCTCCAGCCACACTTTTAAGCTATAAACTGCTTTAACCTTCCTTTTAGAACCTTCATTTCCACTAATCTACCATGTGAGCGTTTTCACCTCCTTTCTCACTCAGAGGCTTCAGAATGTGCCATTTATTTTCTCTCTATGCTCAAACCATTCTTCAAAGTTCATTCTCCTTCAGCACTCTTTTCTCTCTGCCCCAATTTTTTCATGTAGGTCTGTGTGGTTTGAAGGACCAGTTTCAATTAAGTTAGCTCAAGTGAAAGGTTTTCTTAGAGTAATATTACATGATTTCTCAGAAATAGTACTCAACATACTCTTTAGCCTTCTATCAGTTGTGATATTTGAGGCTTAAACAATTGTTTTGTTTATTTTTGTTTTTTCTCACATATAGAGAAATCTGGAGGTAGCTAGTTGCTGATTGTTTTAGTGGCTCAACGTTTAAAGACCAGTGGCACTACTCTTCTTGGCCTTTTCTTCACCATCACAAGATGGCTGCTATAGCTTAAATATCATATCCAAGTTCAAAGAAGGTAGGAAAAGAAGGGAAGCCAGTCTTTTCCTTTGATTAAGATAGCAAAAACTCTCAGAGAAACCTGCCAGTAGACTTCTGCTTATATTGCATTTATAAGAACTCTGTAACCCAGCTGCTCATAAAGAAAGTGAAATCACAAGCCACAAGTGATTACTATTGAGACTATAGAAAGAACTTCTACACTTTGATAAACATGAGGTATACAACCGAATAGAAAAAATATGCAGAAGGCAGGAAATTGGTAGAAGAAGAAATATTTTTGGTGAGCAAATTGAGAGAAAGATGCTCTATCACATTAATGATTAGGCAAATGCAAATTATGACTACATTGTGATAGCCGGTCATTATGACTACATATTATCCACTGAATTAACAAGAATTAAGACCTCTCAAAAATAAGTGTTGACAAAAATGTGGGGCTGTCTCCACGGGTAGTGTGGGTAAGGTAAAATGGTACAACGACTTGGGAATACAACCTAGGATTATCTAGTGCAGTTGGATGTGGGCAGATGCCTTGATGTAGCAGTTTCACTGCTAGTGATTCCACACAGGAGACATGCATGCCAGTGTTCACAGCAGTATTTTTTGTAACAGCAAAAATGGAAATAACCCAGATGCCCATTGTCAGAAAAACGTACAAAGGACATATTCATATAATAGACCTACAACGATTGCAGTAACATGTATAAATATAAGAAATACAATTTTGAGAGGAAAAAAAATCAAAGGGAGAAGACTACATATATCACATAATGTTTTTAAAAGCTAAAAACAAGAAGGCTAAGCAATATATTTTTAGAGATACATACATATATGGTTATATGTTTTTCAACAGAGAAATAACAAAGCAAGAACAAAATAAACACA
This sequence comes from Lynx rufus, assembly GCF_022079265.1. Classification (NCBI taxonomy): domain Eukaryota; kingdom Metazoa; phylum Chordata; class Mammalia; order Carnivora; family Felidae; genus Lynx; species Lynx rufus. The sequence goes on along the minus strand of NW_025814823.1, from coordinate 123,957,298 downwards.
AAATCCAGGATAGTGGTTAGCCCTCCTGAAGGAGGGACATGGGATACAACACCCAAGTGAATTCAATGATCCTGCAATATTCTAGGTATTAAATTCAGTAGTGGATTAATAGTTGCTCATTTTATTATTATGCTTCATAACTTGTATTTCATATATTATATATTTATATGTCAAATATTACATAATAAGAAACAAGAAAAAATAGCTTTGGTAATAAGTATGAAAATAATTTTAATACATCATATTGCAAAAAACATGTTGGAGGGAGGCACATGCTCTGGTCAACCAGACATTTACAATTTTAATTGTTTTAGCTTTACAATGATATTTTAGTATAATAAAAACTGTATTTGCTTCAGTTCAGGTGGGAAAAAGAACATAAGCACATACAAACACAAATGCTATAGGGTAATTTATTATTTCCTTGCAGCAACTTTGGGAAATAAACAAGTAGTTGAGACAAGAAGCAGGGTGATAACAGAAAGAGGCTTAATAATTTAATGTTAAAGAACAGTGCGGGGCGCCTGGGTGGCGCAGTCGGTTAAGCGTCCGACTTCAGCCAGGTTACGATCTCGCGGTCCGTGAGTTCGAGCCCCGCGTCAGGCTCTGGGCTGATGGCTCAGAGCCTGGAGCCTGTTTCCGATTCTGTGTCTCCCTCTCTCTCTGCCCCTCCCCCGTTCATGCTCTGTCTCTCTCTGTCCCAAAAATAAATAAACGTTGAAAAAAAATAAATAAAATAAAAATAAGAACAGTGCAAGTAGAGGAGTGGGAACAGAAGTGAGAATACAGCAATATGCAAAGAGAAAGTGGAAATGGAGGATGTAGATTATAGTGTCCTTTTCAAAATGCTTAGCAACAAAAGAAGAGAAAAAATTAGTTTCTGTCACCTTCAGGGAGTCTTCAGGACTATTCTTCCCAAGCCCACTTTGTTTTGCTTTTGTTTAATGCCTGTATTAGACAGAGGAACATGCAGGCCCAAGGATAAACTTTGTTAGGCATTTAAGAAAGCTTCTGAGGTTTCATGCCCAATCTAGGGACACATAAGTACCTATCCCCAAGGGTAATAGTGTCATTATTCAATCAGTGTTTCCTTTTTATTATTTTCACTATCATTTCAAGGTTATTTAAGTTATTCTCAATTCCAAATATTATACCAGAATCCAATCATGACAATAGACCAAAACAAATACCACCACTCCCAACAACAAAAACTCCCACCCCAAAAGAAAATGACATTTCTTAGACATTCTCTCAATAGAGGATTTATTCATTGCTTATAATCTGCACAAATTACAGATCCCACTTTAAAAAACAGGGACTGACTTAATACGTTTTAAAGGACTTTGCTTTGTTGATCTATTTTTATTTATTTAAACATTTTTGTAATGTTTATTCATTTTTGAGAGAGAGACAGAGCACGAGCACGGGAGCGGCAGAGAGAGAGACACACACACAGAACCCAAAGCAGGCTCCAGGCCCTGAGCTGTCAGCACAGAGCCCAACGTGGGACTCGAACTCACAAACTGTGAGATCATGACCTGAGCCAAAGTCGAATGCTTAACCAACTGAACCACCCAGGCATACCTTGTTGATCTATTTTTAAAGCAATTATCTGTAACTCCTCCAAAGGGCAAAAAAATCTGTTAATATATTAACTGTTTTCTTTACTTCCTTCTCAGCTAGGACAATCTGTTCTGGTGTTGGGAAAGGACAGGCAAGAACAATCTATCACCTCCCTATGTAGTTTTTCCAGAGTTCCCAGGTGAAATGCTTATTCCTGCTTTATGTGCCTGTTGTACACCAACAGACTTCTATCACAATATTCATTCAATTACATGCCAGTCTTGTTGATCAAGCAGCAGCCTCCCAGAGGGCAGAGGTCTTTTCTTGTTCATCTTAGTCTCTCTATAGTGTGCACTGGGTCTTGTATATACTGGGGACTCAATAAATGTTGAATGAATGAAAGAACAAACAACAATTATTAATCAATAGGGTTTTTTGAATGTTTACTTTTGAAAAATCATTTTAAAAGTAAATGTTTATTTCAAAAGCTGTTTAAATAAAGCACTCTCCCTAGATTATGTCCAGCATATAATCACAATAAATATTTCTTGAATGAATACCAAATACGTAGATATCACAAGTAATTTCAATTTGTTATGGCCTTGCACTCTAGGGGCCTTGTAACTCTGGAAGTAAGGGAAGCCATATAAGCAATGGTACATTATTCTCAGTTATAAACTGTTTAAAACTTTTTTTTAAGTTTATTTTTTATTTTGAGAGAGAGCTAGCGAGCACAAACACGAGCAGGGGAAGGGCAGAGAGAGAGGGAGAGAATTCCAAGCAGGGTCTGCACTGTCAGTGCAGAGCCCAATGCAGGGCTAGAACCCACCAACTGTGATATCGTGACCTGAGCCGAAACAAAGAGTCAGATGCTTAACAGACTGAGTCACCCAGGCCCCCCCTAAATTGTTTAAAACTTTTAAAAGATATTCAAACAAAGGTGAAATACAGAATTTACTTTTTAAAAAAAATTTTTTTATTTGAGAGGGAAAGCGTGTGTGAGTGAGTTGGGGACAGGGGCAAAGGGAGAGAGAAAGAGAATCCCAAGCAGGTTGCACGCCCAGCGTAAAGCCCAATGTAGGAGCTCAATCCCACCAGCCTGGGAACATGACCTGAGCCAAAATGAAGAGTTGGATGCTCAACTGACTGAGCCACCTGGGCTTCTCAAAATTTACATTCTTTTTAAAGAAGAAATGCTTCTTCAAATACATTTTTGCTTGTGGGATATCATTTGGGGCTTTATCTTCAGAATCATTGAGGGAAATGTTATCCCTCCATTGTTTTTTTTTTACCCCTCTGTTTTTTCAGGGGCATCTGGCAGTTAAAGTCAGAGAAGTAGTAGGTACAGTTTTTGATTTGCATCTTACATCTTTGTATAAGAAGATATGAATAAGAAGAAAACATACCAGTCCTTAACAACTGTAGAGGTTTTGACCTTTTATAGAACATTTTCCTATTATTTTTTTCCAGGCTTCACCACTTCTTGACCAGAACACACAGCAGGGATTATCATCCCAATTTAACAGGTTAGGAAACTGAGATTACTAAATCTCTGCTAAGGTCCTCCTAGAATCAGGGATGAGAAGACTGCTCATTTCAGTTAAAGAAAAATTATTTATTGACACTTGTTAAAACGGTGAGGAAGACTATTACTAAAGAGGGTCAAAATTACTGCAATAGGAGAACAAAATTGTGCTGAAATTTAATAAAAACAGCTGGGAATACACAGCCAACAAACAAGAAGAGTGACTGGGTCAGTGGATGGAAAATTACCATGAAGAAACAGTAAAGCAGGCCAAAGGTGGAGGATAAGGAATTTGATCACGTATCAAAGGCATCATCCATCAAGAGGGGGATGACTTAGCAGGATTCATATTAATACTGAGCTCAGCCAGGCCAGACTTGAAGGCCTAGGTGGAATCATAGACAAGTAGAAGGTTCAGAGGAGCCTAAGCAACGCTAGGACAAATCTTTTGTCACTGCCTATCTTGGACCTCTTTATTATCCAATCCCTATGGATAAGGATGGCTGGCAGGGAGCCGACGCTCTAGGATCGAGGGTCTGGAGTCTAGCTCTCCCTCCCAGGCAGGAGTAACCGGCTGCCAGAGCTAAGGAGACCACGTCCCGCGACCACCGGACCCACGCGGGTCGGAGCAACGCCCCTTGCCTCAGACCCGAGGCGCCCCCAGAGTCGGCCCAACAGGCAGTGCAACCCACTTCAGGGGCGGGCCCTGCAGGTCGGGCGGGGCGGGGCCGGCACCCTTTATTTGCTGGTGCTCTTGGGCGGGGTTCCAGGCCCCGCCCCACCGCCCGTTACTGGCCGCATAGTCTCCATCTCCCTCCCCTCAGCCAGCGAAGGCCGGCGCTGGTCGGTCCCGCTCTGCCCAGCGGGAGGGGCCGAGTCCGCGTTCCTCCTCCCTACGGGTTTCACCCTTAAAGCACGAGTCCTGACGCTCCGCCTGTTGGAAAGGGTGCCGGGATCCGGACAGCAATCTGCCAGGGCAGGCCAGGGCCTACCGAAGAGGGCCTGAGACCAGGGAGCAGCCCCAGCTGGCACGCGAGCGTCTCGGCGGGTGAGAGCTGCGAGGGCAGGGGTCCCGGGCGCCATTGCTGGCCGCCAGAGCGCCGCCCGGACCTATTCCGCCCTCAGCTGCTCTACCCGCGCCGGGAGGAGCCGTAGCTCGGGGTCGTCGCCACCCACTGGCCCCGTGTCGTAAATCGTGTGCTTCATCTACCGCGCGCTGCGGGCCGTTGGGACCGAGACCATGTTTGACAAGACGCGGCTGCCGTACGTGGCCCTTGATGTGCTCTGCGTATTGTTGGGTACGTACGCGCCGCCGGCCTGAGGGGCGTGTGCGTGCGAGCCCGGGGTGGGGTGCCCCGGTGGGTACGGGCATGTGTCTTCTGGGAGGGGACTCGCCGAGAATTGCCCACGGGCGTGGGGGCGGGTGTGTGTTTCTGACGCGCGCACCTTTGCGGGGCGAGACTCGGGGGACGGCTTCCGCAGCCCGGGGATCCCGCTTTGCAGCCTGCACCTCGGTCCGTGTGTGGCTCCCACTGTCTTGTCTGTCGCCCGCCGGTGTGCTGAGCCTAGCCCTGCTTGGACGCTGTTCACGTCTCTGCGCTCCGTCCCTTGCTCCTGTCCTCTGTTTCCCGTTCCATTTCCAGCAGAGCCGGGTGGGCTCCTCCCCTCTCTGCTGTAGGGAAGCCCGGTCACTGGCACGTCAGGATCTGTAGAGACACTGGAGGTTTGATTCACTGGGTATTCTCAGTAATAGGCGCCCCGCCTGGTTTATCTTACTTGTGGGAAGCAGTTTAATTTTTCGTCTATAAAAGACTAGAACCTTCCTAATTAGAAGGTGTTACCAGGTTGTAAATGGTCAGGTTGCAAGTAGGTGTGAGGATGCCAAATTTCTGCCTATGGATCTGAAGAAACTGGCTGTTTGGTTGTGTATGCGCGCGTGCTCCAGACCTGCTGTTTCCTTCTCTGTACAGACCTTGCCATGGTGTAGCTTTCCATCTCCTGTGACAGCCCACAAGGAGCACTACACATTCTTTGGCTGCAGCAATTCTGGCGTTGGCTTCCCAATGGAAGAGTTCATTTCTGGGGCTTCAGGTTCCCAATTGCTCCTTGCTTTTGACAAGAAAGAATTGAAGTCATTTGGATAAGGGATAGGCATCTGGATAAAGGATTGGAAGGAATAACTTTCACCTTTTTAATATGTATTGTGTGTAAGGTAATATGTTGAGAACTATCTAGACGTTGTGGGGGAAAACAAACAAACAAACAAACAAACAAAAAAGCAAGAAGACCTGCTCGAGGTTTGGGTAGCCAGAGTCAGGTATCAAAGTAATGGTCCTGGCAACACCTCAGTGTTGGAGATCTGTGACTGTGGCATCCTTGGTGCAGGTGTGCATAATGGCTTTCACCGATAGGAAATATCCCCGATTTGAATCCAGTTTTCCACTTTTCCTGCCTCAAACCTGACCATTTAGGCGGCTGCAGTCTTGCTGAATTCTTATAAATTCTGTTTCCTCTTTTTTGAGGTAAAGTCCCTGTATTATTTATGAAATATTTTTATTGTTGACTGAGAGCTCTTTTAGAGCTCCACAGTGAATTTTTGGAGTTAAGTTCAGAAAAGAGAAACAGAATTTTGGAACACTATATTTTATAGAAACAGAAGTAATTCTCTCTTTGTTTTTTTTCCTCCCCAACCCCTCTGGAGAACTAATTCTTCAAATGTCGAAACATACTAATAACTACATTAAATATATTGAAATTTATTTACGATGAAAAATTTACCTTTGGTGAAGACATTAAATTTTATTGCAGTTTTAGATTTTTCTTTTTTTTCTTTTAATTCCAGTGTAATTAACATACAGTGTTATATTAGTTTCAGGTGTACAATATAGTGATTGAACAATTCCATATATTTCTCTGTGCTCATCATGATAAATGTACTCTTAATCCCTTTCACTTGTTTCACTGATCTCACTACCTACCTCTCCTCTGGTAAGATGTTAAATTTTAAAATGTGCTAAAGCACAGTGTCACTAGGGCATTGTTAAATGTCACATATATTTTAGTGAAGGGAGAGGAAAATGTTTGGTCACAAGTAGTTTTGATAATTCTAATATATTGGATATTACCTGCCATTGCCACAAATTGTGTACTCTCAGAATTATATATCTATTTCCTCTTCTCCCTTGTGAGAGTTAATAATTTGTAAAACAAATGTCATGTTTTTTTCTGTGGGCCAAACACTGTGCTAGGATAAGTGAAACCTCATACTGCTTTAAGTTAACCAAAGTTAATATTAATATACACAGTCATATGGTAGGTCTATGTTTTGTTTCTGTGTTTTTAAATTCATCTAAAATGGAGAACCCATTTGTAGTACGGTTTTATAAATTATAAGTTCTTCTGGTCTGTGCTTTCAACATGATGCAAATATCACATAATTGTACTGTAGAGGTAATAACAGTTTTATTGCTATAATTTTATTGACCTCACATTTTCAGAATTTATGATGGCTTTCAAAAAGATGAAATTGTGTTTTTGATTTTAAGTGTTTTTAATGGTTTTGGGAAAAACTTGCTTTGGGGGCTTAGGGATTAAGTATGTTTTAGAAAAAGATACCTGGTCTATTGAAACATGTTTTATCTGTTATTGTATTGCTCAAGTTTCTTTTAAAGTAATTCAGAAGATTTTCATGATGAGCCCCAAATTCCCTTTCCCTAAATAGAAAATGAAGTACTAATTTATTTTAATTTGGTAGATAAGATGACGTTAAATTTAACAATGTCAACTCTCCATTGCAAACAGCAGTGAAGATGCTGGGATACAAAACTTTTTCATACTGGGTTTTGGAAGGCAATACATTTTTATAGCAAATTCACCTCTTGGAGTCTAAAGGTTATTTTAAATTTGGCTTTTATTCACTTTACTGACAGCAGGAGATTGACAGACTAAAATTATGGTAGCTTGAAGAGGGTTATCAATTTGGAATTAACTTTATTCTTTTTCTGTGGAGTATATACAGTTAAGAGTTGCCTATACCAACAAAAAGATGATTAAACACTTCTTAAATACAGGGTTATATGAAAGTGACTCATAATTATAATGTGAATATGTTCCAGGTTCTGTTAATGACCACCCCAACATCATACAGTATATCCATTTTAATTTGATGATGTAACATGATTGTGTCACATGACTACTTTATAATTTTATGGAGTGTGATGTCTGTTGAAGTGATCATTAAACATGTGCTGTGTGTGTTTCTACCTCTCAGTCATGTTTATCATGTAAAACATGAATTCCTTCATCTCATAAACCAAATGATGAGTTTCTTCGGTGGATCTGGTGAGTTCTTAGAAAAAGTCAGAATTTTGAGATATAATGTGTATTTGAAATGGAGCATAGTCTTGCCATTTTTCTCTAGATCTTTTGATGATGAGTTCTGTCATTGTAGAAAAGACTGGCTGTAAGTATCTAAGCACACAAGAAAAGCTGCTGGATAGGAAATGGTAGCAGGCTGGTATGAAGGGAACTATGTTTTTGCTCATTGTGTTAAATGATGTCCTGAATAAAACTTACTAGTGTTTAATTTCTGAGAGTCATTCCACATTTTATCCCCTGTGGCATAACGCTGCCAGTTATGGACGCTGAGTCCACTGATGGATTCAGTGCACATAGGTTGAAGGCTGATTCTGTCAGGTGCATGTTAGGTGCTAGGGATTCAAAGTTGATTAAGACAGTCCTTGCCCTAAAGGAGTTCAGGGTCTAATGAAGGACAAATAAACGGCTTATAGTACATCCTGATAAGTGTAATAATTGAGGTATGGAATAGGTGCCCTTTGAGTACAGAGAAGGGACTTGTCTTAGACCTGATCCATTGCAAATAAGTGGTTTGTCTGTTTATCCTTAGGGATGCAGAAGGGACAAAAATTACCTAGAATTACTTTTAGAATCTCTTTTTTCTTGCCCACCTTGATGTAGGGCAGTAGAAACCCAAGTAGGTACCCTACATTTATGACTTTTTTGTAGACAGTTCCATGGTGTCTAAAAGATTTAGGAGGAACTGGCAAAAACTTTTTGTATACTTGTGTTTTGCTGTGTGGCAATCATTTAGAATACCTTTTTGTGCTCCACATTCTCCTTTTGCCCCTCCAGATCTGTTCTCCACCTTTATCTGTGCTCTGGGAAGCAGATTCTGTGAGTTGTATCAACTGACCTTTTGGTTTATGGTTTCTGGTTTGCCTTGGTTGGTGGTGTGTCAGTAGGAGGCCTGGAAGAGCCAGTTCCTTCCTGCTGGATTTGTGTTGCTAAAGCCGTTCTGTGTTTTGTGAGTAGGTCACAGCTTCTATTAAATGGCCCTCTTCTGCCAGCCAGCCACAGTTACAGATCTTTCTGGGTTCTGGTAACCCCTTACTTGCCCCTTTAGGCCTAGTGATGATAATGGCTTCCTGATGTTGCTGGCATGGGAGTTTTCCACCATCCCTTGCTGCTTTTCTTAAATCCTGCCTCTGCTTTTGAAGATGGTTCCTTCATTAAATTCTGTTGAATACCTTTTTTGAATGTGCTTTTTTTGTTTGTTTGTTTGTTTGTTTGTTTGTTTTGCTTGGGCCCTACTGATAACATTCATCCATGTCCAAAACAGATCTGAAGTAGCTTCCCTTTCTTCACTAACATCAGTTACAGCTGCCCATTATAGCAGGTGCAGACAGGAGCTCATGGGCTCCAATGTTGGCTTTCTTGGAAGAGAGGTTGGTCATAATTTGCTTACCATGCTCCAAATGTGGTATCATCATTATGTCAAATCGTAGTCAATAGATTAAGAATAAAATCTGGCAGCAAAAAACTGGCAGCCGATGATAGTAGGTGGTTGTGGAATCCCTGTTACTTATTCTTCCCTAGTAATTATCTCAATATGATGTCATATGTCATTGCTGTAATACTGACATCTGCACCTTAAGTATTACCTCTGAAGAGTGATTCCCTTTCCTTTCCCTCATTCTGGACCCCTTTCTCAAGGGGAAAAAAAATTAAATATTTAGTGAAAGATTTTCACTTGCTAAATAGTTTGCAGCATATTGTGCCTTCCCTTTTCTCCTGACATTCATTCATTCATTCATTCTTGAACATGTGTTTGCTTAGGTGCCTGGCATCATGTTGGATGCTGAAGATAAAAATAAATAAATAGGACAAAATGCTTACCTGATCACTAGCCATTTCAACCTCTGTTAACTTGTATTTATTTTTACAATGTTTTTTTAAATTTATTTTTATTTTTTTAAATGTTTATTTTTGAGAGAAAGAGAGCACAGGTGGGGGTGTGGGCAGAGAGAGAGAGGAGACACAGAATCTGAAGCAGGCTCTAGGCTCTGAGCTGTTTGCACAGAGCCCATCGCAGAGCTCGAACTCATGAACTTTGAGGTCATGACCTAGATGAAGTCACATGCTTAGCCAATGGAGCCCTGGGAGCCCTTATTTATTTATTTTAGAGAAGAGAATGTGCACCTGTGTAAGTGAATGCAGGGGGTGGGACACAGAGAGAGAGGGAGAGAGGGAATCCCAAGCCAACTTGGTGATGTCAGCACAGAGCCCTATGTAGGGCTCAAACCCACAAATTGTGAGTTCATGACCAGAGCTAAAATGAAGAGACACACCCTTAACCAACTGAGCCACCCAGAACTTCCTTTATTAACTTTTATTAAGCAAACCTCTTTTACTTCTGATGAAAGGTCACTGGGTTTGTGTTTTTTTCATATAACTTTTCTATTCCCAGCTACAGAGAGAGGGATGGAATCTCAAAAAATGATCAAAAATTTGTTAAACTGGCATATTCTTTTGTTAGACTGGAATCCTGCCGCAACAGTTTTTCTACCTTTAAATGGCCAGTTTTGAACAAAAGCAGAGACCTGGAAGAAATTGCTACTGTTTGACTCCAGTTGGTTTTATACAGTTGAATTTTAACTTTAATTTACCTTGCTTGGAATAAAGTATGGAAATGTTTAGAGAATGTTCTTCTCCATAGATTTTATGAAATGTAAATTCTTCATTTATATTCTCTTTGAATTACATCCCTTTGGAAACTCAGGGGCGTGCTATGGATCTTGATTACTCTTTTTTCGTTTAGTCATTTTTGGCTGAGCTCTACCAAAGTTTCCTATGTATGCTCAGCTTGGGGGATTTTTTTTTTTTTTTTTTATTCTCTTGGATAAGAAACTGAAGTTTAAGTTGTTATTGTTTACCCTAGTAAAAAAGAGAATTTGGAAGAAAGTCACTAAACTCCCAGATTTTAAGTGAACCAGTTAAAATATAGCTTCAATTTTATGGAAAGGAATTTGGAATGTTAATTGTCTGCTTCCTCCTAATTTAGGTGGCTTAATTCAGCATTTGGGATGGAAATACACAGTCTCTGTAATAAGCTAGTTAAGGATTACATAGACACTGTCTTGTCTGATTTTCATTTTAAAAAGCATTCACCATTCAGATATTATGAACAGTGGATACAAGTAGCTTTCTCTTCTCTTCCTCCTCCTTTACTTCTTCCCTTCAGCCTTCTTGCTGTCTAGGTTTAAAGCCTAGATGGCTTATAATTTTTTATTTGTTTTGTTTTTTAATTAAAACTAGTCTAACATTGGAAATATCTTGTTTTTTATAAACAATTAATTTTCCTTTAAAATATTAGAGAGGCAGCATAGTCTAACGATGATCTCTGGATCCAAATTGCTTAGGTTTACATTTCACTTCCTCCATTTACTAACTGTGTGACCTTGGGCAGTTTTCTTCTTTGTGCCTCTCTTTGCTAATAAAAGTACCTACCTTATATGGTTGTTGTGAAGCTTAAGTGAGTTGTATGTAAAGAGCTTAGAGCAGTGTCTTGCACTTAATGTGCATGATACATTTGTGAAATAAAATCAATCTTCTGTAATCCTACTAACTGTAACATAATTATTTTCATAGCAGTAACATCAGCTAGTTTTGTATTAGGGGCAAAAACACTCTCAAACTTTGAAACATTTCTGATGCATACTCATAGAATGTCTTTGAAGCTTACAGAGCATATTGAAATAGTAGTGTTGTATCAGTCATGTGTAAAAGCCACATATATGATCTCCAAGTAGTGGTAATCCCAGCAGTGGTGGAAATTAATCTGTATAGGTCTGTGGTAGAGAGTAATTAAACAAATAAAAAAACTTTATACCATGCTAAGTCCTGAATTTCACCTTAATCAAGAAAATGGAGTTATCTGTACTCTGAGTCACCTTCACTACTTTTATTGCCTAGGCCATGGAAATGGTCATTCCCTATAAAAAGTGAACTTCATATTTTCAAAATCTGTGAATGGCCTTCATTGTACATCCTCATTTGTGCAAATTCTGTTATTTGAATTCTTCTCTGCAGTTAAGTGGACAACAAACAATTGTTGTGTAATACCTCTCCATACCCTCCTCTCCATCTTTTTAATTTTTTTCATTTATTATATTCTTTAAATTAAAAAAAAATTTTAATTCAGGAGTAGAATTTAGTGATTTATCGCTTAAATACAATACCCACTGCTCATCACAAGTGCCCTCCTTAATGCCTATCACCCATTTAGCCCATCCTCCCATCCATCTTTCCTCCAGCAACCCACAGTTTCTTCTGTCTAGTTAAGAGTCTCTTTTGGTTTGCCTTACTCTTTGTTTTTATCTTATTTTGTTTTTCCTTCCCTTATGTTCAACTGTTTTGTTTCTTAAATTCTACATATGAGTGAGATCATACAGTATTTGTCTTTCTCTGACTGACTTTCTGCTTAGCATAATACACTCTAGTTCCATCCACGTGGTTGCAAATGGCAAGGTTTTATTCTTTTTGATGGTTGAGTAATATTCCATTGTATATACATCCACATTTTTATCCATTCAGTCGATGGACATTTGGGCTCTTTCCATTACTCTTGCTTTTTTCAGTCAGGTGTTTCTTTTGATGTATATTAATGTGAAATTTGTGTGTGTGTATGTGTGTGTGTGTATAGATGTGTGTGAGAACAGTATTAAGTTTTTTAAATATTTGACTTTGCATTATCTTTATTAAGCACCTATAATGTGCTTAATACAATGTTAGTAGCTATAAATATTACTGTAAAAAAGATAACATTTCTAAACTAATATTTAAGACAGTTACAGATGTTTGTAAATGGCATGAAAGAGTTCAAACAAGGTAGAAGAGTTTCAGACAGTGGAGGGTGGCAATCTCAAAGAAGGCTTCTCTGAGGAGGTGATACTTGAATTAAGATTTAAGGATGAAAATAAGGAGGGTATGGGGGAACTGGAAGAAGATGATTCCAGATGATTCCAGGCACAGGGAAGAGCAAGTGTTGAGGGCCAAATGATGAAGAGCATTTTGTAACAGGAAAGAGGCCAGTGTGACTGGAATATAGTATGCATCCATGGTATTCTTTCATTTCTTTTTTAAATTTTTGTATTAAAAAATTTTTTTTGGTTTATTTATTTATTTATTTATTTTTTAATTTTTTTTTCAACGTTTTTTATTTATTTTTGGGACAGAGAGAGACAGAGCATGAACGGGGGAGGGGCAGAGAGAGAGGGAGACACAGAATCGGAAACAGGCTCCAGGCTCTGAGCCATCAGCCCAGAGCCTGACGCGGGGCTCGAACTCACGGACCGCGAGATCGTGACCTGGCTGAAGTCGGACGCTTAACCGACTGCGCCACCCAGGCGCCCCTTTTTTGGTTTATTTTTAAGAGAGACAGAGTCAGAATGCGAGTGGGTTAAGGGCAGAGAGAGAGGGAGACACAGAAGCAGAAGCAGGCTCCAGGCTCTGAGCTGTCAGCAGAGTCTGATGCAGGGCTCGAACCCACGGACCATGAGATCATGACCTGAGCTGAAGTCGGACACTTAACTGACTGAGCCACCCAGGTGCTCCAGTTTCTTTTTTCTCTTCTCTTCTCTTCTCTTCTCTTCTCTTCTCTTCTCTTCTCTTCTCTTCTCTTCTCTTCTCTTTTGGAGAAAGGGAGAGAGAACATGAGTGGGGGAGGAGCAGAGGGAGAGAGAGTGAGGGAATCTTAAGCAGGATCCATACCCACTGCAGAGCCTCACTTGGAACTTGATCCCAGGACCATGAGATCATGACCAGAGCCAAAATCAAGAATCTGGTGCTTAACTGACTGAGCCACCCAGACCCCTCTCCATGGTATTCTTAATAGTGAATTTTGTAACCAACTTCTAAATGTCAAAGTGGATAATAATAATAACTGACATTTGTTTAGTGATTACTAGGCCCTGTGTGGCCTGTAAGGTCTCTTAACAACTTGCTCAGGGAGGGTAGTTTGGTCATCTCTATTCTGTAGGTGATAGAACTGAGGCCTAGAATATTTGGGAAACTCTCCCAATGGAACCCAGACAAGAAGTGATATAATTGGGAATTGGGAAATGGATTTTTAAGGATTATAACTTTTGAATGCAAATTGGTCAATATTTAAGAAAGGTACTAATAAATGGAGAAGTTGACAAAGGAGAGGTTTAGGAGATTAGTTGATTGTAAAAACAATGATTATTTTTAGGTAGCCTAACTGTTTTATGACTATCTTAATTCTTTATGATGTGCCTTCAGAATCCATTTCTACCTAACGATATTTTGAGCATGTGCCTGCTACCCAAAGGAGGCACTTTTAATTTTTCATAACTCAAATTCCTAATTACTACTAAGAGTTTGCCAAGACAGCATATCATCCTTGAATTTGCCCTGTTAAGTAACATACCCACAGACTTTTTTTTCAGGTAGCATTGTTGGCATTTCTATACAGGAAAGGAAGACTTTTGGTCTTCACTATATTTCATGGGAGTCATGTGTGTAGAGTTCAGAGTCACCTTTGGGAACTCATTACAGCGGATATAGTTAGAATCTCATGGTTTAGTTCTCATTTGTCACTGTTTGGAAATGTTTCCTGAGTCTTTCAGGGTGGGGTGCCCAGGAAAATGACATATAGGAAATGTGTCCTAGATGAGCTCTTGAGTTAATTGGCAGCTTGTTAAGTGAGGTTCTGCCTTGCCTTTTGGTACATTTACATCAGCAGTAAGAGAGATGGGTTGACTGCCTAGGCGCTTGAGGGGTAAATGAGGAAAAGAGAAGAAAAACATTATTCACTGAATGCCTAAACGAATCTTTTGTAAATTTCTTACATAAACTCAGGCAATCATCATAAAGCTCTGAGGTTTTAGCCTTACTTTATGTCACAGCATTGGAATACAAAAATGGGTGAAAAAAGTAAACAAAAGCCTTGGTTCTCAAATAGCTCTTGTTTACTGTGGAAGAGAGACTCATAAGAAACAGTGACAATACTGTATAGTAAGTTGAATGCCTGATATTTCCTAGCTCTGAGGTTACTAAGAGTAAGACAGGGTCTCTACACTGAAGAGATATGCAAAGGCCTGTAAATGGAGATTGGTTGGTATTTTAATGAAGTCTATCTGTATTTCAAAATGATTTCTTCTTAAACGGTTGCTTTTACTTTCCAGCATAAATAATGTGCACCTTTGGGCACATTACTTTTGTCTAGTTCTAAATTCTGTAAATAATTCCTGTGGAAAGTTCAGGCCCCATTTGTATTGCTGGATAAAGACACAGGAGGTGGGTGTTCAGAAGGTGTGTGGCACATGGTAGGCATTCAAGTATTTGTTACATGAATGAATAGGCAATACACTTGAGTCAGCTACTCTTCCAGGGTTTGAATTCTAGACCCATCTATTAATAACTGTATGACACTGGGCAGGTCACTTCACCTCTATGAGTTTCGTCATCTAATGAGGAAAAAGATGATGCTAATAGGGCATTTTTCATAGTGCTGTGAAATTAGCTGAGATAATGTATGAGACAATGTATATGAAGTGTTTAGCACAGTGAAGTGTTAAGCATAGTCCTGGCCTGTGCTGCTGTTATCATTATTAAACTAAAAACCACTTTGATACCAGTGACCCAGTCTGTTATTTAAATTTAATATCATGTGCTGGTGACTCTTCTTTTGGAACATTATTTAGTGTTCTAGTTTCAGTTAAAAATTGTTTTTTCTTAACGATTATTTATTTTTGAAAGAGAGAGACAGAGAATGAGCAGGGGAGGGGCAGAAGGAGAGGGAGACACAGAATCTGAAGTAGGCTCCAGGCTCAGAGCCTGAGTTGGGGCTCAAACTCATGAACTGTGAGATCATGACCTGAGCCAAAGTCAGAGGCTTAACTGACTGAGCCACCCAGGCACCCCTAGTTTCAGTTTAAATGACATTGACATTGGAAACTGGTTTGTATTTCAGTTTTTAGTGCCCAGATCACTTTGGGAAATGTTTTTATTACTTCTAACCTATTTCTCAGTGGAATCAGCTCACAAAGATCTTCTGATTTTGCTTCTAGGTGAGCAATATTCCCACAACTCATAGGCAAGGTACCCAAATGAATGTGGCTGGAGAGAGAACAGTGTAATAGAAAAGATGTTTGAACTAGTAATAGCATGGTTTGGATAGTCCTAACTCCTCTTAGTACCCATTTCCTAAAACATGGAGGTTTTATTTGTTAAATATAAACTTATCAAGACCCAACTTGAGGTTGAAGGAGGTAAACATAGCCAGTTCTCATCATAACTTCTTTTCATCAATAAGATTTTGTATTTTCTTCTTTCCAGAGTTTAAGAAATCGGTATATATATATAGTGATCACACCCATCTGCAGTGTTCTGAGATAGCCCTAACTTTAGGTAGTAGCCTTCTTCAGAGAGACAGTTTGTTAAATATATGGCCAAATGTAATTAAAATTCATACTTTTATGATATTTAACTTAAAAACTATGTTTTTGGGGCACCTGGGTGTCTCAGTTGGTTAAACGTCGGACTCTTGATTTCCTGATCTCATGGTTTGTGAGTTTGAGCCCTGAGTCAGGCTCTGTGCTGATAGCATTGAGCCTGTTTGGGATTCTCTATTTCCTTCTCTCTCTGCCCTTCGCCGATTCATACTCTGTCTCAAAGTAAATAAACTTAAAAAAAAAAAAGTAAATAAACTTAAAAAAAAGCTCTTGAGTTTTCAGTCAGCATGCACAGCTGTCATCAGAAGGACAAAGGTAGTTTTCACACTAATGTGTGAAGAACATAAAATAGCTTGTTAATTATTAAATCCCCCCTCAAAAATAAGTAAGTAAAATTTAAAAAAACCTGTTTTTTAAAAAAAAACATAGTTTTTCAAATGACATCGTAATTTGATTTGGAAAATATACCTAGCATAGTTAGGCAGTGTAGCAGAAGCAAGTGATGTTTATTGTATTTTACTTTTTTTTTTTTTTTCAAATGGCATGGATGAGAGAAAGGAATTTTAAATGGACTCCTTTCCAAATATGTATTGTTTCTGACTCAATGGCTCAGTTGGGAAAAGGTTTCTTCAACTGTGATGTTATCAAAACTTGCTAGGCAGGTTATGGGTAATATTCAACTTTATAGCTAGTGTTGGATATCTAAATTAATACTAACTTTATGTCTCACAGTATGAGTGAGAGTTTAAGTGCTGTCATTGAATGTAGTCTAATTATGAACCAAATCTAATTGCAAGTAAGTAAATTACCTTTTATGGAGATAGGTTTTTAAATGGGCCTTCCCCCTTGCTTAGGATTTGATATAGTGGAGGTTTTGTCGTGAGTGGCAATTTGTTTTTGTAACTTTATTTAAATACTTTAGAATATGATCTAGCAGTGAAGGCAGTTGGTTTGGAAGTCAGATTCTGGTTTTGCTTCTGCTATTCTTTCTGATCACATGGGCTGCTTCATTTATTTATGTGTAATTTCTAATGAGAATAATATCTGCCTTGCCTCTCTCTCAGGATCACAGTGGTAAGCAAACCGTGCTGATTAAGAAGAGTCAGTTGCTGCAGAATATATTAACAGCATTTGACACCAGTGGACTCAGGGTAGGAAGACAGAGAGCACATAGTATACGAGGGGGTATTTTGAGCAACTGCAGCAGACCTGTAGGAGATCAATTATAAGTCTAGTCTGGTGAAGAATGGGGTAAGTGTTATTGTCAGCAGAAAGTAGGAAAAAGCTGAAAACTGAAGTGTTTAGGAAGTAATGATAGGCACTGATACAAAGTAATGTAAACCACTCCCCCTCGTTTCCTCTTTTGCCACACTTAGGTACACAACTTTATCATTGACCAGGTGGCTCATGAAATCCTGGAACTAGTTCGTTATTCTTGCCTTAGTCATACTGTGACAAATGGGAACATGTGCTACCTTGAAAAGCCATTGTAAAATATAATTTGGTCAGACTGAAATTTTAATGAAGGGATTTTTATTTTTTTAAAAAGGTGGAGATTAGTGTTCACCTACTATTTAATTAAAAAAGGAAAGAAACTACGATTTTAATGTAGTCTGCTGAATATCAGATTATTGTATCAGTAGTAGTTTGTCTTCAGTAAAGTCTGTCAGATTCTTTCGGCAAAGATCTAACACACCAAGGGAATCTCTTCTAACATTGTAATCGGTCTGTGCTATGCTCTATTCCGTTGACCTGCAGAATAATAAACAGGTGAGAGATGTTCCTTGAAATAGAGTAATTACATTTTCTAAGATTTTCAATTTTTCTCAGTACTAGTCTTGCAGTTCATTAGCTGATTAATGATTGGAATGGTAACACCTGAGTGTTACTGTGTAGCTGTAGCTGCCTGCCTGATGATTACTATGTGGGGCGTTGGGACCCATTGGACAGGTAAGGAGTTTCATCTACCCTACAGCCATGGAAACTCAACATCAATTAGAAGTATGGCACCAGAATTAAGGTAACATGGCCAAAGTTATAAGAAAATCTTGACAAAATTGAGTACTATTTAAGAGCTTATTTTTTTGTTAGCTAATAATTAAAACATACATTTAAAAGCATTGAATTATTCAATAGCCATTACTGAAATTTTAAACTCAAGAGAGCCTCTTGATATGGCCCTGATGTGGGCTTTCACTAAATAAATTTATTCTAATAAAAAGGGAGGCAAAAAGAATGAGGAAAAAGAAAAGAAAGGAGGTAAATATTGCTGGATGGTCTGTTTTTGTCTTCAAAGGGGAGTTCAGGAGAGGATGAAGCTTCCTCAATAGGAAGAAGATTGAGAAAATTAATCATGAGGATGTGTGCTTCACAAGGTCTGAGATTGCTTGCTGCCCAGTAAAAAGACTGTGGTGGAGATTCTGATTTTTCATTTGGAAAATACAAGGATCACATAAAATAGATAAAATTAATATAAAATTAATGAAGTAAAGAGCTGGCCTTTAAGTTGGTCAGTTAATTCAACCTATGTTTAGGATTTACTAAGGGAAAAAATCAGATTGCTGGAAAAATGCTGTGATAGTTACCATATTTCACGTCCTTGGACTTTTCATGATTACAAATGATATACTGGGATAGGGAGACTTTATAACTTGGTCGAGTATTTTCTAAGTTAAAGTCTTAGTAAAAGTAGAGGAGTTTGAAATTTTGAACTATCAGAAAGAACAAACAGTGAAATCTTACAATTCATACAGGTGCTAGCCATAGACATATTTCAGTGGATTTTCTAAATGCAATGCAGTAGAAGGTGTTTATGTACTAGGAGATACAGACTTATTAATACTTAGTATAATAAAGGATGTGAATCATATCTGTGCATCCATCTTATAATTACCCAAAATAAGAGAGAAACAGACTGTTCCATTTTAAAGAAGTTAGAATGCAGGGTGTCTTACCTTGTAGTTTCAATAGAACTTTATTTAAAAAAAAATGTATTTTACCAATATAGGAAATGATTTCCATTTGTTTTTAGTAACATATAAAAGTTTTTAGAGATTTTTTTTTTTTTTGATTTATGGGTTGCATTTTAAGTTAGGTGTGTGGACACTGGAAACATACAGGTTTGAGTTTGAATTCCACTTCTTTCACCTACAATTAGGGTAAATCACCCATGTTCACAGCTTCAGTTTTTTTATCTGAAAAGGGCTGGGTCTTTATCTGTATATTCTCTTAGGCTTATTTATTCTCCATTACATAGGAGTCATCTATTCCACAAGTATTTGTCCCTCACATGTTGTGTGCCACACTCTTAGAGGAGATGTGTATAATCAGACAAATAAATATAAAAATAAACTAATAAGTGCTATAAAGGAGAGAGATGGGTACTGTTAAGGTTTATAAAAAGTTTTGAATAGGGGCGCCTGGGTGGCTTGGTCGGTTGGGCGTCCGACTTCGGCTCAGGTCATGATCTCACGGTCCGTGGGTTCAAGCCCCGTGTCGGGCTCTGTGCTGACAGCTCAGAGCCTGGAGCCTGCTTCTGATTCTGTGTCTCCCTCTCTCTCTGCTCCTCCCCAGTTCATGCTCTTGTCTCTCTCTGTCTCAAAAATAAATAAACGTTAAAAAAAAAAAAAGTTTTGAATAGAAGCATGGGGTAGCTTTTTAAAATGATGACTTTGGATATAGGGTAGAATAATAGATTAGGGCTGGAAAAGAATGGATTTAGGGAGATGAGTTAGGAAGCTGTTGAAATAGTCCAAGTGAGGAGCACCTGGGGGGTTCAGTTGGTTGGGCATCTGGCTTTGGCTCAGGTCATGATCTCACAGTCTGTGAGTTCAAGCCCCGTGTTGGGCTCTGTGCCGACGGCTTGGAGCGTGAAGCCTGCTTCGGATTCTGTGTCTCCCTCTCTCTCTGCCCCTTCCCCACTCACACTCTGTCTCTCTCTCAAAATAAAATTAAAAAATGTTAAAAAAAAAGAAAGAAATAGTCCAAGTGAGATAATGGTAGTAAGACTAATGAGGGAGTGGTGCAGATGGAGAAAGGTGGATGGATTTAAGAAATATTTGGGAGGCAAAATGGACAGGTTTTGGTGAAACATAGAATGTGGGGAATCAGAGAGAGGGAGATAACAAGGATAGTTCTGAAAGTTCTGTCTTGTTTAATGGATGGATGTTAATTGCTGCCAGATAATGAGTTGGGGGGCATTAGATGAGAATGTGACCTGATATAGGAAGAGGGGTAGAGAAGAGAGAATGATTTTGGTTTTGAGCACCTTATGTTTAAGATGCTTTTGAGATTTTGAAGAGGAAGTCAAGTCCTTGTTTGCACAAATGGAGTAGTCTGAGGAGTAGTCTGAGTATGGGGAGTCACTGGCATATTCATGGTAGTCAAAGTCATAAAAATTGAAATCTCAAGCAGGAGTTATAAAGTGAGGAGAGAAGGTTTCAGACAGAGTTTTAAGAAACACCAGCATTTCAGATTGTTGGGAAGGAAGGAAGAACACAAGACTGAGAAGAAACCCTAATAACTCGGAGAATGTTTCCAGAAAGTCCAGTGAAGAGAGTGCTCCAAGGAGAGAGTGGTAACAATGTCTACATTCTCCTGAAATGTCAAGTAAGATAAAGTCTGTAAAGTGTCCAGTGGGTTTAGTTACACAAATGTCATTGATAGCCTTTTCTTATGTAAAGAAAGCAGTTTCCATATTTGAGTGGTCTGAGAAGTGGGTATTCGGTAAAGAAATGGAAATTGTGGGTATTGGTAATTACTTTAAAATGTTGGACTGAGAAAGGAGAGTATAGTAGAGAAGATTCCAAGCACTGGCCCTACGAATCATTTCGGACAGTGGGAGGAGATCAGTTAGGGGTATCAGCTGAAACACTAATAGGCTGGGATAATAGGTTCTTGTGGTTACGTATGACATGCTGGATGGGGAAGAATGATCTTGCCAGATACAGGAATACCTTTTTAAAAAAACAACTGAATTCCCAAGTGTGTGTGGTGAGGGGGAGGGTGGGGGGTAGGTGGGTTTTACACCTAATGTGGGGCTTGAGCCCAGGACCCTGAGATCAAGAGTCACATGCTCTACTGACTGAGCCAGCCTGGAGCCCCTAGGAATACCATTTTTAGATATATGGTACTGTGTAAGAATAGTTGGACTTCTTAAAGAACCCTCTTTGTTGAGAAGAATGGATTACTTGGTATCCTTGTTTTCCAAGTAACTGTTACCAAATATGGTGGAGTTTGGGATGTGGAGCCTGATAAACTTGGTTTCAAAATTCTGCTTTGCTATATATTCTTGATTTAGGTCACACAGATGGTTATTTAGTCCTGCCGAGCTTCAGTTTCTTGACTTGTGTGATGGAGAGAATACTGTCTACTTAATAGATTTGTTAGGGATGAGAATCTGTGTAAATAAAGCACCTAGTACTTTTTTTTTTAAAGTTTATTAAAATTTTTTTTTCAGTGTTTATTTCTTTTTGAGAGAGAGAGACAGAGTGCAAGCAGGGGAGGGGCAGAGAGAGAGGGAGACACAGAATCCGAAGCAGGCTCCAGACTCCAAGCTGGCAGCACGGAGCCTGATGTGGAGCTTGAACTCATGAACCATGAGTTCATGATGTCAGCTGAAGTTGGATGCTTAACCAACTGAGCCACCCAGGTGTCTCTATTTTTGTGAGAGACAGAGACCACCTGAGTGGGGGAGGTGCAGAGAGAGAGGGGGAGAGAGAATTCCAAGCATGCTCTGCACTGTCAGCACAGAGCCCAATGCGGAGCTTGAACCCATGCATGAAAACATGAGATCATGACCCGAGCCGAAACCAGTGCCCCAAGCACCGAGTACTTATTAGGCACTCAACAAACTAATGTCTGCGTGTCCTTTTTCTTCCCAACTAGCTGCTGTTTATTGTGTAGTTTCAGCATTGAATGTTTGCTCTTACTCTTGAAGTAATACTTGGTGGGAGTACCTCCTTCAGTTTATCTTCTGTATAAAATAACTTGAGTGGCACAAACATACATTTTTGGGAAAATGGATATATGATTTGCTACTGCAGTAATCATAACCATTAAAAAAAGAATTTTACCAGTTTTTTTTGACTTGTGTGCATTTAAAAAAAAGTGTGTGTGTGTGTGTGTCTTAAACAAAGCTTACTAATTTAGATATGCCACTTTGGTGACTTCCTGCCAAAGTAAGAGTTCTTATATTTTTCTTCAGAGACACATCTTAGTATGACTATTTTTAGTTTTTGGATCCTCGCCATTTGCCGTAATTTCAGACTAGACATGATGGATCCACATAAATACTTCTAAGATTTACATTACATGATACATTTTTTAAAGGGGGACATGTGAACTGTTAAAAGCAGGTGAGGTCTCAGGTCTGGATTTTATTTGGTTTATTTAAAATTTTTGATTTATAGTTTTGATTCTTAAATTATTTCTTACTCATCTTTTGAGCATCGAGATAACTAATTTTGTACCAAAATGGTGAAATCAATTTAAGTTGCTAAAGCAGTCTCCTGAAAGGTTTGTAAATCTGCCCCCAACCACCGCCATACATAACCTCTTAAGTGGCATTTATGCATTACCTTTCTAGAAGATGACTGTCCTAGAAATTTTAAAAGCGTATCACTTTGCCAGCTTTATTCAAGAATCACTATAATAATGAACACACACTTGTTATTGTTTGAAATATAGACCTTATCACTGAGTGGGAGAAGTTGACCAGCTACTCATACAAGAGACTTTGTTGGTTAAGCGAAGTTTGTAGATGGGATTGCTGAGACTGGAAGTCTCATTGTAAATTCAGAGAGAGAAGTAAATTAACCATGTGTTCCCATCTGAACAACAGAGGCGTTGTTTTAAAAGCTTAAATAAAAGCCAGATAGAACCCTATAGGTCATAATTTCTTTAAAGACTAAATAAACTCTTCAAAGAGGAACCTCTTCAAAGAGGAATCTTTCCCTTGATTTACTATCTTACACTGTTTTTTGTGAAATTTGTTGGCTATTGAAAAGCCTTTGAAGAAAGATAACTAAAACACATGTAGTGAGGGGAACTGGGTGGCTCAGTTGGTTAAGTGTCCAGCTTTGGCTTAGGCCATGATCTCATGGTTCATGGGTTCAAATCCCACATTGGGCTCTGTGTGGACAGTGCAGAGCCTGCTTGGGATTCTGTTTCTCTCCCTCTCCCTCTGCTCCTCCCGCACTTGCACACGTGTGCTTGGGCTCTCTCTCTCTCAAAATAAATAAATAAACAAAAAAATAAAAATAAAAAAAGGTAGTTACTTCATGAAGTCCTCTTGTATATGTGTTGATACGTTTTCCAAGTTAAAAATTACTTTTTCATTAGAGGCAGTAGGCAGAGGAGAAAGATCAGGGAATAAGCATTTATTGTCTTAATGTGCCAAGTGCTATGTTAGGCACATTACTAGGCTCTTAGTTCACAACTGTTCTTGGAGGTATATAAATAGTATTTATTTGCATTCACCATGTGAGAAAATTGAGCTAGATAGGTAAGTAATTTGCCCATGTTCATTTAAGTTTAATAACTGGGAGAAGCTAGAGTGGCGAGTAGATGTTAGCTAGGTAGAAGGGGTGGGGTCATCATGTACAGTGTGGCAAGAGGTTTGGAACAGGTGAGGGGAATAGAGAAACAGGGTATGAGGCTTAAGTCAACATTTAGACTTAAACAAAATTTATATGTAGCAAAATTCACTCTTTAAGGATACAGTTCTTTGAATTGAGACAATTTAGACGTCAGAGTTATGTAACCACCACACAAGATACAGAACTGATTTATTACCCTAAATTTCTTCTTGCTGCTCTTTTGTAGTGAACTCCTCCCACCTCCTACACCTCTGGCAACCACTGATTGGTTCTCCATCCTATAATGTCATATAAATGAAATCATGCAGTATGTATCCTTTTGAGTCTGGCTTCTTCTCATAGCATAATGCATTTCTAATTAGGGAGCCATTAATGATGTAAATGTTACTGTACAGTTTTGCTACAGTTTTTGGCCTTGAACTCTCAAAATGCTTATATCATCCCCAATTCCAGTTTCATGTAAACATAATTTTTTTTCAGCTGAGAAATGATTATAGTTACAGCTTCAAATATCAAAGAAGCCCAAAACAGATTTCTGATAAATGCCCAGGAGAAAGTAACATAGAAAAAAAATTAGCTGTCTCTCCCCACACCCTATTATGTCCACCATCTCCTTGCCTTTTGAACACAGAAATCTGCATGGAAAGAGTGCTACTGACCGTGACCTTTGCCAGCTTGAAAAAGAAAGGGAACAGCTGTTACCATGAGAGGGTGGAAGGAATTAATGGTCCTGGCCAGTTGGCACTGTGTGCCTTTTGGGAAGGGAACAACAGGTGACCAACTTCTTGCTTTTTATTTTTGTTCGTGTATAAATAAATAGGCCAACTTTTTTTGTGTGTGTGTGCAGAAATCTGAGTCCATATTAAAATAACCTGTCCTTATAGTTCTCGGTATTTTTTTTTTTAAAAAAAGCTGTTTAAATATATACACACATTTATTTTAAGTATCTTAATGAATGAAGAGACTCCAGGGTTGAGTATATTATAGGTCGTTAGTGACAGAAAAGCACAGAAAGTAAAATTCTTTTGTAAATGTCACTTAGATATCCAAACTGCTTTTTCTCCCCTTTGTCCCAACTTAAGTACAAAAAAAACCCCAGCAAGATAACTGAGTACTTTTTATAGTAAAACCGTCAGCCACAGAGATGTGGTCACTTTAAGCTGGTGACCAGAGCGCAGGTGTCTCTAAAAGCCGAGGGTGCACTGTTCTTTGAACTCGTGGCCCTGGATACTTCACGTGCCATCTCTGTGAATCATACCCAAACATACAGTTCTATCACTGATCCCTCCTGCCTGACTCAGGGCTCTTCCCCTTTTCCACCTCTACTTTGCATAAACTCATCTTCCTGCAGTACAGCTTTCACCCAGGCGTTTCTTGATCAAAGCCAATGCTGACTTTTCATTTATTTTTATTTTTATTTATTATTTTAAAAAAAATTTTTAAATTTTTTATGATTTTTCATTTCTTATTGAGACATATCTAAATTACTGACCTGGAACAAAACATCCTTATACTGCAGTTTTGTTTTGCTCATTCATATTTCTGTTATTTTTCAGTTCCCTCTACCCTACTTTTGTTGGATCATCCTATTTTTTTTTAGACTGCCTGGCAACAGATTGAACTCAGTGATGAATCTTTTTTTTTTTTTTTTTTAGTGATCAATCTTAAATGCATTTCTAATTCCATTTCCCATTGCAGTTATGCCTATTAGTCTCTTTATTCCATTAGAATTGCTTTGAATGTTTTTCTGGTTTTTTTTTTAATGTTTATTTATTTTTGAGTGACACAGAGAGATAGAGCATGAGTGGGGAAGGGGCAGCGAGAGAGGGAGACACAGAATCCGAAGCAGGCTCCAGGCTCTGAGCTGTCCGCACAGACCTCGACATGCAAACCGCGAGATCATGACTTGAGCTGAAGTCGGCGCTTAACTGATGGAGCCACCCAGATACCCCAAAATGTTTTTCTGTTCTATTAAAACCTCCATTTGTCCTCTGCTCTGTCATTTTTTAGCAAATGGTACTACATTTTAGCAAATGCTACACACTTCATTTAGAGGGTTTTGGGGTTAAATAAATACATGTTTGAAACCTGGATGCACCACTTACTATCACAGCTGGTAGCCAGTAGTGTATATCTGAGTCTTACCTTTTCTAGCCCACAACCCTTCATTGTCCTGGTCCCTTCATTGTCCTAGTCCCTTCTATGGACCTCTTTAAGATCCCACAACTAAAAGATTGAAGCAGAACCCAGCTTTAGCACCAGCTGGTGTCTGTCCTGAGTGGCCAGTGCTGGTGCAGCACTAGTTGTTAAATACCTTTAATTTCACCCTTATTATATCTATGACTTTAATTAAGTTACTTATCCTTTCTGACTCATCCTCTCATCCTTAAAATGGGGATGATAATACCTGTTTTACAAGGTGACTCTGTGCATTCATCCGATATTTGTTGAGGGCCTGCCCTGTTGTAAGCACTGACTTAAGTGCTTAGGATATATCAGTGAACAAAAATGTCCATACCTAATGAAGCTTGTGTTCTAGTATTGTTAGGATGAAGTAAAAATTAATGTTAGATGTTCAGTATGGTGCCAAATACATAGAGGTGTGTACGGTGTTTTAGTCCTCTTTATTCCCCTCTGCTACACTTTTCCATCAGGGCCAAAGGGCCAGGGGGATTATGGCCGCAGGGAAAGAGTGAAGCCAATAACTAATAATTAGGTGTGGCTTCTCCAAAGGGGACTTGCTTTGTGACTACTTTGCATAGCAATACAAATGAAATAGGAAGCTTTTAAAATTTTTTGTAAAAAAACCTCTAATTGACCCTGTTTTGGATGGTCTTTGTTGTCTACCTGTGCTTTCATTTCCTCCCATCTCCCATGGATCTAGTTTTGTCCATTCATCCATATTGTCAAGTCCCCTCTGCATCCCACCCCGCCCCCTGCCCCCCCCAACCCATTCTATCACCTCAGTTCACTATCCTACCTTTTGTGCTACAGACAAAAAGAAATTGTTAGCCTTCTTCTGCCTTATTTGTTCTTCAAGGTATGGACCAAGTTACCCTTTCCTTCCTTTTTGTCCAGAGGACATATAAAGGTCACCTCTACCCACTCGCTCTTCACTTCTTAAATCTTGTCAGTCTTTGTGTTCCCAGTCCAAGTGCGGCAATTCTTCTGTCAGTGACCTCTTGTCTGTTCTTTTTCTGCTCAACTTCTTTATAAGTGGCATTTGTTAAGACCAGGTGAACTCAGTGGGTGCATGGCCTCATTGACCTGGGTTCAAATCCTAATTCTGCAACCTTTGTGGCCTTGGGCAGGTTTCTTTATCTTCAAATCGATATAATAGTACTTACCTTTTCAAGTTAATTGACATTAGAAAACTGCAACGCGTACCATACTGTCAGGATATAGGGTAAGAGTTAATTAAAAAGTAGCTACTGTTACTGGTATTTTTTTAAAGTGCCCCTTCATTTTTCCTGGCATTATCTTTTCTTTCATATTGTATCCTGTTTTCCTGGTAGTTCCTTCCATATTAGTTGGCTTTGTTGACTTTGTGTTTTCTTTCCAAGATTATGACTATTGTCTCTTTCACTGAGTGATCTTAATAAAATCTCGTGGCTTCACCTCTCCCCTTTATAATTGATAATTTCATATATTCATCTTTTTTCTTTTTTTAATATTTATTTTTGAGAGAGAGATTGAGAGAGAGCACGTGTGTAAGTGGGGGAGGGGCAGAGAGGGATGGGGAACAGAGGATCTAAAGCAGGCTCTGCATTGACAGTAGCGAGCCCAATCCAAAGCTTGAACTCACGATCTGTGAGATCATGACCTGAGCTGAAGTTGGATGCTCAACTAATTGAGCCACCCAGGCACCCCCAGATATTCTTTTGTCTTCATTCTCTCTTGAGTGTCAGCTATATGAGTCTAGCTGTGTGCTAGACATGAAACATTTGTCAAATGATGAGGAGTAATAATTAGGAAGGGGTGCATTGAATCTGTAGAAGAAACCATCCATCTTACCTGCAAACTTACTAGTTTCACTTGTTGGAGAAATTTTGAATGATTCTCTTTACTTTTGGACATTTTTGTTTTAAACATTTGTTTATTTTTATTTTGAGAGTGAGTGAGCAGAGGAGGGGCAGAGAGAGGTTGAGAGAGGATCTCAAGCAGTCTCTGTGCTGTCATCATGGAGCCTGATGCTGGGCTTGATCCCATGAACTGTAGGATCATGACCTGAGCTGAAATCAAGAGTTGGACACCTAACCAACTGGGCCACCCAGTGACCCTTTACTTATGGACATCTAATGATCTTTTTAAAGGAGGGGAAGAAAACTTCTGTTCAGATGTAACATATAATGTGTCAGTTAGCAGGAGGATTTTTCATGTGATTCTGGAAAGAACATGCAACACCTGTTTGCAAAGAAAGCAAGAAAAATACTGTATCCCTCTCTCCTCCCCATGTATTTTGTTCAAACTTAATTGGACACCAAATAAAGAACATTCCTTAAGTTTGGAATGAATACAACTTTCTATAAACTGCGCAAGTAACACAAAATAGTAAAGAGCCAAAAAGTTTTTATTTACTTTTAACCTAGGACTGCTAAAAGGAGAAAATGAAAGGGTTTGTAGAGGCACATTTCACGAAAGTAACTGTAGACTTACTTGTTACACTCAAGTATACTATATGTAGAAAAATACACAAACATAGTTAAATTTACATATGCTTGATTTTTTTTTCTTTTTGAAAGGGAAAATATTTTTTACATAAGGGTTTACCCACTACCTTTTGGTAAACCATGAACCCCTAGAAGCAGTTCCCTCACTGTTTATTTTTCTTGTAAGTTTTGCTGAAGTTTCACATTTCTCTTCTGTAGTTTACAGCAAAGTATACTTAGACTTTAGGATGGCTCAGTCAGCCCATGTGTAGTAGATTAAGATGTATCCTAGGTCACACAGAGCAATTCCACCTTCATACCCAGTCCTACTGAAAGAAATCAATTGTCTGTATGTAGACCAACTTAGTTTCTAAGAATCATGAACTTGACTGAATGGGACCTAAAAGAAAATGTTTTTCTTCTTTCTCGTTTGTAGAGCAGGGAAATGGGACCCTGGTGGTTAGACTCCTTTCCGAAAAAAAATTAAAAAATTAAAAAAAAAAAGTGGTATGATGTGGTGAAAAGAAGAGGAACTTTTTGTTGAAATGCTGGCTCTCCTGCTTACCACCTGTGTAATAGTGGTTATTTGCCCTAGTGCATACCCACACGCTGTGTACTCTTGACTTACTTAGTATCTCTGAGTTTCTGATAAGATTTAGCCCAGAGATAGAGGTGGTACCTTGTTAACAGTTTAATAATTTGATGTATTTGTGTTTTTCTTTTTTTCTTAAGCCTTTAACAAGACTAATAATTTCATTAACCTGCAAAAACTGATGTAGTTAGTTGATCTGACTTTTCCTTCGTTTTCCATTTCATTCATGTTTGATCTATATTCTTTTCACTTTATTGAGCTTTTAAAAAATAAGTTACTGAAAATAAGTTATTGTACTGAATGCTTGTTTCACCACTTTTTTTAATGTTTATTTATTTTTGAGAGAGACAGAGACAGAGACCGAGTGTGAGTGGGGGAGGGACAGAGAGAGAGGGAGTCATACAATCCAATGTAGGCTCCAGGCTTGAACCCACAAGTTGCAAGATCATGACCTGAGCTGAAGTCAGATGCCTAACCAACTGAGCCACCCAGGCACCCCCTCTTTTTTTTTAATGTTTATTTTATTTTTAAGAGAGAGGGAGTGGGGAGGGTCAGAGAGAGGAGGAGACACAGGAGAGGGTTTATTTAGAGAAGCATCTTCCTATAACACTAACTTGAACACAGTATTCTCCATTACTATCCTAAAATATTATTGAAAATTATCTCTATGGCAGAGAATATTCCATTGCTTTTTATTTATTTATTTTTTTTTAAATTTTTTTTTCAACGTTTATTTATTTTTGGGACAGAGAGAGACAGAGCATGAACGGGGGAGGGTCAGAGAGAGAGGGAGACACAGAATCGGAAACAGGCTCCAGGCTCTGAGCCATCAGCCCAGAGCCTGACGCGGGGCTCGAACTCACGGACCGCGAGATCGTGACCTGGCTGAAGTCGGACGCCCAACCGACTGCGCCACCCAGGCGCCCCTCCATTGCTTTTTAAATAGAGGTGTCTGTTTAGGGGGATAGATATGCTATGGGGTGTGTGTGTGTGTGTGTGTGTGTGCGTGTGTGCATGCGTGTGCCTGCCTTAGTCTGCTTGGTCAGCTGTAACAAAATGCCAAAGATATGGTGGCATAAACAACAAATTTATTTTCTCATATTTCTGGAGACTGGAATTGTAAGATCAGGATGCCATCATGGTTGGGTTCAGGTGAGTACTCTCTTCCTGGCTTATAGATGGACACCTTTTTGTTGTGTCCTCTCATGGCCTTTCCTCAGGCATGCACACTGAGAGAGAGATCTCTCTTTTTTCCTCTCCTTTTAACTAAAATGTTTTTTTTAAAGTTTTATTTATTTTGAGATCTTGAAAGAGAGCATGAGTAGAGGAGGGAGAGAGAATCCCAAGCAGGCTCTGCACTGTCAGCACAGAGCCCGATATGGGGCTCTAACCCATGAACCCTGAGATCATGTCCTGAGCCAAAATCAGGAGTCAGACGATTAACCAACTGAGCCATCCAGACACCCCCCATCTTTTCCTCTTCTTATAAGACCAGTCCTGTTGGATTAAGTAATTGGATTTATGACCTCATTCAACCCTAATTACCTCCTAAAAGAGGGGTTAGAGCTCCAACATAAGAATTCTTTGGGGCACTGAATTCACTTCATAGGGATGTGCTTCTACACATGTGTATATATAAAATATATGAGCAGTAGAGATAATAATTGTGATATATTTAACCTGAAGAAAGAGATTCATGCTTAGACAGTGACAGTCCAGTATTGAAGCTCATTATTGAAGATTCTTCATAAAGATATTGGAGTGTTATTGCAGGTGGTGTAATATTATCATAAAAGGGTGGTTACCTGAGATACCCTTTTTACTCAGACCTCATAGACTACTCAGTTCTCACTCTCCTTTATGTCTCAGTATTTGACATTTTACCTTTCTAGATACAGGCTTGATACTCTTACCTCTGTTGGCTTTTGTATCACAACATTGCCCTATTTCTCTGTTGTTCATTCTTTGGCAAGAATGGCCAGTGTGTGCTGCTGAATGAAACAGACACAGCCCCTGCCCTCTAGAGCATGGAATCATCTTTTCTTCCTTTCTCTCCTACAGTCTCTGTTCATGATTTCACTATGGATATTAGTCATTAGCTGATTGTTTTATCTCTGTTAGTTTTGATTTTGGTTGTTTTTGAACTGTTTGATTCCCCTGGCTTAAGTTACCACTTCTAATGCCAATAACTTGCATATTTCTCCCTACTTCTGATTGTTATCCATTATTCATTTAGCCATTTAGTGTCTTTTCATTTAGAGCCAACTGTGTGTGTGCCTGGTGCAAAGAATACGAGAATGATAGCGTCTTTGCCTTGAAGTTGCTGACAGAATGTCAGAAGCAATATATAATACAGTGTGCTAGATGAGTCTATAAGGTGCCATGGGACAGATAAGTAAGGCATGCCTGCCTTGGACTGAAGGGGAAATGAGAGGGCAAGTATCCCCATTAGAAGGATGAACATATATGAAGGCACCTAGGGTTTTGAAAACATAGTATGTTCAGGTAACAGCAAATGGTTCAGTGTGATTGGAGTCTTAAGGGCTACATGGGGAAGAGTGAAAGATGAGGCCAGGCTAAGAAGTTACCAGATTACCCCAAAGGCAATATTCTCAATAATACTAAGCTAATTTTGTTCCATCATAAACCACTTTCCACTCCTAACTTCACATTTCTGTCCGTAGGACCACCATTTTATTTCCAAACCCTGAAGTTCACCTTCAAGTCTGCCTCAGTAATTGTGACTAGGCGTGAAGTTGAGTCATTTCTATATTCACAACACTCTTTCATGCATCCTTCTCTATTTTCACTGTCAACACACTACTTATCAGTTAGTTCCTGGATTGTTTCAAAGCTGTATGAAATGGTCACCTTTCTACTTTTTTTTTTTTTTTCAATGTTTATTTATTCTTGGGACAGAGAGAGACAGAGCATGAACGGGGGAGGGGCAGAGAGAGAGGGAGACACAGAATCGGAAACAGGCTCCAGGCTCCGAGCCACCAGCCCAGAGCCCGACGCGGGGCTCGAACTCACGGACCGCGAGATCGTGACCTGGCTGAAGTCGGACGCTTAACCGACTGTGCCACCCAGGCGCCCCTCTACTTTGTTTTTTTTAAAGTGAATTTCTCACATCCTTTATCTTACCCTGTTGCTGATCCTGTCTGAACAAAGAGCACAGTGATATTTTACTTCCTATAGGAAAAGTCCTTTTTTAGGCCAGTATTTTAAATGCTTAATTCTTTCTATTAAACACAATAATCTCAAGCACTGTTTATCCCCAAAAAAACACCCATAATTGAAGAATTAAGAGTAATCTGTAGCAGAGAACATTTTATTCCATTCACTTTGAGTTTTTTTTTATGAACATAATAAGTATTTTATACTGAACAAGCTTTTCCAGACAACACGTCTCCTGCCTCCTGGTCTTGCCTTCTTTTCACAGTTCTAATCTCTTAATTTATCCAGATCACTGGCCTCCTTGGGAGGCCATATATACATTGACTCTGGAATTAGCCTGTGTTGGAATCCTGGTTCGACTATTTATTAGTTTCAGCAAGGTCTGCATTTGTCTAAGCCTCATAATAACTTTGTGTGAAAAATGGGAGAAGTGGTATTACCTACAGGGTTGTAGGTAAGGATGGAGTTACTCTGCATAGCATAGTGCCTGTCATGTGTGAGCATGTAATACATGTTGGCTATAAAATGTTATATACCTTGAAAAACCCCTTGCTCATTCCCTGTCTGCTCTTGTTAGTGCGACCTCCTGCTACGCATGCTTCCTTATACCACGAAATGCTCTCCTTGAGCCCCTCCCTGTTGCCTATAGTTTACCTGCTGTTACAAGTTCAATTCAGTTGCTTTTTTAAAAAATCATCTTTTCTAATTACTTTGGTTCACGTTGACCTCTGAATTCCTATAGGACCTTTTATACCTTTTAAGAAATTAGCCATACTTTCTTTTTATGGTATTTCTTTGTAAATTTGCAAACAGTAAGATTCATTTTTTGTCATACATTCTGTGAGTTTTGGCAAATGCTTAGAGTTATGGATAACCATCACATTTAAGATACAGAACAGTTTCATCACCCTCTAAAAGTTTATCTTGGTATTACTTTTTAAACCATTTCCTCTAGTGTATACTCTGTGTCTACACGTACAATTTAGGCTCTTGAACCCAGGGTCTGTTTTATACTAGTTTGTGTCTCTCTGTATGGCCTAGGCTAGTACTGAGCTAGTAGTGAGTAAATGCTTGACTGTTTGAATTATATGAAACAAAGCATAAAAACATGGTAAACTTGAGCCTATTACAAAGCTACTAACTTATTTAACTTCTCTTTGGTCTCTCATTTTATTTGGGTGAAAATTTCATTTTTCCTGTATAACTTACTAAAGTGATTTGGAGCCTTGCCAGGGCTAATAAAAATCATTTTAAATTTATCTTGAGAATAAAGACTGAAAGACTAGTTTCTTTCAGTTTTTATTATCAGATGTACTTATGGTTTCTATTTTCTTTCTTTCCCCTCGACTATTTTTGGCTGTTATGATATTGCTCAAAATTAATGTATTCACAAAGTTTTCCCTTTTTTTTCTTAAACATATTTAAGATACTGAACAAGTCAATTAAAAATAAATTAATTACAAAATGTAAAATATAAATCCTTCTTGTTTTTTCAACTTTATTTTTCCATGGGCCAATTCCATGGGGATTTCTTTATTGTATGTTTTTAAAATCAGAGGTCAACGCAAGTAAGAGAATTTATACTTGATAAAGGTGGGGCTGATATGGACAAGCTAATGCTGCATGGTTTCCTTAATCTTCACTCTTGGGTATTTTGGAATATTGATCCTTTTCAAAAAGTACCAAATATGGTTAAGATTTGCATCCCATTCAGTAGACTTTACTTCCTAATGAAGTGAACTGAATTTAACCATGTGTGTCTTTTTTTCCCTTCCCCAACAGCTTCCATGCCTATGGCTGTTCTAAATTTGGGCCAAATATATCCATTTCAGAGAGGCTTTTTCTGTAAAGACAACAGCATCCAGTATCCGTACCATGACAGTACCGTCACATCCACTGTCCTCAACATAGTGGGGCTTGGTTTACCCATTTCCTCTGTAAGTAAATTAATAAGTAGGTAGTGATGGGTATGTTGTGCGGAGGTTGGATGAGGTGATGGAGTTGGGGTGGGAGTAAATCTGTAGCACTGTCTTCACCAGTGTTGATATGGTGAATGACTGAGGAGGATATCCATTGTTTTAACCTAGAGACATTGTTACTTCAGTTACAGGGGGATGTTACCCAAAACAACTTGATGTCATCCTGAAGAATTAGAGAATGATTATTTTACAGTGGAAGGGTTCATTTAAGTCATTTGGACCAACCCCTTTCAGTACATCAGCGAAGAAACTTAGGCCCAGAAACTTGCTTAAGCCCAGTAAGCTGTTTTATGGCAGAGCTATAACTAAGATGATGCTTATTTTATCCTATTTTAAATGAAAATTGAAGCTATAAAAAGGAGATAGATTTATTTATTAAAATTGAGAAAACACTTCAGCACAAAGAATATCAATACATATGCAAAATAAAATCCTCGGAATACATTAAAACTTACTATTTTAAAAATAGTATTGACCTAGATAGTTTATCGGTTTATAGGATAATTTTGGTTTTCATTTTTTCAAATAACTGGAAACTTTCCTTCTAGGTTAAGTTTCACAAATTAGGGTTAGGATTGACCAATGAGATTTTGTGATTACTGTCTTTTATTTATTTATTTTTTTCATGATTACTTTTTTTATCCTTGGCTGTGATTCCTGAATCTTGCCCTTTGCTGTTTCTCTTTATGTGACTTGGAAATAGAAGAGAAGGAGCAAAGATTTACTCATTGAGTGTCTTGGGAGTGCAGCAGTTCCTGGTGTATTTCTCCTTTTGACCAGTTGTCTTTTGGCAGTTGGCTTCCCCACATGGTTGACTTAAAAACTTTGTCTTAGCAGACCTCGCAGGCTTGTTTCCATCATAAGACTGGCTAGCTTTCTTTCCCTATTTTGCCCTGATGGCTGAGAATAATAACCTAACTACTTCTTTGGTTTTCCATTTCATACCTGAGTTCTTTTTTTTCTTTTTCACTAGCAGAATTTTGTGTTGTTTTGCTTGTTTTTGGATGGTCTTTAGCACTTTATTGTGGAAGGTAAAGGGTACTGGGTTTTTGTAATGTATCAAGATATATTAAATATTTCCTTTTATTGTCTACACATTCTAATTTGATTGTAAGTACTTTCATAGGATTAAAAGAGGAGAAAAATCTGGGATTTACTTTAGGGAAATAATTAATTTTTCCCTAAAAAGTAATTTCCATCATAATTGGTAAGGTTTATTTTAGGCTTCAAGCTTTTGAAACATTGTGCAGCAAAGCGTATAGTATTGCTACTTAGATGAAAATAGACTGTACTGTCTTACGGTAACTGTACTTTGTATGAAGTGCAGGGTGTTTATTGCAGCTGTTATTTTGAGCAGCTATAACCAAATAAAGTTTTTAAAAACTATCCCTTTACTTGAGGAGATAATTGCTTGACTATCAGGAAGTTACTTTTAGTTGTTTGACTTGGTACATTTTATCTGTTTCTTTACAAAGGTTAGTTATATAAATAATAGATACTCATTTCTGAGTTTAAGAAAATCTGTTATATAAAGGAAAAAGAAATCACCCTTAGTTCTACCACCTGAAGACAGTTAATATTTTGATGTTATTTCCTTTAGTTGGACATTTTTTTTAGGTCATTATGAACACATTGGAAATTCTGTTTTCCTTGTTTTTTTTTTTTACTAGTTTAATAACATTTTTTGAGTTATTAATAAATATCAAGCACCTTTTAAGTTAATAGCAATAAAGCTAAATTTTTAAAAAACAACAGGAAAAGACTTAGATAGGAATCCTTGGGTTCTTCAGTACTAATTCGCATAAGGTTGCTATTGAGTGAAGTGACCTGGTATAGAAGACAATTTTATTTTCTGTAAAGTGGTTTGTGCTTGATGTAACTTAATATGCATACATACTTTATAATTGGATGAGTACTAAGATTTTAAACAGTGACTTTATTTTACAATTTGAGGTCCATAATCTTTTTTAAAAAATGTGTTCTGTACTTTTTATCAGCTAATCAAAAAAGATGCAACATTCAGAAAGTTATAGATTTCTATGTTTTTGGTCTTAAGGTTTCTTTTTGGGTTTTAAGAATCCACTTTTTATTTGACATTTTTTTTTTCCTCTCCTTTTGACTTTAAGTAGGTTTATCTTCTCCCTGTGTAATTCCTCATACATTACTTTCGTAAATTTTTACATTTCTAGAAAACGGTAAAATCCTGAATTTTCATGCAAACTTTCAGAGTAATGATAGTAATGATAAAGTAAGTGTTAAATCCCAAATCCCTGTGTTGCAATGAATTAGTATACTTTTTCTAGAGTTTAAAATGTATACAGTTTGGGAATAGAAAACTGTTGTCTGTGTTTAATGGTTATTTTACATTGACTTGAGTAGTGAGTGTGAGTAGTTGTTTTTTTTAAGTCTTTTTTTTTTTTTTTCTGGTTGAAACTTTTTTTTAGGTCTTGATTGCTCGATGGTATAACCTTGTAGTAAAAATGTTTAGCCTAAAGTAATGGTATAGACTATTTTCTGTGGCCAGCTTATAAAAACTCCTAAAGAGACACTGTATATTATTCACAGTGATGTCAACTGCATCATGACCAACTATGGGTATATTTGGATATATGTGAAAAAGGCTTAGACTGTTTATATATAAATTTTCTTATAAATTAGTGAGGAACAGATGAATGCCCTAAAGTAAAGTGAGCAAAGGGCATGAACAGAAAGTTGTCAGTGGAAGACAAAAATTGCCAAAAAATATTTTTAAAAAGATGTGATTTTTTAAAAAAATCAAAGGAGTTCATTGTAACTTAATTTTATTTATTTTTTTTAAGTTTATTTATTTATTTTGAGAGAGACAGAGAGAGTGTGAGTAGGGGAGGGGCAATGAGAAGAGGAGACAGAATCCCAAGCAGGTTCTGTGCAGTCAGCATGCAGATCCCGAGGAGGGGCTCGAATTCACGAAAATGTGAGATCGTGACCTGATCCACAATCGTGAGTCAGACGCTTTACTGACTGAGCCACCTGGGTGCCCCAAAGGAGTTCATTTTAAAGCAACACTGATAAAATGGTTTGGCCTGTTACATTGGCAAAGGTAAAATCTTTCCCTAGCTTGTCAAGTGTATAAAACAAGTATTCTCATATCCAAAAGTGGGTAGGAGTATAAATTCATGTTAGATGAATATATGATTAGACCTAGAAATTATGTTTCAAATAGTTTACCCTAAGGAAATGGTACCAGTTTCTTGCAAAGAATTAGTTACAAGAATATTTATTACAACATTATTTTTTTGTAGTAGAAAATTAGAAATAAATTAGTTCAGCTTTAGGAGAGTGTTTATGATTTACCCCAGTGATGAAATACTGTAATATCCATACATTTTATAATTTTTGATATTTATTATACTAGAAAGATCTCTTTAATATATTAAGTGGGAAGGAGAAACAGAAGAGTGGTAATGGTTCTCTCTGAATAGTGAGATTATTAGTATATGAGATTATTTCATTTTATCTCTCATATTTCCTATTTTATTTCCTCCCATGAACACATACAATTTTTCAAATAAGGAAGGCTATTTAGAAAAATTTTTTTAATTTAGTAATTTTAAAACCCACTAGAAAGTTTCCCATTTTCATTTTGATAAACATGAAGCTTAACTGTCTGAACTGTATACCCATTTTCACATAGTTTTTCCAGAAGCTTAACTGTTCAGTTTGTGGGTTTAGTTTAGTCTGTCTCCAAGAAAGTACCAAAAGAAAAGATTTAAATAATGATACTTAAAAAAATATTCTTTTTAATGTTTATTTTTGAGGGAGAGAGAGTGTGAGCGGGGGAGGGACAGAGAGAGAGGGAGACATAGAATCTGAAGTAGGCTCCAGGCTCTGAACTCTCAGCCCAGAATCTGATGCGGGCTCAAACTCACGAATTGTGAGATCATGACCTGAGCCGAAGTTGGACGCTTAACCAACTGAGCCACTCAGATGCCCCTAAATAATGATATTTTGAAGATGCATAATAAATTAAAATAAAAATTCCACTCCTTGTCCTTGTTGGGTTGTCTGTGGACTTGAGTGGATTTACTGATAAACCCATATCTATCTCCTTAAAGACAGAAATTTTGTCTTGCATGTAGCGGTATACTATAATCCAATTCTGACAGTAACCACCCAGAATTGGCATTAGATTCCACTAGTTTAAGGTCATAGTCTCCAAAAAGACTGTCCTTACTTTAGTTGTCAGATGTAAGTTTGAGGGTCCGCAGGTCACCCACACTTCTAACCAGCTGGCTACAAATCTAGAGAATTTCCATGACTTCCTACCCCTACAAGACTGCCCTCACTTGAGATAGCAGTCACAAGTTTGGGGGTCTCCAGGCCACCTATACTTCTCATCAATCTACTACAAATTTGGAGGTTCCCAGGACCTCAATTTCCCTTGAGGGAACCCTTGAGATTCCCTTAACCCTCAAGAAATGGGGTTAGGGGAAGCCTGAATGCAGAACTTCTCTGCCCTCTCCCAGTGGAATCAAGGCTTGTCACCCTTCTAGCACTCTGATGGATTCATCAAGCTTCAACTGTCTGGTGTTTTTATTGGGGTTTCGGGGTTTCATTTAATTCATTCATATTTGATTAGGTATGATTTACTGAATCATCGGCCATCTGATTAAGCCTCAATCTCCAGTCCCTTTGGCTTCCTTAGGGCTCTAAGCTCCATCCCTCTGATCACTTGGTTGATCTTTCTGGTGACCAGGACCCTACTGTGAGTCATCTTGTCAGCACAAACTCAGGTGTGATCTAACAGGTTCATGAATAACAAAGATACTCCTGTGATTTAGGAAATCCCAGGAATTTAGTCTCTTCTTAAGAGCCAGAGACAAAGGCCAAATTCTTTGTTATAGACACATCTTTCTATCTTTAACTCTATGGATTTGGTGTCTTGAACACAATTCTGCACTCAGATGTTGGTTGATAAAGAGTAATCTTAAGAAGAAGTTTCAGGTTTTCCTTTTCTTTCAGTCTCCCAAGTAACGTTTACTGAGGAATTTGATGTTTTGTCCCTTACAAGATTTCTGTTATTAAAGAAAACATAATGCTGATGCTTATTAAAATGGTGACGAAGACTTTATTCAAGATTATTGCAATAGGAACAAGAGATGGAGTTCATCTCTGAATACAACAGAGGCAGACAGTGTGTGAATATCAGGAGATGGAAAATTACTAAGAGAATACTTCAAGGGTAGTGGGATTCCTGGAAAACTGACCTGATAGGATTCTTGTTCAGGGTATACCAGGAGCAGATTGCTTTTCATGCTATGTTTGAAAGAGGTAATGTGTAAATTTGGTATATTAATGATTATACATCCATTTAACAGAACACTTGAAAATATTTTGATAAATCTTAATTTATATTGGATGTACTTAAAGGTAAGAAAAGTTACATAAATATTGAGTATATACTGCTGATTATGAAAACTGAAGTTCTCTTAGTTTCATAGTAGCCAAACTTACTGAATTTCACTGTTGTTTTCCTAAATGCTATGTCTTTTTAAGGGATTCATTGGAAAAAATATCTTCTCATAAAATCTTAAAAATAGTTTCAGGGATTGTTATGGAATGCCTTTGCTAAAGTTAAGGGATGAAGAACTATATTGCTTCACATGCTGGGCACAGCTCTACTAAATTAGTGGACATTATTTTCTAACTTAAATGGGTTGAATGTTATTTCAAGATGAGAAACCTGATTTTTGAGAAGCCCTAAAATCTCTTTCTACTACATGAATTTCATCAATGAATTATATGTGAGAAGAATATTGAAATTAAAATGTTGATTTTGCTTACCATAGAAATTAAGTCGTCTTACCATATAAATTGCTTTCAGAGTTCTGTTTCCTCACCACACTTAGATCTCTTCATCACCCCTCACTTTTTCAAGCAGAAAGGACATAAATTTTTATTTAAATGTTTATTTGTTTTTGAGAGAGCTAGACACAGAGCACAAGCTGGGTAGGGTCAGAGAGAGAGGGAGATACAGAATCTGAAGCAGCTCCAGGCTCAGAGCTGTCAGCACAGAGCCCGATGGAGGGCTCAAATCCACTAACCATGAAATCATGACCTGAGCCAAAGTTGGACGCTTAAGCAACTGAGCCACCCAGGTGCCCCAAAAGGGACATAATTTAATTTGGTGAACACTAAGTTGGCAAAATGGCCAAATACAAATGTATTTTTGATGGATATAATGACATTAGTATGCAGTTATATTAAGATATATAAAAAGGTCAAATTTATCTTTTTTACATTTTTTTATAGAGTTTATTTTGAGAGAGTGAGCAAGAGAGTGATTACAAGTGGGGGAAGGGCAGAGAGAGAGGCAGAGAGAGAGAGGGGCAGGAAGAGAAGGAGAGAGAATCCCAAGCAGCAACCGTGCTTTCATTGCAGAGTCCAACATGGGGCTTGATCTCAAAACTGTGAGGTCGTGACTTGAGCTGTATTTAAGAGACAGATGCTCAACTGACTGAGCCACCCAAGCGCCCCGAATTTATCTTCTTTATGTTAACTCTCAACCTTTTTGTAAAACAGACCATTTTTATTTTGCAAACTTTTCATCTCTGAATGTATGAAAATATTTGCACAGCAATACTTGTATTTTTTTCATTATGGACTAAAGAGTCTGAAGGCAGAGTATGTCAGTATGACTTATTTTGGAAGTATCATCTGACATACTTAAGATAAAAGTGTAAGCATTTGGGGTGCTTGACTGGCTGAGTCAGGGGAGTGTGCACGAGGTGATGAGTAGTTCAAGCTCCATGTGTGGCATGGAGTTTACTTAAAAAAAATGTAAGCATTTGTGTTAATATTTCATTAATTTATTTTTTCTTTCATAAATAGTATTTTGAAAACTATAGATGGGGATGTTATGTACTTTTTTTTAGGTTTTAAGAAATTGGTTGAACTCATGACCCTGTGTCTTTGAAAATTTTTTTGTAATTAAAAATAAATTTATACCTTGGATTTGGCAATGAGTTTTTAGGTAACAATACCAATAGCATGGTCCTTGAAGTCAATAATGGATAAGTTTGGCTTCATTAAAATTAAAAATTTCTGCTCTGTGTTTAGTATAGCAAGACTGAGGGAAAATATTTACAAAACACATA
The DNA here is from genome assembly GCF_022079265.1 of Lynx rufus. Taxonomy (NCBI): domain Eukaryota; kingdom Metazoa; phylum Chordata; class Mammalia; order Carnivora; family Felidae; genus Lynx; species Lynx rufus. Next base: position 123,916,306 of record NW_025814823.1, on the reverse strand, counting down.
TCTGGTGAAGGACTTTATTTGAAATATACAAAGAACTCTTAAAACTCAACAATATGTAAATAAATAGCCCAATCAAAAAGTAGGGAAAAGATCTGAATAGACAGTCACTTCACTGAAGTAGATATATGGATGGCAAATAAACCTGAAACAATGGCCAGTATCTTAGTTCGTTAGGGAATTGTAATTTAAAACAATGAGATACCACTATACACCTATTAGAATGGTTAAAATTCAAAACACAACAGCAACTGCTGGTGAGGATATGGAGCAACAGAAGTTCTCAGTCATTGCTGTTGAGATTGTAAAATGCTTTAGCCACTTTGGAAGACAGTTTATCAATTTCTTGGAAAAGTAACCATAATCTTATCATATGATCTAACAGTCGTGCTTCTAGGTATTTATCCAAATGAATTAAACATTTTATGTCCACAGAAAATCACACAGTATTTACAGCAGGATCTTTATTCATAATTGCCAAAACTTCGAAGCCACTGAGATGTCCTTCAGTAGGTGAATGGATAAACTGTGGTATGTTCATATGATGGAATATATACAGTGTTAAAAAGAAATGAGCTATCCAGCCATAAAAAGACATGGAAGAACCTTAAATGCATAATGTGAAATGAAAGAAGCCAATCTGAAAAGGCTACATACTATATAATTCCAACTATATGACATGCTGAAAAAACTCTGGAGACAGCAAAATGATCTTTGGTTGAAAGGGGTTTGGGGGTGGGGACAGAGGAGGGATGAGGGATTGGTGTACAGAAGGTTTTTGGGACAATGAAACTCTTCTGTATGATGTTTTTGTGGTGGATGCCTGTCATTATGTGTTCATCAAAACGCATAGAATGTACAACAGAAAGAAACCCTAATGTGAACTATAGAGTTTGGTTAATAATAATATATCCATAATATATCCGTATTGGTTCATCAGTTAAAGACATTGATAATGGAGGGAAATTAACGGTTGTGGTTGTGGAGAGGGAATTGTTCCTGCTCAGTTTTTTTTTTTTTAATCTAAAATTGCTTTAAAAGATAGAGTGTATTAATTAAAAAAATTTTTTTTAAAGAAAAAAATTTGTTCATCAAGTCTAGTGAAATGTCAGTGTTCTTTGGCTAAATATTAGTAATGATTGCTAAAAATGATTATCCTTGTAGTTAATGAATATTTATATATTCATTGCTAGGAGTAGGATTATGTGGTAGGAAACTAAAATTTCAGGGCTACGCTTCATCTTATTTATGTTAACTCATAGGAGTATTTTGACTTCAGATTATTGGTTCTCAGGAAAGGAGTGCAAAATTGGTTGACAGTTTAATAAATAAAATGTTTTACTTTATGACTTAGTCTGGCAAAGACTTAAATTTAGAAAACATGACAGTTACTTACAAATTCAGTGCAAGCTTTCAGTTTTTACAATGAAAAAATAAGGAAACAAGTCTTGTGACACAGTCCGATAATTAAGAGAATACATGTGTGGGAGATGTTTAGTACATTTTATGTAAGGGATCATTGCTGTTTCAGGTTTCATTATGTAATAAAACTCAAATAATTTAAAAATTTTTTAGCATCCTGAAAACTAATAGGTTGAATTTAGAAGCTTCTTTTCATAGTGAAGATGTTATCTAAATACAGGTTCACAGTCCATTATCCCAAACTCTTGGAGTCAAAACTTTTTGAATTTTTGAAAGGTTGTGTGATTTGTATATCTTATGTAATGTTCTCAGCAAAAGTCTAAGACATAATCAAAGACCTTAATATCTGTATAATGAAATATGACTAGTCCCAATTAAGTGAGGTAAATAAGGACCAGCGTCATTCCTTCATTTGTTCAGTTTGGATTTGGATACCAAATGTTAGGAAAGAACTAGGATTTTGAGGGCCTGGGATCTTAGAGTAAAGGATCTTTAAGCCCTTTAAAGAAAGCTGACTTAAAATTATTTAATTTCTTGGTCATGTTACGTGGTTACTTTAAACAAATATTTGAAAATCCTAAATTTAGTTTTTGTTGAAAACAGGACTTATGTTTAAAAATGGAAGCTTAAAACTGCTTATGTGAAACTAACTCATTTGTGATGGGAGTGCAGGATTGGTGATGTAAGTCCTAAAAAATAAGCATATCCAATGCAGTAGAGGGATTTTGAATACTACCTTATTCAGTAATTGTGAAGCATGAGCAAAAATAGTGTCTGTAAAGAAGTCACTCGTGAAACATTTTGGTGTTTCCTGTAGCTATAAATAGTTTATGTCATTGTATCTGGCTTTCTACAAGATCACTTAATATTTTATTGTAGCCAAATTCCTGTGGGCTCCTTCTTTAAATAAGAATTAGAAGAAATTCTCCAACATTTTTATTAATTATTTTTAAGCTTTCATATTTGGAATGAGAATGAGAAAGGGTCTTAAAAATGACAATTTGCTGCTTTTATCATGAACCTGTGTTTCTAACATGACAAGAAATAGAATTCTGTATTACTTGTAGAAACAACACTTGTGTTTTTACTTGTGGTTTTGGCTTGTGAACAGTCAACACCAGTTCAGAGCATTGTGTCCGAACAGCTTCTTTTTGGAAAGCAGGTCCCAGTTGCTGCCTTATCAGTAGCTGCTCACCGCAGTGGGTAGCAGCAGAGAGGAGTCTTTTTAATTAAGCTACTTTCCAATAGCTCTTCCACAGGCGTGGTTGTCTTGGCTTAGAGGGTGGGGGTGGAAATCCAATTTGTGATCTTGTTGTATCTAGAGGGATTATAAGCAGAGGTCACTGGCAGGGCAAGAAAAGTGGGATGCATGGTCTAGTGATTCAGTGATTTTCTCAGTAGAACATGTGGTAGTTTTGAAGCACAGTGTACAAGTTGTGTGTTTAGTTAAATACACATATGTGTTCTGTACATTCTTACACTTGAATGTCAATCTTCTGATATACCTAAAAGCATTCTTCGAGGAGCTCTCAAAATTTGAGAGAGAGAGAAAAAATATTTCTGTATAATTTTTATATAATTTCTCTGTAACTTGGGGTGGGGAGTATACCCTTGTTTAATTTTAGCAGATTATCTGTTACCTGTTATCTCCAGCGTGGAGAGTATTTCTGTTTCATGTGTCCCAATAAGAAAATCATGGGGCAAGGAGATGAAAAGAGTAACTGACTGGGTGCCTGGGTGGTTCAGTTGGTTAAGGGTCCGACTTCAGATTAAGTAATATCTCACAGTTTGTGAGTTAGAGCCTGGCAGAGGATTCTGTGCTGACGGCTCAGAGCCTAGAGCGTGCTTCAGATTCTGTGTCTCCTTCTCTCTGCTCCTCCCTTGCTTGTGCGCGCTCTCTCTCTCTCTCATAAGAAATAAATAAACTTAAAAAAAAGTAACTGGAAAGGCATCCATTTTGTTTACTATAGAATTTTGCTTATTCTCTTTGAAATTATTGTAGTTTGGCTGCTCATTGTTTGGCTTAGAATTTTTTCCTATAGGGTAAATGGAAGGCTGTGTTCTTCTGTGGCTTTTGTGTATGAATTATTACAATGTTAGAGATTTTTAAAAATCTCCTCCTAGCAGTTCTCTGAGGCTGGTAGGTGTTTTTCCTTTATAGCTACCAAAGGGTGGAGTTGGGATATTAACCTCAAATCTGCCTTACTCTGTAGATCACATTCTTTTTGACAGTACTTCATTGTCTTCAGTGTGGAGTGGGTCTGTTTTGATGAAAGTGGGTAAGCCCAAAAGAGTACAACTCTTTGATTTTGATTTTCTTTTATTAGTTGTAGTTATGAATGTGAATCAAGGTGGTGAAGATTAGATTAGGGAAGAGTGGCAGGAAGCTTGGGTTAGTGATAGCCACTAAACCTTGCAGTGAAGCTTGTCTGTCTATGTTGACTTTGTCTGCTGGAACAGTTTCTGAATCCTCATCTAAACTCTTTAAGAGTGAAAATGTGAATCTGATTCTTTGCTCCATTCCTGAAATTCAGTGTGACTTTATGTAAGTCACTTAATCTGTTCATACGTATTTCTCTAACTTGAAAAAGGATGCTTTTGTGTCTATCAGAAAGCCATGAGAAGAGGGCTTGTTTCACTGATGCAAACATCATACTGGTTTCAAAGTCTGACCTTGTTCTTAAGAATAGGGTTAACTGATTTTGCTCCTAGTATAATATGTAAACCACTTTGGTGTTGTATTTTGGAGAAAGGTACTCTCAATTATTCACCTTTTAAGTGGAAGCAAAATGCTTTGCATGTATTTTTTTTCAATCGTTTCCCATTGTCTAACTTTACTACTTGTTTAGGGCTTTCATAAACTTTTCTGTAGACCTTTGAGCAACTCTAGAAGAACATCTGGTGGTTTATTTTACTTGATATAGTTCAGTAGCCTCCTTGAGAATTTTTGAAGAATAAGCTGATCCTCCCCCTCCCCAAATTTGGTAAGAAATTCTCAGTTCCCTTAACTTTTCAACTTCAAAGATCCAGTTCATTGTCTGTTTCAGCCATTTAACTTCTAATTTTTTTTAAAATATAATTTATTATCCAATTTGGTTAGCATTACAGTGTGTAAAGTGTGCTCTTGGTTTTTGGGGTAGATTCCCATGGTTCATCGCTTACCTACAACACCCAGTGCTCATCCTAACAAGTGCCCTCCTCAATGCTCATCACCCATTTCCCCCTTTCCCCCAACCCCTCACCCACTCTCAGTTTGTTCTCTGTATTTAAGAGTCTCTTATGGTTTGCTTCCCTCCCTCTCTGTTTGTAACAAATTTTTTGCCCTTTCCTTCCCCCATGGTCTTCTGTTAAGTTTCTCAAGATCCACATATAAGTGAAACCATATATCTTTCTCTGCCTAACTTACTTCACTTAGCATAATACCTTCCAGTTCCATCCACGTTGCTGCACATGGCAGGATTTCATTCTTTCTCATTGCCAAGTAGTATTCCATTGTATATATAACCCACATCTTCTTTATCCATTCATCAGTTGATGCACATTTAGGCTCTTTCCATAATTTGGCTATTGTTGAAAGCACTGCTGTAAACATTGGGGTACATGTGCCCCTATGAATCAGCATCAACCGTTTAACTTCTGTGATCATGTCCTAGTTGATGCCATTTCCGATAACTTAAAACCCTCCACAGTTTGAGTTTTAAGCATTCTGCTCTCTAATCATCACCTTGATGGAAACAGTTCCTGTCAGTCACCAGCAGTTTATAAATTGTTAAGTCTAGTGGTCTTTGTCTTACTTGATCTATTAGCAACATTAAAAAAAAACACTTAAAAATGTTTTATTTTGAAATAATTTTAGACTCTCATACGAGTTAGGAAAATAGTTCAGAGTTCCCTCTTCCCTTGACTCAACTTCCTCCAATGATAACCTGTTTGATAACTGTGATAAAATTCTGAGTATTATTAACTAATATACACTCCTTAATCAGATTTCACCAGTTTCTACATGCAGTTTTTTGGTGTGTGTGTGTGTGTGTGTGTGTGTGTGTGTGTGTGTAAAATTCTAGGACATTATCACACGTATAGACTCATGTAACTGTTCAGAACTGTTGATCACCCCAGAGAAACTCCCTCAGACTGTTTCTTTCTAGTCACACCCTCCCCCACTCCCTAATACTTGACAACCAATGATTTTTTCTGCACCACTATAATTTTGTCAATCATGTTATATAAATGGATTCATGCAGTATATATCCTTTTGAAATTGACCTTTTTTTTTTTATCCCTAGTATGCCCTTAAGATCTGTATAAGTTGTTGAGCGCATTGATAATTGATTTTTTTTACTTTTGAGTAATACATGAATGTATTACAGTTTATTTTTCTGTTTGTCTGAGGGACATCTTGGTTATTTCCAGTTTTTGACTATTACAAGAAAAGCTCTATGAGGTTCATTTTTTGGTATCTGTGTATGGATGATCAATTATTTATTCCAACATCATTTGCCAAAAAGACTCTCCTTTCTCCATTAAATTGCTTTTGTACCTTTGTAAACAACAACGACAACAACAACAACAAAATAGTTGGCTATACTTGAATGGGTGAACATAAGTTTTCATTTTTCTAGGGTAGCTACCTAGTAGTGGAATTGCTGAGTCTTTTAATAAATGTATGTTTAAATTTCTAAGAAACTGCCAAACTATTTTCTGCATCATTTTACATTCTTAACAGAAATGTATAGTCCACTAGTTCTGCATCTTTCCCAGCACTAATGTTGTATTTTTATTTTAGCCACTTTTTTTTTCCTTTTTTTAACGTTTGTTTATTTTTGAGAGAGAGAGAGAAAGAGACAGCGAGTGGGGAAGGGACAGAGAGAGAGGGAGACATAGAATCTGAAGCAGACTCCAGGATCTGAGCAGTCAGCACAGAGCCTGATGCATGGCTCTAACTCAAGAACAGCAAGATCATGACCTGAGCTGAAGTTGGACATCCAGCCCACTGAGCTACCCAGGCGCCCCTATTTTAGCTATTCTAATTGGTGTGTAGTGATGTGTCCTTGGGACTTCAGTTTGCTTTTCTCTGATGGCTATTGATGTTGAACGTCTTTTCGTGTGGTTGCTGCATACCCATGTATCCTCTTTGGTGAAGTGTATGTTCAGTTTTTTGCTCATTTTCTGTTGAGATTTTTATTTTTTATTATTATTATTATTATTATTATTATTATTATTTTTAACTGTGGATCTTCATTTATTCTGAGTGTGTAAAGTCTTTTGTTGAATATGTGATTTGTAAGTATTTTTCCCCAGTCTGTATCTTGTCTTTTCATTCTCTTAAATGTCTTTTGAGAGTAAAAATTTTAAATTTTGGAGTATCAAGTTTACTGGTATTTTTTTCTTTTATAGACTTGCGTTTTTGGTATTATGTCTAAGAATTCTCCACTTAATCCTACTACAGAGACTTTTAAAAATATTTTCTTCTAGGGGTGCCTGAGTGGCTCAGTTGCTTAAGTATCTGACTCTTGATTTCAGCTCAGGTCACGATCCCACAGTTTGTGAGATTGAGCCCCACTTTGGGCTCCACACTGGGCATGGAGCCTGCTTAAGATTTTCTTTCTTTCTCTCTCTCTCTCTCTCTCTCTCTCTCTCTCTCTCTCTCTCTCTCTCTCCCCTTTAGCCCCTCCCCTGCTCACACTCTCTTTCTCTCTCTCAAAAAAATGTTTTCTTCCAAAAGTTTAGAGCTTTCTGTGTTGTTCTGTATATCTCTGTGGTCCATTTTGTGTAAAGTTTTATATGAAGTAAGAAGTTAGATTGAGGTTCATTTTTTTTAGTGTGTATGACTAACCAATTGTTTGAATATCATTTGCTGAAAAGACCCTCCATTGTCCACTGACTGACTTTTGTACCTTTGTAAAAAAAAAAAAAAAGTTGGCTGTATTTGTGTGGATATATTTCTGGACTTTGTTCTTGCTTTATATATATCTATATATCTCTCTATATAGATATAGATATAGATATATAGATATATAGATATATAGATCTATAGATAGATCTATAGATCTATAGATCTATATATTATATAGATATAATATATCTATCTATAGATATCTATAGATATAGATCTATAGATATCTATATCTATATATCATATCTATATCTATATATTATATCTATATCTATATCTAGATATCTATATATAGATATATCTATAGATATAGATATCTATTTATAGATATCTATCTATATCTAGATATGTCTATATCTATATCTATATATCTATCCTTCCTCTTATACCACATGTCTTACTGTAGCTTTATTTTGGGTGGTAAAAATATATATTGAGTAGCTAAAAATCAAATGGAGAAAAAAATAGGTACATTTTTCTCAGTAAATTTCAGGAAGTGTGACTCCTCTAGCTTTGGGTTTTTTTTTTTTTTTAGACTTGTTTTAGCTGTTTCTCTTGTCTTTCCACATAAATTTTAGAATCAGTGTATCTACAAAAAAATATGGCTGGAATTTTGATAATAATTGCATTAAAGCTGTAGCTCAATTTGGGGAGAATTGACATCTTGAACTTGTTATATCTTCCAATCCATGAAGAGGATGTCTTTCTATTTATTTAGGAAAAACAGTCCTTCATCAGTGTTTTGTTGTTTTCAGCATATAGATCCTACATATACTTACTTAGGTTTATAACTTAGTATTTAAATTTTTTGAACTGTTATTAATGGTATTGTTGGCTTCTAATTGCCCATTGCTACTATATAGATTGTGATTGACCTTGCTACACACACACACACACACACACTAGTTCTAGGAGTTTTGGGATAGATTCTTTGGGATTTTCTATACTCCCCTACTTTTAATTCAGCCTTACTGGCTGCCTTTTCTCTTTATTCTTTTCAAGTTCCTTCTCCTCCTGACTTTTTAATTTTGGAGTGCTCTGGGTATCAGTTCTTTGGTCTTCTTTTCGATCCGTACCGATTTCTTGGTGATCTCATCCAGTTTCATAGCTCTGAAAACCACCTCTGTGACAAATTTATGTCTTCATTTTGGACCTCTCCCTCAGTGGGCTTACTGGCTAACTGTCTACTTGATATGTCTACTAATGAGCACCTCAAACTCAGTACATCCAAGTTTCAACTCTTGGAGCTATCTGTTGCCCGCTCTGATATTCAGTCTCCAATCTTCCCTGTCTCAGTTAATTTAACTTTATTATTATTATTTTTTAAGATTTTATTTTATTTTATTTTATTTTTTTAAGTAGGCTCCACACCCAGTGTGGGATTCAAGCTCACAATCCTAAGATCAAGAGTCACATGCTCTACTGACAGAGCCAGCCAGTCACCACCACCCCCCACCCCTTCCCCAAGTTAATTTAACTTTAAACTTTTGGTCTCTCACATGGTAAACTTCAGCGTCATTCGTGATTCCTCTTTTATCACACTTATGTCCAGCCCATCCTTCAGCAAATACTGTTGACTCTACTTTCAAAATGAATCCAGGGGTGCCCGGGTGTCTCAGTCAGTTAAGTGTCTGACTTGGGCTCCAGCTCGGAGCCTGCAGCCTGCTTTGGATTCTTTATCCCTCTCTCTCTCTGTCCCTTCCCTGCTTGCTCTCTCTTTTTCTCTCTCTCTGAAAAATAAATAAACATTAAAAAAAAAATAAAGGGCACCTGGGTGGCTCAGTCACTTGAGTGTCCAGCTTTGGCTTAGGTCATGATCTCACAGTTCTTGAGTTAGAGCCCCTCATCAGGCTCTGTGTGGACAGCTAAGAGCCTGGAGCCTGCTTTAGATTCTCTGTCTCCCTCTGTCTCTCTGCCCCTTTCCTGTTCTGTCTCTCTCTCTCTCAAAAAGAAAAAAAAAAATCAACGAAAATGAATCCAGAACTTGACCCTATAAGATCTGTGCTGAATCTGTGGTTCCTCCTTGCCTCAAACTAGTGTCTGGTACAGAGTAGTAGGAACCCACTTAATTGTTGAATGATTGCTTCTTTATTAAAGAAATGGTACTCAAGGATTTGAGATTTTACCTTCTCTATTTGAATTATAATATCCCTTAATGTTGACAGAAATAACAGTTATTTTTATATCTTCCTTAAGTTTCTTGAATTCATAAGACTTCTGTTACAGACGGAATTCTTTAACATTTTGATTTGTATACAGAATTGTGTTCAAATGTAGTTAATACTAAGCTTTTCAGAGTCCTTTCTTTAAGATTTAGTGGTAGTTTTAAAATAGGAAAATGTTCTAGTTTCAGTTAATTTAAGTTATAATTTATTGTGCTGGTTAAATTATTTTTAATTTTTAAAAAAACCATCTCTTTAGTAAAGATTAATATTTTTTTTTAATTTTTTTTTTCAACGTTTATTTATTTTTGGGACAGAGAGAGACAGAGCATGAACGGGGGAGGGGCAGAGAGAGAGGGAGACACAGAATCGGAAACAGACTCCAGGCTCCGAGCCATCAGCCCAGAGCCTGACGCGGGGCTCGAACTCACGGACCGCGAGATCGTGACCTGGCTGAAGTCGGACGCTTAACCGACTGCGCCACCCAGGCGCCCCAGTAAAGATTAATATTAATGAAATATACTCATATCAGTGCTCTGTTAACATGAGGGTATGTTATATATAAGGTGAGTGTTCTGAATTGTTTACAGCAAAAGAAAGATTCAGTGCTTTAAAAAAACTGATCTTCATTTCCTTTTCTTGACTCTTGTTTTTTGGTGTAGTTCAGTAATTGTTTTTGTTTCTAGTTCATTCCCTCTCTTTCCCAAACTTTATTTTATCACGTACTCCCATGTACCCAAGTACACTTTATTATATGTGTGAATGGGGCAGAGTGCCTTCACAGGTTCTCTTGAATAGTCACCATGGTTTCATTCTCGTTAAATTTTTTTTTTAATGTTTACTTATTTTTGGGAGAGAGAGATGCACACACAACACAAGCAGGGGAGGGGCAGAGAGAAGGAGACCCAGAATCTGAAGCAGACTCCAGGGTCTTAGCTGTCAGCAGAGAGTCTGATTTTAGGGCTCTAACCCACGAATCGTGAGATCATGACTTGAGCCGAAGTCGGAAGCTTAACCAACTTAACCATCCAGGCGACCCTCATTCTCTTTAAATATATGCAGAAGGAAAAGAAATTAAGCATTGACATATTCTTGTTATTATCTTTTTAAGTACGATTATATTTTAGGTCCTCCCTAGCATCTTTGGCAACTGGTATTTTCAAAATTGACTCTTTCCTACTTGGAATTTTCCCCATTGGTAAGTAAACAAAGGTATATTTTCAAATGACTTAATAAAGAAGGTAGACTAAATGAACACACACCTCCAGGGGCACCTGGGTGGCTCAGTTGGTTAAGTGTCTGACTCAGGTCATGATCTACCAGTCTGTGGGTTCAAGCCCTGCATCAGGCTCAGTGCTGACAGCTCAGAGCCTGGAGCCTCTTCAGATTCTGTGTCTCCTTCTCTCTCTGCTCCTCTCCCACTAATGCTTTGTTTCTCTCTGTTTCTGTCTCAAAAATAAATAAACATAAAAAAATTTTAAAAAACCCACACACCTCCCTTAGGTTTAGCCTAGGGCCACAGTGAGGTATCAAAGATAATAATAGACCCATTATCCTGCAGTTTAGTCTATACCTTTCGGTTCTTTACATTTCCTGTCTCCATCTCCATCCTTCTCTTCTTGTTCAGGAATTAGGAGAAGAATATGATCATTGAGGTATTTCACAAAAGGACATCATTCTCTCTCTGTTTGGTGGTATCTTATATCTCCCAGTGGGGTCTGTTCATGTTCCAGGCTGTTGAGGTATGGTGCCTGATATCTTTGTGTCAGGATTTTTCAGACTGATGTCTAATGCTCTTAGCCTTGGGGCAGCGTACCCCTTAATGATTTGCTGCTGTGGACTCAGGAGTCGCATGCCACTCTTTCCTGAGCATCAGATAGTTTTATATCCCTGTAATGTAGTACCATTCTGTAGTAAAAAGGAACAGGATCTCAGTCTATGCTACACCATGGATGAACCGTAAAACATTATTTTATGGAGACATTTGTGTAGTTTTCACTATTAGAAGAGTTCCCTTTATAGTAAAAAAGTTCTTTTTTTTAAAACTTGTTTTATTTTTTATTTTTTAAAATTTACATCCAAAGTAGTTAGCATGTAGTGCAACAATGATTTCAGGAACAGATTCCTTAGTGCCCCTTACCCATTTATCCCACCCCCCTCTCACAACCCCTCCAGCAACCCTCTGTTTGTTCTCCATATTTAAGAGTCTCTTATGTTTTGTCCCCCTTCCTGTTTTTATATTATTTTTGTTTCCCTTCCCTTATGTTCATCTGTTTTGTCTCTTAAAGTCCTCATATGAGTCAAGTCATATGATATTTGTCTTTCTCTGACTAATTTCACTTAGCATTATACCCTCCAGTTCCATCCACGTAGTTGCAATTGGCAAGATTTCATTCTTTTTGATTGCCGAGTAATACTCCATTGTATATACTCACCACATCTTCTTTAGCGATTCATCCATCGATGGACATTTGGGCTCTTTCCATACTTTGGCTATTGTTGATAATGCTGCTATAAACATGGGGGTGCATGTGTCCCTTTGAAACAGCACACCAGTATCCTGTGGATAAATGCCTAGTAGTACAATTGCTGGGTCGTAGGGTAGTTCTGTTTTTAGTTTTTTGAGGAACCTCCATACTGTTTTCCAGAGTGCTGCACCAGCTTGCATTCCCACCAACAATGCAAAAAAGATCCTCTTTCTCTGCATCCTCGCCAACATCTCTTGTTGCCTGAGTTGTTAATGTTAGCCATTCTGACAGGTGTAAGGTGGTATCCCATTGTGGTTTTGGTTTGTATTTCCCTGATGATGAGTGATGTTGAGCATCTTTTCATGTTGGTTGGTCATCTGGATGTCTTCTTTGGAAAAGTGTCTATTATGTCTTCTGCCCATTTTTTCACTGGATTATTTGTTTTTTGGGTGTTGAGTTTGATAAGTTCTTTATAGATTTTGGATACTAACCCTTTATCTGATATGTCGTTTGCAAATATCTTCTCCCATTCTGACATTTGCCTTTTAGTTTTGCTGATTGTTTCGTTCGCTTACAGTAAAAAAGTTCTTAACTACAGTTTCTCAGTTTTGCTGGACACCCCACCACCAGTCTTTCTAACTAACACTGTTGTTTATATCATGGTTTTGAGATCCTGAGTACTTGTGCAGAGGAAGTTAAAGATGGTGTGTGACCATGTTCTTATATTATCTTTTCCTATCTCTGATAAGGGATGGAGAAGTGGTCTTGTGGTATTTAGTTGTTGGAAGTGGTGAGCTACCATATCACATACCCTCTTTTGAATTATGATAAGTATTCACTTGTAGAACGCTGTACTTACCTGTGGTAAGTATGAGTTTACCATGCAGAAAATCTGACTCTTACATGGGCTAATATGACTAGCCACATGGGCATATTAAAAAGCAGAGTGTAGGAATATAAAGGGGTAGAGCCATTTGGGAAAATAGTGTGGCAGTTTCTTAATAAGTTAAACATGAACCTAAAACAGAAATATATGCTATATGACTGAGCCATTCCATACTTAGGTGTCTACTCATTAGAAAGGAAAATCTATGTTCACACAAAAACATATACATAAATGTTTATAGTGGTATTAGTCATACTAGACAAAAAATGAAACAACCGAAATATCCATTAACTGGTGAATGGATAAACCAAATGTTGTATATACATATAGTATGATACTATTTAGCAATAAAAAAGGAACAAAGTACATGCTACAATGTGGATTAACCTCAAAAAATTATGCTGAGTGATGTGAGGACTTAGAAAATACTACATATAATATGATTCCATTCATTGGAAATGCTCAGAAAAGGCAAATCTATGTAAACACAGAAAACAGATGAGTGGTTGCCTGGGGTTGGTAGTGGGAGCAAGGATTGAATGCAAATGAGCTCATGAGAATTTTTAGGGTAATGAAAAAGTTCTAAACCTGGATTGTGGTGATGGTTGTGCAACTTTGTAAGTCTACCCAAATCACTGAATTATGTATTGAGAGTGGATGAATCTTATGGTATGTAAACTATACATCAGTAAAGGTTTTTTTTTTTTTTTTTTTTTTTTTTCCAAAAGGAAATGAAAGTGAATTTTGCAAACTTAAGTATTAGGAGAAACATGGTTTGACGAATGTAGTCATCTGACTAATGATGAAAAGGGATTGTTTTGGAGATGTAATCTTTGAGGTAAAAGGAAAAGGGTGTTTGATTTACATTGACAAAAGGGTAAGTGGAACCCTTTTGCCTAGAAATGTATGGTTAATACTGAAGATAGCATCATAAGTCTTAAAATTTTGCACTTCTCCATATTTATGTACCCTGTGGCTGTTAGAGTAAATTGCTATTATGTAGAATAACCTTTTTGGAGCAGTTTGTCAAGGACCTTAACATTTATATCCGTTGGCCTACAATTCCACATAAAAAATATATTCTCAGGAAATAATTAGAACTGAAAATAAGAATTAGTATTTGGAAATGTTCACTGTAGCATTATGTAGCATAATCAAAAAGTTAGTAATCTATATGCTGTCAGAGTAGGAAGAATGTTTATAATTATTTTAGTTATGGCTCTGTTGTTTGCAAGGAGTAGATTTCCTTTCTAACTAGCTTTTGTTGAAAGGATACAAGACACTCAAAGGTTCAAAACAACAAGATGCGTGGGACCCTTTGACAATGCTGAGCCAAGAGTGCTTTCCCCATTTCTCGCTCTTAGGGGCCAGGCTGGTCATTCTGTCTTCCTTGCAGTCCTGCTTTGTCCTCAGCATTTTCTTTTGCCAGTCTTTCTTGTGCATGGTTCAGTGCTGCTTGCCAGCTCTGACTGAGTCAGTCTTTGTTCCAATGCCAAAATTTCCAGAGCACGAATCTGGACGTGGTCACTGACCCTAAGTGGGTCAGTGAACAACTGGTTATTTGGTCTTCTCCATTCCCTTTTTGGGCTCTACATTCAGTTTTAGTGAAAATGAAATGGTGTTGGATAATGGCAGTGATGTAATAATAGATCTCATGGACTTATATGAGGGATTGCGAATATTAATTTGGAAATATTTCTAAGGCCTTCTGTGATACAATTGCTTTTCTTTACTCACACTCTCAAAAGAATAGTGTACATTTGTGGTATATTCCTGCTTATTGTGTGTGTGTGTGTGTGTGTGTGTGTGTGTGTGTGTGTGTGTGTGTTTTAATCATTCCTTACTAAAATCTCTGTGGTTTGGTTACCACCCTTTTTTCCTTATTAAAACCACTTCTACTAAGTCTGGTTCTTTTTTTTTTTTTTTTTTTAATTTTTTATTTATTTTTGGGACAGAGAGAGACAGAGCATGAACGGGGGAGGGGCAGAGAGAGAGAGGGAGACACAGAATCAGAAACAGGCTCCAGGCTCTGAGCCATCAGCCCAGAGCCTGACGCGGGGCTCGAACTCCCGGACCGCGAGATCGTGACCTGGCTGAAGTCGGACGCTTAACCGACTGCGCCACCCAGGCGCCCCCTTCTTAAAAATGTGTTGGATGCTGTGGACCAGTTCACCACCTCCTGAGATGCTCTCTCTGGACTTGGCCTCAGTGTTGTTATTCTCTCTTGACCTTTTTTTCCGCCCTCCAGGTTTGCCTCAGTGGATCTTCCTCCTGTGCTCATTCCTTTAATATCGCCATTGCCAGGTGCCTCACCCTCCACTTCTTTTCACTTCCTGTCTGTCCTGCAGAGTTTCTCTTACCTTGAGGCTTCAGAAATCCTTTATATCCCCAAATCTATCTTTACCAGACAATTTCTACTGAGATTCTGATTGTGGTTACCACCATTTTTTTGAATATTATCAAAGCTTCTCTTTTCAAGCTTCATAGCTTTTTGTACCTCTGTTTATTCTCTACGACAGTTATGTATGTATTGTGCCTTACTCAGTTTTGTATTCCTGGTAGCACCTACCAGAATTCTTTGAGAATGGATTCACTCAATATTTTTCCATTTGTGTATTCCTGTTTTTAAAAATGGACTAGTTACACTTGTATGTGATTTTGTTTCCTTCTATACTAAAAAAAAAAAATACCACAAACCTTTTTTCTAAATCTAAAAATAATTTTCAACATAATCTTTGTGGTCAGAGGGAAAAAAATCAACTTGGTGGATATACTTGCTAAGAACATTTTTCAATATATTTGGGTTTATTAAGAGGAATTTTTCCTGAGAATAAGGACATAAAGTCTACTGCACTTTGGACACTAATTATATGTGGATTTAATTTCCATACTAGATATCTTGTCTTACCACAAAAAAAGAAATCATTGAAAAATTCAACTAATTCAGAAATATGCAATGTAGAGAGTGAAAATTTCCATTATCATGTGTAGATTTGAATTGTGGACTTGGTGATTCTTTGTGAATACAAAATAAATTTGCTCATTGGGTAAGAGTATGGCTATTGAAGGATGAATGTTTTGTTACTATATGGGTCAGGCAATAACTGAAATCATCGATCTGCTTATTAACATCCACAGTGTGTGCTAAGTATAAAATGTTTGTGCTCACCTGTGGTATCTGTATTAAAGTCTTGGGCATTTTGTCCCATTCCTCTGAATGCAGACGGGTTGGTGAATCAGAGGATAGTCTGAAATCAGATATGAGAGGTGGTATAAGGGTCTGTTAGCAAAGTCAGTTGTAGTTTAATTTTCTTTCTTTCTTTTTCTTTTCTTTTTTCTTTTTTTTGGTAATTGTAGCATTTACTATAAGTATGCCTTTGGGAACCTTGTGAATGTCTTAAAGACTTCTAATGGGTGGCCACTCTTGGCAAATAGCTTAACACAGAGATATAAACTTTGGTTTATGTATTCAGGGTATAAATGAAAAGCAGGAAGATAAATAACTCCGAATGTGTTTTTTTTTTGTTAATTTTTTTAAATGTTTATTTATTTTTGAGAGAGAGACAGAACGTGAGCAGGGGAGGGGCAGAGAGAGAGAGAGAGAGACAGAATCAGAAGCAGGCTCCAGGCTCTGAGCTGTCAGCTGAGAGCCCAACATGGGGCTTGAACCCACAAGCCAGGAGATCGTGACCTGAACTGAAGTTGGACGCTTAACTGAATGAGCCACCCAGAGGCCCTCCTCCCCGCCTTTTTTAAAGTTTATTTATTTATTTTGCAAGAGAGAGAGCACAAGTCAGGGAGTGGCAGAGTGAGAGGAGGAGAGGGAGAATCCCAAGCAGGCTCTCTACATAGTGCAGAGCCTGACACAGGGCTCGAACTCATGAAACCATGAGATCATGACCTGAACTGAAATCAAGAGTTGGATGCTGGGGCGCCTGGGTGGCGCAGTCGGTTAGGCGTCCGACTTCAGCCAGGTCACGATCTCGCGGTCCCGGAGTTTGAGCCCCGCGTCAGGCTCTGGGCTGATGGCTCAGAGCCTGGAGCCTGTTTCTGATTCTATGTCTCCCTCTCTCTCTGCCCCTCCCCCGTTCATGCTCTGTCTCTCTCTGTCCCAAAAATAAATAAACGTTGAAAAAAAAAATTAAAAAAAAAAAAAAAGAGTTGGATGCTTAACCAACTGAGCCACCCAGGTGCCGTGGAAAGTGCTTCTTTTCATTTGGCCCTTTTAGATAGAACATACTTGATATTTGTAGTAATGATACTCAGGCAGAGGGGCAGAGTTATAGTTGTCATTCAGCCTTTGGGGAGTTAGTGGAGTTAATGAGAACTGTAAATGGTTGTCAAGACTTGTAATTTCATGGAAAGAACATTTGAATATATAGTGAGTATGATAGCTTGATGGTGATGGCATTACTGCTGGGAGAATGGGTCTCTGAGGGAGAGAATCTTCCGCTCTTGGATAAATCTTGACACAGACCTCATGTAGAAGGTTTTTGCTAATTTAACACTCTTACAGGGCATTCCTAATCAGTATGCTTCATGTTAATCAGTATGTGTGCTTCAGTGAAGTAAAGGAGAAATGAATTCTTAAAGTTGACTTTTAGGGAAAAGACATTTTAATTTTAGGAGGTGTGAGACATGATCTTCAGGGAAAACAGTGATGAAACCAGAGAGAACAGTCTTTTAGAGTTTTTGTACTTGACTCCATTGTCTGTTATTTCTTAAACTTGGTTTAAGTTCAGGTCCTTTTCATAGCAGCTCTAAACTTGCTGTAGACAGTATAGAAAAGAGTGGATAACACATCTTTTAGATACTCTATAGCTTAGCCATGACCATGTCCTGTCTAAATGTGGTAGTAATGTAGAGACAAAAAGGAGAATATCAAAATGCTGTTTTCCTTTTGGAAGCAAAGTGTGTAACAAATTGGTTTGGGAATAGTGTTGAAAGTCCTGTGATTAAACAGCAAACAAGAGCATGAGAAGGGAGTTTTGTTTTGTTTTGTGGTTTTTTTTTTTTTTTTTTTTGTCTTCTCTAAAATCGGCTTAGTTTATTTGGGTAAGAAGAAAGGGAAGAAGATACTCTTCGTTAAATTGGTTAAGCATTGTTCTTTCTACCTTCTTAATCTAAACTGTAATCTTTTTAACTTCTGTTGCATGCATTGCTGCATTTCCTTTTTACGTGTGCTCTTATTTATTTTCATGGCAAATGCATTTTTAAACAGTCTCTGGGATAATTATTGCCATTAATTTTCATATTTCTATTTTAATGATATTTTCATTTATTCCTTTTGCTAGCTGGATTGCCTTTTGCAATTCTTACTTCAAGGCATACCCCCTTCCAGCGAGGAATATTCTGTACTGATGAGTCCATCAAGTACCCTTACAAAGAAGACACCATACCTTATGCGTTATTAGGTGGAATAATCATTCCATTCAGTATTATTGTTGTAAGTCAAATCCACTTTTCCAAGTTTATCACTTTTGGGCAATTGGCTTAATTTTGTGTTAATCTGTTAATTATTGAATGCATAAATGTCCAAAACAATGTGTGTTTTTTCGAACCTTTAATTGAACGTGTTACTTGATCAAGAAAATCTCAGCTGTTTTAAGTGGGACCAAAGGAATAACAATGTATAATTAGAAGAACCTCACTGAAAGTGTGTAGCTTTTATGCTAATCTTTTTCGGAGTCCCTGTGATGTGTAGACCTCTCATTTGCTATTGGTGCAGTAGTCACGAAATAGATGAATGTTATAGCAGTGTGTTTTTAGCATACTTTATACCCTAGGGTATTTTATAATTTGCGGAATCAATGTATATGTACCTACTTTCTAGTTACTGAGTTCTAAAAAATCACAAGTAACTAATCTTAAGATTTCATTCTAACCCATGTTACTTTAAAGAATTTTTATTTTTTAGAAAACTTTTTTTTAACATTTATTTATTTTTGAGGCAGAGAGAGACAGAGCGTGAGCAGGGAAAGGGCAGAGAGAGAGGGAGACAAAGAATCCGAAGCAGATTCCAGGCTCTGAGCTGTCAGCATAGAGCCTGATGTGATGCTCAAACTCACAACCCATGAGATCATGACCTGAGCAGAAGTTGAATGCCCAACCGACTGAGCCACCCAGGTGCCCCTAAAGAATTTTTAGATAATGGCACAAACTAGAGAGAAAAGCCAAAGTTCTATATATGATTAGCAGTGAACACAAGAAGTTTTATTGGTACTAAAATATAATAGCAACTATTGTTTTTAGAATTTCAGGTGGGAATGCTTAGAGAATGTGCTCCAGGGAGTAGACTTCAAGTGATTGGACTAGATTATTTTATAATGTCTTGACCTAGAGAGTCTGTGACTTAGATTAAATAGTTTTATGCTCCATAACTTATAACTTTAGAAAGAAGATTTATATGGTTTAAAGGAAAAAATATGGTCCCATTCAGGAGATAGGCTAACAAGATAACATATATGTCTTGTCTGTTTTGGAGTTTATTGAAAAAAAAAAACCCTTAATTTAGAAATGTAATGTTTTTTTTTTTTTTTAAGTTTATTTTGAGAGAGAGAGAGAGAGAGACAGAGGGAGTGTGAGCAGTGGAGGGGCAGAGAGAAAGAGAGAGAGAATCTCAAACAGGCTCCATGCTGTCAACGCAGAGCCTGACATAGGATTCAATCTCACGAACCCCATGAGATCATGACCTGAGCTGAAATCAAGAGTCAGATGCTTAACTGACTGAGCCACCCAGGTGCCCCTAGAAATTTAATGTTTTATTCAAGAATAATCACAGTTCCTTATTAGCCTTGAGAATTAATCAACTCATAATTTGTGGTACATAATTAATAAAAGAAAACCTTCATTATAAACAAGTTTGTTTCATGAGACTGTGAGTACCTGTTCTTCTGGGTACCGTTGCTGCCTGCCATGGACCTGGGCATGGTGGAATCTGGCATGTCCCAGGTGCTCAGATAAAATAAGAGTAATTGCACAGTAATACTGGTTGGCTCTCCTGCAGTATGCTGAAGTTTTAAGAAATCAGCAGATCCCTTTGATCTAGATATATCTTAAACTGAATTCTTACTACTAAAAGAAAGTCAGGCCTATGATTGTTCCTTTAAAGAGGCAGTAAGAGTAGTTTTTTTTTATTTTTAAGTATATATGTTTCTGAGATACTATTTGAATATAAAATTTTTAGTAGGACAGTTAGTTGCAAATATAGTTGACTCTTTAACAAGGTGGGGATTAGGAGCACTGACCCCCAGTGCAGTCATAAATCCATGTTATAGCTTTTGATGCCCCCCCAAACTTAACTAATAATAGCCTACTGTTACCTGGAAGCCCTACTGATAACCTAGTCAATTAACACACATTTTGTATGTTACATGTGTTACATACCATATTCTTACAATAAAGTATGTTAGAAAAAAGAAAAAGTAAGAAGATCCTAAAGAAGGGAGAATACATTTACAGTACTGTATTGTATTTATCAAAAATATCCATGTGTAAGTGGACCTGCTCAGTTCAAACCTGTGCCGTTTGAAGGGTCAACTTAGTAGCCGAGTTCATGCAGGATTGTCCCTTGGAGTACTCTAATGCTGCTGCAGAAGTATTTGTCTTTCATTTCTACTTGACTTCGTGTCTCGCTAAAAGGGATGCTGCACCAACAGAACTACAGAAAATCCATTACAGACCAAAGGCCTGCATCAGGAAAGGTTGCTGACTGCGGGCAGCAAGTGTGGGGGTATGGTCTGCCCATCGAGGGCAGTGCCTGACACAACACTTAGTAAGGACTTGTTATTTACATTTCATTAATTTGGAAGTTTTTACTCTTTCATCATGAGCTGTGAGAAAGTTATCTTTATGTTTAATAAAACAAATAAATTGAATATAGGTTTCTTTAAAAAAAAAAAGAACTGGGGCGCCTGGGTGGCGCAGTCGGTTAAGCGTCCGACTTCAGCCAGGTCACGATCTCGCGGTCTGTGAGTTCGAGCCCCGCGTCAGGCTCTGGGCTGATGGCTCAGAGCCTGGAGCCTGTTTCCGATTCTGTGTCTCCCTCTCTCTCTGCCCCTCCCCCGTTCATGCTCTGTCTCTCTCTGTCCCAAAAATAAAAAAAAAAAAAAAAAAAAAAAAAGAACATACTGTTTAAAGGTGCTATCAAAGTCCTATTTTCATGTCAACCGTATCAACAAACACTGCACAGAGCAGTGTTTTATGTAGTAATTAAACAAAAAATTAACTTTGTTCATTAACTCCACTTCCTTCAGGCAGCACTTGGTTAAACGTGTAAACATTTAATTTTATTTACTAGAAAATCTATCAGTTCTTTAAAAAAAATCAGGACTGTGATTCAGACTTCATACCTGTTCAATCTGATGAGACCATTTTGACTTTTCATACCCGTTCAATCCGATGAGACCATTTTGACTTTGGAAAAATATTCAGTAGAATAACGGGAATGAAGGTAGTTAGAGATATTTAGGAAGGAGTAGAAGTACACCAGTGATTTTAGACTACACTTTTGGGAAGGTGGACCCTGAGTGGAAGACACATAATACAGGGACACTGTAAAGATGTATAAATCCTTTTGGTTGATGGATTTTTAAAGGTGATGGTGAGAAAATAGTGTGGTGCATAGGTTATTTTGAAATGACTGAATTACATGTATTTAGGTAATTATTAGCTTTGATCTTTCAGAGTACTTGGTTTTAGTCCCCCAAACTTATCTTTATTTCTTTAATAATTTATCATATCTTTGGAGTATAAATAATGTGTAACAAGTGATCCCAGCTCTAAAGTAAGACTACAGTTAACTTAGGTGTGGACTTCAAAAGGCTAAGCATTGGCATAAATGGTTCAAAGGGCAGAATAACATATTAAAATGAAACAAACATGGCTGTCATGTGTAGTGAAATGCGCAGACACATCCCAACATTTAATTTGGAAAATCAGTTTAGAACTCGTCTATTTCCCTCAGTTAAGATAGAGGGCATAATAAAAAATGATGTACACTAGCCTAGTGTTTGTCAGCTTTAGCGTCCCTCTGCCCTTTCCCACCATTTAGGGTTAAGTTTCAGCTTACACTACTTCAGTGAATCATTGTGTCATCTGTGCCCAGTACTCTGAATTCTCCTAGTGAGCTGACTTGCTGTCATCAGTGTCAAGACCAGGGTTTGGGTGGTCCTAAAAAATGATCATCATGCCTAGGAAGACTCCCAAAGATCAAGAGTTGGAAAACAGTTGAGTGCTTATGCAGGATGAACAGCAGACAGCTGAGGTGGGGATATTTCAGCTGCTCAGATTGTGGTTGATTAATAAACTTGGTTTATATTTTAAATGATCAAAGAACAATTCCATAATGAAACATGAGAGAAGTATTTTCTTGCTGTTGATCTATCAAGGCAGTTGCTGGAATATCTTAACAGTCAGAGGAGACAGTGTATACTTTAATACGGGACTACTGGAGGCACTTGGGGAGAAGAACCCTAAGCAAAATTGCAGAGGTGTGGTATCCCTAGAAGTGCATATGGTTTTTCTCTCCTGAGAAAAGGATCTGATTAAGTCATTCACATTAAGTACTATAATGAGGAATGTATTTCTGTGGGGCTTAATGTTGAAACTAAGGGTGTTTACCTTTTACCCAAGAGGCAACACTTTTAATTAAAATTTATTAACCACCTGCTCTGTTTTAGGCCACCGTGGTGGTACTGGCTTTCTATTCAATGACTAAAACTTCGTTCTTGCTTTTGTACAATTCATAGTCTACAATTCACAGTTGTTAGAGTTCTAACATTCTAATTATGGAATTCTAGGAGCCATGGAGACAGATGAAGAAATCTCTTTCAGAAGACAACCATTTATTTTACCTATGATAAGGCTGACCCTGAAGATAATTGGAAATTATCTCCACTACATGGAAATATTTGAATTTTCTGTAAAATTGTTAATGAAAATTTAAGACAAAGCCATGAAACTAGTTTGTATCTTAAGCACAACTTTGTGACTTGTGTCTCCCCACTTTGCCCAATATCACCAAGCTGACTCTTGTCATTTAACTATTTATTTTGGTCTCAAGTGGCTAGAACGTGGATTATTTTATCAGAAAGTATAAATTTTTTTATAATTTTGCCTTTCCTTATTTTTTGGATTTCTTAGGGTTTTTGTCTATGAGCTTGTCAAGTATTTGGAAGCCTTTTTATGCCTTTAAACTCACTACCAATGGCCTATGCTGACACATGCTCTACTGGAGGTGGGGAGGGGGGGGGGCTTTGTTGTCTCCACTTTTAGTGCAAAGTCAGTGAAAAATAAAGAGGAAAGAGTCACTTGAAATATTTTCTTGGAGAAGGAGACCATCAAATGTATGTTTGATCAGTTAATGAGACTTGCTAAGAAAGCCAGGCCTACAAGTCTGTAGAGGCAGGACTGGGAGGCTGTGTGTCAACTGATCTCTGCCCTCTGTACCCTTTGGACTCCATGTTAGATCTCTGCTTTTATATTAGTTTACTCCCTGAAAGTATTTTACTTTTTAAAATATGATGGATGTGTTTGATTCAGAGGAATGTTTGATAAAAATGAAGACTGCCAGAAAAAGTACTATATAAGGGATATTCTAATTGGGGAAGTTTGTCTTCTTTTAACAAACCATGGTTTTTGTTCTCTGTGATACATCATTGCGTATTAAAACTCACTGTATTTGAGTACAAGAAAAGTAAGATCGTATTGTTTCAGGTAGAGTTTGAAATTGTTTTGGCCATTGCTTTTTAAGCAGTATCCACAATTCATCTAGCACCTTTTTTCATGGTTTAGAATTAGCTATCCTAACTGACTCTCCATTTACAAATGGAAAAAAAAAAGGTGGTGTTTTGAAAATAAAGATTTTATTGTGATTTATCATTTTCTTTTCTATTTTTTATTTTGCTTAAAGTGCCTGGTTCCTGCTTTAACATACTATTTTTCTGTTTGTTTTTCAGATGATTGTTGGAGAAGCCCTGTCTGTTTATTATAACCTCTTGCACTCGAATTCCTTTATCAGGAATAACTACATAGCCACTATTTACAAAGCCATTGGAACATTTTTATTTGGTGCAGCTGCTAGTCAGTCCCTGACTGACATTGCCAAGTATTCAATAGGCAGACTGCGGCCTCACTTCTTGGATGTTTGTGACCCAGATTGGTCAAAAATCAACTGCAGTGCTGGTTATATTGAAAACTACATATGTCGAGGGAATGCACAAAAAGTGAAGGAGGGCAGGTGCGTGTTAAATCCTTAATGTTTGTTTTATCTTGTGTATTCTTGGGAAATAAGGTTCCAGAAACTGGAGATGAGTTAGCCACTAGCTTAAAGAGAGAACTAGTGTAGTTACTGGGACATGAATTGAGACCATTTTTTGACCTATTATCTTATTCTTTTTTCCCCATTTTTGCCCTACCTTCTATTTAAGAGCATTTTAATGCAAGTCTTTGTATGTCCAATGAATAATAATGTAAAATGAACTTGGTATGTCATATAGTTCAGGACCAGCAAACTTTTTCTTAAGGCACCAGGCAGTAAATATTTTAGGTTTTGTGGGCCATTTGCTTAATTTGACAGCTGTCCAGCCGTACTGTTGTACCAGGAAAAACCCATCACAGACAATCCTTGAACTAATGGCTTTGGTTATATTCCAATAAAAGTTTATTAACAGAAACAGTGGCTGCTCCAGGGGTTATAGTTTGCTGACTTTTGATGAAGTCCAGTTGTGTATTAAGTTCTGCTCAGTCTCTTAGTATTTTTCGAGAATATTTTTATAAGGACACCTTATATCTTGACAGCTTTTGGTCTTAGGGTTGCCTTCTTTTAATATCCTTCGTGGGCTCCTTTCTATACCTGGAGCACTGTTAGTCATGAATGAAATAGATGTGTGGAACCCAAAAGGTCCAATTCTTTTAATGTATAGATGAGGAAACGGAGGCCCAGTAACATTAAATAAAATCACTAATTAGTAGGAGAGCCAGTTTCCCATCTCAGGTCTCAGCATTGTCACCTTTATTTTTTCTATATGGTTGACCTTGTAATTTTAAAGTAGCTATCACTTTACGTTAGTTATTCATCATCCAAGAAAGACTTTTCTCTGGGTAAAACATCCTTTGACTGTTTCTCATATATGATTCTCAGACGTTTTATTATCCCTGTTAGTTCTCTTATAAGCTACACAGGCCTTATAGTAGCTCCTAATTTTTACATTTAGTAGGGATGAAAAAACACTTTACTTAGAGTATACACTGTGCTGTGTGCAGGAGATTCAGCAGTGAACTAGAAGGCTGTGGTTCTCATCTTCATGGAACTTAGTCTAGCATGGAGGACTTATATTAAACAAGTGATGGCAGTGAAAGAGAACCTCCTTGTTGATAATGAGACCAGAGAATAGAGAGGCTATTGAATGGCAAGCTTTGAGGTGATCATAGGAGGACTGATACAGGGGTATAAAGTCCTAATGAATGAAGGAGGGAGGAGTGACTAATGCAGTAGGGAATTGAGAAGTAGATAGTAGAAAGTAGTATTGTTGAATTTACGTAAGCAAGCATTTTTATGAGGGCTAGAGGAAGAATGGTGCAGAAATGGCTTTGAGGAGTAATGAAATTACCAATACCAGCCCTGGGCACCTCACTCTTAGGGTGTGAGATGTGGAGATCTCATTCTCTGCTCTGAAAGCACTATAGTGTCTGAGGGAAAGTTCTCAGATTTAATGACTAGGAGGTTAAGCGACCTTTGGTGAAGAGTTTGAAGACCCAGGGAAATACAGAGGACTATCCGTGCTTGTCTCTCTAATATCTCTCCTGCATAGAAAAACTGTAATGTTTTC
The DNA here is from genome assembly GCF_022079265.1 of Lynx rufus. Taxonomy (NCBI): domain Eukaryota; kingdom Metazoa; phylum Chordata; class Mammalia; order Carnivora; family Felidae; genus Lynx; species Lynx rufus. The sequence continues at coordinate 123,890,645 of NW_025814823.1, read as the reverse complement.
TCTTGGCCAGGGCATTCAAGAAAGTTACCAGGTAATAAGGGTTACCTAAACTCCAGAAAATACCATTATAAATGATTCTTAAAGGACACAGACTCTTCACACATGTACTGTTTCTCTGGTTCAGGGGCATAAATCTTGGCTCAAAATTTTCTTGTAACAATATGTCTTTTTTGTAAATTTTTTTAAATGTTTATTTTTGAGAAAGAGAGCACAAGGTGGGGGGAGGGGCAGAGAGAGAGAGGGAGACACAGAATCTGAAGGAGGCTCCAGGCTCTGAGCTGACAGCACAAAGCCTGACACAGGGCTCGAAACCCACGAACCACATTATCATGACCTGAGCTGAAGCCAGACGCTCAATTGACTGAGTCACCCAGCACCCCTGTAACACAACAATATATCTTATTGAGAGGTTTTTCTTTCTTATATAAGCCATTTGGACAAAATGTGAAATAATATAATTTATTTTAAATAGCGTAAAAGTAATTACATTTTTCAGTCTATACATGTCCAATTATGTATCTCTTCCTAGTGTATCTAAATTGGCCAGCATGTACCATTATACTCTGATGACTTAAGTACATGTAGGTTTTTTAACACTTTACCCTTTAAAATTTCTTCAGCAACCCACATTTTAAATGAGAAGATTTGTTGGTAAGCTTTCGGGCTCTGAAATAAGGAAAATCAAACCTAGAAATGAAATTTTAAGAAAATTTTGTGTGTTCTGAGAAAAATGTGATTTCCATTAATGTTTCCAGCATAATTTAGGTGTTGCTGCAGTTTCAGAGCTTTGTAACATTGGTGCATAACTGTGGCTTTGCTTTGCTATTCTATTGGGGAGCATAATTTGGTTGGATTCAGGCTTTCCTTTTGCTTTTGTTGAATTTTACAAGTCAGGATGCCAAAAACACAAAAACATTTCAGTCTAGACATTGTCTGTAATACATTAGGATTATAGTATAATCTCCTTTAATATATTTCTCTACACAGCCTGCCCCTTGTACTTTTAATTATAAAATTATAATGCTTAACGTTGGAGAGAAGGGAACATAAGCACCCGAAATGAGTCATTTTTGTTGACAATAAATGAGTCACAGTTACATCTAGGGGTAAGAGTACTCTTCTACAATTTTGGCTTTTGGTCTTGATTTTTTCCCCATTTGTTCTCTTATTTTCTTCTGTTTCCTTCTACTCCTTCTGCCCTTCCTGCCTGTTTGCACGGTCTTGTGGTCTCATATCACTGATGGACTTTTACCAGGCTTCATTTGTGGCCTTGGATCCTAAACATAGAAGTGAGAACATAAATGGACTATAGTGGAATACTTAATCATTGTAATATCCAGAGAACTTCTCTTCATTTAAATTTAAATATTAAATTTAAAATTAATACCTGGGGATTTACTATAAATGAAAAGGGGCTATACTTGTAACTGTGGGACATCCAGCTGCCATTGCTTATGCCAAAGAGAATAGCATTACTTTAAGTCTGTGAAAAGAAATTACTCAAGAGCCCAGGTAGTTCAGACCTGTAGCACTCTGCCCAGGTGAAGATTCTCTTCAGAGAATCCTAAGGAGATGCTCTCAAAGAGAATCTTTAGACCAATGGCTCTTAAATGTTAGTAATTCATTAGAATCACCGGGAGGGCTTGTTAAACTACAGATTTCTAGGTTTCATCATCAGGTGTTTAATTCTCGAAGTGGAGGTGGAGGCTGAGAAGATGTGTTTCTAACACACTCCCAGAGGCTGCTGTGTCTGTGGTTAATCTCAGGATCACACTTTGTGAACCAGTGCCTTATATCCTCTGGATGGTGGGAACACAAGCTCGCATGACATTTGTTATCTCAGGATGTAATGCAAGGTGAATTTCAGATTGTGTACAACTAGCTTTGTTACTGAATGATCTATCACTGGCCACGAACTCAGGGAATGAGTGGGTGAGCCCTGGTGCTACTGGGGCGGATTGTTCTGTGCCAGGAACCCCAGGGGGGCTGGACAGCTCCTGGCTAGGTTTGCCAACACTGACCTCTCTGCCAGCAAGATGGACACCTACAGTGTTATAGAGAGAGGTTGGGAGCATACATGCAAGAGAGCAGGCAGGGAACACGTGATTGTGGGTTGGGGTCAGTATAGGTTCAGCCCATGATCCATGGGCAGGGAAGGGGACGAGTGGGGTATGGTCATTCTGTTGCTATCAAGGCTTTTCTGGTCTGGCAGTTGGGCTATTCAGGTCTTTGCAAAATGTCTTTGTCAGTGACTTAAGAAAGTGTGGTTAGAAATAAGCACTGTGGCTTTTCATTAGAGCATCAGTTAATCGGTCTTATCTATTTCTGGTTTTAACAGTTGGGCTGTATAGTGGAGCAAGAGAGCTCACTAACAGCTGCTCTATTTGTGATAATACAGTATAGAAACTGTTGTTTTTAAGAGATTCACTTCTCTTTTCTGGCTTTATTTATTAAAAAAATATTTTTTTTAATGTTTGTTTATTTTTGAGAAAGGGAGAGCATGAACGGGGCAGGGGCAGAGAGAGAGGAAGACAGAGGATCTGAAGCAGGCTCTGTGCTAACAGCAGAGAGCCTGATGGGGGCTAGAACCCAGGAACTGTGAGATTATGACCTGAGCCAAAATCTGACCGTCAACCAACTGAGCCACCCAGGTGCCCCTTTTGGCTTTTATTTAAATTACATTTGCTTAAGCATAGCCTCAGTGTTCCTGATCATTTCTGAGTGACTGGTCTTTGGCTATATAAATCAGATGTTCAGTACAAAGTCATTTCTTTTGGATTATGGCCACTTTATATTACGTAGATGTTTACTCGTGATATGTTTGGTCAAATGTGAGACATAATTTTCCTTTTGTCTTTCTTTTAAAGCAACCCCCATGCATGTAAATAAAGGTAAATTTTGAGGGAGTGCCTCAGTAGTGAAAACCCATTATAATTAGACTGATTAGCTGTGGTATAAAGTATCTGGTAAAACCTGCTTTACACTCTGAGAGAATGGCTTCTTCTGTGTGGTCTAATTGTAGACATTACAGGATAGTTTATCTTTCAGAACAATTCAGGTTTATCTATACTTCTCATGTGTATCAGTAACCTAGAAGACAGCCTTTGTCTTCATCTTATATCTACATGGTAAAAGCAATAAAAGAATAAAAGAGGGAATGATTAAAACAAATTTTTTTTTAAGTTTATTCATTTATCTTGAGAGAGAGAAAGTACAAGCGAGGAAGAGCCAAAGAAAGAGGGGGAGAGAGAGAATCCTAAGCAGGCTCCATACTGACAGCACAGAGCCTGAGGGGCTCGAACTTGGCAAGATCATGAGATCATGACCTGAGCAGAGACTGAGGCTTAACCTACTGAGCCACCAGGTGCCCTGAAAGAGGGGATGATTTTAAAAGATCCTCCACTCTGTGAAAGGACATTAGGTTATTAGTGCATTTAAAAGGAGAGTGACTTCAAGGCCAGCACCTCTTTCCTGCCACCTCCTCTGTTCTGAATGTTAGTATGTGATACTTTCAGTTGTAGCTGTGACTATTACCTCACTCTCACACTGACTCTTTTTGCCCCACTGTTTCTTTTTTTTTTTCTTTCTTTTTTTAATGTTTATTTATTTTTGAGAGAGAGTGTGAACAGGGGAGGGGCAGAGAGAGAGGGAGTCACAGAATCCAAAGCAGGTGCCAGGCTCCCAGCTGTCAGCACAGAGCCTGATGCAGGGCTTGAATCCATGAACTGTGAGATCATGACCTGAGCCAAAGTGGGATGCTTAACCGACTGAGCCACCTGCCGTCCTAAGCCCCATTGTTTCTTACACTTTAGTCACAATGGAATCACATGGAGGGTTTGTTAAATACATAGAGCTGGGCCTCAGCCCTAAAGTTTCTGATTCAGTGGGTCTGGGATGGAGCCCAAGAATTTTCATTCCGCAAACCTTCCCCGATGGTGCTGTGGGTCCTAATCTGCGTATCACGGCTTCAGCCTATCTCTGAAGTTACTAATTTCAACTACTAATTAGTCCTAGTCACTGTGGAAGCTACCAAGGTGTGCAAGTTGCTCTCGTGGTGTTGCGCAGGGGCTGCTACATGTTTGGAGATTATGTGTGTGATAGAATGGATACAGGCTTCAAGGTGTAAAGATAAAACCCTCAATGAAATCAGAGGGTAGTCATACCACTTCTAGTAGAGGAGGCAATTTGGAGGGTAAGGTTTGAATGTGTAGAATTAGGGTGGGGTATGTATTCAGGTCCAGGAGTGACATGATCAGAGGCAGGCAGGCAGGATTAGGGTATATAGGCAGTATTTTAGTAGACTTAATCTACTGGTATCATTTTAAAAGGGGGTTTTGTTTGTCAGTTGTTAATTTATAAAGGCAATCTGGGGCATTTAAGGCTAAGGAAACTTTTACTTTGTTCAGAAATAAAAACAAAGTTACACAACAAGATACCTAGTTAAATAGCTAAATATATTCTTACACATAATTTTGATTTAGCCTGTGTTGCATTTATGCATTCCATATAATTTTGTTTTATTTTTGTTTGTTTTTTTTTAATTTTTTTTTTCAACGTTTATTTATTTTTGGGACAGAGAGAGACAGAGCATGAACGGGGGAGGGGCAGAGAGAGAGGGAGACACAGAATCGGAAACAGGCTCCAGGCTCTGAGCCATCAGCCCAGAGCCCGACGCGGGGCTCGAACTCACCGACCGTGAGATCGTGACCTGGCTGAAGTCGGACGCTTAACCGACTGCACCACCCAGGCGCCCCCATATAATTTTGTTTTAGTGTGGAATAAAAGCAAAAGATTTTTTCTCCCTTGAGATTTAACTTGGTGCCTGAATCTCTTTTATGAATGCAGAATTAGTTGCCTTGACATGTGACTTTGATTGACGTGAATACTTGCAAAGATAAGATCCCTTCTTTACGTTTAGTGACTTCCTACCACGATTTATTGGTAGATATATGTACGTCATAATGTATTTTAAAAACAGCCCTACAACCCCCAAAACTAGTAACAGTCATGCCATCCACTTCACCCTTTTTAAATGGTAATTTAGAGAATTAATTATGAACAAATATATCAGCTTTGGGCGCTTTGCGAAATTGTCCTTGGATTTTCTTCTTAGTTTTTGAGTTAGAATGTAGGAGGCAGTGGATATATTAAGATGAAAGAAATTCTTAGGTTTTGACAAATCAAGCAGTGCTGTGCGTTAAATATTAAAAGGTTACTAACTCACATGAACACATCATCAGCTAATTATTTTATCTTGATGCTTTGTACCTTCATCCCTCAACAAGTACAAAAAGATCAAGATCATACTGTGCATATTCTTGATGGTTTGTACCTTCACCTTAGAACTCTTGAATTCCACATTGTCAGCTTTGAAATATGAGAAAAAAAGTTTCATAGATATATTAGTGAGTACTTTTTCCAGATTAAAATATAATGATAAATCTCATAGATGGAGTGGTGTAAAGCTTGAGTTTCCATGCAGAATAAATGTGAACAACATGCATTAAGTATTTGAATTTTATTAGAAAATAAGTATTTTTATTGAGAGGTTAGGATGTGAGTTGCATTTTTGAATAGTAAAACAAGCATGACTTTGGGGTTGTGTTGGCTTATAATTCAGAGATCACTGAAATCTTTCTTCATGTGATTCTTTCTTTAAAAAATTATTTAATTTTAATTTTTAAAGAGAGAGACTGTGAGTGGGGAGAGGGAGAGAGAAAGAATCTTAAGCAGGTTCTGCGCTGAGCGTGGATAACTATGTGGTGCTCCGTCCCACAACGCTGGGACCATGACCTGACCCACAGTCAGGAGTCAGACACTCAACTGACTGAGCCACTCAGGTACCCCTTTTCGTGTGCTTCTTAAAGAAAACAGTATTTTTCTGTTTTAAGTAGCTTTTGTATTAAGGCAACAGGAAGACAGGAATAGCATCAGCATTGGTTTGATGTGACTATCTCCACAAAGTGTCCAAACTACTGACTTAATCTTAAGAGTATTTCCTACTCAGTAAGTTCAAAATTATCTTTTTTCTCATTCCTCTCCCTTTGTCATTCAAAGAGTGGTCCTCTGATCAGCAGGATGGACATCCCCTGTGAGCTTGGTAGAGAGGCGTAATCTTGGACCTCACTGCTGGCTGACTCAACAAACCTTATTTTATGTAATAAATGAACTTATATATGCACTCAAGCAAGATTATAGGATTGGTTAACCTTTTTCTTTTGTGTTTGTATCCTGTTAACCATTAGTTTTTTTCTTAAGTAATCTATTGCAACTGCAGTGTTTTGCTTCTGAGGTATTGTTTGGAAATTTATGAAGATGGGGAACTTTCAGAATTTTTGGTTTATTGATGGATAGAAATGAATCCTTTAAAAATGGAAAAAATCTTCCTCCAGGCAGTGGAAAGTAGGATTCAGACAATATCTAAAACCCTTCCCTTACTCGTCATCCTTGTTTTTCTTTTGTGAATGTTCTTTTCTGAATAAAATTTTTAAAGATTTTATTTTTAAGTAATCTCTACACCCAGTGTGGGGCTCGAACCCATAACCCTGAGATCAAGAGTTCCATGCTCTACCTACTGAGCCAGCCAGGTGCCCCTGAGAATGTTTTTAAAACTTAATTGTTTTTTTTAATTAACAGCAGAATATATCTGTTACTTCTTCATTTGTGGATATCATTTGTTCCACTAATCCAACTGCCTTTGTTCATAATGTAAAAAAGATTTCTGGGCATTTTACACACATTATTAAAATGCTTGCCAGATGTATTGGGAAGAGGCCTTAGGTACACTGCATGTTTAAGCTGACACACATTGACACTGCTCACAGTTTCTTACACAAGGGTGAAAAGAGCAGGGTATTGGATTAGACTTCCTAATTCTCCTGACCTGTGTTGATAAAGTCAGAATTTGTAACCACTGTAAGGGGAAAACATATCAGAGGTAAGATGATAAAAGCAGATAACTTACCTCATGTGGCTTGCTGTGATTACTGGCATAGACTTAGCTAAGACATATGCAGAGATAACATATGTCCTTAGTTTTCTTTTATGCATTTTTTTACAACTCAAAACACAAGATAGTTAAGGTGTACTTCTTGGGGAGCCATTAACCCTCTTGGTCCTTTGGTGGAGGTGGACATCAGGGGAGGCAGGGGAGGTAGATTTGTTTGTGACATTTAAAATATGAAAAGTAAAAAAAAAGATAAAATAAAATATGAAAAGTAAGAATTTTATATTTTCTGGCATAACTACATAAAAATCCATTTATCATCAAGACATCAGATTCAGTTTTAGCTTAAAAAATGTATTGAGCACATACTTTATAATTTATCGTTGATGTAACAGTACTGGGTGTTAGGGCTACAACATGTAGTAAGATGGGATCTTCGGTGCACCTGGGTGGCCCAGTCAGTTGAGCATCCGACTCTTGATTTCAGCTCAGGTCATGATCCCATGGTCGTGAGATGGAGCCACGCATTGGGCTCCACACTGAATGTGGAGCCTGCTTAAGATATTCTCTCTCTCTCTCTCTCTCTCTCCCTCTCCCTCTCCCTCTCCCTCTCCCTCTCCCTCTCCCTCTCCCTCTCCCTTCCCCCCCCCCCGTTGTCACATACACTCTCTCTCAAATAAATAATAATTTTAAAAAAAAAGGAAAAAAGATAGGATCTCAGGGAGGTTGGGAATTTATCAGTTTTTCTTTTGATTTTCTGTACCTTCTGAATTTTTCTAATGAACATCTGAAATGTTCATGAATTAAATGATAATTTAAATAAAATAAATAATTATTTATTTAAAATAAATAATTAAAATAATTATTATAATTAAAATAAAAAACCCAGATATTCCTATTTATAAGTCTTGTCCTGCCCCTACCCAGCTTTGGGTGGAATGGAGGAAGAAAGTACTACAACAGATGATTTACTGTAGAAGGTGGATTCAGGGATAGATGTGTTCACTGATGATAGACATCTCTTTCCTTTTTGAAGAAAGGGAGATAACTTCAGCCTAGCTGCTGAAGAAAGGTTTCTTGGAGAAAATAGTGGCTGAATTGACTCTTGTGAAGTAATTATCAAAGTTGGGAGGCTCATTCCAGGCACAGTGATGAAGAAACACAGAGACCATGAAACATGGTGTATATTGGGAATTGTAAGTAGTTGGGTAGCAGATGATGATGGTTCCACAGTAGTTGGTGGGCTCAGGAAGAGTCTGTTACTCTAAATCAGCAGTTTGTGCAAGTGAAAGACCTGAAGCAGGAGAGTAAGGTGGGTGTGGTTTTGTTTTTATACTTGTAAAAAATATTCAGCTTTCCTCCACTCAGTTCTAATCTAAATATACTAACATGGATACCTAAATATTGTATGACCTCAGCTTTCTTTTCTTCTAATGCAGAAGAACTTCAGATACCAAAGGAAGTGTGACTCTCCTGCTTTGTCCGTTCGGTAGAAAGGTTGTGTGAGAAGTGCTGTGGCACTCTGCTAGTCCTCTGGTAACACGAGCTCTAGTGCGATGTCCCCTGCTCTGTTCTGAAAGGAACGGAGAGTGACCTGTCTGGCCAGCTTCCTGTTGGGCTCTAATAATTTTATATTTGTGGGGGCTTTTCCCTTTCCTCTTGCTACTGGCATCATCCACATCAGTGCACCTCATCCTTCCTGAGCCCAGTGACAAAGAGTGGTGATTTTGTGATCTGCATCAGGGTGGGAAGTGGAGTGTGCTAGCCAGGTGGTCACAGGCTTTGCTGGCCTTCAGGTTTTCTTTTTGGGAAAGGCTTGAAAGTAGAGGTCTTGCTCGCAGTCTTGTCTCTGGCTAGCATTCTTCCCCTTTAAAAAACACCCGAGCACTTGATTTAGAACTGGCTTTTCCTTCTATCTATCTCGCTCTGAAATCTACTTTTTAGTGAGGGTAGTCTTCTTTGTTCAGTGTGTTTAAAAAAAGGCAAGGGGGAGGGTAGGAGGTAGGTAAAGCATTACTAGTTGCTGGCATAGGAATGCTTCAGAGTTATGTCCTCTGTTTAATCTACCATTTGCCCTTTGTTTCCTTTTTAAGTCTTAGGTAGTGCCACTGTGGTGAGTTGGAGTCTTTGTACACCAAGTCATCAATTTTTCTCTCATGCCATAGGGAACTTGTGACCTCTCTTCCCCTGGTCAGTGCACTTAAGTATGTTTTACCCTTCTGTCAGTAACCTTTGTCACAACCTAATCTCTGCTCATCTGTCAGAGACACAGAGTTTCCCTGTTCAGAGTGTAGAACCATTTATGCCCCAATCATCTGATTTTCAAGACACACCCAGTTTTACTTTATCTCAGAGTTCGCAGCAACTTTGTACTTTTTAGGGTCCTGCCTTCCATATGAGTCTCCCATAAACAGAAGACACATGATCATTTGTTTTTAATCATCAGTTGGTTTTTTAAATCATCACTTGGTTTATTTAATCAAGGGTTTAAAATACCCTGTACACATACGAATTGTGTCCTGCTTTCTCCCCTTTTTTCCTTTCTCACAGTCCTGCTGGTTTCTCTCCTTTAAGGTTCATGATGTGATATCTACAGATATTAATTAGATTGTTTAGTGTATGGTTCACTGATGTTAGTGGCTATGAAGTGGTATTTGATGCTGATGCATTAATATTAATGAATAAAATAGGATACTCACATCTGTTTTATTTCAGATAGGCATGTCACTTTAATATAATATGGCTTGGTTAAAATTGATGCCATATAAATTCATTGTAGCTTTAAATGGAAATATAGTAAAAATCATTGTAAAAAATAACTCAAGAAATATATGACAGTTTTTGCTGCTGTGAAATAATTTCTCAGTCTCTGGTTGGTTCAAGCAAATAAGATGAATTTACCTGATTTTTGCTGTATTTTACTTAAATTAATTTTGGTTGGGACCATCTTATATTCTTTTGCCATTTATTACCTTCATCTTTGTCTCTGTAACTTTTGGGGGAGAGATATCCTATGGTTCTTGTATTTCTAGACATTTCTAGAAATCTGATTTTTTAAAAAAATTTCCCCCCTTCCAAACACATGTATCAAAATCACATGTTTATTGGCTCTGTTACTGGTAATAACCAGAGTTCATATGCTGAATTTCAGTGGTATGAAATTATGTGCAAATATGTTTCTAGAAACACTTGTGATATTTAAAAATACACATAAATGTCAAGACATTTCATTGAGAGATGTGAGAACAAGCTTCCAGGGCTCATGTCAGTGCTGGGCTCTGGGCGTGAATGTGAAGGCGTGGTGCGTGTGCTCAGACACTGCTGCTTGGGGAGAGGAGTTTGGGTGCGTGCGTGTGTGTTTGGTGTGGAAGAGGTTTGTAGGAAATGTGTAAGCAGGCGTATCAGATATTTTGATTATCATTGTTTATATATAAAATATAAATACATGTAAAAATATAAATGTGTGTTGTGTGTTTGTGTGTGTGTATATGTAAATAATCCCTGTAATACCACGTTGTATTGTCTGGTAATATTACTGTATTATTACAGTATTACTGTATTACTGTATACACAGTATTACCGTATTATTACAGTAATATCACTGTAAAATGGGAAAGATTAAAAAAATTTTTTTTTTTTAACGTTTATTATTGAGAGACAGACAGACACAGAGCACGAGCAGGGGAGGGGCTGAGAGATGGAGAGACACAGAATCTGAAGCAGGCTCTAGGCTCTGAGCCTGACAGAGCCTGACACGGGGCTCGAACTCACAAACTGCGAGATCATGACCCGAGCCAAAGTCGGACGTCCAGCCGACTGAGCCACCCAGGTGCCCCTGGGAAAGATTTTTTTTAATCTCCATGTGATTTCCTTTCCCTATGACAGTTTGTATGTCCTTGTTTTTCTGTGTATTGTTACATTAAATGTGAAGGTGTACGTTTTATATGGTGTAAATAAATGACATATTTTGAAATGTGCCCTGGAGATAATTTGTCAGTTCACATAGAGTTAATTTAATTCATTTTAGCTAATTTAGAGTATTCAGAAGAATAGTGATAGAACCATTGTCTTCGAGTTGGTGTAGCTGTGTTGCAGCAAACATCTTTGCACTCATGCATGTTTTGCTGGCATAGATGCCCTCAAGTGGAATTACTGAGTGGAAAAATTGGGTGGGTTTACATACAGATAGATATTGTCAAATCACCCTTTGAAAAGTGTGCACTCACATCAGTGCATTGTGAGAGTCCCCATTTTCCCCATTCACTGCCTACTTGACTCCCCCGGTATCTTAGATGTGAGATTTTTAAAGATAAGAGCCTGAGAGCTCATTACCTGAGCATTTAGCACAGCTGTTGCTTGTAAAAATCCTTTTGAAATAAAATAGTACTAATACTTGGGAAACTGTTCCTTTGTGCATTTGTTTGGGACATGTTTTAACTTTATTACAGGGTCATTCTATGTTTAAAGGTTACCACAGAAAGGAAATTTATCATGTCCTTCAAGTTAATTTACTATTGTGTACACTTTGTAATCAGGAAATAACATTTGGAGAAAATGCCTCATGTTGCAGTTTGACTTCCTTTTACTTGGCCTTTAGAGTGGACAAAGGACAAATTAGTATTCTCTTAAAATAATTTACACATTGACATTTGGTTTTTCATAGATTATCTAAGTTCTTCTTTACATTTTAACTTCACACAAGTTGCCCTGTGTAAGCTGTACTCCTGTTCTTTCTAATGACTGCTCCCAGGATCCCTGGGGAGATGGCAGGATCAGTGCTGCCTCTGGGTCTACCCTGCCTTCCATAGGAGTGGGATCATGGCACAGTGGGAAAGAGTTGTGAGGACTCAGATTTAAGCCTCAAAGGGATGTGATTTTTGAGCCAGTTAATGAACCTCTGGGAGGTTCAGGGTCTCTATGTACAAAATAGGATTGACAGCCCCCACCATGGGGATTTTTATAGAGTGGAAATACTGTGTATTAAATACCTGCACATAGAAGGTACTAGTAGCTAGTGAAGTGGTGGAATAGTAATAATTGGAAACATTTATGAGCATTGACCCCTTTGTAATGAAAAACAAACTCTTTTTGCCAAAGTATATGTGTCCTAGTAAAGTAGCTGATACTAGATAACATTTTATTAGTCCTCATTATTGTTTTAAAAAAGCCTGCCTCTATTTCTGGCCATATGGAGGATTAGAAATACTTACTGATAGACTTACATGTGCTGGGTAATATATTACACCACATATGCATATGTTGGTATGTATTCTGTATTAAAACATATATAAACATAAATAAATAAATCTTTTTAATAAATAGCCATGCTTATGAGAAAGTAAAGGAATTTTCCTGAGGTTGGGATTTGTTAATGCTGTAAACCTGATATGTGCCCTGAAATTATGTGCCACTTTCTGGTAGCCTAGACTGAGTTTGGATGGGCTCTGAACATGGGGCACAAGAGATAAAGGCTGAGGCCAGTGAAGTGTGGACAGAGGGGACACTCCGGGATAATTTAAGGATTCCCAAAGGGCAACATCCTCCTGGGGGGTGGGGGGGCTGTCAGAAAGAATTTTAACTAGAGGGCCACAGTCACACTGTTCTGGGGCCAGAATTCATACTATGTATGTGGCTTAAAAAAAAAAAAAAAGAATTTTAAAATGGATTGGTAGTGAACCCATCAGAAGAGAACAAACATCTGTGGAAGAACTCTTTTTTTTTTTTTTTTTAACGTTTATTTATTTTTGAGACAGAGACAGAGCATGAACGGGGGAGGGGCAGAGAGAGAGGGAGACACAGAATCAGAAACAGGCTCCAGGCTCTGAGCCATCCGCCCAGAGCCCGACACGGGGCTCGAACTCACGGACCGCGAGATCGTGACCTGAGCTGAAGTCGGACGCTTAACTGACTGCGCCACCCAGGCACCCCTGGAAGAACTCTTTTTAAACCAAGGCCTCTACGATTCCCCACAGATAGAGTTCCAAGGACACGAGCTCATAAGAATGAACATCCATAGAAGAAAACTATGCTGAGAGTCAGGAGATAAGACAAACTACAGAAGCTCTCAAAGGCTGTGGATATTAGAATTACCATATGGAATATAAAATAAGTTTGTCTACTGTGTATAAATAAGAGATTGAGAATATAATGTAGGATAAAGAGTGGAAAATGACCATAGGTTTGAAAAAGAACCAAAGGGATCTTTTATAAATGATACATAGTAATGTAAATAAATAGACTGGTTAAGCACATTAGACACAGTGAAAGGGCTCAGAGCTGAAATGGAAGACAGACCAAGATTAAAAGTATAAAAGAAAGGTTAAGAGATATGGAGAGATAGGATGAAAATGTGTCACATGTTGAACCTGTTGAATCTCAGAAAAAGAGAAGAGCATGGAGGAGACATAATAAAGAAAAGGTATGATGGCAGAACCCTGTTCAGCATTGGGTGAAGTATACAAATGAGAAGCCAACGAATACTAAATCAGATAAAGAAGACATTCCTACTAGACATATGATCATGAGACTGGAGAATAGTGGAGACTTTGGTGTGGAGGTGCTGGGGTCGGGGGGCAGTTTCAAAGGACGGGTAACCCAGAAGGGAATGGCAGACAGATAGCTTCTATTTTAATAGAGAAGTAGAAACCAGAAGATAGTCTAATGATACCCTCAAAGTAATGAGAAAAAAAGCATTAACCTACAGTTCTGTATTCAGGAAACCCATCGTTCAACGTTGAATGCAAAGTAGACATTTCAAACTAAGAGAATAGCTAAAGATATAATTGGTTTGTGCCTTTTAACTTTCGGGTGTGGGAGGAGGAAAATCTGAGGGAGGGCAAGAACATTGAGATGATTTAGGAGGTTGTGATTCAATCTCCTCATGAGCCCCAAAATACTTCGTAAATGCCATGTATAAAATGAAGAAACGCTTTATGTGAGTTGCTTGCTTCTGATGACTGATACAGGTTGGATTTGGCTGTTTTTGCCTGTTTGGCAGTTGATAAGGCTGAGCATTTATGTAGATGTTGGAAAACTGAGATGGAAGAATGATGGCTTGAGGAGGGAGAGCTGACAGACACAGTAGGGGTGGATGGCTATAAGGCTATGACTTTGGGATTCAGGCCAAGTTAAATGAGCTCTCCCAAGAGAGAGAAAATCTGAAGTTTGGCATTTGGAATAGAATCCCATTCACAGTAAGTTGTATCGTCAAGACTTGTCTACACGCTCAGTTTAATAGTCCATGCCTGAGCTAGTGAAAATAGCTGCAGTTCAGAATATATATATTTTTTTCTGTAAATGTTCTTTCTGAAAAGACTTTCTTAAGCTTTGATGGAAAGCTGGTGTAGTTATTTATCTGTGTACATTCATTGGAGGAATTATAATGAAGTCAGATGGTAGCCTAGGATTGGTGGAAATCTAAGAACAGGGTGGTGTTTGGAGGCCAGGACCAAAATCTTAAACATTTCAGTGAGGTTACTATGATGAAAACATTCTGCATTTTCACTACATTTGAGATCTTATTTTATTTTTATTATTTTTTAAAGATTTTATGTTTAAGTAATCTCTACATGCCACATGGGGCTTGAACTCTCAATCCTGAGATCAAGGGTCTCGTGCTATACTGACTTGAGCCAGCCAGGTGTTCCTAGTTTTTGGATTTTGTGAAACTACTTATAAAATTATTTGTTCATTTGTGAGTTTCAGACATAAGACCTGTATCTCCGAGAGATTCCAGTAAAGAGATATATATGGAGTATGAAAATAATTTTATTTTTTGGTGTTTTATTCTGTTTTTAATGGTAATAAAAGTCCGTATTACCGTGATCTATTTGATCACTTACTGTGGGTGAAGAAGACTTAGAGACTGAGGTCAAATAGAGTTCTTATTTGTGTCTTTTAATCCATTTGTTGAAGTCACAGGTTATTTTGGCTGATTCTATACTGAATAAAATGTCTGTTTATGCACTTAGAATAAAAAACCGAAACCATTTTGTTTTTAACTAACGAAATCTGACTGAATCAGAACTCTTTAAAACTATAAAACTATCACATACTTTTGAATTTATAACTTTGTAGCACAGTGTACAGTGAATATTCTGAACATGAAGTCTTTGTGAAACTTTGAACTTGCTTGGCTTTGAAAACATTTCTTTGATCGTGGTTGTGTTGGCTTGATAGGATTTGACAGTCCTTGAAATTGGCTTTTATTTACTTATAGGCTCATCAGTATAACTTACTGAAACGTAAAATGTACAGAACTCTGCTCTAATTATCTGATTTAAAGTAAGGATTTGTATTGATCTGTTCTCTACAGCCAGATAGTAAGGCTAAAAGTAATTTATTTTTCTTGTTTTACATAGATTAAATTCACAATAATTATCAGATTTAATTACATAATTCCTAGCTGGTACAAGAAGTGAGAATATTCATTTTCTTAGAGATGTGTCTGATTATGAAAAAGACTATCATAATTCTTGGTAGATCATCGCCAATACAGGCTTAAGAAATCTCTCCTGGGGCGCCTGGGTGGCGCAGTCGGTTAAGCGTCCGACTTCAGCCAGGTCACGATCTCTCGGTCCGTGAGTTCAAGCCCCGCGTCAGGCTCTGGGCTGATGGCTCGGAGCCTGGAGCCTGTTTCCGATTCTGTGTCTCCCTCTCTCTGCCCCTCCCCCGTTCATGCTCTGTCTCTCTCTGTCCCAAAAATGAATAAACGTTGAAAAAAAAAATTAAAAAAAAAAAAAAAAAGAAATCTCTCCTGCCACCCACCCTTAGTTGCATACACAGATTGACATTCTGATGTTTTAAATTCTCTTCGCTGAATCCAGGGAACCAAATTCCTTTTGAATCAAGCAAGGTGTAATAAGTAAAATACTTAAAAGCCTGCCCTTCTTGGTTTTGTTCTTATTCTATGTAGGAAAACATCCTAATTATTTGCCTGATACATCTTTTGCATTTGCATGGAGTACTTTTACTTTGTCAGATGTGTGTGCTTGCCTTTTCTGCATCACTGGCCAGTACTATGTAAGCAGAACTTAGATCATGAATGTTAGTGAGCTTTCCCCTTTTCAAAAAGTGCCATAAAATTAAGTTTTGCAAGCATTCTGTCATTTTTAGGTGGTAAATATTCACATGTTTACAGAATATAATATTGAAAGAGGATTCATTTGGTACAGGACTATCAGTGTATAATTTTAAAATATATGTCAAACAAAAGCACTTTGGTGGGAATTCTAACGTAAGATGTGTGCCTGTTTAAAATGCTAAAATGCCACTTTTAATTTTTTAAAAGTGATTTTATTTTTGAAAAGGTAGTCAACTTCTGAGTGTTCCAAAGGAGGTATTACTAGTACTCAGGGACAAACTCTGCAAGTAGAAAATAAAACTTAAATCATGGTCAGTTAAGTTTATATGTCATGAAGTCAGACCATTTATACTAGTTATGGCTTGTCAGGTATTAATTGAGAAATGTTTGTCTCTACCCTGGAAGTCTCAGTAATAAGACACCCCGTCCCTCAAGACTACAATGTTTCTGTCCTAACTGTCCCTGTTCCCCACTCATCTGATTTCTAAGGTGAGGGGAAAGAGATGTACTTATTATGGCGTAAGATTTAGGATAGCAAGACTGTTATCTGCCTCTAGGAAGGAAAATTGACATTTCTCTTCTTTCTCTTCTAGATTGTCTTTTTACTCGGGCCACTCTTCATTCTCCATGTACTGCATGCTGTTCGTGGCAGTAAGTACTCTGTTTATGGGGGATTATGTACTGCATACAATTCATGTGTTCAGCCTGGGTGTCCTCTCCTGTGTGGCCACCCCTGGCATCTCATCAGCTGTGCTCCATTGCTGGCCGCAGTTGAGAGAATGGATGCCTGTGCTTCTGCCAAAGCCAGTTACAACTGTTCAGAAGTATTTTTGTCCTTCATGTAAAGGTAGCAAACGGACACAATTAGGGAGCAGGTTGCAAATTGAGAACCTTCAGGACTGTAGGGAGTCTTCACTGTTGAAGTAGGTTTTTCCTGACAACGGTAGAAACCTAATCATCAAATCTGTAAACCTGGTGCTAAGAATTGGTTGATGTGTGCCCTCCCTTTGGGACATATTTCCTGGAACGTAGCAACACCTTCTGTGTAATCACAGCAGGTCACTGATCTGAAATACCAGGTGAAGGTGACCGCTGCTGTGATAACCTTACCCTAACTGGGAGCCCTGGCCCCCTGTGCTTGGCAGGAGGGTGCGGCAGCCTGGCCTCTTTCCTCCTGGCGGCTGCTGGGTTTAGGAGTTGAGTTTTGATTAGCTGATGTGATGGCAGTTGTTGCTTCCTTTTGAGTAGGTTTTATTTTCCTTTCACCTTCTGAAGTATTTCATTGATGGCTTTCCACGGGACTAGAAAAGTTTCGGCTTCTGGGAGAGGCAGTTGCTGCTTCAGGAGCTTTTCATGTATACGGTTTTCAGGTCCACTTCTAATTGCTAGTCCAGAAAGCAGCATGGCCATTTGCACCTGCAGTATACAAAGCTGACGGTGAAGAGTTAGAAAATATTTGCATCTACATTCTTCATATCTAGAGACAAATGTGTATCCAGAGTAGCTTTAGGAAGACCCAGCTTTAGGGCATATACAAGGAATATGTATGAATGTATGATTTGAGAGAGAGAGAGAGCAGGAGCAGGGGAGAGTGGCAGAGGGAGAGAGAAAGAATCTTAAGTAGGGCTCAATCCCACTACCCTGGGATCATAACTGGAGCTGAAATCAAGAGTTGGGCTCTCGGGGCGCCTGGGTGGCGCAGTCGGTTAAGCGTCCGACTTCAGCCAGGTCACGATCTTGCGGTGTGTGAGTTCGAGCCCCGCGTCAGGCTCTGGGCTGATGGCTCAGAGCCTGGAGCCTGTTTCCGATTCTGTGTCTCCCTCTCTCTCTGCCCCTCCCCCGTTCATGCTCTGTCTCTCTCTGTCCCAAAAATAAATAAACGTTAAAAAAAAAAAAAAAAAAAAAAGAGTTGGGCTCTCAACAGACTGAGCAACCCAGGTGCCCCTACAAGGAGTCTTTAAAGGTCAATTCAGTTGACTTATTTTTTATAATGTTCCCAGTTTCCGTCTGTCTCTGTCTCTTTCTCTCTTTATATAAAGTTAAGAACAAATTTCCAATAAATTCCAACGAAGTTCCAACAAATTTTCAACAAAATTTGTTAGAAAAACTCTTAAGAGAGGGGGAGAAGATCTTCACCCTAAAGGATCAGCTGTAACTTTCAATCTTATGAATGGACTTTTATATAGTTGTGTTCTATGTAAATTTTTTCTCCCCCTTGGTCACATTAAGTGCTATAGAAGTATTTAATGCTTACATATAAGTCCATGATATGTAATATTAAGAGTAGACTGCTGGGAGTTAATTTGGTCTCATTTAGAGATATTTTAAAATCAATTTTTACCAGAATCCTGCTTTTATTGGAAAAACCAAATTTGAAAAGTCAAAAGAATATAAAAATTACAGATGTGTGTGTTATATAAAATTCAAACCCACAATTTCACAACCATTTCAGTAGAACTAATTTTGGCTTCTTCAGCATTTCTGGATTTTAAGTCTTTTGTCTTAGGTTAATTTAATTTTGTGAGGAAGCAACAGGGTACTAATTCAGCAGAATTTAGGGCTTCTTTTTGAAAACACACACCCAAATGTTTCTGAAAACGTGCCATGAGGAATGTGACTTATTTGAAGGGAGTAACAAGAAGTACTATTCCAATATCCTCTGTTCATTTATCTTACTAGGAAAAGTTAGCATTCTTTCTAAAAGGAGCCACTGTATATTTTTCTTTTTAAATAGGGTATAGAGACAGGGGGCGATGAAGGCTAGAGCCATTAGTAGCCTGAGAAATCTTCCCAAAGCACAAGTTTGTGACTACACTGATGGCTTTTGAACGTTTGGATGTGATTTGTATGCCCACAGCCGACCTCACCAGGGTAGGTTTTGAGCTTTGTTAGGTCCTTCATCTGCATGTATCAGTATCTTTTCAGTGTTTAAGGAGAGAGACTTAATAATCTGCACCTGGGTGCTCCAGTTGGTTGGGCGCCCCACTCTTGATTTCAGCTCAGGTCACAATCTCAGGGTTGGTGGGTTCGAACAGTGTAGTTCGTCGTGGGTTCTGACTGTGCAGAGCCTTCTTGGGATTCTCTCTCTCTCCCCCTTTCTGCTTCTCCCTCTCAAAAATAAATTAACTTAAAAAATTAAAAAAAGATTAAATAAAAACTTGAAAAAATAAATACTAAGGAAATACATAAATAAATTTAAACTAAATAAATAAAATGTAAAAAAAAAGAAAAAAAAGAATCTGAGGTTGATACAGATGATTTGCGTTGATACTACTTTAATTGTTGACTCTAGTAATCCTCATGAAGTAGAAGAGGGATGGTTGCCACCCTTTTTATAAATGGAGAAGTAGGGGCCTTGGGAGGCTATTAAGGTCTGTAAGCTCTCTACTGGTCTCTTATTAATCAGGTTCCCTTGGTTTGCTGATTCTCTGCTTGATCTTAACCCTAGTCCAATTATTTTGAAGGTCAGGTGATGACATACAACTTTACCACCTGTTTTTAATTGTAAAGTATATTCTTAGATGTATCAGCGTCCATATCCTATAGTTTACTGTTCATCTTTGCTCCTTTGACCCTTCTCAAAATAGATGTATATTCAGTCAGATATAAACTTTTACTGAGGGCTCCTCTGTAAAATATAAAACTAATGTACAGAAGACAAAATGATTATTTAGAGGGCCTCAGTGGTAAGCCTGCTCTGTGGACACCCAGGAGCATATGAGGAGGCAAGTTAGGGCTATAAGCAGAGGGAAAATTACTGACACTGTAGTTTGGTAATTGGGTATGAGCTATTAGATATAAAATTATAATGAAAAGTTCCAATAAATATGTTTCTCAGAGACCAAGGCCTTTTTGGAGAAGAAAGTTGGCCGGAGCAGTCGTGCACTGCATTTCACTGACTCTAAGCAGTGGAAATATTTACTTGATGTGGATGTAGGCCCAAGCTTTTATTTCAGCCCCTGAACACACAGATGGCTCCCACTTTCCAGCTTTCACATTTATATAAAACATTTAACCACTCCACCTCCTCTGCCAATTCCTTAGGCAATGACTCATCTTGTTTCCCTAGGCATCTTGGCATCATGGGCCAGTCCCAGATTTGGGTGGAGATGTACAGTCATTTAAATTCTGAGGATGGCTTTTGATAGTCAAAATTTGTCAGGAAATCCTGACACCCAGAAATTAACTTCTACTTGAAGAAGTATCTTAAGAGAAGATATTCCTGACCATTGTTGTTCACCTCTGGCAGGCAGCCCAGCCCTGCACTTCACACAGTGCCAGTCAGCACCCATGAAAACCACCTAGGCTGGAGGAGCATATGGCCTGGCTTCTTTGCACATAGCTAGTTTCTGTGCTTAGTGATGTCTGTTGAACTAGGCTGAATGCCAAAGATTCCAAATTTACTTGACTGTCCAGGAAAGAACCATGTTATGAGACTGTTCTTTTTTCAATCCATATATATAAATGGAATGTATTGGAATATACTAAAGGAATGCACTAAAAAATTCTCCCAGCACTGTACTATTGAGCCTGAAATCTCAGATTGTTTATGTCACGGTCTTTTATGAAATTCCTGTATAAATTACCATAGTGGGGGCCCAAGTACCTTAGTGTAGGTGCTTCAGCTAGACCCCCTTCCCTGCCACAGAAAGGCTTGTGTCTGGGTCTCACCACCCCCACCTGCTGTGTTTGGATAGTGTTGCCCACTTGTCTGAATCTGGCTCTTTGATTTCCTTAAGATTTGTACAACCCCTTACCTCTCACTCACCATGTATTACCTAGAGATATTTCATGAAGATGTTTTCCAAGTTGTGAATTAATGCTGAGCATTGGGCAAGTGAAGAGAGCCCAGGAACTACATGGATCTTAATTGTAACATGGGATTCTACATCTAAATTTAGGAACTCTGTGAATCCTAAAGATGGTGAAATTGAAGCCTAGAGAAGACTAAACAGAGGTCAGTCTTAGGGTGTTCTCCTGGCCAGTTCTGTCATGAAATGTAGGTGGAACAATATATTGCCTGGCTTAGGCTTAGAAGCTGTATTTCAAATAAGTAGAGCAAGGAATATCTCTTTGTGTTGAACATGCTGCTGTTGGTCTAGTCCAGGAGTCGGCAGAAGATTTCAGTAAGAGGTCAGATCATAGTTAGGCTTTGTGGGCCACATGCAGTCTCAGTTGCATATTCTTCTTTTAAAAAGTCCTTTAAAATGGGGAAACTATTCTTTAAAAATGTTCAGTTGTTTATGTAGAGAGTATGATCACAAGTGGGGGAGGGACAGAGAGCGAAAGAGACAATTGCCAGCAGGCTCTGCATTCTCGCTGCTGCGGGGCTCAATCTTGAGATTCGGGAGATCACAACCTGAACCAAAATCAGAAGTCAGATGCTCAACCTAGTGAGCCACCCAGGCACCCCGAATGTGAAAAACATTCATAGCTTGCAAGCTGGCCCACCGACTCTACTTTAAAATTGAAAAAAGGAAAAAAAAAATAACCCTCTCATTTTACGAATAGGTTAAGAAACTCTTGTGAGACAACAGCATTTGCAGTTAAGTGTTACAGGATCAAGGAAAGGCAAAATAAATCAGCTTCAAAAAATATTTTGATTAGCAATCAGATTTTAAAATAGCAATCTGTTTTAATAGAATAGTTAGTTTAATAGAAGCTAATATTTTTTTTAGAAATTTTAGGCAAAAAAAGGCTATATTCTACCCTTTGGGGATAATAAAATAATCAAAGAATACCAAAGTTGCGTCAACAGACATTGAATTTCCTTATTCAAAAAAGATGTATATATAATAATTTTTACAAAAAAAAAGAAAAAAGAAAAACATGTACCTTCTAATTTTGTTCCATTGTGGCCCTGTACATTGAAAACTCCTATTTATTTTGACCAGGTCTTCATGTGCTCTATAAAACTATCATGAGGTTCTTCATAGAGATTCAGTGTTGGGTTCTCTCTGGATTAGGAGGAAGACCTCTCTGCACTTGTCAGGGAAGCATTTGCTGCCTGAATGGTAGAGTGTCTTCCTACAATCCTCTCTGGGTTTAAATATCTGGTTATATTGAGCATATCGATTCCTCTGTCCTTGTTGCCTTAAGGAATAAGAAATTGCCTTTATGAGTCTCTAGTAAGATCTCCATTAAGAAGCCCTTATTTCTTTTAAAAAATACTGGGCATAGTAACTTACTTCCATCCCATGTTCAATAGGTTTTTTGTTAAGAGTGGACACTTTATTTTTTAATTTTGTTTTTTATTTTTTAAAATTTACATCCAAATTAGCATCATTAGTGCAAAAATGATTTCAGGAGTAGATCCCTTAGTGCCCCTTACCCTTTAGCCCATCCCCCCTCCCACAACCCCTCCTGTAACCCTCAGTTTGTTCTCCGTATTTATAAGTCTCGTCTGTTTTGTTCCCTTCCGTTTTTATATTATTTTTGTTTCCCTTCCCTTATGTTCATCTCTTTTGTTTATCTTAAAGTCCACGTATGAGTGAAGTCATATGATTTTTGTCTTTCTCTAATTTCACTTAGCATGATACCCTCCAGTTCCATCCACATAGCTGCAAATGGCAAGATTTCATTCTTTTTTGATTGCCGAGTAATAAGAGAGGACACTTAAAAAAAAAAAAAAGATGCTGGACATTTAACCCTACATACTGGCCTATGTACAATCAGTGGTTGTACCTGATGTGCTCTAACACAGTGTGGTCAGGTTCAAATAATAGTTCCCCTGCTGCAGACAGGGAGGAATAGAGATAGGCCTCACTGGTTTCCTTTTGAGCCCTGAGGTTGATTTCTGCTCCAAGTCCTGTGGTATATAGGTCTATCCTGCCTTTTTCAATAGATGAAAATGGGGGCAGGGAGCAGTGTAAAGGTTAGTTAAGTGTAGGATAGATCTTTGCTTTTCCTATTAGTACTTCTTTATGCTGTTTGTGCCTTATGGAAACCCACATGCCTCCTGCCTTTTCCTCGATGTGACAGCAGGGGTGACCCTAGTGGTAGGCTCAGGTGTTCCTTCAACAAACACGACTGTTGTCTTTGCTTCTGGGGAGTACTTCCGTGACCAACTACACCAGCTGCAGGTAGAAAAGGTTTGGCCTTTTCTACCCTTTCTCATATTTCTAGTAGTGAACTTTCCACTTTGGAGCTTCCTTCACCAGAAAGTTGGATGTTTAGGATCAGGAGGGATCCAGAGGCTTAGAATCTCTCTCATTCTGCAGGACCCCATCTCCCACCAGCTGACCGAAATACTCATTGGCCAGGTGAGGCCAAACTGCACCACTCTCAGAGAAGAATCAGAATGGGCCAGAGGAGACTGAAGGAGATGGTAGATAACTATTTGGCTTATGGTAGAGGCTCACACCTTATAGTGTATGTAGAAAGAAGTCATGGAAGTAAATCCTGTGCTTAGTGCCAGACTTCTCTTTCAATGGACATTTAATGGACTCTTTCAATGTCCACTTCAGCGAACATTTAATATGTTTGTTTTCATGGGTTTTCATTTTCTTAAGTTTTTTCTTGCTGTTTGAACCCAGGTGTATAAACATGGTTTTCCTTTTCAAATTGAAACTTACCTATTTAAAAAGTGAAATTTCATCATTTGAGTCAGAATCCAAATTAAAACAAAATGAGATTTTGGTTAAACACACAGGAGTGGCTGGTAACTGGCTTTTTTATCTTTTGGTTGTATGTAAGCAACTGACTCACTTCGATCTCCCAGAGAAAAAAAAAAGGTTGATAGTAAAGACATAACACAGTCCAGAACTAGCCTCCCACCAGGTAACGGAACTGAACTTGCTCAGTCTCACTGGTCGCCTGGCTTTTCAGTGTGGCTGCCATTCTGATCCATTTACTCACTGGCTTGCTGTCATTGCTGAACCATAGCTTTTACATCCTTATAAGCTGAGTTTGCAAGTAGCCTATCCTGTATCCTTTTAGGTATCCTTTCTACACTTCTAACAAAAAAGAGAACCCTTTCATCCTTCCAGTGTAAATTCCAGAGGGAGAATACAGTGCAGCAGATGTCTGGGTCAGGCGTGTCATGGGTCATCTTCAGTGTCCTCTCAAAAGTAAAGGCAGAGCTGTGTGGTTCAAATGGGGCTTCCCATTCCCCCTTCAACTGTGTTGTGGGAAGACAGTGCCCCCGCCCCCCCGCCCCGGAGGGGAATTTGTAAGATTGCCAGAGAGTCTGTCAGGACTGTACACAATGTTGGATTAGAGTTCTGTAGTTCTGAGTTTTCCAAGATAAGGAACGGACTTCCTTCCACCAATGTGTGTGTGTGTGTGTGTTTAAATGTTGATTTTGAGCAGGGAAGGGGCAGAGAGAGGGAGACAGAGAATCCCATGCAGGGCTCGAACTCATGAACTGTGAGATCATGACCTGAGCTGAAACAGAGTTGGATGCTTAACAAACTGAGCCAGACAGGCGACCCTTGAATGTGTTTTAGTGCCTATATGATTGGCATAGGTATGTGTGGGGACTGGGGGTAAGAATGGAGTTTGCAAAGGCAGGGACTTATAGAGCCTTCTTATTATCAGCTGTGGCATTAATCCATGAGCTCTGTCCCTATATCTAGGACTAGTAGAACAGTGGTGAGAGCTTCAGACATTGTTTCTCTAAGGCAGTTAGGAACATATTCTTTCCTTGACAGAAACTTTTTAAAGGAGCATATGCTGTTTTCTTTCCTCTTAAAGGACAAGCAACAGAATAAAAGGTTATAAACCCACAAAGTCAAAGAATGCAAAAGGAAACAATAGCCAATAGGTAATGATGTTGGGAAGCAGTTAGATGAGTGGTAGAACTCAAATGTCTAGTGCCTTCAGAGGGTAGGAGCTTAAGGGATCTGTACTGCAGAACCTGAGAAAGGCTTTGGACATGGAGCCACCAGGAAGATATGGTGAAGCTGTCTGGCAACATGGGTGGGGAGTTGTCAAAGTCTAGACTTGGCAAGTGATCCAAAGTCCAAGAAACTCAGTATTTACCCCTGGAGGTCTACTGAAATGGAAGATTTTTCATGGAGATGAACAGGGCTATAGGTTAAGTGATGCCTGACCTTCCCAGAGCTCTCTTGAGTATCTTGGACTCAGGGAAACACAGAGCAGGCAAATACAAAGCACAATTAGCCAACCTCACCCAGAGCTATGACCACTGTTCTGACCACAGCCTGCATACATGCCACAGCCATTAGTCATCAGAGGAGCCAGAGCCTAGAGGGAGGGCAAAGTTAGGTATATAACCACAATGGGGCGGGGGGGGGGGGGGATTCCTAGTACCCCCTTAGGATGAAGTAATCTTTGGATCCCCAGAGATGGGGGTAACACCTATACTTGGGTAGATATGTAAGGGGAAAACTTAAAGGGGTAAAGGTTTCATCTGAAGTATATTGAACCTTGTGTTAAAGTCAGGGTCTTTGGAAGGAAAATACTGTTTGAAGATTTTAGAATTCTAAGTGAGGAAGGACCTTCAGCGCCCTGAGTTTCCTTTGA
Source organism: Lynx rufus (assembly GCF_022079265.1). Taxonomy (NCBI): domain Eukaryota; kingdom Metazoa; phylum Chordata; class Mammalia; order Carnivora; family Felidae; genus Lynx; species Lynx rufus. The sequence continues at coordinate 123,865,131 of NW_025814823.1, read as the reverse complement.
ATTGAAAGCACAACATAGGACTAAGTGGAAGTTCCATTTTAGAGTTGGTATTGTTTTTTCTTGCTATGTCCTTAGCAGAGACAGGTGCAGGTCTCCCTAAGATACACTCATAGAAGGATTTATAACTCATAGGTATATGTTTTTAGTCTGCAGAACCGATGCCTTTAACAATTATATGTAAAGGCAGAGGCAACTAAATAACCAGAATAGGGACAGCTGCACTTTTAGGCAGTAATATCCAAACCTGGCTTCAGCCTCACTCAAGGTACTGTTATCCTGAAAATGAAAAAAAAAAAAATTCCAATTAAGGTAGAACTAGTGAGGGGACTCTAACTGGCATGTTTGTGTCGCCAAATTGGCTTCAGCTGCCAGATGCAAACTTTGATTCAACCAGAACTGACTTTCTTCTCAACTCCAGAATGTTGAGACAAGCCTCTTACTATTTATGTTTTTATAGCTTCAACAACAAACAAAAAAGGAAAGGAGGGGCTCTGCAGAAAGCCAGTAGGACTTTAAACCAGCTAATGAGTGCAATTCAGTTGAACAACTCATGTTCTTTTACAACCATGTTGTACAACCATGTAAAAAACTTGATAAAATTAGATAACCTCTGAGTCTTTGCCAGCTGCTGAGAACTGAATGCTCACAGCAGTGGTCAAAGAGCTGGGAATGGATTGTGTATCTATTTCAAATAGGCAGTGCCAATGCACACAGCCAACATACATTGTTTTCTGAGGAGTGCATTTGATTAAGTGTATGAATCACAAATTATCAAACAGAATTTTTGAAATATACTTTGAAGGCATATTCTTACTAGATAGAAATAAGGCAAAAAATTTTTTTCAAAAGGAGAGACCAGATTTGCTTAAAGCGGGTCAAGTCTTTAGGGATGCACCCAAAGTCAAAGGCAGGCTGACAGAGAAGAGGGGAAATTCTCACCTGATTAAAGTCATGGAACTAAAAGGGTGTATAGGTGCTAATCAGAAAATGTATTTCATTGTTGGATCAGAGAACCTGTACTTATTTAGGCAGATTACTGTATTATAAATACAGATTATTTATTCTTCGTTATCCTTTAAAGTAACCTGAGGATTGTGGAACTGTCAAGTAAACTGTTTGAATGAATTAAACTTAGTCCCTAGATAAACAGGGCAGAAAACTTAGTAGGTTGGCCCAGAATAAGGACAACCTTGTGTTCAGAATGCTAGCAGTTTATCCCAAGACTTGGAACTGATAACAGTTGCCTCTTAATCAGAATTACAACACAAAACACAGGAAGAGGCGCTGTCAACAATTGTCTTTTTTACAATTTCAAAAGTAGTCTAGATACAGTAATAAACTCTTCTAAAAGTCAAGTTTCTTGGGCACTTTTTGTTTTGCTTTTTTAAAAACAAACTTTTTAAATGTTTATTTTTGAGAGAGAGCGTGAACAGGGGAGGGGCACAGAGAGGGAGACACAGAATCCAAAGCAGGCTCCAGGCTCTGAGCTGTCAGCACAAAGCCTGATGGGGGCCTGAACTCATGAACCACGAGATCATGACCTGAGCTGAAGTCAGACTTAACACACTGAGCCACCCAGGCACCCCTGTTTTGGTTTTTAAAAAGATTAACTTTTCAGGTGTTAATGAGCATAAGAATGCTTGCCTAAAGCCCTATTCCATATATAATTTATACTCTGATTATTCAGTGGTTATTAATGGTAATGACTATTAACATTTAATGACTATTAATCATTTCAAACACCAACACTTTAGGGGTGTGGTGATACTAAAGTTTCTAGTTGGTATCTTAAACTCTTTATTCTTATCCTTTCTATTAGCTTTACCTTCAAGCCAGGATGAAGGGAGACTGGGCAAGACTCTTACGCCCCACACTGCAATTTGGTCTTGTTGCTGTATCCATTTATGTGGGTCTTTCTCGAGTTTCTGACTACAAGCACCATTGGAGTGATGTACTAACTGGACTCATTCAAGGAGCTCTGGTGGCAATATTAGTTGTAAGTATACAGGACGGCAGCCTATATGTTGATACTGATAAACACTGGGATAAGTAAGTAGAAAACATGTGCTATTGAAAAAAACTATACAAAGGAAGATACTGTGGCTTAGTAATTTTTACTAAGAACACCGATGTTACTAAGTCATGTTAGGATAGACAGCAGATAATAAACTATGCTGCTTTTCCTAAAAGTTATAAAAACTTACTACTACATGTAGTTTTGTAAAAGGCTATGCCTACGGCGTTTTGGGTTTTTTTTGTATGAACTGAAGAATACGTTAAGTGCTAACAGAGTAAAGCTGTACTTAAGACCTAACTAAGCAACTCCGAATTTTAGAAGAATTTCCTTTAACATTAAAACTTCCTGTTGGCCACTAATTTTCTGTACCCTTTAACATACGCCTTTTGTTTATATTTATTTTTTGCAAACTGTTACAACTATGTATATGGTTTTTAAAATTAAATTACATCATTAAATACTTTTGTCCCATTCTAAGTAGAATTTGTTCTCTATAGGTAGTGTATGTATCAGATTTCTTCAGGGAGAGAAATTCTCCTTTTAAAGAAAGGAAAGAGGAGGACTCTCATACAACTCTGCATGAAACACCAACCGCAAGCAATCACTATAGGAACAATCACCAACCTTGAAGGTAGCAGAGTGCTCAGATCAAGCTGGCCCGCTTTCTAAAGGAAAATGATTGCAACCAGAAGGCAAGAGGATGCGTTTTCTTCATGGTGTACAAGCCTTTAAGGGACTGCTGCTGCTATACCTCTTGGATGCCCACTTTACCTGTGTGTATATAGTTCCCTTTAACACAGTGGTTATCTAATAGCTCTGAATTCATTTAAAAAACTTTAAGCCTTTCACTAAAACAATGCCCACCTGTACATTTTTTTATTAAAAAAATGTAATGCTTATGTATAAATGTGTATGTAATGTATGCTTTCTTAGCATGATGCCTGATTTAAACATAATACGTATTAAAATGTTTGAACGACTGCCTTGAGATGAAAGAACCAAATCAATACTTGTGTAAGCATTTGTATGTAGTCAGCTGTAATCAGGTGGTGAAAACTTTAAAATCCCACATTCATTTCACTGGCTCTTTTTACAAGTAGAGGCTGGCAGCAAATACAATATCTCTCTTGATTTTGGTGATTCCTACAAGAAAAGAAAATAAGATTTAAAATTTTAAGACCACAAAGATCGTGATTTCCCTCTGGTGCAGTTTTAACACAACAATCCTGATGGTACAAGACCCTGTTGGTCTAAAAGATACCTGGAAGAGTCCACAGCCACCTCTGAGAGGGGAGAAACATAAAAACTTAGGCTAGACTCTGAAATGCCCAGTATGTCTCCGTGTGTGTATGCAGGGGGTGGGAGTGGTTCAAATTATTCACAAAGATTTATTACTGAGGAAAGGACTAAACTGTCAAGTTATTGGCCCAAAAGCATGTACTTTCAGCCTACATCAGGAGATCCTGTATTTTCACTTACCATGTGAAATTCTTTCTGCCCGAAGACAGGACAAATTTTATTATCTAAAAATGTTTAGGGGTGGCTGGGTGGTTCACAGTCAGTTAAGCATGTGACTTCAGCTCAGGTCATGATCTCATGGTTCATGGGTTTGAGCCCTGCTTCGGGCTCTGTGCTGACAGCTCAGAGCCTGGAGCCTGCTTCAGATTCTGTGTCTCCCTCTCTCTGTCCCTCCCCTGCTTGCACTCTCTCTCTCAAAACAAAACATAAACATTAAAAAAAAAAAAGTTTATATAACGAGACTTAAACTTGGGTTGATGAAATAGGTCTGCCCCATCGAGCATAAGGAAACGTAACTCAGTTTCTGAACACCTCGTCTCAGGACACTGGTTGTGTCAGACGGAACAAACTGTAAACATGTTAGACCCACCTCCCACCTCTGTCACTACCACCTCGGACTGGCTATCCTTCCATGATCTGGTCTTCCTGCTTCCACCTTGCTCATCTACAGACTGGCCTACAATGCAACAGCAAGAATTGCTCTGAAACCCAAGCCAGTGCACAGCACTCCTGTGTTCAAAACCTCCAATAATCATTTCAGGAAAAAGGCCGGGGCCTAGGGGTTAAAATGATAATTTCTTTTCTCCTTCATACTATTCCACTCACTGCTCACTCTGTTTTAGCCACACTGGCCTTGTGCTGCTGCTTAAGTCTATCAAGCATAGACTCCTGAGTGGGCCTTAATGCCACCTCCTGAGTAGGGCCCCCAGGCATCTCATCTATCTCTCAATTCCTATTGTCTCTTCCTCTTTTTCTTCTGTAGACTTATAACCACCTGAAATATTTTAAGTGCTGACTTATTTTACATCTCCCCACGCCAGAATGTAAGCTCCATGAAGGCAGGGATTTGTGGGTTTTTTGGTTCACTGCTGTATCCCCTAGTGCTTAAAACAATGCCTGGCAGACAGTACTCAATAAAAAATCTTACAAATTGATTATACATAAAATCCCAAAACTTCTTCCCATACACTCTAAAAGTTTCTTTAAACACTACTAGATGGCCCTCTATGGCATTCCACTGGAAAGCATCTGAAAAAGTCTTCCTACATTGTGGTCAAGAACTCAGGTCTCACAGGATTTGCCTTATTAGAAAAAGCTTATAGACTGGATACTGACCTTCTGCAAATTTGTTTTCCAGCTCAGTATTTCCAATGGCTTTTGCTGCTTGACACATCTGTCTAAGCAGTTCTTCCAGGCGCCTCATACAACGAATTATGCTGCCTATAAAGAAAAGGAAACAAATTACTTATAAAATGGAAATAACCAAAACAGTAGAACTTTTGTTAACAGGCAAGATAGGAGAACATGGGATGATTAACTAACAGTACTTTGAGGGACTTCCCATCCAGTAAATCAGGTAGCAAACTTCATTGGCTGCCTGGTAGGCACTAGGAAGGATATAAAAAGTTAAATTTCCCATCCTTGACTAATGCTAGAGAGTCATGGACTTATAATGGGTTGACATTTGCTCTTATTTAGAAATAAAATGCTCTGGGAGCAGGGGAGAGAGCAACTTTGGGTGAAGGCCAGCAAAGACAACATATAACCAGGGTCTATTAAGAATGAGGAGGTCTCTGTCACAGAGTAACAAGGGACGACCACTGAGGCAATGCAGAGAAGTCTGACAAACTGCAGCTACTCAAGGATGCGGAGTGTGGCCTACTAGGGATCTGGATACCATCCTGTGAAGAGGATGCAGAGATTTTTTTTTTTAAGTTTATTAGGACAAGCAGGGGACGGTCAGAAAGAAGGAGAGACAGAATCCCAAGCAGGCTCTGCACCATCAGTGCAGAGCCCTAAGTGGGCCTCGAAGTCACAAACTGCGAGATCATGCCCTGGGCCGAGATCAAGTGTCAACTGCAGAGAATGCAGAGATTTTTATGTGGGGGAGTAATAAGAGGATCAGACTTGTCATTTCAAAGGTGCATCCATTCTTCCTGACCTTAAACAGACTTTCATCAGTGCCTTCTTCACACAGTGTGCCTCAAGGGAACACAAAAGAGGAGATAAGCCTCCTCCCATTGTATTTGACTCCCTGAGACAAGTGTTTGTATTAAAGCTGAAGCTGTAAACATCATTTCACATCTGTCTCACTTCAGCAAGAAGGGGCCTGGGATCCTTTCTCAAAGAGCTATGTGCTCAAGTTGACAACTCTTGGGAGTTTACTTTAAAAAAAATTTTTTTTTTAACGTTTATTTATTTTTGAGACAGAGAGAGACAGAGCATGAAGGGGGGAGGGGCAGAGAGAGAAGGAGACACAGAATCGGAAACAGGCTCCAGGCTCCGAGCCATCAGCCCAGAGCCCGACGCGGGGCTCGAACTCACGGAGCGCGAGATCGTGACCTGGCTGAAGTCGGACGCTTAACCGACTGCGCCACCCAGGCGCCCTTGGGAGTTTACTTTTAAATGTCTGATATACATTAGGAATACCTGTCTGACATGCCAGCTAGTAACTCTTAAGCCCTTACTTCTACTCCTTGTAACACTGAAATAATTCATCAGCATTTATCAAGTTCTTGAAATATACTCACTGTTCGGGGCTGAGTTTTCCTTTTTTTTTTTCCTCCCCTGAAGCCACCTATGGGCCAGAGCAATGAAAATACAACAATGCTATTGCACATTCTGTGAGTTTTGTTGGGATGACATTGGTAATGAAGATGACCAGCACACAGGTTACTTTAAAGACAACTGGGGATAATACCCTTCCATCTCTTATATACAGGATGTTCATAACTTTAGACTTGGTTCAAAGGACTGAGCTGAGGCACCAGGTCAGAGCAAAAAAAGAGCAAAGACTTGATGGAGACCTGGGTTCTAACCCAGATTCTGCCACTAAGTAATTAACTCTGTGATGTAGGCCCTTACCCTACTCTCATTTCTAAGGTATGTACAACGATAGTAAATGCTATTTAAAGAAAGGGCTTGCTCTACCTAACTCTGGATGGTATCACTTGAGATAAGAGATACATAAATTCTTTGACATGGGCAAAACCGTAAAGGAATATAATGTCATGATATAACCCTTTACCAAAATATCCAAAGTCCATAGCCTTTTTTGCCCTTCTCTCATTAAAAGGTTCATGGAGTTCTAGGGGGAAAAAAAACTCCACCTCTCAAGTACACCCTATTTCTACTACACAATTCTGTCAAAGCTATTTAGCACCTAGCAAGGTACTTTATTAGATTCTGAGCACTTATTCTGTGGCAAGTCTGTATTTTATGTAAATCACCTTGTTTGACATTTACAATTCCACGAGACAAGCACTGTCATTATCCTCATTTTCCAAAGAAGGAAAAGGGGAGAAAAAAGTTACAGACAATGTGAACAAGGTCAGAGCTACGAATAAATGATGGAGAAATTATGTCAAAGATCATAGAAGTGAGATGTTTTCTAAATTTTCTCTAATGTGTATTACTTTAGAAAATTTCAATTTATAATATAGTTTACACATTTAAAATAATTAAAAAATAAATATTTTATAAGTTTCTTAGGCCTTACTGTAAAGCTCTTCACTTCTGTAAAAACCTTCATTGCCAGAACCAAAGAATTTACCATTAATGAGTTTCTAGAAACAGTAAGTGGTAAAAACCAGCAAGTAGGATCTAGTCAGATAAATGGGTGTTTTCTGATTTTGGCAATCAGAAAGTCACTGGTGATTTGTAGTAATTTCAACAAAATGAGACAACACATGTCCCCAACAGAGCGGGGGAGCAGACGCTTGACACCCTATGTCCACTGTCTCGAAGTGTACAGACCAGGGATTACATTTCGTCTATGCCATTTACTATGTGAGGGACTATATTATAAGCAAGTGAGGAGTGACTTCTTGTGGGTGGTAAAAATATTCTAAAAATATACTGTGATAATGGTTGTACAGCTCTGAATACATTAAAAACCACTAAATAATTCTCTTAATTAAAAGGGTGGATTTTTATGCTCCGTGAATTATAATCTCAATGTTGAGTTCTTTCCGGAATGGTGAGGTAAACCTGAGTTTAAAGGTCAGTGACATTGAAATGGACATTTAAAATGGTGAATTTTATGTATATTTTGTCATAATTAAAGAAAAAAAAATTCTGATTACTCAGAATTCAATGTTGCTTCCTACTCTAGACCCTGGCCCATGGCAACCATTAATCTACTTCCTGTCTCTATGGATTTGCCTATTCTGGACATTTCATATAAGTGGAATTATACAATAGTTGCCTCTGTCTGCCTTTATTATTTTTTTTTTTTGATTAAAAAAATTTTTTTTTAGGGTTTATTTTTGAGAGAGAGAGACAGAGATCTAGCAGGGCAGGGCAGAGAGAGAGGGAGACACAGAATCTGAAGCAGGCTCCAGGCTCTGGGCTGTCAGCACAGAGCCCGAAGTGGGGCTCAAACCCATGAACCATGAGATCATGACCTGAGCTGAAGGCAGATGCTCAATGGACTGAGCACCCAGGCTCCCCTCTATTTGCCTTCTCTTACACCTAGAACCTTAAGGAGTTCAAAGTTCATTCACATTTTAGCATTAATCAGTACTTCATTCCTTTTTATAGGTGCTACTACATTATACTGACATACCATAGTTTAATTATTCACTGACTGATGGACATTTGGGCACACATGCTTTAAAAGGCAATTTTGTAATCAATGAGGCTCATCTGGTTCTTGAACAAAACAGTATGATTCGCATTGAGGATGGAAAGTAACACCTTTCTCTGAACAGTATTTCTACCTCCAGCTTTCTGGTATTCCACAAAGTGGTCCCCATAGTTCATGTTCTGAATCTGATTTCATACTCACATGTAAGTGGTTTTAATGAGTTTGACCTGAGGTTAGGATCACAAATGTATTTTCTTGCAACTATGTATCACTGGATCGCAGCTCAGGCCCAAACCCTTTCTGGAGGGTAGAGACCGCTGCTCACAAGGCACCAAGCACAGTACCTGCTCCCTTACCAGGGTCTCAGTAATTATTCACCAAATGCCTAATAATCAAATACTAAGTAATTTAGTACTAAAATTTTGCCAGAAATGAAACAGACATAATACATGTTACTAAATGGTCACCCTATTATTATTAGCAAAAGTATTTCTAAGAACAAATCCATTGGAAAATCCCTAGTGAGAGTGATGTACCTTGACCTAGGGAAGGGTAAAACTATGCATGTTGAAAGGCATTTTGAGAAGAGCTTGTAGTGGAGGCAGAGTGTGTGAATGCACTACATGGCATTTGTTTTAAAAACTTGTGGCAGGCAGAAGCAAACATTTCCAGTGATAGCACTCGTCATTAGAAACCTCCTGTGATGAAAGAAGTGAAAATTAAGTCGTTCATGCACAGTGAAGAGTACAATATTGTTTCTGTATAGACAAAATTTAAGGGCCTCTGAAAGCTTACAATGGATCTACTACATGGAGTAATAGATTGAAACTCCAGACCTTAGCCCCTACACATACTGTTTTAAATTGCTCTTCCAATTTAGTTTGATAGAAATAAGAAAAAAAAAACCCACATTACACCGTTTTGTTTTCAGGGTGATACAAAGGAAGTAAATATTTGTATGAAGTCTTCAAACTTCCTCAATTGAATCACAGTATAAGCTCCTCTCTTGCATTAGGCATCCCTTCAAACACATGGTATTTATCATTAAAATGTTAACTTGTGCCAGTTAATGTCTGAAAAATAGTTAAAACTACCTCTGAAATGACATGAAAGGATCACTTTTATTTTCATATAAAAAAAAAAAATTAAGGGGCGCCTGGGTGGCTTTAGTCGGTTGAGCTCAGGTCATGATCTCATGGTTCGTTGGTTCGAGCCCTGCTTCAGGCTCTGTGCTGACAGCTCAGAGTCTGGAGCCTGCTTCGGATTCTGTGTCTCCCAATCTCTCTGCCCCTCCCCTACTCATACTCTGTCTCTCAAAAATAAATATTAAAAAAAAAAAAAAGATAATTACGAATCAAACTAGTAACAAATATGTTTTGAACAAAGTGCATTTTAAATTTCCAATGCAATCATTTTGTGCCCATACAAGACACAATATACTATGGGCTAGAACTCTGGTTACAGTATTTTCCCAATCATATAAAACATGTACTATAACAAGTTGAGAGAATAGCTATTCTGAAATGGAAGAACTAAATAACAGCAGGGTAAATAAAGGGCGGGAGTGTGGGGGACACACAGTATGCTGGAAAAAGGATGGACTATCCTAAGTAAATCAAGGTTCTCAGTTATTTTTCTGCTGTTTACTTACGTTTTATTTTTAAGAGTTAATATACAGTCTATCCCAATTTTACAAAGAAAAAGTATAGCTGATATAGTGGCATCCAGACTAGAAAAACATGAAGATTACACTGATGTCAGACCCAACTTCAAGTTATAGTTATAAACTGAATTCCTCAGATTTTCAAACTTAGATTTCTCACACAAATTGTGATGTACAAATAGCCCCAAGGAATTGGAAAGGGGCAAAATAGATTTCAGGAATGCTGGTATGCTCTAAGACACCAAACTGTCTTCAATTTTAGCAGTTTCAGATCTATCTCCGATACTGTGATAATTCTTCCATTTAAGTACAAAGAACAGAAAAATAATCCACAAAGACAATTTTATAGGGCTCTCCAGATTTGCAGATCTGTTGCCCCTTGATTTTTCTTCAAACAAAACAAACTATCTGCTATGAACCACTATTATGTCATTGCGTCTGACTTCTCAGAGAAGCAGATATTCTATAAATATGAGCATAATAACTTGGAATTACCTAGGCATAGAACAGTCATTAATTTCATTCTTATGTTCCAAAAAGATGCCAAAGAGTGGTGGTGCCGTATGGCAGCTTTACACTGCGCAAGTGGTCATACACATACCAAGTTTCCTGTGTGTTACGCAGTGTTCACAAGTGAAGTGTGTCACGCTTTCCTCTTCTCACATCCTCGGCTATGGCTACTCACCATGAAACTGTTATAAATACCCTCTTACCATTCCTACAAGCATGAAGTGTCAGTGGATGGAGATGGTGCAATCTAGGTTAGGATTTAAGAAGTCTCTAGATCCGAAATTCAAGGATAAGGCATTAGGGTGCTTAGATGCAGTTATAAACTACCATGTGATTTGTAATCACAGAGGCCGAGGTTCAAATCCTAGTGCCATCATATACCACACCTCCATGACGTTGGGAAAATTACTTTTTTTTTTTTTTTTTAAATTTTTTTTTCAACGTTTATTTTATTTTTGGGACAGAGAGAGACAGAGCACGAACGGGGGAGGGGCAGAGAGAGAGGGAGACACAGAATCGGAAACAGGCTCCAGGCTCTGAGCCATCAGCCCAGAGCCTGACGCGGGGCTCAAACTCACGGACCGCGAGATCGTGACCTGGCTGAAGTCGGACGCTTAACCGACTGCGCCACCCAGGCGCCCCGGGAAAATTACTTTTTAAAAACTCAGCTTTCTTGAACAAAGAAGAAATAATATCTACCCTGAGTTAATCACTTTGGTGATTAGATGTAAATTATATAAAGTGTTTACTAGCACAATGCCTGGCACACAGTAGTCACATAATAGAGCAAGATTCTAGAACCACATCACTAAATGATCACTTAATGGAGGCTTAGAAATAAACTTTATGACACCATGTACACCATGTAACAGGACACCATAATAAAAAAATGCTATAAATGTCAACATTAAAACTTAAAACCAATGAAGTTCAATGTAGTATAGTAAAGGCTCTAATATTCTGTTGCAGAGATGTTTGACCTTTGCATCATAAAAATCAATGATTCATCGATTAATAGTCTTTAATAATGTTAGTTTAAAAGCATATAATATTGGATGTCCCAAAATATAATTTCTCTTAAAAACAGTAACAACAGCATTTAAAATATTATTATAATAATCTCTACAAACTGCAAGCTCATTTACTTTCATTTTTAAAGAGTTTAATGTAAATCTCTAATTTGATAAATACCATTCACCATTATAAATATCTACATAAGCCAATATTTTTGAAATGAATAAAACATTTCTAAAACGGTCTTCTTTAGATACTGTGGGGTTTTTTGCTTCTTGTAATTCTTATTTCTTTCATATTCCCTCTGCCATTTTTTCATTTAAAATGTCTGTTCAGTTGAGCAACAATTATCTTACAGTCTTTAAAAATTCTGCATATTAATCTGATTCATGCTGAAGTAACATCTGACTGAGGCCAAGTTTGTTATTAGAAATGCAGTGATGGACAGCATTTTCAGCTCTTTTAAGTGGAATTAATACAGCAAGCCTTGAGGTTACTGCCAAGCAAATAAAACCAAAGAGGGAAAAAAAAAAAAAAACACCACACAAATATGACTTAGTAGGATCATCTGTTTATCTGTGATGGCATTATTCCATTTTATTACCGAAAATTAAAAACATTATTCTTGTTGGGGTGTGCCTGGGTGGCTCAGTCTGTGAAGCATCTGACTGTTGATTTCAGCTCAGGTCATGATCTTGTGTTCATGAGATCAAGCCCGCATCAGGCTCCACATTCAACGTGGAGCCTGAAGATTCTTTAAAAAAATAAAAAATAAAATATTATTTTTGTTTAGTTAAAACACTGCCATCCTGAGTATATAATTTCCTATCAAAAGGAATGTATGTAGGGGCAGCTGGGTGGCTCAGTTGGTTAAGCATCTGACTTCTGCTCAGGTCATAATCTCATGGTTTGCAAGTTTGAGCCCTGCGTTGGGCCCTTTCCTGTCAGCACAGAACCCCCTTCAGATTCTCTGTCCTCTCTCTGTGCCCCTCCCACGCTTGTGCTCTCTCTCTCTCTCTCAAATAAATATTAAAAAAAAAAAAAAAAAGGAAAGAAATGTATGCAGATAGGATTTAAACATACCTTCAAAGACATCTGTCATCTTGCAGATATGAGCAAATGTTGCTCCCGTTGCCCAGGTATACACTACATCCATTAAGTGAGGTTTGAATGAGCTTAGATAAGTTTCCTCATCAATTTCCAATTTGGCTTCTGCTGAAACTTTTGCAATTCTTTTAGCACATTCCTTTGAAGATAGAAGATTTACTTAGTATTTCTTACTTCTGACCTCCCATATACTTTCTTTCTTTAGATTTCCAAAGCCAGAATTCTACAAGTTCCCTTTCTTCCTAGGTTAATATGCCCACAATTTGGATATTCTGTGCTTCTAAGTAGCTACAGTTCCTTTTCCACTGCTAAGTGTCAAGTAATAAAATTTCTCCATTACACTGAATTAAGGAAAATAGATCATGAGTGTGTTTTTCACCCAGTTACACCTTTAAAAAAAAAAAAAAAAACTACCAAAAACAACCAGAAACTTTTCACTGAAATTATTCAAGAGTAGCATTTAACTACTCTCTAAGTATTTTATTAACAACCCAAAACCCCAAAGACATCAATAACAAAACAGATTTAGAAAAGCACAAATCCTATGGCAAAAAAATGCTTTTCCCCAACAATGCTTTAAAAAAATATAAATCTTAATTTTATTTTTTCCCCACAAAGAGAAATTTAGATCCATTCTTTCCTCCAGGGTAATATAAAAGGTCAAAAACCACCGAGTACTATATAAACTTCCCTGGTTCTGGAAGTTTAAATTTCTTAGTAACAAGGGATGTTAAATGTTCCACCGAAGAGACTTTGTTATAATTCACTCCTCCTCTTTTGCAGTGTCATATAGTTCATCTTTCCCTGTCTTTCTAATGTTGAAAAGGTAGATAAAACAGTTTATCCCCAGAAAATAAAACACACAATTACTATAAGCTACTGTGCCTTTGAGGACCCAGGGATAATTAATTTCTGAGAATAAAACATATTTTAAAACTTTGTTGTAAACTAGAATGGAAAACAATACACAAAAATTAAGCTAACTAAATCCTAGTCCATCCATCAAGAAGCAGTTCTTAACACCGAGGAAAACAGTGCAGGCACGGAGTTGCTGATACAGCCTATGTGATACATTATTCCATGTTAAATCTGCACTCACAGCAACTCAATAAAATTTATTACACTGGTGGGGGAGAATTTAATAGCATTTAATAGCATTAAATGACAAGACTAACATCAAGTAACATATTTAATCCTGAAAGAAGTGGTCTCTGGAATGATAAATACTAAGACTATGAAAAATGTTTATTTTACATATTCTATTCATAAAATACGTAGTTCAAAAAATTTCTACCTGCATTTGACGAAGTGGTCCTGCTAACTGCTCAGTTAATTTGGGCATCTCACTTGACTATAAAAGAAAAGGATAAAACCCAAGTTTAAAATGCAGTATATACTTCCTGCTATAACAAAGAAAACAGAGCTTTCAGGATATCCATCAATATCAAATTATAAGACCTTAGTTATTAGCACTTAGAATTTTTAATCACCTTAGTTGATGTAAGCAACCTTTCCTCCTAAATTATAAAGTTATTCTATTTCAGAGGAAAATATTACACTGCTAAATTTATTATTTTCTGTGGCCACAAATGGAATGGAGGGAGAGCAAATATTATAAACATGCAAAGTAGTTTAGTTACATCAAAATTATTATAAGCTATTTTATCATAGTCAGATTTTGAAATAGTTTTGGTTCCCAGGAAACTCTTAGTCTGGAAACCGAAAATTTGGGGTAAAGAACATTAAGTAGTGCCCTCAATTTTTATTTTACCCAGGTATTTCTAGCTCTCTAACAAAGTATGGGATAGTTAAAAGTTTAGTCTGAGTTGTAGTGTTCTTAAGATTGCCTTCCCACTAATGAAAAGTTCATCACTTGTTTTCAGTTAGGATAATAGGAGTTTTCAGGCCTATTACCAACTGGGCAAATGAACTTAGACAAGTGGTTTGAATTCTGTGTGTTGGTTTTCTGCCCTGTCAGAGAGAAATAAAAGGTCAGATCCTGAAAACCTATAAACTTGTGATTACAATAAAGACATTATTTGTGAACAAAATGTGATAAAGGCAGCCACAACAAAAATAAAGTCATTATAAGAATGGTATATATGTATGTGTGACATACGTATATATCTACCCTGGATTTAAATTATATGTAAATTTTTTTTAAAAAGCTCTTGTAATAGCTATGCCTTTACTTTAAGCACCAGTATTTACATAGCACTGGTTTTGTTTTGCATGTCATATGTATTATTAAGTGATAAATCATAAACTAGATTATATATATTATTCCTGTCCAGATAAAAAAATGATGAATGGGGTGCCTGAGTGGCTCAATTGGATAAGCGTCCGACTTTGGCTTAGGTCATATCTCATGGTTTGCGAGTTAAAACCCCTGCATCAGGCTTGGCACTGGCGGTGTGGAGCCTGCTTGAGATTCTCTCTCTCTCCCTCTCAAAAATTAAATAAACTTATAAAAAAAAATAATGATGAATGAAGGGGCACCTGGTTGGTTCAGTCAGTTAAACATCTGACTCTTGATTCTGGCTCAGGTCATGATCTCATGGTTCATGGGATTGAGCCCCACTTCTGACTCAGCGCTGACAGAATGGAGCCTACTTGGGATTCTCTCTGCTCCTTACCTGCTTGCATGTTCTCTCTCTCTCTCTCTCTCTCTCAAAATAAATAAATAAACTTAAAAAGAAAAAAAAGATGAATGATGAGAAAACAAAATGGCCAAAAAGAACTCAACATCTCAGTTTAATAGTGAACTCAACACTGCTTACCATCTTTGATATTGTGTCCATTCATGACTGATTAACAGTTACTGATCATTTCCTCTCTGGTCATTATAAATAGAAGGCACTGGTCCTGACATAAGCAAGCTAAGTGTCATTTCACCAATGCTCTCCCATAAAATAAATGCACAATTTATTCCTTCACCTCTCTTTGAAGTCTCAATTCAAATTTCACTCCATTGGTGAGGCCTTTACTAATCACCTTGTTTAAAAGAGTAATCCTATCCCCATGATTTCTGTCTGCCTCCTCTGCTTCACTTTCCTCCAAAACCTTCATCACCATTTGACATAATCTGTGTGTACTTTTTTTCTTCTTTACCTTCATCTACTAGCATATAAGTATCAGGAAAGCAAAAATTACTGCTGTACCTTAATGCCTAGGTCTGGGCACTGCACACAGGGGATGCTTAATACATATTTAGAGTCGGTTGATATTTATATTATAAAGATTGTATTTAGTCTTTAAATTACTTTTAATATAAAAAATGTAGGGACACAGTTTTAGAACACATTTCTAAAAAGAAGTGAGCATATTAAGCAGACTTGTTCATATTTGTAACAATTCCATGTGACTTTTAGCATAATTTTTCATTTTCATATTGAAAGGCACCGCCACAACAACTGATACTACATATAATACAGTGTGGTTTCACTGAACAAATCTTAATTAACCACATATAGTGACATCTTCTCCCCAAATTAAGAATTATGGTTTAGTTTAAGCCCAACTCCTTTGAAGAGGAAACATACTTGGGCTCTCAGAAAACAGTACTTTTATAGTGCCACATTAGAAAAAAAAAGTGCAAAATATCAGCCCTAAGACAAAGTTGGACACAGGCAGAAGGGCAGCAATCCAGGTCCTAACTTAGGTCTTTTCAAAGAGAATTTGACAAATACTTTTAACAATTGTCTTTGAAATTAATGTAATGTAAAAAGAGAGTAAAACATAATATTTTGTAAAGTAATGTGTTCCTCATATGCAAATTACTTCACAGGTGAATACTGGACACTCTCAGAGGAGATAAACTGTTTCTGGATTTTTGTCCTATTTGTAATCATTGCCATATCAGCTGTAATTCTCATCAATAATTAGGGAGCTGAGAGAAAAGCACCTACTTAAGTCAACAAGTAATGTATTTGATCTGCTTAACAAGGAAATAATTAACAGATCAATGGCAGAATGGAAAAAAAAATTGTCTTCTACAGTTTACTTGAAAGTTGCACTAAATGTATATAGTAAAAGGTGTTCTAAAAATTTAGATATCAATATTAAATTATTCTTAGGAGGCAAATGTCTTTGTCTTATTTTGTCCACTTCATCCACCATGAATAAAGTTTGAAATGTAAAACATGCATTTTACTTTTTAAAACAAATCATATGGGGAGGGGGGGGTTGGCGCCTGGGTGGCTCAGTCAGTTAAGCGTCCAACTTCAGCTCAGGTCATGATCTCGTGGTTCACAGGTTCAAGCCCCGCGTCGGGCTCTGTGCTGACAGCTCAAAGCCTGGAGGCTGCTTTGGATTCTGTGTCTCCCTTTCTCTCTGCCCCTCCCCTGCTTGCACTATGTCTGTCTCTCTCTCACTCTCTCTCTCAAAAATAAACATAACAAAAATTAAAACAAAAACAAAACCCAAATCATATCGGCTTTTGGAATAAAGTACAAGACTAGTTCATGTTCTTGTGGTATGCCATCTAGCACTTGTTTTTGATTTTTAAGAGCTGCTGAAAGGGAGCTCTTGCTAAACCAGCAATCAGAATCCTAGAGCCACCACCTCAAACATTGCCTATGAAGATTTTAGCCTCTAGGAGGATCAGCTGTTTCAAAGTTGTTCTCCATTACTGGAAGGAGAGATATTAATTTAACCTCCCCTTTCATTTTCACTCTTTTGCCTCCCTTTATTTTCATTCATTCATCTTTTTTTCCAGGACTATCTGACTAGACCAGACTTCAAATAATGCACTGAGTTACAGAACAAATTTAAAACTTGGAATGTGATTAATGACTATCTAGAAATAAAATCCTATTTCACTCTCCTTTCTGATAATCATATTTAATTATTTACTACTTCTCTTACTATATTTGTGTTGGAGTAGCAATTTTTTTTTATTAAATTCTTTTTTTTTCCTTTTAATGTTTATTTTTGAAAGAGAGGGAAAGAGAATGAGCAGTGGAGGGGCAAAGAGAGAGAGAGGGGGGGACAGAGGATCTGAAATGGGCTCTGCGCTGACAGCAGAGAGCCTGATTCAGGGCTCAAAGACACAAACTGTGACAGCATGACCTGAGCTGAAGTTGGACGCTTAGTGGACCCAGGCACCCAGGCTCCTCAAGTAGTGTTGATTTCTAATTAACACTGCCCACATGTAAACAGGAAATAGTTTCATAATTAAAAATATCCATAACCACTAAGTTACAGGATATATGAATTAATAAATAAGGTATATTAAATCTATTAACTCACATTCTCTTGAAACACGAAGCAGCTTAGTAGTGCCGTTGCCTGTTCTGCAGACAGGTCATTGAAAAGGCCATTAAACATCATCTCAGTTAGAAGGAGTTCATCAGCACTAGATCACCACAAAAAAGAGAATAAATTTCAAATGTCATAACATAAAAACACACATATGTTAACATACATGTTAAAATGTAACAAGTTGTTTTCTTAAAATATTTATTTTGAGAGAGAGAGGGAGAGAGGGGGAGAGGGAGAGGGGGAGAGGGAGAGAGGGAGAGGCAGAGAGAGAGAGAGAGGGAGAGAATCCCAAGCAGGCTCCGAGCTATCAGCCCAGAGCCTGACACAGGGCTCAATTTCATGAACCATGAGCTCATGCCCAGAGCCAGTATCTAGAGTCAGAGGCTTAACCAACTGAGCCAGGTGCCCCAAAATGTAACAAGTTTTTAAATAAAGCCTATTATTTGACCATGATGAGTAATCAACGAGGATGACAAGGATTTATTTAAGAAAATGGCAGGTCTTTATATTTATCAACACATCAATAATAAATGTAAAATGGGAATTTCATGTAAAAATACCATTCTAGCAAACACCAAAATGCAAACATTTACTGAAATAATTTTATTTCTTAACTCTCAGCATACCAGGAAAAAGTGTCATCACCATTTTTCCTCTGGGTCCAGGGTTCCATTTAATTGTTTTTAAGTTATTTAACAAATAATTTATAACAAAAAGGATAATGAAAAACAACTTCATTAGAAATCTTAATTAAAATGTACCCATAGTAGCCACACATTTTATTCCACAGTCTCCCAATGTTGAGAATGTGTATAACCCAGATGGGCAATGGTCTTTAAATGCTACAAATTGCTGTTCATCAACTATCATCCACAAATCTGGACTATATCCATGTAGTTTATGCAATTCTAAATTTCTTTTTTTTTTTTTTTAATGTTTATTTGTTTTTGAGACAGAGAGAGACAGAGCATGAATGGGGGAGGGTCAGAGAGAGGGAGACATAGAATCTGAAACAGGCTCCAGGCTCTGAGCTGTCAGCACAGAGCCCGACGTGGGGCTCAAACTCATGGACAGTGAGATCATGACCTGAGCCGAAGTCGGCCACTTAACCGACTGAGCCACCCAGGTACCCCGCAATTCCAAATTTCAAATACATCCCCAAGAGGTACTAGCTCATCATCATGTCTGGTTTTTTTCCTGCACTTAATATTATCAAAATATACTACTGACAGCAGATTTTAAATACATCTCCTTTAAAGGTTCTAGCTTATTATTTTTGGTTCCTCTTTTGAATCATCAAAATACACTATTTTTAAAAATTTTGACAACTTGTAATTCTGTTGAAGAGAGGAAGGCCATCCTCTTTGCTGCGTAATTATTGTACAACATTTTCATATTCAGGTTTATATTATACAGATTAGAATAATCGGGGTGCCTGAGTGGCTCATCAGGTAAATGTCCAACTTCAGCTCAGGTCAGGATCTCATGGTCCGTGTTGGGCTCTGTGCTGACAGCTTGGAGCCTGGAGCCTGCTTTGGATTCTGTGTCTCCCTCTCTCCAAAAAAATAACAGTTTAAAAAAAAACAAAAAAAAAGATTAGAATAATCAATCCAACCAATTTTTTTTTCTCTCTCCAACTTTTTCTTGATAATTTTCTTATACTTACCACTGTTTTCAGTATTTGACCACTTAAAAACCATATCAAACACAATTTAGCAAGCAAATCATAAAAGATGAAAGACAGTTATAAATCCTTCTAGTAGAATGGGATGATCCAAGTTCTTAGCACAAAACATTACATAACTCCTTCTTGAACCGAAAGAAAAGTAAAATAGGAATCGTAACTTTTTCTTTCTGTCCTTAGAGATCTATTATTCCCTTATTGATTCTTCAGTTTGAGAATTTACCTATAGTCTAAGATTTTGCTTATATGATTTCACTATCATCACTGTGTCTTATGATTTGTCTAATAATTGGAAAATATCTTTCTTTTTTTTCTCCTTGCCATCATGGGTAGAAAACAAAAAATTATAAATTTTTAACTGTGTTCAGTGGAAGCTACAAAAGACTACAAAGGCAGTGTTTCTAGAATTCTGTAATCAAGGTTCCATAAAGTCTCTTACATTTATAAAACAGTAATCATGAGGGTGTTAACTCTATTTTTATTAAAAAAAAATTTTTTTAACGTTTATTCATTTCTGAGAGAGAGTGAGACAGAGGGCAAGCAGGGGAGGGTAAGACATAGAGGGAGACACAGAGTCTTAGGCAGGCTCCAGTCTGAACTGTCAGCACAGGGCCTGATGTGGTGACCTGAGCAAAAGGGGGATGCTTAATGACTGAGCCATCCAGACACGCTGGGTATTCAACTCTATTTAAAAAAAACAAACAAACTTTACTTTGACTTCTAAAAAAGGATAAAGTCTCTAATTATCAATCTTTATAAATAATTTTAACTATTCAAAAATAAAGTTAAAAACTAAATTTGGCCTTCTGATGGTAAAAGGAGAGTTAAGTCAAACAAAGAGGACAGTACAAATAAGGCAAGACAACTTAAGGAACTACATGTTACTATATACACCCTACAAGAGCAGACAGGAAAGATTACTAGATCATAGGAGAGTGATCTAACAGGTTATATAGGCAATTATGTAAAAAGAAAATTGAGAAACTCAAAATAAGACTGGAGACATTCATAGCAAGTTTCATAACATCTAGGAAAAATATGCAGGAATGAGCAGGATTTGAGGTGGGAGCGAGGGAAAAGGTCATGCTAAGAGAAAGAAATACGTGGGATATGGCTACAGAGGAAGGGCAACAACACTAAATTATGGAATTTATTCTAAAAGCATTAGGGAATAACTGACAGACTTTTATCAAAAGATTGACATGACAGGATTTGTGCTTTGGAAAGAATACTCTGAAAGCAGTACAAAGGATGGGTTATAGACACTCAAGATAGGAAGCAACAAAAATGAGGGCTTCTGTAGTACCCTAGCAAGAAATAATGAAGGCCCACTAGTAGTCAGTGGGAACAGTTAAAGGGGCACAGATGTGGAGGAAACAGGAAGATGGGAAGAGAGAGAGAAGGAAGAGAAGTCTAGAATGACTCCCAAGTTTTCTCTTCAGAGGCTGGGTCTTATTCAGCAAGACAGAAACCAGAGGGAGAAGCAAATACAGGGGGAAAGGTAACATACTTTCATATGTGATAGTGTTACTTCTATCTCTCTACCTAGTCTGTTTTAGAATATAACCAATACCATTCTCCCAAGACTAAATCCAGCTATAGATACTTAAGAGAAATTAATTTCTATGTTGTTAGATTCTATATAATATTACAAAGAAATAATTCCAATAACATTATTTTTGACATATGAATTAGTAGACCAGTGTCGTGGTGAAGCTTTATTCCTGGGTAAATTATTAACCTTAAGGTGCCTACGATTCTTTAATGACAAAGTAGGAAAGTAGGTTTAAGGAAAACTAGATGCTGACATGCCAAATCTAACTTGAACAAATGATATATTTGACCCAGACAGTGACTAAAAAATTATGAATTAGCTTGTGAACACTTAAAAAAACAAGGGATTTCATTTCACCTAAAAATCTGGATTTTTGGCTTTTCTAAATTGAAAAATCTGATAACACATTATTCCGTAATAACAACTATTTGGGGCTGGGTTGTTGCTGCCCCCTTTTGGTGGCCAAGAATTGTTCTGGTTTACCACAGTCTCCTCCTGGCTGGCTCCTGTAGACACCAGTTCTTAACATCCGAACTAAATGATCAATAAGAGTAGTATGAATAGGCCTGCCCCAGAAATGTCTGAAACCATATAAAAGGCCTATAATTCTCCAGCTCCATCCATTAGAGCCACGGTGAATATACAAGTAACTGTTTCAAAAACATTTTTTATGAACTCATTGAGAATAATGGTTGTTAAACCATGGACAAAACAAGATATATCTTCAGGCTAATGGAAATCACATAGAGACCTTGAACCAGAACCGTTCAATAGGCCCTTCCTGAGTTTCTGATGCACAGAAACCACCAGAGACAATGAAATGACTGCTATAGTTTCAAGTCATTTAGTTTTAAGGTCATTTGTAATATGGTAAAAGATCACCAAGATAGATAATATCTTATATCCAGTTTTATGCTGTGGCCTATAATATGCTTTGCTGTAATTCCCTAATTGTAAGCCCCAAACTTTAATAACAACTTTAATATATATAAAAAGCAAATGGTTATTACACTACAGTTTAAGGTGGGAATATGTCCATAATTGTAAATAAGAATTCAGTACACAAAACTGTGTATAAACTAAGATTAGAATTATGTAAAAATCCAGAATGCATTAACAAAAAGAAAAAAAGGATTACATCAATATGCCAATTGCATTTGTATCAAATAGTGGAATGAGGGGCGCCTGGGTGGCTGAGTTAGTTGAGTGACTTCAGCTCAGGTCATGATCTCACAGTTTGTGCGTTCAAGCCGCAAGTCAGGCTTTGTGCTGAAAGCTTGGGCCTGGAGCCTGCTTGGGATTCTCTGTTTCCCTCTCTCTCTGCTCCTGCTCTGTCTCTCAAAAATAAACATTAAAAAAATTTTTTTTAATTAGTAGGTGGAAGAAAATTTTTTTAATGTTTATTTATTTAGAGAGAGAGAGAGAGAGACAGAGAGCGAGCATGAGCAGGGGAGGGACAGGAAAGAGGGAGAAAGAGAATCCCAAGCAGGCTCCACACTATCAGTGTGGAACCATGAGATCATGACCTGCGCCGAAATCAATAATTGGACACTTAACTGACTGAGCCACCCAGGCACCCCATGAGATTTTTAAAATTCTTTTTCTAATTTCTCTAATTTAATTCTTTTCTAATTTCTCAATTTCATCATCAAAAACTGCATTTACTGGGGCGCCTGGGTTGTTCAGTTGGTTAATGTATCCGACTCTTGGTTTCGGCTCAGGTCACAATCTCACAACTTGTGAGTTTGAGCCCCATGTCAGGCTCTGCATGCTTTGCCAGCACAGAGCCTGCTTAAGATTTCTCCCTCCCTCTCTCTCTCAAAATAAATAAATGAACTTAAAAAAAAAAGTGCCCATTTAAGGTGCCTGGGTGGCTCAGTCGGTTAAGAGTCCAACTTCAGCTCAGGTCATTATCTCACATTTTGTGGGTTGGAGCCCCACGTCGGGCTCTATGCTGACAGCTTGGAGCCTGGAGCCTGCTTCGGATTCTGTGTCTCCCTCTCTCTCTGATCCTCCCCCACTCGCACTCTGTCTCTCTTTCTCTCTCAAAAATAAACATTAAAAACAACAAAAAAAGTGCCCATTAAAAAAAAAAAACACACTATCTCATTTTAAAATCAGTTTTCTAGAACAACCAGGTTTTACCTGCTTATCTCACAAGCCACTCGTCCTTTCATCTCTATGACATCAGAAGAAGTAGCAAATCCCAACCTCCTTAAAACACGTTTGCGGCATTTGAGCTCATCCATTTGTAGGACAGTTCTTGCTTTCTTTAGTTCTCGCTTTGCAGATTTAATATCTATTGCAATCTAAGGCATATGAAAGTATAAAGAAAGTTCAATAAAGTAAACAAAGTAAAATGAAATTTACTCATGTAATGAAATAAAAAATCTTTCATAAGGATACCTTACAAGGATACCTGGAACTTCTTAGATACTTACCTAGGATATTAGAAAAAAGGAAATAATACATCTGTAGTTATTAAATACTTGTAGAAATGTTAAATATATGGAAATATAAAACATCCATTTGAAAAATGTAAGGCAACTTAGGGAAATATAGGAGTTGATAAAGTTTAAGAAGTTGGGGAACAGAGTATGATTCTTGCTTAAATAAGGAGCAAGGAGGAAAGTCTAGAAGGAGAGTTGGACAGCCAGCAGCTAGATAAGGTAACCTGCTGGAGGTAGAAAAAGTCAGTGGTAAATTAGAATAGGCTTTCCCAAGATAAGATTTGACCATTAATCATGCTTCTAAAGCAGCATCAGCTTCAGCTTTTCATCCTTAGAAAATGAGGGGGTAGCTTAGAGAAGAGCAAAGAGGAGATATATGAATCTTATTTCTTGGCTACTAATATTTCCCCCATGATGTGTCCTGAAAGGTGTTCCTTTCTCTTTGCCCTCTAATTCTATCATAAAATTGCCAAAGCTGGAAATGGCTTTAGCAAAGAGAACAGGTCTTTATTCTATATTTTAAAAGGAAAATGTATTTTTAGGTCATCCTTCAGAGTGGATGAGTTTTAAAATTCTATTTATCAGTAAATATTACATACTTTCAAACTGTGACAAGAATATCATAGTACAAGAGCAAGACAACACTGGATTCCAAGGTTAGGGCTTCAAATTCAGAAAAAGACTGGCAAAAAGAAAATTTTAGGGAATAGAAGTTAAAATTCAAAGATTCTGGAATTTTGGAGATTTATTAAGACTCAGTTGAGGACCAGAAATGATAAAGGCAAAACAGTGGTCAGTAATGGATATTTACTGACAGCTAACTATGTACCCTATTTTCAGTGCTTTACATTATTTATTTTTTAA
This sequence comes from Lynx rufus, assembly GCF_022079265.1. Classification (NCBI taxonomy): domain Eukaryota; kingdom Metazoa; phylum Chordata; class Mammalia; order Carnivora; family Felidae; genus Lynx; species Lynx rufus. Next base: position 123,840,899 of record NW_025814823.1, on the reverse strand, counting down.
AAATTTTTTAATGTTTATTTATTATTTTGAGGTGAGGGGCAGAGAGAGGGAGACACAGAATATGAAGCAGGCTCCAGGCTCTGAGCTGTCAGCACAGAACCTGACGCAGGGCTTGAACTCCTAGACCGAGAGAGATCATGACCTGAGCTGAAGTTGGATGCTTAACTGACTGAGCCACCCAGGTGCCCCGAATTTTTATTTTTTTTAAATGTTTATTTGAGAGAGAGTGAGCGCCGAGTGGAGGAGGGGCAGAGAGAGAGAATCTCAAGCAGGCTCTGCACTGTCAGCACAGAGCCTCATGGAGGGTTCGATCCCACAAACCATGAGATCATGATCTGAGCTGAAATCAAGAGTTGGACACTTAACTGACTGAGCCACCCAGGTGCTGCTACATTACTTCATTTAATTCTTATAGTAATATATAGGGTAGGTAACTAATATTAAATACGAATTTTACAAAGATAAAAATCTGAGACAGAGATTACTAAGTAATTTGGTCAAAATCACAGAGCTAGTGATTAATAAAGATGGCATTCAAAACCACTCTGCCAGCCTTGAGAATCCAATCTCTTAATGGGTATCTACACTGTTATGAACAAATGTGTTGTCATAATGCTATGAGGATAAAAAGAATGCTTTCTATGCTAGACCATTTTCTGCATAACTAGCATAGCTATACTAGCATAACTCATCAGGTCTATTATATTAAAACAAGTTGTTTTCTACAGTGTCTTTGAAAGAGGATGTCCTCTTTAGGATGACCTAAAAGAGAAGACTGCTAAGTACTCAGAGGCATATAAAGCTTACCAGTGAGTAGAAGACAGCCCCCTATTAAAGATTTTTTTCCTGAATAAATTTTACTGAAATGTACTTTGGATATACTGAGTTAAATAAAATATTATTAGAATTAATTTCACTTTTTGAAATGTGGTTACTGGAGAATTTGCTTTTTCAGACAATGCTACAAGAACATACTTGTACTACCTCACCTTGGAGTCTCAATTCCTAGAAGCAGGAAAACTTGGTCAGGTATGAGCACTTAAAATGATGACAGCTGAGGGATCAGATTTTTATCTTCTTAGGCAGGGTTAAGGGATGTGAAATTTATCCTTCAGTCAGTAGGAGGCCATAAAAAGACTTGTTTTTCCTTCCCTAAATTGTTAACTCTTTGTAGTTTTCTTTTATTATAAAATGTTATAGAAGCACATTACAGACAATTAGGGAGAAAAAACAGGAAGAAAAAAACACTGCTATAATCTCAGTGCCCAAACAACCACTTAAGGTTTCCCTTTTTGTCTTTTTGGTATATGTTTTTATTTTTGCTAAATTATAATCATAGTCCACATCAATTTCAGATCCAACTTTTTACATTTAATGCTCTTGTGTAAGCATTTTTCCACGTACTGTTGAGTTTTCACAACAAGATTATTTAGTCAGTCCCTTAGCCAGACACTAAGGCCTTTTTCCTTTATGTCAGAGTACTCAGGTAACACCACTCTCTGTGGCTTCGCACCGTTTTCTTTGTGGACGTTTTCCAGTCATTATTCAACCAAGCTCAAGTCTCTTTGTTTTTGTGTTGTGGAATTGCTAAGGGTGACTCTCTGGTGGAAACAGAGAAAGTAAATTTAAGAAGGTAGGGAGCTGATGCAATGGTCCCAAGGAGAGATGAACAGGCCAGGATCATGGGTATCCTTGTAGAAGTTACTAACGCTTTTGGTTTCTCAGTTTCCTCATCTTGAGCAGTACCTTCATGGTGGATCAGAGCATGGTGCACTACACGTCCACCAAGAACACAGCTGGTGTGCCCCACCGCAGCCCAGGGCCCCATTATGTTAGTTCACAGAAAGCTAGAACGAGTGTTGTAAAACTGTGAACTAAACATACTACTCTGTTAAGCCAAGAAGTTTCCACTCACACACTTGTTCAATAAATACTAGGTATCTATTTTATAAAGAGATCACTTGGGATAGAGGAGAGTACAAGAAAGCTAAAATGAAATGCCTGACCCTAAAGAGTTTAAAATAATAGTTTGTGTAACAGGAAGACTAATGTGATAAAAGTGGCATGCGATTAAAAGCTGAAAAGGCTTAACAGCAAGGAGCTGTAAGTTTGAAGGTGGATGGAACATTTCTAGAGTACAAAAGATTCTAGTTGAAGAGAAGTATACAGTGGAAAGGAATGTCTTCACTTCAAAAAGCTTTTCCTAAATTCATTATTCACAATGAATAATGTATCTGTGAGGCAGTACAAGTATGTTCTTGTAGCATTGTCTGAAAAAGCAAATTCTCCAGTAACCACATTTTAAAAAGTGAAATTAATTCTAATAATATTTTATTTAACTCAGTATATCCAAAGTACATTTCAGTAAAATTTACTGAGGAAAAAAATCTTTAATAGGGGGCTGTCTTCTACTAACTGGTAAGCTTTATATGCCTCTGAGTACTTATCACAGTCTTCTGCTCTTTTAGGCCATCCTAAATTAATTATCTGTTAATTAACTAGCTTTTCTGGTTACAGACTACAGCTAATTACCCTAAAAGCTGAGCTATTACACACCACTAGGAAGGCTATAATCAAAAACACAGACAATAACAAGTGTTGGTGAGAACACAGAGATATAAGAGCTTTCATAAATTGCTGTAAATGTATGCATGTACATTTACATACACGTAAAGTGGTATAGCCACTTGGGGAAAAAGTCGGCAGTTTCTCAAAAGGTTAAGCCTAGAGTTACTATATGACCCAGCAATTCTACCTAATTCCACACAGGAGAAATGAAAATATCTTCACACAAAACTCGTACATAAAACTTGGTAGCAGGGTTACTCAAAACAGCCAAGAAGTGGAAAAACCCCAAATGTCTATCATCTGTTGAATTGTTAAACAAAATGTGGTATATGCATATAATGGAATATTTTTCAGCCATTAAAAGGAATAAAGTACTAATTCATGGCTACCACATGGATGAACCTTGAAGACATTATGCTAAGTGGAGAAAGCTGACACAAAAGGCCACATACTGTAGGATTTTACTTATATGAAATCTCCAGGATAGGCAAATTGACAGAGGCAGAAAGGAGATTTGTAGTTGCTAGGGGCTGCAAGATGGGAGAAATAGAGTTGACTGCTAATTAGTATAAGGTTTCTTTTGGGGATGATGGAAATGCTCTGGAATTGTGACAGTGGTATGGTTGCAGTTATCTGTAAATATACTAGAAACCAATGAAATGTATGCTTTAAAAGGGTAAATATTACTATACATGAATTATATTACATTTAAAAAAACTTAAGAAAAACCACCAAATACCAAATTATAACAAAATGATCTTCATCTTGTCTTGCTGATAAGAGGTGATGGTCTCCTCAAAAGATAAGGAGATATTTCCCTGTGTTAGCTGATGAAACCAATAGGAAAAGAAAATAGAAAACACATAATCATCTATTTAGTAAAATATATAGAATTTTATGATACAAACTAAGTTTTTGCCATACCTGTGCTTTTTTTTCACAAAGAGTATACACTGTTTCCAAATTTGGATCATTGTGAAGTGGATGAGAATACATTCTATGTTCAAAAGCCTCTACTTTCTGGATGACTTTTTTCAGCCCTTGATCTTGAATGCCCATATCATCAATAGGATCTAATAAGGGAACACCATCCGGAAAACGTTTCTGAACTTCCTGAAACAAAAAATTTATAGACAAAATTATTTAAGACTAAATAAATATTTCCTTCTATGTACTTCTGTGCACAAACACATCGAAAAATGCACTTAAACTGGATTGCACTTTTCCGTTGCATTTGGTTTTGAAACCTCCTTTTGAATCATACCATGATATACCGATACAGGGATGTGTTAAATTTATTAATAATTTTAGTATTTAAAGCTGAATAGTTCTAAGTGTGGTACAACTTATTGCTAAACACATTATTGTACATTTAGGTTGTTGTAACCTTTCACTGTCATAAATAATCCTATATTAAACAACCCAGGTGTAAATGGTTTTCAGTTTTCACATTATTTCCTTGGGGCTGATTCCTAGGGGAGTGGGGTACTACTGAGTCGAAAGACGTAAGTTTTTTAAAGGGTCCAGATTCCTGTCATTAATTTTGTGTTTTGGGGTCTTTTCTTTTCTTTTTTTTTTTTTTTTTTTAACATGATTTAACTGTTAAATATAATGAGCATCTGAGTTCAGAGAAGGGACAGCTCACTGTAGGCTGGTACTGCCCTGGGGAGACTTTCAAGGTCTTGGGATAGGCCTTAAAGGTAAAATAGAATTTGGTGAGTTAGGGATAAAACAACAACAACAAACAGTTTATCCACATAAAAATTCTATAAAACTGTCAAGACAATTATTCAATTCAGAAAGCCTGCCTAGGACCACAGCTTGAATGTTCCTGCTCTACAATGAAAGCATCCTGTTTATCTTTGTTTTCTCAAATTCAAGTACAGAGCCTTTGCTGACCAGTAAATGATAATCCAAATGTTTGCTGACCAAATAACTAACAAAATTCCATTTTCTTCCCCTACTGGAAAATGGATTTCTAGAATGTCATAATTTTTCTTATTGAAAATAAAACTAAAAAATGGTTAAAAGTCCTGGCACATGATTTTTATACATAAAATTTTTAATGCAGTCTTAAATATTTTTTTTTTCAACAAATAAAGCAAAACATTTTGCATAAAACAATAGCTATGTTTTCCTTTTTGGGTTCTCCCTTACTTCTCACTTTTGCTATATTCAAGGAGTGGACAATCTATACAAAAATCACGAACTTCCACTACTGGCAGTGTTTATAGTTTTTTGTTTTGTTTTTTTTTTTAAAGAAAGAAATATATTTTAAAGCATTTAAGCTGTCTTGTTATAAATTCTATTTATCTTTACATAAAATTTATATTTAAATTTATAAAACTAATACGTGTACCTGTATTGACTTTAAAACACTCTGTCTATTATCCACTGGCCGAAGGTCTTTAGGAATATAAAGCCTAACACTGCTGATAGCAGACAGGAGGTGCACCAAAACTGGAACAACCTACCAAGAAAAAGTTACAGAATGCTACAATTAAAACTGCACATTTTCAAACTCTGTCATTTCCCAGATTTAGCTTGAATCCTTAAAACGAAGCTGTATTTACAATTTGTAACACATATGATTAAGTAGGTAATAATCACTATAGAAGCACCTATCTTACCAGAAACTGTATTTCAAAAGTAAAACCTAATTCAAACTTCTAAATAACAGGTAAATAAATGGTACCTAAAAATTAGTTATTCCCTCAACACAGAATCCATGCTTTATTTATTTGCATGTACTTATTATTGGCACTTTTTGAATATCTTAAAATATAACAGCACTACACAGGAAGGAAAGACTCCTGTTGATGGGTGAGTAGGATTCATGTAAGCTCTAGATAGGTTTTAATGAAGAGATGAAAAAAAGTATTTCAACCACAGAAAACAGTATACTCCATTAGACACAATATTCAAGAATCACCTATCTTCAAACTTTCTTTCATGTTCTCTCCTGACAAGAATACCTTTTCCTCACCATGAAGTATACCATTTTGCTTCCTTTAAGGACACTGACTGTAAATTTGGAGGTTGTCTGTACACTGAGAAGTTAACACTTTTAAAGGTCCAAATTCATCAGTGTATTATTCTCAATGGCTACCTTACTCTGATCGCTACTAAAAAAAAACAGCTGCCATTGGCTTGCTGGTTAACAAATATATTCATAGTGTTTTATTGAATAAAATGGTAGAGCAGTTGAGCAGAGTTTCTAAAGTCAAGACTGCCTGGGTTTTGATTCAGTTTTCTGCTAGTTTTGAGACCTTGAGTAAGTCCAAATTTTTTAGGCTTCATTCTTCCCATTTTAAAAATGGAGATGAAATTATATCTATCTCATTAAACTGTTGTGAGAATTAAATGAAATAATGCATGTAAAGTGTTTTAAAATAGTTAATAAGCACCTTTAAAAAATGTTATTTAGCGTAAAAGCTAAAAGAACAGAGATCATATTCAAATACCAAAGAGAAAAGAAAGAAAAAAATGGAGAAAGTATGTATTGTTTAAAGCAGACAACTACAGGGGCGCCTGGGTGGCGCAGTCGGTTAAGCGTCCGACTTCAGCCAGGTCACGATCTCACGGTCCGTGAGTTCGAGCCCCGCGTCAGGCTCTGGGCTGATGGCTCGGAGCCTGGAGCCTGTTTCCGATTCTGTGTCTCCCTCTCTCTCTGCCCCTCCCCCGTTCATGCTCTGTCTCTCTCTGTCCCAAAAATAAATAAACGTTGAAAAAAAATTTAAAAAAAATATTAAAAAAAAAATAAATAAAGCAGACAACTACAACTTCTTATTCAAAAGTGACTAAAATAATAATACAACAAACTGTCCACTGTATTTTCTCAACTAGATCTTTCCAACTGTTAATAGCTTGCCATATGTGCTTTTCCTCTTTCTAGTTAAGACTTTGGGATTTTGGTGGGGGAGTGTTTTTCTTTCTGCCTTCCTTTTTCCTATTTTAACCATTTAAAATTAATTTGCAGATAGCATGCCACTTCACCTCACCAGCAAATACTTCATCGTGTATCTTCTAAGAATTACCTCATTATACCATAAAAATTTAATAATACAATCTAATATACAGTTCATATTCAAATTTCCCCAAATGACTCACTAATGCCATTTATAGATACTACCACCAGCTTTATTTTTTTTTTAAGTTTATTTTTTTGACAGAGAGAGAGAGAGAGCGAGAGAGAAAGAATAAATCACAAGTAGAGTTGGCAGGATTAGCGTGGAGCCTGATACAGGGCTCGAACTCATGAAACCAAGAGATCATAACCTGAGCCAAAAGTGAGTTGGACACTTAACTTGACTGAGCCACCCAGGTACCCCGATACTACCACCACTTTTGGATCTAAGATCCAGCCAAGGATCATTTCTTGCATTTAGTTGTCAGATCTCTTTAGCCTTTTTAAATCTAGAATACTGCCTACTTTGTTTTTATGGAATTGACTTTTATATAATTTCAAATTTTTACAAAAGTCACTAGAACAAAGAGTTCCCATAAACCTTTATTCAGATTCACCAAATATTCACATTTGCCCCATTTGCTTTATCATTCTCTCTCCCCACACATATACCACATCCGTAGTACAAGTATTAAAAGAGGGAAATTTAATGTTGAAACAATTATTATCTAATCTATAATGCATATTAATATTCCATCTACTTCTCCAATTGCCTCCTAAAATGTGCCTTTTATACCACACTTGTTCTCTCCCACCACTCTACGTATCCAAATTAGGATGATAAATTATGTTTACTTGTGGTAATTCTTTATTTTACCTTAATCTGGAACAGTTTCTTTTGTGTGTGTGTGTGTGTGTGTGTGTGTGTGCTGCTCAGGACACTGACATTTTTGAATACACTAATTATTTTATGAATGCCTCTGAATTTGGGTTTGTCTCATTATGATGAATCATGAAATTCAGGATATGAATTTTTGGCAGAAATGATGTTTTTTGTTCTTCCTGTCCACTGGTCAACGTTACTAGTGATATTAATTTTTATGACTTGATTCAAGTGGTTATCTCTGGCATTCTCTAATGTAAACTTACTACTTTTCCCTTTACAATTAATAAGAAATTTATAGGGATATTCATTACTTTGTAAATATCCCATTCCTCATTTAAACTTTCAACTCACTAGTTTTAGGATCCATGGATTAGTTATTTGGTAGTTGCCTAATGGCGACTTTTCTAACATATTCGTTCCTTCTATATTTTACCTACCTACCTACCTACCTACCTACCTACTTACCTACCTACCTCAGTATGGATTTGGGGCTGCTTTCACTTGATTATAATATTTTAATATAATTATTTTTATTTTCAAGTTGTCAATTTCATGTTTAAGTAAGACATTATGAGGGCTGAACTGGTTACTGAACCAGCAATTTGTGACCCTTGCAAATAACAGATGCAGTGTCTGAATCGAAAGAGAACACACACATGTATGTACATTATTCAAAATGTCAGAAAACAACAACATCCAGGAAGACATCCAGGTGGCTTACAGATACATGAAAAGATGCTCAACGTCACTCATCATCAGGGAAATACAAATCAAAACCATGATGAGATACCACCTCAAACCTATGAGAGTGGCTAACATTAACAACACAAGAAACAAAGGGTTGGCCAGCATGCGTCGAAACAGGAATCCCCTTGCACTGCTGGTGGGTATGTAAACTGGTGCAGCTACTCTGGAGAACAGTGTTTTGGAGGTTCCTCAAAAAACTAAAAATAAAACTACTCTACAATCCAGCAATTGCACTATTAGGCATTTACCCAAAGGACACAAAAATACAGATTTGAAGGGGTACATGCACCCAATGTTTATAGCAACATTATCAATAACAGCCAGACTATGGAGGGAGTCCAAATGTTCACTGATGATTGGATAAAGAAAATGTGGTATACATATGCAATAGAATATTACTCAGCCATCAAAAAGAATAAAATCTTGCCATCTGCAATGACATGGATGGGGGTAGAATGTACTATGCTAAGAGAAATAAATGTATCAGAGAAAGATATAATGAGTTCACTCATGTGTGGAATTTAAGACACAAAACAGATGAACATATGGGAAAGCTGGAGGAAAGAGAAGAAAGGGACACAAATCACAAGAGACTCTTTAATGATAGAGGATAAAATGAGAGTTGACGGAAGTGGGTGTGAGATGGGCTAGACTGGGTGATGAGTATTAAGTAGGGCACTTGTGATAAGCATTGGGTGTTGTATGGAAATGATGAATAACTGAATTCTACTTTTGAAACCAACACTGCACTGTATATTAACTAATTAAAATTTTAAAAAAGGAAAAAGATAAGCAAATGATAAGGTAGCTAACATCAGAAGTCAGTAAGTTTAAGTGAATACAACCTAAATAAGTTTCAGATGATCTCATTTCTTCAAATCAAGGACATTAGCTAAAATATAATTTTTGAATTTTTCATCCAGAAAAGATACATGTAGTTTTTTTTAGTGTTTATTTATTTTTTTGAAGGAGAAAGAGACAGAGCATGAGCAGGGGAGGGGCAGAGAGAGAGACACACACACACACAGAATCTGAAGCAGGCTCCAGGTTTCACGCTGTCAGCAAAGAGCCCAATGTGGGATTCAAACTCACAAGCCATGGGATCATGACCTGAGCCGAAGTTGAAGGTTTAACCAACTGAGCCACCTGGGCACCCCCAGAAAAGATATTTTTTGACCTAACTACATTTTAATCAAGTCCAGGCCCAGTTATTTAAACCAATATGTTTTATTAAATTTTAGATTTATAAAAACTAAATGTGTGCCTTGATCTAATTTTCCTTCAAGAACTCTGGAAATTAACGAAAAGCTTGCAGCAATCCAAGAAGCATTTAAAAAGCTTAATTTTGTATCATACACACTCCAAGTTAAAAGAAAGAAAAATGACTATGGAAATGCCACTTCCTACTCATATTTCATGCAAAGGAAATCTGGTTTAAACCTATCCAGAGTAGTGTCACAGTAAGTAGAGTTGAGAGATGAAATTTCCTTATAAAGTGTCTATGAATCCTGTGTCCAGGATTCCTATTCAAAATATCAATTTATAGAAGTGAACAATATTATATACATACACTATGTCTTAAGGTATAGTCCTTCTCTCTGTTTTACTAGTTTGATCATTCAATAGAACTCAGAGTTCTTTTTAAAAAGGCATGTTTCATGCTCTGTGTATGTTGCTTTCTCAGCTGGAAATGCAATTCTTGTCTGAAAAGATCCTTACAAGTCAGTTTTCTTTTTTTTTTCTTTTAATATTTTTTAAAATGTCTATTTAGTTTTGAGAGACAGAGAGGGAGCAAGTGAGTGAGCACATGAGCATGAGCAAGGGAGGGACAGAGAGAAAGGTAGACACAAAATCCAAAGCAGACTCCAGGCTCTTAGCTGTCAGCACAGAGCCCAATGTGGAGCTCGAACCCATGAACCGTGAGATCATGACGTGAGCCTAAGTTGGACACTTAACTGACTGAGCCACCCAGGAGCCCCAAGTCAGTTCATTTTCTTAATACTTCTTTTATAAAACCTTTATTGACTTCCCCCCACCAAACACACTCTACTCCAGTTGGAGGATACATTTTTGATGTTCACTAACTTGAGCACAAAATGTTCCCCCCATTAAGCTGTAAACCCCTTGAAATCAGAGACTATATATATAACTTATATTAATAGATCCCCACTTAATTCCTGGAAATAAACTGAAAAAATGTTATATGCTGGGGTGTCTTGGTGGCTCAGACGGTTAAGCATCCGACTCTTGTATCAGCTCAGGTCATAATCTCACGGTTCTTAAGTTTAAGCCCCATGTCAGACTCTGGATTGATAGCACAGAGCCTGCTTGGGATTCTCTCTTCCTCTCTCTCTGCTCCTCCCCCACTCATCATCTCTTAAAAATAAATAAAAATTTTAAAAAATGTTATGCATTGGGTGACTCATTCAGTGAGGTTCTTGATTTTGGCTCAGGTCATGATTTCATGTTCTAGAGACTGAGCCCCCTGTCGAGAGCCTGCTTGGGATTCTCTCTTCCCTTTCCCCACTCACTCTAATGCTCTCTCAAAATTAACCTTTAAAAAAAAATTATACTTCAATTATACCTCAGTTTAAAAAATATTATAGAAGGAAAGACGCAGGTTGCCTAGGATCCAGTGGCATCTACCCTGCACAAACCATTAAAATGAGACAAATCATGATCATTATGTAGTACAAAGCTTCTCAATATCTTTAAGTAAAATGGGCACAGCGACTAAGCTAAATAAAATCTGGGCCAGAAGCAAGATAGACAACAAGTAAGTTTTCCTTAAAATACTAACTCCAATGAAATTAGTCATTAGATCATTATCTTGAAGAGTCAAAGCCTTCAGTGTGAAAGAATGCCATGACTTTTCATCGATGTCTGCCAGGAGAGAAAAAGAATGTTGGCAGGTGTGCCACATGCTTGCCATTCCAAGCTGCAATAACTTCAAAGGTCCTTTTGAATACAGTGACTATCAGCTAAATTGTGGGAGTTTTACTCTCATTTACAGTTAAGCAGTCAACTGTAAAATACACGTTATGGAAAAAAAATCATACAAGTTATAATAGGGCTGAAGTTTGAGCAATGAAATTATAAGATTGAATTGAAACCAAACGTTAGGTAGGATTCGGAATTATACTTTTAATTATCACTCTAAAACATTTAATAATGAATAATATCCTTCAATACTGCCAATTCCAAATTTCACTGTCATTTGAAATGATCCAAAGCAGCATCCTCTAATGCTGCAATGGCAGATTTTAATTTCAATAAATCAAAGGTTATTATATCATATATCATCACAAAGACATTTCTTAAAATTCCTAGGAATACACCACATACTTAAAGTAATGCTTTAAAATAACAAAATTCCAGTATATCTGCCTTCAAATACATACTTGGAATCTCAATATTGACGTTTTACCTGCAGTAATTTTGTCCTAATTATTAAAAGGGGGGGTGAGATATTCAAGAAATACAGGTATCTCATATGGCAAACTCAATGTTTTGCAATTAATTGAAACCACAGGTAAACTGAGGAGCTTGGGAAGATGGCAGAACAAGAGGATCCTGAGCTCACCTCCTCCTATGGACACACCAAGACCTTAACTACAGTGCAGCTCATTCTGAAAAGGGACCAAAGACGTATAACAGCTCTTCCACAATGAAGATAAAGAAAAAAGGCCATACTGAGAAGAGTAGAAGGGGGCAGGGACACAGTTGGGAACCAACTCTGTCAGCATGGTGACCCACAAACAGGAGCGATATCACAAGCACACAGTCCCACCTGAGGAGTGAAAGGATCAAATCCCACATCAGGCACCCCTGCTCTGGGATGTGCATCAGGAAGAAAAGCCCCCTTATAACATCTGGCTTTGAAAATCAAGGAAACTTCACTCTGGGAGAGTCGGAGGGCTAGAGGAAACTTAGAATCCACTCCTAAAGTGCCAGTGTATTCATTCAGTTTGAGACCCAACAGAAAGGCAGCAGTTTGAAAAACATACAAGTTATTAAGTGAAGGAGATCTACTAAGTAATTTTAGGGTGTGTGCCAAAAGGGCTGGAAGTGTAGGAATTTTCTCGAGAAATAAAGTCTTACCAGGTGCCATTTTTCTTCTCCTGTAGCCTAGCTGGCCTGATGCTTGCAGAAGCCAGTTCTGACACTCTCCATTTACCTTCTAGCACTGCTCAACCTGCTCTGGTGTTCCCCTGTGGATCATCCAACCCACCTGCCCTGACAGGAGTTCCCCCCAAAGTGGCTCATGCCATACCATACCCACCAGGCAGCCTCAGCTAGAACCTGTGTCCACCCAAAGTGACTACTGCCAATATAACTAGTGAGCAGCAGCTAGAATTGGTATCTTGCCCGCCAGCATGGTCTCAACAATTATAGCTGGGCCTCACTAATTAAAACAAAAGAAATGAATAAATAAAATAAAATTACTCTCACTGACTAAAATAAAATAAAATAAAATGAAAATGGAATAAACACTTCAAACAAAAGATACAAACACTGACTGAAAGGATAAAAAAACAAGATTCATCTACGTGTTGCCTACAAGAGACTCCCTTCAGACATAAAGACACAAACAGACTAAAAAGTGAAGAGATGGTAAAAGACATTCCATGCAAATGTAAGTGGGGGAAAAAAGCTGGGTAGCAACACTAAGACAAAACAGATTTTAAAACAAGAAGTGTAATAGGAGATAAACAGAGACATTATATAATAATGAGATCAATCCAACAAGAGAATGTGACAATTGTAAATTTCTATGCATCCAACAGAGAAGCACTTAAACTTACAAAGCAAATATTCAGAAACACATTGGGAGAAATTGACAGTAATAAAGTAAGAGTAGGGGACATGAACATTTACATCAATGGACTGATCACCCAGATAGAAAATCAGTAAGGAAAACAGTCGCTCTGAAGAACACATTAGACAGCATAAAACAAACAGATATATACAAAACTTTCCATCCACAAGACAGAAGAATACACATAATTTTCAAGTGCACATGGAACACTTTCCAGGACAGATTACATGTGAGGCCACAAAACAAGTCTCAATGAATTTAAGCCTGAAATTATATCAAGCATCTTTTCCAACCACAATGGTATGAAACTAAAATTCCATTAGAAAGAAAAACTGGAAAAAAAACACAAATACAAAGACTGACTTCAACAATACATTTAAAGTATTATTCACCATGCTCAGGTGGGATTTATTCCAGGGATGCAAGGATGGTTCAATATCCACAAATCAATCAACAGGATACACCACATTTACAAAAGGAAAGATAAAAATCATATGATTTCCACACATAAAGGAAAAGCTTGTAATAAAATTCAACATCTGTTCATGATAAAAACTCTCCACAAAACAGGTACAGATGGAACATACCCCAACAAAATATGGGACACATAACAAACCCACAGCTAATACCATTCTCAATGGTAAAAAGCTGAAAACTTATCCTCTAACATTAAGAAGAAGGCAAGGATGACTAATGTTGCCATTTTTATTCAACATGGTACTGGAAATCCTAGTCACCGCAATCAGACATGAAAAAGAAATAAAAGGCATCCAAACTGGTAAGAAAGAAGTAACACTGTCACTGTTTGCAAATGACATGGTATTACATACAGAAAACCATAAAGACAACACCAAAAATTGTTAGAATAAACAAATTTAGTGGAATTGCAGGATCAATATACAATTATCTGTTATGTTTCTCTACATTAGTAACAAGCTGTAAGAAAGAGACATTAAGAAAATAATCCCGGGGCGCCTGGGTGGCGCAGTCGGTTAAGCGTCCGACTTCAGCCAGGTCACGATCTCGCGGTCCGTGAGTTCGAGCCCCGCGTCAGGCTCTGGGCTGATGGCTCAGAGCCTGGAGCCTGTTTCCGATTCTGTGTCTCCCTCTCTCTCTGCCCCTCCCCCGTTCATGCTCTGTCTCTCTCTGTCCCAAAAATAAATAAATGTTGAAAAAAAAAAAAAATTTAAAAAAAAAAAAAAAAAAAAAAGAAAATAATCCCATTTACAACTGCATCAAAAAGAATAAAATACCTAGGAATAAAGTTACCCAAGGAGGTGAAAGTCCTGTACTTTGAAAACTGTAAGATAATAATGAAAGAAATTGAAGATGACACAAAAAAAGGAAAAGATAGCCCATACTCAGGGACTGGAAAAATTACTACTGTTAAAATGGCCATACCACTCAAAAAATCTACAGACTGAATGCAATCCTTATCAAAACACCAACAGTATTTTTCAAAGAACTAAAACACACAATCCTAAAATTTGTGTAGAATCACAAAAACCCAAGAAGCCCAACAACCGAAGTAATCCTGAGAAAGATAACAAAGCTGAGACTCAACACAATTCCAGATTTCAAACTATACTACAAAGTTATAGTAATCAAAACAGTACGGTACTGTCACCAAAATAGATCAATGGAACAGAAAAGAGAGCCCAGAAATAAACCCATAAGGAAGGAAGGAAGGAAGGAAGGAAGGAAGGAAGGAAAGAAGGAAAGGAAAGGAAAGGAAAGGAAAGGAAAGGAAAGGAAAGGAAAGGAAGGAAGGAAGGAAGGAAGGAAGGAAGGAAGGAAGAAAAAGAAAGAAACCAACCAACTCATTATATGGTCAATTAACCTAAGAAAAATGAGGTAAGAATGTACAATGTGGAAAAGACAGTCTCTACAATAAATGGTACTGACAAAACTAGACAGCCACATGCTAAAGAACTAAACTGGACCACTTTCCTATACCATATGAAAAAAATAAACTCAAAATGGATTAAAGAACTAAATGTAAATAAGACCCAAAACCATAATACTCCTAAAAGAAAACAAAGAAAATATTGCCTTAGCAATATGTCTTTTTGGACTGGTCTCCTCAGGCAAGGGCAACACAAGCAAAAATACACAACAGAGTCTACATCAAACTAAAAAACTTTTGCACAGCAAAGGAAACCATCCACAACATGAAAAGGCAACCTACTTGAAGGAAAAAGATAATATTTGCAAATGATATATCCACTAAGAGGTTAATATCCAAAAAAAAAAAAAAAAATTAAAGAACTCATACAACCAAACACACACACAAGATCTGATTAAAATTAGACAGAGGACTTGAATAGATATTCTTCCAAAGAAGACATTCAGATAGCTGACACACACATGAAAAGATGCTCAGTATCACTAATCATCAGGGAAATGAGAATCCAAGCCACAATGAGATACCACCATACACCTGTTAGAACGACTAGTATCACAAAGATAAGGAATTAACTGCTGGTGAGGATGCGGAGAAAAGGGACCCCTTGTGAACTGTTGGTGAGAATGTAGGTACAGCCACTATGGAAAACAGGCAGCTCGTCAAAAAATTAGCAACAGAAATATCATATGATCCATTAATCCCACTTCTGGTTATCACCCCTAAAAAAATGAAAACACTAATTTGAAAAGATATATGTACCCCTATGTTTATTGCAGCATTATATACAAATACAACAGGCAAGATATGGAAGCAATCTAACTGTCCATTAACAGATGAATGGATAAAGGTGTGTTTTACACACATAGGCATAAAAAAGAAAGAAATCTTGTCACGTGCAACAACATGGATGGACCTAGAGGGTATTATGTTAAGTGAAATAAATCAAAGATAAATACCACATGATTTCACTTATATGTGACATCTAAAAAACAAAAGTAATAAACAAAAAGCCAAAAACAAACTTATAAATACAGAGAACAAAGAGACTGGTGGTTGCGAGAGGGAAGGCAGGTGACGTGATGGATGAAACATGTGAAGGGGATTTAAGAGATACAAACTTCCAGTTAGAAAATGAGTAAGTCACAGGGATGAAAAGCACAGCACGGGAAATAGAGCCAATAATATCATAGTAACTTTATATGCTAGCAGATGGTAGCCACACTTATCACGGTGAGCATTTTTTTAATGTTTATTTATTTACTTTGAGACAGCGTGCACATGTGTGTGAGTGCAAGTGGGGGAGGCACAGAAAGAGAGGAGAAAGAGAATCCCAAGTAGCCAGACACAGGGCTCAATCTCAGGAACCCTGAGATCAGGACCCAAGCCGAAATCAAGAGTCAAGGCACTTAACCAACTGAGCCACCCAGATGCCCTCGTGGTGAGCATTTCTTAATATATATAAATACATAAATGTTGAGTCACTAATATAATATTGTATGTCAACTATACTACAATTGAAATTTTGTTAAAAGCACATGTAAATTAAATGGTTCCAACTAGGGAAACTTATGAAGGAATTTTCAATTATTAAAACACTGCTTTCATATTTCAAAGGAATATAATAAACATGAAGTAACACTGTAAAATTATTTGATCATAAAAAAGATAAAACATCTTTAGTAGTCCCAGTAAAATCCAGCTTCATGTGAAAATTTAAATTATTAAATTCTCTTTATCTTTCACTTCATCTTTGTTTACCTGACCACAATTTGATACAGAAACAGAGAGCTTAAATCTCATTAATCATCCTTTTGATATTTTAGATGGCTTTAATATACCTTTAAAAACTCTGAAAACTTACAGTTTTGACATCAAGTATGTTCACTATAATCATATGCAGGAAATATAGTGATTATAAATAATTCAATAAGTACTTGAAATCTGAAGATGATAAATAAAGTCCAAACCTGCATCTCTCCTTTCTCATCAGGCTTAGCTGGTTTTGCAGCCTCAGTAGCTGAATTTTTCAAACTTTCTTTGCTACAGCGCAGAAGTACTTCTACTACATATAAAGGATCCAGTTCACCAGAATTAGGCTAGAAAAAACAAGATAAAAGGAACTTATTATGTCTTAAAAACTGATGGAAAAATTTTAAGTTTTATATGTACATGGACTATGTTCCCAGCATTTAGCATTATGATAATGGCACATACTGCACAGTAAATATTTATGTCATGATATGAAGGCTGTCCTTCTTCATCCTTCAACATGCTCCACTGGATGAGAAAACATAGAAATTAGCTGAAACTTCAGAATTCAGATGAGATTTTATGTTCAAGATGGTATGGCTATAGACTTGATACTTATGAATTTAAACAGTATGAGTTCTTAACTATGACATAAAATGCCATTTCAAGTTTCTAATGATTAATCATTTTATTTATATCAGAATTAGAAAAATAAACTGTAAGAAATTAACAGTGTCAGAAAACAAATCTGTTATCTTCAAATTATCCTAATTAAACAACATGAAAATTATCCTCATAGCACCTCTACAATGTGTTTTTATACCATTGTATTAAGACTTTATTAAAAGACTTTTGTCTTTTATATTCTCTAATAAAAACATGATTGTTGAGATACAAGGATTAATTGCATGTGCAATTTATGATAATTTGTTTGACAGCAGTGTCTTTCAAACAGCAGTAAGACCTTTTTCTTCAGTAAAGAATTCCTCTCTGCTTTTTAATTCAACATGTGAGTGATCTCTTTTGCATAAAATCAATAAAAGGAAAGTTATTTTGATTGAGGAGTGAACATGTCAAAGAAATGACTGCCTAGTATCCCCCCAAGCACAGTTACTTTTCAAAACTGGAAAACTTTTAAGAAATAAACCCATACCTACGATCTATTTCTGTAATCAACTACCAACTGCTTAACAATGGTAAAATATACTTCCAAATACAAACCAAAAATACAATCACAGTTATCTTAAATTACTGAGTTCAAATTTCTGAAAGCATAAGCTCCATTCCTCAAGAAAACCCAGTTTTTTTCTTCAACTGGGTTTTTCTCCCCCTTAACATACTTTTTTTCAAAATATGGTTATTTTTAAAGAAGTTTCAAAACATTCTCCACTTCAGTACAGACACAAAAGCCGAAGAGTATTTTCAATTAGGTCTGTAACTGCAAAAATTATGTATTATGTAGAGCTTAGTCAATATAAAATAATTTTATAAACAATGAGCCAAATAGTTATGACCCAACTGTTAATTCTTCCAGGGGACAAATGACTGTAAGGAGAATCAAGGACTATTATCTTTAGTTTTCCAGACGGGAAAAAACCCAGTTTGTGAGACACATTCTACAGTCTCGTTAATGAACTAACTCCAAAATGTTAGATGACAAACAAGTATTTAAACAAAAATAATCTAAGATTTATCAACAATCTGTAATGTAGAGAATTTAAAACTGTCTTACTAGGTTTAGCTCCAACTCCACAGATTTTTTTCAATTTAATATTCTCCCTCTGTAAGCTATATCACAGAAGTGACTGTCAGAACTCAAGTATATCATATGTAATTTTTGTAAAGCTATCAAAATCACTCTCGACATTCCAGAGATATTCCTTAAGTGTTACGACAGAAGCACACCTCAAAAACTTTAGTGTGGCATCAAATGGAAATTTGCTGTTAAAAATATTTCTTAAGATTACACAACTGCTCTTTTCAATAAACTACTTCTAAGCTCTGTACTGTGGTAAAGATGGGTAACATCGTCCTTCACATAAAAGAGAAAATAGTTACTCAGATGTTCTATTTGGCTTTTCAATGATTGTCTTAGTATAAATTCTTTAAGTTTGTATGACTATCTCCTTACTTTTAACTTCTTAATCATATAATTGAACTATATTTTTCCTAACTTTTCATTCTTTTAAAAATATGGCTAGGGGCGCCTGGGTGGCGCAGTCGGTTAAGCGTCCGACTTCAGCCAGGTCACGATCTCGCGGTCCGTGAGTTCGAGCCCCGCGTCGGGCTCCGGGCTGATGGCTCGGAGCCTGGGGCCTGTTTCCGATTCTGTGTCTCCCTCTCTCTCTGCCCCTCCCCCGTTCATGCTCTGTCTCTCTCTGTCCCAAAAATAAATTTAAAAACGTTGGAAAAAAAAAAATTAAAAAAAAAATATGGCTAATTTCCTACTATAAATGGAAATTTTCAGATTAAAATGTAATTTTGATTATCTCAAGTTTGTAGAATGTAAACAAATAATATAAAATAAATGTTGACAAGAACATTTGAATCTCTTTAAAATGCTTAAACTATTTTCTTTTTCAATATATATTCTTCCTCTCTCTCTACCAAACCTTATTAACCTATAAAACTCTTTGACTTAGTATTCTGATAGGTTACATAATCAATAAGAAAGTAGTCCATGTTTTTAGTAAACAAATGTAAGCAACTTAGTGCGAAAATCAGTTTTACCATCAATTTAAACAGAAAAAAAGTGAAACGTGTTCTTCTCTATTACCCATTCCATATTTGCCTAAAATAATTCTCATCAACCCGCACCACTTTTAAACACGGATTAAGGACCAAAAGAGAAATCATTTAAAAACTTGTTTACTGTGGGGCGCCTGGGTGGCACAGTCGGTTAAGCGTCCGACTTCAGCCAGGTCACGATCTCGCGGTCCGTGAGTTCGAGCCCCGCGTCAGGCTCTGGGCTGATGGCTCGGAGCCTGGAGCCTGTTTCCGATTCTGTGTCTCCCTCTCTCTCTGCCCCTCGCCCGTTCATGCTCTGTCTCTCTCTGTCCCAAAAATAAATAAACATTGAAAAAAAAATTAAAAAAAAAAACAAAAAAAACTTGTTTACTGTGTGTATAAATTTAATTATGTTAGGGATAATTTTTCTCCCTTAAAAATATAAAACCTGAGATCAACTACCAGCATGACAGAACGAGGAGTTTTTACAAACCCACCTCCTGAGCAAACTTAAGAAAGTTATAAAAAACCAACCATGTAAAGTTGGTTTTGGAAATGGTTCTAAAGACATACAGCATATGAAGAAACATCTATTCAAGAAAATACACTAAAATTCGTTAGAAACAACATAAGTCTGATATCTAAGCCAAGATCACGCCCACTTCATTCTTCCTAACTCAGCAAGACAGAAACTGCAGACTACTGAAGGCAAAAAACATAGCAAGGCTCCCTTCTCCCCAAAGCTCTCTCAGTTGGAGGGCAATTTTCCGAAGAGGGGTAGGATGGCAGCATTTCTTAACTTGCTCCCACCTACCCATTGCTGAGGCTAAGTTCTGGGCAAGTGAATCTGAGAAGTAGGGGTTCCCTTCTTCTGCTCAGCCACCAGTGGTTGGCCAGAGACTCTATCTTACATGTGTGGGACTGCTGAGAATGCTGGGGCCTCAACTGCTCTTGCTTACCTGACCGTTAAGGCACTGCTGTCATGCTGGGAGAGGCAAGCTGTAAATACTTGAGGCTACTGCCTCCATGCTTTACCTGCCAGGTCCTTACCTAAACACTTCAGGACATGCTAGGTAAAGCCAGTTTTGAGTGGGGGGAGGGGGGTGGGGGGTGGAAAAGACTGCTTGGGATTCTTTCTCTCCCTCTTTCTCTGCTCCTCAATCCAGCTAATCGCTAACTTAATAAACAAGCAAATAACAATATGCCTGTGAGAGGGGAGGGAAAGAGGGACCAGTACCAAGAGTACTACATTATTTAAAATGTCCAATTTCAAAGAAAAACGTTAAGACATGAAAAGAAAAGTATGATCCAAGACCTATGTACCAGAAAAAAAGCAAGAAACAGAATAAAGTACCTATCAGAGTCATCAGATGTTATATTAAACAAAGACTTAATGGTAGCCAGTATGCTCAAACAAGTAAAGGAACCATAATTAAAGAATGTTCAATGGTAGCCAACTACGTTCAAACAAGTAAAGGAACCATAATTAAAGAAGTAAAGGAAGGTACAATAACAATGTCATATCAAATAGAGAGTATCAATAAAGACAGATGTGATAAAAACAAACAAAAAGGAAATCCGTAAATTCATTATATACAATGCCTGAAATGAAAAAAATCACTAGAAGGGCTCAACAGATCTGAAGTGGAAGAAAACAGCAGCACATCTGAAAACAGGCTGACAGAGATTATGCAATCCAAAGAACAGCGGGGGGAAAAGGAGACAAATGAACAGAACCTCAGAGAAATGTAGGATAACAATAAGTACAACATACCCATATGTGAGTCCCAGGAGAGAAAGGGCTGAAAAAATATTTGATGAAATAATGCCCGAAAACTCCCAAATTAATTGAAAAACATTAATCTACGTATCCAGAAAACTCAATGGATACCAAGTAGAATGAATATAAGGAGATGAAAAAACAGACACATCACAGTAAAAATGCAGAAAACCAAATACAAGGAGAAGACTCTTGAAAGCAGCAAGAAAAAAAGGACTCATCTCTCACAAAGGACCAGAACAAGATTAACAGCAGAAACTTCTCAGCACAATGAAGAACAGAAGGCAGTGCGTTGGCATATTCATAGAAAAACACTTGTTAGCCAAGAATATATTTATCCAGGAAAGTTATCATTCAATAAAGACATTCCCAGAAAAAGAAAAACTGACACAATGTGTTGTTAGCAGATCCGCTTTGTTAAGTGTCCGACTTGATTTCAGCTCAGGTCATGATCTCACGGTTTGTGAGATCAAGCCCCATGTCTGGCTCTGCACTGACAGCACAAAGCCTGCTTGGGATTCTTTCTCTCCCTCTTTCTCTGCTCCTCCCCTGCTCTCTCTCAAAAAAAAAACAAAACCATAACCCAAAAAAAAACTTTAAAAATAATTGAAGAATTCTTTTTCTATTAAATGATTTAAAGGTAAAATCAACATGTATATATTGAATTGTTAAGTCTATAATATATAGAAATGTTTGCCAATAATTTGCCAATAATACCACAAAGTAGGTGGGTAGGAGCAAAGTTGTACTGAGCTAAGGCAGTAACTCCAATGGTAACCTGAATCCAGAGGAACCAATAAAAGGTACCAGAAATGATAAATGATGAGATTAATATAACAACTATAAATAAATACTTGCTCCTTTTGTCTAGAAATTGCACGATTGTCCCTGCCCTGAGCCTCACAAACAAATAACCTATCAACTATACTCACTATAGCACTCCTACTAATTTGTCTCTAAGCTTCTTTGTACGTCATAAAACTATATTAATAACTATAATGTGTATTGTTGGGTTCATAACATTTGTAGACTATACCACAAAAAAGAGGGAAAATGGAATAAAGGCATACAGGAGTAATAGTTCTACATCTCACTGGAATTCAGTATAAATCTGAAACTTATTCTATTAACTTAATATGGAAATATTAAATATTAAATATTGAGCCCTAGCAACCACTAAGAAAATAACAAAAAAAAGAGAGAAAAATATAAATTATAGAAAAAGAAATCATCAAATAAACTGAAATGTTATGTTAGAAAATAAGCACTGAATGCAAAACTAAAGGAGTAGAAAAACAAGAAATGAGACTATTGAAAACAAAAAGCATAATGAAAGACACAAATCCAACTATATCAAGAACAGTAAAGGTGAATGGATTAACCAATCGATTAAGCAACCCAATCAATAGGTAGAAATTTTTCAGAATGAATAAAAAAAGATCTAACTATGCAGTCTGTAAGAGACAAAGTTGAACCTCAATGACACAAGATTTAAAATAAAAAGATGGAAAAAGGTGTATCATGTAAGCAACAAAAAAAGGTGACATACTATGCTAATTTCAGATAAATTTCTACTTTAATAGAAAACAAAAACACATAAAGCAAAAAATGACAGAAATGAGAAGAGACATAGACAATTCAAAAACAATAGTTGAGGGACCCCTGGGTAGCTCAGTCAGTTAAAGCATCTGACTGTGGATTTCAGCTCAGGTCATGATCTCCCTGCTTAGGATTTTTGCTCTCCTTTTCTCTCACTCTTTCAAAATAAACTTTAAAACGAAACAAAAATAATAGTTGAGACTTTAATGTCTCACTTTTAATAATGCATAGAACAACATAAAGATCTGCAAAAAAGAAACAGAAGACATAGACAACACTATAAACCAACCAGACCTAATACACATCTATAGAATATCTCAACCAAAATATACATTCTTCTCAACTGCACATAAAACATTCTGCAGGATAGACCACATGTCAGGCCATTAAACAAATCTCAATAAATTCAAAAGGAATGAAATAATACCAATTATTTCTCAATAACAATGGAATGACATTAGATATCAAATATAGGGGGCACGTGGGTGGCTTAATCGGTTAAGTGTTCGACTTCAGCTCAAGTCATAATCTCACAGTTCGTAGGTTTGAGTCCTGCATAGGGCTCTGTGTTAATCAGAGCCTGGAGCCTGCTTCAAATTCTGTGCCTCCCTCTCTCTCTGCCCCTCCCCACCCACCCCACCTCCCCGCTCAAAAATAAACATTAAAAAAAAAAAGACATAAATTTGGGAATTTCACGAATATATGGAAATTAACACATTCCTAAATAACCAGTGAGTCACAGAAGAAATCAAAAGGGAAATTAGAAAATACCTGGAAGTGAATGAAAATGAAGAAACAATATACCAAAACCTAAGGGATGCAGTTAAAATATCTGCAGGGAAATTAACAAGCATAAATGCCTATATTAAAATGAAAGAAAGACCTCCAATTAACTTAACCTCCCACCTTAAGACAATAAAAAAGAACAGCAAACTAAACCTAAAGCTAACAGACGGAAGGATTAGTAAAGGAGCAGAAATTAAGAAAATGAAAAATACAAAAAAAAAAACAAACCCAATGAGACCAAACAGCTGGTTCTTTGAGAGCAACAAAATTGACAAACGTTTGGCTAGATGAAAGATTCAAATTATTAGAATGAAAAATCAAAGACGGACATTAGAATGAAAAATCAAAGACTCCACCTTATGGAAATAAATTGGATTACAAAGTAATATGATGAACAACTGTGTACAAGTAAATTAGGTAACCTAGATGAAATGGACTAATTTCTAAGAAAGCAAATCAATGAAACGAATTCAAGAAGAAATAAACAATCTTGAAAAGACCTATAAAACTGACTTAGTAATCATAAACTACCTACAAGGAAAAGCCGAGGCCCAGGTGCCAAATTCTTCCAATTAAAAAAAAATAATAACATGAAAAGATGCTCAACGTCGCTCATCAGGGAAATACAAATCAAAACCACACTCAGATATCACCTCACGCCAGTCAGAGTGGCCAAAATGAACAAATCAGGAGACTACAGATGCTGGAGAGGATGTGGAGAAGCGGGAACCCTCTTGCACTGTTGGTGGGAATGCAAATTGGTGCAGCCGCTCTGGAAAACAGTGTGGAGGTTCCTCAAAAAATTAAAAATAGACCTACCCTATGACCCAGCAATAGCACTGCTAGGAAGTTACCCAAGGGATACGGGAGTACTGATGCATAGGGGCACCTGTACCCCAATGTTTATAGCAGCACTCTCAACAATAGCCAAATTATGCAAAGAGCCTAAATGTCCATCAACTGATGAATGGATAAAGAAATTGTGGCTTATATACACAATGGAGTACTACGTGGCCATGAGAAAGAATGAAATATGGCCCTTTGTAGCAACATGGATGGAACTGGAGAGTGTGATGCTAAGTGAAATAAGCCATACAGAAAAAGACAGATACCATATGGTTTCACTCTTATGTGGATCCTGAGAATTTTAACTGAAACCTATGGGGGAGGGGAAGGGAAAAAAAAAAAAAGAGGTTGGAGTGGGAGAGAGCCAAAGCATAAGAGACTCTTAAAAACTGAGAACAAACAGGGCTGATGGGGGGTAGGAGGGAGGGAAGGGTGGGTGATGGGTATTCAGGAGGGCACCTTTTGGGATGAGCACTGGGTATTGTATGGAAACCAATTTGACAATAAATCTCATATATTGAAAAAAATAAAAAATAAAAATAAATAAAAAAAATAATACCAGTTCTTCAAAAACTCTTCAAAAAACAGAAGAGAAGGGGAACACTTTCAAACTCATTATGAGGTCAGCATTAATCTGTTACCAAACTCAAAGACATCAAAAGAAAACTACAGACATATATCTCCTGTGAATGTGAATGCAGAAATCTTGTGCAATATACCAGCAAACTGAATCCAGCAACACATAAAAAAAAAATAATAATAATCCCCCTGGCAGGATTTACCCAAGAATCCAAAATTGGTGAAAACCAATTAATCTAATATACTGTTATCAGAATAAATACAAGATAGAATAAAAAATAACCCCATGATTATCTGAATAGGTACATAAAAAGCATTTGACAAAATACAACAATCTTTCATGATAAAAACACTCAACAAACTAGGTACAGAAAGAAACTTCCTGAACTTGTTAAAGGACACTTACCAAAACCCAAAGCTAACATCATTGTTAACAGACAAGGCATGGACATTCTCCCTCTAACTTAGGGAAACAACAAGCATATCTGCCCACTATTAATACAGTACTCAAGGGTTTAGACAGAATGATTAGGCAAAACAACAACAAAACAAAAAGACCTAAAATGCATTCACACTGGGAAGAGGCAAGTAAAACCATCTCTATTTGCAGACACAACAGGGCCCTGTATACAGAAAATAAAGTGTATAATTCATACTTGAAAAACAATAAATTACTAATTAAAGAATACCTAAATAAGAGGGAAAATATGCTATGTTCATGATTGAAACACTTATTATGTTAAGATAGCAATATTCTCCAAACTGATCTATAGATTCATGTGCAAGCCATCTGAGAAACCCAGCTGACTTCTTTGTAAAAACTGACAAGCAGATAATCAAATTCATGAGGAATTTTAAGGATCCCAGAACAGCCAAAACAATCTTGAAAAAGAAGAACAAAGCTGGAGAACTCCTAAGTCTACTTTTTTGAAACTTAACTACAAAGATACGGTAAATGAAGACAATATGATACTGGCATTGGGACAGACACAGAGGTCAATAGAATGGAAGTGAGAGTCCAGAAATAAACCTATGTCTATGATCATCTGAGGTTTGATAAGGATGACAAGATTATTTAAAGAGGGAAGAATTTCCCAACAACCAGGGTTAGGACAAGAATGGAGCTGGATCCTTATACCACATACAAAAATTAACTGAAAATGGATCAAGGGCCTAAATATAAGGGCTTAAACAATAAAACTCTTAGAAGAAAACACAGGGGTACATCTTCATGATCTTGATGTTGGCAATAGTTTCTTTTTTTTGTTTGTTTTTTAATGTTTATTTATTTTTGAGAGAGCAGAGAGAGTGAACAAGAAGAGACGGGAGGTGGGAAGAGCAGGGTGTGTGTGTGGATAGAACAGAGGATCTGAAGCGAAGTCTGTGCTGACAGCAGAGCCTGATGTGGGACTTGAATTCATGAACCGTAAGGTCACGACCTGTGCCTAAGTCAGACACTTAACTGACTGAGCTACCAGGTGCCCCTGGCCATAGTTTCTTATATAGGACACCAAAACCATGAGTTACAAGAAAAAAAAAAAATTGATTAATTGGATTACATCAAACTAAAACCTTTTGTACTACAAAGGACACTATCAAGAAAGTGAAGACAAGGGGCGCCTGGGTGGCGCAGTCGGTTAAGCGTCCGACTTCAGCCAGGTCACGATCTCGCGGTCCGTGAGTTCGAGCCCCGCGTCAGGCTCTGGGCTGATGGCTCAGAGCCTGGAGCCTGTTTCCGATTCTGTGTCTCCCTCTCTCTCTGCCCCTCCCCCGTTCATGCTCTGTCTCTCTCTGTCCCAAAAATAAATAAACGTTGAAAAAAAAAAAAAAAAAAGTAAAGACAAGACAGAAAATGGGAGAAAAATATTTGGAAATCAAGTATAAAGAACTCATAACTTAGAAATAAAAAGAAAACTCAATTTCAATTTGAGCAAAAGAGCTGAAGACATTTCTCCAAAGAATATACAAATGGCCAATAAGCACATAAAAAGAGGGGTGCCTGAGGGCTCAGTCGGGTGAGCGTCAACTTTGGCTCAGTTCATGATCTCACAGGCTGTGGGTTTGAGCCCCCGTCTCAGGCTCTATGATGATAGCCTGGAGCTTGGAGCCTGCTTCAGATCCTGTGTCTCCCTCCATCTCTGCCCCTTCCTTGCTTGCACTCTGTCTCTCTCTCTCAAAAATACATAAGCATTAAAAATAAATAAAAAATGGGGCGCCTGGGTGGCTCAGTCGGTTAAGCGTCCGACTTCAGCTCAGGTCACGATCTCGCGGTCCGTGAGTTCAAGCCCCTCATCGGGCTCTGGGCTGATGGCTCAGAGCCTGGAGCCTGCTTCCGATTCTGTGTCTCCCTCTCTCTCTGTCCTTCCCCCATTCATGCTCTGTCTCTGTCTCAAAAATAAATAAATGTTAAAAAAAATAATAAAAATAAATAAATAAATAAATAATAAAATTTAAAAAAGCACACAGAAAGATCTTTGACAGTATTTAGTCATCATGGAAATATAAATCAAGACCACAACGAGATACCATTATACATCAAAAGTAATAAAAAGTCAGGTATTAAGGGTTGATGAAGATGTAAAGAAATCAAAACCCTCATACACTGCTACTGGCAATGTGAAATGGTGCAGACACTTGAGAAAACAACCTGGCAGTTCTTTAAATGGTCATACAGTATCCATAGGACCCAGCAATTTCACACCCAAGAGAAACGAAAACATATGTCCACACAAAAACTTAGACATGGATGCTTACAGGCACATTATTCATAATAGCCCAAAGGTGGAAACAGTCCAAGGATAAATAAAACATAGTGTATCTGTACAAGGGAATGCTATTCAATCATAAAAAGAAATGAAGTGCTGACATATCCAACATGCTTAAACCCTGAAAACATTATGCTAAGCCAGACACAAAAGACCACATACCACATGATGATTCAATTTAACGAAATTTTCAGAATAGGCAAATCTATAGAGAGCAGATCAGTAGTTGTTTAGGACTGAGGGTATGGAAAGATAGGGTGGGATGACAAAAGTTTCCTTTTCCTTCTGAGGTGATGAAAATCTTCTGAAATTGTGGTGATGGTGAATATACTAAGTCACTGAGTATAGTGTGTAAATACTATCTCAATAAAACTGATGAAAAAAGAAACACATGCAATATGTAAACCCTGTAGTGAAAAAAAAAATAGCACTTCAGTACACTGTAGGTAAAAATATTCTGCCCTAGCAAATTCCCTTAAATACAGACAAGTTATGGAATGAATAAACTGGCAACGGCTTTTCCATCATGAGTTATGTAAGTATGAATGGAACCACAACATTTAGCATTTACTGCCACACTTTCCAGTGTACACAGAAAACAAAACTTAACAGCTGTCAGAAGTTTCAATAAAGACTACCATCCTTTAAAGTGCTTCTCAAGGAAAAGGTTATCTATGTTACTAATAATTATTCCTAAAGAAAATAATGCGTGTGTGTATGGAAAGAAGAGGTAGGCAAGCATTTAATAGTTTCTCATGGCTAAAGGTAGTGAAATAGAAAATATAAAAGGCTCTAAGTCAGAGCTAGTCACAACTCAAATGAATAATACCGATGCAATCTTTGTCAAGGTTAAAATCCCAAGCTTCACTTCATTATGTGTTTTTAAAAAAGGGGAAGGACAGAATGAAAGAGGCAACTTTATCCAGTTTAATACTGTTAGACTCAATAAAGCCAACTTTTTTTGAAACCTTACCATCACTAACACTCCCCCCAACTTCCCACACAAGTCTGTCCATTTTAGTTCCTCAGTCTCCACCATGTGAACCCTTCTATTACCATCCTCCTTCTGACTCACTCCCGAAAGAGTAAGAGTCTCCTTAAATTGACAAACTTGCGTCTACTATGCTATCTCTTCCAATATCCTTCAAACACTGTAACAATACAGTAACTTCCGATCAGATCAATCCCTCCCTCAAAAATAAACATTATAAAAACTAACACCCAAACTAAATGCAAGCAAACCAATCAGCCAACCAACTCATCTTCAAACATATGTTCTACCATTGTTTTCACATGTTTAGATTGAGACCCAATATACTCAAATGTATATTTTAATTATCTTCCATGATTAACTTCAATACTTTTAAAAATTTTACTCTTTAACTGAAATGTTCTGGGCCTGCTGCACATTGCTGCTCCTCCAGTGGTAAATATTCCTTAAATGAATACTACTCTTTCTTCAAGGTTCCTTTGAAAGTTTAAATTATCTTCCTAATTAGATGCCATCTCTAATAGCTCAGACATAATTTCTTCTTCCTCTGTGCTACAAATGCACTTTACTTACATCTTTACTAAAATACTTATACTATCCTGCCTTTTATTTGAATTATCTGCTTTCTGCTGTTCACCAAAAGATGTAAGCACAGATTTTGCGTGTGGCCAATGAATGCTTATTAAATTGGGATCCAAGTGTGACAATACTTAAAAAACAAATCTTATAATTACTAATGAAGATGGTAATTTATCAAAATGGTAAAAACAAACTGAATATCCTTAAGAAGTTCTTGAGTGGGATTAATCACAGATCACTCACAAAAACACCCATTACAAACCCATGAACTTAATTGTTTCTCCAAAACAAATGCTTCAGTATCTCCAAATTCATTTACATTTATCAGGAATAACTTCCAATCCGAAAGCTTAATTCCTACATGTTTTATTCACAGGTGGGAAAAAGAAGTTAATGACAAGAAAATCATAATGGTAAACCTCATGAGAATGCAGATACCGTCTTATGAAAACTATTCATTTTTAAAAATAAAGAAAAATATACATGGAAACACAAAATATCTTGCCTGAGGTTACACACTGACAGAAAATATAACAGACGGAATGGCTAACTTAATTTCAAGACAGTCACTCACATAACAAGTTAACAAAATCTTCCTTGATTTTATATACAAATAATCTTTCCAAAATATTTATATAAATAATGACCAAAGTAAACTTCATTACTGTCTTCCTTTAGAGGGAATAAGTAAATCTAGCTCTTCTAATACTTCAAATCTTCATTTCTCTATTATATACCTGAATCAAATCTCTATTATATACCTGAATTCTTCAAATCTCTATTATATACCTGAGTCAAAATTCTAATTTTCAGTGTCAGAAGATAATTTTTTCTAATATTCAGGTTAAAGAGTAAAATTATAAAAAGTACTAATGAATTCAGAGAAGACATGCATATTATAATGAAATTAAAATTTGTGGTTGTTAGGAAAACAACCACAGCACTTTAAGGATAAAATTTAAGATAATTCAAAACCTTAATTCCTCATGGTAGAATTTAATACAGCTTCTCTTAAAGTAATGCTATCTCTACTTTGATCAATTTCATGAGTCTGAAAAAACTTCACGAAAAATTTATATATGATTCTACCTTAAGGGAAATGGCTTACCTTGACATTTGACTTTTTGGAGAAATTTACCACTACTCCCCAGCCAAAATCATCTCCTTCATTCTTTACCTAAAAAGAAAAGGAAGCAAGTAAACAAGAACATTTATGTCAAAAGGCAATTGTAGACTTCCATGCCCATGTTATATATAGGCTAAGAAAACTTTGAGTTTTCCTGGTAAAATATTTGTTGAAAGATCACTATTAAACATGAGTAAAAGGTTATTAGCCTTAAAGAAAGAAATGACCACCAAATTTCACAGGCCTCTAGAATAGCAATAGGAATCTCTCAACTGGCAATCAAATTTTTAAAATGATACGATGCATATGTTTTGAAAATATCTGAAATCTTTCTATATTTTATAGCTAATGACTTCAACCAGTTCTTAAAACTACCTACAAAACCGCTTCTATTTTTTGATTACTGGAAATATTTTATTTCCAAAAGTGTCTACTTCAATTTATATACCCCAAGATGAAAATCAGTGTAGATTAAAAGGTCTTCACCCATGACCCTACCCCCAATCAATCCCATGTGAAATGTGTAAAAACAACATAATTAATATAGATCAAGTCTTGTAGCAGGAAGCATTTCTACAAGAAAAAAAAAAAATTAAGGGGCGCCTGGGTGGCTCAGTCGGTTGAGTGTCTGACTTAGGCTCAGGTCATGATCTTGTGTTTCAGTTCATGAGTTTGAGCCCTGCGTCAGGCTCTGTGCTGACAGCTCAGAGCCTGGAGCCTACTTCGGATTCTATGTCTCCCTCTCTCTCTGTCCCTCTGCCACCCCTCTCAAGAAGTAAACACTAAAAAATTAAAAACAAAAAATTAAAATCTTGATCCAAAAAATATTAAATACTGAAACATCCAAATAATTTATAAAAAAATGACATACCTTTACCAAACGACCTGGCTGTAGAAATGGTAAGCAGTATTTTGGTTTGTGAATATATTCTTCAATTTCTTTTCCCAGTTTGGCAAGCTGCTGTCTAATCTTATAATAGATGACAACACTTTCCTCATTTGGTATTACTATTTTATTATACTGTTCTTCTGAGTTCTTTACCTCTGTAAATAAAACACATACAAAATATTTAAAAAATATACTTACATAAATTTTATAAAAGATACCTCTGTTTTCCTACTACAAATGTGGAAAAGAAAGTCAGCCTGCATTGATAACTGTAAGTCATCCTGTGTATTTTCTCCTTTCTACATTAAGGTGCCACATTAAAGTTCCTCAACTCACTAACTGTCAATCCTCAAAGTGAGTCTGAATTGGCAGACATGTGATAAACTGTTTCACTCCTATGGATGTGGGAAGGGGGTTACTTATACTAGGCCTATCCTGCTCAATACAGCACTGTCCTGTAAAACTTTCTGTGATGGTAGAAATGTACTTTGTCAGCCTTTTCCAATATATTGCCAGCAGACACTAGCCATATGTGGCTATTTAAATTAAAATTAATTCAAAATTAAATATTTAGTTCCTCAATAGCACTAGCACCATTTCAAATTCTCAACTGCCATATGCGGTTACTGACTGACTTCTGTACTTGAATAGCACAGATATAGAACATTTCCACCACTGTGTAAAGTCCCACTGGATAGAACTATTTTGGATCTTTTAAATAATATGCTGCTTTCACTTTCAGCAAGAATCCAGTTTGCAACTGACATCAGACTTTTACCACCACCAGGGTGTAGGTCGCTAAAACTGAGGACTGGCAATTCAACTACAGTTCTTTCTCTACTGAGTCAGTGGCCAAAACAGAGGCCCCTTTCCAGAAGTGTCCTCTTAATCTAACCATCTGATACCATTCCCTGCTCTGATTCTTGCACCTAGTGCTGACTTCCCTTCTTCACTCATTTCATTACACCTCCATCCCATTGTGAACAAACACTATTTCAACTGGGGTAAAATACACAAACCATAAAACTCACCATTAATACATTTACTACATTCACAACATATGCAACTATCACCACCATTCACTTCTAGAATATTTTCACTCCTCCAATTGGAAACTCCATACTCATTAAGTAAACACTCCTCATTCCCTCCTTCCCTTAGTCCTTGACAACCTTTCTGTCTGTATGGATTCTAGATATTTCACATATATGTAATCACATATATGTGCCCTTTGTGTTTGGCCTCCCTCACTGAGCATGTTTTCAAGGTTTAACCACCCTGTAGCACAGCATGTATCAGTACTTCACTCCTTTTTATGACTGAATATTATTCCACTATATGAGTATACCATTTTGGTGATCTGTTTATCAGTTGATGGACATTTGGATTATTTCCACCTTTTGGCTACTGTGAATAGTGTTGTCATGAACATTCATGCACAAGTTTTTGTTTGAAAATACTTTTCTGTTTTTGGTTATATACCCAAGAGTGCAAGTGTTGGATATTATAATAATTCTATATTTAACTTGTTGAGGAAGTGAACTATTTTCCACAATTACCATACCGTTTTGTTAATTATCTTAAAAAACAAAACAAAACAAAACAAAAAAAACGGGGCACCTGGGTGGCTCAGTTGGTTAAGCATCTGCTTCAGGTCGGGTCATGATCTCACAGTTCATAGTTCAAACCCCACGTTGAGCTCTGTGCTGACAGCTGAGAGACTGCAGGCTGCTTCAGATTCTGTCTGTCTCTCTCTGCCCCTCCCCTGCTCACACACACTCTCTCTCTCAAATATAAATAAAACACTAAAAACAATTTAAAAAACAAAAAACAAAAAAACCCAAAACCTATCCTAGTGAGTGTGAAGTGGCATCTCTATGTGGTTATGACTGGCATTTACCTAATAACTAATGATATTGAGCATCTTTTTGTGTGCTTGTTGGCTAATGGTTTATCCTCTTTGTGGAAAAATGTCTATTCAAACATTCTGTCCATTTAAAAATTACATTATTTGTCTTTTCTGTTTGTGAGTTATTGAAAGTTCTTTACGTATTCTGGATATTAGACCCTTACGAGATATGTGATTTGCAAATTATTTTCTCCCATTCTGTGGACTTTACTTTTTACTTTATTTACTAGTGGTGTCTATGAAAGCATAAAAGTTTTTAATTTTGATGAAATCAAAATGTATTCACTTTTCCTTTTGTTGCTTCCACTTTCATTGTCTTATATAAGAAATGACTGCCAAATACAAGGTTATGGGGATTTATATCTATGTTTTCTTCTAAGAGTTTTATGGTTTCAGCTCTTCTTTCAGGATTTTCATTTAATTGTAGTTAATTTTTGTATATGGTGCATCTGTTTCATTTTTTAAATGTTTGTTTATTTTTGAGAGAGAACGCGAGCAAGGGAGGGGCAGAGAGAGAGAGACACAGAATCTGAAGCAGTCTCCAGGTTCTGAGCTGTCAGCACAGAGCCCGACACGGGGCTCAAACTCACAAACCATAAGATCATGACCTGAACCGAAGTCAGATGCTTAACCGACTCAGGTACCCAGGCGCCCCTCATTTTTTACCTGTGGCTATCCCACTGCTCCAAGAGCATGTGTTGAAAATCAAATGATGAACAAACTGAGGGTTGATGGGGGGTGGGAGGGAGGGGAGGGTAGGTGATGGGTATTCAGGAAGGCACCTTTTGGGATGAGCACTGGGTGTTGTATGGAAACCAATTTGACAATAAATTTCATATATTGAAAAAAAAAGTGAGTCTATTTAAAAACCTAAGTTTTGTTTGTTTTGTTTTTCAAAAAAAAGAAAAAGAAAAAAGAAAATCAACTGATAACAGGTGTATGGATTTACTTCTAGACTCTCGATTCTATTCCATTGATCAAACTCTCTATGTAATCTGCATGTTTTAATTTCTTTATCCACAAAGTGAAGATAACAAGAGCACCCATTCTCCACAAGACTAATTAAAGATTAACTGACAAAAGATACGGGAGGAACTTAGCTAAGAGTATAGCACACAGTACACACTCAGGGAGGATATTACAAGTTTCATTATTATTTTTATTATCATCTTCAACATTCTCACAGACTGTTCCCTCAAATTTCTGGTCTTCTGCATTTCCTTAGGCATAATACATCATCTTAAGTTATTTTTAAATAAACTGCATAGCTTCTTATAAGAACTGTACTACATTCAATGAAGACTAGAAGCAATTCTTACCACATATATGGCAATAAATATTATTAAAAAAAATATAAAACTATAAAAGAATATTTGACAGACTAAAGTGAATAAGCAGTTTTATAAGAGGCAGGGGGCGCCTAGATGGCTCAGTCAGTTAAACATCCGACTCCTGATTTCAGCTCAGTTTGTGGTCTCACAGTTCATGAGTTCGAGCCCCAGGTCAGGCTCCACACTGACCATGCAGAACCTGCTACGATTCATTCATTCTCTCTCTCTCTCTCTCTCTCTCTCTCTCTCTCTCTCTCGCAGCCTCCACACTGACCATGCAGAGCCTGTTTGGGATTCTCTCTCTCTCTGTCTGGTCACCTTCCCTCTCTCCCTCTCAAAAATGATAGACTTAAAAAAAAGAAATTTTGTAAGGAAAACTACACAGAAATGTTAATCCTGCTGCCCCATTTAAAGTTACAAAGTAACACTGGTAGGCATCAATGAAACACTAAGCACTGACAGAATTTGTTTATGGAGACAATAGAGGCTTAAATATTGTTCCCCATCCTCCACTCCAAATCACTTCTGTGCTCAGACCACTTAACTAATGAATCAAAAGTCTGAGACATTTTAAGAACTCACATGCATTTTGTATCTAAGATTCTAATTACAGCCATACAGAACTTTGTAAGTGTAGGGAAACCTGAGTATAAAAAGCTGGTTTTACTACAGTGTAGCACCATAGGAAAGCCTCAGTATCTTAGGAAACAGCATGTGACAGATATTCTCATGAACTGTTAAGACAGCAACCAATTTCCTCCTTTTGAGGGAGAGGCAAGGTGGTGGTTCCAAAAATATATTAATATCCTATAATATGTGCACAGATATAGACCTGGGAGTGATGGGGAAATGGACTGCTATTCCCAGTGTTGAGCAAATTTTCTAAAAGATTAAAGTTTAAATGGCTTTACTGATCTGTATAGCAATGCTATCAGTAATTAAAACTACTAAATGAGCACTTAACATAAATTATCTCATTTAATTCTTATGAACTGGATGAATTAGATATTATCCAAGTGGCTGATATGAGCAAACTTAAGGCTCAGATAGTCTTGAATCAAACCCATATTTAACTTCACAACTCTTGCTATTAACCATTGCGTTATCTATTAATGACACTAAACAAAAGATTAAAATTGATTTAGCATTTTGCCTTTCAGTATAAGAACAGTGAAATCCTAGAAGTTTTTCTCTATAGCCCACTGGAAAATCTAATGTGGACTCAGTAAATCAAAATGAAAAACATCTCATGTATGCCAGCCATCTAAGTTTGCAAACCACAAGAAGGTATAAAGATTAATTCTATACTTCAAAGACAACAGTCTCCATTTTCATTTGGATATATTTAATATGATGAAAATAATACCAGCTCTCTTGAAAAGGTTCTAGCAGTATCAATAGCAAAAGAAATTATACCCTTCTTAGTAATAACTGAAAATGAGAACAAACTGCATTTAAGATGTATTCTGCAATTTTAAAGCACACAGCACCGCATTTATCACCTAAAACCAACTTCTCCTACACCAACATGACTCTTGGGTCATACCACTCAGTCCTGCAGACTGTAGCAAAGGTGGTACAATTCTGTCATCAATTCTTTTTCAGTACTTAAATTTCTACCTCTTTCACATTAAACTTTTCTACTCAACACTTAATCTTTTTATTAGTATCAAAAGGTCAGGAAAAAAGAGGTCTTTCTCCTTTAAAAACATAGGTAGGGAAAGCAGGGATAATTCAAGTACAGGAAGAATCCAGTGTATGTATAGTAGCAATACCAGGAGTTGCAGATTATGTTATTTACAATCCCTTTAAAAGGCAAGTCAGTCAGAACCACCCTGAAAATAACAGCAGCTAGGGCTCAGAGAGACAGAGAACAGGGGATTGAGAAATGATGGTAATGTTTAAGTTCACGGAGTAGGTAGCAGAGACTTTGTCAAAGTCATATTTAATAATCTGAGTCCAGTGAGAAGTCATAAAAAGGGGTTTAAATAAATGGGAAAATACTGAGTTCTCACTCTATCCCCCACCATATCTGGCATACTTTCTAAGGAATTATAAAAGAATAATATAAAGTGAAATTAAAAAGAATTTGCTGGTTGTTAGAATACAGTATTTTTATAAAGAAAAAACATGAAAGGTTGGTGCACCAATGTGCCTATTTCTCTTGGTTATTCAGTAACTAAACCAATCTAACTAATGGCTGTGTATGTGTGTATATAATTATCCCATTCATGCATGACCTAGCGGTAACTGTTTAGTAGGAATATTTAAAAAAAAAAATCTTTGGGGCGCCTGGGTGGCTCAGTCAGTTAAGCGTCCGACTTCAGCCAGGTCACGATCTCGCGGTCCGTGGGTTCGAGCCCCGCGTCAGGCCCTGGGCTGATGGCTCAGAGCCTGGAGCCTGTTTCTGATTCTGTGTCTCCCTCTCTCTCTGCCCCTCCCCCGTTCATGCTCTGTCTCTCTCTGTCCCAAAAATAAATAAACGCTGAAAAAAAAATGAAAAAAAAAATCTTTTATGTTTATTTATGAGAGAGAAGGAGAGACAGAGCATGAGTGGGGGAGGGGCAGAGAGACAGGAAGACACAGAATCCGAAGCAGGCTCCAGGCTCTGAGTTGTCAGCACAGACCCTAATTTGGGCTCGAACCCATGAACCATGGATCATGACCTGAGGCAAGGTCGGACACTTAACTGACTGAGCCACCCAGGCACCCCAGTAGGAATATTTTAAAGTTTAATTCTTTTTATTTAAAATATTAAGCTGGCTTGTAACCGTATATGTGTTTCAAAAGCAGCATCGGAAATTTCTACATATGAAGCAAAATTAATGAATGTCCTAATCTGATAAAAATACTTCCTTAATTTACATCCAAATCCACAATGTACTTAAATCTTACTGATACTGTTTTTTATTCTATTATTATATATAATTACTTTGCAGGAGAAAGATTTATAACCCCTTTAAAAATATGCTTCCTTGACAAAAGAGAATCATTATTCTCTTTGCTAAGGTCATAATTATTCACCAAGACAAATGGCATCAAATACTTAACAAGAGAATAATAAATATAATCTGAAATTACATACATTTGCCATTAATTTTATAAGGTGTATTTTAAAAATTCAAGTTTTGTTTGTGGTATTTAAAGTAAAGGTAAGTCTTAAAACCAGCCAGCTCAGGGGCACCTGAATGGCTCAGTTGGTTGGGCATCTGCCTTCAGCTCAGGTTGTGATCTCAAAATTTTGAGGGGGATCTCTCTCCCCCTCAAAATAAATAAACATTAAAAAACTTTCCCAAAAAATAAAAAATAAAAAACCAACCAGCTCAAGTTTCTTTAATCACCTTTTTTTCAGCCTTGTATTTTTCAGAGAAGTTACTGAATCTATTCTTACCACATTAAAAAAAGAATGACCTATGACTTAATAAAAACAGCTTAGCTCAGCAGCACGACTCCAAGATTCTAATCCTAATTATGCCACCAATCAAACGTATACCCACAGATATTGAGTTAAACTTCCCTAGACCTTTATGTATTCTTAGGCCTTTATTTTTTTTTTTCAGTCTTCAAATATTTTCATTAGAAGGTCATGTGTTGCCTTCATTTATTTTATTTCTAATTACTGTACATTTACTTTTATGAAAACAAAGCCTGAATTTTCTAATACAAAAAAAAAAAAAACACCCTAAAAATTGTTTCAGGAACGCAGAGAAATATCCAACTTACATAGTGAAAATGTACACCATAAATACTGCTGCAGTGCAGTCATATCTGCATTGCCCTTATTTATTAATTATCTTGTCTGGGATGTCTGGGTGGCTCAGTCTGTTAAGCGCCTGACTCTGGATTTCGGCTAAGAGTCACTGTGGATTTCTCACAGTTCAGGAGACTGCGCCCCCACATTAGGCTCTGAGCTGTCAGCACAGAGTCTGCTTGGGATTTTCTCTTTCTGCCCCTTCTCCACTTACACACACCTGTGTGCTCTTTCTCTGCATAAATAAATACATAGTCTTAAAAAACTATCTTGTCTGAAAACATAGAATATAAAGAACAATTACGAAAAACAGACATTTACAGATACTTCTAAAGTATTACTCAGAATAGTCTGTTGGCACTGGATAGCCAATCATAGCACAGCCACAGTAGCAGGATACGCATATGCCCTTTGGTTCATACCACTGTGCATTATTTGGAATATTACTTCCATATTGCTAAGTGCTATCATAACCATTCTGGTAAGTGCCCATTGGATTACCAGTCCTAAAACTGGTAAAGAGACACAAAATTACTTCCAAAGTTCCCACAGGTGTTAACTGCAGCACTATAAATACCATTCTGACTTTTTGCCCCAAAATCTCTTAAGCAGACTACAGTAACCTCTGTCCTAATTTTACTTCTCTCTAAAGGTATTAAATCCACAACTTTTGCCCAGAGAGTATCTGTCCCAACGGTGATCCTTCATGCCTCCTCTACTCCTGGAACAACCAGAATCTCTGTCTTCAAACAACAGAAGCAAACTGGGAATAAGTGCTCTTGATTAGATTGAGGAAGCACAGACATAAGGTCACTCACTTGCTTTATTTTATTAGGTGTAAAAAAAAAGTGTATGCTGTGCCTGTTTTGTGCTGTGTACTACGAGCAGCTCTTCCAATTTAATGAACTCCTTTGAGGAGTTAGGGTAGTCATATCCAATGACAAATTTCACATCTTCCACATCTAGCCCTCTGGAGGTGACATCTGTAGCAACCAGAATAGGGGCTTTTCCATGTCTGAATTCATTTAGAACCCAGTCATACTCCTGTTGACCCTTGTCACTATGGATACCCATGGTGGGACACCTATCTCTCATTTATCTAGTAAGCTCATCACATCTTTTTTTGGTTTCAACAACAACAAAAATGGTCTTATTGTACTCCTTTCTCATGATCTCTTCTATTAGACGAGTAAGTTTTTCATCCTTTTCTGCATCATGACACACACCTACAATCTTTAACATGCTGTCTTACTTCTTTGGGCCAAGTCACACTCCACATTAGGGTTTGCCTGTCAGGTCCTATCTGATCCACAATCTTCCTTATTTGGGGCTCGAAGCCCCTATAAGCATTCCATCTACTTCATCAAGGACAAGGTAGGTGGTTCTTCTCTGACTGGTTTTCCACACTCTAAATAAAGTCTTCCAGGTAATGCAATACAGATTTCCACACCTCTCTCCAAATCACAAATATGTGGTCCCTGAGGAGCACCACCATAGATGCAAGTGGGCTTCCACTGACATGCTTTACAGTATTCAGCAGCTACTTGCTGTACATGTTAGGCCAGTTCTCAAGTTGGTGCCAGCACCAAGCAAACAAACCCATCACCTCTCTTTAGGAATGGCTGATGGATGTGGAGGAGAGCAGGCAGCAAATAAGACAATGTTTTCCTGGATCCAGTCTGTGCTGCTCCAACCATATCCAATCCACTTGGAGTTAGGATCTATCAATGACCTTGTAACAGCAGCATGTTCAATAAAATTTGATCTTACAATG
This sequence comes from Lynx rufus, assembly GCF_022079265.1. NCBI lineage: Eukaryota > Metazoa > Chordata > Mammalia > Carnivora > Felidae > Lynx > Lynx rufus. The sequence goes on along the minus strand of NW_025814823.1, from coordinate 123,800,885 downwards.
ACAACCATTACATTTGCAGGCAAGTTTGCCTCATAAAAATTCAGAACGGACTTTGGGCACTTGTGACCTCTAACTGCAATGTGTAATTTCCTTATGCCTTCTATATGTTTCCACCTCTTGTACAGTGTGCCTCACCAAACCCCACTAAAAATTTGTCTCAAATTTGGGCGGCTCATCAAGATCCCACTTCTTTTTTTGACTAGTTTTCCCCCAGAATTTCCAAACTTCTTTCCAGATAGATGCCCTGCCCTACTTCCCTCAAATCAAAGTGCACCAAACCTGTGGGTTTCTACTACTTGTTCACTGGCTGGTGACAAATATTGTTTTACAGTGATAGTCATTTTGTAAGACAATATTTGGAAAGTTATTTCCTCAGTATCTCTGGTTAAGGACATGGAATGGTATCATCCAAAACCAGATCTGCTTTGTTTGTGGCCATCAACTGGGGTTGCTGGGAACAGGACAAACAAAGGTATCTGGGGGCTCAATCTTCCAGTGATTGGCGAATGACTGGTCCCACATGGCTGGTAAAGTCTAATCAGAATCTGAAGGGGAAGCCATGGCACTTAGCAATAAGGATACGGGGATTCAGGGAGAAGGGAGTGCTAGGTCTTTAAAACAACTTGTAAAATGATCACAAAGCTCCTTCCAGTTTTATAGTTTGTAATGAAGAACCCTCTCTTACTTAAGACTTGAAAAATTAACATAAGAAGAAAAGAAAAAGAAAAAATAAATGAACACAGTTGGATGTTTTAAGCCTTTTTCCTTTAAGGCACATTATTAAAATTCATTTACTTTTGGCTACATAAAAATTGAACTGATATAAAAGTATCTCAAATTTGCCTTTATTGTTAAATGTATCATAGCACATTTATAAAATGGAAATGTTATGTAGTTATAAATATCATACTTTCAAAAAATACTGGAAATTAAATTTTAAAAAGCCAGAGCTGGTAATGAATGTAAAGTATTGACACAAACCCAAGGCACAAGGTAAATATTTAACAAAAGGTACTAAATGTAAATACCATTGTTACTTTTATAAAAACTGTATACAGTCATCTTCCCCCTTATCCACAGTTTTGCTTTCTGTAGTTTTAGTTACTTGTGTTCAAATGCATTCTGTAAACAGATGATCTGTCAGAAGGTCAATAGTAGCCTGACACTACATCACAATGCCTATGTCATTTACCTCACTTTGCCTCATCAGGTAGACATTTTATCATCACAAGAAAGGTGTGTACAGTATAATAAGATATTTGGGGGGTGGGGCGTGGGAGGTTGGGAGGGACAGAGAGAGACAAAGAGAGACAGAGAGAGAGAGAGAGAGAGAGAGAGAGGGAGACCTTATTCACGTAACCTTTATTACAATATATTGTTACAACTCTCTGTGGTTTCAGGTATCCTGTGGGAATCTTGGAACACATAACAACCGTGGTTAAGGAAGAACTAATGTACTTAATCCCACTTAAAAAAAAACATTTGTATGAGAAAGAAAAAAACTTTGAAGAACTACAAAGTGTTGTGGCTGGCTCTGTAGGAGGTTACAAGTGATTTTAACTTTCCTCTTTATCTTCTGCTCAATTTTCTGGGGGCTTTTTCTTTATGACTATGTATTATTTTTGAAAAAAAAATTTTTTTCAACGTTTATTTATTTTTGGGACAGAGAGAGACAGAGCATGAACGGGCGAGGGGCAGAGAGAGAGGGAGACACAGAATCGGAAACAGGCTCCAGGCTCTGAGCCATCAGCCCAGAGCCCGACGCGGGGCTCGAACCCACAGACCGCGAGATCGTGACCTGGCTGAAGTCGGACGCTTAACCGACTGCGCCACCCAGGCGCCCCTATGTATTATTTTTGTAAGATCTACCCAAAACAGTATTTTCAATCTTTGCCTCTGTTTTGGATTTTAATCAGCTCTGATGATCAGCCAAAATATCCTCTAAGAATCAATTCTACCTGAAAAGAGTTACCACAGAACACTTAGTTTCTGAACTTCAGAAAGCATTATCATAATAGGAGCTAGAAATTCTAAAAAGGCTGAACTCAAATCCCAGTTGAAGTATTAAATTTCCTTAATCATTTATAAACTTGTGCTGTGGCACTCTTTTATATTGAGAAAACATACAAGGGCAAGGCTAATACACACATGCTTCTTACAGGTCAAATTTTAATATACCAGGCTTTTTGTTATATCATTATTCATCAACATGAGCTATAACGTAATATGACTATAACACTAAATTATATTAAATTTTAACCAACTATAAAGGTATTCTGACAGAGTTTTCTTACTTTTATTTTAAAATGTTCTAGTTGGTTATAATAATCAGATTGTAGTACTCACTTTATGTAAAAACCAAGATATAGCTAACCAGAAAATAAAAAATGGCCTAGCAGCCAATAATGCAGTAATTATGCTATTACTCTACTAGCTAAATAGACTGTTACAGTAATTTTATACTTACTCTCTACTACTCCTGGAATTGCTCTATAATGTTGAAACTGGTAAAAGGACTTTTCCAACATGTACTCAGGATTAATTTCTTCTACACGTAGCAAGTTCAAAACCATGTTGTAGGTCAAATGGAAAGCACTATTTAGAGGATCAGCTGAGCCCTAAGAGGAAAAAAAAAATGTCAATGTTGTAACTTTTTCAAATAAATTTATACAGATGCCAATTAAACTGCTTAACAATTTAATCCATGTTAAGGAATACTATAGAAATGTATTAAGTTATTTCCTTTAAATGACCAACACAAAGTGATAAAACAGTTGAGATTTGGGAAAGGGAAGGGGGAAAAAATCCACTGACTAGGAACAGCAGTTCTTAATTTTTTTTTTTTAATGTTTATTTATTTTTGAATGAGAGTGTAAGCAGGGGAGAGGCAGAGAGAGAGGGAGACACAGAATCCGAAGCAGGCTCCAGGCTCCGAGCTGTCAGCACAGAGCCCGACGCAGAGCTTGAACTCACAAACCATGAGATCATGACCTGAGCTGAAGTCAGACGCTTAACTGACTGAGCCACCCAGGCTCCCCTTAAGGCTTATTTCAGTTGACAAGTTGCTCACTGAAAGGTAGTACGACTAAGAGAGCTACATATCAATTTTCCAAAGCAGATTTGTAATACTACCTTTTGAATGGTATTCTACTTCTAATGATTTCTGAAGTTGTAGAGTGCATGGTTCATTCAGGCAAGGAGTATAAAAAATTGCCACTCTATTTTTGCTTTTTGAACTATAATAGTGGAAGATAGAAGAAAATGCATAAACATGGGTCTTTCCACTTCTTCAAAAAAGGTCCATAAGAAATCACATACTCAAGGTATGTTCTTCCTAAAGTTCCAAAAGCTTTGAAAAACCAGGAAATAAATTTAATCTTCCTTAGCCGTTAACAACATAATTCAGGTTGAAATGAACACACAACTGTTTATAAGCAGAAAGCCTGGATAGTCTCTTACAAAAAGCACAATATGTTCTGTAAGAAACCATTAAGTTGAAATTTCATTTCAGAAATTATGGAATATATACGGTTTTGTGATTACACTGGAGAAATGTAAAGGATCTCTTAACTGCTGAAGAATAAAAGATACATTCACCAGTCTTTCCGGATATTATACACACACTTTCTGTCTGACCCAACTTTTCATTTAAGAAAACATTATAATGAATAGTTGTTTTGTTTTTTTTTTGTAGCTCACATCAAGTATATACAAAAAGAACAAGCTCCTGTCTTATGTCAAATTCTATCTGAACTAAAAGATAAAAACTCTGACCATAAATAAGAAGCAACAGATGGAGGGGAAGCCGGCTGGCTCAATCAGTAAAGTATATAACTCTTGATCTGGGGGTCATGAGTTCAAGCCCTCGTTAGGTGTAGAGATTAATAAATATACTTAAAAAAAAAAAGGCAACGGGGGCACCTGGGTGGCTCAGTTAAGCATCCGACTTCAGACACCGATCAGGGTCATGATCTCCTGGTTTGTGGGTTCAAGCCCTGCATCCGGCTCTGTGCGGACAGCTCAGAGCCTGGAGCCTGCTTTGGATTATGTCTCCCTCTTGGCCCCTCCCTTGTTCACACTCTGTCTCTCTCTCTCTGTCAAAAATAAATAAACATTAAAAAATAAACATAATAAAATAAAAAGTTTTAAAGGGCAATGGAAATGAAGGTATTTATTAGATAAACAAAAAGAGGACACTGTAACAAGAGCCATTTTGGGAAGCTGAATACGTTTTTATAATGGGTGGTAGAAAACTAGTCAAGCTAAAGAGGCTAAGAAAGAAATTACTAAAATATTTTAAATGTAAGATCATTAAATGATTTACATGCACAAATATAGAACTGTGTATGCATGCTAAGATACTGTAAATTGCAACAAATAACCTTTAGCCAACAAGCAATGAACAGATGTATTCTGTCATTTTTCTGGCTAAGACTACTTAACCCAATAAAAGGAAAAATGATTAAATGTGACAAACAGATCCAAATTTTACCAATGTACACAGCATACTAATTCCTTTAACATACAGTGACTCTGAATAATCTATGTATTTTAATCATTACTTGAGAAAATAAACATTCCATTCAGTAAAATCCTATTACTTAAGGGCGAATCTCAATTATTGACATTTAAAGGAAAATAAAACAGACCTAAGGTTATAATGATTTATAAGTTCATATACTGTATTAAGTACGTTAAAAGAATAGGGCATCTGGGTGGCTCAGTTAGTTAGGCATCCGACTTTGACTCAGGTCATGATCTCACAGTTTGTGAGTTCGAGCCTCACGTCGGGCTCTGTGTTGACAGCTCACAGCCTGGAACCTGCTTCGGATTCTGCGTCTCCCTCTCTCTCTCTCTGCCCCTCCCTGGCTCACACTCTGTCTCTCTCAAAAATAAACATTAAGGGGCGCCTGGGTGGCGCAGTCGGTTAAGCGTCCGACTTCAGCCAGGTCACGATCTCGCGGTCCGTGAGTTCGAGCCCCGCGTCAGGCTCTGGGCTGATGGCTCAGAGCCTGGAGCCTGTTTCCGATTCTGTGTCTCCCTCTCTCTCTGCCCCTCCCCCGTGCATGCTCTGTCTCTCTCTGTCCCAAAAATAAATAAAAAACATTGAAAAAAAAAATTAAAAAAAAAAAATAAACATTAAAACAACAAAAAAAAAAGTTTGTCAAAAGAACAATTTGGCATGTGCTGTCATGCCAAATTCTGTCTGAGCCAGTAACTGAACAATCTATTTGCATGAAGTACTGAGAAGCAGTAGTAGCACATGGTGGTTAGGAGCATGGACTCTGAAATCACACTGCCTTACTTTAAAGGCAGGATTTGCCATTTAACAACAAAATGACTTTGGAAAAAATTCTTAATTTCTGTATGCCTTATTTATTTATAAAATTGGGATAGTACCAGTAATTATTTCCATGCCTAAAATATGTAAAATGTTCTAAAACTATTAGCTGCTATTGTTCTGAATAAGTTGCCTACAAATTCTTTAACAATAGTAAAACTACCTGAAAAAATCCTAGGGGACAAAAAAAGTAGTAGGGCAGTTAGTCTCAATAAATGTGTCCAGAAACCTAGAAATGTAGACACATATTTGCTTATATAACAGCAATATTATCAATAAGCAGGTACTATACCCTTTCAACAAGTCAAACTATACAGTATTCTAAGTGAGAGGTACCACTAGTACAACATTCACTAGTATGATTATAAATCAAAAGGACAGGTAATAACAAGTGTTGGCTAGAATGCAAAGAAATTACAATCCTCATACTTTGCTGGTAAGATTTGCTGGTAAAATGGTACACCTGCTGAGGAAAAACAGTCTGCCAAGTCCTGAAAAGGTTAAACATAGAATTACATATGACGTTGCAATTTTACTCATAGGTATATATGGAAAAGAAGTAAAAACAAGTTCACCTAAGAACCTGTAAAGAAACATTCATAGCAGCATTATTCACAATAGCCAAAATGTACAGACAACTTCAATATACATCTGCTGATAAAGGGATAAACTGTACTAAATCCACACAATGGAACAATATTCATCAATAAAAAGGAATGAAGACCTGGTACATATTGCAATATGGCTAAACCTTGAAAATATGATGCTAAAGAAATGCCAGATACAAAACATCACATATTATCTGAATACATGTATATGAAATGCCTAGAATAGGCAAGTCTATAGAGACAAAGAATAGGTTAGTGGTTTGCTTAGGGGAAAGGAAAGAGGAAGGAAATGGGGAGTGAATGAATGGATATAAGATTTCTTTTTGGGTTGATAAACATATTCCCAAACTGATTGTAATGATGGTGGCAAAACCGTGAATATATTAAAAATCAGGAATATTGATTAATGTATGCAATGTGAATAATATCTCAATAAACCTGCTTTAAAGAGTTAATTTAAGAAATGATGGAGTGGCATCTGGGTGGCTCAGTTGGCTGGGCATCTGACTTTGGCCCAGGTCATGATCTTGCGGTTCCTGGGTGTGAGCCCTGTGTCAGGCTCTGTGCTGACAGTTCAGAGCCTGGAGCCTGCTCCGGATTCTGTGTCTCCCTCTCTTTCTGCCCCTCACCTGCTTGTCCTCTGTCTGTCTCTCTCTCTCACTCAATCTCAAAATGGATGGATATTTTAAAAAATTAAAAAAAAAAAAAAAAAAGGAAAGAAATGATGGAAAGGGGCGCCTGGGTGGCTCAGTCGGTTAAGCATATGACTTCAGCTCAAGTCATGATCTCATGGTTCGTGAGTTCAAGCCCTGTCTCAGGCTCAGTGCTGACAGTTCAGAGTCCAGAGCATGCTTCAGATTCTGTGTCTCTCCCTCTCTCTCTCTGCCATTCCCTAACTCTCTCTCTCTCAAATCAAATAAACATTAAAATAAAAATGATGGAGAAATGGGAACTCTTGCGTACTACAATGGTCAGAATGGATATTCCTCAAAAAATTAAAAAAAAAAATAAGAACTACATATGATCTGGAATTCTATTTCTGGGTATTTAACCAAAAGAATCAAAATTAAAATGGTGACCAGATACTAACACTCTTATGTTCAGTGCAGTGCTATTCACATAGCCAGGATGTGGAAATAATCTAAATGTCCATCAATAGGTGAATGGATTAAAAAAAAGGTGGTATATACATAAAATGGAATACAATTGAGCCTTAAAGAAAATAATTCTGCAATATGTGACAACATGAACTTTGAGGACATCATACTAAATGAAATAAGCCACAGAAAGATAAATAATGCATGAATCCACGAATACGATTTTTCTGAAATAGTCAAATTCATGGAATCAAATAGTAGAATGGTGGTTGCCAACAAATGAGGTGGGGTATAAAAGGTTAATTACTAATCAAAAGTCATAAACTTTCAGTCAAGCAAGATAAATAAGCTCCAGAGATATGACATATGATAGTGTACCTATAGTCAACAATAATAAATTTTGAAATTTAAAAATTTGTTGACGGTAGATCTCAACAGAATATTCAAGAATTAATATTTTTTCCACAACAAAATTTTTGAAATGAAAGACAAAAGAACTTTTAAACTTAACAGGTGCACTTTACATGCAGAAATGCCAAGTAAATGGAATGAAAAATCTGTACTAAAGGAACCAGATACTGTCATTAAAATCCTGCTTCTTACTATTTAGCAACCTGATTCAATTTTTTCCATATATAGATCACAAGGAAAGAAAAATAATGTTTATTATATCTGGCACAATTTGAAGACTAAAAATACAAATTTCTAATCTTGTGTCATTTTCTCTACATGAAGAACTAAAGTTACATGGACACTTAAAAACAGGTTTCCAAGTGGTAATCTTTAAAACACCATATGATAGCTATGAATATGTACAGATAAACTTTGTCTTCAAATAAAAAAAACATATACTCTTACATATATTTGCTTTAGCATATAAGACATCCCACACCCATATCTCAAATTCTCCTTGTTGTTCCCAAGTCTTAGAAACTGAAAAGGGTCCATTTCAGAGATAATGACCCATGTATGAAATTAACAAGTTTTGAAGCTTTAGCTAATGATCTGCCAGTTAATTTTATATTTTTAATTAATGTTGAGTTTCCCATCTTACTAACAGTTTTCTCTAGGAATTTTTTTAGTAAGTTCTTACTGCATGGAGGAAAAGGAAAGCAACCAGGCCAAACTTCCCTGAGAAGTTCTCCAAGATAAAACAAAAATAAAACCCTTAAGACAATCCAAAACAAAAATACTAAACACGCAAAATGAACAGGCTAATTTGAAAAAAGCTTAAAAGCTGAACTTTGTTTGTTGGGATATTTATGATCCATCAATAGCATTAGAATGCTAGACTGCAGAATTAATTTATTAAGCTATGTGGAGTTACAAAGCTAGGGGAAGGTAATGGCCCAAAACACTGACAGCATGTGCCCTACTCAGGAAGAGCAATTTGTTCAGTGGAGAAGGCAGTTAAGGAAAGTGTCTTAAACTGGGAGGGCAAAGTAAATATTTCTGCCTTCTGTGGGGATCTTTACATTCCCTCCCTCACATGAGTTGATCTTTACTTATTATAACAGAAAGTGGGTACAAAAGTAGGGTACAGCACTTTGAGCAGTTACTGTCTTCTACCTTTCAAGCACAAATGGTTTAGTAGATTAACTCATCTACTTAGAAAGGTATTGGAACTGACACAACTAATTTCAAGGTACCTCCTGAAATAAGTTTCTCAAATTCCTGGTGAGGCCACAGAATCTTAACTCAGTTACCTTAAGTAGCTGTTTTCCAATCGTTGGGCTCATCTTTTCATCCACCATAAGAATCACAATTCCTCTATCATCCATTCCCCTCCTTCCAGCTCGACCAGACATCTGGATGTATTCACCAGAGGAAATCTGAGTGAACATAATTAAAAACACAGAGTTTAGGAGAAAACCTGGTGAAAAACATATTCTTAAATCAGAAAAATACACAAAACACAAGTTAACACATTCCAAAAAAGGGAACATGATTGAAAAAATCACCTTTTAGGAGTTTAAGTGAAAACACAAAAATGCAAATATTACAAGGGCACCTGGGTGGCTTAGCTGGTTAAGCATCTAACTTTGGCACAGGTCATGATCTCACAGTTCATGAGTTCAAGCCCCACTATGGGCTCTCTGCTGCCAGCACAGAGCCTGCTTCAGATCCTCTGTCTCCCTCTCTCTCTGCCCCCCTCCCCCATGCATTCTCCCTCTCAAAAATGAATATGTGAACATAAAAAAAAAAAAAATAATGTTTAGCTCCAAAATGATCACATATACCATAGCTAGAGGTAAAGACTGGCTAATCCATGGACACAAAAAACATCTTTGAGCTAGACATTTTGGAATAGCAGAGTCTAAGAAATAAGAAAGTAAACAAAGACTCAAACTCTACTAAATACCAATTTTTACTTGATTGTAATAAACTTTCTTAATTTGCAAAATTAGATTAATATAAACTTATTTTTCAAGTACAGTTCTTATTTTTTGGTATACATTCTTAGAATTCAGGAGAGTCCATTCACCATTAAGAATAGAACCTACTGGAGAAAGGTTAGAAGTCATTTCAGGGTGACATTCAACCACAGAGAGAATGGACAAAGTTTTATCTGTAAGTGTCTCTATACTATTCTCTGATGGAAAGGGTCCACTGTTTTCAGATTCTCAAAAAATATCTGACTCAACGAGTTAAGAACCAGTATCCTACAAGAATGCATATTATGTATTCATAACATCATAGCATCAAAAACAGACCTAACAACCAGGGAGCAACAAAGGCACCAGAAAAACATAACAAAAAAGCCAATCCTAAAAAAAGATCTGATAAGAACATTCTGAAAAGGCAATCCAAGAGAATTTCCGTAAGGCCCAAGAGTATCATTACAAGATTATGGTTGGTTATGATTTTCAGGTTTAATAAAATCCTGACTCATCAAGCTTGCTTTAAGTTTAATAATCTATTATACGCTGCAGTCTTACCCTAGAGTCCTTGAGATGCCAAGAAGAATGTAAAGTCGCAAAACACTTATTTACACATTTTCTTGTGGCATCAATTGTATTTGGAGACTTAAGTAATTTTAAACTGATAAATTATAAAGACTTTTAAAACTTACACTATTTTAAAATATAAAACATGAAACTTTTAACTGCTTTACAGACAAATCACATTCTATAGGAATTTTTAAAAGTTTAATTTTAAAAAGTTACAGGTTAGAGAAAGTTTCTGAATACTATGTAAAAATTTCTAAAGAGAAATGGCACCTATCTCACTGTACTTCTATTTCTTTTGTATAGCATTCAATAAATTTTAAAACAAATAAAAAAAAAAAATGCCTTGCCTTTACAATTCTACCGTGAATGCTTTTCAGTGTTTTGATGATTAGTAATTACTGTCAGAAACTTCTCTAAGCAGAAAAAAATCACTTTCAAGGACAAAAGGTTAAGTGAAGAAATAGCTGACTACTGAAAAATTTCTCAAAACCCAATTTACCTGAGTCTTCTTGGCTTGTACTAGAACTCAAACTAGAAATTTCTCTTCTTCTACCTGCTTTTCACCCCTGGGAAGCTCCCCTGTGTACTGGGTAAGTAACCATTTGCTGCTGTTTCTACGTATAAGGATTGCCCTCTCTATGAAGTGTCTTCTTTCATATGCTTTATCCTTCTGTACATAACTTCTTAGAATCCGTAACACAACATTTTATTATACTCTGCTAACTAAATTTATTTAGAGATTGGGTTTAACTTTAACAAAGTTTAAATTCAGGAACTGTTTACTGAATGGGTTCCTTGTCCCTGATTAAGAATTTACTTTTTAGGGGCGCCTGGGTGGCTCAGTCGGTTGAGCGTCCGACTTCAGCCCAGGTCATGATCTCGCGGTCCATGGGTTCGAGCCCCGCATCGGGCTCTGTGCTGACAGCTCGGAGCCTGGAGCCTGTTTCAGATTCTGTGTCTCCCTCTCTCTCTGACCCTCCCCTGTTCATGCTCTGTCTCTCTCTGTCTCAAAAATAAATAAGCATTAAAAAAAATAATAATAAATTAAAAAAAAAAAAAAGAATTTCCTTTTTATCCAAATTCACTGTTTTACGCATGATTTCACCTTTCTCTCCTTTCTTGTGCCTTAGAAAAGACATTACATCTAAACCTATTAAAACCTCTATTTTATTTTATTTTTTTTTATTTTTTTTATTTTTTTGTTTTTCAACGTTTATTTATTTTTGGGACAGAGAGAGACAGAGCATGAACGGGGGAGGGGCAGAGAGAGAGGGAGACACAGAATCGGAAACAGGCTCCAGGCTCTGAGCCATCAGCCCAGAGCCTGACGCGGGGCTCGAACTCACGGACCGCGAGATCGTGACCTGGCTGAAGTCGGACGCTTAACCGACTGCGCCACCCAGGCGCCCCTAAAACCTCTATTTTAAAAGTGAAAGATTAAATAATGAGGTGCAACTGCAGTCAGTACAGACTGGGTGCTTTAAATACCCTAAACTTTAAAAAATGAACATTCTAGATATATTTAAATGCTTTAAGGGCGCCTGGGTGGCTCAGTCAGTTAAAAGTCTGACTTTGGCTCAGGTCATGATCTCATGGTTTGTGGGTTCAAGCCCCACGTCAGGCTCTGTGCTGACAGCTCGGAGCCTGGGGCCTGTTTCGGATTCTGCGCCTCCCTCTCTCTCTGCCCTCACCTACTCATACTCTGTCTCTCTCTCTCAAAAATAAACATTAAAAAAAATTTTTTTTAACGTTTTAAAGCATTCACGAATCATCTGCACACTTATCCCTCATCATCAAACTCTTTCATCAAGAGAGGTTTTTGTTTTTGGCTAATGGATAGAAATGAAGGATCTCAAGTGTAATGTTGATGAACTCGCTTATTGGCTCGGGTGCAAATTCTTCAGATTTATAACTGAAAATCTCAAAGATTATACAAGCCCAAATCACTTTAGGTAAAACAAATGGTAAAATAAAAATTATTTCAATACATTGGGGCACGTGAGTACCTTAGTTGGTTAAGGGTATGACTTCGGTTCAGGTCATATCTCACAGTTTGTGGGTTCAAGCCCCGTGTCGGGCTCTGTGCTGACAGCTCAGAGCCTGGAGCTTGCTTTGGATTCTGTGTGTGTGTCTCTCTCTCTGCCCCTCCCTTCTCGTGCTCTCTCTCAAAAATGAATAAATGTTAAAAAAAATTATTTCAACATGTCAATTACTTTACTTACCCATCGGAAATCTTTCCCATCAAATTTTCGGGCATTTGTAAATAAAACAGTTCTAGCTGGCATATTAATTCCCATGGCAAAAGTCTCTGTGGCAAATAAGGCCTAAATAAATGAAAAATTTACATGATTAAACATGTACATTAAGCTAAAAAACTAGTTTTGTAATTTTTAAGTACAAACAAAACATTACTTTTCAAAATTAGTTATTAGAGATTGCAAAAATAAGACCACATACTAGTCCCAGACGTGTTTCAGTATTTTAAATATAAAATGATTAAATAGTATCTAATGTCCCTTGCATCCCAGAAATTTTTTAATTTAGGGAAAAGAAAAGTCTTTCCTAAATTCCAGTGGTGCTAACTTGAAGAGGATACTACCGGTCTAATGTACAAAGCATGAGGCTGTAGATTACTTTTCTAAACACAGAAAGTCACATTTCCTGGCTCTCCAACTAATGATACCACAGTTTTGGAGCCATCTTCAGGATCTCTGAGGGGAGAAGAGAGTTACTGGCTAAGTTCACTTTTAAGACTTTACCAACAAAAACTGGACCACACAAAAAACTGTATGGTTTAAGCACACAGAGATGTATACATACAAGTAAAGTCACTGAAGTATTATCAATCTAAATTTTCACCAATAGAAATGAAAATTAAAAAATCTTATTTCATCAACTCAAAAGAATGCCATTCACTTGTTAAAAAGAATGAAAAGCTATGCATATGACAAAATCTAATAACATGGGTAGTATAATTTTTGTCTAAAATATAAGTCATCAGGTGTCTGGGTGACTCAGTCAGTTAAATGACTCCTCATTTTGGCTCAGGTCGTGATCTCATGATTTGTAAATTTGAGCCCCGCATCAGCCTCTAAACTGACAATGAGGAGCCTCCTTAGAATTCTCTCTCCCTTTCTCTCCCTCCCCCACTAGTGCTTCCTCCCTCTTCCTCTCTCTCTCTTTCTCTCGGACTGTTTCCCTCTCAAAATAAAGAAATAAAATTAAAGTCCTGTATTATTTGTATGTATGTTAATGGGTATTCCTGAGAAGTGAAGGGGAATACGGTCTTCCATTTTTTGCTTTATTTGCAATAGTTCTATTTGACTTTTACCACCACCAAATATCACTTAAATTTTTAAGAAAAGATTCTTTAAAATTAGCCTCAACAATAATCAACAAAAGAACATCAACAGGGCCTTACCAGGACCCAGGTATAAATAGTAACCAATTTTTTATCTAAAATTCCCAAGTTATGTTCTTAAATGTGACTTTTTAAATGTTCTACTTAGTGCTGAGATTCTCAGAACTCTGATTTTTAAAATTCTAACCTGAACATTAAACATAAGATAACTTATGAGTCATATGCAGGTTTATGACTACATTTTGGTAATTTGTTTCCCATTTTAAACACCTTATTTTTGGGTCCAAACATCAACATAACCTTTAAAATTAAGTTAGACTCCCTGCAGTTTAAAATAGCATATCTTGAAAAACTCTTTTGTAAGTCTACCAGCAATTCTCCTGTCTTTTCTAATTGTTTTAATCTGTATATAGAAAGGAGTCCACTAAGAATCAATTCCATTTCTGATAATTAAATAGCACCTTCTGAAAAACCCCACACTGTATAGTGTTACCATTTCTTACTTGAATAATAGGAAGAAAAACCAATAAAATTTTACCTATAAACCTGAATGAAGTATAACACTACATATAAAAATCAACTTCAGTATTTAAGTCATTCCACAGGACCTAGTTTAAAAACATATATATGTAAATATTTACTTTTAAACATTTTTCACATATTTTATACATTCATATGTATGCACATATATGTAAAGCTGCCTAGAAACAGTGTTCTAAATAATTCTCAAACTGTTGGGACAGCTGGTTGGCTCAGTCAATTGAGCAAGCAGCTCAATCTCAGGGTCGTTGAGTCCAAGCCCCATGTTGGGTGTGGAGCCTACTTAAAAATAATAATAATTTTCAAACTGTCCATATGACACAATTCTAAGGCATAATAAATAAAAATAAAATCATACCTTTATCAATCCTTCAGAAAAGAGAATTTCTATAGTTTCTTTCAAAATAGGAAGTAAGCCACCATGGTGAATACCAATTCCCCGCTTCAAAAGAGGAAGTACATGTTCGACCTATGTTTGGAACAATGTTTATTTTTCAATAATGTACAGAAAAAGGACATCAAAATGTTAAACCGAAGTAAGAAAAATGTGTGATCAAGAAAGAAGGCTGTTCAAAGAAATGTTATATAACCTTTTCAGAATAAAAGCCAAAACTAAACCCATATTCCCAGATTATTAAACTCAAAACTCAACATAATTCTGTCCTAGCTTTCCTTAATGTGAATGATATATTTTAAATAAAATTCATATATGCACTGCTGCCTCATTCAAATTTTCCAGCATCACTTCACCTTGTCCCCAAAAACTAAGTCATAAGGACATTTATATCTGCACAAAATAAACTTAAAAAAATAATAGCCAGCTCCTACTAAAAATAAATAAACACAAGGCATACTCAATATAAATATGTACTTCACCTAAAAACAATTGAATTACTGAAGAATTCATCCTCATTAGCACTTAAACAAATGGCATTACATGTCTACTATTAGAACTATGCTAAGGTAACAAAAATGTATCAAGACATAGCTCAGCCCTCAAATACTAGTAATTCAGGTTGGAAGAGAAATTACAAGAACATCTTTTAAGTTAAATACTATTTTAAACATCCTACTGCAGTTTTACAATAAATCCCTTATATATCAGAGCAATCATTTATAAGCAGAGTACGACTGACCTCTGAACTTTCTTTTCACAAAACAAAATTTTCATAGATCAGGTCATACTACAGGAGTTCTCAGGTTTGGATGCACATTAGAATCACCTGAAGAGCTTCTGAGATTCTAACAACCACAACACACACCAGACCAATGAAACCAGAACCTCTGAGAGGGGCACCTAGTCATAAGTAGATTTTAGAAATTCCAGGCATTTCCAATAGTCAAAAGAGAAGCCACTGGATTAAAAGCAGAGTAGACATTAAATTCTTTGCTAAACACATGATTTTCATTAGGTGTTTTGTTTGGTGGTCCTATGAATTAAGAAATTTAGTGACTTGGGGTACATGGGTGGCTCAGTCAGTTGTGTCCTACTCTTGATCTTCAAGCTTAGGTCATCATCTCCTGGTTCCTGAGGCTTGTGTCAGGCTCCTTGCTGACAATGCAGAGCCTGCCTGGGATTCTCTCTCTCTCTCTCTCTCTCTCTCTCTCTCTCTGCCCCTCCCCCTTGCACAGGCACTTGCTCTCTCCCTCCCTCCCTCTCTCTCTCTAAATAAAGAAATTTAGTGACTTAAAACTAGCACTAATAATTCTGTAGTATTAGGAACTGAAGCAGTAATTTCCAGACCATGCTAGTTTTTAGTTCCCTTAGGCAGCAAATCTTTCCTTTTGTCATCTTTTCAGAAGTGTAAAATAAAAATCAAGGTATTATTTCTGGGTACAACGCAACATATTTAAAGCAGTGCATAAACAGTGCAATATATAGTAACAAAACCAAGAAATGCAAAGTGAAAGTACCCTACCACACTTAATACCCACACCTAGGGACACTAAATCATACCTGAGGGAGTTTTTTATCTTCATCAGACAAGCAGTCAATGGCATTACTGAATACTTCTTCAACCATCTTCTTTTCTTCATCTAAGAAAAAATTCAAAGGTACATAAATATCTAAATGAATCAGTGATACCAAACCTCACACACTGCAAAGAATAAAAATCTATAAAGAATAAAAGAGTATTTAAGGCAGTCAAAAGGGAAAGTGGATAAAAATTACCATTTAATAAAATTCATTGCCCTTCAAAATATATCTAACAGAAATTATCCATGAATAAAAGTACTATCTTATAAAAATAACAAAAACTACACTAAGTGCCATATATCCAATATTTAAGACTAACAATTATAGATCACAGGGATTATTATTATCCACTACTGAGGAAAGTGAGACTAACTCCAAATGATGGAAACTGCTATTAACTGTTAGAGAAGCAATTCCAAAGCATATGCTCTTAACCTTTATACTGCCTTCACATATAGCATCTACTAAATAATAGGAAGCCAATATATATATTTGCTCAATTAAATATATGACCCTGCGACATTAAGCAAATTCAGCATTAGCAGTTAAAAGAAAACATTTCTAAGCAGAGCAATTTCTCCATTAAAAAATAAAATATTACTGGGGCGCCTGGGTGGCGCAGTCGGTTAAGCGTCTGACTTCAGCCAGGTCACGATCTCACGGTCTGTGAGTTCGAGCCCCGCGTCAGGCTCTGGGCTGATGGCTCAGAGCCTGGAGCCTGTTTCCGATTCTGTGTCTCCCTCTCTCTCTGCCCCTCCCCCGTTCATGCTCTGTCTCTCTCTGTCCCAAAAATAAATAAACGTTGAAATAAAATAAAATAAAATAAAATAAAATAAAATAAAATAAAATAAAATAAAATAAAATAAAATAAAATAAAATAAAATATTACTAACTTTAGGAGTTTATGTGGGTTATCTGTTACTATCACTTTGCTTATGGATAAGTAAAAAAACAGTCCTAAAATGCATGGGTTTAGTTCTGTGCCTTGGTAATGAAAGTAATACAAATGACATTTGATTTTGGATGACTGAGGATATTATTCACTCCTCACAATACAAGATTACATATGTAAAAGGATGAAATGAATAATAAATGGGCTGGTATTCAGTATGCTGAATTTTTGGATAGGCTGTGCTACTACCTAGCTGTGTGACTTTGAGTTACATTTACAGATAATATGTGGGAATAATTTATTAATTAAATACAAGTACCTACTTTATTCAAAAGATTATACCACAGTTAAATAAAGGTCAAGCCTTCCTGGTTTGGATTTCCAGAAGAATGAAGCACAATACTTTGTTTTCTTTTTTAATGTTTATTCATTTTTGAGAAACAGAGAGAAGACAGAGTGTGAGCGGGGAGGGGCAAAGAAAGAGACAGAACAGAATCCGAAGCAGGCTCCAGGCTCTGAGCTGTCAGCACAGAGCCCAACATGGGGTTCGAACCCATGAACTGTGAGATCATGACATGAGCCGAAGCTGGACACTTAACCAAATGAGCCAACCAGGCGCCCCGAAACCATAGCGCTTTCTATATAGAAAGTGATCTGACCAAGATACCTAACCTTACATAGTCACACAGAAAATCCCCAAAGCAAAGGAGCTTATGGCAATGAAGTATAAGGGAATCTAATTCTAGTATTTTTCAGTAAGAGTCTTTGGATTTTACACAGAGCAATGTACTTTAAACCTCCCAGTAAAAGAAAACAAAAGAAAGGAAAGGAAGGAAAGAATAAAACAAAGTCTTTTTAAAGATTTTACAAAGGTAATGAGTACTTGTTACTGTGACTGTAGGGGGAACTGCATATCCTAGCAATACACAATAGATTAATCACAACATATTGATCTTCTTACTAGAAACAGATATACACTCATTTACACGTAACATTAAAACTATGCTGAAATTACATAGTACCTGTGTTAAAATCTAATTTGGTCATCTGAAGAGCATAGGCTTCACAATCCTTCTTACTAAAGCTGAAAATAATTACAGGTTGAAAATTTCTTTCCATAATCATCTTCACAATCTTGAACACATTTGATGGTCCTGCAAAAAGAGTATATAAACATATGTAAAAATTACCTCCAAATGGATTATAGACCTAAACATAAAATACAGAACTATAAAATTCTTAAAAACTATATAGAAGTAAATCTCCAAGATATGATATTAGGCAAAGCACTCTTAGGTATGATATATAACAAAAGAAAAAAAAAACATAAACTGGATTTCATCAAAATTAAAAACATTGTTTTGAAGGGGGGAGGGGAAGGGCAGAGAGAAAGAGAGCGAGGAGAGAGAGAAGAGAGAGAGAGAGAGGGAGAGGGAGAGAGACAGAGAGAGGGAAAGGGAGACGGAGAGGGAGGGAGGGGGAGAGAGAGAGAGAGAGAGAGAGAGAGAGAGAGAGAGAGAGAGAGAGAATGAATCCCAAGCAGGCTCCACAAGGTCAGTGTGGAGCCCGACGTGTGGCTCAAACTCACAAACCATGAGATTATGACCTAAGTGGAAATCAAAAGTCAGACGCTTAACCAACTGAGCCACCCAGGGGCCCCAAAAGACACCAACAAAAAGTGAAAAGACCACATTACCACAGAATGGGAAAATATAGATAAGGGTCTACTATCCAGAGTATACAAAGAATCCTTATAGCTCAACAACAAGACAATTTCATTTTTAAATTGGCAAAAGATTTTGAGTATTTCTCCAAATAAGATATACAAATAGCCAATAGGCACATGAAAAGATAAATGAACACCACATTAGCCATGAGACAAATGTAAATCAAAACCACCCTCAGTTACCACTTTATTCCATTAGGATGACTATATTCACATAGATTACAGTAAATACTAGCAGGGATGTGGAGGAAATAGAAACTTCAGACCCTTCTGATGGGCATGTAAAATGGAGCTGCCACTTTGGAAAATAATCTAGCAGTTATTCAAAAATTTAAACATATGAAATACCATATGACTCAACAATTCCACTGCTAGGTATATGCTCAATGAGAAAAGAAAACGTATGCTTACATGAAAACTTACAGAACACAAATATTTACAGCACCATTCACAATAAGCGATAAAGAGAAAAACCCAAATGTTCAACAACTGATAACAAATAAATAAAATGTGGCATATTCATATAATGAAAAGTCGTTTGACTGTAAAAGGAATGAAGTACTGACATATGCTATAGAATGAATGAACCTTGAAAACAAGCTAAGTGAAAGAAGAAGCTGCAAAAAAAACACACAAATTGTGATTCTAGTTATATGAAATGTTCAAAAAGCAAAAAAGAAATAGAAGGTAGATTAGGGACTGCCTAAGGCCGAGGGGTGCGGGAAGAGGTGAGGAAAAATGAGGAATACTTGCTAATGGATACAGGGTTGCCTTCTGAGTTAATGAAAATGTTCTGGAATTAGATAGTAATTGCACAAGTTTGTGAATATACTAAAATACACTGAGTTGTACACTTAAAAAAGGTGATTTTTATGGTATATGAATTATATCTCAATAAAAAAACTACATTAATGATTGCATAATTCTGTTAATATACCAATAACCATTAAATTGTACATTTTAATGGATGAAATGTATAGTATGTGAATTATATCTCAATTAATGTCATATAGGAAAAAGAGATGAAACTTTATCCAATTTTATCATTTACTATCTAGATCTTTATATAGCTTCCTGAGGGAAAAAAGTTAACAAAATTTCTAATTACCTTTTGTTCCTCCTTTTCGCCCCTTCTGATCTCCTTTTGCCAAATCACCAGCATCTCGAAGTACTTGCATTGCAGTATTAAAATTATCTTCTCTGAAGTCACCCTGGAATCAAGTATTTTTCTACATTACTTCAATAAGATTTAACCAAAATCCAAACATTTTTCATACCTCCAAACAAACCTTCCTCAAAATAAAAATAATTTAATACGATAATGATAACAAAGGTCACTAAAAGAGTTAAAACATGTTGTACAGGGACACTGGGTGGCTCACTCACTCACTCAGTTAAGCATCTGACCCTTGATTTCAGCTCAGGTCATGATCTCACTGTCATGAGAGGAGCCCCCTGTGGGCAATGACCCTGGAGCCTGCTTGGGATTCACTTTCTCCCTCTCTGCCCCTCTCCTGCTCACAGGCGTGCTTTCTCAAAAATAATTAAAAAAATTGTAAAACAAAAAATACAAAATAAAGTTGTGTGTAAGGTACAATAAAAGGTGATAAAGAGGTATTAAAAGGGGGTAAAGCAAAACGTAACATATCTGAAACACATCCTAAGTCCCTATTCTCCAGGCATTTTAAAATACTGGGAAAGAAAAATCTTAATTCATGCACAAGAGAAACAGAGAACCAAACACAAGTCTTAAATATAATTTTTGAAATACAAGTACACACAAACCCAACAATTCTGGACTATAAAACTACTTAAGAAAGAAAAAGTGAACTTCTACCCTGACACTACAGATTAAGAATCACCATTACTCCCTTACATTTTCATCAACCACAAGGTGCAGGCCATCTCCCCCTGCTGGAAAAATGTAGTGCTGCAGTGGTGTAGGCCGATAATCTGTGTAAATTACATGACAAGGCTGTAAAAACAATGAAAAACAATTAGGCATATAATATTTAATTTCTTCAAAATAATACTGTGTATTTGATCTAAGTAAAAGACCTTGGGGAAATACACTTTTGAATTCAACATCCCAAAAAGAGAAAAACTAAAAATTTTTAAAACAAGGCAAGAGAAAAATGTGGAAAAATCAGCTCTCAAATGACATTACCATCTATTCAATTTTATCAATACCCTAATTAGGGCCAGATATATGATTTGAGTTTCAATAAAGACCTTGGATTCATACCCTAGACTTGTGATACTAAAATTAAAGAAGACGCCTGTTACTACACTGCAGTGGTATGGTGAAACAGAATGCTCCCTGAGATAAATGGGACTTTTCTGACCCAAAGTGAGTTTTCAAAGCTTTACTAAATCAGCAGGTTGAAGATCCACTAGGTTTCTATTGTACAGAAGCAACATAGGTGTTAGAAAAACACAATTAGAGACCTTATGAACAGATAATACTTTGTAAGAATATTGGTACAAAGGAAAAATGAGGGCAGGAAAACAAAACCAAGAATAAATTTAGTACACATAAACAAATGTTTGCCATAAGGCCCTATACTGCTGCAAAAGTTGGACCACAAAAGTAAAAGGAAAACATGTGACTGTGTTCACAGAAAAATCATATCACATGCTCAGGAAATGCCCAGCTCTTTCCTGGTACTGAGGTCTTAGAGGAAATTCTCTTCTCAGAGGGCTCACTCTATGAATGCATTAGTTTCCAAACCTGGCAGACCACCAGGATCAACTTGGCAGCTTTTAAAAGTCAGGGCTCCCAAGACCCTACTCCGGGAGATGCTAATATATTGGGTTTACGATGGCACTCAGAAATACAAATTTAAGGGGCACCTGGGTGGCCCAGCTGGTTAAGCTTCCAACTCTTGGTTTCAGCTCAGGTGATGGTATCACGGTTTTGTGAGTTTGAGCCCTGCGCTGGGCTCCGTGCTGACAGCGCAGAGCCTGCTTGGGATTCTCTCTCCCCACCTTCCCATCTCTCTCTGCCCCTCCCCGACTCATGCTCTGTCTCTCTCAAAATAAATAAATAAACTTAAAAAAAAATACAGACTTGTAAAAAGCTAGTCAGTTGATTCTGAAGAGCTTGCTTGACTTGAGAAGTAATTTCACATTAAAAGGTTTTCTTAATTCTAGGGCGGTATCAAGAACAAAGTATATAAGATAGCAATCACAACTTAACATTTTAAGTATTGAAGACTTCAAAAAACAAAGAAAATACCTGTTTATGTAAATGGCAAATCCATTCAGCAAACTGTCGGGCATTTGGAATAGTAGCCGAAAGAAAGACATAGTGGACATTGTCAGGAAGCAAAATAATAGTTTCTTCCCATACAACACCACGCTCTGAAAAAAAAAACAAATATACCTTGGAATTCAGAGTCACTTTATTGGTAAGTAATCTAAAATTATCTTATCCCAAGCTCATTAATTAGAAATGCAGACCACTTTACACAAATATTTTTAGCTACAAATCCCTACTGAAAACTACTATGGTTCTTACCGTCAATTTACCCAGTAGAAAAGTGGGAGACTAAATCACTAAAAGCACAATGTACTCTACAATTACAGCCTCTGGAGTAGCTCCAGACTGAACCTTCTCACACAGCATAAGAGTCCCATGACAATGGAAACAGTATTTCCATTTCATTTTAAGAAAACAAAGTTAATAACTTTTAGAAAAGTTATACAGCAACAAATTTCAAAGACACACTGTTACTTTACTCTAAGGCAACTTTCATCCAAATTACCCTCATGATCTCTAGATATGAAAGATTTAATGAGCAGTAAAATCATGTCAGTTTTTATTTAAATGGAAAAAAAAATCAGCGTGAGAATTTTCCTCTAAAATAAATGTATCAATACAGGATTCAGAATTTTATTAAAAAAAATTTTTTTTTAATGTTTATTATTTTTCAGAGACAGAGTAAGCAGGGAAGGGGCAGAAAGAGAGGGAGACACAGAATTGGAAGCAGACTCTAGGCTCTGAGTTGTCAGCACAGAGCCCAACGCAGGGCTCAAACTCACGGACTATGAGATCATGACCTGAGCTGAAGTCAGCCACTCAACTGACTGAGCCACCCAGGCACCCCCAGGATTCAGAATTTTAAAACCAAAACAGACCTATTCAAAACTTACTTTTATGAATTTGTTACTTGCACTACAAATACAAGTTAACTCAGTATTTTAGTTTAAATAAAAACTGAATTTTACTTTAATTGTGTACATACTAAATATTTAACTTTTAAAAGTAACCATTAGCCCTCCCAGCTCCACCCAAAAGTCCAAGTATACCTACTAGTCCTTACAATAGTGTAATAGTTCAAGTAAAGGGATAATTATAATTTTTTCTCATTTTTATTTCATAATCCTTAGTATTTTTTTTTACTATAAACATGCATTTCTTAGTTTTTAAAAACTAAATAGTAACGAAAAATCAAGAAAGTTAACTCTGTAGGCTAAAAGTTTTAAAAATTCTTTAACAGTTATTTTGGAGCATTCTCTATTAAAAACAAACTAGTTTTAATTCCAATTGTTTTGTATGAATTTGCATTTTTTCTTACCTGATTACTATTTAAGAAACTAAAGTTAAATGAGATCCTATCTGAAGTATTATATCATGTTTCTCACAAGGTAGTGGAAAATCTATTAGAACTCTAGCCACATGAAAATTCAAAGCAAAATTTAACTAGTTCTTCAAAATTCCTAATGCCTTTCTTAAGGAAAATACATGGCACACATCTCAACAACATGGCAGAATATACCTGAATCTCTCATGTAATGAATTTCATCAAATATGACCCAAGCAACTTCTCGCATAACTTCAGAACCTCTGTACAGCATACTTCTCAAAATCTAAAAAAATATAAATGATTTCACAAAATTGTGACACAAGTTCTTTCTAACAAGAAATTTTAGAAATGCTTTTTTAATAGGAGTATTAAAATAATTTTAGATTACATCTTAAATACATTTCATAAATCAAATAATATTCCTTCTCTCATAAAACCAAAATAAATGGCTTTTCAATAGTTAGTAATCAGGTACAATCCATGGAGAGAATTATCACTCCTATTTCCATATATCTCAAGTATGAAGCCACTTCATTGTACATACAACACTCATCACAAGATCCACACTATGTAGCATATGAGAGTAACTTAAAATTATCTTCTATCCAACACATGGTACCTTATGCTGTTTACTGATTTTTTTCTACTTCATCTCACAACATGGATGCTCTCTGGCAACCAGTATCCTGATTTTTGAGTTAAAGAAAATCTTCCACACATGGGAAAAAGTTTTGAGAATGGAAACTTACTTTGGGAACCAAAATGAAAAGTGAGCAAAGTTTTTGGTTGACTCTGCAGACCAGAAGCTAATTTACACTCTGTTGTACCATGTCCTTATAAAATGCAGGGATATAAATCAAGTACGTATGAAAGTACTTGGTATAGCAAAGATAACTGATTGTATTCAAAACATACGATATAAACACATAGGTTTTAAGTAAAACTTAACTGCTATTATGGGAGGAAACTAAACTGGGCATTTTAAAAGAACTTATTTATGTATTTGTATCAACACTAAGATACAAAAATAAAAAGTGGAAGGAAAAGCCACTACTTATATGAAACTATGTATACAAAACTCTATTTTCTTTTTTTTTAACGTTTATTTTTTGAGAGAGAGCACACACACAGGTAAGAGTGGGGGAGGGGCAGAGAGAGACTCCTAAGCAGATCCTCACTGTCAGCACAGAACCCCATGAGGGGTTGGACCTCACAAACAATGAGATCATAACCTGAACCGAAATCAAGAGTCTTGAGGCTTAACCGAATGAGCCACCCAGGTGCCCCTCACCAAATATTTTTAAAGACTTATTGTCAGTGACATGAAAACAAACTGACGGGGCTACCCGGGGAGCTCAGTCAGTTAAGTGTCTGCCTCTTGATTACAGCTCAGGTCATGATCTCACGTTTGTGAGATCAAGCCACACCACTGGCTCTGTGCTGAGTGTGGAGCCTGCTTGATTCTCTCCCTCCCTCTCTCTCCGCTCCTCCCCTGCTTGCGAGTGCACTCTCTCTCAAAAAATAACGTTTTTTAATTAAAAAAAAAAATTTGGTGAAAAAAATCTATATCATATGACAAATAATAGAAATATTAAAATTTACAACTAAATTTATGTAATTACTAAAAATAGACCTTTAACACGAACTTTTTTTCCCTGTCAAGTAAATCCCAGAAAATAAAGCATTACATTTTGTTTATACAGAGCAAGTAAAAACGCATTAGGTGTTCTAAGTGAATAAATACATTAATTAAATTTAAAAAGAAAGACTGGATGAGGCACCATATAAATTACCTCTGTGGTCATAACAAGACAAGATGCTGTAGGATTAATAGTAACATCTCCAGTCATCAAACCAACATCTTGAAACTCTTCATACATTTCTCGGTATTTCTGGTTACTCAGAGCCTTAATTGGGCTGGTGAATATTACACGCTGTTTTTCCCTTAAGGCCAATGCAATGGCATACCTAGAAATGGGAAAGCAAATAAGAATCAAGTATTTACAAAACCTTTTCTTTAAAGTATGTAATTTAAAAATTCTGTTAATATATAAATGTCACAACTTCCCCTAATTACTTATTTTCAATGGACTTGGCAAAACATGAGTATCTTGTTCTAATCACTATTGACAAACTATTAAAATAATAATTATTATAATAAATCTGAAATGTAGTGGTCTAACCAAACAAGAATATTTAATTTTAATTCTGGTCTCTTGGAGTTAATGTGACTTAATTATTAATACCAAAAGATTACTAATGGTTACCCTATTTCTTCCAAGTAAAACACTTTTGGTTCTATAAATGAGCCTCCAAAAGTTGAGAGCCTCTGCCTGTTTATACACATATAGAGCATAAACAATTCCTGAACATTGGAAAATGAGCTTTGCTCTTTTGAGTTTCAAAAATAAGTTCATCCATATGTATTCATTCCCACGTGTAATAGATATCAAATCAGTCCTTGCCTGGAATTATGGTAGGTCTAATTATGGAAAAGTTCCTCCATAGCTATTAACAAAATGCAATAAAGTAGTTTTGGTTTTCTAAAGAAAATTTAATTAAGTATTTAAATATAGACCATGATGACTAAAGTTAGCATTGTGGAAGAGTCTTCTTGTTTAAAACACAGTCTGGCCCACAAAAGGCTTATAACCTATTTGAGGAAATAATAGTATCACAACCATACAACCATATTTCTCGAATAGTTAAATAAACAAAAAATTAAAAGCTGTCCAAACATGATCAAACACAAACTTTGGGAAAGATATGAAAGAAAAAAGGATATAGAGATGCTACAATATATTATCTAAAATGTCCACTTTCGAACAAAACATTAGAAGATAAAAGAAACAGGGAAGTATGATCCATCCTTAGGGAAAAAAGCAGTCATGAGAAACTAATTCTCAGTGGGCCCAGATATTGGACTTAGCAGACACAGACTTCAAAGCAGCTATCAGAAACAAGTCCAAAAAATGGAAGGAAGCCATATTCTAAGAATTAAAGGAAATAGAGGGTAATTATTCAATAAACAGGCCATCTGAACAGAGAGATATTGTGTTTATACTTATACGTAAATGAAAACCCTACAGGTGAAAAGTATAATAACTGAAATGAAGAATTCACTAGATGGGTTCAAGAGCAGATTTGAGATGACAGAACAAAGTATCAGTAAATATGAAGATAGATCAACAAAAATTATCAAATCTAAAGAAAGGAAAAAAGAGACAACCTCAGTGTCCCAGTAGAAGTTTCAAAGTGAGGAAGAAGAAAAAACTCTGTGAAAAAATAACAGTGAGAAACTTCCTAAATTTGTTTTAAACAGAAAAATATTAATCTACAGATTTGACATATACAATAAACCCAAGCAGGAAAAATGAAAAAGAATCACACCTAGAAACATTATCAAACTGAATGACAAAGACAAAGCAGTAAGAAAAAAATAAAGGAAAAAATTAAAAGACCCAAATCAAACTTGTAGAGATGAAAAATCCATTGTCTGATTTGAAATACACTGGATAGAATTAAAATCAGATTAGACATGGCGGAAAAAAAGATGAATAAACTTGAAGACCTAACAAGAAAAGCTGTCCAAAGTGAAAAACACAGAATAAACTCCAAAAAACACAATAATAATAAACAGAGTGTAAGTGGGCTGTGAGACAACTTAAAGTGGCATGATACAAGTTTAAGTGAAGATCCCAAAGAAAAAGGAGGAAGGGGAATGTTTGAAATAAAAAATTGCTGAAATTATCCCAAATTTGATGAAAACTATAATAAACCTACAGATCTGAGAAGCCCAACAAACTCAAGCACAAGAAACATGAGAAGAACTATGTAAAGTCACATCATAATCAAACTGCTCCAAGACAGTGATGAAAATTAACAACAGCCAAACATTCCATCAAAACAATATGCAGAAGGAGGAAAATATGGACCTATAACGCAGGCAAAAGTCAATCAAAACAGATTAGAAGTAACACAAATGAAAAAAGCAGTAACAAAGACATTTAAACAGTTTGTAAACAGTATTCCATATGTTCAAGAAGCTAAAAAAAGTTAAGTAGTAAGAAGACAAATGGGAAATAAAACAAAAAACAAAAAAAACCACCACACATAAAAATAAACTTCCAGCAAGGAAAATCTGAGCTAATAACAAATAACAACATCCGAGATAAAAATACATGGAATGGGATTAATGACATATTAGACAATGCAGAAGCAAAGATTAATGAATTGGAAGATACAGCATTAGAACAGGCCCAAAATGAACACAGTATCAATGAATCATGAGGCAACTTTAAGTAGCCCAATGTAATAGTAATCAGAGACCTTAAAGAAGAGAAGCCAGAGGCAACATGGAAAAACAAACCCAAAGTCCAAGAAACATGAAAAAAACTACATCAAGCCTCCTCATAAATTGGTTAAGGGGTGACTGGGTGGGTCAGTGGGCTGAGTGCCTAATTTTGATTACTGCTTAGGTTATGATCCCAGGGTCATGGGATGGAGCATGGCGCCTGCTTACGATTCTCTCTTGCCATCTGCCCCTCTCCCCAGAGCTCATGCTCTCCTCTCTCTCTCTCTAAAAATAAATAAACTGCTTAAAACCCTGATAAAGATAAAATCTTAATTAAAAGTAGCCAAGAAAAAAACAATACATTATCTGCAGAGGAACAAGGTAAGAATGACAGGGATTTCGTGTCATAAACTATGCAAGTCAAAAAGTACTCTTAGAGGAATTAGAATTCTTTATTGACTGCAAGTATCTGTCAAAAATGAAGGCAAAGTAAAAGATGTTTTAGATATACAAAAGGTGGAAGAGTGGCACCTGGTTGGCTCAGTTGGAGGACCATGCAACTCTAGTATCTTTCAGTTGGGGGGCTGAGCCCCACATTGGATAGAGAGATTACTTAAAAATAAAATCTTTACCAAAAGAAAGAAAAAATTAAAAGAATTTTTCATCAAGAGATTTGTGCTACCATTAAATGTAAAAGTGTTTCTTTAAGAAGAAAAATGATGCTGTTCAGACAGCATCAGTTTAGCAGACTAATCTGTAAAAAAAAACAGATAACGTTACCCTGATACCAAAACCAAAAAAAAGATACTACAATAAAACTACAGACCAACATCCTTCATGAACAGAAGCAAAAATTCTTACCACAATTTAAGCAAATCTAATCCAATAATGTACCTACCAACATGAATTTTGGGAGGATTCCTAGACCCAATTCAAACATGGGAGAGGGTCCCCCACTCACAACACCAACCAATTCTCAGGCACTAGCAGGGTGTCTGAGAATTCAACTAAATTCTGACACTCCCCAGAGATAGCATCAGATTCTACATATTAAGGGCTCAGTTAACACTGTCCTCCAGCCCCCACTTCAGATGCCAGTAGCAAGCTCCAGGCCAGATACCTGTGCTTTTGACCAAGTGATTTCAGATAGAGGGTTCCAAAAACTTCCTCCTTGGTACAGATTAATTTGCTGGAGCAGTTCACAGAGCTCAGTAAATATACTAATTATATTTGCCATTATATTAAAGGATACAAATCAACAACCAGATGAAGAAATACACAGGGCAAGCTATGGGGAAAGGATGAAGATCTCCCAATGCCCTTCCTATCCAGGTGTGCACTATTCTGGAACATCTGTTCCCAGAACATCTGCACATGTTCACCAACCTGGAACCTCACTGACCTGAGTCCTTTTGGGTTTATGGAAGCTTCACATCACAGTCACGACTAAATCATTGGTCAGTGGCTGATTTAACCCTCAGCCCTCTTCCCTCTACTCTACAGGGATCACATAGTTGGTTCTCCTGGCAACCAGTCCATCCAAAGTCAACTCATTAAAACCTAACAAAAGACCTTTATAGCTCTTATCACATGAAATTCCAAGGGTTTTAGAAGTCTTGACCCAGGAACCATGGATGAAGACTAAATACATACAAGAAACATATTTGGTCATCAAAATGACTAAATATGTATCTTATAAATCAAAATACTGCAGTTTATTACAAGCATATGTATCATAACCTTGTGGTTTATCTCAGGCTGGTTTATTATTTGAAAATTAATGTATTCATTATATTAACAGGAAAAAAATTGGACAAAATACAATAGCAAAATATTCTATAGGCATATAAACACACACAAGCAAACTCAGAAGTGAACTTCCTTAAAATGATAAAAAGCATCTAAGAAAAACCTATAGATAACAACATGCTGATGAAGACTTAATATCAGGAACAAGGCAAGGATGTCCTCTCTCATCTCTTCCATTCAACATTGTACTAGGCTGTGCTAGTCAGTTCAATAAGGCAAGACATCAAAAGTATTTAAAATAGAAAGAAGTAAAACTGTCTTTACTTGCAAAAATCAAAAAAATTTAAACAGTAAAAAGAATTTTTTTCTTAGTTTTTATTTAATTTTGAGGGAGAGAGAGAGCAAGCGAGCGAGCATGCTAGCCGGGGAGGGGCATAGAGAGGGAGAGAGAGGATCTGAAGTGGCTCTGTGGGAGCCACTCCACAGCAGGGAGCCCAACGCAGGGTACAAACTCATGAACCTGGAGATCATGACCTGAGCTGAAGTGAGACGCTTAATCATCATCTGAGCCACCCAGGAGCCCCAAAATTTAAACTTGTAAAGGGTGAGATTAAAAAATAAAGTTATTTCAAAAAATCTTTTTAAAAGTACACAAAACAGAGGAACACAAAACAGCCAGAAAACAATTAATAAAATGGCAATAAGTACATATCTATCATTACTTTAAATGTAGATAGACTAAATTCCCCAATAAAAAGACACAGAATAGCTGAATGGAATAAAAACCACAAAACTCAGCTATATGCTGCCTAAAGAGACTCACTTCAGATATAAGGACACACACAGACTGAAAGTAAAGGAACGGGAAAAGGATATTCCATGCAAATGGAAACCAAAATTAAGCAGGGAAGACCACACTCAGATCAGACAAAATAGACTTTAAAACGAAGACTATAATAAGAAATAAAAAAAGAACATTATATAATAATAAAGGAGTCAATCCAACAAGAGGATATAACATCAGAAACCAGCGTAGGAACAAATATTAACAGGCCTAAAATTTCCTTTAAATAGAAAGCTACTCACTCAGCGCATACAGTTTTTCCTGCTGATGTATGTGCAGATACTAAAACAGACTGATTATTATCAACACACTGAATGGCTTCTCTTTGAAAAGCATCAAGAATGAACGGGTATTCCTATAAAAGAAAAAAATAGTATTGGCATGAAAATATCTAGCCATATCAGAACACACTTAAAATCAAGAGATGCTAGCCCCCCCCCCCAGAAGCATTCTGGGAACACTTCTTTATGAGTCTATTTAAAAATTATGACACCCACCAGAGAAAATCAGGAAGACCAAAAAAACACCTTTAAACAGCACAGAAGCTAATTCTGCTATCTTTCAATTTACTATGCTAACATACACGTTATATTAGTTATAACAGAGTAACACTGCCATTTTTCAACATGTTTTGTGGTAGGCACTGTGCAACACATTTTCCATATATTATTAACCTTCACAGCAACCCCTAAAATAGGTACTTTCCATTCGGATGGTAACTCTGCTCGAGTTCACTTAAGTTCCCTGAGCAGAGGCAGAAAAATAAATACATCTACTAGACTTGAAGAAATGCTCCGTTTTTCATTTAGAGAAAAAATGACTCTGAAAATCTGAATTATCATTTAAGGTCTACCAGTACTTCAAAATCCATTTAACATAAGCATTAGAGTTTAAGTTTCATTAAAAGCTTGTTAAACTTCTCAAACTTTATGTATGACATTGCACACATGCTTTTTTTCTAGAGAAAGATTGACTTATTTTTCATTAAATTCTTTAAGAGTGTGGAGAATCATTACTTTCATTTTTAAAAATCTCATCACATCATGCATGATTTTCTTCATGGTACTTTACTGATTTGGTTCTCATTATATTTGACTTCAGGTAGCTTCTTCTTGGTATACACACACTGGGAAGTATAAAAATCTCATTTGAAAGAATTTATCTTTAAGATTTTTAGAAAAGAGACACAAAACTGTACAAACTGTACTGCCCAAAGTACAGACCTTTGCAGCTTTTCCAACTCGAGGTTTAAGTGGTAAATAATCTTCATCTGCAGGAAGTGCAACCTAATGTTAAAACAAAAATCACCAACTTACTATTCGAGAACTGATGAACATTCAACATTCCATAATTAATGCTGGCTTGAAAAGTACAAGTGATAGGGTCTGCTACAGTCTTAGACACTATAAAATTAAATAACTGCTTTTAAGAACAAGACAAATGCTAAACCTACAATAATCAAAAAATCTCTACTTATGTTTATCTAACGGTAAGGGGATTAAAACCCTTTAAGTCCATTTCCCTAAAGAAATCGTGTTTATTAAGGTCTAGGACCTATCTTAGCTATCTTTGTATTTTCCACATGTAATGTACTGCCTAATATTAAGGAATGCTCAAAAAAGCTAAATGGACATAAAAACGGATGCTGCCACATGAAAGAAAACCATGTAGAATAAAATAATACTCCATATTTCCTAAAGCAGAAACTTTCTTTTCCTCCAGTAAAGAAGGTTAAGATCTGGAGAGCAGGGGCAACTGGGTGGCTCAGTCGGCTGAGTGCCCAATCCAGCTCAGATCATGATCCCAGGGTGGTGGGATCGATACACCTCTGTCAGGCTCATGCTGTGCATAGACCTGCTGGGGATTCTCTCTCTCCTTCTCTCTGCCGCTCTCCCTAGCTTGTGTGGGTACTCACTCTCTCTCTCTCTGAAACCTGTGTCAGGCTCATGCTGTGCATACAGCCTGCTTGGGATTCTCTCTCTCCCTACCTTTGCCCCTCTCCCTAGCTTGTGTGGGTACTCGCGCTCTCTTTGAAATAAAAGTGTAAAAAAAAAAAAAAAAGATCTGGAGAGCAGCAGTTCATAATGTATCTAAATTCCCAAGAATTAAACCATTTAGTGTTTAAATAATGCACAGGGGCAAAATAAGGTACACACTAAAATTAGACATAATTTATAAGAGCAAAACCTAAATAAGCAAGTATTACATGAGATTACCCACCTTAGAAATACTAAGAAATCTTCAGTAAATTTCCAACTCAATTACAGCTGACCCGTGAACATGGGGTTTGGGGCAACAACCCCCCCTACCCCCCATGCAATCAAAAATCCACGTGTAATTTCTGATTCCCCTAAAACTTTACTATCAGTAGCCTACTGTTAACCAGAAGCCTTACTGGTAATATAGTTGATTAACACATATTATATACATGTATTTTATACCGTATTCTTATGATAAAGTAAGCTAGAGAAAATGAAATTAAGAAAATCCTAAGGAAGAGAATATATATTTACAGTATTGTATTTATCAAAAAAAAAAAAAAAGTCTACATTTAGGGGAGCCTGGGTGGCTCAGTTAAGCATCTGACTCTTATCTCAGGGTCATGAATTCAAGCCCCAAGTTGGACTCCACACTGGGCATGAAGCTTACTTTAAAAAAAAAAAAAAAAAAAAAAAAAAATCTGTATTCAAACTCATGTTGCTCAGGGTCAAACATATAACCACAATGTGGATTGTATTTAAAAAATGAATAACTAGACTCTGATCGTAATCTGAAATAGTGAAACTTAGTAAATTATGAAACCTAATGAATATACCCAGTATAATGAATGTGTTAGAAGGACTGTGACATTATAAATGGAATCTATAAAGGTGAGATGAGAATGTGGTATTTTATCCTGCATACATTAAGAAATACTTATCAAGTGTTTTTATTAATGAATGAATACTTCTGGGGGACAGAATAGTTTTCACTAGTCTTACCCTTAATACTGTATATTCCCCTTTATTAGGATTCTGAGAAATTTACAGGTAGTTTGATAGTGAGACAACTACTTATGCTTTAAATTAAGGAAATGACATGTTTTTGTATACCTCCATCTCTTATGAATATGACAAAAGTGAGTCTATCCAAGAAAGCACAACTGTTGGTACACTGAGAAAATCAAATTTCTGGATCTGAAAATCTGAAGCCTAGACTCCAAATCATGTTATGATCCCCATTAAGATATGATTAACCTATATGGCTGTATCTGATCAGTTGAGTGACCCTCTCACATCTCTTTTGGTACTTTCTATGACATGAACCAAGAACATCAATGTGAAGCAATTAAGATTTTAGCTTCTGTAAGATTTAACAGCAGCAAGAATAATAGGTTATGTTTCACATGTATAAGAATCAAAAAGTTTTTGTTTTTATTCTCTGAGAACAGTCTGGGTAACACTAAAGTGTAATAGGCAGAAAAGAGAGACTAAGGAGTCAGATAAATAAAAAACCAGCAAAATGATCAAGAGTCAAACAGACATACTAAATAGTCATTGGTGATTCTTGTGACAACAGTTTGAAAGAAATGGAGAAAGAAGAAATCTAATTATAGTGTATTTATACAAATGAATGGCAAGTTAGAAAGTCTAGCAGGGATTTTCCTAGCAGAGCACTCAATAGCAACTCTCTAAAGTAAGGGACCACATGTCTTCTATTTCTTTATACTTAGTGAATAATACAATGTTCCTGGCACTCTAAAGATATATACTGATTGAATGACCACAAAAGGGGGAAAAAAAACAACATAGTGGCTGAAAAGCAACCTAGAATAAGAGAATCTTCTGAATATTCACATGCTGATAGGGAAGGGCAAATATAGAAGAGACTCCACTCTAGAAACAAGGGAAAATGAAGGCTTCTAGGTCATTGTGAAAGCATGACAAGTTACAACTAAGAACACTAACTGAACAAGCCTCCTTAGCATTGCCTTTTCCTTTTAGTGGACAGGACAGGTGTGAACAGGCTTGGTGAAGGTTATAAACAGAGGACACTCCAATTTGATAGCCTCAACCCTCTAAATGAAGTAAAAGGTAAAGTTAGCTGCTAAAAAACTGAGAAGTGACAGAAGGAGGGATTGTGGAGAATTGTGAAGGACAGCAAGAACTTGTGACCTCTTAAGAGCAAATTGTGTGGCCACCCTCCCCTCATCTTTTTTAATACCAGAGCATTGAATAGGGTCTAAGATAAGTACTGAATGATCAAATGGGTATTACAAATTCCAAACTAAGTGCTAATCTAAAGGAATACAAAGGAACTCATAGAAACAAGTGCTAAAAAACAGGTATTTAAAAAAATAAGGTGATAAATGTTTATCAAAAGCCATTTTAATTCGGAATTACTCTGCTTAGTCAATAAAGACTTTTAATAAGATTTTATTAGTATAAACAGTGTTACAGTTCTCTTGTTTTTTAGTCCCTTATATTTATAAATTCTTCTAAAAGGGGTACTACAAGCTATCAGCGGTTACCACCTTGTGGCGAATAATGAAATTGCAATGTATCAGTAACCAGAACAGGACATGAAAAAGCATGTGACCTATAAAATGGCACTGTTACTTGACTTTAGGAGTAAGGGGATGAATGGGTATTGAACACCTACTCTGTGCTGGGTACCTTACACTAATTTTCTTCTATAATCTTCACAACCAACACATTATTCCAAATTTAAAAATTTTAAAAAACAATGTCAAAAGTGTTAAGAAATTTGGGGCGCCTCGTGGCTCAGTTGGTTAAGCATCGAACTTTGGCTCAGGTCATGATCTCACGGTTCATGAGTTCAAACCCCAATATCAGACTCTGTGCTGACAGCTCAGAGCCTGCAGCCTACTTCGGATTCTGTGTGTCTGCCTCTCCCCCCTTGTGCCTTGTCTCTATGTCTCTCAAAAAAAAAACATTAAAAAAAAAAAAGGTTAAGAAATTTATCCAAAACTGTAGTTAGATAAAGTGATGTTCAAGATAAAGTGTTGTTCAAGATACTAGCTCAGGTTAGGATACAAAACCCCAGCTCCTTCCACCTGACTATATACCCTACAGAAACTGTAATTGTTTCTAAAGCCCCTGAGGCTAAATGGCTTGCTGATCATATTAGATAGTCCAAAGCAAACTTCCATTTATAACACCAACTTCCATATACTGTTTGAGCTTACCTCATGTGTACACCCTTCAACAGTTTCAACTGATTGTACCTTGACTCTGGGCATCAAATCAGCCAAACTTAAAAAAAAAAAGTATTAAAGCTGTGTTAAAATACATTATTTTTCTATGATTAGATAACAAGCCTCCTGTATGAATTGCTAAGGAAAAGGAAACTGCCTAATTATGAGTATTACAAATTGGAAAAAAATCTGGCTATTAAGAATATTCAAAGAAGTTTTCACATTATTCAAATATAGGCTGAGAATTCAAAATCAGTTAACACCTATTTTACAAATACAGAACAGATGCCAAGTGGATTACTCAAAGAATTATGTCAGCTGAATTCCAGTAACTATTTAAAAAAAAAGTACCCCTTCCAAAGCATTGTCACTACTTCAAAACATGAAGCTCGTTATAAAAACCATTACATGATAGAGAGTACAAAATAGCTTAATACAGACATTGCTATAATTAACAGAAGTGTTCCCTATTCAAAATCTTAAGTTATACTCATCTAGGTTCTGTTTAGATTCTGAAAGGACATGACTGTGGACAAAGTAAAGAAAAATAGATGTATTTTTATACTAGATTATTCTTATTTGGTTTTGATTTTTATTTAAATCAATAACCAATCATACTTTGAACAAAACCCAAGGGTTACTATAATAAGCAACAATGATTTTAAATTGCCACTATTATACTGTAACCTATTCCACTAGCTTTGGAAAACGGTGTATCAGAAATATTTCAGTGACACATCTACCACCATTTACAGTAGTAACTTCTGCTAACTACAACAGCTAAATAGTTTAAAAAATTCAGAGTAAATTCTTCACGGTAGTGCCAAGCCAAAATATGGCATACAAGAAGTAAAGCTGTGAAGATCCACCACACAATAACAAACAGGTTAACCTAAGTAACTGACACCAACTTTTATAAAGAGAAGAGAAATACCAGCTATTTCAGTCAGAGAAATCCATGGTCTCCCTCACTGATAGCAGTCTTGAGATTCAGAGCCACTCTATTCCAACACGTAACAGTAAAAATCTAATTCCTCTTAACATTCCTTTTCAATTACTTTTTCCATTGGGTCCGTTTTATTCTTTCCATTTATTCCACTCTCTGTGTTCCATCCTATTCTTTGACATTAATAAATAAAGGAAATGTGGGGTTTTTTTCTTAAAAAAAAAATCAGGCTTCACGATTCTTTCTCACAAGTTGGATTCTAAAACATTAAAATATGACTCTTCTATATTGTCTTCCATTTCCCCAAACTTATACAGATGTTCTATATTTTTGTATGAATATATAACTAAAATATATTTTTCATTTCTTGAATTTAACACTTTCATAAAGTAGCATCATTTAAGTAATTTTCAAAACTTCACGCAACCATTTAAGAGTTACTGACATTTATGCCAATGGGAATACTACCTTAAATCTTCATTTATTGATTCTTCCACCCTAGGCTTCTTTCCAAATATGGGTTCATCTGTGCCCTCAAAATCTGCATCTCTCTTGGTTTTTGCAGTATTAGTTGACTCTGATTGTAATTTACCATCAAAACGTTTCCTGAAAAGTAAATGGTTAAAAATTAGTTCTGCAGTTTTTACTTTAAGGATGATTCCATAAAATATTACTCCATGTATTATATATGTCATTAACAGAAAAAGGCATGGAAGGAGATGAAACAAATCAAAACTGGCTAAAGCCCAGAATACCCTAATAAAACTGAATATCACTCCTTTGATATTTCAAAGTTTCTTGGAAGTTTTGCTTTAAAAATATTTTACAGCTCACACTAACTTAATATTTTTAAAAACCATGAATTAAAACAATGTTAAACATTTACATACAAGAGGACCTTCAATAAACATTTAATACTTTTGCTTTTACCAAAATATTACAGTTAGAGAATATTTTTTGTGGTTGGATTCATTGGTCAAAAGTAATGACAATAAATGGCACTTGGTAGACTAGAAAGCCAAGGGGAATTTAATCTGACCCACATGCTTTTACATCCAAAAATCAATTACATGTGGATTTTAGATATAACTGTGAAAGGCAAAACAACAAAGCCTCTAGAAGATAAAATGAGAGAATTATTTTTATATTTTACTAAACAGTACATAAAATTATTAACCAAAAATTAAGTTTGATAAATCAGAGTGAACTAAAACCAAGAATTTTTGTTAATCAAAAAATATCATTAAGAGAGTAAAAAGGTTGGTGATGACATCACCAAGGCAACTGGTGATTGGAAGGGTCTGAGGATTACAGTGAAACTGACCATTCAGAACAGACAGGCCCAGACTGAAGTGGTACCTTCTGCCTCCGCCCTGATTATCAAAGCCCTCAAGGAACGTCCAAGAGACAGAAAGCAGCAGAAAAACATTAAGCACAGTGGAAATATCACTTTTGATGAGATTGTCAACATTGCCTGAGAGATGCGGCATGGATCATTAGCCAGGGAACTCTCTGGAACCATTAAAGAGATTCTGGGGACCACTCAGTCTGTGGGCTGCAATGTTGATGGCCGCCACACTCATGATATCATAGATGACATCAATAGTGGTGCAGTGGAATGCCCAGCTAGTTAAGAACTACAAAGTACACTATTTTAATAAAGGATAAGTTGACGACCAAAAGATAGATAGATAGATATCATTAAGAGAGTAAAAAGGCAAGACAAAAGAGTGGAAGAAGATATCTGAACCACATATAACTGGCAAAAGCTATGTAACTAAAATAGAGTGAAGATGACAAATTTAAAAATAAATAAATGAACAGAAGACTGCAACAGGTATTTTATAAAAGAGGATATCCAAATGGCCAATAAGCATACAAAAATAAACTGAAAACAAGTGCTCATCATGAAAATATAAATTAGACTATACCAAATCAGTGGCTCTCAAATTTTTGGCCTCAGAATTATTTATTGTATTAAAAATGATTAATTCCAAAGAATTTTGTTTATGTAGTTATACCTATTGATTAGATAATAATATTGAAACATTAGATAATAATATTGAAAAGTTTTCTTATTAAAAAAATATTTACTTATTAATTCATTTTAAGATGGAAACAATCTTATTTTAACATTATGTTAACATTATTACTGTTAGATTTAACATAAATGACACCTGATAAAAAAATAAGTATTTTCAAAAATAATCTTTAATGAGAAGAGTGACATTGTTTATATTTTTGCGAATCTCTTTAATGTGTGGCTTAAAAGTATGCATCTAGACTCTGCATCTGCTTCTGCATTCAATTTGACATAGCTACTGTCATGAATTTTATGAACAATGTTGACCCAAAGCCAGACACGAAGGAATGTATTCTAAATGATTCCATTTACGTTACAGTCATAAACAGAAAAAAAACCTAACACATTATCAAGATAGTCACTTTTCTGGGGGAAAAAGAAGGATGTCTGAAATATTCTATTTTGTGTCCCAAATGGGGGTTACATTGGTGTGTTTGTTCTATGAAAATTCAACTTATGGACTTTCACACTTATCTTTTTATGTTTTACTTAGAAAGTTGTTTTTTTTAAATAAGAGTATCAAATAGTGGTAATGTTCTGAGGTATGCCTGAACAATCTTTCGCTAACAAAGGTTCTTCTTTGATGCTTAGCAAAACTTGAAATATGTAAACACAATTCCTCCCAATTTAGTGGAAAAGGTAACCATTCTTGCTCAGTCTATTTATTGCTAACTACTTATATGAATCTCTTTTGGACAAGCCATCAATATCCTTGGTCCTCAGTAAAGTAAGACATTTGGAAGATACTGAAGATCCCTCTAGTTCTAACATTCCACTACTCTAACCCTGATTTAGTAAGCATCTACAAAACCACTACACTTAAAACCTACTAGCAGCTGGTGACAATCATAAAACAAAAAAATTAATTCCTATACCTCTGAGAAACTTAAAACCTAAATTTATAGATACCTTCCTTCAGAAGAGCTATATTATTCTTTAAGACTGTTATGTTAGAGTTCTAGGTCCCCAATTATTTATTTCTCTTACAGCTTGGTATGTATGTCACATGTGGAATTTGCACCCTTGAAACACGTGAGTTAAACAGAAAGATGGAAATAAAGTGTCACATATAACAAGCTTACCCTTTAAGAGTAAGTTTTTTATTACTGAAACCCCATGAACGTATGTTATATCTAGACATGACAACCACATCATGGAATCCAACATAGAACCCTTTTCTTATAAAGGATATTAAAGTAATTGGCAAAATATGACTAAGTCTATAGATTAGATAATAGTACTGTATCAATGTTAATTTCTTAATTCTGACAATTATTCTCAGGATTGAGACAAGGACATCATTAAGAGGGAGAGGGAGATGAATCATTCGGCCTGCCACACCATTGAAGACAAAGGTGCATCACCTGTGGAAAAGAATTTGGCAACACCTAGCAAAACTACATACATTTACCCTTTAACCTCATAATTCTACTAGGAATCTATGCCAAAATAACATGGCAAAAAATTTTTAAAAATTTCAAAAACAGACAGACATGTACAAGGCTATCTGTAACAGTAAAAAACTGAAAATAACCCAATGTAAGAGTTCTATACACTAACATGGAGGTATCTGTATTTCATCATGTTAAGAGAAAAAAGATGAACAGTTTTTAAATGGCACCTTTTGCATAAAAATGAGTGAAGACAGACATGCACATGTGTATTTTCAGAAAGAAAATAATAAAAAGAGGGGCGCCTGGGTGGCTCAGTTAAGTGTCCAACTTCAGCTCAGATCATGATCTCACGGTTTGCAAGTTTCAGCCCCAATTTGGGCTCTGTGCTGACAGCTCAATGCCTGGAGCCTGCTTCGGATTCTGTGTCCCTCTCCCGCTCTG
Source organism: Lynx rufus (assembly GCF_022079265.1). Taxonomy (NCBI): domain Eukaryota; kingdom Metazoa; phylum Chordata; class Mammalia; order Carnivora; family Felidae; genus Lynx; species Lynx rufus. The sequence continues at coordinate 123,760,854 of NW_025814823.1, read as the reverse complement.
CCCCTTCCCTGCTCATGCTCTGTCTCTCTGTGTCTCTCTCAAAAATAAACATTAAAAAAAAAAAATTAAAAAAAGAAATATTAAAAAGAAACCAAAATCTCAAGGAGAGGGAACAAACAGGACAGAAGAGGCAAAGATAAAATCAAGAATACTGTTTTATACTTTTGATTTTGGAACCATAAACTGTTTTACCATGATTTAAAAATTAAAATTTTAGCAATCCCTGGGGCGCCTGGGTGGCGCAGTCGGTTAAGCGTCCGACTTCAGCCAGGTCACGATCTCGCGGTCCGTGAGTTCGAGCCCCGCGTCGGGCTCTGGGCTGATGGCTCAGAGCCTGGAGCCTGTTTCTGGTTCTGTGTCTCCCTCTCTCTCTGCCCCTCCCCCGTTCATGCTCTGTCTCTCTCTGTCCCAAAAATAAATAAACGTTGAAAAAAAAAAAATTTAAAAATTTTAGCAATCCTTAAAATGGAAAATAAGTTGAAACAAGTGAACATAACAGGTATCAAATTAGTAGCATAAACATTTCAAAAAGGAACTATTACAGAGTATTTTCACTGTTGGTGTGCTACATTTTTTCTAAGGACAAAAAGAACCATGAACTAGAACCACAATCTATTCAATATTTTATTCTGAATTGCAGTATTATTATACACTGTTATTTTTTTAAATATTATAAGAATACATAAAATAAAGTTTATGTAATATTGTTACGGATGAACGTTTTCAGAAAAAAAAAGGATAAAACTATAAAAACCAAAAAAGTCAAATAAAGACCCTATAATATTAATTGTATTGTAAATGTCAGCATGAACTCTATTTTTTTCTAAAAACAATGATTCCCCAGTTCTTTCCACAGTAAAGACCTAAAAGCAATGAAATCCTGTACCCAAGAGCACTCGAAGCCCTAAAGAACATTTCCCACTATAAGGAACTAGAGACCCTTTGGAGACACCAGATTCCAGGTCTGGGCTGAAAACGTATACTATGAGTCAAGAGTATCTTTTGACAAAAAACAGAGAAGCTATCTAAGACTGATTAAGCTTGTCGAAAGGAGACAAGAGCCAACACGAAGAATTAGCATTGGTAGGACTATGAAAAATAATAATGCAAATGATTCAAATGTCCGTCAAAAGATAAAGGTATAAACATATATGGTACATCCATAAAACTGAACACCACTCAGCAACAAAAAGGAACTGATGATATACACCACAACTGAACGAATCTTCAAAGCAATGAATATGAGAAACCAGACCAAAAAGGAATATATACTGTAGTATTTCATTTAAAATTTAATTCTAGAAAATGCAAGCTGTTCGCCAGTGCCAGAAAGATCAGGGGTTGCCTGGAAGGAGGACTGGAGAGAGGGGTGCATCACAAAAAGGCATGCAGAACTTTTGGGAGTCTTGATTGTGGCAGTGATTTAGGATACTTCAAATATACCCGAATAAAGCTTAAAAAAGATAAAGAAAAATGAGTGCAAAGGAGTGTAACACATCAAATCATGAAAATCCATTCATCAAGAAGCTAAACACATAATCATACACCCATGCTGGTCACCATTGGAAGTTCCTTAGGACACAACTAATCTCTGTTAAAATTGATAAATTATCAAGCATTTTTCCTATTTCTTCTATGCACTGTATTTCAAGGTAACAGCTGGTATGAGAGTGTTCTTTTTTTTTTTTTTTATAGATGGATGTGAGGTAATAAACGTAGAAAGGACAAAAATAGAAAAACTGCCATTTTGCCAACCACCAACAAAATAATGGAGCTAGGCAATCAACATAGGTGCGTGCTAAACCCATCATGTGAAAAGTTGAAGAGGAGTAAGATTGATCTATCTTAACCCAATGATCAATCTTAAAAAGTGTGAAATAACACTACATATGTCTCATGATGTAATCTTATGATACAATGCAATTGGAAGTACATGGCACCACTATGAATTATTCCTATCTAAAACTGAACCTGAATCTAATCAATTCTATCAGAGCTATCTAATATATACATATATAATGCAAGCTACACACATAATTCTAAATTTCTAAAAACCACATTAAGAGTTAAAAAGAAACCAGTTTTACAGTATTTCATTTAATCCAATATATGGAAAACATTATCAATTCATTACATATCAAGATAAAGATTCATGAGGCAGTTTGTCGTTTTTTTTAATTAAGTTTTCAAAATCTCATATTACATTGACAGCATTATCTCAATACTGACTAGCTACAGTTTAAGTATGCAATAGCTACAGTGGCGTAGTGGACAGTGAAGCTTTAGATAAAAGGACAATTTACAGTAAATACTTGAGGATACAGGAACTAGTTAAATGACAGCCTAAGAAAGAAAATCCAGGGGATGCCTGGGTGGCTCAGTTGGTTAAGTGCCCAACTTGGGCTCCGGTTATGATCTCATGGTTTGTGAGTTCGAGCCCTGCATAGGGCTCTTTACAGTCAGCACAAAGCCAGATTTGGATCCTCTGCACCCTGCCCCCCAACTCCCCTGCTTGTGTGCACTAACACTCTCTCTCAAAACAAATAAGTAAACTTAAAAAAAAAAAAAAAGGAATGTTGTTAGTAAATAAAATCCCTTAAGTCCCTAGTGTTCTGTATTTTCTTATGTGTTTCCCTTCTCTAATGTTCATATATTTCCTAATAAAATTAAAATGTAAATTTGATGATTTTTGTATCCTACAAACTCTTCCTTTAGAAGTTCGTGGAAACAGCTTACCACTAGTACAATGCAAAGTGAATTAATTTTACCTTAGTAATTTTGAAGCACAGTATTTACTAAAGTGGGAAATTACTTGTGCATTATCCTCATTATATTGTAGTTGCCCAAACTACAGTAACTATTAATTATTCCTATTCGGAAAAAAAATAAAAGCAAAGAACCTGTCTTTCTCATTTTCCCTTAAATGTTCCCCCACCCTCTCCCAACTCCTTTTAACTCAATGAGAAACACTATTTTTCTACTGTGTTTCATTCCCACTTGCAAGACATTTTACAGTGATTGTTCTGCTATCCCTCTAATCTTTGTCTTCAGCATCACTATACTTGCCCAAAGGATCTCCAACTCAAACACTACCAATTCAAACATCCCTATATGTAGACATAACCTCCTGTCCTAAGGTTTGCCCAAACCCTAATTAAAATTGCCCACTGGATACCTCCATTTGGATATAGTATTATCACTTCCTTCGTCTCAAGTCAAATTAATTTTATTTACAAATCACTATCTCCTGTAAATTTCCATATTTTTCTTCTTCTTGTTATCCAAATTCAAAATCTCTTTTGCGGCAGCTGGGTGGCTCAATCGGTTGAGTGCCCGACTTCAGCTCAGGTCATGATCTCGAGATTGTGAGTTCTAGCCCCACATGGGGTTCACTGATGTCAGCCAGTCAGCGCAGAGCCTGCTTCAGATCCTCTGTTCCCCTCTCTGCCCCTCCCTCTGCTTGCTCTCTCCCCAAAATAAATATTTTTTAAAAATCTCTTTTGACTCCTTTTCCATTGTTCTTACCTGCTTCATTGTTAACACACATCAATTTTTTCCTTCACAGCATTTTCCACCTTTCCTTTTCCTTCCTTCTGCTACCTCCTGAATTGAGGTTCTTTTCATCTCCTAAATGAATAAACTAAAACACTTCCCTAATTCCCTTTCTTATTTTTATTATCTTTCCTCCTTTAACATACTCTGACAGCCGCTATCACATTAATTTTCCTAAACTACCACTCTACTTAACCAATCACCAAGTTAGGAAAAATTCGTGGTATTAAAAATGAAATTAAAACTCTCATGCTTGACATTCAACATCCTTCACAGTCTAAATAAAACCAACTTTTACTCTGTTTTATCTCTTGTCCCTAAACAAACACTCCCTCTAGCCCGCCAGTAACAAATCATTTCCTCTCCCCAGAATAGCCTCTTGCATGTAAGAATCCCTGAATGACAGGGACACCTGGGTAGCTCAGTCGGTTGAGCAGCTGACTTTCGGCTCAGGTCATGATCTCGCGGTCTGTGAGTTCAAGTCCCGCAACGGGCTCTGTGCTGACAGCTCGGGGCCTGGAGCCTACTTTGCATTCTGTGTCTCCCTCTCTTTCTGCCCCTCCCCTGCTTGCACTCTGTCTCTCTTTCAAAAAAAAAAAAAAAAAAAAAAATCCGTGAATGACACAGAGATCTCTTTTGGAACTGTACGGCACTTTATACACAATTTATTTTATCTCAATCACCTACTAACCTTTAAAACATGTACCTGGTTTTACCTCTTTACCAGGACTAAAAATTCCTTGAGAGAAAAATCATGTCTAATTTAATCCTATTTATTGGGTATCTCCCTTAGCTAAGAGTAAATTTTGTTAAGAATGAATCATCTTTTACTTTAATCCAAATATCAGCTTTTCCTTGCTGTACTATAAACAATATCGTACACTTTACGATAGTTCTATGCATCAATCTAGTACATATGTTTAGGAACCATTACGTTTCAAAAATTTTCTTAGTAAACTCAACGATAGCCAGCTTTTGAGAATCTATTACATGATAAGCACTATTGGGTGCTTGTACATAGGTGCATTCACATTCAATCCTCACAACCTTAGTAGCAGACACGTTCTTTTTTAAGGGCAAAAAGCTACAGCTTGGAGATTAAATCTCTCCTGAGTCCTCCTGTTGCGATTTGCCCGTTCCAAGTCAATTCAAGTGACGTTTTCTAAGCTCCTTAACCCTTTACTCAACTGGTCATTAGTTTCATTAAAGACTGTGCCAGGTATCGTGGGCCACAGAACCTAACAGATACACCTCACCTGTCCTCCCGACTCCACGGCGCACACGGAGGTAGAGCCAGCAACCTAGGTGTTAAGGAATTACTGTGGCAGGAGCTCAAGCTGTCTGCGGGCACCGGGGAACGCCAAAATCCCAACTCACCAAAACAACATTCTCCCCAAAACCCTTCACTTCCCGATGCCACTCGGTCTGCACCACAGTTGCTCATGCTCTTCAGAATATTGTGTTTTCTCCCCTCAGCAATGACGAAAGAGAAAAAAAAACAAGCCAACATCCTGACATTTTTCTTACCCGCCCTTTTCTGCAGACCCTGGCGGCCCCTTCCATTTCCCCTTCTCCTTCTCTCTGTCGTTTTTAGTGCCGGGTGCGGTGGCCGAGTCGTCCTCAAACACGCTGAAGAGCTCATCCCCGAAAGCGTCCGCCATCTTTCCGAGCTGGGAGACCGAATCTCCCTCCTACCCACGATGCTCTGCGAGCGTACCGACAATGACGCCAAGGGAAGCCTCAGCGGTACCCCATGGGAGACAAAAGTAGTCTAGTCACGCAACCCCATCCCCCAGAATTCTTCCTTGACTTCTTCTCTTCCGACTTTTCCTTTCCCACCACGACTAGACGGCCAGTTCGCTAACTTAAAGAAGGAGCGCGGCGAGAATGCCCGGCATGCGGTAGGCACCTAGAGGGAGGCGAGGAGGCGGAACCTTGGTGAGTCGCACCAATTGAAATTCAGCGGTCGCCCAGGCCCTAGAAGCCCGGATGAAGGACGCAGTGTGGCGGCGTGGGACCCGGGGAATGTAAAGAGCACTTGGAGACGGTGCTGCGGTGGTTCCGGGACTTAGAGCAGCAGGGCACTTTGCTATCGATGCAGTATGGGAGGCAAGAACAAGAAACACAAGGCGCCCGGGGCCGCGGCGGTCCGGGCCGCCGTGTCTGCTTCCAGAGCCAAATCCGCCGAGGCCGGAGCTGCTGGGGAGGCCCAAAACAAGAAGCCGGTGGCCAGGCCGCCCCCCGCAGCTGCCGCTAGCACCAGGGAGCCCCGAGTCAAGCAAGGTACGAGCGGTCCTGGGGCCCCGGGCTTTCCACCCCGAGCAGCTGCTGCTGTTTACGCGGTAGAAGCCAGCGCAACCTGGGCCGACCCTAGGTCTCAAAATTTGTGTCTTCCACACCTGCAGCTGCTAGTTTCTATGCGGTGGCCTTGTTCTAGGTTAGTGTAAGCTTTGGGAGCCTCTGAAGTTATGACAGTAGTCCTCTTGCAGCCTGTCACCTCCCACTTAACCGTGCTTTTTCTTAAGAGAACAGAATAAAAATTGCATTTGCTCCCGTTTCAGCAGGAATTAGTCTTGAGCCATCATCTAAATTAGCTAGGTTGATGCAGAGGGTAATGTGTGGAGTTCCTAATCTCCTGGAGTCAGGCCCTTTTTGTACTTGATCTTCGTATCATTTTCAACCACTGTTTTCATGTGTTATGGAAGAACAAGTAATAACAATTTTAGTACTTAAACACCGAATATGGGTATAACCTATTGTGGAAATATTTCTAATCTTTACCACTGTCATGCATTCTTTGCTCACTGTGTATTTAGTTTGATAACTCAGAGATTGCTGATTCTGGCTACAGATGAGCAGGCCCCTATATAAAAACTGACTCTAAAACATGTACAGGTATCCTCTATTTTGTTCTGTTTAGCTTGTTTGCCTCTAGTTCTTATCGAAATGTTCGTCCAACACATGTTTTTGAATACTTCTGTATCTCATGATGTTAGGGGTGGGACGAGCAATGTAGACAAATCACCTCTCTCTCGGAACTTTCTGATGTAATGGTGGACACGGGCATTAAATAATCCCACCACCATTGCTTTATAACTGATAAGTGCCACAAAGAAAAACTAAGGAAGAAGGTTTTAACAAGCTAACCTAATTTTTACTGGAGAAGAGGAGGGGTCATAGATGGTCTATTTGAGAAAGTGACTGTTAAACTGAGATCAGGAGGACCGGTAGGTGTTACCCTGTAAAGAATGGGGGAAATAGTGTAGTATTCCTGGCAGAGTTAAGAAACTCCATGTGCAGAGATGGTGAGTGAAGAAAGAGCTTGGGTCTTTGAGGTCCTCATGGAATGTAAGCTTTGCATAAGAGAAGATGGCACTAAAGAAGTGTACACTTAGCAAACTTTCACCTACAAGGTGAATAAATCTTTGCCCCACAATTTATTGCAACATTTTAACTACCAAGTTTTGATGCTTGTAAATACAAATACATAGCATTTCTCTTTGACTATTATTCTGTGGCTCTTTTCCTCTGAACCAGCCTCTTTTGGATTCTCTTGTCTTTTCTGATATGCCTCTGAATTCTTTCAACTCTATAATCATTTGTTGTATTCTTTGGCTTCCTATTCCTCCTGCCCCAAAACGTGACCCTCAATGAAGGTGTTAGTCTGTAACAGTATAGTTCTCCATCTACAGTCCTTCTAGGAGAGTACTTCCATTACTAATTCTGTCTTTTTCTTTGTAGATGATTCCTCACTCACTCTGTCTAGTCCTGGTTTTCATTCTAATCTCAAGTCAGCCATTTCCATATTTACGTGGACCTTTTGACCCTATATTGCAAGCCTCTCAAATTTAACAGGGCTCATACTAAACTATCCTTCTCTCCTGACACTAGCTTCTATGATCTGCTTGTTTTTGTTTTTCCATATTCCTTTTTATTCAATGTTAATAATTACTTTTAATGTCTTCCTTTCTTCCTCACATCGAATCTCTTGCCATGCTTTATACAATCTTCACTTATCTTCTGTGTACACCATTTTCATTTTTCATGTGTACACCATTTTCACTTTTCAGCACTTTGTGCTGTTCATGCATCAGTCTAGGTACTCATGAATTCCTGGAGTACCAACAAAGTTTTCTAATGGGTCTCCCTACCTCTTATTTTTCTTCCTCTAGTTTGTCCTGCCTGCAGTCATCAGATTAATATTGAAGAAATGCTGCTTTCTGCATAGCACTTCTCAGTTTCTTTCACAGCGTCTGCACTGACTTTGTGATTAAGTCCAAACCATTCATCTAGCATCTAAGACCCCTTTTCCAGCCTTGCTACTAATTCCTGTATTTACCTATAGCAAATCTAATGTATTTTCATTGTTCCAAGTGCAGGTATTGACTTTCTGCCTCCTTGTATTCTTGCCATTTTCTCTTAACGGAATGCCATCTGTCCCAAACACATCTATCCCAAATAGTGAAATCCAATAACGCCCTTCTCAAATGTCAAGAGAGAAAAAATGAGAGGTTGTCTATGAAATTTGTAGGAAAGATTTTATAACTAAGTTCATATATATAGCACTGAAAATAAATCTGCTGTGCAGACTGTGACGTGATTTTTTTTTCTGTTTGGGTATTTTTATATAACATGATAGTAGGCCTGCTTTGGAGGAAAAAACATTATTTCTGAACTTGTTTTAGTTGTTAATGTAAGTGTAATTGTTCTACTCCCCTTCAACTCTTTTCAAAAATTTGAAGGATTGTACATATCATTACTTTCTGAAAATTGTCCTGTCACGTAGAGGGAGAAAATGTCTTCTGCCATGAAATGACTCTTGGCACAATTCTCAGTATTCTCTCACTCCTGTTTTTTTCACTTCATTTGTTCATCAGATAATTTTTGAATTGCTACTATGTTCTAGGCAAGACTAGGCCCTGGAGATACCACATGAACCGATCGAGGGAGAGGACTAACAACTGTAAGGCTGGCGTTTGTGAAAATCCTTAAGCCTAGCTGAGATGTAAAAATCCTAAGAAGGAAACAAGACTAGGGGGACTAATGTCATGAGTTAACTCATAAAACCATGTTAAATATTTTTCAGGGTCATCCAAATAAAACAAAAAGTGCGACAAAAATCAGAAAAGTGACTTGGTAAAGAACGAATTGAATAGTAGAGTCTGTTTTTGCTTAGAACAGGGATGGCTTCCCTGAGGAAACATCTATGCTGAGGTGGTTTGAAGCATCCAGTTATTAGAAGATCTGAAGACAATGTTTGAGGCTGAGGGGACAAGGGCAAAGGCCCTAAGATGGAAACAAGTTTGGCATGTTAACAAAAAAAAAAAAAGAAGAAAGTCCATGGGTAGAATGAAAGAGAAGGGGCTAGTGTTGGCATTAAATGTAGGAGAGACCTTAGGTAATTTACATGTTTAAAGGATTAGTCAGGTGGCTCTGGTGGTATGGACTTCCTCACAGACCCTGACTGCTCAGATTGTATCATTTCATCCTCGTTTATTCTCTAGATACCCTGTATTTCCCTTTCGCAGTTTGCATAGTTAGTTACTTAATGACTCCACTAGTAATTGAGCTCCATGAAGACAAGGACTGCGTCTTATTTATCCCTGTTTAGATCCCTTACCTGGTTCACATCCCCTTACGAATGTGTAGTGTTGGTCAGAAACAAACCAAAATGCCTCAGTACACTTGTCACCAGCGCTAGCAACTCAAAGTGAGTGTATTAGCAATAGTGGGTTATTATAATCACTCTGTGATACAAAATGCAGTATATTATAAAAGGAATATGTTGTGAAAGAAAGAGTAGTTAGCAACAACACATTGATTTTTTGGCTGGTGTGGTTTTTTTTTTAGCAGAGTCATCTTGAGGAAATCACTTTTTCTGTGCTTCAACTTTAATAAATATTTTTTAAAATAGTGTGCTGTGTTCTATGAACTATCATTTCTAAATTTGAAATCAATAATACTTTTGCCTCGGATATACTGTACACTAACATCGTTATTTCCAGTCAAATTTACAAGAACTCCCTCTGTCTGAAACAGAAAACCACAGTTTATGGAAAAATGTCTTCAAGTAGCTGTCCTAAATCCTGTACACTTTATTTGGCAAAAGAGTGGGACCCATCTTTGTTCCATGGCCTATTGACTTAGAATTCCATTTGAAAATAGAGTTACTAATTTCTAAGTTTGAGTTACTATTTTCTTCTGGTGCCTTCACTTTTTGCTGAATAACACATTAGAATATGGCGGTTACATGCACATTCTGAAAGTTGGCGGCTGACAAGAAAGGAGACTACAGAATCACCAAGTAGAAAATTAGAGCAGTTTTGGAGGAATTGAGTAAGCTCATTCTTCTTACTAGCTCTGCAGGTTTCAAGTTAAATTATAGATATTCATAATAACACATCATAAAAAGGTTTGAATTTTCTTGATGGTACTGTGTATATAACAGGAAGCATAAATATATTTTGGGAAGTTTTCCATAAATTGTTTAAGATGCATTTCAAATTCTGAAGCTTTCGTTCACACTCATTAAAACTCTTATATGAACATGTTTTAAGAAGAAGAAGAATTCAAAATAGAAATTGCCTTACTTGATTTAATTGGTACTTTCTCTGTGGCAAGATCTCATTGTTGCCTTAGTTCCTTGGCCTATTGATTAAAATGAAAACATACCCACTTTTAGAGACCTTTAATTGCACCCAGTGAATGTGCAGCAGTATCTGTGTGCATTCCCTCCCTGGTTTTCTGGGGACTCAGCGCTTCTTTTATTTGCCCTCTGGAAGTTGACAATATAAGCTGACTTCTAAGAAGTGATACGGTTGTTTGTCTTAGGGAGAGTGGTTGGAGAAGACAAAGGAGAGCTTATTTCAGTCTTCAACACAAAAAATTATTAAAGGAATTTATAGTTTCACCTTCATCAGTAACACATCAACCTTGAATTGCTTCTCAGTATAGTCTTGGTAATAAACTGCTCTACCATCTGTACCTTTCCCAAAAGGGTTATAATTGGATCCCCTCAGTGGTTTTTGGGACTTAGAAACTGATTAGTATGCAAAATTTGTGAATAAGTTTACTGCAAATGATGAGACTTCACAGAAATGGTTAAGGACTACTGATATGTACTCGCATTTATGACTATTGACTTGAGTTTATGAGCAAGGTTACTAGAATTAAAGTTTAAGACTACAAGATAAGGAAATTAACCATAATGTGCCAGAATTGTCACTATCTTTTCATATACTCTAGGTAACCTTGGGTACTTCCTGTAGAACTAGCATAGATTCAGGGAACCACTGATGTCTCTAATTCAGACTGCCCAAATGTAAATAGTTACTCTGAAAAACTTTTTTCTTTTAAATTTTTTTTCAATGTTTATTTTTGAGAGAGACAGAGCATGAGTGGGGGAGGGGCAGAGAGAGAGAGAGAGGGAGACACAGAATCCAGAGCAGGCTCCAGGCGCTGAACTGTTGGCACAGAGCCCAACACAGGGCTCGAACCCACAAACCATGAGATCATGACCTGAGCCGAAGTCGGACGCCTAACCAACTGAGCCACCCAGGCACCCCAAAACTTTTTTCTTTTGAAATGGCTAATTATATTAAGTAGCATCTTGAAAGGAAAACTCTAAGTCAACAGAGACCCAAGTTTTTGACCTTTAAAATCATAATAAGCAACTTTTAATGTTTAGGTTTCTCTCCAAAAGTAAAAAAAAAAAAAAAAAAAAAAAAAAATCCTTACTTTGAGATTTATTAACAGCAGAGTAAGTAGACGTTATAAGATTCTAGGAGTATTCTCATATAGTAGTGGTTTGTCAAGTGTGTTCAAGGGATCCTGTGGAATTCTTGAAACCTCTCTGTCAGGGACTCCATGAAATGAGAACTGTTTTCATTAATCTAAAATGTTATTTGCCATATTTGTACTCATTTTCTCATGAGTGTACAGTGGTATTTTTCAGTGGCTACATGATAATAATACAAAAAATTGATTGGAGAAACCAGACATTAAGAGATTTGCAAAAACCCAAAACATTTTTTTGGAGGGTTTGGAAAATGTAGGTATTTTTCATAAGAAGTATTTATATTATAGTGGGTTTGTTCTTTTTAATGAATTAATGAGTATTTAAAATTTTTTCCTTTTTATAACATGATGTGTATCAGTGTTAGAATTCACATAAAAAGTATTTGGGATCGTCACTGATTTTTAAGAGAATAAACAGATCATGAGACTAATGGTTTGAAAATAATATGTGTTCCTTCATGGTTACTCGTTAGAGAACTGATATGTATAGTGTTTCTCTTGGCTGGAACAGACTTGACAACTGTAATGGGTTTAGTAGTATCATTCCCACCCCCCCACCCCCATCTCCCCAAAGTTCATTTCTACCTGGAACCTCAGAATGCAACCTTATTTGGAAATAAGATCCTTACAGATAAAATTAGTTAAGGATATTTCATCTCGAGATGGAATCATCCAGTGGCTATTGTCCAGAGAAAGGAGAGAGATATGTGAACACAGACACCAGGGACTAAGGCCATGTGAAGCCCCATGTGTAAAAGGCAAACAAGGCAAGCAATTCCTGGGATTACCAAAAGGATTACCAAAGGATTCTTGTCTAGAACCTAAAGGGAGCATGGTCCTAGTGACAACTTGATTTTGTACTTAAAGCCTCCAGAATTGTGAGAGAATATGTTACATTTGGCCAACCATGTTTGTGGTAATTTGTCCTAAGAAACTAGTACAGCAACCCTTGGACTCAATAGGAGAAGATGAGGGGCGCCTGGGTGGCTCAGTCGGTTGGGCATCCGACTTCAGCTCAGGTCATGATCTCACAGTTTGTAAGTTCAAGCCCCGTGTCGGGCTCTGTGCTGACAGGTCAGAGCCTGGAGCCTGCTTCAGATTCTGTGTCTCCCTCTCTCTCTTTTCCCATCCCCCACCCATGCTCTGTCTCTGTCTCTGTCTCTCTCTCAAAAATGAAGATTAAAAAAAAATAGGAGAAGATGACAGGAGCTGCTGCCTCATTTATACTTTAGGTGGGAGTATTTCTCTTCAAAAATAACCATCTTCTCTGCCAAGAATCTAATATCCTCTGAGAGATCTTGCTTCAGTTTTAAGTGCCACGCAGAAGAGCATCTGACTTTAAAAATATAAAGGTGAACATAGATTTAATTTAAAAAATATACATGCCTTTGCTCTTTGTAAGTAACTTGTTAACCTTGAGAATGCTAATTGGTAAAATGTTTGTGAAAATTTAGAGGTAGTATTGCTGACTTGTAGATTGAGTTATTTGGTGAAGTAGGCAAAAGAGAGGTGAAATCAAATATTTAATGTTTAGCAATTTTTAGAGAAAAAATAATGTAGTAATTATTAATGATTAAACTGCCTTGACTACTTGTTGTCTGTTATATACAGGTCCGAAAATTTATAGTTTTAATTCTACAAATGATTCTGGAGGTCCTGCAAATCTGGATAAATCTATTTTGAAAGTGAGTACTGAGGTCTTGAGTCATTTCAAGAAATGTTGTCTTTGAAAAAGAAAGAAAAAGGTATATTCTTAAATAAAAGAAATGGTGTATTTTAAATTTTTGTTATAAATTAATTGCTGATTTGTACTCAATAGATGTAAATCGTAACATATATGTTGAAAGCCTATAGGAACTTAAGGAAGATGTGGGTAAGATCCAAATTAAAAAAAAAAAAATTAATGTTTATTTTTGAGAGAAAGAGGAGGGAGAGGGGAGAGAGAGGGAGACAAAGAATCTGAAGCAGGCTCCAGGCTCTGAGCGGTCAGCCCAGAGCCTTATGAAGGTCTCAAACCCACAAATCATGAGATCATGACCTGAGCTCAAGTCGGATGCTTAACTAGCTGAGCCACCCAGGTGCCCCAAGATACAAATCTTTAAGGATAACATATGCATCCTTTCAGACCTGGTTTAGTGTACATTTCCAGCCTCCTTTCCATTATTCTTCTCCACTTAAAATTTTAGTTTAAATCTCATTGTTCCTCCAAATCCCGTGTGATTTTATGACTCTAGGCTTTTGTCAGTGAACTCTCTGCTTAAAATGACCTGCTTTTCCTTCTCCATTTGTCACCTCTGGAGCCTCTAAGAAGTCCTTCATAACTCACCAGTTTTTCTTGTGGTCCCATTTTTTTTTTAATAGTTGCCATGCTGGTTTACAGTGTATCTTTTTATATAGGTTTCCTGTGCTAGACTGATTTCTGTAGTATATTTTTGAGCATAGATCATGGTAGGCATTCAGTAAAGATGTGGTAAAGGAAAGGTACATGTTTGTAGGTACATGTTTGTGTATTCTGAAGTTTAAAGTTTGGAAAGAACATATGAAACAAAAAAAAGGAATACAAGGTGGCTAATAGAAAAACAAGATCAAACATTGGGAGCCAAAAGAATTTGTGTTACCTAACTATTACTATTTATATAGTATTTATTTTTTATTTGATATGTGTTCTTTTTAGTGTAACATCCATTCTTTAAAGCTGTTTGCTTGGGGTTTACATTAAGCAGATTCCTGGGCTCCATCCACAAGGATTCTGATTCAGCTTTACGATCAAGCTTAGGAATCGGTCTTTATGATAGCAATTCGAAGACAATGCAGCTTCAGAGGGTTTGTAAGAGGATTTCTTCCTTGCCATATGTTGCTTTTTTCATATCCCATTTTTTCTTAAATATGTGGTACAGATATAGTCCAATGGCGGTCTAAAATATAATAATTATTTTACCTGATTTTAGCTTAAATCCTTGGATTGTTGGCAGGGATACAGAAAACTATGTGATTTTCTTCTAATCATTTATTTATTAAATATTATGTAATAATTTAGATTCTAATTGACAGGACCTTTTTGGATTCAACAGGTGGTAATTAATCACAAACTAGAGCAAAGAATTATTGGAGTGATAAATGAGCATAAAAAGCAAAATAATGACAAAGGAGTGATTTCTGGAAGACTTACTGCCAAAAAATTACAGGTATTTTGCAAACTTTTTTTAAGTTCTGTATTTTTTTTTATGTTTATTTATTTATTTTGACAAAGAGTGCATGCATAAGCGGGGGGGGGGGGGGGGCAGAGACAGGAAGAGAGAGAATCCCAAGCAAGCTCCATGCTGTCAGCACAGAGCTCAACACAGAGCTCGAACCCACAAACCATGAGATGATGACCTGAGCAAAAATCAAAAGAGACGCTTAACTGAGCTACTTAGGTGCCCCCACTAAGTTCCTTATTTTTAATGGAGCATTTTTTTAAAATTTTTTTTTTTCAATGTTTATTTATTTTTGGGACAGAGAGAGACAGAGCATGAACGGGGGAGGGGCAGAGAGAGAGGGAGACACAGAATCGGAAACAGGCTCCAGGCTCTGAGCCATCAGCCCAGAGCCCGACGCGGGGCTCGAACTCACGGACCGCGAGATCGTGACCTGGCTGAAGTCGGACGCTTAACCGACTGCGCCACCCAGGCGCCCCTAATGGAGCATTTTTAAGCCTGTTCTATGTTGTAAGATAGTGAGATAAAATGACTTTTTCAACTCCGTTGAGATTTTATGTAGATCATTTCCATCTGCAGAACTAGGGAAGGAATTGTGCCATATACAACTACACACATTAAAATGGTGATGTGAAAACTAAATTACATTCCACAAATTATATTAGGCTCTATAGTGGGCACTTTGCTTACATTTTCTCTGACACAACAATACCAGAAGATACTTTGCCCCATTTTTCAAATGAAGGAATCAGGGCTTGGAAAGATTACTACATAAGCTATAGTCTGCAGTTGTTAATGAGTAAGTAGTAGAGTAAGCACAGTCTGGATTTGAACCAAATTCTCTCCAGCTCTGAAGATCATGCTTTAGAAAGTACGTTAAGATGCTTTACTTTATAGATGAACATGTTCATTGAAGCACTAATCATAAGAAAAAGAGAAAACATCCTGAGTGGCCACTAATAGGAAAAGGTATGATTATGATACACCTACCTAATGAAGTATGTAACTCTTATAAGTGATGAAGAGTTTCTGATAACATGGGAAGATGCTTATGTTACAGTGATTAAAAAAAATTTTTTTTTAATGTTTATTTATTTTGGGAGAGACAGAGCATGAGCAGTGGAGGGGCAGAGAGAGGGAGACACAGAATCAGAAGCAGGCTTCAGACTCTGAGCTGTCAGCACAGGGCCCGATGTGGGGCTCAAACCCACAAACTGCGAGATCACGACCTGAGCTGAAGTCGGATGCTTAACCAACTGAGCCACCCAGGTGCCCTGCTTATGTTATAACATTAAGTGAAATTTGTTTTCACAAGATCAGAAAAATGACTGATAGGAAACATACTACATTGCAGACAATATCGTTGGGTAGTAAAAATATGAGCAGTGTCTCCAGGTCCTTTTATTTTTTTGTTTGTTTATTTTCTAGGTCCTTTTATTTACTGTTTTAATTTAATTTTTTTTTTAATGTTTGTTTATTTTTGTGAGCAGAGGAGGGGCAGAGAGAGAGAGGGAGACACAGAATCCGAAGCAGGCCCCAGGCTCTCAGCTGTCAGCACAGAGCCCAGTGCCAGGCCCAGACCCACAAACCATGAGAACATGACTTGAGCTGAAACTTGACGCTCAACCAGCTGAGCCACCCAGGCACCCCTTGAGGTCCTTTTAAAATTTATCCATAGTTCTCAAATTCTCAATCTGGTAAGCATATTTAACTCTTCTAACTAGAAGGGAGAAAAGATATTTTTGAAATTATAATTTGTATCAGAATTTCTGGTTTAAAATGAGTGGGCTACTGTGTGGCCCAGTAGCTTAAGCATCTGACTCTTGATTTTGGCTCAGGTCATGGCATGAGTTTCAGTCTTGCATTGGGCTCTGTGTTGATAGCATAGAGCCTGGTTGGGATTCTCTCCCTCTCTCTCTGCCCTCCCCTGATTTCCCTCCCTCTCTCTCTCTAAATACATAAATAACCTTAAGCTCAGTCAGTTAAGTGTCCAACTTGTGATCTTAGCTCAGGTCTTGATCTCAGGGTTGTGAGTTCAAGCCCTTGATTGGGCTCTGCGCTGGGCATAGAGCCTACTTAAATAAATAAATGATAATAAAATGAGTGGTAGAATAAAATTAGTAATAAAAGGAGAGAAAATTGACAGAATGACTTTTTTGTATTTCCCTCTTACAGGATTTATACATGGCTTTACAAGCATTTTCATTTAAGACTAAAGACATTGAAGATGCCATGACTAACACACTCTTGCAGGGAGGTGATCTCCATTCTGCCTTGGATTGGCTCTGTTTAAATCTTTCAGATGGTAAGTAGTATTATCATTAAAGTCGTTCATTTCCTAAAGCCCTTCTGAAATTCAGAATTTGTGATATTTGTATCAAGCTCTACTTAAAATTTTTTCACTGTGTTATAATTATTGTTTGAATGTTCTTACCCTTTCCTGCTCTTTGTAGTATATTCTCAGAGGTTGTAGTCCATGCAAGAAGAAATTTTTTGTGCATTACTTTCAGTTGTCAGTAGTCATTTTATAATGTACTTCATAGAACACATTTTTAAAGTTTGCCTACCTGTTACCTATCAGACTGTCTCTCCTGATTTTGGTTTAGAAATTTGGGCCATCTGGCTTTGGATAGTTTTAATAACCAGAGAGTCAAGGTTGTCATCTTTAGCAAGAACCTAGAGTCCAAATTGCTTGTATGACTGATTAAGGATCCTGCCATATACTGTAATAGGCAACCAAAGAGTTGGGAAGGGTTCAAATCTTTTTTTGAAAACTTAGGAGCCTAACACATTGAGAGTGAAATAAATGGCCATTTAGAGGTGGGCTGTCATCTGATGAGTGTTCGCACTTTGACTTTGACAATAAAGTCAGATTCATCATAGGATTTCTATTCTTGGGGAGATGAGTGTGGAAGAAAATTAGGTGCTCTTTGTTTAGCCAGAATTTTTGTGTATGTTTGATGAATGTATATGTTTATGTTTTATATATCATATGTATGTTTTTTTTAATCCCAATTTTTAAGATGCACTTCCTGAAGGATTCAGTCAAGAATTTGAAGAGCAACAAACTAAAAGTAAGCCAAAATTCCAGTCTCCTCAAATACCAGCCACTGTTTCACCTCCATTGCAACCTAAAATCAAAAAACCAGAAGATACTAAGATTAAGGTAATTTAAGAATTAAACACGTGAAGTTGTATAAAATCAGAATAAAGTGCATTATAGCAGTTTATGAGTAGAAATACTAGGTTGCAATAATGTTTTTGCTTATTGAAGAGAATTAGTTTGCCAAACTTTTCTGTCACGGTTTTGGTAGTGTATTGCTGCATAAGAAACCACCCAAAAATTTAGTGAGTTAAACCACCAGTTTATTTCTTTTGATTCTGCAGTCTGGACCAAGGTCAGCTGTTTAGTCCATCTGTTTCCCAAGGTGTCTTACTAGGCTAGAATATCCAAAATGGTTTCTTACTTACAGGACTAGTACCTCAGCTGGGGGCTAACCAGGCATCCTTCTTTCCATGTGGCTAACTTATGTTTCCTCATATATGATGGTCACAGGGTGGTCTGATTTACTTGGCATCTGGCTTCTAAGACCAAGTATTTCAAGATGATAAGCCTCAGTCTATAAATTTCTTACCGAGCCCTAGCTTGTATCTTGGTAATGGTTCCTTGGTTGAAGCACATCACATGGCCAATTCCAAAATACGTGTGGAAGGGGATTACAGCAAGGAGTCAAGACTGGAAGGTATACTTCATTAGGGCGTTATGCTTAAATACACTGCGTATCACAAAACCTCTGTGTGCATGAACCTAGAGAACATTATGCTAAGTGAAATAAGCCAGTCACAGAAAGATAAATACTATAGGATTCCACTTAAGTGAAGTATCCAAAATAGCTAAACTCATAGAAGTGGAGAATAGAGTGGAAGTTACCAGAGGCTGAAGGGAGGAGAGGGGAAAATGGGGAAATGTTGCCTAATCATTTAGTTTCAGTTACACAAGATGAATAAGTTCTAGAGATCTTTGTAACATAGTGCCTATAGTTAACAGAACAATATTATGCACTTTAAAATATGTTCAGAAGATAGGTCTCATGTTATGTGTTCTCACCACAATCACCACTCCCTATCCCCACCAATCCATGTGCACAAAAGAACACAAGGAAGTTTATAGAGGTGACGGATATGTTTAGTATCTCAATTGTAGGTATCGTGAATGGACACATATGTCCAAACTCATCAGAATGAGTTTATGTATACATTATGATAAGTTAATATATAATTGATATATTAACATGTACATTAGATATGTACAATTTTTTAAAGTTTATTATTTCGAGAGAAAAAGCATATACATGTGAATAGGGGAGGGGCAGAGAGAAGGAGAGAAAGAATCCCAAGCAGGCTCCACACGGTCAGCAGGGAGCCCGAGACAGGGCTTGATCCCATGAATGGCAAGATCATAACCTGAGCTGAAATCAAGAGTTGCATGCCCAACTGACTGAGCCACCCAGGCACCCCAAGTATGTACAGTTTTTAAATATATGAGTTATACCCCAGTAAAGCTTGAAAACAAAACAAAAACAAAAATCTGGAAGCATTATCCCCATAAAACCACTATTTTTAAGGAATAGCACTAGTTGGTTTTTTTGTTTTTTAAACATTTTATTTTTTGAGAGAGAGGGAGAATGAATGTGTGATCAGGGAAGGGGCAGAGAGAGAGGGAGACATAGAATCCAAAGTAGGCTCCAGGCTCTGAGCTGTTAGCCCAGAGCCTGATGTAGGGCTCGAACCCACAAACACGAGATCGTGACCTGAGATGAGGTTGGATACTCAACCCAACTGAGCCACCCAGGTGCCTGGAGTAGCAGTAGTTTTTAAAGTTCTCCTTATTGTTTTGCCTCTTTATATAGACATACCTTTTTGATTTTGAAAATTTAAACTTCTTAAAGCAAGGTGTAATTCGTTTGTCCTTCACAGAACAGTATATAATATGATTTTATGAGGTTTACGTGTCTACTGTTTCTGAGTGAAAAAAAAAATAGTAAAAACAGGGACACTTGATAGTTTGACACCTTTTTCTAACTTTGGTTTTTCAGATATTTGTTTTTCCTTTCTAGCCAAAAAAGGAAGAAAAAAATTTGGAAGTAAATATGAAAGCATGGATTTTGCAGTATGCCGAACAGCAAAATGAAGAAGAAAAGAGTGAGAATTCTAAAAGTTTAGAAGAGGAAAAATTTGACCCTGTGAGTTAGAAATTTGTATTAGGCTTTTAACTGGCTATTCATAGGCAACATATTTAACTTTTCTGTAACTTAGTTTTCTCATTTGTAAATTAAAGAAATACCCACCTCTAGGAGTGGATGGAAAGATTAAGCAAAATAAAACCTAAAAGTAACAAAATAAAAATGGCACAAAGTAACTGCTCAATAAGTGTTACTTACGTTTCCTCCCATCTTTAAACATCAAGTATTTTTAAATGATTATCATTTGTAAGAAGTATCCTAAATTCCTTGGATAATAAAAGAAAGGCACATTTCGTTACAAAAAAATCCTTAGTCTGGTCAGAGAAGCCTAGATATAAGAGAAACTAAAAATGTAAGGTTACATGAAAACCAGTTGTAGGAAGAAAATATTACAATTCGTGTCTGACAGTAGACTTTAGAATTTATAAAGAAGTTTTCAAAGGACAACAGATACTTCACAAAAATAGACATATGGATAGCCAGTAAACATGTAAAAACAATTTCAAGATCACTAGTCATCAGAGAAATGAAAATGGAAACTGCAGTTAGATCCTATTGTATATTCATCAAAATGGCTACAATTAAAGAGATCAGTAATACCAAGTGTTGGGAGTGCATGGAGCTGCAGGAACACTCAGACATTGATTGTGGGAGTATAAAATGGTATATCCACTTCAGAAAACTGGCACTTCCTTAAAAAGTTAAACATACACTTAGCCATGTGACAGAACAGTTTCATTCTTAGGTATTTATTCAAGAAAACTGAAAACATGTCCACAAAAGACCTGTACACAAATGTGCATAGCAGTTTTATATTCATAATAGGCAAACACTGCAAGCAACTTTCCAAAGCATAATCCTTGAATGAAAGAAGGGAGACACAGATGACTACATGTGTAATTATTATATTAAATTCCAGATAAGTCATCCTTGCTAAATCAATCTCTCGTGACAAAAGGCAGATCAGTAGTTGCTTGAGTCCAAGGATAGGGAAAGAGGATTCACTGTAAGGCAGCATGAGGAAACTTTTGGGGATGGTGGGAATGTTTTTTATCTTGATTAGGATGATGGTTAAATCAATATATATATTTATGAAACACAGTCACCTGTATACCTAAATGGGTGCATTATATTATATGTAAATCATACCTTAATAAAATTGGTTTAGAAAGAGAAAAGGGAAGTTGCAAAACACCATGTGTAGTATGATGAACCCATTTGTGTAAAAGAAAAAAATATATATATATGTGTATTTTCATTCTATATGCACAGAAAAGATATGGAAAGATACACGAGAAGCTATTATTAGTGATTAGGACTGGGGTGGTAGAATGAGAGGGACACTTCTTTTTTTATACTCTTCTGTATCCTATACGTATTTTTAAAACTCTGTGCCTATATTAAACTAATATAAGCAAAAAGAACTTAGGACAGTATGAGTCTCCATTAAGGGTCAAAGAAGAGGTCTCTTCTGATTAGAACATTTGGTCAAGACTGCAAGAAGTCTCTTCTCAAGAAGAGAGGGGGAACTTGAAGGGTGCAAAGTGTGCATGGGCAGTAAAGGGAAGATGATCCATATGGGTAAAATAGTGTGAACAGTGTACAGAAGTGGATTGTGCAATGAGCCTTTGGGTATTAAACAATATATGAATATATACAGAGTATACAATGTAGATGAGTACTGACAGGAAGGAGTAAACAAGTGAGTTTAGCTGAGACCAGAAGATTTTGATCCCCAAAAAATGAATTTGACTTTTTTTTCTTGGGAAGAGCTTCTCGAAGTTGGGGGCAGGTGAGTTACAAGAATTTGGTATTTTAGGTCAAAATTAAAGTGCTTAAAGTGGTTTGGAATATTTACTAGCATTCAAGGTGATTTGGAAAGGATAGGGAAGCCATTTGGTAGCTTTTGCACTTCCTCAGGTATGAAATAATAAGGCTCCAAATTGGTATTGGAATTGGAAGGCAACAGAAACATTTAAAGCAAGAACCAATAGAAAGTTTTGGTTTACTGAGTAAAGAAGTTAATGAGCTAAAGACAGCAAGAGATTTTCAGGTGGAGGGACAGTGGTATCAATGGCAGAAATAGGAATGATGGAAGAATGTGATTTGGGTGAACAAGAGGTACAGACAGCTAACGCTTCTGTTTACACTGTATCAGTGTGTTCTACACAAAGTGGTTCCAGGTTTAAGCTCGATGTGCTGCCTTAGTTGATCTCTTTTCCATTCATGTTAACAGTTGTGTTTCATAGCAGCATTATACATGCCCTTATCTTCACCTTGTGCCTTGATGCTTCTCATCTGTACTTTGTTAACCTAAGGAAAAAAACAAATTTGAGTTTAATTTTAAACTGCATCTAATGTTTGCTCAGTGGAGCTAGTCCTTAAGTTTTATAACACCCATTTTACCAGAGGCCTTTTTTTTTTTTTAATGTCCCTATTTTCTACAAGAAAGAGAATATGGAAAGGTAACTTTCAGATGAATATTATTATATTATTATCTACACAATCCTTTATGTAAATTATAAAATGTGTAAAAACAAAATACTTCCTTTTTACAGAAATGAGCTTACTTAACTTTTATTCTGTAGTTTTTAATTTTATTTAACATGTCAAGGAAATTTTCCATGTGGATCACCCTCATTCTTTTGGTACCTCATTTTTTTTTCTAATGGCTGACAGATTTTCTCTGTAGATGAGTACCTTTGATTTGCAGTTTTTCCTCTTCTGTCACTACTACCTACAAATCTGCACCTTTGTATTATTTCTCTGTGAAAAATTCCTAAAAGCAGATTTGCTGGATCAAAGAATAAGATTAAAAGATCATAGGTTTT
Organism: Lynx rufus; assembly: GCF_022079265.1. Lineage (NCBI taxonomy): Eukaryota > Metazoa > Chordata > Mammalia > Carnivora > Felidae > Lynx > Lynx rufus. Next base: position 123,738,234 of record NW_025814823.1, on the reverse strand, counting down.
TCTATAATAAACTGACAAATGACTTAACTGATTTTGTTCTTTTTTAAATTTCCGAATCAATATCTTCTTTGGAACAGAATGAAAGGTACTTGCACCTTGCAGCAAAACTTCTGGATGCAAAGGAGCAGGCAGCTACCTTTAAACTAGAAAAAAACAAGCAAGGCCAAAAAGAGGCTCAAGAAAAAATAAGGAAATTTCAAAGAGGTAAACACTTAAAAATTCTTAGGTATATAAATGTCTCTTCTTTTTTTGGCTTTCCTGGCATGGAGGTTGCCTCTTTTTGTCTACTCTTTCCTAACGGTTTATACCTGGGATTGGTAGGCTTTCTGTAACAAGGCAAATAATAAATATTGTAGGTTGTGTGGGCCATATAGATGCTCTCACAACTACTGAACTCTCCTGTCACGGCATAGAAGCAGCCACTGGTAGTATGTAAGTAAATGGCTATGTTCTCATAAAACGTTATGGATACTGAAATAGGAATTTCATATAAATTTTCACATGTCACCAAATACTTCGTATATTTTTCAACCAGTTAAAAATACCAAAATCATTTTTAGCTTATAGGCTATACAGAAACAGGCAGCAGGGCTGGATGCGACCCAGTGGCCATAGTTTGGCAGCCTCTGAAATATACCATAAAATACCATCCTCATTCAAAAAGGAGAGTCAGGTACACTTCCATGAGCATTCATGTCTAATGAGTATGTTTTTCCAGACCTTCTACATCTGTTAAATAATTCATTTAAAACATTTTAGTATATGATGTGAAAATAAATTGCCTCTGACTTCTAGCATAAATTCCAAGTAGAAGGTGTTGAATAACTGGCTGCAAGGAAAAAGAAAGAATGCTGTTCTGTTTTTGTTGTTGTTTTGCGGTTTTTTTGTTTTTTAACCGTCTCTGCAAAGTAAAGAGACATAAAAAACAAATACAACAAACCACAATTTTTTTTTCTTGGTAGAAATGGAAACTTTAGAAGACCATCCAGTATTCAATCCAGCCATAAAGATTTCACATCAACAGAATGAAAGGAAAAAGCCTCTTGTAGCCACAGAAGAAGAAAGGGCTTTGAACTTTAACTTATTTGAAAAATCTGTAGCTGCTACTGAAGAAGAGAAAGGTAAAACAAAGGGAAAGGGTTTCGAGGTGAAAGTAGTAAAATGTCAGTGAAAATACAACTGAGAAATTGTTAGTTTGCATTCTAGCAAACTACATAAGTTGGCAGTAAAGTTACGCTTCCACATGCTGTCTTGGAAAAATAATAATTATAACTTTTGTAGCATTTTGTAATTTTAAGTATCTTGTTTCAGTCTCATCTCTTTCCAGTCCATCCTCCAAATTCCTGCCAGAATTATTTTCCATAACCTATCTAAATGTGATTTCCCTGTTAAAAACCCTCAATCAGTAGTAAGTCCATACTTATCATGGCATTGAAGAGCCTTTGCATTCTACCACAATCAGCCTTCCCACTTTATTCTCCCAGCTAAGTACTGTAGCCGCAACATTCTCTAGATCATGTGTTATTTCATGGCTCCATGATTTTGCTCATTCTGTTATCCCCTACTTGGCCAACCTTACCCTCGCTTCAAGGTTAACTCAAACAGCCCTAAGAGGACTCTGCCATGAGTACTGCCTTGCCACTGGATGTGTGTAATGGTGCATTTATTTGTGCTAAGTAAATTATTGATATAGCTTGTATGATATTTATCTGTACTATAGTCAAGTCCTGTGCTAAATTGTCAGTTTTTTAATTATATATTCTTTGATAAATATTTATTGAATTTTTATTGTTGATAATGTCAGTTGCTGTATGTACGGTAATTAACAAAATAACCTAGTCCTTGCCCTCTTCAAGTGTATGGTCTTGTAGGGGAGATAAGCATTACATATACACAAATATTTAATTATAAATTGTGATGTATGCTGTCAGAGCAAGAATACTGGTGTTTAATATTAGAGATAACAATGGGGCTGTTGATTTGCTCTGAGATCTGATAGATGATTAGGTGTCAGCCCAGTGATACCTTGGTGGGAAGAGCCACCTTAGAAGGAGGGAGACAGTACATTGGAAGTCTAAGGTAGAGAAGACGTAGAGCAGACTATTCAACAGAACACTGTATGATAGGAATGTTATATATCTGGGCTATCCAGTGTGATAGCTACTAGCCAAATAGGAGTAATGGGCACTTGAAATGTGATTAATGTAACTGAGAAACTGAAAGTTTAATTGTAATTAATTTAGATTTGTTCATGTGTGGCTACTGCCTCTGTACTGGGCCAAGTAGGCTTAGAGCATTTGAGGAAGTGACTGCCTGCCTGTGTGGCATGATAAGCAGAGATGGACCATGAAAAGGTTTTAGGCAGTGGTGAAGAATTTGGACTTTATTTTATACATAATGTGAAACCAATGAAGGTGGCGGTGGCAGCAGCAGCTGTTAAGCAGAGAAATGACATCTGATCTATATTTTTTTCAAAAGATTACCCTTCCTGTGTGGTAGCCTCCCAAATACTATAATTCAGCGTACCCTGAACAATTCATCACATGGTTAGTTATCATAGATATTTTATAAGAATGGATGAGTTACTCAGGATACTTTTTTTTAAAGATTCAGTTATTCAGTGGTTTTATCCATTAAGAGAATTTCCTTACATCACTCAGAAGAGCAAACTTTTTTTTTTAACCTATTCTCTTCTAAAGGTCTTTTCCCAAAATTGAGAGGACTTTGATCACTCAAAAGAGACTACACATTACCACATGACAATTTTTAAAAAAACAATCTTTGTCTATCATTTTAGAGAAAAAGAAAGAACCTCATGATGTAAGAAATTTTGACTATACAGCTCGAAGCTGGACTGGAAAATCTCCCAAACAATTTCTGATCGATTGGGTCAGGAAGAATCTTCCCAAGAGTCCAAATCCTTCCTTTGAAAAAGTTCCAGTAGGTAGATACTGGAAATGTAGGTATGTTTTTTTGGTTAATTGAATGAACTTTTAGAAAAATCTAAGATGAAAAATCTGTTTCTTACATGTTAAGTAGACATATTTAGGAAGCTCTCTTATTTCACATCTCAGGTTGATAGTGCTGATACATTATCTAGTACAGTGTCTTCATTAGAAATATTTAATTAATTAATGTGAACTTAGGCTCAGTGTGAATGGAATTCTGACTTGTTTTTACTTCATTAATTTTATTTTAAAAATCTTTGGCTTCCTTGTAGGGTAAGAGTAATCAAGTCTGAAGATGACGTACTGGTAGTATGCCCTACAATCTTAACAGAAGATGGCATGCAAGCTCAGCACCTGGGAGCAACTCTAGCTCTGTACCGTTTAGTGAAAGGGCAGGTGAGACTTTTTAAATTGATGTGTTTCAAAAGTCATTCGTGGAGTAGTGCATGTACTGTACTTTGCCAACATAAAACTATGAGCATATGGAATGTAGTATTTAACGATGGCCTTCGGTGCCAGTTTTTACTTAGCACTTCTTCAGATTAATCCTCGTTAAATGCTTACTTATGATTTTGACTGCGTCTTGCCCCTAAACATAGCTTCGTCTTTCTGTCCTTAGACCAGAGGCTCTGAACCATTTCACTGGTCTAGTTTTTCAGGCTGTGCTATTTTATGGATTAAAAATAGTTGTTCTAGGTTGGTTGAAGTAAGGAGAATTTTTAAACAGTTTAATGCTTATTTAAATGTTATGTCTCTCTTGAATGTTACATTTTTTTCTCTCTTTTGAAAAGTTATAGAACTTAGTTCCAGTTTTCAATTTTAGAATATATGAACTATAAGCTTTCAGGTTAAAGAAAGATTGAAGTACTTCTGAAGGAAGCTTTTTTTTTTTCCTGGATTGTTGGATTGTCAACATTTCTTTTTTGCAATAAATACATGTTCTTCATGGAAAATTAGAACCACTGGAAATTTTAGACCCTGATGAAGTGGAACTCCAAACGATAATTCTTTTCCAGCTTCTGCCAGTAAAAATTTGTGATGTCTTTATTTCACCTATTTTGCAAAAAGGGATCATAAGCTAAGCTTAATTGATAGAAGTAACTCTCAGTGTTATAGAGATAATTGTGGGCTCTTTTATGACACAGAATTAGGACAACTTAGATTCACTTCACTGTATTTATTTTAAATACTTTGACCTGTAATATCATTTACCTGCCAGCATCTCAGAGGGAATTTTCTTTCAGAAATGCTTTATGGATCACCTACATATTTACATAGTACCACTGCAGGAATAAATAATAAAAATATACTCAGTAGTTTGCTCCAGGAATGAGCACTTTTCATGTATTAAAAGTTTACTTTAGAGTGTGTCTGTAAGGGAGATATTAGGCCCATTTTACCAACGTAGAATCTGAGACACAGAGAGGTTATTTGTCGAAGGTCACACAGTAAGTTTAGAAGCCTGAATATTATATGCTGTTTATAAATTTGCATCATATGCATGTGTATCTTATATTAAAATAGTAACTAAGAGACAAATTACATTTTAAGAGGAAAATAGCTATCCTTCTAAGTTCCAGCCTATTGAATTTTAATATTAAGTAATTAGTGAAAATAACATACTGGTGTTTTGTTTTGTTTTTTTTCCTTTATAGTCTGTGCACCAGTTACTTCCTCCCACTTACCGAGATGTTTGGTTGGAGTGGAGTGATGCAGAAAAGAAAAAGGAAGAATTAAATAAAATGGAAACCAATAAGCCACGTGATCTTTTTATTGCCAAACTTCTGAACAAATTGAAACAGCAGCAGCAGCAGCAGCAACAACATTCTGAAAATAAGAGAGAAAACTCTGAAGATCCTGAGGAATCTTGGGAAAATTTAGTTTCTGATGAGGATTTTTCTGCACTGTCCTTGGAATCAGAAAAGGCAGAAGATTTGGAACCTGTTAGAGCCCTCTTTAGGAAGTTGCAAAGCACACCTAAGTACCAGAGACTTCTAAAGGAAAGGCAGCAGTTACCAGTGTTCAAGCATAGGAATTCAATTGTTGAAACTCTTAAAAGGCACCGGGTAGTGGTTGTGGCAGGTGAAACGGGGAGTGGCAAAAGTACTCAAGTACCACATTTCCTCTTGGAAGATTTGCTTCTAAATGAGTGGGGAGCTAGTAAGTGTAACATTGTCTGCACCCAGCCCCGAAGAATCTCAGCAGTGAGTTTAGCCACAAGAGTATGTGATGAGTTGGGCTGTGAAAATGGACCTGGAGGAAGGGTAAGATGTCGTTCAACTCCATCTCAGTGAGTGGTGACATTACTCATCTGTGCTCTTGGGATCCAAATGAAACCTGTACAGTGTATGAGTTTTGACACTGCTACTGGCTATTGAGTAGCAGAATAACTGCAAAATATAGAAATTAATAAAATTGTTTAGAACCAAATATGAATTCCAGGTTGATACAACTCAGCTTAATTACACTTTGAATTGTTCTTTCTAGAGATGGTATTTAACATTTGTTTAAATGTTTTTTAATTTATTTTTGGGAGAGAGAGACAGAGTATGAGTGAGGAGGGGCAGAGAGAGAGGGAGACTGAGAATCTGAACCAGGCTCCAGGCTCCGAGCTGTCAGCACAGAGCCCGACATGGGGCTTGAACTCACAAATCACGAAATCATGACCTGAGCTGGAGTCAGACCCTTAACCAAGTGAGCCACCCAGGCGCCCCTAACATTTTTGCCTCTGTCTTTAAGATAGGTAACCCTTCACTAAAAATTTTTGTGAAACATGGTATGGATTTCTCTCATGGAATGTAAGAAGAAAAAAAGACATAATTTCTATCTTATAAGGAACTTATGTTAAGAGAATAACAGACATGTACATACATGGCAAATAAAAAAATGACCTTAGAAGGGAGCCTGGCTGGCTCACTTGGTAGAGCTTGTGACTCTTGATCTCAGGGTTGTGAGTTCAAGCCCCACATGGGGTGCAGACATTACATACATACATACAAAAAATTATTTTAAAAATAACTGAAGAAATAAAAAATGTGATGAGAATAGAAGTCACCTCAAGATTCCCATGAGGCACCACTGGTATGAGACCAGTTGCTCTTTAACAGTGGCAGCTTTTATGAAATCTTGACAGAAAAGGAGACCAAATTGTAGGAACTGCTCTAAATTTTTGTCCTGAGTACCTCAATATTTTGTTGCAAGATAATTTAATTAGAATACAATAATCAATCTTTGATGGTACCTGGAGTGAACAGCTTTTGTCTCAACACTTTGAAGAGATCAAAAGTTTTTCTTGTTTAAAGTTAGCAAACCGGAGGCACCTGAGTGGCTCAGTTGGTTGGGCATCTAACTTCAGCTTGGGTCATGATTTCACAGTTCATGAGTTCGAGCCCTGTGTCAGGCTCTGTGCTGACAGCTTAGAGCCTGGAGCCTGCTTCGGACTCTGTGTGTCTCCCTCTCTCTCTGCCCCTTTCCTGCTCACGCTCTGTCTCTCAAAAATAAACAAACATTAAAAAAATTTTTTTTTAAGTTAGCAAAACAAATTTTATAGTTTTATACAATTGAAGATATTGGGACAATAATTTTAGTTAATTTGGGACACCTGGGTGGCTCAGTCGGTTAAGCATCCGACTTTGGCTCAGGTCATGATCCCACTGTTTGTGAGTTCGAGCCCCGCATCGGGCTCTGTGCTGAAAGTTCAGAGCCTGGAGCCTGCTTTGGACTCTGTGTCTCCCTGTCTCTCTGCCCCTCCCCTGCTCACATTCTGTCTCTCTCTCTCAAAAATAAATTTAAAAAGTTAAAAAAATTTTTTTTAATTTCACTAACTAGATTTCCTTAAACTGCCCTACTTAGTAGCAGGATCAGCACCTGTGCTTCATTTCTTAGCTCTTGTTTCCCAGATCACTTATGAGAATCTTACCTCAACCTTATGTTCTCCCTATAGAATTCTTTGTGTGGATATCAGATCCGGATGGAATCTCGAGCTAGTGAATCTACAAGGTTACTCTATTGTACAACAGGAGTTTTGCTAAGGAAACTTCAGGAAGATGGTCTCCTAACCAATGTGTCTCATGTTATTGTAGACGAGGTGAGTATATTCTGTAGTCGTGTTCAGATAAATTCTAAACAGTTTCACGTTAAAAGGATGCTATTTCTAATACTACCTAACATTTTCTTCATGCTTATTAAATGCCCCTGTGTATATAATTATTTAATTTTCTCTAACAAATATGTCTCATGTTAATTGTTTTAATACCATATGGCATTTGCTATATGCTCCTGACTGTGTGTGTGTATATATATATATATATATATATATATATATATATATATAAATTCATTTAACCTTTCCTGAAATCCAGTGAAGTAGATACTATTATCTCCTTTGACAGTTGCTCTGAGACACAATGAGGTTAAAATACTATGTGTAAGTTCACATAGCCAGTAAGTTCTGCAACTCGGAGGTTCAAACTGAGGCCATCTGGATGCAGTCTGTGGTGTGTATACTGCTTCTTAACTACATTTGGTTGTTAAAGGATTTTCCTTAATTCGTACTAAAAAAAAAACCAAGAAATCTTCATCATTTACTCTATAGATATATCCCTCCTTGAATCAGATTTTTTTTAATGTTTATTTTTGAGAGAGAGGAGTAGAGAGAAAGGGAGACAGAGAATCTCAAGCAGGTCCCACCTTGTCGGTGCAGAACCCAATGCGGGGCTTGAACTTACAAATGGTGAGATTATGACCTGAGCAGAAATCAAGAGTTGTATGTCCTTGGATCAAATTTTAATGCACACTTAAATTGAATCTTTAAATTGAAAATTTCCCCTTAGAATTATTATTTATTTTTTTTGAGAGAGAGAGAGAGAGAGAAAGAGAGAGAGCCTGTAAGCAAGGGAGGGCAGATAGCAGGAGAAGGAGAACCCCAAGTGGGCTCCTTGCTCTTAGCAGCAAAGCCCAACTCAGGGCTCGATCCCAGGAACTGTGAAATTACGACCTGAGCTGAGATGAAGAGTCACACACTTAACCGAATGAGCTACCCATGTGCCCCTCCCATTAGAATTATTTTAAATGGTGCAGTAGCCTACCACATGTAAACTGATTTGCTTTGTACATGATTTTGTCAAGAAGAAATAAGATACATAGCATTTCTATTATACAAGAACTATTTAAAAAATTTTCCTTGATGTAAAGTTTTTATAAATGCCTGTTAATTCACTAAATTCAGAAGGCAGTATTAAAGTTCAGTCATTCATTGATTTTTAATTAATAGACTACATATAGATTGTTCCGTCATTTTCCTCCTTTTGCTTAGAAAATGGTACAAATAGGGGCGCCTGGATGGCTCATTCAAATGTCCGACTTTGTCTCAGGTCATGATCTCATGGTTCGTGAGTTTGAGTCTCGCATCAGGCTCTGAACTGACAGTGTGGAGCCTGCCTGGAATTCTCTCTTCCCCCCTTCATTCTGCCCCTCCCCGGCTCATGCTCTCATACATATGCACTCTCTCTAAAATAAATAAACTTAAGGGGCGCCTGGGTGGCTCAGTTGGTTAAGTGTCTGACTTCAGCTCAGGTCACGATCTCGTGGTCCGTGAGTTCAAGCCCCGCGTCGGGCTCTGGGCTGATGGCTCAGAGCCTGGAGACTGCTTCTGATTCTGTGTCTCCCTCTCTCTCGGCCCCTCCCCCATTCATGTTCTGTCTCTCTCTGTCTAAAAAAAAAATAAAATAAAATAAAATAATTAATTAATTAATTAATTAATTAAAAAAATAAAGGTAAACTTTAAAAAAAATAAAATAAAACAAACTTTAAAAGAAAATATTACAAATATAGCAAGATACAAAAATGAAAATAAAAACCTATAATCTCATATCCCAGAAAAAAAAATCACGGTTGACATTGAATATACATATTTATATGTATATATATTTAATAATATGAATGTATCTCTTGTTACAGTCTTTAAAATTTGATCGCCTGATATAAGTATGGCTACTCCAGTTTTCTTCTGACATCCATTAGCATGATAGACGGTTCTCCATCCCCTTACTTTCAGTCTGCAGGTGTCTTTAAGTCTAAAATGAGTCTGTTATAGGCAGCATATAGATGAGTCTTGTTTTCTTATTCTGATACCCTTTGTCTTTTGATTGGAGAATTTAGTCCATTTACATTTACAGTGATTATTGAAAGACAAAAATTTAGTGTCCTTGTGTTGCCTGTAGAACTGGCATTTCTAATGATATTCTCTAGTCCTTTCTAGTCTTTTGGTGTTTTTGTTTTGTTTCTTCTCCAAAGAGTCCCCCCCTTAGGGGCGCCTGGGTGGCTCTGTCGGTTTAGCATCTGACTTCAGCTCAGGTCATGATCTCATGGTTCACAAATTTGAGCCCCATGTTGGGCTCTGCTGACATCTCAAAGCCTGGAGCCTGCCTGCTTCAGATTTTGTCTCCCTCTCTCTCTGCTCCTTCCCCGCTCATGATCTCTCTTTCTTTCTCAAAAATAAACATTTTAAAAAATGTAAAGAAAAAAAAGAGCCCCCCCCCCTTAAATTTTCTTGCAGGGCTGGCTCAGTAGTCACAAAATCCTTTAGTTGTTGTTTGGGAAACTCTTTATCTCTCCTTCTATTTTGAATGACAGCCTTGCTGTTATAAACAATTCTTGCCTGGACATTTTTGCGATTCCGCACTTTGAATATATCCTGTCACTTCTTTCTGGCCTGCTAAGTTTCTGTGGACAGATCTGCTACAAACCTGATCTGTCTTCCCTTGTAGGTTGAGGAGTTTTTTTCCCCTTGCTGCATTCATGATTTTTTCCATGTCTGTGTATTTTGTGAATTTGACTAGGATATGGAATGGTGATGGTCAGCTTTGTTGAATCTAATGGGAGTTCTCTTTGCCTCTTGGATTTTGATATCTGTGACCTTTCCCAGACTAGGAAAGTTTTCAGCTATAATTTGCTTATGTAACCTCCTGCCCCTTTTTGTCTCTCTTCATTTTCTGGCACTCCTATGATACAATGTTACTCTTTAATAAATCACTGAGTTCTGTACATCTTGTATCATGATCTTTAGACTTTGTTTCCCTCTTTTTTTTCTGCTTCATGATTTTCCATAATTTTATCTTCTGTATCACCGATTGGGTGCTCTACTTCATCCATCCTCACCATCACAGCATCCGTTCGCAATTGCATTTTGGTTATTGCATTTTTAATTTTGGCCTGACTAGGTTTTAGTTTTTTTATTTCTGTAGAAAGGGAGTTTCTGGTGTCTTCTATACTTTTTTCATCCCTAGCTAGTATTCTTGTAATCGTGATTTTAAATTCTAGTCCACACATCATACTTATATCTATGTTGATTAAATCCCTGGCTGTCATTTCTTCCAGTTTTTTCTTGTCCGGTAAAATCCTCCATTGTATCATTTTGGAGGAAGAAAAAATTAATAAATTTAAAAATTAAAAATAAAATATTAAAAAAACAAAAAAAATAAAGGAAGCTAGATCCTAGGTGTGTTTTGGTCTACTTGTTGAGAGAAGCTTGATAGAAAAGAGAAAGGAAAAAAAGTTTTAAAAAAATTTTTAATTAAAAAAATAAAATACAAAAATAGAATTAAAAATTTTTTAATTAAAAAAATTTGCTCTTTCTGTATCCAAGAAAGAGAAAGAAAAGAAAGGAAAAAGAAAACAGAAGGAAAAACAGAAGCAAAGAAAATGAACAACAAGCAAACAGCGTGAAACTTGAATGAAGTTACATCCATTTTACCTAGAACTGAAATCTTGCAGCACATTATATAGTCCAGTCCGTAAGCTAAGCAGGTAGAAGGGATTTGTTCTGGTCTTCTAAGAGATGTCCCTGGAGGGTGCAGGTGAGTGGGGCTGGGTGTAATGGCTCCCTTCTCCACTTGGTAGTGCTGCTTAGCTCACTGGGGTCCTCTGTGCATGGTGAAAATGGCTTTCCCCAGCTCTCTAGTCTCTGGTACGTGAATTTCATGCCCTCAATCACCCCTTTGTCTCAGGCTGCCATCCACTCCCCGCCTTTACCCTGTGTCCAAGCTATCTGATTGCCAGGTGGTGCCTCCCTCCGGAGTTTTAGCTCAGATGGAGCTGTGTTTCAAAAATCCACCGCTCGGACCCATGCTGATTCTCTGGAGGAGGGTCTCATTGAACAACAGCCTGGTGCTGTCTTGTCCCAGAAAATGTTCATGTGATCGCACAGCAGCAGAGGCTCTGAGTTTATGGTAAATCACAACACATAGCTAGTGCTAGGTTTTGCTGTATTCCTGTCTTTGTTCCGATATCAGTAAACATGGCAGCTCTCCAGGGTCCACCAGGACTTTGGCCTGGAAGGAAGCTGCATGGCCTCTACCACAGGCACTCCAAACAGGGGAACCGCTTCTCCTTATGTGGCACATGGACCCCTCAGACTGTGCTGCATGCTCCTGGGGATTCCCCCTACTTCCTCATCAGAGAGAGCGCCACCAGGCTCTAAGCTCTGAAACTTTAGACTCTGTGCTCCACTGTTTATAGAAGCCTGGTGGTATTGAAACCCTCTCCTTCCTCCCCATCAATAGTTTTGGGGAACAGATTTCTTGTCCAATCCCCTGCAAGTGTTTTCACTCTTTATCTCTTTCTCTCCAGCTACTCTTTTTTTTTTTAATTTTTTTTTTTTCAACGTTTATTTATTTTTGGGACAGAGAGAGACAGAGCATGAACGGGGGAGGGGCAGAGAGAGAGAGGGAGACACAGAATCGGAAACAGGCTCCAGGCTCCGAGCCATCAGCCCAGAGCCCGACGCGGGGCTCGAACTCCCGGACCGCGAGATCGTGACCTGGCTGAAGTCGGACGCTTAACAGACTGCGCCACCCAGGCGCCCCTCTCCAGCTACTCTTAAAGGGAGTGCTTTGCTTGCGTGATCCCAGTGTGCTGCAGTCTTCCTCCTTTTTCTTTCTGTTGTCTCTGCAAAAACAGCTCCCTACCCTCCATGGCTCTGTGGCTTTTCTCTCCCCCCAGTTCACCTCTCTGCACCACATACCTGCCAAGTTCTCTGGCTCAAATTAGGCAGATTTTTGCATTAATTCTCAGATCACTTTCCAGGTGTTCAAAATGGCTTGATGCTAATCTAGCTATGTTTCATGGATGAGACAAACTCAGGGTCCCCATAATGCTACACCATATTGTCACTATCAGAAATACATATTTTTTCATGTTATTTGCCTTATGTCTGACTTATTTCACTTAGCATAATAATCTCTTCATTCATCCATGTTGTTGCAGATGGTAAGAGTGCATTCTGTTTTATGGCTGAGTAATATTTCATTGTATATTCCATTGTATATATACCATATCTTCTTTATCCATTCATCTACGGATGGACACTTGGTCTGCTTCCATATCTTGGCCCTCGTTAATAATGCTGCTGTAAACATGGGTGCATGTATTTTTTCGCATTAGTGTCGTTGTTTTCTTTGGGTAAACTCCCAGTAATAGAATTACTGGATCATTCTGTATTTCTGTTTATAATTTTTTGATGAACTTCAGACTCTTTTCCATAGTGGTTGCCCAGTTTACATTCCCCAAAAAAGTGCATGAATATTCCCTTTTCTTCCTATCCTCACCGACACTTATCTTTTTAATTCTTGCTATTTTCAGTGTTTTGAGGTGGTATCTCATTGTTTTGATTTGCGTTTCCCTGATGATGAGTGATGTTGAGCATCTTTTCATATATCTGTTGGCCATTTATATGTCGTAATTGAAAAAATGTCTATTCAGGTCCTCTGCCCACTTTTTAATTGTGTTTTTTTGGTGTTGAGTTGTTTTAGTTCTTTATGTATTTTGGATATTCACCCCTTCTTGGATATATCATTTGCAGGTATCTCTTCCCATTATTAAGTTGCCTTTCTTTTGTTGATGGTTTCCTTCACTGTGCAAAAGGCTTTTATTTTGGTGTCATCCCAATAGTTTATTTTTGCTTTTGTTTCCCTTGCCTGAAGAGACATAATCCATAAAAATATGTTGCTAAGACCAATGTCCATGAGATTACTGCCTGTGTTTTCTGTTAGGAGTTTTATGGTTTCAGGTCTCACATTTAGAATTTTAATCCATTTTATTTTGTGTTTGGTGTAAGAAGGTGGTCTAGTTTTCCCAACACCATTTATTGAAAAGACTGTCTTTTCCCTATTATATATTCTTGCCTCAGAGTGAACCCTCATTGAAAAGCCAGACCAACTTCAGGAAGCTGTTCTTTCATGGTTTAGTATTAGCATTCTGTTACATGATTTACTGAATTGTGCTTAAGTGTAATACTGTTAACATCTTGAACAATCTGGTAAAAACAAAGAAAAAGCTCAGTGAAATTCATCATGTTAAATATAAGGATGTAACAGATGTTGGAACAGAGTTCATTATGCTATTCAGGACCTTTCTTTTTGGTAACACTCAGAATAGTACATCTACCTTATTCTTACAAATAGTTGTGTGATTTGTTTTAGTTTATGGTCACTATGTGCGTTAAATAGCTTTTCTTGCTGGTTGCTAGTATGTTTACAGCCAGATGTTGCCTACCTCTGCAGAATGTGCTTAATAACATACACATTTTTTTAGCTCTATTTTATGATCTACCCTTATTTTTTCTTTAAAAAAAATCATTTTCTGCATAAATTAACATCTGTTTGATGAGCTAACTCAGATTTGCCTTACCATCAGGAAATCACTCATGAGTTTCAGATGTAAATATCCTGGTAAAAGTAAAACTAGGATTATTCCTTCTTCCTCCCACATCCCATCACTTACACGAGTTGATTCTACTCGTTTCAAAGTCATTCACTTTTCTCCATATTCAAATGGCATTGCCCTCATATAGACTACTATTATTTCTTTAAGTACTACAAAACCTCTATTTGAAACTTTTCTGTTGCTGTCCTCTATGACATTTTCCATATTATAGCCAGTTTTCTTTTTTAAGTTGAACTCAGACTACATGATTCCTCTGTGTAAAAAAATTTTTAAATTATTTTTAGAGAGAGAGAACATGTGAGCAGGGCAGAGAGAGAGAATCTTAATCAGGCTTTGTGCTCAGCACAGAGCCCAGCACAGGGCATGATCCCACAACCCTGGGATCATGACTTGACCCGAAATTAAGAGCTGGATGCTCAACCGACTGAGCTACCCAGGTGCCCCTTATTTTTTGTAAAGATTTTTAAGTAATCTCTAATCTGTATACTTAACGTGGTGTTCAAACTCACAACGCTGAAATCAAGAATCACACACCACCGACTGAGCAAGCCAGGTGCCCCTAACATGTTTTCATCACTGCCCCAACACATTAGGATAAAGTCTCAGGGACTTGCACAGCAGATTACCAAGTACCTCATTTGAAACATACAGCTTCTCTCTCCCTCCTCATGTGCTGACTATAAATATGAACTTTTAGTAGATTTGAGTGTCTGATTATTTTAGCCTCTTAGTAGCCGTTATGTATGATTCAGGTTTTTTGTTCCATTTTATACTAGGTTCATGAAAGAAGCGTCCAGTCAGACTTCTTACTAATTATCTTGAAGGAAATTTTACAGAAACGCTCTGATCTACACTTGATTCTAATGAGTGCCACTGTAGACAGTGAAAAGTTTTCCACGTATTTCACACACTGCCCTATTCTTAGAATTTCAGGAAGAAGCTATCCTGTGGAGGTAAGTTTTCTTTAAAACACCTATATGAACAGAAACTACATTCCTACCAGGGAGTTTCACCAGAAGACAGGCTCTAGTCATCTGAGCCCATACCTATTCCTACAGGACTGCAGGTCAAGAGAGAACTTGGAGATGGCTCAGGAATCAGATAGCTAGTGCTGCCTGGATTGAGGGTGGGGAGGCTGGAAGGGACAATTCTGCTGAAAGATACACCTGAGAAGTACAGAACGTAAAACACACTTCTGTGTCCAAACCATTATATCCAGATTGAAGGTGGCAGTAAGGAACTACTTTTTCACCCAACTCTCAAATTTAGGCTTGTTTTTGAAGCTTCCTTTCTGCTTATTCTATTAATGTTTGTTCTTTGGGTTCAGCTCATAAAGACTGCTCTTTTAACCAGTTTTCACAAATAAAAAATATACACCATAATGTAATTTGTCCAGAGACTTCTAGGGACAAACTCATCTATATCAACAAAGTTTTCCATTCCCAAATAATGCAGAAAGAAGCTTTTCTCATAATATTCTAAATTAACATTTGGTAACATTCAAAAGACAATGATCCCATTGTTCTCTTTAAAATGGTATTTACCGAAATGGATTTGAATTTACCATTCATATACTTTAATCTATGTAGGTTTTTCATCTTGAAGATATAATAGAAGAAACAGGATTTGTACTGGAGAAAGACTCAGAATATTGTCAGAAATTTCTGGAGGAGGAAGAAGAAATAACCATTAATGTTACAAGCAAAGCAGGGGGAATAAAAAAGTACCAGGTAAAAAGAAAACATTTTCAAAGACATCTGATAGTGATATCCAAAGTATAACATTCCATGAGAGGTTTAAAATCATATGGCTGGCACAGTGAATTCAAGTATAATTTGGGAGAAGAGGAAGAGATAGGATTTTGAGCAAAATTTGAAATAATCTTCAGTCTTTGGTTTACGGTATTTTATCTTCTTTCACTATTTTGGCCCTATAGATACCCGTAAAAAAATCAAGGAGCATATAAATAAGAGGCAACCTTTACTGCTTCAGAGCAATGATCACTTATTTAGGAGTAAATTTGTAATGATTTTCTGTATTTTATCTGAACATCTTACGTGTTGAGGGTGGGGCAGGCCCAAAGTCGAGATCGATCCTTGCCATTGGTTCTCTCAGCAGCTGTCCTGGTACAAGCCAACCCGAGCTATATAGAGAAACTGTCTAGGGCAAGCACAGTTCTTCCTAGAGAGTTAGTTTCAGTGACATGTTTGTTTTTAGAGCTGTCATAAAACCACATTAGCCTGCATTTTAGCCAGTGGTACTATATCCAGTATTTTTATTGTATCCACAATATTTCATGCTTATATCCAATCTGATGGAAACACAAAGTTACTTTGTCTTCTAGTTAAGCAGATAAATCAAGGAAGCAAAAACTAAAATCTTTCCCTAAAACTCCAGAGTTAGAAATTAGAAACTAAAGAAAGACTTCAGAAAATTAAAGGTATTTCAAAAGAGGTGACTGGACTTTAGCAACCGAAGTAGAATCTAATAGGAAGGAGGCAGGTATAAACTACTTATTAAAGTTATGACTGCTCTTGACCTGCTTCTTAGTTGCCACAGAACAGTGCATACACTGTTCTGTTTTTCTTCCATTCTTCTTTAATTTAGTATGTACATGAAAAGATAAAAAGTTTTGCTGTAGTTAAGGATGTTGAATGAAATTAAACGTAAAATTTAAAAAAAATTAAGTTTATTTTGAGAGAGAGAAAGAGAAACATTGTGAGTGGGGGAGGGTCAGAGAGAGAGAGAATCTCAAGCAGGCTATGCACTGTCAGCACAGAGCCCGACTTGGAGCTTGATCTCACAAACCATGAGATGATGACCTGAGCCGAAACGAAGTCAGACACTTAATCGACTGTGCCACCCAGGCACCCCATGAAATGTGAAAATTTTTAATACTTTTTAATACTTACTAAAAATTGTACCCTTGCTGTATTTTAACAAAATAATGATAATAAGAAGGGCAGATTTGCATCCTTGTCTTATAAAAATATTTAATATTTTTGTTCACCATTTTCTGATTGTGTTTCTTTTAGGAATATATACCAGTTCAGACTGGATCAAGTGCTGATTTAAATCCATTTTACCAAAAGTATAGTAGCCGCACTCAGCATGCTATTCTCTACATGAATCCTCATAAAATCAACCTTGATCTCATTTTGGAACTTCTTATATATTTAGGTATGTATCTTTTACTAATCTGACTCTATTTGTTTTGATAAAACTTTTCTAACTGGAAACATTTTATTAACATGTTATATGCTATTCCTTACCTTTTTTCTTATGTTGAATATTGTTATCTTTTAAAAAATTTCAGACAGAAGTCCCCAATTCAGAAATGTTGAAGGAGCAGTGTTGATCTTTTTACCAGGCCTTGCTCATATTCAACAGCTGTATGATCTCCTGTCAACTGACAGAAGATTTTTTTCTGAACGGTAACCACAGATCTTCATTATATTCCAAGTAGTTTTAAATTAAAAAATGTTTTGTATATTAAAACTCTTAGAATTCTCAGTCTTTTTACCTTTAATTAAAATTGTCTAAAGTGAAGTAAGGTTTTTAACATTTCTATTATAGCATTAAATGTACTAAAAATTTTAGGTATGCTTTCTGCTTTTGTTCTGTATCTTTAATTCATTAAACAGAGGGAATCCTGTGGTTCAGAATAAGATAGTGACTCACCTCCCCAACCCACTGGATAGTGCAAAACCCCTACAGAGTGCAACTTATCATTCAGATATAGGTATTCAGCTGTTTACTGTATCTGTTTTGATACAGTTTATTACTGCTATCATGGTTATCACTGCAGTATCCAAGCATATTTTGAAAATTCTTTAAACCTTATATTCCATATAAATTCATATTATTTTCTCTTTGATGAATGTATGTGGTTTCATTGTACCATTCTCAGAACTTAGGTGTTTAAATTTTTTCATAATAAAAAATTTTTTAAATTGCTTTCTATTTGCAAATAAATTTTGTTATTCTTTGCAGTGTCTTCTAAAGAGAAACTCTTGCTAAGAACTATGATTTTAACTTTCAGATATAAAGTGATAGCTCTGCATTCTATTCTTTCAACTCAAGACCAAGCTGCAGCATTCACACTTCCTCCTCCTGGAGTCAGGAAGGTAAAATTCAGTACAGCAAATTTATGTGTGATCTGTTGAATATTTCATGAAAATGTAATTAAGTGTCTCACAGTTCATGGCAGACTCCAGATGCTCACCAGCTTAACATAATGAGAAAGTGAACCCAATACTTAAGTATTTGAAAATTTATAGTATACATTATTAAAGGGACAAGACTTTTAGGGGAATGACAGTTGAAAAACATGGCATCACTTTCGCTTGTGGGAAGAAAAATCACTACTTTTCCCATCCTTTTCATGAAAGATGTTGGATGTCAGGAGCTATTTGAACCCTGTACAGATTCATTGTTGTTCTACATGTATTCATCCTGGATTATTTTTTTAATGCATAGACCATTAGGTTAGGAAATAGTCTCAGTATTTTCATTGTCTCCTCTGTTGAGGATTCTGAATGAAGAGATACTTGGTAGACAGTTTCTCAGATTTAGAAGGGGATAAAGGGTACCATATAAGAACTGTAGGGAATACTAGAGCTCCCAGAAAGCCTGGACTGCAGTGCAGGAGCCTGGGTTCTGAGGCTGTTCTGATCTGTAACATTTTAGCTTCCCTCAAAGATTTGGTTTAAAGAAAAGAGTTCAACCTCTTTAAAAAAAAAAAAAAAAAAAATATTAGATGCTACTGAGGTAGAATGAGCACCTAGGTCCCATCTAAGTCTGAGAACCCAGTATTATTTCCTAGGTCAAATGAATAAGAGAAACAAGCATTCACTATCAAAATACAGAGTTGATATAGAGCAATATACATTGAATATTTGATGCGGAATTCCCAAAATGCTTTCTCCAAGAATACAGAAGGGAAAATGCAAAAAGTGCACCATTCAGTCATCACCATTAACAATTTTAGAACGAGAGGGGCAACTGGGTGGCTCATTTGGTTAAGTGTCCTACTCTTGGTTTTCTGCTCAGGTCATGATCTCGCCGTTTGTGAGTTCAAGCCCTGTGTCAGGCTCCACCTGACAGTGCAGGAACTGCTTAGGATTCTCTCTCTCCCTCTTTTTCTGCTCCTTCCCTGCTTGCTCAATCTCTCAAAAATAAATAAATAATAAAAAGAATTTTAAAACTAGAATTGGATCTAACATGGGATGTGGTCACAGGGATAATAAGCCAAGGCAGCAACCCACTTCTCACTGATGTACTATTTTTTCTCCAATAATTTGGAGTGATTGTGCATAGCTGTCTCTATTCTCTGACCCAATTTCCCAGCTACTTAACATCATTTTTAAGATGACTGACTAGAATTAGGGGAATGGTATTTTTGTTGGAATAAAAATCTGTAACTTTAATTGGCAAGCTGAAGTGATGAAACTAATTAATAACAAGTTAAAATTACACAGTAACAGCAAGTAGGTGATGGATTTTTATAACTAATGTTGAGATTCACTTTTTAAAATGCATCACCTCAAACTAAAGTTTAAATAATGGCACATTGCTGGAAGTTGTTACCTAATGTTTTGGCTTTTTCTTTATTTTCAGATTGTTTTAGCAACAAATATTGCAGAGACAGGTATCACTATTCCAGATGTTGTATTTGTAATTGACACTGGAAGAACAAAAGAAAATAAGTAAGTTTGAAAAGGGTTTGGGGCTGTCGAATTCTTAGGAGAAATCTCAGAATCATATAGGGAAAATCCCAATGTCCTAATTCTACCCAAAGCCTCAGAGAAACTATGGGAAACTTTCCAATACCCAAGAGTGTCATGCCATGTGCTTTCCTGTAAGTAATGCCAGTGTTCTGCTTCTTGCAGAAAACTGCTCTCCAAGAAAATTTTCAGAACATAATTTTTTGTAAATTTGTTTGCAAAACAGCTTTACAGAAACAATAATTATTTGTGAGGTTATAACAGTGTGAGTTTTGGAATCAAAGTTGGATTTAAATCTCAGATCTGTAATCTTTACCAAGTAATAATACCATTAAATATAATCATCAGTTCCCTCATTTGTAAATGGGGAGCATGAATATTTTTCATAATTGAACGTACCTGTTATAATAACTGGCACTTAACAGATAACCTTACCTGAATCTTCAGATTCAGATTACTGCTTTTTAAACATTTTAATGTTTATATTGCAAAAACAGAGAAGACCATCTTAGTAGTCTATTGTAATCCATATATACACTGTCCCTGTATTAGGAAAATTCAGCAATATTTGGCAGTGCATATGACTACCTAGAGGCAGTGGTCAGATTAATTTGGAAAAGGGCAAGTTAAACAAGTTTTTTCCTTGTGCCAGAGTTTTTGATAGTATGAGATTTAGTTTGCAGTGTTTGCTAAATTATTTAAATATGAAACATGATTTGGAAAATATTGGTCCACAATTATGATAGACTATTTTAAGCTGTCTTCAGTGTAATTTTAAGAGTCACATATTTCCAGCTTTTTCAGATTTTAAGTCCTTGATCTAAATATTCTCTCCTAAAACTTTCCTTTAGGTACCATGAAAGCAGTCAGATGAGTTCTTTGGTTGAGACATTTGTCAGTAAAGCAAGTGCTCTGCAGCGCCAGGGCAGAGCTGGGAGGGTCAGAGATGGCTTCTGCTTCCGAATGTACACAAGAGAAAGGTACAACATAGCACTGGAAATTGAAAAACAAACGATTATAGTGTGGCATTTCTGATAATATGTAAAGTGTTTAATATTATTTTTCAGATTTGAAGGTTTTATGGACTATTCTGTCCCTGAAATTTTGCGTGTGCCTCTGGAGGAGTTATGTCTTCATATTATGGTAATTCTAAAGGAACTCAGGTGTTAACGTTTTCATTCTTTGCCCCTTTCTAAAAAAAAAAAAAAGATGTAAACTTCCCCTCCCCTAGATTTCCAAGTATCTTATTTACTTTTTAGTAAATACCCCTCCCCCATTTTCTTTATAAGTAAACAAACCCAGTGTGCTTTAATTCTACCAGAGACACTCATATTTTGTAGACTAAAATACAGTCTCAGTACCTAGACCATTAGTTGTCAACTGGGGGCAGTATTGCTCACCAGGGGATAAGCGGCAATGTTTTCTGACATTTTTGGTTGGCAGAACTGGGAGGAGAGGGAGGCCATGCTATATGGGCATCTAGTAGGTAGAAACCAGGGAACTGCTAAACATTCTATAGTGCACAGCACAGTCATTTAAAGAATTATATGGCCCCAAATAACAACAGTGTGGAGACTGAGAAACCCTGATGTTGACCAAGGGCTTCCTAGTCTGAAAGATCTATAATATCCTTCAGTTCTTAAGATTTTGACTTCACAAAAATCAGGAATGAAGAAACTAAAATACAGATTAGAAGATCTTGTCCTCATGCCAGCCCTTAACACATACACAGTTTCTCACACACTTGGGATTATAACAGGATAGCCTTCCTCAGACATTTATCCTCTTTGCTCAAAATTTTACCTAAAGTTAGTTCCAATGTGACCATCTCTTTGGTCAGTTCTTTCTAACAACATACTGACTGATCGCTTCTTTAATTTGCAGAAATGCAGTCTTGGTTCTCCTGAAGATTTCCTTGCCAAAGCTTTAGATCCTCCTCAGCTTCAAGTGATCAGCAATGCAATGAATTTACTCCGAAAGATTGGAGCATGTGAACTAAATGAGCCTACACTGACTCCATTGGGCCAGCACCTTGCAGCCCTGCCTGTGAATGTCAAGATTGGCAAGATGCTTATTTTTGGTGCCATATTTGGCTGCCTTGACCCAGTGGTAAAACAAATGATGATCTTGCTTCTTCACTTTATCATTTTGGCTGGGGAATTACTAAGTTTGGAAGCAATTTTTAACTTTGATTTTTTTTTTTTTAATTAATAGAATGTCAGTACTAGCATTAAAACCAGGAGGTCTGAATGCTTTATGAGAATTTTTGAATATTTAATATTTATTTTTAAGATCATAGGTATTAATCCATGTACTTAAGTATGCTGGAGGTACTATTTTGTAAATGGGTTTGGCTTTTGCTACCAAAAATCGCACTTGAAATATTTGAGTACATAGTAGATGATTCTTAAGGAGCTTTGAATCCCACAGATTTTTTTAAGTAGAATCAAAAACTTTCTCCTTCTCTGTTTCTGGATTATCTCTCTGAGCCAGCAATTACCAGTTCAGTTTTACCTAATTATCTCAGAATTAACCAACTTTGTGCCTCTTTCTGAATCTCTGAGCTCATATGCCTGCTATTCCATTTCAACTTTACAGTTTCATCAGGCTGTGGCCTTTTCTGGGACTACAAATCAATGCTGTTTAAAAACAGAATGAAGACAGTGTAACGTACTCTAGTCTGTTTCTCTACTATTAGAAATACTCACCAGAATTGTGTTGAGTCCAAAAAATAACCTCTGTCATGATAATTAACTTGAAAAGCTGCAACAGTAAGAAATGGGTCATTATACACTCCAAATTATTTTTGAAGTATTTAAAGAGCCTTGCAGGCATAGAAATATAGTAGGCCAAAAGTCCAGATATAACTGTGTGACACACTATGAATCACTATACACACATACAGGTTTTTATCTCCGATTCTGGTGATGTGACCCCTTTATAAATATGGTATAAAAGTGATATATTTTTTAAATTACATAAAATGAAGTCCAAAGTAATGAATTAAAATTGAATGGTAGCTACTGTAGAACACCATAAGGGTACTAAAGAAACATGCAACTTGAAAGTGGGATTATTTTATGATTTGCTTACTTTTACAAATCAGTCTTTCGTGTATACCTCCTTAATGATAAATTTTTTTGGTTATTTATGGATAGGCAACACTAGCTGCGGTGATGACAGAGAAGTCTCCTTTTACTACACCAATTGGTCGAAAAGATGAGGCAGATCTTGCAAAATCAGCTTTGGCTATGGCTGATTCAGACCACCTGACGATCTACAATGCATACCTAGGGTAAAGAAATAATCAGGGTGTTGTCAGTAAATCGATGACCTGAGGCTATTTACTTTAAAAAATTTATCTTTGACTTTCATTAAAAAGATACATCTAAGATTTACACTTATTTTTAGTTACTTCATCTGTCAAGGTATATTTTTATAATCCTTCCTAAATAAGAACAATGTACTTTGTATTATTGTATCTGTATTACCTCATATTTGAAGTTAATAATTTACTATTATACATAAAAAATAACAGTATTGCCAAATTCTTATATTCAATTAGTAGCTCCTACAACAATCAAGACCCCTCCTCTTTTTAAATGATTGTGCTTTTTTTTTATTTAAATTTTTTTTTTAATTTTTTTTTTCAACATTTATTTATCTTTGGGACAGAGAGAGACAGAGCATGAACGGGGGAGGGGCAGAGAGAGAGGGAGACACAGATTTGGAAACAGGCTCCAGGCTCTGAGCCATCAGCCCAGAGCCTGACGCGGGGCTCGAACTCACGGACTGTGAGATCGTGACCTGGCTGAAGTCGGACGCCTAACCGACTGCGCCACCCAGGCGCCCCTGATTGTGCTTTAATTAAAGCTTACTTTGGTTAGTACCTCTGAAAGAGACAGTTTGAAAAGAAAACATGTTGAACTTTGGTCATTTTATTTATCTAGATGGAAGAAGTCCCGGCAAGAAGGAGGCTATCGTTCTGAAATTGCGTATTGTCGGAGGAATTTTCTTAATAGAACATCACTGTTAACCCTAGAAGTAAGTTGTAATACAGCTTTGTAATTCAGGGTTTTTTGGTTGACTGATAGGCTTATTTCAGGAAAATGCCTACAATAGTGCTTGACATATAGTATGGATTTAATTTACTGCATTAATCTATAATTTTTTGTTTCGTTGTTTCTTCCATCAGGTAACTTTTATGTATTACACAGTGATTTAAAATAGTGTTTAACAATTATAATGTAATAATCATAAAATGCTCCAAGGCTTGGAATCTTTTTTCCTAAGAGCCCTGATTCCTTCTCATGAGATTCTCTTTTATTTTCCTAAATATTAGCCAGCTACTTAGTGGCAGTGTAGGTTGATAGTTACTGAAAGGCATCATACCCTGTGATTGACTGTGACCAGGTGTATAAAGCTGCTCTTGGGATGGGAAACCTGACAGCTGTGCCCATCACTCAGGCTTTGACTATTGTTGAGGACCAGAATTATTTCTTGGAAGACAGAGTATAGACATGTAGTTAAAATATAAAGACAAGTGACTGCAAAAAGCAGGGCTCCTCCTCAAACACTTAATTTTCATGGTGCTTAGGAAATGGTGTTCATTATACCATTTAAGCGACTACAGGTTTTACTACAGACACACTATAAAAGAATTCAGAAAATAATGTATCTCACAGAATTCCTCTATTCTCATATTTTAAAGGGTTGAATATTTTATTCTCCTATAACTTAACCCATTATTTTCTGTGCTTCAAAATAATGGGTGGAATAAGAGCAGGGACATCTCTGAGTGGAATGAATTTTGTCCTTCACAAAAGGATAAAGGGATAAACTGAAGAACAGCTGCCTCTGGGCTCACTGGGATTCAAGATGTGGAGAGCTAACACTCCTATGTCTCCACTCCACTCCACTTCCTTCCAACCTCCCAAGTTGCCTCTCAGCTCCTTCCTTCTGTGAGCCTTTTCTTCACCTTCCCTGGGCTGCATGGTTTTCCATCTCTTCACCTACCCTATGGTGTTAAGGCAGCTGTTTGTCTTTTTCTCACCTGGAATCAAAGTCTCTTAAGCCCCAAATCAGAAACCCAAAGGAAATCCTAAATGCAAATGTCACCTTTTAATTGCTTATAGTCAGTTTACTTTGACAAATGCTTATCCTTCCTATAGGATTTAAGCTAATGGGCACTTGGTTACTAAACCTAGATAAAGGTTAAATGAAATTGCCATTGTTAGAATTAAGGTGAGACTGCCAGAGGCAAATGAACAAAGGATTTGCAATCCAGGATCAAGATTCCTCTCCAATTCTTCTTCATTATTTGTTCTGTGTGATCATCCTCATTGAGTAAAATTGTGCAGAGTTACCACTAAAGTAAATATATTGAACGCAAATGTGCTCAGACACATTTTTATTGCTCTCCTATTTTAGACATTATGTTTTATGACATCTAAAGTCTGGGAGTAGTGGAAATACATAACTCTTCAACCTTGATTTACCAGTACAATTTTTTTTCCTCCCTCATTTGATTTGGGCTGTAGGGAATTAAATAATAATTCGGTATCCTATCAATTTTGATAGGAAACAGCAATATATACTAAAGGAGTATTTGTCACTTTTTCTTTTTTACTCAATTCTGATCTTATCTTTTTTCAACATAAACCAATCTAGGATGTAAAGCAGGAGTTAATAAAGTTGGTTAAGGCAGCAGGATTTTCATCATCCACAGCATCTAATGACTGGGAAGGAAACAGAGCCTCACACACACTGTCCTTCCAAGAAATTGCCCTTCTTAAAGCTGTATTGGCTGCTGGACTATATGACAACGTGGGAAAGATCATCTATACAAAATCAGTTGATGTTACAGAAAAATTGGCTTGTATTGTGGAGACAGCCCAAGGCAAAGCTCAAGTACATCCCTCCTCAGTAAATCGAGATTTGCAAACTTATGGATGGCTCTTATACCAAGAGAAGGTAAAATGCTCATTCTTAATGCCACGATTCAGGGTATTCTAGAAGTCAGTCATAACAAGTTAGGATGCCCCAACAAGTTATTTTTTTGGTTATCAAACTGAGTTTATACATATTAATTTCAAATATGTACAAAAATACAGTTTTTCATCAAAAAAGCCCTATTTCTTTCACTTAATGAAAGAAAAATATTAAAACTTCTACTCTGACCATTATCTTTCTTACTTGAAATAAGACAATTATAGCAAATAGATATTGTTTAATAATGTATCCATTCCCTAAGATTTCACCAAAAGGTGCTCTCTCAAAAGGGAACAAAGACCTGTTTTATGTGCATTCCAAATAACCATATGGGATAATATAGAACAATATATGCTATAGCAACAGTTTGAGTCACAATGTAACCCAAGATAAGTTAGCAGCAAATATTTATAGATTACAGTTAAAACAGTCTTGTAAGTCATAGCTTGCTAAAATAACAAGGATTCATAATTTCAAGGAGTGGCTCCCAAAATTTACATGTAGAGCATGAGAAATTACTAAAGGCCATAGCTAAACACTGGTCTAGAAACTAGACACTTTAAAACAATATTATTTTTGAGCTCATTATTTTGAGGTCATTAACAGCATTGGCATTATAAAATTGTTCATAGTTTCATTTATGTTCAAGAAATATAATTCACCCTTACAATTCATGTTTTAAAATGCCTTTCGATAGTATAAATGCACCAATGGTGAATGTGATTATTATAAAATTGGCAAGTTATGCACACAACAGAATGTAAAGGTAGCTTTACGAAATTTATGATATAAATTTTATAATAGTAAATAATAGAAAAATGCTTACATGGAACATAAATGAACTTCTTACATTTTTAGGCTGTGAAGTTTTTTTTTTTTCTCTTTATTCCTGTGCAGGTAAGGTATACCCGAGTATATTTGAGGGAAACTACCCTAATAACCCCTTTTCCAGTTTTACTTTTTGGTGGTGATATAGAAGTTCAACACCGGGAACGTCTTCTTTCTGTTGATGGCTGGATCTATTTTCAGGTACATGCTACAACTGATCTCATAACATTAAAATTTTCTTGTAGTACTTGCAGTACTACTGAGGTGGATTTTTAAAATTTTATTGGAGTTTGCATAATTTTGCATAATTGCAAGAGGACAGGGTGGTAGAGGTCATCTGTAATTGGATTGTGCTAAAGGCTGCCTAACTCTTTAAATATATTAGAAATCATTAAATTGTACACTTAACCATTCAGTATAAAGTCATGATGTGCTAAAGCAGATCATAAGGTATACAGCCTTACCTTCATTTACTGAAACACATTCACACTCCAGGGGATTAACTTTGTCCAATCTGTCTTCTCTCAACAGGCCCCTGTAAAAATAGCTGTCATTTTCAAGCAGCTTAGAGTTCTTATTGATTCCGTTTTAAGAAAAAAGCTTGAAAATCCTAAGATGTCCCTTGAAAGTAAGTATTTGATTATAATGTAAGTAGAAAACCATATACTGTTAAATATTGCAATACATTAGAGCACACTGAAGTCTTCAAGTCCATGTGATTAAAAGCTGTTTTAGTAAAATTTATTTTATGGTGAATTCTATCAGACTCATAGTGCTTCATTATTCACAACCTAATTATCCTCTTAAGATTGTTAGTTTACTCCTTCCTCTTTTAAGCTTCACTTCTAAACTGCTGGCCATTTCACAGAAAAAAGGATAGTAAAACTGAGCATTGTAAACTTGGATTATAAGGGACTTTCTGTGAGGTTTCCAGCATGTTTTTCTCCACCATTCTCACAAATGCTGAACTAGTGTATATTTAAAAAGTACAACATCCTTCCAGCAGAAATCTGCAATAGACATGGAAAGTTAGATCACATTTTGATATGTTAAGAGATGTGGGCTCTTTTCTTAGGGATCTTAAAAATACTGTTTCTTTCTAGACCTGTCATTGTTTACCTTGCAGCAAGTTATCTTTTCTTTTTTTTAATGTCATAGTAGCCCCCAAGAATTTGAATGTCAGGCCATGGTCCCAGTTATCAGAATTTCCCATTGCAACCACTGAAACTCAGGGCATTCCTTTGAAGTGTCTAAAATAAAGAATTTCAGTATTACAGCCCTGATAATTACACCTATGTAAAAAGAGTAGTAAGAAGTTGTTAGGAAGTCACAGTATCAGAGCAACTGGTTAAAAGTAGAAGTATCTGTTAACAAAACCTCCTTAGCAAATAATGTGGCCTCTGTTGCTCTGTTTGTCAAATTAATTGGTGTTTGATACCTTTGTTGTGTAGAGAGATCTGTCACCTACCTATTGACACCTCTTCAAGAGCACTTTGCTGTTAAAGGTAATTGTTTCATGTTTAGTCCAAAGGAAACAAACTATTTCCTTCCTCCTTGCCCATGCTGTGGAGATCCCTACATCTTCTGAGGAACATGGAACAACCAGTAACCCCTGCAGTACATCTCAGCCAGCGCTCCTTCTCTCTCTCAAAATAAATAAACTTTTCAAAAAAACAACCACCATAAGATCTAAGTTTATTTATTTATTTTGAGAGAGAAGGAGAGTGAGGGAGAAAGAATCCCAGGCAGGCTCTGCATTAGGGCAATGCCCAATGCAGGGCTCAAATCCACAAACTGTGAGATCATGACATGAGTTGAAATCAAGACTCAGACACTTAACCGACTGAGTCACCCAGGCGCCCCTTTAAGGAATTTTTAAAGAAACAATTCCTAATAAAGGACAAATAGTTACATCACATCATCTCTTTGGGCCTTAAGCCTATTTTTTGTCAAAGTAAGGTGTGGAATAATGGTAACAATAATTAATAATATTTGTAGTGCAACAAATTCTGTTATGTGGGCATCTCTTGTTTGAATCTTGTTGAAATTAGTATTGCATTCTAACTTAAAAGAATCTTTTAATCAAGTGTGCCTGTTGGTCACATGTGTATACATTGAGAATTTAGCCAGTGATAAATTTGTTTATGGTTTTTGTTTGTTTGTTTTACTCAGATGACAAGATACTACAGATCATTACAGAATTGATAAAAACAGAGAATAAGAACTGAAACTGAAAGTCATGGTCAACTGCTTTAAAAATTAAGATGAAGATACAGTCATGAAATTATGTGAAAATCGACCATCCCATTAAGTATTTCAGTACTTAAAATGTTGGTACTAGCCATAACTTAAAGGTGGTGGAAAAAAAGCACATACTTTAAACATGTGTAATTTTCTAGTTCCTTTTTAATGATGATTATTTGCAATGTATTTGCCACTACATTTACAATAAATTCTTTGGTATCATCCATGCTTTATACATCCTTATGTGCCTGCCTGTATAGATTCTGTAACTTAGTGTTGTGATTCCCTATGTATACACTCTATCCTCCAGCAGTCCTTCTCATCAGGGGAGTTTAGACCTTCTTGACCCAGAAGAGAAAATGAGCTTCAAAACCAGTTGTAATGTAATTAAATTTCCATGAAAAGGAACAGCTTCAGAAGTCAGTTATTTAATATTTGATAATCAAAGTTAAAACCTAAATAAGTATACAGTATTAATAGATGCTATCTATCCACTAAGCATAAAGATGCAGTGCTAGAGAACAGGCAGGAATGGTTAATGCTACTGTTAACTTTGGGATGGATAGCTTATACCATTTACCTTTTCATATCAATGACCTTGAATCCTTGTTTGCACTCATAATTGGTAAAGTCAGTAAATGTGAGATAGTAAAATATACTTGGATATTTTTTAGTGGCTTCAGTTGTTTCACTGAGAATCTTTTGAAACTCCATTTTGATTATGTAGAGGAATTTTCCCTTCATTTCTTATCAAGATTGTGGAAGAACTTCAAATATAGTCCCGTGTAGACCAAATGGCAGGAATTCTATCTGAAGGACAAAAGATTAGAATAGGAATCTAGTCCAAATGCTGGACTCTCATAATAGGTACTCAATATTTGTTGACGAGTGAATAAAAGAAGCTGTAACTTTCACTTTATGTGCAGGTGGAAGTAAAAATAAAATTAGAGATTGCTACTAAGTACTAACTTTCTGCCTGCAGTGTGATAAGGGAATTGAGAGCAAGTCAAATATGATTGCAGTTTGGAATCACTAGCTAGTGCCATTAATAGAACTGGATACGTCAGAATAAAGAGTTAGTTTGTATGCTGGAGGAGGATCAGTTTGTGACCTACGGAGACTGTGGAGTCCTACAATAGAACTAATGTTTCCCATCACCTGAGTGTGCAAGCTAGTGCCCAAATGTTTTTTAGATATTAACTCATTTAATCCTCACAACAACCATCACAATAGGTAGTTCATTATACCCTTTTTACAAATGAGGAGACTGAGGCACAGGTAAATGAACTAACTAGCTCCAGATCACACTGATAGTAACTGGGCCAAGAACCATTTAAATTTCCGAAATGTAACCATTATTCCTTTGAAAATGTCAAACAGTAGCATCAGGATTAGGGCCAAAGGGCCCTCACCCATCACTTGGACCCAGGTCACCATCATCTTTCACCTACATCACTGTGGTAATCTCCAAACTAGGCTCTCCCCTTCTTACTCTTCTATAATCCATTCTCCTCCATAACTTTAAGAATAATCTTTCAAATTTTTTTTTTTATTTTTTAAATTGTAACTCCAGTATAGTTAACATACAGGGTTATTTTAGTTTCAGGTGTACAGTATAGTGATTCAACAGCTCTGTATTAGTGCTCATTGTGACAAGTGCACTCCTTAATCCCCATCACCTATTTAACCCATTCCCTGACCCACCTGCCTTCTGGTAACCATCAATTTGTTCTCTATAGTTAATAATGTGTATTGAGGTTTGTGTCTTTTTCTCTTCTTTTTTTGTTCCTTTAAATTTGACATGAGTGAAATCGCATGCTGTTTGTCTTTCTCTGACTTCGTTCACTTAGCATAATACCCCCTAGTTCCATCCATGTAGTCACAAATGACAAGATTTAATTCTTTTATGGCTGAGTAATACTCTGTTGTGTGTGTGTGTGTGTGTATACATACACATGACCTACACATTTCTAAATGATCTGTACCTTACAACTCTCCAACCTCCTTTTCTCCTGTCCCATTTCTCACAGTGCTCCAGCCACACCAGGCTCCTTTTGAATCCAACTGGCCTTTTCAACATTTGCACATGCTCTTCTCTGCTGTAAAGTACTGCTTCTGTTCTTTACCAAACAGAACTTATCCTGCATCATTGCTGTCTCCACAGACCACCCTACTGACTTCCTCACTGACCACTCTTCCTGAAGTATATCTCCCCTTCCAATTGTTCTTACGACACAATACTTTCCTCAGCATGTAACATCTGCTTTTTGATTTCTCCCACTAGACTATATGCTGCACCATGACGGTGTCACTCATGAATGTATACTGAGTACAATGCCTGGCACATACAGGCATTTAGTAAATGTCTGCCAAATGAATCATTGAGAATGAGGGAAGTGAGAACAAGGAGTCAAATATGACTGCAGCTTCTTATGGAAGTCAAGAAAGATAATTAAGGGTGGCAAGGAAGGACATGGTCACAGGTCCCACAACCACCTACACATTCAAAGACTGACTAGGATGTATGGGCCTCAGAGGCTATAGTTGATTCTAGAGAATGGATACACAACAGGATTAGCAAGGAAAAAAGACATCACATAGACTCTGGCAGAATCTACACAGGCTTCCCATACATGTTGTGCAGTCTTTCTACCCACAGAAGCCCAGTTGAGACTCAGAGTCCAAAAGTATTTTTCTGGAGGTTGCTCATGTAGGCACAAAAATCAAAACTGTAACTATCAAAATTCCAGACTCCCAGAAGAAAAGCAAGCATTCAGTGCCCCAAGCAGGCAAAACAGTGTTATCTGAAAAACATGCAACTTTTCAAAAGCCAAGCTCCCAGGCTCCAGCCAGAAGCCAACTCTGCAGGCAGGCTCTCCTAAAGATAGCAACCTGGGGGCTGCAATGTTAACCCTCCATACACACAAAGCCTAATTTTTAGGGAATGAATACAAACTCAAAGGCTGGGGCACCAAATCAGTATTCTTTACAGATATGATGAAGAAACAAGACTAAGAGGTTGAGGAGTGAGATATTTTAGGATGGGAAGATCCTCACTGATTTGCAGACAAAACAAATAGCCAACAGAGAGACTAAGAATAATATTAGTCTGAGGGGTGCTTGGCTCACTCAGTGGGTAGAACATGCAACTCTTGAATTCAAGCCTCATGGGCATGGAGACCATTTAAAATATGTATATGTGTTTGTGTGTGTGTGTGTGTGTGTGTGTGTGTGTGTGTGTATAATATTAGCATCAGAGAGAACCCAACAAAGAACTAAAGATTATCAGGAACAAGTTGGGTAGGCTTTTGGCTTTCCTCAGCAATGAATGCTTAGGATCTTGAGGAGATGAACAGATAAAGTCGATAGTGGGCAGTTTTTGCTTTCAGGTGACCATAAGATCTTAGAATGAAACAGACTGTCGCATTGAATCATTGTCCAAAAATGCTTACATAAAGGCTAACGGCACTAGAAGAGAGGCCATGGACAAGGAAAACGGAGAGGCTGAGGAATTAGAAGTCAGAATCTAATCCTAATTCATTGTGAATAAGTGAAAGGTAAGGAGGGTGATTAAGAAAGAGAATGTCAGAATTTATGTATGTATGTATATTTTGAGAAAGTGCATGCATGCATGAGCAGGCGGGAGGTGGGGGCAGAGAAAGAGGGAGAGAGAATATCAAACAGGCTTTGCACTGTCAGTACAGAGTCCGACACGGCTCAATCTCACAATATGATCATGACTTGAGCCAAAGTCAGGAGTAGGATGCCTAACTGAATGAGCCACCCAGGTGTCCCAACAATTTCAGGATTTAAAATTTGAGATGTAATTGTTGCAATAAGTAAACCTAATGCTGGTAGACAACAAAATAGACATGGGAATCACAGAAGATAGGTTCAGAAACAGGATGATCAATATGTTGTTTTAACAGTGTGGACGCAGGAAAAGGATGGAGAAGACTAGGCCAGTGCTATTGTGCTATGGTTGGTGGGAAAGCAGCAAAGTGTCGGACCTTAAATACAGGGCCCTAGAGATACACGGTGGCAGAAAGGAGGCAGAAGGGAGGGAGGGGATCATATGAGAAAATGGCATTCTCTTCAGGTAAGAAGTTGTTGAATCCTGGTAGTGGTAGAGGAATATTTCAGTCTCTTCTCAAGGTACATCAATTCTTACATTCACAAGTAGAACAGTCTTAATTAGAGAAGATTAGCTGGAAGTAAAGGAAACATTAAAGGAAAGCAGATTTTGGGGCGCCTGGGTGGCGCAGTCGGTTAAGCGTCCGACTTCAGCCAGGTCACGATCTCGCGGTCCGTGAGTTCGAGCCCCGCGTCAGGCTCTGGGCTGACGGCTCAGAGCCTGGAGCCTGTTTCCGATTCTGTGTCTCCCTCTCTCTCTGCCCCTCCCCCGTTCATGCTCTGTCTCTCTCTGTCCCAAAAATAAATAAACGTTGAAAAAAAAAAAAATTTAAAAAAAAAAAAAAAAAAAGGAAAGCAGATTTCTATTAAAAACTTTTTTCCAGGGGCGCCTGGGTGGCTCAGTCAGTTGAACTTCCAACTTCAGCCCAGGTCACAATCTCACGGTATGTGAGGCTGAACCTCACATGGGACTCTGTGCTGGCAGCTCAGAGCCTGGAGCCTGCTTTGGATTCTGTGTCTCCTCCTCTCTCTGTCCCTCCCCTGCTCATGCTCTGTCTCTGTCTCTCAATAGTAAATAAATGTTTTAAAAAATTTTTTTAAGCATTTTTTTCCATTAAAAATTTTTTAGGGGCTCCTGAGTGGCTCAGTTGAGGGTACAAGTTTGGCTCGGGTCATGATCTTACAGTTTGTGCTTTGAGCCCACTGGGCTCACTGCTATGAGCACAGAGCATGCTTCAGATCCTCTGTCCCCCTCTCTCTGCCCCTCCCCTGTTTGAGCTCTCTCATAAAAAAAACATTGAAAAAAATTGGGGGGGGGGGGACACCTGGGTGGCTCAGGCGGTTGACGGTCCGATTTCAGCTCAGGTCATGATCTTAAGTGATCTTATTTTTTTAAGGGCTCCTGGGTGGCTCAGTTGAGCATACAAGTTTGGCTTGGGTCATGATCTCACGGTTCATGAGTTTGAGCCCCACATCCGGCTGGCTGCGGTCAGTGCAGAGCCTGCTTAAGATCTTCTGTCTTCCTCTCTCTCTGCCTCCTCCCCGCTTGTGCTCTTTCTCAAAAATAAATAAATCTTCAAAAAAATTTTTTCAACTGAACATTATGTGATAAGCACTGAACTAAAGAGCTTTATTATATTTTTGTTTAGTCCTCACAAAAATCCTAAGGGGAGACGGATAATTTATTTCCAATTTATAGATGAAGAAATTGAGGCTAAGAAGCTAAATTTTCTGAGGTCACTCAGCTAGTGAGGAAAAATGAAAAGACCATTCAAAAATAATCTGAGCAGTATATAGGCATAAGGATAGATGTATAGATCTATGGAACAGTATTGAGAATTCACAAATAAACCCACCCATCTATGGTAAGCTGCTTTTTAATAAGCGTGCCAAGACCATCAATAGATAAAGAGCAGTCTTTTCAAGAAATGATGCTGGGACAAATGGTTACCCATATGCAAAAGAATTAATTTGGACCCTGATCTTATACCATATTCAAAAAATTAAGTGCATCATAAAGCTAAAAGTAAAAACACTGGTTCTTCAAAGGATACCATCAAGGAAGTAAAAAGTCAACCCATGTAATGCAACAAATTATTTGAAAATCCTAATAAAGGACTTGTATTTAGAATATATAAAGAAATGTTACAACTCAATGGTAAAAGAGAACCCAATTAAAAAATGAGCAAACTAGGAATAGAAGGAAATTACCTCAACATCATAAAGGACATAGATGAAAATCCCACAGCTAACATCATACCAATGTTGGTGAAAAACAAAGCTTTTACTCTAAGATCAAGAATGAGCAAGGATACCCACTCTAACCACTTTTATTCAGCATAGTACTGAAAGTACTAGCTAGAACAACTATGGAAAAAAGAGAAATAAAAGGCATTCAAATAAGAAAGGAAGAAGTAAAATTATCTCTATTTACAGGTGACATATATGTAGAAACCTGTTACCTCTCTCCCTCTCTCTTTCACACACACACACACACACACACAGTTAGAACTAATATTCAGCAAATTTGTAGGATTAAAAAAATTAACATCTAAAAATCAGTTGCATTTTTACATACTTAACAAAGAACAGTCAAAAAAAATTTAAGAAAACAATCCCATTTGCAATGGCATAGAAAATAATGAATTATTTAGGAAGAAGTTTAGCCAAGGAGGCAAAAGACTTGTGTACTAAAACACTGCTGAAATAAATTAAAGATGACACAAATAAAAGGAAAATAAATGCTTATGGATTGGAAGACTGAGTATTGTTCAAATGTCTATACTACCCAAAGCAATCTACAGATTTAATGCAATCCCTATAAAAGTCCCAATGGTATTTTTTACAGAAATAGAAAAAACAATTCTAGGGGTTCCTGGGTGTCTCAGTTGGTTGAGTGTCTGACTCTTGATTTCTGCTCAGGTTGTGGGATCAAGTCTATGTCAGGCTTGTGCTGAGGGTGAGGCCTGCTTAAGATTCTCTCTCTCTCTCTCTCTCTCTCTCTCTCTCTCAGGTCATGATCTCATGGTTTGTGGGTTTGAGCCCACATCAGCCACTTAGAGTGCAGAGCCTGCCTAGGATTCTCTCTCTCTCTCACTCTAACCCTACCTGACTTGCGCTCTCGCTCACTCCCTCTCAAAATAAAAAATTAAAAAAATTATCTGTCTTCCTCTGCTCTTCTACCCTCCTTGCACGCTCTCTCTCTAAAATAAAAAAATAATAGGGGCGCCAGTCCAACTTCGGCTTAGGTAACGATCTCGCAGTTCATGAGTTGGAGCCCCACATGGGGCTCTGTGCTGACAGCTGAGAGCCTAGAGCCTGCTTCCAATTCTGTGTCGTCTTCTCTCTCTGCCCGCCCCCCCATTCATGCTGTGTCTCTCTCAAAAATAAATAAAAGCTAAAAAAAATTTTTTTAAATAAAATAAAAAGTAATTTTAAAAAATAAAAATTAATAAAATTAAAAATTAAAAAAACAATTCTAAAATTTATAATGGAACAACAAATGACCCCAAAAGCCAAAACAATCTTGAGGAAAAAGAACAAAGCTGAAGGTCTTACACTTCCTGATTTCTAAACATTACAAAGCTACAGTAATCACAACAGCATGGTATTGGGATACCCAAGACAGACATATAAATCAACAGAACAGAATAGAGGGCACAGAAATAAATCCACACCTACATGGTCAAATGATATTCAAGAAGTGTGCCAAAACCAAACAATGGGGAAAGGATAGTCTCTTCAACAGAAGCTACTGGGAAAATTGGATGT
The DNA here is from genome assembly GCF_022079265.1 of Lynx rufus. NCBI lineage: Eukaryota > Metazoa > Chordata > Mammalia > Carnivora > Felidae > Lynx > Lynx rufus. The sequence continues at coordinate 123,702,371 of NW_025814823.1, read as the reverse complement.
CCATATGCAAAAGAATGAAACTGCACCCCATCTTACATCATACATAATAACAATCAATTCAAAATGGATGTGGGGCGCCTGGGTGGCTCAGTCGGTTGAGCGTCCGACTTCAGCTCAGGTCATGATCTCACGGTCTGTGAGTTTGACATCCGTGTCAGGCTCTGTACTGAATCTCAGAGCCCGGAGCCTGCTTCGGACTCTGTGTCTCCCTCTCTCTCTGCCCCTCCCCTGCTCATGCTCTGTCTCTCTCTGTCTCAAAAATAAATAAAACATTAAAAAAATTTTTTAAAATGGATTAAACACTTAAAGCAAGATTTAAAACTGTAAAGCTCCTACAAGAGATGTAAAGGGAAAGCTTCATAACACTGGTAATGGAAATGGTTTATTGGATAGGCCACTAAAAGCACAGGCAAGAAAAGCAAATACATCAAAGTAGAAAGTTTCTGCATGGCAAAGGAAACAATCAAAAGAGATAAAAGGCAACCTATGGTACAGGAGAAAATATTTGCAAGCCATGTATCTGAAAAGGGGTTAATATCCAAAATAAGTACTCCTACAACTCAATAACAACAACAACAACAACAACAAAACCCAAAAAACCCAACAACAAATAACCCTAAATTATCTGATTTTAAAAATGAGCAAAGGACTATGAATAGACATTTCTCCAAAGAAGATGTAAAATGACCAGTAAGTATATGAAAAGATGACCGACACCGCTAACCATAAGGGAAATGTAAATCAAAACCATAATGAGGTATCACTTCACACCTGTTAGGATGGCTATTTAGAAAATAATCACTGTTAGCAAGGATGTTGGAAGTGCAAACTTTGCACACTGATGGTAGGAAGGTAAAATGGTGCAGTTGCTATGGAAAACAGTATGGAGGTTCCTTAAAAAATTAAAAATAGAAACACCATATGATCTACCATCATTCCCACTTCTGGATATTTATCCAGAAGAACTGGAATCACCATCTTAAAGACATATTTATACTTTCATGTTTACTGCAGCATTATTCACAACAGCCAAGTAGAAACAACCTAAATGTTCAATGACAGATGAATGGATAAAGAAAAGGTGGTAAATGCATATCATGGAATATTTTTCAACTTTTAAGAAGAAGGGAATTCTGCAATATGTGACAACATGAATAAACATAGAGGACATTATGTTAAGTGAAATAAGCCAGTCACAGGACAAATACTGCATGATTCCACATACATGAGGTATCTAAAGTGGTCAAACTCACAGAAACAAAATAGAGTGGTGGTTGTTAGGAGCCGGGAAGGAGGAGAAATGCGGAGCTGCTATTCAATGGTATAAAGTTTCAACCACATAACATAAAAAAATTCTAGAGATCTGCTATACAACACTAATACCATATGTGTGTACTTAAAATTTATTAAGAGGGTAGATCTCACATGTGTTTTTCACCACAATAAAAAAAAAACAAAGGATATGAATAGGTTTTTTCCCCACAGAAGATACACAAGTGGCTAAAATTCATGGAAAGATGTTTAAGAGTGTTAATAATTAGAGAAATGCAAATGAAAACCCTAACGAGGTACTTCCTCACCACTACTAACATAACTAAAAAGGCAGACAATATCAAGTGTTGGTAAGAATTTGGAGAAAATGGACCCCCTCATACATTGCTGGAGGAATATATAATTGTGCAACCACTTTGGCAAACAGTTCCTCAAAAAGTTAATCAAAGAATCAATACATGGCCCAGCAGCAATTCCATTTCTAGCTATATACCCCAAAGAAATAAAAACCTATGTCCACAGAAAAAGCTGTACATCACCCAAAGAGCCAAAGCAATCTTGAGAAAGAAGCACAAAGCAGGAGATACCAAGCTGCCAGATTTCAAATTATACTACAAAGCTATAACAGTCAAAACAGTATGGTACTGGCAAGAAAAAAGACACACAGAGATCAATGAAATAGGACAGAGAGCCCACAAGTAAACCCATGTTTAGGAGGTCAAGATGCACTTGGGGCTTCATTGGTTGAGCATCCAACTTCAGCTCAGGTCATGATCTCATAGTTCATGAGTTCGAGCCCCGTGTCGGGCTCTGTGCTGACAGTTCAGAGCCTGGAGCCTGCTTCGGATTCTATGTCTCCTTCACTCTCTGCCCCTCCCTCCCTCCCTCCCTTCATGTCTTTCTCTCTCTCAAAAATAAACCAACATTTAAAAAAAATGAGAAGGTCAATTAATCTATGAGAAAGGAGACAAGAATATACCATGGGGAAAAGACAGTCTTCTCAGGAAATGGTTTTGGGAAAACTAAATAGCTACATGCACAAGAGTGAAAATGGACCACTATCTTACACCATATATGAAAACAAATTCAAAATGGATTAAAGACTTGAATGTAAGATCTGAAACCATAAAACTGCTAGGAAAAAACACAGGAAATAAACTTTCTGTCATTGGTCTTAGCAATAATTTTTTGACCAGTCTCCTGAGGAAAGGGAAACAAAAGCTAAAATAAAGAAATGAGATTATATCAAATGAAAAATCTTTTGGACCGTGAAAGAAACCAGTAACACAACAAAAAGGCAGCCTACTAAATGGGAAAAGATATTTTCCAATCATACATCTGATAAGGGGTTAATATCCAAACTATCCAACCAACCATTATAAAATGGGCAGCAGGGGCACCTGGGTGGCTCAGTCAGTTGAGCATCCCACTTCAGCTCCAGCCATGATCTTGCAGTTTGTGAGTTCAAACCCTGTGTTGGGCTCTGGACTGACAGCTCAGAGCCTGGAGCCTGCTTCAGATTCTGTGTCTCCCTCTCTCTCTGCCTCTCCCCAACTTGTGCTCTCTGTCTCAAAAATAAATCAACATTAAAAAAAATGTAAAGAAATGAATGTTACAGGAATGTATTCTCCAGAATACGGGAGAATTACGTTATAGTCTAGAATGCAATTCTAAAATACAATCTAGAATGCACAATGTCTGGAACAAATCAGATGCTTCCTAAGCAGTTCACATATATATGCCTCTAAGCTGAAACAGAAATAGCAGATATGGTAATAATACAGAAATGTGGGCCATAATGCTGAGGAACAGTGAGCATCTGTCAGTCTCTCCAAAGTACTAGGAAACACTGCTCCTGAAGGATACAACTTTAACATCCAGACTTGCCACATGGGAAGAAAATAAATTCAGCCACTCTATCCATTCATTTCAAACCCACATAGCTAAACACACTTAGAGAGTGGAGCCTGCCTCTCAACAGGGCACCTAACTTCCAACAGGGCAACCGAACTTGCTACTTGCTGAAAGCTTTTGTTAACTGCAGACCCTTGGTGGCTTTTCTCATAAATTCTAAGAAATATGTGACAAGGCAGCCCTCAACAGCTGCTCTGTTTTGATCTGCACCCTGTGATTTGACATTCAAGTAGCTGCATTACATATCATGTCCTTCAGCCTTCCCCTTTGTTGTTCTTCAATAGGACCAGCTTTGCTTTCCATTTAGGACAAAGGGTTATTTTACCACAGTCTAAAGATACTAATTGCTGCCCTCTTTGTTGTCTGTGTGGTAGGGAAAGAAAAGACATGATAGATCTTCCCTGTTTAACAGAGGAACCTGAGGTTATTTTAACATAGGATGCCCCACTGGACATTAAAAAGACCTTTCTGCAACCCGCAGCCTCATCATTTAAAATAATAAAAGTAACAATAATAAGCACAGAGATGTACTAGCTTTATCTTTCATGTGGTTGGGAAAAATTCACTGTGTACAGTGAGCCTACTTCAAATTCACGTCTTTGCCAATCACCTTGAGATAACTACTTCAGGAGAATTTAACTGTCCTTATCTAAACACTTGTAGGATTCCCTCCCCACCAGAAAACACTGCTCCCCAAACAAGGACATATCAATGAAGCAATATTTTGAGAAATCTCACTTAGGGAATGGATTTGCGCAACATTAAAAGAAAAAGACATTTTCACTTGTGAACATAAGCAGCACATGAGCATTGCTTTCCAAAAGGCATCCCTCACCATCTAACTGAAAATACTCCCCATTCACTCTCCAGGGCAGCACACTCAAATTGCTGCACAGACTTAATACGTGAGAGAGAGAGAGAGAGAGAGACAGACAGACAGACACAAAGCAAGAGCTGGGGACAGGTAGAGAGGGAGGGAGAGAGAGAATCTGAAGCAGACTCTGTGCTGTCAGTGCAGAGCCCAACACAGGGCTCCTATGACCTGAGCCCAAATCGAGGGTCAGACGCTTCACCGACTGAGCCACCCAGGCACCCCTGATATCGTTTACATTTTGTTCACTGTTTTACTTTCAGCCTCTCCTCTCCCCATTCTGTGCAAGCAGAGGCCTTGTGTATCCTATCCACTGCTGCAAACCTAGAGCAGTGCCCAGTACTTAGTAGGCACTTGTTAAATATTGTCTGTGAAATGGCAGAGACAGACAACTACAGTATGTAGGTACACTGATATTCTAGTAACAGATCTTTTTTTAAAGATCCTTTATTGGTTTGTCTTGGATCTACTAATTAATTTAAAATGCATGTTCACACCAAGAATGGAAGGTGGAAAGAAAGCTGAACATTTAAACAACCTATCAGTCACTGCTAAGGTACAAACCCAACCGTTTTTTTCCCCTCACTCTTCAGGTCAGCTTCCTTTATGAGACCATCTCTTCACTCTGAGCAAGGCTGCCAGATAACCAAATTTGTCCTCTCCCGACAATTTAAACTTGTTTATTCAGCACCAGTGCTCTCTGTGAGAAACTAAGTCAACTGTCACTTTCTCATGTCATCACCTGCTAAGAGGTGGCTGGTTCACAGAAATCAGATACACTCTGTGGTCATCACACTCCAAATGGCTTCACACTTCTCTTAGCCTTGAAGCCTTGCTTCTTTTTCCCTAGCTCAACTTGTGCCTCCTGGCACATGCTTGGGGTAGGGAACTCTGCCTGCCTTGCTAAACTGCACCACAGAGCCTCCAGGTTTATCACAAAAAGATCCAACCAGCTCTGACCCGCTGGGCTCCTCCATCTTTTGTGGACTCTGTTCCCTCAGCTTTACTCTTCTTTCTAAGCAGTGGCCCAAGGGTGGACTCAAAGCCTTTTCTTGGTTCTCGCTTAGCATTTAACGAACATAGAAGAGCATAAGGATGAATGTCCAGGCTAGAATCACAGACTTGGGTTTAAATCCTAGTTTTCTGCTTACTAGCTGTGTATCTTCAAGCAAGCACCTGATCCTCTCTAAAAATTCTCTCATTTGTAGAATTGGTAAAATAATTGTACCTCTTTCGTACGGTTGAAGTGATGGTTAAATGCTACAATAAATAAAAGTGCAACATAACAAGACCTAAGAAGTCACTGAATGCTGGCAATAACAAGGTCCTATGTGATCTGGCCCCATGACCTCTGCCACCTCATCTGCTGCTCTCCTTTTCACTCCTACTCCAGCTACACTGGTGTCCTTGCCGTTCCTCCACATGGCAGACCTGCTCATGCCTTGGGACCCCTGCATCACTATTTTCTCTGGCTAGGATGCTACCCCCTCAGATGTCCACATGGCCAACTCCCCCATTTCCTAGAGTTCTCTGCCCAAATTTTTCCAGTGAACTTTATCTAACTAATGTATTAAATAACGCAATCTACCTGTGGCACTCCCCATGTGCCAGTCCCTGTATTGCTTGTCTCTCCGGGCACTTCCATCCCTATAAACTCCATGAAGACCAGGATATTTGTCTGTTCCGTTCACTGATATATAATCCAACTTCCAAAAGAACAGTTTCACTTACGAAGCTACAAAACTTTGCTCCCGGAGTACACAGGCCCTGTTCTACTCTATCCACTCTTTCTATGTTCACATATAATAGTGATCACCATTTTTCAGGACTAACCTGGGTTCCCTGTTTTCTAACTTCCAGACCACATGCATATGAAAAATGCTATTTTTGAAACAGATTACACATAAATATAGTTCAAAATTCAAAAGATCATGACAGTGTATAGCAGGAAGACCCTCTCTCTCTTATTTCTGTCTCCCAGGATTTCTTCCCAAAGGCAGTCAATGTTACCAGTTTTTTGTGTATCTTTCCAGAGAGATTCTATGCATATATAAACATATATGTAGATATTCTCCTTTTTTTTACACAAGTGACAATATATTTGACATACTGCTCTGTACCTTGCTTTATTTAACACTGTATTTTGAAAATTCTTCTACATCAGTCCATAACCATCTACCTCATTCTTTTTTTTTTTTAATTTTTTTTTTAACATTTATTTATTTTTGAGACAGAGAGAGACAGAGCATGAATGGGGGAGGGTCAGAGAGAGAGGGAGACACAGAATCCAAAACAGGCTCCAGGCTCTGAGCGGTCAGCACAGAGCCCGACGCGGGGCTTGAACCCACGGACCGCGAGATCATGACCTGAGCTGAAGTCGGACGCTTAACCGACTGAGCCACCCAGGCGCCCCCTTTTTTCTTTTAAGTAGGCTCTACAACAAGGAGCCCAACTTGGGGCTTGAACTTACCATCCTGAGATCAAGACCCGGGCTGAGATCAAGAGTTGGATGCTTAACCAACTGAGTCACCCTGGTGCCCCCTGCCTCATTCTTTTTAACAGCTGCATAATATTTTGTGTTTTAGATGTCCCTTATTGAAGACAATCAACGTTTTGCTTTTAACAAGGATATTGTGATAAACACCTTTTTATAAAGTAATTTTGCACTGATGCAGAATAATTATCAAGGAGTGGAAATGCAGAGTTAAAGATTATGTACATTTTAAATCTTTACAGATCTTGCCAAATTGTCTTCCAAAATGGCTGTACCAATTTACACTCTCACCAAAAACTTGAGGTCTATTTCCCTAAATCCTCTTACCAAATGTTTGAACTTTTATCAATCAGATTATGTACAATATAGTATCTCATGATGGATTTAGCTTGCATTTTTCTTGTTATGAGTGAATCATGGAGGACTGTTCCCTCCTGACACCTTGGATCTACATGGGCAATTCTACCATCTAAAGGGAAAGGACCAAAGAGAGCATCAGGCTATCACAGTCTGAAGAAAAGCTTTCAAGGCCCACTGAAGCAAGTCACTTAGTCTCCCGTATTTCAAAAGAGCTGGGGCCTGAAGTGGCCCCAAACAGAATGGTACTTTGCTTACTACTCTTTTACTTCTTCTCAATGTCCAATTCTTATCATATATGTAGGTATATCAGCAAAATTATGGCAGTTATTATTTTCCTCAGCCACATTGGATACCAGAAATTCACTTCTCTGACTTCAAGTATCCTAAACACTTTCCAATTTGGGCACTTAACTACATTAATAGAAAACAGTCTTTAGTAAATTTAATTTTTAGTGACCAATATAAATTTTAGTGACTTAAAATCAAAAGTGAGCTCAAGGATCTTGAGGTGCCAACAAAATAGTTCACATATCTGGTACCAACCCCAACCCACCTACTCTGTTTGCTAAACAAGGTATTGTTAGTAAATGCATTCCTCCTACCTCAATCACTGTCCAAGCCCTGGGGCAGGATGAGGGTGGGGGTTTTTCATTGAAGATGAAGTGCCAAACTGGAAAAAAATAAAACAAGGTAACTTTAGTTCTATTATATTAATACTCTCTTGTGGGTTCCAAAACCACACCTGAAAATAAGCAGGGTCAAATCATGGTTAATCAACCTTCATTATAGAAGCCTGGGCTTAATTAGGTCCTACATCTTTTTTTTTGTTTGTTTGTTTAATGTTTGTTTATTCATCTTGAGATAGAGGTGAGAGAGAATCTCGAGCAGGCTCCACATTGTCAGCACGGAGCCCAATGTGGGGCTTGAACCCATGAGCTGTGAGATCATGACTTAAGCCAAAATCTAGAGTAGGACACTTAACTGACTGAGTCACCCATGTGCCCCTAGGTTCTATGTCTTTAAAGTATTTTAGATCTACCTAGTGCCTTTAAGGTGCATTGCACCCAGGTCTCAAATTAGAAAAGAGAAATTAATTTTAAAGACTCCTCATAAGAAAAATAAAAAGCCCTTAACTTGGACCATATTGTTCATACCACAAATACTGCATCTAAATGGCCTCCAGTCTTTTTCCCTACAATCCATTTTCCACACATCAGCCAGAATAATCTTTTAAAACAAAAGACAGGGGCGCCTGGGTGGCGCAGTCGGTTAAGCGTCCGACTTCAGCCAGGTCGCGAGACTTCAGCCAGGTCACGATCTCGCGGTCCGTGAGTTCGAGCCCCGCGTCGGGCTCTGGGCTGATGGCTCGGAGCCTGGAGCCTGTTTCCGATTCTGTGTCTCCCTCTCTCTCTCTGCCCCTACCCCGTTCATGCTCTGTCTCTCTCTGTCCCCCAAAAAATAAATAAACGTTGAAAAAAAAATTTTTAAAACAAAAGACAGATTTTCTCTCTTTGGATTAAGACCTCTTCAGTGGCTTCAGGTAAAGTCTTTAGCATTTAATGTACCTTCAAGACACTGCATGACCTTACTGTTGAAATAGTATCATGTTGATTATGGAACAGGGAGCCAGGCTGAGTTTGAATCCTTGTTCTACCCTTTACTATCTGTGGGACCTTGGCCGAATTAATTTTCCTCTTACTCCTCAATTTTCTTATCTATAAAATGAGGACAATAATAGAATCTATCTCATAGAGTTGTCGTGAAGATTAAATACTATAATAATATTCATATGGATCATAACACAGTACCAGACATACAAGTTTTGGGTCAGTATTAACGATTATCTCACTTTTTCTCTCCCTTACAACTCTGTGTTCCAGCCATTCCTTATCAGGTAGACCCTAGAATGTTACAAGAGCCATAATTTCAGACCTTCCAACATCCTATTCCTTTTTGTGGGGAATTGTCACCCAAATCCCTCTTCTCTTCTTTCAAGCCGCCCACCTTCTGTCTTAGCTTAACCATCACTTGCATGGGAAACCTTTCCAGACCAGGTCAATTAGCTCTACCATGGGCTCCATGATACCCAGATGGGGCTGCCAGATGTTATAAGGCCCAGTTAAATTTGAATCTCAGATAAACAATAATCTTTTAGTTTAAGTATGACCCACAAAATATCTGGATATCAGATAAATAACAATCTGTCAGTATAAACGTGTCCCATGCAATATTTGAAACAGACTCATGCTAAAATTTATCTGACACTTCATTTTAACTGGGTGTCCTGTATTTTATTTGTCAAGCCTACACCCAGGAGATCCTCTATCACAATAATTTTTGAAATGTGACAAGTGGTTCTTTGTTTCTCCCACTAGAGTGCCAGCTCTGTGCCGGAAGGACCCCGGAAACTTTTTTCTTTTCTTAAGTAATATCTACACCCAACTTGGGGCTCAACTTGAGATTAAGAATTGCATGCTCCACCAACTGAGCCAGCCAGGCACCCCAGGACTCATGAAGCCCTCATAGCTGTCTTAGACCTGGCATCACAGACAGTCCGCAAATACCAAGGAATATATCACCCATCAGTACAAAGCTCAGGTACTGCCTGTTGGGAGTTAACTACAGACACTAGCCTCACATCCACAGGTGGATAAAATGACCCTTCTGCTTTTTCACAATATCTCCAGGGTGATATTGACTTCCCAATGAAGGCTTTAAGGTGACCCCCCTACTTCATGTTCAAAAAGGACTTTGAGTTTTCACTTATTTCACTTGACTCTCAAGCCAAGTATTAACAACCACATTTAACAAATGAGGAAACAGAGGCTCAGAGAATGTAAACAGCTAGCCCAGGATGACCAATAAATGGGAGCAACAATATTGACCCTAGAAGTTGACTTTGTGCTCCTTCCACTGTACCAAATGGCCATCTGGGCTAATGAGAAGGCTCAGAATTCCTAGGTCCTTCCTCCTCATCCAGAAAGCTTCTCAAGGAAAAAGTCTGACATCTGAGCCCTCTCCACAGATTTAACTGCTCCTCCCATAATGGTCCCCCAGCAAAAGCTTGAGAGAAGACAACAAGTCCTAGCACCTGTATCTTGAAAGACCGGTAATTCTTACCTCATCTCTCAAGTTACAAATGACACTGTTTAGGTCTATAACTAAAGACCTTGCTCAGAGTTACAGGGAAATAGGAGTAAAACTTACCAGAACCCCAAATCTGTCTCTTTTCTCTTTCCTGCATCTCTACGAGTCAACACCCCCACATGCAACTAAATTTCTAGGGACAGGGATTTAAATTTGATTATACACATTTCTCTGCTTTCTTCTGACATGAGGTGGGAATGGCTCAACCTGCTCTTGCCTTACCTAGCAACCTCACTTCTTGGAGTTCTTCTGGAAAGTTCATCAAACTGAGGGTTGTGGGTTTTCTGCCACTGAGAAATGCCTACAAGGCTGACTAGATGCTACTTGTGCCCCTTTTCCTCAGGATACGAGCCCCTTAGGAAGGTTCTCTCAGGCAGAAGACTCCAACTTCTACCAGGACAGGAAGCTAGGAACCAAACCAGCAGTGCCCTGAGGAAACTGCCGCATCCAGTCTAGTCTTTCCTGCCTGGGAACTCCGCTTCTGGTTCCAGCTTTATTTTTTTGAGCTTCTGAAGGAGCAAAAACGGAGAGCAGGGAATAATCAAGGAGGATTGAGCTGCTCCGGGGAGCGGGTTAGAAGCTAATGACATAAAACAGAAAAGGCCGTGAGCAATTCGATCAAGCTAGCAATGCAACCCTCCAACCATGTTATGTTCGTAACAGCTCCAGTTTACTTGGTTTGGAGTGGCAAGGGCGGAGCAAATGTTATATGACTGCAAATCGGCAATCGGAGGTTCGCGGGGCACTTTTTCTGGTTGATTTCAGCACTATTGCCTGCCTGGCTGGCTGGAGTAGCTCCCAGATACGTAGCGCAGAGGAACCTGAGGAGGCTCTGCTCCCCGAGAGCGGCGCAAAGAGGGATACCCGGGTCCTGGGGTCCCGCCTAAAAAAAAAAATTACAAACGCAGTCGAATTAGAATTACTGCTTGTATGGGTTACTAAGAAAACTCCTGTGCTGACAGGATTCTAGTTGGAGCCTTCGTTTGGAGTTCGGAAGCTAATTTTTGCAAAATTACCAACCTGGATTAGAGGCTGCGTAGAAAGCGCTAGCATGTACGAGATTATCCGGACCAGGACTCGGCGACAGCCGCGGAATCTTTTTCCCGGAGCAATTGAGCCCCTGGGCGGTACTTGGCGCCGTCTCGGCCAGGCCACCGCCCCGCCCCCACCCTTGGAGGCGCGCACTGCTCCAGCTGCGAACCTGGGTTACCTGGGTAACGCAGGACGCGCGCGGAGCTAGGAACTCTCCGCGGGTGCGCTCACACTCGAGTAGCTCCTCCTCTCCCTTGCGGGCTGCGCAAGCCGGACGCTGCCAGCCGCTCGCTCAGAAGCGGTTCTTTAGCCGGGAAAACTCGGCCTCGTGCCGCTCAGTAATCAGCCAGTGAGAAGCCAGGGGTGTGGTAGAGGGCAGAAGCCCGCCGAGTACTTAGGGCCTCGCCGCCGATTTCGCCAGCCTATTTCGCACTTTCTTGAGGACCTTCGGTTCCCCGCAGGTGGGGAATCACCGAGCGGCCACCAGACTGCATAATGGTGACCCCCTGCCCCACGAGTCTCGTGAGCCCCGCCGCCCGGGCTAGGAGGCGGGACGACCAGAACCTCCGCGCCCCGGTGAAGAAGAACAGGCGCCCACGTCTCCGTAGGAAGCAGCCGCTGCAGCCACTGAGCCCGTGCCCACTCCCCGGAGACTCCGGTGTTTGCGACGTGTTCGAGTCCCCCAGCTCCGGATCTGATGGTGCAGACAGTCCCGCAGCTTCCGCGGCGCTAGGCTGCAGCCCCCTACCTGCTCCTGCCCAGCAGTTGGAGCAGCTAGATCTACAGACCTTCCGTGACTACGGTCAGAGCTGCTACGTCTTCCGCAAGGCGAGGGAGAGCCACTTCCACCCGCGGGAGTCGCTGGCGCGGCAGCCACAAGTGAGGCGCTGGTAGAGCGAGCTCCCCACCGCCTCTCCTCTTGCTCTTTCTTCTGCTGTCTGCTCTCCGCAGCGCCCCCGCCCGCGCTCACGGAGGTTCTCAGTCCAAGCCGGAAGGGGCTTTGGAGGACCGGGCCACCGTCCTCATTTTACAAATGGAGAAGAGTGGGGCCTAGATGGCTTAAGTGACTCGTCCGAAGTTTCCATACTGGTTAGCGGGGACACGGTAGAATGCAGACGAGTCAAGAAAGTTTCTAGGCTCGAGTAAGGACTCCTCCCGACCCCGGGCAAGCTATTTAACAATTCTGAGCTTGTTTCTTAATCTGAATAGTAGGGGCCCCTTCCTCTGACTGAATTGATCTGAGGATTACACAAGGTAATGTGTATACACACGCGGCCCGAGGGCCAGGTACGAATGTGAGCATTCCGGCCCCTTGCCCGTCCATTGCTCTCTGCGCAGCAGCGCTGCCCAGTTTTTCCCCAGTTACCAGCGCATTTATGTTTCTCCTTTGTGCCTTCCTCCAGGGAAGCTCCCTAGGTTTCTTTGGCTGGTCCCTGACGCAGACCTTCTTTGCGCTAGGCTCAGCCGGTCCTCCCCCCACCTCCCTCCCGGCAGGTAACGGCGGAATCCCGCTGTAAGCTGCTTAGCTGGCTGATCCCCGTGCATCGCCAATTCCGTCTCTCCTTCGAATCGCTGTGCCTGGCGGTGAACACTCTGGACCGCTTTCTTACCACCACCCCTGTGGCTGCAGACTGCTTCCAGCTGCTGGGGGTCACGTCCCTGCTCATCGCTTGCAAACAGGTACTTGCACACGGGGTCTTAGGGGACTGCCAAACTCTTGGCCACTCTCTGGTCACCACCCGGCTTTCCAAGTGCACACGACTTAGTGCTGGGCTTTCTGAATAAATTTTGTTAAACATTTCCAAACGTATGCACCCCACAGCTTTAACTTGACAGTTTTCCCCCACCCCCAACCAACAGTCCTTTCACCCCGCCCCCAAAGAAATAGGCTGAAGTCAGTCCCAAGAGTAAGTCCCAACAGCTCTTGGTAGCCTTGTTATTCTAGGCCCCCCGGGGGGAAAAGTCTTTAAAACTTCTCAAATCTTTTTTTAGCTGGACTACTGTCCAGTTAGAGAAACTAAGCTGGAACTATACCCCAGGTGATTAAAGGGGAAGTAACGCAGAGGTGACGGCCCAGCTATCTCGCTGGAAGGGATGGGGGACAGAGGGAGTGCTGGTTTTCTCCGGGATTTCATACGGGGGTGGGCGTCCGGCCCTGGATGCTGCTTTGCAGGGTCTGAACGCCCCTGTATTAACAGGTGGAGGTGCACCCGCCACGCGTGAAGCAGCTCCTGGCCCTGTGCTGCGGTGCCTTCTCCCGGCAGCAACTCTGCAACCTCGAGTGCATCGTGCTGCACAAACTGCACTTCAGCCTCGGCGCACCGACCATCAGCTTCTTCTTGGAGCATTTCACTCACGCCCGCGTGGAGGCCGGGCAGGCTGAAGTCTCCGAAGCCCTGGAGGCACAAGCCTTGGCCCGCGGCGTGGCGGAACTGAGCCTGGCCGACTATGCCTTCACCAGCTATACTCCCTCCCTGCTGGCCATCTGTTGTCTGGCGCTGGCCGACCGTATGCTCCAGCTCCCGCGCCCGGTGGACTTGCGCCTAGGCGGGCACCCTGAGGCTGCACTGCAGGACTGCCTGAGCAAGCTGCAGCTACTGGTGGCCATAAACGAAACCTCCCTGACTCACATGCTGCCCTTCCAGATATGCGAGAAGTGCAGCCTGTCCCCGAAATTGAAATGAAAGAGACCTTTGGTTTCCTTTTTTATCCTAGCCCAGCTGCTGGACCTCTCTCATTGCTTTGAAGGAGTACAGTTTTGGCCCACAGAGGGGTTCAGGGCTCCTACTTGATCACGAGGTCATCCTGCAGGTTGCAAATAGTGTAGCATCTCCTTGTTTATTTATTTTCCTAAGAGCACATGAGAGACCCGAGTTTTTCCCCAATAAAAAGACTATCTGTGTTGGTTTGTCTGAATGCTAGGATTGCCCGTGTTATCTCAAGGGAAGGAAGGTGAAAGCAGTTGGGGAATAGAGGCTGTCCTTAACGATGGAAGGGTCCTGCCTCCCTTCAGTCCACTCTGTAGTTAGCATACCTATGTGGGAACACCAGGTCTGAGGGTCCCTTATAGGCCTGTATCCTGTGACCCTCTTATGAGGCTGAGGACTGCTCATTCCCAGAGGTCCAAAGGGAAGGTGGGATGTGAACTTGAATAGAACCCACAGCAGGCCATGCTGTCTGGAGGGGCTGGGGTGCAGAGGATGCCCAGCTGGCAAGCTTTGGTGACTATACATGCCCATGAACTAGGGTAAAGCAAGAGCTACCCTGGCAAGTAACAGATGTTGGGAATGAAGGCATTGCAGGCAGTTGTGACCACTATAAATACGGCCCATTTACCCTGCAATCACTTGGTTCAACAATTCACATATGTCTTACACCTGCTGCATGTGAGCCCAGGATAACAATGACATAGTAATCGTGGCTATCATTCAGTGCTTAAATGGACCAGGCACTGTGTTCAGCATTCATTATTTTAATCCTCCAATACTATGAGGCTGAGTTGATTATCCCATTTTCCATAGAAGAACACTGGCCCACAGGGTGGGTAAAGAATAGTAGAGGAACCAGGATGTGAAGGCAGTTGATTGGACTCCAGAGTCCCACCCTCAGCCACACTGCTCAACATCCCCCACTTAGAGGTTTGTGGAAATGCTCAAAAATAAAACCCCTTCTTCCTGAGGTAGGAGTGAGACAAGTTATCTACTCAGTGTCTTCCATTCAATAGAAACTATATAGGGGCCCCTGGGTGGCTCAGTTGGCTAAGCCCCTGACTCTTGATTTTCAGCTCAGGTCATGATCTCAGGGTGGTGGGATCAAGCCCCGAGTTGGGCTCTGCGCTGGGCATGTAGCCTGCTTAAGGTTCTCTCCTGCTCTACCTCTCTGTCTCTCTAAAAACAAAGAAAGAAACTACAGGGACCATAGCTAGAGAGCCAGTACAGTCCCTGCCTCCAGTCCTGTTACAAGCATCATTTTACAAGTAGGGAAACTGAGTCAGAAACGAGACTGAGGCTTGCTGGAGTTAACTCCACAGCTGTCTTACCATCTTCATTCTCACTGAATCTGTTGGAGGCCCAGAATCTCAGTTCTGTCAACTCCAGCAAATGTCTTAACCTCTCTGAGCCTGACAATCTTGACACCAAATGAGATCCTGAGGTAGTATAAAATAGTGATTAGACAAGTGGGCTCTGGAGTCAATTTGCTAGGTGACCTTGAGCAAATCTCATCTCTGTGCCCAAGTCTCATCTGTTGAATTAGAAGAAACAATAACCTATTTGGTAGGATTGGAGTATGGATTTAAATAGACTTCAAAAAAATTTTTTTAAACACTTATTCATTTTTGAGAAAGAGACAGAGTGTGAGTGGGGAAGGGCAGAGAGAGGGAGACACACAATCTGAAGCAGGTTCCAGGTTCTCAGCTGTCAGCACAGAGCCCGACTTGGGGCTCAAACCCATGAACCATGAGATCATGACCTGATCCGAAGTCGGACGCTCCGCTGACTAAGCCACCCAGGAGCCCCTGGAGTATGAATTTAATGAGATGTTCCATACAAATCCCCCTGCACAGGTCCTGGCATACAGCAAATCTTCAAGAAATGAAGGCTGGTGGCAGCTGGTACAAAAATGGGGAGTGGTTTACACAGAGGGGGGGAAAAAACTTGGAGAAAGAAATAGAAGGCAAATATGGGAAAATGTTAATATTGGAGGTGAACATACTGCACTGTTTTTTAAAATTTTTCTGTATCATTAAAAAAACTTAAGTTTTGGGGGAATAAACTCAGTTTAGAACTTAGAATCAATTTAAATGTATGACAAATTTGCATAAATGAAAAGCAAACAGCGCAAAGCAGATTTGGAGAAACTACCTTGTACGTGTTTTCACAAGCATCCTCCACATCCTCTCCAGTACTAGGAGCACTTACTCTGAGCTCTTCAGATCCCTTCTCTGCCTCCAGGAACTTTCTCAGTGATAGGGAAATGGTGATCCCCAAGCTGTTTAAGGAAAAGCTGGTCTGTGATGCTGAAAAGGAAAATCATATCATCTGATTCAAGTCCCAAAATATCTAGAGCCCTCAGTCGGGGCTATTAAAGGTGGAGGTAGGGCCACTGGCTCTTCTACAAAAGAGTGACTTTGGGGAGAAGTTGTTTTTACTCCATCACTCAGCCAACATTGATATGGGTGAGTTGGTGCCAGAATCATCTAGATTAGGAGTCACATATGCATGCTATTCCAGCTCTTTTTGCCACATTTTTGTGTACAATGGTTCTATTTTTATACTATGCTTTGGAACTCACTGATGAAAAATGAGTGTATTCAGCAAAATCTGGGATTGGTCTCCATGTGTAGAGATCTCCCCAAAATGCAATACTAAGAGCTCTCCTACTCCTCTTACAGATTGGGAAGTTGGATAGGGACGGAGGATGGACTGGCTAGTGACTAGGCTACTCAGGAACCAGAAGAACCAGGACTAGGTTGTGGGAGGCTAGAGGTGCAGCTGAAAAGCTTCCTTAAAACAACAGCAATAATATTAACTTACAAGCACTAGTTGCATGACATAAATGATCTCATCTTCATAGCACCTCTTTGAAGTCAGTGTTATGCTTTTCCTTTAACAAAAAAGATTGTATTTTTTAAAGGAATCTCCACACCCAACGTGAGTCTCAAATTCATAAGCCCAGGATTAAGAGTTGCATGCTCCAACTGACTGAGCCAGCCAAGTGCTTTTCCTAAAGATCTGGGATTCAATGATCTGGTGGATCCTGGTTCCAACCCTCAGGCACTCTGACCCTAAAGCCAGAGCTCCTCTCCATCAGCGATACCACACCAACTCCACCTGCCTAACCTCACCTCAACTGGGTCCCCACATCTATAGATGGGTGAAAAAAGTCTCTAAGTCTATTCTAATTCTACTATTGTAGAATCATCTCCATTAGTATAAGGGATGTCTTTATTAACCCAGATAATAGATGCAAATAAAAAGGATTATGCCACCTCAAAAGAAGATTTTCACTAATATTAGTCCGTATAAGACATAAACAAGGTATGGTCAACTAATCTTCAACAAAGCAGGAAAGAATATCCAATGGAAAAAAAACAGTCTCTTCAATAAATGGTGTTGGGAAAACTAGATGGCAACATGCAGAAGAATGAAAGTGGACCACTGTCTTACACCAGACACAAAAATAAATTCAAAATGGATGAAAGACCTAAATGTGAGACAGGAAATCATCAAAATACTGGAGAAGAACACAAGCAGCGACCTCTTTGACCTCAGGAGGAGCAATTTCTTACTAGATATGTCTCCCCTGAGGCAAGGGAAACAAAAGCAAAAATGAACAATTGGGACTTCATCAAGATAAAAAGCTTGCACAATGAAGGAAACAACAAAAATGAAAGGCAGCCTATGGGATGGGAGAAGATATTTGCAAATGACATATTGGATAAAGAGTTAGTATCTAAAATCTATAAAGAACTTATCAAACTCAACACCCAAAAAACAAATAATCCAGGGGCACCTGGGTGGCTCAGTATTTTGAGTGTCCGACTCTTGATTTTGGCTCCGGTCATGATCTCAGGGTCATGTGTCTTGTGTTCCACACTCAGCATGGAATCCGCTTGAGATTCTCTCTTTCTCTGCCCCTCTCCCTGGCTCATGCTCTCTCTCTAAAATAAAAACAAAACAAAAAAGACCCAAATAATCCAGTTAAGAAATGGGCAGAAGACACATATTCTTTGGATATCTTTCCAAAGAAGATATCCAAATGGCTAACAGATACATGAAAAGATGCTCAACATCACTCATCATCAGGGAAATACAAATCAAAATCATGATGACCTACCACCTCACACCTGTCTTGTCTAACGACAAGAAATAACAGGTGTTGACCAGGATGTGGAGAAAGGGGAACCCTCTTGCACTGTTGATGGGAATGCAAACTGCTACAGCCACTTTGCAGAACAGTATGGAGGCTCCTCAAAAAGTTAAAAATAGAACTACCCTATGATCCAGCAACTGCACTACTAGGTAGTTACCCAAAGGATGCAAAAATACAGATTTGAAGGGGTGCATGCACCCAGATGTTTATAGCACCATTATCAACAATAGCTAAACTATGGAGAGAACCCAAATGCCTACCAAATGACGAATGGATAAAGAAGATGTGGGGTATGTGTACATATTGGAATATGATTCAGCCATCAAAAAGAATGAAATTTTGCCATTTGCATTGAGGTGAATGGAGCTAAATTTCATTATGCTAAACAAAATAAGTCAGAGAAAGACAATACCATATGATTTCACTCATGTGGAATTTAAGAAACAAAACAGATGAACATATGGGAGTGGAGAAAAAGAGAGGGAAACAAACCTTAAGAGACTTTTAAAGATAGAGAACAAACTGAGGGTTGATGGAGGGAGGGAGGTGGGGGATGGGCTAGATGGACATTAAGGAGGGCATTTGTTATGATGAGCACTGAGTGTTATATGTAAGTGATGAATCACTAAATTCTACTCCTGAAAACAATATTGCACTGTATGTCAACTAACTAGAATTTAAATAAAAATTTGAAAAGGAAAAAAAAAAGATACAAACAAGGTGCCCAATGGGAGGTTACAAAAATAATTTTATTTATTTATTTATTTTTTAATTTTTTTTTCAACGTTTATTTATTTTTGGGACAGAGAGAGACAGAGCATGAACGGGGGAGGGGCAGAGAGAGAGGGAGACACAGAATCGGAAACAGGCTCCAGGCTCGAGCCATCAGCCCAGAGCCTGACGCGGGGCTCGAACTCACGGACCGCGAGATCGTGACCTGGCTGAAGTCGGACGCTTAACCGACTGCGCCACCCAGGCGCCCCATAAAAATAATTTTAGATGATTGTTCAAATTGGATAGATATGAGTGGTCCTGACAGAGATCCCCTCACCCAGGAATTTAGAGACGCCCCTTCCTGGGAGAGGCTTGGGGCTGGGGAAGGGCAGCCAAGACTTCCCAGAGCAAGCAATGTCAGCAGTACAGAGAACGTCCAAATGTGC
The DNA here is from genome assembly GCF_022079265.1 of Lynx rufus. Lineage (NCBI taxonomy): Eukaryota > Metazoa > Chordata > Mammalia > Carnivora > Felidae > Lynx > Lynx rufus. The sequence continues at coordinate 123,683,248 of NW_025814823.1, read as the reverse complement.
CGTGGACAGGTGGACAGATAAGCCCTTGGGGGAGAAAGAGACTAGGGTTTTAGGGGATTTTGGATCGTCCAGTGTGCCATTTTCAGAAACGGGTGGAGAATTTGTAGATGTCGCTTTTCCTTTATTGACGCTCTTTTAAAGGCTATATCCAGACTTCTCTGCCTCGGAAGGTGTGGGGCAAGGTATACAGAGTATCAGGCCCAGAGAAAACACGTGCAAGTCGGTAAATCAAGACCAGAAGTGCGCCCCCAGCCTTGGGGGAAGGGTCTTCTTTAATGCAGGGGCAGTTCTGGGGAGTCCTGCCATAATTCTACACCCCCACCAAATCCTACAGGGCGGTCTGGCTTTGGCGAGTGTCACTCTGCGTTTATTTCGTGCCTTATGGTTGGGGTGGGAAGAAAATGAAGTAAGAATCATTAACTTCTCCATCTCTGCTGCCCAAAAGCCGGAAGGCGGTGCCCAGTTAGGGACCAGTGGGGTTCCTCCGCCCTCATTCCCTCCCTTCCTCTGGCACAGCCGGGAGGCTGCGGCGCCAACGCTCACCAAAAGGGCGCTCGCGGGCCGGGGCCGCGCGCTCGCAGCTCCCAGGGGAAGCCTCGTTGCCAGGTTAGGTTTAACGCCTCCGCCCGCGCGCAGATTGTCACGGGCCGAAGGCGCCACCTCTGGCGCTCAGGCGCGAGCCGCCCCTCCCGCTCGGCGAGTCTTCCCTCTCCACTCGGCCCTCCCTCCACACCTCTACAGCTACCCCTCGCCTCCAACCCGGCCACGCGCCTTCCCCTACTGGCGCCAGGCGGAGCGCTGAGTTTAGGTCGCCAACTCAGCCCCTGTCGCCGCCTCCGAATAACCGGCACCTGGCTCCTGGGCCGAAGCGGCAGGGGAGGCAGGATGCAGTCGTGCGGGGGCGCCGCGGCGGGACGCCGAGCCTTCGACAGCATCTGCCCCAACAGGATGTTGGAGCTGCGGGGCCGGCCTTTCAGCAAGCCCGGGAAGCTGGAGAAGAAGGTGGGGCTGCGGGCCGGTGCCGGGCAGGGTCCGTATGCTCCGGGTCCCCGGGGCTGATCCATGCTCACCGTTTCTGTGTCCGGCTAGTTCGCCCCTCCGCGGAAGTTCTTGCCTGGTTGCAGCGGCGGCAGCCCAGTGTCGGTCTACGAAGATCGGCGGGACGCGGAGCTCTCTGCGCTGCCAGGTGAGCCCAGTGGCTCCCGCGCGATCCCTCGTGTTCCCCAAACCGGGTGGGTGGGGCACGCGTGGCTGGGAAGCGCTTTTCTTCCCGGGGCCCGGATGTCCTGGCGGGGATGCCAGCGGCGAGACCTGGCCGGGAGGTTCAGGGTCCGCCGCGCGTGTCTCCGGTTCTACCCGCGCAGCGCTCACCACCATAGACCTGCAGGACCTCGCCGACTGCTCCTCGCTACTCGGGTCCGACGCGCCGCCTAGTGGTGACTTGGCTGCATTGCAGGTATCTCCCCTCACTCTGGAAGCCGAACAGCCCCGATTCCGACTCAGGAGTCAAGGGTTCGTTTTCCGCAAAGGCTCATCTCAAGTGGGGAGCGCAGGCACGTTTGGTTAGTGGGGGCAGACGTAGTGCTGGAATCTCAACCCCAAGGACCGGAACTTCTTCCTGTCTCGTAGTCCGTGGCGACGGCCGTATTCTCAGAGCTGCTCTGACCAACCTGGAACAGAGGGGCTCACTTGGAGGACTACCCTCCTGGGAAGGGGTCTCCCGTTCTCCCCATCTTTTCCCTGGAGCTGTGTGACAAAGCAATGTGGAGATTGCGCACTGAGGAACCAGGCGAGTAGGTGGGAGCAAATTTAAGAGCTGGGTACCTGGTACCTGCCCTGTCAGTGCCCCCACATTCCCTTCTTGGCTATTCACTAACAGTTTTCATTCCCTGGGTATCTAAGGAGTGTGAAGATTGGAGGATAACTACTCGATCAAGACTGGAAAAGACGAAAAGAGTTTACATTTAGGGGAAGAGGGACCAAGTTCAAAGAACTCTGGAAGAAATCTGACAGAAAACGTTCCTCTTTGCAGAGATGGCCCTTCAGCAATTGGGCCCTTTATAAAAGGCATTTTCTCCCCCTGCAAAGGCTCGTGTCACTTACCCTCATTGGGCAAAGAGGTATTTTGACTTTTTTTTTTCCTCGAAAACCTATTTTCTTCCTCCCATCCGACTTCTACCACTTGTCAGGGGTAGATGATGGAGCCTCCCAGCACTGGTGTCTGGGAAGCCAGAAGCCTGCTTGGCTCATCAATGGGATAAGAAGTGCCCAGATACAGGAAAAGTGTCGGTTCCAGCTTCCTGGCAGCAGGCCCTTGGCACATGGGGTCCGTGGGGAAATGCCCAGCACTGAACATTCCAAAAGATATGACCACCTCCCAGAACCGAGGTTAGTGGTGGAATACAGCTTTCCAGGCTTCCCCTAAGTGCCTTTGGAATTGGGTTAGAGCCCAGAAGGACTCAGGGTAGGTGACCACTGAGAGCAGAGATTGTTAAGGCAAGTGGTGAGAGTGGGCATTGCCCTGTAGACGGCATTTTATTTTTTTCTTTTTATATCTGGATGCCCAAATAAGGAAAGACAAAACTTGAGCATCTTTCAACTGACCCAGAGGCCCAATCACTCCCTTATTCCAACATGCTTATTTTGCAAGTAATGAAAACCAAGCAGGATCTTGTTGAATTTTTGCTTGAGTATTCACAACTTAAATTTTACATCATGTTGTGTATTAACCTCTTCCCCCATCCCACCCGCTGCCATTGTAGTTTGGGAAAATGCCAGATTTGTATTTAATTGGGAAGGTAGGATTCAAAGTTTCAAGCACAGAGCTCCTACCAGATGAACCAAGAGGTCCAGAACTTTTCCTGGAGAAGACAGAGCTGGTACAGAAAGAAAGAGACCACTTAGAGGAAGATCCCCTGGGAAGACTCTGGGCAGTGCACATTCAGGTCAAATTTCCTAGCCCCCTTCCTGCTGGGTAAGGTGAACAGAGAGAGGAAGCTCTCTAGAAGTATTTGATGTCCAGAATCAGCCAAGGACCTGGGAAAGCATGCAAGGAAGCATTTCCTGGGCTCCAATTTTCCTGTTGGCCTCAAGTCTCCTCGTGGTAAGATCTTTAGCTGAATCTCTACTAAGAGGAGGACCTTTCCACCCTTGGAAAATGAGTCTGGTTTCAGTTGAAGCAGCTCCTTCAACCAGGACAGAATGTTTCAGGATTTGTCTGAGCCCTTTCTAAGCTACTTTGCCCCATATAGCCTCAGTTCCCAACTGGTGCTTCAGGCCTACTGGATTGAAGTTTTCCTCCTTGAGGAAAGCTGATACTTGTACTTTCTTTGAGATGAGGGCCAGACTAGGTTCCTCTTCTCAGCAATATTTGAATAGTAAACAAAAGCTTTGGGGAGATGAGTATGATTAACCCAAAGGAATCAATCAATAATAGTGGAATCAATAGAATAGATATTTCTTATGGGCATATTAGATACCTTCCCTCACACCATGTGCCTTGAGAGCCTTCTTTCCTCTTCTCCAGTGCTGTGTTCATTGGAAGCCAGGCTCTCCTTAAAAAAGATGAAAGCTAGGGGCAGTGAGGCATAGAGGAAAAAAGACTGAAATAGTCACCATCATTCTCTCCGGTTACATTTCAGAGTTGGATGACTTGGGGCAATTCAATTTCTCTGAGCTCGAGATTCTTTATCAAAGGGGTTGGAGTCACTTCCTGGGCCCTGCCTGCTTCCTACATTGGTGTGGAAATTAACATAGGGACTCTGTGTAAAAGAGTTTGTCAACTCTAAATGTCCACGAATTAAGGGAATAAGAATGTTTAGGGGCTGCCAGCCGCGCAGGCACCTTGCAGGAACCAGGTGTCAGGATGTTGGGGATGCATCACACTGTAAGGGAAAGTAAACTTCTTACTGAGAAACAAAAGAGCAATAGAGTCCACACTTGCGTGCTGAACAGAAACAGTTTCCATACCATCCCTGCCCCTTCTTCATAGCCTACCTTTCCCTCCCTTATGGGGAGAAGGTGGTTTAGCTGTGACCGAACCTTGGCGGGATATATAGCCTCAAGTTATTTCTTTGGAGACACTCCACGCTGTAGGGTCTTGGGAGGAAAGACGGAGCGAATGCACACCCGCTCTCTTATCTTAGGGCACTAGCTCTGTGGCGGGTCGGAGGTAAGTTGAACTGAGGTGCAGAGGGAGCTGGAAGAACTCAACGGGCCTCACGGAGACAGCTGGTTGTCTGGTGGAGGGCCAATGAGGCGGCTCAGGGGCAGCGGGCTGCAGGAGGTGGGGACGGGGGCAAGACGATGCGCGAGGAAGGACCCACGCCTCAAACAGCCTGCACAGTTTCGGCGCTCTTCGGAATCCTCTGGAGCCGGGTCTCTGCTTCGAGTCACCCGCTCCCCACCATGACAGTGCAAGCCTGCTGGATTCCAAGCCTGGAATGGGGCTTTGATTTTCAGGTATGAGGCTTGGCTGCGAACATACGAGAGGGCGTGCAGACCCGCTGCCAAGCCCGGGAGGACAACACTCGGTCTGGAACGAGTTTCAGACCTGCTGGAATTGACATTAACTAGTTTACACCTCCGTTTTTTTTTTTTCCAGAACCAGTCCCTGCAAACTGCTGCGGACTTTGATCTGCAGGATTTCAGAGACACAGTGGATGATCTCATTGCAGGCAAGTTCGGTCTCCTTGCAGTTAAATAAAGGAGTCAGAGGTGTTCCCCCACTCCGCAAATCAAACTAGTTCAGATTTCGGTTTCGTGGTGGCGAAGGCGGTAAACCCAGCACCTGTCGACGTCGTCAGTAACTCCTCAATGGGTCAGGCCCTTGCGTATTTATGAGACTTCACCCTTCCTCACCGAGAAGATGAATCGCTGCATCTCTAGAGCTTTCTCAGCTTGTCGGTTTGAGCTCTGGGAGAGGGAGCCCTACGCTGTGATGTGGTCAGGGAGAGGCTGGGTGACAAGAGTGTACAGAACAGCGGACCGGTGTGACTTCGGGCAGGTTTGTCTTGGCCACGGTGGCGATTCTATTCAGATCAGCTCAACAGGCATATATTGAGTGCCTGCTGTGTAGGAGGAAGATATCAGAAAGGGCCTGGGAATCGTGGGGATTGCAGAGTGAGGGGTGCTTTACTTAACAAGGTCTTCCCACAAATCCTACATCCGGAGTGGCGTCTTGTCCCTGTAGCTAGCTGGGCACGCGTCTGAGGCTGCAACCTAGCTCCCACTCTTCCTCAGACTCATCCTCTTTGATGTCGCCTCCTCTGACCGGCGGAGACTTTCCCTTCTCTCCTGGCAACGTGTTGCCATTTGGGCCCTGTCTCTCTCCGCCGCTGGACCCAAGGGCACTGCAGTCACCGCCTCTGCCCCCTCCAGACGTGCCCCGGCCGGAGCAGTACTGGAAGGAAGTGGCCGACCAGAACCAGAGGGCATTGGGGGACGCACTCGTTGAGAATAACCAAGTAGGGACACTGGGCTGGCTTCCAGGAATCCTGGGGTGGGGACTGGGTATGGAGCTCCCGGCGGAAGTGGGGGTGGCAGGAGCTGTCAGGTGTCCCTCCGTGAGGTAAAACCAGTGGATGGGCGGGGCGAGGGCTTCACAGAACTGCGATTGCTCCAGGGCCTCTCCTGTTTCCAACCGCAGTAAGTGGGAATAATCCTGCCAGACACCAGTATTTAGTGCAGCATTCCTATATGCCTGATATTGTGCTTATCCATTTACTTTCTCTTCCCATTTAATACTTACAATCACTGAACAAGATAGTAGTCCCATTTCTCAGATGAGGAACCTGAGGAATAGGAAGATTGAACTTCAGAGGCAGAACCTGGATCTGCTTGTTGCCCAAGTTCGTCCTCTTCACCACCACAGTACACGGAGGATCAAGATACATTTTGTCCAAGTGCTTTGTAAAACAAACAAAAGTCAAATAAACAAAAGCGATTATTATTCTCACCAGTGTAAATGCCCTTCGGCCCCCAGTTCCAGATTAGATGTTAGACCCCTGGTATAATTCATGCAGAGTATACAGATGAGACCGACCACAGTGGCCTACCTCTTAATGTTTGGGTCTCCTCCTGCAGCTGCACGTGACGCTGACCCAGAAGCAGGAGGAGATCGCCTCGCTCAAAGAGCGGAACGTGCAACTGAAGGAACTTGCCAGCCGGACCCGGCACCTGGCCTCTGTGCTGGATGTAAGTGGGGTGCGGGAGTGTGGGTCATTGCAGGACGTCGGAAATGTTCCTGTGCACCCCTCCCCCAGTCCCCAGAATTGGGACCCAGAGTTGGGAGACAGGTGGAGGCTGCTGGGAGCTTGCTGAGCCACTGGCAGCTTGCATCGGAGTCCGCGGAGTTCGAAAGGGACCCAGGTCTTCTTTGCGCACCCCGCACCAAGGGAGTCCGGCTTGCCCCAGCTTGGCGCCCCTCCATCTTTTGTAGAAGCTGATGATCACGCAGTCCCGGGATTGCGGGTCGACAGCCGAACCCTTCCTGCTCAAGGCGACAGCCAAAAGGAGCCTGGAGGAGTTGTTCAGTGCTGCGGGACAGGATTGCGCGGAAGTGGACGCCATCCTGAGGGAGATTTCCGAGCGCTGCGATGAAGCGCTGCAGAGCCGCGACCCCAAGCGGCTCCGGCTACAGCCGGAGCCCGCGAGTAGGGATGACATGCCAGGGAACCTCCACGGCACCTTCCGGGGGCTGCGCACAGAGTGCAGCCGGAGCGCGCTAAACCTGAGCCGCAGTGAGCTAGAAGAGGGTGGCTCCTTCAGCACCCCCATCCGCAGCCATAGCACCATCCGCACCCTCGCTTTCCCCCAGGGCAATGCCTTCACCATTCGGACCGCCAACGGGGGATACAAATTCCGCTGGGTCCCCAGTTGAGTTGGGATGATGTTCCCCCAAACACTGCCCTGTATCCGGACTGAAGCGCCTGGAGGCTAATTGGGAGGCTAATTGGGAACTGTTTCCCGAACCTGGCTTCAGAAGAACTCCCTCTGCTGGGCGAATGCCACCCTGAAACTTTTTTTTCAGACACCAAAACGTCTCGATAATGATGTCCTGCACAGTCCTGGTATAAAACACTGTATATTCCCTTCCCTTCCACAGTGTGTGCTGTATGTGTGCGTGTAAACACACATATAAATCTCAATTTTAAAAGTATTTATTTTAGTAGCTTTGAATTATGTACTTCTAGAGCTGGAAAGGACTTAGAAATCACTTAGCTATTTTATATTTGTATAATGCCCTAGTTTTATAAGATGGGAAAGGAGCCTGTAAGAGATTAAGTAATTTTCTATAATAAGAAGCATTATTGGGAACTTCCAGGTTTTCTCACTAGTCGTTTAAAGATTGTAGGTCCAATGCATAGGGGCACTTGTACCCCAATGTTTATAGCAGCACTTTCAACAATAGCCAAATTATGGAAAGAGCTTAAATATCCAACAACTGAGGAATGGATAAAGATGTGGTTTATATATACAATGGAATTCTACTTGGCAATGAGAAAGAATGAAATCTGGCCATTTGTAGCAATGTGGATGGAACTGGAGAGTTTTATGCTAAGTGAAATAAGTCAGGCAGAGAAAAACAGATACCATATATTTTCACTCATATGTGGATCCTGAGAAACTTAACAGAAGACCATGGGGGAGGGGAAGAGGAAAAAAAAGTTACAGAGAGGGAAGGAGGCAAACCGTAAGAGCCTCTTAAATACTGAGAACAAACTGAAGGTTGATGGGGGGGGGGTGGGAGAGAGGGGAAAGTGGGTAATGGGCATTGAGGAGGGCACCTGTTGGGATAAGCACAGGGTGTTGTATGGAAACCAATTTGACAATAAATTATATATTAAAAAATTAATAAAGATTGTAGGTCCAGAAGCCAGGCTTCTGGGTGATTGTTTAATTACATCACTCAACTTCCCCTGGTCCTGGAAGGACCCTTAATTTTCTTACTGTTGAAAACTTTTATCCTGGCTGGAAGAATAAAAAATTAGGAGAGATAGCTAAAACACTTGCCTTAGGGCAACAAAGTAGAGGCAATGAGCTACCTACAAAATAGGTGCTAAACACATTTGTTTGTAATGATCATTCATATAATTTTGTAAGATTTATGGTTTATTTTATATTAATTATAGTTTTATATGTCTGAACAGAATAATCACACAAAAAGCAAACCTTGTTGATAAAAACATAAGTGATTTTAAGAAAACGGCATATTTCATGTGAAAAAGTATATATATTTGTGTGTGTATGTATATATATAATATGTATATATATGTATGTATATATATAATATGTATATTTGTGTGTGTGCGCACATGCACACATATGCACCAGAAACCAGTTGGGAAATCTTGGTAAAAACAAAACTATCTATTTGAATTCCATAGATAAAACTGAGGTGCACATTCATGTCTTATATTTCTAAGGTTGATCTTCTAAGAAAAACTTACATGTTACATAGTGCCTTCACTTTGACTTTTTTTTCTATTTCCTTTTGTGGGGTTCCTTTTTCCACTGGGTTGTGAAATTATGTGAGTAGCGTATGTCAAGTAGTGATTTGTCCCAACCTTTGCCGTTCTCAACCTGAGAGCTACTCCTTGCATTTGTGGGTTCAGCTTGAGGGAGTTTCCAGCCGTATTCCACCACATCGCCCATTCTGTCATCTAAGTGGTGATATCAGGTAGCAGGGGAGCTGGGCAGGGCGGCAGGACCTGCTCCTCCAGTTTGTCCTAGGCACTGTTATCTGTATTTAAATAGCCATTTAGAAACAAAGCAAAAAAAAAAAAAAGTGATAGAATATACCACATTTCCTCATATTTTGTCTAACAAATGGACTCTTAAAAAGTACACTGGACAGTTCAGAATTCCTTTCATCAGCTTCTATATAAAGTTACTGCAGTTAAGCTTCAGAAAAAACAAAAACATCGAAAAACTTAGCTTGCCCTGAGGAGCGATCAGCAGAAAGTCACTGACATATAAAGAGCACACAACCCCTCTCCTGTTTTCCCGGTACAAAGAGGAGGGAGAGCCTTGGGTTAGTGCTGAGTGTCAAGGGGTTGGTGCCTGCGTCAAACAACTCTTCTTCAGTAATTTCAAACCTGTAGGAGTAACTAACAGTTTCTTACACTGAAGTCAGTATCCTGTACTCCTGCAGGATAAACTCCCCTAAGAACACATTTACAAGAGTCAGAGACCTTATGGTACCACTGATTTTATTATTCTATAGCTTTAAAGTTTCCCTTTTTGCTTTTCTTCTTCTTCTTCTTCTTCTTCTTCTTCTTCTTCGTTGTTTTTTGAGAAAATGATAAACTTTAAAAACTGCCATAGCTTTAATATTTGTTACTACTTGTCTGCAATCAAATCTCAGCTGCCTATTGTAAGCCTTCAATTTCACTTAATTCCAAGGGAAATAATGTGTCCCTCAACTTTAAAATATGACACAGACAATGTGGCTTCTGTTGACAAATGAATGTGCTACTTGGTTTGACATAAAGTATGGATGTCAAACATGTGCTCTTCATCATGGAGGGGCCATGCATACGTGCTGCAAAATCAAAGCCAGTCCATTACAAACTTGGATGCCTCCTGCTCGTGATTTGGTGTGAATAGAAGGACATTTATAAAGCTGTGACCCAAATTAAGCCATCTTGTCCTTGTGAATATTAATAACACTTGAAGAAATATAATAATACAAAAAACTTACTGTTGACTGGCTTTCATCATTCACTGTATTTGGGGTCAGCAGACAGAAGGGAGGGAGATGTTTTCCAAAGGTCACTAGGTTGAAATAGGTGTCATCCTCCCCATGAACCTCTGTCAATTTAGTGTCACTGGAGATTAGAGTACATAGCATACAACAAAGAATAAGTGAGAAATTTTTTTTTGAACAAACCAAAAATTAATCTTTCCCGAAACATAGAAAATTAGCAAACCATCTACTATTTGAAAGTAATACATAGGGTACCTGGGTGGCTCAGTCAAGCATCCCTGAGGTCATGATCTCACAGGTTATAAGTTCAAGTCCTGCGTCAGGCTCTGTGCTGATAGCTCACAGCCTGGAGCCTGCTTCAGATTCTGTGTCTCCTTCTTTCTCTGCCCCTCCCCCACTTGTTCTGTCTCTCTCTGTTTCTCAAAAATAAATAAATAAAAACATTAACAACAACAACAAAAAAGAAAGTAATACACATATAGAGTTATTTCTACACATGAAGGTTTACGGCATGCCTGGGTGGCTCAGTGGGTTAAGCGTCCAACTTTTTTTTTGTTTGTTTATTTATTCTGAGAGAGAGAGCATGAGCAGGAGAGGGGCAGATAGAGAAGGAGAGACAAGGAGACAGAGAATCCCAAGCAGGCTGACAGCGTGGAACCCTACACAGGGCTTGAATCCACAAACCAAACCCGCAAACTGTGAGATCATGACTTGAGCAGAAATCAAAAGTCTGCCACTTAACTGAGTTACCCAGGCAACCCTAGGATCTGAGTCTTGGTTTTGGCTTGGGTCAAGATCTCACAGTTAGTGAGTTCAAGCCCTTCTTTGGGCTCTGTGCTGACAGAAGGAAGCCTGTTAGAAAGAGGACTCTCTTTCCTTTTCTCTATCTCTGCCCCTGCCCTGTTTTTTCTCTCTCAAAATAAATAAATAAACATTAAAAAATATGAAAGTTTAATCTTTTTTTTTAATTTTTTTAAATGTTTATTATTTAGTTTTGAGAGAGAGAGCACAAGGAGGGGAGGGACAGAGAGAGAGGGAGACAGAATCTGAAACAGGCTCCAGGCTCTGAGCTGTCAGCACAGAGCCCATTGTGGGGCTTGAACTGTGAGATCATGACCTGAGCTGAAGTGGGACGCTTAACTGACTGAGCCACCCAGGTGCCCCAAAAGTTTAATCTTAATGTCTCCATCTTCCCTACAAATCTTTAGATTTTATAAAAATATTTATGAGTAAGCAAGTATAAAATAAGAGCATAATTCCTTAGAAAACAATAAAGCCTGATTAATCAATGTAAAATGAGCCTTGAAAAATTGCATTGTATTTCATCTTTAACAACTGAACCAGGAAAAGAATTTAAGCAAACATGAATGTGGACACCACATTCACTCTGATTTATATATTTATATTAAAAATACATTATTTTTCTTTTTATAACATCATACATTATACTATATTGTAATGGTAATACATATTTATTATAGAAATAAAAATAAGTCCAGGCATTTAACAATTCACTAATTTAACCAGTATATACTGAATACCTGCTGTGTGCTAGGTATTAGGTACATACTGGTAAATATAACAGGTGTGGATCTGCCCCTTTGGAGCTTAGAAGCTAAGGAGTGAGACAAACAATAACCTGCAAACACATAAATGTATAATTTAAAATTAGAATAGGTGCCTTGATGAAAACAGAGATCAAACATAGAGAGTAACAGTGGAGAATCCACGTACATAAGGGAACTTGGAGACCACACCTTGGAGAAAGAAATTTTAAGTATTAAATTTGAACTTTTATTAAAGTGATATACACACGGTTAAAAAAAACTTAGAGAACTTATGTGAAAAGTAATGATCTCCCTCTACCATTGTTACTGTACTCACCAGGTGCAACCATTTTTTTTAATTTCTTTTGGCTGTTTACCTTGCTAGTTGCTTCCATGACAAAAATCACTGGTTTTTAACACTGGCTCTCAGGAGAATCCCCTAGGGAGGTTTTGGAACCAGTACCAAATATGTGGGCCTTACCTACAAAGGTTCTACTTTAACTCTTTGTAATGACATCAACATTTAATTCTTCTTTGGTTAAAGAACATACTATTTAAGATTTGGATCTTTTGAAATCTACTGAGATTTGTTTAATGGCATGCTTATGTTCTAAGTTGGTGCATGTAACTTATAATTTGAAAAGAATGTGTATTTTCAAGTTACTGAGCGCAGTCTTCTTTAAATGTTAATTAGATTAAGGTGGTTGATATTTTTGTTCAGATCTTCTATATCCTCACTTATTTTTGCTTTTTCTGTCTTATTGTCTTATCAAATACTATGAAAATCCTCAACCGTAATTTTGGAGTTGCCTATTTCTTCTTTTCATTCTGTCAGTTTTGCCTCACATATGGTGAAGTTTTTAGTACACACTCTGAATCTGACTTAATTAACTTAATTTTTTACTTTATTTTTCTTTTACTTTCTTTGGTATCAACAAGACACAGACATAAATGAGTTGAACAGACAGACATTATCTGTTGAATTTAGACTATGATATTTTGACATAATTTGCTCTGGCTTGACATATGAAATATTTACATATATTTTTAAATAGACTCTTAGAGTAGTTTTAGATTTACAGAAAAATTACGATATACAGTTTCTCCTGGAAATATATCCCTTGGAATACAGTTTCCTATATTAACACATATAGTTAGTATAGTTAACTATAGTATAGTACATTTGTTAACAATTAATAAGCCATATTTATAATTATTATTAACAAGAGTTCATACTTTATTCAGATTTCCTCAGTCTTTACCTAACATCCTTTTTCTATTCTGGGATCCCACCCAAGACACCACATTACATTTAGTTGTCATGACTCCTTATACTTACTTTGTGGCAGTTTCTAACCCTTTTTGTTTTTGATGCCCTTAACAGCTTTAAAGAACATTGGTCAGGTGTATTTTAAAATGTCCCCCTCTACTGAAATGCATCTAATGTTTTTATCATGATTAGAGCAGGGTTATGTGTTTTGTTGGAGGAAGATCCTATAGGTAAAGTTACGTTTTTATCATATCATGACAAGGGTACATTCTATCAACATAACTTATGACTGTTGATTGTTGCCTTTGATCGCCTATGTTGCGTTCATCAGGTTTCTTCACTATAAGGTTACTCTTTCTCTTTCTTCCTTACTTCCCTGTGAAAGTCTAGTATATGTAACCCACCCTTAAGAAACAGGGAGTTGTACTGTTCCTCTTTTGGGGTAGAGTATCTATATAAATTATTTGGAGTTCTTCTACATGAGAAATTTGTCTCTTTTCCCCATAACAGTTATATCTAAATGCGGTCACTCTCTCTCTTCATCCATCTATCCATCCATCCATTCATCCATCCATCCATCCTATCAGATATTTCCTTTTAATGTTAAAGAAAAAAGTAAAAATTATCTTGCTCTTTAAGACTCAGTATTATTTCTAAATCTAAACTGGCATGTCTTTTTTTTTTTACTTTAAATTTTTATTATTTATTTATTTTTAAATTCCAGTGTGGTTCACATACAGTGTCATATTAGTTTCAGGTGTACAATATAGCGTTTCAACAATTCCATATGTTTCTCAATGCTCATCAAGATAAGGGTACTCTTAATCCCGTGACCTATTTCATAGATCCCCCACCACCTCCCATAACATAATCATGTTATTATGTTTGTTTTCATTTTATTAATATTTGGCTTTTACCTGAAACTTTACAATGAGATTCTCTACACCTTATTATTTATTTTTGTAATAGTTTAGTGTATATGCTAATACTCTTATTACAGATGAATGAAAAAATGATTCAATGCCATTAAGTTCTCATAGCAAAACTACCTCTACAATTGATTCCTAGCTTTGCCCCCACTTCAGTGAGTCTTATTATATTTAGTTTTCTCTACGTAAATTTTAAGACATTATTATTTTTTTAGATATTTATTTTTGAGAGAGAGAGAGACAGAGTGCAAGCAGGGGAGGGGCAGAGAGAGAGATGGAGACACAGAATCTGAAGCAGGCTCCAGGCTCCGAGCTGTCAGCACAGAGCCCAACGTGGGGCTTGAACCCACAAACCGCGAGATCATGACCTGAGTTGAAGTTGGACGCTTAAGCAACTGAGCCAAACAGGAGCCCCAGTAAATTTTAAGACTTTAAAGAAAAAATCTTTTCCATTTGTTCCTTCCTTTTGATTCTCTAATTTAAACGTTTCCTGTCTTTGAATAATAAAATTTAAACATAATAGACTGGAGGGGAGAAATTAAAGCTAGATTTTTCTGCAATGCTTAGGAAAACCATCAATTAGCAAAAACTAAAAAACTAAAAAGTAAAATCAGAATGTTACTTTGACAACAAGATAAACACAAGTATTTTTTTTTAATTTTTAGTGGCAATCTTTTGCCTTCCTTTAAAAACATTTGTTTTTTTTCACCTTTATTTTATTTTTTTATTTTTAAAAATTTACATCCAAGTTAGCATATAGTGAAACAATGATTTCAGGAGTAGATTCCTTAGTGCCCCTTACCCATTTAGCCCATCCCCCCCTCCCACAACCCTCCAGCAACCCTCACTTCGTTCTCCATATTTATGAGTCTCTTCTGTTTTGTCCCCCTCCCTGTTTTTATATTATTTTTGTTTCCTTCCCTTGTGTTCATCTGTTTTGTCTCTTAAAGTCCTCATATGAGTGAAGTCATATGATTTTTGTCTTTCTCTGACTAATTTCACTTAGCATAACACCCTCCAGTTCCATCCATGTAGTTGCAAGCGGCAAGATTTCATTCTTTTCGACTGCTGGGTAATACTCCATTGTATACATATGCCACATCTTCTTTATCCATTCATCCATCGATGGACATTTGGGCTCTTTCCATTGTTGGCTATTGTTGATAGTGCTGCTATAAACATGGGGGTGCATGTGTCCCTTCGAAACAGCACCCCTGTATTCCTTGGATAAATGCCTAGTAGTGCAATTGCTGGGTTGTAGGGTAGTTCTATTTTTAGTTTTTTGAGGAGCCTCCATACTGTTTTCCAGAGTGGCTGCACCACCGTGCATTGCCACCAACAATGCAAAAGAGATCCTCTTTCTCCACATCCTCGCCAACATCTGTTGTTGCCTAAGTTGTTAATGTTAGCCATTCTGACAAGTGTAAGCTGGTATCTCATTGCGGCTTTGATTTGTATTTTCCTGATGATGAGTGATGTTGAGCATTTTTTCATGTGTCAGTTGGCCATCTGGATGTCTTCTTTGGACACGTGTCTATTCATGTCTTTTGCCCATTTCTTAACTGGATTATTTGTTTTTTGGGTGTTGAGTTTGATAAGTTCTTTATAGATTTTGGATACTAACCCTTTATCTGATATGTCATTTGCAAATATCTTCTCCCATTCTGTTGGTTGCCTTTTAGTTTTGCTGATTGTTTCCTTCACTGTGCAGAAGCTTTTTATTTTGATGAGGTCCCAGCAGTTCATTTTTGCTTTTGTTTCCCTTGCCTCTGAAGACATGTTGAGTAAGAAGTTGCTGTGGCCAAGATCAAAGAGGTTTTTTCCTGCTTTCTCCTTGAGGATTTTGATGGCTTCCTGTCTTACATTGAGGTTTTTCATCCATTTTGAGTTTATTTTTGTGTATGGTGTAAGAAAGTGGTCCAGGTTCATTCTTCTGCATGTCGCTGTTCAGTTTTCCCAGCACCACTTGCTGAAGAGACTGTCTTTATTCCATTGGATGTTCTTTCATGCTTTGTCAAAGATTAGATGGCCATACGTTTGTGGGTCCATTTCTGGGTTCTCTATTCTGTTCCATTGATCTCAGTGTCTGTTCTTGTGCCAGTACCATACTGTCTTGATGATTACAGCTTTGTAGTATAGCTTGAAGTCTGGGATTGTGATGCCTCCTGCTTTGGTTTTCTTTTTGAAGATCGCTTTGGCTATTCGGGGTCTTTTCTGGTTCCATACAAATTTTAGGATTATTTGTTCTAGCTCTGTGAAGAATGCTGGTGTTACTTTGATAGGGATTGCATTGAATATGTAGATTGCTTTGGGTAGCATCGACATTTTAACAATATTTGTACTTCCTATCCAGGAGCATGGAATCTTTTTCCATTTTTTTTTTTTTGTGTCTTCTTCAATTCTTTTATAAGCTTTCTATAGTTTTCAGTGTATAGATTTTTCACCTCTTTAGTTAGATTTATTCCTAGGTATTTTATGGTTTTTTGTGCAACTGTAAATGGGATTGATTCCTTGATTTCTCTTTCTGTTGCTTCATTGTTGGTATATAGGAATGCAACTGATTTCTGTGGGTTGATTTTATATCCTGTGACTTTGCTGAATTCATGAAATTAGTTCTAGCAGTTTTTTGGTGGAATCTTTTGGGTTTTCCTTATAGAGTATCATGTCATCTGTGAAGAGTGAAAGTTTGACCTCCTCCTGGATGATTTGGTTGCCTTTTATTTCTTTGTGTTGTTTGACTGCTGAGGCTAAGACTTCCAATACTATGTTGAATAACAGTGGTGAGAGTGGACATCCTTGTCTTGTTCCTGACCTTAAGGGGAAAGCTCTCAGTTTTTCCCCATTGAGGATGATATTAGTGTTGGGTCCTTCATACATGGCTTTTATGATCTCGAGGTATGCTCCTTCTATCCCTACTTTCTTGAGGGTTTTTATAAAAAAAAATGCTGTATTTTGTCAAATGCTTTCTCTGCATGTATTGAGAGGATCATATGGTTCTTGTCCTTTCTTTTATTGATGTGATGAATCATGTTGTTTTGTGGATATTGAACCAGCCCTGCATCCCAGGTATAAATCCTACTTGGTCGTGGTGAATAATTTTTTAAATGTATTGTTGGATCTGGTTGGCTAATATCTTGTTGAGGATTTTGGCATCCATGTTCATCAGGGAAATTGGTCTATAGTTCTCCTTTTTAGTGGGGTCTCTGTCTGGTTTTGGAATCAAGATAATGCTGACTTCATAGAAAGAGTTTGGAAGTTTTCCTTCCATTTCTATTTTTTGGAACACCTTCAAGAGAATAGGTATTAACTCTTCCTTAAATGTTTAGTAGAATTCCCCTGGAAAGCCATCTGGCCCTGGACTCTTGTTTTTTGGCAGGTTTGTGATTACTAATTTGATTTCCTGACTGGTTATGGGTCTGTTTAAATGTTCTATTTCTTCCTGTTTCAGTTTTGGTAGTGTAAATCTTTCTAGGAATTTATTCATTTCTGCCAGAGTGCCCATTTTATTGGCATATAATTGTTCATAATATTCTCTTATTATTGTTTTTATTTCTGTTGTGTTGGTTGTGATCTCTCCTCTTTCGTTCTTGGTTTTATTTGGGTCCTTTCCTTTTCCTTTTTGATCAAACTGGCTAGTGATTTATCAATTTTGTTAATTCAAAGAACCAGCTTCTGGTTTCATTGATCTGTTCTACTGTTTTTTTGGTTTCGATAGCATTAATTTCTGCTCTAATCTTTATTATTTCCTGTCTTCTGCTGGTTTGGGGTTTTATTTGCTGTTCTTTTTCCAGCTCCTTAAGGTGTAAGATTAGGTTGTGTATCTGAGATATTTCTTCCTTCTTTAGGAAGGCATGGATTGCTATATATTTTCCTCTTATGACCGTCTTTATGCATCCCAGAGGTTTTGGGTTGTGGTGTTATCATTTTCATTGACTTCCATATACTTTTTAATTTCCCCTTTAACTGCTTGGTTAGCCCATTCATTCTTTAGTAGGATATTCTTCAGTCTCCAAGTATTTGTTACCTTTCCAAATTTTTTCTTGTGGTTGATTTCAAGTTTTATACAGTTGTGGTCTGAAAATATGCACGGTATGATCTCGATCTTTTTGAACTTACTTAGAGCTGATTTGTATCCCAGTATATGGTCTATTCTGGAGAATGTTCAATGTGCACTGGAGAAGAATGTATATTCTGCTACTTTAGGATGAAATGTTCTGAATATATCTGTTAAGTCCATCTGGTCTAGTGTCATTCAAAGCCATTGTTTCCTTGTTGATTTTTTTATTAGATGATCTGTCCATTGCTGTGAGTGGGGTGTTGAAGTCTCCTACTATTATGGTATTACTGTCAAAGAGCTTCTTTATGTTTGTGATTAACTGATTTATATATTTGGGTGCTACCACATTTGGCGCATAAATGTTTACAATTGTTAGGTCTTCTTGGTGGATAGACCCCTTGATTATGATATAATGCCTTTCTGCATCTCTTGATACAGTCTTTATTTTAAAGTCTAGATTGTCTGATATAATTATGACTACCCCGGCTTTCTTTTGTTGGCCATTAGCATGATAGATGGTTCTCCATTCCCTTATTTTCAACTGAAGGTGTCTTTAGGTCTAAAGTGGGTCTCTTGTAAACAGCATATAGATGGATTTTGTTTTCTTATCCATTCTGTTACCCTATGTCTTTTGATTGGAGCAGTGAGTCCATTGATGTTTAGAGTGAGTACTGAAAGATATGAATTTATTGCCATTATGATGCTTGTAGAGTTGGAGTTTCTGGTGGTGTTCTCTTGTCCTTTCTAATCTCTGTTGCTTTTAGTATTCATTTATTTATGTGTGTGTGTGTGTGTATATATATATATATATATATATATTAATCTTTTCTCCCCTGAGTTCCCCTTAAAATTTCTTGCAGGGCTTGTTTAGTGGTCACAAACTCCTTTAATTTTTGTTTGTCTGGGAAACTTTTTATCTCTCCTTCTATTTTGAATGACAGCCTTGCTGGATAAAGAATTCTTGGTTGCATATATTTCTGATTCAACACATTGAATATATCCTGCCACTCCTTTCTGGCCTGCCAAGTTTCTGTGGATAGGTCTGCTACAAACCTGATCTGTCTTCCCTTGTAGGTTAGGGACTTTTTTTCCCTTGCTGCTTTCATGATTCTCTCCTTGCCTGAGTATTTTGTGAATTTGACTATGATACGCTTTGTTGATGGTCGGTTTTTGTTGAATCTAATGGGGTCTTCTGTGTGTCCTGCATTTTGATGTCTGTGTCTTTCCCCAGCTTAGGAAAGTTTTCCGCTATGATTTGCTCGCATAACTCTTCTACCCCTATTTCTCTCTGTTCCTCTTCTGGGACCCCTATGAGTTTGATGTTGTTCCTTTTTAGTGAGTCACTGATTTCTCTAATTCTTAAATTGTGCTCTTTTGCCTTAATCTCCCTCTTTTTTTCTGCTTCCTTATTCTCTATAAGTTTGTCCTCTATATTGCTGATTCTCTGTTCTTCCTCATCCATCCTTACCGCTGCTGCATCCATCTGTGATTGCAGCTCAGTTATAGCATTTCTGGCTATTTTTTTACTTCTTTTATCTCTGCAGAAAGGGATTCTAATCTATTTTCGACCTCAGCTAGTATTCTTATTATCCTGATTCTAAATTCTAGTTCAGACATCTTGCTTGTATCTGTGTTGGTTAAATCCCTGGCTGTTGTTTCCTTGTGCTCTTTCTTTTGGGGTGAATTCCTTCGCTTTGTCATTTTGAAGGGAGAAAAGGAATTAATGAGGTAGAAAAATTGAAATTAAAAAAATTAAAATTAAAAAAATATTAAAATTAAAAATTAAACACACACACACACACACACACACAAAAATTGAAGAGATGATGCTAGATCCTAGGTGTGTTTTGGTCTGGGTGTTGAAAGTGGTTTGGCAGATTAGAGAAAAAAAAGGTGGGGGGAGAAAAAAAAAGGAAATCATTTGAGAATTTGAAAAAATGAATACACTGAAGTAGACTAAAATGAGATGATGGGGGTAAAATAGAGTTTGAAAAAATATACACAAAAGAAAGAATATAGTAGAAAAAATTAAAGAAAAATATTTGTAATAAAAATTAAAAATAAATATGAATTTTTTCTGCATTCAAGAAAAAAGAAAAGAAACAAAAAATGGAAAAAAGATGAAAAAAACAAAAAAAAGGAAATCATTTGAAAATTTGAAAAAGTGAATATACTGTAGTAGACTAAAATAAAATCATGGAAGTTGAATAGAATTTGAAAAAATTTACATGAAAGCAAAAAATATAGTAAAAAAATTAAATAAATATATTTTTGATAGAAATTGAAGTAAAAATGAAGTTTTTCTCTTTCTGCATTCAAGAAATAGAAAAGAAATGAAAAAAAGAAAAAAGAAAAAAAGGAAATTGTTTGAAAATTTGAAAAGGTGAATACACTGAAGTAGACTAAAATAAAATGATGGAAATAAAATAGAATTTGAAAAAACTTACACAAAAGTAAAAAATATAGTAATAAAAATTAAAGAAAAATATTTTTAATAAAAGTTGAAAATGAAAATGAATTTTTTCTCTTTCTGTATTCAAGAAAAAGAAAAGAAATGTAAAAGATGAAAAGAAAAAAATATTGAATATATGAACCTGCTGCTGATTCTGTGGTTCAGATTGTGCAGATTGTTGTGTTAATCCTCCAATCAGTTTTCTAGGTGTGTAGGATGGTTTAGTGTTGGTCTGGCTGTGTTTCATGGACACGAGACACACAAAAAACTTCCATGCTGTTCCACCATCTTGGCTCCTCCTCCCAAGATGAACACAAGTATTGAGCAAACAAAATGTAAAACAGCAAATTCAATAGCAAATAAAGAAACTTTCAGGTGTTACTACTTAGAGAAACTTTAGCTTTAGGTTCTTTGTTTCTGGATTGAAAGCAAGACATGTATGCATTTACTTTCGGAAAGTTTTGCGGATACCTATTCTTAAGAGTAAACACTCCACAGTAAGTGGCTTAACCATAACGCATGTATACCAGGAATGGAGACCTTTGCTATGTGGAGGGAATGGAAAGATGAGAACAGTGGAGCTGAACTTGGCATGAAAGAGAGGCTGAGGGAATGGGGTTATGTGTTATGCTTACTTTTATGGGAATTTTAAAATGAATTCAAAGTTGCTAGGTGAATAATGAATACAGCTACATTATAGAAAAATCTTTATGTCATTGTAGTACGAAGAAATTTGAACATCTAAAAGTCACATCTATAACAGGAGAATGGTTTTAGTTTCAGAGTTTAGTTTACAAAGTGATGTACTCAGAAGTATTTCATCTTCTGAACCAAATACTTAAAAAAATTTTTTTTAATATCTATTTATTTTTGAGAGACTGAGTGCACGAAGGGGAAGGGCAGAGAGAGGGGGAGAATCCAAAGCAGGCTCCAGGCTCTGAGCTGTCAGCACTGAGCTGTCAGCACAGAGCCCAGCGTGGGGCTCGAGCTCATGAACCACAAGATCATGACCTGAGCTGAAGCTGTATGCCCAACCAACTGAGCCACCCAGGTGTCCCTGAAACAAATACTTAAAGCACCCTAAATCCAGCTATGGGTTGGCACAAAAATATTTAATAGATTGATACTAGAGGGAAAAAAAGTTTGTAGTTATGTTGAAAACCTTTCAACTAAATGGAACTCCTAGATCAAATTAGAATGACGAATTAAAGTTGTCCAAATACAAAAAATACAATCTAGTTTTTGTTATATACAAACAATAATGTCCTTATTCTATTAAATGTATATTTATTGGCATTTTTATCAAACTATCTTATGGAACCTACTTTGAGTTCATCAGGTAAATTAAATAGTGGCGTAACCTAGGTTTGTTTTTATTTATTCAATTTTACTTGTTTTGTTTTTATTTAATTACAGTGAGAAGATTTTGGCTGAACATAAGATATTGTCCAAGATGGTATCTATGAATAGCTATTGGCTCTACTCATTTACAGTAAAAATACCCAAAGAAATTCTCTCTCTTTTTTAAATTAAATGTTTATTTATTTTGAGAGAGAGAGAGAGTGAGAGAGAGCAGGGGAAGGGTGGGGTGGGGGGGACAGAAGATCTGAAGCAGGCTCCATGCTGAGGGCAGAGAGCCTGATGCCAGGCTTAAACTCACAAACTATGAGATCATGACCTGAGCCAAAGTTGGATACAACCGAATGAGCAACCCACGCACCCCAGAGATTCTCTTTTTTTAAAATTGCACTTTAGTTGACATATATTAAATTAGTTTCAGGGGTACAACATAGTGATTCAATAATTACATACATCAAGAAACACTTACCACAATAAGTATATTATAATATTATTGCTTCTATTCCTTATACTGTACTTTTCATCCCCAAGACTTACCTATAACTGGAAGTCTGTACCTCTTAATCTCCTTCATCCATTTTACCCATTCCCTTACCCCCTTTCCCTTTTGTTCTCTGTATTAAGAAGTCTGTTTACCTGTGTGTTGTTTGTTCATTTGTTTTGTTTTTTAGATTCTTTCTTTAATGTTTATTTATTTATTATGAGACAGAGAGAAAGACAGTGCAAACAGGGGCGGGGGCAGAGAGAAAGAATTCGAAGCAGGCTCCACTCTGTCAGCACAGAGCCTGATGCAGGGCTTGATCTCACAAACGGTGATATTGTGACCTGAGCCGAAATCAAGAGTCAGGCAACTAAACCAACTGAGCCACTCAGGTGTCCCAGTTTTTTAGATTCTTTTACCTTGAGAAGTTATAAAGAAAACTGCCTGAAAAGGAGAGAATCTACAGCTTATGAAGTAAATCATACATAAATTACAAACAATTGTATGCATGTCTACAGGCAGATGACAAAGGGCCCATAGCCTGAGTGTGTATTTGCAGTTAACAACTTGTCATTTCTCAGGAGGGTGATGACAAAGCCCTGGGCCAGACTGCTTCATGTAACCTATTCTTGATCAATCCTCTTTTTTTAAAAATCTGTTTCTGTATTTCTTGATTATCTATACTGGACCATGTGAAACTGATTAGCTCTTTGTATCTGAATTGATAGGCTAACTGCAGAATTCACAGTCTGTTTACATTTGCTCTAAAGTTTAGTCTTTCAGATATAGACTTTCTACCTCAACCAGAGAGACTCCGTTTATTACACTCTATAGTGCTGCCTGTTTCTAGTCTTGTTTCCCATTATGCCAATTGATGTGATGTAGGAAATGCAGGTAGTGTGATGCTCCCTTAAATGAAATACATTCTACTTGGGAAAGCTTCTTAATACTTGTGCACACCTTCTGTGAAATGACTGACTTACAAAGAACGTCAGGAGTGTAATTCAGCACACATTTTTGGAACACCTCTACTGTGCTGAGAAAGTCTCCAAGATGAATGAAATGAGGACCCTGTTGTCAGGAGCTTGATCTTTCCCAGGTTAGGGTCTTTCCCATATTACTATCAGCTCAGGTCTTGATTTTCTATGTTTTATTTATTTATTTTTTAAAAATGTGTATTTAGTTTTGAAAGGGAGAGAGAGAGAGAGAGAAGGAGAGTGAGAGGGTGAGAGAGAGAGAGAGATCTGAAGCAGGGGAGGGGCAGAGAGAGAGGGAGAGAGAGATTTCCAAGCATGCTCTGTCCGCCCTGTTAGTGCAGAGCCCGAAGAGGGGCTCAGTCTCACGAACTGTGAGATCATAACCTAAGCTAAACTCAAGAGTCGGACACTTAACTGACTGAGCCACCCAGGGGCCCCTAAGTTTTAGAAATAATCATATCATGGCACATTAGGAAAAGATACTCGACATCAGTCACCATTTGGAAAATGCAAATCAAAACGACAATGTGATAGATACCACTTCATACTTACTGGGATTGGTATAATAAAAAAGACAGATAAAAAGGGTTGGTGAGAATATGAAGAAATTAGAATCCCCATATAATGCTGAGGGCAATGTAGCGTGGTACAGCCACTTTGGAAAACAGTTTAGCAGTTCCTTAAAGGTTAAACATAGAGGCACCATATGACTCAACAATTCCACTTTTAGATGTCTACCCGAGAGAAATGAAAACATGTCCATAAAAAACTTTTGCATGAATGTTCATAGCAGCATTATTCATATAGTCAAAAGGTAGAAACAACACAAATGTCTACCATCTGATAAATAAAATGTAGTGTGTCCATGCAATAGAATATTGTCCAGCAGTAAAAAAGAATAAAGAAGTGATATATGCTACAATGTAGATAAACTTGGTAAACATTATGCTAAACTTAAGAAGCCAGTCACAAGAGACCATGCTGAATGAGTCTATACTTAGGGAATGTCCAGATTGGCATATCCATAGAGACAGAAAACAGACTAGTGGTTGCCTAGGGCAACCATTGCCTAGGGGGAACGGGGTGACTGCTAAAGGGTAAGGGATTTCCTTGGGTTCATCAAAATGCTCTAAAATTGATCAGGGTGATGCTTACACAATTCTGTGAATATTCCAAAAACCAGTGACTTTTAAGGGCGAATTTTGTGCTATGTGAATTATATCTCAATAAAGCCATTAAAACAAATAAACAACAACAAAAAATACCATAATGCCTGTGAAGAAAGCAACAAAAAACTTTAACATCTACATTTAAGCAAAAATACTAAGAGCTGTTTTGGAGCAGACCATCTGAGTCTTAGTCCTAGCTCAATCATTTACTAGCTGTGGGATCCAGCACATTCTTTAACCTCTCCATGCCTCAGTTTCCTATCTGGAAAAAGGAGACACTGGCAGGGCCTACTTCACTCAGAGGTAGATATCCATAGGTTTTTGCATAATTGAATGTTAATGGGAACAAGTACAGTGGTCACATTAGAGTTCAATAAATGTTAGCTATTTGTAGAGAGCTCTAACATTCTTAAAGTACTCTTACAAACATTTTCTCACTTGATAATACAAGTACTCAGGAAATTTACATTCCCTCTGCCTCAGTAAAATTTGAGCAGCTTGTTTTTGGCCCTCAAAACTCCTGATGCCTGTCATGCTCCTTACCCCTCCTTCACTTCGCCATGCCTAGGATTTATCTCTATTTCATTCTTGCTTTTACCTAATTTGTGCTAAGATGTCAATAAATATCACTTAATAATGTGACAAGGCCAAGGAATTTCCATGTTAAAAGAGAGATCTTAAAAAGCAAAAGAACTTGTAGAATCTAAAGGGAAGGCAACTCTCCAATTGTATCCTTGTGTATAATTACGTATCAATTAGGGACACAGCCTGACCTGCCCACTCTGCACTGGGATCTGATTTTTACAATGAGTAGCTTGTGGTTTAGTCTGTGAATTTTGTCTATTTTAAAACTGGCTGGAAAGTCTTAAAAATGTATGAATTCCCTTGTATATACAATTTCTACTTCTTTAGATTTGTTAGGCATTAAGCTAATAAACAAAGATTCTACAATTTCCTTTAATTCTGAGAATTTTATTACAAAATGAAGCATTTTTTTCTTGTTAAAAAATCAATAACTGCAAGCAAAAAAGAGTAACAAACACCTGTATTACCCCTGCTTTGAAATATATATATATATATATATATATATATATATATATAAATACATACTTGAAAGAACAGAAATCATACCCCATTGTACACTCATTTTTTTCCTACCCAACAATATGATTCTTTTGTGGCTTTTATTTCTGAAATACTTTTTAAAAGGTAAACTCTACACCCAACATGGGGCTTGAACTCACAACCTGGTTATCAAGGATCAAATGTTCTAAGAACCATATGATCTTCTCAATAGATGCAGAAAAAGCATTTAACAAAGTACAGCATACATTCTTAATAAAAACCCTCAATGGCGTAGGGATAAAAAGAACATGCCTCAGCATAATAAAGGCCAAATATGAAAAGCTCATAGCTAATATCATTCTCAATGGGGAAAAACTGAGACCTTTTTCTCTATGGTCAGGAACAAGACACAGATGTCCACTCTCACCACTGCTATTTAACATAGTACTGAAAGGTCTAGCCTCAGCAATCAGACAAAAAAAGAAATAAAAGGCATCCAAATTGGGAAGGAAGAAGTCAAACTTTCACTATTTACAGATGACAGGTACTCTATACAGAAAACCCATAGGGCACCTGGGTGGCTCAGTTGGTTATGGGACTGGCTCCAGCTCAGGTCATGACCTCATGGCATTAGTTTGAGCCCAGCATCAGGCTCTGTGCTGACAGCTCAGAGCCTGAAGCCTGCTTCGGATTCTGTTTCTCCCTCTCTCTCTGTCCCTTCCCTGCTCCCATTCTTTCTCTCTCTCTCTCTCAAAAATAAATATTAAAAAAATTAAAAAAAAAAAAGAAAACCCAAAAGACCACAAAAATGCAGTAAAGTCACAGGATACAAAATCAATGTACAGACATCTGTTGTATTTTCTTTTATTTTTTTTTAAATTTATTTATTTATTTTGAAGGAGAAAGAGAGCACCAGCAGGGGAGGGGCAGAAAGAACCCCAAGCAGGCTCTGCACTGTCAGTGCGGAGCCTGACGCTAGGCTTAAACTCATGAATCACAAGATTCATGCCCCTATGTTGCATTTCTACACACCAATAATGAGGCAGCAGAAAGAGAAATCAAGGAATCAATCCCATTTGCAATTGTACAAAAAACCATAATACCTAGGAATAAATGTAACTAAAGAGGTAAAAGATCTGTATTCTGAAAACTATAATACACTGATGGGTGATTGGCGTTAAGGAGGGCACTTGTGATGAGTACTGGGTGTTGTATGTCAGTGGTAAATCACTGAATTCTATTCCTGAAACCAATATTGCACTTAATGTTAACTAACTAGAATTTAAATAAAAAAATTATAAAAAAAAAGTACTGATGAAAGAAACTGAAGATAACACAAAGAAATGGAAAAACATGCCATGCTCATGGATTAGAAGAATAAATACTGTTGAAGTGTCTATACTACCAAAGCCATCTACACATTTGATGCAGTTTCTATCAAAATACCACCAGCATTTTTCACATAGCTAGAAGAAACAATCCTAAAAATTTGTATGGAACCACAAAAGACCTAAATAGCCAAAGTGATCTTGAAAGAAAAAAGAAGAGCAGGAGGCATCACAATTCCTGACTTCAAGTTATACTACAAAGCAGTAGTGATCAAGACAATGTACTGGCACAAAAACAGATGCGTTGGGGCACGTGGGTGACGCAGTCAGTTGAACGTCTGACTCTGGATCTTGGCTCAGGTCATGATCTCACAGTTCATGACTTTGAGCCCCATATTGGGCTCTTCACTGATGGAACGGAGGCTGCTTGGGATTCTGTCTCTCCTTCTCTCTGCCACTCCCATGCTCGTGGTTTCTCTCATAAAATAAATAAACTTAAAAAAAAATAGACACATGGGTTGGTGGAACAGAATAGAAAACAAAGAAATGGACCCAAGACTATATGGTCAACTCATCTTCAACAAAGCAGGAAAGAATGCCAGTGGAAAAAAGACAGTGTCTTCAATAAATGGTGTTGGGAAAAGTGGACAGCAACATGCAAAAGAATGAAACTGGACCACTTTCTTACACCATACACAAAAATAAATTCAAAATGGTTGAAAGACCTAAATGTGACGGGAAACCGTCAGAATCCTAGAAGAAAACACAGCCAGTAAACTCTTTGACACTGGCTGTAGCAATTTCTTACTAGATATCTCCTCTGAGGAAAGGGAAACTAAAGCAAAAATAAACTATTGGGACTTTATCAAGATACAAAGCTTCCACACAGTGAAGGAAACAATCAATAAAAAAGGCAACCGACAGAATAGGAGAAGATATTTGTAAATTTCATATCTGATAAAGGGTTAGTATCCAAAATCTATAAAAACTTATCAAACTCAACACCCAAAAAAACAAATAATCCAGTTAAAAAATTGTCAGAAGACATAAATAGACATTTTTACAGACATGCAGATGGTTAACATACACATGAAAAGATGCTCAACATCACTCATCATCAGGGAAATACAAATCAAAACCATGATAAGATGTCCCCTCACACCTGTCAGAATGGCTAAAATTAACAGCTCAGGCAACAGATGTTGGCAGGGATGTGGAGATGGGGGAACTGTCTTACACTGTTGGTGGGAATGCAGACTGGTGCAGCCACTCTGAACAGTATGGAGGTTCCACAAAAAGTTAAAAATAGAACTACCCTATGACTCAGCAATAGCACTATTAGGTATTTACCCAAAAGATACAAAAGTATGGATTAGAAGGAATACATGCACCCCAATGTTTAGAGAAGCATTATCAACAATAGCCAAACTATGGAGAGAGCCCAAATGTCCATCAACTGATGAATGGATAAAGAAGATAGGGAGTGTGTGTGTGTATGTATGTACATATATCCACCTATATATACATATAATGGAATATATATAACAGAACATTACCCAGACATCAAAAAGAAAAATTTGGCCATTTGCAGTGAGGTGAATGCAGCTAGAGTGTTTTATGCTAAGCAAAATAAGTCAGTCAGAGAAAGACAAATACCATATGATTTCACTCATATGTGGAATTTAAGAAACAAAACAGATGAACATGGGGGAGGGTAAATGAGATAAACCAGGAAACAGACTCTTAACTATAGAGAACAAACTGAGGGCTACTGGAGGGGGGCCCCAGAAATTGGTTAAATGGGTGAAAGGTACTAAGGATGGCACTTGTTGTGATGAGCACTGGGTGTTATATGCAAGAGATGACTCACTAATTCTACACCCGAAGTTAATATTATGCTGTATGTTAAGTAACTGGAATTTAAATAAAAACTTGAAAAAAAATCATAATAGTGAAACGTGATAAAAAAAAAAAGAATCACATATTCTACCTACTGAGCCAGCCAGGAGCCCCATATTTCTGAAATATTTTAATGACTCCATCTCATTATAGAGATGTGGAATGATTTATTTAAGCAATACCCTATGGCTAGATATTTAACATATCTTCATGGGGTCATGAATATTGTATAATTACTTCAAAAATAAACAAAATGCTAGGAATTTAAGGGAAGTAAGGCATTTCTTCCAATTTTCAGCCTTGGGGCCTTTATAATGGTGGTACAGTTTGGAGTTCTATAATCAAAGATAATAATATTGAAACCTGAGGATTCAGAGGAGGACAGTAAATAAAGCATTGAGAAATAAGAATTGAAATTATTTAATCTTAGGAAGACAATGCTTACAGATGACTGTACACTTATTTATATAAAAAGACTATCCTATAAGTACCTTGAATTTTAATTTTATCACACAGACCGTATCAGAATTATTGTATATATCTCCACTTGTAGCCTGAGAGTACCAGAGGCATTTCATTTTACCATTTACCCTGTAGTGTGTGCTGTTTGAAGAATAAAAGTCTGTTGAACAGGAGTTGAACATAATTATAACATTTCAAAGGAAGAGAGAGCATTGATACTTCAGTCCTGCGTACGTACAGTGACTTTGCTAATTTCCATATACTTCTAAAGAAAATTACCAGCCATATGACTCTGTAAATATCACTAGTATGCTACTGTGTGTTTCCTATTCCCATAAAGAAGAATTTAAGACTTTGCCTCACTGCCTTACTCTAGTAAATCAGGTCCTTGCATATAATATTACTGAAATGTAAACACAATTGTGTTGAAATTATGACCCACTTGCTAATTTGAACAGTATGAAATGTTAACTAAATGCTTCTGTATTTACACAGGTATGTTTGCTTACTGGGTAAGCATAGTTGGAAGTGTTTCATTTTTTTTTTTAAGTTTATTTATTGATTTTGAGACAGAGAAATTGCATGCATGCAAGTGGGGGAGGGGCAGAGAGAGAGGGGAGAGAGAGAGAATCACAAGCAGGCTACTCGAGGAGAAGCTCGATCCCAAGGAAACAGAGATTTTGACGGGAGCTGAAATCAAGAGTCTGATGCTTAACTGAATGAGCAACCCAGGTGCCCCAGAAGTGTTTCATTTAAGTGTGATGATCTGACGGTCTTATGGTGCAGCTGAGGAGCAAATTTTTCATAATAGTTATACAAATCAGATTTTCTGGGCATGTGTTGACTAAATATCTGGGCATAAAGCTGTGGAATCTCTACAGAAAACTTAAGAATACAGCCATGGCACACAGCCAATCCATAATGCATTCAAATTATGTGGTCTCAAAGTGGAAGGTGTAAGATTTTGCCAGGCTGTTGAGTAATAAGGTAATCTAAACTTTCAGGTTGTTTGAATCACAATTTATCATACTTGATGACAAAATAATTTAGGAGGCTTGTGCTATGCTAAACTAGGTCTGATTCTTGTCAGGGCTTGTTGGGGTTTGTTAAAGGACACAGAAAATGTCCTTAATGAGATCGTCCCTTCCCTTCCCTTCCCTTCCCTTCCCTTCCCTTCCCTTCCCTTCCCTTCCCTTCCCTTCCCTTCCCTTCCCTTTCTTTCTCTTTTTCTTTTTCTTTTTCTTTTTCTTTTTCTCTTTCTTTTTATAGCAGTTAACAAAATAAAGGCTCTTATTTGGTCAAGTCTCTACTTAATGAAGACAAACATATCTTATCTCCTTACATGTTATCATCCACCCCAAAAGCAGAGAAATAAGTTTATAAACTCTTAATTTCCCAGTAAAATCAAGTAGCTTGGAATTATGGACATTAAATATTCTTTTAAAATGGTTTCTTTATTCCACTGCCAAAGTTTGTAGAAAAGTGCTTATAATGTATTTAAAGTGCTTAGGACATTGGCTAAACATAGCTAGCATTCAATACATTTTAGCTATTAGTTTTTGTTTTGTAAAGAAAACAATATCTCAATATAAAAACTTACAAAGTTAATGGGCACAGTTACAATTGACAATAATTTTGAGCTCAAAAGGAAAGTGAGAATAATCAAAATGAAAGAAAAAAAGCAATTAGGATTATGAAAGTCATCAAATAACCAAGATGCAGGTTATGTCGTATGTTTTTTAAAATCTAGTAATATAGTCCTATAGTTCCTGAGTAAGTTCTATAGTGAACAGTGCTAATAATTACTCTTCCTTGTTCACAGTGCCACCTTCAGGAGGGAGAAGTTTCCTTAATTTAGTGCAAGTGCACTAAACACTGGATTGAGCAAGGTCAAGTACCCAAAGATTTGGCATAATAAAGACAATGTATGTTTTAATTTAATTGATTATCAAGAGAATGTCAACTCTGATTCTTTCCATCTGACTGTGTTCAATGCAGAAGACCAATCTGTGAACTTTTAAATTGTGATGTGGGAAATTTAAAAATTGATTAGAAATGAATGCATAGGATTTATAATTGACTTTCTTTTGGGATACCATACTTAGATCATAATATATAAATCATGCAATTATTACATCATCACCAAGAGATTTTAAAAGTCTCCCTTGATATTTTGTTTCTTTAACCAGTCTCAGAAGGAAATACTCGAGGGGTGTCTGGGTGGCTCAGTCGGTTAAAGTGTCCGACTAGGACTCAGGTCATCATTTTGTGGTCGGTGAGTTTGAGCCCTGCATCGGGCTCTGTGCTGACAGCTTAGAGGCTGGAAACTGCTTCCGATTCTGTGCCTCCCTCTCTCTCTGGCCCTCCCTTGCTTCCACTCTGTCTGTCTCTCTCAAAAATAAATAAACACCTAAAACATTTTTTTTAAAAAGAAGGAAATATTCCATATTGAGTAAAAACTAGAGTTAAGTAATTACTTCTAGTACTTAAAATAGTACCCAGTCCATGAATAATTGGTTGAAAAAGCTGAACAAATGGTTGTAGAAGCTGAAGTAGGTCAGATGAACAACATGACAGAGGAAAAGGGGTAGAGCCATTGGAACTACTAGAAGTGTCTAAGGCTACACTGTCCAAAATGGTAGCCACTAGCTATTGAGGACTTGAAATGCAGATAGTATGAATTGAGATGTTCTATAAGTGTAGAATATACACAACATTTTGAAGACTTAATAGAAAAAAATCATAAAATACCTCATTTTTTATACGGATTACATGTGAAAATGATGTTTTGTATATATTAGGTTAAATAAAATATATTGTTTAAATTAATCTCACCTACTTTTCTTTACTTTTCTTAGTATGTCTACTAGGAAGTGTAAAATTACATATATGGTTTGCATTATATTTCTACCAGGCAGTGCTTTCTAGGCCATACAAATCAGTGTGGCAGCAGTACCTGTAACAGATTTACTGAGCATATACCATGTGCCCGGCACATATGAAGTGCCGATAAGATTTTCAGGTAAAGTTCCATGATCACTTGTGTTTTCGCCTGGGTATTAAAGCTGGGAGATGAAATAATTGCCCCAGATATTACAGATAGTAAATGGAAGGGGGGTTATTCAAACCAAATTTGGCTGTACTCCAGAGTCCACTTCTGTAATACCTACACTATACTAACTCCTGGGATACCCTTTACTTGAAATTACATCAGAACAATGTAGAGAAGGTAGAGATTTTTTTAAAGTTATTTTTAACTTGTTTTTAATGTTTATTTTTTAGAGAGAGAGAGACAGAGACAGAGAGAGAGCACAAGCAGGGGAAGGGCAGAGAGAGGGAGACACAGAATCCAAAGTAGGCCTCAGGCTCTTAGCTGTCAGCACAGAGCTCAACGTGGGGCTCCAACTCACAAACCGTGAGATCATAACCTGAGCCAAAGTTGGATACTTAAGTGACTGAGCCACCCAGGTGCCCTGAGAAGGTAGAGATTTTAATTCAAATGTTCAGTTCTATAGCAGGAAAAAACGAGGCTAAGAGAAGTTAAGTCATTCCAAGACTTCTTGCAGTAGAATCACATAGAGCTTATCTCATGATTTGGGGTGGGGTAAATCAAAATAAATCCTAAATGGTAAAAGAAGAGGGTGCCATGAGAGCAAATAATTAGGAGGTGGAATATGGCATGAAAAGTTAGATAAGGAAGTAATGTTTGAATTAAGATCTAGAATAAGAACAGAAGTTAACTAGGTCAAGGAGGAGGGGCAATAGGAAGAACAAAATACAGTTGACCCTTGAACAACATGGGTTTTAAACTACATGGATTCACTTATACACAGACTTTTTCCCATAAATACAGTACAGTACTGTAAATGTATTTTTCTTATGATTTTCTTAAAAACATTTTCGCTTCTCTAGCTTACTTTAAGAATATAGTATATAATAAATATAACATACCAAATATATGTTAATTGTTTATGTTATTGGTAAGGCTTCTGGCCAACAGCAATAAGTAAGTTTTGGGGAATCAAAGTTATATGTAGATTTTCAACCATGTCGGGGACTAGTGCCCCTTAAGCCCTTCATTGTTCAAGGGTCAACTGTATACACAGAACTCAAGGTGAAGGAGAATGGCTTGTTTAAGGAAAAGTCCTTATAAAAAGAATGCAAGGAGGTGGGTGGTTCCAGGCAAAGCTGGAGAGAAAGGTAGAGGCCAGATCATTTGGGGAATTTTAGGCCTTATAAAGGTTCTGGTTAATGATGTGGCTAACTTCATACAAGTAGTAGGTGGAAAAAGCTAAGCTTCCAAAACCAAGTCTTCAGGCTCCAAAGCCTGTGGTCTTTTCACAACTCCATGCTATAAAGGAGCAAAAAGACAAAAAGGAACACATTCTGTGTCATTAATAAAATTAATCCAATTAATAAAATTAACAACCAATTTAATAGTTTATTTAATTATCAATAATTTATTAATTAATAAATCCAATTAATAAAAATAAAATTGGATTAGGAACAGAAACCTTAACATTTATCTGGAAGATACTCCACGGTGGAGTGGAGTGGAATTTCAAGTGGAATGAGTCTCTCACATTCCTGCAGGTTTGCTAAATATACTAAGGATCCAAGCTCTGGAGGACCCTTTATCTAGTCTATTTCTCAGAACTGATTTGCAACAAATAAATTTGGTGAGTTAACCTCTCCATCTGGGAAAAAGAGCAGGCTTGCTTCTGCTTACTGTAAAAGCAGTGGATTCCCCAAGCTAAGCATTCTTTTCCTCTCATGCAACCCACTATGGGGGCAGGCCTCTATATGGGCCCTCTGCATTGCACCTCTGAGATTTGGAGGCATGGTGAATTGATGTAAGCATAATGCTCCTGCTGATTGCTGTGTTGTGAGTAATAAAGTCCTTTGTCTCTGACCCACAAGTCTTGTGTCTTCTACCAGCATCTATGAAACAGCAGAGGCTAACTTCTTAGATTGTAAATAGGATAAAATCAAACCCTAGACTTGAAAGTTTACATCTAAATTACCAGTGGCCCCTGGAAAACTTGGGAAAAAAGGTGTAAGAGTAAGCAATCTTAAAATAGGTAAGAAGGAACAAAGACTGATTTTTAAATTAGCTTTTTGCATGGGTTTATTTAAACTGATCCTCCAGTTCTTCACCCTCTGGCTTTATAAAAAGAAGCCCTGACTTTAGGACTTAAGGCTCCAAACTGCCCTTTGGTGGTACTCTGCTTCCTTTTATGTTAAGCTCTAGAAAGCTAACTTCTCATGTGCTGGTGGGAACTGTGGCAGGGGGCTTTCGCATTGCTGTGATCAGACACAGTGACTGAAGCAATGGCTGATTTCAATCAGTTTCCCTGTTGGGGGATACCATGTGGAGGTTACTTTGGTGGGTAATTTGTCAACCGTATGATGCAGAGGTGAGAAATATGTTAGCGTTCGCTCAGGCTACTCTCTCCTCATTTTGTAATTTGACTTCTTGTGGGGAGGAGTAACTTGGCCAAAACCACACTGTGAATGAATGGCAGAGTGGAATTCCACTGTTCTTTTCACCACTCCATTTCTATTCCACTTCTCCAGAACTGTCGTCAATTCATTGCAATTATGTGGTACTGACTTATCAAGCTCAAATCTGGTGAATAAATGAGAATTCAATTCATTTACGATTGTAGATATGTAACTGTCTAGAGTGGGATCATTTCCATATCAGGGATAAGACTTCCCAGACTTAAGCTTAAGTCATAAATCAAAAAGTTGTCTGGTGAGCACAGAATTGGAACACATTTAAAATGTGTATTCTCCAGTGATATAACCATCAAACTAGAGTAGCCATATGGATTACTCTTGATTTAGTGTATTACTACTTAGAGAACTGGATTGGAGTTTGGAATTTGTTCACTTATATATTATTTCTTGACCACCTACTATGTGTCAGACACCTACTATGTATAGGCTCTGGACCTAGGGATACTAGCCTCTGGCCAGTGCTTTATAGAGACATGTTTATTATCCAAATACTCTCTTAAATTAGCCATCTAAGTATCATTACTTCATCTCAAAGAAAAGAATTTTTACTTTCAGGGATTTTATAATATCTCTCTTGAACCTCATTATCAGTCTGTATAGTAGGTAGTAATTATCATATTTTACAGAGGAGGAACCTGAGACTTAAAGGGGTGAAACAACACGTTTCAAGTTACGTGCTTAGCAAGTGGCAGGCCTAGGAAGACCCAAATCTACCTTAGTCAAAGTGCCTTTGCTTTCCACTATACCCTTTAACTCATAATTTTCTTAAAATTGGGTGTATTACCTTCCAGGAATAGCCATATTAAGGTCTTTCTTTTGTGACTCTACAATCCTAGTTCCAGGATTTGGGAATGGTTCTAATCTCATCTACAAATCAATTCTGCCAACGGTTATTGAATATGAACTATGTACAAAGCATTGAGCCATTCTCTGGAGGATACAGAGATGAAAAAGACCAGATCCTTGTATTCTTGGAGCTTACAATATACTTACACAAATACAAAACCTGGAATTAAACTGACTAAAGATACAAACAAAATGCTACAGGAACATAGGGAAGAAAAAGTTAGAATTAGGGAGATTTGAGAAGGGTTTTGGAACAGGTAACTGAAATTTCAAGGGTAAGATTGCTAGAAGACATGAAAAAAAAAAACCCTCAAAAGTGAGATGGCTGCCTGGGTGGGGTGCTTCACTGACTCAGCCCCAGTAGAGCATGAGCCCCACATTTTCCTTGCAAGAAAATAAATAAACAAACAACAACAAGAGAGGTAGCCTGAAGGCAGGAGAGGGCTGGGCATCACCTACATTGTGCGGAACAGAATATACTAGTGGTATCATCGCAGATGATGCAAGAAAGGTAGGAGGAAGTTGAATTGTAGAGGGCTTGCATGTCAGATAGAAAGTTTGGAACTTAATTCTGTGTGTAAGGAAATCCTTATAGGGATTTGGGGCAGGGGAGAACTCCAATTCAGTAAAGATAATGCAAAGTGCCTTTTATAGCTTTATCACTGGATCCTCACTGCTTCACATGGTGTATGGAACTTGTTCTGTGCAAATAAACATGTTAAATGGAATTAATTAATAATAAACATTATTAATAATAAACATTATATTAATAATTAATTGATTAAAACTTAATTAATGATAATTATTATATTAATAATAATTAATATATTATTAATAATAAACATTAATAAACATGTTAAATGGAGTTAATGGGAATAGACTAGATATTGAATTATCAATGAGTTTACTGTAATAATAGTTCAAGAAGAAGGCAGATGTAATCTTATGGGAAGGGAAAGTGTTAAAGAAGGCTGACTTTGACTCTATTCCACAAGTAAGATAGGGATATTGGAACAGGGTGCAAGCAGGCAGAAAACAGGCTGTTTGCGGTGAGGAGGAATAAGAAGGATTCTTAATTCTGTTTTGGATTATGTTGTGTTTGAAGTGCTGCTAGGATATCTAGTAAAAGGATTTTTAAGTCTACAGCATTCATGAGCCCTCTTTGAGGGGGTACCATGTTCATATACTTCACTTTATCCATAGTTTATACAGATTTGTACTGATTTCAGTTTGGTATTTTCCTTACATTCCTTACAATTCTGGAGAAGTATCTTATTTTAGTTAGTACCCTACGCAAGAGCTGCCTTAAGCAGAAAGAGAAGGGGAAAATGCATAAAAGAAGATGAATAGTTGGAGGCGAAGTGATCTTCAGATTTCACGCTTTAAGCTGGGTAAATTGTACCCTCCACCTTCATTAGCTCGGGTATCATGGACACATATATTTTAATAAGGACAGACCCGGTACTTAGAAGCCGGGCGGTAACAGAAAAATAGGCATGTACAAAAACCACTTATAACTGAAAAAGTGGTAAGTCCATTGTGACCAGAGATGACACGGTAGTTTACTGACTACTCTTCTGACTGAGGCTTTTATTTGGTAGAATCTTTACAAATTATTTTCCGAGCCCGGCTGCTAGCCTGAATTATAAGGGATTCATTTATTCCTTCCCACGTGCTATTTTGAGCTATATATGATTGGGAGCAGACACGCTCAGTTTATCTGTCCAGAACATGATGGTCGCCTTCCCCTTCTTTCCCCAAACTTCACAGCTAACTTCCCGACTCTACCACAGTGCAGCTATCCCAAACTCTCCCCTGCATCCAGGCTTTCCCATCCTACTTGGACTGGAGCTGAATGGATCCTGAAAGGTAGGCACCTCCCTCCTACCCCCACCCCCTACCCGCACCTGGCGGGGACGTGCCCCAGGGACGGTTGGAGCGCACTCCAACGGTCCCTTTTGTCCGGTAGGCGGGCGCCAAAGTGGTCTGGCTGGCGCGGGAGGTGGGGCGCGAGTCGGGGCGGGCTGGCACCACAGGTGGGGGCGCAAGCCTAGCGGGAGACGCCGGGCCAGAGGGGCGTGAGACCCGGCAGTTGGAGCTGGGGCTGGGGAAGCTCTCCGGTTTGCAACTGAATACAGCGAAGTAGAAAAAGCAAGGTGCAAAACGATAAGTATAGTAAGATCATATTTACGTAGGAAGATGCACAGCGTCAGACTGAGTACACACGTATGTATGTAAATGCATTGGAAAAGGTCTGACAGAGCTCTGGGGAAAGGAGAAAGCTGGGAGGGCGGATGAAGGGAGCTGACTTGGTGCATTGTGTATGTGAGATTCTTAACATTATTATTTAGGAAGAAAATGTGATCATGTAATTGAAAAAATCTGCACTTGGCAAGTTTGTTTCTCCTCTTGGCTTCCCATCGGTAGAGACCTATTCAGACTCAGACCGCAGGCCAGATAGGAGTCAAGAAAAACGCCTTTCTCCCTTCTCACTGCTTCACCACTTACCCCCCTTCACCTTGACACCGTTGGAATTGGCCTTGGCTTTTGTGGAGAAGGCTTCCTCACAGCCCTGGTCCTTATCACAGATCTGCCTGCAAAACCCTCTCCAAAGGAGGAAACACTTTGAAGATAGTAAATCACACACAGGCACATAAATATATGAATTAGACCCTATTCCTAAACCATATTTGATAAATATGAAGATAAAATGTTTACAGGATATATCAATTTTCTCTTAAACAGTTGTGCCATGTCCTATTAATATGATCACATGATATTAATTTCTTAATTTGAAATAATTTTTGACTTAGAAAAATGTTACACAAATGGTACAAATAATTCCATTATATCCTTCACCCAGCTTCCCCAGATGTTAGCATTTAACACAACTATAACACAATGATTATAAGTAGGAAATTAGCATTACTACTACTCTGTTCACTATCTACAGATATTATTCAGATTTCTACAACAATTGTTCCTCCCCCTCACCCCAGTCCAGGATTCAATCCAGGATCTCACAATGCATTTAATTGTTATGTTTTACATAGATACTTCTAATTGGTGATAGTTTCTCAATTTTTCTTTTTCATGACTATACTTTTGAAGAATACTACTCGCCATTTTGTGAATGTTCTTCAATTTGGTTGGTTTAGTATTTTCTCATTATTAATTCAGGTTATGCATTTTTGGGCAAAAATATTAAATAAGTTATGTTGTGCCCTTTCTAGTGCATCATATCAGGAGGCACTAGATGTCAATGTGTCCTTAATGGTGAGGTTAATTAAAATGGTGTCCTTAATGGTGAGGTGGTGGCTGCCAGGTTTGTCCAATGAGAAGTTACGATTTTCCTTTTTGCATTGGGTCATAGGAGGCAGACACCCTCATCATATGTACCTCAGTTTTACCATTCATGATCCTTGACTGCAACAGTTAGTACTAAGGTGTTTGCCATGGTGATTTTTCTACTTCCATCATTCTTACTAAATTTCAATATGAATACTTAAATGCACAATAACTTTTTAAAGGAAAATACTTTTACTGCTTTAACCTAGGGGGGAAAGGCATTTGGAGATTGCGTGATATGCTGTGGAATTAGTGGCTAAAATGGAATTTATGTATGCATTACAGATAACTGAATTCTAAAAGAATAAAACACTATTCTTATTCTTAATACTTGTAAGGGCATGGATTCTAAAATCACAGTTTACATGGATTTAGAAGCTCATTAATTGAACTGGATTTACTACTCCTGTGTTTGTGCCCATCACTGACCCTTTTGAGGATCTGTTATTTATGAATCCTTTCCCTGGTAAATGGTACAGTAAAATGGTACTTAAAAATAGAACAAAAAGTCTTCGATTTTATTTCCAATATGCTGCTAATTTTAGCTGACATTTGCAAAACTGATCTTTAAATTAACAATACAGTTGAAACTCAGCCAATATCTCACTTTATTTAGCCTCCGTGTTTGCTGAAAAGATTTACTGGAAGTCAATGCACTGTAAGGAGGTGAAATTCTTGTGGGTGAAACTTAACATATTTCAATCCATTTGGCTATCAAGCATTTTGATAAGACTCATGTGATTATGTTACCCTGTGCAGCATTTCCCCTAACCTTTATTACTGTAGATGGAAAACTGGTCCCAAGATTGGGTCTCAGCCTTGATGTCAATTTTTCTTGCTTTCAGTAAGAAGGAAAACAGGAGAGTAACTTTAGAGTTTTTGTTGTTGTTGTTTTGTTTATAAATCACTTTCTACAACAATTGTTCCTCCCCCTCACCCTGAGTATCTGATATGTATGAATCCCTTCCCTGGTAAAATGCACAAACCCACATGCTGCATGAGAGCACAAGCAGTCCCATGTCAAACGGGGGGGGGAGAGGTAGGGAGGCGGTTATGGGGAGGAAAACGCTGGCTGTCAGAAGCTTCCCAGACACGGTTTTCCCTCCTGCCATATGGCACAGCCAGCCTCTCTTGGCAGCTCAGGTGGGGCCGCTAAGGCTGTACAGCCCATCTGGCTCCTTGTCATTTCCATCTAACCCCCTCCCTTAACCCCCAATATCATCCTCTCCTTTATTACTTAGCCCCCAGTCTGCTCAGCTTTCTTGCTGGCTCTTCACTCCTCATGAGGTGCTCCTTGTCACCAGCTTTCACCAACTCTTTCACCTCGCTCACCAACTCTTGTTTGGGAAGATAGCGCAGAAGCTCAAGTGAGAGAACCTGCCCACTTCCAAATGGCTGCAGCAGAGAAGCACTTATTGAGTGCATATGTCAATGCTCTCCCTTCTCATCAGCACAGAACTCTTGCCACGTTTCCCTGCCTATCTGAAAGTGGAACACGAGCTGATGAACACGTTGGGGGGATACGTCTAATATCTATGGGTTACACAAACGGTCACCATTACCAACGGAGAGAAAGTCCCGTTGTAACAAAACTTCCTCCCCACCCCTCCCAACCCCCCCGCAAATGGAAAGAGCGTGAACTCACAGAACCCGCTTCTTCGCCCGCCAACCCCCTCATCTCCTGCTGGCGTGACAGCCCTCGGCGCCGGGCCCAGCTCAGGCCCGCCAAGGCTCGCGGCAAAGCTTGGCGCTCCAGTGCGCGCCTCCGCGGACAAAGAGCAAGCGGCGGCGAGGCAGGGCTGGAAGGTGGAGGCGGGCCGAGGGGCGCGCCGGGGGGAATCCCTCCCGACCTCTGACGTCACCAAAGCGCTGGCCAATGAGAAGCGGGAGAGGGGGATTCCCGCTCCGGCTGCCGCCCCGCCAGCTTTTTAAACAGTACCCTGGGGAATACTCTCTGCGAGCCGTGGGAGGAATGGGGGAAATGGAGGTTAAGAGCGAAAAATGATGGTCCTGGGGGATGAGAGTAGAGGTTTGACGATTAGGCGTCAAGGCTGGCTTAGACCGGGGGGAAGACCAGAGCCGATCGAGGTGAGGCCGAACACCCGGCAGGGGAAAATCCTCCTGAGATGGAGTGGAAACTGGAGCGCACCGCCCCGCGGAGGGTCCGGACGGAAGAAGAGATGCTGTGGGTGAGTAACGTCCTTTTGTTTCCCAGCCCCGACTCCCTGAAGGGGACTCTGCCCGCTGAGGACCTACAGGTAGGACAAACTCTAAACCCTGATCCTTCCTTCATTTTGCGATGTGTAATTTAGTTGTGTTCTAGAGGTGCCTGGCTGGTAGAGAAAATGAGTAAATGGGGTTGGACAAGCTGAGGATCTAGAAACATTCCGCGCCTAACATTATGATTTTTCTCTTCATATGTTATATATATTTTCCAAGGAGAACGTCATGCGGGTGCTCGCCAAAGACATGAAGCAAAAGAGAAGTCAAGGTTCTCCCAAGGTAAGTGTCTAGTGCTTACTGTGGTTCTCTTAATTCTGATTTTGAACAAACTAATTCTTCCTAAAGAAGGTACTTGTTGGAAGTACGGCCTGGTCTAAGAATATGAAAATTTAAAAAATCAGTCTCCTAAAATATCACTAACTGCAGAGTCTAATTATACACCCTCCCCCCACATTTCTATAAGAAACTGAAGATCCCTGACAAGAGGAATTGTTTGTATATCCATGGGGCTTTCTAGTTTTTGGCTCAACAGAAAAGGATGAAGCTTGGATGTAGGCAGCGCATTGCTAGCTGGCTGTTACTGTTTCATTTTAACAGTTGCGAATTGTACTTTCCTCTGTTGCGTTTAAAAGCTTGCCCCCCAAAGAAATGGAAATGGTGCCATCTTGTGGATAATCGGGAGAAGTGGCCTAATCCAAGGTCGATCTTCACGTTAAAATTGATCCGATGTATTACTTTTTCTCCTTCAAAGTCTGAAGCCAAGGCCTGTAGCTTCTCTCTTAATCAGTGTAAGAATAAAACAAATATAAATGAGTTTTTCTTATTTTTACTACATAAACATCCCTCATATGCTTTAAATCTCTCATAATCACCATTCACCTTGCTTCTCTCTACACAAAATTGTTCTTATTCCTTTAAACTTTACTCATAGATTCTAGTTTCAAACCCATTAACATTTTTACAGATTTTTCTTAATCTTTTAAAAATCTTGCAATATTTAAGTGGTGACACAGTAAATCAAACACATAACAGCCCTTTCAGAATGCAATGGCTAATGTTATTTATAATGGGGGACAAAATAATGACAACTTAAGTCCCTAAATACTTTAATAGTGATTTTTTTCCTTCCAAAATAGCTACAGTTTTCTTTTACACCAAAATTATGCACTTCCATGACTCCTAAATATTTTCCTGCCTAATACAGACAATTGGTCTTTTGCTCAGTAAAGAGAAAATATTTCTCAGTAAAGAGAAATAATTGGAAAAGCTACAGTTAAGTATAACTTTGTTAATTCACTTGTACTGCAAAACCGTATTTTGATATCCAAGCATTTACTGTGGAACAGCTAAGTGCAAGTATTCTGAAAGTTTGTCTTTTTAAATTTTTGCTGAGATTGGGGCGCCTGGGTGGCTCAGTCGGTTGAGCGACCGACTTCGGCTCAGGTCATGATCTCACGGTCCGTGAGTTCGAGTCCTGCGTCGGGCTCTGTGCTGAC
Source organism: Lynx rufus (assembly GCF_022079265.1). Lineage (NCBI taxonomy): Eukaryota > Metazoa > Chordata > Mammalia > Carnivora > Felidae > Lynx > Lynx rufus. The sequence continues at coordinate 123,641,108 of NW_025814823.1, read as the reverse complement.
AAGCTCAGAGCCTGGAGCCTGCTTCGGATTCTGTGTCTCCCTCTCTCTCTGCCCCTCCCCTGCTCATGTTCTGTCTCTCTCTGTCTCAGAAATAAATAAACATTTAAAAAATATATATATATTTAAATTTTTGCTGAGATTTAAAAATAGTATTTTTCTTTTTTTATAATAATTTTGGAGTAACAAGTTTTATTTATGAGTTTTCTTTTCTGTGACTATTAAGATTACAGTTCGGCTACTGTGTTTCATATTGCATACAGTAGCTTCGGTGACTTCATGGGCCATGAAAAGCAGCAGTAACCTGAGTCAGGTAGGCAGTGTATTGTTAGCTGGCTGCTTTGGGTCAATGTGGCAGCCACAACTACCCTGCCACTTGCTTCTGGATAAATTCTTCTTGCTAACAAGCTGCACTGGTTTCCTGTGTGTGATGGGTTGGCAGTGTATTGTTAGCTGGTTGAAGATGTGAATGGCATCAGCTAACATGCAACTGCTATCTTATTGCATATACAATGAACATCAGAGTATAATTGATTCTGTAATTAGTGTGTGTGTTTGGTGCATATGTATACTTTTTGCTATGAACCAGGGCACTGGTAACCATAATACTTGTAATTGCTCTTCAGTCACTCAATTATAACACCATAGACAGTGTTACAAATGGTGAAGAAATCAATACAATTAATTTTTTTTTTAATTTTTAAATATCTATTTATTTTTGAGAGAGAGACAGAATGCGAGTGTGGGAGGGACAGAGACGGAGGGAGACACAGAATCCGAAGCAGTCTCTAGGCTCTGAGCCGTCAGTACGGAGCTTGACATGGGGCTCAAACCCACGAACTGTGAGATTATGACTTGAGCTGAAGTCGGATGCTCAACTGACTGAGCCACCCAGGCGCCCCCAATATAATTAATTCTTAAAATTTTTTTCCAGGTAATATTTTTGGAGTCCTGGGTACACAGTATGAAAGTATTTGTGAAATTATGTTTTTTAATATTTATTTTTAATATAAAATTTAGAATACAATGACAATTTGAAATGGAAAGCCTAAACTCTTTCCCCCAGTTTTCAACTAAGTCTATAGTATTCTTTCTAGATAATCAGCTTCTTAATATGCCATTAGGCAGATCTCTGTAACCATGTGTATGTACCAGCTGAAGAGAGAATTGAGAGGTAACTTTGAAGATGAATCAATCAACTTAAACATTTTCACTTGAAATATCAAGAAAAGTGGAAATTTTGGGGTGTGGTTGGGGGATGTGGTTGAATTGTTTGCAGGATTTGCCTGAATTTTTCACTTCATTTTCTGTCAAGTCACAGACTCATAAAATACTTGAGCATGATATTTAGCTTGTGAAGTGGGAAGAACTGTATCATATGCTTTTAAATATTTTCTGATTCCTGTGGAGGCCATTTTGACCCATGCAACAGTGTTCAGGAACTTACTGGGTCCCAGATAAACAGTGACATCAGTGTCCTCATGTGGGCATTTGCAGCAAGTTCGTGAAGCTGACTTTAGGTGGTCTGGTCAATTAGTTATATTCTAAGTGAGATGTGAGAAATATATTACAGTCCACTGTAGTGAATTACAAATTACTGATTTAACAATTTTTATTCTTATTTAAGTTTAAACATTTCAACCATGGGAGATTTATACCTATAATTTGATTCTTTATGCATTTTGCTACTTTCATATCCTCTTTTCATTGTTGCCCATTTCATTTTCAGCATTTTTCTGTGTGTGTTTAAGGATCCCTCCTGTGTAAATACTGTTTTCATCATTTTTCTTACAAGGCTAAATTTCAACATGTTATTTTTTATGGAAAGCCACTGACTTGTTGATAAAAATAAAACCTACTTAATTTAGAAGGCTTGGCCTTTGTGTTTTAATTTTTTTACACTAAAGAATGAGACATAAAATGCAAACATTTATACTCAATAAACAATACATATTTAAAGCTGTTCTTCACTTCCATATTCAGGAGATGATGAGAAAGAGAGAGAGAATGGAATGCATGAAAGATGAATTAAGGAGATCAGTGGGTAAGGAGGAAAATGAATACATATATTCAAATGAAGAATGTCTCCATAGGAGTCAGAGGGAAAGACAGGGACCCACAACTGGGACATCAAAGCCACTCTATTCCTTTCCTCCAAAAAGAGAATGCTTCAGTCTGCAAGGTATGGCCTTACCAGTTCAGCGAGAGGAAGGAAGAGTGGGGAGGAGTGTGGTATGTTAGTTTCTAGGCAGGACAGTTATTAGAATTTTATTATTCCGTGGGAAAGATGAAATCAAGGTGAGGAATACACATGGATAAAGTGTTCACGTTATAGCCACGCCCAAACATCCTTTTTTTTTCAAAGAAACACTATGAATGAATGTAATGTTTTGTACAGGGACCAACCAAGACTTCTTAGCTTCTGCAAGGTAGTCTTGAAAGAGAGTTAATATGTTGAAAATATAGAGAAATACAGGTTTTGTTTTTCTTCTTAGGCTTTGTCTACAATTTTTTTTTTTTACAGTAGTATTTTCCTACCTGAGACTACCTGCAGACAGTCCAGTGAAATCATTAGATTTTACTGTGATTGTATAGCATATTGTTAGCAGCTTTTCATATTTCAGGGACTATAGTTCCACATTTTCACATAAGCCACCAAAACAGTATATTTATAAAAATAAATAATATATAATATGTTTTTGTTCTAGATTGAGCTCTTTGGAGATCCTTATGATAACCTAATCAAGTCTGATTTTTACAAGTTTTTGTGTTCTGGATCCAACATAAAGTGGTTTGTGCGAACCGAGTGTTAAATTTTCAGAAATCTGGCATCCAGTTATTAAAGCATTGATAGATGGAAGTTGGCCATGTGGGAGCATTTATACCATGGAAATTGGCAAATGCTGCAAACTGGAACCCCTCCTCCAGAGAGGTGGTTGTTACTTCCCAGCCACCACTGTGTGCAGGCTATATATACTGCAATCATTAGGAATTATATATAGGCATATATATACATTATTAAGATTATACTAATTATTAAGCATTTTTGAAAATGAAGTATGAGTTTCATGGTATATTTCAGGAAAATTCCTATTTATTCCAATCTCCCAGCACCACGGCTATGTCTGCTATGAGATGAAGATCAGGAGTTAGAAGGAAGTACTCCTTTCCACCTTCCAAATACACCAAAACAAACTTCAAGCCAACGAACTACTGACCACAATGAAATGAATTTGATTTTGTCCCTTTGTCCACGAGTACCTTTTTACATGATGCCAGCTATTTTTCTGTTATACTGTTCAATTTAGACAGTAGCAGTCTATGTCCAAGGCTCTTTGATGCCGAGACAGGGAAGAGAGGCTCAATTCAAGAAAGATGCAATTTTTTCTCTTTACGTATATGTACCTGGTGGAATTCATATAAGACACTGGAGTTATGGGTTGAGCAGTACATCAGCAAATAGCTTCACACCCTCTTTAGTACACAGAGGCTAATTGTTACAGAACCTGAATGGACACCTACTTGCCACACTTTCTTTTTTTTTTTAAATTTTTTTTTCAACGTTTTTTATTTATTTTTGGGACAGAGAGAGACAGAGCATGAACGGGGGAGGGGCAGAGAGAGAGGGAGACACAGAATCGGAAACAGGCTCCAGGCTCCGAGCCATCAGCCCAGAGCCTGACGCGGGGCTCGAACTCACGGACCGCGAGATCGTGACCTGGCTGAAGTCGGACGCTTAACCGACTGCGCCACCCAGGCGCCCCTACTTGCCACACTTTCAAATCCCCACCTGCCTTCCCTGCATAACCAAAGGGGAAGGGGAGAGAACCAAGCACTGACTATAGTAGAGACTGTAGGTTGAATAAACACACAGGATTGGAGATATTTAAGTGAAAACCCCCTTTATATGGCTTTGGAGAGAATTAGTGACTTTCGGCAGGATGGACACCTGAACTGCATTCACTGGGACAGTCCTGGTCATTCCCCACCACAGCAGCAGTCTTGTGGCACTTGTAAATGGGGTGTATGGCAAGAATGCTCTGAGAACAATACTTGGAAAGTTTGCCCTTAACAAAATTTTGCTTAGAGGCTCAGAATTCAAACTGCTTAGGCTCAGAATTCAAATTGCTTCTATGTTCTTGGGACAAAATTGCAAAGGACACATAGGCTTGTTAGGTGGCTTTTATTTCTTCAAAAATAATTTAGATTACTGATTCCAGTCCTGATCATGTAAGACACCTTGTCAAGCACGATCATTGACTTGGAAGGTTGGAAGGGACTCTTTGTTCAGTCTGACCTCCCTAAGTTTATGGGTGAGGAAATCTGAAAGTAGTCCTGTGATTTGCCCAACATCATACAGCTGGTGAAGGGTACAAGCAGGTTTGCTGACACACTAACCTGGCATTCTTGAGGCTATCCTTGTGAATCTTCTGGACCTCTAAGAGAAACTGTGCCTCCCCCCCAGCCCCCAAATATCTTACTAAATACAATCAGAGCTGTGTGGCTGGATATATGCTTTAAAGCAGAAGGTGTTCCAGGAAATATTTTTGGTTTCTCCAAGGACTTTAAACACTTGCAAAGAACTATATGCTGAGGTGGCATTACTGATGTCACCATAAAAAAATCTTTACTTTCATTAATCAGGACAGTATATGGGGGCCAGCTCACAGCTATTTAGATTGGGTCTTCCTTCTTGGCCAAATTTTACATAACTGCCTTTTTACTTTTTTTTTTCTTTAGCCCTAGTCTTCCTATTCATTTCATGAAATGAATATATATTTAGTGGGGCAATAATTAGCCTTCATCAACTTGGCAAGTTGCTTTATCAGCCAATAATGAGAAGATGGACAGAATATAAAGGTTATGAGAGAGGAGAAAAAGCATGTTGTGACTCTGTCAAAAGGTTTAGTGATTGCTGATGCTTAAGACTGGTGTAATTAGTCCCTCCCTTTTTTACCTTCAGACCTTTGACTATTTAGAGTTGATTCTTACTATTTTAGCCATCAGAACGATGCAGCACTGAATTCTTTCCAAAAGGTTAATCTAATCTGAATAAATTAGCAACCAGTATTAATATATAAAGAATTGAGCTAAATAATCATATACTCATAGCCTTTTTCTTACTCCTTGGATTTTTACTCAGCAATTAATATTCTATTTATAAAATTTGAGTTTCTTCTGGAAAATAATAGAGAAATATTGACAATGATGAAGGTTTTTCAAATGTTAGGATAGTGTCATTTATAAATGACTATTTGGGCAGATACAGTAAAACATACTATGAACCTGTACTTAAAAAAAAAAAACAGAAAAAAAAAAAACAACTAAAGAAACAAAATTCCTGTGCCTGAAACAAAAGTACATAATGATTTGAATCTCTCTATATATTTAACATTTTTTCAGTGTTTATTTTTTATTTTATTACATAAAAATAGCCATTTACAGTTAGTTAATCCAGAAAATTCAGTCACACACAGTGTCTTGAATTCAAACAGAGGTCTAGTGGATTGGCATTTCCATTAAGTACAATCCTGAAAAATGTCAAGTCGAACAACAGGATATTGAAGCACAGTGATGACTGTATTTTGAATTATTTAGTGTGATCTGATGAAATACTTAGTATATTTCATTTTGATTCTTTAGATACTCTTTATTTTTGTTTTCGGTAACATCTCTGTCCTGGGGGCATTATTCATTACCACTTACTGGCAAGGTATCATAAAAACAAACAAAAAATCCGTCAGTGCCGTATTTAATTGTCAGAGTATTTAAAATGAGACCAAACCCCCCCTCCCCTTGACATTTCTCTATTCCGACTACTGCATTTGAATGACTCACTGGCATTTTCATAGGTCCTCTTTCTTTTTTATGATCATTTGTCTAATCAGAGCTGCTATCTCAGGCCTGATGACTTCAATGGGTTCCTCTGGCCTCCAGGTTTTCACAACTTGACCCTCAGGGTTGACCAGATACTTCCAAAAATTCCACCTTGGTTCTTTCTTTGAAGAATCTAAAGTACCAGAATATATTTTCATAAGCATAATTTTATTTTTTGTCAAGATTTTCATTTCTATTAGTATCTATGTAAGTGATAACTTAAGAATCAAGTTCTAAGATTGTCATAATGTCAAAAGCAAAACAAAACAAAAAATAAAACACCCAAACAAGGCAAAACTCAAGCTCCAAGTAACCATATTTCTGTACATTTGGTGACTTCACTGATGATTCTACTGGTCCGGAATCATGAAACAAAGTGGTTTATTCTGGATTTATTGATCTAAATAACAAAAAAGTTGGGGCGTCTGGGTGGCTCAGTCAGCTAAGTGTCTGACTTCAGCTCAGGTCATGAGCTCACAGTTCATGAGTTCGAACCACACGTCAGGCTTTGTGTTGAGAGCTCAGAGCCTGGAGCCTGCTTCAAACTCTGTGTCTCCCTCTCTCTGCCCCTCCCCTGCTCATGTTCTGTCTGTCTGTCTGTCTGTCTCTCTCTCTCTCTCTGTCTCAAAAATAATACACATTAAGAAAACTAAAAAAAACAGCAACAAAAAATTTACCTTGTCACTAGCTCAAAACTTTCAGTTTCTTAACATTTTTAAAGATAAAATGATACTCTATGGTCCTTGGTAATGGCCTGTACGGAATTCTTTACATATTAAATATACCTATGTTTTTAGTATTGTTACATATTATGTAGAGGAAAACAGAAAGGAATTCTAAATCACATTATTTTTGTTTCTAAGTTTTTATTTTAATTCTAGTTAGTTAACATACAGTATTAAATCATATTGAGAAATTATGTGGTCCTTTTGAACCATCTTAATGTATGTAAGAAATGTAATGTTTTTTCCATTTACATTATCCAGAATTGATGTTCATTATTGACTAACATGTGAAAAAAATATAAACAACTACTTAAAATGTATCTAGTGTCTACTATGTGCCAAGGAATGTATGCTCATTGCTTTAAATGGATCCTTTTGTTGAATCTTTACAGCAACCCTGTGAAATGGGTATTATCATTAACCCCATTTTGCAGATGGAAAAATGGAGTCTTAGATTCGAGGTCTTGTGGCTAATGAGCGGTAGAGCCAGCCCTGATATCTAGACCTTCTACTCTATACTTCCCACTCCTACTTCCTACTCCAAGCAGATTTTAGGAGGAAGATGACAAATTCATTTTTTTACAGGAGGGGATTCAGGTGTATGTGGGACATTCTGTCAGAGGAGGCAGGTGAATATAAGGTGTTGGGGCTTAGGAGAGAGAGCTCAGTCAGGGAAAGGGGATAGAATAAGAAGAGCTCCAGTGGGCCGTGGCACAATCCTGAGAATCAGCACAGTTAAGGGTGGATGGAAAAGAGGAACCTGAAAAGAAGAAAGAGAAGGGCCCAGAGTGGCAGTCACTGGTACCTGCTAGGTTCAAGAGATTCATGGAGCAAGAAGCCAGACACAGTCATTTAAGAAGGTAAAATTGAGACGGGGAGGCAGAAATTGTAAGTATTAACTATTCTTTCAGAAATAGCGATGAAATTGGTAGAAGGAACACACTGTCTAGAGTTTTGAAGGTGTGGAATGCTTTGCTTTGGGCTGGGAGAAAGAAGCAGTGAGGGAGCATAGGTTAAAATTAAGAAATAAAAATAAAAAGTAGCCTGATTACTTATATGTGTTTTACTTGGAGTACTGTGCCAAGCATTTCAATTTATTTCATTTTTAGAGAAAAATATTTTTGACTAGAGCAAACATCAAGGACTCCATGTGAGCATCCTATTATTACATGAAAGCCATCTTAACATCATTTTGCAAAATTGCTCTTTTCTATAATGGAAAATGTGTCTCTAAAGATAATGCCCTCCAGGGCAGAGCTCTGTCTACCTGACGTAAACATCTTTGCGAGTTAGGAAAAGGCACTCTTCCAGGCCGGTAGAGTCCCCCAGCACATGCCTTGCTATGGCTGAGCTTCAGCCCGCATTTGCCTCCCCGCCCAGATGCCCTGTTTAGTGACACCTGCACACATGTGCACTGTGATCACATGATCAGTTACTGTCAATTTTGGCTAGTTTTAAAAAACTTATTTCCATTTGGCTGTGATCTCATAGTCTTCATCTCTGGAGCTTCATCTAACTTCATTGAAACCTTAAACCACTTACTTTTTTGATTACACAAGGGGAGGTGGAACATTATGTTGATTTTCCCCAGAAATTTAATGTTTTAAAAAGATTCTGATTTCACACTTAAATTTTGTAGAACATCATTAAGTGGCTTACTAGACTGGAAGCTTGATTGCCTGACTGAGGTCACTGTTTTATCAAAACTCAAATTATCTGCAGTGAGAATAGGGACTGAGGGTATCATCTGTCTGATGAGTCAGATGAGAGGACATAAGTCAGGTGAGAGGACATTAACTGAATGTCCTTTGTTTTTTATCTATTATGATTTAAAAAATTTTTTTAAATCTTTATTCATTTTTGAGAGAGAGAGACAGAGCATGAAGGGGACAGGGGCAGAGAGAGAGGGAGACACAGAATTCAAAGTAGGCTCCAGGCTCTCAGCTGTCAGCACAGAGCCTGAGCTGAAGTTGGATGCTTAGCCTACTGAGCCACCCAGGCGTCCCTGAATGCTCTTTAGAATAGTGTTAGGCACAGTGTAAGAAACTTATAAATACTTTACGTCTATTAACACACTTAATCCTCCAAATTATTTTATATTGATGACCTTATTTTACAAGTGAGGAAGAAGGCACAGAGAAGTTAAGTCATGTACCTGAAGCCACACAGTGAAACTAACAGAGCAGGGACTTGAATCCAGGTAGGTTGCGGCTAAAACCTACTTCCCTAGTCACTATACTTTACTACTGTTATGCTAACTGACCCAGGAAAATCTTTAAACAGATTTCTGTAGCTAGCCTAATTTTAGAGACAACGTAACACTATCGTCCTCAAAAAAAAAAAAAAATTCTTATATTCTGTTTTGAATTATAGCAAAAACAGAGATATTATTCATCCATGAAGACAATATCTCAGACAGGGGAACTTAAAATTAATCACAAAGATATGTCTAATAATGCCCAGCAATATTCATGAGACATGGATAGCGATGGTAATGGGGAGGGACATTTCCCCAAGTGCCAGTTAAATAAGAGAGGAATTAAGGTATTTTGTGAAGATAGCCATGACCACATTTCAGGTAAATTCTTCAGGAAAGTGATCATAAGGAAAAGAATACACCGGAGTCGACTTATTTTGCCTTTCAAGAAGTTAAAACATTGATTTCAGAGAAGCATAACTTCTAGAAAGTCACCAGGGATGAGATTCTGGCTTTCTGATGGTTTTACCAAACTTTCCCACTTAAAGCATGTCACATGAAATAGAAAAAGTACGGTCCTGGTACATTTGTTTTAAAAATGAAAAGCAATTGAAAACATTAACTTGATGAGGCAAAGTAGATATTTACCAACAAGAAATCTGAATGCAGGTTCTGCTTCAGATCCTAGAATCTTAATCTTGTGGAAGATGGGGAATGTCACGCCGTAGTTATTTCTTGCAAAAGATACAACTTCCTTGCTGGGGCGGGGCTCCGATTCTCCAAACTGATTGCACGGAAAAGCCAAGACGCTGAAGTGGAATGGTCCAAACTCTTTGTGCAGTTCCTGCAGTGCTAAGTAATTTCTGTCTGTGAGTTGGCAGTCACTAGCCACGTTTACAACTAGTGAAACCTCCCGGAAAAAGAAAAAAATCCAACCGGAAAGTGAAGCAAATAAAAAGATTTAAAAAAAATATTCTGCAAGTAGTTAAAATCCTAAACCATTTTGAAGCTGATGGTTATTTTATATTTTTAGACATACCCAATTTTGTTGAAAATCATAACCTGGATGCATGAGTTAAGACTCTGAAAAATCACTACCAGTAAAAAAGCATCAGGTACAACAGTTTAAGATAAAAGAAAATATGATCATTGATAAGAGTGCTTTTTAATGTTGCTAGTTTATGGAGGTAGTATTTTTTAATGTCTCCATATTCACATTACTAATTATAAAAATTTCCTAAACAACTTACAGTGTTAATTTAGCATGCCTCTGAAAACAGGATAATCAGCTTTTCAATTAGAAGTACTGTATATATATATACACGATGAGAACTCTGATGGTCAGAGTGATATACTAATTACATTACTTTGAAAACTAAATTATAACTTATGACCCTTTATCAATGAAAAATTGATTCCATTAAAGTAAACAGAGAAATCAACAAGCAGTAAGAAAAAAAACAACAAAAAACAGAAGATACAACTTACTTTGCCTTTAAACTTTTCCAGAGAAACCGTTCTTCCTTTTGCATCTTTCACTTCAAAGGCATAAAAGCTGTTGATTTTAGGTTTTAGGAATTTTAGTTGTAGAAGAAATAACATTACTGTGCATAGAACCATAGACAGTAAAACTGCAAATACCTTTGCTTTTGGCCCCGAACATCTTAAAGGGTAAGCTGTAAGAGGCTCCATTTTGGATGATTCTAGAGGGAAGTCTCAGCAGGCTGGAATTCAAGGAGGAGCTGAAACTTGAAACCAGCTCAGTTTAACGGAAAACCAGGAAGGACAGATGGGATCCTTTCACTGCTAAGGAATAGAAAGACCCTTCTCAGATGGGGAACGGAACGAGACTCCTGGATAAAACAGAGTGCTAAAGAATTTCGATGTATTTATGATGCCTATTGCAATCTTCGCTAGGAAGATCAGGACTGTTTCGAGAGCTCTTTAACATTCTCCTGACAAAATTTTTCACCAGAAGATGGTGCCCTTGTAGGGTGAAAGCTGGGGAGTGAGTGCTCCCAGTAACTGGGTGAATGTAGAGGAGTGGGTTAAATACCATCCAGGAATAGTTCAGAGTGTAGATTAAACGTGCTCTATTAACATGATGTATAACCTGAAGGGGTTTAATATTATGTGTATGGATTAAATTTGCTACACGAGTTCAAGATATTTACAGTGGAAAGGGCAGAAAAATAACTGAAGTGGCTACTTTGACCTCATCTCATTAAGGCAATGCCAGGTGAATATAATAAAAATAAATAGGTTAGATACAATGTGAAGGCTTTAAAAAACCCTCCTCTATCATAAAGCCAACTATAGTCCAGTGTTTTTCAAATTTTTGATCCTGACTCCCAGTAAGAAATGCACTTTATAATTTAACTCAGAAGCATGTAACTGAGAAGTCTGATTAAATGATCCTTCCCCTTTGAACTTTGATACACCTGTGGCAGTTTTAAAACAGCCTGGCTCTGACCCCTGACAATGAAGGATTTCAGGGTTCACCAATGGTCTGCAACCTGTAGATGGAAAAATACTGAACTTGATAATAAATCAGGAATTTAACAATTAAATAAGACAATTCTACCAAGAAGGCAAAAATGAACAAGGAAACCCTCCAAACCCACCTCTACCTCAGTGCATCATCTAGTTGCTTCTTTTTTTTTTTACCTTCACTTTTCCTGTGGCTGTTGCCTCTTACAGGAGGCTTAACTTTACTGTTGAAAATTATAGGGGTAGGTGTGGACAGGAAATGGAGGTAGCTGCATATCCTGAAATCCATGGTTCCTTTAGTCACCTTGGACTCTTCCCCAAGACACACAGCAACTTTCAAATTAAGGTGCCTCAATCTACCTGGTCCTGACTCTTGGTGTCGCTCAGGGGGCTGGTAGCTCTGCCTCCGGAGCCAAACCCACAGCTTAGGCATATAAAACCTGTCAAGAGACTGATAAACCACTTGCTCCCACTCTTGTGGCCTGATAAGAAAGGATACAGTAGAAAAGTATTCTCCTGTAAACCTAATACCCAGTAAACAACAAAAAAGTATACAAAACACGTATCACCTCTTCACTATGATAATTTTACTTTGGTGCTCTCTGGCTGAGTTAATAAGAAAGCCAAACTTCATATGACACCCGGACTTCAATTCTCTGACCTTGCTAAGCCAAGGTTCTTGGACTTAAAAGTGCTGCCATCACCTGGTGCTTGTTAGAGACGCAGCTATTCAAGCCCCACCTCAGATTTCCTGAACCAGAATTGTCCTCCTGACTCAAGCATACATTTAAGTTTGAGAAAATTTAGACCTCAGTCTTTTTTTTTTTTTTTTTTTTTGGTTTTCACAGTAACAAGCCTCTTTGGTTTCCGTTTGTCTAGGCTGTTGAAGGACATGGCTCAGGAACTTGAGTTTTAATGATTAATTAAAAAAAAAAGTTAATTCATAGAACACCTGCTATAATCTGAACCATGTAAACCCAGCCCATGATAACTGCTTTGAGGGAGACGACAGAGGGTTCCCTTGGAGGAGGATGCTGATTGACTGTACCCCAGGCATGGCCCCATAGGGTGATGTTACTTTGATAAAATCATTATGATTCTTTCTAGTTCAGTGTTTTGTAAGTACAGAAACTCCCATCAAGTGATCTACAGCTTGGTCTTTGAGAATATCAAAATTATGCTTACAAGAGGTTCTGTATAAGCCAACATGCCAGTTATTAACCAGAAATAAAAGGCTTGTACAGGCCTGATATTTCATGTTGGATTGTCCCAAAATTTCATGCTATATTAAAAGTACTTTGAAAACTTAAGTTAATCTCTTGTCAAGGCCAAAATCAAAGCCAGTTTGTTAATTTCACGATTATTAAGTTTTTTTTTTGTTTGCTTGTTTTTTTGTTTTAAGTGATTGACATCTTTGTTGCTTTGGAGGTAGGGGGCAGGTATTCAGGAGCTCTTGGTGAGGCAGGCCTGATTCCTCTTCACCATCATAGGCTTCTGGCTGTGCAGGATGGCGCTGGCTCTGCAAATGGCAGCCATGAACAGACCTGGGCGGTCCATGTTCTTGCGGATCCTGTGCCTGATGCTGCTAAGGGTGGCCAGGGCATTCTTGTTGATGTTGGTATGCATGTAGGAGGTGGTAGGTTTTCACTGGTCAGATCTCCGCTTTGTCACCATCACTACATTTTTGCTGTAGGCCTCTGGATCCATGCCTGCAGTCTTGTGGTAAACCAGGCCATTGTAGTGGAAAGAGTTGCAAGCCTGTTGGGCTTGATGCTTTATGTCTGCTTGTCCCTTTTGATCAGGATCAATTCCGCACGACCATCCATTGCAGGTGGGGGGACATAGTGGCAGCTCCTCTCACTAAGGTGACCGGGGACAGCAAGAAATATATATGCTTTTATAACATATATGATTTCATATATGAATGATATATAAATATCCTTATAAGCCCATTAATCAGACATTCAGCACAGCAGTTTGGGCAACTCCCAGCCTGGATGTTTGTGAACATAGATAGATTTTGGCCCTTAGACATTTCTTTTTTTCTTCATTTGTCAGAGTCTTTTTCTGTATATGTTGTGATATCATCATTTCTTATTTTTCTGGGGGATCTGTCATCATTGTTTCCATGTTCTGTCTATACTAAAACCATTCTCAAATTATAATTGTATCAACACTGCAATTTTCAATGCATAGGAGATAGTATGCTAGAAAAACCAACAGCACTCTTTCAGGAGATCAAGGAAGGTTTGTTAAAGGAGGGGAAGAGAATGATGAGTTGAAGGTCAAGGGAACCTACTGGGCCAATAATGGGACAAAGCAGTTGACTCTGTTAATCAAGCACCACAGGCACTGAAGAAGATACAAATAATGTCTGTGATGGAGGCGGCCTCACATGAGCTTGAAATCAGTTTTGGAGAGGAGAAAATACACAAGAAACATTTGGGGAACAAATATAAGGCAGCAAATAACTGAGTGCTAAATAAATGGCTTATGTTTGTAGAAAGCTTTATACTGCCCATGATTTATTTATAAATCAGACACATATATACACATATTAAAAGCAATCACATGTAGTATAAAGCTCTCTACCGGCAAAATGCAATAATGCTTTCAAACAGGAAGAAGTTAGTAATATCCCAATCACAGAACAAGTAAGTAGAACAAGCAAGAAGAGAGTTTAAGACTTTTAACTTTATAACCCAAATTATTTCAACTACATTCAACAATTTCTCTGTAATAGAAATATGTTTACTTAGAAAAAAAATGTGGTGGATGAGATTACTGTAGTACTGTCTCTGGTAAGGGGGTTTTATTCATCAGGAGACATTTAGTTTTATGAGAAATCACTGTTAGGGTCCGAAAAGGAGAGGGAGTGGACCACCACAACAAAACAACTTGGCCATATGTACTGAAGTTGTCTGGAAGGGGTCACAGAGTCTGCAGAGTAACAAGTCAAGATAAGAGATAATAGTGTCTTAATGAAGGCCGCTTGGGTCAGCCTGATAGAAGGGAGGGATAGATGCCAAAAACACTCTGGAGCCCCCAGTGGCAGGCATTGGCAGTGCAGAACAAAGCGACCAATACCTGAAAATAAATGCTCTCCAAGTGTTTGTTTGGTTTGTATTGCCCAATACCAGGATGAGGAGACAATGACTGTGCAAAAATAAGAAGAGGGACATTTTGATCTTCACGATTAATTTGAAATATGATTACGACTCCAAATTTGAAATGTCTTGCTGCCTTGTTGGACTGGCGGTGGTGGGGTTGGTAGGGGAGGGGCTGACATTCAGAGGCTAAGGAAAGGGAATTGGGGTGATATGCCTGAGAGCTGATGGGCCATCTTTGTTAATTTTGTCTCTGCCATAACATTCTAGAGAGACCCTGGCATCATCAGCATGTCTTTCCTTGGAATGTTTAGGTTTCTCTTACCTGCTGAATATTTGTGAGTCAGATAATTTATCACTATATATGTTTGTTCTATTTTCCCAGTTGTTTCATTTGGTTACTTCCTGACTTTATTTTTAAATTCTCTAGGCTCCTTTCTATTTATTTTTTTGGCCCTGGTGCTCTGAATTCCTCCCTCTTTAAGGCCAACACCATGTGAACTCTGAAAAGTAAACAAGCCAAACTGATGTGCTTAAAGTATCCAGTCATTCATTCTTTTCTCCTTTGTCTTATTTTTCTTATCATCCTCTTTCTCTTTATTGATACATAGGCCAGTCATTTAAAACTAAGTAACACGCATTTCCCCACCAAGAGATAGATCCTGGAATAAAGTTTAAAAACAGTGAAGATGAAATATCACATTCTACCACAGCGTTCCCTAAGCTGTAGTCATTTGCATACATGTCCGTGATTTTGCCATCTGTGCCATTTGCTAGTTAACATTTTTGGTTCAAATTGGCTCATTTATTTTACCAAAATACATTTTTTTTTAATAACAGAAAACTTTACGTCCACGTTGAACATTTTAAAACATTTAAAAATGCACATTAAAACACACGAGTATTTAAAAAATGTTCATCTGTACCACTATGAGCCACATGTCCTTGGAGGAGGAACTGACCGAAAACTGTACTACGCATGACTGTGCTGAATTTTGTCATAGGGAGCAATACAAAGTAAATTTTTCTTTGTTTCATAAATTGCCTTCTGTTTCATACTTGAAGATGGTTCCTTATGGGTGTTCTTTCCTATAGACTAAATACCCCAGAACCCCTCACTCCATTCATGTGTTGCTCTATTGCTGTGTTCCCTGACCTTGTATCATTGCAGTCCTTTCCTCTACATGAACTCAGGTTGGGGATCCTGGCTTGCTTATCTCCTTCTTACAAGACAGATTCAAGACTGGACCCAGTTCTCCAGGAGATGGGTCCTGACCAGTGCAGAGACAATTGGGTTTTCCTTGTTCTTGTTTTGGACACCGTCTTTCCTTTAATGAGACCTAAAATTGTATTGCTTAAAAAAGGTCATTGCATTATGCTATTGATTCATATTCTGGTGGTGGCTGTCTAAAACTGCCAGCCATTTTCACTGCATATCAGCTCTCTCTCATGTCTAATGATAAAGCATCATTATTGCATTAGGATTCTCTAGAGAAGCAGAATCAATAGAGTATACATAAATATATATACATGAGGCTCACCAAATTATGGAGGCTGAAAAGTCCCACAATCTGCCATCTCTAAGATGGAAAACCAGGAAAAGCCAGCGGGATAATTCAATCTGAGTCCAAAGTCTGGGGAGCAGCTGGTATAAATTAAGGAGTATGAAGGTCTGAGAACCAGGAGCTCCAGTGTCTGATGGCAGGAAAGAAATGGACATCCTAGTTTAAGAAGCGAGAAAATTTGCCCTTCCTTTGCCTTTTTGTACCATTTGGGACCCCGGTGGATTGGATGATGTCAACCTACAATGGTGAGGCTGGATCTATTTACTCAGTCTACCAAATCGAATGCTATTCTTCTCTAAAAACACCCAGCCACATCCAGAAAAAATGTTTTACCAGATCTCAGGGCATCCCTTAGTCCATCAAGCCAATGTATAAAATTAAGTATTGCAATTATTTAACCTACCACAGGTGGCCTAATGGGGAGTTTGGAAGGGGGAGGAAGGTAATGGAATGGAGAGGAAGGTAATGTGAGAGACACCTTCATGACATGATGGCTGATTCCAGTTGTGAAGGTGGGCTAGAAGTTATCCTGGCAGAGAATTGTGGAAGAGCATTAAGGTGGGGAGACAGTATGGAGGGTATGACAGGAGATGAGCCAGAGAAACACACAACTGCCAAGACAGTGTAAGATTGTCAATAAGAAATTTCTTGATCATTTTTCTTAACTGATATGTCATTTGTGAATAAATAATTATATTATATATAATATATGTATATGTACACACAAACATATGTCTTCCACAATTTGCTCATCCATTTTTTTGCTGATGGACATTTGGGTTATTTTACCTTCCAACTATTGTGAATAGTACTACCGTGAATGCCCATGTACCTGAGTTTGTTTCAGTTTGAGTACCTGCTTCATTTCTCTTGGGTCTGTACCTAGCAGTGAAATTATTGAATCATACAGTAATTCTAGGTTTAATTTTTTAAGGAATTGCCAACTGTTATCCACAGTGGTACCACTTTACATCCTCATAAGCAATGTGTAACGGTTCCAGTCTCTCCACTTTCTTACTAACATTTGCTATCTATCTATCTATCTATCTATCTATCTATCTATCTACTTACCTACCTATCATCTATTGCCATCCCAGAGCGTGTGAAGTGGTACATCATTGTGTTTTGGATTTGCATTTCCTTAATGTATTTCCTAATTTCTAATGGCTGCAGAATATTCCCTTTTAAGGATGTCACAAAAATCTACCTCGTCAATTCTCTACTGGTAAACATTGAGTCCTTCCCTTCTTTATGCACCATGTGCCTCCTTTTTCAATGCTAATTTATACTCCACCAGCAATATATGCCAGTGTTTGTTTCTAGAACCTTCAACCTTGGGGCTTGTCATTAAAAAATACTATTGCTAGCATCTTGTTATTGTTTTAAGTTAGCATTTCTTTGATTACTAGCAAGGTTGAATATTTTTTGAGCATTTAATTATTTCTTTTGTGCATTGCCCGTTTAGGTCCTATGTTCTATTTTTTTTCTATTTGGATTGTAAATTTGTCTAAATTTCTCTGAGAGTCCTTTACACAAGGGTAATAACCTAACATGCCCTACATTTTATTAAAAATATAATATATTTTGGGGTGCCTGCGTGGCTCAGTTAAGCATCCGACTTCAGCTCAGGTCATGATATTGTGGTATGTGAGTTAGAGCCCTGTGTTGAGCTCTGTGCTGACAGCTCAGAGCCTGGAGCCTGCTTCAGATTCTGTGTCTACCTCTCTCTCTGCCCCTCTCCCGCTCATGCTCTGTCTCTCAAAAATAAATAAATGTTAAAATTAAAAAAAAATATATATATATATCATATTTCCAGTTTGTCAGTCGCAATTGAATTTCACACATAGATCCATGGTATGGTTTGCCACCGTAGGATCTGTAATACCAAATTCCTGGGATTTCTCAGAGGGAATGAGATGAATGTTGAGCAACTTAGGCCTCAGATCTCTCATCCGTGAAATGAAAAGTTTGAACCAGGGAATTGCTATTTATTGCCAACTGGATCCAGCAATACATTAAAAGAATTATTCACCACCATCAAGTGGGATTGGTACCTGGGATGCAGCACTGGTTCAATATCTGCAAATCAATCAATGTGATATATCACATCAATA
Source organism: Lynx rufus (assembly GCF_022079265.1). NCBI lineage: Eukaryota > Metazoa > Chordata > Mammalia > Carnivora > Felidae > Lynx > Lynx rufus. The sequence continues at coordinate 123,623,036 of NW_025814823.1, read as the reverse complement.
AAAGAAAAAACAAGAACCATATGGTCCTCTCAATAGATGCAGAGAACGCTTGTGACAAAATGCAGCATACTTTCTTGATAAAAACCCTCAAGAAAGTAGGGATAGAAGAATCATACCTGAAGATTATAAAAGCCATATTGAAAGACCCAACACTAATGTCATCCTCAATGGGGAAAAACTGAGAGCTTTCCTCCCAAGGTCAGGAACACAGCAGGGATATCCACTCTCACCACTGTTATTCAACATAATATTGGAAGTCCTACCCTCAGCAATCAGACAACACAAAGAAATAAAAGGCATCCAAATTGGCAAGGAGGAAGTCAAGCTTTCACTCTTTGCAGATGACATGATACTGTATATGGAAAACCCAAAAGAGTCCACCAAAAAACTGCTAGAACTGATTCATGAATTCAGCAAAGTCACAGGATGTAAAATCAACACACAGAAATTGGCTGCATTTCTGTTCACCAATAATGAAGCAGCAGAAAGAGAAATCAAGGAATCGGTCGCATTTACAATTGCACTAAAACCCATAAAATACCTAGAAATAAATCTAATCAAAGAGGTGAAAATTCTACACACTGAAAACTATGGGAAAGCTTATGAAAGAAATTGAAGAAGACACAGAAAAATAGAAAAATATTCCATGCTCATGGATCAGAAGAACAAATATTGTTAAAATGTCGATACTACCCAAAGCCATCTACATATTCAATGCAATCCCTATCAAAGTAACACCAACATTCTTTACAGAACTGGAACAAACAATCCTAAAATTTGTATGGAACCAGAAAAGACCCCGAATAGCCAAAGCAATCCTGAAAAAGAAAACCAAAGCTGGAGGCATCACAGTTCTAGACTTCAGGATGTATTACAAAGCTGTAATCACCAAGACAGTATGGTACTGACTGGCACAAAAACAGACACTCAGATCAATGGAACAGAATAGAGAACCCAGAAATGGATGCACAAACATATGGCCCACTAATCTTTCACATGCAGGAAAGAATATCCAGTGGAATAAAGACAGCAAGTGGTGCTGGGAAAACTGGACAGTGACATGTAGAAGATTGAACCTAGAACACTTTCTTACATCATACACAAAAGTAAACTCAAAATGGATGAAACACCTAAACATAAGACAGGAAGCCAACAAAATCCTCGAGGAGAAAGCAGGCAAAAACCTCTTTGACCTTGGCTGCAGCAATTTACTCAACACATCTCTGGAGGCGAGGTAAACAAAAGCAAAAATGAACTATTGGGACCTCATCAAGATAAAAGCTTCTGCATGGTGAAAGAAACAATCAGAAAAACTAAAAGACAACCAGCATAATGGAAGAAGATATTTGCAAATGACATATCAGATAAAGAGTTAGTATCCAAAATCAATAAAGAACTTCTCAAACTCAACACCCAAAAAATGAATAATCCAGTGAAGAAATGGGCAAAAGACATGAATAGACACTTCTCCAAAGAAGACATCCAGATGTCTAACAGACACATGAAAAAATTCTCAACATCACTCATCATCAGGGAAATATAAATCAAAACCACAGTGAGATACCACCTCATACCAGTCAGAATGGCTAAAATTAACAACTCAGGCAACAACACATGTTGGCTAGGAGGCGGAGAAAGAGGAACTCTTTTGCCTTGCTGGTGGGAATGCAAAGTGGTGCAGCCACTATGGAAAAAAAGTAAGGAGTTTCCTCAAAAAATTAAAAATAGAACTATCCTAGGGGTGCCTGGGTGGCTCAGTCGGTTGAACGTCCGACTTTGGCTCAGGTCATGATCTCGCGGCTTGCAAGTTCAAGCCCCGTGTCGGGCTCTGTGCTGACATCTCGGAGCCTGGAGCCTGTTTCGGATTCTGTGTCTCCCTCTCACTCTGCCCCTAAAACACTCTCACTCTGTCTCTGTCTCTCTCAAAAATAAACATTAAAAAAAATTAAAAAAAAAATAGAACTACCCTATAACCCAGCAATTGCACTACTAGGTATCTATCCAAAGGATACAGGTGTGCTCTTTTGAAGAGGCACATGCACCCCAATGTTTATAGCAGCTCTATCAACAATAGCCAAAGTATGGAAAGAGCTCAGATGTCCATCGATAGGTGAATGGATAAAGAAGATGTGGTATATATATATACAATGGAGTATTACTTGGCAATCAAAAAGAATGAAATCTTGCCATTTGCAACAACCTGGATGGAACTAGAGTGAATAATGCTAAGCAGAATTAGTCAGAGAAAGATAAATATCACATGATTTCCCTCATATGAGAAATTTACGATACAAAACAGATGGACATAAGGAAAGGGAAGCAAAAATAATATAAAAACAGGGAGGGGGGCAACACATAAGAGACTCTAAAAATAGAGAACAAACTGAGGGTTGCTGGAGGGGTTGTGGGTGGGAGGCTGTGGTAAATGGGCAAGGGACGTTAAGGAAGACACTTGTTGGGATGAGTACTGGGTGGTATATGTATGGGATGAATCACTGGATTCTATTCCTGAAAGCATTATTACACTATATGCTAACTAACTTGGATGTAAAATTAAAAAAAGAAAATAAAAAAGAAAATTACTGTTTATTTCCAGATTTGCAATTTTGTGATTTTATATGAACATGTGATTTCACATGTTCAATATAAATGGTTATTTCAACTTCATATTTATATTGATATGTAATTATAATAACTGTAAATATAATCACTCCATAAGTTGCTTTTATATATCTTGAGAATCTTGAACAGAGGCTGTAAGTATACACACACATACATATTTATATATGTATAAAATAACATTCTCTCAGGTCACAAAAATAAAAAATCTCATATATAATTTGTGTTGTACTAAATGAGTTGTTAATAATTCTCCTTTTAAGGAATATTTAATTTTGCATTTGAGGCCACTATAAATTACGGCTTTTTTTTATGTTAAATAGATATTTGACGGAGTTAATACTACATATTCTAACTTTAAGAGCAACTTTGTGAAGAGACTGTCAGCAGAGGTTCCCGTTGCCAGTAGCCCAATTACCACCAGATGGCGGCAAAGCCAAACCAGGGATCTGGCAGTTGATTCCTTTGAGGAAGAGCGTTCAACCACTTACCTCCCAGAAGCTTCTGGATCCGTGCTGAAGATAACTCCTGAAAAAGAGACCTTGATTCTAGGTGAGGTAATAGAAATTCCACAGGCCATTTAAAAAATGTCAATGAAATAGAATTCCTCAAAGAATCTCTGTAGCATAGAACTATCTAGTATCACATTTAGTCAACTGCTTTCCTTTTCTTCCTTCCTTTGAATAAGAAATTTCCAAGGTGGTGGGGAAGGGGCAGGAAATGAAACAAGAACAAAAGACAGTATGCTGTATTTTAGATGCATTTCTGAGATTTACATTGGTATATGATTCCTTTTGTAAAGATTACATATGTAAGATTTTTCAGTGGTCCTTATTAGCTCCTCTGTTGAACAAGTGATATGAACAAAAATATACTTAGTTTTACAGGATGACTTGGCAAGTTTTTCTATGTAGTTAAAAATCTGGTAAAGGGCTTTCTCAACCTTGAGAAGAGAACAGATATGAATAATAATGATGCAAATAACACTGACTTTGCTATTACTTTCACTTAGAAAGTATTTCACTACTGTCATCTCAAATTACCCTTACAGCATCTTTCTATAACAGAGAGATGGAGAGGCAAAGTGATTTGCTCATGATCATAGAGTGGATGCCAATGTTGGGAAAGCAAGCATCCCATAGTGATTTCCTGGCAGAAGGATCATAGCTTGGGCAAACCAGAAACCTTTGCTCCATCACTTTAACCTATGGAACTGTTTGTATCTATTCTTCAGATGTGCAAGTATGTTCTTTCCATTCAGAGATAAAGCATTTCTGCTGCTGCTGCAGTTGCAATCAGGTCTTTAATCTTGGCATTTCTTATAGAGGCCACTGAAGCAGTGCTCACTTATGACCCTGGCATTCTCGACAAGGCCAGTCTTTCCTCTTTTACCCCCATATCCGTGGTTTTTAGAGAGATGTGGGCCTGTGGTTTCACATTCTATTGTGAAAGACACCATGGGTTGACTTCCAACCAAAGTGATTATCTTGTTTTGAAGAACAAATTAAAAACTAAATGTTTTTCTTGCAGGATCCTACAAAGAACCACTGAAGACCCCCATCAAAGGGAATTTTGAAACAAATAACTCAGCTCTCCATTTTTGCAAGGCACCTCATGCACTGGGCAGAGGCTGGAATGAAAATGTTGCCTCAAAAGGCCAGGTGGGTAAAGACAAAAAACTGAAGATCTCATATCCTGACATGCTCAGACAATTGAGTCCCAAATGTGAAGAAAGAGATGGCTTAGCTGCTCTTACACGTCAGTAAGAAAATGATGGGTTCCTGATAGAAAAAATGAGTGAGTTACGGACATGAATAAGGGTACTTTGTAAAAGAAATATAATACAAGTTTAGTTAGTCTCAATCAAAAAAGTGAAAATGAGACATCAAAAAGGTAAAGATTAAGATGACAGGATACTATGTAGAGAAAACCCTAAGGGGTCTACCAAAAAACTAATAGAACTGATAAATTAATTAAATAAAGTTACAGGATATCGAATAGGTATACAGAAATCCAGTGTATTTCTATTCACTAATAATGAAGCAGCAGAAAGAGAAATTAAGAAAACAATCCCATTTACAAATGCACCAAAAACAGTAAAACAGATACCTAGGAATAAACTTAACCAAAGAGGTAAAAGGCCTGTACTCCAAAACACTGATAAAACACTGATGAAAGAAATTGAAGAGGACACAAATAAAAAGATATGCCATGCTCATGGATTGGAAGAAGAAATATTGTTAAAATGCCCATACTTCCTAAAGCAATCTCCAGTTTTAATGCAATTCCTTTCAAAAGATCAACAGCATTTCTCACAGAACCAGAATAAACAATCCTAAAATTTGTATAGAACCACAAAAGACCCTGAATGGCCAGAGAAAACATGAAAAAGAATAAAACTGGAGGTATCACAATCCCAGATATCAAGATACACTATAAAGCTGTAAAAATCAAAACAGTAGGGTACTGGCACAGTACAGATACATACATCAATAAAACAGAATAGAGTCCAGGAATAAACTCACAATTATATGGTCAATTAGTCTCCAACAAAGGAGGCAAGAATATGCACTGGGAAAAAGAAAGCCCCTTCAACAAATGGTGTTGGGAAAACTGGACAGCTACATGCAAAAGATTGAAACTGGACCACTTTCTTACACCATACACAAAAATACACTCAAAATGAATTAAAGACCTAAATGTGGTTCCTGAAGCCATAAAATTTCTAGAAGAAAACATAGACAGTAATCTCTTTGACATCAGCTGTAGAAACTTTTTTTTTAAAGATATGTCTCCTCTGACAAGGGAAACAAAAGCAAAGTTAAGTGATTGGGACTACACCAAAATAAAAAGCTTTTTCACAGTGAAGGAAACCATCAAAAGCCATCAAATGGGAGAAGAAATTTGCAATATTCAATAAAGGATTAGTATCCAAAATATATAAAGAACTTATATGACTCAACACCAAAAAATCAAATAATCTAATTAAATGAGAAGATATGAACAGATATTTTTCCAAAGAAGTCCTACAGATGGCCAAAAGACACATGAAAGCATGCTCAACACTACTCATCATCAGGAAACACAACTTAAAATGACAGTGAGATATCACTTCACACCTGTCAGAATGGCTAAAATCAAGACAAGAAATAACAAGTCTTGGTGAGGATGTGGAGAAAAAGGGACCCCCGTGCCTTGTTAGTGGGAATGCACACTGGTGCAGCACTGTGGAAAACAGCATGGACATTCTTCAAAAAATTAAAAATGGAATTACCAGGGGTGCCTGGCTGGCTCAGTTGGGTAAGCATCTGGCTCTTGCTTTCGGCTCAGGTCATGGTCTCACAGTGTATGAGTTCGAGCCTCATATCGGGCTCTGTGCTGACGGTGAAGAGTCTGCTTGGGATTCTCTCTCTCCCTCTCTCTCTGCCCCTCCCCTGCTCGTGCCCTCTCTCTCAAAATTAAAAAAAAAATAGAATTACCATATGATCTAGTAATTCCACTACTAGGTATTTACCCAAAGAAAACAAAACACTAATTCAAAAATATATATGCATCACAATGTGTATGGGAGCATTATTTACAATAGCCAAGATATGAAAGAACTCAAGGATCCATCAATAGATGAATGGATAAAGAAGATGTGGTATATATATATATATACACATATCTATATGTAGTACATATGAATAAATGTATAAATGAATAAATAAATAAATAAAATATATATACATATACATACAATGGAATATTACTCAGCCATAAAAAGAATTACATTTTGGAGCACCTGGGTGGCTCAGTTGGTTAAGCATCTGACTCTTGATCTCAGCTCGGATCATGATCTCAGTGTTCATGAGTTTGAGGCCCATGTTGGGCTCTGCACTGACAGCCGGAGCCTGCTTGGGATTCTGTCTCTCTCTCTCTCTCTGCTGTTCTCCCACTCTCTTGTGCTCTCTTTCTCAAAATAAAGAAATAAACTTAAAAAAAATGTCATTTTGCCATTTGAAACAACAGAGATGTAGCACAAAAGTATAATGCTAAGTGAAGTAAGTCAGAGAAAGGGAAATACCATATGATTTCAGTCATATGTGGAATTTAAGAAACAAATGAACAAAGGAAAAAGTGACAAACCAAGAAACAGACTCTTAACTACAGAGAACAAACTGATGGTTACCAGAGGGAGGTGGGTGGGGGGGATGGTTGTGATAGGTGATGGGGATTAAGAGTACGTTTATCATGACGAGCACTGTGTAATGTATAGAATTGTTGGATTATTATATTGTACATCTGAAACTCTTATATGTATGTTAATTATACTTATATTACAAAAATAAACATTAAAAAAGGTAAAGATTAAAAATATAATAAAATTACACATATTATGGTATGTTTCCCCTCAGCCAAAAGATCTCTTGTACAATCATTTCCAACTATTCTGTGACTTGGACTGGCATCTGGGGTCACTCAGGATACATTCTATTCTTCCTCTACAAGATGGTCTTTTAAATATTTCCCTTAAGTCCTTTTTACTGTTTTGTTTTTTTTTTTTGTTTCTTGACTAAGTTAATTTCGTTCTTTTAAGTATCTTATTTATTATGTGTTTTTAAATGTTTATTTATTTGTTTTGAGAGAGCAAGAGAATGTGCGAGCAGGGAAGGGGCAGAGAGAGGAGACAAAGAATCCCAGCTGGTCTGTGCCATTAGCTCAGGGCCTGACATGGGGCTCAAAGTCACATACTGTGAGATCATGACCTGAGCTGAAACCAAGAGTTGGACACTTAAACCGATTGAGCCACCCAGGAGCCCCTTTAATTATGGTTTTAAGATCTTTGAGGAATCTGACCCAAATCTTAGGGCACATGAAATATCAATAGCATATTTTTGAGTGTATCAAATCCAACGAAGAGCTTCTACAGGAATAAAGGTTTAATTTAGAAAGCGTTAAACTAGGAACATCATAAATTCTCAATTTAGGCAGTTTCTCATTTAGTATGTGCTTTCAGTGTTTGGCATATATATCTTGCTGGAGGAACAATATCGTGAATGTAAAATTTAATTATTTGAAATCATATGCAAATTGAAAACAAGTATCTTAGAGCAGGTCTTTTGCTGAGTGCTCTACTGTTGGTTAAGGGTTTGGAAGTGCAGAAGGTTAGAGAGTTCTGAGTCACTGGGGAAATGTTGACTTTACGTCCAGGCCAGGTTATTAGTACCATTGCCTTTCCACACCTAACGTCTTGCCAGTTGGAGTTTGTACTGCCTTGAACTTCAGTAACTTCCTTTTACTCTCTCCCTTAGGCTCGCATTGTTACAGCAATTGTAATCCAATCAGAACATTGTCCCAACATCACTGGAAAACCTGAGAAAGGGATAATGGAAACTGTTTGACTATTTTATGTAAAGCATTTGTTTAATGACTGATTAGAAATCAAGCAGCATCAGGAGTAGTGCACAAACAGTGAGGTCTTTCGCATTGACAGTAAATGTGTGTCTTCATGTGGTCCTCAGAAGTCATGTGGGGGTGTTTCTACAACAAGGGCCTGCACAGCTGGGGAGATGTTCAAAATTATGATATATAGTCAGCTCTAGGCCAAATTGTTCATTAAAGTAATTAATAGATCTTACCTGGGGTAGAGCACCCTTGGGTACATCAAACAGAAGAACACTGTGCCAGGTAATGACTTGGGCAGCTTTGTGCTGACTATAGATACTGGAGAAGCCAGTCGATTTTAGGAACATTATTTGTTATCAGTAGTTCTCAACTGGAGGTGATTTTGCTCCCCAAGGGACATTTGGCAATGTCTGATTTTGATTATCACAACCTAGTGAGAGGGTATCTAGTAGATGGAGGCTGGGACACTGCTAAATGTCCTATAATGGACAGAACAGCCCCCCACAATAGTGAATTATCTACCACCAAATGCCAGTGGTGCTGAAAGTGGGAAACCCTGCTTTATCCTGAATTGTTCTAATTAGAATACCTAAAAATCCATGATTCATTGACTGACAATGCCTATTATGTGGCATGATATCTGGGAAGAAAACCAAAATCTCAAAATGATGCCTGTGAGAGAGACTTCTGTGTGAATTATGGTGATCCCACGATTGTTTTATATGTAAGATTAAATATATTATCATGAAGGAGAAAAAAAGGAATCATCTCTGCTTTAACTGTTTGCTAAAATGTTTCTAGGAAATTTCTGCAAGTACTTTTCTTTATACTTGTAGTAATTTTCTCATCTGTTTTTGACTGAAGTTGGATGTAAGAATGTCAGAAGTGCTTTTTGTAGACTGGTCCAAAGAAACAGCAATCCGATTTTTGTGTTCGTGGAAACTGAGGTATGTTATTTAAGATCCCAGTGATTTGGTGTTCCCATTTCTAATAGGTGAAGGTGTTAATGGAAAAAGACCTTTAGGATGATTAGTTCAATCTCAACATACTACAGAGGAGGAAAATTAAGACCCAGAGAAAATCTCAGTAACAGACTGAAAGAGCACCTCCAGGTTGAATGCTGAGAGGCATCTTTTGAAAAAATCTTTTTTGAAAAAGTAGCCTTAACATACAATCAACTTTATCATCTTGGGGAGGTCTTTCAGTTTCACAACGTACCAGAAATATCATGACATTTCAGTTCTTGCAGGCTTTGATGATCTCACTGGCCTTTTAGTTGGTTTGTGGGCTAAAAAGATTTTTAGTCTAGAAGAGTAAAGAAGATTTTATTCTAGCTGAGTAATACCTGCCCTATGGAGTTGTTGGGGAGATTAGAAATAATACATGTAAAATGCTCAGCACTGTATTCACTACATGCTGGTTAGGTAATAAAAAATAGCAATTGTAGTGTTGGTTTTGATAATGTGGAAACTTTGAACTTGCTGGTGAATTACTGGTTTAACACTATGTCATGCATAACATCTGAGATGTGCATATATGTTTCTAAAGAAGTATTTATTTGTTTTCAGAAATGCCTAAACCAGCTATTTTTGACCCAGAAGGTGGCTCAGTGGGTTAGTGGGAAAATGCAGCTCTGTGAGAAATCCCAATGTGTTTGGAAAGGTATGGGGCAAAGATTTTGTTTGTCCTTCTTTCCTACCCTTCTCTCTCCCTGCCTTCTTCATTTCTTTTTTATATTTATTAGACTAATAAACATAATTATAAAATTCAGATAATTCTCTCTCCCTGCCTTCTTCATTTCTTCCTTATTCTTCTTTATCCATTCATCAGTTGGTGGACATTTGGGTTCTTGCCACGGTTTGGCTCTTGTTGATAATGTTTACAACTATTTTCTAAGTAATATTTATAAACTGCTCTTTTTTGAGATTTTAGACTTTATCATAACTTTCTAGCAGAGTAGATAACAACTTAGTTCTCCTGCCTCATTCACCTCCTTCAATCTACTTATATCACACTTCTAAAAAGTAAACAACCCCTCACACAGTTGAAAATCTGTATATAACTTTTGACTCCCCCCAAACTTAATTGCTAATAGCCTATGGTTGACTGGAGGCCTTAATAATTTAGACAGGTGATTAACACATTTTTTGTATGCCATATGTATTACATACTATATTCATACAATAAAGTATGCTAGAGAAAAGAATGTTATTAGGAAAGTTATAAGGGAAAGAAAATACATTTATATTACTGTATGGTGTTTATAAAAAACAATCTGCATATAAGTGGACCATAGCAGTTCAAACCCATGTTGTTCAAAGGCCAATTGTATTCATTTCAGGTATAAAACATAATAATGTGATATTTGTATATGTTGTTAAATGATCACCACAGTAATTCCAGTTAACATCCATCACCATGCATAGTTACAGAATTTTTTTTCTTGTGATAAAAACTCTTAAGGTCTACTCTCTTAGTAATTTTCAAATATGTAATCCAGTATTATTAACTGTAATTGCCATGCTCTACATTACATCCCTGTGACTCTTATTTTGTAACTGGAAGTTTGTACCTGTTTTTTAAAAAACCTTTATTGGCGGTGCTTGAGTGTTTCCAGCAACCTTGCAGTTTTACTCACAACTGTAGGTCTTCATGGCTAACACCAAGGCTGGGAGTATTAATCTACTTCTTGGTTTAGCACTGTGAAGCTCTTACGCTTTTATCCAAAGTCATGTGGTCATAGAGACCACAAATTACTTGGGTGGGCTCAACACCTATTCATTTATGTCATTTTTAGTTTGATCACAAGCCAAGTGGTTGTACAGATGAAAAGACAGTGGCCTGTGGTTTATACTTAGTTGGGTCTTTGGATGAGAATTAAAACTGAGCCCAAGATATGACCCTGACCTCAGATATTCACGGGTAAAACTAGCCAGAAATAACTTTGCATGCTCTGGTACAGAACCAGTGAGACAAAGAGCTGAAATAAATGAACCCACAAATGTTTACTGACAAAAACTCAGAGTAGTGTCTATCAGGTAATTGTTTATGTGACAGACAAATGGATATGCAGAAATTACTTTGATTTAAATTTTTTTTTAACATTTATTTATTTTTGAGAGACAGAGACAGAGCATGAGCAGGGGAAGAGCAGAGAGAGACACACACATGCATGCGCGCACACACACACACACACACGCACAGAGTCCAAAGCAGGTTACAGGCTCTGAGCTGTCAGCACAAAAACCCATGCAGGTCTCGAACCACGAACTGCAAGATCACGACCTGAGCTGAAGTCTGACACTTAACCAACTGGGCCACCCAGGCACCCCCAAACTACTTTGATTTTAAAAACTCAAGTGACAGAATAAATATTCATAGTATGATATAAGGTTTCTGTGTGCTTTCCACAAGGTCTGTTGTCACATTTGGGTCTGGCACTCAGGCTTTTTATTAAAAAATGCCATGAAATATTTTTTAAATATAATTTATTGTCAAATTGGCTTAGAGACAATACCCAGTGCTCATCCCAAACCATGAAATATTTTTAAAATTTTTGTGTCAATGAATACTGAAGTCTTCCTTTTTTCCCTTTCCTTCTCCTGCAACTTGTAATTCAGTTTTATCAGGAGGACTACTTTCTTTCTCACTCTGTTATCTCTTAATCCCTGCAAGGGATTAAGATATTATGTTCCTGGGATCATAAAGATATGTAGATGTGTTTGTTTCTTGTAGGCTGCAGAGATGGAGTCAGAGATGAATCCTTCCATCTTAAAAGATTCAATGGTATAAACTATTCCATACTGCAACCAGAGGTGAAGTTTCATCTTACTGGTCTTCGAAATGACTATTGTAAGTTATTTTTTAGATCATTAATTAAAAAGTTGAAGTGACACATTGTATGCAATGTGGTGGCATGAACTTGAAATTTGATTCTGGAAGAACCTGATGGTCCTTGTGCCTCATGTCCCAAAGCTGTACCATCCAAATACCGTTAATATAGTTTGCCTTTTCCTTGTATACATTTCACGTTTGGAATGGGTACTGTTGGTGTTGGGAGGGCATAAGCAATATACATATTTTTTACTGTATTAGAATGAACTGAGAAAATAGTGGCCTATTCTTATGCATATATTTTAAACAGATAAATCCAATCAGTCAACAGCCACATGGGGTCTTCTCATCATGTGCCTACTTTATAATCTAGTTGGGAAGACAGGACTAACTCACATGGAACTTCTAGCAACATGCCAGTGTAGAATATAAATAATGAATTGTGGGATGAAAAGAGCTAGTTCAGTGATCTTTGGATCTTTGTCTAGAAAGACTTTGTGGAGATAATCACACTTGAGCTGGGTCTTGAAAAATGGGTAGGACTTGGAGGGGTGGAGGAGAGAAGATAGAACATTTTTCAGCAACGTTGTTAGTTGGTAGTTAATGATAATGGCAATGAAGAGGATACACTGGGGACTGGTGAACAGGTAGGTAGATGCAAATTTTGTAATCACATAGGTCCCCTCCACCCTCCTCCCCCACTTTTTTTTAGGTTACTGTAGTTGTTCTGCATTTTATGTCTACGAACATTGAAAACTCTACCATTGCTATAAATTTTACTTTAAAAGTCCATACATATTTGTACGTTAAATAAAAGAGGGGACAATGGTCTTTATATTTACCCCAGTATTTACCAATTCTACTCTTCTCTTTCATTCCTGAAGATCTAAATTTCCGTCTCATATGATTTCCCTTCAGCCTGAAAAGCTTCTGTTAGCAATTCTTTCAGATCCGGTTAGTTGGCAAAGGCTTCTCTTATACTCCATTTTATGATATTTTTGCTGCATATAGAATTCTGGGTTGCCAGATTTTTTTCTTTCAGCATTTAAAATATACTGACTTCTGGCCTCCATGGTTTCTGGTGAGAGGTCTAAGGCCATTTGAAACTTTGTTCTCTTGTTTCCAGGACCTGACTCCACTTACACATGTTAGAATCTTTGAATATTATTCCACAGGACCCTGAGGTTTTGTTCATTTCTTTTTTCAATTTCTTTTCCTATATGTTCTTCAGACTGGATAATTTCTGTTGATTTATATTCAAATTCAGTGACTCTTCCCTCTGTCATTTCCATTCTGCTATTGAGCCCATCCAGAAGATTTTTCAGATATTGTATTTTTCAGTTTCAAAATGTCTGTTTTATTGTATTTATGGCTTCTATTTTACTTTTATAGTTTCTATTTTTCTATTCCTCTGCTTCTATTTTTTATGTTTTCATTCATTTCAAGTAGGTTTTTCTTTACCTCATGGAGAATAATCTATTCTATTCTGCTTGTATATTCTATTATAGCTGCTTTAGCATCTTTGTCTGATAATTCCTATAACTGTCATTTTAGGTTTCTCATCTATTGATTATATTTTCCTTTTATATATGCCCAGTAATCTTAAATTGTGTCCTGGACATTGTGGATTATATGTGGTATTAACTCTGGGTCCTGCAGAGAATGTTGTCATTTTTGTCTTAGGTTTATTGGTCTTGCCTTTTGTGGGTGGCCTTTTAAGTCTCAGATCAGTTTCTTCAGCCTTGATTATGATGGTTTGGGTCTATCCCTTACATATAGGGATCAGAATCCAGGCTGAGACCTAAATGGAGGCTTCAAATCTCAGTTCAGCTCTAAAAGTCTTTGCTAAGCTGATTTGAGTTTTCCCTGTCCTGACACAAATTCTGGGATAGGCTGAGATGTGTGTGGGTTCCTACTTTCACCATTAGAGGGTGCCTTTCTGTGTCTCTCTCCCCTCTAGGACTTTCTCTACACACTTTGTCCACTTCAGGCTTCTTTCCCTGGCTCCTTTCACCAGAGATATAGTGATTTTTCTGTTGGAGTTTGGGCTGCTGGTGCTACTCCATGACTGGGGCCCATCCTCTGGCAAAACCACGTGAGAAAAAAAGTGAGAAACTCACCCCTCGGCAGGTTGCTTCTTCAAGTTTTGACTCCCTTACTTAGTTTCACTGCTTTTGCTTACTATCCAGTTCTCAATGGTTTTTTTTTTTTTTAATTTTGTTCAGTTGGTTGTTATCATTGGGAGAGGTAGGTTATAGGTGGCTTAGGTCACTATAGTGAAACTGGCGTGCTTCACAGTTTTGTACTGATATGTATCAATCAGGATAAGAGTTTTTGTCTTATAAGAAATAAGATAGGGTCATATGTCAACTACTTCAATTAAAAATAAATAAGGTAGGATACATTAAAATTTTTTAATGTTTATTTATTTTTTGAGAGAGAGAGAGAGAGAGAGACAGCATGAGCAGGGAAGGGAGCAGAGAGAGAGGGAGACACAGAATCCGAAGCAGGCTCCAGGCTCTGACCTGTCAGCACAGGGCCTGACATGGGACTTGAACCCACGAACCACGAGATCATGACCTGAGCCGAAATTGGAGGCTTAACTGACTAAACCACACAGGCACCCCTTGGTAGGATACATTTTAGAATGTGGTCATACAAATATGGTTTCTTTTGGCAGTTAAAGAGTTCTTAGAGTATAAGCTGGAGAATGCTGCTAGGAACTTTCAGGTATCATATATAAGTCAGGGACCATTTCTTCTAGATATACGTAGTTGGGTGGTATTTTGGTTAGAAATGATGGTGGCATCTATCATATGGATATTGTAGGTTCAAGGATGTCTCCATAAGAGTTATGTGCCTTCCCCTTATGTTTATTGCAATATTATTTACAGTAACCAAATTATGGAAGCAGCCCAAGTGTCCATCAATAGATGAATGGATAAAAAGATGTGACACACACACACACACACACACACACACACACATATATATATATACATGTATATATATACACATATACATATCTATATACATATGATGAAATATTATTTAGCCATAAAAAAGAATGATATCTTGCCATTTACAACAACATGGATGGATATAATTTTTTTTTGATGGATATAACTTTAAGTGAAATAAGTCAGTCAGAGAAAGACAAATACCATATGATTTCACTCATATGTGGAATTTAAGAAACAAAACAGATGAACAAAAGAAAAAAAGAGACAAAGCAAAACCAGACTTTTAACTATGGAGAAGAAACTGATCATTACCAGAGGGGAGGTGGGTTGGGGGGGTGGGTGAAATAGGTGAAGGTGGTTAAGAGTACACTTACTGGGGCGCCTGTGTGGCTCAGTTAAGCGTCCGACTTTGGTTCAGGTTGTGATCTCATGGCTTTTGAGTTTGAGCCCTGCGTTGTGCTATGTGCTGCTAGCTCAGAGCCTGGAGCCTGCTTCAGATACTGTGTCTCCCTCTCTCTTTGCCCCTCTGCCCACGCTCTGTCTCTCTCTCTCTCTCAAAAAATAAATTAACATTAAAAAAAAGGAGTACGCTTACTGTTATGAGTACTGAGTAATGTGTAGAAATGTTGAATCACTATATTGTATACCTGAAACTAATATAACACTGTATGTTAACTACATTAGAATTAAAACAAAAACAAAAACAGAACGAAGGGCCAGATAATTTCAATGAAAAAAATTTATGGACTTTTAATTTTTAGTGATTTGTTAGAGAAGGTACATGGGTGGTAATAATGGTAGATGAAACTTGGAAGTTCTCTAAATGACTCTAAATAAATATATTTGATGTAAATAGTAAGCATTATTACTTCTTTGTGAATCTTGACACAAAGTTGTAGTTTTTATTTTTGAACTTCTAATGATCTGATTGCATGGGTGATTCTATTTTCCAACTGACTATGGGAAAGGTATTAAATTTGTTCATCTATCTATAAAAAAGTTGTTTATTTGAAAATTACTTTTATTTGGTTGAATAATTACCCTAATATGAACATCTTTTCTTGTAGATCTCAATATTCTAGATTGGAATTTTCAAAATCTTGTTGCTATAGCCCTCGGATCCTCTGTGTACATCTGGAATGGGGAAAACCACAATAAGATTGAAAATATAGACTTCACTCTCAATTGTAACTATGTATCTTCTGTGTCCTGGATAAAAGAGGGAAACTGCCTGGCAGTTGGCACCAGCGAGGGAGAAGTACAAGTAATGGATGGTTTTTTTCTCCAAATGTGCTCTGTGTAATTGCTAGATGTCTAAAATTGACATTTAATAGTAAGTTAATACACAATAGAGAAATTATATTAGTTGTGTCATTTGAAACTATGCAGAGTGAGTTGCCTAGGTGGCTCAGTTGGCTAAGTGTTGGACTCTTGATTTTGGCTCAAGTCATGATCTCATGGCTCATGAGATCGAGCCCCACGTGGGGCTCTCTGCTGACAGCACGGAGCCTGTTTGGGATTCTCTCTCTCTCTGCCCATCCCTCACACACACACACACACACACACACACACACACAGACACACAGACACACACTCTTTCTCTCTCAAAATAAATGCAAAACAAAAAACAAACTACGGAGAGTGAGAGTATACACCATTCTGATTCTTTTCCGAATGTCATTTAATGAGGACTTAAGGATACTCTAGATCATGACCTGAACTGTAATCAACAGTCAGATGCTTAACCACCCAGGCAACTCTATATTTACCTTTTTAAAAGTCTTTTCTCTGTTTTTTTTCAAATTAAAGTTGGGTTTGTAGACACCCCAGTGTTACGACTTTGGAGAGATGAAGATAACCTTCAGCTTTTCTTTTCCACCTCAAGCCATGATCAGGAGTAGAGTTACTTAAAATAAATGAATTTTTCCTCTGATAGCCTCTCTGAAGTGTGAATTTACCAGTTTTAATCTATTTACTTTCTCATGTATTATTATTATTAGCAATAGTGTAAACAATATTGCTCATGTGTTCAATGACTTTGGAGGGCCACAGATGGCACTCACTACTTTCTCACCTCTGCGGTGATATTGGATGCTATGAAGGTTATGTCATGATTTCTTCTTATAACAAAGTTCTCTTTCTCATAATGGTCAGAATATCATTTATAGTGGCAGAAAAGGAGTTTCTTACCCTGTCGGTGGATTTCCAGATATGAAATTCCCACAATTTAGAAAAACTATAAGTATGAAAGCCATTTTCAACATGTGGCTTCCCACTGAATTCACCTGGGAAAGTTTAAAATAAATACCATATCCACAGACTCTACCTCCCTCATTAAATCAGAATGGCTAGCATCCATAGCATGCTCCCTAGGTGATGGAATATACAGGCAGTGTGGAGAAATGCTGCCCAATGTTAAAGGTGCTCACTGAGCTTTCCTTTAGTCCTTAGTACAAGGACTGGCTATATCAACATTAATTGGCTGTCAGGCCTTTGAGAATATAGTGGACTGTGAAAATTTTAATGCTATATACTCTCCTTGTTAATTTTTTTATTAATTTTTTTTTTTTTTTTAGCTATGGGATGTGGTAACTAAAAAGCGGCTCAGAAATATGCTTGGTCATTTGTCAGTGGTTGGGGCTTTGAGCTGGAATCACTATATTCTTAGCAGGTAAGAAGCATCTTATTGCAACCAATTATATTTATATCATCAAAGGATTATGGGGGCTGAGTGAACAGAACTATAATATTTGAAACCAAAACCAAAACAAACCAAAACAAAATAGGCTATTAGTTAGCAGTTATGACTCTACCCTCTCAGATATTCTGATCTTCTGGTGATGTGAGTGGTCCAGTGGCCACAGGTACCATGGTGGCTATGCGCCTACACCATATGCTAGTACTGGAAAGTGAGGCTCAGGATTCAGTAAATTGTTCAGACAAAATGTAAAACTGTTTAAGCAAAAAGTTTCTCTGTACCAAGTAATACCTACTAGAGGGATATTTTGTTGAAATCAAGTATTTATTCCTATCAGGATCAAGACTTTGGAATATGTTAAGCTTTCTGAGGTACATTTCCAATTCATAGACCCACAGACGTCAGAACTGGACGGAACCTCATAGAGTAGCCAGTTCTGTGGTTCTCAAACTTGAGCATGCATCAGCACTACCTGAAGGGCTCCTTAAAGCACAGATTGCTGGCCTCGGGAAATTTGATACAGAAGAGCTGAAGGTGCACTGATAATTTGCATTTCTAATTTTCAAAGAGATGCTGATGCTTTATCATTTTTGAGAACTACTGGTTTAGTCTGACTACTTCTTTTCAAACAGAAAAGTTAGGTGACTTGTCCCCGTGATCCTAAATCATTGATCTGAAAACATATTGCTTTTAATAATTGCCATTCATCTTTATACTGTAGATTTTTTTAAATGTTTATTTATTTTTGAGAGGAGGGTGGTGGTAGGGAGGGGTAGAGAGAGAGGGAGACAGAGGATCCAAAGTGGGCTCTGTGCTGATAGCGGAGAGCCCAATGCTGGGCTCAAACTTACAAATCGTGAGCCAAAAGTCAGATGCTTAACCGACTGAGCCAGCCAAATGCCCCTATACGGTAGTTCTTAAGATAGGTTTAAATTAAATAAATTCCAAAGCCTTTTTATAATTTCTTTAAGTGGCTAAGATATAAATTTGAGATTTTAATACCTTGTGATTATAAGCCCAACCTAAAAACACTTAAAATACCATATAAAGGGCTAATCATTTACTGTGAGAAGTTGTAGTGAGGTCAGTTCTATATTTGAATTCCTTTCATGGGCTGCATTGTTTAAGTTTAATTTTATTATCCGTGAGGAAAATGAACAGATCCTTTTCTTATAATAATAGCAATGAACATTTTTGGAGTACTGTGTGCCAGGCATTGTGCTATACTGGTTATGCGTGTAATTGTGTCTTAATCCCTGCAACAACGCTATAAAGTGTTTTCTAATCCACCTCCCCCACCCCCAACCTTTTCTTAATGAAGAAACTAAGACACTAGCCTGAGGTCACATGGTTAGTAAAGGGGGCAGAGTCAGGCTTTGAACCCAGGTTGTCTGGCCGCAGAGCCCATATTGTTCATCAGAATGCTATTCAGTGTGGTGCCTGAATGGTTTTTAAATATGATACTGGATTGTGAGAAATTTCAGAAATAATTGAAGGTAGTTATTTACTTGCTCCTTGGGGAAAATTAAACTCATTCAGAAAGAGTTCATTAACTTTGATAGAGTGATAGGATCTTTACCATTATTTGGATCCAAATCACTAAGACTGAGTAGACATTATCCACTGATTTTGAATCACATTGCAGTTTTTCTGTGACAGATAGTTTTCTACCCTTTTAAGATATTAGTAGCATTAACAAAACTAATAATGGATTTGTAGTTTAAGAGAAAAAGGACATAATACATTTTTATGTCTGACATTTTACTATAAATATATAAATATATTTACTAAAATATATTTAGTATATATACTAAAACTATTTCATTGGGATAATAGGAAATATTCTGAGTTCCAGGAAAGTACTATTTCCTAGGTTCCGTACAAAGACTCCTTCCTGAAAAAATAGAGTAATCTTTTAAATTTATCTTTTCTATAGCTGCCTGCATCATAGTAAAGCCGTTAGAAATATCTATCAAAGGATATCCTCTCGATACCCAGATTTGAAAGTCTGCCCCACAAATTTTTTTCACTTGTGAAAACAATAACCCAGGCAGAATCCTCTATCGTGACTAATACAAAGAATGTTCAAAACCTGTGCTGTGAATCTGTCCTGAGGGGTCTCTTGGTAGTGTGGACTATGCTTTCCTTCATGTTTTCAAATGCTTGTTAGCAATAGGGCTCAAGTTTTCTGCCAGAAACCTACCCCTTTACCTCTGTGCAGTGGGTCGAGGTTGGGCCAAGTTTATCATCACGACGTTCGGGTAGCCCAGCATCACGTTGGAACACTTCACCACCAACAAGCTGTGTGTGCTCTGAAGTGGTCGCCTGACAGTAGGCTGCTTTCCAGTGGCTGTAGTGACGGACTGCTGACTATATGGCCCGGTGACCCGAGTGCAAAAGCACAGGTTCAACCACTGAAAGTCATACCCCAACCTACAGCAGTCAAGGTAAGAGCATCAATCACTTTCCAAGTTGCTGTTTACGAAGAGATCACTGAGTATCCTTTGCACCTGAGAACAAAGCCATTAAGCCAATGTTTTGAGATTTTCTTCGCCCAGAATTTGTTATGGATTTTGCCATCACTCTCCTCAAAGACAATCCTATTTATATTTCCCATGCATCAGGTTTTGTGGTTTGTAAGTGACCGAAACCAGAGTTAATCTTGAGCTTCAGCAAAAAAGTAAATATATTTTCTCTTACAACTGAGGAGTCCGGGATACATACAGCTGTTTCAAATATTGTCTGGATGTAGGGCCTTAAATAATGTCGTTAGAGTTCTGTCTCTTTGGCTCTTGGCTCTGCCTGTCTCTGTTTCAATTCATTCTTTATTCAGAGTCCATTCTGTGGGCAAGATGGCTCTTATCAGCTTTAAATTCAGATTCTCCCAGATGGGAACTGGTGAAGAAACTACCGTTCCCTGTAACTCTGGTAGAAAAGCACCAGGCAGGACTCTGATATGAACTTGGACACATTCTCATCTCCCAACAGATAATTGCGGCCAGAGAGATGGGTACACTGACTGGTGAGGCCTGAGTCATGAGCTCACACCCATGAAAGGAAACCCGTTACCAGAAGGAGGAGGAAGGGTGCTTCACACTTAAACCAATATTCCACCATGCTCTGTATAATATATATTTTTTATTTCTCTGTATTTTAAATTCTTATTTCTAGTGAAAACAATCCATACTTTCACTCCTTTGGTGACATAGAGATATGTGTTGGCCTCAGTCTAGTCCCAGGATATTTATCACTTATAGAGCAAAGAAATGGTTCTACTTTACTATGAGCAAATTTATTGGAATGAGAACTTAAAACGTTATCGTGGAGTTTCCTGATAGAGGGTTTAACATAAAATACCTGCTGCTAAGGAATAGTGGTGGCCCAATACTCTGGCTTGTGGATTTTAATATCCACAGAACATTAAGAATGATTTTAAGTCCAAATGCCCATTATTAATGATTTGAAAAGAAGTAGGAAAAACATATGTAAAATATTCTGTCAGCAAACAAAATATAAAACAAAAGAAAGCAAAATAGAAACCCAGCATGTGAAAAACCCAAGCCAAGCCAAACAAGTTACTTCCTTATACACCTTGTTGTCAGAAATACAATGAATTCAACCAAGAGTTTCTGAAACCTGAGCAAGTCAAGCTTGTGGCAGCCTAATACCAGGATGGATCTATAGATATCGATATACAGATAAGTAGAAATGAAATATTTGTTAGAATGTCCTTTAAAATGACTATTACTCATCATTTGAATTATCAGTAGAAATATGAAACACTAAATCTTATTTTTCAGAATTAACTATAGTAATTTATAAATAAGTAAATCAAAGGCAATTTTATTTCCTGAAACGTATTAGGAGTTGAAATGCATGAGTGCTTTTGACTTGCGAGCAATCATGTGTGGCTCCATTTTGTCATTTCTTCTCTGACCTAGAACCTAAAGACACAGGGAGACAAATGAGAGGAAGGCTGCATTTCTTAACCAGATTCTAGGGGACAGGTCAACTAGTCCAGCAGTGGAGTTTTGCCACATAGGACATGTTGAGTGTAGTTTTCGGAACATATTATTGGGTGATTTTTCTTTGTTTAAAAATATTTGCAATTGTTATCAACATTTAAGGAAGGCACCTAATAGGTGGTCTCTAGTCCCTTCGGAGTAACCTCTAGAGATTGCCATTGCTCCTGCCTTTACATCAGAGGTCCAGGAGAGCTGTGGCGTGTGCAGACCTCTGGCACTTCTGCTTACCTGAGCAGGCATATTCCCAAACTCACTTTCTCCAAGGCTGACCTGCCTGTGTGCTTATTTGAACTTTAAAGGCCATGGATTGGTGTCCCTGGCAGTCTGCAGTCCTTGCTGTTGGAGGAGGAATGAAGGACGGACACTTACATATCTTGGACATAAATACTGGGCAAACCATCCAGACCCCAAACATGAACTCACAGGTAACAGTCTCTGCTGGAGTTGACCTTCACTCTGATATTCTAGAACCTTGTGAAAATGATTCATGAGAGAGCCTAGGACCCCAACACACCTTTCTGTACTTGCTGAGTCTATTGGGATTTCAGTTCTCGAGAGTTTCTCTTTCTAAAACCTTTATCTGTGAGTCGAAAGTTAATTTGTGTATCCTTTCCCCCCCAGATTTTTTCCACATTTCCCTTTTTTCTCGGCACTGCTTTGACTGTGTGCCAGTCTACTTAAATTTGTGGGTTCATTGCAGCTAAACCTATTTGTGTATTTAGTCCTTTGTTGCCTTGGGATAAACTTTCCTAGAACTCATGTCATTCCTCTAACACCCTAACCCCAGCTGCGGACTGGAGGATGCACGTGGACAGAACACACTGCCTAGAATCAGTTTGAAACACATTCATAATGAATCAGACATTGCCATAATTCTGTGTTTTGGGGGCCATTCTTACAGATTTGTTCCCTAATCTGGCTCCCTAAGACAAAGGAGATTGCAAGTGGCCAAGGTACTCCTAAGAACGATGTGACTGTGTGGGCCTGTCCCGGTCTGGCCAGGTCGGCTGGATTTTTTGGTAAGTAAATAGGTGAGTAAAATGCCATGTATCTATAGCTAAGTGAGGTGTCATTGGCAGGAAAAGCCCTAAATGAAAGATTTTTCACTGCTGGCTCTTTGAAATAGATATTTTGTCAGAGGAGGAAGGCCTACAACCACCTCGGGGTGTGTATAGGTGAGTGCTTCTGAATTTGACTAAGATTTTTCATCACTTAAAATTGTCATGTCTTCTCCTTCTTGCATACCTGTGTGGATGAAGCAGTGATGATCAGGGACAGTTCCTAAACTATGTTTTTGAATTCTGGAGTTAGTATCATAAATCGTCTTACCTTACTTTGCAGAAGAACCAGCAGTGCTGGAATGTGTGGGAGATAAGGAAAGATGAAAAGGGTGAGATGTTGTTCTCTGAGGGGAGACCACTGAAGATCAAGAAGCCCTGGTGCTCCCCTGCCCCTTCAAGACAGAAAATGGTTCTTTCTCAGTTTAGTTCTATAAACATTTATGGGGTGTTTCTTGAGAAGAAGATCCCATGATGGGGAGCAAGACTCAGGTTTCATCCTCAAGGGTCTTAAATCCTCTCGGGGACAATCTGGAATGTTCAAAGGGGTTCATGGGTGAATAGGTATCCCCTTCTACCCAGCCCTGGTAAATATGAAGATAGAAATGATGGTTGATGATGGAACAAAGTATGGCATCCAATCTCTTGTAGGCTTCTGATAACATATCCTGTCTTCTTCCTCTTCACATGCAATGTGTGTCCTGGTCAGTACCTGGGATTTATTTATTCAATGCTCACTTAATGTGCATCTAGCATGTGTGAGGCACTTTTTGGGGGTGTTGGGAATATACATGTAAGCAAGACAGACATTATCTTTGCCCTTATGGAGACTACACTTTTGTGGGAAGAAACAGACAAACCCCCAAATATATATCCTGTTAGACAGAGGTAACACTTTGACTCTCTTTGCAGATTCTGATAATGTCATTTGGCAACAACAACAAAAAAAAACACCCTTCACAGAAAGACTTCCTGCTCCTGCTGGTCAGTCTGACTGGACCTCTGACTGACCTTGGGATGACCTTTATATCTTTATACCGTGTGATTTGGTGAATAAAAATGTAGGCAGTTCTTGATAGAGCTACTTGGGGGACCAGCCATGAGTGTAGGATGGACATGATTTGATCCTTTGCATATTTTAAATCATAAGACATGCAGTGCATGGGATGTTTTCTGATTAGAGAAACATTTTTAATCAAGCCTTAAACCTGATTCTTCATAAAACTACAATTCCAGTAGCTAATTAGATCCTTCAGCTAGGTTAGGACATCTGATAGCTACTCAAGTAAATTTGCTGATACTTGGAATAAAGAGTGAACTTAACTAGTACATTTTCTTTTTTCTCTAGCTTTAACAAACCATAAATTCTTGGGGCACGTGAGTGGCTCAGTCGGTTGAGCATCTGACTCCTGATTTCGGCTCAGGTCATGATCTCAGGGTCTTGGGATCAAGCCCCACATCTGGGCTTTGCACTGATCATGGAAACTGCTTGGGATTTTCTCTCTCTCTCTCTCTCTCTCTCTCTCTCTCTCTTCCTCTGCCCCTCTCTACTGCTCATGTTCTTTCTCTCCCTCTAAATAAATTTTTAAAAAACATTAAAAAAAAACTATAAATTCTTTAGCATCTTTAGTAATGCTTTGTGAATTTCTTTCATTGATATTAGACAGAATTCCAAAGAGTGCATTTAACCTTTTCTCCTCTTAACATGTTTATGGTCAGAGAAGATGCAGTTACTTTTGAGGTCTTAGACACTAATTCTCATCTCTGATGCAGTAGTATCTTCCACATGCGATATTTCTCAAAAATGTTTAGCAGGGTGGGTGTTATACAAACACACGTCAGGTGGTTAGCATTAAAAAATGAAATAGAATAGAATGGAAAAATGTATATGTAGGTATTATTTTGCAAAACTTTTGTTACACTGTGCAGTACAGATATGTGTCTAATATGGGGTTACTACATAAAATGTAGTTTTGAACTGTGAGTTGTGGTCAGAAAATTTGGAAAAAGACTATTCTAGATTCTGGCCATGCCCTTCCTTAGTCTCACCCTGTTAACCACAGTCATGATTTTCTGGGGGGAAAATTCAGTTAAAGAAGCCTCACCCATATAACTTCGGAAGAAAGAAAGCTTACCATTTTCCTTCCCCTCATCCCCCCCCAAAGTTGTAATTTACAAGCTTTGAAGCGGGAGTGGGTAACTTTCTAGCCTATAAGTGAGATCTGGCCTTTGATTTGGTTTCATCAGTCCATAGCACATGCATCGATATGTGGTCTCCTTTATAATGACAGCTGCATAAAGAAAACAAAACTTTCAATCCTTTCAGTGATAATATTCTTAGAATTTAGGGATATAAATCCTAAAGGATGACTTTTGGCTGAGATAAAGATGGCATTTCCCACTTAATCTAGTAAATTAAGATTGTCACTTATGAGAGAAGTATTTCGAGAATGCCTTTGCTTCTGATACAAACTCCATTTTCCTAACAAATCCTGGAAGTAGCTGTCCATTTTTTTAAGTTGAGACATTTTTCAAAGCCTGCTTTAGAAAAGATATGGAATTTTTTTCTCTGTTACTCCTCTTCCACTTTCTTTCTTTTTAAAAAATGTTTATTTATTTTTGAGAGAGAGAGAAACAGAGAGAGAGTGAGCAGGGGAGGGGCAGAGAGATGGGGACACAGGACCCAAAGCAGGCTCTGCACTGACAGCAAAGAGCCTGAAACAGGGCTTGAACTCAGGAGCTGTGAGATCATGACCTGAGCGGAGATCAAGAGTCAGACACTCAACTATCTGAGCCACCCAAGCGCCTCTCTTAAGTTTAATTTGAAAGTATTTATGTAATGTTATTTTTTTAAGTTTGTTTGTTTGTTTATTTAGAGAGGGAATGAGTGCATGGGTGGGAAAGGGGCATAGAGAGGGAGAGAGAGAATCCCAAGCAGGCTTTGTGCTCTCAGTGCAGAGCCCTGTGCCGGCCTCAATCTTACCAACTGTGAGATCATGACCTGAGCTAAAATCAAGAGTCAAATGCTTAGCCAACTAAGCCATTCAGGACTCCTGTGTAATGTTCTATATTTATGCTAACTAAATTAAGTGGCTTTTCATTTATATTGCTTTAATTTTTAAGTGTTTAATTAAAAAAATAAGGGACAGTGGTCTTCAATAGGAGAAAAGATTCTTCTTTGCTCTGGGTTTGGAGGATGGGCTAAATGTTTAGAGCATTGGATTTGATTATAGTTCTGGTCCTGCCATGAATTAGCTCTGTGACCTAGGACAAGACCTTTGGTATTCCTGAATTTTTTTTTTCATGTATAAAATAAGGGAGCTGCTTTGTATCTATGAATCTACATTTTTTTAATGTACTGACACACCTGCGGCCAATCCCATGTCACCATAGGGGCGTGTGTGTGTGCACACGCGTGTGAACATACATGCAGGAGAGGATTAGGAGTGATATGTGTGGATGGAAATATTCCCAAGTTTCTAAGATATGTCTCCTTTCGGAGTGGAATAGTATATTTGCACTTCTTGCTGCTGAGAATCAGGTGTCAGAACACAAGATTATTTCTGAAATTCCAGAATTCACTTGAGTTGTAAGCTGTACTGGTCCTATGAGGAGATGACCACTCACCTACTTAGATTTTATGTGTGCCCCCAATTGCTTCCTCACTCAAAAGCTTATCCAACCTCGTTCCTTCCCCCCATCATCCAGCCTCAGCCTCCTTTCGTGGAGTCAGTTTTTCCTGCTTTGGCCTGAAGTTTTGATTGTTACAGTCACTGTTGGGTTAGGATAGGTTTTGCCAAGTATTTTCCAAGGAACAGGAGCCATGTGAGATGCTTGCATCAAAAGGACTCTCATAAAATATGTTTCAGAAATGCTGCCTATTATACTCTCTTCTCCCAAATACAGCAGTCTTAAAATAAGGAATCCTGTTTCATTCTTTTTAACCTGGAGCTCCCAAACTCATGTGAGCATTAGACACTTTTTCCACATTTAATACCCATTAACTTCATATAGAACTACTGTTCCACAAAGTGGTTTTTTTTTGGGAGATGATTGGTTACGTAACAAAAGAGGGGTATTGCCTCCAGAATTAGGTAACTAAGACTCATATTTGCTTTGCGGGAGAGGTTTTTGGGTCCTTTTCTATTAAGCTGAATCAATTTATTTGATTAGCTCCTTGAAATCTAGATCCCAAGGGGAGGACGTTTTTGGAAAGGTTAAGAAAAGGGATGGTATGGGAGGCAGGAGCACAGCAATAGCAATTGCTGGGTGTTGGTGGATTACAGAAGATAGAAGTGATAGTGGTTTGGGGCGTGAAGGGTGTGATGGGCTAAAAAATGATTCCTAAAGGTATCCTCCTCAAATTCCTGGAAGCTGTGATTGTGATCTTATTTGGAGAAAAGATCTTCGCTGATGTAATTAAGCTGAGGATCTTGAGATGAGATCATCCTGGATTATCCAGATGAACCCTAAGTCCAATGACAAGTGTCCTTACAAGAGACACACAGAGAACAGACACACAGAATAGGGGCCGTATGACCACAGAGGCAGAGAATAGAGTGATGTGGCCCCAAATCAAGGACTGCCAACAGCTAGAAGAGGCGAAAGTTGGAACCTCCCCAGGAGTCTCCAGAGGGAGGCAGCCCTGTCCACTCCTTGATTCTGGACTTTTGGTCACCAGAACTGTAAGACAGTAAATTTCTCTTGTCTCAGGCAGTTTCTGGTAACGTGTTGCAGCAGCCCAAGGAAACTAATACAAGGGGGAAGAGGTCTGAAAAGGAAATGGTGAAGCAAAACCTCAGCCACTTTAGGGTACTGACCATAGTTGGCTCTGTTTACCACAGCACAGGCTCAGTGGGACCATGAGCTCCAAACTCGGCAGGTTTTGGAGAAGCCTTCATCCTGGGGTGGGATTTGTGGCCCCACCTCAGCAGCAGCTCTTGTCATGTGGGACATTAACTGTCTTCCCCTTTTCCCACAGGCCACAGGGGCAGAGTGCTGCACCTGGCTTTGAGTCCAGACCAGACCCGAGTGTTTTCTGCCGCAGCCGATGGCACAGCCTGTGTATGGAGCTGCTGTGAGTCACTCAGCCCCTCTGTGAGCTCCAGTTTCCTCACTTTGAAGTGAGAATGATGACATTGGCCTTGTCTTCTCCATGGGGTTGTGGTGAGGATCAAATAGGATAAAGTGCTTTTCTTGCGGTGAATGTCTGTTTTCCTGACTTTCTTTCTCAGCTTGCTTTATTCTCCTCACTTCCTCCTGTTGGCTTTCCCAGACATTGTCTTGGCCTCTTTTCTACTTTCCTCTCCCTCCTGCTCCTCTTCTTCCTCCTCCTTTTTCTTCTTTTTTCTCTATCACTTCCTTGTTAGAGATGCATTTCCACTGCTATAGTCAGAATATCTATAAAAGATTTCCAAACTCCTTTTTCCCACTTGACTTTCCAAGCTCCAGCCTCACCCTTCTTTCTGCCTCTGGATATTTCCTTTCTGAGATCCTTTCTTATCTTTAGCTCAAACTCAGAATGTTAAAAATACATACAAATAATGTTTTGCTTGAAAAATATTGATTAAAATCCTACTGTATAGTAGGCAGTATGTTAAGCATGTATTTTATTTCCTCTCAAAATGAGACCTTCCATAGGACTTCCTTGTCCCCTTTCATGGTCTCATCCTTATCCTGGTCATCCTGTCACTCAGGAAACATGCAGATTATTCTGCTCCATGTTTACTCCATTTACCTTTTGTTCTCTTTCTCTCCCTTTTGTTTCAGCCTAGGCATGTCCTGAATACCTGATGACCACTCTGTTGTAATTCCTTCTAACTGCTTTTCCTATCTTTATTCTTCATGGGTCTCCACACCACTGTTAGGTTACATTTCTATAAGCACTGTGGTGATCTTCTTAGGCCCTGCTCAGATACCTTCAATGACTCCATATTACCTTAGTCCCTCACCTCAACCTTCAGGTCCCAAGCCCAGAACCTGAAGTATGATACCTGTGCTTA
This sequence comes from Lynx rufus, assembly GCF_022079265.1. Classification (NCBI taxonomy): domain Eukaryota; kingdom Metazoa; phylum Chordata; class Mammalia; order Carnivora; family Felidae; genus Lynx; species Lynx rufus. The sequence goes on along the minus strand of NW_025814823.1, from coordinate 123,594,449 downwards.
CCTTGGCTCTGCCATAAACTGACTGAATGGACTTGGGTTTGTTATAACATTTATAAGAACAGGAATTTGGATTTGATAACTGCTAAACTGTTTTTAGGCTCAATCAGGCCATTGTTCTTTTGTTCAATTACCTTTTTACAAAATGTTTATTTGATAGAAAGGGCGTGATCAGGACAGAGAGAGAGGGGGATAGAGGATCTGAAGTGGGACTGTGTTGACCCTGGGCTAAGTCTTGTGATTTCCTGCCTTGATGACTTTATTGGAGCTTTTCTTCTAGTCTGGAATTCCTACTTTCTTCATTTTCTTTGCTCATCTGCTAAGTCCAAACCTCTCCAGCAAGTGTTTTGAGATGATGTTACCTAGGTTTGAACTCTTGGTATCAGTCTATACCACCCATTTGATATTAATATACTATTCAGATCAAGATATGAACATTTATTGTACCTTAAAGACTTCCTTGTACCCACTCTTAGTCAGCACCTCTCCATTATTCTGACATCTATCCCTATAATTAGTTTTGTCTTATGCAAACCTTCAGATAAATGGAATCACACACTATATATTCTTTTTGTCTGACTTCTTTCACTCAATATTAAGGTTGTAAGATTAATTCATATCATTACATGTATCTGTAGATTTTTCTTTTTCTTGCTGTGTAATATTCCATTGTATAAATGTACAATTGTTTATCCATTTTATTGATGAATATTTGAGCTATTTTCAGTTTCAACTTTAAGAATAAAGATGCTGTGCACATTCTTAAACATGTCTTTGGTGGACAAAAGCACTCATTTCTGTTGGGTATATACTGAGGTGTGGAACGGTTAAGTCATAGAATATATGTCATTGACAACTTTCCTAAGAAGTATCAGTTTACACTTCTACCAGCAATGAATGAGGGTTCCATGCAAGTACTTTTTAAGTGGACTTCTAAACCTGTAATATTTCTGGTAGGGACTATTCCATCCTCTTGTTGCTGTTAAAATCCTAACTAGGAATTAGGGATCTTAGTAGGTATCTACAGGATCATCCTAGTGACTCTCTTAGAGCCTCTGTTTTAGATATCAGAACCAGACCTCACTTTTTAGTGTAGGGATTCCCATCACTAGCTGCATATTTGTATCACTGTGGTGATTAGATAAAGAATACTATGTCCTGGGTCTCACTGAATACAATTAAATAAAAATTTCTAGAGGTGGGGCCTGAGCATTGGTAATTGAGCTAGGCTTCCTTCTTTGTTTTAAGAAGCTGTCTCTTAGTGTTGATGTGTGTTCTTGGTTTGGGTATACATTGTGTGTGCATGCACACACATGCATATTCCTAAAGGAACTAATGGAAATTGAAGAAATCCATTCACATAATCACATCTTGAAGGGGCTGCTGGACTGATGACTATCCACTGAGTTCAATGTGATGAATAACAACATGGAATTTTTTCAAGGAAAACTTTGAGCACTCACTCCCTAGAATGTGATGGCAGCCACTGTAGCCACCATATTGATTGGCCCTACCCAGGCTCAGAGACGAAGAGAACCAGGAAATCACCTAGATAATCTAAGGCTTAAATACCAACTAATGAGAAAGGGGGGTGACTTTCTCTTGTATACTTTTCTTGTGTGTCCAGGTGTTTCATTTGTGTCCCCTAAATTTTAATTTCTATTTCTCACCTGCCTTTGGAAAAACACCATAAGGCATTTATTTCCTCTTCTAACTCAAATGCTCCAGACTGGCTGTTTCTGTTTCCTGCAGAATTGCTGGGTCCAACACTGTTTTTGTTACTAGACAGACCTGACCTTATTGTCACTCCTGATGGGTCCCAGTGAGATGCTGAATAATGCAAGCAAAGTATGATTGTCACTTGACACATGGATGACACTATGACATTGGTTTCCTCCTGTCTCCATTGCATTATCCACAAGGTTACTTTGCCAGTGCAGATCTGCCCACTAAAGTTATAAGAGAAATGGATACAGTTACACAAATTGATTTTATTTATAACATTAACAAGTGATGGCAAATGAAATGAAATACAGTTATCTAAACTGCCCCTTCATAGTCTTATTTATCCAGTTGAGATACTTCTGTGAGAGAAGAGTATAGATGCCAGGTCCTCGAGGGTCTCCGCATTTCCCTGGAAGGCCAAAGGCAGTAATGCCTCTATAAGTACCCTCACATATCAAAGGGCTTCCAGAATCTCCCTGGAGGAAAACAAGATGGGTAGTGGAGATCAGCATGGAACGTGATCACTAGTGGAATGGAAGAGGTTCCATTTAACGTGGAGCATTCAATGTGGAGTTAAGACCAACCTTGACTTAAATGAAAATTAGTGCTTAAAAGTTCAAAATGTTGGGAAATATTTTGATATTTTGAAAATTGGCTTACTCAACTTATTTATAAACCAGTGAACATGAAATAAAATGTATTATTGTTCACGTTATCTACTAATTTTGAGACTGATTGTGCTTTAGAAGGAAAACCCTCCTGGGGCACCTGGGTGTCTGAGTCGGTTGAGTACCCGACTTTTGATTTTGGGTCAGGTCATGCTCTCATGGTTCAAGCCCTGTGCTGGGCTCTGTGCTGACAACGCAGAGCCTGCTTAAGATTCTCTCTCTCCTCCCTCATCTCTGCCCCTCCCCTGCTTGCACTCTTTCTCAAAACAGATAAATAAACCTTAAAAAAAAAAAATAAGGGAAACCCTCCTATTTGCATTTAAAAAAATGTTTATTTGTTTATTTATTTTGAGAGAGAGTGACCATGAGTGGGGAGGGGTAGAGAGAGGGAGAGAGAGAATTCTTTTTTTTTATTAAACAATTTTTTAAATGTTTATTTATTTTTGAGAGAGACAGAGTGTGAGTGGGGGAAGGGCAGAGAGAAAGGGAGACAGAATCCAGAGCAGTCTCCAGGCTCTGAGCAAGCTGTCAGCACAGAGCCTGAGGCGGGGCCTGAACCCACAAACCGCAAGATCATGACCTGAGCCAAAGTTGGACACTTAACCAACTGAGCCACCCAGGCACCCCAGGAGAGAGAGATTTCTGACATGAGGATCTGTCCCACAACCTGGAGGTCATGACCTGTGCTGAATCAAGAGTCAGATGCTTAACAGACTGAGCCACCCAGGGGTCCCTGTCATTTTCTTAAAATGCTTAATAATTCAAGAGGTAAAAGAGTCAAATGCAGATGGGATGTTGAGGCAAAGAGTAAATACCATGTTTTCTCATTTCTCCAAGCAGATAATTGTTTTCCCAAAGGAACAAAACCAAAGCAAATTTTCCCTTCATCCTGTCAAATAGAAATTTCTCCCTCAAGTCTCTTTGGAGCATCTGACACTAGATGGGAGGTCCCAGAAGCCAGTGATCGCACTTCAGAGCTAACTGCCTCCACTAGCAGAGCCCTTTCAGTTAGCTGTGGGTCAGTGCTTTATGCATCCTGTGCCACCCACTGTGTGATCCTGTTTTCTCTCGTGGAATTTTAGAATCAGCATATTTAAATGTATTTGAGATCCAGAGTCTGAAGTGGCCATTTCACTGCTCTGGCTTTAGGAAAGATTGTTGGTGTTGCACAGAGGGCCACTGAAGCATACACATGGAGCTCTGCGAGCGCCAGGTCTGAGGGCCCAGCTCCTTCTCAGCCATGTGAAGGCATCAACGATCCCTCTTGTTCAGGCAAAAACTAGCCTTATGAGCGTATGAACTAAGCAACTATGTGCAAGCCTGGGACCCCTCCTGGAATGGTGTGTTTCATGCAGTGCCTGAAATTTTCATAATTAGTCCCTCAGGTTTGATTCACCCATAGCCACTTCTGAGGGGTCTTGGGCACTGAGGGAATGGGAGAAGGACTGCTAAGTTTTGATGGTAGAGGGTGGCTATTGAGAGGCAGACAGGCATACTGGGATGCTGCCATGGCTTTAGGGTGTTGCGTGTGGTCCCAATGGCATGAAGATTCTGGGTTCCTGGATTTCCAGAGTGGTGGCTGAAGGGAGGGGAGGGAAGAGGGAGGGCAAAGGACAGGAAGTGCAAAGATGCAGAAGACAAATGTCATCTTTTCCTGAGATTTGCTTAGCCTTGTTCCTGAAATCAAGCCATTCAGATTCTGCCGGTGTTTGGACAAACTTGTGAAAAGAGCAGAGACCTCTGGATCTCTCAGTCTCTGATTTAAACTCCGAGACCACCTACATGGCAGCTCCTTCTCTTCAGAGGAGGCTCTCTCACCTTTGCGAAAGGTGAGAAATGATAAACTCAGAGCTGAAAACTTTATGAGGTGTCTCTTCTACTCCTGTCTTTCAGCAGAGCCCTGTCTTGCTGCTGCTCAGGGGACTCTGGTATGGACACTTGCACATTCTCTGTATGGGGACTGGAGGCCCTAGAGGAACCCTGACTTCAGCTTTCCTGGATGTCCCAGATTTTCAAATTTAGAACTGTATATGTTTATACGAAAAATGAGAAAAACATTGCTTCTCAGTGTTTTTTTTTGTGAAATCAAGAAGATGTACTAGATCAACCCATGCCTTAGAAGTGAACTTGTTTTTGATGAACAACTTACTTAAGCTGAGAACATTAAGTTTTTTGACTGGCATCTTATCAAACTTCTTTAAAAAAAAGCACTAGGACCCTACAGAAGCCAACGTCATGACAAGACAAAGCATGATGTTACATGTTCTATATCTGCATGAGTTATTCCAACAGCTCAAACATGGGATCTTATTTCACTTACATTGCATGAGTCTTTTCCACCCTTGAGGCTGCCGGCACAAATCATGTTCAGTCCAATCACAGGATGATAATCATAGTGCTTTTGATCATTGCAGATTCTTCTGTTTATGACGGTGATATTGACTTCTCTCAGAGTATCCGACTGAGGTGAGTTATTACGAATTTTCCCCCAGCCTGCAACTTGGCACATGGTTCCTGGTTTCACATCATCCCCCTTTTTAGGAAGACGGAGGGTGCTCACATTTTTATTAATTTTTGCCTTTTTGGTCAGCTGTTAGAAGACAAGCATGAAAACTTAACAAAATGAGGTAATCTAGATGGTCACATTTGTACTTAAATTCTAGCCCAACCTTCGAGGACCCCACTATGTAACTATAGTCTATAGCTCTAGGGCACCGAGGAAAAAATTTCCATTTGGCAGCCAGAACATAGGAGGTTCTATGACTTTTAAGTCAACCAAAGGTACATACCTGTAAAAGTTTAAGATCACCCTCATGTGTGTCCTGGTCAAAGCACGGATAGGGATATTGTTTCTTAACAAACATTATCTGCTTTTCTGACTCATTCTTGGTTATTGAGTGAGCTCCAAGAATGACCTGGGACGTTCTGTTCCTGAAAACAGACACAGTATATTAACAGGATTTACTCTTTGTATCAGTAGCAGAGCATGTTAAGTGATCAGTTTCACTGTCTCATTTGTAAGTATACCTGCTGTGGAAATACTTGTTTATGGCTCAGAAAGAAAAAAGTGTACTTTGAAGAATAAAAAGTTGCTTGTGAATTCATCGTTATTACCACCAGCTTCTTTATAACATGCTAAACTAGGTTCATTGAAAAGTAAATAACAAGAGAATTCCATAGCAGCTAAGCCAAGTCTTGGGATCATGTGGGTTGGGGCTTTAGTGTTGTATCCCTTAACCCACCTTGAGCTGTGATAGAGAATCAGGTTGCAGAATACTGAAACACAAAGTTCTCAGGGTTCTAGAGACAGAAGCAAAAGGCACTGGATAGTTTAGAGAAATGCACTGGAGGGATCTTTGTAAGATTTAAGTTTGCAACAAACTTAAATGGGCAAACTTCCAGAAATATGACTGCCCAATGAAGGACCCTATTTGCATGGCACTGAGTGTGTGTATATTGGGGGTGCGGGATGGTGATCTGAAGGAGGGGGCCAGGGTTCTTTTTTTACTCGATGCTAAAGGTTCATTTGGTTAATACAATCAAAATACTCAGGGGGCTCCTTGTTGGCTTAGTCAGTAGAGCATGTGACTCTTGATTTCAGGGTCATGAATTGAAGTCTCATGTTGGGTGTGGAGCTTATTTAAAAAAATATTCTCTGGTATATTAATAATTAAGGTTAGTGTCATTCACAACCTAGTATAAACTACACTAAACAGATAGTTCCAGTGATTTTTTCCCCCCATCACACACTATTATTCCATTACACATAGTTTTCTTCCATTACATCAGCTGATGTGAGTTTCACTTAAGAGGCTAGAACTGTACTTCCAGTAGAGTGCAAATGGATGATGAAATGTTCTATACATCTGCACTGTCCCATATGGTAGCCACTAGCCACATGTGGCTACTGAAAATGTGAAATGTGGCTAGTGCCACCAAGGAACTAAACTTGCAATTTTATTTAACTTCAACTTAAATTCATAGAGCCGCATGGAAATTTACATAACCAATATGACAGTGGCTTTCACAAGGGACAGCCCAGGTTTACAGGTTTGATTTAGAGAATGGAGGAAAACCCAAGCCTGGCAGAGGTTTGAAGGTAGTAGTCAGCAGGTGTTAAGAGATGGCTGAAGTGTGAGAGAAGTTCACTAGGGGAAACGGGAAGGTTTTAGATATGAGCTTTCTCTACTTGACTATTGTGCTCAGGTTCCTGAGGGGACACTTCAGTTTTATCCTTCCAGACTGTGGTTTATTCTCTCTAGTCATGAAGTCAAGGCCAGAAGCAAAGCCCTGCAGCACCTGGACCAGCAGCTCCAGAGGAGTTCTACCTGAAGTGTAGGTGCTCACTGTGGATTCCACATTGGTCTGATTCTGTGGGCTTAACTCCCTGCTGGGGTAGAGCAATTTCCTGGAGACTTCAGTGATATGAAGTTATACATGAACTTCCTGTGGTTTTAGTGAGATTTATTCTCTTTGTTAATATTCCCCCAAATGAGAATATCTCCACAAATATTTTTTAAAACCCAAGCACTTACAGGACACAGTGAGCTGCAGTCAATACCCAGTTTTTTTCAATCAGAGCCCCGGCACAGATATTTTCTCCTTTAAGTAGCACCATGTAGGGTCTTGAATGAGGAGTCACTTGATTTCCTCCAATAATTTTTACACAGAAATCTGTGAAAAAGGAAAAGGCAACTTAAGTCAGTGCCCACCCCAAAGAGCTCTACCTCAAGCCATGTCTCTAAGAACAGACAAGCATTTCCTCTTTGGAGAGGTGACAGATGAGAGCACCTCCAAACCCCATGCAGGTGTTCAGATGTCTGAATGTAAAGCCCATTCCTATTGGACTCCTGAGAGGGTCCTGCCGTTTCACCCACAGAAGCCATGCCATTGGCAGTTCCAGGGATTATCAGGCTGGAGATCTGTCACAACCAGTGACCTCAAGCCTCAGGGCTTGCAAAGGGCAGACAGCTGTGCATTGGTCGGCACCAGTAACAGTTACTACCAGAGATGCTAGTAACGATCTGCACTCCTCCCTCCTCCCTTCCGGCTATTAATCTGGGGAAGTGGAAAAGCTTTTAGAAGACTGAGAATCGCCCTTGTCACCTAAAGCCCTTGCAAAAAAACACACCTTACAAACTGATATGGCACCATTTAGCTCTGCCCTCACCTACGAGTTCTTTGGTCATTGGGAGCTCTCTGTTTATTGAAACATGTACTCTCCTCATTCCTAAGTTGAGAGAATAATACCTATTGCACCCAAGGCTCCCCTTCAACCTGCAGACTCAAACACATGGTTTCATGAAGGCCTTCTCCAACGAGGGAGGAGAAGGAAGAAGATGCTATAAGGAGAAAATGGTGCCTTAGTCAAATTTCCTTGATGACAGAGCCGGAGTATAGTTTCATTACTAGAGAACAGGAGACCTACACACAAGGCTCATGATCCATGCTGGTTTAGTGATCTTGTGTGTTTGTGATGTACTCTGAGTCTCCACCTTCCTACACCAGATATTCTTGGATTTTCCCAAAATATGTCTCCTGACTATTGGCTGAGACTCATGGTTTCTTAAAAAAGGGCACAGGGCCTGCTACTCCATTTATAAAGCTAACTCACTGCCATATCCACAGTAAGATGCAAATAATGAGAGTGAGAGAAGGGGAAGAGAGTGACCTGAATGGCTCTCATTTCTGGAAGTGTGTTGGGAAGGGGGAAATTCTAGGCTCTAGAAGGTAAAGGATAAGGAAGTTAGAGCAACGCAGAGAATTTCACCCACATCTTAAATTTTCCTTGGGTGAGTCATGGGTGGATACATTTAAAAGGTGCGTCTTTAGACCTTCTGGGCTGCAGAAATCATAAAGTCAGTAGACTACTTCATTTTTCAGGATCCCCTGTTTGGTGCACACATACACTGGCCTCAGAAAAAAGGTCAACATCTCCTGCAACCAACCACTCCTATGAGGGTCAGGAAAAGGGTTTAGAGCAGGTGAGAAGTTTGGGAAACTAGCAACTTTTGGTCTCCACCCAGAATCAACATGAATGAGCATCTCTGGAGCTGGGGCTGGATGCAAGCATTGTTTAAAAAGCCCTCCAGAGTATTCTAATGTGTAAGAGGGTTGAGATCGCTGGTCCAGAGCATCATGTGATCTGCTGTGTCTGTTCCCTTTACGGGCCCACATTGCTCTCTCTGACCACAGGAAACAAAGCAGAGCAGAGCAAGCTGCTTTTGTTGTTTCCTTTGAAGAAAAGATATCATTGAATTTTTCATCTGCTCTGTTTTCTCTGTTGTCGAGAACTTAACAAGCCCGAACACAGTCATCCTATGCCACCCCTTTGTCCCCCAAATGCTTCATCCTTGTTATTTAAAAAATTTCTTCTCATTTTTAGTTGCAAGGTAAACCATAGAACTTCCTTGGAAATTCCTGGTGAGATAGGTTTTCCATCAGCCCCTGCCCACCATTCCCACCTCCAGAAGCTGATGGACCTGGAGATAAACACATAGCTGGTCCTTAACATCAGTACAGTTCAGGCAGCCCCAGACCAGGGGCTACAACTTTCTTGAAGGATTTCAAGGAAAACCTAGAGCCACCCAGGGGCTACAACCAGTCTTGTGATAATGCTGTGAGTTTCACAGCATTTCAAACTGGCGCCCGTGTAGCTCACACAAAACCAGGTAGGTTGGTTACTAGGTGGTGTACCCAAGACTTAGCTTAATACTAAATACCATAGCACTTCCAAAGAGTCAAGGTGGCCACATTCTCAATGACACACTAGCCTAGGGAAATGATACAATTTCAAATCGTTTCTAATTTGTTTTGGGTGACTAAGTCAGGTTTTTGAATTTTATTTAAAACTATGCATTGGGGTGCCTGGGCAGCTCAGTCTGTTGAGCATCTGATTTTGGCTCAGATCATGATCTCACAGTTTGTGAGTTCAAGCCCCACATCGGGCTCCCTGCTGTCAGTCTGGAGCCTGCTTTGGATCTTCTGACTTCCTCTCTCTTCCCCTTCCCTGCTTGCGTGCTCCCTTGTGCTCTCTCTCTCTCTCTCTCAAAAATAAATAAAACATTAAGAAAAAGTATCTATGCATTTTCTACAGAAAGGCTGAATACCACTATTCCTTTCCAGAAAGGTAAATTTATTTTCCTAACCCAAGAGGTTTTTTTTTTTTTATTGTTTTAACATTTAGGCAATTTTGGGGGGCAATTTTCAAGGTATAAATTGGCAGTATTAAACCCTGGTGGTTCTATTATTTCTTGTGAAGCAATTTTAGAGAAGAAAGAAGGATGTTTTTCCTTTTAAAATAAAGAGGTAATATGTAAGAAAGAATGTTAAAGCTTGAGGAACAAAAAATCTGCTCTTACACTGAGCTAATATTGCCTAAAGTTACTGAAAGTCTGCTCCACTTTGCTTAATGGTTATAATGGAAATGATGAGAATCAGTCTTACCTCCAGGAATTAGCAGGAGAAAAACGGCAATCAAGAGAGAGGATGCCAGAAATGTATAGGAGTTCCTCATTGTGGCTGGTATCTCCACCTCAAATCAGTCAACATGAAAATCTGTGTTAGTTCTTCACCAACTCTATATATTGAGGGTACAAAGGATGTGGTTTTCTTCTTTCCAATTTCTAACTTGAGCATTAAGAAATGAAACACAACTGACAACAATGAATAATTGCTTCTTACCCTTGGGCATGCTTTCCTTTGCTAGGACTGCTAAGGCAAAGGATGGTAATTTTATATTGTGGATGGGGGTGAGAGGACCTTGTTGTCCTCTGAACATATTATACAAGGGGAAACTTTCTTTTTATTTATTTATTTAAACAATTTTTTTAAATGTTTATTTTTGACAGTGAGAGAGAGAGAGAGAGAGAGAGAGAGAGAGAGAGAGAGCATGAGTCGGGGAGGGGCAGAGAGAGAGGGAGACACAGAATCCAAAGCAGGCTCCAGGGTCTGAGCTGTCAGCACAGAGCCCAACGTGGGGCTTGAACTCACAGACTGTGAGATCATGACCTGAGCCGAATTTGGACATTCAACTGACTGAGCCATCCAGGTGCCCCTACAAGGAGAGACTTGAAAATGTCTCAGCAGAAATTTTGAGGATTTTAGTTTTCATCAATAGCAGAACTATCTTCTGTATCCACTAATGGCATCTGTTAAGACTTAAATTAGAGGTTGGAAAAGTGTCCTAAAAATTGGTCACCAATCATATTTTTTTCTAGTTATCTCCTTGGGTTATGTAAGGATTAATAGGCCAAGGCCAGGTAGAGGTGCATAAGGAAGTCTTATTTGTTGGGAAGTTCCTCCCTGCATTTTCCTTCCCCATTTTTTGGAGGATAATTTATTGTGCTCTTGTCTGAAGTCTGTGGCAGGTATGGAGACAGAGGGAGGTGGGGGGAGGAGGTGGTGGCTCTTTGCAGCCCTCTGTGCTTCTCCTGATTGCTTGATGATACAACTTCAGATATAAGAAAGATACTGAGTTTCTCCTTCCCTCTCTCCCTCTTTCTTTCTCTCTTTCCCCCCACCCTTCCTTTTCTCCCTCTCCCCCTTTCCCCTCCCTTTCTTCCTTCTTTCTGGATTTAGCTAAAGAAGGAAGATGGTAGACATGGCTATTTTGTTCTAATATATTAAAAAAAATTTTTTTAGTGTTTATTTATTTTTGAGAGAAAGAGACAGAGTGCACGTGGGGAAGGGCAGAGAGAGAGGGAGACACAGAATCTGAAGCAGGCTCCAGGCTCTGAGCTGTCAGCACAGAGCCCAATGTGGAGCTCGAATCATCAACCAGGAGATCATGATTTGAGCTGAAGTCAGACGCTTAACTGACTGAACCACCCAGGTGTCCCATTTTTGTTCTAATATTGAGGAATGTCTTTAAGACAGATGAACCTCAGTCCCTCAAGGAAGAATATTCTGTATTCTTTCTATTAGAAATATCTTATTCTTTTTTTCTGAGCTGAGGATGTGGTCTTTACTATAATACATATGTTCTTTCAGGATGTTTGGTGTTACACCAACCATCCCCAGCGTTAACATGCTGATAACTTCAGACCTGGTGGTTACTTTTTCAGAAATCACATGACCTTATTATAAGGGAGTCACACTGAGACCCCAATGTTTCCTTTTCCCCAGATAATACTAGTGCATTAAAGGTTCATCATGAAAGGTTATCATTTTCAGTAACAGCAATGGGATACCCAGCTTCTGGTTCTGGCAAGTAATTTTAGTTCAGACTTAAAAAAAAGCTGGGTCTTGATTGCCTATAGCTACAGAAAGTTTCCTAAAGCAAACAGTGACAATTCTGTTCTTTTTATGTGAATGTGGTTGCTATTCCCCCATTCGTGTTAACTTTTAAGAGCTTTACGAAATATAATTTACATACCATTAGGTTAACCCATTTAAAGTTTACAATTCAATGGTTTTGAGTCTATCTACTGAGTTGTGCAACCATCACCATAACTCATTCTAGCACATCTTCATCATCCCCAAAGAAGCTTTGAACCCATTAACAATCCTTTGAACCGATTACTCTCCTTCCTCCACACCCCTGCCCTAGACAACTACTATTCCAATTTCTGTCCCCATTGGTTTGCCTATTTGGGACATTTCACATACAAAGAACTGTAGGATATGTAGTCTTTTGTCACTTTAAAAAAAATGTTTATTTATTTTGAGAGAGAGAGAGAGAGAGAGAGAGAGAGAGAGAGAGAGAGAAGGTGAACATGAATGGGGAAGGAGTGGTGGGGGGGTGGAGACAGAGAGAGACAGAGAGAGAGGGAGACTGAATCGCAAGCAGGCTCCTCTCTGTCAGGGCAGAGCCCAATGCGGGGCTCAATCCCATGAACCGTGACCTTATGACCTGAGCCAAAATCCAGAGTCTGATGCCCACCCAACTGAGCCACCCAGGCACCCCTCTGACTTCTTTCACTTAGCACAATGGTTTTGAACTTCATATTGTAACATGTATCAGTATTTCATTCCTTTTTGTTACCAAATAATCTATCACATGGATATACCACATTTTATTCATCCACTCATCAATTGATGGATACTGGACTATTTCTACTTTTTACTTATTATGAACAATGCTGCTATAAACATTTAGGTATCCATTTGTGTATGGATATGTTATCATTTTTTTGGGTATATACCTATGAGTGAGATTACTGGGTTATATGGTAACTCTATGTTTAGCTGCTTGAGGAACTTCTCAACTGTTTTTCAAAGTAGCTGCACCATTTTACATTCCCCTCAACATTGTATGAAGGTTCCAATCTACAACACTGTAGAAGGTTTCTACATTATTGGCAGTACTTGTCGTTGTTGTTTGACAATTGCTATTAGAGTGGGTGTGAGGTAGTAACCACTGAGGTTTTGACTGTTGCTTCCTTAATAACAACGAGCTTCTTTTCATGTGCTTACTAGTCATTTATTTATTTTTTTTAGGAGAAATGTCTATTCAAATATTTTGCTTTAAACAAATTGGGTTGTCTTTTTATTATTGAATTTTAAGTGCTCTTTATATATCCTGGATATGACTCCCTTATAGAATATATGATTTGTTACTATTTCCTCCCAGTGGAGGGCTTGTCTTTTATTTTTCTTGATGGTGTTCTTTAAAGCACATTTTATTTTTTTTTTATTTATTTATTTTTCAACGTTTATTTATTTTTTTGGGGACAGAGAGAGACAGAGCATGAACGGGGGAGGGGCAGAGAGAGAGGGAGACACAGAATCGGAAACAAGCTCCAGGCTCTGAGCCATCAGCCCAGAGCCTGACGCGGGGCTCGAACTCACGGGCCGCGGGCCGCGAGATCGTGACCTGGCTGAAGTCGGACGCTTAACCGACTGCGCCACCCAGGCGCCCCTAAAGCACAAACATTTTAAATACTCACCAACCTCTTTTGTCTGGGTCTTTGTTGTCACATCTAAGAAATCACATCCTCTTTCACCTCAAAGCACAATTTACAGATAGAAGATTACTGATTAGACAGGAATATCTAACTCCTTTCACTCCCACCCTGAATGTGAAGTCTCATTTCCTCTCAGTGAGATTTTGCCTTTCTTATCTATTGGTGTCTTTATCAAAGGAACTGAATCAGTCCCCAGAATCATCAACCCAGAAATAATAAACACTCACAAATTATTCATCATTATCCCTCCTTTCTCAGATTCTGGTCTGTGTCACTTGCATGTTTTTTGGTCTATCACCATGACATTGACTTCTCTCAAGGTATTCGAAATTGTGCATGAGTCTCTTTTGGCACTTTCCCATTCTGCTGCATGACACTGGGTCTTCTATTTTTCATAGCTTAAGTATTTCTATAGCTTTGGTTACAGTAACTTTACCTTCCAGCTAGAAGACAGACAGGAGATGCAGTTTTGGGCAAGGAAAACAGTAACACAACCCAGAAAATAGCTCTGATTAAAATAGGTCTTGCTTATTTAATATGTTCTAATGAAAGACATGGATGAAGACACGTACTGACCTAACTGACAATCCACAATTGATTTTTAAAAAGTCACAGCATAGGATAGGTGTGTTATGCTAGGCTAGTCTAGGTTAACTTGAGTTCAGTTGGCCATTTAGTGATAAAATTATATTGGTGGTGGCTGATAGTTCTGGGTTTGAAAACCTGTAGTGGAGAACTCAGTCATCATTCAGATGGTCTTAGGTTTGTGAACTGACTGGTAATGAGACCAATGGAAGAAAACCAAGGCTCCTGGTACAGTGGGGCAGAGTAGAAGAGGCGCCAGGGTTAGTGGAAATGTGGCTTTCCCATTTCTGAGCATGTGCAAGCCAGCCTGAGGGTCTCACCTGCCTTTGAGGGCTCACCTACACTCCATTCTTTTCTTTCATTTGCCAAGCCCTCTTCTTGGCTCACTACCTTGCTCCCTTTTAAAAAAGTCAAGACCAGGAGAGTACAGAGTGTGATCAAGTTTGAATACACAGAAGAGGGAGCCAATTTTAGTTCTTTTCATCTTTTCATCATACCTCAAGCTCAGTTTCAAACAGCCGAGGGTCTTGGTATGATGGACCCTGTAAAAACAGAGGACAACAGAGTAGTGGCCAGTGTCACATTCTCATCATTGCACTGGGTTCAGCCCTTGCTTCCTGACATTTGACTGTCCCCACTTCCTCAGTGGCTCCTCCGAGTAACTGGTGCTCCCAGGCCCATCTTGCTAACATTTAGAAGCTGAAACAGCCACAAGGGAAAGCCTTTCCATAGAACATGGCATCAGATGCCCACATGCACCTTCTTTCCTTCTCTGCCACTCATGCTTTCTCATGGCCTTCATGCTTGTTATCTGGTTGGATGGACAAGGGGGAAGAACTTTTTTTTTTTTTAATGTTAATTTTTTTGAGAGAGAGAGAGAGAGAGCACAAGCAGGGGAGGGGCAGAGAGAGAGGGAGACACAGAATCTGAAGCAGGCTCCAGGCTCCAAGCTGTCAGCACAGAGCCCAACGAAGGGGCTGGAACCCATGAACCGTGAGATCATGACCTGAGCTGAAGTGGGACTCTTAACTGACTGAGCAACCCAGGTGCCCAAGTGCCCCAAGGAGGAAGAAAAACTCTTAAAGAGACTTTTAATCTTAATGAATGGACTCAAGTTAGAATCTGAGAAACATGTATCTGTGAGGCAGATCCTCTCAAGCTCTCTTGTGCACAAGCACACAGGAGAGCAATGAGCATGCCAGTATGTTGGACCCTGAAAGGGTAACCATGTTAAAGTCCTCACAGCCTCTTTGTGGTTTCTCTAGCAACATCACCTTACTGGCCACAGTGGCAGAGGTGTGAGGGAGATTCCCAACTTTATTCTAAGAATACAAACCCCTCACCTCTCCTATTGTTCTCCCCCTCCTTATAAAGATAAGGCTGGTAGGTCCTGAAGGAAACCTGGCTACTTCTACTACTTGCTCGAAACCAGAGCCCCAAATTCTCTAGCCTTCCTGTGACTATCTTTGCCACTGTCTGGATTAATTCCATCCCTTATTCAAAATTATTTGGGAAATACTTACTGAGGGCGTGTTATGCATGAGGTACTCTTCTAGGTGTTGGAAGGCACAGAAGTAAAAAGACAAAAATACCTATTTTGTGGAACTTTCATTCCAGTGAAGGAGGCAAAGAAACAAACACCATCTAAGTTTATCAGATGTAAATGATATGAAGAAAGAGGCAGTGGGGAAAATAAGTCAGGGGAGGGAGTTGCCTTTCACTACCCAGGATGCTGGATGGGGATTAGAGTCTGGGGAGGAGGGGTGACCTTGAATGAGAGGTCCCCTTGATAGTCCTAAGGCAGACAGTGTAGGGAGTCATGATGTAAGTAACGGGGGGATGGGGAATATGAGAGGAGAGCTCTAGGGCCCTCTCTTTACTTTTGAATTGGGGGGTGTGTGGATCCCCAGAGCTTTCTCTTAACTCTTGCTGGGGAAGTTCCTTATCAGCCCCCTTAGGACTAGTGTGAACCTTCTCTCTATTCACACTCTGCCTCTCAACCCTGCCTTCTCTAGTGCACTTTCTGCAGGGTAGCAGATAATCATTTTAAAAACAAGTCTGATCACATCACTCTCTGGCTTAAAAGACTTTCCCCTTTTCTTCCCTGTATAATTTGAACTTCTTACCATGGTTTACAATGCTTGGCTCCATGGTCCTCTGTCCTGTGTCCCCTTTTTCTCAAATCTCAAGAGAACTCTTTTTTCTTCCACTTGCTCCAAATGAGTTTTCCACAAAGACTCCTCTTACACAAGCTGTTCTTCCTGCCTGCAAACTCCTTGCCCTTTTCCTGCTTATTGCTGCATCTTCTCTATGATGACTTCCCTGACCTTCTCTGTTCTTGGTTATCTCTGTCACTGATGAGAAAAGAATCAGGGCTGTTCATTGATTTTGTCTCTCCCACTAGCCTGAGAGTGCCTTTAGGGCAGGACCTCAGTACTCTTTATCTTCCGAGGAAGAGAAAAGCAGACTCAGCCTCATAGTTGGACCCTGATTTTTCTTGCTGATCACAAATGTTCTCAAAGACCACCAATATCAGACAAGGCAAGAAAACTCAGGAGTCATGTTTGAGCAAAAGCAAAAAGCAAAACAACAACAACAAAAGCAAATGAAGTTGAGTATACCACAAAAGTGACCAAACACCCCAAGGTCACTGCTAATTCTTTAACAGAGTCTCTCTCCATTTTTTCCACCTCCTAGGTAAGTGAGATTAAGATGCCCCAGTCAGAGAATTGCCCCACTTCTTGACAACTCTCAGTTTAGAGCTAACTCGTATCCTCGAACCCTCCCCCAAACTGCCTGACACAAGCCCAAATCCTATGATAAGCTCCATCCAACACTCTCTTACTGAGCCACCGCGTGGGTGTGCAGGGTGTATGGGTCTCTTGCTGATCAAGTTTCAGTAAGCCCAGTTTGTTTTGACTGTAGGTGAGTTCACCACTTTGGATTGCCACGTCCTGCACGTTAGGACTTTTCTCACTATCTGTTTAATTGAATTGAATTTCAAGAGAGGAACCATCTGTAGCAACAGTGCTGGGTCACACCTGTGGTTCGTACCCATATTCTGGCATTAGCTGACCTTGGCTGTGAGGCCCTGTGTGCGGAAACCACTTTCAGGTGAAACTGACAAAATTCAAAAATGATTACTGGGAAAAAAAAACAGGAAAAAACATTGAGAAAAACCACCTGAAGGTGCTGAAGAACCCCTTCAAATGACTGCGGATCACAGCATGGATAGGAAATTGCCTTTTTAATGGAAAATATTTGGGATATAGGGTGGGCCCCAAGAAAATGTTTGCCCTCAATGTTTGCCCTTCTTGGAAAAAACAAGGACAACATAGTATTTATATGAGAGAATGGATGAAAGTAAGACATGAACCTAGTTTATTCAGATTTGACCAGTTCTTTCAAGGGCTTCCTCCTCCCGCGCCTGCTATTTTTTAATGTCTAACAGTCAAATACCAGTCATTTCCTATGGTTCAACCCAATGCAAAGGAACATGGGGTAACACTAATTTTATAGTAGCAAGTCACTTGTAATCATAGAGGACACATACTTTGCTTGACTATGCTTATGAAAAAGTCTGCAACAAAATATAGCCGAATATTAACAGTGATTGTGTGGGGTTGATAATATTAGAATGCTATTGTTACCTTTCCTGTTTTTCAAAATTTTAATGTTGCTATTTAGAGTGAAAAAATATTTTAAAATAATAAACGAAAATGGTCATGCATTTCACTTATTGGATAGGATCTGGTCTTTGCTTATAGAGATAAGTATCATATAGATATAAACATTAAAAGATACGATATAGATATTAAAAGATACAGATACGGTAAAAACTGTAAATATTATAACAACATGACACTGAATGTTCTGGCCCACTTTTTTCTCCAGCCCTTTTTCGTTTTGGACGTCAAAGTCATTTTCACAACCCTCCCCCCCCCCAACTCCCCAAAGTGCCTTGAGAAAGAGGTGCTCAGAATACTAAGAGGTCACCCTGAGCAGTTCTTTGTTTAAAGCTCCTACCCAGATTTCCAGCCCTTTGATTCAAGTCGTGTAGTGTCTTTTGTAAGGTGTAAGGGGGCATTTCATGTCCTCCTATAATCTCTCCCAGGATTCTGGAAAAACTGAAAGTGATCCAGAGGGAAATCCTATCTTCCCCCGCCACACTTTGCTTCGGGAAATTTGGCTATGACTACTGGTTTACCTTGAACACAGACGTGTGCTCCGTGTCAGGAAGAGAGGGTCAAAGCAGTGTAGAGGCTTGCTGCCTCTTCCTGCAGCTTTCTCGGTCTGTAATTAACATCTCCTGTGGGGCTCACACCCTTGACGGTGTTTTCTCATGATAATGTAGTACTCTGTATTCAGGTGAATTTTATCAAAAGCAAACATTCCTATTGTGTTTAGGTTTTTAAATTAGTTTTTCTGCCACAGGTCTAAATTGATTTCTCTCTCTGTTTTGAAATTTTTAGGGCAAACAGGAGACATATATGGAAATGCTTTTGTAATTAAAAATTTTTTTTTGACATTTATTCATTTTTGAAAGACAGAGCGCGAATGGGGGAGGGACAGAGAGAGGAGACACAGAATCCGAAGCAGGCTACAGGGTCTGAGCTGTCAGCACAGAGCTGACACGGGACTGGAACTCACCAACTGCGAGATCATGACCTGAGCTGAAGTCGGACACTTAACCCACTGAGCCACCCAGGAACCCCTAGAAATGCTTCTTTTTTTAAAGAGTAATGGTTCTCTATAGTGTCATAATAGCTCCTCAGAGCGCCTACTTAAAATGCAGGTTGTCTAGGCCCACTGCAGGGACCCTGGTTCAGAGTCCTAGAGGGGATCCTGGGAACCTTCATTTTAAGTAAACACCTCAGGTGATTCTGAGGCAGGTGGTCCCCAGAGAAGTTCTGAATTTATAAGGCTGTGACCAAGTGTTAAAAAGTAGTGAGTTATCCTACTTTAGCTCTTCATGCAGGCCTTTCTCGCAGAGGGCATTTTACCAGCGGCCATTTGATCATAGGTGTGAATAGATAGCTGGAGGACAGAGTGGTCAGAGGCTAAAGGGCTGGAGTGGGATGGCCCAAGGCTGCAATGCTCTTGGTAGGACACCCACGCCTGGCTCTGGGCCCCAAACAAACCTTCTGCTCCTTCTTTTGCATGAGGGACAATTCTCCACCCTCTGATTTGGCAGCTAGAATGTTGAGAGCCTGCTAAGATTGTTACAATTGAAAAAATGCCTTATTAGTTAACAAAGGTACCTGTGCAAATACAGGCACGGTTTCATCTTAACCCCTGAAAAAGAAAAAGTGACCTTTGGGGCGATTGGTTACATCCTGGGTATTCCGGCTGGACACAGAGACTAAGGGGAGACTTAGTTTCCCTCCTTCTACCTCCCTCCACCTAGCTCCTTCTAGGTAATTCCTGGGCATGGAGAGGTTCTAAATATGGCTGGAGAATTCACATTTCCCCCCATGTAAGCCTGAGTGATTTATAAAGAAATAAAACTCACTGCCTTAGTTTCGTGAGCCTCACGTTAGCTTAGCTCACCAAACCGGTCTGGTTCTGCACTGAACACGATGGTATACCTTAAACATAATAAAGTTACAGGTTTTTAGTGGCTTTTATTTATCTTTCTCTTTTCCCCCTTATTTGTTATTATACATACAGAAAACAAGGCAAGGCAGATGAGCTAAGATGGGGTGGGGCTATAAATTATATGTTGTAGCCCAACAACACGTGTTGACTAATGTCCCCAGGGGAAAGACAAATAGCAAATTCGTTAAGTTCACTTTTGCTTGTACTTCTAATTCCAGAGGCTGAAATCACAGCAAGACCTTTTTCCTGAGCCATTTACATATTATTTTATTTTTTTCTTTTTGTCTGTGCCATTATTCCACGACTATTTTTGGATGACTTCTGCAAAGGTGAATAAAACATAGCCCTTACCTTCAAAGAGCTAAGTAGTAGAAAGATACAGAAGACAGAGCTGTGGACAAATACACAAATGATCACAATGCTAGACAGTGTGCTGAGTGCCTTGGGAGTATAAACGAGGAATGCAAAGAATTCAGAGACACAGGAAATACTATTGGTAGAGAGCCCGGAAGTTCTTCAGGAAGAATGCAGATTTAATTGCTTATTTATTTCTGAGGGAGATTGAAAACAGCACAAAATTTCAGCAGGCGAGGCTGGAGAAGACTTCCAGTTCAGGTAGAGGTAAGTAAAAGGAAGACAGTCTGGGATCATGAGACTGACACAGGTTGCTTACAGAGAACTGGTAAACAGAGCTTAATGATTTATCACATTTAAATGCCTTTAGAATCTAGGCTTGAGACTTATCTACAAGCCAGTCTTTAAAATGAAAACTGTTGGCCATGTGATATTTTTAAAGCCCCAACTTGACTTGCTATTATTCTTTAATTGTTCAGGTTCAATTATTTTTTTATTTTTTTTAACATTTGTTTTATTTTTGAGACAGAGAGAGAGAGAGAGAGACAGTGTGAGCAGAGAAGGGCAGAGACAGAGGGAGATACAGAATCTGAAGCAGGATCCAGGCTCTGAGGTGTCAGCACAGAGCCCATTGCAGGGCTCGAACTCACAAGCTGTGAGGTCATGTCCCAAGCTGAAGTCAGATGGGTAATCAACTGATCTATCCAGGCGCCCCAGGTTCAGGTTTTTGTAGCTTCTACAATTTCCCATGGTATCTTCGGATAACAGTGTCTTGAATTTAAGCGATGCTTCTCTTCGCCAAGAATTCAAAGCACCTTTCTCTGTCTTTCCTATCTCTGGGAAGTAGGAAGCATCAGGCAATAGAGTTTCTTTTCTTAAAGCTCAAAAAAGAAAAGATTAAAGACTTAACCCTACATCACACAGAGCAGAGTGGGGAGAAATCCCATTCTCCTATTTCTGCCGTTCCTGTTCTGTTCATTTCCTTCTACAGGCTGCATTGTCTCAGTCTCAGGTTGGGCATTGTGTTATTCACATCAAAAATCTCACAACATTCCATGGCAAGATTATAATTTGGACTGGTAGTTTAGTAAGTTATATTAAAGAAAACAAATCAACAACCATACTACTACTAGTAAAAAAACTTATCTATGATTTTTTAGGCACTGGTTAGTTCCAGACATTGGTTCTAATGTTGACTATAATGTAAGATGGGTGTTATGATTCCCCATGTAGAGATAAGGAACATGAAGTTTAGATACGACAATTAATGTGCCCAGGTTCATATAACTAATAAATGGCAATGCAGTGTTCTTTATTTATTTATTTATTTCTATTTTAGAGAGAGCATGTGCAAGTGCAGGAGAGAGGCAGAGGGAAAGAGAGAATCTTTTTTTAATGTTTATTCATTTTGAGAGGAGAAAGTTGGGGGGAGGGGCAAAGAGAGAGGGAGAGAATCCTAAGCAGGTTCTGATCTTCAGTGATGTGCCGAGCTCGGGGCTCAATCCCAAGAACTTTGAGATCATGACTTGAGCTGAAATCAAGAGTCAGATGTTCAACCAACTGAGCCACCTGGGCGCTCTGGCAATGCAGTGTTCTAACCCAATTCTACATCATGTAAAAACCATAATCTTTGGGGTGCCTGGGTGACTTGGGAGTCTCACTTCGGCTCAGGTCATGGTCTCGCAGTTTGTAAGTTGGAGCTCCACATCGGGCTCTGTGCTGACAGCTCGGAGCCTGGAGCCTGCTTTGCATTCTGTGTCTCTCTGTCTCTTGGCCCCTCCCATGCTCATGCTCTGTCTCTCTCTGTCTCTCAATAATAAATAAATGTTAAAAAGAAAATTTAAAAAAATGGTAATATTTTCATTGTGAATTACTGTTTTCCTAAAGCAGTGACTCTTTAACATTTTTATTTTTTATTTTTGAAATACATAGACATTCGAGAATCTGATAAAGTATAGACACACATATGCACACAAATACTTGCATATTTTTGGGGGGAGATTCACAGACTTTTTCATGTCTATCCATGACCTTGAAGGAGCTCATGGATCCCACATTGTGAATCGCAGCTCTGAAGATACCATTGAACTGTAAGATATCACAGTGTGTGGTTAAGAACATGAACTCTGGGCTCAAATCCCAGCCCTAGCATAGATGACTTCAGTATATTTAATTAAGCTCTCTGTGCCTTAGTTTTCTTATATATAAGAATGGAGCTGATAACATTGATACATAAAAAAATTAAATGTTGGGGTGCCTGATTGGCTAAGTGTCCCACTCTTGATTTTAGCTCAGGTCATGATCTCATGGTTAATGGGATTGGGCTCTGCTCTGACAGCATGGACCATGCTTGGGGTTCTCTCTCTCTCTCTCTCTCTCTGTCTTCCCCCACTTGTGTGCATGTGCTCTCTCAAAATAAATAAATAAAAAACTTAAAAAATTAAATGTTAATATAAGTAAATCATTTAGAATGCTGCCATGTTTTATTGTAAGTTTTATTATTAAATGTTAGCAAATATATGTATATTTGGACTGGATTATTTTATAATGATATTTCTTTCTTCACTACCCCCACCACTGGAAAAAAGAGACTCGCGAACTCCTTCTGAAACCAAAAGTCTTGAGATCTATCTATCTGAGAGCTCTGACTAATCAGTGTATTTGTATGACTGAATGAGTCATCTATATACCCCCAACTTAGTGGCTTTGTTGATCATTCACTTAAAGGTTTTGCCCTATAGATCTGGCCTGAATTTAAGATTGTCACCAGATACAGTCAATGCTTTCTTATTTTACTGTAGACGTAAAAGGTACATTTTCATCTTAAAAAGTCAATATGCCTTTGAGGTAGCAAAGACAACTAGTAACATTAAAAACTATTGGAAATGAAATTTTGATTTCTTTTTCCCTTTTATACAATGTTAAACATAAACTAAAGCAACATAGAATTCGATTTTCTCATGAGTAAAACTAAAAAGCATGTGAAAATGTGTCTTACTTCCAAGTAAGGAGAATGAGGAGACACATGGAGATAGGGAAAGCGAAAGGAAAAGAATGTTCGTGGCCTCTGTTTCCCACATAGGGAGACCACTTTGTTTCAGGTATGGACATTAGCAATATATAATGAAACACAAGGATGTGGGTTTTTTTCTTTTTTTTTTTTTTATTTCTCTGCTATGCTGTTAAAGATTTTAGTGTTATGTTACTTGGAAACATAATCTTATTTTAGCGATGGTGTGGTTACTTATTTGTCTCACAGACAAAGTCATTTCCTTTGGGCTTAGCCCTCTTCTACCCTAAAGGGTAAGCTGTGGAGACTGATAGATTAAGAGCATGTGATAGAAAATTGCTCTCCTTTTGACCACTTCTTTCACTTTCAAATACGAGTTTATTTTAGAAAGCTGAGAATTCAAATCTATGTCAGAAATTGCCTTGAAATATCATCTTTAAACCTAAGGATAGATATTAGATACATTCATTGTTGAGGCTGCTGGCTGACCTCCAAGGAAAAACTGAAGCTAGAGTCTTAACTCACATCATTCAACCATAAAAGCACTAAATGAAGATACAGATAAATATTCGTATACGTGTAGAAATGAGAGACTTTGAAA
This sequence comes from Lynx rufus, assembly GCF_022079265.1. Taxonomy (NCBI): domain Eukaryota; kingdom Metazoa; phylum Chordata; class Mammalia; order Carnivora; family Felidae; genus Lynx; species Lynx rufus. The sequence goes on along the minus strand of NW_025814823.1, from coordinate 123,571,004 downwards.
TATGACATCAAGGAATTTAGAAATCAAAATGATTGATGGGCTTAATCGTAAAAAGTTAAAGCTTCTGCCCCTTAAAACATAAAACATAAAGTCAGATTGCACACATTTTCCATAGATGTAACATAAATGGGTATTTTCACAAAGCGAGAAGAAAAGATGAACACCTGAAAAGACAGATGATCAGAGAATTTGAACTAGTAATTTCCAGAGAAGATGTAAAAAAGGCTGCTATATTCCTACTCTATGGAGGAATGCGTTGGCACACAGCACAAATTATCGATAATAAAAATGCAATTTAAAACATTTGGGTACCATATTTGCCTGTTAAACTGCTAAAAATTAAAAAAAACGAAAAGAGTACTCTGTTGGAAATTCTGATGTGTTGACAGTTATTTCAAACTGTTACTATCTTTCTGGAAGGCAATACATGTAAGGGTTATTAAATTATGCATGATCTTTGACTCAACAGATCATTTCTCGGAATTAAAAAAATTGTGGAGGTGTGTAAAAATTTAGCCATAAGGAGTTCCATTGCCTTATCATTCTGTGACAAAGTAAAGTTGAAAGTAATCTAAATGCCCCCAAATAAGGAATTAAGTTCCTTAGTTTCTCATTGCTACTGTAACAAATTACCACAAACTTAGGGGCTAAAAAAACAATAGTGTATTATTTTACAGTTGTGTAGGTCACAAGTTTGATGTGGGTCCCGCTGGGCTAAAATCCAGGTGCAGCAAGGTTGCATTCCTTTCTGGAACCTCTAGATGAGCATCCATTTTCTCAACTTTTCTAGCTTCTAGAGGACACCTGTGGATCTTGGCTTGCAGCCCCCTTCCCGCTTCAAAGCCAGCAATGCCTGGGGGAGTCTTTTCTCACAGTGCATCACTTCGACATGGACTCTTCTGGACCAGTTGCCTCCACTTTGAAAGATGCCTGTGATTACATTGGGCCCACCCAGGTTGTCTCCCTATCTTAGGGTTGAGCTGATTAGCAACCTTGATCCCACTTGCAACCTCAATCCCCCTTTGCATTGTATACATGTTCACAGGCTCCAGGGATTGGGATGTGGGCAACTTTAGGTGGGTGGGGAGCGTTATTCTGCATGCCATAGTTTGTAAGTTATAATTCATCCCTACAACTGTTCTATGCAACTATTAAATAACATGCAAAGTGATCATAAATTGTTGCTGTATCAAGCAACTCTGTGGTGTCACCACAGATCCTCTTGCCTTGTGTCAGTTTGTGGATGTCAGCCACTTGTTCTTCAGCTACCCTGTGGAGACCCATTCTGTATGGTCTGGGACTGTCTTCACTGGGCACCACCTGACAGCACCTTGCCTCATGCCTGCTTTTGTTTCTTATGCCTGGGCTCCACCTCTGCTGCTGAGACTAGGATGCAGCATGACCCAGAAATACAGGGAGTTTAAGCCTTTTTGGGAAATCCATTGAATAGCAGGAGATGGAATCTAGCAGATGAATTCTCTTCTCCTCCTTCCTCCCATAGGGTATTCTTTGAAGCAGTAATTCTTACAGCTCTTGAAAGACTGAGCAATCAGTTGTTCTTGTTGCCAAGATGTTTTCTGCCCAGCTCTGCACCCTTGGACTGGTACTTCTCCTCAACACTCCTTTTCTCCCTCCACACACCCCCCACCCCCTCATCAAGTATTTTGATCTCTAAGAAAGTGGTAGCACATCATCTCTCCTCCCTGGAAGCTCTGGCCAAGAGAGCTGGGAGTGGTACCAGGAGTGGGGAGTGGCCTTGTAAACTGGACCATCACAAAATAGGATTGGGTTTTCACATATTTATCTCAATGGTGTATGTAAATGTTAAGACAAGGTTTACAATGAAAATACTGTTTATATAATTCATGTAAGCACACATTGATTAACCCCTCATGTATCTGTTGAAAACTTTCTGTTAGACTGTGTTCTGAGCTCCAAAAATGCAAAGATGAATGAAGACATGTTCTCTGCACTCAGGAACTTTGCCGTCCCAATGGGGACCTCTCCTCACATCACATACTTTCTCTCATAGTCCTTCAGTTCCTTCCATGTACCCAACCATTTAGCCATCCATTCATCTGTCCATTATCCATCCATCCACCTGGTATTTAATGAGGGAACTGTGTTCCAGGAATTGGAGTAGGCATGCAAAGTGGATTTTGCCTTGGTTAGCATGGTAGGATAAATATGGCACTTCCTGGGTATTTGAGGTGATGTGGGCTAATTTTCCTGACATATGGGATTGATACAGAATATGATTTTAATAAATACATTCAATACATATTTAATTGTTTCCTAAATTCTGGGCACTGTGCTAGTTGTGTGATAAATGCTGCCCCTCATGACCTTGATTTCTCAGGTAACTAAAAGTAGCTCAGTGTTTCAGGAACCTGAGTGTGGGAAGTAGTGGAAGATGAGGGTAGAGAGTTGGGAACTTTATGGAGCAATCTTAGACCACGGTAAATAAGTATGTGGACTAGGCCAGTGACAATGGAAAGTCAGCGAAGGGTTTTAATCAGGAGAGGCTCAGGATTCTGTCCTCATTCAAGTGAGGCCACTCTGGCACCACTGTGGGTAGTGGCAGTTCCAGAATGTTTGTATATAACAAGATTAATAAACAGCAATTTTGTGGAAGGTGGGGATTTGGAAGTTGTCTTGGAATGCTGTTTGCCTAGCAAGACCCAATTTTTACCTAGAATGAATGCTCACTGAGGAGGGGTTGCTAAATGGGAGAAGATAGTCACAAATTCATGTTTGGGGTGTGAGGCTGTTTCCAGCGATGGAGGAAGGAGGGAGGGAGTCAACAGACAGGGAGACTAGTTAGGAAATTGTTGTCCAGGTCAGAATTAACTGACACTGTGGGGATGGAATGGAGGGGACAGATAAAGGGGATTAAAATTAGTTTATTTAGTGATAAGGGGTGCCTGGATGGCTCAGCCAGTTAAGCATCAGCTCTTGATTTCTGCTCAGATTGTGATCTCACAGTTGTGAGATCAAGCCTCGTGTCGGGCTCTGTGCTGACAGTGTGGAGCCTGCTTGGGATTCTGTCTTCCTCTCTGTCTGCCCCTCCCCAGCTTGCACTCTCTCTGTCTCTCTCAAAATAAATAAACTTAAAAAAAATTAGTTTATTTAGTGGTAATGAGTTTTCCACAAAGGGCCAGGGCAGAGAGGCTGGGCTGGAGAGCAGCAGTACAATGGGCGCTTGCTTTGTTGCTGTTCTGTGGTACGGGGTTTGGGCGCCCCCATCCCCTGCCTCCCACCGAAGACGGACGTGTGGGAACAGGATTTCCCCAAAGTGGGGCAGGTGGGAGAGGGATAACTGTAACTTCTTTGATTTCTGAACGTTGTCATGAGAAGAGACTTTTAGGAAGTACCCACCACAACTTTCTGGCTGTTAATTCTGTCAGTTAGATGTGGTCTAGGGCTACAGGTTTCTACATCATGGGTTTTCTAGGTAATGAAGCTAACAGATATCCCTCCCCCTGTTCCCCAACCCCCAGCTCTGTGTCTCATGTGACCCTGCTAGATCAGTAACATCAGTAACCACCTTACTGCCATTTTATCTACTACTACCACTGGGACCGCCCCCCCCATTTCATTTCTTTCTTTTTAAAAACCCCTTTACTGAGGTATCTAATTTATATACCCACTTAAAGTATACAATTCATGTTGTCACAAAGGGCAAGCTCTCATTTTTTTAATGGCTGAGTAATATTCCACTGTATGTATATGTATATATACATATATATATTTGACTGTATGTGTATGTGTATATACATATATATATATGCCACATCTTCTTTATCCCAAACAAACATACAAAAAACAAAAGAAGAATCATAAATATGGAGAACACACTGATGGCTGCCAGAAGGGAGGGAATTGGGAAGATGGGTGAAATAGGCAAAGGGGATTAAGAGGTACAAACTTCTAACTATAAAACACATAAGTCATGGGGATGAAAATTACAGCATGGAGAATACAGTCAGTAGTAATATAATAATGTTGTTTGGTGACAGATGGTAATTACACTTATCCTGGTGAACATAATGTACAGGCTTGTCAGATCATCATGTTGCACACCTGAAACTAATATAACATTGTATGCTGACTATACTTCAATAAAAAATGTATAGTTCAATGGTTTTTGATATATAGCTATTAATTTTTTAAATTGTGATAATATATATATAACACAAAGTTTGCATTTTAACCATTTTAAGTGCACAGTTCAGTGGTATTAATTATATTCACAATGTTGTGCCCTATATATTTCCAAAATTTTTTAGTTGCTTTCAACAGAAACTGCAGGTCAGCCGAGAAGGCTGAGATCTGAGGGTTGATAGATACTCCCAAGGAGAGCTGGGGCTTGCTCGCCTGGAGTAAAGCATGATAGGAAGAGGTACTGGACATCATAGAAGGTGATCAGAAGAATTCAGGCAAATTTTAACATGAGTTGCTTAAGGGCTATGGGCCAGTTAGCTGACAGAGAGCCCTTTGGAACTATAGACACAAGGAGAGTTTGCACTAGCTAGCAGGTTTTCTCTGTGGACCTCACCATGAGAGATCTAAGAGGTAAGGCAGAAGACTGGGGAGAACCCCTCTTTGATGCCAGGAGCAGAGCAGTCACCACTGGGGTGGGAGGGGGGCGGGCAGGGCGCAAAACTTCACCAGGATGCTTTACTCCTATTTTCTTCACAAACACCCTAAGTTGCTGAGGAAAGGTCAGCAAATACTAACCCTCGGGGCACCGGTAAAGACACACTGTAGCCCTGAGAAGGGAAGGGAGAAAAACCAACACTCTATTTCTATTTCTTGGGAAGAGACAGGAAAAAAGTCATCTGCCACTAGGGGAGGGATACGATCACTGACATGGCCCCACAGCTGAGACCAAGGTATATCATGCCTGCCTAAGATGGGGGCTGAATATGGACATGAGAAAGTGTCTCCCCACTTCCCACCCCCAGGACATCAAGAACTGAGTAAAAAATAATAGCAGTCTACTACTGAGGGGAGGGGAGGAGACAAAAGTGAGGACAGAGAATCTCACTAAGGTTCAGGCTAAGGCTAAAGTGGAACAAAACATTGAGAAACACACTCTGGTAACCCAACCCCAGCCATAAGCACAAGGTCAGGCCAGAGGAATTTAAAGCCTGAGGAGTACCAGTGGTAACTAGCAACAATAAATACAAACCCAGGTTAACTCCTGACTAGATTGACTCATTTCCTCACAGTAAATGCCTAGAAAAGGAAGAGTTATCCACATATCCAGACATGAAACTATTTACCTCAGTGTCTTCTGTCTTGAAAATTATGACACTCACAAAGAAGCAAAGAAAAACATCACATGGTCAAGAGACAAAGCAATCAGTAGACTTGAACTCAGATATGCCTCAAATCATAAAGAGAACTTCAATAATTATGATGACTATGTTAAAGTCTCTAGCAGAAAAGATGGATGACAGGCATGGCCATATGAAGGATATCAGCAGAGACAGAGAAACTACAAGAAAGGACAAAATAGAAAGGCTAGCGATGAAAATCATGTTGAAAGACTAAAAACTTGGATGACTCATTAGGAGACTTTATTCAATAGGAAACATAAAGATAGGTCAGTAGGAATTGTCCAAACACAAGTACAAAGACTAGAAAGGAAGGAAGGAAGGAAGGGAAGAAGGAAGGAAAGAATGGAGAGAGAGAGAGGAGGGAAGGAAGGAAGGAAAGAAGAAAGAAAGAAAGGCATAAAGAAAGAAAGAAAGAAAAAACAAAGAAAAGAAGGAAGGAAGAAGGAAAGAAACCCAGAGGAGTTCATCTAAGAGTTGTGGGACACACTGAACTAACTAACCATCATGTAATTGGAATCCCAATAAGAAAAGAGGGACAAGGTGGCAGAAGAAATACTTAAAGAAATAATAGAGTGAGCCTTTTATCCCTCCTGAAAGAATGGAAGACTTCGCACTTTTCTTCGTTAGACTGAGATGACATTTGCAGTCTGATTCTTTCACTAATCTGGGCTACTTGGACGTAGTTGCCTCTTCAATTCTAGAAACTGAAGCAGTGGCAAAGAAGCACGGATGTCATGTGTTACCCCTGACACAGTGGGCACTCAGCAAATGTTAGCATTCTTTCCATATCTATCTAAAGTCTCCTCCAGATTACAGTCTTTGCCAGACACGGCCATGGCATTATAGCTGATTTCCTTTTTGTTAGGCCTGGGGGTGGGGGAGTGAGTGGAGATGGAAGAGAAAAGATCGACTCAGAGTGAGTCAGAGCCAGGATGGGCTGGAGCTGCCTGAGGCTTGTTTCCCAGGAGTGTAGGAAGTTAAACCTTTATTTATTAAAAAAAAATTTTTTTAGGGATGCTTGAGTGGCTCAGTCAATTAAGCATCTGACTTCGGCTCATGATCTCATGGTTCGTGAGTTTGAGCCCTGCGTAGGGCTCTGGGCTGACAGCTCAGAGCCTGGAGCCTGCTTCAGATTCTGTGTCTCCCTCTGTCTGCCCCTCCACTGCTTGCACTTTGTCTCTCACATTGTCTCAAAAATAAATAGGCATTAGAAAATTTTTTTAAATAAAAAAAATAAATAAGTTAAAAAAATTTTAAGTTTATTTATTTTGAGAGAGACAGAGAGAACAAGCAGAGGACAGGCAGAGAGAGAGAGAGAGACAGAGAGAGAATCCCAAGCAGCCTCCACACTGTCAGCACAGAACCCAATGTGGGGCTCGAACTCGCAAAGTGAGATTATGGCCTGAGCAGAAATCAAGAGTCAGATGCTTAACCAACTGAGCCACCCAGGCACCCTGGAGATTAGACCTTTAGAATCCCTCTCCTCAGCTTCTCTCAGCATCTGGAGACTAGGGACTTGAACTCAAGGCCACACACTTCTGCAGTATACCCTTGGCCAAAACAGATAGTGCTTCTCATTCCTCTGAGACCTAATTCAGTCTTTCCTCTGCCTCACAACAACCAAGTGCTATTTTGTTGTTGTTGTTAAAACATATACTTTAGTATATGATGGTATAAGATATAAATAAACCTACTTTTCAAAAGTCCTTGAATTGGCAAAATTTGATAATTAATTGGTGAAGGGGGCTGGATGATAGATATGTTCATATATGATGGGTTCACATATTATTCTCCATACTTTTGGACATTTAAAAATAGAGTCCTTGTTGGCTTTCCTTTGTTGTCTGTATTGAATTTTACCTTTGACAGAAGAGTGATCTTGTAATATATTCTTACCACTCATAGGGAGACGTATCCTTGAACTTGGCCAGTTTACCAACTATCACATATGAACATTGCAAAAGGATTTGGCTAATTACAATGAGTTACAATGTAAAAAAAGTATTTAAACTTGATTTTAGTATATTTGAATGCTTATTCTATTTTTATTTGGGCTTTTTTTTTTTTTTAGTTAAGTAGACTCCACACCCAATGTGGGATTTGAACTCATGACCCTGAGAGCAAGAATCTTGTGCTCTACAGGGGTGCCTGGTTGGCTTAGTCAGTTAAGCATCTGACTTCGACTCAGGTTTGTGAGTTGGAGCCCCACATAAGGCTCTGTGCTGACAGCTCAGAGCCTGGAACCTGCTTCAGATTCTGTTTCTCCCTCTCTTGCCCCTCCCCTGCTCACACTGTCTCTCTCTGTCTCTCAAAAAAAAAAATAAACATTAAAAAATTTTTTTAAATAAATAATCTGTGCTCTACAGACTGAGCCAGCCAGTTGTCCCTGTTTGGGCTTTTTTGAGTTATTTTACTGATAGTCTGTGAGATAGATGATTTTTTTGGGGGGAGGGGTTTGGGTGAATCTGAAGGAATGTAGAGGTTTTTTGTTTTGTTTTGTTTTTGTTTTTTACTTTTTACAGCATTCACAGATTGAAGCATAGATGTAGTTTTGTGGTTGTATACTGAACCACTTGAAAGCACAGCTTCTGGGCAGGGAGTGGTAGCTCCCCAGCTCTGTGAGTTCAACACATCCCGTCCTAGTAGAGTAAATGGTTTTCAGAGGCTGGAAACCACATCTTATGTTGTGGGAGAATAGAGCTAATTATTGGGGAGCTCCTGTGGGCACCAAGCAATTTGGGTTATGGTTTTTTCTTTGTCTACCAGGCCACTTTGTTAGATTAGATTTAATTATCTCTCAAGAGGTAGTTGAGGGTAAATGGAAGATGAGACCTTCTTAACTGACACCTGGAAAGGGATTTGGTGGGGTCCCAGGGGATGTCGGGTGAGGTGTAGAGGGACGCTGTGGATTGCAAGAGAGTGTGTGTACGTGTGTGCAGTAAGCTGACCATGTATTAACGCAAAAGCTTGATTAAGATGTCTTTAGTTAGAATGAAAACTTTGAACTAACCTGAGAAAATAATGAATGGGGTAGTTTTACTAAGATGTTCAGTAGGCACATCTCCAAAGCGGCACTATTTTTTAAGAGTAAGATGGAAGAGCAGTTATCATATGGCTGACCTGTAGGAAAGAGCTTGTCTTTAATAATAGCTACTATACATGCTGCTGTGATTATCTCTTGCAATTTTCTCAACTATCCACTTTACACATGGGGGAATCTGTTCCCTAATAAGGGACTTATTATTATTATTATTCCCTAATAAGGTGAAGGAACTTGACACAGCTAGTTAATTCTGTGCCTAGAATGCAAATCTGGGCAGACCCCAGAGCTCATTCTCTTATCCACTGTGCAACAGCAGTGTCTCTGCATAAGCATCTGTGCAATAGAGAGGAGTGTGCATAGGTGACGTATATGTGACAATAAAGTTTGTGCAAAGGTGATGTCTGTGCAAGAGCGCTTGTCTGTACAAAAGTGATGTCTGAGACTATCTCCTGAAATGAGAGAGCTGGTCAACTTAAGTTAGCCGTGTTTACAGTGGCGGGGAGAGCAGCAAAAAAATCTGGATTCTAGCCCTGACTCTCCCTGTCCCCGTGGATTGCCCCCACAGCAACGCATTTATCTTACCTGGCAGCTCCAGTTTCTATCTCTTAGGTAGGCGTATACTCACACTTGGAGGACTTGTACTACCTCTGAGGCTAAGCGAATGCCTTGCAAAATTAACTTGCAGAATATAGTTTTGGGCAAATATACAGTAGTCTACATTTTCTTTGTGACTTTGTCCTGGGCAAAGTGAGGGAACATCTGAGGAAGTGTGGAGGGGACCCTGCAGTCCAGGGGACAGGGAGGAACCTCTGGAAGGAGTGGCTGAGCACGTGCCTGAGGGGGACATGTCTGCCTTTTGCAGAAACTGGCCAGTAGACCGGCAGTTAGGAGGGTTTCCTGCAGATTGAAGATTCCAGGGCTTGATTACAGCTGAGTGACAGCATGTTGACGGAGATTCTGAGGCAGTGGTAATGGCGGATGTCTTGGGGTGATGGAGACACCTGGTGTTTGTTTTGAGGAAGACACATAACTTTTCAGTGCTTTGAATTCAAGTGTCCTTGTGGGGGGTGGGGGTGGGGGTGGGTGGGGGTGGGGAGCATTCCAAGGCGTGCCATCCCAGTTTCCTTCTTGGAACCACAGGGCTCCAGGGAACAATTGGAAAAGTTGTGGTCTATACTCAGCCTCCTTAACTGGTGGATTCTGGGCTTTCATGTTTGAAGTGACTGTGAGGCACGGGGATGGATGTGTACAGAGAGGGGCCATGGGCCTTACTGTTTCAGAGGCTCAAGGGCTAGAGACAGAGGTTTGAAGATGATGACATATCCTCCCATCATAGCCTCTATTTCCTGCAGAGGTGAGAGGGGCAGGGCAAGGCCTGAAGCAGGAGCATTTGAAATACTAATGGTTGGTGGCACAGCTTTTTCCAGGCTTGCTGGGTTTCTCTGATAGGATTTCATGCATCCATCCATAGGTTTGTTCATTTATTCAGTAATTTGTGGGATATTTACTGACTTCCTATGATGAGAAAGATGCTATACTAACATTTTGTGGGGCCGGAGTGGGTTCTAAGGTAAATCAGCAAGAGACCCTTGTTTTGAAGGAGTTTAGTAAGGGAGATAAGGTAAAAATATCAATACATAAACTACAAGGTAGAAAATGCTAAATGCCAAAAACTGGACATCACTAAAACACTATGGGGTTCTGGAAGAGGAAGGAATCATGTGACAACTGTGAAGGTTAGGTAAGGAATCATGGAGGAGAGGGTTGGATTTAGACGTGTGGAGATTGGAGAGAGAGGGCAAAAGGGTCCTCCTGGTGAAGGAAAGCTCATGCACAAATGCAGGGAGGCGGGAAAAGTGTTTTGCGAATAGCAAGCTGTTGAATTTGGCAGGAGCATGAGGTAACTGGGTGCAATTAGAAGGATTTCCTCTCACTGCCTCCCCTCCCTCCCCTGCCACGTTCCACACCTTTAAGAATACAGAAGAGAACATCAGGCCTAAATCTTGCCTCAATTAGTAGTACTGAAAAAGGAATTAGAGGGCCACCTGGGTGGCTCAGTCAGTTGTGACTCTTGTTATCAGCTCAGATCCTGATCTCACAGCCATGAGACGAAGCCCCACGTTTGGCTCTACTCTGGGCATGGAACCTGCTTGAGATCATCTACTCTTTCCCCAGTCATGCTCTCTCTTACTCTCTCCCTGAAAAGAAGAAGAAGAAGAAGAAGAAGAAGAAGAAGAAGAAGGAGAAGTAGTTAGGGATGAAAGCCATGTCTGTCCTGGAGTCTTTAGGATCCTACCAAGGAGAGAAGTCAGTCAAAACAACAACTTGAAGTCTGCCTTCCTTGATGGTTTCCCGAATGGATTCTGACAGCAATTCTGAAGAGGACTGGCTAAGCCACTCTCAGCACAGACACCACTGGCAAACCTGCCCTGCCAACTCTTCTGGATGTTGAAAGTCCTAGTTTCTTAAGCTAACTCCTTTCACAAACACTAGGAACATATAACAGTAAGTGAACTGTATCTTAGAGGGAGCACTGAAACAAAAACATTCCATTTTTGGGTCTAACACTGCCTTTATTCTGGCATGAGGAAGATCTTGGGTGTGTACCAGTTTAGAGTAAGGATGGGGAGAAACAGTATCCCCAAGATGGCTATCGCTAATGTATTTTCACAGGCTCTAGATGCTAATTTCCAGAAACTACGTATGTACTGCATGGCAGATGTTGAGAAACTTAATGAACATCTTTCAGAAAAAAACTCATCCAGTTTGTTGCATTTAATAGTACTTCATTCCTTTATTTTTTTAAAATGTTTATCTTGTGAGAGAGAGGGGGGTAGAGAGATAAAGAAAGGGAGAGGGAGAATCCCAAGCAGGCTCTGTGCTGACAGTGACATGGGGCTTGATCTCAAGAACTGTGATAGCATGACTTGAGCTAAAGTCAAGAGTTGGAGACTTAATCGACGGAGCCACCCAGGTGCTCCTAATTCCTTTATTTTAAAACATTTTTAAAATTTTGCAGGATTTTTTATTGCAGTAAAAAAATATACGTAACATAAAATTGACCATTATAACCATTTTTAAGCATGCGGTTCAGTGGTAATAAATACATTCACATTGTTGCGCAACCTTCACAAATATCCATTTTTAGAACTTTTTCCATCCTTCCAAATTGAAACTCCATACTCATCAAACCATAACTCCCCATTCCTCCCTCCCCCAGTCTCTGGAAGCCACCATTCTACTTTCTGTCTCTATGAATTTGACTACTTTAGGTACGTCATGTAAGTGGAATCACAGTCTTCATTCTTTCATAACTGGCTTATTTCACTTAGCATAATGTTTTCAATGTTTATCCATTTTTGTAGCTTGTGTCAGACTTTCCTTCCTCAACAATATTTCCTGTATGTATGCATCACATTTTGTTTCTCTGTTCCCCCACTGATGGCCGCTTGCTCTGCTTCTACCTTTTGGCTACTGTGAGTAATGCTGCTGTGAACATGAGTATGTGAGTATCTGTTTGACTCCCTGCTTTCAATTCTTTATGTGTATACCCAGAAATTACTGGGTCATATGATCATTCTATTTTTAACTTTTTGAGGAATCATCATACTGTTTTGCATCCTGGTTGTACCATTTTACATTCCACCAGTAGAGCCTAGGAGTTCTAATTTCTCTATGTCTTTGCCAATACTTGTTATTTTCTGCTTCTTTGATAGTAGCCATCTGAAGGGGTGTGAGGTGATATCTGATTTTGATATTTATTTGCGTTTTGAAAACAATTTTTTAATATGAAATTTCTATAAAGAATAAGGTCATGAAACTGGCTGAATGCTTTTTTACAATGTGACTCAAAAACTGTATACTCCAGGGGCTACTGGGTGGCCCAGTCGGTTGAGCATCTGACTCTTGATTTCGGCTCAGGTCGTGATCCCAGGGTCATGGGATTGAGCCCCACATCAGGCTCTGTACTGAGAATGGAGCCTGCTGAAGATTCTCTATCTTCCGTGCCCCTGTCCCCTGCTCATGTGTGCTCTCTCTCCTGCTCTCTCTCTCAAAAAAGTACATTCCAACAGATATTTTCATTAAGAATTAATCCTAAAGATTTTAAGCAAAGAAATAGCCCCTACATAGATCACACACTTCAATAAAACTGTGAAAAAAACTTTTAACCAAAAATGAGCATGCTTGATGTACTGTGTATGGCAGGTTGATACTTATCTTCCAGTAGTCAATCTACATCTCTGTCATCAAAATTAGGCTTGAAATGAGCATTTGGCCACTTAGCTAAAAGCTGTTCTTGTTAGGTGAGAGACGGAAGGAAAAGGAAAAGCATCAGACTTTCACCACCAATGGATATCCTAGTATCATCTGGCATTACTCACTCAACTCTTGACTTATTCGTGAGAAAGAAAATAATACAATAAATATTTCCTAAGCCTTAGAAATCTTGCAGTATCTTTGATCACATTCTTTAATTCATTCAATTACAAAACTTAAGGTCTTATTAATTAACTAAACAATTAAGTTCTTATTGCCTAGCTTTCATGACCATAACATTAACCTTGGGTGTTTCTAGAATTCAATTTCCCAGACCTCCATTTCTTGGAAATTTTGATTGTCTAAAACAGAAAGGACCCAAGAATCTGTATTTTTGTTAAACACTCATGTAATATATTACTTGTTCACCTCTGAAAATTGTTTTGATAATAGTTGCCAAAAGTATGCACATGTCTTAACTCATGGCTCAGTTAAAGAAAGGGTATTTTATTTTATTTTATTTTTAAATTTTTTTTAATGTTTTATTTATTTTTGAGAGGAAGACAGAGAGAGAGCAGGGGAGGGGCAGAGACAGAGGGAGACACAGAATCCAAAGCAGGCTCCAGGCTTTGACCTGTCAGCACACAGCCCAATGCTGGGTTCAAACTCCCAGCTGTGAGATCATGACCTGAACCGAAGTCATATGCTCAACTGAGTGAGCCACCCAGGTACCCCAAGAAAGGTATTTTAAGAAAGACAACAACAATTAAACATTTTAATGAGTTAAACATTTATTTTTTTAATTATGCTACTTTTTATGCTATCAAACATGCAATTAAGACATTAGTTTTTCAAATTATCATTGAATAATTGAACATAGAGAATTAAAAATCCTGAAATGACAGGAATGTAGAGTTGGAAAAAAGTTTAAATGCTCTGTATTTCATCTTCTGTTCATAGGATGTACCTGGTCACCTATGAATTGAAGGCTCTGATTGAGAATATTCTAAATAGCTGTGGAATGTATCACAAAATGTGATGACAATGAAAGCTACAGTGTGATCAATATTCAACAGTAACCAAAATGCACAAAATCAAATTCATCACCATTTTTCCTGTAGAGAAAGCATGAGACGGGGAAAAAAAAAGTAAATTAAAAAGTTTTAGGAAAGAAATAAAGTGTGCCACATTTAAAAAATGTTAAAAAAAAAGAAGTACATTAATGGAAAAGGTTGTGGAATCCAAATAAATCCTGTAGGTTAGTTAATAGTGATATAACAATGTTAATTTCTTAGTTTCTAGAAGTTTGCCAGGGTTCTATAAGGTATTAACCTTAGGAAAGACTGGATAAAAGATACAGAAAACTGATACTATCTCTTAAATTTTTCTGAAAATTTAAAGTTATTCTAAAATGAAAACTTTATTTAAAAGAGATCTTTTAAACTCCCCGGGTAGTATCACTGAAGACAATACCTTCATTGCTATAAATGTGATCATTGGTTGCACAAACTGAATCCATTTCTACGGTGGAGAAAGTCAGATGATATGCATGCAGAATATAGTTTGTATGTGAAACATGATGATAACAAAGCACTTCTCAATAGGAGGGGTTTGAACATGGAACATGATTCGGAGCCTGTGCACCACTTCCGGAAGCAGCTGGGTTTGGCTACTAGGGTCTGGCCCATGTCCTCTTCCCCTATCGGGTTGCTTGACTCTTCCTACATTCTGAGTCAGTTTTGACTCAGTCTTTGGGGATGCACCCAGATCTGAGAGAGGAGATAATGGAGACTGTCTTAATAGTTCTCTGGAAACAGAGGCCAATTTAGGGGCTTAAATGTGCAAAGATGTGTGAAAGCAAACACTTGTGAGAGAAAATGAGGGGGGGAGGTGGGGAGGTTGGACAAACCAGCCATCAGACGGCAAACTTTTTCAGAGTGAGGGGGACAGGAAGGGAGATTTGATGGGAGTGTTCTAGAATGCCCTGCCCTCCAAGGAAGATATTTGGAGGCTATCCTGGAGTTTATGAGACAAACTTGGCCATGAGAAGAGCTTCTTTCTAGATGAATGGGCCCATTTTGATGGATTTCAAACTGTAAAGGTTAGTTCAGTTTCTTGCATGACTATGCTCCCTGCAGATAGAGGTCTGCAAGGGTCAGGATCATGGCCACCTCAGAGATCTAGTGTTCTGCATCTGGGCTTTGGAATTACATCATAGTGATTGCTAGTCTGTCATTAGTAATTCTCAATTAAGTTCAATTAATTGATTCATACCTTTGCACAGTATGAAGCAAAATTATAGTGAGAGCTCACATACAAAATTAAATTTCAGAAACAAGAACTTCAGGGAAAGATACAAGTGTGGCCCCTAATTTTTTACAGGCATCTTACAGTTACTGTCTATATATGTTGTGCCTAGGTTATTGGCAACATGGATTTTGTGATCCTTTTGTGATGGTTTCTTCATACTTTTGAAGAGCAAATATTCACTATTGTGTACTTACTTCTTTTCCCTGCAGAAAGCACATGTATTTCCATAAGTTTTTCCATTGTTCGCACAGATTGGATCCCATTCTCTGGTGCAATAATCTTGCTCATCTGAATATGGTTTACATTGTGGCTGTTAAACATAGAGACACAATAGAATTTATCAGGGAAAGAATCTCTAAAATTTTCTTTAATCATCATATGAAATGCTACACATTGGGATGCCTGGGTGGCTCAGTTGGTTAAGTTTCAGACTCTTGATTTCAGCTCAGGTCATGATCAGAGCCCGTGCACCACTTTCGGAAGCAGCTCAGGATCCTCTCTCCCTCTCTTTCTGCCCCTCCCCTGCTTGCATGTGTACACTCTCTCTCCTCTCTCCCTCCAAATAAAGAAATAAACATAAAAAAGAAAGAAATGTTATGCATCAAAATAAAAAATTATAGTCTGTAGGTAGTTTTGAAAACAAACATCTATAACACTAACACCTATAAGAATGAAGACATGCCACTTAAAAAATAAGATATTAAAATGTCTTTACAAACGTGTAAACAAAGTTTACAAACTTTTTTTAAAAGGGCTTAGAACTGGCTGAATGTGGTTTTCTAATTTAGTGACCACCATCTTCACTTCCCTTCACGTCTTTCTCCTTCCAAACTCTAGAAGAAATCATGAAACTGAATTTTTCTATTTATCACTCCCCGTCTTTCTTGATAATTTCACTATGTATGTGTGTGTCTGTGTGTGGGTGTGTATAAACATATGAATATAAACGGAATTTGTTTAGTATTGACAGTATTGTAATTTACATAAATGAACAATATGTGTGCATGCTTATATCTGCTTAAATTTCTCTGTTTATTCATATACATAAATCTGTAGTTTAATTTTTCACCTCTATTTGATATTCCACTATATAATTCCACTATATATAATTATTTGATCCACCCTTAAAGTGCATATTTTGGTTATATATTTATTTGTGTCTTTAAAACCTTCGTTTTGCTAAAATGAACACTTCTACTGTCAATACCATTTGACCTTTCTCAGATGCTTGTATGACATATTTGTGCACATTAACTGAATTTTTGTGTAATGGGAGATGAACATTTTTGTGTTGTCTAGGTAATGGTTTTATGTGGCTGCTACGTTTCTATTTCTTGACTTCAGTGCAATAATGATACTTTTTTTTTTTTTTTTACTTTTTGAAAGATCTCCTTGTACATTTGTTTGATGAATTTTGCTATTAAAATTTATAATAAAATAAACTAATTATTTACTTTATTTTTTCCAACTTCCATCCTTTTTCACTTACCATACTTCTGGCTTCTGGCATAGGTGCCAAAGAAATTTCTGCAACCAACAAAGAGATGAAAAAATTAAAAATTAAGAAGAAGAGGAAGAGGAGAAGGGAAAAGAGAAGGAGAACAAGGAAAGAAGAAGGAGAAGGCGGAAGAGGAAGATGCAGAGGAAGTGGGGTGGGGAGGAGGAAGAAGCAGAATGTTCTGTGGTAAACAGAGCCCATCTCTCAATAGCAGACACCTATGTGAATTGCTACTCAACACCCAGCAAGTAATGAGGCAAGACTTTTGTGCCATTAGCAAAATAAAAAATCCACTGAACATTATCACATTTGGAAATTGTTTGAAATCCCCAATTATTCTCACTCTTTGAAAAATAATTTGATGTATAATTTTTAATAATCCCTGACACCCTTTTTTGAAGATAGCATTGTTTTCCCCCCAAGTTTTGTAGATGACACATCCAAGACCGAGAAGACAATGCGTTAGAGTATGTCACTTAAATATGAAGAAATCAGTTAGTGCTTAATTAATCAGTACTCTGACCTAAATGTGTGCATCTATCCAATAGAACACAGATGTCTTCTTCTGAAATTCATGGTCTATCCTGAGCTTTAAGAAAGATAACTTTTACCAGAGGAGTCAACATGTCTCTCCTTAAACAAAGGCCTATATTCAGGAACTCAGTGAGCGGTCAAGAAGTCAGGATATTAACCAACAGCAGACCCAGAAGAGATCATTCCTCCTCACAGTTTGTATTTATCAACCATGGAACTTGACATCCAAAAAGGGGGGGGAAAAAAAAGGATTTGGGTCATGGTCTTTAGTCATAGATGAATGAAGAGCGAACTTCTGCTGCCCATTCTAACCCATTATTCTGTCTTCACCTGTCCAAAATAGGAAGTGAGGAAAAACAATCCACTGATGCAATTTTTAAAAGACATTTGTAATGTGCCTTTTATCGCTTCATCAGTTTAGATGTTTCCAAAAAGCTCCTTCATTCCTAGATTACAGCGGTTATTTCCTGCACTTTTCTAAGATATGAAATATTTCACCTCGAATTGGAAAATATACTCACCAGAATAAAGAGGAAATGCCAAGGCAATGATGAAAATAGCTTTGATCCACGATGAGAAGAGAGACATTTTATCAATTCTGTGGAAGGAAACTTTGGCAGGTTTATAACACATGGCACAGGGATAAATTTCCTATTTCCAGATAAAAAGTTTCTGACTGACCCAGAAACCCCTCCCACCCACTGAATTCCTAATTAATTAATTAATTCTTAGATTCCTAATTAAGGTAGACCATGCATTCTCATTTTCCTTTGTCCAACTCTCATATTCAGTAGGACATATATGTGAAAAAAAGGCCTTCTAGAGACATGAGAGCAATCCCAAGAAAAATCCTCTTAGCACATTCAAGAAGGAGCTGCTTATTCCCAGATGCTTTGGCACAGCCCACAAGGAACCTGGCTGCCATTGAAAGGAAAAGGTACTTTGGAGTCTCAGTTTTTCCAGAGAACATGGAAATAGTTATTACAGGAAGGAGTGACCTGGAACAATCCTCACAGCAATGCTGTGGACCACGGCTACCTTTATACATGTCCTACCTCACTGACCGGAAGCAGAGAAGGCAGTGGAGAGAATAAGGCCCACATCTCGAGGGACTGTGTCTATTTTGCTCATCTTTTTTTTCTCAACCACTGCCACCCAGCAGAGGAGTCTCCCTTATGAGCCTATTGGTGAGGAGCCAGATGGGCTAAAACAGATGATCCCTAGTAGGTAAGACCTTGAAGTATTCTGTGTTCTGTGTCATAAAGATGTCCCAGTTGTTCCCTCAGCAAGAGGCTTGGGACAATTTGATCTTGATGAATACACAAGTATGAGGATGGGAAAAGGTAATAAGAATAATCATAGATACTAAGATAGAGAAAATACATGTAAGCTTTCCAAGCTATTGAGTTGGAAAGGACAGGAGAATCAAAGCCAGCAAAGACAAGAAGTTTTGTGAACCGTAATTTGATACTTGCGGTACTTGAGGGTACTTGACCCTCAGTATTTTGCAACACCAGAGCACATAGACTCAATTGGAGATTTATTTTAAATTTAGGCTCTCCTGAAAGTTTAAATTTAAGCTTTTTGTTTTGACATACTTACAGAGTCAATACAGTTGTAAGAAATGATACAGAGTTCTCCTACATTCTCTAACCAGTTTCTCCCAATGAAAGCATCTTGTGAAACTATAGTACAAATTTCCAGCCAGGAATTGGTATCAGCTGGAGACCTTTTATCGCTGTTTGATCTCACCGCCGAGAGTGTGAACCAACTGTTTGTACCCAAAGCCTGCGTGATGGTATGTTTGAAAAACTGCCAGAGGAGCAATGGTGTAGCCAGCTTTGGACCCTCGCCTAAAGGATAGGATGTGTATAGGAGGCACAGGAGAGACCGACTTCCTGTGTTAATCATTTCTCAATATATATTTGTATCCAATCATCACATTATACATCTTAAACTTACACAATGTTATATGTCAGTTCAATCGCAATAAATCTGGAAGAAAATAAAGAATATTCACAGGAATGAAACTGAGACCACATGGGGCAATGCCTTAAGTTATATAAATAAGGTAAGTGGGTAACATTGGAGGTTTTGAAGTAGGGTAAGATTTAATCAGCCATAGTCTTCCTAATTCACTAATCTCCTTCACAATCAGATTTCTGGAGTCTTGGCAATTGAAAGACTTGATTTCAGTTCCCATCTACCACTCAGTAATCATGACACAATATTTAGATTTCCTAATATACAACTTCTTTATTTTAAGTGTGGGAGTAACAATCCCTGTGTCTCAGATGTAAAGAATAAAATGTTAAAACAGTTTGCATTCAGAATTGGGTGTTAGGCTTGCCTTTGCCACCATAATCGAACCTGCCTTTCTTAAACAGTGGCAGGGACACCTGGGTGGCTGAGTCGGTTAAGCGTCCGACTTCGGCTCAGGTCATGATCTCACGGTCCGGGAGTTCGAGCCCCGCGTCGGGCTCTGTGCTGACAGCTCAGAGCCTGGAGCCTGCTTCAGATTCCGTGTCTCCCTCTCTCTCTGACCCTCCCCTGTTCATGCTCTGTCTCTCTCTGTCTCAAAAATAAATAAACATTAAAAAATTTTTTTTAAGCAGTGGCAAAAGGTAGGACTCAGAAAGGAAACTTCAAGTGTAGCACTGTTCAGTTCCAATTTAATGGAAGAACATAAAATCTGGCGAGTGCAGAAAGCGCTCCATTATTCTAGTTAAGTGAAAATTATTCTGACAGTGGCTCTTTGAATGATTGACATAGACACCATCAGAAGCTTCTGTGACAGATCAATTCTTCTGATGCAGGACATTTGAGGAAAAAGGAAACTGAAGCCTACAGTTGAAATTATTGTGAAGCCCTTCATGTCTCTTACACTAGACCTCTCCTCCTATATGTATTCATCTGCCGCTATTAAGAGCAGGAGAGACAGCCTGTAAATCCCAGAAGGCCACAAGACTTTTTTTTTTTTTTTTAAATTATCCAGTACAAGGGATGTTAGATGTGTGAGTTAAAAGTTCCAGTAAAAAAAAAAAATGAAGATATTATTCAACTTGCATCAGAGGTAAGGCAGGAAGGAGAAGACTGTATCTTTAACATAATAGAGATGTTAAGGGAGAAGGAAGGAATTAATGAGAAGTAAGAGCAGTTCTCAGTCTCCCAGTGCCACAGCCCTATAAATTGTGGGCAAAGAAATCCACTATTTTGGGCAATAACAGTGAGTTACCTGAATTTTACATAAATATGTAAAACACCAACTGAGACATGTACGTGAACTCCACCACCGGGTCGCTGAATAATGTTGTGTGTGTGTGTGTGTGTGTGTGTGTGTGTGTGTGTGTGTGTGTTTAAACTTCATACTGTTGAAAATAGAGTAACAAAAGTTCACATTTGCCCGTATTTCAAGGAAGACTGAATTCCTCCAGTTCACCTTCTGTCTCAGAAGAAACCGAAGGCATTTTGCAACCTATACCATACTTTAAAAGATGTCTCTGGCAATGATCAGTACAAATGTATCTGGGCCAGAGCATTCTAGTCTAACTTGTCCAGGACAGAAAACTCTTAAAATGTTAGGAGAATATTTGTTTTAATACCATGCTATTGTAATTCTAAGCCCTACATTCTTATAAGAATTTTATTTCTTTCTTTTTTTTTTTTAATGTTTATTTATTTTTGAGAAAGTCAGAGCACGAGCGGGAGAAGGGCAGAGAAAGAGGGAGACAAAGAATCCAAAGCAGGTTCCAGGCTCCGAGCTGTCAGCACAGAGCCTGACGTGGGGCTTGAACTCAGAGCCATGAGATTGTGACCTGAGTCAAAATCAAGTCACTCAACCAACTGAGCCACCCAGGAGCCTCAAAGCCAAAACTTTTAAAGAGAGGTGATGACCTTATTTGGCCTGTTGAACAATTTATATTCAGTTATAACAACATCTAACACAGGTGAATCATTAATTATAAAGATACCAAAAAAGTATTACTGAACAACATTTTACTTTAAGCACATTTGGGACATAATTTTCTTGTAGGGGTTCAGAAGTGCCATCAAACACTTGTAACTGTATAGAGCCACAACTTTGGGTTGTCACACCATGAAAGTTTATTTGATAAAATTCAGCAGGCCTAGAACTTTCAAG
This sequence comes from Lynx rufus, assembly GCF_022079265.1. Classification (NCBI taxonomy): domain Eukaryota; kingdom Metazoa; phylum Chordata; class Mammalia; order Carnivora; family Felidae; genus Lynx; species Lynx rufus. The sequence continues at coordinate 123,549,876 of NW_025814823.1, read as the reverse complement.
TCTATTGCTCCAAGCTTAAAAAATTGGGGGTGCCTGGGTGGCTCAGTCGGTTGAGCGTCAGACCTCAGCTCAGGTTATGATCTCATGGCTCATGAGTTCAAGCCCCGTGTGGGGCTCTGTGCTGACAGCTCTGGGCCTGGAGCCTGCTTTGGATTCTGTGTCTCTCTCTCTCTCTGCCCCTCCCCCATGCATGCTCTGTCTCTCTCTCTCAGAATAAATAAACATTAAAAAATTGGTCTTTTTATATTAGATATAGAAAATATACCGATAGAACTCAGTCCATGAAAGACTTAAGTTGCAGATGGCAGGGCCCCATCCAGCCCAAGTCTATCCATTCATCTTGGAGCCATTACATTAAAAAAAAAAGTAAAATCACAAATTATTTAAAGCATATTTAAGTGCTATACTCTCTTTTGCCTCTGAAATGTTGGCTTCACCTGTACCTTAAAAAACACAGCAACTCCTGCCCAAACCTCTGTACAGAAGCTGTATTTCTTTCAAATGTCAGCACTTCTTAGGACTAAAAGTGTCTGTCAATGTTTGCCTTACTATGGGTTCTTGCTAAAATTTTAGGTGCAGGACATTTGTCCTGGAGATTTTGATACAACGGAACAAGGATGATCTAGGTTATCTATACTTTTTATATGTGCCAAAATCAAGGGTGGAAAACGTTGCTTTAAGTAATGTAGTCTATGTTGTGCATAATTTCCCTTCCTCCATGTTGATAGACTCTAGAAAACTCAAATCAGACAAGGGTACATTCATGTTCCTTGAGTGTAAGGCCTTTATTAAGAATAACCAAATGGGCTTTGAATATTTTTAAATGGTTATTAATCTCCTGACAGAAGCACTAGGGGATTTTTCTCTAATTTTCATCCTGAGAATCTATTGGGTCTCCTGGAAGTAAAATACATGACAGTATGAGAGTTCCCATATGTGTGGGCCCTCAGAGTTTTTCTTAACTCAGACCTAGTTAACATTATCTCTAGCAATAAATAGGCCAATTATCCTTAGAGACCTCTTGCTAGGTGCCGGGTCCAGCAGTGGCTTTTGCCACTCAATTACAGTGGCTGTAATTCTCTACATCAGCCAGTCTTTTTGGGTTTCAGTCAGTGGTTTCCCTGTGATCTGTGACAGACCTAAGTTATTCATTTTCAGTTCATTCAGATTCTTTTCTTCTTGTGAAGATGTGGGTGACACCTTCCAAGCTCTTTACATGTTGGACCAGAATCCATCACTGATGCAATTTTTAAAAGGGTTTTGAAGCACTCTCTTTTGTTAACCTATTGAAAATGTCAGAGCTAAGCATTACAAAATGGAACCCTCCCCGCACCCCCCCGGTCATTCTCAAAGAATTCTGTAAAGAAACTCTTTAAAATGTTTATGACACACAGCCCCACTGTCTGTTTTTTTAATGGGCAGAAGACCTGGAACCAAAGACCATATCCTAGATCCTCCCCTTTGAGAAAGAACAGCTATAATTCCCTAACTTCTGAATTCCTTATTCTCCAATACAGAAGATTTTACCTTCTTTACCCTATCTCAGAAATCAGCAGAAAGTAACATGTTAACAGATATGTGTTGGCAAAGCTAGGGGATAATAATCCTTTATGCAGCATTTAAAAATGCATGTGATTTTGAATATTCAATTGATCCTTCAAAGAAGCAGGAAGAGATACTACTAGAAAGATCAGGCGTAGAGCAGTCTGGGAAGCCATCTTTTATATTTCATAATAGTGTAACATTAGATTCAGGAATACAGTTGACTGATTCACCATTTATATATAACGTGCAGTGCTCACCCCAACAAGTGCCTTCCTGAATGCCCATCACCCATTTAGCCCATCCCTGTCCACCTCCCCTCCAGCAACCCTCAGTTTGTTCTTATTGTTAAGAGTCTCTCTTATGGTTTACCTCCCTCTCTTTTTTTCTTTCGCCTATGTTTATCTGTTTTGTTTCTTAAATTCCACATATGTGTGAAAATCTTACAGTATTTGACTTTCTCTGGCTGATTTATTTTGCTTAGCGTAATAAACTCTAGTTCCATCCATGTCATTGCAAAGGGCAAGATTTCATTCTTTTTTATGGCTGAGTAGTATTCAGTTGTATATATGTATATACCACATCTTCTTTATCCATTTATCTATCAATGGGCATTTGGGCTCTTTCCATAATTTGGCTATTGTTGATAAGGGAAGCTATCTTACACACAAAAGTCACCATAACCTACCACAGATTGCCCATTCAGGAAGAAGAAAGGACAAAAGAAGACTGTGACTGTCTTGTTCACTCTTGCCTCATCAGCTAGCTCCACTATGTTGAGAAATCTCCTTTAAATATATTTGTGTAAGAAACTAGATGTAAGATAAACGATTATAGATAAGGCACTGGAGTACCTTTCATCCTGCCCAGATTGTGGGAACTTGCCTTATACAGATGGCATCAAATCTATTCATGCAGCATGCAGTAGGGGACAATTTGATCTGATAGGCACAGATGAATGGGGAGGGGAGAAAATAATGTGTAGTTATAGGTCCTATAACAGATATGTAGAATCTGTCCAAGCAAGTGTGTTGTGTAGGCTCAAAAGACCTAGGGCAAGAGAAAAAGAATTCTAGATCTGTAATTGCTAAGTATGACCAGATATGAGAATCACCTGAGGAGATTTATAATAATATCTGGGTTCCTTCCCTGAGATGGTGATTCAATTGTTCTACGTTAGACCCTGGGCATTGGTGGGGTTTTTTTTTTTTGGTGGTGGTGGTGGTGGGGGGCACTGGCATTTTTAAAAGTAACCAAGATAGGGCCACCTGGATGGCTCAGTTGGTTAAGCATCTGACTCTTGACTTTGGCTCAGGTCATGATCTCATGGTCTGTGCTGATAGTGCAGAGCCTGCTTGGGATTCTCTCTCCTCTCTCTCTGACTTTTCCTCTCTCTCTCAAAATAAATAAATAAACTTAAAAAAAGTGATCAAGATAAATGTACAGCTACAGTAGGGGTAACTGGGACTTTACTCCCACAATTTTCTACTATTCCAAACCAGAACTTTTATATTTCCTAGAAACATTTTATAAACTTTTCTGCAACTAGTTTTATTTACTTAATATCAGCTGAGCTAATTTTAATGTCATTTTATGCAAATCAGTTTATTTTGAAACACTGTATGATGCATAAAGTATTAATTAAAGGATATTTATTGATAGAAATTTACTAATTTCTCCCATGCTCAGAATGATCTAATTTTTTCAATTGCCTCTAGAAAGAAATAAAAATTCTTTAAATATCATTAAAATTGTACATACAACTGCCCCTGGACTAAATTTTCTGGTGCTTCTACAAGCTCCATGAAGTCCCAGAAAATATTTACTATATCAGAAAACGCATGCCCCTTACGGTTCAAAGCCTTTGCTCATATTATTTATTTGCCTGAAAATTTTTGTCCTCTTTTTTTTTGGTATGTGATAAAGAATTACTTTTCCTATTCTCCTTTCCTTCCCCACCCCTGTGTCTTTCTGTCCTTGTCTTCCCATGACCTCTTACTGGGAAATTATTTTTTATGGAACTGGCTCATTTGCTTCTTATTAACTGTGCCAAGACTCTAGGCTTACCATTTGCTCCCAGATAGCCCTTATTAGGCAGCCCTAATAGTTGAAAGTTGTAGAGTTCATACTGTATGAGGTAATCTCTAGGTGGCAGGTTAGGGACTAGGACTTCTCAGGGCAATGGTGATAGGGATAATGTAGAACAATGGATTGCACTGAGGTCTCTTCCAATCTTTGGGATTTTTCTAACATCTCTGTAATTTCAGTTATCCCGAAGAGAATTAATCAGGGAGTAGTGGTGTCAGTAGGGGGGACAGTACCATTCAGAAATAACTCAGGGGATATAATCTAGGCAGCTAAATATATTTACCTAATCCTGGACGATTTCCTATCTAAGGGGACTCTGGCTAAAACTTCTATCTCTATCGCTTGAAAATCAATGTTATTAGGTTTTCTGAAGTGTTCATAAACACCGAACTAAAATTTGTTATTTAAAAAAAATTTTCACCTATTTCTCTCATCCCAATTTTCCCACTTCAGGCAAACATCAATCGTTCTGTATATCCATGAGTGCAGGGTTTTTGTTTTTGTTTTAGTTTAGATTCCACATATAAGCGTGATCATACAGTATTTATCTTCTTTTGTTTTATTTCACTTAGCAAAATTCTTTCAAGTTCTATCCATGTTGTGGCAAATGGCAAGATTTCATTCCTTTTTATGGCTGAACAATATTGTTTAAAGAAGTTAATTTGAGAAATGTAACAGAACACCATGGGGAAAGGGAAGGGGAAAAAATAGTTTCAAACAGAGAGGGAGGCAAACCATAAGAGACTCTTAAATACAGAGAACAAACTGAGGGTTGATGGGGGTGTGTGGGGGAGAGGAGAAAATGGGCATTGAGGAGGGCACTTGTTGAGATGAGCACTGGATATTGTAAGCGATGAATCCTGGTAATCTACTCCCAAAGCCAAGAGCGCACTGTATACACTATATGTTAGTGAACTTAACAACAAATTATATTAAAAAAAAATGTTCCAGGGGCGCCTGGGTGGCGCAGTCGGTTAAGCGTCCGACTTCAGCCAGGTCACGATCTCGTGGTCAGTGAGTTCGAGCCCCGCGTCGGGCTCTGAGCTGATGGCTCAGAGCCTGGAGCCTGTTTCTGATTCTGTGTCTCCCTCTCTCTCTGCCCCTCCCCCGTTCATGCTCTGTCTCTCTCTGCCCCAAAAATAAATAAACGTTGAAAAAAAAAATTAAAAAAAAAAAATGTTCCAGTTACAATCACACATGAAAATAAAAAAAATGCTTCCTTCTCATGGACATGATTCAAACCATCATGGTTTTCTGTAATACTCAGGAGCACGTAAAGCTCTGATGGATTCTTTGGAAAATGCGGAAGGAAAGGGATTGTGAAAATATACACTCAGTGCTTAGAAAAAGAAGCATAGAAAGGAGAGACAATACTGGGGTAAGAAACACCAGGGAAATTGAGTTCAGCATAATTGTCACCAGAGAGAGTGTCACAGAGAACTTACAGAGATACACCAGGCAGTGCGAAGAAATGGTCTGTCCTTTTCCAGAGGTGACCTAAAAAGCAGGAGAAAACCTATGTAAGGAATCCCAGAGGAGAAAGTGTTCAAAATCTGGTTGAGTGCAGCGTTGGTGGTATAATGGTAAACATAGATGCCTTTCAAAATCTGGTTGGGTTGCCAAGAAACCTCAAGTAAATCTTACCAGGATCTTCCTCAATATCTAGTCCCCAATGTAGAGCTTTGTAAAGCCACAAAGCCCAAATGGATAGCAATTATCAGGATCAAGACAGAAGGATACAGGACAGAAAACTATCAGACTTTACAGACCTTAAGTAGGCAATGACATTACTTGATTTTGAGGCAGAGAAGGCTGGCTTTTATTCTCACAAGCACTCTTTTTTTCTGGTCAAAATGTGTGCTTTTCTAGAAGTGCTTTGAGCAAGCAAGTATGGTTTAAAGACAAGAAGGATAACTATCGAGTCTGGACATAGGCAGTTCCTGATCTTTTAAAAGATTTCGGGTGCATCTGGCTGGCTTATTTGGTGGAGCTTGTGACACTTGATCTCAGGGTTGTGAGTGTGAACCTACGTTAGGTGCAGAGTTTACTTAAACAAATATAAGAAAAATTAAAAAATCGATTTCAGCATGTGTAGGTGCTTAGATAAAACCCTCCTTTTGGGGGATCATGGTGGGCTCATGCATGATTTCTTATGTATTAGCCTACATGCTTTCTTTCTAATTTTTTAGACAGCATCATGACAACCTTAAAATAAATTATTCTTCATGATGTTTGCTTGTTGTAGCTTTATATGAAATGACTCCTCTTGTCCTTCCTATTTTGTTGAAAGCATCTAGGGTTTTTTTCATGCTTTTTACATATGGTAAAGAAAGTCAGCACACATGAAATCAGATCTGTATGTTCTTTGGATATTAAGGTTCAGAAATTTTTTTTTTTAATTTTTTTTTTCAACGTTTATTTATTTTTGGGACAGAGAGAGACAGAGCATGAACGGGGGAGGGGCAGAGAGAGAGAGGGAGACACAGAATCGGAAGCAGGCTCCAGGCTCTGAGCCATCAGCCCAGAGCCCGACACGGGGCTCGAACTCACGGACTGTGAGATCATGACCTGAGTTGAAGTCGGACGCTTAACCGACTGCGCCACCCAGGCGCCCCAAGGTTCAGAAAATTTTAAAATCAGTGTATTTCCTTTATATATTTTTAACAAATCTCCTGCTTTAGAAAACATAGGACATAAATAATTTTCTATGAAAACAATGATGCGATAGATAAAAAGGTTTAGCCATGCAGAACTTTCATGTCTCTTGTATATTTTTGCCATTTCACTCTGGCTTCCTAAGTGGCTGAAGAATGCCATGGATTCTTAAGAGATCTGTCTACAATTAAATGAGAACCAGTCTTTGTACACAGCTCTTATGAGAAAACTATATTGAAAAATGACTTCTATTTCCAGAAACATTATAGTCATTCAGAAAGCGATACAAAAGAGTTTTGTAGTAATGAATGCTATAGATTATTGAAGTTCTGTTTTATGTTAATCACTAATATAAAGCCATGAATCACTTTATCTCAGGGTAGGAAAGTAGTGCTCTGTTACCTTTCCGTTGTATTATTTTGTTATGGAAACTGGTCTGGATCGCCCAGTGGAAGGACCAAGTGGCAATCGGAATTCTTGGAAGGCAGAAGGTTTATTTTACACTGGCGGGCTCAGAGGACATTGCTTTCCAGAGGCCTGAGTCCCCAGCATAAGCAGAGGGGACAATTTATAGTTGTTCTTGCGTGGCAAGTGGGGTGGGAAGAAAAACCTAGAAGGGGAGTCTTCAGGCAGGGACTGGAATTCCCCTATCAGTCCTGTCGGCCATCTTGTAACATATTTTTCCCTGTCACTTTGCCTTTAAGAAGGGGTAGTGCCAAAAAAAAAAAAAAAGTAATGTTTTTTTAATTTAATGTTTGTTTATTTCGAGAGACAGAGCGTGAGCAAGGGAGGAGCAGAAGGAAGGAGACAGAATCTGGAGCAGGCTCCAGGCTCTGAACTATCAGCACAGATCCCAACGTGGGGCTCGAACCCACAAACTGTGCTCATGACCTGAGCCGAAGTTGGGCACTTAACTGACTGGGCCACCCAGGCGCCCCTTAAATGTTTTTTTTAAACAAAGGTAGGGAAATTCTTGTTAATTAATATGTAATAAGTTAATGTAAGAAATAAATCAAATGAAATTAATTGATGTAATGAAACTGTGCTGAGCCTTTTGAGACTTGTTATTTCTCTTAGTCTTCATTCATATGTGTATTAGGTTAAATAAAAACTGTTTTCTTAAATAATGAAGAGTTGAGTCTTAACGATTTTAAATATACTAAATGTGGCGAATTAGCTTAGGAATTCCCTGAACCTGCACTGATGGGTTAACAAGGCATAAAGAACTACAAAGCCATAGGATGCTCACACCCAAGTTTGCGTAAACAAGATTAGGTAAATAGGTATGGAGAGGGCGGGGCAAAGGCCCCAGTATAGAACAAATGTATATAAGGTAAACAAGATTAGGTATTCAGAGCGGAAATGCCCCCCAACTTAGTACTATAGCAGAAAGCTGCTTTCACAGGAAGGAAGGACCAAATTAGATAAACAGGTAAATAGGGCTATAGACCACTGCAGGGCAAAGTTGACTAGAGTGGAGCTAATTAACAAAAGAAAGGTGCCTTGTTGACCCTGAGGTAGCTTGCTCAGTCTTGTCCCCTAGAGCAGTTTAGGGAAATAGAGGTGGTGTCTCTTATCTGCTGTAAAAACCTTCTGCCCACCAGTGCCAGGATTTTGCTTTCATTAACCCCAACCCCTAACCCCGCATATTTTCAAAACCCCCTTTCTCTCACATCCATGAGTTAATGTTCACGTTTCATTGTCTCTTTGTGCACGTCCATCACTATGTTTGTAAGCCTTCTGATCCTAATAAAAATGGAGCAAGGACCCTTAATTGGGGCTCTTGTCTTCTCCCGGACATTAGCCATCTCTCGAATTTTAATCCTGCGTCCTGCTTTCTTGCTAGAAAAGAAAGAACTCTAGACCCAGAGTCCACTACAACTAAAACATTCTATTCTGGTATGAAAGATAATTTTCTTTTTTTTTTTTTTCAACGTTTATTTATTTTTTGGGACAGAGAGAGACAGAGCATGAACGGGGGAGGGGCAGAGAGAGAGGGAGACACAGAATCGGAAACAGGCTCCAGGCTCTGAGCCATCAGCCCAGAGCCCGACGCGGGGCTCAAACTCACAGACCGCGAGATCGTGACCTGGCTGAAATCGGACGCTTAACCGACTGCACCACCCAGGCGCCCCTGAAAGATAATTTTCTTAGCATGACTCCTCCTATGAAGTTAAGGAGCAGAAAGGCTTCCCAGAATGAGATTCCAGGTTGATCAGCTGAATGCCTTTGCCTTAACAGGGAAATTATGCCAGAGTGTGCATACAGGAGCAGAAGAAAGATTCGTATAGAGCCTCTTTAATGAATATTTTTTAATTTAAGGAGGTTTTTATCCCCCCACTTTAGTGATTCAGATAAATACTTCAATGATCTCTTTTATGCCATTTTAATTTTCTTTTTTCCCTTATCTTAATCTGAAATGGCATTTTTCTTCAGAACCCCAACACTTCTTGTACAAACCCAAAAGGCATAATCATCAAACTTGCCTTTAGATCCACACATACTACTTCACTTCCTACAAACTGGATTCCGCTTAGCTGGGCCTACAAAGCCATTTCTTCATTCCCCAGCTGGCCTCTGTCTATCTTTCTGGCCTACCAGAACCTTTCAGGGTACAAGATCTCAGAACATTCACTGTGTTATAGCGTTCTAAGATATGGGGAAGGTAGAAGTATTCAGTCTTCTATTTTCCAAATTTTCTGCAGTCCAGATATTATGGAGACAAGCTGAATCTGGGTGTGGGTGGCAAGCAAGAGGCTAAGGTTTTCTCAGCTCTGCTTCAAGCAGAGCAGACTATATTTTGTTTGTGTATTATTAAAAAGTTTTTTAAAGTTAATTAATTAATTAATTTACTTGTGGGGGGAGAGCATGAGTGGGGGAGGGGCAGAGAGAATTCCAAGCAAGCTCTGTACTGTCAGTACAGAGCCCAACACAGGCTTGAACCCATGAACCTTGAGATCATGGCCTGGGTCGAAATCAAGAGCTGGATCCTTAACCATCTGAGCCACCCAGGTGCCCTGCTTTGTTTATTTTAAAAAATATGAATCTAGGGGCACCTGGGTGGCTCAGTTGGTTGAGCATCTGACAATTGATTGTGGTTCAGGTCATGATCCCAGGGTTGTGGGATTGAGCCCCGCATTGGGCTCTGAGCTGAGTGTAGAGCCTGCTTAAGATTCTCTCTCTCTCTCTCTCTCTCTCTCTCTCTCTCTCTCCCCTCTGCTCCTCTCCCCTGATCATGCTATCTGTCTCTAAAAATAAAATAGAATAAAAATATTAATCTAGTGTGTGGCTTCCAAAGTTGGATGCTTAAAGATGGTCCAACAGAGACACAAGATTTGGGAAAGTCTAGAAAATAAACAGTACCAGAAATCACAAGTAACTCTGGAACTGACTTTATTTGTTATGGAACAAACTTGAAAATTATGTAAGATCCATCATATCTGCAAGACTCTTGCTGACCTCAGTGGAACTTCCAAGGAAATCCATGGTTTAAAGAGAATTGAAAGTAGGTTTTGAGGTTCCAGGTAATGTGGTTGCTGTCAATGCTTAGCATTTCCCTTCATGGTACAGATTTAGTTTTCCATTATTTATCCTGAAAACAAGGTAATGGAAGACATCAAGGATCAAGAAATTGTGGCACCAACATAGAAAGAAAATGGGATTATTTAAAAATAACATGGGAGGAACCTCCACACTGGTTTCCAGAATGACTGCACTGGTTTGCACTCCCACCAACAGTGCAAGAGGGTTTGCTTTTCTCCATATCCTCACCAGCATCTGTTGTTTCCTGAGTTGTTAATTTTAGCCACTCTGACTGGTGTGAGGTGGTATCTCAGTGTGGTTTTGATTTGTATTTCTCTGATGATGAGTGATGTTGAGCATCTTTTCATGTGTCTATTAGCCATCTGGATGTCTTCTTCGGAAAAGTGTCTATTGATGTCTTCTGCCCATTTCTTCACTGGATTATTTGTTTTTCAGATACTGAGTTTGGTTAAGTTCTTTATAGGTTTTGCATACTAACAGTGTGGAGGTTCCTCAAAAAAATAAAAATAAAACTACGCTACAATCCAGCAATAGCACTACTAGGAATTTACCCAAAGGATACAGGATTGCTGATCCATAGGGGCACATGTACCCCAATGTTTATAGCAGTGTTTTCAACAATAGCGAAATTATGGAAAGGGCCTAAATATCCATCAACTGATGAATGGATAAAGAAGATGTGGTTTATATATACAATGGAATACTATTGGGCAATGAGAAAGAATGAATTCCTGCCATTTGCAGCAACGTGGGTGGAAGTGGAAGGTATTATACTAAGTGAAGTAAGTTAGTCAGAGAAAGACAGGTATTATATGGTTTCACTCATATATGGATCTTGAGAAACTTAACAGAAGACCATGGGAGAAGGGAAGGGGAAAAAATAGTTACAAACAGAGAGGAAGGGAGGCAAACCATAAGAGACTCTTAAATACAGAGAACAACCTGAGGGTTGATGAGGGGTGGTGGGGCAGAGGGGAATATGGGTGATGGGCATTGAGGAGGGCACTTGGAATGAGCACTGGGTGTTGTATGTAAGCAATGAACCACGGGAATCTACCCCCAAAACCAAGTGCACACTTTACACACTGTATGTTAGCCGATTTGACAATAAATTATAATTTTTAAAAAAGAAAAAAAAAATCACATGGGTAAAAGCACCTGTAGTCTTGGGCTTGCCTGTTTCACACTGACCAGCTTTGAGAATTGTGACTTTCTGCCACTACTTTCTTGGCTCAGATCTAGGTGCCTTATATATAAAGTGAGAGAATGGGTATCTGATGTTGTTTCCAGCTCTAACTTTTATGGCTACAGGGCACACTTACCTTTAACATTCATTTATTTCTGCAGTAATGGTTTATTGAGCTCTTAATATAATACTGGCACTATCAAAAACAAGAGAGGTATAATTTTTACCTCCTCACTACCTTAAGAGGTGAGCAGTCATTAATTTTGAAAGCGGAGACGTCTAACTCTTTCTTAGTCACACATTCTAATTTTAAGCAGCCTTATAATCATCTTATTTCTTGTGGATGGACAGGAGTTCAATTCTTCAATGTTCGCATGGCTCACCAAATCCAATCTTTCAAGTTGTTACTTAAATTTAAAATACATTTTAATGGTCAATACTAAGTAATCTATAGGACTCACAGCCCTTCTTATCCTCTGATGCATTTTGTTTGCTGTCATCTACTGCAAAATCGAAAACCCCATGGAAGCAGGAAGCAGGAGGCAATGCTGTGTGTTTCGCTCACCAACTTACCTCCATGTGAGCAATTCCTGGTACACAGTGGATGTTTAATAAATATCTGGTAAATGAATGATTCAATAATAAATTTATTTCTACTTAAAAATCTGAATGTATCACATTCTTTCAGAAAATGATTGAATTTATTGTTCAAAGGTTAAGTACCTTTTATGTTTTCTTTGGACAAACACCCAAGGCACTACTGAGAGAAAACTACAGAGACACATGGAAAAATGTTCTTGTATTCCCTGTGGATCAGAGTGATAGTTCCTGATACAAATAAACAGGAAGTCATCTTACCTTTTGGCTTCATTAAATACACAGAGGTTACCATAGGTTTTTCCATCAGAACCACAGACTGGTTTGTAGATAGACTGACATTTTGTATTTCCATTTGGGTTCTTGCTGCTGGTACTGCCAGTCTGCAGTCATGTGAAAGACCATGCAGTAAACACAGGGAACTCAATTTAATTCTGATATTGTGATAAGACAATAGTCATTGCTCATTAGTTATTGATGAAGCATTGCACTAAACCTATCATTTTATTAATCCCTTTTTTTAAATTTAAACTGCACAACAATTCTGAAAGAAGGGTAGATTTTGCTCCATTGTATAATTGCAGGCATACAGTGCATTTAAGTGACAAGTCCAAGACCAGATATAGATTAAATACCCAAGTTGGGGTTCAGAACCTGAATGATGTGACTGCAGAGCCCTTGCTCTTATTAATGTCACACTGCCTCCACTTTAATGCTTTGTAGACAAGCCTTCTCCTGCCCAAGAAAACAACAATTCTGGAAAAGTCATAGTGGCAAACACAAAACACATGTGATCATCGTTTATTGAAACTTTCTTTTTCTTTGACCCATGAAAGCAAATGAGGCAGGAGGTAGGACTGTGCAGAGTGGAACTAAGTCCTACCTGAAGCACTTCCTTGGAATCAAGTTATAGAAGGACAGAAGTCTGTGAACGGAAAGGAGTTTTGACAGCAGATGAGAACAGAGACACTAAGTGAAACTGTGAGGATCTTCAGTAGGTGGCTCAGTCTTCTCAGGACCAAGGAAGATGAACAAGTAGTTCAGTCTTTTCCATTGGTTGAGACTCCACTACCATTTTCATACCAATTGAGAAAGTTTAAGTGACAATGTAAACGCCCAGAAACACGCTGGTGGTGGCAGTAAGGTCTGAATGGCAGGGGTGTCCTTGGAAGATTACTACTTCATGCCAGCCTAGATGTAAAAACCAAGAGGGACAGGCGATTTTCATTTGCAAGAGTGCTGAGTAACGACAACTTATGATGTAAAAAATGAAGTTCCCATTAAGATAATGAGATTGAAGAAGTGTTCTACAAAACTGTTTTGGATGTACTGAGTGTTCAGGGTCAGGGTTAAATGGAATTAGGAGGAAGACAGTTGGGAGAGAGAGAGACTGGCAAGGCTTCACGGCAGGACTCAAAGGGAGTATAGGAGTCATGGATGTGCACCTGATTACAATGATGTCTCCCGTACATCATTTATTCACCTATCTGAGAAACAGTTCAAAAGAACCTATTATATGCCTGTCTTATACTAGAATCGGGGTATACAGATATTTTTTAAAAAAGGTATTTTCTTTAAGGAGTTCATGTGCTGACTGAACATAATGAAGATCAATTACAAAGCAATATGGTATATTCTATGATAAAGGCTATCATTGGTATTAGAAATACATTTGTGGAAAATCAGAGGATTCTGTAAAACATGGATGTGTGACTAAGAGTGCCATGAAATGTCCAATCATACACGGACATGGGATCCAATCATTAAAAAAAATCCTTTAGGCCATGCTCAGGAGTTTGGGTCTTATCTTCTAGAGAGTATGGTGCTACTGAAGAATTTCGAGCAGGGGAGTAATAGATCGGGTCAGATTTGTGATTTAGAAATAAACACCACTTGAGTGGCTTGTAGATTATGGATGGGATGGAAATGGGCATGAATGTTAAATCTGGCAAGGGTAGGGACTCCGTTCACAAAGGTCTGATCTAGTCCAGTATAGGTAGAAAGGCTGGAGTGGAAGACAGAAGAAAGGAATGAGAAATGGAATGGAAGAGCATGACACTCATTAATGACCATAGGTATGAAAATAACCACCCCCAGATTCCTTCGCATTTTGTTGAATCAGTGTCATCACAAAGTGTGGGTCTTTAGTAGAGTATATTCTGTTAACAATTTCAAGTCTTGGAAAATGGAATAGTTGAGGTAGGTTGACCAAGGGGGAAAAAAAAAGAGATTAACACCAACCTGAATCTCCATTATATTGGTATTCAAAGGGTTGCCTGCATTTTTTCTTTCTTCTTGATTGTAAAAAGGCCTTGATTTCCCTTGTTGGCTAGACAATCCTGGTCTTCCTTGGTGGTTAGATGACCCTGGCTTTCCTTGCTGGCTAGATGACCCTGGACCCCCTTGCTGGCTGGAAGACCCTGGCTTCCTTTGCTGGCTAGATGATCCTGAAACTCCTTGCTGGCTAGATAACCCTGAGCCCCCTTGTTGGCTAGAAGATCCTGGTTTTCCTTGTTCATTAGAAGCTTCTGAATTCCCTTTTGGATTAGAGTCTCCTGAATTCCCTTGCAGTCTTCCAGGCTGATTGAAAACTCCTGGCCTTCCTTGCTGATTAAAATCCCCTGGTTTCCCTGGCTGGTTAGAATACCCTGGTCGTCCTTGGAGACCAGATATTGCTTGTTTTCCTTGGGTGTTGCCTCCTTGCTTATTAAATTCCTTTTGTTCTCCTTGATGGTTAGCTTCATGCTTTCTCTGTCGAATAAATGCAGGTTCTGAACCCTCTTCTGGTTTAAAAACACTTGTTTTCAAAGCCTGGGTTGAAGACACTGAAATGATACCATAAGCACAAAAATAAAAGTAAAGTCATTTAACTTTAAGAGTTTTAAATCAACAGCATTCATCCCAAGTTGTAGTATGTATTTAACACCTCTTTCAGTTATTTATTTTTTTTTTTTTTAAATTTTTTTTTTCAACGTTTATTTATTTTTGGGACAGAGAGAGACAGAGCATGAACGGGCGAGGGGCAGAGAGAGAGGGAGACACAGAATCGGAAACAGGCTCCAGGCTCTGAGCCATCAGCCCAGAGCCCGACGCGGGGCTCGAACTCCTGGACCGCGAGATCGTGACCTGGCTGAAGTCGGACGCTTAACCGACTGCGCCACCCAGGCGCCCCTCTTTCAGTTATTTTTAATCAAACCTCAAGACAGAAGCTTCCCATAACTTCTTACAACCTTAATATTTTGGGTCCTCTATTTTTTTCTTAATTTTATTACATGGTTTCTAAAAATCACGGCATTGGGGTGCCTGGGTAGCTCAGTGGGTTAAACATCTGACTTTTCTCGATTTCAGCTCAGGTCATGATATCGAGGCCCGTGTTGGGCTTTGCTGACAGCTCAGAGCCTGCTTGGAATTCTTTCCCTCTCTCTGCTCCTCCCCTACTCATGCTCTTTCTCTATCAAAATAAATTAAAAAAATAAATAAAAATCGTGGGGTCAAACTGGCTTGTCCCATTTCTAAATCAGAATCTGAATTACTTGAACTGAACTATCTGAGCTTCATACTACTCCAAATTCCTTGTAATGATTTCCTGATTAATCAAACAGACTCTGAGTTATGCTTATTATAAACTTTCCCTACATCACAAAACCCTTTCCCATATTCCCGACCTCACCCTACAGAAGGTGCTATCAGCAGTTTTCCAGACATAAAAACTGCCAGTCGTGAGCCCTCATTCCATATTCTTTTCTCATCTCTATATATGCTTTCTGTAGCTGTTTTCTTCCCACCTTGCCCCTGTTCCAAAGGGAACAGTCCACCATTTCCCATAGGGGTCCTAGCATCAACCAATCAGTCATACTCTCTCCAGTGGTTATTTCTTTCTTTCTTTTGTGCTCAAACTATTCAAGGAAATGGTAGATATTATATGACTATTTCTTAATACCTACTTTTCATAACTCATCTATTCTGTTTCTTGAATTTATTTTGGAAGTTCATCCATCACTATATATATGTATATGTAAATTTATATACATCATTATATATATATATGTACATATATACACATATATATAGGTGCATACATACATATATATTTCCAGCAGGGGAGTAATAGATTGGGTGAGATTTGTGAGATAGATATAGATATAGATATAGATGATATAAAGATAGATATAGATATATAGATGTAGATATGGTTTATTCAAATTTCTACTCCCAAATAAGCAGGGTTTAGACAACAATCCATGAGCAAATGGAATGGTTTTATAGCTGTTAAGTGCAATGGTATTTTACTGGGTCTTATGTTTCTTGTCCTTGGTTTGGTACAAGTGTTTCTTTTTGACTTCCTCACCTTTTCGGTTTAATGATTTTCTTTTCCCCTTTACTTTCTCAATTTGGGGTTTCTGAAAAAGCTTTATTCAAGCTTGCATTGTTTTTCTTCACAGGCTTTCTCCCTAAGTTTTTCATTTTATACAACCTGAAATAATTTCAGGGTAGGTAGTTCCAAATCTGTGCCTAGAGTCTCCGTTGCATTTGCATTTGATCCTCTTTATATTTCCACAAGTGTACACACTTGTACCTTCAGGTAAATTTAACTAAAATCAAATGCATCATTAATTGTTATCCGTTGAGCATGCCATTGTCTACTATACCACTGGTGGTTAAGGTCTTAGCTCAGGCTCAGGAATTTAGCACTTAGTAACCTGGTGTACTAACTGTGGTGTAGTGTGTGGTAGGACGGTCATGGGTGTAATCTAGCCATCCTTTCAACTTACCAGAAGTATATTTGAAGGGTCCATTACCATGCCAGAGCTATAGAAAGATCTAGACACACAATCATGAATAAGGGATTGTTATTCTACCCTGAAGAAGCTGGAAAGTCTAATAATGCGTGTAAACAAGCAAACGGGCATTTATGGTAGCTTGATTAATGCTATCATGTGAAAAATAAATTAGACAATAGACCCAGAGTCAAGATAGCAGGTAGTAGGGCATCATGTCTCCATCCTGGAGGAGGTGACACAGATAAGAAGTATAGGCTATAGCCAGAAAAATGGATAAGGAAATAATTATTTTCAGCAGAGAGATGAGCATTTGCATGAGTTCTAAGACCCAAAAGTATTCCTTAACAGGCACTAACTTTGAGCAGAAATCACTTAAAATAAGGTTGTGGATGAAATGGTAAAAAATAGATCAGCTGATCTATATTCTTTGTTAATTATGTTTTTCATTTTTAAATAGGTCTTACAAGCAAATTACATCAAATTTCAAAGACCTAAAAGGGTAAATAGTTTAAAGTAACTTTCCCTTCCTCTCCTGTCCCAACCTTCCTTGGACACAATTACATTTAACAGGTTTTTCTGTATTATTCAAGAGATGTCTTCTGTATTTACAAACATATTGGGATATATTTTTTCACACAATTAGTAGCACATTGTACACTGTTCTAATCCTTATTTTCTCCCTTGGCAGAACCGTGAGGTTATATCAATACATATAAAGGCTCTATATCAATACATATAGAGCACCTTTATTATTTTCCCTAATGGCTGCAGAATATTTCACCTGTTAAATTACCATAATTTACCTAAACAGTCTTCTAACAATGAGTAGTGATTGTATTTCCTTCTTTTCCTAGTACAAACAATAATATAATGAAAATCTGATTAATATATCATTTCTCACATGGCTAAATTTGTAAAATAAAAATCAGGGGTGGAATTTTTAAGTAAACAAGATAACTATAATATCAGAATATGGTATAACTGTTTTTTTTAAATCTTTATTTATTTATCCTGAGAGAGAGAGAGAGAGGCAGAGAGACAGGGAGAGAGCAAATTCGCTGTCAGCACAGAGCCTGACATGGGGCTCGAACTTATAAATTGTGAGCTCATGACTTGAGCTGAAATCAAGAGTTGGATGCTCAGGCACCCCTAACCATTTTTTTAAGTTAAATTTTTGTAAAATAGTTATCTGTTCTGTATTTTTGTCCTCTGATGTTACATTCTAAATATACTCTTGGCATTGCTCTATATTGTAATAGGCATTCCCGAATCCTCTCTTTTTGTCACCCTCCAAATCCATATAACCACTACATCTGGCATTAAGGGACTTTCTTCCATCAACAAATGCCTGCTTAATGCGTACTAAACATCATCTAGTAAAGCACTGAAGTACAAAAGAGATATGTTACCTGCCGTTATGGAGCATATATGTTCTAGGGAGGAATTTTATGTATCTATCTATATATTTTTCTTGCAAACATACATAAACATAATAAGTATATGCATAATATATATTTTTCTCTGATATATATTATAAAAATATAGGATATCTGTGTCATTTATTATCTAGAGAAATTTACATCCTTAGCTGGAAATTTCATCTCTGAAAACAGACCACCTAACTGTATTGAGGCAGGGAACACAGAGAGGTCTGTTGAGTGACAGGCACCTAAGAACTCAAGTAATGGTAGCTAATGCCAGAGTATACGTGATTCTTATGGCAGCCTGTGGGAATGTCTACTTATTTCCATTTTATAAAGGAGAAAACTGAGGCTAAAAAATTAAGTTATCCAAAATAACATAAACAGAGAATTGAAAAGTCAGGGTTTGAACCTATTTCTCTGTGACCACAGAATTTCCTGGATCATCACACAAAACTATATATTTATGGAATGTGGACTTGTGAGTATTCACAAACTCCCATAATCCTTTTAGACTGAATTATCTTTCCAGGGTAATGCCTTGCTTTTCCCATTCCTTTGCCTCTGCTTCTCTTCAGTCATGTCAAACTATTCACTGTTGTCTCACCTTGTCACTATTTTTATGCCTTTGGTCTATATTTATGCTGTCTGAAATTAGCCTCTTCCCTTTCTCTGTCTGATGGAGATTTATCATTTTAACATTTTCTGACAAAGTATTACTAA
This sequence comes from Lynx rufus, assembly GCF_022079265.1. NCBI lineage: Eukaryota > Metazoa > Chordata > Mammalia > Carnivora > Felidae > Lynx > Lynx rufus. The sequence goes on along the minus strand of NW_025814823.1, from coordinate 123,531,340 downwards.
GTCACTCAACATTTCTGATTCTTTACTTTGAGAGTTGGAAGGAAAGTCATTGAATTTAACTTTTCTTACCTGAGAACATGGCCAAGAACATGAAGGGAAGGAAAATGAAAGCCTTCATGTTAGAGTCAGCCGTTTCAGACCTGGTTGTCGGATGGAGTTAAGGGTAACTCTTCAGTAGATGCTTTCTGAATAAACCGTCCTGATCACTACCATGTTATATATTTGAAAAATCCTCCACCCTAATTGCTAAACACTGTCACTTTGTTTTAAAAAAATTATAGAGTAATTTTCACAAACTGGAAGGTGTTCCTCCTTGAGTGGATTGCCATTTTAAAAATTAGCTCCACACCCCAACTCCCATAAATACCCCAAATTTAATATGCTTCTATCAGATATCTGTCTTACAGAAAAAAATAAACGTGGCGAAATCCAGCTGGGAAAGTGGTAAGCTCAGTGTTTAAATTTTTTTTTTTATTGTTGAGGGATAACTTGTCTTCCGTCAGTGCTGTTACTGACCTTACATGTTTATATGTCCACAATAGGGATTCCCATGACATTTTCCCACAAATAAATCATGTGCTAAGTACTTACCTCAAATTATATTTTAAAAGCAAGTAAAAATGCATCATTAATAAGTGATGAATGCATCCAGTGGGGAATGATGAGGTGTAATGCATTTTTATGAGGTAACAAAAAACAATAGATCTTATGTTTGAGAATAACATCACGCTATTGACTTTCTTGCCTCAAGCTGTTATGCCAAACAGAAGCTCATGTGACAATCACCTTGGGAGTTTTAGTCAGCCATAGACTCAAAATCATGAAACAGTGGAATATTGTGTTCAAGGTTGGCTGCCCTATATGAGATAAATTTGAATTAATTGAGGCCTGTCTAAAAGAAAATGACCTTGATAAAGTGGGGTCTAGAAAACACAGAGCAGAAGGTTGGTTGATCGTAGTAGAGAATATAAACTTGAGTAGACAGATTTAGGATGGATGTCGCCACTGGATTCATCATGTGAAGGGCATTAGCATGGGAGAGGATGATATTGTTTTTTCTGTGTAGTTCCACATGGCAGATCTAGTTCCAATATAAGAAAGTGCAGGATAAACATTTTTGAATTCTAAGGGAAGTGAAATAGGGGCTTCTTACAATTCCTTCTAATTCTAAGATCTTCAGATTTAGTGGTTCTGGATTGTGTTTGATTTTCATTTTAGCTTCTTTAGAAGGGCAGTTCTGAAAATGATGAATGATTTCTTTTAATCAAGCCAGCAATTGTAGGGCATCAAAAAGGACAAATTTAAAATTTTTCTATAGTAAAAAGGCAACTTCCCCCCTCCATAATTGTTCTCTGTACTTACTAGTATTCATATGAATGTCAGAATAAGCTCAATGAACCACAAGGCCTGATTATGCACATATATACGTGTGTGTGTGTGTGTATCTCCCATATAATATACCCCATATTATATATACACATATATATATTTAAAGATCAGATCATTTTTAACAAAATGTCACTATGAATTGTTCAAAAATACAGTAAGTTGAAAGAACTGTGCAGTGAACACCCATATACACAACACCAAGATTCTTCAATGAACATTTTGCTACATTTGCTCTACCATTTATTGATCAAAATGGCTGAATTTGATGCAAGTTATTTTCACATGCAGATACTCAATGCAGTGAAATCCCAAATATCAACAAAGGGACCATAATAGCTGCATTTGCATTTTGCCTAAACAACTGTTCTGTACATACTTAGTGCCATCATCTGTCCTACCCATGCTTTTCTCCTAGCTCCAGTGTTATCACACTTCAAAATAGCATACGTAAATAACAAATATGATTAAGTGCCTGTATCTGAGGACACGGCAGTGAGAAGATGAAGTCCCATGAAACCTCTGCTCTGAGGGCTCAGAGACTGTCTCATGAATTAGTAGAAAGTATTGTTTGTTGCACTGAGTAAGGCAGCCGTTTTCTCTATATCCCTGTTCTCCAAACCATGCCAAAGGGTGCTTTGAATAATTGCTTTTAATCCTCTAATTTTCTTTTTTTTTTTTTTTTTAATTTTTTTTTTTTTCCGTTTTTATTTATTTTTGGGACAGAGAGAGACAGAGCATGAACGGGGGAGGGGCAGAGAGAGAGGGAGACACAGAATCGGAAACAGGCTCCAGGCTCCGAGCCATCAGCCCAGAGCCTGACGCGGGGCTCGAACTCCCGGACCGCGAGATCGTGACCTGGCTGAAGTCGGACGCTTAACCGACTGCGCCACCCAGGCGCCCCAATCCTCTAATTTTCTTAAATGGAACATTTAATTTATCCTTAGATGATCGGATTCCTCCACCTTTAGAATTGTCTTCCATTATTATTTTCGTTTACATTTGGGAGTCAGGGGAGAATTCTGTGTTGGAGTAGGCTCAAAAAATGCTCGGCACAGCCACCTGCTGGGGAAAGGGAGGGGGGCATCCCACATGTCTTCGAGTGCTATTCCACATCAAGGCTATTCTTTTAGTGGTCGTCATTTTTGGGTGGAAATAACAACAGCATTAGAGTCAGATGACATGAAGTGTCCGTCACTCCTCATTTTAGCTGTGTAATCTTACGCGAGTTAATCTCTCTCTCCATCTGCCACTTTTCCTATCTCTCTTTCCTCTTTCTTTTTTCTTTTTTTAATTTTTTTTTTCAACGTTTATTTATTTTTGGGACAGAGAGAGACAGAGCATGAACGGGGAAGGGGCAGAGAGAGAGGGAGACACAGAATCGGAAACAGGCTCCAGGCTCTGAGCCAACAGCCCAGAGCCCGACGCGGGGCTCGAACTCACGGACCGCGAGATCGTGACCTGGCTGAAGTCGGACGCCTAACCGACTGCGCCACCCAGGCGCCCCTCCTCTTTATTTCTAAAATCATGATGATAATACCCTACTGAAGGAATCAAATTTTGCTAAGTATTTTCTTGTGGTTTGGAAGACAAAGTTTATACCCGCAGTTTAGTGATCTGGTTTCTGATTGTGAGCTGTCTTATAGCATCCTGTGTCCAGTTACGTGATTTAGACTCAAGCCATTCGTCATGCAGCTAAAGGGAAGGAAACTGAGCTCCTTCCTAGCTTTCTTCCACGAAATACTTTAGCTACTATGTTTCCTTTCAATTGTTCCTCAGGGGGAAGTAGCACATGTCAAGTTTTGTTCTTTGAACCCCACATGTGTAAAGTTTGAGCACAGTATAAGGTACTGCTACATAGCACTCACTAGGATTTTCAGACATAGATGCCAATAGGTTGAACTGAATCAGGCAAACAAATGGAATATTTGGTCCGGTTTTTAAAATTCATATTACATGGAAGACATAATGCCCCTTAAATTCAGTTTCATGTTGCTGAAACTGTCAGGGGGAGACTTGCCAGTTGCTTACCAAGTCTCATTAAATACTTCACAATATCAAGAAAGAGGCCAAAGTTCAAGCACTAGGTAATCACTATTTCACCGAAGGCCCTTTTTCTATTTCTCAGTTGACTTCTTAATTGATCGTTTTACCCAATCTTCACCCACGCAAAGGCATTAGTTTCAGAACACTGAGTCCTACAGGGTGCAGATGCTTGAGATAGAATCTTGGGTAACTTCCCTGTTTTGGATGTCAGTCTCTTCACTCAGCACACAAAGTACTGACGCAAACCGAAATTCGAATAGATCTAATTTCATCATTATTTATTGAGATGATGCATCTGTCTGACACACACGCTAAAATGTTCCATTAATGTTGTCTCTGTTACTATACCCATGTGAGCATTTGATATTAGAGACATGACGTCTTCCACCTTCACTTTAGTTGCATACTCGTGAGGTTACCAGAAAACAATAAAATGCAAAATAGAGCATAATTATAATAGTTATGGACTAAGTTGGTTATAAATGGCATTTATTTATATGCCTGAAATCCTGAAATTTTTCATTATGTGGAAAATTTTGGTGTACAAGTTTGCAAATTGTAGGGATAAAATTTGAAATATAATTAATGTCTTTCTCACCCCCCAAATTAGCCTCTTTATCACCATTGCTATAAATAATTACAGTTGCTTTTTAAAAAGCCTTATCTTCATACTTAAAAGAAAACAAGTTACACAGTTTAGTCCCTTGTTGATCATCAGATCTGTTATTTTTAGCCATTCAGGTCGAGGTTTTCTGTAACTCCTTTCTCAAACATCACTTTTAGTCACCAGTCATATAATGTCCACTCATAATTCATCTTACAATTATTTCTTAAAAGAAGGAGCATATTTGTAGAATATTGTTTATAAAGATTGCCACCAACAAATCCTCACATTGTACAAGTAAATTCTCTCCTATAGTAGAGTCCATGTCTCCTCCCCTTGAGTCTGAGCTGGTCATGTGACTTTCACTGACCGCAGAATGCCGTGGATATGACAACATCCCATTTTTAGAACCAAACCTTAGAGTCTGGCAGGGCTGGAGGAGAGACTATGGAGGGAGCTAGAGACATAGAAAGGTGGAGACAGAGACGGAAACAGGAAGGAACCTCTCTAGCCCCACTGAAACATCAGAAATATGACTGAAGTCATTCTGGATCCCAACAGAGCCACCCAGCGAAAGCCGTATGGAACAGAGGCAGATCATTTCTGCTGAGCCTGCAATAAGTGGCAGACTTGAGGGCAAATGAATGACTGGTTTTGTTTTAAGCCATTAAGCGCGACGTGATTTGTTATGCAGCAATAGATAATCATTATAATTTTATGGACAAGACTATGATTACTTTTTGACACTGATTCAAGACCCCATGAAAACTATAAAGTTACCATTTATTGAAGCACATTATATGGATGATCTCATTTAATACTTAAAACAATGCTTTGGTAACATCCTAAATATGTGATGAGGAAACTCAAGCACTGGGTCATTAAATAACTGTTTTCACACAGTTAACCCTAGTCAAGATATTTTACATGATTTATTTTTTTAAATTTTTTTGCTTGACATTTATTTATTATTGAGAGACAGAGAGAGACAGAGCATGAGCATGGGAGGGGCAGAGAGAGGAGGAGACACAGAACATGAAGCAGGCTCCAGGCTCTGAGCTGTCAGGACAGAGCCCCACATGGGGCTCGAACTCACAAACCTTGAGATCATGACCTGAGCCGAAATAGACACTCAACCAACTGAGCCACCCAGGCACCACCCCTATTCAAGATATTTTAACATATCTGCCTTAGGAGACCCATTCCTGGCTATCTAGAAACATGGGAATTCCCTTTCCAGAAAGAGAGACTCAGAAAATAAATGTTTGGGTTAAAGATCCGTCCCTCAGTTGGAGATCAATCCATCTTTGGCGTTATAGAAGTAAGATTCCAAATTCAGAGCTGGGAAGAGATCTCAGTCCAGCCATATGGAGATTTCTGAGTCTTCTCTAGTATACGCTGGGTCATACTTCACATGTTAATGCTAGATCAACAGCCTACACTTCTGACACCAACATCAAGTCTTTGCTCTGGAAAGATATGGGGAAATCTACCATATCTCCATTTTGATTTTGAGATTGGTGGTTCCATTAGTCTGTGGGATAACATTTTATGTATATGTGTATATTTCCTGAAGGGCAAGTTTGTGGATCCCACTATATTTTAAGAATATCCTAATATAGCCATAACCAGACCAAAAAATTAATCAGCTGTATAATCTTTGGTTTGGGGTTTCCAAAAAGAAATCCTTCCAAAAGATTCTTGAACAAAGTCTATAGTTTTTTGGCACATATACATACTACTTGTTCTATTTGAAATTTACATTTTTTTCCTTTGAATTGATTAGCTATTTATATTTAGGGTCATTGTGACCAATACTATTTGTTTTATGGGCTACTATTATTTTTCCAAATCCACCTTAAAACAAATGTATGGCTATTAGCTTTTTTCAAAAGATCATATTACATACCTTATAACAGACCTACAAGTTCATTGCTTTAAAAACATTATATTAATACTTCTACCACCACATTTTACATGAATTTTAAGATACTGCTTTTTTTATTTCAATGCTCCATATGCTGATGAACACCTACTGTATGCAAAGAAACTTGGAATATATATTTCAATCATACACTATCACAACTCTAAAAAACTTCAGAGAATGTCTAGCCCAAATCTTTCATTCTACTCTTGGGAGAGAGAGGATCAATAGAGTCACTGGAATTCTAAAAACATTGGCAGAGTTTGGACTTGATTCCAATTCCAGTGTTCACTCTTCCAAATATTTGCTTATTATCTAATGGCCACAGAGTATAACTGGCCACCTCTATGTGTATGTGTATTATGAGTATATATGGCCAGTTATACTCTGTGGCCAGATCAGATACAGACAGCCTGTGAGATCTGATGCCATCACATACTTGAGGCTGCTTTCTAGACTCTTTCGTTAGAAGACTCAAAGATCTTGAAATTGTGAGCTCAGGCTACATGGGACCTTATAGTTTCCCACAAAAGGGAAAACAGATTGCCCCAGGACATAAAGCCTGTTTGTCCACATCTCATCTCTGTCACACTGGTATCCTGGTTCACCGGTCTTTTCAAAATATCTTCCAACATATACCTTATATTAACAATAACCTTTATCTGGGGCACCAGGGTGGCTCAGTCGGTTGAGAATCTGACTTCGGCTCAGGTCAATATCTCACAGCTCATGAGTTAGAGCCCTGCGTCAGGCTCTGTGCTCACAGCTCAGAGCCTGAAGCCTCCTTCTGATCCTGTGTCTCCCTCTGTCTCTGCCCTCCCCCTCTTGCTTTTTGTCTCTCTCTCAAAAATAAATAAATGTAAAAAAATTTTTTTAAATAACCTTTATCAAACACCCAGAACCAGACTCTGCGCCAAGTGCGTTATATGAATTATCTCATCCAACTCTTAAAACAACCTATTTTATAGATATCACCTATAATAATACAGATACTATTACAATAGAAATATACTATTTCATTTCTCTGATGAAAAACCAGACACGGTCACAGAATTATATTGTAACAGAGTCCATATTCTAAATTTTGTTTCTTACTTACTATAAAATATCTTCTTCCTGTATTAAAACTCAAACAATACAATAAGCTCTTCTTTATTGGGTGCCACCCACCATGGTGTAGTATGAGACTGCAGAGTATTTGGGGGGAGTCCTTGAAAACTTCATAATTGGCATTGCATATTTGGTAATGACAATTCAAGTATCAGGTCTATTCATTCCCTTTGCTTTTTATTGGTACCTCAGAACACTTTGGACACTAACTTGTTAATAAGTCCATAGAAAGAATATTTATACAATTCCTACATTAATGGACAGTTTGACTTCTGTCTCTGTCTCTTTTTAACTTGGTGACTGATCACATGTTTCTGGGTTTCAGATTCCTCTCATGCAAGATAAGTATAATAATAATGCCTATTTCATTGGGTTGTTGCAAATACTTAATGAGTTAATATATGTAAAGCCCTTAGAACAATGTCTGGCACACAGAAAAAACTCAAACACTCCATGAATGTTAGCTATAATCTTTTTTTAAAATCTAGATTTGTACTTTGATCACTACTATAAACTGATACTATTGCAACAAGAGATTTTAAATAAAGCTTTGCTGAGACAGCTGATGATATTCTATTGAAAGAAGGTAAGATGGGAATGCAAGCTGGTGCAGCCACTCTGGAAAACAGTATGGAGGTTCCTCAAAAAACTAAAATGGAACTACCCTACGACCCAGCAATTGCACTACTAGGCATTTATCCACGGGATACAGGTGTGGTGTTTCGAAGGGACACATGCACCCCCATGTTTATAGCAGCAATATCAACAATAGCCAAAGTTTGGAAAGAGCCCAAATGTCCATCGATGGTTGAATGGCTAAAGAAGATGTGGTATATATAGACAGTATTACTCGGCAATCAAAAAGAATGAAATCTTGCCATTTGCAACTACGTGGATGGAACTGGAGGGTATTATGCTAAGTGAAATTAGTCAGAGAAAGACAAAAATCATATGACTTCACTCATATGAGGGCTTTAAGAGACAAAACAGATGAACATAAGGGAAGGGACACAAAAATAATATAAAAACAGGGAGGGGGACAAAACAGAAGAGACTCATACATATGGAGAACAAACTGAGGGTTATGGGAGGGGTGGTGGGAGGGGGGATGGGCCTAATGGGTAAGGAGCACTAAGGAATCTACTCCTGAAATCATTGTTGCACTATATGCTAACTAATTTGGATGTAAATTTTAAAAAATAAAAAATAAAACAAGTTAAAAAAATAAAAAAAGAAAGAAGGTAAGACTAGGAGATATTTCAAGGAAGAGAATATGAAAAGGAAAGTACAAGTTGTATGTGTGTGTGCCTGTGTGTGTGTATTATAAAAAAGTAGGAAGCCATTTTTTTGGGTGTGGTTTTGAAGCAAAAAGAAGTATTACCACTTGGGGCAAGTACTAAAGAGGCAAATACTAACTTGCTATAAAGAAATTGTTCTCTGTTGATGGAATGGGCTGCTTCTTTACACTGTGAATTTTCCAAAAGCAAGAGTATCAATGAGGTGGTCAAAACTATTGTGCCTTAAAGTGAGATACAAAGCTCATATGCCATCAAGAACCAGAAGCTAATGTGAAAAAGCAAAACTGATTCTGGGGCACTGTGGGAATAACTCATCCAAAGGAGTCAGGGGACGCCTGAGTGGCTCAGTTGCTTTTGGCTCACATCATGGTCTCATGGTTTGAGTCCCATGTGGGGCTCTATGCTGGCAGTGTGGAGCTTGCTTGGGATTCTCTCTCTCTGCCCCTCCCACACTTGTGCACACACACACACACACTCTCTCTCTCTCTCTTTCTCACAAAATAAATAAATAAACATTCAAAAGAGTCAAATTAATGATTGTTGTTACTAAGGAACATGAGTGGTGGGTAAGCAGATCTTTTGACTTTTCCAGAGTTTCTAGAAATCCAGTTTCTTATTTGATCTTTTTCAACTTCTAAATAATGCCATCTATGAAAAGAAGTGACTGTGTATGGGCTAAAGAAAATCCCTAAGTGACAGCCAGCTTGTTTGCCATTTGTTGAAGATCTCTGCTTTAGAATCACTATGTTAAGAAGTATCTAATACCGGAGTTCCCTGTCTGAGTTCTTACTTTGTCCACATGCTCAATTTGAGACTTTGAAAACAACCTTCTCAAAGATACCATTATTCACAATGTTTCTGTTTTTATCCTCTACTTCCTTTCTTTTCAACATGGCGAATTTCTTATATGTCACAGATCAGCTAAAATGCCATCTCTGCAATGAAGTCCTCTATTGATGCCCTGCAATAATTTTCTATAATTCTTGGGATATGAATTGCTTTAGCTTGGCTCCCAAGGCTCTTTATGAACTGACTCCTTTCATCCTTGATCATGCCAACATTATTTCCATTTCTGGGTTTTGATTTTTGAATTGTGCATTGTTGTTTCTTAAACGTTTATTTATTTACTTATCTATTTATCTACTTTTTGGATTGTGTTGTTTTTCTGTTTCTTCTTCTCTTTGCTTGGAACACCCTCCCTCCAAATTTGCATCAAATCCTTTTAAGCTCTCAGGACTCAGTTGAAAGTAACCAATTTTAAATCATTCCTCTCTCCAAAATGTACTTGGTTTCTTCCATCTTATGTGTCAATTTGATTTCCTTTATAAATTTATTAATAACTGAAAAAATATTTAAAAAATATTTTTGTGCACCCTCTCAAATCTTAAAGCATGATTCTTTGAAGTAGAGATCTTGTCTTCACCCCATTCTTGGAATAGCATCTGGTATTTTATAAGCATTGAAAAATTATTTGTGCAATTAATAAATGGCATAATTCATTCGTTAGGAACTTATAAAAAGCAGGAACATATCAAACTATATTTTAGGTAGTTGGGATACATTTGTCTTTCCAGATAGTCTATAAACACTCTGAAGATGCCAAGCTTGTCTGTCCATCTTTAGATTTCTAAGCACTGACAGCATGCCAATAAAGTTATAGTTTCAAGGTTTTTCACAATTTGCCACACATGGAAGCTTATCATATCTTATTTAGTACACTGTAGTACTATAGTAAGCTGATAAAACTGATAAAGTCAGAGACAACTAGTCCAGAGGCTTCAGCTGTTCCAGAACCTTTTTAGTGTTTGGATGACTGAAATGACCAACATTCTGTCTCCCATGTTACTTATTTCTTGTCTTCGCATACAACTGAGAAGCTCTAAAACAAACTCAATGTGTCTCTTAGGGCAAAATACTTCCCCCAATATGCTAAAGAATGTTAATTTGAGTCAGAGAATACATATTTTCTTGGACTGAGCTTTATTAATCTTGAGGTCTTCTATGTAAATCTGAAGAATGGAGATTCAAAGCACCGATTGGAGAATTCTGGATGTGAAAAGCATGGAAATATTCTATGACCTGTGCTTGTTTTCAGGTTGTATCATTTCATACTCAGGTGGTCTAACTAAATCGAACAAAGGTGGCCCCATTGTGACCTAAAAAGAACATCAATGTAGAAAGTCTGCTAAGAGACTTTATTCAACTTTATTGAAATTGTTGTCTTTTATGCATAATAACTGTGGGAAATACATTGCAAAGGATATTGAGCTACAGGGAATAAATCTTCCAATGCCAAAGACAAATGGAACGTGTTTCTAGCCTTACTGCGTCAGAGGAATCAACATTTCCCATTGTGTTTGAAACCAAGCTTTCCATTTTTTTCCTGAAAGAAAAGAGATGGTGCTGAGAATGAAATGTAGTGGAAATGGGTTAAGCCCAGGCTGGATGAACAGGGAATGGGTACTTATCCTTTCTAGGTCTGTTTGGGGATAATTACATTGGATTATTCTAAATAAGAGTTATCTGTACAATACTTAGCACAGTAAAACCTTAATAAGTAATTTCCCTGACCCACACCCCACTGGTGCAAACTAAGTGTGCTGTTCTAAGAGCTGCCTGCATGTGCTTACTCAGCTGCTTTGCAGAATTCACAGCCATTGTGGTAAGTTTACCCATCAGAACCACACACTGGCTTGTGGACCTTGGGACAGGGTTTTCCTTGTGTAGCTGGTTTCTCATAGTTGTTGCAAAAAGCCTGTAATTTAAAAGAAGTTCTTGCTTTACTTCATGAATAATGGCATTGACATCATTAGCTCTTTCAAGGAACGAAAAAATATGCTAAATTTACATTTAAAAATTATTTTAAGAAGCATATGTCTTATTATTACAATTAAGATACATGGTGAAAATAAAAAAATAATAAAAGTTATATGTAGTCTTAGCACTCAGAAGTGTCCTTTGTGAGCATTTGTTTTTCTTTCCATTTCTTCTCTAGGCATTGTATTTCTGTTTTCATATTAAAAATAAAATCACACTGTATGTATGTTCTATTTATTCTTTGTCATTTACCTTTTCTGTACCATTATGCATATCCTGCAAAGTATGATTTTTGTGGTATAATACTCTACTATAAAGATGTAAAATGATTTCTTTTACTAATACCCCATTGTTGCATATTTCTTCTTTTTTACACTGAGTTGAAATCACCATTTAAAAAAAAAAAACTTATTTTGAGAGAGAGTTGTTACACATGTGCATGTGAGTACTGGAGGGGCAGAGAAAGAGAATCCCAAGAAGGCTTCGCACTGTCAGCACAGCGGCTGGTGTGGGGCTCAAACTCATGAATCGTGAGATCACGACCTGAGCTGAAATCAAGAGTCAGAAGCTTAACCAACTGAACCATCCAGGTGCCCCTGAAATCACGATTTTATATATAAAATACTTGTACATATTCTGATTACTGTCCTAGAATATGTTCTTTGGAGAATTGCTATCTCAAAAGTTGTAACTTGTAGGGCTCCCAATACTGGTTGCCAAACTGCTTTAACGTAAGTGTGTATGCAAGTATAAATTCCTTATCTCTTTCTTAGAATTTCTGGAGAAATTGGTCTATACTCCTTTCTTACATCACTCCTCAACCCAGCTAGAAGTGTCTTGACATAATTAGCCATCTCAGATTCATCTTTTTATCCAATTCCTAGGAAAGGACCTGGTAAAAGTTGAATTTTGAAAAATATCTGTTGAATGAGTGGGAAAAGGGAACAGAATTTAGAATGTAGATTGGAGGTACTGGTGCTACAACCAACTTGCCCAATTGCCAGTGTTTCTTAGAAAGTCTGCACCATGTCCTTCAAAATCTTAGGCAACATGGCTCCTCTGGGCTTTTCCAAATATGGCGCCACTCTGCTCATAATACATGTCTAACATTTGCTGAGTGCTTGCTATGTTTCAGCCTCAGTACTAAGTGCTTTATTTTTTTCTTCTTTCTTTTCAAAGTGCTTTAAATGAAACTATTCATTTAACCCTCTTGAGCAGTCCTATGGAGTTAATATTATCATTATCTTCTCTTTACAGGTAAGGAAAAAAGTTAAATAATTTGTTCAAGACCTCATAGTTATCAAGTTGTAAAAATCGGTGTCAAATGAGCACAGTTTAACTCCAGAGCCTATGTTCTTAGCCATTTCACGTTGATCAAACAGAAAGCCACTAACATAGTCAAATGGGTGCATTACTAACCTTTGAAAACACTTTGCTTTTCCCCAACACTACACTACTCCTCCTCCTGGAACAAATTTTCCCTTTCATATCATTCTTTAATGTACATCTCAAATACCATCTGGTATTCTAAAATCTTCATAGTAACTCAGGCAAAAATGGATTGCTCCTGTTTCCAAATGCCTACAAACATTATTAAAAAAACTTTTTTTTTTTTAATGTTTATTTATTCTTGAGAGAGCATGAGCAGGGGAAGGGCAGTGAGAGAGGGAGACAAAGAATCTGAAGCAGGCTCCAGTCTCTGAGGTGTCAACACAGAGCCCGACGTGGGGCTCGAACTCGCAAGCTGTTGAGATCATGACCTGAGCTGAGGTAGGATGCCCAACCGACTGAGCCACCCAGGCACCCCCCACTTTTTTTTTTGCCTGCAAACATTATTTGATATCAACCTTCAATAATGCAAACATGCTTTATTTAAAAAAAAATTTTTTTTTATCCTGGATACAAACTCCTTGAAGAAAGGCCTATTAAAATATGTGCATATATAATTATGTTCTATCATTGATCTCTTCATTAGCTATTTATCTCTCTACCTACCAAACATTCAAACAGTGCATGTTTATAATAGAACCTTTAAAAACAGAACAGTACAAGAGAGATTTACTTTAAAAACCCATAATACATTATCCAAAAATTTGCACTTTTAACAAATTTGTATGTATCTTCCCTAACATTTTCTTTCTTTCTCTTTCTTTCTTTCTTTCTTTCTTTCTTTCTTTCTTTCTTCTTTCTTTCTTTTGGAGAGAGAGCAAGTAAGCGAGTGACAGAAAGAGAAAGACAGACGGAGAGAGACAGAGAGAATCCCATGAGGGGCAGAGAGAGAGAGAGAGAGAGAGAGAGACAGAAGTGGAGCTCACCCGGAAGTGGGGCTTGTGTTTTTACCCCAAGCGGGACTTATGCTCACCCGAAGCAGGGCTGGAGCTCACCCACTGCGGGACTCGAACTCAGGAACTGTGAGATCGTGACCTGAGCTGAAGTCAGATGCTTAAGGACTGAGCAACCCAAGCACCCTTCTCTAACATTTTCTAAGCTTATATAATTTTTAAATGTGATCACTCAGTTGATAGCATTTTATAAAATGCTTTTTAAACTTGAAATATACTTTCAGTATCTATCTCTGTCAAGTAACATATTTTATATTACTATCTCGAATAGTTATCACACTCTATATAGCCATTTTGAATAGTTACCATATGTTGTACAAATTATTAAGCAAATCCAATTTGGAAACATTTAGTTTGTTTCCATGTTCATTTGCTAATGCAAACCATATTGTCAGGAATATCTGTATAAATGCATCCTTGATACAATCCCAATTCTTCCCTTGGACTGCATTTCTAGAAGCAACGTCTCTGTGTTTGAATTTGCCTTTCAAAAGACTTTTGATGCAAGTATCAAAGAAAAAGTCAGGAATTATTTTTTCATGTTTCTATTTCCTGTATGGCTTGAACATAATAGATGTTCAGTAAACTTTGTTAAATAGTAGGGTGGATAGGATAAATGTTATTAAGTAATCATAGAATTTAATAGATCGACTGGGATAAAGTCTGCTTACAAATCTTCCTCATAAGAATAGAGGACAAGCTTTCAGTGCCTACCTTTGTATCCTTCTTTCTTTACCACTACTTCAGCCAGGGAAAGTCTGCATTTTATCTGCATTTTATCACTTTTATCTGCTGATATTTTGCTTTTACTTAATCAAGGGCCACGTCTTTGAAAAGTAACAAATCCAATGTTCTTATTTTGCAGGTGGGGGCACTGAGGCTCACTTCCTTTTGGAAGACATGCTTTCAACATTTCCATGGCCTGGTAACAGAGGTAGAGCTAGAATTTGGCATTTCATTACGTTGTGATTTTTCTGGGTTGCTTCTACTCTTTATCTATCATGTTAATGACTGGAAACAATTTTTCCAAGAAACTACTTTTGAATACCAAGTCCCTCCTCTCAAGAAGTTCCTATTCATACTTATATATCTGCTCGCAAGTTAGTTGGTATTAAAAGTTGCATCATAGAAATAATGCAGTTTATAAAGGTGAAGTCATGATTTCATTGCAATAATCTTCAAAATGTAGTTCTAGGCCTAAAATTTCAGTAGGAAAATATGTGCCTCCACCTGCCACCCAGAATATTATTTTCTCCATGTGGTAGAGAGGGGAACAAAAGAGAATACTAGAAATATCACCCTAAGGATTAGAAATACCAGAGTTAAGTAGACTATCATCAATCCTATAGGATAATTTTGTCATTGCCTTTGATTAAGAGTCTGACTTATTATCTTTATGCTTTCTGCAGTCACCATATGGGATAAAGGATATCCATGTGCTATCGAAACACACTAAGAATGGAGATTTAAGTGAAATATTTAGTCCTGTCACTAAACAAAATAGCTTCAAAAACCCAAAGTATTTAATATGATGTAGTTTAAGCAATGACTGAATTTGACTATTTTTTCCAAACATTTTCTGTTGCAAAAACAGTATCTGATTCAGAGAACTTACATTTGACGGGACAGACAAAAATTATTTACTTTATCATATTTAAAAATAATGAAATGTTTAGTTTTCTTTTTAAATTCCCCTTTGTATGATTCCATGGAGAAATCAATTTTATTTCTTTACTGTGTACTCAACAAACATTAATTGAGTGCCTATGTTGTGCCAGTAATCTGAATTTCCAAGGTAGTCTAATCAAATTTCTAATTAAAAGTTTACAAACAAATTTTTCCTCCAGAAAGAAGCCCTTTCTTAAAAACAGTTGAAAAGATTGAGGACAAAAAGCAATTACATTTGAAGGACCCATAACTGGCTGGCTTAGTTGACAGATAGTGTGACTCTTGACTTTGGGATTGTGAGTTCAAGCCCCATAATGGGAGAAGAGATTACTTAAAAGTAAAATCTTAAAAAAAAAAAAACAAGCCAACAACTACACGTCATTTAGATTAGTTCCTATACTAGAAAATGGTATTTCTGGGACAATTGGTGAAGTTTGAACAAGAGAATAGATACGTTACTTAACAGTTACATATCACTGTTAATATTCTGATTTTCATGACTGTACTAAAGTTATATAAGATATTAACAGTATTTCTTTGAACTATTTTTGCTGCTTGATTTTTACTGCTTTTTAAGATGAAAAGGTTAAAAAAATTACTTTAAAAAATAAAGTACAAAAAGTCCGTTTAGACCTCTCCATCAACATATTTTAAGCTAAGTTTTTAGATAAGATATGTAGATAAAAAATGCACATCTCAAAATTTTTGTAGCAGGCTAATTTTCAGAAAGTAGAAATGATGTGATATTTCACATCTGATAGTTTTCTTATATATTTTCTATCATTTGCTAAATCTTTCATTCATTCTTAAACTAGGCTTCAAAAAGGAGACAAAACACTTTTTCTGACCTTGAAGAGCTCGCATCCTAATAGTGAAGACTATCTGTGAAGGGTACCACAATAGGATAAATGTTGAATTAAGTACATCAATAAATTTCAACAGAAATACAGATGAGAAGGCAATGACAATAGATAGAAGGGATTGTGCCCATAGGAGATTTCTATATATGTAGGGTACCTGAGAGGGGATGTAAGAGTCCTTCCAACTGAGAGAATGGGCACAATTAATAATGGCGCCCACAGTGGCTGGCGGTTGTCCTTCAGATAAACAGCAGCATCAGCAAAGGCATCTGAGAGGTGGGCAGAGCATTGGTCACGGCGAGGGTGGGGGTGGGGTATAGAATGAATGAGGCTAATCAAGGAGACTGCTCACACGTGGGAACGGACTTCAATGCAAGGCTAAAGAAGTTAGATATTACCTTCTTGGCAGGTGAAAAGTATGTATGATTTTAAAATAGAGAATCCTGTGGCAAAAGTTAAATGTTAGACTATTCTCTGGTACTTATCAGTGTGCAGAATATTTGTGGAGTGGATTAAATTTTTAAAAGCCCTGAGGTTGTTTCTCCTTGTTTCTCTTTAGAAACATTTTGTTAAAAATATTTAATATTCAATTATAAAGTGAAATTATAAATGTAACTTAGTTATTAAAATTTAAACATGAAAATTATAATAGCTAATTTGTGTTTAGCATTTTTTTATGTGCTAAACACTCTTGTGGGTGGTGTATAAATTAACTCACATAATATTGAACTAAGCACTATTATTAGTTGAATTTTATTGATAAAGAAACTGGGGTGGGGCACCTGGGTGGCTCAGTCGGTTAAGCCTTTGAGTTCAACTCAGGTCATGATCTCACAGTTCATGGGTTGGAGCCTCGTGTTGGGCTCTGTGCTTACAGCTCAGAACCTGGGCTTCAGTTTCTGTGACTCCCTCTCTCTTTGTCCCTCATCACTCATGCTCTCTCTCTGTCTCTCAAAAATAAATACATGTTAAAAAATTAAAAAAAAAAAAAAAGAAACTGGGGCACAGAATACTGAAGTAAGTTACCTAAAATCAAACATTCATTGAGTAATAGGGCTGTAATATGAGCCTAAATATTCTCTTTCTCAAAGCTTATATTTCAAAAAAACAAGCCAAACTCTTTTACTATATGTTTTTTTATATTTCAAAGTATGTATCTATTTTTTTTCAATATATGACATTTATTGTCAAAATGGTGTCCATACAACACCCAGTGCTCATCCCAAAAGGTGCCCTCCTCAATACCCATCACCCACCCTCTCCTCCCTCCCACCCCCCATCAACCCTCAGTTTGTTCTCAGTTTTTAACAGTCTCTTATGCTTTGGCTCTCTCCCACTCTAACCTCTTTTTTTTTCTCCTTCCCCTCCCCCATGGGTTTCTATTAAGTTTCTCAGGATCCACATAAGAGTGAAATCATATGGTATCTGTCTTTCTCTGTATGGCTTATTTCACTTAGCATCACACTCTCCAGTTCCATCCACGTTGCTACAAAGGGCCATATTTCATTCTTTCTCATTGCCCTGTAGTACTCCATTGTGTATATAAACCACAATTTCTTTATCCATTCATCAGTTGATGGACATTTAGGCTCTTTCCATAATTTGGCTATTGTTGAGAGTGCTGCTATGAACATTGGGGTACAAGTGCCCCTATGCATCAGTACTCCTGTATCCCTTGGGGAAATTCCTAGCAGTGCTACTGCTGGGTCATAGGGTAGGTCTATTTTTAATTTTCTGAGGAACCTCCACACTGCTTTCCAGAGTGGCTGCACCAATTTGCATTCCCACCAACAGTGCAAGAGGGTTCCCGTTTCTCCACATCCTCTCCAGCATCTATAGTCTCCTGATTTGTTCATTTTGGCCACTCTGACTGGTGTGAGGTAATATCTGAGTGTGGTTTTGATTTGTATTTCCCTGATAAGGAGCGACATTGAGCATCTTTTCATGTGCCTGTTGGCCATCCTGATGTCTTCTTTAGAGAAGTGTCTATTCATGTTTTCTGCCCATTTCTTCACTGGGTTATTTGCTTTTTGGGTGTGGAGTTTGGTGAGCTCTTTATAGATTTTGGATACTAGCCCTTTGTCCGATATGTCATTTGCAAATATCTTTTCCCATTCCGTTGGTTGCCTTTTAGTTTTGTTGGCTGTTTCCTTTGCTGTGCAGAAGCTCTTTATCTTCATAAGGTCCCAGTAATTCATTTTTGCTTTTAATTCCCTTGCCTTTGGGGATGTGTCGAGTAAGAGATTGCTACGGCTGAGGTCAGAGAGGTCTTTTCCTGCTTTCTCCTCTAGGGTTTTGATGGTTTCCTGTCTCACATTCAGGTCCTTTATCCATTTTGAGTTTATTTTTGTGAATGGTGTGAGAAAGTGGTCTAGTTTCAACCTTCTGCATGTTGCTGTCCAGTTCTCCCAGCACCATTTGTTAAAGAGACTGTCTTTTTTCCATTGGATGTTCTTTCCTGCTTTTTCAAAGATGAGTTGGCCATATGTTTGTAGGTCTAGTTCTGGGGTTTCTATTCTATTCCATTGGTCTATGTGTCTGTTTTTGTGCCAATACCATGCTGTCTTGATGATGACAGCTTTGTAGTAGAGGCTAAAGTCTGGGATTGTGATGCCTCCTGCTTTGGTCTTCTTCTTCAAAATTACTTTGGCTGTTCGGGGCCTTTTGTGGTTCCATATGAATTTTAGGATTGCTTGTTCTAGTTTTGAGAAGAATGCTGGTGCAATTTTGATTGGGATTGCATTGAATGTGTAGATAGCTTTGGGTAGTATTGACATTTTGACAATATTTATTCTTCCAATCCATGCGCAGGGAATGTCTTTCCATTTCTTTAAATCTTCTTCAATTACCTTCATAAGCTTTCTATAGTTTTCATCATACAGATCCTTTACATCTTTGGTTAGATTTATTCCTAGGTATTTTATGCTTCTTGGTGCAATTGTGAAAGGGATCAGTTTCTTTATTTGTCTTTCTGTTGCTTCATTATTAGTGTATAAGAATGCAACTAATTTCTGTACATTGATTTTGAATCCTGCAACTTTGCTAAATTCATGTATCAGTTCTAGCAGACTTTTGGTGGAGTCTATCGGATTTTCCATGTATAGTATCATGTCATCTGCAAAAAGTGAAAGCTTGGCTTCATCTTTGCCAATTTTGATGCCTTTGATTTCCTTTTGTTGTCTGATTGCTGATGCTAGAACTTCCAACACTATGTTAAGCAACAGTGGTGAGAGTGGGCATCCCTGTCGTGTTCCTGATCTCAGGGAAAAGCTCTCAGTTTTTCCCCACTGAGGATGATGTTAGCTGTGGGCTTTTCATAAATGACTTTTATGATGTTTAAGTATGTTCCTTCTATCCCGACTTTCTCAAGGGTTTTTATTAAGAAAGGGTGCTGAATTTTGTCAAAGGCCTTTTCTGCATCGATTGACAGGATCATATGGTTCTTCTCTTTTCTTTTATTAATGTGATGTATCACGTTGATTGATTTGCGAATGTTGAACCAGCCCTGCAGCCCAGGAATGAATCCCACTTGATCATGGTGAATAATTCTTTTTATATGCTGTTGAATTCGATTTGCTAGTATCTTATTGAGAATTTTTGCATCCATATTCATCAGGGATATTGGCCTGTAGTTCTCTTTTTTTACTGGGTCTCTGTCTGGTGTGGGAATCAAAGTAATACTGGCTTCATAGAATGAGTCTGGAAGTTTTCCTTCCCTTTCTATTTCTTGGAATAGCTTGAGAAGGATAGGTATTATCTCTGCTTTAAACGTCTGGTAGAACTCCCCTGGGAAGCCATCTGGTCCTGGACTCTTATTTGTTGGGAGATTGTTGATAACCGATTCAATTTCTTCGCTGGTTATGGGTCCGTTCAAGCTTTCTATTTCCTCCTGATTGAGTTTTGGAAGAGTGTGGGTGTTTAGGAATTTGTCCATTTCTTCCAGGTTATCCAATTTGTTGGCATATAATTTTTCATAGTATTCCCTGATAATTGTTTGTATCTCTGAGGGATTGGTTGTAATAATTCCATTTTCATTCATGATTTTATCTATTTGGGTCATCTCCCTTTTCTTTTTGAGAAGCCTGGCTAGAGGTTTGTCAATTTTGTTTATTTTTTCAAAAAACCAACTCTTGGTTTCGTTGATCTGCTCTACAGTTTTTTTAGATTCTATATTGTTTATTTCTGCACTGATCTTTATTATTTCTCTTCTTCTGCTGGGTTTAGGCTGCCTTTGCTGTTCTGCTTCTATTTCCTTTAGGTGTGCTGTTAGATTTTGTATTTGGGATTTTTCTTGTTTCTTGAGATAGGCCTGGATTGCAATGTATTTTCCTCTCAGGACTGCCTTTGCTGCATCCCAAAGCGTTTGGATTGTTGTATTTTCATTTTCGTTTGTTTCCATATATTTTTTAATTTCTTCTCTAATTGCCTGGTTGACCCACTCATTCGTGAGTAGGGTGTTCTTTAACCTCCATGCTTTTGGAGGTTTTCCAGACTTTTTCCTGTGGTTGATTTCAAGCTTCATAGCATTGTGGTCTGAAAGTATGCATGGTATAATTTCAATTCTTGTATACTTATGAAGGGCTGTTTTGTGACCCAGTATATGATCTATCTTGGAGAATGTTCCATGCGCACTCGAGAAGAAAGTATATTCTGTTGCTTTGGGATGCAGAGTTCTAAATATATCTGTCAAGTCCATCTGATCCAATGTCTCATTCAGGGCCCTTGTTTCTTTATTGACCGTGTGTCTAGATGATCCATCCATTTCTGTAAGTGGGGTATTAAAGTCCCATGCAATTACCACATTCTTATCAATAAGGTTGCTTATGTTTATGAGTAATTGTTTTATATATTTGGGGGCTCCGGTATTCGGCGCATAGACATTTATAATTGTTAGCTCTTCCTGATGGATAAACCCTGTAATTATTATATAATGCCCTTCTTCATCTCTTATTACAGCCTTTAATTTAAAGTCTAGTTTGTCTGATATAAGTATGGCTACTCCAGCTTTCTTTTGGCTTCCAGTAGCATGATAAATAGTTCTCCATCCCCTCACTCTCAATCTAAAGGTGTCCTCAGGTCTAAAATGAGTCTCTTGTAGACAGAAAATAGATGGGTCTTGTTTTTTATCCATTCTGATACCCTATGTCTTTTGGTTGGCGCATTTAATCCATTTACATTCAGTGTTATTATAGAAAGATATGGGTTTAGAGTCATTGTGATGTCCATAGGTTTCATGCTTGTAGTGATGTCTCTGGTACTTTGTCTCACAGGGTCCCCCTTAGGATCTCTTGTAGGGCTGGTTTAGTGGTGACAAATTCCTTCAGTTTTTGTTTGTTTGGGAAGACCTTTATCTCTCCTTCTATTCTAAATGACAGACTTGCTGGATAAAGGATTCTCGGCTGCATATTTTTCCTGTTCATCACATTGAAGATCTCCTGCCATGCCTTTCTGGCCTGCCAAGTTTCAAAAGAGAGATCAGTCACGAGTCTTATAGGTCTCCCTTTATATGTTAGGGCATGTTTATCCCTTGCTGCTTTCAGAATTTTCTCTTTATCCTTGTATTTTGCCAGTTTCACTATTATATGTCGTGCAGAAGATCGATTCAAGTTACGTCTGAAGGGAGTTCTCTGTGCCTCTTGGATTTCAATGCCTTTTTCCTACCCCAGTTCAGGGAAGTTCTCAGCTATTATTTCTTCAAGTACACCTTCAGCACCTTTCCCTCTCTCTTCCTCCTCTGGGATACCAATTATGTGTATATTATTTCTTTTTAGTGTATCACTTAGTTCTCTAATTTTCCCCTCATACTCCTGGGTTTTTTTATCTCTCTTTTTCTCAGCTTCCTCTTTTTCCATAACTTTATCTTCTAGTTCACCTATTCTCTCCTCTGCCTCTTCAATCTGAGCCATGGACGTTTCCATTTTATTTTGCATCTCGTTTAAAGCGGTTTTTAGCTCCTCCTGACTGTTCCTTAGTCCCTTGATCTCTGTAGCAAGAGATTCTCTGCTGTCCTCTATACTGTTTTCAAGCCCAGCGATTAATTTTATGACTATTATTCTAAATTCCCTTTCTGTTATATCATTTAAATCCTTTTTGATCAGTTCATTAGCTGTTGTTATTTCCTGGAGATTCTTCTGAGGGGAATTCTTCCGTTTTGTCATTTTGGATAGTCCCTGGAGTGGTGCAGACCTGCAGGGCACTTCCCCTGTGCTGTGGTGTATAACTGGAGCTGGTGGGCGGAGGCGCAGTCAAACCTGATGTCTGCCCCCCGCCCACTGCTAGGTTCACAGTCAGACTGGTGTGTGCCTTCTCTTCCCCTCTCCTAGGGGCGGGATTCACTGTGGGGTGGCATGGCCCGTCTGGGCTACTTGCACACTGCCAGGCTTGTGGTGCTGGGACCTGGTGTATTAGCTGGGGTGGGTAGGCAAGGTGCACGGGGGCAGGAGGGGCAGGCTTAGCTTGCTTCTCCTTAGGTGATCCACTCCTAAGGGGCCCTGTGGCAGCGGGAGGGAGTCAGACCCGCTGCCGGAGGGGTGGCTCCACAGAAGCACAACGTTGTGTGTTTGCGCCAAGCGAGCAAGTTCCCTTGCAGGAACTGGTTCCCTTTGGGATTTTGGCTGGGGGACGGGCGAGGGAGATGGCGCTGGTTAGAGCCTTTGTTCCCCGCCAAACTGAGCTCTGTCGTCCGGGGGCTCAGCAACTCTCCCTCCCTTTGTCCTCCAGCCTTCCCGCTTTCAGAGCAGAGCTGTTAACTTATGACCTCCCAGATGCTAAGTCCGCTTGCTGTCGGAACACACTCCGCCCGGCCCCTCCGCTTTTGCAAGCCAGACTCAGGGCTCTGCTTGGCCGGCGGGCCGCCCCTCCGCCCCGGCTCCCTCCCGCCAGTCCATGGAGCGCGCACCGCCTCGCCGCCCTTCCTACCCTCTTCCGTGGGCCTCTCCACTGCGCTTGGCTCCGGCGACTCCGTTCTGCTAATCCTCTGGCGGTTTTCTGGGTTATTTAGGCAGGTGTAGGTGGAATCTAAGTGATCAGCAGGACGCGCGGTGAGCCCAGCGTCCTCCTATGCCGCCATCTTCTGAACATCTCCCTGTATCTATTTTTTAACATAGGTTCTATTATTCCTATTAGTATTATTTTGATTATAGACCTTCTCAAGAATGTAGATCCTAGCCAAAGCATAAGAGACTGTTAAAAACTAAGAACAAACTGAGGGTTGATGGGGGGTGGGAGGGAGGGGAGGGTGGGTGATGGGTATTGAGGAGGGCACCTTTTGGGATGAGCACTGGGTGTTGTATGGAAACCAATTTGTCAATAAATTTCATATAAAAAAAAAAGAATGTAGATCCTGTAATTACTAATTGGCAACACAAACTACCAGGGGATTCAACATTTATGAGCCTGGTAAATACTTACTCTGTATACTCGCGTATGTTTAGTAAAATTTAGAACTGTGATTCTCCAATTTTAAAGGCTACCAAAATGTCAGAGCGTTTCTTAAAATGAAGATTCCTCAGCCTCAAAATCCCTAGAGGTCCTGACTCAACTGATAGGTTTAAGATGTTTGTGTAAGAAGCAGGAACGTGCATTTGATGAACAAGGTACACACACCCAGAGTTACTGTATGTTCTGAATTGCTTGGGATCCTCTCAATTTTTTATTATCTTCTTGTTACAACTCTTGTAAGCACGACTTTCACTTTCAAAATTAACCTGATTTGGAAAATAAAGGATATTCGCTCCATACTTTTATAAACATTGCCTATAAATTCCTTATATGGAAATGGGACGTTTGCCTGATTTAAAGAAAAAAGGAGATGGTTTTCAAGTCCTTTGGTTCATCTGCACCAGCGATGACATTTGTCTGTATCAGTGCGTCATGCCACCATTCTAGCTTCTCACCAGCCTTGCCAAAGAAACTCTGAAGATCTTAACAGCTATTGTACCTCTCAGCTCAAGATCTGCTATTGTTGGGGTAGCCTGGGTGGCTCAGTCGGTTCCACGTCTGACTCTTGATTTCATCTCAGGCCATGATCTCATGGTTCACGGGATCGAGCCCTGTGTCAGTCTCCACACTGAAAGCATGGAGCCTGTTTGGGATTCTCTCTCTCTCCTCTGTCTGCCCCTCCCCTGCTTGCACGCATGCACACGAGCATTCTCTCTCTCTCTCTCAAAATAAATAAACATTAAAAAAAAAAAAAAGATTTGCTATTGTTGTGAGACAACCTCTTGTGATAGAAAAGGACCCATGATAGAGAAGTACGTACCTGAGAGCCTCCTTAGCTTACAGCCTCTGCAATGATAGAACACACACAGGTAAATCTCAACAGCTCAGAAGAATTCTAGAATTTAACAGCTAAAATTATCCTTAGAGATTGTCCATTACAACAGTCTCGTTTCATGGATGAAAAACTGAGGCCCAGAGAAGGGAAGAAAATTGCTCAGGACACACAGCTTGTTAGCCACACAACCGAGCTACAGGCCAGGTTACAAAGGCCCAGTACAGAGCTCTTTTCACTACATTTCATATTTATGATTTATGTGGCTTTTATGATTCATGTGGTTCGTTTGTTTAAGGTTTACTTTAAAACTAAGCTATTCCTGAAGAAAGGAAGGCAGACTCTAGATCTATTCTTTATCAAAGAAGCATATACTTAACCAGAAAGAAGTTGAAAATTCCAAAATCCATTTGTTTAAAGGCCAATCCAGACAACTGGCAACCAAAGTGCTAATATATAATATAACAAAATAATTTTGAGAACACTTGAAAAAAAATCATGATTCACCACTTTTCCCACTAACACAATATCTACCATCTACTTGGCAGACTTCTGTATTTTAAGCAAGCACTGTATTAAATCTTATATACACATTAAGGCATTCCAACAATCCCAAAGATAAGGAAGCTGAGCGCTGGGCCAAATAACTTGTCTAAGGACGCACACTTTGTAAATGACAGAACAAGGATTCAAACCCAGGTCTTTCAGACTTTAAAGCTAATGTACTTAAGCATAATCTTTTATTAAAAAGAAGTCTTAGAGCATGTAAGGTTTGCACTCTATTTTCATGCGATGAAACAGACGCCAGACAAAAGGAGTTGCTCAATATTAAAGAAAACGTTAGTAGCATAATGAGGTTTAGAAACCAAATCTTAAAATCCTAGTTGTGGGGGCTTTCTACTTCTCTCTCTCTGACTCCCTTTTTCTAATTATCTCTTTACTTTGCTTACCTACAGGGTAAGTAAGAAACGAAATCTTCTCAGGAAAATTCTGGCAGTTGAGCCCCCCAGATAAGAATTTCTTGAAGGTGACTTTAAGTGATAATTTCTAATTTCAATATAAATTTTTTCCTTGAAGAATGAGGCCTATGTTGTTCACTGTGGTCTGCTGAAGGGAACATAAATTTATTGCCTTGGAGCTCCTAGATTAGCCACTTGGGGCCCATGTGAGCTAGGATAGGTCATCTCATTCTATGAGACATAATACTGTTTTTACAGTGGGATAAAATCATTTCTTGTGTGGTATTATACTGATAATTAAAGTAGCTAATTTATAAATAAAAGTTCCTTCTGAATTAAAAGTGTGATGGACAGTCACCATCATTAACCATCCTTATCATCATAATTATTATTGTCATCAAACAACATACATCAGGAGATGACATTAACCAGTCTTGTCCAGAACGTCATTTCTTACACATACTACTCACCTGCAAAGAGGAACAAATAGGCCACAGTGACCAAAAGCAGGAGGCTGCCTGATGGCTGCATGGTCAATGAGGTCTGCAAGGCCTGTAGGGAATGTGTTAATAGAGCCCACTTCTGTGGATGATCTACAAGCTGTATTTATAAATGGATTCATATGCATGCATCGAAGTATATACATTTGTCAGCCAGCCAGATTCTCCACCCTGATTGTGTAATCTATTTCCCCAGTGATTAGAGACACCAGAAACCAAAGAAGCTTATTTCATGCCTTTTCCAACCAGTCAGGGATAATGGCCAAAAATGGTGTTTAGGCGGAATGAAGTCAATTACACGTAATACACACAGAGTTTGCTTCCACCAGCAGCACACGGTGATAATTGCAATTGAGTCATTTTATTCTACTTTGCATATTTTGATCTGCTCCCAGCCAAACCTTGGGCCAGAAAGCTTCCATCTGGTGGTAATCTGTAGGACGGTCTGTACAATAGATGCACATTAATAATGTTTGGAGTCACAACCACCAGGAAAGTGAAAATACTGATGTGAGGGGTTTTGAGGTTGAGGAATTCGTTAGGCAGACTAAGAATGTACCCTAATAGTCATTAAATTAAAAATCTAGACATTCAAGGTGAATGTGAATTGGAGGCTGTGTCCTTCAACCCCTTGCTTTTAGGCAGCACGTGCTTGTTGGTTCCTATTTAATATTTTTATTTTAGCAAGTTTTTCACAGGTGGGTTTTAGTCATTGTACATAAATGCTATCTATACTTGCCTTCTCTCTCTTTTTCAAATATGTGATGTACTCTTCACTTCAGGTTTCTTGCACTTATTGTTTCCTCTTCTTGGAAAAATCTTGGCTGAGAAACTTGAATGGCTAGTTCATTTTTTTTTTTAAATATCAGTTCACATATACTTGCTCAGTCAAGATTTTCCTGACAATTCAAAACTCACCTATCCCAAATCAGATTACTTGCCTTTTTTAGTTCTTCTTGATATCTAAAATTATCTTTATCATTTAATTATTTACTTGTATATTTTCCCATCCAATAAATACATAGGTAGACACAATCGTACACACAAATGCATGCACATGCATGCTAGGATAAGGGCTCATGGATCTTTTTCACTATTGTGTCTCCATGTCTCCATGCATAGAACAATGTCTTGCACATGGAAGCTTGCAGAATGATTCTGATTTTGCAAATCCTAACCTATAAAAATTCCTCCCTTCCTTCCAAGATAATAATTGAGTACCAATTAGTCCAAGTATTACCAGATGCTGAAAATGTAGTGAAAACAAAGAAGGATTCATAGAGCCTACATTCTTCATTCTTTTCTCAGACACTTGCTGGGTGGAACCCACTGATTCCAGAAAGTTTATTAGACTCTGGGAATTTAAAGATGAATAAGAGAAGCTCACAGGTAAGAGGAGAAGAAAGCAATTTGATTTACGTTATACACAAATAAGTAGGGGAGCCCGGAGGACAGCACATTCGTGGGAGTGGGGTGAGGAAAGGCTGAGAAGAGTCGTCAGGATCAGATATCACAGAGGATCTAACTCTCAGACTTATTAGAAAACAAATAAGAACTAAGGTATATTTTGAGAAATGGTTAGGCTCAGATACAGAGACAGGCATTAAGATGAAAGGTTTATAGGCAAAGCTGAGTTTCTTTTTTTCTTTAATTTTTTTTATGTTTATTTATTTCTGAGACAGAGACAGAGCATGAGTGGGGGAGGGGAAGAGAGAGAGGGAGACACAGAATCAGAAGCAGGCTCCAGGCTCCAAGCTGTCAGCACAGAGCCCGATGCGGGGCTCAAACTCACAAACTGTGAGATCATGACCTGAGCCGAAGTCGGTCACTCAACCGACTGAGCCGCCCAGGCACCCCTGCAAAGCCGAGTTTTATCATCACTCTTGTACTTGGGGTTCATTAAGATCCCTGGATCTATGGGTTTATAGTTTTCATCAAATTTGGAAATTTTATTAACTATTATTTTTTCAAATATTTTTTTCACTCCTTCCTCATTCTTCCCCCCTCTCACTGTGGGAAGTTGTCCCACAACTTATTGATATTCATATATAATATATACAATATATTGATATTTTACTTATATAAATATGTAAATATATTTCCTGTGTTTTATTTTTGCTCATTTCTAATGCTGTGTCTTCAAGTTTATCAGTCTATTCTTCTGCACTAGCTAATCTACTGTTAATGCCATATAGTGTATTTTCCTTCTCAAACTTTTTGTTTTTTCATCTTTATAAATATTCTTTCTTTCTTTCTTTCTTTCTTCCATCTATTTTACTGAACATGCTCTAGCTTTCTTCTTGAGATAACTGGCTTAATAGCCTCATTTATCAATGATATCACTTGTGTCATGCCTGGATCTGTTTTTATGATTGATATTTTTCCAGATTCAGGGTCATGTTTTCCTGTTTTCCGTTTTTCTGTTTCCTGTTTTCATTCTCACTTGCTCCTTCTTTAGATGTTATTTATCCTAGAGAATCATTAACTCCTTGTCCCTTATGGAGGAGGACATACACCATTTACCAGGTATGTGTGAGGTGGGGTGGGGGTGCAGGTCCTAGCAAAAACAGAAGTGGGAAAAGGAGGAAGAAGCAGATTTTTATGGAGTCCTTCAGTTTCCCTGTCTCAAGAGTTTATTAAAATTCAAAATTTCTTCATTGCAGAAGAGAACTGTCAAGAGAATGAGAAGATAAGCCACTGACTGGAAGAAAATATTTGTCAAAGATGTATATAACAAAGGACTATTACCCAAAATATCCAAAAATTTCTTAAAACTCAACAATAAGAAAATGAACAATTCAAGTTAAAGATGGGCAAAAGACCTGAACTTCCTTACCAGGGGAGATATACAGACAGTAAAAAATATATGAAAAGTTGCTCAAAATCATATGTCTTTAGGGAATTGCAAATTAAAACAATGGGATATCACTACACACTATCAGAATGGTTAAAATCCAAAGCACTGACAACATCGAATGGTAACAGGATGTAAAGCAGTCACAAAAAGACAAGGAGGAAATTTAAATGTATATGGTTAAGTAAAAGAAGTCAATTGGTTAAGGCTACTGCAATATTATGATTTATTCTTATATGTATTTGGTCTTCTTCTGTGGTTCTTGCCTCACAGCTCCCTAAATCCTTGGAATTTTCTAAGTGTTGAGGGTGCTAAAGGTATCTTTGGTTATGTTAATGGTGACTCTTGTAAAGGGCTTAGGGGTGGGGGTTCGTTGCCAGAGGAGACAACCTTGTAACTAGAGGTTTGGAACTTTCAGTTGCACCCCTTCCCATGCCACCCCCCAACCCCCGCCCCCTGCCCCGTGACCTCTGAGGAGGGGAGAGGGGCTAGAGGTTGAATCAATCCCCAGTGGTCAATGACTTTATCAGTTATGCTTTGCAATGAAGTCTCCATAGAAACACCAAAGGAGGCAGTTGGGAGAGCTTCTGGGTTGGTCAGAAGTTCAGGTAACATGCTGGATTTGCAATTGGAACCTCTCATCTGTAGCCCATCAGTCAGAAGCACAGGCGACAATCTGAGCTTGTGACTGGCTTCTGAAGTGGGTGAGGGGTTCCTTAACCTGTGGGATCTAATGCCATCTCTGGGTAGATAGTGTCAGAATTAATTTGAATTACGGAACACCCAGCTAGTGTCCGAGAATTGCTTGGTGTTGGGGAAATCCTCCCTCCCACGTTGAAATTGGGATCCAGAAACCATAAAGAGTTATATAAAGTGTGATTCCAACTAAATGACATTCTAAAAAAGGCAAAACTATAGAGACAGTGACGCTGAGTCATTGAGCGAAACTGTCAAGAAAGAATTCTTGAGACATTTTATGGTGCACAAAAGTGCTTTTATTATATAAATAGTTCAAAGACAGGACCCATAGGCAGAAAGAGCTGCACTGGATTGTGAGGAGTGACTAGTTATATACTTTTAAGTTTGGCAGAGGAAGGGTAGAGATAACCTAAGTCTCTAAAGGGATTTCTGCATGTTATAGGAGAGTTATATGATCCTGGAAATTTGGCTATTTTCAAAATAAAGTTAGTTGGTTTTAGTCTCTAGCACATTAACCATAAGGCAGCCATACGTTCCTTGAGGAATGTCACACTCTGCATGTCTCAGGTATTTATCAGTGGGCTGCAAGTTGTAAGAAATTTTAATTTTGGCTACATTTCTCTTGCCTTTGTTCTCCTCATCAACAGTAAAAAAAAAAAATCAGTGATTGTCAGAGGTTCAAGGGGAGAGAAGGATGAATAGGTAGAGCACAGGGGATTTTGAGGGCTTTGAAACTATTCTATATGGCACAATGATAGTGATCCATGTTGATACTTTTGTCAAAACCCAGAGAATGTACAACACAAAGAGCAACCCTATTTCCAACTATGGCCTTTGGTTAATAATGATGTGTCAATGTTGAATCGTTGTAAGTAATGCCCACTGGCGGGGCATGTTGATGGTGGAGAAGGAGGGGAGGGTATTTTTAAGAATCCTATGTATTTCCTGCTCAATTTTGCTATGATCTTAAAAGTGATCTAAAAAAAAATACCTATTAAGTTTGAAAAAGAAGAAGGTAAATATACCAGAAACTAAAGACAAAACTGACAAATAGCAAGAAGCTCCAGTTCATTCTCAGTAAGCCTACTGAGTGCATTTCAGGGCTGTGTCCCCAGGACTGGATGGTATTTTCCTTTGACACTATTATCATTATTAAAATCATATTTCCTTATAGGTACATGATGCCTCACTTTACAGTTTGCATGGAGACTTTATACACATTATATTTATTCATTTTTCCTGAATCTGTCAAGTCTTACTGTCATCATACATGTGACAGCATTGAGGCTTAGAAAGTTAGGATTTAACCCACAATTGCTAGTAGAACACAAACCAAAGACATCTGTGTAACTCCAAATCCAGTTTCTTCCAAGGATTCAGTACCCCTGGAGAAAATAGACCATTGATAGGTGTACCAAGAGCAAAGATTTCTAGTACAGAGACAGCTGGTGAGGAGCACAAAGGTTGCCAGGGTTCCCATTTAGGAGATGACATTTTCACTGGCAAAGCAAAGAAGGAAATCTATGAAAAAGAGTGATTATTTCCTTTGTTATCTTTTTGTGTTAACCTGCTAGCCTGCACACTTCTACTCAACAGAAGTTTCCTCTCGGTGTGTTTCTACAGCAATGTCTTTCTAGGTAGCATGGTACAACAGTTTCCTTCAAACGATCCATGTGAAGAGCGTATTAGCAAGAAGAAGCACATCTCTTCCCAGGTTCTAGGATTTGAGAAACAAAAAGTTTAGTGTCCATAGGAAAGTGGTAATGAAGTCATAGGCGTTGATGTGTTCTTGAGATTGTGCCGGTTTCACTTGCATAAAAAAGTATGAAGGTTTTCAGTAAGTCCCAGAAATTAACCTATAATTAGTTATGACACCTGTAGGAGGGGCTCAGTGTCTCCTGAAATTCTCAGTAAGGAAGTATTTAATGATGTCTGCTCTAAGTCTATAAAACTGTTTTCAAAGTACTGCACATCTAACAAAATTGTTACCTCAAAATAGGTTAGATTTTATTAGGTGAACAAACAGTTTTCTGTGTAATGAGAACTTAAGGACTGTAATTATGAAGTCAAACTCTTCGTGTGAAAAATAAAACAATTCAGGTAACTGCCATTGTTGTTCTAATGTGAGAATTGGGTGGTTTTCTCCCCTGCTACTGCTCCCTTTTCTCAGCTGATGATCTTACATAATTTTCAATTCTATGTTACTAACTTGAGTCACCATACCATGCAATAGATCTCCAGAACTTACTCACTTATTCATCTTATCATTAAAAATTTGTACCCTTCGACCAACATCCTCCCATTCTGCATCCCCCTCCCCATTCCTGGCAAACAACATTCTTTTTTCTGGCTCTATGACTTTGACTTTTTTAGATTCTACATATATGTGACATTATGCAGCACTTGTTTTTCTGTGTCTCCCTATTACATTTAGTATACTGTTCTCTGGGTTCATTCTTGTTATTACAAATGGCAAGATATTCTCCCTTTTTTGGGACTAACATTCATTTGTGTATACTGTTGAAGTAATTAAACTAGGAAGATGTTGGATTGAAGTGGCTCTAATGTCTTGGTAGCCTATGTAGTAAGCAAACCCAAGCTAAGCCAAAGTCCATGCACTTGAATCTGAGGAAATGGAATGTAAGAGAAACTAATCACAAACAGCCAACTAGACTTTTCCAAATAAAGCAATTGCCTCAGGTAGAGCCAAACAAATAATTGCTTTGTTTTGCTTCCACATCTTCTGTGTAAAAGTCTTTCCTCTAGCTTCTGTCCGTGCTCCTAACTACTTTAAGTTTCATGCTGCCTGATTTGAATCGATGTTTGCCAAAATAATGTGTAAATTTTAGGGTGCATCAGTTTATCCTTTAACAATATACACAAAATTTTCTTTAACTATTCATCTGTCAATAGCCACTTAGGTTGTTTCCATATCTTGGCTATTGTGAATAATGCTGCAATAAACATGGGAGAACAGATAGCTCTTTGAGATCAGGAGCGTAATTCCTTTAGATACATACCTAGAAGTGGGATTGCTGAACCACATAGTAGTTTTATTTTTAATTTTTTGAGAAAATTTCATACTATTTTCCATAATGGCTGCACTGATTTACAATCTCACCAACAATGTATTAAGGTTCTTTTTCTCCACATCCTCAACTAACTTTAATTTTTTTTTTTAAATTTTAAGTAGACTCCATGCCCAACATGGGCCTTGAACTCATGACCCAGAGATCAAGAGTCACAAGCTCTACCGACTGAGTCAGCCAGCCTCCCCATGTTTTTACTCCACATCCTCTCCCAAACTTGTTATCTTTTGAATTTTTGATAATAGCCATCCTAATAGGTGTGAGGTAATATCTCACTGTAGTTTCAATTTGTGTTTTCCTAATGATTAGTAATATTCAGCATCTTTTCTTGAGTCTGTTAGCCATGTATAGGTCTTCTTTGGAAAAATGTCTATTCAGTTCCTCTACTCATTCTTTAATCAGATTAAAGTTTTGAAAATTTTTAGTTCTATGAGTTCCTTATGTATTTTGGATACCAAGCCCTTATCAGTTACATGGTTTCCAAATATTTTCTCCCATTTAGTTGATCATTTCCTTTGTTGTGCAGAAGCTTCTTAGTGTGAGGTAGTCCTGCTTGTTTAGTTTTGCATCTGTTGCTTGTGCTTTTGATGCCATATCTAGAAAGTCACTGTCAAGGCCAATGGCATGAGATTTTTCCCTTTGTTTTCTTCTAGGAGTTTTACAGCTTCAGATCTTATGTTTAACTCTTTGATCCATTTCAAGTTGGTTTTCATAAATGGTGTAAGATAAAGGTCCAATTTCATTCTTTTGCATGTGGATATCTAATTTTGCCACTGCCATTTACTGAAAAGACTATCTCTCCTACTTTGTATTCTTGGCATTTTTGTTGAAGATTAGTTGACCATATATGTCTGAATTTATTTCTGGGCTCTCTATTCTGTTCTGTTGGTACCTGTGCCCATTTTTAAGCCAGTATCATGCTGCTTTGATTACTGCAGCGCTATAATATGACTTGAGATCAGTGTGATGCCTCCAGCTTTGCTCTTCCTTCTCACAAATGGTTTAGCTATTCAGGGCCTTTTGTGGTTCCATATAAGGTTTAGGGTTGTTTTTTTCTATTTCTGTGAAGAATACCATTGGAATTTTGGTAGAAATTGCATCGAATCTGTAGAACAGTTTAGGTAGTATGGATATTTTAACAATATTAATTCTTCTAGTATATGAATACAAGATATTTTTCCATTTATTCATGTCTTATTCAATTTCTTTCATCAAAACTTTAACAAGAGACAAAAGAAGGTCATTATATAATGATAAAAAGATCAGTTCATTGAGAGGATATAACAATTGTGAACATACATGCACCTGACATTGGAGCATCTAAATATATAAAGCAAATATTAACAGAAAGGAGAAATAAATAACAATGCAATAATACTAAGGGACTTCAATATCCCACTTCAACAGTGGATAAATCATCTGTACATAACATTAATAAGGAAATATTGAATTTGAACTACATTTTAGACCAGATGGATGAAGTGAAACAGAACAGTGCATCCAAAAGCACCAGAATACACCTTCTTCTCAAGTGCATACAGAACGTTCTCTAGGACAGATCATTTGTTAGGTCTCAAAACAAGCCTTAACAAATTTAAGAAAATTGATGTCATATAAATATCTTTTCTGATTAGAAAGCCATGGAACTGGAAATCAATAACAGGAAGAAAACTGGAAAACTCACGAATATGTGGAAATTAAATAATACATTTCCACAAAAAAATCTACTATGGATCAAAGGAGAAATCAATAAGGAAATTAACAAAACAAAACATAACAAAACACTTGAGACAAATGAAAATGGAGACACAGTATGCCAAAATGTATGGAACTGTGCTTTATGATATGTATTCTTTTAGTGTATATGCCTTATCACATCTAAATAGTAACAATATCTTACTCTAAACAGTAAGATAAAGGGGGCTATGCAAGGATACCCTTCTCTTATTAGGTTAGGACTAAATCTTCTCACATGAAAGGAGGAGAAATATGCTCTGTTTATTTTCCCTTAGGTCAAACTACAGAATTGAAATGCACCAAAATTCTGTAAAGTCACAGATACCAACTCTGGGGAAGAAAAGAAGAAAGTTGAAGAAAGACCAAGAACATTTCACAAAATGCCTAGTTTGGAGTTAGTAATCCCTTTGAAACAGGCCTTGTCAGGCTATGGCTGTAGCCCCAACACAAAACTGACATCATTGTTTGTACACTGGGAATTATGGTAAATACTGTCACCCTCTTTACATATTCTTTTAAGCTTTTGCTTAATTTATTTATTAATTTTTTTTAATTTTAGAGAGAGAGAGAGTGTGAGAGTGAGAGTGTGAGTAGGTGAGCAGCAAAGGGAGAGAGAATCTTAGGCAGGCTACATGCTCAGCATGGAGCCCCATGTGGGGCTTAATCCCACAACCTTGGAATCATGACCTGAGCCAAAGTCAAGAGTCAGATGCTCAACTGACTGAGTCACCCAGGCTCCCTGAATACTTCTAATTCTGATGTCTTTAAATATACAGGACTAATCCTTCCGATTCAACACTTACATCCAAGTGACTCAAATTACTAGGATTGTGTGAAAAGTAGTTTAGGAGTATGGGATTGACATGACCATCTCAAGGCTCCGCAACTCCCTGGTTATGAGATCATGGACAAATCCTTTATATCTCTCTATCTTAGCCTCCTCTTCCATAAAATGTGGCTGCATCTTCACAACTATAGCTAAATTTAAATGTGATAATGTTTGGGTCCTTACCACTGTGAACATGAATAATCAGTAATAGATTGGTTAACCTGATTTGTTAGTGGTGAATTATTTCAGTCTTTTATCTTAGTTACTATTTTCTCTAGCCTTTTTCCCCCTGTTTTTCCCCTTTCGATTTTAGAGCATGTGTCTGTGGTGCATATGTTTATGTAAACTACTTCAGGAAAACTTTCCATAAGCACAGACAAGCCTCCAGACAAGGTGTCCCCACTCAAGTCTAATAATTGACATACCACATTGTTTCTGCAATGAATTTAGCTTAAAAAAAAAAAACAGTAAGAGGCAAATATATGAGAAAGACGTGACTTTGCAACATCTGGCGTGGAAAGAAAAATGCCTGAGGATAGCTAGTGGTTATTGGTATGATCCAGTTTTGACAAAGTTCCCATGGTCATTTGAAGGTATAATGATAGATGTGAGTGTTCAGATCAAATAAATTATTTTTTTATGCTTTGAAGAGAAGAGAACAAACCATACCTGGAACAGTATGTTTTGTCCTGGCTATCACAGTGATGAGGAAAGTAGACAGCATTATGAATATTTGCATCTGTTAGAAGAACCTCATATTAAAAAAATATTCAAAAACATTTTTAACAAAAAATTTTAAACGTACAGCAATATTAAAATAAATTTTTAGTGAACCCCTTTAAACCCACTGGCTAGATTTTACCATTACTATTTTCCTTTGCTAGTTTTGTTGGATATCTGTCCATTAATCCATCTTTGACACAATTCAAAATGAATTGCAGGGATCGGTACCCTTCCCTCTTAACAACTTCACTATGCATATCAGTTAGGACTACACGACCTGTAAAAAAAAAAAATAGTACACTACATGCTTACATTCTTTTCTTTTGATGTAAGCTTTGCAAACTATGATACGGATAAATTTTAAGTGCGGATTCACTGTCAAACCTCAGTTTGAAAAGCGTATACATCTCTGAACCCAAACTCCTGTATTTTGACCATTAATTATTTTATATGTGACTTGCTTCTTCTTTCTAAGAAATACCAGATTTCTGGCTTTCTGTGGTTTATTTTTTATTTGCTTCCCTTTCATCCCCAAAGAATAGCTCATAACTATACAAGAGATAGTAATTTAATTATTTACTCAGTTATGGCACCTGAAATAAACCTTGAAGTAAATGGTAGTCTTAAGATGTAAGTAAAGGATGTGTTTGAGGAAGAAAGGGTGACAGAGTGGCACAAGGTGGTCCAAGAGGCATTCCAGGTCAGACAGAATAGTGTGGTGGAAATACACATTTTGTGTGGACAGCTGACAGGAGTCTGGCCTGAGGGGAGGGGACTGCTCCAACAGGGAGAGAGGAGGAGTGGACCACATTGGGAGGGATACGTTTAAAGATGTACATTGACTCAGTTTCCCAACTACACATAGTGTCTTCATGCCTCCGTTAGAAATAATACATTACTTCAGGGAGTAAGAACTAAAAAGGAGAAAAGAACTGAATTTCCCCAAGAAGCAGGGCACTTAGAATACAGATAAAAAAAGGACAGAGAAAAAAACTCACGTGATGAGAATTTTCAAAAATGTTAAAGGAACAGAAGGTAGAAAAAAACTGTAAATACTGAGAAAAAGAACAAAAATATCCTGGGCAGTGAAGAAGTATAATGCTGAAATTGAAAACAGAACATAATAGCAAAATCTGCTGATTTTTGACCTCTTGTTACACATCAGAGATCATTTAACTGCTTACATGCTTCATTTTCTTAATCTTCATGATAAATTTAGGACATAGATACTAGTGTCTCCATTTTACAGGTGAATACATCATAAATCGAAGAAATCAAATGACTTGTTCAAAAACAAATAGCTTATGTGAGAGTCATGACTCACATTCTGGTCTGTGTGACTCAATGGTCCACCCTCTTATTACCCTAATTATATATTATATGATCATTTTTCTCCAGCAAAAGGAATAGTCTGTAAGCACGGAAGAGCACAAATCCCACACTTGAAGAAGTAGAAGGTGTCTATCTTCCCTAGTAACTTAATCCACTCCCAGGCTCTTTATCTAAATATTAGATGCATCCCCCAGTTTGGTTAGGTCCTATTCAATTGTATAAATAAAAGGTAACATCTATCTGCATAAGTCCACCATTCCATAAAGATGAGAAAGCTGGGGTCTAGAGAAGCTGAACGTTTTATTTTTATATAAAATACTTTTCCTGAAATTAGGAAGAAATGATATTATGTATTCTACAGCTTAAATAATAGATACTGTAAAATAACTGTAAGCCTAATGTAGTATCACATTGTTAAAAATACTTTATCATCCACATGG
Organism: Lynx rufus; assembly: GCF_022079265.1. Lineage (NCBI taxonomy): Eukaryota > Metazoa > Chordata > Mammalia > Carnivora > Felidae > Lynx > Lynx rufus. The sequence continues at coordinate 123,493,851 of NW_025814823.1, read as the reverse complement.
CAACTGTAAGAATAAGAGAGGGGAAGAGATTTCCCCAAGATCCCACAGTGACTGCTTGGTTGATTTAGATCCAAAAAAAACAGGTCTTTTTATCCAAGTTTATGCCAGTCAATAAGCCATGTAATTATATCTGTATGTCTTCTTGATCTCAGAGTAAAAACACAAGAAATGCTTCTACAGAATTTACTTTATTGACAAGCAAATCCAGGGAAATAGATATGTATTGAGCTACCCAAGAGCCAGGCAGAGTAGGTGTGTCTTATAAATTTAAAGTATCCATTAGAGAAAAACAGAAGTGAGAAAAGCAGCAGCTGAAAGTCAGCACAGACACTGCACAAAACTTCAGCATTTTCCTTGATGCTTTAGGTTGATCTTCCCACCACTTTTCCTACAAAAGAGAAAGATGAATGCATGGTCAGTGCAGTATCATCAGTATTCCTCACAAAGGTTGGAAAAAGGTTTGCTTTCCATAGTTCATGTAGTCACGTGATTCTACATTTCTCCACATTTACGACAAGGCAGAGGTCAATTAAATGTACTCAGAGATGACATCTGGACAAATTACAGACAGCATGAAATGTAAACAAATTTCAGAGTTTTGCCCAGGCTTAGACCTTTTGGTTTCAAGTGTTCATTGTCTCAGAGTAAGTATGTACACAGCCGGAAAAGGCAAAAGTGACAGGAGAGATAATGGCAAAGATTCTAGTGTCATAGTTCTGATAGAAGCTGTAAGAAGCTGTAAGGAGTTGAACCAAGTGTTCAGGAATTTGGCATTTTATAGCAGATCATATATTCAGTTCTTCTCAGTAGTAGGCATCCATTAAATCAAATCTTATCTTACCCTACTGCTTTTCTTCTGGGAAAAGTTTGGTGTTAGTCAGATATGTTACACAAGCAAGAGGCACATATTTGTTATGTGTTGATTCACTATTTATTAATTTCACTCTGTATGCTTGGTTTCCTTATTATTAATAGGGAGTTATATAATACCCGTGCTTAGGAATTTTACAGCAAAGTTGAGGGTAATTAAGACATTCACAGAAGAAACTCTAATACAAGGAAATGAAGACAGTGGTGAGGAAGTGAGACAACTTTTATCTGGCTTAAACAAAGGTTATAATTCCCTTGGTTATAGAGTAATCAATCAGACTAAAAGATTGACTGATTGATTGGTTGGATAAATTTTTATTAATTATAAACTGATGTACTGGGAAGGTCACAGTTTATTAGCTAAAATCTACAGCATCTGTTCTGTTCCTTATAAATGTGGAAATTCAATAAATATTGGTCCTTGGTAGAATCTTCCTAGTATACTAACTGTAAAGTTTGAATAGTCTGAATAATAAAGGATAATCTTTTACTATATTCTTTCCTGAAAGGCTCTTTCCATTAAAATAAAAGAGAAGAATGGATGGAAATTGGTACCTTAGTAACATATAATTTGGTGTAAAATGAAATGTCTGAAAATAATTTGGATAAAAGAATATTTTTATTGATGAAAAATTTTCTCCAAGCTTCTCATGTTTCTGATTTTGATGAATACTTACACCACCGCCTTACAGAAGGCACACTGATTGCCGTATGTCTGGCCATCAGAACCACAGTGGGGATTAGATTCCCGTGTGCAATAGACCTTGGGATCCCGGAACTCACCGCAGTCAATCTACCAACATAAGCACAGTGACATTGACATTAATGCATTCTGTCTAAGGGACTGTCTCTTAGAATAGAAGCTTTGGGTAAACTTACACACACACACACACACACACACACACACCCATGATATAAAGCTTCCTAAAATAGAAAATAGCTTTCCTTATCTGCTTAACTAGAATTTATTAAATGTAACTGAGACTTTCCCTTTGAGACACAGGAAACCCATTTCTGTAGTTATTGTATTCAGGAGAAAGTTAATGGTGTACAGCAGATGCTTACTCATCATATAAGGAGTGAGGCAAATGCTATAGGTAGGACTTTTTGCTCCAACACTAAATTATTCTAAATGAGAGTCGTTTTGGGGATTTACATGCTGCTTGCTTTTTCTTTTCTTCCTTCTTCCCCTCTTTTCTTCCTTCCTCCTTCCCTCCCTTCTTTCCTCTCTTTCTTTTACTGTATTAATTTAACTCTAATAGCACTCCTGCATTGCTATAAAGATATGGATGCTATTGCAAGGAACTCCTTGCAAGCAAAGAGTTCCCAGATGTTATCTGATGGCTTGTTAGTTTTCTCCATGGCTGCTACATCCATTTATTATCTCTTGAAAATACCATTCTAATGTCTTTATTAGTAACTTCCTCTATCTCAGAGTCTATTTGTGGAATTTGAACTTTTGTGCCTACTGTAAAAACACAGTAATGGCTATCTAAGCTGCTCTATTTAGAAGGATTCTGAGGTTGCATCCAGCCTTGATGAAAACATATGCTATGACTAATTAGTAAATGTCGTCATGAGTTCTATGGAAGGAATGGTGGTACTAATGCCACTAATATGTCTCCTTACTTATAGTGGTCTCTCAGAAGTAGCCTGGAGTTTTAAGACTCTTTTCAATTCAGTGTCAACTGAGTAAGTATTTGCTGTGCAAATGACATTTGACTCATTTTATTACAGGGTATGGGCAATATGTAATAGGTCAAACTGAGCTCTTCCAAATGTCAGCTGTGTGGAATGAAGTTACATTTATTTATTTATTTATTTATTTATTTATTTATTTATTTATTTTTAAGTAGGCTTCACACCCAGCTCAGAACACAACACCATGCTTGGACTCATGACCCTAAGATCAAGACCTCAGCTGAGATCAAGAGTCTGATGCCTAACTGACTGAGCCACCTGGGCACCCCTGAAATGAAGTAACATCTAAACATGAACACAGGGACCATCCTTTACTCCATCTATCTTATGTTTATTAATGGATTCATAATATTAAACTATTCTTATGTGGATTAGTTGAGTTAAGTCTCACAATAACCCTGAGATATGCATTGAATAATGTTACGTTAACCAGTTTATGGATATAAATAGAGATCCTCAGGAAAATTATGTGGCTTACCAATGCCACATAACCAGGAGGCACTGAAATCAGTGCTTGGACATATTCCTTCTCATTGCTGATCCAAATTGCCAACAATCTGCTATGGCTGATTTCCAACACATCCTCATTGAGAGAAAAAAAGAACACCTGTCGCTAGGCACCCTTGACCACACTTACAGTCAAGATATACAGACTTTATTGAAGTACCTTATGAACGGAATGTATGGGCAAGGTGAAATGAATCATTTGTTCAAGATATTATGTAAACAATTGTATATTGACAAACCTCTCTGAAGGTTTGCATGGAGAAATGCTCAGCAAAAGAATCACACAACTGAGTTTAAAAATATCACATATATCAGGTTTAAGGCATCTGAGACTATTAAATATAGATTTTTGTTGAAATTAGGCACTTGTACTGTTGATGTTGGGCAGTATGGTATTTATCAGAGATCATAGGGCATGGTTGGATAGGAGATAGTTTCACCTTGAGTCCCACTTGCTCCCACAACTCTTAAAGAAAACACTACCCTTTCTTAATACCTCCAGGAGAGTAATCGTCCCTGTAGGTCTCCAAATGGAAAAAAGACTGGAAAATCTTTGGGGCATTATAAATCATAGGACACTTTCTTCTCAAAAGCTGTTTTGCATTTTACATTTAAGTCGTTGATGTACACATTTGCAACTGTGTGCTTGGGCCAAGAAAGAACTGTAAACCCCCGAATCATCATTAATATTTTCATTTATTCCACAAACAGCCAATGGGTAGCTAGTAATTTGGAGGACACAGTGCTGGGTGCTGATGATACAAAGAGGAATCAGTCACAAACACTCTCAGTAGCTCACCATCTCATCTGCATCAGGGAAGCAGAGACGACATAGATCATTATGGCACAGTGTGTGATAGATGCCCCCGTGGGCCAGGCACAGGCAGTATGGAAGCTGAGGACAGCACATCTCAGTCGGAGGTATGTGTGTCTCTACTGTCAGGTCAGTGAGGTAAAGAAAAAGGAAAGCCTCTTACATGAGAGAGACGCCTCCTTAAGACACCTTTCCCTGGCAGTCGGCCCTCTGATCTTGCAATCCACCCTCTTTTGTCCTTTAGAAAGCAGATATGGAAGAGGCAGTTGGGGGGCAAATACGGAGAGGCAGTTGGGAAGACACCGTGAGATAGACCCCACCTCCTTCCTCAAGGCCACTTTCCCCTTCCACTGCCCCCTGGAATTACTAGGAAGAATAAAAGGTTTCAACAATTAAAAGCAAATCAATCAAATGGCATATGAACACACTTCCTTAGAAAATAGACACACCTCACACTTTCAAATTGTAGTGGCTTCCAACCATCCCTGAACTGGGGCCAAAGGATCCCATTATAGGACTTGTTCTGCTGCTTGCCATTAACTAGTTGTGCCATCTTAGACAAAGTACTCAATATCTGTGCCTCAATATTCTTCATTAAAAACTTGAAAAAAAATAACAGTTTCTACGCTTCACTGCCAGAGTTGCTATGAGAATCCAAGGTGGTCATGTAAAAGTTGTAGAGAGTCAGGATAGAATATTTGAAATAGCCCTGGGCTAGGAGTGTGGAAAATAAGCTTCTTCTTGCAAGCCTGCCCTAACTCTGATGATAAATCCTTTGAAAACACTTTGTAAAGCTCCAGGTATTTGGAATATTGCTACTACAAATACTAACAGTGTATACTGTATCACAATATACAATTTCTGGAGCCCATTATTTCTTATCCTATTTTAGTGAATTTTGGGATGTTTTTAAAATTGGTGTTGGATTTAACAAGCACCTCCATTTATTTCCTTAGTTCAGCTTCCGGAGACTGCTTCTAGGCACTTGGGTGACCCCTTGTGGTTCTTCAAAACACTGTGCCCTCTAAAATTTGGAATAAAACGACACTTTAGTACCCGAATATGTTTTTTTGCTAATAGTGACTACCAAATCCTTTAACTTGTCTGGAAAATGAGCTCATATAGTTACTAAATCAACTAAAGAGTCAGGATTATTGATATTTTAGTCCAGCATTTTAGTTCTACAAATAAAGCCAGTAAAAATTTGCAAATACATACACAATCACACACACACACACACACACACACACACACACACACACAAACACACACACACACCAGAGTGTAGGACTTCCTAAGCAAAAAAGTACTATAATGAAAACAGTTGTTTAAAATCAGCACATACAGCAGGGATTTTGAAACTTGGCCAGAGTGTAGGACTTCTTAAGCAAAAAAGTACTATAATGAAAACAGTTGTTTAAAATCAGCACATACCGGGGCGCCTGGGTGGCGCAGTCGGTTAAGCGTCCGACTTCGGCCAGGTCACGATCTCGCGGTCCGTGAGTTCGAGCCCCGCGTCAGGCTCTGGGCTGATGGCTCGGAGCCTGGAGCCTGTTTCCGATTCTGTGTCTCCCTCTCTCTCTGCCCCTCCCCCGTTCATGCTCTGTCTCTCTCTGTCCCAAAAATAAATAAACGTTGAAAAAAAAATTAAAAAAAAATCAGCACATACAGCAGGGATTTTGAAACTTGGAGGAATTAGAAACAGAGAGCAGAATTCACTGCATTGGCTCAGGAAAGAAATGTTGAGGATGGTGTATTTCTGACAATGAGGAATTAGTCTGAGATTTTGATGGAGACTAAAGGGATAAAAGGTCTGGAACTCATCAGTATCATCTGGGAAAATACATGTTCTGAGAGAAAAAATCAAATACATAGAATTTTCTTGAAAATTCCCATAGTGAATACTTGGGAAGAAAACAGAAAAGACAACAAAGGGAATAGAAGAGAAATAGTTGGAGAGCCAGGGTATTGATGTAGTGTAGAAGTCAGGGGAGAGTTCCAAAAACATTTGGAGTGATCAATTATAGCACATAAAGAAATCATGAATAATGGCTATGTCCTGAAAGCAGCCCCCCTTTTTTTTTTAAAGAGCACTTTTGGTGTGTGGAAGGAGTGTTAAGACAGGGGAAGCAGAAGCCAAGTCAGGGAGGGGTATGATAAAGAAAGGAGCTGATATATATGCATAGGGAGTATTTTTCAGTAAAGGCGAGAATAGGTGAAATATATAGGGCAACTTTACTCAATGATTTGATTCACACTTCATATTAAATTATGCCAAACTATAACTCTTTATCTCTCCCTCCAAATTAGTTCTACATTTCGTTGTTTTTTTTTTTTTTTTCACTTTTTACCATAGCACCATTCTTCCGATTCTTCAACTTACCTCAGGTTAAAACACTGCCATTTCTTTCCCTTTGCAAGTATCACCCTTCATGTATTTCTTTACCCTACGTCCCTCTTCACCAATTCCAGATTTATGACCTGTCACCACCCTCAACATTTCTTTCCTGAGCCAAGGTAGTGAATTATGCTCTCTGTTTCTAAGTCCTCCAAGTTCCCAAATCCCTGCTGCACGTGGAGACAAATTTGCTTATTTTAAATGACTGTTTTCATTATAGTACTTTTTTTACTTAAGAAGCGAGGATAGTAAAAGATAGCATGTATTAGTTTAGAAAATTATGCTGCTTGGGGCACCTGGGTGGGTCAGTCAGTTAAGCATCCAACTCTTGATTTCGGCTCAGGTCACGATCTTGTGGTTCGTGAAATCGAGCCCGGAGTTGGGCTCTGCGCTGACGGCGTGGAGCCTGCTTGGGATTCTTTCTCTCTCCCTCTCTCTCTGCCCTCCTCCACCTCGTACTCTCTCAAAATAAATAAGCAAATAAACATTAAAAAAAAGAAAACTATGCATTCACATGTACGGCACAATGGCTTTCTACTGCTGATCAGAGGTAGTGTGGAGCTACAGAAGCTCACTCAATGTGGAGTCTGGCATCCGAAGATGCTGACTGCACAGTTTTACTGCCGTTGGTAAACTTGAAGGAGATAGGTCCTCTTTCTAAAGCCTGAGTTCTCCTATCCGTAGTTATAGATGCTGGTTAACACTGCCAAGTTGTATTTAGTTATTCTGTCAGTATCTTAATTGTAAATTAATGCAAGCTAATTAGGAAAAATGAACTGTCCCAAACATATTTTAGCCATAGACCATTGTTTTACTAACTATACTAATATTTACCATGCCTTTATCTTAACATACTAACAGAAATAGGGGCACTTGGGTGACTCAGGTGGTAAAGCATCTGACTTTGGCTCATGTCATGATCTCACGGTCTGTGAGTTTGAGCCCTGTGTCAGGCTCTGTGCTGACAGCTCAGAGCCTGGAGCCTGCTTTGGATTCTGTGTCTCCTTCTCTCTCTCTCTCGCTTGTGCTCTGTTTCTCTCACTCTCAAAAATAAATAAACATTAAAAATAATTTTAAAAATACCACCAGAAATAAATATAGGTATCTTAAAATTATTGTAAAAAGGAAATGGTTGACGATTATTAGTTTTCAGCAGTTTGTTATGTTAATTTCAATCTGGAATATTCTTTTAAACAGATCCTTAAGATTATGTTCCTAAATACACAGGTTGGTAGGGAAATAAGAAAAATAAAACAATGCAGGGAGTAGTTCTAAAAGAAAAATCTATTCCATTAAAAAAACTATTCTTGTGGCGCCTGGGTGGCTTGGTCGGTTAAGCGTCTGACTTTAGCTCAGGTCATGATCTCACAGTCCGTGGGTTCGAGCCCCGCGTCGGGCTCTGTGCTGACAGCTCAGAGCCTGGAGCCTGTTTCAGATCCTGTGTCTCCCTCTCTCTCTGCCCCTCCCCTGTTCATGCTCTGTCTCTCTCTGTCTCAAAAATAAATAAACGTTAAAAAAAATTTTAAAAAACCTATTCTTATTTTGAGATTATGTCATTCAAGCACTTTGGTATGATACAATAATTTCTTTAATGAAGGCTGGTGAGGGCAAATAGTAGTTTTACTTTTAATTATTATTATTACTATATTATTTTTATGTTACTTAATGTTCCTACTTGGCAAATTAAAGAGCTGACAGCATATTAGTCATTTACATTTATGGGGAAAATTTTACAAGACTCTGAATTCCAAAAGTCCAGGAACATGCTTTTTGTTTAGTTTGAACACTCTCTTTGAAAGAATGTGAAACTTTTACAAGTCAATAATTTCAGCTGCTCACTCTAACTTCCCATCAGGTGCTCCATCATGGAGAGCTTTCTTGGCATCAGAAGAATGACTTTGATGTCAGAGAAAATCTTTCTCCCTTTGTACTGGCTAGATCAACTTGAGTAGGCATGCTCCTAAAGACAGTTTCAACTTCTGTCTGTTGATGGGACTGTCACCATCCTTCCAGCCACGCAGAAGAAAAACAGTAGCCTTCATAGGATTCAGATACCTAAGTCCAGAAGAGGCTTTAGAGATCATTGAATCCATATTTTCATTTTAGGGATGTGGAAACAGAGACAATGAGAAGGCAAGAGACAGCCTGTAAGTATTCGAACAAGGACTGGTCTATGTTGTCTCTAGTGTGTTTGAATGTTTGAAAGTCACTGCTTCCCAGCATCAGATAATTACCTAGAATGTAGATTCAAAACTCCCCAGCTGTGTGATTATTATTCAGTAAGTCTGGCATGGTGTCTAGGGATTGGCATACTGAGGAAGCATCCCCCGTGATCCTCAGGGAAGCAGACTCTAAGACTTGGGTCCATCTAAAGGAATAGAATTGGTAAATTGCAGATTTTAAATGAGCCCTAGAAAACACTAAAAGTCCCAACCGGAATTCCAAGCTGAAAGAAGAGGAGCAACTTGTGTGTTAAGGAGAAAGCTGGGGTTAAATTTCATATATTTTAAACGTATGCATAATAGCCTTATCACATATCACTACCTAATGGGATATGAAATGTTTGTCTTGATCTGATGTCCTTTCTCTGTTTGTTGGTTTTGATATTTAACATAGACTGTGCTACCATATATATTTAAACATAAGAATAAATCAAATTTAGAATGTATGATTATATATAGCAATACAAACACATGTGCACGTGCACTAGGACACAAGTGCATGTGTTTGTGCACACACACAAAGACACACACACACTGGCAGTTAATTGTAAGGCATCATTGATTGTAAGGCATGCATCAATTTCTGAGATGCTAAAATTTGAAATAAAAAAAAGTTTTATGCAAGTGGTAGGTATACTAGGGTTGGAAAATATTTTTCAGCTCCTTTGCTAACTCCAATCATTTGGCAGTGGTATCTGGAAACTTTGGACGCCAAGAGTTCTTGAGCACAACAAGGATAATCAAGAACCAAGGCCAAAAGTCACGTAAAAATGTTCAGTATATACACAGGGACAGGATTGGCAGAGCGAATACTGATGATTTGTGTTGACTTTTGGTAGAACAAGAAAACTGGAAAAAAGTTGGTGGATTAATCAGCCAAATCTTGAAGATAACTCGTGTCTATTCCTGTTTTTAACCCAAATTGTATTTCAGTTTGAGTGAATCAGTGTGTGTATCCTCAGTGCAAAACATTAAACAAGCTGCCTCCGCCGGCTGCCTTGCTTCCAAACAGAAAGTAGCAGCCTCTGTCCTAATAACTCCTTGATAAACTGGTAACGATTAATCGCTAACTCATCCTTTTACCAAATGCTCCCACATAGTTTATTTAACTTAAATCTAACTCTATGAGGTGAATAATATTATCCCTTTTCTATAGTTGTGTAAATTACAGCTCAGAGAAGCTGAGTAACTTGCCCAAGATCACACAGTGAAATGAGTGATAGAAATCAGTGCTATCACAGATTCATCCTGTTTTTATTTATACTCATTTCACTTTAACAAAATCTGAGAATGGGCATTTAGGCTCTTTTAAGTGGAACACAGTATATTCGTAGAGATGCTACAGTTGAAAAAGGATTTGCTTCTGATTTCTGCATTTGGTCTGCTTGTTCATTGTTTCTACTCTTTCACCCGCAGGCAAACCTCTCTTTGGTTTGGGAATTCTAGCCAAACACCACCCAGGTCTGAATAAAAGATAAAAAATATGTACTAACCTTTCCTTCTTGACTGAAGACACCTGAAAAGAAAAAGCACAAAATCCAAACAAGGTAGTCTCTGAATGTGCAAAAAAGAGAGATTTGCAAAATTAGGACATGCCCAAGCCCAGCATGATTCTTGTTCTTGGTTCTTGGTCATCTCAACAAATCATGGCATGGTAGTTTTATTTTTTATATGTGTTCACTTCTTAAGGAGCAGTAGAAAGTTTGAAAGGGATATAAGCACATGTACTATGATGGGGTAATATTTTCTGGAGGTTGGGATGAGGTGAGAGGAAATAATTTAAGGGTCTGGAAATTCATGTGACAGCCCTGGTCGAGTCACTCATTTACTCTGGAAATGACCTTGTCATCTCTGGCTTCACTGGGTTGGAAGCTGGGTTGGAAAATTTCCTCTAACTTTGACATTCTAGGATTCAAGTGCATGGAGTCCCTCCCCAAAGCCTTTGTTACAGGCAGTTGGGGAAGGCACTACATTTGTTTGTTCTTTGAGCCCCACATTGCACTTCTGCCCTTTATACTCAACCAGCTTTCAAGACTTGGCCCAAATATAGACTCTTAAGGACAAACTCATTCTCTTCTCTATGACTCATTCTCCTGCTACATCTTTCTAAATTCCCGAAAGAGAAAAAAAGTCCATAAATACAGTCTTGCTTCTCTCTCTCCCTCCACCTTTAAGATTATGTGTGTGAATTTTAGGTTGTGGCTAATTCGCTCAGTGGTTTAAAATACTGATATAAAAGTCTTAGGTTCAGTTCTGGTAGAAGCTGCTGCTGATTTCTGGCCATTTCTGTGGAACTTCTATGTCAACAACACTTCTCCCATGTAAGCCCAAGGCCACTTTGATGACAGAAAGTGGATGAGTAAGTGTGATCCTTCTCTAGCTCTGGTCAGCACAAGGCTTTTAAATTTAAAAGGAAGTTAATGAACATCTGCTGTAGTGATTACCAACCTTACTGCAGTAAGCCGTGTGGTGGGTTACTAGATGGTAGCTCCAATTGTGGTGAGCAGAGCATAATGTATGCGACTTGTTGAATCACTATGTTCTACACCTGTAACTAAAGTAACACTGTGTGCCCACTATATTCAATTAAAAAAGAGGATTTCTCTACTAAAAAAATAAATAAGTAAAGCACAATTTCAACAACAAAAACAAAACAACAACAAAGTATAGATTCTAAGGATAATCATTTGAAAACTCCATTGTATAAGATCACATGGGGCCTGGAATTCTATATTTTTATGACCGGTTCAAATGATTTTTATGACAATACATTGTTGTAATTTTTCATCACTTCTCCACTGTACAGATCTTTAATCAGAAGAGGAGAGATTTCACCAAATGTCTCCTAGGTAGGAAATGTCAAGGCAGAAGCAGAATTAATACTTACAATGTCTGAGTCCAATCCAGTATTCTTATTATTAAACTTTAATAATGGCAATATTAATAGGCATTTGTCGAACTCTCACTATGCCCCACTCACTATGTTAAGGACTTTGCATGCATTTTCTCATTTAAACCGCCATGTAGGGCCAGCCCTTTTACATTCCCATTTTATAGAAGGGGAAAATGACACACAGCACTGTTATCACACAGCTGTAAAAAGGAAATGCCAAGACTGATCTTCATTGCCCTTGGCACATTAAGACTCTTAGGCCCAGTGCCTTCCCAAATACGAATAAGTCTGTGAGGGACTCAGTTTTGTGTTAGTGTTTGGTGTTGGACAATCAGATCCAATGAGAATATCCATTAGCTTTTGTAAAGAGAAGCAATAAAAGGATATCAGTTAATTTCTGAAACTATCTTTGTAAGTAAATTTTAATGTAGTTATAGATCTATTTTTTATGTCACCTCAGCAGTTGACTGAACCATTCACTCAAGCTGTTTGGCTTACGTAGTCAAACTCACTCAATAGCATCACTGAAATCTTGTATCCAATTTTAAAAAAAAATTTCTAAGTGTATTTATTTACATAAATATGACCAGTTCCCGGCAAACCATGACTTGTCCATCTGCTTAGTTTCAATGAAAAATTCTTGTTTTTTTACATGTTCAGCCATTTAAAATCTCTGATAGCAGCAAAATTCAACCACTTTTGTCACTGGAAAACGTTGTATCAGACATGGAAGTTCCCAGAACCCACACATTTCTAGTATTCTACAAAGGAGAGAAGATCTCAAAATGTTGTGCTATTTCTCCAGGTGACACAGGCCGTTAGTGGCAGATTTGGGCCTAGGTGTTGGGTCTCGAGTCTCTAGCATGTGCTTTGTCCACTGTAACAGCAAAGAAGAGAATAATAAAGAAGGAAGTAAATAGGTACAGTGGCCCTGTTTGTGCACATGATCCTGTGATGAAAAATGCCAGATTGAACTGTAATGACCCTGTAAACAGTCTGAATTGATAGAATATATGACCATTGCTCATTAAAGTGACAAAAGATAGTCCCCTGCCTGAAGGATTAATTAACTACCAGCCTATATGTTTCTGCATTTTAGGATTCATTCACTTTTCTGGAGCATTCTCTGAGTGGCCTTTTTCCTCCTGGCTTCAATTTCAGTTATTTGCAGCCCAGTTATAAGAATAATAAGGACAGGAAATCTTCCTTTTGTCTCAGAAGCCAAACTAATAGTTACAACGATTACTCATCCTCCAGACTAGTTCTGTGGAACAAATATCAACTGTAATGTCTAGAAGTCTTGGATTCAAATTCTAAATTCTACTTACTAGTTGCAAGTCCTTTGGCAATTTTCTTAAGTTCTTTGTGCCATGTTCTCCTTTTTATATATAGAATATAGATACAAATACCTGGCCATGTGTATTGGAGATAATGCATAAAAGCCCTTAGTACATGCCTGGAATATGGTATATGCTCAACACAAAAGTTATGTTTATCATTACTATCACCATTTTCATTATCACAATCGTTATCATTATTATGATCTCAGAATTTTCTAAATATCAAAATCGTGAGAATTGTGAAATATGGTAGAGAAATACACTTATTTCCAGTTAAGTATAAATACTGGATTATAATTTTAAGAAAAAAAAAACTCACCTGAGAAAATGCTGAAAAGAGCCAGAGACAGGAGCAGAAAGACACTCAATAATTTCATGGTGCCAGTTAGCTCACTCAGGTCAAGAGTGCTTTGTCCAGCTCAGGTTCTGTGTCAAGACACTTCCCAGAGCACTAAAACACACAATGAGACATATATGTATATATATATATAGAGAGAGAGACGATCAAGGGAGTTGGGATCTCCACCTTCTTTATAAATCACATTCTAAAACCACATGCAAATCTGTAAAGTTTAGGCATTTATTGGGACCTCTTACCAACTTAAAGAAAGGCTTCATGCTCTCCATCATGCTTAAAAATTAGAACAATTATGTGACTCGCACCTTGGGTCTTATTAATAATTGAGGATGTCATTTTCCACCTGTAGCCTATGTTTTCCTAACAACCAATATATCCTCCCTGCTCTTCCCTCTAAGGTTTTGCTGTATTAAAGGGATGATTCACTGGTGGAGCCCGCTTGATGCCTAGGTCTCTTTCAGACAGGTCCTGCATGTCTGTGGTCCAGATGAGTAACCACCAGGGAATGGAATCTTGGGTGTAACTTGAATTTTCAAAGTCCACATCATCCAAGGTGTACCCCAGAGAAATAGGTATCCTACACTGTCACCAGGACTACATCTGAAAAAGCACTTTCTGGGGAGGGATCAGCTTGTTAATTTTTAAAATAATTGCCGTTGTCAAATGCCATTGAGTTTTAATTCTGAAGTCAAATGAAGAAGGGAGTCCATCAATGTATGTTTTTTATTTGCAAAAACTATGTTTAGAACCACTGGTGATGTATGGAAGTGTTGAATCACTATATTGTACACCTGAAACTAATAATTATACTGTATGTTAACTAACTGGAATTTAAACAAAAAAACTTAAAATGTTTTTTTTAAGTTACCCAATCGAGGAATATTTGAAATATAGTATATTAAATATTTCCCTTTTCTCTGTGAAGTAAAAAAAGAATGGTCATACTAAAGCTTTTTGTTTTAACTCCCTGAAAATACACTGTCCATACACATAGACCCATCGACTATCATGGCCAATTTAATTGCAAGAGAGATCAAAGAGTTGGATGCCATAACTTTCTTTATGGGAATAACAACAAAAATAAACAATGGGTATAATGATAATGAGAAAGTTTCAAATCATAAACAGCTACTTAAAATATCATGAAGAAAAGTACAATTTAAAGTGTTGGAAGAATATGCCAATGTGCCCAGTTTAAACACTCCTTTGTGGAATCTAAAAACAAAACAAATGAACAAACAAACAAAAAGCAGAATTAAGTCTATAAATGCAGAAAACAAATTGACAGTTGCCAGCCGGAAAGGGTGTGGGTAGTTGAACAAAATGGGTAAAGGCAAGTGGGAAATACAGGCTTCCAATTATTGGATGAATAAGTCACAAGAATAAAAGGCAGAGGGAATAGAGTCAATGACATTGTAACAGCATGGTATGGTAACAGACAGTTGCTAGGTTGGTGGAGAGGACAGGGTAAGGTATAGAGAAACTGAGTCATTATGTTGTACACCTAAAACTAAGTAACACTGTGTGTTGGCTATAATCAAATAAAAAAATAAAAATAAAAAATAAACACAGGTGACTGATGTGTGTATAAATAACTTAAAATCATACTTCTAAACAATGGACTTCCTTTTATAGTAATAGCTTTGAGAAAAATATACAGAATTCAGGGTTGCCTGGGTGGCTCAGTCAGTTAAGCTCCTGACTCTTGGTTTCTGCTCAGGTCATGATCTCATGGTTTGCAGGTTTGAGCCTCACATCAGTCTCCATGCTGATGGTGTGGAGCCTGCTAGGGATTCTCTCTCACCCTCTCTCTCTCTGCCCCTCCCCTGCTCGCTCGCTCTCTCTCGCTCAAAATAAATGAATAAACTTTAAAAAAAGAAAAAAGCAAAGAAAATAGATATGTAGTTCACAAATTGTTCCTTTTATTTCAGGATATTTATTTTCTTTTTGGAGAGAACATATTTTTAGGAATTTTAATTTGATTAATCTCATAATTTAGGATGCATTTTCTGTCTTTGGAAACGGTCAATACATTGTATTGAATTTGGTAATCAGGTAAGATATTGCTGTTTAATCAAAAGTGAAGCAAAAGAACAAAATAACAAAAATAAGAATTATTAGCTTTTAACTGCTTCCCTGACAGTTTGAAAGACGTGAATTTCACGGGTGGAGGAAATGGGGAGTGAGGAGTACGGATAGGAAAGAGAGGAAAGGAAGAAGAGGGAACGAAAGGCATGTGTTGGGCAAGCATTCAGTATTTTCATTCTAAGGAGTGTGGTGTAACAGACACGTAGACATATACATGCTCCCATACACATAATCTTAAAGTCTTTTACAGAAAGTTATAGTTCAGATGTCAGACACTAAAAATTTCAAAGGCAACCGATGAAGACCTTAAAAACTGTATTTAAATTTTTCTTGAATGCTTTATGGGAGGAAATTTCATGGTATCTACAGTACTTCCAAATATCCTTAGCAATTAATAGGCGCTCAGAAAATGTTTGTTTTATAACTGAGATGGAAATATCTTTCATTGGCAAAACAAGTGTATTCTGCTATTATTGTGAAATGAAGAAAACAATATAAATAAGAACATTTGATTCTTTGACATAGAAACCTTAGCTTATGTACAATTGGATCCACTCTACTGAGTATATTAGGTGCAAACTTCTTTAATGTGCTTTCAGAAAACAATAAAACATAGATTTTTATAATTAATTATGACCTTAAAGGACATTTACCTCAATCTCTAACTCACTACAAAATATAAGCTAAAGTTCTCCTAAGAAAAGTACCTGGTACTTTTATACTTACTGGTCCTGTGCTGGATAAGAAAGAACATAGACTTTGATTCCAGATAGACTCGAAGAATTCATTCCACTTCTGCCATGAACTGTATGATATGAGGGATGTTCATTAGTTTTTCCAAATCTTAATATTCTTAATAAGGTGGATTTCTGGGTTCTTTACATGCATGTTATACTTATTTTTTTAACTTCCTCAGCTCCTCTTTTAGTGTTTTATTAAAATTTTGCATTCAGCCTCAAAATTATTTAGGTTTGAGTATGACATCACATTAGTGATCCCTATCAACTTTATATCAGCTATAAATCTAGTAAAAGTCTTCTTGATCATCATCAACATCACTGACAAATGTTGAACAAAACAGGGTTGAAGATATCTCATCAAGTTATCTCCAAGGTTACTCTACTGAAATCAATGTTCACATTTTTTGGCATGGTACCAAGCTCCCACCCTTATGAAACACAACGAGGCATATTGGACATGACTTGCTTTGAAAGAATCTATGCACACTCCTGACTATCCTCACCTTCTTTATTAAGTGCTCATATTATCATATTTCCTGTTCCTCCCCATCATAGATTCAGCACCCCTGTCAAAATAAGTTCTTCATAGTTTCTCATTTATTTCCATTACACTTGTATTTTCCTAACTTACATCATGATGTTGCTTTTGCTTGGGATGTTCTTTTCTTTAATTGCTTCATGCCTAAATTCTACATGCCTATATTCTACGTATCACACAATGAGAAGTGCAAGTTATATTACACTGCACAGAACATTTCTTAATCCTCTAAGGTAGACATCTTAAACCAGTAGCATGAAGATCAACTCTGATTTATTGATGCATTTCATTTGACCCACAATGGTTTAAAAAAATTAAGAGTCCATAACTTTAAAATTTTGAATATTTAACAAAATGTAAAACAGAAGATTTTCTCAAACTTTTTTTGGACCTCTCATTGCCAGGGTGAAAGTTAAGCTGAAGTTTAGGGTAAGGGCTTCATTTAAATGTGTCATTGGTTCACTCATTCGCCTTGTTTGTTGCTGGCCCTAGCAAGCATTTTGAGTTTGAGAATCTTGTGCTTTGACAGTAATTCTACTTATTCTTTTTAATTCTTTTGATATGTATCTTTACTTTTTTTGTAAAACTGTGTTACTTTGTAAAATTATGCCCATCTGACATCTATTTGTCTGTTTGTCTAGATCTATTTTACTAATATTTTATCCTCCAAATCTCTGTCTTGTATTTAGCATTTATTCCACATTTATTCAAAAAGCAAAGAAGAATTTTTAAATGTTTATTTATTTTTGAGAAAGAGAGAGAGACAGAGACAGAGTGAGACTGGGTGAGGGGCAGAGAGAGAGGGAGTCACTGAATCTGAAGCAGGCTCCAGGTTCTGAGCTGTCAGCAAAGAGCCTGATGTGGGTCTTGAACTCACAGACTGTGAGATCATGACCTGAGCTGAAGTCAGACACAACCGATTGAGCCATCTATCCAACAAAGAAGATTTTTACAAAATAAGCACTATATATTCACCAGAGATCACTAGTTACCATTGTAAGACAACATTTCTCAAAATCTATCCTCTTCCTTCCTTTACACATATAGATGTTTGCTCTCTAGTTTTCTACCATTCCTTTCATTTTGTTGGTTTCTTACAGATATATTTCAACAGGACTGTAATGTCACTTACAAGCCCCTATATACTTACTTACCTGCTTTCTATTGAGAATGAGGAACTAGGTCCTAATACTCGCTCTCATGCAAGAACACATGGACCGCCGATCAAACACTGGGAGTCAGATTTTGCAACCAGCAGATCATTGAGTGGCAATTCTCTCTCTATTCAATTCATATAACTTTCACCATTCACTGCCTTTGCTCCACCGACCACACTCCCTTCATATCCCATTTCATTGTGATCAAGGCTACCTACATTTCCTTATATTACTCTTGCCACAATGGAAATCGAACTAAGTCATAAAGTAAGGACTTTTGCAAGTTAACTGATGTTATGAATCTTAACACAGTATTAAGAAAATTTCTATTTCATTCAAAGATTTCTGTCTTCCTAATTTTCTTTCTTTTTTATGTTTTTGTGTATTTCTTCATGAGTTCACAGTTTTTGCAGTTGAATTTTGCATGTGTGTTTTCTTAGTAAGCCTCCCCAAACCCCCTTTTTTTTTTTACATTTAAGTGTTGCAGCTCCGTATCAATTCGGATAAGATTCAAGAAGACGTTACCACAGCATAACTTTAGGAGCACCAGGAAAGGGCGACATTGTTCCTTAGGAGTCCAAAAAAAACAAACAAACAAACAAACAAAAAAAACCAAAAGAAGTTCAGAATAACCTCGTTTTCTTCTTTGACAAGGTAACTAGACTGGTAGATTCCAGGTATAGAATAGACACAATGGATTGAACAGTCTCTCGTGCTGTAATTGTGAAAGTATAAAGATACAGGAGTGGACTACTGTAACTGGTTCAACAACTGAACACAAAGGTGCTGATGGATGAATTCACACACCTGGGAAGAACACACTACTGTCCCAGTCAGTACTTTAGAAACTGACACAGTGGACACACAGAAAGCACACTTTAAATAGGAAATGATCTCCGTGTTATCCTCTCCTTTTGTGGTTCATTTCCTTGACTCCTATCGAGAGCATTTCATCTCGCTCATTTTGGCCAGTCATCACAGCATCACCTTGGGTGATTGCATCAAGTTTATCAGTTCGAGCGCTCAAGGTGACATGGCTGGAGTCCACACGGCTGGTCATTCATCTCTCTCTTAGAACCTCTATACACCTGTTCCCCAGAAATTGGTACTGGATTGCTCTTCTATGCTACTTACTGAGGAGTGTTGTTCTGCAGCTTTTTCTACAACACAAGATTATAACAATCTTGAAAGCAAGATGGGGGTTTACCTTATTTTGTTTTAAATTCTCCTACAGATATTTTCATATTTACTTACATTCTTTACTTATTAATCTTTTGGCCATCTTATCTAAGCCGCCTCCTAACCTTCTATGCCCCTCTTTGAAGTTGACATTTCTCAGTGGTTTCTGGAGGTTTGTGTGGCTTTCCTTCCTCCGCCTCCCAATGGCAATCTGGTACGTGCAACGTTGGGCCATCTCTGTACTCCAAGAGCTCACAGTTTTGCAAGTCAGATACATATAACACAATTCAAATTTCATTTGGAAACAGTTTTTGAAGTGCGATGAGTGCATAAGGATCCAGTTAATTTTTCTAAGTATCATCAGAGAAGGTCTCATTTAAAAAGGATACATCTGCACAACCATGAGTCTTGAAGGATAAATAAGAGTTCTGTGGTTAAGTGAGGCTAGTTGGTAGTGGAGGGGGCATGCTGGAGAAGAGGAGGACACACAGGTATGGATACAACTGAACTAAAAGGCAGTCAAATAGACATGGATGTGGGAAGACAATGGACTGTATGAACACTGAATAGCTCTGCAGGCTGAAGCATGGTCTACTTGGTGAAGGGCACTGATGAGGGGACAGGACCAAGTAGTGCCTGGAATGACATGGTGTTTTTGGAGTGTGCAGTGGCCCAAGGTGATTCAGAGCTAGCTCTGAATCAGATGGCAATAAAAATTCTTGCTGGCATACTGACTTTTCCTACCATCCTAAATTGAAACATTTCTTCGCCCTCTGGAAAACATGATGGGAAACAAGCTAGGGTGAGTTGCACATTGGTAACAATGGAAAAAAGGAAATCATTTCAGCCCAACTAAATGTCTGGCTGTGACTGTTCCCTTTGAAGCTTAATTATAACTGTCAGAAGCAGCTTCTTAAATGTTTGCCAACATACTACAATATGAGGGGAAAATTCGCCAAAGTCTTAAAACGACAAGGAAGCAGTATTGCCCAGGTCAGGTGATTTAGTTCAAACAAATCATTATTTGGTTTGCCCTAAATTTTGGGGAAATGCCTCTGCAAGAATGTTTATTTCTAAATTCAACAATCCCATTATTTCTGCTATACAAGTTGTCTTCCAGGCCTATCAGCTCCGGGCAGGCGGGGCCGGGGCGAAATACCTCAGGGAAAAATAAATGGGAGTGCCTCCCCATTGCTTAACAAAGTTTAGCCAATAAAATTAAATTTGCATTAGCTTGGGATTCACTGTTCTTCAGTGATCTGGCATACCTTATGT
The DNA here is from genome assembly GCF_022079265.1 of Lynx rufus. NCBI lineage: Eukaryota > Metazoa > Chordata > Mammalia > Carnivora > Felidae > Lynx > Lynx rufus. Next base: position 123,473,771 of record NW_025814823.1, on the reverse strand, counting down.
CTCAATTTCATCTTCTAGTTTCCTTGCCAAAGGTCAGAGGCTGAAAACACTAAAATCCCAAGTTATCTTCATTTTTCTCTTCCTATATTAAAAAAAAATGTTTATTTATTCTTGAGAGAGAGAAAGAGCATGCAGGGGAGGGTCAGGGAGAGAGGGAGCAGAGAATCTGAGTTAGGCTCTGCACTGATAGCAGCAAGCCCAATGAGGGGCTTGAACTCAACGACTATGAGATCGAGATCGGGACCTGAACCAACGTCAGGCACTTAACTGACCGAGCCCCCAGGTGCCCCATCGTCCCTCTCTTCCTAAACTTCTGACCACTAATATTTTCTCTTTCTAAAACACATTGTTGCTCCTTCTGCCTCTCAGAATCTGGCTCAACTTTGCTGACTAAGCTGAGGTAAAGCCTATTATAAAATGTTTTCCTCAGTTGCCTGAGAAGGAATCAGTCTTTCTCTTCTAACTTATAGTAAAATTTAAACATTTTATTTATAATAAAGAAAGTATTTTATCTTTCATGACATATAGCACATGGGTATATTATGAGTATGTATCTACTTCGTTATTACTTAAAATACTATATGGCCTTTTCAGGGTAGAGATTTATTTGACATTTGACAGTCAAAAATAGTGGGAGCTATAACTAAGAGTTTAATAATAGAGGGGCACCTGGGTGGCTCAGTCGGTTAAGAGTCTGACTTCAGCTCAGGTCATAATCTCACTGTTGGTGAGTTCGAGCCCCGTGTCGGGCTCTGTGCTGACAGCTCAGAGCCTGGAGCCTGCTTCCAATCCTGTGCCCCTCTCTCTTACTCCTCATGCTCTGGCTCTCTCAGTCTCTCAAAAATATATAAACATTAAAAAAAGAGTTTAATAACTGTAAGAAAGATAGGAGATGCTAAATAACTATGTTGGGTGGAAGAATCAATGTTTGCATGAGTGAGTTTTCAAAAGCTAGATTTATTTATCTGGTTATGTTTCATATACGTATGTATGACTTGGGCTCATTGCCTGAGTATAAGAGAAACAATCCTGTATCTATCAGATAGTACAACCCAGTAACTCCCTTATGTAGGTAAATTTTGCACCATACCTTTTATTACAAATTGTTTTACGTAAGATAATCCCAGTTGATACAACAAATTACTTCTACGTATAATAACTTACACAAGAAGAAGTTACCGTCTCTGATATGTAGAGAGTTTTTCTCCAAGCAGTATTGAAAGACCCAGTCTCCTTTCATTCTGAGCTTCCACATGTGGCTCAAATTTGCTATGCTCATTTGCATCGAGGTAGTTGGAAGAAGAAGAATATCGTGAAGCTGTTCACACATGATTCTTCACCAACTTGGCTTAAAAGTGAAACACAACACACACTCATCCTTGTTGAGAATTAGTCACATTGATCACAGCTATATGCAATGGGGGTAGAAAAATCACTTTGCTTGTTGGGCCTTCTCTTCCCAGCACTGATTCTATATTCTATCAGTGGAGCATGAATTTTATAGACAATTAGCCCCCAGGGCCACCAGATACCATGCACACCCCTTTTCCCACTCTTAGGACATACTCACTTGATTCCTCATAAGAGACAATCTAAAGTGTTATCCAGTCATTGCAACCAGCAAACAGTTCTGACTTCTGAGAGTAGCTCCCTATGGAGACCTGTACCTTATGAAGTGTGCTGCCAGCCCTCATCTCCTCTCCCATACTAACACGTAACGGAGGAGCTTGAACACGGTCACCACAAGTCAGGCTCCCAGTCAAAAAAAGAGTGACGAGATACCACATGACCATCACTGGCACACAGCGTTGATAAAATCTGCCTACCTGGACCAGTGAAGTCTCCTGTTTGTAGCGGGGCACATTCTTTGATGATACTCTGACTCTGTTATTTGAAAAAATGCCCCTTTTCCTAGTTCTTGGCAGTTCCTGGCTCTGCCTTCTGATAGGATCTTACTGGCCTTTGTTTCATCAAGGACCAATCTAAGATGGAGTTTGGGAAACATGTTTACCTTTGGAGCTACATTACTTTAAAATCTACTTCTTCATGGTCAACTTCAGGGGCTTAAACTTTATTTAAGGTAAGTGGTTCTTTTAACTTGACTTATGGTTTCTCTGGCAATACAAATCCTCAAACTTTAGACGTTTCCTAAACTATTTCCTTTTACTTGCTTCCATTTTGGGGTCTGTGTTCAAAGTTCTTTCCTATAGCCATAATTCTAAGGCCTACGTTATGTCTTTTCTTTATTTTATTTTATTTTATTTTATTTTAGTTTAGTTTAGTTTAGTTTAGTTTAGTTTAGTTTATTTAAGTTTATTTTTTTATTTTGAGAGACAAGAGAGCAAGCAGGGGAGGGTCAGGGACAGAGGGAAAGGGAGAATCCCAAGCAGGCTCCACGCTTGGTCAGCATAGAGCTGGAACTCACGAAACCGTGAGATCATGCCCTGAGCCAAAACCAAGAGTCAGATGCTTAACCGACTGAGCCACACAGTGCCCCTGTCTTTTCTTTCTTGATCTCCAGTCCCTGTCTCTACGTTTAAGGGTGGATAGTTTGTGACCATCTGAAGCAATAAGCTTAGGCCGGGAAGCAACATTTCTAATATGATCTTGGCAACAAACCTGAGTGACTTTATTCAATGGAGGAAATGCATGTGTCTTTTGTTACTAATGGGGCTTTTTCAGTCTGCTTCTTACCATGCAGGTGTTTAGAAGCAAACAGCTTTTCAATCTCCTCGGAAGCCTCACATTTCTGAGGGTTCTCTATGTTCCCTTTAATTTCTACTGGTAAGATTCCAAATACTTTTCTCAACTCATGTCTTTCTCATTATATGTTAAAATAAGAAAATAAAACTCAGAATATACTCTCACTGTGACTCTTTCCGATCTTTCCCCCTAGAATTACAGGCTCAGTAGGCACATGGGATAGCTTTTGATTCACCATGGTGTGGCAGTTGTAAAAGCCAGTCTCAAAAGTGTTCACACTCATTGAGGGGTAAGGCCCTTAGCCTGTCTCCTTCAGTCTGGGCAGGTTTGGGAGTCAGTCACTAGAGTATGCCAAAGTGAGACTATGTAAGCTACTAGATGTTATAGGTCATATAAGTCCCCACAGTGTGCACCTGTCAAAACACCTGTTCTTAGGATGCTCCTTTTTGGTGTGCACTTTGAATAGATTTGAAGTGTGACTTTTGTTCAATAAAGTGTTATGCAGACTGATGCATAAAGAACCCAAAACATTTTTGAAGAAATTGAACAAGCCTAGAATGAAAGAGATAGTAAGAAATGTAGAGGCCATGTTTTGTGCCCTGCAATACAAAACATCTATGGGCAGGAGGCAGGCTGCGAAAACTACTTAGCTGTAAACACAGGCCATTTTTTACAGGAGTATGTGCTAGGCGTGGGGGAGCAGAGAAGATAACTCAGAGAATAATCAAGAGACCAGAGGACAGGGCAGAGAATTAATCCCAGGTAGCAGTGTGGGGCCTTTATCAAAAACTAGCAACTTGTAGGGGCACCTGGGTGGCTCATTTGGTTGAGAGTCTTACTCATGATTTCGGCTCAGGTCATGAGCTGATGGTTGTGGGAATAAGCCCCGCGTTGGAATTTAAGACACAAAACACACTGGGTGTGGAGCGTGCTTGAGATTCTCTCTCCGTCTCTCTTTCTCCCCCTCTGTCCCTTCCCTGCTCCCTCTCACTCTCTCAAAAAAGAAAAAAGGAAAAGAAAAAGAAAAACTAGCAACTTGTGCCCAATTACTGGAGATTTATAATGAAGGAAGTGGCATGATGAAATTATATTTATATGGAATTATTCTGGCTGAACATATTGTGCTGATGTGTAATGTTGAATGTTGAATGCATCCTGAAAGAGTGGAAGCAAGATGGTGATTAGAAGATTACTGTAATAATTCAAGTGAAAGAAGACAGTGGTTGCACTGAGGAATTAACAGGTGATGAAAAGTGGTTAGCTGTAGGATATATTTTGAAGATGGAGCCAAAGGACTTTGCTGACAGATTGCATGCTGGGTGTGAGAAAAAGAGTGCAGTCAAGTATGATTATAAGGTTTTTGGCTTAACGACTGGAAAAACTGGACTTGCCATTTTATGAGCTGGTGAGCAATGAGGAAGAAACAATGGTGGAGGGAAAGAATGTCAGGAGCTCAGTTTGGGGCACAATAAGTTTGAGATTCTGACTAGATATTCAAATGAAAGTGCTGAGTGGGCTGTTGTATACAACAATCTAGATTTCAGGGAAGAGGTACAGATTGGGGGTACAAATCTAGTGGCAGGTGAGATCACGAAGGGAATAAGTATGGGGAAAAATCCAGTATGGGTTCAAAGGCTGAAACCCTGTAGGTGCCACCTGATGAAGGGACTCATGGAGACCGAACTGGAGCATCTTGGAAGTGTGATGGGGGAAAAAAGTACTTTATAGAGGAGGGAGTGTTTCATTACACGAAATGCTGTTGATATATGTAAACTGAATCATGGAATGTTATTCAATCTTCAAAATGAAGCAGATCCTGCCATTTTCAACATGTTATAGCTGCCATTCTTCATATTGGTAATTCATGCCTTCTCTTTTTTTTGTTTTCAGTCAGTCAGACTAGAATTTTATCAGTTTTACTAATCTTCTCCAAGAACTAGGTTTTGGTTTTGCTGATCTTTCTGTACTGATTTTCTGTTTTGTTTTTCTTTTTACTTCATTATCTTCTTTGCTATTTCTGACTTCCTTTGTTATACTTACTTTTGTTTTGTTTCTTCCACTTTATTTAACTTCTCAAAGTGGAATTTGAAGTCACTGACTTTAGATCTTCTTTCTTTTAACAAAAGAAGAAAATGTTCAGAATCGGGTTGAGTGTTGTACCACAGTAACGGGCCAGAGTGCAATCTGCAGGTTGATGGTGGTCGGGGGCTAATGCAGGCCATTCAGAACTGATTCTACTTTCTCAAAGAGGAAGTTTCCTCATCTGAGAGTGAGGATGCTGAATGAGATTCACCTAGTGCTTTCTGACTTGATTTCAGCTTATATAGTTTTGACATACTTGGTGTTTTTCAAATTTTTATGTATAGCTTCACATTGCTTTTGTAACGTGACTTTTGTAACATTTTCATCTTCTTGTAACTATACTAGTATATTTATTATAATGATTGCTATTTGAGGTATTCCTGTCATCTTAACTATTTGCATTTGAAAAAGCAGATTTGGTGTTCTGGATGTCACAGACGAATGATTTGAGTTTGAGTATCTGAGACAGGATAGCTGAGAGCTCAGAGCACATTTCAGAACACAATACTTGTGAAAATGTGAGAAAAATAGGACAGTTGCTTTTGTGTCTCTTCTTCTCTATAAAGTAAGGTATTCCTATGCATTCACCTTTCTTTATGCATTCATTCAAAAAAGCACAAAAAATAAAAAACACAGGAAACAACAGTATTGGCTAGGATGTGGAGAAAAAGGAACGCTCTTGCGCTGTTGGTGGGAATGCAAACTGGTATAGCCACTGTGGAAAACAGTATGGAGTTTCTTCAAAAAATTAAAAATAGACCTACCCTATGACCCAGCAGTAGCACTGCTAGGAATTTACCCAGGGGATACAGGAGTACTGATACTTAGGGGCACTTGTACCCCAATGTTTATAGCAGCACTCTCAACAATAGCCAAATTATGGAAAGAGCCTAAATGTCCATCAACTGATGAATGGATAAAGAAATTGTGGTTTATATACACAATGGAATACTATGTGGCAATGAGAAAGAATGAAATATGGCCCTTTGTAGCAACGTGGATGGAACTGGAGAGTGTGATGCTAAGTGAAATAAGCCATACAGAGAAAGACAGATACCATATGGTTTCACTCTTATGTGGATCCTGAGAAACTAAACAGGAACCCATGGGGGAGGGGAAGGAAAAAAAAAGAGAGGTTAGAGTGGGAGAGTGCCAAAGCGTAAGAGACTCTTAAAAACTGAGAACAAACTGAGGGTTGATGGGGGGTGGGAGGGAGGGGAGGGTGAGTGATGGGTATTGAGGAGGGCACCTTTTGGGATGAGCACTGGGTGTTGTATGGAAACCAATTTGACAATAAACTTCATATATTGAAAAAATAAAAAAAAAACTGAGAACAAACTGAGGGCTGATGTGGGGTGGGAGGGAGGGGAGGGTGGGTGATGGGTATTGAAGAGGGCATCTTTTGGGATGGAAACCAATTTGACAATAAAGTTCATATATCAAAAAAAAATTAAAAATAAAATTATTCTATGATCCAGTCATCATACTACTGGGTATTTGCCCCCAAAATACAAAAACACTGATTCAAAGGGATACATGCACCCCTATGTTTATTGCAGCATTATTTGCAACAGCCAAACTATGGAAACATCCAAATGTCCATCAATAGATGAATGGATAAAGAGGATGTGGTATATATATATATATATATATATATATATATACATATATATATATATATATATATATATAATGACATATTTTTAGGTCATAAAAACAATGAAATCCTGCCATTTGCAACAACATGGATGGAGCTACAGAGCATAAAGCTAGGCAAAATAAGTCAGCCAGAGAGCTACAAATACCAGATGTTTCACTCATATGTGGAATTTAAGAAACAAAACAAACAAGCAGAGAAAAAAAAGAGAGAGACAAACCAAGAAACAGACTCTTGACTAAAGAGAACAAACTGATGGTTACAAGAGGGGAGGTGGGTGAGGGGATGGGTGAAATAGGTAATGGGAATTAAAGAATATACTTATAATGATAAAAAAATTAAATTAGAAAACGCACATTCATTGTGTTTTCTCACTTTGAGTCTCACAATCTGTGGGGGTACTTATCAATAGGTGAGCTGCTATCTCGTTTTACACATGCTGTAACCATGTGCAATGCCTGACTAGCAAGATTGTAAGTAGCTTCATAACAGATATGAAACAGCCAGTATTTCCTAGAATTAGCCCAAAGGGCACTACATTGACACAGTATCACCTTGTGTAGAATTCTTATGTGGAAGACATACGAATTATGTGAAGACAAAATATGTAGTCACTTAACAAATGTGTTAGGAGGGTATGGTAGATACCCCCATGAAGGGTACACTGACTTTTCCTCTTACTCGGGAGTTATTCTAAAAGAGTGAACTCTGCACAACTTCACTGAAAATAAGACACAAAATTTCTGCTTGACTCATTAGGATGAAACCCTGAAATATGGGGCCTTTCCTCTCCTAAAACTTAGTCACGATGCTAACAAGTCATAATTTCCCTTAGCATGCTGACGTAGGAGGAGGTTGAGTAAATGTGTAATCATTGGAGCTAAGTTATGATTACATACACACAAAAGTCTCGCTTTGACATCTTTCCTTAAGAGCAGTTTCCTCTCTCAATGCCAGAACGTGTTTGGCAAACTAAGGAAAGCCCTCACCACAGCAATGTACCTATTCCTGTCTTACTTTTGGTCATACACATATTTCTTTTTTATTTCTTAAATGTTTATTTATTTTGAGAGAGAGAGTATGTGTGTGAGTTGGAGGAGGGGCAGAGAGAGAGAGAGAGAGAGAGAGAATCCCAAGCAGGCTCCGTGCTGTCAGCATGGAACCCCATATGGGGCTCTATCTCACAAACCGTGAGAACATGACCTGAGCTGAAATCAAGAGTTGGACACTTAACCGCCTAAGCCACACAGGCACCCTTTGGTCATACAGGTATTTCAACAACACCAAAAAGTTAAGAATTGTTTAGCTATGTTAACATATAAATACCTTCTGCTTTATAGTCCCAGGGGCTTCTAAGCTATATTATATCAAAACCTAAACCCCTCTTGATTGCTACTGAATCTGCCTCTTTTCCATGTCTTTTTATTTGATTAGCAATACCTTTATAGATGAGTGTTCATCTCAAACTTATATTTGTTTTATACCTCTACACTAGCTAGTCATTAAGATGGCATATTCTTCCTTAGTAATCATCTCTAAGAAAGGAGGAATCATAAATCATGAAGTTTGCAAAGGTCTGATTTCAAAGATATTTTTTAATTTTTAATTTTTAATTTTTTCAAAGATCTGATAGTAATCATATAGATGTTGAATAGGTCACACAATGCAGAACATTTTTGAATATGTAAGTATTCCATAACTTTTAAATCAATTCCAAATACTTAATTGCTTTCTTAATTTTATAATCATTCCTTGATAATTATTTCTATTTCTATCATTTTCTGAATCCTGCCAGTAAGGGCCCGATCTACTCACAAGCAAGTTTTAGGAAAGTTGAAACCTTCAAAATATAAAGTAGAAGTTCTCCATCTACCAAAAGAGCAGATAATCTGAGGAAGTTCCTCCTTCCTACTCCTATTGTTAGGCAACTGCCATGATAACAAGGTGAGATGAAGCACAGAGGCAATCTGAGAAGATTTTGCCATGTCTTAGTTTAAAACATACTATGAAAATGTTTTAGAGCCAGACGTCATATTGTTAGCTATGGCTTCAGTGGGGTGATAGATCTCAGGTGCTTAAGTCCTTTTCATTTATTTCTTCATTCGTTTGTTGAATAAACACCTACATTAGGCCAGGCATTAGAGTAGGTATAGGGAATATTACAATAAACAGTGATATAAAATGTCCCTGCTCTCCTGAAGCTTATGGTCTAGTTATGGGAAAAGAGGTTAGTAAAAATTATCCTTGTGATATGATAGGTACAATAAACAGGTTAGACAACAGAAACATCCATGAAGAAAAGGAAGCCTGAGGAAAGCTTCTTATCTCCTTTTTTTCCCCATAGCTACAAGCAAAAATATTATAACCTGCTATTTTATTTCCCAGATTTAGCTTCCATCCTATACTTTTTTCTTCTGGGAACCAGACTGTGATTCACAGGTTTCTGCTTCCCTTGAATACTACCCAAGGTATGACATCAACCCTACCTTAACAGCAGGCACAAGGAGATTGTTCTCCCACCCAGCTTCTCATGAGAGCCTGCCTCGGGGGAGCTAGTTTGCGACAGGAAGAATTGGATAGCAACAGAATCTGTCCTCCTCAGGTCACTGATCAAACTCTGTTCTTTACTCAGTTGTCCTAAGTTTTGTCTCATGTGGTGCAGTTGCATGCATAAAGAAGATAAACATAATTTCTAACGGCTGAGAAACATTTTAGATATACAAAGCTTGCACCTGGCTGCAATCTTCCCACAGCCTCTGTAAGAGCAGTCATTAAACCTTTACTTGACTATTAAGACGGGGACTTTACTCCTTTGCAGCGAAGCCCATTCCTTTGTTAGATTACACAGTTAGAAAAAGCCTCCCTAATTTTAATTGAGACCTGTCTTTCTGATGATTCAATTACCCTAATTTTCTACCTTGAAGCCACACAGATCACAGTGTATCTCTCTGTCCCTTGATAGAATCTCTCCCTCTTTTCCTTTCTCTCTCCCATATCCTTTCTTTGTTTATTTCTTTCCTTCCTAAACATATCTCATGCTCTCTATCAATATTCTCTTCCATGAGCTAAATGTCTGCAGTTTTGCCTTTTATTTTTAAAATTATTTTATTTTTAAGATTTTATTTTTTTAAAGTAATCTCTACATCCAGCACAGGGCTCAAACTTACAACCCAGAGGTCAGGAGTCACATGCTCTACCTACTGAGCCAGCCAGGCATCCGTGCAGTTTTGCCTTTTAAAAATGGAATAATTTTTAGCACTTTCATTATTTCGATCAAGTTTTTCTATACAACTTCCAATGTCCCATATTTTTCATTAAGTTTTCTACCTATACAGGTGCACACACACATACATAATATTCCTGTATATATAATCCTACATCTATTATGAAATATATGATATTCCAGAAGCCACTTCATCAAAATAGAATTTAGCAGGGGTAACTTCTGGCCACGCCAGCACTCCAGCTGACCCCACGGGAAGCAGATGAATGAAATGGCTAACTCCCCAAATTGTGAAAATAGCAAATTGTTATTGTTTTAAAATGCTCAGTTTTGGAATATTTGCCATTCAGCAGTAGATAACCAAAGCAGGGTGGCACAGCAAAACCAGACCACAGAATTGCCTTCTTCTGAATTTTAACAAATGAACCGCAAAAACAAGAAGTGTGTCAAAATTTCATGTCAGCATGTTAAAAAAAAGAATGCTTGGGGACCAGATCTTGAAGTACATTGCAAAATTTGAAAATAAGAAAAGAAGAACAACCTGAGATGTCAAAGCTTAAGTCTTAAGTTGAAATTTACCCTCAGAAGCAGAAATTATAAGATTACAAATTTCTCCACAATTTTTATTGAAAAGACTATTTGAAGAGTAGGAAGAGGGTTTTTTTTTTAATTGTTTTCCTCTTTTGATAGATTGGATAGGTGAGGAAAAAATGAAAAAAGATGCTATGAGATGAAGGATGAAAAAAGCCAATTTTAAAAAGTAGATTCATTCATCTCTGATGGAAACTTACACTCCAAATTCCCACATCCAAAAGGGGAAATAAATGAATCAATACAAAGCTATTCTTTCCATGTATATAAGATAAATTGCCACTCATGTCAATTGAAAAAGAGAAGAGACAGCAGAGAGGGCCTAATTTTTCCAGCAAAGGCCCTATTCTTTCCAGCTGAGCTCTCCCTATTTAATCACAAACTTCTCACCACAGGAAAAAAGGAGAGAGAAATAAAATAAGCCCTTATTTGATAGATCAAATGGCAAGGCAATAAAGCTGCATTTAGTAGTATACAGATGATTAAGGAAAATTAATTCACTCTATGTCAAAGAGAAGTATGGCTAGAGCTGTACATTTTGAGGTTGAAATTAAAATGGGAAAGCCGAAAGGTATGCCAGTCCCTGATCATAACATAGCCAAAGAAAAATTAAGGAGAGCTGTGTTATATGAAAGAAACATGATGATGACTGTCTGAAAATAAATATAATCCAAGGAAACAAATTACGTTTGTCTTCAGAAGTTCACCTTAGTAAAAGAACAGGACTTATTATAACATAAGATCAAAAGCTAGATAAGGAAAAGGCAACTGAAATGTAAAGAAAAATGGAGGTAATGCATAATTTATTAGCCTTTTGATAACTTCTTCCTTTATTTTGCACATTTTTCTATTGGGGTGTTGTGTTTTTCTTATCATCTACAGGAGTTCTTCATGTATTTCTAAGAGCCTCTTGTTGGATACATATACTGGAAACATTTTCTCCTAGTAGGTGGTTTACCTTTTACTTTACTAATCTTACTAATTTAATTTACTAATTTGCTAAAATTTTGATGAATTTTAATTTTAATATTGCACAGTTTACCATATTTTTATTTACACTTCATGCCTTTTTTTGCTAGTTTAAGCAATATCTGTATTCTCTAAATTCATGAAAGTCTATTTCCTTCTAAAAGATTTTCTGAATTGTTTTTTTTGAATATCAATTCAAATTGACATTGTTGAGTCAAGATTCACTTTCTCCCATGTGCATATCCAGTTGACTCAGTATAATTTAATAAAGAGAACATGCTTTCAAAATTCTACTACTACTAGGATCTTTTTGTCATAAATCTAATGACCATACATGTGTGTGTCTGCTTCTGGACTCTCAATTCCATTCCACTGGTTTATTTGTCTATCTTTGCAGCAGTATATTTTCTTTATTATTATTGGTTGAGAATAAATCTTATTACCTGGTCATGTGACTCCTCCACCTTTGTTCTTCCTCAAGATTATCTTCTTTATTCCTACTACATTTTCATACAAATTTGAAAATAAAATTGTTGTTCTCTCAAAAAACAAAAAACCAGCACTCCAGCTACCAAAACAAAAACAAAAACAAAAAAATAATTGCTGCCACATTTTTGAGTCAGATTATACTGAATCTATAAAACAATTTAGAGTGAATGTATTTCTTTATAATATTGAATTTTTAAATTGATGAATGGATATGTACTTCCATTTCTTTGGGATTTCTTTACAATCTTTGATTAATATTTTATAATATTCAAGGTATAGATTATACATACCTTTTGTTAGAGTTTCCTTATACATTTGTTATTTTGATATTCTTGGAAGTAGTATCTTTAAATAAGTTTCACTTTAATGTACTTATTGCACCCATTTAGATATAATTTCTTCTTCTTCAATGGTATATTGACCTACTATTCAGTACATTCTCACTTCAAAAGTAGCATGTGTAGTGTGATCCTATTTTTATTTCTATCACAGTTATTAAGAGAGAAAGAGGAGGAGTTCAGAAAAGATTTTAATCTAAAATCAGTGACAGTAAGTCTCGATTGTAATGTTTTGCTTGCTTTTACTTTTTTAAATTAAAATGTATTTTTCTGTATTTCTGAATTCTTCCTGAAGAGTACATATTACTATCACAAAGCAAAATAATTTTAAATTACAAATTAAAAATTTCAATTAAAGAAAATGAACCAAGGTGTAGATTGGTCTTGTAGTTTGCATGGTATTTCAATGAATCTCTTTGGCTGCCTACACATACCCATACTCCAAGAAATTCCTAATTTTTGTTTGGAAAATATATGATAAACAATTTACTCAAGTTTGTGCCTTTGAGTTGATTAACTTTCTTTGGATAAAAAAATCTAATCAGAAAAACAAAAGAACTCCACAGAATTCTAACAGTAATATTTAGTCCATTAGATACAACATTTCCCAACTCTCTCATCCATAGAGAGAGCTCTTCACGCACTATGATAGGAGATTTCACCTTCCTGGGGAAAAAATAGGACAGTAACATCAGAAATTGCTGAAATCCTTTTTCATCTCAAGTTCTTCCCCTTCATTAGGTTCATAAACAGGGATTCACATGCAGGCAGTGAAGGAGATCTCTCTTGCTTCTACCCGAGGTCTTGCCCCCATTTGTTACTCACCTGGTCATCCCTATTTAAACATTTTGGAGCTTCACTTCTCCTCAAAATCAGGTGTGTGCTGTTAATATGATCAGTTTAAATGATGATAAATCTGTAGCTCATAGAGCATTAGAACTTGTCCCAAATCACATGGTTGGTATGCGAGGAGTCCGCTGTAGGGCTGGTCAGTTATTGGTCTAAATGACAGTGCTTTACTGCCACCTTCTGGGTAAATAGGGTTTGTTGCAAGTCCTAAGTGTTCATTATGGCAAGAGTTAGGCTTTAGGCAGTGCCTGTAGCAGATGAAACAAATATCTTACAAGTCATACTAAGATGTTTTTTTCTATTATAACTCACAGGAGAGAATTGTTTTTAACAGGTCAGGTTTAAATGATTAGAGAATGGAGGCAGGATTATAGTTGAGACAAGAGAATGGAGGTAATTCCAGGAGCCAGTGAAATTAAGATGTCTAATATCTGATACTAAGTATATGGGTACAGTCTTATGTGAATATGTAAGTTATGAGTGTATAGACAGTAGAATAATTGCAGATGTGAGTGGGATCATCAAGCAGAACAAGATGGGGAAAGGGAAGATAGCAATGACAAAAACCTGGGACTGATAAATAATTAGAGAATGCAAAGTAAAGGGAATGTGACGGCGGGAGTTCAAAATTCAAAACAGGTGCCGGAACTAAGAATACTACCGGGAAGCTCCCTTAATGTTGGCAATGAGAGCATGTGTACGACAACGACTAGGTTTTAGAGACAGCACTGAAAGGAGGGGAGTCCTGAATTTGGATAAATATGCTGCCCTCCTTTCTTTCTTTGGAGATGTCTACTGTCAAGTAACAGAAAAAATATCAAGTAACAGAAAAAATATACACAGTACTGCTGTGTATTGAACATTGAAGTAAATATTTTATTATCTACTGAAAAATTTTGTATTATTACAGAAAACGAGTCTAATCCTTTAGAATTCTTAGAAAAAGGAGAATAATGACAACTAAGTACATTGACTAAGCTACTCTAGACTTCAGAAGGTGTCAGAGGAAAACCTAAGTCTCATGACATGATAAAGATGAAGCTGACTTTTACCTTCAGATAATATATAGTAAGAGAAACCAGATATATCTCCTTCTTGGAAAGACAACAAAAAATCAGACAAAATATATGAAACAATGACACTAGACATCAGGTACTGAAGGATGCCAAATCCTGAGAGATGGGAAATGAACATGGTGAGCTCTATGATTGGCCTTGATTTCAGCATTGTGGGAGATTCCCAGGAAAGGAAAGAGGATCCCAGAAGGAGCAAGTAGATTCCCTGAATTGAGGAGACAGAGCTGAGAGGAGAGAGACCAATGTGGCCATAGTTTGCAGGACGACAGCATGAAAGAGCTGGACAGAAAGCTCAGCATATCACTGATCAATGCCTGTGCGTGAGGAAAATACATAAAGCCAGGAAAGAACCACTAGAGAGGATTAGAGGTAACAAAGCCCAGATCTCATATAGGGTAATAGTGGCTGTTCCTGTTAGCCATACTAGAAAACTTATAATTCAGGGAACATTGATTAGAGTACCCAACAGGAGCTTGCTTCAATAATGACCAACAATTAGCCACTTAGTGAATACTGTACTGGTCCCACCTAACAACTCTTAAAAATAATATTCCAGGGGATCAGACTGTTTCCAAGTAATTGATCTGTGTCTCAGAACAAAACTCAAGATTATTTCTATAAATATCAAAATATTTGGAGTCAAACAAGATAAAATTCATAAAATTATGCATTCATAAATTCATTCATAAATGTGCATATCCTAAGATATCATCCATAATGAAAAGAAAATCAACCATCCCAGAATTGACACAGATATTAGAATTAGCAGTCATAAAAATAGTTATTATAATTATATTCCAGATGTCAAAATGTTAGAAACATGAAAGGTAAATCAAACTTGTAGAGATGAAAATTAAAATGTTTGAGATGAAAAATCTGCTGCATGGTGCTCATGTCCAATCATTACAGAAGAAAAGATTTGTGAACATGAAGTCAAGGCAATAGCATTAGAGTACGATCCTCCTCAGAGTTCTCAGTGCTCCTGCATGACCTAGGACTTAGAGCGGTGGAAATGGACATACATAAAGATAGAGTCTATTTCATTTCCCCCAGAGCAATTTGCTTTTCATATTCTAGACCAAAGGTGATTTTTTCCTTTTTACTGGAGCCCTGTGTCTACCTTGTAATTAGCATAGTAGTTAAGGTCAAAGAGCTAACAGAACAGATAAACACTGACCACAGTCTTACAAGGATATTCAGAGGCAGAAGAGATGCTCTTCCCAAGTCAGTAGGGAGCAAGCTGGCTGAGGGGAAGAGAGCATATTAGCATATGTTAATCTTCTCTCCATATTAGGAATGAATATATACACAGAAGAAATATAGCCCAGAGAAGAACATGTCCCAATAGGTTTCAGAGGTTAAAATGTGTCAAGGGAATTTTAAAAAACCACTGGAACATTCATGGATGCCACTGATGTAGGCCTCCTTCTATGGAGAAAAGTGGGGCCAGTGGAAATGTTGGGTCTTGCAGAGTCAAGCCAGATGTGTGTAAATGTCTCTGTTTCAAAACTGAGTCTAAAAGTGAAGTTGTTTAACAAGGAGTTTGCAGCAAGTGGGCAAGAGGAATGGCCAGGAAGAGCACGATGCTCCATAGTTCCTAGTAGTTGTTTTTTTAAGAAATGCTATAGGAATATGGAAGAAATTTCTGTTGTGTTCCTTGGAAGACAACTTGGAGCCTTCATATAGATTCCTTCGCCGTTCACAGTATCAAGAAGCTGATGAATCCCACTGTTTGGTTTTGACCTTTGGCTCAAATGTTCATTTTATTCTATTTCTGAGAATTGAGACACAGATCTGAGGACCAAGTTAAATCAGACTTCCAGAAAAGTTTATTTATTAGAATATGGAAGGCAGTGCATCAATGAGGAAAGAAGTCTAAGGAAGTAACCTTTAGTTATCTGATACAAGCACAGCAGGGGCAGGTCTCTGTCACTATCAAATGCAAGGAAGGGTTGTCATGATAGAGAAAAAAAGATATCTTCTTTGACATCCAAGTTCACTCAGCTAGCATTTTCCATCATTTTGAAACCTAATCTTCCCATGAGATTTCCTAAAGGCAAGAATCAGAATCAACATTGCATTAATAAAATGTCAGACCTACAAAAACTTTTTAAAATTATTTTATCTACCATCCTTATTTTATATTTAAGGAAACTAAGAGCCAGAGCATAAAGGGAATTGACTACATACAAAAACTAGGTTATTGGATTTTCCTATCCAGTTATCCTTCCGTGATTCTAAGATGCCATGGAAGATGTTATGGGCTATGCTGCAAACTCTTTGAAAATAAGTTATTTGGGGCTCCTGGGAGGCTCAGTTGGTTGAGAATCCAACTACTGATTTTTGTTCAGGTCATGATCCCAGGATCGTGGGATCAAGTCCTGCTTCGGGCTCTGTGCTGAGCATGAAGCCTACTTAATATTCTCTCTCTCTCTCTCTCTCTCTCTGTCTCTCTCTCTCTCTCTCTCTGTCTCTCTCTCCCTCTGCCCCTCTCCCCTGCTTGCTCTCTCTCTCAAATGAAAGAAAGAAAGAAAGAAAGAAAGAAAGAAAGAAAGAAAGAAAGAAAATAAGTTAGTCAGGCCTGAGCTTGTGATCTATAAGGCGTATCAGTCCTCATCTTTTTCTATTAACACCCTCACACTTTGGCCCAATTCCTCATTAGTCAGGATGATGTGGAATTTACACATTCCTGACACTGATCCTTGTATAAAATTACAAAATGATTGTTGGCATTGTGATGCCATGAGGAGCATTTTAGTCCCTGTGAACTGCACTGGCTTAAACAGAGGTCAAACCTGAAGGTGTGGTTTTGTGAGATCTCAGTGTCTAATCACTGGTAATCATGTCCCATAAATCCAAAAACCTAAACAGGGGCTCTTAGCAAAAGGACCCAAACCTTGCAGTCACCTCATCATAGCTCAGAGTTTCAGACACATAAAAGATTGAAGGTATCTTAGAGAAGGCAAACCACAATTTCAAACCAAAGAATTTCAGGACTCAAAAGAATAACCAAAGCTTCATGTAGCATAGGGGATTTGATCCATCACTTGGCATATGGGAATGTGAGGGCTCAGACAGAAGGCCCTGAAACACCACAGAGTACACTGAGTCTGCTTTCTACCCCAGTGGGCTTTATATTACCACATGCTCTTATGACTGGGGACTGATTATTATCTCTGCAAACTGGAGCAAATTCCTGGCTTCAAGGCTGATACACTTGGCAGAAGAGGTACATGGTAACTGTGGTGGACTAAGTTTGTCTTCTTTCTCTTCTTTCCCCCCAAATAGTACTCACATGCTCTCGACACACAAGATGCAGGGGTTTTCATAGGTTACAAAATTAGTGCCACAGATGGGTTGATATAAACCAGGGCAGGGGTTCACTGTTCCAGTGAACCAACTCAAGTTTACTTTCTTATATGGACATTTCACCTGAAATTGATTTGAAAAGAATGACATTAGAATCACACAAACAGGTAGGTCACATCTGGACTTGATTAGGAAAATCTAAACATAGTTAGCATCCTATCACAGTCACACAAAGCTCTTACAGCTGTCCCTTCACAAAGCAGTGGAGGCCAAACCTAAATTTATCCTGTCTGACAACCACAACACCTTCATTGTGAGGACCTCCTGATGGTAACGGGGTACAGAGGCCTGCTACACTATGGTGGGAAAAAGAAGAGTGGGTGTATTTGTGAAATTTAGCTTCTCTCTCAATCTCCTTCATTCCCAGAGTATTAGACATGGGAAAAGTCTTAGAGATTTCTGGGCCAAGTGGGCAAAAAACCCTGAAAGCTCGTAATTGGAAAGAAATGCTTCACTGACATTCATAGGCTTCAATTTAAAATATTTATCATATTTCATCCACTCTCAAAATCCCCAAGTCAAATCTCTTCTTGAAGTTGTGAAATGTGAAAGCATTTAGCATAATGCCCTGATTTTTTAGGGAAAACTAAAAACAAAAGAAGGGACATGTCTCATCAGGGATGAAAACCCACATCCAGTCACAATGCTGGTGTCAGTGGCAGCTTGAAGATGTGACTCTGGTTTGCTGGAACTTGAGGAGATGGTCTCAGGGGCTCTATGAGTGTCATAGAAAGATTGGTAATGTGCCTCTGATACAAGGTGGGAGAGAGTTTCGGCTGAGTAGAGAAAGAGGGATCATATTTGAGCTTAGAAACTCTTTTCCTTCTTCCTTATCCAACACCACCACCATGGCCAGGCCACCATCATCTGCCTCTTGTACGTCTGTCACCCAACTAATCCCTCCACTTCCTCTATCCCCTGGCAATTGTTGGTACTCATTTTCTAGGCACTATGGAGGGCTATCTGGTGTCCAAATGACCAAATCTCATCTTGGTTCCCAGTTTGGATCAGTCGACTTGGGGCTCATGTATCTACAGTGTACCTGCCATGTTCATGTGAGTGGACTTTGGAGAACATCACAGATGACCTTCCTGAAGTAAGATTCTAAAACAGCAAACCCAAAGAAAACTCAAATTAGAATCTCAATCCTGAGAAATATAGTGAAAGATTACCTTAACAGCTCCATGTGGTGGCCACCAGTGTCGAGGTTCTAAAACCAAGACATAAATGAAAATAGTTGCAGAGTGTAATGCCTGGTAAACCATAGCTTAATCTGTTGGCAGAATTAAAGAATTCTAATTTATTACCAAGAAAGCTTGCAATAACAGAAAACCTTTTTTAAAAATTTATTTATTTATTTATAATTTTTTTAGATTTATTTATTTTGAGAGAGAGAGAGAGAGAGAGAGAGAGAATCCCAAGCAGGCTCCACACTGTCAGCACAGAGCCTGACACAGCTCTTGAACTTATAGATTGTGAGATCATGAGCCAAAATCAAGGGTGGGACACTCAACTGACTGAGCCACCCAGGCACTCCAAAACTGTTTTATTTACACATGCATTCATTTTTTTCCCTCAAAAAGTGTGGAATAACTCTTCTACTCCTGATGGATAAGTAGCAAGCAATCACTGGTCTCATATATGTTGCCAGTCTAGTATAACAAGTAAATTTTTGATTAACCTGTAGTTATCCTGGGCTTGAGAGGATTCAGAACAGGCAACCAAAAAGAAAAGACATTAAGAAATGTTAGAACTTTAAAGAGGCCTTTAGCCTAATCCCCATATTTTACAGAGAGAGGAAAGACAATTGCTACTGTCCAGGATTTCATGGTAGATGGGTAAAAAATCAAATTCTTCAGTCCTTAAGGCTAGGTCTCTTTAAAACTCCCCACAGGACTCTTTTATAAAGGAGGACAAAAAAGTAATGACCTACTGAAATTCATGGCAAAGCATTTTCAAAAGTTTTGCATTTTTGAGATGTGTTGAGATGTGGGCATATTGCCAATCACTTTCACATTCTACCTTGAATTGCCCAAGCCCCCTGGTCCCCATAAATTAGGTTTCATAATCTGCACTAATAGATGGGGAAACAAAGGCCCTTGCACATTGGCTCGGAGTCTTTTATTTGTGGACCAACTGCATAGTCTCTCTCTATAGATACAGATATACAGATATAGTAAAATGATACTCTTACACAAATAAACACAAAATAATTCTAAAGCATTCTTTCAGATTACAGTGTCAAAGCTCACAAATCAACTTTACATAAATGCCAGAACCAGCCAAATTACTCACCAGAAGGTAATGCCCCATGTATCAGGATGAAGAACAAAAGCGAGCAGAATACTGGATGACATTTGGTCATTTTTCCTCCTGGTGCATATGTCCTTAGAGTGATGCTCTGAGATATTGCCTTGGGATGTTCCCCTCTAGTACAATCACTAAAGCAGAGGTACTCAAGATATTAAGACCATCTTTAGGGTGAATATCTATCTCCAGCCTGCCCACTGTAACCTCTGTATACCACACTTGGAAAGCCTATTATTTCACTCTTCCCCAAGAACAGATGCTCAGGAATAAAATTGGCTGGTCATAAATAAAAGTCTAGAACTCAGTGACAGACCTGTGACTACTTAGAAGACAGAAGTCAATCAGAGGTTACTCTTTGGGCATAATTATATTATTTTAGTATGGAGGTATTTTAAGTGTCTTTAAAAGGCAACCCCTTACCTGAAGATTAACCCAAATTTGTTCTTTGAGGGGATACAAAGAAAATGAGGCCACCAGAAGCTTCCAGAAAATAAGAGCTTCTCAACAGAGGAAGCAGGCCCGTACTTGCTCATGAAGCTGAGACTGTTTCTTTGGAGTAAGGCAAAGATTGTAATATTCCAGACTTACTTGGCTGTGCTAGAATCTTCTGGTGTGGAATGCTCAGCCCTCCTGGAGCACTCTGAGAGAGTGCACAGGGAGAAATACCATTCCACACTATCTCATGGGGGCCCCAAAGTTATTTTCATTTAGACATCCAGAAAGGGAGAAATCAGTGAGCAAATCCTCCTGTGGGAGGATCCCCTTCTGACGCTAGAGAATGGTATGCAGTTTCCAGGCCTGCGCAAGGACCACATTGAATTCCCCTATCTTCCTAATCCCACGGAGGTGACCTGATCCTCCCTATGCCATCAGGCCTTTTTCTCTGCTTTGTAGCATATGTGAATAGGCAACTGACATAAACCATTTGCGATATGCTGTGGTGTGATAGGTGTTATGTGAGACATGGTAATGTCCCTAGGGTACTCTACTTCCCAAGACGGTTGGAGGTGCTTGGCACAATGTCCGGGGCTTCCTACCCTGCCTGCTCCTGAGACAATCGGAGCTCCTGCGCTTTTTGCTAAGCACACCCCATCTCTTCCTGACATCTTCCCTGGATTCCTTTGGGAATGGAGCTGCAACAATGGAAGATCCAGCTGCAGTAAAGCAGGATGCCAGATGCCCACTCCCCCTACCACACACACGTCCCCTTCTTCGACCCACCTTGGAAAGAAGAGAAAGGAAGAGAGACATGGCATGTTCTCTGTGGTTCTTGCCTCTTTTAAGAAGCAGGTATCAGGGCCTCAGGAGGGGGTGGAATAGCTATGTAAGAGAGAGAGGTCACTGAGGCATTGTGTGCTGGGAGGAGCAGCCCCTGGAGGCCCAATATTCAGGGTAAATCAAAGTCAAACCTCAGCAGGAGGCATTGGGTAAGGAAGCACGAGCTGCCTAGAGGACTTGGGGGTGGGAACAGATCACTGGACAGGGAAGCCTGTGGCAGGCAATCTAAAGGGGCAATGGCATGAAGAAACACATCACGGTAGGGGAGAGCGCAGCAGAAAAAGCAGAGTATGTTCCACAAGAATTAGTACCTTTGGCCAGCATGTAAAACATGGAAAGAGCTGAGTAAGGAAGGACATTGATGATGAATGAGGTCTCTAGACGCCATTTGCAGTGAGTCCTGCCTGGTTCTTAAAGTAATCCACAGCCTTTGCAGCTTTGTAACATGGAAGATATGTTGTCATAACCGAGTTTCCTCCTGTTGTCTGAATGCCCTGTGTTCATCTTCCTTTCTGTAAAGAACGATTGTTCTTTTTCTTTTAAAAAAATTTTTAATGTTTTATTATTTATTTTTGAGAGAGAGAGAGGGACACAGAGCACAAGTGAGGGAGGGGCAGAGAGAGAGGGAGACAGAATCTGAAGCAGGCTCCAGGCTCTGAGCTGTCAGCACAGAGCCTGAAGAGGGGCTTGAATCCACGGACCGTGATCTCATGACCTGAACTGAAGTCGGAAACTTAACCGACTGAGACACCCAGGCGCTTGAAGAACAATTGTTCTTATAACAAGGAAAGATATGTCAACTTTAGAAAATTGGAAAAATAGAAATTTAAAAAAAGAAATAAGAAGACATGAAATCTCAAAACCCAGACATAACTGTTAAACATATATTGAATTATATTGTTCCAGTTGTTAAAAATCAAACTTTTGTAGAACTGTATATTGTTTTCTGTCCTTTTCACTTAGAAATGTACTGTGACATTTTCTTGATCTTCAAATATAATCATATAGAATATGAATTTAGAGGCCTGGTGCCATATTTTGTCACATATTTGGATTTTTATTATATTAATATTTTTCTGGGCACCTGGGTGGCTTAGCTGGCTAAGCATCTGAGTTTGGCTCAGGACATGATCTCACAGTTATTGAGTTTGAGCCCCACAAAATCGGGTGAGCTTGAGCGCTACTTCGAGTGAGCCCTGTTTCTCTCTCTCTCTCTTTCTCCCTCTCTCTCTCTCTGCCCCTCATGGGACTCTCTTTCTCCCCCTCTCTCTCTGCCCCTTGCTCACTTGCTCCCTCCCTCTCTCTCAAAAAGAAATTCTTTCCTTGTTGCTCAGTTAGGTTGATTCCAATTTTCAATATTATTACAATGCTAGAAAGAACAAATTTTTATTTACCTCACTTAATGTACTTTTTATTAAATAATTTTAATAAGTGCCAAAAACAAACCTACTGGAAACTTCCAGAAGGACCTGAGTCACCTAGAATATGAAAGCGGTGGTTTTCACCCAATTAGTGGGCTCCATGCTTGTAATCTAACATGGAGCATTTTGAAAATACAAGGCCACCTTACTAAGTGAATCATTTGTCCCCCAGTTCAGAGAGGTAGAGGGACTCCATTGCATAGAAAGGATTGCAGAGGAAATAAAACATCATAGGAAAGAAATAAGCCTAAAAGAGCTTTAGCTCTCCCAAACTCCCCCAAATTCCAGTTGAACTAATAGTATTGGGTGAGGAGAATAAATAAGATTAAGGGATCACATCCCCATCAGAAAATCCTTAGTCTATGACTTCCTCATCATCTATCATATCCCTGGCTTAATTCTTTTTTTTTTTTTTTTTAATTTTTTTTTTTCAACGTTTATTTATTTTTGGGACAGAGAGAGACAGAGCATGAACGGGGGAGGGGCAGAGAGAGAGGGAGACACAGAATCGGAAACCAGGCTCCAGGCTCTGAGCCATCAGCCCAGAGCCTGACGCGGGGCTCGAACTCACGGACCGCGAGATCGTGACCTGGCTGAAGTCGGACGCTTAACCGACTGCGCCACCCAGGCGCCCCATCCCTGGCTTAATTCTAAATTATTTTTTAATGTTTTTATTTTATTTTTGAGAGAGAAAAAGAGAGAGAGACAGAGCACAAGCAGGGGAGGGGCAGACACAGAATCCAAAACAGGCTCCAGGGTCTGAGTCCTCAGCACAGAGCCTGAGGAGGAAGTCGGATGCTTAATGGCTAAGCCACCCAGGCGCCTCACCCCCTGGCTTAATTCTAAAAGCTATAGCTTGGGGCTTTTCCTCTGGATGTCAGGCTTCTGTTCCTACTTTTGTTTCAAGTCACTTCAAAACAACATTTTCAAAAACCAGCTCCTTGCAATGTAGTCCAAAGCAGATGGTTATCACCTTTCAGGGACACCAAAATCCTCTACAGGATTTAACCTACAGTTCTACTGTTCTCCCACAGAAAGGAAACTTAGCTCCACAGCCCATTAATTGCAGAACTTTCATAGTCTAGCCCATTCTGTTAACCAGTCACAATCTCACCAGAGCATGGAGCTGCCTGTCTTTAGGCCTCGACATTTGTGTCCCACCTCCCCCCGCCATAGAACAGCCACCACACAAATGTCAGTCCAATCCTGGGCTAGAGGACAAAGTCTTTCCCTTCTCAAGGATTTCATGGAAGCCATAGGACAGCATTACCATTTTTCCCCCTGCTGCAACGTGTTTATTATGTGCCAAAAAAAACGACACCACAGCTAATTGCACATGAACTAGAAGCAGAAGAGCAAAGACACCCCAAACCCAGCAGAAGAAGAGAAATAATGAAGATCAGAGCAGAAATGTCTGTAGGAGAGTGCAGTCTTGCCTGCATAGGCTACAATGACTAACAATGTCAGCTCAGCAGGAAGAGGGGGGTGTATTCGACCCTGGTTCTCTGACACACAGCCTCCCAAAGAGGGGCAAGTAGGTTTTATTCGTGTTTTTTTTTTTAAAGAAGAAAGAAAAAGTCAAGTTTTCAACTTCAGTAGTATTTCAGTGACTGCAACTGTTTCTTCATACATTTTCAACTGAAAGAAATAAGGAAAGGGTATTTATTCCCTCTGAGAGAAAGGGCTCCTGGGAGCCTTCATCTGCCCCCACCAAAAAGGAGTCCTTTTTTAGCTCAGTTACCAAAAAAAAAAAAAAAAAAGTCCTGTGACTTTGGAATTAAAAACTTCTATCAACCCCACCCCCCGCCATAAGTACAACTCAAGAAGGTGGATAAACCATTTAAAACTATATACAGCAGCCATCAAATACCGTTTATCCAGTCCAGTTTCAAATACAAAACACATTTTTTTGTTCTTGTTTGCAAATGTCTTGATCTGCCACTGTGAGAGACAGTGACCTGCAGTTGCTCAGACACAGGTTTGCTATAATGTTAAAAGCTGCCAGGAAAGGGAAAAAAAATCTCTTGTTCCAAACGACTTAAAAAACTGTTTGAAGGAGTGTAAAAAGGAACCGGTAAAAACCCTTGAGCGTAAAATACGAAATATGATTTTGGTTTAAATGAAGACCAAAGGCTCCTTGTTGTTTACAGTAAAAGACACCAGGGGTACCTGGGTGGCTCAGTTGGTTGAGAGTCCAACTTTGGCTCAGGTCATGATCTCGCAGTCTGTGAGTTCGAGCCCCGAGTCAGGGTCTCTGCTGACAGCTCAGAGCCTGGAGCCTGCTTCAGATTCTATGTCTCCTTCACTCTCTGCCCCTCCCCCACTCATGCTCTGTCTCTGTCTCTGTCTCTCTCTCTCTGTCAAAAATAAATAAACTTAAAAAAAAAAAAGACACCAGTGGAATACTCAGTTTATGCTGATCAGGTGGGGGTTAAATAAATGGAAAGGTGCTGTATGGCAACTCCAAGAACAAACCCATGTTCTGGTCTGAACACTGATCTGGGTAACAAAATTCCTCATCTGTTCTTTGGACTAAGATGACCTTAATGGCCTTCAAGTTCCCCTCAGCTTGACTAAAATTTAGATAAATTTCTACCTGACTCTGAGCTCCTGACCTCCCTTATCTTAGAGCATTTACTTTAGAAATCTTATAATCATAAGTTCTTTCTCTGTTGCCTTGAGATATAATTCTTTTTAGAAACCCCTTGCCAGTTTTACAACCCAGAACCCAGGACGGGTTCTGGAGGACCCAGGAGCCATCCCTTTGAAATGCAGCCATCAGGAAACACCAGGCAGGCTATCTCCTAATCTCTGTGGAAGGGCAGGAGCCTAACTTTTTGTGAGCACTTTGCTCCAAGTTGCAAAACTACCTCCTGTCATAAAGATATGGGTTTATTTTTCCCTTAGATAAAGCCAATGAGCTAACACAGATGGCCTGTAATTTCCCCCTACCCTCCTCTAGTACTTTTTCACTAGCTCACCCAGACCTTAAAAATCCTCCTTCTTGTATTTCAACCCCGCTGAGTTCATTCTGAGCTCTGGCCTCTCTTACCTATTGCAACTGCATTGAATAAAGCCTTCCTTGCCTATTTAACTTTGTCTGATGTAGTTTTTGTTTTGACAGGACCATCCCACATGCCCAGTAAGATGAGTTTTCTTGTCTCTTTCATTTGGGCACAATTACTGTTTTGCGGCTATTTCCTATTAAGACCAATCCTCGACCTTGTGTAGTTCAAGTGTCAATCTCCCTACCTTGAAGACATGCAAATACTCTAGTGTAAAACGGACGCACTCACTTCTTGTTAACCTTACTTCTTTCCTTAATTGCCCATTTATTTACTCTTCTCTGGCTTTCAGAAGTCTGCCCTGAGCTACCCACTCACTGGCCTGCTGGTCCCTGTTGGCAGCTCCTAGCAGCTACTGCTTGTCCTCTAGGACTAACCAACAGGTGGAATTGAGTCAGGCCACGCTTCCCTTTTATTTGCCCTAATCCTTTGTTGTCCCTAAAATCCCTCCCCTGGCTGTACAGATGTACATGAATTTCTTTACTAACAGGTTGGAGAAAGGAAAATCTTTAAAGGGAATTACCAAGAAGGGGGAAAGCTAAAATGCTATAACATAGAGATGAGATTCCTCAGAGACAAGAAGGAAAATAACTAAGAAGTCCTGAAGGCAAGGCCCTGATGGTGAGCTCCCCCAGGGTCTCATCTGATTCCTCTTCCCTCAGGCTTTCCAAAGACTGATTTGCTTTTCTCCATTTCTCTTTGAGGCAGCAAATCCTGCCCACAATATCTTATGGAATATTTGGAAGAGAGGCTCTGACAATTGAAATTGTGAAGGCCCAGGTTAAGCGTGGGCCCTTAGGGTCAACTCTCCTTTGCAATGTTCTGATCAGTGTGAGTTGAAGATATCCCTCTTCCTTTTCAGTGTTGCACCTAACACATACACAGACACACATACACAGACGCAGATTTATGTTCGACAAAATTAAGTGTTAATTCTCAGATGGTACAGTACAGTAGAAGTTTTCAAATTACGTATTGTGACCTTTTCGTGGGCTGTGAAACTTATTTTGTTACCATCACTATTTTTTAAATAAAATATAGTAAAACAGAGTAAATAGAATAGAATAAAATAAAAATGACAATGCAACTTCAATAGTGTGTGTGTGTGTTTCTAGGTGGTGAGATAACATATTTTGTTCACTGTGGGTCACATTCAATAAAGTTTCAAAGCCTCTACGATACACCTACAAGTAAGGAAACAAAAATTTGCTATTTGCAAGCTGTGTACCTCTTGCAAGGAGAAAACAAGTTTTTTGGGTTTTTTTTTCATGTTTTCTGCCAAAAGCCTAATATAGTGCTTTGTTCTTATTGGAATAGTAATTCAACAAGCATTTCTTATGTCCCTACTTTGAACCCTTCTCTCTTCCTCTTCATAGTTAACTGGAAAATCAGAGGCACCTAAGCTTATGTTTATTGAAGAACTGAATGAAAACTTGGGCTTAGTTGCAACATACCGTACTACCCTCAAGAATGAATCTAACTTATACCAACATTTGAAAAAAGCAAAGTGTTGTGGTGAGTGTTTCAAATGACACACTGATGTTATGAAAAGTCTAAGTGTAAAGTCTAACGCGGTTGGCATAAGAGGAAAACAGCAGATGGGCAATCGTAATTCAAGATGTGTCATGAAAATAGGTTTTCAAATCAAGTGTTACTAGCGCTAGTAATGCTAGATAAATATACTTATACTTGTTTTAAGGCACAGGATATGTTCCATCTTGGTAATTTTTTCCTTAATATACATATTTAGTAATATAAATTTTACCCTAACTACTGCCTTAGGGAGAATTTCACAAATAATATTATTCTCTTTTCTTTTCATTTACTTCAAAATACTTTTCGTTTCTCATTTGATTTCTTCTTTGACTCAGGGTTTATTTATTGGTGTGATGTTTATTTTCCAAATACTCGGGATTTTCCAGAGACTTTTTTTGTTTATTTTTTTGTTTTCTTATTCAATTCAGATGTGGTCAGAGGACAAATGCCATTGTGACTTGAATCCTTTTAAATATATTGAAATTTGTTTTACAGGCAAGAAAGTGGTCTTTCTTGGTAAGTATTTCTTGTTTACTTGAGAAGAAGGTTTACACTGCTCTTGTTGGGGGCAGTGTTCTCGGGTCACGTGGTTGTCAATCAGGCCACATGGTTGATTGTATTACTCAATTCTGCTGCACAATTGTTGATATTCTACTTACTTGCTTTATTAATTTTTGAGAGATGGATATTGAAATCTCTGATCATAATCATGGATTTGTTTATTTTTCCATGCACTTATATTCATTTTTGATTTGTAAATCTCGAGTTTCATAAACATGTAAGATTTTGTATCTTCTTAATTAATTGAGAATTTTATCATTATAAAATGTAACTCTCATCCTTTGAATAAGTCTTTCCTCTAAAATCTATTTTGTTTATATCAATAATGCTACTCCAGCTTTCTTTTGACTAATGTTAACATGGTAATCCTTTTATTTTTCTCCTATTTGTGCTTTTATGTTTAAAGTGTGTTTCTTATAAACACACTCACTTTTTAAAAAATCCAGTCTGCAATCTCTTCCTTTAATTAGTGTTTAGACCATTCATATTTAATATGATAACTGATATACTTACTGTAACAGTTAATTTTATATGTCAACTTGGCTAGGCCACAGTGCCCAGATATTTGGTCAGACACCAGTTGAGATATCACTGTGAAGGTATTTTTTCTGATATGATCAATATTTAAATCAGTAGATCTCATTGTTATTATTGTTGTCTGTAGTTAAATTATTTATTATTATAAGGTCAACATCTATGTACCCAACATCCTAGTGACAAGCTAGAATGGCCATCATCCTAAAAGCCTCTCACATGTTATTGCCAGCTATACACCGAATATTTGTGTCCCCCTTAAATTTATATGTTGAAGTCTAATCCCCAATGTGATGGTATTAAGAGGTAGGACTTTTAGGAGGTGATTAGGTCATGAAGGCAGAGCCCAGAGAACTCCCTTGCACCTTGATCTTAGACTTGCCAGACTCCAGAACTGTGAGAAATAAATATTTGCTGTTTAAGCCTCCCAGTTTATGGTATTTTTGCTATAGGAGCCCAGACAGACTAAGGCACTGCCTAACTACAGCCCCCTCTCACAGACTCTATCCTGACTTCTGTGTTAATCACTCACTTGCATTTTTAATAGTTTTACTACCTATATATGCCTCCCCAAAGAGAGATATTTTAACCTTTGGGATTTCCTCTTTGGTGAGGTGTCTAAACCTGTAGACTCTGAGTGAAGCATATTATTTTCTGTAATGTGGGTGGGCCTCCTGTGATCACTTGAAGGCCTTAAGAGAAAAACCCTGAGATCTCTTAGGGAAGGAGAATCCTGCCTCTTGACTTCCTTTAGAATTGAGCTGCAACATCAATACTTCCCATGGGTCACCAGTCTGCTGACCTACTGTGCAAATTTCACACTTTCTATAATCACATGGACCAATTACTTAAAATAAATCTTTTTCTTTCTCTCTTGTCTCTGTCTCTTTCTCTGTCTCTGTCTCCCTGTCTGTCTCTCTCTCTCTCTCTCTCTCTCCACACACACACACACACACACACACACACACACACAGAGTTGGTTTTGTTTTTCTGAAGAATCCCTAACTAACACAATTACCTTGAGTCTGCCATCCTGCTACTTGCTTTCTATTAGTCCAATCTGTTTTTCCTCTTTACCTCTTTTCTTTGTCTCTCTTGCACAAATATAGTATTTTTTTTTCATTATTCCATTTTATCTTCATTGTTGGCATATTTAGTGTTGCTTTAGGATTTATAATATACATTCTTAACTTTGCACAGTGTACCTTTAAGTGGTATTATATCATTTAACTTAACACAGAATCTTATAATAGAATACTTTCATTTCTTCTCTCTGTGTTTATGCTGTCATGCATTTTATTTTCACATATGAAAAATGAAAATAAAGTTCTGGCAACCTAGCTGCTATGGATGAAATTGTGTCCCCTCCAAATTCAAATGTGAAAACATTAACCATCAGTGTGACTGTATTTGGAGATAGGGTTTTAGGAGGTAATTAATGTTAAATGAGGTCATAAGGGTCAGGTCTTCCTTTCAGTTTTTACTGAACCTTTAATGATTCTTGATTATAGTCTTTTTTCATTGCATAGTAATCAACTCTTCAAAAGATTGTCTCTGACTAGTCTACAAACTCCTTACTGACATGAAATCTTTGCCCATTTGTATTGCCTCTCCCTACACAACACACTGCTTGACCCATAGTGATCTTTCTATATGTGTTGTTAAAAACACACACACAAATCTCCACAAAATAGCTGGCAAGCATTTAACCAGACTTTACTACAAAAGCAAATTGTATTGGACTGATGAACTTATAGGGCATAACTTTGTTCCTATTTGCAGATGTACTGTTAGAAAATTCTTCTCTTTATGTAAGCAAAATATCTGTCTTTGCATATTATGTTAATGACATGACTCCTTTCTATGGAGCCCCAGAAATGAGAACGTTCTGATCTCTCTTGTGATAGTCCTGCATATGTCCTCATCTTTCCTAGTTACCTTGAACTTTCCTTGGGCCTTTTAAAGACTTCAACAACAGTTTAATCAAATTCTATTATTTTTAGTCTCTTCCCAACATGACCAACAAAATGCCTTCCTTTGTGGATTCCCACCTGTGACTGAGTCCTCTTTAAATAATGTTAAATAATTTAAATAATGTTAAATAATCTAATGTTATTCCTGGTCTGATTAGTTGATAGTGTTATGGATTCTTACTCTATCTTCCTCCAAAGCTGAACTTTCCACTTTTCATTAGTGTTGCTAAAGGTACTAGTGTTAAGACTAATGGTCAGATCTGCCCCTTGACCCATGTTTGCTTAAAAATTGTGAGTTTTTGTAAAATGGGATGCTATGAACAGATTCCTCTCCCATTAGTGTGTATATAATCTCTCCAGCTCCCAACTTGAGTAGAAATAGAAGAAATCTTTCCTTGTCACTTATTGAGAGAAATGACCACAGACATTTTCCTTAAGAGACTACAGTTGCATCCAAAGACATGCCTGAAAGCTTTCTGCTAAAAATCTTTTATTGAAGAATCAAATCCATATATTTGCCCCGCAGCCATCTGAGAGGGATTGGTTCTCTATGTGGAATCTGCCAAAGGGAACTTGGTGCCCTTGAGCATCAGGGAGACTCAGCACTGTCCATACTTTGCCAAAAAAAGTGTACCACGTCTCTTCCTACAAGAGAAATCATTTTTTTTTTTTAAGGGAAGGCTTTGGAGATCTTAAATTGAAACTTTTATATTCTAAAATCAAGCCAGCCAAATGAGCACAGAGCATGAAAGGTGAGCAATTAGTAACTGAGATCCAGCAAGGGGGAAAAAGGAATTCAGTGTGCTAGTGAAAGCCAGTGTTAGGAGCCAAAAAAGTCTTTAAACATCTCTTGCTATTTGCCATTCAGTAATACTA
Source organism: Lynx rufus (assembly GCF_022079265.1). Classification (NCBI taxonomy): domain Eukaryota; kingdom Metazoa; phylum Chordata; class Mammalia; order Carnivora; family Felidae; genus Lynx; species Lynx rufus. Next base: position 123,442,871 of record NW_025814823.1, on the reverse strand, counting down.
TGATGTTGATAAAGTCTCCTTTTTGAGCTTCATTTTCTTCCTACTATCCACTATCATTCTTTCTCTTGCCTCTTTCTCTTTATTTTTGCTTCTTTTTGTAAAATATTATAATTATCAGCAAGCTATACTGATACACTTCATAGCAGTGTATACACTCATACACTTCATAGGAGCAGCAAGCTTATCAGGTAGCTAAGATGGTTCAAGCTCTGCAGGAGAGGCCATTACTGCAAATAATATGTTAAATTCAGCACTTACACAACTTCATTGCAAAATGAGCATTTGTTAGAATATACTTTTCCATCAGATCCGCAGAGAGGGAAATATTCCATAGTACAGGTGGCAGAATAATTGGTGCACTCAATTTGCTCCAGTCCAAAAAAAGAAAAAAAAAAAGAAAGAACAATTTCGAATTGTTAAATCACAGAAAATGAGCTTTTTAAAGGTCTTGAGAGGTCATTTAGTTCCAAATCTCACTCATAAAAAGACAAACCCTCTTCAGTTTACAAAATCTGACCCAAAATGGTGGCACTCTCATCACAGAAAGAGATGGCTTAGCCTTGAGGTTACGGCTTCCCTCTCCCTCATTCTCCTCAGGGAACTGATGAATAGAATACATCTTCTATCTTGTACTTAATTTTTGAACCAGTCTTCTCCTTACCATGCTGTCATCCATTTTATCCACGTCCTCATGGTCTTGCCTGCATAGTCACAGTTGCCTGCCAGTTTGTTGCTCTAAATCTACCTTCATCTGAGATTTCAATCACCCTCCACACTGACGCCAGAGTGATCTTTCAAAAAACAAAATCAGTTTTTGTTTTTTGATTACTTAACTGATTCCCCGTCAACAGAAAGTCCCCTCATGAGCCTGGCTTATCTCTCTTATCCTCTGCCTCTTATTCTAGCTAAACTTAACAACTGAATTCCCGGAGTGTTTCCTGCTCCTATACATCCCTGTGCCCTTGCTTAAGGTGTTTTTCCTATCTTGCATCACCTTACCCCTTTGTCCATCAGACTGACTGCTAAGACTCTTAGTCCTTAAAAGTCAGTTTAACTACTTTTTTAACAGTTTCATGATGATATTTCTCTCCTTCACCCATCAAATTGGTGTAGATGCCCCTCCTTAAAATATTTACTACCACAATCCCATGTGTATAATTCTCTTGTCATGTTTCAAACTCTATTAAAATTATTTTAATATTTTAACCCACTCACATAGCTCTTTAGCCCTGAATTGTCTTTACATGTGTTCTTGAGTTTTTTGGTCTATACGTAGTCATAGACAGTTTCTAGAATACCTATTTTAAAACTTTCATAAAGTGAGAATTATAACATTTTATATTGAGCATAAATGAAATTTCTGTGTATACTTACACATTTATTATCATGAAGTTTTCTGAGTTGAAATCGTTTATTTCTGAAAGAAAAAATTTTATTGAATGGGTAATGCATTACTTGATATTTCACAATCTATAGAGTAAAATACAGACATATGTTATTCTATGTTGTCTAACCTGTACTGAGAACGACGAGTTCTGGTTAAATTCTACTCTAGTCGGCTAATACTGACCATTAACATCTTTGATGGGTGATCATTTTGTAAACAAATAAAAGTATGAGAAAATACAATCAGCACTAAGAGGAGATTGGGCATTTAAAAAATAGTCCATGAATATTCACATGAAAATCAAAGGTGTAATATAGTGTGAAAACATTTTTTTGCAGTTAAGAAAAAGAAAATATGTTCAAATCCATCTCTGGCACTCACAGTCTGTGTAATTTTGTTATAGTCACTTCCTCTTTGTATTAGATTCCTGTTTCCTAAAAGGAGGCTAGGTGATGCTATAATCAGTAAGATCTCATCAGTCTTTAATCTCTTGTGTTTTTTTTTCAGCACATGTGTTTGCATATCCTGAGACTTTATTCTGAATAACACTTGTTATTATACTTGACTATAAATTTTAAGAAGGGTTAGAAAAGAAGGGGAAGATGATAAGAAGGAAGAAGAGCTCATTTCTGTATTAGCTGCAGAGCTAAGGTTTGTTTTATCACAGTGAACCCTAAACACCATTATAATTTCTATCTTACAGGGGCTCTTGGGTGGCTCAGTTGGTTAAGCGTCTGACTCTTGATTTTGGCTCAGGTCATGAACTCATGGTTTGTGGGATGGAGCCCTGGATCGGGCTCTGCTCTGATAGGGCAAAGCCTTCTTGGGATTCTCTCTCTCCCTCTCCCAATGCCCCTCCCTCACTGATGCTTTAAATAAATAAATAAATAAGCTTTAAAAAATAACTTATATCTTACAAATGAGGATAGTGAAGTACGTAGTGGGTTGGGTATTTGTCTGATGTCACATATTTACTAAGTGCAATCTGGATTCTAACCCAGATGTGTGACACCAAAGCCCATGATTTTAACCAGTAGCCATGAAGTGGTGAATTCAAATTCATGGAATGGCTGGTAATAATGTTTCTTTCATTTGCTTAGAGGCTGAGATGTTGTTTATAGTGAGGACTTCTTGTGTAATTTGTGGGTCTGCTGGTGGGGATTCCAACTATCCATTTGTATTTTTAATCTCTTCCTGAGACTTTTCCAGATAATTCTAAGAAGGAACATGGATTTTCTCTGGGTTATAAAAGATACATCAAATTCTTATAATAGTACCCATGGCAAACAGCCTAAATAGAGAGAGTTGTCTTCTGAGTTCTCATTATACAATAAGAAAGATATAAACAGAAGATTATGGAACTTTAACCAAGATACATTTTCTGCCTGAGACTCAGTTTCCTCAAATGTAATGTGAAAATAAAAATGTCTCTATGTAACAGCTAATGCCTGAAGGACAGTGTAATATGTGAATGAGAATTTGGCTGGATAGCAAAGGAATATATATATCCTTAGAGATATTTATTTGTTTACTTATTTACTTATTTATTTTTATTTTAACAAAGCAATGTCCAAAGGGTATTGGAGGAGTGTGACAAAAGGTAGGATTTATCAAACCATGTTGTTAGAAACCAAGCAGATTTCAGCCAATGTGGACTTTGTAATCTTTAAAAAAAGAGGGGCTCCAAATTGGGTATTATACTTACTGGTTCAGTAGGCAAAACATGCATTCATTACTGTAAGTTTTATGATCTATGCCACATATTGGTTTCAGCTCCTTTGAGCATGTAATCCCAGAGCCTTTTCTGTTGTATTGGGAGCAGTTCACCTATAATTAGAATAAAAAATAATGGCCTACATTGTTTTCCTTCAATTCTATAACCATTCTTCTATCAAGCTGGGAAGAAAGAGAAGAGAGTGAAAAGAGTACCATAGCCTGTTCAACTTTCTAGCAAATATGTCTAGAAGACCTTGTATGGTCCAGGCGCTGTGCTACACAACTAGGTCAGACCTGAAATAATCTGTAAATAAAATGATAATTAACAGGTAAAGAAGGAAATGTTAATCTCTCCTTTTAGAGTTATGATGAGAGTGCAATGTAATAATGAATGTGAAAGTTTAAAAAGCTACTTAAAGGGTCACCTGGATGGCTCAGTCAGTTAGGTGTCTGACTTCAGCTGACGTCATGATCTCACAGTTCATGGGTCCACGCCCCACATAAGGCTCTGTGCTGACAGCTCAGAGCCTGAAGCCTCCTTCAGGTTTTGTGTCTCCCTCTCTCTGCCCCTCCCTCACTCATGCTGTCTCTCTCTCTCTCTCAAATAAATAAATAAATATTAAAAAAAAATTTTTTAAAGCTACCTAAGGTAAAAGTTTCCTTAATCTGCTGTTCCCCGTTTGCAAAGAGATTCCTTTTGCAGCCTTTAAAGAAAAAAAAAAAAAAACACCACCAGGAGAAGTGGAGTTAGGACTGGTTTTACCTCCCTAGGAATTAGTTCCATCCACAGTGATCCAGGTTACCTACTTTCACAGCCCCATTTACGAATTAGCTCTGATTTTATTTTTACAAAGACCCCACAGAAAGGGGCTATACTCACCTCTATGATCCCCAGAAGAGTGTGGCATGAGACGCATTTGAACAGAAGGAAGTGGAGAAAGAGCAAATTCCACAGTTAGAAATGCAAGGTTGAATTCACGGTCTACAGTAACTAAAACCCATTTCCAACATCCCTTGCCCCCATCAGACCTAAGAGGTCACTTCTTTACTTACGGCCAGTTCAGGACGAAGCCAGAAATGTATGCAATTCTGACTCAAAAAATAAATAAATAAATATGGGGGCAATTTGTGGTCATTGGAGAAAAGGCTGTCATAGGTATCTAGGAATTCCTGTGAGCATGTCAAGGGTAGGGGTTGGTGACGGTCTCAAAGTTGCGTAAGTTGTTTCTGAAAGGGCAATTCAGAAGCCTGACATCGATCAGCAACTGAGCAGGCTGCCCATAGTCCTTTTATTCTTTTTTTTTTAAATTGAAGTATGGTTGACACACAATGTTACATTAATTTCAGGTGTACAACACAGTGATTTGACAAGTCTATACACTATGCTGGGCTCACCACAAACGTAGCTACCATCTGTCACCTTACAACCCTATTAGAGTACCATTGCCTATATTCCCTATGCTGTACCTTTTATTCCCATGGCAATCATTTTATTCTTCTTCTCAGTCTCTCTTCCTCTTCTGGAAGGTCTGACCCCCACCCCCTCTTTGTTAATCAGAACAATCCAGATAGTTAACTTCTAAATTTTCTTCTGACTTTAACATCCTATATTTACTGGAGGTTGAACAAATTGCAGCTAACACATGGGTATGGAAACTAAAAGGAGTCCTAACTCACCAGGAGGAGAGGCAGCCCACGTGGTGGCTGCCAGAGTGATGATGGCAAAAGCAGTGATGCTCTTCATCATGATGATGAGTGAGGGTGGCAGAGATATGCTGCTCTGAGACAGGAAGTCCAGAGAAAGAGAGAGAAAGCAGTCTGCCAAATACATACGTACACGTATATATATATACACACATACATAAGGCAGGGTCCCACCTTCGTTAAAAATCGACCTTTTCAGTGGTGATTGGTTGCTAACCCAAGCTAGGGTTTTAACTTCACAAACTTCCTTATTATCTTGAATTGTAGCCAGTGGAAATAGTTATACCCTGAAACTCACCTACCAGAAGCTCTCTTGCATAATAATCCTCTGGTCTCTTAGCAAATACAACAGCATGGCTATATTTAAGAACAAATAAAAATCACAGGTGTAGTAAAGAGAAAAAAACATTAAAATGGTATGTGTAAAGGGTTTTTTTTTTAATATATGAAATTTATTGTCAAATTGGTTTCCATACAACACCCAGTGCTCATCCCAAAAGGTGCCCTCCTCAATACCCACCACCCACCCTCTCCTCCCTCCCACCCCCCATCAACCCTCAGTTTGTTCTCAGTTTTTAACAGTCTCTTATGCTTTGGCTCTCTCCCACTCTAACCTCTTTTTTCTTTTTTTTTTCTTCCCCTCCCCCATGGGTTCCTGTTAAGTTTCTCAGGATCCACATAAGAGTGAAACCATATGGTATCTGTCTTTCTCTGTATGGCTTATTTCACTTAGCATCACACTCTCCAGTTCCATCCACGTTGCTACAAAAGGCCATATTTCATTTTTTCTCATTGCCACGTAGTATTCCATTGTGTATATAAACCACAATTTCTTTATCCATTCATCAGTTGATGGACATTTAGGCTCTTTCCATACTTTGGCTATTGTTGAGAGTGCTGCTATGAACATTGGGGTACAAGTGCCCCTATGCATCAGTACTCCTGTATCCCTTGGGGAAATTCCTAGCAGTGCTACTGCTGGGTCATAGGGTAGGTCTATTTTTAATTTTCTGAGGAACCTCCACACTGCTTTCCAGAGCGGCTGCACCAATTTGCATTCCCACCAACAGTGCAAGAGGGTTCCCGTTTCTCCATCCTCTCCAGCATCTATAGTCTCCTGATTTGTTCATTTTGCCCACTCTGACTGGCGTGAGGTGATACCTGAGTGTGGTTTTGATTTGTATTTCCCTGATAAGGAGCGACGCTGAACATCTTTTCATGTGCCTGTTGGCCATCCGGATGTCTTCTTGAGAGAAGTGTCTATTCATGTTTTCTGCCCATTTCTTCACTGGGTTATTTGTTTTTCGGGTGTGGAGTTTGGTGAGCTCTTTATAGATTTTGGATACTAGCCCTTTGTCCGATATGTCATTTGCAAATATCTTTTCCCATTCCGTTGGTTGCCTTTTAGTTTTGTTGGTTGTTTCCTTTGCTGTGCAGAAGCTTTTTATCTTCATAAGGTCCCAGTAATTCACTTTTGCTTTTAATTCCTTTGCCTTTGGGGATGTGTCGAGTAAGAGATTGCTACGGCTGAGGTCAGAGAGGTCTTTTCCTGCTTTCTCCTCTAAGGTTTTGATGGTTTCCTGTCTCACATTCAGGTCCTTTATCCATTTTGAGTTTATTTTTGTGAATGGTGTGAGAAAGTGGTCTAGTTTCAATCTTCTGCATGTTTCTGTCCAGTTCTCCCAGCACCATTTGTTAAAGAGACTGTCTTTTTTCCATTGGATGTTCTTTCCTGCTTTGTCAAAGATGAGTTGGCCATACGTTTGTGGGTCTAGTTCTGGGGTTTCTATTCTATTCCATTGGTCTATGTGTCTGTTTTTGTGCCAGTGTAAAGGGTTTTAAGGTGATATCAAATGTAGGAAAGTTGAAACAGAAAACAGAAGCAATGAGGACATTTCTTGTTGTACAGTGGTACAACATGAATACTTAGCGCTGTAATACCTTGCTTTTCTAGAGTAGGAAAGACAATTTCAATATTCTATGAAGGCTTGTTAAGTGATTATAACAAACTTGTGAAATATGCAGTATTATTGCTACTTAGCAGATGGGACAAAAAATACAGAAAGATTAAGTGCTTTCTATTTAGTCATAGAGTTAATAGTTGTAAAAGCCAGTCGTCCAGAATCCTAGACTTATGCTTCTATTCTGTATTTTTTTATTCATATATGCTATGTCAATAGCAACAATGATTGTTTATAATGAAAATCCAGATTTTAGCATAGAGTGTCATGCTACTTAAGATTACAAATATGATATTCTGCTTAACACATTCTCTGGTGCCCCTATCTATATACGTCTGATAACCAACCTTTTTTTTTTTTTTCCAATAATATAGGCCTAATGATTTCCAAGTACTTAGATGTGGTCATCAACATCAGCTGTCCAGAAGATAAATTTACTATGGAGTTAAGACAGAGTTAATTCCGAAAGGACAAACTCAAAGATTAGAGGAATTAAGAAAATTGCCCAAAGTAGACAGCTAATGAGTAATAGAAACTTGATCCAAAACTAGTTCTTCCAATTTCAGAACTTACGATCTCCCACTTTTCATCTCCAATATCACTTCTTTTTCTCAGAAATAATTCTATAATTTTGGTTTCTCCTATTGTGAAATTTGAGTACTTACACCTCACCCATATTTCAATCCTTCTTCAGCATTTGAAATATGTATACTATAATGAAATGTACTCCAGAAACTCTTCTTAATGGGGTAAATGATCTTCTTCCCAAGTTATAGTGGAACATCTGATTAGAGTCACAAGTTCTAAGTAGATAACAGAAATGAGAACCATGGCTCAGTGATGCTGGATCTGGCAAGGCCAGGGGCCAGCATTTAGGCCTGTGACTTTCAAACTCTTCATTACTGTTATTTAATTAAGAAATGGAACTTTACATTTCTTTCTAAATGTAATTTTATGAGGTAAGCAACAAATGTAACAGTTTTAAAAAGGCAGTCACTTAAATAGAAGACAGGATTCAAGAGCCCCTGCTTTTCCACCACATACAATAAGGCTCCATGCAAATCCATTTGAAAACTGACCTAGAAAACACACACAAAAGGAAGTGAGGCCCTGGGAGGGAGAATATCTTGTCCAAGACCATGCAGTGAAATAAATCCCTAGATTCTAGCACAGGATTTATTCTGCTAATGCCGTAACTTCTCAAACCATCACACAGCCCTGGGTCAGCATGGGGTTTCTGTCCCGACTTGGTATCCCAGAGAAGGTGAGGAAGTATTTGCTGCCTGGGTCCTACACTCAATTCTCTACTGCTATCTGGACATCACCATCCTGGCATCCCATAGGATCTTCTAGTTCAATATGTTCCTAGCAAACCTTATTGCTAAATCTCATTTTTAGTGGCTTCTCTCCAGTTTCATTCTGCTAATATCTGCCAGTAGCAACCCAATCCAGGAAAACTTAGAGGAGTCTTCGTTTCTTCTGATTTTCATACTCACAGCCAATCTCTCACCAACTAGGCTTTAATTTGTGTGTGTCTCTCTCCAGAAAGAATATAAGGATTTTTGTTTGTTTGATGTTTTTTTTTTAATTCAGAGTTCAAGAATAATACCTTATATAAATCTACTTCCCATATTCCTTCCTTTCTGGAAATTCCCACAGGAATGACAGAGAAATTAACCCTGTCAACAAATTCTACCAACACTACATTTTTCTTCCTTTTGCCATCTACTCAGTAACTGTCTAAAGATTTAAAATGAGTATGTAGGATTGTGTAAAATTTAGCATCATCACAATACATTGCCCAAATCAAAAGTTGTTTCAAAGCGACTTCAAATCCATACCAACTTCTGTTACCAGTTCCTTTACAGGTTCAAGATCTTGTTTCAAAAATGATTGATTGGCTGTGATTCAAGGGAAGCAAGCCCTTGATGTGGGTGTGAATCCCACATGAATTCCTGGCAACCCTCAATAAGATCCCACACATAGTAGGTGTGAGCTTTGATCAATAATGTAGATGTACAAAATTATCTATTCCTTCTTTTTCTCTAAATAAAATTATAAAATTTCTCTAAATAAACTGATTCCAAGTCCTCTGTTCTGCTGGGTTTTGGGGACATTTGGTCTCATTCATTATTGGGGTTTATGAGGATCTGAGCTGTTTAAGCAGGTGCCCAGAAAATCAGAAGAGACCCTCTGATCTGTAGACAGTCATGGCGGCTGCCTGCATCGTGATGGTCCAATCCAGACATAAATGGTTCCCTTCCCTGAAGTTGTTCCTTGATTCTGTGCCACTCATGGGACAGAGTGATTTTTGATTGAGATTGAGAACTGTTGACTCCAGGGTTCAGCAGACACCTTTTACAGTCAAGCATCAGCAGTCTTTTGCCGTTTGAGGATGCTGCTAGGCAGCAGTGTTAGGCAGTGTCAGAACTTGGTCGCTTTCATTTCTCCTGAAAATTTTACTATTTGGGTTACTTCCCAAAGCACTCAAGCCATGAAGGATAATTTCTTGCCTATTATTTATGCCTTTGTCCAGTGTAGCTGAAATAAACTACACACTGTTTTCTTAGAGCTTTGTGATAGAGGGGAAGGAAAGATACAAAAAAAACCTAGTTAACAGCTTTTGACTATTGCTCTTATTGTAGATGTTGTGTTATTATTTCTTCTTTGACTTGACATACTGACATTAAAATGACTATCAATGTTTGTTTTCTCTGGAATATCTTGTGCTTCTGGTTAAGTGCTAATTGGGCTATATAGCTCCACCAGCAAATCTTCAGTGGGCACTTATAACTGGAAATCACTCAGCTGTCTACTCCTCTTTTGAATGCATAGGAACAACTTCTGGGTGGAGAAGGATGTGGCATTTCCTGCTTGATTTATTAATGTCTGTCCTGTGATCAAAGGCTGTGACTTACGCAAATATCCCCTGTGAACACACCTTGTCCATAACTCACTTGTAGAGACCGTGGCAAGTTCTGTTCTCAGAACATAAGTTCTGGCAACTTTCACACTTAAAATTCCAGGCACAAAATTGATCCAGAGGTGAGAATATAATAGTTGAAAACTTCTTACTTTATTACTGCTTCCAAGACTTCTTTCATGTAAGTCAAGCCACTGGAATTCACTTTTCATCACTAATCCCATTACTATGTGCTAAAAAATCAGCATATGTACTCTCTGTCCTGCCACACACTCCCTAGATTTGGAATTGAATTATTCCACACATAAACAGAGGTGACCATTTCTGTAGGACATGAGCAATATTCTGGATCACTAGATGAAAAATCCATTCCTTTTTATCTGAAAACATAATCAGATAATGTTATTTGTATGAAGAGCATGGAACTAGGGTTCATGAAGCCAGAGGGAATGGTATAAGGAACATGAGATTAAAAACCACTTAGCTGAATTTGTATTTCTGATTTTGGGTAAGCTCAGAAAATCACTTCCCCCCCTCTGGGCTTCAGGATTCCCATATCTGAAACATGTTGGATAAGTCCTCTCTAATTTTTCTCTAACTCTGTCAATTACATATTTAGCTGATAACAAAATTAGTTGGTTGAAAGTACAATGTCAATTACAACAGTACACTTCACAACATATTTTCTGGGCTCATGCTACTCTTTGCATTCCTCTTCAGCTGCAGCTTTTGCTAATATTTCTTTTTTTTTTTTTAATTTTTTTTTTCAACGTTTATTTATTTTTGGGACAGAGAGAGACAGAGCATGAACGGGGGAGGGGCAGAGAGAGAGGGAGACACAGAATGGGAAACAGGCTCCAGGCTCTGAGCCATCAGCCCAGAGCCCGACGCGGGCTCGAACTCACGGACTGCGAGATCGTGACCTGGCTGAAGTCGGACGCTTAACCGACTGCGCCACCCAGGCGCCCCTTTGCTAATATTTCTGAGAAACGCCTCATGAATCTATCTAGCCTACAGGGGTAGTGGGGAGGGAGATACATCTTATAAGTTCATATTTTCAAGTAACTAGTTTGTTTTCAGCTATTAGTGTCAGCAATTTTTTATTTGTACCAGGAAGAGTTTTGAGTTAATCGTGGGGGCTAGAGAAGCCACTTACAGGTTTTAAGAATAATACCATCAGATTTGGATTTCAGAGCATTACCCTGCCTACAGTAAAGAATTCAATGGAAGGGAGAAGGCTGTAGAGGGAGATCATTTATAAAGATGAAATGGCCAGTCATGAAGGGATTGACTATGGCTTGAACTGGAGTTTATCGGATGCGGTGATTAACTCTATGGAGGATGAAAAGGAGAGGAGAAGACAGAAGACAATGTCTAGAGTTCAGGTTTGTCTCGTTTTGCTTTGTTCTGGTACAGTGTGGCTGCTTCATAGGAGTCTTCAAAAATTTAAACTGGGGAATTAAACAGATCTGTGTTTGGAAGAGGTCATTTGGAGTTTTTCTTTTTTTTTTTAAGTTTATTTATTTATTTATTTTGAGTGAGAAAGAGTGCACATGCAAGCCGGGAGGGGCAGAAAGAGAAGAGAGAGAGAGAATCCCAAGCAGTCTCTGCGCTAACAGTGATCCCATGGGGCTCCATCCCATGAACCATGAGATCATGACCTGAGCGGAAACCAAAGGTCGGATGCTTAACAGACTGAGCCACCCAGGTGCCCTTGGAGTTTTTTCTTTGTTTGTTTGTTTGTTTGTTTGTTTTAAGAGAGAGCTGTAAAGGAGGGAAACAAACAAGTCTGTTGAAAGGCCATTGGAAAATTCTGTTGGAGGGAAAAAGAGGGTCTAAAATTCATTGAAAAATATTACAAGTACTGTAACAGATTAGAATGGCAAAAGTACATTGTTTTCTGATAGCTTCGTGATACAGGAGAAGCAAAGATATAATGAAAAGTAGTTAATAGCATAGAATGACTTGGAGGAAGACAGCACATTATCCCTCAAAATAATCTGGAAGGAGCTCTATTGTCACATGAAATTTCCATTAAGGATGACAAATATTTTGTTTGATTTCTTTCCTGGGACTAATCCTCATATGACAAAGTCCTTGCCTCTGTTGTCTCCTCATGCTCAAAGAATGATTTATAGTCACATGTTATTTAGATAGAACTTTCATTTCAATACTGGAAAGAAAAAGGGACTTATGTGCCACAATGGCATCAAAGAAAGAACAGGAATGTCTTGCTATGTTTTTTTTTTTTTTCCAGGAAGAAAACAGATACCCTCATCATTATAAAGACCACAGGACATATTGACTTCATTTACCATTATCTCTGTGTAAAATATGATGTTGTCTTTGGTCAAAATCAACCAAGAAGGCCACAAAGAATATTGGATTGGGGTACAAATGTGAGTCTTGCCATGTGCTTTTTTCAGTTCCAAGCACATATTAAATGTTTAGAAATGTCAACATTTATTATTTCTCTTATTTTATTCTATTATTATATTTCTATTTTATTTTCTATTATCATGGAGTGAGAAGTGTGGTTGGTGTTTAAAAGTACAGAAGGGGACAAAGAGAAGACAAACATGTTATAAAGAAGAGGGACAACTGACAGATTCCTACCCATTAGTGAGTTCCAGCCCACGGGTCAAACCTGGTTCACCACCTATTTTTATAAATATACATGGAACACAGCCACGTATATTTATTTACATAATTTAAATTCATTTATTCACACAACAACAGCATAGAGTGGTTGTGACAGAAACTATTTATCCCACAAAGCCTAAAATATTTACTATCTGGCTGTTTACAGAAAAATTTTCCCTACCCATAGTGTAGATAAGTATTCTCCTTGGGTGTTTGTGTAGCCTTGAGAGAAAGAGGAAGATCTCAGGTGAGTCCCTTACATGAGAAAATAAAGGAGTTGACAGTGGTACATCTATGAAAACCCATATTCTGAAAATGGAATCTGAAAGAGCATCAGTTATAGAGAAATGCATAAGTCTGTGAGAGTGACCAAGAAGAGGTGATATAAATAGTTTTGTTTTTTTTTTTAGTTCCAACACAGGATCATTTGTCACGTCCTGGTCTACAATTTTAGAGCTGGTTTGTGTAACCTCAGTGAGATGGGTCCAGTTTTCATCTGCCTACCAACCATCAAGACATAACTCAAGAAGCAACTCAAAAATTAGTTTACTTGATTATTAATGCAGCTATTTTATTGTGACCGTTGTGACACAGGTGACATTTTATATTCACCTCTAGTTTGTGTCCCCCCCCCACCAAAAAAATCAACTTTCAGCTTTGTTTTAAATTCCAAGTAACATGTTCAACACATTCACACTCAACCCCAATCCCTGCATCTCAGTCCACTCTCTATTTTTCTTGGTACCCATCCCATTCCTGACATCTGCACCCCCCACTTTACTCTTGTCCTTCCCTGGGTCCCTGAGCCTTTTTCCATCTCCCTGTTTAATCCCATTCCAGACCATCTTATCCTCCACTCCATCCTATTCCTAAGCCACATTTGCCCTGGTGCTCAGAATGATTATCAAGGATTGGTTAAGTCTTAAACATGGGTAACAAAGGTTTTGTGCATATTAGCTAATAATGATAATCATAATAGAAAAAATAATGAAAGTTGAATATTTGTAAACGGTTTATTGTTTATATTTCAAATGTTCAAAGTGACATAAAAAAGCAACTACTTCTCAAAAAACAATATGTCTTGGCCATGAAAATAGAGTTTCTGGATTTCTGAGAACTACCCACTTAGGAGATACAATCTCATGTTAAAGAATCTCTAACTCATCCCTTATATCCTGGAATTGCCAAAGAAAATAGCAACATTGTTTTCTCAGTTTTTTTTCTTTCCAGAAATGACAGTATTTTCATGTTTGAAAAAAAAAAAGGATTTATAACCTTCTTTTTTTTTTTTTTCTGTTACCTTAATGATAACATAAGGGGAAAAATAGCATAGAATTGATTTTTCACGGTTACAAAGGACAATGATTACAAAATCCTAACTGTAATTGCCCTAGCAACAACTTATCTAAGAGAAAAGGGCAGAGGAAAAAAACAAAGTTAACTCCCCAAATCCAAGTAGACCTACCATTCTGGGTACAGTTCTTCAGCTGAGAACAACTTCAACCATGATGGATTCTCCATAGCTTTTTCCCTCTAGGATGTGTTTATCCCATCTAGGTGCTGTCACAGGACGTCAGTATCAAGATGCTGAACGTAACAGAGTTTCAGCGCTGAGGCAGGAGCTTACAAGCTGTTCCATCCCACCCCTACCTCGCACTTGTATTCCCTGGTTAATTTCTCAAGTGCATTAGCTCACTGTCTCATTTGGTGGCCTCTAGCTACATGTAGCACTTGAAATGTGGTTGGTCCAAACAGGTATGCTGTGAATATAAAATATCAATGACCTGCTAAAATGAAAGTGTATATTGACTATATTTTGAAATGATAAGAGTTTTGACACACTGGGTTCTAAATAAAATACATTATTAAAGTTGATTTTACCCATTTCTTTACCTACTAGAAAATTTGAGATTACATGTGACTTGAATTCTTTTTCTATTGGATTGTGCTGCTCTAGAGACTTGCAACACACTGGTAATTCTCATCTGCTTAGTCTTCTCCCAGACTGTGATATAGGAAATGGTCAATAGGCAACACGACCGAATATGAGAAACTACTGGTTTGTGTCTTTGGATGGTATCTGTGTCACAGAGGTAGTTACGCTCTGCATGGAAATACAGAAGTTACATAGGAGAGCTGGTAAAGTGACAGATACGGAAGGTGATTCATAACTGGTTTGGCTTTATACAGCTCTTGAATGCCTGGATCCCATACCTCCCTACCTCTCTTCTAGACATTTCTTCTAACTAGGACAGCAACTTGAAACTGAAAAAAAAGTGAGCATTTTGTGTCCACCAATAGCTTAGCAAGACAAAAGGGTAGTTTTCAGCTTCTGTAAAGCCTGTAAATCCAGGCAGTGATGAAGAAATCCCAGAAATAGTGTTCTGCTGGGTTTACTTTTATTGAACAAGTAGTTGAACAGACAGCATTGTGATCAGGAGATTTTCAAGCACAGACAGATGGAGATATCTCTGTGCCCTTGGATCACAGATTCTAGGAGGAAAGAGATGGGAAAGACTGAAAGTCAGTGAGTCCATTCCCCCAACAGCACTGTATCATTTTCTATAGTAAATAATAAGCTCTGAAGAATTCTTTGTATATACAGATGGTGAGAGGCGATTCAGAATTAGGGCATATATTTTCCCTCATGGCTTTCACCAATTCTTCCATCATTTGTCCTGGAAGAGAAGATGGATAGTTTAGGTGCTAGAAACTCAGAGATATAATAGAGATGTGGGCTATACATTTATAGTTATGTTGTAGTTAGAGAAATCCACAGATCACTGCATTCTGCCAAGAACTCACCATTTAAAATCACTTCCACATTTATTCAATTGATTCAATGAGTACTGAACACCTAGTACATACTACCTGTTGAGACAGATACAAATACGAACTCTGTGCTTGATTACACGTGGTCCTCATGGTAATGAAAAGAGGTAGGTGTCATTAACATCGTTTCACAGAGCAGGGAACTGAGCTCCAGAGAAGGCTAGTGACTTGCCAAGGTCTCACATTTGGTCAGACCTTAAATCCAATTCCTCCAACACTAATGCTTTAGTATTATAGCTTCTTTGGGTTTGTAAGAATTTAATCATCTCTCTGATTTTTAGAAGAAGGCAAGGGCCTCAGGAAGTTTTCTAACATATTCCTGTGCGTTATCAGCTAGTACCACCTGGAGCACCAGCAGCACTGTTGTTCCAAACCTAAACCTCCAGTTTAGTCCTCACATCCACCCCAGGAGATTTACTTTGGTTTGAAAGTGGAAATCTATGGTCTCGTTACATCTTTGAAAATCTTTGTCAGGAAATTTCCTTTCAAGGTAGCTAATTTTTATTTAATTGAGATATGTAATCCCTTTTCTAGAGCTCCTGGTTTTCAGAATCTCCTGATAACCAAGGGATAGTAGCAGAGCATAAGCTCTGAAGTCAGAAGACCTATACCAGACCCAAAATGTAATATTGAATAATTCTGGTAATTGCAGGATCTTCCCTGGGCTGATTTTCTATAAAATCGGAAAGATAATAATCCCTGTCCTAATCACAGGCCTACTGTGAAGATGCGCACAAGGAAAGAGCACATAAAATTCTGAGTTATATAAATCATAGTAGTTATCGTACAATAGAAAATACTTCTTAGATATTAAATGTAAGTATGCGTTCTAGGATCCTCGGTCTGTTATTCCAGGAAAGTTGTGATCTGGCATTTAATTCATTCTTCAGACTGCAGACTGTCTTATAGAATCTTTCTATACAGGAACAAAGTTCAGGCAATAGGTTTCGACCTCCAGGACATGCATCATCATAGTCATCAGAGCAATGCTGGGCCATCACCCACCTGTACCACCTTGGTGTATCCAAGATCACACCACGAATCCTACAGAGGGAACTGAACCTATGTTCGGGACATCTTTTGTTCTAATGATTTATTCCATCATCTAACACCATAATTAAGTCCTGTTGTTAATAATGTCTGTTACATAATTCTAGTGGAAAGAACACACCCAAAATGAAAGGAAGGCACTCTCTTACAAAACCTTTTATAATGCTTAGCCCTGGCAAGATTCTTCCTTATTTGAATAAATACATCTTATCAGTATTTCCTATGGCAAATTCCTCATAAAGTACTTTTTGTCAACTTGTCTACATGAGATAACAGCATGATATGGTCGGAGGTGTGGTCTTTAGGATTCACATAAATAGTATTTTTACGTCCCTGCCCTGAGTTATATGTAACAGGGTATGTTTGTGAGATGGGAGGGATAGTATATTCTGTCAATAAGGAACAAACCACTAAGAATTTAAATGTAATAGTTAAAAAAGAATTTATATGTAATAAGACAGCAAACACAATAATAGGAGTAGAGCAAAAGTTTATACCTTTTCTTTATGGATGTGTAGAATCCAGAGAAAAGAGATGACTGTCAAGCACACACGAGGAAAAAGGAAGGTCTCCTGATTTCACCGCTATACTCTGCCTACTCTACCTGGCCTTCTAGCCGCTAACGTAAAACCCAAAACACCTAGCTTACGCCTCTTATTTTTCCAGTTTGCCATGTCAAGGCTCACTGAGTAGTTCTTTTGAACATGGTCTCATCTAGTGTTGCTTCAGAGCCCCAAATCTGGCAGAGGTTTCCAATTCCATTATTGCCAAAGCTTTTTACGGCAGTGGAGTGGCATGAAACCAGTTGTGAATAATAAGAAATATTTTTTTAGTAAATGTAATTGATTAAAATATTTTGTTTTATTGAATACAAATATATATTTTAACATCAAATGTAAATTTATTAAGCTATAATTCGTTAATATTATTAAAAATACATAAGCACTCTACCAGGGTCTGTTACTCTAAGTTTATACTATGGACTCTTTGTCTAAGTTCATACTTAGACAAATGTCCCCTGACGGGACATTGCTTATAAACAATCTCTTAATGATCCCAGTAAACAGTAAATATTTTTAAATATTAACTATTATATTATTATCCCTGCATATTTCAGTAATTACTTAATTATCTTCACAAGGAAGATGTGACCAGTTCTGGGGTCACGTGACCCAGTGTCACTTCCCTAGCCGAGAAACGTCCATCAGCCAGTGGAAGACACAGAAGCAGAACCAATTGGCTCTGACACTGTAATCACGAATGTGGTGTACTTACAGATGCTGGCACATCGAGAGGTGTTGTTCCTGGGGTGCTGTTCTCTTCACACTTCCCTTCACTGCGTATGTGTGTGTTAGTCTGGCGTATTCTAAAACAGAACAGAGGAAATTTAAAGGCTGGAAAAACTCACAGTTATAATGAGAAAACAACAACAAGGATCAATGTGGGTGACATCTGGACATCACATCAGAACTGAAATTAAAGGTAGGACCTGGGATCTGAATTCAACTATTTTCCAGTAGGGATCACTCAGGTTCAGTCCTCTCTTCAGATTCAGCTCCAAATTCATTCTCCAGTCCTAGATCCATTCCATCGCATTTCAATCCACCTATCTACTTATGAAATTGTTCAATGTTGGAAATAAACTTGGAAACTATCTAGTCCAAAGCCATTATTTTACAGATGGGAAAACTAGATAATGTGGGATTACAAAATATAATACATATATATAATAAAATATGTAAAATATACTAAATATAGAATATAGATTTTATAAAATATAACAATACATAATCAGTTTGAATTTTATTGCTGGAAAAAATCTTAAAAGGTATGAAATTTTAATGCCTCTCTTAAGAAATATCATATATTAAACATCTACTCATTTGCCTCTGTGTTGAGAAACTCACTATCTATCAAGATAATTTGCCTTGTCTTTGGACATTGCTCAAGTCGAAATGGCTTCCCTCTAACTTCCTCTGAGAACACAGAAACCAGTACTATTCTCTCTTGCTTGGATAGCCTGGATCTTCTCTCCGTAATATATATTTCCAGTTCCTTTAGGTAAAAAATCCATCCTGAGGCATGCTTTATTAATATTTTCACCATTGAAGTGTGTGACTCAATGTTCCCTTGACTAGAGTATCACTTGTTATGGGTTTATACAGTTAATGGAATGACTAAAGAACACTGGGTGAATAATTTAGGCTCTGACCTTTACAGTAATGGGAAGTTGAAAATTTTCTGGGCTGAAGAGAAGGCATATATAAAACAAATTCCTGAATGGTTGCATTCATTTCTTGAATGGAGATTTCTTAATTTTTAAAACTCTGTAAGATCCATGGATGGATTTCAAGAGATTTATGTGCCCATAGATAATAAACATACAAACTATTAATGTTGCTTCATTTTTTTTCTTTGCTGGAAAGAGGTAACTTTCTCCATATCGACAAAGAAATTTTTGATCCCCAAATGTTTAAAGAACTACCACCTTGGATACAACAGTAGTGTAGTGGAAAGAAAACTGTATTTAGATCTAAACCAACAAGGTTAAAATCCTGTTTGATCTACTTCCTAGCTTTGTGACTTTAAACAAATTACCTAGACTCTCTGAGCCTCAGAGTCATCCTCTGTACAATATAGTGAGGATTCAGTGAGAGGATTAAAGTGCAAGTGCTTTACCTACAGATGTGAGAACACATAAAACAGTCTTCAGATGTTATTCTAAGTATATGAACTGCAGAGTGTACCATCCTCACATTCTGACCTTTGCTTATAGTGTCCTCAGAAGACTAGAACATACATGGACTACAGTGTAAATCTAGGTGGGGTGAGGCAGGATGGAAAAGTCAAGATTTGTCACCATGCTTTCACTTCGAGCTGGCCCAATGGAGGCTGGGAATGGAGGGGAGGGCAAGACAGTATTTGAGCAGAAAAGCAACAGAGCTAAAACCAATGATGACAGTATTAAAACAAATCCCTTATATTTAATTTCAAATAAAAATGGCAATTCTTCTTAACAACCTAGTGAAGCCAGCTGGCTCAGAGAACAGTGTGCACTTCTCCAGTGGAAAAACTGAATCTCAGAATGATAATATGCCCAAGATGCACAAATCTGAGAGCCCACAGCAAGTCTGCCATTTGTTCCCAGTTGCTTTCTCTTGCATGACACCACTTCTTCACCAAGAAGTCCTGGAGAGGATCTGAAATACCTGGCTATCAGGTAGTCAGTAGGCCCAGTAGAGATTATAGGCTGGGCTGACTCAACATAGCAATAATTCTTAACTTTTTCCTTTTTATATAGTGGGTGGATGATGTTCACATTCTCCTGAGTATACATGGGCTAATAGAGACTTTCTCTAATTGTTATAACCCCACCACTTTTCCTTTCTCTTCTACTCAGTAAAATATGTAAGCAATTTAACCAAAAGGATAATCTTCAGTCTTCTCTATTTTATATATGAATAAGATCATCCACAAATTTTGAATTTTTAACTGTTATGGTTAGTAAATTGGTACAACACACCTCAAATTGCTATCACTGCAGTACTGTGGGTGAACACCACAGTCAAGAACCTCTACCCTTGAAGATATAGTAGTGCAACTTGTAGACTTACAGGTTTTCATGACAGAGCATGCAGGGATTGTTGTATGTCTGGCCATCATCACCACAGACAGGATGTAAATTCTTTGGGCAAAGGTAACCCATCTTGGGTAATACTCGGTAGTGTTTGCACATCTCAGAATCCTGAGCAAGCAAAACATAAATCAGATTTTGTCAATGGCACTCAAGAGGGATGGGCTTGGAAAAACCTTTTGATTTCCTCAGTCACATCTGAATAAAAGATTAGTAAAGGAACTGTAACATAGGTCATAGACACTCACTATTTAAAAATCAACCAACCCACTTCTAAATAACTCATGATTCAAAGTAATGTAGAAGTGTTTTGAACTGAATGATAACAAAACTACCAGATGTCAAATCACAGCAGCTAAAGCAGTGATATGGGGACAGTTGTAACAATTTTATAATTGGCAAAGAAGAAAGTTTTAAGATCAGTGACCCAAACTTCCATGTTGAGAAGCTAGCAAATAATAAACAAACTAAACTCAAAGAAAATAGAAGAAAACAATAATACATAAGAGAAATTAATGAAATAGAAAACAGAACAAAGCCAACCACTGGTTGTTTAAAAAGATTAATAAATTGATAAAGCATTTGCAAAACTGATAAAAAGTCAAGAAATATACATTAGCAATATTAAAAATAAAAAGGGAGTTTCACTAGATATAGATATTAAAGCATGATGTGGATATGTTATAGCTATATGCCAATAAACATGACAACTGAGATGAAACTAATAAATTCCTTGAAAACCACTCTTTGAAACAGACTGAAAAGAGAAAATTTAATAGTATCATATCTGTAGCCACTCATACAGAAATACTTGTTTGCTAGTATAGTTGTTTAGACAAATAAAACATCCAAATGGACTGCTTTAGATTATGACGAGTTCCATATTAATAGATAATCAGGGAGAATTTAGACAAGCACCGTCTATGAATCACTGACAAAGGAAGGACTGAACCACATATATCCTCAGTATTTTTTCAGTATCCAGTATCTGCTGCTACAAGGTTCAAAACTACTAGGATAAAGCATTATACGGAAACAACAAAGACAGGCTGCTTCTCTTTTTTCTTCTTTTTTATACATTAAAAAAATTTTTTTTGATGTTCATTTATTTTTGAGAGAGAGAGACAGAATGCAAGCAGGCGAGGGGCAGAGAGGGAGACACAGAATCTGAAGGAGGCTCCAGGCTTTGAGCTGTCAGCACAGAGCCCGACATGGGGCTTGAACTCACAAACCGCGAGATCGTGACCTGAGCCAAAGTTGGATGCTTAAGTGACTGAGCAACCCAGGCATCCCTGCTTCTCTTTTTTCTTATGTACTACAACAACTCTGAACCAAGTATGGTTGATTCTACCTTCAGAGCAGACCCAGGATCCAACCACCTCTCATGACTTCTACCACCACTGCCGTGGTATAAACTACCATCATCTCTTCCATTGATGACTGCTATGACTAACCAGCTGTCCAGATTTTGCTCTTGCCTCCCTGTAGTTTATTTTCAATATATTATGCAAAGTTATTCTTTTAAAAAATAAATCAGATCACATCACTCCTCTTTATAAAACTTTGGTTCAGAATGATAGTCAGTGTCTTTATTTTTTAAATATTTTTTAATGTTTTATTTATTTTTGAGACACAGACAGAGCATGAGTGGGAAGGGGCAGAGAGAGAGGGAGACACAGAATTTGAAGCAGGCTTTAGGCTCCAAGCTGTCAGCCCAGAGCCCGACACAGGGCTCGAACTCATGGACCATGAGATCATGACCTGAGCCCAAGTCTGAAGCCCAACCAACTGAGCCACCCAGTATCTTTACTGAGGGGCCCCTCAGTATCTTTAGTCTGGTCTACAAAATCCTATATAATATGGCCTTCTGTTACTTTAATGACCTCCTCTTCTATGGCTCTCTTTGAGGTTACTCTATTTCAGCTACACTGGATTCTTTGCTGTCTTTAACCCCTTCCTTGGAGCTTTGCTATTCTTTTCTTGGAATGCTGTCTTCTCACTTACATGTATGGAATCAATCCCATTAGGCGTTGGTGTAAATGTCACCTCAGAGTGCTTTCCTGTACAGGCTACTTAAAATTGTATCCCCCCCTTACTCCGATCCCAGTATTTGCTACATCATTATTTTATTATCCCCTTGGATTTACACTTTATTCATTCGTGTTATCGATTACCTATGTTCTTCAAATATAAACTCCATGAGTGTAGACAGTTTCGTCTGCTGTGTTTATGGCTATCATTCTCATACACATAAATAATGCTTGGAAAATGTGGGTGTTCAATAAACATTTGTCGAATGAATGGATGGATGATGAAATGAATAATGGATATGGTTCTCATCTCCAAGGAAAAGCTCAGCTCAAAATGAGATTGTACATTAGGAAGAACCTTGATGAGGCTTCTGGTCTGCTGGCAATATCTCATTTCTTGACCTAGGTGCTATTATCACAGGTGTGGTCCCTTTGTGATATTTCATGTAGCTGTACACTCATGAAAAGCATACTTCTTCTATATGACTATTATACTTCAGTAAAATGTTTAAAAAAAAAAAAAGAACAGATTTTATTATTCCCAGTAGCCAAGATACAGAAACAACCTAAATGCCCATCAGTGGATGAGTGGATAAAGAATATGTGTTATAGGAATGCCTGGGTGGCTCAGTGGTTAAGCGTCCGACTTCAGCTCATGTCATGATCTTTCAGTTTGTGAGTTTGAGCCCCGCATTGGGCTCTGTGCTGACAGTGTGGAGCCTGGAGCATGCTTTAGATTCTGTGTGTGTGTCTCTCTCTGCTCTTCCCTCCCTCATTCTTGGTCTCTTTCAAGAATAAATAAACATTTAAAAAAAATTAAAAAAAAAAAGAATATGTGTTATATACACACCCATACACATCCACACACACCCATGCCACTGGAAAGAAGGAATTCCTACCATTAGAAAGAAGGAAATCCCATCATTTATGACAACTTAGATGAATCTTTAAGGCATAATGCTAGAGTCAGACAAAGAAAGACAAATACTCTATGATATCACTTATATGTGGAAACCAAAAATTCAAAGTCAGAAACAGAGTATAGAATGATGGTTACCAGGGAAATAGGATTGGGGGAAATGGGAGATATTGGTCAAAGGGTACAAATATTCAGCTATAAGATAAATAAATTCTGGGGGTGTGATTTACAGCATGGTGATTATAGCTAATAATGCTGTATTATATACTTGAAAGTTGGTAAGTGAAAAATCTTAAATGTTCTCAACACACACAAAAATGGTAATTATGTGAGATGATGGCAATGTTTGCTAACACTACGGTGGTATCATTTTGAAACAAAGAAGTGTACTAAATCAACACACTGTACATCTTAAATTCACACAATGTTATATGTCAATTATATCTCAATAAAGCTGGGGAAAAAAGAACAGATTTGTGAATAGTTTATCTTCATGCTTATGGGATTCCTAGCGAAGTGTCTAATTTACTAGAAATATGTCATTACTATGTATTTCACTAGTGCAACTCATCTATTATCCTACTTAAATTGGGCAAATAATAAGATAAAATTCATGTTTGATACTTTTCTTTCTTTTTTTCTTGGTCATCGGACTAGGTGCTAAAGTCTCACTTTTAGGGGCCAATTTGATATTCTACTTCATGAGTATACTTCATGTTCTCTTACCCCTCTTTCCTCCTTTCTAGTCCCCACCTTGGCAAAGCTGTAAAAAAGCAAACAGTGGGGCGCTTGGTTGGCTCAGTTCATTAAGCGTCCAGCTTCGACTCAGGTCATGATCACATGGTTCATGAATTTGAGCCTGACATTGGGCTCTCTGCTGCCAGAGCAGAGCCCACTTCAGATCCTCTGTCTCCCTCTCTCTCAGCCCCTCTCCCACTCGCACTCTCTCTCTCAGGCTAAATTACGCTAAGGTATACATTACTGATGGCCTTCAACTTGTATTTTGAAGAAGCAAGTTTTAACTACTGTGAATTGCTGATTGGTGGAATTTCACAAGTTTGAACATGCTCAGCACACCTCTCTGGGCTATTGGGAGGAGGGCTGGTTTGGGGATGGGGAGCAAAAGGAAGCTGGATGAGGAGTCTTTCTGGTCTGCTAAAATTATTTATTGGACCACATGAACAATAAGTCACGTTCATGTTTTAAAACGTTGAAAACGTACTAAATTGGCTTGGAGCAGGACTGATAATCTAAAAGAGCACAGAATAATATGCCCAGTCATCCCAGAACTCTCACTGAGCATGAAGTACAGACAAAGGATTTGGAGTTACACTGGATTAGCCTTTCCAAGGCCTTTCCATAGAAATGAAGTTCATGGAGAGCGAGTGGCAACACGCCCCAAGCATAGGTGCTTTAAGTTAATGAGTAGCTTTTCTGAAGCAGCCATTCTTACCAGAGAAGAACTGGAGGAAGCTGGGCTGTTTTTCTCTGCAGAAGATCTAATGTGGGATGACTTTTCTCGAATTCTTGCCCTTTCCAAAGCTTCTTTTTGACTATAGAAGAAGACAGAAAGTAGTTTAAAGGTATAGCCACAAAGACTACCTCCTATAACTTCCAGGGGGATGTTAAGTAACCCTGAATAAAATGTGATATAGAACATTCAACCAGAGGATGATGTAAAGAAAGGTACACAAAGGCGAACTGGTTTAGAGTGCTCATCACTTAATCGACATATAACCTTGGACAAGTTGCTTCAATTCCTTGAGATTAGCTTTCCTAGAACATAAAAAGAGGGTCGTATTGATGATTCTTATCTCCAGGAACATACTACAAAGAGCTAAAAAAAATACTGATTATTATTATCATGTTCACACAGTGTTTTTCATAGCCATGCTCATTAATCTCTACCATGTCCATTGTCCCCAAATATGGTTGTTTGTCAAAATAACCTAGAAACCCTTTCTAAAAAACAAGTTCCTTAGCTCTGAATTTTCTGACAATATATTTTGGGGTGTAAAAATCTATATTTCTTAAAAAGAAAGACTTCTCTGATGAGTCTGATCTAGTCACGGAACAAAGATTTGGAACAATTTCTTGTAGCTATGATCCTGAGAGTTGAAAAAAAATTTTTCTTTTGAGTGACACAGTTAGTAAATATCATAGTTAGAATTTACACCTGGATTTCCTGTCTCCAAGTCCAAGTGTTCTTTCTCCTATACCAGGTGTTCTCAACTTTTAAGGGCCTTGAATCTAAAGACTTATTTTAAGGATTCCATTGATTTGTGTGCACACATTTATTTAACCAGCAGCTCCTAAAAATGCAATTTCCACATATCCTGTCTCCATGCTTTAATAAAAACTCCTTTTTGCATTGAAAAATATAAAAATAAAAATGCAATTGCCCCACTGAAGAGGGTAACAGGATCCTCTTACTCACATGATAGTTCTGCACATGTAGCACTTGTTTTTGTATAACTTTCCATCAGCACCTTGCACGGGGTCATTCTCTCGCGTGCACATGAGCTCATCATTCCTCACGTACTCCCGAAAGTTACTGCACTCATCCTAGAAAATGAGAAAGGGCAAGTGAACAGGATTTTCCCCCTTCTTGGCTTGGTGGTTTTCTCAAACTTGATTTCAGAAAGTCTTTTCTTAGCTCTGAGTTCAGACTCAGTGCACTTCCCCTGGCAATGTAGGCCAAGGAGCACCCAGACTTTAAACTTTCCATCCCCCACTTCATTCTGAATCTCTCTGCACTGGTCCCAAAAATGCAGGGGGGTAATTCTTGACAGATCTCCTTGTCTCCCATACCCTTTCCTTCCTTGCTTCCTTTCTTCCTTTCTCTCATTTTCCACATGAGGTGTACTCTTGACCCAAGGACAATATCACAGGAATCTAATGCTACAAATGTGATTATTATTGCAAAGGACTGAACATGTCTTCTTTGCATTGAAAAGTAAATAGAAAAGGCAGAATACACATACACACTATTGAGTCATTGATGCTCAGAAAGCCATCTGGAGGAAACAGAAAAAAGACATCAAGGAGAGAAGCTGAAGAGGAAGCTTTGAAATTAGTTTATATTACCTGAATTGTAAAAATCAATGTCAACAAACTACCTGAAACCTCATTTCACATTTAGTGTCAGAGATAAGCGTCAGATTTTTACACTCTATTTTTCAATCCCTATTTCTCCCAAAGAGGAGAGAATAAAGCAATAGTAGACACACACTACTGGAGAATTCTCTACAAAATTGAGAAAAATGTTAAGCCTTAAGGACAGAAAAAAATGTTGTTATAACCAAAATGCAAATATTAGCAGTCTCTTTTCTTTGAAGCAGAACATTAGCATTTTTATTATCCAAAAACTGGAGGATGTAAGATGCTGAGGATAGATGGCAAAATAGTCATCTTCATATCTTTTAAGAAATAATCTTTGTGGGGTGCCTACGTGGCTCCGTGGGTTGAGTGTCCAATGTGGGCTCACGGTTTGTGAGTTCCCAGCCCAGCGTCGGGCTCTCTGCTGTCAGTGTGGAGCCTGCTTTAGATCCTCTGTCCTCCTCTCTCTGTTCTGTCCCTCCCCTGCTCGTTCTCTATCTTTCAGAAATAAATAAACATTAAGAAAAAATAACCTTTGCGTCATTTGAGGGCTTGGTGTTTGATTTTTCTTCATCATTCTTTTTTCTTTCATTAGCTTCTCGCTCACTGCAGAATAAAAAAGCCTAGATCATTTTTTTTATAGGGTTATTAGTGAGTTTTTTAAACTAAGTATTTCTCTAATTCTAAACCTTAGCAAATCTAACACCATTTTCTCGTATCTAAAAAATATCTAATATCTATCTATATAGATATTTACTAATGAGTCCTAATTGTTGGAATTGTCATAATTCATTTGTGGCAATGTTATCAACTTTCATAAATTCAGCTACTATGCTGTCACCCAAATGATATATGCTCCTAGAAGGCCATTGCATGTTTTCCTTAGTAAAATATTTGTATGGCCCTCATGTGGTGTGATGTTTCATTTCTCTTTTTTCTTTTTCATATTAAATTAGAACTGAACTCTCCAATATTCATTTTCATTATATAGTTATATTGCTTTAAAGTTTATAAATGTTTAAAAAATATTATCTCCTTGAATCCCCACAGAAAGTCCATTATGTAGTAATTTCTTCCTTTATATATAAGAGGAAGTGAAACACTGCAGAGTGAACTGGCATGTCCCGTGTTCCTCAGCTCCTGAAAGTCCGTGATTTTGGCACACTTTACAACAGCTGTCTCCCTGTCCCAGATGCTCCAGGTACAATTATGCTTCTCATTATCAAAATGAAAATTTCTTATGAGAGTGTTCTAGAAGCTTACTATCCTCTTCTAAAGTGAAGGCCTACTATATTTTTAATGTGTGATGCCCAGGGTCTTAACTTTTAAATTAAAAAGAATTATCTCTAGGGCACCTGGGTGGCTCAGTCACTGGTTGAGTGTCGGACTTAGGGTCAGGTCATGACCTCATGATTTGTGGGTTCGAGCCCCACATTG
Source organism: Lynx rufus (assembly GCF_022079265.1). NCBI lineage: Eukaryota > Metazoa > Chordata > Mammalia > Carnivora > Felidae > Lynx > Lynx rufus. Next base: position 123,415,536 of record NW_025814823.1, on the reverse strand, counting down.
GGCTCTCCAGTGTCAGAGCAGAGCCCGCTTCAGATCTTCTGACCCCCTCTCTTTCTGCACTTCCCTGACTCACTCTCTCTCTCTCAAAAATAAATATTAAAAAAGAGACAAAAAAAACATTACAAAAAAATAACTATCTCCTCACAAATGAGCACAACGTGCCAAAGTGATTGATAAACCTCTTCACGTACAAGATGCTCTGACACATAGCACACTTGTTGACGTGCATCTTGCCATCGGGGCCTCGAACAGGGTTATTTTCTCTTGTGCAGATAAGCTTTCCCTCTCTCACCATGTTCCGGAATTCATGGCATCGATCCTGAGGAAAAAAGAGATGTTACCATGATAGTCTGATCTCTAAAACTTAAAAAAAAATTTTCTAATGTTTATTCATTTTTGAGAGATGGAGAGAGACAGAGCATAATCAGGGTAGGGGCAGAGAGAGAAGGAGACACAGAATCCGAAGCAGGTTCCAGGCTCTGAGCTGTCAGCACAGAGCCAGATGCAGGGCTCGAACTCACAAACCGTGAAATCATGACCTGAGCCAAAGTCGAACGCTCAACCAACTAAGCCACCCAGGCGCCCCGATCTCTAAAACTTTAAGTGTAACTTGCGAGATATAAACTTATAATACTTAAAGGGGGAAATAAAAATCTAGAGACAACAATATGTTGGAGATGGAACGTGTTTCAAAGGAACTTTATTCAATATCTGCTTATGAAGTTAGAATCCTCTCCATAGCATCCCAGTGGAATTTTACTACTGTGTCAGGAGCCTGTAGTGTGTTAACACAATTTGCAGCAGGCTGAGTGCTACACCTGTCTCCCTGCACCTCTACGTAATACTCCACACATACAAAAGCCCTGGAAAGAACTGAAAGATGCTCTCTTGGCAAAAATCAAGTCTGTATTATCATATGCCAGGCATTTTGTTGTATGCTCTAGTGGATTTCCTTTGGTTGTCTTAAAAAAACCTAGAAGATAAACATTCATTATCCTCATTTTACAGATGAGAAAATAAGGCTCAAAGTGATGAAGTAATTAAAGTCAACATTGGAATCGTGTTCAGAAATCTGTTAACAAGCTTTCCCGTCTTCTGGGCTTTCACCTGGCAGAGAATAAAACTCCTAAGCACTTGTAAGAAGGTAATGTGGCTTTGTACATTCATTGAAAAATAAGAACCTTAAAAAAAAAGGCAATGGAACGGAGTCCAAAGGATCTGGAAATTTTTGGACATCTACAGAAATTTGTAAGTTCAAAGAGCCAAAGTAGAGATATGGGAAGATGCCCTTGAAAGACACCGCTAGTAACCTAGATGATAGTTAACCTTCTTTCTTTAAAGTGTGATACCCATGAACAACTCCAGAACTACTTTTAACTGCAGCAGTAAAAAAGTCCTCTGGAATTGAATACTTGATCCAAATACTAAATATCTCACAGCCATCATTTTTGGGAGTTGCTGGAATTATTTCCTTTTCCATACACTCCAAATGCCACACACTTATATGTTTATGATAGCACCATATTGCAATCTTTGCTTTATGGGTGCAATCTCCGACTTTTCTATTTATTACCTCTGTGCAGTTAACTTCCCTTAAGTTTTTCTCAACTGAAAAATTGCAACAGTACCGCCTACTGCATTGATTTGGGGAAGGCTTGTTTATTAGTTTTTTTAAGGAGGTATAACTGATGTACAATATTATACTAGTTTCAGGTATACCACATAGTGATTTGGCACTTGCATACTTTGCAAAATGGTCATCACAATAAATCTAGTTACCATCTGTTACCATATAAAGTTAATACATTGTTACTGACTATACTCCCCATGTGTACTTTATATCCCCGTGACATTTATTCTAGAACCAAAAGTTTCTACTGGGCTGGTTTATATGATGATGCATGTGTTCTGTGAAAAATTTTACTTTGCATTTGTAGGTAAGACCATAGTTCTCTTTTTGCCACAAAACACACACAGACAATGTCTGGATATTTTTCATATATGAATGTAGAGAGTATTTTTTGTTTGAAATTTCTAAAATAGATAATTAAAAAAAGAAAAACATTGACCAGGATTACAAATAGAATAGATGGCCTGAAGAGATCATTTAGAGTTGGATAACAAAATCTTTTCTCAAGCCCATTCATTTACCAAAATGCATATGCCCAACATATTTTTAAAAAATGAAAATTACTATTCATGGTTCATTTTGTAAGTCAGTATAGACCTAATGAAAAGTTCCCTCATTAATGGGAAAACTTCCCTGGGGAAACTTCACAATTTCTCTTTTCTAATTGGAGTCCATAGATGGATTGGAGGAGATTGTGCTGTGTCACAGTCTATGTGTTAGTATTCTAAAGCACTGAACATTGTTTTTTCTATTATTTTTTTAATGTTTATTTTTGAGAGAGAGAGAGAGACAGAGACAAGACAGAGACAGAGACAGAGACATGGGGCTCAAACTCACAAAACAGGAGATCATGACCTGAGTTGAAATAAAGAGTCTGATGCTTAACCGACTGAGACACCCCATTGCTCCTTGAACATTATTTTTAAAGCCCAAATTGGGGGCACATGTGTGGCTCAGTTGGTTAAGGATCTGATTTTGGCTCAGGTCATGATCTCACGGTTTGTGGGTTTGAGCCCTGCAGTGGGCTCTGTGCTGACAGCTCAGAGCCTGGAGTCTGCTTCAGACTTCAGTGAGTCTGGGTCTCCCTCTTTCTCTGCCCCTCCCCCACTAGCACTCTGTCTCTCTCTCTCTCTCTCAAAGATGAGTAAACATTAAAAAAATTAAAAAAAAATTTAAAGCCCAAATTGAATACAAGATGACACTGGACCACCAAGTCAAGAATTTATCATCAGAGCTCCAAGTTTTTGATATTTGCTTTCTTGTTTGTAATTTTGGTGTCTGTTTGCTTAATTGTTTGTTTATTTGTTTGTTTTAAAACCTCAGAGAAGAAATCCCCTTGATAACAACCAAAACTTGACACTTGTCACTGGTCCTGCAAACAGGTAGTTAAGTGCATCAGAGTTGCTTTTAGGGCACTGGTTCACATGCTATTTCTTTGCCACATCTGGCCATGGTTTCCTGTTTATCATTATGCCCACAATGAGTGGGTTCAGTTGGCATTCCATCAATATTTGTTGAAAGAATTAACCTTACAATCAAGCATCCAGCTTTAAGTGTATGTCTAACACACACTACCTGGTTTTCATTGCTCTTTTCCCCTGTGTTTCTCATGTTGTTCTCCTCTTTCTTTTTTTTTTCAGCTGCTTCCCTTTCCCTTGAAGAAAAAAAAGGGGGGGAAAACAAAACAAAACATTTCAGCCAGAGTGAACAAACACCTCATTAATAATTAGATCTGTTTTATTTTTTCATTAAAAAACATTTTTTTAATGTTTATTTATTTTTGAGAGAGAGAGATAAACAGAGCATGGGTGGAGAAGGAGCAGAAAGAGAGAGTCATGGAACGTGAAGCAGGCTTCAGGCCCTGAGCTGTTAGCACAGAGCCTGATGCAGGCCTCGAACTTATGAACCACAAAATCATTACCTGAGTCAAAGTCAGATGCTTAACTGACTTAAGCCACCCAGGCTCCCTGATCTGTTTTAAAAAAAAAGTCATTTTCTCAAACTCATGAGAAAGGAGAAATGATTATTATACTGTAATATTCACAATTAAAGCCCCATTTTTGAAAAATACTCACAGTTTGTCCTTACACATGGCACATTTATTGCCGTGTGTTTTGCCATCTGGACCCCGAACAGGGTCACTTTCTCGGGTGCAGATAAGTTGTCCATTTTTCATTTGGCTTCTAAACTCATCACACGTATCCTAAAAATAAGGAAAGATGATATTAGAAATGACTCTTTTCACATAGTATTTGATTGGGCTTGAAAGTCTGAAGATTTTGACTCAAGAGTCAGGAAGCCACTTAACCTTGCTGGGAGGCAATATAAATGACCTACAAACATGACCAGATTCTAATTCCTGGAACCTATAAATATGCTACCTTACATGGCAAGGAAAAATTAAGGTGGAAGATAGAATTAAGATTGCTAATCAGCAGACCTTAAAATGGTGACAGATTATCCTAAATTATCTGTGTGGCTCAGAGTGATCACAAAGGTTCTCAGGAGTGAAAGAGGGAGGCAGGGAAGTCAATATCAGAGTGATGCCGCATGAAAATGATTCAAGTGGACACCACTCAGTTTAAAGGTGGCCATGAGCCAATGCAGGAAGCCTCCAGAAGTTAGAAAAGGCAACGAAACAGATCTTCTCTACAGCCTCCACAAAGAAATGCAGCCCTACTGACACCTTAGTTTTAACACATTGTGAGATCCAGTTAGGACTTCTGAACTCCAGAAATATAAGATAATGCATCTGTGCTGTTTCAAGCCACTGTCGATAGCAATTTGTTACAGCAGATGAGCCTCATTCTCCCCATCTATAAAATAAGGTTAAAAAAATGTATTTGATCAGGTTGTTGAGAGAATTAAATAAACTACGATTTATAAAAGTGCTTTGTAATGTGTTAGACTCAAAGAGTTCCGTTTGGCATGAAATTTCCACACTGAACAAGTTATCAGCAATACTGACGTTTATGATGGCTTCTGACCTTCTTAGGGCAAAGATCTTAGTTGGCAACATTGACATTCTCTTTCTGTATTTTTGATAGCCAAATGTTGACTTACAGAAAGACCATTTTTATCAAAATCTAGTTAGTGACTCACCTTTTCTGATGCTGATTGAGTCTCATTTGATCTATAGTCAGAGTGCTTATTTTCCTCTGCTTCTCTTTCTCTGGAAGAGACAAGAGTCAATAGTCATCCTGTTAGTAGAAACTCAGGTTTGGAAGGAGCCTTAGAGTTCATATCCTACATTTCCTTCACAGAGAAGCTCTGTGCATCCTCAAAGATGAGAGTCAGCTTGGTTATTAAGAAGCTTCCTCATCACAGGGTCTATAGGGTAGATAGGTATTCTAGGTAGACAAACTCAAGTAATTTCAAAGTCTCCTTTATTTGTGTCCAAATTTACCTTTAACTTTCATCCTTTGGTCTTCACAATCCCAGGACAACACAGAACAAGTTTGCTGAACCCATTAGCTCTTCTCGATATTAACTCATCAGATATTTAGAGGCAAGTTTCAAGTCTCAGGCCCAGTGTCCTCATCTTTTCATGCTACGTCGTGGTTTTTAACACCTCACCAATTCACCAGTCTAGTGCCTTGACTTGTAGATCAACCCATTAGGGTATTAGTTTTTAAAGTATGGAACCCAAGGTAGAAAGAAGATAAGTAATCTAGAAAATACCTTAGGATCATGTTTTTTTTTTTTAAACTCTTTTCTGATAAAATATTTATGCCAGTGGTCTCTAAGTATTCATGCACATTAAGAAACACCTGTGAAACTTTTAAAAATTCAGATCCACTGACTATCCCAACAGGTTTACTGACAAGATCTAGACTGGGACTCTGTAGCCTGATTTTCAACAAGCCAGGTCATTCTGATGCAGTTGGCTCAAGATCTAGTACATTTACTTTTCTTTCCAAGTTTCATTTGGTGTTGTACACAAAACAACATGTGTATGTATGTATATAACATATATACATGTATATATTCTTTTTAGGGAGTTCCCTTTGCATGTATAAGAAATAGGGAAGTGGCAGTAAAATAGATCCTGAAGATTCAAACAAATATAAAGTCATGAAATTTTAATCAAGTACTACTGGATGAAGAAGGTACTGTAATGATTCAGTTTAATGCCACTCGAGGGATAATCATGGCTCTGATCAAAAGCCTCCAGTGACCTCTGATCACACATGGAATAAAATCCAATATCCTTCTCTTGGCCTAAAAAAGCCTTATTTAATGTCCCCATACTCATTTTCTGCAATCTTCTATGCAATAATTTTGAGACATGATGACCTCCTTTCTGTTTTTCAGCTTGGTAATTTTACATCTTCAAAAGTTTTCACTGGTTCTTGCTCTGCCTGAAACTTTCTTCCTCTAGATGTCCACATGGTTCACTTCACTTACTCTTTATGGGTGTCCCTCACACGTCAGGCTTTCCCTGAACACCATAAATAAAGCAGCAACTGCAATCCCCTTATGTTGCCTTACTCTGCTTTATTTTCCATATTACCATCTAGCCCTGTGCTATGTAGTTATTTGTTTATTTATTTATAACTTGTCTGTTCTATATTACATTATAATTACATGGCAGGAACTTTGTCTTGTTCACATGAAGAATGCTTGTCCATGACCAGTGCCTGTTACAATGCAGACAGTCAAAAACCATTCATTGTCAGATGAGTGATTTCTAAAGATTGTAAAAAATATTCCATCTATGATGTGTTTTGTTAAATACTCCAGATGAGTATCTTATAATATAGATGACAATGATTACATTGGCAAAATTTTATCTTATACATTTTTTGCATTGGAGAATCGTCATTTGTTCCTTAACAAAATTATCTATCAATATATGTGGCAAAAAGAAGCAAAGTCCTAAGTGAAATGCTCTGTCAGTTATGTTAGTCATATCTGCAAAGTAGAAGTTGTGCAAAAGGACAACACAGTGTAGTGCAGGAAATCATAACATTAGTTATTATTTATTACTATTCATGCTGATGCCTATTATTTACTGGATACTACTGATGGCATTAATAGTGACAATTCACATTTATTGAATGCCTTCTTTGTGCAAGGCACTGTGTAGAGAGTTTTACCTGGTTCTTTTCATTTACCTTTCAAAACAAACACTAGTGGCTATGATGATTATTGTTGCCTCTACCACCATTATAAATATGAGCAGATGGAAGCCTAGGAAAGTGGAATAACCTGTCCAGAACATGAAGCTGAAATTATCTGATGCTAAAACCCTAGCACTACTCTACTCTACTGCCCTGCTTCTACTGACAAATTTTCATAATGTGAATAAATATTAGGCTAGTATTCAGAGGAACTGGATTCTGATTTCGGCTCTGAAGTTCACTTCCCCATGAGACCCTGAAGTTAAAAAAATTTCAGGGGCGCCTGGGTGGCTCAGTCGGTTAAGAGTCTGACTCTCGGTTTCGGCTCAGGTGATGATCTCACGGTTTCGTGAGTTCAAGCCCCGCATTAGGCTCTGTGCTGATGTGCTGATGGTGCAGAGCCTGCTTGGGAGTCTCTCTCTCTCTCTCTCTCTCTCTCCCTCTTTCTCTCCCAGCCCCGCTCTGTCTGTCCCCTACTCACACTGTCTCTGTCTCTCTCAAAATAAAAAAGTTAAAAAAAGAAAAATTTCAGTTTTTCTCATCTGTAAAATGCAACATTTGAACTAATCAGATTTTCTCACATGGCCTACACTATCACAAGACTGTAATTTCTTTTCAAGGAGAAAGGTGAAAAAGATGTATGTGTGGAGAAGCATTAAATACTTATTAAATTCATATCAATTAAGTGTCATAATTAATAGCATTATGATATATGCATCAAATTTTAAAACTATGAGTACCTATCAAGGTCACCCAGAAAACTATCTCCGTGTACAAGGTTGGTTATGCTCCTTGACCCAGTAACGCAAATCAAGAGTGGCTGAGTTGGATCAGAAAGCACTCCAACTCAGTACACTCACAAGGGAAAACACACAGAAGAAACACTCTGGATTATGCAATAAATGTGTTCCACACACACGGCAAGAAACAACCCTCTTAAACTATGCTGGTCAACTATTCCAAATGACCTTCGCGAACTCTCCACAGGACTTAGGCATTATATGTTCTAAAGAGAAATGCTCTATCATGATGGCAATTGCAGGTCACAGAATTATGAGAGAAAACGGACTAGGAATCAGACAATGATTAGCTGCCATTGCTAAGGCTCATTGTTTCTTACGGGATATAAGGGAAAGAGATAATACTTGGGAATTAACAAAAACAATTTTTCAGGAGGGAGCTATAAGTAAATGAGAAATAGCTAGTCATTCAGGAGGAACTGGGGACTATCTTTGAGACTGCCAGCTGAAAGAAGTACTTACAGTATCTCCTTGCACATGGTACATTTATTGTTGTATGCCTTGCCATCAGCGTCACGTACAGGATCACGCTCCCGAGTACAGGTGAGTTTTCCGTTTTGCATCTTTCCCCGAAACTCTGCACATTGGTCCTGAAAAAGGAGAGGAGAGTAGGTCTCTTGGATTACTTGGTTTGTTGCATTGTTAAGTCCATTAAACGATTTGAGTTTCTGTTATTACAATGTCCAGCACTGCTATCTACAGAGAAAGAGGGACTGGAATCACCCATATTCTCAGAGGTCAGTTGTCATAGTTAATGATGTTGCTTCTAAGGTTCTACACAAGGAAATTATAAAGCTGGCTGGGATTTAATAGCACAGATGAAGGGTCAGCGAACTATAGCCTATAAGACTAATCTATCCAGCTGTTCTTATATATGGGGGTTTTACAAATCAAAACTTGAAACACACCCTCAACTCATTCATTTAGATATATTTATGGCTGCTTTCCCACAATAATGTCAGAATGGAATAGGAGAAACAGAGTCCATATGACTCACAATGCCTAAAATATTTGCTATCTGGCCTTTTACAGAAGAAAAAAAAAAAAAAGCTGACCTCTGGTGTAGACAGAAGGGAGAAAGAATTGCTGGAAGAAAGTACAAAATTATACAAAATGCTAAGGAAGACAGGCTCAAGACAACTGTGGAGAAGACAAACAGGGGACTTTTGAGTGCTCATTCTTGAGAGTGAGGATGTAGCCTCCTTAAGGAGAAAAGATAGAAAAACAGAATAGCCAGAATTTATCAAAGACATATGTCAGGCCTGTGTCAGATCTGGAAGCAAAGAGAGGATCTTGATATCCTAAGGTCGTAAAAAGTGAAATCAAGCAGCTGTAATCTTATGCAGTAGTGTTCACAGGCCCAAGGACTGGGTTTATAGGCAACACTGTCATTCTGACTCTTAAAAATGTCTCAGAAAATGTGCTAAAAACTTGCCTAAATCATTTTATTTTGTCCCTGTAAGAGTACTGCTAGATAAGGGAAGCTAGAGTTCAGCGACATGAAGTAATTTATTCAATGCTGCATAATGGGTTGCAGGGTCTACCCCAAACTATGTGGTTCTGAAAACCATGCTCTTTCACCATATTATGCTGCCTTGGATCAACAGAAAAAATGCCCTGAAAAAGTGACCCTATCGAAGGAAAGAGAATAATAGAAGAAAATAAAGAGCATGTGATGCTGCTGAGGACTATCTCCATGTTTATACCACCTAACAGTCTTATGATCAATTAATGGCCTGAGAGCTACATTATATAAAAAGGGGTCAGGAGACTGGGATGAGGTCATCATGTTAATTATTTCCAGGGTTAAAGAAATCAAAACGAGCCATAGAGAGACTAAAATTTGCTGAGATATTACCCTGCAGTTTCAAGGGGAAACTCCCCTGTCCTTCAGAGAATGCTTTCAAACTCAGCCTGACATTCATTCCCCTTTATGCCAGGCTCTGCCATGGTGCTCTTGTCAGATACTTGCGTCCACCCTGGTCGTGGAAATTAGAGGTCCTCTCACCTGCGCTTTCCCTCCTCCGCCACCACCACCATTGGAACTATGCCCCGCAGCGTTTCTCTGATCTTCCTCTTCTTTTCTCTTTCTTTCTTCATCTTCTTTCTGGCTGGAAATTAGAAAGGGGGAAGTACGGAATAACAGATTACAGAGAGCGGAGCCCATTTCTGTGAGTTGCTCATCGTGTGACCCAAATAGATTTGTACAGAATCCACCAGCATTTACTGAACATCCACTATATTGCAGGCCCTCCTTTGAAAATAGAAAGACGAATTACATGGAGTCCTTCTGCTTAGAAGAGCTCTCACTACTGTAGAGGAAAACCAACATGTACACAAACACAAGCAAAGCCACGTGAGCGGTTTACTACCACTTCCTAAATGCTCACTGTGACTCTCCAGCTGGATTCTTCTCAAACACCTCATATTTAAGAGGTCCAACAAGAACTAACTCCTCCACCAAATGTGTCCTTGCTCCTGGATTCTCTACTTTTCATGAAGAAGAATACACTAGAGCCATCTCTGTCCCCTTCCCCACAGCCCCCATGGCTGTTGACACTGTGACACTGTTTTCACATCTCCCATGTTGATCCGTTCACCTTCCCTCTTATTCCTCTGGCTCTGATGAGATCTAGTGGCTCCTGGATTCCTGCAAACCCCTACCATCACCAGTAGCATTCTGAATCTTAGTCTTTTCCTTCTCTTCCCCCCCTTTTTATTGGTGACGTATGAATCTTCCCAAAGGAACCATACTTATGCCACTTACTCTCTTACCCGAAAAAAGACATAGCAGCTTCCCACTATGTATAGCATTGACTTCAAAATCCTTGATCTGGCATTCAAAGCCAGCAAAGTGGCTAAGTTCTAACTAAACTACATGACTTGCTCTTTGTTGTTCAGATTACTGTTTTCTTAATTTCAGAGCTTTACCCATGCTGTTGCCCTCTGCCCCTCTCATTCCTTCCTGTACAGTTCATATCTTATCCAAATTATAAAGACCAGTTCTATTCCCCCATAAAACTTCCTATTAACTCTCTCTTCCCTGAAGTACCAGAGTACACTGTACACATCATTTTTCATTTAGCAGTTCCTCCCTCATATTTTATTAACTTGTACCCATGTCTGATCTTTAGTCAACTATATGATTTCTGAGATTATTTAATCGATCTATGAACAATCATTATTCACATTGTACATTGTAGATAGTAAATGGCTATTAAATGAGTTAAATATTTTATGTGTACTTCTGAGCTTTGTATAAAGAATTTATTTTCATTCTGTGAAAAATGTGATATTTTAAAAAATGTAGGTAGAAGAGTTAGACTGATAGCAAAATATGTGTATTATATTCCCAGTGGTAATTATAATCTAGAGAAGGGATCCATTTGACAGCAAAGGACCTAAAATTTTACCAAGAAAGATGTTGTGATCTATTAATAGGTAGGCTCTACCCCAGAACTAAGAGAGAATATAACAACCTAGATATATTGTCTATTTCTAGAATTGTAAATCTTGGCCTTTATAGAGGAAGATTTGCCTAAAAATGCTCTACAGATAATAATTTGCTCCTTTTATATGTAAAGAAAGGACAAACACAATATATATTATTATACTGGCTCTTTGCCTTCCACCATATCTGCCAGCTCACAGCAGGGGCTTCATTTGTGTACTCACAAGACAGCTTTACACATGGCACACTTGTTGCCGTGGGTCTTGCCATCTGGGCCACGCACGGGATCGTTTTCTCGTGTGCAGAAAAGATTTCCATTTTGCAAAAGGCTCCGAAATTCACTGCATGTATCCTAAAGGAGGAGAAAGGGCAAGAGTAGGGGTATTTTCTTATAAATTACTTTGTTGGGTTCCTACTAAGTGCTTCCTAGAAACAACAAAAAATGACCTATAGATACATTTTTTCCTAGCGATTGAATTTTTCAATCAATTCCTACTAAACACACATGATTTATTTATTTATTTATTTATTAAATATATGAAGTTTATTGTCAAATTGGTTTCCATACAACACCCAGTGCTCATCCCAAAAGATGCCCTCCTCAATACCCATCACCCACCCTCCCCTAAACACACACGATTTAAAAAGAGGTTTCTCTTCCTTTTTCCTTGAGGTGTAACCCCCAAATCCAGACTGAATCTGCAATCACACATAAGACGCGTTTTTGATGGGGCAAGGAAATAACCACAAATTTGAAAAAATATACTTGGAATCAGTTTTTTTGAAGCCAAGAAAATGTTATCCTAGATTATCCTAGTGTACCCAATGTATTATTTTTATTTTCCCCCAAATGCTGTCACCAGAAATAAAGGTAAAGCAAGGAAAACAACTGATTTCACCAAATGTCGTCATCGAAAACTACATGGTGGGTTAGGAGTAATGCTAGATTTGGTGTCCAGAGGTCTAGGTTTCAATTCTTTTGTTTCCATTTTTTAACTGTGAGTACTTTGAAATATGAAGATGTGGATTCAGATACCAATAGTCCCACTGCCTTTGTAAGCAAGTTCTTCCTTCTCTCTGGATTTTAAACCTTCATTTAAAACTCGGGAATGAAGTAAATCATATGTTTGTCAACTATGGCCTGTAAGCAAAATCTGGCCCACCACCTCCTTAAATAAATAAAGTTTTATTCGAACATAGCCATGCCCATTTGTCTGCATATCATCTACGGCTGCTTTACAGCTACAACAGCAGAGTTGTGACAGAGACTGGATGGCCACAACCTAAAATATCTACTATTTGATCCTTAAAGAAAATTGTATCAATTCCTAGACTCGATGAACCTTGAGTTCTCTGACACAGGCTTTCAGTAATTGCATGTTATTTTAATAGAAAAACTGCAAAACCTCATCTTTTAGTGTGGTATTAAACTTCCAGGACAACTACCTTTTCAGCTTCTCTCTTAGCTTTTGCTTTGGATTCAGCTTCTTCTTTTTCTTTTGCTTCTTGCTGGCTGCAGGAGGGGGAGGGAGAAGAATCATTCCTAGTACCCATTACATGTTATCCTAAATGGGAACTCTCTCTAGATAGAAATATCCCATTACCTCCATACCTCTACCAACTTAGCTTGGGAGTAGGAGAGTAAACGCACACCTGTCCATATTGTTTTCTGTGTTTAATGTTGCTTAAAGAATAAGACACACATGTCATAGCAAACCAGTAAGCAAATTTACCACTACATTTTTCTGGAAAATAAAGATACGGTTCTTCTCCCCAGAAAGCAATGAGGATGCTTGAAAATATTTACTAGATGTTAGCAAATGTTCCATTTGTTAGCACCTAACGATCACATCTTTGGATTATTCATGGTAGTATGTAAGCAGAGAACAGATTTCTCAGTCCTTGTATGCCATTAACTCTGGGGGACTTTGCCCTTAGCACATAGTACTCCCTAGAACAATTCAAGTACAGTTTAGAACACTGAGAACACCTCAAAGAAATGTACTAAGGATATGGCTTTTTAATTGTAAATCCTTGAAAATAATGCAAAGATAGCTTCCATATCTACCTCCTAGAGAAAACCTTCAAAATCACCTCCCTTGCCTGTCCCAGGCCTATCTTCTCTCACACTCAGCAGCAGTGGCTGTGGTTCTACTCACAAAAAGGCCTCACACATGGAGCATGTATTGCCATGGATTTTTCCATCTGGGCCCTCAATGGGGTCGTTCTCTCTGGTGCAGGGAAGTCGTCCATTTCTCACATAGTTACGGTATTCACTGCACAGCTCCTGCCAAATGAGGGTGGATTTAAGAATCAGGTAACTAAATATTGGAAAACTTCCTCTACATTACCCCTATAAAACCTATGATACAACGCCCCCAAACATAGCAGATACATCAAAACGGTGATATAGAAGGTCAACATTAGCCAAGATGATTTTTAGGGACTTTTTAAGGTCACGTATTATCTGGAGTATAAGATTACTATTACTTAGTTCATTAGAAAACCTTCAATTCAGCTCAAATATTATTCTGGGCTAGATACTGTGAGATACATAAAGAAGAATTGAGCAGGGTGCCTCAGTGGCTCAGTCAGTTGAAACTCTTGATTTCTGCTCAGGTCATGATCCCACGGTCATGGGATCAAGCCCCACATCATGCTCCATGTTGAGCATGGAACCCGCTTAAGACTCTCTTTCTCTCTCTCTCTGCCCCTCTTCTCCACTTGCACTCTCTCTCTCTAAAAAAATACAAATAAAAAAGAAAGAAAGGAAGAAAGAAAGAAAGAAAGAAAGAAAGAAAGAAAGAAAGAGAAGTAAAGAAAGAAAGAATTATCTATTGTTCTTTTTGTAAAAAATTTGTGGTTGGCAGAACAACAGCTCCCATCCCTCCTATTTGTCCAAGTCCTAACACCCAGAGCCTGTGATCATATTACCTTACAGGGCAAAAGGAACTTTGCAGGTGTAATTAAGTTAAGAACCTTGAGATGGGGAGATTCTCCTGGATTATCCTGGTATGTCCAATGTAACTGTAAGGGTCAGTCCTTAACAATAGGAAGAGTGAGACAGGAGATGGAGAGGGAAATACAACTGTAGAACAACAGTCAGAGATGTGATGTTGTTGGCTTTGAAGATAATGGAAGGGACATGGACCGCTTCTAGAAGTAAGAAAAGGCAAAGAGACAAATTCTCACCTAGAGATTCCAGAAAGGAACAGAGCCCTACCAGCCCTTTGATTTAGTTCACTGAGACCCAGGTCAGACTTCTAATGTAAAGAACCAAAGACAGTAAGTTTGTTTTGCTTTAGGCCACCAGGTTTGTGATAATCTGTTAGAGCAATCATAAAAAGCAAATACAGAGTGTTTAGAGTCTTTGAAGAAAATGCATAGAACCATCTATAACTTAGAATAAAAAGAATGAGATAATTGAGAAATAAAGGAAAATTTCTGGCATAATAGATGATAGAGCTATTAAGTATATTGTATAAATGGGGAAAATCTTTGGAGAGCAGCTAATACTTATTCCGAGCCATGGAAAGTGGCCAGAATTTTGACAGATAGAAGACAAGGACAATCATATCTGAGTATGAGGAAAACCATATAGAAAGTAAAGTTCATTGTGTGTATAATATTGAAGACTTAAGACATGTGCTGTTATATATGGTTAGGTTCCTTGGGACTTCATAAAAATAATATACATAAATATAGTTTATTATTTTATTAGTGAAGAAACTAAGATGCAAAAATGTTAACTGTCTGCCTTATTGGTAGGGAGACAGCCAGTATTTGAGCCCTGACAGTCTTAGCCCAGGTCTTTAACCACAATGTGACTGAGTCCATGAGGTGGGATACCTTGAATTAATGCTTGGGATGTCCGAGAAACAACAAGGTGGCCAGTAGGGCTGGCACAGGGGCAGCAATGGGTAGAAAATAGGAAATGAGGCCTGAGAGGTGGCGGAGGTCAGATCATGGGTGGGATTATAAGCCACTAAGAGGGCCTTGGTTCTTACTCTGAGTAAGTTAGAAGCCATGGGTGGCACAGATTGCCTTATGTTTTGCAAAACTGCTTTGGTTTTGGAGTTAAGGGTAGATTGTAGGAAATAAAGATGAGAGCAGAGAGAACACTAAGGAGTGAGGTCTTCCAAATTAGAAAAGGACACAGGAGAGGAACAATGAAGATCTGAGACACATCCTGTAAAAATGATACAAATGGTGATAAGGTGCAAAATCTAAGGCGCATCATGGGCATTCAAGCCAGAACGTGTGGTCCAATTGCTAGCTCTCAAATTTTTAACTATATATATTTCCTAACTTCTTATCTGAGCCTCTGAGTCCTCTTCTATAAAATACAGATAACAATCACATACTTTGAATGGTTACTACAAAGATCAGACATAAAACTGTTATATCAAATGACATATGCCAGCAACTAAATAATTAATAGTCATCACCATCATCATCATCATTACGTGAGAATGTAAACCCAAGGCTCAAAAATGCTGTTAAGTAATTTTCCCAAAATCTCACAGATAATTAATTGGGATTAAAATTTAGGTTTTATTTGTTTTGTTTTGTTTTTTATTTTATTTGTTTTGAACTAAACATGCTTATATAAAAAGATATGGAGAAAACTTTGAAATCTGCCTCTATTGATTTGCATTCATACAAGATAGCAATCTGTATATGCTTCTTTTTTGGGATACTACAATTCACATGGTAAGTGGAGAAAATGGTGATTGACTTCTCAAATGCACAAGCAACTAAATCATACTTGGAGTGAATAAACTGAATAGGAAGAAGGGATCTCCTTATACACGAGAATCCAATACATGTCCTCAGTCCGAGAAGTTACTAAGGACATGGGATAAGGAGGTGGGAGCAGGAGGCTTGCCTGGAGAGAATGGAACAGTTATGTGGCTCTGATGGCCTGAAACAACTACCTGGACTGCTTCTCTCTTCACTTTCTCAGCTCCTACTTTCTCCTTTCCTTCCTTGCTATTATTTTTCTTCTCTTCTTCTTCAAGTTTGCTGCAATCAAAAATAAAGAAGATACAAGCTAAGTACAGTTTTCGATTCTCTTTGGTAATGTATTTTAAAAAGGAATGAGGATCTTCGAGACAAGGTCAGATTCACTCTTCGGTACAAATTTATCCAGTCTAAGAGGTGCTATTACTTTGCAGACAATAATAATAAAAAATAAATAATTCAGTAGTTTACAATTCTCCTTAAAAAAATAAAACTAGCATTTTTTTTTTTATCAGTATGTGACCCTCATGTAGTCTTTTTCTATCAGTCAGTGACTTTAGTGATCTGACTTTAGGCAAGCCACATTGCCTTGATTTTTCTAAACTGTGTAACTTTTCCCGTGTAAATAACAACCATATCAATGATCAAAGCAGAGGTGATACCAAGTCAGATGATGGGCCCTAGTCAAAATAAACCACGTTTCATTATAAAATTAAAACTTTAGATATTATTTTAAGGGCATTAATATTCAAGTTGAATTCACGTTTTAAAGTATAATAATGATCCAAGCCCAAGAAAATTCAACAACTAACATTTTGAGGTTGATCAAGAGCCTAAGCTTCTGGCATTCTTGCCATGTTCTACTGATACACAGCTTATCAAAGCTTGAAAATCTATAGCATGGATCACATTATATCTGGTCATCTCCACAGAATGAACAAATAGAGCAAGTAAGAGAAGACCCTTGATTTCCTGAATCTGAGCCCATCGCCTTCCCTACTGGCCTAGTGTGTCAACCTTTCCTTTAAGGAGCTATGTGCATATACCTGAGATTGGGCGAGGACATGCAAAAAGTTACAAGACAGAAATCAACTTTGCACCTCTTTCAACAGATACTATTTAAACATTTTCCTCAGGGCTCCTGGGTGGCTCAGTCGGTTGAGCTTCCGACTTTGGCTCAGGTCATGATCTCAGTCTGTGAGTTGGAGCCCCGCGTCGGGCTCTGTGCTGACAGCTCTGAGCCTGGAGCCTGCTTCGGATTCTGTGTCTCCCTCTCTCTCTGACTCTCCCCCGTTCATCCTCTGTCTCTCTCTGTCTCAAAAATAAATAAACATTAAAAAAAATAATAAAAAAAATTTAAACATTTTCCTCAACATTTACTTTAGCGTGAGACTCTGTAGAGGACTAAGAATATAAGGAGGAGGAGAAACAGAGGAGGTAATAATCAATTTCTCCTATACTGTTCCACACAATGGAGCTCAGGTCCGACTCACCAAAACAGCAGCAAAAAAAGTCCCTGGACCTGGCTTCACAAGAAGACATTTCAATAAACACCTATTACATGGCCCTGCCTATTAGGGGTTTTACTCTCTACACTAAACCACTTATCAAAGTATTTATCTCACCTGGGCATGGTAATGTTCCTAAAAGGATAAATGTAATTCTCTCTATTCCATTTCTCATTCAGGTTATTCTAACAGTTCTTGCACACCGGCCTCATAGATCTCTGTTCAACTGGTTCTTCCTTAGCCAATATTTGAATATATTCACAGAATCATAAAATGTCAGAGGTGGGAGAGAGACCAATGATATCACTGCATCCAGATCATCAAACTTCTGCTCCCTCTTTGTTATGAATGATGATTATCAAGTGTTACAAACATACCAGCACTAAATTAAAACTTTCCCATGACTTACCTAGAGGATAGAAAGAGAACTGAATAGAGAATCACATTGTCACTGTGTGATTCAATATTACTTCCTGCCTTGTCCATGTGCTTTTCAGCTTACCTAGCACACAACCCATGGCATATATTCTACACATTTCTAAAGAAACTGAGACTCAGACGTGATGGATAATAAAGAGATTCAGTAGAACAGATGAGCACAGGTACTCACAACAGACTTGCACACATGGAGCACTTGTTTCCATGCATTTTGCCATCTGGGCCACGGACAGGGTCATTCTCCTTGGTGCATATAAGCGTCCCATTCCTCACCTGGTTCTGAAATTCACTGCAGAGCTCCTGGAAAATATTTTCTCAGAATGATTTCTTACCCTGACTATTCCTTTGCCTATTCTGAGGAATAAGTGATGCAGAGTAAGAAGAAAAAGGAAAAGTGATTATGTGTAGCAGTAAATCAGTAAGTATTTACAAAACTTCCATCACGGACTCAGCATTGTCCTGGCACCAGAGCAGGTCTGGAAATATTTAACATCATCATTCCCCTGAGACTGCTTACAATCTAGGTACAGAAGAAGGCTGACAAAATTGGTAGAGAACAATATAAAATGTATGTTTGTGTTGTGTTACATATCAAAGTCTATTAACTGAATGATCAAAGGTGAGGGGGTTCAATGGACCTAGAAGAAGAGGCTTCTTGGAGGAACTGAGAATACTGGTCAGCCTTCACAAAAAAGAAGGAAATCCTGCCATTTACAACTACTTGGATGAAACTAGAGGGAACTCTGCTAAGTGAAATAAGTGAGGTAGACAAAAAATACTGTATGATCTCACTCATATGTGTAATCTAAAAAACCTGAACTCATAGAAACAGAAAGTAGAACGGTACTTTCCGGGGGCTGGGTGGGGTGGGGGAAATAGGGAGATGTTGGTTAAAGGTTATAAACTTCCATTTAAAGATGAATTAAGTTCTGGAGATCTAATGTAGAGTGTCGTAATTACAGTTAACGATACAATAGTATGCAATACAGTATACTTGAAAGTTGCTAAGAGACTAGATCCTAAATGTTCTCACCACAAAAAAAGAAATGTATTTGTGTAATTATGTGATGTGATGGAAGTGTTAGGTAATGCTATGGGAGTATTATTTTATAATATATAAGCGTGCCAAATCAACACGATAGACACCTTAAACTTATACAACGTGATATGTCAATTAAATCTTAATAAAGCTGGAAAAAATTAAAATAAGAATATAGTCTCCAAAAATTATTGGTAAACCTCAATTTGTCTTTAGAAGGCCGAGAAAGAAAAGAAAATGATGCCCAAAACTAAGAAATAAAGACATATTTCAAAAAAAGATACGGAGGAGAGAACAAGTATGATCCCTTGGAGAAACTGACACCTTTCTGGGAGTCACTTGATAAAGCAGAGGGATGCAGATTTCATACAGGAGAGGTACAAGAGAAGCAGAGAGAAGGAAAAATGGTTTAGGACCATTTGGAAAATCTAAGATGACTTAGCAGCTGATCAGATATTATGGATAAAACAAGTGTTCAGTTTAAAATAAAAAGATGGCTCCAACTAACAGAAAAAAAGTTAATGAGCAAGTGAGTCAGTTTAAAGGTCAACTTTTAAACTGTGTCAACTTTCCCCAAATAAATAGTAGGCTTACACCTTGCAGCTGTTAGGAAATAAAACACATAAAGGTAAATCCTGTTTATGGCCATTATATGAGAGTATTTCAATATCATATATGGACAGATTTTATTGTGCTGCTTATAAAATTATAAAATTAATCATGTACAGTAGATTAAGAATAATTAGAAAGTCAAAGGATTTAATAATTATTAACTAGGATGAGAATATTAGTACTTTCTCCATGTTTAGAGGGTGAGAAAGATAAAATATGATAATATATGTGTACTTTGTTTCATAAATTGGACGAATGAAAGCAATAGGGACATTGAACTGTGTATTTGAAATAATAGAGGTTGGAATGATGTAAACTGAAATTAGTAAATTGTAAAATTTGATATTAATAATCTGTGCCTGACAACAGAAATCTAAGAAAAGCCAAATATGGAGAATATACCTTACCAAGTAAGTTAACCCTCTACTTTTTATAAAATGAAACTCAAAATTTGAATTATCATGCAATATAATTGATACTCTGGAAACTTCCAATCAAGACCTTTTTTTCAGGGTTTTTGTTGTTGTTCATTTCAGGCATGACAATTGAAAAGGAAAACATTTCTGCTAATGAGATATCTAGAATGCTTTAAGGAGAAAAAAATGTCAAGGCATAGCATTAGCAGTCCTGAGAAAATTACCTTTGTAGCTTCTCTTTTAGTCTTTTTTCTTGTTCTTTCTTCTTGCTGACTGTAAGGAGCAGGGGAAGAAAAAGAGAGAAAAAGAAGAAATAGGTCTTAACAGAGTAGATTCTTAACGTGTACAGGTTGATCATCCGTTGCTTTAACAGGTCTCAAACACCCCCAAAGATCCACTCATAGCAGTTTGTCATTTTAGTGGATAATAAACTGAAATGATTCACTTTACCTCAAGATAATAGTCTGTAAGAAAAAGTCCCTTCATGAGTAAAACCCATTTAGCTCCTCAGCAAAGGCTGCAATAATATTTCCTGTTTACGGATTCTTTTGCATCTGCGATAACTCCTTCTACTTTGGTAATATTTGGTTTCTTCGGGGCAGTCAAGCATGGTTAAGGGGACAGACTCTGGAGTCAAACTGCAGAAGGATCACAAGAAATGTCTGACCCTCTCTGTGCCTTCCTCATTTTTAAATGGGGAAGGGGAAGGGAGGGATAAGAGAAGTAGCAATGAAATTAGTTTTATAGGATTGTTGTGAGTGTTAAATGAGTTAATACATGTAAAACAAGTAGAATAAGTAATAAGTACATGATAAAGTGATTGTCAAAAGCAATCGGTGTCATCATCACTGTAATTATTATTACGAGTCAATCCTCCCAAAACAGGCATATGATGGAAATAAAGTGGGGGTGATGGATCTTAACCATTCTGGATAACTAACAGGGCTGCAAACTGAGTTCAGCATCTACAGCACAATTTAATCCTGGTGTACAGACGGAAAAAAAATTAAACAATATGTAAGAAGTTTTAATTTTAAAATGCAAAAATGTTTTAGATAATATGTAAAAATTAGGTTATGTTTCAATCAACATAAGGCTTGCTCCCATTGATCAAATTAAACTTCCTTAAAAGGTGAAAAGACAGTTTGCATTTGGTATGAATGTGTGCAAGACGAGACCATGGAGGGAAGAAGGATTCTCAAAAAAGGCAACAGCCTTTGCTAACATACCCATAAAATATGAGGTAATAAATAAAACTTTATTTCTTTTTGATAAGGAATTAAAAAGATTTTTTTTAAATGTTCTTGTTTATTTTTGAGACAGAGAGAGACAGAGCATGAGCAGGGGAGGGGCAGAGAGAGAGGAAGACACAGAATCTGAAGCAGGCTCCAGGCTCTGAGCCGTCAGCAGGGCTCAAACCCACACACCTGAGATTATGACCTGAGATCATGACCTGAGCTGAAGTCGGACGCCCAACCGACTGAGTCACCCAGGCGCCCCTTGATAAGGAATTTTTATAGGGATGGGAGAAAAGTACTAAAATAGTTCCAAAATATGAGATTTCTCATACTTTTTTATATGGAAACTGACCTAAACTTTGCCATGAGTCTAAGTTGACTAAAATATTTAAGAAGCATTTTCTTTCCATCCTGGGAAATCATCAGAGGAAGCAGCAGAGCTGACCACTAGGTGGCAGAATTCCTTCCTCATCACTGAAAGACTGATGTACAGACACAGAAAAACAGACTGAAAAAAGCCTAAATTCAGGCAAATATAATTACTAGAAGTTGATAATGGCATTGCTAAATGATTATCTTCTATCTATACCATAGGGTGAGAAACATCATTTTCTTCATTTTTTTTCCTGCACTGATGTTTCTAACTTTCCCAACTCCTCTGGGCCTTTATTTTGTCATCTATAACTTGTGATAATGTAAGAAAGATCTATTTCATGTTTGTCTTGAAGATCAAATGAGATTAGGCAGCAAAGCTTTTTGCAAATATTTGTCGATGATATGCATTAAATAAATGTTGGTTATAATGATTATATGTTCATCATCTTGACTTCCATCTAAGAGGTTTTTAATGTTTCCGTGCCCAACCACTATGGGACAAATATTGTTCTCTACCGGGAAAGACTGAATGAATCCTTTGAGAGATTCTGAGTTTATAGCAAATCAACTGGAGCGTTTCTTGGGACAAAGATCAAAGCCTTAAGGAATATCATAGACTCTTTTTTTGTGAAAATACATCATGCCATTTATTCTACAGTTACCCTTTAGTCCCCTGTAAACAAGGATCCAACTTCCACTGTTCCTAAAACAGGCTTCACCTATTTCAAATATTACAAAGTTCATCTTTGTGTTGCACTCAAATCTGTGTCCCTATAGCTCTCATCCATTTTAACTCTACTTCTTTTTTTTTTTTTTTAATTTTTTTTTTCAACGTTTATTTATTTTTGGGACAGAGAGAGACAGAGCATGAACGGGGGAGGGGCAGAGAGAGAGGGAGACACAGAATCGGAAACAGGCTCCAGGCTCTGAGCCATCAGCCCAGAGCCCGACGCGGGGCTCGAACTCACGGACCGCGAGATCGTGACCTGGCTGAAGTCGGACGCTTAACCGACTGCGCCACCCAGGCGCCCCTAACTCTACTTCTTAAGATCACACAGAATGAGTAAGAAGAAAGGTAGTAAACTAAAACAAACACTCTCCTAAAACCTGCCATGCACCATAATGATATTTTATATGTAATCTCATCCATTTCCTATTTTAGCTGATAATCCTTCAAGTAACTAAAAAGCAATTAGTGTGGTTACCACAGAGAATTCTCTTCTCTGAATCAAAGATCTTGAGTTCTCTCTAAAATCTCTTTATATCACAATCATCATCATCTGAAAGCTCTCCACTTGCTTTTAGGTTTTGTATTTTAATGTGTGTGTGTGTGTGTGTGTGTGTGTGTTTAGTTCATTTAAATGTGACACCCCAAAATGACTGCTGTACTGAAGAGAAAAATGCATTATTCACAACTGATTATTCACAAACGTTTGAAAACTTCGCTCGGTTCCTTCTCCCCCACCATCAGCAGTCCTGAGCTTTACTCACAAGAAGGCCTCACACATGGAACAGGTGTTGCCATGCACTTTCCCATCTGGGCCCTTGATGGGGTCGTTCTCTCTGGTGCAGAGAAGCTGTCCATTCTTCCTTAATTTGCGGTATTCGCTGCACAATTCCTGTGAAATTGAGGAAGGAAGTTCGAGGTCTTGAACATAGGTTGGATCAGACTGGCAAAACAGCTGCATTTTTTCTCAAATGGGGATCAGCAAGTGACTTATTTTAGAATAGGTCTTAGAAGACATGACTATTTTTTAAGGATGAAAGTTATAAACACTTAACCTAGAAATAGTCACATATGCACGTGTGTATATGCTCACATGTAAACAAACACAAACTGTACAAACGTTTCCTACAGCTTCAGGGGATTTATGAGTTTCCTGAATGCCATCTATGGAGCCCAGGTCCACATGCCTCTGACTTTTGGAAAAGTTTCCCTCACCTCAAAGGAAGTTGTGTTCTTAGATTGTCTCTTATTTCTTGACTCACTTTCCTTCTTTTTCTTTTCTTCTTCTGCTTGACTAAAAGAGAATATAGAAAGAGATCAGTAAGGATCATAGAATGCCCAAATTGAAAGTGATCTCAAATATCAGTTAATTATTGTAGTTAACATTTAGTAAGTTCTTACTATGTACCTAAACTCGTGCTCATACCATGAAATCTTCTCAACTGCATGTTGTAAAACTTCTATTACGACCCCACAGGTAAGAAAACTGACAGACAGAATGGATCACTGCCCCAAGGACACTTGCAGTTTTCCAATCTTCCAGTACTCACAACTTTCAATACTCAGTATGTCTCATTACTATCTAGCTTTGCTTTAATCTGCCAGTAAATTCTCTACTTACATCATCCGTGAAACCCCATATAGGTCATTCTACCCCTGAAGTCCTCAAACTGTTAGGAAGTTGCTCTTGGCATTGAGCTGGACCCCTTCCAGAGTTTTGACTCATTGTTCCCACTTTCATCCATACAGACAGCCTACAGTGTTGATTCCACATTTAAAAACAAAAGATACTTGGGTATTTCAAGGCCATAACTCTCCCCTTGCTAAGTATGCCATGTCTTAACAGTCCTCAGGGGACATGGTTTGTATTCATTTCCTCTAAATATGTTTTTGCTTTTCTGCTGAAGTGGAGCTCTCACAAAGGAACACAAAGTTAATGTGGACTCAGTGCTTACATTTTCTAGAATCCCTTCCATAACACAACAATTGTCTATTGAAGAGAGAGATGTTGAACATATAGCCACACATATCAATTTACAGCTATGCTAATTGTGGTTAGTGCTATAAAGGAAAGTCCTCGTCACCAAGATGGAACAATTGAGGGGTTAGGGGCATGGAGTAGGCTTCACCATGATTGTTTCAGCTGACAAGTCAACACATGGAGGGGTTCACTGTGCCAGATACTCATCTTTCCTATTCCAAGTCGTTTCCCCAGGTCCTGTGTATGGACTAATGTACCATTTTGCATACTGATATGTTTGCTTTGTGATTTGTTGTGTGATTTTAGATGACTTCACAACCTGCTCTGTAGGGGTGAGATCCTTGTTTTATATCCTGTACACTTCCAGAGGAACTCAACCAGTGATTGATATGCAGGAATTATTCTTTGGAGTTGGTTAGGAGTGACATCACCATGATGGCAACATAGGTCGTTCCTAACTTCCCTCCCCCTCACGAGAACAACTGACCTCTATTCAAGAACACGACATGACTGAGAGAATCCTACAACACAGGGGTGAGGCTGAAGCACACACTGGACCTCAGAGACCAAGACAGACTGCATTAAAAGGGTAAGAGAAGGAGCTACACGTGGACCTCTCTGCCTCTCTCTGAGAACAGAACAGGAATTATTCTCTGATAATTATGACATTGTGCAAAACTGCCACTGACAAGAAATAAAACACAACTTAATTTTTAAGAAGTAAATACAACAAAGCTAACATTAAAAAATTTAAAAAATGAAGCAGAAAGGACAAAAGTCTCCCTCATTTTTCCAGCTACAGCGCTACTCACAAGAACACCTCACACATGGAGCAGGTGTTGCCATGCATTTTCCCATCCGGGCCCTGGATGGGGTCGTTCTCTCTGGTGCAGGGGAGTCTTCCATTCCTCACAAGCTTACGATATTCACTGCACAGCTCCTGCCGAAACAGAGAAAGCAAGTTGGGGATACTGGCTTTTATGCCTATTCCAAGCAGAATCCTGGAACATCTACAGTGGCAGAAACTAGTGTTATGTTTCTTTGATTCCAGGATTTCAGCTGTGTTTCTCTCACATGTAAAATTCAGTTCAACAAACAAAACTCATCATTTGCTGAGAGATGGGAACAAGTAGAACATAGTAGGATGTCAAAATATAATAAATGAGGTGGGCAAGTAAACTCCATTTTAATCTAAATGGAATAAAATAAATGCAAACATGTAGGTACAAGAAAATCTGAGAATGCAGAGGTTGAGGCCATGAGATCTGATTGTGAAAAGCAGAGAAGATGTCATGGGACAGGAATAATTTGTATGAGACTGAACAGCAAACAGGATTTTGTGGGTAAGAAGACAGTTGGGGAATATGCATACTAGATTGTTAAAACAAATTGAGAAACAAAGTTGTAAACTACATGGGCATATAGCAGAACGTGAATTTCTAAATGAAGGTAAGAAGCCAAATAAAATAGTTAAGGAGGTTGATGTGTATGTTGCAGTTAATGATGAGCCATTTGTGGGCTTTAAGCAGATAAATATTTTGAAACTTCAGTTGTGTTAGGGAGGATAGTTGGGTAAGGGAAAGACTAAAACCTAGAGGGAGAAGTAGGAGACTTTCATCATCTAAACAATAGGCGATGGGGGGCCTGGGTGGCTCAGTCAGCTGAGCGTACAACTCTTGATTTTGGCTCAGGTCATGATCCCAGGGCTGTGGGATCAAGCCCTGCATCAGGCTCTGTGCTGAGGTGGGGGGGGGGCTTACTTGGGATTCCCTCTCTCCCCTTCTCCCTGCCCCTCCACCACTTGTATGCTCTCTCTCAAATACACACACACACACACACACACACACACACACACACACACAACCCAAGGGAAAAAAACCCCAAAACAATGTGTGATAATAACTTAATAAAAGGCTATGGAAACAAATATTATAACATTTCAGGGATAAAAATCAGGCTTTCTGTGTGCAGAATGAAGGTATTTTTATCCCAACTCAGATGTGAAATTTCCAAAACTCGCAGGTAGAAAATATACACGTAGAGTCTCTGGAAAGTGGTTTGCCAAAGCTAGCACAGTCTGTACTGGTGAAACCAGTACTAGAAGTCAGTTTTTTCAGACTTCAAAGAAGTTATTCTTATTGTACAGGATTAGTCTCTGAAGCAGTGAGAATGGATCAAGCACCCATAGCAGTCATCTCAATGTCATCTCCAGAGGAAAGGGTTAAGATTTCCTGGGAATTTTTGCAGGACAATTTTCTACCCTATAGACTCTGAAATATATTCAAATTATAGTGCCCAGTAGGACTCATTGGGTGGGTTCCACTCACTGCATATGAAGGTGCTTTTCCAGATTCTCTTTTACTTCGTGCTTCATCTTCAGCCTTTTCCTTTTCTTTAGCTTCTGCTTGGCTGAATGAGAGAAAACGAGAAGAATCCATAGGACCAAATACAGGCAATTATTTGTCCACATTCCTGCATTGATAATTTCTCCTCCCTCTTTAGGAAGAGCAATTTTGGCCTTTTATCGCTAAACCAATGAGAAACAACAAAATAGCCTCTAGTATGGTAAGACACCATAACTTCTTCATAGTTTTTGCTTAACATTGAAAGAAATATAGTGATTGTGGATTTGGAAAACTTGCTTTCTGTAAATTACCTTTCTTGCCTGAGGTCAGAAAAGAAATGTCATCAATGTCCACAGAGGAGGTATCAAAACTGGTACCATAGTGACAGTATACCTGGAGGCTGAAAGTGGCCTTTACAAGCACATTGACTGGTTCCCTTGTTTCACAGTGAGCAGAGACAGTTTTGGCTATACTCTTAGGACAGGACTACAACTAAACAAGTTCTCTCCCCTTAAGTCTATAGTCTATCCATCACATCGTGCACACCCTAGCTTTACTAATTCACCTTACATGTATTGCTTACTCATGGCTGTGTTATCTAAAAACAAAATATAGGGTGGTGGGAAAGGCCAATAATTTTCATACACTGATAAACCAAATGAGCTTACATTTGCTTGGCACAATGGAATTGCATAGTATGTACAGCTAACTGATGGCATTTCAATTACACAAGGCTGTCAATCAAAACAAAAGACCATAGATTTGAAATGTAAATCACCTACTTAATCTGAGCTCAATCAAATAAACTGGGAGCAATTCCAAATTTTGAAAGCAAACTGTCAATTCTAACTTATCGAGAAATGTCACATTATATATAGTAATATTTAATTTTATAAGGGTTCATGGTTGTTTCATGGGCAATACTAACTCTAATAATCACTTTTTGCTTTAGGTGTTCACTTTGGGCCCTAATGTCTCCAGAGGATGAGATGCCACAAACTTGTACAACAGGTTCACATATGATGCTTCAGCAGTGGGAAGAATCTGATATTTGCACAAGCTCATGGTTGTCAGGATGTTCCAGTGGTAAGAGAATGAATGTCGGGGAAACAGACATATTGGAATAAATAGTTCCCAGCTTTACTGGCTTTATTGCTAACATTCTATGTAAGTATTCAACTTATTCAACTCCTTTCCCTATTTTGAGCCACAGCTTCCCCATCTATGAAAGTAGCTAGTTCTATTAGACCATCTGTAAGTTCCCTTCTCTCTTTGGTGTTCTTTTAGACACTTTGACATTCTATACTCACTAGAAGGCTTGACACATGGAACACAGGTTTCCATGCATTTTCCCATCTGGACCACGAATAGGGTCATTTTCTCTGGTACAGAAAAGTATTCCATCCTTTGCATGATGCTGATATTCACTGCAGAGTTTCTAAATAATGAAAATGAGACACTTTAGATATAGTTCTCTATTCTGTTTATACATTTTAGATACTGTGGAGGATTTGAGTGACAGGAGACTGAAGTTAGAGAAATTACAGAAAAAAATAAGGAAAGAAAGGGAGGGAAGAATTGAGGAAGAAAGGAAGGGAGGGAAGAAGGGAGGGAGGGAGGAAGGAGAGAGTGAAGGAAGGAAGGTAAAGAAGGAAGAGAAAGAAGGAAGAAACTGGAAATGAAAGATAAAAGGATAGTTTTGATTTGAGAACTAAAATTAAAGGATTGTGGGAAAGAAATCAGTTGAAGATCAGGGCTAGACAAAAAGATGGAGTTACATGAAGTCAGAAGGGGACTAATGAGGTAGGCTGTTTTATGAAACTGTGAAACTGCACACTAGAGAAGGTGGGCTAACTCACTGTTAGAAACAACTTAAATAGAGTTTCTTCATGGAGTGAAATGGTCCAAATATCCTCCAGGATACCTTCAAATGTTAGCTTGTCATATTACCACTGGATTGTGCCAATATTTCTGACTCTATGAACACAATGTAGAAGATGAACTGAATCTTGAGGACTCAGGGAGATGTTGGCTACAGACATAGAGACTAGGCAGAATGCTAATACCCTCACATAAAGGAAATCTATTAGAGATATGAGCTAAGTCAGTAGCAGGAGAAAAAAACAACAACAGATGCCTGGTTAAGATATGTTTAGAAAGTAGAATGTGGTATGATTTTAAAGGGAGCATATTAAAATGTTACCCTGAAGACCTCCAAACAACTACCACACATATCAAACTTTGAATTCAGATAGTGCTTTAATATATTACCTTCATTTAGGAACTATTTTACTAATATGACTTGATTAATGTTCTCCAAATAGAGCTAAAAATTATAATGCCATAATTATTCTTATAAGTCTTATGAATTAATAACTATAAATCACTTTCCAGAAGATCCATCAGTAATGGAGGAAAAATGAACCAACATCGAAAAGGCTTTCTAGGGGCGCCTGGGTGGCACAGTCGGTTAAGCGTCCGTCTCCAGCCAGGTCACGATCTCGCGGTCCGTGAGTTCGAGCCCCGCGTCAGGCTCTGGGCTCATGGCTCAGAGCCTGGAGCCTGTTTCTGATTCTGTGTCTCCCTCTCTCTCTCTCTCTCTCTGCCCGTCCCCCGTTCATGCTCTGTCTCTCTCTGTCCCAAAAATAAATAAACGTTGACAAAAAAAAATTAAAAAAAAAAAAAAAAAGAAAAGGCTTTCTAGAGTAAAATGTAAACACACACACACACACACACACACACACACACACACACACACCCCACAAAAGTCAAAACAAGGTGATCAAACTAATCATCACCTCAATTTCTCTTTTAACTTTAACTTTTTCTTTAGCCTTCCTTAGGTTTTCATGTGCTTTATTTTTTTCGTCTGGAAAACGCCGTTTCCTGGAGAAAAACAAGACAAAATAAATATACACAGATGCTTCAAATCTTTATGTTACAAAATCGTCATTTAGGTGAAGGTGGGAAAACAGCCACATGTTCATGAGTTCTAATACAAACATTTTCTAATCATCTTAAAGCTCCTAATTAGATTGAAATCTTCACTCTTTACCCCCCAAATCCCTTTCATTTTGCTTTCATGTATCCACTGCAGTGATCTTTTTTGTCATCTTCCTTTTTTTAAAATCCCCTTAGCTTAAATTCTACCTTCATTGAGAAGACATCCCAGATCTCAAAGTGGAAATGGGTTGTATATCTGTCACTGTATTTTCATACCCGAATATTCTCTTATGGGATAGTTCTCACTCTGTCTTGAAATGTGTGTGTTTGCGGAGGCACTTATTTGTACTCTTTAACTTTAAGCTTCTTGAGAGCAGGGATCTTCACTTGTACATTCGTTCAACATTTGGCCAGTAACAATTTTTTGTCAAGTGCAGGCCAAGCCCTTGGGCATATACTACAGCAGCATACAAAACAGACACATACCCTGTGTTCTTGGAATTTAGAACCCAGTAGAAAAGTCTAACAGTCAACAAATAGTCATAGGAATAATTACACAATTACCAGCTGTGATGATTGTTAGGAAATAAAATTAAGAGTTACAAGGATTGATTTCAATTAGGAATTTCAGGAGTCTTATCCAAAGAATAATCTTGAAATGCGATCCACAGAGGGGGAGACACTACCTGGCCAAGACTGAGACAGACTTGCTGGAGGACAGCATAAAAAAAAGAGCTTGGAAAGATCAAGGATATGAATGAGTGACAAGACCTTGTCTGAGACATCTTCATAAATGCCATGATTTCTATGTTGTGGGATTTGCCCTTCCCCAAGCTCAGATGCCCGAGATGAAAAGATAAAGTTAATCTCATTCACATATGGACCTCAAGTTTTTGTGGGTGTCAACATCTGTCTATCACAATGGGATAATTAGTGAAGGAAAAGAGTCAAAGTCTTGGTACCTGCTTTTACCCTCATTCTGTATTATGAGTAGCTCATAAAAAGGCTTACAAAAGTGGTGGGAGGAAATATTAAGAAGCATTTTGTAATCCAGTCTTCTAACTGGAAAATCAAATCCATCTGTACTCAGAAACAGACATACATCATGAGGATCTATTTACTAGGTGATATCATGTTTTGTAGAGGGCAGAAAACTGCTCAAAAAATTCTAAACAACAAAGCTGTACCTCAACATCGTGCTTATTCACTGTGCCAATCAATCTCCACTTCACGTGCCCATTCACTCCAAAGAAACTGCATCTATACTCACAACATTTCAGCACACAGGGCACATTTGTTGCCATGCATCCTGCCATCAGGGCCGCGAACTGGGTCACTCTCCCGTGTACAGTAAAGTCTTCCATTCTTCACTTGGGTTTCAAATTCCTTACAAAAATCCTTCAAAAAGATAACTAATTACACTTAGCACTTTTCTACTCTTTAACACAGAAAATGTATACCATGGATTTATAGTCACAGAATGTCAGGTGTAGAAGATGTTGGTAAACATGTAACATATTAATGAAGATTAGTAAGAAATAGTAATTATGTCATGACATTACTTGGTACCTGTATCTACTCTTTGGTTTATTAAAAGGTAAAGAGCATTATAAAGAATAAGGCTGAGCATTTATTTCGTAAAATGAGATAGCTCTTGTTAACTTCCAAGTCTATGAAAAAAGGATTATAAAAAAAAAAGATCTTTCAACTAGTCCCAACAAAGACATAACAAAACGCAGCTGCCAAGACAAAAGCAAAAATTTGTCAACAAGCAGAACAGAGAATCTGTGAGATGTCATGCTTAAACACTATTTAATATGGACTGAATCAAGAACAATCCAATATGGCTTGCAAGGAAATAAGGTGGCATCCAATGACATTACACTTTCTTTCATTTGTTCTCTCTGTGAATCTGTGGCCTCCTTTACTGATGTTCATTTTTATGGGCTCTGCTTCCTTTACTGATATCTATTTCTAATACAGTAGCTAGAAAGCACAGAAAATGAATCTAATTTTCATTCACTTCCCACTGCAGAGAGAGGCAAAACATCAAGATTAATATTTATTTAGAAAACCTTAAAAGGCTGTGACTTCCCCAAATGTTCCAAGAAAGGTTTGTACCCAGATTTCCCAATGCTTTAGTTCAGTGGTTTCAGGTTTTTCTCTCTGTTTGGAAGTCCTACTATTAGATGAAGGCTAAACTTTATATTTATGTCTATATTTCTATCTATACCTCCCCTAAATTGCTCTAGACTTAGGGATCTCTCATGTCAACAAACATGTTTTGTGATGGTGTATATTACTATATAACCTACAAGAAATGCTTTTCAAAGCCTTTTTCAACTGTGTGACCCTCATTTTCCCATTTCAGCCAAGAAAACATGAGCATAAAGAATGTGGTTTGAAGTCTGAAGACCTGAGCAGCTAGATTGCCTTTAACTCCCTGGGAGATCACAGCAAAGCCCCATCACCTTAGAGACCTCAATCTCACCTACCTACACAATGAGGCTTTTGGAATAGATGCTCTTTAGGACTTTTTCTAGATCTAGTATTCTCAATTTTTAAAAAAGAATTCATATTTCATGAGGACACTTTTAAAAAGGACTCTAATTGACTCCTAATAAGAAGATACTTGTTTTTGGAGGAGCAGTGGGTGTGCTCCAAACTTCCTGGTTATAATAATCTAGGAATAAAGACATAGAAGACAATCACCTGATAATCACAGCATGGTAACAAAATTACTGTTCAATGGTTCCCATAAGAGAAACAATGATAATTTCAGTTTATAAGTTGTGATTCATCTAAGGAGATTCTGAAGAAATACTTTTGTGAGCAAACCACTGACAGGTTAATTATGGGGCAGTTATTGAGCCATCACTATAAAGCATCCCCATTCAATACAATCATGTCCCGTGACCCCACCAAAACAATGACCCCAGCTACAGAGAAAAAGAGGGAAAAATAGCCAAGACATGATAAAAGACAATGGAAAAGATCTGTGTTTCTGAAGTAATAAAATGCTCGATATTACAAGATGACCCAACATTTTTGACTGAAATTTAACCACCAAAAGAAGTGCTTTTCAAATCTTAGTGAGTATTCAACAAATTACTGACAACTCTGAATGCTCCACTTTTCTTCATTTAAACTCTCAACATTCTATTTAGGGTGGAAAATATGCTTCACTGAATAGTATTATGAGGTGGAAGCTTAGCCCAGGTCCACCAAAAACTGGACCTATGACTATCATAGGAAAACATTTGCCCATCATCCACAAAAATAGTATACTTGTGATGCCTCTCCCGATCTGATGGGGAACCCCAAATGTGGGGTGAAAGAATTCACCCAAGGCAGAACAAAAGAGATACAAGTTTATTGAATACATCACAAGGGTGGGGGAAAGGAGAGCAAAGGAGAGGCTATCTGCCAGGAGGCAGTGGCGACTGTATTTAAAGAGGGAAAGTGAGGAGGTATGGGAATGTTTGGAATTTTCCTTTTTTGGTAAGAGTGCCTCGTTGTAAGTAGCCCATTTGTTAGTTAGGACTTGTGGATATTTTGAGCTGGGTTGCCCCAGGGGCCTGTCTGTATTCAGCCAGGGGTTAATGTGGGTCCTTCGGCCTTGATCAAATTTCATTGCTCAAGCCTATTGTCTAAAAGCAGCCTCTAAACTTGTATTAGCATGAAAAGGTACAGAGTGTGTAATCACATTCCAACAACAAAGTAAAAATTGACATTTATCCAACCTCCTTAATTTGGAACAAAGAAATTGAGGTTCAGAGAGAAGAGATGACTTGGTCAGTTTCACAGAGCCAGAGCATAACAGAACTATGGCTAAAACTTAGGTGTTCTGACTTCTCAACAAAAAGTTAGTCATTTAGCAACATAATTACTGTCACTGTCATTGAAAGTACGGTTAATAACTGGTGATTTAGGAAATCAAGTTGTATGATCTACAATGCTTATTCAATTACGAAAGGAATAATTTTTGTATACTAGGTTCAACAATAAAATCATACAATAATTTGAAAAAACTTAAAGGGTACTTTAAAAACCACAATCTCGGAGTGCTTGGGTGGGTCAGTTAAGTATCTGACTCTCGATTTCAGCTTAGCTCATGATCTCACAGTTTGTGAGACTGAGCCCCACATTGGGCTCTGTTCTGAAAGCATGGAGCCTGCTTGGGATTCTCTGTCTCTTTCCCGCTCTGTTCCTCCTCTGCTAACACTCTCTCTCGAAATAAATAAATAAACTTAAAAAAATAAAATAAAAATAAAACCTACAATCTCAATATTTGTGTGGGGTTTTTTTTTGTTTAAACGGAAGCAATGCTTTTATAAACATAGGCCTCATTGAATGTAATAACCATAATGGAAAAATAACTCCAATTTGTATCAGTGGGATCATATATAAAATACACCAGTGATATACTGTTTACAAAACTCTAACTGGGTGTTGTATGGAAACCAATTTGACAATAAACTTCATATATTGAAAAAAAATAAAAAATAAAAAATAAAAATAAATAAAATAAAAATAAAAAACTCTAGACTTATTTAGAAGTTATTCTGTCCATATTTATGTTGCATTAAAAAAATGTATTCAAAGGGGCGCCTGGGTGGCTCAGTCGGTTAAGCGGCCGACTTAGCTCAGGTCATGATCTCTCGGTCCGTGAGTTCGAGCCCCGCGTCCGGCTCTGTGCTGACAGCTCAGAGCCTGGAGCCTGTTTCGGATTCTGTCTCCCTCTCTCTGACCCTCCACCGTTCATGCTCTCTCTCTGTCTCAAAAATAAATAAACGTTAAAAAAATTTAAAAAAAATTTATTCAAAGCAAAATTAATCTACACTAAACCAGAGAGAAGTCTGGGGAAAATTAAGTACAATTTAATTTGCATGTTTTCTTTTTTTTTAAAAATTTTTTAATGTTTATTTATTTTTGAGACAGAGCATGAACGGGGGAGGGACAGAGAGAGAGAGAGGGAGACACAGAATCAGAAGCAGGCTCCAGGCTCTGAGCCATCAGCCCAGAGCCGGACGTGGGGCTCGAACTCAGGGACCGCGAGATCGTGACCTGAGCTGAAGTCGGATGCTTAACTGACTGAGCCACCCAGGCTCCCCAAATTTGCATATTTTCTGACTTACATTCTTTCTCTCTTTTTTTCTTAAGCAAGGAGGGAAATTGCTTGAACTTTAGGTGTGGAAATGCTATTTTAAAATTGAATCTAATGATTAATATACTAGGAATAGTGAATGTGGTAAAGTTTGAAATTAAGGGAAACAATTTATTGTAAAAATTAAGGACCATGACATTATTGAATTACCTCAAAGTGTCACACCTAAGTTTGTTAATATTTTGGCCACAAGAACCAAATTACGTTGGTGAGTAATTTACCTCTTCAGCACTTCGTTGAATTCTGGTTTCACCTTCTTTCTTGGCATTTTCTTGAGCTTCTTTTAAGCTGTTAAGAAAGAAAACAGTTGGTCAGTTTATGGCTCAATCATATTTTCAGCATCCCTGTGCTAGGTACTTTCACATCCTTGGCCGTAACTGGTTAAACCGATCCATTTACATGAGACAAGCTTTTCCCTGTCTTGATTGAGCCAGAAAATTGCCAAAGATAAGGAAGGGTGTGAAACTGACTCACTGACAGTCAATTAGAAGCTTTGTTCTGTAAAAGTAGATGGGTGTGGCTCCTTGATTGACAAACAGAAGATTGTTAGGAAAATCCCCTTTAACAGGCAGAACTAAGAGCTTTAATACAATGCTGTGACTACAGTGAAACCAAACTAAGCATTTAAAGTATTGCCATCCACGCCCTTATGTAAACCTTTTCTATACCTTGTAAAGTATTTGTTTGCCTTCATGTAAAAGCACCTGTTAAAAAAAAAAAGCTACATTGAACTGAGCTTCTAAGTCCTCTCATATCTATTACCTACTTGCAGTCTCACCCTGGAGATGGGCATTATTAGTTCTACAGAGGAGAAAACCAAGAGTTAGAGAGGTCAAATTCTCTTTTTTAGCTAGTGCATGAAAAGAAACAGAAACTCACAGAACTGAGGCAGGCTGGAACACTAAAATCACATGCCTCCTAGATAAGAAAGTGGAAATTAGGCTTATTTCCTGTCTGGAAACCGGTTATAATCACTGTTTTGCAAACCTGATAGGATGTGCCCCTGAATTCTATAAGAGCACACTGTAATTTTCAAAGGCAGGTGTGAAGTTTATTAATCTCTTAAATCTATTGAGGTAAATGGAACATTTTAAAGCTTGCTGACATATAGAGAGTCCATACCTTGTTTAACAGCCAGAATATTCAAAAGACTCACTGGATGGTCTTCATATCCCAGCCTCAGTACTCACAACAATGTCAGACACTCAGAAAAAGATAACCCAATTCTTCCCTTTCATAAAGTTCCACCTTTTATTTTAATAGTGAATTCAGCCACATGACATTGTTATTATCATCTTAAATTAGACTTACTTTTAGTAAGAGTCTCTATACATATTCAAATGAAACAATGCATGTCAAATGACTGACCTAGATTATTCCATATGAAACTGCTTTCTAAATTTTAAAATATTGTGCCTTATAAAACATGGTGCATTGTCTTGTTATAATTAAGCAAATTAAGAGTACTGAATTTAATAACATAATCATCTCATCCACTTCATTTAAGAAACACTAGCAGATGACATTAATCAAAAAGAAAAGCCACTCTGAGAGCAAGGACTATTTCACCTTATGAAGACAAAGAATTATATGCTTCACGAAAAGGACTGTATCTCTCTGTGGAGTGGTTCTCAACACAGCAACCAAATGCATCCTCACCAAGTCCACCTACGTGCCCTGCTTGGGGATGATGATACTTACAAAAGCTCAGCACACATCGCACATTTATTGCCATGTGTTTTTCCATCAGGTCCAAGGATGGGATCATTTTCCCTTGTGCATCCAAGTCTTCCATCTTTCACATAAGGCCGAAAAGCACTACATACATCCTGAAGAACAGGGAAAGGAACTTGACATTCACCATACTGATTGTAATGCCTTCCACACTGTTTTCAGAATTTTTATAATTCTCAGTGCTTCTCTGCCCAATGCACAGAGCCACCTGGAGCAGTGCCAGATGCCTAGAAGTAGTTTAGTAAGTACTGCATTAATCATGTGGTTTAGTATGGTGCCCATTTACCTATTCATTTACTATTAAACACAGATACCCTAGTATGTGCTAGAACCAAGGTAGAACACGGTCCTTGCACTCAACTTGCTCACGATCTACTGGGGGACACAAAGAGACACTTAAAATATGATGTGTGGGGCACCCGCATGGCTCAGTTGGTTAAGCGTCTGACTTCAGCTCAGGTCATATCTCATCAATTCATGAGTTTGAGCACCTGATTGGGCTCTGGGCTACCAATGCAGAGCCTGCTTGGGATTCTCTCTCCCTCTCTCTGCCCCTCCCCCACTCGTGCTTTCTCTCTCTCTCTCAAAATAAATAAATAAACTTGAAAAATTTACATGATGTGCTAAATGTCTTGGTAGGTGCTCTACGAGCATAGAAAGGGCACCAAACCTTGACTTAGGCAAAACATTCAGCTAGAAAAAGTCAAACGTGACATGTCTGAGATACTTCTTTCTTTCTCCTATCATCACAAGTGCATAGAATTTTAGCCTAGAGAAAAGCCATTTAATACAAATCTCACTTTTAGATATGGTAACACTGGTACAGTGTGGGTAAGTAATTTGCCCAAGATCTCCCGACAGCAAGTGACAGTGCTAGGGTTTCAATTCAGGTTAAGTGCCTGATGCATAATGCCCTTTCAACTACAAATGTAGTTTTGTTTTGATTGACTGATTGACTGATTGATTGATTGATTTCTCTTTTTCATAGAAAGCAGAAAGAGAGCTGAAAGGTCTCACTACCAAAATAAGCGGTTCCAGTTTCAAGAACTATCAATTGTTTTTCATCTAAATGAGCCGTGTTTAAATGAGCAGAAATTGCCTCCTTCCTCACACCCCACCCAAGAAGGAAGAGGAGAGCATCTTTTCTCTCTCTGGTCAGTCTCCCAAGGGTTTCCATCATTTTGACACTTGTCCTCACCTGCTCTGGATTACTGGTCTCACATTCCCCTTCACTTTTTATGCCAACTTGGGACCTGGTTTTGCTGGAATTGAAAGTTAGTAGACACAGAAGTTTAGCACCACAGAACATCTTACCATTCAAAAAATAACTTATTTTCATTGTATTACGATTCTCTTTTACCCTTGAAAACAGATGTCACACATGCATTCTTTTCCTGACTTACTCTTTATAATGAGAGCCTGTGTTTATACCTTGGAGTCAAAGAAATAGAATCACGTTGGAGGGCTAATAAGATTCAGACCTGAAAATATGATTTCCAGAATTTTCCTTCCTGTGTCTAGAGGGGATCCATAACAGGAGAGAGGGAAAAACTACACCTTGTGACTAGATATGCCCCCAAAAAACTATGCTGCTGTCATTGATGGTTTTTTTTAAATATACAAATTCAAGTGTATTGGATGTAACTTGCTACTATACTATTCTTTGTTTGGTTGATGCTAATATTTTAGTTATCATGGAAAGTACCTAAAGTCCTAAGAATTTTATTCGGTCTAATAGACCTTTAAACCATATCTGAAAACAGAACCATAAATGTAAAAAACACTTTCTACTTTATAAAAAGATAAAAACCACAGTATTTGTGTAACAATAAAAGACCAATATAAGGAGAAAAATGAAGTCATTAAAAGTGATAAGAAAAAAGTTATATCAAAAGATATCATCTGAGGGAAAGAAAAAAATCGAATCCTAATGTTATTGCAGAGTCTTCTAGCAGACAGAGCTAAGACAGAAACACAATGAGCAGTATGGCTATCACTGTATTATAAAAGAAGTATACCAGAAATCAGGAGAGAGAAGTTTACACCTAAAACAGAGAGTTAAAGAATCTATCACAGCATCCCCACATAAAGCACAGTAGTCATTAACTGTTCAGTGTGCTCATAATAGTATTACAAAATGCATATCTAACAAAGCCTGTCTGTTCTCCCTAATGTCTATTTGTGTTTTCATTTATGTTGGCCACTGGTGAGAGTTGAAGGCATAATTTCAGAGTGCATCTCTGAAAATGGAGTAATGTGAGGGACCAGAGTGATTTAATTCAGTTGTGTTTTGGTAAAGATACTAATTACAAGGAAAGATAAAGCTTGCAGAAGCTTGAAGACCGAATATTTATTATATCCTTTACTAGCCTCAAGCACTGGTTCTTAACATTTTTGCAAAAACTGAAGAGTAGACAATTCAAGACTGAGGGCACAAACCAGAACCTGAAAAGCAGGTATGCCATCTTGTTGATTGAAGACAACTGATAACCAAACTAGCATTGAGGGTGGAGAAAGAATCAAAGAGGGACAAAATATTGGACAGTGAGATGCTTTAGCTGTGTGACAAAGGTCAAATAAATGGAAAGAAGTTCAATATTAAAAGTTCGAATTAATCTACTCTAATATTATAAATTACAGAGCATTTAATAAAAAAATACTTTGATGATTAAATAATTCTCTGCGAGAGAAGATACACTCCTAAACACAGAAATAGATAGGTGTCTGTATGTATATGTATGTGTATGTATGTGCATATACATACATGTGTACTTATCTGTGCATGTACCAAGATATATCAGATGTCTACTTCACAGAGACACTGATAACTATTTGATAAATTACACACAAAAGTGCTTTGAAAAATATAAAGTGTGACACAACATATTTTTTTCCCTAAGAATATAGTAAAAGGAGGGGCACCTAGGTGGCTCAGTCAGTTAAGTGTCCAACTACGGCTCAGGTCATGATCTCACAGTTTGTGGGTTCGAGCCCCACGTCGGGCTCTGTGCTGACAGCTCAGAGCCTGGAGCCTGTTTTGGATTCTGTGTGTGTGTCTCTCTCTGCCCCCACCCCACTCATACTCTGCCTCTCTCTGTCTCTCAAAAATTAATAAACATTAAAAAAATAAAAAAAATTAAAAAAGAATATAGTAAAAGGAGTGGTCCTAATAATTTATGGATGGCTAACTCCCACAAAATGAACTGATATTTTAAAGACTATAAGAAAAAAAATGTGTTCTGTAATTATTCGGAGAGCATGCATTAGGGAGAAAGTCTGCAGATACTCACGCGTTCTCAGCACACAGCATACATTTGTTGCTGTATGTTTTCCCATCAGTGCCACAAACAGCTGCATAATCCAGAGTACAGATAAAACCCCCATTTCTTTCTCCTTTTCTGAAATCATCGCAATTCAACTGCAAGAGACATTATCAAGGAATATCAAAATACAAGAGATAAAATATTCCTTAGGTACATAAATGAGTTAATATTTTAAACCCACAGCAATATAACTACACTGGAGAACAAAACAGGTTTAGGAGACTATAGTACACTAAAAAAGTCATGGATAATAAAACATGGTCCAAGAACAGAGATACAATTAGATTTCAGGAGAAAGAATTTCTATGTGATTTCAGTAGGGCAAGTCAGGCACCTCTGTGAAATTTAGTTTCCTGTTTGTCTGTCAAATCCTGCCTGTCTTCTCTACAGAGTAGTAATGAGGCCCAGTAGATAATGGATATGAAAACTCTCTGTAACTATAGGCTGTAACAAAGTTTTTATTATTACAGATGAGGATAGTGATCAGAAGCCAGATTGCTGGGTTCATAATTCTAACTCTCCCACATACTGGCTTTGTGATTTGGGAGTTACTTAACCCCTCTGGGCTGTAGTGTTCTTACTTGCAAAACGTGTACAATATTACTAACTTCTTAGGATTACAAAGAGGTTTCAATGTATGAATACATGCCCAGCACTTAGAATAGTGCATGGCATTTCATAACCATTGACTGTTGTTGTTTTGTTGTTATTTTAAACATTTTCCCCACAGACAATCAGGCCAATAAGACTAAACAACCTTTTTTGGATGACGGAACAAATGCCCAAATCTCAGCTCTAGTGATATGACATGTACTTAGGGACACAGCTGTGCAGGGAGAGAGCAACTGCTTGAGGTGATACCTGGAGACCAGCGTTTGAATCTCAGACCTGCCACCCACTCACTTCACCTCTTTGAACCTCGCTTTCCTCCTTGCCTGACAAATGGAAATTCACACCCTGTCCATATTACAGATTTATGCTGGGGATCAAGTGAACACTTGAGAAACCTTATTTGGCAACACTATTGTGACATGAGTTAACTAAAGAAGACCTCAAGTTAACTTGCATTTAATTTCTATCTAAAAGCAAATAATAACACTAGGTATTTTTTCAGTTATCAGAGGGCAACATAAATTTTTGATGTTATTGTCATAACAAAAATATTTTAAATGTAAATGCGGAAAACTTACAATGTATAGACCTGTGACCTAGTATGTCACACAATACAAAGAAAAAAAGTACAATGGATACAAATATATAATGAATTTGTGAACCAAAGGTGACATTGAGGACTTTGGAAAGACAATAAAAAAGGAAAAAGAATGTAGAATAGTAAAGAAAAGCTATGGGACATGCCCAACTATTCATGTCATATGTTTAGGAAGAAGTTAAAATAGAGGCAAAACAGGGTAAATAATGGCTCTATGTGTTATTTCACTTGTTCGGTTGTTCATTTGTTCATTTGCATTCTGATGAGAAGACAAAGACCATAAATACAATCATTTTAAATTATAATAAATGCTATGAAAAATAAACTGAACAATACCCACAATAGTGGCGATTTTAAATACAGTGTCGAGAATGGTCTCTCTGTAAAGGTAACATTTGAGGTGAGATGGGATTAATGAGAAGGAGCCAGCCACTGAAGATCTGAGGGAAGACTATTTCAGGCATAGAGAAACTACAATTGCAAAGGATTTGTGATAGGAACTAGATTGTCCTGTTTAAGAGGCACCAAGAATTGTGGCTGAAGTAGAAGGAAAAAGCAGGAGAGCTGCTGGCTTTCTTTCTGGAGAAATGACAGAAGCATGGGTGATAGGGATTGATTTTATTAACTTGGGACAATCACTGTGATTCCCCTTCACCAGCAAAAGCAAAGGCAGCATACTAGGTCACAGGTGTTGGCAGGGTGATGACAGGACAGATCAAGAGCCCAGCTGTGAGGTGATGAGAACAGGTGCAGGTAGTTACTACTCCACTTCCTCCTCCCCCTCCAAACTCCAAGGGCTGGTAGATCACAACCTACAGAGAACACCTCTTCCTATTGCTAACAGATTCTGAGAGCGGACAGATGGATTTCTAACCTGTGGAGTAGGGAACAAACTGGAGGAGCAACACTGGTTCCAGAACATTCTGGTCCGGGCTTCATCCCTTTTCCTATCCTTACACTCCACAGGAGAGGCAGAGCCTGAAGTGTGGCCTTAAACACCATCTCACTCACTGTAGCAAAAAAAGTAACTAAAGCTATCATGGAATCTTAAGAGTAAAAATATTTGTATACATGAGGAGCAAAACAAGGTAAAAGAAATATGGTAATGTGAGCAATATTCAGTATCAGTTGAAGCAGAATTATTGGAATGCATAGAAAAATAATTTATCAAGAGTGTAACTATGCTTTAGAGAGATAAAACATCTTCAACATGAAACAGGAAAAAAGTTATAATGGGAAAAAACTGGAAGTTTTAGATATGGAAATATTTAAATGGCAATAAATAAAACAATATAAAGAATAAAAGAAGGATAGGTGCACATACCTAATGAATTTGTGAACCAGACAATCAGATCAAGAAACTCTTATAAAAGGCAATGATAAAGGAAAACAAAATTTAAAATAAAAAATTTAAAGAACATGGTGAATAGAATTAGAAGTCCCCCAAAGGAGGCAAACATATATAGACAATAATATTTGAAGAAATAGGGAACATTTCTAGAACTAATGAAAACTGAAAAAACAAGAGAAAGAGAAACAGACATAGCAAATCAAAAATAGCATCTGGTCAATAACAAATTGGGGGAGGTTTAGGGAATTTTAAGCAAACCAGACTAGCCTAACATATGTTAGGGGAGAAAATACAGATATTGACAATAAACAAAGATGTTAGCAATAGTGATAAATAATTATAAATATGGATATTTGGTTAAGGGTAGTCATAATAAGAACAAAAATAGATATGCGACCTTTAACTCATCATCACACAAAAGCTGGAAAGAAGAGACTACTTTTAAAATATGTTTTTATTAAAGTCTGGTAACTGCAACTATGAAACATTAGGAGAACCAAGTCCTAGAAAAACAGAAATAAACTGTAAATGGGCTAAACACACAAGTTAAAATATAATTTGTTATTGGATTTTAAAAATTAGGATCGAATCAGGTATGGATGATAAAAGAAAAGTTAACATTAAAAAACACACAGATACTAAAACAACAGGATAAGAAAGGATACAAGGTAAAAATGAATAAGAGAGCAGATGCAGTAATATTAATATGAAAAATATAGAATTCAGTTCAAAATGCATCATAAGTGACAAAGAAGGACTCTATATAAAGTAAAAGAAAAAGCAGAACATGAAGACATAGTAATCACTGAGTATTCATTCAGTTAATTAAACAGGCTTTAACTATGTCAAACTACAACCATCAGAATGTGATAGAATTAGATAACCAGGGGGCGCCTGGGTGGCTCAGTCGGTTGAACATTCAACCCTTGATTTTGGCTCAGGTCATGATGTCACAGTTCATGAGATCATGCTCTGCGTCGGGCTCTGGGCTGAAAGCATGGAGCCTGCTTGGGATTTTCTTCCTCCCTCTCTCTGTCTCTCTTTGTCTCTCTTTGTCTCTCTCTCAAAAATAAACTAAAAAAAAAAAAAAAGAATTAGATAGGGGTGCCTGGGTGGCTCAGTCAAGTGACTTCAGCTCAGGTCATGATCTCACTGTTCATAGGTTCAAGCCCCGCATTGGCCTCTGTGCTGACAGCTTGGAACCTGGAGCTTGCTTGGGTTTCTGTGTCTCCCTCTGTCTCTGCCGCCCCCGCCCCCGTCAGTCTCTCTCTCTTAAAAATAAATAAATATTTTAAAAAATTAAAAAAAAAGAATTAGATAAATCAGTAGCTGGAGTTACAGACTTTAGCATGCACTTCTCAGAAATTGATAGATCAAGAGTAAAAAGTTAAGATGCTTAAGCCATTAGATTTTGATAGAAAACTACATCCATGACACAGAAAATAAACACTTTTTCCAAGACATAAGAAACATTTATAAAAGTTGAATACTTATTAGGTCACTAAAAAAATGTTAGGAAATTCCAAAGGATCAATGTCATATGATCTATGTTCTCTGACCAAAATTCAATAAAATCAAAGTTAATTTAAAATAGGCAAAAATCAAATAATCAAATCAATAATATAAAGAATGTATTACTGAATAACTTTGCAAGGGAGGAAAATTAAAGAATGTTTGGCAAAGAATGACAAATGGAAACACCTGAAGTACCAATCTTTAGATAATCATTAATATCTTTAAGTACCCCGGTCATAGAATTTTAAAAGTTAAAAATTTTAAACGAGGTATTGCGCAATCCATTATAAGATGTGCAGGAGAACAAGATTAAAGAAACAAGAATGAGTGACACAGATAACA
Organism: Lynx rufus; assembly: GCF_022079265.1. Classification (NCBI taxonomy): domain Eukaryota; kingdom Metazoa; phylum Chordata; class Mammalia; order Carnivora; family Felidae; genus Lynx; species Lynx rufus. The sequence continues at coordinate 123,371,525 of NW_025814823.1, read as the reverse complement.
TAAACAATAGAGAAGATAAACAAAAACAGCTGGTAAGATAGATTTCTAATACAATTGATATGAGAAAGAGAAGATGAAAATAAAAAATACAAGCAATGACCATTGAAAATAACTGTGTAAATGTTGAGATATACATACAATAAAAGCGTATTAGGAGTATCCATACGCTAAAACATCTGAAAACCAAAAGGGAGATATGGCTTAAAAAAAAGTGTAAAACACTCTCCATTGTTTAATAAGAAAAGTTGAACAGACCAAAAGCATTAATCCAACTGATATACTGGCCTGAGATAATCCCTCCCCAAAATGCCACAGTCCTAATAGCCTTAAAATCCATTTTTCTAAAGTTATAAATTAAGAGGAAAACTTATATTGAATAATAATAATTTGTTATTCCAAAAATTGAGAAAGCGTGTAAACTGAAAAACAATTACAGTTTTACTGAGGTTTTACTTAACATAAAATTCATGAATTTTAAGTGTACAATTCAGTGATTTGGGGTTAACTTATGGAGTTTTACAACCATCACCATAACTCAGTTTTAGAATATGTCTGTCACCCCAAGGGGTTTCCACTATGACCATGTACAGTTAATCCCAGTTCCCAGCTCTAACCTTAGGCAACCACAGAATTTTCTGACTATAAATTTACCTTTCCTCTATATTTCTTATAAATGGAATCATAAATATGCAATTGTTTGATTTTGGCTTTCACTTTGCCTAATGTTTTTGAGGTTCATCCATATCATAACAGTAACAGTAGTACTTTCTTTTTATTTCAGAATAATATTTCATTCTATAAATGTAGCTCATTTTGTTCCATTACCAGCGGAGTTTCAGACACTTAGATCATTTCTAGTTTGGGATTATTAAAAAGAATGCTGTTATGAACATTCACATGCATGGCATATGTATGGACGTATGTTATCACATCAGTGGGGCAGATTCCTAGGACCAAACTTGCTAGGTCATATGGTCAATTGATGTTTCACCTAAGAAAGTGACCACCTCTTTTCTAGAGTAGTGGCATTTTTCGCCCCCCTTAGGGAACCAGAGTCAGATAGAGGGGGAGGGAGAGAGAATCTTAAATTGGCTCCACACTCAGCGTGCAGCCCCACTTGGGGCTCGATCCCACGATCCTGAGATTATGACCTGAGTAGAAATCAAGAGTCAGACGCTAAACCCACTGAGCCACCCAGGTGCCCCCAGTGTAGCTGTACTCTCGAGTACTCTTACCAGAAATCTGCAAGTGTTCCAGTTTCTCCACAACCTTAAAAACATTTTGGTTTTTTTTTTTTTTGTGTGTGTCTTCATGATTATAGCCATTGTAGTGGGTGTGTAATGGCACCTCATTGTGGTTTTAATGTGCATTTCCCTACATAATAGCAATGTAAAACATATTTTTAAGTGTGCACTAGCCATTAAGATATTTTTAGTGTAACAGCTCTTTTTAATTGAATTGTCTTCTTATGTCTGAGCTGTAAGCGGTCCTTATATATTGCAGATAGAAGTCTTTTACCCAATATATGAATATATGAAAATCAGAAATTTTCTCCCAGTCAATAGTTGCTTTTCTGTTGTTTCAAGGATTTCATTTGAAGCCCAAATGTTTGTATAGGCATACTTTGGAGACATGGCAGGTTTGGTTCCAGACCACCACCATAAAGCAATACTGCAATAAGGCAGGTCAAATGAATTTTTTGGTTTCCCAGTACCTGCAAAAGTTATGCTTACACTATGCTAGTGTATTAATAGTGCAATAGCATTATGTCTAAAAAACACCATGTACATACCTTAATTAAAAGATAGGTTTTTTTGGCTAAAAAATGCTAATCATCGTCTCAATTTTCAGTGAGTCTTCATCTTTTTGCTAGTTGAGAGTCTTGTCTCAGTATCAATGGCTGCTGATAATCAAGGTGGTGGTTGCTGAAAGCTGGTGTGGCTGTTGCAATTTCTTAAAACAAGACGAGGAAGTGTGCCATATCGATGAGCTCTTCCTGTCATGAATGATTTCTCTGTGGCATGCAATGCCATTTGGACTTCTTTCAAAATTGGAGGCAGTCCTCTCAAACCCTGCCACTGCTTTATCAACTAAATTTATGGACTATTCTAAGTCCTTTGTTGTCATTTCAACAATCCTCACAGCGTCTTCACCAGGAGTAGATTCCAGCTCAGATTACTTTCTTTGCTCATCCATGAGAAGTGACTCCTCATCCGTTCAAGTTTCATCACAAGATTGTAGAAATTTAGTCAGATCTCAGCCTCCACTTTTAATTCTAGTTCTCTTGCTCTTTCCATCCCATCTATAGTGGCTTCCTCTGCTGAAGTCTTAAACCCTTGAAAGTCGTCCATGGAGGTTCTCAACTCCTGTTAATATTGATACTGTATTTTGACCTCTTTCCATGAATCATGAATGTTCATGAATGTCAATTTCTACCAAAGAAAAAGCCTGCTACAGGATTTTGGTAGGGAAGATGTTGAATTTATAGATTACTTTTGGGAGAATTGTCATCTTGATAATAATTTCTCGATTGTTCATCATTAGTATACAGAAATAAAATTGAATTTGCATTATTTATTTGCATGCTGAAATCTTGCTAAACTCATTTATTAGTTCTAGTTTATTTTCTTTTTGGATTTTCTATATATAGTATCATGTTCCTACAATGAAAAAAATTGGTTTTTTTCCCAAGCAGAATGTCTTTAATTAACTAAAACATTTTGCCTTATTATATTGGCTATACCCTCCAGTTCAATGTTGAATAGAAGTGGTGTGTTGAATAAGAGCGGTAAGAACAACCATCTTTGCTTTCTTCTCAATCTCTTTGGCCTCTAATCATTAAGTATGATTTTAGTTATAAGTTTATCATAGATGTCCTTTATCAGCTGAGAAACTTTTGTCTATTGGTAGGTGTGTGTGTGTGTGTGTGTGTGTGTGTGTGTGTGTGTGTGTGTATGTATGTATGTGTGTGTGTGTGAAAGAGTGTGTTTATCTTGAATGAGTGTGGAATTTTGTTAAATGCCTTTCTGCATCTATTAAAATAATCGTGTAGTTTTGCCTTTATCAATGTGGTGTAATAGATTTTCTGTTGTTAAACCAATCTTGCATTCCTAGAGTAATTCCTACTTGGTCATGGTTTTATCTTTTTTATGTCGTGGATTCTGTTTGCTAATATTTTGTTAAACATTTTTCCATGTACGTTTATAAGTAATATTTGCCAGTAGTTTTTCTGTAGTTGTGTTATCTTCCTTTGTTTTTTAAAAACTTTTTAATAATGTTTATTATTTATTTTTGATAGACTGGAGGAGCGGCAGAGAGAGAGGAAGACACAGACTCTGAAGCAGGATCCAGGATCTGAGCTGTCAGCACAGAATCTGATGCAGGGCTCGAACCCTACAAACTGAGATATGACCTGAGCTCAAGTTGGATGCTTAACCGACTGAGCCGCCCACATGCTCCACTTCTTTTGGATTTTGTATCAAAATAATACTGGCTGGTGTTACTTCTACTTCCTGAATGAGTCTATAAAATATTGATACTGTTTCTTCTTTCATTATTTGCTGGGGATCACCACTAAAGTCTGAACTTTTCTTTGATTTAATCATGGATTCAATTTTTTTGCTTGCTATACATGTATTTTGATGTTCTAATTTTGGGGTTAGTTTTTAATAATTCATTTATTTCTAGGATTTCTTCCATTTCATGTCAGTTGTCTACTTTTTTGTGGCACAAATTTATTCATAATACTCTACTATAATCCTTATAATTTCTCCAGGGCATATATTGATATCCCAAATTGCATTCCTGATTTTGGTAAGTATTGTCTTCTCTCTCTCTCTCTCTCTCTCTCTCTCTCTCTCTCTCTCTTTAGGTCAATTTATTTAAAGATTTGTCTCAAGGAACCAATATTTGGTTTATTAACTTTTCCTATTGTTTTAATAAAGTTTTGTATTTTATAGATTTCTGCTCTAGTCTTTATTATATCCTTCCTTCCGCTTGGTTGAGATTTAGCTTGCTCTTCTTTTTCTAAGCTTCTTAATGCGGAAGTTAAGATTATTAACTTGTGAACTTTCTTCTCTGATTTATGCATTTAGAGCTCTATAGACTGCTTTAGCTAAATGCCTAAGTTTCGAATTGCTATGTTTTTAAAAATTTTATTCAATTCAAACTGTGTTCTAATATCTGTCAGGAGTGTTTCTTTTATCCATCAATTTTTTAGGAGTATGCTGCTTAACATGCAAATATTTGGGAATTTCCAGAATTTCTTTCTCTTGCTGGTTTTGTATTCAATTCTATTTTTCAGAAAACATACTTTGTATGATTTTAATTCTTTTAAATTTATTGAGATACGGGCTCCTAGGTGGCTCAGTTGGTAGAACACCCAACTCTTGATCTCTGCTCAGGTCATGATCCCAGGGTTGTGGGATCAGCCCTGCATTGGGCTCTGTGCTGAGCATGAAGCTTGCTTAAGATTCTCTCTCTCTCTCCCTCTCCTCCTTATCCCCCACTTACACTCTCTCTCACTCTCTCTCAAAAAAAATAATAGATTTATTGAGATAGATATCTTATAGAATGTTCCATTGTTTCTTAAAAAGAATGTACCTTCTGCAATCATTGGGGAAATACTCCCTATATTTCAGTTAGTTCATAGTGTTGTTCAAGTATTCTATATCTTTGATGGTATTTTCTCTAGTTGTCTCTTTCAACTTTTAAAAGTAGAGTATTAAAATTTCTGACTATTATTGTTGAATTGTCTCTTTCTTTACTTATAGCATATTTAGTTTCACACATTTCGAGCTTCTGTGAGTAAGAGCAGTTATAATTGTTATATCTCCTGATGTATTAATACTTTTAAAATTATAAAATGTCCTGGGGTACCTAGGTGGCTCAGTTGGTTGAGTGTCTGACTTCAGCTCAGGTCATGATCTCACAGTTCGTGAATGTGAGCCTTGCATCGGGCTCGCTGTTTTCAGCACAGAGCCTGCAGAACCCACTTTGGATTCTCTGTCATCCTTTCTCTCTCTGCCTGCCCACACTCTCTCTCTCAAAAATAAAAATAAAAACATTAAAAAAATAAAATTATAAAAGGTCCCTATTTGTCTCCAATAATATTTGACTTAATGTCTATTTTGTTAGATAGTAGTATAGCAAATCCTGCTCTTTAGTGTTATACTTGTCATGGTATCACTCTTCATTTCAGACTCCTGTGTCTGTAGATCTAAGGAGTATCTATTGGAGATAGTTTATAGTAGCTTTTTTAAAATTAAACAACAATCTCTGACTTTTGATCAGAATGTTTAAATCATTTACATTTAGTATAATTATTGATGTAGTTGTATTATATTTGCTATGTTTCTGCTTGTTTTCAATATACTCTTACCCTTTTTACTTCTCTGTTCTTCCACTACTGCCTTCTTTTGGGTTAAATATTTCTAGTATGCCTTTTTAATACTTCTGTTGATTTTTACATATTTATTATATATATCATTTTATTGCTGCTTATTCTAGTTATTATCATATTCACCCCAGTTTATCCCAATCTATTACAGATTAATATTTAATTCTGGTAAAATATAGACATTTTGCCCCTATATAGCTCCATTTTCTTTATTCCCCTTTGTACTATGGTTATCTTAAATATTTTATCTATACACCCAATAAAACAGCATTATAGTTAATGCTTTATAAAATATTATATTGTTAAAAGAAACTAGGTAAAAATAAGGGAAATATATTTATAAAGTAGTTCATTTTAACCCATGTGTTTACCATTTTTGGTTCTTTTCACTTCTTTCTATAAATCCAAGTTACCATCTGGAAGTCATTTCCTTTCATCTAAAAGACTACCCTATTATTACTTGTAAAACAGGTCTGAAGGCAATAAATTTTCTCCAATTTCACTTATTTGGAAATGTCTTTATTTGACTTAATTTTTATTGGTTAATTTTGGTGAATATAGAATATGGAGAAACATTTTTTTTCTTTCAGTACTTTGAGCATGTCATACCATTGTGTTCTGGCCTTCATTATTCTAGATGAGAAGACAGTCATTAATTGAAACCATTATATACAATGTGTCATTTTTCTTTTTCCACTTAAAATATTTTCTCTTGATTTCAGCATTTTAATCATGATAGGCCTAGGTGTTGATCTCTTTGTATTCATACTATTTGGGACTTGTTGCAATTACTGAATGTGAAGAGTAAGTTTTTAAAAATCAAACTTGATACATTTTAGGCCATTATTCCTTCATATAATTGTTCTGTTTATTTGATCTTTTTTATTTTTGGTATTTCTATTGCACATGTATTGACATGCTTACTACCTCAGGGACTCTTTGTGTCCATTTTTAACCAATATTTTTTCTACTTCCATTGTTAATTTTTATTTATCTTTCTACAAGTTTACTAATTCTTTTTTATGCAGCCTCAGAGCTTCTTTTGAGCCTCTCTACTGAGTTTTTTGTGTGAGTTATGCTATCAACTCCAGAATTTCTATTTGAGATATTTATCTTTGTCTATCTCCGTCTCTATCTCTATTTACTGAAAATGTGCATTTATTTATTCTTTGTTATTATACTTTCCTTTAATTATTTAAATAGTGTTTGAACTATTTAAACACTTTTAAAATAGCTGTTTCAAGCCTTTGTCTGCAAAATCTAACCCCCAGAGGCATTCATATAGTTTCCATTGGCTTTTTTTCCCCCTGAGTAGGGGTCATACTTCCAGTTACTATTTTCATATTTCATAATTTTTGTTGATGGCTAGACATTTTGGATAATGATTTCACTATAAAGAATATTTTTGCTGTTGTGTTGTGTATTTGCATCTTCGGCTGGGCTAACTCTCTGATTTCTTGCTGTCCCACAATGTACAGTTGTTGATACATCTGCTAAAAAAATGTTTATAGTTTTTATTTTTTTAAGATTGGGTCTTTAGGTTTTTCTTTCCATATCTCTATAGCTTAGCAGATGGCCAATGATTAGACACAGTTTGTGCTCAAACATCTCAAGCTAGTAAGGCTTCCATCCCCTACAGATAGACCTGTGTATATTGAGGAGGACATTCAAAGTTCAGAATACATTTACATCTACCTCGGCATTTGCTTTCCACTGGGATTTTTTCATGTGTGTTTTCTAAGTGCTTGTGCACAATATTATGGCCAACGAAGACTTTGTGAATTGCTCGGTCTTTCTTTACTCTCTGCTGCCTATGTATGAAGACCCAGCCAGAAATATGCTTGCCTCAACCATGTTACCACTTCAGGCCATTGTCTTTACTCTGGGTGAAGATCATGACATCTACTGAAAACACCTCTGGATGTAATTGTTGCCCACTGCTCTAAATTACTTCAATAAGACAGTGCAGTTGCTTACCCTCATAGTCTGCCCAACTGGTGGACATTCTATACCAACCCAACAACAAGAGTGAGATGGGAGTTTCCTTAAGAAGAACATCACAGACTCCCATTGTTCTAAATCAAAGTTCAGCAGTTTTTCAAGTATAAATGCTTATCAGATTGACATAGGCTACTGGTCAATTTCCAGATGCTATAAGGGTTGTTTTGGTCAATTTTGTTTAGATTTATAGTTGGTTTTTGGGGAAAGGATTTGCTAACCTTGTTATTCAGCTATAGCCTTAAGTGCCACTTCTCAGGGTAATTTGATATTGATTTCAAAACCAGATAAGAATAATTAAAAAGAGAAAAGTATACACTCATTTTACTTAGGAAAATAGTTTCAAATTTTCTAAATAAAATACTAACTATAATTCAACAGTGTATTAAAATATTAAAAATATATTAAGGTTAGTATGATTTACCCTAAGAAAACATGAATAGTTTAACATTAGCAAATTTATCAAGAAATTTATTACATTAATAGACTGAAAGAGGAAAGTTAGAAAATTATTTCAATAGTTGCAGAAAAGGCATTTGACAATGATCAAAACAGATTTAGAATATTAAGAACAGAAAGAAATTTTTCTAAACCTGCTATAGTTTATTTAAAAAACACCTACAGTAAACATACTTAGTGGAGAAACTTTAGATATATTCCTTTTAATATATGAAGAGAGGGCAATCTGATGTTCATTATCATCACTACTATTTAACTTTTGAATTCTAGATCCTGGCCAATGATACAAGAAAAGAAAAAGAAATAAAGGAGTGATGAAATGCAAAAGGAAGTTATGAAACACCTACTATCTCTTATTATGCAGATAATGTGATGAACTACCAAGAAAAAATGATAAAATTAATAGATAAACTATCAGAATTAACAGAAGATGCCATAAAGCTATTCAGCGTAAGATTAACCTGTAGAAATCAAAAGAATTTTTCTATACCAGCAATAACCAGAAAGAAATACCATAAATAAAATACCAATCAAAATAGCAATAAAATTACAAATTTTGTAGGTATTAGCAAAAATCATAAAAATCTCTGTGGAGAATATAGATTTCATGAAGTACACAGAAATTATTATGAAGTAATTATAAGGTATTCTGTGCTCTTGAGTTGGTCAATTTACTACTATAAAAAGTCAATTTTAGGGGCATCTGGGTGGCTCAGTCGGTTAAGCGTCCAGCTTCTGCTCAGGTCATGATCTTGTGGTTTGTGAGTGCAAGCCCCACACCTGGCTCTGTGCTGACAGCTCAGAGCCTGGAGCCTGTTTCAGATTCTGTGTCTCCCTCTCTCTGCCCATCCCCCACTCACACTCTGTCTCTCTCTTAAAAATAAATAAACATTTTAAAAAAGTCAATTTACTCAAATTAATTTATAAATTCTTCATATCCCTAATCACTTTGGGTTCCCAAACTCAAGTTAGATTTTTTCATAAACTGAATAAACTGTTTATTTGTAATATAGGGGGGAAATATAGGTCTATACATAGGTAAGTCAACTTTGAAAAAGATGAATTAAGAAAGGGGACCTGTCTTATTAGTTATTAAAGCAATGAACTCATCTAAACAGAATAGGTAACTCAGGAACACATACATACACACATATGAACTTAATATCCTACACAGTTGGCAACCTAAATCATAAATAAATGAATCAATCAATTAAAAAATAAAGTCTCTACACAGACCAAATACATTAAAGATTATGAGGAATTAGATGAGGGTGGTAGAAATGAAAATGGTAAAAAGGAGTCATACTTGGGATATACTTTGGAGGCAACACCAATGACAGTTGTAGATGGACTGGATATTAGAGTTGGAAAGTGAAAAAATGACATACTAGTGAAGTAGAAATTGATGATGCAAGAGAGAAAGGATTTCTGTAGGAGGAAAATTCTTGAACTGGAAGAGCACCTTATTCTGAAAGTATCAGGGTTGATTTTTGATGGGAGGAATCTAAGCACAAAAAGTGGGTAGATTTTTCTCTCTTATAGTAGAGAGAAAGTAACAACAAAAACAGTGTAATTACATGAACTGATTCAAACACAAATAAGTAAAAATCTAAACAAATTATCTGAAAGGCCCAGAGACAAATATGAACTACCTTAATTTACAAGTACTTTCCTAGGTGGGAAAAAAGTAACCATAAGAACTTAAGAGGTAAAAATTATAACTCAGGCATAAAATGATAACAGAAAGGTATAATGTCTTCAAATTCCAAAATTTTATTTCTTAAAAATCCTACTTGATTAAAATTCAGCAAATATATGCCTACATGTGAAAACATCTGACTAGCAATATTTACAAACAGTTTTGTTAAAATTGGTATGTTTGTATAATTCATTTTTTGGTTTGTATTTGCTTGTATTTTATATTTTAAAACATCACTGATTAGTTTCTCATGAAGGAGAAAGATGGGGAAGAGAAGGTGGAGGAGAATAGATCTTACTGAAGGAGCCTCTCTCTAAATGTGACCAGTAAGGGCAGAATTGGAACTTACCAGTAAACCTTTTTGATCTCCACAGACTTTACAGAGCACAGAAGCAGCTCGCTTTTGCTCAGATAAATGATTATCAGGGATTGACCAATTGAGTGGTGACTGTGTTATTGTTTTGGAAGTGAGATTAGTTGAGTTCAAGCAAAGAATTTGGTTGACTAGATTTACTGTGGAGGCTAAGATTCTCAGACAGACCTGAGTAACATTGACAGGGAAAATTTTAGCTCGGTTAGCCCAGGGATGTTACAGCAATTTGGGTGTGCCTCCCCTGACTGATCATTTTAATTATGTGTCAGGGACAGGAGTGGAGGAGAAAGAAGATGTTGGAAAAGAAGCTACAGAGGAGATCTATAGTGATATGAGTTGTCAGGATTCCTAGTGGTAACCCCAGCTTTGTCAATAACTTACTGTGACACGGTGCACCCTAGAAATTTCCCTTAATCTGGGTCTAGAATTCTTATTTTTTTGTAGAAATACAAAAATTGTGTATACATAAAAAAATAAAAAGTGAAATCATTGTGTGGTGGCTAGCAGCTGTATGGTTTCATTTTATTTGATTTTTTATCAAAAAAAAATTTTTTTTTTTTTACCACAGAGCACTTTTCTCAAACAAATATTAGCCTGTATTCCAATCTCCAAAATAGATACAAACAAGCAACTCTAGTTGAGTTAGGGAAACTACAGGTATCAGAAAGGACATGAGTAGGAAATAAAAGAAGGAAAGAAAAAACAAAGAAAAGGAATCAGATGCCTGCTAACACATGTTAAACCTTGTACTTGGCTTTTTAAACTTAGTTTCTCATTTGGTCCACATTCCACTTCACAGATGAAAAAACTGAGACGCAGAGACACATAAATTGTCCAAGTGACATAGACAATAAATAAGAGTTCTGAGATTTGAACTTAGTTCTAATAGTTCCATGAAGGCTCTTGGTGAAGCCGAGACAGGACAGGAGGAATGAGAAATGGCTATGGAAGGCAGACATCACACTCACTTACTCCACCTCTTAGCGTCTGTCAGTGCCCAAAATGTTTTCTGAGAGTTAGGTCATGGGTTGGGCATAGGGACAAGCTGTACCAGATAGTTAGCCCACCCCTGGACTAAGCCATGTTCCCTCCCTTCCTAAGTAGTTGGCTTCACAACAGGTATGACCTAGTAATTAGGAAATAAACAAATAGTTTTAAATAGTCAAACATAATCTTGAAAGTAAATATGACAAGTTGACTTCAAATAATCTCACCGTTTCTGGGGCAGCGGCCTGAGTGGCTCTTGTTAAATGCCTAGCCCTCTTCTGGGATTTTGCTTGTTTTTCCCTGGAAGAGAGCAAGGAAGAGCATAGCTTGCTTAGATATGTTTTCCCAATTTGGGGGATAATAGCATACATGTCAAACTTAATTTTGACTCTTACTCTGAGCTCAATCAGGTATATCGGAAGTGAGGTACACGCAGAAATGAGGCAAGGTACCATAAATGTCTCCTCAGTACTGAAAAATATCTCAGATATGGTTCCACAGAAGGCAAGAATCTTTACCTTTAACTGCATAATGACTACTCCCCCACCCCTTTCAGTGCTTTCAACATCTAGGTGGTCACCAACTCTAAAAGCCATCTCTGCCATTGTTGGAATAGTCTCTTTGAAAGACCATGTTCACACTGAACCAAAATCTGTCTGTTTGTTTCTGGTTCTACACTCTAAGGTCCCACAGAGAAAATTCAGAAATTTGAGGATGGCTTTTATGCCTTGCACAGTTTCCTTTCCAGATTAAGAAACCGAGTTTATTCCGACACAATTTAAGTAAGTGATAAAAATAATAATTGAGTGAATGACTTCAAAGAGATAAACTGCCTTGTATGTCTCAAGGCATTCTACTTTTGTTTTAAATTATTTTTCAGTAAATGTACTAGGTTCATAGTTTCAGTCTCCTGTCAAGACAATCCTATGTAACAAGGAGGAACCTTTGTAGTAACTAATACATCTGCTGGTTTACATTCAGGTTTCAAGAGAATAATTTGCCATAGGTCTCCCCCCACCCCCACCTAAATCTTGATCTTTTTCCTTCATCTTCCCACAGTTTCTTCACTAGCAGCAGCATGTGTGATCATGGCTTCATTATCCCAATATTATTGACTATGTCAAATTAAATCCCCTGAGATTTAATTAGCATTTAAAAAGCTAATTATAACATAATTATCTTAAATGGATCAGCTTAGTGTTGGCTTAGTATCAGTGTTGAAGTTTTGATGGTGGTCAGAAATTAAAGATGACCTCCCTATTCAAAAACAAAATAGAACTCTTTGATTTGAGGATTTTCTATTGATAACAAGCCTTCTTCCACCTTTGGGTGTCATCAAAGAGAAGGAAGTCAAGTTAAGAAGCATTACATAGATGTTGGTAAACTTTCAGGACACTCACCCTTTCTGAGCTGCCGGGATGTAGAAAATAAAATTAATTCTTTAGACCTTCTCATCCTAGTGTAATCCTAGGTGTCTACAGACACTGGCAGCTCACAGGGTCAGGGTGCAAGATGCGTCCTGCTTAAAGCCTTCTACTGTTTGGCTGCCATAAGGAGAGCTTGGCATCATTCCCAGGGTGGGGGGGGGGGCGGTGGTGGTGGTGACTTTTCTCAGTCCTGAGGGTACCACAGAGTCAGAGCTTAACACAACTAAGAATTCTTTTTTCCCAGAGTCAGGAAACTCAAATTGGAACTATATCCTCAAAAGACTATTAAGTGCTACATAAGGTATTAACCCTCTACCCTCTGGAATGTTTTAGAATACCATTTGAGCGATTTAAAAATCTTTCCAGGAGGCACCTGGGTAGCTGAGTCAGTTAAGGGTCCAACTCTTGATTTCAGCTCAGGTCATGATCTCGAGGTTACTGAGATCAAGCTCCATGCAGGGCTCTGTGCTAACAGTATGGAGCCTGATTGGGACTCTCTCTCCCTCTTTCTCTGCCCCTCTTCTGCTCCCTAGCGTGCTCTCTCTCTCTCTCTCTCTCTCAATAAATAAATAAATAAATAAATAAATATAAGTTAAAAAAAAAATCTTTCCAGGTAGGAGGTACTTATCCAACTTCTGCTAAGCATTTTTATTTAACCATTTGGATTTAGAAAAGTACATTTGATGGGATATAAAAAGAATACATTTACTATTTCAGAGAATAGCTGGTAACTCAAACACTCAAAAGAACGAGAACTTTTACTCACAGTATCATTTTGCATGTGGCACACCTGCTGGTGAATGCTATTCCATCTGGGCTTTGAAAAAGTTTTTTATCTTGGGAACAAAATAATTTTCCATTTTTCATCAATGCCCGATATTCATTGCATGTTTCCTAAGGAAAAGATTTAAAGAACTGTGTTTACTGAAGCTCATAAAACCAAGGCTTTACCTTCTAAGAACTTCCTTGAGCAATATTATTTAATGACCACTACCTGCTTTCTATCGAATCCAATCACTCAATTGACACAAATAACATGAATTCAAATAATGACTGGATTGTCCCTTGGGGATTGAAAATCCACTTAATAAGCATTCATCTAAAACAATGAGTAAAATGGAAAGACCTGACCTCATATTCCAGGGCTGTCATTCCCAAGCCCAACAGCCTTCTCAAATTAAGTTCTCAATGGCTAACTTACCCTATCTGTAAAAACAGGATATAATTTCATACGTTTCATATGTCTTGTGAACATTAAATATTATAAGTATGTGAAACATTCAAAGGTGCTTGATACATAGTAAATAATCAATAATCACATTCCTCTCCCCTCTTCCTCCTCCTTTATTATTATTGTTGCTATTATTATTATTATTGGAATATGATGCATGTAAGATACCCAGCACACAGTAGGTCGATAATAATTGCTATCAAAAGGAACATGAAAAGACTACTGAAAAGGTTAATTCAATATATTTCATGGAAGGCTTTCTGTATGTTACTATTTTCTAGGAACTTAAAATCAATGGTGCATTTGCACTATCTCATACAGTACTAATTTAATATGTCATACTTGCTATCAGTTTAGAAAATCCACTAGGTATTTTGAGCAAGCCTTTAGAATGTAAGTTCTGTGGGGTTTTTATTTTGTTTTGATTTTGCCAAAAAAAATACTGCCTCAACATGTTTACATAAGAAAAAAAATTAAATGATGCTTTTGTGTCCAACTCTGACAAATACAACCTCTTCAAAAGAAGTGATCATAGAATTCTGTCCGGCCTCCTATATCTTTATAATAATCATTCAATCAGTTAACAAAAAGTCATTACAATATTAATATACTTTGCTAAGTGCCATGTATATAGCTAGGTGCATGGGTAGAGCAATGAGGCAGGAGCATCCTTGCCTGAATTGTGCTTACCATCTAATGGATACTAATGGATAATGATGTACTTCACCTAGCTTCTTTAACATGGGAGGCAGTTGGTAGCACTAGCAGAATAATTAATGGAGAAGAGGAATAAATAAATAATATCAGAGACAAGCCCTGGGAAATTTTGCTAATGGTGACCTACTAAAATACTTCAGTAAATGATTATCACCACCCAGTGATGTTATCTGAGTAGCACAGTAGTAATTTCTGGCAACTGACTGATGACTGGGCTGCTTGAGCTCTGTATAGTCTCTGATTCTATAGTATCTTTTTTTTTTTTAAGTTTATTTATTTATTTTGAGAGAGAGAGAGAGAGAGAGAGTGTGTGTGTGTGCATGAGCAGGGGAGGGGCAGAGGGAGAGGGAGACAGAACCCCAAGCAGGCTCTGTGAGCCTCATGAACTGTGAGATCATGACCTGAGCTGAAACCAAGAGTCTGACGCTTAACCAACTAAGCCACCCAGGAGCCTCTGATTCTACAGTATCTTATGCCAACATGGAAAGTTACTGCTTAGCTTGCCAGACATAACTGATTCTAAAAATGCAAAATTCTAGATGCAACTTTGTCATAGAGAGAAGAGCTTGGTATTTTTTGTGATAGAAACATATCCCTTGTGAGTTAAGATAGAACTCAATGCTGTTTTTCTGAGTTGTGAAATAATCCAATGGATTCTCTTGGCAAACAGAACAAAGGCCATAAAAATTAAAAGCAGGAGGTGGGTTTTTCCCTGGAAAAAACAGCCTTTGGCTTGTTTTCATTTTGTTTTGTTTTGCTATTGTTGTTGTTCATGTCTTCTCCACATGTCTCAGAAAAACTAAAGCCCTCCAGGGCCAAGCTCTTTCCTTTACTGGCTCTGACATAGCTCATTGTCTTCTACTGTCTCTCCTCCAACATCATAATACAATCCACCAGGAGCTGGCATCACCTCCATTCTGTGTTAGGGCACTAACAAGGTGCTTTTGACTATAATAACCCTTCTGTGATAACAAATTTAAATGTATGGTAAAGATCCTTGCAGATGACTACAGTCATTTTCTGTGCTGTTCCGGGTCATGTTTATAACATTCAACATGCTTTTCTGGAGCTGTCAAGAACTCAAGCTACTGAATTTGGAAAATAAAAATTCCAGGACCATAAGAAACATTAAATCAATACTTCTCATTTCTGACAAAATATACAAAGATTGCTATCAGAAATATTTCCAGAGACATAATTATTTCTTTGTGTTCTTCTTGCCTATGCCAACATACAGGGTGGCTAAATTTATTTTTAAAAGAAATAGAGTTTGTACAAAGTCCCAGTTGCAAAATTGCCTGGATGGCTCAGTCGGTTAAGCGTCCGACTTCAGCTCAGGTCATGATCTCGCAGTTAGTGGGTTTGAGCCCCGCATCCAGCTCTGTGTTGACAGCTCAGAGCCTGGAGCCTGCTTCAGATTCTGTGTCTCCCTCTCTCTCTGCCCTTCCCCTGCTCATGCTCTGTCTCTCTCTCTCTCTCCTTCAAAAATAAAAACATTTAAAAATTTTTAAAAAAATAGAAATATCTATCAGAAATCACCACCCATTATCATAGAGTCTGAAAAAGCAAATTATGGCTTCATGCACAGTGATATTTATACAATACTCTTCTTTTTGCCAGTATAAAACATGCAAGTGAGCATGCTCTCTGACTCCTTCAAATCCAAGTTTTTCTACTCTACTCTACTACCCTACTTATTCCATAGAGGTTTCTGAGCCTCTCCTCAGACAGCAAACTTAGATGAAATAATAGAGACTATGGTGAAATTTTCTACCGGGGGTGCCTGGGTGGCTTAGTCAGTTAAGTGTCTCATTCTTGATTTTGGCTCAGGTCATGACGTCACGGTTGGTGAGGCAGAGCCCTGAGTCAGGCTTTGGACTTCAGATCTTTGTTTTAATGTTGTCTTTTTAGAGAAAACTTCTTGACTATCCTAAGAAGAACTGATACTACCTCCATCCCCAGAAATTCCTACCTTCCATCCTACTTCATTTTTCTTGTGACACTAATCATTATTTAATGTGCTATACATTTTATTAATTGACTCATTAACTTGTCTGTTTTTCTCCACTAAGATGCAAGTTCCACAAGGGCCGGGTTCCTGTCTGTTTCCTTACTTTCCAATATCTCCAACATCTCAAACAGGGTCTGACAAATGGTAGATGCTGAGTAAATATTAACTGAATGAAATACATACACTGACATACATATACAAATATATACTAGGTACAGACAACCCCTTTATACGCAATAATCACAAGAGCACTCACTTCAGCTTTCTATGTATGTTGTTACTTTTTCAGGTGTTAAACTGAACAATACTAATTCACTGGTATGTTTATGGAATTTTTTTAAAGTTTATTTATTTGGAGAGAGACAGAGAGAAGACGTGGGGGGGGGTGGGCAGGGTGGCGGCACGCAGAGAGACAATCGCAAGCAGGCTCTGTGCTGTGAACACAGACCTCAACCTGGGGCTCGAACTCACAAACTGTGAGATCATGACCTGAGCCGAAACCAGCAGTCAGAAGCTTACCAACTGAGCCAACCAGGTGCCCCTGTTTATAGAATTTTGAAGCACTCCTTTAGCATGGTAGATTGCCTCTTGCAGACATCCATCATCATTTGTACATTGATATGCGTGTCTGTGTGTGTGTGTGTGTGTGTGTGCGTCTGTATGATTCATGTCTTCCTTCATAAAGACTTGTTTCTGTTTTCAACAAAAGCTATTAGTACCTATCAGTATAATATGTCTGTATTATTAACGTGAAGGTGTTGGCCACAGATCATTTTTCTTTAGAGATCTTGGAATGGATTCAATGAACAGAAAAAGCAGGACTAACCTGATTTTCACCCTCACTGGCAGCATCTGGGACAAAAATATAGAAACCAAAGTTAAGGGAATGTAAACTATTCAATAAACAAACAATTCACTCAGTGCAGTGTCTTGCTTATTTTAATGGCAATATGTTGTAAAACCACAAATTGTTTTTGAACACATTAAAATTTACGATGGCAAATAAAATGAAGGCACTGCACCAAGAAATCAGCACGTACACTCACAGAGGTCCAGTCACTCATAAAAGTCTAAATTACTTTGGAAAATAATACTCATATACTTTCTTATCCCCTCAAAATATCTGATTTCAAAAAGATCCTTTCACAGAAAAGTATGAGAGACCTCTCTTAAAATTATAATGTAACAAATACCAAGTATATCACAGCAATTATAATTTAAAAGTATAGTGTAGCGTAAAGTTTATATCATATATACACATAAAATTAAATTTTCTGAATTCTGGCAACTCTGCCTCCTTATTACAGCTACAAGAATTAGAGATTTGACAAAAATTAAGAATAATTAAAATCCCAGGCTATTATACTCTCATTAACAGACTCCAGCGCCCCCCTTTTTTAATGTTTATTTTTTGAAAGAGTCCGAGGGGGAGCGGGGGAGGGGCAGAGAGAGAGGGAGACACAGAATCTGAAGCAGGCTCCAGGCTCTGAGCTGTCAGCACAGAGCCGGGTGGGAGGCTTGAATCCACAGACAGCAAGATCATGACCTGAGCCAAAGTAGGTTGCTTACCCAACTGAGACACCCAGGCGCCCCAACAGACTCCCTTTTGTACCTACACACTTATTTTAGGAAAGTGGCATCATTTATGTATAATAATCTCCAGACTCTTCATCTCTGAGATTTTCTTTTAAAAAATGCAAATGCTTCAGAGAAGATTGAGCCTAGGTAATTCATGTTTCCTTCAAATTCAAATAGCAAGTGCAAAAACTTACCTTTCACTTATTATAAAAGTCTCTTACCCTTTAGGAGAGATGCTCTCAGTCCATTTAGGATTTGGTAATACAAAAATAAAATATACTAGAAGGCACTGCTACTTTAAAATAGGAATAGATGATTGAATTTGATTTTTAATTGTTTATATATAGTACTATATATATATATATATATATGAAATATACATCTACATTTTAAATATCTACTACATACATAATTCCTATCAGTATGAATTGATGTAGTTGGTTACGGGAAGATGAAGAAGAATCTATTAGCTTTTCAGAACTAATAAACAATTAATAGAAGGATTTCTCATTGGTAAAAATTCAGATTATGTCAAACTATTTGCCATTTCTAAAGATAACAACATAGTTATTTATTAAGCCACATATGTAATCCTTCAAAACTCTGTCTGGCAAGATATTTCAAGATTATACATACACACATACATATATACATACAAACACACATTTCAGGAGTAGGGGGAGGGAGACAAGTCCCTGCCTAGGGCTTTACCATGTGTGGCAAGAGGCTTAGATTACATGCAAATTGCTCACCTTGTATAAGGCAAAGAGCCAGGGTCAGAAGCATTGGCACTGTGGCTATCTTCATGTTGAAGATGATGTAAGTTGGTTACAACTCTGCTCCGTGCATTGCTCACCAGCTGGTGCTCTAAGACTGAACCCGTGGAGATGCAGCCTACTTTTTATATATACTGGCAAATACTGGTGACACCCACAACAACAAGCAACATTATAAAACCAGTTGTTCAAGGTCGTGCTAGACTTAATACACCACATCAATTTAGTTTCCATCCTTTAGCATCCTGTCAAGGGAGCAGATTTGAACCAATAATGTTTATTTCTACAGTTCTAATATGTTTTCATGATACCTCCCCCAAAAAGCGATAGATTGAATCCAAGAATGTCATTAAAGTTTAATACTCCACGGTTATTAGTATCTAAGAACTGAATTCTTCACCAAGACCAGACACATTACTTTTCAGACAAACATGTTTCTAACTGGGCTCCCTTCATAAGTGGGAGGGGAGGGAAAAAGACAGATGGATTACCCTACTAGTCAGAGACTTACAGATTCCCACATCTGGAGAAAGTTGCCTGTAGTGAGAGAAGCTGTTGCTTCCATCCGCAGATGTTTTGAAGTGTCTCAATTCAGTGCCATGGACTCATGTACAAGTTAGAATTAACAACCCACAGAGCTAACCCAGCAAGATTCTAACACTGAGTACATGGGAAAGCTGAAATTCAGAAAAGGAACACTGACTTTCCCCAGAACACACAGTTTAGAAGGAAGACTCAAGGGTGGTACTTGAAGAAGACCACAAGTTCAACACTTTTTTCAACTTTTTTCATGGCTTCCATCACGCATTAGTAAAGGCAGAAACTGTGTGAAATCAAAGCTTGCAAACAACTACTTTTAAAAATTCTCAACCTGAAGGACATTTTACATTCTAAGGTCTCACTGTTTGGTCTAACCAAACATCGTAATCATAAACATTAGAGTCTCCAGCTTTAAGTTTCCACAACCCATCACTCCCCAAATGACTGTTTTAAAAACTTGTCTCAACCAATTTTCTCCTAAATTTAGTTTACTCCTATGTTGACTCATTATTTAGTCTCCCAAGGAGGAAAGAAAGAATAAAGTATTTAAAAATACCAATATATCAATGTAACATTTTTCTAGAGATAGTATCTTCTCCTTAGTTCCTTCTTCCATTTTACAAGTAATGCCTTTTGTCTACCTGCTTACTCTACTCCAGTAGCTCAAGAAAGCACCTGAAAAATTATGTAAAAATGGTTGAAGCCAGAGCCCAACGGTTTGATTCCAGTACTCCAAAGGGTCTCTACATTCATAGAGGGAAAGTTTTAAACTTTATGGGATCAAAACCCTTTTAAAGGTTCTTCCAGAAAACTGATCTAAGGCTAGCCAATTTGAGAATGATGTCAATATTCTGGATACCATCAAAGCCAGAGTATTTCCTTTTCTTTTTTTTTTAATGAAATAACTTATTTCCTATAAAAGTATAATCATTGGTTTCAAGGTCTGTGCTTTGTTTCTTCCAATAGTTTGGTAAAATGAGTGTCTACGGAAAGCAAATTCAAACTGCATTACTGTTATAGATTAGAAAATTGATATCCATCATGGCGTAATCGAAAGAGAATGGAATAGAGAGTCAGGAAATTTGTTTCTATTCCTGTCTTTGCAACCTCACAGCGTAATGGAAATGAACTTGGCTTTGACGTATGGTAGACGTGGGTCCAAATCTTGACTCATCAGTTACTAGCTATGTTGCCTTGGGCAAATCACTTATTTTCTCTCGGCCTCAGTTTCCCAATATGCAAAACAGGGGTAATAAAATTGCAGTATACAATTGTTGTAAGAGTTAGAGGAAATTCTTGTGTGTGTGTGTGTGTGTTAGGCTTAGAATAATTTTGAGTATAGTGATAAGTCTTATAGTTAATTATAGTTGGTTTTGCATTTTTATGTTATTATAATGGTATAGGTGTATTAGTTAATGTCAAAGATCCCAAGAAAAGTCAATATCACTTGGACATGGACCTCAACAACAGATTTAAGTTTACTCATCATGGAATAACACCCCAACACGTTCTGAACTAAGATTAAAAAGTCAAGATATAAGTTCTCCTTTTCATTTTATTATATTCTCTCTTTCTTTTTTTTAAGTTTTATTTTAGACAGAGGAAGCGTGCACACATGCGCAAGTTCCAGCAGGGGAAGGACAGAGGAAAGAGAGAGAGAACCTTAAGTAGGCTCCACACTTGGTGTGCGAGCCTGACATGGGGCTCGATTCCACAACCCTGGGATCATGACCTGAGCTGAAATCAAGAGTTGGACCTTCAACCAACCGAGCCACCCAGGCATCCCCATTTTATTATGCCCTAAACCACAATACCTAAAACAAATCAGACCATTTGCTGTTTAAAACTTGTCAAAGTCATTGCAAGATTTCAGTCACCATTGATTCCTTAGCTTTTTCTGTACAAGTATCTTCTAAATATTGACACACCAGTACCGATTTTTTATTTTTTATCTGCTCTGTCAATTCATATGAAATGGGACCCAACAATACACTCTATTACTGGTGATAAGGAAGTTTAATGCCTTAAAGTAGAATTGGTGACTGTGTAATATGCTCCAATGAACCCCAAACCTAGCCCAAATGGATAGTATTCCCAGGAGTGGAAGTGGTGTGAAGGCAGAACAAAAGAACCAAAAAATTATTGCATCTCCAAAGAATCTCTGCTATGAGGAAAGGTTGAGGAGTTGGTTTCCTTCTTACTGGAAAAGTGCTCCTCAATGACACCCAGTACGTCTGAAATGATGAATAAGAAGTTTGGAATGGATAGCCTCTTCTATGAGGAGAGGGAGCCAAAAGAAGATTCAGTGAGCACTCCCAATATTGGAAGGAAGACCAGTTGCCTCTTGACATCAGGGCTTTTTCTCCATTTCATTTCAGGAATGTTCTAAATCCAGAGGTGATTCATCACATACTCTGTTAGTTACTCCATGTTTCTGACAACCACAACATTTGAATTCAAATGAATGGGATTGAAGTTTTAGAAAAATGGGGTTTGGGTTATGAGAGTACTTTTGTGTGTGAGTGTGGTTCTGAAAACTGTTTTTCTTTACTGTTATTTTACAATGTACCATGAAAACTTCTTCCATGCACATGAGTGAAAATGTCCTACTGACAGAGAACACTGCAGTTGGATCAAAAGGCTGGCAACAAGAGTGCCAGCTAAAGCAAGGTATCAGCTAAAGGTTAAAGCTAAAGTTTAGCTAATGCTAAAGCAAAGTATCAGCTGAAGGTTAAAGCACATAGCATGGCAAATGCCTGCCAGGGAAAGCAGAGTCGGCAATATTTTCATCAGAGAAATCAGAATTTAAGACCAAAGGCATTAGAGATATGGGATATCATGTAAGCCCACTTGGCCCCTACCTCCACCGTGACTTTCCTGACACCCATGGTCCCCTTGGCGAGAATGGATCCCGTACATCTCTTTGCATCCAATGTAAACCACCCATTTTCTGTTTTTTCCTTAGCTCTTCCTGAGCCCTTGACATATCTCCACGTTCTCTCATCATCTCCTCACACTGCCCCAGTGCCCTTTCTGTAAGTCCTCCTGATAATTCTTGGGGGAATCGTCTGTTCCCCTGTCCGTTTTTCTTTTTGCTTTCCTGGGCGTGTCATCTTCAGCCAGGCGTTTTTCCGCATCCCACAGCTCACTCTCAGGATTTGCCTGGGATTCTGGCTTGCTCTCACACTGCGGCCTTCCCTCATTCTCGGACTTGCCCGGCTTTTCTTGCTTTTCCTCATCTTCTGGTTGTCCCTCATCATCTGGCTGTCTCCCATTCTGGAACCTTCCCTCATGCCCTGGCTTCCCCCTCCACTTCCAGCTTCTCTTCCTCATCGGATTTCCCTTCATCTTCCCCCCTCCCCCCGCCCCCCCCCCCCCCCCGCCAGCGTTCAAGGAGCAGGTTCTGCGCAGGTGCAGGGACGCACCAGCAAGGCAGGCAGGGAGCGTGCGTACTTTTCCTTAAATTCCAAATTCCATCTTTTTTTTTTTCTTCACTCTTTCAATTATTCATGAAACATGTAGAACCTTTTTTCTTCTCATGAAGAAGGAACGAAGCTAGAGTACAAGAAGTATAAACTTTACAGTTCAAAACAGGTATCAAGTGGTCCAGAATCTGAATTCACGTCAAGGATATTGACACACAGGAAAGAGATGAGAAAACTATAAAAGCAAACGAGATTTTGTAGACCAGTAGTGTTGCTAAAGGCCAAATTTATTTCCTAAATACGAAGTTATCAGACTGTGGTTCAAATCTTCTTTTTCTATGTAGAGATATCCTTGATGATGACCATAGTTTAATAAATAACTATAGTCTCTTAAGATAAAATCACTTTCTGCATTTTCAAAACAATCTGCCATTATTAGCTGTCTTGATTTGTTTATGCAATCACGTGAGGTAGCAAAGTACGTGTTATTCTTTTCTTACCTGCCCCAGATGGTAGCATGAATGAACCCCAGATCAGGAACTAGCTTGGAAAGTAATCCCAGCCTTGCCTCTTGCTCACCTTATACACCCGATAAAGCTCTCCCAGAGCCTTTTAGGGAGTTCAAAGAGAATCTAGACATTATAATGCTGTAAACTAGGGACAGCGTGCTACTGATCATTTAGTTCTTCTCATGCCTGCTCTCACACACTCATACAATTGCACACATACACACACAAAACCATTCACCCATAATGGCTTGGGCAAAATAAATGTGTTGTGATCATGACTGTAAAGTATATACCCTAATAGATCTTAGAAGATGAAGTAATTTACTTCTTATTTTCTTATCCTTAATTTCCTTTCCTATAATTCTCATATTTTTCCCCATTAACAGGTCTGTATTCTCTTTTTTGAAAGACGCTAACTGGAAAACAGCCTTCACTCACCTTCTTATCTTGCACTGTTCCATTAACAGCTAACTTCACTCCCTCTCTGGAAATTCCCCTCTGTTTGTCCACAAAGCCTTAGAAACTATAGATAAGCATCTCATTTTATCTAAGAACAAGATGGGATGGGCACTGTTTGATCACAGACCCTACTATTTATAGATATTGTTGCTTTTATTAGATTAGGATTAAGAAAACAGGAAAGTTTCAATACCTAATTTTTAACTGGATTAACTTTTACATACTGGGTTATATTTGTTCTAAAATACAATATCTCTATAGTTGATGCTACTAGAACCACTGCTCCATGACTCCACACTGTCCATCACCTGGAAATTCAGTACATTCTGGAGTCTCCTAGGAGTCATTCTGACTCTACAAAACAGAAGTTTGTGTAGCTATGGTCCTTGGGAAAAAATCACAGTGAATTACTTTGAACTAGCTAGTATAATGAATTTTGTTGAAAGAATATTGTGTATTTAAAAAAATTTTTTTTTCAACGTTTATTTATTTTTGGGACAGAGAGAGACAGAGCATGAACGGGGGAGGGGCAGAGAGAGAGGGAGACACAGAATCGGAAACAGGCTCCAGGCTCTGAGCCATCAGCCCAGAGCCCGACGCGGGGCTCGAACTCCCGGACCGCGAGATCCTGACCTGGCTGAAGTCGGACGCTTAACCGACTGCGCCACCCAGGCGCCCCAGGATATTGTGTATTTTATATGTGAAATATTTATGTGTCTATGTGTACAGTAAGCAAGAACAAAATTGCTATATTTATAAGTAAAATTTTGAAAAGATAATCTGTGTTTTTGATTTATATATCTGTATAAAATTATTTGCAAAGAAATATAAAATTTGCTAGCTTTTTTTAATAAAAATTTTTTTGATGTTTATTTATTTTTGAGGCAGAGAGAGACAGAGCATGAGCGGGGGAGGGGCGGAAAGAGAGGGAGACACAGAATCCGAGGCAGGCTCCAGGCTCTGAGATGTCAGCACAGAGCCAGATGAGGGATGTGAACTCGTCAACCAGGAGATCATGACCTGAGCCGAAGCCAGCTGCTCAACCGACTGAGCCACCCAGGCGCCCCTAACTTGCTAGCATTTATTGTGTACTAACTGACAGGTATAACAGAAAACCTAAAAGGAAACTATTTTGTTCTGTTTTTACAGGTAAAGAAATTGAGGTTTGGTAAAATTCTGTAACTTTCCCAAGGTCGTACAGCCTATAAGAAGTAGTTTTTACATTGCAAGTAAAGGCAGTCAAACTCCAAAGCCCATGCTCTTAAATATCGCACTGTAGAGACCATGTTACCTACACCTGTAATTAACTTATCTCAGACACTCACTGTTATGGTCTCAGTTGTGTCTCTCCAAAATTCATATATGAAGCCTTAACACCCAATACCTCAGAATATGACTGCATTTGGAGATAGGTCCTTTAAAGAGGTGATTAAGTTAAAATAAGGCCATTAGGGTTGGGCCCTGACCCAAACTGACCATTGTCCTTATAAGAAGAGATTTGGACACGCAGGGACACACCAGCGAAGCATGCGCACAGTGACTTACACCAAGCACCTGGCTTGTAGGTGGTTAAGCTGAGAGTCATATCTAGGTCTTAAGACTTGAAAAATTTCATTCAATCAAGTAATACATTGATTGTGTCATGTGACAATCTTTATTCATTAGACAGAAAAAAGCAATAAAGGGATGAATAGTAAGCTTGAAATCAGAGAGTTCTAGGGTATAGGACCAAATGATTTAAAAAGTTAAAAATGTGAGTCCAGAGTGAGGTGCTATGGTATTCCAGCAGATTGCATAGTACTCCCACATGAATACAACAAATATTGACTAAATGCCTACGTTTGCCTGGCACTGTGTGAGAGGCTAGTGTTAGATTTGTGAATAAAAAGTCATTACCTCTATCTTTAAGAGGTTATGGTCTAGTGGAAGTGGTGGAAAACAATCATACAAATCATTGTTCAGTCAAATCTGTGAAAGTGTTTTTTAAAAAAATGTCCATGGAGTAAAGCTAGTATATTAGCACAGGTATTTAGCCTCTGAAGGGGGATTCCCTGATGAAATCAGGCTCAATTTAAAAAAATGATCTGGGATTATAGGTATTTAAAATCACCTACCTGAAAAATTCACACAATCAGAATGCATCATTCCTTAAATAATTATGAGAGCCTAAGTTTTGCTCTGGTAATTTCTTTTATCTGATATTTTCAGTTTTTACTGTATCACTAGTTAGTTATCTAACAGTTAGGCAGGAGTTGAAATTAAAATTGAATGTGAAAGTGATTTTAAATCTAGTGGGTTTTTGGTTTATTTTGAGAGATATCTCCCAGGTGATATTAATGCGTTTCAAATCCTCACTAAAAAACTAATCTAGTTAAGAAAATATTTGTCCTTAAAAGTAATTTTAATATTTCTGAGTGAGGAGCTGTAAGTGGTGGACATTTATTTGCCAACCACAAGAACACTCTAGGAAGATGCAATAACTAGCTTTAGTCTATAGTATAAGATAGCAGTTATTTTTTCTCTCACTCTTAGAATATACTATTTATGCTTCTGGGAGAAGTGTTTTGTTTTGTTTTTAATTTTTTTTAATGTTTATCTTTGAAAGAGTAAGAGACAGCATGAGCAGGGGAATGGGAAAGAGAGGGAGACACAGAACCCAAAGCAGAGGAGGGGCAGAGAGAGGGAGACACAGAAGCAGAAGCAGGCTCCAGGCTCTGAGCTGTCAGAACATAGCCCAATGCGGGGCTCAAACCCACGAACCATGAGATCGTGACCTGAGCCAAAGTCAGATGCTTAACTAACTGAGCCACCTAGGTTCCCCCGGGAGAAGTGTTTTTAAAGTGTACAGGAGGGGCGCCTGGGTGGCGCAGTCGGTTAAGCGTCCGACTTCAGCCAGGTCACGATCTCACGGTCCGTGAGTTCGAGCCCCGCGTCAGGCTCTGGGCTGATGGCTCAGAGCCTGGAGCCTGTTTCTGATTCTGTGTCTCCCTCTCTCTCTGCCCCTCCCCTGTTCATGCTCTGTGTCTCTCTGTCCCAAAAATAAATAAACGTTGAAAAAAAAAAAGTGTACAGGAAATTATTTAAGAACTCTATGCAGTTACTAGCATTAATAAAGGTATTCTTCTTATTATTATACTGTACTTATATGTAAATTTTATTCCAGAATAATAATACTCATAGAATACTGTATAGTACAATACCAATTTGTACACAGTATAAATATGTGTACGCTGTTTATATTTTATATATTTGATCCTCATATTAACCCTTTAAAGTAAGTAGATAATTTGTTATTTCCATTTCATGGTTGGTAAAACTGAAAATCAGCATAATTGAATGATTTTTCCTCAAATCTATTAGCCAAAGAGTTGGCAAAGGAATTCATGTCTCTTGACTTTTATTCTGATATGTTTTTTTTTCACTCTCATATTTGATAGATCTAAACACTAATTCAATGATATTAGGAAAGAAAAGAAGGAGAGGGGTGCCTGGCTGGCTGGGTCGGTAGAGCATGCAACTCTTGACCTCGGGGTCATGATTTTGAGCCCCACGTTGGGCACATAGATTACTTAAAGAGAAAAAGAAAATTAAAAAAAGAAAAAGAAAAAGAGGAGAAAATGTTGAAAGAGTACGAAAGGGTGTTTTAAAATACATATTCTCATTTGGGCCTCATTACTAACCTGGTGAGTAGGTTAGACATATAATATTGTTAGTATCCCCATTTTACAGAAATTTAGAGAGATACAAGAAATTTCTCAAAGGCAGTAAATGGTTAAAGTTGGAATCAGACAGGAATTTAATGAATCAAGATTCTATTGTCTTTTCTCAATGACCTTTGGGTCTCCTAACAATGTAAAAGATGCTTAAAGATATACTTTTCAAAATTTCATTAGGAGGCAAATTATGAGAAGGCTTTGAGAAGACAGGTGGGAAAAGGAAAATACCTGCTTTATATCCTGAAAAGAGAAACAGAAATTAGTATGTATGCTAAGGAGTTCACTGGTTTGTTTTTAAATGATAAGTAAGATTTATGTTCTGGCGACAATGGAGTAGTAACAGGAAAAGGATATTTCTTCCTACCTGAAAAAAAAAAAAACAACAGAAAAACTACACAGTTTTCTGACATCGGACATCAGATAGTACAGATAGTGATCTCTGGGAGAGGGGACAAGTACAGAGTAAACAATACCTACATTGTTCACTGTCTATAGAGCATTTTCAGGCTGCTACACAGAGAGAGAAAACCCAGGCAGAGCCTAGCAGTTTCCCTAAATGCAGATACACAGCTGAGAGTTGGGGAGACCAAGGGAGTTAAAATTCACATGGCATGGGGTGCCTAGGTGGCTCAGTCATTGGAGTCTGACTCTTCATTTCAGCTCAGGTCATGATTCCAGGGTAATGGGATTCAGCCCTGCTTAGTGCTCTGCACTGAGAATGGAACTTAAGATTCTCCTTTTCTCCTTCTGCCCCTTCTGCCCCTGTGCCACCTGCTTATGTGTGTGCATACACTCTTTCTCTCTTTCTCTCTCTCAAGAAAAAGGAAAGAAAAGAAAAAAATCACACGGCATGAACTAAGAGAACTTCAAAGAAAGGTCTTCAGAGAGCTGCAGCAAATAATAGTCTTCAACTGAGAACTAAGAAGTAAATGTAATTGAGAAAGCTACTCAAGTCGAGGGGAAAAAAAATCATCCTACAGGGAACAATATACAGAACTTAAACAGGAGAGGAGATACCTTGTATTTCATCAGTAAAAGGGAAAAACCTTGTCATTCAGTTAGTGATCTGAGAACGGTATTGCTCTAGCAGTGGGGCAAAATTAACCCCAAAGGCTGCTTTGGTCCCATCCAAAAAAACTTAAAATCAAGACTTCAAAGTATCAAACTATTTCCAAGTAACTTAACTGTGTCTCAGAACAAAGCTCAAGAACAGAGTAATACAAAAATATTTATCACCCAACAGGGTAAAGACAATGACTAGTCTACAATAAAAACTTAACAAAGTAATAGGAAATAGAACCTGTAATGAGAAGAAACATCAATCGAAAGAAATGGACTGCTGGGGCGCCTGGGTAGCTCAGTCGGTTGACTTAGGCTCAGCTCGTGATCTCGCGTTCCGGGAGTTCGGCCCCACATCAGGCTCTGCGCTGACAGCTCGGAGCCTGGAGCCTGCTTCAGATTCTGTGTCTCCTTCTCTCTCTGCCCCTCCCCCACACGCGCTCTGTCTCTCTCCGCCTCTCAAAAAAAAATTTAAAAAAAAAATTAAAAAAAGAAAAAAAAGAAAGAAATGGAGTCCAGTCAAAATGAAGTAAAATGTTTTAGGATTTTCCTGAACCATCTCCTACAGGTGGAGCCTGACAATGTCTGGGTAGGGAAGATCAATTCTCCAAAGTGCACCATAGAAGACCAGTGATTTTTTGGAAATGTGTGACTTGCTGGCATTTTGAGGTCATGCAAACCATGATAAGAGTATCATCCATTTGACAGCATTGTTAAGCAGATTGAGATGATTCTGTGAAAAAGCCAAAGCCACTATTATATTGGTAAGTGTGAATTACATAGTGAAGACTACTTGAGAGTCAAAAGTACTTTAAACTTTGAAGTTAAGTGTTTGGCTTTGTACCAATGCTACTTGGATTCAGAAACTGGCTTTTGTGATATGTGGCCAGGGACAATTCACTGAAACTCCCTGTCTCAATTTCTTCACTGCTAAACTCAAAATTGTAATAGTGATGCCATGAAGATTACATGAGGTAATTCCTGTAAAGACTTCAGATGAGTCCTGGTGTATGGAGAGTACCAGTGTTAGATGTTATTAGAAAGGTCTTCTTGTTACCCTGTTGACAATATTGAATTAGAGATCACGGTGGGGAAATCCAATTCTTGGGCTTTGAAAGTATTGAATATTTTATGGAAAGTGCCAAAAACTGGGGCCTAATTTTATGGGTACAAACTAATAGCCTCCAGGGTAGAGGAGTCATTTCCTCATCATTGCCCCTTCCTTTGGACAGCTTATTGCACTCCAGGTGGTGAGGCCTTGGCAAGGAATTGGGTCACCCACAATGAACAATAGCCACACGTGGCTGGATGGACTGACAGGTCATTTGAAACATGAAAAAGTGACACCTTTTCAAATAGGTCAGAAAATGAAACAGCTCATTTTAAGCTCTTACATTTTCAAATATTTCCTCTTTTAAAAGAGAGGGAATATTTTATCAGCTCTCTGGGGATGGGGGTGGGGGGAATGCCTTTTCCTACCGTTATGAGTCCATCTTAGGCCTTTAACTCATTAGCAAGTTCATGAATACAGCCAAATAGTACTTAATGTGGAATGTGGGAATCTGCATTTTAATTCCAGTCCTCACTTTTAGCTGAAGTGAGACTGTGAACATGGATTAAATTTCTAAATTACTCATGAGGCAAGGCACATCGGAAAATTGACAAAAGGAACAAAATGAAGGTAGACTAATTAAATTTTACTAATCAAGTATATCAACCAATGTAATAAAAACATTGCCTTCAGACAGGATTTTTAAGATAGTAAAACTACTCTGTACAATACTATAAGGATACACATATATTATTATGCATTTGTTCCAACCCATAGAATCTACAACACCAAGAATGAACCCTAAAGTAAACTAGGGACTTTGGGTGATAATGATGTGTCAAGATGAGTCCATCAATTGTAATAAATGTACCTCTCTGGTGAGGATGTTGATAATGGGGGAAGCCATGCATGTATGGTGCAGGACATATATGGGAAATCTCTGTACCTTTCACACAGTTTTGCTGTGAATCTAAAACATCTCTAAAAAATAAGGCCTACTAAAAAAAGTTTTAAAAAATACAGTCTTCAAAGGCAACAATGCCTAGAACAGCATTCAGTAGATAGTAAATTACATGATGACCCTTTTGACTAAAATATCCTATCATTAAGTCACATAGGAAACAGCTGTGAAAAAAAGTGTAAGATTTGGAGTAAAAAAAAAAATGGGTCCCATAAGTTATCTGTGCAATTTTAAACCTATTTATTTACATCTCTTAGCCCATTTTCTCATTTAAAACATACACCTAATACTGCCATCTACAAATCAGTTTTGTCGTGAAGATAAAATTAAACAGTAAGAATGGAAGTATTCCATGAGCTATAAGGTGCTAAGCCTAAGCTCATTGCTGTTCTTGATCCATAATGGTATTATGTGCCTCAAGCTGCCTCAACTCATGTATTTATCAGCCACATTCACTTACAAGGCTGGCTCGTTACATCTCAAAATCTTAAAAAAAAAGGAGAGTGGGAAAGAAAGAGCTGACGCTCTTTTTTTTTGGCCCTTAGATTAATTAATATATGCAATTTTAATTAAAGTTCTTAAAAAATATGATTTGTCGTCATCTGGGTGTGGCTGCAATAGTAAGATGCCACTGCTGTGAGGGTGGCTGGTGGTGGCACCAGGCCAAATCCGTCGTGGGTGTGGAGACATCTAGAATAATAAAGTATCACTCCACCCAGTTGTCTGTCACCTAATTAACTGGTGTGCTCTGAAAACAACTCTTGGGAGTCACAGTAATCTCTCAAAGTTGTGATGCAATGGAAAATGGCAGCCTACTTATGGCGGAAATGCAGAATATCCTCTGACGTTTGTTTTCTGGGAAGAGAGTCAAATGGAGAGAACAATTCCCATGGAAGTTCACCCTTGACTCCTTGCCCACTTGAATTACATTTCTGAGCCCAGCAAAAAGTGCTTGCATAAGCAAAACTGCTAGAAAGAAAAAAAAAATGGATATTGCAAAATAGATGCCTTTGCCAGAGCACACTTTTTCCTTCCATTGCTCATAGAATTAAACAGTGAGGGTAGATATAGCATGGAGCCCTGTTAGAAAAGAAAAGAAAAAAAAAAAAAGAAGAGGGGAAACCTGTCAGGTTAGGCCTCAACAAGAAAATACACTCAGCCCTCTTGAGTGTCTAGTCTTTGTGAGAATTCAATAGCCAAAGAACTAGGTGAACATTTATGAATAGTCACAAACTTATAGTCTTTGAACTGGAACGGGTCTTGGTATATTCTAGTATTTTCAAATATCTTCATTTTATCTGTAAGGCCGATGAGGGGAAGCCATAAATTCAAGGACAAACAGCTGAGAACAGCAAAGCTGAAACTCATTCCACGTCTCCTGACTTCCAGCTCCATGTGCTTTCTCCCACACCTTTTCAATCACCTACTCATGCCTGATTTGGGGATTGACTCTTCTTCCACACCCTGTATTTTGGGGAATAAACTCAGACTCATCTATACATAGAATTTTATGTAATGGTTTGGACTCTAGGTTACATTTTATTAGCTTTATCTTAACTGGAGGCAATTTTGTCCCCCTTCTCCACACAACCCCGGGGACATTTAGCAATATCTGGAGATAGTTTTAGTTGTTACAATTAGGGATCTTCTATGGCACTGGTGGATAGTGGCCAAGGATGCTGTTAAACATGCTGTAATACACAGGAAAGCACTTCTGGCCCCAGAAAAGAGTTACCCAGTCCGAAATGCCAATAGAGATGTTCAGAAACCCTGCCTTATGCTTCCTAGCCTGAATTACCTTCAAAGTTTTATTAATTATCTTGGTGATGAGACAGTTATTTCTAGAACAAGGGATTCTGCTGTGACCCACAGAGGGTATAAGGGTACTGTTAGAAAAGCCAAGTATTTACTTTTTAATGATTTATTAGATTGGCCAGTTTCTCATCTCTGATTTTAAAAATTGTATCATCACCTGCCTGCAGAATGTATACACAAATCCAGAATCCATCTTGGCCAGAGATACACTTTTAAGAGAAGATGTAGAACCCTGGAGATTTTACTTTAGCCTTCTTTCTATCCTTTTCCTCCTTGTTTTGCAATCATTATTTTGTCATTAGCATCTCCATGGCTGAACTCCTCTGAGATCTAACTTCCAAGGACCTTCTTTGAATGGCTTCTTACCTTTGGTGGAACTTCACCAAGCTACCTAGGTATTCACAATTGGCCACATTCTAAAGGTTTATTTGTATTTCTGACTCTCTTCACTGTTGTAACCATGGCCTATCTCAAATTTCCACTCCAAAGACTGCTTTCCTAACTTCCTCTCTTCCTGTTCCTTTAGAACTTTCCTAAGTGTCTTCTGTTCTTTTTCTGGGGCTTACAATGTTTCTGTCTTTGCTATATTGAATTTAATGCTTAAACAATAAAATTTGTTCAAATAAGATTGTGAATGTAATCATAACATATATAACAAATAAAAGTATTTTGTTTTCATGTAGAAATGGGAGGACCAGTGTGCCTCACCCAGCTTCCACCTTCATTACTTTCTACTTTTTTTAAGTTTTTATTTAAATCCCAGTTAGTTAACGTACAGCATAATATTAGTTTCAGTTGTATAATATGGTGATTCAGTACTTCCACACATCACCCAGTGCTCATCAAAAAAAGTGCACAGAGAGGGGGTGCCTGTGTGGCTCACTCAGTTAAGCAGCCAACCCTTGGTTTCAGCTCAGGTTATGATCTCATGGTTTGTGACTTCGAGCCCTGCATTGGGGTCTGCACTGACAGTGTGGAGTCTGCTTGGGATTCTCTCTCTCCCTCTCTCTCTCTCTCTGCCCTTCCCTCTCTCCTTCTCTCTCTCAAAATAAATAAATAAACTAAAAAAAAGTGCATAGAGATTAAATACCAGTGTGTATCTAGTATCTAGTACAGGGAGTACATGCAAAGACATTATATACATATTCGTTGATGAAAATGAAAGAGGGAAAAGATATAAACCGTTTGAAAATTAGTGATGCCAAGTGTGGCCTTTTCTCCATGCTACATTTTCCCCTGCATCTCAATTGCTCTGAGTATATTGAATCTTGTATCAGTTGAATATTCCTCATGGTATGAAGAAGGGTATCTTTCACCACTGAACACATTACTGATTTGTGACCCTCTTTCTTCATTTTTAAAGTCCACTTCTCATTTTCCATTATCTCTATCAAGATGATGCCTTCTTTGTGCTCACTTCAGCAGTACATAAACTAAAATTATTCATTCATTGATTTGCTGAGTCATTACTGATCATCAATTTCAAAGTCTGTGGAAGTTACTAAAGATGAATCAGGTATAAACCTTGCCTTCAAGGATCTTCTAATTTAATAGGGTAGTTAAGGCTAATCCCGAACATAGCTCTACTTTGAAATAAACAGTGATAACCACCAAAAGATGAAGTGCCATGGGAGTTTGTAATGGGAAAGTTTACAATCAGCTGAAACATTAAGAAAAGATTTATAAGAGACATGAAATTTGATAAAAGCCTTGAGAAAAGAATGATCTGAAACATAAAGACACTCAGGTGAGGTTCAGGAGAAGTATATTTTGAGGAAAAGGGATATCGTGGAGTTTAACTAGACTGTAATAAAAGGTAAATTAAAATAGTGGTAGATACAATTAGAATAGGATAACAAGACCAAAATGTAAAGGGCACAATACCTAAATCTTGAGTCTCATTCTGTTTTATTTCTCATGGCTTTTTCTACCGATATTTTAAGATAGCAAGTATTTTCTTTATTGAAAGTCTTTGTACTGGGTTAATGTTCTATTAAAATAAACATCTTAATTAACTATTCTGCCTTA
Organism: Lynx rufus; assembly: GCF_022079265.1. NCBI lineage: Eukaryota > Metazoa > Chordata > Mammalia > Carnivora > Felidae > Lynx > Lynx rufus. The sequence goes on along the minus strand of NW_025814823.1, from coordinate 123,337,308 downwards.
AATATTTGCTGAGTATGCAAAAATTTTGACATGCAAATTTAACAGTAATCTGATACATCTTTGTAAGTCAGATAATGTAATCAGTGGAAATGGTTATCACTTACATATGATCAATAAGGAAAAGTACTTAAAACTCGGCCAAAATTAACAAAAAAGACATTTAAAAATGGAATTGAATAAGCAATTTTACTGGAAATGAGCCAAGCTTTATGAATAATATTCTGAAAAAAGTAAAATGAAAAATTATCAAAGTTATTTAAAAAGAATACTGCAAGCTTATGGTTTTGAAATTTTTTTTTATTTGACGTTTATTTATTTTTGAGACATAGAGAGACAGAGCATGAACGGGGGAGGGTCAGAGAGAGAGGGAGACACAGAATCTGAAACAGGCTCCAAGCTGTCAGCACAGAGCCCGATGCAGGGCTCGAACTCACGGACTGTGAGATCATGACCTGAGCCGAAGTCAGTCGCCCAACCGACTGAGCCACCCAGGCGCCCCAAGCTTGTGGTTTTTAAATGTACCTGTATATTTATATGTCTGCATCTATTGATACCTGTTGCTATCTATCCAAACATTCAGTGGTGATAACATTTACCATGACAAATGCAGTAACAGATTGGTACTGCTAAGAAAAAGTTGCCACATGCTAGTTTTCTTTACTAATGCTGATTATCACAATGGTAGTACCTGGTACAGGAGAAACATTAGAGGTAGAAATCTAGAGACACAAACTATAACTTGGCTACTAATTACAACTCATCTGGCCTGGGGCAAACTGCATCGTCCTGTTAAAACAGAGATTACTCATTTATGCCATATTGAGAATAGACCAAATAACTTCTAATTTCAAATAATGACATTAATAGTAATTTTGTCTTCCATGATGCCTGACCTCTATGAAAAATTGTCCCACCCAATTTCTTTGAGGAAAGAGAACTCAGGGCCCTTCTTTCAGCGTGGGGAGGCATGACTACTAATCAGACAAAGGCTGACATGTAGTCCGAGGGCAGTCAATACATAGGCTGAGGATACTTTGCACGAGGACTTCTGTGTAATAGGGGTGATGGATATTATTTTAGCTAAATAATGCCCCCCCCGTTGGAATTTGAGTAGTGTAATATGGAAAGAATCAACATACTGATAAATGGAAAAAGAAATAAGATACAGAAAAGTAGGTGAGGGCTGGATAGTAGAGTCAGAAGAACCAGTGAAAGGGATGGCAAGAAAATCCATTGCTCCCAGTGATGAAGGCAGGTGTTCTAAGCATTGCAAATATATTGACACAGCTCTCTACAAAATATGGAATTCAAAATTGTAAGATTACTAAACACCAAAGCATGGGCACAGCAGTCCAACACACTTGAATCTTCCCCTTATGACTATGAACTGACTGTAATGAAATATCAAAATCTTTAAAAAAAAAAAAAATCCAGTACCTTGTCTTTGAACAAGTCTTAGGTGCCTGAAGCACATTCTCAGTCTTTCCTATTGGATCATTTATTTGAACTGTGATCCTTCTTTTCTTTCTTTCTTTCTTTCTTTCTTTCTTTCTTTCTTTCTTTCTTTCTGATAGAAACTATATAACATAAGATTTACCCTCTTAAAACATTTTTAAGCATACAGTACAGTATTTTTTTTAAATTTTTTTTAACGTTTATTTATTTTTGAGACAGAGAGAGACAGAGCATGAACGGGGGAGGGTCAGAGAGAGAGGGAGACACAGAATGTGAACAGTACGGTATTTTTAACTACAAGCACAATGTACCGATCTCTAGGACTATTTCATCTTGTGTGACTAAAACAACTGAACAACTCCTTGTTTCCCCCCCACCCCCTAGCCCCTGGCCTTGATCATTCTAGTTTCTGTTTCTGTGAATTTGACTACCTCAGATACCTCATGTCAGGGGAATCATGCAGTATGTACCCTTCTGTGACTGTCTTGTTTCACTTAGCATACTGTCCTCAAGTTTCATCTATGTTGTAACATGTGGCAGGATTTCCTTTTTGATGAAATAATATTCCATTGTATGTTTATGCCACATTTTCCCTCTGGGATCCTTCTTTCTTACTATAACATGTTATCCTTATAATACATTCCTGTTACTAGAAAGAACTAGCTTGGGTAAAACCTTTTCTCCCTGGAACTTAGAGAACTAATAACTATAATTTTTTCCACCTGTCATCTGATTTAATGTTTCCTCAAAACCTATGAGGCATTATTGTCTCCATTTTAAAATTATTATTTCCATGTATAATTCTGAGGCTCAGAATCTTACCCCAAATTACAAAACTAGACAGTGGCACAGACTGCCTTCAAACCTAGAAATGTGTGGCCACAAAGACTATGCTATTGTGATGCCTTCCAAATGTAAATTACCAACAGGCTGTTATCCCACACCTCTAAGGAAAATGATAGTGCGATATTTTTCAAAATACTTCTATGTCTTTAGCCCGTATCTTCATATCTTTGCTCCAGTGTGGAAGTTAAACAAGAAAGGTAATATCATTTCCATTTTCAGATATAGAAACCTAGCATGCCACTCAATCTGGAGACTGTATAAAGTAAACCATTGCAGAGGAAAGAACACATGCCTGCCTCCTCCACTTACCAGGTGTATGAACTTCTGTGCTTCACTAATAGGGAGTTCCTATGTCAATAATGATATTGATCTCATAGAACAATGTTAGGATTCATATTAAATGAAATCTAGCTCAATAAATGGCAAGTAAAAGATATTCAATAAGATGATTGTTCTCTTGTTATTTTCATCCCAGATCCCACCCACCCTCTTTTTAAGAACTAAATCACACTGTGTTTAATGTCCATCAAACTCTCCAAGGTCAAATTATAATGTGAAATATATGAAGGATGATTCATCATATAGGATTTCCTTAGATTTAGAGTGTCATTTTATCCCAGACTACTCATGTCTATTTCTGCTCACTTGCTAATTTATTTCCACCCCGCCTTGTTCTAAAAAGAATTTAAGGCAGACAACTCAACTTAAATCAAATTGCCAGGATGTAAACAGTGACATAAACTTGAGAGAGCTCATTCTTTCAGTGGTCTTTCAACTTAGGAACTGCCCGTAGAGGGGTGCCTGTGTGGCTTAGTCAGTTAAGCATCTCACTCTTGACCTCAGCTCAGGTCTTGATCCCAGGGTAATGAGTTTAAGCCCTGCAATGGGCTCTGCATTGGGCTCTGCACTGGGCATGAAGCCTACTGAAAAAAGAAAAAAAAAAAGCCTGCTTGTAGAAAAGAAAAGAAGTACTGATCTGAAAGCCAGATACATTTAGAATTAAATACTAATTTCATCATCAAAAAAGCTAGATTTAGGAAAATTGCCCTCAGAGCCTCAGTTTCCACTTGTGTGAAATGAAGGAGTAGGATTAGTTGATTCTTCATTTTTTATTCCAATTTTTATGATGCTATGTTATTATGGGTGTAGAACACCAACAGAGAACCTGGCCACTACCTTAAAACTGAAGTGGAGTGGACTTCCTGTCCACTTGTGACCCTTCCCTCCACTAACCTCTTCTATCATACACATATTGTCTTCATCACCCATTTGACGCATTATTTTAAGATTAAATTATGATGTGCTTTTTGTTTTCATAGGTGTGTAGTTAACAGAGAAGACACATAATTAACAGAGCCTTATCCATGTTCATAACTCCAATACCTGATAGAGTATCTAAAGAGAGTGAATACTTGCTGATAAGGGAAACTTTTGTTGTTGTTATTCTCTCGGGTTTAAAAATTTAAACACCTTAATTGTGTTTACAATAATGTGTTCTCTGGTTCACACAAAAGAGTTCTGTCATTAATGTTGGTCCCAGACATTGTAAAGTCTTTTCACCTTAATTATTATGTTTGATGCCTCCACCAGCCTCAAATCTTGCACAGTGATCTACATCCTACTACTGATCTACATTCCTGTAACATTTTACAAGCAGGGAAGCAAGACAAGTGAAGAACATGTGCTTTAAAATTGGATCAGGTTCTTGGTTATGAATCCACCATTATCAGCAATGAAAACAACAGCAAATTATTGGAATTTCTGGGTCTTGGCTGAGATTAAACGATTCTATAGTTATCAGGAGGATTAATTAGCTAATATTTGAAAATTTTTAGGCTTTAGTAGGTACTCAATAAATGGTAACTATTATTCATTCCACAAAATATTAAGGCATATATAGGAAGAAAAACATAAAATTGTCTTTGTTCACAGATGATATGCCTGTTTCTCTAGAAAATCCAAACAAATACACAAAACAAATCCCGGAACCAATAAGTGATTATGGCAGGGTTGCAAGATACAAGGTTAATATGCAAAAGTCAATCACTTTTCTATATTCCAGCAATGAACAAGTGGAATTTAAAATGAAAACCACAACACCATTTACATTAGCACCCAGAGAAATGAAATATTTGGTTCTACATATAAAAAATATGTACAAGACCTATATGAGGAAGGCTACAAAACTATGGTGAATGAAATCAAAGAACTAAATAAATTAAGAAATATTTCATGTTCATAAATAGGAAGACTCAATACTATCAAGATGTTAGTTCTTCTCAACCTGATGTATAGATTCAGTGCAATCCCAATCAAAATCCTCGTAAGTTATTTGTGGGTATTAACAAACTGATTCAAACGTTTATATGAAGAGGCAGAAGACTCCAAATAGCCAATACAATGTTGAAGGAGCAAAACAAAGTAAAACAAAACAAAACATAACAAAAACAAAAAACAAAAAACAAACAAAAAACAAGCAAGCTGGAAGTAATGCTACCTGACTTAAAGTTTACTGTAAAGCTACAGTAATCAAGACAATGATGCTGGAACAAATGAATATCCACAAGCAAAAAAAAAAAAATCTTAATTCAGCTTTTACACTCTTCACAAAGATTACCTCATAGTGGATCACAGATCTACATGTAAAATGACATAAAACTTCATATAAAACTCCTAGAAGATAACACAGGAGAAAACCACAATGACTTTGGGTATGGAGATCACTCTTTAGATACAGCACCAATGGCATAATCCATGAAAGAAAGAATTGATAAGCTGGAGTTCATTACATTAAAAACTTCTGTTCTGCAAAAACAAGCAAGTGAGAAGACAAGCCACAGACTAGGAGAGATAGATGCAAAAGATGTCTGATAAAGAACTGTTATCCAAAATATACGAAGAACTCTTAAAATTCAACAATAAGAAACAATCTGATTTTTAAATCAGATTGGGCCCAAGACCTTAACAGACACCCCACCAAAAAATATAGATAGATAACAAACAAGCATATGAAAAGATGCTCCATGTAATACTTCATTGGTAAAATGTAAATTAAAACAACAAAGATACCACAACATGGTGATTAGAATGGCCAAAATCCAGAACACTGACAACACCAAACACTGGTGAAGATATAAGCAATGGAAACTCTCATTCATTTCTGGTGGGAGTGTGAAATGGCACAGCCACTTTGGAAGACACTTTAGCAGTTTTTTACAAAAACTCTTACCCTACAATGCAGCAACATAGCTCCTTAGTATTTACTTAAAAGGATTGACTACGTGGCAATGAGAAAAAATGAAATATGGCCTTTTGTAGCAACGTGGATGGAACTGGAGAGTGTAATGCTAAGTGAAATAAGCCATACAGAGAAAGACAGATACCATATGGTTTCACTCTTATGTGGATCCTGAGAAACTTAACAGGAACCCATGGGGGAGGGGAAGGAAAAAAAAAAAAAAGAGGTTAGAGTGGGAGAGAGCCAAAGCATAAGAGACTGTTAAAAACTGAGAACAAACTGAGGGTTGATGGGGGGGGGGAGGGAGGGGAGGGTGGGTGATGGGTATTGAGGAGGGCACTGGGATGAGCTTAATATTCTATTAAGCTATGAATAGATATGGAGGAACTTTAAATGCATATTACTAAATGAAAGAAGGCAGTCTGAAAAGGCTAGGTACTGTCAGGTTCCAACTGTATGAAATTCTAGAAAAGGTAAAAGTGTGGGTACAGTCAAAAAGATCAGTGGTTGCCAGGGGTTAGGGATGAATAATTATAGCACAGAAGATTTTTAGGGCAGTGAAAATACTTTGTGTGATACCATAATGATGGATACATATCATTACACATTTCTAAAAACTCATAGGATGCACAGTGTAAAGAGTGAACCATAATGTGAACTATGGACTTTCGTTGATGATATTTTTTATGCTCATCAACTGTAACAAATATTCCACCTGGGTGGGGTAGGCTATGCATGTGGAGGCTGGCAGGGGTATTTGGAAAATCACTTTACCTTTCCCTTAATTTTGCTGTGATCCTAAAACTGCTGTAAAAAATAGACTTGATTTTTAAATCTTACCTTGTGATTTCATTCACAAAAAATCTTCCAGTGACTCCTCTCAGCCTCAGAATCAAGACGTTCCTTTTCATTTCTGCTTTTCAAAGACCATATAATTTGTCTGTGGCTTACCTATTGGAATATAAGGGAATCTATATGAGTCCTTTGACCTTAACAATCTAGCTTTTGAATACCTCTTCTTGTCCCTCCATTTGTCACTATAGAAATAATAGGATTTTAAAGCTAGTCACAGACAGAAAAACAGATTGACAGAAAAACGTCATACCTATAGGATCTTACAGATTTCACTTAACCTGCTCCATCTGTGAAAAGTGGTGGTAATATAAGGATATATATATATGGATATAAGGATTGCTGCTAATATCTATATTATTTAGAACTCAGGACCTGGCACATAGTAGGCCCTCAATAGGGCCTATCATTGATGGTGATAATGAGGATGATGATTTTCTGGCCAGTGAGCAGAGATGCAGAAAGTAGAAAAAACTTTTCTTTCAATACTTTAACCAAGTTTTAACTAAATCAATATTGACTTATTCAGCTCACATGTGTTTTTCTACTAGACAGAGTGACATCTGAACCCCATATTCTATCTCATGTTGTTGTCTTTATATAAATAAAACATTCACCAATCCAGTGTCTTACAGAATGCCAATGGAATTTAATGATTAATGTATGGATTCTGGAAGTAAATTGCCTGGATTTGCACCTGCCACTAACTGTGTAAGGTTGGACAAGTTTCTTTATCTCTCCTTGCTTCCGTTTATTCATATGTAAATTATGGATAATAGTAGCTGGAAAATAGTAGCTATCTCTTAATTAAATAACTAAAATTAAATAAGTTAACACATGCATAAAGTGCTTAGAATGGTTCCTGGCAATCATAAGCTCTCAGTAAGTATTTGCTATTATTATTATTATTTGATTCTTTGTTCTCTCTAACCCTCTCCCCAGCTCCCTCTCCAAATATTTAGCATTAGCTGGTGACAGAGAGGGTCCTGAGTATTTAATGACTTGAGATAGAATGCAATTTGGATTTACAAGGCTTGAAAAGAAAGACACTGGTAATTCTGGATGAGTTTGTGGAAATTGGTACAGCCTTTCTGAAGAGCAATATAGATAGTCCATAACTATTTTAAATGCATATCTTAGTCTGTAATTTAACTTCTTAATGCCAATGAAATAACAGATCAAATGCACTAACCTAAACATAGATGTTTAACAATTGTATAGCTCTATATAAAACAAAATAACAACTTAAACATACACCAAAAAGAAAATGGTAAAATAAACCATAGTGGAGCACCTGGGTGGTTCAGCCGGTTAAGACTCCAACTTTGGCTCAGGTCATGATCTTGTGGTTCACAAGTTCAAGCCCTGCAAAGGGCTCTGTGGTGACAGCTCAGAGCCTGGGGCCTGCTTTGGATTCTGTGTCTCCCTCTGTCTGCCCACCCCACGCCCCCCAACTCATGCTCTGTCTCTGTCTCTCTCTCAAAAATAAATAAACATTAAAAAATAAATAAATCACGGATTATTCACAGTGCAGCTATCTAGACTTGAGTCTATCAACTCTTGCACCCTAGCTATACTCTTTATTACCTGTCCCACCTATCTCAGTAAATGTATTTCTCAAGTCAAAAACCTAGGATTCTTATCTGACTCCTTTCTACCTAATCTTCCAGTAAGTCCAGTCAATTCTTCCTCCACAACATATCTGCCTCTACGCTGTTACCTACTGAACCAAACCATCTCTCCTATGGACCGCTGCTCTAGCCTCCTCATCAGCTTCCTTGCTTCCATTTTGACCCCCGTGCTGATCAATTTTCCACACAGTAGTTTGAGATATGTTTTAAAAATACAAATCACATGAATTAGACTATTTAGAACTTCTGATTGTTTTCCATCTAACTTCACATTGGAATTACATCCAGACTTTCAGCTCTGGCCTACAAGATGCTAATGAATCTTTCCAATGTCAATTTGCACTATTGTTTTTTCTCACTTATATTCTTTCACCATCAGCCTTTTTCCTGTTTCTCCACCATGCAAGCTCCTTCCTATGTTAGAATCTTATATGAGCTTAACCTTCTATCTGGAAAGCTCCTCCCCTAGTTTTTGAGGAGTTGACTCCCAGACAGGCCTCAACTTAATTCTTTTTTTTTTTTTTCAGACAGACCTTTCTTTGTAACCAAATCTAAAGCAGACCTTCCAGCTACTGCATTCCCAATCCTGGCTGTTTTTATGACCCAGTTTATTTTATTTTCATTGTAAAATAATCACTCTCTGGCATCCTTTTGTTATTAATCTGTTTACTTCTTTACTATGTGCCTTTACCACTAGAATATAGGCTCCATAAAGAAAGGACTCTTTCTCAGATTTTACTCCATGAAGCTGTATTTCATGATTATTGTTATTGGTATTATTGATGAGGGACCATAAGGCACACTGAGGGCCAAGCACAACCTAGAATTACCTTCCCCCTACCCAGGTGGGATATGTGTGACGTTCCTCAGGCACTCCTGGCTGCCCAAGGACAAAGGAAAGGACTGAAAACAAATGGGTAAGCTGATAAAGTCTCCATCAGTTTACAAATATCTTAGTAAATTATAAGAAAAAGGAATCTTATCAATAGCCTAATCTACAGAAACCTATAGACTCAGCTTCCTGGAGCCCCAACATCACCCTCCCTCCACAGTGATATGGGAAAGAAAGGCAGAAGGAAATGGCAGATAAAATTGAATTTCTTTATAACCTGCAGCCCATTGACAAATACATGAGGCAGGCAGACTAAAACATTTCTCTAGGAACTCCCTACTGTCTTATTGTTAATGCTTTGCTAGAGGGGAAAACAACCTTAGCTTGACAAATAGCTAGGCCTTCAGTAATTTGTGAGTCTTTAGCATGCTGAAAATCCCTTTATGAAAATTCCTCTTGACTTTACTTCCCCTGGCCCCATAGTATATAACCAGTCACTCTTCACAACCCCAGGGCAGCTCTTTGTGCCCCCAGGTCCTGTCCTGTGCTTTAATAAAATCACCTTTTTGCACCAAATACATCTTCAAGAATTCTTTCTTGGCCATCAGCTCTGAACCCCACCATCACCCCAAAACCCCATCATTATCATATTATTATTATTATTATTATTTATGTGACTTGAGAATTTTCACTTGGTTTCCCCTATTTCAGAGCAAAAATAAGAGCATTCCTTTGTATAAATCTCATATACTACAAATATAACTTCTTCCACTCATTTTTTCTTATACTCTCATTAAAAAAATAGTAAATCCATTAATTTGGTGCCGATGATATTTATTTTTCCTTAAATCTTCTCATCCTATCACATTCCCAGACCTCTTTTTATACATTATAATTTTTCTATAGCAATAGGACTTGAAGTATCAACTATATCTCTGTCAGTCATCTAACCTACTATACCTCATTTAAATGCCCTCAACAACCTGAAGAGGTGATATCATCATGTCTATTTCATGAATAACAGCTAACATTTGTTGACTGATTATTCTCTACCAGGCACTGTTGAACGTGCTCTCAAATTAACCAATCTTCATGACAACTAACATTTTACAGATCAGGAAGCCAAGGAGAAGAGAAATTAATTAACTGGTCTGACATTTTACAGACATTATTAATGACAATGTCAGGACTCAAACTTAATTCACCTGACTCTGGCCTCATTTTTTTCAACTTCTCTATTATCTAGCTTTCACATATGAAAAAAAAGTTTCCTTTGGGAGAGTTTGAGGAAATGGAGAATACGTAGCAGAATGGGGTTTGAATGAAAAATCACATACTCTAAACTATTAAACTATTTTGCTATCCCAGTGATATTTAGTACCTCAGTCAAGAGTATGAAGTGTTTTATGATTAGCCAAGTTGTTAGAACCCTTTTCTCACTCCCTAGACCATTGCTTGTTCTTCTTGTTTAGCTGTCCCACACCATTCTTTATTGACAGTTTTCCTCTTCATAGGATTGGTAAGAAATTCTGTGGCTGATCACTACCCACTGCTTACACCTACCCTCGTCCCAGCAAATGTGAACATATAGGACTGGCACAAAAAAACTGAAACATTGTAAATGCAGGAGACTTTGCAGTCTGTCAGAGTTAATAGTCATCCTTGAGGAAGGATTACCGATATTCCAGGCACAATGAACACTTTACATGCATTGTCTTGTTTGGTTCTTCACAACAACCCTATGAGGGAGCTATCATTATCTCCATTTCCAGGTGAGGAAACAAAGACTCAGAGTTTAAGACTCATCCAAGGTCACACAGGTAGAAGTGAAGCACCGAGATTTGAGTATGAGTTTTCCTAACACTGTGGGCTACTCTTAAACACTACACATATAGATTTCTAAATAAAATTAGGAGGGAGCTTTTCACTAGAGTTCTATTCTAATCCTGTTTATCAAAAACTTTTAAAATTCTAACATGGGCGGGGTGCCTGGGTGGCTTAGTCGGTTGAGCATCTGACTCTCAGTTTGAGCGTCTGCCTCTTGATTTCACTCAGGTCATGATACTGTGGTTGTGGGATCGAGCCCTGAGTGGGGCTCCATGCTGAGTGTGGAGTCTGCTTAAGATTCTCCCTCTCTCTCCCTCTGCCTCTCTCCCACACTTGTGCGCTCTCTCTCTTGTAATATGGGCAATTCAACTTAGTAAGTCACACAAGAAAAATGCTGAATAGGGGAGGGCTCAGGAGTCAGTGAGGGCATCCTGAGATAGAACATGGTTTCTGTCCTTACATAACACAGGTGCATAAAATGTTCCCAGCCCAGACACGCAACATCAAAGTTCTCATTGGATTACACATTCAAAGCTGTCATTCCCAATATTGTTATGGTATCATAGCAACTGATTCAGATCAGAATTCCTGCATTTTAATTCTTGCCTAATAGTGAAAAGGAAAGAGTGTCTTACTGTCAGAACTCAAGAAGCTCTTAGAGTTCATCTAGCCCAACCTCTTTCATTGTCTAGATTAAGAGACTGAAGCCCTATTGACATTAAAACACGAGACAGCAACTGGACGAATCTTGAAGACATTCTGTGGAGTGAAAGAAGCCACATACAAAAGACTAAATGACCACCATGTAATGTTTTTATACAAGAAAACTAGAGTGAATTACCTGTTTAAAAAAAAAAAAAAGACTACACGGCATATAATTCCTTTTATATACAGTTCCAGACAAATACAGCAAATCTGTGGGGATAGAAGTTCAAATAATGGTAACTTCTGTGGCCAGGGGTAGGGGAGGCATCGACCATAAAGAGGCACAAAGAAACCTTTAAGGCAATTTCTATACTTTAATATGAAAGGTGATTATATAGGTCTATGCATATATAAACATGCAACAGACTGTACATTTATGACTTGCGAATTTTAGTGTATGTAAATTATATCTAAAAGGAAAATGAGAAAGAAAATAGCTGTCTGTATACTAAGAGGCCTGTGTGAATCTCATCTTTTACTGAATACTCAGAGACCATTTTGTGCTACTTTGAAAGTTACATTCAGTACTGCAGATGTGGGAAGTTGCTCTGTAGAACAGGGAAGGCATTTACTCAAGATCACAGACTAGTGACATAGCTAGGTTTGGATTTTATATTTCATGCCATAATGGCTTAGAAATACCTGAAGCTCTAAAGAAGTTTTGATGGAGGCCCCAGCCATACTGTGGAAAAATCACAGGAGAAAGGGTATTGAATTTGAAGCCAGATAATTTGTATTTAAAGATCAACTTTACCATTATTTCTATAAATTACAATGTCTGGCACATGGTAGGCATTCAATTTATTTTTAAGGAGGGGGTGTGTGAAAGGATGACTGAAAAAATATGATCAGTAATTTAACTTCTGAATTTAGGAAGAATAAAAATAAAAATTTTTATGTATTTTAAACAGTAATCTTCAAAGTATGCTCCATACAAAACAAGTATTTACAATTGTATCTTTAGAAAAAAGGCTTTTAGGGTCAAATGTGGCTTGTCAATCTTTTTTTTCTTAATGTTTATTTATTTTTATTTATTTATTTTTTGAGAGAGGGAGAGAGAGAGAGTAGGGGAGGGGCAAAGAGAAAGGGAGAGAGAATCCCAAGCAGGCTCTGCACTGCTAGTGCAGAGATCATGACCGTGAGATCATGACCTGAGCCGAGATCAAGAGTCGGACGGTTAACTGACTGAGCCACCCAGGCACCCGATTTATCAATCTTGGTTTAAGCAAATTAAATGACTTTACCTAGCTGCAGGACTCCTTTCAAGTGCTAAAAGATATGTGAAATCTAGAGAAAAATTAAATATAGAACATTTTCTAAAATCATTTAGCCACTAAATTATCATTAGGTTGGACTATTATTAAAATCTCAAAAAGCAAAAATGCATCATAGAAGGGACATCCTATCTTTTTAAAGGATGAGGAAAAACGTCAAATTAGTCCATGATATCCAGAACAAAAATGAATGTAATAAGATGAGATTTCAGTTTTACTAACTTCCAAACCCAAATTTAAACATTTTTTTAATTAATAACTTTAAAAGATATGATGCCCTAAAGTTAAATATATTTGTGGGTTTATTACATAGAAAGAAATTAAACATGACCACAATGGTATGAATGCAGAGAGGAAATGAAAATATACTATTGTAAGGTTATTACATGCTCAGTAGTTGGCATAATATTTAATCATAGATTGCGAAAACTTAAAATGTATATTGAAAACACTACAGTAAAACTTTAAAAAATTTTAAAAAGGTGTAACTAATAAACAATGATGCAACAAAAATGGAATCATAGAAAAATACTCAATGCAAAAACAGCAGGAAAATGAGAAAAGGGAATCAAAAACAGGAGGAAAGACTCACAGAAAATATATAGTAAGGAGGTAAATCCAAATCCAATTGTTGTCAATATCAATTGTCAATAAAATGAAAATACTAATTTGAGAAGACATACTTACCTCTATGTTCATTGTAGCATTATTCACAATAGCCTAGATACGGAAGCAACCTAAGTGTCCATTGATGGATGAACGGATAAACACACACACACACACACACACACACACACACACACACACACAGAGGAATATTACTCAGCCATAAAAAAAGAATGAAATCTTATCATTCACCACAACATAGATGAACCTAGAAGATATTATGCTATGTGAAATAAGTCAGAGAAAGACAAATACCATATGATTTCACTTATTTGTGGAATCTAAAAAACAAATGAACAAACAACAACAAAAGAGAAACAGACTCATAAATATAGAAAACAAGCTAGTGGTCACCAGAGAAGATACGGGTGCCAGGATAGGCAAAATATTAATGGAGGGAATGAAGAGGTATGAGCTTCCAGTTATAAAATAAATAAGTCACAGGGATGAAAAGGAGAGCATAGGGAATATACTTAATAATACTGTAAATAATTTTGTATGTTGGCAGATGGTGACTACACTTGGTGAGCTTTCTGTAATGCATGGAACTGTTGGATCTCTATGTTGTGCACCTGAAACTAATATAATAAATGTCAGCTATACTCTAAGAAATAAATTTTAAAAATGTTTAGAAAGACATGTTTTAAGTTTATTTATTTATTTTGAGAGAGACAGAGAGAGCATGAGTGGGGAAGGGGCAGAGAGAAAGGGAGAGAGAGAGAATTTCAAGCAGGCTCCACGCTGCCAGCACAGAGCCTGACACGGGGCTCGAACGCCGAAACTGTGAGATCATGACCTGAGCCAAAACCAGGAGTCGGACACTTAACTGACTGAGTCACCCAGACGCCCCTAGAAAGAATTTTTTTTAGTAAAAATATATAAGGCCATTTACAATAGCATCAGAAACAAAAAATTTAGGAATAAATAGAATGAAAGCTGTATAAAACCTCTACACTAAAACTATGAAACGATACTTGAAAGAAATGAAGGAAACTGAAATAAATAGATAAATACATGTTCGTGGATACAAAGGATTAAAATTATAAAAATTTCAAATGTACCCAAATTTAATGTACAAACTCAACTCAGTAGCATTCAAAATTCTAGCAAGACTCTTCATAGAGAATGAGTAGCTGAATTTATAGTACATGTTAAAGTGCAAAGGACCAAGAAGAGCTGGGTCCTTTGCAAGGATACTGACGATGGGATATTAGCAATACATGGAAAGTTGCAATTAATGATGCCTAAAATCTTTTCCTTCAAGCTCTAAACTTCATATTTCTTTAAAAGAAGGAAGCTCTTGAGGATTCTGGGAAGATGGCGGCGTAGGAGGACGCTGGGCTCACCGCGCGTCCTGCTGATCACTTAGATTCCACCTACACCTGCCTAAATAACCCAGAAAACCGCCAGAGGATTAGCAGAACAGAGTCACCGGACCCAAGTGCAGACGAGAGGCCCACGGAAGAGGGTAGGAAGGGCGGCGAGGCGGTGCGCGCTCCACGGACTGGCGGGAGGGAGCCGGGGCGGAGGGGCGGCTCGCCGGCCAAGCAGAGCCCCCGAGTCCGGCTTGCAAAAGCGGAGGGGCCTGACGGACTGTGTTCCGACAGCAAGCGCGACTTAGCGTCTGGGAGGTCATAAATTAACAGCTCTGCTCGGAAAGCGGGAAGGCTGGAGGACAAAGGGAGGGTGAGCTGCGGAGCCCCCGGACGACAGAGCTCAGTTTGGCGGGGAACAAAGGCGCTCACCAGCGCCATCTCCCCCGCCCATCCCCCAGCCAAAATCCCAAAGGGAACCGGCTCCGGCCAGGGAAATTGCTCGCTCCGCGCGAACACCCAACTCTGTGCTTCTGCGGAGCCAAACCTCCGGCAGCGATCTGACTCCCTCCGGCTGCCACAGGGCCCCTCCTGAAGTGGATCACCTAAGGAGAAGCGAGCTAAGCCTGCCCCCCCTGCCGCTGTGCACCTTGCCTTCCCACCCCAGCTAATACGCCAGATCCCCAGCATCACAAGCCTGGCAGTGTGCAAGTAACCCAGACGGGCCACGCCACCCCACAGTGAATCCCGCCCCTAGGAGAGGGGAAGAGAAGGCACACACCAGTCTGACTGTGGCCCCAGCGGTGGGCTGGGGGCAGACATCAGGTCGGACTGCGGCCCCGCCCACCAACTCCAGTTATACACCACAGCACAGGGGAAGTGCCCTGCAGGCCCTCACCACACCAGGGCCTATCCAAAATGACCAAGCGGAAGAAATCCTCTCAGAAGAATCTCCAGGAAATAACAACAGCTAATGAGCTGATCAAAAAGGATTTAAATAATATAACAGAAAGTGAATTTAGAATAATAGTCATAAAATTAATCGCTGGGCTGGAAAACAGCATACAGGACAGCAGAGAATCTCTTGCTACAGACATCAGGGGACTAAGGAACGGTCACGAGGAGCTGAAAAACGCTTTAAAGGAAATGGAAAACAAAATCCAAACCACCACGGCTCGGATGGAAGAGGCAGAGGAGAGAATAGGTGAACTAGAAGATAAAGTTATGGAAAAAGAGGAAGCTGAGAAAAAGAGAGATAAAAAAATCCAGGAGTATGAGGGGAAAATTAGAGAACTAAGTGATACACTAAAAAGAAATAATATACGCATAATTGGTATCCCAGAGGAGGAAGAGAGAGGGAAAGGTGCTGAAGGGGTACTTGAAGAAATAATAGCTGAGAACTTCCCTGAACTGGGGAAGGAAAAAGGCATTGAAATCCAAGAGGCACAGAGAACTCCCTTCAGACGTAACTTGAATCGATCTTCTGCACGACATATCATAGTGAAACTGGCAAAATACAAGGATAAAGAGAAAATTCTGAAAGCAGCAAGGGGTAAACGTGCCCTCACATATAAAGGGAGACCTATAAGACTCGTGACTGATCTCTCTTTTGAAACTTGGCAGGCCAGAAAGAATTGGCACGAGATTTTCAGGGTGCTAGACAGCAAAAATATGCAGCCAAGAATCCTTTATCCAGCAAGTCTGTCATTTAGAATAGAAGGAGAGATAAAGATCTTCCCAAACAAACAAAAACTGAAGGAATTTGTCACCACTAAACCAGCCCTACAAGAGATCCTAAGGGGGACCCTGTGAGACAAAGTACCAGAGACATCACTACAAGCATAAAACATACAGACATCACAATGACTCTAAACCCGTATCTTTGTATAATAACACTGAATGTAAATGGATTAAATGCGCCAACCAAAAGACATAGGGTATCAGAATGGATAAAAAAACAAGACCCATCTATTTGCTGTCTACAAGAGACTCATTTTAGACCTGAGGACACCTTTAGATTCAGAGTGAGGGGATGGAGAACTATTTATCATGCTACTGGAAGCCAGAAGAAAGCTGGAGTAGCCATACTTATATCAGACAAACTAGACTTTAAATTAAAGGCTGTAACAAGAGATGAAGAAGGACATTATATAATAGTTACAGGGTCTATCCATCAGGAAGAGCTAACAATTATAAATGTCTATGTGCCGAATACCGGAGCCCCCAAATATATAAAACAATTACTCATAAACAGAAGCAACCTTATTGATAAGAATGTGGTAATTGCTGGGGACTTTAACACCCCACTTACAGAAATGGATAGATCATCTAGACACACGGTCAATAAAGAAACAAGGGCCCTGAATGAGACACTGGATCAGATGGACTTGACAGATATATTTAGAACTCTGCATCCCAAAGCAACAGAATATACTTTCTTCTCGAGTGCACATGGAACATTCTCCAAGATAGATCATATACTGGGTCACAAAACAGCCCTTCATAAGTTTACAAGAATTGAAATTATACCATGCATACTTTCAGACCACAATGCTATGAAGCTTGAAACCAACCACAGGAAAAAGTCTGGAAAACCTCCAAAAGCATGGAGGTTAAAGAACACCCTACTAACGAATGAGTGGGTCAACCAGGCAATTAGAGAAGAAATCAAAAAATATATGGAAACAAACGAAAATGAAAATACAACAATCCAAACGCTTTGGGACGCAGCGAAGGCAGTCCTGAGAGGAAAATACATTGCAATCCAGGCCTATCTCAAGAAACAAGAAAAATCCCAAATACAAAATCTAACAGCACGCCTAAAGGAAATAGAAGCAGAACAGCAAAGGCAGCCTAAACCCAGCAGGAGAAGAGAAATAATAAAGATCAGAGCAGAAATAAACAATATAGAATCTAAAAAAACTGTCGAGCAGATCAACGAAACCAAGAGTTGGTTTTTTGAAAAAATAAACAAAATTGACAAACCTCTAGCCAGGCTTCTCAAAAAGAAAAGGGAGATGACCCAAATAGATAAAATCATGAATGAAAATGGGATTATTACAACCAATCCCTCAGAGATACAAACAATTATCAGGGAATACTATGAAAAATTATATGCCAACAAATTGGACAACCTGGAAGAAATGGACAAATTCCTGAACACCCACACTCTTCCAAAATTCAATCAGGAGGAAATAGAAAGCTTGAACAGACCCATAACCAGCGAAGAAATTGAATCGGTTATCAAAAATCTCCCAACAAATAAGAGTCCAGGACCAGATGGCTTCCCAGGGGAGTTCTACCAGACGTTTAAAGCAGAGATAATACCTATCCTTCTCAAGCTATTCCAAGAAATAGAAAGGGAAGGAAAACTTCCAGACTCATTCTATGAAGCCAGTATTACTTTGATTCCTAAACCAGACAGAGACCCAGTAAAAAAAGAGAACTACAGGCCAATATCCCTGATGAATATGGATGCCAAAATTCTCAATAAGATACTAGCAAATCGAATTCAACAGCATATAAAAAGAATTATTCACCATGATCAAGTGGGATTCATTCCTGGGATGCAGGGCTGGTTCAACATTCGCAAATCAATCAACGTGATACATCACATTAACAAAAAAAAAGAGAAGAACCATATGATCCTGTCAATCGATGCAGAAAAGGCCTTTGACAAAATCCAGCACCCTTTCTTAATAAAAACCCTGGAGAAAGTCGGGATAGAAGGAACATACTTAAAGATCATAAAAGCCATCTATGAAAAGCCCACAGCTAACATCATCCTCAACGGGGAAAAACTGAGAGCTTTTTCCCTGAGATCAGGAACACGACAGGGATGCCCACTCTCACCGTTGTTGTTCAACATAGTGCTGGAAGTTCTAGCATCAGCAATCAGACAACAAAAGGAAATCAAAGGCATCAAAATTGGCAAAGATGAAGTCAAGCTTTCGCTTTTTGCAGATGACATGATATTATACATGGAAAATCCAATAGACTCCACCAAAAGTCTGCTAGAACTGATACATGAATTCAGCAAAGTTGCAGGATACAAAATCAATGTACAGAAATCAGTTGCATTCTTATACACTAACAATGAAGCAACAGAAAGACAAATAAAGAAACTGATCCCATTCACAATTGCACCAAGAAGCATAAAATACCTAGGAATAAATCTAACCAAAGATGTAAAGGATCTGTATGCTGAAAACTATAGAAAGCTTATGAAGGTAATTGAAGAAGATTTAAAGAAATGGAAAGACATTCCCTGCTCATGGATTGGAAAAATAAATATTGTCAAAATGTCAATACTACCCAAAGCTATCTACACATTCAATGCAATCCCAATCAAAATTGCACCAGCATTCTTCTCGAAACTAGAACAAGCAATCCTAAAATTCATATGGAACCACAAAAGGCCCCGAATAGCCAAAGGAATTTTGAAGAAGAAGACCAAAGCAGGAGGCATCACAATCCCAGACTTCAGCCTCTACTACAAAGCTGTCATCATCAAGACAGCATGGTATTGGCACAAAAACAGACACACAGACCAATGGAATAGAATAGAAACCCCAGAACTAGACCCACAAACATATGGCCAACTCATCTTTGACAAAGCAGGAAAGAACATCCAATGGAAAAAAGACAGCCTCTTTAACAAATGGTGCTGGGAGAACTGGACAGCAACATGCAGAAGGTTGAAACTAGACCACTTTCTCACACCATTTACAAAAATAAACTCAAAATGGATAAAGGACCTAAATGTGAGACAGGAAACCATCAGAACCTTAGAGGAGAAAGCAGGAAAAGACCTCTCTGACCTCAGCCGTAGCAATCTCTTACTCGACACATCCCCAAAGGCAAGGGAATTAAAAGCAAAAGTGAATTACTGGGACCTTATGAAGATAAAAAGCTTCTGCACAGCAAAGGAAACAACCAACAAAACTAAAAGGCAACCAACGGAATGGGAAAAGATATTTGCAAATGACATATCGGACAAAGGGCTAGTATCTAAAATCTATAAAGAGCTCACCAAACTCCACACCCGAAAAACAAATAACCCAGTGAAGAAATGGGCAGAAAACATGAATAGACACTTCTCTAAAGAAGACATCCAGATGGCCAACAGGCACATGAAAAGATGTTCAGCGTCGCTCCTTATCAGGGAAATACAAATCAAAACCACACTCAGGTATCACCTCACGCCAGTCAGAGTGGCCAAAATGAACAAATCAGGAGACTATAGATGCTGGAGAGGATGTGGAGAAACGGGAACCCTCTTGCACTGTTGGTGGGAATGCAAATTGGTGCAGCCACTCTGGAAAGCAGTGTGGAGGTTCCTCAGAAAATTAAAAATAGACCTACCCTATGACCCAGCAATAGCACTGCTAGGAATCTACCCAAGGGATACAGGAGTACTGATGCATAGGGGCACTTGTACCCCAATGTTCATAGCAGCACTCTCAACAATAGCCAAATTATGGAAAGAGCCTAAATGTCCATCAACTGATGAATGGATAAAGAAATTGTGGTTTATATACACAATGGAATACTACGTGGCAATGAGAAAAAATGAAATATGGCCTTTTGTAGCAACGTGGATGGAACTGGAGAGTGTGATGCTAAGTGAAATAAGCCATACAGAGAAAGACAGATACCATATGGTTTCACTCTTATGTGGATCCTGAGAAACTTAACAGGAACCCATGGGGGAGGGGAAGGAAAAAAAAAAAAAAAAAAAAGAGGTTAGAGTGGGAGAGAGCCAAAGCATAAGAGACTGTTAAAAACTGAGAACAAACTGAGGGTTGATGGGGGGTGGGAGGGAGGGGCGGGTGGGTGATGGGTATTGAGGAGGGCACCTTTTGGGATGAGCACTGGGTGTTGTATGGAAACCAATTTGTCAAAAAACTTCATATAAAAAAAAAAACAGTAAAAAAAAAAATAAAATAAAATAATAAAAAAAATAAAAAATAAAAAATAAAAGAAGGAAGCTCTTGGGGGTGAAAGTTGAGTTCAGAAGACCCAGGCTTTCACACTGGTCATCTTTATTTACTAGGAGAAACAACCTTAGACAAGTCATTTAACTTCTCTCTTCAGTCAGTAAAGTGAAAATAATCCCTGCTTTCTCACATTATTGGGGTGAGGACAAAAATGTGCATATGGAAGCATTTTGAAAACTGTGCCACATATATATATTTATTACTGCTTTTATTACTTCGGGAATTTTACTTATATCAGGAAGAAGACAGAAAAACTACATGACAGAGGCTATTTTGGGAGCTATTAAAAATATCTGAGTGGGAAGGAAGCAGCTGGGACTCTCAGGTGGAATGTGGGTGGGAATTTCCTGAGTAATTATCTGAAGGAGGGAAGAGCTTATCAAACATGGCGAAAGGGTAGCTCAACTGAAATACCATCAAAGAATAGAGAAGTTTTTTGGGATTCTGAGGACTCCTGCACCTACTGGCATTATACTTAACAGACACATAGCCAACCTCGCCATGTGTGACAGAAGAATCAGTTAAACAATTGGGCCACAACATTTAGTGAGTATACAGGTGGTGGGAATAATTTTAAAGAATGTGATATCAGTAAGCCAATACCTTACAGAATGAGTTATTCAATATGATCGAGATTTCTGAATATGCAGAATAGAATTTACCCTTTACATTCCATATAGCTTAACCATATCCCAGAAGGGGAAAATATTCTAAAAATCTCTACACACACATTTTGCCTCCTTGAATAAAAAATAATACACAAAATTTAACTATCCTTGACAATTGTATAAAATACAGTTACAACTTGTGGATTTTATTAAGGTTCATGGGGTTGTCTGCCTTGCACTGTTTTTATCGTCCAATTTATGTGTTCTATGAATTCTCCTATAAGCTTTCCTTGTGGAGTTTTTTACAGAGCTACACTCTGGCCCTCATCATCACAGGGTATTCTCCACCCCCAAGATGTAAAACTTAAAAGTGCCATTTCTTGGCAATGAGAAAGAATGAAATATGGCCTTTTGTAGCAACATGGATGGAACTGGAGAGTGTTATGCTAAGTGAAATAAGTCATACAGGGAAGGACAGATTCCATATGTTTTCACTCCTATGTGGATCCTGAGAAACTTAACAGAAGACTATGGGGGAGGGGAAGAAAAAAATGGCTAGAGAGGGAGGGAGACAGAACATAAGAGACTCCTAAAAACTGAGAACAAACTGAGGGTTTATGGGGGGTGGGAGGGAGAGGTGGGTGGGTGACGGGTATTGAGGAGGGCACCTGTTGGGATGAGCACTGGGTGTTGTATGGAAACCAATTTGACAATAAATTTCATAATAATAATAATAATAATAATAATAATAATAATAAAAGTGCCATTTCTGATCAGATCCCCTCTTTCCGTCTTTCCCACTCTCTCTCACTCATCTTGCTCCTCACATTACTCATACCCAAGTTCCTTCTCCTCTTCCTATTATTGCTAACTGAATATCTTGTCTTAGTTTTCTCTCTCGTTATTCCAACCTAAATCCAATGCTCAACATATCAGGTATTACCTCACCTTCAGTAACACATAATCTCGAGTTTCTACCCCTTCTCTTTGCAAAATTCCACACCTAATCAACAAAGGACAGCTATTTTCATGTGGAGGTATAGCTTATATTTAAGAAACTAAGCTCTAAACTCAGTCACATCTAATTTTGAATTTCAATTCTTCCATTTACTATTTCTTTGAACCAAGGCCATTTATTTAACTTCTCTCTACCTCAATTCTCTCCGTAAGGTATAGTCCCTGGTATGTCCAGGTGCCTGACAAAAATCATATGCAAGGTGAGTATTTGTTGAATGAAAATGAACATTACCCTCCTTAATGTCATGGAAATGCCATTAATTTCAACTACTGTTCCTTCTTTTCACTTCAAAATACATTTACAGTTTCAGTCATCCTTTCCTTTTTCCATTTTGCCTCAGGAGAAGGATGACTTAAATATTCTTCAAGGCTAATCACCCACCTCTCTTCTGTATTCCAAGGACTCCCACGTCTATAGTGCATTGCCTTATCAAAGTTCCTTATAATATCCTCACTACAACAGGATGTTTTCCTTTAACCCACAAACACGCTTTATCTTTCTCCTGTAAGTTACTCCCTCAGTTCTCCCTTGCCTCTTGTGTTCCCAAGGTCCTCTGAAGGGCAGTATCTATTTATGGCTTCTACTACCTTGCCTCTCATTCATTTATTCAGCATTAACCAAATCTAATTTAGCTTCTCTCCTACAATTGTACTGAAAATCACTAGCATTAGCTATTTAAAGATAAATTCATTTCTCATTTTATTTAATTTCTCATCAAAATTCGAGATGATAGTTGCACTTCCCTCTGAAGTCTCTTCCTTTCATTTCAGCGCCACTACTCTCTTCACCTATGCTTCTACCATGCAGAACATTCTTTCTCAGTCTCATTTCCTTATTTTCCTTTCCTTCACTGCCTAGCTCTCAAGTCTGGTATGTCTCAAAATTTAATTCCTGACCCATTAACTGTCAACTACATGACATTAACTCCAAATCATCTCCATCTCCCCCTTCAACCAAACTTCTAAATTCTAACTCTCCATCAGTCATAATTACTCACATATCCAAAACCAAACTCACTATTTCTTCCTCACACCCAAGTCTCCTCCTCTCTTGTTCCCTATATTTAGAACTTCCCTATCCCCAGCTAGAAATGTAGAGGTCATTTTAACATCTTTTTATCCAGGTACATCTAACTGGTCACAACACCTTATTGATTCTATTAATAAAATTCCCAATCTCTATGCTTCTTTTTTAACTTCATTACTAGTGCCTGCATGCTGGCTCACTTGCTTTTATTCATTCAAGATAGGGGTGCCTGTGTGGTTCAGTTGGTTAAACATTTGACTCTTGGTTTCAACTCAGGTCATGACCTCACTGTTTGCGGGATCCAGTACTGCATTAGGCTCGGGACTGATACCATGGAGCCTACTTGGGATTCTCTCTCCCCTCCACTCTCTGCCTCTCTCTCTCTCACTCTTTCAGAATAAATAAATAAACTTTTTTAAAAAAAATATAGAACTCGTGACTTTCCCTACCTGACCTTCACCTGCAGTCTGTCCTATTACAGTCAATTACACCATCATTTTCTCAACGATGCCCCAAACCTAGCATTTGTCTTTGATTTCTCAGTTCTCTCAATGATCACATGCAATCCGTCATCTATACTAATTAATCCATGTTAATTAACTTCATCTTCACAACACCCCTATGAGGTCTAAGGCTCAGAGAAGTTAAATAGGTCACTTAAGGCCAAAGACCTAAATGAAATCAGGTCATGTCTCTCCTTTCCTAAGCAACCATCCAACAGATTTCCGTTACATTTATAATTAAACACAAATTGTTTATGGCAGGCAACAATGATCTCATCCTTGCCAGTTCTTCATCTTCATCACGTACTGCTGTCATGTGTGTTCACACAAACTTGCCTAACTCAAGAGTTTTGCTCCTGTTAGTTCTTTTACCTGGAAAGCTCTTCTACCTAATTCTTTCCATACCTTACTTATCTCAACTTTCAGGCCTCAAATTAAATGACACCGTTTTCCCTGAAACACTTAAAGGCCCTAAAATAAATAAAGGCCCTCATTTTTTTTTTGTCAAGGCACAATTTGGATTTCTTTCATAGCATTTGTCATATCTGTAACTATTTTGTTAATTTATTACTTGTCTGTTCCTTCTCTTCCATTACATTATACATTCTGCAAGGTCAGGAACCATGCCTTTTTGTTTAACACTTTAACTTCAATACAACACTTGACACAGTCTCTAGGACAAGGGATATTCACAGTAATAATTGTTGAATTACTCATTTGATAATTCAAATTTTATTTTTAAAAAATGTTTATTTATTTATTTTGAGAGAGAGAGAGGAAGCAGAAGAGGGGGGAGAGGAAGAGGGAAAGAGAACGAATCCCAAGCAGGCTCTACAGTAAGCCAAAATCAAGAGTCAGACCCTTGGGGCACCTGGGTGGCTCAGCTGGTTGAGCACTGGACTTCAGCTCAGGTCATGATCTCACGGTTCATGAGTTTGAGCCCTACATGGGGCTCGCTGTTGTCAGCTCAGAGCCCGCTTTGGATCATCAGTACCTCTGTCTCTCTGCTCCTCCCCCGCTCATGCTCTTTCTCAAAAATAAAAATAAACATTAAAAAAATAAAAAGAAAAAAGAGTCAGACCCTTAACTGACTGAGATGCCCAGGTGCCCTGATAATTCACATTTTAAAAATCTATGTTAGTTTCTACCATGTTCTAAGTGCCTGGAATACAAAAATGATCAATGTGGCTTATAAGAACATGGCCTTGTATAGAAATAGACAAATAAATAATTCAAAACTATCTGAGAGATGCCATAGAAAGGCATTTGTAGGAAGAGAAAAACTCTGTTTTTCTAAGGGAGACAAGGAAAACTTTATGAAGAAGTTGACATTGGAATTAGATCAAAGATTCTCATATGGTTGCAATTTTGTCCCCTAGGGGACATTTGGCAATATCTATGGGCATTTTTGATTGCCACACGGGGAAGAGAGGGACTGCTATTGGTGTCAAGTAGGTAAACACCAGGGACATCCTGCAATGCACAGGACAACACTCCCAAAACAAAGGATTATCCAGCTCAAAATTTTAATTGTGTCAAAGTTGAGAAACCCTGAATTAGATCTTAAAAGATTAATGAAGATTTTCTATCAGCTAGATAACCATCATAGTTTCCTGTCTTCCTGAAAACATCCATACTATACTATACCCAGGTGCCATTGGCTTTCTAAAATATAAGTCTATGCTGCCACTCTGGAAAAACAGTGTGGAGGTTCCTCAAAAAAATTAAAAATAGATCTACCCTATGACCCAGCAATAGCACTGCTAGGAATTTACCCAAGGGATACAGGAGTGCTCATGCACAGGGGCACTTGTACCCCAATGTTTACAGCAGCACTTTCAACAATAGCCAAATTATGGAAAGAGCCTAAATGTCCATCAACTGATGAATGAATAAAGAAATTGTGGTTTATATATGCAATGGAATACTACCTGGCAATGAGAAAGAATGAAATATGGCCTTTTGTGGTAATGTGGATGGAACTGGAGAGTGTTATGCTAAGTGAAATAAGTCATACAGAGAAAGATAGATACCATATGTTTTCACTCTTATGTGGATCCTGAGAAACTTAACAGAAGCCATGGGGGAGGGGAAGGGAGAAAAAAGAAGTTACAGAGAGGGAGGGAGCCAAACCATGAGACTCTTAAAAACCGAAAATAAACTGAGGGTTGATGGGGGATGGGAGGAGGGGAAAGTGGGTGATGGGCATTGAGGAGGGCACCTGTTGGGATGATCACTGGGTGATGTATGGAAACCAATTTGACAATAAATTTCATATTAAAAAATAAAATAAAATAAAATAAAGTTAAATAAAAATCTACTTATACCATGCCTGGTTCACCATGTTTTCTGATACGAATATCTAAAAATTTATTGATCCATTAGCACATGCTAGGGTCTTCAAAACAACCTCATGAGGTAGGCATTACTGCCCCCATTTTACTGAGAAGGTAACTAAGATTCAGATAAGGTAAGTAACCTACAAGGTCTCACAACTGATGGCTTTCTTTTTCCTCTAGAAGAACACCTTGGCCCCTCGGCTTACTGCACAGTCTGATTTATAACCTTCTTTCCCAGCTTTGTTTTTTTAGAAGTTTATTTATTTAATTTGAGAGAGAGAGAGAAAGCACGAGCGGGGAAGCACGAGCATGAGAGAGAAAGGGAGTAAGAATCCCAGGTAGGCTGTTAGCGCAGTACTCAGAAGTGGGACTGAGGCGGGGGCTCGAACTCATGAACCGTGCGATCATGACCTGAGCCGAAATCAGAGTCAGTCGTTTAAATGACAGCCACCCAGGCACCCGGGCAACTTTATTTCCCAACAGTCTTCCTAAACACAAAAGTTTAATCACAACTAAATACCAATTACTAATTACAAATTACAAATTTCCAAAAACACCTTGGAAAACAACACTATCCAGGAAAGTTGAAGATATAGGCACCATATGAGCAAGCAATGCAAATCCTAGATGAATATGTTAGAGATACTCTTGTACTTCCACACTAGGAGACATGTACAAATACTAGTTTTTCCAACAACAACAACAACAACAACAAACGAAAAGAAAAAATAAATCAATATGAATATCCATCAGTAAGATATTCCTATGAGTGAATTGTGGTTTATTCATACAGTAAAATAGTACAGAGTAATTAACATGTGATATATGTAGAAATATACATATCAAAATAGATGAAACCTCACAATTAAACATTTAGAAAAAATGCAAGTGGTAACAATATAAAGTGTGTAATAACATTTATATGAATTCAAAACATACAAAAATCTAAACAAATCACTTGGATGTCCTATAAGGAACAAAGTTATTTATATATGCACATATAAAAAAGCAAAGGAATGGGGAGCCTGGGTGGTTCTGTTGGGTGAGCGTCTGACTTTGGGTCAGGTCATGATCTCATGGTTCTTGAGTTGAAGCCCCACATCAGGCTCTGCTGACAGCTTGGAGCCTGGAGCCTGCTTTGGATTCTGTGATTCCTTCTGCTTTGATTTTCTTTTTCAACATTACTTTGGCTATCGGGGTCTTTTGTGGGTCCATACAAATTTTAAGATTGTTTGTTCTAGCTCTGAGAAGAATGCCGGTGCAATTTTGATTGGGACTACATTGAATGTATAGATTGCTTTGGGTAGTATCGACGTTTTAACAATATTTGTTCTTCCAAATCCACGAGAATGGAATGTTTTTCCACTTCTTTGTGTCTTCTTCAATTTCTTTCATAAGCTTTCTATAGTTTCAGCATATAGATCTTTAACCTCTTTGGTTAGGTTTATTCCTAGGTATTTTATGGGTTTTGGTGCAATTGTAAATGGGATTGATTCCTTGATTTCTCTTTCTGTTGCTTCATTATTGGTATATAGAAATGCAACCGATTTCTGTACATTGATTTTATATCCTGTGACTTGCTGAATTTATGGATTAGTTCTAGCAGTTTTTTGGTGGAATCTTTCAGGTTTTCCATGTAGAGTATCATGCCATTTGCAAAAAGTGAAAGTTTGCCTTCTTCTTTGCCAATTTGGATGCCTTTCATTTCCTTTTGTTGCCTGATTATGGAGGCTAAGACTTCCAACTCTATGTTAAATAATATTGGTGAGAGTGGACATCCCTGCCATGTTCCTGATCTCAGGGGGAAAGCTTTGTTTTTCCCCCATTAAAGATCATATGTGGGCCTTTAATATATAGCTTTTATGATGTTAAGGTATGTTCCTTCTATCCCAACTTTCTTGAGGGTTTTTAATAAGAAAGGATGCTGTATTTTGTCAAATGCTTTTTATGCATCTATTGACAGGATCGTGTGGTTCTTATCCTTTCTTGTATTGATGTGATGTACCACATTGATTGTTTTGCAGATATTGAACCAGCCCTGCAGCCCAGGAATGAATCCCACTTGATCATGGTGAATAATTCTTTTGATATACTGTTGAATTTGATTTGCTAGTATCTTGTCGAGAATTTTTGCATCCATTTTCATCAGGGATACTGGCATGTAATTCTCCTTTTTAGTGGGGTCTTTGTCTGGTTTTGGAATCAAGGTAATGCTGTCTTCACAGAATGAGTTTGGAAGCTTTCCTTCATTCCTATTTTTTGGAACAGCTTGAGAAGAATAAGTATTAACTTGGCTTTAAATGTCTGGTAAAATTCCCCTTGGGAAGTCATCTGGCCCAGGACTGTTATTTGCTGGGAGATTTTTGATAACTGACTCAATTTCTTTCCTGGCCATGGGTCTGCTCACATTTTCTATTTATTCCCATTTGAGTTTTGGTAGTGTCTAGGACTCTGTCCATTTCTTCCAGGTTGTCCAGTTTATTGGCGCATAATTTTTCATAGTATTCTCTAATAATTGCTTGTATTTCTGTGGTGTTGCTTGTGATCTCTTCTCTGTCATTCATGATTTTATCTATTTGGGTTCTCTCTCGTTTATTTTTGAGAAGTCTGGCTAGGGCCTTATCAATTTTGTTTACTTTTTCAAATAAACCAGCTCTTAGATTCATTGATTTGTTTTACTGGTTTTTTTTTTAATTCTATTTTTTTTATTTCTGCTCTAATCTTTATTATTTCTCTTCTTCTGCTGGCTTTGGGGTTTCTTTGTTGCTCTGCTTCTAGTTCCTTTAGGTGTGAGATTAGGTTTTCTATTTGGGATTTTTCTTGTTTCTTGAGATAGGCCTGGATTGCAATGTATTTTCCTCCTAGGACTGCCTTTGCTATATCCCAAAAAGTTTGGACTATCATGTTTTCATTTCCTTTGCTTCCATATATTTTTTAAATTTCTTCTTTAATTGTATGGTTGCCCTATTCACTTTTTAGTAGGATGTTCTTTAACCTCCATGCATTTGGAAGATTTCCAAATTTTTTCTTGTGGTTGATTTCAAGTTTCATAGCATTGTTATATGAAAATATGCATGGTATGATCTCAATCCTTTTATATTTATTGAGGGATGTTTTGTGACCCAGTATGTGATCTATTTTGGAGAATGTTTCATGTGCATTTGAGAAGAATGTTTATTCTGCTGCTTTTGGAAAAAAGTTCTGAATATATCTGTCAAGTCCACCTGGTCCAATGTATCACTCAAGGCCATTGTTTCTTTATTGATTTTCTGCCTATATGATCTGTTCATTGTTGTAAGTGGGGTATTAAAGTCACCTACAATTACTGTATTAAGATTGCTTATGTTTGTAATTAATTGATTTATATATTTGGGTGTTTTCAGGTTGGGAGCATAAACATTTACAATTGTTAGCTCTTTTTGATGGATTGACCCCTTAATTATGATATAATGCCCTTCTTCATCTCTTTTTGCAGTCTTTAGTTTAAACTCTAGTTTGTCTGATGTAAGTATGTTAGCCAACTTGACAATAAATTATATTTAGAAAAAAAGAACCATGAAAGTCAAACAAAAGGATAGAATGGAGTGGAGAGCAGGGTGAACCATCTGGAGGCTATTGTGAAAAAGAGAAGGATCTGGGACAGCATGCACTGGTTGGGGACAGAACAGAATCATTTACTAATAGCATGAGAAAAGTATGGGGGTTTTTTAAAGGAGTTATCTCTAAAGCTTAAGTATCATATTCTAGGAAATTAACCAAAATCATCTCCCTTTTGCTAAAGATATTCTATGGAATGAAATCAGTCACATGAATAAATTGCATTAATTCAACAGGATGCCAACTTGACAATTAAATTATATTACTGAAAACCTTTATTTTCTGGAAATAATAAGTACCACTTTCCAAGATGCTTACATAACTTTCTAAAAGCTATTACTTATGTCCACAGCAGGTCTCAAGTTGGAAGGGTCAAAGACATGCAAAGCTGGACATGGTATGGTACTAGAGATTATCTAGTTCATCCCCTTAATTTTACTAATGAGGAGACAGATGCCTGGAGAGGGGAAGTACTACTTAGCCAGGTGACAGGACAAGTTATTTCATCCATTCATTAGGGTAAATATTTATTGAACTCCTACCTTGTACTAAGCGCTGGGTTGGTATTTGAGCCAGGAATAAATTCCAGGTCTCCAGATTCTCAGCTTCAGGCCCTTGTGCCACAACATGTATGGCCAAGCATTTAATAGCATATTGATTCTCCAGGGACAAATTTCAACTTACATTTCTGTAAATGAGGTCCATGGTCCACCAGAACTGGAGTCCTGGGCACTAACCTAGACTTACTGAGAATCTCTCTGGAAAGGATTATAAAAACTGCATTTTAACAATTTCCCCAGGTAATTCTCATTAATATGATATTTGAGAAACACAGCTCTAAGGGAGTAGACAGGAAAAATCCAGGATTTAGAACTTTCATTTAATTTAGAAGCAAACAGCTAATACCAGTCAGCATATCCCAGAAGTAGGAAAGAAACTGATCCTCTAGCCAGATTTATGGTATCTTAGAATCTCACTCACTGGTTAACCATTTATCTACAAGGTACACTTCACCATTTATAAGTGCTTTCACATAAATTATCTCGTTTGATCAAAACAAAAACACTAACATATACTGGCACAATTACCTTCTCTCTCCTATCAGGAGACAATAACTCAGGAAGGTTAAGTGGTTTGTAGGAGGTTATATAGATAAAAGGCCACAATTATTCTCACTGTACCACTATGTCCTCATTCGGCAGATAAAGAAATTGTACTTAATGAAACTTAAAATTCTCTGTACGAGGTATGAAAACTAGAACATGTGTTTGCCAGTGCTTATCTATATGGTTTCATTCACTGCACAGCCAAAGTCTGTGTTCCCTTAAAAAAAGAAGAGGAAAAATGAAAGCCAAGCATCTCTTGCCAGACTGAGACTTTGAAACTACGTAGGGGAGAGTATCATATGACTGTCCAATCTCTGGGGCTTCAGGAACTTACTCCCATGCCTGCCATCTGCCTATGTATATCCTTTTCCCAGCAGATGCTTCCTTGCAGGTGTCTGTATGACATCACAGGCCTATTTCAAACAGTGTCCACTATGCTGTTTCTCCTGGAAAGAAACTGAGTTCACATTCCTTCTATTGATACTAATACCATCTTATATAAATTTAGCACTTTGTAGTTTTTAAAACGTTCAGAATCTTTTTATCAGACCCCAGGTAGTTCTTGGTTGCTATGTTCTTCGGCTGAGGCTTCAGGGCTCCAGATTCAGATCCACCCCAGCCTAGCACTCTCAGGGCTCCCCCTGAGGCACTTTTCTTCATATTCTCCTTCACACTTAGGGGCCTAGGCAGCTAACTTCACTTCTACTTGGTCTCGTTTACCCAAAAGAACTATCAGCCCCTTTAAGTGTAGGGATTTGCAATGCCATTTCCCCACCTCCCCACAGTCCAGAACATTAGGTAGAGCACAGGTACATGCTCTGGAACACAGAGACAGAGTTCCCTGATGCTTTCACTTGACAGGATGCCCAAGTAATGTCCTCTCCACTTCCTGCCATAATGCTTAGCCATAAGAACCACTCCCCCCAAATTTAATATTAAACTCCCTTAATGCTAACAGCAATACAATTACTGTGTCTAGGAGATTGCTAAGTGCTTTATATGTATGTATATCTCACAAAAGTTCTGCAGGAAAAATATTATTACTTTCATTTTATAGATATGTAAACCGAGGCCACAAAGACTAAACACTCACTCAAGTCACACAGCTAATAAGTGGAAACTTTGAAATCAGGTCTGTGAAACTTTAAGAGCTATGCTCTTAACTAGTCAGTTAGACAGTCTACTTTAACCATTACTTGCCTCTCGCCATAGTCTTCTTAGAAATATTGAACTGTGTTGGCTGGCTGAAATTCCTAACTGCACCATCTGCAGCTGAGTCCCTGCCCACCACTGTCGCATTCAAGTGGGTGGATGAAGTTCCAAGTTCCAGACTCTCCCAGTCATTAAATTCCACTAAAGTTAACCAGGCTATCCTTGGAATTATATTTGATCTTCCCAGAAGCTCTGTGAAATTGACACCACATAGATCATAAATCCCACCCTCTGGTTGAGGATGGCTGAGGCACAGATAATTTGATTAGTCTGGGTTTAATATAGCTAGCAAGTGGCAAAACCATGAAACTCAGGTTTCAAACACTAAAGCACTGTACATTTAAGTTCCCCTCAAATGCATTTAAGTTAGGCAAGGAATACAGAAAATTAAATGCACTGAGTCTGATTCATCACAATGTTGAAGTGCATAGAAATTCAGTTCCGTATGAGGGCTTGAGGCTAAGATGTTATCAGCCTCTTCACCCTTACTCATCACCTCTTTGTACCATGTTGGCCCATACAGTAGAGCAACAATCAATTCAGTGTATGAAGTAGCCACATCAATGATCCAGAGTATATGACCCAGTAGATTTGAATAAAATTATATAATTAATGGAAGGAGAGGAACAAGGAATGAGGTAATAATGAAGTAAGATCTGGGGTAAGTCTGGACAAGAATCAGGAAAGGAAAGATTTTGTTAAAGATATTGAAAATGTACAGTAGTAAAATAAATTTTCCTCCTAGGGTACCCTGGGTTTCCCCAGTTTTGGCTAAGCCATATCAATATCTGACATTTCCCTAGAGAAGCAGGATCAATCACCACCACTGAAATAAGACTCAGTGAATATGGAGGCTTCTATCCAACCTTTCCTATTTTTTAATGGAAAATCAAAAGAGGAAAAGAAAAACCCTCCAGAAGTCACTCATTCTGTGCTCTTGCTTGAAGATACAATCACTCCCATTTAGCTCTTGAGAGTGATACAGAATTTTGAGTAGGAAGGGCCTCAAGGGTCATCTCTTGTAACTCCCTCATGTTACAGATGACACAGTTGATGCACAGAAAGAATAAATGACTTGCCCAAGGTCACACAGTGAGTCACTGTCAATGCTGGGCATCAGCACCCAATGTGCTGTTCCTCTCAGGACTTAAGCAACTGAAGGTTTTCTTTTTCTTATTTTATATTTTATTTTATTAGCATGGGGTAAAATCTGATTATTTACGAGCCAGAAAAAAATGAAAGCAAGATACTAGATTGATTACTGTGTTTTCAGTATTATGAACATTTGTTTGATAAGGGGGATGGTGAAAAATGGATACATCCCATTAGCCACAGTAACTGTATTTCTATTTTCTTTGGAGTATAAAATGATGAAGTGACCAACTCATTAATCAAATGTAGAATTAATCTTTAAATTCAATTTGGGTTAGACTACATTACTTCAAGATTTCTGAAAACATTTGAGACTCTGTGATCCCGGACAGAGAGTGGAATGGGCCTTGGACTCTGAGTCCAGAGATATCAGCTGAAATTCCAATGCTAACCTGACCAGCTCTACAACTTGAGATAAATCATTTAATCTTTCTGAGCTTCATTTTTTTTTCTTCATATGAAATACTAATAATCCCTGGCTAAGCCTCAGGTCTATAAGGAAAATAAGAGATCATGTATTTAGCAATACTTTATATTCTATATTATTAGTATTACTAATATTAGTCTGTAGTAAGTATGTAGATGCATGTATATATGCATGCATTCATGTCTGGATAGATGGATTCATAGACACTTCTGCTTTAGCTCTCTGTGCCCAGTTTGATTCAGCTGTACTGTCTCATAATGGCAACACTTCTCTAGGGTGTACCATACCTGCCCTAATTTGACTTCCTATGAACCGTCATCCCCTTCCCCTTCCTCCTGAATGCATCTGCCATGGTTCACATACCTGGCATTCATGACATCGTACCTCCCAAGTCTGTGGATGGTACGGCTTACTGTTCTGTTTCTCAGTATTCCATTTTGCGATTTCAGTTTCAAGTTACATTTTAAAAAGAACAAATCAGGTTTTTGTTTTTCTCTATTTTATTTTTCTCAGATCTCCCAGGATTTTTTTTTTTTTGTAGAAAATATATGTGCAACTTTGCCTTATGAAATTTAAGTGCCAATCCTAGATATAAAGCCTGTGAATTGGAAGTCTTTGAACTGAGGATGTGGTCACTTTATTGAGTCTTTAGTTTATAGATGGGGTGGGAATAATCAGCTATAATCATCTGGGTATATACAATGTCTAACATAAGCTAGGATTTCAGGATCTGATGAACTGACATTTTTATGCTGAAGTATTATCGAAAGTAAATGAAAAACTGGCAAACTTTAAAAAGGGAAATGTTTTTCAAATTGCTATGTGAAAAGCAGTGACCAAGAATCAATCTGGAAATGGGTGGGAGGGGTGGGGGGGCATAGCAAATGAATAAATTAGCTTTAGCAATAATATAACAAAAATGATCTCTTCCATGTGGAATGTGTTGTGTATTTTCAATGACTTTTTATTTGTTGTGTTTCATTTTATCCTCACATAACACACTGCTAGGAAGACAAGTTGATGATGTATTTTTCTCATTTTACAAACAAGTATCTTGGCAAGGTTAAATATTTTGCCTGAGGTCCCCTGTATAGGGACTGGAAAAGCCCAGACTACTAGTTGAAGACTTGCTCTGAGACATAAATTTTATTCCCCAAGAGTGAATTTCCATTATTTTGTTACTCTCTGATGTTCTCAGAGCACCCTATTTTTAAATTATTAAATCATTTTAAGGATTCCATGAATCAGAAATTGTATCTTCATGTTCTTGGTCTACCAACAATACCTAATGTGCATGCAGACCCCTTAGCAGTTTGCAAAACTTTAGGAACCCCGTCTCACCACAGAAACTTGATCCCCTTCCCTGGGAACCACTACTTTTACATGGTTTACAAAGTGGCCTGTGTGAAAAGAGCCTGTGTCAATTAGATATTAATCAGAAAGGGAGTCATTATTTCACAGAACAGGAAGTCTAGAGGTGGAGCAGGCTTCAGGACTGGGTGACTCGGCAGCATGGCTTGCATCTTCCTCATGCAGGAGGCCAACTGGCTGCAGCAGCTCCAGGCATGGAGCAAGATGACAAAAGACCATTTCTTCTTCAGGCATCTGTTAGAAGAGAGGAACCTTTTCCAGAAGCCCAGCACAGATACCACCGGTCTGTATTGAGTTCAGGTCATTCCTGAAGCTAAGCACTGGCAAGGAGAATAGTACTTCCCTTATGTCAGTGAGGCCCAGCCTGGGCCTGTAGGTAAGGTCAGCTTCCTAGAGGCACAAGGCTATATGCAGAGATGAACAATGGACAAAAATCAGCCTTCTGTTAGGCGGAGAGTGGAATTCATTCTGAGTACGGAAACAACAATGGTCACCAGGGGCCAACACATGGGCATATCTCTAGTGCAGGAATAGGACTCAAAGGAATTTTTCAGTGGAAGTCCTAAAGTTAGATGATAGCATTTGCCTTATAAATTTCTTCAAAATTGAAGCCAACACCTGATATTTTAGATTGAAAATACAATTAGTACATTTCCATGTTCTATTAACGTGAATGACAGAAAATGACCATTTGTGAAGTGATCACAGTAACAGTGTATTATTTTTAGTAACTCATTTACAAAGTTCATTAATCAATTTAGCAGTCACTGAGCAAGTGCTACATGCTGGATAGTATTCTAGACAGCGAGTATAACAGCATAAATTCATGAAGGTGTGTGTGTTGTGGGTAAAGGGGTAGAGACAGACATGTCAATTATTATAACGTATTTTTATTTCTATCCTATACAAAGTAGAATGGAAGGATGGTCCAACACATTAGATCAGGGCTAATGAATAGCTATATATACATGTATATTGAGATATCATAAATAAGTATAATAAACATACGCACATTTCCATCTTAGCAGTAGTAGAATGGAGACTCTTCATTGTTCACTCTGTTATGCAGAAGTGGTTTCAACACCCAGGGCAATATAGATGTCATACTCCAACAGAAAAATGGAATTGCATGAAGACATACATAGGTAGCATGGCTAGTATCCGAAGGGCAGTCTAACAAGACCTGACAGCTAACTAACTACAAGCTATGTTTGCTGAACATATGAGAGACAACTCTCTATCCAGAATAAAAATGGATCATTGAAAATGGAACCCAAAGCTTAGTTAAAAATAAATAATAACAAATATGATCTCTTATATTAAGTACTTATCCACGTTACAAATACAATCTTATTTAATCACCGGAAAGCCCCTGAGGTAGGTGGTATTATTATTACTATTATTATCATTAATGATTTTACAGATGAGGAAACTGAAACTCAGAGGAGATTAAGCAATTTGCCCCAGGTATATAAGTAATAACAGATGAAAAGAATTGGGCCCAGACTCTTTTGTCTCCAAAGCCTGTACTTTTAATGATTCAATCACTGTTTTTCAAAATGTGGCCCATGGTCTATTCACAACAAAATCACCTGGGATGCTTATTAAAAATGCAAACTCTTGGGGCGCCTGGGTGGCACAGTCGGTTAAGCATCCGACTTCAGCCAGGTCACGATCTCGCGGTCCATGAGTTCGAGCCCCGCGTCGGGCTCTGGGCTGATGGCTCAGAGCCTGGAGCCTGTTTCCGATTCTGTGTCTCCCTCTCTCTCTGCCCCTCCCCCGTTCATGCTCTGTCTCTCTCTGTCCCAAAAATAAATAAACGTTGAAAAAAAAAATTAAAAAAAAAAATGCAAACTCTTCAGCTCCATCTAGGCCCAGTGAATCTGCATACTTCGATGGAGCCAAGAATTGATCATTTCACTGCCATTTTTTTGTTTGTTTGTTTTTGTTTTTGTCTACTGCCTATTAACACATTGATAAGCTACTCTGCCTTCTGACATTTAAGACATCATTAGGGGGGAAAGGTGAAAATCTTACTAATACATGCACATGAACAAAGACCTTCTAGAAGTTATTCCATCTAGAAGCCTTCATTGAATAGATAGGAAAAACCAGTGACCAGAAAGTGTAAGGTCTAAGACTTATGCAACAATCCCAAAATTACACCATGGGTGGGAGTACCTATGGATACCTGAGAATTCTGGAGCTTTCCTCCTCCTTCCTGACTCTACTCTATGACTTTGAAGAGGTCACTTTTTATCTCTATGCATCAGTCTCTTTACTGTTAGCTTCTGGTGAGCTGACCTAGCCTTCCCAAGGACGATCCCAAGACCCACTCGGGAAGAGAATTTTCCTAGACCCTGCAGCTCAGTCAAGTGCTATGGGATTTCTAGCTTTGAGCAAAGAAATGTTCACCAAGACAAGGGAATAGAATATTCTCATTTCTCTGTTTCAGTGTCCTTGAAACCACCCCCCCCCTTTTTTTTTTTTTGGTTACCATTTCCCACCATCTCTAAATTCTTTCAGGAGCAAAACTGAATATAACATGTAAATACATGTCCTTCCTAATTTCTTTTAGGTGGCTGCAAAAAGTAGCAAGTTCAATAAAATTTCACCAGGTTATTTAAAGCATTAGAGGTAGAAGCCATCTTGAAATATTTATTTTCACTCTCTTTGATTTTTATAGGTGATAAAACCAGGCAATAAACGGCAGAGGCAGAATCCAGTGAAATACTATTATGTTACTCCACTGCAACTGATAAATGCTTATGCCTCCTAGTCTCTGCCTCCTCAAACAGTGCTAGTGTCAGCACGCCTGGGTGCCTCAGTCAGTTAAATGTCTGACTCTTGATTTTGGCTCAGGTCATGACCTCATGGTTTGTGGGTTTGAGCCCCACTGTGGGCTCTGCACAGACAGTACAGAGCCTGCTTAGGATTCTCTCTCTCTCTCTCTCTCTCTCTCTCTCTCTCTCTCTTTGTCTGACCCTCCCCTGCTCAATCACATGCACACACACTCTCTCAAAAGAAAATAAAAAAACTTGAAATAAAAACAAAAAATAGTGCTAATGTTGCTATAGCTGCTACTTGTTTTCTGCACCAGTAACTTTGGCCCATGGCCCTGTGGCAGAGTAGGGAAGCAGTTCTCAAAATCTGGGAGCTTCTACCCTTGTTGATTTTAGGTAATGTTGAATCACATTTTTCCATTGAAAAATAATTCCATTAACAATTAAAAAAATATTTTTACTTATTTCAAAGAGAAAGTCTCTATATGGTGTTAATATAACTTTAAAACCTCTGTGACTTGATAATCTCTGTTTCTAAGAAATTGAGAGTGG
Organism: Lynx rufus; assembly: GCF_022079265.1. NCBI lineage: Eukaryota > Metazoa > Chordata > Mammalia > Carnivora > Felidae > Lynx > Lynx rufus. The sequence goes on along the minus strand of NW_025814823.1, from coordinate 123,298,976 downwards.
ACAGTTTTGTTTTGTTTTATTCTACTTATATTCTTAGGATTACCTTCTCTTTATGCCAGGTAAGATAAGCTTTCCAAATATGATGGTGATATGAATTTTTCTTTTACAATAAATAAATTTAAAGAAAAATATTATGCAAATAATAGTATAGGTGTTATGATAAGATTCATGAAAATGGTACGAGAATTATTAGGGTACAGGAGACACTAATAAAATGTTTGAAACACAGACTTTGGAGTCAAACGCACTTGTGTTTCCCACCCAACTTCTAGATGCATAAGATTTGTAGCAGCTTATATATTCTTTCAGTAATTCACTTAACCATTGGAAAAATGGGAATACCTATCCACAGTTTGTTATGAAGAGTAATAAAATGATCAATGTCAAGCTCTTACCACAGTGCTCAGCATATAGTGAGGTCAACAAGTGCTAACTGCTATCTTATCAACAGTGGTAGCACCAACATTGCCTTAGTGAGGAAGGTTGATATATTTCATCTTCTAGGAGCACAGATCATAAAATCTAGGTATAAAAACACATCTCTAAAGTTTATCTAATCTAACCTTTCCCAGACCCTACCACTCCATGCTTAAATTTTCTCTAAGGGAGTTTTTCACCTTTATGGTTTTAACCTTTATGGTTTATGACATTTAATATTCATTTAAAATATTTTTTTCCAAAGAAGATATCCATATGGCTAACAGACACATGAAAAAATGCTCAACATCACTCATCATCAGGGAAATACAAATCAAAACTACAATAAGATACCACCTCACACCTGTCAGAATGGCTAAAATTAACAACTCAGGCAACAACATATGTTGGCGAGGATGCAGAGAAAGAGGAACCCTTTTGCACTGCTGATGGAAATGCAAACTGGGGCAGCCACTCTGGAAAATAGTATGAAGGTTCCTCAAAACATTAAAAATAGAACTACCCTACGACCCAGCAATTGCACTACTAGGTATTTATCCAAGGGATACAGGTGTGCTGATTCAAAGAGGTACATGCACCCCAGTGTTTATAGCAGTGCTATCAACAATAGCCAAAGTATGGAAAGAACCTAAATGTCCATCGATGGATGAGTGGATAAAGAAGATGTGGTATGTGTGTGTGTGTGTGTATACATATATATATATATATATATATATATAAAATAAAATATTACTTGGTGATCAAAAAGAATGAAATCTTGCCATTTGCAACAACATTGTTAGAACTAGAGTGTATTTCGCTAAGCGAAATAAATCAGTCAGAGAAAGACAACGACTTTCATATGACTTCACTCATATGTGGAAGTTAAGAAACAAAACAGATGAACATAAGGGAAGGGAAGCAAAAATAATATAAAAACAGAGAGGGAGATAAACCACAAAAGACAAATACAGAGAACACACTGAGGATTGCTGGTGGGGAAGTGGGTCAGGGGATGGGCTAAATGGGTGATGGATATTAAGGAGGGCACTTGTTGGGATGAGCACTGAGTGTTATATGTAAGTGATGAATCCCTAAATTCTATTCCTGAAATCATTATTACACTATATGTTAACTAACTTCGATTTAAATTTTTAAAAATATAACAAATAAAATATTTTTTAAAATATAATTTGTCAAATTGGTTTCCATACAACACCCAGTGCTCATCCCAAGTGCCCTCCTCCATGCCCATCACCCACTTTCCCTTCTCCCCCACCTCCCATCAGCCCTAAGTTTGTTCTCAGTCCTTAAGAGTCTCTTATGGTTTGCCTCCCCCTCTCCCTGTGACTTTTTTTTCCCCTTTCTCCTCCCTCCTGGTCTTCTGTTAAGTTTCTCAGGACCCACATGAGTGAAAACATATGGTATGTGTCTTTCTCTGCCTGACTTATTTCACTTAGCATAATACACTCCAGTTCCATGCACCGTTGCTGCAAATGGCCAGATTTCATTCTTTCTCATTGCCAAGTAGTATTCCATTGTATATATAAACCACATCTTCTTTATCCATTTGCCAGCTGATAGACATTTAGGCTCTTTCCATAATTTGGCTATTGTTAAAAGTGCAGCTACAAACATTGGGGTACATATGCCCCTATGCATCAGCACTCCTGTATCCCTTGGGTAAATTCCTAGCAGTGCTATTGCTGGGTAATAGGGTAGTTCTATTTTTAATTTTTTGAGGAACCTCCACACTGTTTTCCAGAGCGGCTGCACCAGTTTGCATTCCCACAAACAGTGCAAGAGGGTTCCCGTTTCTCCACATCCTCGCCAGCATGTATAGTCTCCTGATTTGTTCATTTTAGCCACTCTGACCAGTGTGAGGTGGTATATCAGTGTGGTTTTGATTTGTATTTCCCTGATGATGAGTGACATTGAGCATCTTTTCATGTGTTTGTTGGTCATCTGGATGTCTTTTTTGGAAAAGTGTCTATTCATGTTTTCTGCCCATTTCTTCACTGGATTATTTGTTTTTCAGGTGTGGAGTTTGGTGAGTTCTTTATAGCTTTTAGATACTAGCCGTTTATCCAATACGTAATTTGCAAATAAAATATTTTTAAAAGCTTTCCCTAATCTAAAACTAAAATTAAGCAAACATTTTAATACAAGTAGTACTCTGACCTCATCACCAATGGTAATATATATATATATATATATACACACACATAATATTACCGGAAATATTAACATTCTTTGCCACTCAGGAATTATGGTAGTTATTAGAGGGGTTGAACTACATATTAGCATATTAAAGAAGAACAAATGTATCATTAGATGACAAATGTATAATATTTTGATAACTGCATTTCACTATAATTCGTTTCCTTGTATTTTTATGCATTTCAAGCATTTTGAGAAGAAAATAACAGGCATTACCACACCACCACAGGTGTCTAGAGCACACACCAAAAGTTTAAGGATCCTTACTCTACAGCATTGCCATAAAATATCTTTGCAGTCTGCTTGCATACTTCGAGCTATTTCCTTTCTCCAGAGACAATCATTCCATATCTGTCCAGAGTGAGTGTTTAAAACCATGGACAACAAATTCCACTTGGTGGCAAAAACAGAAACCAATGTGCCAACTAAATTTCCTAAAAATATAAACTAGTTCTGCACCTATCTTGCAAAGTTATCCAAGAAACATACTAACTCAAGAGGCAGAATTTCCAATATTTAAATCACCTACTAAATAAGCAGCAGGATTTCATACTGTTTCATAGTGTACTCTGTCTACAGGCCACTTTCTTTTTCTTTTTTTTTCTCAATCAAAGTACAATTAACATGCAGTGTTGTATTGGTTTCAGGTGTACTATATAATGATTCAACAATTCTATACATAAGTATACTCATAGGATAAGTGTACTCTTAATCCCCTTCACCTTTTTCACTCATTCCCCAACCCAGCTCCCCTCTGGCAGCCACTGGTTTGTTCTCTGTATTTAAGAGCCTGTTTTTATATTTGTCTCTTTTTCTCTTTGTTTGTTCCTTTGTTTTGTTTCTTGAATTCCACATAAAAGTGAAATAATATGGTATTTATATTTGTCTGACTTCACTTAATATCATACCCTCTAGGTCCACCCATGTTGTTGCAAATGCAAGATCTCATTCTTTTTATGGATGAGAAATATACCACAATATATTGATAAACACTTAAGCTGCTTCCATATCTTGGTTACTGTAAATAATGCTGCCATAAACATGTATCTTTTCATGTATCTTTTCAAATTAGTGTTTTCATTTTCTTTGGGTAAATACCCAGTAGTGCAATTACTGGCTAATATGGTAACTCTATTTTCAGTTTTCAGGGAACCTCTCTACTGTCTTCCACGTAGTTGTACAAGTATGCATTCCCACCAACAGTGTATGAGGCTTTCTTTTTCTCCATATCCTCACCGAAACTTGTTATTTCTTATCTTTTTGACTCTAGTCCTTCTGACAGGTGTAAGGTGAGATCTCATTGTGGTTTTGATTTGTATTTCCCTGATGATTGGAGATTTTGAGCATCTTTTCATGTGTCTCTTGGCCATGTGTGTCTTCTTTGGAAAAATATCTATTCGGGTCCTCTGCATAGGCCACTTTCTTATTTACTAACTCAGAATCAATATTGCTTCACTGTCACTCGCACATCACTCATCTTGCTAAAAAAAATGGGGGAGGGGTGGGGTGCATCAGCTTTCAATTATTTTGCTTAAACTATTCTCTCTGCACAAGACACAGGTAATTAAATTAATCAAATTTTCATCTGTTTTATTATTTTTTCAGCAGGTTTTTCAGAATTAAGAGGCAGCTTCCTACACCATAACAAAAGACCACAGAATTTAGGTTGGTAGTCAAGCAGCATGTAGATCCAAGGCATTCTTGCTTCCAATTTAATGCCCTCTGTAGCACTCAGGGCCAGAGAAGAGGATTATGGAAACAATAGGTAGACAGGGGAAGAGAAAAGGATAGGACTAAGGAGAGTCAAGGGAGAATGAATTAATAATTTTACATTTAACAAAGTGTTTCCATAGAATCTCTCTTTACATGCTCCAAACAACAAAAACAACAAACACACAACTTGTGTGATATTACCAATACTTTCTTGATGAGCAAACACAAGAGAACACAGAAGTTAAGTGATTTGTTCAAATTCACAGACCCAAAAGAGTGCAGTCAAGGTTTGAGCTCAGGAAGGCTGGCAAGAAGCTGCCTCTGGCCTTGTCCTTGTCCCTCCCCCAAATCCATTCCCCTATAGAGTGGGTGGCACAATCTTTCTAAATGAAAGATATGAACATGTCACTTTCAGATTTGGTATCTTCCAGAGTCTTAGCGATAAAGTTCTGTACTTGGAAATCTATTTTGATCTGACTACTGCTTATTTCTGCTATGCTACAGCCAGTTCCTACTGGCCTTTGGGAAATGATAAATATGAAGGAATTTTGCAAGTCCATTGATAAACTATTGGAAGCTTAGATTTGGCAACAGCAGGAATACTGACACCACAGAAATGAGCAAAAGTTACAAATGAAGGTTGTTTTTTTTTGTTTGTGTGTTTTTCGAGAACAGATTTACCAACATACCACTGCTCCATACCACGTCATTTGACCACACCCTTTCTCTTCTTTTCAAGCATGCTGAACTACTTTCTGTTCTCCACTCAGTAATGATTCCTTTGCCTAGCCCTAAATTTTCCTTCTCCTCTACCTTTGACTCTACTCTTAGGAAACTTTCAAGTTTCAGTTTTTGTTCTACTTTCTTCCTGACATTCATTTCCCTCTGGCCCTCATCACTACAAGGCTGGGTGAGATGTCCCACCAATGCCATCCCAAAACACACCATGCTGTCCACTCCTGAGGCAGTATTGTAATTGCCCTATTACTGGCCAGACTGTGTCACCTAACTACAAGCTTTTCAGGCGCAGGAACTCGATCTTATACTTTATTTTAATATCATTCTCTACCACTTGTCTGACATCTAGTGAAGGCTCCATATTTGGTAAATGACCATGATGAATGACTAGCATTAAGAAGGTTTCAGGGGACAAGATTCCTAGAAAATAGAACTTCTAACTTAATTTGTATTCAGAGGTATGACACAAGGAATTGGGAAATCATTATCAAACCAAAAGAGAACTTCAGGAAAGAAAAAAAAAAAAAAAAAGACAAAACCAGGGTCTTAAGAGACAGGGTTGTCAGTTTAGTTCTGGTTCTAGCCCTGAAATGACAAATACTTGTCCAGATGACACCACTACCTATTACCAAGGGTGTAAGAAGCTTCCATGTTTGATCTCTGTACCCTTTTCTGCTGAGCCCAGGAGACTCCTCCATGCCCAGGCTGCTGTCATCAGTCAAAGCTGGCATTTAAATTGAAACTCATTTGTCAACCTGGAGAGGTCATGAGACACAGTAACTACTGCCTTCCTCCTGAAGCCTTTCTGCCCTACTTTCAAGTGTCTTTGCCAGCTTGCTCTCTTTCGGTGTCAGGTTTGAAACAGAGAGGAGAAGGAAGAGGAAGTGAGGAAGCCGCGTGGGAGGGGGAAATTTAGGCAGAGGCCATTGGCGAGGGCCACCTGTAACCTGCTCTCACGTTCCACCTCCACCCCTTTCCTGCCTTTCCTTGAGGTTCCTCTCTCTCCTTCTTACTACTTCTCACTGTCATTGTTCTCCCACTTGCCTTGTCCTTCTGAGTTTTTGGCTCTTTGTTAACCCATGCTTTTTACTTTGTAGCAGCTTCTCATTTCTTCTCAATTTCTTTTTCTGACCTTCCCATCTCTTTCTCCTCTGCCACCCCCATTCCTTCTCAGCCTCTATTTTTGTCTTATATTTCCTCCTTCCCTTCAAACAGTTTCCATGAGCTTTCTGGGAATTTTTGGTGTCTCCTCCCATTTCCATCTCTCTCCTCAGCTAGACTTTAGCAGAATTATCGTAATCTTGAACATGACTTTCCTCCTGTTTCCCTGGCCCTACTTACCCTTATCTTTCAAGTTTCACCTTCTGTATCACTGACTTCCTGACCCTGAGATCCCCTCCTAGCCCTCAATTTCCAAAAGGATGGGAAGAAATTTCTTTAGAGCACTGTTTTTTTTTTCTTAGTAGATATTTCAACTATATATCAAAATATTTTATTTAAATGCAATAGATAAAAAATCAATGTATCACATACACAGTAATATAACCTTGCAAATTATTTTCTAGCTGGCTTTACAAATCTTACATATCTTCTAAATTGACAATTTAAGCATGCATAGTTTTCTTCAAATTAAAACCTAAAAGCAATGGTCACAAAAATTAATCCTGTCATTTCTTGAGTGTCTACTATGTATACATTGCTCAATGTATTACTCAAGTTCTAAAGCCTTTGCTTTTCCTATCTAGACTTACATGTAATCTTATTTCTAAAGATATTTCATGGGAAAATTTGTTTTTAAATTAGTACAGGTTAATTAGAACATTATACATTTGTATTGTCCTGTTAATGAATGTTGAATGCCTGTACATCCTGGAAAAATGAGCCATGACCTCCTAGAGGCCTTTGGAGTAGCTTTCTTAATGAATGACTGTGCCTTATCTCTCATTAGCTTAGAAACATTAAAAAGAGTCATGTTGTTTCTTAAAAAGTGAAACACAAAAATTCTGAGTAAAAGACAAGGTGTTACTGCTAGGAAGAGGCAACGTCATAGGCAAGGTGTTCTTCATAGGGTTCTTCACAGGTTGGGGAAGCTTGGTTGACCTTGTTTTTAGTAGGAAGGTATCAGTGTTTCCTTAAAGTCTGTCATTCCAGTGACTGACAAAATGCAAAAAGCTCAGAGCTAATAAACAAAACAAAAGAAATTCAGCAAGTCTCTTAAGAAAAGCCCCAAGTATTAGTATCCAAAATCTATAATCTCTCAGTCTCAAAATTCAAAAAACAATAATCCAGTGAAGAAATGGGCAAGACACGAACAGACACTTTTCCAAAGAAGACACCCAGATGGCTAACAGACACATGAAAAAATGCTCAACATCACTCATCATCAGGGAAATAAAAAATGAGACACCACCTCACACGAGTCAGAATGGCTAACATTAACAACTCAGGCAACAACAGATGCTGGCAACGATGCAGAGAAAGAAGAACCCTTTTGCACTGCTGGTGGGAATGAAAACTGGGGCAGCCACTCTGGAAAACAGTATGAAGGTTCCTCAAAACATTAAAAATAGAACTACCCTACGACCCAGCAATTGCACTACTAGGTATTTATCCAAAAGATACAGGCATGCTGATTCAAAGAGGCACATGCACCCCAGTGTTTATAGCAGTGCTATCAACAATAGTCAAAGTATGGAAAGAGCCCAAATATCCATCGACTGATGAATGGATAAAGATGTGGTATACATGTATATATGTATTTATACATATATACATGTGTGTATATATATATATATATATACACACATATATACCACATATATTTATTTAGCTTAGCATAATACACTCTAGTTCCATCCATGTTGTGGCAAATGGCAAGTTCTCATTCTTTTTGATTGCCGAGTAATATTCCATTGTGTGTGTGTGTATGTATATATATATGTATATATACATATATATACACACATATATACATATATATACATATATATACATATATATACATATATATACACACATATATACACATATATATACATATATATATGTATCATATCTTCTTTATCCATTCATCCATCGATGGACATTTGGGCTCTTTCCATACTTTGGCTAGTGTCGATAGCACTGCTATCGGGATGAATATACCCCTTCAAAATAGCATACCTGTATTTCTTGGATAAATACCTAGTAGTGCAATTGCTGAGTTGTAGGGTAGTTCTATTTATAACTTTTTGAGGAACCTCCATACTGTTTTCCAGAGTGGCTGCACCAGTGTGCATTCCCACCAGCAATGCATAAGAGATCCTCTTTCTCTGCATCCTTGTCAACATCTGTTTTTTCCTGAGTTGTTAATTTTAGCCATTCTGACTGGTGTGAGGTGGTATCTCATTGTGGTTTTAATTTGTATTTCCCTGATGATGAGTGATGTTGAGCATTTTCTCCTGTGTCTGTTAGCCATCTTCTAGACATGTTAGCATGTCTTCTTTGGAAAAGTGTCTATTGATGTCTTTTTCCCATTTCTTCACTGGATTATTTGGTTTTTTTGGGTGTTGAGTTTGGTAAATTCTTTATAGAGTTTGGATACTAACCCTTTATCTTATATGTCATTTTCAAATATCTTCTCCCATTCCATCAGATGTCTTTTAGTTTTACTGATTGTTTCCTTCACTGGGCAGAAGTTTTTATCTTGATGAGGTTCCAATAGTTCATTTTTATTTTTGTTTCCCTTGCCTCTGGAGATATGTTGAGTAAGAAGTTGCTGTGGATGAGGTCAAAGATATATTCAGATATATTCAGAACATTTCATCCTAAAGCAGTGGAATATACATTCTTCTCCAGTGCATATGAAACATTCTCCAGATCACATACAGGGACACAAATCAGGCCTCAACAAGTACAAAAACATTGAGACCATACCGTGCATATTTTCAGACCACAACTGTATGAAACTCGAAATCAACCACAAGAAAAAATTTGGACAGACAACAAATACTTGGGAGACTAAAGAACATTCTACTAAAGAATGAATGAGCTAACCAAGAAGTTAAAGAGGAAATTAGAAAGTACATGGAAGACAATGAAAATAATAACACCATAGCCCAAAACCTCTGGGATGCAGCAAAGGCAGTCATAAGAGAAAAGTATATAGGAATCCAGGCCTTCCTAAAGAAGAAAGAAAGGTCTCAGATACACAACGTAATCTTACACTTAAAGAGCTAGAAAAAGAACAGCAAATAAAACCCAAAACCAGCAGAAGACAGGAAATAATAAAGATTAGAGCAGAAATCAATGCTATCAAAATAAAAAAATGAGTAGAACAGATCAATGAAACCAGGAGCTGGTTCTTTGAGAGAATTAACAGAACTGATAATCCCCTAGCCAGTTTGATCAAAAAGAAAAGGACTCAAATAAATAAAATCAAGAATGAAAGAGAAGAGATCACAACCAACACTGCAGAAATACAAATGATAAGAAGAGAATATTATGAGCAATTATATGTCAATAAATTGGGCAATCCAGAAGAAATGGACAAATTCCTAGTTTGGACATAAACTACCAAAACTGAAACTAGAAGAAACAGAAAATTTGAACAGACCCATTACTAGTAATGAAATCAAATTAGTAATTAAAATTCTCCCCAAAACCAAGAGTCCAGGCCTGGATAGCTTGCCAGGGGAATTCTACCAAATATTTAAAGAAGAGTTAACACCTATTCTTTTGAAGCTATTCCAAAAATTAGAAATGGATGGAAAACTTCCAAACTCATTCTATGAAGCCAGCATTACCTTGATTCTAAAACAAAACAAAGACCCCACTAAAAAGGAGAACTACAGACCAATTTCCCTGATGAACATGGATGCAAAAATCCTCAACAAGATATTAGCCAACCAGATCCAATAATACATTAAAAGAATTATTCACCATGACCAAGTGGGACTTATACCTGGGATGCAGGGCTGGTTCAATATCCACAAAACAATTCACGGGATTCATCACATTAGTAAAATAAAGGACAAGAACCATATGATCCTCTCAATAGATGCATAGAAAGCATTTGACAAAATACAGCACCCTTTCTTGATAAAAACCGTTAAGAAAGTAGGGATAGAAGGATCATACCTCAAGATCATAAAAGCCATATATGAAAGACCCACCACTAATATCATCCTCAATGGGGAAAAACTGAGACCTTTCCCCCTAAGGTCAGGAACACAATAGGGATGTCCACTCTCGCTACTGTTATTCAACATAGTATTGGAAGTCCTATCCTCAGCAATCAGAGAACACAAAGAAATAAAAGGCATCCAAATTGGCAAGGAAGAAGTCAAATTTCACTCTTTGCAGATGACATGATACTCTATATGGAAAACCCAGAATATTCCACCAAAAAAACTGCTACAATTGATCCACAAATTCAGCAAAGTCACAAGATTATAAAATGAATGCACAGAAATCAGTTGCATTCCTATACGCTAATAATGAAGCAACAGAAAGAGAAATCATGGGATTGATCCCATTTACAATTGCACCAAAACCCAAAAAATACCTAGGAATAAACCTAACCAAAGAGACAAAAAATCTGTACACTGAAAACTATAGAAAGCTTATGAAAGAAATTGAAACGAATTTCAATTCATTTGAAAAATTAAAAATATGAAAGAAATGGAAAAATATTCCATGCTTATGGATTGGAAAAACAAATATTGTTAAAATGTCGATACTACCCAAAGCAACCTACATATTCAATACAATACCTATCAAAATAACACCAGCATTCTTCACAAAGCGAGAACAATCTTAAAATTTGTAAGGAACGAGAAAAGACCCCGAATAGCCAAAGCAATCCTAAAAAAGAAAACCAAAGCTGAAGGCATCACAATCCCAGACATCAAGATGTGTTACAAAGATGTAATCACCAGACACTACGGTACTGGCACAAAAACAGACACTTAGATCAATGGAACAGAATAGAGAACTCATAAATGGACCCACAAATGTATGGCCAACTAATCTTTGACAAAGCAGGAAAGAATATCCATTGGAATAAAGACAGTCTCTTTAGCAAATGGTGGTGGGAAAAACTGGACAGTGACATGGAGAAAAATGAACCTGGGCCACTTTCTTACACCATACACAAAAATAAACTCACAACGGATGAAAGACCCAAACCTAAGACAGGAGACCATCAAAATGCTAGAGGAGAAAGCAGGCAAAAACCTATTTGACCTCAGCTGATTAATTACTTTTCAAACTGCTTTGCTGAGAGGAAGAAAATAATTGCTCACCAGCCAGGGATGAGAACCCACCATCTCATCCCAGTTCCTCAAAATATCTAAGTTACAGACTTATTCTCATGGACAATTATAACCTAAATACTACTCTAAGATTGCCTTTTTGCCAAGAGATGAGAAAGGCTTTCATGTATCCACAGGAAAAGGAGACGCACAACACTGGGAAAAGGGAGAAGAAAGTTGACCATGATGTAGCCCTGAAGAGGAAAACCCAAAAAGAGCTACTTGGAAAGGGTGCAAACAGTATATATTTGGAAGGAATTGTTAATTTATCTGGAAAAAAGTTATGATCTATAAAAGGGTTACATTATTTATCAAGGATGTCTTTAGTTGAGACTTTAAACTTCAGCCCCACAACGACCCCACCACCATTACTAAATGAGGCACTGTCATATTCCACAGGGCTGCTGGGCCTGGAGTCCACAGTTTGTGCACATTTACATGTCTATGCCCAGTAGGCTGTAAATTTTATAGTGATAGTATAATTGTTCACCATCCTTGTAAGAGACTATTGAAGGAGACAGATGCAGTGAGAAGTGAGGAAAAAATTTCTTCCTCTGTTGCTATTAGCTTTGTGGTTTTCCTGGTCAATACTACAAATCCTGAGGTTATTTGTTCTGTCACCAAACCTTTATGTGCAGCACGTTGAGGTCTGCTGTACAAACCTCAGAGTAACAGCTTTTCTCTCCAGATTAAAATTAAAACTGCCTTAGGCAGTGAAATCTTAGAGCTTTCATTTTAAGCAACCAAATTAGTTTGCAAATCTTGTTCTTTTTATAAAACATTTTAAATTAACCAAATTTTAATATTACTATTTTTTAAGTAAGCTTCATACCCAGCATGGAGCCCAACACAGGCACTAACTCACGACCCGAGATCAAGACTGGAGCTGATATCAAAATCTGGATGCTCAACTGACTGAGCCATCCAGATGCCCCAATTAACCAAATAAAAAAAATTTTTTTAAATGGCCTCTGAAATATATTCGATATCTTTTTAAAAAATTAGTTAATACTCTAAAACTGAAAAAAATACATTTATAAACTTAATTTCCCTTTGAAGTATTTTAAATGCCTTTTAAAAAGTGTTTATTTTGAGAGAGAGAGTGTGCAAGTGGGGAAGGAGCACAGAGAGAGGGAAAGAGAGAGAAAGGAGTGGGGGAGGGGCCGAAAGAGAGGGAGAGAGAGAGAGAGAGAGAGAGAGAGAGAGAGAATCCCAAGCAGGCTCCTCACTGTCAGCCCAGTGTCCAAAGCGGGGCTCAATCCCACAAACTGTGAGACTGTGACCTGAGACGAAATCAGGAGTCAGATGCTTAACTGACTGACTGACTGACTGAACCATCCAGGAGCCCCACTGTCCACTTTTTGAGTTAAAAAAAAGTTTTCAGAGGACGTTCCTGCTCACAGTAGACCACAATGAGCTATACCCTCACTCTGCAGGGGTGAAGTTTACTTTCTTTTCTGGCAGAGAAACTGTCCTTTTGACTTCTCATTCTATCCCTAGGTGTAGCAGTGGACATAATGCTCCATGAATATTACTACAAGAAGAGGGAACAGAGTTTGTGCACTGGTAAGGAGAGGTTGAGAAACACACTTAGTATGGCTGAGGGTAGGGTGTGAAAAAAGGAGTGGCATAAGATATGCAGAAGTGATGTTATACCCGTTTCTGGAAAATCCTGCTGGGTATGAGTTTCACTAGTGGGCTGTGTTACCTCATTTAATTAGATTCACTGACCCTCCATTTCACTTTGGAATACTCTGCACATTCTTAAGCTTCATCTTCTTCTTTATGATGAGGGCCTTAAAATAGTTCACAAGAATCTTCATTTATCTGTTACCATAGGTGAGTACTACAAAGAGAGGAGGTCCTTCTGTATTTGTTTATTTGCTCTGCTTTTCGTTTTGTGTTGTTTTCTTCGCTGGAAAACTAAAATTCTCATTTATTGAAGTCAATGTCAGGGGGCATCAGGGTTAGTGCACCCTGATGAAGAATCAAGACTCCCTTTTATGTGACTGGCCAAGTGTCATTCACCCATCATATCATATTCTTTCCTTTCTTTCACTCTGAATATACCTAAATTTGACCAAGTCCTGTGAACTCCAACTCTAGATTCCTTTTGGCACCCATCTTCTGCTCTTCATTGCTGTCAACACAACCTTGCTGTTGTTCTCAAACCACAGCATTTCAGTTGTCTCTACAATGATACCTGTGTTTCCAGGTTCTCTCCCTCTTAACCCATACTGAAGCACCAGCGTTATCTATGTGAGATGCACATAGTGTTTCACTATTCCCTGTGTGAATAAGGGAAAAGTTCATAATCACTAGTGGGGCATGAACATTCCTTCAGATCTAGGACAGCAGACCTTCCCATCTCCTCCCCTCACTACAACAAGCTACACTTTTCCTTAGGCTTTTTCTTTCCCTGAAAAGAGTATATTGTTATAGTTCCTTGTGCTATCACCTCTGATTGAAAGGACTCCCTCCACTCTGTCCACGTGACAAAGTCTTGCTTAGTGCTCAAATGTCTTCTCTGAGCCTTCTCTGGCTTTCTGAAGCAGAGACATCTCTCCTCTCGTGCCCATGAAATTGTGTTTTTCCCTAATGTGGTATTAGTCATATGATACTTAGTCATATGTGTGAGTTTATATAGGGGTCTTGTCTACTAGAATTTGCTTCTCAAAGTCTTGGCTGTGTCCTTTTCATCTTGATATGCCCAATAAGTATGATATTCATATATATGATATTCAATTAAATATAAATAATATATAGTATACACAGTACTTTGCCCAGTGGCTAGTAAAGAATGGATACAACACAAAAAGCCAATGAATGTGGAATGAAAAAAATGGGTCCATGGCATTAATTAATCCAAAAAATATTTGAATCATAAAGATCTCTACTTGCCATGCAGTATGTATTGGGTGCATTCTATAGGTAATAAGATGGGGTTTGAGGTTTTTAAGCAGGAAATGTACCTGATTTTATTTATTTTCCTTAGAATATTTGAAACTTTGCCAAATATGGGCTAAAGGGAAAGGGCTGAAGAGTCCACTGAAAAGCAGTAGATCAGACCACTTTCATTTAAGTAAACAAGGAAATGAAAGGAATGAAGACAATGGTTATTCCAAATGTAAACTTAATAGGATTTAGCAAGTTATTAGATGTATAAATGGTGGAAGGTAGAATGAACCAAGTTCTAGAGTTCTGTCGTGTGAAAATGAGTAGATAAGGATCCATCAACATACGGAGGATATAAAAGGAATGGCATGTTTCAGGGGTAGAGTCATTACCAATTTTGCACATGCTGAATGATAGATTTCTAAGATAGGTCTAGTTATTAAGTTCAAAACACCAAAATATTACAGATGCAAATAAAAATTTTTGTTAAAGATGAATTTAATCTAAGGCAAAAAGCATGACACAGCCAATTACCTATAATACCATACAGCAAATGCTACTTTAACAGAACAAAATGCAATAGAAACAAAGGAGGCAACAATTAAGTGAAATAAAAACTGATTAGAACTTCATGGTGTAGGTTAAATTAGAGCTGTATTTTGAGGAGTAAATTCATTCTTGGAGGAGACAATAGAGACCTGGTTCTGCCCCTATAGGGCTTCCAGTTGCTTAGAGCTAGAGAGCTAAATTAAAATCAGAATTATAATACAGTGTGATGGGGAATATAATAGAGAATTTCATTGCTGGTTGGGAAGAAAAGGTCAACAAGAGCAAAAATATTACAAGGCATACTTCTTAATGCTCATTCACACAGCGATCAGAAAGTAGAAATCCAAATCCTATCTATGATCTCCACTACTGAAACTAAATAGTAGGAAATGTTAGCCCATCCATGGAGACATTTGGGGAATACAGTCCACTAAGAAAGTTACAAGGTAAGCAACAGAAATTAATTGTTAGACTTTTGCTGAGCTTCCTTCTCTTCTGGTCCAAACCACTTAAATACCACAGGCATCTGGCGAGCTGTTGCTGCCATGTGGAATATTATAGATACTCACTGAGCATTCCCTGAACATGAAGTTGATTAAAAAATACAAGTTTTATTATTTTATTTTATTTTTTTTAAAGATTTCATTTTTAAGTAATCTCTACACCCAATGTGGGGCTCAAAGTCACAACCCTGAGGTCAAGAGTCACATGCTCTTCTGACTGAGTCAGCTAGAATTTGTAATAAAATACAAATTTTAATCTCATTTATCATGCCCTCAGACAATTTTCTCTCTAACTTCATTTTTTTTTGATAGATGATTTCTTTCATAAGTGTATTATGTGTTTTAAATCAATACCTTCTTCCTATATTTGGTATAGGAAATTTTTCAGGGGATTAACCTGCAAAGGGCAGGTTTCTCCCCAACTGGGAAATGATAGCACATTTGAAGATTGTAGCTCAATGATTTTCCAGTAAAATAAGGTCTGGTTGGTCATTTATGAGGCAATCTGCTCAAATAAGGAAAAAAGAACAAAAGGATCATGGGATAAGTCCTCTGTCTGAGCCCCTGGCTCACTTCTTTTGTGGTGACCATCACAAAGGGGCGAGCTATCAGGCTTTTTGTATGTGCAGCCCTTAAATCTGCACATCCTGTTTACACCAGTGCTCCTTGAGGCTCCTTCCATATCAATTCAGGTGGGTTAGCCCTATTTTCTGAAACCACTCACAAACCTGACTACAGTTTTACACACTGTATGTGGCCAGAGCCATCTACACATACCATAGTCCTCTTCTGACCGACCCCAGGGGCCATCCTCGATTGTCTGCCCTGCTCCTCACAGGTGTATCAAATCACAAAATCCTACCTCTTCCTACTCCACCCTTTCCCACTGGGATCACTAGCCTTGGTTCTGACATAAATATGTGATGGACTGATCATCTGGGCTCGTGGCAAAGACTTCAACCACAAATCCACATCATCTGGTCTGACAAACTTAGCTTTGTATGGAAAGAAGATTCTGACATCCAAATGGAACTATCCTTTCAAACTGAAAGATTAGGTTTTCATTTCATGTTCCCTGAACCGTGCATTTCCATTCAGCCTTTTGTGTTTCAACTCCATGCTGATTATCCTCCACTGTTCTGTGATGTCGTGCCATCTGCTTTGGCTCATGGCATCTCACTGTGCCATAGGAACCTTCCAATCAGTTCCTACGAGGACTCTCAGTAGGGCTGGCCTCATTATCCACTAAATCCCCTAATTTCTATTGCAAAATCCTTCTAAAAGCTGCCTTCCTTGGAGGGGTTATATTATTAGCACGTATCACTTCTGTATTGATTCTATAATAAGGAACATTAAATTCCTGACACTTCCCTTGTCAGTCTTCATGAGTAAACCTCGCACCCATCATCACCAAGCAAAGTATAAATCAAACTGATGTAGCCTGTTTATTCCTGAGGAAGTTGATTATGCTTAAAACTAGTAGGTAATATTTGTTGAGCCCTATTTTTCCTATCTTCCAAGCTCTATGTCAAGCACTTTTCCTGCATTTTTATTGAATCTTTAAACAATACTAGGAGTTACCTACTAATTTATCCCCATTTTAAGGGTAAAGAGGTAAAACTGAGGGCTAGTAAGTTAAAGTAACTTGCCCAAGATAACATGGCTAGTAAGTGAGTATCAGGATTCAAACATTTGACTTTGAAACCTATGAAGCAAAAGGGAAAAAAAACAAAACATACACGCACATATCTAATTCTGATACAAAATGGATATTGCTAAGAGCCATAAGAGTGGTATTGATAGAGGTCTGTGGGGTTCTAAATAAGGACAGAATCAACTCCTGCTTGAGAGAAGAAAGTGGGAATGTGCACTTTGGAGCTTAGCTCTGAAGGGCAGAGAGAAATCAAACAACTATGAGAGGAAGAAGAGCAGAAACAGTGTGGAGACAGGAAGTATAGGCCATACAGAATGAACATTTTTTTTTTTATTATTAGAGCCAACCTTACATGTGAGCAGGTGATGAAAAATCACTTTTGAAAGAAATACTAATACCAGAATGTGGCATGACTTTTATATTAGGGTAAGGATGTGTTTCTGAATAAGGTTTCAAGCAGGAAAGACACGTGTTATAGGGCCACCTGGGTGGCTCAGTCGGTTAAGCGTGTGACTTTGGCTCAGGTCATGATCTCACGATTCATGGGTTTGAGCCCCGCATTGGGCTCTGTGCTGACAGCTCAGAGCCTGGAGCCTGTTTCAGATTCTGTGTCTCCCTCTCTCGCTGCCCCTCCCCAACTTGCACTCTGTCTCCCTCTGTCTCAAAAATAAATAAACATTAAGAAGTTTTTAAAAAAGAAAGACACGCGTTATCATATCCGTGTTTTAGTGAGAGTCTTAAATTAGGGAATGACTGCTGCAATTCAAAGGGAGGAGAATATAGTCTGGGAAGCCAGCCAAATTATTTCAGCTGTTGAGGTAAGAATTATGAGGGTCCCCACCAGGGGGCAAATGGCAGTAGGAATGAAGAAACAGAACAAAGATGAAAGATGCTTGCTTCCAACATTGTGTGAAATGTGAAAGACTGACCTCAAAACCTTCATAAGCTTCTTGGGAAGAAGCTTCCAAGAACAAAACAAGACAAAATCAAAAACATTATTTAAAATATGGCAGTTAATGGCACAATAATGCAGAGGAAGTACCTGTCAACTAAGGTTGAAATTTCTGGAGAAGATTTTTAATAGAGAAGGCTATTCAAACGCAACTGGGGGACATACTGCAATGTTTGGAGTCCTGTTTGGTTGTCACAGTTGAAGGGTGAGTCCTATTGGTACCTAATGGGTAGAAGCCAAGGAGGCTGTTAAACATCCCACAGCCCTTCCTCAACAAAGAATTACCTGGCCAAAAATGTTTATAGTGCTGAGAATGAGAAACCCTGCTTCAAAGGATCACTAGGAATTTGATAGACAATAGGAAAGGTGTTTTTTTTTTTTTTTTAAGTTTATTTATTTATTTATTTAGAGAGAAAGAGCATAAGCAGAGGAGGGGCAGAGAGAGAAGAAGAGAGAGAGAATCCCAAGCAGGCTCTGTGCTGAGCACAGAGACCGATGTGGAGGTTGAACTCACAAACCGTGAGACCATGACCTGAGCCGAAACGAAGAGTCGGACACTTAACCAACCGAGCCACCCAGGCACCCCGGGAAAGTTACTTGACTTCTGTGATTCTGCTTCCTCATTTGTAAAACAGAACAATAAGGGTGATGGCAACTCTTTCATAGAGTTCATGACAAGATTAAATATCATGCTGGTTAAGTTTTCTTCGTAGGGCAAGTGCTCAGTAAACATCTATGAATAGCATTGACTTTTTTCAAAAATGGGAGATTGAAGAGACAATAAGTGAATTCGTAAGGAAGAATTTCATCTCATCAGAAGTCAAAATCTCTGTGCCACCAAGTCTACAACATGTAACCCCAGCTCTGACCTCCCTACCAGACTCTCTTCCCAACACGTAAAACTGCCTGCCATTTTCATTTGATTATTTCACTATTTTTTCCAAACCCAACCTGTATAAAATAGAACTCATAATCCCCCTACTAACGCATCTCCATTGCTTGTGACAGGAATCAAAAAAGAGAGTAGGTATGATTCAGAAACACTGTCTTCAAGATCCTCACTTGCTACTAACATGGAGTGTGCTATGGAGCTTTAACAGTTGCATTCCTCTTCTTGGCCTCAACTTCCCAACTGTGCAGTTGAGGACATTAGCAGGGATGCTCTCATAGGCCCCTTCCAGAACTAATAGTTTATTGCCTAGAGTGACAATTTCCTCTCTCTTTCCCATTTAATGCCAACATTAAATTTCTTTCCTGGAAATGCCACTCACATTCGCCCCTTTTCCCCCAAATTCCAGTGGGAGCACACTGAAGCAGATGATCAATAGTTTTTCAAAGGAAAATTGTAACAGGCTCATAATGAGCCCTTTGCCTCATAGTGAGCTCTAGCCTTTATCTCCCAATCCACTGTACGTGCCACATACATCCTCTTTACACATGTCTTTGATATGCCACACCTGCTCAGAATTCTTCGTCGGCTCCTGGCTGCACATCTCATTCATGAAAACTCTTCCACCTGGTGTCCAGGGCTCCCCATGATCAAACCCAGTCCCCCTTCCCAGTCTCATCTCCCATGGCTGTCCTCCATACACTGCTGTCTAATGCACACGCCTGTCCCCTTGCTAGTACTGTAGCATGACATGTTCATTCCTTACATGTTCCTTACATTGTTATGCTCTCTGAAGTGCTTTCATGCATATTCAACCATCTCACTAGTCATGACAGAAAAATTAATGAAGGGCCTACGGAGACATAGCAAACATGGAAAAATCTATGTAAGCAAAATAAGCATGGTTCTCTGCCCTTACAGAGCTTGCAGTGTGAAGGGAGAAATGGACACTTGTAGGGTACTCACATAAGTAAATGTGAAACTGTTAACTGTGTAGAATGCTACAACTGAGAGGCGCCTGTGCTGTAAGAAAACAAGGTGAGTCTGACCAAATCAAGGACGGGTGAATAGGGTTGGGGGTAGGTTCCAAGGAGCTGGTATCTGCATAAGAAGCTAACCAGGCCAGGAGGAATAGAAAGCCCATTCCGGCCAGCACAACAGAGTCTAAATGCAAAATTGGCTTTCTTCTGACATTTGTTTATGCCGGTAAAAAAAATAGCAATAAGTTCACAATTACATGGGGTTTGTCTAGTTTATGCAAAGGCTTAATATGTGAAAACTCATTTGACCCTGACTGATACTCTGCAATCATTAATATGAGCCCATTTTATGGATGAGTATATTTGAGTTTACAGATATTAACTGACTGGTCTAAAAGACAAAATCAGGAATAAAACTGTGGTCTCTGATTCCTGGTACAGGACATTTTCTCCACAACCATAGTCACTGCCTCTGCATCTACAAAGTCCATTCACCTCTGGTCAACCAGCAAGCAGCCCAAGTATGACTTCTTCCCTCAAGTCTTCCCAGTCCTCTCTGACCCAGAGTCAAAAATAACTAGAACTCAGTAAATGGTATCTTACAAACCGGAAAAATATCTAACATAAATGGCAGCAAAGGATCACCATAAAAAGAGATGAACACAAGCAGAAGGGAAGGAAAAATAAGATAAAAACAGAGAGTAAGGAAAACCATAAGAGATTCTTAAATACAGAGAACAAAGTGAGGGTTGCTGGAGGGGAGATGGGTGGGGGATGGGCTAAAGGAGTGATGGGCATTAAGGAGGGCACATGTTGGGATGAGCACTGGGTATTATATGTAAGTGATGAATCACGGGTTCTACTCTGAACCAATACTACATGGTATGTTAACTAACTTGAATTTAAATAAATAAATTTTTTAAAAAAGCTCGTAACATTGATTGGGAAACACTGAGACTCTAGTTAAAGTATGAATAAAATCCAGGCAAAAGAAATACAAGGGGCTAAACAAATACAGAATAAAATGTCAAACTTTACAAGTGTTCAAAAAAGTGCAAATAAAAAGGGGGTAACTTTTATCTATTAAATTAGTATTTTTTAAATATATATTAAAGGAAGAGCTGTCAAACTTGACACAGAAAAATGACATTAATGTACCTTGTTGGTAGGAGCATAATCAAAATAGCAAACAACTGTACAGAATGTACCATTCTCAGTACTTTACATCCACTGTTCTTTTTTTTTTTAAGTTTTTAATTTATTTATTTTGAGGGAGAGAGAGAGAGAGAGCAGGGGAGGGGTAGAGAAAGATGGAGAGAGAGAATCCCAAGCAGGCTCCACACTCACAAACCATAAGATCATGATCTGAGATGAAGTCAAGAGTTGGATGCTTAACTGAATGAGCCACCCAGATGCCCCTCATCCACTGTTCTAAGTACCTTCCATATGTCAACTTAAACCCGTGAAGTAAGTACTAATGTTATTCCCATATTAGAGATGAGGAGGCTGAAGCACAGATAGGTTAAGTGACTTTCCCAGCCACTAATTAATTCAATACAATCCTCCTGCAAAAATTAGTTAGATGTTATACAAGAAAATTTTAAGTATCGATATTTGATCCAATATAATAACTCACCAGAAAGATTTATGGTCAAATGTATTCAAAACAGTGTTAATGCTCAGATTGCTCCTGATATTTTTCACTGTTATAAATGTGAATAGTAAAATGAAAGAGTGAACACTTAGATATTGTAAGACAGAATATCACAGTTTATCGGGGCACCTGGGTGGCTCAGTCGGTTAAGCATCCAACTTCAGTTCATGTCATGATGTCACAGTTCATGAGTTCAAGCCCTGCTCCAGGCTCCGCACTCTCTCTCCCTCTCTCTCTGCCCCTCACTTACTCGTGCTCTTTCTCTCTCTCAAAAATTATAAATAAATAAATAAATAAATAAATAAATAAATAAATAAAATCACAGTTTATCTGTATGACAGAATGTCATTCATCTTTCCAAAATAAAATGAGTAATAAATTTTTCACTGACATAAAGTGTTCTGGAATATTCTGGAAAGTGTTTATGGAGGAAAATAATACAAAATCATATAGACTATAGTTATTCCAACTTTGTTGTTTTT
The DNA here is from genome assembly GCF_022079265.1 of Lynx rufus. NCBI lineage: Eukaryota > Metazoa > Chordata > Mammalia > Carnivora > Felidae > Lynx > Lynx rufus. The sequence goes on along the minus strand of NW_025814823.1, from coordinate 123,277,037 downwards.
TTTTATTTTTTTTTAACATTTATTCATTTTTGAGACAGAGAGAGACAGAGCATGAACGGGGGAAGGTCAGAGAGAGAGGGAGACACAGAATCTGAAATAGGCTCCAGGCTCCAAGCTGTCAGCGCAGAGCCCAACGCAGGGCTCGAACTCACGGACCGCGAGATCATGACCTGAGCTGAAGTCGGACGCCCAACCGACTGAGCCACCCAGGCGCCCCCCAACTTTGTTTTTAATAGTACTCAGTAAATATTTGAATGCAGTTGTAAAGATAGGCTCGATGAAGATAAACACCTAATCTATAAATAAGAATGTAAGAAATCTGTTTTGAAGGAGCAATTAAAAAGTTCATAACTTAAGAACATAGAGAGTATCTTGTTTTAAAATCAGGATGGTGGTTTACATTATGAGGTATTATGTCTCCATAAAATAGTTCAGAGTTTACAAATTGGAAGAATCTCAACTCTTGCATTACACCTAAATCTCATTAAAATGAATCACATCCATATAGTTTTTTCAGTATTACAGGAACAAAACTTAACTAAATCTGAGCTACTTGGCCAAGACCCTGTTCATCAGGTTTGGCAAGTCTCCTTGACCCACTGGGGTTAGGTCCAGCTGACCCTCTGAACCCAGGAAGTCCAATTTAGCTGGCCTGTTGACTCCTTAAGAGTTTAAGAGTTTCATAAAAAGAGCCTCACCCTCTAGTCCACCCAAAGGAAAACCTGCAGCAGCCGTCTCCAAACTTTGAGAATCTTCCTTCCTCTCTTGAGATTATTTGTTCACCTGAGATTCCAAAACTAGCTACTTCACTCAGGGCCTATATGTAATCCCTGTTCCTCAGAATGATCTTTATGGGGGATGGAGACTAGATTGTGTTACTAACAGAGCCTGGCCTGGTTCAGACCCTGTCCCAGAGATTAACAGCAAGCAACACCCACAGGATAGGATGAAGGAATCCTCAATTGTTGCCTTCTCATGCCCACTCTCACGATGAATGGAGGCTATATATCTTGGTCCATTTAGCTTGTCTATGTGTCTCCACTTTCTCATGTGGAAAATGGGTATAATAATAACACCTACATCATTAGGAATATGCCACCAAAATGTTTTTAGCACGTAGGTGTCAAGTCCATAAATGCTAAGCTGCTATTTTGTTAATGATGATCACCAAGAGAAGCTAATTCTCAGTGAGAGCAAGTACAGAAATTTAACCAGACTGTAAACTATTGGCTCTCTTTTTCTTACCTATTACTTTATCCTCAGTATCTACAATGTAACAAATGGCACATAGTTACACTTGACAAATACAGATAAATGAGAAAGAATAATGGATCCGGCAAATACCCTCCGTCTGCCCAGAGTTTAGACATCCCTGGGGAGCAGTGATCTCAACCATACACATCTGGGTAAAGAGCATGGGCTTTCTGGGAGGGACATCCATGTTTCCCAGCCACCTCCAGAACCAGTACCCAGGTGCACTTTCCTACGAGGGGCTGCCTCTTTTCCTAGATTTCTACATTAACACCGGCAGAACTAAGATTTGCAGTTAAAAGTGACTGCAACTTGTGACAAACACTGTCTGAGGTCACTCCCTTGGTTCGGACAAAACCATCTGGCATTGTTAGAGCTCTGGCAGTACAGACACATCCCTCCAGACCCTTGCTGGCAGCAGAGAGATGAATGGACTGCTGTGATGCAGGAAGGCACTCCCTGTAACAACCATCTGAGAAGTCCTGTAGCTTCTCTGTATGGGATGAACCTCATTAAACTCCATGAAGCAACAGCCACAAACTTAAGCGATCAAAATCTTAGTTTTGTAGAGCAGAGGGCAAGGAAGGGTTTGATTGTACATGGGTGGAGAAGACAGCTTCCAAAGCTGCCCTCCCAGGCTACCTCCTCCTTCCCTAGTTCTCCTCTTTCCCATCCACCTCTCAGAGTATGAAATTCAGTAGCACAGACTGGTCCCATTGTGCCTGGACTAGAAATCTCAGAAACCTGGTCTCTACTCTGATTCACAGATGATAATCTGTGATAATCATCAGGGCTGACAGCCACAAATCTTCCAAATTCTTCTAAGTTCCTAAATAACCCTTGAGTCTTCCTCATAATATTCACAGCAAATGATCATCACATCCATGTTCGAGAACAGTTTGTGATGGGAAGCTTGACTCCTAAAATAAATCCATATTTTCATGTAGTTACCTAATTCACTATAATGTTATTATTTTATTCTAGTTTTAACCCCCTTGGGATCTTGAAGAATAAATATAATCCCTCTTTCACACCCCAGATTCCTTTTTTTGACATGGTTCTTTGTATGAGGATTAAAGGGTTATTTATAATTCAGTCTTTCCTAAATTGTGTTTCAGAGTACAGTGCTATTAGGATCCGTTCCATGAAAAGGGTGGTTTGTTGTCAAAGTTTGTTTCTTATCAAAAACATAGGATACACTCAGTGGTACCAATACATGTTAAACAAGCAGAGGCAAGATGGTGATCTCTCTCACACATGCACGTGAATCACACATGCACCTGAAGGGATTTCCACACAGGATGAAAGAATTGACTTTATAACTAAACTATCATCTCAGCTTCAGTCCTTGTGTTTTGATTAAAAGGATTAGTAATTCCTTCTGGCTCACAATGGCCCCATCTCATTTGAAACCTCATAGAAAAGCAGGGAAAAGTGAGCATTCTGTATTTAATCCATCACCAGTCATCAAGGGTCAGCCCTAGGTCACACCCATCAAGAAGGTTTGTCAATTAGTCATTATCTTGAGGGAAGGGCCGGGTCTGTCTACTCCCACTATAATTCACTTAGTTCTCATCAATGGCAATAGAAGATTTCACCCTTCTCTTAGTAAGGGCTCAGCAGATTTCAGATGAAAGAGAATCAGAAGTCAAGGAGGTCCACACCTATTCTTTTCCAGACACTTGGAAATCTGACCTAATTTCGTTTTTATACATTGTATAAACCTGTTGGTAGTCTGAAAGAAATTGTTTACAAATATATACAAATATATACCTGATTTGTTAACCTGTTTCAACTGCTTCTATTTTTCCATAAATTATTCTAGTCCTCTACAGCAACCACTTACCTATTTCACATGGTTGTAATCAGAGTATACATATAATTTTATGTATTTCACACATGTTGTACACATCTTTCATACTCTTAATGGTATTTATAATTATCGTATAATATATGATATTCACACAGAGTTCGTTCTATGTGCCTTAACATTTCCCCAACTTTGTAATTTGAGGTTACTTCACATATTTAACTATAAAAAAGTTTTAAAATAAATATTTTTGTACAGAAAGATTTTTCCTTGTCTTCAATCATCTTCTCAGTGTAGATTATTATAAGTGGGATTATTGACCCAAAAAGCATAAATAATTCAAATTAATTTTTTATAATGCTATGCTAATTCATAATAACAATAGGTTTTACAATTAGTGTTTTAAAGGGGCACCTGGGTGGCTCAATCGATGAAGCATACAACTTTGGCTCAGGTCATGATCTCGCGGTCCGTGAGTTCGAGCCCTGCATCAGGCTCTGTGTTGACAGCTCAGAGCTTGGAGCCTGCTTCGGATTCTGTGTCTCCCTCTTTCTCGGCCCCTCCCTGGCTCGCACTCTGTCTGTCTCTCTGAAAAACAGATAAACATTAAAAAACAAAAATTAGTGTTTCAGAATACACTTTTCATTACAAATTCACCCATATATTTTCTCCTACCTTTATCTATATATACTGTGTTTTAATAAAACTTTTAAAGAAAAAGAATGTATCACAAAATTTTTTTCCCCAAACACCACAGAAAGACATCATACAGAAAGACATCCTCAACAGGTCTTTAAAAACATTTCATAGTCAAAGACCATGTAAAATTGATGTGATTTAAATTAGACCTTGTGGTAGGCAGAATTCTAAGAAGGCCCCCAAATTCCCAACCTCTGTTGCTCATACTATGTCAGTGAACCTGAGTGTGGCAGGTCCTAAAAATATGAAAGCAAATTACCATCAAGAGCAGGCTATGGTGTATATGACAGAGTAAAGGGATTTTGCAGGTGTAATTAAGGTCTCTAATGTATTCATTTGAAGTTAATTAAACGGAGATACCCTGGGTGGATCTGACCTACTCAGATGAGCCCTTCAAATAGGGGCTAGAGAGATGAAAATCAGATGGTCAGAGAGATGTGAATCAGGATCATACACACTCCTGCAGATATGAAGAATGAAACTCCATATTTTAAAGATGGCCTTTTCTGAGGTAATGAAAGGTAACAGCTAAGAGTTGAGGGCCTCAGTTCAACAGCAGCAGGAAACTAGGTTGGTGTTAATTTGTTACTCCGTGATAGAAAACTAATAAAGGCTTAACACAAAATGTCAAAGGTAGAAAAACCTTATGATGATCAAAGAAAGGAACAGCGTTAGAAAAAGAAATGAAATAAAACATTAACTGCAAATGTTAAGAGTTGAAGCTAATGGGTCGCCTGGTGGCTCAGTCAGTTAAGAGTCCAATTCAGGTCATGATCTCACAGTTCCTGAGATTGAACTCTGCATCAGGCTCCACACTGACAGTGCTTGGGATTCTCTCTCTCTCTCTCTCTCTCTCTCTCAAAATAAGCAAATAAACTTAAAAAAAAAGTTGAAACTAATAATTATTCCAAATTAACATAATGTTTCCAAGAAATTTAATTCATAACAACCAACAAAAAACTAATCAAAGATGGGGTCTCCTTCTTCAGATTAAACAAAACAAAAGCCAATAAGGATGGTCTTTTTTTCTATAAAAGTAAGTAAAAAATGTATTTTGGATGAGTATAAATCAATAATTTTATGATTAACAATGTTTGAAATTGTATTAGGAAATAACAAATGGCATAGAAAAAATCCTTTTCTCACAAACAATTTTAAATGAAAGTTCAAATCAAAGACACTCCATGTACTAGTAAGCAAGGAAACAAACAAACAATAAATATAAATAAATCCAAGGTAGTATATAAAAAGATAACAAAAGTCAAATTATGAAAAATTATTCAGTAAATGTAAATGGTCTAAATTTCCCTAATCTAAGGAGTCTACAAGAGTATCTCAAGAGAAATTTAGCAACACTGTTTTTTTTATTTTTTATAATCTTTTAAATGTTTATTTATTTTTGAGAGAGAGAGAGAGACAGAGTGTGAGTGGGGGAGGGACAGAGAGAGAGGAAGACACAGAATCTGAAGCAGGCTCCAGGCTCTGAGCTGTCAGCACAGAGCTGGACGTGAGGCTTGAATTCACAAATTGTGAGATCATGACCTGAGCTGAAGTTGGACACTTAACCAACTGAGCCACCTAGGAACCCCTAGTAGCACTGCTTTTAAGAGGCATTTCTAAAACAAAATTAGTAATTAATTATTAAATTGATGTAAAAGGCTGGGAAAAAAATGAAAAATCATGCTTAAGCAAAAGAAGAACAAGTTTGCCAATATGAACTTCAGACAAAAAGATAAAAGATAAAGCATAGCAGGCAAGTTTTAGGAGGTTTATTTTACAATAATTAGAAAATACACAAAATGGTATGAATGAAAGGAATCTGTAAAACAAAATACACATATTTTTTAAATGTCAGAAACAAAGTTTTATATTAATGCAGCAAAATGAACCTATTGCAGATGAAACAGAAATTTGTGACAAATGCAAACCATTGAAAAATATTTAAAACAACGTTTAAATCCTATATACTAAAATTTATAGATTCTGGGGCGCCTGGGTGGCTCAGTCGGTTGAGCGTCCGACTTCAGCCAGGTCACGATCTCGCGGTCCGTGAGTTCGAGCCCCGCGTCGGGCTCTGGGCCGATGGCTCGGAGCCTGGAGCCTGCTTCCGATTCTGTGTCTCCCTCTCTCTCTGCCCCTCCCCCATTCATGCTCTGTCTCTCTCTCTGTCTCAAAAATAAATAAACGTTAAAAAAAAAAAAATTTATAGATTCTAGTCAAAGAATTACTCTGAGCAAAAAGTAAAAAAAAAAAAAAAAAATCACACAACAAGAAAATAAATAGGGGCACTGGAGGGGCTCAGTCAGGCCTGGAGCCTGCTTCAGATTCTGTGTCCTGCCCCCGCCCCCTCCCCCAACTACTCCTCCCCTGCTTGCACTCTGTCTCTCAAAAATGAATAAACATTTTGAAAATTTTAAAAAAATAAATAGAAGAAAATCAATGACATGAAAGTTGTTACATCTAATTTAGAAATTACAAGCACACGTAAATTAGTCAAGTCCAACTCCTTAAATATGACTAACAACATAGACCAAAATCACCGATTCTAACCAAGAAAAAGTAGTAGCATCAGCTTGACAATATTGAAGGAAGGATACATTATTAAAATGGTTATTTAGGGGCGCCTGGGTGGCGCAGTCGGTTAAGCGTCCGACTTCAGCCAGGTCACGATCTCGCGGTCCGTGAGTTCGAGCCCCGCGTCAGGCTCTGTGCTGATGGCTCGGAGCCTGGAGCCTGTTTCCGATTCTGTGTCTCCCTCTCTCTCTGCCCCTCCCCTGTTCATGCTCTGTCTCTCTCTGTCCCAAAAATAAATAAAAAAATCTTGAAAAAAAAATTAAAAAAAAATGGTTATTTAAAGGGGTATGTGTTTTTGAAGCCATGGCTAGATGACTTTATATCAAAAATTCTAAAACACAAAAAACAATGAAGAAAGCTGAACAAACCTGGAAAAAAATAATAATGGAAGTATAATTTAATCAAAGTGATTCTCTTTTCTTTTTTATATTTTATATCTTGTGATATTTTATGATAAAGTACTCATATTTAGAGACCTTCCTAAATTAAAGAAAGGGCCTTTGTGTATGAAGCCTCTTACACGGTTTATATTTTTCTCAAAACTGTTAGCTCTGTGTATATTCCTTTTTTATGCTACAAAAGAATTTTCACTATCCCTCGTGTGTGTGTGTGTGTGTGTGTACACTTGGCAACAATGGAAGAAAAAACGACACTCCAACATTGTTGGTGTGATACTAGGAGGGCTCCTAGCTTCGCGCTGAGAGTGCTGGTATGTCCTCACTTCTTCCATGAATGTATTTTGGTAGCTGAGCATGTAGATTTATATAAGGTCAACTATACTTCACAGTATGATTTTGCAGTCCTCAGTAAAAAGCTCCCTCAATTTCTCTTTGTGTATGAAAGCCTATCTCAGCATCATTGAACTAGGGCTGGAGAACAGGTCAGATAATGGCTTTATTTTTGCTTTTTTTTTTTTTTTTTTTACAAACACCTCTAGGGAATAGTACCATAAAGAGCATAAATTTAGGCACAAGGCAGACCCAAGTTGCTGAACTTCTCTGAGCTTAATTTCTTCATCTGTAAGACAGGGCTAAAAAGGACTTGTTTGTTTGCTTTGAGATTGAAGAGAAATAGGGACTACATGTGGAACAATACCTGAAAGAGTGTTCTTTTTTTGTTCTTCAGAATGACACTCTGTCATTCTCTTCTGTTTCTGTCTCAGGCTCTCTCTGTTCCTCTCTCTCTCCCTCACAATTAACTTCTCATCGTGTGACGAACAACACGGTGATGCTTCCCTGGTGGCCGATGAGGAGAAAAACCACGGATGTGGCATATGAGGAACAGGCTTGCAAAATGAGTAAGAGTTCTGACTCTGGCCTGCCTGGGCTTGGCTCCTGTCTACTGTGAATTTGGGAAAATTCTCTAACTGCTCTCCGCCTCAGATGTAAAATACAAAAACATAATAGTAGCTCCTTCATGGAGAGGTTGTGAGTATTACATGAGTTAACATATGTAAGCGCTTAGAGGGGAGGGTGACACATAATTAATGTTCAATAAGTGTTAGCAGTTATTACAGTATAAGTAGTCTTTGTATGTTGAATAAAAATGCCCACAGCTAAGTATAATCCACATATTCCAGGCTTCCCATGATGTGACAATAAAATAAGGTCATACTTCTTTTTTATAACCAAATTGTGACAGGATTAATGAACCCCTGGTCAAAACCCATCCATCTTCCACAGGTCCCCCAAGTATTTCTGAGATTTTCCCCATTATTGTAAAATAAAACTTTTAATTCATCTGCCGTCAATCCTTCATCACACCAGCATTCCAAAGTCTCTGTTCCCAGAGACTCTTGGAAATAATTATTTAGTTTGATACAGCTATCGTCCCGAGGACATCACCATTGTTACTCTCTTCTGGCTTCACCTGGAGAAGGTGGTTTGCTCTACAATTTTGCCTTTGCTACTCAAAACATACCTGAATAAAGGCTTTTCTTTTTGACCAAAACTCACTGGAGCTTTGCGGATAATGAAAGGAAGGTGAAACACTGAGAATAACTTTAAAAGGCTCTTTGTGTGGCTGGTTCCTCTTAATTTAGGGGTCACCTGAAATGTCATCTCCTCAGAGAGACCTTCCCAAATCAGCCGGTAACGTATCTTCCTGTTGTAGCTTTCTCCTCCTCCTCTTTCTTATGCTGCACCAGTACCTAAGATTATCTTACACATTTGTTTACCTGTTTATTTATTCCCTTCTCTGAGAGAGTTCTTATCCATTACTAAGTCCTTAAAGCCTAGAATAGGGGACGCCTAATTGGAGGAAAACAATACACATTTGTCGCAGGAGAGGAGTGAATAAATGAATGAATGCACAGAACCAGACCTGCTTTAGGGTGTAGTGAATTTTTCCAAGGTCCTCCATGACCCACTGGACAAAATAAGCTCTCCCTCTGCACCCTTTGTCTAAAATAATTCATTTATCTGTCTTCCCAGCTTGATCATCAGGGCAGGAATTATGTCCTGTTTCATCTTACAACAATGTGTCCCAAGTCCTAAGAAGAGTGCGTGTTAGGTAGTCAGTGCTTAATAAATCTTTTCCAGTAAAAGTAATTATGAAAAGAGGATTCAAATTGATAAAATAACACACAATTAAAAAGTAGCCTTCTTATTTCATGGAAAACATAAATTGAAATTATGTGAAGAAAACATTCTAAGGTACAGGTGACCTGACCAACGTTTTACAAATTGCTTTTTTCCCCGACTCTACATCTCTCATTCATGAGTCACTCTGTTCCCACCATCACTAAATATTACAAATTCTTTCACTGCAATTACAAGAAACTTTCAGAATAACACTCAGCAATAAATGCATCCTTTAACCACAACATACTAATACCTTCCATCAACAAGTTAGTGACCAAGGAAATAGTTTCCCCCTGTGTACTTTCACATTATTCTGGAAGGGGGAAAATCGTAATAGTCAGTCCTTGTATTGTTATATTTGGTGTCATTAGAATAAAGTCACATTCAAAGTGACATGTCTTGGGAGTCAACCTGCCTAAGTGTTCTCAGGCCTCAGGAATGTGAAGATGGTAGCACATTCCCACCTAAATTTTGATGGCTAAAGTGGTAAAACAGACACTCAGCTGTTTTGATGCTTGGGCTTTAAACCTTAGTTTTTGCATATGCTCACACAATGGCAAAGAACAACATTTACTTAAATAAAGAAAAATCACAATTAAAAAAAATTAAATGTATGATTTAATTTTATAAAAATAATATGATTATATTATTTAATATTATGGCAAAATCTCTCACCCTAGATGCATACTGTGTTTGTGCTTTGAAAAACAATTATTTGGGGGGCACCTGGGTGGCTCAGTTGGCTAAGTCCTGACTCTTGATTTTTAGCTCAGGTCATGATCCCAGGGTTATGGAATGAAGCCCCACATCAGCCTCTGTGCTGAGCACAGAGTCTGCTTAAGATTCTCTCTCTCTCTCTCTCTCTCTCTGTTCCTTCCCCCTTCCCCACTAAAAAACTAAAAAAACAAAAAACAAAACCCAAACAACAAAAAAAGAGTTTTTACAATGTCACGTATCCTCCTGTGTAAAGTGGATATAATAATGGCTATCAAGTTCAGAGAGTTGCCATAAGGTTTAAAGGTGACAGTGATCGTGAATACCATAATTACAGCCCCCACTTATGCTTTACCATGTGCTAAGTATTTGGTTAAATGTTTTATCTATATAACCTAAAGGAATTTTACAAAAATCTTGTAATATGGACAGATTTCTGAAAAAAAATTAACAAGAAGGAACCAAGACAGAAGAGATCAAACAACTTGTCGGTAAGAACTGCCGTAGCGTAAAACTCTAGTTGACACCATTGATACCGTCATCGGTATGCATGGCGCCCTGGGAATTGTGCCGCAGTGTGGTCCTGAGAGCCAGAGCCAGGATTAAAATAAAGCCCTTAAGCACACTGTGCTACAACTTGGTTAGCTATAAAATATAGCACTGATGCAAAAATGTTAGCTAGTATCTTCATAAACAACTGTAAATATTAAAATAGTTTTACTCTGAATGTCCTGCTTAGAAGAAAGTATGTTAATTAAATGTATTTGAAAGAAAAGAGTGGTTATTAAGTTTACCAGAAACACTAATTCAAAAGAAAGACCATTTAATCGGGTTTAGAAGAATCAGCAGGTTGACGCAAATAGGGCAGAGGAGAGAACACTGGCTGAGTTTAAATTAGCATAATAGTACCATTGCCTTCCTTGTTAACAGCATATACTATGGTATAATTATGTTCTGTTAGTTCAGAATAACACAGATATAGAAGCAGCAGTATTATATATGCTTCATGCAAACAAAACAAACAAACAAACAGAAAACACAAGAGATTCAACTCTTACCTTTATGAGCATTTATATTCCAAAGGATCCCTTCACTATTAATGTCTTCTGATCCAGCTTTTGTAGTCCAAGTTTCAAGAAACTGGCGTGCACCTTAAAACAATCTTAACATAAATTTAAAATCTCTTGTTGTCCCCTTTAAAATAATTCAGAATAATCTCAATAATGATAACTACTTACACTGAGGGTTCACAATGTGCCAGGCCCTATGCTAATTATGTTACACTGATTACCTAACCTAATCCTTCTGGCTGCTCTGAAAGTTATTTATATTATTATGATTCCATTTCATAGATGCAGAAACTGACACAAAAAGACATTATGTTATTGGCCATAGGTCACACAAGTTAGTTAAGAAGTAACACTAGCATTGAAACAAAGCAGTCTAGACTCCAACATACTTAAATGTGCTGATATCTTGATCAGGGATTAATTCTAGAATCATTCCTGAGAACTCCCCTCCCCATACCAAACTATGTACTAGTCTTTGAGTCTCTTTACACAACACTGTCTCTATCTGAAATCTGGTTTTCATGAACTATTAAAATAGCTCTATAATTCAAATTCTAGCTCTTGACTACCCTTCCTCATGAAACTCTTTTCTCTCAGGTTTCTTATCACATGTTGCCTTGTATTGTAGTTATTTGGAGACAGAAATCAGAGCTCTCTGTTTCTTCCAATGTCAGGAACTGTTATTATTCCAAAAAGTCTTTTAATGCCAAGAACAAGCAGCCATTTAATAACTGTGGAAAAAAGAAAACAAAATGAAGAACAGAATGAGAAAAGTAACTGATCAGGCAACAGTTTATTTAGTTAAGTTAGACTGCAAGATTTTAAAAGTGAAGTGTGTCAGGACCATAATCCCCAGAAGGAGAGGAACAGCAGTTTTAGCAGACCTGACTCAGGAGTCTAGAATTCTCTCTTTTCTGGGGGGTTTCTCTCTCTATCTGCCATCATTTCTAAACCCAAGGATCAGGTAAACCCTATTCCTTCCCCTATTTACAGTTGTGTCCCGACTTGGACCTCAATCATTTCTCTTTGATGATCTTAAAATGTAAACCAGAATAGCATTTTCAAAATGAACATCTTCAGGGGCACCTGGGTGGCTCAGTTGATTAAGTGTCCAACTTCAGCTCAGGTCATGATCTCACAGTTTGTGGGTTCAAGGCCCACATCTGGCTGTGTGCTGACAGCTCCCAGCCTGGAGCCTGCTTTGGATTCTGTGTCTCCCTCTTTCTCTGCCCCTCCCACACTCATGCTCTGTCTCTCTCTGTCTCAAAAATAAATAAAACCTTAAAAAAAATTTTTTTTTCAAAATGAACGTCTTCATCTGTGTCAAATAGATAAGTTAATAATTTTAGGGATTAAGATCAAACAAATTTCCAAAAGAAAAGTGTCTGGTGCTTAGCTACTAAAAGTAGCAAAAGTATGATCACTTTGCCAAGCACTTCACATATATTATCTCATCTCAAGGAGAAAAGTATTATTTTCTTTCCATTTTGTATTGTACAGGAAGTTCAAGCACCTTTCTCAACTACACAATGGTTTGTGATAGAAATGGAATTTGAACCCAGCTTTGGCTGATGTTAAAGTCACTTTTGTTATCCACTATGTTTTTCTGAGGCTTCCATCTCCTCAGTCCTAAGGACAGTGCACACACTGTCTCCAACTGTGCCCATGGGTCTTATTCCTTGTTGGTCTCCCTATTTGTCCAGCTTAATTCCCTGGACGACTTCAGAGGAGGCTGCGAAAATTTTTTTTATTCCTTCATTTTTCTCATTCGTAGTTCCCAGAATACATAGGCTTCTTTTATTTCTAGAAGTACTTAGAAAGACAAGGAATAGAGAATCAAACCCTGGCTCTGATTCTGAAGACTTCCTCTGCAAACCAGGAAGGTGCAGACTGCAGAAATGGTGTCCCCTCCTCACACAGTGATTGTCTCTGCTGCTTGTCCCACTGTGGGTACTGTCACTCAGGCAAGAGGCTCCATCCATCCAGACGGAGGCATGGAGTAGGTTTTATTATTAATAATAATAACATCAGTGACAGTAACTGGCATTTATTGCAGTCTTTTGTTTTGCTCAGTTTCATATTTTTATTATATTTCATTCTCACATCCACACTGCAAAGTAGATAGGACTATCACCATTTGGCACATGATGAAAGCAAAGCTCAGGCAAATTAAGTGATTTTGTCACCAAGGCTGTAAGCTGGAGTTGGAACTCAAAGTCCTTGGTCTGAACCTTTGTCCCATATTGCATCTGATCCCATCTTGTCAAAATATAATTAACACTGGAGCGCAAATATAGCACTGAAAAAGTGCAAACACGTACACACATGCATACACATAAAATCACCATATTTCTACATTATGCAATTCCACGCCTACAGGTGTTTTCTCACAGCGTCTTTCAAGTTTCACTTACCAGTGTTCTGACCAAGATGACTGTGTAAATTCCACAAATAGTATTGATAGTCTGATGCAATTCAGCACAGGCCTTATTATTCTAACAACACTGTGGTTTTTTTTTATAGTTTACAAACACTTGATATCTAGTTCTCACTTGAGGCTCACATCAACCATGCAATGTGCAATTTTACAAAGGGGGTATGGCCTCAGGTAAGTACACAGGAACCTGAAATCAGAAGCCAGTAGAGGAAAGAGTAGTGAATTGAATCTCAGCTCAAGCTCCAAAGCCTGGGGCTCTCTGCATCACTTCCCACTGCCTTGTTTCAGGTGTTTTATGAATCCTTTCCTCACCTCTTCTCTTCACTGTGTAGTTGCGGATATTGGTCATCTGTGGCATTGGACATTCCCCCAGATGGAAATCACCTACTCACTGGATTACACCAGAACGCTTTTATCTGGGTGGAGTCCTCAAATTGTCCCCTAAGTCCTTTCCTTCCCAGGGAAATGCCTGGACACAGTCCAAAGTAAAATGAGTTGAATGGCTCCTTGCCCTCTCTGCTGAGTCAGCTAACATGGGGTCTGCGTGACTGAAGGCAGTTAATCTAAAAAGGCAGATCTCTTACCTTCTCAGGAGCCCCAGGGTTGAGAACTCATCAAGCCAGCACTTGGTCTGGGATGGTTTGGGCTTCTACATGTAGCACTTTTGTTTGTTAACTTCATTTTCTAAGTGAAAGAGATGGAAGGATGAAAGGCCTTTCCCATCTAAAACTCTGCATCTACAGTCATTTGCCGCCTGCATCTTTTCTGATTCCATACATTCATATCAATGGGACATTCAGAAGTAGTTCCAAAATATGACTTCTTGTGGACTGATGTGACAGTTTGTGAACCGGCAGCGTTCTGCTGATGGTACTTTGAGTGGCTCAGCTCTGTGTGTCATGTCTAACCAATCATCCTTCCAGGTTGCCAAGATCCTTCTCTGCAGCAAGCTGACACTGGACTTTCACAGACTCTTATGAGGCAGGCTGTTGCCATCTACAAATGCAATCCCATATCCCTTGGAAATTAACCTCACCATGAATTCACTCCCTCTGAGGAGTCCAGAAAAATGGATTCAGGATCTAGAAGTAACTTTAGCCATTGGGGAGAAGGCTCCTCATGCTGAGAATTTTGAACAACTTGAAAAATACTCATAGTGACCAACAAACCATAATGGTTTATACATATCTTTCATGGTTTGCCAAGAATTTCCTCAGACCTTTGTTTCTTGCAAGAAGAAAACTTTGAGGAATAGATCATTTTTTCAAAATTGCCCTGTGGCATTCTTCTGTCCCTATTGGCACTTCCCAAGCTCTCCAACTTCATTTTTCCCCCCACATCACCATTCATCATATATTTTATTTATTTGCTTTCCTATACTCACCAATAATAGCTACATAGCAAATTCATCAGTTACTATTCTAAGAGCTTTATGCTTTATTCTAAGTTCCTATTCTAAGTGCATATTAATTCATGTAATCTTCATAACAATCCTGTAAAGTAAGTCCTTTTACTATCCTCATTACAGAGATGGGGAAATTGAGAGAAAGTGGATGGGTTCAGTTTTGAGAGTCGTGAGATTGAAGCACCCTTGAGATATTCATGCATAGTGGACTATGCGTCCAGTCCTGGAACTCAGCAGAGAAATGACATTAGAATTAGATATTAGAATCCTCAGTCTGTGGACTGAAACTAGGGCAGCAGAATTGAAGGAGATCTCTTAGGTTGGTGGTCCTGGTGTGTGGGGCTGGGCCTTTTTGTGCTTGTCTTTGAAGGCACTTGGTGAAGAGGAGGGGACAAAGAGGCAGCATGCCAATAGCTGTAGACAGGACGGGAGTTTGCGGTTTGTTGGGTCTCTCTGAAATGTGAGACCAGCATCTAAGCCTCCTTCCAAATTTGAGGATTATAACTAACCTGTTCTATGGCTTTGTGCAAGTCTTTTTACTTTTAAGGTCTTTGATTTCTGTCCATGTAAGATGAGTGGGTTATACAATGTGGCTTCTAACTCTTCAAGCTTTAACCTCTAAAATCCTAAGAAAATAAACTCAAAAAATCTGCTGATGGGAATGTAAAGGGTACATCCAGTAGAGAGGGTAATTTGTCAACACTCTTCAATATTACAAATATCTATACCTGTTAACCTAGTAGTTGTACTTCTAGGAATTTATTTGGTAGTTCTACTTACATATACACAAAATGATGGAAGTTCAGTGTTGTGCCCAGCAGCATTGTTTGTATATCAAAGATAAGAAACAGTCCTAATATCTATTAATAAGGGGCCAGATCCCCTTTGTAGCAACGTGGATGGAACTGGAGAGTGTGATGCTAAGTGAAATAAGCCATACAGAGAAAGACAGATACCATATGTTTTCACTCTTATGTGGATCCTGAGAAACTTAACAGAAACCCATGGGGGAGGGGAAGGAAAAAAAAAAAAAGAAAAAAAAGAGGTTAGAGTGGGAGAGAGAGCCAAAGGATAAGAGACTCTTAAAAACTGAGAACAAACTGAGGGTTGATGGGGGGTGGGAGGGAGGGGAGGGTAGGTGATGGGCATTGAAGAGGGCATCTTTTGGGATGAGCACTGGGTGTTGTATGGAAACTAATTTGACAATAAATTTCATATAATAAAAAAAATAAGTGATAACTTAAAAAAAATAAGGGGCCAGATCAATACATTATAATATATCCTTAGAATGGAAATTTATATAGTCACAAAATAGAATGCAGACACAATGATATACTATACATATCAATGAGAATAAACAAAGTATTGTTACAGGCCATAGTATATGACTATCAAAACAATGTAGAGAAATGTAGAACAACAGAAGTCCAACACAAAAAGAGTATACACTGTATGAATCTACTTAATTAAAGCTCAAAAACAAGAAAAAGAAATCCCTGGTGTTATGAGCTGGGACAGTGGTTACCCCTGGGGGGTCAGAGCCTTAAAGAACACCAAACATCCCATGATCTATTACTAGTGGCTTCAAATAAATATAGTTGATCGACCCCTTGTAACTGAACTGCTACTGAGAGCAAGTGTCTTTATGAAGAAAAGGGGGCCCAGATTCTACAATCTCTACCCTTTAAAAAAGGCAGAGGTGAGGTGCACCATATTAGAGCATGCTATCAATAACTAGGCAGAGGAGGGTACTGGAAGCTGGTTGACAGAAACAATGCATCTGTGAGAACAATGGAGAATGACAAGGAAATGAACAACCACAGGACAAACACTCCATTAGTCTGCAATCTTCTGGAAGTTTCCCATGGGAGGCAACGGGGAAACTTGTTCTTTGTGGTTCAAGGAGATGACACTAGAGCATGTGGGTGAAAGCTACAGAGAAACATATTTCAGCTTGTTTAAGAAAAGTTTTCCCATAGCCAGAACTCTCAAGGTGGACCTGAAGCCTCAGCAGCCACTACTGGGAATAGGCCAGGTTCCAGTTGAGAGTTAGATAGGATGGATTCTCTCTATACCCATGAGAAACCCTTCTAGTCTTTCCCACGGTTGTGAGGAAGGATGCGAGGACAGAACAGGCGTTTTTCCTGGTTGGGCAAGAACTACAGGACAATAGCTGTGTGGTTCTCAGACAGCTCTCCTTGACAGTGATGTGGGTGATGGAAAGGCCAAGCCTGGGTGTCACAGTCAACAATGGTGCTCAGAGAGCAATGGTTCTTTGAGTCTTGATGAGCAGCAACTTAAGGGGCCTCCCAAGATATAGGAGAAAAACTCTAGTTCCAAGTCTCTCCTGCATCCTAGAATTCACCAAAAGAAAAATTATAGGAATCTCCCAGCTGGAATCACCTCAAAGTTCTAGCTGAGCTCCAACCAAAGTAGGAAAGTCCTTTGCAGCATCGACAGATACCCTCCTAGTCTTGTTTGTATACCTCCAATGACAAGGAGCTTCCGGCTTCACGGCTTTCCATGGTTCAAAGTTCTCCTTGCTATTGATAAAATGTGAAAACAATAGCTACCATTTGTTGAGCTCTATGTGTCAAACTGTGCTGAATACTTTCCATGCATTCAGTCATTGAATCCTTGCCACAAAATTATTAAACAGGTGAGGAAATGTTAAAAATGTGTTCAAGATCATGCAAAGTAATAGAGCTAGCTCTAAGGAATATAACTTTCACAGATTTTATTCACTCATCTATCACTTTATTTGTATTGTCTGAGAGTCACCTTTATTAATATGCACTCAAAATTTCTCTTTAAATGATCTGGTTTCATTTTTTTAAAACTTAAATATTTATTTTAACTGCTTATATATCTGAAATCACAAAATTTGTCTACTATTTATGTGTTTTCTCCAATATATATTAAAATAAATTCATAACAAATAAAAGTATTCAAAGTGTTCAACAATGTTCTAAGTAAAATCAACTTTTAGCACCATCTTGTATGTACTATATTTTGGTAAACACTGCCCTAATCTATTTTACTTTTCATTTTTAAATGTATATTTTTAGTACACTTATTACGATGAGCACTGAGTAATGGGTAGAATTGTTCAATCACTATATTTTATACTTGAAACTAATATAATATTGTATGTTAACTATATTTGAATCTAAAAAAATAAAAGAACAAAACCAAAAACTCTGATTTTTGCAATTATTTTTCACTGTTGGTATTAACTCTGCCCTGTGAACTTGCTGAGAAAAAGCCTTGGCAATCTTGTCTTCAAGACTGGTTTTTAAATGTCTGAAAAGATTAACTACATTTCCATTAAGGCTTTTCCATATTGGTCATTAACTGTTCTTCCAACCTCTTAGTTTCTAGGGCCATCTAGACCCTCACAAGCTGGTCAATCTTGCTTGAAATCCCCTATTTTGTAACCCAGTCACACTTCACTGTATACAGGCATATATAGGGGTGCCTGGGTTGCTCAGCTGGTTGAGTGTCCGACTTTGGCTCAGGTCATGATCTCACAGCTCGTGAGATCAAGCCCCGCGTCAGGCTCTGTGCTGACAGCTCAGAGCCTGGAGCCTGCTTGGGATTCTGTGTGTGTCTCTCTCTCTGCTCCTCCCCCACTCACATTCTGTCTCTGTCTCTCTCAAAAATAAATAAACATTAAAAAAAAATTTAAAGGCATATGTATTCCTACTTGTGGAGGCCAGAATCTTTACATATGTATCCAGTAGCTGCTTCCATCCTCAGGTTCAGATCCATCCAGCTGGAGACAGAATACAGAAGCTAGTAGAAAGAACACAGTCCCTACCCAGAAGACATAAGCTATTTATTTCCCAGCTTGGACTACTCTTTAGCTATCAGTTGACCTGTAAAAGCCTGAGTTTACTTGACTGAAAAACGAATACAATAATTTTTGTCCTGCTACTCTCTCAGGATAGTTGTGAAGACAAAATGAGGCAATTCATGTGTAGATTTTGTAAACTATGAAGAGTTACAGACATTAGTTATCATTAAACCAAGATCCATGGCCTAAATACACCAGTATTTACCCCTTTGTATAACTCATAAACCCAGGGCAGTTATAGAGCTCTTCTAGAAAACATCAACTTGGAGAAAATGGTAGGTGGACTTGATATTCAAGTAATTCACCATGTGAGGAACTGCTATGTTCCAGTCACTGTTTTAGGTCCTGAAATCCTGAAATAAATTAATATTTAAACAGTACAAACTGGTGGCCATACCGATTGCTAAAATATTGAAATATTTTCATACTAATGGATGACTACCCATTTCCCTAGTCTCCTAGCTCACATGCATTGCCCTATTTACTCCAACTCCTCCCTCAGGACTTCTATATCTCCCCACATGCCAGCAACATAAGGGTTAAAGGGCAGAAAGAGGGGCTTCCTGGACCCTGACCCAAGACTCTGACCAGTATCAACTCTGATTGATTAGTACCATGTGACACCAGTTATTAAATATTTGGAATATTACACTGCAAGAACAAGTTTCATTGTATTGAGAAGGTACAGAGTACAGAGAAGTACAGAGAAGGTACAACGCATAATTCATTGCAGACTGTGATGAGAGCTATAAATGAATGAGATGGTGATGGGGGCAGAGGAGGGAACCTTAGACAGCGTAAGTGGGAAAGGCTTCTTCAAGGAAGTTAGCATTGACTTGAGAAGGGAATGAGGATGAAAGAATGACGGCCAGCCACGCAAAGGTTTCGGGGAACAGCACTGCAGGAGGAGGAGGAAAGAGTAGGAACAAAAGCCATAGAGCAAGAATGGGTTTGGCATATACGAAGAACAGAGAGCCCATATGACTGGATCGTAATGCAGGTTGCTCAAGGTAGGCCAGGGCCAGAGCACATGAATGCTGGCAGTCTTCAGCAACAAGCTTAGATTTTATTCCAAGTGCGAGCAGAAGGCATTGGAACGACTTAAGTACATTGACATGTGGTTATCCTATTCACCAAATGCCTTATTCTGAAAGACTCAAGTCCTGGAAGACACTCCCTTTCCTATTGTCTCTCTACCAGAATTGGAAAATCTGAGGCTGATTAATGTTCTGCAAGATATATATGCTGTGGCTGATTACAATCCATTCAACAGGGTCGAAGGAGGAGACCCTCTGCAGGATGGTCTACAGAGACCTAGAAACTCTGTCCTATGAGGATGGAGGAAGAGGAAATGATGAACCCGGAGACACCTTCATAGGAATACTGTCAATCTTCTCAGACATTTAAAAACTAGCCTTGAAGACAAAGTTGCCAAAATGTTTTCCTTTACGTTGTCAGATCTTCACAAGAACCAGGTGCAGTGGCTCAAGCCGAAGTTATCACTTCTTACCACTTTACAACAAGAAGTATCAGATTCTTCAAAGAAAATTACATTTGTGTTCTACAGAGCCACAGGCAAGGATTACTTCACCTATTTTGCTTATTGAGAAAGCAATTAAGAAAATTTGCCTCGTTTTACATATAATTATCACAGCTGGGCTATCACTAGAATATATTCCCCAACTTAAGGTGGTTTGACTTTAATTTTTTGACTTTTTCATAGTGAGAAACCAATATGCATTCAGTATAAACCATTCTTCAGATTTTGAATTTGGATCTTTTCCAGGGCCACTGATATGTGGTAAGATATTCTTTCAAGCTGCTGGGCAGTGACAGTGAGCCACACCCCCCAGTCAGCCGCATGCACATAAGGATACACAACTGATACCCATACAACCATTTGGTTTTTCACTTTTAGTACAGTATTCAATACATTATATAATATATTCAGCACTTTATTTTGAAATAGGTTCCCCGCTTCCCAAACTATCGGCTATTGGAAGTGTTGTGAGCATGTTTAAGGTGCACTAGGCTAAGCTATGATGTTTGGTAGGTTAGCTGTATTAAATGAATTTTTGACTTAAATATTTTCAACTTAAACCATGGGTTTATTAACCTCATCATAAGTTGAAGATCTGTATAAGTGCCCTCATTCTCATAATACTCCACTGCCTCCTTGTGACATTGGGGAACAGGAGAGTTTTGTAACTTTTGTGCTAGTGAGCTGAGGAATGACCCAGCCAGCTCCCTATGTACTACTCAGCCCACATTCGCAATGACTGTCTGGTAAGGCATTCAGAGAATCTGCATGCTTTATCAACTGTAGAGAGGGCAGCCATGCACTCAGCTTGGCATACACACACTTCAGTTAATCTTCATTCCAAATTTTAGACATAGCTAAAACCTGCCCAGAGATTTTTTGTGATTGAACAGCATCTAGGAAAAAAACAAAAACAAAAACAAAAACAAGAACAAAAACAAAAACAAAAACTAAGCTTTTTAATTGTGAACCAGATTATCACAGTAGTGTAAGGGAAGGACAAGTGGACTAAAAAGAAAGAGATGTTTCTTTGCTCATTTTTCTAGAGGCTCCTAACTAACTGCAGCTCCAATCCATGGTTATCCCCCAAACACAGAATAACAGAGGCATGTATGTTCATGGTCTTAATGCAGCACTATTGAATAGAAGAGTCTCACACAGAGACATGGGGAAAGACTTTGCCCATAAGATGGGACGTAATGTCAGGGTGGCCTTTCCCACGCCTGTGCGGTGAGGCTTCTCTTGGGACCCTTCTCCAGGCTGTGCTGTTCCAGCTTCATGTTCACGTAGTTCTCTCCCACTAACGTTACCCTGCTCCATCCATTCCCTTTACTTACTTTGATATTTTCCATCTCTCCCATTAGTCTATAATATTTCTTGAAGGCAGGGACCACATCTCCTTCTTCTTTACTTACTTCCATATTTGAAGCATGCTCTTTTTGACAATAAGAGGTAAGCACATTTTTATAAAGTAAAACAGAATATAACAATGACTACCATTTGTGGAGCACCGTGTGCCAAGCATGCCACTAAGTGCCCTACATATTTTATTTTATTTATCCTTACAGCAATCCAGTGACGTGGGCGTCTTCAGTCTTGCTTATAGAGCAGCAATAGAAGCTTTAGGAAGTTAACTAAGTTGCCCAAGGTCACATAGTTAGTAAGTAGCAAAATTGGGACTTAATCCATATTTTTTCCGATGCAAACACACAGTAATTTACACACTAATCTAGGCTGCCTCCTTGTATTGTTTCACTATAAAATTGGAAGAGAAGAGTTGGAATGGTGAAACAGAAGCAGACAAGCAGCCACTTGCATTAAGGAAGCTGGACCAGTTGAACTGCCAAGAACAGTCCACATTCTTGACGTGTACCTGGGTATTAGAGGGTGGGCAGGCATCTGTGGGAAGGAACTCATTTCAGATGCTAAGCTAGTTCCCATCCCCTTTTAATACCAGACAAACAAACTGAAAGGGAGCTGCCCTGTGTTCAGTGTACCTAATGCTAATCCTATTTTCCCTGGAAGAGAAAGAGTAGGAGATGCTTTCTACAAGTCCTTGCCTGGTTTTGCAGACAGAGAGCTGAGTCAGAGAGAGTTGGCTGAAATTGTGGAAAGACAGACTGGCAGCTGAACCCAGGGTGGTGCAGAGCCCTTGACAGTCAACCTTTCCCAGGAGTTGGAGAGCCGGATGCTCTCGTCACAAAGTGAGAGTAGAGATTTAATAACTGTGGGAGGTGTGTTGGTAGGGGTGGAATATGCCATTGCCACTTAGGTAATCCAAGGTCTTGAAGTTATGAAGAAATTACTGAAGTGAAAAAGCTAAAGACAGCACAAAGGGGTGCAGTAGACCAGAACGGGCACTAGTTATGGACTTAGTGAAATTATATCTTTGCAATTCAAACATCATGAATCTTAAACATCGTGAAGATGGATATTTTGAAATGTTAATTAATATACTTTTGTTTCCAGAGTTTGCTTCAATCCTTTCCTTCATTCAGTCAGCTAAGAATTCTGCATCATTGTCTTAGAGATGAACTGACAGCAGAAGGCAGAGAAAACAAAGAAAGTCAATTGTTAGCTTTTGAGTTTAGCAACCCACCTGTTATAACACATGAAATTTTGAAAGAATGTATGATATTGTCATGATATGAGCGATAACATTTTCCTACCTTTGATATAAAGGATAGATCTCCAAGGCCAAGAAGAAAGACACAGGGGAGACCCAGAGATTAGCTGGACAAAGAATGAGGGGACATAGCCAGAGAGACTGAGAGGACACTATTAAGTCAACATACAGGGAATGCTCAGTGTCAATTTGAGTGTGCATTACCTGTAGCCAGGGCCCAGGGACAGAGGCTAGTGCCTTCAGATGTGAAGTCTTATGTTGCCTGTACAGAGGAGTTATGAGGAAGTCCTCTCTTTGACAGAAGTTAATATCTAGCCCACTGATCATCTAGCAAGATTGATAGCATTTATACCCTCACCCATAAGCTTGTTCTGTTCCCATTCGTCTTACCCTAGAATTGTCAACTCTTCATTGGCCTACTCGGACACCTGGATAACCAATGAAATGGACACTTAGAGGGAACGTTGGCAGTGTACAAGAAAAAACCTCTCACATGTGGATTTAGGTGGGAATGAAAGACATCATCTAGGGATTCTTCTGTGTATTTGACAGTCAAAAAAAAGAAACAAAACAAAACAAAACAAAATCAGATTATCATCAATGACAGAATAATGGTCTCCCAAAGATGTCCACATTCTAATTCCTAGAATCTGCCAGTGTGTGACCTTATGTGTTATTTATATGGCAAAGGGGACTATGCAGATGTGATTAAGTTAAGAATCTTGAGATAAAAAGATTTCTCTGGGTTTTCCTGGAGGGCCCATTGTAATCACAAAGGTCCTTATAAGAGGAAGGTAGAGGGGCAGAGTCAGAAAGGAACATGTGACAATGGAAGCAGAGGCTGAAGTGATGCAGGGCCATGAACCAAGGAATGAGGCAGAAGCTGGAAAAGGCAAGGACATAGATTCTTCCCTAAATCTTCCAGAAGAAAGCAGCATGTTAATAACACAGAATCTGGAACGCTTCTCTAGATCTACTAATGTCTCTGGATTTGAGCCCAGACTTAGGTATTTTTTAAAAGTTATCCCAGGTTGGGTCACCCTGTCTGGCTCAGTCGATAAAGCATGCACCTCTTGATCTTGGGGTTGTAAGTTTGAGCCCCACAGTGAGTGCAGAGATTACTTAAAAAATAAAATATTTTTTTAGAAAAAAACACTTATCCCAAGTTATTCTGATACAGCCAGCCTATTGTAGCCCAGGCAGAGGCAGTTGAAAAATATCAATCTAAACTGAAAAATCACTTATCACTATCACATTCAGAAATTTTAATAACCTTTCCCACAGGAACAGCAAGTAGTCATTCAGTTGCACAAGAAAACTTAAAGGGATTATGATCTCATCATCTCGAATAATAATAACAGCTTCCATCTAGTGAACATATTCTAAGAAAATCGACATGCTAGTATTTTAAATGCAAAATGTTTTTATGCATTCTATCTCATTTAACTTTGGAACACATTTATAAAATAATGGTTATGGTTATCATCTATAACAGAAAAAGAAGATGTAGACAAATTAGCTGTAACTGGATGAGAAGCGTAGAAGAATGGTTAACCTGTCACTAAAACTACTCTTTTGAGTGAGAGAGGAGAGGAGCAGGCTGGATCTCTCATGCCAGTTCTACTTTCCTAAAGCACAAAATTGAGCCTGCCCTTCTATATAAGCATTCTTCCTTTCGCTATCCTGGCATTTCAACCGGGCCTTAGAACATACCAAACAAAAAGCAAACCAAAGATTTTTCCATACAAGGCAAGTTGGATGGGGCTGAGCAAAACATGGGTCCCAAAGAGCTGTTACTCTTCTTAGGACAAAGAGGAACACACTGCTGGTGTGTCAGGAGAGGTCTTCATAAGGAGGCAATGAGGGCAGCTAATACAGATAGCTCTTTGGCACGGATGTTTTACAACACTGGTGCAATTGTCTAAAGTGATCCCATGATCTGCGTTAAAAATTTGCTTCCCATCTTGTGATACATGTTTTCCCATTGGTAGTTAACAGTCTTAGTGCTGATTCCACTGCTCTGTCCAGATTCCCCCTGGCATGTTGAGCCCCAGCAAGCTGGGCTCACCAATCTCTTCCCTTGACATTGTCTTTCTTTCACAGCTTAAGCTGGAGCCTGTGGAATTTTTATTTGGTGCAGTGCAACTCCTACTCTATGTTTCCAAACTTACTGTCTTAGTATAGACTTTATGTTCTGATTCCTTTCAGACATTCTGGCCTTTGATTCTAAAAGCCAGACTTTGAGTACTCAAAACCCTTTTTCTCAAACTACTCTCTTAGTGCTTACTTTCAAAATCCTGACATTATAAGCTGGCAGTGAGACCATGACGTAGAAAAGCATGTGGGTAGGGGAAGAAAGAGCTATCTACACAACATTGCGAAATATTACTCCTCTTCATCACCACCGTTCCCAGGATCATATATGCAGTAGAGATGGAACCAGGAACCATTCACATGTACGTGTGATGCCCAAGTCTCTATGGCATCCAGGGCATCATTATACAGCTCTAACTAGTAAGTTCAGCTCTAAATCCCACCAAATTCTACCCATAGGTCCTAGTTCTGGGCTTACAGAGCAGCTAAGTTCCTCCTGGCTCAGGTTAGTCATTCGGGTACTTGAATAATTATTTTGGCACCTGAGTTATCTCTGAGCTACTACTAAATAGTAGTTTCTTCTACTCTTCTTCATAGACTTGGCGTTTCCTATTTTTCATGATCTTGTCCCTTCTTTTGGATATGTACAAGTTTTTGTGTGTCCCTCCTGAATTGTGACTTTCCTAAATAGGTTGTGTCATTCGAACTAGGGATTCCAACCAATCCCCAAATCAACTACAGAAACTTTTCCAATCTCTTTGTTCCTGGCACCACACTCCTAAAGCAGAGGATGTTTGTACCATGAAGCATGTGTGCAGATTTCTCCTGTATCTGTCTATGTGATATTTGCAAGCTCAGAGAAAACATTTGGGGCCAATTCAGGGTAATCTTCAACCTCTCTCTAGAGCTCAAAGAGCACACAGGTAGCCAAAACATCCAAGACCCATAACAAGACTAGGATAATGTTTCTTTTAATGTATTATGTAGTAATATGTCTAGTGATACAGAATGAATCTGAAGTCCCCACAGGTGAGCCTTACTTCAGAAATCCCAGCCTAGAGGGCAGCAAAAGACCGGTGGGCATGTTTGTAAAATGATGTGGTGAAAAGAGTTGGAACTTGCAACTGACTTTGCCAATAACTTGCTGTGAGACCTTGAACAATCATTTTTTTTTCTGTCTTGATTTAATTTTTCCCCATGTGAAACAGTAGGATCAAACTCCAGTGGTTTTCAAATGTTTTTATGTGCTTTAAATTTTTTGTGTATAAATCATATATATAGAAGAACAGCTCTGCTTATAGTTTGTTTTATTTTCCAAACTGGAGACATTGCCAGAAACAAAGGAGAAAAAGAGGAGTAAAGGGAGAAGGAAGGGAGAAAAGGAAAGGTGATTTCAAATATTCCTTCTAGTTCTGAAATTCTACTACATTCATTTAACAAACTATAGAAATGATCCCTGAAAGTATAGTCTTACTACTATATTCATTTAAAATGGTGCCAAATCATCAACAACTCTGGGACTGGACTTCAGTCAATCTTGAAATCTAAACATTTGTATATTATTAGGCTTTTATTTTCATTAGTTCTACTCAGATTTTCCTGAGTTTTGTAATCTAAATTCTTTTCTAAAAATAGAAACAGCAATAATGGAGGGTAACATTAATTTCCTACACCTGGGCCTAAGGAACCAGAAGCACCGAGATCTTTTAGCGCCCTCTTGTGTCCATAATTAATTATCACAACAGCCAACCTCCACTAAGTATTAGGGACTTGTATTAAGGCCAAAGGCAGTGGAGTAAAATACCAGGAACAAAGAAGTTGAGGTGGTGATAAGAGTTTATCATTATTTATAGAGATCTGCTATAATTGCATACACTTTCTACAAACAAGAATCCCCTGCAAAAAAATTTAAAAAAACAAACAAAATACTACTTCCTTTCTCCTCTTTATCTAAATGCTACCCACTCTTTGAGAGAAACTTGATCACTTTCAAGTGTTTCTTTAGTTCACCATAATGATCCCTTCTCTGCATAATTAGAGCAGGTAAGATTACATGTTTTAACGTCAGGTGCCAGTTGGATTCTCAACTCTGCCCTTCATTATGGTAAATCAATTAACCTCTTCTAAGCACTTCTGCAACTAATTATCAATGAATGGGAATACACTTAAGCATAATTGCTTCATCTTTGATTGAACTAAGCAAACCCACTTCCCCTCAAAAGTTAAAACTGTGGGGGCGCCTGGGTGGCGCAGTCGGTTAAGCGTCCGACTTCAGCCAGGTCACGATCTCGCGGTCCGTGAGTTCGAGCCCCGCGTCAGGCTCTGGGCTGATGGCTCGGAGCCTGGAGCCTGTTTCCGATTCTGTGTCTGCCTCTCTCTCTGCCCCTCCCCCGTTCATGCTCTGTCTCTCTCTGTCCCAAAAATAAATAAACGTTGAAAAAAAAAAAAAAAAAAATTTAAAAAAAAAAAAAAAAAAAAAAAAAAAGTTAAAACTGTGGCATAAGCCACAAAATAAAGAATAGACAATTTGGATTTCATCAAAATTAAAAATGTTTATATATCAAAGGACACTATCAAGTAAGTGACAAGACCTAACAAATGGGAGAAAATATTTGTACATCATGTAGTCTATTCTTGTTATCTGTGATATTTACATTCTAAAAATCACTGCAAACACTGAATTAGCAAAGACTAAAATACTGCTTCTAGGAATGTATATAGACAAGGGACATATAGAGGGAAGGGACATAATCACACAGATTATCATCATAAATCCTAAAATTAAAAAAAATTCATTTTTTTCTTAATTTTACATGAAAGAAAACAAAGCTCAGAACAGTTAAGTGACTTACCTGAGACCACGCTACTATTGGATGCCAGCTTTGGGATTCAAATCCATCCAACAGGCTTGTATTACACTGCACTGCCCTGACCATCTTCATCCTGTGCTCATCTCTGTGTAACAGCTGGAACAAGAAGGTAGAGTGACACCTTATTCTACCTCAGCTAGGAATGTATGCCTCTGGCAACTAAAGTTTTCACTGTTCTACATGTCTTCAGATGATGACAAAACCATATTGATTTTTGAGTTATAAATAAATTTTAGCAGGTAGGTAAATTCACAATATAGAATCTGTAAACAATGAGAATCAGCTGTATCTGATAAGGGACTATTATCTAGAATGTGTAAATAATTGTTACACTCAACAACAAAAAGATAAACAAGCACATTTTTTAAATGGGCAATGGATTTAAATAGACATTTCTCCAAAGAAGTACATTAATCAAGTACAAATGGATGTCAAGTACATTAAAATGGTGCTGATTGCTGTTGGCATTGTAAACTGGTGCAGCCACTATGGAAAACAGTATGGAGGATCCTTAAAAAATTAAAAATAGAACTAGCATATGATCCAAAATGTCTACTTCTGCGACTATATCCAAAGGACACAAAAACACCAACTTGAAAGATACCTGCACTCCCATGTTCACAGCAGTATTATTTACAATAGTGAAGAGATGAAAACAATCTAAGTGTTCACTGATAGATGAATTGGTAAAGAAATTGTGGTATATATAAATAATGGAATATTATTCAGGCATAAAATGAGGAAATCCTGCCATCTGCAACAACATAGATGGACCTTGAGGGAATTATGTTATGTGAAATGAGTCAGACAAGAAAAGATGAATACAACATGATCTTTCTTATATGTGAAATCTAAAAAAAACCACCTGAAATTTAAAAAAACAACAATCAAACTCAAAAAAAAAAGGGGGATCATATTTGTGTTTACAAAAGGTGAGACGGGGGTAGGGGAGAAGGAATTAAAAGAAGGTAGACAAAAGCTACAGATTTCTGGTTATGAGATAAGTACTAGGGATGTAATGTACAACATGATGACTGTAGCTAACGCTGCTGTATGACCCATAGAAAAGTTGTTAAGAAGGTATATCCTAAGAGTTCTCATCACAAAGAAAATTTTTTCTTTTCTTTCTTTCTTTCTTTCTTTCTTTCTTTCTTTCTTTCTTTCTTTCTTATTTCTTTTTTGCTTTCTCTTTTTATTGTATCTATATGAGATGGTGGATGCTAATTAAAGTTATAGTGACAATCATTTCACTATATATAAGTTAAACCATTATGTTGTGTGCTTTAAACTTATACAATGATGTATGTCCATTATATCTTCATAAAACTGGAGGGCAAATGACATTCAATATCATTAGTCATGAGGGAAATACAAATCACAACCACTGAGATACCATTTTTACTAGATATTGACTTACTAGAGTGGCTATAATTTTTTTAAAGAAAGAAAACAAGTGTTGGCAAAGATGTGGAGAAATTTGAGCCCTTGTATGTTGCTGGTGGGAGGGTAAAATGGTATAGCCACCATGGAAAACAGTATAAAGCATTCTTCAAAAAATTAAAAATGGAACTACCCTATGATCCAGGAATTGCACTACTGGGTATTTACCCAAAGAATATAAAAACACTAACTCAAAAGAAAACATGCACCCTATGTTTATAGCATCATTATTTATAATAGCCAAACTACAAAAGCACCCAAGTGTCCATTGATAGATGAATGGATAAAGATGTGGTATACATGGAACATTATCCAGAACAGAACACATACTTGAGCACAAATCAGCCCTCAACAGGTACAAAAGATCGAGATCATATCATGCATATTTTCAGATCACAACACTATGAAAGTTGAAATCAACCACAAGAAAAAATTTGGAAAGCCCTCAAATACATGGAGGTTAGAGAACATCCTACTAAAGAATGAATGGGTTAACCAGGAGATTAAACAAGAAATTTAAAAAATACATGGAAGTAAATGAAAATGAAAACATGACAGACAAAACCCATTGGGATGCAGTGAAGGTGGTCCTAAGAGGAAAGTACACTGCAATGCAGCCTGTCTCAAGAAGCAAGAAAGGTTGCAAATACACAATATAAACTTTCACCTAAAGGAGCTAGAAAAGAAGCAGCAAATAAATCCTAAAGGCAACAGAGGAAGACAAATAATAAAGATTAAAGCAGAAATAAATGATATGGAAACAAACAAACAAAAAACTTAGTAGAACAGATCAATGGACCTAAAAGCTGGTTCTTTTGAAAGAATAAACAAAATTGATAAACTTATCAAAAAGAAAAGAGAAAGGACCCAAATAGATAAAGTCACAAAAGAAAGAGATCACAACCAGCATCACAGAAATACAAATGATTATAAGAGAATACTATGAAAAATTATATGCCAATAACTGGACAATATGGAAGAAAGGGAAGAAAGAGACAAATTCCTAGAAACTCATGCACTACCCAAAACTGAAACAGGAAGAAATAGAAAATTTGAACAGACCCATCACCAGCAAAGAAATTGAATCAGTTATAAAAAAATCTTCCAACAAACAAGAGTCCTGAGCCAGATGGCTTCCCAGGGGAACTCTACCAGACATTTAAAGAAGAGTTAATACCTAGTCTTTTGAAGCTGTTCCAAAAAATAGAAATGGAAGGTAAGCTTCCAAACTCATTCTATGAAGACAGCATTACCTCGATTTAGTGGGGTCTTTGTTTGGAGACACTAAAAAGGACAATTACAGGCCAATATCCCTGATGAAACTGGATGCAAAAATTCTCGGTAAGATACTAGCCAATTGAATTCAACAACACATTAAAAGAATTTTTCACCACAATCAAGTGGGATTTATTCCTGGGCTGCAGGCCTGGTTTAATATTCACAAATCAATCAATGTGATATACACATTAATAAAAGAAAGGATAAGAACCATATAATCCTCTCAACAGATGAAGAAAAAGCTTTGACAAAATATAGTACCCTTTCTTGATAAAAACTGCCAGGAAAGTAGGGATAGAAAGAACATACCTCAACATCATAAAGGCCATATACAAAAGACCCACAGCTAATACCATCCTCAATGGGAAAAAACTGAGAGCCTTCCCCCTAAGGTCAGGAACATGACAAGGATGTCCACTCTCACCACTGTTGTTCAACATAGTGCTGCAAGTCCTAGGCTCAGCAATCAGACAGCAGAAAGGAATAAAAGGCATACAAATAGGCAAGGAAGAAGTCAAACTTGCACTCTTTGCAGATGACATGATATTCTATGTAGAAAACCTGAAAGATTCCACTAAAAAACTGCTAGAACTGATCCATGAATTCAGCAAAGTCATAGGATATAAAATCAATGCACAGAAATTGTTTGCATTTCTATACACCAATAATGAAGCAGCAAAGAGAGAAATCAAGGAATTGATCCCATTACAAATGCACCAAAACCCATAAGATACCTAGGAATAAACCTAACCAAAGAGGTAAAAGATCTGTGTGCTGAAAATTATAGAAAGCTTATTAAAGAAACTGAAGACACAAAGAAATGGAAAAACATTCCATGCTCATGGATTGGAAGAATATTGTTAAAATGACAACACTACCCAAAGCAATCTACACACTCAATGCAATCACTATCAAAATAACACCAACATTCTTCACAGAGTTGGAATAAACAATCCTAAAATTTGTATGGAACCAGAAAAGATCCTGAATAGACAAAGTAATGTTGAAAAAGAAAACCAAAGCTGAAGGCATTATAATTCCAGACTTTAAGCTATATTACAAAGCTGTAATCATCAAGACAGTATGATAAGGGCACAAACACAGACACATAGATCCATGGAACAAAACAGAGAACCCAGAATTGGACCCACAAATTTATGGCCAAGTAATTTTTGACAAAGCAGAAAAGAGTATCCAATGGAAAAAAGACAGTGTCTTCAACAAGTGATGTTGGGAAAACTGGATAGTGACATGCAGAAGAATGAACCTTGACCACTTTCTTACACCATACACAAAAATAAACTCAAAATGGATGAAAGACCTAAACATGAGACAGGAAACCATCAAAATTGTACAGGAGAAAACAGGCAGCAACCTCTTTGACCTCGGCCACAGCAATTTCTTACTAGACATGTCTCTGGAGGCAGGGAAACAAAAGCAAAAATCAACTATTGTTACCTCATCAAGATAAAAACCTTCTGTGCAGTGAAGGAAATAATCAACAAAACTAAAAGGCAACTGACAGAATGGGTGAAGGTATTTGCAAATGATGCATCAGACAATGGGTTAGTATTCAACATCTATAAAGAACTTATCAAACTCAACACCCCCCAAAAACAAATAACCCAGTGAAAAAATGGGCAGAAGACATGCATAATCACTTTTCCAAAGACGACATCCAGATGTCTAACAGACACATGAAAAGTTGCTCAACATCACTCATCAGAGAAATACAAATCAAAATCATGATGAGACACCACCTCACACCTGTCAGAATGGCTAAAATGAACAACTCAGGAAACAACAGATGTTGGCAAGGATGTGGAGAAAGGGGAACCCTTTTGCAATGTTGGTAGGAATGCAAACTGGTACAGCCACTCTGGAAAACAGTACGGAGGTTTTCTCAAAAAACGAAAAACAGAACTAACTTACAACCCAGCAATTATATTACTAGGTATTTAAAGATTACAGGAGTGCTGTTTTGAAGCGGCAAAAGCACCCCAATGTTTACAGCACTGCTATCGACAATAGCCAAAGTATGGAAAGAGCCCAAATGTCCATCGACTGATGAATGGATAAAGAAGATGTGGTGTAATTATATATATATGTGTGTATATATATATATATATATACACACATATATATAATACGTATATATATTATATACATATATACGTATATTATATATATATAAATATAATGGAATATTGGCGATCAAAAAGAACGAAATCTTGCCATTTGCAACAATGTGGATGGAACTAGAGTGCAATGTGAAATAAGTCAGTCAGAGAAAGACAAATATCACATGACTTCACTCATATGAAGAATTTAAGATACAAAACAGATGAACATAAAGGAAGGGAAGCAAAAATAATATAAGAACAGGAAGGGTGATAAACCATAAGAGACTCTTAAATACAGAGAACAAACTGAGGGTTGCTGGAGGGGAGATGGGCGGGAGAATGGGCTAAATGGGTGATGGGCATTAAGGAGGACACTTGTTGGGATGAGCACTGGGTGTTATATGTAAGTGATGAATCACTAAATTCTATTCCTGAAATCATTATTATACTATATGTTAACTAACTTGGATGTAAATTTAAAAAAGAAGAAAGAAAGAAACTCTAATAATGGAGACTTTATTGTCGCCAAGGGCAGATAATTTCATGTTTAAAAAATTCTGGCTATTAGGAAATTACTCTGTATAAGTGGGCAGCAACATATTCACCCCAAATATTATAACACCTGGGATCATTTGGAAAAAACATGGTATCCCTTTCCCTAGGACAGCTATATAGCAGGTTGAAGGCAACCATACTTCCACTATTCTCCTTCCTCTTGCTCCCTTGTGTATAAGGCATGCACGCATATGCATATGCACATACACACACACACACACAGTGTCTTCTCCCTAAAAAATATAATCCCCTTGCTTAATCCTCTCACAAGCAGTTAGAACAGTTAAGATCACAGGTTTAATGCCAGACTTGGATCGGATTTCAGCTCTGCCTTTGTTAGATGTGTTACTCTGGACAAAGCAGTTAACTCAGAGTCTCAGTTCCCTCATGTATGAACTGGGCATAATAAAAGTGTTCAACACAAAGGAGTATTGTGAGGACTGTAAAGAATGCAGCACATACACACACAAAGAACACAGGCCGGCATCTGCCACTGGTAGGTATTCAGTAAATACTAGCCATTATTATCTTATTAGTAATAGCATTGATATTGGTTATTACAATTGCCCTTATCTAGAAATCTGGCCTTATTTGACAATGCTTTCAAACTATTATATATAATGACATCAGATTAATAGCTCTGCGTGCTTACTACAATACCAGGCACCACAGAGTTGACAGATTATTTCTCTTTACAGAGGAAACTGGGACATGGGTTAAGCAGCTTGCACACAGTCACACGGCCAGTAGGTAGCAGAGCAAGAACGCTAATCCAAGAATTCTGGCCCAGACACTGTTGCAACACGCCAGTGATGCCATCATAACTCATTATTTATCCACAAGGTGGTGCTCAGCAGTAGACAGTGACTTTTTCTGCTAAACCCTCTCAAGCAAAGAGATAAGCAACTCAAAATGAGGCCCCATGGGGTGAGTCAGTATTTTTAATGTAGACATTTTCTTCCAAAAGCAGGACTTCAAGCCAGTATTTAAGGACAGCATGTAAGTCACGAGGGTATAACGTATTGCATGACTATAGTTAATAATACTATACTGCATATTTGAAACTTGCTCAGAGAGTAGATCTCAAAAGTAAAGTAGTAATAATGAAAGCAGATAGGTGGTGTGGTCACTAGCACAAATGTAGCGCACAAGAGAGGCACTTACATGCTTAAAATATATGAGGGAAAAACTTGCAAGAGTGTAACATAAGCAACTCCCTACAACTAACTTCCCTATACATCTGGTCTATTGCACAAATTTCACATCCTCATATCCACATTGCTTTGGAGAGATGAAAACTATAGGAAATTTACACTGCATGTATATTAATTTGTAAGTGTTCGTTACCTTTTACCTTTCCCCAGTGTATTAAAGAGAATTCTGCTTCATTCTGGGCTTTTCACTAGACCTCAGTCCCTCCCCAACTTCAAAAAAATAGATTCAAAGCACTCCAGTTCTGCTCCTGGCCCATTTTTGGTAGCGAATTGGCAAATGAGAAGAGAAATGCATGGAGAAGTGGAGAGAAATTTCATCAGAAAGGCAAATAGGTAGTCAACTGAGAGCATAAAATAGAGAGCTGAAGGATATGAAAGGAGAAGAAACATGGAGATCACTAAGGCTCAGTTTTATTTTCTTTTGTGTTTTTACCAACACGAGTTTCATGGAAGATGAATAGTGAAGGTTTAAAATAAAGGCTTAGGGTGGCTCTAGAGCATGAGAGATGTGAACACAGGAGGCAGGGGAAAGGAGGATGTAGAAGAACCGAGTAGGAGATGCACCCCTGTTGATGTCTGCCAAGGGATTCAAGTAAAGAGCTGAATCACTTCTAATCACTTTTGGACATCAAACTTGGTTTCTTTGAAGATGAATTCCCAGAGAACACCAGTCAGCTGTAGTTTTCGGATTTATTCTGGTTATAGCAACACTCACCAAGGCAATAACACACTCATCCACCTTGCTAGAATGAACAATTCTTATCCTGTTTGTT
Organism: Lynx rufus; assembly: GCF_022079265.1. Lineage (NCBI taxonomy): Eukaryota > Metazoa > Chordata > Mammalia > Carnivora > Felidae > Lynx > Lynx rufus. The sequence goes on along the minus strand of NW_025814823.1, from coordinate 123,242,126 downwards.
TCCCCTTGCTCCCGAGCAGACGTGTCAAATAAATCATTTCTGTGATACTGAAAAACCAGTATTAAGCAAATTATGTTCCCTTGCCCCTTTCAAGTGTGTAAAAGAAATACAAATGCCTTCCACACCTGCTGCTCCTTACAGTTTTAAACTTCAACTTGTTTGAACTTCACAACATTCCTGGAAAGCAAGCAAGGGTCATTAACACCATTTTACAAGATGAGGGAAAGGAGTTTCACAGGAGGTCACAAAGTCGGTATGTGGTGGAGCCAGATTTTAACTTCAATTTCCGACTGCAAGTCCCCTGGGCTCCGTGGGATTTGTCACCTCACCTCTCCCCCGTTCAGAAGACCTTCACATACTACTTTGTAGAGATTTACTGAATACATAGAGGCAAAAAGCATTTGGCTTAGAGCTCGAAGGACTTGGTTCTAGATCTACCTTTCTATAACTTTGGATAAGTTATTTTTCCACTCTGAAGTTTATCAACTTCATGTGTTTGCATTTATTTTTTTTCCTTTTTTTTTAAATCTTTTTTTAAAGTTTATTTATTTTTGAGACAGAGAGAGACAGAGCATGAACGGGGGAGGGGCAGACAGAGAGGGAGACACAGAATCCGAAGCAGGCTCCAGGCTCTGAGCCGTCAGCCCAGAGCCCGACGCGGGGCTGGAACTCACGGACTGCGAGATCGTGACCTGAGCCGAAGTCGGACGCTTAACCGACGGAACCACCCAGGCGCCCCTGCATTTATTTTTTTCTTGAAGTATCGTTGACACACGATGTTACATTAGTTTCAGGTAAACCTCAGAGTGATTCAACAAGTCTATACACTATGCTGCGCTCACCACAAATGTAACTACCAGTTGTCACCATAGGACACTATTATAGTATCACTTACTACATTCCCTATGCTGTACCTTTTATCCCTGTGACTTACTCATTCTGTAACTGGAAGCCTGTATCTCCCACTCCCCTTCACCTACTTTGCCCATCCCCCCACCATCCTCCTCTCTGGCAACCATCAATTCTCTGTATTTATAGGTCTGATACTGCTTTTTGTTTGTTCCTTTGTTTTGTTTTTTAGATCCCACGTATAAGTGAAATCATATGGTATTTATCTTTCCTTAAAAATCTGTCTGTATTCTGGAACACCAATATTCTATATTAATGGTGATAACAGTTATAATTACTGAAGTCTTATATAAGGCAGACATTAATAACAGGTACATAGACTTGTCATCCATTTAATCTTCATAACCTTGCAAGATTTCAGAGAGGTTAAAACAACTTTCCCAAGCAAGGCTTGTCTTGGGTGGCAGCAAGACAAACAGATCTCTACACACATCTGCCAGAATCATAAAAGTTTATACACAGGTTTTTAATGGGGCTCAGTCATGTGTCCAGTCCAGATGGTCTCAACAACACATTACTCTCTCAAGGCCATGTCCTTGAAAATGCCTCCTAGTGTGGACAACGGGAAGAACATATATTTCAAGGACACAGCTGAGTGGGTTGGGGGATGAGGAGCCTCTAATTGCCTGGGTCCAGCTCTAAGGTTAGCCCATGGTCACATCCTCTCAATGACCTCCTTCAACATTTTTTTTCTGGGTTTGTCTTCCTCAGAGTCCAGGTTCTCAGAAACTGCTTTGTGCCCCACAGAAAGTGGGCCTTCTGTGTGGTCCCTATGCGTATTTCTGTCTTGAATCTAGGTGGTTAGAAGAACTTCTCCTTTGAATGTGCCCTGAAGACTTTACTCCGTTACCTCAGTTCCCTTTTCCCCATGCCTCGTATCTGCTAAACCCTCTGTCTGAAATTTCTGGTACGTAACTATCTACCTTCTTTCCCCACTGCACTAAACCAGGATATACATGCCTCTACAGTTTCTATATATCAGCACACAGGAAAGTAAACTTTAGAAACTAAAACATAATAAGAAATGCTTTCCTTCACATCAAAGGCTTGGGAACTTTATGAGGAAGGAGAGACAACCTCAAAACACATGTTGTGACAAGCTTTGGGCTTCATTCTGGATTGTGGCCATATTTCTGAAACCCATACTCTAAGCAAGTGGGGCAGGTTTGGGCACTTAATTAAGTCAGTAGGCCCTCTTCCAGCCAAATGCAGGACTCTCCAATCCTCACACTGGGGGAAGAAGCCCAGCTTTCACTGGGGAAAACACCATTTCCAAGTCAAACAAGAAAAACACTCTCCGAATTTCATGGGCGCCAACACACGTCCCTCTCCTCACTCACAAGTAGGCAATTCCTGTCTTAGGTTCCTACACAGCTCAGGCATTCCAGACCATGACAGAGTCACCAGGCTTATCCCACGCCCTCTCTTAGACACAGAAACTGAGGGCCAGAGACTTGCTCAATGTCAGGAGACTCCTAAAGCCTGCTCCTCATCCCCTGCCCTTTTATTAAAACTTAATGCTTCCTCTTGGGAAACCAAACAACCACGGGGAATCATCCTGATCAGCCACGGTAGAGGACCGCCCTTGGCAAAATCCTCCTTTCCTCCCAACTTTTTTTTAACATAGATCCACCAACTATCATGTCCATAAATGGCCTTAGAGAGCCAGTCTGAGATCTCCCCAAATTACTGTGACAGGAAGAAGGAAAGGAGGAAGGGAGGAAGGCATAAAAGAAAGGAAGGAATCTTTGTCAATAAGCACCAGAAATGTGGGAGTATGCCAAATTAAATGGGTATTTTACTTGGCACTTCTTGAAGCCTTTAATATGGTAAAAGTGTATTGTGATCTCCTAATAGAGAAATAAGTTCCCCAAGTTATTTGGCCTCGTTTATATTTTTTTATCCCCTCCATAAAGTGCACACATTCAGTGTTCTATGAAGCATGCTTTGGGATCTGTTCATGTGGTCTGGTATTCTTAAGATCCCATTTACAATGTTCAGAAAGCAGAAATCACTTGTTGTTGGTTTGTTGTTACTGTTTTAAGATTTTTTTTAAGATTTTAAGAGACAGAGACAGAGAGCACAAGCCGGGGAGGGAAAGAGTGAGGGGGACAGAGGATCTGAAGTGGGCTCTGCACTGACAGCACGGAGCCCAACGCAGGGCTCGAACTCACAAACTGTGAGATCATAACTTGAGCCAAAGTCAGACACTTAACCAACTGAGCCACTTTCGCGCCCCAGAAATGACTAGTTTAAGGCCTTATAGAGTACATTCCAGAGAAGGAGGACTGATTTGCAACAACATGGATGAACCTGGAGGGTATTATGCTAAGTGAAATAAACCAGAAGAAGAGACACAAATACTGCATGGTATCATTTTTTATGTGGAATCTAAATATATGCATACACACCTGTCAATTTCATAAAAACAGAGATTACAGTGGTGGTCACTGGGGGCTAGGGGATGTCAAGATGAGAAGATGTAGGTCAAAGGGTACAAACTTTTGAATTATAAGTTCTGAGGATCCAGTGTGCAGTACGATGACTAGTGTTAATAATAAGGTATTGTGAGAGTATAATAATACATGATTTGCTGAGAGTAGATTTTAAGCATTCTCACCACACACACACACACACACACACACACACACACACACACACACAAATAACTATGTGAGGTTTTAGAAATATTAATGAACTTGATTGTTGCAATCAAGGACTACAATCTATGTATGTATTCTCACCTTCGAGGTCAATTATCTATCTACAACACCATGCTGCTATAATCCAGAACAGGAATAAGTTTGGTCCACAAGATTCAAAAACAATGTAAGCTACCTGAGGCCAGGGACTCTGTTTTGTTAACTACTGAGCATCTTGCACAGTGCTTGGCACGTTGAAGATATCCGTAAGTATTTGTTTAATGAAAAAATGTTAAACAGCAATCATTTTGTCTTGTTGACTCTTTGCAACAATCCTGTAATTATCTTTAATTCAATTTTGGGGCACCTGGGTGGCTCAGTTGGTTAAATGCCCGACTTTGGCTCAGGTCATGATCTCAACAGTTTGTGGGTTTGAGCCCCACCTCGGGTTCTGTGCTGACAGCTCAGAGCCTGGAGCCTGCTTTGGATTCTGAGTCTCCCTCTCTCCGCTCCTCCCCCTTTCATGCTCTATCTCTCTCTCTCAAAAATAAACATTAACATTTTTTCTAACTTTTAATTCAATTTAATTTACTCAATTTTAATTTAATTGGCCACATGTGTCTAATGGCTACCATATCAGACAGGACAGCTCTAACCTAATGAAATTTTCCTTGATTATACTTCAGTCATTCCACCTCCCTGTGCTTGCTTTGTCCTTTTTACCTGAGTGCTTTATTATCTCTTGTCACTTGGTTAAAATATAGCTATCCTTATAAGTTCAAATGCTTCAAGTTCTATGAAGCTTTTTTGATCACAATACCCAGAAATGTGTACTTTCCCAGTACTTTACTATATCCCAGTGTTTTTTCTATTTTCTTATTTCCTGATACTTAAAAATAATGCTTTGGTTTTTTTTCTTTTTTTTTAAATTTGAAATTTATTGTCAAATTGGTTTCCATACAACACCCAGCGCTCATCCCAAAAGGTACCCTTCTCAATACCCATCACCCACCCACCCCTCCCTCCTACACCCCATCAACTGGTTACTACAAAGCTGTAATCATCAAGACAGCATGGTATTGGCACAAAAACAGACACATAGACCAAGGGAATAGAATAGAAACCCCAGAATTAGACCCACAAAAGTATGGCCAACTAATCTTTGACAAAGCAGGAAAGAATATCCAATGGAAAAAAGACAGTGTCTTTAACAAATGGTGCTGAGAGAACTGGACAGCAACATGCAGAAGGATGAAACTAGACCACTTTCTTACACCATTCACAAAAATAAACTCAAAATGGATAAAGGACCTGAATGTGAGACAGGAAACCGGTCAAAACCCTAGAGGAGAAAGCAGGAAAAAGCTCTCTGACCTCAGCCGTAGCAATCTCTTACTCGACACATCCCCAAAGGCAAGGGAATTAAAAGCAAAAATGAACTATTGGGACTTCATGAAGCTAAAAAGCTTCTGCACTGCAAAGGAAACAACGAACAAAACTAAAAGGCAACCAACGGAATGGGAAAAGATATTTGCAAATGACATACCGCACAAAGGGCTAGTATCCAAAATCTATAAAGAGCTCACCAAACTCCACACCCGAAAAACAAATAATCCAGTGAAGAAATGGGCACAAAACATGAACAGACACTTCTCTAAAGAAGACATCCAGATGGCCAACAGGCACATGAGAAGATGCTCAATGTTGCTCCTCATCAGGGAAATACAAATCAAAACCACACTCAGATACCACCTCACGCCAGTCAGAGTGGCTAAAATGAACAAATCAGGAGACTGTAGATGCTGGCGAGGATGTGGACAAACGGAAACCCTCTTGCACTGTTGGTGGGAATGCAAACTGGTGCAGCCGCTCTGGAAAACAGTATGGAGGTTTCTCAAAAAATTAAAAATAGATCTACCCTATGACCCAGCAGTAGCACTGCTAGGAATTTACCCAAGGGATACAGGAGTACTGATGCGTAGGGTCACTTACACCCCAATGTTTATAGCAGCACTTTCAACAATAGCCAAATTATGGAAAGAGCCTAAATGTCCATCAACTGATGAATGGATAAAGAAATTGTGGTTTATATACACAATGGAATACTATGTGGCAATGAGAAAGAATGAAATATGGCCTTTTGTGGCAACGTGGATGGAACTGGAGAGTATTATGCTAAGTGAAATAAGTCATACAGAGAAAGACAGATAAAAATAATGCTTTGTAAAAATAAATGATATTAATAAGTTTTTTTTGTTTAAATGGACGAATGTGTCCAATATGGACAAATGGTCAAGTGTATTTCGATACTCTATGAATCAGGAAAAGTTATAACACTACCTATGACTAGCTAACACAGATCTCACATTTGTCCTTTTCTTCCTAGGTTCTCATTTTACACTCAAGGACTATTGCCATTTTTCTCTCATTTCCCTTACATCTATTATACCTAACACTTTCAGAATAACGTGCCAAAATGACTATCTGCTTGTGGCTCACACTCATTCCAAAAACATTAAGGAATCTCCATTGTCAACTGAATAGAATTAATTTTTTTAAAAGGCATTTAAGCTTCTCCCTGATCTGAGCCCCTAATCTATATTCTCACACTTAATTCCAAACACTTCCCATCCAACAGCCTCACTGCAGCTTAACTCTTAGCCATCTTGGAACGTACCCCATCAAGTTCCACCTAATATCTTTGCTTGCTATTTCCTCAGCCAGCAATGCCCTTCACCTGCCTACCTGCCTTCACTTCCAACCCCACATCTAAATGATGCCTTTGCTATCAACAACTCTTCAGCTCTTAGATCAAATGGCACCATATCCACTCTGGAGGAACAGGGACATCTTAGAATGGATTCACAAAATAGCCACAATGAGGGAGAGGGGCTTTAAAAACATGGCCTTTGAGGAATGTTTGAGGAACTTGAGATGTTTGCCATAGAAGACAGATGATTTAATGTTGTAAGAACTATTATGAGAAAGTGGATTAGACTTTCCTGTACCTGCTGCTCAGGTTCAAGAGCAAACACGAGGGCCAATGTTTGGGAATTAGAGGGAGATGTTTTAGGCCAAAACAACTAAGACATGTTCTACCAGTCAAAGCTGTCAAAAAGAAAACAATTAAAAAAAAATCTCTCCCTCTCTTTTTTTTAAACATATTCTCTGTGCCAGAGGCTGTGCTGTTAGCTCTCCATGCATCATTACATTTGAGTCTCTTGATGAGTCTGAGAGCTAGGTATTACAATCCCCATTTTATAGATAATAAATCTCAAGTTTACAGAGCTTGAATAACTTATCCAAGATATGATTGGTTGAGTAGCATCCAAACTGAGTTCTGTCTGACTTCGGGGTCTATGCAATGCAGAACCCACTATGTTGTCCCAAGAAATAGCGGACTGCTCTTTTTCAGAAATATAAAAGTAAAATCTGGATGTCACTTGGGAGGACAATAGAATGAGGTTCTAAGCAGCCGGTGAATTCAATGAGACCTTTGAGAATAATTCTGGCCTTCCCAATCACATGAGATGTTGAATTTTAAACAGTTTTATAACATGCAGTGATGAATGCAACAGGACATTTAAGATGGAAGCAACAGAACTAGCAAGAGCAGAATGTGAGTACTCTCTTTCTCCTGGGTACATGAGGATTAAAATTGTATCATAGTCTACCTTATATTAAAGCTCTTTGCATTGCATATCTTTCTGAAGTGGAGAAGGCTGTGAATACATGTTTCACAGAGACTGTAAGAGAGAGTCCTGAGAGAGATGCTTATTCTCATGGAATCAACTTCCTTGAGTCTCTGACACCAGGTAGTGAGGCTCATCACAACTGCTACATGGGTACCCCTTTGGCAAGTGACCATCCTTTCCACTAGATTCTTGAAACATCCCAACCCTTATCTCTGAGCAGTATCTAACACAGAGATAGCTCTCCCTTTCATAAAGCCTCTCTTCCCTTGGTTTATGCAGCATCTAAATATCTTCTTTTTTCCCCCTGCCACTCTAGTGGCTTTTTCTTAACTTCTCCTCCAGGGCCTTCTTGCTTTGTGGAGCCCTTAAACGTGGATGTTCCTCAAGCTTCTGGTTAAGTGCTCTTCTCTTCTAATCTTCCCACTATCTTTGAATTATCCCGTTTGTTCCTGTGGCTTTATCTTTCAGTGATGACTCCCAAGCCCATATCTCATGTCAAGTCCCCTCTTCTGAGTATAGGTCAGAAAGGATTTGTTGATAAATAATTAAATGTAGCAATGGATAGATAAGTATAGGAGAAGGATCTGGGCTCCCATATTTCAGACTAGAACCCAGTAAAATGCATTCTTATCACTGGTTTTCACATCAGGTAGAGCTAAGTTCAAGTCCGATTTCTGCCCCTTACTAGTGGAGTGATTTTAGATTAAAGAATTATAATGCCCACACCTTAGTTTACTTTCTCATTGTTGCTGTTAGTTTGTTTTGTTTTGTTTTTAACAATTCACAAAATGAGGATAATTATACCCATCCTGACCTACATTTCAAGTAGGGTAATTATGAGGAATGCATGAGTTCTCACATGGGAGAAGGCCTTAGGAATGAGAATTATTCTGACTAAACAGTATTGAGCTATTCAATCAAGAGAGACAGAGAGCAGGATGCCTATCAGTGTGCAAGACAGATGTTTTCTTGTGTTTATCCTGAAGGTCTGGGTAGCTGCTGGTGGCAACTATCCATAGCTCAGCGATAAACAGTTTGCTGAAGGAAGGGCATGAAGGATAAAGGGTGGTGGCCACATTAACTCTGGCCCTAGACATCTGCAACACCCCACCTGTCATGTATGGTAATGCCTCAGGACACAGGCCCAGCCCACACCTCAGTCAAAGTGCCTGGTCTCAAAGATGGAGGGAATATAAAAGCAACCAGTGAGACTGCCTCTTTAGTCAACCCAGAATGCCAAGGCTAGAGGCATCCTAGTCATTATTCCATTCAACAATCTCATTGGAAAAATGGAGACATTTGGGCCCTGGAAAGAGGAAAAGAAGTGTCCAAAGTCACCCAGCAAGTTAGCTGCAGAGCTAGAATACACATGTAAGCTACCTGTTCACTATACATTCTAACTGCTCCTGCTACAAGGCCATTATGATTATTTTTCACCCAGAAGGCTATTATAATTATTGTTTATTTTCTGTTATCAGGGTACAATTTACATGTACTAAGATATTACAGTATAATTTACATACAGTTTAAATTTACCCCTTTTATTTTTTATTTACTTATTTTTTTTAGCGGTGCTCATCACAAGTGTACTCCTTTATCCCTATCACCTACTTCACCCATCCATCCCCTCCCCCTGCCCCATAATTAGCAGTTTGTTCTCTATAGTTAAGAGTCTGTTTCCTGGTTTGCACCCTCCCCCCTCTTTTTTTCCCTTTGCTCATTTGCTTTGTTTCTTAAATTCCACATGAGTATTCCATTGTGTATAGTGAAATCACATTAAATTTACCTTTTAAAAATATTTTTAGTGTTTATTTGTGAGAGAGAAAGAGACAGAGTGTGAGTGGGGAAGGGCAGAGAGAGAGACACACATGGAATCCGAAGCAGGCTCCAGGCTCTGAGCTGTCAGCATAGAGATTAAGGCAGGGCTCAAACCCACGAACTGCAAGATCATGACCCGAGCCAAAATCTTAACCAAGTGAGCCACCCATGCGCCCCTAACTTTTTAATATGAAGTTCTGTGTCTTTTGCCAAATAGCAAAGCATACTCATGACATACAATGTCCCTCATCCGGAACAATTCCGTCAAGCTCATTTAGAGGAAGGCATTACCTACCTGCTCAATATATAGATCTGTTTCCTGTCCCTAGAGTTTTGCCTCTTTTAGAATATCATAGAAATGAAATTAGAATTAGACAGTACGCAGCATTTTGGGTTTCACTCAGAATAATGCACTTGAAATTCATCCATGCTGCTGCATGTATCAGTAGTCTGATCCTATTAGTGCTGAGAAGTATTTCTTTTTGTGAATGCACCACATTTGTTTACCCATTCACCAGTTGCTCAAGAACTTTGTCTTTGGGGCTATTACAAGTAAGGCCACTATAAATAGGCATGTATGCTTTTTGTGTGAACATAATTATTTATTTCACTTATTATACACCTAGGAATGAGACTGCTGGGTCATATGCTTAAGGATATATTTAATTTTATAAGAAACTGCAAAACTGTTTTTCTATTTTACATTTCCTCCAGAAATCCATGAGTGTTCCAGTTTATCTGTATAGTCTCTAGCACTTACTATGGTCAGTTTGGTTTTTTTGTTTTGTAATTTTAGCCATTCAGCTAGGCGGGTGGTGATACCTCACTGTGGTTTTTAATTTGTATTTCTCTGACAACAAATGGTGCAGAATGTATCTTTTTAAGTGTTTGTCAACCACAAACCTACTTTGATGAAATATATGTTCATATCTTTTGTCCTTACCTTTTAATCATGTTATCTTCCTAGTACTTAGTTTTGAGAATAATTTATGTATTCTGGCTATAAATCCTTTAACAGATATGTGAGGTTTCTCTACTCTGTGCTTTTTATTGATAGTGTCTTTTTATTGATAGTGTCTATATGGGAGGTTTCTCTACTCTTTACTTATTGATAATGTCTTTTTGTGTCTATGGATCATGTTTTTGGTGTTATATATAAGAAATCTTTGTCTAACTCAAGGACATAAAGCCTTTCCTCTATATTTTATAGAAATTTTAGAGTTTAAGTTTTTACATGTAGTAAAAATTGAAAAGACTACTGTTTCTCCACTGAATGACTTTTCTACCTTTGATGAAAATCAGTTGATCATTTAAGTGTGAATATATTTCTAGACTCTATTCTGTTCCATCAATGTGTCTATCCTTTCTCCAATATAATACTGTCTTAATTAGTGAATTTAATAGAAGCCTTGAAATCAGGTAGAATGACTCCTCAAACTTTGTGGGTTTTTCCCCAAAATTGTTTTAGTTATTCTAGTTCTTTGTCTTTGCATATAAATTTTAAAATCACTGTCAGTTTCTATATAAAACTACTTTGGAAAGAATTGACATCTTATGCTGTTTAATTATTTTCCCTTCCACATTGGACTGGTAAGAACCTCTAGTGCAATACTGCAAAGGAGCAATGAGAAAGGATATCTTTGTGTTGTTCCTAATTTCAGTAAAAAAGCATTCATCTTCCAATATTAACATACTTTTGGCTGTGGATGTTTTACAGATATTCTCTATCAAGCTGAATTTCCCTTTTATTCCTACTTCGCTGAGAGGTATATGTATTTAATGAATATTAATTGATATATGTATTTAATGAATGAATTTTACTACATGTAAAAACTTTGTTAAACTATTTCTGTCCTTATTAGGATGATTGTATGGTTTTTCTTCTTTAGTCTAGCCATATGGTAAGCTGCATGTATTGATTTTCAAATACTGAAAAGCTATGCTTGCCAGGTATAAGCCTTACTTGATCTGCTAGTATTTTCTTTGGGATTTTCATGTTTATGTTTCTGAGGGGTATTGATCTGTAATTTTCTTGTAGTTTCTGTTTCTGATCGTGGTAGATGGGTAATGTTGGTCTCATAAAATGGCCAAGAAGCACAATGAAATGTGCTCAGTATTACTAGCTATTAGGGAAGTGCAAAACAAAATAAAAATTAGACAACACTTGACATCTGCTAGAATGGCTAGAATTAGAAAGACATAGTAAAAAGGGTTGGTTATGATATGGAGAAACTGGACCCCTCATACAGTGCTAGTGAGAATGTAAAATGGTGTAGATGTTTTGTAAAAGTCTGGCAGTTCCTCAAAACATTAAACTTAGAGTCATCATATGACATAGCAATTTCATTCCTATGTATATACTTAAGAGAAATGAAAACATACATTTATTCAACACTTGTAAGGGAATGTTCAAGAAGTATTATCCATAATAGCCAAATAGTGGAAACAACCCAAATTTCTATTAACTGATGCATTATAAAACAAGATTCAGTATATCCATACATTGTTGAATATTATTTGGCAATACAAAGGAATGAAAGATGATGAATGCTACAATATTAATGAAACTTATAAACATTATGCTAAGTGAAAGAAGCTGGACACAAAAGGCCACATATTTTAGGATTACATTTATATAAAATGTCCATAGTAGGCAAGTCTGTAGAGACCAAAAGCAGATTCATGATTGCTTAGGGCTTGAGTGGGAGAGGATTAGGGAGAGGAGAGGAGGGCTGATCATAGGGATGGGTGTCTTTTGGGGGTAATGAAAAAGCTATGAAATTGATTATGACATCTATTAATGTACTTTAAAAACACTAAAATGTACACTTTAAATGGTTGAATTGCATGGTACATGAATTCTATCTTAATAAAGCTCTTTTTTTGGGGGGGGACAGAGAGAGACAGAGCATGAACGGGGTAGGGGCAGAGAAAGAGGGAGACACAGAATCGGAAACAGGCTCCAGGCTCTGGGCCACCAGCCCAGAGCCTGACGCGGGGCTCGAACTCACGGACCGCAAGATCGTGACCTGGCTGACGTCGGACGCTTAACTGACTGCGCCACCCAGGCGCCCCTTAATAAAGCTCTTAAAACATTTAGTTGGGAACTGTCCCCTCCTCTTCCATATTCTAAATGAGTTTTCTGTAGATCTGTTATTTGTTCATGGAATGTTTGATAGATCTCATTAGTAAAACTATCTTATTAGTAAAAATATCTTATAAAACTATCTTATTCTAGAGTTTCCTCTATTGAAAATTTTTATGGATTTCATTCTTTAATAGATATAGAACTATTCAAATTACCTCTTTCTTCTTGAATGGCTTTCTTCAGTTTGTGTCAAGAAATGTCCATTTCATCAAGGCTGTCACATCTATGGACATAGAATTGTTCATATCATTACTTATTATTCTTAAAAAACTGGGATCTATAGTGATGTTCCTTCTTTGGTCATGATATTGGTAGTTTGTGTCTTCAATTTATCTGTGCCTTTCTCTTTCGCTTTCCCTCTCTCTCTCATTGACAAGTCTGTCCAGATGTTTATCAGTTTTACTATTTTTTTCAAAGGGCCAGATTGTCATTTCATTGGTTTTTCTCTATTCTAAATTTAATGGATTTGTGCTCTTATCTTTATTATGTTAATTATGTTATTTCTTCTATTTGTTTTAAGTTTAACTTGCCTATTTATTTATTTATTTATTTATTTATTTATTTATTTATTTTTTAGTTTCTTAAGGTGGAAGCTGAGCTCACTGATTTCTTTCTCTTTTAGTACAAGTCGTTAGTGTCATAAATTTATTGCTAAGCATTGTATTAGCTGCCACCCACAAATTTTCATATGTTTATTTTTGTCCAATTCAAAATACATTTTAGTATATCTTTGGACATCCTCTTTCACTCATGGATTATATAGGACTTTTCGAATTTAACTTCCAAATATTTGGAAACTTTTGACATATTTGGTTATTTGATTCCTAGTTTGATTCCCTTAGAGTAAAGCAAACAAACACAAAACCTCTGTATTATTTCAATTTTCTTAAATGCATTAAGGATTATTTAATGATCTAGCAAAATCTATCTCGAATAATGTTTCCTTTGCAAATGAAAAAATGTACATTCCACTGTTAGGAGTAGAGTATTTTATAACATAATTTAGGTCAATTTGGTTAATACTGGTATTCAGGTTTTCTGTGTCCTTCCTGATTTTCTATCTGCTTGTTCTATCTACCACTGAGAGACTAGTTTTGAAGCCTCTATCTATAACTGTCAATTTATATATTCTCCTTCTTGTCAGTTAGTCTTTGCTACATATATTTTGAGGTTCAGCTGTTACTTGTATACACTTATAGGATTGTTACTTGTATACACTTATAGGATCTTCTTAATAAATTGATCTCTTTTTGATTGCGCAATGTCTTTCTTTATCTCTGGTAATATTCCTTACTCTGAATACTATGTTGTCTGATATTAATATAACCATCCCAAGTCTCTTTTGATTAGTGTTTGATGATATATATTTTTGCATTCACTTACACTTATCTTTGTCTTTATATTTAAAGTAAGTTTCTATGTACAGCATAGTCTGACAATCTGTCTTATTGTTGATGCATTTAGATTTATACTTAATGTAATTATTAATATTATTGTATCAAAATTCACAATGTTATTAGATTTTTTTTTAATTCCATCTATTTTTTCTTTTTCCCTCTTTTGGATTGAATGAGTATTTTTTATAGATCTATTTTATCTCTATTATTGACTCAATACATATGCCTCCTTCAATTAATCAGTTTTCCTTTAATGTATAGTTTTCGATTCACAGTTTGACAATTCATAGTTTTCAAATCATTCTTTATCCACTACCTCATTTGATACCAGAAAAACCTTGTGATTTCAGTTTTATTATACTCTTATCTGGCATAGATAAATTATATGTGACTGACATAGAAATATTTACACTGTGAATTTAATGCTAGGGTCTTCATAATTTAGGGTAACATGAGTATTTCCATGTGATCAATTTGTGCTTTTTTTTTTTCTTAAGTCCCCCTCATTCTATCCCATGTGCCAAAGTGAGGCATGACCAAATACCTATTCTGGAACGTTGCTTCACCTTCAGCCACAACTCCTGCTGCTAGAAAAACAAAAGCCACTGGACTTTTAAGTACCTTCCTTATTGATACTTGATCTCTTGGCCTGAGCTTTGGCTCTCATTCCAGTGGGGCTCCAGAATTACCTCTGCCTCTAGCCCCAGCTGTCCATTCACACATTTAATTAGCATCCATTGAATACTCATGGCATTCATTCAGCACTGTCTTACCAATCATGATTGTAGGCAGAGTATTTGAGGGTAAATAAGGTATGGCCCATGCTTGAGGAGCCTGTAGCTTAATGAAGGTGTCAAATATAAAATAATAACTATGACTCAGTATAATGCATACTATAATAGAGGTGTGTGCAAATAAGCGCACAGCAGAAGGGATTAATTTTGCCATGGATTAGGTCAAGAATGTGGTCACTATGTTTTTCTGAAGGATGAGTTTGTGGGAGGTGGATATTCCAAGTGAAACTAACACAGTGATGGAATAACTAATAGTCTGGAAGTATGGTCGGTAAGGCAAAAGGAGAAGCTGTATACTTAAAGAGTTGTGGGAGGTTATAATGCAAATAGTAACATGTATTAGACACACATTGTGCTAAGGTCTTTACAGCACAATCTCATTTATGCTGATAATTTTTTTTTATTTCTTTATTTTAGAGACAGAGAGCACAAGTGGGGGAGAGGGAGAGAGAGAGAGGGAGGGAGGGAGAGAAAGGGGGAGAGAGAGAGAGACAGAGAGACAGAGAGAGAGAGAGAGAGAGAGAGAGAATCTTAAGCAGGCTCCACATTCAGCACAGAGCCCAACATGGGACTCAATCCCACGACCCTGAGATCATGACCTGAGCCGAAATCAAGAGCCGTATGCTCAACTGAATGAGCCACCTAGGCATCCCATATGCTCATAAAAATTTTATGAAGCTGACACTCCTGTTATCTTCATATTCATGATGGAGACTAAAGTTTGGAGAGTACTAGCAACTTGCCAAATTTCACTGTTAGGAACTGGTAAGATATTATGTAATAAAATAAGGAATGTACAGAGACTGACCCTCCACAGTGGATGGGATATAAACAATTAGTGTGAGCATTTCAAGTACTTTCCAGGTAAATATTAGTCTTGATGAAGCCAGAAATGAAATCCAGGCCATCGGACTGCAGACCCGTGCTGTAAGACTTATTCTACACTATGACTAAGATAAAGTAGAACGATGGAAAATAAAACATGAAGGGCTTTATCCATCTGCAGTAAGCAATCAGGAAAATTAGAGAAGAGAAATGACAGAGAATGTAAACATAATTATGTTTAGAAACATAAAAGTGGCAGCAATGTTGGGGTGCTTGGGTGGCTCCATCGGTTGAGCAACCAACTTCAGCTCAGGTCATGGTCTCACGATTCGTGGGTTCGAGCCCTGCGATGGGCTCTGTGCTGATGCTCAGAGCCTGGAGCCTGCTTAGGATTCTGTGTCCCCCTCTCTCTGCTCCTTCCTCACTCGTGCTCTGTCTCTCAAAAATAAATAAACCTTTAAAAAAATGGCAGCAATGTTGAAGGGATGGGAGAGGCATACATTAGGAAGACGGGGTTGTTACTGCAACAGCCAAGACAAAGTCCCAAACTATGACACTTAACAGTGGAAATGAAGAGAATTTGATAAATTCGAAGGCTATTTAAGAAGAGAACTGATAGAACTTTGTGAACAAGTAAGTTTCATGGTGGAAAATGAGTTAAAGAAAATTAGCATTTCTAACTCTTATAATTGAATGGATGACAATGTACTTGTCTGAGATTGTAACAGGGAAATAACAGCAGAAAAACTAACTGTGAGCTTTAATACTTAATGATCTGTGATTTCTTACTCCTCCCAACATTTTCTGTTTTTTCTTCTCCCTCCCTCCCTCTCTCTGTATTATTTAATGTTCATTAATGAAAGCAAATTTCAAGATTCATCTAGCTCACTTTAATTTTTACTTCTAATAACACTCAAGAGTCTGAAGGTTCATTCCTGGAAATATGTTATGCTCTTCAAGCCTCTTTGTTTTTGTAGATGTCATGTTTCCTACCTGAAGCGTCTTCTCCACAACTTGCTTGCATAGTAAACACCCACAAACCTATTTTTCAATGCCCCAAACAAATGATGCTTCCATGATTGCCTCCCAAGACAATGTTAAACACTACCTGATAGACTCCCATAGGAATCTGTTCATAGCTCCCACAGCATGTCTCATATTTAAATTGTAATCATTTGGTTACATATTTGCCTCCTCAACAAAGGTGAGGTCAGAGACTGGTGCTTTGCATTTTCTTGTCCTTCGTGCCTAGCAGAGCACCTGGCAAATAGCACAAGCTCAATAAATGCCCATTGAATAAGAAACTAATAAGCTGACCAGTGGCATAAGGATCAACTAAGATACAAGCTTTGTGTAGAAAGGTGACAAAGACTATGGTGACTCCTCAGTACATGGAAACCATGCACAAGGAAGCCCTTCCTGAAGCCTCATGCATCCCTTCCAGGGTGGGTCTGAACCTTTACCTAGGGTGAACCAAAAACAAGAGAGGGGCAAATAATTTCCTCATGAAGAGCACAAGGGAAAAACATGTCCTGGATGTGACAGTAAAGAGAAACTGGGTCCTTCAATAACTTCCAACTTCCATTTTCGATATGTGATTTTAACTTCTCATATACTACCTTTTAATAATTTATCTGACCCCTCCTCCCCATTCCTGTCCTTCACTCTCTGATCTGGGGTGAAATGCAAGAAAACACTCTCGAGGGCCTATCCAGGTAGGGTTATCAGATTCAGCAAATAAAAGTACAGGATGCCCAGTTAAATTTAAATTTCAACTGAATAATAGATATTTTTTAGTATAAGTATGTCCCGTGAAATATGTGGGACATACTTATATGAAAAAAATTACTCACTGTTTATCTGAAATTCACATGTAATGGAACATCCTGTGTTTTATTCTATAGCCCTATCTCCGGTTTACTTTCTTCCAACGATTAAGAAGGCACTGTATATCCTGCACCTTTGACACATCAAACTGAGCTACAACAAAGGTGAATAAGGTGGTTCAGATCTTCATTCAGCAATCAGTGGGAAATCTAGAGACTAATGGGAAAAACAAAGCAGACACAGACAGATCTGTGAGCGAGCAGGCGAGTGCAAGCTTTCTTGTTTGACCTAGGCTTTTTGCCAGTAGCAGCCCTGAGCACATTCCCATGCAACACAATGTAATAGTTAAGAATATAAACTTTGAGGGGCGCCTGGATGGCTCAGTCAGTTAAGTGTCCCACTTAGGCTCAGGTTGTGATGTCATGGTTCATGGGTTCGAGCCCCGCATCAGGTTCCATGCTGGTGGTATAGAGCCTGGTTAGGATTCTCATGGTCCCCCTTCTCTCTGCTCCTCCCCTGCTCATGCTTTCTCTGTCTCTCTCAAAATAAATAAGCTTTTTAAAAAAAGAATACAAACTCTAAATTCACACATCCTTGAGTTTGATTCCTTGCTCTAGTTCATATATAATTTTGTAACCCTGGGCAAATTACTTAATTTCTCCAAGCTTGAATTCCCTTCTATAAATTAGGATAATAATAGCCGCCTCCCACATGCTTCACTGATATGTTGCATCTAAGGTGATACCTAACCAGAGAATCAACATTGGCCTATTATTATTAACCCTAATGCTGCTTGCATGGCTAACTGTCACTACATCCTCTGGGACAACTCAAGGTAGAAGAGGATAGGACAAGACAGGAGAGAGGAGCATAGGATAGAACAGGATAGGATAGGACAGGATAGAATAATAGGATAGGAGAGGGTAGAACAGAAGGGAATGGAATAGAAGAGAATAGAAGAGAATGATTAGTCTACCACTTATGTTTTACTTAGTATGTACAAGGCACTGTGCTAACTGTATGCATGTATTTTCTCCTGTGATCCTTGTAACACCCCTGAGAGATATCATTACTCCTATTTCATAGATACTGGATCCAAAGCATAAATAAATTAGGAAATATTTCTAAGGTGGTAAGTCACACAACTTGTAAGTGGCAAATCTGAAACTCAAACCCAGTTCTGTCTGATCCCAAAGCCCATGCTTAACCTGTAGTAACACATACATCAAAATCTTTCTGTGGGATTTCCACTCTACATTGCAATTCTTTTCTGCACTAAGAACTCTGATGACTTTCATTTATGCATGGAAATGTCCATAGGAATTAAAGAATTCCATATTCCTTTCATTCTCGTATCTTCTCAGCAAGGACCAGGGGAAGGTCCTTATCTTCCTCTTCCCAGCCCGGATAAAACCATCTTTCATAATCTCAGTTTCTCCTCTACCTAAAGGCAAATTCATTTGCTTATGCCAATGAAGGATAAGTCACAGCTTCTTAATTGCTATTAATATGGCACACAATAGGGGCACCTGGGAGCTCAGTTGGTTAAGCGTCTGACGCTTGGTTGCAGCTTAGATCATGATCTCATAGCTTGTGGGTTCAAGCCCCACATTGGGCTCTGTGCTGACAGCACAGAGCCTGCTTGGGATTTTCTCTCTCTGTCTTCCCAGCTTATGTGTGTTCACTCTCTCTCTCTCAAAATAAAGAGGCAAAATTAAAAAATATATATACATGGCACACATTGAAAGCTCCTTATTTACAATAGTCAGGACATAGAAACAACCTAACTGGCCATCAGAGGATGAATGGATAAAGAGGTTGTTTTGTACACACACATGTGCGTGCGCGCACACACACACAAATATACACACAGTGGAATGTTATTCAGCCATAAAAAATAACAAGGAAATTCTACCATTTGTAACAACATGGATGGAATTTAAAGGCATTACGCTAAGTGAAGTAAGTCACACAAATTATTGTATGATCTCACTTATATGTGGAATTTAAAAAACAACACCAGCAAAAAAACCAAACTCAGAGGAAAAAGAGATCAGGCTTGTGGTTACCAGAGACAGAGGCTTGGGTGAGGGAAAATTGGAGGAAGGTGGTCAAAACATACAAACTCCCAGTTATACTAAGTACTAGGGACATAATATACAACGTGACTATGACCAACACTACTATAACACATAGGAAAGTTAAGAGAATAAGTCCTATGAGTTATCACAAGGAGAATTTTTTTTCCTTTTTTCTTTCTTTTCATTGTATCTATGAGAAGATGGATGTTGGCCAAACCTGTTGTGGAGATCATTTCACAATACATGTAAATCAAACCATCATGCTGTACATCTTAAACTTATATAGTGATGTATGTCAATTGTATCTCAATAAAACTGAGAAAACAAATAAAGTTTCTTTATGGCGTAGCAGGTATTTTATCTGTTATCTCCTATATCCTTAAATAGTGCAGACAAATAGGCACAAATTATAATATGTCCCAGTTTTACAGATGAGGAAACTGAGTGGCATCAATCATTTGCCAACATCACAGATATTAACTGATAAAACTATCACACAAGGCCAGGCTTCTTTTCTCAAAATTATTCTTTGATTCATTTCTTTTGTTGGGTATCTTCTACTTTAAGGTACTATTCTGGAAACCAGAGCTGTCTCAGTGAACAACATAGACCAGAATCCTTCCATCCTGGATTTTAACATCTCCTGGGAAGAGAGACATTAAATAATCAAACAAACGAGTGAAATGCTAAGAAGGAGGAATACAGGGGCACCTGGGTGGCTCAGTCGGTTCAGCATCCTACTTTGGCTCAGGTCATGATCTCGAGGTCTGTGGGTTTGAGCCCCGTGTTGGGCTCTGTGCTAACAGCTCTGAGCCTGGAGCCTGCTCTGGATTCTATGTCTCCTTCTCTCTCTGCCCCTCCTCTACTTGCACTCTCTCTCAAAAGTAAATAAACATTAAAAACTTTTTTTAAAAAAGAAGGAGGAATACAGAGTGTATAAAAGATTATGATAGAGGGATCTCAGATTAGAGAGTCACAGCTTTCCTCAAAAAAGAGGCATTTTAACTGAAATCTGAAGCTAAAAGGAATAAAGCAACAGAAGAGATAAAAAGCACGGCAAACTGAGTATCAGACTAAAGTCTGAGTATCAGACCAGAAGGTATTTAGTCAGGATCACACAATGAGTCACTGACAGTCATAGAATCCAGCTACCCTGACCCTGAAAGTGGTGTTATTTCCTTGACACCAGACCACTGAAAGCTGAGTCAGGAACTTGTCTGCATGCCCATTTAGATGGTATCCTTCAAAAGCTCTCTCCCAGGCCTCTCTCCCAGGTTACAATATTCAGTCTTTGCTCGCCTGTACAGTGTTCTTTTTTTTTTTTTTTAATTTTTTTTTTCAACGTTTATTTATTTTTGGGACAGAGAGAGACAGAGCATGAACGGGGGAGGGGCAGAGAGAGAGGGAGACACAGAATCGGAAACAGGCTCCAGGCTCTGAGCCATCAGCCCAGAGCCCGACGCGGGGCTCGAACTCACGGACCGCGAGATCGTGACCTGGCTGAAGTCGGACGCTTAACCGACTGCGCCACCCAGGCGCCCCTCGCCTGTACAGTGTTCTTATGGTGAATTAGAGCCCCCTGAGGGCTCAAAGCTTGTGCAAAGCAGTAGGCAATGTTAGCCCTTCCCATGTGAATACAGTCACATATCGGGGCCGATGGCATGGCTAACAGAGGAAGCTTGAGTGTTATTTTCCCACTAACACTACAGGACAAGCACAATGCTCAATCTTAAGTAGTGACTCTGAAGGCATAAATCTAACTTTTGAAACCTTCCTACTACGGACTACTATCTCTAGATCACAACCCCTTGCATAGGAGAAACAGGATCAGAGTCTTTTTAAGAAGATAGGTTGGAGAGACCTGGAAGGGTCCAAGCAGAGCCCTGATGGCTTTTAAGAGCAATGTGTTGCCTTGCAGGAAGTACTAACCTGGGAGTCAGAGGGCTATGTCCTAGCCTTGGTTCTGTGACATCAGACAAGCCTCCGGTTTCCACACCTCAATTAATATGATAGGGCCCTCTGATACTCACAGTGTATATGTTTTGGTCAATCTCTAAGTTTAGGAAGTTTATTTAGTTCCTAAACTAAGGCCTCATCCCAATTAACTAAATTTATCAGGATAAATTATCAGGATTAGCAGTTATCAGGATAACCAATGTCATATAGACTTGAACCAAATTTTACCCCATTGAGCGCTTGTATTCCATAGGGATAGTATTTTGCACCCGAAATCCATAGTAGCATCTCAATCCCAATATTCCTTTTCACTGAGTGCAAAAATTTTTCTTTTCTTTTTTTAATGTTTGCTACATGCATTGAGTGACATGTATTCAATTCTGAAGAAGATAGTCTTGACCCTAAGGAACCTACAGCGTATTGGTGGAGACGGTAAACACACACCTATCAGGCACAGAGCAGAGTGTCCACCTCTGCCGGGAAGAACCACAGCAAGCTTCCCAAGGACATGAAGTCAAAGCTGAGACCAATTAGAAAATCCATACTAAGCCCCTTGAAGACTCAGGAGTGAATAAAACACTCTGCCCTTTGATACATGGACCAAAGAAGAAGAGAACTCAAATACTTAGTTCTCAAACAACATGCCAGGGTTCTAGAAGGCAAATGATAGAGTCTGGAGTGGGGTGGAATCATCATCATCAGGAAGGTTTCCCAGGGAAGGGGGCATGTAAACCTGAGCCAGAGGAATAAGTAGAAATGCTCTAAGGGAGATGATGGGGAGGATGTCCAGGGAAAACTAAAGAACATGAGGTAAAGACATGAGGGTGTGAATGGGCGTGCCCATGTGCGGACAAGCAATTAGTTCAGAGGATGGGAAAATAAGCAGAGTGCACAGGGAGGGGGATAGGGGAGGAGGCACACCTCACCAATCTGATTTGTTGCTTCCTCCCTGGCCCTGCATTGTAACTCTGCCTGATAACTATCGAATCATCAATGCTGGCACTGGAAGTCTCTCTAAAAGAGTTACTCCAGTGCTGTTTATAAAATACACAGTAGAAAAATCAACAGGGGTTTTCTTCCCCTATATGAAAAACTTTGGTTTAAAAGACAGGGCAGGGTTCATCAGTAGAGATCCAACAGCAAGCTGCGCAGATATCTTGAGCAACAACCTAAATTCCATAGCAGGTGATGTCACCTATAAATGCCCTATAAATGGAGGAAGTCTTCGGGTGCATCTGAATGATTTATCTGCACAGATACCCAGTGCTACAAGCATGGCTGTCTCAGCACTACGGCTGACGATTGTCCTGGGACTACTGGTCTTAATCCTGACTTGCCAGGCAGGTAAGTGCTTCTGACCGCAGCTCATACCTTGTGCACTGTCAGCCAGGATTGCAGGGAGGTGGCAGCACTGCTCCAGAACATAAAGGGGAGAGGGGGGGAGGGGACTGTGGGCAATGCAGAAAGAGCACTGGACTAGGAGACAAGAGGCAGATCTTCTAGATTCTATATTGTTTATTTCTGCTCTGATCTTTATTATTTCTCTTCTTCTGCTGGATTTAGGCTGTCTTTGTTGTTCTGCTTCTATTTCCTTTAGGTGTGCTGTTAGATTTTGTATTTGGGATTTTTCTTGTTTCTTGAGATAGGCCTGGATTGCCATGTATTTTCCTCTCAGGACTGCCTTCGCTGCATCCCAAAGCTTTGGATTGTTGTGTTTTCATTTTCATTTGTTTCCATATATTTTTTAATTTCTTCTCTAATTGCCTGGTTGACCCATTCAGTCTTTAGTAGGGTGTTCTTTAACCTCCATGCTTTTGGAGGTTTTCCAGACTTTTTCCTGTGGTTGATTTCAAGCTTCATAGCATTGTGGTCTGAACGTATGCATGGTATAATTTCAATTCTTGTATACTTAAGAAGGGCTGTTTTGTGACCCAGTATGTGATCTATCTTGGAGAATGTTCCATGTGCACTGGAGAAGAAAGTATATTCTGTTTCTTTGGGATGCAGAGTTCTAAATATATCTGTCAAGTCCATCTGATCCAATGTATCATTCAGGGCCCTTGTTTTCTTTATTGACCGTGTGTCTAGATGATCTATCCATTTCTGTAAGTGGAGTGTTAAAGTCCCCCAAGAGGCAGATCTTCTAACAAAAAGAAAGGATTTTTATTCAAATGTGCTTCAATTACAGCCTCTATCCTCAGTGAATGAATGAAGTTTGGAATGACCTTTTTTCTTATGTAGTCATGTGATACCGTGACACTATCATATTATAAATTTCTTGACAGCCGGGAGGGGAATTTATTTTTTGATGATTCTAACTAATAATGTTTGGAGCGAAAAAAATGTATACTCTGGAGTAAGACTCCTAGGCCTGGTTCTACCATTAATCAGAAATCTAACTTCAGGCATGTTAGTTAACCTGTCTGGGCCTCACACGTTGAAGGGAATATCAATAGTTAACTTTCTCATAAAGTTATCATGAAAATTAGAGACAAAAACTGTAAAAACATCTGGTCCCTAATAAGCACCCAATAAATATTAACTGCCATTGTTATCACATATTATCTCATTTGATTCTCATAATAATCCTCTTAAGTAAAAATGCCAAGTTTTATCATGCTCCTTTGGCAGGCTGACAGACAAAACTTGCAGAAGGAAAGTCACTTGGGCATAGACACAGGTAGACGTGGCATGCCTGAGTCTGAAATCCCCAGTCCCTCCATTCTGTCCGTTATGATTAAGTGCCTACTTCTTATTTAAAGATTTATTTTTTTAATATTTATTTATTTATTTTGAGAGAGAGAGCAACATCAGGGAAAGGGCAGAGAGAGAGGGAGAGAGAGAATCCCAAACAGGTTCAGCACTGTCAACACAGAGCCTGACGTGGGCTTGATCTCAAACAGTGAGATCATGACCTGAGCCAAGGTCAAGACTCAGATGCTTAACAGGACTGAGCCACCCACATGCCCCATGCTTACTTCTGTTATGCCCGTTCCAAGGATATAGGGGACCACAAGGCAGCTTGCAAAATTCTCATTACTTTTGGCCTGCAGAATATGGTGAGCTCTTGACTGGTCTCAATTCAGAAGGATAGGTCAGAAAACAAAGCCAGTGTAAATATTTAGTAACAGAGCCTTTTGCTTTTCTAAATGTAACTTGGCAGAACTCAACACCCTCAGCCACCCACAGTCCACCAGCACAATATACAGACACACACTCTAATGAAATTATCACAGGGGCACCTGGGTGGGTCAGCTGGTTAAGTGTCCAACTTTGGCTCAGGTCACGATCGATCTCATGGTTCATGAGTTCAAGCCCCACGTTGGGCTTCTGTGCTGACAGCTCAGAGCCTGGAGCCAGCTTCAGATTCTGTGTCTCCTTCTCTCTCTGCCCCTTCCCCACTTGTACTCTGTCTCTCTCTCTCTCTCTCTCTCTCTCTCTCCTCTCTCCTCTCTCTGTCAAAAATAAATAAAACATTAACAAAAATTAAGAAAAAAAGATTTATAACAGAATTACCAAAGAGGTGGCCTCAGACACTACCGCGTCCATCAACTCCTTAAGTAATCAACACAGCAAAGTGAAAGGTGAGATTTATATCCTAAGGACCAGTCCCCAGCTCTGTCTCTCATAAACCCTAAAACTGGTTAAATCAGTTCACTGCTTTGAACCTCAGTTTCTTCATCTGTAAAATGGGACAACAATCAACTTCACCTGGTCAAATGAATATGCCTTTATAATCACTTTGTAAACAATAAATACTATACAAATATCAGCAGCACTGTATTTTTTTCAGAACTTTATAATTACATTGACTGAAAAACTCAACCAAGTAGTTAATGTAAATAAAGGCCAGTCCATATTATATTTGAAAAGAAAAAATATTCTGCTATTAGCTTTAATAGTTTGTTTACAGTATTTCAAATTTCTTTGATTTTTATTGTTTGTTTTTCTGTTTTTCAACATTTTCAATTTTCTTAATATTTTAACCACTTTTTTAAATTTTCATAATCTCCTAAAGCACTACAGAAAAAAGCTAATATTAATCATTTTGTTGCTACTATTATTAATATTAACATATTATTATAGTTCATAATATAGGTACCCATTATTATATATTATATATAATTTATTATATATGCACCCATTATATTATATATAATATATATTCATGATAATACAGCAAGCATTTATTGTGGACTTACCTTGGGCCTGGTACTGTGATAAGTAGTGTATGTATGTGTGTATATATATACGTATATATATACATACATATATATATACATATATATATACACATTTCATAGATATTTTACATGTGAAAGATATATAAAATATCTTTCAATATTGACAATAACACAATGAATAAATTGAGAGACAAAGTATTTAAGAATTGTGTGCAAGGTTCCATGGTGGATTTTTTTTTGTTGAAGACAAAAATCAAACTCAGGTATACAGGACTCCAAAACATATGGTCCATCATACTCTAAAACCTCCTAATATAGATGTGGTTCAAGGACTGGGGCCTATGATCCAATCTTCACACATATTCCAAACTGCTCTTTGCATATTGACAGGCTAGCATTTTGTGTCGTATTAAAATAAAAAGTCAATAAAATTAACTTATTATGCAAGTAACCATATAGCAACATGGGAAAAAGGAACTCACTTTTCATGCAAGGAATTGCTGTTTTGTACCTGGTAAATGTCTTCAGGGGAAACTGCTTGAAGATAGTATTATATCATGTAGATAATGTGCTCTGTGGAGTTAAAACAATTTAGGTTCAAACCCTGGCTCAACCACATTCTAGATGTGTGATTTTAGGTGAGTCATTTAACTTCTCTGAGCACCTGTTTTCTCTTCTATAAAACTGTTAATACCTTCACTGAACTAAATAAAGATTAAGGCACATCATGAAAACACAATCCCAGTACCTGCTCAGTTGGCATTATCTTTCCTTCTTCCAGTGATGAGAACAGAGCAATTCTGGTCACTGAGGTGGCCCTGCACTTTATGTAAGGATCATGTCTAGTATGTTCATTCATATCTCAACTCTTAGCATATGCTATGTACCTAATAGTAAGCTGAAAAAAATACTTACTGAATGAAAACATTAACAGCTGAATGAATAAGTACTTGGTAATTGGTATACTGATTTTGGTTATAGGTCCCAGTCTGGTGCTCCTACATGTTTTGACTAAGAGTTTCTATTTTAGGATACAATACAGATGCAAGCCTTCTAACATAATTTTTGACAGCCTCCACACTAAAAGCTAGTTATGTCTCCTTCACTCAGAGTCGGGAAACAGTGCCTAGATGTTGGAACTCTTTGAATCAAAACTTGTGGTGGGGTTACCATGTGAAATACAGGACACCCAGTCTAATCTGAATTTCAGATAAACAATGAATAATCTTCTAATATTTACTTATTTTTGAGAGAGAGAGAGAGAGTGAGCAGGGGAGGGGCAGAGAGAGATAAAGAGACACGGAATGTGAAGCAGGCTTCAGGCTCCAAGCTGTCAGCACAGAACCCAATGAGGGACTCAAACTCACAAACCGCGGAGATCATGACCTGAAGTCGAACGCTTAACCCACTGGCCACCCACATGCCCCACAATTTTAGTTTAAATATGACCTAAATATTGCATGGTCATTCTTATACCAAAATTAAAAAAAATTGTTGTGTATCTGACATTTAATTGGGTATCCTGTATATTTATTTACTGAATCTGGCAACACTATGTGTGAGGCTACACTAAAACTAAAAGACAAAAATCCCACTTTATCCTGGCACCAGCGTCCAGAGGGGAGTCCACTTGAAGCTACTAACTGCCACTCTTCCATTACTTTTAATCTCCTGAACCAGTGAGACCACTAAGCAAAGCCAAAACGCCCCAAAGGAACTTGCATGTCACCAACATCACTTCCTGGACCCTTGGTCCTCATTGCAAAAGGCACCTGATTAAAAGTTAAGGGTACGAAACCTGAATTTATAGTTCCATCTTCTCTTGCTATTTGCGAGGTCTCTTGCAAGTCACTTAATCCTTTCAGTTTCTTAGTCCAGTGAACTAAGAACTGCATCCCTCGTAAGACTGGTCAAGGGTAAAATCACACAGCATTTACAAAGTCATTATTAACAGAACTATAAAATGATGTACAAATGATAGAATTTCTCCTTGTCATCATCCTTATTATTCTACTTTCAATCTTACACTTGTGGTTAGATCATAGCTTTGCCGTCAAAGGCTATTCAGCTCATTTTTGTTGTTGATAACTTGTATTTTATAAGTAATCTCTGTGGTAGAAAAATTAGACAATATAAAGAAACAAAGATATTTCTATCATTAATAAGGTGGGGGGGCATTATGCAGTTCTGCACAGAGTGCTTACAAATCCAGATTTTAGTACTAGTCAGACATGGGATTGAATTCTGTTTTGGCTGCTGACTAACTCTGTGACTTTGAACCAGCTCGTAAACCTCTCTCAACTTCCACTTCTTGAACTTTAATTTGAGATAAGAGTTTTGCCTACCTCACAGGGCTGCTGTGAGAATAAAATGATGTAACAACATATTAGCTTGTCTGACATAGGTATATGCTCAACAAATGCTACCCATTATTATGCCATCATTATTCTCATTACCGCTTGCCGGGATTGCATGGAGAAAAGTACATTAAAATGGGCATTCTGTATTTCAATGCTGGAACTGGCTGCTTAACTGTGGACAAGTTACTTAACTTCCATGAGCTTCAATTTTCTCAACCAGAAAGGAAATCAATGTCTACCTAAGTATCGACACCTGTTGTTTTTAGGAACAACTGAGATGATGCATGTGATCACTTTGGCCAGGCAGGCATTAAATGTTCAACAAATATAACTGTACGAGGCTGTATAATTAATGAAAGGGGGTAAAAAGGGGTCTAAGGGTTCCCTTCAAAGAAAAGAGGCTTCCCTTTCTTGTTGCAGAAAATCACTTCTGAGATTCTGTTTTGTTTTTCAGATGACAAACCAGATGACAAGCCAGATGACTCAGACAAAAAAACAGAGCCAGATTTTCCAAAATTCCTAAACCTCTTGGGCACAGAGATCATTGAGAATGCAGTGGAGTTCATCCTCCGCTCCATGACGAGGAGCACGTAAGCACTGTGACAAACCTTGCTTTTGTCCAGTTTGCTGTTGGTAATGACCGCATTGCATTAAAATGAATGAGAAACAAAACTGTGGTGCATGACAATGTATTATTTGAGTTGAAAAGTATTGCCCTATCTTGAGATATATTTGCATCTGAATGAATTTCCCTGAACTCTTTTGGAGTGTACGCATTTCCAACAAGTGCTTCTGTAAAATATTTTTAATCTCGAGACCAAGTAGGAAGGAGGAAGTGCACTGGACCAGGGAACAGAATGCCAGGTTCTGGTCTTGACACATGTGCTACTTGGCTGGGTGACCTTGAGCAAGGCCCTCCCTCGCTGAGTGCCTCAGTTTCCTCATCTGTAAAGTTAAAGGAATAAAGGACCCACCCAGGGCAGGCACTGTAATTCTTTGGTGAAAGGTGGTGGGTAGTGATGTGTTCATTAGTGATACATGTGGTGAGTCCCGCCTTTATTTTCTAGTTTGAGAAACTCAAGAGGGTTAGAGAGACTAGCTGATCTCTCCTCAGAGACAATCTGGAGAACCTCTCATACGAGTGTTGATCATGAAGGATTGCCATGGTGGCAGCGCATACAGCCCATAATCTTCCCAATGTTCTCCACCTGCTTCCGAGCCCCTGCACACAACTCCTAACACATCTTACTCCAGTCTACACAGGCTCTGATTTTCACATCTACTTCACCCTGTTCTTATTTGCCCCACAGTAATCTCCCCACTTTCAGCTCTCTGGGATCCAGTTTGTTCTGAATTGCCAGGTGCTTTCAATCTCCACCTCATGGAGTCTCTGCCTCTAATTCTCTCCTTCCTAGATCCCTAAGCAGAGTTTGACAATGTGTGGTCTATACTCTCCTGGAGAATTTATACAAAATGAGTTTTCCTTCATCCCATTTGTGTCTTCCTAGGACAAAGCTAAGGGTACACTTGAGAACAAGCTTTCTGCTAATTCTGATATCCCATCAATTTTGAAATGCTCTGGACTACAATGCTGGGCCTTGATGGTCTGCATACCCTTTAAATTTTTATTCACATTTTGTGTAAGTGTGCATCTTTGCATTTTTCTAAGGAAAATGCTTCTGACTTTTATTAGATTCTCAAAGGGGTCTATGACCAATAACAGATTAAGAATCACTTCTCTTTAGAAATCATCAGGGGCCATGTTGTAATCTGTGATCTGCTTAGACCAATATATTATCATGTGGATGGGCAGGATTCTGCATACCATCATTATGCACAAATTTTTTTTATTCACATTTTGTGTAAGTGTGCATCTTTGCATTTTTCTAAGGAAAATGCTTCTGACTTTTATTAGATTCTCAAAGGGGTCTATGACCAATAACAGATTAAGCATCACTTCTCTTTAGAAATCATCAGGGGCCATGTTGTAATCTGTGATCTGCTTAGACCAATATATTATCATGTGGATGGGCAGGATTCTGCATACCATCCTTATGCACAAATTATTGAAACTCACAGATATTTATTTTTGCATTGTTATTTTTCTATTGTGGTTGCTTTTGCAACTGCTGAGTTACAATGACTGTTAATGTAAACAAGAAGAAACTGACAAGCAAGCAGGAGCAACGCCCACTATGTACAAAGTACATATTACACTCAAGCTGAATTCCTATTGTTGTAAATCAAAACAACAGCAAGCAAGGAGTTGAAACAATATTTCTTTTTATTCCTTCCCTGCGGAATTCCCCAGACATGAAATAATACTGCTTTTATTATTCTCTGTTAACCCCGGAAGCTCACTGTTGGAAATACTGGAGAACTGCTTGCTGTCAGCTCAGGGTTCAGGAACAGCAACTCCACTTCAACCATCTTCTCTGTTCCTCGTTGTTTTCTACGTAAATGATGTTTTTCCTGTTTCTGGAACTTAAAACCATCTCAGGCTGTCTGACCTTGCTTTCGTTTCTGCCTAAAAGGCTCTTCCCTTCTCTTGTAGCTAGTGCTTGTCCTGCAGCTCATCTAAAAGTCACCTCCTCAGAGGGGCGCCTGGGTGGCTCTGTTGGTTGAGTGTCCGACTCTTCATTTTGGCTCAGGTCGTGATCTCGGGCTCCGTGCTGGCAGCATGGAGACTGCTTGGGATTCTTTCCCTCTCTCTCTGCCCCTGCCCTGCTGGCGTTCTCTCTCTTTCTCTCTCTCTCTCAAAATTTATAAACTTAAGAAGTCACCTCCTCAGAAAACAATTCTATAATCACTCTTATTAACACTATCTTCTTTCATTCCCTAGTTTTCTATTACTTTATCTTGTGCAATTATAGTGCAATTATAACAAATATCACCACCTTTATTTTCAATCATGTGGCTATATGAAAATAGGGACCAGATCTAACTAGCTTCTGGCTCTAACACAGTACCTTATAGGTTAAGTGAGGCACTTAGTGAATAATTGTTGAATTGATTAATTAAGGAAAGGTATCTTCAGGATCAGATATAAAACCTATTACTGCAATTTGACTGAGAAATCCTGGGGGATCTTTGTTGGAAGACATAGCAGTCCTTGCTCAGGGGAAAAATCTAGCTGTCCTTTGTCTAAGGGAAGACCATAGATAGGATGGGGATGGGGAGTGGGAGGAGATCATCAAGAAGTATTTCTAAGCACTTAGTATACACAAAGTAGGGGCAGAAATTTGAAGGAAAAAACTCAAATGTAAATCCCTTCTCAAAGATTTGCAGTCCTTATGGTATGATGACCCAGCAAAAGCAGTAATGACTAATATGCTAAATAAGATAAATGTCAGCAAAACATCACAGGCAATTTCTACAGAAAGGAGCTGTAGTTGATACCAGGACGCTTAGGGGTATGTTTATAGCAAAGATGAGATGCAATTTGGGTCTTAAAAGACTCAGTGAGATTTGAGTAGAAAGACAGAATGACAGGAATGGGGTACTTGATAAAGATGAGAATTGTCTTTATTTACTCCATATCTTGATGCCTAAGTAGTGTGTCAGGCATGTAAAAATACTAGATATGTGCTTTCAGGACAGTGAATACAATAGCTCACCTTCTCCACTCTGGATTACTTTAGAGCCATGTGAACTGGATTCTGGTCACCATTGTTCTGAAAAATATACATATTCTTAATTCTTCTGACCCCCCCCCCCCAAGGCTCCAATTGTTGTGAATTTCCCTTCACCTGCTGGGTTTCCATGACATGGCATTTTCCTGTTTCTCTCCCTACCTGTAGCCACTCTTTCTCATTCTTTTTATAGGGCTTTTCTTTATGTATCTTCCCCTTAAATATTTCTCTTCAAAGCTCCAAATGTAACCTGCATGGGTTTTCACATGGGTAGTATTGGAATCCAATGACTTCCAAAATCAGATGTCTATTGCCTTCTTTTTTCTGAGCTACAGACTGAAATGATTAATTGCTTGCTACAACTGCTCCCCAAACCCATCACCCCACAAACTTGCTCCTCCTCACATGTTCCTTATCTCCTCACATGTCACATCCCCACCCACCTGGAATCCAGAAACCTCAGGGTCCTTGTGGATCTTTCTTGCTTGTCACCACCTTCATCACATTGCTGAATATTCTACTTCTAAATTTTTCTCCTGTATCATTCCTTTTCTTCAACTCCACTGACCAGTTGGCCTGGTGGAGTCCTTCATCACCTCTTTACTGAGTTCTTTTTATTAGATTTATGGTGAGTTCCACCGTTTCTGTCTGTCCTCACTGCAAACCATCCTCTACTTATTACCAGAGTTATACAGTAAAAACACAAGTTAAGTTCCATCACCGTCATTCTTGAAACATTTTTCTTGAATTTCCACAGCCTACAAAATCAGAACAAATGCATTCAACTGTTGTTAAATGTTCTTCCCTGAAGCCAATCAATTGCATATCTCACTCCTGAAGTCAAACACCCGATGCCCCTAATGACAAATGATTTGTTTCAGAACCGGTCATGTATGTATAAACCCCTAACATGTTTGCACATGGCTCTTCCGTCTGCCAACAAGGTCTGGTCCCCAACTCCAACTCCATTCTGTTTACCCAGAAAGTCTAATCATTTTCTAAAGTCCAATTCAAAGACAAGCTCTATGAAGACATCACAGACCCCTACAATTACAACATGCAGGTATTCATACTTTGGATTTCATTATGCTTTGTAGGAACTTTCACATCGATTTTCTTTCCCTCTAGTTGTTTTAAATTACTTGTATCTGATTGTGTCTATTTTTTCCACTAGACTGTAAACTCCTCACAGGCCACATTTTAATCATCTTTATCTTTTCAGTACAATGGTTCTAATACTAACCTCAGATCCTGAAGATCCCAGTTTTAGACTTTGCTTTGCCATTTATCAGCCATGTGTCTGGGACAGGTTGTTTAATCTCTTTGAGCTTTAGAAGTTTTTTCATATACCATATGAGATGAAAATTAATTTATTTATTTAATATTTAATTCCAACATCTATTCATTTATACTATATGCCAGGCACTGTTCTAGTTACTAGGGATATATTACTAAACAAATACACCAAAATATCTGTCTTATACAATTTATATGTGAATAGACACCCATGAATAGATTTGTTGGCAAACTGAAAGAGATAATCATGCATAAATAGCTTGCAAACTACAAATGTTATGGAAGTCTTAAATCTTATTTTATTTATGACATAGGAAAATCTGCAGAAAAAAATAGTGGCTCAAACATTATAAGACATTCTAGTGATCATTCTAATATTCTTGCTTAATCTCAATCATAATCCACTTTTTTCTCTTTCTTTTATTTTTCAAGAGGATTTATGGAATTTGATGATAAACAAGGAGAACATTCTGCAAAGTGACTTCCCAGGTGATTCTTAACTTACAATTTACAACTAAAATAATAGAATATTTAACAAAGAAAAAGGATCTGTCTTATTTTATTCAATTGATTTGGGCACCCCCATGCCTACTTATAAGCAGAAAAAGCGGGGTTGTTTTGGTTTGTTTTCGCTTTCGTTTCTTTTTTCAATTTTTTTTAAATGTTTATTTATTTATTTTGAGAGAGAGATCACAGAGAGCAAGAGCATATGCAGGGAAGGGGCAGAGAGAGAGGGAGAGAGGGAATCCTAAGCTGACAGCACAGAGCCCGATGTGGGGCTCCATCCAATGAATTGTGAGATCATGACCTGAGCTGAAATCAAGAGTTGGACGCTTAACCAACATCATTATTGGTTGGACTGTCCCCTCCATTCAGACAATCTTAATCACAAACACGTACATTATTATCAGGATACTGAGGTTTCTCATTGAATCCCAAGAGCTCCCAAAGGACTAGAGCTACATGTGTTGGACTTCTAGACCTGTACTGTCCAATAGGTGGACAGGCGCCCCTGCAGTAGTTTCTTAAAATTAATTTTAAATAGAAGTATTTTTTATCACCATAAAGTCACTGACCTAATAAGATTATCTTAAGAGAGGAGGCCCAACTATGGGAAGAAACAAGAAAGCACTGGGAGTTAGGAGACCTGGTCCTGCTACAATGCTATCAGTAACTTGCCTTGCGCACATAGCACCTATGACGTGAGGGGAGTGTGTGCACTAAAATAGAAGGGCCCATGTAATCGTGCAATTAGTTACTCATGAGAAGAGTGAGCTCTGCTGAACCTCATTCCAGGAGAAAAGACTAACAAGCTCTCTAGTCCCATATAGTTGTATTTAGAGTAGTCCCCCCTTATCTGTGAGGGATACACTCCAAGATGCCAGGGGACACCTGACACCGTAGACAGTACGAATCCCATATATATGTTTTCTCCTCTACATACTTACCTATAATAAAGTTTAATTTACATATTAGGCGCAGTAAGAGATTAACAACAGTAACTAATAATAAAATAGAAGAATTATAATATGCCGCAAGAAAAGTTATGTAAATGTGGTTTCTCTCTCTCTCTTAGAAAATCTTATTGTACTGTACTCCCCCTTCCTCATCTTTTGATGATGTGAGATGATGAAATGGCTACATGATGAGATGAAGTGAGGTGAATGACACAGGCACTGTGATACAGTGTTAGGTTTCTGTTGATGATCTGACATTATATCAGAAAGAGGATCTGCTTCCAGACCTCTGTTGACTGTGGGTAACTGGAACTACGGAAAGCAAAACCACAAAAAAGGGGGAACTACAAATAGTATAGTCTGAGCGCTCAGAAACACCTGCTTTCTCCTTATTCTATTCTTTCCTGAAAAGAAAGAAATATCAAAACAGAAATGATATAGCTGGGAAGGTAACTATTATATCAGCAGCTAGCATGAACTGAGTACTTACTCTGTATTAAGCATTAAGCAGAGTGTTATGTATGTAGTACCTAATTTAATTCAAACATCACTATGACATGGTATTCTTCCTCTTCTTTAATTTTGTAAGTAAAGAATGTGACCAAGTCACTAACATGGCCATGTTAGTAAGGGAAGAGGGAAAGATGTGAATGTAGGCAGCCTTATTCTGGGGTGTGCCTTCTGTTACTAAGCAGTTGTGCTAGTGGAGAGCAGAGACCATTGTAGGAGGAGGCACTTGAAAACACTATGTGATCTTACACAGGCCTTCAAGTTTCCCATAGAAATAAAACACTACACCTTTGGTTAACTGAGTTACCTTACATGCATCTCCAGGAAGCATGGCCTTTCTCAACTTCTATTTCGTATCTTGTCTAGGAATCCTCCTTTTCCCTACTGTCTTCATTTCCTAACCTAGGTCTTAGTAATGTAAGCTCAGCAACCTACTATCAGATTACTCAGGGACTTAGTCCACTCTTTTCCATGAGCTTCTAAGGACAGAAGTCAGTCCTGGGCATTAGAATCAAAACAAGCCCAACCCAGACACATCTGATTCTCATGCCAAAGCCAGCTACGTTTCTAAAAACATTCACTTATGTTTGCAAGTTTCTGTTTCCATCATCTCAGGGAATAGCCTACCTCTTGTTGCAGGTGTCCTGACCCTTAGCTGATTCATTCAGGCTGCTGGGATGCACCTCTACCCATTGGTACCCACACCCTTAATCTTTAGAGTGCTACCCTAGCAGTTCAGTGTATAAGCCAGTCCAACAGACAAGGCAATATGAAGGGTTAGAAAGAGCAGAAGACACAGAGAAAAAGTAAGTTCAAATTCTAACTTGGCTACTTACTGGTTGTCTATTGGCCTCCTTGAGTTTCACTTTACTCCTTATGAAAATGTTAAAAATCTTGGGAACTTAATTGTTCCAGATCTTAATGCCAGATTTTTTTTTAACTGTGTATAAAAAAAAACTTTGAGTAGATTCATGAAGCAATTATAGATGCTCTAATGGGCTGGGAGGAATGGCTCAATTTAGGGATATTAAAAAATTGGGCTAGAAAGAAGGAAGCCTCTAAGGCAAAGATTACATTTTGAATGGTTTGGTCAGGAGTGTCTCTTTAAACAATAGTGACTGTGCATTTAATAAGTAGCTTTAAAAGTTGCACATGTATGATAATTGCCACATCTAATCAAAATCAAGTCACCACTTTAGAATTAAGTGACTCACAGCAATGCCCCAGCATACAAAATGTGGCCAAAGTTCTACATATTCCCTAAATTAAGATAGATACATCGATACATAGATATCCTATCTTCCTTCTACAACATATGCCCCTTTCTTACATATTTTATTCTTTTAGTGCTTATTTAATCGGTACCTACTATTCTGCCAGTACTATCAAGATAAATAATGATGTCCAGTCATTGAGAAGTCGATAGTCTGGGGTATCAGGTGGGACAGCGTACCCCAGGACTGTGGAGGGTAACGGTACAGTTAGGTATAAAAGTGCCTTGGACATGCCTTGGAGGAAGGAGATAAGGAGAAACACCTGGAAAAAGGAGTGGGCATTAAAAGATCTTTACCAAGAAGGTGAACTTCTGCACACATTCTCAGATGATGAACAAAGTGGGGCAAGGTCTCAAAAGCAAATCATCCAATAGACTGGACACTTAACTAATCTGAGACCCTCCCAACCTCTGCTCAATCACATTGGTAAAACTTCTTTATCTTAATAGACTTAAAATCATATTTCCTGTTGTCCAGCATCACTTGAAATGAATCATAGGGATTCAAGTTCCCTAGTGTCTTAAGTCACTAGACACCTTAAGGTATAAATTACCTTTCTTATTTAAAAAAAAATCTGAGGAACCTCACTAGGCTATTATCAAAAGAAGTAAAAATTAGGAAAGTACTTTCTGAATCTTAATTTCTAATTACATGTTTTCAATTAAGAAAAAATATACTATGGACCCGGTAGATCACATGTTTAGACTTGCTGAGTCAGAACTTCCAAGGGAGGGACCTGGGAATAAATACACTGGGCGTGTGTGGGGGCAGGAGGAGGGGGGCACTAAATACATTTAATGCTCATGCAGCTGATGAGCAAAACTGCAGTTGGGCATGACTTTACTTAATATCCACTCCATGATGTCTTATGGGAAAAGCTTCCTGCAGAATTTAGAGGAAAAAAAAAAAATTGTCCTCCCTAAAAACTGCTTCTTTTCTAAGATTTTTTGTCGCATGGTCTATTTCTTTCATTTTCTTTTCATGTCTATCCAGAAACTCAAAGTGAAACTGATGACTCATTTCATCTCTGAGTTTAACCTGTGAGCATTCTCCCTTCATCCTTGTTGCTCATCCTTACCACATATATCTTGTATTTTCATTTTTGTCGTTGTTGCTTATTTCCTCAAATATGTATTATAATTGATTTCATTATAAATCATCTCCCATTTTAAAGTGTGGAGGCATGCAAATGTTAAAGATTAGAAACTCTGTATTTTTCTTAAATCTTAAACCCTCTATAGCTGGTAATTGTTTCCCTCTATCTGGCTTGTATTTCTAAGGACACACCCAACATGGCTCCAGAATAACCCAAGGGCAGCAAATCCTGCTTTTCCAGTTTTGCTTCAGGAGTCCGAGGCCCCAAAGCAGCTCCAAGCAAGTTCTCAGGATTCAGGACCTGGCTCAACCAAACACAGCTTATTCTGAACATCCTGATTTTGCCTTCTTGCCTCTAGAAGTCAGAGGACTGTGTCCTCTTAGGGGTCACATACCCTATTTAAATGAGATTTTTGTTGTTGGTGGTAGTAACTTTCCTGAGCATCCTTAAAGTTTTTAATGATGCAAAAAATATAAAATATATAAAAGTGATTATTGGCCAGAATAATCAAAGAATGGTTCAAAATAAGAAAGTCAAAGCCCAGATAAAGTAACAAGTCCAAAGTCACACAATCAGTAAATGACAAAAAAGGAATTTGAAACGGACTCCAAAGAACAAACTCTAACTCCTAAAAACATATGAAGTTCCAGAGTTAAAAGCTTCATCTATCCTTTTGCAAAGTCTTTCAAATACATCTGAGCCTATTCTGGGCTAGGTAAACTAAAAACCAACATTTTTTTAAATTAACTAGATTATTACTGTTCCAGATAGTCTTTATAATTCTCAAAGAATAGCATAGAGTGTCAGGGATGGAAGAGTCCTCGAATAGTCTAGTGCAGCTCTTATATTTTGCTCACCACCTCATCACACAGAGGCAGGTCCCCAGTAGCCATTGCTGTCACTCTTGCCCACTAGGTCATAGAGAATCGAATGCCTGTAAAACTTGACCCAGTGGAGCCAGAAAGATTCTCCCAGAATTATTGATGTGGACAGTTAAGACCAGACTGAAATCATGGAGCTGATGATAATTACAGATCTAGAATATAGGATCTCTGTACTACTGCTAATGAGTTCTCACAAGCTGTCCTGAGATTGGCCCTTCCAAAGCACTCCGGCTCTGAAAGTGACTCCAGTGTTTCAATAAATCTTTTGTTTGTCTTGTTTCCTATTTTAATAGCCAGAATATGTTCGCATGCAACACAAAGAGCCTTTAATAATATAGGTAATTAAACAAAGAGTGAACACCTACAAAATACTGAAAATACACTCTCGGCAATAAATTCAGACAAGCCACCTTCTGCATTTTCCAGAGACTGTGCCAATTTCTTCTTTTTTTCCAGCTTTACTGATATATAACTGACATATAACATAGTGTAAGTGTAAGGTACAAACGTGATGATTTGATATACATATATATTGCTAAATTATTATAAGCATAACCTTAGTTAACACATCTATCACTTACATAGTTATCATTTTTTTTGAAGTGAAAATGTTTAAGATCTACTCTCTTAGCAACATGTAAGTACATGATACAGTATTGTTAACTACAGTCACTATGTTGTACATCATATCCCCAGAATTTATTGTTCTTATAACTCGAAGTGTGTACCCTTCGACAACCTTCACCTATTTCTCCCATCACCTCCCTATTCTTGGCAACCACCAATCTACGCTCTATTTCTATGAGTTCCATTTTTTTTTTAAGATTCCACATGTAAATGAGATCATACAGTATTTGTCTTTCTCTGCCTGACTTATTTCACTTAACATAACGCTCTCAAGATTCATCCATATAGTTGCAAGTGGTAGGATTTTCTTTCTTTTAGGCTGAATAATATTCCACTGTGTGTGTATGTCTGTGTGTTACATTTCTTTATCCACTAATCCATCAAGACACTTAAATTGTTTCTATATCCAAGCTATTGTAAATAATGGCTGCAGTAAACATGGGAGTACCTATATTTCTTCAAGATAATGATTTCATTTCCTTTGGATATATACTCAAAAGTGAGATTGCCAGATGGTAGTTCTTTCTGTAATTTTTTAAGGAACCTCCATACTGTTTTCCACAGTGGCTTTACCAGTTTACATTCCCACCAGCAGTGAACAAGGGTTCCCTTTTCTCCACATCCTTGTCAGTCCTTGTTATCTCTTATCTTTTTTTAAATTTTTTTTTCAACGTTTTTAATTTATTTTTGGGACAGAGAGAGACAGAGAGAGACAGAGCATGAACGGGGAGGGGCAGAGAGAGAGGGAGACACAGAATTGGAAACAGGCTCCAGGCTCTGAGCCATCAGCCCAGAGCCCGACACGGGGCTCGAACTCACGGACCGCAAGATCGTGACCTGGCTGAAGTCGGACGCTTAACCGACTGCGTCACCCAGGCGCCCCACTTACCTTTTGATAATAGCCATTCTAACAGGTGTGAGGTAATATTGTGATTTTGATTTGCATTTCCTTGATAAATAGTGATGTTGAGTACCTTTTCATATACCTGTTGGACATTTATGTATCTTCTTTAGAAAAATGTCTATTCAGGTCCTTTGTCCACTTTTGAATCAAATTACTTGTTTCATTTTTGCTATTGAGCTGTAGGAGTTCCTTATGTATTTTGGATATCAACCCCTTATCAGATACAGAATTTGCAAATGTTTTCTCCCATTTCACAATTTGCCTTTTTATTTTATTGATCATTTGGAGACTGTTAACTTCAAGTATTACATCCTCTTAAGCTAAATTACCCAAGATTTCTATTATAGTCATCATCTGACATGCAGACTGCTTTTCCACAACAAATGTGACCCAGAAATCCCTTTTCAGATTCTGGGTACTTACTTTGTGCCTCGGAAATATATTTCTTGTAGCTACAATAATCAGTTTACTGCCTTTTTTTTTTTTTTTTTGAGAGGCATGTCCTATCAGAGTTTCTTTGTCTTTATATTCACTCATTTGGTATACAATTTAAAATCACTCTTCCATACTGATAAAGAACAAAACAAAAACGAAACCGATGCCAAATCAGTCTCAGATTGGATGCACTGCTGAAAAATACTTGTCCCAGATCTCCAGCAAAACACAGAGATTTTGAAAATTTCTCTATTTGCTTTACAATGTATGCTTGCTCCTTCTACCTTGTTACCTTCTCTTCCTACCCTCCAATAAGACCCCTCTCTGTAGCCAGCAAGCACCCTGTTTTTGAGGATCAAGAATCTCTTGCATCTGTATAATATTTTTCCTTTATGTTCTCTTCATATATTTTTCTCACTGGGAACTCATATGCACAGTACAATTGAAGTAAGATGGTCAGGCATTATTTCCTTCATATGACAGGTGAGGAAACTGAGGCTGGGGGAGGTTAGTTGACATTACGCCTCAGATAGGATTGCTGATAAAGGATGAGTGGAAACTCCAGCCAGGTTTGGCTAACCTGCAACACAGTGCTCCCTGTGACACCCTGATGGCACAATCCACAGTATCACTAACTCCATCCTCAATTCCAGGGTACCTACCATGACATCACTGCTTGAGGGAATTTACACCTTGCACTGTACAGAAGCGCTAAGCAGAATAAGTACTTCTATTAAAATATAACTTGAATCCTATAAATTCCTTCTACTTTCCGACTTTCCATCTCATTCTGAGCAAAAGCGATATTTTTAAATTTCCTGAAAATGGTGCATCAGTTCTCACCGGAGCCACCTGCTTCTCACCTCTTCTCCTACTACTCATCCCACCACTTCACCCACTTGGGATCCTTCCCTTCCTTAAACACTACAGGCATACTTTCCGCACAACCTTGCAATTACTCTTCCTTCTGCCTAAAGTACCCTTCCCAAGACAGCCACATGGCATGCCCATGCACTTCTTGAAGTTTTTTTTCTCAGAGATCACCTTCCCAGTGAGACCTTTTTGAGCACTTGACTTAAAATCAACTTTAAAAGTCACCCTTTGACCCACCATTTCTTATCAGCTTTGGCTGCTACATTTTTCTTCTCCACCTCACTCTCTTTTAACAGTGTTAAAACACTTTTCTCTGTTTTGTTATTTTTTCTCTCTAGCCCCAATGGAGTGTAAGCTCTGTAAGGCAGGAATTTTGCCTCTTTTGCTCAATGTTCCTAACACAATAGTGAGCAGTTAGAACAGTGTCTGGCAGATAGAAGCTGATCAATAAATATTTGCTGAGTTCTGTATTAAGTAAAAAAAAAAAAAAAAAAAACTGAGAAAAGAGAACATCTACCTAAGAACAAGAAAATAAGGATGCAAAATTGAGTGTCTCATGGTTTTGGATTTCAAGTAGCTCACAATCTTGATATAGAAGATACAAGCACATAATTAACAAACCACATTCAGCATGGCATGATATAAAGGAGGCACAGACATGGCAGCATGAGAACCAGGACAAAGAGCCATTATTGCTCCCTTGAGAGATGTGGCAAGACTTTTCAGAAGTAGCGATATTTGAGCTATATCTTGATAGATGAGGAAGGATTTGGACACATGGAGAAAGAGGAGGAAGGGCAGAGTGGACACTTTAACTCAATGCTCAGACTGTAATAATGCCTGTCATTCAAGGATGGCCCCTCAAAAGCTACCTAACATGGCAAAGAAACAGATATCATTGGGACATTTCCCATGCTTGGTCCTTCATCTGTGTTACCTCACTTAATCCTCACATCAAGTACAAAAATCAGACATTATTACTCCTCTTTTAAAATAATGCACTCAAGGAGTGTCTGGGTGGCTCAGTTGGTTGAATGATCAACTCTTGATTTCCGCTTGGGTCATGATCTGAGGATCGTGGGACCGAGCCCTACATCGGGCTCCATATGAGAATCTCCTGCTTGATATTCTCTCTCTCTCTCTGAAACATAACATATAAAATTTAAAAACATAATAATAAAATAAAATAATGCATTTGAGAACCTGGAAGTTTATAGAACCCATTTAAACTGCTCAGATTATTAATGCTGCAGTGTTTAAGAGAGAAGGAAACTGTCTAATATGGATTGACAAAATGTTTTCTTCAAAATTCCACTTCAAAAATTATTAAAGTAGCATATGCTCACACCAATGGGAAAAATGAGGGGGACAGTAGAAAAATATATATATTTTTAAAAGCTAACCATCTCCCACTCTAACACCATTATCCCTAAACCAGCCCTCCCAGCAACTAATATTGACTCCATTCTTCCTGTCCATTCAAACTTATCCAAATATAGATATAAATGTGTAGGGAAATCAGGGTGTGCACTTTACTCAGTAGTTTGCCTTTCTTATTAATGATATCTCATGGTATTTACTTTAGGTAAATAATACAAATCTTTAAGAATCTATTGAGGTGTGCCTGGCTGGCTCGGTCGGTGAAGCGGATGACTCTTGATCTCAGGGTTGTGAGTTGAAGCCCTATGTTGGGTGTAGAGACTACTTAAAAATAAAATCTTTAAAAAAATTCTACTTGAGAGCTCATAATTTAAGATATCATAATTTCCCCATTGTTGGGGCATTCATAATTCATATTGCTTCTATTTTGGGGGGGTGTTTTTTAGAGGCTGCTGCAATAAACATCCTTAAACATATAACCTTGTGCACTAATGTATTTATTTCTTCATAAAAGATTTACAAAAACTGAATGGCTAGATCAAAGGACATTTTTCAAATTTTTAAATATTGTAATAGATACTGTCATAACACTATCAAAATGTAGTAATTCTCTTACTGACCCAAACTGACACTATTGACAAAAATTAGTTTAGGTCTATAGCTCACAGTATATAAATAACTCCTCACAACTTTATTGGGATACAATTGATATATAATTACTCCACATATTGAAAATATACAACTTGAAGTTTTGGCATATGTATACACCCACAAAACCATCCTTACAATCAAGGTAATGAACACACCTGTTAGCCCCAAAAGTCTTCTCTTGTCACTTATAATAATTCATTCTTCCCTCTCATCATCCCCTATTCTATCCACAGTCAGCTAATGATTTGCTTTTTGACACTACAGATTAGTTTGAATTTTCTAGGATTATGAGATAGACTTTGAAGTACTTATTTGACAACCCTGTCTCATACACTGAGGACAATACTTGGCAGTCTCATATTCTTCATTGGCTTATGTGGGTGCTAAGCTAACTTGCATGAGCCAAATCTACTGATATACCTCTAAGTCCAGGTAAAGTGGGAAGGAAATAAGGGAGATCTCTGGATTTTCATAACATCAGTACCTTCTTCTTACCAATGTGGATGAAGAATGTAGTGTTAGAACTTCATATTAGACTGATACTAGAAATCTAACTTGAGAGTAATAATGTCTCCTACCCTTTGTTTAAAATTCTATTATTCTTTAAAAATTCTATTTTTTCCTTTATTGTTCTTATCATAATTTATAATTATTTAT
Source organism: Lynx rufus (assembly GCF_022079265.1). Lineage (NCBI taxonomy): Eukaryota > Metazoa > Chordata > Mammalia > Carnivora > Felidae > Lynx > Lynx rufus. Next base: position 123,198,814 of record NW_025814823.1, on the reverse strand, counting down.
TTACCATTTTTTACTTGCAAATTTTCTGTGTCTTTCTTTACACTGCAAAAATCTCTGGGGGTGTGGGTCATGTTTATTTTGTTTATCACAGAATGCTCAACTTCTAGCAAAGATACTGCAATCAATATTTAATTATCATTTGTTGAATTAAAGAAATATATATACATAGAACACAATGGCCATTAACTATGCCTATGATTATTATTCATATTAGTCACATTAGGCATTATCATCATCTGATCAGGAAACAAATTCTTATTTGATAAGATACATACTGAGCTAGTAGCAGAGCAAAGGGAAAAAAAATGCATTAAAAAGAAATGCTCAAAATGAAGCCAGAAGAGCACAGAATGAAGGACCATCAGGTTATTTTTGTCTATTTGTTTCTCCTGGTGAAAATTTTAATACAATCGAAGCTGCTGAAATTTCTTATTATATATCTTGAGCATATACGTACAAAAAAAAAAAAAAAAAAAAACCTTCCTTGGTGTTGCTGACAACCTATGAGCGCCCCCTGCTGTTTTTTTTTTTTTTTTTTTTTTTTTTTTTTTTTTTTTTTTTTTTTTTTTTTTTTTTTTTTTTTTGAAGTTTATTGCCAAATTGGTTTCCATACAACACCCAGTGCTCATCCCAAAAGGTGCCCTCCTCAATACCCATCACCCACCCGCCCCTCCCTCCCACCCCCCATCAACCCTCAGTTTGTTCTCAGTTTTTAACAGTCTCTTATGCTTTGGCTCTCTCCCACTCTAACGTCTTTTTTTTTTTTTCTCCCTTCCCCTCCCCCATGGGTTCCTGTTGAGTTTCTCAGGATCCACATAAGAGTGAAACCATATGGTATCTGTCTTTCTCTGTATGGCTTATTTCACTTAGCATCACACTCTCCAGTTCCATCCACGTTGCTACAAAAGGCCATATTTCATTTTTTCTCATTGCCACGTAGTATTCCATTGTGTATATAAACCACAATTTCTTTATCCATTCATCAGTTGATGGACATTTAGGCTCTTTCCATAATTTGGCTATTGTTGAGAGTGCTGCTATGAACATTGGGGTACAAGTGCCCCTATGCATCAGTACTCCTGTATCCCTTGGGTAGATTCCTAGCAGTGCTATTGCTGGGTCATAGGGTAGGTCTATTTTTAATTTTCTGAGGAACCTCCACACTGTTTTCCAGAGCGGCTGCACCAATTTGCATTCCCACCAACAGTGCAAGAGGGTTCCCGTTTCTCCACATCCTCTCCAGCATCTATAGTCTCCTGATTTGTTCATTTTGGCCACTCTGACTGGCGTGAGGTGATACCTGAGTGTGGTTTTGATTTGTATTTCCCTGATAAGGAGCGACGCTGAACATCTTTTCATGTGCCTGTTGGCCATCTGGATGTCTTCTTTAGAGAAGTGTCTATTCATGTTTTCTGCCCATTTCTTCACTGGGTTATTTGTTTTTCGGGTGTGGAGTTTGGTGAGCTCTTTATAGATTTTAGATACTAGCCCTTTGTCCGATATGTCATTTGCAAATATCTTTTCCCATTCCGTTGGTTGTCTTTTAGTTTTGTTGGTTGTTTCCTTTGCTGTGCAGAAGCTTTTTATCTTCATAAGGTCCCAGTAATTCACTTTTGCTTTTAATTCCCTTGCCTTTGGGGATGTGTCGAGTAAGAGATTGCTACGGCTGAGGTCAGAGAGGTCTTTTCCTGCTTTCTCCTCTAAGGTTCTGATGGTTTCCTGTCTCACATTTAGGTCCTTTATCCATTTTGAGTTTATTTTTGTAAATGGTGTGAGAAAGTGGTCTAGTTTCAACCTTCTGCATGTTGCTGTCCAGTTCTCCCAGCACCATTTGTTAAAGAGGCTGTCTTTTTTCCATTGGATGTTCTTTCCTGCTTTGTCAAAGATGAGTTGGCCATATGTTTGTGGGTCTAGTTCTGGGGTTTCTATTCTATTCCATTGGTCTGTGTGTCTGTTTTTGTGCCAATACCATGCTGTCTTGATGATGACAGCTTTGTAGTAGAGGCTGAAGTCTGGGATTGTGATGCCTCCTGCTTTGGTCTTCTTCTTCAAAATTCCTTTGGCTATTCGGGGCCTTTTGTGGTTCCATATGAATTTTAGGATTGCTTGTTCTAGTTTCGAGAAGAATGCTGGTGCAATTTTGATTGGGATTGCATTGAATGTGTAGATAGCTTTGGGTAGTATTGACATTTTGACAATATTTATTTTTCCAATCCATGAGCAGGGAATGTCTTTCCATTTCTTTAAATCTTCTTCAATTACCTTCATAAGCTTTCTATAATTTTCAGCATACAGATCCTTTACATCTTTGGTTAGATTTATTCCTAGGTATTTTATGCTTTTTGGTGCAATTGTGAATGGGATCAGTTTCTTTATTTGTCTTTCTGTTGCTTCATTGTTAGTGTATAAGAATGCAACTGATTTCTGTACATTGATTTTGTATCCTGCAACTTTGCTGAATTCATGTATCAGTTCTAGCAGACTTTTGGTGGAGTCTATCGGATTTTCCATGTATAATATCATGTCATCTGCAAAAAGCGAAAGCTTGACTTCATCTTTGCCAATTTTGATGCCTTTGATTTCCTTTTGTTGTCTGATTGCTGATGCTAGAACTTCCAGCACTATGTTAAATAACAACGGTGAGAGTGGGCATCCCTGTCGTGTTCCTGATCTCAGGGAAAAAGCTCTCAGTTTTTCCCCGTTGAGGATGATGTTAGCTGTGGGCTTTTCATAAATGGCTTTTATGATCTTTAAGTATGTTCCTTCTATCCCGACTTTCTCAAGGGTTTTTATTAAGAAAGGGTGCTGGATTTTATCAAAGGCCTTTTCTGCATCGATTGACAGGATCATATGGTTCTTCTCTTTTTTTTTGTTAATGTGATGTATCACGTTGATTGATTTGCGAATGTTGAACCAGCCCTGCATCCCAGGAATGAATCCCACTTGATCATGGTGAATAATTCTTTTTATATGCTGTTGAATTCGATTTGCTAGTATCTTATTGAGAATTTTGGCATCCATATTCATCAGGGATATTGGCCTGTAGTTCTCTTTTTTTACTGGGTCTCTGTCTGGTTTAGGAATCAAAGTAATACTGGCTTCATAGAATGAGTCTGGAAGTTTTCCTTCCCTTTCTATTTCTTGGAATAGCTTGAGAAGGATAGGTATTATCTCTGCTTTAAACGTCTGGTAGAACTCCCCTGGGAAGCCATCTGGTCCTGGACTCTTATTTGTTGGGAGATTTTTGATAACCGATTCAATTTCTTCGCTGGTTATGGGTCTGTTCAAGCTTTCTATTTCCTCCTGATTGAGTTTTGGAAGAGTGTGGGTGTTCAGGAATTTGTCCATTTCTTCCAGGTTGTCCAATTTGTTGGCATATAATTTTTCATAGTATTCCCTGATAATTGTTTGTATCTCTGAGGGATTGGTTGTAATAATTCCATTTTCATTCATGATTTTATCTATTTGGGTCATCTCCCTTTTCTTTTTGAGAAGCCTGGCTAGAGGTTTGTCAATTTTGTTTATTTTTTCAAAAAACCAACTCTTGGTTTCGTTGATCTGCTCTACAGTTTTTTTAGATTCTATATTGTTTATTTCTGCTCTGATCTTTATTATTTCTCTTCTTCTGCTGGGTTTAGGCTGCCTTTGCTGTTCTGCTTCTATTTCCTTTAGGTGTGCTGTTAGATTTTGTATTTGGGATTTTTCTTGTTTCTTGAGATAGGCCTGGATTGCGATGTATTTTCCTCTCAGGACTGCCTTCGCTGCGTCCCAAAGCGTTTGGATTGTTGTATTTTCATTTTCGTTTGTTTCCATATATTTTTTGATTTCTTCTCTAATTGCCTGGTTGACCCACTCATTCGTGAGTAGGGTGTTCTTTAACCTCCATGCTTTTGGAGGTTTTCCAGACTTTTTCCTGTGGTTGACTTCAAGCTTCATAGCATTGTGGTCTGATAGTATGCATGGTATAATTTCAATTCTTGTAAACTTATGAAGGGCTGATTTGTGACCCAGTATATGATCTATCTTGGAGAATGTTCCATGTGCACTCGAGAAGAAAGTATATTCTGTTGCTTTGGGATGCAGAGTTCTAAATAGATCTGTCAAGTCCATCTGATCCAATGTGTCATTCAGGGCCCTTGTTTCTTTATTGACCGTGTGTCTAGATGATCTATCCATTTCTGTAAGTGGGGTGTTAAAGTCCCCAGCAATTACCACATTCTTATCAATAAGGTTGCTTCTGTTTATGAGTAATTGTTTTATATATTTGGGGGCTCCGGTATTCGGCGCATAGACATTTATAATTGTTAGCTCTTCCTGATGGATAGACCCTGTAACTATTATATAATGTCCTTCTTCATCTCTTGTTACAGCCTTTAATTTAAAGTCTAGTTTGTCTGATATAAGTATGGCTACTCCAGCTTTCTTCTGGCTTCCAGTAGCATGATAAATAGTTCTCCATCCCCTCACTCTCAATCTAAAGGTGTCCTCAGGTCTAAAATGAGTCTCTTGTAGACAGCAAATAGATGGGTCTTGTTTTTTTATCCATTCTGATACCCTATGTCTTTTGGTTGGCGCATTTAATCCATTTACATTCAGTGTTATTATAGAAAGATACGGGTTTAGAGTCATTGTGATGTCTGTATGTTTTATGCTTGTAGTGATGTCTCTGGTACTTTGTCTCACAGGGTCCCCCTTAGGATCTCTTGTAGGGCTGGTTTAGTGGTGACAAATTCCTTCAGTTTTTGTTTGTTTGGGAAGACCTTTATCTCTCCTTCTATTCTAAATGACAGACTTGCTGGATAAAGGATTCTTGGCTGCATATTTTTGCTGTCTAGCGCCCTGAAAATCTCGTGCCAATTCTTTCTGGCCTGCCAAGTTTCAAAAGAGAGATCAGTCACGAGTCTTATAGGTCTCCCTTTATATGTGAGGGCACGTTTACCCCTTGCTGCTTTCAGAATTTTCTCTTTATCCTTGTATTTTGCCAGTTTCACTATGATATGTCGTGCAGAAGATCGATTCAAGTTACGTCTGAAGGGAGTTCTCTGTGCCTCTTGGATTTCAATGCCTTTTTCCTTCCCCAGTTCAGGGAAGTTCTCAGCTATGATTTCTTCAAGTACCCCTTCAGCACCTTTCCCTCTCTCTTCCTCCTCTGGGATACCAATTATGCGTAAATTATTTCTTTTTAGTGTATCACTTAGTTCTCTAATTTTCCCCTCATACTCCTGGATTTTTTTATCTCTCTTTTTCTCAGCTTCCTCTTTTTCCATAACTTTATCTTCTAGTTCACCTATTCTCTCCTCTGCCTCTTCCATCCGAGCTGTGGCGGTTTGCATTTTGTTTTCCATTTCCTTTAAAGCGTTTTTCAGCTCCTCGTGCCTGTTCATTAGTCCCCTGATGTCTGTAGCAAGAGATTCTCTGCTGTCCTGTATGCTGTTTTCCAGCCCAGCGATTAATTTTATGACTATTATTCTAAATTCACTTTCTGTTATATTATTTAAATCCTTTTTGATCAGCTCATTAGCTGTTGTTATTTCCTGGAGATTCTTCTGGGGGGAATTCTTCCGCTTGGTCATTTTGGATAGTCCCTGGTGTGGTGAGGGCCTGCAGGGCACTTCCCCTGTGCTGTGGTGTATAACTGGAGTTGGTGGGCGGGGCCGCAGTCCGACCTGATGTCTGCCCCCAGCCCACCGCTGGGGCCACAGTCAGACTGGTGTGTGCCTTCTCTTCCCCTCTCCTAGGGGCGGGATTCACTGTGGGGTGGCGTGGCCCGTCTGGGCTACTTGCACACTGCCAGGCTTGTGATGCTGGGGATCTGGCGTATTAGCTGGGGTGGGAAGGCAAGGTGCACGGCGGCAGGGGGGGCAGGCTTAGCTCGCTTCTCCTTAGGTGATCCACTTCAGGAGGGGCCCTGTGCAGCCGGAGGGAGTCAGATCGCTGCCGGAGGTTTGGCTCCGCAGAAGCACAGAGTTGGGTGTTCGCGCGGAGCGAGCAATTTCCCTGGCCGGAGCCGGTTCCCTTTGGGATTTTGGCTGGGGGATGGGCGGGGGAGATGGCGCTGGAGAGCGCCTTTGTTCCCCGCCAAACTGAGCTCTGTCGTCCGGGGGCTCCGCAGCTCACCCTCCCTTTGTCCTCCAGCCTTCCCGCTTTCTGAGCAGAGCTGTTAACTTATGACCTCCCAGACGCTAAGTCGCGCTTGCTGTCGGAACACAGTCCGTCAGGCCCCTCCGCTTTTGCAAGCCGGACTCGGGGGCTCTGCTTGGCCGGCGAGCCGCCCCTCCGCCCCGGCTCCCTCCCGCCAGTCCGTGGAGCGCGCACCGCCTCGCCGCCCTTCCTACCCTCTTCCGTGGGCCTCTCGTCTGCACTTGGGTCCGGTGACTCTGTTCTGCTAATCCTCTGGCGGTTTTCTGGGTTATTTAGGCAGGTGTAGGTGGAATCTAAGTGATCAGCAGGACGCGCGGTGAGCCCAGCGTCCTCCTACGCCGCCATCTTCCACTCTCGCCCCCTGCTGTTTTTAACTTGCTTAAAACCTGAGAGCTTTTCAACTGGGTCCTTTCTAAAATTATAAATACATACATACATACATACATACATACACACACACATACATACATACATAAAATTTTTAGAAAATGCAGCAAATAAATTTTACTGACTTATATGTTTGTATGAGCTAACTTAAATATGAAGTCCAGAAAAAAATATGATTTTGCACCTCCTGACCCTCCAAAACATGGTAAAACAGAATGCATTGTTTTCTCAAGTAGAATGAGTATACCCTAGCCATTGTCTTGGGCCCCTAATCTCATCTTTGGGAATGGAACTTCTCTAGACTCAATCACTTCAGATCCCCACTACTGTTTCCAATGGAAATTTGTTACTAGCTTTCAAAATTTTAAACATCGTATAATTCTTGGCACTGCACTTCCAGTTTCAAGACTTTTGTGAAGCGATACAGACATGAATGCAAATAAATGGACGTTTACCATACTACTCATTATAATAAGAAATAAATATTACTAAAAATAATTTAAATATTTGCATAAATCAAAATTTAAGTAAAGTATGATTCATTTATATGTGCTTTTTATTTCTTTATTTTTAATTTATTTTCCATGCACTGATCATCTTTTATTGAGGTTTTTTTCTTTTAAATTTTTTAATGTTTATTTATTTTTGAGAGAGAGAGAGAGAGAGAGAGAGAGAGAGAAACAGCCTGAGTGGGGGAGGGGCAGAAAGAGAGGGAGATACAGAATTGGAAGCAGGTTCCAGGCTCTGAGCTATCAGCACAGAGCCCCCTGCAGGGCTCAAACTCACCAACTTGGATATCATGACCTGAGCTGAAGTCAGATGCTTAAGCGACTGAGCCACCCAGGTATCCCTAGTGGGTGTTCATTCTCAATTAAAGGATTCAAGGGGTTGTGCACCTGAATGGCTCACTCAGTTGAGTGTCTGATTTCGGCTCAGGTCAAAATCTCATGCATGGTTCCTGGGTTCAAGTCCCACATTGGGCTCTGTGCTGACAGCTCAGATCCTGGAGTCTGCTTCAGATTCTGTGTCTCCCTCTCTCTCTGCCCCTCCTCTGCTTGTGCTCTGTCTCTCTCTCTGTATCTCAAAAATAAATAAACGTTAAAAAAAATTTTTTTTAATTAAAAAAAAAAAAGATTCAGGGGTGTGAGGAACAAAGTAGTTGAAAAGCACATACGCTGTCAGCACCATAGAAATCCCAGGGATTCCTTCCTTTGAAACATTCCAGCCACGCCTTAGGAAGAAATCCCCCAACAGTATCCAGCTTGGCAGCTCTCCTAGTTTGACATCCATCAACTTCTCCTTCACTGGTATGACGGACACCATCTTGGAGTCCTGGGTGTCCATATATACTTATTTTTTTTTTTATTTTTTTTCAACGTTTTTTATTTATTTTTGGGACAGAGAGAGACAGAGCATGAACGGGGGAGGGGCAGAGAGAGAGGCAGACACAGAATCGGAAACAGGCTCCAGGCTCTGAGCCATCAGCCCAGAGCCCGACGCGGGGCTCGAACTCACAGACCGCGAGATCGTGACCTGGCTGAAGTCGGACGCTTAACTGACTGCGCCACCCAGGCGCCCCTATATACTTATTTTTAAAAGTGCAGAAAACGTCTTGAAAAATCACATAAAGTTGTTAGTGGTTTCCTCTAATTTGGGAGATTTATGGACTAAAGGAATGAAAGTTACAGGTATACATACATATAATTATTTACATACATATAATTATTTACATAATTATATGATTATAGTTATATGTAATTTATATTAAATTTTATATAATATCTATTTCCACATTGTCTTCCCAATGTTTTTAATTATACTTTTTTATTTTGACATTGGTACATACAAGAAACAAAACATTTCCATTACCACAAGGATCTCTCATAGCCCTTATATATCACACGCACTTCCCTCTTACTCCTACCCACTCCTAACCCCTAGAAATCTCTTATCAATTTGTATAATTCTGTCATTTTGAGAATGCTATGTAAATGGAATTATACAGTATTTCAGTTTTTGGGTTGGCTTTTATTCACTTAGCATAATTCTCTAAAGATTCTTCCAGCTTGTGTAGATCAATTGTTTATTCTTTTTTATAGTACTCCATCCTATAGATGTATAACAGTTGGCTTAACCATTCATCCACTTAAGGGCAACGGGGTTATTTGCAGGTTTGGGTTACTACAAGTAAAACTTCTATGAATGTTTGTAATAAGTTCTTGCATAAACATGTTTCATTTCTCCAGATAAATGCCCAGCAGTACAATTAGTGAGTCATATGGTGGATGTATGTTTAGTTTTTCAAGAAACTGTCACATGATTTTCCCAGAGTAAGTTATACTATTTTGCATTCACACCAGCAATTATGAGTGATCCAATTTTTCTACAACCTCATCAGCATTTGGTGTTGTTACATTCATAGTAAGTTTATCAACAATTTCTGCCATAATGTTTATCATCAGTTTCTGCCTAGTTTCTCATGGTCTGTCCTTGGATTCCTTATTAATTCAATCCTCTTTTTGATAGACTCCCAGAAAAACCTCTACTCCCCAAAGATTGCCATATTAAATCTATTACTCAGTTTTCTCTATTTAGCAGATTGAATGAAAGCATAGAGAGTCATCCTTCTCAAATATGCCAAATGCACCAAGCTTGGAATGAGAGCAATGAATAGCTTAATAATATGAATGATGCAAGAGAACAAAAGGGTCACCCCAACCAGATAAAACCTAACAGAAAATCTACCCATTCAATAAACCAAGCCCAACACAGACTATATTCAGGCTCTGTGCTATGTGCTAAGGATTATCAACATAAATAAGTTTGAGTTCCCCTCCATTTGACTTCAGAATATAGAAAGGACACTTAGAAATAAGTATGAAAATAAGACTGTTGAAATATGTGTTATGAATATATCTGCTGGTTTAGAATAGCATCTGATGTTTTTTTCAAGCAGCAATGAAACACTATCAAGAAGTCTGAAGCAGTGGTGGAGGGGGGAGAGGTAAGAAACCACCTTTTCTGCTGTGTGGCTAATGGATTGGAAGGGATCGGCTCTGGGAATACAGAGGACATTTGGGAGACTAACACAGTAGTATGGTGAGAAATGACAAGGTTTGGGGAAAATAAGTAACAGGAACAATAATGAAAAATGTATGTACAGATGTAGAAAAGTTTTATAATAAACAGAACTTTCTTAGAGATTAGAAAGTAAGGCTGAGAAAAAGGCATACTGACAATGATTCTCAACTTTCTGACTTAGGCAATCAGGAAAATAGTTGTACTATATACTGAGACAGGAAATTAGAACATGGTAGCATGTTTTGAGAGATACTGAGTTCAGGTGGAGGTGAATTCAGGTGAACATAAAAAAGGACTTCTGCTGGAAGTGTGTAACAGGTAACAATCTCTTTTCCTCAAAAGAGAGATATGGAATATAGCTATAGATTTTAGAGCTCCTAACATGGAAATTATATTGGCAGCTGTGGGAATGCATGAGACTCTCAATGAAAGCCATACACAAAGTGAAAAGAGAAGAGAAATAAATATTCAGAGGAATCAGGATAATAATGGCCATTTAAAGAAACTGAAAATAATGGGCAGAGAGTAAGAAGAACACTAGTGGTGGAAGGAAAGATAATCCAACAGAGCAGAAAATTTCAAGTAGAATAAAGTATCTCAGGTGGCAGCTACTCTGAAGTGGCCAAGTAATATGATAAATGACATTATGTTTCCTAAATGAGTCAAGCATAGTCATGTGACTTGGTTTGGCCAATGAAACAGGACTATAAGTGATGTACATCACTTTCATGGGAAAGTTTTAAAAGCCTATGATTCACTGAGTTCTCTTTTTGCATATGACATGATGATCAGAAATGCTCAAGATAAAGACTATTCCACCAGTTCCTGGTCACAGAATTCACACAACATGAAGAGAACTCTAAGCAACTCAAGATGATCAAACAGTGTGAGAACAAATTAAAATGTTGTGGATATAAGCCTCTGAAATTTGGGATTATCTATTATTGTAGGTGAGCAATCTAGTCTATTCTTACAGACTTAGGTGAAACAAAAAAGGAAAACAGAAAGTTTCACAAAGTGCAACTATTTTAGTTGAAAAAAAAACACGGGGCTCAAAAAATAGCAGGAAATCAAGATAATCTTCATAGAGATGTCAGTTAACATTATGTTAATCAAGAGCCAACCAGAAAACATAAATGACTTTAACATTTGGAACAGAGGGGCTATAATGCACAGAATTGATTCAATAGATGATAGAAGATCTAAACAGTCAAAGAGGTGATGGTAAGGCAACCTGGAATGGATAAAGCAGGAAGCCATTACCAACTTCAGCTGAAGAGCAAAAAAAAAGAGGTGGTGTAACCACTGCCACTGGAGTCGCCTGGCAAAGGCTGGAACCAATGCAGACCTATCCAGCAGGACATGGAGTTTCAGATGTGATATTTCTGGGGACTTCTCCCAAGTAGAAGGGTGAGGAGGCTATACTCAGGATTTTCCCACTTCCCACCTCCTATGTCCTGCCTGAACCCCCCAGGGTCAGAATGCAGCTCAAAGGTCAGCTGACCTGGAAACCCGGGAACCCAGACAGGGAACCTGTAGAGGTTAGCATCACAGAGCCAAGCAGGGGAAGGGTGGGGAATGGATCTGAGGAAAAATAGTCCCAAGAATGGCACAACCTCAGGTCTGAAGGAAGAACAGAGCAGACATTCTTAATGGGAAGAAAGACATTATTGATTTTTCATTAAGGCATAAAAGTGCAGCAGCAAAGAGATTTAATTATCTTCTTAGGGATAGGGCTAGAGCACATGTCACAAAAGGAATAATGAAGGAAGGAAGGAAGGAAGGAAGGAAGGAAGGAAGGAAGGAAGGAAGGAAGGAAGGAATATTGACAAGACAAGACATGTAAGCAAAGGCCAGGTCATGAAGGGCCTGTAGGCCATGCTAAGGAGCTGGACATCCATTTTATAGGTTATTGTATATCACTATAATTATATCTTGAAAAGATAATTCTAGTATCATAATAGATGGTGGCATGGGGAAAAGGAAAGGACAGTTCAGAAACTAGTTGCCAAAGGATGATGCACTGAAGGCCTAACTTGGTGGCAGGGTCTGTAAGACCTATGGATTGGCCATAGTATAGCCACAAACTTAAGAGAAACTCCCACTCTGATGATGTAGACTCTAAACCAGTGAAAGACCGTAGGCTTGTCAGACAATACTTTGAACACCCTTTTCATTTTATATTTAAAAATATATTTAGCCTGGGTGGCTCAGTTGGTTGAGTATTTGACTCTTGATATCAACTCAGGTCATGATTTCACGTTTTGTGAGATCAAGCCCCATGATTCTCTCTCTCCTTCTCTCTCTGCCCCTTCCGTGCTCATGCTTGCTCTCTCTCTCTCTTTCTCCCTCCCCCCAAATAAATAAATAAGTGTTATTTAAAAAGCTTCTTTAGAAACAAGGGCATAGGAACTTGAGGTGTCTGGAAACATCATCGAAGAGCAGTTGAAGAAAATGAAAATGTTTAATTTAGACTCAAGCAAGAGGGGAAGACATGATTATGTCTTCCTGAAAATGTAGGTTCTCTTGATAACAACAGGCTCTCTGGAGTTTATGACCCAAAAAATTATCTACTTAGGCCCTTCTGAATAGACAGACTCCAGAAATAAACATAGGACACAATGAAATCTATTCATTGCTTTATTCATTGTTTTCAGGGGTCACCACATCTTAGGCTGGAATGAGTTCCAGCCCGCAAGAAGGGGAATACCTTCCCCTTCTCCTCCATCAGAGCTTAGTGCTGTCATCACACCAAATGCGACAGGGCCTCCTGAAAGGCAGAAGGACGAGAATAAAAATAAAGCAGCTTACATGTACTTAGCATGTTTCCAAAAATAGGCATCAACCTATTTAACCACCATTTTGCTGATGTGGAAATGGAAGCTCAGAGTGGTTAAGTTTCAACAAAGAATCCCTAAGCTGAGAAATATAGTCACAACCAGAACACAGGTCTCTTTCATTCAAAAATTCCTTCTAGAAAAGTAGATGTTGCACCTTCCCTGAGATGCCTGGACATGCAAATTTATATGAGTATAGTCAGTAAAAGGGAAATACATGTCTGGAGGTGAAAACAGAGTGGTTGGGAGAGATGGGGGGAGAGACAAATTAGCCCACAAGCTATAGTTACCAGAAGTTTCTTCACTGCCTCAGAGGCCTCTGGTCCCAGCTCATTCACACACTTTTTTAGCCCTTCTACAAGGTGCTCAACAGAAATGCCCAGAGTTTTCAGAAGAAGCTTTAACGGATCCAAAAAGGGGAGAAGGTCGTCCACAGGTAAAGGTAAGGCATTGTTGACAGCTTGTGGCAAACTGTTGGCAAGGAGAGCGGTGGCTGCAGGGCAAAAGGAAAACCACGTGAAACAGGCACATCTGATTCTTATCTGTTACTGCACTACTTTCCACTGTGTCCATCAATGGCTCCATTCCAGCCCCAATTGACTTCCCATGAAAACTTTTGCCTCAGGGCTTTTGCACCTGCTGTTCTGCCTCCTTAAGCTGTTCTTTCTCCAGATAGCTACGTGTTTCTCATCAAATATTACCTCCTCAGAAAGGTAGCTAAAATAGCATCACCCATCTCTAACTTCATTTTTTCTTACCATGACCTAAAATAGTAAATATCTGTTTATTTATTTCTTGCCTTCATCCTCTTACTAGTATGTAGGCTCCATGAGAACAAGGAGTATATGTTTTATTCACTTGTCTAAAACAGACCCTGGCATGTAGTAAGCACTCAGTAGATACTGGTGGTTGACTGAATAGGTATATACTTTGCATGTGGCTATCTCCACAGCCCATGGCTTTGAGGCCAAAGAGTAGATTCCATAATGAATCTTCACTTGGGGATATGCATGTCCAGGGAGTCCAGGGAGTTTCAACTTCAACTTCCAACTAATTCAACTTCACACTGCAAATATAACTGAACTCCAACTCTTTAAGAGTTAGTGCAGATGCATAGTTGAATAAAACAACACTATTCCACTCAGAGAATTTACACAGTCTAGTGGACAATAAAGATCTGTGTATGCCACAGTGAGGCATGTGCTGTGCTAACATTATGGATTAAGCTCAGCGGAAACATAAGAGAAGGGATGACTAATTCTAATGTGGTAGAGTGTTGGAGCAATCTTCCCAGAGAGATGTTGTTGGAGTCATGTCTTTAAGCAAATTCCAGGATCATAAGGTAAAGAAGGGGAGGTGAATTATAAAAAGGAACAAAATTAACAAAAGCACTGAAATGTTAAAATGAAAGTGCATACACACGCTGGTGAGCCTTTCAGAAGTGGCTGGAGTGCAGACTTCTAGTGAGGCATGCTGAGGTGGGGAAAGGAGGTAAGGCCGCAAAACTCAGGTGAGGTCAGATTTTTCAGAGCTTTGAATGCCATACTAATGAGTTTGAGACTTTTTTTCCCCAAGGGTAATGGGGAGGTATCAAGGCTCCTTTATGGAACAATTGCATTTTTTATCTTTGGCTTTAGAAAGATAACTCTCACATAGGAACGCCTGGATGGCTCAGTCAGTTAAGCGTGCAACTCTTAGTGTTGGGTTCAGGTCACAATCTCACAGTTTGTGAGTTCAAGTCCCGTGTCGGACTCTGAGCTGACAGTGCAGAGCCTGCTTAGGATTCTCTCTGTCTTCCTCTCTCTGCCCCATCCCCTGCTTGCATGCACTCTCTCTCTCTAAGTAAATAAATAAAAACTTAAAAAAAAAGAAAGATACCTTTCACATAGAAGATGAATAAGAAGGAAAATGTAGAGAATGAGAATATATACAATATATATTTTTACAAAACACATGGTGCAGATATGTAAACCTACATATGCATGAGCACACATATAAGAAAAAAGACCCTGCCCTAGTTTATTTTCCTTAGGAGTCCTTTTCATTTCCCCACTCAAATCATACAAGAGGAGCCTACGCATCTACTTCCCTTCATCTGCTACCACCTATTTTCCTTCCAAAATTCTCCCCCGGAGGAGGGATATTTATTTCCTCCAACCACCTTTCAATTGCCACCTCTTTCTGTAGATATTTGACACTAGTCACTAAAGACAAACAAAGTAGCCAAGACTGGTTAAGTTACAAATTGATCCAAAATTTCAGTAAAAAGTACAAGCCAAAGTTGCCAATGTGGGTATGGCAGCATCCAGTTTCTCATGATTAATCTCCCTACTTATTTTTAAGGCTTTGGTGAATGTCTTCTCTGTATATACTTATATACTTCCAGGGGAAGACCCTCAAAGCCTCCTGTTCTTTGAATGAGCAATGGTTATCACAGTGCATTTTGCAGATGTCAATATACCTCCAAAAAGAATGGATTAGTTCCCATTCTCCTCTAAGAATCCAACTTCTATACCCCACCTAGAAATTGAACTGTTGGCCTCTTAGTCCTCTCACAGAGCTGTATGTCTATATGTCTCTGTGCATTAGTCTAGCATCGTAGTAACTTCTGTCTGGAGAAGACTTAGCTCCCCTGTCAGATTAAAAGAACCTTGTAAACAATCTTTGTGTCTGATTCATATCTATATCTTCCCATGTTTATCCAAATGCCCAACAGGTTGTAGCCATTCGGCAACTATCTGTTAACTGTGTGAACAGATAAATGTAGAAATGTCTCAGGAGAAACAACCTGGCAAGTGACTACAGGTGACAGAAAAAAAAAAAATGAACTCCATACAGTTTCAAAAGAAAGAAGTTACAAAGTGAGATTCTGACTCAAGATTAATGAAGATAAGAAAACTAAGGGGACAATGTTCAACAATGTTGATCTTTAGTGTGAGTTGGCTAACTTTTTTTTAAGTTTATTTATTTTGAGAGAGAGAGCATGAGCAAGAGAGGAGCAGAGACAGACAGGGAAAGAGAGACTCCCAAGCAGGCTCCCTGCTGTCAGCAAAGAGCCCAATGTGTGGCTCTATTTCTCAAACTGTGAGATCATGACCCTAGCCAAAACCAGGAGTTGGACACTTAACCAACTGAGCCACCCAGGTGCCCCTGGCTAACTTCTTCTGTAGGATTCATTAAGGATAGTATTTTTATTGGGTTATAGCTTGGTAGGCTGGGATGGGGGTAGGGGGTTGCTGTATCTGAAATCCCTTCCAACCTTTCTATTCCATGGTTCTAAAACTCCCTCCACCATATTCCCCTGGGAGCCTAGGTTTACTAGTTATGTTCCTATTAACAGAAAAGTAGAGGAATATATGTTCAGGCTACTTACCAGAGTAACTGCAGATGCTGAGGGTCACCAGCAAAAACACAGTTACCAGCTTCATGATAGGTTTTCTGCGATATTTACTTGGAGTTTAAAAATGAATTGCAAACGGCAGTGAATACACTGAGCTAGTGGCTCCACTTGCTGTGCAGTGTGACAGCTACTTTTTGCACATGCACATATTTATATACCACCCATGACCTAAATTTCAGTCACTACCACTTGACTCACCCCAAAGAAGAAGAGCACGAAGGTCATATTTCCTCACTAAACAAATTGGAGGTTTTTCCGCTTTTCCTCATGTTCCCATGAGAAACAAAGCCTTCACTTGAAGCATTCTCAAGGACCTCTCATAAAAGCCCTTCCTTGCCCAGAGATGCCAGCAGGAGCAGAGAGCTCTAAGAGTTCTTCTCTTGAAATAATATTGCAAAAAGGGGAAGTTTAATATTGAGATTAAATAAGGAGCGGATGTTCTGTTTTCCTCCAGCTTTCTATTCATTTAAAGTTGGCAGAGTCACATCACTTGATATGCTACCCAGCTGTGGAAGCAATCAGATGGTCCCATCAGCTGTGGTATATACAGACTCAGCTTCATTGCATTTAGTGCCATATTACTCTAGAATTTACCTCCACCCACCCCATCCCCACTCACACATCTACCATGGCAAGATCTCTTTTCTAGTATCTCACAGTTATTTTGAGAATCCCTAGGGTGTGCCTTCTTTGTGCTATCACATAGAATAATAGGCTCAGGATCTAAAAATCAAAATGCTTTTGGGCGTCTGGGTGGCTCAGTCCGTTAAGTGCCCACCTCTTGATTTTGGCTCAGGTCATGATCTCATGGTTAATGGGATTGAGCCCTGGGTTGGGCTCTGGCTAACCATGTGGGATCTACTTGGTATTTGTTCACTCACTCTCTCTCTCTCTCTCTCTTTCTCTGCCCCCACCCCCTGCTTGCACATGCTCTCTTTCTCTCAAAATAAACTTAAAAAATGAATAAAATAAATAAAAATCAAAATGCCTTTGTAAAAACCTAGGATTCAATATTTACTCTTGGTATAATCTTGGATTAGACTTTTTAAAATCTATAGTATCGGTCTCCTCACCTACGATGGGGGTGTGTGTGTGACCCTGAGGCAAAAAATCATTGCAAGACCTTGTCTACATAAATAACTTAGGATACCAAAACATGCATTTCAGAACCATTCTGGCAATCCAATTTCACACAATCACACAAAGGAAATACTGGGCCAGCCACAGGAGCAATCTGCCTGCAAGGCCGCACCCCTAGAATCAGGACTTGACCACGGGGCTCCAGGACATCCCTATTTGTAAGCACAAGCCCTGGAATTCCTTTAGCTTCTGGCGCTTCACATGCAAGAAAGAGGGTAAGAATGAACCTTGAAGGAGAAAAACAGGAATCAGGATGCAGGTAGATGCCAGTCCCAGGTCAAACAGCACTGCTGGTCTCAGTCATCCCCACCATGAAAGAAGGACACAGAACATTTTGAGGAAGATATGCCAAGGCATGAGCCCTAATAGTGCACCAGCCAGGAGTTGGAGCTCCAATTGAGGGTGTGGTAGTGTCAGGAAAATTTAGTAAAATTGTGCAGAGAATGTAACTGCAGCAAATCAGGATTAGTACTTAATAAGTGTCATCTGTTATTCATTCTTGTAAGGTACTGCATTGTAACTGCCATTTGTTTATTTTTCTGCTACTTTATAAACTGCGTGAAGGAGATCATGAATTACCACCATGCTAATTCTCTCCTACGACTTCTGCTGTGTCTGTCAGAGAGTGCTTCCATTTCTCCTGGGTATTAACACCTAGCCAGGGATATCGATGTGCCAAAACCCTCAGAGGGCCAAGGCTGTGTGGTAAAGTAGAAGTGAGTTGATGCCATCAGTTACTTTTATGTTGAGGGGTGGCTGGCTGACTCAGTCAAGATCGAGAGCATGCAACTCTTGATCCTGAGTTGTGAGTTCAAACCCCATGTTGGGCATGCAGCCTACTTAAAATTAAAAAATAAATTAAATAAATAAATATTTTTATGTTGTGGTATCTTTATGGGATACTAATCAGCGATGCCCTCATCTTTGCTTGTCATTTTCCAGGTTCCTTTCAGATCCTTTCCCTGCACATCCCCTCCTCTGCTCTGTCCTAGAGGAAGCTGAGTTCTCCAAACTGTGGTTTCCAGACTTGCTTGCCAAATGTGTCTGGTTAGGTCTAGCTTATGGAAGGCACTGGGAGAGGATTCCAAGGGAGAGAATGGGAGAACCCAGGGTATTTCTCCCTTTCTCTGCTTCAGGAAATATCTTGACCAGTGACTCCATCTTCTCTGTGGCTCCAGCTCCTTCCAGTAAGGCCCTGTGCTTGTGGTCCCACCCAAGTCAGGCTGACACACCACTGTTCCAGCTTCTATGGCATGGCCTTAGCCCTCAGTCCAAGCTCCTCATTCTCTGACTCAGTCAAGGAGACAGGAGTCAGTAGTAGCTTCAAGCATTTTGTAAGATCAGGATTGTCTCACCTCCCTGCTTCTTGCTTTAACTGCACTTCTAGCACCTTGTAAATTATCTTCCAAGTTAAATTCTTCCTATTTGATCACCTGGTATGGTTTTGATTTTCTGGCTGGAAGATAACTAATATAGCATTCTAAAATATTAGAGAGATTTCGCTGAACACAGATCTTTCAGTTTTTAAACAGTTTCTAAACAGAGGTGTTTGTCTCACAGGTATCAAGTGATAGATTCACGAAGGGCAAGACCAAGACTCCTCCAAGAGAAATAAAGCATCACACACACAAAGCTGCTTCTCTTTTCCAACCTCTAAGGCGTCTGATAGTGTCTTGAGCTTGTCTGCTGGCCCGACAGGGTGAGTTCTTCTCTAGGAAGGCCCGTGTGCTGGATTCTAATAGGCCTATCAAACAGCCTGCCAGACATGCAGTATTGGCTGAAACCTGGTAGTAGACATGGCTTGGACTAAAGGCTGGAACCTGCTCCATGCAAAACACACACACACACACACACACACACACACACACACACTCACAAACACCCACATTCTTACACATGCAAGAACACTCATCTGTGCCTGTGCACACATACACACACAACCAGCAAGTACTACTGTTTTCACTCACTCATTCAACAAACGTTTGCTGATCATCAACTGTGTGTCAGGAATTAGAACTGGAGCAGTAAACCAGACAAGCAAATTTCTCGCCTTCCGGGAAGTGACAATATGATAAACAGAGAATGAACAAGTAAGCAAAGAACAAATGATAAGAGGTAAGAAGCAAAGAGGATGCAGTGATAGGGAACAAGTAGACTGGGTTATAGTCAGAGTTGAAAAGAAACTTGGACTTGACTACTTCCATGCTTCTTAAGTTCTGAGCCACTGCAGTCATCATGTTTTTTTATTCCATATTTTTGATGCTTTGAGATCTTGGGGACTTGTTGACCTTGGAGGTATTGCCCTTCCCAGGCCTAGGTAATTCCTAGAGATAGCAAATGACACCTTTCATATCCAAACCAACCAACACAGGGCCCATCAGGCCAACTACCTCCTTTATGGAACTCTCATACTCTAGGCTACTACACCTCTGCCCTAATCACCCAAGGCCAGGTACGAAACAACCAGAGATAGTCCCTAATCCCCAGAGCCAACAGAAATTATTCAAACTAGCCAATCCTCAACCCGCTTACCCATCTTATCCATCCCTTCCCACAGAAACCGTAATAAAGGCTCTTGCCCCCTTTCCTCCCCCCAACCTTACCCCTTCACCCTCCTGACAGATCGGGTGCTTCCCTTGTGACCCCCGCCCCCCCCGCCCCATCATGTGGCCACAAGGATCTGAGTATAACGATCTATCTTTTTGATGGCAGTCATCTCCTGATCTGTTGGCCTGAAAAATAACAAAACCTATATTTTAAAACAGGAATCTAGGCTTTTCTTGTGCCTTTGTGATGCTACTGATACTGTCTTTCTTTGCAACATAATTATTTGAACTAATGTCTTCTTTCCCAGGACTACTTTGTAAACATCCTGATGGGGCTTGTCTTGTTCACGTCTGGATCCTAATGCAGAGCCTTACACACTTGATAATATTATTAGGGACCACTAATCAGTGCCAGGCACTACACTTTGCAAAAACTATCTACTTCATCCTCACAAAATCCTTGACCATAAGGGCTTTTATGCCACTTCACAAATGAGAAGTCTGAAGCCAGGAGCAAGAATTGATTGCCAAGATTACTTAGATAATAAAAAATGCAACCATCATTGAAGTCCTTTCTTTTCTGATTTGTATTCCTTTACTTTTAGACACTTAACTAATATTAATTTCCATTAAGCATTTGTAAAATAGATTACCTCATGAAGATGAATAAAAAGGAAATAAGTGCCAGTGTTTCTAAATTAATTTTGGATGTGCTTTTTTTTTTGTTTTTAATGTTCATTTTTGAGAGACAGAGACAGAGCATGAGCAGGGGAGGGGCAGAGAGAGAGGGAGACACAGAATCCAAAGCAGGCTCCAGGCTCTGAGCTGTCCGCACAGACCCAGATGCGTGGCTCGAACTCAAGAACCACGAGATCAAGACCTAAGCTGAAGTTGGACACTCAACCAACTGAGCCACCCTGGCACCCCTGGATGTGCTTTTTGAACGAATTTTTTGTGGAGACAAAATTTGTACTCAGGAGTGGAAATTCATTAGCCATTCAACAGTGATTTACTGACCATGTTTGGTATTTTGGCTCTGTGGTAGATGCTGGGAATACAGCAGGAGCAAAAGCAGGAATCACTCTTGCCTCATTTAAATTATATTAAAGAAAACTGTTAGAATCAAATCAGTTTTTTTTTCTCTGTAAGAGGAATGGCAGTTATAAAGAAGCCAACTGAATTTAGATATGAGATACTGATCAGGAAAAAGAAAAGAATCAACCTGAGATTTCATTCAACACTCTTCCTTCCAGCTGCAGAGGACACAGTCAGTCACCAGGAAATCACACTGAAAGTGTAGAAGTAGAGCTTGTTATTTTCCTTCTTCTCCTTGCTATGACTGGATGGTCAAAAGTAGCCTAAACTGAAGGCTATCTAAGAAGGGGAATCAGTCTTAAAATCTGTCTTTAAAAACACAACCACATAAAATAGAATTAGATGTCAGCCCAGGGAAGCCTGAGTGGCTCACTTGGTTAAGTGTCTGACTCATAATTTCGGCTCAGGTTATGTGTTTTGTGGGATTGACCCCCACATCGCTTGGGATTCTCTTTCTCCCTCTCTCTCTCTCTGCCCCTTCCCTGCTCATGCTGCTCTCGCTCTCTCTCTCTCAAAATAAATAAACTTAAAAAAATGTCACAACAGTATATCAACCTCATAAGGATTGGAGAAAAGCAAAAACTCTGTTCCTGGCTCCCTTCCATATTGACTAAATCCTATTCAGTGAAAATCAGGCCATTGTCATTTGAGGCTTTTAGTCCCTTTCTAGACACTACAGGGAACCCCAAATGGAACGTGAGCTGAGGATGATGGAACACAGGAAATAATGGGTAAACCAAGACCAACTTGAAGCAAAATGTGAGGAGCATTGGAAGGGGTGACAAGTGATTGGTCTAGGGTTGATTTTTCAATGGATTTCAGTGTTACCTAAATGCAAAGACATGAATAAACAGAGAAAATAAGAAATAAAGCTACAATTTGCAATGTTTTATGTTAGAAAACAGAGATGATTACGTGGGCTGAAAAGAAGGAAGTGTGGACAGTGTCTCACCTCTCCTTGTCTAGCAGTGTTTATTCACATTGTCTGACCATGGCAGATTTCAAACAAAAGTTTAGTTTGCAATCAAACAATGAGTTGGGTCACATGAGTTAGATGAGAAGATATGGCTGTAAAAGGCTAAATT
This sequence comes from Lynx rufus, assembly GCF_022079265.1. Classification (NCBI taxonomy): domain Eukaryota; kingdom Metazoa; phylum Chordata; class Mammalia; order Carnivora; family Felidae; genus Lynx; species Lynx rufus. Next base: position 123,177,102 of record NW_025814823.1, on the reverse strand, counting down.
CTGATAGCCTGAGTGAGACTAGTACTTGATCTAGCAAGATTTTTTTTTGAAGTATAACTGACATACAACTTATGCTTAACTTCACATGTACAACATAATGATTCAGTATTTGTATATACTGCAAAATGATTGGCACAATAAGTGTGGTTAACATCTGTCACCATACATAGTTACAGAAATTTTTCTTGTGATGAAAAATTTTAAGATGTGCTCTCTTTAAATTTAAATATGCAATAGAGTATTATTAACTATAGTGGCCATGCTGTACATTACCTGTGCATGACTTATTTTATAGCTGGAAGTTTGTGCCTTTTGACCCCTTTCACCCATTTTACCCACCTCCACCCCCCACCTCTGGCAACCACCAATCTGTCAATCTGTCCTCTGTATCTATGAGCTTGTTGTTGTTGTTCTTTTAAAGATTACACGTATAATTGAGATCATACAGACTTTGTCTTTCTCTAAGTTACTTCATTGACCATACTGCCCTCATAGTCCATCCATGTTGTTGCAAATGGCAAGATTTCCTCCTTTTTGTGGCTGAATAATATTCCATTATATATACACACTGTATTTTCTTTATCCATTCACCTATTGATGGGCACTTGACGTTGTTTTCATATCTTGGTTATTGTAAATAATGCTGCTATGAACATGGGGTTGTGTATATCTTTTTGAGTTAGTGTTTTCATTTTCTTCGAATAAATATCCAGAAGTGGAATTACTGGATCATATGGTGGTTTTATTTTCAATTTTTAAAGGAAACTCCATACTGTTTTACATAGTGGCTGCACCAATTTACATTCTCACCCACAGTACATGGGTGATCCCTTGTCTCCACATCCTCACCAACACTTCTTATTTCTTTTCTTTTTGATAGTAGCCATTCTAACAGGTATGAGTGATATGTCGTTGTGTTTTGGATTTGCATTTCTCTGATGACTAATGATGTTAAGCATCTTTTCACGTACTTGTTGGTCATCTGTATCTTCTTTGGAAGAATGTCTAATCAAATCCTGTGCCCATTTTTTAATTGGATTGTTTAGGGATTTTGCTATTATGTTGTATGATTCCTTTACATATTTTTGATATTAACCATTCAGTAGGTTGCCTCTTCATTTTGTTGTTGTTTTCCTTTGCTGTACATAAGCTTTTGAGTTTGATGCAGTCACACTTGTTTATTTTTGCTTTTGTTGTTTATCTGGCAAGATCTGATCAATAGTGAGAGATAGGAGTTCTTATACAGAAGGCAGTCTGGTCACAAGGTTTCTAAGCAGATTAGTATAAAGAGAGGCAGAAAGACCTTTCAGCAACGAGGACAACTCTGGGCTCAGATGAGCACATACTGCCAATCTATGGTATACTCCCACATTCACCGTTAATGTCACTGTCTTTTTAGGGAAACAGGGGAGCATTTGCTACATTTAGTTTCCAGCAAAAATGTCAAACAGAGAGGAGGGGAGATCTTCACAGAGGGGAGATCTTCAATGTCCAGCACACATTCTCCACACTGTGATCTTATCCTAAGTTGGCTTTCAACTGCTCTACCCTGGCAACCTTGCAGAGATCCACTCAGGCAAAGGGTCAAACTGTAGCTTATGTGAGTCTTGGGAACACCTGTGATTCTCTTGGAACCTGAACCTGAGAGGACGGGAGACCTGGACCAGCTACTGTGAGGTCATCTCCCCACCCCCCACCCTTCCACCTCCCCTGGAAGGCTGTCTTAAGACATTTCTCATTGCCTCCCAGGTTCTCTGAGACATGAGGCTTCCTGCCCTCCCCCTCTCAGAACAGAGCTGCAGAATGTAAAACCAAAACCTCTTTGCTGTAGTCTAGAATGGACACCTCAGCAAGAGGGTAGCCCACAACTCATGCTGCGGTCATCCAACCCCTTCTGGTCAGGTATCATCCTTTTCGCTGTATGGGACAAAGAAGACAGGAAGCTGGCACTTTTGGTTTGTCCTTCTCTTTGCTGTTTGTGTGTTAAACCACCTAATCTAAAAGGGCCTCCTGTCTTTTTAGCAGGTCAATCAATCAGGCTTAGCTCTGCCTTGTCTTCAATGTGTGTTCCTGACACCTTTCCAATAAACAGACAAACAGCACGTTCACCATGTGGGTGTGACTCAGGAACATGAAAAGTTCATGGTGCACTGTGCCAAGTTATAGGGCTTCACTCAGCGTCTCAGCTATAAATCATTTCCCTCTTTCCAAACATTTACACTCTGACTCTATTGACCAGCGGTACAGTTTGCAGGGGCATTTTTACTAAGGTGAGTGAGCCCCTGGCAAGACTTGTACAAATGGGCACAGTTGATGATGTTTGCTCAACAATGTCTCCACCTTCTCCAAATCTTTCCATTGTTTTGAATGATCTTTTGTTCCCTGAATGCCCTTATTCTTCCTTTAGTGATCAAGAGCACAGGTCCTAGAGCCAGCCTGTTTGGATTCATGTCCTAGCTCCTCCACTGGGGGAGTTACATTATCTCTCTGGGCCTCAGTTTTATCAAGTTATAAAATAAAGCTAACAAAATGACTTCTTATAGGATTGTTAAAAGGCGTAATGAGTTAATGTATGCAAAATGCTTACAAAAATTAGTACCTCAGCATGGGCAATCATCATCATCATCATCATCATCATCACCACCAACCTCTCCTCTTTTAGTTTTCCAGCTTCCTAACCGTCACCTCCAACACAGCAGCCACCAGGACCAACAACTTCATGAACCCTAGTCAATTACTTAATATTGAGTGATATTTGGGAAGTTTTATTTAAAATTTTCTCTTTAAGGAATTCCATATTTCTTTAGCTTGCTCTTAAGAATACAAGGAGGGAAATGGATAATCACTGTATCCACTAACCAAATAAGAGAGGATGTTTTGGTGTACAGTTTTAAATAAGAGACAATTTCATAGCTATAGAAAAGATTTGAGTACCAGTACAAAAATTTTTTTCAGGATCATTTGAGAGTAAATTGCCGATCTGATGTTCTATGACTTACAAACATTAGTGCATACAAGCAAAGACATTCTCCAACATGCCCATAATCAGGAATTTAACATTCATGCATTGCTACCATCTAAGACTTAGACCCAATTCAGATTTCATCAACTGTCTGAATAACGTCTTTTACAGCAAAGGATCCGGTTCAGAATCACGTATTACACTCAGTTAACAGGTCTTTTAGTCATCTTTGGTCCGGAAGACTTCCTCAGTCTCTCCTTAACTTTCATGACCTTGACATTTTTGAAGATTACAGGCCAACTTTTTTGTAGAATGTTGCTCAATTTGGGTTTGCCTGACATTTCCTCATGGCTAGGTTCAGGTTATAAAAGAAGCCAGGCTGAGTTCCCACTGGATACCATCAGTTGGCACAAGGTTTGTTCCCTTACTGATTTATGGTGTTCATCTCAACCTCTTGATTAAGGTGAAATCTGCCAGATTTCCCAACTATACTTTATTCCTGTTGTAATTAACAAGTGTTTTTGTGGGAAGGTACTTTGAAACTATGTAAATATACCATTCCTAATACAATTTTCAATTTATCATTTAAATATCAAAACTATGTTAAATGGATTATAATTCATTACTAATTTTTAAAATTTCTTTTCATGTTTTATTTTTGAGAGAGAGAAAGACAGAGTGCGAACGGGGGGAGGGGCAGAGAGAGACAGAGACACAGAATCCGAAGCAGGCTCCAGGCTCTGAGCTGTCAGCACAGAGCCCGACGTGGGTCTCAATCTCCCAAACTGTGAGATCATGACCTAAGCCAAAGTTGGATGCTTAACCGACTGAGCCACCCAAGTATCCCTCATTACTAATTTTTTTTAATGTTTATTTATTTATTTTTGAGAGAGAGAGAGAGAGGGTGTTTGTGCATAGGTGGGTAGGGAGAGTCAGAGAGCGAGGGAGAGAGAGAATCCCAAGCAGGCTCCACACCATCAGCTCAGAGCCTGACACAGGGCTAGAACCCACCAGCTGTGAGATCATGACCTGAGCCTAAACCAAGAGTCAGATGATTAACCAACTGAGCCACTCAGGTGCCCTAATTACTATAATATTTTATTTGATAACCAAATTGTCCCAAATTTTGAGCCCCTTTGAGCTGGCCTCTTTGCCTTGGGCTGTGTCCCCAAGATTTTTTGTGCACTGCCTTAGTTTCTGGTACTGCCAGATGTTCTAGTCTTATCATCAAAATCCTCTGCCCCCAGCCCTGAATAAACCCCTTCCCTAATGAATGACCCTTAGTCCTTAGTATAAGAGTAATATTGTGGGATCATCCATGTACTAGGTTGCTCATTTCAACTGGGGTGTCAAAGATTTGTTCTTATTCTGTGTTTATGACTCAGTTTACTAGATCCATCCATTTGTTGGAATAGAAAGAACTGACATGGGTCAGAGAAGTTTTAATCAAGCCCAGTCTCTCTCATTTAATTCCTGTGGCAAATCATTTCACCTTTCTGAATCTCAGCTTATTAATCTATAAAGAAGGGTCACCAATGGGGCACCTGGGTGGCTCAGTCAGTTAAGTGTCCGACTTCAGCTCTGGTCGTGATCTTGCGGTTCGTGGGCTTGAGCCCTACATCGGGCTTTGTGCTGACAGCTCAGAGCCTGGAGCCTGCTTCAGATTCTGTGTCCCCCTCTCTCTCTGCCCCACCCCTGCTTGTGCTCTGTCTCTCTCTGTCTTTCAAAAATGAATAAACATTTAAAAAAATTTCTTTTTAAAAGGGTCACTAATGCTTACCATATAGAGTTGTTTGGATTAATTTAGATGGTATATGTTCAGGCCCTTGGTTCACAGTTAGGTATTACAATAATAAAAATCGTATCATTCATTCCATCTAGTCTAGAAAAAGAATTCAGGTTCTGTCAATTGAGCATCTGACTGTTGATTTCAGCTTGAGTCAGGATTCCAGGGTCGTGGAATCAAGCCCAGCATTGGACTCTGCACTGAGCATGAAGCCTGCTTGGGTTTCTCACTCTCTCTCCCTCTGCCTGTCTTCCCTTTTGCGCACGCACACAAACACACACACACACACACACACACTCTCTCTCTCTCTCTCTCCCTCTCACTCTTTCTCTAACTCTCTCAAATGAAAAAAAAAAAAAATAGAAAAAGAATTCAGGACTCAGTTCTTGATTGCCAGAATAGGGAACTGAGAAATAAGACATCAGTTCAATAGTCTTTCTTTTTAAGTCAACAGGAGCAAAAGGTGTTCTGGATCTCCTAATCGTTTTAAACTCCACAGGTTATGAAAACATAGATATAAACATCTACTAGAATTAAACAAATGTGATCAAAATTAAAGAAGAAAAAAGCTCATTTTATTGATGGTTGTTATTCACAGGCAACATATTTAAATCTGAATTCAACACTTTGAAGCCATTTGCAAAATCTTAGCAGTTATTTCAGGCAGCACAACAAATTACTCCAAAACGTAGTGGCTTGAAACAATCCTAATTTATTATTTCTCATGATTCTTGGAAATGACTCTGTTCTTCTGCTTCATTGATGTTTATTGGGACATGGGGTGGTGGGTATGCAAACCCTGGCATTTGTGCTTGGTTTTGCCTAGGAGATCAGCAAGAGCTGTCCACAAGAAGTCTCATTGTCCATAAGTTCAAGAATGTGCATTCCAGGGGCGCCTGGTGGCTCAGTCAGTTAAACGTCTGACTTCGTTTCAGGTCATGATCTCATGGTTCGTGAGTTCGAGCACTGCGTCAGGCTCTGTGCTGACAGCTTGGAGCCTGGAGCCTGTTTTGGATTCTGTGTCTCCATCTCTCTCTTCCCCTCCCCTACTCTCTCTCTCTCTCTCAAATAAATAAACATTAAAAAAATTGTTTTTAAAAAGTGCATCCCAAAACATGAAATTTGAAACTGTAGATGTCTTAATGTCTTAGCCTCAACAAATACACAGCATCTCTTATGCTACATTTCATGTTTATAATCAAGCCATAGGATGAGTCTAGATCTGAGGAGACAGGAAATAGACTCTACTTGGTGGAAGTTATTACAAAAAATACGTGGCCATATTTAATCCACAATAAACCCATAATAAGAAGGGTGTCAAAGGCTTTCAAAGGATCATATGAGAGACAGTTCATGAATGTTGGAACATCAGCCTTGAGATAAGATGAATCAAGGAGACCTTACAATATTATTCAAATACTTGGAGGGTTACATACTGAAAGAATAGACTTGGATACACAATAAAATTTTAAGAGTTCTTTTGAAATGCATTCTTTACAAGAATGTACAGTTTAGTGATTCAGTACTGAAACCAACAAACAGTGGTTGGCTAATGACTGTAGAAAAGTTCATATATTAGGTGACAAGATGGATTACATCACCTTCATTACTTTTCCCAATTCTATGATCGTGATTCCAACAGCTTCCTTAACCTGAAGCTTAATTTAAGAAGAAACCCTTTAGAAATTAGTGAAGCTTTGGGTCACCAGGGTGGCTCAGTCAGTTGAGCCTATGACTTTGGCTCAGGTCATGATGTCAAGGGTCATGAGTTCGAGCCCCATGTTGGGCTCGCTGCTGTCAGTGCAGAGCCTGCTTTGGATCCTCTGTCTCCCTCTCTTTCTGCCTCTCCCCCACTCATGCTCTCTATATCAAAAATAAATAAAACATAAAAAAAAAATTATGCTTCTCACCTGCCATTTCTAGGACTCTGCCACAAACAGAATTCCTCAGCGCAATAAATGCTGATGCACAAATGACTTTTTCCTCTGGGTCCCAATATTTTTAAGATTTTCGATACAAGATAAATGAAGATATAATAATTTAAGTCAAAAGCAAAGCCAGTTTGAAAGCTCAGCACCAATTTAAATACTTAAAATATTTCTCTTCTGAAATATTTAAAATAGTTTGTACTGTCTTACCAGTACTTTAAAGAGTGACACTATCATAGGTCCTGAGAGCTGGGGACCTTCAGGTTGACAAGCTGAATTAGATTAGGTCCGACATGTTTCCCTGGTCTGGAAGTCCCATAACTACATTTTATTTCTTCCAGGGCAGAATGAAAGGAAATACTATGGGAAACCATGGGGTTTGTGAAATTTTCAATGAATCATTTTTAAAATGGTTCACCAGTGTCCTCTTGTGGCCAGGTCAGAGATGGCGGTACGCTTGGTCTACAAAACAAAGCAAAGCAAGCAACAGACAATAGCTTAGTGAATATCTTTGTGCTAGGCAGGCCTGCTGGAGGAAAATAAGCAATTGCTAAGTTAAACAAGGGAAGGAAGGGCTTATTGGTTTTGTGTTTTGTTCTACTTCTCACATGATAAGCCAGCTAAAAGAAAAACTCTCAAATGTAGGAGAAGGTGTGGAAACCATTACAATGGGTTTGGGTGTGTATGTGGGTGTGTGTATCTGGGGGAGAGGGTGTGCATGGAGTGATGGCAGAGTAATCAAATTGACTAAGGTACCTGGAAGCCCTGGAAGCCTCTAATCCTGAGATTTTTACGGCATCCCTAAGTACTTAGCAGTGTAGAGGGAGACCTTCAAGATCTGTCCTGCCAGAACCTTGATAAACAACAGACTTCTGGCTGAACACAGGCTGCATAGACATTAAGTCCTCTCGGCATTCCTTAGCATGGATGCCAGATCCAGGGTTTTCAAGACATTATCATCAACAATAGCAGAAAGCATTTAGAAGGGATAGAGCCGTTTTTGGTTCCAGCGTAAGAATCTTAAGTTGACACTCTGTCCTAACAAGTAAAAAGCTGAAAAATCAACAACTCTTCTCAGATCCGTAAGACAAACTGATGCTGCAAGACTGGAGAGACAACGAGGAAATTACAGGGAATCACGGCTTACCAGGGCAGAGACTAGTGAGTGGAAACTGCCATGGGAACCAGTGCCAGGGCAGGAAAACCTGAGCTGTAACTGGTGAACAGCTGGAAGCTCAATGCGGACATTCTGAGTGTTAGAACTCCAGGGGACCCCATAATATTTTAACATTCACTTCCAGGTGTTTGACAAGATTGCCATAGTAGGTATCAGAAAAATCCCAGGGCGCCTGGGTGGCTCAGTTGAGCATTGGACTCTTGATTTCAGCTCAAGTCATGATCCCAGGATTGTGGGATACAGCCCCACATTGGACTCTGCGCTGACTGTAGAACCTGCATGAGATTCTCTCTCTTCCCCACCCTTGTTCTCCATCTGTCTTTCTCTATAAAATAATAAAATTTAAAACTTAAAAAAAAAAAAATCCCTTGAGCTTCCAGCAGAGGAAAGGAGAAAAGGGACCATTTTAAACTAAGCCAAGCATTCTGTTCTTAACAAGGTATGCCCTTAGGGGAAACTGTTTAACCAGAGCCTAAACAGCTATTATCCCAACCTAACTAATGTGGGTGGGGAAGAGAAATACCCAACTATAGGCTACCCTAGCCATGCTGTGCCCTCTAGATGGGGAGAACAAAAACTAAGAAACACTTGTGAAGTTCATAGTCCAGAGGCATAGGCTCACTAGGACTGAGACCTGATCGTAGGGCAAGGAACACTTTCCATTCCTGACACTTCATCATCACATTACTAAAGTCCTATTTACAACAGTTCCTTTGACCCAGTACATCATATTCAGGTATTAAAAAAATTATAAGGCATTCAAAGTCAAAAAACATAATATGAAGAGACGGCAAAAGTATCAGAACCAGACATGGCAGGGATGTTGGAATTATCAGACCAGGAATTTAAAACAGGTATGAATAATATGCTCAGGGCTCTAAGAGATAACGTAGATCGCATGCAAGAAGGGCAATGCAAGCAGAGAGATGGAAATCCTAAGACAGAACCAAAAAGAAATGCTAGAGATAAAAACAAGCAAACAAACAAACAAACAAAAACACACTGTAACAGAAATGAAGAATGCGTTTGATGGGCTTATGAGTAGACTGGACATAGCTTAGGAAAGGCATTCTGAACTAGTGGATATATTACGACAATCTCTGAACACTGGAAAGAAAGAGAGCTAAAATTGAAAAAAAAAACCCCAGAATATCCAAGGACTTTGGAACAACTACAAAAGGTATAATGAACATGTAATAGGGTAACAAAAGGAGAGGAAAGAGAACGGAACAGACGAAATATTTGAAACAATGACTGTGAATGTCCCCAAATTAATGTCATACACCAAACAACAGATCTGGAAAGGTCAGACGACACCAAGCAGGATGAAGGCCAAAAAACCCTACACCTAGGTGTAATATTCTCCAATTAAAGAAAACCAAGGGTAAAGAAAAAATCCTGAAAGAAGCCAGGGTTCAGGGGAGGAAACCCACCTTACCTATAGAGAAACAAAGATAAAAATTACACCTGACTCCACCTCAGAAAATCACGCAGGCAAGGAGAGGAGAGAAATATTTAAAGTGTTCAGAGAAAAATTCCACCAACCTAGAAGTCTGTACCATGGGAAATTATCCTACATGAATGGAAGAAAAATAAAGACTTTTTTCAGATAAACAAAAACTGGGAAAATCTGTTGCCAGTAGACCTGCCTTATAAAAAGTATTTTCAAATAGTACTTTAGAGAGAAGGAACATAATATAGGTCAGAAAACTGGATCTACGTAAAGTAAGGAAGAGTACCAGAGAAGGAATAAGTGGAGGTAAAATAAAAACTTTTATTATTTTTAAATGTTTAAAAAATTGTTTTAATGTTTATTTTTGAGAGGAGAGAGAGAATGTGCACAAGCAGGGGAGGGGCAGAGAGAGAGGTGGACAGAGGATCTGAAGCAGGCTCTGCACTGACAGCAGAGAGCCAGATGTGGGGGATCTGAACTCACAAACCATGAAATCACGACCTGAGCTGAAATCAAAGTTGGACACTTAACCAACTGAGCCACCCAAGTGCCCCTTATTATTTTTATTCTTAGCTATCTAACAAATAACAGTTAAAAATAGTAAGAGCCACCATGTATTTGATTATGCATACTCATGTATAATATATAATATAATATATTATATATAATTCGAATTATATAATATATAAAATATAAATATAATATATAATTATAAAATATAATTATAATTAATAGTATATGTAATTATATATATAATTATATAATTTGATATATAACATATAAAATATAACTATACTATATACTTACATGCTTATATATGAGTGGAATGAAGTACAGCAATGATACAAGGAACAGAAAGGAATTAGCATCATTTTATTTATTTTAAGGTATTCATACTACCCATGAAGTGGCATAGTGTCATTTGAAAGTGAACTTAGATTAGTCTTATATGTATATTGCAAACTCTAGGATGACCACTAAAAAAAGTTAAAAAGTATAACGGATATGCTAAGATATGAGAGAAAATGGAATCAAATAAAACGTTCAGTTAAAACCCCAAAAGGCAAGAAAAGAGTGGAAGACAAAAGTAGGAGCAAAGAAGAAGACCAACCAATAGAAAATAGTAATGAACATGGTAGATTTTTTTTTTAAGTTTATTTATTTTTGAGAGAGAAAGAGAGAGAACACTGTGGTTAGTTGCCATTGTAAAGATCATAATATTATTCATTCAATTTAGTTTAATCAGAGCCTAGTTCCATGTAGTCAGAGCACTAAGGAAACACATAGAAAGGACTCTAAACCCATGTGTGGGAAGTTGGGGGTAAGTGAAAGATGGCTTCCCAGAAGAAGTGAAATCTAAACTGAGATGCAAGTGAACTGGTTCCTAAGCAAGGTGCGAATCATAAATGATCAGTGATGCATTTTACCATAACTGCAAAAAGGGGTCAATAAAAACGTTTAATCAAGAGAGTTACATGATCATTCTGCTTCCAAGGAAAGAACAGATCAGAGGATTAAAAACTGGCAGGAGAGAAATAGCTGATTCTAGAGCTGAGCCAGGGGAAATACAAGATGACTCACAAGCATCTTAGAGCACCTGAAATTAAGGAACTCATCAAAAACAAAAAAAATAAAAATAAGAGCATGCCACATGGCTATTGGGGCTGAACTCACTCTCCCTGGCAAAAGCTGGAACAATTTGACAAAAAAATAAAATAAAATGTAGTATTGAATTATAGCCAAAATAAACAATATCCATGAGACTTTGTGTGTGTGTGTATATTTGTACATAGAAATTTGTATTTATATATTTATATATTTGTATTTCTATATTTGTATTTATTTATTTATATTTGTGTTTATATATATATAAATTTGTATTTACATATTTATATTTATATGTATTTGTATTCGTATTTATATATATTATGTATTTATATATTTATATTTATACATATATAAGTTATTGGATACATGAATAAATAAATACAGGAAAACAGATCATTCTTACTTACAGAGGAATTCATAACAATTTACATAGATTCTTGTGGGGAATAGCTTAGGAATTCCCTGAACCTGCACTGATGGGTTAACAAGGCATAAAGAATTAGAAAGCCATAGGATGAATACACCCAGATTTGGGCAAACAAGATTAGGTAAATGGGGCAAAGGTCCCCAGTATAGGACAAAGGTAAAGGACAACAACAGAAAGCTGCTTTCACAGGAAAAGAAGGACCAAATTAGGTAAAAGGTAAATAGGGCTACAGACCTCAGTGGGGCAAAGTTGCCCAGAGCAGAGCTAATTAGCAAAAGAAAGATGCCTTGTTGACCCTGAGGTAGCTTGCTCTTTCTTGTCCCCTAGGCCAGTTTAAGTAAACAGAGGTGGGGCCTCATATTTGCTGTCAACAACCTTCCACCCAACACCAGAATCTTGTTTTATATTGACCCAAACCCCTAACACCACATTATCTCCAAAACCCCCTTTTCCTCAAGCCCATGAGTTAATGTTCACAGTTTCACTGTCTCTCTATGCACACCCATTGCACTTGTAGGCCTTCTGATCCTAATAAAAATGGAGTAACGACCCTTACTCAGGACTCTTGTCTTCTCCCGGACATTAGCCTCTCTCACATTTTCAATCTTGCAACATGCTCTCTTGGTGGACAAGAGAGAACTCCAAACCCACAGTCTACGACAAATTCTTCACTCTCAAGGAGATACAAATAAACTACCTTTCTTCCCAATGTGGGCCACATTTACTGACTTTGTTCCAAATAACAGACTATGAAAAGAGGTAAAAGATAACTCTACAGTTGAAGAAAGTGGCAAGCACTACCTGAACCAATAAACACATTTAACACCAATATGGCAAGTCATGTCAATAGCATGCACTCATGGTATATGGCGAGAAGGGTTTCTCCTTTCTGTGATGCTCTCCCCCCAAAATCCTTAGCTCCAGTCTAACCATGAGAAGATACTGAAAAAAAAAATTGAGGGATATCCTGGCTAGTGTTCCACAAAACTTGTCCAAGAATAAGCAAAGTATATTAATAAAGAATATCTGAGCAACTGTCATGGACCAGAGGAGACTAAGGAAGCATTTCATACTTAACAATACTAAATTTAATACAGTATCTTGGATTAGATCCTAGGAAAGGAAAAGAACATTAGTGGAAAAAGTAGGGAAATCTGAAAACACTCTGAGGTTTAGTTAATGGTAATGTGTCAATGTTGCTTCCTTAGTTATGACAAATGTACCAAGGTAATATAAAATGTTAATGGGGAAAACTGGGTTTTGTAGAAATTAGTATTTCTATAAATCTAAAACTATCCCCAAATAAAAAGTTTGCTTAAAAAATTGAAAGATGTAGGGGCATCTGGGTGGCTCAGTCGGTTAAGTGTCCGACTTCGGCTCTAGTCATGATCTGGCAGTTCGTGGGCTCGAGCCCCGCATCAGGCTCTGTGCTGACACTCAGAGCCTGGACCCTGCTTCGGATTCTGTGTCTCCTTCTCTCTCTGTTCCTCCCCTGCTCATGCTCTCTCAAAAATAAATAAAGATTTAAAAAAATGTTAAAAAAAATAGAAAGATGTAGTGAGAGCAGTTAAAAAAATTGTTTCAAGAAGTAAATAATGGTCTGAATCAGGGAAGTAGAGAGACACTATATGAGAACAAAGTCAACATATTGAAAGTAGACTCAACATGATATAGTGACTGTGGTAGGAGACAAAGGAAACTGGTGAGGTATAGAGAGGGGACAGAGAATACATGGTTGGTGAATGGCCAAACCAACTCATAAATCCAGGTCCTCTGCTTCTTTATGACCTTTAGAGGCACAGTATAGCACATAGGAGAGCCCATCTGAAAGAATATAGGGAAGTAATTTTGACATGAGGCAGACTGGTGGAATAGGAAGAGAAATACGATGTGGATAAAAGATGAACTAAGAGGGGCGCCTGGGTGGCGCAGTCGGTTAAGCGTCCGACTTCAGCCAGGTCGCGATCTCGCGGTCCGTGAGTTCGAGCCCCGCGTCAGGCTCTGGGCTGATGGCTCAGAGCCTGGAGCCTGTTTCCGATTCTGTGTCTCCCTCTCTCTCTGCCCCTCCCCTGTTCATGCTCTGTCTCTCTCTGTCCCAAAAATGAATAAACGTTGAAAAAAAAATATTAAAAAAAAAATTAAAAAAAAATTTAAAAAAAAGATGAACTAAGAAAACTGGTGGTTGGTTAGATCTAGGGCCATGGAAAAGTAGCAACCAAAGATGGCTTTAAGCTTAAGATCTGAAATTAGGATGATGCTCTAGAGAGAACAGAAGTCTGGAAAAGGAGGATTGACCAAGAGATAATTCAGATTTCTCTTATAAAGTTATGTTTGAAATGATTTCAGGGCATCAGTGGAAATGCCCCATCATACAGTAAAACCAGGTAGAGTCTGGTGACATATACTACTGTGTATCTAGAGATGTGAGAAAAACTAACAAAAGGTCATTAGAATTGGCAAGAATGAATTCATTAATAAAATGTGAGAGGTTAGTTTAAGAGCAGTAGGGCCAGAAATCAGAATCCATTCCAATTATTTTAATTTTCTTGACATCCTCTTCCTCTTGCTATGGTTGTTCCATACCCATCCTATTTCCTTATTTGAAATGTGGTTAGTTAAATAGTGATCTTTTGTGCCCAAATATAGACTTTTACCTCTAGCTATAAACTTTTCTTTTGTTTCAGTATGTCACAAAAACATTTTATTTTCTTTCAGTAAACATTTACATACGTCAACTGGAAGGCTTCCTTCTCTCCTGTTCGAGCTTAAAATCAATCATTCTTAGAGAGGAATCAGTGCCAGTCTGGGAGAAGGCAAAGCTGCTGGAAAGTGAGACTCAAGGCTGTATCAACAACGAAGCAAGGATGGGAAGTGTTCACAACTGTTCTGGCTCTAATGGAGGTGGTCTCCAACACTGATGGCTTACCCCATTAAAAAAAAAAAAAATTATGTTCATTTTTTTTGAGGTAGGGGTGGGGACAGAGAGAGAGGGAGACAGAATCCGAAGGAGGTCCCGGGTTCCAAGCTGTCAGCACAGAGTCTGATGTGGGGCTTGAACTCACAAGCTGTGAGATCATGACCTGAGCCGAAGTTGGACGTTTAACCAACTGAACACCCAGGCACCCCATGGCTTACCTCTTAAAAAAAAAAAAATCTTGGGGCGCCTGGGTGGCGCAGTCGGTAAAGCGTCCGACTTCAGCCAGGTCACGATCTCGCGGTCCGTGAGTTCGAGCCCCGCGTCAGGCTCTGGGCTGATGGCTCGGAGCCTGGAGCCTGTTTCCAATTCTGTGTCTCCCTCTCTCTCTGCCCCTTCCCCGTTCATGCTCTGTCTCTCTCTGTCCCAAAAATAAATAAAAAAAAACGTTGAAAAAAAAATTAAAAAAAAAAAATCTTAATATAAGAGCAGTTTGGAAGTTTCCTGTAAATTAAATATACAATATAGAAATATTTTACCAATAAGAGAAAGGAGAAAGGGCAGGGAGTAGATCCTAAGTTTAACATGAGCTGAAGTAGGGGAGGAGTAGTAATAATAGCCATGTATTAAGCCTTTAGTGCCATGGTCTGAGCTCTGAGGTTGACATGCACTATCCTCTTTATTCCTGGTGACAAGCCCATTAAGTAGACATAGTTCCACAGTCCCTATTTCATCAGTCCAACCCCAGAGAGTTCTGACAATCACAAGTCTTTGTTATGTTTATTTTGTAACTCATTTGACAGCAAAACCTATCAAGAGATGACTTAAGACTATTTATTTATATTTTTTGCCACAGAATTACTAGTGTGTTTGATGAGAGGGTGCTACCCTAGACATCACTGAGCTTTCTGTAATAAACACTATGTATATCATGACTTTTAAAAATTTAAAACAATATATATGAATTCCAAAACTCATCAGCACCAGGGATTTTAGAGAAAAGACTGAAAACAAGGGTCATAAATGTGAAGTTTCACTCAAAGTCACACAGGCAGATTTCAAATTAGGTCTGTTGTTCTCCAAAGACTGGGCTTTCAATCATTATGTAATGTGTTGGACATGTTATTAACTTAACAGCTGGCACCAGAATTTACCCTAGAGAAAGAACCGTCTTTGGTGGGGAAAGACCCTGAAAAAAATGCTGGGTGTGGTATCAAGGACCTAAATGTCACTGGGTTCTGCTTTAGACAAGGAAATATACTGATTATTTTATTCTTGAGTGGAAGGGGTAGGAGAAGGAGTAACCAAACACTTGTGGTTTGGCTTCTGTTTGGGGAGAAATGACTAAGAAAGACTCCAAGTAAGAGTGGTTCTAAAGGCTGAAGATTCTAAAGGTTCTAAGGTGTGGTTTTATAGTATTCTGTTGTCTGGTATATGTAATCCCTTCTCCCATTTCTTTGTAAACTTATTAAAGTCTACTATGCCCATGAACAGCTAAGAGTGAATGGATTTTTCCCATTTTATCAGGTACCTTTAGATTGAATAGTGTACTTGACTGTGGAGATGGGAAAAAAAAAAGGTTATAACCTCTAATAGTTTAGTAGGAGAGAGATTTAAACAAAAAAATAGAATGCCCAATGTAACACTCTCTAATAGAAGCATACATAAATTCAGGGTTTTCAGGGAAAAAGGACCATTATTCTAGCTGTGGATCCACAAGTACAGCCAAGGCAGGAAAGACCTTCACAGGAACTCAAAAGTGCTTTTTTAATAACTATTAGGAAATACATTACTAGGATTTCTAATGCTAGAAGAAATTTCCCTCGTGAACTCCACAGTTGCTTTTGATATTTCTTACTAGTCCTGTATTCAAAGATACGATCTTCTCAAGCTGTTTTCTTCCTTTATTGCCCCAACAGTGAATACTTACCACCTGTCTTTTATGTGTTGAATATGGAAGGCTGTAAGGAGGGTGACATTATTATCTTGCCATTCTGATAAATTAAGGGAACTCACAATTTTGAGTCTCAGAAAAAAAAGTATTTAGGATGAGCCTGATTGTTGTCTTAATAAAC
Organism: Lynx rufus; assembly: GCF_022079265.1. Classification (NCBI taxonomy): domain Eukaryota; kingdom Metazoa; phylum Chordata; class Mammalia; order Carnivora; family Felidae; genus Lynx; species Lynx rufus. The sequence continues at coordinate 123,160,772 of NW_025814823.1, read as the reverse complement.
CTTTATTTGAAGTACATAATTTCCCATCTTAAAACCCTATGTCCACTTTCAGCAATGACCTTTACATCTCACTCTCTTCAGAGTAAAACTTCTTAAAATAAACATTGTTCCCTTTGTCTACATTTTCTCCCATTCTCTTCACTTTCCAACACAGTTTATTATTTATTTATTTATTTATTTATTTATATCCAAGTTAGTTATCAAATACTGTAATAATGATTTCAGGAGTAAAATTTAGTGATTCATCACTGACATGTAATACCCAATGCTCATCCCAACAAGTGTCCTCCCTAATGCCTCTTGCCCATTTAACCCATCAGTTATTTTCAATAAATGAAAATGAGTTTATTATCCACAAATTCACGTTAAAAAAAAATTGAATGTTGGGACCTACTTACATCAGTCACAAAAATTAATTACAATGGATTGTAGAGCTTCTAGGATTATATAGAATATTGTCACAATCCTGGGGCGGGCAAATTTTTCTTAAATAGGATACAAAACACTAACAACAAAGGTAAAGGTTGCTAAACTGGACTCAATTAAAATTAAGAACCTTTGTACATCAAAAGATATTTTTTTTAAAATATTTATTTAAAAATTTTTTTTTAATTTTTAAATTTATTTTTGAAGGAGAGAGAGAGAGAGAGAGACAGATCATGAGCAGAGGAGCAGCAGAGAGAGAGAGGGAGACACAGAATTTGTAGCAGGCTCCAGGCTCTGGGCTCTCAGCACAGAACCCAATGTGGGGGTCGAACTCACAAACCATGAGATCATGATCTGAGCCGAAGTCAGATGCCTAACCGACTGAGCCACTCAGGCACCCCAATATTTATTTATTTTTAGAGAGAGAGAACGAGTGGGGTAGGGACAGAGAGAGAGAGACAGAGAAAGAGAATCCCAAGTAGGCTCTGCGCTGTGAGCACGGAGCCCGACATGGGGCTTGATCTCCCCAAACATGAAATCATGACCTGAGCCAAAAACAAGAGTCATGCTTAATGGACTGAGCCACACAGGTGCCCCAAAAGATATTATTAAGAGAGTGAAAATGTAACCTACTCAGCAGAAGTTCATTATAACACATGTATGTAAGGAAATTGAAGCCCACAGAATACAGAGACCTTGCAAAAACTTCAGATTTTCAGTAGCTACCTTAAATTAGGAACCCAGGCCTCCTGAAGTATAAGCCTCTGCTCTAAATAGGTCATTAAGCTCAAATTGCTATAATTACTGTTTCAGAGTGTGAAGTGGTGTGTCATAAAGAAGTGCATTAGGAAGAATTAATAAGAGATTTGAAGTCACATATCAGAAACACACACACACACACATAAAATGTACATCTGTGTATATATACATGTATATCTGTATATGTGTATCTGTGTGCACTTGACTATTTTAAAAATTTTTAATCAGTATTTGATCTCTGTGACCAGGGAACATAACAACTGAAAGCTCTGTGCCTCAATCTCAATTTCCTTACTTGTAAAACAGAGATAATAATGCTATAGGGATTCAAAATGATGGAAATAAAGCACCATGGTGCCTGGCATAGAAACTTTTGAAAATTTTCAGCAGTAATGGTTATAATTAAGACAAGCCATGAAGTTCCATGAATACTGAAAAATAAGATGGAAGAGTTAAGATGCAGTTAAGTCAGAGGTCTTCACACATCAGGCTAAATTCATGAGACTCCATGTCACTAGTTTCTGTTACCAGTTAAACCTTGGGCACAGGATGTGAAAATCAGCAGGTGCCAAGCAACATCCCCATTCCAGCAAGTATTATCAGCACCCACTAAACAGTTCTCTTAAACTTTTTCTTTATTCAGGTGAATAATTAGTCCTTGAAACAGAGGGAAGTAGTTCATAGTATGTTTGCTGAGTTCCCGAAGACATGCACACATAAATATGTGCACAGAGAGGAAAAGGAGACAGACGGAGAGATTTACACAAGGTTAGGCCATGTAAACACACTAAATACAACCAATAGCCTAGCAGAGTAGCAGAGTTATTTTAGCCAATGCCCATCTTAGGGCAAACAATATTTATTCTGTCCAGACAGTGATCATATAAAGCCTCAACATATTATCCATTTTTTCCAATCTGTGGAAGGAAGAGTCAGGTTATTACCAGCTAGCAATGATTGTTCCAGGGGAAATGGAGCATAAAGCTTTTGCACAGTATTTATTGCTTTTCTACGTTTATTCTCACACTAAATGAATATATTATGATATGCGTTTTTTAGTTGAAGATTTACCCAGAGTCACATCACAGTTGAAATGGCAGATTTCTAACTGGAACCAGGTCTGTCTCTTCATGACCTCTTCAATCTATGGCCTCCCAAGAGCCCCTTCTCATCACAATGTTAGGACCAGCCTCTAACTAGAATTTTATCCTACCTTTTTTTTTTTTTTAATTTTTTTTTGTAACGTTTTATTCATTTTTGAGACAGAGAGAGACAACATGAACAGGGGAGGATCAGAGAGAGAGGGAGACAAAGAATCTGAAACAGGCTCCAGGCTCTGAGCTGTCAGCACAGAGCCCAACGCGGGGCTTGAACTCATGGACCATGAGATCATGACCTGAGCCAAAGTCGGACACTCAACCGACTGAGCCACCCAGGCACCCCAATTTTATCCTACTTTTATAGCACTTAAGAAAAGAAGATTGTAAGGCAGCATAGTTACTGTCGTTAATAGTTTTTCAAAATGCAAGTCAGGGTCAGTGAACTATGAGATAGAACAGAATAAAAGGCATGTAGAGTCATCATATTGAATAAGGCTACGCTTTGTTTCTTAACAATTTTGTCTACACATATGTATGCATACACTAGGCTATACCACAAAATTTCTATTTTTGCTTTGGGTACACAGTCAAAATGTTTAAAAATCAATGTTTGGTAGAAAGAGCCCAGGATTTGGCATAATACAGGTCTTAATCTGAATGCTATTACTGCTGGTATTATTACCTAAAGAGTTTCTCCAACGAGATCCCAGACAGTTCCCTTTTCCTCAGATTGCTTATGAAGTCAAAGAAAAATTCCTTCCCTCGAATATTAACTCCCTTTACAGTTGCTATTAGTACCTTCTTAACATCAACCAAGCTGCTATTTAAATTATGATTTGAGATGAAAAGAAAAAAATTTTTACTCATTCAAACTGTATCTATCAGTGCTCGGCCTAAACTCCATAAAGGCAGAAGCCAAAATCTATTTCCCTAGCAGTCAGGCCAGAGCTTTTAAATAGTAGGAACTCAATGGGTATTTGAATTATAACAATGGTTGAATGCATAAAAGATGGAATGAACCAATAAATGAGTACTCTGTGGCAGGCACTAGAGACACAGAAATGAACAAGGCATAGGGGCGCTTGAGTGGTTCAGTTGGTTAGACATTAGACTTTGACTCAGGTCATGATCTTACGGTTGGTGAGTTCGAGCCCTACATTGGGCTCTGTGCTGACAGCTCAGAGTCTGGAGCCTGCTTCGGATTCTGTCTCCTCTCTCTCTGTCCCTCCCCCGCTCGTACTATCTCTCTCTCTCTCAAAAATAATAAATAAACATTTTAAAAAATGTCTAAGAAACAAACAAGGCATAGATCTGGGTCTTCAAGGAAATAAGTATAAATATCTATTACTTTATTCATGTTTTCAGCAAATATTTATTCAGAACCTTCTATTTTCCAGGCACTTTGCTAGGTACTGCAGCTACCAAGCAACCATATTTGCTCCTTAAAGGGGAACAGATAGTACATAATAATCATACAAACAGCTACAGAATGAAATTTAAGTGTTATGCAGGATATCATGAAATAATATAACAGTAAGTCCTAATGTAGATGCAGCAGAAACTGAGGTAAGACTTGGAAAAGCAGCTCCATGAGAAAATTATATTGAGCCTGAGTCTTGAAGGTTAAACCTAAAAGCTTTTTTCCCTATTAAGAGAAATTAAGGGGGAACAGAGAAATGACCCACGTAGCTTGACAGACTGAGCAAAGAGCAAACTGGTGAGGGATGAAGTGAGAAAGGTCAAAAAGAGCCTAATCTCTCCTAAACCCTTCCTGAGGATTTTGAACAATGGGAAACTGGGGAGTTGCATGATCATGTTTGTTCTATAAGATCACTGGACTGTTCCATGGAGTTATTTCTTGAGAAAGCAATAACAAGAGATACTGTCTTGAAGGAAATTTCAGAAAGCCACAGACTTCAAACATCAATCTACATCTCTCAAGGCCAGATATACCCTCAGGGAGGGACACAGACAATAATGCCATCATCTTTGATAGGAAAGTTTAAGGTGAGAAGAAGCATTCAGTGCTGATTTCAGATACAGATTCAAGAAGAGAACTTGGTAACAAATTAAGCATGGACAGTTATGCATGTCAAGGGCAAGTGAAGGCATCAAGGAGAACACTTGGGTTTTGGCTTAACTGGCCAGTTGGAAGGCAGAGAAGCAAGGGGGAGAGTGAAGAGAAAAATACTTGTGATGAATGATCCAAGTAGTAGTATGGGATATCGTACATTTGAAGTACCCATAGCACGTCCAAACAGTCAAGAATGCATTTAATATCTGGTCTGAAGAACCGAGGACACATCTAGGAAGAGATACGTATCTGGGGATTTTATATAGATATAATTTAAACAATGTGAATGACTGAGCTCACCTAAGGAAAAGGAAAAGTGAGACATAAATAAGGCACAGGACCAATCCTTGAGAAACTTCAAATCTTCACTCATTAAGAGGAAGAGGAGTCAATAAAGGGGTTGAAGATGATATGAGGATCAAGAAAGTATGAGAAAATGTAGGGGACTATGCAGTCGTGATACCCAAGAAAAGAAATTATACTGAGTGTGATCAAATGTGAAGAGTTAGAAGCCATGTGCTCTGAAAAAGTGTCCATGGAAGTAACTGAGCTGAATTTGTGACCTAAACAAGAACAAGTTCAGGAGCAGTAGTGAAGCAGGAGGAAGCTGGGATGGTGAAGGTTGAAACATAGAAGGAATGGGTGAACCAGTCATATACACAGTTTCAACAATGTGTTAGGTGTTGGGTTCAACCAGGTTCAAAATACCACGGTAGCCCAGAATGAGCACAAGAAGTTTTCCAATTAAGAAACAACACCTGAAGTGAATTTAAAGACTGAGGAAGGATTCACTGATGCAGAACATTCCTGTCAGATGGAACAGCATTACAAATACTGAAAAAATAACAAAAATTATGGTGATGGGCAATATCTCTAAGTGTTTACCATGTGCCAGAAATTGTTGCAAATGATCTCTATGTATTGAGATCACCTGGACTACAGAGTCAGCTTCTTCCTTCCACTTCTACCACCATCTCTTGGATGGACTAGTACAGTAGCCAAGAAGTTGGGTTTTCCTGCTGCTCCCCTTGCCTTCAAGTTTATTCTCAGAGAGCAGTTAAAATGACCTTTTAGGGAGTACCTTGATGGCTCAGTTAAGCGCCCGACTTTGGCTCAGGTCATAATCTTGCACGTTGTGGGTTCGAGCCCCGCGTCAGGCTCTGTGTAACAGCTCAGAGCCTGGACCCTGCTTCAGATCCTGTGTCTCCCTCTCTCTGCCCTTCCCTTGCTTGTGCTCTTTCTCTGTCTCTTTAAAATAAATAAGCATTAAAAAATGAACTTTTAGGGGCGCCTGGATGGCTCGTCGGTTAAGCGTCCGACTTCGGCTCAGGTCATGATCTCACAGTTTGTGGGTTTGAGCCCCGCATCGGGCTCTGTGCTGACAGCTCAGAGCCTGGAGCCTGCTTCCGATTCTGTGTCTCCCTCTCTCTCTGGCCCTCCCCTGCTCATGTTCTGTCTCTCTCTGTCGCAAAAATAAATAAAAACATTTAAAAAAAAATGAACTTTTAGGATGAGCACTATATCATGTAGTTCCTGTGACATAGGTCTCCATCGGCTTTCTCTTTGGTTAAAAAACAAAGTCCTTACTACAGCCTACCCAGCCCTTCACTACCCAGCCCTCACTGCTTCCTTTACCTCTCTATCACTTTGCTCCAGCCAGACTATCACCCTGGCTGTTTCTCAAAAGTGTCAAGCAAGATTCTGCCTAAGAGCCTTTGCACTCGCTTTACTCTGTCTGGAGTGCGTGCTCTTAGATATGTGCCTGGTTCAATTCCTCACTTCCTTCATGTCTCTGTTCAAATGTCACTTAATCAGCAAGGTCTTCTCTGACCATCTATAACAACTATATCCTGGTCTTCCAGCATCTTAACCTTTTTCTCCTTTTTCTCCATAATATTTATCATAATTTGATATACTTTAAAATTATCTGTCTCCTCCAAGTAAAATGCAGTGGAGGCTCCATGAGGGCAAAGACTGTCATTTTTATTCATTGATGTATCCTCAGACATGAGCACAGTCCAAGACCAGGGGGGATCTGAGATTTTACCCTACTTGGAAGCTAACAAGTTAGCCTGCCACAGTTAAAGGGATTCTGGCAGAAAACAGACTCCTGAGTCAGAGACAAGGGACTTAATTATTCAGTAGCAATAGCTAGAGTGCCAGTGTCATCTGTTCTGATTTCTCACGCTTCTCCAGGGTGACAGAAAGAGGACCAAGTGGTACCTACAGAGAAAGTGCATTGTGCTCCAGAGAAGGAGGCCATGTTTTCAAAAATCTCTAATTTTCTTAATGCTCATTTTACTTTTTATTTTTTAGTTTTAGTTTTTAGTAATCTCTATACCCAATGGGTGGCTCAAACTCATGACCCCAAGGTCAAGAGTTGCATGTTCCACTGACTGAGCCAGTCAGGTACCCAAAAATCCCTAATCTTTTTCACTTTTGAATTTTTTTAAATCTTTTTGAAGTTTATTTATTTACTTATTTTGAGAGAGACAGAGAGAGCACAATGGGGTAGGGACAGACAGAGAGGGAGAGAAAATTCCAAGCAGGCTTCATGCTGTCAACACAGAGCCCCACGCGGGGCTTGAACTCACGAACTGTAAGATCATGACCTGAGTGAGCCAAGATCAAGAGTCAGACGCTTAACCAACTGAGCCACCCAGGCGCCTCTCCCTAATCTTTTTTAAAGGGCACTATGCCCACCTAATCTTTGCAATGGAGAGAGATAGCATCTTTATTATAATGAATGGTGAACAAACCTCCCCTTTGTTCCAGACAGAGACACTATTCCACCCTCTAAGTCCATTAGTTGTACAAACTTTTGAAAAGATTGTCTGAAGCACAGGCAGTGCGTGCGTCTCCTTATAAGAAAGGCAGAAACACAAGAGACAATGAAGAACTATCTCCTAATAACACATGGTAGACACAGCACACATACATTTGAATGAAAGATAAACACTTTGAGTTAAGTGCTATTATTATTTCAGGTCTCAGATGAATAAACTGAGGCCCAGCAAAAGTGAACTATCTGTCCAAGAACACAGAGCTATTAAGTATCCGGAGAGCACAATCTAGCCCCAAAGCACACACACACGCCTTAGGGAAGTGAGCCCTCTTTATTTCTAAACTGTGTCTCTGCCAGCTACCTTGGGCTTTGTGAATGAGTGCAACAAAAGAGAAAAAATGAAAAAGGGAAAAGCTGAAGGAAAGGAAGAAAGAATGGAGACCCATTTTTGGATATCCACACCTGCTCACATACCCAGAGCTACAGAGTACATACAGATGAGAACACTAGGGCTGCCCAGAGTCACAGAGGAAGTTGGGGGAGAACCAACTAACCACCAGAACTTCTCTGACGGTGTCTTGGCCAAGCACATTCCGGCCCCTGCTACTTCTTTCACCTTTCCTATGCAGGTGACATTCCTGAGACTTGGGGTCAGGTTATCCTACCGAGTAAATCAACACGAGTCAATCAATAACTCAAGAGATCTGGTGACAGGACAGGAGGTGGAGCCTGGGTGGCCACTCTGTCTATATGACCCTTCCAGTCCCAGGGCTCTGAAAAGAAGTGGTGAGTTCAATGCCATCTTCTACTGACTGGATACAGAACTTTCAGCCATGAAGGTAACAAGCATCCTCCTCCTCTGTGCCTTGGCCCTGTTGGGGCTATCTGGTAGGTGCCTGCATATTTTTCTGATTTGAGTAAAACCTGTTTGACTTGTTGCATTACTAAACCCATTACCTTCTAGATTTACATTCTAGTCTTAGATCTTTTGGTCCTAGCGAAATAAGGTCAGGGGCCTATTCCAGGGGGCTTCTTCAAGCCCGTAAGTGCCTTGCTGCTTCTTATGACATTTAGCTAGGAAGAGCTACCTCCTTACCTAGATCACTTCAGAAACTGTCAATATCAAAATCAAATCTCACCAACATTTCCTTCTTTGGATACTATCAGGTTAGCTCCTTTTCCCTTCATTGAGCTCAACCAAAATGACCATCCTCTACATGATGTCAGCAAGACCTGATATTTTCCGGGGAATGCAGCATGGCAATTTTAAGCATCTATCTGTGAATTGGATAAATGTGAATTGGATTAATAGGCAGTGTAGTGTAACAGAGGGAATGAGTTCCTTAGGGTCCGATGTTGAGTTATCAAAAGAGTTCCATGTTTAACATTACTTACAAAAAGACTTACATGTCATTCCAAGTTAGTTTTGTTATCACAAGACCTGGTTACTGCTAGTGGTAACTGCTTTACAATTAGTCGTATAAACTCTTCACATCTTCATCTATAAACTGAATTAAAGATACTTAGACTTCTTACATCACTAATTGTAAGATCAAAGGTCTAGTAACCAGTTGTGACAATGTCAGTGAGCATTCAGAAGATATTTGCTCCGTACCTGATACATTTCAAGCAGTAAGTAAATCACTTCTATTTTCAAAGAAATGGGTCAACTTTTGTGAAATGCTGAACTAAGATACTTTGATCATAATCAAACTTGTGCTTCATTTCCTTGACGCTTCAACAGGCAAGGAGTGATTGGACACCAGTGAGATATCCTTGAGAGAAGACAGAAATAAGAAAAGGTTGAGGGGACAGGGGGGCAGAAGAGGCCAGCAGAGAAGTCACCAGTCTTCAATGGAAGCTGAGAATTCTGATTAAGAGCAGAGCTGGCTTCTCCCATTTAGGACCCAACCTCACAATGTCTGATTTATGTTTTATAGGCAACACTAGAGCTGACTTGCTGGAAAGACAGGTAAAGACAATTTTGTACTTTCTTATCTCTAGGGCTAGAACTGTTTGCCCCAATCAATGCACATTCAAGTGTTTCAATTTCAATTTCACCTGAAATCAGGACAGGTGTGTGGTGCTAGCGAGGCTTAACAAGTATGGAGAGTAACAACAGTTTGCCCACAGGGGCTTATGCTGAAGAACAAATGCACTGACACACAGGCGGTTTCCATGTAGTCATACAGCCCTCGCTGTGAGGGGGTTTTATATATTTTGAGGCTAGCTGGTAGCACAAGGATGTTGGGTGGCATTCTTTTTAACTTCGCCCCAAATAGCCCTTCCTCCTTAGGGCCAGCTTGACCATGCTGGCATAAACTTTTCCCAATCCCCTAGGTGGAGCCCTAATTTATAACTAACAAAAGAAAAATAATAAACTTCGTTCTTCCTCTAGAAAAATAGTCTATATCTAACTTTCCTATTTTTTCCTTGTGTTTATAAGGTAAATTGCAATAAATCTGAAGCCCAGAGGGGGAAGTGTCCCTCTTTTCATTACATTTATATCTAGTGAGGGGATAGATGACAAACTTAAAGGGCATGAGTGAATAAATTACACTAATGATAAGGGTTGTGAAGAAGTTCTGGTACCATGTGGAACCTAGACTGGTTAGATCAGAGAATGTGCCCCTAACTGAGTGAAATTTATTTCGAGTCATAAAGGATAAGTGAGTGTTAGCAAAAGACTACTGGTGGGTAGAAGTAGTAGAGTGAAGGGGTTAAGAGCCAAAGCTCAGGACCTAGACCAACTAGGTTTGAATCCTGGATCTAGGAATTACCAGCTATGTGGCTTGGGTGATTTAATCTCTATGTGCTTCACTGTCTTCCCTGGAAGATGAGTATAATAAAAAGTTCATAGGATAGTTTTGAGGTTGAAAGAGAATAGTACATGAAAGCAAGTATGGCCTAAGACAGCCATTTCATAATTCTGAGTTCTTGCTGATGTCGACAAAATAGGCTATGCCAGGACTCCAAGGGGACAAAGCACTTGGTGTTGTCTGTCACATGACCGAAGGAAGGGCAGTGTGACTGGGCCACAGTGGGCAAGGAAGACATGCCCATGGTGTGGCTGACCTGAGAGGAACCAGCGCCCGCAGTCAATATAAACCTGAACATTATCACACTCACCTCATTTAAGCCTCACATGACCATCATGAGATAGTTGGCGAAGTGAAAATACCCTTCTCACTGCACAGATGATGTGACTGAGGTTCAGAGGAACCAAGAGATCTGCCAATATCTCACAACTTGTAAATAGCAGAGGCAGTCCATACAATCAGGCTTTCTGATTCCAAACCCTGAACTCTTTCTCTGGGACACTCATTATCACTACCCCCACCGGAGTCAGGCTTCTGTCTTTAAGCTGATCAACTCCAGGGAAGTGAAAGCTGTTTTAGAGATTTTGTTATAAACTCGAAGACTACAAAATGACGGAAAACAATTCTGTTTAATTCCATTTTCAGGCTAAATGTGACAGTGAAATACCTGGATGTACCAAGATCTATGCTCCTGTCTGTGGGACTGATGGAAAAACTTATTCTAATGAATGCTTGTTATGTGTTGAAAATAAGTGAGTACGAACTTGAGTGTCTTTTAAAACGTATTTTTAAGCTAGTTGTCTTCACATTTTCATATATTTTATCCCCCTAAGTTCCAACCAATATATCAATAACATTAATCTTACAAGAGAAATAAAACAAGTAGTTTTCCAAAAATAATGCTCAATCTCTTCTCCTTATTCTATATCTGGTATGATTCTATCCAGAGACATGCATACATTTATGTGTGTAATACAATAAAAGACAATATTTATTGTGTCAAGCATTGTGCAAGGCACTTAATATTCATGAGTCTATGAGGTACATAATATAAGCCCATTATACACATGAAGAGATTGAGACTGAGCTTAAATTACCTGCTCAAAATCAACCAGCAGGAAGTGACAGATCTGGTTCCAAATCGTTGCTTTTTCAACTACATGTTTTTTGAGAGAGAGAGAGAGAGAGAGAGAGAGAAAGAGAGGGAGGGCACACGCACACATGGGCACACAAGTTGGGGAGGGGCATACAGAGAATCTTAAGCAGGCTCCACACCCAACATGGAGCCGGACACAGGGCTTGATCCCATGACCCTGGGATCATGACCTGAGCCAAAATCAAGACTCAGATGCTTAACCGACTGAGCCGCCCAGGTGCCTCTCAACTATGCTTTAAAGTCAGGCACCAGCCTAAGTAAATTTGTGAGATACAGAAGAAAAGCCAACATGTTTAAACATGATTAAAAACAACTAATTATGCCTGCTAGGATTTGGAAAAGTTTGGACACTTTCTCTAGACCCTAAAGAAGGAGAGTGAGGCATTCCAATAAGGAGAAAAGCTGAACAAAAGGGAGAAAGGAATTAATCACATAAGATAAACGTGTTAAGGAAAGGACAGTGGAATGGAGGAGGAAAGTATCTGAATGGTTCTCTCAACCAGTTTTTAAAAAATCATGTGTATGACAAAAAAACATGCTTTTCCAGCAAGACAGTGGATGGTCTAGATTTTCAAAAAGCTAATACACCCAAAATATCTTTAAATTAAAAAAATATCAGGGGCACCTGGCTAGCTCAGTTGATAGCACATGTGACTCTTGATCTTGGGGGTGTGAGTTTGAGCCCCTTATTGGGTATAGAGATTACTTAAAATTAAAATCTTTAAAAAAATCATTCTTGCTGATGGTAATGATTGTGTTAACTAAAGCCCTCAAAAACGCATATATGAATCACATAGATTAGGTGGCCAAAAATATATTTTCATAGCACTTTTATTTATGGAGATGAGAGCCGGCCTCAACGAAGCTCATTTTCTGAAGTGATCACAGGTCGGGAATCAAACTCAGGCACTCAGAGAAGCAGATCTGCCACAAACTTTCTATTTCACATAGCTACTGAACACCTAACATGTGTCCAGCAATGTGCTAGTTTCCTCTGCTTTCCTTGTGCTTTTGAGTAAGAGAAATTAACTCATCAGGGCAAACAAGGTAGCTTCTTGTAACCTGTGAAAAGCGGCATCAAATGAGGTGTGAGGAAAGTGCTACAGGTGGGAAGGAGAGAATCAGATGTCTTCTCATTGAAAGGGTCAAGAAAGGATTCATGAAAAGGATGTCATTTAAATAGGGCTCTGAATTTTGGTAGCACTGCAAAAGCATTCCAGGTTAATGGCGTAGAACAATCAAAACAAATAAAAGAGATTGTGCAAGTAGTCCAGAAAACTCTAAGTTATTCTTAGAACTGATTTAGTATTAAAGGGTTTGATGTAAGCTCAAACGACTGCATATTATTTCCATTATTCCACAGTCTAAGTTCCCAATAACATGATCTCTCTTCTTGGTCTGCTTTAAATCACTTCAGAAAATTCTCAGTGTTAGCAAGCATTGTGGAAATAGGGCCCCAGGGAGAGAGATCTATCATTCTGAAATTTTAGAACCAAAATATTAGGTGTTCTGCTTTGTGGTGAATTTATTTCCACACTAAAGATTTGTAAAAGGAACTCAAAAACACTTGTTAATTTTCTCATGATCTAGGCTGTTGACATAAAGGTCAAACATCCTATTTCCATCCAAGGCGAGGAGAAAGCAATATAACAGCCTTGAGATTTAGAAACTTTCCAAGTGCCAAGACCAAAAGGCCCAATATTTATAGCGAAATATTGGGAAAATATGAGCTTAGAGCTGAGACACATCATTCGTTCAGCTTTTAAAACCTACCCATCCTGCTTACTTGCTCTATTTTTTCAAAAATATTCATATATGGGAAGAATATTTAAATGCCAGAAAAATGTAACTTCTCTTCCTGTATCTCTCAGATAAGTAAACAGGTCTAGAGAGAAAATGTGGTTTCTTCTAAAGTAAAATATTTTCAGATGAACCATGTTGCGTTTCTCTCTACTGCCCATTGAAAGCCCCAAATGAATATGGTGTAGAGTTAACTAGAGCCAAGCTCTAACCCATGTTGGTGGGTTGTGCTTGCATCTCCTAGCTCATTATGTGCTTGTCAGATATAGTCAGTCAGGACTTTTTTCTGTCTCTTCTATGTCTCCTTAGGGAGCCTGCACTGTCAAATTCTGTTCTATAGATCAGCGTTCTCTAGTAGAACTTTCTTCAAGATGGAAATGTTCTATGTCTGTGTTGTCTAGTGTGGAAGCCACTAGCCACCAGGGCTTAACATGTGGTTAGTACATCTAAGAAACTATATTTTTAATATTACATCATTTTTTAACTGATTTGAATTTAAACAGCTGAATAGGGATAGTGTCTTCTCTACTGGACAGCACAGGTAGAGAAATAAGTCAGTGTGTTTAAAAGTTTGTGCTGTGTATGTTAAAACAACTCAGACCTAAGTGTTATGCATGAATAATAATTATGGAACAAAAAGACATTAAAAGCTCTTAAAAAGGTGGCACCTGGGTGACTCAGTCAGTTTAGCATCTGACTCTTGGTTTTGGCTCAGGTCATGAATTTGCAGTTCGTGGGTTGGGCCCCTGTTGGGCTCTGTGCTGGCAGTGTGGAGCCTGCTTGAGATTCTCCCTTTCTCTCTGTCCCTTCCCTGCTCATGCTCTCTCTCACAAAATAAATAAATAAACTTAAAAAAAAAAAGGTCTTAAAAGGAAGAATCATCAAGGTCCAGATAAATACATGCAAAAAGATATATGGAAGTCAGATGTCCCCAAGTAACGGAGAAATAGAAGAATTTTTATAAACCAGTATATTCAAAGAAAGGATGGCTAAGAAGAGAGAGAGAGAGAGCTCTGCAAACAATCTCATGAAGAACAATTAGAGGATTTAAGAACATTTAGCTGACAGAAGAGAAAATTGGTTTGGGAAAGGTAGTGAGTTGGGAGTGAGTTGGTAGTTGAGTGAGGTTTTTATCTGGAGGGGAGGATGCTTAGAGCTGGCAGTTATCAGGATACAGATATGATTTCCTTTTGTGAGATCCCACAGATATTAATCCCCAGAGTTCTAAGACAAAAGATCAGCCAATTAGAGCATCCCGGAGTAGGCCAGGCAGCAGCTAAGATGGAAATCTTGTGGCTAGGACAACGATATTAGGAGTAAAAGAACCAATGATGACTTAGAGGTTGATTTCACTGGTTTCCTGTAATGCCACAGTAGATCTGCACACTCTGTGAGGACAGACATTTTTCCTTTCTGTTGTATCCTTAGTGTATGTAAGCAACAGCGTTGATTGATATTTGATGAATTTATGAATAAGTAAATGAATAAATGATTGAAAGACAAAGAAATGGGAATAAATATGAAACCTTTCTATTTTAAATAAAGCTGATCTTTTTTCATTGTTTTTCTCCCATTGTCAGTTTTTTTGTCAGCAAAGTTTGATTTTTTTTTTTTCCAATCTCTTCTATAGGAAGCGCCAGAACCCTGTCCTCATTAAAAAATCTGGGCCTTGCTGAGAACCAAGGTGCTAAAATCCCATGTGGTCATGACAACGCCTAGCTGGCCTTACTGTTGAATAAAATGCATCTAAATACTTCCTGTTGTTCCCGAATGCTTTTTCCTCAAAGGCACATTTGATTACACTGGGGTCAGGGGGCCGAAACAAACTCAGAATGGAACAAATTTTACGAAACACAGCAATCCTGAAATTTTGGACAAAGTCTCCCTCATGATGCTTTTTCCTTTCCCATTTCCTACCTCACATTCTGAAAACTGGCTCAGGAAATGTGACTGCAGGCAGGACACAAATGATCATATAATCCCATAGAGAATTAACTGGCATGAGAAGAAACAGTTGGTAAACTCTCAGTCCAGAAACATGTTATCCACTACCTTTTGCCAACTGAAATAACTCCCTGAGGTTACCTTAGGATTTAATAGAGCATCTATTATTGTGCCAGGACTCTGTGTAGTTGACTCAGATTTACAGGTGAGCCACAATAACCCTGTAAGGTTATCCTTATCCTGTGGGTCAACTTAGAAAAGTGAAGTAACCTGACTAATAGGCAAATAAGCAAATAAGGTGGCAGAGTTAGGCTTTTAAGTCAGGGCGGATTCCAAATGTAACACTTCGTGTTGTCCACCTCAGGTGGATTATTCTTTGCCTATTTCTTCCATGTGAATTTTGGGTAACATCCTCATATTAAAAGGCCTATATGCTTACGGACAGCAAATAAGGTAGAGATAGGGAAGTACCTCAAAAGAAAAAAGTATCTATAATCAATGAAAAAGACACAGAAAAGCAGCTTGAAATCCTGAGCTCTCATGAAGAACCAGCAGAGAGTGGAGAATTGGACAGAGGTCTAAAAAAAAGCCTGAGATGCACCAGGTACATCAAAATCTGTCCCAACACAAAATCTGTCCCTAAAATCAAGGTTTAGGTTAATTTCTTGTGCTATTCAGAATATGCGTGTCTTGAAGTTTAAATCTCACCACTAGAGGATGCTGTGGTCTGCTGAGTGACTCAGCCAGCTGAGCCTAACAGCTCACCAAATACCGTGCTAACAGAGGTTATGGATGTAAGATGGCTTCCTGCATCTTGTCTATGATGCTAGAGGACACTTGAAGGGCACCCTTAATATGAAAGAACTTTGCCACAGTAAACGGAATTTAAATCATTGAATGGTAGAAATCGTCATGTCTAATTGGACCATTTTACAGGTTTGGAAAGAAGAGGTTTGGAGGTTACACTAAGAAGGAATACATAAACACAGGTTGTTCGCCTTTAATGGTTCTGTTCTGCTCTCTCGCTCTCTCTCTCACCCGTTAAAAGGTAAACAGCAACAACCTACATTTCTGCCCAGCCATATTTTGGAGGACCCCAATCTGACGATTATCAACCTAAGTTGGTAGGACACAAAATGAGACAAACAAGAAGGGAGTAGCTGTCCCTGGGAAAGGACCAACAACTAATGGTACCCGAGAGCAAATTCATGAGTCACAATTCAAAGACCTAATTGTTACAAATGTTTTTGTTTTTGTTGTGTTTGTTTGTTTTTTTCTTGCAAATCTGAATTTGGAAAGGAAGAGGCAAGGACATTTTACCTTCCTCTATCGACCAGGCACCACAGATAGAGATAGGAGAGCCGACTTTGGTACAAACGCTTACCCTTTAGGTGGCCTCGGCCAGTTTTCCCAGAATGCCCCTGCCGGCCGCCGAGAGAGCACGATGCCCCAGCGTTCTCGGCCTGGTCACCAGATACTTCAGAGGAGGACCAATATCCCCTTTCCCTCACGGCGAGGGCTCGGCTGGGACGCCTTTGTCTGGAGGGCACCGCGCAGGTGCACGAGCCGCTCCCGGACGGAAGAGCTCCCGCGAGGCCACTGTAACGCGAGACGGTCTTTGAGGAGCTTCAGCTCCTCGTGCAGCCTTCCAGCGGAAGGGCTCGCCGCCCGCCGCCCCGTCCCGGCCCCGCAACCAGGCAGTTTTTACAGCGGACGCCGAACAACCCGAACTCAGTCCCCCTTCACAGTCGGACCCGGTCCGGTTTCTAAGCCGGAACCAGCCCGGCCCCGAACTTCTTCCGGTTTTGAAGTCGGACTAAGTCTGCCGTGGGACCCGGCCTGGTTTCGAAGTCAGACCCAGTCCGACTCCGGCCGGCTTGTGGGTCCAGTCAGGAAGAAGGAATGTTCCAGGAACGCTTGAGAGCTTCTCACGTAAAAGCTGCTGGGATCTCACAGGGGCGTCCCGACCACCTCCTGAGGCAGCGAGAAGCAGCGAGCTCAAGGATCCTGTTGCTGGAGCTCAGGGGGCTCAGCAGGTACCTTCCTGGGTCTGGTTGCTCGAGCTCAGGGGGCTCAGCAGGTACCTAGGTCTGGTTGCTCCAGCTCAAAGGGAGTAGCGGGTACCTGGGTCTGGTTGCTGGAGCTCAAGGGGCTCAGCAGGTGCCCTGGTCTGGTTGCTCGAGCTCAGGGGACTCAGCAGATACCTACCTGGGTCTGGTTGCTCGAGCTCAAGGGACTCAGCAGATACCTACCTGGGTCTGGTTGCTTGGGCTCAGGGGGCTCAGCAGGTACCTGGGTCTGGTTGCAGGAGCTCAAGGGGCTCAGCAGGTACCCTGGTCTGATTGCTTGAGCTTAAGGGCCTAGCAAGTTCCTACCTGCGTCTGGTTGCTCAAGCTAGGGGCTCAGCAGGTACCTGGGTCTGGTTGCTCGAGCTCAGGGGCTCAGCAGATACCTACCTGGGTCTGGTTGCTGGAGCTCAAGGGGCTCAGCAGGTACCTTCCTGGGTCTGGTTACTCGAGCTCAGGGGACTCAGCAGGTGCCGTGGTCTGGTTGCTTGAGCTCAGGAGGCTCAGCAGGTACCTGGGTCTGGTTGCTCCAGCTCAAAGGGAGTAGCAGGTACCTGGGTCTGGTTGCTGGAGCTCAAGGGGTTCAGCAGGTGCCCTGGTCTGGTTGCTGGAGCTCAGGGGGCTCAGCAGGTACCTGGGTCTGGTTGCTGGAGCTCAGGGGGCTCAGCAGGTACCTGGGTCTGGTTGCTCGAGCTCAAGGGACTCAGCAGGTACCTACCTGGGTCTGGTTGCTCGAGCTCAGGGGGCTCAGCAGGTACCTTCCTGGGTCTGGTTACTCGAGCTCAAGGGGCTCAGCAGGTACCTACCTGGGGTCTGTTTGCTCAAACTCAAGGGGCTCAGCAGGTACCTACCTGGGGTCTGTTTGCTCAAACTCAAGGGGCTCAGCAGGTACCTGGGTCTGTTTGCTCAAACTCAAGGGGCTCAGCAGGTACCTGGGTCTGGTTGCTCAAGCTCAAGGGACTCAGCAGATACCTACCTGGGTCTGGTTGCTTGGGCTCAGGGGGCTCAGCAGGTACCTGGGTCTGGTTGCAGGAGCTCAAGGGGCTCAGCAGGTACCCTGGTCTGATTGCTTGAGCTCAAGGGCCTAGCAAGTTCCAAACTCAAGGGGCTCAGCAGGTACCTGGGTCTGTTTGCTCAAACTCAAGGGGCTCAGCAGGTACCTGGGTCTGGTTGCTCCAGCTCAGGGGGCTCAGCAGATACCTACCTGGGTCTTTTTGCTCGAGCTCAAGGGGCTCAGCAGGTACTTGGGTCTGGTTGCTGGAGCTCGAGGGGAGCAGCAGGTACCTACTTGGGTCTGATTGCTCCTGGTTTCTTCTTCCGTCACCAGGACTATGAAAACACAAACATGAGGCAGATTACAATTTCAAGACTTTATGTGGACAAAAATGGATTCTGATCCAGCAACATCCAATCTAGCAGATCGAAAGTAGCTCCAAGGAGCTGTACAGAATGAAAGACATTTACAGCCAGAGGGGAGCAGGAACGAAGAGGTTACACTAATAGACAAAAAGGCTGGTTGGTTATTGGAAGGTTACCTTCCTTTAGGGGATGAGGGGGTCTATTGGACAGATTACCTAACTAGTGCTTATCAGGCATTTCCAAATTGACTGGTTTAAGCTTCCATTTCTGGGAGAGTGGAAACTGTAATTAAATTACTCTTTGGTTTGGTGGTGTGGGTCTGTCTTGCTTTTAAGAGACCCATCAGCATGTGGAGGGGCACCTGGGTGGCTCAGTCCATTAAGCGTCCAGCTGTAGCTCAGGTCATGATCTCATGGTTCTTGAGTTCGAGCCCCCCATTGGGCTCTGAGCTGTCAGCAGATTCTGTGTCTCCCTCTCTCTCTGCCCCTCCCCCGCACACACTCTGTCTCTGTCTCTCAAAAATAAACAAATGTTAAAAAAAAAAATTAAAAAAATAAAACGTGGGTTACTGCATTCATGTCTGGTGGTTACATTTTAAAAGACATATTTACAAACGGAAATGTGTTTAGAAGAGAAAGGCTACCAGGATTAAAAAGAACTTGAAAATGTGTCCTATGATAAATGGTTGAAAGAAATAGGAAAATTTGGTCTAAAGAAAGGAAAACTCGTGGGAATCTGAAAGGTCTTTTCAAACCATTTGAGAGAGTGTTGCCACCATGAAAGCAGAAACATCCTTTTTCATGGCTGTATTATAAGCTGGAGGAGAGTAACATCTAGGAGCTACTCAATTAATATTCTTTTTGTTACATACATGAGTGGGGGAAAGAGGGATGAACATATTCTGATTGGCCCAAAGGGAGAATTTAGGCTAATTGGGTAGGGATTAAAGGAGGCTGATGTGGGCTCAGTGGGAAAGTATACGCTAGGATGGTTTAAGAACAGGGGCTCTGGTTTTGAGTGCTCTGCTGGAATCCAGGTTTCCCACCATTTAACCACATGACCTGGGAGAAGCCAGCGAATTTCCTCATCTCTAATATGGGACGAATAGTTCCTAACAGGACCTATAGGTTCCTAACAGGTTCCTAACAGGTTCCTAACAGGACCAGGTATGCCATACAGTAAGTGCTCAAGAATTACTAACTTTTTATTGTTGTTGTTATTATTATTCATCTTGTAATCCTTTGAGCTCACTAAAAAGGTCTCCTGATATATTAACATTTCCCTGATAGAAGGAATTTTATTTCTTCCAGTAACAGTTCAATGCATTATTGAATTGTCAGAGGTTTTATGGAAGAGATTACTCAGCTGTGTACAAGATCGCACTAAAATCTCTCTGCTTTTAAATGTAAAAAAAATTAGAGATATAAACTACACTCCCCCAAATAGGAACATGGGTGACCGACAATTTTATGGGTGGAGCAGGGTTTCATGATCCCGGCAAGGAATAGGGTAATAAACCCAGTTCCTACTGTTAGGTCTTAATCCCTGAGTAAACCTAAGAACTGTAACCCTCTTTAAATGCCAGAATACAACAACTCGAGATAAACTCCAAGGAAGCATGGTCACAGGTCCAATAGAGTTCTGTACAGTTTCCTTTACTGGTTTCAGAATATTTAAAATATGGAGCTATCAGAAGGGAATAGTATATAAAAAATATTTTTGTCTCACTGGAGAAGTAAACTTGTTTGAAATGTTAAAAACTGTGCTGAACCTTCTGAGAAAGAGGGACATGACTAATATTGTAACTTCAGTTCCATTTCTCTGATCCAATTTATACCCTATAAACCCTAGCTTAATCCAACTAAGTGAAAATACAATTTATTTGCATAGTTCAGGAAGCTCTTACCTTTGAAAGCCTTAGCACTGCCACCAATTTCCTTTTTTTTTCATTGTTTAAGCCATAGCTAACTTTTAGCTCAAAATATGGACTATATAGACAATAAAATTATGTTGAAGAAGGAATGACATAAATCTTTTGCCTCTATACAAATCAGTATTCACTGAAAGGCACAAATAACAAACAAAAAAGGCTGGTTGGAGATCAAGACACCAGAACCTAGTTGTGTAGTGTGCTGTCTTTGCTCTTGCCGTTTTTAGGTGCCAGTCAGTAACCCATCCTCATCGCAGGTGTGGTCATGAATAAAGAGTGTAAAGTAAAATTAATACTACTCTTGTGGCTTTTTATCACTCCCTGCTGAAGGAAGCAAAAGAAATAAGAGAAAGTTGGCGATTAGGAGTCACCAGGACAAGACTTGTGTAAGAAAAGTAAACACAAAGAGAAAACAGAGAAAGTAAGAAAATACACATGTGTGGAAGTTACACGGGGGAAAAAAGTAGAAAGAGCCATGCATACTTAAAAAAAATTTTGAAATAGGGGCACCTGGGTGGCTCAGTTGGTTAAGCGTCCGACTTCGGCTCGGGTCATGATCTCACAGTTCACGAGTTTGAGCCCCACATCAGGCTCTGTGCTGACAGCTCAGAGCCTGGAGCCTGCTTTGGATTCTGTGTCTCCCTCTCTCTGCTCCTCCCCTGCTCATGCTCGCTCGCTCTCTCTCTCTCTCTCTCTCTCTCTCTCTCTCTCTCGGAAATAAAGAAACTTAAAAAAAAATTGAGATAAGCACCTGAATATAAAAAGAGTGAGAAGCACAAAGAGAAAAATTAGTTAAGTTTTAATAGTGAATGTGGTTCTGAAGGGCCAGAACCTTATTATATTTTGAACTGTTCATGCTGAATTTCAGCTTTTTAGAGCTCCTTCATTTACTGAAATGAATTATATGTGTTTTTCTTTAAAACTTAAAACACTATTTTGAAGTAAAAACTTTTTCGAATTCTGGAGATCTTTAAAATCCTCAAAAAACAGCTTAATAGAAGTTAACTCTCAGACCTTAAAGATGTGGCATCAGGTGAAAGTTAATAAAGAATAATAAAGATAATAGGAACTAACATGTATTGAGTAATTCTATGTGTCAGACCCTACATTACATGATTCCCATGAGTTCATTTTCTCATTGAATCCTTACCACAAACTCTGAGATCCTCATTTTAAGAATGACTGAGATCCTCATTTTAGGAATGAGAAAACGGAGATTCTCACTCACTCAGGGTTAGAATTAGTCAAACTACACAGCTCCTTTGCTTCTTTGTCATGTTTAACCATCCATCCATCACTGTTGCCACTGCGTCTGCCTTCTGTAACAATTAGCACCTATGGCTTTTCCTTCTTTAAAAATTACTACTTTAGGGGCACGTTGGTGGCTCAGTCAGTAAAGTGTCTGACGTTGGCTCAGGTCATGATCTCACAGCTCGTGGTTTCGAGCCCCACTTCGGGCTGTGTGCTGACAGCTCGGAGCCTGGAGCCTGCTTCAGATTCTGTGTCTCCTTCTCTTTCTGCCCCTCCCCTGCTCATACTCTCTCTCCCTCTGTATCTGTCAAAAATAAATAAACATTGACAAAAAATTTTTTTATATTAGTACTCCAGGGGTCATCTGGGTGGCTCAGATCATGATCACACACTTTACAAGTTCAAGCCCTCCTTGGGCTCTAGTTCAGAGCCTGGAGCCTGCTTCAGATTCTGTCTCCCTCTCTCTCTGCCCCTCCTCCACTGACCTTCTGTATCTCTCTCTCTCTTTCTTTCTCAAAAATAAACATTTAGAAAAAAAGGATCTGGGGGTACTCAACATTTTTTGAGGAGTTGGGTTTTCTTCTTTCATATTTTGTGAGAATTCCTGTGTGAAAATTATTGTGTGAGGAAGAAACTTTTCCTCAACCAATTAGACTCAGACACTGGGAGCCTGCAAATTAAAGTGACAAGTAACCAATTAATAGGAGAAAAACCATTTATTCATGTGCATATATGGAAGTTAACAAAAGAAGTAGGCAGCTCTCCAAACAGTTAGAGACTTACATGCCTAACTCAATAGAGGAAAGAGCAGAAAAGACTTCTATGGAAAGAACAGATAGGTTTCTTTAGGAAAGACAAATGGGTTTTTTGGAGAAAACAGATTGAGAAGTTTGCGATGTTTCTCTACGCAGGTGTGAGTGGTCTTTCCATCTTCTTCAGGGCCATGGTTATATTTATAGTAGTATATTCTTCCTCTTCCTCTTCCTGGTAGACTTGCCCCACAGAGGGAATTTATGTCAGCCTTATTTCCCAGAAGTTGCTGCTTTTAGTCAGATAAGAAAAGCTATGAGAAATCTTCCTTCTGTTTTTGTTTTTAAGCTCAAATGTTTTCAGCTTAAAATATCATACCAACTCTGGAATTCCTAAAAATGAATTACATGTTTAAAAATTTTCATCAAATGTTTTGATTAAATGAGGTTGTGATGAAATTTTGAACAGTAGAAACCTAAAAAAAACAACAACAAAAACATCCTTATAGGAAAAATAATGCCTTCATTAATTAGGTTGTTAACTTTTTATTTTCCACTTGATTGAACATTGTGTATTTATATTTTTGTGACCTTCAAAACCCAATTTAGGTTTTGTTTTAAATTACATACATAATATCTAACATTTATTCTGCAGTTGCAACAGTTTTACTGTGCTACAATAATTAATAGACTATTTTTTTTGCTTCCATTAAATTATACTCTCACCAGGTCTGAAATATCGGCATCAGAATCTTTCCTTCCCACAACCCAAAGGAGTCTAAAAAAAAAAACAAAAAAACCAGCATCCTCCCGCACTACCATATTCATTGCAGTATTATTTACAACAGCCAAGATATGGAAATAACAGAAGTGTCCACTGATGGATGAATGGATAAATAAAATGTGGTGTGCACACACAAAAATATTATGTAGCCATAAAAAATCAAATCTTGCCGTTTGTGACAACATGGATGGACCTTGAGGGCATTATGCAAAGTGAAACAAGTCAGACAGAGAAAGACAAATACTATATGATCTCACTTTTAATTGGAATCTAAAAAACAAAACAAAACACAAGCTTATAGATACGCAGAGCAAAATGATGGTTGTCGGGTGAAGGGGAGAAGGTGAGCTGAGTTTGCCAGGAACAATCTGTTCATGAAGCTATTTCATGGGTATTTCCAGGAGTGAAGATCCACTAGAAACTTTTCTGAATACTTCCATGTGGAGTAAATGATATTAATCACTGTCATACTATGATGAGGCAAAAAATGGGACTTTCGTACTGTGCTTCCAACACTTCTTACCTTCATTGGCCTCGGGTAAATAATGTATGCACTTTTGTCTCTGCTCTCAGTGGAGGAAAGACGGAAGACGAAAAAGGCAAGGGGTAGTTAGTACCCAAAGAGATTGGAGTATTTTGTAGAAAGACCTTTCTTAACCTCCATAACACCTGGTAGTTGTTGATTAGAAAATGGAGCCCACTTATTTGCCTCATGTTATGACATGTGACCTGTAAAACCGATAAAACTATCAATATTTTAATATGTTAAAATGTTCTAATTTGGCAGGGTCTTTTTGTCATTGTTATTGATAAAGTATATGATGCAGACAGTAAAACTCAGGCACTGTTTTTACATTGTCTTCCTTCATCGTTCCTCTTCCGGAACTTAGGAAACAGACCCCCCTACTCATAGCTCCGCTCTTATTGTGCTCTAACTTGCTAAGTAGGTGAAGTTCATTTTTGGTGTGGTCATCACATAAATGACTTACTCTTCTTGACCTCTCAGAGATGAGACCATTCCTTCCATTTTCTTCCTTCTAGAGACTCAACTGTCCCGTTAGTCATCATCCTATAACCTGGGATTCACACTGCCTTCTCCTGTAGCAGTATGTTTCCTCTTACAAGAACACTCTTTCTTCCTAATCTCTCCCTCCCCTTCTATCTATCACAAGGTCTTTTACATTTACTCCTTTAAAAATCAATCTAGGTAAATCCTTTTAGTCCATTTTCCAGGTGAGGGTACTGAACTTCAAAAATTTCAGGGACTGCCTACTGCCTAAGAAGAGCAGGTTAAGAATGCCTGTTTGACTCCCATTATACCATGCTGCTTCCTCCATGCCTTAAATATTGTCCCTTAATGTGAATTATGATAGAAGAGATCGCTTAATCTCTACATGTACCATTCATTTTTGGTAGACAAAAAAGGAAACAGCTCCCACACATAAGTAGCAAAATTGTTCATATATATTTACCTGAGGTGTTGAATGTTTAAAAAATAATTTAAAAGCACTGTTTTTAATTTTAAAAACAAAATTTTTGTCTCTGAGTATTTTCTCAGTTAAGAGAGAACAAGCATTCCAATTTTTGACATTAAGAAGTATGTCCTGGGGCGCCTGGGTGGCGCAGTCGGTTAAGCGTCCAACTTCAGCCAGGTCACGATCTCGTGGTCCGTGAGTTCGAGCCCCACGTCAGGCTCTGGGCTGATGGCTCAGAGCCTGGAGCCTGTTTCCGATTCTGTGTCTCCCTCTCTCTCTGCCCCTCCCCCGCTCATGCTCTGTCTCTCTCTGTCCCGAAAATAAATAAACGTTGAAAAAAAAAAAAAAAAGTATGTCCTTATATGCAAAGAAGGTGGGAACCAGTGGCCTTCCAGATAGAATAAAAGCTTTTACTTCCTCATATATCTTCTGGGATTCAACCTTTTCGTAGGTCCTAATTTAAACTCCACTTACCCTGCCCTTTCTCCCTCACACGTTAGATTTACTTCTAGTTACTTGGAAAATGCTTTTCTGCTCATTCACTCCACCTCTTCCCTTTCCATCACTGGTTTCTTCTTAAATGGATGAAGTGGGTCAGTACCCTTCTGTTGAGCTCTGGAGGCCCTGTGTACACACCCCTTTCTACAGCATGCCTCATGCTTTCCTCATCCATATGTGTGATCTGTGTCTCTCATTATTTTAAAATTCCTTAAGAATAGAGGACATGTCTTGTCCCTACCTTTGTCTTCAGGAGACTCAACAGATGCTTATTAACCTGAACTTCCCTAATTAACTCTTACTATTATAGTCTCCCCAAAACTACAAATCCAGAAATTAAAATGAAATCTTACTTTTTCAGACTGAAAACAAATTCCAATTAAATGCAACGGTTGTATAGATTGTTATTCCAGGTATCTTGTGGTGATAAAACATGTACAAAAAATTGATTATTTGAAAATCATTTTTATATATTTTCTAGGTTTCTTCTTAAAATGATGTGAACTTTTTAAAATGTTTTTTAATGTTTATTTATTTTTGAGACAGAGACAGAGCATGAGCAGGGAGGGGCAGAGAGAGAGGGAGACACAGAATCCAAAGCAATCTCCAGGCTCTGAGCTGTCAGCACGAGCCCGTCGTGGGGCTCAAACTCGTCAACCACGAGATCATGACCTGAGCTGAAGTTGGACGCTTAACTGACTGTGTCACCCAGGAGCCCCATTTATTTATTTTTTTAAATTTTAAATGTTAATTTACTTTGAGAGAGAGAGAGAGGGAGGGGCAGAGAGAGAATCCCAAGCAGACCCCCCTGCTGTTAGCAGAGAGCCTGACATGGGACTCAATCTCACAAACTGAGATCATAACCTGAGTCAAAATCAGAGCCAGGTGCTTAACATACTGAGCCACCCAGGTGCTCCTATGTGAAGTTATTTTAGTTGACAGTTACTCAGGGTGGTCAAGTTAAAGATGCCTATGGCTGTAGGGATGAAAATTACACATTGGCTCAATATCATGGGTTTCACCTGGTGTGATCTGGCTAACTCCACTGTTGAGAATCTACTCTAGAAGTTGATGCTGAGTCCCTGTATTAGCTTTATTCCAAAGGGAACCAGACAGTTTCTTGGTGGCAGGTTGGTTTCACTGGACCCCTTCCCTAATAGAAGGGGAAATGATCTGTCCTCATTAGAAGAGATAGTTATTCTGAGACTGGATTTCTCACTCCTGTGTACAGTTTCCCTGTGTCGTTTTCCTCTGTAGGTAGCATTGTGAATGCTTTATTTGGCATCTTAATATTCCATATAACATTGCTGCTGAAGTTGTTTCTTATTGTAGCTGTAACACATTACCACATACTAAAGCCTTAAAATTACATAAATTTATTCTCTTACCATTCTGGAGGTGTCACCAGGGCTGGTTCCTGCTGGAGGCTTTGAGAAGAGAATCTGTTACTTTGCTTTTTTCAACATCTATTGGCCTGTCTGTATTATTTGCCTTATGACTTCTTTTTCCATCTTTGAACTGTACCACTCCAATCTCTTCTTCTATCATTACATCACTTCTCATCTCCTATACCAGTATATCCCTCTTATAAGGACACTTGTGATCACATCACTGGGACCACCCAGAAAATCCAGGATAAGCACCCTATCAAGATCCATAACTTAATCACAGGAGTAAAATTTCTTTTGCCGTATAACATAACACATTAATAAATTCCATGTGGTAGGTACACATTTTGGGGTACCATTATTCAGCCTACTATAGCTACCAGTGAATTTATGCCACAGGAAATAAAGTGTGTCACTGGGGCCTCCTGAAATTCATTGATCTTCTGATATACTTCATCAACGAGAAACAGTCAGTCCTACAGAACATGGGATGACCTTCTGAAGACTTATAGTATTTCCTAGCAAAAAACACCTCCAAAGATATGATGCTCTCCTAAAGGATGTGGTATACTTTGAACCAGCAGTCAGAATATCTTGTTTCAATCATAACCAGAATAGACACTTTAGGAAATCAACGGACAAAAGTATAGCCAATGACCAACTTAAATAATTTTGTTTTTCTTTCCCTATGAATTTAAGCTGTGATTTTTTTTAAAGGTTTTAATTCCCAAGGGACAATGTTTCCACCCCATGACATAATGATTTCATTGAACTAGAAGATTTGCTCGTCCCTGGCCATTTGGGGATCCTCATGTCACTGAGACAACAAGCAAAGTAGGGTCACTGATCTCTGTTATTAAGCAAAAACAAGGTGCCTCTCTATAATGGAGACAGGGCAGGTTATGTCTGGACCCCAAGGGATTCTCCAGGGTGTTTCTCAGTTCTTCTAAGTTCACTAACACAGTTCATGGAAAACTACAGCGACCCAACAGAAGGATGACTAAGAATTTCAAGAAGTGAGGTTTGAATTTCCCCACCAGGTAAAGGATCTCAACCAGATGAGGTGCTGCTTGCCATCAAAGGGAACCTGCAATGAGAAGAGTGAATTACACTTAGAACCATAGACTGGAGACCTTCTAACAACCATTTATAGAAATGCTGACTTGTGGCAGTTACGTAGGATTTCTTCCTTAGATGTAATGTAGTATTTGTATGTATGAATCCATTCTTTTTTCCTCTCCCTTCCCCACCCTATTTTATGTAAGAAGTGAGATGATGGGTAATTTTACAATTCAGTATTTTGATTATAGGACATCCAGGGTGAGAACATTCCTGTCTGTATGCAAAGTAGCTTATTGTGTCAGGTAAGAGCACTTATTGTTGCGGTTGTTGTTGAGTGAAGTTTAAATAAGGGTGGAAGAGAAATGAATGAAAACTGAGTAACAAGAGGTAGACGATGGTGATTCTTTGTCTACTAACTGGCAGCTTTATCCATATTCTTCAAGGCTCTTTTCTGTACTGGCAAAAATGGCAGCCCCCAAACCATATTTCCCAGGTTCCCTTGACACATGAGCCTAAGACATACAAAAAGGAGGTAAGAGGAAAGCCATTTTATTTTCTGTTATTGATGGTACATCGAGAAATGGCAGCAGCATCGATAGGTGTGTCATCTGAGTTCCCTCTCAGCTCTGAGGTGTGGATGCCAGCAGAAGCAGCAGCCAGGCCCTCAGCAGCGGCAGTAGGATGATAAACTCCTGCATTCCTGCTCAGCTGCGGGGGGCAGTTTCAGCACCAGTAGTAGCACCCCTTCACGCCTCTGGCAGGAGCAAGCTGGGGTCTAGTCCGGGTTCAAAAGCAACTTCTAGTTTGTAGGTAATTCTCTTCTCTCTTTTGTTCCTTCAGCCTTTTCTAAGAGCCTTGTAAGCAATTCCCTACATTCAGTACCCCTTTTAAATATTTAGAATAGTCTCTGGGCATGACATTAACTGATACAGATATGGGCCTCCGATTTATAAAAAAAAAAGTTTCCAAAGTTATCTGCTCTTTCTAGTCACTATTTCCTACCCTAAACTGGGGCTGGGTTATTGTTTGGGAAATTAGCCCAATTATCTCAGTCAGGGGAACAGTGTGTCATGGCTGAAGAGGATGGCTAGTCAGGATATTGGTCCAGGCTGAGGGTGAAGGATCAGGATCCTATCCAGAGATGAAGCTGTTGTGTTGATGGATCCTAGAACAGAACTACCACTCACTTCCCTTCTTTCCCCTGCTGAATCAGAATCTTTTTTTTTTTTTTTTTTTTTTAAGATCATGTATTTTTGAAGGGTGAGAGAAGGGGCAAAGAGGGGACAGAGAGGATCCAAATGAAGCAGGCTCCATGCTGCCAGCGCAGAGCCCAATGCAGGGCTCGAACTCATAAACTGTGAGATCATGACCTGAGCCAAATTGAGACACTTAACCAACTGACCAACCCAGGTGCCCATGAATCAGAGTCTTTTGAAGGCAAAGGGATAAAACACCAAAGACTATGGTTAGTGTGTGAGCCAGTACAAAGAGAAGATGTTAGTCTGGGGAAGGAAGAAGTAGAGAGGAGATGCTGCCTTCCCCTCATCCAAAGAGCCTCTACCCCTACTTGTTCCCCTGACAGCTACTGCTAATAGGTAGCCTCTTGTAAGTCCAAAGGCATTAGTGCCCAGACACAGCCTCCCCAGCCTCCTCCATGAGACTGCTGCTGATCACAGGCAAAATCAAGCAAAATGTCCTAAGCCTGGAGGATTCCTGGATGAGCTACTTCTTCTGTTCAATAGGTAAAATTCTGAACATCGTCTGACAGGAGAAAGGGCCACTGTCCATGGAACAAGAAAGCACAGCCATCAAAGGAGACAAGTCGAGGGACAGAGGATGCCCATTGGCCCCTAGCCTTCTGTGTAGAAGGCAGTGAGAACAAGGCTTCTTAGACGTCAGAGGAGAGAAACATGGAAGGCATGGGGAAACATACCTAAGGATCAGGGCAGATTGTCTGCAAGGAAAAGATTATCGCTGTTCTCAAAGACATCCCTGTGCTACATTTTTCACTTACTTCATGCCCCTACAACCAAACTTCTTCAAATCTTGCCCCAGTGTAACTGATGCCCTTACCTCTCTCATTTCTACCTTCCTCTGATCTTGCCTTCAACTATTTTTACCATGTTTAGCTAGAGTTCTCTTGCAAGACAGTGAAGCATATCATCTCCACCCATCATCTCTGAGAACTAAAAGGGGTATTTTGCCCACCTAACTAGGAAGGAGGCTTATTAATTGTGATTTTGGAAAGCTAGACAGTTTTCCTCTCAGACATTCAAATAGTCAATGGCCAGAGGTTACTTACCTGATATGAAGTACTTTTAATCAAACATAAATAAAAAGTACTTTCACTCAAACTGGTATCAATGACCTAAGTTTTAAAAGAGAGAAGACGTTAAATTTGGCCTATTTTAAGGAATTTGTGTGAAATATTCTGAGTGTCACTGGGGCAGGCAGAGACCAAGGCTGGGACAGAGAGCAAAGGCCCCTAACACTCAGGCAGCACTTGCTTTCTCTAGACTGTATTGTCTGACGTGAAGTTTCTCTTAGGACCCAGAAAACCCATATGTGAAGACTTGGTGCTCCTTATGATGCCCAGCATGGCCCTGATGCCAGCCAGTGAGGTTACGTGTAATTTTCCATGCATCCTTTCGGAAAGAAGTAGATTTCAGGGGTCACTTGTTTCTCATTCCCTGAAAAGGAAAACAAAGCGTTGGGCAACAGATAGAAACATCTGTGTCTGTCTTCCTCGACTTTTGATTTCTACTCTTTGACACTCACCAAATCACCACTTGTCTAATTCCCATTGGAAACGAAGGAGACGTGTGTATACTTCAGTTTCTCCCCATGACGCCTCTACATTCCTGAAACCAGTTAAACTGACTTCAAGATAATTGCTTGAAATTAGCTTCAAGTGGGCAAGATTTGCTAGGATCAGCTGTTCTCCCTGAACTGGGAAAGAACACTTTAAAGTGTGAGAGAAGGAAAACCATAGATGTAAGGGGCACTGAGAACAAGACTGGCCAGAAAGCGTAAGGAAAGGGACAAAGCAAAACCAAGTCAAACATTAGGGTAGGATTTCCCAGGGCCCAGATCATACCCATATGATATCCATATCAAGGCCATTTTTAGTGTTTCCCTCCCTCCATCCCAACTAAACTCTCCAATTTTCTTTGCCAATTTCAGGTTAACTTAGGTACTCACCTGACCCAGTTTCTAAATCTTATCTTACTGTTTAACCTGCTGTTTTCTCAACATTTATGGCTGGATATATCGATTGCCCCAGGCAGGCCAGGTTAAAGACATGTCCATCTGTCTCCAGAACAGCTTAATTTAAATAGGCACATCCTCCTTGCTGCAAACAAGAGGCTGTTTTTAATTGATATTTCAGGAAAACTGGGATATAGTCACTTCCCCTAAGAAAGAGCACTGCATTTCTTAAAGCCACTGGGAAAGGATGATTGATGAGCCAAGGTTTGCATTTCACTATACAAAACCAAAGGAGCCTACATTCAGTGTGCTGTGTCTCTCGATACGTACTCGATGGAAAATATTTTTTCCAGCTTTATCTTTTGAAAAGTATATTTGAAATAAGAGAGAGCTATTTAAGTGGCCTTCTATATTTAATATTAGGAGTGTTAATACTAGACCACAAATGAGTCAATTTTCAATACAAAAACTGGTATTTTAGGGGCCCTTGGGTGGCTTAGTCGGTTGAGTGTCTTGACTCTTGATTTTGGCTCAGGTCGTGATCTCGGGGTCATGGGATCAAGCCCCGCATCAGGCTCTGCACTGAGCATGGAAACCTGCTGGGGCGCCTGGGTGGCGCAGTCGGTTAAGCGTCCGACTTCAGCCAGGTCACGATCTCGCGGTCCGTGAGTTCGAGCCCCGCGTCAGGCTCTGGGCTGATGGCTCGGAGCCTGGAGCCTGTTTCTGATTCTGTGTCTCCCTCTCTCTCTGCCCCTCCCCCGTTCATGCTCTGTCTCTGTCCCAAAAATAAATAAACGTTGGAAACCTGCTTAAGATTTTCTCTTGGGCTGCCTGGGTGGCTCAGTTAGTTAAGCATCCGACTTCAACTCATGTCATGATCTTGCCGTTTGTGGGTTCAAGCCCTGTGTCAGGTTCTGTGCTGACAGCTCAGAGCCTGGAACCTGCTTCAGATTCTGTCTTTCCCTCTCTCTTTGCCCATCTCCTGCTTACACACTCTATGTCTCTCAAAACTAATAAACATTAAAAATATTTTTTTAAAAAGATTCTGTCTCCCTCCCACTCTGCCCTTCACTGCTCACTAGCTCTCTCTCTAAAAAACAAACAAACAAACAAAAAACCTGGTATTTTAAAAAGTCATTGGGTAAATACAAAATTACCAACTTTCAGCCCTTACACCTAGGATGATCTGTATATGGAGACATAGGAGAATTTTTGAGATCAGAAATACTGATTCTCAAAAGAGTATTCTAGAAATGAACAGGAGATTCTGACTAAAAGACTTCTTTCTACAGCTTGGTGTAGTGTGTTCTGTATGATTTTCTGGATCCCCCAGTAAATCTGCCTTCATGTTCCACTTGTTTTTGCCACATTTGCTTACCTTGACTATCTGATTAGTCTTGTTCTCACTGTCCTTTTCATGGGGGAGGGGGAGGAGCTACTTTCCCAAATGCCTGATTTCAGGGAACTCTCTCCCATTCCAGAGAACATACTCCTGATGCTCTTTCCTGTACCATACTTGAGATACTTCCTTTTAGCAAGGATGGGCAGAGCATCACATCAGTGCCCAGTGAGATTTGTCTGAGGGGAGGATGGAAGAAGCAGAGTCTAGCTTTTTTAAATTCCTCCAAAAGCAGGCTGTATAGGACCTTTAAATTGTACTTTGTTGAGAAGTAATTACATCATAAAATTCGTCAACAATGAAAATTGTTACCAGACCAGGTACAGGGGTAAGAAAATCCCCCAGCCATTCAGCTCCACTGAGCCCTCCTATCATGTGAGAGCCATGGCTGCAGGATCTCCAGAGTCCAATGGAAGATACAGAGCTTATGTTTCATTTCCTACTCTTGTAGCTCCTGCTTTACTCATTTGCTCTAAACTAAATGTGCATTTTCTTCCAGTCTCTTACTGGCTGGCTTTATCATTTTGCAAAAGTCGACAAATTAGAGGAAAGAAACTCTAAAGGAGAGGGACTTTCACTGGCATATAGGGCCCTGTTTATTCCAGAGCCTTCTAAGGCAAAGAAAAGAAATCTTTCCTGATGATACCAAAAACCTGGGCTGATTTTAGCAAGATCATCCCATGCAAAGCTCTCAAGCACCTCCATATTTGGGCACAGGAGGGGACAATTGGGCACAGGAGGGGACAATTGATGCCTATAGGGGCACCTACTGATTACACATTTTGTGATTTCAGTGTAGATGGAGTATATCCCAGAGCACAACCAAGAACTCTGATAGAAATTCTTGGGGAAATCGGAACTCCACTTGGGGCACAGAGTCAAATCTAGATAGTTCACCGGGGATCGAGATGGGAATCGTGTTTATGATGCATTTCAAAGCTAATGAAGATGTGAGCTAGAGTATTAGGGGCCAAGGAAAAGGAGAGAAAGGGCAAGGCATAACTTGTCATGATAGAAATTAAGTGAGTTATAAAAATCTGGATTCAGAGATGTATTGTGAAATGTTAGTTTTCTAAGAGAGGAAGAACAGAAGGAAATGAAACTTAAACATGTTTTCAGTGTCAGCTTCTCAGATATTCTCCTTAATGCAGGAAGCCTATTCAGGGAAGCTCTTTGGAGGGGGACATTTGATTGATCTAGGACTGCTGGGAGGTGGAGGCCCAAAGGACTGTTATAAATCACCTCTGGGGAGAAGCCTTAACTCCAGCCTCAAGTGCAAGTGCTGTGTCAAGTGGTTTCATTGTTAAGACTTCGAGGAAAAAAGATAACCACTGACTGCCACTGATTCTGGGGATTCAGCTTGAGTTTTAGGTGTGTGTTGTTTGTTTTGTTTTATATGTTATGTATTTTATGTCAGTTGCCTGACACTTAGTAAGCCCTCCCTGAATTAATGAAGAAATAACTAGCAGGGAGTCCCTGGCTGGCTCAGTTGGTAGAACGTGTGACCCTTGATCTAGGGGTTGTGAGTTCAAGCTCCATGGTGGACTTAGAGACTTCTTTTAACAAAAAATAAAGAATATCATTCCTTGAAGGAACACCAGGGACATTAGTAGAGAGGGGCACAGAAATGAGCGTCCCATTGGACTCAAGTCCCTCCATCTGCCCTGGTTTCTCAGATTGGCTTTGGGTCTCACAGACAACACCCAACGGTGATGGGGAACTCCTAACTGGCTTTATGAGGCTTTTCCTTTCCTTTTTCTCTTAGGCCAACCTATATCAGATCCCTACCACAAAAGAAGGGCAGAAATAACAGAGTTAAAGGGTCTGAAATAAAACCCAGCCTTCTGTTATACTTCTCCATGACTCCATCCACGCTGAGACTAAGAACCATGGGAGAATTGGGAGTATGCACTGGAGGTACACAGAAAACCACATTCCTGCTGATGCTACTTGAGTTGATTTGTTGCCCACACTAGGCTGTGACCTATAGGAACTATCCAGGAGTTAAGACCCTTAGAAGGGACAATAGAACAGAGTCCCTAGAGAGCTCATATATTTGTGGGTGACAGAAGATAAAGTCTTGTTTCCAGAATTTTTTTTTTAACCTGGCCTACAAATACCCTTCTTAGACAGCTGTTGGGGAATACGAAAAAGCTGTATGAAACCATCCTTTATTGGCATCTTCTCAGGACTATATGTGTACCTTTTCCATGAAGCTAAAGCATAGGAAACTCTGGGATATGAAAATGATCCTTTTCTTGTCCTTCATTGTTCACTAGGATGCAGCACTTCAGCCAGAGCGAAGTAGTCTGGGAGAATGCAGAATAGTTTAGTATAAGACTATGAATCTTCATTTCTCCTACATTCAGTTCATCTCTTCCCATCACTCTATTAAAACATTTCCAAGGTTTTCATTGGAAAAGACTTTGTGTTCATTCTAGAGAGTTAAATCTAGCCCATCTGGGAGGAAGGGGTAGAATTAAATAATCTCAAGTGTCCCTAACTTCGGAGACTCTGCCTTGTCATGGCTACCCACTGTACAGTAAAGAAACCTGAATGAAAATCTGGCAGGAAAAGACAACCACAATGATGGAGTATGAGAGTCAGACTCTGAGGGGATAATTTACTTTCTTTGAATTGAGCAACAGAAAACCTGCACATATATAACTTCTTAAACTATTCTTTGCAGACTGGCTCTCATGCTAAGAACTGGGTCGTGAAGACTCCTGCTAGAAAGATCTGACAGGCTTAGCAGAGGTTGCAAGAAGCATTCCTTTCCCCCTGATGTCTCCTGACTGCATTTCTCTTCCATTAAGGATGACTGTAAAGTAGACAAGAGTCTCAAGGAATAAGGACATTACCTGAGGCACAGAATCCTGTTCTTTCTTCTCTGTCTCCTCTACATCTCAGGGCTTGAGACAGTGGGGAAAGAATCCTTGGGAAATTAGGGAGCACAACAGAAGATGCAATGTGAATTGGCTTTATTTCTCCCAATTCTGTATTGCTGAATTTGTTCCCAAACTGTACCACCCCCAATTCTTTGGTATTAAGCAGAGCATACCACACAGTTCACTGATCTGCAAATTGATGATGTTCTTCTAGCAGGTATAATCTATTAAAAATAAGTAAACATCTCAGCCCTGAGGGTCAAATTTAGAGAGATCTGGTTATGCTATTGTGAGGGAAAGACACTCAATATGCAATGGAAGGATCTTACATCTAATAAAATCTGGAGGAATGAGGTAGATGATTTCTAAACAGTCTTCCCTGGAGAAGGGGCTTATAATACTTGATTCTCACATTAAGTCCTAACCGTAGTGCTTTGAAAGACTTGCTGAGAATTTTATAGCAACTTTGCACCACAAGAGTCAATTGAACATATAGCTCACTTCCTATGGGATGGAAGTGCCCCTGTTAAGAAATCACGCTAGGAATTTTAAGCACTCGTGGATCAGAGTTCTATCTACTGAAGAAGCAACATGAAGCTACCCCTCTAAGGCTGAGTCTCTTACAGTGAAGTTTAAGTCATGAAGACCCCTCCCTGAGTTCTGAAGGGTTAGGAGACAAGGAAGCACTGTCTGTCACACCTTGTCTTAACCCTTCAGTACTTTGATTTGTGATATTAGAGCTGGGACAATGCAAACCCCATTGCTTCTTGACCAAACAGCCAACTCTGCCAATTGGAGGTGCTGAAAGAAGACTAGCAGACTGTAGGAGGAAAAGGGGATTTGTTCTTTTTCATTTGCATCCTGTGTGCTTGAGGTTCCTGTGAGCATCACTCCAGCATCAATGGGAGGAGGAGAATGGGGAGGGGAGAGGAGAAGGATAGAAAGAATCAGAGGAGCAAGAGGGGGAGGAAAAAGAGAAAACTTACAGAGATAAGTTCCAGACATCATGTTCTTTCCCCTAAATACTTCTGTGCATATTTCCTAAAAATAAAAACCATTTTCTTCATAACAAGAGTTCAATGATCAAAATCAGGAAATTAGCATTAATATAATTCTCTCTAATCTATATACCTCATTCAGATATTGCCACTTATTCCATTAATGTTCTTTATGGCAAATTGCTTTATTTTGTTTTGGTTCTCCAGGATTCATTCCAAGATTCCACAGCATTTAATAATTATGTCTCTGGTCTCCTTTAATCTAGAAGGTTTTCTCAGTTCTATTAGTTTGTCTATTACCTTGACATTTTTGAAGAGGGCAAGTCAGTTGTTATGTAGAATGTCTCTCAATTTGGGTTTGTCTGCTGTTTCCTCGCGGGTTAGATAGATTGCATTTGGGCAGAAATACCTTCAGAAGTGATGCTGTGTACTTTTCAGTGCATCATGTTAAAGAGGCACATGATTTCTATTTGTTCTCCTCTTGGGGCTTTTAACTGTAATCACTTGATTAAGGAGATGTGAAAAAGCTTAGCCTTCTTCACTGCAAAGTTACAATTTTTCCTTCTGGGATTAATAGGGACCTTGTGGGGAGATAGTTTGAGACTGTAAATTTGCTCTTCCTCATCAAACTTCCACTTATTAGTTTTAGGGTCCATGAACTGGGTATGCTTAAACATACTGTTATGATGTTTGCCAAATGACGATTTGCCAAATGATGGATCGATCATTCCTTTCATATTTATTAGTTGACATTTTACTGTAAGAAAGAGCTTTCTCTTTTCCCCATTTATTCCACTTTATTTATTTATTTATAACAGTGTGGACTCATGCATTGCAGTTTTTTTCTATGGATAATATTTTCTTACTGCCATTATTCTTGTTTATACTCTAACTTTCCCATATTTTGCTAATGGCAGACCTTTCAAATTGTCTCCTTTGACTTTTGAAGTGTCCCATCATTCTTTGAGTACTTCATTACTTTCTGATGTGGCAAGATGTTCCAGGCTCATCTTGTACTTGACTGCTCCAGCCCCAGAATCAGCCACTTCCTCAAGGATACCTGGCTTCTTTTCTTTTAAGGAAGCATGATA
This sequence comes from Lynx rufus, assembly GCF_022079265.1. Lineage (NCBI taxonomy): Eukaryota > Metazoa > Chordata > Mammalia > Carnivora > Felidae > Lynx > Lynx rufus. The sequence continues at coordinate 123,123,764 of NW_025814823.1, read as the reverse complement.
TTTAGAAACCATGATCTGGATACCGGTGTGTCATTGCTGCTAGGCCCTCTCAGTGGACAGAGCTACTGTATCTCTCTCTCTCTCTCCCCCCTCATCTCACTACCAATTTGTATTCACACAAGCAATCTATGAGAGCGTCTATTTCACCACAACTTCATCAACAGAAGCTGTTTTTGTAATAATCTGATGTTATTGTTTTTAAGTAGTCTCCATGACAATGTGGGGCTTGAACTCATGACCCTGAGATCAAGACCTGAGCTGAGATCAGGAGTTGGATGCTTAACCAACCGAGCCACCCAGGTGCCCCTATAATAACTTGATTTTATAAGACAGTTTCTAATGGTCTGTTCTGGTCATAAAGGCCAGACTCACACAAATCTAGGAAGTGGCAGTGGTCACCATGCCACTTAAAAGTGTATATACTGTGGGGGCACCTGGCTGGGTCATTTGGTGGAGCATGTGACTCTTTATCTTGGGGTTGTGAGTTCAAGCCCCACATTGGGTGCAGGGATTACTTAAAAGTAAAATCTTTAAAAAACATGTATGCTGTGTCCTAACCTGTAAACATGGGGGTCATATGTCTCCAAAGGACTCCCCTCAGTGTGACCATCTATGACTCAAGTTGTGCCTCCAGCTTTCAGTACAAGACAGGATAGGTATTTCCCAGTAATCTGTGTCTACCTACCCCCTTGTATATGGGAGACATAAGAAGGGCCAACATAAATCAGAGCACAAATTACAGGAGGTTCATGAAGCCCTGTCTGGAAGGTTTTTCCTGATATTGGACTATTAAGACTCCCACTAATTCTGGAGTCCTTAGGAGCACCTCAGTGGAAAAAAAAATCCTCCCTTTTGGCTTTAAAGGCTACACAGTAAAACAAAGACAAGAGTAGAAAGGAATATTGGGGAGATGAGTAAATGACATAAAGCATTACTCCTCTTTGCCTGCCGTCAGGGCTAAGTGCTAAGATTCTTGGCCATAGTACAGAACATCTAAAAGGAGATTGGGGCACCTGGGTTGCTCAGTTGGTTAAGTGTCCGACTTCAGCTTAGACAATGATCTCTTGGTTCAAGGGTTTGAGCCCTGCATTGGGCTCTGTGCTGACAGCTCTGACGCTGGAGCCTGTCAGAGTCTGTGTCTCCCTCTCTTTCTGCCCCTCCCCCTCTCACACTCTGTCTCTCTCTCAAAAATAAATAAACATTTAAAAAAATTAAAGGAAAAATAGGATAAAAGAGTTAGCATGAAGTTCTGTTGCACTTGATTCTGCCATGGCAGATTTGCTCACAGAGTGTATGTGTGAAAACCAGGACACAGGATAGATCCACAGCTGCCCCATAGTTCATATGAGGTCTTGCCAGAAAGCTGGAGTGAAAAGATCCTGGTCTTTCTGGTTAGACTGAACAAGTTCTGGGGATAGTCCTGGGAAGGATGAAATTCAGTGTTCCACTGATGAATTTCTAATCAAGCCAAAACTGGAGGAAGAGTGAAGCAAGATGTGTTTCACTGAAGAAGGTTTTTCACTGGGGAGGGAAAGATCCAGTTCTGGTTTCCAACTGCAGCTTCCATGCACAACTACAAAGACTGAGGACTTTGCATGGATCTTGATAACAGTCTTGGAGTCCCTATTCTCTACTCTCTATTGAGAGGTGAAGGTGGAGGGGAAAATACCCTCACTACGAGGACACTAGGAATGTTGGTGACTCATCACTCGGATGTGTCTTGAAAGAAAAGGAGAGAAACAATATCAGGGCTCCTCTTGAAGTTTGGTCTCCAAGCTCTGCACTAAAAAATTGCCATATCATGTACTTGGAATTGTGCTTGGAATTGTACTTGGAATCTCAACCATTCATCTTCTCATCCTCCATTTTATACATGAATCTTTCTGACCTGAGAATAAGGTGCAGAATGGAAGAAGGAATGGAAAAGGATTGAGGACACTGAATGAAGCAAACAATTATTAGATTATATATAGTTATGTTCATATATATATTCATATATATCATATGATATTTTTTTTTAATTTTTTTTTCAACGTTTATTTATTTGTGGGACAGAGAGAGACAGAGCATGAACGGGGGAGGGTCAGAGAGAGAGGGAGACACAGAATCGGAAACAGGCCCCAGGCTCTGAGCCATCAGCCCAGAGCCCGACGCGGGGCTCGAACTCACGGACCGCGAGATCATGACCTGGCTGAAGCCGGACGCTCAACCGACTGCGCCACCCAGGCGCCCCTCATATGATATATTTAATGCTTATTTATTTATTTTTAGAGAGAGAGGGAGAGAGAGAGAATCCCAAGCAGGCTTCACTCTGAGCTTGAGCCCAACCTGGGCTCAGTCTCACGAACTGTGAGATCATGACCTGAGCCAAAATCAAGAGTTAGATGCTTAAATGACTGAGCCACCTCGTCACTCCTGTTTGGTGATATATCAACTGAAACTTAGATTAAAGAAATTTGGGGAGCCCAGGAGATATTTTTAACCAAAGTATTAAGCTTTTTATTCTTGGTCTCATACCATTTGCTTCTAAAATCCTGATTATAGAGACTTACCCAGGTTGATCTGAGGAACCAAGGCTCAGAAACTAAATTTAATACTCATTCCAACCTTTAGTTCAAGAAATAGAAATGATTGTCATCATGACCTATAAATGGCCAGGCCTTTGACTTAGTCTAATGTAGACTAGGCATAAAATATTCTTTCTGGTGTGATATGCCATACTGAGGTCTGGGACATGAAGGCTTCCCTTTCAGGGAAGATATATGAAACAAACCTATACTTGGTCTATAATATATCCATACAGATATTTACATAAAGTCAGACCTGGGTCATTTTCCAGAAAATTCTGCGAAATTAGGACATTTCATGACACAAAACATTTTGTTCTTCCTTTTTGACATCCTCATACTGTTATGTCGTAGGGCCAAAATAAAAATGGTAGGAAAAGCAGAGAAAATATTAGGAGCCTCATCCCTTCTGATTCACAGTGGGTGTTCTAATCCCAGTAATTAGGTATTAAAACCAGATAGTCATTAGCCATTCCACTGTGTCAAAAGAAAGAATAAAGATCTACTCTCAATTATGAAGGCTAGACAAATCGTTAAGAGTTACCAAGGAATTTCCCTGAAGCTCAGTATGCCACATCTCCTTTTGCTCTTGTATTTACAGCAGATTACAGTTTACTGGGAATCTAGACAAAATAATGATGAAGCAATGTGGTCTGTTCCTCCTGTCTGGGTCTTCAGTTACTCAGTGACTATAGATAAAATAAAGAAGGGTTGGAACATTGAGCTGTTTGGAGATACAGAAAGGACAGTTTTTCTCACTCAGTGTTAATTTTCTCTTTATATAATGACTTTCAAAGCCTCATTCCGGACAGTACAGTAGCCTGAAAGGGAATGTTAAATTCACTCTTCATGGCATTCTTACACATAAGCCCTTTCACAAGATATAAGGATGGTCTAACAATAGTACAGTCTTGAATTCTACCACTGGTACTCTGCTTTCATATTGAAAGCACTCAAAACTCAGGAAAAGGGTTTGGCCCCATTATTCATAATATTAATGAAAAATCTAAGTTTGCTTTTGAGTTGGGGTGATGTAAGTGACCCCCAAAGGGACCTCTGAGGTGTAAAATCCATTGACTGTCTGCATTGCCCAGAAGCAGCTATCATTACTCTGTAGGGAACTGTGGACACATTGTGTTAGGCTTTCTAAGAGGAGCTTCCATTTGAAGGGTCACTAGAGAAGTGAGGTCCACAGAATTTACAGTTAAATTGAACACAAGGAGAGGCATGAAGTCCTTTTTCTAGGCTTGATTTCTCATTGTGACTCTGGGCTGTGAAGGTCTCCACCAGACAACATTCGACAAATCAAGGGAAACTCACAAAGCATAAATTCTCTTCTTCCTGTGCCCTCAAGAAATTCTTTTTTTTAATTAAAAATTTTTTATGTTTATTCATTTTTGAAAGAGAGAGAGCACAAGCAGGGGTGGGGCAGAGAGAGAGGGGGACACAGAATCTGAAGCAGGCTCCAGGCTCTGAGCTGTCAGCACAGAGCCTGACACGGGGCTTGAACTCACGAACTGTGAGATGATGTGAGATCATGACCTGATCCAAAGTTGGATGCTCAACCGACTGAGCCACCCAGGCACCCCAAAAGTTCTTTTTTTATAAAGACAAACAGTGAAATGAATAGATGGTTTGAGCATGAGCAACTTCTATGAGTAAGAGTCTATATTTTTCTACCCCTGTCCTAATGCACTATAATGTGGAGGCAAGGACACATAAAAAATCAGACAAATGATGGGCATGTACATGGTTTCTGCTCTGCATGTCGGTAGCTCAGTCTCATTTTATCTGACTGCAAGGAAGATAGGAGGGATTGGAGATGAAACCTTAAAATACCTACATGTTGTATAACCAAGATATCCTGAACTCTGAGTTGCCTGGGTGAATGAATAAGCCCTGACCTACTCACACTGAAAGGCATTCCCGCCAAATATACTGCCTAAGCCCTCCACATCTGCTCTTTCAATATTTCTCTGTAAGTCTCCAAGAGGATTATTATATGAGCTCAAGAATCAGTGCTGCAGCTCTGGTCTTTGTTTCTCACGACCAGGTCTTTCATCGGTGTCACTAAGCATACAGACCGTGCTGCGTCTGGATGCTTGTAACATGTGGTCCTTCCTCTGTGTTCCCCACCGCTCTCTGCACAAGTCCTCATCTCCTCTGTGGTGCAATGGTGGACCAGTTCACCCTCCCTGCCGATGCCCTCGATCCTTGTCAGGCAGACAGGCTTAGCAGTCCCTTTCAAAGAGAGGGGAATTCACTCACACCTCTACCTTATGCCCTTTTTAGGGAAGGAGAAAGCTGTTTTCTCTCCATGTAAAGCTCTTTTAGTGAGGATGGAACAATTCTCCCTGCCTTCTTTTTAGAAGAGTTGGCAAAGCAAGACTGCTTGGGCCCCAGTGTGTGGAAGTGTTGAGTAGGATGGATCTTTCAGTTTCCACGCAGAACACGGAAGAGCTGACACCTCCCCCACCCCACACTGTCCCCCAGTGTGACTGCATCCAGACTGATGTAAGGCCCAGTGCCACGTTCCACCTGCAAACATTGCTTTCATCCATTCTCCTTTTTTTATCCTGTACTTTTAGTTACTTATCTCTCTGCCATAAATATAGTTGTAAAATGGGAGGAATATGTGAGAGATGAAGACATTGTATGAAATGAGAACCCCCAAATTTAACTTTGCCAGGAGGAAGCAGTGAGCAGACACAAGACATCTCAAAGATTTCCTTAAGAGGTTTTGTTGTCCTTGACACGTTGGGATCCAGTCGATAGGTTAAAAAATAATCTGGCAAGACCAAGAAGGGTTAGGGGAAAGGGTATGAAATTCCATTTCTTTGACTTCAGTATCAGACCACTGTGCCCTGAACATCCTGTGTGAGGTCTCTCCCAGGAACAACAGAAAAGATTAATATTCATTTCATCTGTTGATTCAGGTGGTACAAGGGCTGGCTAGTATGACCTACAAAAGATCTCCCAGAAGCATAGTTTATTCAGGGTCATAAAGATTAATCCTGTGCATAAATTTATATCTCAAGGCTTGAAGTTCAAATAAGACTGTGTAACCTCTCTTGTCCTCTCTTTTGTATTTCACCTATAAGTATCTAGCTTTTCCAATGCTCTTTGGGCCAGTTTTCACATCTTACAGGCCCTCTGATTAATTAGTTAATTAAAATAAAATCATTGATGTGTACATTCTGCATTTGCCTGAGGGTCCCAATTTTATCATATTGAAAGTTATACTTCAACAAGAGTTCAGCGTTTTAGATTTATTTGAGAGATGGTTTGGGGTTTTGTTAAGGACTGAGAAATTTATTATAAGGAGAAAAGGATGCTGAGAAAAGTGAAGGAATTCAGAATTAAGATAAAAGAAAAGAGGCTTAGAAGAGTTAAAAGGAAGAAAGTTGCTTTGCTGAAATTGAGCTCCCCACTTCTGGGTGTGACTTTGTCTTCCCTGCATCATCCCCACTCAGAATCAAACCCATTTTGTCCACAATGGGAGTCTCTGGCTCCTCAGCTTGAAAGGCCCCTTAGCTTGTGCCCATAGCTGGAGGTAGGGGCATGTTAAGCAAGAGTGCCTCAGGAGGCATTGGGCAGACACAGACATCTCGAAGATCTCCTCACAAGGTTTTTTTGTCCTTGGTGTGGGAGTGGGGGGAAGTCACAGAACTCAAATTCCTTCACTGTGCATTTTTCTAACATGGAAGTGTTAGCAAGCTCCAGGCTCCCAATTTCACACTTCAGATCAACTGTAGGAAACAAATCGAATAGTAATAAAATGTAAATACAGGATGTAAATATTTAAAGAAAGTTGGCTCATAAATATGAGACAGACCGTGCAGTCTGTAAGCTCCGCTTGTAAACAGCCCTTTTCTCCTTTCAGTCCCTCTGCACCTGGGATACCTATCAGAGGAAAATAAGCACTCAGTCGTTTGAGGTATCTAAAAAATAATTGGGGGCACTTGAGGTGGGGGGGGCATTTGTTTTTTTAAATTTAGAATCTGTAAGGAAATTGGGTCTGTAGGTTTTCATAAGAAAGGTTCATATGTGGGAGTGGGCATACTATAACAGAACAGCTAGAAGTCACTGAGACCTGTCTACATGCCAGGAGTGTACTAAGGTTAAACATAATTCATTTAGATGTCCATTTAGTAGGCAAAGGCAATTTCTACCTTGGCTTCATAGATGAGGACATTGAGGCCTAGAGAAGATATGGTTACAGGGTCTCACAGTTAGAGGGACTTGGGGTTGTAACCCAGGAAGAAGCCAAAGTAGTTGTGGGAGAGAATATGATTTAGATATTTAGGAGGCTCAGAGAAGAGGAAGGCCATTTCTTTTCATTTCTTCTCTTTTCTTTTCTTTTCTTTTTTTATTTAGAAAGAGAGAGAGAGCACGCTCAAGTGGGGGATCATGGGGGGTGGTGGAGAGAGAGAGAGACAGAGCGAGAGAGAGGGAGAGAGAAAGAGAGAGAGAGAGAATCTTAAGCAGGCTCCACGCTCAGTGAAGAGCCCGACATGGGGCTCAAACTCACAACCCTGGGATTGTGACCCCAGCGGAAATAGTCAGATGCTTTAGCTGGTTAAGCCACCAAGGAAGGCCATTTCTTGATGGCAATCCACTTGTCCAGACTTGGGATTTTCTGAATCAAAATCATGGTATTCTTACAGGCCTCATTTACCTTTGTCAGCCAAGTTGCTTCCATCACTGTGAGCTCATTGGTGACTTGCCCATCGTGCCAGTCAGTTGTGAATGCCTAATTCTCCAGAGCACTAGGCCTGGGGAGGGAGGGAGGAAAGGCCCCTGAAAATGGGGCGCTTTGAAACCCCTTCACGTTTCCCCACACTTTGCCAGAGTCAGAGCCCTGAGGCCTTTCCTTCCTACAGAAGGTAAAAACTAAACCTTGCCAGTGTGACATTTGAAATGGAAGAGTTGGCTGTCTACTCAGCAGTGGTCGTGGTACCTCTCTGTCCCTCAGCCCCAGATACTGTGCTGGGTATCAACATTAAGTAAAAAGTGAGTCCACCAGCAAGTCCTCAGTGTCACCTTAAAATTTATTCTTTCAAAATAGTCCAATCTTCTCATATCCACTGCTACCATCCTCATGTAACCAATATCACCTGCAGCCTAGATGTATGTCTGTAGCACCCTAATGGCATCCACTTTTGCCCACTATCAGGTCCTTCCCTACAATGCTTTAAACCAAATTTAAACTCTTCAGTGGTCTTCACTACCTTTACTATACGGTGCTGTGTAATTTGGTTCCTGTCCACCTTCCCAACTTCTCTTGCTACTTTCTGCCATGCTCACCATTTCCAGCTATACTGACCTTCAGCAGTATTTCTTATTCCTGGCTTTCTTTCTCCTCGGAGCTCATCCTTCCATGTGAACCTCTCTTTTCTCAGCTCCCACATGACTGCCATAACCCATACCTCACTTCTCAGTTTAAATGCCGCCTCCATAGTGAGTCATTCCCACTTTCCCCACCCCCATTCCTATCTTCCTCTCAGTGGTTCATTGCTTCATAGCACTTGTGAAAATTTGCTATTATTTTTGTGGTTTGTTTTCTCATTCTTTGGCTGCCCCACCCATTAGACTCTAAGCTCCATCATGACGTTCACTCTGGGATGCATGTGCTTATTGTGTTATGTGGCTCATGTTCTCTACGCCTAGAGCTGTATGTAGTAAGATGTTTTGAGTTACTAAGCACCGTAAGAATTACGAAAATTATGGTGCCTCCAATAGACAACTAAAAGCAAAAACTGTACTAAAATTAAAATAGAACTTGCATATATTCTGAAATCAAACACACTGACTTGTAGATTTTCTGATTGCAAAATTCTGTAAAAGTTCACTGAAATGGAACTTTTCTCTTTTCTTTGGTGTCCCTCATTTGCTGATAACCTAAGGCCATGTGCTGTCGGCCATGGGGTAATATACAGCTGCCCAGGACCTGAAAGGGAAAAACTGTTTCACGTTTCAATATCAGAGCAAAGGTTTGTGTTACCATGTAAATCTTACTTAATAAATCTGTAATGGAGCAGTGGCCACTGTTAGCATGACACCTCTTTTTCTACTGTAAGAACAGTTAACCTTTTGGCCTCCCTTCATTCCTTCTCATCCCATGCAGCCTGTCGGCTCCTTAGCTATTGACAGACTCTAAATCTTCAAATAAATTTAAAAAAAAACACGGAGGAAAGAAGTTGTGTGCTTATGTGTGTGAGTGGTGATGGGGAAGGAGGTAGATGCTTTCAGCAAACATCTGAGTGCGTGTAATGTGCACAGGTACTGTGCGGGAAGCCAGGACTGAGTAAAAAGTGAGTAACACGCATGTTCTTGCACATCTCAGCACCTGTGTATATTTCCTTCCTTTGTCTGAAACCACCTGCCCCTACCCTACCCCATTATCCCTCCAGTGATACCTTCCTTGGGCTCCTAAACTAAATTATATCCTCTCTTTATGAGCTATCAGAGCTTCAGATGGTTCTCTATTGTAGCCCTCCCTATAATTTAATTATATTTGATTTTGTAGCTTCTCTTTCCTTTTAGACTATAAACTCCATGAAGAGACTGCTCATGTTGCCTTATTCACAGCTATATCCCTGGTTTTTGAACAGCACACAGGAACAGCTAGCAATAGATATTTGCTATATTAACGTAGCAATACATTAATGAATGAACAGTATATCCCTGACTTCAGAGTGCTTACAATCAAATAGGGAAGAAAGACAAAGAAACTACTTGCCAGCAGTAAAGACATGACAGGGAACCACAGGAACCTCACTTTTTAAAAATTTGATTTAATTTTTAAATTTACATCCAAGTTAGTTAGCATATAGTGCAACAATGATTTCAGAAGTAGATTCCTTAATGTCCCTTACCCATTTAGCCCATCCCCACTCCCACAACCCCTCCAGTAACCCTCTGTTCTCCACATTTAAGAGTCTCTCATATTTTGTCTCCCTCCCTATTTGTATATTATTTTTGCTTCCCTTCCCTTGTGTTCATCTGTTCTGTGTCTTAAAGTCCTCATGTATTTGTCTTTCTCTGACTAGTTTTGCTTAGCATAGTACCCTCTAGCTCCATCCACGTAGTTGCAAATGGCAAGATTTGATTCTTTTTGATTGCCGAGTAATACTCCATTGCCGAGTAATACTCACCTCTTCTTTATCCATTCATCCATCGATGGATATATGGGCTCTTTCCATACTTTGGCTATTGTTTATAGTGCTGCTATAAACATTGGGGTGCATATGCCCCTTTGAAACAGCATACCTGTATCCCTTGGATAAATGCCTTGTAGTGCGATTGCTGGGTCGTAGGGTAGTTTTTAAAAAAATTTTTGAAGAACCTCCATACTATTTTCCAGAGTGGCTGCACCAGGGAACCTCACTTCTAATGCTAATCTTGGTATCATTGAAGACTCCCCAATGGAGGCGATGGATACATTATGAAGGTTGAAGAGTTAGAGGAAGGAAGACACTGCTAGTGGAACAGGGTGAGCAAAGGCCAATGTGTCCACCTGCTATGCAGGAAGGCATTCACAAGATGGTTGGCCATAGGCGTATGGAGTTCACTGGAGGGTTCTTTTAATATATTTGCTTATTGGTAGTATTTTTTTTTAAAGATTTTGTTTTCTTTTAAGTAATCTCTACACCCAATGTGGGGCTGGAACTTACAACCTCGAGATCAAGAGTCACATGCTCTACCTACCGAGCCAGCCCATTACTGATAGTATTAATAAGGGATATGCAGTGAGGTCAGAATGTTATCCTTATTCTTTTTTTTTTTTTTTTTTTAATTTTTTTTTTCAACGTTTATTTATTTTTGGGACAGAGAGACACAGAGCATGAACAGGGGAGGGGCAGAGAGAGAGGGAGACACAGAATCAGAAACAGGCTCCAGGCTCTGAGCCATCAGCCCAGAGCCTGACACGGGGCTCGAACTCACGGACCGCGAGATCGTGACCTGGCTGAAGTCGGACGCTTAACCGACTGCGCCACCCAGGCGCCCCTGTTATCCTTATTCTTAATGAACTCAGAAAGATCCTGACTGCTTATGTTAATGTTCTCTGTAAATACATAATATGTTAATAACCTCTTACAGAGTAGACAAAGAATAAACAGTCACTTCCTACTGTGCCTTTCCCCTTTTCCCCCTTTTTGGGGGAAATGAAGACATTGGCCTATCTCTGAGATAAACATCTCCAGAATTCCTCATGGTCTGCTGAAAACCAGTGTGCAGCCATAACAAAGTTTTTAGAATAACTCTGAGTGATCTGAGTATTTTGGAAACATCTTGAAAAATATGCTATGCATAACCATAGTTACTTAAAACGATATTTATAATGATATGAGCTAAATATTATGTTATTTATTACATGCCAGATACTTACTAGCTTTTTGCAGTAATAACTTTGATCTTCAAAACAACACAAAGAAGTAGATACTGCTCTCATGTCCTACAATGAAGAAACTGAGGCACACAGAAATGAAGCATCTTGCCCAAGGTCACTCAGAAAACAAATGGTGAAACATGAACTCAATCCAAAAAGTCGGTCTTCAAAGCCTACACTTTGCAGCTTCCTCCCATTATGCTGTGGTTTCTCCTGAAAATTTAATGCCGCTTTTGGAGCCAAGACCCACACCCTATGCTTTTTTCAGATATCTCATAGAATCCAGAAGTCAAAATTGGAAAGGTCCCAGAAGAGGTAGACAGTCTGCTCACTGTTGGTACTCCTGGAGAAGACATTCTTAGAACAAAATCAGTATTTCTCAAAGAATGCCATGCATACTACTGGCGATGTGCTAGGTGACTTTGAATATGCATGAGCGAACGGTTCCATATTCATAGCTATGTATATTTAAAATATGCTTCGGATAGACATTATGCTAATATGCATTATGATAAGATATTTTGTGTAATTATCTTAGTTTTTAATTTTGAGAAATATCAAAAATATATAACTGGAGAAATAATGTTATAACAATAACTTCTATAGCCATGATTTAGTGCAGAAGTTGTTGATATTTTATTTATTTACTGGTTTATTTGTTCAACAAACATTTATTGAACACCTAATATAGGTCAGGGACTGTTCACAAATAAAAAGACAAGCAAATAAAAAAATCCTTGCCCCGTTATAGCTTCCATTCTAGTGGGGAGAAACAGATACCAAAAAATGTAGAAGGACAAATAAATAATATAGTATGTTAGAAGATGACAAATACCATGGAAAAACAGAGTATCCTAAGAAAGGAGATGGCAATGGAGAGAAGGAGTGAAATTTTAAACATTTAAAATGATTACAAATAAAGTTGAAGTCTCTGTGTTAGCCTCCCAAAATATATTATTTTGATTCAGGTTCTTTTCTCTGAGGACACTCTCTTTACCATGCTTATTTTTATTTAAAATTTTTTTCAACGTTTATTTATTTTTGGGACAGAGAGAGACAGAGCATGAACGGGGGAGGGGCAGAGAGAGACGGAGACACAGAATCAGAAACAGGCTCCAGGCTCTGAGCCATCAGCCCAGAGCCTGACGCGGGGCTCGAACTCCCGGACCGCGAGATCGTGACCTGGCTGAAGTCGGACACTTAACCGACTGCGCCACCCAGGCGCCCCGCTTATTTTTATTTATATTCTCCTGAAGCCAGAGACAAATTTCATTTTAAAATAAGTAACAAATAATTAAAGTAGATAAAAATAAATGGTAAACAATTAAATATTTTAAAAAAACTTATTAAATAATGATAACAATGCTGCATGGATGTGGCAAAAAGTGCAAGAGCATTTGAATGATTAAATTATTCACACAGGGAGCACCAAACACTTTTTTCTTCCCCCATTGATTCCGCCTGTGTTGATGGGAGGAGGGAGAAAAATTGGACTCACTCTCCCCAATCAAGTCAGCTTTTGGCGTGAAAGATGAAATGCTTCCTCACAAGGCCAGAGGGGAGGGTTCTGTCACCCATCACGCCTGAGATTCTACAACCCTTATTTCCTGCTTACTTACATGAGTGCCTCTGTGGAGACAGCAGAAGGTGAAATACAGAGAAGAATACAAAAAGAAGCAAGACCATTACAACCCATTCCATTCTGTTACGCGACTACATTTACATGACTCTGATGTAGAATTATGTGCAGACTGCGTGATTGTTCAGGGGCTAGTGGGCGAGGCAGGGGCCATGAGGTGCACAGAGCAGGATGCAGGCTTCTCCTTGCAGAGAACCAAGAGGCGATGCCAAGTGCTAAGGATGAGTGCACCCCTTTCCTTGACCACTGAACTATCTTCAAGTCAGTTTTGCTAGGGTGTACCTGGGTGGCTCTGTGAGTTGAGCATCTAACTTTGGCTCAGGTCATGATCTCACTGAGTAGGTCTCTTTGCTGACAGTGCAGAGCCTGCTTGGGATTCTGTCTCTCCCTCTCTCTCCCTGACTCATGCTTTGTCTCTCTCAAAATAAATAAACTTAAAAAAAAAAAAAGACTTAGAATATCCTCAGTTGTCACATTTTACAGAACCTTTAATCTCTCAGGATCTCTCTGTCTTTGCTATCATCATCACCATCACGTTTATCATGTATTGTTTTCTCTCAATTTTTTGCCTTCTCTGAACTTGCCATGCTATTCCTTGATCCCTTGGATTAAGAGGCAGCTACGATGTACTACTACTGACTACTACTACTAGTAAGCATTTGTTTGTATGTTTACTACATGCCAAGTGCTTTTAATGCATTATTTCATTAATCTTTACCATGACTGCATGAGATAGATACTAGCATCATCTGTAATTTATAGTTAGAAACAGAACTCACCAAGAACTCGGAACACTGCTGATTTCACTTCCTTTTTCTACCTACCACCCTGACTACCAGCTGGCTTGGGAACTCCAAAAGGGCATCTATGAAAGTGGCATCCGTGAAAATGGCATAAAATTTCCTGCAGGAAATTTAACACTCCAGGAGTTTGACATTATAAAGGCCTGGAACTATCCACCAACTGGTTGGTGTTACCGAGAACCACGATTACTCAAGAAATTTCTGTTCCCTCTGTTTCAACTTTCTTTTCCACAGGGGAGTGCCAAATACCTCCAAATCCTATTCAGAGAGAGAACTGGAAAAACAGTGAGACCAAGTGACTCACTTGAGAAGAACAAGCAGAGAGTAGTGCTAAGGAATCAGACTCTTATTTTATTGCAAAGTCCAGCCACTTACTTTGCTTTTTAACAACCTTGAGTGACATTGGGTAAAAGATACTATCAAGGACAAACATACTTGGAGTAATTATAATCTCTGATTACACGATATGATTTTCTTCATTTGTTATGTTTTTTCTGATGGCAAATTTTAATACATTCTGTTGGAAAACCTTAGAAAGTGCAAAAAATAGCTAAGCTATTTTGTATGTTTCAGCCTTGATTTCGATTACATTCAAATTATTCTCCTCTTTTGCCTCTGCACCCTTGCCCCATTTTTAAAGACCCAGAGTCCAGGGTAGGAGAGACCCAGAGCATCCCAGAGGGCAGCAGCACAAATTCACTCCCCTCCAGCCCTGCAGCTCATTTCACCCATCTCCCCTCCCCCTTAGTCTGGTGGCTCACCATTGGTCGTTGCCATGACAACCAGCAGCTGCCAGGACAGGCAGCCTCTACCGCAGCAGGGGTGGGGCCTTGGGGGAGGGGGCAGGAGAGGAGGAGCCAGAGGAGGTGTCTGCTGCAAGTTCCTGGCTGCTTCTGAGCTCACCCCATCCTCCGAGAGGGAGGAGGCCAAGTGGTGATGCCGCTGCTCCTGTCGCCTCGACTGCTGATGCTCTAGTGAGGCTGGAAGGGTGGTTCCTCTTCGCCCCGTCGCCAACCAGAGAGCGAGGGAAAAAAATCCCACCGGCAGCTGCTGATGTTGGGTTCGGAGGCTGCATCCGACTCGGTCACAAGGAAAATGGATTCAGTTTGCATCTCTCCCTCCTTTCAACAGCTTCTCCGGGTCTCAGCATGGTAAGCAGAAGACTGTGGGGCTATCTTCTTGGTGTAGCTGCCTGTTAAAGGACCTGTGTGTACATTTGCGGCCAGCACTTGAACAATGACTCCCTCAGAGTAGGAGAGGAAGATGTAGAGACAGAGATGGGGATGGAGGGAGAGGAAGGTTGCCAGGAAGAGAGAAGTAAGAAAGCATCCGCTGTGTATTTAAAAAAAAAAAAAAAAAGAAAAAAAAGGTCTGATTTTATCTTGAACCGGCTCAGAATGCAGACTGAGCCACTTGGTCCCTTTCCTTCCAAGCTTAGGAGCAGAATCAGGGGTGGAAAAAGACCTAACAAGAAATGGGTGTTATTGAAAGGACTCATTTAATTTGCAGCCCTCACATACAGGGTTGGGCCTTCCTCAAAAACCCATTTGGTGCCTCCTGAGCTTCCCGGCCTAATTATAAGGTGATTTTGCTTATTTCCTTCATCGCTAAGAAAAGGTGGCCCCGGAATTTATCATTCCATTTCATATTCTAATGGACTCTTGTTGAGAAGCGATTTGCCGGATAGAGTTTGATTTTTAGTAGATAGATGTGATTGTGAACACACAAATGTGTATCCTATGGATATACATATCTTATATACACATGTTTCTACTGCATTTAGGAAACATTTATATGCATACTGTGCTTTGCAATCATATTTATGGGTTATAAATGTCCTTGCATGCTTGGAAGTAATTGCACATTTTTGAAACTATGCTTCTGGTTTGTATTATTATTCATTGGCTTCATTTGGATTAGTGTGAGATTTATTCTTGTTATTGTCCCTTAGTTTCATTGTGACCAATTAGGACAGATGCCTATCATTTAATTCTGTATCTTAGCACTAGATGCGAATTCACAGCCTGCCTCTTTTCTTTATTTTTAATTGGGTTTGTGGGAGGTGACTTGAGAGCCCTGAATTTACAATGATGGGAAAGGGAGGTGGCTTGTGGTATTATTTTGTGTCCAGCATCTTGCCAAGTGAATATTGAAACAAATCAGTTTTCTCAAAATTCCACTCCATCCCCTTCATGTTTATGCCTTGTGTCCCAGGGAAGCACAGACAAGCTGGAAGGTGAAATGCATTCATTTTATTTGATAAGGCTGCTTGCTATTTGGTCTTCATTCCTTCGGTATCCAGGCACCATTTTACAGTTCTCTCAAATGTTGTATTATGGGTCTATTTATTTAGGTGGTTAAGTAGGAAAGTGGGATTGTTTTGAAAATATAGGTGTTCCCAAGTACCTTAGCCATTTCCAAATTAGCCTGCTTATACAATGAAATGAGACAAGAGAGTGAGCAAAGCTTAGCATGAGAATGTGTGGCTTGTAGCCCGAAATGGGGGGCTGTTGTAGTTTACAAATGCTTACTGGGATCTGTTTGACCTTTATTATGTCAAGGCTTTAAGGCAGCTCAGGAGACTGAAGATGCCTGAAATGAGTAGGGTACAGGGCTCCATTACTACCCGGGATAATGGATCTCATTGAATTAAAGCCAGAAAAATCCTTGCAGGTAAAAGTGTATTACATTCATCATATGGACTAGTTTTATCCATCCATCTCTTCTCAAACAATATCATTGTCAGTGCAAACATTTTTTTGCAATGTAAAGTAACATTATTTTTTGTCTTAATCTTGCATTTTATTTTACACACTGCCCCCTCAGTTAAAATTTTTACATGTGTTTGAATCAAGTTTATAGTTTAATTTCTCAGAGAATAAATATTCTAGTTGGTTTATATATAGGAAGATTTAGTGGAAGAATGGATTTAATATGCTCACAGCATGTCATATATTATGTAGATTCACAACTCTGTAAAGTCATGCTATCGTGTGCCTAATTATAACAGCTAAATAAAGTAGAGCAAGGAAAGAGGTACTGGTCTTACATGTCATATCAAATATTTATAACACACTGCATCCTACATCTTTTAATAACTTTTGACTTCCAAAAATTAAAATTTCAGATATATCGACAGTAAGCTTAAGAAATTAAGACATGTTTTGGTTGACCCTGTTTCATGCAATGGGGCTTTGTTTTATTTCCTTTGTGTTGAGTTTTCATTGGGTTGTGGTTTTATAGGAGAAGTTGGTATAGTTAGGGCAGAGGCCAATCACTGTAGGCCGTGGACGCAGAACAGACTATCAGTAGTAGCACGTTTCACCTGTGTGGTAAGACCCTGATGGGAATCATAGACCTAGTTTTTGATCCCACAGCTTGAGACAATTATATGGCCTTTGCTGAAGGGCCACACAAAAATGAAGTGTGTTTAAAGGACTACAAGTGAAATTCTCTAACAAAGGATAAGGAAACTAGAATTATTTCATTTGGAGAAGAGAAAATTGAGAGAAGACAATCATTTGCTTCAGAAGAGCTACGGTTTATTTGGAGCCTAAAATTTAGTCAGTGGGTTTCATCAGGATAAATGAAGATTAGAAATATAGAATGTAGAGGGACACCTGGGTGGCTCAGTTCGTTAAGCGTCCAACTCTTGGTTTTGGCTCAGGTCATGATCTCGAGGTTCATGAGTTCAAACCCCACATCGGGGATCCTCTCTCTCCTTCTCTCTGCTCTTCCCCTGCATATTCTCTCTCTCTCAAAATAAATCAGTAAACTTAAAAAATATATATATAGACAATGTAGAACTTCCTGATAGCAAAGTTGAGTTGTCAACTGGGCAGCCAGATTAGACCGTGCATTCTTTCTTTCATCAAAACCTCCAAAAGTTTGACCTAGACATGCACTTATTTCAGATAGTGTAGACTAGATTCTTTGTCAAGAACTTCTCTGGCTTTTTCTAGAGTAAACTGTCTATTTTAAAGTGTGCTTTAGTTGTTTAATATCTGGTACTTTGTAACATTAAGACTCCATTTTGCAGTGGGCTTCTAAATTACAGAATCTGTATATTTTTAAAGAAATCGATTGACCATCTGCTTGGAAAATTTTATATGTCATCTTGTCAGGATGCAGGAACTAAATATTGGCCTCTTCATAAGAGTCTTTTCTCAGCAACTTTGTGTAGTCTGATATCTAACAGTCATATTAAAATTATTCCCTGTTGTATGGCTAATTTTGAAAACTAAAATGCAGTTGAGTGGGTCTTGATACAAAATAATTCAAAAGCCATCAAATTGATTTCAGAACAAAGTATTTGAAAAATACATGCAAGTTATTGTGTAAATGTGCTGTTTAACAACATACAAATTTTGTTAATTACCCTTTTCTCAAACACTGTCTTGTAAATGCCAATCGTGTTGGAATGTTAAATATTTTGACTAGAAATTTGTTTTAGTTGGAGCATAGCATACATTATCTAATTCCTCACTTTGTAATAGGATGTTCCCTATTTCTTCAAGTGACCTCAGAACATATTTCAATTTTATGTACATGCTTCTAGACTCCAAAAGGATGACTTAGTAAATGTCTGAAAAGTCAAAACCATTTTCTACATTTCTCATAGATTCGTAAAAAGATTAATGATTTGTTTTCCATGATTACACCCTAAAAGATACCAAATTTATCATGGAAGTTTCAACATAAATAACTCAAGAATCTGTTGTTCTGCCTGAAATAAATAAACCAGATTTATACCTGAGTGTTAATGTGAGAAGTCAGTTACAAAATTCCTCCTGTTTGTATATCCCAACTTTTATTCTACCAAGTAAAAACTGTGTTTTTACAAAAGAGGAATTAATCATATAATCAAACTATTTGTAGAGCTCTTACATGACTGGACAAATTTGCATATCCTAGCAATGTAGAATATCCTACATATTCTGTAGGATATGCAGATATATACGTAAGATATATAGATGTGGAAAGAATATAGTTGTAATAAGTACCACAATTACACCTTACATTAATATCATCTTTTGTAGTTCACAAAGTCTTTTTACATTCTTTATTTTTCATCTAATATTCCCCCACATTCTATCTTGCTGGTAAAACTGTGTCATTATAACTATTTTAGAGTTTATGTATATTATAACTATTTTTAAGTTTATGTATATATTTTGTGTGTGTGCGAGAGAGAGAGAGAGGAAGAGAGAGAGAGAGAGACTGCGCACGAGTAGGGGAGGGGGAGAGGGAGAATCCCAACCAGGCTTCACACTCCACACCAAGCCCCACACTGGGCTGTGTCTGAAAATCTGAAGATCATGACCTGAGCCAAACCTACTTACTGAGCCACCCAGGTGCTCCATCATTATAGCTATTTTAAATAAGTGGAAACAGGCTCAGAGAAGTTAGACTTGTCCAAGTTTGGGTTTGGTAAATGGTCTAACTGGACCTGGATATCAAATCCCATGAGCCCACATTTGCCATGATAGAACATTTAACATATTATCTTGCTAATTAGAATTTTAAAATATCAAATATAGCAAATCTGCATTAAATGTGGCTCTTTGTATTTGACTTTTTATTTGAATATGTCAGGTGCCATGATTTGCTCTTTGATCACATTGAATTGCCAAATAGACTCAGTGTATGCTTAGGGTATCAGCCTCCCCCTCAAAAAATGGTGCATGCAAAAATTATTTTGGAGAAAAGCTGGATTCTTGATATTTTAGAAAAGCATAGTTGCATTTGTTTGGGGAAAAATCAGAACTTTGTTGGATTGATGTGCCCTTATTTTATGGCTAAGTATTGTTTTTATTTTTAGTGACATCCAGCTTGGGAAGTAACGTAATTTATTTCTGTGCTTAGGACCAAATTAAGATTTCTATAGACCTCGGACCTTGAAAACATTTAGCCATACCTCCCACCTGTACTTCCTAAGCATCGTTCCATGTACATGGTCTTATAATTTAAAATGATATTAAATCATAAAAATGTGCACATCAGTTCAACAGCTTTCTGATATTTTCCCTGGGCAAATACTTTTACACTTTTGTGAAATACCAAAAATTTAGTACTTTTCTCCAAAAATATTCTAATTTTTTGGTGTCTTCCTTTCTTTGCCAATGCCCTAGGCACATACTTTGTGTCTGACTATTTGGTACTTCAGCAGTGGCCAAAGAGCAAATTAAGCCATTTGAACTATCATTCCACATTTGGGAAGTGTCCCTTATAATTAACTAGCTTGTAGTACAAGTGAGATCTGTCGCACTAGACATTCTAATTTAAATAAATATTCACCAATATAATTAAATTTTATCTTTTAAAGGGTTTTTTTCACATTTAAAAAATATATCCTCATTGCAAGGAACAAAAAAAGGTAATATATAAATGTATAAAAGGAAAATCACCCATAAGCCTGTCATCAAGAAATGATTCCTGTTAGCATTTTGAAATATTTCCGTCTAGATTTTTTTAAACATGCGACTATAAACACACTCAGACATACAATTTCATTAATGGGACCATACTCTAGGCATTGTTTTGTAGTTCTTACAAGGTAACCATCTTTTCATGTCAACAAAATATGTCTCTACTAAATTTCCAATCTCTGTGTGCTTTTTTTCCCCTGATGATTCAAGCTGTTTTTTCCCCACTCAAGGGTCTGTATGCTTTGTTTCAAATACTTGTCATGAAACAGGTAGATCTTGCTTGATTTACAGCAGCTGTGAGTCAAGCATTTTTTTTTTTTTTCAGGAAATCTGAGCTCTGTTACCCTGACTGCCATTGCACCTCACAATGGGTATTAAATTAACCTCGGTTTTCTCTTGTCTGCTCATAATGAGTGAGTTTTAAGCCCAAGTCAATGAAATCTTTGAATCACTAAAAACATGGTCATGTACATGCATAAGCAGACAAGCCAACACAAAAACAAAATAAATTTCTTTCAGGTTTTTGTCATTTTTTCCTCAGTATGGTAGTGGCATCTTGCAGTCTTAACCTCTTTGTCCAACTCAAATGCTGTATGAAAGCAGACTTAAACAACATATATTAGCTGTCACATGACTTCTCAGACTAAACTGAGATATATTTTTGGCATCTATTTCTTAAACCTGTGTATGGTTTTTATTTTTTTTTAATTTTTTTAAAGTTTTATTTATTTATTTTGAGAGAGGCAGAGATAGCATGAGTGGGGGAGGGGTCGGGGGGAGAGGGAGAGGGAGAGAGAGAATCCCAAGCAGGTCCCACACTGTTAGCACAGAGCTTGACGTGGGGCTCAAACTCACGAAACTGTGAGATCATGACCTGAGCCAAAACTGAGAGTTGGTTGCTTAACCTACTGAGCCACCCAGGTGCCCCTGTATTATGGTTTTTAAATGAAAGCTGAGTCATCTGGCTCTTCTAAAATATGAATGGTTGGAATCTCCTTATACTTGAAGTTTGAGCTTTAAATATAACTCCTTGGAGAGATTTTCTTAAGTATATTTCTGTTCTCTGTACCCTGTGGTTTTCCTTCATAGCATTTATCAAAGTTGTAATTACAGAGCTATTTATTTGCTTACTTGATTTTCCATACCCTTCAGTAGATTTGAAGTTCTATGAGGGCAGAAAATGAAACTGTTGGGGCACCTGGGTAGCTCAGTTGTTTAAGCATCCAGCTCAGATCATGGTCTCCCAGTTCATGAGTTCAAGCCTCACATCAGGCTCTCTGCTGTCAGCATGGAACTGGCTTCAAATCCTCTGTCCCTCT
Organism: Lynx rufus; assembly: GCF_022079265.1. NCBI lineage: Eukaryota > Metazoa > Chordata > Mammalia > Carnivora > Felidae > Lynx > Lynx rufus. The sequence goes on along the minus strand of NW_025814823.1, from coordinate 123,102,616 downwards.
CACTTTCTGCCCCTCTCCCACTTGCGTGTGCACATACGTGCACGCTCTCTCAAAAATAAATAAACGTTAAAAAAAAGATTGTGGAATAGCTGTGATTATCATTCTTTTATTTTGGTGCAAAAACAAAGTGGATTGTATTCTTTTTTGTGATATTCTCAGGATTTTAAGATTTCGATAAAGGAAAACCAAATCATTAAAGGCAATAAATCACAATGCTTTAAAAATCTGTAATTAAGAGTTGTTCACTACATGCTATGACATCAAAAAGAAAAGCCGTGAACATTTCTGTGGCTCCTTTTATTTCCTTTCAAAACTGAATTGCAAGTCAGAAATGATGACACCAGTAGGCAAATACCTTTGGATTCATTGTAATTTATTAAAATAAATTAATAATTTAATTGTTATTAGCATCAAATTACATGATCCACACTCAGCTATTTTGCTATTCTGGAAATCCACTCTACTAAATTCGCTGATCATAAACAAATCATCCCTCCATATCTGTATCCAGAAATTAAGACTAAACAGAAATGGAAGTAATATCCTTACTGAAAAGATAAATTAAGGTGGCATCTTGCCTTCATGGAAATTCTGGAACTTAAGGATGAGGTAGAAGTCTTTGTTCCCTTTCTTTGCTTGACATCTAAATCAAGATCATTTACTGCAGTGCTTGAAATTCCGGAGCCTACTGCAGCAAAAATATACTTAGAAAACCAAGAGTCTGACTAAGTTTAGTTGACAATCTCTGTCAGAAAACAAGTCCCTGGTATTATTTTCAAGGAGGAAATTTGCTGAAATCACTGGTACTCTAAAAAAACTTTGCAAGCATGTGCCAAAGAAAAAGGGTGATATTTTCCTCATGACTTCTGTTCCACACTGGAAATATTCCCCTGGAAAATGCTACCAGTATAACTACAATGAAAATGTAAACCAAGCAAATGTTTCTTTCCCGCATTCCTTATCTGGTTCTTTCCTGTGCAGCATTTCATGGAGAGAGGTTACCTTCCAAAAATAAACTGAGCTCGTACTCTGTAATCGTTACTGATCCACATTATGTCTCCCATAAAGTACTCATAGGTCAGATATACCTACTTTGAACATATTTTCCAGAACAAAAGCCTTTTTTTTTTTTTTAAATGAGAACATGCTGAGGAAAACAACTAGAAAAAAATACTTTAAATGAGTACCATTCTTAAAAATCCGCAATATGGTGGGGCGCCTGGGTGTCTCAGTTGGTTGAGTGTCTGACTTTAGCTCACGTATGATCTTACAGTTCATGAGTTCAAGCCCCACATCAGGCTCTGTGCTGACAGCTCATAGCCTGGAGCCTGCTTTGGATTCTGTGTCTCCTTCTCTCTTTTCCCCTCGCCTGCTCATGCTCTGTCTCTCTCTCTCTCTCAAAAATAAATAAACATTAAAATTTTTTTTTAAATCCATGACATGGTGTCATTCTACCAAAAAACCCATTAGACAACTGACAATAATTTTTTATATAACAATCACCAACCTGGAGGTGGTACAAAAATGAACACCCTGAATTCTCATGAGAATTCTCAAAATTCTGTTTATTGGCACTGACAAGACAGAGGGAAGGAGTTAGGTGTTTTGCAGATACTCTAGATCCCAAATGTGCTTTCTTATGAATTTCCTAGATAATTCAGATTATGAAGATGGGTACTCTGGAATTATTGGGGTTTCTCCATCATCTGCTCTGCTCCAGTTACCTAGATCCAGGGGAAAGAATTACTCTTACCTCACTGGTTCATTCTTTGTCTCTCTTATCTCTTGACGAGGAATTTAAGTGTATTGAACCATGAGATAAATTTTATATTTTAGAAAATAGATGATTTTGGTTTATTAAGGAAAACATTTGAATTATGATTTACTTTTATTTTTAAAACACTTCATTGAATAAAAGCATCTACAAAGTTTAGAATTTATAGTGTTTTAAAAAATTTTTTAATTTATTTATTTTTGAGAAAGAGAGAGGGTGAGCAGGGGAGGGGCAGAGAGAGAGAAAATCTCAGGCAGGCTCTACACTGTCAGTTCAGAGCCAGACACGGGGCTTGAACTCATGAAACTGTGAGATCATGATCTGAGCCAAAATCAAGAGTCAGATGCTTAACCAACTGAGCCACCCAGGCAATTCTCACATTTACCATGTTTTGAGCCAGATGCTTAAAACATCGGCCATCATTAAAAATAAACCCTAGCTTTTAAAAAATGAAGTAGCAAGGAACCTCTTACCCTAGTTACTTTTTCTTCTTTTTTTTTTTTTTTAAATTTTTTTTTTCAACGTTTATTTATTTTTGGGACAGAGAGAGACAGAGCATGAACGGGGGAGGGGCAGAGAGAGAGGGAGACACAGAATCGGAAACAGGCTCCAGGCTCTGAGCCATCAGCCCAGAGCCTGACGCGGGGCTCGAACTCCCGGACCGCGAGATCGTGACCTGGCTGAAGTCGGACGCTTAACCGACTGCGCCACCCAGGCGCCCCCCTAGTTACTTTTTCATAGAAGGAACAGTTTGGCCATCTTGTTCTCTTAGGTAGGTTATCCACATTTGGGGATCCACAGGGTGCAGTGCTATGCTCTGAAACAAGAAAAAGGAAAATAGCCTGCTATAAAGGAAATTGATTTCTTCACCACTGTGTGACTGTTAGGCTTTTATCCCCCATAGATTTGAATGAACCCAATCTCTAAATGTATGCTTAAAGATGCCTGATTCATACTAATGCTCTTGTCTGAACAGATTTGACTACACATACTGTCCCATCTCATTTAATATGTGATTTTATATATTTTTTCTTTTCATGTTGTTTTTACTTTTTGAAATCAAACCTAAATGGTTCAGCCTGGGCCCCTGGAAGGTAGCAAAGAGATAAGATTAATATTTCTAGTCAGTCACTGGTCATCTCTTACTGAACTTTCAATAACATTTGTATAGTTGGAAAACATTAACTGTCTAAATTTGTTTTATATAATCGTCTTGCTTTGAAACATCGATCTTTGGCTGTATTGTTAGCTGTAATCTAAGCAGAATTGATCCATTCTTAGTTCATATGGTATCATCACTTACTACATTCTTGATGTCCTTAAATGCTGTTTGACTAACAAAAGGATCTTTATGACAGAGAGTAGCTGATGAAATAGTGGAAAAGCATTTTGTTTAGGAGATTGTCATTTTGCAAAGAAGCACTCTCCCTTGAGTCAATCTGCAAAATTTTCAGACTTGATGCTGACTTGTCTCTATTCTTTACAAGAATTAGGGACATCCATCATTTACAATTTTATTTATAATTCAAGTAAAACAATTTATTCCAACAATGAATGGGATAATCCTGAGCCTGTTAATAACAAGGATATCTGACATGCTCTGAGTATAACAAGTATGAAAAGAAGAAAATAGAACAACTTATTTTCTCTAAGTCATCCGCAAAAAGAAAAGCAGCAATATTCTTTGAGTACCTATTCTGTATCTACTAGACTGTTTTCATCCATGTCCGTTTTTGCAATCCTCACAACAGAGACATTGTTCTTCCCACTTTGCAAGAGGAAAATGGAGCTTGGCGAGGTTAAATTTCTTAACCAAAGCCATTCGGTTAGTGAGTTTAGAGCTGAGATTGAAGCAAGATTTATCCAATTTTTTAGCACAGTAGTTCAAATCTGGAGCCTTGTGGACTAGACCCAGCTCAGGGAAGTGTTTGTAAACGTGTGTTAAGCGTTTGTAAACAACTGTCTATGCCTCCAGCACAGAGGTTTTTAAAACACACTTTTATCCCCAAATTTTATAATTTTAACATTAAAAAAATTTTTTTAATGCTTATTTATTTTTGAGAGAGAAAGAGAGAGCACAAGTGAGGGAGGGACATAGAGAGAGGAAGACACAGACTCTGAAGCAGGCTCCAGGCTCTGAGCAGTCAGCACAGAGCCTGACGTCGGGCTTGAAACTCATGGACTGCGAGATCATGACCTGAGCCGAAGTTGGACACTTAACTGAATGAGCCACCCAGGCACCCCTATTATTTTGACATTTTATAACACACCTGAGTATCTGCTTCTTCTTAGCAAATGAGAAAATCTGGCCTCACTAGGCCCACATCCCCTCATGGCAAACATATGTGAGTTTGTTAATGGGCACTCTTCTGGGTGGGTACCGTGCTCTGCAGTGTGTGTGTGCTGCATTGACCACCCCCCTTCTGTCCCCTCAACTCATTTGCTTTAACTCTTTTGCACTTGACACAGTTGGGGTCTTAACTCCCGTTTGGCCCATTTTCATTTCATTACTCCATGTTATTTCCCAGTAAAACATGGATTTTGTTCTTCAGGGAAACATCCAGATTTCATTAATATAAAAGCTGAAATTGAAGATAAAGAATGACCCAGCAGATAAGAATTTGATAAAAATGAACTGTCTGCATGAACTTTAAGCTGTTGATCTGTTTTTGGGGCAATCACAATGACACAATGATAATTTGCAACTTCAAGTGTTTCTTTTTATGCCCCATCAATTATTTATCTTTTTTATAATTAGTAAGCTAAGACATTTTTTCACAATTGATTTGTATTTAATACTTTAATAACTTAATACAAGTTATAAAGAACTTTTGATAAAGTCTCACATATGGTATGTTATATTGTATTATTTTACATTATGTTGTGTTGTTTATAATCATCCTCAGAGTAAAGTTCAGAGTGTCTACCTGTGTTTAGTTAGCATCACCTAACTGCTAATTGAAAGGTACGGAACTTAAATCTAGATTTCTTTACTTAAACATTGTTTTTCTATAAGATCCTGCCCCAAACAATCAAACAATCCATCAGTGATGTGGATCAGGGCCAAAAACTTATGACATGATCTGAACTGGCCTCTAAGCCTTAAGTCAGGTGCTAAGGTAAGTTAAGTCTTTTGGTTCTTCCTCCCAGCTCCTTCTTTTCACGTATAATCTAGGTGTGTATGTCTGTATATGGGAACAACTAGATAAACCAAGAGCTTTGATCCCTGTCCAAAAGGAACCTCTGTTTTCACAAGGAAAAAAGGCCAAATTGAATAGAATGGTAGCACATATAACACTTACATGGAACGTATAGCCAGCACCGTGGTCACCAGTCCAAGTCTCTGTCTTTGTGAGGTGACCTCCATGGCTTCTAGCTAATAAACCTAGCCTACTTTTTTTAAGCCTAAACTATTGATGCATATGCTGATGAGGATGGTTTTGAATCAGTATTGAATCCTATCTTTCCCCTCCTGAGGTGTATCTTTCATTTGATGAGCCAAATGTAATAATGCTTCCATTAATAAATAGAGATTATTGAGGTATATCAATCTACTCTTTAGACTAAATTTAGGTTTAAAAATGTCTAAAAAAATGCAGTCAAAACATATTCGACATTCATGTCAGTTGTTGCTGTTGGGTTTTGTTTTACTACTTTGTCTAGATGCCAAGCATTGCACTAAGGTCATTGCATACCTTGTACCAGCACACTTTGAAGAAGGTAGTAGTATTCTTATTTTATGCATGATGAAACTAGGGTTTATGGAGGTAAAGCAACGTAATACTTTCTCCAGATTATCTGTGAGCGTTGGAAGCAAACTCTGAAATCAAGTGCGCTGGACTCCCAAGTCGTTCTTAACTAATATGCTAATTACTTCCCTTTTGTAACGAAAATTTGATTGTGCTCCTGAAAATTAAAGTAAATGAAGAGAAAGGCAGATACGTTTTTAATGTTATTATTATTGTTCAACATTAATCAAGACCCACTTCTTGCTAAAGAAAGGATAGCGGCAATGTGTGAAAATGTACATTCAAGAGCAAGGCCCATATAACCAGTTTCCTCAGAGAAGAAAGAAAACAAGGAAGGGTCTGAATGAATCCCAGTTCTATTATAAACCTTTTGGAGAGTCTGTGTTTAAGTAACTACTTGATGATGCATGAGTTATGTGTATTTGTACAATATAATCAGTGGTTCTCTTTTTAAAGCAAAGTTTTAAATAGGCATTTAATATATTTTAATAACAGAAAACTACCTAGGTTTTCTTCCTACTTTTTTCAAGTAATAAAGAAGCAGGAAAACATCTTATGCTGTGTTTTCCACAGTTCTGTAAACTATGAACATTTTCTTTTTCTCTAAAGAGATTCAGAGAGCAGTTTTACAGAAATGTCATCTCTGAAAAAAAATCCCCAAGTGCAAAACAGACTGAGCAGCACAAATCCTAGCACTTAATGTTGTGAACAATACAGTTTCTGTGCTCTTATAGTTTCCGTGGAACCAAATTCATGCAACTTAAGACTTTTTTCGTTTCAATTTTTGCTTATAGTGAATAGCAGGAGTTTTGACAAGGATATTTTTGGGTGAGAAAACACTGAAACTTGATTTATCTATCTCTGTATAGATCAGAGATGTATGATAAAATAATTGTGACCTGTCACACCTGTGGAATACAGTGAGACCCTTCAAAAAAGGTTTATGTTGTAGAAAAAGGTTTAGTAACACAGGACAATATGTAAGGTATGTCTTTTAAGTTAAAAGCTCAAAAATCAAAAGATGGAATTTAATCTCAACTTTGTGAAAAGAGAAAAAATTACACAAACATATATATGTTTTTAAAAAGACCAAAATAGCATAACTCAAAATATTAACAAGAACTAATTCTGGGTGGTGACTTTGTGAAAAATTTCTTCATTGAGTTTTTGGGTTTTTTTTTATGATTTCCAAATTTGCTAAAATGTATTTTATGTATTTAATTAGCAAAATGTGAATATATTTTTAAATGACAGATTTTGTCATCAGAATTGGTAAATCATCCATAAACCTGATATTTAAGTATCTGAAGTGACTCTGCAGGTCTTCTGGAAGATGGAAGGTTTGTTGTGCTTGGGTGAAAGATTCCACACTGGTGTACACAGTGTGTTCCTGGTGAGCCATAGAGAGAAGGAAATGGCTAAGAGGACAGCATACAGGCTCTTCACACAAAAGACTCATTGCGTGTCCTCCTACTAAAATTTTGAGAAGAAGATTCTGTCACAAGATAGTTTGAAAATCCAATGATGTAACTGATAAAATTGATACTCTGTGTGCCAAATACCTATTTAAAAAAAAAAACAAAACTAAAATTTTCAGTTTTCACTTGGATATTCATCATCTTATTGTCACAGCCTTGATTGGTTTTAGTTCACAGTAGTTACTGCATTCAGTATTAATAGGACAGAACAAGCTTAACTCCATGTGATTCAGTCATAATTCATTCTTATTGAAAACCTTAAACAAGGATTATTGGATGAGAGGACAAAACTCCATACCCAGTTTTAAAAAAATTTCCCATTTTCCCTTGAGGAGGCAGGCACAGTTATCCCCAACATGAAGGACCTGCTTACACTTTTGCTGCTCTCTCTGCAGTTTAGATGAAGTGAAGTCTTTCTGTTTGGGGGCCTGATGAGGAGGATGGTGGTTGTTCCCACTTTGAGGATGAGGTCTGGAGTTGCACAGCTCTGGGGAGGACTATGTGAAGGACACCTCCAAAGCTGTACAGTAGGGCAGTACTGAAATAGCACCTGCTGTGTGCTGGGTGGTTTTGAACACTTGACAAGTGTGACACCTTGAGGTAGGTACTGTTGTATCTTCTTCTTGCCTTTTTAGTTGAGTCTAAGAGAGAGAGAGATGATCAACTAACAGATGGTTGACTGAATAGTTTCTAACTACTTGTCTTTTTTTTTTTTAATGTTTATTTATTTATTTTGAGAGTGAGAGCACAAGCAAGGGATGGGCAGAGAGAGGGAGAGAGAATCTCAAGTAGGCTCCACACTTAGCATGGAGCCCGACATGGGGTTCAATCCCACAACCATGAGATCATGACCTGAGCCCAAATCAAGAGTCAGGCATTCAACCAGCCAAGCCACCCAGGCACCACTCTAAGTACTTGTCTTTATATTAGGTATATGGGATAAAGATCAAGGTCCTATTCTCAAAAGGCTTATAGAATAGTAGGGAAGACAGCTCAAAGCATTAACCATAAAACGTGGCTAATATCATGATAGTATGTGATGGCTGAAGTGATGACCAGAGTATCATCTTTGCTTCTCTGGTGCTGTCAAGGCTGTGGGCAAGGTCATCCCTGAGCTAAATGGGAAGCCCACTGGTATGGCCTTCCGGGCCCCCACACCCAGTGTGTCAGTCATGGATCTGGCCTGCTGCCTGGAGAAAGCTACCAAATACAATGACATCAAGAAAGTGGTGAAGCAGGCACTGGAGGGCCCCTTCAAGGGCATCCTGGGCTTCACTGAAGACTAGGTTGTCTCCTGCAACTTTAACAGTGACACCCACTCTTCCACCTTCATTGCTCGTCTGGCATTGCCCTCAGTGACTACTTTTTCAAGCTCGTTTTCTGGTAAGATAGTGAATTTGGCTAGAGCAACAGGGTGGCAGACCTTATGGTCCACATGGCCTTCAAGGAATAAGAGACTCCTGGACCACCAGCCCCAGCAAGAGAACAAGGGGAAGACAAAGGTCCTCAATTGGTGGAAAGTCCTTGCCCCAACTCCTCTTCCAACACACTGTGAATCTCCCAGCCTCCATACAGTTTCTATCCACAGTTTCTAAAGGGGAGGGGCTTAGAGAGCCCTAACTTGTCATGCATCATCAATAAAGTGCACTGTGTCTAGCCAAAAAATAAAAGTATATATTGATGGTATGGCTTTCCCATTCAGCTGCCAGAGGACATGGCCTGAAAAAAGAAAATTGAATACTTTAACCTTTGCCATCAAGATATGGAGTCTTAAGCTAAATTGAATTTTTTTTTACTGAAGAAATAAAAACAGAATGTGAATGATTTTGTAGTGCCTACTTCCTGTCGTATGCTACACACGGCAATACTGTACCTTAGGTTGTGTATTTTAATTTTATCTGACCAAACCCATCTCAGTGATGAATCCTAAGATAACTCAAATATCTTTTTCTTTTTTTTTTTTAATTTTTTTAAATGTTTATTTATTTTTGAGACAGAGAGAGACAGAGCATGAACAGGGGAGGGGCAGAGAGAGAGGGAGACAGAGAATCTGAAACAGGCTCTAGGCTCTGAGCTGTCAGCACAGAGCCCAACATGGGGCTCGACCTCACAGACCGTGAGATCATGACCTGAGCCGAAGTCGGACGCTGAACCGACCAAGCCACCCAGGCACCCCTCAAATATCTTTTTCTTATGTGAATTATTAACCAAAGGTTATCTAGTTTTCTTCCTGACATCACCTGCAAAACCTGTTCATTGAAAAACCAGGAGTATATTTGAACATTCTGAATTAAAACAGAAGTTTAATATTTTCTTCATACCAAATGCAAATGAGTAGTCTTTCAATTTGTGGTCCTGATTTTAATACAAAGAAAAAATTAAGTTTGAAGATAATTCTAACACCTATGATGGGTTCTCTAAGTTACGGGTATGTGTGGAGGAGTAGAGAGTGGGAAATCTACAAAGATGAGTAAGATTCATTCTTAAAGGTATAGCAAAGCAGTAAGCACTTAGACACTAAAATCATGCCAAGAATTTAGTCATTTGACTATACCTACATTTGTTTCATATTCATTATGTCTCAGGGTTTCAAGGATGTCCCAACAATGGTTTTTATAAATTTAAGAAACTCAAAATCCTATAAGTATATAAAAACAGATAAAGTATGATTAGGTTTCCAGTGAAACTGAGATACAAAAAAATGCCACAGAACCTGCTTAGGATTTAGGGCAGGCATTGTAAAGGCAGGTTTTGTGGGTTGAGATTTCTCAAAGAATTTTGATAGATAACATATATTTGAGGGTCACTTGTAGATTCCATATTTGGGGCAAGCAGCAAAAGATAAAAAAAAAAGAAAGTGGGTAGGAAAACCAGATCACTTTAGAAACTTAGAAATCTTGGAAGCAGATCATTTTTGGAAAGAAAGAAAATCCTGTATGATCAAAGGTATTAGAGACCTGGAGAAGAATTATGACTACCAAATTCTCCTTGACTTCATCCTTTAGAAGGTCATTGTAACCTTAAAATCTCTAAACTCTGGAGAATAATTCTATGAGATTAGAGCAAAGGAAGTAAAAGATCAACTGGTAAATATATGGAGAAAGTGGGGACAGACTACTAATTTTTAAAATAGGACATAAAAGAGAGGATTACAGTTAGAAGAAAAAGATTTGTGTAAAGATTTTTATTTTTTATTCATATTTTCATCTGTCTTCATTGTTATTGAAAATATTTGCTTTAAGGTTAGTATTTGAGGACACAAGCGAAAAGCCTCATAACATAAGGTGCAATGCGAATAACTTAAAGCAGAGATGATAAGTAAACTAAGAATTAAGAGACAAATTAAACTAAAAATTACAAGGGCAAAATACAGAAAAAATAAATAGAGAAAAATCAAATCAAATCATATCATGCCAAGAGACCCTGTGACCTTTATCAGAACATAAGAACATTTGCAAATGTTCACATTATCAGACATGTGAACATGTATACAGGAAAACTTGGTTAACAACATCAATCAAGGAACACGAATGAAGAAAGACAGTAAATTCATGAAGATTGAGTTTCTGTACCTGGAAGTGGGGGATGGGGGAGGGGGCATCATAATCTGCCTTTTTCTTAAAGTTAAAAAAGAATGTTAGAGTGACATGAAATCAAGCCACTACTGGCCTTCGTTTTCAGAGAATAATGAGAATATGGATTTTCAAAATAAAGCAAAACAAATCCACATAAACAAAGCACTTTGCAGCAAATGTTTTTGTTTGTTTTCCTGGGCTCTGAATTTCAGCATAATTGAAGCTTTATCACTTGGGATGTATTAGAAAACACACTGTAAGACTTAAGTAAGGAATCACTGTTAAATCCTGAAAATTATGAATGGCTTTCTAAAGTTTTTTTTTTTTTCCTTTTTGAACCCTTCCTAGTATGTTAATCTAATGAGGCGATATAAACAGTAAGTATTGGAAAACATGTTAGATACATTGATTCCAGTTACAGTTAAGGGACTCTTTCATTATTTTTTTTTCTGTATTTAATGCATAAAAAGCAACCTAAACAATAAGGAAAAATATAAATCCAGAGGGGAAAGGTCATTGAGTATTTGATGAGAGTATTGATCCTGATTTGCCTGCCTTCACTTTGGTGTTTTTCCTTTTTTGAACTATGATTATTACTACTACAACCTCCATATTAAATAATCTATAAATTCCCTTCCTCTGTGTGTGTTGTCAAATGCCACTGAGGCAGAAACCTATAAAACCCTGGAAAATCTCTTAAACTCTTGATTTCCCTTTAAGTAAAAGGAAAGTCTTGGGCTAGATTATGTACAAGAAGGACTATTCTAGCCAGAAACCTGTATGTTTATGAGTCTGTGACTGCCTATCATGTTTTCTGTCAGTCATGTGTCATATCATTGCTTCCCAAGATAATACAGTAATATTGACTTTTGATTATTTTCCTCTTTCATGGTGTACAAGTGTGTGTGTATGTGTATGCGTGTTACAGAAAGATGTTGACATTTAATTTAGCAAACAACTCATTAAATCTAAGCCATACAGCTAAAAAGACATATAATTTGGTATGCTGCTGGACTAATTAGTCCAGTACATAAAGGCACTGTGTTTACTTTTTCTTGATTTCAGCCAGATGCTGCATGCATTAATTGCTAATGTTCAAGCATAAGGTGAATGACTTATTGACAGAGGTATTATTGAGAAGGTTTCTAGTTTATTTAAAGGGTTATATTAGATTATATTTAAGGTCTCTTTCAACATTATGAGTGTGGTAAGTAGACCCCCAAGGCAGGAACATTCTCTGTCGTGCAAAATGACTTGCTCTTGCAATTGGGTGTTGTATGGAAACCAATTTGACAATAAATTTCATATATTAAAAAAAAAAATAAGTAAACATTAAAAAAAGTTAAAAAATTATTTGCTCTTGCACATTCAGAAAATCACTTTCTAGATATTTCTTTTGGGGGGGGCGGCATGTTGGAAGCCAATTTGCATTTGTGTGATATTTTAATCAAGGTATGAATATAGCTCTATTTGAAAGAAAAAAATCAAATGAAAGGATTATCTTTTTCATTCCCTTCCATTTCTCAAGACATGTTTTGCTGTTGTAAAAACAAAAAACAAAACAAAACAAAAAGAATCCCTTGACTTGGCAAGTATTCTTTACTCACAGTCTTGCTATGGGAGCATTTTCTAGGTACTTTTTAGGGTGAACCATTGTGCCATTGTGAAAGCACAAACCTGGGATTCAGAAATCCTGAGTCTAATCTCTCTGTTCAGCTACCAACTAGCTGTGTGACGCAAACAGGTATCCTGACTGTTAGTGGTTTTTGTTTTTTTTTCCCAACTGTAAAAAGACAGAGAAAGGACATCACCTCCTTTTTTTTTTTTTTCCTTGTTGTTCCCCTTGAAAGGAGAAAAAAATAAGTCAAGTCCAGAAGGGTTTTCTAAATCCTTTGTTGTCAGGTGTGTGTGTAGGCGTGTTTGCAATCTGGTTGAAGGAATCTTCTGAGATCGGAAGGCCTTCTATTTGCCCTTTTATTTGCCTCTGGCAGTGATTACAATTATTTATGGACCTGACTTATTTCCCCCATTAGCCTACAATCCCCTCAAGGGAAGTGAGGTAGGAGGAAGAAGGAGAGAAGGGGGAAACCGAATCCTAAGGAGTAAATCAGAATGCAGGAAGGGGTGAGGGGATTGCAGATGGCACAGAAACACATCTTGATTTAACCTTGAAGTTTGTAATACTGCATAAAATTGCCTCAACTGGTTGGGATGTAGTGAAGACTGGTGAAAGAACATTGTGGAGGGCATGTGTTTTCAATGTTTTAAACAGTTACAGATTAAACAATTTTTGTGAATGACATGGAAAGATGTTTAGAATACATTCAGTAAACATGTAGACATAACAGCACTGTCTCTCTGAAAAATATGTTCATATATGTATGGAGAAAAAGTCCTCAAGGAAATATAAAAATATAAAAAATACTAAGTGGTAGTAATATGGCTGAATTTACTTTTTATTTTTTGTTGATGAAGGTTTTCTAGGTTTTTCCCAATGAACATACATTACTTGGTTAATAAGAAAAGAAGCACACCAAAAAGGGTTTTTAAGACATTTTTAATGTTTATTTATTTATTTTGAGAGAAGGGGGGTGGGGGGACAGAGAGAGAGGGAGAGAATCCAAAGCAGGCTCCACATTGTCCACCCAGAGCCTGATGCGGGGCTCGAACCCATGACCCATGAACCATGAGATCATGACCTGAGCCTAAATCAAGAGTCAGACATTCAACCGACTGAGCCACCCACGTGCCCCAAGAGCTTTTATTTTTTAATTTTTATTTATTAGTTTTTTCAAAGTAGGCTCCATGCGGTGGTAGTCACATGGTCTACCAACGGAGGCAGCCAGGCATCCCCAAAAAGAACTTTTAAAGTTGCTTCTACCTGAACATTTTTAGAAAGTTCCTTATGGCTATTAAGTAGGTGAAAGTCAGGGCTCATATTCTTCACTATTAAGGTGAATGATTTCACTGTTCCTTTTTGAAAAATGTGAATTAAAATAATTATCAGCCAGAAGTAAATGCAGGAAATGAAGGACCTGGGAATTAGATAAGACAAATGAAGACCAGTAGCACTGTCCTGCCAGTATCAAAGTGCAGTGATACTGAAGGAAAAGTCCCAAAATCATGTCAAGCAAAGTAAAGTGATTATGTCATTACTGTCACTTAAAGAGGTTTTGGGACGCCTGGGTGGCTCACTTGGTTAAGCATCCAACTGCAACTTAGCTCATGATCTCGCGGTTTGTGAGTTTGAGCCCTGAGTCTGGCTCTGTGCTGACGTCATGGAGCCTGGAGCCTGCTTCGGATTCTGTGTCTCCCTCTTTCTCTGCCCTCCCCCCACTCATGCTTTGTTTCTCTCTCAAGAATAAATACGTGTTAAAAAAATTTTTTTTAAATAAAGAGCTTTCTTGATATTTCATGAGCTAATACTTATACAAATTAATATTGAGGTCATTTCTCTTTTTTTGAAAATATGACCAATTGGTTTATATTTGCAGATCTTTTTCTTATAATTTACAAAATGAATTCTGATAAACCATTATTGCCATCTATTAGTATCTATTCAGTACATACTCATACTGTAATTCTCCTTTGTCATTCTAGTTATTTTTTAAATGTGTCCATTATGAGCCTTGCTCTTTTCATAAATTATAGGCCAGTTCCCTAGTTTCATTTGTCTCTTTTGCTTAATTGTATTCAATTCCCTACCATTTATTTGTCTTTGCTTCAGCATCCCCCCTCTTCCCCCCCGCTTTCAGTGTCCTCTTTCCTCAGTTCGCTTCTCTGTGACTTAGTGCAGACACCCAGTGTGTGAGACCCAATAATTAGGCGAATCTTCCCCTGGCAGTGTACTCTGTTGCACTCACGTCTCCCCTTGTCTAAATTCCTATCGTGCTTGTGATCACTACCACACTGTTCAGCACATAATTGTTCTCCTTGTTTCAAATGTTCTCATTCTGTCTGCACGTCTAGATTGAAAGGCTCTTGGAGAATTTATAGTGGAGGAAATTCTCTCACAAGTAGAGGAAAACCTCTGTTTTATGAGAGAATCCTGTATGGCATATACCATGCTGGGTGTTTTGCACGTCGTATCGCTTATACCTGATATAGTACTCTGTTCGGTTGGTGTTAATAGCCGCCTATGTCCTGGCATGAGTGAACCTGAGAGAGGTTTACTTTCTTAGACCTGTCTGCCTCTGCGTCTCTAAACGTTTTCCATTCTACCATATTGTCTGGCTGACAACAAGTCATTTTATGTGGTAGGTCACATAATTGTATTTAATATTCTACTTTCCCATGCTCTTGCTTTGTTTGACATAAGTGAGGTAAAATGTAATGGTTGAAGCATTAAGTGAAGTCAGCTTTTGGTTACTTGCTTTTAAATGGCCTTTCCTGTTCTTGTCAAGTTTTTCTTCCCCTCTCCTGTGGTATTTTTGCCACTCACCAAAACTACATTCAACCTCAAAGTGCCCAATTCAGTAACTGCTCTTCTAGCCCAGGAACCATGTTAAAGACACGGATACATGAATAAGCCCTCTCTGTTCCCTGCATGCAAGAACGTACTTCTATTTCATTTTGAGATTGTTTTCTGCCTCTAAACTAAAATATTCTCCCAGTTGTGGAGGATCCAGGCTCCAGAGACAAAAGGCAATGAAGAGGAGGCAGTGATTCCAAACTTCATTCCCTGCGGTGCCTCTAGGATATTCAGAAGCCTATTGTAACCTGAGCCCAACAGGAGACAGCAGAACAGAATATTTACATAGAGAATGCGGAAAATGTAAAGGCTCCCCTTCAACTGTGTTAGCTTAGCAGGAAGAAAGACTAAGACAGTCTCCGAGCTTCTCCCAAATTAACCACCACTTTCCCACACCTCTTCTGCCTCACTGTGTTCCTCACTGTGTGTCAGTGAGAACAACTGGGTTTCATCTTCCCATTAATGCAACGTGAAGAAGTGAAAGGGAGTAATTTGAAACAAACACCAAAGATACTAAAGGAAGCTGTCCGAATGCACCAAGCCAGGCTGTTCTGTCTCTCTGTCTTCATGAAGTTCTCCTACACTCCCCAGATTCAGATGGGCCTGCAGGAACAAACCAATGGCTGCCAGTGGTAGTCTGGGGTCACTTGTCATAGAGAGTCAAGAGATGATGGACAGAGCTAAGATTTAGTTCGGGGCTAGAGATTTTTACACACATGTATTATTCTTCAAAATGGTTGTGTTTTGGAGTGCCTGGGGTGGCTCATTCGGTTAAGCAGCCGACTCTTGATTTCGACTCAGGTCACGATCTCAGTGTTATGAGATCGAGTACCACGTTGGGCTCGCACTCGGCGTGGAGCCTGGTTAATATTTTCTTTCTCCCTCTCCCCCTGCCCCTCCCCTCCCACCCACCCCGCATACATGCGCATACTCTCTAAAATAAAATATAAAATAAAATAAAATAAAATAAAATAAAATAAAATAAAATAAAATAAAATAGTTGTGTTTTCATCCTGATATACTACTGGCAAGAGTTCACAGGGGAAACATTTCCAGAAAACAAGTTGGCAGTTAATATCCGAAGCCTTAAATGACATACCCTTTGACCTAGCAATTATGCTGTTAGGATTATATCCTAGGGAAATAATTGGATAAAGCTCACTTTATCATTTGTCATCAGTATGACTTATGCTACCAAAAAATTGGAAATAACCTATTACAGACTGAATCGTGTTTTCCTTGTATCTATATGTTGAAGCCCTAATCCCTAATGGGATGTATTTGGAGTTAAGGCCATTTGGGAGATAATTAGGCTTCAGTGAAGTCATAAGCGTGGGACCCTAATCCAAAATGAGTGGTGTCCTATAAGAAGAAGAAGGGACACGAGGAATGTGTACACAAAGAGGAAAGGCCATGTGAGGACATCAGAAGGGAGTTTACCCGCAAGCCAAGAAGGCAGGTCTCACCAGAAACCAGTTTTGCTGGCACTTTGATCTTGGACTTGCATTCTTCAGAATTGTGAGAAAATAGGCTTCTGTTATGTAAGCCACCCACTCTGTGATATTTTGTTATTATATCCCTAGCAAATTGGTTCACAGTGTAATTGCCCAATAGTACAAGAAAATTATATGAATTAGTTTGCACTCTAACAATGGAATATAATGCAGTCATAAAAAATAGTGATTTTTATCATGTTTATTGATAAAGACAATGCTCCCAATATGATTTTAATTAGAAAAGTAAGTTACTGAAAAACACATATAGTGTGATCCTATTTGTATAAAGTGAATTTATCTCTGTGCATGTGCATGTGTATATGTGTACAATGTCTGGAAATATATACAACAAACCTTCATATCCTTTCTAAATACAGTTTTCTTTCTTTCCTCTCAGCCTCCTTTCCTTCCTTCTTTCCTTCCTTCCTTCCTTCCTTCCTTCCTTCCTTTTTTCTTTGCTTGTCTGTTTTTCCTGATGAACATGAATTATTTCTGAAATATTCATATAAACATGTATATTTTCATCCCATGTTTTAAAAGTGGCTTTTATATGGAATAAAATGTGTATAGATTGTAAATTACTTGGCTCACAAACTACTATCTTATGAACCCACCTATATAATATCATTGAATATTTAATTATCTTCATCATCATTATAATTTAATCTGTTGCCGTGAACAAAAAAAATCCCTTTCTACACCACTTGTCATATTTATTCAACACTTCTGAGTGATGGAAAATGTAAATTTTTTACCTTGTCTGTGTCTTTTTTTAAAAATTTTTTTGAATATTTATTTTTAAGAGAGAGAGACAGAGCATGAGAGGTGGAGCAACAGAGAGAGAGGGGAGACACAGAATCTGAAGCAGGCTCCAGGGTCTGAGCTGTCAGCACAGAGCCCGACACAGGGCTCAAACTCACTAACTGTGAGATCATGACCTGAGCCGAATTTGGACGCTTAACCAACTGAGCCACCCAGGTGCCCCTACCTTGTCTGTTTCTAAAATTTAGTGTTAAGCACCACGAATGCACACTTGTAGAGGACAAAATCCAGATAGATTGCTGGCCCAGCCCCTTAAATAGTATGACTTTAAGAAAGTTACCTAAACATAGAAAGTCTCACTTTTCTTAGCTGTTAAATATATGATAATATAGTTTTCTTACAAGTTTGATGTTAAGATGAAATGAGATAATATACCTAAGGTGCAGCAGAGAGATTCAGGGCAAGGATTCTGGCGTCAGAGTGCATGGGTCCGAATCTTAGCTCCCTGGCTTAGCTGTGTGGCTCTAAATAAGTTACTTAACCTTTTTGTGCCTCAGAGGCCTCATCTGTGAAATGGGAATCATGATGCTACATACTAAAAGGGTATTATTTTGGGAGTTAAATGTAATATTTATAAAATTCTTAAAATAGTACTGGCACATAGTAAGACTATGTAGGCACTTATTAAGTCTATGAAGAATTGGGGCGCCTGGGTGGCTCAGTCGGTTGAGCGTCCGACTTCGGCTCGGGTCACGATCTCAGGGTCTTCGAGCCCCACGTTGGGCTCTGTGCTGACAGCTCAAGCTCAGAGCCTGGAGCCTGTTTCAGATTCTGTGTCTCCCTCTCTCTCTGCCCCTCCCCCACTCATGCCCCATCTGTCTGTCTCTCTCTCTCTCTCTTTCTCTCTCTCTCTCTCTCTGTCAAAAATAAACATTAAAAAAAAATTTTTTTTAAGTCTATGAAGAATTAATACAGTGTACAATGTTTTTCATCAAGAGCATCACACTGTCAATTATAGTAGCAAGATGTTTTTGCATATATTGGAAACATCTGTATATTTGTCAGCTCTTTTCTTGCTGTATAACTGCTAAGAACACCTTGATTTAAGAGCTTGTTTGAGAACCTCTTTTGAAAATTCTATTTATTATAAAGACAGATACTAAGGGACACTAGAAGATTACCCCCCAGTGCCCTTATTTAACTCTTAAGTTACCTCTATTTGCTTCTGGCCTGCCTAATACATATGCAAGGTCATTGTTCTATTGTTAGGGAACCAAGCTGGAACGCTGGCAAAAAAAACCAGCTGGCAAAAAAAAAATCAAGTGGCACTCAGAGATCTTGGTGGATCTGAAATTTATTTAACACCGGCAGGCTCAGAGGAGACCATTTCTCCAAAGATCTGAGCCCCCAATGAAGGGGGGAAGGGTAATTTATAGTTGTCAGCTTCCATATGTGTGGCGGGTTTTGGCGTGCGCGGCAAACAGGGCAAGAAGAACCTGGAAGAGGGGCCTCCAAGCTAGCGACCAGATCCTGTTTTAGTCCCTTCAGCCATCTTATGGTGTAAAACTTTATTCATTTTCCCAACACTATCATGTGTGTGGGTCTCCTACCTTTCACAGTTGGAGAATGTCCCTGTAACCTGTTGAGGCCAGAGCAGAGCTCCTCTCCCCTTCTCAAGGTCTTTGCTCCTGCAATTGTGTTCTCTTTCTCCTGAATCATCCATTTCTTCCTCTCAACTCTATTGCTCACATCAGCATTTAGTATGCTCTTGCCTTTCCTCTTTCCACCTGAACGTCCCCTTTAATCACTTCCCCAATTACATCCTGCCTTCCTCAGCAATACCTGTTGAGAAAGCATTTTCTTTTCTTTTCTTTTCTTTTTTTTTTTTTGGAGAGCTGTTTTTTGTTTTTGTTTTTTAGTGAGAGAGAGAGTGCACATGAAAGTGGGGGAGAGGGGCAGAGGGAGAGAGAGAGAGAGAGAGGGAGAGAATCCCAAGTAGGCGCCATACTCAGCGCAGAGCCCGACTTGGGGCTCGATCCCACAACCTGGGGATCATGATCTAAGCCGAAATCCAACATTCAACTGACTGAGCCACCCAGGTGCACCGAGAAACATGTTTCTCAATGCTACCTACATCTACCCCACACATTCTCCTTAGTTGGCTCTACACTGGCTTCGAATCCCATCACTCTTCTGGGACTGCATTTGTCAAATCCCAGTGACCTCTGAGATGCCAAATTCTGGTCGCTTAGTACTTTTCTTGACCTTTTTATGTCTTGATGTCTCAGATAAGGCTATTGACCTCTCTTCCCTTCATGGTTTTTATTACTCTATACTCACTGATTAGTTCTCCTATTTCCCAGGCTCTCACTTCTCTATTCTTGTGGCAGGTCCGTTTTTCTACTTTCTACTGCTAAGTATTTTAGTTCAGGCTCCATCCCAGATCTCCTCAAGCTGTCTAGCTTCATTCCCCCGGGTCATTTTACAAATTCTCATCTGGAGAATGACAGCACCATTTCCAGTCTTACTTCCCCGAAGTACAGATTCAGTCACCTATTTAACTTCTCCACTGACGTGTTTATGGTTTTCAAACTTAACAGGGACAAAGTAGAACTCTTGACTTACATGCATGTCACACTGAGCACAGACTCATCCTTCCCCAGTCTCCATTGTAGTAAGTGGCATTAATATCCTCTAATTTTTTTTAAATGTTTATTTATTTTTGAGGGGGACAGAGGATCTGAAGCAGGCTCTGCGCTGACAGCAGCAAGCCCAATGCTGGGCCCAAACTCACAAACCGTGAGATCATGACCTGAGCTGAAATCAAGAGTTGGACACTTGGGGCCCCCGAGTGGCTCAGTCGGTTAAGAGTCTGACTTCAGCTCAGGTCATGATCTCTTGGTTCATGGGTTCGAGCCCCACGTCGGACTCTGTGCTGACAGGTCAGAGCCTGGAGCTTGCTTTGGATTCTGTGTCTCCTTCTCTCTGCCCCTTACCTGCTTACATTCTGTCTCTGTCTTGCTCTCTCAAAAGTAAATAAACATTAAAAAAAACAAAAGGAGTTGGACACTTAAGCAACTGAACCACCCAAGTGCCCCAATATCTTCTAAATTTTTAAAGCCAATTTATAGAGTTGGTTTTGATTCCTTTGCCTGACACTGCACATCTGATCTATTTACAATTCTATTATTTCACCTCAAAACATTCCCTAAATTGGCCTGCTTTTCCATCTGTATTTCTTCTTAGTTGAAGCCACCATTTTCCTGCTGGAACAATCTCAAGAACCCACTAGTGGGATAGCCTGCTTCTCTCCCCTCCTCACAGAAAACAGAGTAGTCCTTTGAAACATAAACCAGACCACAACTTTCATTTAAGAACTATGGAAAAAGACAAACTTCTTGTCAAAGTTATATAGTCCTACAAATTGACCTCGCACACCTTTCGTTTAAAAAAAAATGTTTTTTTTTAACATTTATTTATTTTTGAGAGACAGAGGCAAAGTATGAGCAAGGGAGACAAAGAGAGAGAGGGAGACAAAGAATTTGAAGCAGGTTACAGGGTCTGATCTGTCAGCACAGAGCCCGATGCAGGGCCGAACTCACAAACCACAAGATCCTGACCTGAGCCGAAGTCGGATGCTCAACTGACTGAGCCGCTCAGGCGCCCCATGCCCTCACACACCTTTCTAATGTCAAATTCTACTAGTCTCTTCCTCATGTGCTCCCCTCTCTGTTTCTCAGATGTGCTCTTCTTGGAATGTTCTTTTCTCTTACTTTGAGGAGGCACTCACATATATGCTGGGTGAACACCCCTACACTAGGGTTTGCAGAAACCTTTCTCCATGTAACTACCTATGTGGTCCGCAAAACTACCTTTAAAACTAACCATTAATTTCATTGATGTACCATTTGTTTCTTGGACATTCAGGTCATTTCCTTTTTTTTTTTTTTTTTCCTTCCTCCTCCCTTGATCTCTTCCCTCTCTCACTTCCTTCTTTCTTTCCTTTTTTTATTCCCTTGTACCTTCCTTTATTTTCTTTTGTTTTTCCTTATTAGATAACATTGATATGAACATTTTATTATTTTATTTTATTTCATTTCATTTCATTTCATTTCATTTCATTTCATTTCATTTTAAATCCCAGTATAGTTAACATACAGTGTTAGTTTCAGGTGTACAATATATTGATTCATCAGTTTTGTGCATTACTCAGTGCTCATCAAGACAAGTGCATTCCTTTTTTAAATCAGAGAGAGCGAGAGAGAGAGAGAGAGCGAGAGAGCGAGCGAGCGCACCAGGGAGGAATAGGGGTAAAGGGAGAGAGAATTGTAAGCAGACTCCATGCTCAATGCAGATCCCAATGTGAAGCTCAATCCCACTACTCTGGGATTATGATGTTAGCTAAAATCAAGAGTCAGATGCTCAACCAACTGAGGCATCTAAGTGCCCCAAGACAAGTGCACTCCTTAATCCCCATCTTTTATTTCACCCATCCCCCACCCACCTCCATTCTGGTAGCCATCAGTTTATTCTCAACAGTTAAGAGTCTTTTTTGGTCTCTTTTTTTCTTTGTTCATTTGTTTTGTTTCTTACATTCCACATATAAGTGAAATCACATGGTATTTATCTTTCTTGGACCAACTTATTTCTCTTGCAGTTATACCCCCTGGATCCATCCATGTTGTTGCAAATGGCAAGACTTCATTCATTTTTATTGCTGAGTAATATTCCATTGTGTATATATACTCCATCTTCTTTATCCATTTATCTGTGGATGGACACTGGGTTGCTTCCATATCTTGGCTATTGCAAATAATGCTGCAGTAAACAGAGGGGGGATATATCTTTTTGAATTAGTGTTTTTGTACTCTCTGGGTAAATACCCAGTAGTGGAATTACTGGATCATATGGCAATTCTATTTTTAATTTTTTGAGGAACCTCCATACTGTTCTCCACAGTGACTGTACCAGTCTGCATTCCCACCAACAGTGCACAAGGATTCCTTTTTCTCCACATCTTTGTCAACATGTGTTTTGAAAATAATGTGATATGAAATGTGATATGAAAATCTCTAGACATACCCTTTTACTCTTTTTCTTGACTATTTTCTGGGAATAATTTACCTGGTAATGACAGTGAGGCCAAAGTTGTTGCCTTTCTCTTAATCCCCTGAGTCCTTTATCACCAAAAACGAGAGAAGGCACAATGTATGATTAGATAGTTAGGTTTCAAAGAGTAACAGAGTGGATGATGAACACTTTCCAATAAGTAGCATTAGCCAGAGTGTGGAATATCTTGCTGATGCATCTGGACTACACACAGGCTCACAAATTGCACTCTTAGGGCATTTGGTTTCTTTTTTTGGTTTAGTTTTTGCATGCATATATGGTATCTATCTGTTCTACTGGGATTTCCATTGTATAAAACTCTAAAGCTTTTATGATAGATTCCATTGGACCTTTTCTTCATGGACTTTTCCTTTGTAATTTACAGTCTATATGTTTTCAAACTTTAGAAAGTGCTTGCAACTATGAACATCGGATAGTCCATTTTAGCTAGTTTTTCTATGATTTGAAAGTCCTAGGTAGCTCATTAAACAACCTGATGCTTATTTTGACATATGGTATAAATGATAGGATATCTAAGTTTTTTCAAAATAGTTTTTTTTTTTTTTGCTGTTTCACATTGCATCTTTTTTTCAAAGAAGTTGCTTTTTACCTTTCCTAAAATTAGCTATCATGTGCATTTTAGCAATTACTAAGTCTTTCCATTACCAACAGCAATTATTTAAATTATTTAATTGTTACATTGCCATGTGCTTTTCTATAACTGTTTCAATATGGTTGCAGATTTGAGAAATAGTGGGCACTATTTTGATTACCCCAGTACTTCTCTATTCTCATAATTGGTCTAGTAGCATTTTAATTGGAGGAATCAAAGTTTAGGGACTCATATTCTGAATCTTTACTAAACCGTGCATTACTGCATCTATTTTACCTAAAATAAAGTCTATGATGAATAACATTTTACTATATAAATTTGTCCTTAAAAGTTAAGTAACACCTAATATAGCTTATGCATGAGTTAAAAAAAAATCATGACTTACATTTTGAAATGAAA
This sequence comes from Lynx rufus, assembly GCF_022079265.1. Classification (NCBI taxonomy): domain Eukaryota; kingdom Metazoa; phylum Chordata; class Mammalia; order Carnivora; family Felidae; genus Lynx; species Lynx rufus. Next base: position 123,079,190 of record NW_025814823.1, on the reverse strand, counting down.
AAACAAGTTAATCAGTATCAGTATTTGAGAGGCACCTGGGTGACTCATTTGGTTAAGCGTCTGACTTCGGCTTAAGTCATGATCTCATGGTTCATAGGTTCGAGCCTCGCATTGGGCTCTGTGCTGACAGGTCAGAGCCTGAAGCCTGCTTCGGATTCTGTGTCTCCCTAGCTCTCTTCCCCTTCCCCGCTCGTGGTCTGTGTGTCAGAAATAGCTAAACATTAAAAAAATGTTTTTTAAAAATTGGTATTAGTATTTGATACATTCCAGAAAAGAAAAAGAAGCAGCAGATCCTGTGGATTATGGGTTGATATATATATATATATATATATGTACGTATACACACACACACATACACACACACACTTTTATATTGATTGATATAAAAACTAAATATATATATCAAAATCCTATCTATATTAAAAATCATCAGAATGCTTTTCAAAATGGTATAGGTGGTAAATTATCACAGTTAATAAATTATCATCCCAGGATTTAAAAAATTGCTACCAGCATAAACTAATATATATTGAATTCTTACCACTTGCCAGATGCTGTGCTGAATGTCCACATGCCTTGTCTTACTTCATTATGATAGTTGTCCTGAGAGGTATATATTATGCATATTATTATTATTATTATTATTATTAATTATTATTACTCATCTCATAAAAAAGGAAACCTGGGTCTAGAGAGTACTGGATTTCAGTCAGAGATTACATACCTAGGTCCAGGTTAAGTGATAAGGGCTGGATTCACACCAAGGCCTGTGTGACAACAGGGCCATTGGGATACTATACCTGACTTGGTTGATTTGAGTAATTCTTCCGTCTTGTGAAAGCTATAATTTTTCAAAGGACTTCTTTAGACTTTTCTAAAGATCTAAGAACAAGTTTAATTTTGTGCGTAGAAAGCATAAGATGTCTCCCTAATGCCACATCACAGTCTCTGCTCTGCTATCAAAATCAGGAATTAGGACAATGACTTCATTTATGAAAAGTTTTTCCTTACCCTCAATAGTCCACTCCACTAAGGAAAAGATTTGTGGATCGTTTTTATTCTTTGTTCCAGTGGCTACTTCTGTGGCCACTTCAGTGGCTACTTCACTTGTCCTTTGGGTTCTTCATTCTTGGTCATAATATTTTCTGTAAATGGAATGGGTCTTACCTGGGTGTAATCACTATATGCAGTATGTTAACCGACCTTGACCCAGCACCGTGCCCCCTCTTTGTTTTATGTCTCCAAGTACTGAAATAAATTACTTTCTTTCATGATCAGCAGTTCTAATTCACAGGGACTCTCTTCTTTTTCTCTACAAAAACCAGTTTCCTTAATCAAATAGAATAAACTATAGCATTTATGTCAAAGTCTGCCAGTCTCTACCTCATGTTCATTGAACACAGCATAATTTAGGGATGAGAATAAGTATTTACTGAGTGCCTAATGTAAATGTGGCAGCATCCATCACAGTTTGCTGAGCACAGGAAGCACTCTGTATTTGTCCCTTTTTCTTGTCTTCCTTGTTCTGCTCCCCTACCCTCCACACTTTTGGTGTTCTGTTCCCTGTTGCTCACCTGTGTTAACAGATGGCAAAAATCTAGAAGTAGCAGCTGTCACATGGGAAGCATCGAGCACTGGTTGTTTATATTGACAAGTCCTATCGGAGGACAAATGTGTGCAGCCCTGTGCTTCTTTGTTGACTTTAGATGACAGTGGGTTTATGTCCACTCTCCTTTTCTCCTCTCAGTCTCTGTTCTCCCTTTACCTGTCCCCAGTCTCCATTCAGTGGCGAAGAGTTCCCACGGGCTACTGCCTTACAGAGATTTATTAGGTCTCGTTTGTAAAGCTTTTTCAGTTCCTCAAACAAAAAGAAATATAAATACAACATATCACGCTGGACAGGTTTTTTTGTTTAATGTTTTATAACCATGAGAACTTTTCATGAACAAAGCCATTCTGAATAGCTGAGAAGGTAAAGTATGTAGTAATTCTTAAAGCTAAGTGGTTAGAATGTTCTAATCTCTGCACGTACCAGGGTAAGAGGTGAGGGCAAGAGCCTCCCTGTTGTTTTTTATTGACCTTTACTGACAAATGATTTCTCCTGTAAAGACAACACAAATGCAAATTGTCTTCTATAGAATTCTTCTGTAAGGTGCTTTAAGAAGTAATTCTTTCAAAGCATTGTACTTTCCTTTAATTCACTAAAGTTGGAACATTAGTAGTTACAGTGACCATTCCTTTTTCAAAAAATCATTTAAAGGGCCCTGGGTGGCTCAGTCGGTTGAACATCTGACTTGATTTTGGCTCAGGCCGTGATCCTAGGGTCGTGGGATTGAGCCCCATGTTGGGCTCTTCACTGAGTGTGGAGCCTGCTTAAGATGCATCCTTTCTCTCTCTCTCTCTCTCTCTCTCTCTCTGCCCATCTTCTCTCATGCACGCTTTCTGTCTAAAATAATAAAATATAATATTTATAATGGGTCCCTTCCCTTTGCAGTGATATACTCATCTGTTTATGATACTTTCATATGGATGTTTGTAAGTAACCTATGTTTGTTTTTATTAAAGCTGTATAGAATATACACAGAGATGTAGATCAATTAAATGATCTCAGTCTGACTGTGGGTCCCCAGTTGGAATATGTTCCATATACTGATCCTGAGGTATCAGTGATGCTTGGATCCGGCAGCCATTAAATACTTATACATGGACTTGTAAAAAAAAAAAAAGTTACTCAGCCTTGGTTAATTTCAGACAATTAGTAAAAACATTACAGAGGCACTGGGAAGAATCATGTTTATTGTCAGGTTAAACCTTACTGTGAACATCCATGTGTGAGTATAACTCTGGTGTTGCTACTGTGCCTAGGTACTCATTTCCTCTCATGGCCACATTCTGCCTGGGTACAGGTGATCTTTCCTTTCTTATGGCTCCTAAAACTATGTTTTTAAGAAAAGGTTTTTTTTTTAATGTTTATTTTTGAGAGAGCGAGAGGCAGACCATGAGCAAGGAAGGGTCAGAGAGAGAGGGAGACACAGAATCCAAAGCAGGCTCCAGGCTCTGAGCTGTCAGCAGAGCTTGACGCGGGGCTCAGACTCATGAGTCTGAAATCATGACCTGAGCCGAAGTCGGATGCTTAACTGACGGAGCCACCCAGGCACCCCAGGAAAGTTTTTATATTACCAATTATTTTCTTTGACTTATCAACTTGAGCGTCCATGGTCCTTCCCCTTATGTCCCAAACTTCACATCAACACCTACCCAGTTATTCAAGCCATAATTCCTAGTGTCACCCATGATACCTCTCCTTCATCTCTCCAATCAGTCCATTGGAAATCATGTTGATTCTCCCTCCACGACAACTTGATGCATCCTTATCTTCTTTGTCCTCACTGCCCACACCTGAGTTTAGACCATCATATTTTGTCTGGACTATTTCAGTAAACTTTTTATAGATTTTCTAGCCTTTGGCTTCTCCAAAGCTGCTTCAGAGCTCCTGGATTTATCTAATGAGCTCATTCTTGATCATATTATTTTGATTCTTTCAAGCATCCAGAATCCTTACTTGCCTATGAAGTTCCAACTCTTCAATCTTAAAATCTGGACCCAGTTTACAAATCTTATATTGAACATTTACAGCAGCTCCTTACCTGTACCTTCTACCCCAACACACATAAATACAGGCTATCTTCTACTTACAATACAAGCTAATCGTCACTTTTTTTTTTTTTTTTTTTGTCTACATGCTGCTTATCCTACCTAGTGATTGAGTATAACATTTAAAATGTCAGGCTTTCGGGGCACCTGGGTGGCTCAGTTGGTTGAGCATCTGACTTCAGCTCATGTCATGATCCTGCGGTTTGTGGGTTTGAGCCCCACGTTGGGCTCTGTGCTGATAGTTCAGAGCCTGGGGTCTGCTTCAGATTCTGTGTCCCCCTCTCTCTCTGCCCCTTCCTTGCTCACTGTCTCTCAAAAGTAAATAAACATTAAAAATTTTTTATTTATTTAAAATTTTTTGTTTTATTTTACATTTGAGAGAGACAGAGAATGAGCAGGGGAGGGGCAGAGAGATGGAGACAGAATATGAAGTAGGCTCCAAGTTCCCTGCTGTCAGCACAGAGCCTGATGTGGAGCTCAAACTCATGAACTGTGAGATCATGACCCGAGCTGAAGTCAGACACTTAACCAATTGAGCCACCCAGGTGCCCCTAAAAAATCTAAAGAAAAAAAAAAACACCCAGATTTTCAAGTCATGTGGACATGAAAGAGTACAAGTTTTGTCAATAACTAGCTGTGAGGCCCTGGCTAAACTATTTTACTTTTCTGGGCCTCAGTTTCTTAACCTGAAAAATGGGTATGTAAAACATGTGTAACTTATTGGGTTGTTGTGAAGAATGACGTGTAAATGCTCAGCACAGTACCTTACTCATGGTAAATCTTTGATAGATATTAGCTTGTATTACCCAGAATGCACCTCCCTGAACTGCCAGCCATCTTTAAGTTAGAGCTAAATTGTAACCTTTCCTCTGTAGCTTTCCTTGACCTAGACTTCTCTCAGCTCTGCCCCCATGAAATCATTATTAATCATCCTTTTATTTAAGCTCCCAGAGCATTTGTAATCCTTCTATTATAGCATGTGTTTCAATCTATTATTATTTATGAATCTGTTTCCCCCAATGGAACATGAGTGCTCATGGGCAGGGGCAATGGCCTGTTCATTTCGTATCCTGGGACCTAGCACAGATCCTGGCATATAATTGGCATTTAGTAATTGTTCACCAAATTGAATTTGTTAGATATTTTAAACATCTCCTATCCCTCCTTGTTACATTCTTTAGAGGTTGCTGTGCTAAAATTGAAATGATAAGCCAGTGATGGCATTTTTTAATCTCCCGCTTGTATGAAATTAAGTTGGAATCATCAGGACGATACCCAGTCTCCAAAAACCAGACTTAGTAACAAAGAATGAATCTTAACAGAAAGAAAGAAAGAAAGAAAGAAAGAAAGAAAGAAAGAAAGAAAGAAAGCATTCGATATCTTTAGTTCTAAAATTGCAGGGCTTGTTGGCACAGGGAGGTCAGCCTAGTTGCATCATTGCATTAGGAGGACTACATGAATTCATTAGCCACTTGCACAAGATGATTTGGGCTTTCACTCTAGTTATCAGGCAGATGTTCAAACACCAGAGAATGGCTACAGTGTTTGAGACACAAAAAGCAAGTGCCTAGTGCAACCCTAAGCTATTATAAGAAACATCTTCAACAAAAAATACATTTGGCTGAGCACACAGGGACAGTGTGTTACACCAGATTCACCAATAATTACTAAGGAGTGGATTAGCTTTTTCTCTCCACTGGAAAGATAGTGAATAAAGGAAACTGCAAGTGGTGCCTGCTAGGTCTAGATTTTTTAGTGCTTCCTCTAGGACATTGTCTTTTTTTTTTTTTTTTTTCTTTGAGAGATCTTACATTTATGAAATAAACTTGATTTCCAGCTTCTCCTGGGAACTCAGAGCTGGCAATATTGGGTGGTTGTTTTTTAAAGAGCAAAGCTTAGTGACAGCTAATAAGCCATTGAATGGATTGCGTAAGGAAGAACGTCATTGTACTAGTTCTCATCAGTCAGTACATGGTTCCTTTCACGCATTTATATCTCCTAACTCAATGCTGTAGGACAGGCATTTGAGTTTGTGATCCCTTTCTCTAAGTCTCAGTTTCCAAATTTGTAGAATTGGTATATCAGCAACTGGCTTGTGGGATTTTTGTAAAAATTAAATAATGTAATTTTTGTGAAGTATTTTATCAAGTTACTGAGGTTCTAGTAAGTTCTTAGTAAATGGTTGGTAATTATTTATTCAATTCACTTTCAAAACATGTATTTATTAAGCTCCTACTATGTGGCAGGTACTGGGCTAGGCATGGAGATACAGTGGTGAGCAATACTGGCATGGTCCCTGCCTGCAGAATGTTTATAGTTGATCATCCAAGGAAATGTCAATTATCATTTTCCTGGCCATGTGGCTTTTGTTTGTGTTGTGGAACGAGGAAGGGAAAGTCATTGGTTGTTTCGAGAATCACTACACTGGACTGAAAAAACAAAAGTAACGGGCAGGCCTTGTAAAAAGGCATTTTAAACTGAACATTCTCCAATAGTTCTTTATTCTCACCTGCCCCGCGAAGTTACTCCCAGTCTAGAACTCCTTAATGTAGCATGACCTTCTTATCCATTCAGTTGCTCATGCCAAAAAGCTAGGAATATTTTGATTTCTGTCTATCCTCTCCTCTATCCCCCACCATGTTTAATTCTTTAATTCTGTCGGGTTTTTTTTTTTAATAAATGTTGGCCATTTTTTTTAAATTTTTAAACGTTTCATTTATTTTTGAGAGAGAGGGAGACAGAGTGCAAGTGGGAGAAGGGCAGAGGGAGAGGGAGACACAGAATGGGAAGCAGGCTCCAGGCTCTGAGCTGCCAGCACAGAGCCCGACGTGGAGCTCAAACCCGTGAAGTGCAAGATCATGACCTGAGCTGAAGTCGGACACCCAACCGACTGAATCACCCAGGTGCCCCTTCTGTCATCTCTTGTTGCAAAGCATGCCCTAGATCTATCTACCTCCCCACGTCTGTACCTCTGCCAACCATTCTGGTCCAAGCCATCATCGCCTCTCCAATGGCTCTTGACAACAGACTCTTGACTGCTTTCCCTGCTTCCACTAGATCTAACTTTTTCTGTCAAGTGCTAGATAGTAGATTTATTTTAGGTGTTTTGGGCCTTACAGTCTCTGTCGCAACCACTGTGGCACAAAAACAGCCACAGACAATACTTAAAGCTCTGGGCCTGGCTATGCCCCAAACAAACATTATTTATAAAACCAGGCTGAGAGCTCAGATTTGGCCTGTGGGTCCAATGTCTGTAGTTAGACTTCCCTTTGCTTAACCCCCTGCTATGGTTTCTCAAAGCATTAAGAATACATCCTCAACTCTCCTGATTATGTTCTGCCTGGCCCTCTTGATCTAGTGCCTGTTGTCACTCCAGCCATGCCATCCTTGCCTCTGATTTTCAGACACACCAAGCTGATTCCCAACTTAGAGCCGTGGTACCTATTGTCCTGGATTTTCCTCCCCCATCTTAGTGTGACCACAGTTCCAGACTCACTCCAATGACAATTTAACGTCATTCATTACTATATTTGATGATCTTTTCAACACTTAACCATCATCAGAAAACACCTTATTTATTAATGTGGTTGATTTCATATGGTTGTCTGTGTTTACATACTAGTTGGTGGCAGACTGAGGCTGTATGTTTCCCCAGAACCTTGTCCAGTACCAGACACAGAGGAGGCTTCAAAAAATACTTTTTGGAAGAATGAATGAATGAATAAACGAATGCTCTCAATCAGTATAAACCCTTTAAGCCTGTAGTTCCAGAAGGTCAGGAGAGTCTCATCAGTCAGTGCATGCCCTGGCTTGTTCTGCCCTCCTTGACCAAAAATTGCCAGGTGTGGCTAGCCTAAAAAGGTGGAATTGTCATGTAACAAACAGCCTGTATCATTGCTAAGTTTATGTTGATTTCTGCTGTGTGACTGGTCTTTGTCTCACTGTGGCCCTTTGCCCCTGCTTAATGTCTGGAGGGAAGTACGTGGGGAAGTGATTCCTAGTAAAGAGATAATTTATAAAACAAGTGTTATGTGTGGGAGTATTAATTTTTTTTCCTTTTTTCCGAAGTATGAAAGGTAGAAGATCCAAACTACAGCTCCCAAATGGACTCTTGACTTGAAAGAGACACGAAAGTCCTTTATCTAATAAACCCTTCTGACTCTTCATTGGAAAAATGTAACCATTATTATTATAGGAGGACAGCAAATCATTTAATATAAATATTAGTATGTTAGTCTGCTTAGGCTATCATAATGGAATACTATAGACTGGGAGGCTTAAAGAACAGAAAATTCACTTTCTCATGGTTTTGGAGGTCTGAGATCAAGTTGCCTGCACAGCTGGTCCCTGGTGAGACCTTTCTTCCTGATTTATAAAAGGCTGCCTCTCACTTTGTCTTTCCCCTGTGCATGTGGAGTGTCTTCCTCTCCGTGTAAGGACACCAGTCCTATCAGATTAATAGGTCCCATCCTTATGACCTCCTTTAAACTTAGTTACCTCTTTTTTTGTTTGTTTTGTTTTAAATGTTTAATTTTGATAGATAGAGGCCAGGAGAGGGGCAGAGAGAAGGGAACAGAGGATCCAAAGTGGGCTCCGCGGTAACAGCAGAGAGGCCAATGCAGGAATCAAACTCATGAACTGCGTGGGCTTAAATTCAGGAAGCAAGAGATCATGACCTGAGCCTAAATCGGTCCCTTAACCTACTGAGCCACCCAGGCACCCCGCCTTAATTACTTCTTTAAAAACTTTATCTCCAAATATCGTCACATTGGGGGTTAAAACTTCAACATAGGAATTTGGGGGAAACACAATTCAATCCATAATCACAATTCAGTCAGGAATCTTTAAATGCTGCAATTTCATGTAATACCGACTTCTTTGTTGCTTAATGTATATATATGTATATGCATATATATGTTGCTATGTGTATACACACACACACAAAAATATATATATATTTCTATTTGTTTGCAATATGAGTGGTATCTTCCTTGGGAAACCTGTGCTTACTCTTTTTCTCATTGGTTGTAATACTTTTCACCCAATCTCAGTCTTGCAACTCAGTAAATTGGAGATGGGAGTTTCCAAATGAGTACTACAGTGAAATTCACTCTTTCAGTGTGACCTGAGAACAAAGGGAAACCCTCACTGTGGGGCCTTCCTGGGGCCTTCATGATACACTGTAATGACACAAAGGTACCCTCTGGAGATTGTGTCCCTTGGGTTAAGAATGAAGCTGTTTACCACAAAATGGCCTGCTTTATTGCTATTTCTCACATGCATGGTCCTTTCTGGGCACTTTTTCCTGGAGAGTTATTTATTTTCTTTTCTTTCACCTTTACTGAAGTTTATTTCATAATATTTGTGATCTTCCTTCAGGAAGATTTTAGATCTCAACAAGAGAAATCACTTGAATGATCAAGGAGCTATTCTTTTAATTATTTGACTTTTAAAAATAGTTTTTAGGAGCACCTGGGTGACTCACTTGGTTCAGTGTCCAACTCTTGATTTTGGCTCAGGTCATGATCTCATGGTTCATGGGATCGAGCCCCACGTGGGGCTCTGCACTAACAGGACAGAGCCTGCTTGGGATTCTCTCTCCCTCTCTCTCTGCCCCTCCCCTGCTCGTGCACTCTCCTGTGTGCATATGTGTTCTCTCTCTTGCTCTCAAAAATAAATTAAAAACTTTAAAAAATTGTATTTATCAAGCAAACTTTGCTGAGTGGTTACCATGTATGAGTCACCATGCTTGTTATGCCCAGAATTCGTGATCCCCAAAGACCACTAGGGAGCCGAGTCCGATGCAAAAGCAAAAGAGCCTTTATTCGAGCTAGCTCGAGCTCAGTCCCCTACCTGCACTGACGCAGTGGTGAGATACCAGGGAGAGAGAGCGAGTTTCAAAAGGACAAAGGTTTTATTGGGGCCTAGGGGCAGTTGGTGAGGTAATGGCTATGGCCGCAGCTGATTGGCTGGGGAAGGGTCCGAGTCCTGTTAGGCAGGTGGGGGGGGGGGTTACTCAAGGGGAGGCGTGTGGTCAAGGTGAAGGACACAGAACAAGATGGAGTCGGCTGGCGTAGGCCCGCCCTTTCAATGCTAAGTAGCTTTCATGAATGTTTTCACTTAGTCATATCAAAAACCCTAAGAGGGAGGTATTAGTCTTCTGTTCATAGATGAGGAAACTGAGGTTTGGAATGGATAAGTAAAGCAAGCAAAAATATTAATAAGCTTGGGGCTTGATTCCAGCTCAATCCAGTTTCAAGGCTGAGCCTCTTAACTAATGTGAAAGTTGTTTCTCATTCATTAGTCATTCTTAGAGAACTGGATTCAAGCCCTTTGTTATTATAATTTAAAGTGTCAGCATATATGCAAAATATTTTCTGTGCAACATTTGATTCTCTGTGATCCAAGTTTCAACATGAAGTTCAATTCAGTCCAAGATTTCCTTAGGCTTCTACTACTTAGAAGACACTGTTAGGCAGGCAATGTGAATGGGACAGAGTCCAGCTTTTCAGGTGATTGACAGGTTGGCAGCGGCCTCAGACAGAAGCATAAGCAACAAAGTGCCCAGTGACAGAGACACAGTTTCTGCTACGAGAACTGGAAGAACAGAGGAGTAAGGGAATCATTTCAGCTAAAAGCAAGGTGGAGTATTGTTTTGGTAAGAGTCGGACGTGTGAGTCCTAGCCGTGTCACTTATAAGCTGTGTGACTGAACAAGTTTCTCAAAAGCAGTTTCCTCCTCTAAAAAACGAGGACAAAGATGGTCTTCAGCTAAGTCCACTGTGAAAGTTAATGAGGTAATGCGTGAAGTGTTGAGTAGGGTGCCTGATACATACCAAATAGTGAGCATCCAGTCAGTGTCAGCAAACATGGTGTTTGTTGTTGAAATTTCAGTCAGGGGAAGCACTGGATTGAAAACAAACACAGCTAGTCTTCCCGTATTGCAAAACAGAAGATCAAGGTTTAGAGTTGACAAGTTTGTGTGTATGTTCTGAATCTGTCACCTGTTAGCTGTGTAACTTTGGACATGTTTTTCAACATTAGCGAGCCTCAGTTTCTTCATCTCTTAAATGGGAAGAATGAGAACTTCCACTTTGTAGCATATTGTGAGGCACAATAATGGCAGCCTCAGCTATTTATATTGTAATGGCAGTGTGCTGGGAATTGTTCTAAGGGCTTTATGTGTATCATTTCACATAATCCCTATAAAAACTTTATTAGGTATTAACTCCGTTATAACTGTCTCCATTTTACACATGACAACACCATACACACAGAAAGTGCAGGCATTCCTAAGTTCATCGGCAAATAATCTGTAGAACCAAGATTTGAACCCTGGCATTCTGCACTTTCTAACACTAGGCTATACTTTTCTCATTTGTTACTCAAGTCTGTGAAACCTTTAGCAGAGTGCCTAGTGCACTGTAAACATTCAGTAAATGTTTGCAGTTTTTGTTACGGATAATAATGTACGGGAAAATGGCTCCTCAGAGGAGGTAGCATCTATGAGATGCTCTTTGAAGAATATACATCAGCAAGTAAATAGTGAAGCAAACCCAGGCTCTGAGGGCATTTTTGTGTGTAGACATTCTAGACAGAGTCAACAGCTTATGCAAAAATACAAAGGCAGGAAGACACAGGACCTACTTGGAAAATAGTGAGAGCGCAATTTGGATGGAACAAAGGATGAGGGAAGAGTCTGGGACAATAAGCCTGAAGAAAAGATAGTCTAGGATTGAACTTTGGAGTGGTTTAAATAAAATGAAGAGATCTGATAAGGGGAAGTCACTTACTGATTGTGAGTACAAAGAGACACTGTCAGGCAATAACTTCCATGGCCCTTTGAAGATGGGTTGCAGGAAGCAGAGGCTGGAAAAGAGGAGACAAGGAAAAGCCCACTCAATTGGTTCACATGACATCTGATAGGGTAGACCAGGTGGCCATGAGACCACATCAGAAGAGGACATCAGCTGTTTGTTTACATCTTTGGTAATGACTAGTTTTTATTGTTAGCATCCTTGTATTTTCAGACCAGCTGGGTTCATTGTCATGATTTTTGGTTTTCAACTTGTTTACCCTCAGAACAGAACCTCGCGGGATCTAGGTAGAAGTGATGTTTGAAGCACTTTCTCAGACAGTGATGTTTATAGGCATAATGATTTTTGGCCTTTATCCCCAGCGGAGAAGTGGGGAGCAGTTCATTTTCCTGTGCTTGATTACACAACCTTTTCTGGTTCCACCATGGCATCACCAAAGTTGATAAGGACTTTGTTTTTCAAAAGAACTCATAATGACTCTCCTGGGTAAAATAATGCCAGCTCTGTGGTATGTGGGCATGTAGGGGGGCATTTGTACTTACATGGAGTCTTTTTCACATCCTTAAAATCCTAGTGCTGCCTCATCGTTAATAAGCATTGAACACGTAAGACAGCTTTTTCTGCATGGAGGGTTGGTCCTAGGCTATTAGGAGAAAAATTCAATCTTCTTCCTTAAAGCACTAACTTATGGGCACTGGCCCATTTGGTGACTTCATTTTTTTTATTAGCAGAGTAATTGGCTTATAAATGTTTAAAGACATAGAAATCATAAAACAAGCTATGCTGAAGCAAACCAATGGACTACTGGGTTACCCATTATAAAGTCAAATATGTGAGCAGCAATAATGCCTCAACTGTAAGTAAATGAGAATTTCTGAGTAATAATCATTTTTACAGAAACAAAAAATGTATATCTTTATGCTACTGAATGAATGAATAAAAATGCATGTATAAAAATGGAAGAAAATACAGAGTAGTATAATTGGCTGATATTTTGGCAGATAATTCTTCACTAATGAGACTAGCTAATTTTTCTTGAATACTTTACATGTTTCATGCTCCATGATCAATGCTTTTGCATAAATATATATATTTATAAATTGTATATTTTCATTCATACATTTATTTGTTTCTGTATATTTACATATGTTTATATATAAATAATAGTTTATAAAGCATAAGACCATCTAAAGTCTCAGGTGCACAGTTGACTTCATAAAATGGTTCTTCTGTCAGATGAAAGGTCTGTCTCTGTGTTTATTCTATTCTTACTTTTTAATCCCTGGATAGAACTCAGGTCATCAGGCTTTTTCCTAGGGAGAATTAGATGAGAAAATACCTCTACCAGATTCATCTGAACGAAAGGCCATTAATCAGGACATGAAGTTTGGTGAAGCCTTGTTATGCTACGATAACTTGGATGCTCCAAGGAATCCTGAGAACGTACACCTATTTCCTCTGGCTGAGTCTGATAAATGAAAGCATCCATTTCTTTCTAACTATATATTTATTGTGGATTTTTTCAACTTGGATTGTATACCCTCAGAATTTCAAAATCCAATATCACCTCCCCAGACTTCAGCTCTCTGGAAATCCCATCTGTCTTTAACACAACAATTAATCACGAACATTAATAACTATAAATGCCTGTCTGTATTACTATAAGGGCATATCATCTATTTCTATTATACTACATGACTATATTAATATTTATCAAAATTGTATGCACAGTTTTATGGATGATGAATCTCAGGCTCAGAATGCTACCAAATAGGCAAGAGAACAAAAATAAAATCATAAAAGTTCAGGTATTAAAGTTAATGTCCTGTATTTGGAATTCATAATAACATCACTCCAAGACATGTTTTTGTTTTTGTTTTTAAACACAGACATCAAAGTTGGTTCTTTAATCTTTAAGCTCTCAGGAAAAAAGAAAAGAACAAGCCAGAGGAGAGTCTATTTTTTGCAGTTTCAATAGCAGATGTGAGAAATATAACTGTAAAGGGAGGAGTACGAAAGGCCATAAAAATCAAGCCTGACAGCTGATACTTCTATGTTGGTCTGTAGTCATGAGGGAAGGATGGACATTCTTGTCCTCCTGGGTAGACTGAGGCCACAGCAAAGACAATCGGCCCCTGGTCATTATAGAGGTGACACAGAGACCGCAAGCCGAGATAGTTACTCTTGGTAATTTCTGTTTAATAAAGCAAAGAGTGGTCAATCAAGCAGAATTGAACAAATGCAAAAGTTTGGGGATCTAAAAGAAGAGTTCTTAAGTGGTCCAAATCATTTCAAGACCATTTTAGTCTTCATTTTCCTTGAAGTCTTCATTTTCCTTCATTTTCTTCTTTCATTTAGCAAACATGTTTGCTAGTGTGCTGTCCTTAGGTCCCTCATGTTTGTAAGTTTCATCCCCCAAGGTTTGTCTGTGTTTTCCTGTCAGACCTGCTGTTTGGGGAGCACTCAATGGGCTTCTAATAGGGGCTGAGGGCAGACCTCATTTCCGAAGAGAGTCTCACATTTAAACTTTGATGCTATGTCCATGTACAGATCTGTGTACAGTCAGATACCTTGACAGGATGGAAATACGTCCGTCATAAAATCCAGAAGTTTTGTCCCATTGCAAGACTTAAGTCTTTAGTGAACTGTGATTACTTTTATAAAATAAATACTGTAATTATTTTTGTAAGCAGCACAGTTATTTTGCTTTGCATCTTTTGCTTTGAAAATCGTATTGAGGAGCTAAATAGGTTTAAAATATGTGACAAATTTTACACAATTGTTTTGGACTTTTATTCATTTTTTAATACAGTTGGCCTTTGAGCGTCTTTGGCAGTTTATTTGTAAATATCATAGAATGTTTCTACAATGAATGTTTAAGAATCTGAGCATGTTCTTAATAGTGTCACACAAAGGGCCAAGTTGGAACCTGGTGGCTCCTTATCATGAGCATAGTGTCCACTGCCGTCACAAAATAGGGCATGATAAGCTGGGGAAGGCTTGGTTTGCTTTGCCAAGAGTAGTCTGGGAAAAAATTTCTTTAGCCATCCTAAGTCTTCTCCTTGGTATCTCCAACTACCCTTTGGAGTCAGGCCAATTCTCTGTGGGCTCATTTCTTTGTCTTCTTTCTTTGAAAAACAAACGAGGCAACTTGCTAGAAAGGAAGGGAAGAAAAGAAAGAAGGAAAGAAGGGAGGAAAGAAGGAAGGAAAGAGACAGAGGGAGACCAAGAGAGGGAAATGGCTGGGTGCTGCAGGGGAGGGATATTGAATTCAGGCTTTGATTAACCTTGGAAAAATGCCAGCCTCCTCAGAGGAGCATGAATTTCTGTTCTGTTTTTTGAGGCTGAGCCTTTTGGAGAAGAATATTACTACATGGTTGAGGCTTCAAGGGCTTTCTGGTAGCTCTGGAGAGTTTACAAGGAAACTAGAGCCAATTAGAATGTAATATCCTAGACCAAAAACAAGAGAAGGTAGACAAATCCCCTAGACAGATTCCCTGCATTGATTAGGATATTAGGTGCTATGTGTAATACTCTCAAATAAAAATTGATGTAGCACTGTACTGTCCAATCAAGTAGCTCTTTCATGAATGATTGTCTAAGATAATGGAGAGACAGTAAGAATAATCTACTAATCTGGGTTTCTGTCTTGCCCAACCTCAACTTCATCTCGTCAATGAACAGAAGAGATTTTTAAAATATCTGGGCTATTAGTTTTCTTTGAGGTCAAGTCTAATGCTTGCGTTTTATTGTGAGGATTACACAGATTCCAACTAGAAGAAAGCATTTCTCCTCCATATACACACCCGCTCAAGTACTATTATTCAAGTACCATGAGCAATTTTTGTTTATTTAACAGGTTAAACAGCCTTCTACATAAAAGCTATTTCAAATTAAATAAATAATATAAAATTTATTTAGACAGTGTATGTGAGAGTGATGAACGCTGGCTCAGCTCAAATCAGATAGCCTTGGCTCTAAACCTTTCATACCTCATATTAGCTGTGTGATGCAGAGTGGGTCACCTAACCTTTCTGAGCGTGTTTCCTTATTCATACACAAAAAGGATCATTGAGTGATTCCCTCATAATGTTGCTATGAGGATTCTCAAGATGATAATCTAAAGACTTAACACAACAACTCATTTATTTATCAGGGTAAGAACTCAATAATGGTTACAATTATTGTTTGAAAGGTTTATCACAGAGATAAACCTGACCTTATCTGGTAAGGTCAATAATGGTTACAATTATTATCTGAAAGGTTTTTCACGGAGAAAGCTAAACACGAAGAGTTGGGATAGTGTGTGGGATTTCAGAGGGAGAGTCAAAATTCAGTCCCATTTCAGGTTTTCACTGTTATAAGTCAACCAGCCTTTTAGTATACCTACTATATGCCAAGCATTGTGCTAGACATTTTTCTAAGCCATTAATATTTATATTTCAATAATTAATTTGCTCTTAACATAAAAATAGTGTAAGGGTGATAAACAATTCAAAAAGTTAAGATGAAAACACCTGGGAGAAAGGATAACAGAGCTAAGTTCAGGACATCACTTCTTGAAGGACCAACTAACTGAACAGATACAAGATCGTGTATAGTTGCACTCACTCATGCAACAGGCATTTATTGAGCACCACCAACACATGTTCTTGCCCATGCTGCATAAATAAACCCTCATTTCTCTATCCCTTATCCTGCTTCACTATTTCTACTTAGCACTTATCACCACCCGCCATACTGCATGCTTATTTTTGTTGTGTTACTATGTGTCTGCCCTTTTTTTTTTTTTACAAGACTGTAAATTCCATGGAAGCCATACTTCATTTGTTGTTTCCCTTCCACTGGGCACATAGTAAATATCCAATAAGTATTTCTTTTTTTTTTTTCTTATTGGAGTATATCTGACACACAATAGTATGTTAGTTTCAGATGTACAACTTAATGATTGAACATTTATGTACCTTCCTGAGTGATGACCAGAAGAAGTCTAGCTACCATCTGTCTCCATACACTGTTAGAATATTACTGACAGCAGCATTCCCTATGCTGTACATTATATTTCCGTGGTTTACTTATTTTATAACTGGAAGGCTGTACCTTTTAATCCCTTTTACCTATTTCACACATCTACCTATTTCACACATCACACATACATGAGTATGTTTCTGTTTTGTTAAGTTGTTTTGTTTTTCACATTCCACATATAAGTGAAATCATGGGGTATTTCTGTTTCTCTGTCTGACTTATTTTACTTAGCATAATACCATGTAGGTCCATCTGTTTGGTTGCAAATGGCAAGATCTCATTCTTTTTTATGAGTAATGCTGAGTAATATGCCATTGTATGTATATACCATATCTTCTTTATCCATTCATCTGTTGATGGACATTGGGGATGCTTCCATATCTCGGTTGTTGTAAATACAGCTGCCATGAACTTAGAGCTGCATTATATCTTTTGAAATTAGTGTTTTCATTTTCTTTGAATAAATACCCAGAAGTGGAATTGGTGGATTGTATGACTGTTCTATTTTTCATTTTTGAGGAAACTCCATAGTGTTTTCCAGAGTGTTTGTACCAATTTTCATTCCCACCAATAGTACATGAGAGTTCCCATTTCTCTACTTCCTTGCCAACATTTGTTATTTCTTGTCTTTTTGATAGTACCCATTCTGACAGATACGATAGCTCATTGTAGTTTTGATTTGCATTTCCCTGGTGATTAGTGTTGGTGAGCATTTTTTCATGTGTCTTTTGGGCCATCTGTGTATTTTCTTAGGAGAGATGTCTATTCAGGTCCTCTGCCTATTTTTTAATTGAATAAGTTTTTGTTTGTTTGTTTGTTTTTATATTGAGTTGTGTAAGTTCTTTATGTATTTTGGATATTAACCCCTTACCAGATATATCATTTGCAAATATTATCTCCCATTCAGTCTGTTGCCTTTTCACTTTTTTGATGGTTTCCTTCACTGTGCAAAAACTTTTTAGTAGTTTTAATTCAGTACTTAATTAGTAGTTTTAATTCAGTAGTTTAATTCCATACTTATTTACAGTTCACAGTTTAGTAGTTCCAGTTGTTTGTTTTTGCTTTTATTGCCCTTGCCTGAGGAGGCAGATTCAAAATATGTATATTTCTGAGACTGACGTCAAAGATCTTACCGCCTGTTTTCTTCTAGGAGTTTAATCGTTTCTGTTCTTGCATTTAAGCCTTTATTCCATTTTTAGTTTATTTTTTTGTGTGGTATAAGATAGTGGTCCAGTTTCTTTTTTTTTTTTTTTTTTCTGCCATGTAGCTGTCCAGTTTCCTGATAGCAGTTGTTGAAGAAACTGTCTTTTCCCCTTTGTATATTCTTGCCTCCTTTGTCATAGATGAATTGACCATAAATGTGTGGGTTTATTTCTGGTTTGCATTCTGTTCCACTGATCTATGCTCTTTTTGTTCCAGTACCATACTGTTTCAATTATTATAGCTTTGTGGTGTATTTGAAAACAGAGAGTGTGACACCTCCAGCTTTGTTCTTTTTTCTCAAGATTGCTTTGGCTATTTGGGGTCTTTTATGATTCCATACAAATTTTGGGATTTCAATAAATAGGTGTTGAATAAATAAAGGGATGAATAAATGAAAATAAACTTATTCCTTGCCACAGAAGAACTCAAGAATGAGCTCAAGTTGACTTAAGAAGAGGGCAGGATCTCAGAGGGCATGATCCTGGGAGGCAGGATTGAGAGGGAGCTGTATCTTAGTTGCATCGAGTAAACAAGCATCAGGGTATAATATGCACATTTGTGCCAATAGGTCAGTATTTGCTAGCCCTGCTTTTGTGACAGCTCAGAGGGCTTTAGTTATCTTAATAAACATGCTGTAATCCCACCAAAGGTCGGCAAAAAAATTACTAAAAGTACCATACACTAATGTAAATATATATGGTCCACATGGCTTGTGGGGAACAAAAAGACGAGGTTCCAGATGATCCAATATCAAAGTAACAATATGCCGTTTGGCAGTATGGTTTGATAATGTGGCAAAGCTGTTGTCTTTTAATATTGTGTGCCTGTGTGTGTGTGCGTGCACATGTGTGTTCAAATGAAATCTTGAGCTGAACCTTTTCTAATCTGGTCAATATTAATACTATTGTCACCTTGATTGTTAAGGTTAGGTGACCTGGAACAGCAAATGGAATTTCTCTTGAATTCTCTTTCTTTTCAGCCATTTTGCTGATGCCCATGCTCACATTTCATTCCGGCTCAGATATTGATTGTACTATTAATTCTAAACTAGTAGCGTTAATTCAGTACTTAATTACAGTTCACAAGCTTTCCCTGAAGCTAGAAAGAAAACGCTTTCTTGCGTATTTCTTGAGTAAAGAAAAATTATTTGCCTTTAAGTTAAAATCTAGACTGAATATTGCCCATCTCTATCAGTTGCCTTTCAAAGTATTTTCTTTCATAAAATAACAAATATATTACCAACTTTTATGGACAATTACAAAATAAAGGTTTCTTAATTTGCTTGTGAACTAAGTGAGCAAAATTCCCTGCTTCTAGGAAGAAAAAAATTGTGTATACTTATAATTTTTACCTTCTTATGTATTAAACAAGTTATATGGGTTCATTTTAGAAAACTTAGAAAATGAAGTAATAAAATTTTAAAGAATAGATACATAATAAATGCCACCTACAATGCTATCTCTAAGAGATAACATTTTGACATTCACATTCAAAAGCTTGAAAAGGTGTATTTTTTAAAAATTATATGTCTTAAGTTTTTTGCAATGTAGTTCTCATCAGAATTATTTAAAATATACTCTATGCAAATGTTTTTAATTTACATTTGGAGAAAGTACTAAAATTACTTTAGTATTTAGGTAAGGTTAAAAAAAAATGTCATGTAGTGATATCCCTATAACTAATTTAGCTTAACATGTTTGTATTTTAGTTAATTTTTTTTTCAGCAAGATGTATCTGGAATGTACTTCCAGGCCTGAATAGACAGGACTCTGTACTGATCAACACCATCTTAAGAAGGTGGCCCATGTGAAGAGTCAGTCCGTTGTGTAGGATACCATGAGGAGCTGCAGCAAAGCCCCTCATTGGACCTTCCAATTCTGGTGATTTATGATGATATTACAGTGTTACCCACATAAAAGAAACCCTACAGCCCATTGTGGAGACAGTGTTCTTCACCAGTCCTGTATGTGAGGTTTGCTCTTCGGGAGGGGGTTGCAGTAATGATAATGACACATTTTTTTTGCCCAGCTGTCATTTATCAAGCCCATATGTAGCAGCAGTCACCGTGCCGAATTCTGATAGTGGGGGCGGGGGTGGGGAACCTGATATTGGAGCTTTAGTTTTAGCCTCTTTATTATACCAGGGGTTCCTGGAAGATGAGAGAAGGGCCTGCAAGACAAAGATTTCAGGATTATTGTGACTATCCCATACTACTTCTGAGATGTCCAAATATTTTTGGAAATGCAGGCATGCCGAGCATCAGTGGAGAAAGACTTGGCATTGCAGAGAAGGTTCATTGGGACAACTACCAGGTTCCAGCATGGGAAAAGCTGAAAGTCAACTAGCAGAAAAAAGAGATTTCATGAAGGTGGCTCTGTCCTTAGAAACAAGTCTGTAATGAGACCTGCTTGTTAGAGCTGCCATGGTTGTTAGCTCCCCAAGCCTCTCCCCTCCCCCAGCAATGTTCATTTGGGCTTCACGATGCACTGATAAAAAATGTATTTTTTTATGTGTGTAATAGCAATCAGTCCTTAAGTTTTCCTTTTACTTTCTTTTTTCAATAATAAACCAGGATTTCTGGGCTGCAGACTTTTTTTTTAAAGTGTTTATTTAATTTTAAAGAGAGCACACTAGAGGGGAAGGGGCAGAAAGAGAGGGAGAGAGAGAATCCCAAGCAGGCTCTGTGCTGTCAGTGTGGAGCCCAATTTGGGGCTCAATCCCATGACTTTGAGATCATGACCTGAGCTGAAATCAAGAGTCGGTCGCTCAACCCACTGAGCCACCCAGGTGCCTCCTTAATTTTTTCTTTATATCTGAGAGGTTAATGTGTTTCTTGCATTCTGAATCTATAATTAGCTAATATATCTTAGTGCTACCTACATTTCCACTTTGCATATTATTTGCCCTTATATAACATTGTGCTGCACTATGTGTATAAGCACACCTCTTCCATCGTGCCATTATGAGTGTGACTCATGAAAAACCACCATATAATTGTATGGATAAGAGTCTAGTTTGCAGTAAAATGTTTTCCAGTGGATTACAAAAAGAGAGAGAGGTATTTATACCTATAATCAATTATGCTTTGCACAAGTATAGCTCATGGAACATACTAAAAACTTTATTTTTATTTTTTATTCCTTTAAAATTTACCTACTAGACATAGTCTTTCTATGACCCTGGACAGAAAATGGGCAGGGGCTGTGAATTTTCTGGCCAGTTTTAGTAGGTAGAAAGTCCTGCAATTTTTTAAAATCACAGATAGTCTCATTTTAGGAATTAGGCTGTCTATTCCCAGAGGATGATCAGGACTCTGAAGTTGATTTAATGTTGGATTTTCTTCCACCCACAGTGAAGTCTAGCCTCTTGCAGAGCGTGTGTGTGTGTGTGTGTGTGTGTGTGTGTGTGTAGGGGTGTTCTTTTTCTCACCCACCAGCTCCTCTGTTGTTGAAGTTTCAGAAAATGAAAGGGCAAAGGAGGAGCATATAGAAGTTGATTTTACTTGAACTGATATGGTTTCAAAATGGTTTCATGTTCTCTTCTCTCATGGACATTTTTCTTTTTTTCCACAAGAGAAAAGTGTTCAAAGCTTACTCTTTTGCCTTGTGGACATTTTTTGAGGATTCTTCAGAGGCTCTTCTTTGGGCCTCTGGAGCTGTTACTCTCATGAACCAGGCAGTGTCGCTCCTTTGGTTGGCCACCCCCTCACTCCATTGCTGGTTGTCTGGAAGGACCCACATATGGACTCTCGTGATTGGAGTTCCGTTGCCCCTTCCAGGTGGTTCTTCTGGGTGTAAGTAAAAACAGCCCTTGGCCAACTTTCCTCTCTTGTGACTTAAACTTGAGTGTAAACTCACATATTCTTTGATCTGCTGTTAGAGAGACTGCTGTTACAACAGGAACTGTCTCCACTCTTCTAGAAAAGCAGCTCACCAGACTTTTCTTCCCTCCACATTTCCTTGTGGGGAGTCAGACTCAAGTCCATTGCCTCTAAAGTTCTGGGAGACCATATCAAGGTCTCCCAGTGGTCACATTAAAGGTCCTCACTAGGCTTCAGTGGAGAGGAATGGCCCTCCCTCACCCCTTCCCTTTTGGGGAGGGTTAGGGAGCAGGTGTGACGTACCATCCTTTGAAGCCTGTTTTCCAAAATCAACTAAACAAAACCCTCCTTATTTCCACCTTCAGACATTTTATATCCTACCCCTTGTTTTAAGATCCTTGGATGAAGACCCAGAGGTCATAAAACTGTTCTCAGGACAGACATGA
This sequence comes from Lynx rufus, assembly GCF_022079265.1. Lineage (NCBI taxonomy): Eukaryota > Metazoa > Chordata > Mammalia > Carnivora > Felidae > Lynx > Lynx rufus. Next base: position 123,057,223 of record NW_025814823.1, on the reverse strand, counting down.
GCACTTATATTTTGGTCTGGAATCTCTCTTTGGTTTGTAGCATTTATCCTCTATTTGACCTTAGTTAGAAGATTAGCATTAACATTCTTCTACTTATGATCATCTCATGATCGAATTCAGTCTTAGTAACAGTCATGAAAGGTAGTTGACACTCTTTCTGATGTGAAGATTTAAACTTAGAAAAGTAACTGGCTCAAAGTCACACATCTGGGAAGTGGCAAAGCCAATGTTTGATACTGATTATTTTTACTCCAGTGCCCAAGTTCTTAATCAACAACTTCATCCAGTAATTTCCTCACCTATACATTGAATTTCCATACCTTGAATTTTCTTACAAAATGCACAACTTAAATTTCTCTTGTCTTCAAGGCATTGCTGCTTAAAGTCATTATGTTTACATTTTGGGAGGAAAAAGCATATTTATATGTATGTGCTCAATAAGACACTTGTATTAACTGAGACATGTAAGTCACTCACATTAATTAATCAAGAATTCTGGCTCTCTTTAATGAGAATGTTATTTTCCAGTAGAAGAATAAACATGTTTTACAAGCAGAACCTTAAAACCAGTCAGTAGCTATTGAAACCAATTCCTGTATAATATTTTAAATAGCTAAATCTAAGTCTATCACAGCTTAAATGCATTCTTGGTCATAATACACACTTTAAAGATTACAAAAGTAAGAGAATCATGGGAATATCCTGCTCGGTGTAACATTTCCCACCTTTGAGGACTTGAGTTCTAAATTTATATCATTACCATCTCAGTTAAGGGAAATTAAAGTCTCAGTGCGATTTGTTAGTGAGTTCTTTCTTCTTAATTTCTCCCTGTCTCTAGAAAAAAGTACTTGAATGTGTTGGTCTAAAAATGACAAAATAATGGGGTGCCTGGGGACTTAGTTGGGCATCCAACTTCGCCTCAGGTCATGATCTCACGGTCTGTGAGTTCAAGACATGCATCAGGCTCTGTGCTGACAGCTCAGAGCCTGGATCCTGCTTCGGATTCTGTGTCTCCCACTCTCTCTGCCCCTCCCCCCCCTTTCTCTGTCTCTCTCAAAAATAAATAAACATTAAAAAATTTTAAAAGAATAAAAATGACAAAAAGTTACATCCTTCTTTATTTATAATCCTTATTTATAGCACCAAAAGAGCAGAGTTACAGCAAGGCTAGGACAGGACACAGAGAAAAACCATAGTGATAATCATATGATTCAATTCTAAATTAATTTTATTAAGGAGATATTTTGACACTAAAGTGGGTAGTATCTTCATTCTGAAATATCAGGCAGTACTTAAATATAAGAAGTTAAAATTAAATACAACATGCAAAATTTCTCTTACAATAAATATTTCTGGAAATATTTTGGCTCTTTTCTCTAAATTTATGTTCTTTAGTGGAGATTCCTGGGTCTGATGTCAGATAGACAGTCAGCAAATAACTTACCTATAAGGACAAATGCCCATCTGTACTTCTTCTGTACTACTTCTGTACTACTTCTCTGTAGTAAAAGAGGTATGTGATCACTTAGACAGTCTTACAAATCATTTATCTCATGCCATAATAGTAACTTGGGACACTACAAATCTCTCCCTATCACATGAAGTGTCTCTTCTAGGAAACTCTTTTCCCTTGGGAACTCAGTTGGGAAACAGTAATACTCAGTATGGAGTATGTGTGAAGTATTAACCTTAAATTTCCTAAATTGCTACCAGTTACCTGAGTATTCCCAGTATTTTTTTTTTTTAATTTTTTTTTTCAACGTTTATTTATTTTTGGGACAGAGAGAGACAGAGCATGAACGGGGGAGGGGCAGAGAGAGAGGGAGACACAGAATCGGAAACAGGCTCCAGGCTCTGAGCCATCAGCCCAGAGCCTGACGCGGGGCTCGAACTCACGGACCGCGAGATCGTGACCTGGCTGAAGTCGGACGCTTAACCGACTGCGCCACCCAGGCGCCCCAGTATTCCCAGTATTTTAACATTGAAACAATATAGGGCTCACACAAAATATGTGTGAAAGATATCTATAAATACTCAACATCAGAAATCTTCAAAATCCAGAGTTTTGATAAAATGAACTCCAAAATATTCCTTAGTAGCTAATGTTATATAAAACAAATGGATTAATCTTTCTCAAATGTTCTTGGCAATGATTGAAACAAAAATTCACTTTTAATTATTTAGGAAGTTAAATGAACTAGAAAACCCAATTCTTTTTTTCCCTCAGATTATTTTATTATTTGATTTATTATTATTATTCTTGAATATAGTTGACACCCAGTGTTACATTAATTTCAGATGTACACCTTAGTGATTTGACAGATTTTTACATTATGCTATGTTCACCAAAAGTATACCTACTGTCTGTCCCATTACATCTCTATTATAGTATTACTGACTCTATTCCTTATGTCCTGCTTTTTATTCCCATGACTTACTCATTCCATCATTGGAGGCCTGGATCGCCTTCTCCCCTTCTCCCATTTTGCCCAAACTCCACTCCTTCCCTCCCTTCTGGCAACTGTCAATTTGTTTTCTGTATTTATGGTTCTGATTCTGCTTTTTGTTTGTTTGTTCATTTTTTTAGATCCCATTTATGAAGGTAATCATATGGTATCTGTCTTTTTTAGTCTGACTTATTTCACTTAGCATAGTAGCTTCTAGTCCCGTTCACGTTGCCTCAAATGGCACGATTTCATCCTTGTTATAGCTATGTAATATTCCATATATATATATATATATGTATATATATATATATATATATATCCCATTTTCCTTATCCATTCATCTATTGATGGACATTTAGGTTGCTTCCATGTCTTGACTATTGTTGATAACGCTGCAATAAATATGGGGGCACATATATCTTTTTGAATTAATGTTTTCATTTTCCCTGGCTATATACCCAATAGTGGAATTATTGGATCATATAATATTTCTATTTTTAAGTTTTTAAGGAACATCCATACTGTTTTCCAGAGTGGCTGTGCCAATTTACATTCTCATCATTAGTGCACGAGGATTGCTTTTTTCCACATCTTTACCAATATTTGTTGTTTCTTGTCTTCTTGATTTTAGCCACTCTAACAGGTGTGAGGTGATAACTCATTGTGGGTTTGATTTGCATTTTCCTTATAATTAATGATTTTAAGCATCTTTTCATGTGTCTGTTGGCTATCTGTATGTCTTCTCTGGAAAAATGTCTATCCAGGTTCTCTTGTCATTTTTTAATTGAATTGCTTGGGGTTTTGGTGTTGAATTGTGTAAGCTCTTTATATATTTTGGGTATGTCATTTACAAATATCTTTTCCCATTTAGTATATTGTCTTTTGGTTTTCTTCACTGTGCAAAAGCTTTTAATTTTGATGTTGCCCAATAGTTTACTTTTGTTCTTGTTTCCCTTGCCTTAGTAGACATATCTTGAAAAATGTTGGTGTGGTTGATGTCAGAGACATTACTGCCTGTGCTCTCTAATAGGATTTTTATGGTTTCAGGTTTCACATTTAGGTCTTATATCTGTTTTGAGTTTATTTTTGCATATGGTATTAGAAAGTGGTCCATTTTCATCCTTTTACATGTAGCTGACCAGTTTTACATGTAGCTGACCAGCCCTCTTTATTGAATAGATTGTCTTTTCCCCATTGCATATTCTTTCCTCTTTTGTCACAAATCAACTGACAATATAAATGTGGATTTACTTCTGGGGTCTGTATTCTGATCCATTGATCTATGTGTCTTGAGACTTGTAGGTGAGAAACAGTTTACTATATTCCTTTCTTAAGCCAGCTTGTGGAATGAGTGATAGGAAAGAGCATTTATTTATAGTAATTGCCTGATTTAATCTGCCCTAAGGCTCAAGAGGACAATGACTTGCCCAGAGTGGTAGTAAGTTCGACTCCAAACTGAGAGCAGAATTATCAACTCCTGACTTCTAAATCAAAGCTCATTCTAGTCCACTGTGCTGAATTTATTATTTCATAGAAGTGATTAATGAATTACCAATAGCAATGTTTGCTAGAAAGTACAACAGCTAAAAACATTTGGTATCATGACTGACTAATAGTTTCAAGATGGCCATTTATTAACTAAGGCTAATCAGGAGCAAACATGAGAATTCAGTTGGTGAAAACATTCGGAAGATGATACCTGTAGTTATAGCAAGCAACATTTGAAGTGGGCTTCATTGCTTGAAAATCACTTTCATACTCTGAAAGTTGATAGGAGTTTTGCACCACCCGCGTTTTTTAGACAATGGAACTAAGACAGTTATAGTAATTTGGCCAAGGTGAGCAGGAGGGAAACACACTGAAATAGGGACAACTGAATAGCAAGGATCTTGTGGGTACTGACCCAGGCATATAAAGATCCACAAGAATACATTTTCAGGGGATTCCGCTCTTACCCTCTGCATGGGACCTTGCAAAACTAGCAGGAGAGAGTTAGCTCTCTTGCTTGTAGCAGAGCATTTCCTCCTCATATGACATGTCTGCAAGAGCCCTCAGTGCCCCCCTTATACCTCCTCCCTTTACACAGAGGATAAATCACGCTCTGTTCACACTCATATACAGCAAGCAGTTTATTAGCAGTTTGTTATAATCTGCATGTAGTTTGTAAATCTTGCCCCCAAATCAATTTCTGTTGTTCTTCTTGGAAAGCAATCTGTTTTGTCAATAACCTTACCTACAAAGATGCTGAAACAGCAGTGGCAAATGCAAGGATGGAAAGTTCTATCAAGAATAAGCAGGAAAACAAAGGGCGTAGAGAGCAGGATGGAAAATACCAGTACAAAAGGATAATAATAAGAAAAGGCAAAGATGACGTAGTGCTGGAACAGCATAACTGTAAAAACACACATTCTTCTTTGTTCCTTGCTCCCTTGTCAAACACAGAGCCCAGCTTGGGTGACGCTGCCCATTTCCGTTCTTGTCTGAACTGCTCTCATAACTAAAGGGAATGATGTTATCATGAATAAGTGTTGTTGTTTTTTTTTCCTTTACATTCGCATGTATTCAAATAAACATTACTTGGTGACAATTACCTGTCAACTTTATGGTCATCAATGAGGATAAAATAATTGATACTGTCTCTCCCCTTAAGAACCTCAAAGTTTCATGAATTAAAAATATTCTCACGCAGACCATGATTTAATTGTGAGTAACAGTTTTGCACAGGTAATCTCTAGCAATTTTAAATTCTATAAGCATCATAAAGATTTTAATTTTAGATATTTCCTTAAAGGTGTCACAAAGACAAAAAAAATCTGATATAACACCATAAGATCATATGGCAGGATGGTGTTAGGCATTCAGAACTTCATACTGTGAAAAAGAAATATCATAGGATGAGATTAAGAGCAGATTCAAAGGTCAGACAGATCTGGGCTTAGATCCTGATCTCATGAAAAGGTAGCACTTGTGTGATACCAGGCAAGCTGTTAAACCTCTGTGAGCCTATTGCCTAACTCAAACAATAGAAATGACAGTACTTACTGCATCAGGTTTGTAAGAATTAATGACGTGATGCAGGCAAGTCCTTCAGCACCTAGGAAATGTTCCTTATACATTACAGTATTATTATTATTATTATTATTATTATTATTATTACAGTAGTAGTAGTATCCCTCATTATAATTATTATCATCTGAACGATCCCAATAAGCCCTGTTTTTTCCACTGTCTGTTTTATCCACTATCAAGGCAGATGGGGAGAAATTGCCATATTTAAATTCTAGCACACTCCACTTCTTACAAGAGATGGAGCCATCTCTTTTTTTCTGTTTTGATAATAGCAGCTGTGACTACAACACTGGAGGCCCCACAAGCACACAGTGAAAGAGAACATTAAGAAATATTCCAGCAAGGCGGGGGAAGGGCCCCCAAACAGCAACAATTCCAAATGAAGCTACTAATCTTTTTTATAGTTATGTGGGGTGTTATGGGAAATACATGGAGTCACATGACCTGCTTTCTTAGATGCCATTTAATCAAAGCTTTATATATAGTCAATTATGGGTTGAGAATAATTCACTAAGCATGGACTGGAAACCTAAGGTGGTAGGGGTTTGGAGATGCAGGTCAGGAGTCTATATTAACCATCTTTCTTAGAACAACTACTCAGGGACAGAGGAAGAGATCACCCATACAGAATATAATTTCACTTGCAAAGCTCGGCAACATTTAGTTTTAAAAGCCCACGTATTACATGTTCCAAGATTCTCTGTGGTGATGCTTTGTATGCACAACACACGGATCCTAATTGAAATGCTGAGTAGTTTGTTTCTCCAAGGTTCAAATTCTTGATACATCTTCTGAATATCAAATACCCAGAACAATGCTGCAATGCTGGCAGATGTGCAAATAAATGTGTTATGTCGGATTTCTGCCATGCTACCAAGAACAGCTAATTTCAGATTCATCCTCAGCCCCAGATGGCTTGAAACAAAATAGTTTTGAAATCTAGGTGACCTATTTTTCAAAATTATTGTTGCGATTATCTTGGAGGAAAATAATCTAGATTAAAAAAAAGAGGTGAGCATTGCTGTGTTCTCTGGGACTCTAAATATGAGGCTTTTTCTTGGGTAAACGTAACCATGAGTTTAAGAGACAGTGCAAAACCTCTGAAGCATTCAGCACATTATTTGAGGATCTGTTGCTCTCACTCCCATGAAAACCTCATCGGAATCCTCCAAGGAGTCCCCCTTTATTGTCAGGTCTCATGAGTAGGGGATTGTGTATAACTGCCTGGACCTGGACCCTTTCAGAGCACCGTGAATAATTACACCAGGAAAGCAGGTTTAAGCAAGTCTGTCCTGAACAAAATGGAGTATTCCCATTCCTTCACTCAGAAGCTTACATAGTCTTACATCCCCAAAAGGGTTTCTTTCATCTTAAGGATTTCTTTTCCTGAAGATTCCAAGCAATGCCTTTTATTGTCAAACTAGATCTTCGTTGTCCTCATGACCTCTCTTCCCTAGTCCATTTGAAATGGAACTGAATGATTCTTGTTCCCGAATCACACAGCCTCTGTGCATCTGGCCTGGGACATTCTCCCTCATTCCTTGCTCATTTACTTTGTTCCAGTCTGACAAACTTGCCACGATTGTTCTAGCCCTTCTGTCTGCTTGAGTTCTTGATTCACCTTAAATGGCCTGAAATCACTCAGGTTTGGCCCACAGTGAAAAAAAAACAAACAAACAGTATGACTACTGTGGTAGGAAATCATCCAACGTATTGCATTGCTGAGACCATTTATTGAGCATTTTCTAGGTGCCAGACACAAGTGCCTGATACAAGACCAAGCCCTTGCATACATTATTTGCATTTAGTTTTTGCAACCATATTTTCAGGTAGTTGTTATTATTCTGTGCAATAGAAAGGATAGTGAGGCTTTGAGAACTTACACAACTTTCCCAGTCCTGTAGATAATGAAATGGCCAATCCCTTTGAAGGGAGGCACAGCTGACATGGAAGTCTGCTTCCCTAACCACCACACTCCATCACTTCCTACAATTTTTTTGCTTCCTCTTTAAAGACAGAATCTTGTGTTTACTCTGCTGAAAGGTTTTCCGGGAATAAATATTTCACAGAACAAAGCTTTTTATTTGACAGCATCTAACCCTGCCTTAGCCTTTTGAAATTATAACACTTCATAGATATCAGGCTTGACAGTTTTTCTGTCCTTCATTTTCCCCACTCCCCCTCGTTTTTATTGATGATGCTTGAGCGTCTTCTTCCTATGTCCAGAGTGCTGGCTCAAACAGCTTCATTTTATCCTCTTGAAAGTGAGGATGTAAACTAGGCAAGGATGGAATTAAGACTTTATAGATGGGAAAAACAACATGGAGGGGTTACATACGTTGGACACATCTCTGACTAAAAGTGATGTTGGCCAATTTTTAATTCAGGGACAAGTACATTATCTATCTACCTATCTATCTATCATCTATCATCTAATATCCATCTATCTCATCTACCTCTACCTACTTATTTATTCATCTATCTGTTCATCTGAGCAGTGATTGAAAAGGAAAAGAGAATTACTGATCCAACTCTTTTAAAAATCAGCTCAAACTGCCCCAACTTGGGAAGACTTTATACAGAAGGTGTGGATATGGGAAGATCTTCCCTTTGTATCACCATCCTATATAACAGACCTGCGTTTGAGTTTGAGCTGAGCCTCTTAATAGCCTGGTTAACCCACGGGATTTAGTAAATCACTCTGAACCTCAATTTCTTCTCATTACATTAAAATGATAATAGTTGTTACCTGATAGAGTTTTTAGATGGATTTAAAGATTCAAACCCTATAAAGCACTTAGCCCAATGTCTGGCACACAGTAAGTGCAAAATACATTAGATGTTTTTCTTTTTCTTTCTTTCCTTTTTTTTTTTGTTGAAGAGCAAGAAAGATATAAAAAGATACTGGTGTAGGACACCTTGTCTCATTACATCAAGATGCAGGTGTGATAACGAACGAGAGGAAGATGACAAAAATAATGGTGTTAGAAAATGTATGTTTGGCATGTTTACCTGGGCCTTCATTTATGAGTATGTGCCACATTAGATGGTGAAACAAAACTTCCTTGCGTTGTAAACACTCTAGAATGAAAAACGGAGCTGAGGTCAGGTGGCGTGTATTCTCAGGACATAGCTCAATGCTTGGTAATAGTAAGGTTTAAAAAAAAGTGTAGAATTATGAATAAAGGAATAGTTTATTTAATTAACTTCTTATTTGTTCTCGTAACCGCATTATCTTACAGTGTGCTGCCACAGAATAAGACTTCAATTAAGTATAGGGTGAAGTGAATTGTTCTTCTTTATAACAAATAGCATTTTCTAGATATTGAATTGAGGAGTTGATTAAAACTCCTTTGGAGGGGTGCCTGGGTGGCTCAGTTGGTTAAGTGTCCAACTTCGGCTCAGGTCATGATCTTATGATCCTTGAGTCTAAGCCCTGAATCAGGCTCTATGCTGTCAGTTCAGAGCCCGGAGCTTGCTTTGAATTCTGTGTCTCCCTCTCTCTCTGCCCCTCCTCCACTCACGCTCTGTCTCTATCAGAAAATGAATACACGTTAAAAAAATTTTTTTTATTAAAAAAAAAAACTGCTTTGGAGATGTAAAAATGCCTTCCTGCAGGTAGTAGGAAATTATAAGATCATTTTATCGGAGTATCTCCCAGATATGTGTTTCTTCTTTTGGGTTTTAGACCATGCATTATATTTTTTAAAGAGTTATGGTGTTTGGGATTATTATCCCCGGGCTACCATGAAGACACAACTGTGTAGTGATCGCTAATAGATCGAGTGAGTACTTTTTAAGCCATGTGCTGCTGTTCTTTCCTGTAATGTGTAATGATGGCTTCTACAGACTGCATAATGAATGAGACACAGGCAGAGCTATAATTACTAAAAATAACTGTCAAAAGGCATAGAAGAGTAAGAGAGAATCATCTTGTGAATATTAAGAAGGAATATTAACTCGTTACTATATTTGGATCAGTGATTTCCTGTTTTTAAAAATTGTCTATAATCGAACACCCAGCAGTGAGAGAAGAGTTCTTTTTTTGAAAATAGTGGCCAGACTTCATCCCATGGCATTGCCCAAAATTGGTGTTAATAACCCAAATAGGGAATTGGAACAGAATGTACCACCCAGAATGTACAAAGTCATTGTAATTAGACTCTTCCCCTACCCTGTTTGAATAATTTTTTTAATTGCACAAATGTTTCTTATTTTTTTATTCTAAATTGTCTCCATATTCTAGTTAACATATGTGGGAGGCTATGAATTTATTCACTTTAATTAATTTTATTTTCTAAAGATGAAATCTTCTCTCACAGTGCAGAAATGTAACTATTTTGTTTTCTAAAGATTTATGTAAGCCAGAAGGTGAGTATTAAAATCATAGTATTTTATGCTACTTTATAAAATGTTTCGCTAGGATACTAAATGCTATGTAAATCAACGTATTTACAACATACACATATGTCTGGCTTTGTGTGTCTGATGATGTATGATATCATCTTGTTGATGTGTGATATTGTTTTTCTCTAAGTCTGATATTAAATTGAGAGTAACAGGGTATAAAAGCCAAGTAGCTTAGAAAGACCAACCCTATTGAAATGCTCAAGTTATGGATTATATTCTAAAATTCTCACTATTAAAATAAAATGAAATAAAAAAATAAAATAAAAAAGATTCCCCACTATTTCCTTTATATTCATTACCGTAATAGTAATTTGTGGTTAAATTTTTCAAAATTCAAAATGTAATTAATCGCATACTGTTTTTCCTTTCCCAGAAAGGCTTTGCTCAGGCTGTGTAACTATAAGCATGTAAAAGTAGTGTAATCTCTCCTGCAATACAACATGAAATGGGTTGTGGGGGAAAGAAAGAGGATGGAAATGAAAATGAGATGTAACCATTGGCTACCTTTAATTTTTTTAAAGCAGACAATTCTTTGAGAAAATTAGTTATTATGGTATCAAGAGAATAGTAAATTATAGCTTTGTGTTATCAGTCAGAACACCAGACTTGACATCTTAACATCAGATGAGTTAGTTTCTTCATTTGTTGTCAAAACCTGACTTCTGTGCTCTGGATCCTAAATATGCAACCTAAAGACAGAGTCTGGGTATAAAGAGGACCGATAGCTTTGTTGCTTTGCGGGGCAAAGGACACTGCAGCAGACTCAGGCCTTCAAAAACTGCACGTCTCCCCCCTGGTAAAGGAACTGGGGGGCTTGAGAGGGAAATAGAGGATCTAGCCAGTTCTGACAGGAATTGTGTCGGTGCTGTCAGCCTCAGTGTGGCGCTGGTTCCGAAACAAAAGGCTAATAAGGGAGGAGAGGGGCGCCTGGGTGTCTCAGTTAAGCAGCTAGCTTCATCTCAGGTCATGATCTCGATTCCTGAATTTGAGCGAGTTCAAGCTCTGCTTCGCGAGCTCGGCTTTGCGAATCGGGCTCTCTGTTGTCAGTGGAAAGCCCGCTTTGGATCCTCTGTTCCCGTCTTTCTGCCCCTTCCCCGCTTGCGCTCTCTCTATATATCAAAAATAATAAACAAAAAAAAAGGGAGGAGAGGAGGTTTGCAGTAGAAAGGAGAAAGGTTATTTAGTTTAAAATCCAGCTTCACTGGGGGTGCCTGGGTGGCTCAGTCGGTTGAGCATCCGACTTGGGCTCAGGTCATGATCTCGAGGTCTGTGAGTTCGAGCCTCGCGTTGGGCTCTGTGCTGACAGCTCGGACCCTAGAACCTGCCTTGGATTCTGTGTCTCCCTCTGTCTCGGCCCCTCCCGTGCTCATGCTCTGTCTCTGTCTCTCTCTGTCAAAAATAAATAAACGTTAAAAAAAAAAAATCCAGCTTCACTGAAGCATCGTGCAGGCCTTGTGGATTTTGTTCAACTTTATGCTTTTAAGAAGTTTTCAGGGGCACCTGGGTGGCTCATTTGGTTAAGTGACCGACTCTTGGTTTTGGCTCAGGTCATATCTCATGGTTCATGAGTTCCAGCCTTGCACTGGGCTTTGTGCTGACAGTATGGAGCCTGCTTGGGATTCTCTTTCCCTCTTTCGGCCCCTCTCCTGCTCTCTCGCTCTCTCTCTCTTTTTCTAAGTAAACTAATTAAAAAAAAGAAGGAGAAGGAGAAGAAGAAGAAGAAGAAGAAGTTGTTTCCATTGCACTTCTGTTGTAACCCAAATATTGTCATTGTCCTTCTATGAATAACATTGCTCCATGCTATTCCTTTATTAGCTACCCTCTGCTGGGACTGGTCATGCACTTTAACAGTTTCAGCTCACTCTATAAGAAAAAAAGAAATAAGAAATTTCAGTTTATGATATTCTGGAACCTGCTGGTGCAAATCCTCAAAGATTTAGAAATTTGGGGAAATCATGAAAAGGAATTTTTGGGAAAGAGCCACTCCTTACACAAGGAACCTCCCATTTGTAAACTGCATAATTAAAAGCAAAGGACAAATTAAAGGGGTGGAGGTGGGGGAAAGAAGTGAAAGGAAGAGAAGGGCAGGGGAGAGAAAAGAAGGGGGGAATAACTAAAAAGAGCAAGGAGAGAAACCTGAAATCTGTGAGAGCATGTTATAACAGCATCCTTTAAGAAGTGCACAGGTATTTATAAAACTGCAAGGGTGAGAATTGCAACCAGAAGCAAAATACTAAGATTAGTCATTTGCAGCAAAGTTGGGTACAGAGTGCAAACAGCAATGAGTCAAATTTAGACCTTTTAGAAATCATTCAGTTCACTGGCTTTAAAATGTACTTTCAAATCCTTTGCAGTGTACACTATTTATGAATACCCAAGATAACTGGGACTCATACCTGTTGACAGGTAGTATAGTGTTTCATAATTAATCTTAAATACTTATCATTTCTAAGGTGAATCCTTCCTGAGCGGTCCTAGCCTTGGGAGAAAATAAGGAAGGTAATTCCCACTTCCTCCTACCCTTGAGTATGAAAGAAATATGATTAAAAATAATAATGTCATTAGATGTCTGGAAGGGGCCGTCATTTTTTTTTTAAGATTTTATTTTTTTAAGTAATGTCTACACCCAACGTGGGGTTTGAATTCATGACCCCAAGATCGAGTGGCTGCTCCCATTGAGCCAGCCAAGTGCCCCTTGAAAAGGCCATCTTTAACTCAGAGAGGAGTGTTTACAAAACAAAAACAAAAACCTCCCAGTATGTTTATGGATTTTTCAGCTTTTGTTTATAGTTTGGCTAATTTTGCTTTATGTTCTTTGAGGCTATGTTAGCAGATACACATAAATTTAAAATTTTTATATCTTTTTGGGGAATTGAATTTTGTCATTGTGAATTTACTCTATTTTCCTCTAGTGAAATTTGATTTTTGTTATTAATGCAGTCAACACTTCTTTCAACTTTGTTTTAGATTATATATAACATAAATATCCATTTATATAGTTTTAACTATTTCATATCTTTGCACTACTATAGATATGGCTCTTTAAAAAGCATGTAATTTTGGATTTTTTGCTTTTTTTCCCCAGTGTGTCAATTTTATCCCATAACTGATGTATTTAAATTATAAATTTGATGTAATGTAATGTATTTACTGATATTTGAATTTATATCTACTACCTCATTATATATTTTCTGTTTGTCGCAAGAGTTCTATATTAGTTTCATTTTTTTCCCTCTCCTTCCTTAACTTCTTTTGGATTGATAGGATAATTCAGTTTCTTCTCTGATAACTTAGAAGTTACAAACTCTTTATTCTAGTCTTTTAGTACTAACCTAGTAATTACAACATAGTCTTGAGTTATCAAATCCCTCTATCTATTTTCCTCCTAGTCCATATTTACCCCTGTGGAATTCTAGAACTATATGCTGTATTATTTTTGTGAATTTTAATTATATATACTATAATTACATATATAACTATATATATCTCCCAAAAAATATTCAAATTTTAGAATAGTCTGTGTTCATTTAGATTTGTCCTGATTTTTATCACTTGCCTGTTCCTTATTTTTCCCTGTATCATTTTCTTTCTGCCTGAAGAATACTCTCCACAATTTTCTTTTTCTTTCTTTTCTTTTTTTTTTTAATGTTTATTTATTTTTGAGACAGAGAGAGACAGATCATGAGCGGGGAGGGGCACAGAGAGAGAGAGACACAGAATCCGAAGCAGGCTCCAGGCTCTGAGCTGTCAGCACAGATCCTGACATGGGGCCCAAACTCATAGACTGCGAGATCATGACCTGAGCCAAAGTCGGACGCTTACCCTACTGAGCCACCCAGGCGCCCCTCCACAATTTTCTTTAGTAGAAAACTAAAATGTCTTTATTTTACCTTCACTCTTAAAGAATATTTTCAGTAAATACAGGATTCTCATTTGACAGTTACTTTCTTTTAACTTATTGAAAATATTGTTCTACTGTCTTCTGCTTCTCATGTTGCTGTTGGGAAGTCAGCTGTTAATATAAATGCTGTTCTTCTGTAAGCCAGACCTCTATTCTGCTCTGACAGATTTTAAGAGTTTCTCTTTGTCTTTGATTCTTGCTGGTACTTACTGGACTTCTCGAATCTATGGATTGGTATGCTTCACCAATTCTGGAAAAAATTAACCATTATCTGTTCAGACACTGCCTCTGCCCCATTCTGTCTCCCGGATCCTTCTGTGGCTCCACTGAACATATGCCAGACTTTGATGCAGAATCCTCTCTGTCTTCTGCATCTTGCATCCTTTTCCATCTCTTGATGTCTTCGTGGTTTCGACCTGTTTTTTTTTTTTTTCATGCACTGATTTTCTCTTCTGTTGCACATAGACTGCCTGTGAGCTCAACTATTGATTTCTTAATTTTGGTTGCTTATTCCTTCTCAGTTCTATAATTTCTATTTTAGAAATTATATTTTACTTTTAATTTAAATATAAATATACATTTATATATTTAATTATATAATATTTTATATTTTCTATTATACTATAACTTAGAAATTATATTAGATTTAATATAATAATTAAATTATATTATATTTCTGTTTGCTTTCCCAAATCTCCTATGTTACTTTTTATATTTTAAGGTTGTCTTTCAAAATTTTCAAGCTCGATTTTGTATCTCCTTGAATTAGGTAACAGTATCTGTTTTGTAGGAACCTTTCTGATAATAGCAGTACCTGAAGACTTTATGTTTCTATTGTCTCTTGGCTCTGCTGGTTTTTCACAAATGCTGTCTTGTCTGCTCATGTATTTGGTCACCTTTGATTGTGTGCCGAGTGTGGTATTTCAGTAACTGTTACTAGAAATTGTTTGAGCGCACCATGTCAATTTTCTTTTGCCTTTGCCAGTCTCCTGTGAGTAATATCAAACTGGGATTACCTTAATCTAAATTTGGAGTTTGAGATTTTCTGGGTCATCTAGATGACTCACAGCCAGTCTGGAGTCTTTATGAATATTCATGTGCTTTTACATCATCTTTTCTTTACCCATATGCAGCACTTTGAGGTCCTAGCCCAAAGCCATGGCAGTTTATCCGAATTCCAGCGCTTTCCACTCTAGCCTCATTAGTCTATCAAAAACTCATTTCAGCCTCTTGGCCTTCTCTCCTGGGTTAGATAGTACCATCAGACCGAAAGCCCCTGACTGCTCTGTGTTCTTGGCTCTGGGTTCCTATTTTTCCCCAAATCTCAGTTTAGGAATTTTTTTATAAGTCTTGTTTTTTCTTTAAAGCATT
This sequence comes from Lynx rufus, assembly GCF_022079265.1. Lineage (NCBI taxonomy): Eukaryota > Metazoa > Chordata > Mammalia > Carnivora > Felidae > Lynx > Lynx rufus. The sequence continues at coordinate 123,042,025 of NW_025814823.1, read as the reverse complement.
TTAAAATTTGGGGTTTCCTCCTCCCCCCCCCCCCCGCCCCCAGAGTTTTATATTGTCTTTATTGGTTGAGGGTTAGTCAGAATTATCTGATCTGCCATTAGTTAACTAGAATCCCCAATGCACTTAAATATTTACCATTTTTCCTACTATTAATTTCGTTATGAGTAAAAAAAAAGGATTACTTGCCTCTTTAGACTGTTCCAAGCAAATTGATGAATGCAAAGCCCCCAGGATAGTATCTGGAACTTAGTGAATGTTCAGTAAAGTGTAGTTTATATTGCTTTTCCTGGCATTATTGCTGTTTGTTAAAAATATCTCATAAAAATGGAACCTTGATGTTAGTGAAGGTTCACACTTGCAAAAAGGCTTAGTCTGAACTGTCAAAAAAGCTAAACAAATGTTAAACAATTTTGTATCAAACAGTAAAGATATGCTAATTCTACAGTCCTTAAAGTGAAAAAAAATCTGAACAACCTGCATTGTATCATTCCCGGCTAGAAATAGTTTAAATACAAAGTGTCACAAATATATACAAAGTACTATCAATATTCTGGATGATGTGGTTTATTTTTGGAGATTACCAGTTTCGTATTTCCCTATACTCTCACTTTCCTCCCCTCCTTGTCACATTTCTGAATTGTTAGCTTTATTACTTACAGGAGCCCTGCCTAACTAGAATTATTGGGTTTATGATCTCAGCATAACGAAGAGTATTTATTTCACCATTAGCATTCTCAAAAGGATTACTGCTTAAGCTTTTACTTGAGAAAGAAAATACAAAGTGTCTGTGTTTGAAGCTGAAATGTGTGCCCTTCCATTTTTGCTTTTAAACATTCATAGACATGGCCATTATTTCCATCAGAGTGGGAGGGGTGGGTGCTAGGTGCTGTGTGGTTATGGTGTCGAAATTAAGATGGATGAGGGAGCAACCGAGTGAAACATCCAATTCCTAGTTTTGAAATGTCTCCTCCCCCCTCCACTAACTGATATTGGCAAGGCAATTTTATGATGTGAGAAAGCCACACAAAGAGATGTGAGCAAAGCCCTGTGTAAGTATTATTAGTGGCAGGACTTTATGAAATGTGTTTCCTATCCTACCCTGCGCATTCCTACTGTTTCAAAAGATTCATATGATTTTACAAGGAACTGTATGCAAAATAGTATCTTATTCATACCAGAATTAAAAACAAAGAGAAACAGGACTTTATAAAAATGATGCATAAAAAGGCACTATCTAATCAAATCTTGTCATTTAACAGATGCAGAAACCAAGACCTAGGGAACATAAATCACTTTATCACAAATAAAATAGACTAAATCCTTTCCCTGGGCTGGGACTAACCCAGTGGGTATCTTGATCCTCTGGGTCCTCCAGTTATTTCGTGGAGTAGCTGGAAAGCATGACTTCTGCAGATGAGTGTGGAGTGGAGCCAAGAAGGGCAGCCCAGAACAGGAGGAGAGTTTCAGACACAGGGCTGATCGTAGGTGTGTAGGTGAAGACCTAAGACAAAGACAAAGGCCAGAACAAAGAGGGTTTGAATCAGAAAACAAAGTTCAAAGTGAAACATGGCATACCTTTTTGAAATCTAAATTACGGATAAAGCAAGGCTCCTTGTAGAATGTTCTAAATGGTGTAATGTCTGTGCAACTCATTTAAAGTTGTAGAGCTGGTAAAGACCTCTTTATCAGTGCCTTAAAGTCTACCATTTTCTAAGAATTTACTGTGTGTTACACACTATAATTTACATCCACTGTTTCATTTAATTTTCTAAAATACTCACGGGGTCAGTGACAGTACTATTCCACTTTTATCCACGAGGAAACTGAGGTTTAATAAAATTAAGTTGCCCCCAGTTCCCACAAGCATCTGTCTCTAAGCTGTCTGTATTGTCACCAATATGCCAGCCAGCCCATTTCCATGTTATTTAACGTTTGTTTCCCCTGCCTGATTGAACAGCCTGGGAAGGAAAGAAGCCCATCTCTCTTATTCACTACTGAGTCTCCAATTCCAAGCATAGTGCCCAATGCAAAATAAATATTTGTTGAATAAACTAATAAATGAGTAAACGAGTAGAATAACCTATTTTGTCGTCACTCCTGTGGACCAGAAACCACCTCATTATGACTATAGAAAAATGCATGTTGCCCCTACTATTAGGCACAGGCATCTGTTTCTTGGCAGTCATGGTCCTATTGTCTTTTTCATCAAGATCCTGTTTTCAAAGTCACTATGAAAATAAAAATAAGGACAGTTTTTTTTAAAGGTGGAGCCATTCATATCTCTATTGTTGTAAAATGGTGTATTTTAACATGTTATCTTTTCAAAAAAGTGAATAATTTTCAGAAAGATGTAAAAGCCTAAAACTTTGGCTTAAATAAGAAATAGTGTAAATATTTTCATTCCTCTCTGTTCAGAAATAAGCATTTGTTCCCTAGACATTTTACTCCTTGGAATGTGTCCCTATAACTGATTCAGAAATCTACATCCAGATGTAAAATAATAGTAGTACCTTACATTTGCATAATGTAATTAAGTTTTCAGAGCTGTTTCCCATCACATCTATCATTTTATTTTATGCTTCTCTTTATCAGAGCCTTGGTGCATTTTGAATTCATCGTGCCATAATAATATATAGTTAAAAGCATTAAAACATTGGTATTGGAGGATAGAACTACAACCTTCATTTGTACAGCACTATATAAACTGCTTTCACATATATTATCTTAATGGACCTCACAATAATTCTGAGAAGGAGATAAAGCAGGTATTATAATCTTTATTTTACAGACCAGGAAATGGAGCCTCAAAAGCTATTGACTTGTTTCTGAAGGTCACTGTTAGGGTCAGGCATAAGGCAGGGTAAAGATAGGAGTCAGAGGCTAAAAAATTTTAGCAGTCAAAGGCTTTATTTGGGAACTAAGGTCTCGGGCGAGGTTCCATGACTCAGGGAGAGAGAGAGAGAGGAGTCAGGGAAGTCGCACCCAGGTGTGGTGGGGTGGGGTTTTTAAGCTGCAGCGGTTCCGGGTTTAGGTCTGGGTGGGCCTTTTTCCGCATCAGGTCGTGCTGTCGCTCGGTGATTGGTGATTGGTTGACCTCCAATTCGTTCTGGCAACTTTTCCTTGGGTTGCGCTGGCAAAATGGCTGTCCCCTCTACTGTGGTTCCAAGGACATTCTAACAGTCACCAAGCTAGTGGCTGGCAAAACTCAGACTAGATTCTAGGATTTCTGACTTTTAAGTGAAATAAGCCTGTTGCAAAAGATCATATGTTGTGTTTCTTCTCTTTGACATTTTGCTGTATATATAATGCATACCTGTTGATTTAACTTTTTTTTTAATGTTTATTTATTTTTGAGAGAGAGAGAGACAGAATGTGAGCGGGGGAGGGGCAGAGAGAGAGGGAGACACAGAATCTGAAGCAGGCTCCAGGCTGTGAGCTGTCAGCACAGAGCCTAATGCGGGGCTTGAACCCACGAACCATGAGATCATGAAGTGAGCCGAAGTCGGACACTTAACCAACTGAGCCACCTAGGCACCCCTGACTATTTTTAATGTTTATTGTTTTGAGAGAGAGAGAGAGAGAGAGAGAGAGAGAGAACATCAGTCAGGGAGGGGGCAGAGGGAGAAAGAGAGAGAGAGAGAAAGAGAATATCTCAAGCAGGCTCCACACTATTAGTGAAGAGTCTGATGCAGGGCCTAATCTCATGAACCATGAAATCATAACCTGAGGCAAAATCAGGTTGGTAGTACAACTAACCGAGCCACCCAGGTACTCCTGACTTTCTTTTTTGATAGCTAACATATTAGATGGAAGAGATGATAAAATTGTGTGTCACTGCAGAATCTATGTATCTGTGTAATGTTATAAAGCACTGACCATAGTTTTTGAAAAAAAATTTTTTTTCACTATATGAAACAAAATCTACAAGACACCTTAGAGCGTAACTAACACCATCCTATGATTTTGAGTATGAGTGAACTAGGTTCTAAGGACATTAAATGACTTGTGCAAGTTTAAAGAGATAATTTGTAAAAGAACTCAGAATGGAGCTCATGTTTCTTGACTCATCATTCATTCAGTATTCCTTCAGATATTATTAAACCTCTATGATATGTCGATCACTCTGTTAGGCATTGAAGGATGCAAACACTAGTAGAATATTATTGCCTTTAAATAATTTGTAGTCCAATGGAGCAGTGAGGCATGCACATTGATAAACCAAATGCAAGGCAGAATGTAATGGGAACTTTAAAAAAAAATACAAACAGGAGAACAAGAAAGATTAGAATAATAGTTTTACCTCTCATTTACTTTACATTGAGTTCAGAGTAAGTTATTAATATGTGACTTGCTCAGATACTAAGATAGACCACAGAAACAATTTCATTGCATTTTTAAAATAACTTAAAGCACTTACTGTATATATAAGTATATATGTGCATATTTAAATAGGGATGCTTGTATAGATCTATGTACATATGCATAGAAATAATTATATATGTGTAATTTTAAGCATGTGTGCATCTGTAAGTAATTTTAGATGTGTACATAAAAATTTTTAGGGGGATGTGTGCATCCATATTTCCGTTTTTCTATACAATTAAACTTTTTTCCTTTTTTCCAGTTTTATTGAGAATAATTGACATATTACATTGTACTTGTTTTATTATAATATATGCATCTATATATACATATATGTATAATTTTGCAAAATGATCACCATAATAAGTTTAGTTAATATCTGTCACCTCGCATAGTTACAGATTTTTTTTTCTTGTGATAAAAACTTTTAATATTTACTCTCTTAGCGACTATCAAATATGCAAGATAGTATTGTTAACTATCCCCATGTTGTACATTACAGGCCTAGAACTTCATTATCTTATACCTGGAAATTTGTCCCTTTTGACCTCCTTCAGCCATTTCTGTCATCCTCCAATCCCTACCTCTGCCAACCACAAATCTAATCTCTGTTTCTATGAGTTTGTTTTTTTTTAAGATTCCACATATAAGTGAGACCATACAATATTTGTCTCTCTCTGACTTATTTTTCTTGTGTGTATATCTTCATACCCGAATGCATGCAAATATATACAATAGTTTCGTAATATAGACCCTTAACATTCTAAGCAGATATTTGAGATCTCAATTACCTAGTAATGAAGTTTTCATAACACAGTTGTAAAATATCATTTAAACAGGACACCTCCACAAATCTAAACTATTTGTATGATTGATTTAATAGATCTTATTTGCTGCCACAGCTCAACTTCTTTAGAGAAGATCACTCTTGGGTCTTTCCACACCCATATCAGAGCCAACCATTGGCTTTATTTGGGGAATGATTTTTACCAGGAAACAAAATGTGCTGTTGGTGGTGGTGATGGTTGCTTCATTACTTTAGGAAAGTCACTGCATTTCTAAAGAGTAAGGCTGCTTTTGGATGTTGGCAGGGTGCCTAGGCTCACTCACCAGCAGTAATGTCAGCTACACACTGATTTCAGAGTACTCCCCCCCCCCCATTCAAATCTAGGAATCTACAGTATTACAAAGTGTCCTCCTGCCATGCACATTTGAGGTCACCCACAAATGTTGCATTTCTTTGATTAAGACCCAATCCATTGTATTTTGTAACATTGATTTACTAACATCTTTTCAGGAGAAAAATACATAAATGGTAAGCAGTGTCTCAGTTTCAGGAATATTGAAGTGTGGGGGGTTGTATTAGAATGGAAGGAACAAGGAATGGAAGGAATGGAAGTTAAAATTGTGGATGAGAAATAACTAAGTTTAAAGAGCTGTTTACTTTGTAGATTGATTACTAAACTAATCATAATTAATGTGTTGGTAATTGTAATTCTACCTTGTTCCTCCTCCTACCTGACTAGCTGTCAGTTAAATCTTGAAATGTGTTATGCTTCAGAATCACCTGGGAGTAGGGGCGCCTGGGTGGCTCAGTCGATTAAGCGTCCAACTTTGGCTCAGGTCATGATCTCATTAAAAAACATTAACGTTTTTTAACGTTTATTTATTTTTGAGACAGAGAGAGACAGAGCATGAACGGGGGAGGGTCAGAGAATCTGAAACAGAATCTGAAACAGGCTCCAGGCTCTGAGCTGTCAGTGCAGGGCCCAACGTGGGGCTTGAACTCATGGACCGTGAGATCATGACCTGAGCCGAAGTCGGATGCTTAACCTACTGAGCCACACAGGCGCCCCTAAAAAAAATTTTTTTTAAATCACCTGGGAGCTTGCTAAAAATGGAGATTCTGGGCCCTCCCCTCAGAGCTAATTCAAAATGTGTACAGGTAGAGCTTAACACTTGATTTTTTAAAATTCTGTTTTAGAGAAAGAGAGAGAAAGAGAGAGCGAGGAAGGGGCAGAGAAAGAGAGAGAGAGGAAGAATCTTAAGCAGGCTCCATGTTCAGTGAAGAGCCCGATGCAGGGCTCGATCCCACGAACCTAGGATCATGACATGAACTGAAATCAAGAGTCAGAAGCTCAACCAGCTGAGCCACCCAGGCACCCCAACTTTGACATTTTAACTAACTCTTCACGTGATACTAAATCTGTTCAAAATTTGAGAATCAGTGTCTGAAACTCAGTACTGAGGAAATGTGCATCTTTCCTTGATCCATTTTCCTTATTTGAAATTTTACTTTGATTTTTGTGAGGTTTTTTTGTTTGAAATTGATATTAACCTTTGATTGTCACTTGAACCCTAGTTTGCTGGAATTTCATCATGTATATCTAAATGTGTAAAATATTTTCATGCTCAGTAACACTTCCAAGAATGTCTCCTAAGAAAATCGTTTAGAAACTAACTTAATATTCGTTGATAGTATATAATATAAATTTAAATCTCCCTTCTCTCTGACTTGTACTCTTAGGAGAAATTGCTCAGAAATCAGCCACAACTAAAGCTTTTTTGTAACTGACTTTCCTCAGACCAGTGTTTAGCCTACATCAAAACAGCCCAGGTTCTGTCCTCTAGAAACATCAGTTCAGCTCCTTTCCAACTTCTTGTTTCAATTCCTTTTTGCTAGGAAGACTCTTTACTTACTCTTTTGGGCCTGATTTATATATCAAACATTGACTCACTAAATTCGGTATCACAAACCCGTTCTTACATATCGCATCAACAGTCTTGGTCGAACATTTGGAAGGAGAATATGTGATGGAAAATGTGTATGTCTGTCAAATTTAGAATGGGATATGTCACCAGGAAGTATGTACCAGTGCTAGCAAAAACTGGTGGTTATGCATCACATTTCTGTGAGCACTAGCATCATAAAAGTTGAATGAGAGAATCTCATGGGTCATTGGAGGGGGCGCTATCACTCTGCCACAATTTGGCAGTAATCCAGTATTTCCTAAAGTGTGATGTTAAGTGGGACATGGATAGATTTCCCCCATAATTATATTTTTATTGTAGCATATACCAGAAAAATATTACTAAGACACCAGAATTTTGGTTTTACAAATGTACCTGTTTAGATCAAGGTAAAAAAAAAATAAAAATAAAAAATAAAAAAGTAGACTTTAAGGGAAAAATGAGTTGATTTAAAGAAAATTAATTAATATTATAGCTAACATGTAACTATAGTGAAAATTATGAGGGTGGTGTGGAAATGTCTGAAATTTGGGAAATAGTGTATTTATCAATATTGGCTGCACAGACATCATGGGCATCCAGCATCCATGAGAGCTCATGTTCATTTCTGTCCTTTCTGGGACTCTACAGCTCGGCTGTACTTGCCAAGGACTCAGCACAATGCCTGGTATGTATTAATTACTATGTATTAAATCACAATGTCTGTTTAAACTGTTCAACTTTCTGTATAAAAAAAAAAAACAAAAACAAAAACATTCATTGGGCTCCTGGGTGGCTCAGTTGGTTAAGTGTCTAACTTCTGCTCAGGTCATGATCTTGTGGTTGGCTCTGTGTTGGGCTCTGTGCTGACAGCTCAGAGACTGTAGCCTGCTTTGGATTCTGTGTCTCCCTCTCTCTCTGCCCCTCGCCTACTCATGCTGTCTCTCTCTATCTCAAAAATAAATAAACATTAAAAAAAAATTTCACATATCCTCTAAGAAAGCTTTGACAGCAGAAAGAACCCTTTAGTAACTGTCATTCTCTGCATAGATTATTAAACTTCTCAAGAGTCTGTGTTTCCCCATCTGACAAATGGAGGTAATATTTAGGTAAGTCATAGTTTTTAAGATAAATGGCAGAATCTACGTAAATTTCTGGTCATGCTGCATGGTGTATGGTACTCAACAGTATAATTGTTATTTTTTAAAGAGATGTCCATCATATCAGGTAACCATTCAAAGTGTTAAGAAAAAGAATCGTGAGTATTTATGACAGAAGGTATTAACATGCAGGCATTATTGGGAAGGGGGAATTGTAGGAAGAGGGACAAGGTAGAGGAAGAGATCATGAATAGAATACCTTAGCCAACAGTCCCTATGCCCATCCTTGCCAGTGCTGACTGGAAAGAGGTTCTGGTCAATTCTTTGTTAAAATGTGGTTACTGACCTTGCAGCCATTCCTGATTCTTAAGCCTTGGGGAACATGAAAAGAGTCAGCATCCCTTTTAAGCCTTTCTTTAATCAGGTACCTAAAGTGATTTCATTTGTGCAAGACTTTCCTTATTAACACATTTTAAGACTTCTCTATCAGTTCTACTCTTTGTCACAACAGCATGATCCTCCCCTGTAGAACTATTCCATTATAGATACTGATATTTAAATAGTTCTCCAGTCTCTTGCTGCTATGAACAATGCTATACTGACTAGCCTTACACAAAAGTCATTTCACACATGTGCAATTATACCTATAGCACAAATTTCTAGAAGTAGAATGTCTAACTTAAAGGCATGTGCATTTTCAGTTGCTAAATATGTTACCACATTGCTCTGCAGGAAGGTTGTGCTAGTTTCTCCTTGCACTACAGTACAGGAGTGTTTCCCCACATCCATGCCAAAATGGCACATTAAAAAAATTTTTTTTCTGATATATAAAGAACAGAATTACAGCTTTAAATTGCAAGTCCTTAGCTGTGTGTAAGATTGAACTGTTCTCTTTCAATGCTTTGTTTAAAATGAATGACCAACCTTCCAGCCACACGCTTTATCCAGAGGATAGATGATCAGAGCATTTCTGCCCTGGAATTGACCTCAGATTTCACTTAGCCCAACTCTCTCACTTTGCAGGTCTGGAAGTCGAAGCCCAAAGTGGAGAGAGTTTTGCCAAGAGTCACATAGCACCTCAAATATATTCTTTACTTAGTTAAGTAACCATTCACTGTTCCTTAGTTAAGTACTCTGAATCCCTTCTGACTCCAATAATCTGCTTAAGGTACAGAAAAGATAAATGACTGTATTAGAACTCTGGGGTTCAAACCCAACTTGAGCAAGACAAGTTTTTCCACATTCACATTTGGGCTTATCTAATTCAAAAGGCATTCTAAGGAACCAAGTAATCAGAGGATAATTATCCTTAAGAGCAAGGAATATTCTCTCTTGCAGCACCAATGAGCAGATTCTAAAGAGATTTCGCTCATGCATGCTGGCTGTAGCAGATGATGAGATAAAATTATCCCCACTGATTTGCGTGCAGATGTTTGCCTGTACCTTGTTATTCGCACTCTGCTATGTTGTGAGGGCTATTCTTTCTGGGTTCATCCAATAAATGCTGCATCCATCAGAAAAATGAACAGACACAGCTCCACTGGGCCTCTGACTACCTTTACCCACAGCCACACTGCAGTGCTTTTTCTGAGGTGCTTCCTACCTCCATCTCAGAGCCTTTTTTCAAAGTCAGAATGATCAGCCTTATCAACTACAAAAAATTACTGACAGCCAAAGATCTGTAAAAGTTAAGGAAGCAAAACCTCTGTCAGACGTCACTGGTAAGTAGTGATTGTACTGAGTGACTATCAAAGAGGATCCATTTGATTCCCATGGAAAAGCTGATTATTAATAGATAATTTAGTCCCACAGGAGTATGCATCCCTCCTTGGTTGTCTTTCCTCTTACCTAGCTCCACCTCTGATGTTGGAGACCTCTCCTATGGTCCTCTTTAGCCCTAAAGACCCCACTAAGGGGACACAAGGAGAAAAAGGGAGAACACAACACCATCTCTTCTTGAAATAAGAAAATATGAGAGATCTGGATTTTTTTTTTTTAAGATTTTTAAGTAATCTCTACACCCAACATGGGGCTTAAACTCACAACCCAGAGATCAAGAGTCATGCTCTTCCAACTGAACCAGCCAGGTGCCCGGAGAGATCTGGACTTTATCACTAAATCTACCATTAACAGGCTGTGATACTTGAAGCAAGTCAAAACATACTCTTTATCTCTGAGGTTCCTTACTGCTTTGAAATTCTAAGGTTGGCTTTTTTATGCCTTGTGAAACTCCCATTATATTGCAAACAAATAATATCCATTTCAAATTTTTTCAAGTCTATTCATCAGGAGTTGTTTTGCAAGTGACATGAAACTGATGTAAACAGGAAAGGTAACTTTATACCATGTAAATGGAAAGTGTAGAGATAGAGTGGTACTCAAGCATGTTTGGATCATGAGTGTTCTGTCTTGCTGACTCTCGATCTTTCTTTTGGGTTCTATTGTCCTCTGTATTAGCTCTTCTCTAATGGAGGGAAAGTAGTCACTACCAGATGTAGACCAACATTCCATCAACTTGAGCAAAATAGTTCTATGAAGTCTTGGAATTGAGTTTCACTAGACAAAATTGTGCCCATCCTAGAACCAGTTGCTAGGCTCCCAGTTTGGGAGCATACCAGCCTTTTGCCAGGCAAGGAGAAGAGCTGTACTGGGGGAAGAACTTAGCTCTACTGAAATTATATGGAGTGAGAATGGAGGAGGGATGATTCCCTGAAGGAAGTTCTGCTATCAGAAGAATGTAGAGGTGATGGAAATATAAAATGGGTGGGCAATAGTTTCCAGTATTATTGAAGCCTAACTTTTGCCAACAAGATTCTCTCCCTACTTTGCTCTCTGCTTTTCATCTTACTTGTACTATCTGTGAGGGTGAGAAGGAAGCCAATTCTCACCATCTTTAAAATATCCTGCCTCTACCACTCAACTACAAACCAGTTATCTAATGGCATCATGATTCGTTTATTCTACTGTCTTTGGATCCAAGACTCCTTCCTCCATGATACCCAGTCCCCTCTACTCAGAATCCTATTTTTCTATATCTTGTGTCTCTTCTTAGAGACTTTTTCATTCATGGCATTGGTTCTTACCAATTTTGATGCTACAATTCTGGGAAAATGAAATCCTTACTATAGCTTACAAGGTTCTACATATTTTCACTCCTAGCTACCACTATTTCCCTCTGTCACTTTCCTCTCTTTATAAATGCTCCAACCAGTTCAATATGCTCAAGTATCAAAGAAGCATCCCTAAATTTCTTCCTGCTAGAATTGAGTTGTTCACGACAGGTCCATGTTTCCACTGCAAATAACTAGAAAAGCTGTAATGTGTTACACAGGTTGTATTTTAAAGGCATTTTGGGAGCCGCTGAAGCAAAGACCAGAGGGACTAAAATTTCAGAAAGGAGAGAAACTTTGAGAGGTGATCTGAAGATCTGCAGTTGCTTTTTTTCCTTGGAGATGTGCTGATTCTTGGCTCTGGCTGCAGGCTGAGAATCTGGGCTTGGTTCTAAAGCAGAGGATTTAGTAGTGACACGGTGAAGGAAATACAAACACTCAGCTGAATTTCCCTCATATCATGCTAAATTCTAAAACTGTCATTATCTATTTGACTATTACTTCCCCCCAGGTTTGCCTATTTTCTCCTCCTGGAGATACACGAGATATATATCAGACTTTATTACTCTGATTTACATTTGTCTTCTTACACATTTTCTTCAATCTCTTTTTGTTCATAATATTGAATAATTTCTTTAGCTCTGTCTTCCAGTCTATTAAATGTTTTGTCATCTGTATCTAATTTAATATTCACCATATATTTAATTTTCAATTATAATAATTTTTTCCTTCCTGAACGTCCAGTGATTTTAATATTTTTATGAGTTCAATTTTGGTTATCTTATAAATTCTGTTAGTGTGATTATTTCCATCATTTTAATAAAAATTTGTATTTTAAATCAGTGCTTATATTTAAAATCTCATATTTTAAAATATTTTTAGCCTCTATAACTTATATTCTATGCCTGATAATTTCAATATTTGAATCTTTGTAAGTCAGATTTTATTGTCTGCTCCTCTCCCAGTAAAATTTTCTACTTTGGAACTTTATCTGGGAGAAGTTTTTGAAGTCTCTTTTAAAGGTATGTTTCTCCAAAGAGGTTTTGAGTCTGCCTCTTTCATTTCACTTAGATCACTGGCTTTCATCCAACATGTGGATATAACATAGGTAGTATACTTTCAGGTCACATAACATCATAAAGGGTGGATGACTGTGGCAATTTCCCTTGGTATTCTTCTGTAGAGTAGGCTGATATTTAGTTCTCTTCGGGAGCCCAGTTGTTTGCAGGCTCCTTAATAAAATGTCTGAGCATATTCTTGATAGACATTAAGGTTTATTTCCTGTCCCTAGTGCCCAAGAATCATCACCTTTTGGCTGATGCCTCTAGGATTGAATCATCTGTGGTGTTTGTTTATATTTCTGGAATTCTATTTTTGATCCATTATTGGTTGTTGCTATTGTTGATAATCCATAAATTTTAGGTGTTTAAGTGGGCAAAATGTTCAAGAAAACTAGATCAGTGTTATGTCTGGAAAAGAAATTCTTTCTCTCTCTCTCTCTCTCTCTCTTTATTTTAAATGTTTATTCATTTTTGTGAGAGAGAGAGCACATGGGTAGGGACAAGGGAGAGCAGGAGACAGAGGATATGAAGCAGGCTCTGTGCTGACAGCAGAGAGCCCCATGCAGGGCTTGAACTTAAGAACTGTGAGATCATGACCTGAGCCAGTGTCTGATGCTTAACTGAGCCACCCAGGCACCCCCAAAAGAAATTTTTTTTTTTAATTTTTTTTTTCAACGTTTATTTATTTTTGGGACAGAGAGAGACAGAGCATGAACGGGGGAGGGGCAGAGAGAGAGGGAGACACAGAATCTGAAACAGGCTCCAGGCTCTGAGCCATCAGCCCAGAGCCCGACGCGGGGCTCGAACTCACGGACCGCGAGATCGTGACCTGGCTGAAGTCGGACGCTTAACCAACTGCGCCACCCAGGCGCCCCAAGAAATTCTTTTTAATTCAGGTCAGTTCCCTAAGCCACTCAGCTCTATCTCCCCCTCACTTGCCTGTCTTCTTACCCCTATTCTTCTTGGTCTTACTCTTATAAAAGACTCCTCTAATCGTTTCCTTACCAATGTAGAGACTTTTCAGAATCTGTGTGTCAATTACCTTCTCTTACCCTGGAAATCTTTCTACATCTGTCTTCTCTATATCCACCCAGGTTAAAACCTAATTCTATCTTATTTAACGATTGCAGTAATTTTCTTACTATAACTCATTTTGACTTACTAATGCACAACTTTGCTCATCTCACACACCTGTTCACACCATCAGCAATCCATTTGGCCTGCTGAATAAGGCTTTTGCTGGCCTAAATTACCTTTCCAACTCTATTGTCTCCATTTCCTTTACCTACAGCACACAGTTGATGTGCCTTAGTGTTTTCTTACCATAGATTGTATGCCATATATATGACAATAGTAATAGTATTAGTATTATATATACTAATATATACTATATACTAATATATTAGTATACTAATATATACTATATATATTATATATACTATTGCCATATATATGGCAATAGTAATAGTATTAGTAATATATATATATATATATATACATACTATTGTATTTATTGTATATATAGCATACAATCTGCTATATAGTAGCAGTATACTATAATATATAGTATACTCTCTGCTTTATTAGACTGGGGTCACAGCATGAGCACAGGCAAGAAGGGATGAATGTGTATAGACCAATTACAGAAAAAGATGGGTAGCAAAGAGATTCTTTATAGATCATCTTAGACTACATAGATTGTGATAAATGATGTTTGACCCAGATTGTAAAAAGCTCTCCGTGCCAGACAGGTTGTTGTCATTCTGTGGGCCAGAGGGCACAGATGAAAGACCATATTGCATTTATTTTTGTATCACCACCTTGCACAATTCTAGGGAGCATACATGAATGACATCTCCCAAAATTGTGCAGTGGGCTAACCTCAGTAGACCTCATAGCATAGAAAACAAAATCTTAAGCATTGCTGGCATTTGGTATCTGCTTACCACGTTTTGTCCAGTCTACACTGGAATATGTCTTAACATTATTTTTGTAGTTACCTAACCTTTTTGGAGTGAGGAAAGTTACGACAGGTAATGATCTGTAATAATTGGGAAGATCTCCATAGATTTTTATTTTGTATTTGTCTCTCCTTTAGAATGGAAGCAATATAATGATATTATATTGAGATTTTAGATACTGGATATGCTGTGACTTTAAAATGTATAAAAGAAATATGTATTATTCAGCATCACCTTACTAGAAAAAACTTTTTTGATTTATTTAACTATGTCTAAGTCAAGCAGGTATGCCAAACATTAGTTCTCAACTCGTATAAATCATTATATAACAAATGAGGGAAAAAATCCCAAGCAACCTAGCTCTCTGACACTTCTCTCTCTCTCTCTCTCTCTCTCTCTCTCTCTCTCTCTCTCTCTCTCATTGTCAGACACACACACACACACACACACACACACACACACACACAGATATACCTTCACTTCCATAACAATAGAGAAAGAAAAGAGAAAAGCAATCCTTGCTTTGCTGGTCAGAAGCTAAGGAAGAACAGAAATATCTAGGCCGAGGGCACAGGCGAGGCCTGCTTCAGCTGGAGTGCTGCTATCCCTGTTAGATAATGCAGTAAGAAGAAATCCTACTCATCTGGCTCTCCCTAGACAGGAAATACAGGAACTGGGGTAGCCAAGCTGTAGACTAAGAGAAACCATCATAAATTTTACCTATGTTGAGTCTTAAGGAATGAAAGCCTGGATCCTTGAGATCTACCTTTTGAAGTGGGTGTGGAAGGAAACCCGACAATTGGTGCCACTTTTCTTTTCCTTTTTTTTTTTTTTTTTTTAATGTTTATTTATTTTTGAGAGATGCAGCACAAGCAGGCCAGGGGCATAGAGAGAGGAGACACAGAATCCGAAGCAGGTTCCAGGCTCCCAGTTGTCAGCGTTGAGCCGGACACGGGGCTACGAACCCATAAACTGAAAGATCATGACCTGAGCCGAAGTTGGATGCTTAACCGACTGAGCTACCCAGGCACCCCTGCTTTTCCTTTTGATCCTGTTAACTAATAAATAGGCTTTTCTTTATTTAAGTTTGTGTTAAAGAGCACTTAATTTAGCTAGACTGGTAACTATCTATAAACTGCCAAATTTAGCGCACAAATCACTTCATAAGAGTCCTGAGTGTTAATACCTGTCATGTCTTTAATTTAGTTTGATTTTAACTTGACCATGAATACTCAATCTAGAGTCTGAGTTTGAGAATAAGGGGAGAAAATCCTTCTGGTCCTGTGTCCAAAAATGGTCACATACAAAACAAACTGATTTGCTCGCATGTGTTCTTCTATTATTCTGTGCCTTCTGGTTACTCAGCCTCCAATTTAGAACTTTAAACACAAAATTTGTCACAATTTTATAAGCTTTGTGCCACATGTACTCATTACTTGGGTCAAAAGGGCAAGAGACATAAAATTTGATTTCTATGGCTTTAAAAACAACTTAGTTTTCTGTTTTATTTTCTTCATTTGACAGTGCATCTTTATTTTTTGCAAACATGAATTTGGATTCTTCGGCAAAGAGTGAATCTGAACGATACTAAGAGATAAGAAAAGTTTGAAAAATATGCAGTCTCAAAAAGAGAAGTAACACAGAGGCAAAAATTCAAGGAGGCATGAGAGGCCAAATTACACATCAGGCTGTAAAAGCTGCAGATGGAAATTGCCAGCGACAGAGAGGGAGGGAGTTGAGGAGAATGACAAACAGCAGCTTTGACAAGCATAGCCTATCAATTTCACTAGACAATTATAGGACCTGTAGGAATCTTGTTGGGGTGGCTCATTTTCCTTCACGGCCTCTCCATCTATCAGGAAGTTCTGGAATGGGGTAATGACTGCTTGTGGTGTAACAGCCCACTGAGGCGTCCTGTTTCTATTTGTGGTATGATCATGCTCCCCAAATAACCAAAAAGACCAGATAGGAAACACCCAAAAAGATAACGAGCTGCTAGCATCCCCTCTGGAAGATGAATTTTATCTTCTCTAGCCTAAAATAGAAACTTAGAGGAATTTTTAGACCTCAGTAGTTTTCCAGTGTAGGTTGTAGCACCTGCCAGCTGATGGGTCAACCTTAAATCTGAGATTGAATGAGAGCGATCCTATTTGACGCCCAGAGAAGAGCTAAGTTTAAATACATTAAATAATTGTCCATAAAATTCTTTTACAAAAGAGTTATTGAAAATGTCGCTAGAAGAAAGTATTTCTTTGAGAAGGAGTAAACACCACCGATGTGCTTAACAGATTTGATTTTATACTGAAATCTTACATGTCTAATCAGAAGTTCAAACTCAAAATTAATTGTAATTCTGAGTCTTTAAACCATGTAAGCCATTAAACCTGAGTGTTTAACAATCCTTTGAAATTCTGACTTGGCAAGACTGAGACTAAAGGGTAAATACTTGCACTTTAAAAATTACTATAAAAATAAGTTAATGCTTCTAATAGAGTGAAAATAAGGTGTTATAATTCCGTGTTTGGGGGACATTTTATTTTATGCCCCCTACTCCCTATCCCTCCCCCTCAAAAAAAGATTAATTAAGCCTTCAGCATTTTTTAATACAAAGAAAGGTGTTTGCAGAATCTCTTTGCCATTCCTAACCCCACACATCACTCACCAGTCTATTTTGTCGATGACTTTTTAATTCTGAAATATGAAAAAAGAAAATGATTTGCAATTTATAGTTATGACATGAATAGATGAGATTATCTCAGTGACTACTCACCACAGTCTCATCAAACGTCAGATGTCTAATAGTAATAATAATGCTAAAATGTATTGAGTTTTACTGCATGCCAATTATTCTTGTATGTATTTGCATGTATTAGCTTATTTCACCCAAATCACAGTCCTCTGAGACAGAAATTAAAAGCTGAGCAGAGAGAGGTTATGTGTCCAAGGTCCAGTGTAACCATTGTAGATGGTTAAAGCTGGTCTTTAAGCATGGGGTCTGACTCCAGAGCTATTGACCTCAATCATCGTACATCATTTTTCTGTAATTTTTAAGATACATGAGAATGCGGTTATATTTATAAATAGCTAACCTAAAGATAGAAAACAATGTATGATTTTTACTATCTTCGTCAAATAAAAATTGTCTGCCATTTTAGATTATATACAAAGTTGATGTACAAATAAAGATTGCGCTGATAAGAGAAAATGATGAAGCATATCCACTTTCTCTAACTTAAAGAAATCCTTTGTTTTCATTTTTCACAGTTTTCACAGTGTATCATCAGTGTTGGTGTTGACAGTTTTCCCTGATGTTATTAACTGTCTTGTCAATCTTATCATTCCCCACAAATTTTTAAAAAGACAAATGTTCTGAATCTAACTTGGCAAAAGCAAGAGAGAGGGAGATGGCTATTGAGAGAGAGAAGAGAGGCAGAGTTTTGGACAGGGAGAGATAGAGAGATCTTTGTTTTGCTCGCTGGAGGACACTTTTCCCACACCCCTGGGCCAAAATTGCAAGTGCTCTGCTGTTCTCTTGCCATTCATCGCTCTTTTCACTCATTCACTCTTTCTTTTACTTAAGAAATATTTATTGCAAACTGTACTGTTTTTATGCTAGTTGGTCTAGTGAGCAAAACCCAACATCATCTGTTTTCACAGGGCTTCCATTTCAGTGGGGGGATGAATATTGATAAAAAAAATCAAATAAATATATAACCCACATGCTGTGATGCAATGCTCTTTACAAAAAAATAGCTGGTGCTGTGAAAACATACAGTAGAAGAAACTGGCCAGATCTGGAGAAACTGGAAGTCTTCTGTATTAGCTTCCCAGGGCTGCCTTAACAAATTACTGCAAAGTGGGTGGCAAAAACAACAGAGATGTATTCTGGCTTTGGGGGCCAGAAATCTGAAACTCAGCTGTCTGCAGACATGGTTCATTCTGGAGGCTCTGAGATCTCCTCTGTGACTTTCTCCAGGCTTCTGCTGGTTGCTGCTAATCCCTGGTGTTCCTTGGTTTGTCGATGTGTGACTCCAATCTCTGCCTCCTTCATCCAGGCATTCTTCCCTGTGAGTGTCTGTGTGCAAATTTTCCTTTTCTTAAAAGCACACTATTCACTGGATTAAGACCCACCCTAATCCAGTAAGACCTCCTCTTAGTTGATTACAACTGCAAAAACACTATCTTCAAATAAGGTCACGTTCAAAGGTACTGGAACCTTGGACTTGACCATCATTTTTTAGGGAACACAATTCAACCTACAACAGTTTTCTTGAGTCAGTTACATTTGAACTGAGATCATTAGGATCTAAGGAAGAGAGGACCCTGCAAAGGTAATGGGATGTGTGAAGGCCCTGAGGCAAGAAGGAACATTCTATTAGATGACTTGAAGAGGATCCAGAAACAGACACAGGGAAACACAGGAGGCAAATGACCCAAGTGCGTGCATGCACAGGTGCAGCCCATGGGCTCCCACACAGGCTTCCGCACACAAGGTGTGGACACTCACAAACCGTGTATGCTTAATTCTGGTTCTGAACTCCTCCTTCTGCATCCCCCTAATCAACCAGCACCCTCACATGTTCTTGAGTAGAAAGAGGGAAAACACTCCCGTGTTCTGGGCAAGGTTATAGGAGAGAACGTCTATGTGGTAAAACGCCCTTCAGGGCCAGAGCCCGGGTTGTGGTATGTGACCATGGCATTTGGAAGAAGACAGCTTAGCTTAAACACCAGCCTTGTAACAATGTGGGTAAGTAATCGCACACTCTGAGCCTCAGTTTTCTCATCTATAACGTGGGGACACTAGAATCCGCCTCAGTCTCATTGTGAATATCGATGAGATAAAGCATGTTCGGACATCTTGTAAACTTATAAATAAGGAGACAGGCTACTAAGCAGCACTAGGAAGAGGGAAGACTGGAATCCTTGGCCTTTCAGCTTCCTGCAGTTTCTGTGAATGCCTTCCCAGCAACAGAAGGAGCAGGGCTGGGGGAGGGAGTTTAGTTATAGCATTTCCTAATGTGTATACCATGGAGGAGGTGAGAAGGGTAATAATAATCGTAACATTTAATCTGTGGAGAAGATGGGGGAGTTAATAGTCATTTTAATAACTGAATTTATATACAGTGGTTTATGGGTTACAGTTTGTTTCCTCATACACAATCTAATGCAATGCTTGTGTTTCCTAAATCCCTTTTTTTAAGGTTTATTTATTTTGAGAGAGAGAGAGAGGGAGGGAGAGTGCAAGTAGGGGAGGGGCAGAGAGAGGGAGAGAGAGAGAATCCCAAGCAGGCTTTACACAGTGCAGGGCTCAAACTCATGAATGGCTAGATCATGACCTGAGCCCAAACCAAGAGTCAGACACTTAGCTGAATGAGCCACCTAGGCGGCCCTCCTAAATGCCTTTTTAAAATAAAATTCACATATCAGGGGAGATGGGAGAGTTTGTGAACACAAACATTATCTACTGGCACACAGGCAGAAGTGGTTTATCATGGTTACTGATCATGGGGAGACTGAATGGAGCGAGACAGGGCTTGAGAAGATGGTGGCAGAGGAGGAGAAAGGAGGCCAGAAGGGACTCTAGTCACCCCCAAACTCCCAAGAAGGCCTTGAAAGGAGAGAAAGTGAAGAAATCCTGTTCACACCCAGGACCAACCCTGTCCTCTCTAAAGGTTTCAGCTTTTCCAGAGTAGATCAAAGTCTGTAATTGTCAGAGCTGTCGTCAAAGTGGGGCAGAGGACCACACAGTGTATTGTGCAGTGACCACAAAGCCATGCTGCCGTAGAGGGTTGCCTGGGGACTGACCCATGGTTGAGAAGGGAGGGGTTGGAACTACATTCCTCACATGGGTTGAAGCCAGTGAGGTGAACCATCTAGGAAGCCTTTTTGATTCCTAAATCTATCCTATCATATGTCATTCCAGAGTATATTGTGGCATTATAGATATATATGTGTACATAGAGGGGTGTGTGTGTGTGTGTGTGTATAACATTAGGCTTTTTCCTTCACTCGTTATCTTGTTCTTTATTATATGTCTTGAAGTAAAATTAGTCTCATTGATTCATTAGATCTACTTATATATTTTAAAACTATTGCATACTAATTTGTAGACTGGGACATGCCACTTTATTAAGCCAGTTACCTTTACATGGACATTACATGGTTCCCAATTTTTCACTCTTAAAGGTGTTGTGCAGTATGAACTTGATCTTTTTGAAGTCCCTCATTATTACCTTTTAATATGCTATATAATTTATATATATTTCTTGATGATTTTTTGTCTCTATTAGAATATAAACACGATGAGAGCAGGGATTTTTGTCTCTTCTGCCCATCTATTTTCAGCACTTAAAACTGCACCCAATATATTTATTGGAGGAATGCATATGGCTACATTATACCTCCACATATAGTTAAGGTGTATTGTCCTTTTAGCAGAATTAAGCTTTTAAAGGGACAGGGATAGTCACCATCATCTCTTTAGTCTGCAGTGCCTGGCATAATGCCTTTCTTAAACTGGGAGCTTAATACATTTCAGAAGCAAAGAGTATAGAACACTGTTTAAAACTTCAATGAGGCCTCTGTGGCTTTGCATCTCAGCTCAGCAATTAAGTGGTCGTAATTTTTGGCCAGATATCAATTTAAGAAGGATTAACAGCAGCTTATATCTGATTCCCCTTACTGCCTCCACAGCTCCTACCCCTGCCCAAGCTACCACCATCTCTAAACTGGATTTTTGCAAGGGCCTCCAAACCTGTCTTGGTACCACCACTCATGCAAATTCTTCCGCTCTTACTACTGCCGTCAGTAAAATGCTGAAACCTGAGTCAGATCAGGGCACCCTTCCATCAAACCCCCCAGTGGGGCCCTCACTCCAAGGAAAAGCCCAAGCTGATGTAAAATAGCCTAAAAAGCACAGCATGGTCTGCACACGCTGCCCTCCCATTAATGTCTGCCCTCAACTTGGCTGCTGTCCCAGTTTACTCATTCCTTCCAGCCTCGCTGGCTGCCTGCAGTTCCTGGAACTTGGATGTCTGTGCCCGCTGTGGAGCTCTTGTAATTGCCCCACACTCGCCTGGAATGCTTCCCCTCCCCCACCCCACCCAGGCATTTGCATGGCTCACTCTCTTCCAGACAGCACCTATTTGGTTAGAGTGTTCCTTATCACATGAAACCTTCCACCCCTTTCTCTCACTCTTCTTCTGGAACTCCTATGACATAGATATTGTTTCATTTCATGGAATCACTTAACTCTCTAATTGTCCCCTCATGATCTAGTCATTTCCTTTCCCTCTTTTTTTCAGCTTCATCATTTTCCATAATTGTATCTTCTATTTCACCTATTCTCTCCTCTGCTTCTTTCATCCTCGCTGTCACTGCATCTAGTTTATTTTCCATTTCACTCATAGCATTTCTTAATTCATCGCAACTAGTTCTTAGGTCTTTGATCTCTGCAACAGGAGATTCTCTTCTGTCTTCTATGCTTTTTCTCAAACCCGGCTATTAGTCTTATGCCTGTTATTCTAAATTCTTGTTTAGATGTGTTGCTTATGTCTGTTTCAAGCAATTCTCTGGATGTGATTTCCTGAATTTTCTCTTGAGGAGGATTCTTCTCTTTTGTCATTTTGGCTAAGTTTCTGTCTTTTGTGTGTTTTAGTAGCTTGTTATGTGTCCTGTACCTGCGAGCACTACTATATTACAAGGGGTCGTACACCATCCAGGGCCTGGCACAGGAAGCATTTCTGATGTATGTTGCATGCATGCCATCATTGCATATTTGGCTGCTCTATCCCACTGGTCAGTCCTCTGGAGAGCTCCTCCTTGCTTGCAGTGGTGGAGTGTTTGAGTCTTCAGCCAGGTGTGCTTTGATTTGTTCACTGAAGTGACCCTCGATCCTGCCAAGCTGCCTCCCTCCACCTGTGCAGATCCTTCTGCCACTCCACAGATCGATTTCCTGGGTGTTCCGACTGATCTGACCTCAGTACAGCTGTGCTTGAGGGATGAGGAAAATCCCAGTCCCTCTACTTCTCCACCATCCTAACTCCTCCTAGACTTTCCTAATCGAAAATTACAGGCCCACCTGGACACTTCCTATTGCCTCTGTGCTTTATAATTTTTTCCCCATAGCACTTTCTCATAATCGAGCATAGTACTTATTGATTTAGTTATCATGCTTACTGTGTGTCTCTCCCAACTAACACGTTAGCTCCAGGAGCCAGACATGTATGTCTTACGTTTTATTTTATTTATTCAGTGCCAACAACAGTGCTTAGCAAAATTAAGTGTTCATACATATTTGTTGAACCGATTTTAAAGAGAGTGCTTATTTGACACATACTCTGCTAAACTTTTTACCTGCATTATTCCATGTAATTTTCACCTCCTCCCTATGAGGGAGGTGCTATAGTGAAAGAGCAAAGACAATTGCCTGTACAGTCAAACAGCTTGGGTTAAAGCCTCACTCGGTAACTTACCAGCTCTGGGCTGAGAGCCAATCGTGTGTCTTCTCTAAGTCTCTGTTACCCCATCTGAATGAATACAAGGGGAATAGTAATGATTACTATTTACCGCTATTGGTTGTATTTTGTCAGTCTCTGTATGAAGCAACCAGGTGAACACTGTACGAAGTTTGTCCACCACAGCCCTAGATTTAGGCTTCAAATCCCATCTTATTTAGTTATCTCTCTCATGTGATCATTTAAGATTTAATAGCTATTTTGTGCGTACTATTGTGCCAGAGTAAAGTACTCCCTTGTCTTACCCTATTTCACACAGGAAAAATGTTAACTGCTAGATTATAAGTGCCCTGAAAAATGGGATTTATCAGTGAAATGCCCTAAGCGATTAACTCAGTCAGCTCTCAGAGCAATGATACACAGCTTTGTAGTAAATCTCTGTAATGCTCTGGACCAGAAATGTGTTTAGTAGCCTCACTCTTTGCTTTCTGTAGAATAGGACTTGTCTTTGAGTCATCTGAGAGTTTTAAAGATAATAATGGATATGAAAAAGAAAAAATAGAGATTCCGTCTCTTATACTAAATGAGAGATAATTACTGTGTAGTGGTTAAAACAAATGTTTTTGAATCAGGCTGACATGATTGTAAATTTTAACAGACACACTACAGGCTCTGAAGGAAAAGTCGAATGAATGAGTGGCTTGTAGACATACAAGCTGTGTCATGCTGGGCAAATTTAAAATTTTAATTTCTTCTCTTGTATAACGAGAAAATGATATCTATCTCATGAATTTGTTTTGAGGAAATAATATATGCGCAATGGTAAGTACTGTGCTTGACATATAGAAAGATTTTAATACAGTTATTAAACAACTTTTCACTGTCCAGTTAAAAATATGGAACCCTTCACCCCAAATTGAAAATTCAGATCAGCTTAGTATTGGATATAAAAATGAGCCCTTTCCAAATTCCTTTCCCTACTCCTCTGTCCTCACAACTCCGGTTCATCAATAGTCTTGGTACATCCGTGATTCTTACCCAATCTTATATTTATTCCATTCCTCCCTATCCTTTCAACCATATGACAAGTACTCTGTCATCCTTCAAGACTCAGCTCAGCTGTGCCTTCTGTTAGGCGCAGCCTGAGTCCTCCCCAGGGAATTGGATCTCCTCTGTGCTCCAGGAGTGTCTGCTTTCCTCCTCTGTTGCAACACTCATCACATCTTCAGGCCTGCGGTTCATTATTTGGATGTTGGTGTCTCCGACTGGGGAGGTGTCGAGAGGATTCATAAATCATGCATTCAGAGCTGGACTAGATGACTTTTAACACCCTTCAGAGCACTGAAAAGATAATGCTTGTAAATAGCTTAGCACTGTGGCCAGCAGGAGTAAATGGCCAATAATAATGATGACGATGATTAGCAGTACCAGTAGCTTTCATCTGTCACAGTATGAGGTGAGTAAGCAGATGAAGTTTAATAATTATCTATACAAATGCTATTGTGATGTAGAATGTTATAGGCCAAGGCCCCAGGGCTTTGGAAATATCAAAGATTGCTTAGAATCCAAAGAGGAAGTTTGGCTCTCAGAATCTTCCTGTAAGTTCCATGTGGAGAAAAACTGGTGAGCTTTGAGACTGCTTTTCCTAATAAGACTGTCTATAGAAATAGTTTGAAAGTATTGAGTTTCAAGTGAGAAACTATAATTCCTACTTTCTCTGTCAGGAAGTAATAAGTCAAGGAAAAGTACTGGAGGAAAATGTATTCCTTAGATGTAAATTGCTTACATTTGAAAGTAAATTACTTAAATTTCTGAGTACTTAGATATTATTAATATACCCCAGAGTTTAACATAGGGTAAGATAACAATATGCTTAAGTCAATCTTGAATTACACCTCCTTTGGTAATAGTCCTTCTTTGGGAGAACAACATTAATATTTTGTGGCTTTAAAGGAGTTCTTTATTCTCGCCACTGAAAATTCCATTTTGGAGGCGCCTGGGCGGCTCAATTGGTTAAGCATCTGAGTGCAGCTCAGGTCGCGATCTCACAGTTTGTGAGTTCGAGCCCTGCAACAAGTGAGTTCGAGCCCACATGGGGCTCCACTCTGACTCTCTCCTTCTCCCTCTCCCTATCTGCCCTCACTCATTTGCATCCTCTCTCTCTAAAAAAAAAAGAAAAGAAAAGAAAGAAAGAAAAGAAAATTGCATTTTGGCTCCATTCCCTTACTTCAACAAACATTTTTATATCTGAGTACCTACCATCAGGCTCTATGCTAAGCACTCTGTATAAAGTGCTGGACAGGCCCAGGAAAATCTCTGCCTCTATGAAGCAAAAAGGGATAGAGATATTGAAGGAAGGAAAGTTAATTTCATAGGTAATACAATTTAATTCCCTGAGTGATGTGTACTCTTAAGTCTGTAAGATATACATGGGAGAGGCTGGCAGGCAGTGAAAAAAAGAGAAAGGTTTGATAAAAAACAGTGTTCCCTGTGATTTCCAAAAAACGATTTATTCAAGGTCCAATCTAATTGACTGCATAGTCCCTTCCTGAGAAGGGGCCTGGCATCCATTCAGGAGTTTGTTCTGATCTTGTTGATTTCAGCTGTCCGGTTTTACTGAGTGAACAATTGTGCTGTGACTTGCTGTGTCTAATGGCTGGTTCTCTCTTCAGCGGAGAGAAGGGGCATTTTAGAGTCCAAAGCATTTCAGATTCAGGGACAAAATTTCTGTTTGCATTAATTCCAGCTTTTCATAATGTGATATTGAAAGCATGCCTGTGTGTTCCAGGCTCACTCCCAGCTCTAGCTAGTTTTCTACCTTACTTTCTTTCTGTTTGCTCCTCTTTCCTTTCTGAGTTCTTCATTGCCCCCCGCCAAAACATTATTTCATTCAGATTATAGAAGTTACATAACAATTATTATAGAAATCTGGGGGTGGGGGTGGGAGAAGAAAAGCCTTAAGAAGTTTAAATTCAGGGGCGCCTGAGTGGCTCAGTCAGTTAAGCGTCTGACTTTGGCTCAGGTCATGATCTGGCGGTTTGTGAGTTCAAGCCCCACGTCAGGCTCTGTGCTGACAACTCAGAGCCCAGAGCCTGCTTCAGATTCTTTGTCTCCCCCTCTCTCTGCCCCTCCTATGCTCATGGTCTGTCTGTTTCTCAATAATAATAAATAAATGTTAAAAAATTTTTAAAAAAGAATTTTAAATTAAGATCTCTCAACATCTACCACTCAAAGAAAACTATTGCCATTTAAACCCCTATATCTATGTATACACACATCCTGTATACTTCATGTTACATGCCTTTAATCTTAGTATGTTGAAGTGCATTTATTTGATTGAGGGTTTGGACATTGTTTTCGAATAAGTTGTGGAGAAAAATTTTTTAAGTAGGTATATAAATCAACAAATCATTGCGGGTGCTTGACTCGCTCAGTAAAGCACAGGACTCTTGATCTCAGGGTCATGAATTCAAGCACCATGTTGGGTGTAGAGATTACTTAAAAATAAATAAAATCTTCAAAAAATTATAAATTTAATTTTATAATTAAATGATGCTACTGCATGCCCTCAAACGTGATTTCTCTAAAAAAAAAAAAACTAGAGTATTTCTGGTCTAGCATAGCTGTTGGGTAAACAGTCTCTGGCACGAGACTGTCCGTGTTATGTCCTGACTTTGCTGTTTATCACCAATGTAATTTTACACAATCCATATTTATTTGGGGGGCTTTTTCCCCCTTATCTGTAATATTTATAATGTTGTGGATTAAATGAGAAAATGAATACATGTTATTTAGTGTGATGCCTGGCTTATGTTAAACACCCTGAAATATTAGGTCTTGTGATTTCTTTTAATTTTTTTAATGTTTATCTTTGAGAGAGAGACACACAGCAAGGGAGGGGTGGGGGAAGAGGGAAACACAGAATCCAAAGCAGACTCCAGGCTCTGAGCTGTCAGCACAGAGCCTGACGTGGGGCTCGAACTCACAAACCGTGAGATCATGACCTGAGTGGAAGTCGAAGGCTTAACCAGCTGAGCCACCCGGGCACCGCAGGTCTTGTTATTTCTAAGCACTTGTATGACTCATCTCACGAGTCTGTGGACAGTACCCACATTCTTCTAATGTCCCATGTGCAAGAGTGGTTTGTCATCTTTGACCTTCCCTTCTTTCTGTCATTACTTCCCCAAGTCAGCACATTATGTGGACTCTTCAAACACCACCCACCAGATAGAGAGAAGCATAATGAATCAAGTCCGTAAGAAGCTTCTGAGTCACACACACCTTGACTGTGCCATTTCCCTAGCTCTGTCTCTGATTAACAGAATGGGTCTCCTGTCAACTCAGTTCTCTCATTGATCAGTGGAGAATAGTAACTGCATGTGTCTCATCGCCTTGTTCTAAGTCTGAAATGGGAGAACGTGCACAAGCACATTTTGTGCAGTGCTTGGCACATATGACGTACTCGATAAAGCAAAAAGATGTAGAGTGATGATCAAGAGAATGGTGATGGTGAGATGAATACAAGTTCTTTTAGTTTTGGTAAGAAAAAGCTTTTCTACTCTCCATCCTAATACAAACGTCCTCTCTCTCTATTGAACATTGGCACTAGATTCCTCTGTGGACTTCTAACCTCCATTTCCTTTCTGTTCCATTCCGCTCTGCACACAACTTCAAGATTAATCTTCCTTTAAAAAAATTGGATCATACGTCTCCTCTTAAATATGTTTATCAGATTCTCAGTATTTATTATAACAAGATATAAATTCGGTATCTAGGCCAACTCATGCATAATCTACTTGTGCATAATCTACTCTTTCTTTATTTCTCTACTTGTCCTTTCATTGGTTCCTCACAGTGAACCTTGCACACCAGACATTGTGATCTATAATGTATTCCTCACACTTATCTTCCCCTTGTCCTACCTTCCTGTCTTTCCTTGATTCCTCTTCATCATTCAGGTCCCAACCTTAACCATAAGGACTTCTTTTTTGGTGAAGTCATTCCATTATTCAGAAGTTTTTGTTCAGAATCTACTTTGTGCCTGGCACTGTGTTAGGCCCTGAGATTCACAAGGAGCCAGGGATGGAGAGTCCTTGCCTTCATGCTGCTCTTCCTCTTGTTTGTGTGTGTGTGCACACACGTGTGTGTATTTTCCCCATTCCTTTGACACATGGTATATGCAGCTTTGTTTGGTACATACATAATACATCAACTTCACTGTAACACAATACTTTGCAGGTAACTGTGGTTCAAGAGAGAATAGTTGATCTGTTTCTTAAAATTATTTTCCTTTAGCACATGGCTTACGTTGGGGTTAGGTTGACTACCTTCCATTAGTCCACCTCACAGGCTTGCTTCCGAGATCCCATCAATTGAAAAAAAAAATGTAGTTAAACATTGGCCTCTGGGACAGAACTCAAAACAAAATCATAAATGTTAAAATGGGAATAATCTATAATGGTCTATAATTTATTATACTACTTTATGCTATATTTTATCATAGGGAAAATGGTGACAGCCAGTTTCTCTTCAGTAGAATATGGAAAATTAACTGCAGTTCTAATAGAACCATATAGTATATGCAGAAGTTTATGTGCTTTTACTTAAGTCATATTAATCAGTGAAAATCTGAATACAGATATTGTTCTGCCATTTTTTTTAAATAACAGGTACACGTTATTCACCTCCTATATATAGAAATTTCTGCTCATGTTTTGACACTTTGCAAAGGTGCGTTTCTATGATAGGTGTTTTTTTTGTTTTTTTTTTTAATTCAAGGTCTTTGAAAACAAGGAAACAGCAGAAGAGGTTATACATGTTTTACTTATACCTAAAATAGGAAAGCTTGCTGTCACTTATAAATATACTTATCTGAGGACCACTTCCTTCATTGATTTGGGTATTTTGCTTTAACTTAATATGCCAGTTTGTTTTTAATAAGAGCGTACAGACACCGAATGCCTGCCTGAG
Organism: Lynx rufus; assembly: GCF_022079265.1. Taxonomy (NCBI): domain Eukaryota; kingdom Metazoa; phylum Chordata; class Mammalia; order Carnivora; family Felidae; genus Lynx; species Lynx rufus. Next base: position 123,013,275 of record NW_025814823.1, on the reverse strand, counting down.
GAAGGGGCTCTGAGACATGTTTCTTGCTATCTGACCTTGAACACATAATTGTTTCCTGCTGTGTTAGGGATTTCTCCTCCATATCCAGTGAAGTTGGTACTTTTCATTCTATAACAGCTGCAAAATACTTCGAATACGGAAAGAAAGGACAATGCAAAGAAGTTGATAAAGCACTGAGAGAGTTATTTTGCCACACTAGTCCTTCTGAAAGCCTTCTAAATCCAGACAAAAGATTACGGTGCAAGATGACTTACTCAGTGCCGAGGAGTGAAATTAAGCTTGGGAGCATGATGGATAGCAGCAAGGACTATGAAATTTCAACACATGGCTTAAATAAAAACTTATTAAGTTTTATTGTTTATTTAATTGTTACACCAAGCTTTAACTTTTGCCTGAAATCAAAACAGTCATTCAAGGGCTCCTGCAAAGTAAAAGAAATTTCCCATCATAAACCTTATTACAAATGATCTTTATAAAAATTGTGAACTATATCCCTCAATCTCAGTTCTCCCTGGGTTTGGATCAATATTAATTCACTTGAATTTCGTGGTCATCACTGTGACAGGTACTTTGAGTACAAAGATGAATAAAACACAGTTTTGCCCTTAAGTTAAGGGACTCAGTCGCCTAAAAAATAACTACAGTGTAAATGAATTATGGCGACAGTCTCCTAAATTTTCTTTCTGCATCTCTGTTTACCTCTTTAGTCCATTCCATCCTCTGTTGCCAGAGGATTATTACTAAAACCAAAATGTGATTAAGTCCCTCCCCTGTATGAACCCTTTGGTGACTCCACATTGCTATGGGCATGGAGTCCATATCCTCTGGTGTTGCTAAGACTGCCAGCCCCTCTCTGCCTGCCTCTGTAAACTCATCTCTTAACCTTTCCTCCTCTGAGCTCCTGCCTATATTTTTTCCCACAGCATCATTCATATTCTCTTTTACCTGTAGACCTTCATACTCTGTGCTTTGTCCACCTGGAACATTCTTTTTTCCCCCTCAAACCCTTTATGGCCGATTCCTTCTCATCTTACACATCTTTGTTATGTATCACTTTTCCTCAGCAGTCCCTCCTGACCCACCAAGGCTCCTATGATTCCTATCTCCTATCATATGTGCAACTACCACACTGTACAAAATTGCTGACTCTTCCTCTGGGAAGGACAAGGACCCTGTCTCTCATGTTTAGCACAGACACCTGTCTCCTCAAGGTGCTTCATCAATACATGTGAATTGATGAATAAATAGATTAAGGAATGAGTGATGAATACTGTAATAAGTGTCTTCAAAGTGAAAATGGAAATCCAGATGAGGGAATAACTTATTCTGTCAGGGTGTGGTGAAAATGTGCAAAGGAAAGTAATACATGATGACATCAGACCTGGGCCCTAAAAGATGCAAGGGAGATCACCAGGATTTTGAGAAAGGGAAAGGCATGCATGAGCAAAGCCAAGGGTTTGCAGAATAGAGCATTTCTGGATGAATCCTACCTGGTTTGGATCCCAAATTTGACATCACTTCTACCAAACCTTCCTGACAAGCCCCCTTAAAGAGGTTAGATATCTCTTGTATGTGTGCTAAAATCTCTCTCTTATTCTACATTTTATGAAGTATATTTCTGATGTAAATTTTTGAACCTGAGATCTAAAAAACACATCTTTCAGGACTAATAAGTTTTGGGTTTTATTTAGCATTCATTAATAGGAAAAAAGCATTTCATTAATATGAAAACTTAACACGTTAACTTTAAATACTTTATGATAATAATGATTGCTAATATTATTAGGTGATAAAGAGGGCATTTCAGTGGAAGACTAGGAGAGAGAGAAAAAACAAACATAAAAAGACATACATGCCCGGTACCCCTACAATCTTGAAGATGCATAATCGCTACTATGCTGAATGTCAGCCTTTCAGATTCATTTTCTTCTAACAGATGTGTAATGCGTAAAAAGTCTTTTGATGTCATGGCCACACCACCACATCCCTTTTATATAGGGAAACTAGGACTCCAGGGTCGGACTGATTTAAACAGCACCCCCTTGTCCTTTATATTAAATCGTTGTGTCAAGTTCATGGATGCACAGTGAGACTTGTTTCCTGCATACAGAAAGGTTTAAGAAGTGCTAATATGTCTCTGCAGATCACCAGGCATCAAGTAAGCAGTTTAATTTGTTCGTTTTAAATACTATTAACATTGGACTCAGAGCATCGTCTTTAGGAAAAAGGTGGGAATGGCTGAAACAAACTACCACGGCTTTGTAGAGTGGACATACTCAAATATTAATCCCAGAGAAGTGTTGGAGCCTTTAGCTTCACATTTAGGAACGTCAACCCTTTTATATTACAGTTGCTTTGCAAATTATGACTCAGAGGCAACAACCTTATTGGAACCTCCAAGATTAATAATGACTTTATCCAGCCTATAGCTTAGGGCAAAACCAACTGCAAAGCCAAGACTTCTGGGAATACTGATCCTGCCAATGCAGGTCCCATTTCCCCAAAAGCATAAACATGAATTCCATTAGTCTTCCCAGGGATCTCTGTGCTTTTCCTGGCCTGTCTTTTTAACGTGAATAGGTGACAAATATGTTTCTTCTTCTCTTAAAATCTAAACTGGCTTTTAGTGGATAGTTAGCTCCTAGAAAGAGAATAACCATGGTAATGATGGTAATAATAATTTGCCTAATTATTTGACACACTTTAGCTTATTTACTCCTTGCAGGAGCTCAGTGAAGTTGATGTATCCCTTTCCCCATTTTACAGTAAAGAAACAAAAGCTTGGAGAGTTTAAATAGCTTCTCAAGAAGATCCAGCTAAGAAGGTTGATTCAAAGCCACTTTTTCTGATTTCAGATTCTAATCTCTTAACCACTACATCCTACCATTCTTTTTTGTAAGCCCCCAGTTGACAATGGCACACTTCTGCCCACCTCTTTAGCCTATGCAGAGTCAGAACTGAATCCTGCCTGACTTTCAGGACAGTGGTAATGAAAGTGTTAAGAAGCTTTGGAGATGGACAGATGGCATATTTGAGTTGCAGCTCTGCCATTTCTTAGCTGTGTAATTTTTCTCAAGTTAATTAACCTCTCTGATCCTCAGTTCCTGCCTAAGAAATAGTAAGAGTAAATATCTGAAAGGGTGGATTGGAACAGTTCAGTGAGTTAATGTACCTAATGTTAGTGTACGATAGCACAGTGCCCAGCACAGAGTAAGAACCCAAAAAGCTACACGACATCATTTAGACTCAGCTCACATGACACCTTCTCTATCAATTCTTCATCTTCCTCAGTCCAAACTAAGCTACTCCCACAACATGTACCAACTATAGCATTCGCTGCCTTCTAGAATTTGTTTTCTCTTTACAGACGTTTGTCTCCTTTTATAGGTTGGAAGCCATTGGAGGATAGAACTGATGCTTAGATTTTTTAACATCTATGACTAGACAAGAACAGTGCTCCATAAATAGTGGCCACATTTTCTTGACCAAATATGGGGCCATGCTCCTGACAAAGAATCGTGTGGTATCCTAGGATGTGAGAGCAAGTAGACAGTGTAGTTGGACATTAATATATCAGAATATCTAGGATACTTTTACTTTCTTGGACAGACTATGCAACCAGAATTATATTCTATGATCAATAGCATAGATTCATCATACTTAAATATTTATAAACTAATTTAATAAACATTTCTAATTTCTTGTTTTTTAAAAACATTCCCATATAGTTGACATACAGTGTTGTATTAGTTTAAAATTTTTTTTTTTCAACGTTTACTTATTTTTGGGACAGAGAGAGACAGAGCATGAACGGGGGAGGGGCAGAGAGAGAGGGAGACACAGAATCGGAAACAGGCTCCAGGCTCTGAGCCATCAGCCCAGAGCCTGATGCAGGGCTCGAACTCACGGACGGCGAGATCGTGACCTGGCTGAAGTCGGACGCTTAACCGACTGCGCCACCCAGGCGCCCCTGTATTAGTTTTAGGTGTGTAATGTAGTGATTTCAACCATTCTATATATTACTCAGAGGTCTTCATGATAAGTGTACTCTTTTTTAAATTTCTTTTAATATTTATTTATTTTTGAGAGAGAGAGATAGATAGAGCATAAGCGGGGGGGTGGGGGGCAGAGAGAGAGAAGGAGACACAGACTCTGAAGCAGGCTCCAGGCTCTGAGCCGTCAGCACAGAGCCTGATACGGGGCTCAAACTCACAGACCATGAGATCATGACCTGAGCTGAAATTGGACGCTTAAGTGAATGAGCCACCCAGGCACCCCTTTCTTTTTTTATTTTTGATAAGTGTATTCCTTTTTTTAAAAACTTTTTCATGTTTATTCATTTTTTGAGAGAGAGAGGGAGAGAGAGAGAGAGCGCGCTAGTGGGGAAGGGTCAGAGAGAGAGAGAGGGAGACACAGAATCCGGGTGCAGGCTCTGAGCTGTTAGCAGAGTCCAAAGCAGGGCTCAAACTCACGAACAGCGAGATCGTGACATGACCCAAAGTTGGATGCCCAACGGACTAAGCCACCCAGGCGCTCCTTGATAAGTGTATTCTTAATCTGCATCACCTATTTTACCCATTCCCTCACCCATCTCCCCTCTGGTAACCATCAGTTTGTTCTCTATAGTTAAGAGTTGGGTTTTTTTGGTTTGTCTCTGTTTTCTTTCTTAAATTTCACATATGAGTGAAATTTCACATATGAGTCATACCCTTTAGACCATCCATGTTGTCACAAATGACAAGGTTTTATTCTTTTATTCCATTGGATAAATATTCAAGGGATATTTTATTCCAATATCCTTTTATTCCACATCGTCTTTGTCCATTCATCCATTGATGGATACTTGGGCTACTTCCATAATTTGGCTATTCTAAATAATGCTGCAATAAACATAAGGGTGCATGTATCTTTTCAAATTAGTGTTTTCATATTCTTCGGGTAAATGCCCAGTGGAATTACTGGATCATAGGGTAATTCTATTTTTAACTTTTTGAGGAACCTCCATACTGTTTTCCACAGTGGCTACACCAGTTTGCATTCCCACAAATAGTGCATGGGGGTTCCTTTTTAAATTTCTTGATTTTTTAAAATCTTAAAGTGTGGATGTCTTTAAAAGAGAATAATGCTGAATGAGAATTTTTAAACCTGGACATTTTATTCTAAAAATAACTGCTTGATGTTCCTTAAACAGTAAAAGACATAAAAGGGCTACACCTGAAAGTAGATGATCTCAAGATAATTCCAAAAGCAGCATCCTATTTACAGTCTCCAGAAGGGGTGTGCAAGGAGAAACCAGGGTGAGGAAGCAAAAAGGCCTCCTCTGCTCATGTTCATGTCACTCCCCTCTCTCCTTGCTTTCTCTCTCTTGGGTTTTGTGCCAGTGCCTAAATGAGATTGTTTAGAACCAAGAATAAGAACAGCTTTTTTTCGTATTAGAGTCTTTCCGTAAGTGTGACATTTGAATTACTATTTTTTTCCACGTCTTCCATCATTCTTACTCAATTTAAGCTTCTTGAGGACAGCGCTTAACAAACTATTTTGTTTACACAACCTTAGCCAATAGTAGAAATAGAAAGCACTAAGTGGCAACTCTCATGTGTCATGAACTATGTGAGACTATCACTTACATTTTTCTGTATAATCGTCCAACACTCCAATGCCATAGTACTTTATATTCCCCTCTCAAACAACATTTGATTATTCTTAAACAATGATCCTTGTTTTAAAATACAAGGATTCCTGAGAGGTTATCTCTTAATTATCTGATATCTTTAAGAGGATTGGGGCTTAATTGAATAAGGCTTCCATTCCTCCTCCAGGTCATCTGCTGTGTTGGACATTGTCATTGACAAAGACTCCTAGGGTGGTCCAGAAACATACCATCTGCATGCAGTGACACCTTAAAGCATTCCTTTATGCTCTCCAGCACACTCCTTTCAGGGATGGCATCCCTTTACAAGGCTGACAGCTTCTCTGGAGGGCTGTCCTCAGGCCACTTAAGCAAAGGCAGTACGAGTGTCCATCAACTGATGACTGGGCAAATGAAATGCAGTTTTAGCCATACGAGGGAATATTACTCAGCAATGAAAAGAAATGAAATATCTGCACATGTTACAATGTGAGTGAACCTTGAAAATATTATGCTATAGTGGAAGAAGCTAGACACATATATAATTCTATTTAATACACAATGTTCAGAATAGGGGCGTCTGGGTGGCTCAGTTGGTTAAGTGTACAACTCTTGATCTCAGCTCAGGTCTTGATCTCAGGGTTTGTGAGTTCACGCCTCACATTGGGCTCTGTGCTGTGTGTGAAGTCTACATAAAAAAGATAAAAGAAATAATTTCCAAAATGTTCAGAATAGGTAAATCCATAAAGAGAAAAAAATAGATTAGTGATCGCCTAGGGCTGGGAGAGTTTGGTGAGGAATAAGCGATGACTGCTTACGGGTATAGGGTTTCTTTTGGGGGTGATAAAAAATTCTGAAATTCATTGCGGTGAAGATTGCACAATATTGCAAATATGCTAAAACCACTGAAGTAATACACTTTAAAAGTGTACATTGCTTATGTGAATTGTATCTCAGTAAAGCTGTCCAAAAGGGGGGAAATGCAGCACAAAGTGACAGAAGCATTGTAGTAAAATTATACTCGAGAGTCATGAGATTGCCAGATCCTCGTCACAACTGGAAAAGACTCCAGAAAGTTCCCCTTCACTAGGTGGATGTACGGGACCATCCTTATGAATAAATGCTCACCTTATGGTATCCATAAGTTGATTCTATTGCTAACTTTCTGTGATGCTTTTTTCTGTCCTGAACATGTTTCAAATTTTGTAACCCTTTTCTTTTCCCTAGCCTTTATGGGACTAAACTCAAAATAATTGTCAGACAAAAAAATCATGAAGTCAAGCACATAATATTATATTTGGGGGAAAGGATTATAAATTAAAATGTAAACTGTGACTGTGGCATTGCACATTATTGTTGCGAGCAATACCACAAAGCTGGTACTCGTTATTTACAATGGCAGAGAAGAATGTTCAAACCACTAATAAAGTTTAAAAGCAAGACATGAATCCATCAAAGTCTCCATGTGTCAGAGTTGCCACATCATTTTTCATCCCCGTGGCCATGGGTAGGTTCAGGGCTGTATTACGTCTGCCCCAACCAGTGAAGCAGTGAAGCAACTTAATTTCCTGCCTCTAGTCTCTCTCTTCCTAGGAACTCACCTTCCCTCACACTGCCCGAGCTACCTCTCTAAAATGCAAAATGAGCTACCTCTCTAAAATGCCTCTAAAATGAGGCATTGCAGCCCAGGACATCAAAGCCTGGGTCCCAGTCTTGCATGAAGGCCCCATCAGCTATGAACTCAGGCATTTTAGGCAAGTTACTTAATCTTTCTGTGAATCATTTCCCCCTAATTTTAGTGAGGATGAAATGAAAGCAGTATGTTAAGTGCTTAGTCCAATGTCGAGCTCATAGCAGTCAGTCAGTATAAGCTTTTATTATTACACTTCTATTCAACTGTTTCATTTCTACATAATGAAATCTAATCATTGGCAATGATATCTAACCACTGATCATGCAGGAACCTGTGTGATCTAACCCCCGTTTGTCTTCTCCCAGGTCCCAACCTTCTCTAAATACATCTGGCAAATTTGTGACTCCAAGTACTTCTCAAGCTCTTTCTCTGCCATTTCTGTATCTCCGATGTCGGTTAACCATCCAACTTCAGCTCAGGTCATGATCTTGCAGTTTATGAGTTTGAGCGCAGTTTGGGAGTACAGAGCCCGCTTCAGATCCTCTCTCCACCCCCCCGCCCCTCCCCCACTCGTATACATGCACGCTTTCTCTCTCTCTCTCTCTCTCTCTCAAAAATAAGTAAATATTAAAAAGAAGAAAAGGAGGGGCGCCTGGGTGGCGCAGTCGGTTAAGCGTCCGACTTCAGCCAGGTCACGATCTCGCCGTCCGTGAGTTTGAGCCCCACGTCAGGCTCTGGGCTGATGGCTCAGAGCCTGGAGCCTGTTTCCGATTCTGTGTCTCCCTCTCTCTCTGCCCCTCCCCCGTTCATGCTCTGTCTCTCTCTGTCCCAAAAATAAAATAAACGTTGAAAAAAAAAAAAAAAGAAGAAGAAAAGGAAAGTCTTATTTCATCCAGGAAGACCATAAGGCTATGAAGTGACTATGAAGCTTTCCTCAAATTCCTTCTTTTTTTGTGTTCTGGCAGCACCATAGGGGTTTGAGAGAAGTTGACCAAAGGGAGTCATATTTTATAGGAAACACAAACAGGACCCTCGGTGGACTAGAGAAGAGAAATGATGGATACAAGAAAAAAGGATGGCTTCTAAGCTTAGATCTGAACAACTGGGCCTTTCGTGGTGCATTTATTGATATGGGAAGCCTGGAGGGAATAAGGCTGTGAGGGACTAGTAATAAAGACATCCATGTTTTAGGTTAGGTTTGATAGGCCAGTCAAATATCCCGGTAGAATTGGTAAGTAAGATGTTGAATATGTGAGTCAGGATTTGGGGAACGGTCAGGGCTATGGATATAAAATGGGGAGTCATTACTCTATAGGTGGGACCAGAGGAGATAACTTTGGGGAACCCTGGGGACCAGCAATATTTAGAGATCAGCTAGAGGAAGAGAAACCTGTTAACATACATGTGTGAGTTTACTCGCCTAGCACCTTCTTGAAGTTAAATACTGTCTCATGTAGCTTTGTGCCTAGCAGTATTTGTCGTAAAAATCCAATAAAAGCTTGTTAAATTCATTTCAACTCTAAAAGCAAAGAATGGTGGCCTCTTAGACATCTCCCACCTGTACACTTAAATACTTTGGCAAATTTGCAAAATAAGCATGAAGAACGACGCCAGCATCCAGATTAGGGTGGAAAATGGTGGATAGTTCCATGACTTCTGGAGACAGACTGGTCCTCCCTGCCTCCTAACCTCTCCCTAGCCCTTTCCCTAGGGTCACACTCCAAAAGGCAGGGCCCCAGTGCTCATGTAGAAATGGCAGGAAGCCCAGGATCCCAGCATGGTCCTCCAGGCTGTATACCATGGGCCTTGAGAGAGCAGCAGCTGCCAGAACATATGGGTGACCAGTAGGAATTCCCCATAGTTGTGGACTGAAGCACCTCCGTGTACACAATACCCAATTTTCAAAAAGGTTTTGCGACAAACTTTCTCTAGTATCTTGCCATGTTTTTCCCATTGATTTTAACAGTTTCATACCCATATTTTTCTGATCCTGTTCCTGCGAAGAATTGAAGAATTTGTAGATTAAGACACATCCCTCTTTTTCACTCTCTTCTTGCTTCTGGTCTGTTTAGGACTTCATCATCCTTCACCTTGGAAAGTTCGGTAGCCTTCTATCTAGTCTCCCTACCTGCATTTTCTCCCCACTTTGCCGTCAGAATGACTACACCAAAGCATTTCCCTGTTAGGGTATCCACCTGCCACGAACTTCAATGGCTTCCATTGCTTACTAAAAATGTAAGATTCCAAAATTTTAAGGTTGATGTGCCAGATCTCCCGCAATCTGTCATTTCCAGGCACCCTGTCCAGTATTAGTGCCCATCAGCCATACTCTGCCTAATGGATCAGGCCCCCATTTTTTCCCCACAAAATAGTTACTGTGGTTGTTTGTTTGTTTGTTTTTGTTGTATATCAGCACCTGCCATTTCTTTCGCTCAGGATGCTTCACCTGTTTCCAAATCCATTAACATCCTACTCCTCAAATTCCAGGCCAGTGCCACCTTCTTCAAGGAAACTCCTTATTCACCCCACTGGAGGGAGAAGTCCTTGTCTATACTTCTGAAAGAACTAGTGCTTATTTATTTTTTTTTAATTTTTTTACATTTTATTTGAGGGAGAGGGAGTGTGTGTGTGGCATGAGTGAGTGCTAGCAGGGTAGAGGCAGAGAGAGAGGGAAAGAGAACCTGAGCTGAAAGACATAAAGCGCACTCCAAGATATGAAAGATACACTCAAATAGTCATAGGTCTTTGGAGGATTTTGAGCAGGGCATCGACATGACCAGACCAGATCTTTGGAAAGATCGCTCTAAATTTATGTGCAAGGTGGATGGGAGGATCTGGGGACAGGATCCCTCAGGAGGAGGCTCCTACATGTTGCTCAGGCTGAGAGACACCGCCTGGCACTTCTCCCAGGTCTCTGCCACAGCAGTAACCGCTGTCTCTGCCTCTAATCAGGGCTTCCAGGGCAGCGGCTGAGGAGACCTTACCAAGGAGCACCACGCAGTAGATGCTGAAACATCGCCCCCAGGAGAAGAAGCAGTAACATGGCAGCACCTGTTTGAAAGGAATTAAAAAGCAGCAGACTCCCTTTAGAAAGGAACAATGTCCAAGAAAGGGCGAAATAAGGGCGAGAAGCCCGAAGCGCTCATCGTCGCCCTTCAAGCTGCCAATGAAGACCTCAGAACCAAGCTCACCGATATCCAGATAGAGCTGCATCAGGAGAAGTCCAAGGTGAGTGAGGCCCCTTGGGGCCACAGCCTGGAGAGCGGCTCTGGCCCAGCTCTGCCTGCTGGCCCACCCCAGTGGCTCCTCTCTGCCATTTTCTGAGAAGAGCAACGACCCCTGTATTTATGGAGATTCTCTTGTGTGTGTGTGTGGCAGGACTCGAGCACAGGATTCACAGAAGGTGAAAATAACATGCTCATGAGACTGATCTCTGCCTCCTCAGGAAGCCTGGTTCAGGAAACCAGGTATAATCATTGAGACGACCTCCACCCCCACTCCCTCCCACCACTTCTTAGTTGTCCTGTCCTGGGCGAGCTCCGCTCTGCCCTCTATGGGTTCTTCCCGGTATGGCACAGGACAGCCTTTCTAAAATAGATCGTATCAGGTCACTCCTCTTCTCAAACCCTTCAGCGGCTTCTTACCTTTCTCAAAGCCAAAGGGTTTTCCCTACCACTACAGGATATCTCTTCCGCCCCTCGATGAGCGATCTCACAGTACTTTACCCCGGATGACTCTGTTATATCCTCTTTGCTGGATCAAAATATCCACTGATCACATTTAGGGCCTTTGCCCCTTTGCCACCAGGCAGCTGTGTACCTCTTTCCTATGTCAGCTCTGGTACCTACCATATGTCACAGTCTCTAAGATAGTACACTTCTCATGCCCAGTTACTTCCATAGCCTATTTTGATTCGTTTAATAGTGATTTCTGTATTTATCTATTTACTTGTTTAGTGCATATTTCTGCTGTCCAGTGTAATCTCCAAGAAAGCAGAGTCCTACCTGACCTCTATCCCCAGAACCTAAATAAATGTCTAGAACTGAAAAGCTTAGCCTGGGTTTGTCGACTAAGCAGAGGAACGAATGAAGGGTGATTCATTCCTTATACCTTAGCTTCGTCAGCAACATCCTACTATCTCAAGAGCTCTGATGAGGTTCCAGTTAGGCAAGTATGTAAAGCAGTTATGATGATTGGATGAGAAAATTCGTATCACACGCTCAGAGAGATGCCAGGCACCTGGTATACTCCTAAAAAATTATTCATAGTAATATTCTTTCTAATACCTCTGTACCTGAGTCAGTTGCTAACTCAATTTAGGAAAGTTTCTTCACTCCTCTGAATCTCATCTCTTAGCTGGATATGCTAACACTAATCTCTCCAGAGTGGTGCAGATATCAAATAGGGTCACAGACAGGGAAGTATTTTCAAATATCCGACATACAGGAGACATTTTGCTCCCTCCAAACCAGGCAACTGCCAGCATAAAGTTGCCCTATGTAGATAACTCTTTCTATAGTAACACGAATAGATGTTCCTGATCTAGCTATAGATCAAAAATCAATATCCTTATTCTTTTTTATCTATATCTTCTTCCTTGACATTACTATTAAATTTTAATTATTGGGGCGCCTGGGTGGCTCAGTTGGTTGAGCATCTACCTTCAGCTCAGGTCATGATCTCACGGTTTGTGAGTTCGAGCCCTGTGGTTGGCTCTGTGTTGACAGCTCAGAGCCTGGAGCCTGCTTTGGATTCTGTGTGTCCCTCTCTCTTGCCCCTCCCCTGCTCACACTCTGTCCCTGTCTCAAAAATAGTGAATAAACATTAAAAAAATTAATTATTGGGCCACCTGGGTGGCTCAGTCAGTTAAGCATCCAACTCTTGACTTCCACCAGGTCATGGGTTTGAGCCTTACATCGGGCTCTGTGTCCACAGTGAGGAGCCTGCTTGGGATTCTCTCTCCCTCCCTGTCTGCCCCTCTCCTGCTCTTGCTCTCTCTCTCAAAATAAATAAACTTAAACAATTTTTAAAATTATTTATTTTCCCAAATATCGATTCTCCTGGTTTCAGCAATAATAAAGCTTGGATCTGCCAAAGTCCCTTGCCTCCTGTCTCTGCTAAGGCTTAACCTTGGATAACCAGACCCCATTGTAAAATTTGTGAAGGAAGCTTTTTTCCATGAAGCAAAAGGGACGTGATATCATAAAAACAAAGAGAATAAAACAAAACAGAAACATTCATTTGAGAGTCAGTAGACCAGGGCCTTGTGTTTATCTCTCCTTGGGGACAAATTTAAGTGTCTCAATACCTTGACCCGTAATTCAGATGACTGAATGTGTTTCTGCATATCTTTGTCTCTCAAGCATCACTGTGCATTAGAATAACCTGGGGGAACTCATTAAAAATTGAGATCTCTGGGCCCACAGCGCAAAGATTCTGATAAAGCAGGCGTGGTGAGGGCCAGGACTTGTACCTCTAGCAGACCGTCCAGGCAGTCCCCGTGGAGGTGGCTCTCTGCCTTCTTGTTGGCAAACATACCACTCTAAGATTCCTTCCAGGTCCGACAGTCTATGAACATTTCACCAGTTTTAACTTTCCCTGGGGCAGCATAACGTTTCAAGGGAGGCCGACTCCTTTAATTGTAGTAATGACAGGATGACAAACTCCATTCATGGGAGAAGCCTGTCCATCTGGAGACCGGTAGCCATAAACTGACACTGATTTACGGAGAGCAGACTCCTGAGGTTTCAAAAGGCAGAGGTCCTGCAGACCCTACCACTGCCAATTTTGCACACATTCAAGTCTTTTAAAAGGGGGAAGTCTTGAGTGTGGACAGGGCTACCTGTTTATTCAGGGCCTGGCACTGGTATCTAAGCCAGCAGATCAAATGTAACCTCCCCTTCCTCTGACAAGAGCCTGGAAGTCAGCTCATATAGAAAAGCACTGCCCTTATCCTTCTCTCTGCTGGCTGCCCCCAGTCTCCCTCTCTGTGGCAGTTAATTACAGTCCCAGCACAGGGACTAAAACAAAGCCCCACTGCCTGTCAGCAGCCTTCCCCAAAGAGCAAAGGGAATTTAGAGGGCAAGCAAGTCATAAAGCAGTTTTATTAAAATAAATATGATTGTGTTTCCAAAGGCCCAGGCTTTAAGAGAGAGAATATAGACAATGCCAAGATGGAACTCATCCTCTCAGTTTGGCTCCTAGGCTATCATGATAAAATCACAATTCAGCTACTGAGAAATGGGCAATGTAAAGAGGGGAAACCTTTGGAACGATGGAGCATTACTCATTTTTCCGGAAAGACACATCTTCCCACTGACATTTACAGAACACACTGCAGACAGAGTCATGAATGTTTTAAACTGATTATATAAATAGCTACACATTATTGAATGTGACCGTGTACTATCTGTCACACACTGTAATAAGCACATTTCATCCTGACATCACTGCACCTCTCTCACTTAGCACCTGGGTGACCCTGAGGAGGTTTTAAAATCCATCTGTTTCCTTTTCCTCCTCTGTCAAATGGGAGAATAGCAGTGTCTACTTCATACGGATGTTTGTGGGTATGTTGGTCTTGAATAGTGAGTTTGTGTCAAGCATGTTCAGTATCATGATTCAAGTGTAGGTGGCCATTGTTGTTATCCCCATATTACAGATGAGGAAACTGAGGCTCAGTGAAGTAACATAATTTACCCGGAGTCACATGTTAGTAGGTGGCAGAACTGGTTTTTCCACTCCCTTTGCGTCTCCTCCAAAGTCTATTCTCTTATTTTCTTTTCTGATACATTTTCCCCAGCTTTATTGAGCTATAACTGATATGTCACATTGTATTCATTTTAGGTGTGTGACATAATGATTTGACATATGTATATATTAAAGAATGATTACAACAAGAAGTTTACTCAACATCCATCACCTCACATAGTTACAAAATATTTTTTCTTGTGATGAGAACTTTTAAGATCTCCTCTCTTCACAACTTTCTTGTTTTTCAATGTTCTATATCTTTTTTAAAAGTTTATTTATTTATTTTGAGAGAGAGAGAGAAAGAGAGTCTTCAGGCACAAAAGAGGAGGGGGGAGAGAGAGAGAATCCCAAGCAGGCTCCACGCTGTCCGCTAAGATCCTGACGTGGGGCTCCATCCCACAAACCATGAGATCATGACTTCAGCTGAAATCAAGAGTTGGACATTTAACCAACTGAGTCACCCAGGTGCCCTTCTGTCTTCAAAAGTTTCAAATATGCAGTACAGTCTTGTTAATTATACCCACCATGCTGTACCTTATATTCCCAGATCTTATTCATCTTATAATTAGGAGTTTTTCCCTTTTAACCGCCTTTACCCATTTCTCCCACCTGTAACCCCCGGCCTCTGACACCCACCAATCTGTTCTCTGTATCTGTGGGTTCAAGGTTTTTAGATTCCTCATCCAAGTGAGATCACATAGTGTTTGTTTTTCTGTCTCTGACTTATTTCACTTAGCATAATACTCTCAGGGTCCAACTGTGTTCTTGCTAATGGCAAGATTGCCTTCTTTTTAGTGGCTTAATGATATTTTATTGTGTATATGTACTTTATATAATGTGTGTATACACACACTTTCTTTATCCATTCATCCATTGATGGACTTAGGTTATTTCCATGTCTTACAGAACCTATGCTCTTAAAAAATAAGAAGGTAACTTTTTTTCTCCCTTCCCCTCCCCCATGGTCTTAAATACTGAGAACAAACTGAAGGGTTGATGGGGGTTGGGGGAGAGGGGAAAGTGGGTGATGGGCATTGAGGAGGGCACCTGTTAGGATGAGCACTAGGTGTTGTATGGAAACCAATTTGACAATAAATTATATTTAATATATAAAAAAAGGGAAGATCTGGGGCACCTGGGTGGCTCAGTTGGTTAAGTGTCTGACTCTTGGTTTTTGCTCAAGTCACGATCTCATGGTTCGTGATTTCGAGTCCTGCATTGGGCTCTGCGATGACAGTGCGGAGATTCTGTCTGGCCCTCTCTCCAAATAAATAAATAAGCTTAAAAAAATTTAAAGGTCCGGAAAAAAATGGAAACCTTCAGCAAAGAAAGAAAGAATGGCAGAAGTTTGTTCTACACTATTATGCAAATTACAAGTGAAGAAAGAAAGTGTTGGGGGTGGGAGTAGATGAACCCTTCCCCCATAGATGTCTGCGTTTCCACTGCGGGGAAATGAAACAAAAATACTAGACACAATCAACATCTAGTTAGTAGAAATTTGTCTACAAGAGTTGCCAAGCACTGATAGGAATAACAATTCAGGTAAGTCGGTCGTTTTGACTGAACTCCAAGCATAATGACTGAGAAGATGGAACCGGGGAGGCCCCTGTGGTGGGTAGGAGGGAACAGAAAGTGAGGCCTCTGTGCTGTATATCCTTGTCATTTCTGAGCCTGCACACTCATGTCTATAAAATGAGCGGATTGTGGACAGCATAGAGTCGCTACAGTCCTTCCAGAATGGTAGGGATACGTCAGGGAAGGCAACTGTGTGCTCCAGCTCTTCCTGCATGGAGATAGCTCTCAGGATCCTCAGGGGTCAGACGTCCCCTGGCCCCCTGGTCTAGGTGATGCCTCTTCCCCTACATCCATTTACTCTGTCACATCACCCTGCTGTACCTGTGTCATAGAACTCTGTACTGTCTGAAGGTATCATGTTCTGCTTATGTATCGCCTGCTGACTCCCTCACTCTCAGTATAATGTAAGCTTCTCATGGGTAAGAGACCATGTGTGCTTAAGGTACCCCCTAGGGAAGATGCCTTCAGTGATTTGAGTACTGCCTGGCATGAAGGAGGTGCTCACTGCTACTTGTTGACAACATTCTCATGTTGCCTTTTAGAAACTTCCCCAACAACCCCCTGGCATAAATTTATTTATTTAGGTAGAAAGCCCCAGGCTTGAGCAGAGAAAGGATTTCCATCCAGGTCTGTCTCTTTTTTGGACCAGCCCTCTGAGCCATTAGGCTTCGGTGTTTTCCTCTGTTTGTCTCTCCTGTGGACAGCGTGAGGCCATGATCCACTGCCCAGGGTGTGAGCTCACGGGGGATTGCTGTGAGATGTGAAATCCACTCACCAATTCCCTAGGGCTTCCTACTTTTCCTCAGAGGCAGCCTACAGCTCCAGTGAACCCCGAGGGCACCGTGACCGAGGGCTTGGAGGCCCAGGTAGCAGAGAACAGGGCTCTACGCTGGAGGCAGCAAAGCAGCAGGCCTGGGTTTCAGGGTCTGGAGGAGTCAGCTCCAGACAGGAGTTTGCACAACTGGAACAGCCCTCAGACTGCAGAACACTTTCAGACCTCCCAGCGAGCCTGGGAGGAGGGCAAGGTGTAATTACTATTCCAATTTCTCTGAAAAAGAAAATGAGTTCTTAACTCATTTAACTGATGTGCTCCCAATGACACAGCAAGTGGAGGAAGGAGCCAAAATGGGAATTCCCGGATGACCTGGGTAATACTGAATATCTTGTTGCCTCCAGGACTCCCAGAAAATCAGCCAACCCTTGTCCTCAGGTGACTGCTAGGGAGCCTCCACGTTCAAGGCCCCAATTTGGGAGGCAGTATTTCTTGCCTTATGCACTTTTTGTTTTGTTTTCAGGAAGTGTTAAATGTCTAAAAGTAAGAAATGCAACAATAGAAGCCTTTGTACCTTCCCAGTCGTGTAAAATTGCCCTTATAAGCAACCTTGTGATAGTGGGAGCTTTTCCCTCCTTCTCATCTCCTGACTGAGTGGTACTTAGTGCCTGGGAGACCCCCTGCCTGCTTACTGTGAGTTTTGATCTCCTGGAACATTCAGGGCAGATAATCCACACCAAGGCTTAACATTAGCTTGTCTTGCCTTGATAACCTCTCAACTTCCTTATCTTGGACAAGGCTATCCAATTTTTAAACCTAGATTTCTAAGGTCACGTCAAAGCTCAAACATCACCATCTTTATCTTGGCAGAATTTACACTGGCATTTTTCAAAGGCCAGACTAGAACGGAAGATACAATGCGAGACCATTGTGGGATAGTCATAAATGTTCTTGCTTCTGTCACAGTGTCAGCTCTTCTCAGTAAGATTACATTTTCCTAGGGATTTGTTCTCTTCCATAAGACCTCTGTATCTTTCAGAGCCCTGCTCACTGCTCAGCCCCTTGTCCTGTCTCACCCCACCCCCCACTCCTGCACACACATAATCTGAGTTTCTTCCAAGTTAAGAGTAGATGCTGCTAATACTAGGGAACTCAAGACATCCCTAGGAGGCCCAGTTTTACCTTTGAACATCTGTATCTGTTAGGAAAATAGTTATTACAGTCTTAATATAATAGTAATGTTAGTCTTAGCCTGATAATATGGGTTTTTATAGTTATGTTGTTGGTATTAATATAGCATTGCATGATATTATGGTATTAATATAGCATTGCATGATATAATAGTATTAATATGTACAATATCTGTCAAAATTAACACTGTACTATTTAACTATTGATAATTATTAATCTCCCAGGTGTTCCAGCCTTTGCAGAGGACTTTTGAAACATTATCTAATTCAGCCCTCACAACCATATGAGAATGAGGCCCCCAATCCCAGTTTACTTATGAGAAAACTGAGGCTGGGGTTGGTAAAGAGCTTGCTGGAGGTTTCAAAGTGAGCAGGCAGGTCCAGGACCTGACCCAGACCCGCCTCCTGGCCCACACTGGTCTCTCCACAGTCTTCTTCACACTCTGTTTGTACAGAGACCAGTCCTCACGCTTCTCATCTGACGTTCAGGTGACACAGATGTTACCTACATCACAGCTGCTGAGGGTAAACATGGTGGTGTGTGTAAAGCCTTTGGGAAGGTGCCAAACTCACAGTAAACCTCCAATAAGTGCTATCATGTGATACAGTGGAAATTTTTGTCTGAAATATTTCCACTTATCAAAATGGATTCTTTCTTCTTCCAAGTATTTTTTTTTTCCACTTCAAGTATTGTCTTTATATTTTTCATTGTTAGGAGTAGTCTTTTCTCTTTTTGGGTACCATTTACATTAAGATGGTAAAGTCCATTTTCTTACCAGTACAATCTGAGCTGCAAATAATTTTCAGAAAATTATTTTACTACAAAAATTTTAATTGGCTTTTTTTTCCCTCCCAAATGTCAGTCACATCCTTTGTGTCTCCTTCATAGTCAAACACTTCTCCCAAGCTTAGAAAAACAAGTCATACCTAGAAATTCTGCAAAAATGCCAGTTTCTATGGCAACCAAATAAGCAGACATGAAAAATGCCAAATGTAATCAATCAATGCCTTTGAATTTTCTTTGAGTTCTATGGATTCCTTTAAGTGATGGACAAGAAGGCCAGTGTTTGTATTTGTTTTTTTCTTCAGGTTGGAATATATTTTCTGTATACCTATATTTTCATTTTTTTTCTTTTTTATTCATCTCCAATCTACACACAAAGGATCAGTGTTTATAATTTGAGGGAAATGACAGAATCACAATGTAAAATAATCTAAGACCCCTGCAGAGAGTTTGACATAAATAATTTTAGGTCCTGGATATCTCCTCTTATAGTCAGTAATATTACCCTCCTTTTCATAGTACTTTACAGTTCAAGGTACTTTCCCAAGCATTATCTAATTTAACCCACAAAATAATCCTGTTATGGGTAAGTTGTAAGCATAACCAAAGATCCTCAGAGGGATAAAGCAACTTCCTTAGATATAGCAGATTGTTAAATAAAAATGCAAACCCAGAATTACTTATCCTTTGTCCCTTTTTACTAGTTATTTATTGTTCTCAAAAGAACTGCTAAAATTTCTGTTAAGTAAGTTGCTACCTGCCAGCCTTTATAGTCAAGATGTTCCAAAGGCCTAACGTAAGTACAACCTGCTGAAATTGAAGGTAACTAATTTCTTATCACTTGAAGTAAAGTTAACTTCAAGTGCAGGGTAAATTATCAGAGTTTCTAAATCAATGAAAAATAAGCCCTCTTTTTTCACAAAAACTGCATTATTAGAAGAGAAATCAGGAAGCTTTTTCTGTAGAGGGCAAAATAGTACAGATTTTTGGCTTTGCAGACCAGTCTCTCTGAGACCGCTGAACTCCATTGTGGCAAGAGCATGACTGTGTTCCAGTAAAACTTTATTCACAAAAATAGAGGCAAGAAATTATTTGTCTCATGGGCTGTGGTTTATCTACCCATAGTCTAGTCATGAGTTTATTCTAGAAAAATGGGGAGTAAGGTTTAGGTTGTCCTTATTGAAGCACTGAGAGAATTATCAAGCAGAAGAAAGGCATTCTTATATGTGATGGTCTTTTGTTTATTTGTTTCTTTGATTGTTTTATGCAGGGAAGTGATGGATGAGCGGTTGCTCCAAGAAACCCTACAAGTCTGTGTTCTCTAAACCATATGACAGGATGTATTATTCTTGCCTCTGGTTAGAGGGCTAGCCAGGGAAACATACTGGCATACATTCTTTAATTGCACACACACTCTCAGGCTCTTTATTATGTGTTGTGCTGGCAACCACTGGGTAGACAAAGATGAACAAGGCTTGTTGGCAGCTTTCGAGCAGTTTGCAGTCTGGAGTAGGAGCAGGAGAAGAGGTGGTGAAGACAGATAAGCATGCAAAAAACGATACCCATAGTATAAAGAAAAATGCAGAAAGGAGCAGTAAGGGGGTATTAGCCAAGTGCACTGAAAAGACATAAGCAGGAGAAATGAGGTTTGTCCTGGGCAGTCGGGGTGGTATGACTGGAGAAGGTGACATCTAGCTGGCCACGAGTGATGAGAGGATCCCCAAGAGAGCTGAGGGAAGGGCAGGTCAGGAAGAGAAAACCATAGGCACATGGGTACAGAGATTCAGGGCATGTGCAGGAAAGAGCATAATCCCCCTTAATCATGCCTGTATTATGGGACAGGTGAGGAGAGGTACAGCAGGAAGCAGAAATGGGAGCTGGAAGTCCAGCCGAATCTTTTTTTTCACTTTTTTTTAATGTTTATTCATCTTTTGAGAGAGAGAGTCGGAGCGCGAGTGGGGGAGGGGCAGAGAGAGGGAGACAGAATCCGAGCAGGCTCCAGACACCGAGCTGTCAGCAAAAAGCCCGATGTGGGGCTGGAACTCACGAGCCATGAGATCATGACCTGAGCAGAAGTCAGCTGCTCAACTGACTGAGCCACCCAGGCACCCCAGCCAAATATTCTGAGAGCCTGAAGGGCAAAGCTGAGGTGTAGGGGTTCCATTCTACAACATAAAGGAGCCCTGGGTGATTTTTGAGCAAGTACATAGATCACGTCAGACTTGGGCTTTACTAAGAGAAGTGTCACCAGCAGCGTGGGGAAAGCCAGGTTTATTCATTCAACACACCAAGAACCCTAGACCATAGCTGTCCAGGAGAAATATAATGGGATCCACAAATGCAAGCCATGTATATAATTTTTAAATTTCTTGTAACCACAATTATAAAACATAAAAGGAATCATTGTTTTTTTTTAATATTTATTTTGAGACAGAGACATAGAGCACATGTGCACACATGCATGGGAGGGGCAGAGAGAGAGAGAATCCCAAGCAGGTTTTGTGCTGCCAGTGCAGAGCCAGACACCGGGCTCCATCTCACGAACCTCGAGATCGTGACCTGAGCCAAAATCACAAGTCGGTCACTTAACCGACTGAGCCACCCAGGCGACCCTCGTTTTAATAAGATACTTTATGTAACCCAATTTATCCAAAATACTATTTCAACATCTAATCTATATAAAAACGATTACTAAGACTTCTACATTCTTTGTCTTACACTAAGACTTCAAAATTTGGTGTGTATTTTCACTTAGAGCAAGTCTCAATTCTGACCTGGGGCATTTCAAGCACTTGGTGTGGCTAGTAGTCCCCAGACTGGATAGCACAGCTCTAGAGCATATTTAATAAAAACGCATCCAGGAAGGGACCTTGGCCTGAGTTGGAAGCAAGATCAAAAGACAGCCATTTAAGGATGCCTGGCTGTTTATTTTGCCAAGTCTCCTTGTGCCCTGAGTTCTTTTAGAATAACCAACGTGGGAATAACTGCTGTGCCTTTAAAATAAAATATTCATAAATTGCCAGGTGGACTTAGAAAATTCTGCTCTAGCCAAAGGTAGGTAAACTGTTAAGGTAAGTAAAATCTCACACGCTTGTATTATAATTACAGTAGTCTGAATGAGGAGTTTGAATCGTAACATTTTTCAGCTGGAGAGACTTCACAATTATTTCACGAAAACTTCCAATTTTACAAATGGCAGAGACCCAATTCCACTCAACCAGATATTACTCCAGGGGTTGCCTAATTCTTCCCTTTTTCTAGTTTATTGTGTGTGTGTGTGTGTGTGTGTGTGAGAGAGAGAGAGAGAGAGAGAGAGAGAGAGGAGAGAGATTCTTTGGGTACACGGCAGAGGCAGAGAGACAAAGATAGGCAGCAGAGATGTGGGGTTCAGGGGAGGACAAAAATAAGGAACATTTGCTAAGAGGCTTTTTCAAGCTACAAATGTCAGGCCCCCACCCTGATCTACTGAATCAGAGCCAGACTCACACACCAGATTAAGGTAGTGCCATGGCTAATCTACAAGAAGACCTATGTTATCATTACAAATGTAACAAAACACAGAAGATTTTGTTCAACCAAAGTACCTGAAAGGTCTAAAGGCTGGAAGGAATAGTTATTAAACTGCTTGGCAGGTTGGTTGTTGGGGGAGCAGGAGAGGGAGAAGAGTGGAGGTAGAGAAGGGCACAAAGGGACATCTGTGGACCATGCAGAAAGTTCCAGACACCAGACCCCTTTGGCAGAGACAGCCCAGTGATCTGCACTGTTTTTGGCTGGTGTGTGTGTGTATGTATAATGTCTGGGGGTAGAACTAAGTTGTCACAGAAGGAAACATGATGTTCAGAATGTATCAACTATCTTTATTTTTTTACCTCCCCCAGTGCCTCAGACAAAAAGGAAGGGGAAAAAGGGGGGAAATGTTTTGTAATATCACTTTGGGCACCATTTTACAAATCTGATCGTAATATTGAACAATCCTAAGATGCCCACATTTAATCAGCTTGCACCTGGCCGGGAATGTGTAGCCTGAAAAGGTGTGCAGGTGGTCTGTTTTGAACTCCTCCCCACCAAGGTGAAAACCATTATAGCTCCGTGTCCTAATTTTGATGTGCATGCGGTCACCTGGGGACTTGTTAAAATGCACGTCCTGATTAGAGGTCTGGGAAGGAGGAGCCCCAGATCGCGCATCTCTGACAAGCTTCTGGGCGATGCCTGTGCTGGCTGTCTGCAGACCACACATGGGACAGTAAGGCCGAGGAACATCAGATACTGCCGCACAAAGTAATACAGCATCCCCAGGTATTTCCTCCTGGCCTGCACTATATTTCCCCCTTTGGGCCCTTCGGTTCCCTTCCCTCAGAGGACACCGCGGCTGGGAGGAAGCGATGAGGGGTTAGGAGCCCAGAGGGCCCGAGCTAGAGATGCTTTCCTTGAAGGCTCCTCCCGTTTCATCCTTTGACCTCTCTGCCTTCAGGTGTCTAAGCTTGAGAGAGAGAAGACTCAAGAAGCAAAGAGGATCCGTGAGCTGGAGCAGCGCAAGCACACGGTCCTGGTGACGGAACTCAAAGCCAAGCTCCACGAGGAGAAGATGAAGGAGCTGCAGGCCGTGCGGGAGAATCTCATCAAGCAGCACGAGCAAGAAATGTCAAGGACAGTGAAGCTGCGGGATGGGGAGATCCAGAGGCTCAAGTCGGCCCTGTGTGCTCTCCGGGACGGCAGCAGCGACAAAGTACGGACAGCGCTCACCATCGAGGCCCGGGAGGAGGCCCGGAAACTGTTTGACGCGGAGCGCCTTAAGCTCCTACAGGAAATTGCGGACCTGAAAACTGCCAAGAAGCAGGTGGACGAGGCTCTCAGCAATATGATCCAAGCGGATAAAATAAAGGCTGGGGACCTAAGGAGCGAGCATCAGTCCCACCAGGAAGCCATCTCGAAGATCAAGTGGGAGTCAGAGCGGGATATTCGGAGGCTGGTTAGTAACCCAGTGCAGTGCGTCGGGGGCACATTGTCTTGGCAGGTGTCAGAGCGCCGCGGGCGCGCTTTTCCAGGTGTCTCTCATGAGTGCCCACCCCTTGTCGAGTGCTCTACCCAAAACACAAGATGGGTCCATAGGTAGGCAGGTAGGTAGATAAACAGATAGGCCCAGGCCAAAATTGGAACTGTAAAATGTAAAAGACACTGGAATCACCTTTCTCCTAAAAACTGGATTCTTCCAGCCGCACATGTATGGAGAGTGTCTGTTCAATGATTCCTGTTTTCTCGAATGTCTATAAAAATATTCTAACTTATGAACTCTTCTAAAATCGACATGTTTTGTGGGCGTTCCATTTATAAAATGTTACTGGGTTTTTAAAGGGGTAGGGAAAGTTTCTATGGCTTTTTAAGTTTCTGTGCCATCTGAAAATGGCAGCCACTGAGAGCTTCCTGAATGATTCACCTGTGTTCTTTCCAGGGACTGTGTCTGAAAGCAAGAAATAGAGCTATAAGATCCCTAGTCATTTTTAAAATAGATCTTCTTTCCCAAAATAAATAAGGGCCATTCTAAGCAGGAGCCCTTATAATTTTTAAACTGGATGTCATTCCTAAGTAGTTTATTTGCTATTGCCAATTTCTAAGACTTATTTCAAAGCCTACAGAGTTAGATCTTTTTTCTCTTTTTTTAAATGTTTATTTATTTTTGAGAGAGAGAGTGAGCAGGGGAGGGGCAGAGAGAGAGGGACAGAGGATCTGAAGCAGGCTGTGTGCTGACAGCTGAGAGCCCAGTGAGGGGCTCATATCCATGAACCGTGAGATCATGACCTGAGCTGAAGTCGGACACTTAACCAGCTGAGCCCCCCAGGTGCCCCAGATCTTTCTTTTTGATATGTATCACCAAAAGCCACATTGGTCTCTCACTATACATAAAATAACAACAAAGTATTATGTGAAAGCCTAGGTTGACCACATTCAATTGTTTTAGAAGACACATTTACATGCATTTAAACTCAGAATGTTTAGCCTTAGTTATATCTTATCAAATTAACCCTCACCTATTCGAATGTACTTGATGCTTCTCTAAAAGTAGTATTTTCTGGGAACCTGGCAGGCTCAGTCGGTAGAGCATGCGACTCTTGATCTCAGTGTTGTGACTTATACCCCATGTTGGGGGTAGAGATTACTCAAAAATAAGATCTTTAAAAATAATAGCAATAATATTTTCTTAGGAAATCTACACTTTGTGTCTGCTGGTTCTAAGCAATTATTTTTTTAAGAACCCAATTATATTCCTTGGATTATATCTCTAGGATTTCAATTTTAGGTAAAAGTGGTTATCATAGAACATTTTAAAAAGATAAATGTGTAATTTTCTTTGTACTGCAATACGGTGTGACTGTAAATTGTTGCCTTTTCCACACTTTCCAAATTCTTTATCTGCAATTCATTCTATTGCCCTGGTTGACAATAAAGACCAAACACAGTGCAGAAATATTGGTCTCTGCCCTGCCTTTGGTTTTTGAAATGACAACGGCTGATGAAGAAAGAACCAGCACTGTGAACTCTGGAGTTAGCAGGTGGGTAGATGAAAAGGGTGTTGTACATCAAATATTTGTGTTTGTTGATGGTCTTGGATATAAACTCTCTGAGTATATCCACCTGTTGGTCTGTAGTTTCTTTCTGTGACTTGCTTTTACCAGCATACTACTAAAGTAGACACACAGTCTCTCAGTAAGAGTGTAAAATCTAAGCTACCTGAGGAGTGGTTAAAAAACTGGGTGCAGAGAATCATGGGAAACTTTTTCAGTAGTACAGATGCACTTGTCTTCAGTTTTTTCTTTTTCTTGTCTTGTCACTACCCCTACACCCAGCTCCATTTTTGGAACTGGAAAGGAGGGAAATGGGAGCCGTTCTGTTTAGAAAATTTCCCCAGGGAATTCTGGTATGTACCCCTCCCCATCTAAGAACTAGAACTGCGGAAGGATTTTCAGTATTCTGAAACCAAAGCCCATGCTTACAACCACTATGCAGTAGAGACTCATCGGCACTAATTACTGGATATTCTACTTTGAATATCCAGTTACTACTGGAAAACTACTTTGGAAAATGCTGGAAGTATGATGTTGGGGTCAATATTGCATAGTGCCTATTAGAATGGGCTCTGGAGTCAGAAGACTGAATTTAAAATTGGGCTTCACCACTTAGGAGCCATAGGCCTATGGCAAAGTTTTTAACCCTTTGGGTGCTCAGTTGTCATCTGTAAAGTGGTGATAACAGAACTTACATAATAGAATTGTCATAAAAGGTGATAAGGTATATAAAGCTTTGAGTATAGTGCCTTGAGTGTAGTAAAAATTAGTAAATTTTAGTTATGATGATGGTGATGATGAAGATGATTATATTGGCAGTAATGGAATAATTTCCAGTACGTTCATTTAGGTAGGGTACATCAGAACCAGCTAGGAGCATGCAGGTGTGGAACTATGGTAAATTGTAAATGACATCATCAATGACAGGTCTAACAAATGAATGTACCATTCAGTTAAGAATACCACAGGATTCAAATTTCTACAAGGAGATAGAAAAATAAAGGCAGTGCTTTCATTCCCAAATTAGCAGGACAGTGTTTGAATACTCACAAAGTTATCAGATGATATCATAGGGCCATGCAGAGTTTAGCCCAGCGTCCTTCCAAAATTGATCTAAAATGTACTCGTGTGACTGGGAGGCAACAGCTCACAGATACTTATATATGGAAAAATGGGACTATTTAACAATTTCTCACAGTAAAGAAAGATTTGTACAAAGTCATCTATTATAAATGAGACAGTATAATACAATTTTATTAAATGTCTCTATCCTATCCCCATTTTGAATATTCTCATGAAATATAATGAAATGAGAAGAAAGGTTTCACCCAATGGCTGTGCTCCCCTCAAAAATTGTTTACAGACATTAACTTCACTAGTCCTCACCAGGAGTGGCAAAAACTTTTCAGTCCGATGAAACTCTGATCAATTGGTATTGAATGTTTATGGCCTTCAGTTGGCACGTAATTCTGAGATCAAGCCCAGGCTTAACAGAAGTGAGTGTTGGGATCAATAATTATATCCCACAGGTGTAGGAGGGGCAACAGTGGCTCATATTACCAGGTGTTTTCCATTCCTCCTGTCCCAACCATGGTTTGACAGTAATGGTAAAATGCTTGCTAAGAGCTATTTGCTCTGACATGTGGAAAAGAATGGAAAAAGCCACATAACATGAACCATGTTCCAAATCCTCTCCTGAATTTGCTGCAAATTCACCACCTGAATGCAAACCTATTGACCTTAGGAAATGACTAGGCTCCTGCAAAAGCTGAAGCTTCTTCAGTAAAAAATGACCAATTCATAGTGGCTGCTGCTGTTTAAGGTGAACTCAAAGGCTATTCCTCTAAACAGGAGGGGATATCAACGATTGTCCTGGGAAATACTGTAGTGGAGTATTGAGTATCTGTATTTAGTAAAACAAATGACTCATTTTAAGGTCAACCTTTCTTTTCTAACTCCAACCAACCTGGACCATTTCAAACAATATATTGAATTAAAGCATCTACACAGGATATACCAGAGAGAAAAGGTTGTTCTCCTTGGCACCTAATTAGCCTAAGAGAGCCTTTCATTGTACGGTACTGCCTTGTCGTATTCATAAATTCAATGTACTTGTCACAGTTGTGATTTTTTTTCCGTATCAATCAGCAGAAAGAAGTTAAACTCATACCATTGTAAAAATGCATTTTTTTTTTTACAGCATTGTTAAATAAAATGTCCTGGGTGTCGTTTAATTCAGATGGATGAGATTAAAGCCAAGGACAGGATCATCTTTTCCCTGGAAAAGGAACTGGAGACCCAAACCGGCTATGTACAGAAACTGCAGCTGCAGAAGGAGGCTTTGGATGAACAGCTCTTTCTGGTCAAGGAGGCCGAGTGCAACATGAACAGTCCGAAACGAGAGATTCCGGGAAGAGCAGGAGACGGCTCTGAGCACTGCGGCAGTCCTGTAAGTCTTTCCGAGCTGAAGTGAAGAACTCAGGAGTCATCTTTTATTTAGCTCCCAAGTTTTACTTTCCACTTAAGCTCTTTTCCTGTTTACTGCAAGGCAATCAATTCTCCCTCCTACTATAAAACCAGCTAGTATCTTGGGAACAGGGTTTTCTAAACTCATAGACAACAAAGTGGTCGGCACCACATTAGCGGATCAGGAGAGAATTACCGGTCTTTTTAAATCTTTCATAGAATTTTTTTAGCCACGGGATACCTGTCCAAACTTCAGCCTATTGTAAGTGCCATAAATTAGATGAAACTACTTTGCCTCTTGCCAAGACTGGTAATTTTCCCTTGTGTGAACCATTGGGTTGGAAATTGGCAAAGATGGTTGTCATCTGCAGGGGTCAAAATGTATAACTGTATAAAAGACTAAACCACTTAAATCGTCATCTGAAAGCTTCTCTTCTGATTGAACTTGCCACTTATTACCCTGGATTTTCATCATTTTATATGAGAAATTATTTTCAGAACTGCAGCCATAGAAATCAGCTTGTATATAGTTGACTTTCATAAGTTATACCTTTCAAATTATTTAGCTGCTAAAAAGATGAAAATGGATTATTTAGGAACAGAGAGAGGTTCCAAAGTAGTACTTAGAACCAAGTAATGAATAATTTATGAATTGGTATTCAGGATATATATATCCCAGTAGGTGGCGGAACCAGGATTTAGCAGACGTAAGTTTTAGTTCTATCACTGACATTTACCTGCAGTGCAGCAAAACTGTCCAGAGAATGGGCTCTAGAGTCAGACTCTTTAGTTCAAATTCTGGATCTACCACATACCAGATGACCTTAGGCAAATTATTTTACTGCTCAGAATTTCCTCATCCGTAAAAGAGAGGCCATAGTGCTACTCCGTAAGGCTGCTCAGAGTCTAGAGGAAATGGTATGTAAAATGTTGAGCATAGTGTCTGGCTCATAGTCAGCATTTAATGCATATTAATTATGGATCTACTGGTAGTAGCCACAAGCCCTTGGATGAGTATGACCTCTCTGAATCTTCCCTGATCTGCTGAATCCTCTAGGATTCTATGAATCTGGAGATATAATGTGTGGGAAACTGCTTTATCAACAGTACAGCACTCTCAAAATATAAGATGATAATGGAATTGCAAGTCTCTAATGGTCCTGTGGACTCTGGAGCATAGACTTAATCCATGATGCCATGTGTAAAGTGATCCACAGCAATGATGCCAGTGGGGAAGCCAGGTGTTCTGGGCAAAATGTACTAGCAAAGGCTGTCTTATAATCTACTGCCTTTTATATGTGAAGGCAATATACCAGCCTTCTCACACTGGCCTTTTTCACCAGGAATACATAGGAATCTTTAAAGCCCAGCCCTACCTTCTACTCTTTGGCTAAGTGTAATAGGACATCTGTCTTAGCTGTGGGAAGCAATGTGCAGCCATGACTTAAGAGATGCTTCTTGAACCTCATGTAATTATGACATGACCCTGGCCTCATAGCCCCCAGATCTGATAAGTTCATCCAACCATCTACTACTCCCCCTGCCAGGAGTCAGGGCTCCAGAGAGTATCTGCCACATGGAATTCACTTGCAATTTCAACCAGTCTTGGTCTTCAATCCATGCAGTGAATGTTGAGGGTTAGAAGAGGGTAAATATTTACTCTTCTCTGAATAGAGAGCATTTTAGTCTCACCTCATAAGCCAGATGAAAGATATCAAGCCTCTTAATTATTTATGAGTGGAACTCCAAAACCTTGTGAAAAGTGTTATTGAAAAAAAAAGAGAGAAAGGAAAAATGTTACTGAAGAAATGCCCATTTCAATTTTCATGTGTAGGATTTGAGAAGAAATCAAAAGAGAATAGCTGAATTGAATGCCACCATAAGAAAATTAGAAGACAGGAATACCTTGCTTGGAGATGAACGAAATGAACTGGTGAGTTCTGATCAGAATTAGTTAGTTGGTTAATTAGTTAAGCATTTTGTTTAAAAAAGTATATATGATGTTGTAGAAGTATAACATAATAAAGAAAAATGCAGAAATGATAAAGGCACAGCTTAATAAATGCACCCAAAGTGACACACCCATATAACTACGACCCAGATGGGGACATGGATTACCAGCAGCTCAGATCGTCCCTTTCTTGTGACTGCTTCCAGTCACCATCGTTCTAGAGATAATCGATCGCTATACTGAATTCTATCGCTATAAAGGTCCACCACCGGTTTTAAAATGTTATATAAATGGCATCATACAATAATTACTCTTCTGTGTCTGGCTTTTCTGCCCAGCATTACATTTGTGAAAGTCATTCATTGCATTGCATGTATAATTCATTCGTTTTCTTATTCTATTTTTCCAATAATACACCACAGTATATTTACTCTTCTATTGTTAATGGACATTTATATTGTTTCTTGACAGTTTTATTGTTAATGGTGCATGTCTTTGGTGAGAAAACATGTTCATTTCTGGTGAGAACTTCCCAAGGAACAGAATTACTGGATCATAGAGTTATGCATGTGGCCAGATTCAGTAGGTATTGCCAGTTTTGCACACGTGTTATAGCAATTACATTCCCACCAACGATGTATGAGAGTTACGGCTTCTCCACATCTTTTCCAACATGAACCGATAATTGATCATATTAGTCACTTTGGTGAGTGTGAGCGATAATTTGTATTGTAGGATTTTAATTTTTACTTTCCTTAATACTGAGGTTGAATAATTTTTTACATATCTTTTGGCCTTCTGGGTATCCTTGTGCAAGTTGCCCTTTGTCTTTTGCAAAATTTTCTTTTGTACTGTCTTTATTTTCTTATTAAGAATAGGAATTCTTAAATAATTTTTGGATACTTGTATTTAAAATATCTTGCTCTGTGCCTTACATTTTAGATTCTTGATGGTGGCTCTTGGTACAAAGAAGTTATTTCCAGCCTTTCCTTTTTTTCAAATATATGCATTTTAGGTTATAAATATCTCTAAGCATGACTAGCTTCATCCCATTTGTTTTTTTTTTTTTTAATGTCATAATATATTACTATTTAGTTCAAAATCTTTTCTAATGTAGGATTTCTCCTTTGACCCATGGGTTACTTAGCCCTCAAGGCTTAACTTCAAACATCTGGAGATTTTTGAGTTACCTTTCTCTTACTGATTTCTACGTTAAGTCCACTACAATCAGAGAACATACTTTGTATTATTTCTTTTTCTTTTTTAAGTTGAAGTATAGTTGACACACAATGTTACATTAGTCAGGTATTCTTTGTATCATTTCATTCTTTAAAATTCGTTGAGATTCACTTTATGATGCTAGCCTCTTCTCACCTTTAGAAATATTCCATGTTCCCATGAAAAGAAGGTATACCCTGTGATCATTGCATGCATTTTGAATCAAGTTCATTAATCTCCTATATCTTTACAATGTTTTTGTGTGCTTATTCTCCCAACAGATTTGTCCATTTCTATTCTTAGTTCTGTCGACTCTGCTATATATGTATTTGAAGTCAGGGTACTAGGTATATATGAATTAAGATTTGTTAAATACTTGCATCATGAATTTTTTTTTTTATCTTCCGTAATACTTCTTAAAGTCTTGATCTGGTGTTAGTTGAACTACATCAGAATTTTTTCTCTTAGTGGTTTCATGAATAACTATATTGACTTCCAAACTTTATAGCATTTAATGCTATCTCTTTTTTTAATGTTTATTTTTGAGGGAGGGGCAGAGAGAGAGAGAGAGCAGGACAGAGGATCTGAAGCAGGCTCTGAGCTGTCAGCACAGAGCCTGATGCTGGGCTCAAACTCATGAACCGTGAGTTCATGACCTGAACTGAAGTCGGACACTCAACTGACTGAGCCACCCAGGCATCCCTAAGCTACCTCTTTTAAAAGGAACATTTTTGCGGGTACTTTGGATCTATGGTTACTGATGTATGATCTGGTAGAATTACTGATATCTCCTTTTATTTCTGTTTATCTACATCTTCCATAAATAGCATCTACTAAGTAAATTTAACTATTTAAAACCCCGGGGGGCACCTGGGTGGCTCAGTTGGTTAAGCATCTGACTCTTGATCTCAGCTCAGGTCTTGACCTCAGGGTTGTGAGATAAGGCCCTGAACTGGGCTCCACACCCGGTGTGGAGCCTGCTTAAAAACAACTATTTAAAATCCTTGTCATTGACCTTCGGCAAAGAGACAAAGTTTAAAATAGCAAACCTAGTGGAATAATTTATTTGTCCTTGTATGTGCTCAATATTTAATATGTTTGCTTCAGATACTTGAAGCTCACAACTCAGGATTAAATGGGGTTATGAAAAATTTTGGCCTTCAATATAAAATGAGTTTTCAAATGACAGTTGGGGAATACTGTTTCAGAATCACACGAGCAGCTTTTTCAAATATTTATAGGTAGCTAAGTCTCCTATCCCAGCACTTCCCAAAACGTTGGAGTCTCAGAAACAGGAGCAGTCTTGTCAGATGGTTCTGACACACCCCACCAGTTTTCTTGCTTCAGTACCCCTCCCCTAATACGTATCATTCAGAATCATTAGTATAAAGTGAATGAACTAACCATAGGAACTTTAATATGGAAATCCATTAGGTATAGAATGAACATAAAATATGCCATCCAAGTGGGAGAGTTTGGAGAGTAAAAGGGATGGGGACTATTAACAATTACCCCAAGACAGCATCCATAAAGTTAGACCAGTGGTTCTCAGCTATAGGCAATTTTGTCAGTACCTGGAGACATTTTTGATTGTCACAACTGGGAGGATGTTACTGGAATCTAGTGAGCAGAAGCCAAGGATGCTGCTAAACATGGTACAATGTACAGGACATCTCCTCATGGCAAAACCTATCTAGCCCACAATGTCTACAGTGCAGAGGTTGAGAAATCCTGCCTTAGACTAACAGGTGAACCAGAATATGGTCACTCTTAATTACTGGGGGGTATGAATACAATCATACTTAGCCTAGGCTTGGTGAGAATTAAATGTTCTTAAACATAAATATCAACAGAACTTTGAGAGTAAGTCCCCCCCCCCCTTAGTAATTTTCTTAAAAATAAGCATCTTTGGAGCACCTGGATCTCGGGGTCATGAGTTCAAGCCCCATGTTGGGTGTCGAGATTACAAAAAGATAAATAAACTTTAAACATGTAAATAAAAATAAAGAGCTTCAGCATGGTTCAGGAGTCTTAGCAAGATCTCTCATGGGAAGAACAGACTTTGGCAATAACTAGGCTTGGGTTTGGGTCCCGGTTGTACTACTTAGTGATGTGTGATTCATATGAGCTGCTTTATCTTTCTGAGCCAGTGAGGGGTCATTACAGGCCCAGGGAGAGGTGTGAGCAGCGTGAGATTGGGGCTGAGCACAGCATGGTAACTGGACTACAGGAATCAAGGACATGCAAGGTATGAAGTTGCTCTTCCTGAGCATTTCCAAAAGCAGAACTTTGGCAGCTTTTAAGGTAACACATTGATACAGAGTTCAGAAGACTGTGATGAAAAACCATCAGGGGCACCTGGGTGGCGCAGTCAGTTAAGCGTCCAACTTCAGTTCAGGTCATGATCTCACGGTTCGTGAGTTAGAGCCCTGCTTTGGGCTCTGTGCGGACAGCTCAGAGCCTGGAGCCTGCTTCGGATTCTGTGGCTTTTTCTCTCTCTGCCCCTTCCCTGCTCATGCCCTGTCTCTCTGTCTATCTGTCTCTCTCTCAAAAAGAAATTACATTAAAAAAAATAGAAAAACCATTAGAGGAAACTGAGAACAAAGCAGTCAGGCTGTTAAATGAATGATGGAAATGGTCAATCCCAAGATACATGGTGAAGCAGAGAAAAGGTGGCCCCAGATGGGCTTTGACTCCTTCTGCTCCCATATCCACTCTTGCACAAGAGACAAATTGTAACTTATGTCTTCCCAGTTAAAACGTGTGCGAGAAACCGAAAAGCAATGTAAACCTCTTCTGGAAAGGAACAAGTGCCTCGCCAAGAGAAACGATGAACTGATGGTGTCTTTGCAGCGCATGGAAGAGAAGCTAAAAGCTGTGACAAAGGAAAATTCAGAAATGGTGTGTATCAGAGACTCTGGGAAGCTTCAGCTTCTGTCCTTACGTTACTCCAGCAACCTGTCTTATTCTTTCTCAGTTTGTTTTTCAAATACGATGCCGGTCATGAAAGTTTGGGTTTTCCCTATGTAAGCAAGGAACCTTTAAGGAAGAAAGCAACGTGGGGCTGAATTTTAAGGGGCTTCTAAGTTTGCAGAATGGTTGGAATCTGCACTTTCCAGAATCTCCCAAATACAGAAGCAAACTTTTAACATAGCCCTCAGCCACAGAAACTTGCAAGAATTTCACTAATGTGCTCTTTATAGAACTGTACAATGGGTACCTCTTGTCTTCTAAGACCTTGCATAATAGTTGAGAAATAGTTGCCATCATTTGTATTTTTTTTTTAAACTTTTTAAGGTTTATTTATTCTTGAGAGACACAGAGAGACAGACCGTGAGCAGGGGAGGGGCAGAGAGAGAGGGAGACGCAAAATCCAAAGCAGGCTCCAGGCTCTGAGCCGTCAGCACAGAGCCCGGCATGGGGCTCGAACTCACGAACCTCTAGATCATGACCTGAGCCGAAGTCGGATACTTAACCAACTGAGCCACCCGGGCTCTCCGCCATTGTTTGTATTCTGTATGGACAGGTGATGAGCACATCCACTCCTTAACAGACTTACAAGGTAGCTATAGGGATCTTCAGACATTCCCAGTGATTTTGACTTGTAGCAAATAAAATGTACTTGAGGGTTTTGGTTGGTGTGCAGATGAACCTGAGCAATTTTCACATTTAGCTGGAGCCTCATAAAGTTTCTGCAGATATTTTATGTTAACTACTAAAGTTTGGGTTTTTTTTTTTTTTTATGTCTTTAACCTATACTTTCTTCTTTTCCACTCCAGAGAGAAAAAATAACATCCCATCCACCCTTGAAAAAATTAAAATCACTGAATGACCTCGATCAAGCTAATGAAGAACAAGAGACAGAGTTTTTAAAACTTCAAGTCATTGAGCAGCAGAACATCATTGATGAGCTCACAAGGGTGGGTCTTGATCAGTCTATAAACTCTAAGTTGTTCCCAAGGACAAGTAGCCAAGAAATCAACATATGCTGGAAGCACTTGATAATTTCTTCAGATTAGCCCCAAAGGCCCAAGTTTATATATTCAATATATAAATAGTTTGAAGAGACTGTATTCCAAAATTACTTTATATTATTAAGCTGTTTTATACATTTTCAATTATAATACTTAGTTAACTAATTTGACAACATAAATACTAGCTGCAAAGTACCTTATAAGGACTTTCAAATGCATCCTTATGCAAGTAGAGAGGTAGTGTGGGTATGCCTTCTAATTGCCTTCCTGTATCAAGATTCTGAAGGTAAGAGATGAAATATTTTGCCAACAGTAGCAGGACCACATGCCCTTTATTTCCCAACATTTAATTCAGTGTCCAGTACTTATGTGCAGTTTACTAACTATTTGTTGAGAGCTGCCCAGGTGGCTCAGTTGGTTAAGCATCCGACTTCGGCTCGGGTCATGATCTCATAGCTCATGAGTTCAAGTCCCTCACACTGCCAAGCCTGCTTGGGATTCTGTCTGTGTGTGTGTGTGTCTGTCTCTCTCTCTCTCTCTCTCTCTCTCTCTCTCTCTCTCTCTCCCCCCCCCCACTCCCTCTGCCCCTCCCCCACTCTCTCTCTCTCTCACAAAATGAATTGATAAACTTTAAATAAATAAATATTTGTTGAATGAATAGTGACCTCGTAATTACATGACACAGTGGAAGTTTCTTTCCCCGTGTTCTGTGAATTTAGTACCTACTGAAGTGTGTAGAACAATTACTATTCCCATTTGCATCCGGTCAAGGCCTGTTTTACCATCAGTAGTGGACTAAGACCTTTAGATGCCTTTGGGTTTCCTCTTTGCCTCTTGGTCTTTGTTCTGTGATCGACATCTCTGGTCGCTCTCACTTTAGGACCCAGCTGAGGCCTGGAGAATTGAGGAACCAGCAGTGGGGTGGGGGTGGTTAGGTGTGTCCAGAGAAGGGTGAACAAGATAATTTCCTGCCATTGAAGGAAGAGAAGATTATAACTTCTGTTTGTAACTATTTGTGGTTTACCCTTTGTAAATGGTCTAAGTTCAGTCTATGTTATAAGACATATAGTGTATTAGGAGGATAATCTAAGTGTAAACTTCCCAAGTTTCAGATGTGTTGAGGTTGTATGATCAAAATACTTTTTACAAGGCAGGAAATCCAAAAAGTTAACATCACTGACTTTAACCACACTATTTATAAAACATGTGAAGCACTGTGCCTCTTACTTCACATCCATATCCTTAATAACTCTTAAATCACAGATTCACTCAGCCAAGAATTTGCTCAGCTTTGAGTATCTAAGGTTAAAGCTAAGTTTCTTACAGGATTTTGAAATGTGGAGGCATGTCATCCAGACTTTCAGGGAAACTCACTTATTTAATCTACCTTTGAATTTGTACAGTAAATACATAGAGTACTTCGTAGATGAACGCCCAATTCCCAGGATATCTCCATGCATAACAAGAATGAATCAGGAAATCAATCATTATTTCTAGATATTCTTTGAGTTTCCCAGAACATTCCAACAAGAACCACTGTCCCTTCACACACCAGATGATTCCAATTCAGTAGATACTCCTGTTTCCATCTTCAGAGGCTGCAGGTGAGAACAAGGGTCTAAGAATAGTGAAAGGGCAGTTTTCTGTGCCTTCAGCTGATTAAATGCAAAGAATAAAGTTTTTGTACAGTAGTATTTTTTTCAGTACCTAAATATAAAGTAATTTGAAAAGTTACTGAAAGAAACTGAAAAATTGTGCTTTGGGAAAATAGGAGTGACTCTTTTCAGAGCTACTTAATCTTTAGGTATAACAAAGGATTCTGATGAAGAAGACTGTGCCCTTCCTGATTGGGAGGCTCTCAGATCCACATAGATGATCAAGAAACATTGTAGAGTATTTTTACTATAAAAATATGTAAGTATATATGGGACACCTGGCTGGCTCCACCAGAGGAGCTTGTGACTCTTGAGCTGAGGGTCCTGGGTTTGAGCCCCACCTTGAATGTAGAGATTACTTAAATAAATAAAAACTTTAAAAAAATGTGTAAGTATCAAACCTAAACATTGCCAATATTACAAAACACAATTTTACTTTAAATAGAAATATGTAATGACTCAGGCAGAAACAAACTCTGTCATTAAAAAACAAAACAAAACAAAAAAACAACCTAGGGCACCTGTGTGGCTCAGTCAGTGAAGCATCCAACTTTGGCTCGGCTCATGATCTCGCAGTCTGTGAGTTTGAGCCCCATGTCGGGCTCTGTGCTGACAGCTCAGAGCCTGGAGCCTGCTTTGGATTCTGTGTCTCCCTCTCTCTGTGCCCCTCCCCCACTCACACGCTCTGTCTCTCTTTCTAAAATAAATAAACATTAAAAAATTAAAAAAAAAAACACATATAAGAAAATATGTACAAACTCAACACCTGAAAAGCTTCATCTGTTTTCCAGGACCGAGAAAAGCTCATCCGTAGGAGAAAACATAGAAGAAGTTCCAAGCCAATTAAGGTAATGGGAAAACTAGGTTATCAGGCTTTTGCCACAAACACTGCCAGGGAAGTGAGGCTTGCCAAGGAATCTTCCTGCAAAGATGTGATAAATCAGATGTTCCTACACTGAAGCAAACCATGGGCTTTATTTGCTAGAAGAAAATCTCTTCTCCTGACAGTTCTTAGAAGTCCCCAAATGATTGTGTTATGGATTTTAACCTTTAAAGTTTGCTTTAATATGAGACTATCTGAGTGAAAGAAAGCACTGGGTTTGATGTAGAAAGCAGTATCTGACAAGCTGGAGAGTCAAACTCCAAGAACATGCAAGAGATACATATGATTTAATGCCTCCCAGCGAAAAATATTATTAGTGTCTCATACCCACCCTATAATTGATTAGTATATTTTTATTATTCAGTTGGACAGTATTACTGATAAGGGTTTGATTTTTATTCCATTATTCACTTGGATAATATTATTGATAATGATTATTAATAATGGTACTCTCAGGGGTGCCCGGGTAGCTCATTCAGTTAAGTGTCCAACTCTTGATTTTGGCTCAGATCATGATCTCGTGGTTGTGAGATTGAGCCTCGCATTGGGCTCTGTGCTGAGTGTGGAGCCTGCTTGAGATTCTCTCTCTCACTCTTTCTCTGTGCCCCTCCTCTGCTCACGCTTGCACTCTCTCTCTTCTCTCTCAAATAAACTTAGAAAAATTATCATTAAAAAATAATGGTACTCCCAATCCACCAATATTTGTATAGCCTCTTACAATCCACAGAGTTTTTTTTATTTAATTTGTCTACTTGATTTTGTTTTTATCAAGTACATCATTTGATTTGGATATGGGATTGGATGATAAGACTTAAGATTTGACAATCTCACATAGATGCCTGGACTTTAGGTTTCTTGATTAGATTTTAAATACTGAAAAGACTATTCAGTGAATGGAGCCAAATGTTAATGAATATTCCCCCCAAAACTTCAGAAGTGTGAAATAATGTGGGACAAACTTTTATTGGAATTACAGTGTTCATGCCCAAAGCTTTTCTTTCATCTGAGAAGCACTAAAGGACCCCTGTCTTCTGTGTCCATTTGCACATATGCCAGCCGATGGTGCCTTCATAATATGTTGACTTTCTCCACTTCTAGTCGTGTCAGTAAATATGTACTTTCCCTCCCCTAGAGGCCTGTTTTGGACCCATTTATTGGCTACGATGAGGACTCCATGGATTCAGAGACATCATCTATGGCATCATTTAGAACAGACCGAACACCAGCTACTCCTGATGACGACTTGGATGAAGTAAGCTTTTCCGCTTCTGTAGTCTTTTGTGATATTGTCACCAAATCTTTCCTTTAAGGTGGGAAAGAAGCCTTGCACTTCTAATATCCTGTATGAGCTGCACAACATGATCACATAATAGTGAACCCTTTTGACTTTTTTACCTCTTGGAAAATAGCTTAACCTGTGTCATGTAGCCTTTTTAACAACTTGTGTAAACTTCTGTAACTTGAAGACTTTTTTTTTTTTTTTTTTTTTTTTTTTTCAAAATAAAAGTCCCTTTTCTGGACTGCCTGGATGGCTCAGTCCATAGAGCATGCAACTTTTGATCTCGGTCATAAGTTCAAGCCCCTACTTAAAAAAAAGAAAGTTTCCAAAATTCTTCATCTAGGGAAGGTGTGAACCAAGAAACAAGCTTAGAAGAACAAGCTTCTCAATACAGTTAAAGACAGGATTTGGCAGAATGTGCCCTGTAGACTACCTTTATCAAAATCATCTAGGGGGATTTGATCACATTGAAAATTCCTGGATTCTACTGCACAACTCCTGATTTAGGATCCTGTGGGTAGAACCCTCAACTCTGCATTTTTCCCAAAACTCCCTGATGATTGTATTATGTTCTGAAGTTTGAGATGTAAAACTATAAAACTATGTTTTTATAATTTATCTCTGGAAGAAGTTGTTGGATTTGAATGTATTGAAAAGAATTGAGACTAAAACTCTAAGTATTATTGACTCACATTTGTATCCAGACTAGATATAAGTTCTCATTTGGGTCCAAAATTGACTGCAATGCAAACCCAAATGAACAATCATCAGAAGTGTATAAATAAGCAAATGCCTCTTATTAACAAATATTGAGTATTTCTGCAATGTCCATCTTGAAAGTACATAATTCATGTCTATGTATGCATTTTAAAATTAAGAATAAAATCACACCAAATCTAGTATCAAACATTTACTTCTCCTTATAAAGTGGGAAAATGTTAATATTTCATATTGAACACAGGACCAGAACGTAACATAATTATTTTTTGGCTTTTTTTTTTTTTTTTTTTTGGTCACCTTAAGAGTTTAGCGGCTGAAGAATCGGAACTACGCTTTCGACAATTAACAAAAGAATACCAGGCCCTTCAGAGAGCATATGCCCTCCTACAGGAGCAGACTGGAGGCATCATCGATGCTGAAAGAGAAGCCAAGGTCAGTATCCATCCAGGGAGCATGCTCTGAATTGGCTTGCAGCAGTCACAACATGAAAGTACTATGGACGTAAAAATATCAATAGGATAGCTTTCCCTGGATCCTTCTCTCCACTGTGGCTTTTGAACTGTTTCATCTTTTATGTCAACAAACCTTGGATCTAGAGACATTAGAACCAACTTAGATCGATGCTTTTGTTCCTGTAAAGATAGTAGTTCTTATGCTTGCTATTTGAAAACTTATATTTTCAAAGCTAGACAATATTGAATTTTGATAATCCACTTTATTTAGCTTCTTTCTTGGGAAAAAAAATACTTCAGTGGTTAGTCATTTTCTTTTCTTAGTTAATAAGTGCACAGCATGAAACTGAAAGCTCACAAAGAATTTTCAGTGCCAGTATCTCATTTGATTTTTATAATAGCACCCTAAGGCAGGTATTTTATAAAAGAGGAGTTTAAGGCTCCGAGAGGTTAATTGACTTGCCCAAGATCACACAGCTAATAAATAGAAAACTTGGATTCCAGGTAAAATCTAACTGGGTCACACGTTCTTTTCATTACACTACATCTGCCTCACGGTTTTTTAAAAACCATTATTTTAAGACACCCACCCCCCACACACACATACATATATGCATACAGTACTAATGCTTACAATTTATTGAGTGCTTGCTGTGTTCCAGGCATTGTTCTAAGCACTTTACATACATTATCTCACGTAATCCTAAAACAACCCTATGAGTTATAGGCTATTATTAACTATGTGCTTTTTATAGGAGAGGAGATAATAGCTTAGTAGGAGTTAAATGTAGATTAGCTAGGTTGAAACCAGGATATGTAGCTTAGTTAGATGATAGCTAGGATATGAACCTCGTGTTTCTGAGTTCACTCATAACCACCATGCCATAACTGCCTCATAGATTAATTTACGTGGGGCAAGAAGGAATATGACCACCCAGTGATTTTGTCTCACTTTCAATTTAGAGGGTCTGTAGTGTGCTGAGGAAAGTTGTAAGAACTACTGTTAGTTGTTTAGTGGGACAGGATAGATATTATAATTATGTATTTTTAAATGGAAATATATGTACATGCACATGTTTATACGTAACTGAATAAATGTTTTAAAAAAGAAACCTGTGATTTGGAATAGACAGGCAGGCAATCATTAGAAAGGGAGGTATGTGTGTTCCTTTGTGTTTATGCTCTACTATCAGTTGTGGTTTTCATTTTCAGTATGTTCTAAGCATTCTCACCAACATAGGATTGGTCATTTAAAATAAGACCATACGTCTTGTTTTTGAAGAGGTAATGATGTAGAAACTTTCTCTCATCTCACCCTCTTCTCCAAATAAAGGTTTAGCATTATCTCTGGCCAAAAACAAAACAACTTAATCATTCTCAGCAAAATAGTGTAAAACAAATCAATATGTTAGAAATAAAGCAATAGAGTAAGTTCAAAAAAATAAATAATATAGATGAATGAGCATCAGTGAAACAAAAGATGTAATCATTTTGATACACGAAAGAAAATTGATTGTACTCAACACTCATTTGAAGTTAAAATGATTCTTGGCAAAATTAAGCTTAGAATTTTTTTTAACCTGATAAAGGTAAATATAATCTTCATTGTCCAAATATACATCTTCCTCATCATGAAGAATAAGAAAAGGAGGGATTCCTGGCTGGCTCAGTCAATAGGGAATGCAGCTCTTGATCTTAAGGTTGCGAGTTTGGGCCCAATGTTGGGCATAAAGATTACTTTTAAGGAAGGAAAGAGGAAGAATGGAAGAAAGAAAAAAGGAAAGGATACCTGCCATTGCTGACTTTATTCTACATTGTAATAAGGAACCTATCCAGATAAGACAAAGTAAAATATGTGTATGGGCAAAAAGCAAACAAAAAGCCACTAATTTTTCACGGAGAATAAGGTCCTGTGTAGGGAGAATACAAGGGAATCTGA
The DNA here is from genome assembly GCF_022079265.1 of Lynx rufus. Classification (NCBI taxonomy): domain Eukaryota; kingdom Metazoa; phylum Chordata; class Mammalia; order Carnivora; family Felidae; genus Lynx; species Lynx rufus. The sequence continues at coordinate 122,971,842 of NW_025814823.1, read as the reverse complement.
AAACAAATGAAGTCCGATTGCTCCTTAGAAGGTCAGTGTCCAGGGGTGCCTGGGTGGCTCAGTCAGTTAAACATCCAACTACAGCTCAGGTCATGATCTTGCCATTCATGGGTTCGAGCCCTGCATCGGGCTCTGTGCTGATCAGTATCCAAAATTGCTGATACACACACACACATGCACGCACACACACACACACACACACAATACATACATGCATGCATACATCTGGATTTAGATTTAAAGCACAAAGTTGGTTCTGAAAGAATGGTAAGTTTTGGGAGAGGCAACATGAGAGAAGGCTCCCCAGAAGGGGAATTTGTTCAAATAAACAGAGAAGTGGAGGGTTATAAGGCATATTTAGGATATAAGGAGATCACCAGTAAATCAGGGGTGAACTTTGTTGATGAGTAGGGGGAAAAGACTGCAAATATAATGGGAGTTCTCAAATCTCAGCTAACAAGTTTGAATTTTAACCTGATAATAAAGAGAACATTGAAAGTTTTAAGCAAAAATTTAGACCATAAAAATAGGGTTTTTTAAAGTTCATTTATTTATGTAGAGAGAGAGGGAGAGAAGGTGAGTGGGGGAGTGGCAGAGGGAGATGTAGAGAGAAAGACTCCCAAGCAGGCTCTGCGCTGTCAGCACAGAGCCCAGGCGACGTTCTCATCTCATGAACTGTGACATCATGATCTGAGCTGAAATCAAGAGTCAGATGTTTAACCAACTGAGCCGCCCAGGAGCCCCGACCATAAAAATAGTTTTAAAAGGAGGGGCACCTGGGTGGCTCAGTCGGTTAAGTGTCTAACTTCAGCTCGGGTCATGATCTTGCAGTTCGTGGGTTCAAGCCCCTCATCAGGCTCTGTGCTGACAGCTCAGAGCCTGGAGCCTGTCTTCAGATTCTGTGTCTCTGTCCCTCTCGTGCTTTCTCTCTCTCTCTCTCTCTCTCTCTCTCTCTCTCTCTCTCTCTCTCAAAAAAAACATAAAAAAATAGTTTTAAAAGGATCTTTGGTCATAGAAAAAAGTCGTTTTTCTTTCTTATTGAGTGCTAATCAAGGAACATGAGGGGAGGAAAAGTACTGAACCATTTTACTTACTGAGTTCTGGAATTTTGATTTCACTAGGCTCAGGAACAGCTTCAAGCAGAGGTGCTAAGATATAAAGCCAAAATTGAAGATCTGGAAGCGACTCTGGCTCAAAAAGGGCAGGTAGGCATTTGATGGCTAGCACTCCTGCAGATGCAGACAATTCAACCTGACCTTCCTCTAGACCACCCTTTGCATGGGCCGCACCCAGGACACAGCTTGGCTCTCCACAGTGACCTTTCTCACACTGTGTCAGAATGTTCAACTCTGTGTTTCTGTCCCTGGTGTTTTTCTGGCCAGAGTGTGAGCCCAGCTACAGCAACGAATGAGGCTGGGCAAGAGAGGGAATGCCAGAGGAAGCGGAGCGCTGTACAAATAGCCTAGAGTGGTCATAAGCTGCTAAGACAAAGACCCGCCCCTCAAGCTGCATTCTTTGCCTCTCTGCTACATTTATGGTTCTGCATTTTAATGTTTTCCATCCATATGTATCTAGCCTGTGTGCATTCTGACCCTTTTCACTTTTTGCCTGTGTGGTCACTTCTGAGTCCCCGGAAGGCTGGTCCTGGATTATTCAGACTGAATAAGTTAGAGATAGTGAGTGACAATGAAGAGGGGGTTCAATTTTCCTGGCAACTTTGGCCCCAATGTTCTTGAATGAGGAGCTGACGGGGGTGGGTGTCATTTACCAGCCATCAGCAGGCCAACAAACTGGGTGAGAGAAGACAGCTCTGGCAAAGTGGTTTGACACAGGCTCTTTCGTGCCACTCTGAAATGCTGACTACACGGTATTCTTTGTCAAACAGGATTCACACTGGGTAGAAGATAAACAACTTTTCATTAAGAGAAACCAGGAGCTTTTAGAAAAGGTATGTTGGGCGCAACACCCTAGTGGGGCAGAGGAGAAAATGATGAGAGATCCAGGAGCAGCAGGGGGTCCTCTCAGGAGTGGCACAGGGGCTCGGGGGAGGGGAGGCTTTCCCGGCGCTGCACTCTCCTCTGCTGCGTGCTCAACTGCATCCCTGTCACCACCATTGCCATCACTTAGTGGCACGTGTGCATGGCTCTGTGCTGGCATTGTGCCAACTTGAGAGGATGTGATCCCTGAAGCTTATTGATTTGTTAACTATATGTGTGTGTGTGTGTGTATATATATATATATATATATATATATATATATACTGTGTAGGTACTGTACATCTATATGTATATATATGCACACACCCACACGTGCACACATCCTATGTGGTTGTCCATCTACAAAAAACACACTGTGATTAGGACCTGTTATTTTGTGCAAGGCAGTGACAGAATATAACTCCAAGAACATGCTGCACCCTAGCATAGACTGTGTTCTCACTCTTAATCATTTTGCTAATCTTGGCTATTTATATACATATATATATGCTTTTTTTAAATATATATATTTATATATATATATATATATATATACTTTTTTTAAATAAAGAACTTTTTAAAAGATGCATCCAAGGTACAAAACAGCATGTCCAGGAAGTTGTTCAACAAATCAAGATGCAAAAGCATGGTTTAGGCCTAGTACATATAATTAATTCGATTATCTGAACCCAGGCTTTTGATTGGGGCAGTGAAATACAGCAGAGATCATTTTAACTTCAAAGGTGGTTCTTTCCATCAGTATTCACCTTCCATAAATCCAGTGAAAAGATTACAAAGTAACTTTAAATTATTCTTGAAAAAAAAAAAAAAACCAGAATTTGAAAGCCCATTTGAATAAGGGAAATAATTCTGTTGGTTCATCCAAAGGTTATGTAGAAATTACTTTAGGATTTTTTCTGCCAATATTCACTAGCCATGGCAAGTTGAAAATTAACCACAACACTCTTATAAGCATGCATAGGGAAAGAAGATGCTTGTCCTCCCTCCCCTCTGATCTAGCAGTCCTTACCCTACCTCACTTTCTGAATGAGGAGAAACAGAGCAGATGGATAGAAGGCGGGTGGGTATTCCAGGATCGAGAACTGGTACTCTCAGAGAGGTGAGGGGTCCCTGTAAAGAAGCTTCATCACACATCGGCCCTGGTCTCTGAATTGCAACCCAAGATCCACTGACCTAATTGCTAGTGCTATCCACCAGAATCAAACATCTCCTCAAATATCCCATCTCTGATCCAAATTCAAGATTCTAGGTAGTAGAATCTCTTTTTGTGATCTAAGTCAACTTCTAGTAGTCTCAGAGATGCCCAGTAGTAAGTGTTATTACACTTCTTTATCACCTAAAAAATAATTCTCATTATGTCTTCTGTCTGATTCCATTCGGTCTTGATTTCTTGGGCTACAAGGAGAATTTGAGGGGCTCAAGCTTCTAAGAGTAAAAGAAAACCAAAAATGATAATAAAGCTAAACATCCTACTTCAAGTGTGTATACTTGGGGAAGTAAGATTCATCCTATGATAAAAAGGCCCTGGATTTTTGTTTCTAAGTTCAAGATTTTAAATAGTTACTGTGCCTAAGGGTCCACCCACACAGCTTAAAAATCAAAGGCAGCCCCGAACCTATTACAGATCATGAAAATTTTCTGAGCCCTTGTAGATATGGGCCTGTCTTACAGGGTGAGGCGTATTTTACGCAACTAACTTAATTCTATGCTTCATCAGGTTATAGACGTCGTATAGGAAAACAGAGGGAAAAGGTGTAACTTCTAAATGGGTAAACAAAAGAAGCCTCTTCTGGTAGGGGATATTAGAGTTCCGTGTTCAAGGAAGAATAGGATTTCCTCACACAGGAAAGGAAATGGGGGGAGCCTCTTTCAGGCAGAGAGATGAGCAAAGATACAGCTCCTGGCATAATCAGTCCATAGGGTAGATAGGAATTTCTAGATTCTTATGTGTGATCACATGTGAGAGTGTGTGTGTGTGTCTAGAGATGACAGAATATTTAAGCCTGGAAAGCTAGGTGTTTGAATTCCATATTGACAAGTTTGGCTTTATTTTATGGGTAACTGGAACCCCTCAAAGTTTTGTATATGATCAGAGCTATTTAGGTAAAATTTCTCCAACCGTTTGTAACTCCAGAAACAAGAGATGTCAGTGTCCATGATTTACCCCATTAAATTTAGTCTCAGGACACTGTCCCTGACCCACAGCAAGAGCCTAATGAGTACTCGCAGATTCACTACTCACAGGGTCCCCAGACGTTGTCAGTGAATGTGTGTCATCTTGTCTCATTTTCCTCCATGACACAAAAAACTCAACCAAAGGATAACTAGGAGGAAAGCCTAAGATTTCTTTTGCTCACATCTCATTGGGATTTTTTTTTTCATGGTCTAGATGATTTATTCACCACGTAAACGAGTGCTCTCCATGCTTGCTTTGCTAAGCTGTAGACGGTGTTTGCAATGTTCACCTAACTTGAGGATTTACTTTATTAGATAGAAAAACAGGAGGCAGAAAATCACCGGTTGCAACAAGAACTACAGGATGCCCGAGACCAGAATGAGCTGCTGGAGTTTCGAAACCTAGAGCTAGAAGTAAGGCAATGATGATAATAATGATAATAGAAATACTCATAACAGTTAACATGCACTGAACACATTCTGTGTGGGAGGTGCTGAATTAAGCATTTCTGATGTGTACTCTCCTTGGACCTCAACGACCATAATCAGGATTTTATAGATGAGGCAACCGAGGTTAAACAACTTGCCCAAGACCTGTGACTATAAGTGGTGAAACACTGACGCAAGTCAGAATTGTCTGCTCAGAGACTGTACTTTTCAACACTATTGCCTTTAAGAACAAGACTAATGAATAATTTTTAAATAATTTAAATAATAGATATCAAACTTCATCAATATTTCATTGCTTCTCAATAATCATTTCAATCCTTCTTTGAATTCTGACTCATAAAAATGTTACCTCAAGAACAGTATTTCAGACTGGTATATACAAAAATATTTTGTTTTAGACACTTGAATTTGTGAGTAAACTTTTAAATCTATAACGTACTTATGAAAAAGGCCGAAAAGCAAGGTAACTTGTTTAAGGAAATACCTTGGCTAACCTGGCCAAATTTCTGTCTTTTTTATTTTTTTTTAAGTAAAACATAATAAAATCAGATTTTTATTTTATCACACAGAATCTGGCCTAGTGGGGTGCCTGTCTGGTTCAGTCAGTAGACCACGTGACTCTTGATGTCAGGGCATGAGTTCAAGCCCCATGTTGGGTATAGACATTACTTATAAAAATAATCTGAAACACACACACACACACACACACACACAAAACCTGACTTCTTTTGGGTGTCGGGTGGCTCCATCAGAAGAACGTGTGACTCTTGATCTCGAGGTCATGAGCTCTAGCCCCACATTGGGGATAGAGATTACTTAAATATATATTTTTTTAAAAAAAGAATCTGGCATAGGGTCTGGTTGAATGTATGTTGATATGTAAAAGGTAAGAAATTTCCCATTTGATAGCTCTGTTATTTTGCCAGCAGCTTCTTTTTGAGATTTTTTCAAATTAGATTTGGATAGAGTTAGTGGTTGGTGCTCCTCCGTGAAGAAGTGTTAAGTCATCTTTGGTAGCCCACATATCTTAATCATAAAGCTTGAGTAGATTGAATATGCAAAAGGCTGTTAGCTGCCATAAAACTTCATGGTCAAAAGACCATTCTCTGTGACACCTGAAAGCTCTAAATATTCATGTAGTTTAAATTGGAACTTCACTTCCTACATTTCTCTGATCAAAAAACTTGCAAGACTGAATGACACTATAAATTCTTCTACCATACTTCTTAGTTGATTTATCTCTTCTTTTCCATTAAATTTAAGCATGAACATCTTGAGTTCAATTTTTTTTTTTTGCACAATGACATTGATAAACTGAAACAGTATAAAGAGAGAACACAGACAACTGGTTTAGCATTTGATCAGTTGTTGCTTTTTGTTTTTTAATTCCCATATACTTTTCACTGTATTTCAAGGAAAGAGAGAGACGATCCCCTCCATTTAATCTACAAATTCACCCATTCTCAGATGGTGTGAGTGCTCTACAGATCTACTGTATGAAAGAAGGTGTCAAGGTAGGCAGACACTCAATTTTTATGTTTGTAGAAAGTGGAAAAACTGGGAACTGGAAAAGGGGAGGTTGTTCATGACTTGTTTTTCAGTCACTGGATGTCATTTTGATACAAACTATGTAGATATTGAAAATAGCTGCACCTAGGGGTGCCTGGGTGACTCAGTCAGTAGAGTGTGCTACCCTTGATCTTCGGGGTCATGAGTCCGAGCCCCACATTGCATGTGCAGCTTACTTAAAATAATTTTTTTTATTTATTAAAAAGATGTGTGACAGATGTATGAATGGTTAATAGAGAACACAATAAACCATGATTATTTAGAACACAATAGCATAAGGAATGATGCAAATTCAGATATTAAGATAATTAACCTTCATTATCTAGGGGAGATACTAAATAAATTCCATACTTCAAGAAACACATTTCAAGGATACCAGATAAAAAAGTGTTTGTCGAGTCCCTTTGTTGTGCTGTTCTAAGTGCTGTGGGATTCATAATCTTGGAATTTGGTGCTGGAAGGGACCTTGAAATCATCTGGTCCACCCTCTCTTTTGATATGTTTCATCTAGGGAAGATTTGTCTTTTGGAAGGATTTATGATTTGTAACATATTGTTCATTTAGATAAAATGTAATTTTATCTTTAGGGATATCGGAATACATTTTAAACATTAAGGTTGAATGGAGGTGGCTCCATCTCCTGGAAAATATATTATCCCTTCAATGTAATGAAATCACATAGTGAATATCTATCCCAGAGGGAAAGCTGGGATGCCTCCCGCTATTCCTGGTCTCTCCTTGACCTTGTGCATGGCCCTTCCTGCTCCCGCCCCAAGCTGCCAGATAATACCTGCTTTCATTGCTTTCTCTCTATCTATGAGATTGAGCTAGACCTCCGCCTTCCTGGTGGAAGGAAAGGATATACCGCTATCTGAATGTGAGTAAGAGTAAGAGGAGAAAGTGGTACTAACGCAGTAAAAAGTGGGAGGAAAATTAGGCAGTAAAATTGTGTTTCCTTGTTTTTCATCCTGAACCTCTTTCATGGTGTTTAAATTTCTGGCCTTCCTGGTCTGCACAAAAATTTGTAAACCAGAGCCATGTTTTTGTTTTGTTTTGTTTTGTTTTTTATTCAGCTCTAATTAAATGAAAAGTACTTTACTTTGTCTTTTCCTTAGATGCTTTTTCTTAGATAAATCGCAAACAAGCTAATCCAGTGGATGTAATTTATATTCAGGGAAATTTTTTCAAATGGAGTTCGGCTACTTCAAACTGTCTCAAGAAATATAGTCAAAATGAGCTGTTTTTCACAGCATGAAATTAATGCTAAAAGATGGAATGTGCTATATTTTTTTCTATGTGGCAGTCAAAATCTCAACCAGGTTAGAATTCCATTAATTAAAATGAAATTGGTTGATTATATTTATTACCTGTTAGTTTTCTTTATACCTAAAATTTATTGCAATTGAAAAGAAAATGGCAATTATCAGGAAAAAAAATTAATGAAAGAATTCAAGTCCTTATTATAAACTAGACTCTTTGATATAGAATCTCTTATCCTCAAAATCAGGAGATATTTTGCAGCTGGTGAATTTGAGAATGAGCCATTAAGTAGTTTTCCCAGGTTCACGCAACTTGCGAGAAGCAGAGTGGAAACATAAAGCCACATGTACCTGATTGAAAACAACCCAAGGAAGTACAGGTCTTAAAATGTCTACTCAGACTTAAGGGTCGGGCACTGATAGAATGCTAAACCGCATTTGTGTCTTTAACTTGAATGTATCTCCTTGATATTGCAGGATGTGAACATCCCTGATCTCATAAAGCAGCTTGATATCTTGGGTGATAATGGGGTAAGTAATGAATTGATTAAGGGCAGTAAAGATACGAATTTGCCCAATGAGAAGCAAGAAATATTTGCCAGTCATGTAAAATAATAGCAAGTGAGATACCATGTTCTCTTAAGGATGTGGCTCATGGGAGAGAACCAGTCATGGTTTATCAAACAAGTTAGTTGAGGGGTTCTAAGGATCTCTGGAAGGTAGTGGCAGAAATGGAAACTGGTAAAGTCCTTTTCTTCGCGGGCTGGTTTCAGGTTTGAATGCCGACCACATCTGCAGTGATTAAAGCTAATTACCTTCTCACTGTTGCTTAGAGCCATCCGGCGTGAAATTAATCAGTCATGCAGTTGCAAATGTTGCTAAATACTAGGGTTGGTGGCAGCCCCATAAAAATGGACCAGGAAACTATAATCTCTTTTCTTTCTAAAAAACACCTTCCAGGTAGGGTCAAGGCATATTAATTCAGTGGGAGGACCGTTCATTGAGCTACTAGGTGAATGATGCATATGCAGGTTGAAAGAGTCACACCATTTTTTTTTTTTTGCCTTGAAAAATTATCAAAGGAGAGAACAGAATCAATTAAATCACATCAAACGACTGTGAAACAAAATCAAGTCCGTTTTAGAGATATAAAAAAATCACATTTAATGTACTTTTTACACGTTTTGAATGAACATTTTAAGAATTGTTACCAAGTGAAATAGAACAGTTGTTAACCTTCATGCATGCATAGGCAAGAGTATCTATAACAGGCAGTTAGGCAGTATTTTCTGATAGTGTAAATATTGTGTCTTCAGCTTATTTTCTCTTTTCTCTCTCTCTCTCTCTTTCTCTTTTTCTTTTTGACAGAACTTAAGAAATGAAGAGCAAGTGGCCATAATCCAGGCCAGCACTGTGCTGTCCCTGGCAGAAAAGGTAATACATCATACTAACATTCAGATCATCTCAGTGTCTGGCTTAACCCCTAAAGACTAGGGTAGGGTTGAAGGACATTCTCTTTGCACATGACTTTGTGTTATTGAATACCTAATAAATGTCTTTTTTTCAGGGTGATGCAACCCCTATAGAATGGGAACACACTAAAGAAAAGTGTGATTTGGGGTGGGTGGATAATTCTTGCTCTGTAGTCTCTTAAAAAAATGTATTTCTTACAAAATGGAAAACTTTCTGGATTATATTATCCACACAGTCCCTCCCAAGCTGGGAAACCAATAGAGGTTTTTGTTGAGAGATGGTAAACTAGAGAGCCTGGCTCTTTTTATGGGCTTTTCCCTGGGTGTGCATATAGCAGTTGTTCCCAGATGATTCTGTAACCTGGCGGTGGTTCATGGCTATACAATTCAGAAAGTCCAACCTGGGGACTGTCAGCTGAGCAACACTGAGTGTGTGCTCTGGCCCCCTTGTGTCTTAACCTGGTAAATGGCAGGAAGAGAGGAGGAAAGAGCCAATCTGAGAAGCCTGAGAAGTGGCTGTGTTCAGGGTGCCTTGAGAATCAGCACATACTTGAAGAGGGAAGGGCTGCTATAAAATAAAAGATTACTTAAAAATTATTAAAATAATCCCTTTTTTGGATACTGATTCAGGGAAACCAAGGCGGGGGGGAAACATTTTGCTGACACCTGGGGAGATTTTAGTATGGACCAGGTATCTGATAACAAAAGGAATTATATACATGTGAAATAGTACCTGGTATTTGCTTTTTAAAAAACTTAGTTCCCTTGCAATTTAATTACAGACCCATCACTTTCCCTATCCACAACACATTAATAACCTTGCATTGTCCCAAACATAAGGTCCAGAATCTAGAACTTGCCAAGAGGGTTCCTAGGTCTGGCTCTTGCCTGCTTCTCCAGGATCCCACTTGTTTCTTTGGTCCCTAGCTGAGGGCCAGCCATATACAAATCCTTTTGGTGTCCCAGTCTTCTCTGTTTCTCTCTCTCTTTCTCCATCTCTATCAGTATTTCCATCCCTTGGTCCTTACGCTGTTCTCTTTGCCTAGAAGTTACTTTCTTCTTCCTTTTCTCCCTTTGTGTGGCTCAATCTTAACCATTAGACATCCCCATACATGGGTAGCCTTCTTCTTCGCCCAAGCCCTGTTAGGTATTTTTTTCTCTGTATTTCCACAGTGACCTGTGCATCTGCTACTATGGCTTTTAACAACTGTAATGTGGCTGCTTGTTTTTTGTTGTTGTTATATGCCCCACAACTACCTACCACTAGACGTTAAACTCCATGAGGGCAACTATGGTATCTGTTTATTCCACTTTGTTTCCCTAGTTCTTCACAACAGTCCAGCACATCTAACAGTTGATCAGCAAGTATTTACTGAGGGAGTGAATAAGTGACTTTGTGAATGTCCACAGGACAGTGTTCCAATGCCACGCTGATGAAGAAAATACAGTTTGTACTCCCATATCTGCTACATTTATTTGGCAGCAATAGCCAGTGTCGCATTCTATTGGACTCATGAGGGCTACAATTCTTTATTGAAAGAAAAGTCACCTTAATTTAGGGATATCAAGAAAACTTGGGCCAATTTCTGTAAAAGGCAAGGACTAGGATGTGAAGGAAAGATTAGGGAAATGGGAAAGAAAATAGGAATAGGCTGGGGCGCCTGGGTGGCTCAGTTGGTTAAGCATCCAACTTTGGCTCAGGTCAGGATCTCGAGGTCCATAAGTTTGAGCTCCATGTCGGGCTCTGTGCTGACAGCTCAGACCCTGGAGCCTGCTTCGGATTCTGTGTCTCCCTCTCTCTGCCCCTCCCCCACTCATGTGCGCACGTGCGCGCGCGCGCTATCTTTCTCTCTCAAAAATAAATAAACATTAAAAAAAAGAAAGTAGGAATAGGAAAAAGTAAAGGAAAAATGGGTCTGTGTGCCTCACATTTACTTAGATTGATGGAAATTTTCTTCCATTCCCTGCCCTGTGTGCATGCGATGCAACTTGAACTTAACCATAATTAACACTTGCATAGTGCTTTGTTTGTACCTGGCACTTCTCTTGATACTACTGTTATAGATGAGGTATCTGAAGCACAGAGAAGGCAGGTAACTGCCCTAGTCACACAGCTAGAAAATGATGGGGTCAGGATTCACACTCAAGCAGTCTGTTCCCGGAGTCCATGATCTTCTTCTCCGCTGCACCACAATTCCCCTCAAGCATTCTATTGAAAGCAGGAAGTGCCCTTTACAGAGCCTGTAGGAGCTGATCTATTAGCCCTTCAGCGAATTAGTTCACGCCTCCACTTACCTCCTTTGCAAGACCGGTATGAGGGGTTCAGTTGAACATTTAGAGTGATGACAGTGTGCTTAGCACTGAAGGGATAAGTGAAGAACCAAATGCACAAGATGCAAACCTGTCCTTAGAGTGCTCATAGTCTGTGCAGTTCACAAGTTAGTGTCGCCTCCTACCTTTGGGATTTACAGATGAACATGTCTATCTCCAAGTAATTCTAAATGTCAGCCTTGAACTTTTGAATACCACAACCTTGGATAGCATTCTGCTGTCTAGGAGTATAATTGATAACCAGAGATTGAACATAGACAAATTTCCAACAAGGAAATCCTATTGTGACTTTGTGTTAATAAGAGTAAGAGCAGTAACCTTAAGTGAGAACATGTTATGGGCCAGGTACTGCACAAATGTCATTGTTCTCCCAACCATCCTAAATTTATCCACTGTTTTCATTCTACACATGAGGAAACTGAGGTGTGGGCTATTCAGTAACTTGTGTCAAGCTTCACAAGTCAGAAGGGCTACAAGTCAACACACAAGTCTGTATCTGAAGCCCATGACTGAACTGCTTTAATTTACTATACTTAAAAATACGGTTTCTCAATGATAAATGGGCAGTAAGTAAAAGGCAGCATTTTAATAAAGCTTGATGGTCTGCACTTGCAGAGACTACCCATGATTTCGGATGGAAATCTGTTTCAAGGAGAGGCCACGTGTATGTACAAGAACTGAGAGAGTAGGTCCTCAGTCTCCCTGTGCATTTATTCTTTCCCCACATTTCTTATAGCTAAGAGGCTGTTGGACAGGTGTCGCCTTGTGAATGTCAGGCTTTAGTATGTAGAAAAAATGCACGGGGCACCTGGGTGGCTCAGTCGGTTAAGCATCCAACTTTGGCTCAGGTCATGATCTCGTGGTTTGTGAGTTCAAGCCATGCATCAGGCTCTTTCCTGGAGCCTGCTTTGGATTCTGTGTTTCCCTCTCTCTCTGTCCCTCCCCTGCTCATGCTGTTTCTCTTTCTCAAAAATAAATATTTAAAAAAAATGCTCAGTGCACCACATAATTTATCACAGATAAACTGAAATGAAATCACTAGTATGGAGGCAAATTCCTAACAGTGTAGATGTATAAAAATAAATGTTGGGGTGCCTGGGCGGCTCAGTCATTTGAGCATATGACTCGATATCAGCTCAGGTCATGATCCCAAGGTGGTGGGATCAAGCCACGAATCGGGCTCTGCACTGAGGATACAGACTGCTTAAGATTCTCTTTCTCCTTGGGGCATCTAGGTGGCTTAGTCGGTTTTAGCGTCCGACTTCGGCTCAGGTCACAATCTCACCGTTCACAAGTTCAAGCCTCATGTCAGGCTCTGTGCTGACAGCTCGGAGCCTGGAGCCTGCTGTGGATTCTGTGTCTCCCTCTCTCTCTCTGCCCATCCCCTGCTCAATGCTCTGTCTCTATCTCTCAAAAATGAATAAATGTTAAAAAAAATTTATATTAAAAAAAAAGATTCTCTTTCTCCTTCTGCCCTTCTCCCCTGCTCACATGCTTTCATCTCTCTCTCTAAAATGAATGGATGAATGTTAACCAAGAACTAGAATTATTGTGTACCCAGTACATGCAGTACATTGTGCATAGTGTCTTCCATTAATTACATCCTGTAATTCTTCAAATTATTAACCCTATTTCACAGAAAAGAAAGTTAAAGCTTAGAGAAATCAGATAACCTTTCAAGGCCACACAGCCATGAAAATCCTGGATTGGGATTAGACCCAGGGTAGTCTGCCTGTAGAACCCCCACAATTATTATGCCCAGTTGCCTCCCTACAGGATAAGCTGATGTTTAACTTGGGAGAGACATGTTATAATATGTGCTATTAAGCAATATATGTGGTAAGCTTATTACTCAAAATCTTATTATTCAATCTTATTATTCAAAATCTTATTCAAAGTCTGATTTTACTCAGGGTGTTGATCAATGTTAACGTCAGTGCCATATAACAGGATGATATATTCTAAGTGTTAGGAAAGGTAAGTTTTTTAATGTGATTTAAAATGCCTCCACTCAACAAAAATGATTCTTCAACACTTAGCTGTAGTCAGTTTCATACACTGAAAAATGGCCATTTCTCCAGTCTCACCTGGCCTTCTTACTTTCATTATGTTTCCCCCAGCCACGAAGAATTGGGTATCTCTTCTGCTTGGAACTTGCCCGTCATTTTTGCCTAATCATGTTTGACTCAAAATCGTCAGACTCTAGCGCAGTTGTCTTTTCCAAGAAAGCCTCCTATGATGTTTTCTAATGAGCGCAAAAAACATGTTGGTCTTACTCACCATAGAAGCCCTTGTACCTAGTGCAGTGCCTGACACATGGTCGACATCAGTGAATGCGTTTGTTGAGTGAGTGAATGAATGAATGAGTGAGTAACTCTATTTCCTGAACTAAGAGATAAAACGCACTGAGTTTCCAATTCAGTTCTCTGAGAAAAAAGAGGAAGAGACAAAGCAACTTAGTAGACTGCACCACATACACCATGTCAAGCAGTGATGTCAGACATTTTTGTTTACTCCTTGTTTACTCCTTAGTGGATCCAGCAAATCGAAGGAGCGGAGGCTGCCCTGCACCAGAAAATGATGGAATTGGAAAGTGACATGGTGAGTCCAAAGATGAGGCATCATAAAAATGACAAAAAATAGGGCACCTGGGTGGCTCAGTGCTTAAGCACCGGACTTTAGTTCAGGTCATGATCTCACACTTTGTAAGTTGGAACCCCGAATCAGGTGAGCACATGCCCCATTTAGGGTGAGCTCGTGTCCTGCTTCACGTGAGCTTGAGCCCCACCTCAGGTGAGCCTCAGTTCTTTCTCTCTCGGCCCCTCATGGGATTTTCTCTCTCTCTGCCCCTCAATCACTTGCACCCTCTCTCTCAAAAAAAAATTTTTTTTTAAATGAAGAAAAATACTCAAGGCAAATGGAAAACAACTGTTTTCTACCAGTTTCATTGGCACCAATGAAAGTTTGCAGCTTCGCATTATTTGGTGTACAGACTGGGGAATGAAATTCCTGAAAGTATCCCACAATTTCAAGTTATATTCTTCAAAGATATGTTGTATTTTTACAATATTTCTAAAACTAATGCTGAATAAAATTCAACTAGGTGATTTCTTTCTTAGGCTAAATTTTTCCACCATGTATAGTCAGAGTAAAAATTACAGAAATGATGAGTATAACTATGATTTTAAAAATCTCCAAGCCAGTTTGTGCCCATTAAGATGACCACTATCAAAAACAAAACAAAACAAAACAGAAAATAACAAGTGTTGGTGGGAACATGGAGAAATTGGAACCTATGCGCTGTTGGTAGGAACATAAAATGATGTGTAGCTGCTAATGAAAATAGTACGGTGTGGTTGCTCAAAATATTCAAAATAGAATTATCGTATAATCCAGCAATACCACTTTTGGGAATATGCCCAAGATAATTGAAGGTAGGTTTTCAGAGAAATGTTTGTACACCCATGCTCACAGCAGCATTATTCACCATAGCTTAAATGTGGAAGCAACCCAAGAGTCTATCACTGGATGAATGGATAGCAAAATGTGGTCTGTACATACAATGAATATTATTAAAGCTTTAGAAAGGAAGGAAATTTGGGACGCCTGGGTGGCTCAGTCGGTTGAGCATCCGACTTTGGCTCAGGTCATGATCTCGCGGTCTGAGGGTTTGAGCCCCGCGTCAGAGTCTGTGCTGACAGTTCAGAGCCTGGAGCTGCTTCAGATTCTGTGTCTCCCTCTCTCTCTGCCCCTCCCCTGCTTGAACTGTCTCTCTCTGTCTGTCTCTCTCTCTCTCTCTCTCTCTCTCTCCTCTCTCTCTCTCAAAAATAAACATTAAAAAAAACTTTTAGAAAGGAAGGAAATTCTAATATATGATATAACGTGGATGAACCTTGAGGATATTATGCAAAGTGAAATAAGCCAATCGCAAAAAGACAAATAATGTATGATTCCACTTATGTAAGTATCTAGAGTAGTCAGACTAATAGAAAGTAGGAACAATGGCCGTTAGGAGTGAAGACGAAGAGAAAATGAGTTGTCATTTGATGGATACGGTTTCAGTTTTGCAAAATGAAAAGCATTCTGGAGATTGGCTGCTTAACTGTAAATATACTTAACCCTACTGAATTGTACACTTAAAAATGGTTAAGAGTAATTTTGTGTGTTTTACCGTAATTAACTATTTCTTTAAATCCCTAAGCACAGGAATTGTTCATTATAACTTGCAGGAATATATAGGATTTTATAACTGTACTGTCATTATTATTATTACTACTGAAAAACAGGTAGTGATTCCTATCAGGTTAGGGAATCCTATAACAAGAATAACTTGCAGGGTGCCTGGGTGGCTCGGTTGGGTAAGCGTCTGACTCTTGATTTCGGCTCGGGTCATGATCTCACGATTTTGTGAATTTGAGCCCCAAATTGGACTCTGTGCTGACCACACGGTCAGCTGAACCTACTTGGGATTCTCCCCCTTTCTCTGTCCTTCCCCCCACTCATACTGTCTCTGTCTCTCTCAAAATAAATAAACTTAAAAAAAAAAGCCTCACTGTCACTACTTGTAAAGTGGGGGTAAAATATCAGCCTGGAGTATTGTATGGAGCTGCTATGACATTCAAAGGAGGTAAAAAGTGTGCAGAGCTTTCAAAGTGATGAAGTTTGCTCTGTCAGATGATTTTATGATTTCATTGAAATATGGAGCAAAATGAATTCTGTGACAGAACACCAATATTAAATGTTTTTCTTATTTTTCATTAATATTGTACTACAGTATTGGTAGCCTTGAGAGATTTAAAATGAACAGTACAGTTAAAAGTTTTAGCTATGAAACCAACGGAGGAGTCAAATACAGAAAAAATAGAGAGACAGCATCAGTGGGAAGGGGGCAGAGAGAGGAGACAGAGGATCCAAAACGGGCTCCACGCTGACAGGCTGACAGCAGTGAGCCTGATGCGGGGGTCGAACTCACAAACGAGGTCTTGATCTGAGCGGAAGTTGGATGCTCAACCGACTGAGCCACCCAGGTGCCCCATGAGATATATATATACTTTTAATGTTTATTTATTTTTGAGAGAGTATAGAGCGCACGTAGGGGAGGGGCAGAGAGAGAAAGGGAGACACGGAAGCCAAAACATGCTCCAGGCTATCAGCACAGAGCCTGACGCAGGGCTTGAGCTCATGAACCTTGATCCCGAAGTTGGACCCTGAACCGACTGAGCCACCCAAGTGCCCCACAAAGTTATGTTTTTAAATGCTGTTGGAAAGATGCTTGCGATGTGAGACCAGGCATGCAGACAATGGGGACAACCAAGGGAACTTCAGATTTCGGTCCCAGCTCGTACTGGTTTTGTGGCAGAAGCACAAGCCCATTCATGAAGTGACATTGTGGGTGGAATAGCTGCCATCCCCCCACATCATTATCCATCTTTGTGTTTGCTAATTGTGCGAGATAATTTTGAATCATTTTTTATTATACAACTGTGCATATTACATTTCAAAACATTCTTACAAAAATAGACTCTCACAATATATTTGCACAGATATAGTTATTAGTAACCCTGTCCTTAACCACGTGCTCTTGGACTGGCATAAAAATCCTTGAAAGCATTCCATGTGGTGGATTGTTCATGATACCTTGTATACTTCTTTCCATTGATTTTCACATTCTCTGTGTGAGACTATGAAAGTTGAACTATTTTCCTAACAGAATCTATGACCCTATAAATGCTAGTGACTGGTCTTGTTGGGGAGTTAGAGGAAACATTCATCAATACCATTTATATACTGCTTTCTAGTAAACTAAGTTCTTTTCTCTTTATCATTCTCTTCATCTTTTATCATGTAAGCTCATATCGCTTTGTCTTTTCTCTTTATCCTTTTTATAGGAACAATTCTGCAAAATAAAAGGCTATTTGGAGGAAGAACTAGATTACAGAAAACAAGCTCTCGACCAAGCATATATGGTAGGTACAGCAAGCACTCAGAACACCCAGAGTTCACAGTCCTGTGCTGTGGAGTGAAGCATCATGGTTCACTTGTCCCGCCATGTACTTGAATAGACCACAACATGCAAGCTCATTTATTCAGTGGTTTCCAGTTCTGGTTGTAGAATAAATACATCCCTACCTATTTCCCGTTATATTACTCTTATAATATGTAATGCATACTTAATTATGCTTCATATAAAAAAATTAAGTGTCTGTTACAAAATACTTTAATGAGAGACAGGTTGGATGGTACTGTAGATGAAAGAGAAATTTTATTAAATCTGTTTGGGAGCCTCACGTAGTGAGAGAAGAGTAGAGCATTTAATGTCTGCTGTGTATATTTTTCCTTCACATATTTCTCACAACCCTCTGGGGTGCAGGTAATATGATCATTCCTGTATTACATATGAGGAAATGAAGGCTTGGAGAGTGAAAGAACTCTGCCCGAGAGAGCAAGCACGTAGTGCTCAGTTCTGACTCCAGACCCTGTGGCCTTCTCTACCGTAATCCAGCCACAGTAAGTGAGGCTGTTCGGGAGATGGGTTGTGCCTTTTCTCCCCCACAGAAGGCTGTGTGGACTGAGGACCCCATTTGATTCATTCCCCATGACAGATTCATAACACATAATTCCTAATACGGGACAACAGCTTGCATTTCTTCTCTCCATATACTGCCCCCCCCCCCGCAACCATTAATTCACAGTAATGACTCAAGAGAAAAAGACCAAACTTAAAAGGGGAACATTTCAAGGAGTTTCTGGTAGAGGTTTTTATAATGCTTTCCTGGAAGCAGCCTGAGTCACTTTGGGGATAAGAATGAAGCACTTAGCCCCTGCTTGTAACAGAGATGAATTAGTATTCTCCAAAATGAGTAAGAGATTCTGAGCACTGCTCGATGGGGAAAGGAGAAAAATGAGAGTTGGCCACCAGAGAATAAAAAAGGAAGCACTTTCTCCCCTCCCTTCCTACCCTTTTATCCTTGCCTTCTTTACCTACACATGGTCAGGTTCAGGTGCTTATGTGTCCCATGAGCAAGTACTCATTCAGACACATGTCATGTTAAAAAGGTGAGATCTGTTCAGTCGAGTACAAAGCTAGGAACTTGGAAACAAGAGCTAGGAAAATACTCTGTACCAAGGCATGACCATTTACCTCTGTCAAAGTCACAGGAGGTAAGATTGTAGATTTTGGTGACTATAACTGAAGCATGTTTAAAAAACAAAACAAAACAAAACTGGAATATAAGGATATAAGGATTCTTCATCCAAAACAGAGAAGACTCAAGGAGGCATTTTATAGTTAAAGCAGCTTTAAATGTCAGAATATTAAAAAAACAAACCAATTGCAAAGACTCCAGGCCATTTTCAGATCATGTCTCCTAATTTGTATTTTAAGATAGGGAGACTGTAAAGCCATCTTCAAGTTCGTATGTGTGTCATGTGGAAGAGAGGTGGCATTTTGTGTGTGAAATAGATCCCCAAGTTAGTATTCCAACTTAGACCACTTTTCAGTGCTTATTTCTAAACGTACAGCCACCATGATAGATGTCTACGTATCTGAAGGGCTGTCAGATGGAAGAAAGCACAAATCTGTTCTCAGCTACATTTGAGAATAGAAGAATATGCAATTTTATAACAAAGTAAGGACTTACTAAAAATGAAAGGTGTGTGAAATGGACAGGATCCCAAGAAAAAGAACAGATGCCCCATCATCAGAGAAGTTCAGGTATTGTTAGCTTGATGACTCACGGAGTCTTACAAAGGGGATTATCAGAACGGTAGTGTGGCTGGATAAGCTTTGAGATTGATTTTAGTGCTATGATCCCGTAAGACTCCAGTAATACATAACTCCCCTCTCCCCCACACGCAGTGTCTCCATTCACATACCACCAGAAATGCTAAGTTCCAAAGTTAGACTTTTCTAATTCTGTTTGCCAGAGAATCCAGGAACTAGAAGCTACTTTGTACAATGCTCTGCAGCAAGAAACCGTTATCAAGTTTGGTGAATTATTAAGTGAAAAACAGCAAGAAGAGCTGAGAACAGCGGTAGAAAAGTTACGGCGGCAGATGCTGAGGAAGAGCAGAGAGTATGACTGTCAGATTCTTCAGGAGCGAATGGAGCTCTTACAGCAAGCCCATCAGGTGAGGACGGAGCCACTGCATCTCTGTAGGGTTGGTACTAAGCAAATGGGACTTAGTACTAAGTACGTGGTATGGAGTGTGGGTGAGAGAAGCCCAGGAGCTGTACGCCATCTTCGGAGAGTAAGATACAGAACTCTTGTTGGCCGCCTAGACTCAGAGACAGGATGACAGTTTGGTAATGATTCAGTCTTGAGAAAATTGGCATTCCAGAAGCATTGCCTACTGCTACTATTCGGGGAGCTGTTTTGTCATGAAATACCCTTTGGGTCTCCTGGAGCCTGATTAGCTCCCTTATGCAGGGAAGCAAGACTCTCCCCAGGACAGAAATACTGCTTCCTCCTGTTACTCATCCCAGCCCATAATCTAGCCTGATCAGATCATCTGAATAGGGTAAAAGAGAACAAGGGCCTTTTTCTTTATTCCCAGAACAAACAGCAACAACAACAAAGCCTGGAAGCTGCCGCTTACTTACTGGCATTTGCTATGTCAGGAACTAAACTAAGGGCTCTGCTTACATCATTGCATTTAATCTTCACAGTAGCCCACTAAGGTAAGTATTCTTATTATCCCATTGAGGAGATAATGATACTGAAGACATGAGTGCTTAAGTCATTTGCCCAAGGTGACACAGATAGTGAGCACCAGAGCCAGTATCTACTCAGGTGTGCATAACTCAAGGCCAGTGCGTATAACCATTGTGCTACCCTCTCCTATGCAACTTGAGTCCTCTCTGATTGATGTGACCCATCTAGACCAGGAAGGCTCTGGAGACACTCAATATTCATTTATAGCCAAAATTCTTAATTCCATCTGTTAGTTCATGTCTTAGCTTGACAGGTGAGGACTAAGGCCCTGGTCAAAAAGCAGATTCCAAAAGAATTACAAAGTTGATAGTGCCAGTAGGATTTGGTACTTAGAAGCTGGGATAAGCAACTGATACACAATCCAGATGGACAATACAAGAAGTAAGAGTTGTGTGGTCTTTAGAGATCAAGGTGGGTGGGAAAGGAACAGGTTATTTTATGACACCCATAAGAACGGTTTATGGGGAACATGACACTTAGCACACTTCCTGCGTAGCCAGGAGTTGTGTGAATCTTTATAATCGAACAGATTATCTGAGTTAACAGGGAGCTAAGAGCAGTGAAGCCTTTTGTCCCAGAGATGGTGAACACATGCATGTTTGTTTCAGTGCACTTTCAGATTCCATCTTAAAGTTCTGGGTTTTGATCCTGGAATGTTTTTCAGCCCTTTAATGATAGACCCCATGGCCTCATTAGTTGCGGGAATAAAAGTGCCCTCTGCATAATTTTTTTATACTGCAATGGCATTTAGTTAATTTCAACAAATCAGCAGTTGTGCTATGGAACCACAGAAGTGTTTATTTTTTTAAAAAAAATTTTAATGTTTATTTATTTTTGAGAGAGAGAGAGAGGCAGAGAGAGAGGGAGACACAGAATCTGAAGCAGTCTCCAGGCTCTGTCTGAGCTGTCAGCACAGAGCCTGATGCGAGGCTCCTACTCGTGAACTGTGAGATCATGACCTGAGCCAAAGTCGGACGTTTAACTGATTGAGCCACCCAGGTGCCCCAAAAGTATTTATTTTTAAGATGGGCAAAGAGTTATCTAAATTTATTTATGATTAAAACCTTGTCATTTTTTTGAGTCTCTAACCAAGCCAAACCTGAAAGACATGTTTTGTTTGCTTTGTTTTAAGCTATCCAGTGAGAGTTACATTACATTTCTAAGCCTCAGAGATTTCCATTGAAATTTTCTATCTCCCAAACAAATGTTCATTAGAAAATGCCTTTTCTAATTATTTCTTACTCTTTGTCTCCCTTTATAATCAGTAGATTTAAGAGAATTATTCCAGAAGGTATTGGCCAGGTTTTGTCATGTATAAGCTATGTGATCCAGTTAAATCCTAGAGCCTATCAGTAACTATTTATTGGACATTTCTGTTTGAATGTTTCACAGTGAACTCATATGAAACATATCTAAGTGTGCATTTTTATTCTTTCCCCTTTTCTCCCCATCTGCCTGTTTTCGTCAGTAGAATTACCATATCCCAAAGCACTCAGGCTGGAAACCCTGGAGTCTTCTTTATCCTTTATCTCCAATCATTAATATAGCACTACATCCAATTAGTATTTCTCCTAAAATGTTTCTGAAGCTGGTCTATTTTGTCCACACTTGTAACTTGAGGCAGAGGCAGGACCTTTCAACCCTGCAACAGCTCCCAGATGCTGCCAGATGTCCTCTGATATAACCTGACTCCGTCATCTAGGCATTTATTCAGTCACATATTTAAATGCACTTCCCAGTCTTTGGATACCATTTCAGACATAGAGAACTCACATGGACTCTGCTTTTACAAAGCATAGGACTTATTGATGGAGACAAAGGAGGTTAACACAAAGAAAAAAAATTACGTTTGGTATCTCTTGACAAGTGGCATAAAAAAGTCATATGCAGGATGCCACGGGGATTGAGTGGTGGAGAGGACTTCCTGCCCTCTCTGTAGTTCATCATGCATATCACTACACATTCTTTCACCTTTCCTCAAGGTACATTCTTCCTCAAAGCCTCCATGATCTCAATTTGCAGTTGGGTCTAGGCCTATGCAGCTCTCTCCAGGTCCTTCATTAGCTGGCTACCCCTTCTCTGAAAACCTGATCTGAGACAATCTCCAGAGTATACTGTCCTCTCTACTCATGCAGAATTCTTCCTGGTACCGCTTGGGTCATGACTCCCTCCTCTAAGCCTTTGTTGGCATGACCACTCACCATAAAATGCCCCTCGTGTCTGCTGCATTTATCTAAATGTTCTCATTTTTCCAGTCCCAGCTTAAGATCCACCTCCTTTAGGATGTTCCCCTGATAATAATGGACTACATACTACTGAAAAAAATCTGTACTTCATATCCTGTTACACATTGTTTCAAAACCATATTTGAAAGCCTGCTTGTGCCAGGAATATTATGGTGGACAGAGACATAAAGGTCACTGCTCTCATCTGTCCTACCCATGAAAAGGGTCAAAGCAACAACACAAATTAGCAATGACCAAGGCAATTTCAGAGAGTGTCAATAAATGCTATGAAGAAAAGTATACGATGTGTGTGTGTGTTTGGGAATACGATGTGTGTGTGTGTGTTTAGACTGGCTAGGCAGATCAGGCATCTCTGAAGATGTCTAAAACCCAAGGGACCAGCCACACAAAGATCTTGGCAAAGTGCCCCAGAGATAGGGACAACAGAGTCTAAGTCTCTATTGTGGGAACATTTGGAATAGTCAAGGAACAGAGAGAAGGCCATAAAAATGGAGCACGTAGAGCCAAGGTGAAGTGGATGTGAAGTGAAGTTGGAGCGGGAAGAAAAGGCTAAATCACACTGGGCCTTGAAGGAGTTTGGGTTCTATTCTGAGTGCAGCCTGGCTGCCTCTCCCTTATTCTTACGCTTGTTCCTCTCCGCCTTAAACTCAGGGCCTGCCCTGATTATTCCACATGTCAGGAGTACACACAGCTGCTGTAGATGGATGTACTAAGTTAGAAACAGAACTAGCAGTAAGCTCTCACCCCAGTCCTGATGCGGACAACAGTGACTTGGTGTACTGATTAGCAGGACAGGTAAGATAGAAAGGGGTCTCTTTTAGACCTGAGAAGGTTCCCCCTTGGATGGGGTGGCAAGTGAATGGGAAAGGAAAGAAATAGAGCATGCAGCACACGACTGTAGCATAAATAACTCATGTAGTTAACAAGCATAGGCAACTTCCTTGTGCTGAACGCTGTCCTACTTACTAGAGATTAGTGATGAAGTTACAATGGTGTTGCCATCGTTTACCTTTTCTACTTAATTTGTTTCTCCCTGTGTTTTAAACTCCATCTCTCCATCTTATTCCAATGGTTCTTTGGGACCAAAAATGGACTGGTGTCTGTATTCTCCATTATATCCAGCATAGTCCTGACCTTTGTAAGAAGTTGCTCAACAAACATGCACTTGATGGCCAAGTAGACACTGTAGTAATCTCTAGTAATCCCACATGTCCATGATTGTGTTGAGATAACACTTGCCTCCACATTCAGTAGACATATAAAGGAATTACATGTACACTCAAGGTGGAAATGTCTAGCAAATTTATTCTTTTATTGTGTAGCTTTGGCGCCTGAGCAGCACTGTGGAAATATACACAAGCACACACATCACTCCCATGTACACACACCATTAGCTTCCAGGCCCGTTCTCTTACCCATCATTCATTGTCCTATAATTTCACGGTCAGCCTTGATAGTCTCTCTGACCCAAACACCTCATCCTCTCCTGCACAAACCTCAGTCCCTTCCCTTTAGAGCACATTCCTCAGTCTTCTCATTCCCTACGTTTGGTCAGATGATTCTTTTTCTGTTTTTCATGTATTTTGGTTTTTGTTTATATATTTTGTTTTTTATATATTTTGATAAAGAGAGGGTGAGAGAGAGTATGCACATGTGTGTGTGAGCGGGAGAGGGGCAGAGAGAGAATCCCAAGCAGGCTCCACACTGTCAACATAGAGCCTGATGTGGGGCTCAAACTCCCAAACCATAAGATCATGACCTAAGCCGAAATCAAGAGTGGGATGTTCAACCAACTGAACCACACAGGCACCCTGGTCAGATGATTCTCTATGGTAGGGGGCTGTCCTGTATATCATCCTGGGCTCTGCCTATTAGATGGTAATTACTACCCCCACCCTAGGTGTGATTATTGACCACATGTGATTAAAAAATGTCCAGATAGTCAGTGATGATGGTTGCATAACTTTGTGAATATTCTAAAACCACTGAATTATATACCTCAGATTAAATTAAATAACTTTAAGAGATATCCAGACATTGCCAAAGCTCCCCTGGGGGGCAGAGTCATCCTCTGTTGAGAACCACTGTTTCAGAGTAGGGAGATACGATTTTCAAGTTCAAGTATTTGTTCTAGCTTCCTCTTCTTCACATATTGCATTATAAAAACCTCTTTTTCTATATTATTACCACATTTAGCTTCCACTGTTTTCTTCTCAGACTCCTGTTCTCATTTTCTGATTATTCCCAAGAGAGGCATTAAATAACAAACTTACACTGTATAACCATGTGCCATGAACATAAAAGGCCTTTAGTTGCCTAGAAATTTGAAGATTATTTTTCACTTGCAAATAATTATGTAATGTTGATTTCAAATCTGCACTTTTTAAATCACTGGAATTTTGTTACACAGTTGACAGGTGAGTTCAAAGATAGTTCTGGAATTATTTTGTCCTTAGGATTCCTTATGCTTTTTGCTATGTTTAGTTTTTCCCTAACTTAATCAGTTGTCTCTTTGGAATTTTTGCCCAAGTCTTATCTCTACTTTTTTTTATGAGAATTGGCAAATCCTGTTTTATGAGGAAATTCTACCCTGAAGCAGAGATGAAACATGGTTGGAAAGGAAGGGTAGCAAAAAACAAGGGGACTGTTTGCATTTGTGTATGTATATCACCACTAGCCATTTTTTACAGTGGTAATCAACAACCAAAAATCCCAATCCCAATGGCTCCAACACAGTTAGTTTCTTGCTCGCCAGTTCCAGGACATAGTGCTGTCTCGATGAGCAGGTGGTACTCCTGTGTGCTCCTACTCACGTTCCACTGGCCAAATAGGCCTCACGGCCAAGCCCGAGGACGCTGGGGTGAGAACGTTACCTCCCTCTCAGAGATAGGTCTGTAGAGACAGGTGCATAGACAGGGGTAGCAAATTTAAAAACACATACGTAATCAATGCCATGCTTTTGCATGACAAGTATGGGTAATCCAACCGTCTTCTGGGTGTGGGAAAACGTATACGAGATGCTTCCAGCTGTGAGTACTAATGTTAATGTTTTCGTAGCAAGTTTCGTGTTTTAGGTTGGCAAACAGTCTTCTTGTTAACACCCACTCTTTCTCTTTTTTCCTTTGTTCAGAGAATTCGTGACTTAGAAGATAAAACAGACATCCAGAAAAGACAGATAAAGGACTTAGAAGAAAAGGTATGTGTTAAATTCAGTGTGAATTTCAGTCTTTAACTTTTAGACCAGAAAATAATAGGAGTTTCATTCACTGCATTGTGTTTCTTCTGTTACTGTGTATCTTGCTGAGGCAGGTGTTGTTACAGTCAATATAAACTTCACCTCCAGTCAGTCACCAGCATTCCAGAAAAGGTTCTGTCTTCAGCAACCTCACCTGGACATGTTTGCCTTTTGTGTTGATTCCTATTTTTTGCTATGGGTGTTTTCTTTCCTCACTTCCCCTTTCTTATCTTCATTTCCTTTCCAGAAATTTCTCATGAGTTTTGTGCCTCTACTTTGCTCTTTCTTTTCAAAATATTTTTCGTCCCTTTTTGAAAAAAAAAAATCATTCCTGTTACTATTGATAAAAAGCCCTTTCTTCCTTGTGCTGCAGTGTCCCCTCCACAGTAAGTCCAGAAACTTAGGTTGACACTTAGGTGATGATAAAGCCCTCATGTCACTTCCCCCAGTGGCCTGAAAGCCTCCTCAGAGTCAGCCAACACTTTCAGGGGAAAGCGTAACAGTCCTGAAAGACTGCATTTGGGAATGTACACGGGGGGTGGGGGGGGACGGGAGAGGGCTTACACAGGAGTGCTGAACAAGCTGCAGTGAGGCCAACAATCTTAACACAACAACAGTGACCCTGCCGTGATGCCCGGGAGCATCGTGCTGAGGAACACAGCAAGGATCGCAAGAGGCTTTGCCTAGAGTTCCAATCTGAATTCCTGTGATGCCAAAGAATATGGCTATTTTGCAGCATCTTCCGTGGGCACCCAAGAAGAAAATAGCAAACCATCTGCTGCTTCTGAGACAACGGTCAGGATTTTCTTCCTCCCAAATTGCTTCTGTAGCTGCCCATACATAGGAGATCAGAGGGAGCTGGTCGGGGCCAGGAGCCAGACCATCAGCAGCCTGGATTCTTACGTCAGCTGGGTCTTCACATACTTACTTGACCTTGGGTATGTGACTGAGACTTGTGTCTAAGCCTTATCGATAAAATGGGGATGATAGAGCTTGCCCTCCTCTCCTCTCGTGGGTTCTGCAAGGAACAAACAGGGCCGCTTAGGTGAAAATTACGAAACACTGAGAGTGTTCGATTAAAAAGTATAATTTTTAAAATTTCCAGACATAAAGTACACATCCTCTGCAAAATTTTAAATTTGAATGGTCCTCATTTCAGAAGTGTGCTGCCTAGCTCTGTGGGACTGAATGAGGCAAAGGTGAAGTGCAGTAAGCCAAGGACTGAGTCTGACTTCCCAGTGTTTGGCAAGAAGACCCACAGAAGGTGGGAACTGTTTCCAGCTTCTCCAGTTGTCAACGCACATGCCTGATGCCTTCCATTTTCCATAGCTTCAAATGGCTAGCTCTTGGTTCTAGTAATTTTCTGTACGAAGTCTTAACCAGCTCTGTGGCTGACAAAGAGGAAGTCAGAATTAAAACCACAAACTTTAGTTTGATTCCATCCCCATTCATGTAAGGAAAACCAGACTAAAAAGGGGGGGGGGAGTGGATTTTTAAAATATCTATTAATGTCACTACCCTAGGCATTTTCTTTTTTTAATGTTTATTTATGTTAGAAAGAAAGAGAGAGTGAGCAGGGGAGGGGCAGAGAAAGAGGGAGACACAGAATGCAAAGCAGGCTTCATCGGCTTCATTGACTCTCCTGCAGTTACTCTGTGAGACAGACACAGCAGATCTCAGGATCCCCTTTTTTGCTGGTAATAAAACAACAGGTCAGAGAGATTAAACAACATTCCCAGGACCATATAACCAGTCCATATCAAGACGCCCAGAGGCCAGGGTGTCTGACTCAAGGTGCTACGTTCGGCCCACCACACTGCCTGGACAAAGAATCTCATTGCCAGCGAGGTGATGGGCCTTTCCTCATGTCCCGAGAGGCGGCGCTGATATCTGACCTCAGAGGAGTAGAGGAAGCCTCCTTTCCCCTCCATCTTGTACTATGGGCATCATTTTACCACTCTCCATCTTCAAAGAATGGGAAAAAAAAAAACAAAAAAAGAAAAAGGACAGAGTTTCTGCTTTCCAGACTCCTAGAACGGTCACCAACACATGGCTCTTAGCACCGTGTTTATAACTTGTCCCTACAATTTTGCTATGGTGAAGCCAGAGCCCTGTAAACAGTGGCCTTAAAAGACACATGAGGATAACATGCTCAACATTAGAATGCCATACACCACCCTTATTCAAGGAAGTCGTGTCTGACAAAATGGTGCTGAAATGTGATAACAAGGTCAAAGTCTGATTCTGTAGGAGTACCTCACCAAGGAAATTGGTATTTGAAAACCTCTGATCTGACCTGTGACCTTCTACAATTAGTATGCAGTTGGTTATGCACCACTGCTATGCAAGCATGTCTGTCCACCCAAGTATCTGCTTTTCTGGAGAAAGTTCTAAGCGAAGAGACACAATTCAGACTCCATTTAAGTTCTATGAGTCAAAGAAAGAGAATATCTGCGAAGCATGGAGGTTTGAACAGCAGCATGCATTCATTCATTGTCTAAGGCGTCCTCTGATGTACAAGCACCTTTCATACCACACATCCTGGCTCATCCAGGGTAGACCCAGGATACACCTGCTGTCCTGATGTAATTACTGATAGCGTCTGCATTTCTACCTCAGGAGTAGCCCACTGCAGATAATTTATCATAGGTTTACCTTACATATTAATATTCTCTCTGCTATGCCTTCTTCACATTAACCAAACAATGATAGCATTAAGTGATGAAGTGGATACTCTGATCATATTTTTGTAGTTTTGATTTACCCTGTCACACATTAAAAACAGACAATAATATATAATAAAGTAGGATCCAGGAGGTCTAAATTCAAGGCTTTACTATGACATGAAATTACATGCAATTAGACTGTTGATGAACCGTTCAGTGCTTGCTTTTCTCACTTAAAGAATTAGGGGCTTAGATCCATGATCTATTAGACCACCTCAGTTGTAAAATGTATCAGGTGATGTTGGTTGACACCAGTTAGTCCTCACATTATTTTGCCAATAGATAGGTAAAACATGTTTGTTTGTTTTTTTTAAACAAAAGGTCTTTGGTATGTATGTGACAAGTGGTCAGACCTGAGTAAAGTGGAAAAGCTTGAGGTTTTGTTGACACTACAGAAATTCAGATTTATGTAATCTTCTTCTTTTTCTTCTGCAGTTTCTGTTTCTATTCTTGTTCTTCTCTCTTGCCTTTATTCTATGGCCTTGATGTCAAGGTGCCTCTTCAGGTAAGATTTCATTTAATTCTCAAAATGTGGTTCTAAGAGGTGTTTGATCAGAAGGATGCTGTATACAGTTACTAGTAATGCCCATGTTTGTTTGGTTTAAAAAAAAACACAAATACATTTGGTTTGGTTAGCTTAAATGCCATAAAAGGAGAAACAGATCACCTGGAACTAATGTAACATTGTGTATCAACTGTGCTTCAATTAAAAAAAAGATTAAAGACCTGGAGCCTGTTTCCCATTCTGTGTCTCCCTCTCTCTCTGCCCCTCCCCCGTTCATGCTCTGTCTCTCTCTCTGTCCAAAAAATAAATAAACGTTGAAAAAAAAAAAATTTTAAAAAAAAAAAAGATTAAAGTAAAAAAAGTGAGAAACAGATCCAGTCCATTTGGGTGATTTTTTTTTTTAATTTTTTAAATGTTTTTATTTGTTTTTGAGACAGAGAGAGACAGAGCATGAGCAGGGGAGGGGCAGAGAGAGGGGGAGACACAGAATCCGAAGCAGGCTCCAGGCTCTGAGCTGTCAGCACAGAGCCCCACGCGGGGCTCGAACTCACAGACTGTGAGGTTATGACCTGAGCTGAAGTCGGATGCTGAACCGACTGAGCCAACCAGGGGCCCCCCATTTGGGTGATTATTAAAAAAAATAAAGCAACCACCAAATATGGAAATCAAGAATATTGTTCTAGTTAACCGTGTTGCTTTGGGAAGTCATGGTGTTTATGGGGCTTAGTATTCTCATCAGTCTTTTAATATATGGAAGGATTTGCTTCCCTCTCTGCAAAATGAAGAAATATCAGTATATTTTTAGTATCTCATCCAGCTTGAAAATTCTGATTCTGTAAACCTAACAAGCTAAAAATGGCTGGTTATTTTTAACCCCTTCTCCCAGTCTGATTTCATCAGAATTGAGGAAAGCAGGCTATTAAGTGAAATTGGATCTTCTTTTCAAGTAAGCTAACTTTCAGTGCCCATATAGAAAAACGAGAGTTTTATTACTTCTCAATGATTAAGTCTTTGTCTCACAAATACATGTATAAATAATCTTAGACACTGATTCCCAAAGCTATGAAAAATACAGGTTCCAAGTCCTTACCTCCAACTCAGTGGATCAGGTTACTGGAGGTGGAGGTGAGATGGAGGGGTGGGAGAGGTGGAAAGCAAGGACCAGTCTGTGTTTCTAACAGGCATACCAGCTGAGTCTGATGTCTCCCTGGGTACAGAAACTGCACCTCATAATAGCATTATTTAAAAATGAACAAGGGCCAGGTGCTCTTCTAAATCCATACGTCATGGTCTGCGTCCACTTTGATTTTCCTCTTAAGTTCCATTACACAGGGATCTTCCCTGGGCCTCATGTTATTCAACATTTTCTATAGCAAGTTGAAAAATAGAGAAGAGACACTTTCTCTCCATGGGTATCAACCCTGTTACCTACGTGAGGAACCGACAAGCAAAAGTACATTAGCATGGCCTGATACAAGGAAGCAGTTAAGCATATATGCCCAGAAAGTTTATGTCCTCATATAACCAACCTTCTGGCTTTATGCTTTCTTCCGAAAGAGTTTCTGTTCAGCCTGCCAGCCGTCCTTTGTCTGCCAAGCAGGATGGTAATCCTGCAGAACATAGGGAAAAGACTGTGTCTCTTAAATTGAATGAAAATGTAAGGTGAAATGGGTGAGATTTTCTAGGACGAGGTAGGAATGGCCAGAGCATCAGAAAACGAATAGCCCTCCCCCACCAAGAATAATAAAGAAACAGGACACAAGTACTATGTGGTAATTGAGGGGAGAAAAATCAAAACTCATCAAGACTAGTCAGAAAATGGGTAGGTTCGAACAGTCACATCATTAATGGCTTACCCTTACACGCCAGGGGCTGTTCTGAGCTATAGATACAGTAATCCTCAAAATGCCCCCTGTAGAGTAAGGGCTGCATTTATTCCTTTCTTTACAGTTGGAGAAACAGTAGCACGGGAACTTCCAAGGCCATAGAGCTACAATTGGCAGGATTAGTATTTGTACCCAGACCCTCACTCTAAAGGCTTTTAGCCACTTTTAAGCACCACGCTGCCTCCCAAAGGAGAGGGCATTGCTGTCACTTTGTGAGCGCCATTTCTGTTTGTATATATAAGCAATCAGAGGCGTCTTCTGAAATGTGGGTGGTACTGCTGGGCTAGTGGGTTTTGAAATTACATTGTGCTCATCTCTCTACCTTTTCCCATTTTGTGTGACTCTTTGAGGGTTGTACAAGACTTAATTTGCTTTTCCTCCAGAGTAGCACGTAACTGACACTTAGTAATTGTCTGTTGAATGAAAGATCATGATTATAAGTAATAAGGATATAGCAGATCAATGTGACAGGGAATCTGGGGAGTCTAAAATATGTATGGGAAAATGGCTGAGTAGTTTAGAGTTACAACTTCGAAGTTAGATATACTGTTAAGTTTGGATCCTGCCATTTACAAGCTATGGCGTGGTAGCTTTAATCCACCTGAGATTAGGTTTCCTTGTCTGTAAAGTGGTTGTATTACCCACACCATGGTATTATATTGAGAGAACTAAATGAGATTGTGCACATAAAGGACTAATTGCATCACTTGGAACATAGTTCAATCATCAGCAACTCTTAGCTGGTATTATTTTTAAAAGCTGGCTATCACGTTTACTGAATTTGTTAATATATAAGTTTGAAATTATAACCTCTAGCATTATCAAGTAGTTTACCACCCAAACCAGAACAAGTAGTTGCCGTTTCATCTCCTCTTTTCAGGGAGTAATCTAGATTTAAATAAGACATGCCTGGAAATTGATTAATGCCACTTTTATCTCCATAGCAGATGAGCTAGAGATAGGGAAAAAAATCAGGGAGAAAAATGCTTGGCTTGTCTGCAGAGAGTAAAGGCATGCTACACACATAATCATAAAAATATTTTTCCTACTAAATTAAGGGTTTATATTCTGCTCTTAAACCCAAGACTAACTTAAAGTATATTTAAAGATTTCCTCCTTAAAGTGAAGCGACTCATGGTTTTTTTCCTTTTAGCAATTACAATTACCTAAGTCATTTTTGTCAGTGATGATCTAGAAGCTGCTGAAGGCTCCCAAGAAGGCACCCTTATTGCCTTATTGCTCTCAGTGACTGCTAAGTAACGCAAGTCCATGGATTATATTGGGACTTTTATCTTAAGGAGAGGAACCCCAGGTAGTTTTAGGAGATATCATCTGTCCATGCATTCTGTATATTTACTCGAAATAAGTAGGGTACCACAAATTCTTTCATATTAGTTATTTCAGGAGACAAAGGAAAGAAGAAAATGAGAGGAGTACAGAAATAGCTATCACTGGGTTGTTATATCCAGGTTACAATAACCCACTGAAAAAAACCCTGTTCTTCTGAAGAGGGACAGTTTAATAAAGAACATAATAGAACCAGCTCTGTTCATTATGAAGTTTGGAAGACCAGACAGAAAACAGGTGATCATGATTCTTTGTCTATGTACTCTGGTTCCTTTTCTCTCTTTTTAATTTTTTTTAATGTTTATTTATTTTGAGATTGAGAGAGAGAGAGAGACAAAGCACAAGCAGGGGAGGGGTGGCAGAGAGAGAGGGAAACACAGAATCTGAAGCAGGCTCTGGGGTCTGAGCTGTCAGCACAGAGCCCAACGCAGGGCTTAAACTCACGAACCACGAGATCATGACCTGAGCCAAAGTCGGAAGAATAACTGACTGAGCCACCCAGGCACCCGTACCATGGTTCCTTTTTAATGATTCCTGTGTCAGCCACGAACTCTTGAACCTGATAGCTGTGTATTTTCACTTCCTGTCTAGTAACATAAAACATATTAAAAGTCACATAATACTGTATTATTGTTCTGATCCAAAAAAAAAAAAAAAAACCTTTAAAAATATATACTGCAGTATAAGAACAGCCACAGGTCATTAGTTACAAATTCTCCATTAAAATATGCAAATTTTCATTTCTTATTTATAGTTTTCAGTCTCTCCTCCCACCAAGGCCTGCAGGTGGCCTGTGGAAAACAGATGGCAACAGGAACTCTACTATATTTATTGTTTCAAATAAAGAATTTCGCTCCTTATTCTTTTATATTGGTAGGACAGGTCTGTAAGATGAATCATTGTATGCCAGTTAATCAGTCTTTCTTTATGTAAATGTATCTATTAGCCTTCATCTAGTCATATTAAGAATGTTTCCCTATCTGTCTTACATAGACTATTAAGAAAGTGTAGAGTAGGGCTTATGCTTTATCTTTGTATCTTCAATGTCTACAACAGTGTCTTATACATACTAGGTGCTAAATACATTTTACGTTGACATATGGACAAAAGGGTAGACAGATGAATGAGTAAATAGTTGGGTAAATTGAAAGCAGATTTATGACATGTTAGATTGTAGCCCTTGATAGCATAGTAGTGTAATACAAAGATAAGTGTGTGATTTGTTCTTTATATGTCATTGGAGAATAACCTCAAGAATAAGTGAACAAAGGAAAGGATACATGAACAAATACCCCAACTTCCTAGTGGGGACACCCTCCTAACTCAGTTCATTGCTTCTCCAGACACTCTTATAACTCACTCTCCACACGGCCACTGAGTCCGTTTTAGGAAACAAATCTAATCATGCCCCATTCCTGGGAAAGTATCATTATTAGGGGGAAATCCCAATCCCTTCATGTGGCCAAGAGAGCCCTGTGTCATCTCACTGCAGATGGTCTCTTTGGGCTTTTTCTTGCTCTAGGATCTCCCTTGATGAGTCTTGCTCCCTTCTGCCTACCACAGGGGTTTGCCCACACAGTCTTTGTGTGCATGGTACTTTCAACCCTGCTTTATCTAGTAAACACCTACTCACTCATCCTTCAGAACTCAGCTCACTTGTGATTCCTGCAGGGAAATCTTCCTTGATTTCACTCCCAGCAACATTTCACGTGCATTTGGCTTGTTTTGGTTGTTGTTATTGTTGTTGCTGTTTTTAATTAATAATGCCTCTCTCCCTCATTGTATATAGGTTCATGAAGGCAGGGACCATACATGTTTTCTTCGTCCTTGTAACCCCAGTACCCAGATAGTGCCTAGCTTATAGTTGGCCATCAATAAATACTTCTTTTTTTATTATTTTTATCTTTATTTTTATTTGTTTGAGTTTATATACTTATTTTGAGAGAAAGAAAGAAGGGGTACACAAGCAGGGGAGGGGCAGAGAGACAGAGGGAGTGAGAATCCCGAGCAGGCTCCTCGCCATCAGCACAGAGCCCGATGCAGGGCTTGAACTCACAAACCATGAGGTCATGACCTGAGCCAAGGTCAAGAGTTGGATGCTTAACAAACTGTGCTACCAGGTGCCCCAATCAATAAATACTTCTTAATGGTAGTGATGATATTATGGTAAGGAAGAGGAAGAGGTTATCTCTTTTGTGGTTGAAAGAGTACATTTCATATCTATTGTATTTAATAGAGTGATTCTACAAAATAAATACTATTATACTTCTCTAAACATTAATTTCTTAATATAAAAAATTAGCAAGTATTAGCATCTACTATTTTCCTAAGGATTAACTGATGTTATATAAGTAAAGCAACCAATATAGTACCTGGCACATAGAAAGACTCATTAAAAGCCAACTTCCTAGGACATAGCAAACATTCTGTCCTGGATCATGCATTGTGAGACATACTTGCATCTACTCGGGCCACATGTTTCCCACACCATGGTCAACTATTTAATATCCATTTGTACTGCCCATCCCAGTGTAAAATCAGGGACTCAGGGAAGCCTCCCCTGATCTTCTGACTTCAGTTACATTTCATTCAATATTTCCTGCCTTTCTCATGGGGCAGTTTCCTCATCTGTAAAATGGAGGCAATAATAAGAGCTATCTTTTATTGAATATTCTACCATATGATAAACTGTATATGAGGACTGATGGAATGCAAGGTGTCATGAAGGCCTTAGGGGTCTGGATGGTACAGTTGGTTGGGTCGTGGTGACCTTTATAGAGACACAGGAAGCAGGAAGAGGGCGTGACTGCTGTCCAGGATTTACAGTTACTTGTGATAACTAGAGATCAGGATATGGCTACAGTTTGTTAATCAATATGCCTCTAAATATGTGGCCCATAAATTAGGATCTAAACTACCTTCTAGCAGTTAGAAAACCCTCAAGAATGGTGAACATAAGTAGTCTGCCGATTGGACCCGACTAATATTCGCTAAGTGTCATCTATGAATCAACTGGCATGGTGGGTACTTGGATACTAGAGTCTCAGGTCAGAAGTGACATCACTGTGCTCATTCACTTAGAGTCTGGTGGCAGGTAGTAAATTCTCAGAAATGATAGCTGCAATCGCTATTTTACAGAGGAGGAAACTAAAGCTCATTGAAATTAAGGAACCCACTGAAAAGAATCCTTGAGGTTCTGTAATACCAGCTTTCAGAACCAAGATGAATTTATATTCTATACAGTTTGAGTTATAGTGTACTGACCTTTAGTTGACTGAAAATTGGTCATCGATGGCTAGTGCTTCACGTATTCGGAATGCCCATTTGAATAAATGTGGCTTTGCTCCTAGTTCCTTTACAGATACTCACTGTACAGAAATTTAATATTCTGGGAGACTACAAGCCCCCTTTTTTTTTTTAAACCAACATGGTTTTATTCAAATGATGGGCTTTACTTCAGTTGTGACAGGCAGAAATGATGCCTGTGTGTTTTGAAACAGAATTTAGGATTTATCTCTGAGAATGTATAAATTGAAAGTTTGTAAGTAAAAGACTTTCTATGTTTACATATTTATTTTATACACACACATACATATACTATATACATATAGTATATATATTTGTATACATGTAGTATATTTGTATATATATATTATATAGAAACAGGCCAGGTTCTTAAATAGTACATGATAGCATGTCCTCTGTGCTGTCTTTGCCTGTTTGGAGGAAGAGATTATTATGTCCTTCACTTCTAACCAACTAAAAACCCAGACATAGAGACTTAAAGAGGAATAGGGATAGGAATCCTAACTGGCATAGTCCAGGGACGTACCTCTTTCAGGAAGATCACTGGAGCCAATGAAGAAACCCTGTATGGCATAGTTCCCAGGTCAGGACCTCAGGGTGGAGACCATCTGGTACTGGATACAATTGTTGAGGAGGAAGTGTGACATAAAAGTAAGTCATTGAAGGGCATAGACAGACCTGCTTTTTAAAATCTTACATTTATATTTGGGGATATAATTCATTAGAGCTTCTTAAGGTATTGTCTTAGAAGGCCACAGAAGAAAAGGCAACAATCATAATTGCTAATATGTCAGGCCACTTATTATGAAACAAGAACTGTTAATTGCTTTATGTGCATTATGTTGCAATAACCCTTAAAATAGATCATTCTGTTTTCTCACTTAAAATCAAAGTAATTAAGCTTAGAAACTTCATTGATGTAACTTAAAGAAGATCGTAGAGCTCAAAGAAGTGGTAAAGAATTTTTTTTTCTTTAGAAAAAAAAAGAGCTTTTTTCCAGTTTCAGCCATGGACAGAAATGATGATTAAAGAATTTTCC
The DNA here is from genome assembly GCF_022079265.1 of Lynx rufus. Classification (NCBI taxonomy): domain Eukaryota; kingdom Metazoa; phylum Chordata; class Mammalia; order Carnivora; family Felidae; genus Lynx; species Lynx rufus. The sequence goes on along the minus strand of NW_025814823.1, from coordinate 122,935,585 downwards.
CTCTGTTTTACAGAGTAACCGAAAACATGGATAAGACCCCAGAAAGGCAAATGCCTCTAAACCTTCAAAGATGGCAGAAATGTTTACAACAGTGAAAGGGAGATCAAATGCTAAGAACTACCGTGTAGCCAGGACTACAACTGTGTATTTTAAAGCCATTATTCAAGGTTTCTTACTTGACAGTTCCTACATGACCCTGTTGAAAATCTACAATATATGCTGCATTTAATGAAACATGTATATGTCAAACCAGAAGAGAAGAAGTATAAACATATATTGTGTAAAGAAAAAAAATCAGCAATGGAAACAGTTTCAGCAGATCAAGGAAAGATGTGTCTTGGGCATGGAACCAAAGTTACAAAGAAACATTCTACCCCTGCTGTGCAGGGGGATCATTTTAATGTAACACTACACCCCCATGGAAACTCTAGTCCCGAAATAAACATTTTAAAAAATCAAAACAAACAAACAAAAAACAAGGGAGGGTGGGGAATGAAGCACGAGGAATACCTATGAGGAGCTATTTACAATAAAATGTTTCATTTGAAAAGTCTGGTTTCTTACTACAGGGATTTGCTTTTTGTCTTTATTGTTGTTTAAAACTCAGGAACAGAGACATCTACAGTGTGAATGGGAAGAAAAGCAGTCTCCCGTTGGTCTTTCTGCAAAAGGTGAAGCTTGTGGAATGCATTCCACAGATGACAGAGGATCACAGTGAGCCCCAACTAAACTGGCAACGAGGCGAGGCAAAGGACCTCGGCAAATGTAACATAAGAAATAAAAGCAGATTTGATGCTTCCCTGGCCTTCTGTCACATCTGTGTTCCTCCACAAACAGACTGATCTCATTGCTATCGAAAATTAAGAAGACGATGTTCTAAATCACAAGCTCCCTGACGTAGTTCTTTTTCGAATGCCAACGTCTATAGGGAACACGGGCCAGAGAGCATCTTTGAATCCATTTCTAAAATACCGGTTTTCAAATGGCTGCTTAAAATGCCTGCAAATAAATATGTTATATGATTTGAGTAAAAACACACAATACAGGCGATAAGTAAACTTCTACCAACAGTTGAGTTTGCCACAGAGATGTGAATATTTAATAAAATGATGATTATTTTTTAAAGTATCCTGATATGCCTAGAGCATTCTGACCTCTTGTCATTTAGACTGATAACATTTTTTTCCCCCAGAGAGCTGACCACAGCAAGACAGCTCTACTTTTTTTATACAGAAGCAACATATGTTATGATAAGGTCGTTTTCTACCAGAGGCAATTAGAAGACTGGTACTTTTCCTAAGTTATGTAATACTTAGTCTTGGATTCAGCTCTGAGAGCCAATAAATGTTCCTGAAACCTAATTTTACACCTCATTGACTGTAGATAACAAAACAGCCTCAATTTTTCAAATTGTCAAGGTTTTATTTACAGGGCTAGATCTCCCATGCCTAAAGAATGTGTGTAGGGAACCAGAAACTCTTTCTATGAAATGCTACACAAATCCTTCCAGACATGAGTTCAGTATCTTATTCCTTGGTTTTAGCACTGGCATTTTCAAAGCCAGAACAATAACTTAAGAATAGGCAAGAAAGGCTAGAATGCTGGGGTCCCACTTTTTGTCCTTATATTTACTGCTGATCCAGGTATCTTTGGTCCAGTCACTTAACCTCTCTGTGCCTCAGTTTCCTCATCTGCAAAATGAGGTTAAATGCTTTTTCATAAAGTTGTTTTTTTTTTTTTTTGCAATTCTCGAACAAGAGGTGCTTAAAGTAGCACAAAGTGCTTTGTAAAATTATGACTGCTGTATTATTTGACTTTCTTATATTGTTGAGAAAGAGTCCCTGTGTCATAAAATTGTGCTTCCATCTGGTTAAATCTAAGCACTGCAGCACTGAAGCTTTCCCATCAAACTACCTGGGATATTGCTAGCAATAAAGGTTGAGAGATCCAGAGCCAGGATCTCTGATAACCTGTAGTAAATAGATCATCTCATGCTTTTGAACAAGATAGAAGAATATCATCTCACTGATAAGCATCTCCTAGCTCTCTCTATTGCATATGCATGCCATGATACCAAACTCCACTTTTATCTTAGGAGAGCCAACTATGAAATTAAGGCTTGGAGTAAACCGATAGTTATCACATAATTAGTCTGATTATCCCTTTAATTTTGGGGAGATGTACAGTAATATATCCTACTGGGAATATACAAAATATCCTTCTGCTGGATTCTGTATTCAACTAGGTAGTTTCTACACTAAATATGAACAGCACATTCATTGTGCAGACAATGTAAAAGAAGGTGCCACTACCGTCTGTGACCCAGCCCTTTCAAGTCTCAGAATATATGGAGGAGGATAAAGCATTCTTCCCTGTCTTTGACTTCTGTCTTCCGTTGCTCTTTCTTGGCCATTCCAGGATCCATCTGAGCAAATTCATACTCCATCTGTTATATCATACCTACTTTCCTTCTCTTCATCGTGCTTTTTCCACCAAGAAACTTTATATTAAATTTTATATCTAAACACTGACTTTGGTTTAAATTATCAGAAACATTTGTAAACTAGTGTGGCTTGATCATGTACCTTATCTTATAAATCTGTATCACACACACATTAAATCATACAAGAACAATACAGGTAGGATGACCATCTAAGCAGCTTTTGATGTTTTTAGGGTGAATGCAAAAGGAGAGATTCTTTGTTTAACATTCAAGAGATGAGCAAAGTTCTCTAGATTTTAGGCTAAATGGTGATATTTTACCAAGTCTTACTTCTGATCCTCATAATTAACATATCTTTGAATGAGGCTGAATATTTTGGTAGGTACATCTCTCTGTTACTCAACAATTACAAAAAATTTAACAAAATTGTAAATGTGTGTTTCACTCATGGATCCACAGAAATGAATTATATTTAAATGAATGCTTCCCTTGCAGATAATGTTTAGCAACAGTAAAGAGTGTCTCATTAGTAATGAAGAGGCTTACTGTGGCTGAACTTCTTACAGAGAGTACATAATCCCCACTTTGATCTTTAATTTCTGCATCTTGACTATCCTGACACATTTGGCCAATGAGTTAGTAACAGAACAGCGTTCTTCAGGGCTCATTTGCCTAATCTTTCTTAACAAAGTATTCATCTCTTGGAAAATTAAACATAACTTATAATATTAAAAAATAGTTTGCCCTAAAATGAAAGTCCCACTCTGGCACAGTTATTCATGGCAGGAAAATTTTCATGAGGAAGGAAAAACAAAATCAAAAATTATTTGGCTATACTAGCAAGCATCTATTACTAATTTGACTGTCTAACCTTTTTTTTTTTTTTTTGGTCACCCACATTTTATTTTAGGAAACACTAGAATGTGCTGAAAATAAGTATCAGATCCCTTTTAACCTATGTCATATAAATGAAATCATTGCCAATAGGGAGGTTGTAGAGGTGGAAGAATAAATTTTGCTTTGATCTTTCTGCCATTCACAAATAAGCGTTCACATAGGTTGCCTGGTTCTTCAGGAGGATAGAAATGATGTAGAGGGCTCATCAGTCATCGCTGGAGTAGAAAGGGGACATTCATTCTCTGGTAATATAGAAGATACAATTTTGCCAAATAATTTTTGCTACAGTATTTTTTGCAACTAATTTTTGTTTAAATCTTTGATAAACTTGTTCCTTTTTGCATATTTATTGTCGCCTTTTTCTGTAAACCCACTGTGTGATTCACATGTTCAATGTCTTCAATGTAATTCAAAAGTTCATTGTTTCAAAATGAAGTGTTTTTTAAAAACTGCCTAGGTTTTCGTGGGAGCTGTAAAAATATTTATAATTTGTGTTGATGTTTAAATAATTGGATCATGTGTGTTATGTTACATCGAAATAGATGGACAGCATAGCCATTTTATTTTCTAAATATTGCATTTTTTTGATCTGTCAAAGAGTGGCACTATATATGTACATATATACAGTATACGTATGGTGTATGTATACAACACATTATCTACTATATTGAAAAAGCTCAATATAACATCTGAGAGATCAGTAATCAAAGCAAACCTTAGACGATTATTTATGTCATGAGTTCATGCTTTCAGGATGGGCCTGAGCCTTTCCTTAAGTGGACTTCTCCTTTCTAAATGGAAAAACAGTAGGTCACAAGGTCTTAAAGGACAAAAGCTTCCATTCTGTTCAACCGCCTTGTCACTTCTATATAATATATTACCTTGAGACTGAATTTCAGGTGTATTGGCAAGAGGATTCAGACATAACAGAAGGGTGGAGTTGATCCTGTGATTTCATTTTAGTACTGGGCCGGGCAGATTCACATTCCTTTGTTGCCTTTAATTTGGTAATTCAGTTCTTCCTAAAGAAACCTCTTGTTGAAGGTCCAAGTCCAATGTTTAATCAAGTTACTAAAGATCTACTTCAAGGAGCAATGTGACAAAAATAGAAGGATTATAATTTGCTATATTCAACCTAATGTATCATACTCAGAGATGCAGGTGACCGACTGGGTGAAGTTCCCTGATTTTGTATTTGTGTTTTCTCATTGAGATCTTTGCATCCGTGCTTGTATTTCCATCCTTGTTATATCAAAGTTCTGTAGGATGGAGGTGGTGTAGCTAAAGAAGTTTGTGTCCAACTTTGCCTACAATCAAGATTCTACAAACTTGCTAAAGTGTGGGTGATGCAATTTCCCAAAAGCACATCCTCAGCATCCAGTAGTAACAGCAATCACTTACTTTTGATTGACATCTCACAAAATGTGCCTATTTTCCCCCATTAACTATAGTAACTTCTTACAATGAGACAGATCAAAATCCAAACACTTTTATAAATATGTACATATATGCGCATATATATTCTGTACATAGTATGATGGTGTGAGCACTTACTAGATGTGTACTTCTGTCCTAGGACTGAGGACTTCAGGAAGGGGTTTTTCTGATGCTGCTAGGTAACTCATATTTTGGGTTAGCATCCGGTGTCTGTGCTCTCCTCCTTCTCTGCCTCTTCTCCTTCCTCCCCTACCTTGATTCCCTGTTGTTGACTGAGGCAAAGGACTACTGATTGGTTTTCCAATTACTCAGGCCGGGAACCAGCCTTGTAGTGATGCCACTGGTTTTCTAGAAAGAGCAACAGAAAGTCCAGTATGATCTACAGCATTAATATTATCCCACAGTCCCATTATTTTTTCAGCTAAAAATCTCGTTCCAACAAGGGTTTATGCGTGTTTTAACCTTCAAGATACAATTCTTTGGGGACTCAAGTAGAGAGCCAGTGTATTTGAATACATGATTCCCCGGATGCCTACTGTACTAATGTGGCCAGGGGACCAATTTCTCAGAGCTTTCATCCAATCAACTGCCTCATTTGGGGTTCTTTATCTCCATCTCATTAGCATGACTCCATATATTGGTTCAGTGCTTGTTTATTAATGCGAGAGAAATACAAATTGACTGAGTTTCACCAGGATGATCCCTCTGAAGTACACTGAACATGTACATGTAATGTATGTATTACCGTAGAGATGGGAATCAATTTATTGTATGTAAAGTTTTATGAATGGTTATTTTATAATTTATGTATTTAATATAGGAATCAATGAGCTCTGGTGTTTTAGTTTATATAAAAATAAAACAAGCTGCATTTTTTAAAACTTTATCTTGCATCGTTCATAGGTTTTTGTTTTTGTCTTGTGCTTAACTGTATTTTGAAAAACAGGCTCAAGCAAATCAGAGCTATCGGTATAATGACAGTGATCAAGGATAGGAAACATTTTTCTCCTCATGTGTTCACTCTGAATTTTTATTGCACCTGTCAGGAGCACTGTGGTGAAGAATCGAAGGCAAAATTTACACTTCTGAGGAGGGAACAATGATCATTCAGCATGCCTGCTCTGAGTGTAACTTGGGAGAGAATCTTAACGGGTATTTGCCATCCTTATTCCAGACATTTCTTTTCCTTTGTCCACCGCCTTTGTTCCCTATTGTACAGGGTCACTAAATGTAGCAAGTTAACAAGTATGTATTACGTGAGCATCCATCCTTATGGCCTGGTATGTATGGGTCTACCCTCAAAGAGCTTATAGTTTAATGTGGGAAACAACCCATGTATGCATCAAACAAAGAACCAAGATGGCACAATATGAGGTACAATTTTGTAGGTCATTGTTAAGAACCAGTAAAACTAATAATGGTATTTGGGGGTGGGCTTCAAAAACCCATGCTAAGACAGTTTCTTTTTTCAGTTGTATCCTGTTATTTTTAACTGCAGCAAACTTTAGTTGACTTAAGTGCTTAAGCAAAAAGCATTGCTCATCAGTTCATTACAACCTTCTGTTACTCTTTTCTAGGAACCATCTGTGTGCCGTGTCAAACCATTAAAACAGAGAAAACTAAAACAAAGCCCCAGCCCAAAAGACATCACAATCTGCATTATTTGATGAAGCCTTACAACTGACTGAACCTCTTTGAGAAAGGTACCAAGCATGTCAATATTCTAAGAAATTGGCCGTTATTGTTATGGATTCTATCTAATTTTATAAATGAAAAGCTCTGTTTTGATGAACTTTAATTCTGATACATAACTCAACTATGCCATCATGTCAGCAACTCAACTGACTTCTCCTAGCTTATGAAGAGAGTACCCCACTGTCTCCTGGAGATAGTGCAGGGGATGGGAGACACTTCCTACTACAGTGCCTGGGAGATGAGTGAACATCTACACAGAGGGATCCCTCTGAGGATACAGCGCTGCCTCTTACCTCCAGGTGAGCAAGTACAGTCACACAACTGCAGATATTTAGACAAATGCTTGCCTACCTCCTGGCTAAAGATCTATGCCAAATGGCTGACGGAGCATGCTTATTTTATTTAAGGAACTTTGTAGTTACATGTGGAATGTGAGGTTGAATTATGAAGGGTTTTTTGCTCACTGAAGATACTTCAAATAAAAATCTGTTTTTGACAAATACATTCTATGTGAATATAGAACCTTTTGATCAAAAGGTTCAGTAACAAATAGTCACTGGTAATCTGTGCCTGTAATTACTGTAAAATTTTGAGAACAAGGGCCACTACATGTATGTTATCCATCTGAAGCTCCATACGACACTGGTTTTTTTAGAATTGAGGAGGAGGAGGAAAAACAAAACTAAATAAGAACCACCTCAGGAACAGAATTTTTATTCCTTTATAAAGAGATAATTTACTGTGCAAATTATTTTACCCTACCTAGAAATGCACGAACAAATCTAAAATTGAATTATGGCATCCTATCAATTCTTTCTGTTTTTTTTACTTTATTGATTTTATTGTTTTGCCTTTAATTTAGCCTGTAATTTATACCACCTCAAATCTATTTTTATACAGCACAGGATATAAATTGAAAAATTTTTAAATGCACATTAAATATTCTAAGAGCTACTATAGGAAAGTATGTAGAAAAATATCTTAAATAAGAATAAGACAAAATGATGAGTGTGTATCTTTATAATTTCACCTTGGAGGGGTTTCAAACATGCTAGCTAGAAGGTAATTTGGGGCGCCTGAGTGGCTAGGTCAGTTGTGTGTCTGACTTCAGCTCAAGTCATGATCTCACAGTTTGTGAGTTCGAGAGCCCCGCATTGGGCTTGCGCAGACCCGGATCCTCTGTCCCCCTGGCTCTCTGTCCCTCCCCCACTCACGCTCTCTCTCAAAAATAAACTAAAAAAAAAAGAAAGTTATTTGACCTCGGGGAAATGCAACAATTGATGAGAGTACACATGTACAGTCACAGACTTAGAGAAAGTTGATAAGGTGTGACCTATATTTTTTATTTCTGCTTTATAGAAGAAGAAAAACCCAAAAATTAGGTTTTTGTCCTGTATACAAATTAACCTGCCTAGTTTCCAACCTACTGTCTTCAATTCAGCCTATCTTTTCCCATTCTTCAAACTTTTCATGAACCAGCTTAGTTGTTCTGCTGGTTCCTTCCTTCCTTCCTTCCTTCCTTCCTTCCTTCCTTCCTTCCTTCCTTTCCTTCTTTCTTTCTTTCCTCCTATCTTTCTTTTTTTAATTTGCATCCAAGTTAGTTAGCATATAGTACAATAACGATTTCAGGAGCAGAACCCAGTGATTCATCATTTATACATAACACCCAGGGCTCATCCCAACAAGTGCCCTCCTTAATGCCCATCAGCCATTTGGCTCATCCCTCACCCACCTCCCCTCCAGCAACCCTGTTTGTTCTATTTAAGGTTCTCTTATGGTTTGCTTCCATCTCTGTGTTTATTTTATATTTACATTCCTCCCCCTATGTTCATCTGTTTTGTTTCTTAAATTGCAAATATGAGTGAAATCATATATTTGTCTTTCTCTGTCTTATTTCACTTAGCACCATACACTCTAGTTCTATCTACATTGTTGCAGATGGCAAGATTCCATTCTTTTGGATCGCCAACTAATACTCCATTGTGTGTATATATATATATATATATATATATATATATATATATATATACCACATCTTCTTTATCCATTCATCCGTCAGTGGACATTTGGGCTCTTTCCATACTTTGGCTATTGTCGATAGTGCTGCTATAAACATGGGGGTGCATGTGTCCCTTCGAAACAGCACACCTGTATCCCTTGGATAAATGCCTAGTAGTGCAATTGCTGGGTCGTAGGGTAGTTCTATTTTTAGCTTTTTGAGGAACCTCCATACTGTTTTCCAGAGTGGCTGCACCAGTTTGCATTCCCACCAGCAGTGCAAAAGAGATCCTTTTTCTCTGCATCCTCGCCAACATCTGTTGTTGCCTGAATTGTTAATGTTAGCCATTCTGACAGGTGTGAGGTGGTATCTCATTGTGGTTTTGATTTGTATTTCCCTTATGATGAGTGATGTTGATTGGTTTCTTTAATTAATGAAGTACATAACATTTAGACATATGTTCATTTATTTTTATGAGAATAACTTTCTAAAGTTTATTTATTTCTTTTGAGAGAGAGTGTGCATGTATGGGACAGAAAGAGAGGGAGAGAGAGAATCCCAAGCAGGCTCTGCACTGTCCGTTGAAAGCCTGATGTGGGGCTCAAACTCCCAAACCATTGAGATCATGACCTGAACCAAAATCAGAAGTCGGGCACTTAATCAACTGAGCCACCCAGGTGCCCCGAGAATGACATTAAAAAAACTTTTTTTAATGTTTATTAAAAAAATTTTTTAATGTTTATTTTTGAGAGAGAGAGACAGAGACCGAACACTAGTGGGGGAGGGGCAGAGAGCGAGAGAGGGAGACACAGAATCCGAAGCAAGCTCCAGGCTCTGAGCTGTCAACACAGAGCCCGACACAGGGCTTGAAGTCATGAACTGCGAGATCACGATCTGAGCTGTAGTCAGAAACTTAACCGACTGAGCCACCCAGACACCCTGAGAATGACATTTTTAACAATTTGATAAGAGTGTTTTTTCAAAGGGCATTTTAAGGGATATTGAGACAAGATATGGTCCTTGCTGTCAATGAACTTGTAGGAAAATAAGACAGATCAGGCCGAGAAACAATGAAACAGAAATCAATCCAGGATGATGAAAAGCCATGAGGATACCACAAACCAGTAAGTGTCCTGAGTTAATTTTTCATTCCAGAACTGCTCTTTCTCATGTTCCCCCAACTCAGTGGGAGATTCTAGATGAAATCATAGATCCATGGCCTTAATTCTCTCCTATTTTTCCCTGACCCTCAGCATCGAATCCTTCCCAAGTTCCAGTGAGCTTAGTTCTCCTGTCTTCTGTTCTTCATCACTTCTGTTAGGAGTTTCCACCTGAACTCCTGCAGCAGCTTCTTAGTTAAATTAACTGTTCAGTTATGCCGTCTTTGAATCTACACTACTGGGGCACCTGGTTGGCTCAGTCAGTGCAGCACAAGACTTGTGATCCTGGGGTGGTAAGTTCAAGCCCCACGTTGGGCGTAGAGCTAAAACCATCTGATAAAAACACAATGAATATACCTACTTGTTTCCAGTTTGATTTAATGTGCAAATCAGACCAGGTTGTTCGCATTAAAATCCTATCTTGGGGGCTCCTGGGTGGCTCAGTCGGTTAAGTGTCTGACTTCGGCTCAGGTCATGATCTCACAGTTTGTGAGTTCAATCCCCACGTCAGGCCCTGTGCTGACAGCTCAGAGCCTGGAGGCTGATTCAGATTCTGTGTCTCCCTCTCTCTCTGCAACCTCCCCTCACACTTGCACTCTGTCTCTCAAAAATAAATAAATGTTAAAAAAAAATGAAAAAAAATCCATCTTGGGAGGTGCCTATGTGGCTCAGTTCGTAAATATCTGACTCTTGATTTCAGCTCAGGTCATGATCTCATGGTTCATGAGATCAGGCCCCGAATCGGGCTGTCCACTGACAGTGAGGAGCCTGCTTGGGATTCTGTCTCTCCCTCCCTTTCTCACCACCCCCCTGCTCACACATGCTCAGTCTCTCAAAATAAATAAATAAACTTTGAAAAATAAAATCCTTTCTAGGTTTCCCATGCCTTCCTTGGGTTAACTCTCAAATGCTTATTGAACTAAACACATGACATAAACCTGGGAGTGGGACCTGGGGTAAGACACTGCAGACAGCAGAAGGCTGCTATTTTATCTAACCAAACTCCAGAAAATAAGGCTCACATTGTCTCCTCAGCATGGCCATGTATGCCCTGGATAAATCCTATCCATAAAGACTCTGCTGAGCCATGATCTTCTTCAAGAGAATGAACAAAATAGCCTTTGTTCTCCCGAAGCATTAGTGTTAACCTAGCTTGTCATTTACCATGTATATTACTTGCTCTGTTTGACCCCACCATACCCCCAATTAAATCTGAGTTATCTGAGGGCAGAGAATAAGCCTTTTTCAACTTTCGGTCCTGTGCATGTTACATAGTTCCTACTACCTAGCCAAGTCTCACTAAATTACTCTGTTGTTTATGTATGGAACTATGGAGGGAGGAATCGCTTTTTGTTTGGATGATCAAAGTCTGCATGAAGGTGGAAATAGGTAAATTGGGCCATTTTTTGGGAAGTTATTTTGTTGTAGTTTCTGGGTTTTTCTTATTTCCTTATTTTTTTCCATTTTTTTTTCTTTTTCCCTCTTTTCCATTTGCAAGAAGAGTTTTATTCCGTAAAACAAAAGCTCTTCAGGGGTGCCTGGGTGGCTCAGTGGGTTAAGCATCTGACTCTTGGTTTCGGCTCAGGCCATGATCTCACAATTCATGAGTTGAAGCCCCACATCAGGTTCTGTGCTGACAGTGCAAAGCCTGCTTGAGATTCTCTCCCTCTCCCACCCCGTCTCAAAAAAAATAAACATTAAAAAATTTTTTTAAAAAGCTCTTAAAAAAAACTAGACAGAAAGCCACATTTCCCTGCTCGCTTCACCTTAACTCCCCCTGTATTTTACTATCTGACCACAGGAGGGGAGCATTTGTCCGGAAGCCCAGCAAAAAAGTGTTAGCTCAAGGAAAATGTGAAGCAGATCTTAGGGAGTATTTTGTGTCCCTGGGTTTTGTGTTTCTCTTGCACACATCCATGGGAAAGCAGTAATCTAAATAGAAGCAATGCCTTGTCCACTCTCCTGATAGGGTTTTTCACCATCCTGGTGTTTTTAGCCTTCCTTCATTTCAGGGAGCCGAGTTGTCTTCACCCAGGCAGCAAATTCATTTACAAACACAAAGGCTCAGAGAAACTTAGCGACCAATTACACAGTCTCCAAATATTCCAAACTCGCTCAGACGCCAGACAAAAGGGGTCAAGGCAGTTCATCAGATTCACTCCCTAATTCTCCACCTCTGAAGCAAGCCCTCCCCAGGGAGCAGACAAGGAAAGGTATGTTACTGTGTCTAGAGTTTCTCTATGTGAATGCACTTGAATTTTTTTAAATAACAGTATTATGTTTTAAATATCTTTGCCAAAACGTGTTATGTTTCTTAAAGGAATTTTTGAAGAAAAAATTAGGGATTTGTCCTTAAAAAACATTTACCTCCCAAGAAGCATGAAAACACCAATAATTTCTTGTTGTTTGCACAAAACGTTGGCTAAATAAGCTTTTATTCCACTAGTCTGCCCTTCTTAATCATAAACAGCATTTTGTATGTCTCTGTGTAATTGACAAAGGATCCCTGCTTGTTAGTCCTGGCGTCCCCCTGCATATATATGGGGCTGCAATGGGAAAGCACAATTCAAAATGAGCCAGGACCTTCAATTTTCTTTTCTTTATTTATTTACTTATTTTTATTTTTGAGAGAGAGAGAGGAAGAACAAGGACCCAAAGTGGGATCCACACTGATAGGACAGAACCTGACGCGGGCCTCCAACTTACCAACCGTGAGATCATGACCTGAGCCGAAGTCAGACACTCAACCGACTGAGCCACCCAGGGCTCCACCATTTTCTTTTATTTACTGATGAAATTAGGGGCACCTGGGTGGCTCAGTCGGTTAAGCGTCAGACTTAGGCTCAGGTCATGCTCTCACCGGTGATGAGTTGGAGCCCCACTTCGGGCTGTTATCAGCGCTTTGGCTATCAAATACCCACTTTGGATATTCTCTCCCCCTCTCTTTGCCCCTCCCCTCCTCATTCTCTCTCTCTCTCCCTCTCTCTCTCTCTCTCTCTCTCCCTCTCTCTCTCTCTCTCTCTCTCTCTCTCCCTCTCTCTCTCTCTCTCTCTCAAAAATAAAATAAAATAAAACATAAAAATATTTTTAAAAAATAAGAGGAAGAAAGTAAAGCAGAGACCCAATCATGTTTGTCTTTTCTCTTTCTGACTTATTTATCTTTTCTTTCCTGCTATGAGAGGCATTTTATGTATAGAAGACCAACAGACTAGGCCCCAGTCCCACTTCTGCCACTAGGTATGTGTTATTCAGTGAGAGAATCATTCCAAGCCTCCCTTTCCTTTTTTATAAAATGGGATAATGAAATCATTTCCCTTGTTGAGCTGTTGTCAGAATTAAATGAGACATGTAGCAAGATTAGTACAGAAAATTTTAATGTATGACTGCTATATAAGGGCCCAGTCACTGGCAGTCTCCATAAATCAGATTTGTATTATTTGTTATGTTTGAAGTTCATTTGTTAGTGTAAAAGGAAAAAGTACACAGGATACTAGAGCACAAAGTATGAAAGAACAGTAGTAAGACATCCCTGCCTTCATGATCCTTTCCTAAATCCTGCCACTCAGGAAAAACACGCAACCAGAATATTGCAGAATAAACAGTGATTTATGCAGAGGAGCAAGCAGAAGCCTTCCTGCTTGGGCAGGGGTTATTAGGCCGTGGAGGGAGAGCAAACAATGGGCTGGACAAATCCCTGGCAACGTGTGAAGGACCCGGCGCTGCGGGGAAGCCTGTGCAATGACCTTGCAGTTCCCCCTTAGTACCACAGGGGGGCACTATAAGGACCTTCTGTGATCTTGTGCATCTGGAACTCCGATATCGCTGACGGTTTTTCTTTGTGTACATCATAAGGACAAGTTGCTTTCTTTTATTTTTTTTTAAGTTTATTTATTTGAGAGAGAGAGAACGCAGGAGGGTCAGAGAGAGAGAGAATCCCAAGCAGCCTGTGCACTACCAGCACAGAATCCCATACGGGGCTCAAACCATGAGATCACGCCCTGAGCCAAAACCAAGATTTGGATGCTTACCCGACTGAGCCACCCAGGCACTCCGAGAACAGTTGTTGTTTAGATCTAGAAGATATCTTAAACATTTATTCATTTGTTTATTCATTCATTTTTTTATTCCTTCATTTTTCAACATTTATTGAACAGCTACCATGTGGCAAGCATGCCTGTGTATAAATGAGAATACTTGTATGACTTGGCTGTTGGCAGAATTAATAAATAGCAGAGCCAAGACATGGCTCAGATAATCTGATTTCAAGTGTAGTGAACTTCCCCTAAAATGTATATATAATTAATTCATGCAATTAAGGCATCATATATTATATAATCCTATATAATATTAATATACTCATCAATATAACTAACATGTAATTATTTATATATTAAATGAATAACAACATACAGTGGCTGAGACTCTACCATATGTCAGGAATTTTTATGCATTTTTTTTCATATACTATATGGCCTCTAGACTGGTCTTGTGAGTCCCAACTCTGTTCCCCATTAGCTCTGTGACCTTAATTAAGTTAATGAATGTCTCTGAGGCTCAATTTTCTCATTCGTAAAATGGAAATAATACAACTTATTATGATAAGGGTTATGATAAGGATTAAATTAAAATGAAATAAAATAAAACATTAGTAAGCTACGTAAAATGTCCCATACATGGGGTACCTGGCTGGCTCAGTTGGTAGAGCATGTGACTCTTGCTCTCGCGATCGTCAGTTCAAGCCCCATGCTGGATGTAGAAATTACCTAAAGAAATAAAATCTTCATTTAAAAAATGCCCCCTATAGGGTAGGGTTTCATTTATTATCATTCATGCTCTTAACTTTGCATTTACTAATGAAGATACTAACACATAAACTTTTGGTGATTTGCCGGTGTTTATTCAGCTAATAATTGGCTGAGTCAGAATTTGAACTCAGATCTACCTCTGAAGTTTGTGCTCACTGCACTATACTGTGCTGCCAGTGTGCTTTTTGTCTCCAAACAGTGATTAGGTCTTTGAGGTGAGAGAATATTTAATGCGCCCCACAGTGCCTGGCTTAGGCTATACATAAAACATGTTGGGGAGGAGAATTGTTCCTCTATCATCTAAGATTCTTTTGGCTGGTTTAAGAGTTAAATTGATGTGAGACAGATTAATAGGAGAAAATCAAATTTAATTACTCAAAGGGTCATCACAAGAATATGAGGCCCACATACAACAGGCAACTGAGGCTTATATGCCATTCAGAGGTAAGGAAAAGAGGGTGGAGATCTGAGACTTCAGGGGAAGAAAGACAATTCACAGAAAGATGAAAAAACATAAAGGTTCGGTAAACAAATGTTTGCTCGGCCTTATAGAAACAATTGGACATAGACAGAAATTTTAACAAACTTTGCCAAGTTCCAATCTGTCGACCACACCTAGTTCATATTATACTGGGCTTAATCTGTAGCGATAGTTCCCTTTTTGAAACGGGAACTCTACCTAAACTCTTTTAGGTAGTTAGAGGGAAGGTCAGAGTTTCTTCTTAAATCTTCTGTGTCTTAAAAATAATCAGCCCAGGGGCGCCTGGGTGGCTCAGTCGGTTAAGCGGCCGACTTCGGCTCAGGTCATGATCTCACGGTCTGTGAGTTCGAGCCCCACGTCGGGCTCTGTGCTGACAGCTCAGAGCCTGGAGCCTGTTTCAGATTCTGTGTCTCCCTCTCTCTGACCCTCCCCCATTCATGCTCTGTCTCTCTCTGTCTCAAAAATAAATAAACGTTAAAAAAAAAAATTAAAAATAATCAGCCCAAAATAATCCACATGCCAAAGAGACACGTTTGAGGTGGCAAATTTTTCTCCCCTCTACCAGTTAGTCTACACATGTCTGTTAAATAAGCAGCATATGTAGACAAGGGGAGAATACAGAATAGGAAAGTTATATTTTTGTTTTTACTCTTTTGTGTGTGTGTATCTATAATTAATGTACTGGTAAAAAGGAAACCACAGACCCAAGATGGAGTCACTTATGCTAGGCCATGTCACCAAACTGAGGCTTAATACCTAACCTAACTACAGTTTCAACCTCCCAGAGAAGTGTAGTCTTAATCCATCAGTCATAAATTTTCTGGTCAGCACCAGTGAGGTAATCTGTCCTGTGGACCCTCTCCATCCCCATCCCAACCCCTCAAAGGGGTTATGCATAAGACCCTCTGCTCTCCCCCTAAGGGAAAGTGACCTTGCCTGCAACAATCCTTCCTTTCCTGTTGCTAGTAACTTCATTGCCCCACCCTTTCACCTATAAAAACTTTCCATATTGTACAACTTTTCGAAACTTCCTTCTGCTTGCCAGGTGGGATGGTGCCTGATTCATGAATCTCTTTATAAAGCCAATTAAATCTTCAAATTTACTCAGTTGAATTCTTCTTTAACAATCCTAAGAGTTAAGAAGAAACATAGCTAGCGTGTTAACTAAAGATGGAAGGATATTGTCTTTTCACTATAGAAAAGCTTGTGTATTCACACTGTTCTCTGCAAAGAATCACTTTGGCTTTTGACCTCTTTTGAAGTAGAAAACAAGGTTCTCCCCTCCATTCCTGTCCTCTCCCTTAACCAAGAGGGCCCAGTGACTCCCTGCTGCTCTACAGAGGGAAGGGTGGGACTGGGGGAGTGAAGTCAGGGCTGACCCTGAGTGTGGGTAAACCACGGCTACCTCTACCCTCCTTACCTTTTCTGCTGCCTGTCTCTCACATGCCCTCAAACATTCTCATGGAGTTAAAAAACAAATACATATTCGAGAAAGTCTCTGGGCAAAACAGAAGTGAGTTACCCAGAAAGGCGATATACTAAAGTAGAACAGAGAACCTTTTTTACTGGATTATCTAGCTGTTTTGTTTTACAGCCCTGAGGCACTGGGCGGGGGGGGGGGGGGGGGGGGGGGGGGGTTGCCAGGAACCCATCAGGCTTTGTCTTACAAGGGAATAAGGTTTTACAGAGAGACCCAGATGAAAGGAGGGATATGGGGAATTAGGATTAGCCAAGACAAACTGTAAATGCCTTGTGATCAGTGGTATGCTGGCAAGCAGGAAGAGACAGGAAGCCTTGATTTATACTCTTTGCAGATTTCTCGAAGATAAACATTTCTACCAAGGCTGATTTCAAGCCACCAGTGACAAAATTCCAGAATATTTAATAATCGGCCTTCAGGGCTGGTACAAGCCAAATCAAGTACATCATCACCAGTAATTAAAGATAACTTCCTGCCATATGAGTGATAAGTGATATGATTTTTCAAAGTAGGCATGTGTTTATCCCTATGACATACAATGTGCTCTGTACCCCACCCCACCCATAATAGTAGTGCTCACTGAGGAATAAACAGAGTTAAGATGGACAGTCACCACAAATCAGTACATGTGAAAACTGGTGATATCTGAATCAAGCCTGTAGTTTGTACTATACCAATGGTAATTTCCTGGTTTTGCCATTGCACTATGGTTATGTAAGTAGTTACCATAGGGAGAATCTAGATGGGACTTTGTACCAATTTTCCAACTTCGAGTTTATAATTTTTTTTTTTTTTTAGGTTGGGGGAAAGACCCTCAAACAATATAGGCAAATAGATGACAGTGAAATTTACCTACAAATTGTATCATTTGATCATCATTATCAATACAGGGATATCATCCTAGACATCTTTCTATGTAACTATACAGGTGGATGGGGAGACTTGGAGCTACTTTAGGGAAATGGAGTTCTATCATAGATCCTATTTTTAAATATCTATAAATAATTATACTTGAATTTAACAAAAAAACCTGATGTTAAACAATAAGAATCAATGTGAACTTGACTTATCATGATGAGCACTGAGCAATGTATGGAATTGTGTATTATACACCTGAAAGTAATAAAACACTGTACATTAATTATACTGAAATTTAAAAACCAAATAAAAAAAATAGTTTGAAATAAGTTTACTGTTACCACACACACACACACACACACACACACACACACACAAAATGGTGTATCAAATTTCTTAAATGACCAGAGCCTGTGGGACCATTATTTTGGCCTTAAAATTAAGGCCCCTAAAATTATAACTTGAATTCTTTTTCCGTTTTCAAAGATAATACCACTAAAAAAGGAAGCTTTGAGAGAGCCAGCCCACTAAGCTTTCAGAAAAGAATGCAAAAAACACTAACCCTTCAAAACATCTTAGAATCTTTTTCTTTCATCTTAGAATCTTGACTGACAACTATTTTTTTCTGTATTTGACTCCTCCGTTGGTTTCATAGCTAAAACTTTTAACTGTACTGTCCATTTTATATCTCTCAAAGCTACCAATACTGTAGTACAATATTAATGAAAAATAATAAAAAACATTTAATATTGGTGTTTTGTCACAGAATTCATTTTGCTCCATATTTCAATGAAATCATAAAATCATCTGACAGAGCAAACTTCATCACTTTGAAAGCTCTGCACACTTTTTACCTCCTTTGAATGTCATAGCAGCTCCATACAATATTCCAGGCTGATATTTTATCCCCAGTTTACAAGTAGTGACAGTGAGGCTTTTTTTTTTAAGTTTATTTATTTATTTTGAGAGAGACAGAGAGAGTATGAGTGAGGGGAAGGACAGAGAGAGAGGGACAATCCCAAGTAGGTTCCGTGTGGTCAGCACAGAGCCCAATGCGGGGCTCAAACTCACAAAATCGTGAGATCATGACCTGAACCAAAATCAAGAGTCATATGCTTAACCGACTAAGCCACCCAGGTGCCCCAACAAAGTAAACAACTTGCCTATGATCGTAGGAGTAAGTGGAGGGGCCATAGAGTTTTACCGATTTCTGGACTTTTATCTTTTCTATCACATGTTAACAGAGGCTTAGTATGACTTAAAGACCCTTAAAACTCCCAAATCATAAATATAATTTAATACAGCTTTGTAGTATATCAAAAAATTAAAGCATGAAGTGAATTGAATCTTGTCAACTCCCCCCAAAGAAAAATATTTCAAATTTACTAAAAGGTCAGGAGGATTTTTATTTATTTTTATTTTTTATTTATTTATATTTTTTGTCAATATATGAAGTTTGTTGCCAAATTGGTTTCCATACAACACCCAGTGCTCATCCCAAAAGGTGCCCTCCTCAATACCCATCACCCACCCTCCCCTCCCTCCCACCCCCCCATCAACCCTCAGTTTGTTCTCAGTTTTTAGGAGTCTCTTATGCTTTGGCCCTCTCCCACTCTAACCTTCTTTTTTTTTTTTCCTTCCCCTCCCCCATGGGTTTCTGTTAAGTTTCTCAGGATCCACATAAGAGTGAAAACATATGGTATCTGTCTTTCTCTGTATGGCTTATTTCACTTAGCATCACACTCTCCAGTTCCATCCAAGTTTCTACAAAGGGCCATATTTCATTCTTTCTCATTGCCACGTAGTACTCCATTGTGTATATAAACCACAATTTCTTTATCCATTCATCAGTTGATGGACATTTAGGCTCTTTCCATAATTTGGCTATTGTTGAGAGTGCTGCTATAAATATTGGGGTACAGGTGCCCCTATGCATCAGTACTCAGGAGAATTTTTAAAAATCATATTAGTAGGTTATCTTATAGGGCAGGATCCAAGGAAATGGAACAGGGGACAAATAAATTTTATTTTGGATAGAGAAAATAATAATAATAGATAATAGTTTAAAGATACCATGGCACTGTGCTATGTATACTCACTGATCCTTTGAGGTAGACATAATCACTCTCCCAATTTTCTAATGAAGAAACTGAAGTCAAGGAGATCAAACAAGTAGGAAGTAACAAAGGAAATAGCAAAATAACAAAACATCTGAGATTTGAGCCCACGATTGTCTGACGCAAAACCCTACATTTTTAACCAGAGTGAGGCTATATTATAGTCCGTGGAGAACAGAGGGAGACCAAACAATCAAAACCCAAGACTAATTAAAGTACAACTGAAAAGAAGGAAGGTTGACCTTTGAGATTGTCTTGTATTCTCTGTCTCTTTGTCCTTTTCCCCTTTTCCCCTCCAGTGACCCAAAGCCACTGGACTCTATTTTCTCTCATCCCTATCTGAAGTTGCTCTCTAAAAAGTGTCTGGATCTCATTTAAGATAAAGGATGAGTGACTCTTGACAGCTTTGAAAGTTGTTGCTCCTGGGGCTTTAGATCAGGCATTAGTTCATCCTTTGGAAGCTTAAATTGCTTAGTTCTCAGGAACTGGAGATTGGGGATAGAAAAAAACAACTTTAAAAAATATAGCATCCAATCAATTCATTTTTGATAAGAGTACCAGAACAATTAAATAGAGGGGAAATAGTCTTTTTAACAGACGGTGCTGGAACAGCTGGATATCTATATGCAAAAGAATGAATTTGGGCCTCACACCCTAAACAAAAATTAATTCAAAATATATCATAGACCTAAATGTAAGAGCTAAAACTGTGAGACTCTTAGAAGGAAGGTGTAAATCTTCATACTCTTGGATTAGGCACCAAAATATGGCACTGATATGGATAAGGCACTGTGAAAGCATAAGCAAGAACAAAAAGTAGTTAAACTGAAGTTGATCAAAATTCAAAACTTTTTTGCCTCAAAAGACACTCCCAAGAAAGTGAATAGACAACCCACAGAATAAGAGAAAATTTGGAAAATCATATATCTGATAAGGGATATCTAAAGAAATCTTTCAACTCAGTAATAAAAAATAACTCATTTAGAAAGTGAGCAAAGGATCTAAATAGTTCACTAAAGAAGATACATAAATGGCCAATAAAACACAAAAAGATGCTCACCATCACTAGACATCAGGGAAATGTAAATCACAATGGGTTACCACTTTATACCTGGTAGGATGACTCTAATAAAAAAAGAAGAAGGAGAAGGAGAAGGAGAAGGAGAAGGAGAAGAAGAAGAAGAAGAAGAAGAACTGTTGGCAAGAACATGAAGTGGAGCTTTTATACACTACTGGTGGGAGTGTAAATTGGTGCAGCCATTTTGGAAAAGTCTGCAATTCCTCAAATGGTTAAACATATAGTTACCAAATAACCTAATGATGGTATCCCTTGGTGTATACCCAAGAGAATCGGTAACTTGTTCACATAAAAATGTTCATATGAATATTCATAGCAGTATTATAAATAATAGCCAAAAAGTGGGTCCACCCAAATATCTAGCAACTGATGAATGGATAAGTAAAATGTGATGTAACCATACATCGGAGCACTATTTGGCAATAATGAAGCAGTAATATGTGCTACAACATGGATAGACCTTGTAAACATTAAGCTAAGTGAAAGAAGCCCATCAGAAAGGACCAAAAATTGTATGATTCCATTTATGTAAGAAGTCCAGGGGCACCAGGGTGGCTCAGTCGGTTCAGCATCCGACTTCGGCTCGGGTCAGGATCTCACTGTTCATGAGTTTGAGCCCCCCGTCAGTCTCTGTGCTGACAGCTCCGAGCCTGGAGCCCGCTTTAGATTCTGTGTCTCCTCTCTCTGCTCCTCCCCTGCTTGCGCTGTGTCTCTCTCTCTCTCAAAAATAAATAAAGATTAAAAAAGAATTTTTTTTAAAGTCCAGAATAGGCAAATCTTTAGAGATGATAAATAGATTAGTGGTTACCTAGGGCTGAGGGTGGGATGGAAGTTTGGAGGGTGAATGGTTAAAAAGCAAGGGGTTTCTTTGGGGATAATAAAAATACTCTAAAATTGTTATGGTGAGGGATGCAGTACTCTGTGAATAAACTAGGAGCCATTGAATTATTTTAAAAGTGTGAATTATATGGTATGTGAATTACAACTCAATAAGGCTATGTAAATGTGGCAATACAGCTGGTGGGAATACAAATTAAGACTATGATAAGATGTCACTCCATACCTATTAGAATGGTTAAAATGAAAAAATAGTGACAATACCAAATACCGTAAACATGTGGAGAAATGGGATCTTTCATCTAATGCTAGTAGGAATATAAAGTGGTATAGCCATTCTGGAAAAGAGTTGGGTGCTTTCTTAAAACTATCCATGCACTTGCCATACAACCCAAAAACCTTGGGCATTTACTCCAGAGAAATGAAAACTTATATCCAAATGAATCCTGTACATTATTGTTCATAGCAGCTTTATTTGCAATTTCCCAATGTGAAAATCCTTTCAAAAGGACAATTTGCTTAAGCAAACTGTAGTACAGCCATATCATAGACTATTACTCAGCCATAAACGCTAGTGAGATACTGATATGGGTGCATGTCAAGGGCCTTGTGCTGAGTGAAAAATGAGTGAAATGAGTGAAAAATGAAAAAAACCTACTATATGAGTCTAATTATATAACATTCTCAGAACATCAAAATTGTAGAGATGGGGAACAAGTTAATGGTTGCCAGGGATTAGCGACGGTGGAGGGATAGGGATGAGTGTAAGCCTGAAGGCATAACGTAAGGAAAATCTGTGGTGATGAGATAATTTTGTATCTTGAGTCAGGACTCCTTGCACCAACCTATACATGTAACAAATTACATGGAACTGTACCTTGTACCAATGCCATTTTTGTGACTTTGATATTGTGCTACAGTTAGACAAGATGTAATCATTGGAAAGAACTAGATGAAGTGTACCCGGGAACCTCTTTGTACTATCTTTACAACTTTCTATGGACTTATAATTATTCCAAAGTAAGAGGTTAAGTATATGCATGTATGTATGTATGTATGTGCGTATATATGGCAATATACATAAATACATTGCCATATATACACGTATTTATATACGACAATGCAGTTGGTAGATACTCAATAACTTATAATTAACCTATTTATTTAGGGTATATGTATAAATGTACGAGAAATGCAAGAGAATCCATTAAAATTAGGCACATTGCCCCTCAATCCTCTCAGATAACATCATCCAAGATAAGAACCAAGAGAAACGAGTCATCCTCTGAAGAAGTTAGAGGAACTTAGATGCTTTGTCTACACTGAAAATGTGTGCAGGGGCCCCTGGGTGGCTCAGTCGGTTAAGCTTCTGACTCATGGTTTTCAACTCAAGTGATGATCTCACGGTTCATGGGATCAAGCCCTGCATCAGGTTCTGTGCTGCTGGTGTGGAACCTCCTTGGGATTCTGTCTCTCTGCCCCTCCCTCCCTCTCTCTCTCTCTCTCAAAACAAATAAATCAACTTAAAAAAAAAAAGAAAGAAAATGTATGCAAATAAATGATAACAAACATGACATGCTTCTTAAATTTTTCCAGCTTCTAAATGCTCATCATAATAGTGGATTTTAGTTTCTAAAGATATCTAAACTGTCGCCCCAGTCCCCTAGTCTGGAGGAAATGCTATGCTGCAGGAGCCATGATCTCATTTCCTTCCATAGCAATTTCCCCCTTTCAGGTTCTTGCCCATGTGAAATCCCCTCCTCATACACCCCATTGGGTAGTTGATTCCCAGTCTTGGAGTAAATTCAAAACTTGTGGTTCAGAACATGCCAGCAGCTGCCAGAAGTGTCCTAATCTTTCCGTTCCTGGACCATTGTGAGAAAGGGTTTGTAGCCAAGGTAATCAGAGACTGACTGAACTTCTCAACACAAACCAGACAGCCAGTGTGGAGGGTTCCCCCTCGGGCCTGGCTCAGCTTTTCATCCCCACAGACTACTTTCACAAGGTCTCAGCTATGTGAACCTCATCCCTCATTGGTCATTTCCCTCCCCTGCAGGAGTGGGGCAAAGCTCAGCAAACATGGCTGACAGAGACAACTAGAACTCTATGTCTAAGGCCCTAGGGCCCACCAGGCCAGCATGGACTCAGTGAGGAAGGCTTCACTCACCATATTGGAACCCACTTAAAATCATCTTTTCACCTCTGATGATAATCCTTCAAGCCTTCCACACAACTTTGAACCCACCACCCAAACTTCCGGCTTTACTTCACATTGTCTATGTATTTTCTCATTTTCCAGAAAGACTCCTACAACACACGGCACTGTCCAATTGCTAATGTTAACGTTATTACTGACATCACCTTTTCATAAAACCTTACTAGGCTCTGAGAATTTATATACAGCATTTAACTTAATCATGGCAGCAACCTTAAAATTAGGCCCAATTTTTGTCCCAATTTTTGAAACAAACTAAAAACAATGTCAGGTCTGTATATTTCCAAAGTCCTTGCTTTTAATGTTGCCACCATACAGTCTCCCTGCTGTACAGAAGAGCTTATATTTCCATGGTCCATGTTGTGACCATGAGACACCTGGGCTTGAACCCAGCTAAGTGACTCTCTTGCTAAACGGAGCTTGCATGGCACACAGCCATCTGAGTTTCATTTCCTGAGTTGTGAAAATTGAGGATGAAGATAATGCCTGGTTCACTAAACTGTTGTGAGAGTTAAATGAGATAATGAAGCATTTAAAATATGCAGCATGATACCTGATTAACAGAAGACCCCAGTGAATGTCTGTTAAATGAATTAAGGAGTAAGCCTGCAGAAATTAGCATGAATAGAGGACAGAAGAGACACAGAAAATGCCAAACAATGACTAACAGGAGATCAGTAGGTATCGGCTGTGTGATGCAGCCAGAGACATTTGGAAAAGAAAGCCCAATGGCTCTCTTCCAGTTCTGCTGGCTGTTCTGTCTGTAGGAGTTCAGTGCTAATGAGGCCACACCTTGTGAGCAGTTCACTTTATTTGATTCCATAGGCACCAATAACATCTTCAAGGCAACCACTCAAAACACTGTTTTTGAGAGGGACTAATCCAAAAACACTTATATCTGAAGAGCTCTCTCTCTCTCTCTTCTGCTAGACAGAGGGATAACTTCCCACAGAAAGCAAAAGTCATAGGAGGCACTGACTCATATCTGTGCTGGGCCCAGTGGTTCCATGTCATTACCTTACCAGCTCTGGGACTTAAAGATTTTCCCTCCTAATAAAAGAGGGGAGAAAATAGGGAGAAACCTCCAAAAAGTAGTTTAGAAAGTCAAGTAGATTTTTGGGGCGCCTGGGTGGCTCAGTCGGTTAAGCGGCTGACTTCACCTCAGGTCATAATCTCACGGTCTGTGAGTTCGAGCCCCACATCGGGCTGTGTGCTGACAGCTCAGAGCCTGGAGCCTGTTTCAGATTCTGTGTCTCCTTCTCTCTGACCCTCTTCCGTTCATGCTCTGTCTCTCTCTGTCCCAAAAATAAATAAACGTTAAAAAAAATTAAAAAAAAAAAAAGAAAGTCAAGTAGATTTTAAGCCAAAGAGTAAAAAGGATGTATCTCCATTTTCAAAATTGTGCAAAATTTGATTCACACTCATGACACTGATCTTCTTTCTCTTATTTTGCTACATACTCATGAAACCTTTGCTATGGCGCTAACCTCAGTATATGGACTGGTATTTGGGAATGTATATTATATTATACAGTATATTATTTTATTTCATAAAAACCCAGAAACAGTTATTATTTTTAGTTGACAGATGAAGAAACTAAGGAATATAGAAAGAAATTTCCCAAGGCCCAATACATTAGACTGAGTGGGTGGGCTCAGACCCAAGAAGTTCAGAATTAGGAAGTTCTCATGATCTACTGCCAGTGCCCTAAGAGATGCTAAATAATTCATGAAAACTTTCTCATAGCAAATTTTAATCCACAGTTATATAACTATAAATATGTTTTAAAAATTGAAATTTTCAGCAGCTATCTTTAGAGTTTTGCCACTCCCCCAAACCCTAAATTACATGTTTAGATAAATCTAAAAGTATGGCTACTGATTTGTTATAAGGATGGTAAATTTTTTAAATGTTTATTTATTTGAGAGAGAGAGAGAAAGACCGCATGCGAGCATGGAAGGGGCAGGGACAGAGGGAGACAGAGGATCCGAAGTGGGCTGATTCAGGGCTCAAACTCACCAACCATGAGATCATGACCTTACCTGAGGTCGGACGCATAACCAACTTAGCCACATAGACGCCCCATAAGGATAATATTTTAATCATTATATACTGTGCATGTGTGTGTATATACTTATATGTATTCTCTCAAACATATATATTTCTAAATATATACTCTGTCAAATATATATATTTATATATATACATTTTTTATATATATACTTGAGAGACCATAGCTTCACCATTTTCTCTCTCCAGCTTCCTTCCTTGCCCCTCCTTCTTTTCCCCTGTCTAAAGCATACTCCATGACATTCTCAGTTCTACGTAATGCCCTGAACTTTCATACACTCTGTATATTACAGTAGGAAAGAGTTGGAGTGAGTAAAGTCTTAATATGTTTTTAGAAGCAAGTTGATAATGAAAATATCTTGGAAATGCCACTAATTAAAATCCATACTTTACTGCAAGGTCCCAATATCATGATAAAGTACTTACCCCTGCTGGTTCTACCCATTAAGACTTCTTAGCTCCCGAGTCCTCAGAATTACTGTCCTTAATATCCACCACTTTAAAGCAACGCCTGGTGTCATCATATTTGTTGCAAAGGACATTTTTTGATGGACTAGATGCCCTGCATGCAAACACCTGCTCTCATGGCACACATCTGGGTGAACCAGCTTCCAGCCAACCCCATTCTTGGGAATAACCAGAGAGCAGAACAACACAGACCTCTGTTTTTCAGGGTTTCAGTACGTGCACCCTTCTGTTTCCTGACTCCAAACAACCATAGAAACAACAACAGACACTTTATATTCAAATGTATTTGGTTAATGCTGGATTATGTTATTTTTATGCAGGTCTGCTCAGAGCCTCTATGGTACTGTTCATTAGGAATTGCCAAATATGCCGAGTTTTTCAAATACATTAAATGAAAGAGCCACCCCCCCCCCTTTTCTTTAACAGGGTTCAGAGAGATAATTTTAAAAAATCCTATACTATTATTCTGTGGGAATGTGGCTTCGGAACTTATGCTTGATCATCAGTGTGTAAACCAGTGTCGTTTACCTGACACCTTTCAGATTAGTAAAATCCTTACTAATGTTGCACCTAAAGTAAAAAGATAAATTGCAGATGTCTTTATTCTCCAAAACCAAGTCCAATTCCCAATACTTGGGCTTGAAATATTCTATAATTTTTCCCTTTCCAGGACCCAGGGCCAGTGCCCTCCATATATCTATCTTTAGCTGTAATTATAAAAGTGAGAGTTTAATAGAAGCTCAAAATATGCCAATAGGCAAGCTACATACAATATTTCATGTAATCCTCTAGTCAATGCAATGAAATTACTATAATTATTGTTCCTATTTATAGACAAAGGATCTAAGTCTTGCTAGGTTGAGGCATTTTTCAAGATCACTTGCATAATTATTGGAACCAACGCACACCGTTGCAGAGTCAGCATTCTTCAACACCCATTTCTTCTCTGTTGTGTAAGTCTGAGCACCTACACGGTGTACCTCCTTGATACTTTATCAAGCCTGACCTTATAAAACACCTGCACCTGACTCTTGCCATTTCTGCAGCCCCAGCATCTGAAAAGTGTGTTGGAGGTTTCAACCCCACTTTTTTATTTGAATAGAGACAGAAAATCGTCAAAAGGATCAAGACATCTGCAAAAGGGCAAAGGGGACTGATTGGATGTCCCACCCCAGACAATAGCTGTGTCCATCTCATTCCTTTGTGAACGGCTCCACACTTGAAGGATCCTCAGGGAACACAAAAGACTCATGAAAAGAGAAGAGCAGTCCAGCTGACTGATTAAAAGCCTTCTCTGTGTCCCGTCCCTTGGACTTGGACCCTAGTGAATACCATTTGTTTAAATAATGATCACAACATAATAGATATGATGAGGTTGCCAAGAGCCCGTCCATTCAACTCTGCTTGGCTAAGGGAAAAAAAGAAAGAAAAAGAAAGAATGAAAAAACCCACCCTGACGTGGCCATGACATGCTTCACTGGGCTCAGATTTCTCCAAACTGAAGTTTAAACTGGAATCCCAAGATCTATCACTTCTGAGGAATAAAGAAGTTGGCAGACAGACAGGACCTCCTCCCCCTCTCCAAACAAAACAAAACAACCCAAGTGGGGTGGAGAGGACTGGTAACTACTTAGGAGCAATTATCAGAGCAGGAGACCTTTGTGACACTCCCTTCCCGTTAGTCCCTGCAGCTGGGAGCAGGGTAGTAATGGCTGATGTATTCTGCACTGGCAGAAGTGTAAAATGGTAAAGAATAGGACCTTTGGTGTCTTTGGACTGAGCTTTAAAGCCTAGCTCTTCTTTGGTCAGATCATGTGCTCTTGATCAAATTAATATTTTTTCTCTGAGACTTGGTTTCCATAGTTGAAAAAGTGGAGAAAATACAACTGCTGAATTCTATGCAAATTAAATGACTTACTGTATATTATCTAAGGACTGTGGAATGGAAAAATTTTGCTTGTCATAGGAAGCAGAATCACTACCATCAAAACCATGGAGGATGCATGATTTTCTTCCCTTCTCCATTCGAACCCAAGAGCCCTGAACTCTTCTCCTTGTTTTAGCCATAGACCACATACAATTTTTAAAAAGAAGCAGATAGTGCTTAAAAATCCAGTCTAATATATAATAAATAGAGATGCTGGTGGAGGCATTATGTTTTGAGCTATTCGTGAGAATTACAATCATCTCCAGGGAAGAGAAGGGGTGATTGTTGCAACTCTTTGTATACCAAAATTCACAACTATCCCTTGCACCCCCTGAAGACTGAGCTCCTCCTAATTTACAGAAGTATAAACATACTTCTGTGGCCTCCAGCAGAGAGAACTCAGAACTGCACATTAAAAAATGATCACCAACTATTGTTCCTGCAGGTGGAAAATGTTGAGGTCCAGACTTCTCTGGGCAGGAATGCTGTAGACCAAGTAGGAAAACCTGTGTCTCACAGTGCTTCCACTTGTACCTCCCTTCATCCAATTCTGTGTAACCAAGAGGAGCTACCAAATGGGGATTGTAATGCACTTGCCGTGCACACCTAAGAAACATTACTATCTGCTTAACAAGTACTCCATAAATGGAAACCACTTTACAAATATAAGATGTTACCAGTGGGTGAGATGCTTCTTTCCAAGATGGGAACAACTTAGAACCCTGTGTGGATTATCATTAAACTGAGTCCAGGCTATTATCCTCACATGCCCCAAATATCATCCAACCTCCATCATTTTAGCTCAGACTTTCATTTTCTCTAAATTCAATCTTCTTAATCTAGTTCCTAATTATCTTGTTATTCTCCAAAATATATAAAAATATCTTCATGGTCTTCTTCCCTCCATTGCTCCTGCTATAAGGGAGGGGAAATTTTTCCCACCTACCATTCTAGGTTCTCGGCTAAGACCCCACCCTTACCCCTACCCCCCATCATAAAAGATTGACAGGAGAAAAGCAAGCAGTTTAGTTACATGTGTACCTTCTGTATACTTGGGAGATACCCAGTAAAACTGAGTAATGTGCCAGAATTAAATACCTCCAGCTAAAGACAAAAGAAAGATGCTTCACTTTGGAGATAAAGGGTGGGAAGGCTAGTTATGGGAAGTTTTCAAGTAAAGCACAGCAAGCATGGGTGTGGTTATTATGCAGATTTAAAGCCATGCCTTGTCTACTGATGAGAGGTCATAGAGATTTGGTCATCCCCCCCCCCCTTCTTGGCACAGAGAGGGAGACACCCTTACAAATACAGACTTCCCTTATAAATGTAAAAGTGTCTTACAAAAGGGTAACTTCTATGTGGTTTTCACATTCTTCTATGTCTGCAACCTCTCAAAAACAGCTCAATAAAATCAATATGTCAAAGAGGCATATTTGAAGTGGTTTATTTTGCTCCCCTTCATTCTCTTTTCACTCCTGAATTACCTCCCTTCCATAAAAGTAAACTCTATATCAAAAATATATCCCAGGCGCCGAGGTGGCTCAGTCATTTGAGCGTCTGATTTCAGCTCAGGTCTTGATCTCACAGTTCATGAGTTCCAGCCCCCTCACTGCTATCAGCACAGAGCCTGCTTCAGTTCTTCTGTTCCCCTCTTTCTGCCCCTCCCCCACTCATGCTCTCTCAAAGATGAAAAAACATTAAAAATATATATACATATATATTTATATATCCAATATTCTAAAAAGGATTTGAGCAATCTCATATGTATTTAAATTAACCCTACCCACCCCCACCCCTGCCTTTTCTCCACTGCTCAGATTCTCAGGAATCTGAGAAAAAAATGACCAGGTCACAGCAAAGAAGCCATCCCTCCTCTGCCCCTCCCCCACTACTATGGGTTTGAAGGGAAAGGTTTGCAATGCTCATGCTAAGAAGCCTGAGAGTATGTTAGGCTCCAAGGGAATAAACAAGGAAATTACAACAGAGTAAATTAGATACAGCTACTTAAATTCCACCAAAAGACAGCACTTGCTTATTAAGATCTGGACATGTAAGCCTCAGAAATTTTATCTTGGCCTGATTTGGAGAATTAATAAAACTATTTTAGTTCACTCTTTTTCTTCATCTAGCTATAACTATCCACAAACTGAGCCCACCCAGGGTGGCATTTCAAGAGGACCTAATCCTCCAATTTTAATCTCAGTAGGAGGCCTTGAGAATTTAATCACAGGAGTCCAGAATCCAACAGCACCTAAGAATTAGCTCTTTGAGTTTTCATAAAAAGAAATTCCTGGGACACAGGCGGAAACCAGACTTACTGAGCCTGGCATCTACTCCTCCTCACAAAGCTAGATGACCTACTGATAACCCTTCTCATAGCTCCCTATACAGGGATAGGGATAATAAAAATTATCAGGAATTATAAACTGATACAGCTGGAAAATTCCATAGAAGAAAAGACAAAGTCTAATTCTATATTCTTCTGCTTTTGAAGATTAAAAAAACATCAAATATAATGATTATGGCAAGAAAAACACAAGGTCCCACTGGACTCCTGGAGAGGTGCCATTTATTGAGCAGAGAAATGCATATAAAGATAAAAAACAGGAGAAGCCAAGAACCTCATAAGGAAAGGGATATGGAGGGTCCATAGGGGATGGTCTTGGAGAGAAGGGAAGTTGAAGTCATCAAGTTGGGGAGGCCGTGGAAGAGGAGATTTGGGGAAGAGGAAGAACATGCCTGGCACCTAGACAGAAAACATAGAAAAAGAATAAATAGGAAAAGTGGCTTCTGTGTAGTTTTGTATATCTATTTGTGATGTTAGTATATTTGTAAGAGAAATGAATGAAACTGCAAGTTGCTGATGGGTGAATAGAGGCTTTGCTGGGGCATCTGGTCACATTGGGTTATAGATCCCTTTTTTACTGAATACTTAAAAAAGTAACAATGGGGAGGCACCTGGGTGGCTCAGTCAGTTGAGAGTTGGACTCTTGATTTCAGCTCAGGTCATGGTCTTGCGGTTTGTGGGTTCGAGCCACACATCTGGCTCTGTGGCTGACAACATGGAACCTGGGATTCCTCTCTCTCCTCCTCTCTCTCTCTCTGCCCATCCCTGCTCTTGTGCACATGTGCTCTCTCTCAAAATAAATAAATGAAACTTAAAAAAAAAGTCAAAATGGATCAATTTTTCTCTCAAAATTCAGTGTCTTGGATTTCTCTGAGCACAAGAAACCATTTAATGAACCTTCTTTTCTATTTTGATGGCAGATTTTGTTCTTTTGGTGCAGTGGGAGGTGGGGAATAGGGGGTATGAGAAAAGAAAGTTGTGTTTCTCCTTCAACTAGCTTTTCTATGATGATCTGAGTCTGACAATATTTTCTTTTTTATTTTTTAATGTTTATTTACTTTTGAGAGAGAGAGACAGACAGAGTGTGAGTGGGGGAGGGGTAGAGAGAGAGGGAGACACAGAATCCCAAGCAGGCTCCAGGCTCTGAGCTGTCAGCACAGAGGCAGACTTGGGGCTTGAATCTATGAACCACGAGATTATGACCTGAGCTGAAGTCAAACGCTTAACTGACTCAGCCACCCAGGCGCCCCTATTAATTTTGAGAGAGAGAGAGAGACAGAGAGAGGGAGAGAGACAGAGTGTGAGTGGGGTGAGGGTAGAGGGAAAAGGAGACAAAGAATCTGAAGAAGGCTCCAGGCCCAATGCAGGACTCGAACTCACGAACCATGAGATCATGACCTGATCGGAAACAAGAGTCAGACATTTAATTGACTGAGCCACCCAGGTACCCCTCCTTTCATAAAACTATACACACATGTAATTAATCTGTACAACTAAATCCATATTTTCTGCTAAGCATTTTCAGGTTGTTATGAAATGAGAACTTTATACGACCTATAGGGTGCCTGGGTGGCTTAGTTCGTTAAGCATTCAGCTATTGATTTGGCTCAGGTCATGATCTCACAGTAGTGAGTTTAAGCCCTGTATTGGGCTTCACGCTGGGTGTGAAGCCTACTTAAAAATAAAAAGAGGAGAGAGTTAACTAAAGTTAAGAGGTTTAGAAACTTATCCAAAATTCATGAGCAAAATTTGGAGACAATGTTTTTGACTCCTAGATTGGAGTTTTTTCCATCACACCTGTGTGTTCCTCAAAGTGCGGACCATAGACAGCTACATCAGTGTCACCAGGGAGCCTATTAGAAATCTAGAACCTCAAGTCCTATGCCCGACCTCCTGAATCAGAATCTGCATTTTAACAAGATCCCCAGGTGAGTCATATGCTTTCTTCAGTTTGGAAAGCTGGCCTTTCCCCATATCACTCACTCTAACTGGGGGGGATTCATTTCTAGCTATAGCATTCTGTGGATATAAAATAGCTGAGAAAAGTTCTGTATGAAATTTGAAAAATTTATGTCGTTAAGACACCATATGGGATTAAAAAGTAAGCTACAAAGCAGTGTGTATGGAATAATTCAATTTTAAAATGAATTTTATATAAATAGGCATGTATATCCATACAGAAAATAAAGACTAGAAGGATTTAGAAGAAAATGTTCTCTCTGGTGATGGGATTATGGACAATTTTGTCTGTTACTTTTTGAGTTTTCTTGAGAAAACACCTATTCATTTTTGAAAGTTAGGTTTTCTTGATGATCTTCACTGAATCTGGTCACCCAAGTGGTAAGAAAAGTAATATACAAGAAACCATGAATTGGCATAACAGAGACTGGAATGTCACTGCTGAAATTTTCTGGGGTAGACACCAGGGCTCACACAATCATTCTAGTACATCAGGCGTTCCATTCCCTGCCAAGAAGGGGCTCCTTCTTCCAGCCCCCAGGGAGCAGCCATGTGTGGGTTTATAAGCACCGGCTCTTCTCCCCAACAGCGTGCATAATCAGGCATCTTGTTAGCCATAACTCATCTACACAGAGGGCCTGAAACATTCTGGGCACTTTAACAACAACAACAAATATTATACACAGAGAGAGGTAATATTTTATAAATAGAGACAAAATCCCCCAATAAACAGAAAAGAAACAGAACACAAACCACCCACATTGTTCAGCCATAGCACCGAGGACTCTAGATTGACTGATATCTTGTGTTTGTGGGAAGTGGGGAAGGTAGAAAGCATAAACAACAAAGACACCAGACAAAGTTCAGACCCTTAAGCAAAGATGTAGTTCTGCTTCTGACCAGCTGTTCAAGTTTGGGTGAGTACCTTAACTGCTCTTTTCCTCTATTTCATCCCATTGTCAGCTTCCCAATCCTTGGCTTTGTGAATTTCATGAGTGCTTTAAATGCACTAGTTTCCCTGTTGGGCTAGTCTAGGGAAAAACACGTCTGTGTGTCTTATCTACTCTCAGTTCTCTACTGCAACACTGTCATTTGTGACACCAGATGTGTGAATTTTTCACACATCAAGCAATTCTGCAACACTAGCTAGGTGTCTCATGATTTGAGATAGCATCAGATCCTACAGGTTAAGGGCCCAATCCAACAAGGAAGCCCTCCCCACCATCAGATGCCATTTGCAAGTTCTAGTTTGTCACTTCTACTCATTTAACTTATTTATTTGGGGGACAAGGGGTGGGGAAGGACAGAGGGAAAGAGAGACAGGCTCTGAAGCAGGCTCCTGGCTCACCATGGAGCCCCTCTCGAGGCTTAATCCCATGACCCTGGGATCATGACCTGAGCTGAAATCAAGAGCTTAACCGACCGAGCCACCCAGGAGTCCCTGTCACTTCTACTTCTGATTGACTTGCTATAAGTTGGTGGCTCCTACTATTTCCTCCTCAGGTTCCATTAATTTACTAGAGAGGCTCACAGGACTCAGGAACACATTTACTTACTAGATTACTAGTTTAGTATAAAAGGATGTAACTCAGGAATTATCATACAAGTATAATAGAATATAGCTCTATCAGCCAGATGGAAGTGTCCCATAGGGCCAAGTCTGTGGAAGAGATACAGGGCTTCCACACCCTCTCTGGGCAAAGCCCCTCTTCAAAACCTCCATGTGCTCCTCTACTTGGAAGTACATCAAATCTTGCTGTTGAGGAGTTTTTCTGAAATGTTCATCTCCTCTACTACCCCTCTGATTTACTTGGCCTTTCTGGCCAGCCCATCCTGAGCCTACATGAGGACCTCACTCTAAGTCACTCCATTGGCATAAACTTAGGTGTGATTGAAAGGTCTTGTAACCAATAACGGAAGATTCACTTTGGAAATTACAAGGGTTTAAGGAGCTTTGTGCTAGGAAACCAGGACAAGGACCACAATGAATTTCTTTTTTTCCCCACAGCTAGTTACCCAATATTTGACCCCCTAGATCAAATCTAGGTCCTTCTCCGAGCTAGACTGTGCCTTGCGATGCTTATGTCTGTTTCCCTCTCTCTTGCTGTTCTCTTTTGCTGTTCTTTCTATCTTTGGTTGTTCGCAATCTGTTCAGTTGGCCCTCAGTTCCTCTTCAGGAGGAAGTGTTCTATAAATAGGTATAATTTGGTGTGTTCTGTGGAGCAGGTGAGTTCAGGGTCTTCCTATATCACCATCTTGGACAAGAAACCCCAAAATGCTCATGCCTTTGAAATGTATTGTCCAGACCCCCTTGCCCACTGAATTCTGTTGGGTTCGGCAGGTGGGAAGCAACAAGAAACTAGACAGCAAGAGGAGACACAGGTAGAGGTGAGGGTATTTACTCTCTCACTCGTACTCCCTTCTGAATAGATACCTATGTTACCTCAAATAAACCTCAAAAGTGTACATGATGCCATCTTCACTGTGCAATGCCGAAGCCTGGAAAACATTGAGATTTGGGGAGGGTTTTGTGCTAATTATTAAGAATCAGTTTTGCTTATTTACCTTCTTCCCAAACATTGAGCATACAAACCTCAGAATTTTAGGATAGGGAGCAATTTGGGGATATGATTCAGCAGCCTAGTAGCTCCCAGATTGTGGGTGACAAGCCCCTGGTATTCACGGAACTGTGGAAGAAAACACCAAATGTGTGCAGTTGAATGTAGTGTTGTCTGCAGATGGAATGAATCACGTACCGCATACAAAAACTCCGTTATTTTCCAAGTATATGTAGATTGAATCACAACAAAATACAAAACCTTATAAAGGCATGACTGAATACACAGGGGCTTGTATATCATCACGTATCGAAAACTTTCTCAATATAATTCAAAGTATAGGCACTTTCATGGAGGACCATTCTTTTAATATCAAAATTCTGGTAAGAACTCATCTTGGTTCATTTTCAATGAATTCTCTCTCTCTCTCCTTTCTTTTTAAAATGCGTGTCAAACTGAGGGTTTTTCCCTCCTGTTTACTGCCTGAATTCTCTCTTTTTATTGTTTTGGTTTATCATTTTGAGTAAATTTTTTCCTTGGATCCATTCAACAAAATGAATTGAATTCCTCATATATATTCAGCTTTGACATAAACATTTGGATTCCTTCAAAAGGTGATAGGACAAATACCATCTAATGGAACTCTGTTCTAATGAGGAAGGCACTCATTACACGAATTATTACCCACATATGTGTTGAAATTACATTTGTGACAAATGCTATGGCTGAAAGTCATAGGGTCAGAGTGTGGATATATCAAAAGGTGTGGTCCAGTCTAAAGTGTTGGGGAAATCCTTCCCAAAGAAAAGGGATTTAGGTTGAGCCTTGTTAATACTCCTGAAGACAACCTTGCTACGCCTTGCTCTTGAATAAGTCAGTGAACACCACTCAGGACTTCACCACCAAGTCTACCTTTTATCTGGCATGATGGAAAATTTTCAGACACTCTCCAAGGTCTTACACCTAGGCAGGAAAGAACTATAAAATGAACGCCTTAAAACGGTCAGTATATTACTTTACACTCTTGTTTGCAAATGAGCATTCTACTTCTTGCCATGCATATATTTTTGCAGATGTTCATTTTAAGGCCCCTCATGCTTGATTGTAAGGGAGGACAGCTGAGTAGTTCTTACTATTGTGATTTGTAACGTTCTTCTTTACTATTGGAAGATTAACCTGGAGCACCTGGTATTTGTCCTATCACTTTTTGAAGGAATTTTGGTAAGAACTCATCATGGCTCATTTTCAGTGAATTCACTCTTTTTCTTTAAAAAGAATT
The DNA here is from genome assembly GCF_022079265.1 of Lynx rufus. Classification (NCBI taxonomy): domain Eukaryota; kingdom Metazoa; phylum Chordata; class Mammalia; order Carnivora; family Felidae; genus Lynx; species Lynx rufus. The sequence continues at coordinate 122,899,475 of NW_025814823.1, read as the reverse complement.
TTTTTTAACATTTATTCATTTTTGCGAGACAGAGATAGAGCATGAGTGGGTGAGGGGCAGAGAGAGAGGGAGACACAGAATGTGAAACCGGCTCCAGGCTCTGAGCTGTCAGCTCAGAGCCCGATGCGGGGCTCAAACCCTCAGACCGCAAGATCATGACCTGAGCTGAAATTGGACGTTAATCAACTAAGCCACCCAGGCACCCCTCTTTTTTTTTTTTTTTATGTGTGTCAAACTGAGGGTTTTTTCCTCCTTTTTACTGCCTGAATTCACTCTTTTTATTGTTTTGGTTTATCATTTTGAGTCAATTTTTTCTAGCATATGCTATAGATATTGTGATCTCTGAGGTCATCACAGACTAGGAGGAGGGGAGCTCTTATTCTATTAAATACAAAGTATCAAGGCTATGAGATTTGAACTTAACTCACTTTGCACCGTACTGGGAACAATTCTTGAAATCCTCTGTTACGGGAAAAGAACACTTTATGCGTATTGAATAAAATAAATCAATATTAGCAAGGACCTTGACAATATCATAATGAACCTGAGAGAATGCAATCACAGAAAGAGTAGGGAATTGATGAGAGAAGACTGAGCTGGGGGGCCGGGGATGGGGCGGAAATCTGGTAATTGTTGAGATGGCATTTTTTAATAAAGCAAAGTATGAGAATGGAGTGTTCAGGGTGGAACACTGAGGGAGACATGTGAAGGGGAGGAAACATTCTTCCTCTACCTTTCAAGGTCTTCCAGATGAATTATGGATTAAATTTACATTAGATACATTAACAGGAGAAAAAAAACAAAGTTTTATTACGTGTCATCAGATGCCCAATAATGGCATGAGAGCCAAAGAAATGATGAGGCAGGCAGTTTTTACACTTTTTAGACAAAGAGACAATACATTTGTGAGGAATTAACAAGGCAAAAAAAAAAAAAACAAAAAAACCCTTAATTTTGGGAGCTTCAGTTAGTAAGGAATTCTAAACAGAAATTGGGCTGGGGTTGTAAATTAGTACAAGTAACAAAGGTGGTTTATATAGCCTTCTCTGCTCTAAATTTCCCATTTTGGGGGATAAGATTGCCTCTTTACCTCCCAAGACTGGTTGAGGATGTTTCACATGGGAGATTTGTTTTCTGCTTTCAGCAGGACAGAGGAGGGTCAGAGTGTTTTTCTTGCAGTCTGTCTTGTAAGTAACCTTTATTTAAAATAGTATCCCCCCAAAAAAAATAAGTAAAAATAAAAATAAAATAATATCCCAAAGTGGCCCATCTTGGGCTGGCCTGCCTTTGGCCTTTATACCTGTTTCATTCTCAACCGAAATGGTTCTCAGCTACCTGCCATGCCGGTATAGGGGTTCTGGTACCAATTCCAATATGGGGAGGGGTTTTTTCCCTACACCACCACACAAAGCTCTAGACACAGGCTGGGTATCCTCTGTGGTAGAGGTGGAGCTCCTCCCTAAGGAGTGTGGTGGAGGCCTCCTCAGAACAAAGGAAGGCAACATGGCCCTATTGGTTCCTATACACATATGCACAGTTTTGACCTGACTCTGTAACTTGGACTGTGTCCAATCAGATTATGTGTCACCATATATGGGAGACAAAGAAGTAGAAATTGCCTAAAAGGCTACACCCCGCTGCACTCAGGGCTCAGTTTTTTGGGTCGGAACCCACTGAGCCCGCGCTGGCACGACAAATGAAGTTGCTTCCTAGACAGAGAAAGCCTCGATGTCCCTTTTCTCTGTGCGAGAATCCTGCTATACTAACAATTAACCTCAATTCTGGCACCATCTATCTAGAGATAGCTTCTCATCCTACAGGTGAAGAGCTCAGTCCTACAAAAGCACCCTCACACACATGCTTGAGATGCCAGTTGCAAGCCCCAGGCTGACACCTATGCTTCTGACCGACTGGCTATCGGTTCAAGGTCCCACAGCTCTCTTCCTGGGTTTGGTTAATTTGCTATAGCAGCTCACAGAATTCAAAAGTCCCACTTACCCACTAGATCACTGGTTTATCATGAAAGGATATTAACGCAGAAACAGCCAGATGGAAGAGATGTATAGGGGATGGATGGGGAAAGAGCATGGAGCTTCCATGCTCTCTTGAATGTGGCTTGCTCTGTGTATTTCCACGTGGTCACCAACCCAGAAACTCCACACCCTGTCCTTCTGGGTTTTTATGGAGGTTTCATTACACAGGTATGATTGATTATATCCCTGGCCGTTGGCAATTGAGCTCAATCTCCAGATCCTCTCTCATTCCTGGAGGTCAGAGAATAGGACTACAAGTTCCAACCCCAAATCACAAGCGTGGCTCCACCAGCAACCAGCCCCCACCCTTAGGCTCTTTCCAAGAGTTGTCTCATTAACATAACAAAAGATGCATTGCTCTCAGCATTTAGGAAATTCCAAGGGTGTGGGGAGCTGTGAGCCAGGAACCGTGGAGGAAGAACAAATGTATATTTTTCTTATAAATCACAACATCCCAGCTGGGAAGTATTTTAGATATTTGGTTGAAGATATTAAGGACTAATAATTTTGATCTCCCCCTTAACTCTAAGGAACACAGTGTCTAGCCTCTGCTCTTTCAGAGTGCCCGTCGTCCTTCTTTTAATTCCTCAAATCACACCACACGAAACACGAAAATACTCAGTGCATTTCCATGTCAAACAATGAAGCCCCAGCTTCTTCACTTATGAAATTAGGATAATACTAATACTGACTCTGTACAATTGCTAGGAAGTTTAAGGGAGGCTCTACATGGAACAGATTGAGCACGATGGCATTCACAGGGCAAAGATGAAAAGCTACTGTCATTATCAGCACTGCTATGGTGACACTTAGAAAAAAAGGCCATCTTCTCACTATGCTACAGTGTGGGGCATATAAAAGGTGCTCAAAATTTGTGCAATGAATAAAAACATTTTCAAAACTCTAGAATACTCAAGGTTTAGAATTCAGAATCACGAGGGATCTCCTTTAGGTTTTTGTTTGGCTTGTTGTTTCTTACTGCTCACACCAAAAATCCAGTTCAAGAACATAACTTGACTATGAAACTGAGGAAAAGGGAAAAATTCCTGATTTTATTCTAAACAACAGAAAGAATGTGTTTCTACTTAGGGGGAAAAAAATACCTTGACCACCAGCTTCTAAACACTGACTTCCTGAAATAAAGTGGAAAAATCCAAATCTAAATAATAATCTACAGCTTCTCCAAGAACCCGAGCTCAGGTCCATATCAAGGAATCCTCCAGGAGGGAGCAGTTTGCATCCACCAATGAAACTGGCTTCCCTCTGCAAACCCCCTTTTATAGGCAGAATTCCTTTTCCATTTCCTTGGGGTTTTATTTCACTTTGTGGGCTGCTTGCAAATTTCTGGTTTGGGAGAGGAATGGGGAGAGACAGGGCAGAATGCAGGATGGGTTCCTCCAAATGTCAGGCAGAGTAGTGCCAGGACAGCTGGGCCTGAAACCCTGTACCCAAGGAGGGGCACCTCCTGGAAGGAGGTGAGCACAGTTTCATCTGGTTTCTCTTAATGCTCGCAGCAAAGGGCCTGAGTTACTGCATACTTTCTCGATGTCTTACATAAAATCAGATTATTAACTGCAGAGACAGTCCACTGTTCTGTCCTTCTGGCTAGCGTTTTGTGTCACCATAACAACATCCATAAACAGAGAAGTAAATTAACCTCTAAAGAAGTCTGCTGACTTTATACTGTCCAAATGGCTCTTATGTTCCCTACTCAAACACACACACACAGTTGTTGTTGTGATTGTTGTTATCTCTGTGCACTATTTGACCCAATAACAACAAGGCCTAGGAACACAGCTTGGTTCTTGTCACCCTTTTCTTTAAAAAAAAAAAAAAAAAAAAAAAAAAAACCTTCAGTTACTTCCCATTGCCTACAGAATGACGTCTGATTCTTTTGCCTGGTGTTCAAAGTTCTTGATCTTTTTCAATGCCACATCTCCACCATTATTTATCAACAGGCCCCTTAAGTTGTTCATGGAGTTAGAGGTCCAATTTCTTTATCAGACTTTTTCTTGCCTGACCTTGGTATTTCTTTAAAAAAAATTTTTTTTTAATGTTTTTATTTATTTTTGAGACAGAGAGAGACAGAGCATGAGCAGGGGAGGGGCAGAGAGAGAGGGAGACGCAGAATCTGAAGCAGGCTCCAGGCTCTGAGCTGTCAGCACAGAACCCAATGCAGGGCTCAAACTCACACCCTGTGAGATCATGACCTGAGCCGAAGTCGGACGCTTAACTGACTGAGCCACCCAGGCGCCCCATGACCTTGGTATTTCTGTCCATGTTCCCAGCGATCATCTGAGCACAACCAAAATAGCGTTCAAGTGCACCCCCAAAACTGAATCCCAGACTTTCCCTCCTCTCTGTTTCTACTGCCACCAGCCAGGACTAAGCTATACCCAAGTCCATCCTGGGTGTCCCAACAAGAGTCTCTGGACTGGGTGTGGTGCTTCTACTCCTGTCCCACACGCTCTGTTTATGACACGGCAATCAGAATGATCTTTTAAAAATATAAATCACATTAGTTCATTCCCTGGCTTGAAACTCTCCTGTGATTTTTCAAGCATATGGATTTGGTCCAAAGGCTTCGCGCTGCCTGCTGGGTCCTGCGTGACCTGGCCTGTGCTCATCCATCTGACTTCATTTTATACCATTCTATGCCTTGGCCCTTACTCTCTTGAATCCCTGACCTTATTTCCATTCTGTGAACATGCTAAACTCTTCCTGCTTCTGGCCTTTGCATTTTCCCTTACTCTGGAAGTTTCCTCTGATTGTTTTGGAGCTGATGCCTTCATCATTTAGGTCTCAGCTTTAATGTTTTCTTCTTAGAGAATTTCTTAACCACCCCTGTCTGCAGTTACCCCATGCTGTCTCAGCACCCTAACCCAATTGTCCTGGTTTGTTTTCTTGACTGCATTTAACAGACTCCGATGGTATCTTGCTTATCTAATTGATAACTCACTGTCCGTGTCTCTCCATTAGAGCGTGAGTTGAGGAGGGACTATTTCTGTTTGCTTGCCACAGACTCCCTAGCACCTAGTAAAGTGTCAAATAAAAGGCTGTCAATAAATATATTTTGGGGGATGCCTGGGCGGCTCAGTTAGTTAAACATCCAACTTCAGCTCAAGCTATGACCTCACAGTTCGTAAATTTGAGCCCTACATCAGGTTCTGCGCTGACAATGCCGAGTCTGCTTGGGATTCTCTCTCTGCCTGTCTTTCTGTCCCTCCCCAACTTGTGCTCTCTTTCTAATAAATGAATAAACTTAGAAAAGTAAAATAAATTTATTAATACACACACATATAGAATGAATAAACATCATTTTTCAGGAACTGTTCATATGCACCCTTTATTCATGAGGCCTTTATTACCCATTACTAGAAACTTCCTCCCCCTCCCACACATCTCCTACACAGCACTGATAATTTCTTTTCATTTATATGTGTGATTTGCATAGCTGCTATATCTATTAAACTCTAGGTTCTTAAGGATCAGCTGGTTCATTTTCATAACTTCCCAAACATATCCTTCTGTATCAGAGGTGCTTGATGAAAGAATTAAGTGTTTTGCTTCCTACGGCTGCAGTGAACCTCAGACATAGGCCTGGACCTACAGCTGGCCCTCTGGTAGATGTTGAGGCAGACATTATTTATTTCTTGGTTACTAATTTTAGCAGACACTTTCGGTGGCTTGCATCCCATTCTTCGGCCCACATCTGACGTGTGAGCTGTTAAGCACATGAGCATAGGTCTTTGCAAGCTGAAGCATTATAGCCAATGTCTCCTGGTGGGTACCACATGTAAAATTTTCTTCAAAGTCCAGCAGGCAAGCAACGCCACACACACAAGCACCCTTTGGAGCTGCCAGGGACCCTCTCCCTTCCAGCTAGAGGTAATCCTCAGACAGTAGAGACAGAAATTAGGAGTAGGTGCCTCATTTTCCTTTTTTTCAGAGGGGTCATTTTGGGAAACATTCCAGAAAGTTTTCAGATGTCCTGACAGAACTGAGCTTCTATCAATAATGGCAGTAGCCTCCATAATACACGTTTTTACTAGATTTTTATCCTCTTCTATGTCAATTGCCCCTTTTTCCTCACTCCTACTTCCTGAAATCACCTTCTAAAAAACCTTTTTTTTAACATTTATTTATTTTTGAGAGAGAGAAAGAGACAGAGTGACAGCTGGGGGAGGGGCAGAGAGACAGAGAGAGAGACAACAGAATCCAAAGCAGGCTCTGATGCCAGGCTCAAACTCATGAACCGCGAGATCATGACCTGAGCCAAAGTCGGCCACTTAACTGACTGAGCCACCCAGGTGCCCCTGAAATCACCTTCTAAATAAGCTGTTGGTGCGTTCTTGTCACAGGCGCTGCTTCAGAGGAATCCAAAATAAAACATTTTCTTTTAAGAACTTAGTTTGCTTTCAACAAATGGTGTCACTAAACCTGGATATCCACATGCAAAAAAATGAAGTTGGATCATTACCTTATACCATATACAAAAATCAATTCAAAATGGATCAAAGACCTAAACATAAGAGCTACAACCATAAAACTCTTAAAACACAGGCAAAACTCTTCATGACATTGTTTCTGGCAATGATTTCTTGGATGTGACACTAAAAGCACAAGCAATGAAAGAAAAAAAAATAAATTGGACTATATTAAAATTTAAAACTTACTTTTTTATTTTTTTAATTACAGTATAGTTAACATGCTGTGTTATATTAGTTTCAAGTGTACAATATGGTGATTTGAGGAATCTATACATTACCCAGTGCTCATCATGACCAATATAAGCTTAATCTCCTTCGCTTGTTTTCACCCACCCCCCACCCACCTCCCCTCTGGTAACAGTTTGTTCTCTATAGCTAAGAGTCTATTTTTTTTGTCTCTTTTTATCTTTGTTCATTTGTTTTCTTGAATTCCACACATGAGTGAAATCATATGTTATTTGCCTTTCTCTGACTTATTTTGCTTAACATTATACTCTCTAGTTCCATCCATGTTGTTGCAAATATCAAGATCCCATTCTTTTTTAAGGCTGAGTAATATTCCATTGAATATATATATATATATATATATATATATATATATATATCACATCACATCTTTATCCATTCATCTATTGATGGTCACTGGGTGCTCCCGTAACTATTGTAAATAATGCTGCAGTAAACACAGGGGTGCATATGTATTTTTCAGCTAGTGTTTTCATATTCTTTGGATGAATACCAGTAGCAGAATTACTGGATCATATAGCACTTGGCAGGGAGCCCACTGCTGTGCTTGAACGCATGGCCCTGAGATCAAGACCTGAGCTGAGATCAAGACTTGGATGCTTAACTGACTGAGCCACCAGGTGACCCACAACTCTATTTTTAATTTCAAAATTTAAAACTTCTGTGTGTTAAAGGACTCTATCAACAGAGTAAAAAGGCAATCTATGGAATGGGAGAAAATATTTGCAAATCATATGTCAGATAAGGTGTTAATATCCAGAATGTAAAGAATTCCTACAACTCAACAACAAAAACCAAACAGCACAATTCAAAATGGGTGAAGGAAAAAACATACAAACAAACAAACAAAAAATGAATATGGGTAAGGGACTTAAATAGACGTTTCTCCAAAGAAGATATAGAGATGACCAAGAAGACCATGAAAACATCATTAATCATTAGGGAAATGCAGATCAAAACCATAAAGCGATATTCTTTCATACCTGTTAGGATGGCTATTATGAAAAAAAAAGTAATAACTCTTAGCAGATATGTAGAGAAATTGGAACCCTTTTGCATTGCTAGTGAGAATGTAAAATGGTACAGCCTCCCTGTAAAACAGTATGGCAGTTCCTCAGAAAACTAAACATAGAATTATCATACACTCCAGCAATTCCATTTCTGGGTATCTACACCAAAGAATTAAAAGCAGGATCTCAAACAGATATTTGAATACCCATATTCATAGCAGCACTATTCACAGTAGCCAAAAGATGGAAGCAACTCAAATATCTCTTGACAGATGAATGGATAAACAAAACGTGGTCTCTACACACAAGGGAATAGTATCCAACCTTAAAAAGGAGAAAAAGTCTGATACATGCCATAACATGAATGAACCTTGAAGACAGCATGCTAAGTGAAATAAGCCAGTCACAAGAGAACAAACATTGTATGATTCCACTTACATCATGTACCTAAAATAGTCAAATTCACAGAGGAAAAGTCAGATGGTTGTTGCAGGGATGAGAGGGGGGCAGGGGAATGGGGAACTATTGTTCAATGAGTACAGAGAGTCAGTTTTGGAAGATAAAGAAAGTTCTGAGGATGAATGGTCATGACGGTTGTAAGACCAGATTAGTGAATGTGTTAATGGTACTAAACTCTGCAGTTAAAAATGGTTAAGTGGTAAAAACAAAACAAACCCTCCTTTGCTGCAAATCTATAGTAACAGAGAGTGGGTTAGCGGTTGCCTGAGACTGGAGGGCATTGGGGAAAATGGGGAGTAAATGCTAATGGGTGAAACATGTCTTTCTGGGGTTGATGAAAATGTTCTAACATTTTTTGTGGTGACAGTTGTACTACTCTGAGAAATACTAAAAACCTTAGAAGTGTATACTCTAAATTGGTAGTTTATATGGTATATGAATTATACCTCAGTAGGTGGTTATATTTAAAAAAGAAAAACAAAAGCAAGAAAGAAACTTCCTTTGCCATTTTGACAATCCTTTTACTTAGGTGACTAATCAATAATATTGACTCTGCATGCCATTCCTTCTTGTATCCCAAAATTCAAATTCTTTTCTTCTTCTGCATCAAAATTATCCTCTGCTCCATATTTCTCAACTTTCTATCTAAAAAATCCCCCTAATATGATACATATCTGTTTTTTAAAAAGGTCTAATGAGTACCTATAAATAAATACATTTGATAAACAGCTGCTGATTGAAACGTTCCAAAGATTAAATGATTGTGGAAAGTCCAGGAAACCCGGCAGACCAAGGCGGATAGATTTAGATAGGTGTCACAGCAAGGCCACTAAAAGCTGCTCATTTTTTTTTTAATTTTTTTTTCAACGTTTCTTCATTTTTGGGACAGAGAGAGACAGAGCATGAACGGGGGAGGGGCAGAGAGAGAGGGAGACACAGAATCGGAAACAGGCTCCAGGCTCTGAGCCATCAGCCCAGAGCCTAACGCGGGGCTCGAACTCCCAGACCGCGAGATCATGACCTGGCTGAAGTCGGACGCTTAACCGACTGCGCCACCCAGGCGCCCCAAAAGCTGCTCATTTTTAAAAAGCAGGGAGGGGGAGAGCCTGGGTGGCTCAGTCGGTTAAGCATCTGACTTCAGCTCAGGTCATGATCTCACGGTTCATGAGTGTGAGCCCCACATCCGTCTCTGTGCTAACAGTGCAGAGCCAGCTTGGGATTCTCTCTCTTTCTCCCTCTAACTCTACTCCTCTCCCACTCATGCTTTCTCTCTCTCTCAGAATAAAGAAACTAAAAAAAAAAAAAAAAAAGCTGCTCATAATCTCTCATCTTTTTGCTGCCAAAAGGAATAGAAACTATCAGTCACAGAGCTAAACTTTCACTTTCCAGAAAAGAAAAAGAGAAAATGGAGCAGAATTTCCCAGCAGACTGAGCCACTGGACTCAGTATCACAGCAGTGTTTCAGATTGGTTTTGGTACCTCAAAAGAAAAAAATCCAGGGATTCGTTGAAAAGCTCAAGATTAGAAAGGGCAACCTGGGTTCTAGAGGAGCTTTGTTCCATGTCAAAGAGAAACAAAGCTAGACACTGGTGGAAGGGGTGTGGACAGCTTTTAATTATGATAGCCTATTGCAGTAGGAATGTCCAGCATGACCTGAACTCAATTTTGATTTGTACAGGAGTGACTGGGTGTTTTAAAAGGAGAATGAGAGAACAGGGAGGGGGGTGAGCAGTGGCTCAGCAGAGTCAGGGAAGTGAAAAATCACAAAAACAAGGAAGGGAGAGTTGGTCCATGTGAAATCCATCTGCTTTGGTAAGCAGCACTTAGGGAAGTTAGGCTCCTCCTCTGCCACAGAGGCTGGGGGACAGGGGTACGGTCTTCAGGTGCTGACTGGAACACATTAAATTCTTTTGGCAACCTTGAGTTTTCTCAGACAGGCACTTTAAGGGGGCCGGGGTCATCCTAGGGATGCAGTCTTGAAGCTGTTGAAACTATGTTAGTGTTTTGTTCAAGTCTTTATAGACTTAGGTTGAGGTCCAGTCCCAATGAAAACTCAGAGGAGTATGACTAGGGTTTAGTGAGGGAGAGGATTATTATCATCTATCACTTACCAGGTGTGAGGTTCTGGGTGATTCACTTAGTATCTCTGACCCCGAGTTTCTAAGATCAAAATCAAATTCTTCCAAGCCCAGTACCTTTACCAATACTCCACCTCTGTCAAAGATACCTATTGTATTGAAAGGCAAGGGACTTGGGTTTGAGTCTCATTTCAGTCCTTACTAAGTATGGGACCTTGAACAAGTCAGGTTGTAGCAGAGCCTTTTGCAATGACAACACATGATCTTTACAAAGTTTGGAATGTAGAAGTCCTGCCTCATTATATTTCCTTGACTATTTCAAAGGTGGATATAATCCTAAGTGGGACTTTCACTATTTTGACTGGTAAAATGAAACAAAAAATGTTTAGTGGCATAAGAAAGCAGTCATTTATTTATTTTAAGTTTAATTCATTTTTTGAGAGAGAAGGAGAGAGGATGGGGAAGGGGCAGAGAGACGGGGAGAGAGAGAGAATCCCAAGCAGACTCCACACTGCCAGCACAGAGCCCAACACAGGGCTTGAACTCAAGAAATACGAGATCATGACCTGAGCCGAAATCAAGAGTCAGACACTTACCCGACTGAGCTACCCAGGCACCCTGGTAAAATGAAAATTTCAAAAGAACACAAATGTCCTTCAGTAGAAGACTGGTTAAGTAAACATCACATTCATACAATGGAATCCTAAGCCAAAATGTTAAAATAGATCTTTACAATAGAATAAAGACCAAGAATCATAAAGTGGAAAAAATCAAATTATAGAACAGGATTGTTATTAGACCTCATTTTCATTTCTACTAGATAAAGCACACAAATAGGTAGTATATGAACATGAACATGTACATGTTTATAAAAGCTTGGTAGAGTACACACCACACACTGATATTCCTTGACTGTGTTTCTGTTATGTGTGTGCATGTGGGTGTTGGGAGGAAGCGTTCATGTCAACAAGATGATAATCCATTAGCTGAGGATATCACTTTTCCCCTTGTAGAACAGGTAGTTTGTACGAGCCTACTGTGCTAAGCATTTTACATTCAGAAATTCATGTAATCATCCAGATAATCAGAGAGGTCAATGATATTATCATTATCATTATTATTATTATTACCATTACTATTATTACTTCTGTTTTACCAATAAAAAAGTAAGACACAGAAATGTTAAGTAACTTGCTCAGCTAATTACTTTTCAAATACAAATGAAAAATACTTACCAGCAGAGTAATCTCTAATTCCAAGATGGTTGTTGTCTCTTCATCACAAAGATACTACGCATAGATTTTCCCATTTTTTATTTAACATGGCAAAATATCTTCCACTTAGGAGTATATATGGTTAAAGAAATATTTGTCTGTGTTATATTGATATCATCAGCAATATTTGTTCTTATCAATATGTAATTAAAAATCTTCAAACTGTCCCTTTGTGGGGTGCTTGGCTGACTCCATTGGTAAAGCATGCAGTTTTTGATCTGGGCGTCATGAGTTTGAGGCCGATGTTGGGCATAGAGTTTATTTAAAAAATAAATCTTCACACTTGCTGGGGTGAGCACTGGGTGTTATACATAGGGGATGAATCACTGGAATCTACTCCTGAAATCATGATTGCACTACATGCTAGCTAACTTGGATGTAAATTAAAAAATAAATTAAAAAAAAATAAGTCTATCCCTTTATTTTCCCTACCTCTATAAATAGGCCAACTATCAAATGAGGGGCAAAATCACAGTACCCAAAGGTAAAAAACCTGTCACACCCTGTTTGTGTCTACTTACTGACCCTGCCTCTCATAATCTGAGGAAGAGTGAACATCTGTAGATAAATCCCTGTAGTTAGATCCATAAAGCAAAGAACTCACTGCCTGAGAGTAAACATGGGAATGAAAAAGATGGAAAGGTTTTCAACCAGTTAAAGACGGAAAGAGTAATTTAATTGGAACACAATTTGCTAGTTTTCCAGCATGTTCTAAATAAAAATAGTTTTGGAAGATGATGGGAAAATGTCAGTTCTGGACTAGAGCGACCTACTTTCTTGGCAAAGAGCATGGAGGTGGGGTTAAGCAATGGAGAAGAAAGTGGGAGGTGGGGAATCAAGCAAAACACCCCCCCCCCCAACACACACACACAGACTCAGTGTTTAGCTATTATATGAAATGAACAAGGAAGTCCACATTCTTGCCCAGAATTGCTTACTGGTGACTGCTGCCTCTTTGAAATTCCCATTTCCCCCATCTGTGAAGTCACATCCTTCCTATTTTATTTCCCACAGGAAACAATTGCCAAGTATGGATTCTTTGTTGAGGCTTTGAACATGAAGGATTTATAAATAAAAGACATGATCAAGGCAAAGAAATACCCTGGGACCGGTGATGCAGGTAAACTATTTCTCTCCCCTCCTTTCCTTTCTCTGATTCATATGAACCTTGGCCTCTTGCTTCTCCTCCTTTCCTGGTCCCATTGCATCTGAAGCCACTCAAAACCCATTTCATAGGCACAGTCCCTATTTTGTGTTTAATTGGACATGCTTACAAACATGTCAAAATGACAGAAACTATTTTTGTTAGATTCACTTTGGTGTAGAAGGGGTGGGAGAAGTGGCACAATTCATAACAAGAGAGGACAGAGTTCCACACTTGTCAGGGGCAGAGACTGCTCACCTGTCACCAGACCCATCAACTCTTCCTCCTGGGCTCACAGCCACAATGCATGTCTCAGATTGCCCAGCAGTCAGAGGCAGTTCATACAAATCTCCTGGCTCTTGTCCTCCATATGCTCATTCTTCCCAAGCTGATGTGAAAAAGGACAGAAATCTGAGAAGCTATGTGTTGAAGGAAGCAGAGCCATGGAAAGGAAGGAGTGGAGACACCTGCATCGCCCTGTGGAGGAGAGACGCTCACCTTTCCAGAACACCTATTATGGGTTTGATAGGGGAAAGAAATAAACTCTTGTAAGTGAGCCATTATGCATTTTGACGTTGGTTTGTTGCAGCAGTATTTTCACCTAACAGATACAAGTTTTCTTTGGCCAGAAGAGAGACTGGAATGAAGAGGCCATGGCTCAGAATTTTATCAGGTTATTAGAAAAGGCTACAGTGCAAACCTCCATGATCATCCATTTTGGTTGAGAAAGAAGTGACTCCAAGATAACGACTGAAGGCCCAAGAAATCAGATCAAAAGAACAAAAGAACTCCAGAGTTCTTTTTAAAAAATGTTTTTAAATGTTTATTTTTGAGAGAGAGAGAAAGACAGACTGTAAGCAGGGGAGGGGCAGGGAGCGAGGGAGACACAGAATCTGAAGCAGGCTCCAGGCTCTGAGCTGTCAGCACAGAGCCCAATGTGGGTCTTGAACTTGTGAACCATAAGATCATGACCTGAGCTGAAGTTGGATGCTTAACCAACTGAGCCACCCGGGTGCCCCAAGACCTAAAGAGTTCTGCATAACGAGCAAGAAGGTTTTTAAAAGTTTTCTAGGGCAATCCATGAGTGGTCAAGAGGCTCTAAAGTGCACGTTTTGGGGTTGAATTTCTACTTTGGAGAGATGAAAGGAAATATTAAAGAGACAATGAAATGGAAAAACAAAACAGTATCAGTGAGAGGACCCTCTAAGAAACTGGCTAGTGGCAAATTGTTCAGTAGTCTGGCTGGCAGGAGGATTTTAAGAACATGAAAGCCTTACATTAAATTTTATATCATTTGCTTTGTTGTGATGTGACATAACTGTCTTCGACGAATGTCATACATTTCCTTGTATTGGGATATTTTAAGGAAATCGAGGAAAATATGTTGCAGGTCACATCCAGCCTTCCAGAGAATAGGGCAGATAGATAAGAGTGGCAATAATTGCATATCAAAAGTCAGCAGTGTGAGAAAAAAATGAATAGGAGAAAAATGTAAGCCTCCTGGAATTCTTGGGGATAATGGTGGGATGCTGGATTTTCTACTACGTGTGGGTACGTAGTGATGTAAACTATTTTTACACACTGGCTCTGAGGTTGGACTGTTTATGACTTACACCAGTTGTGTGTGACTTTGGACAAGTGAGTGTATTTCTCTGGGCCTCATTTCTGAACCCTGTAAAGAGAGGATAATACCAGAACCTATCTCCTAGTGATGTTATGAGGGTTAAATTAATTAAATGATGTTAAGATAAATGAATATAGTATCTGGACTGTCATAAACCTTCAACAGATTTTATCTTATGTACTTATCATTATTATGACTATTCCATGTGGAAGATAATGTGGCAAAGTCAGGAACCTGTGAAGACTAAGCTTTTAGAACATGTAGTTTTATGAGATGATTTATGATGAGGTGACATTTATATGCAACAATGATAAGTGAATGTAAAATTAGCTGAGAGGGCAAAAACGTCTGCCTAAAGAAACATTATTAAAATGAGGTTATTTCCTGCCAACATGGCTAAAATTAAAAGGATTAATCATTCTCGAATTGAAACTGGAATTCTTATATACTGCCAGTAGGACCAAAAATGGGTGCAGCCACTTTGGAAAACTGTTTAGCATTATCCATTAATATTAAACACACACAAACCTATGGCCCAGCAGTTTCATTCCTAGATGTATGCTCAACAGAAATATAAGTATTTGCTCACGAAAAAGTCTTTAGAAGGATATTTATCCCACCATTATTCTTGATGTCTTCAAACTGGATACAAGTCCAATGTCCACCAACAGAACAGATAAACTCACACCATGGAATACCACACAGCAATAATAATAACAAGTGAAATCGTGCCACATACAAAAATATAAGCAAATCTTACCAAATTCAGGCTGAGGGAAAAAAGCCTGACACAAAGGATTAGATACCACAGGGTTTGTTTATATGCAATGAATTTATAGAATTACAGATATATAGTATCTGGTATACCAGATATTATGTGATATGGTATGATATGGTATAATATTTGGTATACCAGATATATGATATATAATGGTGCTATGTGACAGGGTAGCCAGAATCTTGGAAAGGCAGGAATAGTGATGTTCTAGCTTTTTACCTGGGAAGTGGTCGCACAGGTCTGCTTACTTTGCCATAATTCTGCAAATTGTACACTTAGGATTTGTGCCCTGTTATACTTCAGGAAGAAGTTCTTTTAAAAGAAGACCCTTGATGGTGAAGGTTGGATTCAGTGTTAGTCCTGATTGGATCCAAGATGGTACTTGTCCTCTGTTCCCAGGATCACAAACTTTCAGTCTCCATCATTGTTCAGCGATGAAACTAAAGCTGGAGATGTAAGCGCCAGAATTGCAACATGGGGCTCCCAGCTGCCTCTGACGAGAGTCACGTGATGAGAAACCTACAAAAATTGTCTCAGGAAATAACGTAAAGTTGCCTCCTAAGAAGTCTATGGGATGCTCTTCTGCTTGAGATAACAAACATAATGTGTTGTTTGCAAGAGACAATAATAATAATTTGCGGCTCGTAGTAGTCACAGGATGTAGAACTTCCTTTGTGTGCTGGACACGACCCTGATAATACATTCTGCCAGGAATGTTTTACGTTCCAGGCTCCTGCAGCAAAACGATCACGTCACTACAATCACTCTGAAACTAGACAGGGAGTTGCCACAAGGGACACGATGATCAAGAAAGGACTTACGGCTGACCTAGTCCCTAATCAACCACTATGATCTAAGACCCTGAGACCTTTACCCTGAGTTTTCACTTTTTAAAAACCCCTGCTTGTAAGCCCTCAGGGAGTTTGGGATTTTGAACTTTAGCTCCCCTTTCTCCTGGGTGCTGCCACACCAATAAACAGCCTATCTTTCTTCACTGTAAAAGTTGGATATTAGTTTTTATTGGCTTGCTGCACATTGTGTGGATGAACTCTTGTTTGGTTTGGTTACAAAACCATAGGAAAGACTCGAGACTTACCACGAAGTCACCTAAAACCGAGGAACTAAAAGAACTCAGCAAGCAAACCACATTCTGGTCAGTTACACACAAGTTAATAATTCCATTCAAAACTGCTTCCAAACTTAGAAAAATGAAGAAAGACCTTCTATTTCCACTAAACTATTTGTCTTAGCATTTCCATTGCTCTGCACAGCAGGAATTTTTTTTCTTTTTAAAAATGAAATTAGCCAATGTATTTATTTATTTATTTTAAATCTCAGCTATCCTTTATTATTATTATTATTATTATTATTATTATTATTATTATTATTTGAGACAGAGAGCTTAAGTGGAGGAGGGGCAGAGAGAGAGGGAGACAGAAGATCTGAAGCACGCTCTGCTCTGACAGCAGCGAGCCCGATGCAGGGCTCAAAGTCATGAGCCATGAGATAATGATCTGAGCTGAAGTCGGATGCTCAACTGACTGAGTCACCCAGGTGTCCCCAAAATTAGCTATTTTAGATTCAGTGTTGAAATTAAGTTTACTAGGATTCTTGCAAAAAATATAGTCATCTGTGAGTCTTTCTGTAGAAAAGATTCAAGTTCAGTCACCCAGCCATTTCTACATTTGGTGATGCCCTTTTGCCCCCCAAAATAATTCACCATAAATTTAATAATCAGAATTCCCAGCAATAGAAAACCTTATCTTTATCCCTATTTACACTTGGGGTTCCTTATTTTGTGTTTGTTTCTTTCATTTGTGTCTCACTCTTGAGACTATAGGCTTCATATTCCAAGTCAACATGTTGTCAACACTTTTAGGGAAGCTGCAATAAATAAAATCTTATGTGGGTCCTTGATACACCAAGTATATAAAAGCAAAGCTATGGTGCAAGCTTGCCTTCACGTGATCTCTGTATAGTTCTAAGGGTCCTCACAGAAGAATATGAAAAGCGTGTGACCACCTAGATAAGTATTTATGTAACTCTGTGTCCTGGGTAGAACTACTCATATATTCAGCTAGCAGGAAAGTTTCTGGATCCTTTGGCAGACGTGCAAATAAGCAACAGCAAGGAACAGTGGAACTGGACCACTGTGAAACCACCATCAGCATCCTCAGTAGTTCTTCCAACACTCTTCTTTTGTGTGGTCTCTCCCTTCACATCCTTCAGCAATTTATTCAGGACTGTGAGGCTGTCAAGTAGAATAGTAGAAAGAGATCCTATTTATTGAGCAGTTACTCTGTGCTTGTGCTGTTCTTTTTTTTTTTTTTTTTACATTTTATTTATTTTTGAAAGAGAGAGAGAGAGAGACAGAGTACAAGTGGGGGAGAGGCAGAAAGAGAGGGAGACACAGAATCCAAATCAGGCTCCAGGCTCTGAGCTGTCAGCACAGAGCCTGGTGTAAGGCTCGAACTCACAAACCGTGAGATCATGACCTGAGCTAAAGTCGGTTGCTCAACTGACTGAGCCACCCAGGCACCCCCTGTGCTTGTGCTGTTCTAAGGACTTTATGGACATTATTTTATGCAATCCTACTTACTACCATTTTGTAGCTGAAGAAAGTAGAGGGAGGGGAGAAGAGATTAAAAACTGGACACAAATCAAACATTTGCTAAATTCGGGTTTGAATACAAATCATTGGTTCACTTATTGATTCAACAAATCTGGGTTGTTTTTCTTTTGTTTGTTTTGTCTTGTTTTGTTGTTTTGAGCACCTACCTTTTTAGATCTGCCTCCTATTTATACCTAAACAACCTTAATACACCACTGACAAATAAGTGCCTTGTGTCAATCTATCTTGGCAAAATACTTCACTGTACCTCTATATTCATTCATTCTTTTTTTTTTTTTTTTGCTTATCACTAGGAAGAAGTCTTTTAGCTTACTATTAAAAAATATTACTAATATTTATGAGAGACACACTCAATGTGAGTCATAGAAAGATATGTTTACCTTGTATGCCCTGAATCCTGATTCCATTCTTGAGAAGGTCTATAAAGGAGCTAGTACCATTCTCCCAGGATAGAGCAGAAATGATAATCACCCTGACCATGGCCTTGACTATTAAACTTGATGAAGCAGAGACTGGGCACTGGATAGAACATGTAAGAGAAGTTAAACACATTGGACTCCCAGACATCCATCTGTGGTTCACTCTATGGGAGTGAAAGAGTGATTCAGAGAGAAGCAACAAGACTGTTTTCCATCCGTCTTATTATCTACATTCCATGTGTGCTTATCATCAGCTTATTGTCCAGATGTTTCTTTTCTGATCTCAGACTGTACTTACATTCCTGTTCAGGGTGCCCTTTATTCTGAAAGTCTCCAAGGCCTTTTCCCTGGAATCAGGTTTTTTTCAGATGGAAAAAAAGAAAAAGACAGTATAAAAAGAAGAGGTTCTATCATCCAACTCTGCAAGAAACTATTTAGAACCCTCTTCCAAACGATGGTTTCTTTCTTTGTTGAGTCATATATTAAGTTAATTAAGAGGTATGATGTTTCTTTTATTTTGTTTGTTGACTTGGAGAATTCAAAGACATACACAGACTTGACTCAGATTTGAGTTTGGGACATATACTATATTGCATCGTAAAATTAGCCCAGGAAGGTGTTTCATGGCTACTGAAAACTATGCCAGAATGGAGATGTGGATAGGGAGATTGGCTTCTCCAGGAAATATAGCTCTAGTCTCAAGGGAAATAGGTGACTTCTGAGAGCTGAGAACATGTAAGAGAGTTACATTAGTTCTCAGTAAACTTCTAATTCTACCCAAGGACATCAATGGTTACGTGTGACTCTGTTCCTCCTTGTGATTCATATAAAGTGTGCAGTGTAAAATGCATGCATTTTCTGCTTTTTGGGATGTGATATTTTATTTGCAAGAAGCTATTCAACAGCTATTCAACATGGTGAGGCATTTACTGAGAATCACTATCAGTGATAATGTACTTTGTAGAACATCACTACGAAAGGCAGGCAGAATGACCTCGCTGTAAAGGTGGCTATGTCTAACTAGTCTAACTATACTCTCCTGTGTAAATTCATTCATTCATCACTTAATAAATGCAACATTTATTGGATCCCTACACATGTGTCTGGCACTTTTTAAGGCACTGGGGCTGTAGTAACAAAAAAAAAATAGGCAAGATCTGTACGTCCTGAGGGAGATACACATAGAATAAGTAAATACATTTAAATTTCATGAGAAAGGCTCTTAGTACTGTGCAGTAAAATAAACACAGGAATAGGGGTAGGGAATGAGTGAAGAGGGAAAGGTATAATTTTAAATGGGAAGGTCAGAGAAGGCCTCCCTAAGGAAGTGATCATATTAGTCAGGGTTTACCAGGGAAACAGAACCGAGAAGAGATAGCTGATAGATAGATAGATGATAGATAGATAGATAGATAGATAGATAGGGATTTATTATGAGAGTTTGTTTCACGCCATTCTGGAGGTGAACAAGTCTCACAATCTGCTGCCTGCAAGCTGGAGGTCCAGGAAAGCTGGTGGTATGCTTCCGATCCAAGCTTGAAGGCCTTACAACCGGGGAACTCAGTGGTGTGGCTCCTGATCTGAGTCCAAAGGCCTGAGAGGCATGAGTGTCTATGTCCAAGGGCAAGGAAAGATAGATGTTCCAGGTCAAGCATCAAATTTACTCTTCCTCTACCTTTTATTTTATCCAGACCCTTAATGGATGGATTTGGCTCACTCACATTTATTTGGTCTAGTGATTGAAATCTTGCCTAAAAACAGGCTCACAGACACACCCAGAAATAATGTATTAGCAGCCATCTAGGCATCCCTTAGCCCAGTGAAATGGACCTGGAAAATTAACCATTACAACTATATTTGAAAAGGCTTGAATTCAAATGCAAAGAAGTTGAGGTAGGAAGCCAGGAATACAACTATGAAAAGAATGCTTTACGGTGAATGTCCAGTTCAACTGTCCTGAGATAGCAGAGAGTGCTTGATGCTTTGGAACAGCAGCAAGGAGGCCAGCTGGGATAGAACAGAGTGAGCGAGTGGGAGAGTTGTAAGAAATAAGGTCAAAAAGTCATAAGGGGAGAGGGGAAGAAAAGTAATAGGGGCCATACCATTTACTGATACTTGGAGCAGAAATAGATTCAAATAATCAGAACTCAGCAGTGGACGTATCCAAGACTACCATCAGTTAGGAACATAGAAATAGATATTATTTGATGAGTAAGTAAATAGCAAACAGTAAATAAAAAACTAGGGACACCTGGGTGGCTCAGTCAGTTAAGTGTCTGACTTTGGCTCAGGTCACGATCTCGCAGTTCATGAGTTTGAGCCCTGTGTCGGGCTCTATGCTGACAGCTCAGAGCCTAGAGCCTGCTTTGGATTCTGTCTGCCCTCTCTCTCTGCCCCTCCCCTGCTCACACTCTGTCTCTGTCTCTCTCAAAAATAATTAACATTATAAATAAACAAATAAATGAATAAATTTTAAATAAATTTTAAATAAATTAAAAAAACCTAAAAGATCTAATCTTTTCAAAAACATTCATAATCCAAGAAAACCTGATGGATGGGATATGTTTGAATCAGTTTATGGCAACATAGAGCATTATGGAGAACTCAGAAAACAAATGTAAGACTTTTGAAGAGATAATCCTAGACAACCCTAGAAGTATCTTTGCACTGTAGAAACAAAATCTTGCTTAAAGGGTGTCTCAGAGAGTATTGTATATTGTAGGTAATCAAAATGCAATTCACATTGACTTAACTAACGAAAGAGATGTATTGCCTGTCATAACTAGAAGATTCAGAGTTAGCAAAGGCTTCAGAATTGATTTCACTCCACAACTCAGCAGTGTCATCAAGGACCCATCTTTCATCGCTCTCCTCTGCCTTACACACTGACACTTTATTCGGAAGAAGGCTTGCCTCAGTACAGGATGGCTGCAGCAGCTCCAGATTTCATATCCTCATGCCATATCATCCAGAGGGTGAGAAAAGATGTTTTTTAGAAGCTCTCTCAGAAGAGTGAGCAACTTCCAAAATTACTCAACAAAGATTTTCTTCTCATTGACCTTAACTGAATCACAAGTACTTTCCCAGTCTAAACTCTCCTCTGGGTGAATTCCATGAACTGATGGCAAAGGACTGGTTTATGACGATTCACTTATTCATTCATTCAATAAATATTTGAGTGCCTATTACATGTCAGGCATTGTTCTAAGCATTTGGAATACAGCAGTAAAGAAAATAAAAATCCATATAATAGTGGGGGAGGGGAGATAGACATTTACACAATAAATAAGTGAATTATATATTAGTTTAAAAGGTGATAAATGCTGTGGAGTAAAAAGATAAAGCAGAGGAAAGGGTAATTGGGCTGTTATAAGTTGAAATAGATAGTTTCGATTTTAAACAAGATGGTTAACACAGGACTCATTAAGAAGGCAACATTTGAATAAAACCTTCAAGGAAAGGAGAGAGTTATCTATCAGATTATCTTCACAAAAAGCACCCCAAGCAGAGCAAATAGCCAGTGCAATGGTTCTAAGGCATGAGCAAGCATAGCACATTCAAAGAATAGCAGTGAAACCAAAGTGTTGCAAAAATGCAACATGAGGTCAGAGACATAATGGAACCAATTATATAAATCTTATGAGCACCTGAAAAGGCTTGACTATTATGTGGAATGAGAGGGGGAGCCACTGTTTTGTTTTGTTTTGTTTTGCTTTTTTTCCCCCTCAGAAATGTCATGATCTGACTTGTTTTTAAAAGGAACCATCCAGCTGATGAGTTGTGAATGGACTATAAGGGGACAAGAGTTGAAATAGAGGGTCCAGTTAGGAGGCTGTTGAAGTAATCCAGGTGAAAGAAGATAGATTCTCAGAATAGGGTGGTAACAAGAGCTGGTGCAAAGTAGTCAGATGCAGGACACGTTTTGTTTTGTTTTGGTTTGGTTTGGTTTTAAGCCAGCTCCTTGTCCAGGGGGGAGCCCAGTGTGGGGACCCCAGATGGAGACCTGAGCTGAGATAAAGAGTCAGATGATTAACTGACTGAACCACTCAAGCACCCCTGGGACATGTTTTGAAAGTTGAACAAACAGTATTTTTTATTGAGTTATATATAAACTATGAAAGAAAGACAAGAGTTGGGGATGATTCTAAGCCTTTTGGTCTCAGCAACTGTAAGAATGGTGTTCACAGTGATGAAAAAGTTTGGGAAAGAGTAGTATTTCAGTGGAAGATCGGAAATTCAGTTTTGACACATCAGTTTGAGATGATGAGACGGCAGTTGGAAATAGGAGTCACAGTTTGCAAGATAGTACTGAGCTAGAATATAAATTGTGAAGCCATCAGTTAATAGATATTACGAGATCATCAAAGAAATGAGAGCTACTGAGGAGAGGTCAAGTGAGATTACAACTGAGAATAGATCATGGGATTTACCATATGAAGATCACTGGGGATTAAAACAGGAGCAGTTTATTTTTTATTTTTATTTATTTTTTATTTTTTTAGTGTTTGTTTATTTTTGAGAGAGAACAAGAGCACAGGGGAGGGGCAGAGAGAGAGGGAGACAGAGGACCTGAAGTGGCTCTGCGCTGACAGAAGGGAGCCCAATGTGGGGCTTGAACTCACAAACCGTGAGATCCTGACCCCAACTGAAGTTGGAAGCTTAACTGACTGAGCCACCCAGGCCTTCTATTTTATTATTTTTAATTAATTTTTTGTTTTGAGAGAGGAAAGTGCACTTGTGCATGTGAACAGGGGAGGGGCAGAGGGAGAGAAAGAGAGAGAGAATCCTAAGCAGGTTCCACACCCAGTATGGAGGGCTTGACTTGGGGCTTGACCTCACAACCATAAGATCATGACCATGAGATCATGACCTGAGCCAGAATCAAGAGCTGGACACTTAATTGACTGAGCCACCGAGGCACCCCAAGATGGGAGCAGTTTTAATGGAGTGGTAAAGAAAGGAGAAAATGTGGCAGAAAGCCTCCATTCCTTTCTTTCTTCTTTGTAGGGAAATATTTTCCCTCATATTATGAGGGGTGTCTAACACTCCACTCTCTGAATTTTTGTTGTTTGCTTGACCAAAAAAAGCGACGTTCTGAGAAGTGACAATATGCCCAGGTCTCTTCAACACTTAGGTTTGGAATGCTCCCATCTGGAACCCAGCCACTATGCTGAGAGAAACCCAAGCCACGTGGAGAGACTATGTGTAGACATTCTAACTGATAGTCCTGATTGATAGTGACAACTGTCAGCATTGTGAGTGAGCCATTTAGTGTCCAGCCCAATCAATCCGTTAGATGACTCCAACCTCAGCCATTGTCTGAGTGCAACCATGTTGTAGGCTGAGTTCCCCAGGAAGCAGATTCTGAGACAGAGGAGGTTCACTAGAGAGTGCTTTGGGTATGCATACCTGTTGAAGGGAAGGGAAGCATAGGAAGCAGGATCCACAAAAGGAGAAATCAAACTTCTAGACAATCTCATCAGAAGTCTGAAGTCAGAAGAACTGACTCCTTTAGGGAGTTCTGAGGCTGGGACAATTCCATATATATCCCAAGTTGGGATGAAAAGTGTTGGCCTTTATATTCACATATTCATCATATATGGGCTACCTTGGGAAGAGTAAGAGAACTTAGATGAGGTGATGCTCAGAGGCATTCCCTGAATGAGATGAACAGCTGAGGGTTGTCAGCCATGCTCCCAGCAACTGACATAGTATGTCCTTCATTCCTAAAATAAGATCTCATTGACATACCGCAATGTTCACCATAAAATTCATCATGGATTCCAAGAGAGAATTGGCCAACTGAGCCCAGTCAACACACAGAATCATAAGAGGTGACAATAAATTGTTGTTTTAAACAATTTAGAGCAATTTAGCATTAGGAAGTGTGTTAAGCTTCATGGACAACTAGAAGAAAAGAGGAAATAAAGAGTACGCTTCAAAGCAGTTGTATATTAAAAGTACATGGAGAAGAGTAGGCCAGTAGAAAGCCAAGGAAGGAGTGACCGGCAAATAGGGGATATAGCAAGTCTGTTATGCCAGACTTGGCCCTGTAGATTCTCAATCCATCCCTCATTTTTCCTCCACTTGACTGTGTGGCAGTGGAATGGACCAGGACAACCTGCTTTTCCAGGATTCTAATGTTGGTTTCTAACTGGGATTAGCTATTGAAGGGCATTGATGGAAAATTGCAGTGAGGGAGAAAAGGAGAAATCAAGGGCTTTCTCTCCTTCTCTGGGGTGATGTCTCTTGTTGTGGCTGTATCTCTTTCTGGGTTGTGGCTTCTGCTAGACAAGTCCTCCATTAGCCGGAAGCCCATGGGCACCTTCTCTCCTCTTTGTTCCTCCAGCCTAGGTTGGTACTGAATTTCTGCTGTTGCCAATCTCTGGTTTCCTCAGTATCTCCTGTTTGGCTTTTCATGTTTTGTCACCTGTGTCATCAAGGCCCTGAATTAAATTCCCTTTGTTAAAATACTAAGAAGAGTTTTTGTTTTCTTGATTAGATGCTGGTTGACTAGGTCCTGGAAGCCAAGTGAGAAAGTGTGCTAACTGCTGCTGAGAGATCAAGAAGGTGAGGGCTAAGAATTGATTAATGGACTTAAACAAAAAGGACATTGGTGACATGGCAAGAGCAATTTCGTTGGAGTGGTGGGCAAATGAAAGGTCAATCACATGAAATCAGAGACCACTGCCACAGCTGTGGTAGGGTCAATTTTCCAAAGTATTGACATATGGAACAACTAGACTGGACGTGGGGAAATAACCACAGTACCCACTCTCTATTTTTTTTTAAGTTTATTTATTTTTAGAGAGAGGAAGAGAGGAGAGAGCAAGCACGTGTGTGCGAGCAGGTGAGGGGCAGAGAGAGAGGGAGAGAGAGAATCCCAAGCAGGCTCTCTGCTGTCAGCATGAAGCCCCACGTGGGGCCCAATCCCACAATTCATGAGATCACGACCTGAGCCAAAACCAAGAGTCGGACGCTCAAGCAACCGAACCCCCCAGGTGCCTGCACAGTATCCGCTCTCGCTGGGAGAGAGGCAGAAGACTGGGGTCACAAAAGGGAATTCATCTAGGTGGAAAGAGCCAGTAGTCAAAGGCAGAACCTTCCAGTGAATAAACTCAAGGACTTAGGTTCCTGGCAGAAACATGTGCCATAGCAGAAAGATAAAGTCACATAAGGAAAATACAGAAACTTTGTTTACAGCACTGGAAAAACACAGAATTCCTTTGGGGAACAGTGACTTTCTGCTTTCCAAAGTTCATTTTTGGAATGAGGTAAACCAATGAACAGTGTACCGTAGACGAGTTTATTGCAAGAAGTTAGTATCAGCTGATAAAATATGTTTATCTGCCATAAACTTCAGAATACAACATTTTTGAGTAGTGAGTCCACTTGAGGGACTCTAACACAAAGAAATAATCCTAAAAAGGAAAATGTTTAGACATGAAGATGAACACCAAACAATTATTTATTAGAATAGAAAAGTGGGAAACATATTAGTTGTTCAGGCATCTAGAAATATGTAGTTAACTATAGAGCACCCACTCAGAACACTATTATAAAAACCTGTAAAAGCTATGGTTCCATAAAGAAAAGATACAAAGAAAATACAGGCAGTTTTATGTTCGGCTTTCAAAATGAAGGATGCAGCACTTTTATGCATAATTATAACTAAGTAGATGTGTGCCAACATTTAAATAACAGTATAAGGGTGATAATGTAGAGACTCTAGGTAATCTTTCTACTTTTCTATGCTTTATTCATTGATCATGTATATTTTTTAATAGTAGGAAAAGAAAAACCTCCTTAAAAGGACAAACAATTTAGGTGACAGGACACAGATTCCCTACTAGAGAAATTCTATGTTTAGTAGGAGGCATGACTAAGCTGGTTTCTTTTATTATTAGGAGAGACAATATCTTAGCTAATCAAAGTCTTAATCTGAGTTCTAACTTGTTTCGTGGCTTGTGATTAGCACAATATTTATACTTGTGTCAAAGCTGCCTCCCTTTCTTATCCCAAGCTTTTAATTCACATGTCATATTGCATTGCTTGAACTCACAAAATTGCATCTATGCAGATGTCACAGCCAACTGCTGCAAGTTTCTGGGATCCTAATTATATAAATGAGAGCTTGTGTTGCATGCAAATGGATTGAAAATCTTCACAGAGAGAGGAATTTAAAAAAAAATAGGCTGTATTAAAAATATCTTTAACACAATCCTTAAGAGGAAAAAAAAATGGAGGATTGAGTCTGAGATGAATTTATGCTACTCAAATATATTATGAGTTCTCAGTCCCTGATTTGAAAAGATCCATCCACAATCTCCCCATCCAGAACCAACATCGTTTTGAAACCACTCTGTTATTTCAAAACCTAAATGGATAGCATAAATGTTATGCTTTCTTTATATTGTTGGAGAGTATATGCTGACAAAAGATAAGGGAGCTTTCAGACAGTAAGTTAAGCTTAGAAGAATGTCAGTGTCAACCAGTATAGTAATTTTAACAAACCCCAACAACAAAGAAATATTTGAGATTCCATTGTAAATGAGGAGAATTCAACAGTTCTTATTGCTTCTTCCTAAGGTTAACCAAGAAGCCTCAATCAGCATTATCTGCCTGGCTTTGATCATAACAACAAAACATTCCAGATATCTAATGCAGACAAGGAGTAGAGATCTTAATTTCAGTTACTCTTACATTCCTCAAATTATTTTAAGAGATGAATAAGCAGCAGATATGTTGATTTGGTAACCCAAGAGATTTTTAATCAGGTGTATAAATGTTTTCTCCAAAATTTAGCATTCTTCCTGCCCTTGGATTGGGCTCTGTGTTTTTTTTCTACTCACAAAAGTTCAAATTCATCTTTACTCATTGACAGATTAGAGAAGAGCCTAATAGATTCAAGTTTTAATGACACCTAAGTCAAAAACAAAGGACTGATTTATACAATTAACATAAACTAATAAGATCATAATTTATATAATTATTATATAAGCAATGAGTATAGCATAGTTTTAAAAGTGAGGACCTATGGGTCAGTGTTCCTGGATTCAAATCCTGCCCTTACCACTTAGTCAACAGTGACCACAGGTGAGCCCCTTACTTCTTCGAGACCCATGACGTCATTCATGAAATAAGGATAACAATAGTACCTTCCTCCAAGGAGGAGTGTGTGACCGGATGAATTAATACATGTGAGGCCTTTAGAGGGATGCCTGGTACATTGTGTGTATTTTAAAAGTGTTTGCTGTGATTACAATTGGCAACTTTTGTGTCCGGCTCCAGGAAATTCTTTGGAGATGATTATACCCACCCTCCAAGATAATATGGTAGGACTGATAATTAATCTCTAGTTCATTTAAGTGAACATCTGGTCAAGTTTTCATTCCAAACAATATCAGTCGGAATGACTTAGCCAGACCATGACTAAATAAGGCAAGCATTCTCTAATTCTACTGTACTGCTGACCAAGAATGTTTTTCCCCTCTGCTTAAGGCCAGATACAATGTTAAGGGTGGTAATTCATTTTATTTTACAGACAAGGGAGTGTTTAAGCTAAATATATGGATTCCAACTACAAATATCTGGGTAAAATATTTTTTTTGAAGTAGAAACTTACAACACCATCCATATTTTCCAGGAATTTCTCCACCAAATCTTGATTATTTTGTATGATAATTTGTCTCCCATAGGGAGAAAAGATGGAGCCAATATAACAGATTTTACAATTGGCAATCTTTACCAAAGTTGCATACTGCTCTGTAAAATGTAACACCTCTTATCCGTAAAACCTTGATGTCCTGGATTCTAAAAATAGCACATACCTCTTTACTCCGTAGGAATAAGAGAGAAAAAGAGATCTTTGAGGTTGTCTGTTAGTCAACCACCCCACTTTATTTTTTATTTTTTAAAGTTTATTTATTTATTATTTTTTTAATACCCATTATATTTTACCATGAATTTTAAAAAACGTTTATTTATTTTTGAGAGAGAGAGTGGGAGGGGCAGAATGAAAGAGAAAGACAAGAGGATACAATGTGGGGTTAAACCCACGAACTACAAGATCATGACCTGAGCCGAAGTTGGACACCTAACCAACTGAGCCACCCATGGGCCCCTAAAGTTTATTTATTTATTTTGAGACAGAGAGAAAACACGTGTGCTCACAAACAGGAGCAGAGAGAGAGAGGGAGAGAGAGAATTCCAAGCAGGCTCCGTGCTGTCAACACAGTGACCGACCTGGGGCTGGATGCCAGGAACCATGAGATAATGACCTGATCTGAAAGCAAGAGTTGAACCCTTAACCGACTGAGCCACCCAGGTGCCCCTCAACCACCTCATTTTAGACAGGAGATAATTTAAGAGAGAAGCAGAAAAGTGGCTTATTTAAGGTCACATGGCAAATTTACGATAAAACTGGGACAAGAGTTGGATCCCCTAATTCCTCAGGCAGTGCTTTCCACTGTTGCCATGAATTCCCAAATGCCACACCTGCAGTGATGGAAAAGCGGGTGTCTGCACGTTAACTTCCAGAGAGATATCAGCATAGATTTCCTTCCTCTACTGTATTTGTAAACTGAAACCGAATTTCTTTTCCATCGTGACCATCTGGACACCTTATATAGTATATTTGGTCGTTTAAAAAATAAAACAAATTGCAGGTGTCCCCCCAAAATTCCACTTAGTGTTCAACCAAACATTGTACCCGGAATAATCCTGCCTATCTATTATTGAAGACTTGGTGTGTGCCAAGTCCTGGGTTAAATGCTCTATAGGGATAACTTCATTTACTGCTCACAGAAACCTTATGATAATATTATCACCACTTTTTGATGGTTGAGAAAAATCAAGACTTAGGGAAGCTAAGTCAATTGCCCAAAGTTACACAGGTATGGGGTATTAGAGTCTAGTCATACAGTTTGGTGATCTTACTCCCAAGCCTAGGGGTAAGGCTTTTTTTATGTTGGGGCTATCACTGCCATCCATAGATCTATCACTAATTGTTCTCTTTCTTGCTTTAAAATTCGCAAGAATGTTCTCTAGGTTTGTTGCCCTGATACTGTTTTTTTCCCCCAGTTTTTATTTTATGTATTTAACAAACATACAACAGTTAGGTGCCGGCCATTGTTCTACACAATCTATACATATCACACATACATTCATTTAATCTTTACCACAACCCAATGAGTTAGGTAAAATGAACATGTTCACTTTTTATTTTGAGTATAGTTGACTCACAGTGTTACATTAGTGTCAGGTGTACAACATAATGATTCAACAAGTGTATAAATTATGCTGTGCTCACAAGTGTAGCTGCCATCTGTCACCATACAATCCTACCGCAATACCATTGACTATATTCCCTATGCTGTGCCTTTCATTCCTGTGACTTACTGATTCCGTAACTGGATATTAACACCCTCATTTTTAGGTAAGGAAACTCAGGCATCTGTGTAACTTGCCCAAAGTGATACAGCTAGTAAATGACAGACTCTACCACAACGTTCCATAATTTTAGGTTATTTATTTTTCTTCTTCTTTCTTTCTTTCTTTCTTTCTTTCTTTCTTTCTTTCTTTCTTTCTTTCTTTCTTTCTTTCTTTTTCTCTCCTTCCTTCCTTCCTTCCTTCCTTCCTTCCTTCCTTCCTTCCTTCTTTCTTTTCTTTTTAAGAGCATACTTTTGAAAGGAACTTAAAGGAGAAGTATTCTGAGAGAAGGAAGCTTGGTTAGGCTTAGATTCTTCTTCATTTCCATACTATGGTAAGCTTTGGGATATGCTGAGGATCACAATCTGAAAATCACTGCTTTAGAATGTGTTTAAATAATTTTTTCTTCCTCAGTTATTCCATATAATTGTTACCTGTTCTCAAACCAGAGGAACTGTGTAGCCACAAGCAATGACTTGCAGATGATTATGCCACCATTAAAAGGGATAATTATAAGGACTATGTAATAACATGGCCAGGTGGCTATAATGCAATATTAAGTGGAAAAACAGGAACACAAAAGTGCATCCATTGTCTGATTATAGCTATATAAAAATCTATATGCCTATACATCTTTGAATGGCTATGTTAGAGCCGTGGAATTATAGGTTATTTTTTAAGTTTCATCTCAAGCTACTCTATCATTTAATTAAAAGCAACACCAACAAAACACCAAAATAAAGAAAGATTCATGAGGAAGGACATATTCTTCACCTGAAGCAAAGACTTAGTTGTAGTGATCTATCAGGATAGTGATTCTTCTTTAGATTATGTTTTTGGAATATCTGTCTTATAATGATCTCCTGGCACTTGGTAGATTATTTTAAGGGCATTACTCTTGAAAGTTAGTCAAGAGCCTGATAAAGTGACTTATGCCCATTCTCTTGAAGCGTAAGTTAACCATTAAAAGTACTATTTATGGTGAGCATGTTATGATATAGGAGCAAGCTTATACCACATGGAAAGCAATATAATGTTGAAAAGGAAAGCAAAGTGTAATGTTGCACATATATCTTATGATCACAGTTATCTTTATACATATTCGTTATCTATTTTGGAGACAGAGAGAGAAACAGAGCATGAGCAGGGAAGGAGCAGAGAGAGAGAAGGAAAGAGAGAGAATCCCAAGGGGCCTGAACTCAGGAACTGTGAGATCATGACCTGAGCCAAAATCAAGAGTCAATAGCCTAATCAACTGAGTCATCTAGGCGCCCCTATTTTTTTTTTTAAAGTTTTTTTTTTTTTAACGTTTATTTATTTTTGAGACAGGGAAAGACAGAGCATGAACGGGGGAGGGTCAGAGAGAGAGGGAGACACAGAATCTGAAACAGGCTCCAGGCTCTGAGTTGTCAGCACAGAGCCCGATGCGGGGCTCGAACTCACAGACCGCGAGATCAGGACCTGAGCCGAAGTCGGCCGCTTAACCAACTGAGCCACCCAGGCGCCCCGCCCCTGTTTTGTTTTTAAATACAGTTCAACTTCGAAGGTATTAAAAAGTTAGAAAAAGAAAATAGTATGTCGGTTGCATTTTTCATTTGAGACCAATAGAAATGATTCTATTTAAGAATTTCCCACACCACATCAGACACTCCCAAACCTGGCTTGTTATCAGAACAACTGGGAAGCTTTTAGAAATAATAGGTGCCAGGGGAAGCAGGGTATTATGCCTCAGGACACAAGTGACGGTGTCTTCTCTGGTTTGTGGAAACAAAGATCTGTAACTAGGCCAACAAATACCATCCTACAGTGACCAGTTGTTCTGATTTTCCCCCTGCCTGTTTGGATTTTAGTATTTAAATGTCCTGCATCTCAGGAAACTCCTCAGTCCTGGCCAAACAGGGATAGTTGGTCATCCTAAATCATCTTTCCAGACACCTAGCCAGAATACACCCGAAACTCTTCTAGTCATGATGCAAACAGAGAGAAATGAGAACCAGAAAGAATGGAGTGAAACCTTTGAAGTGCGTAAGTCATTTCTTTGTGGAGCATTTAGACCGTTAAAAGGGTCATATTTGAAAAACGAAAAACCACTTAGATTTTTCATCTTCTGACTTCCTGAATGT
This sequence comes from Lynx rufus, assembly GCF_022079265.1. Classification (NCBI taxonomy): domain Eukaryota; kingdom Metazoa; phylum Chordata; class Mammalia; order Carnivora; family Felidae; genus Lynx; species Lynx rufus. The sequence goes on along the minus strand of NW_025814823.1, from coordinate 122,867,735 downwards.
TTCTCTTTCCCAATGAGATTTCATTTAAGAGAACACGATACAGATTCTTAGCTGTTTTGAGTTCTTTCTAAAAGGCTTCTTAGGAAAAGGCCCAAAGAACGACAGTTGTATCCAAAATGTAGGTCCAGTCCTCAGCCATCATGAGCAAACACTGCCTTTATTTTTGTTTCTTTTTATTCGACTTGCCAATGGTAAGATAATAAACTCACACGTTAACAAGAGGGCTTTCTTTCAAAGTCTGGACTGGAATTAAAGTGTTTGGGTCATTTGTTTTATCTGTTGAAGTTGGAATGGGGTAGGGTATAATTCTGGCATTATATTCCCTCGACCGTTTGTTCAGTAACAATGCAGTTAGAGGTACACAGTGGAGGGAGCAATGTTTGTTATTATTTGAGATTTATTCTACTAGGAGAAGTACACACTGAACCTTGAGAAGTTACACAAATTTAAGCAACCCTCTTATAAATGTAGTGCAGAGAGACTTTTTGCCCTCTCTGCATCAAATCATAGCATGTGGGGAAAAAACCGACCAAACAGTTGTTTTTCAATCGTTGTCCCAAATCAAGCTATATTATTTTCCCAGTAAAAATAAAACACTGTTATTTTTACCTTTCTTAACTCTCTGTTAAGGAGAAAGAAATTATATGGAAGTTCTAAAAGATATGATTTCATAACAAGTCCTTTTGACATTTATCCACAGTGCAGAATCTTGGGTAACGTTGGCTTATAAAATTTTAATAGCTTTGGCTCTGCTTTCAAGTGTCTTATTTACTTTAACAACAGGCTTCCTGACCAGCATCACAGAGCAAGTAATCTATTGCTAAATCCGCCTGTCATCCTGGCTGGGGCCAAGGAAAATCAAGGGATGGCAAAGCTTTGAAGAAGTTGAGGTAAGTAGTGTACAGGCAGCAGGCATATCGTGTCGTGGCTCCACACACTGGCTCTGGAGGCAGGCTGGTTGTGTTCAAATCCGGGCTTTCCCTCTTGCTAGCTCTGCAACCACAGACAAAGCCTCAGTCCTCATCTGTAAAATGGAGTGATAGTACTGACCCTATAGAGCCTTTCTGCGGCTTGAATGAAATAAGCAAATCATCTAGCACAGGGTCAGAAGTGAGGGGTGTGCTAGGTAAGTGTTGGTGGCTAATGTACATTTCTCTTCTTCATTCTCCGTGTTTCAAACACATAGGATACAATAGTTCCTAAAAGAAACTACAGGTTCGATTTTCACCAGAGGCCTTCACAGCGGCTATTTTGCCTGTGGGAAGCTCCCCTCGCCCTTAGCTCACTAACCCTCTGCATCCCACCGGTCCCAATCCTCCAGGGAGGCCCTCCCCAGTCACCTAAGCCATCGGCTCTTGTGGCATGGCCTATAACAAGCACCTAACAAGTGATAATTATACACTAACCTCATTGTCATTTAGAAGCTTAATGCTGTAAATCCAATACATGGGAGAAGATAGCTTTATAAAATAATGATGTTATAGCCAATGACATTATAGCCAATGTCTTTCCACCTCTTGTTGTAAGTAATCAGATTATAGCAGAATGTATCACATAGCGTTGGCTGGGTTTCAATAATTCTTATATTAATATCATGGGTTTTGCCATATCTGTACAATATCCATATTATCTGCCCAGAATTCTCTTTATATTGTTTAGGTTAATTTGTTTTGAGGAAATAGTAAATATCAACCCTTAATGAGAAACCAGTCTTTGGGAACCACTGATCTACTTCACCTCTATCCTTTTCCACGTTAGGAAACAGGCCTAGAAAAGGGAAGGAACTTATCTACCTTTTTTACCAGGTAAAAACTTACCTACCTACCGTTCTTTTACTAGGCATATATACATCAGTGATAGTAATTCAGCTCTCCCACCTAGCCTGCATCCTTTACAGTGTTCCACACCACCTTGAGTAAATTTTATCCCTGACAGGACCTGTTTCAGTTTGGTTGACGCATGTGGAAGGGAATAATAGAATAATTCATACTTATTTTGAAAAACTTATAAAACTAACTTAAGGTCCACACTGGCGGTAGCTGTTTCTAACAGAAAATAGTGCCTTGATCCAAGGGTATGATTTGTGTTTCCGAAACCATGATAGACCAGTGACTTCCTTTCCTGTCTCTTAAGATCCACTCCAGTAACTTCTCCTTAGTTTATCGACAAGTAAAAACAATAAAGTTAATTAGAACAAATTTCATCATTGCAGTAATGGTATTGTAATGGAAAAGCTGCCTCTTCTTTCTAAAAAGTTTTGTTAAGATAAATTTACATGTCCTAAGATTATAGTATGCAATACAATGTTTTTGGTATATTCCCGGGTTGTGCAACCATCACCACAATATAATTTTAAAATATTGTTCCCCCCACCCCCCGCCAAAGAAACCAGTATTCATTACCAGACAATCTCCTTTTCCCTTCTTTCCTACTCAGTAGTGTTTCCTCAGCACTAAGTAATCACTAATCTATTCAACCTACTTTCTGTCTCTATGAAATTGCCTATCCTGGACATTCCATGAAAGTGGAATCATATGAGATGTGGTCTTTTGTGACTGGCTTCTTTCACTTAGCATCATGTTTTCAAGGTTCATCATGTTGTAACATGTATCAGTACTTCATTTCTTCTTTAAAAAAATTTTTTTAATGTTTATTTATTTATTTTTTTTTGAGAGAGAGAGCATGACAGAACACAAATGGGGGGAGAGGCAGAGAGAAAGGAAGACACAGAATCCGAAGCAGGCTCCAGGCTCTGAGCTGTCAGCACAAAGCCCAACATGGGGCTCGAACCCACGAACTGTGAGATCATGACCTGAGCCGAAGTTGGACACTTAACCAACTGAGCTTCCAGGGTGCCCCAGTATTACTCAGCTTTATTTTTTTTTTTAATTTTAATTTATACTTTTTAATTTACATCCAAATTAGTTAGCATATAGTGCAACAATGATTTCAGTAGTAGATTCCTTAGTGCCCTTTACCCATTTAGCCCATCCCCCCTCCCACAACCCCTCCAGTGACCCTCAGTTTGTTCTCCATATTTATGAGTCTCTTCTGTTTTGTCCCCCCCCCCCCCCCGTTACTCAGCTTTAAAAAGGGATGAAGCACTGGGGCACCTGGGTAGCTCAGTCGCCTGGAGCTTGATTCAGACTCTGTGTCTCCCTCTCTCTCTCTGCTCTGCGCTCTCCCCCACTCATCCGCTCTCTCTCAAAAATAAATAAACATTAAAAAAATAAAGCTGAGTAACACTGCATTGTATGAATATACATTCATTAGTTGATGGACATTTGGGCTGTTTTCACTTTCTATTATAAAATGATGCCATTATGAATATTCAAGTACAGGTTTTTGTGTGGATGTATGCTTTCATTTATTTTTCCTCTTCTTTCTTTCTTTTTTTCTTTCTTTCTTTCTTTCTGAGAGGGAGAGCACGATTGGGGTTGGGGAGAGGCACGGGGGTGGGGTGGGGCAGGGGATCTGAAGCAGGCTCTGTGCTGACATCACTGAGCCCAACACAGGGTTCCAACTCACAAACCCTGAGACTGAACTCACGAACCCTGAGATCATGACCTGAGCCAGAGTTAGATGTTCAACCAACATCTGAGCCACCCAGGTACCCCATGTATGCTTTCATTTCTTTGGGGTATATATACCTAGGAGTGGGACAACTGGGTCATATGGTAATTTTATGTAAAACTACTGTTTTTCCTGCCTAAAATCCTTGGCTCCTCCTTCTAATAACAGTTCTTCCTGCCTCCATTCCATTTTGCTGTATAATTTCTTCCATGTTGGCTGCAGTCTTGGTGAAACTGTCAATCTCCTAGTCTGGAACTTCCCTGCCAAGGGGTGAGCATGTGACCCAGGTCCTACCAATCAGCTGCCTTTTCCCTGGTATTTGATTCTTTGTTAGAGAGAGAGAGTGAGGCTAAAAGAAACAGGGTCTCATCCATCACTGTCCATTCACTTCCTACCATCTACATCTCAGAGCTGCATGTACACATCAGCTTTTTAAAGTACTGACTTCTACCATATCCTTCCAGTCACTTCTTTGATTTTGTTTTTGCCTTAAGCAGGCCAAAGATAGCTTTGTTGCTTGTTTCCACCTTTAGCTTCAACTGGAATACTTTCTTTGGATCAATAAAAAAGTATGCATATTTATTACCCCAAATGAGTCTTTCTGTTGATGCTATCTATAATTTAATCAACTCAAATCCTCTCTCCATCCCAGTCCATCTTCTAAGAAGGAAAGGAAAACCACACTCCCTTATATGCCCTGATCCCAAAAGCGCTGAATTCACCCTTTGTCCCAAAGACAAAGATACAGATGCCAGAGCCACAAGAGATGGCTTTTTCCTGCTCAAGCTGTGTTCTGAGGCTTTCACAGAGCATGTCCCTGCTTCATCTATATGAAAAGGGTACAGTTAAAACAAATTAAAGATTTGCATGCCTTCATCCTGCATTAAGCCACAGACCCACAGAAGTGTTCTTCAAACCCAGAGATTAGGTTTTAAACCCTCTTCTTTCCAATGGTGAAACATAAAATGCACAGGACAATTAAAAATATGATTTTATTCAGGTTGTTGCAGTAAGGAAAATGTTCATTAATGAAAAGCATCTCAAAGAAATGCATGAGGACCTGTGGTTTTATAAAGGGAAGTAGACAGGGGAATCATGAGGTAGACAGTGGAGGTGGGTCTTAACTGAGTCATATGGAAAGAGTGGTTCTTTGTGGTTAGCTCTTTCCTGAAACAGTGAAGCTAGGGGAGTTCTTTTTTGGTAGAAGAACTTTTTTGTAGCAGAGTGCCTAGGTAAAGTTCAATGTCTTCCCTCTGTCCCTTCCTCCCTCCCTCCCTTCCTTCCTTCCTTGTTGCCTGCCTTCCTTCCTTCCTTCCTTCCTTCCTTCCTTCCTTCCTTCCTTCTTTTCTTCCTTCCTCCCTTCCTTCTTCTTTCCATACTTTTGTTCATTCTGGAAATACGTATTACGTATCTATTTTTATGCTGGCACCAGAGCTCTGGCCTTAGGAAGGGAGTCTGATGTCAAGGTCCCTATGGAAGGAAACAGAGCTTAGTAGATGCTGGACCTGCACAGGTTGAGAGAGCACTGGGTTTTGAGCCAGATGCTTAACTTCCTCTTTCCTGTCATTCCCATGTCCATGTCACCTCCCCTCTCTTGGTCTCTGTGCTTTTGATCAAAATGCCCCTCTGTCATGTAAAATGTAGAATAGCACTTCTACGTTTTCCTACTCCCTCTCAGGTCAATCTTAGTGCTTTTTCCTGCAAGGAACTTTTCTAGATTTCCAAGTGAGTACATGAAATGGCTTTAGGAAGCTTCCATGGTCCCATCTAAGCCCCATGGCATTCTTTAATAGAGATGGTTTACTTTTTCTTGTTTTATGTAAAGTGGTTTCTAAAACCAACTGCTTTCTTACCAAGAGGTAAGCTTGAGGATAGCCTCCAGTCCTCTCCTCTAACTGGACTGTCTCCCCTAAATGCCTCATATAGAAATTCTGTTAGGTTCCTATAGCTGAATGAATCTCTCCTTCTCTTACTTATATTCTTTAATAATCTGCCTTCTTAAAAGTATTTATAAATGTCTGCCCTGGGAGTTTGCAAAACTCTTTTTATTCACATGACTGTCTCCCAAAATGCCTTTTATACTGATCAGGTATAAACCTTTCTGAGTTTGAGGAGCAAGGGTGAATTGTAAGCGTTGTTTAAAAAAAAAAAAAAAAAAAAAAAAAAAAGCTAGTGCTTTAGCTGAAAACTATGCATTGCCTGTGGCACATCATTCTGGTGTTATCTTACTCTGATTACATGGGAGCTACAATTCTGTACAGTGTAAATAACTGATAACAATGCAAAATAATTCTTGTCTATAGATGTACAGATTCTTTTTTTTTTTAAGTTTATTTATTTATTTTGAGAGAGAGCATGAGTGAATGGGGGACAGGTGGAGAGAAAGGGAGAGGGAGAGAGAGAGAATCCCAAGCAGGCTCAACACTGTCAGTGCAGAGTCAGACGTGGGGCTCAATCCCATGAACTGTGAGCTCATGACCTGAGCCAAAATCAAGAGTCAGACTTTTAACCACTGAGCCAGCCAGGTGCTCCTGTACAAATTCTGTTCAGTGCATTTCTGTCTTCCATTGTGGAGAAGTTCAATTTTGCCTCCATTTAACTTTCACTTCAATATTTCTGACTTATAGGGGCGCCTGGGTGGCGCAGTCGGTTAAGCGTCCGACTTCAGCCAGGTCACGATCTCGCGGTCCGTGAGTTCGAGCCCCGCGTCAGGCTCTGGGCTGATGGCTCAGAGCCTGGAGCCTGTTTCCGATTCTGTGTCTCCCTCTCTCTCTGCCCCTCCCCCGTTCATGCTCTGTCTCTCTCTGTCCCCCCAAAAATAAATAAATAAATTAAAAACGTCGAAAAAAATTAAAAAAAAAACATTTCTGACTTATAAATGTGTCTCTTTGGTGTGTATATCATTTTAACATATCTCTAATTTCCTCATTAATGAGTTAATAACTTTGACACATGGTCATATATATATCTGCATGAGAATCATCATTTTACCTATTTTTGAAAATTATATTTTAACAAGATTGAATTGCATTAAATCACTCGGATAATCAAGATACTCTGAGGTAATGCCCAATACGCCTGAGCTCGAGGGTAGTAGAGTGTAGTAAAGAGTGTAGGATTTGCAGTTAGACTCCCTGGGTCAAGACCTAAGCTCTGTGTTTTCCCTCACCTCTGTAACCTTGGCCTGCCATACTCTCTGTGCCTCAGGTGGAGATCACACTACTGATTTGACAGGATTGTTGTAAGGATTACATGAGCTCATCAAACAATGTGTGACATATAGTTAAGAGCTCAGTAAATAAATACCAGCTATTAATATTATTATTTAATAAGGAGACATGTATGCAAGTAAATCCTAGCCCCATTACACTTTAGCAGGTTAAAGACAAAAAGCATAATTTTGCCAATCATATGTCCCAAGTATTCACAGCCTCAATTCCATTTACAGGAGGACAAGTTGAAATGAGAGAAAGAGGTAGAATAAATCTCACTGGAGATATTATTCCACAACCTTGTCCCACTTTACAAATAAAGCATTAAAATGTTAGCCCTGGACTTTTCAAACCAAGGCCACTTAATTGACAGACAACAGGCCTTTTCTGATTCTCTCTCACTTTTAGACACAGTCTCTCACATCCTCACTCTCCCAGGATTTCTTACAAATCACCCCTCTGACTCAAAATGGAAAATGGGACTGAGGCACAATTAACAGGGTTATATCTGTCTCAAGAGACCCATTTTCAACATGCCCATTTAGAATCCTTTTCCAGCCAATTCCTGTTAAAGTATTTTCTGGGACATTATTAGGTCCTTCATGACCTTACATTTTATCATGTCCCTTTTTGGCCAGATGATATAGCAGACTCCTTCATGGGTATATCTGATTGGGCATCTGGAAGATAAAGATAAGAAACAGGATGAACAGCACAGAAATGGTAGTGGTAGGGAAAGGAAGTGTCAGACTGACTTGGGAAGCCAGATTGGGAAAAGCAGTCTTATCCGTACACACAAGGCAATTCGTGATCTACCGCTCAGGAGGAAGAAATTATCTCAGGGAAACAATCGCAGTGCTTGGGGGTTTGTTTTGTTTCTGTTTGTTGTTGTTGTTTTGAGGGAAAGATTTTTTTTTTTAGTTGCTTTTGTTTTCTGTATCAGAACAAATTTTAAAAACATTTTGATGCATAGCTTTGCTTTGCATTGTCTTGTTTTCTACTCTGTGCCTGTTTCCATAGGTACTAGACAAAAGCCGTATTTATTTTTTTCCCGTAGTGTCAAGTTTCTTAATTATGCATTTATGGGCCCATCAGAGGTCCAGACAGATAAACATTTTGAAGCATATATATCTTAATAAGTTCTTCCAGGGACTTTCTTTTGTTAACTACTTAAAAGGGCTCAGGATTAATCCAAATTTAAGACTCACTGCTTCAGAGGATTTTTAAAAAATGGAATAATTTTATAATTTCTTCTGGTCCATAGGCAATAGTGACAGGCAAGCAAAGAAGGGATTTTGACTCAGTCTTTGTCCCATCTCTCCTCCAAGGCTAGCACTTGATGTGAGTGTAATTCAGAGAGAGAGAGAGAGAGAGAGAGAGAGAGAGAGATTGCAAGAAGCCAGAGTATGTGATCACTGCCATTTCCAGAATAAAAGAGACTACTTTTCAAAATTCTTGTCTATTCAGTGCCATAAAAAAAAAAAAAAAAGAAAAAGGAAAAGGAAAAAGAATCATCTTTCTTATGGAGAAGTAAGCCTTCAAGTTCAACTGGTTAAGTGATGTGGACCAAGTTCATTCAAGTGTTAGATAATGTTCTGATTATTTAGAATGTTTGGAGAGATTTGTTCTCTGATGAGGCAGAAAAGGCATCACATTAAGGCTATCAGTGACTCATCAAAAAGGTCAAGGGAGACAAAAACTATTCCCTCCCCTCCCCCAGTACAGAATAAATGGTTGAATTCATTCTCCCAGCTTTGAACCTGCTTCTGAAATACTCTGAACTGGACAGCACAGATGGGTACGGGGAGAGGAGGGAGTCCATTTATTGTCCAGGTTGATTCCTCAGTAGTCAGCACAGCCATATTGAAAAAAAATTTTTTTAATCATGTATTTAGCAAGCCTTAAAAAAGGTTGCTTTTGACCAAGGAATTTTATATTTAAGAATTGTTTACCTTTGAACAACTCAACAGAATCTCCAGGGGTGGGCCCTGGTCATCATTAGTTTTAAAAAGTCCTCCAAATGATTCTAATGTGCATCCAGAACTGTGAATTGTTGGAGTCTGAAAAGTCTCGATTGTAAACTCCATTTCACTATGAATCACTTGAGACCCAAAGCCTGTTTCCTTATCTGTAAAGTGGAGACATGCAACAAATTTTATACTAGACCTTTAATAAATATGGAAAAAGAAAAAGAGAAGGGCACACCCTTAAAATTACATGTTAATCCTTTTCCATCCTACAATAGACACTCTCCCCCACAAAGAGTTATAAAAGTGACAAATGTCTCATTACCATATTCAAATGTAATGAATCTAAAATCACTGGGCTTTTTGAGATGATTAATTCTGACCAAGCATCTTTTTCTCTTTGCTGAGTGAATAATAATAATTAATTTACAGTAAGCAGGTGATTCACATTCTACTCACACTTAGACATTTCTTGGCTAGAACCAATGGAAAGGATCAAGCCATCTTGGCTGGCTGCCTATTCATCCATGGGATTATTCTTCTTTGCAAACAGACCCAGCCACAGCAAGACGAATTCATGCCCAGCTGAGACAATTGTCCTTATCACCATGCATCTTCTGGGAATGTTCCCCAATCCCTGCCACATGTCCTATGTCTCCTTTTGTAACGAGACAAGCAACCATTTTTGAGTGCTTTCTCTGTGCCAGTCAATTTGTGCTAATTATTTTACATATATTATTGCATTTAACCCTCACAACAGCTTTGTGAATGAAGTACATTATCTCCATTTTACAGATGATGAAATAGGTGTAGAAAGGTTAAAACATTTGCCCATGGGCACAGAGCTAAGATTTAATATATGGATTTGAATTAAAGTCTGACGAGCTTTTAACCATTACACTAAATTCCCTCTTGACCCACCAAGGTTCTTGCCCTTTGTTCTGGCTCAAACAGAGCAAATAAAGTATCCATCTCAGAAAACCTAAACTTAGCATTTCTATTACTACAATAGCTAACATTTGTTGAGGGCTTACCAGGCACCAGATCCCTTACATGCCTTCTTCTTTCCTTTGAATCATTTCCTGTAGAGTTTCTACATGTATTTTTATTTTTTAAACTAATGAAATATTTTACATATTCAAAATTATGTGTATGTATTTACATACATATATCAGATCTACCCATTTTATTTCTCATGTTCTTTGCTCCTCCCCCTCTGTTCATAAAAAGCTTTCCAAGAACCAGCCAAGATCTCTCTTGCCTCTGGTCTTTTGCACATACTGTTGACCCTTGAACAACACTGTTTTGAACTGTGCATGTCCAATTACATACTGGTTTTTTTCAATAGATGCAGTACTGTAAACGTATTTTCTCTCTTCCTTATGATTTTCTTAGCATCTTGTTTTCTTTCTCTTACTTAATCATAAAAATGTTGGGGCGCCTGGGTGGCGCAGTCGGTTAAGCGTCCGACTTCAGCCAGGTCACGATCTCGCGGTCCGTGAGTTCGAGCCCCGCGTCGGGCTCTGGGCTGATGGCTCAGAGCCTGGAGCCTGTTTCCGATTCTGTGTCCCCCTCTCTCTCTGCCCCTCGCCCGTTCATGCTCTGTCTCTCTCTGTCCCAAAAATAAATAAACGTTGAAAAAAAAAATTAAAAAAAAAATCATAAAAATGTAGTATATAATACACATAACATACAAAATATGTCTTGACTATTTATGTCACTGGTAAGTCTTCCAGTCAACAGTAAGCTATTAGTAGTTAAGTTTTGAGGAAGTCAAAAGTTATACACAGATTTTTTACTGCATGGTGGTGGGGGGGAGGTCAGTGCTTTTAACCCCTGCTTTGTTCAAGGGTCACCTGTGATCTTCTGTAGCATGGTCTTTCAATACCACTCTCCTCCCTACTCATTGTTTAGAACTAACTTGGTTTCCCTTACCTCCCAAAGATGGCTGTATGTGTCCCATGACTGAGCTGATCCTTTTGGTAACACTTAGGTTATATTTTAATTTGCAATTTATTTGTTTGTTTCCCTCATGATGTTGAGGGAGACAAACAATAATGACTGATGCACCAGCTGTGTAGAACAAAGTGCCCACAAATGATAAACTCAGGAAATTCTTTTAATAAAGGAATTATATAATTCCAATTTTTGTGATCCACATTAAACCACTTAGGCTGCATCTTGTGTCATATTGCAAAGCCCCATATTGCCAGTCTTCTTGAAGTGGAACCAAAAGCTATTTGGTACCAAATAATAGATATGTACAGAACTGTTTTACATGATCAATGACTTTCTCTTTTCTTTTTTTAAAAAAATTTTTAATGTTTTTATTTATTTTTGAGACAGAGAGAGACAGAACATGAACAGGGGAGGAGCAGAGAGGGAGACACAGAATCCAAAGCAGGCTCCAGGCTCCAAGCTGTTAGCACAGAGCCCAACACGGGGCTCAAACTCACAGACTGTGAGATCATGACCTGAGCTTAAGTCAGACGCTTAACCAACTGAGCTTAACCAACCTAGGTGCCCTGACTTTCTCTTTTCTATTTCAGTTATTAGCTTTTTCTGGGCCATTCTCAGGTCTTACCTTTTTTTTAAAAGTTTATTTATTTATTTTGAGAGAGAGAGAGAGCAAGGAGGGGGCAGAGAAAGAGAGGGAGACAGACAATTCCAAGCAGGCTCGCCATTGTCTGCACAGAGCCTGACTCGGGGCTCTGTCTTATGAACAGTGAGATCATGACCTGAGCTGAAATCAAGAGTGGGATGCTTAACTGACTGAGTCACCGAGGTGCCCCTCATTTTTACCTTTTGGCAGACATGGAAACATTAGCTAAAATATCAGTTTGCTTCAGATGTAAAAACGGCAATAGGGAACAGTTGGATTAATTAAATTGCTAACCTCAGTCCAGATTTCTTCTTAACACCTGGTACACAATTTCAGCTCTTTGAAATTGATGTTAAAATTTAAAACAGAGTGTTACGGCTTAAAACACAATGAAGCCCAAACAGGACATTATACCATAGAGATTATGTTCAGGAGCTTTTTCCTGACTGTAAAACTGTGAGTGTTTGCCTCCTAAGAGAGAGTCAAGTCACACTCTTCAAGGAAAAAAAAAAAAACAGTTAAACCATTCTAGTGTATTAGGAAAACCCCCAAATGTTGTGATTTGCAGTCCATACGAGGCTGTTACCATTTAAACTGGAGAATCCCAAGAGTTGGGAGGATTTGCTCTTTGAAGAGGGACCCCTCAGTTCCCCATGGGCACTCAGGTGAGTGAAGGCCCCTTGAAAGAACCTGTGGAGTGTGGTGCTGAAAGAACAGCTCCTACAGAAGTGTTTTCACCTATACCAGCATAGGCAGGGAAGTGAGACCTGGGGACCTTCCCCAAGTTGGAAAGCGTCCACACCATGTAACAAAAAAAGAGTTTCAATAGAAGTGTTTCCAGAGACACAAGAGAGTATCATTTTGGATAACGTGCCTTGACTGAGAACCAACTGCAGCAGAAATACCCAACAGATGCATCTTAACATGCAAATTTCTTAAATATGTTCGGACTCTTAATATCTATTGTCAACTGTCCTTTATAATCACTGCATGTTATAAACATTCCTGGAAGCAATGGGAACCTATCTTGCAACACATTCACCAACCTGAATGTGGTATAGATCAAGAGTTGGCAAACTTTTCCTGTAAAGAGCCAGATAGCAAATAATTTCTTTTTTTCTTTAAATTTTTTTGATGTTTATTATTTTTGAGAGAGACAGAGACAGAGAGAAAGCAGGGGAGGGGCAGAGAGAGAAGGAGACGCAGAATCCGAAGCAGGCTCCAGGCTCTGAGCTGTCAGCACAGAGCCTGACATGGTGCTCGAACTCACAGACAGTAAGATCATGACCTGAGCTGAAGTCGGACACTTAACCGACTGAGCCACCCAGGTGCCCCAGAAAATATTTTCAGTTTTGTGGATGGTGCAGTCCCTGTTGCAATTATTCATCTCTGTCATTCCAGTGTGAAAGCAGTCATAGGCAATACATAAATAAGTATGACTGTCCTCCTAGAAAACTTTAAACATTGAAAATCAAATCATGTGATTTTCATACATCATGAAATCTTTTGATTTTTTTTCAACTATTTAAAAGTGTAAAAAACATTCTTAAGTTGTATGGCACAGGAAAATAGGCACTGGGCTGGATGCGGCTGTAATTGGCTAATCATTAGGATGGATGCTATTAAGTCAGATGTAGTAGGAATCATAGAAATTATTTTTGGACTAGCACTTAACTTTCACAGCATGTATAACAGGTAGAATTTGTTTTTCTTCCTCAATGCAATTCCATCATTCCCTTTTAACAAGATACAAGAAGAGAAGAAACTTATATTTCAACTCAATGGAAAATGCCTTGCAAGGGTATCTCCTGGAGAGGAGCCTGGAGACTTAGCCATGTGCACTTGAATTATGTTCTCAAGTCTTCAACTTTAGACCACTTCTGAGCCTTATCATGATAATGTTTGAAGCCCACCTCAAAAGGAAAGGGGCTGCTGAGGCTGCATCTGAAGGTTGCATTGCTTGTAGAATTATTTATTGTGTTGCAGGAGTCTGTCACTGTTCTGGCTCACAATATTTGACTCCTCTGGCTTAAATATTTGGAGGGCCTTGCCCAGCTAGTAACTCATCAAGATTTTGCCTAGGAGTTTCTCCCTAAGTTTTACATGAATTTCTGTATTATATACATTTCTACAACCATTATCACTTCATCCTAACAGCATTCTTGCTTGATCCTTATAGCAACATTGCAAAATAGGTAAGTCTGTTAGGTTTATTGTTTCGTTGTACAAATTGTAGAGATTCAGAGGACTGGAATGGGCTGCCTGAGAGCACTCTGTTAGTAACTGATGCTGCCTGAAATGAAATCTAGATCCCTTAATGCACTCTCCCACTGTTCCACAGGGCTCTCAAAAACAGACAAAACATTTGATTTAATTTGGTATATACATTATTGTATATTACTGGGCACTATAATATCATTTTGTGCATTTGTGCTGGTACCCTGAATATCACATCGTAAAATTCTTTTATTAAAATATAATTTTGGGGGCACCTGGGTGGCTCAGGAGGATGAGTGTCTGACTCTTGTATTTGACTCAGGTCATAGTCCCAGGATTGTAGATCCAGCCCCGAGTTGGGTTCTGCGCTGAGCATGGAGCCTGATTAAGATTTGTCTCTCTTGGGGTGCCTGGGTGGCTCGGTCGGTTAAGCGTCTGACTTCCGCTCAGGTCGTGATCTCATGGTCCGTGAGTTCAAGCCCCATGTCGGGCTCTGTGCTGACAGCTCAGAGCCTGGAGCCTGTTTCAGATTCTGTGTCTCCCTCTCTCTCTGCCCCTCCCCTGTTCATGCTCTGTCTCTCTGTCTCAAAAATAAATGAACATTAAAAAAATTTTTTTTAAATAAATAAATAAAAGATTTGTCTCTCTCTCTCTCTCTCTCTCTCTCTCTCTCTCTCCTTGTGACTTCTCCACATCTCTCATTCTCTCTCTAAATATATATATATATATATATATACACACACATATATATATAATTTTGAATCATATGATCATATAGCCATCATCAAATATTACAAATGTAGCTATTTCAACAGATAGTAAAATTTCAAGCACTGTGTGCTAAACTGAGTTGTATAGACATACAAGAAATGGTTGGGCTGGCCCACTTTTCAACAACTTTCCCTATAGAATAAGGGCATCAGTATGGAATTCTCACGTATTAAAGATTCTGGCATGACTCTTTGTGACTAGCAAAATTCTAGTATGGCTCCCAACCGTCCCACTACTCTGGTTGTATACACATTCTCCCAGTTATTCAACAATCAATCTTGGTGCTGCAATGATGTTGCAGATGTAATTAAGGCTCTTAATCAATTGATTTTAAGGCAGGGAGATAATCCTGAGTGGGTCTTACCTAATCAGATGAGACTTGAAAAGAGGTCAGGGACTGAAAATTAGAATGTCCTGCTGAGCTGGAAGAAGCAAACAGCCATGTTGTGAATTGCCTTTGAAGGGGGTCACATGACAAGGACATTAGGGTGGTTTCTAGGAGCTGGGAGTCACCCCAGACTGATAGTCAGCAAGAGAATGTCTGGCAGTCTTGTAACTGCTGAGAACTAAATTCTGTCACCAACCAATGTACTTGGAAAAGGACCGCAAGCCTGAGATGAGATCTCATCCTTGAGACCTGAATGGATGACCCAGTTAATTTGTACCCAAATTCTTGACCCATGGAAACAGTGAGATAACAAATCCGTGTTGTTTTAAACCGCTAAATTTGTGAGGTATCTGGGTGGTTTGGTCATTTGAGCATCGGACTCTTGGTTTCAGCTCACATCATGATCTCATGGTTTTGTGATTTCGAGCCCAACTTTAGGCTCCCAAGCGGAGCCTGCTTGGGATTCTGTCTCTCTCTCTGCCCCTCCCCAATTTCACTGTATCTGTCTTTCTCAAATAAATTCTAAAAAATTAAAAAAAAATAAAGCCTTTACAAAATTTTTTTAATGTTTATTCATTTTTGAGAGACAGGAAGACAGAGTATGAGCAGGGAAGGGGCAGAGAGAGGGAGACACAGAATCTGAAGCAGGCTCCAGGCTCTGAGCTGTCAGCACAGAGCCCATCGCCGGGCTTGAATTGCAAACTGTGAGATCATGACCTGAGCTGAAGTCAGACACTCAACCAACTGAGCCACCCAGGTGCCCCAAAATAAAGCCCTTTTAAAAAAATAAATAAGCTGCTAAATTTGTTACACAGCAATAGAAAACTAGTACACTCTCATACGGGGACAATGAAAACCTTTCTTTGATGCCTCTGTGTATAATTTAATCTTCCATTTCACACCCCATCCCCAGTAAAGCAGACATCTATCTGCTTATCTCATCAGTCACAGCTCTGAGCTTTCTGCACTGTTGTTGGATCTCTGATTTCGCAACAACTGCTCTCGACCCGCAGCCCCAGACAACAAGAGATCACCTCTTATCGTGAACACACTGCCGATTCATTTAGAAACTTGCCCCTTCCATGGTGAAAATTTGCCTCCGAGTTCCAACCCCTTCTCCAAATATTCCTTGCACCACACATTGAGATTTCATACTCCAGCCTTCACTGCACCTCCCAAGCCTGCTCAGCAAGGGACGGGAAATTCAGGGGCTGACGGCAGCAGGAGTGCTCACTGTCAGGAGAATTTGTATCTACAAAAGCTTTGAGGTCTTAAGTAATAGAACAGAGGCCACTGGGCATCAAGCCCAGGGACTTAGGACTGTAGGTAAGGTTAGTATTGCAAAGCAGGTATGAACCAGCGTATACCTACTTTCTTAATCAAAAAGTTTCTCGCTTTCATGCAGGGTGCCCCACATTCAAGCCCTGTTCATTCTTCCTGGCCTCATCCATGACTCCCCTACAAGCATTGTGCTTTCCAGCCAAGCAGGCCTGCTCACTGTTTCCCATTTCTAACTCTGCCAGGAATGACCTCACCCATCTTCCTCTGTCAAAACCCAACTCACCCTTTGTGACTTGTGGTTTGCTTTTCAGAAGGCCTTTCTTGATCTGTAGTTCTCTTTTTCTTCTTGTGACACTTACTACAGTCTGAGTAACATTTGATTTCCCTACTTGTTTTATCTCCTGTATGCTAAGCTCCCTCAACACCTTGAATATTCCTTGGCAAAAAATCAGTACTCACTACATATGTAATGAATTGAATTGATTAAGCAGACTGTTTCCCTTTTGTTACTCCAGCAGAGTTCTGTTCTCCTCTTGGCTAAGGGGGACTGGACTTGGCTCAGATTTTGTCTCTTCTGCATTTGAATTATTTTAGGACAACAAACAGAACTGATCTTTGGATTAAAAAAAAAGAACAAAAAAAGGCTTTTTCAAAAATTCATAGTTGTTTTTTGTCACAAGGACACATTTCAAAGTGGTTTCTTAGACATTATTCACTGTCTTCAAAGGTAAACAACACAAAGCAAGCAAACCTGATTTCTGTATCATCAAGTATACTAGAATTTTGGGAAGAGTACTTAAAGATCGACAGAAATAGTTATGTTTCTAATAAAATTGGATTTGCCTTCCCCATGAGGAATTTTCATTTATGCCTTGTACTCAGTTAAAGACTTCTCAGGATCCAGATGTAAAAGATACTGGTAAATGGTGAAATTAATCATCATTATATGATTTAAGATTATATTATTTTAATTACTGATTATTAAATTTTTAAGTAAATAATTATGAATTTGCCAGCCAATGTCAAAAATTATATCCATTACAATGAATAATCCAGCTAGCTAACAATATTACATCTTTACTGTGTTTTGCTAAAAGGGTAATTCCCAAGTTCTACATCTACCAGACTTACCATAATGTTATAGACGTTTTATGAATCCTATCTGTCTTAAGTCATTCAAATTTTTTAATGCAATTAATTTTTAGCTAAAATTAAGCCATAAAAATAATGATTATATTAAAAATAAAATACTTCATCAGATAATTAATCTACTATAATTTTCACATAGTATTTAATCTCAGGTTTTCTTTTGAAAATGCTCCTAACTTATGTATTTGATAAATGTATGGTTTTGAGAAGTTTAGATTAGCCCACCTTGATATACTGTAGTTATTCCCAGAACTGCTCAGTCCATTTTATTGCAGAAGACAGCAATATATATTTTTGAAGGTGTAAATTTTATAGCCAAAAACTCCTTTTTGATACAACTAATGATTTTGTAGTATATTATTTGGATGTATAGTCACACTGAATATTTTTTGGTAAGAAATAAACACTTAAGCAAGTTGAATTGTACTTTGAATGTTATAGTCCTAGTGACCAGCCGATGTTAAGAATTATTAACTTGTTGGACATCATATAGTCAAAACTGAGTAAATTTTAATGTGGGCTCTGCTTTAAAACATCAATCTTTAAAAGTGTTTATCCATATCTTATTATTTTTAGTATATTTTTATATAATAATAAGTTTCACGCATACATCTGACTATACCTTTGGTCTAGGATACTTTTAGGGGACAAATGTCTAAAACTTTTAGGATTGGAACAGGAGGTAATCTGACTTGGTTTCCCAAAATAAAATTTTCACTTCGATCACATGTAAGACTGATTAGTGATTGTTAGCTATATACTACATATAGTTCTATCTACCGTTGAAAAACAAAAGTTCCAGATAGCATTAATGCAAGACCTGTTTATTGTTACATATGGAGTCTTAGAAACTGGGCCAAGCACTGAAGAAAATAACAATTACTATTTGTAGAAAGCAGTTATAGGTTGGTATGCAACAATTCACTTTTTTTTTTCTCATACCACGGCTTTTTATCCGCATTTTATTGATGAGGGAACAGAAAGAGAGAATTAATGTAATTCCCCCAAATTCACTCAGCTAGTGATGGACCCATAATTGTAGTCCAGATTTTGTGACTTCAAATACTGTCACTTTCTCAAACTCATCATGTTCCATGTAAATACTGATATTTTATAGTAAGAAAAGGAAATTAGGGCTATATGCTTAAACTAATTGTCTCCTTATTTTTTCCTTCATGTTTCCAATATAAATCACTATAAAAGCTTGAAACATTGACGGGATACTATTTCCTATCCATTCATCTTAATTATGAGGGATCTGGAGGAATAAGGCATTCCAGGGAGCTGCCTAGACAAGGAGTTATTTATCAACAGAAAAATGAACTCAGACAAAAGCACTGGGGTAAGAAGGCATTACCAATGCATTTATGTCTTCTGAATTTATACAGAGCTATAACATTCTCAATGAAAGAATTATTCACCATGTTTCCTTTTTTTTTTTCTTCCATATCTCTTAGTATCTGTCATTTATACTCTGGCCTGTTACCCATTTAGTTGGAGCCAGGATGTGGCCTCGTCTTGTGGAGCCAGCAAATTTGTGTCTGGAATGAAAGAAGCTTCTCTTTTCAGATTGTCATTTCATTTGACTACCTTTCTTTGTCCATTATTTATTTAGTTTATGCTCAAGGGGATGCTAAAAGGAAAGTTATCTTTTTCAATGTTAAGAGCGAGTTTTATGTCCAGTTTCCTGGAGCCACTCAAATCATGATAATAGCAAAAATATTCCCTTCAAGAGGAAAATGGTTGGTTTTTGAGCTTGCCTCTCACAGAGCTAGTATCTGTTGATCCAGAAACCCAGTGATCTGAAGACACACACCTACTCATATAGCGTGAGTGCCCTGGTCCATGAGTTATATGATTACCTTCATCTAGCAGGACGAACTCTATTTCTGCAAGTCTTAGCTTTCTAGGAGTGCGGGGCTTCTGTATATCAACCATGTCATGGTTATTCTTTAAAAGCAAATAATTGGGGCGCCTGGGTGGCTCAGTTGGTTAAGTGTCCCACTTCAGTTCAGGTCATGGTCTCACTGTCAGTGAGTTTGAGTCCCGCATCCGGCTCTGTGCTGACTGCTCAGAGCCCGGAGCCTGCTTTGGATTCTGTGTCTGCCTCTCTCTCTGCTTCTCCCCCACTCATGCTCTGTCTCTCTCTGTTTCTCAAAAATGAATAAGCGTTTAAAAAAATCTTAAAAAAAATAAATAAAAGCAAATAATTAAACAAGGACAGTTTATCTGGCAGGACACAAGTTTTAAAAGTCTGAATCAAAGAATCAAGTTAGAACAGATAGCAGTCTCTAGAAAAATATGAGAGATTAATGCAGGTCAGTGGTTCTTTTTCAGAGGGAAGAAGAGAGAGAGTAGAATAAGTAGGGGGCACTTGAACTCTGTTATGTGTTGTTTGTTGAAAATACATGAAAAATATGATGAAAAGTTACATTTACAAATTCTAAAAGAGTACATGGGAGTTTGTTATATGACCATCTGCTTTTCTGTAGTTTTGAAATTTTCATTGAAAAGGAAGGAAGGAAGGGAGGGAAAATAGACAAAGGATTCATTACTGTTTTTTTTCCTCTTTAGATGGCAAAAGAGGGAATTATTTTTATTTTCAATAATCAGAATGAGATTGTCATAACAATAATGTAAAACTAATGTGATTCTTTCATCAATGGACAAAAACCAGGAAATGTAGCTCGAAAAGTAACAAAAGGAATACATTTTTTAAAACCTTGGAAATATATTGTGAACTGTGGTAGCTAGTGAAGAGGTTGGACAGATTATCGCTTTTTTTGTCTTTGTTTTGTTGTTGTTATTATTCTTATTCTTATGTTGTTCTACCCCGCAATTCATTTATTGTCTGGCCCTTACTTAGAGATTTTTCACTTAGGAGAGTCAGTTGTACCTGTGAACCTGCACTGAGGAAACTGGGGCATCAGAGCCTTTGAGGTGAGTATCTGTTTTATCATATTGGTCAACAACTACTTAACATTTGTCTCTTTCCCACATAAGGCAAAAGGAAATCCTGTGATTGGAATTGGCTTTTGAACATTTGAGAATAGAAACATCAAAGAGAGATGCTCAGGGTATAAAAATTGGGAAGGAAACGCCAGCAACTCCTCAGTAGGAAGGTGATTATGTCATGTCTTATTAACTAATCCTTTGGTGGAAAGGATTTGCCTCAAGGACATTTATAAACCCTCATTTCATGTCCTCCCTGTAATGATCATTTTCTCATTCACTTGTCCACCTGCTGATTCACTTTGCATGAGGTGACAACTAGATTCTGATGAAGAGTCTATTTGTCTTTTCCTTTGATTTTTCATTTTAGATCATACATCTTCAGAATACAGTAGGGAGCCAACAGCTGGGTTCAATAATTCTCCATCAGCAATTTTCAACATGCTCAATAAATGTGTTTTTATCTAAAATAACATCCTGGACACACATTGCAAAATAACATTCTTTGTTTATAAAAGTAACTCACACTAAAGATTTTGGAAAATATAGAAATGTGTGAAATAAGAAACTAGAACTTACTCATAATCCTACAACTCACCTTTTATGAATATTTTGATATATATTCTTGTTCATTTTTCTCCCTATATACATATATTTATGAGATAAAAGGAGTTTTTTCTGCATGCGCAACTGGGATTATTAAAAATGTTAATGAACTGGTTTTAACGCTGTGTATATATTTGAAAAATGACCTGTTTTGGGTTTCTTTTTTTTTTAATATTTATTTAATTTTGAGTAAGAGAGAGAGAGAGAGAAAGAGAGAGAGAAAGAGAATGGGGGAGGCACAGAGAGAGGAAAACTGAGAATCCCAAGCAGGCTCCACGCTATCAGCACAGAGCCTGATGCAGGGATCGAACTCAAGAACCAAACCATGAGATCATGACCTGAGATGAAATTGAGTCAGATGCTTAACAGAGTGAGTTACCCAATGCCCCCCTGTTTTTTGGTTCCTAATGAACACTTTAGTCACCAAATATTGAGCTGACTCTCAATAGTGGTCTGTCAGAATTCTTTAAAAAAAAATTTTTTTTAATGTTCTTATTTATTTTTGAGACAGAGAGAGACAGAGCATGAACGGGGGGAGGGGCAGAGAGAGAGAGGGAGACACAGAATCTGAAGCAGGCTCCAGGCTCTGAGATGTCAGCACAGAGCCCGACGCGGGGCTCGAACTCACAGACTGTGAGATCATGACCTAAGCTGGAGTGGGGCGCTCAACTGACTGAGCCACCCAGGTGCCCCAAGGTTTGTCAGAATTCTTAAGGTGTGATGAAGGTATTTTGAAAATAGAAGTCACTTTTTAACATGTATACTAAACATTATCATAATTTCAATTTGTTCCATAAAATCCTACAAAGCTAAAGTTACAGGACAAGTTCAAGCTCATTATTAGGAACTCTGTGATACTAATGACACATCTAAATATACCCTGAAGAAATGGGGGACTAATATTTCCTGAGCATCTATTGTGTGTCAGGCAGAGTGCTGAATATCTTGCAAAGGTTGCCTCATACATATATGTCATCTGAAGGGTGAAAAATGATGTTTCCCATCTCTGTACCCTTAAAATGGGATAGAAATAACTGAGGTTCAAATTCTTGCAATTCAAGGATGGAAAAGATGGGATGGGTTTTGATCAGAAATATTTAAGTTCACTGTTGAGTCAAGGTAAACTGTATAAATCCTCTATTCTCCCCTTATTTTAAGTATGGAGTCACCACCTTAGTATGAATATCATATCTTCTGTTGGATAGATTTTTGCTTTTAAGAATTCAGCACAATTTATTTTCCATAAAAGACACTCTATGCTGTATCAGGATTGCACGTGCACATATTGCTTACTATAGAGGAGTCTCTGCCTTCCACTGATCTATAGGTAATAGAAGATGCTTCCAGAATACATTTCCCTAAAGTTATAATTGGATATGCCATGGGCTCACATAACAAGTCATGTCAATGCAAAGTGGCAAGTCATTTACTGCAGAGTTACAGGAAGTGCAAATTTGATCTGGTGTGTGACAAGTTGAAAGCTCTATTTTGCTGCCCGTGTTATAGAAATAGCTTGCTATTTGCGCATTGTTTTAGATAAACCCTTCGCTGGAAAGAGTGACCTGAGGTGGCCATAGACATATAGCTGCCTTTATGTTTGTGACTGTCATAAGTAATGTTTCTTCTACCTTGCTAGAGGCAGACATGATAAAATCAGCAGGTGTTCATGCAACTATGATGCCTTTGTTAGGAGGACACTGGCGGGATATTTCTTTATGTGAGTGTTTGTCTTAAAGTTTACCTTTGCCCCCAAACAGCTGGGACACTTAGGATTTTTCAATTTGTTAACACCTTACTTCTGGTGTTCCCGTTATTACCTCTCTGAATCCTTAGAACAGAGCTCTGTCGTGGGGTGGTTTTTAGGAGCACAGTCTCTGGACCAGCTATCAGGGAAATGAATTCTAGCTTGAAATGCTAGTGTGATACTTTGGGCAAGAAACTTAACTTGTGTAGGCCTCATTTTCTCCCCTGGTAAAATGAGGATAGTAATCACACCACATTTACAGAGTTGTTGTGAAGGTTAAGGCAATGCATGTGAAATTCTTAACACAATGGCTTATTCAAGGAATGAAATCCTTACAGTCCCATTAGGTGGGTGAGGCAAATATGAAGCAGAAAGACATCAAGAAGTTAACTAAGACACTCGGCCTAAAGCCACATAGTTGCAGAGTTGGATGGAGTCACATCAGCCATTCCCATTTTAGTCTTCTTTTAAAGGCTGCTTTGCTCTCTTAATTAAACACATATGTGTATATGCAGCTGTTGACTTTCAGATGTGATGTTTTGTCAACAAATGTAATTATGGAGCTTATGCGTTGCAACAGACATAGTTGTGAGGCAACGTGGCTGCCGCAATGGGACTTATCTATGCCCAAGTGCCCACACACCTAAGCACAGACAGGCACGCATCTACATTCAGAATGTTCCCCTCTCAAAGGAAACTTCAGACTCTGCGCATATCTTCCTTCTAGTTATGGTTCTGTCACAACCTGGGCACTCACTCAGAGCCTCAGCCTCCTTGCTAGTAAAATAGAAATAATAGTACATGACTTGTAGTATTATTAATTAAGAGATTACTAATCAGAATTTAACGTTTATTTATTTTTGGGACAGAGAGAGACAGAGCATGAACGGGGGAGGGGCAGAGAGAGAGGGAGACACAGAATCGGAAACAGGCTCCAGGCTCTGAGCCATCAGCCCAGAGCCTGACGCGGGGCTCGAACTCACGGACTGCGAGATCGTGACCTGGCTGAAGTCGGACGCTCAACCGACTGCGCCACCCAGGCGCCCCCAGAATTTAAGATAGTGTATGGAAAGTCCTTAGCACTGAGCCTGGCACAGAATAAAGTCCTAATAAATGTTAGCTAATATCTTTATTGTTGCCCTTGCTGATGGGGCACCGTGCTGGTGCCCATGGTGTTTGTGAGGAGTCAGAGAGGGAAGACTCTCCTGACCAAACAATCTAAAAGTTGGCTATCTTAGGGGCCCCTGGGTGGCTCACTCGGTTAAGTGTCCGACTTCAGCTCAGGTCATGATCTCGTCGTTCGTGGGTTCGAGCCCGTGTTGGGCTCTGTGCTGACAGCTCAGAGCCTGCATCCTGCTTCGTATTCTGTGTCTCCCTCTCCCTCTGCCCCTCCCCCACTCATGCTCTGTCTCTCAAAAATAAACATTAAAAAAAAAATTAAAAGTTGGCTATCTTTTTCTCTATGTTATGTCTCATAACTCTTATGATTGACAATCTGAACTGATCTTTCTTATTTATCATCTCTTTGCCCCTATTAGAATTATGTTCCACAGAGGAGGGAACCCAGGACAATGCTGGACACATAACAAGTGTCCCCCTAAAAGTCTGTAAATGAGATAATGAGTGAAGAAGAGTTTGAAAGCAACGGGGAAGAGGAAGGAAGTAACCTGTGTGAGCAAAGAGGGATGGAAGAGCCTATATTACCAACCTGTCACATGAATTTCTGGGTCTGTCAGCCACCAGCATTTGTTAAGAAGGAGGCAGCTTCCCAGAGGCAGTCTGCTAAAGAAATCAGGAATAATGTGATAGAGCACATGCAGTGAATGAAGCAAGCGTCTTTCTCCTCATGGGGATGGGGGACAAGTAAAACCTGTGTCGACATACTTGTCTGTGATCAGAGTTCAGGTCAACTTCATCCCCCAACTTTTCATGACTGTCACGATCCTGCTATCGAAATCCCGTTTTCCAATATCCTAGTTACTCTCCAAAATTGCGGTTGCAAGTTTCAGTCGACCAAATTGATTGCAGATGCCTTCAAAGATAGTGTCTGTGTGCACAAAGAAGCCTGCCATATGCTGATGAGCTTTAAGTGAGTTACTATATGTGACACAATTACAGTAGTGACTGGCACACAGCAACAGCTCCATAAATGTTCCCTGTTGCTGCACTTGTTATTATTATCATTACCATTTATTCAAAAAGGATTTATGGAGCTCCTATTATGTGCCTGCAGATGTTCTGGACTCAAGATATTTCATAGTAAACTAAACAGACCAGCTCTTGGACTTCATGAAGTCTATGATGTAGTGGCAGGGTTCAGAAAATAAAGTTTAGTATGTCATGCGGAATAGTGATTGATTGTGCTCCCTAGGTGGGTGGCTGGAGACTACACTCTTGGTGAGGACAGGCCCCCATCTGCCTTGTTAAACACTGTCCCTTTAGTATCTTGCGAAGAGCACGGCAGGCCTTCAGTTCACACTGGATGAATGACTAAAGGAGTGAAATTCTGAAAGGGGGCCTAGTTTAACGTGGGCGCTGCAGATTCTTGATTTAGGCTCTGTGTGCAGATACCATATGAGCTCTGCAGGTTCGAGGACTCTGTTTACTGGCAAAGTCTGGGTTAGAGTATATGTGGGTGGACAAGGGGGAAGAGAATGAGGCTGTGAGAGCAGGCATATACATAAGCAAAATCTGTGTGGAACTGAGGTAACGCGCAAGGCAAAGTCTTTGGTTGTGTATTTTTGAGGTAAATCTTAGCTGATGTGTGAGTCCACGTGGAGGGTTCTGACTGGCGTAAACCTGAGCTTGAGTCAGCTTGTGGGGTATTAGCGGTGGGTTGGTTGTATGAGGACAGGGTATTGGAAGTATTCTGCAAGGCACAACCCAGGGACCTGTGCATGCCTTTGACCTATAATGTAATTGTCTGGGAGGCAAATTATGGGTGCTTAAAAAGCAAAATCTAGGGTGCTAAATATGAGGTGAGAATGGTTCGAGGGTAGATTCGTCTGTGAGTCAATTACAGGCTTTTGTGATCGTCAGCGAAGAGGGTACCCATTCAGAGGTTCTTTATTTGAGGGTGCAGGTTTGTGAGGCAGATTCTAGAAGCGGGGACAATTGTGAGACAATTCTAAGATGAGGAGGAGACAAATCTGGGATTATGGGTAAGCAAAGTCTAGGATTGTGAGTCTGGTACATCTGTGTGGGTGCGTGTTGTTGTAAATCAGAGCCCGGCTTTGACACGAACACACCTGAGCCCACTAGGTTTGCGTGCACGAGCGGGGCAGAGAGGTTTGTGTTTGAGAGGCACACTCGGAAGTCAGTGTGGGTGAAAGAGGGTTTCTGTGCCTGTGCGAGAGAGGCGAGTTCTTGAGTGTGAATCTGGGGGCCGCTGGGCGAGCGGGAAGCGTGCGTGCGTGTGTGTGCGCGCGCGCCAAGTTGGGATTTCTACTTTCCAAGGGGCCCCCAGGCCGCGCGACCCTGCGAGGCCACGTTAGGGTCGGGTGCGCGCCGAGGGGCGGCGGGCGGGCGACAGGTCCCGAGCCGGAGCGCGCCGCTGCCCCGGCCCCTGCGCCGCGCGCTCGCTGGCTGGCTGGGGACTGGCAGCAACCGGAGCTGCACTGCCGCCTCTGGCGCGAACGCTCAGGCGCCTCCTCCCGCCCCAGTCACTGTGGCTCGGAGCACGCTGCCGGCGGCTGCCCTTTCCGCCTCTGGGGGAGCAAAGCCGCGGGCCCGCCGTGCGCCTGAACCATGGCCTCGGGCCGGAGGGGCTGGGACAGCTCCCACGAGGACGATCTACCCGTGTACCTGGCCAGGCCGGGCACCACGGACCAGGTCCCGCGGCAGAAGTACGGCGGCATGTTCTGCAACGTGGAGGGCGCCTTCGAGAGCAAGACGCTGGATTTCGATGCCCTGAGCGTGGGGCAGCGGGGCGCGAAGACTCCCCGGAGCAGCCAGGGCAGCGGCCGCGGCTCCGGGAGCCGGCCGGGAGTGGAGGGGGACACCCCGCGCCGGGGCCAAGGCCGGGAGGAGGGCAGGGAGCCCGCGCCCGCGTCGCCCGCGTCGCCCGCGCCCGCCGGGGTGGAGATCCGGAGCGCCACCGGCAAGGAGGTTTTGCAGAACCTCGGCCCCAAGGACAAGGTAAGGGGGCCCGCGGCTCTCCTCCTCCCGCCCTCGCTCCCTTGGCAGCCCGGGGCGACGCGGCCCGGGCACAACTTTCTCCCGCTCACTCAGCTCGGGGGAAGGGGGACAGGGAGGTGAAGGGCATCCTCTGCTGAGCGTAGCGCGACCTCCCAGCCCGGACCGATATTCGCGCGGGTTCCTAACTGCAGCATCTTCGTGGGCGCGGGACCCGGGTGCGCGGGTTTCCCCCGCTTCCCCGCAGCACCCCCGGGCCGGCGGGTCTGGGTGGGTGTGTCAGCCGGGCCAGCCAGGAAGGCTTCGTGATTTCTAGCCCTTCTCTCCGTCTGAGTAACCACTGGCACAATTGTCTTGGCCCCACTCTGGCCCTCGATTAAATCTCAACCCGGGTCACCAGGGCAGAGGGCACACTGGCGCTGGGAAGATGGGGGTCATCTCCATAGTCCCCGGATGAACGTACAGGATGGGCGGTCCCCCCTCTCACTCTTGAAACATCAGCTCTGTCCCTGAAACTTTCGGGTGTGGAGCCACTAGACTAAACACCCTCATCTGCGTGCCTCTCTTCTGTCCTAGGTCGACATTTCACATCTGTGTTTGTAAAGTGTACATTTGTGTACAAAGCTTGTTGCAAGACTGGGTACCACAGGGATCCAGCTGTCTCTGGAAGACTATCACTTATTTTTGAAAACAGGCAAGAGTATTAAGGGTGCACTTTAAACTAGCACAAGCTGCAAATTCTCTGCTGCTTTTCCATGTGCCAAAGCCAATTTCTTCTGTATGTGTGTTTTTGAGAAACTCGTGACACCCTGAACTGGCTGAAGGTATGGCACTGAAATCCAGCCTGCTCTCATCTATTTGTTTATTTCATAGAAAATCAGAACCGTAGTTCAGAAAATTCAGGGTCTGGGCAGGGCTGGAGTATTCGAAGTTCAAACTGACGCTTTTGAGTTGGGGAACAATAGTAATCAGATACGTCACTCTTGTGTAGATAATGGCTGCAAAATCCATCCACATATATTATTCTCTGTGAATACTGGTATGAATAATAACCCAAAATGGAAATGTCTGCCCCAGAGCAATTACAGTTAATGCTTACCCAAGTTTTAGATGTTTTTCCATTCAAATGCAGTGAGGCAGTCAAAGGAAGGCATATCTCTGCACTGTTTGATTTTGGGAAGTTTAAAAAAATAAACAAAGCTTTAATTATTGATACCACTAGGGAAAGAAAGCACTGAAGTTAGTATTGTGTAAAGACACCTTTGGGAAACAAAGTCCGTGCCCCTTGGAATCACTCGTTTAGTTGGTGATTTTCATATCATCCTTAGAGTATGGGATTCCTGTAGGCCCTGCTCAAATACCCTTTTAGGAAAAACTTCGGATATTTTGGAAAAGCTGTGGCTGATTTCTAAACTTAAGAATGGCGTTCCAGGAAGATTATCGCCTCTCTTCAGGTCTGAGCTGATCCCTATTGAAATGTTCCCTTCCTGACTCTAAGGGGTGGGAAAAGTGATGGAAAAGGTCAGTAACAATTGCTGTGAGTCAGTGCTATTCCCTTTGCTGGAACACCCCTGATGTAAGCCAGATAATATGCCTGGTTTGCAAGATTTAAGGATGGTAACTAGAGAAAGGGAAAATGTTCCTCCTTTAAACCCAGACATTCTCTTCGTTTTCTTTCCTTTTGCAAACCCTATACTTTTGGCTCCTAATTGAAAAATAATAATACAACTTAAGCATCAGCAGGATTTCTAGTGCTACATGGTTATTTGTAAGTTCAGGCTTGCTGTCAGCTTCATTCAGGCCCTGTTATTATCTCTAATTTGGTTGAATCACACTGCTACAAGAGTCAGCAGACCTTATCTACTTCTGTTCTTGATGGCTATTTCCTTGAGGGAAGGGATTGTGTGTTTGGATTTATCACTATAGCTGAAATGCCTGGAACACTGGAGGTGTTCCAGAAATAGCTGGTATATTAAACCTCCTTAATGAATCCATATTTTTTGCTACATAGATGCAGAATGATTGTCTGGTCTCTCATTTATTTTTTATATTTTAGTTTTGAATGTTTTAGAAGTAAACTCTAGGCCCAATGTGGGGTTTGAATTCACGACCCCAGGGTCAAGAGTCCCATGCTCTACTGACTGAGCCAGCCAGCTGTCCCTTTTGGCCTCTTATTTAAATACCACCATTTTCAGTGAGCCTGTACCTTGTGAAGCAGCTTTCAGAAAACGTCACTTTAAAAAAATTAAATTAAACCCAAATCTGCCTACTTGTGGTTTCTATAAACTATTCTCAGTTCTGACCTTTTAAAATACAAGAATAGAGTTTTTTTTTAAGTTTCTGAGGTATTTTAATGACTTGAAGCATGTGGGTTTGTTTATCTGTCAGAAAAGTTGGGTATTGCCACAGTAACAAGCAATCCCCACATCTCAGTGGCTTAACGAAACAGTCACAGTTGATTTCTTGCTCCTGTTACTTGTCCACCATGGGTCACAGGGCAGCTCTGCCCATCATTTCCCCCCAGGGACCTAGACTGATGCAGGTTTCATCTCTATGCTCTCATGTTAGGAAGAACATGGGCGTGTTGCTCATAGGCTCTGGAACTCCCTTGCTGAGGTTGTGAACATGACTTAGGTTCACATGTCACTGGCCAGAGCAAATCACTAACCTGTGTCCAAAAGAATTGGGAGGGCGTAATCTTACCATGATCCTGTAAGACAGAGATTAGAAATATTTGGAGGGGTTCCTGGCTGGCTCAGTGGGTGGAGCATGTGAC
The DNA here is from genome assembly GCF_022079265.1 of Lynx rufus. Taxonomy (NCBI): domain Eukaryota; kingdom Metazoa; phylum Chordata; class Mammalia; order Carnivora; family Felidae; genus Lynx; species Lynx rufus. The sequence goes on along the minus strand of NW_025814823.1, from coordinate 122,838,363 downwards.
GCTTGATCTCAGGGCTATGAGTTCGAGCCTCATTTTGGGCATAGAGCTTACTTAAAAAAATAATAAAAAATGAAAAAACAAAACAAAACAAAGTATTTGGAGTATAGCTTTCATATCTCCCCTATACCTGGGGCCAGACTATTGGGATGAGCTCTGGCTCCACCCATCCAAGTTATGTGACTGTGAGCGTATAACTCGGCCTCTGGGCCTGTGCTTTCTCACCTGCAGAATGTGAATAACACTGAGTACTTTACACATATTGAGTACTCAGCACATATTAGTTATGATTACTCTTTGAGTTTTCACTGCCCTTTATATGTTTGAGGGCAATTGTATTCTTCCTAAAATTCTCTCTTTTAGCCTTATCATTCCTGCCTTCTTTAGCCCTCTCTTATGTAAGCCTTTCACCCTTCTGATTTACTTTTCAGGTTTTACTATATTTTATAAATATTCTTTCAAAAAATGCGGTGCACAGAACTGAACACAGTGCTCCAGATGGGATATGGTCGTGGCAAAGTATATTAGGCTAGTTAATTTCCTTGACTTACATGGACATCATATGCTTTTGTAGTAGGAGAGCCAGAATTCAAACAGATTTTTCTGAGTCCAGAGTCCATTTTTCTGAGTTCTGACTCCTTCTTTCCAGACAGGGAGGCTGCTGTTTTATTTTAATTCGGTGAGCCTGACCCTGGTGTCTGCTCCTGATATGTTACTGTCATGCAGGGCAAGGACAGAACTTTCTGCCACACCTCTAGCACTTTCCTCCATCTTGCCGCCAGCCCATTATTCAGAGCAGTTGGAGAACAGTTGCCCAGCCTATGAAAAGAGTTGCTGCAAAATCCTTATTTTTTCAAGTTGAATGCAAAGTTATTAAAAGAGATTTAAAAAAAAATGTCTTGATAAACTCACAGTATGCTTTGTCTACAGCATACCTCCTTATTAACCCCAACCTTAAGGAAATAAATTTAGTTAATAAATGCATAAATTATGAAGAGATTCTACAACAAACTGTGTGGGAGAATAAAAGTAAAAAAAGGCCTCTGAGTTATACTTTGAATGACAAGTGCCATATTTGAGGTATGATTGGGTGTTTATATTGTGGTTCTGGAGCTACCTGTAAACACCTTGTTAAATAATGTACCTAGATTTTTTTCTTCTGATAGGCATTTATGCTGCCCAAATCCTCCCTGGTTGGCTCACATAACTTTTCGTTTATAACTTTTGACAGTAAGTGCATAAAAAAGCAGTTGTAAATGAAAAGGAAGTATTTTTCACCATTTCTCAAGATGGTTTCCAGAGTTTTTCTTGCAGCGAAGAAATTACTAAGGGGAGGAGAATGATGATATATGGTCTGCCAAGAGCAAATGATACTGCAAAAACTCTGTCATCCAGTGAAAACAAAGTAATGACATTATGATTACATGGGTCTATTGATAACTCCCAGTCAGGAGCCGTGGGTCATTTCTAGTCCCCTGTTTCCCACATGGGCCACTTTCGTGCAAGTTGTTTCCTTTGTGAAGTCAGTAGGGGTTCTGGGTGTAGGAGGAGAGCATTTGAAACGGGCAAGTTGTGGCTCTTACCTTTTTTTTTTTTTTTAATCATTCGTCCTGTGCCTTTTTGCTCCTGGGTGGAAAATTTTCAAAACGATCCAGAGAAGCTGAAGTTCTCCTCCTTGCCCCATGCAAGAGAAGACAGCTGGAAATAGAATTCTAGGTTTATAAAGTCCTCTCCACATCATCAGAATCCCTGGAGTGTATGAATTTTTCAAAGCTGCTCTGACAAACCAAAGTCCGCACTTAGGCTGGGAGAAAAGGCTCTTGGGTACCTGGCCCCCAGGCCACACTCGAATCAGGAACTATATTAACTTACCCAAACTTGGAAGTGTTTGAAACCTTTCAGAACTTTGGTTTAGTTTGACAGTAGGCATTTGAGGAACATAAAAAAACGTACCTTCCAAGTAATGCTGCGATTGGCAGGGTTCCCTCAAAGTAATGGTCCCTGGAGACAGGGTATTGCTGACGGATCTTGTAAGTAATGTCTAAGACGGCCAGGGGACTGTCCATGATGTTTTTCTGTCAGTGATTTCTATAGCTGATTCTCTTTATGATTAATTTCCCCTGGGCGTTATTCCTGCAGATAATGTTCCTGTGAGACAGTGGATAGAGCTTACTAGGAGTAGGGCAGCCTGCCTGAGAATGCAGGCTATGACTGGCAGCTCAGCTCTCCATTTTTGAGAAGAGGCAGAAGTCCATTTATGTGTGTAAGCACTTTTTAAAAGTTAAACTTATAGGAAGATGGAATGTTAAAGTTTATCTGTACTCTTTTAGAAAATTTTTTTTTTTAATGTTTATTTATTTTCAAGAGAGAGAGAAAGAGAAAGAGTGTGAGCAGGGGAAGGGCAGACAGAGAGGGAGACACAGAAGCCAAACCAGGTTCCGGGCTCTGAGCTGTCCGCACAGAGCCTGACACGGGGCTGGAACCTACGAACCGTGAGATCATGACCTGAGCTGAAGTCAGACGCTTAACTGACTGAGCGACCCAGGCACCCCGAAGTTTATCTGTACTCTTAACCTGGACTTATGTGGCTTTGAAAAACCAGTTCTACTCCATCAAAAACCAATGAGATGAGGCAAACAAACAATAAACAAAGCAACAAACAGAAACTAAACCGAGAGGATAAAGCATTAGCAGTCTCAACTTGGAGACCCAATCTTTAACTAGCTTGGGCAACTCACCTCCCTTCTGTCTGAGACTTAGCTTCCTCCTTTCTAAAATGAAGGGCCTGGACCAGGTCTATAAGCTTCTTTTATTGTACACCTCTATGCAAAAATTTTTTGAGCATGGTCTCTCTCTATGTATAGGTACACATGTGCATGTGTATAAATTACATGCAGAACATACGTACAATTGACCCTTGAGAAACACAGGGGTTAGGGTGCTAACCCCCATGCAGTCAAAAATCCATGTATACCCATGGACTCCCCTGAACCTTAACCATTAATAGCTTGCTGTTGACCAGAAGCCTTACTGATAACATAAACAGTCAATTAATACAGTTTATATACAGTTTGTATATAAAATACAAACATTTTGTATATGTACTGCATGCTGTATTCTTATGAGAAAGTAAGCTAGAGAAAAGAAAATGTTATTAAGAGAATTGTAAGGAAAAGGAAATATATGTACAGTACTGTATGGTATTTATAAAAATAAATCCACATGTAAATGGACCAGTGCAGTTCAAACCTGTGTTGTTCACTGGTCAACTGTATTAATATCTTATGACTGTTATACAATACAAAACAAGTACAAAGTAAAATATTATATATACAAATATAGATCCTGATATTTTTCTCTTGCACCCTAGTGGCTTGTCTTGCCCACACAATTGGGTAAGTGCTCGTGAGTCCTTAATCTTCAGATCAAAGCCATAATAGTCAGTGGTTCTAATATTACGGTCATTAATGAATTCATTGTCAATTTGAGTTCTTCAGTGATATATGCTCTTTTATTAACCAGTTTCTAAGAGAAATAAACTGTGGAAACCTTGCAGCGAGGCTACAGACCGAGTGTTGGTAGTGCTCAGTATACTCTCTTTCTGTATGTGGGGTTGGGCCAGTGGGGTGTAGACAACAAGGTTACCATAAATAGGGTGAGGAGTCCCCAGACCTCCCTTCAGCGTCTAATTTTTTCTGTACTCCTTTATTCTAAAAACACTTATTAAGCACCAGCTATGTAGGTGCACAATCAAAACCTAAGACGAACCAAAGAGATAAACAATAGGAAAGCATTAACTGCATTTCCTTGTAGTCTCCCATTGAAAATTGCTGTTACTACAATGGTGTATTTTCTTTACATCTGTGTGTGTGTGACACATATGTTTTTCATTCCAAAATAAAAGTGGGAATATACATTATTATATATTTTTAAACTATTTTTGACCACTTTAATACATTTTAATAAACTTTATTTCTGAGAACAGTTTTAGGTTCACAGCAAAAATGAGTGGAAAGTACAGAGATTTCCCTTGTTTCTCCTGCCCCCACACTTTCATAGCTCCCTCCGTTATCCACATGTCCCACCAGAGCGGTACATTTCTTACACTTGAAGAACGCTCACTGACATATCTTTATCACCCACAGGCCATAGTTTACATTAGGGTTCACTCTTGGTGTTGTACAGTCTGTGGATTTTGACAAATGCGTAATGATATATATCCACCATTATAGTAGGAAACACAGTATTTTCATTGCCCTGGAAGTCCATTGTGCTCACCTATTCATCCCTCCCTTTCTTCTAAATGCTGGCAATTACAATCTTTCTATTGTCTCCATAGTTTTGCCTTTGTTAGAATGTCATATATTGGGAATCATACAGTCTGTAGCTTTTTCAGATTGCCTTCTTTCACTTAGCAGTATGTATTTAACAATCCTCCAAATCTTTTCATGGCTGGAAAGCTCATATCTTTTTAGCATGGAATAATATTCCATTTTCTGGATGTACAGTTTATCCATTCACCTACTGGAGGACATTTTGGTTGCTTCTCAGTTTTGGCAATTATGACTCAAGCTTCTATAAACATTTGTATGTAGCTTTTTACGTGGACATTTCATTTGAGTAAAGACCAAGGAGTGCAGTTGTTGAATGGTGTTGGATGAGTACTTTTAATTTTGTAAGAAATCTCTAAACTGTCTTCCAAAGTGGTTGTACCATTTTTTGTATTCCTACCAGCAATTAATGAGAGTTTCTGTTGCTCCACATCCTTGTCAGCATTTGGTGTTGTTACTGTTTGGATTACGGCCTACAATAGTAGTAGATGTGTAGAGATTTCTCATTATTGCTTCGATTTACAATTATCTGATGACATAATGTTGAACATCTTTTCATATGCTTATTGTCATCTGGGTATCTTTTTGGTGAGGTGTCTGTTCAGGTCTTTGGCCCATTTTCTAACTGGATTATTCATTTTCCTATTGCTGAGTTTTAAGAGTTCTTTGTATGTTTTAGATAATAATCCTTTGTCAGGTGTGTCTCTTGCAAATATTTTTCTCCCAGTCTGTGGCTTGACATTGTTTTTTTGTAGAAAAGAAGTTTTTAATTTTACTGAAGTCCAGCTTATCAATTTTTTCTTTCATCAGTTATGCCTTTGGTGTTGTATCTAAAAAGTCATTGCCATACCCAAGGTCATCTGGGGGTTTTTCTATCTTATTTTCTAGGAGTTTTATAGTTTTCATTTTACATTTAGGTCTATGATCCATTTTGAGTTAATTTTTGTGAAGGGTTTAAAGTCTCTGTCTACATTCATTTTATTGCGTGTGGATGTTCAATTGCTCCAGCACCATTTGTTGAAAAAGACTATCTTTTCCCGTTCTATTGCTTTTGCTTCTTTGTCAAAGATCAGTTGACTCTATTTATATGGACCTATTTCTAGGTTCTCTGTTTTGATCTATTAATCTGCTTGTGTATTCTTTTGCCAATACCACATTGTCTTATTTTTTATTTATTTACTTTGAACGTTATTATTATTATTTTTTAAGCAGACTCCACACCCAATGTGGGGCATGAACTCATGACGGCAAGATCAAGAGTTGCATGCTCTTCCAACTGAGCCAGACAGGCACCTCTAATACCATATTGTCCTGATTAGTGTAGCTTTGTTGTAAGTCTTGAAGTTGAGTGGTGTCAGTTCTTTTGGGTTTCTCATCATTAAGTATGAGGTTAGCTGTAGGTTTTGAATTGATGTTCTTTATCAAGTCGAGGGCATTCTCATCTATATCTAGTTGGCTGAGAACTTTTATCATGCATGGGTGCCAGATTTTGTCAAGTGGTTTTCCTGCATCTGTTGATTTTGTTCACTGTTCTTTTTTAGCCTCTTGATGTGGTAGATTACATTAATTTTCCAGTGTTGAACCAGCCTTCCATTCCTTGGATAAAATCCACTTGGTCATGGTATGTAATTCTTTGTATACATTGTTGAATTTGATTTGCTAACATTTTGTCAACAGAATTTACATCTGTGCCTAAGAGAGGTATTGGTGTCTCCTTTTCTTTTTTGTAAGGTCTATCTAGTTTTGGATTCGAGTAATGGTGTTCTCCTAGAATGAGCTAAGAAGTATTCCCTTTGCTTCTGTCTCTGGAGGAGCTTGTAGAGAATTCGCTTAATTTCTTCTTTAAATGTTTGCTAGAGTTCACCAGTGAACCCACCTGGGCCCAGTGCTGTTTAGGAATTGATTATTGTTTAAATTTCTTTAATAGATATAGACCTATTCAGATTGTCTATTTCTTCTTGTGTGAGTTTACTAGATTGTGTCTTTCAAGGAAATTATCTATTTTATCTAGATTATCAAATTTGTGGGCATAGAGTTTTTCATAATATTCTTTCTTATCTTTTTAATGTTGATGGAATCTGTAGTGATGTCCCCTCTTTCATTTCTGATAAAAGTAGTTTGGGTCTTCTCTTGTTTTTCTTAGTTATCCTAGCTAGATGCTTATCAATTTTATTGGTCAAAGACTCGGCTTTTGGCTTAGTTAATTTTCTTTATTGATTTCTTATTTTCAATTTCATTGATTTATGTTCTAATTTTTATTCTTTTCTTCTGCTTACTTTGGATCTAATTTGTCTTCTTTTTCTAGTTGTAAGATGGGCGCTTAGATTATTGATTTTCGGTCTTTTTTTTCCTTTTTAATATGTTCATTCAATGTTATAAATTTCCTTCTAAGCAATGTTTTAATTGCATCCCACAAATTTTGTTATACTATATTTTCACTTTAATTTGGGTCAAAATATTTATAAATTTCTTTTGAAAATTCTTCAGTGACCCATGTGTTATTTGAAAGGTATTTAATCAATTATTTTGGGGTTTTCCTGCTATCTTTTTGATACTCATTTATGTTTTAATTGTGTAAGAGCAGACATTATATGATTTATATTGTTTTAAATTTAAGATGTGTTTCATAGGTCAGAATGGGGTCTATCTTGGTGAATGTTCTATGTGAGCTTGAGAAGAATGTACATTATTCTTTTGTTAGATAAAGTAGTCTGTGGTATCAGTAATATCTAGCTCATTGATAGTTCTATTGAATTCAACTATGTCCTTACTGATTTTCTGTCTGCTGGATCTGTCCATTTCCTACAGAGGGGTGTTTAGAGTCTCCAAACATAATAGTGGATTCATCTGTTTCTCCTTGCAATTCTACTGGTTTTTCCTTACATACTTTGATGCTTTTTTTGTAGACACATATATGTTAAGAATTATTGTGTATTCTTGGAGAATTGACCCTTTTATAATTATACCTGATGAATAACTTTCCTACTTTGAAGTCTGCTTTGTCTGAAATTAACGTAGCTATTCCTGCTTTCTGTTGATTAGTGTTAGCAGAGTGTGTTTTTTCTCTACCCATTTACTTTTGGTTCATTTGTGTCCTTACATTTAAAGTTGGTTTCTTGTAGACAATGTATAGTGGGGTTGTGTTTTTGATCCACTGTGACAATTTCTGTCTTCTCATTCGTGCATTTAAACCATTGACATTCAAGGTGATTATTGATATAGCTAGACTCATATTTACTATATTTGCTGATGTTTTCTGCTTCTTTTCCTTTTCCTTGTTCTTATTTTGTCTTCCATTCTTTTTCTGCCCTTTGTAAAGATTTTAATTGAGCATTTTATATGATTCCATTTTCTCTCCTATCTTAGCATGTCATATACATTTAAAAAAAAATGATTATTTATTTATTTTGAGAAAGCGAGTGAGTGGAGGAGGAGCAGACAGAGAGAAAAAGAGGGAGAGAGAGAATTCCAAGCAGGCCCTGCACTGTCAGCACAGAGCCCTACATGGGGCTCGAACTCATGAACCATGAGGTCATGACCTGAGCTGAAAACAAGAGTCCAAGCTTAACTGACTGAAGCACCCAGGTGCCCCTCACACTTCTTTTTTACTTTTTCTAGTGGTTGCCCTAGAGTTCGCAGTATGCATTTACGACTCACCCAGGTATACCTCCAAATAACACTGTACCACTTCATGGGTAGTGCAAGTACCATAAAATAACAAAATATTTGCAATTCTTCCCTGCTCTGTCCCTTGTATTATTAGTTATTCACTTCACTTATACAGAAGCATATATAGACATATCTAATTGAATGCATTGTTGCTATTATTATTTTGAACAAACCATTACATGTTAGATCAATTAAGGATGAGAAAAATTACATTTTTATATTAGCATCACTTATTCCTCCTGTAGTGCTCTTTCTTTTCTTCATGGACATTCACATTGCAGACCCCTATCATTTCTTGTTTGTGAAGAATTTCTTCTAACATTTCTTGCAAGGCAGATGTTCTGCCAACACATTCCCGCAGTTTTTATTTGTCTGAGAAAGTATTTCTCCTTCCATTTTTTAAAATGATAGTGGACACATGTCATTAGTTTCTGGTATACAACAAAGTGATTCCACAAGACTACATGATATGCTACGCTTGCCACCCGTGTAGCTACCTTCTGTCACTATACAGTCCTATTACAGTACCACTCACTATATTCCCTGTGCTGTTCCTTTTATCCCAGTGACTTACTCATTTCATAACTGAAAGCCTTTATCTTCTGCTCCCCTTCACCCATTTTGCCCCTCTTTGACCCTCTTGGCCTCTGGCAACCATCAGTTTTTCCTCTGTATTTATGGGTCTGTTTCTGCTTTTTGTTTGTTTATTTGTTCATTTGTTCTGTTTTTTAGATTCCACACATAAGTAAAATCATATAGTACTTGTCTTTCTCTGACATTTCATTTAGCATTATACCCTCTAGGTCTGTCCATGTTGATGCAAATGGCAAGATCTCATTTTTTTTATGGCTGAATAATATTCCATTATATGTGTGTGTATACGTGTGTGTGTGTGTGTATGTATATATATATATATATATATATATATATATATATATATATATCACATCTTCCTTATCCATTCCTCTGTGGATGGACACTTGGGTTGCTTCCATATCTTAGCTGTTGTATATAATACTGCAGAAAACATAGGGGTGTATGTATCTTTTCAAATTAGTGTTTTTGCTTTCTTTGCGTAAATACCCAGTAGTGGGATTACTGGATCATCTGGTATTTCTATTTTTAATTTTTTAAGGAACTTCCATGCTGTCTTCCCGTATGTTTTCCAGCCACTGTTGGTGGCTCCACCAATTTACATTCCCACCAACAGTGCATGAAGGTTCCTTTTTCTCTGCATCCTTACCAGTGCTTGTTGTTTCTTGTCTTTCTGATTGTAACCATTCTGACAGGTGTGAAGTGATATCTTAACTGTGTGTTGATTTGCATTTCCCTGAGATGAGTGATGTTGGGCATCTTTTCATGTGTTCTTTTTCACTTTGGAAGGATATTTTGCAAGGTCAAAATTGTAGGATGGTGGGTTTTTTCTCTCAACACTTTATTTTTTGAATTTCTTTAAAAAAATTTTTTTTAATGGTTAGTTTTGAGAGAGAGAGAGAGAGCGCGCGCGTGAGAGCAGGCACTGGTGGGGGAGGGGCCGAGAGAGAGGGAAACACAGAAGCTGAAGCAGGCTCCAGTACAGAGCTGTCAGTACAGAACCTAACATGGGGCTCAAACTCACGAACTGTGAGATCATGACCTGAGCCGAAGTCGGACGCTTAATGGACTGAGCCACCCAGGCACCCTTCTCTCAACACTTTAAATATGTCAATCTATTCTCTTTTGTTTGTATGGTTTCTGAGAAGAAATCAGATGTAACTTTTATCTTTGGCTCTGTTGTGATGTATTACATATTTAGCTACTAGTTTCTTAAAAAAATTTTATTTAAAAAAAATTTTTAGAGTAATTTATACACCCAGTATGGGGCTTGAACCCACAACCCTAAGATCAAAAGTCGTATGTTCTGCTGACTGAGCCAGGCTTCCTGAGTTACTCATTTCTTTTTAGTTGGACATTTATATTTTTGCTTTCAGTTTCGATTTCACTTTTACTTCTCTTCTTTTGTCATTGTAAATAAGGAGGTGAGAGATGTTCTTCTAGCCAAATCTTTGTGTGTATTCATTTCTTTATCATTCGTGAATGGAAACTTCCTGGAAACGGTTGCATGTGGTGTGGTTGTTTTCATGCTACCGGAAGAGTGAGCATGGGATGCTTGCTTGCCATGTGGGACTGCAAGGGCAGGACTCTGGGTAAATCAGGGAAGAAGAAGGAGGAGTGCAGGCTGGGCCACAATGCTCAACAGCAGAGATGAAGGGGCCACAGGAGCCAGGCAAGGGAGGGGGGGGTAAAGTAAAAGACTTTGGAAGAAGAAGATTTTAGATCTTAGCTGGACATGAAAATGTAGAAAGAAAAAACAAAGCGTCTGTTCTCTCTCTACTAAAGTAGTTGTCAGCATAATCTCTTGGAATTCCACCTTTCCTTGGCTTTAGGGCACAGAGACGAGGTTCACGGTGTGTTCTAATGAAAAGCTCCATTTATGGAGTACTTGCTCATGCAAGGAACTGCTGCTACTGGCAATCCTTACACTAACCCTACGGAATAGGTATTAATATCTACATTGTCTGGAAGAGAAACTGAATCTTGGAGAGGTGCCTTGACTTCCTTTAATTATACAACTAGAAAGGGATAAAGTCCAGATTTTGGCCTAAGGACTGTCTGATGGATTTTTGCATACTATTTTGCTGTTCTTTTATGTGGTGGCAGCTCAACATTGGTACTGAGTGGGGTCCAGCACTAGAACTGGCTTGGTTAAGAGGATCATCCCAATAAAATTTCTACCAGGGGGACTTTCTGGAGAGTGAGTGGACGGGGCTCATAGAATCAAAATAGGGAAGCTGAATTTGATCAAGTCCAAAAGGTGAACACATTTACTGAACCAGAAGACATTAGAAGCTCTGAATCCCGGGGGCACCTGGGTGGCTCCGTCAGTTAAGGGTCCTACTTCTGCTCAGGTCATAGTCTCATGGTGTATAAGTTCGAGCCCCGTGTCAGGCTATGCACTGATGGCTCAGAGCCTGGAACCTGATTTGGATTCTGTGTTTACCCCCCTCTCTCTGTCCCTCCCCGGCTTGTGCTCTTTCTCTCTCTCTCAAGAGTAAATACATAAACATTAAAAAAGAAGAAGAAGAAGAAGAAGAAGAAGAAGAAGAAGAAGAAGCAGCTGTGAATCCCTAGAAAGAGGCCAAGAGGTGGAGCAAGGGAAGAAGTGGAGAGGCTCAGAGAGTTTTCATGATATTCCCCAAGTGCTGATGATAATTTTTCTTGGATGCTGTGACTTGTTGGTAGGTTCGCCTCATTTAAAGCACTTTTACTATCTGCTAAGGGCAGATCCTATTCAAAGGATGGTGCCAGAGATAGGGCTCAAATTGAGATCTACAGGAGGCCTGGGGCTCGCTCACACACCACTTTTCTAGACAATCTGTACCAAGGACAGAACGATTTGGTTTATTTCCAAGAAGCTAGCCTGTGTCCAAAGAGAAAAGATTCAGTGCTTATGTTGAGTTGAAAGTGGGCTAAGGAGGGACTGTTTTCCTCTTACTAATATCCTCACATTCTCTCACTTGGATAGAAAGAAAGAAACCCACTGAAATGGGAAGTTGAAGTTGTGGGATAAATGGATCCTAAGCGAGAAGTGAAAAAAAAAAAATACCATTGATGAATAATAATATCTCACACAATTGGTAGGGAGACAAAACCTTTCCAGAGATACAGTTTTCTTCTACTTACCAAGCAAGAGTGAGGAAGCCAGCCAGATCTTTTAGTGAGATTGTAGAGTGGAGTATAGGGAGTTTCTCCTGGGTGTTAGGGAGTTGAAATGAAGGCAGTATCTGGCAATGCATACCGTCAACTAAGAGTTTGTAAATAAAGGATGAGATATCCCTCACGTGCCTACAACAAGAGTCTGTAAAGGCTTAGATAATAAATATTTTAGGCTTTGTGGGCTATCAGGTGTCCACCCCAACTTCCAGAGTCTGTATAACAAAGTTATCCATAGACAATATGTGTGTGAATGAATGAGTGTGGCTGTGTGCCACTAAAACTTTATTTACAGAAATCAGGCAGTGGGCTGGATTTGACCCAAGGGCATTTGTTTGTCAGTTCTTGGTCTTGAATATAAGAGGGGCATAAGGGTGTATGGGATTGTGTGTTTGCATGAGCATTGGAGTAGCAGAGGGGACCTTAGCAGCTTTTCAATATGAAAAGATTTAGAAATTTGAGGTAACTAGGCAAAACCATTTGAAAGGCTCAGAAACACTTGCGCTCCTTTCAGGATGTCTGGAGTTTGGAGGAGGAAATTAAAAAAAAACACATACCTGGCAATGAAGAGGAGAACACTGCAAGATTTTTTAGAGATGGCAAATTTACGAAGCGGAGACAAGGTTTTGTAAAGAACAAAGACGGGGAAAGGTGGGGGGGGGGCGGTCGAATAGGATAACCTGGAAATGACAGTGAGAAAGAAACAAATACAGGAAGTCCGAGTGATTAGGAAGAAGGAGGTCAGGCTGAAAATAAAGCTTTGCTGCCGTGCTAGAAAAAGCAGAGGTGTGAAGGCAGCCAACATCTTGGAGCTGCAAAGAGGAGAGCAAACGGTGGAAAATAGGTTCTCTTGGAGTCCTTAACAGAACATGACATTGTTAAGTGAATGGGGAGAATGCTTACTCACACGGAGAACATGCAAACAGATTTAAAAATGGGAAGTTTTGGGAGCTGAAATAATGCCTTTATAAATATGTGCTTAAGAGTGTTCAGAGAAAGGGTGTACTCGGGAGGGTGTGTACTGCCTTTTGGAACATGTATGCTCACCATTCAGGAAACCTGACTTGAGGTCAGGAATTCAGCTGGGGCTAGCTCCCCTCAGGGCATGCAGTGAGAGTCAGTGGCTGTCCGTTTGAGCTTTCATTCATTTATTTATTCTTTCATCCATTCATGAGTCCAACAGATACTTACTAAGACTCCATCCTTAGCCTTTTCAGGGTCACTAGCAATCAGAGATCTGTCAGGTACTCGAAGGGATTTGCGAAAGAGGTGATGGCAGCTTTAAAGTGAGTGCTCAGAGGAAGGGCATGGGTTCCCCTTCCACCAAGGGAGGGAGAAGGAAGGAAATAGATATTCACAAAAAAGATTTCTCTGCCACATGGCAGATTCATCCGATTAGACTGTAGAATCTCAGAGCGAGGAGCAATTTCAAAGATTATTTTTCCTTTCCACTTTATGAATAGGAAAACTGAGACCCCAAGATGGGAATAAGGGTAAAAAATAAAAATTTTTGAGTGCTTATTATATACCAGGCACTCTTTTTTTTTTTAACCTTGGTAAAATATGCATAACGTAAAAGTTTTCCATTTTAACTTTTTAAATTTTATTCTTTTTTTTTAATTGAAGTATAGTTGACTTTATTTTATTGGAGTATAGTTGACATTAACAATTTTTTTGACATTAACAATTTTAAAGTACAGTTTCCATTTACAGCATTGTGCAATCATTACCACTATCTTGTTCCAGAACTTTTCCATGATCTCAAATGGAAACTCTGTACCCTTTAGCAGTCCCTCCCCATTTGCCGCTCCCTCCAGCCCCTGGCAACAACAAATCCACTTTCTGTCTCTATAGATTTCGCTATTCTGGACATTCCATAAAAATGGAGTCATACAATATGTGGCCTCTTTTGGTTTGGCTTCTTTCACTGAGTGTAATGTTTTAAAGGTTCATCTTGTAGCATGTGTTGGTATTTTATTATTTGTTATGGCTGAATAATATTCCATTGTATGGCTATACCACTTTTTTTTCACGTCCTTTCTGAATAGACTTTTTTTTAATTAATAGACTTTATTTTCTTGTGCAGTTTTTAGAAAAACTGTGCATTTTTTTACAGAAAAAAATGAACAGAAAGCACAGAACCCCAACATACCCCCTTACCCTCACCCATCATTGATTTCCTCTATTATTAACATTTTGTGTTAGTATGGTATTTTGTTACAATTGATTGGCCAGTGTTGATACTTTGTTATTAAGCCCACAGTTTACATTAGGATTCAGTCTTGGTTTTGTATATTCTATGGGTGTTGACAAAAAGTATAATGACCTGTATCCACAGTGTCCTATAGAATAGTTTCACCGCCATAAGTGAGTAGGATTTAAAATTTTATTATTGAAGTGTAGCTGACATTCAGTGTTGTATTCCTTTGAGGTACAGGATATGCCACATTTTGTTTTCCCGTTCATCAGCTGATGGACATTTTGGTTGTTTCTACTTTTTGGCCGTTGTGAATAGCGCTGTGCCAGGCATTTTTTTTTTTTTAAAGGACTTAACATTTATTAATTTAGTCAGTTCACAGAAACCCTTGGAGGGAGGCTTTATAATTACACTCATTTAATAGATAAGAAATGAGAGATTAGATCATTTGCCAAGTTACACAGTTCATAGAAGGGGGCTGAGGGGAAGCTAAGACCCAAATGTCCTGTTTCCCAGCCTCCTGCCCCTTCCGCTCTCCCCACTAGCTCAGCTCTAAGGGCAGGACGCTCCACTGTCCCTGTTCTTCCTCAGTGTTCACAGTCCCATGTGCTTAGTGTATATGCTGTAAATTAGGTGACTCAAGCCCCTCTGCTGAATAATACATAGGAAACAAGAGGAAAACCGGAGATTATTTATCAGAAGTCACTCTCTTGTAATGGTGAATATATAAAACAACGGACTCACTCAGTAACAGGATATTGTAAATAATTTATGGCATAGTCACACGACAGAATACCCTAGAGCCATTAAAAATGATGCTGTACAAGAATAATGGTGTGAGAACGTGTTCCTGGCTTATTTGGTGCTTCATCCTTACCAAGCCCCTGGGCAGGAACACAGAGTAAAGTTTAGAGAGGTTAACTGATCTCTGCAAGTTCAGACGGTTTGCAGAGCCAGAATTCTGTCTAAATCTCCAAACCATAAAAATTACACGGAAGTTGAACAGAATCTTAGCAGTGGCATATTTCTGTGCAGGACAATAATACCTTGTGTTTTCTTCTATTTCTTCAGCAACATTTTCCACGTTTTCCACAATGACCTAGCCTTGCTTTGGAAATTGAGTAAAACCATTACATGTTCTCTTACAAAGAAGAGAGGCCTGTTCACATTAACCTCAAAACATGGTTGACAAAAAAAAGAAAAAAAAAATTTAAACCTGTCACGGAAGAAAATACGGGCCACAGCAAAAGTAAGGCGGGGTGCTGGCGACAGAGATCCTACGGGGAGGTAGAGTTCTGTGCCTACTTTTTTCTTTACCGGCTCAACATTTGGGAACTATTAATGGCTGCTGACCCCTCCTTTTCCCTTCATAAGCATTTCTGTTTCCCAATTCTGTACAAAGTTCTCAGGATGACTTGGGAGAGTGGTTAAGGAGCCACACCGAATGCTCGGCGGTCGCAATGTGGTCTCGTGGGACACGGCAGAGGTTTGCAGTGTGGTTATTCAAGTGACACCCCTGCCTGAAGTTTTCCCTTGCTGGCACTGCTGAGTGTGTCCGGGGAGCCCTTGCTTGGGGCTGACTTTTGTCTTCTGGGTACTCTCCAGGAGGGATTTGAGAAACAAGCCTTCCGCAGATTGTTCATACAGGAACAATATTCGCGTGTTAGTGTTTGTTACCGTTGATAGGAACGACGTTCCAAAAACCAGTCATTGTCTCCGAGGCCTTAGGTTGTTGATGTTTAATTCCAAATTTCCCCTTTTCAAGTCCTGACCCCTCATTCAGTCAGCCCTGATGCGGCTTCACAATAGCTGTAATATTGTCATAATATCCATAGAAACCGTCAGCAAAGCTGCAAACACAGGATTACACCCTCCCTGCCGGCTGAGGCAGGAAGGCCAGATGGGCTTTGAAGGGGAAAAGGCCCTCAGTGAGACATCAATCACTTGGTAGCGGGGGAGGGGAACTCGATGGAGGAGGGGTGGGGAGGAAACCACTTTAGGAGGAAAATTGCATTTGGTACAGTCTTTGCCACAGGGTGAATTTCCCAAATGAAGTGGCCAGCAGTGCAGGCTCCTTTCCAGGGCCCGTGTCTGGGCCTGGTTACTTGCTTGGACTCTGATGCTAATGAGGCGGGAGACAAAGATTTCTTCCCATATGTGTTCTCGACTTCATTGATTATTAACCGCGGACAGACATAACGTCCTGGTCAGCACTCGTGCATGTGAACATGGAGACGGTAACGTGTAACGCCATGCCATTGCGATGGGCCAGGCGGGCCCCTTCATGTGAATGTTTCTTTTACATTCACAGCATCCCAAAGGGGAGGATATTATTATTCCCAGTTTACAGATGAGGCAATTGGGCCTACTCTTACTTGCTTTCCTTCCTACCTCAGCTTCATCTTGAGTGTTTTCAGGGATTTTCCCTGAGCCCTCAAGGTCAGGTAAGGTTCTCTTGTGTGCTTTCTGAGATGCTTGTAGCTATTACTTATTCTGTATTAGAAATTCTTGTTTGTCTCTTTCCTACTAGCCTGGGAGCTTTTTTTTTCCTCCCAATTTCAAATGTTTATTTATTTTGAGAGAGATAACGAGCCAGGAACGGGAAGAGAGAGGGAGAGAATCCCAAGCAGGCTCCACGCTAACAGTGCAGAGCCGGACGTGGGGCTCGATCCCACGAACTGCAAGATCATGACCTGAGCTGAAATCAAGAGTCTGATGCTTATCCGACTGAGCCACTCAGGTGCCCCTAGCCTGGGAGCTTTTTGAGTCAATGCCCTTCATTTCTAACACAGGGTTTGACTCATACATAGTAGGTGGTCAGTACATACTTTTGAATGAATCAATGGATGAGTAGGAAAGTTTCAGTAACTTACTTAAAATCTGTGTTCTGTACAATTCTGTCCTGGCAGTTAGCACAGTCGCTGGCATATAATGGACCCTCAATAATATTTGGATGAAATAGTGAATGAAGGAACATCAATTAGCTCATCACTCAGTGCGTCAGGGAGTCATGCCAAGCTTTTCTGACTTCCGACACTGTTTTGAATTAGCTGGTAGGAGCGATCATTCTCGTGTCTGGCCAGACAATTTAAAGTGCATGGCTTCCTGATAGTGGCTTGGTCCTGTCTACTTTTAGAAGCACATCTCATTATATAACAGCTCTTACACTTATCTGAGGCCACCTCCACCCTGGTGGAAAGAACATTTGTCTGAAAGCCATGAAAGCAAGGGAGAGACATGGTTCTGTTAGTCACTATGTAAATTTGGCCAAGTCCCTTCACCTTCTGGGCCTTCGTGTCTCTATTTTTAAAACAGAATTTTATAATTGTTCATGTTTTCTCATTAACACGTGGGGTTTGTTATACTTTCCTCTCCATGTCGGTGTATGTTTGAAATTCTTAAGAAATAATGGTCTTAAAATACTGAATTCTAAAAAACAAACAAAAAAACCCTCCCCAACCCCTCAAATTTTAGTTGAGTTAAATTTGAGATTTTCTTGGAACGTGTAGGTTGACACGTGTTTTAGAAGTCCAGTGCACTATCCATTGTGCCACGGAGCCACCTGGCACAGTGTTTTAAATGGAAGTATAGGTTGACACAGTGTTACATTAGTTTCAGGTGTACAACTAGTGATTCAGCAAGTCTACATCATGCTATGCTGTGTTAGGCATATGTGTTATGTTCTTGCTACAAGTGTAGCTACCATCTGTTACCCTATAAAACTGTTACAATATCATTGACTATATTCTCCATATTGTGCCTTTATCCCTGTGACTTACTCTTTCCATACCTGGAGGCCTGTGTCTCCCACTTTCCTTCACCCATTTTGCCCCTCTCCCCCACTCTCCTCCCCTCTGGCAAACCCCAGTTCTGTGGTATACCGTCCCTTAAAAAAATAAAAACATAATCTTATGCAGAGTCCCAAGAAAACAAGCTTTATGCCTAGAGGTCTTTCCCAATCTTCCCTTCCTGTGCTCACGCACACTTTTTTTTTTTTAATTTTATTTTTTATTTTTTAAAATTTGCATCCAAATTAGTTAGCATATAGTGCAACAATGATTCAGGAGTAGATTCCTTAGTGTCCCTGACCCATTTAGCCCATCCCCCCTCCCACAACCCCTCCGGTAACCCTCAGTTTGTTCTCCATATTTATGAGTCTCTTCTATTTTGTCCCCCTCCTGTTTTTATATTATTTTTGTTTCCCTTCCCTTCCCTTCATCTGTTTTGTCTCTTAAAGTCCTCATATGAGTGAAGTCATTTGATTTTTGTCTTTCTCTGACTAACTAATTTCACTTAGCATAATACCTTCCAGTTCCATCCATGTAGTTGCAAATGGCAAGATTTCATTCTTTTTGATTGCCGAGTAATACTCCATTGTATATGTGTACACCACATCTTCTTTATCCATCCATTCATCCATCGATGGACATTTGGACTCTTTGCATACTTTGGCTATTGTTGATAATGTTGCTATAAACGTTGGGGTGCATGTGTCCCTTCGAAACAGCACATCTGTATCCCGTGGATAAATGCCTAGTAGTGCAATTGCTGGGTTGTAGGGTAGTTCTATTTTTAGTTTTTTGAGGATCACCCCCACTCTTGATAGCCTCTGAGAAAGCTCAGTGGACAACTAGCTCCCTGGTAAATACAGTTCAGAACCTACTAGAATAGACTAGATTCTAAAGCTTAGGAATTTTAGAAATATGGGCCCTAAGCCCTGCAAACTATGTAGCCAGTTCTGAGCTAAAGGTAAGCGTGACCTATATTTACAAATAGGTGTCTTGATGGAGATGACTGGGCATGGGATTTGGGGTCATGGTTTCTGATTTTTGGACCCAGAACCACAACTTCCCCAAAGGTTATTACCATGGAGCAAGTCCTTTCACTTCTCTGAGCCAGTTTCCTCGTCTATAAATTGAGGAAAGTATTCTTTCATGATTGGCTTTTATGAGACTCAGTGAGAACTACCACTTACTGTATAATTACTGGGTATTTGGTGAATTTTGTGGAAGAGGCAATCCAACAGGGGCTTTGAGTCTCCCTGCATATTTCTGTGGTTGTCCCCAAAATGCCAGGCCCTGACTACTCTTTACCTGGATCATTGCTCATGGTTATGTTTTCACTGAGCAAGCTTGAGAAATGAGGTAATGTTTCTCTCAAAGACTAGTCTTACTTCAACTTACTGTATAAAAGTAGTGAATTCCCCAAGCACAGTGTTCTCTTATAACACAATGCACTGTATGTGCAGGCAGCCATGACAGGCCCTTTTTGCCATCCTGTGAGACTTGAGGGGCATGAACAACCAAAGAAAACCAACGTGCGACTGTGGCTAGTGCTTTTGTCATGAGTAATGAAGTTGTTGGTCTCTGACCCGGGAGTGTCCTGTCTTCTGACAGCAGCCATGACATAGCAATAAGCTCACGTGTCAGGTTGTAAGTGTGATAAAATCTCAGGCTCTGCACAGTTCTCGACATGTTATATATATTATATTACATGAGTTAAATGATTACAGCAGCCATATGATGTAGGTAGTTCTAGTAACCAGATTTCATAGAAAACAAAAGTAAGTTTCAACGAGGTTCGGTAACTTGCCAAAGGTCACACAGCTGTTATGCAGTCATTTTTTAACTGAGATTAAACTAATGTCTGTCTTATTCTAAAGGTTAAACCCTTAACTATAATATATTTATTTTCTGAGTCATACGAAGTAATGGCTATGAAATCCCTTCCAAACCTAATGCATTATACACACAAATTATTATTAATAAAACTATAATTATCATGTGAGCACTAAGAACTTGGTTTATTTCAGTGTATCTGTATTGATTGTCTGTGGTGATCCTGGCCTCCCCACGACAGATAAGCTGCCTATTCCAGCTTCTGTGGAAAACCTGAGTTTAGTAATGGCCACGCTGCTCGCTGGCTGTGTGACATTGGACGAGATATGTAACATCTCTGTATCGGTCCATGTGGAGTTGTAAAAACAGACACAGTACTAAGTACATCAGATAGAGGGGATTTAACAGAGAGAATGGAGTATATACATGTTAGAAGCTGAAAGAACCCAAAGGAACATGCATGTAAATCCAGAGAGAGGGGCTAGAAGCAGCAGCCACCCAAGGCTGAGTGAACAAAGAGATAAGGCTTCCAGAATGGAGGCGTGTAGAGGGGCTGACCCGCAGGGGTGGTGCTCAGATTTCTGAGAGACTCCAGCTGGCCGCTCTTGGTGCTATTGAGCGAGTGTGCAAAACTAGAGGTAGCAGTGCCGGAAGAAGCTGAAGCCTGGAGACAGCTGCTCTCCAGGAGTGATGTTGCAGGAACAGGGAAGCAGGAAGGAAGTTCCCTTTCCCTTTCTTTAGCTTTCTCTTCTCCATGTGCTGCCTTTTATTTACAGAATTTAATAGGACACTAGCTGATGAAGGGTCCTGGGTCATGTGGTGTGCAGAGTCCCAGCCAAGTCGAGATCAGAGAGGAGGGACCGTGGAAGGATGGATTTGGGGCTGAGAAACAGTAGGCAAGTATCAGGCACGATTGCTGTCTCTTGGTCCCACGTCTGTAAAATGGGGATAATGTTGATCTCATTATATCCTTTTGGAGGATTAAATGAAATAACCACTCACTTGCTTGAAAGTGATTGCAAGTGCCCAGTAAACGTAAGCTTTTATCATTCTTATTATGCTAAGCTTGCTTTCTGTATAATCTGCCTTGGCCTGTTTTCCAGTGGGACTGGGGTGTTACGCTGGCTTCAGGGATTATCAGGCCAGCTGGAAAGCTGGCTTTGCTGAGCCCCATGTGGAGAACAGGCTTCAGAACTCAGCACTTGCCCTTGTGAGTCAAGACGGGAACCCTCTCCCCAGGGATATTTAATTAGCTGCTTGTCAGAATGGTGTTGATGAAATGCTTGTCTCAGATGGGCTCTGGGGCTGCTCTGATGTGGGATTCTCAGTTTACTTCCTTTGTCATCCTGCTTCCTCTCTTTCCCCAAATAAAGCCTGCCGTGGCCTTTCCCTTTTCTCTCTTCATTCTTCAGACAAGATAAAATGGCCTTCTCTTCTTCATTCATCCCTTCTCTTCTTCATTCATCAGACAAGATAAAATGGCCTTCAGTGAGTCAGCAAGGATGGCACTACCAACCAGCTGTTTGCTCTTCTGGAGTTTCAGGCTGTGGCACCTTCTCAGAGTATACGGCCACCTTGAGTTTCCACGCTGTAGCCTGGTAGGTAATTCAGGATTTAGACTGTGGAGTAGAAACAACCAGGTTCAAATCCTGGCTCAGCATTTTATTAGCTGTGTGACCTTAGGCAAATAACCTCCCTAAGCCTCAGTTTAGTCATCTGTAAAATGAGCATGGCTGTTACATGTGTATCATGGGGTTGTTGGGAAAATGAAAGAAGATAATTCATGTAAAGCCCTAAATCCAGCATGCCTCAGATTTCATAAACCCTCAGTACATGATACCTTTTATTACTGCCTGTCACCATTATTTTTTTTATGAACTCCTGAAGCAGGTTGAACTTAGGAATTTATTCCACAAATGTTTATTGGTCACCTATTAGGTGTCAGATACCGTGAAAATAATTGGTGAACCCAAAAGGAGCAAAATGCAAACCTGACCTGTGCAATTAGAAGAGAGTTCTTGCCTTTAAGGTGCTAACAGTTTGGGAAACGTGGGGTGGGGTGCAGGAAGGTTGGCCATGTTTGAAACCACACTTATAGTACAGTGTGATGGGTATTACAATAGGGGTGTGCACAAAGGGCCAGAGGAGTCAAGAGACAGATGGGGGACAGAACCAAGACTTGGGGGACAGGGAAAGCTTCCCGTGGCCTCAGTGCACATTTGAGTTAGCTTCTAACACATGGTGTTAGAAATGTATGCTTGTGTGTGTGGGCAGGGGAAGAGGGACTGTGGCGTGGGAGGTGGGGGTTCCAAGCAGAGGATCTGTAAAGGAGAAAGCATGGCATGCTTAAGTACCTGAAGTTCTATAGATAGGGCATAAGTTGGGTAAAAGTCAAAGGCAGAGAGGTCAGCCAGGGCCAAATTATGCAGAGTCTTACAGAGCATGTGCAGGGCCACACATCCCCGGAGCCACCGTGTACTCTCTTGGTTGCCTCCGTCTTCGCAGAGATGCCTTCTGCATCTCGGAACATAAATCCTATATATTATGGCATTTGTCTAACCAGTAATCGATTGTCTCCTTTCTTACTAAGACAGCCCTAATTTTGTTGAGGGAGCCAGTGTACCCTGCTTGAAAAACTCCCATTTTCCAGCTTCTCTTACAGAGTTCTGCATAGCTGAATGCCAGTCCTAACTGACAATGATGTGTTCAGCCTGGAGATACAATGAAAATCATGAAGTCAGAATGGATATTAAGAAGATCTGTAAACCTCCACTAACAGACCAATAAACACAAAGGGAATGTTTGAAGCTTTGACAAATGTGTCATCTTCTACAGTGCATAACCCAGGATAAATCCTTTATTAAAGAACATTTTTATAAAAGCAGTAATTAAAGAGAGAGCTCAAAATGTTAGGACACAGGAGATATGAATTCTGGTCCTAGTTCTAAACAGTCTAATTGTGATCCTAAATGAGCCATTAACTATCAAATAATATAATTCCCTGGGAAAATGGAAACAAATAAAGTCTCTCACAGTGCTCTTGTGAAATCAAATGAAATATGGTAATGACAGTAACACTAGCTAACGTTCATTGTTTCCTATATCCCAGGCACTGTTTTAAGCCTTTTACATGTATCATTTCACTTAAAGCACAAAACATTCTGATCATCTACGAGTGCTACCATTTTATAAATACATGAAGTGAGGCAGTATAAATAACTTGCCCAGGGTCAGAAAGCTTCTAGTGGGAAGAGTCAGGGTTAGAATCACTGTGGTGTGACTCCAGAGCCAGAGATCACATTCTTACAACCAAACTCATCATGTAGTAGAGATTTTGAAAAACTATATTGCACACAAAGGGAAGATTATTATCATGTCCACCTGTGACTTGATGGATTACTGAGAATTAAAATAAGTAAAATATGGTAAATACGAACCTTTATTTGGTGTTTGAGGATTCTTTTTTTTTTTTTTTAATTTTTTGTGTTGTTTTTTTTTTTTTAACTTTTGAGAGGTGGGGGGCAGAGAAAGAGGAGACACAGAATCCAAAGCAGACTCCAGGCTCCGTGCTGTCAGTACAGAGCCACACACAGGGCTCGAACCCATGAACTGTGAGATCATGACCTGAACCAAAGTTGGACGCTTAACTGACCGAGCCAACACGGTGCCCCTGGTGTTTGAGAATTCTTTAAAAATGCCAGGGGTGTCTCAAAATCTGATATAGTTTCAGAATCAAAATTCCTTTCTCTCTGACTACCTTTGACATCTTTTCTTGGTTTTCGAGTTGTATAATTTTAGTAAAGGCTTAGGTGTTTTTCTTTTTCCTTTTCTGAATTTAACATAGTTTCTGAATCTGAAGATTCATGTCTTTTTACAGTTCTGGAGCTAAACGTAGGGTGAAACAACCTCATTGATATCCAGGGCTCTCAGCCTCTTTATCCTATTTTTCCATTTCTTTTCATTCTTTGCCACAATTAAAGTTATTTCATCATATTTACATTCCAGTTCACAAATTCTCTTTTCAGTTGTACTTAATCTGCTGTGTAACTGTCCATTAAGGGTTTGCTTTCATTGGCTATTTTTTTTTCATTGCTAAAAGATCATTTCTAGAAGATTTTGATCATATCTTATTCTGTCCTTGAACTTAAGTTTTATTTGTATTTGGAATTTTATCAGTTTAAACATTCTGATTTTATTTAATCTATCTGACTGTTTTATTGTATGGAGTTTTGAGAAGTCTTAGTATATTATATTAACTAAATCTTGTTCACAGTAGATTATTTTATGTGTTTCATCATTTATAATTTTTAATTGATGTTAGGTAGTGCTTTTTTTAAATGAGTCTAATAAACCTAGGTCCAAGGTGTCTCTTTTGAGTAGTTTTGCTTTTGCCAGATGCCCCAGTGGTATGTTTGCCATGACCATTTTTATTTTTTTAGTTTTATTATCATTATTTTTTAAAGATATAATTTATTGTTAAGTTGGCTAACATACAGTGTATACAGTGTGCTCTTGGTTTTGGAGGTAGATTTCCATGACCATTTTTAGTATTAATATTTCACTTTAGGAATTCCTAGTCTGTGAGAATGGAATCCAGGGGTACCTGGGTGGCTCAGTCAGTTAAGCATCTGACTCTTGATTTTGGCTCAGGTTATGATCCTGATGGTTAGTGAGTTGGATTCCTGTATCAGGCTCTGTGCTGACAGTGTGGAGCCTGCTTGGGATTCTCTCTCTCACTCTCTCAGCCCCTCCCCACTCTCACTCTCACACACTCTCTCAAAATAAATAAACAAACTTAAAAAAAAAATAAAATGAAATCCAAACCTGGGTGAGGGTCCATCCGTAATTACAAATTCTGAGGAGACTCATCCTAGAGTTCAGAACACCCAATACCTAGAATACCCAATCAAGAGCATGGACCCTCTTCTATTAATAAAACAATGTGATGCATATCCCCCTCTTGTATTAATAAAAATATTTTCTTAGTTTATTTTTTTCACAGAAGGAACAAGATTGACATGGGAATCTCTGCCTAATTCCTCTTATTTTAGTGTGGACCAAAGGGTCTTCCTTGTTTTTTGTTCTGTCTGGAGTTTAAATGCAAACCCTTGGTTACTAAGGTAGACAGATTCCTGTAAGACAGACGAAGCATCATCTCTTGCTTACTTCTATTTTTAACTCCCTTGTTTTGGCCTTAACTATGCATATACATATTCTGTGTTGGAATAGCTAGTTTTCTAATCTACTATATTAAAAAAAATAATGTACTCTATTGCTCTGCTCATCATTATGAATGTCAGTTGTTTTATGTATGTATGTATGTATATGTATTTTTTAATGTTTACTCATTTCTGAGGGGAGAGAGAGAGAGAGAGAGGGAGAGAGAAAATGAGTGGGGGAAGGGCACAGAGAGAGGGAGACACAGAATCTGAAGCAGGCTCCAGGGTCTGAGCTGTCAGCACAGAGCCCGCCATGGGGCTCGAACCCACAAACTGTAGATCACAACTTGAGCCAAGTTGGATGCTTGACTGACTGAGCCACCCAGGCCCAGTTATTTTATAGTCATAAAAAACTGTCCTCTGATTGTACCCTGGACAACTAACAATTTATGTTAATTCAAATAAAGTGAATTTATTTCTTCTTTTGCCTAAGTAACTAAGGAACTAATGGGTATTAGAGCTTAATTTTCCATGCTAAAATTATAGACTAATTCATATCCTTTATTTAATTTTGAACTTCAAAATGTGGTTTATGAACATTTGTAACTATACCAGTTCCAGCCCTAGCTTCACCACTTGCTATATGAGCTCAGTCAAGTAACAAAATATTGTGCATCCATTTCTTCATGATATGAAAGGACCATAGCAATAGTATCAACAATAGTAGTAATGATGTCTTGGCAGGCTGTTGTGAGAAATAAGTGAATATGTGTCAAACATCTAGAGAAGTTCTTGAGCACATGACACTTACTGGTAACTTCTGTCATTATTATTGCTACTGTCTGCAGAAGCAGTATGATAATCACATACTCGTTTCTGAGGATATCTTTGTTCACTGCTGCTACTTTGTGTGTGGACTTGTAATCTAAATAAAGTAGCCTCAGATTGTTTTCACTGTAATATTCCTTGTAAAAACCGTTAAGAGTGTTTTCAGGAGTTTGAGTCATTGTCCTCGTTACGATAACATGTTAAGACAATCCTTTACGTGGGAATTTTTTCTGTAGTTTCTAATTACTTTGGTCTTTCCACCTTTCTAAAGGTATCTTTTACTTCTTTAATGTAGTAGCCTTGAAGCTCTGCTTTTATTGTTCTCTCCAGGCGCTCTTTCCATTCTCTTGAATAATTTTCCATGATGAGCAATTTGCGTTGTGATTTCGATCTTTGTATCCAGTCTTTAGCAGTGAGGATCACATTTATAAGAACAGTCAGGAAAATCATATACATGCCAGCTTTCAGGTCTGGGTAACTTCTTTGAAACTCACCTTGACTTTGCTTTTGAAATGCCACTGTTTTAACTTTTTTATTTTGAAATGATTACAGGCTCCCACAAAGTTGCAAAAGTAATACACAGAATTCTTCGAACACTTCCCTCAGCTTTTGCCAATGGTCACATCTTATATACTAGCAGCACGATATCAAAACCAGGACTCTAACAATGGTACAATGATGTTGACTAGATGCCAGGGCCTTAATCAGGTTTCACCAATTTTTACATGCATTTTATGTGCTTGTGTGTGGTTCTGTGCAATTTTATCCTACGCATATCCATATAACCACTCTTACAACCCAAATACAGGATCGGCCCATCACTACAAGACACCCGTCACTGCCAGTTTATTGTCACACCTACTCCATTCCTGTCCCCTGGCAACCACTCATCTGTTTTCCGTTGCTGTAGTTTTGTCATGTTGAGGATTATACAAATGGAATCACACAGTGCATCACTTTGTGAAGTGATTGTTATTCATTAAGCCTAAGGCCCTTAAGAGCCAGCCTAGTTTTTCGTCTGTGCAAGGTTTAACCCTTTTCATCGCTGAGTAGTATTGCACTGTGTGGATGTACCAGACTTTATTTGCCCATTCACCTCTTGAAAGACATTTGAGTTGTTTCTACTTGCTGGCTATTATGAGTAGAATGCTATGATCATTTGTGTACAAGTTTTTGTTTTTTTTTTAATAATTTTTAAGTGGGGCAGGGACAGAGAGAGAGGGAGACACAGAAGTGAAAGCAGGCTCCAGGCTCTGAGCTGTCAGTGCAAAGCCTGATGCAGGGCTCAAACTCAGGAACCGTAAGATCATGACCTGAGTCAAAGTCAGATGCTTAACCAACTGAGCACCCCTGTGTACAAGTTTTTGAAGGAACACAAGTTTTCATTTCTTTGAGATAAATGCCCAAAAGTGCAATTGCTAAGTTGAATACTTACTGCATATTTAGTCTTGCAGGAAGCTGCCAAATTAGTTTTTGGAGTAGCTGTGCCATTTAACATTCCCACCAACAGTGTATGAGAGGAGTACTATTTTTGACACAATGGTATTTTCTCCTCTGAGAAAGCTATGAAGGGGCGCCTGGGTGGCTCAGTCAGTTAAGTGTCTGACTCTTGATTTCAGCTCGGGTCATGATCTCGTGTTTCATGAGATTGAGCCCTGCTTTGGGCTCTGTGCTGACAGTGCAGAGCCTCCTTGGGATTCTCTCTCTCCCTGTCTCTCTGCCCTTTCCCTTCTTGTGCACGCGTACTCTCTGTCTCTCAAAATAAATAAATAAACTTAAAAAAATATAAGACTATGGAAATCCAGATTAAAAAAATAGTCAATTGGGCCCCTGCCTGGCTTTGTTAAGCATCTGACTTTGACTCAGGTCATGATCTCACCGTTCATTCGTGAGTTTGAGTCTCACATTGGGTGATCACGAGCCCTGCTTCTCCCTCTCTCTCTCTCTCTCTCTTCTTCTCCTTCCCTCCCTCCCACCCTCTCTCTCTCCTTCCCTCCCACACACTCTCTCTCTGCCCCTTGCTCACTTGCCGTCTCTCTCTTTCTCTCTCTCTCTCTCTCAAAAAAAAATTACTCCTTAGGTTGTGGTGATGGTTGTATAACTCTGTGAATATGCTAAAAAAACCATGCTGAACTTTAAGTGGTGAACTTTATGGTATGTAAGTTATATCAATAAGTATGTAGAAAGAAAAAGTATGTTACAAGAAGGGATCCAGTGGTATTAACGAAAATCTTACTCTTTCACCAAATTTCTATTGTTTTTTAAGAATTTACCATGTGGCATGCATTACACATAATGTTTTGTACACATCAAAATCCTGACCCATTTACTAGCTAGGATGTCATTTACCCATTCTCACCTTCCACATCCTGTTCGGTAAATGGGAAAAAGAAAATTACCTCCCTTTGTGAGGATTAAATGAAATAATGCATATAAAAGCATTTAGAGTGCTGCCTGCATAGTATCATTCCCCTTATTACTAAAATCATGAAAGGACATTTTCCTGTGAGCAGTTCATAACTGCCTGGTAATAGTGTTATGAGAAAGTGAGCCATGTGTATTAATAAGAGCTGGCAGGTTTTGTGCGCCGTTGTGTTTATAGGACAAGGGAAGCAGCTGATACTTACTGATCACCTACTATGGTCCAGACACCGTATTTCCTGTTTTGCACACTTACTCCAAACATTGTTCTGCAGCAGAAAGTAGTATTCTCCCTATTTGGTGGAAGAGTAATAAGCAAACCCAACAAAGTTAAGATTTCCCAGTTTCGTAGAGCAAGGATATGATGCAGCCAGGATAGAAACCCACGTCTGTGTCCCAAGTTCACGCTTTTCTCCTTTCACACATAAATTGATGTAAATGAGAGTTTTTTTCAAACACTGCAGTTAACTTACAGTACTTTGATTCCGGCAGCTTTTTTCTCCTTTTTATTCAGAAACTAAAATTTAGCACATCCATGGTTGTTGTCTCTAGGTGTTTTAAATGTGGGGCTCCTGGGTGGCTCAGTTGGTTAAGTGTCCGACTCTTGACTTTGGGTCAGGTCACGATCTTCATGTTCATGAGTTTGAGCCCCACATCGGGCCCTGAGCTGACAGCGCGGGGCCTCTTTGGGATCCTCTCTCTTCTCCCTCTCTCTTTGCTTCTCCCCCGCTTCTCTCTCTCTCTCAAAATAAAAATAAACTTAAAATAAAATAAAATATTTTTAATATATTTTTAAAAGATCCTTAGGGTAGTTCAGAAAGAAGCCCAAGGTTTTATCCAGCATGAATGTCCATCTGTTTAGAGCTTGAATGAGAATTGAACTACAAAGGCTACAAAGGCAGAACTCTTTCCAGGGAAGTCCATTGCCAGAAGTGCTCAGGAAGAGAAGAGATCTATTCTAGAGGTTAGAAGAAGGCAAAGCCTCCCTGTGCTGAACTCAATTAAAACAAAACAAAACAAAACAAAACAAAACAAAACAAAACACTAAATCCAAGCTCAGAAGAAAAGAAAATTGTTTGCAATAATATGTGATTGAAACCATTTCTCAAGTTTATTCACCCATGGATTAGTCTTTGTGTTCTTTTTCTTCAGAGTCCTTCCTCTTTAGAAACTGCCAAGTGTTGTAATGGAAGCAAAGATGGGACTCTAATGTCAGCCAGTTTACTGAGAAAAACAACAAAGAGAAGTTTTTTCCTTTGTAGAGAGCCTCAAAGATTATGTATCCCATTTCTCAGGTTTATGGAAGAACTTGGCTGTAGGTTTCCACTGGAAAGAAACACAGGATTTGGAATTCCACTTGGAAAACTTAGGTCTTCTTGATTTCTGGATCAACCCAGAGAGAGAATCCCTGTGAGCATTCTCACATTGATGCGAGACAGGGGATCTTTGGCTAGGAACCCACTGACTTATTCTCTGGGCTTCAAGTGCCCTGCTTCATGTGTTGGCATGTTATAACTTGTTTTATTTTAATTTATTTTATTGATTGTATTATGGGCAGGAGAAACAAGGTCTGGTTCCCATATGATTAACAAAACAAAACAAAGCAGTCTTGGATTGGGTTAGGAAGGTTCTGTGAACCATGCAAAATGACCTTGAAACTGGCTGCAAACCCCACCGAGAATGAAAAATGGCGTGCACCAAGTTCCAGGAGGATGCTGCAGAGATCAGCCACAGGCACATTTCATTATGTGTTGTTATGAATGTCTTGGAAGGAGGCTGTAAACCTTTTCTGGTAATTAGATCTGCAGATGAGGGTAAATAGGGTGGTGTCACAGACCCTGGTGAGGAAGAGACATAGTGCAGAGCAACCTAGAGAGTAGAAAGATGGACAGGAAATGAACAAATGAGATCAGCCTGGAAAAGTAGAAATGTACATCTGGAGAAATACATAATTTGAAAAGCAGAGAGGTATTTAAAGGAGGGTCATACTTGGAAAGCAACAATGGTAAATAGGGCTTTGAATGGATATCAGTCCTGGATACGTTTGTAACATGATGGAATCATAATACTAAGGCTTAGTGTTCATATAACCTTTCGTAGTGCATTTTTTTTCAAAACGGGCATTTCCATGATCTCATTTGATCATCAGCTTAAAGACATTGGAAGCGAATAATTTATTCTCTATTAAAGAGTTGAAGAAGGTAAATGAATTGGTTGAGGTCAAGCAATTTGTTAATAAAATGGTCATGACTAAAACTTGGGTCTCTTGACTCATTCGTTTTCTCTTTTCACAATGATACCTTCTCGTTATGTCTTGGAGCTCACAATAGTTAATTGTGGCTCAGCATTTACCTGTCTCTTTCTGATACCGTGCACCATCTTATTTCATTTGAGACTGAATTTAGTGTTACTGAAACTTTGATGAGGGCATGAATCCCGCCCACCCCACCCCTGTATAACTAGGATGAAGTGAGACAGCATGAGACGGATGGCAGATCTCTGGATGAAGGGTCAGAACCCCACATTAGAACCCCACATAGCCGTTAACTATGGGCTCAGGGGTGCACAAACCACGTGCCTGCTCTAGTCTCATGTGTTTCGTCTGTAGGACTGAGTTGATAGCTGTGGTCTCGCAGAGTGATCTCTTTGAAGATCTAAGAAAAAAAAAATGAAGCTAGTGCAAACAGAGATGGAGCCAGAGAGGCTGGAGAAGTAGCCGGGGGATGTGGGTACAGATACATGAAAACCCCTGGACTGAGAACACTTAATTAGCATATGGCAAGCAGACAGACTTCAGTTTTCAAGGATCACCTTTACAAAGTTTATCTCATTCTATTCTTCTGTACCCTCTTAGAGATTTCCTATCTTGAAGTTCACTGTCACTGGTTTCTTCTCCTTGGTAATGATGTATGGGTGTCTGTGCACCCTCGTCTGTCCCTTTTGTGTGGACAGCAGATAAGAATCTGCCTTACTCATCTTCCTGGGTTCTGCCAAGATCACAGTGGCTGCCTTTGCTCTGAGAAGTGCCCGTGTGTCCACATGGGTGGGCTCCTTGCAGCCATGTGTGTGTGGTGATTCCTCCAACCCTTCTCCATTGGTGAGTAGATTGTAGAGTCACGATGGACTCAAGAAGAGCCAGTGAGATGTTTTCCAACTGGGAGTTGGAACCCAGAGATACTCATTTTATTCTCTCACTGTGATTAGAATGAAGAAATACGGAGTGGCCGAATGTTTAGAGAAAACTTGTAGCTAATGTAAATAGAACTGCATGCAGGACTGTGAGGCCTCAGAAGGTAAAAGTGTCTGTGGCTGACGGATCCTGATTCCAGCCTGTCTGGATGCTTATACTTGAATCCTTTTGATCTAGTCTCTCTTTTTTAAAAAATTGTTTTACTGCCATGGTTATCTTAACTTTTTAACTAAGAGCCAACCTTAGGGATATCCCATTAACATGCGAGTGAGTCTATCCAAAACTTTCTGTCACCTCAGCCAGCCCAGTACCCTTCAGGATTCTGCTCTCAAGTAGGGTTTACATTTGGTTCAAGTTTGTTTATGCGTGTGTGTATGTATGCAAGCGTGCGGAGATGTAAATATGTATGTTAGCATGTATTCATCCAAGGCAGTCTTTCAACAAACATCTCAGGGGTGCCTTCATCTGTATGCTAGGCACTGTGCTGCCACTGGGGAGACAATGCTGAATTGTATCAGAGCCCCACCCCTTCCTCAAGGAGCCTGGGGAAGATGGCCAGTTAAACAGATAATCATAACATACTCTATAAACCCAGTGCTGGAGGTTGGCAGAGGCTCTGGGAAGCACCAGGGGGCACTGAGGTGTTGTGGAAAGCTTCCTGGAAGACAGGAAGATTGAATCATTAAAGATTGTTTGGAGGTTTCCAATTTAAGAAAGGGGACAAGTGTTTCTGGCAATAGGTCTGATATGGACAAGTGCTTGGAGGCAAGGAACAGCGTGATGTGAGAGAGGAGCTCCGTATTCCTAGGGTTACCTGAGCCTAATGTGCAAGTCAAGAGTGAAGAAAGGTGAGGCCACAGAGGTGAGCAGAGGCCAGGTGGGAGGGTGGTTTGTGCATGACATTCAGAATCTTAGACTTCAGCCACAGAGTATTGGGGAATGATTGGAAGCCCGCAGCTAAGTGAGGCGGTGACATTCAAGATGACACCTGAATGATAAGAAGGACACCAACTGGCTGAGGTTGATCCAGACTGAAGGAGCAGACAGGACAAAAGCACCCAAGATGGTTAAGGTTCACCCAGGTTTCTGGTTAAGACGACCAGGTAAGGCGAGGTATCACCGGCTGCACTACTAAGCACTGGAGAAAGTGCAGAAAATTCTGGAACCTATCTGAGACATGCTGAGTGTACCAGTTTCCCTAGAAAACAGATTGGCAAAGATTAACGTACCAACAATTTATCAAGAGGATGATATTGAGATCAATACCAGTGGAAGGGAAAGGAAGGGAAGGATGCCAAAGTGGGCCGATGAGGTTGCAGACTCACTGTTCAAAGAGAGAATGAACCTCCAGCTCTGTTCCCAGTTTGGATAAAAGGGTCAGACACTTGGTACCAGTGTGGACCACCCCTGCCCCCAGGGCAGCGTCCTCTCCGGTAAGGTGGCTCTCCTTAGCTGAAGCAGTCGTGTTCAAAAATGGTTGACAACCGTGAGCATCTGCCACGGGCACTTGCAGCATCTGGGATCATAAGCCCTTTTTCCCAAAGGGGGATGTGGGCAGTGCACCGCAGGGAGTGAAGTGGAGTGTCACGCCTGTGCATCACTCACATGGACACTTCCTGTGTGCACTTGGATGGATGAGCCTGGAACTGAGGAGCAAGGGCTGGCCAGAGGCAAGGTTTGGGAGACAGTATCTTACAGTGGCATGAATGCATGAATTTGGGGGGTCACGCACACTTTGAGAGCTTGAAGAAAAAAAATAAAGACACCCTCTCCAGAAAACTATTTGTTTGGCTATCTTTGGAGTGGGTTCACTTAATAACTTAGGTCACTTAGTAACACTCTGTACTCTGAGCAGCATCACACAATATTTTAATTAATCTGAGTTATTAATCCCATTTCTTGGAGGATTCGCAGAACATCAGGTACTCCACCTCCCATGATTTCACCACTTGTTCATACAATAGGAGTTAACAGTGTTATCCCCCTGTTGGCAGATGAGGAAACTGAGAATTTGTCCGAGGACTCCACAGTCAGTATAAGACAGAGCTAGAACTGAAATAGCCATCTGTGTGACTAGTAGAATTGAATTCCAGAATTCCATTTCTGGGCTCCATGGTAGGTTCTCTGTGCTCCCACTTTGGCACTCTCAGGGTAACAGTGAATTCTTGCCAAGTAGGGAGAACAGTTGACCCAAGGACCGTTGAAGCAGGTTGATTGGTATCACCTCTGGCAGCCATCATTGATGCGTGACGTGCATTGCTGGGAAAAGAGATTACTGCTGGCCCCTCCAGCATTCGGGGTGGTGCTGGCCAAGTCTCCTGGGGTGCTATGTTAGCTTGAGGGTGCCCCACTGGTCGTAGGAGTTTTGTTAGGGGTGAGGAGCAGCTAATCCCCCCATTCTGTCCTTAACTGTCGATGATTGGGTGCCTCAAATATTTTTCTCGTGTGGATGTCATCATGGAGAGTAGAGGGCCTATCTCGTGTTCCCAAGTTAATTGGCTAGTTATTGTCTATTTTACTTGAAAACAAATTTCGTATGAGTGTCATTAGTTCTGTCTGTACTTCCAAGAGGTTTTTTTAATCTTCTAATCCCCTTCACCCATTTTGCGAACCCCCCCCCCACCCCCCCCCCCCCCGCTTCCTCCTGCTGGCAACCATCAGTTTGTTTTCTATTTATGGGTCTGTTTTTGCCTTTTGTTTGTTTATTCTTTGTGTTTTGTTTGGTCTTTGTTTATTTTTTTTAGATTCCACATAGAGGTGAAATTATGGTATTTGTCTTTCTCTGTCTTAGGTATTTCACTTAGCATAATGCCTTCTAGGTCCATTCATGGTGTCTAAATGGCAAAAATCACATTCTTTTTTATGGGTGGATAATACTTCATTATATATGTGTGTGTGTGTGTGTGTGTGTGTGTGTGTGTGTGTGTGTGTGTATCTTCTTTATCCATTCATCTATGGATGGACACTTGGGCTGCTTCCATATCCTGGCTATTGTAAATAATGCTGCGGTGGACATAAAGTACATATATTTTTTCAAGTTAGTGGTTTTTTTTTCCTTTGGGTAAATACCAATAATGGAATTACTAGATCATATGATATTTCTCTTTTTAATTTTTGGAGAAGTATCCATACTGTTTTCCACAGGGCCTGCACCAATTTACATTCCCACCAACAGTGCACGAGCATTCCCTTTTCTCCACATTCTTGCCAACACTTATTACTTCTTGTCTTCTGGAGTCTAGCCAATGTGACAGTATAAGGTGATCTCTCATTGTGGCTTTGATTTGCATTTCCCTGATGATTAGCAACTGACACTGAGCTTGTGTCTATTGGCCATCTGTATGTCTTCTTTGGAAAAATGTCTATTCAGATCCTCTGCCCCTTTTTCAATCAGATAATTTGTTTTTTAGTGTGGAGTTGTACAAATTCATTATATATTTTGGATGTTAGCCCCTAATTGGATATATCACTTGTAAATATCTTTTCCCATTCATTAGGCTGCCTTTTTGTTTTGTCAATGATTTCCTTTGTTGTGCAAAAGCTTTTTATTTTCGTGTAGTCCCAATAATTTCCATTGTCTGAGACATATCTAGAAAAGTGTTGCTAAGGCCAGTGTCATAGAAATTACTGCCTATCTTTCTTCTAGGAATTTTATGGGTTCAGGTCTCACATTTAGGTCTTTAATCCATTTTAAGTTTATTTTTGTGTATGGTGTAAGAAAGTGATCCCGTTTCATTCTTTTGTATGTTGCTGTCCAGTTTTCCCAACACCATTTGCTAAAGAGACTGTCTTCTTCCCATTGTATATTCTTTGGCTCCTTTCTTATAGAGTAAAATTTTTTTTTCTTTACTGTTTATTTATTTTTGAGAGAGAGACAGAGTGTGAGGAGGGGAGGAGCAGAGAGACACAGAATCTGAAGGAGGCTCCAGGCTCTGAGCCATCAGCACAGTCCGACATAGGGCTTGAACTTATGGACTGTGAGATCATGACCTGAGCTGAAGTCGGATGCCTAATCGACTGAGCCACCCAGGAGCCCCCAGGCTGTTAATTCTAAAGTTATACAATTTGAAATGAATTCAGAAAATCAAACAGTATTTCTCTATTTCAGTCTCTGGTTCTGGTTGTTTATGTTCACTGTCCTCAATGAAAAAATGTGTACCTGGACCTTCAAAACTGACGAAACATTCTGCTTAGGCCCAGGTCACCAATTGATACAGAGTGTCCTGAGCTCAGAAATCCAGGGTTTCATGTGGAACCAGTGTGTAGAGGTGAGCAGTCCAGGAAGGAAGTACTCATTTGTTGACTTACCATTTATATGCAAAAGGAGCCTCTTTTCATTCGGTAGCTCCTTAGGGAATTTGCTCAGAGAAACCTGTGACTAGACCCTCAAGCATATGTTTCTGCCATTCCTGCTTCTCTGCAAAGATAAGGATCCAGAGGCTGATGAGGCCCCAGAGCCCTGGAGCATTTGCTATGACTGAATACAGGAAAGCAGAGGAAAAAAAACCCAAAAGACGTGCAGCCAGAGTCCCTTCCTGGAGAGGGATAGGAAACCTGGAAAATATAAACTGGGGTTGCCGCTTTACATTTGGGGGCTGGCTTGCTGTTTGAGCCTCCATCCGAGAGTGTGTCTCACGTCCCTCATCTGGGAGTGAGCCCTTGTGCTGTACAGGGAGAGGTCTGAATCCAGTCATGTGTGTTTCCGTTCAGCCCAAGGGTGAAACTGACTGCACTTAACCGTAGATTCTGCAGCTCCAGTCATGCTTTCACACAGGCTTTTAACACACGCACGGTCTGGTAGTTCCGGGATTCAATCTTGTGGTTTAGGGCGCAGTGGGAGTGGAGTGGGGTGGGCCAGGGAGGAGGTAGTTCCCTGGAGATAACTCACTGCTCTCTCAGTTCTGAACAGGCAACAAAGACTGCTTTGGAAAAAACAAAACAAGACAAAAACAATCCTCACCTTTGAGGCACAGAGTCCCTATTCTCTAGTGCCTAAATAACACAAGAATGTCTTAATGATCTAATGTCAGAAATTCACATGACTCTATGCCAGGCAGGTGGCATAAGAGAAGCCAACACTACGTCAAGGAAAAGGAAGCAGCAGACGCACATAATGCAAAAGTACGTGTTCTATCCAAAAGACAGCCAGTATTTGACTTTAGCTGATGGGCTCCAGTGTGTATCTGGAAACATGGAATCACCAAGTTTTCCAATTAAAACATTTTTTTTTCTTTTTTATTAAAATTTTTTTAATGTTTATTTAATTTTGAGACAGAGAGAGACACAGCATGAGTGGGGGAGGGGTAGAGAGAAAGGGAGACACAGAATCTGAGCTGTTAGCACAGAGCCTGACATGGGGCTTGAACTCACAAACTGTGAGATCATGACCTGAGCCTAAGTCAGACACTTAACCGACTGAGCCACCCAGGTGTCCCTCAGTTTTCCAGTTTTTAAAGATATCTAAATTTGAGTCTCAGACAACAATTCTTTTAAAAATATCGGCTAAAGAAAAAAATTGTCATTCCACATATATATTCATTTAATACCAGCCTCACTTTGCATATTGGGTTTCCTAGGAAGCAGATTCTGAGAAGGGTAATGTGCAGGAAGTTTATTAGAGAGTGTTCCTGGGATCAGGATCTGTGCAAGGGAAGGGAAGGGGATGGTTAGGCAGAGGGGGAAGTTGAACTGTGAACACTTTAGCTAACCTGACAGGCTTTGGAGTTGTTACCCTTTTGTGGCTAGGAGGCCAGGCCTTTTTATGCTCACATTAACCAATTACTGGATCAGGCTGCCCTTGGGGTGGGGACAGGGTTACCTGAAATAAGGGCAGTTTTCAGAAAGGGCTGATGCTGAAGGACGAGAGCATCCGGAGGACCGAGTCCTTCCATCCTAGATGGGGGGGCTGGGTGGAGTTACCTCGTGTCTGCTACAGACCTCTCCTTGCACTGCCCACATTCACTTCATTGTGTAAGTTCTGGAATCACCATCTCTAGAACCTAGGTGTGCCTCTTCTTTTGGGGGGTCAGGGCCTTTTTCACACAGCCGGTCTTAGAGCCACACTAATACTCATTATTGTTCTCTACTGATCATTCTAGATTCTCTTCATTCTTAGCTAACTTCTTCCCTGGTCCAGGTGATTTGCTTGGTGTTAGGACACGGACCCTCCTCTCCGAGGGGTAAGAGTCCCTGGTCACCATGCCCTTCTCAGGTTATGGCTGATGTACTTGTCTATTTATTGGCAAGACTGGGCACGGTAGTACCTACAAGAACCCATGTGGATCACAAGGGTGTCATACGTACTCTTCCCTGCCCCCATTGTGTAACAGCAGCCCTTCCTGCTCCTGATAATATGGGTCCTATAAGGATGCCCCTTCTTTCCTTGCCTGTTTAGTCCCCTGGCAGAGAAAGGTCTGTGTGCCCCATAGCAGCAGTATCTTTTCAGTCAGTAGGACTCTTGCTATGCCCCCTGGTGGAAAGGTTCCCCCTTTGGTGAAAATATACGAGACAACTCAGAGTTACAGGGATGTGAAGCACATATATATGTCCCACTTGGGTCCCTGGGAGTGATGGTCAAAGGGGTCACTCTTGCTTCTTCCCCTTGGTTCTTAGACTCATGTAATCTTCTTTTGGGGACATAGTACCTTATAAAGGGCACGGATTTAAAATTTACAGTGCATTCAGGAAGATGGTGCCTTACCCTTGCAAGGAATCATCTCTGAATTGGTGCTGTGGTTGTGCCTTCAGGAGATCATCCCTCCACGTTTAGGATGGCAGCTTCTAGGTGAGGCAGTATTTGATATAACTACAGCATCCTGTAGTCACATGACCTTTCATGCTCCTTATTTACTATTAAATAGGCCCCTTAGTCTGATGTGATGTTATGGAACCCATGTCGATGCATCAAACACTCCTTAGTGTTGAGCTGAGGCTCTAGCAGCAGCAGAGGCAAGTCCATACCTGGAATATGTGTTCATTTCTGTAAATGATGTGTCTTTACTGTGTGAAAAGTGTCACTGTGTCTTCCAGTGTGAAAGGTATCCAGTGTAGTCAACTTGTCTCCCTTGGGTGTGTGGATCTTTGAGGGATGGTGCCATACTGAGGAGGCAGTGTTGGTTTCTCTTGCTGGCAGGATGGACGTTGGACAGCATCGTAGTTGAATCAGCACCTATGGGTAGGTATTGGTTTCCCCATAGTCTCTATCTGTGTTACTGTGTCTACTCCAGTCATGTACCCATTGAACCAACACTGGGCGGTTGATGATGGAGCCTGACTGATGTCAACTAACTGATGTCACTTCATCTACCTTGTTCTTTAGTTCCCTTCTGTGACAGATGAGTGTTTCTAGAGCCCCCAAGTAACCCCTCTCAGGCTTTTTTGATCTCTTAGGACATATCTTGCCAACAGATGCACAAAACAAATCAAGATAAAGCACAGATGCTCACAGTTCAGAGCTGTGGCATCTTTTTTTTGTTTGTTTGTTTTATTTATTCTTGAGAGAAAGAGAGACAGAGCATGAATGAGGGAGGGGCACAGTGAGAGAAGGAGACACAGAATCCGAAGCAGACTCCAGGCTCTGAGCTGTCAGCACAGAGCCCGACGTGGGGCTTGAACTCACGAGCCGTGAGATCATGACCTGAGCCGAAGTTGTACGCTCAACCGACTGAGCCACCCAGGTGCCCTGAGAGCTGTGGCATCTTGATGCTGAGATGCTGAGTGTAGCTCCCAGGCAAGGAGATTGGCGCTGCCCAGAGTGCATATTGCCTCTCTCACAGCTCACTGCCAAACGGATGCCGAATGCTATTGTCACCTTTTTTTTCAAAGAAGCAAAACTCCTCCTCAAATTTTTTTTGGTTAGCAAAAACAGGTACTAAGATAGGTCTTTCATGGTAGCGAAGTGGTGTAACATGAGCTTTCAAAGAGCCGGGCGTACCTGTACCCCCAGTGCCATGGGATAGACAGCGTCCTGTGGCTAAAGTGGCAGGGCTGTCAGCACTGTGCCAAGGATCTGCAGAGAGCCGTTTCCTGCTCCAGGTATCACTCAGAGCTCACAGCTTTTTATATAAATGGGCTGTGAGAGCATTTCCAGCTATGGAATATGTTGCTCCTAAAACCTAAAGCCCCCCCCCCTTCCTCCCCCCCACCAGGCTTTGTGCTTTTTTCTTTGCAGTGGGAGTTGTCCAATGTAGTAATTTGTTCTTTACTCTAGAGGAAGTGCTGTGGCATGTCCTGGTCCACGGGACTCCCGAAATTGTCAGCTCCCTGAAGCTTTGTGGTCTTTATCTCCCACTCTCTAAAGTTCTGGTGTCCTTTGTGAACACTCTGCAGCTCATGTGTCTTACCAAAGCCTTCAGCGACCTTGGCGCTTCTTGTTCA
Source organism: Lynx rufus (assembly GCF_022079265.1). Classification (NCBI taxonomy): domain Eukaryota; kingdom Metazoa; phylum Chordata; class Mammalia; order Carnivora; family Felidae; genus Lynx; species Lynx rufus. The sequence goes on along the minus strand of NW_025814823.1, from coordinate 122,798,824 downwards.
TCTCATCAGTTTTGCGTAATGTCATCAAAAGAGTGTACCAGTAGGATGTTCTTCAAGATGTCTGGACAACTTAGATCTTTTCAGGCTGTATTATAATGGAAGGAACGATAATTAACATGGCCCTGGGGTCAGACTCTTCACGCATATTGTCATCGGTTTGAAGGGCATGCAAACTGCTTTTCTCTTCTTTTCTGACCAGGATGGAGAAGAACTCATTGCATAGTTCGGTGGCTGTGTACCACGTACCTGAGGCCATGACAGTATGTCCTAGAGAAATATCACAATACCTTCAATTTGGGCTATTAATTGATTGAGTTATGCATTGGGCTTTGTCTGACTTTTGTAGTATCCAGACTAGTGAATTAAATGACTATATAATGGGGAATCCCAGCCCCATAGCATTTCAGTCTCTTAGGGTGTTGATGACCTCTGCCATTCTCTTAGGATGCAAAATTTTTTAAAATTTGCTATCTTGATTTAACATCCTGGGGTAGAGGTGGGGAACAGTTTTAGAGCCTTCTGCTTGGTCTTCCCAACTTGATTGCTGTTACCCCACAGGCTAAGAAACCAACGTGGGTGTGCTATTTGCCATATTTTTCCATTCCAATTAATCAATAGTGGTTTGTGAAAATGACCAGTAGGTTGATCTGTAAGCCTAATCAGCCAAAGGTAAGGCAGAACTAGACCAGGAGTCCATTTATTACCTGGCCTTAGCATGCTTTCACTGTAACAGAGGAGCTATGTTGATGCCTCGTCTCTTGGTATCATTGTCGGCTGGGAACTCATATCCACCTGCCTTCTCAGTGTTTAGGGCCATATTTCCCACCTTACAGTGGCATTAGTATTTGGCCCTAGGACCCTTGAGGAAGGACAAAGGACCAGAGGAGTCATTACCATATGTACTGGTCATGGTGTTGCAGGATCTTTCCTCATGATAACCCAGCTTCTCCTTCAGTTAACATTTTGCAAGCCTCAAAACTAGGTCAGATCTAGAAAGTAGGCGCGAGGCTAGGACTTTTTAGTGGAGTAACTGCCTTCAGCCTGATGATCATCCATCCTTGATTCATTTTGACTACTACCTATTTTAGTTTCCTACTGCAGTTGTAGTACATGTGACCTCACCTGTGTGTCTAACGTGTTGGGCCAGAGATGGAGGTGAACACAGTAATTTATCCCTCCACCCTCCCAACTTACCCCTAACCCTAGCCAGTATGGCCCTGACTGTGGCTTTGAAATGAACTGCCATCAAAGCTTATGAAGGTTGGAGGCCTTCAGAACCATCCTCTACTGAAGAAATGAATGAGAATCTCTATCTAGGGAGAAGTAGGTTTACACACCTTCCTCAGGCTGGTATCAGTATGATTTTGGAATAGGTTTGTGGGAATATTTTGTGTGTGTCTATGATATATTGTTTTCCTTTTCTGGCTTATGTGTATCAAAGGTAGAATTGTTTGTCAGGTTATTTCTGTGTATTTAGTATATAAACATCTAATTATAGCAGGTGAATCACCACCTTGATTTTCATTTTGAGATACTGGAAGTACATGACTAAGATTTCCTTTGTTTGAACTGTGGGCAAAATTAATGGACCCAAATGACTTAATGGACAGTTCTGAGATTAAATGTGTATTTTTACTGATATTAGAATAGCTTATATGTTTCACAAAGGCCTGGTGTGCGGTTTTTGCCCCTTCAGAACTCTTTCTGTATTTGTTTGGAGCTATTGTTTTCCTCCATTCTTCAAAGCAGGACCAAGGGAAATGATTCCCCATATTAATATGGCAAAGTATAAATTTGTTTTTAAAAAAGTAGAAAATATTTTCAGTGGTCAACACTGTGTAAATGGCTATTTTAGATATTTTGGAGATTAAAAGGAAGGCAGAGAATATTCTTGAGTTTCCCCTCTATTCAATGTATTTTTTATTGCATTAATTCTACTCTATTTCAAGCATTGTGAAAGAGCTGGGGACTGCAAAAATAAATAAGACATAGTCCCTGGCATAAACAAGTTTGGAAAATCAGAACAGTAAAAGTCATGGCAGAATAGTCATGTCATACCATCTAGTTAACTTTCTTTGTACTAAAAATTTTACATGAATGATCTTCTTTAATCTTCAATATGAGTTTCGGCTGGAATTTTACATAGGGAGGTCACAGAAAGCCAGGTGAGATGATGGTAGCTTGGACCAAATGGTAATAGGAAGAGCAGTGAGAAATGGACACATACCAGATATATCCCAAGGTAAAGCTAACAGTATTTTCTGATGGACTTTTCACTATCTTTCATCTCCCTGTACACTGATGCCCACCTTTCTTGCTTAACCAGCCTAGATCCCGTACTTCATCCTCAGTTCCTGTGGAGGAACCATTTTTGCTCTTTGCTATGGGCAAGACCTCCATTTGAACACTAGATGTCACCTGCGTTGCCCATCCGAGAATGATAGGGCTCTGGTCTCAATTCTCTCCTGGCATCTTGAAGTTTCTTCTCAGCCCCACCCACCTACAACCATGCTGTTATTTCTCTTACATGAGATTCCACTCTTTCTCCCTGTTACTGCCCCATTTCCCTGTGCCCATTTACAATAAAATCCACTGAGAGAGGTGTCTACATTAGATGTCTCCAGTTTCCACTTTGATGGTCTCTTGGAAACGCTCTGATCAGTTTCCACCACCACGACTTCATTAGGACTGAGCCAGTACACATACATACATAGTAGGTACTCGGTAAATATGACTTGAAGAATTTAATATATGGTCCCCAGAAAACCACTATAAGGTACCTGTTAAGATACTCATTGTAGGTGAGTATAGGTGCTCAGGTCAAGGCCTCAGAGACCTTGACAGTGTTTTTCATGCACAGATTAATTCTCACTTCTCCAGTAGCATTTAACAAAGTGAACACGTTCCCTCTTTGAAATAGTTTAGAGTCTTGACCTTCCAAACACCATGTTCTCACAGTGTACCGTCTGTCTCATTGACCACTCTCTCCACTTCTTTTTCTGGTTGCTCATTTCTCCTCAGAACACTTACTTCCTCAGACCTGTCTGCCCTCTGTCTCCCTCATTTCGTTGGTGGTCTCCCCCAGCATTGTTAAATAATACCTAGAGGCTGACACCTCCCAAATCGGTGCCTCAGGCCCAGATCTTCTGTTAGCTTTTCAATCCCAGATACTCACCTTCCTGCTCAACATTTCAGTTCGATATTTAATAGGAATGTCCAGAGACCTATTCCCAATCTTTCCCCCAATGCTATTCCTCCCACTTTTCCCCTGTCTCAGTGAGGTACACCTTCATCTTTTCAGTTGTTCAGGCCCACAAATTTAGTGTAATTCTCAATTCCTCTTTTTCTCACACCCTGGTCAAAAGTCCGTCAGCAAATACCGTTAGCTTTACCTTGGGATATATCTGGTATGTGTCCATTTCTCACTGCTTCTCCTGTTACCATTTGGTCCAAGCTACCATCATCTCACCTGGCTTTCTGTGACCTTCCTATGTAAAATTCCAGCCGAAACTCAAGACACTGGAATGACTTTCACCTTCCCACCCTAGGTTTATTTATCCTCAGTTCACTTCCTACCACTTTAAACAATACATATTGTAATTCTTAACCATTGACTTGTTCCTTTACTAAAATGTAAATTTCAAGAGGGCATGGATTTTGTCTACTTTATTCAAATATTTGTATTCCTAATGTCTAGGTGCCTATCCTATATAATCAATCAATCAATCAATCAATCAGTCAGTCAGTCAACCAGTCAATAAGAACCAAGATCCCTCTGTTTTCAAATCCACATCCTTAAACAACACACCATTCTTAGTCCCTAGTTTTCCCTCTAAACCCAGTTATCAATTGTTTTTTAATTCTTTAAGTTAACACAAGGCTCTTGATGTTCTTATACATTTTGATGGTAGCTCCTTTCAAAGGCATGGCTCTCTAATCAGTGCTCAGGCACCAAATCTATTCTACTGAGTCATTCTTTCCCCCATGTATTGCCTTAGACTCTTGTGACTGTATCGAATTAACAAAGGGATTTCCTCACCAGCTTGAATTCACCTGCTGTGAAATCTGGAATCAGGAGACTCTAAGAAGCCTTAGGAGAAGGAAAAATAGATATTCTTAAATCTAGATTCTAACCACATGCACTTTAGCTGTAGAAACATTTTTATTCCTTTTATTTACTCTTTCTTCAGACACAATTTAAAAATCACATAGTTACTCACCTAATAATTATTGAGCAATTTCTATGGGCAGAGTCCTGTTTCACACACTGAGGATAAATAAAACCAATACATTCCCTGCCCTCGAGAAGCTTACATTCTAAATGATGGGGAGAAGAATACTCAATGATAAATTAATATAGATAAATGAATATACATATGGTGAAAAGTACCATGAAGATAAAGCAGGCATGAAAGGGCACCAATAAATGCCTTATTTTAGAGTAAGGGTATAATGTAAAGTGCATGAGATCTGGGACATTATTATTATTATTATTATTATTATTATTATTCACCTCTATAATACTAGCCCCTGGAAAAGTATTACTGTGTAATAAGCTCAAGATAAACATAATGTGAATATTGTGAAAATGAATGGATGAATGAATGATGGAAGAGACCCAGGGAGGAGGTTACTGCATTAGTCCAAGGGATACATGATGGTAGCTAGGCACAGAAAGAAGCTTTGCAGATTAAGAGATCATAATATTTTCAGATGACATGAAGAATACAGCTGATTAACTAGTTTGATGTCCTTTATTCAATGGAAAACAATCCATAGATTGGGGGAGTACAGTGCCTCACAAGCAGTGAAACACACTTCCTGAAGGATTTCGGGCAAGAGTGAGTTTTACAGGGAGTTAGAAGAAGCAACTTGGAAACAGGGCATGGTTGACTAGGGATTTTCTTATAATACTAGCAGGTCCTATTTTCTAGGGTAAAGTAAGCTAGCTAGACAGGTTGGAGAATTGGGATGGATGTTTGTTAGGTTTCCTTGACTGGTGTTTCTTCCTGTAAGTGGAAGCTGACTTAGGTTTAGGTTTGTGACATGGTCCTGACCACTGGAGCAGCCTCCATTTTGTGGGTCTCAATATGTGAATTAACTTTATCATTCTGCATATAGTTAAGAGACAGAACAAATAGCATTTCCTGGAAGACTGGATATGGAGTGCAAATTGGATGGATTGAAGGAGAAGAGTCAAGGACGATGCCACGCCTTTGGTCTGAGTAACTAGAATAAAGTAGCTTTGATTGAGGTGTGGAAGTCTACCAATATGATAGGTTTGGTGGCCAAAATTAAGTTTCTTTGGGGCCATAAATTGTCTCCCTGTGTCTCCTTTTCTTTTTCTCATAGTTTCCTGAGATACCTAAAGCCAAGCACTGCTGTGTGTCCAAGGAAAACCATTCAGAGTCATTCTTCTGTGGAAAACATCCATGCTGGTTCCACTCCTCGTTCTCTTGGCCAGACACAGAGGCATCCTGTGTCGATGGCTGCCTTTCTTATTCAAAGACAGGCCCAGCCAAGGAAGGCTTTTTCCTTCAAACTCATCCTGGACACTTTCTTTTGATTTAAGAAAGAAAAAGACGATTGAGGGGACACCAGAGGGGGAAAATAGTGTTTGTTGTACATTTCTGATTGTAGCAACAGCTTGAACCGATTAGCTGGTTATTATGCATTCCTGTGCCTGGCTTGTCACTCTGGAGAAACACATCACAAGTCCATTCTCCATGGCCTCTAGCATGCAAACCTGACCTCAAAGAGTTTAACCCCAAGTCTTCTAATTTGAAACAACACACAGACACACACACACACACACACACACACACACACGATCAAGTGATCAAAAATATGGCATAAATCTTTTTAGTACAGAGTGTTCTGGATTATAATGACAGGAACACGGGAGATAAATAGGATGCAAGGAAGGGAAAGAAACTCATAATATTAAAAAAGAAAAAAAGGCAGTGGTATTTCCTTAGGATTGTAAATATCCCCTACATATTTTTGCTTTTCTGAAGAACTTGCAAGAACCCTTCCAGCAAGTTTACAGTACATCTTTGGGAAAGATACAGAGAGAGCTGTGCAGGGTTTCATAGTATGTAGTTAATTCTCTTTTTACCCTGTTCTAAATATAATCCTCCTCATTTGCATGCCAATCCCCAGAATGCTTTGTAATTTCACAACTCTTGGCTAGTGGTCTCAGCATAAGAACAAAGCAAAATGTTTTGGGCGTGACTTTGGCCTTAAACCCTGCTTGGGCTTTGCAAAAGAGTACGGTGACGTGACTTTGCCTGGCATTCATCCTTCTAGCCAGAGTATCACAGAAATAAAGTGGGAACGGCTGTGGACTTTTCCTGGGAAGACTGCATTCAGTCCAGTTATCCATGAATAACCAGAAGCTTGGGTTAATTCACTTGAGAGGAGGGTGTGTTTCAGGAGGCTTGGTCTCCCCTTCCTTTATGTGACCAGGCTGGTTCATTTTAGGTTTATGGAAAGCTCAAGCTGGAGTATTCTGTATCCTCTTCCGGTGGATGCTTTATATAGTTCCTCTATTTCAGAGAAAGCCTTCAATTTAATGAAACGCTGTCCAGAAGTGTGGTCAGTGGCCTGCCTTATAGAAATGTGAATTTCAGATCCTTAACAGACCTAGTTGTGCATAGTGACATCTGCAGAATATTTAGTAGGCCATTAGCAATGACAGCTGAGGAGTGGGGATGGTATGAGACTGGTCTTGAAAGGGTTTTACAATTCTCACATAGCAAGCCATTTTTGTTATTTAAATGGTGTTTGGAATCTTTTTTAAGGAGAGCCTAGGGACCGCCAGTTAACCCCCACCATAAAGGCCCCTCCAAAAATGTCTCCCTTGGCCATTTAATTTTAGTGAGTAGGCGAAGGACCATATATTCCCGCGTCAAAAGGCCATGTTTTTGTTTGCAATAACAATCAGCCCTGCCAAAAGTAAACCAGGGATTTTGAGCAACGCACATGGTTCACTACCCAGGGGAGGCAACAGTAGTGAGCACACATCCATGGCTGCGCACCAGTAATGTGCCAGGGCCCTCCACGTACAGGTGTTTTCTGCTCTGCTCTTCACCCACAGAGCAGCTGTAATGCTCTTTGATCCGTTCTGAGAGCCAGGCAGCGGATCCTGTAAAACATACTGTTTTGAGAATATTTTTAAAACACAGAGAACTGTTGATGGTAACTGACACGATAGCCCCTCGCAGCCCTGCGAGAGTGAGTGGTTGCTTTACATTTTCCGATAGGTATTGCCAGGGTCTCCGGAGAGCAGCGGGCCTGCCGGGCTGCACAAAGTGTGAGCAGGTCTCGGCTTTCTCGGGGTTTGCGCCGCGGGTTTACACCCGCAGCTACCGGCAGAGGCGGCCCTTCGCTGTAACAAAGACCGCGCCGCCGCCTGTAGCCCGCGCGAAGGCGGAGGAGAGCGGGCTCTGCAGGAGGGTAGTCGGGAGCCGTCCCCTATCCAAAATGAGGATCGGGATGGTGGGAAAGCAGACCCGGGGCTGGCCGAGGGCGTTGGCGCTTCCCGGGGCTCGACCCCAGAGGCCAGGGTTGGGCGGCCGGGCGAGGGGGCGGGGGCGGGAGGCGACGCTCGCGCTCTTCTCCCTCCACCCGGGACTGCAGCATCCCCGCCCCGAAAAGTCCCTCGCGCCCCCTGGTGGCTGTGAGCGGACTGGCTCCGCCGCACTCGTAAGGCACAAAAAAAGCAAGAAAAAGAAAAAGTGGGTGAGGCAGATGCAAAGAGGGAAATCAATAGGGATAAGAGAGAAGAGGGAGGAGTCGCGGAGCAGCCATTCCTGTCTCACGGGGTCCCAGCTGGCACGGCAAAAGAAAAAAAAAAAAAAAGCCCGGGCGTGAACGCGAGTGGAGGAGGGTGTGTGTGGCGGGGGGGTCGGGGGTGAAAGGGGGACCGGGGAGATTTACTATTGTCTCTGGCAGCCGCCGCGGGAGCCTGGGAGGGGGGCGGAGGCGAGAGGAGGCGGCGGCCGCGGCCAGCGCACCATTCGCTCCACCTGATCTCCGGCGCTGCGCGCTGAGGACGGCGCGGGCGAACGGGAGCAGGAGCAGGAGAAGGAGGGAGGGAGGCAGCTGCTGCAGCCACCGCCGCCACCATGTCCTACCAAGGCAAGAAGAACATCCCGCGGATCACGGTGAGTGGGGCTCCGGGCGCCGCCGCCTGCGTCTCTCGCTCGTTGCTCGCTGAGCTGCGGGCGGGGCGCCTTGGATCCCGCCGGCTTCCCCGGTCCGGTCCCCCGGGAGGGACTGGGACCCGGGGTCCCCGGGGGTGGAGAGCGGTGGTCAGCCCAGCCGGCGCGCCGGGCGCCACCCAGACGGAGCGACCCTGCCGTTTGGGGAAAACAAAACAAAGAGGAAACCCAGAGTGGCGCCGAGAACTTTGGATTATGTATCCTCTTTTCCCACCAGCCGGTAGTTTCCAAATAACGCCTGGCTTATTTGGACCCTCCCTGGACCCTCGCGCCGCCTGGGGTGTCAGTATGCGCTTCCCCGGGCAGGGTGTGCTTTTTGTTTTAGGTGCCTTTTGGCGAGGTGGGCTATGGAGAGGTGACACCTTTCCCCAGGGGTGCCTGGTAGCACGACCGCGCCCCTCTCCCAGCTCCAGCCCGCGGCTCTGCCTCCCGCGCCGCCAGGGTGGCGGGGTGTCTGGACCTTCTGTCTTCACCCTGTCCCCTTCTTGCCTGCATTCACCCTTATTCATATTTCGGTACGTCATATTCGGGTCTGAACTAACGTGGCTGTGGCGGGAAGGAACAACTTTTTTTTTTCCTCTCGATGCATTTTATATTTTTCGTGTCACCCCCCCCCCCTTATCCCAAGAATAGGCTGAGTTTTAAGGTCAGATTTTAGTTGGGGGTCGCAGACACACGCTGGGTGCATTCCGTGCCCACCTGCCATTGTGTGCAAGATCGAGCCACCCGCGGCGAGCGGGTGTCAAATGCCCTGGGCGGGGTGGAGAGGGGACGTGCCGTTAGCAGGTAGAGAAGCCCCATCTTCTCCAGAGCCAGCTCTCAGCGGCAAAAATACCGCGCCCAGTCTCGGGATTTCTTTGCGCTGCGCTGAAATGAGGCTTACCACAGGCTGGGGTGGGCATTACTGGGAAGGAAAAAAAAGGGTAGGGGGCAAAACGACAATGACAAAAAACACTGACATTTGTTAGTTTAGCATGCAGCTGTGTGGTTGTGCTTTGTCTTTAGTGAATGGTGTGTGTGTGTGTGTGTGTGTGTGTGTGTGTGTGTGTGTAAGTGGGGGAATGGGTCGCTACTCCATCTTTGCAAGGCGAACAAAGGAAGTGATCCACTTGCCCCTGGGAGACTCTGCAGCTGCCCTAGGGTAGAGCTGTACCTGCTACGATAGTTCATTTGCCAGGGATCCACCAGGTTTTGCTGCGGGCATGCGTCTGTTTGCACTTGTTCTGCTATGTTTGGAACGCCCTATGTGTGTGAGATTGCCAATGGTGGACCTTAGCTCTGTAGGCAGGAGGTCGCTGTTCTTGCCTCTAGTGCACTTTATTCTCAAGTGGTTTATTTCTGTTGAAACATTCTACCTTTTTCATGCACCTGAGCTTCACCCCACACAAGTGCACCCCACCTCCAGCTGCTGTCCAGCTGGTATTAGGGAACAAACACTGCTTAGGAGAAAGAGTGGGGATGGGTGGGGGTCCTTTTTCCAGGTAAAGGTGTGGGGTGTAAGCACATCCTCCTTTATCACTTTGTGATACTGACTTCAGGTGTTTTTGAAACATTGTGGATCTTAGCGTTGGCCTTGCATTATTGAAACATTGTGGATCTTGTACAATGCACTGGATTTTCTCAGTGCCAGTTGTCTTTGCAGAGAGCTGTGGAAGGTATCATTAAAAAAAAAAAAGACTGGGACAAAAGCTGAATTTTTATACTGTTTCCCTAACTGAGGAGGGATGAAGCCCAGCTCTCATGCTCTTACATGTGTATGAGCGCTGTATGCCACTTGCCTTACAGCCAGTGTACCTTTGCCAGTTCTCCTGTGTGGGGTAAGCAGAGAAAAGGTTATTTGTTTTCTTTCTGGTGGGAAGACTGCAAGGTTCTTCTTAGGGACTCAGCCTGTGATATGGCATTGAGGGCCACGCCCATTCTTGTAGGTATCACTTAGGCTACCTTTCAAGAATGATAGAGAAATATAGTCCCGATAACTTGCTTTCCAAGCCCCCATAACGTGCCTATGCCCTAACCCCAGGGCCCGGTTTGCAAGGGGTTCCCTTTTGTTCCTGTCTGGATGCTCTTCCCTGGGGTGCATCCTTCATTTTCAGTGCAGCTTCCATTCTTTCTTTCTGTGCATGGGGCGTGGTGCTGCATAGCCACCTCTCCCTTGAAGCTGGGGCTGGGTGTCTCCAGCATTTGTGACAGGAATGGACAGTGGTTGTGAATTTCTTCAAACCAGACTACCTCGTATTCACATTGTTGGAAAGGGTGTGGGGCCAGTGGGGGTTGGCAGAGGGAGGAGGAGAGGAGCATGGCAGGAGGGGGGTATTGGTCTTTGGGGGCAAGGAATCCATTTGTAGATTTTCCTCAGGCTTTGTGTTTGGATTTCTGTGAACAAGGGTCCTATTAGATTCAAATGTTTTTGTACGTTTGCATGTCTTTTGATGATTGTAGTTTTCTATATACTAAAAAGGTTGAGATACCCTTCCTAGATATAATCAAAAACATGAAAATATGGACACAGATATACATACACATAAAATGTCACTGAAGACCTAAATGCAACATATATCCCCTGCTGTCATTCTAGCATATTTTTTTTTAAATGGTAAGATTATGGAATTTGAATTAAGTTTTCTAGCCTCTCTGTATTCCTTTCCCTGAAGGCTGCCCCACCCAGTAGCAAAAATGTCACTAGAATCTGAGGACTGATGGGGGCAGTCTTTCTTGCTGGATACCTTTTGCCTCCCCAGACACCACCCTCTGCCACAATTTGGGGGCCCCTGTAAGGCTTTGTTTGTATTGTTTTTCCTACCACCTATTTTTGCTGCCTTCCTGAGATCAAAGCCTTCTTACTACCCTGTGTTTATTACTTTCTTGGAAAGAGGAATTTCTCTTTGCTGGTAGAATTGCCTGGGGCTTTCTCCGTGAGTGTCTCTGGCCTCACATCTCATTGTTCCTACTCAGGTTATCTATGTACATGACCTGTATGGTCTACCTCCACACTAGCCCTTGCTTCTGAATGTCAGGCTGGCAGTTTAGGGTGGTTCCGCAGATCAGAGCAGGGACCTTGTGCTGCTGTTCACCTGTCTCCACTATCTGGCATGGTGCCTAGCACATAGACGTCTCATGGTCATCAGTTAAATCAATAAGTAAATTAAAAATTATAACTAATAAGAATAGCTCACACCTCTTGAGTGTTTTTGTGCCATTTATTGTGTTATTTGCCTTATATGCATTGTCTCATTTGATCCTTGACTCAACACTGTCTGAAAGGTACTATAGTTATCCTCATTTTATAGATCAAAAACCTGTGGAAGATCAAATGCCTTTGCCCAGGATCAGTGATAGAAGAAGTGTTGGAGGCAGGACTCAAACATACACACCTGATTGGAATCAAAGTGCATGCCCCTCACCACTGCATTCATTTTGGGGTTTCTGCTTCTACCATTACTATTACTTGGTGTTACCAGGGCAAGTGGTAAAGAGGAAAGACTCACATTCTCTAATTAGTCCTGGGAGGATCCAGAAAGCATATTTTTTCCTGCTACTCTCAACAGATCCCATAACATGGTCTCTCTTACTTTTCATATTAAATAAGTATGAATAACATTTAGGGGGATGATAGCTAGCATATGAGCTCTGCAGGTAGGAAGTTAGGATAGTTACAGTCATTGTTTTCCTCTGCTGTGAGCTACCACTTATAGCAGACCCCAGGAGAGGTCGGGATCTCACAGTTAGGTTCCAGTGTTTTCTATGTCTTTTCTTGTCAGTGTCTCTACAAAAACCCATTTTGAGGAAATTGGGGCACAGAGAGGTGAAGTTAGTTATCCAGAGTTATCCAGCAAGAAGTTTTGGGCAAAGCTGGAAATAAACGCAGGTCTTGTCTGGCTTCACAGTCTCAGCAGCCCAGGTACAGCTGCCACTTCCCAGAGGCACATGCAGCAGAAATTTGGAAGGTGTGGATAAAGAGTTCCAGAATTCTCTCTAGGAGACATATCACAGAGAAGTGGCTTTTTGCAAATACTAAGTGGATTTCTGTAAATATTATCTTGCAGAGAATGCCTTTCTGCCGCATTGGAGGTAGATGTGATGTGTTTGGTGTGTGTTTGGGAATTCCCAGAATACATGTCCTTGGATGGGAACACGACCTTGAGAGTTGTTTCCAGGGTGCTGTGGTGTGATGAGAGGTGTGATGGTGAGCGTCGCTGGCGCCGTGGGAAGTCTGTATTCCAGGCGAAGGGGAGGGGTCCTACGAAGAGCAGTGGCTAAGAGCTGGGGGGCCTAGACCCAGCCAAGAACCTGGAGGACACCTAGGTCCAGTCCCACCCCTGCATCTCTGCTCCCTCTCGCTTCACTTTGAACTGGGAGCAAATATTTAGGACATGGAGAACCAGCGTATAGGAGACCAAAAGAAGAGCCGTCACCCACACTCGGCTCTACCCATGTAAAGCATCTTGGAAGGGAAACTCCAGAGTAAAAGACTGAGGGAAACTATCAAAGGCTTAGGAATGGAAAGCATCTTAGATATCCGATCATGGACATCTCAGGTTAGGGCCTGCCTGCGCTGTTCACTTGTTGCTTTGTATTTTGAGCAGCTCGTTGGTGATTCTCAGCCAGGTTTTTCCTCTTTCTGAAACACTAGCCAAGTGCCTCAGGTATGTCAAGAGCTCTGCCTGTTACTAGCTGTCATGGGGCAGCGGGTGGGGGGCATTTGGGGGAATTCTGGAGGGATAGATTTCCTCAGGGAATTCTTGTCTATATGGTAGAACTGTCAGCTTATAAATGATAATCTTCCCACTTATCTCACTGGGCTGTTGAAAGGCCCAGAGGAGGAGAGTGACCCTGAAAGTGGTCTGTGAGCCCCAGTGTCTTCAAAAGAGTAAACACTGACTTATTTATAAAATCTCAATTACTTTGCAGTGTGGAAATTAAGGAAGGGGAAGACCTGATAAAAGTCTGGGGTAGAAAGAGGCTACTTAGGAAACTATTTTTTGAATACAAGTTTTCAAAACCAAAAATTAATACAATGTCATCTAAAAACTGTTATTTTTCTCTTGCTTTAGTTATGTTACAAAATGAAGCTTCTCATTCATTTCTGACAGTCTAATAGAGGCCATTGGATTGCCTTTGGACTTTGAGACAGAGACTCTTCCCTAACCTAAATAAAGGGCATTTTTTAATTAGTTGAACTGCAGTGTTTTTCAATCCTCATCAACCTGTAGCCTAAAGTGACACAGGTTATGAATTCCCTTTCTAGAAGTTTTTTCACAACTCCCTGTTTAGTAGCTTTTTCTCTGCCTTTTCTCCACAGTTGGAAAAAAAATAGAATTGAACTTGAAAAACAACAACAACAAAAACCCTTCATGTCCTAATAACCCTACTTTCTTCACCTGTTGACATACTTCATAGAACTACTTACTTTTGCTTATCACATTTGAAAAGTTATAGAATGTTTATAACAGTAGGAATGTCTCCCTAGGATATAAAACTACTTCTCTTTGATTGCATTTGTGCTTTAATCCTAAGGGGACTGGAAATTTGAGTATGTCATTGCCTCCCATGATGAATGTTAATAGGAAGCCTGACTGGCTCTCCAGTGTTCCTCCCTCCTCAAATCAGTGTTCCGTTTTAGCTTTTCTCCCATTTTCCATAGGCCATTCAGAAACAAATGAGAAAGACTCTGGACAAACCAGAGAAATAGGCTATTTTCTATTTTCAGACTCTTCTGTTGTGAAATCCCTCTTTCAGTAAACTCAATATATGTCTATTTCAGTGTACGAAATAGACAAAAAAAAAAAAAAACTGTGGTGGAATAGGATGAGCCACTCCTTTTGGCCTCTTCCTTTGGCCCTCATCTTGCCGTGGAGTCTACTTAACAGAAACAACTTCTCTTGAGGAAGTTTCTTCTGTTAATTAGATTGTAGGGAAGTCAGTGGTTAGGAAGATGTGCCTGAGCATAGTGGAGCTTTTAATAACTACCATTTACTGAGTGTCTTAGCACAAACTACATGGATTACCTCATTTGATGCACAACAGCTCCTCTAGCTGCAATGATTCACCATCATTTTGCGCTCTGGAGAGAGACTCCAAGAGTTTAAGTACCTTCCTTGACTAACGTCACACAGTCGGAAAAGCAGGATTCTGGGATTGATCCCTCCGGGCGTGAGTTGGTTTCTTAGGCAGGAAAGCAGTCACTCAGTGTCCACAGGTGGTTTTCCCCACCCCCATCACCTCCAGCTGTCCACACCTGTTAGCTCACAAATGCTGGTCCCTGTTCACAGGGTGGAATGAGTGGGGAAGATCTGGCCAAACCTATCACATCACCACCTGAACAACAACTGAGTGAGTGCAGTGTCCTTCTAACAGTGGCTCCCGCATTGCTTTGCCAGCTGTCTGAGTTAGCTCCTGGCTTTTGCCCAGATGCATGTAGGAGTGAAGGGTGGAAAAGCAGATGCTATTTTCCTGTCCTGCATAAATGCAGATCTGGGCCCAAGGCCCCTTCTCACTCTGTCCTTTCCGCTTCCCAGACACAGAAGGAGCCAAGCTCTCTGTTCCCATTGTGCCAGAGAAATATAGGGCATGCCCAGCACTCTAAGCCAGATGGGGGAGCTCCACTCTAGAGTGGTCCAGGAACCTATTTGGGACATCTGGAATTCAAGGACACATTTCTCATAGCTTAATTAATCTCTTTTTTCCTGGGAAGCACTGGGCAATGAGATATGCAGGAAAAAGCGAGACTTGAGTTTTTAAGAGAGGGGTCTGCTGGCTAGCAGAGAACAGGGGCCCTCATGTTTTTTTGACAGGGAAGGGCAACCATGGATGGAGTGTCAGCATGTTGTGGTTCAGACCTGCCCTTGCCTCTAATTTATATGTGACTTTGGGCAAACCCTTATTATCCCTCTCAATTCTGCGTCAGTCAAATGAGGGCATTGAACTAAATGATCCACAAGGTCCCTGCCAGAGCAGATGACCCTGTGAGCCTTATTTTGTCTTCTCTTTATCCTGAGATCTTGATCAGCCCTTGTCACTGTGTTCTGAATTCAGAGAAGAATTCTAAGTCCTTCCCATGAGGGAAAAGAACATAGTGAGAAAAAAATCAGGGCTTAAACTGAATGCGACCAGCCCAAATCTGTGTGGGGTCTAAGGGTCTTTGGTTGCTTGCCTTTTACACTTAAAATCCCAGGCTTTTTCTCAGATGGTAGACTTGATTAACAGACTCTGTGCAAGAGAGAGATGGAGTAATGATGACTGATAGGTCCTTTCCTTAGCAGAACTTTGGTATTATTTCAAATGAGTGTTATTAATATGAGACCATGATTCCTTTGCTGACACATACGGTCTCTCTTTTGGGTAAGGCTACCATCAACAGGGGCACAAAGGTGACAGATTGTCCCAAATCTGGACTGGTCGAACAAATAGGCAAAACAACAGAAAACAGCTCCAAGTCTATATATGCTCCACCAAGCTCTTTCCAGTTGCTCTTGCCAGTATTTTAAGGGTAATGGCTGCCATCCAATGGAAATAACCCATCCCCAAAGGCCAAATCATGCCATGGACACCCCATGGGGTAGGGGTGGTTTTGGTTTTGTTACCACTGAATCTGTAGCACTTAGTCTTTGGCTGGCACATATTAAGCCCTCTGTAAATATTTGTTGAATGAATGGATACATTTAACACTTAGTTTGCTGGAATAATTTCAAGTCAGAAGATGATCAGAAGATGACCAGAAATGTGCATACATTTGTGCTTGTACATCCTCCTCCCTTTCACTGACAGCTCCCTTGAATATTAGCTTTTACGAGAGAAGGCTTGTCTCTCAGAAACCGGCACAAAATCAGAGCCAGGAGAAACATGACAGCCCATTAGCAGAGCAAGCCGAGTCAACTCCGGCTCAACTCTGACTTGGGCAGTCGGAGCCCAGCCCTCATTTGTTCTTCTCTCTTCTCAGGCCTCCCTTCCTCCTCTTCTTCCAAATCCTGCTTCTGGCCTCATTCTCAGCCTGTGTCAGGGCCTACCTGGGTACTTCTTGCTTGCAAACGGACCTGTTGTTTCTCTTCCAGCAAATGATTTAAAGAGACCTTTATGCCTTCCTTCAAATAGACAAAGTCGTCACTGTGACTTTTTGAACCAGGATCTAACATAGGTCTTAATTGAAGCCTTTCTGTCTTTGCATAGAAACCACAAGCCATTGGAATTATTAGCAGCAGTTAGAGAGGCCAGTCTGCATTTGTACAGAAAACTCCTCCTTTTAGAAAGCTTGGTGAAGGAGTCGCCCATAGTTCTTTTTTGCTTTCCGGTTTAGGGTTAGCCTTTTAGATGGAATGTTCCTATGCTTTTGTGTGTGTGTTTACTCAAAGATTTTTAGTCCGTCACTCCTTTGCATCTGTCCACTTTCTCGGGGCTTGTATTTGGAGCTATTCCTGTGATTAGCAATTATTCTGAAGTTCATTTTTTTGCTTTGATGGGTGAGGATAGTTAAACTTCAAGCACGTTTTATCAAGTTCATCCCTGGCTGTAAACCATACAGTTTATGGTCTCAATAATCTCTGTGTAATAATAGTCACTAAATCCTTTCAAAGGGAGCACTTACAAGAGAAGGCAAAATGAAGAATCCAAATGTATTTATGGAACCTAAAACTTCAGGTCAGAAAGCACTTGAAATACTTTATATATTAGAATATGTGATGTATAACATGATCAAGTATAATAGCATTAACTATTTTTTGATTATATAGTAAGTATTGACCATTGGCTCTGGACTTAGCAATGTAGTGCTTGTCCCTGGAACATCTAGTCTAGAACACAGAGGGGAAATTAGTTTACTCCTACTTCTAATATCAATAACAATGACAACAAGCATTTGTCTCATCCTGTGCTAAGTGGTTTTCTTTCATTATTTCATGTAATCCTCAAAACTGTGCAGTTACATAGATGGATTTCCAACTCACTCTTCCCATTTTATTGAGGAGGAAACTTAGAGAGGTCAGAAAATTTGCTTAGGATCGCACAAGCCTTCAGCGGTGGCACCAAAATTCAAACTTAGTCAGCCCACAGTCTTAACTCTGCAGGGCAGAGTTACATTCTACCTTCTTTTATCATCTCCCACCTCCAGTGTCATGAGACAGTGGTTCAAATTGGAGTGCCTTTAATTCAAGTCCAGGGTTAAGTCCTTCTCTGCACCTGTTTCCTGTGAGGTGTGAGCAGGCTGACGTTTTCTGGGAGGTGCAGAGAACAGCCATTTGGTGCCCTCCTCTGCATGAGCACTGTCTGGTTCCGGAAGCCCTCCAGTCTTCCCTTTAGGGGCAGCCTCCCTTCCCATGTCCTGAGTAGCTGCAGACTGTTATATCTCCAGGGCCAACCTGTTAGGGGGCCACCCCTCGTAGCAATGAAGGCCATTTTGCTTTGAATTAACAAAAATACCCATGAGGGTTTCTTCTTAACATGAATTTGAATCCTTCCTTCTCATTCCATAGCCTACAGGACACTCCCCAGCTTCTCCATAAATCCAAAGCAAGATTCTGCTGAGGTTTTGATTACATGTAGCTCTGTGAGATTCATAGAGTCGGAGTTTCCTTAGAGGTTATTTTAGTCTAGACTTCCCTTACAGATGAAGAAACGGAGACGCAAGTGGGACTGATTGAATTAGGGCTGCTTCTACTGTTTGGTTTATGGTAGGACTCAGAGACTTATTTATTTTTTTAAATGTTTATTTATTTTTGAGAGAGAGAGACAGAGACAGACAGACAGACAGCGTGAGCAGGGGAGGGGCAGAGAGGGAGACACAGAAGCTGAAACAGGCTCCAGGCTCTGAGCTGTAAGCACAGAGCCCCACGTGGGGCTCGAACTCACAAACTGTGGGGTCATGGCCTGAGTGGAAGTCGGACGCTTAACCAATTAAACCACCCAGGCTCCCCGCAGCACAGAGATTTTAAAATTAAGTAGGATTTTTTTTTTTCAAATACAAAAAACAGCATGAGGGTTATAGAAAATTTTACCAAAAACAAACAAAATGAGAACAATACAAATAACTAGAGTTAAATTACTCAGAGACAGCCATTATAAATTCTGAGTACACCCATCTAGAATTATTTCTTACGACTATAGATGCCATTTATTAAAATCGTACCACATAGTATTATGCTGTTTTATGTCCTGCCTTTCATTCCACGATATATTATGGCATCTTTCCATGTTTCAAATATTCTTCCATACCATAATATACAAAACCCACGTATTATCCCAGTGCTTGGGGATCTGGTTAAATTAATCCATCCCACTCTGTTTAATTTTTTTGTTTGTTTCCAGGATCTTGGTCTTAACAACAAAAGTGAAATTATGGATTTGTTTCCAGTGGCTTTTTTTTTTAGCTGAAGTTAAGTCAAAAGCTGTTAGAGGATGACAGGTTGAGTGACCTACCCAGAGTTTCTCAGCTCAAGACTGATGGACTACAGATTCACATCCCGCCATCTTTCATCGTCCTCCAATATGCTTGTCATTGCTCTGATTGCTTTAGCAATTGGGCCATTTTCCATGGAGAGTTCCGCTTTCCCTCTCTCTTCTTCTGCTCTTGAGGGAGCACATTGGTTTTCTCACTGCCACCCTTGCTTGCCTGTCTGAGTCGCTGCAGCTGTGACATTTGTAGAGGTACACAGTGTCCTGAGACCTGAGGCTACGCAGCTGGAGGGGAAGACGTGCCCAGCTCCTTCTCTCCTCTCCTTAATGGCTTAACCTAGGAGCTTGGAAGCTGGTTTTAATTTTACATTCCCTGTGTGTATGTACATTTGTTTTTAAAAGTCCTCCCCCCCTTTAATTCTTTAAAGGAGACCTTTATTTGAAATCATATACTCTTTCCCTCAAAGCCAATTTGTGTCCCCAGTCTTGATGAGATTACTTTGTTTGGGGGATATTGATAAATTCAGCTTGAGGTTTCTGGTTTATCCAAGTAAATTGGTTTAAATTATGGCCTTACAGAGACAGAGGGCGTAAACAACTTAGAAGGTTTTAAAGCAATTGGATTTAATACTCTGCTTCTAGAGACTTCATCCTGGGCTGATTCCACAAAGAAGGTATGTTTTGTTTTGTTTTGTTTTTATTTCAGTTACTTTATTGCATGCTCTATCTCAGATTGTCTTTGATGTGAGAAATTATGGGGAAAACTTAGCTTTGCTCAGTTGAGGGCAGGCAGAGAAATAAGGGATCCATTATTACAACCCCTTCATTTTAATGATTAAGAAAATATGGGCCAAAGAGGGAAAATAATTTGCCAAAGGTCACACAGCAAAACAGTTAAGGAAAAAGAAAAAAGAAGCATAGAATCTGTTTCTCTTGCTTTAGTTCAGTGCATTTCTCATACTTTTTTTTTTTTTTTTTTGAGGTGAAAAGGTTGAGGATGTGTTAAGGGCTGAAATTTGTCCCCTCAAAGTTCTAGTGTTGAGTTCCTAACCCCCAGTACCTCAGAATGTGACTGGATTTGGTGATAGGGCCTTAAAAGAAATGATTAAAGTATGAGGTCATTGGAGTGGGCCCTAATCCATTATGATTGGCTCTGTAAGAAGAGATTAGGACCTAGTCACCGAGTGAGACCATCTGCAGACATAAGATGGAGAAGGCCACCTATAAGTCAAGGAGAGAAGCATCAGAGGAAAACCAGTCCTGCCCACACCTTGATCTTGAACTTCTAGTTTCCAGATTATGAGAAAAAAAAAAAAATCCATTGTTTAAGACGCTCAGCCTGTGGGACTTTGTTATGGTAGCCCTAGCAAACTAATACTGGGGGAAGTTAAGGGCAAAGACATTTAAAAACTCAAATCTTCAAACTTGGGAAGTTCTCAATGAACAGAAAAGAGAAACCTAAATGATTAGTGTGAGAAATTATGTCCTATTAGATCCTATCCTAACTGATTTTTGGTTGTAATATTGTATATGGCATCTCATTCCTCCTTATGCCTAGATGGTAATTATTAACAGTTCCACTTTACAGATGAAGAAACTGAGATTCCGAAGGTTAGCTTATGTAAAGTTACCCAGTGAGTAAGTAACTAATAGAGCGAGCTCCCAATTCACCTCCTTGTCTAACTTTAAATCCTTACTTAGTACATGATGCTACTTCCCAATAAGGAAGTAAATCCAAGCTGTTTGGTCACCAGTATTATCTAGTTGTTTAAAGTTAGGAAGAAGAAAACACTTATTCCTGAACCTCAGTGACTTAGAATCCACTTAATGGATTGGACAGGAAAAATTTTTCCCCTGATTTTAGGATATATATAGAGATCAGGGAAATTTTACAAGATAATTAAGCCAGTTGAGTTGTACTACAAAGTCTTCCCAAGTGGCTCATACCTTTACTTGCAAAATGGGCAGTTGTACAGAGTGAAGAATTAAGGTTTGGGATGATGGACCCCAGGCCCTGAAGAAATCTGACCCTTTGAAGGGGAATCAGTTACCCACACTGGGTCACATTTGCTAAAGCAGGAATCCGGACCCATACATCTGTTGACATGAGTGGATGTGGGAACTATCTATGCCAGAGTTTTATAATGGCATAGCTTAGAAGAATTTTCAGCAGTAAGGCCTGATAAATATTCAGTCAACTAAAAAAGAAAAAAAAAATCAAATTAATTTGATCTACTGGTAAACCCAAAGAGTAATATGGGAAATGTGGGAAATCATATGGGAAATATGAGGTGCTTTATTTATTGAATGTAAATGGCTCTCTTGCCTCTCCATCCTCCCTGTTTTGTGTGGTCTAGCAGTGCTTAAATGTAGAGGTTAAAGCTCCTCGGACTTTATTGGTAAGGAAGACACTTTCAAGTTGGGAGGTGGATAGGGTTTGTTTTCGGCAGAAACTGGCCTTAAGGCTCAGCTCAGCTATATACCAGCTCAGCATCAGAGTGGAATCTGAATCTAATCACTTCTCACTATTTCTCATCACTCAGCACCATCCTAGCTCAAGCCTCCATTGTCTTATTGAAGCAACCCCTTAACTGATCTTTGTGCTTCCACTTTACCTACACATGAGGTCATTCTTTATGCATAACCAAGGTGATCCTTTAAAAACGTAAATGAGATCAAGTCACTTCCCCAGCTCCAACATCTGTTGCACTTGGAGTAAAAGAGACAGTGGCTGTCAAGGTTCCATCTGGCTTGGCCCTGTGACTTCCTCCCCAGACTCCCAGTCCTGCCAACCGGTCCTCAGTGACTTGCATCAGTCATCCTTTGCCCTCGCACTCCCTGGGACCTGACACGTTCACCTCCAGCTCAGAACTGCTGTGCTTGCTGCTCCCTGGGAGTGGGGAACAGTCTTTCCTAAGAGCAGTCCTCTCCTTGGTTTGCTCCCTCAGATCATTCAGAGTTCCGTTCAGCTGACAGCTTCTTAGACATGCCTTCTTTGAAAACATAATCAGAAGCAGTTCCAGACTCTTCCAAGCCTCCACTGTCCCCTTGCCTTCTTTCTGAATTCCACTGTCTGCTGTTGAAATTAAGTTATTAATTTAGTTAACTTACTTATTCTTTGCTTTTTCAACCACTGCAGTACAATGACAGAGAATTTATTTTTGTTCATGTGCTGTGACTAGGAGGCATTTGTAAACATTAAGTGACAGAATGAATGGATAAATAGATCAGTGAATGAAAAGCTAATGTGCTTTCCTTAGGGCCAGTGGTTTGCGGAAAACAGGTGTCAAAGAAACAGGGTTGTCAGAGGGCTATTGAGGTATCTGCTCTTTGGTAAGAGGGATCACGTCTGTGTCCTTCCCCACTGTGTCACCAAGGCTTGGCTCACTCTAACCTAGAATGAATGAGACAGTGAATGAAGGTGACAAGATTTGGGATAACGGACAAAAGTGGTAACACGTGGATGGAAACCTGCTCTCTCTGAGCCAACTTGATGGCACTTGCAAAGCTTGTTATATGTCTGCTGTTTTTTAGACACAATTGGAAACATGTCACCATGCACGTCTTGCTTGGGTATACATCAAACATTTGCAACTCTAAACTTCAGTCTTTGTACCACTTTTTGAAACATTCCTGAGCAGGGACAGGTCATAAAAGAACGGACTATTTGGGAATTATTTCAAAAGATGATTCTCCTGATGTTAGAATCCAAGAATGTTAAATAGTGATTATGAAGCAGAGAAGCAACGTCAAGACTTGGCAGGTAGGAATGAAGTCTGCAGGCTTTCAAGAATGGGGAATGTAGTCTTGTGATTGCAGCATGATATTTGCAAATAGAAAAGGCAGTCTTAAGTACATTCTAGGAGGTGCCTATTGTGTGAATAAGCTTTTTGTTATAGGATTAACTGCCTGCCAATCTCATTTTTTGAGTTCTGATCATTTTTAAATGGAGGCTCAATTGTATTTATTTCAAGGGTTCATTTCATTCAAAGTCCACCTGACTGCTTGAAGTCCTTGTTCTCAGAGCACCTGCAGTTTTCTCTGCCCAGTAGAACTTGGAGACGTTTGGGGCTCAAGAGTGAAAAAATAGCTACTTCTTTAATAATCACCTGTCAAATAAAAACAGAGCTGTGGGTTTGCAGGTTTCTAGGCAGAGAGAAAACCAACCAAGAGAATCAGTTATTACCATTGTCTGCGAATTGTGTCCAGAAAGAGCCAGAAGAAAGAGTGAACTGGTCCATCCCCTCAGCTCCCCCTACTCCTTAGGAAGTATTTGGGTTCTTATAGGAAGATAGTTAAGATACACAGACACACATGGGGTACCTGGGTGGCTCAGTCAGTTGAGTTTCCAACTCTTGATTTTGGCTCATGTAATGATCTCATGGTTCGTGAGTTCGAGCCCCTCTTCAAGCTCAAGTGCTGTCATCGTGGAGCCTGCTTGGGATTCTCTCCCTCTTTCTGTCTCTGCCTCTCTCCTGCATGTGCTTTCTCTCTCTCTCAAAAAACAAACAAACAAAAAAAACAAAACAAAAAACCAAAAAACAAACCCTAAAAAAACAAAACAAAAAACCAAAAAACTTAAAGGGGAGCTTGGGTGGCTCAGTCAGTTGAGCGTCCGACTTCAGCGCAGGTCACGATCTCATGGTTCATGGGCTCGGGCCTTGCATAGGGCTCTTTGCTGTCTGCGTAGAGCCTGCTTTGGATCCTCTGTCACCCTCTCTCTGCTCCCCCCCACTCTTTCTGTCTCAGAATAAATAAATAAACTAAAAAAAACCCTTATAAATAAAGATATAGAAACACATACATGTGCACACTAAAAAGAAATGAAAAGCCAAGCTATTTTTCAGGGATAGAGGAGAGAGTGAGCAGGCATCCAGGTGAGAAACGCTGACCTGAGATTTGTGTCCCAACCTGTAAAGAAACCTGCATTTAGCAAGCACCTACCATGCACCAGAATTTGGGCTTAATTTTCACTTGAGTCCTTTGGGGTGGATATCATTTTCCTCATTTTGCAGCAAGGACTGGGACTCCACAGCCCTTCCCCTTTCCCCAATCCATCTGGCACTGATTCATCACTTGGGTTCTTTAGCTACAAAGTGAATGATGAGGCCCCTCTTTGCTCTCCTGTACAGACCCAATCTCTGACGTCTGGGCTCCAAGGCAGAACAAAGTGGGAAACGTCTTGGAAACAGTCCCTTCCTCCCACGATCTCTCTCCAAGGACCCTTTCTGCAGCCACGTGATGTGAGCTGGAACATCACAGCTGTATGTTCTCTTAATGCATCCACCACAGGACCAGTTTTGGGAAGTTGCATAAGCCAGTGGTTGTGTGCTTATAACCGCAATGCCTGGGCAGCCCCGCCAATTTTAAAAGTATAAGGTCAGACTTGGAGAAGAATCCCTGTGGCCTCCACAAATAGATGGGGAGCAGTCGCCTATCATTTGAAGGTGCCGCTCACACATTCTGAGGCCCAAGCCCGCATTTCTCCTCTGGGAATTGCCTTGGGCCGGCTTTCAGCCTCAGTGAAAGAGTTTCTTGTTTCCGAGAAGCAATAGGGTTGGAATTCAGTAGGCTTCCCTGTCATTCTAAAGGCCCAGTCAAAGCCAGCTGCCAGTCGGAAATGATCAAAGAGGAGTCCGCTTCTAAAAGAGGAAGGGAATACCACTCATTGGATAGTAGCCCAGAGAGGCCCAGTGCCTTGCTCAGGGTCACAGAGCTAAGACCAGAATCCAGGGCTTCTGACCCCCATTCCCAGAGTCTTTCTACTATCCTTTGTTGCCTTTCAGTTGGTATCGCCATTTTGAGTAGGGCATTAGCTCCAGTCCGTCCGTTGACACCTGCCCATTCTCCTAAATCATAGGCCTCCATCTCTAACTTTGCTTCATGGCTGTGTGGTTGACCAGCACCTCAGAATTGTTATTTATACTCTTACACCTCAACTTTGTTACTCTTTTCTGTTCTCCATTTTTTAAAAATATAATTTGTTATCAAATTGGCTAACATACAGTGTATACAATGTGCTCTTGGTTTTGGGGGCAGATTCCCGTGATTCATCACTTGCATACAACACCCAGTGCTCATCCTGACAAGTGACCTCCTCAATGCCCATCACCTGTTTCCCCTCCCACCCCTCCCCCCATCAACCCTCAGTTTGTTCTCTGTATTTAAGAGTCTCTTATGATTTGTGTCCTTCCGCCTTAGTTTGTAACTATTTTTCCCCCTTCCCTTCCCCCATGGTCTTCTCTTAAGTTTCTCAAGTTCCACATAGGAGTCTAATCTGTTCTCCATTTTTATTCGTAAGTTCTTCCTGGCCACCTTGCCTTGAAACTTCGGTCAACTTAGACATGTCATTTTCCATTCCCCCTCAGTTGCTGAGTGAATTCTAGCTTTCCTCCATGGCATGCCATGCATTTTCTAGTCCATATTCTTGCTGTCACCTGGAGCATAGCAGTCACCCTGTTCTTTTACCTCTTTATAATTTTCTTTATTAAACCCCTTGTAAAACAGTTAAAATGGCATATGCTTTGCGCAACTAGTGAAATAATGTCAATAAATACTGGAGAAAAAGAAAGGAAAATGTTTTTAAGTTTTCCATACCTCTTCCCTCTGCATCCCTTCCCCCTACCATATCTAGTGTTAATAATGTGGTGTACATCCTTCCAGACCTTTCTCCTGCTCACACAAAAAACATCATAAACCCATTTACATGTAGTATTTTTTTTTTTTGCTTTTGCAAGAATAGTATCATATTTGTCACACTGATCTGTGACTTATTGTAAAGTCAAGAGACAGATTTAGCTTGTTTAAAAAATAGCTGTCTGACAAGCCATTGTGTGGCTGTATTGCAGCCTATGACATCATGTGCCGTGGTTGGATATTCAGGGACTGGGTGGGATATTTTCGGCTTGACTCTCCATTTGCCCGGTCCACGTTTCCTGCCCGGCTCCAGGCTCCGGCGCTGTCTGGCCTTCGTCTCCAACCCCTTTGGCCTTGGGCTCCTACGTGGTGTCAGTTCCTGCGGCACAACTAGGAGATTGGATGGCGGGTGAACAACCGGGTATCTTGGCCTCCTGATTCCTTCCTGCTGGGTCACTGAGGAGTGGCTGCATGCCACTTTGGAAGGTCACAGCTCCTGTCAGGCAGAGCCGTCCATAAAGCTGCCCTCTTCAGCCGGGTCATTACTGCCTCCCCTTGTCCACTTCAGGCGTGGGGATGGCGTGGCTCCCTGCTGTTGGTTGGCCCTGGGGATGCTGCACATCCATTTAATTTCCCAAACCCTGCCCACACTTTGTCAAACTCTCTAATAATCTAGTTTGGATATTCTGTCTCTTTCCTGGAACCCTGAACTGTATAGGTTGTTTCTTGTATTTTTCTCTGGCCACTTGCTGTGACTCTCTAACCAGCTCCTTTATCTCCAGTATGGTTATTCTGTCAGCTTCATTTTCTTTTCTGCTCTGAGATTGTATTTCATTTGTTTTCCCAAAGTCCTTCTTGAGCTCCGGGATCCACAGAATAAAGGTCAAACTCTTTCACTGACCGTCTCTTGCATCCCCCATTCTAGGATCCTAGGCATCAGGGACCCTGCCCAACACCACGCTGTCCCATAGAAGTACATTTCTTGCCCTGATAATACTGGCTCTCCAAGCAACTGGTTATGTGATGTCGGGCCATGAGCCAGCCTCCCCATAAGCTTTCATGTCTTCATCAAGTCAATGAGGAGAATAACAACATGTAATTCTTAGCATTTCTCTGTGGATACATTGAACTCTTTGAAGAGTTTGTAGTGCATAAGAAGGTTTCAGTAAGTGCTTGTTATGAATTATTGTCCCCTCCCCCCCAACTCTGATCAGAATTACCTTTGGCCATACCTGTGTGTCCAGACCAGTGATTTTTCCCAAGATCTACTTTGATAGGGCCTCTGTGGACCCTTCTTTGATTTCTACCGGAAAGAGGATTTTTCTCCCTTTCTCTTTCTCTCTCTCTCTCTTACTTGATAGACTTTTTAGAGTGCTTTGAGGTTTACAGAAAAATTGAGCAGAAAGCACAGAGCACTCTCATAAACTCCCTTCATTCCCCACCCGCCACCCCACCCCATTGTTTCCCTTTATTATCATTCTGACTGGTGTGGTACATTTGTTACAAATGATGAACCAGTATTGATCTGTTATTAATAAAAGTCCTTAATTGTACATTAAGGTTTACTCTTGTGCAGTTCTGTGGTTTTGACAAATGCATCCTGTCACGTATCTACAATTAAAGTACCTTACGGCATAGTTTCACTGCCCCGAAAATCTCCAGGGCTCCATCCCTTCACCTGTTCACCAGCACACACCCCCATCCCCCTCACTCACCACCTCCTCAAACCACTGGCAATCCCTGATCATTTTACCGTCGATAGTTATACCCTTTCTCTACTTCATCTTGCTATTTGTGTTCACACCTTACTTTTCCTACATGCTCCTAACATACAACTTCACAGGTGGCAGTCACACAAATGTGTGTTTCAGGAATGAATTATTAAGCCCATCGAATCGAGACCTGGGTTGAAATTTCATGCACTCCTTCCTGATGAAGTAGGCATTTGGCTTTTGCACAGGCTGTTGAGCTGAAGGGGCAAGGGATCTTGTTTGAATGAAGCTGGATCCCGGGGTTCTAGCCTGCATATGAGCAGAGCACTTTCACCCATAGCACGTGGATTTGAGTCCTAGTAAGTAACAGTGCACAACAGAAACAAAAACATAATAAAACACAAAACTGTCACATAAATCCAGACCCGAGATAGCCACGAATTAATTCTTTAAAGCGCTGGCTTTTCTTTAGTCTATATTCTACTTTACATTCTGGTCCTGAGCTACACATTTTATATACTGCTATTACTACTACTACTACTACTACTACTACCACTACTAAATAATTTATGTATAATAAATAATACCTACATTACATTTCTACGGTGATTTGGTTTTGCCTTTGTGTATCCGTAGAATAAGCACAGTCAAATGGCGGTGGTAGCACAGTGCTAGCAGCAGCTGTAGTAGCAATATTTGCGATGCCTACCACGTAGGGAGTGTTTTCTAAGTGTCGACCCTGCCTGATAGTTAATTCTCACACTAGCGCTATGAGGGTAGACGTTATTGTACTCGGTATCTGTTGAAATATATCTGTACTTTACAGATCCATCAGCAGGCCTTTGTAGAGAGCTAAAGCTAAGGAAGCTGAGACTAGTTGAGTTCCACTCATCTAGGGAAGTTGAGGCCCAGACATAGATCAAGTCACCTGCCTAAAACCAGTACTTAGTAGCAGAGATGCAAATGCAGGTCTGGCTTGCACACCCCCTTGGTCTTTCCCTCAACTCTGAATGGCTCTGCACACTGCTGGCAGGCCTGGTTGCCATCCAAGACAGTCACCTTTCCGTATTTCCCTCCCAGAGTCCAGCTAAATATGTGCCAATTTCTTCTTTTATCCAGGCCCTGGCTCTTCCTGCTTTCTGATATGGCAGGGGTATCCTCACACTAGATCTACCCGACTCTGCCTCTTTCTCTCATTCCCCATTACCTTCTGACACAGTGATTCTTTGTGATCCCTGGTAATCTCCTTCCTCTGCTGTGCTGCCCAGAATCTCAGAGATCCCTGTGACTCTGCTCGGAGCCCTGCTCTTGCTTCTGACAAGCCCATTTTGGCCCATGGTAGTCTAGGTCTCGAGGGGTGGTATCCCTGCTGCTACATTTGATCATTTTAAGTCGTTCTGTCAGAGGGCATTCTGACATTGTATCCCCCAGTAAGACATTTTGTCTCCTTTCTAATTATTCTTCTAACCTGTTTGAATAGTTCAAGGAAGATGTCTCAGTGTACTGCTGTTCTGAATTGGACACCTGCCCGATACTTGGTAACTTCATTTTAACAAAGGTAGCAGATCTGAGCTCATCCTTTAGAATCCTTTCGAAGGCAGCAGAACATAGCCAAAGTGTAGTGATGTTTTTATAGTATTCATTCCTAGGTTCGCCGTCTATTTTTGGTAGGTGATACTAGCTTAGAATTTATAGGAGTAAGGCAGCGTTTACTTTTAGAACACATTGATGTAAGGCTAATATTAAGTAAATGACAGCACAGTTTCTAGCAGGTTATGTCAAACGTCTGAAAATGGTACATGAGTATCTGAGGTTTGGGCTTCATAGGCCCAGCTGACCTTCCTCCTTGCGAGTGAAGTGGCCTTGTGGCTCCTCCTGTCCACCTCCCCTCCCCTGCTCTCGTTTCTAACCTGGTTATCCACTTGTGCTCACATGTGTCTGGAATGCTGCTGCAGATGGAAAGACTGTTATCAGGGGGCTAGGATTAAGATACCACCCACAGTTCACCTCCCTCTCCATTCTCACCCAGGGCAGGCTACATAACTTGTCTGGCCCTTTGATAATCACATCTTTAAGACGGTTAACATGGCTCTGGGGAGGGAAGAATGCACATAGCTGGCTTTGAAGTTCTTAGTTCCCAAGACTGAGTGGCCACCCTACCCTGGGTTAATACTCTCCGTGGCTACTGTTTCTTCTGTGTTCCTGCCTTTCCTTGCCTTGGGTTCTGTCCCTCCAGGGCCAAAGTGAACATAATAAAGAAAGTGAAAATGGGGCTTCCCGTTTGTTAGGAATTCTGCTTAGTGGGCTCAGTTTTGAAGGGAATGCCCCAGGTTAACCTCCGTCTAGCACACCTGGGCATGCATTTGGGTGAGGAGAGAAAGAACGTGAG
Source organism: Lynx rufus (assembly GCF_022079265.1). Lineage (NCBI taxonomy): Eukaryota > Metazoa > Chordata > Mammalia > Carnivora > Felidae > Lynx > Lynx rufus. The sequence continues at coordinate 122,769,482 of NW_025814823.1, read as the reverse complement.
ACTCGTCTGTAGCGCTCTAGAGGTTTGGAGCAGCCGACACCGTGAAACTATGCTCAGTTGCAATACAGACTCAGAATCATGAAACTGTGTCACTCTTTGGTATGTCTGTTTTCTCCTGGACCTTTCTCTTTCTCTCTGTCTCAATGGCACGTTTGTCATTGAGGATCCAGGAAACAGATCCATACATTGAGCAGGGAGAGTGGGTTTGGGGGCAGGTTTAAGACCTTGCCGTAAGAGCAAGTGGTTTGTTATATCCTCATGGAGGCTTATTTTCAGAGGAAGAATGACCTGGAGGGGCCATGAGAACTTGCCCTCTGGGGGGGGGGGGGGAGAAGTTTAAAAGGAGAAGTCTTGGCTGAGCTTGGCTGCTGGCGGCAGGAGCCGAGAACAGTTGCTGAGGGTTGACTGGAGACTGGCGTCTCTGGCATTCCCTTTATGGCAAGATCTGTTATATTTTGATTAATAAAATGCTAGCTCACTTCTTCCTGAGTATTTGTGAGTGGGCAGTTTTACAGTAGCCAGTTCTACTAAAGACGGCAGCTCACATGTATTAAGCATTTAAGAGTTCAGCCCTGTACATATAGTGTCCCCATAATCCTAGCTGGCACCCTGAGAGAAAGGTATCATTGTCCCCTTTGAGGTGACTGAAGCCCAGAGAAGTGAAGTCATTTGTCCAGGCGTCTTTGTGTCTCACCCAATCCTGCAGAACCAGGATGGGAACTCTGGTCTCCTGGAGCCTATTCGGTATGCTTTCCTGAATACTATATTGTGTGAACTGGACTACCTTAGAATGCCCTTTCTCTCTTTAAATGATGCCGCTTTGGGGAAGAAAAACAAGTTTTCATCCACATAGTCTACCCATCCTCATGTATTCTTACGAGTAGGAATGTTTCTAGGGAGTTAAATCTAATTACCCAGATGGGAATTTATTTTGAATAACCACCTGCGCCTTCCTCTGGACTTTAAAAGGATCTTGAGTCCCCACTGAGGGTCAGAGTCTGTGCTTTGTGATTTGTACACAGGTAACACAGTATTTGATTTTGGAAGACAGTCTTCATTTTATATCCTCCTTTTCTGTTCTCGGGATTATAGTTTTTATTCTGAGCTGCTGGAATGTCGGCAGAGTATAGAACAGATGTGTCTTAAGTACTGTTCTCAGGCTGACTTTATTCATGGGGAAGAAGTCCACAGAGGGCTCTGGTTTCTCTGGGAGGCGTATTCTCATTACCTCAGACAGACAGAGGTAGTGATTTAAGTTCTTTTAACTTGAAGATTAGCCGAGAAAAACTAAAATGGGAACCCACATCTCCAGTAGCCTTGAGTTCAACATTCTGTTCTTTCATTCTGTTTTAGTTTGAATCCATCCATCTATCCATCCATCCATTCTTTTTTTTTTTTTAAGTTTATTTATTTTGAGAGAGAACGCACACAAGGGAGGGGCAGAGAGAGAGGGAGAGAGAGAATCTCAAGCGGACTCCATGCTGCCAGCGCAGAGCCCGTCACAGGACTAAAACTCACAAACTGTGAGATCATTACCTGAGCTGAAATCAAGAGTGGATGCTTAACCAACTGAGCCACCCAGGCTCCCCTGAGTCTAGCCATTCTCAACAACATCCCTTGTTACAGACTTTATTTTCTCCTCCCTCTCTCCTTCCTCCTTCCTCCATCCTTCTCTCCCTCTTTCTCCTCCCTCCCTTTTTCTGACAAACTCCAAATTTTTTATGGTTGATTTTTTAAATCATTATCATACATTAGTGAAGGAAAAAACATTGGTCTTTGTTAAACTTGAAGGGCTGGTGCTACCCTGGATTGTATTTGAGACTCCTTTATAATAAGCTGCTGTAATATAAAATGTAAAAAATTACACACTCAGGCTGTAATGGGCAGGTTTAGTGCACTACTTTTATAAGTAGTGGCTTAAAAGTTCTTCGATTCCTGAAGTTACCTGCCACAGAGATCTGGTCAGATGTTTTAGCACTGGAACAGTCAGATTCAGTATCAAACAGTGAGGAGAGCTCTGTCAGAATGAGCCACTTGTCATAAGGTTTCAGAATAAGTGGTTCAGTGGCCTCAGGTAGAAATCTGTCCAGTGTCCAGAGGTAGGAGACCTGGATTTGCTTCTGACAGGAACTAATCAACTCTGTCATTTGGAGAAAGTCACTTGCCTTTATGTGTATCTCCCCATTTGGAAAATGGGAACAATCCCTTTCCAATATACTTCTTAATTTAAGACTTTTAAAAATATTTTATTTTATTTATTTATTTTTTAATGTTTATTTACTTTTGAGAGAGAGAGAAAGAGAGAGCGAGCAGGGGAGGGGCAGAGAGAGAAGGAGACCGAATATGAAACAGGCTCCAGGCTCTGAGCTGTTAGCACAAAGCCCGACATGGGGCTCGAAGTCACAAACCGTGAGATCATGACCGGAGCTGAAGTCGGATGCTTAATGGGCTGAGCCACCCAGGTACCTCTAGACTTCTAAAAATACTTAAAAATGCTGTAAATAATATGAACAGAATCAATGTAGCTAATATTTAGTAGAAGTGTTTACTGTGTGTTGGCTATCTGATACGTGTATATGCACTCACAGACACATAGTCCCACCCCCCGACCCCCCCATTTATTCCTGGCAGCTGTGCTGTGAGGTGAGCTAGGTATTATTATCCACTCTGAGCTAATAAAAACTAAAGTTCTGAGGGGTTAGGTCCTAACTCAAGATCACACACCTCATTAACTGGTCTACCTGATTCTCCTAGCGGTAGGAGAAGCCAGCCAGACCCAGCCTGGCCGGCTATTATGCCTTGCACCCCACTGGCCTTCAAGAGCTCACCATACCCAGCCCTTGGCAGCTGGGCAGGGCCCAAGGCAGTCAGAGTCCTCGGTTATTTTAGGCTCTGAATAGTTTTATTTTGGGTTCCATATACCCTCCACATTATCCCAGTGTGCTCTCAAAATACCATCACTCTTTGTATGTATCATTACATGAGAAACGTTGGTGGATGTCCAGACTAGACCATTTTACCTCTTCTGGCGTCACCTCATGGATGCTTGACATCATCAGCCTCTGGGAACAGAAAATGAAGAGTCCCGCAGGACCACATTGACCAGTCCTAACATCATCGAGGGTGACTTTTAATCACAGATGTCAGATTTGTTTGTCTTGTTGGTTTTCAGGCCTAGCTTGTGTTAATCTGTAGAGCTGGGTTGTGAACTCACAGACAAGCATGCTTTGTACCCAGTGAGGTTTGGTTTTCTATGACCTGGGGATGGTCAGTAGTGATGCCGTTCTTCAACGCCAAACCCAGGACTTGCCTTTCAGATTTTCCTGCGTCTGATGACACTTTGCCTAAGCTACCCTTTGTGGCAGATCCCACATGCACGGCAAGAGTTAAATGAATGAAGTAGTTTTATTTACCACTTTAATAAAAGGTAGGGGACAAGCTGAGGATCCCCAGGGGCAGCATTTGTTTGAGCTCTGTGAATTGAGGTTTAGATATTTCTGCTCTGCATGATGAAAACAAATAATATTAGCACTAAAGCAGTCCATAGAGCAACAGCCCTGTTAGTCCTATCTCTGAAACCTACACGAGGCCTGTAATTCATCTCTGTGCTCTATTTACTTAGATTCTGGATTATTGAGCCGGAGAAGGTTTATCTAATTAGCATTTGAGGAGTCTCCAGCGATGCCATCTCAATGATGTTAATTACACTTGGATCACCTCTTACTATCCCCCTGATGTACCATGGGCCTGAGATACCACGCCCCTTTGCTAACATCTGATGCTTGTTGAAGGAAGTAATGATCATGCCTGTTGTTCCCTAGGGTGGATGTTCCCCTAGGCAGGAGGATGGTCATATTTCATAGCTGGGCTCAGTATGGGTGGTAGCTGGCCCCTTTCCAACCAGCAACTTACTTCAATTCTTTGCTAGGAAGATAAAGAACATCAGAAAAGCACTGAGCTGTTAGAGGGAAACCTTGTAGTTACCAAGACTATTTGTTTTAATGTTTATTAATTTTTGATATAGAGAGAGCTGGGGAGGGGCAGAGAGAGAGAGAGAGAGAGAGAAGAGAATCCCAAGTAGGCTCTACGCTGTCAGCACAGAGCCTGACACGGGGCTTGAACTCACAAACCGTGAGATTATGACCTCAGCCGAAGTCAGACGCTTAACTGACTGAGCCACCCAGGCGTCCCGTTTTTATGAAGCTTCTTCTGCCTTCCCAGACACACAGAACTGTGCCTGGAACACACAGAACAGTGGTTTCTGGTGCTCATCTCTGACTTGGTGTTGGGCTGGCTGATGGCTGTGTGCGAGCCACTTCTGGAGTTTATAAAGTACGGATCTGGTGGTCTGCAGCAGGCCCTGGGAATATATTTTTCTAATATGCACCCTAGTTTGGGAAGCACAGCTCTGGGACCCCCTCATATAATTTTGCAATTACTGTAAAAATGATAGTCCAGTTTTCTGGTCACATCACATCATTTTCTGACTCAGATGGCCTTTCCATCATAATGACATGATATGACCTCCTGTGTCCCACCCTTTACCCATTCATTTTACCAGTATTTAACAGCTGTCTAGGATGGGCTCCAGGAACGAAGGTGAAAAGACCAAAAGATGCATGGTTCCAAGACTATAGTGTCTTTGGTGTGGTTGGGAGACAGTTGAACAGTCAAGCAACTATTGTAGAACAACAAAGTTGTCTGAACTGAATTGCAAGGGGAGCAGGTGGAATTTGCTCGCAAGTCAGGTAATGCATCCTACAGGAGAAACCCTTTGACTGGAGGCTTGACAGAGGAGGGGGTGGTTGTCAGAAACTACATGAATACATACGGGAAGGTGGAGGGAGCTTCTTTGTAAAGTCTTAGTGCCCAGAGAGCCTGCTACATGACAAGAACTACATGTCTCTTGGTTTGCCGTGGTGTGAAACACGAGGCCATACATGATAGAAATGAGAGTGGGTATATTGGCTAACTGCCAAATCAGGAGGGGCTTGTGGGTCACGTGTGGTAGGAATTTGTATTTGACTTCATTAGCACATTTTCCCCGCATATGTGGGTATTTTTATAAGTGCCTCATTGATCCATACCTCTTTCAGATCCTCTCCCCTGACAGTCTGTCATGATGAAATTTCTTACTCTCCTGTAATACCTTGGAAGGGGCACTTTGCTATATCCCATGTGCAGCCCTAGCCTCAATTCTCATTTTCTGGCCCTATTCACACCATTTTTTTTTCCGAAGCTAGAAATCAGCGTCTTTGGGGGCTTCCTTCCCCGTACAACGTATGTCCTTTTTGAAAGCCAGTTACCTGCCTTGCCACCTTCATCTCTGCCGCTTCCCTCCTTGATCCCTAAGCTCCCTGTCTTGACACTGATCTTTTTCAGGCTTTCAAAGAAAACCTATTTCTACTGCAGGGCTTCTGCACATGCTGTTCCCTCAGCCTGCAGTTCTCCATCGTCACCCCATCTAGGTGATCTTCCCTGCAAGAGCCTCTTTCAGCCTCTGTTTAAAACAAGCCCACTCCCCTATGTTTTGTGACACTTAATACAATTTTATATTGTTTTATTTGTTTTGTTGACTTTCTTTTTCCTTTATTGCCAGATATCCCGTTTAGGTTTTATAAAAGCAACGGCATGGTGTGACTCAATAATTGCAGCCTCCTTATGTATTTAGTCATTCATATTAGATAACTGCTTGCTGGATGAGTGGATGGATGGATGGTATGTGGATGGATGGCTGCATAATGGATTGATGGATGGATGGATGGATGGATGCATGCATGGATGGATGGGTGGTTTGATGGATGGATGGATGGGTGGATGGATGGGTGGATAGATGGGTAGATAGATGGATGGATGAATAATGGATGGATGGATGGAATTGAAGTCTGTGAGTTGAAATCTTAAAAAATGCAATGTGCCATTCTTCTTTCAAGCTGTAGTCCCACGTAGCCAGGCTCCTGAGATTTCTCTTCTCCCCCTGGAGCCCACTGAAGCTGCATCCACCCCTCATGCCACAGTCTAAGTGCCATTCACTCATTTAAAATTTTTTTTTTAAGTTTATTTATTTTTGAGACAGAGTGAGACAGAGCATGAACGGGGGAGGGGCAGAGAGAGAGGGAGACACAGAATCGGAAGCAGGCTTCAGGCTCTGAGCCGTCAGCCCAGAGCCCGACGCGGGGCTCGAACTCACGGAGCGCGAGATCGTGACCTGGCTGAAGTCGGACGCTTAACCGACTGAGCCACCCAGGCACCCCGCCATTCACTCATTTAATGGCATCTGTGATTTCAAAAGCTGACACTGATTTGTCCCTCTCCTGACATGTATAAAATATATGTTTGTGTTTTTTTAATTAGCTTGGAGTGTATTTGCATTGTTTCTAATTTGATCACTTATCCAAACTTCATCTAAGTTACAGTTTTTAAAAAGACTTTAATTATAAGAAAAGCATTTTTTTCTCATAATAAAGGCAACAGAACCATTTCAGAAAATGTGAGAGTTTCATGAAGCAAATGAGCATCCTGCACAATTTCTCCACCCTGGATTAAATACTATAGAATACCATAGGTATTTTGTCTTTTTTCCCTTCACTGCTTTTCCTATACATTCCACAACCTTATGTGCGTGTGTGTATACATGTATATGTATCCTGAATTGTAACATGATATGACCCTCATATCATTATAAAGACTTTTAAAGGCTATTTCATTGTATGCATGATCCTAAGTTCTATTTTCGAGAATCATTGTTGAGTGCCAACAAGGTGCCAGGCACTGAGGTGTATGTTACGTACCACTCTAAAATTTACTGCTTAGTGAGCCGGAGAAAATAATAAAAGAGTGTCTTTCCTCAAGCAGCTCTGTTTCTATGTGGCTGTGGCAGGTTGCAGAAGCAAGAGGTGAAACTCTGGAGTTTGAATTAGAGGCAAACATGAAAGACTGGATCCCCAACAAATATACTCAGTTCAAACACTGAGTGCATTGAGCACACAGATGTCTTAAGTAAATGTGTTCCTCCTAGACCTCTAGAATAGTGAATTGGGTTGGAAGGTGTGACTTCTTAATTCCTAGCTGTGAGACTGACTTATGTTTTCCTTCTTTTCTAGAGTGACCGTCTTCTTATCAAGGGTGGCAGAATTGTCAACGATGATCAGTCCTTTTATGCTGACATTTACATGGAAGATGGATTAATAAAGTACGTATATAGAGCCTTATCTTTGTCTTTTTGTACTTCGTCTCTTTATTAGAGGCTCAGAAAGAAGCTTCCTTCTTTTTTGGTTACTAGACCTTTGATTCTTTGTGTTTCATTTCTTCTTCTCCTTAAAAAATGAGTCTTTATTTAAAAAAAATTAATGTTTGTTTATTTATTTATTTTGAGAAGAGAGAGAGAGTGAGGAAAGGAGGGGTAGAGAGAGAGGGAGAGAGAGAATCCCAAACAGGCTCCGTGCTGTCAGTGCAGAGCCTGACATAGGGCTCTATCCCACGAGCTGTGCGATCATGACCTGAGCTGAAATCAAGAGTTAGACACTTAACCGACTGAACCACTCAAGCACCCCTAAAACTGAGTCTTTATTTTAACCCTTTGTTCTGGATGCACATAATCCCTTAAAATGGGAACTGGCTTTAGTTTATTTGAATTCCATGAATGATGTGAAAAATCTGAATTCAGTCAACCAAATGATGCTGTAGGCCCCTTTGTGCAAGTGACATTGACGGGCACTCTGTGCATCTTGGAGAAGCGGAAGATGTGACATTGTCCGTAAGTTCAGTGAAAACTGTGCACAAAAATTACAGCCCCCTAAAAATATAAGGCCTTAGGTAATTGGTATCAGAGTTCAAGTGAGGATAAATGATACAGAAGTGCACCAAGAGGAGAAATCCCTTCAGAGGATGGTTTGCAGGGCCGGAGAGGCATTTAAACTGAGCCTTGACTTAGGTAGAGCTTAGGTGGCTGGAGCACAGATAGGACCTACATCTCAGATAAGATTTTCAAATAGATACTTTAGGGATGTGTACTTACCTTACAGAATGATCCTCTGTCCCCTTTCTCTCTGCCCCTCTGCCACTGGTTCTGTCTCTCTCTCAAAATAAACAAATGAACTTCAGGAAGAAAAAAGTGGGGTTTGGTCTACACACAAGCCTTTCCTCACATAAAGCAAGGTATGCCCCAGACACACAAAAGATAGTGTCTGAGACTGGTGGGTACAGGCCATCCTGTTCGCCACCCCTGGCCTTGCTCAGTTTTATTTTTACATTATTTGGCTAGTTTCAGATTCTGGTTATAGCGGATCTCTTCCTTATCTTTGAAAACTTGGCCGAGGTATAACTTTCTGTGGGTGGATATTCCTTATGAGACCCCAAATCTAGGCTCGTGTCCCTTCACTGAGCCTCAACACACCTTGTTGTGCTTTTATCAGTCACAGAAATTCTGGCACTGTTCGGCGCCCTGAAGGGGAAGGACCCCGTCTTGTTCAGCTCTGTATCTGAGCATTTCACCCAGTACTTAGCATGTAGAGGCTAAAGAGCTACCTTTTATTGAGTATGTAGTATATGCCATGCACTGTGTGAAATGGTTGACATGCCTTACTTCATTGAGTCTGCCAGCAATACCACAAAGTAAGTACTGTTACTACCTTTTTCTCAGATGAGGAGAAAGAGGAACACAGGGAGTAATTCACTTGCTAATGATTAACATATTCATCAAATACATTGAATGAATGAATGAGTGAATGAATGAATAGACAAATGCATGAATGAAGATATTCTTGTTTAGTTGCCTTACTGACAAAGACACTTTTTCATATTAGAAAGAAGACAGATGGAAATAGTAGGCAAGCTAATGAATGTGAAATAATAATTTCTTTAAAATATAAGTGATTTCATATTTTTCTCTTACTAAAAAAGTTAAAAAAATTTTTTTTCATTTTATTTATTTTAGAAAAGAAAGCATGAGCAGGGGAGGGGCACAGGGAGAGAGAGAGAGAGAGAGAGAGAGAGAGAGAATCTTAAGCAGCATGGAACCCAGTATGGAGCTTGATCCCATGACCCTGGGATCTTGACCTGAGCCAAAATCAAGAGTTGGTCACTCAATCAACTGAGCCACTTAGGTGCCACTTGCTAAAAAATTATTGTATATAGTTGGCTCTCTTTGGAGATAGCAGGTTCCCTGATGTAGAGATTTTCAGAGATGGAAATAAACATAGTACCTAATGTTGCTTCCTCATTCCAGAGCTCATGACGGGCATCACTAATTGATCACAGAACTTTTCACAGTTGAGCCTTAAATACAGGCTCAGAACCCATCTTCACACAGTGACTCAGGCATCTACTATCGGAGTTGAATATGTAAATCCTCTTTGCCATCTCTGTTAGAATAGCCTAGAAGGCTGCTTGCCAAGAATGTTCTAGAAGGGATGTAATCATCAGAGGTGTGTGTTGGGGGTGGAGCGAAGGGTGGATTAACATGTTCTTCATCCAATCCTGAAATTTTATAGATCTTCAAAAACATTCTGAAATCACAGAGCGTAAAAGCAGAAGTAATTCCCTATGGTTGTTACATAGCTGTTTGTCTATCTGAGTATTTACGGAGAGCCTGCTGTGTGCAAGGCAGTTGTCTAAGGCATGGGACACGTGCTATGTCACATGCTATGGTGGATATCATTGAGACCCACATCTTCCCCTGGGAACCCCACATTCTTTTAGGGGAACTGAGGGAGATATCTGTATTTATGAAAAAGGCATAACATTACCTGATAATATCAGTAACAAGTATTAAAGTAACAGAGTAGATGAGATTTAGGGAGAGGGCTATATGGGATTAGTATGGTTATTGACTATAATAGCTGATGCTTATTGACTTCTGTGCCTAGCAGTACGCTATGGGCTTAACACATATTAACATTTAATCTACATGACAAACCTATGGAGGAAGTGTTTTTTTTACATCTCACAAATGAAGGAATCAAGACATGGTGAGGTTAAGCAACTTGGCCAAGGTCATAAAGCTAGTAACTAACAGAGCCAGGATTGTGAACCCAGACAGTCTACATCCAGGGCACATCTACACTCTTAATTATTAGACCTGGCTGTCAGTAGGGATTTGAGCAAGGTGGGGAGATACAAGCCAAGCCTTCAAGGATTAATGTGACCTTGAGTGACTCAGTGGAGAAAAGGAGGAAGGCATTTCTGATTCAGACATAGTATTACAAGTGCTCAAAACTGGTGGAAACATGAATATATACACACATGGGCTGGACAGCTAACTCTTCATGCCTTTTGTTCTCAATTTGCCTCAGAGGGAAATCGGGGAGGGAGGAAAATGGGAAGACAATGGCCAGTATCTGGACTAGAATGGAGTTACAATCAGAGGCTACATTTTTTCCACAGTGTGTTTTGAATTGTGGTGTCTCTGGAATGGCCCGATGGGGATGTGGTGAAGTTGAACTCTTAGAGATGTCAGGAATACTTTATTTTAGTTGCAGAACTTAGATTTTGGCAGGCCAGTGGTGGACTTCTTACTATCCCGAGAGAGTGTCTGTCTTGGCTGGCTATGCACAAAAGGGGAATGTATTCATGCCACTGGTAGTGAGGTACGTGTCTCCCCAAGGTAGGATGTGGGTATTAATAACGTCAGGGCTTGTGACTCTTAAGTCTACCTAGAATTAACTGGTCATTTAAATTTTTTTTTAATGTTTATTTATTTTTGAGAGAGAGAGAGAGAGAGAGCGAGCGAGCACGAGCAGGCAAAGGGTAGAGAGAGAGGGAGACACAGAATCTGAAGCAGGCTTCAGGCTCTGAGCTGTCAGCACAGAGCCCGATGGGGGGGCTCAGACTCATGGACTGTGAGATTGTGAGCTGAGCCAAAGTCGGACGCTCAGCCGACTAAGGCACCCAGGTGCCTCTTTTTTTTTTTTTTTTTTTTTTTTTTTTTGGTGAACTGGCCATTTAAATCAACAGTGTGAAATCACATGTAAACCAAGCAACACTGGATGGTCTGTAAGATAACATTTTGCCAGGAGTAGGTGTCTTAGTTACTTACCTTGTGTAGGTACTGTGTCTCTGGAGTACTCATCAGCTTCCTTCCCACCTGAGTCCCCCATTCTTCTTCCCAGGGATTCGCTGAAGCTTCATGGGCAAAGGTGTGTCTGGTAGAGGTTGTCCTTATCACCTTCCTGGCCTTGAAGCTTCTGCCAAGATCCTGCCCACCAGCTGGGTGTCTGTGTCTTTGGCTTCCTCCTTTTGAACCTGCCCTTGGCTGTGACTGACAGATTAATTATCAGGGGGAAGGGTGGACTTGGGAGTGAAGAATGAGGTGTAAAATGACCCACTCAGATTCTTCTTGTTAGGAGCACGGGTGGACTCACTTCGAGGATAGCTAACTTCACATATGTATTCTTTAAATGATTCATGACCTCCTTCAGTCTCTCCTAATGGTTCCTTATTTGTTTTTCCAAATGTTACTCTTCATCCTTCACTAAAATAAAGAACACAGTGAAAGGGGTAACAAAAACACCTCTATTTAAAAAAAATATATTTATGGGGTGCATGGGTGACTCGGTTGGACATCTGACTTCAGCTCAGCTCATGATCTCGCTGTTTGTGGGTTCGAGCCCTGCATCAGGCTCTGTGCTGACAGCTCAGAGCCTGGAGCCTGCTTCAGATTCTGCGTCTCCCTCTCTCTCTGCCCCTCCCCCGCTCACACACTGTTTCTCACTCAAAAATAAATAAATAAACATTAAGAAAATTAAAAAAAAAATAAAATGTTTATTACACATTCTATATTGCAGACCCTGCCAAGTGCTGGGGTTGCAGTACAAGCCAAGAAGCATGTCTCCACCAAAAAGCAGATCAGCTTGTTTTGAGTCTGTAGAAGTTGTTTTCTGAGTGTATGCCTGTCTTGCTTGGTTTCTAGATTGTGAGGCTGGTGAATCACTTGCAAAGATCACTCTGATAAATATAAGTTACAGTGTCTCAAATCCTCTCAGTACTGTGTTTGTCTTCAGAGTTGCTTCTTTGAAATCGTCAGTTGCTTTACTGTCTCACCAGGCAAATTGGAGACAATCTGATTGTCCCTGGAGGAGTGAAGACCATCGAGGCCAATGGGAAGATGGTGATCCCGGGAGGCATTGATGTCCACACTCACTTCCAGATGCCATACAAAGGAATGACCACAGTGGATGACTTCTTCCAAGGGACGAAGGCTGCCTTAGCGGGGGGCACCACCATGATCAGTAAGCCGCCCAATCCTCCACACTCCTGGAGGAGTGCCTGGTCCCGACGAGTGCCTGTTTAACTAACGTGTTAACCCCTGTTGCTCTCTGGCCATAGCTCGTACACATCTCTCAATTCAGAGCATTGGCCATCTGCCTGATGGGACCCGAGGAAAGCAGATGGCAGTGAGGATGCTGGCAGGTCACTGAAATTGGACAGAGGAGATTCACGAGGCTCCTGGCCATGAAGGCAGCTGTCCTCTCGTGTCTGCCTCAGAGCAGGGTGTGGGTGTGCAGTGGGTGGGGAATCAGCACTTCTCTCTGGGCCAGACACTGGGAAGAGTCTGAGGGGCCAAAGTGCGGAGATGGGCAACATGTTATTTCAGAACTTCCTACTTGGGCTTAGGCAGGAGGGGGCAGAGAGCACAGGCAGAGCAGTGTGAACAGGGCTAAGCATCCCAGAGAGGGAAAGATAATGGAGACCTGTGGTTCTGGAGAAACCAGGGGGTTCATTGCCATTTACTGTTATCTGGTCTGCACTGGGTTTTGACCAATTCGTATCTTAAGATTAGGCAAGCTGTGGGGGTGGTTTCCTTTGTTTTTTGTTTCTGTTTTGTCTTTTTTTTTTTTTTTTTTTTGTCTGGGAACAGTTGCAATTCCAGAGAAACCTAGGATGTTGCATGCCATTGCATGACTGAACACATAGCATTCCAAGGCAGTCCTTCCTGTCCCAAAGGAATCCCAGGGAAGTGGGTCCCATCCCAGGCTCGGCCCTAAACTTGGTCAGCAAGAGCACTGCTTATTTTAACACCGTATACATCCATCCAAGAACACAGAACAGCCTGAGCTGTAGAGTTTATTCATTGTCTTTTGCCTCCTTTTGATGGGAGCACCAGCTGGGTTGAGCTTCAGCTAGTTGGGTGTGGAAGCCCAGGAAAACTGCCTCAAGGCCATAAAAGGTGCAATTCAGGGAGACCAAAGCTTTTCTCCAGCTGAAGGGAGGAAGCCAGCTGCGTTCCCTGCAGCCGCCTGCCCACAGAGGCCCTGGTGCACGCCTCAGTAATGCAGCTCCTCGCGTTTGCTTTCTGATAAGCACACGTGGGCTGCCTGTGGTAGGAGGCTGAGGACACCAGAGATGTTGGTTTGGCTTTCTGCCATCGGGCAAGGCGTTGGACCTGTTCAGTGTCCTGGGAACATGTGTTGTGCTTGGTCCTCAATGTGAGGGAGGGAGGGGAGGAAAGTCAGAGTTGTGGGTGTTGAGAGAAAACCATACAGAGAGACACAAAACTGTACGTGTTCTTTGTAGATAATTTAAAAACTGTAGATATGCAGCAGGAAAAGCAAACCTATAAAGCTCACATCACTGTCAGAGTGTGGCTGTAGTTTTCTTCCTATTTAACAAAAATAGACCCTAATAGACATACAGTGTTTTAGTGTTGTTTTAATCCACCGTTTCACTAAATAACCATGTCACGAGTGTCTTTCCATTCATTTAATTTTATTCCACTGGAGCATTTAAAATTTTTTTTTTTCAACGTTTATTTATTTTTGGGACAGAGAGAGACAGAGCATGAACGGGGGAGGGGCAGAGAGAGAGGGAGACACAGAATCGGAAACAGGCTCCAGGCTCTGAGCCATCAGCCCAGAGCCCGACGCGGGGCTCGAACTCACGGAGCGCGAGATCGTGACCTGGCTGAAGTCGGACGCTTAACCGACTGCGCCACCCAGGCGCCCCTCCACTGGAGCATTTAAAATAGGTGCCTAATCATCCATTTTAGGAAGGTGTGTTTATTATTTAGCTGAACTTCTCTATTGTTAAAGATTTTGGTGATTTCCAATTTTTCACTTTTATAAACATTTAAATAATATTTGTAGTGGCAAACATCTATAGTGCTCAGATTTTGCAGACAGCCATGTTTTATTAGGAATAATTCTTAGGCCCAGGAATAATTACTGAGTTAAGGTATGAAAAATCTCAGATTTTTGATGTATATATCAAAATTGTTCTCAGGAATGTTGTAGCAATTTGCACTTCCCCCAACTGCCCCAAGGGAGCTGTGAGTGTCACTTTTGTGTTATCCTCATCAGGTGTGAATGTCATTACTTTTAAAACTGCTGTCCAAGGTTGCACACATTGTAAGAGTAGATTTGGGCCTCAAAGAACACTTCTTTTTTAATTTTTAGAGAGAGAGAGGGCACAGTGGGCAGAGGGGGAGAGGGAGAGAGAGAGAAAGAGAGAGAGAAAGAGATAGAGAACCTTAAGCAGTCTCTAAGCTCAGCATGGAGACTGACACGGGGCTCGATCCCACGACCCTGGGATTATGACCTGAGCCAAAATCAAGATTCAGACGCTCAACTGCCTGAGCCACCTAGGTGCTCCAAAAGAAAACTTATTCTTGGCAAAATGTTTGTGTGGAAATAAGATCTGTGGGCGGAGCTTCAAGTTCACGTACCTGATACTGGCTCTTTCCTATGGTGGTGAGCACAAGGATGTCACTGTCTTCTTACCTGACATAAATTTGAAGTCCCTCCTTCCACCCATAGAAGGGAGTCTGACTTTCTTCACTAGCAGTGACTTCCGGTAATACTGGCAATAATGGCACATGGTGGACATTCATTGACATTTATTGAGCACTTACTATGTGCCAGGCATCAGGTGAGATACTTTTCATGCATTTTCCCTTCGAATCATACAACACAATTAGAAGGAAGGCACTATGACACTCCATCCTCCATCTCCCTGAGCACCCATTTCAAGGATAAAAAAACCGAGGTTTAGAGAGGCTAGTAGTTTGTCCAAGAGCAACATGGGTAAGTGACAGTTCAATTATCAGCCATCTGGAAACTGCCTGAGAACACTTTCTAAGGTTAATTCCATGCTCAGGAAGTGGAGGCTTTGCAGCCCTAGCTAAGCACGCGGGAGCAGGCCTGTTCAGAGGGGAGCAACAGCTGGGTCCCTGAGTTACCCATTTGGGGCCTCTGTCGTTCAGTTGACCACGTGGTGCCTGAGCCCGAGGCCAGCCTAACCGAGGCCTACGAGAAGTGGCGAGAGTGGGCAGATGGGAAGAGCTGCTGTGACTATGCCTTGCACGTGGACATCACCCACTGGAACGACAGCGTCAAGCAGGAGGTGCAGAACCTCATCAAGGACAAAGGTGAGCCTCTCTGCGCCCCTCCCCCTTTCTCCTTGCTTGGAGTCTGGAACCTTGAGCTAGGTGCTAGGTGCAGGGCGACTGCTGTGTTCCAGGCACCTTGTGTTAATGTATGCCATCTTACTCCCTCCAGGGTCCCCACAAAGAAGATTCTTCTCCTCACTTTGCAGATGGAGAGCCTGAGGCTCAGAATAAGTGGCCCAGGCTCACAGAGCTAGTAAGCAGTAGCTATACCCAAAGTCTATGCCCTTCGCCTCCACACGGCCCTGCCTGTTTTACAGAGGAAGAAACTGAGGCCAGGAGAGGCTAACATCTTACAGAAGGTCACAAAGCTACTAAATATGAGAGCAGGAATTTTTGACCTTTGTAACTTTCACCGCAAAGATCAAACCACTACTGTTCTAAAACAGTGGCATCCTCAGAAAAGGCCGTGGCATTTCTGGGGGCAAAGATACATTCTTACCCAGGCTAGGAGCTTAGGACATGGAAACGTGTGTGTGTGTCCCCTCAGTGAGCACATGACTTATGTTTCCTTGTCCTTGATCATCAGATATTTCACATACACGCACCGCCCCCCATACACGCACACAGACATGCAATATGCTGGGCATCATCACATCGCCTGGGGGATTTAGGGAAGTATGGGAATGGTCTCCCTTGAACGTTCAGGGCAAAAGGAAGCAGGCCAGTAAAGAGGAACAGGATAAATGCTGCAAGGTGCAGAATATTATTGTAATAGTATTAGCCTCATACTAATTATATTACAATATTAGTACTAATGAATGCTAGCATAGTAACATACACACTGTTATAACACTAACCTAGTGATCCTATTACCAGTGAGCTACCTTAATGCAGATGTCGAGAGCAGTGGAAGAGAGTGTGCTCCGGGTTGGAGGGGAGAGGATGGGTTCCCAGAGGATGAGGTTTTTCTTTCCATCTCCCCCCTCACCCGCCCCCAAGCTCTGCTCAGACCTTCCTGATACAGGATGTGGAAGTAACCCCCTTCTTTCTTGTGATGCCTCTCACTCTGGACATCTCCAGTGGGGTAGAAAATGGAACGGCCTTAACACCCACTTCTCTGCCAAAGGGCCCGGGTCATTCCGCGGATGACAAAGAGGCTTATGGGAAGGGTAGTGTTGGGAAAAGCTGCCCTGAGCTGAACCACTCTGGGTCGGGAAGTTCTCAAATTACAACCCACTTTTGGCCTGGAACAATGTGGGCTGAGATGGCCCTAATGGTTGGAGACCAAAATTATCCTCCTTTCCTCAAAATGATTCTCTGTTCCCTAGCCCCACCTACTTATATAAATTACTATATTAATGGTTTACTTTGGGGTGAAAAATTAAATAGCTCTTTCCTAGCAACGCTTACAACTTGGATATTTAAGCATAAGGTGGACCTTGACCTCTGCCCATCAGCTCTGTAGTTTCCCGAGGCCATGGTCGCTGTCTTAGAGGCAATAGCCGGCAAGGCTTCATGTAGAGCAGGCATTCATTAAGCAGTGAAATAAATCCAATCCCAGGAGCTCCATTAATGAAGCTCAAATATGTGCCAGGTCTGGTGCTAAGAGTTCGGTATGAGTTGGCTCATTTAACGTTTCCAGCTGCCTTATGAAGCAGGCTATTGTAAATTTTCCATTTTATAGGTGAGGAAACCAAGAGGCGAGGTATTCCCAGCTCGCTGAGCTAGAATGTGGTGCAGCCGCAGTGTGTGAGCCTGACTTGTGTGCTACAGTGATTCTCAATGAAAAAATAATGCCTCGAGCAGCAGCAAAGCTTGCTGACCCTCTGGGGAGGGGAATGGGGGTTAGGGGGCAAGGCAAGAAAGAGGCACAGAAGAGCCTGTTCTGCTGTGACCCCACGTAGGCATTGTTGTTTTTCTAGGTGCGGGGAGAATGGAGAATGGGAAGCATCTGCTTTATATTGGACAGGTGCCCATAATGCACTCAGTCGGGCCCCATGGGCGATGAGAGCAAAGGATAGAGAGTGCTCGGGCTAATGTTGTCTTCCTCCTGATCTCCCTCCCTTCCCTCTCTTGCAGGGGTTAACTCCTTCATGGTTTACATGGCCTATAAGGATTTGTATCAAGTGTCCAACACAGAGGTAACAAGCCATTGCTGTGTGGTTTGGGGTATCTGGATGGGCTTCCTATTGTTGCTATGACCTTGGCTCTTTGAGCATTAGTCACTGTGGTCGCTGTGGGAGACTGCTGGGCCAGAGTGCTTCTTAGAGCCCTCGCAGTCCATGGCACTGCGAATAAATAAGGTAACAGGCAGGGTGCCCATGGCAGGGCAGACCAGGAGCTAGAATTTCCACTGGCAGCAGCTTTCTCCAAAGGACGGGGGGAAGGGTATGCCAAAATCTGTGTCTACCAAACAAGCCCTAAGCCCCGCAGGAGCTCAGCACAAATGTGAGGTGCTATATCTGCAAGACACAGGAGGGGTGAAGGAGGGGTTTCTGCTGTTTGGGGTAATAGCTTGCCCGTGACTCTCCCAAAGGCATTCTCGTGGCCTGTGTTGGTTTTAGACGAATCTCACATTTTTAGAGGAAATGCAAGAAGTTAGTTCCCATGCCTCCTGGTTGGGAGGTGAAGGGAGGTCTGCCTTGATGGGTTAAGAAATAGGGGTTTCAGCTTTCGCTTTAACTCCTGGTCAGGCTGTAGCAGCTTTCGGGAGCACTTGTGGAGAAGAATAGTGAAGGTCTATCTCAGCAAAATGGGAAATTATACCATTAAAAACGTGTGCTGGAGGCAGAGTTAAAGTCTCGACAGCACTTTGTTACACGTTCGCCCTGTCTGCCGAGGAGACATGACATGTTCTTTGTATGGACGGTTTCCTAGAGTTCCTTTGGACTCGCACTCTTTGGTCATGCATATTTTAGTCTGTATTTCTCGCTCTAATCGCTGGTTTCCTCTGGTTCTCCTCATTTGGTTTATTTATGGCTCTAGTGAGTGACCCTTGTGTGAAGTTGCTGGAAGCATCCGTGCCTTGTGAAGGTGACAACGAGTCCTTTCTCTTGCAGCTGTACGAGATCTTCACCTGTCTGGGAGAGCTGGGAGCCATTGCGCAAGTTCATGCTGAGAACGGGGATATCATTGCCCAGGTGATGTTGTGCAGCTCCCCGGAGCACGCTGTCTGCACGAGCTCTGGTCTTCAGCCCATCTCTCTCCTCATTCCTTCAGTATTGCTTGAGCTCTTAATGTGTGCAAGGCACGCTCATAAACGCTGTGCTAAAAACAGAACCTGCCCCAACAACCTCCCAATCTAGGAGGAGGGAAAAAGGTGGAATGAAGACAAGTTGAGGGAGAAAGGGGAGGCTGCTCTAAAACAGGGAGCCGTCTGGCCATACTGGGGAATCAGAAAAGGCATCGCGGGAGAGGTTTTCAAATTGGACCATTTAAGTGGGAGAGCATGGCTGATTCTCTTTTCGAAGTGAGTCCAAGCTATGTGACATTCTCTGCCCCAGAGAAAAACCGTAAGGCAGCACGTCTCAGAAATCTCATCCAGGACTGCGGAACTCACGGCTTTAGATAATAAAGAACGTAGGTCTGTGGGGATCAGATGCCCCACTGGTTTCCTAGAAGTTGGACTGAGAAACCCGACGCAGGAGTGAGGAAAGTGAGGCCCCAAGGCCCAAAGTGATCATTTGTGAGGAAGCAGAAAGCACTTTCTCCATCTCCTGGGTCGCTTAATGGGCTGGATGCACAGATGTCTCTTAGCCAGGGTTTTGTTGATGTCAGAAGCATTCAAGATTGGCCCCCACTAGGAGGAAGCAGCCAGAAGAGTGGGAGCTCTCTCGGTCCATTTAATAACCTTCACAGAAAAACCCATTACTCATTCTTTCAAAGAGTATTTCCTGTGCATTTTGTGCCAGGCACGAGGCTACTGAGGTGAGCCCCCAACAGACGCATTCCTTAGAGTTGCCCAAGAGTTGGTGAATGTGGTCAGCAGGGGTGTGGGAACAGTGTGGGGCCGACTCTTGTCTCAGCCCCACTGGCCTCCAGCAGCAGGTACCCTCTGGCGAACACTGACTACGGTAGGCACTGGGAAGTGCTCTAGCACATTTTCACTTGATCTGCCCTGCACCCTTGAAAGATGGCTGCTATCTGCCTGGTTTTGTAGATGAGCGTATTGGGCTCAGAGGATCAAGTCACGGGCCCAGGTATCACAGCCAGTAACTGGAAGAAAATCTTAGCTCAAAGGGTGGCTCAGTGGGCATCCTCCCCCAGAGTTGGTGTGTCCTGGGCCCTTTGCTCCCCCAGTCCGGCTGCAGGGCCTCCGCGAGGCAGCGTCCCCACAGAGCCGGGCTCCAGCTGTTACCATTGCGGACGCTGGATGTTGTCTCACCAGTGGAGGAGGTGAGCTGGATGTGTCGTTTCCTCTTGCTGACCAAGGAGATTAATTAGTCAGGTCCCTGACAGCCTTCTCCCACGTCCCCCACACACCCAGAGATAATGAAATCATTTTCCAAAGAGGGTCCAGTGCCTGTGGGAGGCATCCTGGTCATGTTAGGGCTGTTACTCCTCCTCTTTCTCCACGTTTTTAGTGCAGCAGCCAGAGGCCCCAGCCCTCCCTCCAGATGCCCTAGAAACCAAACTCCCTGCTACTTCCTTCTAAGCCCTGTGGAGGCAGACAGGTTGCCATTGCTAAGCCCCTTGTCCAGCTTCCTCTTGTGGCTCCACAGCACAGATATATTTCTGGTTCCCCCCACCCCCACTCTTCCCTACCTTGTGAAAGATCTGTTCTCAGTCAGGGAAAGAATAAGGGCGTTTTTCCACTTGGATGAGTTTCTTGTGTGTGTTTATTACATGGAGGTGGAGCTGAAAGATTTTATCATGTTGTCTAAATGAAGGCAGCTGCTGTACTCAGAGTTTAGGCAAATGTCACCAAAGAGCAAGAAGAAATCTCTCTCAAGGATACCCACGATGGACATTTTCAACAGTTTCAGGCTGGCCGGGCATTCTGAGAGCACAGCATCTTGAGCTCGTCATCTGACAGTATTTATTGAGCACCTACTATGTGCCAAGCCTTGGGGAGGGAAGATGAAAATGACAGGGTCCCTTTCCTCATGGAGTAAACCAAAATTGTATCCTGCCCCAAACCGTGATGTGATTACAGCAATGATCAGTGCCCCAAGGAGCCCGCTGTTCCTGCACCCAGGCAAGCTGGCTTCACTGGGTCTTTGCATGCCCTTCCTGACCTCCCAGCTCTAGGAACACCATGGCCTTTAAGAATGGGACTTCTCAGGGACACCTGGGTGGCTCAGTCGGTTAAGCCTCCAACTTCGGCTCAGGTTCGTCAGTTCGAACCCCACGTCAGGCTCTGTGCTGACAGCTCAGAGCCTGGAGCCTACTTTGGATTCCGGGACTCCCTCTCTCTCTGCCCCTTCTCTCCTTGCACTCTGTCTGTCTCTCAAAAAATAAATAAATGTTAAAAAAAAAAAAGAATGGACTTCCCAGCATGAGCAGTGCATTGAAATCACCTGTGGAGCTTAGGGATTCCTGAGATTCTCCAACTTCCAGAGATTCTGATTTAGGAGGTCAGTAGTAAACTTCAGGCAAGCATAATTTGAAAAAGTTCCCTTGATGATTTGAAAGTGCTTGGAAACCACCTCTGGAGCAAGCTTCCTCCCGTGCGCCGTCCCAGCCCTCTTGAACATGAGCGTCCTATGAGACAGGAGAAGCTTTGGTTGGACACCTCAACCTTTGTGTGACTTGAGGAGGCAAAGCAGGGTGGAAACTCACCAGCGTTCAGAAGAAATCGTATTCAGTCTGAGGCTCCATAAATGGAACAGTAAGAATGAAAAGTGAACTTGGCTGTAACAATCAGCCTCTGGCCTTTGTTCTAATCCTGCATAGCTGGACACTGTGACCATTTCACTGCTCACAGCAGCTTGAAATATACGATATGCGTCTTTCTTCCTACACCTTAAGCAAAATTTATATTACTCAAAGCAAAACAAAACAAAACAAAACCAAGAAAAACTAGATTTTCTTTTCCAGAAAGAAGGAATCCCTTCCCTTCTAAACATCTCATAGTTTCGAAGTGAAACGAGGTTTCGTTCCCTTCACTCTCTGTCCTCCCTCTCCCTCCCTGCCAGGGCAGGGTTTCATTGGATTTGGCCTCAGCATTTTGGGAGCAAAGGCCAGCCAAACTGCAGATATGGAGGCTTAGGATTTCTGCCAGTTCCAATTAGCCCACGTGTGTGCTCACTGCCCAGCCACCTGCTTCTTCCAGAAAGCTGGCCAGAAGTCTGAAGAATTTAGCCATTAGCTGTGTGGGGTGGGCAGTTCTGCCACAAAACAACCTAATTAAATAGAATCTGACCCAAAGAGTAACTCAGTTAATGCTGTTTGGAGGCATTATTTTGTCTGGTTTAATTCTGAGTCCGTTTACTTCAGCCATAAATTCAAACCACAAAATAGCCTCGGGGCTTTGTTACAGTGCAGATTCCTAGAATTTAGCCTCTGTATTTTGACTTGGAGAGGACCACAGAGCTGCTCAGCCAGGAAAGGCAACCCAGGGGATTCTGATGTAGGTGGTAGGTGTACCAGACCTTGGGAGACACAGCATGAAACTGTCAGCAGTAAGTGAGCTGGTGTGACTTTTGATGTGTCATGTAGAAAAAAAAAAAAAAATGATCCTCTAACAGACTGCCATCCTTTTAATTTAAAAAAGCCACCCTTAAATGATTTTTTTCTCCTCTTATTTAAGACTTGACCCTATTTCGCAATTCCAGATAGAGCATTAACAAATGTATTCAACATACGCATTTTATTCTTTTTGTTCCCTTGAACACTTCTTCAGATTAAAATACACCAGCACAGCTTTTCTAGACCTCAGTGGAGCTTATCTCAAAACTGGTCTGTGTTCTTATCTCATTGTAGGAGCAAACCCGGATGTTGGAAATGGGGATAACTGGTCCGGAAGGCCATGTGCTGAGCAGACCAGAGGAGGTGAGTTGCACGGGGGCTGGGGGATGGAGGAGGGGCAGGTGCTCTGCTTTCCAGCATCTTCTGGGAGACTCCTCTTACTGCAATACCTTATGGCCGCTGCTCATTTGAGGGTTTGTGTTCAGCCCGCCTTTCCTAGGCACATGTGCACACGGTGTATATGAGCAAGTATTGCTGGAAGGTGAGAGTCTCTGTGAATACCAGATAGCAATCCCGGAACCTTTTTTCCAAAGACTGCTTCTGACTGACCCAACTCAGGGGACTCTGAGAAAAGGAATGTAAGGGAAATGTTTACTTCTGATCCCTAATCTCTCTAAAGATAACACAGGTTGGAGTGTACTCCACAGTTATTCAGCTGGAGAGGTAAATCCCCAAATCCTTTCTTAATCAGTGTGAATCTTAAAGACATGTCCATGTTATATTCTGAGTCCTGCAAAATAAAATATTAGCGATATGGATAGTAGGGGGAGTGGGCGTCTCACAGACATTATGTCTGTCGCTTTGTGTGATGAAGTCCAGGTATGGGAGTTTCCCACATGTAAGATGGGTGATGAATAGTGACTTCTTAGCCCCTGACGAGTGAATAAAAGGTCACTAGTGGCTGATTGCATGTGTTTGGGATGTCAGCAGCTTCAGCTGCTGACACAGGACACAGAGTAGGGACTTGGCTGCCCGTGTGGCTGACAGCATATTGGCTTTGGGAGGCCAGCCTGGGGTTGGCACCTGGGGTGTGTTGAGAGCCCTCTGTGTGAGTGAAGGGAGCCTGGCTCTTGCTTTGTTATCCCCAGCCCCACACTCTACAGCAGGTAAGAGGAGGCAGAACCAGACGTCCGTGTATCCCTGTTGCCCATCTCTTCTAGAGGCTTTATAAAATGAAAATGTAACACACATACAGAAAAGTGCCCCAATCATAAAGATACAAGGGGTTTTCACAAGCCGAATACACTTGTGTAACCAGCACCCACTTGGAGAAGCAGAGCACTGTCAGAACCCCAGAAACTCCTCTGTGTCTAATGATATCATTTCCCAGTTAAAATAATTTATACCTATTTCATAATATGTATTATGGGTCCTTTCTATGGAGCCCTAGCTTATACCTGGAACTGTGCTGATTACCTCAGTTGTCCTTGCTGCTGCTCTGGGCAGTTGGTAGTGTTGCTGGTGGAAGAAACTGAAGCTCAGAGAGGTTAAGCTACTGGCTGCTTCCATGTGAAGGATTGGAAAGCTGTTTACATGCTGTGAGTAGGGCCAGGGTGATCAGCACTGTTGGTGAAACTTTTCCTAAATGCTGGTCATTGTAGCAATTTGCTGGCAAGATTGATTCCTGTAGCAGCAGCCAGGGGATTTCTGAGCAAAGTCTATTTTTGTTCCCTGGTTTGTTTTTCCAACCCCCCCTTCCCCCCCCAACCCCACTCCTGTTCCCGTCTCCTTTTTAGTAAAAAGCCTCTCTGCCGCAGATCTGGACAATCCTGGAAACCCTTTTGGGTGAAGCTGGAGGGTGATGTAACCTTCCAAAGATAGTCATGCTGTCAAGGTCCTGGAAACCTGCTGTGCCACGAGGGCACGGGATCACGGGTGCCAGGACCGAGGGCGTGGGGAGTGGCGTGGTCAGCACAGGTGTAAAGAGGGTGGGATGGGCGTAGGAGGGACCTACCCCTCTTCAAGGCAGAGCACACCCGACCACCTTCTCCAGTGATGCTGTGCAGAGAGCTGAACCCCAGGTTTGCTCCAGAAGTCTGGGCGATGCAGGGAGGTGGCCACATTCGCCTGTGGTCAGGGGCTCCAGGGGCTCATCCCTTTGGAACAAAGGGCAGCTTGGGAGCCGCCAGCAGGGCCCTGCCAAGTTTTAGAGTCTGTTGGCTGAGCCGCACCCACCAAGGGCAGTGGCTGGTTTACATTATGCAAGCACCGGGCATCTGCAAGCTATTTTTGGTATTTTTAAAAGTGATGGGTTGCATAGGCTAACCAGAATGTCATATCCATCCAAAAAGGAGCTGCTGCTGATTGAATGGGAGAACACTAGTGTCTCTGCTGTGGGCTGAATAGGACTGAGTTGGACTTTGGGCAGCAGCACAGGCTCTCTCACCCCCGTAGGGATGTGATCGGCAGTAAGACCAGTAGCCAGCCTGCGAGGACCAGGAGTGGGGCAGTTGCCTTAAAGGATGAACCCATAATCACAACAGCCCTGTGTGCCAGGTCCTGTTCACTCTTGGTAGACTGGAAACTGAGATTTGGGGAGGTTGTGTAACGTACCTCAGGTCACCCAGCTTCTAGCTAGCAGAACCAGAACTCCAACCCAGGCCGTTTGAGCCTGAGCTCTAAAGACCCTGCTTTGTTGATAAAGTAAGGGGAGACTCATTATTTCTTCCTGAAAAAATTCAGCCGAGTTGGTTAGCACATGTGAACACATAGATTCTACTTTCGGGTGGGATGGAAGAAATAGATAATAAGAGAAGTCTCTGCTGAGAAGCCTGGGAATTACTAGTGTAAGCAATGCCTTGTGGGATTGCCATCGCTGACCACCCATTGCTGCAGGAAAGGATTGATGTCTAATTGCCTTTACTGGTTAATGCTGACATATTGGTGTTGGGATTGTGTTTTGCTGGAGAATCTGCCTGGGAAGTTTGGAGAGCAAAGGCTTCCATCACAGGCAGACGTTGGGATAATCACAGGGAGAGAGAAAGAACCATCCAAGGGAAGTGAGGGCGAGGCTCTGAGAAGCCAAGTGAATCGCCCCAGCTTTGGATCCAAGGACTCTCACTCCAGATCTTGTAGGCTTTCAAGCACTGTGCCGCACTACCGGCTCAGTTTGTGGAGGCAGGGGAGTAGCCCTCCGGGAGGCTCATGCTTGTCTTGACTCCTGGGACTTCTTTTTGCAGCTGGAAGCTGAGGCTGTGTTCCGTGCCATCACCATCGCCAGCCAAACCAACTGTCCACTCTACGTCACAAAGGTCATGAGCAAGAGTGCGGCTGACATCATCTCCCAAGCCAGGAAAAAAGGTGATTGGTGTTCCCAAGAGCTCGGAACCAGTCATGTGGCTCCCCTTCACCTCCCCTCCGCCCCAGCTCCCCTGCTGTTCTGTACAAACGGTGCCTGTTTTGCTCATTGCCGCACTGTCTGGGAAACCCTTCCTCCGAGTTAGCCCAGGTGATCTTTTTGGCATCCCGGGTGGATGGCAGGCCCCTGGCATTGCTCCTGCTTGTCAGATGAGTTAACTAGACTTAGGAAGGGTGAGTGGTTTGTCCGAGATAGGACAGCTTCAATCACTTCTTTGAGACTTGGTGCATCTTTCTCCCTCCCTCTGATCCTTCATTGTCAGTTCCTGTTATCTGAGCTTTATAAATGGACACGCTAGTCAAGATTATACTGGGGGCAGAAGTAAAAGATCCAACTCAAATGGACTTAAACAAACAAAAGTAAATTATTGGTTGGGAGTGTTTCAGGCATAGCTGGATCAAGGGGTTTAAACAGTGATTTGGGGCTCTATCACTGTTCCTCCTCTCTTGCCTCTGCTTTCCTCTCTGTTGGCTTTTTATTTAGTGTGAACAGTGACAAGAATAAATGTTAAGAGGCACCTGTTGTCCTCCACACTTGACAGGGGGTGCATAATGAGGAAGTAGAGTCTATTTTTTCCAATAGCTCCAGCCAGAGTGCCCAGGAGAACTGTGATTGCCTTGGCTTGGGTCATCGGCCCGTTCCTGAATCAGTATCTGCTCTGGGGATGGTGTGATTGATTGTCCAGGGTTGAGGGCAGAGTGCAGGGGCAGGGTCCCACCACCTGAGCCATACAGATTAGCACAGGTCATTTTGGGAAAGGGGCTGAATGGGTCTCTAAAGCACACTTAGTGGCCCTTCATGCCCCAGGGCTTCTATGCCCTTCATGCCCCAGGGCTTTGTCCCCACCTCCTTCTGACTTGGGCTGCTTTCCTCCATTGCAGTTAACTTGGGCTTCAGTTGTTGCTCATCTGGTGCTAAGCAGAAGTTTACTGTCACTTTAGAGCTTTCTTTTATGCCTTTGTTCTGGTCTCCAGTGACACACTAATGGGCTCACTTGAGAACAGAGTGTGGTTGAGAGCCTGCAGGTGTAGGGCCCTGTGTTTGGTTGGGAGAGAAGATTTAGTAGGCCCCTGTGTATGATCATTACCACTGTAATGGAGAGCCAGTCTAGGGGGGGCTCATCTACCAAATTCTGCATGTAAGTGGCTGGGGTGGCTAAAAATAGTCCCACCGACTCTGACGGCTGAGTGTTCAGTCGTCTGCCTTTCCGGAAAAGGGCACCCTTTTCTTCTGGGGCGGGGTGGGGGGGGATTCTTCCTACTTGTCTAGACAGTCTTTGTTGCTAGCACATTCTGGGGCATCTCCTGCCGTACCCTGCTCACAGTAAGCCTGCTGTTTTTCTTTCCCTGCTTTTAAATGTCTCAACGTGACGTGGTGTGGTTGTTCCACTGGGTGTGAGTCACTGGGCGAGAACCAGGAAAGCAGCCCAATCTTCCTTACCCATTCTTGGAGAAAGGCAAAAGAAAAAAAAAAAAAAAGGAAGAAAAAGCAAAATGCATGGGGAACACCTCTACCATTTCTCCAAGACTCCCTCTCTCTACCACACTCCCTCTCTCAGGCCTTTGGCTCCTGGCTACATCCTCCCTCGGAGCTATTCTCAGGATTGCCTGAAGGGTCTCGAGGACAGGGTGTTTCAGCTACGTGCTGGGTCTTATTTTAAACCCATGGAGAAAGATTCCTCACCCTTGGCCTTCTGGCTCATAGTGGTCTCGCACAAAGAGCTTGTACAGCTGTGTCTCTCAGGTAGCAGGGTGGCCTTGTTCCCATGTTGAAACCTTAACTCCTGATGTGGAAGCCAGTAAACGTCCCAGGACCTGTTCTTCTCGGGGAAGGAGTCGAGAGTACAAGAGCAGGAAGAGAGTGTAGTGGGGTTCACTCTTCCCTCCTGAGCCCAAGTCCCAGTGTATTCAGTTACCAAGTCGTCTTCTTTTTTTTTTTTTAAGTTTATTTATGTGAGAGAGAGAGAGAGAGAGAGAGAGAGAGAGAGAGAGAAAGCACAAGCAGGGGAGGGGCAGAGAGAGAGAATCCCAAGCAGGGTCCGCACTGTCATCCCAGAACCCCATGGGGGGCTCGAACTCACGAACCATGAGATCATGTCCTGAGCTGAAATCAAGAGTCAGATGCTTAACTGAGTGAGCCACCCAGGTGCCCCCAGTCACCAGTGTTCTCTTAAGTAGCTCTGTATGGTTGCTCAGAATTAATATTAGGAATCCACAGTTAAATGAGGACCAGCCATATGCCCTGCACTGACATAAATACTTCAGATTTAGTATTCTGTAGAATTGTCAAAGAACCCTGAGAAATAAATAGCCTTTATCATCCCCATTTTTCAGATTGAAAAATTATTATCCCCGTTTTTCTTATTGAAGCACAGTGTGTCAGGATCTCCCAGTTGGGAGAGCTCGTATTCAAACCCAACTATAATTACAATTTTTCTTATTCTACTCTTCCATCTAAAGATAGTCCAAAGGGAGAGTTCTTCTACTTTAAAGATTGTTTTTCTCTTAATAGTACCTGAGGGCTTGTCTTGACTTTTTCTTTCTTTCTTTCTTTGTGGTTCTGTATGCTTTAGTTGGGTAAATAGTTTTAGAGAGCCCTTAAAATTCTCATTAGTCTTGTGTGGCTCCTTTTTCCAGCCATCCCAAAGAGCAGGGCTGTCATAGATGAATCATTGTCATTGCTTCCTTCTTTTGCCCATGGCAGGCATCACAAATCAATCTTGACTCTTGTAGTGACACCAGAAGCATATTTAGAATTCTTTTGACAAAAAATTCCAGGGAACCGAAACAAATAGATTGGAGTTGAAGGAAGGCAAGACCTACTTATAATTTTGGCTATAGAGCCTTCCTAAACTTTGACATTGTGAGGAACTTGAATGTGGGAGATGGAGGACTGAAGCTGGCGAAGTCCAGGGCTTTATGGACCATTTTTTGCCCAAGATTCTGGCACAGAGAAACTTGGTACTAACCAACCTTCTTCTATGAGACAGCATTTACCTTCTGTCTCTTTATCCCTTCTTTAAGAAGGTCAGCTCAGATCAGTTTATTTCCCAGTATCCCTCCTCCCCGCTGCTTGTTTTGGGTGAATAAGCCCCAAATTCCAGACACAGAGTCTAAGGAGCGAGCCCCATCTTTGATGTGTCCCAGGTTTTATCGGGTGTCCTTGAGCAGATCACTCCTTGCTTTAGGTTACGGAGTAAGAGGCATGATGGAAAGATCACGAGAGTCTGTTATCCAAGGGAGTGGACTTGACTTTGTGGAACCAAAGCATTTCCTTGCAACAAGCATGATCTAGCAGTTCCCAGTGATGCAGGCACGTTGGGGGCTTTAGGCCCCTACCATGGGAAGGAATATCAGTAGCATAAGGAAATCGCTTTCACTGAGCATCTGACTATGTGTGTGCCAGATACTTTGTATGTGTCAAATCCTTTCATTTTCAGAAGCCTGAGAAGTAGACATAGTCTTATGCATCATTCCAAGACTGATCTAGTCCACATTTTAATATTTCCATAATGTTAATGAATCTCGTAATCAGTATACATTTTTTGTTTTGCCTCAAATATTAATTTGCCTCAGGGTTTGGGAATTAAAGCTGCGTCTTATAACCAACGGCTTCTTGTGAACTAGGGAATACAAAATTGTTCATGTTTAGCAGATAGAAAAGCAGAGGCTTAGAGAAGGTGGGCGCATGGCCTACCTGTTTTCAGAGCCACAGCCTCGAGTAGGGCTAGGGGCTATGATTACCTGACCCAGGCCTGGAGCAGCACATATGTTATGCAAACCCACTGCCTGTTTCCTACCCTTGCAGGGAACGTGGTCTTTGGTGAGCCCATCACTGCCAGTCTTGGCACAGATGGAACCCATTACTGGAGCAAGAACTGGGCTAAGGCAGCTGCATTTGTGACATCCCCGCCTCTGAGCCCTGACCCGACCACTCCCGACTACATCAACTCCTTGCTGGCCAGGTTGGTGTGGGATTGGCAAGCAGCACTTATCACGTAGAAACATCATGGGGCTAGGGGAGGGATGAGGACTGGAGCAGCCCATCCATCAGCTAGACTGGGGTCTGCAGTGAGGAAAACACATGGAGAATTCCCCTGCAGTCCTGAGCACAGACAGCGGGCTCTTCCCCGTCGTATTTTATAAATTACCAACCGTAATCATATTAATAATGGGAATAGCGGTTTACACATATGATGTGCCAAGCACTGTGTGAGGCTACGCACATAGTCTCATGGTTCCTTATGATAACTATGAGTGAGGGACTGTCGTCTCCACTTCACAGGCTAAACAACTGAGGGTCAGGCCATTTGCCTATTTTGAACAGCACCTAAGCGAAATTACAGGGAGTCTCGTTTGCTGGTGCCCCCCGAGGACATACAGGACCAGTCGCATCATTCGTTTGGGTCCCTTTTATTTCGTTACACAGAGATGATCTAACCCTGCCCCCTCGTTTTCCAGATGGGCTGTCTGAGCCCCAGGGAGGGAGAGAACTCACTTACACTCACACAGCTGGTAAGAGGTACAGAAAGGATTTTAAACTCAAGTCTCGGCTTCCAAATGCTGACATTGGACACTCGACTCTTGTCCCCCGCGGTGACTCTAGCCACCTCTCTGGTTTACATGGAGCTTTTTTCCTTTGCCAGTGGAGACCTGCAGCTCTCTGGGAGTGCCCACTGCACCTTTAGCACTGCCCAGAAAGCCATTGGGAAGGACAACTTCACAGCCATCCCCGAGGGCACCAATGGTGTGGAAGAGCGGATGTCTGTCATCTGGGACAAGGCTGTGGTAAGGATCAAGATCATGGGATGGGGGCCAGGGCCAGATCAGCATCGCCTGCTGTTGCTGCTTTTTTAGGTGAACCCTCACGCCTGCTGAGATGTTTCTGGAACCAGGCGTCTCAGGTGGTTTGGGAATGTTGCTTCTAGAGTGATGAATGTTGAGATTTTGACAAGATCTCCTTATCTAGACTGGGAACTAGGAAGCAAACATGCAGATCCTTCATCTGATGTAACCCCTTGAAATGGTAAGCAGGGGGTCTGTGTCCAAGAGACTCAAGTCAACTTGCTCATCAAGGATGCTCTTGACTGAGTGTGTGGTTATCCAGGTTGTACAAGTGATTGCCCACCAGTGTCTTTTGACATTGGCCTGGTTTTATTTTCCTTAATAACATAACAGAGCCTGACAAAAGAGCTGTGCAAATGAAGACTGGACCAAAGGTTTTAGTAAAATTAATAATTAACTCATTATTAAGTTGATCACTTCCTTTTCCTTTTATTTCATTTTTTTTAAGATTTTATTTTTAAGTAACCTCTGTACTCATTGTGAGGCTTGAACTCACAACCCCAAGATCAAGAGTCACATACTCTACCAGCTGAGCCAACCAGGAGCCCCACTTCTCTTATTTTAAAATCTCTAGGGGCGCCTGGGTGGCTCAGTCGGTTAAGCAGCCGACTTCGGCTCAAGTCATGATCTCGCGGTCCATGAGTTCGAGCCCCGCGTCGGGCTCTGTGCTGACAGCTCAGAGCCTGGAGCCTGTTTCAGATTCTGTGTCTCCCTCTCTCTGACCCTCCCCTGTTCATGCTCTGTCTCTCCCTGTCTCAAAAATAAATAAAACATTAAAAAAAAATTTTAAATCTCTAAAGCCACTCATTTCTGAGCTACATGCATTGCATATCAACTAATGCCTCATTCATCTACCCAGTGTAAGCCACCAAGTTTCTCTCCTCATCTTCACTCCTAGGAAGCTCAAAGCTAGATTTGAAACTAAATTCTTTTTACTGTATCCAGAATTTTTTTGTTTTGTGAGGAGGAAAAGCGTAAGTATTTTTGTCTCTCACATAGATTTTGATTTTTTAAAACATGGTCGTGTATTTATGAACATACATGCACAGTTCTCTTGGTCTATGTGGAATTGTTAAAAATAATATATATATGTGTATGTATATGTATATATATATAATATTTTAATTACCCACATATACACTCTTATTAAAGAGCACTTGGAAAGCATAGAAAAGCACACATACAAAAGAAAACAAAAGTCAGTCAATAATTCCAGAATCCAGGGTTAACCATGGTTATCATTTGGGTGAGGCTCTTCTGTATTTATCCTATGACCATGCAAATACAAACACATATCTAAAAAATAGGCTCATAACCACATTACTTTTTACCGGGAAATTTATAATTCTTTTTCTTTTAAATGCATTTGTGCTTTTATAATGTTTATTTTTGAGAGAGAGAGACAGACAGACAGAGAGTGAGAGACAGAGAGTGAGTTGGGGAGGGGCAGAGAGAGGGAGACACAGGATCCAAAGTAGGTTCCAGGCTCTGAGCTGTCAGCACAGAGCCCGAAGCAGGGCTCAAACCCATGAACCATGAGATCATGACCTGAGCTGAAGTTGGACACTTAACCCACTGAGCCACCCAGGTGCCCCTGTAATTCTTTTTGGAATGTGAAGGCAAAGAAGCAACTGTATGCACATATCCAGGAAAAAACGCACACCTTCAGGAGCAGTTAACTGCCTCCTCCTGTAGCCATGTGTTAACTAACCGTTTTGCCTGGCAGCCAGAAAGGCACAGCCAGCTGTTCGGCTTGTGGGTCGGCTTCTGTGCTCATCTTCTCAGGGGCCCGTCTGTGATCACCCTGCCCCCAGCTCAGAAGCCCTGCACTGACTTTTCTTCTTTTGGTATTCCAATAGGCCACAGGGAAAATGGACGAAAACCAGTTTGTGGCTGTGACAAGCACAAATGCCGCCAAGATCTTCAACCTGTATCCCCGCAAGGGAAGAATATCTGTGGGTTCTGACAGCGACCTGGTGATCTGGGATCCAGATGCGGTGAAGATCGTCTCTGCCAAGAACCACCAGTCGGTAAGACTCGCGCTGGCGGGAGAGGAGCAGAACGGAGAAGGTGTGCACGGAACTCGGTCGGGAGAGACATGTAGATGTGGGGTACCCCCGGCCAACTGGGCCAGGATGGGCCGCAGTGACAAACCCTCCCAATTCTTAGGGATGTAACGCCTCAGCAGGTTATTTCTCCCGGCTGAGTCAGCAGAGGGCCCCTCCCAGCTCGGTCACTCAGACAGGGAGGCACCGTCTCCACACGCGAGTCCGTGATGGCTGAGGCCGGCGACCTGGTCGCGGTCCCTGGAGAACTGGCTTGGAAGTTTTCCTTAGACAAGTGGTACCCATCACTTCCTCTCACGCCGCACCGGCCACAGCCAGTCCTGGGCTTCCCCTCACCCCAGGAGGGCAGGCAGTGCAGCGATCCCCTGTACCTAGAAGGAGAAAGAACAGAGAAAAACTTGAACAGCACTGACACCGTCCTCATGAGGACTTTCACGTGGAGGTAGTAATTAAAGCCCGGTACCTAAGGGAAAGGGCTTAATCCTTGTTAGTAAAAAGAGTTAGTATTTTTAAAGCATTTGCGTTTCAGGCAGTGGAGCGTGCTTTTTTAATTCCCGGAATCTCCGTAATAGTCTTCTACAGGTAGACACTGTTACCATCCCCGTTTTATAGATAAGGAAAGGGAGGTGCAGAGAAATTGAATAATTTATGCAGCAAGTAAATGGTGAAGTTAGGACGCACACTCCACAACTGGAATCCAAGCCGATGTCCTTAACCCTTTACGGTAATGCCTTGCACTTGTTGAATAAATGAAGGTAGTAGAGAGAAATCCCATCTTGGGAGGGGATGGCCTTTGTTTAGACATTGAGTCACATCACATTATTCAGTTCCGGGTCATCCAGCCCACCTACTCACCCACCCCGTATAAGAGTGCCAAACACAGCATCCCCGAGAGTTCCCGAGCTTCTCTTTGAGCACCGCCAGTGACAAAATGTACTTCTGCATGAGGGTCTTACCAAAGACTGATGCTTGTCTATGCTGGCAAGTCTAGTCTCTACTGTCTCCCCCTGGTGGCTTGTGCCCATGAAGAGCTCACAGATGGCATTGTAAGCTTTTCGTGGCTTTCCTGGTGCTTTGGCCATAGTGATGCCAAAGGCAGGGTCCCAAGCACAGGAAAACCACGTACCTCTCCGCCCCATCCTGTGCCCACAACCGTGGCTTTGCCCCTCACCCCCGTCTCTAGGCTGCAGAGTATAACATCTTTGAAGGGCTGGAGCTGCGTGGGGCTCCTCTGGTGGTCATCTGCCAGGGCAAGATCATGCTGGAAGACGGCAACCTGCACGTGACCCAAGGGGCCGGCCGCTTCATCCCCTGCAGCCCTTTCTCGGACTACGTCTACAAGCGTATTAAAGCTCGGAGGAAGGTGAGAACAGCTGGTGGAGCCTGGGGGTGGGGGAAGGGGCTTTGCCTCATTCAGGCATGGGGATGGTACCCAGGAGATCAGGAGGGCTCTGTGTGCTGTAGACCTTCCCAAGGAAATTCACAGCAGTGGCCTCTTCCCAAGGGACAACTGCACAGATGTAAGGTACTATAAACTGGGGGTTTCCAAAGCTTTTTTTGGCCCAAGAAACCTGTTTTTCAAATGACTTTCCTCCACGTTTATAGTACTTTTAATTAAAATAATTTGAAATTATAATAATTGAAAATAATGTTTATATGTATATTTTTAGGTTTTTTTTTATAAAAGTTTATTTATTTTGAGAGAGAGAGAGCATGCATGCACAAGCA
Source organism: Lynx rufus (assembly GCF_022079265.1). Lineage (NCBI taxonomy): Eukaryota > Metazoa > Chordata > Mammalia > Carnivora > Felidae > Lynx > Lynx rufus. The sequence goes on along the minus strand of NW_025814823.1, from coordinate 122,735,474 downwards.
CAGGAGGGGCAGAGAGAGAAAGGGAGTCCTAAGGAGGTTCTGTATTGTCAGCCCAGAGCCCAATGTGGGGCTTGATCCCACGAACCGTCAGATCATGACCTGAGCCAAAACCAAGAGTTGGACACTTAACCGACTGAGCCAACCAGAAGCCCCAATGTTATATAGTTTTAGAAAATAACTCAGGCTTACAGTGAGAATTAGCAGCCCACACCCACCCCTCCTGGTCCCATCTCTTCCATTGTTGCTCTAGAGGCCAAATGTTTGTAACTCTTTTATCTAGTTGTATGGTTCACATAAAAAATTGTGGATGTCCCTGGTTTCATAGACAGGTAGAAAAACAGATATGCAGACACCTATTTCTTCTGTATGTATCTACCTACCTACCTACCTACCTACCCACCTACACTTTACAAACCAATCAGCTCCAGTTGATATAGGGGTGAGGCCCAGAACCCTGTTTTTTTTTCAGCCCCCGCTACTCCCACACCAATCACAAGGTCACCTTCCAGTAAGGTTTGGGCTCCACAGAGCAGGGTTAAATCAGCCTTGGGATGGGGTGGAATTTTAGCCCTGGTTCCAACCTTGTCTGTTGGAAGACACACGGTCATGCGTGCACATGGGATGGGTCAGAAGGAGTCATGATGGTGAGGTTGGGGGCGGAAGGCAGGAGTTTGGGCACACACCACAGTGGCCATTAGAGAGAGGCTCACGGAAATTCCATATGCAAGCACCCCATCCCTCTCCCAGACCCCCCAGTGATCCTGCCGACTGGTCACCCAGCTTCCAGGGGAGGCTTCCAGCCTCCCCACCAGAGGCAGCTACCAGCCCTGTCATTGAGGACCAGCTTCTTCCTGCCGGCCGGAAGTCTCCCTCCCTAAGGTCGACCAGCTCCTTCCGTTCTGCTCCCGGCACGCGCACAGAACGAGGTGCACATCTTTTAGGGCATGTGTGTGTTTCCCAACTCCTCTGTCGTGTAGTCTCAATATCCCTGTAGCCTCCCTGTAGCCACTATTTACTTCATGACCACGTTTTAAATCCCTCCACCGTTCTTACCTCTTTATTAGCGATCGTTTAAAGTTACGTGGGATGGAGTAAAATTCCACACGCCAGGTTTGGCCTGATAGAGAACAGAACGAAACCCAACCTCCCATGTACATCATCTCTTGATTTCCATTAATGAGACTTAGATTCTGCACCCGAAGAAATGTTGGTGGGCTGGAAGCTTTTCAGGGAACACGGAAATAGAGACGGCCCCACCCGAATCGTCAGCACCTGCAAACGTGAAGAGCTTTGCCCCTGGGCCTGCTGTGAACACGGGGCAGGGAAGGCTCTGTGGTAGAGCCCGCCCCTCACTGTTGGGCTCCTCTGGCAGCCAGTGGGAGGACGTGGGTGGAGGCGGTGTGTGTCCCATAGACCGTGAGCCGGCTGGGGGAGGGGAAAGGTGTTGTGTGACCCTTCCCCCCAGCTCCTGGCAGCAGGCCCAGCACAGCACACACCCACGGCTGGTGTTGCTGGCTGGCTGCTCAGTTCCAGGTCGGGTTCACAGCCACAGCCAGAGGCCCGTGGGTCAGACCACAGGATACTCACTTCGAGGTTTGGCACCTCTGCTCTGTGCTAAGGAGCGTGTAGGGGGGGCTCCCACGGGATCTCACATCTACCAGCACTTACGACCTTGTCCCAAACTGCTGCCCTCCCTGCTCCCTCTGCTCTGGTGTGCAGGTGGTCCTTCCGTCCCTAACCTTTCCTCCCACCTGCTTCCTCTGCTGGGAACGCTGCCTTCCACACCGGTCCTCTGCACCTTGCAGCCTTCTCCTTCCCTCAACCCCAGCCCCACAACACAACAGGCTCCTTTGTTCCTTAAGAGTGAGGCTAACCTGGGGTATCTGGGTGGCTCAGTCGGTTAACCGTCCGACCTCAGCTCAGATCATGATCTCACAGTTCGTGGGTTCGAGCCCCGCGTCGGGCTCTGGGCTGACAGCTCAGACCCTGGAGCCTGTTTCAGAGTCTGTGTCTCCCTCTCTCTCTGCCCCTCTCCTTCTTGGGTTTTCCCTCTCTCTTGTCTCTCAAAAATAAATAAACATGAAAAAATACTTTAAAAAAGCAAAGCCTACCTGTTTCAAGAGGTCCCCACTGACCTGTTGCACCGTCACTCTGTCCTCACACCCCTCTTATGTTCCTTCTTTCCTTCAAATAACTCTATTATTTTCTGGCTCCCATTACACACTTAATTCACTCATTTATCTCGGCTACCTGGCACAGACCTTAAATGCTGACAGAATAAAGGGTGACCCGCTTTCTCTGCTGCAGATGGCAGACCTGCACGCCGTCCCGAGGGGCATGTACGACGGGCCAGTGTTTGACCTGACCACCACTCCCAAAGGGGGCACCCCCGCGGGCTCCACCCGGGGCTCTCCCACACGGCCCAACCCGCCCGTGAGGAACCTCCACCAGTCGGGATTCAGCCTGTCGGGTGAGTGGATGGTGCTGGAGGGTGAGCAGGGAGGAAGGAAGGGGACAAGGGAGGAGCAGCCCCTACGAGCTGTCAGGACATCTGTAGGGAGAGGGTGCCTGGAGCAAGCAGGAAGCTTTGCCGAATCAAGAGAGTCCTGCTGAGAAGGCAACGTAAGGCTCAGGGAGATCAAGGGTCAGGTTTAAATGATGACTGGGTCTGCTTAGACATCACACCTGGTGGGGTGGGGGCAAGATGTTTTCCATTATGAATCGAGGGTGATTTTCCACAGGAGACGGTGGGAGCTGTGTATGGAGGTGTTCTGTCTGTTTGCCCGGGGTTAAAGCTCAGATGGCAGTAGATTCTTCTAACCTGGCATATTTATTTATTTATAAAAAATATATTTATTTGTTTTTGGGAGAGTGCAAGTGGGAGAGGGGCAGAGCGGGGGACAGAGGGTCTGAAGTGGGTTCTGCGTTGACAACAGCAACCCTGATGTGGGACTTGAACTCATGAACCGTGAGATCATGACTTGAGCCGATATCAGACGCTTAACCAGCTGAGCTGCTCAGGTGCCCCTAACCTGGTGTCTTTCCTGTCCTCTCCCCTTTCTCGTAATGATGATAGTGCTAGAAGTAGATGCTGTTGATTAAGTACTTACCCTGGGGTAGCCGTACCATTCACCTAGTCTTTAAGAACGGATATTAGCAGAAAATAATTATCTACTTGGTCCATAACCAGTAGTCTTAAAGAGGGGAGAAAAACAAATGGAGATTTGCGTGTCTATGATGAACAATCGAAGGGTGAGGGAAACAAGACGAGAAGGGACAGGGACAGGTAAAGAGGAAACAGGTATCGGGGAAGAGGAGTAAGGAATGGCAGAAGCAGGAGAAAGAGGGTAAAAAAAATCAAGGGGGAGACAGAGACAGGGGAGGGAGGCAAAAGGAAAGGGCTGAAAGTTTGGAGGTGACGTCGCCACAGGTAAGGTTATGTTTGTCACAATATTTGCTGCTAGTGTGGCTGCCATTTTGAATCGCTCCCTGGCTGACGTCATCCTTACAATTTCGGCAGCTTCTCTGTGAAGGACACGAGTACGTGCACATCAGGGTTTCCTTTTGTGCCGAGGCTGCAGGGGCCCCGACCCTCACCAGGCCAAGCTGTGACACCTTGGGCAACTTGCCTCACTTCTCACAGCCTCAGTCACTGCCTCTGTGAAATGGGGATAATAACAGTAGCTTCCTTAAAGGATAGTGGTGAGGACAAAGTCTGGTATCTGAGGATACAAGGACACATTCCTTGTCGCAGCGGATGTAAGCAGTGATTTCTCCTATCTTAAGGAATGCTTTTCTTAAGTATCATTTTTATGATGCTGAGACGGTATCTATAAGAACCTAGCTTTTCCTGGTGGAGACGGGATTCTGGGGACGGTGGATATGAAATGTCTGGAATACTTGACACACCAGAATGGAAGTTTCTTGGGAGACGAGGCCAGGAAGGCACTTGCCAGCTGACACTCCGAAAATTAATCCAGTTTCTCTCTTGTCCACACCCCGCTCTCTCTCCCTTTTCTCTTCCTGGGAATGTCTTGCCCACTGCAGGCACCCAAGTGGATGAGGGGGTCCGCTCCGCCAGCAAGCGCATTGTGGCGCCCCCTGGAGGCCGTTCTAACATCACGTCCCTGAGTTAAGCGACCCCTCCCCACAGAGAGGGGCAGAAGCAAGAAGAGATTTTCTTGAAGCCAAAATGGTACACCGATATTTAAGAAGGAAAGCGAATCCAAACAGTTGTGATCTAAAGAATCAATAAGCCTCAAGCCTTATGTTTCTCCAATGCTACACTCGCTTGCCTAGCTTTACGAATATTGCTTTTGTTTTCTGTTTATGCATAGCCTTGATTTGTTGGACCCTGCCTCCCCCCATTTACATGCATGCAATCAGGCTACTAAGGTAAAAGAGTCTGCTATATAGTGTTGAGAGCGTGTGTAGTGCTGCATCTTATGACAAGGGGACAGGCGAAGCTGGGATGCCAGGAAAATCAACAAAAGGGACGTGGTTATTTGGGGTGAGGGGGTGGGGGGAGGCCAGAGCGAGGCGGAAGGCTCAGAGGGCCTGGGGGAGGGGGTGTCCCGGGGAGGCGGGGGGGGGGGGGCGGGAGGGTGAGCATAAAGGGGCTTGTGTATTGTGTCGATGAAGCACGTTTATTTCCATAGAAGGTGGCCACCCTGGGGCAGCCGTTCCTTCATCACGGTCCCCAGGGTCTGCGAAGAAGGCAGGCAGGCAGGCAGTCTTCAGGTTCCAGCCTTTGTCACATCCCCTCCTAGATTTTATTCCTTTGAACCTTTTATTAAAAACACCAAAACCCAAGCATTACTTTCACTGCTCGATCGTGCCAGTGTGCGGGGTGGGGGGAGCACTTTCCCAGCGTTGCTTTCCAATTCTCTTTGCCCGGCTGGGAAGGAAGAGAGGGGATAGGAGACCACCCTTCTCCTCCTCAGTCCTGCCGGCCTCTTTGGTGCTGTTAAAAGGCAACAGCTGGGAGTGCACATAGGCCCCCGATGCGGGTGGGGGCAGCCAATCTCACGCACCTCCCTGTAAACGTGCTGGAGGTCGCCTCTCCCCTAGGCTGGCGAAACCCAGAAGAGCCACGTGCATCCGGCGTCCCCAGTTAGGACGAGCCGAGGTGGGGCCAGGGAAGGGCTACTCTTGCTGGCGGTGAGTGGCTGCTTCTTTCTGTCTGGGGATCCAGGCACATCTGTGATTGAATAGGATTGTTCATTTGCAAATATATGCACTTAGGTGTTCTCGAAGTTTTGCAACGAACAGGTGATCTCAGTTGAGATGGGAGCCACGGGAGCATTTGGGAAAGCGAGTCTCTTGAGCTGGGGGAGCATATCCTGGGACCGTGGGTCTGCTTTTCAGGTCTGAACCACCTGTCTCCCCTTCCTTTAGCACATCCTCCGGGGGAGCTTTTTGTTTCCGTCTAAAGTCTCCCAGGGTGAGTGGAAGTGACACGCAGTCTTGGGTGATGCGTGGAACCCCGTGTGCGTTTTTCCCCATCCTGCTGCTTCTGCAAATTCAATTTTGGAGCAAGTTCTGTGAGCCAAATGAGTATCTGTGGAACCAAGAGGCCCGTAGGCAGAATAAGTATATTCACCCTGGGATCCGACTTCTGTGCTTGAGGGATTCAGCTCGTAGAACCCGTAACCCTGTGTACTGGGTGCTTTGAAGAAACGAAGAGCAGGCCTCACACACCTGGCCATGATGTCTGATGGCAGGTTTCAATAAGCTGAAGACCAGAGAAAAGGGGACAACATAGGACTAAATATATCCAAGGAAGAGGATCCCCCCCCTTAGCAAGCCAATTATTGTTCTAGTCATGAAAAGGATCATTTCTCCTCCTAACGAGGAATCTTGCTATTTTAAGGCTTTTTCATGGTGCCTTTATTTTAAAGGAAACTTAGGGGGAGCATGTACCTTTTCCTTTAGAACTCAAAGATTTAGGGGCCTTTCGCAGAACTCAGAATGACGGTTTTGCGGGCAGAGGGAGATGGTCAGATCTGAAGCACGTACACTATTATACCGCAGGGGTGGGCTGGGCGGTCTGAGGTGTTGCAGTACCAGCCACAACCACCAGATGGAGGAAAAGACAAACTAGTGGGCTCCTCTTGTGTACCATCTGATACTGTTAAGTTAGCAGTTACTGTTATTTAAGCTGTTCCGTTAGCTACTGTTAACTTAGAGTCCAGCCCCTCCCTCCTTGACCTCTCTATGCCATGAAAATAACTCTTGCATGGCCAAATGGGTCATCTGCCCTGGGACTGCTGAATGAAGCATTCAACCAGAACTTCACATTCTACACAAGCTTTCTGTGCTGTGGAAACAACCACCTCTGATGCCTTCATGATGGGCAACATGATCTGGGGAAGCCTCTCTTTCTCCACTTACTATAAGTAACTTCCTAAGCACAGAGATTCCTAAGAACTTCAAGAAAACTCCCTTTATTTGCATCACTTTGATTTCTTGAACCTTGTCACTTTAGTTAAAATTATGTTCACCTATGTCCTGTTCCATAAGACACATCAAAGAGCTCTCCGTATACAAAGGGTTTAGGAAGAGAACATGATGTGAGTTGCATCCCTCTCAGAGTTCACGCCATCTCATCCAAGAGTGGAGGCCATGCTGGACCTTCTTCTCCTGCCCAAGCTTTCCTTTTTCTGTCTCTTCTCTTAGCCTGGCCCCTCTCTAAAGATGGCCTGCCTTCCCCCAAACTTCTCCCATTGTTCCTCAACCCAGGTGGCCATCATCTGAGTTCTGGGAGGGCCACCATCTTGGGTAGTTGAGAAGGTATTTGTGGAATCGTTAAATCAGCCAACCCGGCAGAAGTATTCTATTTCTATGTTTTCTAAAAATGGCAGTGTTGTTGTCATCACGAAAATGGGTTTTCTTCAAAGACCAGTCACCCTCTGGCCTTTTTCTTCATGCCTACACCCAGAGAGTCATGCTTTGCTGCAAAGGCCTTAATCCTAATCCTGGACTTCTGCTCACCCTGAGAAGCCCTTCCCAACTAGGGTGGATGAGCCCTGACTTTGGTTCTTGCCACAAGCTTCCCAGGCCTTCTCTCCCCTAGAAAACTCCAGCTTGAGTCCCAGATATACCCATGGGCTGTCCTCGGCAGCCAGCATTCATTGTAAAAGTTCCCTCCTTGGAAAATGGTGTGTGGGTGTTCAGTTCTGTGTCTGGTGAAAATGAACAGACCGTAAATCTCCCCGTGATCTGTGGTAGCTGTGAGGCAGCTCTGGGACGTGAAGAGCTGTTTGGTTTGAACCGTGAAGAAAACTGTGTTTTGAGTTTAGCTGAGATTAAAGAAAAAGTTCATCAAGTGACTGTTAATGTACACCTGGTTATTAAAATAACTATGAAATTACAGATGTTGTCCAGTTTTCTTCTGTGTGCGACGGGCCATTTCACTTGCAGTATTAAAATTGCACGGTAAATGGAAATGGTTAACGAGGCGGGCAGATCTGATGAAAACAAGAGGTTTCCTGAGAAAATGTGGGGGGTTTCTGTGTTTTCAGTTGCATTTGAGTTTTCGTTTTGGCTGTAGCGTTTGATGACCGTTATTGAAACTTAGGAGAGTAAAGTTGTGTCTGTGGATCATCAAAGTTCGCATTAATGTAAAAGGCATTGCCATCTGAGATAAAGTCTGGCTGAGTCCAGTACAGATCCTGAAGGGGTTTCTTTCATTTGTTTTTTGGTCACCCCCATAAAGAATTTCTGCTTCTCCCTAAAAGCCTAGACTTGGAGAAGATTCAAACCAAGCATTTCCCAAAGCATATTCTGTCCCATACTGATTCCAGGTTGTCTAAGGAGAGTTGGAAAGGATTATTTACTAAGTGTACTCCTCTGAGAGACTTAAGATCCTGTCATCAAATTCAAGGCTATGAGAAATCTTGTCAGTCTTTGAAAATTTGTCCAATTCAAGATTCTCAAACTTTATTTGACTGCTGAACCCTTCTATATCCTCTTCTAACATCCCAACCAACTTTTTATGCTAAACTCTCTTGGGGAAACACTCCTGTATCAAATTCCACATCGTATGGGATGCTTTTCATTGGAAATGGCAGACTATCGTGTACACAGATTTTTCCTGAAAAGGGTATTTTTTTAAAAAATTTTTTTTTTCAACGTTTATTTATTTTTGGGACAGAGAGAGACAGAGCATGAACGGGGGAGGGGCAGAGAGAGAGGGAGACACAGAATCGGAAACAGGCTCCAGGCTCCGAGCCATCAGCCCAGAGCCTGACGCGGGGCTCGAACTCACGGACCGTGAGATCGTGACCTGGCTGAAGTCGGACGCTTAACCGACTGCGCCACCCAGGCGCCCCAGAAAAGGGTATTTTTTAGAGAGTCCTTTTTTTAAGGTTTTATTTATTTTTGAGAGCGAGTGGACAAGCAGGGGAGGGGCAGAGAGATAGGCGGAGACAGGATCTAAAGTGGGCTCCGCGCTTACAGCAATGAGCCTGATGTGGGGCTGGAACTCACCGTGAGATATGACCTGAGCCAAAGTTGGACACTCAACTGACTGAGCCACCTTGGTGCCCCTTGAAAAGGGTATTTTCAAGTCTGGTGTAATGGGAACTTAAGGGATAGACTTGGGTGGATCCAAGCATAGCTGGGCATAGAACATGGTTTCTTTTCATCTCTTAGTCCAGCTTGCCTTTAGTCCTTCATAGGAAAGCTTCTGTGTGTGGGAACAGAACTGGCCATCAGCACCCCCAGGTTTTCATTTTGCCTGCCTAGTGACTTCAGGAGAAGGAGAGAGGCTCCTTAACTAATCCCAGCCAAAGAGACTGATTATGGTTGGCCTGGCTCGGGACATGTGTTCCCCATGGGACTAGGCATTATGGCCAGGACACTGGGACTGATGGATCCCACCTGGTCATGTGCCCCGCCCCAGAGCTACCTGAACTGTGTGAGCTCTGAATCACACACACACACAAAACAGTTTGTGATACTGGGAGGAGAAGGTTCGGATACCGGTTGGGCAAGAACAGCAGATGACCATGGTACGTTTCCCAAGCCTGCTGGGCCTACGTGATTTGCTCAGCTAGGTGCCTATGTGTGGGTGGGGCAGATGGAGGAGGGGTAAGAGAATGATAATTTCTTATTAATTGGTTCTATGTGTCACGAACCCCTCTTGATTCGGTAGAACAATGCTGTCAGTATAGGAACATAGAGTGACGGTACCTTTTAACGCCAAAGCTTAGAAAACATCAAACGCTACTCTCAGAACATGGTTGTTTCAGTTTGAGGTTCACAGTTTGACCCATAGTCAAAGTCTCAGTTTGAAGCTTACACTCAGGATTGATGAAATACCTCTCCCAGCCCATAACCAAGCAGCAGCTGAGCTCTGCTTAGTGTTAGAGTAGACTCATAGGGCATGGTCAATGCTTAATTGAAGTGAACTCAGGTTGCAGGGTTGGCAGTTTTTTTTGTTTTTTGTTTTTAATGTTAGTGAAATAGACACCATGACTTTTGTACCTCTGTGGGCTAGAGCTGTTTGGGGCTGACCAGGTGCAGAATGAGAACACTGCACAGGAGGAAAAAGGTCCCTCTGGTTTCAAAGAACTCCCTGGAATCTGCTTTGCTACAATCAGACCATCACAAAAGGGACACCAACCAGGAGCAGGAAATGGGGGACGGGAGGCCCAAAGCAGTCTACAGAAATGAAATCACATACTTATGGCTGGCACTCTTCAGGATCAAGAGTTCTAGATCTTGCCCTGTGCGTGGCTGCTGAGAACAAAACAGGACACTTGACATGGTTGGACCACAGGGCACTCAGCATGCAGGAGTTCAGAGCCCACTGACAAGAGCATGGGATTTGCTCAAGGAGAAGGACGAACCCGAGGAACTCGCTGGCCCGCTAGCTGTTAAGCTTCTGGGGGCCTAGGAGGAAGTAGCTTCCGGCCACAAGAATGCAAAGCTGTCTGTGACCCACCCCCCACCCTGTCGCAGGTGTAGAATATCCACCTGCTGTTTCGGTATGTGGAATGGGGCGATGCAAAGATGGAAAGGGTAGTAAGGCAGAGTGCTGACAGAAAAGGTCCTTGGGCGGTGGACAAGGTGAGAGAAAGGCAAAATCTGGAATTCTGGGCTGTGCTCCCTAAGGGGTGAATGCTAACGGGGTCAGGGTTTTAGTTGTTATATATATGAATAAGTCACACTGTGCCGCATTCCACTGTTCTAGAACATCTCTAATACCAGCTCGTCCCTGGTAAAGGATGGTGGGAAACAGAAGTAAGAACAGGTGACTTTGGGCCCCCACAACCCTACCTCTAGGAAAAACAATTACACACACAGCTGAGAAAGAAGGATCCATGGCTCACTGTATACAGAAGACATTTTAATACACAGAGAGGCACATTCACATTATATATACACCACATTCAACAGAAGCAGGTGTTTCCCACCCAAGGGCTGCTTGTTTACAACAGCACAGGTAACTGGAGTTTGGATTTTGAACATCAACGTTTAACGTCAATCAGACACATGGAGCTCCTAAGAAACAGCTATCACAGGTGGACAGTAGGAAACAGGATGCTGTGTGGACAAAGCAGGCACAACGGGATACTGAAACAGACACTGTTTTGCATGCCTTTTCATTCACCTGTTGAATTAAAGCCTCACCATTACGGCATCATCAAAAGCAGAAACACTGGTTCCTGCTACCTGTACTAGCATTATTTATTTGTCCATCCAATCTAGAAAAGCTATGATGATATAAAGCCTAGTCGTTCCTGGTTAGTACTTTCTTCCAATCGGAGGAAGCTTAACTACTAATTAATTAAATTGCTGTAATTAAGTTCGTAGTGCTTTGTACTCCATGATATTCATCCCTGCCCTAGCAATGACCCCAGCCCAAACCAGTGCTGCCATTGACAGATGTTGGCCATTAGCAGAGCATTTAATTCCCATGGAGACAGGGTTGTGGGCCGGGCTCCCCTGCTGCAGAATAAGAGTGCTAGCTAGGAAGCTTCTGGTCTTCAGTACCTGCTCAGACTGGAGCTCCACACAGGTCAGGGCGAAAGCAGTTAGGAGAAAAAGACCGGGAATACCAGTCAAGGGGATGTAAGACTCGGCTTGTTTTCCAAACTTCTAAGCCTTGGTTGTCACGACTCTAGACGAGACATGGTCCACCTGGTTAGGACAGTCCCTTTTGGCCCAAGTTATGGGATCAAGCCAAAGAACCTGATACCAACAAGAAGCAATCACGGTTCAGATCTAGGCATCCTTTTGTTTGGGGGAAACTTTTTGTCTTCCTGTTTAAAATGTGTGGTGGTGGGAGGTGCTTTTATCAGTGTATACAGAAGACATTTTAATGCCTTACAGATGCAATGCTTTTTCATTTCTAACTGGAAACACATTGAGGGTCTGTAACCCGATCGGGCCTGAAAACGCATCTAACTGCTCTGAGGCTGTGCTCTGTAGTTGAGGTGTCCACGGCTGCTGAATGCTCACAGAGGTGCTTTGGGCACGGCAGCAGCACACCGGAAATAAAAACTAGGGGTTCCAAGTACAGAGGGGGCATTGGGCTCCTATCCGGTTATAACTGGTACAGATGTGAAGCGGCATAAATGGTTGGGTCCCTTCCCAGGGGAGAGCCTCCTGATCCCAGTGCCCTGTGGTGTCTCCCGCAGCCTTTCCTCTGGGATGATACATGCACAGGCCCCAACAGGAGGACGAACCAGGTGACCGGAGAGGTACGTCCACAGCACATCAGGGCTTGGGTCAAAACGCGTGAAAGACGGAAGCTGATAAACACGCAAGTGGCCCCTGATATTCCTGGAGTTGCCAGCCTGGAGCAGAACCTGGTCACCTAGTTGGTTTTTTTCATATAAAATTAGAAATGGAGTCAGGGCCAGTGCGTACTTCATAGTGCTTGGAGAAAAAGCAAAACCGCGCAAATAATATGTGGGAAATGCAGGAAAAAAAGAAAAGAAACAGAACAAAAGAGCTGGTTTTAATTCCTAACAAAAATATGGTTGCTCTTAAAGTCGAGAGGCTCTGCCAGAAATTCCGGGCGCATTAGCTCCGTGAGGAGAAAATCCTGAATGCCAAATGAGAATCCAGCACTGGCTTCCTACCCATGTTTAATTGCCCGAGTGCTGCTTCCCTCCTGGCTATCTGGTGTGGCAGGTGCCAGATCTGTTACTTCTGCCTACTCTCTCTGTCTGGTCTTCCCTGTTGCCTCCTCCTGGCGTTTTGGCGAGGCCCTTACTCTCTCTAAGTAAGGACAAGGTCTAGATGATCTGAGTGGCCAAGGCGTCAAACAGCCCCCCACTAAGCCTGTTCACTTGTTGACTTTACCCACTGGCATCTGTCAGGTGCCAGAACGAGGTCCTCTGCAGAGACCTTCTTTGTATCGAGAGAGAGCAGTTGGGTCCTATGCATATCTCACGTAGGCGAATTAAACTCCGTGTTAGGCAAATAAATACATAAAGAAAAAGAGTGAGACATCAATAATTTTGTAAGCAGGCAGTTCCGCCTGCCGTTCTTGGAGTGAGCTGTGCTTCAGTCCATTTCCGTGACGTTAGACCTCTCGGATGTGGGAGCATCCCGCAGTTCTATTATTCCGTCTATAAAGGCATATATGATTGGTTCAACATTTTGGTTCATCTGATATTATTAGCCAAAAATGAGACCAAAAATAAAAGACACAATCATAACAAACCCCAAGATGGCAATTTGTTTCATTGTGGGAGACTCCCTGCACTGGGCTCTGCTAAGAAAAGATACCTACCATGCTGTGGGTAATTTAAGGGATTTTTCAAGTGTAATTTTACTATCTTCCAAACTCACCTTCCATTCTAACTTAGACTATCAACCCTGTGTAAGGGACAGCTTCAATGTACCTCAGGGTGGACAGTGCTGTCAGCATGACAATATTATTTTCTGGTCCTCTCCAGACACAGGTCTCTGATAATCTTAGGAGGACAATTAGCTCCCAAGGAACCTACTAGAAGAAGGTGAGCAGTATGCTAATAACTACCTCACAACAGGCTTACCGGGAAGGGGGAAAAAGCCCTGATTTGAAGCATTTTCCCATTTCCATGATGTAGATAGTCTCAGTATTTACTAATCATCACCAATTTCAACTGCCCACCCTCAAATCACTGTACAGGGCAATGGGAAAGACATGCCCAGTAAGCTCTTGCTAGCTGATGTGAGCTGATAATGGTGTGCGGACTCCAGAGCACAACCAGAAACCCCTCATAAATCTGTTAGTTCTAATCAGTTCCCATCCATTTCTTCCCCATTGAATTCCTTATTCCTATTCAATCAGACGTGGGGATTCTGACCTCTTTATGAAATTGTCTAGCTCCGAAGAGCCTCGCTCACTCAGTCTCCCACCAATGTCCATCTGCCCATTTGTCACAGTGTAGTTAGAATGTGGAAAAATAAATCTACGTCCAAATATTCTTTTTAAAATAAAAATAAAGGCTGTGTAGAATAACAGAATGGTAGCAGTAAAAAGGCAGGACAGAGCTCATCTAGAAAAACCCTCTCATTGAGATGAATAAACCCAAGCTGCGGTTAAGTGACTTGCTCAATGCCACACGGTTGATTAGAGGTGAAACTAGATCCCAGGAGACCCAGGACTCCCTGTATCCTGTTGCCTCCTCCCCAAGGCATTCGTTCACATTTTCTGAGGTGTGTGAGGTGTGGAGAGGTGAGAACTACTGTCAGCAATTCCTGGCGTGGGGATCAGAAGTTCCCGCCCGAGGTGGCAGGACACGTCCAGAGCAGAAGATGTTGAGGATTTCACACGCTGTTATTCTGGCCATTCTCTTCTTGGGGGTATTTGGTTTGTTCCAAGGTTAGATTAGCTGGTCTTTTGTTAAAGTCCCTTTTTACTCTTAAAAGAAAAAAGCAAACAGTGCTTACTGTTGAAATGAAAAAGAAAAGATGTAAGCTTTGAAATGATAGAATTAAGACCAAAAAGTTAGAAAGAGTTGTGAACCAAGGACCTTCCCCTAAATGGAAACCTGATGCTAAGCTAAATTATGCATTGCAATTTTTTAAATCTTATACAGGGGGTAAAAAAGTGTCTGAAGTTTCCAAATTTTCTATTATGGATATGTGTATAATTAGAAAAAATTAGAAATGTTAAAAAAATATGTTAAGGCGTTGCAAGTAAAGTCTGGCTGAAACATGCCATCATTTGCTGGGCTGGTGTTTAACCAGGGGTTACTTACTTTTCTCTGTTGAAAATTATGAACTCCTTCTGGACAGACTCAAGATGCTCTTGAAGAAGGCACATCTTCCAGGTGAACAGATGGGGGTGTGGTAGGGGAAGAGAGATGCAGTTAGCAGACCAACGAGGACCCTCAAACAACCAATAACCTACTGTCTCTTCACCGAATGACTCAAATCTAAGACGCACCAGTGTATCTTCAAAATGAACACAATCTGAAAGTGTGTGGCAGGAGTGAGACCCGAACCAGAGTAATAGGGGAGCAAATAAGGAAGAAACAGCAAAAGGATAAAACATGTCAACTCCATTCTCCACAATGAGCCAGCAAGGAAGCCATGGGTTATGGTTTATGAGCTTGATGTCTTTCAGCCACTTAGCCCATGAAGAAATCATGGCTTCGTAGTGGGTGGGGAAAAGGGTTTACTGAGCTGGTTGCCTAGTCGCCAGTCATCTCCTGGCTCTCTTATGAAAGGTCTGGAGGTTCTACTTGGATTTAATGAATAGCCTGGAAACATCTCTCCACATTGAGTTCTGGTGGAATCATTCCCTCAACAACTGTACTAGAGTTGATTATATCTCAGGTGCAGTGAGCAGAATCTTCTTTGTGAGTCCCAGACAAGCAAAACATTTGCTTTGACTCAGTACTGTCCAGCTTTCAACATCTCTTGATGAGTTTTCCGTCATAATGAGAAAATTTAACCTCAAAACAGTGATAATCATCAGATCCAGGGCACTGTCAGACCCAGATCAAATGTTTCAAAAGTCTGCAGTGAAATACTTCCAAATTACTTCTGATGGAAAAATATTCCCTGAGGGAAAATACTTATTTATTCATTCATTTTTTTTTAATCTGGGAATTAGGAAATTCAAGTCTTCATGTACTGGAGAATTTTGTTTCCTGAGTGAATGTTTAGGTGATAGAAGAGGAAAACAAAAAGGAGAGGAAATTTCGGAGAAGTGGGGAGGGGAGGAAGACAAAGGGAAAGAAGATACTGCTAAACTTACTCTTGTTCTCAAAATGGGGGATTTATAACCCTGAGGGTTTCTACTGTCAGTCATGGGGGAAATGAAACTGTGGGACAAACATAATCTGATACAGCTTCTTGGAAGCAGCTTTACCCCAAGATTTTTATTTAAAAATTTGTATATGTTTATATAAACACATATCTATTATACAGTTTATTCATAGTATTCTTAGAATCATCTTTATTACAGTTTTTCGCTTTTCCCTAGTTGTATTGAGATATAATTGGTATATAGCCCTGTATCATTTTAAGGTGGACAGCATAATGTCTTGATTTTCATATATTGTGAAATGATTACCACAATAAGTTCAGAAAAATCTATCATCACATAGATTGAAAAAAGAAAAAAGAAGAAAATGGTTTTTCCTTGTGATAAGAACTCTTAGGATTTACTGTCTTAACATTTTTCTATAGATCATACAGCAACTTTAGCTACAGTCATCATGTTGTATATTATAACCCTGGTGCTTATTTTTCTTATAACTGTAAGTTTACACCTTTTGACCCCCTTCATCCAATTACCCAAACCCCAGCCCCCTGCTTCTGGTCACTCCAAAGGTGTGTTTTCTATGAGGTTGTTGGTTGGATTGATACCACATACAATCATAGTATTTGTCATTCTGTTTGACTTATTTCACATAGCATAACACCCTCAAGGTCCATCCATGTTGTTGCAAATGGCAAGATTTCTTTCTTCTTAAAGGCTGAATAATATTCTGGTGTGTGTGTGTGTGTGTGTGTGTGTGCGTGTGTGTGTGTGTATGCATACTACATCATCCATTGCTGTTTCTTTATCTTTGCTATTGTAAACAATGCTGCAGTGAACACAGGGGTGTAGATGTCTCTTCAACACAGTATTTTTGTTTCCTTTCAATGTATCTCAGAAGTGGAATTGCTGGATCATATGGTAGTTCTATTTTTAATTTTTTGAGGAAGCTTCATACTGTTTTCCATAGTGGCCGCAACAATTTACATACCCACTAACAATGTATAAGAGTTCCTTTTTCTCCATATCCTTGCCACAACTTGGTATTTCTTGTCTTTTTGGTGTGTGTGGTGACAATTTTTTGTGGTTTTGATTTGCATTTCACTGATTATTTGTAATGTCAAGCACCTTTTTTTGTGTACGTCTTGGCCTTCATATATCTCCTTTGGAAAAATGTCTAGTTAGGTCCTTTGCCCATTTTTGAATTGGATTATTTGGGGGGTTTATTGCTGTTTTTGCTTTTGAGTTGTAGGAGTTTTAACACCTTATCAGATAAATGATTTGCAGATATTTTTTCCCATTTCATAACTTGTCTTTTTATTTTACTGGTAGTACTTCTTTTGTTGTGCAGAGGCTTTTTAGTCTGATGCAATCCTACTTGTTGATTTTCTATTTTGTTGTGAGTGCTTAAGGTGTTATATCCAAAAACTCATTGTCAAGGCCCATGTCAAGCAGCTTTCGTCCTACTTTTTCTTCCAGGAGTTTTATAGTTTCTGGTCTTAAAGTCTTTAATCCATTTTGAGTTAATCTCGGGGAGTTAATTTTTATAAGATCTAGGGGTCTAGTTTCATATTTTTTACATGTGTATGTCCAGTTTTCCCAGCACCATTTATTGAAGAGACTGTCTTTTGTCCACTGAATATTTTTGGCTCCCTTGTCAAGCATTAGTTGTATGTATTTGTATGGGTATATTTCTGGGCCCTTGATTCTATTCCATTGGTCTATGTGTATGTACCATACTGTTTTGATTACTACAGCTTTGTAGTATAGCTTGAAACAAGGAAATATGATGCTTCCTGCTTTGTTCTTCTTTCTCAAGATTGCTTTGCCTATTTGGGATCTTTGGTGGTGCCATATAGATAGGATTTTTTTTTCTACTTCTGTACAAATCCCATTGGAATTTTGATAGCAATTGCATTGAATCTTTAGATGGCTTTGGCTGGTATGGACATTTAATAATGCTAATTCTTCCATTCCATGAACACAGGATTCCTTTCCATTTATTTGTGTTGTCTTTAATTTCTTTCATCAGTGTCTTATGGTTTTCAGTGTAAACATCTTTCACCTCCTTGGTTAAATTCATTCTTAAGTATTTTATTGCTTGTTGATGCTGAAGTAAATGGGATTGACTTTTTTTCAGATAATTCACCGTTAGGGTATAGAAATGCTACTGTGTGTTAATTTTGTATCCTGCGATTTTACTGAATTTATTGATTAGATCTAACAGTTTCTTGGTGAAGTCTTTACAATTTTCTGTATATAAAATCACGTCATCTGCAAATAGGCAATTTTACTTCTTCCTTTCCAATTTTGATGGCTTTTACACCTTTTTGTTGCTTGATTGCTCTGGCTAGCACTTCTGTGCTATGCTGAATAGGAGTGATGAGAGTGGGCACCCATGACTTGTTCCTGATCTTAGAAGAAAAGCTTTCAATATCTCACCACTGAGTCTGATGTTAGCTGTGGCCTAGTCATTTATGGCTGTATTAAGTTGAGATATGTTCCCTTGATACCTAATTTGCTATGAGTTTTTATCACGGACAGATGTAGAATTTTGTCAAATCCTTTTTCTGTGTCTCTTGAGATGACGTGATTTTTCCTCTTTCAATTCAGTGTGATATCTCACATTTATTGATTTGCATATATTGAACCATCTATGCGTCCTAAGGATATATTCCACTTGACCATGGTGAATGATCCTTTTAATGTATTTCTGAATTTAGTTTGCTTGTGTTTTATTGAGGAATTTTGTGTTTGTATTCATCAGGGATATTGTCCTGGAGTTTCCTTTTCTTTTAGTGTCTTTTTCTGGCTTTGGTATCAGGGTAATGCTAGTGTTATAAAATTGGATTAGGGGTGTCCCCTCCTCTTTGGTTTTTTGGAAGAATTTGAGAAGAATTGGTGTTTATTCTTCTTTAAATGTTTAGTAAAATTAACACCTGAAAGTATCTGTCCTGGGCTTTTCTTTGGTGGAAGAGCTTTGATTACTGATTCATTTTCTTTACTAATAATTGGTCTGTTCAGATCTTTAATTTCTTTCTGATTCAGAATTTGCAGGTTGTATGTTACTAAGAGTTTTCCTTAGTAAAAAAAAACAAAACAAACATTTCTTTAGGTTGTCCAGTTTGTTTGTGTATAGTTGTTCATAGTGGCTTTCTATGCTCCTTAGCATTTCTGTGCTATCAGTTGTAATGTCTCCTCTTTCATTTATATTTTATTGATTTGGGTCCTTTCTCTTTTTTCCTTGGCTAGTTTAGCTTGTTTTTTTTAGGTTAGATTTTTTTTTTCTTTGAGTATAGTTGACCAAATTTTTTTTTTTAGTATCAAAGTATTACATAAAATATAAATACATAGGCATACATAAATTATTACATAATATTTACACATATGTTATATATGTATAAAACATATACAATATTTTATATATGTTTATATATACATATATATTAACAAAATATATATATAAACATGCATAAAATATAAAATACATGTAAATATTATGTAATAATATATTTCTATATTTCTATATAATATATAAACACATATAAAGATATATGCATATATGAACATATAAAATGATACAAAAATATAACATTAAAAAACTTTGAAATATTAACATTTAAAAATATTTTAATATTAAAAATCAAGACCGTAATCAACTAAAATGCAGAAATGCATGTGAATTTTTTTTCTCTATCACATAAGTCTATTTAACTTAAAGATATAATAAGACAGATACTCAGAGGGGAGTTTGTGATACGGCAGTGCAGACCCCAACAGTCCCACCCCTGGCCCTTGAAGGGTTCACATTTAACGTGTTCTCTTTCCTCTGCTTTAGGTGAAAAAGTTTAAGATGTGCAGTGACATGGACAATTCAACAACAGTAGCCAAAAGGGGAAAATGAGGGGAAGGAGCAGGAGGTGAACAGACTGGGGGGATGAATGTTTGTCTTAAGTGGCTGAGAAGGAAAGGTTGGTTAAAGCTCTTAGAACTTACTTCTCAGGGATGAGCAGAACAAACTGCGAGCAGACCAGGATGCAAGGAGGGGGCACCAAAAAAAATCTGAGGGGTTTGGAGCACGTGGAAATCAGATGGTAAAAGAGGACTTAAGTCATTTGCCTCAATAGCAGACCACCTACACAGTATGTCTACCTTTTTGGTTCTATGCTTTATAGAATTATACTTCTATACTTTAAAGCTGTTGATGAGCAGAGAGGGATAAAATAGGGAACATTCTGGAAGCAAAGAAGCAGAGGCATCTGACATGAAGAAAAGTATGAACATGGGAAAGAAAGAAGTTAGGAGTCAGGATGTAGAATGGAAAAGTAAAACATAATAACAAATCATTACATGCACTAATTGACTCAGAAGAAGTCTATGAAATGGGTGTAACAACATCAACTCCATTTTATCAATGAGAAAACAGGAGGAAAGGGAAAAATTTAACGCTTTTACTTTATTTAATCATATCCTGGATTCTATACCACTGGATCTCAACCTTAGAACTTTTTAACTCAACCTGAAGAACTTCTTAAAATACTGATGCCCAAGCCACACTCCCAGATTCAAATGTAACCGATCTTGGGTGGGATCCAGACACCAGTATCCTAAAAGAAGTTTCCCCAAATGGGTTATATGTGATGCTAAGGTTGAGAAACACTGATATAGCGGGGGCCTAGAAGTCCAAGGGATCATATGGTAAGCTTTTGGCATTATTAAATCTACAACTTAACCCAGTTAGTGGGTACTATGCCTTACTAACATTATCTTACTTCCTTCTCAGATCAATTACAAGGTGTCCTGTTACTATTCCTATTTTTTATCCATATAATAAAGGCATCAATGCTTACAAAGATTACACAAGTTAATGTTAAATCATAACTCCAAAAAAACCACATAGCTGTTTACTCAGTAACCACTACAGCCACTGCCTCATCTGGACATGACAGGAGGTATTCACAAAAGATGACAGCTCTCACTGAAAGAAGGGATGTGTACCCTCTAACAGATTTCAAACACTCTATTGAAGATCAACAATACCCCTGCCCCTCTACTAGTTGTATTAGCATTGAGTATTCAACATGTTGAAACCATCATTACAGATAGTTACACATTCCATCTTTTAACAAGATAACTCTACCCCTTTATTATCCTCATTACAAGTTTAGAACATTTCAAGGCTGCTGCTTTTCTGCTCAGTACTAAGACAATTCTACTTCTTAGTCTAGAAACACAAAGACCCTCCCAGCAGTCCGTGAAAGAAGTCTACAAAAGAAGAAAATGTTCCCTCTTCCTTAGAGCCACAGATAAGAGGTCTTCATCATTAAGGCAAAACAAAAACAAACAAAAACAACACAAAAAACATATTCTAGCAGATATTTCTAAAAAAGTCTCTTGTAAGATTTTTGGACATAAGAGGTTGGTAGTAAGCCCTGTGAAAATAAATCCTACCCTCTAGCATGTCTTGATGCTGAGTGGATCTCTTACTGAATAACACGTTGGCCTGGTGATAGTATTTACATTTATATCACTTTCCCCTAAGACATAAATATCTGCATAGATTACCTTTACAAGTTCAGAAGGCATCTGAGGCACGACTCCCTTCACCTCTTTTCCCACATGAAAAAGTTAAAAAACAAAAGCAAAACAAGTCTACTAGAGTTATACTTATTTTTGTGGGTATATACATAAATATATATTTATATTTATACAGTTATTCATTTAGATATGTGTATTTATATATCAAGTATTATATATTATTGTATAAATATAAAATATATATAAAATCAAATATATTAAAAAAATTACAATGTTTTATTTTCCTATACACAAAATACGCAATGTAGGGCTCTTCCCCTTAATAAAGGTTTTTAGGATATATATATATATCCAGAGGATATATATATAATGAAAATTATCTCTCTCTCTTTCCCTAGCATCTCTTAAAATAATTTAACCAAAACAAACAGACCAGATAAAACAACAGGTTAACAGGTTTGCAGGATATTTAAAGTACATCTTTAAATGGAAATGATGGCTCCATTAATAAAATTAGTTGGGCTAAAAATTATGTTAAAGATTTCCATTTTGATGAAATGCAAATAAGAAAATGGATGGAATGAGGAGAAGATAAGCTGATGGTTTTGTCGTGAACCTTTTTTCCCCAACTGGGAAGCAGGATTTAAAGACTGAGTGAGTAGTAGGAGACCATGAATTATCACTAAAAAGATCACAGCTGAATTCCTGACCTCTTTTCCATGCTTGTGGCTTGAGTAGGGTTTTCTTGTCAATACACCTGAGTCTTTTCTAATATGGTGCCTAAGCAGTGATGAATCAGCTCCTAGAGCAGTACAGTGAGTTTGAGCTACAGTGGGACAGAAATGGAGACTGGAGGGGATACAGGTAAGCATTGATGTTGCTGTGGTAGGCATTCTTGTGAGATTTGGTTGGAGGAATACGATGCCTTGGGATATGTCTCTGGATGAGATTGAAGGGGCAGAGGGTGAGCAAACAGCACAGGCCTCTTGAACACAGCATGGGTATTTCCTACCAATGGCAACCATCTGTCATTTCATTTCTTTTAAAATAATGAAGGCATATCTATACTCTCAGGATATACCAGTTCTGAAATGCCCTTATCCTTTGTTTTCTGCTTGGCTACCCCTATTCAACCTAGAGGAACCAGATCAAATGCTTCCTCTTCTGGAAAGCCTTTCCTGGACCCTCATTTAGGATCCCTAAATAATTCCAGAGCACTTCGTACATCTAAGGGTAGCAATGACTAGCAAGACAGAGACATTTCCTGACATAGCAGACACTATAATCATGTATTGAATGAATGAATGAATGAATGAATGAATGAATAAAGGAACATGGTAATACTGTAATGAGTGGCTAAGATTGATCCTCACATTTTTAAAAACTTGATGTCAAAGAGTAGAGATAGACTACTCTTTTGAAATTCACGATCCTTCTGATTCTTCTTTGGGAGAATACTAACCTTTATTTTGAAGCAAAATAATTTTTATTTTTAAACATAGGGTACAAGATTAGGAGGAACTAAAACAAAAAATTAGAGTAGGCAGTGCCAAGCTCCCATCAACAGAAACATAAAAAACAAGCAGAAACTGTCAGAGCTAACTTTGTCAGAATTTTGGAATGCAATCAAAGGTTTTTTAACCAAGGAAACACTAAATCAAGAAAAAACGCAACTTAAAAAATGCTCCTGGTGTTCAAGGGAATCTCTGTCAAAATATTAGCTAAACACAAGCTAACATAACAGGAACTGCAGGGATGACACATGACAAGGAATACAGTGTTTGCAAAAGTAGTTTGTAAAAGTTACTTAAAAAGGGACAAGTATAGCCTTCAACAATCGTAAAACAGCAAGCCCTATGGAAGGAGAGAATACTGCCTTACGATATTCAAATGTCAAGTGTTTGACAATGAAACCACAAGGCATGCAAAGAAACAGGAAAGTAGGGTCAATTCAGAAGAACACAATCAATTGACGGAAATCATCCCTGAGGAAGCCCAAACAGTGGGTATACTAGACAGAGACTTTAAAACAACTATCTTTCTTTTTTTTAACTTTGTTTATATATTTTGAGAGAGAGACAGCAAGCGAGCACAGGGGAGGGGCAGAGAGAATGGGAGAGAGAATCCCAAGCAGGCTCCATGCTGTCAGTGCAGAGCCCAAGGTGGGGCTCCATCCCATGATCCTGGGGTCATTACCTGAGCTGAAATCAAGAGTCAGATGCTCAACTGACTGAGCCACCCAGGCACCCTGAAAACAACTGTCTTAAATATGCTCAAAGAGTTAAAAGAAATCATGGGAGGAAACCATATGTTAGGCCACAAAACATTCTCAATAAATTTTAAAAGATTAAAATCTTACAAGTTATCT
The DNA here is from genome assembly GCF_022079265.1 of Lynx rufus. Taxonomy (NCBI): domain Eukaryota; kingdom Metazoa; phylum Chordata; class Mammalia; order Carnivora; family Felidae; genus Lynx; species Lynx rufus. The sequence goes on along the minus strand of NW_025814823.1, from coordinate 122,712,351 downwards.
TCTCTGACTACAACAAAATGAAGGTAGAAATCAACAACAGAAGTAAAACTGGAAAATTCACAAATATGTGGAAATTAAATACCACATTCTTAAACAACAATTGTGTCAAAAATGATCACAAGAAGTAGAAAATACTCCAAGATAAATAAATAAAAACAAACAAACCCAAGATATTAGAACTTAGGGAATGCATTGAAGATAATGCTCAGAGGGTGTTTTATAGATGTAAATGTCTACATTAGAGAAGAAGAAATATCCCACATCAGTAACCTAACTTCATACTCTTATGAATTAGAAAAAGAAAAGCAAAATAAACCCAAATCTGGCAGAATGAAATAATAAAGATGAGAGCAAAGACAAATGAAATAGAGAATAAACATAATGGCATCAAAAGTAATTTCTTTGAAAAGATTAACAAGATTGGCAAATGTTTAGCCATACATAAAAAAGATGCAAATAACTGAGCTCTAGAAGAACACAAATTACCTACCTTGACTTCAGAAAAAATAAAATATCTCACAGACCTGTAACAAGTAAATGGTAACTACAAGTAAGAATCCGAAATGCAAACTTTCTAACAAACAAAAGCCCAGAACCTGATGTCTTCAGCAGTAAATTCTACTGAATGTTTAAAGAAGAAATAACACCAATCTTTCTCAAACTCTTCTGAAAAGACAGAAGAGGGAACACTAACTCATTCTATGAGCCCAGCTTTACCCCAATAGCAAAACAGCTAAAGACATCAAAAGTAAATTATAGGACAATTTTCATTATGAATATAGATGCAAGAATCTTCAACAATATACTAGCAATTGGAATCCAACAGCATATTGAAAGATTATACACGATGAGCAAGTGGGATTTATCCCAGGAGTGTGAGAATGGTTCACCATAAGACAACCAGCCAACATAACACATCACATTAATAGAACTAGGAAAAGACAAATGCACAAGATTATCTCATTTGACCCAGAAGAGGCATTTGACAAAATCCGAAGCCCTTCAAGAGAAAAACATTAAAAAACTAGGAGTTGAAGTATACTTCTTCAACAAGCTAAACGACATTTACAAAAAACTCACAGCTAACACAATTCTCAATGGTAAAAGATGAAAGTATTTCCCACTAAGATCAGAAAAAAGACAAAGATGCCTGCTCTTACCATTGCTATTCAATAATGTCCTAGAATTTCTAGCCAGAGCAGTTAGGAAAGAAAAGGAAAGAAGGCATCCAAACTGCAAAGGCAGGAGTAAAGCTATCCTTATTTGCAGATGACATGGTCTTAGAGGGAGGAAGTCCCATAGAACCCACAAGGAAACTGTAAAGCTGATAAATGAATTCAGTAAAATTGCAGTAAACAAATCAACACAGAATAATTGGCTGTGTTTCTATACACCGGTAATTAACAATCCAAAAAGGAAGTTAATAATTCAATTTCCATAGTGTTCAAAAGAATAAAATACTTCGGAATAAGTATAACCAAGGTGAAAACTTTGTACTCTCAAAAGTACAAAACATTGCTGAAAGAAATTAAAGAAAAAACAAATGGGGTTTAGGTAACAAAAACTTATGGAAATAAATAGTGGTGGTGGCTGTACAACATCACGGATGTACTTAATGCCACTGAATCGTACACTTAAAAATGGTTAAAGTGGGAAATTTGATGTTATACATATTTTACCCCAATAAAAATTTAAAAACAAAACAAAATGAAGGGGCGCCTGGGTGGCTCAGTCTGTTAAGGACCTAACTCTTGATTTTAGGTGAGGTCACGATCTCAAGGTTTGTGACTTCAAGCCCTGTGTTGGGCTCTGTGCAGACCACGCAGAGCCTGCTTGGGATTCTCTCTCCCCCTCTCTCTGCCCCTCCCCAGATCGCACTCCCTCTTTCTCTCTCTCAAAATAAATAAACGTTAAAACAAAACAAAAAGACCAAGAGGATGTACACTTCTCTGATTAGAGATGGAAGGGCCTGTTTTTGTTATAGGCAAAGCCACTTCTTGGTAAATGATTTTGAGGTTGATGTGAAGCCTGGAAGAAAGAGGAAACAGTTTCCTTCTTTTGCATGGTTTTAGAAAATGCTAAGCTCTGTACTGTGGGTAAGTGGCTTATAGCCTTTCCCATCAGGACAGAGGCTTCCAGGGGCTGGGTGTGGGGAAGAACTAGGATAAGAGGTGGCTCCGGGAAGAATATCTGGTGGGGTAGCATGACCTTGTAACTCTAAGAACAGCAGTGCCTAATTTTCACTGTCCAGTTATAAAGTTTTCTTTCCTTCCAGTATCCCGATGCTCTTATTTATTGAATCTATACTGTATTAATACTCTTTTAAGGCATTACCATGAAGACACTGGTGGGTAAGACCGGGTCTTCTCCCACAAGAAGAATTCATTTTAGTGGGATAGAAAAAGAAACACAAACACATAAATACTTATAAATTACGTTAATGTCATGAAGTGATTAGAAATAGGGGCTGAGAAAGAGAGCAGTTGTGAACGACCTTATCTTCAGAAACCTCCTATGTAAAGAGCTGAGAGTAGAGCATTGAAGGAAAAGGGAAGAGCAAGGGTCCTAAAGAAGGACAAAACCAGTAGTTATTGAGGGTCAGATACCTATAGGATCTTTGTGGTTAGAGGGTTTTGAGCGAAGACAAGAATGACATAGTACAAGGATGGATGGAAAGGTAGACATACCGGGTAGAACATGTGAGGCACGGTCAAAGGTTATTCACAAACTGCTGCCATCACTGAAACTTTAGAATACTTGTAATAGATATGTTCTCTTGGTCTTGGCTACATTTGGCGGCCTGTTCACAGAGAAGCCTGTATAGGCAAGCTCTACAGGTGCATAGGCAGGAGCAAGTCTGGAGAAGCTAGTTGGTTATGATGTGAAGAACAGATCATTAGGAGGAAGGTGTGGCGAAGCAACAAGTAAGATGAATCTGTGACAGAGCTGAACATTCCTTGGAGGGCTGCAGAAAATATTTACAGGTGGGCATTTGGCAAGAGGCCCATTCTGTGAACAGAAAGGATGTGGACTTTGGTAGATTGGCTGTTACAGGATATAGTGGCCCTGGAGGACTGGAGACATTAAGGACATTGAGAATATTTATTTGTTTGCAGAGCTACCTTCGAGGACAGGGATGTCATTGAATGCAGGGATTCTGTCTCATTCATATAATCTTCAGTGCAGTGGGCCTGGTAGATAATATATACTCAACAAAAGCAGCCTAAATGAATGGATGGATGAAAGGATGGATGACCATTAGCTGAGTGGTGGGTAGGCAGGGGGAAGAATGGATGGGTATATGGATAGATGGATGACCATTAGATGCAAAGGGAATGTTTACTACTTCACCATCATTATAATACACAGAACCACATGTGAGTCTCAAATTCTCCTGAGTCCCTGCAAGTGACTGCATTGAAATCTGAGCTCCAACTAGCAGAGAATAATATAGTCACAAAACAATTTTAACACAGCCTGAAATCCAGCCATAGCCTCCATAAGAATTCAATTTTTTCTGTGAATAGACACTCTTCACTTCTGCTTGGCCGGATATAATGAAATTTTGCTTGTGGCAAAGAACAGGTACCACCTCTAAGGTTGGAGGGGGGCCCCAAACAGTCACATGTGTACTTTAGAACCAGCCCCTTGCCTGTAATTTTAGGAGGAGTCACCTCATTGAGGCTTGGCCAATTGGAGGCTCCCCTAGGAAATTATAAAATTTGAAATGAGAGTTTGAAGAGGTCAATGACCGAATACAGTTAATGACAGAGCTAGAGAATCTGCAGTGAAACATTGCTGCTTGGCTTGGGTCCCACAGCTGCCCCTGCCTGCCATTTCAGAAGGCCCAGGGCTCAGTGACTCTGTGCATTCACAAAGCAGAAACGGGGCATGTTGAGGGGACCTCCCACCAGAAGCTCTCCCACAAACCATGGCCATCAGGAAGAGTCCCATGACTCTGAGTCTGGCGGGGACCTGCTTACCTGAGAGGATTCACATTTCCTCATCTCCTTCTCCTTCTTTGCCAGGCGCTTCTTTTTCTTGTGAAGAGGTTTGGACTCCAAAATCATTTCTTCAAGTTCAAAGGTGGGGTCGCAATTCAGCCTGCCTTTCTGCAAGAAAGACAAGTTGGCTCACTCCTTTGATTCCGTATCATTCTACAAATACACCAGGACAAATGGCAAGAATAACACCTAGTTTTGATGGAGCCATCCAAGAATAAGGAGCTGTGATTCCTCCTTGGTTTCAGATAATTTATTGCCAGCATTGTTTTTCATACTCTTTTTTGATTTTCTATTTTGTATATTTTCTAAACTCCCCGTGAGCCCTCAGTGAGTGAGAAAGGAGATCAAATAATAGTTATCTTCCTAAAGTTTGAGCTTGTAAATTAGGTTTCTCAAAGTGTGTTCTAATGATCACATAGATCAGAATCACCTGAGTTGTTTGCCCAACTTCTCATTTCCCCAGCCAGACCTCCAGAGTCAGCGTTTCTGAACATGAGGCTGAGGAAAGTACATTTTTAACAACCTCCCCAGGTGATTCAGATTGACAATAAAGTCAGAGAATCATATGTAGAACCCCTCCTGAGGCAGCATCAATGGCTAATTGCTGTGGTGTGGCGTGCAGGAGGAAGAATGGAAGCAACAGGAGATGGGTCTAGAGCTCCATGGTGTCATACGTCCATCAGCCAAGGTACACCTGCCCCTACCAGATTCTGCAACGTGGCCAAGTGAGATCTAGACCTACCCTCTTGTTCCATGAGGTAGCAACTCCTTGCCCCAAAACTCCACCACACTGCCCACTCGTGTCGCCCACCCTGCACCTTCACCCGACCCACCCATCCATGCCTCTATTTGCACATGAAAGATCACACCCCCACAAGCCCACAGCTTGCGCCTCCCTTGGGCTGAACAGAAAACTCTGAACTGTCTCAACTGTCCCCTTTAGGAGTTCATTATCCTGCTGATCTACCTGATACTGAATGTGTAGAATTAGACTAGAAGAGGGAAGCTAGAGGCCTCATGTGGGCCCTGTGGCCGAAGCTTCTGGACTCCAGCTTTACCAGCAGTCTGCAGAAGGCCACAGATGTCCCTCAGCCAGGTAGTCATCCAGTGGGAATTATTTCCCTTTGGCTATTAGTGCTTACAAGTATGGCTCTGTGGCAGAGAACCACCTAAGGAAGAGGGGTGAATGGTAAAAATAAATCCAACATTTTCAATGCTGTGACTCACAGAACTCCATGGACACAAATTTCTATATCTTTGAAATCAGAGAAAACACTGTTTCCTCAACGAGAAAATTCCTGGGAATGACTATTTGGAGGACTAGAGCTTCCTTCCAGTAGAAGCATGCCACAAAAAATGGTTAGGAGCTGGGACTCCAGACACAGATAGACCTGGGTTAGAATCCCACTTGGCCACTTGCTAGCCACATGAACTTTGGTGGCCCATTTACCATCTTCTCATCTGTAAGACAGGAGTGGGGCTGTCTTCAGACACCGGTGAGGTTATCTAATGAGACTCTGTGTGTAACTGAATGAGAGTTGTGATGGGTTGGTTAGGATTGACTCACATTAGGAATAAAACCTGGAATAAGCCTCTTCTGCAAAACTGCATCCCAGTTCATGTCATTCATATATGGGAAGTTCTGAACGTCAGACAAGTGAGAGAATCGTTGGTCTGGATTCAGCTCAAGTAGCTGCCAACGGAATACAAATATCAAGATCATCATGAAAGTCAAAGTGGGGCAAAAAATCATACAAATTCCTTCTTAAAAAGGTTTCAGGTGTAGAACTGAAGGAAACAAGGCAGCGTCCCCCTTCCTTCACCCTATAAACAAATAGTATAGGTAATACATACATAAATAATGCGATAATGCATGAATAGAATAAGCTATAAGTTGGTTTTTGCAGTGTGATGAGTGAAAATAGACTGTCCTACTGAGTCAATCATACCTTTGATTCCTGACTCCCCTACTTTATTTATTAAAAAAAATGTTTTTACATTGATTTATTTTTGAGAAACAGAGACAAAGCATGAGCAGGGGAGGGGCAGAGAGAGAGGGAGACACAGAATCTGAAGCAGGCTCCAAGCTGTCAGCACAGAGCCCGACGTGGGGCTCGAACCCACAAACTGTGAGATCATGACCTGAGCCCAAGTCGGGAGCTCAACCGACTGAGCCACCCAGGTGCCCCTGACTCCCCTACTTTATTAACTATGGTCAAGTTTGTCCTCTCAATCTTCATTTAGTATATATTGAAGGGGATAATTGTCTATTTCATAAGGTTGTAGCTAGGATTAAATGAGTCATGTACACAAAGTACCTAAGAGAAGGTCTGTTCTTATTAGGTGGTGAATGCTCATGCATTTCTATAAATGAAATTCATTTCCTACTAAAAGTTTTAGCTGTTCATATTGCTAATTCGTCATCAAACAATTAATAATTATTAATAATTAGTAGCAATTATTCTTGCTATTAATATTATAGCAACTGCTAATATTAATAATTAATAAAAATATACTGGGTGTGACAAAGATGCAACCAAGGTTACTGTTTACAATTTTGGGTTTCACTAACAGGGATTAAAGATTTTCCCCTCACATAACCACTTAGAGCCAGTATCACATCAGTCCTGTGGCCCAAATGGGAAACGTCAGTTCTCCTTGAGAACATTCCTGGAGACTATAGCTGTGGATCATCAGGGTGTAATTGTGGGGTGAGGAGGGCTCTCTTGGAACTGAGGAAAATCTGATTATGGAAAATGCCCCCACTATTCTTGACATTATCAATATCCCTATTCCAAAACAGGGAAGTTGACCCCAAAGACAAGAAGTACAAGTATGAATCTTCAGCCCTCAAAGCTCTTGTCCTTAACTGGCCATGACTTGTGTAATTTTCCCTCTTTGAAGAAAACCAAGTGCATCCTCTGGGGCTCCTCATTCTTTGTTCCATATAATCATTCAATACATATGACTTAGCTGCTGCTACAATTGCTACTAATCTTTTCCATGAACATGGAAAATCTGACGGACACTACGGACCTCATATATTCAAGTACCAGATTTTCCCACCTGTCAGATTCTGTGCTAGATGCCGAGGATAGCATGGTGAAGAAGCCTGACATGCTGCCTCCTCATGTGGCTTAGAGGACAATAATCATTAACCCAAGAATCACACACATGCAATGCATAGTTTCAAATTAAAAACAATGATATGAAGGAAAGACATTGCTATGTGAGCTTATAACAGAGGAAAGCTGCTTGAGGAAGTGATATTTAAGCTGAAGTCTAAAGCTGTGCTTCTCAAACTGTATAGAAGGGCCAATTATTTCTGTTTGTTTTAATTTCTAATCCAGTGAGATCCATACATGGTCTTACTGTGCATGGCTAATATGCAGAGTTACACCATGCACAACTTGTGACTTGTGTTACACCCTGTTCGAGATGAGTCCACTGACCATGTACTCAGAGGCATCAGCAGTATCAAACTGATACAGCAGTCTCTAAAGGCTTCTCTCAATTTCTGGACTTCCTGTGGACCAGTAGGAAGCAATGCATGAGCTTGAACCAGTCAATGAATCCCAGTGAGTAGCACTGATTTTTATAAAGGAGGGAGCTGGTAGTGCTGGGGATGGGAGCACTGTTCCAGGCAGAGGGACTAGCAAATGCAAAGGTCTGGTGGTGAGAAATTGACAGATGCTGGTGAGGAGGGGGAGGAAAAGGAGAAGAGAAAAAGAAGGCTGAAGCAGTTTATGTGTAGTCAAAAGGGGAATAAAAGTCCAAAATAAGGCTTGAGTGGCTTAAAGGCTTTAGAACCTTTATAGCATACCAACGATTCTGATCGTTTTTCTGAGAACAATGAGAAGACAATTAATTTTGCTTTGAACAGATCGTTATGGGGCAGGGGGGAGAACAGACTGGAGTGTGCAAAAGTGTACAGGACAAACCAGTTATAAGGCAGGACGTGATGGCAGTAGGACTGGGGGGATAGCAGTAGAGATAAAGAGAAGTGACAGATTCAAGAGATATTTACAAAATCAGATTACAGAACTTAGCGATGAATTGGAAACGGGGGAGATGAGATAGACCATTTCTCGTTTCTGGCTTCCATAACTGGATGGATGCAGAGGCCAGTCACCGAGAAAGGGAACATCACACAAAGTCCAGGAGACAGAGGTCAGGGACTTCATCTTGGACATAGTTGAGTTTGAGATGGCTGAGCAAGAGGACACCTGTGTTGCCTTCATGAAACCATGTGTTTGAAAGCTGTTGGGTGCAAAGCCCACTCTAGAAATGTACATTGTCATGACCGCCTCCAGTATTGCAGACTAACTTCCCTCCAACCAGAAAGAATGCTTCTTTTTACCACTTCCTTTTGTCATGCTGTCCTCCTTCTTACCTTCTTAAGTAGTGACACCATTTCCTGTGACCAGGCAGAAGGGTAAGTCACAATAGCCGTCTCAAACATGTGCGCGATTTCCTTGCTGGACGCACCGGAGCGAATATGGTATGGTCTCTTGGGGGAGAGAAGCAGTAAGAGTCTTCATTTTTATAGGGAAAGAAAAAAATGTTGCTTTGCAAATGTTTCTGAGCTAAATTTTCAAGGACTAAAATCTCAGTATCATTTTCTAATCCCTTCCAGCTGATTGTTGTTTTCATATGCAAATGTGATCTGTTGCCAGCTCTCTTAAAAAAAAAAAGACACCAGAAATCTATAGTTTCTTGTGAAATCTCAGAATTTTTAGAAGTAGCTAAGTCCATTGGGCCAAATGAAACATTTCTGTACGCTAAATCCACCTCTGAGATACCAATTTGGGACTGTTTTGTAAGGTAACTTATACAAGTATTTACATACAACATGGGAAAAGTGTTCAGTAAATGGAACTTAAAAAAAATTGTCCCTTACATGTTGATTATAAGGAGATCCAGCATTTTACTCTGCATCTCCTTGCACTTGTTTGAATCAATAATAAGTTCAAGATAGAATGTTACCCACAGAGCTTCATCCTCCGTCCATAGTGCTATAAGTTGCTAGTTCCAAGGAGAGGGGTAGGGAATTTTATGATAAGGCAAAGTACTTTCACTTCTGAGAGAATCAAGTTCTTCTATATATTTAACTTGGGGGAAAAGAAATCAAAACAGTGGCTTTGTCATATTTTTCACAGCTGTCCACTAGAGGGCAGTCTTTACCTATAAATTTCTCTATTTCATAAACTAGATTTGTGGGATTTTATCTTTTATGCGAACTGTGAGCTACTTAGGGCCAGAGATTATCCCATACTCATATGTGTATCCATTGGACCTAACAGGTGCTCATTACATGTTTGTTGAATGGACAAAATTGCCATATTAGATTAACCAACAATGGGACAGTTAATATGGACATGTATATTTATCAAGTGCCTGGCCCTTTCAAGATACTTAATAAGTGGTTGTGGGCCTATGAAACAAATTGGAAGAAATAGAAGTTTATTTTTTTCCTGTTATGAATCAGTATTTAAAGGTAATGTAATGGGAGGGTGCCTAGGTGACTCAGTCAGTTGAGCATCCGACCCTTGATTTTGGCTTAGGTCACGATCCCAGGGTTGTAGGAGCGAGCCCCACATTGGGCTCCGCACAGAGCCACGGAGCCTGCTTAAGAAAGATTCTGTCTCTCTTTCCCCCTGTCTGCCCCTCCCCTTGCTCGTGTGCTCTTTCTTTCTCTCAAAAAAAAAAAGTAACATAATTATAGATGGCTAACAGACACATGAAAAGATACTCCATATCACTCATGATCAGGGAAACACAAATCAAAACTGCAATGAGATATACCTTCACACCAGTTAAAATGGCTAAAATTAACAATACAGGAAACAACAGGTGTTGGCAAGGATGCAGAGAAAGGGGAACCCTCTTACACTTTGCTGGGAGTGGAAACTGGGGCAGCCACTCTGGAAAACAGTATGGAGTTTCCTCAGAAAGTTAAAAATAGGACTACCCTATGACTCAGCAATAGCACTATTAGGTATTTACCCAAAAGATACAAAAGTACTAATTGGGAGGGATACATGCACCCACATATTTAGAGCAGCATTATCAACAATAGCCAAATTATGGAAACAGCCCAAATGTCCACAGAGTGATGAATGGCTAAAGAAGTAGTATACACACACACACACACACACACACACACACAGACACAGGAATATTACTCAGCCATCAAAAAGAATGAAATCATGCCATTCGCAAAGATTTGGATGGAGCCAGAGAGTATCATGCTAAGTGAAATAAGTCAGAGAAAGACAAATACCATATGATTTCATTCATGTGGAATTTAAGAAACAAAACAAATGAAGATAATGGGTAAAAAAAGAATGGCAACCCAGCAACAAACTCTCAACTACAGAGAACAAATTGGTGGTTACTGGAGGACAGGTGGGTGGGGAGATGGGTTAAATACGTGATGGATATTAAGGAGTGCACTCGTGATGAGCACTGGGTGTTGTATACAAGTGGTGATTCACTAAATTCTATACCCGAAGCTAATATTATGCTGTATGTTAACTAACTGGAATTTAAATAAAAACTTGGCAGAAAAAAAAAGGTAATGTAATTCAGTGTTTGAGCTTTGAAGGCAAAAAGGAATTGAGTGCTAAATTAAGGCACTCAATTGGAGTTTCAGTTCCTTCGTCTGTAAGATGAAGCTCCTTTATCTGTAAAATAAACCTCCACGTGAGATTGTTGGAAAAACTGAATCACATAACATGGGTAAAATTCTCCACAAAGCAGCTAACACATATCACACACAATGCAGGAGAGAGATTTTCATCACTCTTGAACATGGGGTAACAAGGGTGGATACCAATGTCAATAGTGAACAGCAAGGTGAGTCATGGATAGAGGTGATGTGAAGAAAGGCTTAACTCTGCACATGGTATATCAACGTCAAGTTACTTGGGGAACCACAGACTGCTAGGAGTTGACCTCTAAAAAGGAGACTGGCCAGACTTTATTTCTTTTATCCAAGGTCTAAACATACACAGTCGTATGTATTTTCTTCCCACAAGACTGAATAAAGGACTATAGGTAATTCATTTGTCTTGGTAACAATATAGTGGAAATAACCCATGGAACTCAATCTCAGAAAAGAAATGCTAGGTACCTGGTCACCATACTCAATGCTTATTGGCTGTTTGCTAGCCAAGGGCAATGTGGGTCACTACGTGTGACTCATTCCATGTACACCATTAAGAGCTGGGACACGTTCGGCACACTTCGGCTTCCAGGATTCTATGCATGCGCACATACATCTTTTCTTTTTTCTAATTTTCTTCATTTCTCCTTCTAAACTTACTGTTTCTCAGACAGCTAGAAACATAACATGATTCGATAAATGAATACATTAACTGATGAACGCCACAGGCAACTAACTGGTTTAAGTGGGCTTTTTTTCCATTTACTTTAGAAGGCCATGTGACTGAAGGTAGTATTAAAAAACATCCTCATGGTCTGTCCACTTATTAAAAATAGTCAATCATCATCTTTGCCTAAAAAATAACTTATTTTTCTAGTTCAAAAATTTAAAATCCATGTTAATTCATCAGCTACCAGAATTGTATATTTATTCATTTTCCAAATATTTATTGAATGCTCATGATGTTGCAGCACCTCTGTTGGGCACTGGGGATTCAGTGAAGAATAAGACACATTATTTCTACACTGGTGAAGCCTATAGTCTATTTACAAAACCTGTAAATATTTATATCCACTGAACACCCCTAAATCAATGGAGCATATACTATTAAAGTAATACAGTATGCAATGACAGGATATATGAAATAATTCTTTGGCAGCATATAAAAGCAAGAATATGAAGAATGCATAAGGTGGCAAAGGTAAAACATTAGATGGGAGAAAATGAGGTGTGATTATAGTCATATTTCAGGAGTACAAAAGCAATAGAGTTAGTTGCAGCTAAGGATGTACAATTAGTGTAAAACTGTGTGTGTACCCATCAGAACCTAACAAGGATAACACAAAGGCAGAAAAGGCAGACCAAGCAGGTTAATAGTTAAGAGACCCACCCATTCACCAAGACTGCAATGAAGTTCAGAAACCACGGAGATGTCAAGCATATCTTTGAGGCATGTATCTTTCTGTAAACAAGAATTTGTAAATGTAGACGAAATCATTGTTTAGCACCCTTCCTCTGTGGCTTAGTTGTGTTGATAGTTGCAATTAAATGTGATTAGCTGCATTTTGAAACATAATTACCTGTAGCCTACATGACGATTCTTTCTGAGAATGTGGCAAGATTGATATGGAGTGGCTTATTCCCCCATTCATTCAATACACACCTGTTATGTATCTATCTAAAGTTAAATACTGGGACTAATACCAAACTGTATAAGGTACATGTTTCACCTTTCATGAATTTGTAATTTAATAATATAGAAGAGATAAAAACATAAAAAATGATAGGCCTTGAAAAACTCACCAGAGCAATACTTGACAGAGTGGATTTAAATTCAATAATCTAATAGTAACTTTCCTTCAACTTTCCAAAACAAAAGAAAGGAAGAAAGAAAAGAAAAGAAAAGAAAAGAAAAGAAAAGAAAAGAAAAGAAAAGAAAAGTGAATCTGACAGCGTTAATACAGCACATCACAGGGAAGTACCACAGAGGTAATATGATATGGGAGGGAGGAAAAAAATATTCTCTTGGCAAAATTCTCTCTAGGCATTTTCCTAGTTTAAGGAAAGTCTTCTTTAAAAGGAAACACTCTCATTTTCCACTGAACTCAGAACCCAGGGGCCTGATGACAGAGAGGAACCAACAAGACAGGGAATGCATTGTGTTGTGTTAATAATTCACACTTGCCTTAGGGAAGCATGTCTATGTTAGAGTCCTGTACTGTCACACCAGATGATTTTCTTTAAACAAACAAATATATTTACACAAGCTATTTAGTGAGGTGCACTGATTTTCCCTCTCTGGCAGTTTATAATATCCATATTATTTCATTTTATCTGCATTTAATACTAACTCACATGCTTGGTTCCATATGTGGGAGAGTGAATGTGCAGAAGTCCCAAGCATCACATGGCATAATGCTTTCACCCTGCAAACAAACTGCTTGAGTTTAGCAAAAAAAAAAAAAAAAAAAAAAAAAAAAAAATCCATTCTTCCATTCTAAAAAGGAAACTTGACGGAAGAGGAACCAAAGAAAACTGCAATTCTCCCATACCCGGCCTCTGAGGAGCTCATATGCCGTCACTCCCAGGGACCACCAGTCAACAGCAAAGGCATAGCCCGTTTCTCTTCTGGAGTTGAACATCTCAGGTGCTGAAAACACAGAGAAGTCAGGTCAGTTTTATTCCCTGGTCCATTAACGGATCCCTTTTCCCAACATGTTCCTCCTAAGGCACATTACCAGGGTAAATAAAGGAATAAACACTGTTTGGATGTTTATCATCCACTGCTTGATTGCTCACAGCAGGCAAAAATGTCTAATTTCCTAGTCTCAGTAGACTAATTCATCAACCCACATACGGGCAAGCACAGACCTTGATGGGCAAATTCTGCTCTCGTTTATATCATATACCTATTAAAAATTGGATCCCATAAGGCCTCAAATGTTCAGATGATGCTAAAATTCAAACGGCCGAGAAGATGGTATTTGTTGTCTTGATTTGGAAGGTTGGTACTAAAGGACCTTTATTTGTATTACTTCTGCAAATGCACTTAGAATTTGGTGCACCATACGTCGGATTACCTCGGCATCTCAGAGTCGTTACAAGACACAAGGACGGCATTTACAGCCTGCTATTACAGATGATGAGGGAGCAGGAGAGAGGGGGCCGACATTCTGGACGATGTAAGGTTTTTCATTAGGTGTGAAACTCACACTTAGTAACATGGTTGTTTGAAAGGACTCTTTCAACAACAAAGCAAAGCTACAGTCAATTTTGGCCCCCATTGGTGACCCCCTAGTTATGCATTCTCCCATCCAAGTACTAACCAGGCCAGACCCTGCTTAGCTTCCGAGATCAGACGAGATCAGGCGCATTCAGGGTGGTATGGCCGTAGACTAGTTAGTTATACATTCTCTAAGCGCTTTGACACACTGTGGACCTTCTCCATACTCTTCCAGGAACACACCTAACTCGTGAGGGATGAGGCACAAAGCAAGAGTGGCTTGCTCACCGCTACATTTCTAGTGTCATATTGAACCTGGCATGCAGAGTCACTCAACAAAACGTGTTGAAAAAATAATGACGAGTCAAGTAAACAAGCAATGGTGGTAATTATTAGCTCTGGAGCCATGCTTGTCTGGGTTCAAAACCTGCCTTTACCACTTGTTCTGACCTTGAACGAGTCAGCTGCCTGAACTTGAGAAATCCTCATCAGCAAGGTCAGAATAATAAGCAGGAGATCTTTCTAGAGGTGAGAGATTAAATGAGATGCCAAAATCTCAGTTCAGTGCCTGGCACCTAGAAAGTGCTCCAAACATCAGTGCCCATTCTGGAGAGGCAAACGTTCATAGGAATGGGGATTTTACTTGTCAAAAGCTATACACAGCTGACCCGAGCCTCTGGTAGTAAGGTGTTGCCTCTGGACAAAGGAAACCGGTGTGACATGAGGCCTGCACCGGGGCTGACCTACCCAGGTACTCAAGTCCCAAGCCAAATCCTGTGGACAGAATGTTGACGTCACGAGGCCCAGGACTGACCCTAATGGGAAGAGCCTGTGGTAGCAGAACTAGGCAGACCTCATTCCCTCGTAAATTCATCTCCCACGCGTGAATGCATCCTTCCTGCAAGTCCTAGGTCTCCATGCAGTTCAGGAGACAATGACCCTGACCCCACAGTCCCCCCCCCCCCGACCCCGCCCCTGGATGGAATGGGCTTTATTTCCCCTTTCCCTTATCAGTACCTCATAGTTGTCATGTCAGATACTCCCCTGGGTGACAAGCCACAGGCATCTCAGAGAAGTAGCAGAGAACTCTGAGGGATAAATAGGCCATTGTGCTAAGAGAATACCTAACATCTGGGTGTTTTCAACTTGGGAGTGTTATGAACAACGCTGCCATGAACATTCCTATACGTGTAAGACTCCTTAAAGTCCACACATCTGTAGGGTACATTCCTGCAGGGGGAGATGCTGGGGATAGGATACACATCTTCACATATTTAACCCGGTGGTAGTACCAATTAACACCGTGACCAGCAGTGATTGAGAGGGTTTTTGTTTTGTTTTGGTTTGGTTTTTTTTTTTTGCTCAGCGTCCTTACCCACACTTGGTGTTAGCTGACTTTTTGAATTCTGCTAGTCTACTAAGTGTGTACTGATCTTTCATTGTGGTTTAAATTGGCAACCTCCTGACTACTAACAAGCCTGAACACATTTTAATGTGTCTATTTGCTATCTGGATTTCCATTATTTGGTTTTCAGGTTTTAGAACACCTAGATATTAGATTCTCGGTCAAGAAATAAAGAAGAAGCAAGGGCCCAAAACCTAATCCATAAATGTAATGCAATAGAAATAATGAGTGAAACTTATAAAACATAGTCTAAATTTCATCTACCAAAAAAATCTGTGAGTAATAAAGGTTTTCTGAAAACAAAGACATAGACCTGCATCTCATGTATTCAATATTATTATAAAGCTACAATTAAGATTTGAAAACCACATAATGTAGACACTAGTATATAAGGATATTTAGTTCATGATGAACATACTATAAATCAATATGAAAGGGTCTTATTTGATATGTTGTCTCAAAACAATTATTTAATGTAATGATCTAACAAAAACCAAAGTCAGATCCTTATGACACATCTTTAGTCAGGATTATATGTAACTGGAATAACGAAAAATGTGAAAATATAACAATAATAAAAATATTAGGTAATCATATCCAAAATCTGGAGGTAAGAAGGTCCCACTAAGAATAGCATCAAAGGTAAAAACTATAAAAAAGACCAATGGTAGGATGATATTAGAAAATAGTTCTTTATATGAAAAATGTCATAAGAATAATAGTAAATGGAAAATTAGAATATCATATTTATAACATATAGGATACCCTGTAATATTCTGAACATATAAGGGGCTAGAATTTTTATATAATTAATAAAATATTATTTTATATAATTAATAAGAAATATCAGGATAGGATAAACATATTAACACCCTAATAGAAAATGAGCAAGGAGCATGCACAGACAATTTATAGAATAAGTCAGAGAAGTGTAGTATCAGTATCATAATGAGGGATCATTTTAAATCATCTTTTCAGGAAGATTAAAGATATTCATTGTTCAGCCCTGCTGAAAATGCAGGGAAGTGAATATCCTCAGACACTTCCAGAATGAATGAACAGAAATCAGTGTAAATTTGCAGGAGGAAACACGTAAATAAATATCCAGTGACCAAGAATTCTTTGAATGGTAATTTATCATAAAGATAAACTACAGGACCTATTTCTGCTAATAGGAGTTTTATTACAAATTTACTTGTATTTTTTAAATTAAAATTTTAGTTTGCATACAGTGCAATATTGGTTTTAGGTTTACATTCAACACCAAGTGCTTATCACAACAAGTGTCTTCATTAATCCACCATCTAGCCCCTCCCTCACCCACCTCCCTCCATTAATCCTCAGTTTGTTCTGTATCTTTAAGAGTCACTTCTGGTTTGTTTCCCTCTTTCTCCTCCTGCCTCCATTCCCGTATGTTCATCTGTTTTGTTTCTTAAATTCCACATATGAGTGAAAGAATATGTATTTGTCTTTTTCTGACTGACTCATTTCACTTAGCATAATACCCTCTAGCTCCATCCATGTCATTGCAAATTGCAAGATTTCATTCTTTTTGATGGCTAAGTAATATTCCATTGTATATGTATACCACATCTTCTTTATCCATCTATCAGTCGATGGACATCTGGGCTCTCTCAAATAGTTTGGGCTCTCTCCATAGCTTGGCTATTATTGATAATGTTGACAATGTACCCTTTTGAATCTGTAGTTTTGTATCCTTTGGGTAAACACCTAATAGTGCAATTGCTGAAACATAGGGTAGTTCTATTTTTAACTTTTTTGAGGAACCTCCATAATGTTTTCCATAGTGGCTGCACCAGTTTGCATTCCCACCAACAGTACAAGAGGGTTCCCCTTTCTTTACATCCTTGCCAACACCTATTGTCTCTTGTGTTGTTAATTTTAGCCATTCTGACAGGTGTGAGGTGGTATCTCATTGTGGTTTTAATTTGTATTTCCTTGATAACGATTGATGTTGAGCATTTTTTCATGTGTCTGTTAGCCATCTGGATGCCTTCTTTGGAAAAGTGTCTATTCATGTCTTCTGCCCATTTCTTACCTGGGTTGTTTGTGTTTTGGGTGTTGAGTTTGAGAAATTCTTTATAGATTTTGGATACTAACCCTTTATCAGATGAATGAAACTGGACCACTTTCTTACACCATACACCAAATCATGAAAATAAATTCAAGTGGATGAAAGACCTACATGTGAGACAGGAAACCACCAAAATCCTAGAGAAGAACACAGACAGCAACCTCTTTGACCTCGGCTGGAGCAACTTACTAGGCATGTTGCTGAAGGCAAGGGAAACAAAAGCAAACATGAACTATTATGACTTTATCAAGATAAAAAGCTTCTGCACAGTGAAGGAACAAATCAACAAAACTATGGAATGAGAGAAGATATTTACAAACAACATATCTGATAAAGGGTCAGTATTCATATTTCAAAATAAAAAACAACTCAACATTCAATAACGAGGAATTGGTTAAATATGATGCAGCCCTCTAATTCTGAAGCACATGATCATTAAAAATGATAGTTATATATACACGGGCATGGGAGAATAAGCAGTATCATTCGTGAAGACCCAGGTTCTGGAGTTGGAGAGAAACAAGTTGCATTTCTGGCTGAGGCAGGTTTATAGAATGGAGGCAGAGAGGTTGCACAGCATAGTAGAGTTGAGACTCTGAGCCTTACAGTTGTATCCCTAACTCCACCTTGAGAAAGTGCTTAATTTCTCAGCTTGCATGTTTCAAGTGGAAACAACCGGAGTATTGACCTCATGGAAGTTTTAGTTTAAACAATGTAATACACGCACTTGGAACAGTGCTTGGTACATAGGAAGACCTCAGTTAATGTCAGATATTGTATCTTAATCATCCTCACCATCATTATCACCATTAGTGCCATGGCTCAAGATTTGTTAGACGTGGGTTTAGCTTCATTAACTTTGTTACTTCCTGTGTGATACATTCTTGTCACTTTCTCTCCTGGCCTGATTTTTTTTTTTAATCTGTGGAATCAGAATAACAGTAAGCCTATTTCACAGGGTTGCTTTGAGAATGTAATGGTACAATAAATGTTAAAACCTTAGCAAAGTGCTTGGGCCATCATAAATGCTCATTTTGTCTATTGCTATCACATTATAAAGTGAAAATTTAGGGTACAAAAATTCAGTATGATCCAACTTTTAATAAAGAAAAACGTGTGTGTGTGTGTGTGTGTGTGTGTGTGGTGTGTGTGTGTGTGTGTGTGTGTGTGTGTGTACACACAGATAAAAAGGTCTGGAAGGACCTGTGTATACACACAGATAAAAAGGTCTGGAAGGAAAGCATAAATATCTACAAGTAGATGGATTAATTTAACTGCCTTTTGCTTATCAGCATTTTACACGTTTGCCATAGTGAATTTGCTTTGTTTTTAACTGGAAAGAGAAGAATGTTTTAATTGGTTAAGCTGTAAGTGATCTGGGTTATATTCACACAGAGGTAGGAGTGAGGGTGAGTAAGGAGGGAAGGGAACAAGAAGCTAAAAGATTCTGAAGGGAAGGTGGTTCAGAACTGTCCGACTGTTCATCCTTGCCTTTCCAGAGCCAGGAAACTGCTGTATACAGTAATGTGCCCAGCATCTCTTCTTAGTAGATGTCATATATTCCCATAATCATCAGTATTTCATCCTAGTTTTCTTTCTTTCTCCTTAGAATATTTTTTCTTTCTATAACTGCAAATTAGTACTATAAATGGGTACAATGCACTATAAAATGAGTACTCGTGTCTGTTACATAGATATTACCAAATTATTTGGAACATAGTTTTCAAAAAGAAAAGGGGCGCCTGGGTGGCGCAGTCGGTTAAGCGTCCGACTTCAACCAGGTCACGATCTCGCGGTCCGTGAGTTCGAGCCCCGCGTCGGGCTCTGGGCTGATGGCTCAGAGCCTGGAGCCTGTTTCCGATTCTGTGTCTCCCTCTCTCTCTGCCCCTCCCCCGTTCATGCTCTGTCTCTCTCTGTCCCAAAAATAAATAAATGTTAAAAAAAAATTTTTTTAAATAAAAAAAAAAAAAAAAAGAAAGAAAAAGCAGACTTCTACCTATGACAGCTCTTAGAAGGACTCTTACCCCAAAATCAAAGGAAGGGCAACCTTTGGATAAAGAGCTAAGGGATGACAGATCCTCATTTTTTTAAAATGTTTTATTCTTTTTTTTATTGTTTATTTTATTTTTGAGAGAGAGAGAGACAAAGCATGAATGGGGGAGGACAGAGAGAGAGGAAGACAGAATCTGAAGCAGGCTCCAGGCTCTGAGCTGTCAGCATAGAGTTTGATGTGGGGCTCAAACCCATAAACCGTGAGATCATGACCTGAGCTGAAGTCAGACGCTTAACTGACTGAGCCACCCAGGCGCCCCAACAGATTCTCATTTTTAATGATACAGGAAACACTTCTACGAGTCTGGCTTCCCTAAATTGACTTACAACCTTTTAAGGACCACAATTTCTAAAAATAATTTCTCCCTTTAACTCTCTCTCTCAGGGAGAAGCTCGACTTTCTAAAGTCAGACAGAGCTTACTTTAAGTGTAGTCTTTTTTTTTTTTTAATGATTAGCCATGTGATATTGGGCAAATTACTTAGCTTCTTATTTCCTCATTATAAAATGGTGATAATTATAGTCTGCCTCATAGAGTCATCAAGAAAAAATAAATGAGTAAATGAATGTTAAACGTTTAACACATTGTCTGGCCCATAGAAAGCGTTCAATAAATATTAGTAATTGTTAATTATAAGGGTGAAGGTGGAAAGGCGTAGAGAACCTTGAATGCATTCCAATTTCCTAGCTCTGGGTTGTAAAAGGACTCGAAATGCCAAATTTGAGGAGAATTAAATTGTACGGATATTGTATTTAAAATCACTGGGGAGAGATATGAAGGGTAGCCTCCCTTTACTCCTCTCACCATGGAAACCAGGCCTAGAAAACCCAGATGCACATTCTGATTTGGCTCCAAGAAAATAGCCCTTAATATGGAAACCCAGGAAACCTGCAGAATAAATTCATCAGACCAGCAGGCTCAGATATTCCCTTTTATCATCTGAGTACTGTGGGTTTTAAGCAGAAAATAGGCTGAATTATATGTGTCCATTATTTTAGAAGTGACAAAGGAGATTTATTCCCCCCACTGGTAATAGGAAGCCAGGACATTTCTAGTTGTTCAAATATCATCTAAAAGAAGACTCATTTTTTCCCATAGAGGATTTCTTTCTCTTGGAAAGTGAGGTGGCCCTGCATGTGGGGGTTTTCTTTTCCTCTCTCTAGTTACATGAGGAAGAGAATGAGATATTAAAAGAAGTGGCTTTGCTCTTACCCTTGATTTCAAGTTCAGATTTTTTGCTCATAAATTACTCTGACCATATCTAGTCAGTACAGTTCGTTCTACCTCCTAATTCCACTGGTTTAACCAGTGGCATCATCTGTTCTAAGCATCTCAACTAATTAGGGTAGAAGCATAAATAGTGTTTGTCCTTTTATCAGTTGCCAAGAACTATGCAGTGTCTATCTTCCCATTTTTGTTGGGTAGGGGGCTCCCTCAAAGATAGTGCAGTCTGTGGCTTGAAACATTTAAATTCTGTTTGCTTATTAAAACATCTACTTCAGATACTTTAAAATGCCGTCCTACGAATTTAAAGACTAATGTCGTATCTGATCCAGAGCCTCCCCATGTCACGCAGCTGGATTCAGCCATCCTGATGTGGAGACAGCCAATCTGTCTCTCATATCCCTTCTCCCTTTTCCTAGAAAGTACCATTTATTTTAGGACATGGAAGAAGGGTACTGGAGGCACAGCAATCCTGACACAAATGCTCTGTCCCTGCCCCAGGGTGATCTCTCTTTAGTTGCTTCTAGTAGCCGACCTGGCTCATGATCCGTGACAGAGCTTCTCAAGTCTGGCTACACGGCAGCATTACCTGAAGAGCTTTTAAATGACCCTACCCTTGGGCGTCACCTCCAAGATTCTGGTATAGTTGAGCACTACTAGAACTGGTGGTGTTTCTAGTAAGCCACGCTGACCGGAACCTCCCTCCCTCCAGTCTACTGGATCCCATCCTGTGGCTAATCCATATCCCTCACCCCAACACACACTCACACACTGCTACCTATCTGCCTCCTGATGTTATGGTCCCCAGGAAGACTGAACTGCAAACTTATCAACCTTCCAGGGAGAGCTCAGGCTCCATTAGTACCAGGAGCAGTCAGCAAGTGCAGTGATGAACCAGACACTGACTAAGACTGGAAAACCAGGTCACTATTCTCACAGCTGCACACAGACGTTACAGACAATTCTCTTGAGGTCTGACTCACCTGTCTTGGGAATAGTGGGAAGAAGGGAAAAGTCCCTCTTGCTGAACACTTTTGGGGAAAGGGCCATAGTTCTGTCTTTATATCTCTGGGGGTGGAGGGGAGAGACAGGGCTAATTCAGCCAGATTGGTGTCTACACACAGATGCCATCTCCAACAACAGCACTTACAATGTGCAGTAATTTGTGAGTGTTAACATAATTAAATGTGAGACCTTGTTGACAATTTCGGCACCTAACCTTAGCCTTTTAGTCTCCCTCCGGGTATATTTTGAATCTTCAGGAAAAATCCAGTTCTCCATCTTTCAAAAGGAGAACTCATGGGTTTGTCGTGGTGTTAAAACTAAAAGCAAAATAGCAAGTGGGAGGGCATTACAGCCCTATGTATGTAATGTAGGGATATGCAAATGATGGCTAGAGTAATACTTACGTCACTTATTACCATCTGATTTGTTATTGTATTTAACTTCTATTTGATTCTATTTGTTGAAACTCTTCTCACCAGAAAGTAAGCTCTATGAGCTGGAGATCTTGTGTGTTTTGCTCACTGCAGAGTCACCTGTACCTGATACCCTGCTAAGCACATAGAGGCAATTAGTAGACATTTATTCAATCCACTACTATTCTTTGTTAGGAAGTGGGTAGAAGCTGTCCTAAATAACTCATAAAACGGTCTTTCGAAGTGTCATCACTGGCCCTCCCGAATCAAGATCAGATTGGGTGCTTGCTAAATGGAAAATCCTGAGGCTCATCTCCGACCTGGGAAATCAGAAGCTTCCCCGGTAAAGTCAGAGGGGTACTTGGCATTTCCAGCTGCAAATGCCTACGGATTATTGGACCCGGACTAAATGTCTACCAAATTTAAAGCAAAAGCCTTGCTCTTTAACCCCGCCACTCGTGAAGCCCATACCCATGTAAGGCTTGGTGCCCGCCACGGTGGTGATCCGCGTCTCCCTGGGCAGCATCGCCGCGATGTTGAAGTCTGTGATGTGCACGTGCCCTGGCGAGACAAAAGCACCACACAGAACGTTAAGTCCCATTCAACTCAGTGCCGCAACCACGCTTCTCCCTGAGAGCCTCTGGAAGCTTGGTCTGTCAGTTCTTGCACGCCTGTTGCCATTGGGTACAGACAGTAGTGGCACAATTATTCTGTCCTCAAGACCAGCAGGGTCTTCAACCAGCAACTCTCTGGCGGCCAGAACACATATGCCAAACTGAGGATCTGATGGTAATCTGCAGCTCAATCTGTCTACCCTAGGTGGTTAAGAGCTCACACTCTGGTAGTCCCACTTACAACGTTTTGTTGGCAACGTTTTAAGTTGGTATCACCTGAGAGCATCAAGAGGGAGGCAGCCAAAAGCTATTCTAAGTATCGAATTTCCAAGCATTTTCCAAGTGTCTCCTATGGGATTTTTTTTTTCCAGAGCTAAATATCGTTACTATAAAGCTGACACGAACATGGACACATGTATTTATTTATTTATTTATTTATTTTTGCCAAGAAAGAGTCCTTTTTCCTCCTCATTTTTCTGAAATATTATTAGCATTTTTGTGTGATAGTTGAGGTTGTCCTCTCTCCGCTCCCAACAAAATGTTTGGGGGCGAAGGCAGGGGCAAAAAAAGTCAAGTTTTATTCATAAAGAGGCTGTATAATGAGCCCTAGGCTGGGAGCCAAGAGACCTGATTTCTGCCCTGAACTCTGCCCTTAATACATGATAGACTTCCCAGTCCCTTCCCTATGCTGAACTCGAGTTTCTTTTTGAAAAACAAAAGAAAAGAGAAGAAAAAAAAAAAAAGAAAGAAAAGAAAAGAAAACAAAAGAAAAGAAAAGAAAAGAAAAGAAAAGAAAAAAGAAAAGAGTGGACTAATCATCTCTAGAGTCTCTCCCAGCTCTGACACTCATGGCCACAGAGTGGGAGTCTAACACTTCATCCCTGCCATCAGCACACTCTGCAGAGAGTGTTAGGGTCCCTGCATTTCCAGCTGCAAGGAGGAAGAGGGCAGTAGCAGAAGCTCAGGCCAATAAGCCCGTTATGTTAGCTGTTGGCACAAAATTCATATGCTTTTGGAGGACCTTGAAGTGTTGGCATTTCCATTTACATGCTCTGTGGTTGTGATGCGACATGGCTGTAATCGGAGGAGATGTCATCTGCTCCTGTTTCCACGACTCACGGTCCACACTCCCCACTGCCGAACTTCTCGATCTGCTCCCTCATAGCACCCAGCCTCTGCTAAAGACAAATCTCACTGCCTTTCTTGCTGGGGTTTTGTTTTGTGCAAAATGGTGTTTTGTGTCGCTTGTGTGATGACATTTTAATAAAGTAAGAATAGCATGTGTCTAGCTGAAAGTGAACGTATTCTTGCCCGAATAGTACCAACAGATGATTTTTTTTAATTTTTATTATTTTTGAGAGAGAGAATGTGAGTGCGGGAGGGTCAGAGAGAGGGGGACACAGAATCCACGGGAGGCTCCAGGCTGTCAGCACAGAACCTGACGTGGGGCTCGAGCTCAAGAACCAGGAGGTCATACCCTGAGCCAAAGTCAGATGCCTAACCGACTGAGCCACCTAGGCACCCCTACAAACAAACGATTCTGGTAGGTCTTCTATCACTGCCTAAATTGTCTCTGTTTGGTTCTTTCTTTCTTCCCACGGGTCATGTGCACAGGGCTCATTGATCCAAATCAGGTCAGCCTGGAGACATGGTAGTTACGAGCTTGTTCTGTGGAGTCAGAATGCCTGGTTTCAAGTCCACGTTCTACCACTAACTAGCTGTATTACCTTTTTTTATTTTATTTTTTTATTTTTTTTAGCTGTATTACCTTAAAAAGGTGACACCTTCTCTGTAAAGCTGGAATGATAACAGGGATTTTCTCATGAGTGTACTGGGGAAATCAGATAAAATAATACTGGGGCAGACTTAGGCCAGCCAGCATTTGGGAAGAAGAAAGTGTTCAACTGTTGCCGTTTCTCATGATCAGAAACTTCAGTGCCATTTTGGCAAACGCGTATGTGGAGACTCTGTTAGCAGTGGGATGGTAGGAAAGCCAGGAATCCGAGTGAAAAACAACCAGAAATTCCACAGGTGATTCAGAGGAGCAGCCAGGCATGTGATCCTCTGGTCTGAGTGGATGTCCTAAGTCAGCTCCAATCCTGAGATTATCCATCTCATGTGGAAAAAAAAAAGGTAGAGGCTGTTTTGGAGCCTCGTGGTTCTGAAAGTGTGGTCCTCAGACCAGCATCAACAGCAACACCTGGAAACGTGTTAGAAATGCAAATTCTGGAGCACGACCCGCCCCCCCCCCCCACCCCTGCGCCCACAGCCTACTGAATTAGAAACTGAGGATGGAGCCCAGAGTCTGAACAAGCCTCCCAGGTGATTCTGATACTCAATAAGTTGTGACAGCACTCTTTTAGAACAGGACCTGGCTTCGTAGAAGATCCTGATCCGGTAAGTACGTGTTATATATTTCTTTTGAATTTGGTTGAAGGAATGTTGAATTTTATTTTTCAGTAGTATTTACATTTATTTGATTAATGGTCATTGTTCAAACAGGGCAGACTAGTGAAATAGTCCCTATTTAATGGAAAAGTTGTTTGTGGTTAATTTCACAGGGCTCAGTGGCGCCTGGGTGGCTCAGTTGGTTGAGCGCCCGACTTCGGCTCAGGTCATGACCTCACAGTCTTTGACTTCCAGCCCCACGTCGGGCTCTGTGGTGACAGCTCTGAGCCTGGAGCCTGCTTCAGATTCTGTGTCTCCCTCTCTCTCTGTCCCTCAGAACTCATGTTCTGTCTCTCTCTGTCTCAAAAATAAATAAAAACATTAAAAAAATTAATTTCACAGGGCTCAGAAGTAGCAGAGCTGGGATTAGAATCAAGAAGTTTGTCCAGGCCCCCTTTATTGGGTTACAAATCTCCCCAAAACGTCTTGTGCTTTATCACAAGACCAAAGAGCTGGATACACTGAAACAACCACTTCCCGGTTGGCTCAGAGTTTGTTTCCCTGCCAGGGTGCACAAGGAAGGGTGGGGAGAAATTGTCTGAGGGCCAGGATCTCCTGGAACGTGGAGCCTGGTGGTCTTAGCCAAACAACACAAGCAGAACTCCACAGAGCCCATGGACACTGGCCCGAAGCTACAGGGTCAGGCCCAGGATGCTGCCATACCTGGCAGTCTCTCTGCCGGGTTTCGACTGTGCTGTGAAAATGAATCTAAGTGCTGACTCACAGGGGAAGGCTCAGGTGCCCACTGGTTGAGGGACGTGGGAATTGCCTTGGGAATGAGGGACCATAAGCCCAGGACCTTACTCAGAGTTTCTCAACCTCTTGGACCTGGTAATTCTTTGCTGTGAGGACTGTCCTCTGCATTGCAGGAAGTTCACTATGGATGCCAGCAGCACTTTCCACTCCTGGCTGGAATCCTGACAATCAAAAACGTCTCCAGACACTGCCACGTGTCCTCTGTGGAGACAGGAAGTAGAGCTAAACCATCCCCAGTTACAACCGCTACTTTAGGGTGAAGTTTTTCAGGTACAGGACTCAGAAGGTCCTGATTGGGTGCCCCTAGAAAAGCAGTTTTGCCTGGTCTTTTCACCTCTGTACCTTGAGACAGAGGATCGCATTACAAATCTAAAATGATAGTAATGAGTCATTTGCTCCAGCTGTCATTTTTGTCTTGACTTACACGTTTTTCTCACTGTGCCTGTGTTCCGCCCGGGGATCTGTCTCAACACAAGTCTCCAGGACACCATAACCGGTCAGCTGGTGTTCCCCAACTTTCAAACATGTCTGCCACCCGAAGATACTGAAAGTATGTGTGTCACATCATCCTGGGGTTCTTGTTAAAAATGCATATCCTTAGGCACTACCAGAGACTTAACAAATCTGATTATTTGAGACCTACTGAATTTGAACATAGGGCGCTATGATTCTCTCTCTCCATATATATAGATTGATATAGATATTTATAAAAATATATAATGTATATTATATAATGAGCATATAATTTATATTAGAATATGTATATTATATACAATATATATGTTATAATACATTGTATTATATGTTTATGAATATATAAATACACTTCTATGTCAATTTATACATTACATATAATTATAATGCATTAAATACAAATATAACAAACATCTTTTTCTTAAAAAGATGCTACCCACTTGATATTTAGGCCCATTTTGGGACTCTGCAAGGATGAAGCTGTTCAAGCAGTAGGCTTAGTTCTTCATACCCCCCGAGTGAGTTTTTGCTTTTCTCTGTTCCCTGGGACTAGGGAGGATATTAAGGAAACTAAATTATAGATGATGCCATAATTGTCGTTTTCTCAGCTATGCCAGGCAGACATTATCACTCCTCTGGATGTAGCATTTATTTCCTGAATAATTTAAGACAAACACAAAAATTTAGACACCATGGAATTGATAGAACTGGATGGGGTACTTCAGTTGGTAGGATATGAAAATATGTATCAGGACAATTGATGATGAGCCATCCAAGATCTAATGCCAAGCTTGGGCTCTGAGACAGCGAATGAGATGTGTGTGTGTGTGTGTGGGGGGACAGTAACAGGTATGTTCTAAATTAAAAACATTTTTTCACTCAAATTCTGAATGTTCACTGACGTGGTGGAAAGATTATCCATTTTACAAAAGGATTTAGTTCCTTTAAATCGGTCTTTTCTGATGAATATGAACCAGTATGGATCAGGAAGAATAGAATGGAGTTTCTGCCTGTCACTGACGGGTGCTGAATTAAAACATAAGCAGTGTGATGTGACACACAGCTCGCTTGGAGGAACAGGCGTCGAAGGAATGTCGGAGACAGACGGTCAGCAGCCACGGCTGCTAAAATCCCAGTGCAAAAGGTGCATGTGATGGCCCATCAGGGGTGCCATTCTGTAACTGTGGATGGAGAGGACAAATTGAGGGCTTCAGATACGAGACGTGGAAAATCACACCAGAAGACACTCAAAAAGGCAGGCATCGATTTGTGGGTCAGCTGATTCTCACAAGAGCAGCTCTACAAAATGAGCTGGGGGGTGGGAGTTACCAGGAATGTGTTCATTTAAGAGTGGTTAATTACGGTCCCCGAGCAATGCCTGAAAGCCTTAGGTTTTCAGAATCTGAGTAAACAGACAGCGAATAACCTTAAAAAATTATTTTCTTCAGAAAGGGATCCCCAGGGCAGTGTTTTGGAAATAGCTCTCTTGTTTGCTTCTATCCCATTCACATATCCACTCCCTTCCAAAATACTGTTTCTCTCACTAACTGTGGTTATTCTCCAGGTGAGTTCAGGATGAGAAATTAAGACAAAAAGTCCTCTTAAGTCATTGTTGAAACCCCAAAACTTATGAATGGGAGGGTCAGTACACTAGGTACTAGGTGTAGATTTGGATGATCCCTCAGGCCCACTGAGATGGCCACTCCTACTCCCCTAAGCAACAGAGCCCCAGCCTTACCAACAGTAAAATGCCCTGGTAAATGGTCTTAGCCTCCTGTGCACAGAAGGAAAAAGCAGAATAGACTATTGAAAGTGTTGCCTGAGAATTAGGGCTGAACAAAACTGTTTAAACACAAGACATAACAAGTAGATGCACAGAAGATTTGGCATATCTCTTCTGAAATCAAAAGAATTCTTTAGTAAAGACAGGTAAATGCCCAGCTTCACTGACCATCTAATACAGACACAGTCACATAAAACAAGATGCTAAGGCCTAAGTTTCCTTCTTTAGGGGAGAAAGCCACTATTACCTCATGGAATTATGTTAATATTTAACATCTGAGTGATTTTCGTCTGGCAGGCACAGCAATGGAGCAGATTATAAATAGTATGCTCGTTTGTTTTTACAGCGGCTCTAAGAATTAATTACTCTTTTGGTTCCTCAAAGAACTAAGATTCAGAGAAAGTTTAGACAGTCTTTTGAAATTCTCAGAGCTAGTCAAGGGGTGAACTAGGTTTTGAACTTAGGCAATTTGGCTCTGGAATCCACACTCTTAACTACAGTATTATACAATTATACTTTCACAAAGGTAGTTTCTTTTTTTTAAATTTAATTTTCTTTATTTTAGAGAGGGGGGGGTGGACAGAGGAAGAGAGACAGAGAGTCCCAAGCAGGCTTCATGCTCAGCATGGAGCCCGACACAAGGCTTGATCTCATGACCATGAGATCACGACCTGAGCCAAAATCCAGAGATGGACGCTTAACCCACTAAACCACTCAGGCGCCCCACAAGAGTAGTTTCTAAGGGCAGGTAAACTTGAAGATTAATTTATTTCTAGACTTTTCTCATAATCTACAATCACCAAGTTGACAAGAAAATGAGGAGAAAGAAATCAAAGGAGAGAGAATAGGATGGCTTGATGTTAGAAATAAGATGAAGCCATGTTTGAGGCCCAAGATGAAAACATTGTTCTCTGAATGGAAGGTAAATTTTGAAAAGGGTTATAGGTCAACAGGACCTACATATCTCCGTTCAGAACCTCAACAAATGGTAGAGCAATCTGTTGTACATAAAGGCAATCGGATAAGGGAGCAAGTGGGGACAGAACCCCAAATTGTGTTCTGCTTGACCAGCCATGCGCCTTCATAAGGCGGTGGTGGGCAGAGAACCTTTTTCTAAATTGTGCAACAGTGGCCTCATTGGGCGAGGGAAGGCCCCTCTCAAAACTGGGAAGCTCCACAGAGTTTATCTGCACCAGGGTGAGAGAGGCTCCTGGCTTCTTAGTTGAGGCAGGGACAGCTGGTATTCTCAGGAAAGTCACCTTCATGCTAAGTCTCACTATTGCTCACATTTCTGAGATTCTGAGCATCTGCTCCCAAATGTCAGAAGTAGTAAAGGGAAGGAAGAAATTAGGCCCTGGAAGGAAGTGGAAAGAATCTTTTTAGACAGTCCATAAATAAATAATAACCCTGAGCTTTGAAATTAGAGGTCATACACAAAAGTGTTTCTTAGCCCTCGAGCACAGGTAGGGGCTGGCCACTCAGGTGTAAAATGCACCCAGGTAAATAAGTAATGAGCAATGGACGGTACTTGGGAGTTTTGGTCCCACCGTAAATCCCTTTTGTAGAAGTCAAATGAATAAGGAGCTGTGCATGTTTAGGACTCCCACATCCAACAGCTTCCTAAACACACAAGAAAGAGCTTACTGCCACTGGAACATTTATATCATGCAGGCTGTGGGTCCTACAGGTCTGCCTTCATGAACCAATATATCCAAACATACATTAAAATAAACATTGGGAAGAGATGACACACATTAATCATCGCTGGCGAAAGCTTGCTCTCAAGATACCTTTAATCAGTGTTGCTTGGGCTTTAGGCATCCACTGGTCACCTTCACGGTCGTTGCCATATCCCTGTAGCACTTTCACATCTGGGTGTGCCCCACACTGCTGTCTACTTTTTCTTTAAACTGGCTTTTTTAAACTTTTTAATTTTTAAAATTTAAAACATCTTATTTATTTTTATTTATTTAAAAAATTTTTTTTAACATTTATTTATTTTTGAGACAGAGAGAGACAGAGCATGAGCAGAGGAGGGTCAGAGAGAGAGGGAGACACAGAATCCGAAACAGGTTCCAGGCTCTGAGCTGTCCGCACAGAGCCCGATGCGGGGCTCGAACTCACGGACCGTGAGGTCATGACCTGAGCCGAAGTCGGACGCCCAACCGACTGAGCCACCCAGGCACCCCTAAAACATCTTATTTAAATCCAAGCTAATATATTTCATTCTTTTTGATTACATAGTCATATTCCATTGTGTGTATATGTGTATATATGTATGTATATATATATATATATATATATAAACACACATAAGGGACATTTTTCATTATATAATGTTCTTTACGGGTATACTGGTGTCCTGTGCTACTGCTGTAAGAATAAAGTCCCCCCAGATTGTCCCTCCCACCCATCAAATATCCACGCATAGAACTCAGCTAACTGAACCACCAAGGGTCTTTCCCACGTGTAATGCTCCTTTGCTGAGGATGATCATTTTTGTCCCGTGTGTTTTGTTCTATGTGCAAGTCACGTTGATCGCAAACAAATCATTTACTTACCATGTTCATCGAGCAAAATATTGTCAGGCTTCATATCCCTAGGAGAGTAAAAGGAAAAGAGAAAGTTGCTCATAATTAGACAAACAAATGAACAGAACTAAAGGGCAAAACTAGAAATGCACACGAGTTCTCAGTGGGGTTGAAACAGTGAGCTCATCCAGTTCCCATGGTGCCTCCCTGACACGGTTACCAGTAATACCCCCAATTTCTAGATCAGAAAACTGTGGCTCAAAGAGGTTAAGGAACTTAACTGCAGGCCACAGAGTAGAAAAATGGGCAAACCGGGCTTTGAGCCTGAGTCTCTCTCCTTCGAAAGCTCAGACTCCGTAGTGTACTTTACTTTAAGCATGTAAGTAGAGCTCCTAGGGTCATGTGAGCAATTAAATTGCCATAAGGTGGTAGTATTAATTATCGGTTTCATCTGTGTCACTCTGAAGTGAAAGTCAAGACTAGAAAACAAGGAACAAAATGATCTATCATATGGTTATATTTTAAACTTGCGGAGATCAGGATCTTTTTAAGGATGATGCTATGATGCCTCTAGTTACTTAATATTATTGCTGGGGTGGTTAATGGAGTTGGCCTAGTCTTCCACACATTAACGAGATCCTTAAATCCATGGGAGGGAACAGAACTCACCCTCTTCCGATGAAGGGAGTAGTGTGATGGTAAATACTTAGAGAAATGGCCCGTAGCGTTTTCAAAGTCCTCAGACGAGAGTATTACTGTAAGCAGCACTCCTCCATAAGAGGACAGCACTGGCGTGGGTAGGGGCCCTGGCTGCTGCCCTCTCAGGTTTTTACTGCCCTTCTCTAATGTTCCATTAAAGCCCTTCAACCTAAATTCACAAGAGCCATTAAAGATAAAATTCTGAAATAGGTTTTGGGGGCACTTTTCAGCCTAGTCAAGTGGCTTTTATGTCACCAGAATAAGGTGACCTTGGCCTTTGACAGACAGACACTCTCAGGCTCCTCTTTTCTTGAAAATATTCATAAATAACAAGACCCTTGCCTACAAGCAGGACAAAGTATATGCCACACCACTATGCAGGTGCATGGGTAGTCTCATGAGCTCTGAGTATCTTCTTATTTTGTTTGTTAGATTCTTAAAATTGATTCTGGATTCGTAAGTGATCATCTGTATCCGTGGCACATTTTCTTTGGTGCAGGGTACAGTTGGCTAGAAAGAGTGTCGGGGGTTTTAAACACTTTCTTTCTTTCTTTCTTTCTTTCTTTCTTTCTTTCTTTCTTTCTTTAGATTGTGTCTCAGAGGCCTAGGAACTAATTCTTTTTTTTTTAATTTAAAAATTTTCTTAATGTTTGTTTACTTTTGAGACACAGGGAGCGAGAGAGCATAAGCAGGGGAGGGGCAGAGAGAGAGGAAGACACAGAATCCGAAGCAGGCTCCAGGCTCTGAGCTGTCAGCACAGAATCTGATGCCGGCCCCAAACTCATGAGCTGTGAGACCATGACCTGAGCTGAAGTCGGATGCTTAACTGACTGAGCCCCCCAGGCACCTCTCAAACAGCATGTTTCTCTGGGTAAACTGTCAGTATTGCAAACTCAACCACAAACACGTGGATGGATTCCATTGTTTCAAGAATTGTCAAGAAACGTCCAAACTCACTTATATGAGACAAAGTCCCTTTTAGAATCTGGCTCCTGTGCTCCAGCCATATAGAAGCACATGGGGTCCCCCACATGCTCCCTGCACCGCCCCCCTCAGCCCCCGGCCGCTTTCTGCTGTTTACCTGAATCAGAGCTCTTTTACCACTGTACTCAGAAAAAGCAGATTCATCCCTCACCCCACAACTTCAATGTCACTTCTTGCAGGAAGCCTTCCCAGAATTTCCAATGCTGAGTCAATGGCCCCTCCTACATGCTTTGCATGGAATACTTCTTCCATCATACATTTGTCATGCTTACATTTATTTTTTCTCCAACTGGATCATAAACTCCTTGATGTCAGGGATGGTTTCTAGATTAATGTCAAATTCCATTCCATAGGCTCACAGGGCTTAATAGGCAGTAAATGAAAGTCTAAATGATACCAGGAGAATTTCTGGTGCATTCACGAAGGTTAATCCTAACAGTATATACTCAGAGCATTAATAGTGTACCATCACACACTCTTGGCAATCCAAAGCTCAAGGTAAATCAGGTAGCAGGCTCTTGCTCCTTCTTTCAGACTTGCATCCGTGAGCATCAATTATGTTTTGACAGGCAAAAAGGGGACAATGAGAAGCCCTGACAAAAGGCGAGACATTTGGGTGGTGGCAAGATAAGCAAAATGATTTCTTTGCCTGAATTTATGAGGGCTTGGTGAGAAAAAAAAATGATGTGGGTTGGACACTTCGGGCATCATTTTTCATATTTATCAAAGACACGTATCATTATATCCACCACCTTTCCCATGAACTACCTTGGAGCTTAAAGAATAATACTGAGATCAGAGATACTGATCTGTATCTGATAGATATACCGTATACTGATATTGATACTGAGTATCAGAGATACTTTGATAGCCACTGTGCTAGAACATACAGAGTATAAAGATAAATGAGATATGGTTCTCTCTGGGATGGAGGGGATAAGAAAGGCTCATAAGGAACCAGGTCAGAAGGAGTACAGTGGTAAAGGGGCATATTTACTACTAAATTCAGAGGACTATGAGGAAAATATAGGGCAAATTTTAAAAAGGGGGATTTTGACATAAAAATAAAGTGTATAAATGAAGATTCTGAGTACATAGTTTCCCCAAAATGTGATGAGGTAACTTCATAAAGTAAGCTCTACACCCAACGTGGGGCTTGAACTCATAACTCTGAGATCAAAGTTGCATGCTCTTCTGACTGAGCCAGCCAGGCGCCTGATGAGGTCACTTCTAAGTCACTACAGGGTAAACCACAGTATGATAACATTGTTTATTCATGTAGCAGAAGAGAATGAAAATAAGCCCTATGTACTCTATTAAAATTCCAGATAGAACAAGTTGATGTTTTTTAGTTCTGCAACTTAAGCACTACTTCCTTATCTCTTTAGCCTGCTCAAGTTATGCTAAACATGAAAGAACTTACTCTATTTCTTTCATTTTAGGCGACCTATACTAAGGTTAAATTCAGTGGTTATGCTCAGAATCACCCGGGGGGCTGTGAATACCTTGGGGCTCAGACCTGTGGTGCTCGGACTCCTGCAGGCAGGCCGAGGCCTCTGTCCAAAAACTAACAGAAACTTGTAGTACCTTCTGATGTACAGTCATGTTCAGAAATACCATGCTGGCACTGTCCACCTCCAAAGATGTCAAACTGATTTTAAACGATGAACCTCTTAAAAGCTTATTTATGAATGAAAAGTCTTTTGAAAAATACATTTACTACTTTTGACAAAATTCTTTGGTTAAAATATACATGGAGGACTCATACAACCTCCCTCTCGTTAGCAGGTCACTAATGAGTTCCTTCTCTCTTGTTCTTCATCATTCTTGATGATCACAGTGTCTATGTAGATGTGCCATCAAATCCCTTAGCACTCACTTCCCTGAATTACCTCCAATCATCTTTCCATCCATCCGCTCCCATTATTTCCTTAGTCCTATTTCCTGATTGTTCCTTTGCCATTACAACAGCCCGCCTTTGACCAACCTGACCTTCTCTCCAATCCAGTTCCCAAGCTGACACATGAAGCACACTGACACCATCAATTACTGACTTTGTCACCTTGCATTTCTACATCAAAACTCTCACTCCTATCCTCACTTCCCTTCCACAGCCATTGTTAACATTCTTTGTACAAATCTTTAATTCTCTTATTCCCTTTGATTGTACTCATTAAAACCCCAGTATTGGGCCTTGTTGAGATGAGCACTGGGTGTTGTATATAAGCAATGAATCATGGGAATCTACCCCCAAACCAAGAGCACACTGTATACACTGTATGTTAGTTAACTTGACAATAAATTATATGAAATAAATAAATGAATGAATAAATATTCCTTCATATTACAAAACAAACAAAACGAAAACCAGTATTGGTTAAACCCAATTCCCTGATGCTTCTCACCTACAGCCAAGCTCCTGAACTTTGCTAGAAACAGACATAAGTACTATTGACTTCTCATTTAAATTCATGGCTACAGGGACTCCTGGGTGGCTCAGTCAGTTACGTGTCTGACTCTTGATTTCAGCTCAGGCCTTGATTTCACAGTTCGTGGGTTTGAGCCCCACACTGGGCTCTGCACTCATGGTGGGGAGCCTGCTTGGGATTCTCTCTCCCTCTCCCTCTCTCTCCCCTCCCCCACTTATGCTGTCTCTGTCACAAAATAAATAAATTAAACTTTAAAAAAATTTAAATTCTTGGCTACTATCGCAAGCCAGCACCAATGTGCCAAGCCATAGCATGATGCCTTCCCTAAGAGGACTACTTCGTGTTTCTTCATTGCCCCTCAGGTCTCTTCCACTTCCTCCCCGCTCCCCACTTTCAGTTGATTACTGAATCTCCTTACTTCACAAAGACAAGAGAACTATCTACTGCTAAGTCTACCAACCTCTCTATTTCTGTATCCATACTCCCGGCTTTCCCTCCAGTTATACTGGATGAAAAGTCCCCGCAGCTACCCCAGACAACTCTTCTCCTGAGGGCTCTGGATTTTATCTCTTCTCACCTTCTTGTGGATTTCTCTCAGCCAGGTATTTCCTTCCTTCTCCTACACTATCTCCTATACTCCTATCTCTTTCTACTCCTCTTGTAAGAAGAATGATATGATCGAGTCTCTTGGAAATACCTTCCTTGATAGACAGCCACCTCCACTTATTGTCCCATTTTACTATTTTCCTTTGCAATAACACCTGTGGATTGGGTTGTTAATAGGTGAGAAATTAGAAACAGTGTCTCCATTCTCCTCTTCAGCCCATTCTAATCAGGCTTCCATCCCCTCTACCTCCTGAAATTGCCTATGCCAAGTACATCGATGACCTCCAGCTTGCCAAATCCAGTGGGTGCACTTTTATTTGTCATGCTTCACTTCTCAGTGGGTGGATCATTCCTTCCCTTCTGACATACTTGGTTCTCGTGGCTTGCAAAAATCCCCTTTCTCCTGGTTTTCCTTTTGCCACAGAGATTCCTCCTCAGTCTTGTTTGCTGGTATCTTCTTGGTTCCACCTCTAAATGCTGAGATTGCCCAAAGCTCAGTCATACATAAACCTACTTTGCACTTAAATGATTTCATTTAGTCCTGTGATTTTAAATATATATATGTTTTTTGGAGGGAAGATGGCGGTGTAGGAGGACGCTGGGCTCACCGCGCGTCCTGCTGATCACTTAGATTCCACCTACACCTGCCTAAATAACCCAGAAAACCGCCAGAGGATTAGCAGAACGGAGTCGCTGGAGCCAAGCGCAGACGAGAGGCCCACGGAAGAGGGTAGGAAGGGCGGCGAGGCGGTGCACACTCCACGGACTGGCGGGAGGGAGCCGGGGTGGAGGGGCGGCTCGCCGGCCAAGCAGAGTCCCTGAGTCTGGCTTGCAAAAGCGGAGGGGCCTGACGGACTGTGTTCCGACAGCAAGCGCGACTTAGCGTCTGGGAGGTCATAAGTTAACAGCTCTGCTCGGAAAGCGGGAAGGCTGGAGGACAAAGGGAGGGAGAGCTGCTGAGCCCCCGGACGACAGAGCTCAGTTTGGTGGGGAACAAAGGCGCTCACCAGCGCCACCTCCCCCGCCCATCCCCCAGCCAAAATCCCAAAGGGAACCGGTTCCTGCCAGGGAAATTGCTCGCTCCGAGCAAACACCCAACTCTGTGCTTCTGCGGAGCCAAACCTCCGGCAGCGGATCTGACTCCCTCCCACGGCCCCAGGGCCCCTCCTGAAGTGGATCACCTAAGGAGAAGCAAGCTAAGCCTGCCCCTCCTGCTGCCGTACACCTTGCCTACCCACCCCAGCTAATATGCCAGATCCCCAGCATCACAAGCCTGGCAGTGTGCAAGTAGTGCAGACAGGCCACACCACCCCACAGTGAATCCCGCCCCTAGGAGAGGGGAAGAGAAGGCACACACCAGTCTGACTGTGGCCCCAGCAGTGGGCTGGGGGCAGACATCAGGTTTGACTGCGCCTCTGCCCACCAGCTCCAGTTATACACCACAGCACAGGGGAAGTGCCCTGCAGGTCCTCACCACACCAGGGACTATCCAAAATGACCAAGTGGAAGAATTCCCCTCAGAAGAATCTCCAGGAAATAACAACAGCTAATGAGCTGATCAAAAAGGATTTAAATAATATAACAGAAAGTGAATTTAGAATAATAGTCATAAAATGAATCGCTGGGCTTGAAAACAGTATAGAGGACAGCAGAGAATCTCTTGCTACAGAGATCAAGGGACTAAGGAACAGTCACGAGGAGCTGAAAAACGCTTTAAATGAAATGCAAAACAAAATGCAAACCACCACGTCTCGGATGGAAGAGGCAGAGGAGAGAATAGGTGAACTAGAAGATAAAGTTATGGAAAAAGAGGAAGCTGAGAAAAAGAGAGATAAAAAAATCCAGGAGTATGAGGGGAAAATTAGAGAACTAAGTGATACACTAAAAAGAAATAATATACGCATAATTGGTATCCCAGAGGAGGAAGAGAGAGGGAAAGGTGCTGAAGGGGTACTTGAAGAAATAATAGCTGAGAACTTCCCTGAACTGGGGAAGGAAGAAGGCATTGAAATCCAAGAGGCACAGAGAACTCCCTTCAGACGTAAGTTGAATCGATCTTCTGCACGACATATCATAGTGAAACTGGCAAAATACAAGGATAAAGAGAAAATTCTGAAAGCAGCAAGGGGTAAACGTGCCCTCACATATAAAGGGAGACCTATAAGACTCGTGACTGATCTCTCTTTTGAAACTTGGCAGGCCAGAAAGAATTGGCACGAGATTTTCAGTGTGCTAGACAGAAAAAATATGCAGCCGAGAATCCTTTATCCAGCAAGTCTGTCATTTAGAATAGAAGGAGAGATAAAGGTCTTCCCAAACAAACAAAAACTGAAGGAATTTGTCACCACTAAACCAGCCCTACAAGAGATCCTAAGGGGGACCCTGTGAGACAAAGTACCAGAGACATCACTACAAGCATAAAACATACAGACATCACAATGACTCTAAACCCGTATCTTTCTATAATAACACTGAATGTAAATGGATTAAATGCGCCAACCAAAAGACATAGGGTATCAGAATGGATAAAAAAACAAGACCCATCTATTTGCTGTCTACAAGAGACTCATTTTAGACCTGAAGACACCTTTAGATTGAGAGTAAGGGGATGGAGAACTATTTATCATGCTACTGGAAGCCAAAAGAAAGCAGGAGTAGCCATACTTATATCAGACAAACTAGACTTTAAATTAAAGGCTGTAACAAGAGATGAAGAAGGACATTATATAATAGTTACAGGGTCTATCCATCAGGAAGAGCTAACAATTATAAACGTCTATGCGCCGAATACTGGAGCCCCCAAATATATAAAACAATTACTCATAAACATAAGCAACCTTATCGATAAGAATGTGGTAATTGCAGGGGACTTTAACACCCCACTTACAGAAATGGATAGATCATCTAGACACACGGTCAATAAAGAAACAAGGGCCCTGAATGAGACATTGGATCAGATGGACTTGACAGATATATTTAGAACTCTGCATCCCAAAGAAACAGAATATACTTTCTTCTCCAGTGCACATGGAACATTCTCCAAGATAGATCATATACTGGGTCACAAAACAGCCCTTCATAAGTTTACAAGAATTGAAATCATACCATGCATACTTTCAGACCACAATGCTATGAAGCTTGAAATCAACCACAGGAAAAAGTCTGGAAAACCTCCAAAAGCATGGAGGTTAAAGAACACCCTACTCACGAATGAGTGGGTCAACCAGGCAATTAGAGAAGAAATTAAAAAATATATGGAAACAAACAAAAATGAAAATACAACAATCCAAACGCTTTGGGACGCAGCGAAGGCAGTCCTGAGAGGAAAATACATTGCAATCCAGGCCTATCTCAAGAAACAAGAAAAATCTTAAATATATATATGTTTTTATATATAAATATATTTATATTAATAAAATATAATAAATATATATTATATATATAAATAAAATATATATACTATACATATCTGACATCCATCACTGACCCTGGAATTCTGGATTAATAATGTACCAAACTTGCTGCTTGATGTTTCCATCTGTATGTCTAAGAGCCATGATAAATATAACATGTTTTAAAGAGAACCTCTGATATTTACGCACGTACCACATAACCACCCAAACCCTCTTATTCCAGAATTCCTTACCCTAGTACCTAGTCCATAATTCTCCCATTGTAAAACTGAATACCTTGATATCACTCTTAATTCTTTTCTTTTTTTAACTCATAACGCCAGTCCTTCAACAACTCTTGATAACTGTACCTTTGAAATGGAATGATTGAAAACAGTATGGTGGTTCCTTAAACAATTAAACCTGGAATCTAACATATGATCCCACAGTTCTCTTTCTATGGGTATATACCCCAAAGAATTGAAAAGCAGACTTGAACAGATAATTGTATATCTGTGTTTATAGCAGCACTATTCACAGTGGTCAAGATGTAGAAACAAACCAAATATCCATCTATGGGGGAATGGATTAACAAAATGTGGTGTATACATACAGTGGAGTTCAGCTTTAAAAAGGAATGAAATTCTGATCATGCTACAACACAGATGAACCTTGAAGACATTATATGCTAAGTGAAATATGCCAGACACATAAGAAGAAACATGGTATGATTCCACTTACGTGAGGTACTTAGAATAGTCCAATTGACAGAGACGGAAAAGACAACGGTGGTTACCAAGGGCTGGGGTGAAGAGAACATAAATGTTAACTTATGTTGAATGCATATGGAGTTTCGGTTTGGGATGATGAGGAAGTTCTAGAGGTGAATGTACTCTGTCACTTGAAAATAGTTAAAATGATAGTTTTTACTTGATGTATTTTTTGTGGACAATAAACTTAAATAAATAAATATTATCATTCCCATTTCCACTGCCACCATCATCATCTGTCAGTTGAAGCATTGCAGCAGTACCTTCTTCTTGCTTCTCCTCTTGTCTCCTGACGATCCACTAACCACATAGCACCCAGAGTGGTGTTTTTCATTACACACATGTTCCCTGCACAACATTCTCTGGCTCCCAACCTCCATGGAATAAAATCCAAACCATTTACCTCTGGCATATATGCCCTTTACGTGTTCTAGCCCCGCACAGCCCTGAGCTACACGTAATAGCATCCTCTCCCTGCCACACACCATGCTCCAGCTGCACTGGTCTGGCCTGGTCTCCTTTGCACAGATGGCCCCCTCTGCCTGCAGTCCTGTTCTCCTAGACCTTCACTTGGCTTGGCGCTTCCTGTCATTTCAGATCTCTGGCAAAACATCGTCTCCTCCAAGGTTCTTGCCTGACCACTCAATCTACAGTAGCCTTCCCTCCGTCCTTATCTCTTCACCTCCATCTTATGTTCAGCACAGTGCTGTTTTCTTATTTATTTATGGTTTTTCTACCTCCATTGGAATGCAAGTTCTCTGGGAAAGGATATCTTTTCTGTATTGTTCAATGCTATAGCTCCCAGGCACATAAAAGTGCTCAAAAGAAAGCAAGGGCTTAAGTAAATATTGGTCATAACAAGTCCCTTGCCTTCTCAAACTTCTGGAATAATAAACCATACATCTCTTTTCCCCTTAAGAAGAGAGAGAGGATGGGTGGCTGGGTGGCTCAGTTGGTTAAGCATCCCCTTCTTGATTTTGGCTCCGGTCATGATACCACGGTTTGTGGGATCTAGCTCCAAGTAGGGATTTCTCTCTCCTCTCTGTCTCTCCCCTGCTTGTGTTCTCTCTCTCTCAAAATAAGTAAGTA
This sequence comes from Lynx rufus, assembly GCF_022079265.1. Lineage (NCBI taxonomy): Eukaryota > Metazoa > Chordata > Mammalia > Carnivora > Felidae > Lynx > Lynx rufus. Next base: position 122,671,688 of record NW_025814823.1, on the reverse strand, counting down.
TTTTTTAAAGAATAAGAGAAAAAAGCCCCCTTTCTCTATGCCTGATGCATCATAAATACAATGATCATTTTTGTATATTACAGTAAAGAGAAGAAAGAAGTGATTTCTGCAGAGTCCATGATTTCAGAGAGGAGCTACAGAATTTTGGGGTGATAAAATTCAGGTCTAGGGACACACACATTCTGTAGAAATTCTTCTTTGTGTCTTGATTTGATGAAATAGAAAAGGCTGAATCAGCTGATGCCTACTGTGGGAACTATAAATAGTAATGTAGAAATACAATGCTCCCTGTGGCAGGGTCCAAGGCGGAACTGATAGATCTTCTGTTCTCACTTGAATGACTTTACAAGACATTAGTAGAGCTTAATAGGCTAATTACATCCCTTCACTGCACCTACCCTGGAATCAAGTTGTTCACCCTGCAATCCTATATGGGGTATTGTGAGAACAGGGAGCAAGAAAATCAGTGTATCCAAACCACAATCAACCCCTTCAGTGACCATGGCTTTCTGACAGGTCTACACTTCGGGTTTCATTCTTTGTTACATAATGAGCTCTTAGATTGAGTCCTCTCTAAGTTCTTGAGTGGGAAAAAATATTATACATACGATTCTATAATATATTATTTAAGACATCACACAAAGCCTATTGATCACATAAACAGACCTATGTTAAGAAACGAGATGGGGATAGAAGGATGTAAGGGATGATTGTAAGCAGAAACATGTAGTTTAGAAGAGGCGGCAGAAGTGAAGAGTGCTGGAATGAGATTGTGGGCCAGGTACATCCTCCATTTCTTTCTTACTAACTGGTGGATTCTATTTTATTTTAATTTAAATTTCATGTTTTTTAGGGGCACCAGGGTGGCTTAGTCGGTTGAGTGTCAGACTTTGGCTCAGGTCATGATCTCGCAGTTTGTGACTTCGAGCCCCGTGTTGGGCTCTGTGCTGACAGCTCAGAGCCTGGAGCCTGCTTCAGATTCTGTGTCTCCCTCTCTCTCTGCCCCCCCCCCCCCCATGCTCTGTCTCTCCCTCTCCCTCTCTCAAAAATAAACATTAAAAAAATTTAAGTTTCATTTTTAAATTGAGATATAATTGACATACAACATTATATTAGTTTTAGGTATATAACATAATGATTCTATACTTAGATATATTGTGAAATGATCACCACAATAAGTCTAGTTAGTATCCATCACCGCACATAGTTACAGTGGTTTGTTTGTTTTCTTACTATGATGAGCATTTTTAAGATTTATTCTTTAGCAACTTTCTGCCTGCTTTTTTTTTGTTTTTGTTCAACTCCAGCATTTCCCACAGTTTGTTCGAGGGAATATGAGTTACAAATATATTTTGTAATAATAAACATATGTGTATGTACATATACATTGTTTGCATATTCATTTTGGGTGTGCTGGTTTTTCATAGATAGCACCGCTGTTCATTTATTCATTTCATTAATATATAATGCTATTATATATTAATCAGGAGCTGAGGGCAGTGATTTTACCATCCATAAAAATGTGATACAGGATCCCTTTTTGAATTTGTGTTTGTTTTCTCAAAGTGCCGTTCAGGATAATAGTACACTCACCATATCTTTCTTCTCTCAGGTGTCTTCTCCCATGACTGCTGAACTTCTCCGTTGTCCGTAACAATTTAGCTTATATGTCCACTTAGCACAACACAAGCTAGAGCACTAGACCCCCATCCCAGCATCTGACTCTTCTCCAATCCCCACAACCTAACTGACTTGTCAAGGCATTCACCCAAGGAAGATAGGTTTCTCTGGTAATGGGGAAGGGCAGTAGGGATCAGATGTTAATGGACCCTTTGGTGAAAAAAGATGACAGTTCTTCACTAGAGACCAGTTGAGGGAGTTACAAATAAGCACTTAAGCCAGCCTCTCAGAAAGAACTTCTTAATAGTCAGACACTTCCAAAGTTGGCGTGAACTATCACGAAATCTTAAACTGTGATGTGGATATTGTCACGGAGGCTGGATAAGTGTTTGGCAGCAATATAGCAAGGGTGTAGTGCAGCAGAGGAACTAACCTTCCCACCTGACCTTTCAAAAACCTTTGAGCCCTGACCTTCTGTGAGCCACCCAAGCTTCTCACAGAGGTTCCCTAAAAGCCAGCTCCCTGACTTACCTACAGTCATACAGCTCATAAATGGCAGAGATTGCATTTAAATTTCATGGTTTTTCCACTATTGCTCACTCGGTTATTTTAACTAGGAGGGCAAATAGGTTCCGAGCATGAGGCCAACTCTTTAATTACAAGTGTCTGTGCTGTTGAAAAGGAGGGCCTTTGAAGAGGGTGTTTGAGAAGAGTTGAAAATAAAATTTGTCAAACTGCTCTACTTCCCATGAGTAATAGAATGGTTCTAGCTGCCATTTATTGTCCATGCTGCGGCAGCAACTTGATAGACAACGTATCTTTTAAAAAAATTTTTTTAAAGTTTATTTATTTTTGAGAGAGAGAGAGAAAGAGAGAGCAAGTGGGGAGGGGCAAAGAGAGAGGGAGACACAGAATCCAAAGCAGGTTCCAGGCTCTGAGCTGTCAGCGTAGAGCCAGACACGGGGCTCAAGCTCATGAACCGCGAGATCATGACCTGAACCGAGATCAGAGGCTTAACCAATTGAGCCAGTCAGGTGTCCCTAGACAGAATATCTTTTATTGCTCACAACAGCCCCCTAACTTAGATATTACACCCATTTTTGCAGATGAAGAAGGGGTAGCTCAGAGAGTTTAAATTACTTGCCCAAGATTATATGCTAGAGCTGGGGTATGACCAGAGACTGTGACGTGCAATCTTGGTTTATATCTCAAATGTTTATATTTTACTCCTCCTAAGGAGAGAGAATGTCCTCCTATACCTGGGGGTCTGTCATGTGGCTCAAATTAGCCTGCAGCAAGTTTAATTTTTTTTCATAGTTTCTATTGTATATTTGAAAATCATTTATCATTTCCACCCTACTCTAGAAGTTACCCATACCTCTTTTAATGTAAAAGTAAAGTTCTTCATGTCTTACTGTGGAGTAAATCTGTTGTTCTAGGAAGGTGAATCACGCTTATCCTGATGGTACAGACTCAACAGTACAGATCCTCCTGTTTGACAAGTATACCATCCCACTCACTGGAGATTTTTAGCCAACTTGCAGTCCTCACAGGCAGAATGTTTAATGACAAGGATTCTTGCCTTGCTGCTTAGCATTAGTCAATGCTCATTCACTGCCATTATTCAATTTGATTCACACAGATAGAAACCTGGGTCATATTTACCCATTCTACAACCAGGTAAGCTAGGACACAGTGTTAAGGACCTGAATCAAATCCCCCAACTATAGTGGCTGGCCTGAACTTGGGTCTCCTGGGTCTTTGCCTTAATCCAAAGAGATTTTAGGGAAAGAAATGTACTAGTAAGAGGAAGGGAAAAAGTGTACCAAAGTAAGAGAGACCAAAAAGTGTTCATCTATTGATCGTAACTGTCATGAAGGGTTTTTTCTTTTTTAATGCTTTTATTTACTTCTGAGAGAGACATATCATGAGCAGGGGAGGGACAGAGAGGGAGACACAGAATCTGAAGCAGGCTCCAGGCTCTGAGCTATCAGTACAGAGCCTAGCATGGGGCTCAGACCCACAAACTGTGAGATCATGACCTGAGCCAAAGTAGGATGCTTAATGGACTGAGCCACCCAGGCCCCCGTTTGTGTTTAAGTTAAATAAAGTAAAGGAATATTCATTTCGAGGCAAAAAGCAATTTGCTCCATTTCAGCTCCAGAGCTGAAAATATCCTCTCTGGCCACAGTCATACATGACCAAGCTAGAATTTAGGCCCAGGCCACCTGGTGCCAACATCTCTGCTCTTTTCTACCCTGCCACGCTGCCTAGCTATAGGAGATAATGAAATTTGTCCCATCTTCTTCCTTGATAATCGAACCCCAATTTGGCAGTAACACACCCAGTCCCAGGTAGAGGGATGATTGGCATAAATAAATCATGAGAATCTAGTTCCCCTGTCACAGCTTCCCTTAATTTGGGGAGGAGCCAGTATGGTCAATGAGACCTAATACAGATACTACCGTAAGGGCCTTCAGAAAAACTTTAGCTTCTTCAGTAAAAGATTATAAACAGACTTCTGAGGCTCAGATGCCTGAATCTGTAAATCGAGAACAGTAACAATTCTGTAGGGTTGCTGTGGAAATTTAATGAGATGAGGCACGTAAGCACCAAGAACATTAGTCTGCACATAGTGATTATTCAACCGTCAGAAAACATTGAGCAAATGATTAGGAAACGTCCAGGGTAGGAAGGACTAGATGGTCGGAAAGTGATGTTGAGCTGATGAATAGTTGTTTTCAACTATCACCAAACCAGCAGGACATACTGATGATGCTAGATTTCATGTAATGCAGCACATGAGAAACCAGGATAAGCCCTTCAAGTGCTTTATCCTGTATTATCCTCAAACAACCTTGTCACGTGGGCACAATTATTATCCCTGTTTCATAGATGGGACCCCCAGAAGCACAGAGAGCTGACTAAGCTGCTATTATGAGAAGAGTCAGGACTCCAGTTCAGGTTACCTGACAACAGAGGTGAATATTTGAAATACTTCACAAGGAACAAACATTGGCTAATCAGAACAGGCCACTGACCAGTAAGAATCTTGGAGGCCACGATAAAGGACCAGTATTGCAGTACCAGCAAGTGATAACTAAACAGAAGCCCTGTCTGACTTAAGGCCTTAAAGCTCCCATGGGCAGCAGCAGAATCACGAGGCTGTCAATCAATAGAAGGAAGAAGTTTTTGATAATCAGGTGTGTCTAAACATGAAACGAACTACTTTATGTAGCAGCGAGTATCCCATTTCTGAAATGGGACCAAATCCCATTTCTGGCTAGGAAGACAGTTTCTTGTTGGGGACGTTGCAGAAAAGTAGCTGCCTTTGCGTGGAGGTAGGACTTCATTTCTAAGCTAACCTTCGCCTCTAATATCCTATGGTTTGGCCTTGAGTTGTTGTACATCTGTCTGGAAAACAGTCTGGCTTCCCTTCATTAGCCACTTCTGTTTTCCCAAGCACTATAATAGGAGCTTTTCATATTTTTCTGGCCGTATTATACATGACATGATTCAAGCTATTTTACAAATTAGAAAAAATCTCAGAAAAAGTATGCCAATCCATTATCTACAGAGTGAGCAACTTGGACTCCTAATCTGCAGGCTCTTTCTTCCCTAATATCTAGAATAGTTAGTGTATCCCATTCTTTACCATTTCCATCCCGATTTTCTTACCACTCACTGTGAATGCTGTACTCGTATCTCCAAACTGATAACAAATTCAAATATGTCCTCCTGCCTCACTGGCTTTGTATTTTCTCTAAAGTACAAATAAGAAGTAACAGTGAGCTATGGTGTTTTCTTGAACATGCTGAGCTGATCGGGCCTTGGCTCACCTGTCTTCTTGCTTCTTGAACCTCTCTCCCCTTTTCTCACCTGTTCCAGTCACAACGACCACTGTTCCGCTCCAGGACAGAACAGATTTCCACCTTAGAGCTGCTTTTCCTGCAAGTATGGGTTCAGAGGCCACCTGTGGACTAGTCTTTTTTGAGCACCATGCTAATGCATAAGGCAGCCTCTACCCCGAAGGTGTACTCTCTTAGATCCATGGTTCATTTCCCATTGCACTAAAGGCAATCTGTAACTAACATGATTATTTACGTATTTGGTTCCTTGCTCTTTGTCTCCTCAACTAAACCCTGAGCTCTAGGAGAACAAAAAATATATATTTTTATTTTCAAAGCTCTATTCAAGAGCTATGTGCCTGGCATACAGATAAGTGATCGATACTATGTGTTAAATGATGAAAGCTTCCAGAACGCTTTGCACCAACATGTGTGTAAGCAAAGTAAAATTTAATTTGGACCAAGTCACAGGTTGCATATTAATGAAACTCTTAACCTTATAGAAATTATTAAAAGCACAGTTCAGGCTAGTTAAATGTTAACCTGTAAATGAGCGGTTCTCTGCCTTTTTCACGTGGGTTTTCACAAATGGGTGGTCTTATGTGAGAAGGTTAGTTACAAAGCTCTTTTGAAATTGCCTGATGCCTAATACAAAGAAGGCAGATTCTCCTGTTTTTGCAATGTGTTATTCATGCTCATTCATTATTTGTTAGCTCGGGAGCAGGTGCTGAGTAGAACATATCAACCTAATACCCTCATTACTTCACTGCCGTTTTGTTTTTGAGACTCAAGTGGCCCTTCTGCTGTGAGAGTTAGAAAAAGAGAACATTTGCAAGGCTTATGGTCTACTGAAGAGAAGATACACCAAAACAAAAAAAAAAGGCATTTTCTTAACCATTCCACACAAAATGGCCAACTGAAACGAAAATCTGTGCTCCCACTGCAACATCAAATATATATATATATGTATATATATATATACATATATATATATATATATACACACACACACACATACATACACACACACATATAGTTTTTAATGTTTATTTTTGAGAGAGACAGAGAGAGAGAGACAGAGAGAGAGAGAGAGAGAGAGAGACAGAGCATGAGTGGGATAGGGGAAAAGAGAGAGGGAGACACTGAATCTGAAGCAGACTCTGGGCTCTGTACCGTCAGCACAGAGCCTGACATGGAGCTCGAACTCATGAACCATGAGATCATGACCCAAGCTGAAGTCAGATGCTTAACTGACTGAGCCACCCAGGTGCCCCTTTTAAAAATTTTTTTAATGTTTATTTATTTTTGAGAGAGAGAGAGAGATAGCATGAGTCGGGGAGGTCAGAGAGGGAGTGCAACAGCAAATATCAATACACTGAAAAGAAAGCCAATATCAGGGGCAACATATAAAAGTATTCAGTTAAGCAATCATTTTTTCGACTTGTAATTTTCTCATACTGGACATACTACTTTGACAAATTGAAAAAGATTTAAGGGTGCCTGGATGGCTCAGTCATTTAAGTGTCTGACTCTTGAGAGTCAGGTCATGATCTCATGCTTGTGAGATCAAGCCCTGTGTCAGGCTCCATGCTCAATGTGGAGCCTGCTGAAGATTCTGTCTCTCCCTCTGCCTCTACACTGCCTGCACGCCCATGTGCACTCTCTCTCTCTCTCAAAAAAAAAAAAAAAGGAAAAGATTTACCATCCCTTATAGAAGCTTAAAAAGCAAAACAAAACACCTTGGGCCAGAGAAACGTTATAAGAAAGCCACAGATAGTCTCTGGGCAACATAAAATAATTTACAATATACCAAAGCTAATGGATTTGACTTACTGAATATTCTCTTGGGTTACCCTAATTTCACAAGCAATTTTAATAAGTTTCTTTTATCTTGTCTTCAATCCCGTGTGCGTGTGTGTATGTGTCTGTTTAGAGAGAGAGCAAGCATGTGAGTGAAGGAGAGGGGCAGAGGGAGAGCAAAAGAGAATCTTAAGCCGGTTCTATGCTCAATCCCATGACCCTGGGTTTATGGCCTTAGCCGAAATCAAGTCAGACTCTGAATGGACTGAGCCACCCAGGTGCCCCAATCCCATTATATAGTTGAAGCAGTTTATCAAGAATGAGGATAGAAGCTGTTCTGAGAAGTACCTGCTACATGCGAAGACTGAAATTTGAGCAGCTAAGAAAACTATAAAAACATACTTAGTTTGCTAAGGCTGCTACAACAAAGTACCACAAACTGAGTGGCTTAACAAAAAACACCAGAAATATATTGTCTCAAGTTCTGGAGAATACAAGTTCAAAATCAAGGTGTTACCAGGCCCAAGCTCATCTGACACCTGTAGGTGAGAATCCTTCCTTGCTTCTCCATAGCTTCTATTGGTTTGCTGTTATTGGCAGTCTTGGGCCTTTCTTGGCTTCCAGATGCACCACTCCAGTTCCCTATCTTGACATGGTGTTCTCCCTGTCCTTCACATTATCTTCCCTCTCTGCCCAGATTTCCTTTTTTGATAAGAACACCACTTACATTGGACGAGGGACACCCTAAAGAACTCAATGTTACTTGATTACCTCTGTACTCTATTTCCTAATAAGGTCACCTCTGGAGGTACTCAGATTTAGGATTTCAACATATCTTTCTGCGGGAGATACAACTTAACCCATAACCCATACCAACTAAAAATGTGTATCAAAACCAATGTTTGTTGCTATTGGGTAAATAGCAGTAAATAGCTCATCTGATCTTGAGGGTATCCTACTATTTTCATATGAGTGAAAATAAAGGAGCCTACATTAAGAGCAAGGTCTTTGGATCACATAGTCCTACTTTTGAATCTGGCCTTAGTACACTAACTATATGATATTAGGCAAGTTATTCAACTCCTTCATAGCACCGTTGACTATCCAATTAGACCAAGTATATAAAATGCTTATTATCATGGTGGCCAGTGGTATGTGAACAATAAATGACAGCTCTTCATAAGTCATTAAGAAGATGATACATGTACTTTGTAGTACACATTAAATGGTTAAAAACTGTCAGTGAACAGAAAGGAGTAGGCACCTTTTGAAATTAAAAAAACATCTCTCTAGTTGAGTCACTCCCATAGGTTTCAGAAAGCTGGGGATGTCACTAAGTTGGCAAGTTCATTCATCTGTCACTCAGTGATCATTGACTAAAATGATTAGCTTCAGAAAGATCTTAGTTTTTTTTTTCCTATGCACTATCATCTTAAGAAAATAAAATGTAACTTCCAAGATAGTACAGTGTGTGTGAGTCAGACAAAAAGGGGAAATCTCAGCCAAGAAAGCTCTGCCAGTAACAAACTAAAGACCTTGGTTAAGACAAATACTTTTGGTTCACAACTCAACTGCAAATAAGACCTTAATTGATGAGTATGCTAGTAGCTGTTTATCACTCTTCATTGTCACAGGCTCTTTTGACAGTGCATTTTGGTCATGCCGCCTTCTTGGGGATAAATGAGTGTGTGGTAGAGAGCAAAGAAACAATGAGATCACACGTTGAAGAGCATCCTACCAGGGCTAAGAGGAAAATCATCCTAGACCCTTAGGTATGAAGGGACCATTCCTGATCATTTAGTCAAACCTCCCCACATCTTCCTTGACAAGGAAGTTTGGGGCTATGTTTAAGGTCATAGAAGAAATTGGTGTCAGAATCTGGTGCAGTACAACTTCTTTAGAGGAAGTAGGGTGGACGGGCTTTATTGTGATTCCCATGATCCCCACTTCCTGGTGTTTACGTCTTGTATCATCCCCAGCCCCTGAGTGTGGGCTGGTTGTATGGCTTGCTTCTAACCAACGTTATGTAGCAAAGATGATGAGATGTCAGTCCTGTGATTGTGTTCTATTATGTAATGGTCATTCAGTGTTATGTGCTCTGCCTTTCTAGCAGACTCACTCTAGAGTTTTGCTCTCCTCACTGAATTTGAAGAAACAAGCTACCATGAGTCCTGCAGCCACAAGGAAATGAATTCTGCCAACATCCTGACTGAATTGGAAGTTGACCCTTCTTTTATTCCTACTTCAATATATCTGTAATCAGAGATGAAATGTTTGCAACTCTTTGCCCTTTTGTAGCTATCTATACAAATTGCCTAATTAGAGTTTTATTGCATTCCTATAGGATTCAGAAAGTAGGGAATATATATAGAACTTGATTAGACTGGGTGGGATAATTTTTACAAAGAGGAAAAAACAATCAAATATTCCCTCACAAATGGTATTTGGATCCACGATGACTTATTCTTGAATTTTCCTGTACAATTCACTTTATTAGTGTGTATTTGTATTTGAGTTGTCTTTAACATCTGACCAGGGAGTGAACACAAATTTGTCTTTGGACCCTAATAATTACTTTCCATCACATTATTCGTTGGAGAGACTGTGGCAATCAACAAATCAAATGGTACTATCTTCATAGGAAGGAATGTAATGAGTTTTATTTTCCATGGTTTCTTAATAAAAGCAAATAATCACTGTGTCTACATTTTAAAATCTTCATTCACTGATTTAATGTAAGTTAGGGAGAATACTGAACTAGAAACTGACCATATTTGGAAACTAATGCTGATTTTCAAGCTATCCTCATGGAAAACGTTTGACTTCTTGCTAATAAGAAAATTATCTAATTACACAATTCAAAATTAATGGTTATTGTGCAATAGGTGTCTTTTGCAACAACTGCAGAAAAGAAAGTTTCTAAAATTGAGGACAAGTAGCTAAGTATTATACATACTTAGGAAACTACAAAAAAGTAATGTCTGTGGATTTAAAAAAATCCACAAAATACAACAAAACCCCCTTTATGTCTCTCTGGGAATTTATGAAAGAAACAGGATTAATGGTATTAAAAAAAATAAACTAGACATTGCTGGCAGTAAAGTCAACATGAAGAAAAAATTAAAAACAGAGACCATGCTATGTAAATCAGGGAGATAAGAGTGCTTTTATTCAGCACAGTACAGTTCCACTTATGTGGACTGGACTCTTCTTTCTGCTTTGGTCATTAAAATCCCTTTAAAATCCTCTGAACTCTCAAAAAATATTGTTTTGAGGGCGCCCCAGTGGCTAGGTTGGTTGAGCATCCAGCTTCGGCTCAGGTCATAATCTCGTGGTTTGTGAGTTTGAGCCCCGTGTGGGGCTCTCAGCTGTCAATGCAGAGCCTGCTTCAGATCCTCTGTCCCCCTCTCTCTGCCCCTCCCCCTCTCATGCACTCATGCTCTCTCTCTTTCTCTCTCTCTCTCAAAAATAAATGTTTATTTAAACAAACAAACATTGTTCTGTAACCCAAAACATCATCTCGTCTGAAGTACTTCAGTCTTTCTCACACATTTTAGCTTCTAGTTGTATGCTGTTCTCTCGTCATTTGGTTCCCTGTGTCCCATCTTGACCCATGCAGCCAGAGTGTAGACTTAAAGGCAGCGGCCATGCCTCACCTTGTACCATGCTCTACTCAGAGCCACAATCATGCTTACCATCAGCAGTATGGAGAATGGTTAAGACCTCTGCATTTCCTTCAATGATGCCTACCTACACTTGCTAGCCATATGACTTTGGGAAAGTTACTTCGTCTGTCTTCCTAAACCACAGTCTCCTTGGCTGTAAAATGGGGACAATGACATCCTCAGCCTCCTGGTTGTGAGCAGATGAAGGAAAATAATTCACAACATGTGTTCTGCAGACCACCTGGTCCCCAGGAACCCCTAAGTAAATGGCAGCCCACTGCTACTCTTCCACACATAGTTGCTGACTGCTGTGGATAATTCTAATCATCTACCATGTCCAGAAACAAAATGATGGTTCCAGTCTGAAATTAGGAAGTCACATATTTTATATATGCAGATGGGGTTTCCTTGTCTTAGGAATCTACTGAATTTCATTGATATCGTTTCCTTCATCCACACTGTAATAACTCGGAATTCAGGATGGGTCTTATAAACAATTTTCTAAGTAGCCGAAAGATGTTTTGCCTTGTGATCTTAGATTCCATCAAATCCAGTGTAAATTTTATGGATTCTTTTAAAGGAAGATTTTAAAAAGAGAATTGAAGTGCTCACAAGCCTTCTCTTCTTCTATGTTGCTTTCACGCTTTTAACTCTGCCCCATGAGCCCTTGCCTCAGAGTGCCATCATTATGATCCTTTTAACGCCTTAGACAAAGGAACACTGTTTCTCGGTCTTTCGTTGTTACAGACAAATGTTTTTCAAGCCACTTGACAACATTTCAACTTGATATTTGGTACTCTGGAGGCAGAAAGCCACGGTTATTAGAGCACTCTCATAATTAACATGTTTATTTGGTCACTACTGTCTTGAAAAGCCTTAATGGTGTTGATGTATGTCCTAATTTTTTCCCAGAACATTTATGGATTTTGCCTGTTGCTCAAGCATAATTATTAATAATGACTCCTTTTATTCTCAGGAGTACCCTGGTTTGGATGACAAATGATATGGATACCCCATGTGACGACTAAGGTAGGTCTGAAATTTTTGGCTTTAATACCTTGTATTTTAATTTTGTCTTTGTTATTCACAAACCTGGCTTTTAGTCAATCATTTGTGTGGTCTTGGCAGTGTTCATTCCCTTCTATTTTTGCTGCATGCTGGTTATACAATGAAAAGCAAAACACACATGGCCTAGCTCATGAAGTTTACAGTGTAGTAGAGCCGCAGATATTCATTAATTATACATAAAAAAAATGTCACAGCTCCTCAGGAGAGGTACAAAATGCTACGGGTACCTATAAAATATAACACACGGGAGCTGGGGTGGAGCCTTACAGGCAATGGAAATACACCTGGATTATTTTCTGCCCCTAAGAGGATGTCATTTTAATATAGTGTTCAAAATGTCACTGTGTTTGCCTTGCATTCGTTTACCATGGTGAGGGGACACTTCAGTACTAAGAGGCTCTTCTCAGGACAGGCATGAAGGAATAATTGTGTGTGTGTGTGTGTGTGTGCGTGTGTGTGTGTGTGTGTGTGTGTGTGTGTGTAAAGGGCAAAAGGCAGAAAGTTAATTCTTGGTTTCTATTTAAGTAGTAAAATGATGATGGGAGCAATAAAGAGCAAGGGAGAGAAGTGAAAAATAGCAATGTTTGGGATTACATATAATTTTGACATTTCTGGTTTGTTTTTCTCCTGGATTTCTTTTGGAACACTTTTTTAAGCATAGGGCAAAAATGCTCCAAGAATCTTGACTTGTGATGACAGAAAATGAAGCCCAGAGAAAGAAGGCACAGAACCCAGATTCAAACAGGGGAAGAAAAAAGTTAAAAGGTGCTCATAGCCATGCTGGCTCCCATAGTACCTGTCTCCTTCCTGAGATCTAGAATGTCAGCACCCCAAGCAGATTGTGAGTTGGAAATTCTGGGTCTGCTCACCCAGTTCTGAATGAGCATAAATTCTCTGCGAGGGACACTTTAGACTACAAATATGAAAATTTTCTCCTCCGAAAGAACTGAGGGACCAGAAAGTCAGTATGGGAGAAAGTCTGCTTATGAACAGGGTTCCCAGTTACTGACAAAACACCAGGTGTGTTCATTTACTTCCAAGATCCTACATGATTAACTGGCCTGCTTTGTGTTTATCTGTTCCCTGAAGAGCCCATTTCCAGCACAAATAGGTCCTCAGAAAGACAGGAAATTAAACAATGGCTGTCTAAGTATACAGGGCCAAAGCCACACACACACACACACACACACACACACACACACACACACACACACACAGACTGTTCCATAGTGCCTGCATAGAGAATGTATAAATTATGATGATACATCTTAATCCCCAGGCTCTGCACTAATCCACATAAATTTTAGATAAACGTCAATTTAGTGGTTGGCCAGTATTTTATCTAGCCAAAGTTCTGCTAAATTGTAAAGACATAATCCTACTTAAAAACTTAGCAAATTCACCAGAGATTAGAAATAAGACAGTGGCGGTAACGTGTTGATTTTTCACTTAATGATGTGTACTTAACACATGTGTGTATTAATGTGTGTCTGATGTGTGTACACATCACATGTGTAATTAATGCAAGTTGGTAGAGCAGACAGAGCTCTGACTTGGGGTTCAGAGACCAAGGTTTAAATCCCGGCAGTGCCATTTGTCACTGGTGTGTCCTTGGCAAATCTTTGAGCCACAGTTTTCTCATCTGTATAGTGGAGATACTGTGATGAAATTTGGTATCTTCCCTGAGTTCTCAGAATTTAATAAGATAATACATGACAGTACTCAGTAGTGCCTGGCATATACTAAGTCATCTATAAATTGAAGTTGCATTGATTGTGTTTAGGTTCAAAATTCTCATAAATAATTGATGATATAATTGTGGGTTTATTGCTGGGTTTTCCATTCAGTTCCAGTGATCTTCGTGTCTATTTTTATGCCAGTACCATACTGTTTTGATTATTACAGCTTTCTATTCGAACTTGAAGTCTGGAATTGTGTTAGTTCAAGTTTTGTTTTCCTTTTTTCAAGATTGCTTTGGTTATTCAGGGTCTCTTGGCTATTTGGTTCCATACAAATTTTAGGACTGTTTGTTGTAGCTCTGTGAAAAATGCTGTTGGTATTTTGATAGGGATTGCACATAATGTGTAGATTGCTTTGGGTAGCATAGACATTTTAACAATATTTGTTCTTCCAACCCATGAGCGTGGAATGTCTTTCCGTTTCTTTGGGTAATCTTAAATTTCTTTCATCATTGTTTTATAGTTTTCAGAGTACAGGTCTTTCACCTCTTTGATTAAGTTTATTTCTAGATATTTTATTGTCCTGTTGTATTGTTTTTGTTTGTATTTGTAAATGGGATTATTTTCTTAATCTCACTTTCTGCTTCTTCATTATTGGTGTATAAAATGCAACAGATTTCTGTACATTGATTTTGTATCCTGCGACTTGACTGAATTAATTTATCAGTTCTATTAGTTTTTTTGGTAGAATCTTTAGGGTTTTACATATATAGTATCATGTCATCTTCAGGGGGCGCCTGGGTGGCGCAGTTGGTTAAGCGTCCGACTTCAGCCAGGTCACGATCTCGTGGTCTGTGAGTTCGAGCCCCGCGTCAGGCTCTGGGCTGATGGCTCAGAGCCTGGAGCCTGTTTCTGATTCTGTGTCTCCCTCTCTCTCTGCCCCTCCCCCATTCATGCTCTGTCTCTCTCTGTCCCAAAAATAAATAAACGTTCAAAAAAAAAAAAGAAAATTCAAATAGTGAAAGTTTTACTTCTTCCTTACCAATTTGGATTCCTTTTATTTCTTTTTGTTGTCTGATTGCTGTGGCTAGGACTTCTAGTACTGTGAAATGGATGGAGGTAGAGAGTATAACGCTAAGTGAAATAAGTCAGTCAGAGAAAGACAAATACCATATGATCTCTCTTGTATGTGGAATTTAAGAAACAAAACAACAAAGGGGAAAAAAGGGAGGGAGGGAGAGAGGGACAGACAGACAGACAAACCAAGAAACAGACTCTTAACTATAGAGAACCAACTGACGGTTATCTGAGGGGAAGTGTGTGTGTGTGGGGGGCGGGGAATGGGTGAAATAGGTAAAGGGGATTAAGGAGTGCACTTACGATGATGAACATGGAGTAATGTATGGAAGCCTTGAATCACTATACTGTACACCTGAAGCTAATATACCACTGTATGTTATCTAGGAATTAAAATTAAAAACTTAATAAAAAATTCTCATATATAAACCAGATGACAACTTAATATCTCTACATCATGGTTTTCTCATATTGAATGTGGTCCAACTGCTCTGATCACTTATCACAAGTTATTATAGAGATCAAGTAAGATACTATATAAGAAATCATCATGAAAACTACCAATGTCTTTACATCACTAAATTCTATTCCTGAGACCAATATTACACTATATGTTAACTAAGTAGAATTCAAATAAAAACTTGAAACGAATAAACCAAGCTACCAATATCTTTACAAATATAAAGCATTACCCTTTTCTGTCCATTGTCTGTTTGAGTTTATAGCAACTTGTGTTATTTGCTTGTTTTCACTTAGCACAGATTCCCCAAATGAAGGAGATACATCCCTATATGTCACCTTTTGTCTAATGCCAATATTCATTGATTCTGGTATTATTATTTACTAACTGTGACCTTGAGTGAATTAAGCTCAATGTGCTCATTTTTTTTTTAACCTTCAAAATGGGGACAATAAACCTACCTCAAGGGACTGTTACAGGAGTTCAGTGAGGGTTACCTGTCATGTTCAACAAGGACTTTGTTGATGCACCAGGTTGTGCATTCTCTCCTGCACATTCAGTACATTCAAGGCTGTCCCCTTGGACCCAACTGACCTGTGGATGATGCGCTGGCTCTGCAGGTAGTCCAGGGCCATGGCCAGCTCACAGATGAAGAGCTTCACGGTGTCTTCCTGGAAGCGGACATTCTGCTGCAGGTGATAACGCAGGTCCCCGCCCAGCAAGAGGTCCACTACCATGAACATGTCCTCCTCATCTTGGAAGGAGTACCTGGAATAGAATTAGAAATGAAAGTGTATCGAATACATTTACACGCTAAAGAGGCCCAGAGGCAAATCACACCTCATAGGTCAGAACAGAGTGTTCTTGACCGAAGAGTTCAAGCTCTGGGAGCAGATGGTCTATCGCTAGCTCTGTGACCCTAGACCTTCAGTTTCCACATGTAAAAAGGGGAATAATAACAATATCTACCACATTGATCATAGTAAGGAACAAATATAACATTTAATGTCTCCTGCCTGACATATAGTAAGCACTCAGTAACTATTAGCTTACAAAGCTATAAAGCCCAGGAAGTAAAGAAAACTCCACTCATCCATTTACCAGTAACAATCAGATCCTAACCACACTATTGCAGTAGGTCCATAAAATATGAATTACAAGGTGTCCTGGAACCATTCTCATTCCCATTTTTCCACACGATCAACTTCATTACCCAGCAACATTATAACAAATCATGTACCACATTAATGATAAGAAAAAGATATAAAAGGGCAATAAAAAAGTAAATGCATGGTACAAGGAAGTAATTCACTCAGTCTTTGGGATGGGGAGGTAAGGGAAAGCTTCTCAGCAGAAGTAAGATCTGAGTCAAATTTTGAAGGATGGTGACAGTAATAACCACAAAATAAAGCCAGTGCCACTGATGTCTCCATTAAGTCACTTCCCCGGGGCAGGTGCTGAAGCCTTCTACAAGTGGCACCCCCAAAATGCTTCTACAAGTGGCACCCCCAAAATGGCCCCCAAAATGTTGGTCCTAAGCTCCTATTTTACAGATGAGGAAATCAAGGCCCAGTAATTTGCACAATGTCAAACACCTAATAATACATGGTAGAGGTGAAGAATTCTCCGGGTCCAAAAGTAAAATTTGACAGAGAAAAATAGCCCATATTAAGCACAGGCATGGGAAAGAAACAGTGTGAGTGGGGAAAAGAAAATAGTTTGGGTTTGCTTTAACAGCAGGTATGATGGGGCAGCTTGAGCCTAGAGAGGAACACACCGGGCAGATCCCATGACAGGTGCCTGTAAATGAGGCTGTAGGCGTCAGGATGACATTGAAGAGTTTTAAGCAGGACATAGAATCAGGCATGGACTTCACACTTGAAAGAGCATGGGGTGGAGAGTTCGAAAGAGGAAATGAGACACAGGAGAGGGGGACCGGCCTCTGCTGTTTGCAAAGAGCCTCTTGTAAAAATGCGTTCCTGCTGCTATGATTTGTTTTGTTTCCTTCAAAGCACAGACATGGTTTCTAGGCACAATAAAGCTCTCTGTATCAGCACTGTTTTGACATGTTTCTTTTGACATAATGTCACTGAGATCACATTTCCAAGTTTTATTTGAATCAAAGAAGTGCCTGCTAGCAGTGCCCAGGGATGCGGACTAATTCCTAGTGACAAATTCTTTGCTTAGGAAAGAAATGTAGAATATCAATCACTTGAAGAACCGTACTTAGTATTTTTTATTCTTCATAACATAATGATCATTGTGCTAAAGAAGGAGGGAACGTGCAAGGAAAAGAAACAAGAGAAACTCAATGAAGCATTAATCTGAGGCAGTAACAATTCTAATGGAGACTAAAAGTCCCTCATGCTTACTGGTCCAATGAACAAAATTTTGTTTACCACCAAAGACTGATTCACAAGGAAGATGACAGAAATTAAGCCCTTGGGGAGGGAGTTTAGACAGAAACACAGGAAGTGCTTTGTAAAAATCTGACAACGAATACTTTTTCATATTGTCTTTTGGAAATGATATTGTTTACCTCAGTGTCATGACTTGCTGGTCATCCCTGCTGTAGGTTTAATGAGCACCAGAAAAGATGCCTGGATCCCTGCCATCTGGTTCACACTGCTTCCCACTGCACTACTACACATTGTATTTGTTGTGTTTTATAGGTCTTCCAGTAAGTAACGATGTGCTAATTAACATCTAATCGTGCCTGGGACCTGTTGCACCTTGGGCTGCTCTCAGTTAATGAAACAGAAATGATGATCCCTCATGGGATATGAGCAAGTCTGTTGGGTTAGGAGACAAGTGGGGTAGGGGTGGTAAGATGGGCGAGGCCTGGGTATCAAAAAAAGGAGAAGAGAGCACTAGCCATAAACATAACTAGATGCCAAGGGAAACAGCCTATATGGACAGGCTAGCACACAGGTCAGCTGTTGACTGTTCGGCTCCCCATGGGAGGCAGGTGGAGGTGAGAAACCGAGCGACATACCTAAGGACTCCTCTCCCATCACTCTGCTTAACTCTAAGTAGGGGCGATGATATTATTAAATTCGCCCTGATGAACAAACTGCTTTTACGGAGACTTGAGTTATTTTTATTTCAAGAACAGACTGATAAAGGTGCCAGGCATGGCGAGTTAGTAACAGTGTTCTACTGTGCAAGGGATTATTAATCACAGAAAGAAGAAGCCCAGGCAAGAGGCAACATGCTTCCTTTGTCCAGTATGAATACAAATTTATTTAATCATGGAGTCAGTTTGGCTGTTAAAAATCATCTTTCTTGGGGTGCCTGGGTGGCTCAGTCGGTCAAGCCTCCGACTTCGGCTCAGGTCATGATCTCACAGTTCGTGAGTTCAAGCCCCGCGTCGGGCTCTGTGCTGACAGCTCAGAGCCTGGAGCCTGCTTCGGATTCTGTGTCTCCTTCCCTCTCTGCCTCTCTCCCACTCGCGCGTGCGCTCTCTCTCTCTCTCAAGAATAAAAATGTTAAAAAATTTTTTTTAAAAATCATGTTTCTCCTGCAGCATATGAGATCTGAAGCCCTTCAGACAGATCTTAAAAACTCTCAGAGAAAGGGAAGATAAGTATTTGATTTTCCAGAACCATATCCAGGAAAATAGGTGGGAATGATACAGTTTGGTGATAACTAGAATATGCAAGTTCATATCGTAGTCTGGTATTTATTAATAAAAGAGTGAGAGCTTTCTTATGCCTTGCCCATTTATCACAGAGACTCGCTGTTGCATTTTTATGACTTTCATTTCTTAGCCGACAGCTCCAAAATTATTAAGTCTGGTCCCAATGAATGTGAAATGCCTTGCAGGGCACTCACTGGAATAAGTGCAGGGCACTACACTGGAATATGTAGCAGAAGGCTACCACCTAGTCAGCCCTGTTCCATCATGTTTGACCCAGACAACTACAATAGCTCTTCCTAGGTCTCTCTGTACAACCTTGGACCTCCCCAATCCATTCTCTACACCCTAGTTCTATTTTTATGTCATGAGTCTTGCATCATCCCACCTCATAAAGCCCTTTCACCTCTTTCCATGGTCTGTAGGATCCTGCATGGTCTGTCTTGGTTTACTTTTTCAGACTTCTCTTTAGATCTTTCTCTTCCATTCCTCCCCTACTAGTTCATTCTCTCTTCAGCCTTAGAAGACTGTGATGTTGTGTGGCTCGCGCCTATCTTCATGATGTTGTCACTGGCCTAGTTCTTTTCTCTTCATCTTTCACCCTGAGCCCAAGTGACACTTCTTGCAGAGACATTTCTGACACTCCATATTAAATCAGGTCCTCCTGTTATATACAATACCATATTCTTGTTCACAGAATTTAGCATAATTTGAAAATATTTTCTTGTATGCTTTTGAAATGAATGTCTTCATTCCCACAATGCCATCAGGATGCAGTCCTGCTTTTACTCATCCTTGACTCCTTAGTACCTGGACACTGCCTGAAATGTACCCTCTATAAATAGTTGTAGAGAAAAATAACAAGTTAATAAATGAACTGAAGAAAGGAAGGAGATAAGGTTAAAACACAAGTTTTGGGTGTGTCTGATATACATTCCCTAGGTTCTATTTTTAGAAATTAGCATGGTTACCAATTAAGTTCAAAGAAGTCACTCATATGCCTAAAGGTGTCTCATGGAAGCCATCTTGAGGTAAACTGGAATCTGAGCTTTGGAAGAGATCTAAAATATTTCCAATGCAGGGGTTTTCAAATTGTGGCTTATAACCCATTAATGGGTTGTGAAATCAGTTCTGTGGGTTCTAACAAGCACTTTTTTTGAAGAAATAAAGTAGACTGTAAAGCATAGGAAAAAAATGTTGTTAACATGGATGACTAAACATTGTCTATGAAACTTTTGTTTTTGTGAATATAATGTGCATCTCTGTGGGTATATCTACTGGGTTGTAATGAAAAATATATTTCTTTCTAGGGGTTGCAGTCAAAAAAGTTTGAAACATGTGACCCTAGGAAAACCTGCTGCTTAAGGCCAAATCCCTATTCAGACTCTACCTGAGCAAGGGTCAGTTCTGCTAGCATTATCTAGAAAAGCAAGGGAAGTGAATTCCTGACATTAGTTATCACTTCTAAAAGTTCTCAGGTTTTGGAGAAAAAAAGATAGCGATTTATTCATCAAAGGAAGAATTAATTAAAAACACAAAAAATACAGTTAGAAAATATGTGTCATTACGGTTGGGCTTAAATATCACATGTGAATTTGGAGCAAATCTGTTAAACGAAACAAACTCAGAGAAGATATCTGCACATTGGTAGTAATTTTACGTACCATGTGGCAGAGTATATTAGATATGATATTTGTAAAGTAATTAGCATAAAACATGGCACATAACATAGTAGTAAAGAACATGGCCCTGGGGCCAGACTGCTTGTGTCCAAATTCCAGGTCTTCCTCTTAATGTCTTTATAACTGGAAGAAGTTAGAAAAGCCCTCACCATCCCCATGTATAATGATACATACCTCATAGGGATATCGGGAAGATTAAGCGAGTTAATATATATTAAGTACTTAAAACAGTGCCTGGAAGATAGCTTGTAATGGGTAACTGTTAGCTCTTATTTTAATTACCTTTCTCTTTCCATCCATGAATATCAAATATAGCTCTGGTATGAAGCAGATTAATTTTATGCAGCTGTTTCCTATTATTTTATAAGAGGCAATTATATGAAGACATTTACTGCCAATGGTCTAAGCAACATGGTTCCCGTTAATTGAACTTTTACTATGTGTCTGATACCATGTTAGGTACTTTGTGTGTTAATACATTTAATTGTTACTACAAACATATGAGGTAAATAGTATCATTTCCCCATTTTTATTGATCCTAAGGAGTCACGTTTAATCCTCAAAAAAAAAAAATAGCAAACCAAATCCATCAACATACTAAAAAAATTCTACACCATGGCCAAATGAGATTAACAGCTGGAAATCAATTAATATAATACAACATATTAATAAAATAAAGGACAAAACATATGATCATCCCAATAAATACAGGAAAAGCATTTCACAAGATACAACACTGATTCATGATAAAAACTTTTAATGAACTTGAAATAAAATAGAGCTTCCTTAATCTGATATAGGGCATCTGTGATAAAACCTACAGTGACCGTGATACTTATTGGGAAAGACTGAATGCTTTACCCCTAGCATCAGAGGGAAAGCAAAATCATCTGCTGTCACTTCTATTTAGTGTAGTAATGGAAATTCTAGCCAGTGTAACTAGCTAAAAGAAAATAATAATAATAGTAATAATAATAATAATGATAAATCAGTAAAAGACATACATATCAGAAAGGAGGAAACAAAACTACTTTTAATCACATACAACATGATTCTGCATAGAAAAGCATAAGGAAACCATGAAAAACTATTAGAAAAAATAAAATATGTAAGGTTGCAGAGTACTAGATTGATATGCAAAAATCAATTATATTTTTCTAAATAAGCAATAAACAGTATGAAAATGAAATTAAGTACAACTGCATTCACAAAAGTTTCAAAAACAATAAAATGCTTTGGAATAAATTTAGGAAATTTTGTACAAGACTTTGCTTAGGAGAATTAAAGAGTTCTAAATAACTAAATACTCCATGTTCATGGATTGAAAGACTCAAATATTGCTAAGATTTCAGTTATGCCCAAATTGATCTATAGAATCAAGGCAATTCCTATGAAATTGCCACAAGCTTTTTCTTTCTGCATAAATTGACAAGCAGTTCCTAAAATTTACAAGGAACGGCAAAATATCTAGAATAGCCAAGATGATTTTGAAGAGGAAAAATCCAGAAGACTTTACCTTTCCAATTTCTAAATGTCCTATAAAGCTATACTTGTTAAGACAGTGTGGTACTGCTATAGGATAGACATATAGGTCAATGGAACAGAATTATGAGTCGCGAGATAAAGTTTCATAGTCCATTGATTTTTGGCAAAAGTACTGGGAAAGGAGAGTTGGTTTAACAAATGGTGCTGGGACATTAAAAAATTAAAAAATTAAATGAATCCATCCATTAAAAAATTGATGAATTAGACATTACCACAGTTCAAAACTTTTGCACTTCAAAAGACACCATTAAGAAAATGAAAAGGCAAGCAACAGAGTAGGAGGAAAGATCTGCAAAATATATAACCAATAAAGAATTATATCCAGAATTTACAAAGGACTATTACAACTCAATAATAAGACAAGCCAATCAAAAAATGGGAAGAGACATGAACAGATATTTCACTAAGGAAAATACACATGAAAAGATGGTCAATATCATTAGGAAGTAGAAAAATGGAAATTAAAATCACAAATGTCATGCCTATCTGAATGGCTACAATAAATAAGAGATGATAAGAAATGTTGGTTTAGGATGCAGAGAAAAGGGAACCCTCATACACCTCTGGTGAAATGTAAATGGTGCAATCACTTTGGAAGGCAGTTTGTGTGTCTCTCAAAAAGTTAAACATAGTACTACCATTTCACCTAGCAATTCTACTCCAAGATATCTAAGCAAGAAAAGTAAAACATATTTCCATGAAAAGACCTGTACACAAATATTTGTTGCAGCCTTATTTGGAATTGCCAAGAACTAGAGAAAAGCTAACTACTCATTAACTGGTGAATGGACAGACAAAATGAGGCATATTCATCCAGCGGAATAGATTTCCGCACTAACGAGGAATGAGCCACTAGCACATTCTATAACACAGATGAGCCGCATGAACATAATGCTTTGTGAAAAGGAGCCTGGCACAAGAGATTACTTATTTGTAATGTCACTTACATGAAATTGCCATAATGGGCCAATGTATAGATACAGAGAACAGATTAGTAACTGCCTGGGGCTCAGGGTGGGGCATGGGATTAACTCTAAATGGGTACAAGCAATCCTACTGGGAGGATGAAAAGATTTAGAAATCAATTTATAGCAATTATTGTACTACTCCCTAAAATTGCTAAAGATCACTGAATGGTTCCCTTGAAATGAGTGAATTTTATGACATGTAGAATATACCTCAATAAAATTGTCACTTTTAAAAAGGACAGCGAGTACAGGAAAAAAGGATGATGGTGTAGAGAAGTTATATATTTGTTCAAGAATCACACGTTAGGAAATTGTGGAGGCAGGATTGCATCCAAATCCACACAATTAACACACATACTGTGTGAACAAGAGCCAGTGAAATTCACGAAACAAAAAGCATCCAAAGCTTACCATAAAATTCTGCCAGGGAATAGAATAATTATTTAAATGCCTTGGGGCGCCTGGGTGGCTCAGTCGGTTAAGCGTCCGACTTCGGCTCAGGTCATGAGCTCTCAGTTTGTGAGTTCGAGACCCACGTTGGGGCTGTCTGTGCTGACAGATTGGAGCCTGGAACCTGCTTCCGATTCTGTGTCTCCCTCTCTCTCTGTCCCTCCCCTGCTCACGGTCAGTCTCTCTCTGTCTCTTAATAATAAATAAACGTTAAAAAAATGTAAATGCCCTTCGAGTCAACTTCCAGAATTCAATTTGTATGCCTCTTGGGTAGTCTCATTCCACTGGTGGGATGTTTGTGATCATTGGCCAGGCATCTCCATAGAAGAGTTTTTAAGAACCAATGTTGTCCTGTGCACCCAAATGATAGAACAATTAATCTGTGTTTTTTTAGACTCTGAAGGGAGTACTCACAGAGGGCTTTTCACAGTTTGGGAAGAGCATTAGCTTTTGTGAGAAGAGCTCCATCAGGAATGGGTCAAGTGGAGGTTAGGGTACACTGTCCCAGTCGTTAAGTATGGATCAGAATTTTAAAATGTGTCTTTGGAGCAATGGCCCATCCTATTTCTCCTCTTGTGGCTCTGTAGCAATTTTCCTAAGTGTATCTAGTGTGAAATTCAGGAAAAAAAATAAAACCAAACAGTATTATTTCACCTCATTCATTTGCCATGACAACACAGAAAGCCCAAAGTGTACACAAGCCTGATTTCAGTAGTTGACAGAAACCATACCCAGTTGTTGCTGTGTGTGTGTGTGTGTGTGTGTGTGTGTGTGTGTGTGTGCAACTGAAATGCCACAGCATGGATGACAGGCTGGGGTCAAGAAAGATTAATGGTTTGGATAACACTGGAACCAACTCTAGACAACAATGTAAATTCTCTCTGCTACAGATTTAGAGGAAGTGAATTTACAATCCAAATAAGTACAGACAACTTTTAGTCATTAATGTATCAGAGTGAGAACACTTCCATCAAGGTTTGAGGAGAGTAATGGTGGGCAAGGACAGGAAAAATGGATGCTCTCTTATGCTCTGATGGAGGCCAATTTGGTGGAAGCTCCTGTGAAGACATCTTAGAAACATCTCTTCAAAACCAAAATGAAAAAAAAACAAAAAAATCCCACATGGTTTTTGACCCTGTACTTTCGTTGCCAGGAACTTTCACTGTGGATACACTTGAAAAATCATAACACGATTTACTTACAGGAACACTCATTACAGCATATAAAATAAAAAACAATTTGCATGCCTGTCAGTAGGGGAGCAAGTGAATAAGTCATGGTAAACTCATACTACAGATGGCGCAACAATTTAAAAAATGAGGCAGATCTATATATTCTGATCTGAAAAGATTTCTAAGATGTATTATGGCAACAAGGTGAGGAAAAGAGCAATGTTATACTACCATATGCATTAAAGGGCAGCTGCTTAGTGAACAGAAAAAGGATATATTTAAAAAAGGATCGACACAACCACAAAAGGAAAATAAAGATATTACACACATATGCTGGTATATGCAACTTCAGAAAAACCTAGCAGTAGGGGAAGAAGATTTGAAATTCATTTATAAAGTGATTTTTCTCTGGCTCATAAGTAGTCTTATAAAGTTCTTCAAGGAAAAACCCACACCTTCCACATCTTCATCAAAACATCGATAAATGACCTCATCCACTCTTTATATATTGTGTGTACAGTGTATCTGGGTTAAACACTCATGTATCTTAAATTTATAAACATGGGTAATTGGGAGTTTATGTAGATCTTTTTGGCAGTAGTTAGAATGAATCTGAGGGAACTACCTTCAAATAGCTATAATAAATACTCATGGAAACTTCCTTTTTAGTCCCAATAAACTTCTATGTACATCTCAGGAGACATAAAGACTCTGGGTTTGGATTTATCTCCCCTCTACCTCAGAATTTCTTGACTTCCTCTTGCCAAACATAAACGTTACCCCTCTGTGTTCCCCTCTCTGGACTTCTGCAGCAGTCTGCCATTTCTTTATAGAACACTCCAGAAACCTAAGTATAAATGGTTTCATTGTGTTATACTGCATTATAACCATCAATATATTTTTTGGCCTGAATTTGTTATTTGGCTGAATAATTTGAAGAATTTGTGTTCTGCTCATCTCAGCTTCCATCAGCGACCTCTGGAATACAACTTGGTACAGAAGGAGCACTTGTTTAGTTAGCGGCCATTTTACAAATATTTATTATATCTTTACTTACACAAGGTGCTGAGAGTAAAGAACGAAACCAAGGAACATGGTTTCCCTCTCCTTAAAGCTAATGATCTATAAGAGATAAATAATATTTGCACAACAAATATGTAGTCATAAAATGTGGTAGAGGCCATGAAAGAAAAGTGCAGGATACTAGGATAGACGCTGACAGAGGACGTACTTTTGATTGATGGGCAGGGGGCGGGTGGGGTGACAGGATAGCCTCAGACAATGTAACACACGTATTTGTCTGCTTGGAATCATAGATGACAGTCTCAAATATAATGAGCAAAAATCAGCAAAAATCTATAATTTACACAATGAAAAACATGGTGGATGATTTTTAAAAATCACACCCAACAGCTTGCAGATTATTTTCCTGATATTCTGGTATACTCGTGAATGTTCCTCAAGCCCTGACCTTTCTCTGGATAGAGCTTTGAATGCTACTTTGTGATCTGTCAGCTCATTTGTACTGGTTCTGGAGATGTTATTTATGAAGTTTCCCTAGGGAAATTTTGGCTATTATTATTTTCTACAGAATCTCTTGAGACAGTTACCTCAGAGAATGACATAGCCAGTAAACAGGCAAAGGGGAATAACACCATTTGCTACTTATATAAAAAGAAAAGCCAAGACACAAGTTCAGATGATAATGAGGAACAATTAAATCAGACTCTTACCTATAGAATTTATCAGGGATCCAAAGGGAAAAAAAATGATGCAAATTAAAACTTTTTGTGCTTCATGCAACCGATTTCATAGACAGTCAAGCGGGATGAGTTTGGGTCATTGATGGGATCACAAATGGCCACTTGTGATTCAGAGAGTGGCTGCAGAGGTCCTAACTGTGCTGAGAGGTCTAGGATGTGCTGAGTCACACATTCTGACTGGCTGTTTCCCAGAGGGGATGAAGTGGAGAGATGAAAAGTTCATCTGGCACAAGTTATTGTCTCTGCCTGTCTAGCCAGAAAAGTAATGTCTCCTCACTGACCAGGTTCCCTTGCCTCATAACTGCAGGGCAAGAGGAGGGCTTCTCGGCACTGCCATCCAACATGGAAATTGTTATTTGTGCCCTTCATGCCCTCCTTCTAGCCTCTCCATTTTCTTAAAGTTTATTTATTTGAGAGAGAGTGAGTGGGGGAAGGGCAGAGAGAGGGGGAGAGATTCAATCCCAAGCAGGCTCCACACCACCAGCCAAGAGCCCAATGAGAGGCTTGAACTCATGAACCACAAGATCATGACCTGAACTGAAACTAAGAGTTGGATGCTTAACTGACTAAGCCACCCAGGCTCCCCCAGCCTCTCCATTTTTACTACTGCCCACTTGCCTTCACCTCACTAGTGTTTATAGTCTAACCAGACCAACTGCATCTTCAGAAATGTTTGGATCTTTCTGCCTCTACCTTCATCTCATGGGGCTTTTCTATCCATCTCTATTCTGATATACAGCGGCTGGAACTCTACCAGAGAAGCAGGGAGGGGCATTACGTTGTTTTTTTTTTCTCAAACTGGAGAATATTCAGTTATAATCGGTGATTTTTTTTCCACATCACCCATACCATTTATCAGGTTAAATGTCTCTTTAAATTTTTTTAATTGGTTTTAGAGTGCTAGAAGTCATGATGAATATATAAATAATATCCTAATAAAATATTCTATATAAATTATATAATCTAATATTCTAATAAATATAACAAATATTCCATTAAAATATATTCTAATAAAATATAAGTTAACACTGAAGGTCTTAGAGAATTTGGGGGGTGGGATTTGGAGCCCAGATTTACCATCACTTTCTAGTTTCTTGTTTTGGGCAAGAAATCAAGAAATCTACTTCCAAAAATATACTTTTCACTTTATCAAACTTTGGTATAGTGAGGATACTGCCTTCAATTAAACTCCAATCTTGATTAAATATACCTGTTAAAACAGCAGCAAGGGGCAACTGGGTGGCTCAGTCAGTTAAGCAACCAACTCGTGATTTCGGCTCAGGTCATGATCTCCTGGTTCATGGGTTCGAGCCCCATGTTGGGCTCTGTGCTGTCAGTGTGGGATCCTCTCTTTCCCTCTGCCCTCTCTCTACTCATGTTCTTTCTCTCAAAATAAATAAATACACTTTTGAAGACATAAAAGAAATGAAAAGAGCAGAAAACTAACATCTATTATGTGCACTCTCAGGAGAACAACACAAAGCTGGATTCACTTTAAATTTATAACCACAGGTGTCACATGGCTACCTAGAAAATCTTATTCCAATCCTCTATTAATTTCAGACATTCATTCACCCGGCAACTTCTCTCCTCACAGTCTCCCATACTATGCCCAGTCCTCCTTCTCAGTTGATGACCTCACGGGTCACAGCCGGAATGACACAAGAACTCCTTCATCTGCCCACCAACAAATCTACCAGCCTACAGATCTGTACACTTACCTACTCTGCCTTCTCTCCTAGCACAGTGAAAGCAGTGCCCCACTTCTACCTAAGGCCAGCTCATTACCTGAGCCCCCCCGTCACAACCAGCTCACCATCTTCAGGAGCTCACTCTGGCATTCCTCCCCATTCTTCCCCACATTATCCATTCTTTCCTCCCAATGGGCTCCTACTCTGTGCCCAGACTTGTGTATGCACATCTAAAATGTGTGTGTGTGTGTGTGTGTGTGTGTGTGTATTTAACAATTAAAAATTTTAAATATATTTAACAATAATAATATCAATAAAAATAATATATAAATATGAAAAACATAACATATTTATAAATAACAACATACAAATAAGAAAGTAAATATACAAAATGTTTAAAAAAATCTATATTATAGTATCTGATAATATATACAAAAAGATAATAGAACATGACCAACGAGCATTTATTTTAATAGAACGTGAACAAGTAGGGGCTTATTTTAAGAAGCTCATTTTCAGATTTGCAAATCAATTAATTTACTTCACATCATAGAAATGATCTCAATAGAAAACACATTAGACAAATTATAGTAGATAAAAACTTCTAACAAACTAGGACTGAAAGAAAACTTCCTTATTGTGATGAACATTATCTACAAAGAGCCTAAAGCAAACATCATATGAAATCTTAGAATCTTGAAAACCCCCCATGAAATGAGGACAAACAGACAAGGATGTCTACTATATCCAACACTTCTCAATGCAAATGCAGTAACTGTGAATATAAAAGTATCAAAATGGGAAAGGAAGAAGTTAAACTGTCATTATTAGTTAATGACATGATTGTAAATATGGAAAATCCATAAGAATATACAGCCTAATGATCAGAATTAGTAAGAGAATTTAGCAAGTTCACAGGACACAAAGTCAATATTAAAAATCAACTGTAGGAGGAGCCAAGATGGCAGAACAGCATGGAAGCTTTTTGTGTGTCTCGTGTCCATGAAATACAGACAGACCAACACTAAACCATCCTACACACCTAGAAAACGGATTGGAAGATTAACACAACAATCTGCACAAACTGAACCACAGAATTCAACAGGTACATGACACGAAGAGCTGAACTTGGGGAGCAAGAAGCCACGAAAGGTAGGGAACCCCTTTTGCAGGCAGAGAGAGGATGGAGACTGGAGGGGGGAGCATACCGGAAAAGCACCCCTCCCCAAAAGCAGCTGGAGAGAAAGTGGAAAATTGGAAACAGCCACAGGGACTAAACTAAAAAGGGAAAAAGGAGAGGGTTTAAATTCCATTAAGACTGTAAACAAGGGGCGTGCAAAGGCTGCAACTCCGCAGCTCCATAGGTGGCGGTGCTCTGGCGGGAAACGTGAACCCTCAGGAACAGAGCGGGGTCCAGAGGTTCTCGGGCCACATGGGGAAAAGTGGTTCCACTGCTGGAAGGACATTTGGTAGAGACTGTTGAAGCCACATGGTCCCAGCAGACCCCGGAAGGCAGCCACACTCGCTGGTGCTGGGGCAAGGTTGTTAAGGGTGAAGCCTGGTGTCAGATGTGTGTTGTGATTTTCCATAATCCCTGAAATGCTGCTGCTACACTGTCTCACGATCTTTTTGGGGGGCAACCTGGCACCTAGCTGCAGTCTCGGGGCACCGGCAACAGCAGGGTCCAGTGGGTGTTCCTGGGTGCAGCCGACATTCGGCCATTGCTCAGTGAGGCCCTTCCACAGAGGGACGGAACCGGTCAAAGCCGCAGTCCTTCGGAAGTAAGGGGCTGGGGAAAAAGCCACATCTGAGACAAAACTTGGGAGAGAGGTACTGCCTGGGGCCTGGGCACAGAGAGTGGAAAAGCGGGGAGGGGATGAGAGTTGAAGATGGAGGACCAGTGCGCGATTGCTGATCCAGGAGAACAGACTGGGTAGCTGGGTGGCGCCATTTTCACCGCTCACTTGCATGCGCATGTACTAGCACCACAACAATCCACCCCAGTAGGCTAGCAGCGCCATCTAGGGGACAGCAGAGCTGTTACACCGAGCCCCGCCCAACTGGGCCAACTTTGCTCTTCAAGAACACCATCTCACCGCCGGCTTAATTTATGGACTATAAAGAGCTACATGGACTGACCTCTAGGGGAAAATGAAGCAATTTCAGTCCTACTTCAATCTGTTAGCAGGTTCATCTATTCAACTTTTCTTTTTTCTTTTTTTTTCTCTTTTTCCTTTTTCTCTTTTACAATTCTTTTCTTTTTCTTGAATACAGAAAGAGAAAAGACTCATTTTAATTTTCAATTTTTATTAAAAATATCTGTCTTTAATTTTTATTACTATATTTTTTACATTTTTGTAAATTTTTTTCAAATTCTACTTTACTTCCATCATTGTATTTTAGTCTACTTCAGTATACTCACCTTTTCAAATTTTCACAGTTTCTTTTTTTTTTCTTTTTTTCTCTTTCATTTCTTTTTCTTCAATGCAGAAAGAGAAAAACTTCATTTTTACTTTCAATTTCTTTTAAAAATATTTTTATTTAATTTTTATTACTATATTTTTTGTTTTTATGTAAATTTTTTCAAATTCTATCTTACTCTCATTTTATTTCAGTCTACTACAGTGTATTCACTTTTTCAAATTTTCCAATGATTTCTTTTTTCTTTTTTTCTCTTTTTCATTTCTTTTCTTTTTTCTTAAATACATAAAATGAAAAAATTCATACTTCTTTTTAATTTTTATTAAAAATATTTTTTGTTAATTTTTTTCTACTATATTCTCTACTTTTGTGTATATTTTTCAAATTCTATTTTACCCACATCATCTCATTTTAGTCTACTTTAGTGTATTCATTTTTTCAAATTCTCAAACGATTTCCTTTTTTTTTCCCCTCCCCCCTTTTATTTTTGTTTCTCTAATCTGTCAAACCACTTTCAACACCCAGATGAAAACACACCTAGGATCTAGCATCATCTCTTCAATTTTTGTGTGTGTGTGTTTTAATTTTTAATTTTAATATTTTTTATTTTAATTTTTTTAATTTCAATTTTTCTACCTCATTAATTCTTTTTCTGCCTTCAAAATGACAAAATGAAAGAATTCACCCCAAAAGAAAGAGCACAAAGAAACGACAGCCAGGGATTTAACCAACACAAATGCAAGCAAGATGTCTGAACCAGAATTTAGAATCACGATAATAAGAATAGTAGCTGAAGTCAAAAATAGATTAGAATCCCTTTCTGCAGAGATAAAAGAAGTAAAAAATAGCCAGAATGAAATTAAAAATGCTATAACTGAGCTGCAATCACGGATGGATGCAGCGGTGGCAAGGATGGATGAGGCAGAACAGAGAATCAGCGATATAGAGGACAAACTTGTAGAGAATAAGGAAGCAGAAAAAAAGAGGGAGATTAAGGCAAAGGAGCATGATTTTGGAATTAGAGAAATCAGTGACTCATTAGAAAGGAACAACATTAGAATCATAAGGGTCCCAGAGGAGGAAGAGAGAGAAACAGGGGTAGAAGGGTTATGTGAGCAAATCATAGCAGAAAACTTTCCTAACCTGGGGAAAGACACAGACATCAAAATCCAGGAAGCACAGAGGACTCCCATTAGATTCAACAAAACCCGACCATCAACAAGGCATATCATAGTCAAATTCCCAAAATACTCAGGCAAGGAGAGAATCATGAAAGCAGCAAGGGAAAAAAAGTCCCTAACCTACGAGGGAAGACAGATCAGGTTTGCAGCAGACCTATCTACAGAAACTTGGCAGGCCAGAAAGGAGTGGCGGGATATATTCAGTGTGCTGAATCAGAAAAATATGCAGCCAAGAATTCTTTATCCAGCAAGGCTGTCATTCAAAATAGAAGGAGAGATAAAAAGTTTCCAAGACAAACAAAAATTAAAGGAGTTTGTGACCACTAAACCAGCCCTGCAAGAAATTTTAAGGGGAACTCTCCGAGGGGAGAAAAGATGAAAAAAAATATATATAAATAAATAGACACCAAAAGCAACAAAAGATTAGAAAGGACCAGAGAACACCACCACAAACTCCAACTCTACAAGCATCATAATGGCAATAAATTCATATCTTCCAGTACTCACTCTAAACGTCAATGGACTCAATGCTCCAATCAAAAGACATAGGGTAACAGAATGGATAAGAAAACAAGATCCATCTATATGCTGTTTACAAGAGACCCACTTTAGACCTAAAGACACCTACAGATTGAAAATAAAGGCATGGAGAACCATCTATCATGCTAATGGTCAACAAAAGAAAGCCAGAGTAGCCATACTTGTATCAGACAATCTAGACTTTAAAACAAAGACTGTATCAAGAGATGCAGAAGGGCATTATATCACAATCAAGGAGTCTATAGACCAAGAAGACCTAACAATTGTAAACATTTATGCGCCAAAAGTAGAAGCACCCAAATATATAAATCAATCACAAACATAAAGAAACTCATCGATAGTAATACCATAATAGTAGACTTCAACACCCCACTCACAGCAATGGACAGATCATGTAAGCAAAAAATCAACAAGGAAACAATGGCTTTGAATGACACATTGGACCAGATGGACTTAGCAGATATATTCAGAACATTTCATCCTAAAGCAGCAGAATATACATTCTTCTCCAGTGCACATGGAACGTTCTCCAGAATAGATCATATACTGGGACACAAATCAACCCTAAGTAAGTACAAAAATATTGAGATCATACCGTGCATATTTTCAGACCACAATGCTATGAAACTTGAAATCAACCACAAGAAAAAATTTGGAAAGGTAACAAATACTTGGAGACTGAAGAACATCCTACCAAAGAATGAATGGGCTAACCAGCAGTTAAAGAGGAAATTAAAAAGTATATGGAAGTTAATGAAAATGATAGCAACCACAACCCAAAACCTCTGGGACACAGCAAAGGCGGTCATAAGAGAAAAGTATATAGCAATCCAGGACTTCCTAAAGAAGGAAGAAAGATCTCAGATACACAACCTAACCTTACGCCTTAAGGAGCTGGAAAAAGAACAGGAAATAAAACCCAAAACCAGCACAAGACAGGAAATAATAAATATTAGAGCAGAAATTAATGCTATTGAAACCAAAAAAAAAAATACAGTAGAACAGATCAATGAAACCAGAAGCTGGTTCTTTGAAAGAATTAACAAAACTGATAAACCACTAGCCAGTTTGATCAAGAAGAAGAAGGACCCAAATAAGTAAAATCAAGAATGAAAGAGGAGAGATCACAACCAACACAACAGAAATAAAAACAATAATAAGAGAATATTATGAGCAATTATATGCCAATAAAATGGGCAATCTAGAAGAAATGGACAAATTCCTAGAAACATATACACTACCAAAACTGAAACAGGAAGAAATAGAAAATTTGAACAGAACCAAAACCAGTAAGGAAATCGAATTAGTAATCAAAAATCTGCCAAAAAAACCAAGAGTCCAGCACCAGATGGCTTTCCAGGGGAATTCTACCAAACATTTAAAGAAGAGTTAATACCTATTCTCTTGAAACTGTTCCAAAAAATAGAAATGGAAGGAAAACTTCCAAACTCTTTATATGAAGCCAGCATTACCTTGATTCCAAAACCAGACAGAGACCCCACTAAAAAGGAGAACTATAGACCAATTTCCCTGATGAACATGGATGCAAAAATCCTCAACAAGATATTAGCCAACCGGATCCAACAATACATTAAAAAAATTATTCACCACAACCAAGCAGGATTTATACCTGGGATACAGGGCTGGTTCATTATCTGCAAAACAATTCACATGATTCATCACACCAATACAAGAAAGGACAAGAACCATATGATCCTCTCGATAGATGCAGAGAAAACGTTTGACAAAATACAGCACGCCTTCTTGATAAAAACCCTCAAGAAAGTAGATATAGAAGGATCATACCTCGAGATCATAAAAGCCATATGTGAACGACCCAACGCTAATATCATCCTCAGTGGGGAAAAACTGAGAGCTTTCCCCCTAAGGTCAGGAACAAGACAGGGATGTCCACTCTCAGCACTGTTAATCAACATACTATTGGAAGTCTTAGCCTCTGCAATCAGACAACACAAAGAAATAAAAGGCATCCAAATCAGCCAGAAGGAGGTCAAACTTTCACTCATCACAGATGACATGATACTCTACATGGATAACCCTAAAGATTCCACCAAAAAACTGCTAGAACTGATTCATGAATTCAGCAAAGTTGCAGGATATAAAATCAATGCACAGAAATCGGTTGCATTCCTATACACCAACAATGAAGTGACAGAAAGAGAAGTCAAGGAATCAATCCCATTTATAGTTTCACAAAGAACATAAAATACCTAGGAATAAATCTAACCAAAGAGGTGAAAAATCTATACACTCAAAACTGTAGAAAGCTTATGAAAGAAATTGAAGAAGACACAAAGAAATGGAAAAAGATTCCATGCTCCTGGATAGGAAGAACAAATATTGTTAAAATGTCGATAATACCCAAAGCAATCAACATATTCAATGCAGTCCCTATAACACCAGCATTCTTCACAGAGCTAGAACAAATAATCCTAAAATTTGTATGGAACCAGGAAAGACCCCGAATAGCCAAAGCAATCTTGAAAAAGAAAACCAAAGCAGGAGGCATCACAACCCCAGACTTCAAGCTATACTACAAAGCTATAATCATCAAGACAGTATGGTACTGGCACAAGAACAGACACTCAGATCAATGGAATAGAATAGAGATCCCAGAAATGGACCCACAATCATATGGCCAACTAATCTTTGACAAAGCAGGAAAGAATATCCAGTGGAATAAAGACAGTCTCTTCAGCAAGTGGTGCTGGGAAAACTGGACAGCGACATGCAGAAAAATGAACCTGGACCACTTTCTTATACCATACACAAAAAGAAACTCAAAATGGATGAAAGACCTCAATGTAAGACAGGAAGCCATCAAAAAACTCGAGGAGAAAGCAGGCAAAAACCTCTTTGATCTTGGCCGCAGCAACTTCTTACTCAACACGTCTCTGGAGGCAAGGGAAACAAAAGCAAAAAGGAACTACTGGGACCTCATCAAAATAAAAAGCTTCTGCACAGTGAAGGAAACAATCAGCAAAACTAAAAGGCAACTGACAGAATGGGAGAAGATATTTGCAAATGACATATCAGATAAAGGGTTAGTATCCAAAATCTATAAAGAATTTATCAAACTCAACACCCAAAAAACAAATAATCCAATGAAGAAATGGGCAGAAGACATGAATAGATACTTCTCTAAAGAAGACATCCAGATAGCCAACCGAGACATGAAAAAATGCTCCACATCACTCATCATCAGGGAAATACAAATCAAAACCACAATGAGATACCACCTTACACCTGTCAGAATGGCTAACATGAACAACTCAGGGAACAACAGATGTTGGCAAGGATGCGGAGTCTTTTGCATTGTTGGTGGGAATGCAAGCTGGTGCAGCCACTCTGGATAACAGTATGGAGGTTCCTCAACAAGCTAAAAATAGAACTACCCTATGACCCAGCCACTGCACTACTAGGCATTTATCCAAGGGATACAGGGGTGCTGTTTTGAAGGGACACATGCACCCCCATGTTTATAGCAGCACTATCAAGAATAGCCAAAGTATGGAAAGAGCCCAAATGTCCATTGATGGATGAATGGATAAAGAAGATGTGGTACATATATACGATGGAGTATTACTCGGCAATCAAAAAGAAGGAAATCTTGCCATTTGCAACTATGTGGATGGAACTGGAGGGTATTATGCTAAGTGAAATTAGTCTGTCAGAGAAAGACAAAAAACATATGATTTCACTCATATGAGGACTTTAAGAGACAAAACAGATGAACATAAGGGAAGGGAAACAAAATTAATATAAAAACAGGGAGGGGGACAAAATAGAAGAGACTCATAAATATGGAGAACAAACTGAGGGTTGCTGGAGGGGTGGTGGGAGGGGGGGATGGGCTAAGTGAGTAAGGGGCATTAAGGAATCTACTCCTGAAATCATTGCTTCACTATATCCCAATTTGGATGTAAATTTTAAAAAATAAAAAATAAAGTTAAAAGAAAAGAAAAATCAACTGTATATTGCTAAACAAGCAACAAATTACTAGAAAATAAAATTTTGATAAGTAATTACCATTTGTAATCATATCAGAAATATGCATAGGCATAAATCTAAAGACAGATACGTTAGCTCTCTACAATAAAAAGTGAAACCCAGGAGAGAAATCAAGGGATACCTAAATATACAGGAAAATACATAGATATATATAAAATTTATGAAGGAAGGTTTAAATTTTTTTTTAAATTTTTTCAATGTTTATTTAGAGTACTCTAAATATTTTAATTTTAATTATTTGTGTATTTAGAGAGAAACAGAGAGTGAGTAGAGAAGGGGCAGAGAGAGAGGGAGACAAAGAATCCAAAGCAGGCTCTAGGCTCTGAGCTGTCAACACAGAGACTGACTCGGGGCTGGAACACACGAACCGTGAGATTGTGACCTGAGCCGAAGTCAGTCGCTTAACCAACTGAGCCACCCAGGCGCATTTAATATTTTAAAAAGACCTTAATTCTCTCTGAATTAGATTCAATGTAACCTGCTACAAATACCAGTACTTTTAAAATGCAAGTTGACAGGGACCCCTGGGTGGCTCAGTCAGTTGAGCATCAGACTTCGGCTCAGGTCGTGATCTCATGGTCTGTGAGTTCGAGCCCTGTGTCGGGTTCTGTGCTGACAGCTCAGAGCCTGAAGCCTGCTTCGGATTCTGTGTCTCCCTCTCTCTCTGCCCCTCCCCCACTCATGCTCTGTCTCTCTCTCTTTTTGTCAAAAATAAATAAACATTAAAAAAATAAAATAAAATGCAAGTTCACAAGCTGATTATGAAATTTACATTGAATTACACAGGGCCAACTCCAGTCAAGATAATCCAGAAGAATTATGTTACTGAATTCTGCTCCTTGTAGAAAGCTACAGTAATTAAGGTAGTGTGATAAATGTGTAAGTGTACACACTTAGTGTATTGATTAGTAGTAGTGTAGTGTATTGTAGTGATTAGTGTAGTGTATTGATTAGTAGATCAATAGAACAAAGTCTAGAAATCCGTACATATTTGGTGGCTTGACTAGCAACAAATGTGTTACTGCAGTGCAATAAGAAAAGGAGAAACTTTTCAGTGAATGGTGTTGGGTTAATTAGATTTCCTTATGGGGAAAAAGTGAATCTTGACCCTCGATGACAGATCTACATGTAAACGTTAAAACAGCCATGCTACTACGAAACAGGGTAGAATATTGTCACCTTGGTATAGGCAAAGATTTCCTAAACAGGACACAGAAGGCACAACTGATGAGGAAAAGATGGATAAACTATCTACACCACATTTAAATCCAAGCTTTTTGACTGCTAAAAAAAATAATATCCTGGGGCCCCTGGGTGGCTCAGTTGGTTGAGCGTCCGACTTCAGCTCAGGTCATGATCTCACGGTCTGTGACTTAGAGCCCCGTGTCAGGCTCTGTGCTGACAGCTCAGAGCCTGGAGTCTGCTTTGGATTCTGTGTCTCCCGCTCTCTGCTCCTGCCCTGCTCGTGCTCTGTCTCTCTCTCTGTCTCAAAAATAAATAAATATTAAAATTAAAAAAAATAATATCCTTACAGAGTGAAAGGTAAGTCATAGATTGGACAAATAAATTATATTCAAAAATGGGCCACTGAGAAGAAAAGGCAACCAAGAGATGTACAAGACTTAAGCACTTTATAAAAGAGGCTTCCAAATGGCCAACAATCATATAGAAATGTGCCCAAAGTCCCAAGTCACCAGGGAAGTTCAAACTAAAACCACAACCAGATGACAGTACACATTTACTAGAACACTGTAGAGCAACTGACAATACCAAATATTGGTAGGGTTTTATAGCAACCTGAATTACCATATATGGCTGATGTGTGTATAAATTGGAACTTCTTTTGAAAACCATTTGCCAGCAGAACCCCTATGAATCCTAGGATCCAATGATTTAATTCTTAGGTTTACATCCCCAAATATATGTACTTTTGCTTACCAAAAAATACAAACAAGAATGTTAATAGCAGGACTGTTTGTAAAAGTCTCAAACTGGAAACCACTCAAATATCCATCAGTAGTGAGATGGATAAGTAAATTATGGGATATTCATACAATGGAGTATGATAGAGAAATCACAATACATTATTGCTACCCATGACGATGTGGATGAATCTCAAAACACAACACAACCACTTTGCATCCCACCCTCCCCAAATAACATCACTCACTTCCTGTGTTCTCACCAAGCCACTCCCTCTGATCCTTTGTCCAATCATTTGGACTTGGCGGTTATCAAAGTCACAATATCTGTATCTTCCCAAGTTTGCAGTCTCCTTCCTTTCCAAGTTCTTTGTCTCCTTATTTCTGACCTCTCCACGGCACTTGAAATAGTGTGCACTCCTTCCTTTGTGAAACAGTCTCTAGATTCTAGGATGCTGTACTCGCCCTAGCTTCCAGGCTGTTCCTTCTCTGTCCGGTTGCCTGAGTCTTCTTTCTCCATCAGAACTATAAGGATGCTCTGGGTCTTTACTCCTTGGCCCTTTTCTTTTAGCTATTTAATTTCTCTCCACATATGCTCCCTTCAAGTCTTGGCTTGACTAGCATCTATAAGCCTATTTTCCCCATATTTGTGTTTTGTTGGACTTTTCCTTGGACCCTGGATGTCTCTTCTGAGCTTTGGACTTGCTGCCTGTTCCGCAGCTCTACTTGGATGACTAAAAGGCAACTCAAAATTAACACAGCTAAAAGAGGTTTCTTGATTTTCACAATGAGTCTGATTCTCCTCAGATTTCCCCATCTTAGTGGATGACACAATCATTCATCCAGTGGCTCAGGCCAACAATGTAGGAGTCATTATTTATTTTACTCTTTCTTTTAGCCAAGGATCAGGCATATTTCTGAGCAGCACCAGTTGGACTCTCTCCCAGGACTTTGAACCTTGAGTGGGGGACACAAGGTTAGAAAATTGGTTGGAGCTGATTCATCTCAGCTGAGACAGCCTTGAGAGCCTGTCTGTTGGTTCCTGCTGCCTAGATTCCCAGAACTGCCTTTGTCCCTCATTTTCTGGAGACCTCTGCTTCTTCAGCTTTATGTCTGAGGCTGCAGACTACTCCATGTCCTCCCTCAAATAAAATTTCTTTTTACTTGAAATTTTCTAATAGCTTATTGTGTTGTCTGCAATAAACGAATCCTCTGCAATATTGATGAGTAAATGAGTAAGTGAACGTCTGCATTATAAAGACTCAGTTTCCTGCCTTTTGGTCCACCACTCAGTCATTCAACGACCATGTCTGCAACCATTACTGTGTACAGGCCACACAATTAACACTGTTCTCTGCTAAGTTCCTCTTCAGGGACTGCTGTCCCTTGTTCTCCAATTAGCCACGCTTGTCTGGGCCATACCCAAGGACACCTTTGTCCTGCAATAGCACCGGATAATACAGGGTAATCTCTCCTTTCTCAAGATCCTTAATTTAATCACATCCCTTCCTAAGATAACAAAGCTGGACACTAAGGTAAGAAGAGTTGATTTTAGCCAATGATAGACTATTGCAATTGGAATCCAATAGTGTGGACTGAACTCAACTCTGATGTGCACAGAAGCGACTGTTTGGAAGGGAGGATGAGGGCATGGAGAAGGGGTAAGCCAGGACCTGGTAGTCAGTGGAGTAACAGTTACAAAGAGCCAGGAACAGGGTTGGTCCATGTGAAACCCATCTGGGTTTGTTAACCTGCACTTATCAAAGTTAGGCTCCTCCCCTCCCACGGAGGCTGGGAGACAGGGGAGCCATCTTCTGGTGCTGGATGGAGCAAACTAAATTCCTGTGGCAGCTTTGCATTTTCTCAGGCAGACACTTTAAGGGGAGCTAATGCCATCCTAGGGATACAGTCCTGAGCTGTTAGAAATGGTGTTAGTGTTTTGTTCACGTCTTTATAGACCAAGGTCGAGGCCTAGTCAAGAAGATGGTGCAGAAGAGCCTGGCTAGAATTTGGTCAAGAGGGAACTATTGCCACCAGGTAGACCCAATGTGATCAGAGGAGTCCTTTCAAGATGGACCTGACAGGCAGAGAGTTGCCGTTAGAGAGAGTGCGGAAGATGCTACGTGGCTGGCTTTGAAGGTGGAGGAAGGCGCCTGGAACCAATGAATTCAGGCAGCCTCAAAAAGCAGGAAGACAGAAGAAAACACTCTTTTCTAGACCTCCCGAAGGAATATAGCTCTGCAGACAGCTTCATGCTAGCCTAATGAGACTGATTTTGCATTTCTGACCTCCTCCCGAATTGTAAGATACTGAGTTTGTGGTTTTTAAGCTTTTTCATTTTCTTCTGAAATAGCTAAAATTCATTTACAGTGAAATGCACAGATATTAAGTATAGAATTTAATGAATATTTACAAATCTACACCCTGATCTAAGCAGCACCACAATAACGAGAACAGAATATTTTAACCACTCCCCAAGTTTCCCACATGTGACCTTCTTGTTAATCTCTGCAACCCATAGGTAATCATTGTTCTGATTAGTTTTGTTGTTTGTGAGCTTTCAGTGCAAGCAATGCAGGGCAAAAGAAAATAATGTCTTAATTATATTGTGAAAATAGCTTTAAGTCCATTTACTCCAATTCATGTTGTTTTAGTCACTAAGTTTATGGTAATTTGCTCCAGCAGCATTAGGAACATAATACAGCAGTTATTTCTGCATAATGAAATATGGGTATTTATTATTTTATTTAGAATGTCTGTGTTCCCATATTTTATATAAAATATGTATTATATATATTTTTTAATTAAAAAATTTTTAATGTTTATTTATTCTTTAAAAAAAAATTTTTTAACGTTTTTATTTATTTTTGAGACAGAGAGAGACACAGCATGAACGGGGGAGGGGCAGAGAGAGAGGGAAACACAGAATCGGAAGCAGGCTCCAGGCTCTGAGCCATCAGCCCAGAGCCCGATGCAGGGCTCGAACTCGCGGACCGCGAGATCGTGACCTGAGCTGAAGTCGGACGCTTAACCGACTGAGCCACCCAGGTGCCCCTATGTTTATTTATTCTTGAGAGAGAAACCACGTGAGCAGGGGAGGGGGCAGAGAGGGAGGCAGAATCCAAAGCAGATTCCAGGTTGTGAGCTGTCAGTGCAGAGCCCAACATGGGGCTTGAATTCTCGAACCACAAGATAATGACCTGAGCGGAAGTCTACGCTTAAGCAACTGAGCCACCCAGGCACCCTGTATTTTATATTTTTTTAAAATTACTTAAATTTTTAAGAGTTTATAACAAATCCAAAGACTTTCTAATGCCTAGGCTAGCTCACACTCAGGTACACATGTCTACTTAAATATCTTCTCTGGGGCACCTGGGTGGCTCAATCAGTTGAGCGTCTGTCTGATCTGACTGTTGATCTCAGTTCAGGTCATGATCTCACAGTTCGTGAGTTTGGGCCCCACATTGGGCCCCGTGCTGATAGTGTGGAGCCTGCTTGGGATTCTCTCTCTCTCTCTCTCTCTCTCTCTCTCTCTCTGCCCCTCCCAGCTTGCACTCTTTCTCAAAAACAAACAAACAAACAAACAAACAAACAAAAACAGAATCTTCTCTGGCTGTAGGGCTTGAGGGAACATTGCATTTGGGGTGGGACCTCACAGAGTTTTTGTTTGAAGTCCTCATTTTTTTTAAGTTTGTTTATTTATTTTTGAGAGAGAGCATGCACACCCAAGTATGAGCAGGGGAGGGGCAGAGAAAGGAAGAGAGGGAGAGAGAGAATCCCAAGCAGGCTCTGCCCTGTCAGTGTAGAGCCAGACGTGGGGCTTAAACTGTGAGATCATGACCTGAGCCCAAATCAAGAGTAGGACACTTAACCAAATGAGCCACCCAGGAGCCCCTGAGTCCACATTTATGAAGCACCCATTATGTGTGAAGTGCTTTATAGACATCTTCATAGCAGTACCTTCTGCCATGGCAATTGCTGTTGTTCCCAATTATGAGTGAGGAACTGAGCAAAATACATACTCTAAATGGGTCAGTTCACAGAGTTACCAAGCAGCAAAGTGAGGATTCAAACCCAAGTCCCTCTGACTTCAGGACCTGTGCAGAACCTGAGATGGCCCTGATTACATATTTATAAGTGTGCAGGAACTGGCAGTGGCATCATGGGATAGGAGCAAGAATGAGAAGCCTGATTCCACCACTAAACTTCATTCATTCATTCATTCATTCACTCATTTATTCACTCCACAGATATTTGTGGAACACTTACTCTGTGTGAGGCATTATCATAGGGGATGGGGAATGAAGCAGTGAGCAAAATACACAAATCTACCTGCCTCATGGAGTTTGTATTCTTGTGGGATATGAAAGACACTCAACAAAATAAATTCCATTTCCTTCATATTTTGTAAGAGAGTCCTACAAGATGCCCACAGGGCATGGTATAGTGTAGCAGAAAGGGCTGGGTTTTCGAAGCCGAATTCCTGGGTTTGAGTCCTGCCTCTGCTAGTTTCTGGCTGTGTGACTCTGGGAAAATGACTCACCCTCTCTGAGCCTCAGTTTCTTTGGTGTAAGATGGGACTAATAATTGCTATGAGCCTAACCTGTTAGGATGAATAAATCAGACAATATAGGTAAAACTCTGAGTAGGAGAATGCCATTGACCCGGAAGCTCCTCTTGGTTCTGTGGCTCTGTAGGCTACCCTGAATTCTCCTAGTTTACGATTCTGTGAAGAAACACTGGTGCACAGTCACAAATAATGGAGGTTGGTTCCAGGGTGTCTGTTCATCTGGCTGTGTCCAGCTACTCACAGGACCCTTTTCACACTCCCGATACAGGTGGTCCTTTCTGCTCAAAACAGACTATCTTGTCTTCTAATTTCCTGAACCCACACGTGGGTCCCTTCTGTTCCCAAAGAACAAGAGACAAGGCTGAGGGGAGATTGGAGCCCCGAGGGACTGTGTGCAGCTGCAGGCTTAATCTCAATTAACAAAAGCCACCTGGGGGACAGGGCTCTGCCGAGCAGCACTGGGGCCCATTTGTTCAAAGGCTGTGGGTTGCCGGGGCTTTGTTAGCAGCCCTCAGGGAGGGACTCGCAGGAAGATTTTCTTTGCTT
Organism: Lynx rufus; assembly: GCF_022079265.1. Classification (NCBI taxonomy): domain Eukaryota; kingdom Metazoa; phylum Chordata; class Mammalia; order Carnivora; family Felidae; genus Lynx; species Lynx rufus. The sequence continues at coordinate 122,628,351 of NW_025814823.1, read as the reverse complement.
TTCCTGGATGCCAGACCCTCCAGGCTGCCTTTTCCTTTATAACATGGCCTACATCTGACGATTGTGTGGGGTCAGGTCCGTGGGGCTGGGAAGGTTGAATTTTAGTTCAAAATGTGTTTTCACCCTTAACTCTGCTGCCCCAGCCCAGGATACACACACACACACACACACACACACACACACACACACACACACACCCCTCTTCTACTTAGTCCTTCATGCACTTCTCACATTGACATATTTATGTGCCATGTAATTAATATCAGCCTTTCACAGTTACTGGGAATGTGTGGTCAATCAGGGGCTCTGTCCACGAGTACTCACCACTGCACCCTCACACTATGGGTCTGTGTTACCATTAGGGTTGCCGAATTTGGTGAATAAAAATTCAAGATGCCCATTTAAAGTAGAAATTCAGAACATGAGTAATTTTCAGATAAAACAGGCACCATGCAATATTTGGGACATAGACTAAAGATGACTGGTTATTTATCTGAACTTCAAATCTAAGTGTGCATCCTGTATTTCATCTGGCAAACTCTAATTATAACTTGTTTGTGCTGCTTGATAAATACACCCATGAATGAGGGAATGAACGGGGCTAATGCAAGATCAAAAGCAAAAAAACAAATACAGACATTTTATTGGCAAGAACATGTTAGACGTGGTTGTTTCAAGGTGATAGCACTATTGGGGAATTTTCATTTTTCTACGTGATTTTGCTTTCTTCTAGTTGACTACAATGTGCAAAGTTTTCACCTATCACATATGTATGTATTTATACCTCTACATACACACACACACACACACACACACGCACGCATGCACACACACACATATAGCCAACTTCTTAACATTAGTGTAAAGCCTGCTTAAAAGAAACAGCTTGTATTTTTCCTCAGCCTGAAAACCAGAATTTTCTGAACACATCCCAGAGGTTACAGGCACTTTGAGTATCCACAAGCAGATTACTGAAAGCAATATTGAGAGGCCTACATAGCTTATCAGTAAGATCGAGTACATGAGGGGTACGTAGGAATGAAAAAGTATTGCTGTTACATTATTAATCATACTGTGCTTTAGCCAATTTGCTCTTGAAGCTTTGGGGATGTAAAGATAAGTCTAGTTAAACCTAGGACACAAACTCTTGATTAAATTGCACATAATGGGGAGTCTTTGGATATTTTTTTTCCCTTTGATTTGCAGCAGAAAGGTGGAAAATGAAACAAACATAAGCTCTTACAGAGAATGAGTCTTGTCCCTCCCTGACCACACACAGCTTCCTGTGATGTTTTGAGGCTGGGCACCTTTGAAATTTGCATGTTGGATGACCACAGTGGCCTGGTGGTGGTGGGCATGTCGCGAGTACTACACCTTAAGGGAGCAAGGATGGAGTGGGGGGACTCCCATTTGTGATAGGTCTACTCTGTGCTTGGAATAGCCCTTTGTCTCCTTTTGTCCATAAAAACAACCCTAGTTACACACATTAACCCTGTCTCATAATTGACTTAAAAATGATAAAGATTACTCCCAGGTCACACCTCCAGAAGCATTGCAAGGTGTTTAATAGTTGGAGAAAGAGTCACTTACGTTGGCTATGCTGTAATTACCAAGGCAGAAAGCCTTTATTAGAAGAAATACATATTCTTTCTGAATATTTTCATCTCAGGATTTGAAAGATTAAAACTTTTTCCCATATTTTAAGGAAGCCCCCTCTAGGTTTCCAGTTCTGAAAGTGGTAGAATTAAGGTGGGGAGGGATTTCTTCTCTCCCCTATCGCTATTTTTTTAAGTTTATTTATTTATTTTGAGAGAGAGAGTACGCATGCGTGTGAGCTGGGGAGGAGGCAGAGAGAGAGAGAGAATGAGAGAGAATGCCCAGCAGGCTCTGTGTTGTGAGCCCAGAGACCAATGTGAGGCTTGATCCCACGAACCATGAAATCATGACCTGAGCTGAAATCAAGAGTTGAATATTCAACAGACTGAGCCACCCAGGCATCCCTCTCCTGTATCACTATTAATGGTACCTGATGTTCTGCAGAGATTCAGTGTGGGGAAAAGGGAAGACAAGGCCATACCCCATGTTATCCCCAAGCCAGCATGTGTGGAGATCAAAGTGTTTCCTGGAATGACACCATGTTAGTAAACAGCAAACTCTGTAAACTTTGCCCAGCTTCAAGTCTCCTAACACCCCTTATAAAAAAATTGGGAATAAACTGAAATCCATTTTGCCTACTTAGTGAGGAGAGATGGTCCTGAAAGGGAGAAATGCTAAGTATGTCCTTCTGAAGAGTTCCTGGTCTTAAAAGGAGAAAGTTAGTTGGCTGGACTTTGGAAGAAGGAAAATGTGACTTTGAACAAAGCAAGGATGTGAACTGAGAGCACCTCATCATTCTCAGGAAGAGAGAGGGGGAGAAATAGGCAATCTGCTAATTGCTAAGGGTGGGGACGAAAGAGCTGTGTCCATGTGCCTCTGCGTGGCAGCGTTGTGAATAGGCCACTCTAAGCTACTGATTAAATCCACTGAGCGTGGGTCAAAATTCGACTCCACCACATCTGAGTACTGCATGAACTCAAGGGACCTATTTCCAATTCACACAAAACCATCTTCTTTGCAACTATGGTGTAGAGTCTTAGAGCAAATTGTATATCAAGTGAACTGTATCAATTAAAGATGGGGAGAGACAGGTTTTATTCCTCCAGAGAAATGTCCTTAAACACATAGTGACATTTCAATTATTCTCCCATTAGTATTCTCTGAATAAAGACTTTTTTTTTTGCCTTTGCTAGTAGAAACTGCTTGGTATGCATATTTAAATAACTGCCACACTGAATTAGCTTTAAGAACAGTTTCTTAACATAATGGATGCATTAAAATGTAGAGAAAAGTAAGAGAGCCACATACAGACCTCCACGCATAAGAAAAGAGCAGGGAGTAAGAGACACTGCCAGATTCTAGCCATTTTCTGAGCCTTGGATTATGATCCTGGGCTTTAGGATCACAGTCTAGCCACTGATCTAAGTTAGCTCTACCTCTGTTAAAAGCTATTTGGCAAGAATGGCAGTGCCTGTCCTGATTTTGCTCAGGAAGGATGCTCTAAGGAAACCATTTCTACTCCCAGTCATTGTAAAGAAAAAGTGGTTTTTGTCCAAGTTCTGAAGATCAACCTCACACCAGCCATTGATGACAGTTAGTAGCCACAGTCACTGCCCCACAGTTAATGAGGGAAGAGTATCTACTGAATGACAAGACATCTGAACTCATTCTTTGTCTGCCTATTTAGCTACAGTGTTTTGAAAAGTATGATATCCTCCAGGCCAAGGGGAACTGTGACAAATAAACCAAGCAGTATTTATTGGTGACAGTAAAACAACAATTTGTTTCATTATAGTGTCAAATAAGTCAAAGAGAACCAAAGCCCTCAAGGAAGAGCCTACCAAAGATTTTGCAAATGCACACCTAGAAATCAGGACGGGTTTCCAGAACAATGTTTGGGGTGAAGGTGGGAGTACCTCCATTGCAAGATCCCATACAAACACTTACCACAAATTAACCAGGAAAGGATGCTCCAGACCCTGCATGATCTGGAGCTCCTTGAAGACGTTTCTCACTTCATTGCGTTCCACACACTTTTGTTTGTTCATGTATTTCATTGCGTACATCTTCTTGGTATCATTCTTCTGCACAATGCAGACCTAATGGTGCAAACCAGAGTGAGAAGGTGGTCAGGGCGTTGACAGATCATGGCTGCAAGAGACAGAACAAGACCTGTTGGGTGGCATGGCATGGAGGCCTTATCACTTGCAAATACTCTGATGCTCAAGTTGCCACTGAGCTCTGATTTCGGAGTAAAAAAATTCATTTTCTTCCCCTATGCCAGGTCAATTCTTGAATCTCTGTTTTCTCAAAGGAGTCTGCCTGTTTTTGGCTCTTGGGGTTTTGTTTAGACAGCATTTTGGAGAAAACGGCCGCTTCTTTGCCAGGAATCTGCCAACAGCAAATGACATCCGCACTCTGCTTTGAGTGACTTTAATGGGCATGGCTAAACTACCAAGCTGAACAATACTGTGTGAAGAATTTCTCTTTAACCATACTTGATATAACCTAAAAGGAGTTAAAGCACTTGGAAAATAGGGAACACGACATCCATATTTTCAAAATTCTTTTAGAGGTTCTGTATGTCTGGTAAAGTGGACAGCAGATGATTTTAAAATGCAAGCTCAATATTAATAAGAAATATTCTCGAAGTATGTCTCCACCAAGAAACTAATGATCAGGACTTGAATCTAGAACATTCTTGCAAAAATAATTAGCTTGGTGGGGCACCTGGGTGGGTCACTGCAGCATCTGACTTCAGCTCAGGTCATGATCTCATGGCGTGTGGGTTTGAGCCCCGTGTTGGGCTCTGTGCTGATGGACAGCTTAGAGCCTTGAGCCTGCTTCAGATTCTGTGTCTCCCTCTCTCTGTCCCTCCCCTGCTCACACCCTGTGTCTCTCTCAAAAAAAAATTAAACATTAAAAAAAATTTTTTTAATTAGACTAGATCTATCTTTCATGGTATAATTTTGAGAATAAAAACATTGGATACCTGAGGAAAAAACAGAAACGGGACAGCTTCTTTTCCACATAAGATTTAACTCTTACATTGAGAAGATAACTATTACTGAAGATACTGATACAGTTGGCCACTGAGTCCAAAAGTTTACTGTCCTCCTTATCGTGGAGAGAAAGTCTTAAAATCTAGTGAGAGTCAATGGGCATGAAGATGAAATAATCCTAAGAACAACTGGTGTTCATTATATCACACACCTCAAACTGTAGTGACAATTTTATAACAACCTCTCTGAATTATCGTTCCTCAGGGTCCCCGTCACTGGATAATCTGAATATTCTCAGACTCTGTTCCCTGAGGCATATAACCCTGCCAGTGGTTAATCATTATGGTTCTCACCTTTCCAAAACTGCCTTTCCCAATGGCTCGCAAAATTTCAAAGTGGTCAAAGTTGACTGTAAAACAAAAAAGAAGAACAATGTGAGGGATTATTAGTTAGTTGCTTTTTGATCACTAATAAATAATAAAGATTTGGCGAAATTGAAGTATCTTGTTTCAACCAGCATTCCAGATGATCTTAAAATGCCCATTCATTCAATAAATATTTCTTAAACAAGTATTATTTATTAATCACAGTGCTTAGTACTGGGGGATATAGTAATGGCAAAGTAAAAATCGAATCTCACCTTTATGGAGCCTGTAGTCTAGTAAGGACTCCATAGAGAGAGATATGCTCGTAGCCTAAATAGTCATAAATTAATGGACAATTAAAACTCCCCCTGAACGTTAAGGAGAGGCGTGGTGGAGCTCTAAGAGCATGTAACAGTGGATTTCATGTAGGGGGTAAGGTCAGGAGGAACACCGCTGAACACTGACGATTACGGAGAGATCTGGTCCTTTATGAAGGTGGCTCTCCTCAGCATCCACATTGTAAAAATCCCTTTGCCTATTTTCTCATAACAATCACTCTGTTGTACCTAAATGATTTCTTTTTTGCCAAGAAGGATACTATTATGAGTTTATAGAATGAGCCAATTCCCAAGGCACAAATATCTTAACAGATTCCCAAGAATATGTGTGCAGGGTTTCACTGAATGGTGCTTTGAAGTTGCCATTTGAGCTTCTAGAAGTCAGAAGCAGATGTTTGTTTACATGTAGTGTGGTCTCTTGGTCAGTGCTCATGAAATTCTCAGCGATAAGAACAGCAAAGTACAGGTTCTCTCAGAAAAGTGACAACCTTTGGTTCCCTGACCTGTCGATCTTCAGGAAATGTTCCACTATGTTTCATGGTTTTTGAAATAAGGATTTAGAGGAGTAAAATTCCAAATGAGGGATTTTAAGAGTTTATTCAGAGAAGATTGCAAAACTCTAGAAGTTACCATTCTTCTCTTTAAAAAGACTATTTTGTCTGTTTTTCCAAGAATAATTACATTAGCTACTCCTGAAGGAAAAAAATATGGGTAAGGGGAACTCTTAAGGTCTTACCAAGCTTTCTGAGGGTTGAAATGTTTGAATGTGACTTAATCATTTCTTCTCCTGAACTCCCAAATCACTTTATTTCTACTGTACAACCCATTCAATCATGTGAGGCATGTAAATTACGAATAACCTTGAATTCAAACACAAAATAACAATGTCATTTGTAGGGAGGGACTGAATTCTATTTTCTCAGCTATTGAAATGAGACTGACCCTCTTAGACAAGAAAAACATACCTTCTACCCAGAAAGTGTTAATAAAGTTGTTTACTTAAAGCTAGTCAAGTGAATGGCTTAATTTCCAAAATTCCTGTAGTTTGAATTTCTTTCATCCACTAGATTATAAACTCTATGAGAGCAGAGATGGTAGGTCCTTTTGTCCATCCTGGTTTCCTAGCAACTCAGAAAATTCCTGGCTTGAGGGAGTTGGAAGCCAAACCCTTTGCACTTCCCACAAAGCCTCACAAGGTAGCGTCCGACTTCAGCCAGGTCACGATCTCGCGCTCCGTGAGTTCGAGCCCCGCGTCGGGCTCTGGGCTGATGGCTCAGAGCCTGGAGCCTGTTTCCGATTCTGTGTCTCCCTCTCTCTCTGCCCCTCCCCCGTTCATGCTCTGTCTCTCTCTGTCCCAAAAATAAATAAACGTTGAAAAAAAAAATTTTAAAAAAAGCCTCACAAGGTGATGTGCACACAGTTGGTTCTCAGCAAATAAATCCAACGAAGTTGTAAAGGCACACAAGAACCTCAAAACAATTGCTTCTTATAAATAGAAGCAGCATGAGCATGAGGGTCTTCCAAGGAAGTGGTTTTTAATGGGGTCAAGCCCCATTAATGAGTTATGAAATAAATTTAGTTGTAATAAGAAGCATCCAAAATTTAAACAAAATAGGTTAGAAATGTCTCCAATGCAGCAAGAGTAGTGTTGCTTTAGGGGCACCTGGGTGGCTCAGCCGTTTAAGCATCCAGCTTTGGCTCAGGTCATGATCTCACAGTTCGTGAGTTCGAGCCCCACATCTTAATCCCCATCACCTATTTCACCCATTCACAACCTCCCCTCTGGTAACCATGAGTTTGTTCTCTATAGTTAAGAGTCTGTTTCTTGGTTTGTTTCTCTATCTTTTTTTTTCCCCTCTGTTCATTTGTTTTGTTTCTTAAATTCCACATATAAGTGAAATCATATGGTATTTATCTTTTTCTGACTTATTTTACTTAGCATTATGCTTTCTAGCCCCATCCACATCGCTGCAAATGGCAAGATTTCAGTCCTTTTTATGGCTGAATAATATTTTAATACACACACACACACACACACACACACACACATACATACACACACCACATCTTCTTTATCCATTCATCTATCAATGGGCACTTGAGTTGCTTCCATAATTTAGGGATTGGAAATAATGCTGCAATAAACATAGGGGTGCATGTATCCCTTTGAATTAGTGTTTTCATATTCTTTCACCTCTTTGGTTAATTTTTTTCTTAGTATTTTGTTATTTTTGTTACAATTGTAGTGGGATTGTTGTTTCTTTTTCATATCTCTTTCTGCTGCTTCATTATTAGTGTACAGAAATGCAATGGATTTCTGTACATTGATTTTTGCATCCTGCGATCTTACTGAATTCATTTATCATTTCCAGTAGATTTTTTGGTGGAACCTTTAGGGTTTTCTATATATAGATAACATCATGTCATCTGCAAATAGTCCAAGTTTTACTTCCTTATTTTGGATGCCTTTTATTTCTCATTCTTTTCTGATTGCTGTGGCTAGGACTTCCAGTTCTACGTTGAATAAAAGTGGTGAGGGTGGACACCTGTGTTTTGTTCCTGACCTTCGAGGATAAGCTCTCGGTTTTTCCCCATTGAGAATGATATTTGCTGTGGGTTTCTCATAGAAGGCCTTGATTATGTTCATGTATGTTCCCTGTAAACCTAATTTGTTGAGCGTGTTTTCATGAATGGATGTTGTGCTTGGTCAAATGTTTTTTTCTGCATCTGTTGAAATGACCATATGGATTTTATTCTTTCTCTTACAGATGTGATATATCACATTGATTTGTGAATATTGAACCCCCTTCATATCCAGGTACTAAATCCTACTTGATTGTGGTGAATGATTTTCTTAAAGACATTGTTGGATTTGGTTTGCTAATATTTTGTCGAACACACATTACATCGGTGTTCATCAGCAATACTGGCCTGTAGTTCTCTTTTTTTGTTGTGTTTTTATCTGGCTTTGGAATCAGGGTAATGCTCGAACTCACTTACTGCCCCTTCTTGAATGTCCAGCAACAGGAGGGAAGCTGATTGAAAAGGCAGTGAGACCTCATAAATTCAGGCAAAATGAGAAAGAGATGAAGTCAAAATTATGGATTATTTTGTCAACAGAAACCCATTTGTATTACAGGCATATAGGATGTGCCACAGGGACTGGGTATCAAGTACCACATCCACTGTATGCTTAAACCTTTGATCACCGTGTATAGTATCAACCAGCAGATTATTTATGACCACAGGACAAAATAGGCCTACAGCCTCTTTGTATTGCCTACGAGCTAAGATTGGTTTTATATTTTTAAAGGATGATAAAAAAAAACAATAAAGAATATGCAACCACATAAAAATCTGTAACATTTACTAGATGGCCCTTTGCAGAAAAGTGTGCCAGCCCCTGAGATGAAGAATATGGTCTCTGGAAACGGACTGCCTGCGTTCAAATCCTACCTCCTACGTTTCATAGTTGTATAATCTTGGCGGTTTACTTCTGTGTTCTGTTTCTTCATCTGTGAAATGGGTATGAAAATAATGTGCGTCTCATCGGGTTTAGAGGAAGATGAAATGAGTTCCCATACACAAAGTACTTAGACTATCAACTTGAATTAATCACTTTGACTAGTATTTCTACTACTACTTCTTAGGGGCGAGCATAATTCAGACTCCCAACCAACGCTACCTTACGTTGCTGTCATAGCACATGGATATTATGAGTCAGCATGAAAAAACTGGCAACTGTCAGTGTCATTTCTACATATTTTGGGTTTTTGTAGTCAGTGGTGTGGTATTCCTGCAGTGTTTCCTCAGTTTCCACAGTTAACCTTTGCTGTCACGTTGTTGTGTGTTGTCCTTGTATCACGTTTTACAACTTTGTTCCTGATTCATGAAGGAGATCTCGTGCCAAGAAGACAGAGAGGTGCTCTAGGGGTACTGTTAGACCCTGGGTCTCTGTGGGGCCTTGAAGGCAGCCGTTGGGTGTGGAGAGAGGCAGAGCCTGGTTCTCACTTCACTCACAGACCTGGCCTATGGGATGTGGCCTGTGGAAGAACAGACAGGCAGAAGAGCTGGAACCTTCAATACCTTTCTGATCTGCTTCCGAGTTGTGTGTTCACACATGAATGCTCACCCTGGTCTTAGCAAACATCATGCCAGTGCAGTGTCCTTGATGTTGTCTAGAGGGGTGTCACATTAACCGATGGAGTTGAATGGGCCCTCATGTTATGATATCACTTCAAATAGTTTTAAAAATACCAAGTGTCGTAAAAAGGCTCATTCTCGAGTTTTTCTCTGTGGTAGGTGCACATACTCCACAAATCAACCAGACACAGAAATTCTCTATGCATGAGGGATCTGTTTATGTATGGCTTGGTATGCATGTCATTTTTATGTCTCATTTTAGCCTCACAGCGACCTTTCAGCCTACAGAGCTAGAGATGCTTCGGCTCAGAGAGATTAAATACCTTGCAATTGTTGTAACTAGTGTAGTGACTAATGATCCTGGGATTAGGTTCTCAAGACAGAAAGTAGGATGGAACCTTGTTTAGCCAAAACTACACACAGAGCACCTGTGTGGCTCAGTTGGTTAAGTGTCGGACTCTTGATTTCAGCTTGGGTCATGATCTCATGAGTTTGTGAGTTTGAGATCCACATTGGGCTCTGTGCTGACAGTGTGGAAACTGCTTGGGATTCTCTCTCTCCCTCTTTCTCTGCCCCTCCCCTGCTCCCACTCTTTCTCTTTCTCAAAATATAAATAAACTTAAAAAAAAAACTAGACATGAAAATCCTCTAGAAAGGTATCACTTTAAAAACCAAGGGAGTCTTTCAAAAAGTCCAACACAGTTTTGTTTCTCTTGTGTGAGCACTGAATGAAGTTGATGAATTGCCTTCAGGGGCTCTTGTATGGAAAACATTTAAACACTAAAATCACACTCCGTTCATTGGCAGACTCACACTTACTAAAGTCGCGTAGAAAGTAAGACCAGTTGAGGGGACAGCTGGTTGACTGTTGTCACAAAGCCACACCCGATGGTTGAGTGCAGGAGTGGGCAGAATCGACCACCTGAGTCTGCCCAGTGGCTGTCACATACACTACGTAGATGCCTTTCTGATCCTGGACCTGGGCTCTCGGCCACTATTTCTATAGTTATCTATAGTTGTTGCTGTTACCGTGGCTCGACCCATCCAGAGGCAGAGTCGGGGGAGCAAGGTGAGATTTCTTTGTCTCTGCTTTTAGAATCACGTGGGTCAAGTCAGCTTGCCCCAAATCTTCCCCTAAACATAAGGGGAAACTCTGCTCACTGCAGAGTCCAGTGCCTGACGCTTTTTCTTTTCTTTGTTCTACTTCTCTTACCATTCCCCAGCCTCAACATTCTGTGCGGTGAACAGTGTTGAAGCAAAGCAAAGGGGAAGCTCTTTTTGGAGTTTGTTATACAGGCCTGACCCTGGGAATTTGGGAGAATAGAAGGTAAAGCAGAAACCCCTCCTTTTTTTTTTTAATTTAGGTAAAACTATTTGGAAACTTTTTTACTTTTGCCATTAAAAAAGTGTTTACAGCCTAAGTAAACACCAAATCATGAACATATGTACAACTATTGAGAACTGCACTTGGTGTTTATGTAGATCTTTCTATTGATGAGGGAACAAGGACACCAGCTATGGGTTCCCATCTGTAAAATGGTCCTAATTACACTTGACTCACAGGTGGTTTTGGAGATGAGCTGCTATAAACCAGAAATTTAATGTCCAGCTCCCTGAAAACTAAAAATTACAAATGATAAAGTACAATTTTTCAAAGAAAATTGAGACTTCTTCCTATTCTGAATTTTTAGTTGCATTCCCAGAAGGCAGCCTCTTTTAACGAATTCAATGTATCCTTTAAGAGAGTTTTTCTTCATATATGTGTTCCCTTTTGACAGCTATAGCAACATACTATCATTCCTATAGGAGCATAGATTATAAGCTCTTTCTGTATAATTATATTCTTTCTGTTCATTCATCCATCACACAGAGATCTATATCTAATTATTTTAAACAGCTCTTTTGTATGACATTGTGTAGAATGTCCCATAAAATATTTAGCCTTTTGATGGCAATTCGAAGATGGTTTAATTCTCAGCTGTTACCTACAATACTACCGCAAACATCCTTGGTCAGCTTTTGAGCGAAGGTTTGTAAGCTTGCTTCATGAAAGCATAAATGGTGTAACAAAGAGTATGTGAATTTTCCAATTTAATAGACACTGTAAACTGGCCCTTCAAAGCTGTTGCACCATAATATGTAAGAATGCCATTCTGTCCACTGCCTCCCAGTGCTATCACACCCACAGTCTTTGACCTGATGAGTGAAAGGAAGCTGAATTATTGATCGACTTTATGTTTCTTTAATGATCAGGAAAGCCCTGTATCTTTGTATTTTTTCAGAGGACTATCTATTCATAGATTTTTGCCAATTTTTAATAAACCATTAGTCTTTTTGCTTTGCAAGTATGCTTAAAATGTTACATAAAGTATCTCATTAGCAAATGGAGGTAGTCAAAGGCTCATGTCTACCCTTTTAAGACAGTCCCAGCAAAGTGGGAAAGAAGTTAAAGTCTCTTCTCCAGAAGCTATAGTTTTGTTAGCAGGTCAAACTGACAAATCTCAATTGAGCATCTGGGTGCCCAGGGCTCCGCTAAGCCCTCAGAAAAACAAAAGGAGCTTGAGAGTAAGTCACAGTCTCAGGAAACAGAGTATGGCTCGCTCAGCAGCATTCATGAAAACACAAAACCTGTGTAATCAAACGCCCCTTGCCTCATTTGTGATTTATCTTACTATAGTATCTTTGAAAAAATTTTTTAATGTTTATTTATTTCTAGAAAGAGACAGAGCATGAGTGGGATAGAGGCAGAGAGAGAGGGAGACAGAATCAGAAGCAGGCTCCAGGCTTTGAGCTGTCAGCACAGAGCCTGACGTGGGGCTTGATCCCACAAACTGCAGGATTGTGACCTGAGCTGAAGTCAGATGCCCAACCGACTGAGCCACCCAGGCGCCCCCTTCTATGGTATCTTTGGAACTCAGTCTTTGATCTTCCTGGATTTAGATGGGTATAAATAAATAAATATATAGGCAAATAGGTAGACAAATGAAAGCAATCCAGTGTTGATGTTTGGTGTAGAAAGAGACTCTGTGGACCTTGAGAGAGGGAGAGAATATTGTGGCAGTTTTGCTGCTTGGTTCTTAATGGATACTTTAATCAAAGATTTTAAAAAAATGGTGTGACGGGGCCCCTGGGTAGCTCAGTTGGTTAGGTGTCTGACTCTTGATTTCGGCTTAGGTCATGATCTCATGATTTGTGGGATCAAGCCCCTGCCTGGGATTCTCTCTCTGTCTCTCCCTCTACCCCTGCCCTTGCTCATGCTCTGTGTTTCTCAAAATAAAGAAGTAAACAGTTAAAAAAAATGATTGGAGTCAGAACTGCACTGGAATCTAGCTCTACCACTTACAGGTTGAATGGAATTAGGACATTTACCTGACATTTCTGAACTTCAATTTTTTGTTCACAGATTATTTTGTATTTTTAAAATTTTTTTAAAAGTTTATTTATTTCTTTTGAGAGAGAGGGTGAGTGCAAGTGGGAAGGGGCAAAGAGAGAGAGGAAGAGAGAATCCCAAGCAGGACCTGCACCACCAGCACAGAGCCCTCAAACTCATGATCCATGATGAGATCCTGACCTGAACCAAAGTTGGACGCTTAACCGACTGAGCCACCCAGGTGCCCCAAGAAGATTATTTAAAAACATTTTTTTTTTACATTTCTTAATTTTTGAGAGAGAGAGAAAGAGAGTGTGAGCGGGGTAGGGGCAGAGAGAGAGAGGGAGACACAGAATCCAAAGCAGGCTCTAGGCTCCGAGCTGTCAGCACAGGGCCCGATGCGGGGCTCAAACCCATGAACTGTGAGATCATGACCTGAGCCGAAGTTGGACCCTCAACCGACTGAGCCACCCAGGTACCCTGAAGAAGATTATGTTTTATAGAAAATGAATATGTTTTTGGTATCAAAAAATATAGGATTAAGTAGACAGAAGTAAGTGGAAAGAAGAAAAACAATTTAAAGATAACCTTGATTGGGGCGCCTGGGTGGCGCAGTCGGTTAAGCGTCCGACTTCAGCCAAGTCACCATCTCGCGCTCCGTGAGTTCGAGCCCCGCGTCAGGCTCTGGGCTGATGGCTCAGAGCCTGGTGCCTGTTTCTGATTCTGTGTCTCCCTCTCTCTCTGCCCCTCCCCCGTTCATGCTCTGTCTCTCTCTGTCCCAAAAATAAATAAACGTTGAAAAAAAAATTAAAAAAAAAAAGATAACGTTGATTGATATTTTGATTCATTTTTCTATCTTTTGAGAACGTTTACTTTTATCAAAGTTAGGTATCTCTATATTTTTTTTCTACACAGTTTAAACAGTCCCACAGTCTAAAGGTTTATTATAAAACATGGGTTATATTCTATTTTTTTAACGTTTATTTTTGAGAGAGAGAGAGAGAGAGAGAGAGCGAGCGAGCATGAGCAGGGAAAGGGGCAGAGAGAGAGGGAGAGAGAGAATCCCAAGCAGAGTCGTGCTCAGTGCAGAGCCCAGCACAGGGTTCCATCCCACCACCCTGCAATCATGACCTGGGCCAAAAATCAAGAGTCAGATGCCTGACTCGCTGAGCCACTCAGGTGACCCTAAAACACTGATTTTAGTCCTATGACACCCTTGTCTCACTCTCTAATTTCTCCTGGCCAAGAAGCTAACACTCACACCTCTTGTAGCTAATAAATTTGCTAGTTCCTACCATATATTCTAAATAGTATGATTTTTTGTCTTTTCAGTTTTAGCCATTACTTATTAAATCTCCAAGATTTAGCTCACTTTTCTACTCTTAGGGTCTCATCCCAACATGAGCCCATCTTTCCAATGTAGCTATATTTGATAGAATAATTTCAATTAAATCAGCATTCAGTATTCCATTATTATGAGTCTGGCAATGGTATAGGTCCTTGCATCATAGAGTAAACTATGATTAGTTTTCCTTTCTTGTACAATTTTTATGTTCGCTGCAGTTAATAACAGTCTTGTGTATACATGTGCTCAATTTCCTGTATCCTTTTTCCTAATTCAATTTCGAACTCTTCTCTAATTGTCTTGAATTCCCCTTCCTGAAAATGTCCCTGCCAGAGCCCTCTGGCCCAATTGCTTCTGGATCTTTTTTGCTTTATACTTTTCACCCTGGATTCCCCTTGACCATCACCCAGGGAGGGATTTGATTCACTCCTTTTTAGTGATGGATTCCCTGCTTCTTTCCTGCACTGTCTTCCTTGTTTTACTTCTTTGTGTTTGTGGAATACATCCCCCAATAGCTTTGTAAGAAAGACTGCAGGGAGGTTAATTTTTGAAGACTAGAATACATGAAAATTATTTTTATTCTGCTTATACTCAATTGAGAGTTTGACTGAGCATTGAATTCTAGGTTGGAAATTATCCTCCTTTAGAATTTTGAAGGCACTGCTCTCCTTAATTTCTAGCTTTATGTGTCACTGCTGAAAAGTCTAAAGTTATTTTGATGCCTGATCCTTTGATGCAACAGTTTTCTTTCTGGAAACTTACAGGATTGTATATTCGTGTTGAATGTTTTGAAAGTTCATGATGATACAGCTTTTTTTTATTCATTGTGCTGGGTATTGAATTGGCTCATTCATTCTTGACACATGTGTCCTTAAATTTGGGGCTTTTCTTTTTTTCTTTAAATTAAGTAGGATGGTATCCTCCCTTCTTTCCCTCTTTTTGAACCTTCTATTATTTAGAAACTAGAACTCCTAGACTGGCCTTTAAATTTTCTTTTGTTTACCCTGCTTTTTTCTAGCTCTGTCTGTTGACTCATTCTGGAAAATTTCCTTAAATTTATCTTCTAAACCTCCTTTGAATCTCTCCACTCATGCTGTAAATTTTTTTCCCCTAAAGCTAGTTTTTGCTCTCTGAATGTTGCTTCTTTGGTATCCTATTTTTTTCTATTAAAAAAATAGTTGTTATATTTTAACATCTCTCTGACTTTCCTTAAGTTGGGTTTTTATCTCTCCTATTAGAAGTCTTTCCCATGTGTTTGAAAACCCTTGGTTATCTGCTTGTATTTAAGTGTGGAGACCTAAACTCCTGTTTGGAAATGCTGAGCATGTGAGTGGGTCTTGTCAACAGTAAGCTTCACTCTAGAGAGCTCTGGCTAGGATGCTGAGTTAAGAAACCCCTACGTTGATAACTGTAGATCTTCTTTCTTAGGTTGGCCAAAATCTCCGGGTGGGGCGGGGGAGGGACAAAAATCCTCTATTATCCTCTTGTCTGGAAGGTGAGCCCCCAGCTGCCAGTGTTATCAGAGCCAATGCTGAGGGCCTGAGCACGCAGTATGTGGTCATGTACCTGCCTGTTCCCTCCATTTTCCACAAGGCACTCCTGCCCTGGGTATTCTGGTTCTCCCCAGTTAGGAGACCCTCTTCCCCAGAGGATAAACCACAGTGTGGCATGGAGAGAACTAGTATTTTTCTTTTTCTTTTTCTTTTTCTTTTGACAAAGTGGTAGAAAGGACAGGATTGATTTTTATACAGCTATCCAAACATCTTCCTTATTTTAGTCTTCCTGCTTCACCTGTCCTTCCAGAGGCACACAGCACTTCCGGTTCTTGAGGGATGGAAGGAATGTGCTTGACTCATCATCTTACCCTGGAAGCCTTGCCTGTGTTTGTTTCTCATCCATAAGGTAGATTTAATGACACCTACCACACAGGGCTATCATGGGGATTAAATAAGATAATGTATACTGGGAATATATCAAGACTATAGTAGGCACTCAATAAACAAGAGCACTCCTCCCTTCCCCCACCCCCCTTCCAAAAAAAAGAACTTAACATTAGCAGCCAGAGACAGCCATCTCTCCTTACCACTTACTGGCTTGGTGACTTTGGCTAGTGTTTTTTTTAAAACCATTTTTAGACTCGTATTCTTATCCAAATAAGGGGATGATGATTGCTTTCTCACGCACATCTCAAAATTACTTTGAGAGTCAACTTACAAGAGGATGAGCAAGTACTGTGCAAATGCCAAACATGGTCCTTGGGCTTTGGAGGCAGACAGAGCAGGGTGAGGATTCAGCTGTGCCTCTTCCTAGATATGCGAACATGGGCAGGTTTTCTAACCTTGCTGAGTTTCACTTCTCTGCTCTGCACATCATGGTGGTAATACTTTGCCCTCAATCTGTGATAAGCTAAGACAAGTACCACACTGGGAAAGCACTCAAGCATTGGTCTCTCTAACCCACCTGGCAGTTGCCTGTCTCTCTGACTTTGCTCTAAGTTTCCTGTACTCAAAGTTCCCTATGAACCTTCTACCCCAAGAGCATTATGAGTTGCTGAATATGAAAGTAACCACATTCTTAGATGTGAGGGGATGGCATGGGCTCCTTTGGTGAATACATGGACCCTTTCCCAGGAAAGAAAATAATGCAAATATACAAACTAATCTTGGTATAAATTACAGGGTTCCTCAGAATGCTATTTGTGGATCCCATGTTAACAGATCTCTTTAAAATTAAAGAGTTTATCATATTGTAAACCAGAATCCTAAGATAAAATGCTACCTAGAAACCCCCGTCACAAATCTAATGATAATCTGCTAGCACTTTCCAACGCTTAGTATATGAAGCAATATAGACATTTTACATGCGTTCTTTCATATAATCCTTATGAGCCCCAAAACTCAAATAAAACACTGAGACTTCAGGAGAGTAGGTAACTTGCTCAGGCTCATAGAGCTAGTGACATATCACGGTTATTGGTTAGAAATTGAGGAATCCCAAAATGATAGATTGAAGTTATTACCTTAGTACCTCAGAACGTGACCTTATTTGGGAATGCTGTTGTTGTAAATATAATTGATTAAGTTAAGATGAGGTTATATGGAATTCAGTAAGGATTCAGTGGGCCCTTAATCCAATATGACTGGTGTCCTCGTAAGAAGAGAGAAGTTTGCACAGAGACAGAGAGATCACATAAGGTAGAGATTGGAGTGATGCTACTGGAAACATGAACTAGACAGGAAGTATGCTCCCCTGGACAATTCAGTGGGCCGTGGCCCTGCCAGTACCTTGACTTAAGACTTCTAGCATCTAGAACTGTGGGAATGTCTTCTGTTTGTAGCACTTGTTACAGTAGTCCTGGAAACTAGTAATGGGAAACTAATTTGGAGCTTCTGACTCCAAAATCGAAGCTCGTTAACACTAGACAGCGGCACGTGCTTTCCATGTGCATCTCAAAATACAGGAAGAGAAAATGTGATGACATGTTAAGACCGGATAAAGACTGGCTAATTCTAACTCCAATTACATATTCCAAGAACATGATGAATAAATGGAAGTGTGCTCTGACTATTCAAGAAGTAAATTTGAGAAGTTTGTTGAGCAGAGCCGGAGAACAGTTGTTGAGATCCTTGAAGAGAGAGTTCTATAATGCCCTGGGGGCTCCCTGGTACACAGGGCTCAAACTCATGACCTCGACTCATGAGATCATGACCTGAGCGGAAATCAAGGGTTGTGCACTAAACCGACTGAGCCACCCAGGTGCCCCAAATGATCCTGGTCTTTAAAACCACCCACTCCTTCAGTATGGATAAGCAAAAGCTCTGCCATGTCCAGCAGTGATGTATGGGTTAAGGACACAGGCTCATAGTTGTGAGATGACTACAGGGCTCCTTCTCAAAAGTATTCTGAAGAGAACAGAAGGCTCATTCTCTACCATCATGTAAGGGTAAATGCGACCGCATGTGGTAGATACCTGTAATGGTTGAACTCAAAGAGTTATCTCTGAGCCAATCCACTCCTAGATATATACACCAAAGAACTGAAAGTAGGGACTTATACACCAGTGTTCTTGCAGCATTATCCACAGTAACCCAGAGGTGGAAATACCCTAAGTGTGCATCAACACAAAAATGGATAAGCAAAATGCGGTATACATGTACCATGGAATACAGCCACAAAAAGTGACAGATGATGTTCTAACACATGCTACAAGACAGATGAAGACCTTATGCTAAGTGAAATGAGCCAGGTTCAAAATGACAAATATTGCATGAGAGGGAGGGGGCATGGTGGGAATTACTATTTGATGGGTACAGACTTTCCGTTTGGGATACTTTAAAAAATTCTGTGATAGCGGTGATGGCTGCACATAATGTGAATGTACTTAATGCCACCAAACTCTATACTTAAAAATGTTTAGAATGACAAATTTTATGTAACATATATTTTTCCACAGTTAAAAAATGCTAATGGGCACCTGGGTGGCTCAGTTGGTTGGGTATCCAACTCCTGATTTTGGCTTAGGTCATGATCTCACAGTCATGAGACTGAGCTCCACTTCTGGCTCTGCACCCTACCACAGGGTAGGCCTACCCCTCTGTGGTAGGGTGCAGAGCCTGCCTGGGATTCTCTCTCTCCCTCTCTCTCTCTGCCTCTCCCTTGCTCAAGCGCACTCTCTCTCTCTCTCTCTCAAAAAAAAAAAAAAAAAGATGAATAAACCTAAAAAAAATGTTTTAAAAAGTCAGCTTTCAGCAAATGGTGCAGAATCCTCCACACTTCATTCAAGTGACTGTTTATTTATTACATAATATTCATACTTAATGTTAATACTGTCTAAACAGAACAAAACTGGTTACCGTATTATTTTATATAATAATGACTTAATACTCCAAAATAAGGAATATGTTTCTTTATTCCTACCACCCAAATAATTTTCAAGATTAAAAAATTATTCAACATGACATGGAGGGCCTGGGTGGCTCAGTAGTTTAAGCGTCTGGCTTCAGCTCAGGTCATGATCTGACAGTCTGTGAGTTCGAGCCCCGCATTGGGCTCCGTGCTGACAGGTCAGAGCCTGGAGCCTACTTCGAATTCTGTGTCTCCCTCTCTCTGTCCCTCCCCTGCTCATGTTCTCTCTTTCTCTCTCAAAAATAAACATTAAAAAAATTTTTTTAAATTATTCAGCATCACAAAAAAAGCTACTGAACTCTAAGAGAATTCCTTTCTATGTTAGTACTTCACTATGTTTAAAACTGTACTTTTAAATAAATTACAATATGCCCATGTTGTAGGATTTCATGTATACTAAATTACACTTTAAAGAAATCAACAAATTTTATGAAACTGGGATAAACTACTCATGATGTAAGTGAAAATGAAGGTACAGAACTATATAGTACATCATCCCAAATATATCAGAAGTAAGAAAGACAAGACTATTACAATGTATTCATTCATTCAACAGGGAGGTACGGAGTATATAAAAGTGAACAAAACAGACAAAAATCCCTGTCCTCATGAAGTTTGTGTGTGTGTGTGTGTGTGTGTGTGTGTGTGTGTTTTAAGTGAGAGGAAAAAACAACTAAGAAAGCAAATAAGTCAATGAAAATAAGAAGTCTGAAGGAAAGTGTAGTGGCCAAGAGGAATTGAGGGATACTAGAAAGGATGCAGGATGGAGATTGCCAAGGGAAAGTCCCCCAAAATATTAGCAGTGGTTATCAATGGGCTGAGGCATTGTGGGTAATTTTTTCTTCCTAATTTTATTTTCCAAGATTTCTGTACCTCAGATGTGCTAATTTTATAGCTATAAAACTCACTATTAAACACACATTTCCTAAGAATAGCTGCAGTTAAGTTCATCTACCTTTATAGAAGATAATCCCCACAAACTGTTAACCATGAGGATTATTGGGACCATAGTCTCGAGTGTAAACCCACCAAGAAAAGGAAGCAAGCCAGTTCTAGATCCCAATTAGGAACATGGGAATTAAACAAATTCTTCCTAATGCTTAACCAAGCCTTAGTTTAGAATATTTTTCCTGGTAATTGGGGTACCTGGGTGGCTCAGTCGGTTGAGCGTCCGACTTTGGCTCAGGTCATGATCTCACGGTTTGAGTTCAAGCCCCACATCGGGCTCTGTGCCAATAGCTCACAGCCTGGAGCCTGCTTCGGATTCTGTGTCTCCTCCTCTCTCTGCCCCTCCCCCACTTGGGCTCTGTCTCTCTCTGTCTATCAAAAATAAATAAATGTAAAAAAAAATTTGGAATATTTTTCCTGGTAACTTATGCATACCCTGGACAGAAAATGAATAAGTTATCAAAGTGGCAGGGACTTCAATATTTTGTAAAAGTAAGTCAAAATTATCCCTCAAGGTGTCAAACAAATTAGGTTGATATAAAAAGGTTGAAGAATGAGTGATGATTATGGTGAAATGTATAGTGAAAGGCATGAATGTTATTGCAGTTTTTGTCTTTGATGGAGGAAGATGAGAAAAGCTCAGGAGTAGTGATGAACTGCAATAATTAATTCCAGATGAGAAAAGGTGTAACATACGGAACCCCTAACCATTCTGTAACCATGTCATCTAAGGGGTCAGCATGGGAGTTACAGCAGAAGTGAAGACAGATGTCACTGAGAAATGCAGTGATTCCGCTCTGTGAGAGCAGGATGCAGCAGTAGTAGATGCATTATGGACATTTGATTTTTTTTTTTTTTATTAAAAAGCAGCCCCCTATCTTTACTTATCTGATTTTATACATTCATTCTGATTGGGCATCCTAAGTGGATATTTATAACTGAACAAATTAGACTGGCTTGACATCAAGATTCAGAATCTAGGGGCTCCTCCTGGTTGGCTCAATCAGTACAGCATGTGACTCTTGATCTCGGGGTTGTGAGTTCAAGCCCCACACTGGGCCTAGAGCATACTGAAAAAAAAAAAAAAAGATTCAGGATCTAGCCACGTGGCTATCTGATTTCAGGACAGTGGTTTAATCATCCTGTGCCTCAGTGCAGCCATGGGTAAACTGCACCCTGATCCAGTGATAAAGTGCATTATGGTTGCTGGTCTCCGCTGTTGCTCCTAACGAGAATGTCACTGGTTGCTGAGCGCGTTTCGCATCACTTGCTTCCACAACGAACTCTATGACACCCTCAGTATCTGGATGGGAGGATGGGATGAGTGAGAGTCCAGGAGAGAGTTTCAGGCTGGCCACCTCCCAGAAAAACCACCAGCCTGGGACAATGACGGCCACCACCATGCCCCATCAGGGTAATGTCACGGAGGTGCTCACCCCCACCATGTCCTCATCAACACCCAGACTTCTGTCATAGATGGAGGGTGGCAGGGATGAGAGCAGCACGGGGATCGACTGACCTAGAGCACTTCCTAGGGAGGGAGCAGCATGTGAGCCAAGGCTCCAAATCCCCACGGTATGATCCATTGTCCCATCAGACCTCACAAATACAAATTCAGAGATAGAGTTAGTAAGAGTTTAGAGGTGGCAACTGCAGGGCATTAGAGCCCAAGTGTGCCATTTGGATGCAGCCAGCCCTGGTAACTGCTCACATGATCTCCTAGTTTCTTCCCCTTATATTGGTAGACAGCTTAGACTTGGAGCCTCAGTCTAGTATCTCCTCTTAAAAAAATATTTCTGCCTTAACACCATATCCTGCTTCAGCTATTGGCTCATTGCTCTGCTCCCCTTTAGACAAACTTGTTGAAAGACTTGATGACACTTTCTTTGTCTATATCCTCACCTCTCATACACCCCAGCTCCCCAGAGTCTGCCTACTGCCTGCCTGTCCCTACCAAACAGCTGTTGCCTATGTCCCCAGTCTCCTCCTGGTTGCCTGATACCACAGGTATTTCTTACTTTCCTCAACCCCACATTCACCAGACCATTCAACAGAAGTGAGTACTCCCTCTTTCTTGAAATACCCTTCTTTCTTATTTAAAAAATTTTTTTCTTTAATGCCTAGTTTTGAGAGAGACAGACAGAGAGAGAGGGAGACACAGAATCCGAAGCAGGCTCCAGGCTCTGAGTTGTCAGCACAGAGCCCAATGCGGGGCTCAAACTCATGGACCGTGAGATCCTGACCTGGACCGAAGTCGGATCCTTAACCAACTGAGCCACCCAGGTGCCAGGAATTACTCTTCTGTCTTAAATTTCAGAACAAATGGTTTTTCATTCCTCACTAGCTACTGCTTCTCATTTTTCTTAGCTGGATAGCTTTCCTCTGCCTGACTCTCAGTAATGGGATTCCTCTCTTCTTTTCTTTCCACCCTCTCCCAGTCCAGACTCATCAGTCCCCAGAGAACTAGGAACCACATCTTGAGATCGCTAGGCCAGACTTTTCCACTCACCTCTGACTGCTCAGTCCCAGTGTCCTACCTAACATCACCATTTAGTCTGCTGTCACTTTATGCACACAGACAAGAGCTTTTTTTTCCCCCCTAAAATTGTTTATTAATTTATTTTTGAAAGAGACGGGGAGAGAGAGAGAGAGAGACAGAGAGCAGGGGAGGGGCACGGAGAGAGGGAGAGAGAATCCCAAGCAGGCTCCATGCTATCAGCGCAGAGCCCAGCTCAACACGGGGCTCAATCTCATGAACCTTAGATCATGACCTGAGCTGAAAGCGTGAGTCAGACACTTAACCGACTGAGCCACCCAAGCACCCCCAAACAAGAACTCCTGACTATGCCTAAGCATGTCCCAATGGCTCAGTGCCCTACCTTCATTTCAGCAGTGTCCTAGCCATCTTCCTGCCTACTTAAATGAACACCTAGAATTCGTTATTTTGTTCTTCCCTCTTATTCCACATTCAAACCATCAGTGAGTCTCAATTATTTTATATGGAAAATAAATGTTGAATAAATTCACAGCTTTCCATCTACGTTCCCACTCTGCTGGCCCAGGTATCCTTATCTTTCACTGAAAAATCCTTGTCCTAATTAAAATAGGTTATTTGGTTTTTATTTTTTCATTTTAGCCATGTAAGTTATCTACATAGAACTTACTGACAATTATAATTATACATTTGAATTTCACAGAAAATCCCATCACCCTAAAAAGACATTAGAGGAGAAAAGAAAACCAACACTGGGTAGCTTTTATTTATTTATTTGCCACGTAAGAACATTTAAAACCTCGTGATTATGATAATGGTATTAATAAGATTTATTGAACGACTACTACGTGGCAGGCATTATGCCAAATGCCCTTTATGGATAATCTCTTTTTATTCCCACAAAAACTGTATGAGGCAGATATAATTTTATTAGCCCCCATTTACAGATAAGAACACAGGATTGGAGAGGCAAGTCATTTCAGTGTGACTTGTGAAAAGAGTCTCACTGTGAAAAAAGTTCTATTTCTAAAATCCTTAAATACTAAACACACACAAGAAAGAATGTAATCTTATAACTGGATTTTTTTTTAATTTGAGAGAGAGATGTAGTGTGTGAGCATATGAATGGGGCAGAGGTGGGGAGAGAGAGAAAGAATCTTAAGCAGGCTCCACACTCAGCCCGGAGCCCACTGCGGGGCTGGATCCCGCTGTGGGGCTGGATCCCACAACCCTGGGATCACAACCTGAGCTGAAATCAAGAACTTGACACTTGGGCACCTGGGTGGCTCAGCTGGTTAAGCATCTGACTTCGGCTCAGGTCATGATCTCATAGCTTGCGAGTTTAAGCTCCACGTTGGGCTTTGTGCTGGTAGCTCAGGGACTGGAGCCTGCTTCAGATTCTCTCTCTCTCTCTCTCTCTCTCTCTCTCTCTCTCTCTCTCTGCCCCCCCCCACCCTGCTCATGCTCTGTCTCTTAAAAATAAATAAAAAAATTTTTTAAAGAGTCTGACACTCAACTGACTGAGCCACCCAGGCACCCCAGAACTGAGATTTTTAATAGTATTCGCTTTATGAGAAGTTTACTACACGGCCCCCAATTTTCTCCTTTTACCACAGATAAAGAAAAGCACTGCCATAGGTTGGCATTTGCCCACAGAGGGTGTCTGGGAGTCACTGGGTTAGCCTGTAATTCTCTGACACCATGAAACTAGTTAAAGTTGAAGGACAGCTCTAGAGCATATCACTTGTGATCCCCTGATGAAAAGTTACTTAGCGGGCTCACTAGCCCTTTATCATCCCAAATGGTTGGCAGCAAATGGTTGCCACTAATACATGTGGAGCTTGGCAGGTTCTTTAAGGATATATTTGAACTTTCTCCAGAGAAGCAGCCTCCAAGGCCAATTGATGGCATCTGTTTGCATAGTCAGCACTTCCTTTTTATGAAACTCTGTGCCCCAGGGAGTCTGGGATTTACTGACACCCATTACTGGTGCCAAAACCAAGCAATGGGCACCAACAGCTTCTTTTCCTGCTGCCTGAACCCCAATTCATGAATATGCTCGGAAGTCAAAAATATGTTGGCTATTTCCTTAGAACAAATTGGAAAGTAGAACAGTGGGGTAGAATGGGGGTGATCAATTGTTAGATGCCCCCTAGTTGAATAAATGTCCCTAGTAGAAAATAAATTCTACTTAGTGTTATTTCAGATGAATTACAGACTGGTACCCATTTATTTGAACCCAGTCCGTATGGCTATCAGATAATGTATATTATAAGAGTAATATATTTTATCCACTAAAACAGTAGATTTATTGGCCCAAGTATTTCCATTGGTGCACGATGACCAACCGGAAGAGAGATGGTGAAGAATGGCTTTAAGCATCAACAGAGAACAGATATCAATATCCTTGCCTGGCCTCTCAGCTTAAGGCTAGAGGGCTGTAGGTGGAGGGTCCCCAGCATATATGAATATATGTCTGCCAGATGCTTTGGATTAGGGGTTAGCATAATATGGCCTGCAGGCCAAATCCAACCCACCATCTATTTACATGGCTCATAAGCTAAGAATGCCTTTTGTATTTTTAAATACTTAGAAAAAGAGTAAAAAGAATATTTTGTGATAAGTGAAAATCATGTGAAATTCAAATTACAGGGCCCATAAATAAAATTTTACTGGAAGGGAGCCACCTTCATTTGTTTTCTCATTGTCTGTGGCTACTTTCATGCTACAATGGCAGAGTTGAGTAGTTATGACAGAGACTGTCTGAACTGCAAAGTGTAAAATATTTACTATTTGGCCCATCACACAAAAAGTATGCCAACCCCTACGTGAAGTAATTCTCAGAAATAAAAAATACGGGCTACTCGAGCATAAAACAAGGTTAACATGACTTATTTTACTGTAAAGAGGACTCCAGAAAGGAAAGAAGAAATAGTGTAAGAGGAAGAAAATAAAGCATGTGCTGGTCTATTGAATTCAAAATCTGTCACCATAAATTTTTTCAGTTTTTCCACCATAGAAACAGGGCTCCCTGTCCTAATGTAACAAGAATATCATTAAATTATTGGCTTTTTTGTGTCCGTTTCCAGATGAAATTTCCATGACTGGTCACATAGCCATGTGTGGTTGAAGCCCCTATATAATTCATAGAACCTGAATTGGTGAATTGATGACTACCACTGGTTACTTTAATTGAATAGGCATCTGCCAGGCCATACAGCAGATGCTGGATGCTCCTTCACTGCCTTGGTCATTAAAGACATTAGGCTTGGAAAAAAAAAAAAAAAAAAGACATTAGGCTTGGAGTTCACATGGTCTGAACACTGATGCCAGCTTACAGATTTAGTTTTCAAACCTGGGTAGATGCAAGAAGAAAACTAAAAATGTCTATAACTTTGGATAACGTAAAAAGTTAGTCTACTTTGAGTGTTGCTTAATACTAAGTAATTCCTTCACCACAATTTATTCATGAGACACATTGAGCTAAAATATTCTTTACTTCAAAAGAGGAACAGGGGCGCCTGGGTGGCTCTGTCGGTTAGGCGTCTGACATCGGCTCAGGTCATGATCTCACGGTTTGTGAGTTCGAGCCCTGCGTCGGGCTCTGTGCTGACAGCTCAGAGCCTGGAGCCTGCTTCAGGTTATGCGTCTCCCTCCCTCTCTGCTCCTTCTCCACTTGTGCACACACTCACTCTCTCTCTCTCAATAATAAATGTAAAAAAAAAGCAATAAAGAAGAAATGAACTATCTCCAAATCTCATTCCTACTTGGACCAGAAACATCCACCATCCCAGAGCTAAACAGAGCTACCTCATGTTTAACTCATTGACCTGAGTAAACCTGAATTGTGTTACATGAAGAACTCAGGGTGAGTAAACCTTACAGAACATAATCACTCTTCAGCCATAGAGATTTCACGTATCATCATCTGCTGCCATTAAACCAAGGGAGGAAATCAATGGCCAGAAATCATGTTTCCAAAAGACAAAAGAGTAGATAGGATCATGATCTTTCATTTCCCAAATTGACATCCACAGAATATTATATGTCACAACACATTAAAAGATTTTCTACAAAATAATTTCATTTTGAATTAAGTTTAAAAAATATAATAATACTGAGATTTCATTATTGTAGGACTTTTCAGAGTCTTTAACATGCCCATAAGCATTGTGAATCTCTGAAGGCCTGAGGTAACTTGGCTACATTTGTTTGAGTGGATCCTCTCAAACATGTATTCATAACTCACCACTCAATAAACATGCAAATTGGAAGCACTAGCTCCACCTTGGAGGTCCTTTTTCTTGGCTAATTTCTCCCTTACTCTTTTTTTTTAAGTTTACTTATTTATTTTTAGAGAGGGAGAAGGGGGGTGGGTGGCAGAGAGAAAGAATCTCAAGCAGGCTCCACACTGTCAGCTCGGAGCCCAACGCTGGTCTTGAACTCAAGAATTGTGAGATCATGACCGAAGCTGAAATCAAGAGTCAGATGCTTAAGCCAGTGAGCCACCCAGGCTCCCCTCTCCCTGACTCTTCCAATGTCTTGGAATGGGGAAATAAAGCCCTCATAAGTGCCTGTTCTTACGAACTGTTGGAGCCGAGGTTATTTATGACAAATGCTTTAACTAAAGGGTAGACTGTCCAAGATGCCTTTATGTTTTTAAGAAGCCAATTCTCACTAGAGAAATTTTCCTTCTACTTTCCCAGTCATTTTGATACAAAATAGTAAATAAGGTAAGACAACACCCACGTTTGAGAGGGGGAAGTCTGAAATTCATTTGCCTATCCAATTGGGCACAGACGCAATGCATAGACATTACAATAACAAAGGAGATTTTCATAGTCCTTCTTGCTGGAATCAATTCAGTAACCTCCCATTTCTTTTGGATTGCAAATCTGTGGTCAATTTTTTTGGCCCAACATTTTGAAGGACCCACTGCCTCTGCCACCAAAGAAGATGTAGGAAAACCGGAACCAGTCACATATCCTAGGAGACCAGTGTTGCCAACTGAAAGTAGAACACTGAGTTTTCAGCAAGTCCTAAGAAGAACGCAATAATTTGGCTTTCCCTGCAAACTCAGGGCACTGATGAACTCTTTGTAGCAGCTTTTAATCTAAAGCCAACTTTTCTTAGTTACAGCACTGCAGAAGGAAGTGGTCTCCCAGCTTCACTAACCAATTTCATCACCTCTGCATTCTTTGTACATGCTTAGAAACACATACTACTTACAATGATTGCAAGACCCTCTCCTGTTGCCTAGACTCTGATTAGAAACCAGTCTACTTTCGCCTGTTGTTAAAGAGTTCCTTTTTCTAAATCACCTTGAAAACCTCAACGATTGGACTTTTTAAATGTTAGTATTTTTAATAAAATAAACAAGCAAAAAAAACCCCAAGAAACAAAACCTGAAACAAATCAAAACAAAAACTGTATTCAGACAGAGGAAACAAAACAGATTTAAAGAAAAAGAGGTTATGAACATTAAAAAGTATCACTTGCAAACTTCTTAACTTTCAGAAAAGTTACCATGTCTTTTTGTATCCTTAATTATTTCTCAGAGTTTCCATATGGTAGTTGGGGGGGCGGGAAGGGGGACATTTGCCACTGTGTCTGTTGATCGAATGGGATTACTTAAATAACTTTGGGTTTAAATCAGAAAAAGTAATTGATTTTTCAGCCGATTGAGTTTTTGATTTTGCCTTAAATGAAAAGACAATCACCCCAGGGGAGGGATGAAAGAGAAACCAGAGGAGATGATGTTTTTTTGTGAAGTCAGTAACTTGGCTTCTTTTTAAAGGACTTTTATATAGGTTTTCACAACATCCGTAAAATCTGCCATTATGTCAGTCCAACTGCATTGACAAAATTATGAATAGGTCGTATTCACTATGGCATCTACACAGAGCTGCATTTAATCAATTTTGGTTCTTTCAGAAGCGGAAGTACCGTAAAGAGCTCATGCTAAGTGCCTCTGTGCTAATATATAATAGTATAACTAGCATCAATCAGGTGCTTACTTTACATGAGACACCTCACTAAGTGTTTTACTTGCATGATTTTATTGTAACCTGACAATGACCCCAATGAAGGATCCCCAATCATTACTTACATTTTACATATGAAGAAACTGAGGTTTCCAGGGGTTCATTAACTTGAAGAATAGAAGGGTTTGGTTTTTTTTCCCCGACATGAATTCACTAATAATTATTTGGGTTTGGGGACTTTTCTCCATGGTATTTCAAGTCCCCTTAGAACACTTTATAATTAGTCAAACTGACTCTTGTGTTTGATGATGGGCAATCAGACCACATCTCCTTTGAGTTTTCTCATAGAAACACCTAGAATGCTAGTCTGTGGCACTGCTGAGATTTAAACCGTGTAAAGGTCCTTCCACCAGTGGAGCCCATGCTTTCTCCCACTATGCCAGGTGGCCTCCTCTCACAAAATGCAAAACATAATTAGGTGGACGCCAATGTAGTGCCTCCTCTCAAATTAAAGAATTACCATATGACCCAGCAATTCCACTGCTAAGTACATACCTAGAAGAATTGAAAACAGGGGCTCAGACAGATAATTTGTACACCTATGTAAACAGCAGTGTCAGTTATAAGAGTCAAAGGCAGAAAAAAGCAAATGTCCATTGACAAAACAAAAATGAACAAAATGTGATATATACATGCCATGGAATATTATTCTCCCTCAAAAGGAATGGAATTCTGATAAATGCTGGAATATGGATAAACCTTGAAAACATGATGCTAAGTGAAATAAGCCAGACACAAAAGGACAAATCTTATATGGTCCCACTTATATAAGGTACCTAGAATAGTCAAATTCTTAGAGACATAAAGTAGAATGATGGCTGCCAAGGACTGGGGTGCCGGGGGATCAGGGTAGAGGAGAAGGGGTGTTACTGTTTAATGGCTACCAGATTTCAGTTTGTGGAGATGAAAAAATTCTCCAGATAGCTGATGGTGATGGTTGCCCAAAAATGTGAATATACTTAATGTTACTAACTATACATTTAAAAATAGTTAAAATGGTACATATTTTATTTTAAATAATTTTTTTGATGTTTACTGATTTTTGAGAGAGACAGAGCTTGAGCTGGGGAGAGGCAGAGAGGGAAGGAGACACAGAATCCAAAGCAGGCTCCAGGCTCTGAACTGTCAGCACAGAGCCCGATATGGGGCTCGAACCCATGAACAGTGAGATCATGACCTGAGCCGAAGTCGAAGTTGGATGCTTAACTGATTGAGCCACCCAGGTGCTCCATTATTATGCATATTTTAAAACCAACAAAGAAGTTAGGGGTTAGATTTGCATCAAATATAAAAGGTGGGCCACAAAACAAAACAAAAAAATAGTACAATTTGAGATCTACTTTGCAGAAGGTAACAGGAATGAGATAAGCAGGTTTTATGCTATTCAACAGCACTATAAACCTTGTACTTTGTCTTCACAAAACAAAGATCAACATGAATAACTAATAGAATGATTCTCTCAAGATCACCATCATATGGAGCAACATGAAATACAAAATGTCAGGACGAATTCCAGTAAGAACAGCTTATTACCGTGGACAGGATCTCAGGTAACATCTGAGTCCTTCATTACCTTCAGAGTGAACCAAAACACTTCAGCAGGAGAAATCTTGAAATATTATTTGGGAAAACTGATTCGAATTTTCTTCTCAAATCTATACATTGGGAACAGCAAACACTTTGAAGGAAATATTAAACACTTTTTCATTGCAGATTGGGATTCTTTGGCGCAGTATTTTTAAAATAATTAAATTGGCTCATTTAAGTGCCCTACATTCTGGCCCAGTTTGATTATTTATGTAAAAATCAGGAGAAAAAAAAATGAGGTAGGCATGAATGTTCTTTGATTAGTCAGTGCTTTTTGTTGTTTTTCTTTTCTGGTCAGAAGCTTTATAGCAGTCAAATAAAATTTTATCTTGTGCTCAGTATAGAGCTATGAAAAGAGCCAAATCGAATTTATAGGATTTACTGATTAAAAACAAAAACAAAAAGCTAAATGCTCAGAATGTCCTACTTTCCCTCCCAAAAGTCAGTGTCTTAAAAACAAACAAGTGAATATGGCAATTAAATACAGTCCCTTTGCATTACATAAAAAACTCCTGCTCATCAGAATGTTAGGATATAGGCAACTATTCACTTCTGATTTGTTATTATTTGGACCTTGGACTTGGTTTTCCTGTGCTTGAATTATTCTTCTCATGTCATTGCATGAGTGGCTTCTTCTCATCTTTCAGGCTTCACCTCAGATGTCACCTCCTCAGAAAGGCCAATCCTGACCACGCTGTATCTCAAGTGGTCTCTCCGCCATCATCCGGTCCCTCTCTGTAGGATCACTGAGTCATTCCCTTGGTGGTGCTTTAACACTGTCTCCAGTTATCTGGTTTATGTATTTGTTTCATTGTTCATTGTTGGCCTTCCCCCATTAGACCATGAGCTCCACAAGGGCAAGGGCCGTCCTGATCCCTGCTCTTTTCCTCCTGTCCAGCAGTGACAGGCTCGTCACAGGTGGATCTGCCCATCCATTTCTGCCTTGCAACTGTGTGTATAAACAGACTCAGAGCCTCACCCCTAGGGAGGCTATGCTCAGCTCTTCTTTTTATGGGGCTGGAGGCTGGACAACTAAAAGGTGGTGGCCTACAGGGGGCTAAGAAGGACCTGCTTGCTCCTTAGGCCTAACTTTACCCCAATTTACTTACACAAGAGTCCCCTGCAGGTACTTAGAAAGTGGTACCTTATTTCCCATTTGCCTCAGTCCTTTGGGTCTCTAGATTTCTTGGGAACCCCGTGAAAAGAAAGGCTGGCTCAAGTGAGGAAAATTTAGAGATCTCTGTATTTTCTCATTATAATGCTATCCTAATACCTTGAAGTGACACACATCCCTCCCAAGTGACAAACGTGAATCTAGCCTCTCTTTCCTACTCTCTGTGGCCTCCTGCATAACATAGGGAACACAGTGAACTAAACAATTGAAATCTAAGCCTACTTGTCTTTTCATTTCGGAGATGGAAAAATCAAGTAACATCACAGGTCTTTAGATTTTCACCCTAACTACTTAATAAAGCAAAGCAAGGCCACAGAAATAAGCATGGGAAAATGCTGAAGACCATTTTCTAAGTGTATAAACAAGGGTTTCCATGCAACACTTTGTATAGGTAGTAAGGATGCACCTGTCAGTTAATAGCGAGTGGCTGGGAACAGGGCATCCTGAGCAGTCGGATATTTGTTTAAAAGAGTCCTTCCAGGCACACCTGGGTGGCTCAGTCAGTTAAGCATCTGACTCTTGATTTCAGCTCAGGTCATGATCTCAGGATTCAGGAGATGGAGTCCCGCATCATCACGCTCTGCACTGACTTGGGATTCTCTCTCTCCACCTCACGTGCGAACAAACACTCTCTCTCTCAGAATAAA
The DNA here is from genome assembly GCF_022079265.1 of Lynx rufus. Classification (NCBI taxonomy): domain Eukaryota; kingdom Metazoa; phylum Chordata; class Mammalia; order Carnivora; family Felidae; genus Lynx; species Lynx rufus. The sequence goes on along the minus strand of NW_025814823.1, from coordinate 122,596,393 downwards.
TAAACAGTACAAAAATAAATTTAAAAAAAAAAGGGCCCATCCACAGACTCAAAAATTGAGATTGTAGCAGGCTTCTCGTTGTCCCCTGACTATGGCACACAGCTAGTTCACCCCTTCTTTTGTAACAAAACAGAACTTATTTTTATCTATTTCTTTTCTTTTTTTTTTATTTAAATTCAAGTTAGTTAACATACAGCATAGTACAGGTTTCAGGAGTAGAATGGGTAGTCATTCATCACTTACATAGAACACCCAGTGTTCATCCCAAGTGTGCTCCTTAATGCCCATCACCTGTTTAGCCCATGCCCCCCACCCTCCACCCCTCTAGCAACTCCCAGTTCAGAACTTATTTTTAGAAGGTTCATGGGCACATAAGGTAACAAACTAAACTTCCCATTGCAACTTGTTACCCTTGTAACTCGGTTCGGGCATGTACACCAAAGCAATCAGCTTTGCTGTGTAAATTTACACTGTGATTTACTTATGAAGCAAGGTGTTTATACTTGAATTCTGCAAAATTGTATATTTTATTACAGTTATCACATATTTCTTACCATCCTCATTTTCGTCCAACACTGGTGGTTTGCTTGAGGTGTTGGCTCCCATGGTCAAATATGCCCAGACCTGAAGCCTCCAGTTACACTATCCTGACAGAAACATTCATTTTCACTTCAAAGAGGTCTGGAAGCCTGAGCTCGATACCTGGGAGAGAAAAAGAAATGTAATCCTTATAATATGGTGTGCTCTAGGAACCCTGAGCACAGAACTGTGGCTGCAGTATTAGTCTAATCTGTATCCCTACATCAGAACTTTTTGTGATTGAAAAATGATACTTTCACAAGTAACAGAACATTAGGCCTCTGGGAGAACCCACCACATGGCCTCATCAGTAGTGGTCCCAGACTTACAAAGACCAAAGAGAGCAACGTGTTTCTCTAAGTATGAAAACAAGTTTAAAACGTGGTCAACCACACTTTATTTAACAAGTCCCAAAATAAAAAAAATAAAATTTTATTGTGACTCTGCACATTTTTGAGAAAATATATTGGTTCAAAATTGCTCTTTTGATGTTTGATCAACAACTTTAATATTTTTGGTCATGAAAATAGATTCCCCACCTCTTTCCTCCTACCCTGGAAAGTACTACAATGTAAAAAGAATAAGGTCTGAGTTTAGGCTTTATCACACCAGCAAATTGCTAAATTTCACTAAACGTGATTTTTATCCCCTTCCCCTGAAGTTGAAGATAATGATGGTCCCCTCCTCAAAGGCAAATTAAATGTGATTTGAGACAGTATGTAAAAAAGTATTTCACAGTGGAAGTGTTCCATGATTGTTGGCCCCTCTGAAGTTCAAAGGATATATGTAAGAGCCAAAGGCCCTGAAAAAATGTACATTTGCGGCTTTGTTCACTTTTAATACTTTCCCTGAAATTGGTAAGGAGAGGCAGCATCCACAGTTCTGGTTATTTTCTTTCTTTTTTTTTTTTCTTTAATTTTTTTTAACATTTATTCACTTTTGAGAGAGCACATGCAGTGGGAGGGGCAGAGAGAGAGGGAGACACAGAATCCAAAGCAGGCTCCAGGCTCTGAGCTGTCAACACAGAGCCCAATGTGGGGCTCAAACCCACAAACCGTGAGATCATGACCTTAGCTGAAGTCAGACCCTCAACCGCCTGAGCCCCCCAGGTGCCCCACAGTTCTGGTTCTGAAACCGAAACTACTAATGGCTGGTTACTTGATCTCTTGTCTCTGAAATGGAAGAAACAACAGGGCACCTGGGTGGCTCAGTCGTTTAAGCGCCCAACTTTGCTCAGGTCATGATCTCATAGTTCTTGGGTTCAAGCCCTGCGTCAGGCTCTGTGCTGACAGCTCAGAGCCTGGAACCTGCTTCGGATTCTGTGTCTCCCTCTCTCTGCCCCTCACCCACTCACATTCTGTCTCTCAAAAATAAATAAACATTGAAAAAAAATTTTAAATGGAAGAAACAACAGGGCCTTCCTCAGGAATCACAAGCTCACATGCCTACAAGAGCCAGGCAGGAATGCAGGTGACTGCCCTTCACCAGGGGGAAGACATCAGTGCCTGGTGGGGACCCTGGTGACCCAGAGAACCCAGGCTCCCTCTAGAAGAAGTCATCGCTTTCAGATCCAAAATTTTGTCACCAAGCGGAAACATGAGCCCAGGGGACAGATCTTCAGATCTGCCAAAAATAAAGGGTAAAGATCCAGGTTTTGTACAAACAATATTTAAAAATTCATTTTAGCTGTGTATGCCTGAGCAAACCTCATGCATGGGACAAACACGACTCATAGGATATAGTTAATGAGACATTGTCTGTAAGGCAGTTCACACAATGCCTGGCACATAATTTACAAAGAATAGAATACTATTTTTAATAGTAACTGTATTTCCTTATACATTATTTTTTTGATACTGTATCGAAATCCACCTATTGATGGATTTCCTCTTGAACTTGTTACAAAAGACAAAAATGCAGATTAGAGACAGAATTGAGGAAAGTGTCCCAAGCAAACCTGGGCGAAGGACGAGTTATTGAAAAAAACTTGCGAAGCTCCTAAGCAAGTCCAGAAGCAAAGCTCATTTTCCCATTAGGAAAATGTAAGTAAAGCCTTCATTTGGAAGGCAGACTCATTAAGGAAATGCTACTTTTCATACTAAAAGCCAACTGCTGGCAAAGTGCCTTATGGACTTTAAAAAGAATCATTAAGTGGAGAGCAAAGAAAGAGTCAGCAATTAGGAAGCAACCAATTAAATGGTATGGGAGGGGGAAGGTAGTAACAGGTGGCTGGAACAAGCCCAGGGGGATTATTGGACATCAGGAAGACAGAAAGACCTCCACTCTATATCTACGCTAAAAAAAAATAAATAAATAAAGGGCTTTTAATTTCAGTACAAAAGGGGGTGAGGAAAAAGCAAGTGGGATGCCCTTAGTGTTTCACTGTGGGCCAGGGAGAAACGAATGGGGTGCTCTGTGTTTTATTACTGCATTTAGAGCCCAGAATAAGTGGGAAATCGTGTGAGGGCTGAACCAGGGATCACATTAGAGAGCCTTGGTCCTAAAGAGAACATTGATTTTAATGAACTGAGATTCTTCACACCATAGACTGGGATCACATTGTCTTTTATTTTGTGCGTAAAACCTCAGGACACAGAATTTTCACACCACACCCCAAATCCTGTCATTCTTATATTTTTCTATATTCCTCAGGCTTTTCTCAAGTAGCCCGTGTTCCTGTAGCATAAGATGTACCAAGCATTGACCTTGCAAGTTGTCAAGACAGAGAAAGAGAGAGAAATATTATCACAATTTGCCACAGTTCACAGTTCCACCTGGATGTGCAGACAATTCGGTTCACCAAATATCCAGTGATTTTTAGCAGGAAGGAAATCTGTCAACAGGAAACCACTTTTACATATGTTTGGGGAAGGGGGAGGTATATGTTGTGGTTTCTCCATTGTACCTCATGTAGCCAATCCAGTTCAGAACTGTCTTTGCCTTTTTCTCCCCAGGGGGATAACCAACTTAGGTAACTTTCCCTCATATCCAGTCAGAAATAAACTGTCTGGCAGGAAAATGAAGGCACATCTTTCGCATTCTGCGGCATAGGGCCCAGAAGGGTTATGGGACTCTCTTCTGCCAAATCCACACCCATCCTGACCTCCTGGAACTAAGTCTGCAGGGCTACAGAGTATCATTTCAAGATGTCAAGAGGACACTGATCACCCGTGGACATGAACACCCTAAACATAGCAACTATAAGAGAAAGAGCAGTATGTCTTACAAGAACACAGGAGAAATTTCAGATTCTACCCTCACCTGCCCAGTCCTCAGATTATTTTTTTTTTAAATTTTTTTTTTCAACGTTTATTTATTTTTGGGACAGAGAGAGACAGAGCATGAACAGGGGAGGGGCAGAGAGAGAGGGAGACACAGAATCGGAAACAGGCTCCAGGCTCTGAGCCATCAGCCCAGAGCCTGACGCGGGGCTCGAACTCACGGACCGCGAGATCGTGACCTGGCTGAAGTCGGACGCTTAACCGACTGCGCCACCCAGGCGCCCCCAGTCCTCAGATTATTAACTGCAGACTCATTTTCTAAAGCCAATGTTTGACCCCTCGCCTCTACTTTTGGGGGCTGTCAATCCGTGAGCTTTTTTCTAAGGAGTTAGGGCCACCTAGGTAAAGACGCCAGAAAGTTGCCACTTTGATGGGACTGTTTAGGTTCAGTGTCACAGCATGTGCATAGAACTTACTTTGTTTGCATTTGAAAAACAGAACTTAAACTGAGAAACATACAGAAAAAAGGAAAGAAAGAAAATATCATGAAAAACACCACTCTGCTCTATTGTTTATATTTCAGTATTCACCGAAAATTACAGGTAAACATTATTTCCACCTTAACCCTCATGCAAAATTAATTCCCCTTTCATACTTCCCGAAGGCAGAAACGATGGCAAATCCTGTATATGTTTCACAGTCCTCTTTCCGTGATTTTACGGTATGACGTGTGTTTTAAAGTAAATCATATAAATGACATCGTGGTCTACATTGCGTCTTACTGTGACCATTGACATCTGCAGCTCTCTGATTTAGGCATGCTGATCTCTGCAGCTCTGATTTCTGCTTTTTAAGCGCTGCATAGCAGTCCATGGTGTGAATACACCACACTTTATTTATCTGTGTAAAAATGTTCAAATCCTTCCGCTTTGGGGGAAAACATCCTTGTGGAGATGAAGCCAACCATCGAAAGCAGTTTTTGCTCGTTTAGAAGCTGAATAAGAAAAGCAGTCAGAAACGCCTCCCGCAGTCACCTCGACCCAGCATATATTTACTGAAGTCTGACTGGTTCTGGCCCTGGGTCAGTGAGAGGCTGGGGGACCAGGTGGGGCCACAAAACAATAGATCCTAGCCCTATGTGCTGGTGGTGGGTTATCCTGACCGCCCGCCTTTGTCTCATTCCTCTAACTTCCCAGCTTCCCGACAGTGCCCTTAGTCTGCAGGTCTATTTAAAAGAAAGAAAAATCCAGACCACTACTCACCTAGATCTTGGTTCTCTCTTCTCTCCTTCAAGAAGCTGGGACGTCCGCCCGGGGACTGGGGGCTAGCAGAGGGACTCCCAGAACCGCAGAGAGAGCAAGAGAGCCGGGAAGGGCGCCTACCTGTCTGGGCGCGGGCGGCTGCGGGCGCGGGGCTGCGCGGGGCTGCGCGGGGCTGGCCGGGGGCGGGCGGCACCTGCGGCTGCCGGGGCTCCGAGCGCCACCCGAGCGCGCGGCTCCTCTGGGAGGGGCCGAGGGCGGGGAGCGGCCAGCCCGAGGGCGTCCCCTTGTCTCCGCCCTCCCCAGAAACCGCCGGGCAGTCGCCTGGGAGAGGAGCAGTCCCCTGGGGTCCGTGCGTCGCCGGGGGAGGGCGAGACGGGGGACAGCGCCGCGGGCGCGGCTCCGCGCCGGCGGCCGGGATCCCGAGGCGCCTTGGCAAGGTCCAGAGCCGCCTGGCCGCGGAGCGCGCCCCAACTTCCCGGACCGAGGCCTGAAGTGACCCCCCCCTCCCCTCCGAGACACCCGGGCAGCGCCACCGAGGAAGGGGTGGGAGGGGATGGGCGGGGGAGCGGGTACGGGCCTGCAGCCCAGGATGGTAAGACTTTCTCCAGCATTGTGGGAAAACCAAGAGAGGATTGAGAATTTCATAGGATCCGACAGGGAGGATCTTTTGATTATGGTCTAGCAGATATCCTCCCTTCACTGCTGGGAAACTGAGGCACGAAGAAGGAAAATACTTGCCAAGTGTAACATACAAGGAACGGAGAGACCCTCTTCCAGACCTAGGTCTCCTGGCTCCCAGTCCCTCATTTTCCCCCTGCATCTTTTTTAATGCTCCACCTCTGCCTGCGGACGTGGGGCAGGAGACAGGGGCACAGAGATGAAGGCAATCTCGCTGGAAGTTTCTATGTTCTCTTCCCTTGCTGCTCTTTGTACGTCCCCTTTGTAATAATCGACACGGTCAAAATAACTTTTTATTGTTTTTTCCACCAACCCAAGAGTCACACACACTAAGACACCAGAGAATTGGTACACAGGTCGCTCTTGGACCCAAAGAGGGTGTGTGATCATAGGCAGTTGAGGAGCAGGGCAGAAATGGAGGGTGTAGGTCTAGTCTGGGGGTGCGGCAGGGACAGCTTCTCTTCAGCTCCAGCATTTCCCTGCCATGTGGAAATGCCAGCTCAGTGTTGCCAAATATTCAGATTTTAAAAGAGAAGCTAGAAACGAGAACTTCTGTGTGAAATCTCCCATTATTTAAAAACATTGGCAAGTCTAAGAAATGTTAAAAAAGCTGTGTTGGTCAAACAAAACGCATCTGTGGCTGAAATGTTTTTTCCAGACTCCTGTTTTGATCTATCTAGATGTAGAGTTGCAGAGTGTGGAAACCATTTTGGCTTTGTTCACGATGTTTAGTTACAGCTCCTAGAATGGTGTCTGCAGCATCTTTAAATATATCTGCTGAAATTTTTGGACAAGTCGGTGGTCACCTTATGGTCAAGAGCCCCATAGTTTACTCATGAAACAAAGATTTCGGAGAAGCTATGTTGTATTATAAGCTAGCCCACTTTCTCTTCTGGCTCTTATCTCAGCCATTGGCTACATTCTACCCTAGTTAGTAATTTGAAACTTGGAATAACCTTGAACTTCAACTGACCTACTCTGTCATGTGCATTTGGCGTCTGGAGGAAGGGATTTGCCCAAAGCTGCACAGTGAGTTAGTGGTAAAACCAGGTAGAGACTTACCTTCTGTTGCCGACACCTTATAAAGAAACTGGGAGAGCATCAAATGCTATAAATGAACATTTAATGTGGAATTGGAGCTGAATTCCAAAAGAGGGCAACCAGGTTCAAAAAAAAAAATCGAATTTTTAAGGAATTCAATTTTTGGAGAGGGTGTTCTTGTTAAGGCAAAAATCAGGCACCCAGCTAAGACACACTGCTTTTGTGTAACGTCTGGTAGTTTAAAAAACCCTTGGGTTATCTTCATGGCATTAGAGATTCACTACAGATTTGTTAGACTGGTGTTATCTACCTTATCTCCTCCCAGGAGATAATGGTAACTGTTGTATCACTGAGAAAACTGAAATTGCCAGAAAACAGGCTGAGACTAGAACTGAAGCCTCTGGGTACCTCTTCACTTCAGTAGTATAAAGGGCTTGGAGTCAGGCAGCCTTTTATCCAAAAGCCAGCTCCACTGCATAATTTTCTGAGATATTAGACAAGTCACTTAGAGGCCCTGAGCCCCAGTTTACCAATTTCAGTAAAGGGGGATAATGGGCATTCGTATCAGCTGTGATTGGTGGAGGATTAAATGAGATAATGTATACCTTACTGCCCTTAACATGGTGCTAGGCAGCAAAGAATAAGCCCTTAGAGTGTGGTAACTGTTAAGGTTGTCCTTTTAAATTTTTTTTATTTATTTTGAGAGAGAGAGAGAGAGCATGCAAGCCAGGAAGGGGCAGAGAGAGCACTGTCAGCATGGAGCCTGATCTGGGGCTCGAACTCACAAACCATGAGATCACGGCCTGAGCTGAAATCAAGAGTCAGATGCCTAACTGACTGAGCCACCCAGGTGCCCCCCATTAAGATTGTCATTTTAATTAGCAGACTGGCAGGTTCTTCCCCAGAACTTCTCAGATCTGTCCTATAAATCTTTCTTCTGTTGGTATAGTCACTTTTGCTTAAAATAAAACTACTGATCAGTCCTAATATATTTAGTCACGCTTTGCATACGGTAGGTTTTGTACAGAAATCGTGATTCTCATTACTATCTCAGATGCACTCTATCAAATGCAGACCTGTTTCAAAGAGCTGATTGTGTGTTAATCCTTCATTTATTCAGTTGTTTATTCTCTCTCAAACATAGCTGTGGGAGACACTGGGGAGGCTTCCACACCAAGAGGTTACTTGGGAAACAACCAGGCCAGATACTTCTGACAATCTCTGGAGCCCCCCAGTGGAGAGGAGAATTAAGGGAAAAGGAAACCAGTGAGAAAGTTTTGTCCTAGTAGATAACCGGAATAAACGGGTAACTAAAATTAAAAAATATATATATTTATATAAATATAAATATATATCTCCAAGTAGATAATCAGAATTATATATATTATATATATGCAATATATATAATATATATAATATATATATATATATATATAACATATATATAAAATATATCATGGCTTATAACATAAACGCTGATACAACACCATGCCAGCTACGTCCATTCTTGGCTTCCAGTTGTCCACTGGGTTCAACTCCATTTAGAATAAAGTGACACTCTTTACTCCAGCAGACAAGGCCTTATACTATCCATTCCCTGCCAATTTGTCCAGCTTCATTGAGAATCACTATTCCTTTGCACATTCCAGTCTGGCCACGCTGGCTTTGTGCTCTTTGGTGATCATGCTGTTTGTCTGTACCCCAGGCCATTTGAATGAGCTTTCTTTATGCATTAACATGGTTCTTGGCTTTTCACCACTCAGCTGTCAGCTCACTTTTCTTTCTTTCTTTCTTTCTTTCTTTCTTTCTTTCTTTCTTCTCCCTCTCTTTCTTTCTTTTTTTAATTTTTTAACGTTTATTTATTTATTTTTTTTAATTTTTTAAATGTTTTTATTTATTTTTGAGACAGAGAGAGAGACAGAGCATGAGCAGGGGAGGGGCAGAGAGAGAGGGAGACACAGAATCTGAAGTAGGCTCCAGGCTCTGAGCTGTCAGCACAGAGCCCAACGCGGGGCTCAAACTCCCAAATCATGAGATCATGACCTGAGCTGAAGTTGGACGCTTAACCAACTTGAGTCACCCAGGCGCCCCTTAATGTTTATTTTTTTTATTTTTTAATTTTTTTTTTAATTTTTTTTTCAACGTTTATTTATTTTTGGGACAGAGAGAGACAGAGCATGAATGGGGGAGGGGCAGAGAGAGAGGGAGACACAGAATCGGAAACAGGCTCCAGGCTCTGAGCCATCAGCCCAGAGCCCGACGCGACGCGGGGCTCGAACTCACGGACCGCGAGATCGTGACCTGGCTGAAGTCGGACGCTTAACCGACTGCGCCACCCAGGCGCCCCTATTTTTAAGAGAGCATGAGTGAGGGAGAGGCAGATAGAGGGAGACACAATCCAAAGCAGGCTCCAGGCGCTGAGCTGTCAGCACAGAGCCCAACGCGGGGCTTGAATCCACAAACCATGAAATCATGACCTGAGCCAAAGTTGGAAACTTAACTAACTGAGCCACCCAGGCACCCCTCACTTTTCTTTAGCTCAGATAGAACTTCCCTCAACTTCTCACCTGAAGTTGTTTCCCCAACACTTCCCCATTCTCCCCTACACACTCACATTTCTTCTATCTCACCGCTCACCATGAACTAGAAGTAATTTGTTTATGCAACTTCTTTGCTATGTTTTGCCCAGTGAATACAGGCTCCACGAAGGCAGGAATGACATCTATTTTATCCACTATTATATAAAGTGATGAACCAGCCTTTGGTACATAGAATGCATTTAATTAAATAAATAATGTTTCTCTTTTTCCATCATTCTTTGCATTTCTTAGTGCAGGAGGGAATTACATAGTACTTAAATACAAAGAAGATACAGTAGATCTCAAAGTGACAAATATTCCTGTGACATAAACAGGCCTTTACTGGGCTGTTTATAAGGTGAAAGGCAGGTGAGAAAGGATGGCTGGACATGAGGATTTTGTGGAAACATGTTGAGTGGAAACACGAGTACAGCCTGAGATTGATGGATGCCCCAATGGGAGCCATTGGAGAGCAGTAGCTGAGTCTGCTCTGCTTGGAGGCACCAGAAGCTTTAGTAACATTTGATCTGTGTCTTGAAGGATGAAAAGATGGTTAGAGAGCAAGGCAGTCCAGATCTGGAGACTAAAGGCATAGAAAAGCATAATATTTGGGGAGAAATATCAAAGGTTTGGTGGAACTGGAGCATAAGGAGGTAGTGGGAGTGAGAGAGGATGGAAGAAAAGATCTGAAGAACCAACTATACTATGGAAAATAGCTTCAAGTTTAAACATGATGGCAATGGGAAGCTCTCAGAAAAGCCAGGGAAGTGGACCTCATTAGAGCAGAGGTTCAGTAACATTGCTCCGTCTTCTCCACATATGACCAAGCTTTATTTTCTCTGGGTCTGATACGCAAATTATTCTGTTACTGAGAAGGTGAGTTCTCTCTTGTAACAAGAAAATTTGTGGGGTGCCTGGGCGGCTCAGTCGGCTAAGCGTCCGACTTCAGCTCAGGTCATGATCTCACAGTTCATAGATTCAAGCCCCACGTCAGGCTCTGTGCTGACAGCTCAGAGCGTGGAGCCTGCTTTGGATTCTGTGTCTCCCTCTCTCTCTGCCCCTCCCCTACTTTCTCTCTCTCTCTCTCTCTCTCTCTCTCTCTCTTTCTCTCAAAATTAAATAAACATTAAAAAAATTTTAATTAAAAAAAAAAGAAAATTCTTCTTAGTTGTAAAACAAATAATCAGATCCTAGTACAGTGTCTCATATTTAGTGAGTTCCCAAGTATTTGTTGAATTCAAGTCACTGCTCACTTTTACTTGGTTTGTCCACTCTTCTACTCACACACTGGTACTACATGCCATAACCTCCTGAATCTTTCTCTTAGACATTATCTTAAGAAAGACCCTCTCGGGGCGCCTGGGTTGCTCAGTCGGTTAAGCGTCCGACTTTGGCTCAGGTCATGATCTCGAGGTCCGTGAGTTCGAGCCCTGTGTCGGGCTCTGTGCTGACAGCTCAGAGCCTGGAGCCTGTTTCAGATTCTGTGTCTCCCTCTCTCTGACCCTCCCCCGTTCGTGCTCTGTCTCTCTCTGTCTCAAAAATAAATAAACGTTAAAAAAATTTAAAAAAAAAGAAAGACCCTCTCTTTTTCAATTTCATTGGATGACACATATTTATAGTGTCCAAACTGCCTTTACAAATTCTGTAAACTCAAGTTCATGATTTCTGTAATAACCTGTTCTTGCAGTGTTTATCATGTGTCTACAGTGGGAATAGCACCATTCCAGGAGACACAAGGATAAATCAGCCCATCCCTTCTCTGGAGGTGCAAGTGTTGTAGCAAGTGAGCAGTATGTACCATACTGTCTCCACTGCTCAGCCTATGAGCGCGGCATAGATTAACCGAGAGGAAAACACTGCACGACGTAACTGGAACACTTAATTTCTAGTGTCCAAAATAACGGATAGACCCAGCATCCAAATTTGCCCTCTTAGATGCTCCCTAGAAAATAATTAACTGAGAAAGAGAAAGAGAAGAAAACTGGGTACGAATTAAATCACAGGAGAAATGAACATTTATGGCTCCTACTGTATATATACTTCCATGTCCTCATTTATTCCACAACATTCACTGAGGTATGAATAATTGGGTTGCTTTCCAGAAAACTTGCACAACGGGACACTCTTGGTGAGAAAAAACGTGGTCAGTGTCATACAGACCTGGGGGTGTTTATTGATCCCACCACCACCTGGAGCATCGTGCCCTTGAGCAAGTCATTCAGACTCTGTGAGTTTTTGTTTCTTGGTCAGTACATTATGGAGACTAGTAGTGCCTGCTCCCAAGGAGTATTGCAATGATTAAATGAGATAATGCATGAAAGCGCTTAGTGCAATGTCTGGTGCAGAGGGTTACCTAATGACACTGTTTATTATTATTATTATTATTATTATTATTATTATTATTATTACTATTATTATACCAAGTATAGTATCTCTTTTTTGTACAAAAGGTGTGAAAGAATGGCCATCTCTGTACCTCCTCATCAGCACTGACTCTTGAAAAATCACTGCTAGGCGACATGGTTACAACACTGAACAAGATAGGTATTTATTTTAAGGAGCTCATCCTACTAAAGATGCAGGCAAGGTAGGTGGCAATGTCTTTTTTAAAAATCTGTTTTCAATGTTTACTTATTTTTCGGAGACAGAGACAGAGGACCAGTGGGGGAGGGGCAGGTAGAGAGGGAAACACAGAATCTGAAGCAGGGTCCAGGCTCCAGGCTCTGAGCTGTCAGCACAGAGCCTGACACGGGGCTCAAACCCACGAACTGTGAGATCATGACCTGAGCCGAAGTCGGACGCTTAACTGACTGAGCCACCCAGGCACCCCTAGGTGGCAATTTCAGCACAGGGTGATAGGGACATGATATCAGAAGTTCGGATGTTCCATGAGTACATAAGTAAAGTCTACAGTCTAGTCTAGGAGTGTCAACAAAGGTGTCACAGAAGAATAATATTCAAGGCTAGTCCTTAGGGTAGAATACAAGTCAGTTGTGCAAAGGGAAGGGGAAGAGAACATTCCAACCCAAGGCAGCAGCAGGCACCAAGCTGTGTAGAAAGAGAGCAGGTTGTGTTCAAGGAAACCATGGGGTTTTAGTATGGCCAGCTTGTGGAAGAAGAAGGCATTATACACAGAGAAAATAGCAAGGGCCATAGCCTGGATGTGACAGAGGCAAAGCCATTTTATGTAATCTGTATGACAAACCCATAAATTATGTGGTTGTATCTTCTGTTTTCAGAACAGAAAGCAGAAGCTCAAATGATTTAAGAAAGTTTCCCAAACTCCCAGCTCTGGTTTACTACAAAGTCAATATCCTTTTCATGAAACTATAGGTTTCTTCTCTGTATGGTGTGTGCATCAGTGAGCTGCAATTTTAATCCCTTCTATAGCATAAAGATTAAAAACACAACTTCAAAAGGGTGCCTGGGTGGCTTAGTAGGTTGAACGACCGACTCTTGATTTTGACTCATGTCATGATCTCATGTTTTTGTGAGTTCAAGACCTGCGTTGGGCTGACAGTGTGGAACCTGCTTGAGAGTCTCCCTCTCTCTCCACCCCTCCCCCGCTCACACTTGTTCTGTCTTTCTCAAAATAAACAAACTTAAAAAAATACAACTTTAAAGAAAGAACTTTCCCCTAAAGTTGTTTTAAAACCAAAAGATTTAAACGTGGCTTATCTGATGTCAGCTCCTCAGATTATTTGAGCAAACCATCTGTGAATGACAACTCAAAATATACAAATGATTTCATTTCTTTAACAGTCTCTGTGTATTATAAAAAAAGAAATCAGACACTCACATCTTGTCTTTATTCTCTACATCATAAGTTTTTACCTTACCCTTATGAGAGATCAGATACAAGACATCAAATACAGTGGCAGTGAGGGGAAGGAATGATCTTTATTCACCTAGAAAGAACTTAATTTGACCCCAACGCGCATATATTAGCATATTGAGGAACATGTGAGCCGTGATAGGCAATAGACTTGATATGTGTGCAGAGAACAGCACAAAGTAACAAGTGCTTATCTATTATTACCGCTGTCCTTCCTTTTTTTCAGTGCTTTTCTTTCTTTTTTGAAAAAATTATTTTCAATGTTTATTTATTTATTTTGAGAGAGAGAGAGACAGAGTGTGAGCAGGGGAGGGGCAGAGAGAGAGGGAGACACAGAATCCGAAGCAGGCTCCAGGCTCTGAGCTTCAGCACAGAGCCTGACGCAGGGCTCAAACTCACGAACCACGAGATCATGACCTGAGCCAAAATCGGATGCTTAACCGACTGAGCCAGCAAGGGGCCCCTGTCTTAGTACTTTTCTATTAGGAATGTCTTTATAGTGAGCTGCTCTTACATACGACCTGGAAATAAAGGGAAAGACTTGGGGTTATGCTCTGACAATGGAAAATATGTCTGGTGAAATTATATTTCTTTTTTTTTTATGTCTAGTGACATATTTAAATACTTGGAGATGGATAAATATACTTTTTCATGTTTAAGATGAATGTTAAGTTTCATCGGATCAACATACGTATTTTTCCCTGGAATCTTGTATCTGAATTTGCAGAGTTTTGGGGATAGTGTTTTTTCCCCTAACAAGATGGACCTTTTTATACAGATTGTTTCTTAGTCTAGCCTATTCTTGCTGTAATTAGAATATTTTCTCTGAGGATTGTGTGATTGTTTTCTATTTTTGGTGGCTATTTCACTGAGAAGTATAGAAAAGGCAAATATGAAACAATCCAGGGTAGCAGTCATAGTAGGAAATTATGAGATATCTTCACGTGTCCATGAAATTGAGGGTAAAATGCTGTCCTTTACTCCTCTCAAAGCACATGTCCATTCAGTACACGTCCAGATAAAGGTGCTGTGGTCCTCCGAGGCACCTGTTTTGGTTTTCTAAAGTTCTGTTTAATTCATCATTTTGTACATTCCTGTATGTGATTTATATTCTAACAGATTACAATATTAAGCTATAGCAGAGTAACAGAAGAAAGAGAAATTGTGTATTTTGCTTTTTTTTTTTTATAACCCAGAGTAGGCATTCCTACTGAATATTAGTTACATTGGTAAAGCACTACTTCTGAATCAAAATTTGGCTCTGTAAACCCTATTGTTGTATCACCGGTGTATGTAATTATTTAAAAATAGAATTCATCTTTATTTTAGGGTGCCCATCCTTTGGTGAGTGCCCTTAATGATTTAGCTTCTAGAGAGAATGGCTTATGACCTAGGGGGTGGTGGTAAAGATCCCGCATTTTGAAAGACGCCTTTTAGAAGAACCAAATGGAGTATCTTGAAGTTGAATTACTAAAGCAATTTGAGTCTATTTGTGATAGTCAAAGAGGTATCTTTTCAAAAACTGTCTGTGAATTGTTCAGATCAGCATGACACAGTTCACAGTGACTTTAGAAAACTCCAAGTGTGAAGCAGTATGCTCTGATGCACTTAAAGTCCACATAATTTTAATGAAAATCTTTGGTCATGTCTCTCTTGCTCTAAGTAGTATTCCAGGGTAGTGGGGCTTAAGGAGACCAGAAACTTTGCCCAGAGTCACGGGAGAGAAGCCCAAGTAGTCTGGCATCAAGGTCTGGGCCTTTGGCCTCCATGCAATCCTTTCGCCTATATGACATTCACAAATCTGGAATTAGAATAGTGCAGTTCATCTGTCATCTGACACACTCCCAGGGTTTAGCTCTGTACCTGTGAAGATGTCGTTAGCCCATGCCTGGGATTGGACTCATCTGTTAAAGAGTTTCCATGATTCTGTCCAGTGCTGCTGTTCTATGAGCATGGAAACTGTCGCTTGATGTATGGTAAGGGTGACCACCTCTGTTTGTCCAGAGTTGAAAGAGTTACTGAGATGGGACTGTCAGTGCTAACATGAGGACAGTTCGGGGCAAACCTGGATTGTTGGTCACCTATCACGATACTTGATACATTTACCTCATTATTCCAGGCACGACAATTTGTTGGAGAGTTCTTTGAATTCGTTTTACTAGAGCTTTCTGTTTCTTAGATAAACCCTTGAAGATCTAGAACACAGGGTAGATTATTTGACAGGACTTGGCGAGGCTTTTCCCTCCCCATGCATCTTACGCTCTACGTGTTATATTGGGATAGTTTCACCTTCCTTTCCCTTCTCTTCAAAATAATGGGCCAGTTTGTTTTGTCAAATTTGCCTTTGCACCAATACTTGAGGAATGCCTGCTGACAAGATTACACCAGTTGGAATCCATTTGAAATTACTTCCACTGATTGAAGGGAATGATTACGTAATGACGATAACTTCTTTTCTGTTGAACACCTACTTGTGAAAAGGCAATTTGAATATACTAACTGAATTCTGACAGTGGGAATTTTGGGTGGCTCTTATTATCCACACTTTAAGGATAAGGAACCTGAACTAGAACTATTGAATCTGGGTAGTTTAGGCAACAAGACAGAACGTTTCAATGAAATTCAGCACTTAACAACATTAAACTACCTATTTTAAATATACAAATACATAGTAAACCATAATTTTAAATAATATAAACTACAAAATACAACTGTTTGTATCCAGTATATATTATTAGAAAATCTTGAACTCTAAGTACAAATAAGAAGTGCAACTCTTATTTTTTTAATGTAATGACTAATTAATATCGGTGCTGTTTTTTACACTGAACAAAACTATAAAACCATGGGAATATTACAAACGTTTATTGTATGCTTACTAGGTGAATGTAGTCTTTACAGAAACCTATGGGCAGGGGCACCTGGGTGGCTCAGTTGGTTAAGCGTCCGACTTCAGCTCAGGTCATGATCTCACGGTTCAAGAGTTCCAGCCCTACCTTGGGGTCTATGCTGACGGCTCAGGGCCTGGAGCCCATTTTGATTCTGTGTCTCCCTCTCTCTCTCTGCCCCTCCCCTGCTCGCACTCTTTCTCTCTCTCTCTCAAAAATAAATAAACATTAAAAAAAAAAAGAAACCTCTGGGAAAATATTTCTCCCATTGTACTAATACAGAATCTAAAGTTCAGCCAGATTAAACTTTGCGACTAAGAAACATGGGAGATCATTTTATAATGATTTTTAAAAATTTTTTAATGTTTATTTATTTATTAAAAAAATTTTTTTAATGTTTATTCATTTTTGAGACAGAGAGAGACAGAGCATGAATGGGGGAAGGTCAGAGAGAGGGAGAGGGAGACACAGAATCTGAAACAGCCTCCAGGCTCTGAGCTGTCAGCACAGAGCCTGACGTGGGGCTCGAACTCACGGACCGCGAGATCATGAACTGAGCTGAAGTCGGACGCCCAACCGACTGAGCCACCCAGGCGCCCCTAATGTTTATTTATTTTTGAGGGAGAGAGAGAGACAGAGAGACAGAGAGAGAGAGAGAGAGAGTGGGGGAGGGGCAGAGAGGAGACACAGAATCCAATGCAGGCTCTACGTTCCGAGCTGTCAGCAAAGAGCCCAACGAGGGGCTTGAACCCACGAACAGCAAGATCATGACCTGAGCTGAAGTCCGATGCTTAACCAACAGAGTCACCCAGGTGCCCCAGGAGATCGTTTTAGACACATATTGGACCTTGGTCAGTCTGATACTACTTGGATATGGTTGGCAACTACTGACGAGTTTGAAAACTTTCTGGACTATCAGTTCAGTTTTCCTACCTTTATTTGAGTACTATGGTATACAGGATCTCTATTCTCAACTTCTGTCTACTAAAAAACCATCTTTCTTCCAACCACGGAGAGTTAAACTTTCTCATAGAGCACATCTTTCTTCTTAATTAATTATGTAATTTTAACATTTTACTCTTACTAGACATCTAGTATGTTTCCTCTGCTGCCCAGTTATTCTTTCCTTCTGTGTTGTTCTTTTGCAGTAATAGGAACTGAATGTCACTCAAATACTAATGAGAGTTGAAGAAGTTGCACATTATACATCAGCTAATGAGATCTGTTTTCTTCCACATATGTGGAGCCATTGATAGTTCTCAAATCCTTTAGAACAAGAAAAACCTAGTTTGTAAAGATTATAGAAAGCCATTAGATTCCAAACTAGCTCAAATTATTTGTAGTTATATTGCTAGTTAATATTAAACAATTTTTATTTTGCATAAATCAAAATTTAATCAGGAACATAATTATACTTAAGTTTGCATAATTTATTGAGGACTCAAAGACTTGTAAAAACATGTGTAAGCACACCATTAAACATTAAAAAAATTGTTAATTTATTTATTTGAGAGAGAGAGAGAGCAAGTAGGGGAGGGTCAGAGAGAGAGAGGGAGACACAGAATCTGAAGCAGGCTCCAGGCTCTGAGCTGTAGGCACAGCGCCCGATGAAGGGCTCGAACTCATGAAATGTGAGATCACGACCTGAGCCCAAGTCAGTGCTTAACTGACTGAGCCACCCAGGTGTCTCCCATTAAACATTTTAAAAGGATTGTCATACTATCATAAATATAAATATTTAACAATAATCACACTTTGATTTAGAACTTACAGTATTCTTCCTAATGATACTTACAGTATTCTTCCTAATGATTCCTTCCATCATTCTTGGGCGGGGAAGGAGAAACTTATTTCAACTTCTGAGATAGAAGTTAGAGAAATTAAATTGTTTGCTTTTTATAACTGTAAAAAGTTATTAAATAGTAACAATTAAAAAAATAGACTAGAACACATCTTACAAGGCAGAGCATTCATTGAGCTTACTTTTTAGCTGAATTATGAAATATTGACAAATTTCATGTTAAATGTACATTTCAGAGTTAGCTTCTATCACAGAGCCCCTACATTTACGTACAATTCTTCTTTATAGTTCCCCATAGATTCTTGGTTTCTTTTTATTTTTATATTTGACACTACTTTCTTATAATAACTTTTTATAAGAGAATAATGAAAGTGATATACATTTTATAATAGAATTCACCTTTTAAAAATATTTATTTATTTATTTATTTGTTTGTTTGTTTATTTATTTATATTATTTTAATTCCAGTGTAGTTAACATACAGTGTTATTTTAGTTTCAAGTGTACAATATAGTGATTCAGCAATTCCATTCATCACCTGGTGCTCATCACAAGTGCACTCCTTAATCCCCATATCCTATTTCACTCATTTCCCACCCACTTCCCCTCTGGTAACCATCAGTTTGTCCTCAATTTAAGAGTCTGTTTCTTGCTTGTCATTGTCACTGTCTCCTTTGCTCATTTGTTTTGTTTCTTAAATTCTACATGTGAGTAAAATCCTATGTTGCCTTTCTCTGGCTGACATTTTTACTTAGCATTATACTCTCTAGCTCCTTCCATGTCACGGAAAATGACAAGATTTCATTCTTTTTCACGGCTGAGTAACAGGCCATTTTACACACACACACACACACACACACACACATGCACAGTTCTTCATTTATTCATCTATGGATGGACACTTAGGTTGATTTCATAATTTGACTGTTGTAAACAGTGCTGCTCTATACATCAGGTGCATATATCCTTTTACTTAATAACCTCACCCACAGGGCACAATGATTGAAGACTATGTCAAATGATTAAGGAAAGATGTTTCATTGGCACATCTAGGAGAAACTGAATCAATTTATTCCACTCCCTTGAAGTTCCAGAAGGACTTTATATAATGGTTTTTTTTACTTATTCTCTATTCTTCTTGGGCTTTGATATTTGGAGTAAAGGAATAGTCAGAATGGTCAGAGAGTATTCGTCACCTTTCTGATAACTTAATTGGATGATCAAACCATTAGCTTACCTTTGTCATTAAAATGTCTGTACTAAGTGCTCCCCCTTGTAGCCACCCTAGGAAGACATAGGATTAGACAAACAGGAGTTCAAAACATGATCCCGAACTCCAGCAGTATAAGTTCATGCTCTTGTCCTGGGTCAGTCTCAGTCTATGTCTGGTTATTAGCCCATGACCATAATGATCACAGCTTATGTAGTCCCATGCTACATCTGCCATTTTTTCTTGTCAGCGTTGTTTCTGTCATAGGGAAGTTGGTTACCAAACACATATGGAACATATACAAAGGCAGATACATATTAAGAATATCATTCCCCTCCTTGTTCCCAGTTTTAAATATTTCTGTAAAGCTTTCAAGGAAGTACAGAAGTGAAATATCCAAGTAAAAAGTAGCGTTATTAATAAAGAATTAAAAATACCTGGTTTTATTCAGGTTTTGCCTTATGTGCTGGTTATATTCAGCATTCTTAATCTGTGGCACAAAGACAGTATTGTATCTATCTCTTTCGGCACAAGAGAACTGCAAAAATAAGTGATATACTGTGCTTCAGTATAATTCCCTAATTAATTGCAATACTATGTAAAAATTGTGCTAATAAAATTATTGCTCAATCATGGTAATTATTTGTAGTTTATGACAGATAGGCTTATTTCCCCCAATTAGTTCTAATTTGCCAGCAGATACCCTTTTCTTCTTACAGCCTGTAACTATCTGCTAAATATAGTCTTCCAAATTATTGGTTGAGTAAGAACAAAAAACCCATTGCCCTTGCTGTATATCAACTTGATAATATGGCACAAATAATCTTTGTGTTATAAATAGTTTCCTTTCACCCCAGATGCAACTAGAAAGTCAAAGAAAATAATGTTATAGATGAAGAGAAGCATTCTTTCCATTTTCTGGAGTGAATACAGTACTGCCAGTGTTCATTTTTTTTCCTTTTCATGACTTCCACCAACACTGCCTAATTGTGTAGCTTTGATAATTTTCCACAGTGGCTTGGTAACATGTGAAGGGTTACAATTCTCTGGTGAGAAAGAGACATTACAGCTGTCCTTTAGAAACCAAAAAATTTAGCAATTTCTAATTTTGTTCTGTACAAAGTGACTGCTATAGGTTGAGGTAAATGTCGTTTTAAAATCTTAGTTTTAAGTTAGTTTTTTTTTTTTATTTTGGTCAAAACACATGAGATCTACCCTCTTAAATCTTTAAGTGTATAGTATTAATTAGTATAGTATTAGTATTAGTATAGTATAGTATTAATAGCTATAAGCACATTGCTGCACATGAGCTCTCTAGAAATGTTTTTATCTTGCATGACTCGATTTCTATACCTATCCCCATTTGCCCCTCCCTCAGCACATGGCAACACCATTTTACTTCCTGCACGCATGACTTTAACTACTTTAGATACCTTAAATAAGTGGAATCATTCAATACAGTCCTTCTTTGTCCTTTTTAAACTAATGTCCTCAGAGTTCACCCATGTTGTAGCCAATGATAGAATTTCCTTTTTATGGCTGAATAATATTCCATTGTGTGTATACCACCTTTTCCTAATTCAACTCCTGATAGACATTTAGGTTGCATTTAGGGCTTACCTACTGTGAATAATGCTACCATGAACACGAGATTGCAAATATCACTTCAAGATCCTGATCTCAATTCCTTTGGATAAATACCCAAAATTGGAATTGTTGGATCATATAGTAGTTCTATTTTTAATTGTTTTGAGGACACGCCATACAGTTTTCCATAGTGGCTACACTATATCACATTCCCCATAACAGTGCACAAGAATTCCAATTTTTTTTTAAGTTCTTGTCAACACTGTAATTATTTTCTTGTGTTTTGTTCTTTTTATATATATATATATATATAATGGACATCTTAGTAGTCATGAGGTGATAGCTCATTGCAGTTGTTTTTTAAAAAATATTTATAGGTTTAATTATTGTGAGAGAGAGAGATAAAGAGCACGAGCATGAGCAGGGTAGGGGCAGAGACAGAGGGAGAGAGAGAATCCCAGCTGGGCTCTGTGCTGACAGTGCAGCTATGTGCTGACAGCTGTGATGTGGGCCTCAAACTCATGAACCATGAGATCATGACCTGAGCTGAAATCAAGAGTCTGATGCTTAACCAACTGGGCCACTGAGGTGCCCCCTTGTTATAGTTTTGATGTGCATTTTCCTCATGATTAGTGATGCTGAAAATCTTTTCATAAACATGTTGACCATTTGTATGTCCTCTTTAGAGAAATGGACAAGTCCTTTGTCCATTGCTTAATCAGGTGATTTTCTTTTTGCTATTAAGTTGTAGGAATTCCTTACATGTTGTGGGTATCAATCTTTTAAAAATTTTATTTATTTAGCGTGTGTGTGTGTGTGTATGTGTGTGTGTGTGTGTGTGTGTGTGTGTGTGTGAGAGAGAGAGAGAGAGAGAGAGAGAGAGAATGAATATGAGTGGGGAAGGGGCAGAGAGAGAGGGAGAAAGAGAGAATCCCCTGATGCAGGGCTCAAACTCATTAACCATGACATCATGACCTGAGCTAAAATCAAGTCAGATGTTTAACCAACTGAGCCACGCAGGTGCCCCTGGATATCAATCTTTTATCAGACTTATGTCTTGTAAATATTTTCTCCCATCCCACAGGGTGCCTTTTCACCTTGTTGATGTTTCTGTTTCTGTGCAGAAGCTTTTAAATTTGATGTTCCACTTGTGTATTTTCATTTCTGGTGTCCTAAGCAAGAAATCATTGCCAAGACCAATGTTATAAAGCTTTTCCCTATGTGTTCTTTCTGAGGGTTTTATAGTTTCAAGTCTTCCATTTTAGTTTTTAATCTATTTTGTGTATGCTGTAAGACAGTGGTCCAGTTGTGTTCTTTTGCATACAGATATCCACTTTTTCCAAGCACCTTTTGTTGAAGAGACATTATATAGTGTTGGCACCATTGTTGAAGATTATTTGTATATGCAAAGATTTATTTCTGAGCTGTCTATCCTGTTCCATTAGTTTATATGTCTGTATTTTTATCGGTACCATATTGTTTGGATTAATGTAGCTTTTTAATATTTTAAAGTCAGAAAGTGTAAGGTCTCCAGCTTCTTTCTCTCTCATTGTTTTGGCTATTCAGGGTTTTTGGGTTTCCATGTAACTTTTAGTATGGTTTTTTCTATTTCTTTAAAAATATATAAATGTAAAAAAATGATGTTGGAATTTTGATAAGGATTTCACTGAATCTCTAGGTCACTTTGGGTAATATGGCCATTTTAAATATATTAAGTCTTCCAGTCACAAACACAAGATATCTTTCCATTTGTGTCCTCTTCAATGTCTTCCAACAGTGTTTTCTAATTTTCAGCTTGTAAGTCTTTTGCCACATTGGTTAAGTTTATTCCTAAACATTTCATTCTTTGTGATTCTATTGTAAATGGAATTTTTTTTCCTTAAAATTTCCTTTTCAGATTGTTTCATGTTAGTGTATACAAATGCAACTGATTTTTGTATAATGATTGTGCATCCTACAATTTTGCTGCATTGACTTATTCTAATAGTTTGTGTATGTATGTGTGTGTGTGTGTGTGTGTGTGTGTGTGTGTGGTGTGTGTAAAATATTTATGGTTTCAGACATACAAAATCATGTCATCTGTGAAGAAGAAAAATTTTACATCTTTATTTCTGATTTGGATGACTTTGATTTCTTTTTCTTGCCTAATTGTTCTGGCTAGTAGTCCCAGTACTAGGTTGAATAGAAGTGGTGAGAGTGAGCATCCTTGTCTTTTCTTGATTTTAAATAGAAGGTTTCAGTTTTTCATTATTGAGTTCTGATGTTTGCTGTGGGTTTTTCATATATGGACTTTATTGTGTTGAGGTAATTTACTTCTAGTTTCTTAAATATTTTTATAATGAAAGGGTATTGAATTTTATGAAATGCTTTTTCTCTATTGAGATGATCATATGATTTTTATCCTTCCTTCCGTTAATGTGGTGTATTTCGTTGACTGACTTGCATAGGTTGAATCATCCTTGTATCCCAGGGATAAATCCCACTTGGGCATGGTGCATGATCCTTTTGATGTGCTGTTGAATTCTGTTTTCTAATATTTTCTTGAGGATTTTTACATCTATACTCATCAGGGATATGGGCCTGTAACTTTTTTTTGCATTATCTTTTTCTGAGTGGTATTAGGGTAATGTTGGCTTTATAAAATAAGTTTTGGAGTGTTTGAGAAAGATTGTTGTTAATTTTTCTTTAAATGTTACCTGATCAGTAAATCAGGTTACTGATTCAATCTTCTTACTAATTATAGGTCTGTTCACATTTTCTGTGTCTTCATGATTAAGTCTTGGCAGCTTGTATATTTCTTGGAATGTATCCATTTCTTCTAGGCTATTCAATTTGTTGTTATATAATTGTTCACAATAGTCTCTTCTAATCCTTTTAATTTCATTAGCAGCAGTTGTAATGTCTCCTCTTTTATTTCTGATTTTATTTTTTTGCTAGTCTTCTCACTTTTTTTTCTTAGTCTAGCTAAGGCTTTGTCGATGTTGTTGATCTCCAAAAGATAACTCAATTCTCCAGTTTTTTTTTTAAATAGTTTTTCTATTCTCTGTTTTTACTGCTGCTCCAATCTGCATTATTTCCTTCTGCTAATTTTGGGCTTAATGTGTTCTTTTTCTAGTTCCTTGAGGTATAAAGTTAGATTGTTTACGGAGATTTTTCTTCTTTGTAAATGTAGACATTTATTGGTATAAAGTTCCTTTTTCTCATTTACACAAATTTGAATTTTCCAGTTTTTCTTCTGCTATTGATTTCCACTTTCATTCTACTATGGTCAGATAATACACTTGGTAGATTTCAATCTTTTAAAATTAGTTATTACTTGTTTTGTGTCCTAACATGTGATCTATCCAAGAGAATGTTCTGTGTGCCCTTGAGAAGAATATGTATTCTATTGTTGTTGGGTCTAATGTTCTGTTTATGTCTGTTAGGTCCATTTAATTTGCAGTGTTGTTCAAGTCCTCTATTTCCTTATCGATCTTTTTTTTTCTGGATGGTCTTTCCATTATTGCAAGTGGGAGTATTAAAATCCTCTACTCTTGCTGTACTGCTCACATTGCTATCTCCCCCTTCAGTTCTCTCAATGTTTAATTCATATATTTGGGTGCTCTGATGTTGGGTGCGTATATATTTATAGTTATTATAAATCAGGATCAATAACCCTGCAACTCCATTTCTTGCTTGCTTGGCCTAAGAAGTCCTAAATAACCAGATGGTGATTTTAACTTCAAATTTGGTGTAAACTTCTCTGAACAGTGTGGTTGAAGTGTCCCCAACTCAGGGATTTGAAGTTCAAATTCAAAAAATCCTAAATATTTGGGATAGAAAACAAATTATTCAAGTAGGCGTCTAGCAGTTTGGGTAAGAATAATCCTATTTCCAATCTTTGGTTTCCAACTCATGCCTTCTAGTTGTCGGGGGACACAATAACATATGATGGACTTTAGTTCAATGTACACATGGTATTTTAGAAGCAGCACCAGTACCCCAGAGGTTGTCATATATATAATTTCCTTTGTAGCTGTGCTACTCTTATTATTAAGTCCTAGGTCTGCTTTTTAGTATTTTCTGTCCTGTGGCTGAAGGAGATAAGAATCTTAGGAAATTCTGTTATGGACCCCAAATAACTTTCACAGTGTTTCTTGAGTTCATAGTTGGTTAGCCTGAGACTGTCAATTTTTTGTTCAAAGCTTTGAAAGGCTTTAGTAAAAAGCAGCTAACTCCATAATACGTATGATTACCATTGTCCCTGTATCATTCACCTGTACTACTACCACGGGAGTCAAAGCTTCACTTCCAGGTCATTGGTGAAAGTCTTAGTAATAGGCGACAGCTGCTGACAGGAGTTCTCTCCATCCACTCACCACCAGCAAAGGAGTCCTGACTGTTTTCTGACAGGTGGGTGACCCTAATTCTAGAATCCCAACTTCATGTCAAGGGTCTGATTTCTAGGCCCATTTCTTATACCAACTGCCTCATCTGGGTTCTCCTCGAAAGCAAAATATAAGACAAGGCAGTTTATTTGGGGGAAGTGGTCTTAGGGAACAGGAGTAGGGGAGAGGGAGATTGGGAAGACTGAAACTTGGAAAAGGGGAAAGGTAACGGAAGAGGCGATTATTGAGTTGTCTTAACTGTGATGAGCTGAGGTTACACCTTGTAGGAGACCCCTGAGAAGCTTGTAGAATATTTCTCAGAATGGTCCACCAAAGGACAGATGAAGGAAACATTTACTCCTATATGCTGCTTCAGGACATTACAATACCTAGTAATTTAATTTCCCCTCTAGACCATTCTTTAAGAGTATGCTCCAAGTCTTATATCCCCATTGTTGACTGCAATACTTTGGACATAGAAGGTACTTAATAAGGAATACTTACTGAATGAAACAGTCAGTGAATGTGCTCTGCTCAGTAGTTATTCTGAGCAAACAAGGAGTTACTGAAGTCCACAGTATACATTGAACCTTTCCCTTAGGCAAAAAAAAAAAACCCAAAAAAAACACAACAATGAATATTAACTGTCCTAGTTTATTTGGAATGCTATAATAAAGTACCACAGACTGAGAAGTTTATGACTAACAGAAATGTATTGTCTCAGTTCTGGAGTCTGGGAAGTCCAAGATCAAGGTGCCACCATTATTGTCTTCTGCTAAGAGTCCTCTTTCTGGCTCATAGCCAGTGCCTTCTTTCTATGTGTTCACATGGTGGAAGGAGCTAGGGATCTCACTACTGAGAGATAAGGCACTAATCCCATTCTTGAAGGGTTACACCCTCATGACTTAAGCACCTTCCAAAGGCCCCACCTACTAATACCATCACACTGGGCATTAGAATTTAGAACTAGAACATGTGAATTTGGGGGGAACACAAACATTCAGACCTTAGCATTAACCTATGTCTCCTAAAAAGTATCCCCTTATTCTGTCTTGAGAATATGAGAGATTTCTTATTTGGATGGGAACTTCATTGTCTTCTATACTTCCTTTTTTTTTAAACAAAATTTTTATTTATTTTGAGAGAGAGAGAGCATGAGTGGGGGAGGGACAGAGAGAGGAGAGAGAACATATTTTCTTTTTTGATTTATGAATAAATATTATTATTTTATGGGTTCTTGTTTACCTTAAACACACACACACACACACACACACACACACACACACAGATACATTTTGCTCTGGAGTTAGATTACCTGGGTTTGAGCCCAGATATCTCTACTAATACTCTATGTGACTGAAAAACTTGCTTAATCTCTCTGTTCCTCTGTTCCTACACCTTTAAAATGGAAGTCATTCTAATACCTGCCTTATGGGACTTTTGTGAGAATTTTAGGAGATAAGCCATGTGATGTACTTGACAAATAAGTACAAGTTCCAAATGAGGCATTTTATTGATAGTATAAAATAATAATGAGGGGCGCCTGGGTGGCGCAGTCGGTTAAGCGGCCGACTTCAGCCAGGTCACGATCTCGCGGTCTGTGAGTTCGAGCCCCGCGTCGGGCTCTGGCCGGATGGCTTGGAGCCTGGAGCCTGTTTCCGATTCTGTGTCTCCCTCTCTCTCTGCCCCTCCCCCGTTCATGCTCTGTCTCTCTCTGTCCCAAAAATAAATAAACGTTGAAAAAAAAATTAAAATAATAATGAAAGAACTGTTTTGGCAAGGAAAATATCTTCTGTGTATTTCATGGCCCTTGGCATCATTTGAATACATGTTATTATGGACAATGCTGAAAATATGTAGCAGTTGCCTGGCATTGGCATTAACCAAACACAGTCACTAGTCATTAACAATCATTATAGCCATACTGGTATGTGCAGGCTGTCTGTAAGCATGCAGCCCCCTCACAACTTTCCCCAAATAGCGGACTCCTCTGATTCTCTCCTGACCCCATTCCCCATCTGCAGATTTCGTATATCTTGGGGTGGCTTAGGATTATGCATTACTCTATGAAGGCAGATTCACATGGGAGGCAGACTGCTGAGGGGTTGGTAACAGGTGAGGGATAGTTGCTTCTGGGCAATTGCATTTATTGTGGTGAGGAGGGGCTCTGACATGCCACTCTTAGCATACTTCTTTCAGTTTCACAGAGTCTAGTATGCTTTGCTGTCGAGTGGACCTTAGTGTTTTTGCTTGGGCACAACACTGGAGTCACTTGGAATGTATTCACCAGCTCTGCTGTCTCAGCTATCTGTTGGGCACTAACAGGCACAGGAACTTACCCCTCCTGATTGTATAAGAGCCAAGTATGGAGGCAGCTGGCAGGCTACTGCCATGACAGTCTGACTTTGCAAGGCTGTCAGCTGAAGAGGAATAATTTATTTTTACGAACCAAAACAATGACCACAATGAATAGCTTATAGACATCTGGATTCTGAATAATGGCAAACTTTTATCCATTGCTTCAGCTTATAAAACCAATAGCTAAAATATAGTTAATCCCCACTCCATCACTGCAGGATAAATGGATGCTTTTGAAAAGGGAAGAGGTAAACTGTTTTGCATAATTTTTTGCATTATGTAACTTTATAGTTTCTCATTCAGTGTGTAAGAGCTGAAAACTTGTGCTTATAAACGGGAATCCCCAAGGACCATTTGGGATCTGTGCTGCTGAGTTTTCTAATTCTCCTCCCAGAGAGCTTATTGCATCAGGAGAGGGAATGAGATGTAGTAGAAAGAATGTTCAGTTATAAGAGAGATTTTGTCCCTGACCTGCTACATTCAAACTGCGGGACAGTCAGCAAGGCATGTCACTGTCCTGAGAACATCTGCTTCTTCATCTGCATCAGGATCTTCCTTACATAGTTTATAGCTTCACGTCCCAACCAGTGCTCTGTGACACTTTTGAATATAGCCATATAGTTTTTGGTCACATCAAAGTGTATTCCCTTCGCCACTCCCACTCCTCAAGGCAGCTGAATCAGCTCTCAGGTGGAGGAGACCCCACAATTTGTTGCCTCTCATTCATGGCCGCTTTCTCTTGGCACAACTTCCCATTGTAGACAAAGAGCAAATAGAGTTGCCAGAGAATTTCCTGTTTTAGTTGTCCCAAGAGCATTGCACAGTGCCCACAATATGGCCATTGGGGATGGGAGGACTGGAAAGCTGGACTTGGGGACCTTTGTGATTCAATCGCAATTGGATGTCAAAATCTGTCTTTGTATACATGAGGTATGTCTCTCCTTGTACAGTAGAATGTGCACCTTCAGTGTTATCCAGACTAGCTTCTGAACTTCTGTAACCAAGTATGTGAATTTAAGAAATGGAAATTCCATCACTCTTTGAAACATTTGATATGAAAAAAAAGTAATAAGGTAAAAAATCTGTTTTCATTATCACGATGTGTGTCAAAAAAGATAGGGGAACTCGTAGCATATTTACAAAAAATCAATTTTTGCAAATATTTGAATGGTGAAAATTATGTTCACTTTTAAATAATGTACTTGAGGAAATAGGTGTTTTATGAATAATGTCTAACTTGAATTTGAAGAGGTCATCATTCAAAAAAGCCTTAATCAAGAATTGTTTCAAGCCATTATCTGGAAGTTTTACAAAGTAAATATTTAGAGAAATCTGTAATACTTTAATTTTATTTTTATAATGATACAAATAGGATGTAATAAAAATTCCCTAAGCCCATATACTCTCAAATATCTCTCAGCTTACTCTAATATCCTATGTAAATATCTTGATTTTCTGTGTTCCATAATGAGAAGAGATTGGGAGCAACTGATTTATAGGGTGGATTTGAGACTCTTTTGAGAAAATTTGTAAAAATGTCTTTTGTGAATCATGTTTTTTGGGTACAGCTGTCATGTATTAGCTCCTTTTATGCTGCTTTCAACCCAACAGCTTCCCTTCCCAACAGGCCAGTTCAGGCTCCAATTGTTTACTAATATTTGCCCTACTGATTTAAACCACATGTGCATACACATGCACACACACTATTAAAAAAACCAAGGAAACTGGAATCTTCCAGAGTACACAGAAGGTGATTTCTATCAATATAATTGCCCCAAAAGACACGGTCCACAAATTCCACACAGCAAAACCTGAACAAATACAGATTTTTTTGTAATGAAAACTTTAATTTTTTTAATGTTTATTTATTTTTGAGAGAGAGAGAGAGAGAGAGAGGAGGGGAGAGACAGAGAGAGAAGGAGACACAGAATCTGAAGCAGGCTCCAGGCTCTGAGCTGTCAGCACAGAGCCTGATACAGGCTTGAACCCATGGACCATGAGATCATGACCTGAGCCAAAGTCAGACGCTCAACCGACTGAGCCATCCAGGTTCCCCTTGTAATGAAAACTTTATGTGGCCAACCTGCTCAGTCCATTTTTCCTTTCTATGAATAAGCTCTGTTTTAACATGCAAGCTCCTAGAGAGCAGGAGCAAAGTTTCAGAACTCTGGACAGAAGTATTTGCTTGTTGGATGATGTACATTTTAGCCCTCTGCCCCAAGAGAGTCAGACAATTTATTACAATTCTTTGGGGTCTCAATAAAGTAGGTGAAAACAACAGGGCATTATAATCCTGATTTCCATTAAAAAAAACCAATAAAACTAAAGACACCAAAGAGACAATATATTGTAATAGCTCTCTTCATTCTACTTCTAAAAACATGTACTCAACCCATTGACTTCCCTCTAACTCTGTTCTCTCCATCTCCTTTTGTGTAACCTCAGTCTAAGCCATTGGCATCTGTCACGTGGACTATAATAATAGTCTGTCACTGGTCTCCCTCTCTGCATTCCTTACACTGTGTTCTCCACATAGCAACCAAATCCCATCACTCCCCCGATTAGAATCCTTCAGTGGTTTCCTACCTCACTTGGAATGAAATCCAAACTCTACCATGGTTTACTAGATTTGCTGTGCTCTGGCTCACTGCTGTCTTCTTCTGCCTGCTCCTCTGTGTGATGTGTCTCAGCCACATCAGCCTGTTGACTGATCCTCAAATCTGCCCAAGCTCCTTTACCATCCACAGTTTTTGTCATTGTGGTTCCTTCTGCCTAGGATCTCTTTCCTCAGGTCCTCACACAGCCAACTGCCCCTCATTCTTCAGCTCTTGACTCCCCTGATTAGAAAGAACTCTCATGGCCATCCTGATTAAAGCAGCCCTCCAGCAGAGGCCCCGTTCACCATCTATGGGCTTGCTTTATTATCATCATAGTACCATGCTTAACAGTCATTCAAATTTGAAACATTCTTGCTCAAGTATTTGTTTCTGCACTTCTTTTCTAACTTCCTTGAGAGCAGACAACTTGTCTTCTTTTCCTACCACTAAATCCCCCCTAGCTATGAGACTACATGGCAAATAGTAGTCTCTCAATAATTATTTGCTGAACGAATAAATGAATGAATGAAATGTACCATGACAATAATTATAGTAATTATAACAGGCTTTTAGGTAAGAAGGCCCTGATGGGAAGATAGAAATAAAAGGAGTAGAAATTGCTAAAACTCATGCTATCAAAATAATATTCTTTCTCAGTTGGAAGTAGAAGCTATTAAAAGAGAAAGAAGTAAAGACAATTTTTCAGGTTCACTCTATGAACAGTCAAGCTAGAATTCAAATCTGATACTGATACTGAAACGTATGTTCTCTTTACTGAACAGCACTGGCTGCAAATGGCTAGGTTTCTTTCACTTAAGGCATTGTCTATTGGCATAGTGATTAATGTTATTACATAATTATTTAAGATGTCATCAAATCTCAATTGGATATTCAGGATATTTAAGAACTACATTCTTTCTTAAAAATACTACCTTTCTTCCGTTGAAATTATTCCAAGTGATTTGCCAAACCATGGCTCAGCAAGATGCTAGCTCCCTAGTGAAATAAAGCACTCTCTGCAGGAAATTTCCTATATATTGGGCCACAGGCATATGAGGAGAAGATAGGTTTAAAAAAAAAAAGGCATTTGGTTGGAAATAAGAAACAAATTCTGGGAAACCAATCTAATTGCCTGATTGGAAGCTGTCCCAGATATTTGAAAGTTACTCTTTAAGATTAAAGGAAGATGCTCTCAGAAATTAAATAGCTGCATGTATCAGGAGTAAATTCTCTCCCTCCAGCTAGTAAGTTCTTGGCTCAGAATCACAGCCAGGGAAGCTGTATATCAAAGTCTGCAGATGAATGCATTTGTTCATTGGGCAAGAATTGTCTCCATATGTACTGTTGTTCATGTCATTAGCTCTAGGCAGTTCTCTTGTGCCAAGGTTGTTGCCAACTCCTCCTTATATTATCTCATTTTGTTCTCACAGACACCCTATTTTTCTTCTTTAATCAGCTATGAAATTGAATCTTAGGGAGAAGTGACTTGCCCAAAGTCACAACGCTAACAGGTCTTAGATTGAGCCTCAGTCCTATGCAGCATGACTTGGGCCCATACTCTAAACCATTCCATTATACTCCTACGCTTAAGCACACTGTAGTATAATACAGTGTTCTCACAGTTGAGGAATGTGCTGACTCTTTAAATGAAGCACAAAACAAAACAAAAAACTTACAGTCAGCTGGTTTATTTAATTTGTTTTTATCATAAAGTTGCTCATTATAAGTCAAAATATAAATCTAAGTATATGTTATACCTATAGTTTGTATAAAACTATCAAATCAAATATATTTGTAGATTAAACAAAGACTAAAACCAAAAAAATTCAAATTAACACAATTTAATGGGAAAAATGAATCTTGTTTTACTGAAATTAAACTGCCATTCACAGCAGGGATCTGGCAGTGCTTCTGTGGTGGGAATTCTTTTCGACTGGGCATGCCTACTGTGGGCCATGATGCCTCAGTACTACCACTTTTCTCCATTAAAAGTACCATGACACTTTTGTTTGTGATGATCACTTGGCCTTCACATGCCTTGAGCATGGCAGTGACATATTGCCTTCGTCTATTCTTTTCTCATTGGCCTGTAACAAATGAAATATGCCACCAAGGGCCAATAAGCACAGATATGAATGCAGGTACTGAACTCATGCAGTCGTACTTGCTTAGAAAGTGGTCATCTGGATATTCCAGAAGCGCTCATAGTGTTTTAAGATACCAGGATAAATGCAAAGTTAAAAAAAAATTAGAGACGAACTTGAAGACCTCAAAAGTATATCCCTGGGCACCACCAAGGGCCTACAGATCCCAGTTTGAGTGACCCTGTCCACAGTCTGTCTTAGTTCAAATGATGATTTACTAACTGTTTGAACTGGGTGCGAGTTGTCCTACAGTTGTTGAGAACATTCATTGATACAGTACATATAAACTGCTCATCTCACAAGGTGAAGGATCAGATAAAATCTCTATAAATATCTTCTAATATTGCTAATATTATTAGGTGATCATGGTGTATTGAAGACAGCAGATGTGCATACAACGCATTTGTCACGGGGAAAAATTGCCTTGTAGCTCTATACACGAAGTGCTCTTTTAACATGGATGAGGCAGTGAGAATAGCAAATTCACACAGCTGGTAAATGCAAAGCTGGGATTCAATCCTGGCAGTCTGGCTTTCTGAGACGTGCTTCTGAGTTCTTGAAAGAGATTTGAAATTAACAAGTAAAGGCAGGGAGCACCGCTCATCAGCAGAGCTGGTCCATCTCACCCTAAAATACCCACACTTCAGGACGGCGACCTATTGCCTCCTCTAGCAAACGCCACAGAAGCTTGAACATTAAAAGCTCCATTCATGAGGCACCTGGGTGGCTCAGTCAGTTAAGCATCTGACTTCAGCTCAGGTCAGGATCTCGCAGTTCGTGAGTTGGCGCCCTGTGTTGGGCTCTGTGCAAACTGCTCAGAGCCTGGGACTTGCTTCAGATTCTGTATCTCCCCCTCTCATTCTCTACCCCTCCCACCCTCTTTCAAAAATAAACATAATTTTTTTTTTAAAAAAAGCTCCATTCATTCTTGGGCAGTTTTCCCCCTCTTCCCAGAAAATACAGCTGTTGCTCTGGGTTCTTCTCACTGTACGCGTGATACATTTTAAAAAGAATATGGTGCTCCCATATCCATATTGACAGAAATCACTCATTTCCCGGGTGAGTGAGCCAGAGGACTCAAACTGGTCTTCCAATGCACTACCCCACCCATCCCCCCACAAAGAGTCTGCTTGTTCCTGCACAAAGTTTAAGAAAGTAAATTAGTTGTCGGCATTTAAATATCAAGAGATTTTATATAAGACATTAGGTTATTGCCATCTCCTGAGAAACCCAGAATATCTAGAAACATGGAGGCTACATTTCCAATGACAGCAGTTGAATGGAGTTGAGCAGCAAAATGGGCACGTAAGCTACATTTTGCCATAGTCCCCTCCCCAAAACCTTCCCTCACCTCCTGTATTGACCTGGTTTCCGCAGGCATTGAAGTGTGACACCTGAAAAACAATATACATCAGCTACTATTACTGAGGCTATTTGCTTGTTGACTGGCACGTTTTTGAGAATCAAGTGTGGTAGATGGCAAAACAAATGGCCACTATGCTCGCGGGTACATCCTTTTGCAGTATGACTGCTGATTGTCTGAACAAGAGGTGTGCCCATGTGACTGGGTTTGGCTAACAGGTGTTATCTAGCCTATGTGCCAAGAACAGGGTCTTGAAAAGTGCTGCTGAGATGCTTAGCTACCAGGTAACAAGCCCCCTACCCCCTGTTAGGGGATGAGTGACATGTGGAAGGAGGGGCTCGGCCAGGTGAGCAAGGCCACTGTAGGCCAGTGGATCAGATGAACTTCCTAGCCAACCCCCAAATCAGCAGGACTAGGAAATTATTATTGTTTTAACGTGGGTTGGTTTTTCTACAGCAGCTAAATAACAAAGAGGCAAAGGCTTAGAATGCCCCCCACAGGGCACATCCTGCAGCATAAACTGTGATTCTCCTGAGGGTCTTCAAATTAGGCATTCTGTCTCCAAAAGTAAGGCATAAAGCAAATGACTCCTCTGCTTTAGTTATTATTCAGCTGTCACTGAATGAGAAAGGACAGGAATGAAAAATCAATAGTGAGAAAAGATTTAGGCTGGTTTTTAAAAGTGAGGTGTGAACAGAGGTACCTGGGTGGTTCAGTTGTACTCGGTTAAGCGTCTGACTTCGGTTCAGGTCAAGATCTCTCAGTAGGTGAGTTCGAGCCCCACATCGGGCTCTGTACTGACAGCTCGGAGCCTGGAGCCTGCTTTGGATTTTGTGTCTCCCTCTACCTGCCCCTCTCCAACCTGTACTCTGTCTTTCTCTCTCTCAAAAATAAATAAACATTAAAATAATTTTTAAGTGAGGCATGATCATTAAGGTAAATATACCTTACCTGGGTAATTCACCCAGTGTACAGAAGTCCTAGAACATGCCAGTAAAAGTACATAATCATACCATTCTAAGACAATTCCTTTGATAGTTTCTCTATCGAGATTTTATTCGTGTGCCTGCGAGTTTCTTTTTCTGCAAATTTATCAAGATGGTAATAATAGAAGTGACCAAAAAGAGTAAGAATAGCTGTTATATTGAGCTCTTACATACCCAACATTTTTTAAAGGATTCTTACATAGATTTTCTTCTTAATTACTCACAATACCCTATAAGGGACGTCCTATTATTATGTCCATTTTGTAGATGAGTAAAATGAGTCTTGGAGAGATTGGGTAATATTTCCAGAGTTCCAGAGCTGGGACCTAACCTGCGGTTTTGCTGTGTGCTCATGTTATCGATGTCTAACAAGTTACCTTTTTCATTGGGGCAATAGTCATAGTGATCAAAGGGTGTATAGCTATAAAGCTCTCCAGAGATGATGTGAATTTGAATAGAAGGCTTTTTCCTCCCCATTCTTTAAATTTAACACTTTCAAGTTCACCTTGATGTTACGGTCAGTGCTGAGCAGAGACGTTCTTACTGCAATCCACCAGAGGGCAGTATGAGGCAGAGTTTGTTTCTGAAGGCCAGTGGGTCTTCTGAGAGCTCCTGCTGCCTTACCTGGGGATCCTGAACTCAAGTCTCTACCTTCATTTCTCTGGTTCTTTTTTGTGTTGTTTTTTCACTGTAAAATGCTTTGGGATGTCCAAGCTTTTCAGAGCAATGTCAAGAGCATTAAGCTGTGTGAGTCTGTGGAAACAATGCTGGATAAAATACCTGGGCTGTAGTTTATTTATGGTCCTGCATGAAAGAGAAAAGAGAAGATGGGCAAGACTAGTTTTTGAAACAAAGTGATGAGTATTTAAACCAGGAGCGAAGCATGGCTGTGATCCTGGCTCCACAGCTTTCTGGCTGTGGGACTTTGGAAAAATACTAACTTCCTTCCCCAACTTGAAGGTGTGAAAGTTCTGGATCTGGTATACAGGAATTTCCTGATGACTTGAGATTGGCTTCACACTCACCCCCACCCCCTCCACCACCACCCCTGGGAGAGGCTGCAGACACGTTCATGTTGTCCTGCATGAACAGTCCTGCATGAGACAACCTTGGGACTTGTCTGATTCTTTGCTGGGAACTTTCTAGTTCTGTCCCTCGGTCCACCTTCCCAGACATGTCGCCCTCTAGCTGGTCCTGAGCCCCCTGTAGAACCTTCTGTGTTGATGCTTTTCTGGGACAGCTCTTTATATTGGACCCCTGCTTTACTCTGGATATAGCTTTTCCATCCCATGCATTGCCCATGGGACCTTACTCTGGATTCAAAAACCCTAAACCAGATTCATAGTCCCAAGGCCCCAAAAATGGTCCATTAAGGCAAAAGATATCTTTACCAAAGTAGCTATTCCCATCTGTGTTCCCACAAGCAATGGGGATAACGAGGGTTACCATGTCCCTGTCCTCACCAAAGTTGGTATCTACAGACCTTTTATTAGCCATTCTGGGGCATTTGATGCTGCTTTTCATTGTTTTGTCGTTATTGTTCATTTTAGTAAACAACACACACAACGTGAAGTCTACACTCTTAACAAAGTTTTAAGTGTATAGTACATATTTATTGTGTTTTTATTATACATATTCGATTACTAAGAAAATTTGGTATTTTTAACAGATTTATTAGATTTCCTCTCATGTGAATAGTCTGTTCAAAAGCTTTCCCCATATTTCTGGTTTATTTTGTCTTTTTTAATTGGGTTCTTTAGATAGCCTAGGTATCAGTGCTTTGTCAAATAAATACATGTGTGGTAAATGTGTATTTCCAGTCTACAGCTGATCTTTTCATTTTGTTTATAGATTCTTTCAACGAAGTTTAATAAATCTATCATGTTTTTTTCTTTTTGGCTTGTGCTCTTTGTGTCTTGTTTAAGAAATCCTTTATACACAGAAAAGTTGGGTGGGATCAAATTTTATAAAGCTTTTGCATACCCACAAAAGACATTTCTAAGCTTTTTTGTAGGTATAATATTCCAGAAATTGACAATGACCACCTTAAGGATATTAGTTGGTTAAATGCCATTGGTTCAACTAGTTAATCATATTAAAAGCAATAAAGTTATATTCCTACCTCCTATTGTCCTAGAAACTATGACAGGGACTCTAAAGCACTATATGTGAAAAGAAAAACTGTTTTAAAAATATAGGGATAAATAACTGCTTTTATTAAAAAATTTTCCGTTCAAAACGTGGCCCCATTCTATTTTGTCAGAAATCCAATATTATAAGTGCCATGAACTAGAAGAGTGACGTAGGGGTATCCGACAAGGGTGGCCAGGCCTGTGGCTGTCCCTGTGTCAAGGCCAGATCACAAAAGGGTCTTAAGTAACTAGGCCATGATGCCGGAATTTTATTCTGAGGATAATGGACGGCCAGGAGAGGCTTTACATAGGAAAGTGATGTGATCATCAGATTTGCCTTTTAAGAGAAAGTTCTGGAGCAGTAAGGTGTAGAAACTGGAAAAGGGAGAAATAAGACAGAGGGGAAATGGTGCGAAGTCTATTGCAGTAATCTGGGTGGGAGCCTTGCATTGGGACAGTAGCTGCTGGGATGGATACAAGAAGGGGCAGATTTGAGAGCATTTAAGGACAGAAATTTGCTGGGAGCTAGTTAATGCAAATTAGTTTTTTCCTGGCTGCAAGAAATCAGCCACCTGGAAACGCAAAATTGGAGGGGACACAAATGGAGAAATGCAACGTTCATATGTAAGGGCCAGTCGTGGGGTGGAGTGAACCATTCCCCATTAACAACAGTTCTCATTTCAAAGCTCCTCTATCAAGGAGATGCAAGAAATGTCTTTCTTCTGTGGGTGTCGGTGCACAAGTTTTTGACAACAGTATTTTAAAAAGAAAAAATAAGCGATTTATCTGACTTTGATAATATTTGTTATTTTACATGGAAAAAAATAACAGAGGCTTAAATAGTGGCACTTGGCAGTAAAGGAAGAGATGCTTCAAATTCACAAAGATGAAACTTAGAACAAGTCAATTTCAAGGAATTATGCCTAACAAATTTTAATTTGCAAAATGCACCCTTGAACGTGCACAAACGTGCATAACGTGAACAAATGGATTTTGTTCACCTACAGTTGGGATTCCTTTTCAAGGGGAAAGAAATGGAACTAGAAACGCAATACCAGTGCCAGGAAATGCTTCCCTATTTCCCCACTGCCTGCAAGAAGCATAAAAGGTTAGTGCCTTAGAAAATGAGACAATTAACAGGGAAAAGAGGACGTTGTCTTTTCATACAATTTAGTCGAATAAAACAACGTTGGCAACTGTGGAAGCAGCGATGAGCTGGAGATGGGACATGCAGGTTTGAAGGAGAATGTCCTAAAAATGATCACCCATGAGAAGAGATGGAGTCCTCAAAGTTGGAGCAGAAATTGCCAAAAATGTTAGTGTAATAACAAATAATACTTACGAAGTTCTGACCCATTTCGATGGTGTCGGTATTGTCCCGTGACCAGCCCCCTGTATGGACAGGACAAGCCTCCTCCTGGACAATGACTACATGGTTTCTGGCTTCTCCTGTGCATACCATATCATCAGAACATACCTCCGTGGCCCAAATTCACCGAAACCTCCCTAGGAGGGGAATGAATACACTGCTTGTCTTAAGTCAAAGTTAACTGAAGGAATTACACTGTCTGGGGGAGCTGAGATTCCTTTGTTTGATTTAGGCCTGTCAGGGTCCAATCTTGAACATGGAGTCAGCATTGCTTCAAAGCACAGGGCTTTATAGGCAAAGGTGGGATAATGGAAAAATTATCTGAGCGCTGCTATGGATACAAAGTGTGTCTTTACTCGTAGTTTTATAAACACAAATGGGAGAGATTTGACATTTTCTACTAATTGGTGCCTGATAAGGGAACTTAGCAGAAATGTGTATGCAAATTTGAATTCCTTATGTTTTTTACCTTTCAGAGTTTTTTTACATTGAATCTCATTTGCTTTTCATAAAAACCGTTGAGGTTTTCAACGGATAAAATATCCCCTTTCTCTGGCAGGTGGAGAAACAGTGAGGTGGAGGAACTATCTCTTGGTTGTAGATCTATAGTAGAGAACGTGACCCACTGCTAAATGCACCTGTTTTGAAGTTCGTTTGCTCTGATTTTTGGCAAGTGATTTGATCTGTCAGAGATTCAGTTACTTCATCAGCAAACAGATTAAAATATCCACTCCTAGTGATTATGCCAGGAGCATTAAGAGGGATGATACAGGTGAAAACACTAACTCACTTAATGGCTCTGAAGACAGATGTATAGAGATTAAGACTTCAGGCAGGAGATAGGTTATCTGGTTTCAAATCCAAGCTCCATCATTTACTAGTTCTATGGCTTTGGCCTGAAATGCCTTTTCGGCAAGCCATTTAACTTCTCTGAGCTTCAGTTTCCTCATCTGTAACATGGGGCTCATAAGATAGAATCTATCTAATAGAGTTACCGGGAAGATTATTTGAAATGATGAATGCAAAGCATTTAACACAATCTTAAGCACAGGCGATCGATCACCAAATAAGCTTAAGGTATTGCAGTTGGCCATAAGTTAACAATGATTCTCAATACAGGTGGTGTGCATTATATGATGGTCAGTGCCGCTCAATATTTGTAAAATGACCGATCAGACCAACAGCTGTTTCCTACATTTCCAGAACCTTTTCCTTTATATAATCTGAGATACTCTTTCTTTCCTTCTTTTCTTTCTTCTTCCCTCCCTCCCTCCTTTCCTTCCTTCCTCCCTTCCTTCCTTCCTTCCTTCCTCTCTCCCACCCTCTCTCTCTCTCTCTCTCTCTCTCTCTCTCTCTCTTTCTTTCTTTCTTTCAGTAGGAGTCAAATCCTGCAGAGAAATATATATCCTTTCACTGCCGTTTTATCACAAGCTGGACAAGATAGTGAATTATGGAAGTCCTGTACAACCATACTGTGCTGGTTGCTCAGAGAGGAGGCATCTACACTAAGGAGGTGAGTTAAAAACAAAACCCCAACACAAATTATGTTTCAATTATATCCATTTTCTATAGTTGAGGGAGGGCTGCAGTGCTATCTTTTCCCCGTTTGATGAAGAAAGTAGAACATTTGGTGCGAAAAAGACAGTGACAAAAAAGACATGTTTGACAACCATTTCACACTCTCATGAAAGACATTAGCTCCTCTCTGGAACTAGAAAGGCGGAGTGGGGACCATCCGCATGTCTACAGTGTCAAGGAGCACAGAAATTCAAGTGCAATTCTTTTATGCCAAACTTGTAGACCTCTTACGCTTTTTAACCATCTGTTTTTAATTGGTAAGTTCATGGAAGGCTGGGCATTGTCCTGTTTTAAACCTCTTTTCTCAAGTAGGTCAAATAAAATGTATGTAGACGTGCAGCTCTGAAGCATTTTTCTGATTATGTTTGCTTCTTAAAGACATTTCAGCACAAGTGCATCGCTTGTCACTGTTACAACTTTGACATTGAAAAGTGTTTATTAATCGATTCAACAGATTCATGAAGAGCTCATTATACTCATTAGAGAAAATGAAGCAGACAACACAAGTAAAACTAAAAACTATCATAATTCTAACACCAAATGTTAACTACTGTGAACTTTATAGTCTGTATCTTTCCACTCTTTCACTGCGCATGTATGTTTCCATTGAATCTTTGTTTTTAAATGGGCAGTGCCTATATGGGGTGTTGATATATTTTCACTCTGTTTACTTAGAATCTAAACGTCTTACCATGATAGTGTGAGATTTTCTCTCTTTAAAAATTATTAATTATTTGAGATAATTTGGACATAGAAAAAGGTATAAAGAATAGTACAATACATACTATGTACCCACCACCACTTAAAAAAATGTCATGGTGAATCCACTTAAAATTTTTCTTGCACCTGCAAAAGTAATACAGATCCACTTTTGGTATTTATCATTTCCATCAGCTCTCTGTATTTCTATTACACATTTATATTGCTTTAGTATTTTTAGTATTATTTTACTTGTTTTATAATTTTATGTAAATTGCATTAAATGGTAATTTTTTCTGAAACTTGCCTTTTTTTCCTGAGTGTGAATTTTTCCAGACTCATCCATGTTGAGACCTGTAGCTTTGGTCGTTTTCACTCTTGCATAACAATTTCACTTTATAAATATACCACAGTTGCTTATTCACTCATCAGATGATGGACATAGTTATATAGCTTTCCTTCTTCATATGGGGGAAAGGAGGTCTATGTACCCAGAAGTGGGAGTGAATGGTCATAGGATAGGAATATCCTCAACTTAATTAGATGTCATCGAATTGTTCTGGAAGAGGTTGTATCCATTCATACCCATCAGTATGTGAAATATCCTTTTTCTTCAAATAGTCCCCAATTCTTAAAATTTTTTAAGTCTATCAGTCACCTGTGAAATGGTTTTCCATTATTGTTTTAATGATCACTTTTATGATTACTGGTCAATGTGAACACATTTTATTTTTTTTATATATTTGAATTTCCTCTATCACATTGGCTTCATATACTTTATCAATATTTCAAATTTATTATTATTTATTTTATAGGTATGTATAAAATACACATCTGCTGGGGAGATATACACTTATATAGATATATATGCTAATATTTTGTCATATTAACAAAATCTTTGGGTTTTGACATATATTGTATATTTTTGGTATCTTTTGATGAACAGAAGGTTTTAATTTTAATATAGTTGAATTTATTTGTCTTTATGCATTTTTGTATTTTATTTAGTAAACACTCTAAAGTCATAAAGTTGGTGTATTTTTCTCAACATTTTGAGGTTTTTGCTTTTCATATTTAGATCCTTATCATACCAAGAATTGATTTTTGGTTCAGTGTGTAGTAAGGATCCAGTTTTTATTTACCCATATATGTCCCAGTATCATTTGTAGATACCTTGTCATTTTCCCACTGATCTTTAACAAACTTCTCTGTCTTAGATCAAGTTTCTGCATATGTATAGGTCTATTTCTGAGCTTTCTGTTTTGTTCCATTGGTCAATTTATCTAAATCTACTAAGGCCATGGTATCTTAATTACTATGGCTTTGTGATTTTGCTACCTGGAGGTAAAAATTTCCAAAATTGATTTTTTTCCCTCAAGTTTCTCACTGCCTTCAAACTTGATTTTTTCTAAAAATTCTCTGAGATAGTCCAGGACCTTTGCATTACCCTTAATTTTAAAACTGACTTAACCTAAAGAAAACAAAAACCCTGATTCAGAAAGATATATGCACCCTTATGTTTATTGCAGCCTTATTTACAATAGCCAAGATTTGAAAGCAAGATAAGTTTCCATCAGTAGATGAATGGATAAGGAATATGTGATGTATACACACACACACACACACACACACACACAGAGGAATATCATGGAGACACAAAAAGGGATGAGATTGTGCCATTTGAGACAATATGAATGAACCTAGAGGGTATTTTGCTAAGTGAAATATGTCAGACCGAGAAAGACAAATACCACATGATTTCACTCATAAGTGGAATGTAAAAAATAACCTGACTTGTGAAAAACCATGAAAAACAGTGGTATTTTAAGTGGAATTGAATTTATAAATTAAGTTTGGGAGAATTGATATTTTTATTATGTGGATATTTTATTTTGTGGAAATTATTTCTATATTTATTAAAA
The DNA here is from genome assembly GCF_022079265.1 of Lynx rufus. NCBI lineage: Eukaryota > Metazoa > Chordata > Mammalia > Carnivora > Felidae > Lynx > Lynx rufus. The sequence goes on along the minus strand of NW_025814823.1, from coordinate 122,554,197 downwards.
TCTTAATCTTTTAACAAGGCTTTATGATTTTCCTTTAGACATATTACATATCTTTAGTTAAATATTTCTAAAATAGTACATTGTACTATTAAAAAATTGTATTTGCTAACTTTTTATTTCTAGTTAAATAATCTAGTTAAATAACTGGGATACAAAAAATTGTATTTGCTAGCTTTTTATTTCTAGTTAAATTGAGTTGAATTATTTTGTTCCCTTTTAATTTCTTAATATTATAAATTATATTAATTTTCTAATAGTAAACTATTGTTTCATTACTGGAAAAAACACAACTTGGCCACAATTAGGCAATATGTATTTTTTAAAGTTTTATTTATTTAAGTAATCTCTGTGCCCAACCTGGGGCTCAAATTCATGACCCTGCGATCAAGAGTCACCTCCTTTTCTGACTGAGCCAACCATGTGCCCCTAGGCAGTATTCTTTTGTGCCATAGTTACGTAGTGCTAATATTTTCTTAGTTTATATTTATGTTCATAAGTTTCTCTAGTTATTACTTTTCCTTATTCTTACTGTTCTCATCTCAGGGTTATCCTAGTTTGATGAAACGAGTTGGGAAGCATTTTTTCTTCTCTGGAAGGAATTCTTTGGAAGTCTGGTATTTTGTGTGTGTGTAGGAATAAATTTTTAGTTACTGGTTTACTTTCTTTATTTTTATTTATTTATTTATTTATTTATTTATTTATTTATTTATAATATGAAATTTGTTGTCAAATTGGTTTCCATACAACACCCAGTGCTCATCCTCAATGCCCATCACCCACTTACACTCCCTCCTACCCCCCATCAACACTCAGTTTATTCTCAGTTTTTAAGAGTCTCTTATGGTTTGCCTCCTTCCCTCTCTAGCTTTTTTTTTTTCCCCTTCCCCTCCACCATGGTCTGCTCTTAAGTTTCTCAGGATCCACATAAGAGTGAAAATATATGGTATCTGTCTTTCTCTGTATGACTTATTTCACTTAGCATAACACTCTCCAGTTCTATCCACATTGCTACAAAAGGCCATATTTCATTCTTTCTCATTGCCAAGTAGTATTCCATAGTATATATAAACCACAATTTCTTTATCCATTCATCAGTTGATGGATATTTAGGCTCTTTCCATAATTTGGCTATTGTTGAAAGTGCTGCTATAAACATTGGAGTACAAGTGCCCCTATGCACTAGCACTCCTGTATCCCTTGGGTAAATTCCTAGCAGTGCTATTGCTGGGTCATAGGGTAGATCTATTTTTAATTTTTTGAGGAACCTCCACACTGTTTTTCCAGAGCGGCTGCACCACTTTGCATTCCCACCAACAGTGCAAGAGGGTTCCCGTTTCTCCACATCCTCGCCAGCATCTATAGTCTCCTGATTTGTTCATTTTAGCCACTCTGACTGGCATAAGGTGATATCTCAGTGTGGTTTTGATTTGTATTTCCCTGATGAGGAGTGACGTTGAGCATCTTTTTCATGTGCCTGCTGGCCATCTGGATGTCTTCTTTAGAGAAGTGTCTATTCATGTCTTCTGCCCATTTCTTCACTGGATTATTTGTTTTTTGGGTGTGGAGTTTGGTGAGTTCTTTATAGATTTTGGATACTAGCCCTTTGTCCGATATGTCATTTGCAAATATCTTTTCCCATTCCGATCAGTTGCCTTTTAGTTCTGTTGATTGTTTCCTTTGCACTGCAGAAGCTTTTTATCTTCATGAGGTCTCAATAGTTCATTTTTGCTTTTAATTCCCTTGCCTTTGGAGATGTGTCAAGTAAGAAATTGCTGTGGCTGAAGTCAGAGAGGTTTTTTCCTGCTTTCTCCTCTAGAGTTTTGATGGTTTCCTTTCTTACATTCAGGTCCTTCATCCATTTTGAGTTTATTTTTGTGAATGGTGTAAGACAGTGGTCTAGTTGCATTCTTCTGCATGTTGCTGTCCAGTTTTCCCAGTACCATTTGTTAAAGAGACTGGTTTTTTTTCCATTGGATATTCTTTCCTGCTTTGTCAAAGATTAGTTGGCCAGACTTTTGTGGGTCCAGTTCTGGAGTCTCTATTCTATTCCTTTGGTCTATGTGTCTGTTTTTGAGCCAATACCATGCTGTCTTGATGATGACAGCTTTGTAGTAGTGGGTAAAGTCTGGGATTGTGATGCCTCCTGCTTTGGTCTTCTTCTTCAATATTACTTTGGCTATTGGGGATCTTTTGTGGTTCCATACAAATTTTACAATTGCTTGTTCTAGCTTCGAGAAGAATGCTGGCGAAACTGTGGGATTGCGTTGAATGTGTAGATTGCTTTGGGTTGTATTGACACTTCAACAATATTTATTCTTCCAATCCATGAGCATGGAATGTTTTTCCATTTCTTTGTATCTTCTTTAATTTCCTTCCTAAGCTTTTTATGGTTTACTTTCTTTAATGGGTAAAGGTCTTCTTATAATTTCTGATTCTTCTAGAGTTAGTTGTGGTGAGCTATTTTTATGCTAAGAAGTCACACTTTAAAAATATATTTAAAATTCATTTGTTATAATTTTTAAAGTCTGTGCTTTAATTATAGTCATAGCTTATGTGGGCTTATAACAACATTAGACTTTGAGTTCTTGTATTTTGATTGCCATCTGCCTTTATGTTTGAAAGTCAGTTTGGCTAGATATAAAATCTTTGGCTCACATTTACTTTCCTTGAGTATATTAGATATGTTACTCCGTTTTCTTTTGAGATATTGAGATTTGAGATGTTGAGACTTCTGATGGCGATTTGATTTTCCTTCATATTGACTGTCTTGTTTACATGCTCAAATAACTTTTTTTTCCTTTGAAGTCACTAATTCTGTCAAGAATATATCTCATTCCTTAAACACAGAAAAAATGTTTGCCAAAATCTAATAACTTTTCATGATTAAAAAAAAACTCAACAAACAAGAAATAAAATAGAACTTCCTCATTCTGATAAAAGACCTCTACAAAAAAAAAATCCATAGCTAATATCATACTTAATGAGAAAAGACCTAATTATCTCTGCTTAAGATCAGAAACAAGAAAAAAATGACTGCTCTCATAATTTCTATTCAACATTATACTGGAGGTTTTTGCCAGGGCAGTTAGGCAAGAAAAAGAAATAAAGACATCTAGGTTGGAAAGGAAGAAACAAAACTATTTCTATCACAGATGAACTGATCTGTACAGAAAATTCTAAGGTATCTACTAAAAAGTAATTATAAATAATAAACAAGCTCAGCAAGGTTGCAGGTCGTAAAATCAATTTGTAAAGATTGATTGTAGGGGACTCTGGCTGGTTCAGTCAGTAGAGCGTGTGACTTTTGATGCTGGGATTATAAATTCGAGCCCCACATTGGATATAGAGATTACTTAAAAGTAAAACTTTTTTTTTAAAAAGATTGTATTTCTATACACTAATGAATATTCCAAATTAACATTTCACATTTATGATACATTTATAGTTGCATCAAAAAAAATACTAAGGTATAAATTCAACCCACGGAATTCAAAAGTTGTACACTGAAAACTAGAAGACACTATTGAAAGAAATTAAAACTCTAAATCAGTAGAAAGACATCCTATATTCATGGATAAGAAGATATAAATTTTAAGATGTTAGTACTTGCCAAATTGATCTAAAGATTCAATGTAATGCTTGTAAGGAAATAGCTGTATTTTTTGCAGAAATTGATAAGCCATTGCTAAAATTGATATGGATATGTAAGGGATCCAGAGTAGCTAGCTAAAATAATCTTGAAAGAGGAGAACAAAGTTGGAGGACTCAGGTTTTCCAACTTCAAAACTTGTTACAAAACTGTAGTAATCAAAACCGTGCAGTCCTGGATTAAGAACTGATAGAGATCAATGGAATTGAATTGGGAATCCAGAAATAAACCTTACAACTGTAATCAACCGGTTTTTCAGCAAGAGTGCCAAGCCAATTCAATGGGAGAAAGATTAGTCTTTTCAACAAATGATGCTGGGACAAATGGATATCCACATGCAGAAGAATGAAATTGGACCCCTACCACACACCGTATACAAAAATGAACTCTAAATGGATTAGGGAAATAAATCTAACTACTAGAAATATAAACTCTTAGAAAAAACACTGGGAAAAGTCTTCATGGCAGTGGACTCGGTAATGATTTCTTGGCCATGACACTAAAAGGACATTGAATTGTACACTTTACATGGATGAATTGATGATATATGAATATAACTCAATAAAGCTGTTAAAAAAGATATTACATATCTTGGTGATAATTATTTCAGTCATTTTTCTGAATTATATGGTACATAAAATTAATTTGTTTCCAGGAAAGTTTCCTTGAATTACAGCTTTGGATATTGTTTTGAAAATGAAAGTCAGAATGTAATAGTGAAAGGAAAGGATATATTTAGATAAAATATAGAATCTACAGATATTATATTACCATAAATTATATGCAGGACTTTATACTTTTGGAGTCTTTATGGTTTGAAGATACAGAAACCAAAGTAAAAGTCACTTAAAAATGGAAATTAATTAATGATGGCAGTGTATTTTTTTTTTTTTTTAGGATAGTTGTAACCAGGCACTCACATCTAATCATGAATTACCTTGCTCTTCTCTGCTCTGGTTTCCTCTGTGGTCTTCTTTTTTGGGCATTTCCTTACTAGTTGCGGCCGTTCAGTGGTGTTTGGTTTGAACAAAGGTAACTTAGCAGCTCATTGGAAAGCAGCTCATTGGAAAGCTCATTGGAAAGATTTATTTTTGACTGAACAAGGTGGAACTACTTGATCACCTGTGAACCAAACTGGAATGTATGCTTAGTCCTGCATTGTTCAATATGTAAATAGTTCTGACTGGTTCCACTAAGGTCACCTGCTCACACATGGAGTGAGGTAGGGGTGGTCGGTCCCAAAGAAAGAAGGAAAGGGACGTTTTCTATCACCAGTAGAAATGGCAGAGAAGCTGATGGGGCAAAAGTAACCCTTGTGTACAAAAGGAACTTCTCCTTATACCACCATCTGTGGTCTTGCCTCCAGCTCTCTGAGATAGGCAGAAATATCATGCATTCTCTCTCATTTGATGGAAGAAGATACATGAATAAAGTGTTCCCAGAGCCTCTCAGATGGTAAAACAGAGCTTAGACTGGATATATATTTTTATAAATATATAAAAATATTTCTATTTATTATATAAATGTAATAGTATATACATATAAATATATAGGCAGCCAATTCCACTTGGCTTGGATAAATGGCTGCATAATAATTTTTTTTTTTAATTTCCTTGATTTTGGTTGTCCACGATTGTGTTTTGAGTCCTTTTGGTAAGTAACTAGCTTCCTAGTTAGAGATTTCCAGAGACTGTACCACTTGAAAACCAAGACAGTTTACCACTTTGCTAGCTTGAGTCTCCAGAAACCTACAATTTTCTGTCTCATACTTTAAACACCAAGAGCATTAACTGTTTGCTTTCTTCCCATTTCTGGCCTTGCCTATCTCCATACCTGTGGCCCAGAGGTTCTCTCTTGTTTAAATTTCACCTTCTTTATTCATTGAATTACTTTTCATTTTTATAGATGGTCACTCTCCTTCTGGAGGGCTTTTCCTCCCCGCTGCAGACAGGACTAGGTACCCAAACCGGTACTCCTCTCTGCAGGTCTCTGGCTTAACATCTACCACATCTTTGTCCTCCAACCTCTAAATTTCTTGCAAAGATGGATTGTAACTTGTGTTTCTCAGGGTTCATTATAATGCCTGGTACGTAGTAGGCCCCCAGGTGCCCGAAACATTTCTATTGAATAAATGAGAGACTAATGAAAGATAAAAAGTAAAGCTGCATGAACATTAGATGATAAAAAAAATTAGCTACAAGACTATAAAGGGTGTAAAGGATTGGCCTGATAAAACAGGTTCATGGAAAGGTGACTCACTGAGAAAACCTGGGGAACAGTGATCCAAATAACAGATACAGTGTAAAGGACAAACAACTAGGTATCACTAGTGTTTGGGCAAGAGAAAGAATGAAAGAAATACAAACATTTAAATAATTTTTTGACAGGAAAATGGATTACCCATTTAGAATTGGGCAAGTAGAAAGCTGCCACTAGAAGCTATTACACTTTCCTCAGTAAAAGATTCACTTGTTTTGTAAAATAATGATAGCTTTTGTTAGAATAGCACTTTAACATTTGAAAAGCTGTTTGGCCATATAATCTAATTCTGTCATCTAGCAAACATGTATTGAGGGCAGTGAATGAGGGAAGTATATGAGTGACAGTTAATATGTGAAGTACGGAGAGAAATAAGACTGTTCCTGCCTTCAAGGAGCTTAGAGCAGAGTCATAGAGATGAGGTAAACAGTTACATCAGCAAAAGGCCTTCTAAAAGAGGTTACGTGGTGGTCCGGAGGAGACGATGAACACTACCAGGTGGAGAGGAGAATGGAAGCTTTGCAGTGGGGATGTGTCATGTAGGGTCAGTAGAGCTTGGCAAATAGACAAGGAAGAGAAAGAGGATCCTGTACACAGAGAGAAATGCCAAAGTTGTAGAAATGGTGGGAATGTATTCATGGAACGGTAGACAATGATGGTAGCTGCCTATCATTTGATCTTCCTCTTATTCAGAGGTGCAGCCTGGGAAGACTGGTAAGCAATAACATGCAGAAAAGTGACACTGCATGACTTCTGATGTTGGGTCAGAAAAGGTGATGCAATTTCCCCCTTTTTGGCTGGAATGTCAGTACATGGAGTCCTGTGCTACCATGTAGGAAGTCCATCTGTTTTGAGATGGTCATGCTGAGGAAACATGTGTAGGCATTCAGTTGACACCTCAGCTCAGCCCCCATCAGACAGCATCAGTAGTCACTTTGTGAGGGAGCCATCTCAGCCACCCAGCCCACTCAAGCCCCAGCTGACATCTCACTGCAACCACGTGAGAGATCCCAACCAAGAAATGCTCAGTTGGACCCTTTGTGAATTTCCATTTAAAAAAAATGTATTTATTGATCCATGAAACTAGAAGCTGGTTCTTTGAAAGAATTAACAAGATTGATAAACCACTAGCCAGTTTGATCAAGAAGAAGAAGGAAAGGACCCAAATAAATAAAATCAAGAATGAAAGAGGAGAGATCACAACCAACACAACAGAAATAAAAACAATAAGGGATATTATGAGCAATTATATGCCAATAAAATGGGTAATCTGGAAGAAATGGACAAATTCCTAGAACCATATACACTACCAAAACTGAAACAGGAAGAAATAAAAAATTTGAACAGACCCATAACCAGTAAGGAAATTGAATTAGTAATAAAAAATCTGCCCCAAAACAAGAGTCCAGGGCCAGACGGCTTTCCAGGGGAATTCTTCCAAACATTTAAGGAAGAGTTAACACCTATCCTCTTGAAACTGTTCCAAAAAATAGAAATGGAAGGAAAACTTGCAAACTGTTTCTATGAAGCCAGCATTGCTTTGATTCCAAAACCAGACAGAGACCCCACTATAAAGGACAACTATAGACCAATTTCCCTAATGAACATGGATGCTAAAATCCTCAACAAGATATTAGCCAACTGTATCCAACAATACATTAAAAAAATTATTCACCACAACCAAGTGGGATTTATACCTGGGATGCAGGACTGGTTCAATATCTGCAAAATAATTAACGTTATTCATCACATCAATAAAAGAAAGGACAAGAACCATATGATCCTCTCAATTGATGCAGAGAAAGAATTTGACAGAATACAGCATCCTTTCTTGATAAAAACTCTCAAGAAAGTAGGGATAGAAGGATCATACTTCGAGATCATAAAAGCCATATATGAATGACGCAACGCTAATATCATCCTCAATGGGGAAAAACCGAGAGCTTTCCCCTTAAGGTCAGGAACAAGACAGGGATGTCTCACCACTGTTAATCAACATACTATTGGAAGTCTTAGCCTCTGCAATCAGACAACACAAAGAAATAAAAGGCATCCAAATCAGCCAGGAGGTCAAACTTTCACTCTTTACAGATGACATGATACTCTATATGGAAAATCCAAAAGTTCCACCAAAAAACTGCTAGAACTGATTCATGAGTTCAGCAAAGTTGCAAGATATAAAATAAATGCACAGAAATCAGTTGCATTCCTATACACCAACAATGAAGTGACAGAAAGAGAAATCAAGGAATCTATCCCATTTACAGTTGCACAAAAAACCATAAAATACCTAGGAATAAATCTAACCAAAGAGGTGAAAAATCTATTCACTGAAAACTGTAGAAAATTTATGAAAGAAGTTGAAGAAGACACCAAAAAAAGGAAAAAGATTCCATGCTCCTGGATAGGAAGAACAAATACTGTTAAAACGTCAATACTACACAAAGCAATCTACATATTCAATGCAATCCCTATCAAAGTAACACCAGCATTCTTCACAGCGCTAGAACAAATAATCCTAAAATTTGTATGGAACCAGAAAAGACCCTGAATAGCCAAAGCAATCTTGAAAAAGAAAACCAAAGCAGGAGGCATCACAACCCCAGACTTCAAGCTATACTACAAAGCTGTAATCATCAAGACAGTATGGTACTGGCACTAGAGCAGATACTCAGATCAATGGAACAGAATAGAGAACCCGGAAATGGACCCACAAACGTATGGCCAACTAATTTTTGACAAAGGAGGAAAGAATATCCAATGGAATAAAGACAGTCTCTTTAGCAAGTGGTGCTGGGAAACCTGGACAGCGACATGCAGAAGAATGAACCAGGACCACTTTCTTACACCATACACAAAAAGAAACTCAAAATGGATGAAAGACCTCAATGTAAGACAGGAAGCCATCAAAATCCTCGAGGAGAAAGCAGGCAAAAACCTCTTTGATCTTGGCCGCAGCAACTTCTTACTCAACACGTCTCTGGAGGCAAGGGAAACAAAAGCAAAAAGGAACTACTGGGACCTCATCAAAATAAAAAGCTTCTGCACAGTGAAGGAAACAATCAGCAAAACTAAAAGGCAACTGACAGAATGGGAGAAGATATTTGCAAATGACATATCAGATAAAGGGTTAGTATCCAAAATCTATAAAGAACTTATCAAACTCAACACCCACAAAACAAATAATCCAGTGAAGAAATGGGTGAAAGACATGAATAGACACTTCTCCAAAGAAGACATCCAGTTGGCCAACTGACACATGAAAAAATGCTCCACATCACCATCATCGGGGAAATACAAATCAAACCACAAATGAGATACCACCTCACACCTGTCAGGATGGCTAACATGAACAACTCAGGCAACAACAGATGTTGGCAAGGATGCGGAGAAAGAGGATCTCTTTCGCATTGTTGGTGGGAATGCAAGCTGGTGCAGCCACTCTGGAAAACAGTATGGAGCTTCCTCAAAAAGCTAAAAATAGAACTACCCTACAACCCAGCAATTGCACTACTAGGCGTTATCCAAGGGATACAGTGGTCCTGTTTCGAAGGGACACATGCACCCCCATGTTTATAGCAGCACTATCAACAATAGCCAAAGTATGGAAAGAGCCCAAATGTCCATCGATGGATGAATGGATAAAAAAAATGTGGTAAAATATATATATACACACGCATATATATATAAATACATATATAAGTATATATATACATATATATATGCATGTATATATATATATATATATATATATATGTGTGTGTGTGTATGTATATATACAATGCAGTATTACTCGGCAGTCACAAAGAATGAAATCTTGCTATTTGCAACTACATGGATGGAACTGGAGGGTATTATGCTAAGTGAAATTAGTCAGAGAAAGACAAAAATCATATGACTTCCCTCATGTGAGGACTTTAAGAGAAAAAACAGATGAACATAAGGGAAGGGAAACAAAAATAATATAAAAACAGGGAGGGGGACAATAAAGAAAAGACTCATAAATGTGGAGAACAAACTGAGGGTTGCTGGAGGGGTGGTGGGAGGGGGGATGGGCTAAATGGGTAAAGGGCATTAAGGAATCTACTCCTGAAATCATCGTTTCACTATGTGCTAATTTGGATGTAAATTTTTAAAAATAAAAAATTAAATTTTTTAAATTAAAAAAATAAAAATAAAATATATTTGAGAGAGAAAGAGAGAAAGAGCGAGTGAGCAGGGGAGGGGAAGAGAGAGAGGGGGGGAGAGAGAGAATCCCAAGCAGGTTCCATGCTGTCAGCACAGAGCCCAATGCAGGGCTTGATCTCACAACTGTGAGATCATGACCTGAACAAAAATCAAGAGTTGGGCACTTAACCGGCTTATCCACCCAGGCACCCCCTGAATTTCTGACCTCTAAAAAACCATGGACAAAATAAAGTGGTAGTTTTAAGTCACTAAATTTTGGAGACTTGAGTAGGAGAGAAGTTCTTGTAGGTAAGCGTCTTAAAATAGGTGTTGTTTTTGCCATCCTAACATTCATTTCTTCTAATTTTGGTGGCAACAGTCTGATTTTTGTGGGTAACCCTATTATTAAGCCATATACCTCAGGTACAGCAGGCCCTGTCCCCCTTTTCCTGGATACGTCTGCCTCATCCCCATTTTCCTATTAGGAACAGTGTTTGGTTAAGGGATGGGCAAATGACCCAAGGCGGATCATTGTGATTTTGCCTTGTGTTGAAATTAGAAACATAAGCCTTCTTCCCAAAGAGTTGCAAAATAATTCGAAAGTAAGCCTGAAACTCCTAGGGGGCAAACTTGTTATTGAATAGGAAGAGCCTAGTCAAGAATAACATCACTCTGGAAGAAAACAAAGCAAAGGGTGGAGAAATTTCTGCTTTCCATTGACATGTGAGCCTTCTGGTCCCATTGTACTTGGTCTATCCAGGTTTGTTTTGTTTTGTTTTGTTTTTCCAGAAGCCAATCTGCCTTTTGATTAAGCCTATTGGAGAGGTGTTTCAGCAACTAGCATCTGAATAGATTCCTGCTATTTTAAGTGGTAAGATCAAGGTCATGGAGGACTTTGTATCCTAGGCTGGTAAATTTGTACTTTGTTCTGTAAATGATGGAGAGTCATATAATAATTTTAATGAGGATCAAGGTGACAAAATGTGCACCTTAGAAAGATAACAGTCTGCCATCAGGCACGTGGGTGGCTTGGTTGGCTAAGCGTCTGACTCTTGATCTCAGCTCAGGTCTTGATCTTAGGGTCCTGAGTTCAAGCCCTCACACTGGGTTCCACTCTGGGTGTGAAGACTACTTAAAAAAAATTATATATATATATAGATAATATATAATATATTACATAATAATAATATAATTTATATAATATATAATATTATAGAATATAATAATATATAATATAATATATAATGTATAATATAACAATATAATATATTATAATAATATATTAATATATAATAATAACACATAATAATATATAATAACATAATAATATAACATAATAACATGTCGTAACATGTAGTAACATGTAATAACATATAATAAAATATAATAACATATAACATATAATATATATGTATAATATATATTATTTATCATATATAATATATAATAATATATAATGTACGTTATATATATAACTGTAGTGAGAAGAAAGGATTGATGGTAGTACTTATATAGGGAAAAGAGAGATGGGCCGGGAGGACTTAGCATTAGTCTAGTGAGGACCTCATGATACCTGACCTAACACAGCTGGTGGGACTAGGGACAAGGAGATCTGAGAGCTATTTATGTGGAATCAACAGAACTCAGAGACACATTGTGTATTGGGGAAGAGAAGAGAAATAAGGAGGAATTTTAGATGTCTGGCTTACATACATGATGGATGGTACACCGTTAGGAAGGGTATTACCTCCATTTTGTGCCTGAGGACACTGAGACTCAGGGAAGTTAAATGACCTACCCAAGGTTGTGCACCCAGTAAGAGATACAGCCTCCCAGGTCCTCAGGCTTCAAGACTGCTTCCCTCTAGATGATACCAGGCTACTTCTTGTGTTCAGAGTGCTATGGGCATTGCAATCCTGGGAAATAAAGTACCTGGAGCTACTTACTTGTCAGAGCATCATGAAGAAGGCGGTTTCATTAATGGTTTATCTGGGGCCCCTTGCAGTATCTGTTTTGCTACCAAACCACATCTATGCAGCAGGGCGTTTGTAGCACTCAGGCTTCTGTGGCTGACTTATCCATGTTTGTGAAAGATGCAAGTGACTTGGTTCCAGAGTTTTTGCATTCCAGCTTCAGAGGCTGTTTATAGACGCAGAAGCATGAAGGGAGAGGAAATCTCTTCCCTAAGATGGACCATTGATTGGTACTAAAGACTGAAAAGATATCTCTGCACTCCTCTCCCCTCCTCTCCTCTCCTCTCCTCTCCTCTCCTCTCCTCTCCTCTCCTCTCCTCTCCTCTCCTCTCCTCTCCTCTCATCCTTTCCCCTCCCCTCCCCTCCCCTCTCCCTCTCCCTCTCTTCCTCTCCCCCTCTCCTCCTCTCCCTCTCTCCCCCTCTCCCCCTTTTTTTGAGTATAATCGACACACAATGTTTTATTAGTTTCAAGTTTACAACATAGTGATTTGACGAGTGTATACATGATTCTCTGCTCACCACAAGTGTAGATACCATTTGTCACCATGCATCGCTATTACAGTATCATTGACTCTATCCCTTTTGCTTTGGTGTGACTTTTCAACAGCTATAGGGGAGAAGGAGAAAGGCAAATATAAGAGGGTGATTGAATGGGAGTAAAGGCTTCATTAAGAGAAAGTTAGAAGACAGTTAACAGGCCAAGTTGGTTTAGAGGACAGTACAAAGAGAAGGTTTTGAACTTGATGAAAACAGCACCAGAGAAGGGGAGGCAGCAAGCTGAGTGGTGGATGCTGGTTCTCAGGCTTTTCTTCTTTCCTGCTAGGGGTGGAGCTCAGGCCCACCGGCCTTGAGCTGGGCTTCACTCCTGAAAGTGAGGCTGAGTGCATGGAAGTCAGAGTTCAGACTTTAAATTTGAGCTCGACCAGAATTCTTATTCAAGATCTGCAGTTAGCTGTATGTATTGACTGTGGCAAATGCTTTCATGTCTCTAAGCCTCATTTTTCTTATCTATGATGTGTAGACATTAATAGTGTAAACCTCAAATAATCTGCCCGGTAGTGATGCCCTTGGCCAGACATTATAATCCCCTTAGGACCAAAATAGAGAAAAAATGAAAAAAAAAAAAAAACCTGCATGCTAAAAAATACTCTGCATGATTCTTGGGCTAATAACAAATGTTAGTGTTAAAATGAGTACCTTCATTCTTGTTAATTACTGTAACCAATATTTCATGACTTCCAAGAACGTAATTTCATTTTTATTGCATCAATACGGATATTAGCCATAATGTCAGTAATGTTAATATCATCCTCTCCAGAGATCAATCACATGAATCTTCTACTTTGGAGATTTTCTCTTGTCTGCAATATAGAATGGGTGCAATTTGTAGGTTACAATATGGTGATTCAACCATTCTACATGTTACTCATTGCTCATCATGATAAGTGTACTCCTAATCCCTTTCACCTATTTCACTATACTGGAATTAAAAAACTTAAAAAAAAAGAATGGGTAGAATTTTAATGACCACATTATCTTTATCCTTGCCCAAGAAGATTCCATTTGATTCAATTCAGGCACTGTATCAGGTGCTAAGGAGAGAATGAGAAACAAGTTATGTACTTTGTGCTGGAGGGGCTGACAGTGTAAACCAGGTAATAGAGAGGGGATCACATGCCATAATCTGAGGTTGAAAAGTATTTATGCAACTCAGAAGAAGAATGTGCTATCTTTAGGTACATGCCCAGCATAATGATTGGTTCTTACAGGAATTGATGAATCTGAGGGAGACTGATTTTTTTAATGTTTATTTATTTATTTTTAACAGAGAGAGAGAGGGAGAGAGAGAGAGAGAGCGAGCACAAGTGAGTGGAGAGAGGGGCAGAGAGAGAGAGAGGGAGAGAGAATCCCAAGTAGGCTCTGTGCTGTGTGCACAGAGCCTGACACAGGGCTCAAACCCATGAACCATGAGATCATGACCTGAGCTGAAACCAAAAGTTGGATGCTTAACTGACTGAGCCACCCAGGTAACCCTGAGGGAGACTGATTTTATATAACTTCTGAAACCCATCCATGCATTCAAGTTTAGATTTCTTGGTCTCATTCTTCACAATTAAAAAAACACATCAGCGTATTTTATATAGAGAAATATCTGCTCATTTCTGGTTCTATTTTTTAAGTCCTTTACCCTCTTGGAGCCACAGTGATCTCATCAGTAATGCTCAGCACCTGAAGATTGCTGTGGATGTTAAATTATGACATGGTGTGCTTGGCCTAGTGCTTGTTATGTGGAGTCCACACAGTTGATGCTTGTTGACCATAAAACTTATCTAATTTTTTAAAAGTAGGCTCCACGCCCTGTGCAGAGCCCGATGTGAGCTTGGACTCAAGACCCCAACATCAAGACCTGAGCCAAGATCAAGAGTTGGACGCTTAAAGACTGAGCCACCCAGGTGCCTGGACCATAAAACTTATTTAAAAATGCAATTACAAATGGCAAACTTCTGCCAAAATGATCAGTGTCTATTTCATAGGTGTCAGGTAGACAGGAAAGCCAGCATCATTTGGAGAAAAAAGAACTGAAGTTCACAGGGCTTCAATGACTTACAACAGGTTGCCCAGCTCTGAAAGGACAGGAGGTGGGGGATTTTCTCCTGGGGCTCCAGCACAGGTGTTGGGGAGCTGGAGGAGCAGTGGCACCAGCAGGCAGCTCCCCCTGGGGCCTTCTTTACCTCACATGGGGATTTTTATCAGATGAGGAAGCTGACCCCCTGGATTGGTGAGACCGTGCACGAGAAGGAACAATCTCAAGGGGCCAGTAGAGAGACCATGCATGAGGCTGGGAAGAGAGGACGGCTGAGAGGTCATGAGCCGTGAGGAAAAATCACAAGTGGGAAGCCCTCAAGCTCTGGGTCAGCTGGATTCGTGCTCAAATGTTGACCTCTGCACTTACTACCTGTGTGACTATGTGCAAGTTGTTCACTCTCTCAGCCTGTTTTTCAACTCCAAAATGGAGATAACAAGCCCTTACCTGATCATCAGTGTTAGGATGAATATCATAGGGTTTGTAGAGCACCGATCTAGTCCAGTTCCTTACAAGCTGCTCAGCAAACCTAATTATGGTGACTGCTGTAGTTTTGTTTTGAAGTAAGCCTTGGGTAAACATTTCGCCTGTGGAGTGAGACAGCTTGAGTGAGAATTACCAACCTGGAGGGCTTCCTAACACTGCCAGGAGGCTGTTTGGAAACTAGGGATAGTTTGACAAGGTGTGAGAGTGGATCCATTAAGCTTTCAGCCATTTTGAGAAAGAAGGTGTTGTGGGCGGTAGGCGGTAGGCAGCCCATGGCTGGTCCTTTCTGAGCCCTAAATGGAGGTGGGGCCCAAAGTGAAGGAAATAGGGCAGTGGGTGACTGAGGTTCAGAGGTGAGGTAGGCGTCAGAAATACATTGTAAATTAATTGCTAAAAAAAAGTATCGATTAGTGAGAATGCATCTTTACCTTTGGAAGCAGCCACATCCTGATTTTTCAGAAAGGCTGTAAATGAAGAATCATACATTAGGGGTGCCTGGGTGGCTCAGTCGGTTAAGCATCGGGCTTCGGCTCAGGTCATGATCTCGCGGTCCATGAGTTCGGGCCCCGCTTTGGGCTCTGTGCTGACAGCTCAGAGCCTGGAGCCTGCTTCAGATTCTGTGTCTCCCTCTCTCTCTCTGATCCTCCCCCACTCATGCTCTGTCTCTCTCTCTCTTTCTCAAAGATAAGTAAACATTAGAAAATAAATTAAAAAAAAAGAATCATACATTGGAGGTGAGGGGACGATTGGAGACCTATCATTGTATTTTGTGTTCAACTTTCTGTGCCAAAGGCAGCGACATTTGCTACATTTCATTCTTCTTGGATTGTGGATGCACAACAGACTGGTTTTGAGTTTTAGTCTATTTTTATAATGGTTCAATCTGTTATTCGTGTGTGACCTTGCACAAGTCACTTAAATAACCTGTGCTCAATTTGCTCATCTGCAAAATGGGGATATTAGTAGGAACTTGTTTGTAGCCTCTTGGAGAGGATTAGATGAAATTGCTTTGCAAATAATTAAACTGTTGTCTGGCATTTAATATATGCTCAGTAAATATGAGGTCAATTTTTAAAGTTGTGGTCTTAGGAAGATAATTGAGCTTTAGTATATCCTGTGTAAAATCCCCTGTTGGTTGCATGGATTACCTGCTTGCTGTTCCCTGCCAAACATTTAAAAAGAGAAGATGCGAGGGGCTCCCGGGTAGTTCAGTTGGTTAAGCCTTCCACTGAGGCTCGGTCATGATCTCAGGGTTTGTAAGTTCGAGCCCCACATCAGGCTCTGTGCTGATGGCTCTGAGCCTGGAGCCTGCTTCGGATCCTGTGTCTCCCTCTCTCTCTGCCCCTCCCCCGCTCATGCTCTGTCTGTCTGTCTCTCTCTCTCAAAAATAAATTTGAAAAAAACATTAAGAAAGAAATAAAATAGATACATTAAAAAAATGAGCCTGGGGAGCCTGGGTGGTTCAGTCAGTTAAGTGTCCAACTCTTGATTTCAGCTCAGGTCATGATCTCATAGTTCAGGAGTTCGAGCCCTGTGTCAGGCTTCATGCTGACAGTGCAGAGCCTCCTTGGAGGCTCTAAAATTTTGTCTCTAAATAAGTAAGTAAATTTAAAATGGCTTTTCAAGTGGGAAGGTGGTCCCACACTAGTTTGGTGTTGGATCTCAGAGGCTGTAAAGTCTACTTTGTGCCCCTTCATGAGTAAAGAGCTACTTGAAACACTGCTTGTACCAACTGGCATTGTAGCCTCTTCATTTGAATAACCTTTAGGGATTCCTGGGTGTCTCAGTTGGTTGAACATCTGACTTCGGCTCAGGTCATGATTTCATGGTTCATGAGTTCGAGCCCCGTGTTGGGCTCTGTGCTGACAGCTCAGAGCCTGGAGCCTGTTTTGGAATCTGTATCTCCCTCCCTCTCTTTCTGCCCTGCTGCCTCTCTCTAAAATAAATAAATATTAAAAAAATTTTTTTAAATAATCTTTAGAAATTTTTTTGAATATAGTCGACCCTCAATGTTCAGTTTCTCAAGATCCACATATGAGTGAAAATATATGATATCTGTCCTTCTCTGACTGAATTTGCAGCAACATGGATGGAACTGGAAGGTATAATGTTTATTTATCTTTGAGACAGAGACAGACAGACAGAGTGCGAGTGGGGGAGGGGCAGAGAGAGAGGGAGAGACAGAATCCAAAGCAGGCTCCAGGCTCTGAGCTGTCACCACAGAGCCCGATGTGGGGTTCGAACTCATGAACCGTGAAATCATGACCTGAGCCTAAGTCAGATGTTCAACTGACTGAGCCACCCAGGCTTAGTATTTTTTTCTCTGTATTTATGCATCTGATTCTGTTTTTTCATTAAACAACCTTTGTTTTAAAAAAAATATGTTTACAGAAATATTGCAAACATAGTATAATTTGTACTCAATTTCCCCCACTGTTAGCCTTTTACTTTAGCTTGGCAGCTTAATCATAACCAATGAACCAATACTAATGTTAATGTTAACTAGACAGCATACTTGATTTGGATTTCATTAGTTTTTTCCCTAATGCCTTTTTCCTGTCTCAGCATCCCATTCAGGACACTACATGACACTTAGTTGTTGTGTTTCCTTAGACTCCTCTGGGTTGTGACTCTTTCTCAGACTTTCCTTGTGTTCGATGACCTGGACAGTTTTGAGGAAAACTGGTCTTATATTTCATAGAATGTCCCTTTTACCGCAATTTTTCTGATGTTTTACTCATGGTGGGGCTGGAGTTAATGGAATTTTTGGAGGAACACCACAGAGGTAAAGAGTCACTTCATCACATTATATTGAGGGTACCTATTACCAGAGTGACTTACCATCATTGACATTGACCTTGACCACAGGGGTGAGACTGTGTTTGTCAAGTTTCTTTACTATAAGGCCATTCTTCCCTTCTTCCCATACTGTACTCTTTGGACGAAAGTCCGTAAGTGTAGCCCACACTTCAGGGATGGGAAAAACACCTTCTGCATTGAGATGTGGTAACAATATCAACCCCAACAATAAGAATATTCATGAATGTGTATGAAAGGCATATTACATGCTAACGGTTATGTTAAATCATAACCTCATCCTCATGGGGAGAAGCCAAGGCTCAGGGAAGTGACCTGCCCAGTGTCCCCCAATGTTACCCAGATAGAAATGACAAAGTCTGAGTCTCAGGTGCACATGTCTTTGATTGGCTCTCTGCTTCTCTCAGTAGGATTTCTGATCTGTCCGGTCTGGTGTTTTCTACCCAGGGAATAAAAGAGTCTCATATATTGTCAGTGATTAGGTATTAGTCTTACCAGGTTTGTGTGAGGTTGGTGTGTGTCCTTATCTACTCCCCAGGGCTAGGGGTACCTCTGATGAGGCTTCTCAGATACCTGAGGATGAGCATTGGTCCCACCACCCCTGGGCCCATCGACACGGCTTAGAATTCAGCCAGGCCTTGCCCCCCAGCCAGGCTGTCACACAGGCCCATCCTTCCACAAACATACAACTTGTAACAGTGTCGTCTTTTGTCAGCTTTTATCTTATATCGGTGGTGTTCTTTTGCAGTATGGAATATATGACAGCTTTAGTCTTTTTCTTTCTTTTCTTTTACTGTTTGTTTTTTTTTTAAGACTAGCTGCCTTTCTATTAAGTTCTGTAATCCCTTGAGAGAAGAGAGATAAGGTTTTCCTGGTGAAAATGCTGCAACAAATATCCTTGGAGACAAATCTTTGTACACTATTAATGACTTTCTGATTATCTTGCGTTTTTATTATCTGTTCCCCTGTATTTACAGGGGTAATTGAGAATCAACAGCAGCTTTAACGGAGGCAAAGACAATCTCTCACGGAAGATCCTCATTCTACCTGTCCCCGGTTATCTATGGCAGGTTCATAACCTTTCAGAGCCTCAGGTGACACACAGGATTAAAAAGCCTTCCGTGTTCTGTTTATTGTAAGACATGAATTGGTGATGATAACGTAGATTGCCAGGCAGGGAGCAAATAAAGAAAACTGCTTGGGTTCTGAGACCAGACACCTATTCCCTGCACAGCCCCTGGTTCACTCTGTGACTTTAATGAAGTCACCTCTGTGTACCTGTACCTGTCAGGTGTGACACTGGTCCCTTCCTGGGAGAGAGAGTTGGCTGCTATGAATGAAACCAGACTTGTAAGGCCTATGTGGCCCTTTTGGGTGTTGATGCTACAGAGAAGGAAGTATCATTGTTGCTATTCTCCGTACTTGTAGTTACAGCTCAGCTAGCTAAAAAACAAAAAGCATGCTTCTGGAGAGAGTAAGATGCCCTTTTTGGAGTTAGAAATGGGGGGCTTCATCAATAATGGAGTTTCCTCTTGACAATTATAGTTTGTTTATGACTAGAATCATGTTTATAGGTCTGACCCAGGTTCTTACACCGGGGCAGGATTTATCTTGTGTTTCCCAGAAAAATAACACGGCTTGTAAATGAGCGAAGCTCTCTGTTGAGGAAAGGCCACAGAGCTCACAGAGCCGTGCTGGGAAGTCGGAGCTGCCTAGCCAAAACTGCCCGTAATTGCTACAGCTACACCAAGTGAAAACGGCCAGTTTCTAGGGAAATTAATGTTTAATGATAAGTGAGGTGCTTGAAAGAGTAGTTCAAGATGCAATAAATACTCCACAAAGGTAAGTTCTTTTCCCCTCCGGTTTCTCCTTCTGTTTCGAAGATATCCATTGAAGTCAGATGGCCTGGCTCCCTCCCCGCGCCCCCACAGGCCACTTGCACTTCCAAATTTTGCAGTCACTGGCCGAATGGAAGATTCCGACTTCGATCCCCATGGCTGGCTACTCCACTGTGGTTTCACTTTGGACCAGCTTATCAATTTCATGGGTGTGGATATGCTACCTTGGACTGGTCATCGATCATAAGAGTGGTGCAATACACTTATGACTTCATGCTTGGACAGCCCACACGCTTCACGTGCCTTGATCATTGTCACATAAGCATCCCCGAAGCCTTGAGGGCAAGTGGACGGAGTAAGGAGAGCGGAGTTGTGAAGTCAGGAGAGAAGGGAAGAAAGAGGAAACCCGCTTTGTAGTATCGAGATCGGGGCTTGAATCACAGCCCCCTGAGGGTCTGAAAACACATACTTTGATTTTGTTGTTCTGTAAGCCTACTTTTTATCATTTACTAGTTAATCTCAAATGCAGAGGCAAAGTCCAGTTGTCACAGATGGAAAATTCAGAAGAGAAATGACTTGCACAGGTGTGGCGAATCACTGGGTCCCAGAACAGAAAACCACGGTTTCCAGAGTGAGTACTGCTGAGTGGACCACTTCTCTGAACATTCCTCAGTGACAGGAGCCATCTCCTGGCCCACCCTGTGGCAGAGACGCATCGAGAGAGGAACGCCTGATGCCTGCAGCAGAGGCCGACAAGAGGGCACGAGGTGAGTTTGGACATTAGTCGTGCCACTTAGCGGCAGCCCCAATATGCCTCCAACGTTCTCTGCTTTCTGGTGGATAATAAGGCCAACCCTGCAGGGTCACTGTAAGTGTGGGCTGTGAGCAGTTGTGATTCACAGGGAAAAGCACTGCTGGGTTGTTGTTGTTCAAATGGAGTATGAAATCTAAGGGGAAGACCTTGATTTCTGGGTCAAACAAGATAGACATTTTATTGTATTTTTTTTAAATGTTTGTTTGTTTATTTATTTATTTAGAGAATGTGAGCCGGGGAGGGACAGAGAGAGAGAGAGAGAGAGAATGCCAAGCAGTCTGATGAGGGACTCAAACCCATGAACCATGAGATGGTGACTTGAGCCTAAACCAAGAGTTGGACGCCTAACTGACTAAGCCACCCAGGCGCCCGCAGACGGGCATTTTAGCGGCTACGGGGAGAAGAACATAAGAGGAGAGACCCAGCAACAGGGCAGGCAAGCAGAGCAAAGAGAACTGAAATGCTTCATAATGGCCTTAATTTAAATTTTGCTGTATGGAATAAGGTTCTGTAGGAAACCTTCTGTAAAAACCCCATTAATTACTAATGCTTTTGCAGTTGTGTGTGTGTGTGTGTGTGTGTGTGTGTGTGTGTGTGTATGTGTTGTGTGTAACAGGAAGGGAAGCAGTGGGACTGAGGCAGGACAGGGCTCCAGGCGGGCCTGAGGAGAGAGGAGTCAGGACACAGGAAGTCTGTTCCCAGCATGCATAATATGTTCAATGGCCTTGACACAGAGCAGGCGCTCAGGAAATGTTAGCCAATGTTGCTGTCGTACTCAGTGTGTGGTCCTGAGTCAAGAACTGTTCAGTTACTGCAGGCATTCTATGGTTATATTTTTCAATAGATTTAGAGAACAAGAAATCTGGCATTTATCAAGCTTACCATGGGTCTGGGGCTGTGCTAGGCATATAGTGGAGATAAATCAACATCTGCTTCTCTGTCTCCATAGCCACACTCTTATACTAAATTGCCTTTGAAGAATTGACAGCCTGGATGTAGACAGACTGATGCAACCAAGGGGAGACCATGAGAATCAAATGAGGAATGCTGATATCAGACAGGACTCACTAGTAGCTATTATCCTCAGTCATGCTTGGCAGCCTTGCACAGTCTCCTCACCTTGCCTGAGAAAGCCAAAGTTCTTTCTATGGAACATGAAGTCTATATGACTAGCCCTTGGTGACCTTTTTGACTCCTTCTTCTCCTAGGTTCCCCTCACACCCTCCATTGCAGCCACCGTGGCCTCCTTCCTGTGCTGCTTTCAGAATAGAAACGGAGGTAATCCCAGATTACCTCTGCCTCAGGACCTTTGCACTTGCTGCTCTTTGCCTGCCTCAACTTTCCCTCCAAATCTAAACAGCTTACTCTCTCACTTCTTTCAGAATCGGCTCAGATTTTACCTCCTCAGAGAGTCCTTCCTTCTCATTATCTAAAACAGGGACCTGAGCCCCATCACTCTACACCCAAGCCTATCGTGGTTCTTCACAATTTTTATCCCTTTTGGACATATTCTTTGCTTGCTTGTTGTTTTCTCTCTGCCTTCCCCACCAGGATGAAACCTCTATGTGAACAGGCAGCCTTTCTTTTACCATCGAACCCTTAGCTTCCAGAAGAGTGCCATTTCAGTGTTTGGGCCGTATTCCACAGCAACACTATAAACCTACAACTAAGGGGTTATATAAAACTAAAAAAAATTTCATAAAACAATATTCTTACTACCTGCTATGCACTGTGATATTTTCTATTCTAGTTCTTTTTTTTAATTTTTAAATTTTATTTAAATCCAAGTTAGTTAACATGTAGTGTAGTAATGATTTCAGGAGTAGAATTTAGTGATTCATCGCTTACGTAGAACAACCAGTGCTCCTGGTTGGTCACACCTGATTCATTAAGAGGAACAGAAACGTCCATTTATTGAGCAACTACCATGTGCCAGAAATTTTGTGGGACATACTAAGCCCATATTTCTTTAATCTTCACAAACGAGATGTTCACCCTCCACATTTTTCAGAGGAGCAAATGAGGTTAATTACATGCAGGTGCCTATGAGGAATTAATCAGCAAGTCATTTCTTGGCAGCTCTGAACATATCATGGCATCCCAGGTCTCTATCTTTCTTCAGGAAAGTCCCCTTTTAACTGTCTGAGTGCTTTTCTTTGGCATTGTATAATCAGTGCATCAGGATAGCGTTTCTTGGAAAAATTGATGACATTATTTCCTCAAGAAATAGTCATTGACCCAAACTTTAACACCTCTTTGTTCTTTCATCTATTTCTAAAAACCCTCAGTGTCTGTATCTGTGCAGACATATTGCCATTCCAGTTTCCACGCCGTCTAATTCAATCAAGGCAACAATAACAGCAGCTCTGTGAGGCAGGGGATACGTAGAAATTTTATTATTTAGTCCTGAAGTGAAGATCTATGAAATCGAGTCAGTTGACATTCAAATACAATAAATTAACACAGCATTTTAATAATTCACAAGAAGTTCTCAGGTGCTGTGTCCATGAGAATAACTAACACCCCCCTGCATCTATGCACTTGGCAAGATTCTCCCTCAGCCTCCTGATTCGAAATGTGGAAATACATTTCCACAACCTGCTTGCCAACATAGGGCTGTAAAATGCAGCACTAGGATTCCAAGCTTGGGCTAATATTAGCACGTGCCTCTGTGGATCCTCCTCATTCCTTCTGCAGACCACAATGGCAGGGTTCTGTGTTGTTTCCATGGGTCTTAGGAAAGAACTCATTGCTTTGCCCCAAGACTGTTCTGTCTCCATTACTTTACTTTTTCTGATAGAGCATGAAGAGACTGAAAAAGAATGTAATTGGATTGTAAACTCACAAATGATTTGGCCTTGACAAACGAAATGACTCACTCTTCCCATGTCCCATTACCTCTTCCAGCCTTGATCTTTACTCAAACTTGTTCTCCACCTGTCATGACTCTCCCTTTTCTCTGGAGGGCTTGTTAAAACGCAGATTCCTGGGCTCCAGCCTGAGAAATTCTGACTGCGTAGGCCAGGCATGGGGCTCAAGAAGTTGCATCTCTAGCAAATGTGCCAGGTGATGCTGATGCTCCTGGTTCAAAATCATAAATTCAAGTAGACTTGTTCTTGCGTAGATTATAAGAATGACTCAAATGCTTGGAGAAGTCGATTCTGGATTATGGTTGTAAGATGAGGATGGTTTGAATGAGATGCAACCGTTCTGGAGGTGTCAGTGAAAACATATGCACCCATGAAAATGTGCAACATATCACTTCCTAAGCTGAAGTAATTGTAAGTGAACTACAGACCATACGACACGAGAAAGCTGTAGAGAGGAAAAATGAAGGTAAACAGAGTAATCCCTGAAGGCATCTCCAGAAAAATGGTGACATCGTGCTTCCATTTTCAAGATTGTCTATGAGATGGGTGATAAAGCCTACAACCCATCTACGATTGGAAACGTGATATGAGATCTCCACTCCTGGGGTCCCCAAAGGGCTATAGCTTCAAACTAAGAATAAGAACTAAGCCCACGGCTCAGGATGGAACAGCACTGAATGAGGGGGGGATAAATGGAACACACAAACATTTCTCTTCGATTTTGTAACTCCAAGTTTGTTCTTATGTGAGTCTGTAGCAAAATTCACATTGTCCATAGGGTAAAAAAATGCCTCAAAAGGAGAATTGGATTAAAGAAGTCCCAAATGTTTAATATCCCCATGTGATTACAGGAAGAAATGTACTGTCTGTCTGACAGAATGCAGCCTCAAGTCATGCTTTCCTCAAATTCCCACAGATGAAGTAGCAAGGAACATGAATTCACAGTCAGACACACACATGTACACACATGAAATACACAGGGAAATAGGGCAGTGTGAGAAGAACCAGAAGAGCAAGCGGCAAACTAATACTCACAAAGACCTAAATAATTTTGGAATTATCAGTGAAGAAAATAAGAGCTCCTTTTTAATATGTTTAACGAAAAAGTGGTTGAATGAATCTTTGTATTTCCCCAATTACTTGCACATAGTAATTACTCAAGCAATGCTAGTTGACCGAATGACAAAAAACATAACTGCTTCTGTAATACAGATGACCAAAATTAAATTTTTAAGGAAGGTTGGGAGATAAAAATCAATTACTTTCGCTGGCAACGGTCAATTAGCATCAAGGAGTACTTTACCCCTGAAAGTTTTTAGGTTAGTAATCCTACACCCTCTCTGAGCCTGGTAGAGCACCTCTTCTCACTTATCCCTTCACAAAGTTAAATATTTAAGGGAGGTTCTGAAGGATCAAGACTCTTTGTTAGCCCTGGACACACATCTATTCATCCTACAGACTTCCTTTAGACTCTGTCATAAGCTGCTAAGTCACCTGCCAGTGGAAAAGCGAGAATGTGTGCTGCCTATGTATATAAGAAATCTCAAACTTTATAATTGTTAAAAATAAGACTTTCCCCCATGAAATTGACTATAGAGAAAGTTTAGACCAAAGTCTTTAAACTTGGGATCCATAGGCTTTTGGGGACCCATTACTGGGTTTTGGGGATCCTTGAACTTACGTATCAAAAAATTTACATATTTCTGGGGAGAGGATTCAGAAAGGCTATTAGTCTCAGACCGGGTCATGGCCCCTGAAAAGATTATACAAAGATTGATTCTTACATGTTTCCCCTTTTTAAAGAATTGGTTGCGGGGAGGGGAGGGGTGTGGTGGGCACCTGAGTGGCTCAGTTGATTGAGTGTCTGACTTCAGCTCAAGTCATGATCTCAGAGTTTGTGGGTTCAAGCCCTGAATTGGGCTTTGCACTGGCAGTGTGGAGCCTGCTTGGGATTCTCTGTCTCTCCCTTGCTCTCTGCCCCTCCCCCACTTGCTTTCTCTCTCTCTCTCTCTCCCTCTCTCTCTCTTCTGTATCTTAAAATTAAATAAACATTTAAAAAAATAAAAATAAAAAAATGGGTAACTGAGGGCCACAACTCTAAAATGATTTGCCCAATATCACAACTTCACATGCATGTCTGCTTTCTGAGTTCCAGCCACATATATCTCAGGGGATAAGTGTATCCATTCAAAAATTATGTCTTTGGTTAAGGCACATAAAGAGTGGGTTATGAGTATTTCCAATATTGATATCTCTCTCAACAGATGAAAACATCTCTGAAGTTTTGCAAACTTGCTCAGTAACTTGCCATTCTGAAACCTACTCATGGAATGTTTCATTTCCTTCTTGGCAAGGGCATTACTGTACAGATCGAGGTTTCTCCATTTTACTTGGGAGTATTCTGCCTCAGGCTTCCAAACCTACACATCAGACAGGTGCTAAATGTCCATCCTTCAGTAGACACTTAACTTCCTCTGTCGGTATTTGTATGGGTAACCAAAACAAGGGTTTGGCTTTGGCAATTTTTCAGATTTGGCCAGCCATCTCTGAAATACATATTGAGGCTTCTGAGAATCAGTAATTGTCTTCCCCAAAGAGTCATAATCGGCAGACTTGCAGTTAGCATTAGGGATACCTTAAAAGATAAGCAGCTTTCCCATAGATCTCTTTGCGACTGGGGTTTGTTAGAAAGAGCAAGGACTGCATCTGCCTTTTGCTACCGCTGAGACCTGAGCCGGTCTCTTTGGCTGGCAGTTTAAAGTGAAATGGAATCCCTTTAAGTGGATTGGGTATGCTTTTATGTAACACCTAGGCATTGGAAAAGGTCCTTGCTTCGTTGAATATCTGATGAAAAACTGCTGTGCCATAGAGTTCATGCTCTATTAAAAAGTGTGTTTCACATGTGGTTTGCTCACTGAGCCCTTATAAGTGAAATTAAACATATGTGATCCACTATGGACGTAATAATACCACTGGCATGCCTGGGCGGCTCAGGCGATTGAGTGTCAACTCTTGGTTTTGGCTCAGGTCATGATCTCACTGTTTCATGAATTCAAGCCTCATGTAGGGCTCTGCACTGGCAGCACAGAGCCTGCTTGGAATTCTCTGCTTCCTCTCTCTCTGACCCTCCCCCACTTGCACTGTCTCTGTCTCTCTCAAAAATAAATAAACTTAAAAAATTTTTTTAAAAGAAGAAGAAGAAGAATACTTATCCCACACAGGATTATTACTAAGGGGTAAATAACTTATGATACCTGAGCCTTCCCTCAGGCTGGGGCCGAGTTTTAGTTATCTTTGTATCCAGGGTCTACCCATTGCCATTTGTGAGATTCTGGCTGATTTCCTGAAACTCTCTGGGCATCACTTTCATGATCTATAACACAGGAACAGTGAGAGTATCGATCTTGTTAGAGTTGTAAGGATTGAGGTACTAAATGTAATGTCCTTAGAACAATTATTTAAGTTCTCAATCAATATTATTTTTATCACAGTCATTACAATTCATGCTCACAATGCCTAGGATAAGCCCTGACATTCATTCATTCATTCATTCATTCAGCAAGAGAGAGAGCGAGAGATGAAGAGGGACAGAGGGAGAGAAGAGAAAATCCTAAGCAGGCTCCACGCTCAGCACAGAGCCCCATGGGAAGCTTAATCCCACAACCCTGAGATCATGACCTGAGCTGAAATCAAGAATCATATACTCAACCAACTGAGCCACCCAGAGGCACATTTTTAAAAATTTGATTGGCCTTGATATTTATAGGTGATCAATGGTATTTTTAAAATTAATGAATGTTGGACAACCACGTTGGCACCCAGCACATAATAGGGGCTCAGTAAATGCATTTTGATGGAGTGGATGAGCTACTACAGTGTTTGGTGCATAGTAGGACTTGAAATGTAGACCCTGTATCTTCTGAAGACCCTATCTCCTCCTGCCCATCCTTGGGGGGGGTCTAATCTTCCCACAGAGACATTGGTGAGAGTAGGACTCCTGAAAACTACCTGGGCAGCTAGCTTCTCAACCTTGCCTTCACCAGTAAGAAACCTTTTGACAAAATGAAAGAGTACAGCTGCTGAAAATAGAGAAGTGGAACACAATATGTGGTCCCAATGGGGCCAGGGAAAATAAGCCTGTGGTGTCGGCAGCCCCAAACCCAAGATGATGGGTGCTGGCAGATTTCCATATCCAACTACAGGCAAATGGCTTTGGACTCCTCCGCCTCATTCTGGTGAGCCAAAGACAAAGGAGCCCTTTGTAAACCATGACCTTCCCCCCAATTTTCTACCTCTTGGGCCTGGGCTGAGGGAAGGACTTCATGATACCTTGACCACCTACAGGCTCCCTCAGTAGCTGTGTAAACCTGAGTGAGTTACTTTCAAATCTGTGTGCCTCACTCACCTCTAAACTGGGGGTAAAAATAGTACCTGCCTTAGAGTATCGTTGTGATAAATTAAATGTGTTAACATATTATGTGCTGAGAACAGTACCTGGGTTATATAGCTGACCCTTGAACAACACAGGTTTGAACTGTGTGAGTCCACTTATAGGTGAATTTTTTTTTTTATAACAGATGATTTCTTTTTTAATATTTGGGAAAGCACAAGTTGGCGAGAGGCAGAGAAAGGGGGACAGAGGATGTGAAGCAGGCACTGCACTGACAGGCTAACAGCAGCGAGCCTGATCTGGGGCTCGAACTCATGAACCACGAGATCATGACCTGAGCTGAAGTCAATGCTCAACCAACTGAGCCACCCAGGTGCCCCCAGATGATTTTCTTAATAACATTTTCTTTTCTCTAGCCTATTTTATTCTAAGAATATGGTATGTAATACGTAAATGCTACAAAATACGAGTCAAGTAGGCTATCAGCAGTCAAGTTTTGAGGGTAGTCAAAAGTTTGACTGTACAGAGGGTCACCATTCCTAACCCCCACATTGTTCAAAGGTTAACTGTAGTAAGACGGTAATGAGTAGCAGTTAATACTGGTTATTACTAATACTACTCTGTGGAGGACATAGGATCTTCAGGCAGAGTTTGGGAACAGATGGGGATTGCATAGTCTCTTACTGCGGAATGGTTTTAATAGCTCAGATTTTGTAGTTAAAAGTCCCAGGTTTGGTTCCCGGCGGTTCATTTACCAGTAAATGAACTTTGATGAACTGGATACCCTTTCTGAGATTTGGTTTCACCATCCTACCTTGTCCAAGCCACCCACTTCCCTTTCTGCAGGGCTCCTGTAAGCACCAAACAGGACAACGGATGAAAAGTGCTTTCCAAACTGAAGGGGCAGGACAGTGGTACTGCCTTCCCCCCGATAGGCTCCCTCTAAACACCCTGCCTGATTCAGGGAGGATGCTATGCTGGTTATTCAGAGAAGGAAGGGCTCAGTGGTCCCTCACAACCCTAGAGTCCTGGGAGGGATTCATTCAGCTCTGGGCCAGGTATCTTTGCCTGTGTGGTGAAAGCATGTATTATCAGCCTGGATGTGGGGAGGGAACATCATTTCTTTTAAAGAATAATGTGGCTGGTCTTGGAATCATCGCTTCTTGGATAGGCTCATAGAATGTAGTCTCTTTAGCAAAGCAAAGGGTCTTATCAACCTTTCTAGTTTAACAACAACCATGTCTTTTTAAAAAATTTTTACTTCAAGTTAGTTAACATAGTGTAATAATGATTTCAGGAATATAATTCAGTGATTCATCACTTACCTATAACACCCAGTGCTCATCCCAACAAGTGCCCTCCTTAATGCCCGTCACCCATTTAGCCCATCCCCCCACCCAATACCTCTCCAGCAACCCTGTTTGTTCTCTGTATTTAAGAGTCTCTTTTGGTTTGCCTCCCTCTCTCTTTTTATCTTATTTTTCCTTCCCTTCCCCCATGTTCATCTGTTCTGTTTCCTAAATTGAACATATGAGTGAAATCATATGATATTTGTCTTTCTCTGACTGACTTATTTCACTTAGCATAATACCCTAGTTCCAACCACATTGTTGCAAATGGTGAGGTTTCAACCTTTATGATTACCAAGTAATATTCCCTTGTATATATACACCACATCTTCTTTATCCATTCATCAGTCAATGGACATTTGGGCTCTTTCCATAATTTGGCTATTATAACAACCATATCTGATTTATCGATATCTACTATATATCAGGCACTCCTCTAGGGATTAAGGGTACAGCAGTCCCCATCTTCATGGCGCTCAGCTTCTCTTTAGAACCCCTTCATCTCAAATGCAAAGAAACTGAGGCCGGCAGCTCAGAGGTGGAGGGACTTGGGCATGTCATGTCTTCATTTTGCAGCTGAGCTGGACCCACAGCTGGGTGGCTGCTGAGTAAATTATTCTCCCTTTCTTCCCTTGGAAGTTACCTGTCAGCTCCCAGCCTCCAAAGAACACGGTATGCAATGACTGTGAAGGACCATGCGCCTTTAGGAGAAGAATGGAATCATTATTTTACATTGTGCTTACTTCCCTTACATTTTGCTGACAGCACTATTTTTGCCACACAGCTTATTAACAAGAGAAGATGCTAGGGGCATGGCAGATAAAGCTACTGAAAACGTGCTCAGCACTAGGGGCGACTTGACAGCCTCTTGGGCCTCCTCCTTTGCTATTTTCAGTTGCTATCCCTTTCCATCGCTTGTTGCTATGCTTTGGGAAATTACTTACCATTCAGGGGCTTTGTGAGTTTGTGAGCCTGCCTGAGCTGGTTTTTCTTACAAGGTGGGGTTCTGGGCATGGACATGCTTCCGCCACGAAAGGAAATGCATTTCCCGATACAGATACCAACTCCTTCCTGTCCCTCCTCTTTAGGAGTCTTCAAAGGCCTTTAGCAAAGCAGAGAACTAACAGAAAAAATAAACTCATTTTGGGCATTTTACCCCTTCAGTTTTAATATTTCACTTTCAAGTGCTCATTTACCAGGTATTTGTTTGTGTTGAGATATCTCAGTGGACGCCGTTCCTACGTGAAAGACCCTTCTCTCAGTAATGGCTGCCACTGTTGAGTGCTTTTCATGGTCCAGGGGCGGTCCGCGGGTTTATCTGCCTTGGCTCTTTTCATCCTGGCAAAACCTTTTGGAGTAAACACCACTAGCCCCATTTTACAGATAAGGAAATGGAGACCCAGAGAAATTAAACTCTTCTCTGAGATTATATGCTTGGTAAGTGTCAGGCCTGCGACTGGAACTCAGATCTGCCCAACTTCAGAGCCTATGTTCTTGATTACTAACTGTGGCAACTACTACACAAATTTCTCTTCAGGGGCAAGCAACAAAAGGAAACGGTGTGACATAGCAATGAAGGCAATGCCCCTTCATGCTGTTCAGGCACTGAATCATCTTATTCCCTGAGTTCCTATTTTGCTCTTTCTGGAGGTCAGTTTTCCTAATTGAATGAGTATCTGCTATGTGAAACTTCATTAATGCTGAACCTATGTCATGGGAAGCCTAAGCTATCTTAGTGAAATAGAATCTAAATATGAGACTATTATAAAAGGCATAATGATAATATCCCAAGCTTCTTTATTCTTTCTAGTTTCTAGAGGGCCACTGCATATGGATATATAATTTTCTCTATCTTCCTAAGAATCTGCAGAGGTTGCCAGGGCACAGCTCAGGGCAACTTTGCTCTGAGACTGTCGGTTAGCAGTGTGTGTTTTGTAGGTAAGTGGAAGTGGCTTCAAATTACAATTTGCCCACATATCATGGTGGACCATAAGCGAATTACTTCACTTCTCTGAGCTTCAGTCTCTTTATCCGTAAAATGGGCATAGTAATACCCTTTTGAGGGTTATTTAATGCATCAATAAGATAATGTAAAGACATTTTAGAATTGTTAGGATTATGTTTGCAAAGGTAGATGCTAAATAAACCTTGGCTGCTAGCGTTACTACTCACCCAATACCATCCATATCACATGCACATTTTCAATCCATCTGATACCAAATATTGAATTCTATGTATCTGGTATCATCCCCAATATTGGGCATAATCATATACATTTAATAATAATAATAGTAATAATAATATAATCACTAGTTCTGTCTTAAAATTTTTTTTTAATGTTTATCTATTTTTGAGACAGAGACAGAGCATGAGCAGGGAAGGGGCAGAGAGAGAGGGAGACACAGAATGTGAAGCAGGCTCCAGGCTCTGAGCTGTCAGCACAGAGCCCAATGCGGGGCTCGAACTCACACGCTGTGAGATCATGACCTGAGCCGAAGTCGGACGCTTAATCGACTGAGCCACCCAGGCGCCCCTAGTTCTGTCTTAGAATAACACCAAAAACAATGACAGTAAAAACAATCAATATCACATTGAGCATTTGCTAAAATCCAATTTCTGAACCAAATTCATAATTCTAGGAGACACATTGCTGACTCCAAAGTATAAGGCAATCATCATCATAACTAACATTTATTAAGACTCTACATATTTATTTATTTATTTTTATTTTATTTTATTTTTTGAGAGAGAGAGTACATGAGCATGGTAGAGGGGCAGAGGGATAAAGAGAGACAGACAGAGAGAGAGAGAGAGAGAGAGAGAGAATCTTAAGCAGGCTCCACACCCAGCATGGAGCCTGACGTGGGGCTTGGTCCCATGACCCTGGAATCATGACCTGAGCCGAAAACAAGAGCCCAACTTTCAACTGACTGAGCCACCCAGGTGCCCTAAGCCTTTACATATTGAGGAATCTGAAAAAATAGTTCTGTTTTTTATTTGCCTCTCTTTTTGATACTCACATAGACATTTTTAAGAAGCTAAGCACATGCACCTTATGCCACAGGATAAAATCTTATCATACCCTGCCTCCGTCACTTCCTAGGCATGTGTTTTTGACAGTTATTTAACCACTAAGGTTGTTGTGGAAATTCAAAAAGAAAACGTACAGACAGTGCTTGGATAATAGGAATACTCATGCTTTAACTGCTATGGGTGTCATTATTATCGTCATAATTATGAAAAAAATTGATTGGGAACAGCAGATCAAATTATTGGGTCATACCTGTCCTAACTCCCTCTGTGCATATGTAGATATAACCTAAGAAAGGAGGAAAGTAAAATCCATCAAAGCCCAGCAAATGTCATTGTTTAGGTAGCTGTAAACTCCTAAAATACATCACGTTTCTCCCCCTTTTCAGCAGTTAAAATTCCTCTTGGCTGAAGCACTTATGTATTTGTGTTTAGGCTCACTCAGACTGAATTTGTTTCCACTGTGAATAGAAGTAAATGGTATGTGAGAATCCTCTCATCTGTTTTCCTTATTAGTTATATAACATGACATTTTTAAAGAGTGAGGGCTGGGATTCTTTTTTTTTTTTACACATCATTTTGTGCATTTCAAAATTAAACAAATAGCTTGAGAATTTATGTCTCAACTATAAAAGTTTTGATAGTTCAGAATATATAAAAAAAATATTAGGAACACATCATTCGCTGAGCAAGAGGGTTTTAAGTTCCATAAGGAAAGTCCTGGTAATATCTCTCTTCCCTTTGTCTAGAGGCTGGTACAGTTTTCTGCATTCAAAAGAGGCTTGATAAATGTATAAATGAAGGGTTTTAATTTTTTTTAGCTGAATAACGGAATAAATAAAAGAACGGAATAAATAATGAGGCCTTCGCACTTAGTTTGGCAGAGGTTTAAACATT
The DNA here is from genome assembly GCF_022079265.1 of Lynx rufus. Lineage (NCBI taxonomy): Eukaryota > Metazoa > Chordata > Mammalia > Carnivora > Felidae > Lynx > Lynx rufus. Next base: position 122,521,074 of record NW_025814823.1, on the reverse strand, counting down.
CCAGGCTTTCTGTGATTCTTTATAGGGTCTGGACTGTATAGGAGCATGCTGTCTTTATTGTTGTTATTGTGAGCAGCAAATAAAAAACAGTAGCTATCACGTTTGAGTTCCTACTGTGTGCCAAGCATGTGCTGGAAGTGTTACAGATGTGATCTCACTTAGCCCTCACCTGGGCTCCATGAGGTCATTCACATATCCGTTTCGCAGGTAAAAAAAACTGAGGCTCAGAGAGAAGCGGTTTCCGTGTTTACACAGCTGGTAAGGGGTAGGGCTGGCATTCCAAACCACGTCTGCCTGACTTTGAAACCCACATTCTTCTAGGCATGTCACAGCTCTTCTGCCTGTGTTGGCTGGCTCTTTTCTGTACCAGAGTTACATTCAGAGCCCAAGCATCTCTAGGAAGTCAGAAAGGCTAAAAATATCCAACTCCACTACTCTTTGACCGCTTGCAAGAGTCTCAGTTAGCAATGAGTGCCAGAAAAATCATTACAATCCCATCAGTCCCCTGGAACAACCACGTCCACAAACATATTTGATCTTTAAAAAGCTCCTTATAGATCTGAATAGAAAGGCATTTAATTTGAAGCCCAGCCCACATTACATGCGATGAAAGAAGGAAGGAGTTCCCTCGTGGGTTTGAAGATGCCCTAAATGCCAACAGAACCCAATCTAGCTCTCTTCCCTTTGTCTTCTTTTTTGGGTCGAGGATCAGTTTTGCATAGACACACCGTGGAAACTCAAATAGAAGGCCTAGTTCATGAATAAGGTTGCTGTGTATGTGTGACCCACAGTGCCTTCTGCATTTTAATTAGGAAGTTTGGAACTTATGACCGTTATTTCTTCCGCTGTGCTCCCCTTGCTTAAAGTTAATTAAATTTGCTGTTCTCCAGATGCTCAGCTCCCAGTGCCCTGAGGAAGGGAAACTGTCTCTGTGTGAAGGCCCCAGAGCTGACAGGAAGAGTCACCAGATTGTTACTCAGCCGCAGGATGGCCTGGCCTCCTAAGACCTTGCCACGTCGCCACAGCTTAACACTGAGGAGCCTCTTCCTGTCAAGGACACAGAGACAGCAATTCTCTCCTCTGGGTTTCCACAAAATGTGGCAGAGCACTGAGTGAGGTGTTCCCTCTGTGTCTCACCACCAGGAGTCACACAACTACGGCGTGAGTAATGAAGCTAACGTGTGCTGAGCCTTCGTTCCATGCCAGGTAGAGACTGATCTGTGACATGACTCGGGAAGTTAACTCATTGCCTCCTTTCTTATATTCCTACAGGTGGATTTTATTATCATCCTCACTGTATACTGGAGAAAATGAGACACAGACAGGTTAGTTAGTACCTTGTCTACAACAATACAGCTAGTAAGGTATCTACCCATTGATCCAACCAGCTGCTGCCCATCAATATTCCAAACTACAGTAAAAGTACACACAGAAACCCATACCCTAAAATCTCCATCTTCTCCAGAAGGGGCCTTTCCAAAGTTAATAGAGAAAACTGAATAAATAAGTAAGTAAATAAGTAAATGCTATTAAGATAATTTTGTACATACCTTCAAATCATTTCATTATTAGCAAAGGCTTACTCAGAACTCTCTGTCTGATAGAATGCTAGAACACTACTGCCCGAAAGAAATACACATTTAGGGGCGCCTGGGTGACTCAGTCGGTTAAGCTTCTGACTTCGGCTCAGGTCATGACCTTGCCATTCATGAGTTCAATCCCCACTCGGGCTCTGTGCTGACAGCTCAGAGCCTGGAGCCCACTTCAGATTCTGTGTCTCCCTTTCTCTCTACCCATCACCAGCTTGCACTCTGTCTCTCTCTCACAGATAAATAAACATAAAAAAAAAAAAAGAAATATACATTTAGTAGCCACACTAAAAAAGTAAGACGCAGACACAAATAATTTTAACAGTATATCTTATTTGTACTAACAGACCCAAAATAGTACCATTCTGATATGCATCCCATATAAAAACTATCAGCAGCATATTTCATATTTTTATTATTCATCTAAGTTTTTAAAATCCAATATATATTTTACAGCCCATCTCAATTTTAAGTGGCCACATTTTATTTTTTTATATGTAATTTATTGTCAAATTAGTTTCCATACAGCACCCAGTACTCATCCCAACAGGTGCCCTCCTCAATGCCCATCACCCACTTTCCCCTCTCCCCCAACCCCCATCAATCCTCAGTTTGTTCTCTGTATTTGAGAGTCTCTTATGGTTTGCCTCCTTCCCTCTCTGTAACTTTTTTTTCCCCCTCCCCCTCTCCCCTGGTCTTCTGTTAAGTTTCTCAGGATCCACATAAGAGTGAAAACATATGGTATCTGTCTTTCTCTGCCTGACTTATTTCACTTAGCATAATATTCTCCAGTTCCATCCACATTGCTAAAAATGGCCAGATTTCATTCTTTCTCATTGCCAAGTAGTATTCCATCGTATATATAAACCACATCTTCTTTATCCATTCATCAGTTTATGGGCATAGGCTCTTTCCATAATTTGGCTGTTGTTGAAAGTGCTACTATAAACATTGGGGTCCAAGTGCCCCTATAGCATCAGCACTCCCGTATCTCTTGGGTAAATTCCTAGCAGTGCTATTGCTGGGTCATAGGGTAGAACTATTTTTAAGTTTTTGAGGAACCTCCACACTGTTTTCCAGAGAGGCTGCACCAGATTTCATTCCCACCAACAGTGCAAGAGGGTTCCTGTTTCTTAAGTGGCCACATTTCAAATGATCCATAGATACATATGGCTAGTGGCTACCACATTAGACAGCACAGCTCTGGAAAGTTGCTGGAAGAGGGGTAAATAAATCGGGTTTCCACTCTCAAGGAAGCAACAGGGGAAGAAGCATTTAAGACAGTGATAATTTCAGCACAGTATGGAAAATGCAATCACAGGGAATACACAGAGTATGTTGGGAGGACACGAGAGGGGCCATGACCCAGCCTATCAAAGGGGAAACACAGGCAAGTCTTCTGGAGGACCTGGTATTTGAACTGACTCTCAGATGAGGAGTAGAAGTAAGTCAGATAAAGTTAGATAAAGTGTTTTGGGAAAAAGGGGATGGTTTTGTGCTAAAGTCTGAGGAAGCATGGACTGCTAGGGCAATGTACATAGCTGAATATGTTTGGAGGGGAGGTGCTGTGGCATGGTGATAATGGATGTGGATTTGAATCATGATTCTGTCACTTAGTTGGACAAGTGACTTTGCTTCCTTAAATTTTAAGCTCTTCTTCTGCAAAATGAGAATAATACCATCTACCTTAAATATCCTTCCAAAGATTACATCACCTAAAGTATTGAACCCTCTTGGTACATAGTAGATGGCTAAGGAAGGGTAAGTTTAATAGTTAAAGGAGAATTTGAGCCAGGTGAAGCTGTAGAAATAAGCAAGAATGAGATCATGGGAAGTCTCACAGATCATATGAAAAGCAATAAAGAGTCAGAGTTTTTAAGCAAGGAAATGAGACTTTTTTTTTAATTGAATCAATTGTTTCACAAAGGTTTAATGAGCACCTACCATGAGCCCAACATTATTCTATGTTTAGAAATAATAGTCATGAAATGTTATTAAAAAACTGTTATTAAAAAAAGAAATTTTTTGCCCTGAAGAAGCATAGATTCTGGAGAGATGAGAGTCTAATACAAGTAGCCAAGTCAATAATAAATAAGATCAGCATGTTTTAGTCTTTGTATCTCAAGTGGAGACAATATTGGAACGAGGGCTTAATCTGTAGGATTGCAATTGAATTGAGCAGCTTGATTCAAAAGCTCAAATTTACCCCCAAAGTCTTCCTTATTGTCTGGGATGTGCAGTGACTTGAGGAAAACCAAAGCTTGGTGGTAGTGACTGCGGGAGACCAAGGCCTTCTGATGACAGCAAGCTGAGGAGAGTTATTAATGATGTTAATCCATGTAAAGAGCTCCAGTTTTCCCTCAGTTGTGCTTCAAAGAAGGACTCTGTCTCTAGGGATCTGACTGACTCAGGTTAGAATCCTAGTTGTACCATATAATACTAACCATGGTAGACAGTCTCAAAAAATGGCTGCCATCACTTCCTTCCATCCATGTCTGTGTCTGTTAATCCATCCATCAAGAGGGAGAGCCTGTTTCCCTTACCTTTGAATCTAGGCTTTACTGCTTTGTGATTTACCTTGATCGATAGAATTTGGGAGAAATGGTGTCCTCCCACTTCTAGACATGTGATGCTTTCGAATATGTGAAGAAAAGCCTTTTGACCAGATTAAAAATCCATTCACAATAAAAACTAAAAAATTAACAATAGTAGGAAAATTCCTCATTCTTGAAAAGGGCATTTATAAAAAATCTACAGCTAACCTTATTCTTTGCTGAAATATTGAATCAGTATTAAATCTCGATCAACGTTTGATCAAGAAGGATGGAAAGATGCCCATTTCTAAATACTACCACATCTATTTAACATTTTGCCACAGGTCCTGGCTGTTAAAATATTTTAAGGAAAAGATATAAAAGATATAATAATTGGGAAGGAAAAATTAATACTCTCTTTAGAATTGAGGTTACTTTTTATGTTGAAATTTCTAAGGAAAATTAAAAACAACTACAAGAAACAATAAGTGTATAAACAATTGTATGTTTATATACTAGTGAAAAATATTAGAAATAATTTTAAAAAGCAATTCTGTTGGGGCATCTGGCTGGCTCTGTCAGTGGAGCATGACCCTTGATCTCAGGGTCATGAATTCGAGCCCCATATTGGGCCTAGAGCTTACTTTAAAAAAAAAGGCAATTTTTGTTTATAGTAACATCAAATATATAGATATAGATGTAGACATAGACATAGCTATTGATAGTTATAGACATAGGTATAGATATAACACTTAGGAATAAATTGAACAAGTGACCTCTATACTATAAACAATAGAATGCTGTTGAAGAAATTAAGGAAGGCTTAAATATTCATGGATAGAAAGACTCCATATTAAAAAAAATTTTTTTTAATCCTTATTTTTGAGAGAGAGAGAGACAGAGAGACAGAGTGCGAGCAGGGGAGGAACAGAGAGAGTGGGAGACACAGAATCTGAAGCAGAGTCCAGGCTCTGAGCTGTCTGCACAAAGTTTGACTCGGGGCTCGAATTCACAAACTGCGAGATCATGATCTGACCTGAAGCCAGACACTTAACTGAATGAGCCCTCCATGTGCCCCAAGACTCCATATTTTTAAGATGTTAATTCTCACCAAATGGATCTACAGATAAATATACCCAAATCATAATTACGGCAGATGTCTTTTAAAAAATTGACAAACTGATTCTGATATTTATATGGAAAAGCAAAGAACCTAAATAATGCAAATCAATCTTGAAATAGAACAATGTTAGAAAACTTACACTATTGGAGTTCATGATTTATCACAAATACACAGTAATCAAGACATTGTGATGCTAATAGGAGGACTGGCACATAGATCAATAGAACAGAACAAAGACTCAGAAAAAGATCCATATATGTATTTTTCCCCAGTAAAGACATTAAAGAAAACAAGCAGAGAAAGAAAAGTCTTTTCAACAAAGCAAGTGAGAATAACTGCTTACCCATAAGAAAAATAATGAAGCTCATTCCTTGTATAAATTGCATAAAACTTTTGAGTAAAACATAGTAGAATATCTTCTTGACTTAAGGGTAGTAAACTATTTCTTAGAAAAATAACAGAAAGGAATAACCATGAAAGAAATAGAAGATAAATTGGAGTTCTTCAATATTAAAAAGTTCTGCCTGTCAAAAGACAGCATTTAAAAAATGAATAGGCAAGCCACAAACTGGAAGAAAATACTCACAAAATGTCTATCTGGCAAAAGACTGGTATCTAGGCTCCATAAATAATTCTTGGAGCTCAATAATGAAAAGATAAACACCCTCCCTAAAATTGGTAAAAGACTTGAACAGACACTTCACAAAGAAAGGTATGTGAATGGCCAATAAACCCATGAGAAAGTGCTTAATATCATTTGTCATCAGAAAAATACGAATATAATCACAATGAAGTAACTGCAGGCCTCCTGCAGTGGCTGAAATTAAAATGACTGACACCAAATGTTGATGCAGTTTTGGAGAAAATGCACCTCTCATTTGTTGTTGGTAAGAATGTAAATGGTACAATGACTTTGGAAACATTTGCACTGCCTCTTCTGTAACTAACCATATACTCTAAGAAAGGAAAACAGAAGTGTACCAAAGACTAGCCTTAGAAGTCTTGGAATTTTGTTTTAGAGGGAGAGAGAGAGTGTGAGTGAGCAAGGGAGAGGGCCAGAGGCGGGGAGGGCGAGAGAGAGAGAGAAAAGAGAATATCATAAGCGGGCTCCACACTCAGCACAAAGTCTGATGCGGGGCTCGATCCCATGACCCTGGGATCATGACCTGAGTCAGAACCAAGAGTCTGACACTTAACCAACTGAGCCACCCAGGTGCCCCTTGGCAGCTTTGTTCTTAATTGCCCAAAACTGGAAGCAGTCCTGAGGGCAATCAGAGAATGAATAAACAAAGGTTGATATGCTCATGAGAAGAACACTACATCGCAGTTAAAAGAAACCACGGGGACACACAACAGCACGGTTGATTCTCAGAAACAATATCATGAGTGAAATAAGGCTTATATAAAAGAGTGCATACTATATGATGACATTTGAATGAAATTCTGGGGGTGTCTGGGTGGCTCAGTTGGTTAAGCATCTGACTCTTTTTTTTTAAATTTGTATTTATTTTATTTTTTTAAATTTATTTTTTTAAATTTACATCCAAGTTAGTTAGCATATACAGCAATAATGATTTCAGGAGTAGAATCATTGATTCATCCCCTACATATAACACCCAGTGTTCATCCCAATAAGTGTCCTTCTTAATGCCCCTTGCCCATTTAACCCATCCAAGCCCCTCTAGCAACCCTCAGTTTGTTCTCTGTATTTAAGGGTCTCTTATGTTTTGTCTTCCTCCCTGTTTTTATATTATTTTTGCTTCCCTTCCCTTATGTCCATCTGTTTTGTATCTTAAATTCCTCATATGAGTGAAGTCACGATATTTGTCTTTCTCTGACTGACTAAATTCACCTAGCATGATACACTCTAGTTCCATCCATGTTGTTGCAAATGGCAAGATTTCATTCTTTTTGATTGCTGAGTAATATTCCATTGTATAGTTTTACCACATCTTCTTAAGCATCCGAGTCTTAATTTTGGCTCAGGTCATGATCTCCAGTTTGTGGGATCAAGCCTTACAATGGGCTCTGTGCTGACAGAGTAGAGCCTGCTTGGGTTTCTCTCTGTACCACCCCCCTCAAAAATAAATAGATAAAAACAAAAAATAATAAATGAAATTCTGGGCCAGACAATAGTACTCTGAGGTGGAAAAAAAATCCAAATAGTGGTTACCTCTGGTAATGAGATGTGAGAATAGCTAATGGCTGAAATAAGGAAATATTCTGGGGTGAAGGCAGTGTTTTGTATCTTGACAGAAGTTTAGGTTATAAGGGTGTATGATTTTGTCAAAACTCAGCAAGTATATAGTTAAGATTTTTGCACTTTATGATGTACAGATTTTACATCAAAAGAAAAAAATGTAAACAAATACTGAAGTGTAGTTAAAGCTATGCATACTGAGTCTTTAGGAAGAAGTGTTCTCATGTTGGCAATTTACTGTAAAATGCACCAAAAATGAAATGGTTTGATGAATAGATAGAAGGATGGAAAAGTTAAAGCACATATAGCATAAGATTGATGTTTTCTGGGTGGATATCGGGTGCTTACTTCAATTTACCTCAATGACTTCAACTTTCCTGTGTGTTTGAAAACTTATACTTTTGAGAAGCAAAGCTTGTGATTTCTCAGTACGGTAATGGAAGTACCTGAGTCTGCCACTGTTATGCTGACTTAACCATTCTGTGCCGAAGTTTCCCAAGATAAAATCAGAGGGCATTTCCTTGTAGGCAAGCAAGGAGTGTTAAAAAGTACCTATGTGTGACACTCTCAAGGATCTAGTATGAACTCACAATAAATGAGTCTTATGTTTTATTCCTTAGAGTCACTCAGTAAATTTTTACTTAAATAAAGGAATTATAGTTTGTAATAGAATAATTATAGATCTTTTCAGTCATTTCACTTCCTTTGTTTGCTCTTCTCCCATCCAAGGATAATAACATATAAACTTTTTCTACAGTTCAGATTTTATGCTCTTTATGGAATTAAAATGTGTCTGGGTAAAAAATAATAATAAGTAATAAGAAAGAAAGAAAAAGAAAAAAAAAAAGAAAATGCATCCCGTTATCAGAATCATGTAAATTCAGATAAATGAGGGATGAGAGAGACCAAGTTTTCTTAGTTCTCTGTCCTGGAGACATTGAAGTATAAATACACCACAGCAGCACCATCAAGTATGTCCTATGACAGAGGACACCTAGAAAGATTTGGATACCTAGAGTCAGAATTATGCAAAATTATGCTGGTCAGGAAAGCAAGGTTCTACACAAGTCCTCTTTCCTCTGGATAGCTGGTGTCACACTAGGAAGGTAATGAAAAGGAATATGGTTCCTCTCCCACACTTTCAGGGGAGAAACAGTCACTCTGATTAACAGCCATCTCTTCCAGTCATCAGGTTAAGATTCTGACCTTCTCCTCCTCCCACAGTAAGGTCAGTGCAGCCATACCTGGCCCTGGTACAAAAGGGCTAATGCAGGGTCCTCACTTGAAGATGTGAAAATCTGAAATATTGCCAAGAAAGCATTTATTTAACACAAATTAGTGTCCAGTCCTTTAAGTATATCCATTATTTAACCATCATGCTCTTGGAAATTTTTCCTTTGTAGAGATCTTTTGGAAGGAAACACTCATTTGCAAGCTGTCGATCAGTTCATCAAAATGTATATAAAATACCATGGCAGCAGGAACTTCTGTCCTGTGTATTTGCCAAGGGGAGAGGCCCAAAGCTTTCTAGGGCTCTAAGAGTTTCATTCAAGGATGGGCAACTTAACCAGTGAAGGAGAAGAAATGTATCACTCAACAAAAAGCTAAATATTTCCCCTAAATGCTATTGCTCCTGGAAATGATATTGCCTTAAAGCATCAGTTGTACTGATCAAAAAGCTTTACAGGTGCTTGTTGAATCCATCCATCTGTCTCAATTTCACTTTAGGCTTCTTAGAGGAACAATATTACTTTTAATCATAACAGAAAAGAACACAACAGTGATATCTTCTTCTCTTTGCAAAGGCTGCAAATGCCATTTGTGTACATGTCTTTGGGACAAAGCAGTCATTTTTAGTTTAAAAATGGGGCCGTCATCTTTACCTAATACATACTCTCTGAACGAAGGTTGACTGGTGACTGGATACAGAGTGAGTCACCTGAGACACAAAGTCTTTTCACATCTCAGGGATATACGAGAAGATGGCCCCATGAAATTCCTGGCATAAATAATACTCTACTCTTTTTCAAATATTTTGTCAAAATGTATTGATTTGCTTCATGATAATTAATCTCATTTTAATTTCTTCTCTTAACCATGGTGATGTCCACAAACTCTCATAGCTGCCTGGCCATTTAGTTATTCATTATGCAAATAGTTACTGAGTATGTAAGTACTACACCAAGAAAATGGGGATTTAAAAATGCTTAAGACATCACCCCTATCCCCAAGGAGCTCATATTCTAATTGGGGATATGACACATAAACAGTAAACTATGATGAAATATGAGATTTATAAACTTCATGTGCCATTTTATACTTTTCCAAATGATACTAGGTGGTCAAGGAAACAATTTTTTAGTCCCGTTTCAAAAATTTATAACACTGAGGCCCAGGGGTATGACTTCCCCAGAGTCACACAGCTAGTTAGCAGCCAACACTGGAAGTAGAACTCAGGCCTTTTCTTTGCTAACCAAGGCCTTTTTTCTGTCAAAGCCCAGTGTCTATATTTAGTGATTATGCTTATTGCCTTAGTTAACTCTGAATATCTATTTTGTGCTTAAAAAAGAACCCAAATCATTTTTGCTTCAAGAAAAAAAGCTGACTTTCCTAATTGCAAGCTCAACCAAGTACTAGAGTATGTATGCCTTGCGCATAGATCATTACCAATTAAAGTGTGTAGAAGCAGCTGATGTAGCTAATCTTGTGGGAAGTAATGTGCGAAATTGAAGTTACACTCCTCCGGGCGCTCTAGAAAAGTAGCCATTTTGTTTTGAAAGAGTAGAACCCACAAGGGCCTTGAGGGTAGTTCCTCCTGGATGAAGTTCCTCATTTACTCAACATGCTTATGAGTATATCCCCAGGGTAAAACCCGTCTGTGTCCGACTGGCAAGGTGAATCCTGCAGACCAAACCCAGCCCACCTCAACTTTTGTGAAGAAAGCTTTATCGTAAACAGTCCTGCCCATTTGTTTACAAATTGTCTGTAGCTGCTTTCATGCTTAAATAGCAACGTTGAGTAGTTGTGACAGAAGTCATATGGCCCACAGAAGCCTAAAATATTTACTGTCTGGCCCAGTACAGAAAAATTTGGTAAAGCCCTGCTCCAGAATAAAATGTTTTTCTCAACTTGCATACTTATAGTGATAAAAATGTAAACCTGTGCTTACTTTCTGGAAAGCAATCTAACCATCTTTATAAGAGTAAAAACAGATGTGCTTTTTAATATAATAACTCCTCTCCTGTATGACATAGCCCTGGTTGACCATTGGTAGGGTAGATGAAATTACTTCTGAGGACTTACTACATACCAAGAATGATATTAAGCACTGAGGCATAATCTCATTTAGCTTCCCAACTGAGTAACATATATGTACCAAGGAGAGAACTGTTTTGAAGAAGTTGATTTTCTGAGGTAACACCGTTAGTAAATTACAGAGTATTTTGGTACTTTAATTCTAAGGCCAAATGATCTTAAATAGCATGCAGCACTATGGACAAAAAAAGGAGAGGTGTAATGATTATCTACTGCTGTGTAACAAACAGCCCTGTATTTCATGGCATAAACAACCATTTTATTGTGCCAACGGTTTTATGGTTTGGGAATTTGGGCAGCACATAGTGGGAATAGTTCATCTCGGTTCCATAATGAGTTCAGCCAGGTTTCTCAAATGGCTTGAGATATGTGGGAAAGCTTCATTGGTACCATATATCTGGAGTCCCAGTTCTGGCTGTTGGCTTGATTACTTGGTTTTACTCCAGTCGCTTCTGTTGCACCTAACATTTTCAAGATGGTGTTACCCACATGTCTAATGTCTGAGCTGGGATTGCTAGAACAGCTGGGGGTGGCTGATGATCTCCCTCTCTTCACAGAGCCTCTCTGCATGGCTGGTTTGGGCTATCAGAGCAATTACAGGCTATTCATATGTGGCTTCTCAGTTCCCCCAAAGGGAACCTTTCAAAAGATAGGAAGTGGAATCTCTCGGTTTCTTCGCTTTTGCCCACAAACTGGTGCAGTGTCATTTATGCTTTATTCCACTGATCAAAGCAGTCACAGAGCCCACCAAGACTCAGGGAGCAGACTGGTAGAGCCAAAGAATTAGAGGTCATCTTTAATCTGTCATGGGGTTTTTCAGAGAAAATATGCTTTAGAAACATTGATTACATTATTACCTCTGGTTGACTCACAGCATACATTTGTCCATAAAAGACTGTGAGAATTCCCAGAATGAAAAAGCTCATTCCCAAATATATTTGAATGTAGGACCTTATTTTTGCATTATAATTCTTAATATCCTATGACATTCACTTTATTAAATATTTTTGTGAAGAAATACTCTGACATGGGATAGTGTCTTATGCACAGAGACCTTTGCACTGTTGTGATATGTTAATGTTGCACACAACTCTGTGTTCAATATCTAGTATTAAGGAAACAGGTAAATGATGATCCTATACTAAGATATTATATCGGCCTTAAAATTACCTCTACAGAGAATTTTCCTATCTAAAATTATGTTTACATGGTGAGATGCTTACGCTGTGTTTTGTTTTGGTTTTTGCTTTGTTTTGTCTTAACTCTTTAAGATAATTGTAAGTTCACAGGCAGTTGTAAGAAATAGTATAAGAAAGATGCTCTGTATCTTTCATTCATTTTTCCCAGTGGCAATATTGTGGTCAACTATGGTAGAGTATCATGACCAAGAGTTGATGTTGATACAATCCACTGATCTCATTTGGATTTTACCAGTTTTAGAGGCGCGTGCGTGTGTGTGTGTGTGTGTGTGTGTTCAGTTCTATGCAATTTTAGAGCATGTGTACATTTGTGTTAGCACTGCCACAGTCAAGGCTTAGAATAGTTCTGACACAAGCATCTCTCCCTGCTATCCCACTGCAGCCACAGGCACCCCCTTGCCCTTCCTCTCCTGGCAACCACTGATATGTCTTCCCTCTCTGATATTCTATCATTTGAAGAATGTTCTATAAGTATATATGATGTATAACCTTTAAGATAGGCTTTTCTCTCTCTGTGTAATTAACTTGAGATTCACTTGCGTGTTTGAACAGAATTAGTTCTTCCTTTTTATTGCTGAGTAGTATTCTGTGACATGGATGTATCCCAGTTTGTTTAACCACTCAGCCTTTGAGGAACATTTAGGTTGTGTTCCACTTTTGGCTGTTACTGGGAAAGCTACTGTGAACATTTGTGCACAGGTTTCTGTATGAATGCAAGTTGTCATTTTTGTAGGACAACTGCCCCAGGATGAAGTTGCTGGGTTGTATGATTGCAATTAAAAAAAAAATTTTTAATGTTTATTCATTTTTGAGAGACAGAGAGAACAGAGCGTGGGGCGGGGGGAGGGGCAGAGAGAGGAGGAGACACAGAATCCGAAGTAGGCTCCAGGCTCTGAGCTGTCAGCACAGAGCCCGATGCAGGGCTCGGACTCACGAACAGTGAGATCATGACCTGGGCCAAAGTCGGACGCTTAACTGACTGAGCCATCCAGCTGCCCCCGTATGATTGTAATTTTTAAATGCAAAACCCCGGGCAGCACTGGATGTGAAAATTATGTAAACATTGATGCTAAAATACTAGAAACAAATATATCTAAAATATTAACGGTGGTGACGGCTTGCTGATAGATGTACAAGTAACTTAAAAACCTTTTTATACTTTTCTAATTTCCAAGTTTTTCCTAGTAAGTGTGAATTACTTTTAGACTTAGAAAGTTTCTTTTTTAAAAAAAGCAAAAAAGAAATGCAGGTGAGGATAGAAGGAAAAATACTGAAATACTTAAAGTAACTATTTCGGAATAATGAGACTATAATTTTAATCTTCCCTTAAATGTTTAGAGTTTTCCAAAATTTGTTTAATGAACAATTTATTACTCTTACCTAAATTGAGGATAATGTTATCTGTTTTAAATGTTGAAATTATTCCTGTAGATTGTATTCAGATTTTAATCTCTGTTTTTCTATAGATCCATCAGTTGATAGCAGTTTTCAGAATCTGATTCTTTGAAAAATGCTTTATTTTTTAATTGTTTACTTATTTATCATGAGAGAGAGAGAGAGAGAGAGAGAGAGAGAGAGAGAGAGACCAAACATGCATGTGCTTACAAGTAGGAGAGGGGCAGAGAGAGAGGGAGAGAGAGAATCACAAGCAGGTTCTGTACTGTCAGTGCAGAGCCGGACGCAGGGCTCAATCTCACGAACCATGGGATCATGACTTGAACTGAAATCAAGAGCCAGATGCTTAATCCCCCAGGGGCCTTGCTTATTTTATTTTTATACAAAATCTGTTACTACCTCTTTCGTTTCAGTAGGCATCTCATGGTACCCATTACTCTTCTCCTAAATTCTCTGCATCAAGCCAGAAATAAACTCTAGACCTGTTGGAAATTAATTACAGTGGTTTGGGCCAAGCTTCTGCTTTTAACATCAAGAAGTTAGAATCTTTCCAAAAATGGTAGTGGCAGATAATGTTTTCGCACATCCTGAGGTCCTGAGTGTAATGGAGTCATGAAACCTAAAGAAAAAACAAACAGTCAACAAGGTCCTTTTGAGTCTTTCTGTGTTATTTCCTTCTCTCACTTCCCACCTGCTTCTCTTTTGTTACCACATAAACAGGTCAACCTCTTTACTTAGGGTGCTGTGCCCAAGCTTTTAATGACCAATAATAATTTGATAGTTACCTTAAAATAAAACTTCATAAAAGTTTGATGTTCCCATAGCTGACCTTCTATAGTTTGTTTTTTATGATACAAATAGAATATCTTACCTACTGGTGACGTTAGAATCCAACACACCCCCGTGTTGCATCTTCAACAATATGCCTTCTCCTACCTTCTAGCCTCGTGAAGCAGATAGATTTCGTTCGAGATCATTTAAATATAGAGTATACTGAACACAGGCTATTTTCTCTTCAGAAAAAAGAAAAGAAATTGAGCTCTTGAGAACTCAGACTTCGGAGGAATTTGCAGGTATTGATGTATTAATCCTCATCAGAGGACCCTAAGTCCGTCTCTGCTTTGTAGTCAATGGGGGAGATGAGCAGGGTGCTGAAGAGTGAAGGAGGGTTAAGTGGCTTCGACAGGGGCGTAAGAAAATCAACGATTCTGAACGTGTAATTTCCAATTCCTGTGTTTGTGCTCAGATAGTCTGGTCTTTGAGGGAAAGTGAAAAAAGAAGGAGCCTCTATATTGTACCAGTGACATCTGTATGGAAGAAGCAACACTGATACTGGCTTGGTTTGTCTTCTCATCAGGCCACTAACTCCTGTGTGGAGATAACTATTATTGCCACTGAATTTTCACTGGGCCCCCAAATATAGCAAAGCTCAGAAGGGAAGGTAAATTACCTCATCAAGGCAGATGCTACTAAATCAGTTTGCCAGTTCTGTCAGTGGCGATTCAAAATTCTTTCCAAAATGGGCAATAGTTCTTCTATCACATGACTCCAGGGCCCACTTTGTAATTCCAGGGGCCAAAAGTTAAGAGTTCGGCCTCATTAAGACATGAATTATTTTTTTCCCTGGTGCTTTCACCAAGAAGTATTTCAAGTAAGGGGAGCAAACAGCTAATGCTTGTGGAAAACTTTTAGTTGGCACAGGCTAATGCTAATCAAACTGATGAGTAACTGGATTCCCCGATTCCAAATCCCATTTCAAATATGCTTTCCCAAGGAAGATCGTCCTGATTGAAGCATTATGAAATGTCAGGAATATCTAATCAAGGGTTCACCCAGCCTTTTCTTCCTCCTTCCCTCTAATAAACAGTTAGTAAGCACCCTGTCGGCCTGTGTCACTCACAACACGAGGCATTGCCGTCAAGAGAATGAATCAATGCATTATCCAAAGGGAGAATCGGACTTCACATTTGTTGTTTCTGCGGCCTTTGCATACAATTTTCTTCCTGTTACCAGATTGGATATTCATCCGAGACTGATCCTTTCCTCATTTTTAGACTGAACTTTTACTCCACACCTAGCCCTGGGATGGAGCCTGTGACTTAGACCTCAGGTGATAGGGAGCCCCATTGCTTTGGGCAGTGACTGATCCAGTAAGAAGCAGAAGCCCCAAATAATGCTGGCGCAAAGCAATGAAATTACCATGAGAATGATGAGAAAGAGCTTCTTCCTCTTACCATTAGAGGTAAACAGGAGACAATGGCTGGAGCTGTGGCAGCTGCCTTTGAGTAATGGGACTGAAGATATAGTAAATATTAAGAATGAGGTCAACAAACAGAGAAAAACCCTATCCTGACATCATATGTTGGCATCATATGAACTTTGAATCAAGCCATTTCTGAAGGGCAACTATCCCCAAACTGTTCAGTTTTGTGAACTGGTAATTTTTTTCTGAAACCTTTTAGAATTGGGAATTTTATCATTTAAGCAATCTTGCCTAATATACATAACAGCAAAGAACCATATGGCAAGTGCCATAGCAAATATGTGTGCTAAATAAAGTAGAAGTCCAGGGGATAGAGGGATTACTCCCCAGAGTACAGGGGGAAAATGTACAGTATACTAAGGAGAGAAGGTGACACTAGTCATTTGAGCACTCACCACCCCTGAATTAATCTGAACTTTGTAATGATGTTGATTGTGAGCGAACCATTTCTACCTTTTTAGGATCTGGCCACAAAGCCGAAACATAAGGAAAGACAAATTAGGATTTATATCAGAGGACTGATGCACAAAAATCTATCAATCTCAAAATTGACTTTGAGTATCTGCTATGTTTTTTGTTTGTTTGTTTGTTTGTTTTTACTGTTTTAGAGCTAATGTATTTATACAAGATAAGACAGATCTTTATAAAGGCTTTTTCCCATCTACAGCCCATCTCCCTTATTCCAAAATTTCTTCGGGGAAACATTTCCTCCTCTTACTTGGTTCAGGTGGTTGGATGGGGCTGAGCACCCACTTGGAGGTCCAGCGTGGGCACATGACTGAAGCTTATTCACTGCAAAGCTACCTACCCTGCGACATACAGGGTAGGTGTGGCTGGAGAAGGGCCGTCTATTTTCCTCTGGATTTGTTGCTGTGAGGATGTGAGCACCAGTGACCTGTCCACCTGGAAACATCAGAGAGGGAAGTAGATCCTAGAGATACATAGACTGGACCCTAAGGGAATCTTTTGAGCTCCTGGATCCAGCTGTCCCTGTCCTAATCCAGGACTCTGGGTTACATGAGCAATTAAATGTCTTTTTAAAAAATGTTTATTTTTGACAGAGAGAGAGAGAGAGAGAGAGAGAATGTGAGTGGGGAAGAGCAGAGAGAGGGGGAGACACGGAATCTGAAGCAGGCTCCAGGCTCTGAGCCATCAGCACAGAGCCTGAAGTGGGGCTCGAACTCACGAACTGTGAGATCATGACCTGAGCCAAAGTCAGATGCTTACCCGACTGAGCCACCCAGGCACCCCTGAGCTATTAAATATCTTTATAGGATTTGGAATCTTGGTTTTTTTGAGTACCATTTTCAAAGATTAGTATTTTTGGAATGCCTGCTATATTTATGGTACTAAAGTCAGACTGCAGGAAGTCTATTAATTGGGAAGATAACTCTCACAAGCATGAAAAAATTAGCGAATATGATAATTGTTTCAGAGAAGGGAAACATCATTGTGAGCCAAAGGCTTTGGGAAGGAGGTGGGAAATTAACTGAAATATGAATTTATTTACCCATGTTTCATTTTTTTAAGTAAACTCCATGCCCAATGTGAGGCTTGAACACAAGACCCCAAGATTAAGTGTCCTACGCTCTACCAATGGAGCCCGTCAGGTGCCCCATACTTCATTTTTTTTTTCTTTTCTGAAATACCTCAGCAGAACATACTGGGATCTTTTATTTAGAGCAACACTGACACATGTCTGCTCAAATAAATTAAAGTTCCAGTTCTCAAGCTACTCACTTGGCAGGAAAAACAACTTTATTCTTCATTTTAAACATAAGGAGCAAAAGAACACAAGAGAAAGAGAGGGTAGAAAAGATATTTTTTTCATTTATTAAAATGTAATAGCTGTTGTAATTGGATAGTGGTCATAGTAGCCATGATAGTTGGAGAAGGAGAAGGAATTGTAACAGTGGTGATAATACTAGTAGCAGGGATGTGGTGTTGGTAGTAGAGATCATATTGGTTGGTGGGTTCCCATTACTTGCTTAGCTCTTTGTCTTACGTGGCTTACATAAGCCTCACAATAGCCCTAGGAAGTTGCTGTCATCCACACGTTCATTCTGGATCTGAGGCCCAAGACGGACAGATGAGATGCGGTGGTCAAGATCACAGACCCCAAGTTTAAATCTGTGCCTACCTAATCTCAGACCCTTCCACACTGTCCTGCCCCATTTCTGATTGTAAAGAGTAAATATCCAATATGTGTATAAAAAACTATAAAGGTGCATGGAAGATTCCAGAACTCAACTGGAAATCACCTGAGATGGCTTCTGAATGCACATCTGGGCCCTGGTGACACCAGGAGAAGGCCCTGAAGAGGAGGGCATGCTGGTGGCAAGCAGGCCAGTCTCCTTGGAAAATGGGTTCACAGACGGGAACCCTCTTGCACTGTTGGTGGGAATGCAAACTGGTGCAGCCGCTCTGGAAAACAGCGTGGAGTTTCCTCAAAAAATTAAAAACAGAGCTACCCTATGACCCAGCAATAGCACTGCTAGAAATTTACCCAAGGGATACAGGAGTGCTGATGCATAGGGGCACTTGTACCCCAATGTTTCTAGCAGCACTTTCAACAATAGCCAAATTATGGAAAGAGCCTAAATGTGCATCCACTGACGAATGGATAAAGGAGATGTGGTTTATATATACAATGGAATACTACTTGGCAATGAGAAAGAATGAAATCCTGCCATTTGCAGCAATGTGGATAGAACTGGACGGTATTATGCTAAGTGAAATAAGTCAGTCAGAAAAGGACAGATATCATATGTTTTCACTCATATATGGATCTTGAGAAACTTAACAAGGACCATGGGGGAAGGGAAGGGGAAAAATTAGTTACAAACAGAGAGGGAGGGAGGCAAACCACAAGAGACTCTTAAATACAGAGAACAACTCGAGGGTGGATGTGGGGGTGGGGGAGAGGGGAAAGTGGCTGATGGGCATTGAGGAGGGCACCTGTTGGGATGAGCGCCGGATGTTGTATGTAAGCCAGTTTGACAATAAATTATATTAAAAAAAAAAGGAAAATGAGTTCTCAGTCTTAATTCCTTCTTAATATATACATTTAATACTTCATGAGAATTGTTTATGCACAGGAAGTTTGGGCACAAGTGCCAGGCAAATGGTTCATCACCATTTTTAAATTTGAATGCTTTCTGGAGTGCAGTTTATGTGTTTTCCTTGAGAAATACACATTGAACAGGGAAATGATGTTTTGCAGACATCTCTTACCCAGTGAGGCTGAGAAAATATAATTGAATTTCATCTTTTTTACTTTATTTGAGATCCCCTGCTTAATGAGCATTTCCAACTTCACTGTGATTTTTAGGTTCTGATTCTAGTTCTAGTACATGACAAGTAAGATCAGAGAGAATGTATTAAATTGGATTTGTAATTGCTCAACCATCTCAGTGGCTGTCTCTTGCAATTAGTTTTAATACTGTCAGTAATGAGGTTTGGGTCTGGGAATCTGTTTTACACTCTTGATTCTCTAGACTGGTGATGGTGGGGTCTTTCCTGTTGGCTGCCATGCCCTCCCTGCTCCCTGTGTATTCATACCATCTCCATGATGTGGAAAAGTTGGCCAGTGAGACGCCCTATTTCTAAGCCAAGGTGTTTAGGGGAACTCAGTAGGAGAGAACATTTCAGGAGATGAAAACAATGTTGTCGAGACCCGAATGTGCTTGGCTCTGTGGATCCCCAATATATTGGCTGCATGTGACCTTGAGCAACATACCTAGACTCGCTCAGCCTCAATTTCCACTTCTGCGGAATGGGGTAGAATAGTACCTATCTCTTAGGGCTGTGAGGAGGATTAAATGAAATCATGGTGGCCACACAGTCAGCAATTGGTAGAGATAAGTTGCTACCATCATCGGCATTATTTTTACTTCAGGAACGTGGAGATGTGAGTTTTTCAGGTCATCACTTAGGACAAAGATGCTGCCTTTTGCTTCTGCTGAGGTACCTGAAGGCCAGAGCCAACTGATGAGTCAGGCACTGAACCCAGCAACAAAAACCCAGAAGGGCAGAGAAATCTCATTCCCACAGTAACTGAGGGAATGAAAACATGACTATAGGGGCAGATGCCCACTGTTGTGTGAATCATTCCACGGGGCGGTGGAAACAACAACCAGGAAGATTATCCTCTTTTCCATAGCCTGCAAATTGGTGTGTCCATGCCAGTGTTTCCTGTGATGGTTTTGAACTTCCAGAAGGCACATTTTCCTTTTTTCTGAAAGCAGACCAAGTATACATCATATATATAATGAATGCGTAAATAAATAGTCCTTTGGGTACAGTGCCCAGCAAACAAGTGCTCAACCAATAAGACTATTGCCGATGAATTGGAACAGAAAAAAACATCTTAAGTTAATTAGGAAGGTGCTATGGACTGAATGATGTCTCCCCAAAATTAAGTATTAAAGCCCTAACCCCCCAGTGTGATATATTTAGAAATGTGGCCTTTGGGAAGTAATTAGATTGGGATGAGGCCATGACAGTGAAGCCCTCATGACCGGATTAGTGCCCCAGTAAGAAGGAATCCCAGAGGGCGTGCTCTGCCCTCCCCCCCACCTTGTGAAGAAGCAGGGAAAAGGCAGCCATCTGCAAGCCTTGAAGACGGCTCTCACCATCACCCATCAGTGCTGGCACTTTGATCTTGGGCTTCTAGCCTCCAGAACTATGAAGAATAATTTTCTGTTGCTTAAGCCACTCAGTCTATCATGTTTTGTCATGGCCCCCTAAGCTAAAACAGGTGGGTTCTCTGCAGTCACTGATAATAGGTATAATCCCTAGATGGTCTGAAGAGAGGAGACCTGGAGAAGGAGGCAGTGTGTGAGCTGGAGAGGTGGTGGTTCCTGACCTCGCCCTGCAACAGCCCAGGCCTAGGATAGGGGTAGAGGCCCTGGATTTTAAGCACATTGTCTAGTTTCTTTTGATGTGTGGCCATGTGTGAGTTACTGGTCAGGTGGAAAGCACCATCTGACTTTAGGGTGGAACGGACTCAGAGGGCAGACTCTGCCAGTTGTGTGGCCTGAGTTGTGTCATCCACGTTTCCAGGAGACTTTTGTTTCCTCATCTTGTAGGAGAGGGATACTAGTAATGTTAACGTTGGTTGGGGCCCATGCCTTCTAGGTGGAAACGTTGACTGCATTATCTCATTTAATTCTCACAGCAACTTTTATTTTTATAGTGAGGAAAATTGGGAGAGAGAGAGAGAAACTATATGCCTTGTTGAAAAACCCACAGCTGGTAAATGCCGAGTTAGACACAAAAGACAGGCTGATCCGATACTGGAGCTGCGGTTTCTCTGAGGGTTTGTTATGTTAATTTTCGAGGGCTGAGACTGGTTGCTGACATAAAGTAGTTGTTCACTAAATTACAGCGGTTATTTTTATCTTGGTTGAATTAGTATCAATTGTCTCCATTATTGTTATTTTAGACAGACCTGGGATTCAAGTTTGGGTTTCCTTATGGGCTGCCATGGATTGGTTATACGGCTCCCATCAAGATCAGCGTGTTTTCTAGGAAAACAGGTGCTTCTGCTCTTTCCCAGATTGAAACAAACTCTTGCAATAGGTCATAGAGCGGTCAATTAAGGCTTGTAGTTCTGGAATCAGAAGACTACCAGTTACCGGTGAGTTCCTTGGGCCTGTTTCCTCATCTACAAAAGGTTTCCGTGATGGTTACTCTTTGATGTCAACTTGGCTGGGCTAAGGGGATGCCCAGATCACTGGTAAGCATTATTTCTGCTCACGTCTGTGAAGGTGGCTTTGAAAGAGAGTAGCATTTGCATCCCTAGGCCGAGTAAAGAGCACCCTCCCCAATGCAGGTAGGCGTCATCCAGTCCACTGAGGGCCTGAATAGAGTGAACAGGTGAAGAAAGGGCAAATTCAATCTCTGCTTGGGGAGCCGAGACATCCCTCTTCTCCTGCCTAGGACCCTGACACTCTTGCTTTTTGGACCTTCTTACTCAGACTGAGACCGATATCGGCCCTTCAGTTGTCAGTCCTTTGGATTGAGTTACACCACCAGCTTTTGGGGCCCTGTCTTGTAAACGGCAGATGATGGGACCTCTCAGCTTCATCACCATGTGAGCCAATTCCTATAACAAATCTCAGTCTTTTTCTCTTTCTCCTTCTCCCTCTCTCTCTCTTCTCATATTGGTTCTGTTTCTCTGGAAACATAAAACTTAATAATGATTCTGCTCTAGGAAGATGGTTGAAGGAATTAAATAAGAAAATTAAATAAGACAATTCCTGTAAAACATCCAGAATGGTGCCTGATCTATTAAGTACTCAGTATGTAGTAAAGTTCTTGGACCTCTTTGGCTGGCCCTTTTACACAGATGAGAAAAACTTAGGCTTAAAGCTATCCAAGCTTGCCTTTGATTTCTAGAATAGCAGAAAATCTGAAGCACTATGTGTATGACCTTATATTATGTAGCACATTTCCCTGAGTTGAGGCAGGATGGTGTCCAGGGAGGGCCAAAGCAGGCACCCTGTTCTCTTGCCAAGAGGGCTCTTTCCACCTCAAAAGTCTAATTAGGGCCTGTAGCTTCCCCAGCCAATCTACACTCCCTGTTGGGCTACGATTGAACCACATTCCCATTGTATTTGGGAATAATTGACTCCAAACACTACATGAAAGTCTCCTGTATGTAGGTATGTACAGGTATATACAGGTATACAGGTACCTCTCAAGTGAACAGAAATGTGCACCAAAGGTTAAAGCTGGAGGAGTCTATGAATTGAACCAGGCAAGTAAGAGCTCAGAACCCATAGAGTATGAAGCCTGAGCTGCCATCATCTGGAGGGCTAGGCTTTGTGTCTTTAGCTTTTGTAACTCAAAACGTAAGTCTCTGTGTTCATCATTCATTAATCACAGCCACTGTTTATTGGGAATTTGCTGTGTGGAGACACGAGGCTAAGAGTGATGTATATACATCACTCTTTCTTCTAATCACTCTATGAGTAAGTACTGTTCTCTCCCATGGGGAGACCAGGAAACAGAGGCCTCGTGACTAAGTAATCTATGCTAGGTGGCACCTCAAAGGTATAGCAGAGCCAGAAATTGAGCCCAGGAGCCGTTGGGCCCATACTTACAAAACGTGAATTAGGGTTTTCTCAGAAAGTTTTCAAATTTAAGATTTTTAAAGTTTACTTTATTCTCACGTGGTATTTCTTAATACAAAGACCCTTTTCTCCCCTCTCTGGCAACATGCCTTGTGCTTATTGTGAAAGCTAATGAGTTGACTGGAGTCACCTGACAAAAATTTGCTGTATAGACAAGCCTTGCCCACACACAGCTCTTGCTGCCGGAGAGGGCTGCGCACGGTGCCAATATCTAAGAAGATATCATTTCTCTATGTGGACACACTAATGGGAGCGCTGAGCAATCACCTGGAAAATGCAATCGATGCCAGCAGGCAATAAGAATAATTTAAACCAATAAACTCTTTCCCCTCAATTGCATGGTTTGGTGTAGGGTTTTCTTTTTCTTTTTGTTTTGTTTTCCAACGGCTGAGCTTTCCAAATAATTGTTCCATCTGTCCACTTCACTTTGCCTGAGTAATCACAGCCGGAGGGGAGTTAGAAGTCAAACGTCAGACATGCACGGAAAAGTAATGCGTGGGAGGCTGTGGGAAGAGAGATCATTGTCTGTCCTCCTTCCCTGCAGCTGGGCCAGGGATCTGGCAGTAAATTACAAGCCCTGCTCGCCCCAGGGAGGAAGCTACAGTTTAGGAATGGGGGTTGGGGAGTGATTTGGGAGACCCCATTGTAGGGAGTGTCAGTACCAGGATCACGAATGCTTAGGGATTAAGGAGGCAGGTCGTAGCCCAGCCAACCCACGAGATAAAGAGCATGGGGACAGGAAATAAAAACCAGAGCACTCGTAACAGCTTTTTGCTGTGCCATTTACTCTGTACTGTCCTTGGCTGGACACTGTTATGGGCTTTATTATTTTTATCTTCCCAATAGCTGGGTTTCATAGATAAAGAAACTGAGGCCTAGCGAGGTCAGGTAACTTACCCAAGACCACACAGCTGTAAATAGCAGAGCCAGGATTTGAACTAAACCTGTCTTCCTCCAGAGCTCTTCCTGTTAGTCGCTGCTCCTGGCCACTGTTAAACCAGAGTGCTCACCAGAGGTGAAAGCAGACTCTTGAAGAGGGCGGAGGTGAGCCCAGGTTATAGAAGCCTCATTACTATTCATTCTGTGTCATTTTACATGCTTTAGAAGTAAAAATGAATTAGATCCTCAGTTTACAGAGGCACAGAGAGGTTAAGCAACTTACTGTACCACAAAGCCAGTAAATAGTTTAGTGGAGGATTTGAACTTGGTTCTCTCGAACCTGGTGAAAGACTGTGCTGTGCAATGTTGGACAGTCTCCTTTCTTTCATACTGTTAACTTCCAGATAAGGCAAATTCATGAATTCACTCCGTCTCTTATAAGCTATGTTCCAAATAAATAAATATAGGTTTGTAAAAATGCTAAACGAAACAAGGTTAAACAGATTTCTAAAACGTAAGATTTCTTTCAGCTTCTAAACCACTAATGATGCCCATTGTAAATATCCAAGGCAGGGACATGGTAAGAAGGATGCCCCCAAGTTATCTGACTATAGAACAGTTTTTCTCAGATAAAGGTCACCCAATATATCTAGCACGGATAAGATTTTAACTCTATTACCCTTGCCCTTGTGTAATGGGATGGAGGGTTTTAAAAATACTGGCACTGAAACTGTTGACCTCTGAATATCTGGACTTTATGTCCCCCTAACGGCCACCCCAGGGAACTGGTGAGTCTGTCTTCGTTGCTCTTCTGCTACCCCAGGACACCCCCTGCCCCCCACCAAGCTCAGTCCTAGTTGCCCTTAGTGAATTATCTCTTTCTAGGTCCATTGATTCACATAGAGATCATTCTAGTTTGATAACATATGACTAGGAAATAATGGCTTTGTTTATTTTTTTTAAGTTTATTTATTTTGAGAGAGAGAGAGAGAATGCATGCATGAGGATTGGGGAGGGGCAGAGAGAGAGGGAAAGAGAGAATCCCAAGCAGGCTCCATGCTGTCAGAATGGAGCCCAATGTGGGGCTCAATCTCTCAAACCATGAGATCGTGACCTCAGCAGAAATCAAGAGTTGGATGCTTAACATACTGAGCCACCCAGGCACTCCTAATGGCTTCATTTCTTAACCCATCTTATTAAAGTGTTTTTGAAAAGGGAAAGTCAGTACAAAGAAATGCCTCTTAATGGTGGCATTCTACACATGAAGATCAACTTTTCTTGGAGAATGTGTTGCAGGACCCTTCCGGAACTAAAATACAGGCCACAGCCTGTCCTGACTGAAGGGAAAGCTAGCATGTGGATGAGTGTTCCAGGGTGTAATGTCAGAGGCACAAAAATGTATGGCTGAAATGTTCTGGTGGGTTGGGTGAGACTATGGAGGAACCCCACAATGAATTTTCAAGTTGATGTGTTAGAAAACTTGAGTTAGGCAGCCATGGTGCCATTTAAAATCAAGGAAAGAATTCTGTGGTATTTTATTTTGGAAATAGATCTTTTTGTATTCTCCTAAATTCTGTAATAGTACAAAAAAATCAGCATCTGATAACCTTAAAATGAAGTGAAGGTACGATTTGAACCAATGGGAAAGAGAAAGTACCACTATGATCATATCTGCATGGGTCCTTCCACTGGTGCAGTTCTTTGGTTCTCTGACTAGAAGTTTCCATTGGCCCAGAACCTACCCCGTGGAGGTGTTGGGAGGACTCACTGCCTCACACTTTCATCCATTCACCTATTCGTTAGTTACCAAGTGCAGGCTACTAGTCTGGCACCGTGCTTGGTGCTAGGAACACAGTGGAGATAAAAAAAACAACAACAAAAAAACCTATCACTGCTCTCAACAGACCACAATATAACAGGAAAGATGGCTGTCAATAAAATTCATGCATCCTATTAAATCATATAGCTTTATCATGGAGCTAGGAGTCATAGCAGTGGCAGGTGATGGTGTCTAATGCCTATTTTAATACCTGGTAGGCATGAAAGCCTAACCTATACAAAACGCCTCCCATTCTCCTCCTCCCATTCTCAGTTAGTGATAACTCCATTTTTCCAGTCACTTGGGCCAAAGATATCTTAGTGTCCCTCTTTGTCACTATCTTTCTTACGTACTCAACATGCAACACTCCTCACAACCTTCACTGTTCCCATTCTGGTCTATTTCTCTGTGGATTATTGCTCTAGCCTCATAACTGGCTGTGTTTCTGTTTTCACTCTTGTTTTGTATACAGCCAAAGTGACTTTTTAGCTTAAAACTCTCCAGTGAGTTTCATTTATTCAGAGTTACATGGTAGAAGTCCTTTCAATGTCCTGAGTATTTCAGCCCCCTCTGCCCACCAGCATGGCCTCTCTGTCCTTGCTGCCTGCTGCTCCCTCTGTGGTCATACAGTGTGTCCTTAATGTTTCCCCAACATACCAGGCACTTACCAGTCTTAAGGATTTTGCATAGGCTGTTCCCTCTCCCTGGAATGACCTTTCCTAGCTGTCCATCTCACTTCTCTTGGTCTTTGCTCAAATGTCACTTTGTTTGAGGGGACTCACCTGACCTTATATAACTAGTTTGTATATGAACTATACAAACTAGTAGATTTTGTCCTCTTTAAGCAGTGTCTTTCTGTTTTGCAGAACTTATCCCAACCTAACTATCTATCCATCTATTTATTTATTTATTTATTTGCATAACTTTCCATCTCCTAGAATATCAGTTTCATGAGAAAAGCTACAGCCTTGAACATAGGTGGCCCTCAATAAATATTTGTTGAACACTTTATTAGGTGAATAAATGATGCAACAAATAGCATCACGTCAGCCCTAGAGCTTGGAGAAATGGCCCAATTCCAATGACATTCTGCTCACTTCATCTTTCCTGCCATTGTAATCGTCCTTCCTCTGATTTATGACTCACACATCTTCTTTGGCACCAGCATGTAGGAGACAGAAAGTAGAGTGTTCCCTGCACATTGACATCTCCCTTAGCAGCTCCTCTCCCTGTCTATGCCCCAGAATCTAGTTCAGTGGGGTTGTTTCAGCAGGTGAGCTATGTTGTTGTGGGGCTATCCCTGTGTCCTGTCGTTTCAGGAGACACTTTCCAGCAGCCTGGGCTCCAGTGAGAGAAAAGGTCTTTCCTTGCACAGGAGCAGTGTGACCTGGAAGAACAAGCATGAGAGGGGAAAAATTTAGGTCATCAAAAAGAGAATTGCAGGTGTTTCCTTTCTTATGCCCCTCTGCCACCTTTTGTCCTTGGCATGTGTCTAGTTTTAAGAAAAATCAGAATTTACTATTTTGCCATTACTAATGAATGCTTTATTTACCAAAGGAACACTGAAATGCCTTTTAACCAGCATGCTCTGTCACACATGTTGGACAGAATTTGGGTTGTAGGAATACCATCTGCTTTTCACACAACATAGGCATCTACTGGAGAAGACGTGAGGTGGGAAGCCTGAGTTCAGGCTTATCAGACCTGATTTCTGATTGTAGCTTTGCCACACTTGGCCATTTGACCTTGGCAAGCCTTTCACCTCTCCTTGCTTTAATTTCTTGACGTGTAATCACTTAACCCATGGGGCTATAGTAGAGACTATGTGAGCTGTGCTTCTGTTGGGCCAGTCACAAAGCAGAGCCCCACAGTAGTCACTGCAGACTAGAGAACATGTGTCATGTGTAAAGGGAATTCAGCGGTCATGTTTTTCCATTTCTGTATGCATGTTCCTGCTACATGTATATGCCTCAATGGGTATATACATCAGGTAGAATTGTCACTTTGGTACAAGAAGCCGATATTGGGCATGCTTACCTGCTGTGCTCTGGGCAGCTGCCAGGGGCTGCCCTAGGATCCTGGAACACATTCAACTGTCCTTCCCTTGCAGTATTTTCCATGCCTGCAAATTCCGAGTTTTCGCTTTCTGTTTCTGTTTGCTGTCAGAGCATTATTTTAGCTATTAGCTTAGCAGGTTCTAATTGCATCTGCTTTTTTCCATAGCAAGGAAAGAATGTCCTGAAAGCGGAGCGGTGGGGGGAGGGGTGAGGGGTGGTGGTGGACAAGGTTAGTAGGTAAGGCTGCCCAGATGTCCTTTCTTCCCATTTTGATGTGACGCTGTTTGATTTCCCTGTTAGCAAATGTGCTTGTTGCCTCCCATCTTCCCAACTTTTTGATCATTTTGTTCCTTCAGCAAGAAAAAAAAAACACCAAAATTTCATTTGCCATAGAGATTAATTGAATTTATGGCAACTGTCACAAAATAAAATAAAAACGTCACAAATAAGGATATAGAGAATCCTAGGATTTGGTTACCTGTGAAGTTTTGAAAAATTCCTCAAGGCATTTATTTGCAAATTGGACTCCATCTGCATGTTTCATAAGCATAATACAAATGTATTATTTATCAGGTGGTCTAGGCATGCCTTTTGAGATGAATGGTTGCAAATTCAACCTTCATTTAAAAATCTTCATTGTAAATCCATCCACCCCCTCCCCCAACTTGTAGGGAAACTGGGCTTTTCAATTCTGCTTTTCCTAATCTATTCAAAATACTCAGGGCTCTACTCGATGAGTGATCTTTCTTAGCATTGCAGCCATGTGGATTTGAAGAGAATGGTGTCCAGTATATAAAATTACAAAATAATTTTCAATGTCAAAACTGCCTACTCCCTTTGGGCAACACTCTATTTGCTCTTTCCATCACAGCAATACTAGCCCAAAGATGGTCTTGCAAGCCTTGAAGCAGAAGTATGATCTCATACCCAGGCGGTTTCATTTGTCAATGAGTCAAGGCTCAGGAGTCTCCTGCCTTGAAAATTTGTCTAACCTTTATGTACAGGGCTGAGAAGAAATCCAGTTTGAGCTGCTCCTGGTTGCTGTTGGTCTCAGACCCTCAGAGAAAACCACTCCTGCCAGATCCAAGGCAATTGATTGGTCAATAACTGGCACAGGAGAAAACAAGATTAAATGAGCAAGGATTGTTTGGCTCTTTGCCACTCGTGCTTTGTAATTCACCATCCAGTTTAAGGGAAGCAGTGCAGTAAATATGACAGCTCTTTTTTAATATGTTGCCCTCTTTTGGAAAATGTAATTATAGACAGAAAATGCTGGGAATGGAGGAGTATTTGCTAAAGCATCTATCAAGTCTTCTTTTTTGCAAGATATTTTTCTTCAGGATGCTAGAAGACACTTTCATCCTTGTAGGGCCACATGAGGTTCCCTGTGTTCTAGGGGGTGTGACACTGGTTCAATGACAAAATACTAGCCCTATATTCCGGCTCCCTTCTGCTTGCTTATCATATCATGTGTCTGAGCACTGGTTTAGATCCTGTGGGAACAACTTCCTCTATGGGAGTAAAGGGCCGCTTCTGCCTCTATTCTAATCCAATTAAATAATCACTTCCTAATCTTTTAATAGGCGCCAAGAGGTGTTTTAAGTTCTAAAGGTGAAAGCATAAATAAAGCACAGGTATTGCCCTTGAAGAATTCAGAGTCTATAAACAGAGGTGTAAATAAAGAATTGTAACACAGTGCTATCAGTGCTTTCATGGTTGACATTTTGGCTAATGGTTGAAAGTGGTGAGCTAGAAGATGAGTAAAATGGATTGTTCTGAACTGATTTACCTCTTAAAATCTAAAAATGACTGCTTTTTATTGTGGCAGAAATAGAAATTGTGTAATTATGCAGCGGTAACATCCTCTTTCCCATTTGTATATGGAGGATTGGATTCAGCTGTAACTGAAGAAAGAGTATCCCTCACAAATCAAGTTTTGTTTGGTTTGGTTTGGTTTGTTTGTTTCTGCTGTGAAAAGTCAGAGACTGACAACTGCTATGCCGGTTCAGTAGCTTGAAGACCAGGGTCACGGTCTCTGTGATCTTGTCTTTTGAATGCCAGAAGTCTGCAGTAGCTCCAGTCATCACACATGACTTTAGAAAGGAAAAGGTGGAGCAATGGTAAATGGGAGAAAAGCAGCAGGTGTATTATGGATTCATACATGTTTCCACGTACTCCTAGGAGAAGCAGATAAGAGTCATATGGACAAGTCTAGTTGCAAGGGAGTCTGAGGTTATATGTGTTTTTGTTTGCTTTTGTTGTTGAAACAGGGAATCTGTCAATACCTAGAAGGAATAGATGGATATGACATAGGCAACCAGGTGTCCCTGGCACACCACTTTGCCATAAGTACAAAGTAAAGATAAAAAAAAAAAAATGGAAGATAGAATGATAAACTATCTGAGGAGATAGAGTCTACTACTGGAAGTGAGTTTTGGTATAGAAACAATAATCCTATTGGAAACCAGAGCTATATCATAAATGGTTTTGATTGTGCACATAATTTTAAAGTTAGTTTCATATAAGTAAAGATTCTTCTCACCTGCGTAGTGTGATAGGATGAGAATCAAAATACTCCTGTCTCTAGAAATAGTCTTGTATGGTGACTTAAATTTCTATGGAATTCTGTAAGAATTTTTGAAAGAATCTCTTAGAGTGCTGTTCATTATAAATAATAAAATAGTGACTTTTGGCTTAGAAGAGTTGGTTTCATTGGCAGTTGGGTTTTCTGCCTTTTTCAGAAAACATGAGAGAGTGATATGCAATATAGACACAACTGAAGTCACAGGAATGATAGGCTGCCACAGTGGAAGGCAGGAACCTTCTAAGGCCAATGAGTATTTTGATTGGATGGACACTCTAGCTGGCAAAATAATTCTGAAAGCATCTGATGAAAGGGCAAAGAGTTATGAAATATAAACATAGCCTGGTGCAGTTCCTTTTGATTTTCCTCACTAATGAGTGACTGTATGGAACAAAATATCCAATGGTTAAAAGAAAAAAAGTGGAGAGAACAGATAAACCTGGTCCAAATATCAGTTCGGTGCTCAGTGAAGATCTACTGAAGTAGATCCTTGAACCTAGAGAAGCACTTTAAAGAATGTTACTTTAGTTTATTGGACTTCTGCTTCTGACCAAGATGGAATAATAGGGACTGTGACAAATAAACCCTAGAATAAGATAGGTGAAGCAATGACTTTTGAGACATTTTGGATATCAGACAATGAAGGACAGTGGTCTCTCAGGAAAAACAAAACAAAACACACACACACACACGAATATATATATATATATATACATATATATATACATATACATATACATATATATGTATATACATATACATACACATATATATGTCTATACATATACATATACATATACATATATATGTATATACATATACATACACATATATATGTATATACATATACATATACATATATATGTATATACATATACATATACATATACATATACATATACATATATATGTATATACATATACATATATATGTATATACATATACATATATATGTATATACATATACATATACATATACATCCATCCCACAATTGCCCCCAGCTTACTGCCTTGAGGGAATTCCCAGGCTATGGCACGGAGGAGAGGAACTCAGGCAGATCCCAGAATATTCTCTGAATTGAAGAGGCGGAACAGAGAGTCAGACCAAGGAAGCTATAGTTTGCAGGACAAGGAACTGAAAAGAAGAGATATGCACAGAAAGAGAACTCCAGGAATGTTGAGAGGCTCCACATCAAGTACTCAGCAGAGTACTGATCAGTGTATACATATGAAGAAACTATAGGAGCCATCCAAGAGGGTTAAATTGAACAGTACCCAGTGCCTATACAGGGCTAGGAATAGCGCCTGTTCCCATCTGCCAAAATGAAACCTCATAATTCAAAATCAAACCTGTCAAAATGACATGCTATGAAGTACTCATAAAGGTGTGGCCTCAGTAGTGAGAATAATTGGCTTTAGACTAAAGTGAGCTCTGGTGCTGCCTAATAAATCTCAAAATCAAGACCTAAAAAGATCACACTGTTTCCAACTTAATTACTTCCCAGGAGAAAGATTAAAAAAATATTTATAGGAAAACAAAAATATATTACACATGACAAGGTAAAATTCACAGTGTCTGTCATCCAATAAAAAATTACCAGGAAGGCAAAGGAGAAGGAGAATATAATCTATAATGAGGAGAAGGATTAGTTGAAATCCAGAACTGACACAGATGTTAGAATTAGCAGGCAAGGACTTTAACAGTCATTATAACTCTGTTACATGCATTCAAAAATTAAGTTGAAACATGGAATAAATAAAAGACTGCTCGCAACCAGAGATAAAGGAAAAATTTAAAGCAGCCAGAAGAAAAGAGATGTATACAGAAGAAAAAAATAAAATTAACAGCAGATATCTTGAAAACAATGAAGCTTCATCTTTAAAGTACTGAAGGACAAAACTTTGTCAACTTACAATTCTATACCCAGTGAAAATAGGCTGTAAAAAATTTTTCAGACATACAAAAGCTCAGAGAATTGTATCCAGAAGACATGCATTGTAAGAAGTATTAAAAGAATTTTTCAGTCGGAAGGAAAATGATACAGGTGGAAATACAGATTTACCAAAAGATATTTAGGGCACCAGAAGTGGTAACCTTATGGTAAAAGTGAAAGCTTTTTTATTATTTTTGAAATCACTTTAAAAGGTAATTGGCTATTTGAACAAAATAATTTAAAAAGTGTGAGGATTGTAACACATAAAAGTAAATGGTGGAAGATTATATCATGGAAATGGGAGAGGAGAAATGGAAATATACTATTTAAGGTTTTGTACTATGTATGAAGTAGTATAAAATCACTAAAAGGCAAGCTGATAATTTAAGTATACTATGAAGTTTGTAGCAAACATTAAAATAAGAAAACTAAGAAGTGTAGCTCAATACTAATTAGATTAAATAACATCATGAAAATATCCAGCAAACCAAAAGAAGGCAGTAAAAGTGGAGAAAGAAAACATGAGGTGCCCATGTGGCTCAGTTGGTTAAGTGTCCGACTTCAGCTCAGGTCACCATCTCACAGTGAGTTTGAGCCCTGCGTCATGCTCTGTGCTGACAGAATGGAGCCTAGAGCCTGCTTTCGATACTGTGTCTCCCTCTTTCTCTGCCCCTCCCCTGCTACACTCTGTTTCTCTTTCTCTCTCTCAAAAATAAAATAGAACATTAAAAAAAGAAGAAGAAAACAAAACTCAGAAAAAAAAATAGAAAACAAGTTAATAGATTTTAACCTATGTCAGTAAGCACAATAACTGTTAATGTTATAAAGACTCCAATAGAAAGGCAGAGATTCTCAAATTGGATTAAAAAAAAAAAAACAACGCAGAAGTAGATGCTGGCCACAGGAAACACACTTTAGCTATAAAGACACAAATAGGTTGACAAGATAGGATGCCCCGGGTGAGAATTAACAACAGTATTCTTATTTTCTCAGTATCTAACATACAAATGTTTACATTAGTCTTCTTGATGATGTGTGACACCTGTATTTCCTTTGTTTTGTTAGAGTAAGGCTTCCAGTGAGGCATATTGCAGCATTACTACTTCTTTGAGAGTGTAAAACTCCTTTTCTTTATTCAGCAAATGAATTCTGACACTGCAGGATCAAGAAAGCAATAAAGAATGAGTAGCTGCACTGTGTCGCTGACAGCCCAAGATTTCCTCACTCAGGTATCAAATCACCTCCATAGGTCTCTACTGTTGCTACTTTCCTATTAATGAAAGTACCCACTTTCTTCAGGTTAGTTTATCTTTCTTCTATCAGATGGACTGTTGAAACAGTGAGTTTAGCCAGTTAACAGTTTGCTTCACTGTCTTTTGAATTCAGCCAGTGAATTAAATAGAGCAGAATCAAGTCAATGATGATTTTACTATAATATCTCTAATGGTTGATTCACTTTGGTGCAAAGGAAAGCAAAAGTTTGATTTAAAAGTCTGACCTATTTATTTTTGCTGCTTGCTCCTATTTTTCATGAGCTCACTGTCAAGCTGGGGATATAGAAGTAACCAGTATTTATTAAACACAGTAGGAATTGTTAAATTCGAGCAATATACAAGGTGTTAAGGGAGGGAGTGAGAAAGTGAAAGTCTCTCTTTTATTACTTCAAGTATGGAATCCACTTGTTTGTAACTGTCTCTGGTGCAGCTGTGTCTCTTTTTGAAATCTGGCATCTTCAATAGAAAGATTTTCACACCAAGTTTGGGCTGGTATTTTATCAACTTACCCATTCATCATGAGTGCCTGCCTTAAGTTCTCCTGCTATCATAACAACACACTCAGAGAGGATAGCATAATTATAGGCTCCTTCTAAGTAGTTGAATATACATCTATAGCCCTATAGCATAGCCAATTTCAAAACACATTCTTCTCAGAGGAAATTTCTCTGGGCAAGGATCACCTCTCTCTCTCCCTCTCTCTGCAGAGAGGAGCACATTGCTGATGCCAAGTCCATGAAAACAACTCTTTCCAGTGGCCTCCCAATCAATAAGGAGCTTTATTTGCTGCGTGTCACACCCTCTGTTCATTGTATTCACACAGCCGAGCTGGCACAGATGAGGTGGCACAAAGGCCAGCCTCGACTCTGAAGGGCCCTGCTGGGGCAGTACAAGGAGAAGAGCCTGTGCTGGGCATAGAAGCTCTGGGATCAGGCTCCCGAGGTGCCGTCATCTCACTGCATGGCCGTGCCTGCTCTGTGCCTCAGTGTCCTCTGCTTTCAAATGAGGCATTTGGACCAAATGATCTCCAAGGTCTAATCAGATTCAGAGATCAGCTATTACACATGATGCTAGGAAGAAGACAGGTGTATGCCTTCAGTGGGCTGACCTCCTGGCCTTTCAGTAGATGAGACTCAGGACCTTCCCGAGCCATAGTTGTAGGGAGACAGGAATGAGCATCTTCCAAGATGTATAGCCACTGTATCTGCTTCAGCCTCCTGGTAGAGAATGTTGCTTATTGACACCGTTACCATAGCAACTGGAATGTCATTTGGCACTGAGGTTTAGGGAAGCTGTCAAGGTCTGTAATTTAAGAGAAACAAATTTTCCTTCCTCACTGTCTCAGCTTAATTCTCTCTGCCATCCACTTTAGCAATCAGATACCCTTCCCTAAAGAGCATTCATTAAATCTAGACAGACATATCACCAGACCATTACCAAGAGAGGTAGCTTGGAGGTAAAAGGAAATCTGGTATAAGAATTAGAATTGTCACCTTTGAGTCCTAAGTCTGCAGACACTGTGTTGTGAGTTCTTTCTCACCTTGGAACTTTGCTTCCTGATCAGCCACATGGTAAAGATGGACTGTATATTCTCCAAGGTGTCTTTCAGCCCAAATAGTCAAGCCAGAGGTTTGCAAACCAGTGGCACAAAGACCATATTTAGCCTGCAGATGTGATGTGTTTGCCCTATGGTATATGAGCCACACAGTGCTCTTATTTGAATTGATTGGCACCATTTAAAAATTGGGAGTTTTCACATAATAATCCTGATTTCTGGTTTATCGTGGAAAACACACAGCCAATTCGATAGCACTAGGCTAGACTCCTCCTTGGCATATTTCAGCTGGATCTAGTAGCTACCGCCCCCATAGGCCTATGTCCTCCAGGGTCCACCATCCCCCGCTTCCACAGCCGATCATGGACGCACATCAAGTGTCTGTTCCTCTGGGTGTCCCACTCCTGGCCGGATTGTCACATGAACATTTGAGTTTGGCGTTTGAGTTTCCACCTGCTGTTTGGCACTTTTAGGACAGAGATGGCATAGCCCAAACTCTCTTTACACCATTGATGGCCTCATTTAGCACTGATCTTGGTGGAACAGAAACTGGGTCCAATCCAAGACTGCCCTGGACAAGAAAACCGACAAAAGCTTAGGCTGCCTTGATTTCTCATACTAATTAATTGAGCTTGATCAACCGAGCTCACAGCCCCAGGCAACCTATCCAGGGGTGATGCTCAGAACTGTCACAGGTAGTGAATTGGTCACATGATTCCTCTGTGACTCACAGAAAGTTGGTAATTTTCTGTAACTTGATTTTTCAAATCTGAAAGAAGTTGATTTCACATGTAGGCAAGGTTCCTTCTAAAGCTCAAATTCTCTGAAGCAATATGAGTACCCTTTCATAGGCTCATCTCAATCTGCCTAGGGGTATGTGTGTATGTATGCGTTTGTGCATGTTGTGTGTTTATGTGTGTATGTGTGTCTGCTTGCTTTCAATGTTTTGTGGTCAGTAAAGTTTCTACACCCAGAATCATAACTAATGATATAAAGGACTGTGCCATGGGGTACCTGGGTGGCTCAGTCGGTTAAGTGTCCGACTTTGGCTTAGGTCATGATCTCATGGTTCGTAAGTTCAAGCTCCACATCGGGCTCTGTGTTGACAGCTCAGAGCCTGGAGCCTGCTTTGGATTCTGTGTTTGATCTCTCTTTGTGCCCCTCCCCTGCTTGCACTCTCTCTCTCTCTCTCTCTCTCAGAAATAAATACTAAACATTAAAAAAAAAAAAACCTGTGCCAGGAGGACAAAAATCAGGAAGAACCTTATCTGTAGCTGATAGCTCCCTATGAACAGACATAGTTTCAATAGCAGGATTGGCAGTTGAAAAGAGGGCCAGTGAGAGCTCACAGGAAGAGTAAGAAATTATCAGAGAGAGTCTCATGCTGAAATCCAAGGCTAGAGCAACAAGTACAAGAAAGGATCAGCGGTAGGGCAGTGGATGTGGTCTTTCTGTGCACTAACAAATGCTGCCAAATGCCTTCCTTTTTCCTCCCCAGATGCTAATTTTATTGGGCAACTTTAGCCTTGTGTACTCTGAGAGGAGATATCGGTTTTTTAATAACTGATGTGGGAAATTGTATTCCCACTCAGCCCTCTGAATGCAACTACAGTTGAAACCCTGTTAAATGGGCAGGCTGACCTCAGCACCCTGGGAGATGGGGATTCAGACAGCCTGGGTGGAAATCCCAGTTCTTCCGCATCCTTGGCACGGCCTCAGATGAGTTAGTCACACTTCCTGGGTCTCTCTTTACCTGTAAGATGGGGTTAAAATTGGGCCCTCCTCACTATTTGTATGAGAACGGAATAATCTATGTACAGTGCTTAGCACGGTGCCTGCCTTATAGCAACTAACTGAAAATTTCTCAGCTAATGTGCCTCTTCGTTTTCACTATCAAACATTTTAGAATCTTTGCCAATGATAATAACATCCTTTACTAAGTTGCTTGACTCTGCTAATCCCTTTTAGTATCTATAAAAACGGAAAGATGGGTACTATTACTGTTACTGCCATTAAAGAGAAACATCTCCTCAGGCTTGGGAACTTGTCCGAGGTCAGAGCCAAACTATAGACCCTGCCTGATTGCAAAGTGTATATGCTCCTAAGGGATGATGCCACATGGCTTCCTGCAAATGTGAGGTGACCAACAGTGAGAAAAGTGTATAGGGATTGGATCTCTTCTCACGTAGCTGAGTGAGTGAAGGTTTCCACAGAGTTCAGTGAAAAGTCTGTCATTGACAGTGAGGATGGCTCCTGTGTTTTGTGTGTGTGTTTTAAAAGGTCAGTTTGGTTTTGATGCTTGATTTTTTTTCCTATGAATATAACCATTCTCAAACTGGTAGCCTCTCCCAAAATTTGATGATGCAATATTCCTTTTTATTTTAAAACCTCACAGAATTGAAGGAACAGCCAGGCTGTTGAAAAGCAAACTGGCGGGACTAGGAAGATGGCGGCGTAGGAGGACGCTGGGCTCACCGCGCGTCCTGCTGATCACTTAGATTCCACCTACACCTGCCTAAATAACCCAGAAAACCGCCAGAGGATTAGCAGAACAGAGTCACCGGACCCAAGTGCAGACGAGAGGCCCACGGAAGAGGGTAGGAAGGGCGGCGAGGCGGTGCGCGCTCCACGGACTGGCGGGAGGGAGCCGGGGCGGAGGGGCGGCTCGCCGGCCAAGCAGAGCCCCCGACCCGGCTTGCAAAAGCGGAGGGGCCTGACGGACTGTGTTCCGACAGCAAGCGCGACTTAGCGTCTGGGAGCTCATAAGTTAACAGCTCTGCTCAGAAAGCGGGAAGGCTGGAGGACAAAGGGAGGGTGAGCTGCGGAGCCCCCGGACGACAGAGCTCAGTTTGGCGGGGAACAAAGGCGCTCTCCAGCGCCATCTCCCCCGCCCATCCCCCAGCCAAAATCCCAAAGGGAACCGGCTCCGGCCAGGGAAATTGCTCGCTCCGCGCGAACACCCAACTCTGTGCTTCTGCGGAGCCAAACCTCCGGCAGCGATCTGACTCCCTCCGGCTGCACAGGGCCCCTCCTGAAGTGGATCACCTAAGGAGAAGCGAGCTAAGCCTGCCCCCCCTGCCGCCGTGCACCTTGCCTTCCCACCCCAGCTAATACGCCAGATCCCCAGCATCACAAGCCTGGCAGTGTGCAAGTAGCCCAGACGGGCCACGCCACCCCACAGTGAATCCCGCCCCTAGGAGAGGGGAAGAGAAGGCACACACCAGTCTGACTGTGGCCCCAGCGGTGGGCTGGGGGCAGACATCAGGTCGGACTGCGGCCCCGCCCACCAACTCCAGTTATACACCACAGCACAGGGGAAGTGCCCTGCAGGCCCTCACCACACCAGGGACTATCCAAAATGACCAAGCGGAAGAATTCCCCCCAGAAGAATCTCCAGGAAATAACAACAGCTAATGAGCTGATCAAAAAGGATTTAAATAATATAACAGAAAGTGAATTTAGAATAATAGTCATAAAATTAATCGCTGGGCTGGAAAACAGCATACAGGACAGCAGAGAATCTCTTGCTACAGACATCAGGGGACTAATGAACAGGCACGAGGAGCTGAAAAACGCTTTAAAGGAAATGGAAAACAAAATGCAAACCGCCACAGCTCGGATGGAAGAGGCAGAGGAGAGAATAGGTGAACTAGAAGATAAAGTTATGGAAAAAGAGGAAGCTGAGAAAAAGAGAGATAAAAAAATCCAGGAGTATGAGGGGAAAATTAGAGAACTAAGTGATACACTAAAAAGAAATAATTTACGCATAATTGGTATCCCAGAGGAGGAAGAGAGAGGGAAAGGTGCTGAAGGGGTACTTGAAGAAATCATAGCTGAGAACTTCCCTGAACTGGGGAAGGAAAAAGGCATTGAAATCCAAGAGGCACAGAGAACTCCCTTCAGACGTAACTTGAATCGATCTTCTGCACGACATATCATAGTGAAACTGGCAAAATACAAGGATAAAGAGAAAATTCTGAAAGCAGCAAGGGGTAAACGTGCCCTCACATATAAAGGGAGACCTATAAGACTCGTGACTGATCTCTCTTTTGAAACTTGGCAGGCCAGAAAGAATTGGCACGAGATTTTCAGGGTGCTAGACAGCAAAAATATGCAGCCAAGAATCCTTTATCCAGCAAGTCTGTCATTTAGAATAGAAGGAGAGATAAAGGTCTTCCCAAACAAACAAAAACTGAAGGAATTTGTCACCACTAAACCAGCCCTACAAGAGATCCTAAGGGGGACCCTGTGAGACAAAGTACCAGAGACATCACTACAAGCATAAAACATACAGACATCACAATGACTCTAAACCCGTATCTTTCTATAATAACACTGAATGTAAATGGATTAAATGCGCCAACCAAAAGACATAGGGTATCAGAATGGATAAAAAAACAAGACCCATCTATTTGCTGTCTACAAGAGACTCATTTTAGACCTGAGGACACCTTTAGATTGAGAGTGAGGGGATGGAGAACTATTTATCATGCTACTGGAAGCCAGAAGAAAGCTGGAGTAGCCATACTTATATCAGACAAACTAGACTTTAAATTAAAGGCTGTAACAAGAGATGAAGAAGGACATTATATAATAGTTACAGGGTCTATCCATCAGGAAGAGCTAACAATTATAAATGTCTATGCGCCGAATACCGGAGCCCCCAAATATATAAAACAATTACTCATAAACAGAAGCAACCTTATTGATAAGAATGTGGTAATTGCTGGGGACTTTAAC
Source organism: Lynx rufus (assembly GCF_022079265.1). Classification (NCBI taxonomy): domain Eukaryota; kingdom Metazoa; phylum Chordata; class Mammalia; order Carnivora; family Felidae; genus Lynx; species Lynx rufus. The sequence goes on along the minus strand of NW_025814823.1, from coordinate 122,481,474 downwards.
ACCCCACTTACAGAAATGGATAGATCATCTAGACACACGGTCAATAAAGAAACAAGGGCCCTGAATGAGACACTGGATCAGATGGACTTGACAGATCTATTTAGAACTCTGCATCCCAAAGCAACAGAATATACTTTCTTCTCGAGTGCACATGGAACATTCTCCAAGATAGATCATATACTGGGTCACAAATCAGCCCTTCATAAGTTTACAAGAATTGAAATTATACCATGCATACTTTCAGACCACAATGCTATGAAGCTTGAAGTCAACCACAGGAAAAAGTCTGGAAAACCTCCAAAAGCTTGGAGGTTAAAGAACACCCTACTCACGAATGAGTGGGTCAACCAGGCAATTAGAGAAGAAATCAAAAAATATATGGAAACAAACGAAAATGAAAATACAACAATCCAAACGCTTTGGGACGCAGCGAAGGCAGTCCTGAGAGGAAAATACATCGCAATCCAGGCCTATCTCAAGAAACAAGAAAAATCCCAAATACAAAATCTAACAGCACACCTAAAGGAAATAGAAGCAGAACAGCAAAGGCAGCCTAAACCCAGCAGAAGAAGAGAAATAATAAAGATCAGAGCAGAAATAAACAATATAGAATCTAAAAAAACTGTAGAGCAGATCAACGAAACCAAGAGTTGGTTTTTTGAAAAAATAAACAAAATTGACAAACCTCTAGCCAGGCTTCTCAAAAAGAAAAGGGAGATGACCCAAATAGATAAAATCATGAATGAAAATGGAATTATTACAACCAATCCCTCAGAGATACAAACAATTATCAGGGAATACTATGAAAAATTATATGCCAACAAATTGGACAACCTGGAAGAAATGGACAAATTCCTGAACACCCACACTCTTCCAAAACTCAATCAGGAGGAAATAGAAAGCTTGAACAGACCCATAACCAGCGAAGAAATTGAATCGGTTATCAAAAATCTCCCAACAAATAAGAGTCCAGGACCAGATGGCTTCCCAGGGGAGTTCTACCAGACGTTTAAAGCAGAGATAATACCTATCCTTCTCAAGCTATTCCAAGAAATAGAAAGGGAAGGAAAACTTCCAGACTCATTCTATGAAGCCAGTATTACTTTGATTCCTAAACCAGACAGAGACCCAGTAAAAAAAGAGAACTACAGGCCAATATCCCTGATGAATATGGATGCCAAAATTCTCAATAAGATACTAGCAAATCGAATTCAACAGCATATAAAAAGAATTATTCACCATGATCAAGTGGGATTCATTCCTGGGATGCAGGGCTGGTTCAACATTCGCAAATCAATCAACGTCATACATCACATTAACAAAAAAAAAGAGAAGAACCATATGATCCTGTCAATCGATGCAGAAAAGGCCTTTGATAAAATCCAGCACCCTTTCTTAATAAAAACCCTTGAGAAAGTCGGGATAGAAGGAACATACTTAAAGATCATAAAAGCCATTTATGAAAAGCCCACAGCTAACATCATCCTCAACGGGGAAAAACTGAGAGCTTTTTCCCTGAGATCAGGAACACGACAGGGATGCCCACTCTCACCGTTGTTATTTAACATAGTGCTGGAAGTTCTAGCATCAGCAATCAGACAACAAAAGGAAATCAAAGGCATCAAAATTGGCAAAGATGAAGTCAAGCTTTCGCTTTTTGCAGATGACATGATATTATACATGGAAAATCCGATAGACTCCACCAAAAGTCTGCTAGAACTGATACATGAATTCAGCAAAGTTGCAGGATACAAAATCAATGTACAGAAATCAGTTGCATTCTTATACACTAACAATGAAGCAACAGAAAGACAAATAAAGAAACTGATCCCATTCACAATTGCACCAAAAAGCATAAAATACCTAGGAATAAATCTAACCAAAGATGTAAAGGATCTGTATGCTGAAAATTATAGAAAGCTTATGAAGGTAATTGAAGAAGATTTAAAGAAATGGAAAGACATTCCCTGCTCATGGATTGGAAAAATAAATATTGTCAAAATGTCAATACTACCCAAAGCTATCTACACATTCAATGCAATCCCAATCAAAATTGCACCAGCATTCTTCTCGAAACTAGAACAAGCAATCCTAAAATTCATATGGAACCACAAAAGGCCCCGAATAGCCAAAGGAATTTTGAAGAAGAAGACCAAAGCAGGAGGCATCACAATCCCAGACTTCAGCCTCTACTACAAAGCTGTCATCATCAAGACAGCATGGTATTGGCACAAAAACAGACACACAGACCAATGGAATAGAATAGAAACCCCAGAACTAGACCCACAAACATATGGCCAACTCATCTTTGACAAAGCAGGAAAGAACATCCAATGGAAAAAAGACAGCCTCTTTAACAAATGGTGCTGGGAGAACTGGACAGCAACATGCAGAAGGTTGAAACTAGACCACTTTCTCACACCATTTACAAAAATAAACTCAAAATGGATAAAGGACCTAAATGTGAGACAGGAAACCATCAGAACCTTAGAGGAGAAAGCAGGAAAAGACCTCTCTGACCTCAGCCGTAGCAATCTCTTACTCGACACATCCCCAAAGGCAAGGGAATTAAAAGCAAAAGTGAATTACTGGGACCTTATGAAGATAAAAAGCTTCTGCACAGCAAAGGAAACAACCAACAAAACTAAAAGACAACCAACGGAATGGGAAAAGATATTTGCAAATGACATATCGGACAAAGGGCTAGTATCTAAAATCTATAAAGAGCTCACCAAACTCCACACCCGAAAAACAAATAACCCAGTGAAGAAATGGGCAGAAAACATGAATAGACACTTCTCTAAAGAAGACATCCAGATGGCCAACAGGCACATGAAAAGATGTTCAGCGTCGCTCCTTATCAGGGAAATACAAATCAAAACCACACTCAGGTATCACCTCACGCCAGTCAGAGTGGCCAAAATGAACAAATCAGGAGACTATAGATGCTGGAGAGGATGTGGAGAAACGGGAACCCTCTTGCACTGTTGGTGGGAATGCAAATTGGTGCAGCCGCTCTGGAAAACAGTGTGGAGGTTCCTCAGAAAATTAAAAATAGACCTACCCTATGACCCAGCAATAGCACTGCTAGGAATCTACCCAAGGGATACAGGAGTACTGATGCATAGGGGCACTTGTACCCCAATGTTCATAGCAGCACTCTCAACAATAGCCAAATTATGGAAAGAGCCTAAATGTCCATCAACTGATGAATGGATAAAGAAATTGTGGTTTATATACACAATGGAATACTACGTGGCAATGAGAAAAAATGAAATATGGCCTTTTGTAGCAACGTGGATGGAACTGGAGAGTGTGATGCTAAGTGAAATAAGCCATACAGAGAAAGACAGATACCATATGGTTTCACTCTTATGTGGATCCTGAGAAACTCAACAGGAACCCATGGGGGAGGGGAAGGGAGAAAAAAAAAAAAAGACGTTAGAGTGGGAGAGAGCCAAAGCATAAGAGACTGTTAAAAACTGAGAACAAACTGAGGGTTGATGGGGGGTGGGAGGGAGGGGCGGGTGGGTGATGGGTATTGAGGAGGGCACCTTTTGGGATGAGCACTGGGTGTTGTATGGAAACCAATTTGGCAATAAACTTCAAAAAAAAAAAAAAAATAAAAAAATAAAAAAAAAAAAAAATAAAAAAAAAAAAAAAAAAAAAATAAAAAAAAAAAATAAAAAAAAAAAGAAAAAAAAAAAAAAAAGAAAAGCAAACTGGCAGGATTCAGAAGTGTTCTGAAAAGGACTTTTTCAACTTGATATGTATATTAATGAATGTATTAGTAGGTGTATCAGCATATGTATTAGCATTGGATTCATATATTTGTAGAAACCAGAAGCCAGAAAATTTAACCTCACCAATGGCTGGGTTCAGATTTGAGGCAGAAATCTCCATGGAAGGAAAGAGGCCACATTTGTCAGGACTGCCTCCACAGTGCTGTTAGTCACCCCCGCCCCCATCCCCAACCTGTTTTCGCTTTCCTCTCCTCTCCAGTCAGCTCGGACTTTGGCAAGCCGTCAAGAAGTGAACAAGAGAGATGGACGTTCTGAGTATCTGACCCCTTACTGGCCGTTCAGCCAGGCAAGCTGTGAAACCAGTTAAAAAAAAAAAAAAGTTGCCTTTCTTTTCCTCTCTCCCCTCTAGCGAACTGCCTCTTTCTCCTCCCCACCGCCACCGAAGGAAAACAATCGAAAGCATTAGTATTCCCATGAAAAGGGGCAGTCACACAGGGTGTGACTGCAGGCCGGCTCCAGGACGCTGCCAGGGGCCAGAAGGGACGGACTCCAATTGCTCCAGCTCCGAGCAGTCCCGGCTTGTCAGATGGAGGAGACAGAGCCCTGATTCACCACCGCAGGACGTGCTCCTTACAGACCGGCCATCCTCCCAGCACTCCTTAGGGTCTCCTCTCCGACGCCATGATACCTGGTGTGCAAGTCTACTTTTAGAAATGCATAGCTTACACGACGCGTTTCCTTTCTGGTTGGCCTCTTGAGGACAACAGGGAGCTCTTACCTAACCTGAAGTGTCTCCTTGTATTGTTTTCAGGAATTGGGGCGCTTGCCCAGGACACACTATGGTGCTTCAGCCAAGTGAAAGGCACAATCGAGATCGGAGCCACGGAAGGTAGGAGAAGCTTCCTCTCCTCTTTGCCTTTGCTTCCTTGGGGGTTTGTGCTGGTTCCCGATTTGAAAACATTCACCTTTGTGTCCACGAATGGAAGGCCCCACACGTCCCAGAATAGCATTCTGAGCTCCAAATAGATTTAATGATTCCTTTCTATCCTTTTATTCTTTTGAAGCTTATTTTATTCCCACCAATGAGGCAGCACTGAAATGAACTTTCAGTGAAATAGGTTTGCACAGAGAGAGGATAGACCTGGGCAAGTGGTGTTTCGGGATGGTCGGTCAGGTCTGGAGAAGTGTGACTGCAAACGTGGCTGGATGGTCAGATGCTAATTTCTTCCTTCCCTTCTCTCTTGAAGAGCCCTTGACTCTTTATGCATGAAGCATGCAGGGAGAGTGAGGAATTCAAGTCTAGTCATATAAACTGTGGTTCAGCTGAGTCCCAGTATTAGTACATAACTTCCTTTTCTGACTCAGTAGATTTTCCTATTCCAGACACTTTATTTGGGATAACGCCTTCATTTCCCTCCTCCTGAGGAACTTGTTTTTCATCCTCTTCACCTTCTTCCCTTTTAAGCCTGAGGTTGGAGACCCCCGTGACTCTCGCAAAAGATGTCTACATTTGAAAATAGCTGAACGATGGGGCGCCTGGGTGGCTCAGTCGTTTAAGCGTCCAACCCTTGGTTTTGGCTCAGGTCATGATCTCATGGTTTCGTCGGTTGGATCCTTGTGTTGGGTTCTCTGCTGGCAGTGTGGAGGTGGCTTGGAATTCTCTCTGTCCCTCTCTCGCTGCCCCTCTCCCAGTCACGCTATCTCTGTCTCTCTCAAAATAAATAAATAAACTTAAAAAATTAAAAAAAAAAAAAAAAAAGAAAATAGCTGAGTGATAGGCAATTAGAAGGAACCAGGATGGGACTGCTCAGTGTTTTAAGTCAAGTTTTAGCTGTTGTAGAGGAATGCAGTAAGGGTGCCTAAAACAGATTGCATTGCATTGGCAATATGTACAGATAACCAGGTGTGGTATAAGACAGGTCTAAAGCTAATATCAACGAATAAGGAAGTGAATACTTGACAGGGTTGAACTTTAATATGGAACCTAACAGGCATAGATGCATGTGGAATTTTAGGTCATTCTATAGCATTTTAATTCTGAGTAAAAAATAATTTGAGTAAAAATTATTTTGAGGAATTTTGGGGAAGTATTTTATCTGCAATTTTGCTATAATTTATTTTTAGAAACCCAGTATAATGGTGGATACCTGCAAACCAAATGACTTACGTTTAAAGGGTGAGAGAAGACACAGTAAAATAAGTTAATAGCTAAATCTATAAAATTACACTATTGTATGGCATCTTCCATCTTTTAGAAGCACTATAAACTGGAGCTTTACAAACACTTCTTATAAAGCCTGTGGGAAACAGACAAAGCAGGCTTTATTTAGGCCCATTTTATGCTCATCTAACCCCAAATATTTTTGAGCATCTTCTATGTGGCAGCGTTGTCCTAGGCACTGGAGATGAAAAAGGGAAGGGGGGAGGGGGAGAAATGACTTACTCCCTAACCTCATGAATCTTAAGAAAACTGAAGCTCAAGTTAATCATTTGATTTAAATCTTGGCCATAATTCAAAATCATTTGTGCCTTTTAAACAAAAGAGACTTCCAGGTCCACCTAGAGTTACTGAGGTAGAGGTTTGAGGACCAGGAAGATACAGTGTGTTTTAATGAGCTCACCCAGATGATTCTAATGCAGTGGGCTGGGCTTTGGGGACCACCAGTCTGGCTGACTTCTTCCAGTTATCCATTATGCTCAGACTCTGGGCTTAAATATTGTGTTTGTGACTGGCTCCCCCCCCCCCCCGCTACCTCCCCCCCCCCCCCCCCCGCCAATTACAATGATCTGGATGGTACTCAAGCTATAGCTCTTACCAATCCATTACTCACTAGGTGGCCAGTGCTCTGCTAAGTGCTTAAGAGAAGTTAATAAAATAATGTCAGCACAGCATCTACCACAGTGCCTGACACTTTGAAAGTACTCAATATTTGTAAACTGTTGTAAGTTATCATTATAGTTAGATCTTCAGTTTAATTCAATCCCCATGAAAACCTAATGAGAGGTAGGTATTTTTATTCCCACGTTATCTATAATGAGGATACTGAAGCTAAACAAACACACCAAAGACTAGGTTCTTTGCTAAAGGCACCAGACCGAATGAATGGGTGAATTACGTTTGGACCCAGCCTGGAGGACTGCAAAGCTGGAGCTCTTTAAACATTGCTTTGAAGTCAGAGATTCTTACTTAGTAGTTTGGAATGAGGCCCAGGAATCTGTATCTTTCATGCATGCACTGAGATGATCATCGGGGATGCAGGTGAACTGCAGATGCACTACCATGGATGCTGCCCATAATAAATAAGCAGCTCCCTTAAATTGACTGTTCCCTGAGTCACAGACTCAGAATGACACTCACTACCACCTTTTGTCTGGAAACACCACTTCACAGTAGTGAAGAAAGCAATACATGTTGTTTAAGAGGAGAGTCAGATTGGACACTAACATACTGCCACTGGCATCTAGGTTCCCTGGCCAGCATATCTTTGATGTCATTTAACTTACACTAATGGTGCCTCAATGACAGTTGAGTATTTGTTGAGTAAACTAATGAATGGCTCTCATTTGATAAAAATCAAAGTTCTTAAAAACCAGGCCCTTTTTTTCACAACTGGCCTGCTCTACCCAGGTTGGTTTTCTATACTGATCAAAGTTGTTAAAAATGATTCACCTTTCAACTTTCCCTTCTACTTTGCTACTTTGCTTATTTCTGCTAATGGTGTTTCCATTCCATTTCTTCCACTTTGTAGCTGTTGACCTTGACAAAGTCGCTTAATGTCTCTGTGCTTAAGTTTCTTTGTATGTCAAATGGAGATAATAATACAGATATCCATTAGGATGACAGTGAGTGCTAAGTGAATAGAGTTATGTATCTATGTATATATCATATACATGATATATATATTGTTCATATAATTTTATGTATATAATGTAAATATAAATATATATATAATATATACAGTGTCTAGATTGTTCTAAGATGCTCGGATTGCATTATCTGCTAATATGGTATTATAAAAGCAGGGCTGAGCCTAGGTGAATTGGCAAAAATAAAGATAAATATTTTAATGCAATATTTTTTGAAAGCTAAAATTAATACAAAGAATTCATGGTGAACAAAATATCAGAATATTGCATAAAGACAGGATCAGTGTTATGGATTTATTTTTCCTTTACTTTATGTTCCATTATGGCTCAGCATGGCATTGTTATTGCTAATGCAATTAAATGTGTATCTTGAGTATCAGCTCATAAGCTAGGATTTTTCACATTCCAAAATTTTCAACAGGACAGTAGATAAGTAATACTGTGTGTCCAATAAGAAACATAGAGTAAGTGCTTATTGGATCCAAAGCACTGCCCTATAAAGTGAAAGGGTTATAAAGATAAATAAAATAAGTTCTCAAGGAACATACCATTTAAAGGGAGACAGGAACTGGTACATAAGAATAAGGCATTACATCAGTAAAAAGAATCCAAGGAAAAGGGGGCTAGAGGCAAAGTGCTGTGACTCAAGTCTAAAGTGTTTTGAGTACAAAAGAGGTAGCAATCTCCTGTATCTGGGTTATAAAGACTTAATGGGAAGAAGTCATTTAAGACAGAACCTAAACAATTTTTTAAAAATACAACAGTTATTCTGTTACATTTCTGATTACTAAAATGTATGTTCTCAGTCTAGAGAATTTTAAATAGAACTTAAAAAAATCAGAAAATAAACTTCATTCATAATGTCACAATCCACAGATCGATACTGCTAAAGTTTGTGGTATGTTTTTCTAACCTCTTGACTGTGTATATTCATGAATTAATTCAGTCAACAAACAAGTACTATGTGCCAGAAACCGTAAAATGGACTGGTGAGTTTATAATGAACAAAATCAACATTTTTTTAACCAAAATGCTCATAATGGAAATACTATTTTATTAATAGATATTTTCACTTAACAATATATAATGATCATCTTTCATATTATGAACAGTAGATATGCCCTAATTTATTTACCTCAATTTTCAAGGTTTACAACAACACAACTATGAACAGGCCTAATAGCTACTCTGCATTTATGCAGGAAAAGCTATGTGGTAGACTGATTAAGAGAGTATGTTTTATAATAAAATACCTGTTTCAAAATTTGGCCTCATTTCTTTTTTTTTTGTTAATTTTTTTTAATGTTTATTTTATTTTTGAGAGAGAGACAGAGCATAGCAGAGGAGCGGCAGAGAGAGAGAGAGGGAGACACAGAATCTGAAGCAGGTTCCAGGCTCTGAGCCATCAGCACAGATCCCGATGTGGGGCTCAAACTCACGAACTGTGAGATCCTGACCTGAGCTGAAGTCGGACACTCAACTGACTGGGCCACCCAGGCGCCCCTGGCCTCATTTCTTGTTGGCAAAGAGCAAGTTGCCTCAAATTTTTTATTATTCCATTTCCTAGTATATAAAATCTACCTGAAGAACTGCTGTTAGAATATAATTAGATATATTAAACAGCACAGCACATAGAAAATGTTTGATAATTATGATTAGTTATTGTGATTATATCATTGGGATACATTCTCAAAATAGAATTCTTTGGTTAAGGTCTATGTAGGTATATTCTAAGATTTTTTTTAAATGTAAAGTATCACAGCCATCTGGGTGGCTCAGTGGGTTAAGTGTCTGACTATTGATTTTGGTTTCAGGTCATGATCTCATAGTTCATGAGATCGAGTCCCGCATTGGGCTCTGCACTGTCAGCATAGAGCCTGCTTGGGATTCTCTGTCTCTTCTCTCTCTCTCTCTCTCTCTCTCTCTCTCTCTCAAAATAAATAGATAAATAAACATCTTTAAAAAATGTAAAGTATCACTGTCCCTTTAATGAAACTAATGACTTACATATCTACTAACAATATACAACAGTGCCCATTTCCCCAACTTTCCAATTTAAAGCATTTGAAAAGTAGATTTATTTATTTATTTATTTATTTAATATGAAATTTATTGCCAAATTGGTTTCCATACAATATACAGTGCTCATCCCAACAGATGCCCTCCTCAATGCCCATCACCCACTTTCCCCTCCCTTCCACCCCCCATCAACCCTCAGTTTATTCTCAGTTTTTAAGAGTCTCCTATGGTTTGCCTCCATCCCTCTCTAACTTTTTTTTCCCCTTTCCCTCCCCCATGGTCTTCTGTTAAGTTTCTCAGGATCCACAGAAGAGTGAAAACATACGGTATCTTTCTCTGTATGACTTATTTCACTTAGCATAACACTCTCTAGTTCCATCCATGTTGCTACAAAAGGCCATATTTCATTCTTTCTCATTGCCAAGTAGTATTCCATTGTATATATAAACCACATCTTCTTTATCCATTCGTCAGTGGATGGACATTTAGGCTCTTTCTGTAATATAGCTATTGTTGAAAGTGCTGCTATAAACATTGGAGTACAAGTGCCCCTATGCATCAGCACTCCTGTATCCCTTGGGTAAATTCCTAGCAGTGCTATTGCTGGGTCATAGGGTAGATCTACTTTTAATCTTTTGAGGAACCTCCACACTGTTTTCCAGAGCGGCTGCACCACTTTGCATTCCCACCAACAGTGCAAGAGGGTTCCCGTTTCTCCACATCCTCGCCAGCATCTATAGTCTCCTGATTTGTTCATTTTAGCCACTCTGACTGGTGTGAGGTGGTATCTGAGTGTGGTTTTGATTTGTATTTCCCTGATGAGGAGTGAAGTTGGGCATCTTTTCATGTGTCTGTTGGCCATCTGGATGTCTTGTTGACAGAAGTATCTATTCATGTCTTCTGCCCATTTCTTCACTGGATTATTTGTTTTTCGGGTGTGGAGTTTGGTGAGTTCTTTATAGATTTTGGATACTAGCCTTTTGTCCGATATGTCATTTGCAATTATCTTTTCCCATTCCGTCGGTTGCCTTTTAGTTCTGTTGATTGTTTCCATTGCAGTGCAGAAGCTTTTTATCTTGATGAGTTTCCAATAGTTCATTTTTGCTTTTAATTCTCTTGTCTTTGGAGATGTGTCGAGTAAGAATTTGCTGCAGCTGAGGTCAGAGAGGTTTTTGCCTGCTTTCTCCTCTAGAGTTTTGATGGTTTCCTGTCTCGCATTCAGGTCCTTCATCCATTTTGAGTTTATTTTTGTGAATGGTGTAAGACAGTGGTCTAGTTGCATTCTTCTGCATGTTGCTGTCCAGTTCTCCCAGCACCATTTGTTAAAGAGACTGTCTTTATTCCATTGGATATTCTTTCCTGCTTTGTCAAAGATGAGTTGGCCATACTTTTGTGGGTCCAATTCTGGAGTCTCTATTCTATTCCATTGGTCTATGTGTCTGTTTTTGAGCCAATACCATGCTGTCTTGATGATGACAGCTTTGTAGTAGAGGGTGAAGTCTGGGATTATGATGCCCCCACTTTGGTCTTCTTCTTCAGTATTACTTTGGCTATTGGGGATCTTTTGTGGTTTCATACAAATTTTACAATTGTTTGTTCTTGCTTTGAGAAGAATGCTGGTGCAATTTTGATTGAGATTGCATTGAATGTGTAGATTGCTTTGGGTGGTATTGACATTTTAACAATATTTATTCTTCCAATCCAAGAGCACAGAATGTTTTTCCATTTCTTTATATCTTCTTCAATTTCCTTCATAAACTTTCTATAGTTTTCAGCATACGGATCTTTTACATCTTTGGTTAGGTTTATTCCTAGGTATTTTATGCTTCTTTGTGTAATTGTGAATGGGATCAGTTTCTTTATTTGTCTTTCTGTTGCTTCATTATTAGTGTATAAGAATGCAACTGATTTCAGTACATTGATTTTGTATCCTGCGACTTTGCTGAATTCATGTATCAGTTCTAGCAGACTTTTGGTGGAGTCTATCGGGTTTTCCATGTATAATATCATGTCATCTGCAAAAAGTGAAAGCTTGACTTCATCTTTGCCAATATTGATGCCTTTGATTTCCTTTTGTTGTCTTATTGCTGATGCTAGAACTTCCAACACTATGTTAAACAACAGCATTGAGAGTGGACATCCTTGTTGTGTTCCTGATCTCAGGGGGAAAGTTCTCAGTCTTTCCCCATTGAGCATGATATTAGCTGTGGGCTTTTCATAAATGGCTTTTATGATGTTTAAGTATGTTCCTTCTATCCTGACTTTCTCGAGGGTTTTTATTAAGAAAGGATGCTGAATTTTGTCAAATGCTTTTTCTGCATCGATTGACAGGATCGTATAGTTCTTATCTTTTCATTTATTAATGTGATGTATCACACTGATTGATTTGCGAATATTGAACCAGCCCTGCATCCCAGGAATGAATCCCACTTGTTCATGGTGAATAATTCTTTTTTTATGCTGTTGAATTTGATTTGCTAATATCTTGTTGAGAATTTTTGCATCCATATTCATCAGGGATATTGGCACTCTTTATGGTTCTCTTTTTTTGCTGGGTCTCTGTCTGGTTTAGGAATTAACATAATGTTAATAGAATGAGTCTGGAAGTTTTCCTTCACTTTCTATTTTTTGGAGCAGTTTGAGAAGGATAGGTATTATCTCTGCTTTACATGTCTGGTAGAATTCCCCAGGGAAGCCATCTGGTCCTGGACTCTTATTTGTTGGGAGATTTTTGACAACCAGTTCAATTTCTTTGCTGGTTATGGACCTGTTCACATTTTCTATTTCTTCCTGTTTGAGTTTTGGAATTGTGTGGGTGCTTAGGAATTTGTCCATTTCTTCCAGGTTGTCCAGTTTGTTGGCATACAATTTTTCACAGTATTCCTTGATAATTGCTTGTATTTCTGAGGGATTGGTTGTAATAATTCCATTTTATTCATGATTTTATCTATTTGGGTCATCTCCCTTTTCATTTTGAGAAGCCTGGCTAGAGATTTATCGATTTTGTTTATTTTTTCAAAAAACCAACTCTTGGTTTCATTGATCTGCTCTACAGATTTTTAGATTCTATATTGTTTATTTCTGCTCTGATCTTTATTATTTCTCTTCTTCTGCTGGTTTGGGGTGTCTTTGCTATGCTGCTTCTATTTCCTGTAGGTGTGCTGTTAGATTTTGTGTTTGGGATTTTTCTTGTTTCTTGAAATAGGCCTGGATTGCAATGTATTTTCCTCTCAGGCCTGCTTTCACTGCATCCCAAAGCATTTGGATTGTTGTATTTTCATTTTCATTTGTTTCCATATATTTTTAAATTTCTTCTCTAATTGCCTGGTTGACCCATTCATTCTTTAGTAGGGTATTCTCTAACCTCCATCCTTTTGGAGGTTTTCCAGACTATTTCCTGTGGTTGATTTCAAGCTTCATAGCATTGTGGTCTGAAAGTGTGCATGGTATGATCTCAACTCTTTTATACTTATTAAGGGCTGTTTTGTGACCCAGCATGTGATCTATCTTGGAGAAGGTTCCATGTGCACTCGAGAAGAAATTATGTTCTGTTGCTTTGGGATGCAGAGTTCTAAATATATCCGTCAAGTCCATCTGATCCAATGTATCATTCAGGGCCCTTGTTTCTTTATTGATCTGTGTCTAGATGATCTGTCCATTGTTGTAAGTGGGGTATTAAAGTCCCCTGCAATTACCACATTCTTATCAATAAGATTGCTTATGTTTATGATTGTTTTATATATTTGGGGGCTCCCGTATTTGGCACATAGACATTTGTAATTGTTAGCTCTTCCTGATGGATAGACCCTGTAATTATTATATAATGCCCTTCTTCATCTCTTGTTACAGCCTTTAATTTAAAGTCTAGTTTTTCTGATATAAGTATGGCTACTCCAGCTTTCTTTTGACTTCTAGTAGCATGATAGATAGTTCTCCATCCCCTCACTTTCAATCTGAAGGTGTCCTCAGGTCTAAAATGAGTCTTTTGTAGACAGCAAATAGATGGGTCTTGTTTTTTTTATCCATTCTGATACCCTATGTCTTTTGGTTGGAGCATTTAGTCCATTTACATTTAGTGTTATTATTGAAAGATACAGGTTTAGAGTCATGGTGATGTCTGTAGGTTTCATGCTTGTAGTGATGTCTCTGGTACTTTGTGGTCCTTGCAACATTTCACTCACAGAATCCCCCTTAGGATCTCTTGTAGGGTTGGTTTAGTGATGATGAATTCCTTCAGTTTTTGTTTGTTTGGGAAGACCTTTATCTCTCCTTCTATTCTGAATGACAGACTTGCTGGGTAAAGGATTCTTGGTTGTATATTTTTTCTGTTCATCACATTGAAGATTTCCTGTCATTCCTTTCTGGCCTGCCAAGGTTCAGTAGATAGGTCTGCCACTACTCTTATAGGTCTACCTTTGTAAGTTCGAGCCTGTTTATCCCTCGCTGCTTTCAGAATTTTCTCTTTATCCTTGTATTTTGCCAGTTTCACTATGATATGTTGTGCAGAAGATCGATTTAAGTTACTTCTGAAGGGAGTTCTCTGTGCCTCTTGGATTTCAATGCCTGTTTCCGTCCCCAGATCAGGGAAGTTCTCAGCTATGATTTGTTCAAGTACACCTTCAGCCCCTTTCTCTCTCTCTTCTTTTTCTGAAATTCCTATGATACAGATATTGTTCCATTTGATTGCATCACTTAGTTCTCTAATTCTCCCCTCATACTCCTGGATTTTTTTAATCTCTCTTTTTCTCACCTTCTTCTTTTTCCATAATTTTATCTTCTAATTCACCTATTTTCTCCTCTGCCTCTTCAACCCATGCTATGGCCACCTCCATTTTATTTTGCACCTTATTTATAGCATTTTTAAATTCCTCATGACTATTGCTTAGTCCCTTTATCTCTGTAGCAATAGATTCTCTGATGTGCTGTATGCTTTTTTCAAGCCCAGCAATTAATTTTATGACTATTATTCTAAATTCTTGTTCTGTTATATTACTTAAATAATTTTCTACCAATTCATTAGCTGTCACTACTTCCTGGAGTTTCTTTTGAGGAGAATTCTTCCATTTTGTCATTTTGGGTAGTCCTTATGGTAGCTCCAAACTGCAGGGCACTTCCCCTGTGCTTCCCCGTAGTAACTTGTGTTGGTGGGCGGGGCCGCAGTCACACCTGATGTCTGCCCCCCAGCCCACCACTGGGGCCACAGTCAGACTGGTGTGTACCTTATCTTCCCCTCTCCCAGGGCAGGACTCACTGTGGAGTGGTGTGGCCCCTGTCTGGGCTACTTGCACACTGCCAGGCTTGTGATGCTGCTTTGATGGGATATGGCACATTAGTCAGGGTGGATCCGGATCCACAAGGTGCACAGGGGTGGGAGGGGAAGGCTTATCTTGCTTTGCAGTGGGTGGTCCCCTGTGGGAGGGGCCCTGCAGCACTGGGAGGGAGACAGACCATCGGAGGGATGGATCCACAGAAGCACAGCATTGGGTGTTTGTGCGGTTGCAAACATATTTGGTGATGGGAACTGATTCCCTTTGGAATTTTGCCTGGGGTATGGGAGAGGGAGACGGCGCTTCCCAGCGCCTTTGTTCCCCTGGCCGGCCAGTTGAGCTGTCTTCTGGGGCTCAACAGCTCTCCCTCCCTGTGTCCTCTTGCCTTCCTCGCTCTCCAAGAGCAGAGCTGTTGACTTTTAACATTCCAGAGGTTAAGTCCGCTGGCTGTCAGAACTCAGGCAGTCTGGCCCCTCTGCTTTTCAAGCCAGACTTTGGGGGCTCTGCCTTGCCCAGCAGGCTACCCCTCCACCGCCCTGGCTCCCTCCCGCCAGTCTGTTTAGTGCGCACCACTTCTCTGCCCTTCCTACCCTCTTCCGTGGGCCTCTTGTCTATGCTTGGCTCCAGAGAGCCCATTCTGCTGGTCTTCTGGCATTTTTCTGGGTTATTTAGGCAGATGTGGGTGGAATCTAAGTGATCAGCAGGAGGAGGTGAGCCCAGTGTCCTCTTACGCGGCCATCTTCCTTATTTGTTTTTATCCTTTTTTCGAAAAGTGGATTTACAGTATAAATTTAATCGATACTTCTTTTTCTTCTTTTTAAAACTGAGATATTAATTGACCTGTGGTATTTGTAAGTTTAAGGTGTATAAACTTTTGATTTGATACATTTATATAATTGACACTTCCTTTACTACTCAAGTGCTCAGAGGATTTCAGGAAGCAGAAATTATGAGACATGAAGAGAAAGGAAGTTGAAATGGTGAGAACGGCATGTGCAAGGTCCTGAAGTTTGTATCCTCAGAGGAAGGACTCCATTTTGCTGGCACATAGAGTACCTGCAGAATCAAGGTGAAAGACTAAACTGGAAGGGTAATTGGGGCCCCAGTTGTGAGGTGCTTGAAAGACAGTGAATGATGTTCTACGTCCTGTGCCATGTGAGGCCTAATTGATATTGCTGGGGCCTAAAAAGTTATTGCTGTGCCACACAGACCTAAGTCATGTCTTGTCAGCTCATTTTGACAATGGCGATGAAACTGACTTACTGGTAAAATGGGAATCTCACTCAAATTCAGTCATTTAAATAGTCAGTAGGTATTTACCATACTGTTTTTATGTGCCAGACAAATAAGACATATGATATACAAGTTAAAAAAAAAAGATTTTATAATGAGAGACTTGGCCAATAGTAAAAGGGTAAAACTAGAAGATAATCTGAGGTTTTTTTTTTTATGTTTATTTATTTATTTTTGAGAGAGAGAGAGAAAAAGTGAGCAAGGGAGGGGCAGAGAGGGAGAGGGTGATACAGAATCCCAAGCAGGCTCCATGCTGTCAGCACAGACTCTGATGCAGGGCTCGAACCTATGAACCATGAGATCATGACCCAAGCCGAAAGCAAGAGTTGGATGCTCAACCGACTGAGATACCCAGGTGCTCCAAGATCGTCTGAGGTTTTGATGAACACTAAGAAAGATGTAAACAGGGTGACATGAGAGAGTTCTTGGAGGAAGTCATTTCAGTGTGGGGTACTAGGAGAGGCATCTGAGAAGGGGGCACATGAGCCAAGGCCTGAAGGAAGGGAATATGCCAGTGTTCAAAGAACCATGCCTTGCTCACTGTAGGAAGTAATAAAACAAGGACTTACATGCACCCAGTGCCATGTAAAAGGTGATGTTTTTGAAACACAACAGAGAGCTCAGTGTGGCAGTAGCTGGGTGAGAGAAAGGTGTCATCTTGTGCTACGTAGAAGAGAGGTAGGACACAGCCAGATTAGGCAGGATCTTTTAGGTCACCTCACAGAGTCTGGATTTTATTTTGAGAAGATTGAGGTTCCTTGCCCTTGCAGGAGTTTAAAGATTATTATATTTATACCATTTTAATAAATTCTTATTGGAATTCTGATAAGAGATAATGTGGCTTCATTACAGAAGAGAAGGTACAGATGATGAGAAGAGATTCCAAGCATATTTTGGAGGTCATGGACTGGATTTTAGGGGAGGGATAGCGTAAGGAATCCTCCCTGGGAGTAAGATGCCTCCCAGGTTTGGGCCTTGAGTGATTGGGTGCTTTGTGGGCACCAGATGCTGAGCCTGGGAACCTTGTAAAGGAAACATGTCTGAGGTGTGGAGAAGGACAGATATTCTCTCCACACCCTCTGAAGTTCAATAACTGAGTCTGTACAATAAACTGACAATGGGCGGATTAGCAGGAGAAAGGGTATACAAATTTATTAAGTTTTAATATTACATCCACAGAGGCATCACAGGCAAAAAAAAGTGAATACTCAAAAAAGCATTGAGATTTGAGAGTTTATATATCATCTTAATAGGGGAAAGGAAGGAGGGAGGGAGGCCTCTTAGGTACAACATGACTTTTAGGAAGGATGAATGGACTCTTAGAACAACCAATGGGAGGTGTGATAGTCTGTGACCAAGTTCATCTGGGGGTGCTGTCTCCTCATCTTTCTTGTGATGAGTCAATCTTCCCTGGTTCACAAAACTCCTGGGGAGAAAAATCTGTGACAGTTGAGTTCCTTTTAGAGACTCTGTCTTTAGGCAAATTAGGGGAATTCTGTGAAAGCTGCTCTCTACATTTGCTATTCTCTAAGTGCCTTTAGCTCAAAATAGTCAATATATGAAAGCAGCGTATCTTGCAGTGGCGTGTCCGAACTCCATCAGGGAGAAAATTTATGAGCTTCATTTTGCACATACTTTTTTAAAGTTTATTTTATTTTGAGAGACAGAGGGAAGGAGCATGAGCAGGGGAAGGGCAGAGAGAGAGAGAGAAAGAGGAGAGAGAGAAGCCCAAGCAGGCTCTGTGCTGTCAACTCAAAGCCCACAGTGGGGCTCGATCTCACACACCAAGAGATCATGACCTGAGCCGAAAGCAAGAGGCAGATGCTTAACCGACTGAACCACCCAGGTGCCTCTTGTTTTACACATATTAAATGTGAAATGCTTATAAGACGCTCAGGTATAGATGCCAAGAAGGAGGTTGTATATATGAGTGTGGCTCTTCAGAGCGAGAATGCGAGATGGAGGCAGAAATTGGAATTAGGCAGGTGTCAGTGCGTAGGAGGTATTTGAAACCACTGAGCTGGGTGACATCCCATGTCATGAACCTGTTTTGACATGCACTCAACAAACAACTTGTTAGTGGCTTAAGCCTTCTACCAGTTTGCTGTGGTTAGGATGACTGCTAATCACTGTTCACCTAGTTTAGTCCTTAGAAGACACTTACGCATCGAAAGGTTCCCTGTGTGTAATTCTTGAATTTGACTTGTGCAGCATGCACATTTCATATGATTTCATCCCATGATGTTCTACACTGGCTCATCATAGGAGCGATTTACCTGGAAATTGCCCATCCTGGATATGAAACAATTGCTTCGGATTTGGTGTGTGATTCCATACATGGGAAGAGATGAGAATTATCAGATGGGATTTCTGTTTTCTCCCCCCTAGCTGTTGCATGTGGCCATCTTCTTTCTGATGCTCCAATTCTAGGGTATTTTATTTGTTCCTCATTCCACAGTTTTTCAGTATCTGTCAATGTAGGTCATTTTATCTTATTGAGAGGAAATAACTATGATAGTTATTGTGATGTGCACCACAGCCATGACCTTCTTTCCTTCCCCTTCCTCTGAAAAGATGACTCATGTAGAGGAATGGATGAGGTGTTTCATTGATTCAGTTTTCTAACGAGAGAAAAGTACCAATTTGGCTGCCGATGTGAGGTGCATTCCATACATCCTAGACTAAAAGCTGATGATTGTGAATGGCTTCCTCATAAAGGGGAGTCCTCTACCTAGCGCATTTGCAAGAAAAATGTCTGATCTTTGCACTGATGTGTGAGAAATGCAGGGACTTGGGGAATCATGTTTCAGGTTCCCTCTGGTGATTATGAATTTTTGCTGTCATCAATCAGTCAATCTGATTGGGTTGTCTCAAAATGGTGCAAAGACTATGACCCTCTCATTTTATTGAAAGAAGTCACTGACAGACAAATACCCTTTCTGAGCTGTCTGTGCAACATAAATGGCACAGGGAGATTGTACTGTTACCCCACAGATCTTAGCCTAAGAGATATAGAATGGAGCCTTGCTTGCTTTGTCTGCTTCCAAATACTGGGTGTAGTGGTAGCTGTGGCAAGAACTCTAGTTTCAGGAGGAAGAACTCTTGGTCTGGACAGAAGTTTTCTTGATCAACAAGGCCAAGACACCAACATAAGATTATTCATCAGGCACAAATCTGAAGCTGGGTTCAGCTACCTAATTGGTGACCTTAGGTCACTGAATGATTTTCAAACCTTATTGTGCATGTAAAGCACCTGGGAGAGTGTTAAAATGCATATTCCTAGGTCCTGCACCTACAGATTCTGATGCAGAGCACGTGGGATGGAGTCAAAGAGCTGGCAAATTTCACAGGCATTCCATATCATTCTAACATGGGTTGATCCAAGAGACACCCTGAGAAATTCTGTTCCTTCTTTTTTTACATCAGAAGGGAGACAGAGACATGAGTGTATTTTGAGTGCTTTTAAAGGAAACCAGAATGCCAATAAATACAAGGTTACTGTGCTGCCCAGTTCTGCCCCAGGCACTGAGGGGAGTGAAAACCTCTCCTCTTAGGTGTCAAAAGGAAGCTCAGATCTCCTCTCTGCGTCTGTCCGTAGTCAACAAAGGGATTTCCTAAGCAACTTTACTTTGTGCGGGGCTCCAATCCGCTAGAAGCAAAATTGGTCTGATTATGAACAAGTTACCACAAGATGAAAGCATTTTTCTCAGCTGTGATGGAGGATGTCTTGATGCAGAGGGCTGCAGGCTTGGAACTCTGGAGGCAGCCTGGTGAGGAGCGGAGTCCCAGGAAGCTTGCAAGGCTCTGTGGGGGAGGGGAAGCAAGTTCTCTGCGTAGGACCCAAGTAAAACATCCTGTTCTCTTTGTAAGCATTAGGTAATTAAACATGTTACAGGCCAAGAAAGAGAGGCTTTGCGGCTGATCGTTTTACCCATGCCCAAATGCCAATCACTTGAAATGTGTTTACAAAGCAAATATTTATGGAGCACCTACTATGTGCCATGCCCTGGGCTGAGGAAGGCACTGTTGCTCCCACCCCCACCACCTCCCCCCGCCCCACCTTAAACAGTTTACACTCTCCTGAGGGATATCAACAAGTGGTTGTCAATTACAATACAATGTGAGTGTGGAAAGTGCTAGAAAAAGAGTTAAGCCACACAACCCAACCCACAGTGATATAGAGGAAAGAGCAGGATGGCTCCCTAGAGTAACTGGAAGCCAATCTGAGAGACCTAAAGAAGGAATAGGAATTAGGCTTTTTAAGGGATACAGACCCAAGTTTACATGGGGCTCATCTCTTCCTTTGGATACATTACTCATCTTTTGTGGGCTATCTTGAGATGATGTTGAGGCTTTGTTCATTAGATCTGTGAAAATACTATATACCAAGCCTGGTCATGGTCGAGTAATAATAAAGAGAATTCTATTTAATCAGACTTCACTAAGCCCGATTTTATAATAATAACTTTCACTGTATAATCTCATTTCAACTTTGCCACAACCATAAGATACCAGGCAACTTGCCCTCAAGTGGAGGTAATTGAGACTCAGAATGTTTAACCATTTTTCCCGTTTGAGCCCCTGTCTGACCTCAGTTTGTGTTTGGGAGCTCCTGGGAAGGAGCTTGGCACTAAGAAGAGGCTCAGAGAAAATTTATTGAATGAATATAACCTTCAGTAAGTAATAAATGTCAACAAATGAAAAAAAAATCAGTATTACTATTAACACAACAATAATGAACACTTTCAGGAGAATAAAAGAGCTCATTCAAAACAATCCACTACAAATATACATAGCACTTCTCTGCTTTGAACATGTATGGGTCATTTATTTCTTATAACCCTCAGAGGGCATAACTAGAGTAGGTCTTATAACCCCACATTACAGAGATAAAAGAGATAGTGTAGATATTACAGATAGTAGATAGGTTATTTCTCATAGAGATGAGGAGATTAAGGAAAACAGAGATAAATTTTAAATTGCTCAAGGTCTCACAGAAACCAGAAAGTGAACTTTTGAATCATATACAGGCAATTTTTCTACTTCTCATCTTCTACTACACAGTATGGATTGATGGCTGTGCGTAGGGAGAACTCTGCTCTGGAAGCACTGACTCTGAATTTAAAACATGGTTGACTGTCTTGAAAATGCAGGGCACTGGTTACAAGGCACTACTATGGAAATCCATCACTCAGGATGCTTCCAGCTGCACCAGAAAATTCATCTCAAAATATCTGGAATAGGAGAAGAATTATTTTCCCTTCCTCAGTTCCTCCGACACCCACAAATAGATGTTTGCCTACTGTGTGCCAGGCATTCCAGGCACTGGAGATTGAGTAGAAGAGGAGGTAAACAGTAGATAAAGACACAGAATGTAAAGTACAGTGTTATAAATGCAATAGAGGAAAATAAAACAATAAGGATGCCAGGGTGTGGGTATTCCCTTTTAAATAGGAGGGTCAAGACTTAGTGCACAAAATAACATTTGACTAATGATATGAAGAAGGCAAGAGACCAAGTCAAGTGGATATCTGGGGTGGAGAGTTTCAGAGGGAACAGGTGCAAATGTCCTGAGGCAAGAGAACTCTCTGGTGAGTTCAAGGACCAGAGTGAGCAAAGGAGATGGAAGCAGAGATAACGGCAGGTGGACACAAGTGGGGGCCTTACCACTGTAAAGCCCTGCCCTTCTTCCTAAATGAGGCAGATCCACCACACTCTTTCTAGCAGCAGGTCAGTATTAGATGGTTAGGGGCCAAGGTCAGAAGCAAAGAGCCCCGTGTAGCAGTTATTGCAGTAATCCACTTCTTCACATGAGTCCTGAGCCAGGGTACCCCCTGAGCTGATTAGTTTCCTGACTGAAGTACAGCAGGGGGGGACTCACATTTTCTCCATTTTCCTGCCTTGGTATCCTTGGAATGTCAGTTTTGTCCCCAAACAATTGATGTCATTCTGGGGGTCACGCTCAGACATGACAGTATCTAAGGAGAGGTTATTGGGTTTAAAAAAAAAAAGCCAGCAAAGAAACTGCCCCCAAACTGTCCCTAGAAAATTTCTCTAGATGTCACCTTGACCTCAGTATGAGTCACATGCCCGCTTCTAAACCAACATGGACACGCAGAATGGGATCAGCCTAAGTGGCTTCACAAATTAGGCTTGCATCGGAGTGTGGTTCAGGATTGCCATCTGAGCGGGACACTGCTGTGGAATCTGGACTCCACAGCCGGGAATGTGGTCCAGTTCCAGGCAGTTCAAACACAGTGGCTGCTATGGGAACACTGGGCAGCATCAGCTTGACCATTTCTCTTGCTGCCCCTGGGCAAAGAGTGGAGGTTCACTGGCTTGTTCTTGGTGGAACATTGAGCTCAGGCAAACCCAAATGCCAAGCTTCCCTACATTGCCTGGAAGCCGAGGTCTGGGATGTGTGAGGTTACTAGCCTTTTGTTTTCTTTTTATGTTACTAATTAAGCAGGCTCAGCCTCATTCTGCCTAGTGTCTAGGTTATTTGTTAATGGAATTTAAAAGCTCTGAATAAATAATTAAGCACATGGACACTGCGGTCTGGTTCCTGGTCTTGTGCTCAAGGTTTCAAATAAGTGTTATGCCTTTTCTTTAGCATGCTTATTTTTAATTAATTAGGTAGAGCTTTTGTTTGTTTTGTTTTGTTTTTGAAGAGTATAGCTACCTTTGTAATACTATGTTTAGGGGTAAGAAAATTGAATTTCACTCACCTATTTATTCAGTAAATACATATTGGGCACTAGGTGTTGGAAACAAAGCATCACTCAAAATAGCCCATGTCTCCAGTGTTAGGAAGCTCGCACTCTAGCGGGTGAGATGGACAATTAAAAAAAGCAAACTTCTTAGGGGTGCCTGGGTGGCTCAGTCGATTACTGACTGACTGACTCTGACTTCGGCTCAGGTCATGATCTCACAGCTGGTGAGTTCAAGCCCTGTGTCGGGCTCTGCGCTGACAGGTTGGATGGAGCCTGGAGCCTGCTTCAAATTCTGTGTCTCCTTCTCTCTCTGCCCCTTCCCCGCTTGTGCTCTGTCTCTCTCTGTCTCTCAAAAATGAATAAATGTAAAAAAAAATTTTAAAAAAGCAAACTTACGAAGATGTAAGATAATTTCAGAAGGTGACATGGGCTATAAAGGATATAGAATGCGGAGGTGGGGATGCTCCATTAAACAGTTGTTCTGTGAAGGCTTTTCTGAAGAGGCAGAATTGGAGTGAAGACCCAAATGACGTGCTGAAGTCAGTTTCAAAAGGCTTATTGGAATATTGTTTAGAGACAGTGCAGTAAGTAAAGAACAGTAAGTGCAAAGGCCCTGAGGCACAAGCAATATTGGCATGACCAAAAGGTAGCCCAGGATGACTGGGGCAGTGAGTGGGTGAAGGATGCGGTTGCAGCGGGGAGCAGAGGCAGGTTCAGGTGAGTTCTTGCACTCCTTGGTAAGCAATTTGAATTTTCCTCTGGGTACTGTGGGAGTCCATTAGAAGATCTTATGCACGGGGGACCCTGATGTTTTAAGTAGCAATAGTAAAATGAAGACCTGGTAATTTGACATTCAACACAAGCCTAGAGCCATTTCACCTCAAGGGAGAACTTCAGTAACACCACCTTCCATAGGGTCATATCATGAAAATTATGCCTCACCTTTAAACTCAGACCTTTTTATTGTTGGTTTTGTTATTTCTTCCTACCTAGGGGTCTTTATACCTCACCTCTCAGAGCAGAAAACTGCCTGTGGTTTGGAGCTCACTGTGTGCTAATGTCTTTGCTCAGAACCATAATAGGAACTTGTAAAATTTCAGTTTTAATGCCTAGAAATTGATCTGCAAAGCACTGTTGAGATCACTTACATTTGGGAGCTCATAGAACTGAAAGTGCCCTTTCACTCTGTAGCTTGGGCAGTGTGGGGTCTTTTAAAAAAAAAAAATTCTTACTGTTTACTATGCATGGCATTTCCATCATTCTGTCAGCTGTTTTTTAAGAATCATTACTACCTATTGTTCTAGGAATGATTCTTCTGATTACAGTATAAAACAACCTTTCCCCAAATGATGGCACAAGGCCTGTCTCAGTGTGTTCTTCTTCCTCTACACCATTCGCCAAACATCCCAGGCAATTTCAATGCCAGCAGGTCTGTACAAATGATATTCAAGCAGTAGTGACTTCCAAATATTGATATTATTAAGTGCCTATTTTCTGAGGAAAACTCGTAGTCATTTTCCACAATTCACCGTTCACACATGCTTCAGAATTTACATTCTTGCCTCTTTTACTCTGTGATTCATGTAAAGTGTAGCTTCTCATCAGTTGTACCTGAAAGCAAGTGTGTTTTGATACATAATTTATAGCTTATAGATAAGCTGTCTCTTAAAACAGGGTTACTTAATGGCAATGTAAACACATTCCCGAAACTAAAACTAAAAAAATAATTCGTAAACTTTATCCAACCCCCTCCCCAAAACCAACAAAAAAACACCCCAGGTATTATTTTTTAAGTGCTTGCATTTCTTTTCACAGAAAATGACACTCTTCG
This sequence comes from Lynx rufus, assembly GCF_022079265.1. Taxonomy (NCBI): domain Eukaryota; kingdom Metazoa; phylum Chordata; class Mammalia; order Carnivora; family Felidae; genus Lynx; species Lynx rufus. The sequence goes on along the minus strand of NW_025814823.1, from coordinate 122,456,741 downwards.
TGTCCCTAATAGAAACTGAAGGGCATCAGGAAGAAAAGAACTTACCATAGTTAGAAGTATGAACATAGCATATGATGGATAGATTTGTTGAATCCCTATGTTGTACACTAATAGAACATTATGAGTCAACTATACTTAAAAAAAAAAAAATCCAAACAGTATATACTCTGAACAGACCGGGTTGGAGTCCCAGGGTCACCACTTCCTGTGTTGCTTTGAATAGGTTGCATAACTTTAGTTGTTTAACTTTACTTTCCTCCCCTGTAAAATGGGGAAGACCATAACTTCTCCTTCATAGGTTGTTGTGAGAATTAAATCAAATAATCCATGTAAAGAACAGATCCGGACAGAGAGTAAATGCTAAGTAAATGTTAGCTATTACGCATACGAAAGCAGAGATCACGAGAAAAATGTAAAATTCTGTCATCCCACCCACCAGAAAATTATTTATTTTTAATGTTTAATGTCTGATAAATTTGATAAACTTGTTTCAAGATGTGTTTCAAACGGCTGGCAGACCCACGTGTTTACTGAAAGGATTACTTTCCTGGCTGCAAACAAAAACAAGCCTCCTCTCTGGAAAGAACAATAAACATCTATAGAAGATTCTAGGCTCAGGTTCTGTCAACATAATGCCAAAGCAGTTGAAAAAGAATCATAGGTAGTTAACTGCCCCTACATCATTCACAAGCATGAGCAATTAATTAATGCTCATTACTCCTTTTTAAAAATTTTTTTAAAAATTTATTTACCTTTGAGAGAGAGGGAGAGACAGAGTGTGACCAGGGGAGGGGCAGAGAGAAAGAGAGAGAGAGAGAGAGAGAGAGAGAGAGAGAGAGAAAGAGAATCCAAAGCAGGCTCCAGGCTCTGAGCTGTCAGCACAGAGCCTGATGCAGGGCTTGAACTTGCAAACTGCGAGACCATGACCTGAGCCGAAGTCAGATGCTTAACTGACTGAGCCACCCAGGTGTCCCACTGCTTGTCACTCCTAATAAAAGTATTTGTCCACATGCTCCAAATGAGCGAGTAGGTAACTATGTGATTTAAACGTATATATTCATAACGTAGTGGAGTTTGAAGGAAGCTGGGAGATCATTTCCCATTTGTCCACTTTACAGATATTGGAAATGGGCTGTGGAAAGGAAGAGCGACACAACCAAAGCCACAACTGTCCTCTGCCACCTAACTACTTCGTGTCCCCACGGCTAGGTTCCTGTGTGACATTATAGGGTTAGAGTAGCTCTCAATGGTTCTTGCAGGTAAAAAAAAATACCATGAACCTGTGCTCCCTGACCTCCGGCCACCAAATGGCTGTTAGACAGATTTTTCGGACTCCACTTTCTCAGCCATTTGTTTCTTTCCCCTGCTGTGCTCCTTGCTCTTTGCCTACAGAGAGGTGCACAGAGATGGCAGAAAGGGAGGCAGCAGCCCCTCCAGGGGCCTCTGTGGGACCTTCTGGTCAGTCCTCAGCAGCTGTTTCCCCAATGCTCAGTATTTGACTCCAGACTTCATCTGGCCCCATCTGAAACCTTTCCCATAAATGACTGACATGTCCTGAGTTCTCATGGGCAGGTGGCTTGACAAGTGGGGGGCGGGGGGGAATCATAAGTGGAAATGGCTTTCCAGAATTCCAAAGAAAGGCATTAGAACAAGGGCTATATCTATCTTGTTTGCCTAACACAGTGCCTGGCACTTACCTAAAATTTGCTAAATGTAATCTTGAATAAAAATTTCAGTGAGCACTGAGCATGTGCGATATTCCAGGCATTAGGCTCAAGGTATGCCAGGTACTTCCAAAGATTTCACTTCTTAAGAGAGGCAACATGACCCAGTGGTGAAGAATGCAGGCCCTGGAAATGCTAGCATTTCCAGGTTTGCATCCCAGCTATGTAACTCTGAGTATGGCATTTGATCTCCCTGTGCCTCGGTATCCTCATTTGTAACATTATCATTGAAGATACTTCAAGGGCTTTTGTGAGGATTAGATTAGCTAATATATGTATGTGAATCTCTGTGTGTGTGTGTGTGTGTGTGTGTGTAAAGTTTTTTGCAACATAGCATGGATATAGTCGGAATTCAGTAAATGCTTACTCTCATTATTAGTATTAGGACTTAATTTAATCATTATATCAACTTTGTAAAGGAGATGTTCTAATACACAAATTTTGGCTACATAACTTGAAATTCAAAGAGCTTAAACGATTCAGTGATTTCTTCAAAGGCGTTGTTAGTTACTGGAAGACGTATGACTTAAACATAGAAGGTAAACGCTCAAATAAATTAATAATGGTTGTATGTGGTGGTTCAGAGTGGGCCCTGGAGACAGGAAGTTGGCTATGAATCTTGGCTCTGTCATTAACAGATATGTGCCCTTGAACAGATTATTCTGAGCCTTGATGTCCTAGGAATGATAGAATCTATATTATAGGGAGGTTGCAAGACTTAAATGAGATATGCTTGTTATAGTTAGCTCAAGGACCTGTATTCAGTAGGAGCCCATAAACGTTCTTTCATTTTTTGTTACTCATGGCAATGGCTGTAGTTAACTCCAGTTACTTTCTCTAAAAGCCCACCTAACTAGAGTTGTCCTCAACCCTGCCTTCCTAACTTTCCTCAACACACGTGCTCATCTACCCAGAGTCCTATGTCATTTTTCCTCCTAAATATCTCAAATGACCTCTCGAATTCCTTGACCTCTCTCTAACCACATTGCCACTGTCCTCCTCTGGATGCCGTCTTCTCTTCTATCTTAGGTTTTCTCCCGTTTTCCTTCTTGTCTTGATCACCTCCTTTCTGTTCGTCACACTGTTCCCACAGTAGTATTCTAGTGTGCACACATGTGGCTTGCCTCCCTGAGACGTTCAAAGGGCTTCATTGTTCTCGGGACACTCTCAGCCTGTTTCCCTGATTGCTGGCACGTATTCTGTGCTTTGTATTTCCTTTCAAGCCATCGCTTGCCTCCAGCGCTGCACACATGCTGTCTCCTTTGCCAGAAACAATGCTCACCCTCTCTCCCTGTAAACCCCTCTTCATCCTTCAGACCACAGCTCTGGTGCCCCTTTCCCCAGTCGGGCTCCCCTAACCCCTGTCTCTAAGCTTGGAGGCCCTTCTAGGAGGTCCACAATGTTATCCTTCACAGCACTTGCCAAATGCATTATAATTTCCTTACTCCTCGTTTGTTTTTCTCTACTAGCTTACAATCTCCATGAAGAAAGGGCCATATCTAACATGACTATTACAACTACAAGTTGTATACTCATCACTGGTGCCCGGCACAGGGCCTGACACATAGTGGGACTTAACACATATTTATGGAACAGATGCATGCATGAATGAATGGCCACCAGCTTTCCCATCAGCAGAGGCCATGAAGACAGGAGACTCTAAGAATGTTCATTTTGGTGGCAAGACCGACGTATCTTACCACTACGTTCAACTCCCTATCAGTAAACTTGGTTGATGGAATGCCTTTAAATCTAAATTATTTATTTCAAAATGGAGCTGTCATTTTCCCCCATGCCATATCGGTGGTTGCCCGAAGACCCAGGTAAACCAAATGGCGACAGCATCATATCAGCAAATTTTCAAAAGCATTTTTACAAATATTGTTTCATAGCACTTACACCCCAGACCTGTGGGAGAGTGAGGTCAGGAAACGAAGACGTGAGGAATTAGAGACAGCACCTTGTCACCTTATTTTGTGCCCACACTCTGCGGCCTTATGTACCACTAATGTAGCCACTGGCCTAGCCCTGGTCTCTGAGGCTGTATTGCTGTAAAGCAGTGACTCTCTCTGTGTCAGTATGTGGGGGACAGTTTTCCCCCTGCAGGGATGTTCAGCAACACCTGGAGATGGTTTTGATTGTCACAACTGAGGTCAGGAGGTGCTAGTGGCATGTCATGGATAGAGCCCAAGGATGCTGCTACACACCTTCGGTGCACAGGGCAGCTCCCCAACCCTCCCCCACCCCTGCTCCACCCTCAGCAAATTATCCAGACCGAAATGTCAATAACGCTGATGTCGAGAAACCCAGCTGTAAAGCCAAACTCATAGACTGAAACAGAGAGGAACAGAAGTGTATAATTCTCTCCAGATGCAAGAGCCTGGTGAGTGCATAGCCTCTTACAGGGCATAAAGTTTGAATTAAAAACTAAAATACTCTGCAGGCTAAAGAGACCAATTGTGTAGGCTTTGTGTGCCTTGTGGCACTCCCGGAGAGCGTCTCTGCTGAAGGAGCAAGTCTTTATCCATACCCAAAGAGCAAAAGGTAGACCATGTTCTCCCCTGTTGCCTCCTGAAAGGTTTACTATTATGGCTTCTCAGAATCAAGGGAAAACTTGTGTTAAAAGTGTTTTCTGCAGAAGGCATTAAACCTGACCACTCAACCCCTTCTCTTCTATTTCTAAAGGGTGTCCTAAGGGTCAGAAAACTAAGATCTTGCCACCTAGCTTCGTTGTGCTGGGTTGTCTTAAAACCCTCTGATGTTCTCATCTGCCCAGAAGGAATCATGCTGCCTGATGCTGGGGATGAAGACCAAAACAGACATCATAGCTGCAGAAATCCTTAAAAAGTACATTGTCAATATCCTGGTGTATCGATTCCCTTTCGTATTGTTCAGTTTAATTAAAGCCCAGAGATGTGCAGGAGGGGAGCAGACAAGGCAGTTCCTTCTGAGGAACTGGAAACACATTCTGGTTTGGCGTTGGAATGGTTTCTTCTCTGAGGCATTCTATAGACTGAATAATTGGCAGTTCTTTATCCAGCTTGGATAAGGGAAGTTGAAGCCTGCCATTTCCAGATGAGAGCTAATTAGGGCATAAAGCCAAACGCTAAAGTCAGAATCTGCTTTATATGTTTAAAATGTGTTATAATTCCATTAATTCGGAGTAAATAGAGTGAATCTGAGTTGTGAATAGCTATGTAGTTAAATTGAAGGAGATGTAATATTATTATTTTCATGTTCATAAAGTAGCATTAAAAACCATCTTTAAAGGTATTATGTAGACTGACTAATAAACAAGTACTCACTATTCCCCAAATAATTCTCGCCATTCCCTACCATCAAACCATTGTTCTAATTTTTAATTCCTACCAGAATGTTCTTCTCACTCACATCTCCATAGATTCAGATTCTCCCTGCGCTTCAGAGCATATCTCAGATATTACCACCTCCAGGAAGTCTTCATGGAATCCAACCCAGTGTCGCAATTAGGTGTGAGATTTTCCTGTTCTGCACTTTATCTGTTACTCTCTTATGGCCCTTCTGTAGTTTGTAATATAGTCATCCCTTTCACTGATTTCTTTCCTGCCCACTCTACCTTTACACTCTGTGCCTTCCCTGCTCCTCCACTCCCATGGTCCTTGGCACTGTGTCTTAGAAAAAGTAACCTTTCAATGCATATTGAATCTCTGGAGGCATTGATGGGTAGGTGTGTGGATTTGGTTATAGTTTCCCCTCATGATTATGCTAGTCATTAGCAAACCCTTTCTTTCAAATGGGGCACAAGTAACCTTGACCAGCCCTGATCAAATGCCCACAAATTCCACACAAGTAAACACAGAAGTTGAGTGTCATTCTAGGTGATCTGTCCTACATCAGACACCAGGGAAGACAATGTCAAAGTCACGTAGCCCAGGAAACAGCACAGTGTCCACACAGAGCGGGGGTAGGAGTGGGGAGTCCACACTGGAATCTTAGCTCCTCCACTTGCTCACGCTTGGCAAGTTATTTGACATCTCTGTGCAAATTTCCTCATGTATAAACAAATAAAATAATAACATTTACTTATTATACGTTTTTCAGGAGAGTTAAGTGAGATCTCCTGGGCATAGTGGTTAGCACAGTGACTGGGCCTAAGAACTCACATTTGATGGCCACTGTTATTACTATTGTTATCATTATGAAAATCAAGCCCAGCGCGCCTGGGTGGCTCAGTCAGTTAAGCGTCTGACTCTTGGTTTTGGCTCAGGTCATGATCCCAGGGCCGTGGAAGTGAGTCCTATGTCAGGCTCTCTGCTGTGTGCAGCTTGCTTAAGATTCTCTCTCTCCCTCGCTCTATGCTCCTCCCCCCCCAACTTTAAAATGAAAAAGAAAAAAAAAGAAAATCAAGTCATATTCATATGAGATAGAATGAAAAAATATTGCCTACTCCTCTGACATCTCTTTATAAATGAGGTGAAACTGTCTACTTTGTGTGAGGTACTATCAGTATATAAAATTTGGTGGTAAATGTGCTTGGCTTTATTATGCTTTTCGCTTTATAGTCTTTTCATTGAGAGCCAAAATCTTCTGTTGTAACCAGCGAGGTTCTATTTTTCCCTTTGCATCTGCTTTAAATCGAGCCTGTCCTCCAACTTCAAAATCCTCTTTACTCTCATCCATAGCTGCCCACCTCCCACTTGGCTTTAGTCACTTGCTGGCTGAGCAGTCGGCCCAGACTCCCCATCAACCGTGTGAATCAAGTCTCAGCTGGCCTCTCAGGAGGTCCGGGGGATGTAACAGTGAGCAACACAGCACAAGCTGTGTCCCTGCTGAACTCAGAGGAAAGCTGTGGAAGAAACATTAAATAAACTGTTATTTTAAAAGAATCAAATCATTAACTAATTAAGGTAGAAGACAAAACTGCTCTGAAAGAAAATGTACAGGTTGCAGCCAGGTTGGGTTAGAGAACCAAAACCGTTTCTTGGCCAGCAAGTTGTCTTTCAGGCCTCAGATGAAATGTTACCTCCCCAGAGAGGCCCTCCCTGACCGTCTAAGCCAAGCAGTCTCTCTCTGCCACAACCCCCATTTTATTTTCTGCATTCTACTTTTTAAAAAATTGAGGTATAATTAACATATAGCATTAGATTAGTTGCAGGTGCACAGTATGATGATTCAGTATTTGTATATGTTGTGAAATGATCGCCACAATAAATCTAGTTAATACTCATCACCATACATAGTTACAATATTTTTTCTTTTGATGAGAATGTTTAAGATCTACTCTCTTAGCAACTTTCAAATATGAAATACAGTATTTTTAACTGTAGTCACTCTACTGAACATTGTATCCCCATGACTTATTTTATAGCTGCAAGTTTGTACATTTAAAAAAAAATTTTTAATGCTTAGTTATTTTTGAAGGAGAGGGAAAGATAGAGCATGAGCAAGGGAGGGGCAGAGAGAGAGGAAGACACAGAATGCAAAGCAGGCTCTAGGCTCTGAGCTGTCAGCACAGATCCCGATACAGGGCTTGAACTCATAGCCGTGAGATCATGACCTGAGCCAAAGTCAGATGCGTAACTGACTGAGCCACCCAGGTGCCCCAAGTTTGTACATTTTGACCCCCTCTACACATGTTGCCCACCCCTCACCCACCTCACTCCGGCAACCGCCAGTCTTTGTCTGTATCTGAGCTGGGGAAGGGGTTGTTTGCTCTGTTTTGTTTTGTTTTGTTTTGTTTTAGTTTCCACATATAAGTAAGATCACATGGTATTTTTCTTTGTCTTATCTCCCTTAGCATTATATCCTTAAGATCCATCCATATTGTTGCAAATGTCAAGATTTCCTTCTTTTTTCTGGCTGAATAATATTACATGGTATATATACACACCACATTTTGTTTATCCATTCATCCATCAACAGACACTTAAATTGTTTCCATATCTTGGCTTCTATAAATAATGCTGCAATGAATACAGAGGTGCAGATGTCTTTTTGAGTTAGTGTTTTTGTTTTCTTTGGATAAATTGCCAGATCATTACTCTCCTCACATTCTGAAATAACTTTGTTGATATAATGTTTACCTGTTTATTGTCTATCTCCTCCTTCTAGAATATAAACTCAGTGAGCTTAACCCCAGTGTATTATTTACTGATGTATTTCCAACACCTAGAAGCATGCTTAGTGTTTAATAAATGCTAAAAATATTATAGTTTATGAATAGACGAAGGAACTAACCAAAAAGAGGTTCCTTTTCCTTCCTGATCAGAATGTACCAAGTTGTGAATTTCACTCACCACCAGCTGCAGAGTGTGTGTGTGTGGGGGGGGGGCGGTGAAAAGTATGTCAGAATTCTGCCCGTTTAGTTCAACTCAATTCAATTGAGCACAAACCTATTGAATTCCTGTTATGCACCAGGCAGTGAACCTCATACTCAAGATTCAGAGAAAAGTCAGAATTCTACCCTTCTGCTACTTGGAGTCTGGCAAAGGAATTAGATACTTAACAGCAATTATCAAACTAATTGAACAGTACTTCATGCCTCACAGAATTTTGAACATTGTGACAAATTATGCCATTGAATCTTCACCACAACCCTGTACATGAGGAGTGATAATTATCCCTGAATAAACAGGAGGGTATCTTATCTATCTTGCTCACTCTTGCTTCTTTAGTACCTAGTACACTGCCTGACCTAAGTAGATGCTCAATAAATATGTTCAGTAATGAATGAGTGCTTTGAAAGGAGAGGATGGTATTTGAGAGTCAGTAGCAGGAGGATTTGACCCAGTCTGAGGCATTTAGAAACCTCTCCCTGAAGATGTGACATTTTATTTAAGACTTGAAGAATGGATAGGAATTTGATTTGCTCTGACTTGAAAGTGAAAACCTGGGCAGGCTCATCCGGACTGATCTTAAATAAGCTAATTTTTGTTTTCTTGGGATTTACTTTCCTTCTTAGCAAAAAGGAAAAACTGTAATGATGAAACTTTCCCCAAAGGAGGGTGTAAGGACATGTTAAAAGAAATGATCAGGGTGACTTTCCCTGAAGAGCTGGGCTTCAGTGAGGGTAGGCAACAGGCAGGGTACCACAGGCTGTTGGGAGGTCCCAAGGCAAAGGCTCCACCTGGGGCTTTGCAGGACAAAAGCAATTGCTACTGGTCTCCCAGGAGGCCCGTCCAAAGGAAAGCTTGGAGCAGCCTGGTCCATAGAGTAGCACTCCAGAATCTCCCAATTAATTGCCTTCCCCCCCCCCCCCCCCCCGCCATTTGATGTTAGAACCTGGTGTTTGGAAATCATCTGGGGGAATTTCTCATCTCTAGGCTCTGTTCTGCTAGACGCCAGAACCCTTCTCACATGGCACCTAAAATGGGTCACCTTTATCTTTCTCTCCTCCTGGGCTCCTGGTTTCCTGTTCAGAGATCTCTCTATGCTCTTGGGCCCTCCCTCCAAACACCTCTGCCAAAGCCTTTGAGCCTCCCCTCTCCTTAGAAAGACCCTTCCTCTCTTGGTAGCCCTGCTCTTATCTATGATGACGTTTGTTATATCAGAGTTTAATTCCACTTATGGGGTTAATGACTACTAACCGTTCATTTGCTGCGCCTCCCAGTAAGATAACTGCCTTTTAACTGGAGCTTTTTGTAAATAATGCCTAATGCCAAATCCTGGATGTCTAACATTGACTTTTGGGGCTCTTTAATCCCAAAGAATCTTTTCCAACCCCTTCTTTCCATCATAACCCCTATTAGCTGCATTATAATAGTTTATTAGTCGTTTTTCTTTTTTTTTTTTTTTTCTGGAAAATGCACTCCTTTAGAGCAGGAGTCACTAAATCACCACATCACTCACTAATGCCTAATAAAACATCTGGGTGCCAACAAAATGTTGGACCAAAGCAGTGAGGCAGATGATCTGGGAGAAGAGTATCTGGAAAACTTTCTGTAACCCTGACCTGTCAAGCTAGAACATGAAATGAAATACCTCACACCAGAGGTTCTCACACTTGGAAGTAAGAGTCACTTGGCATGTTGAATATGCACATTCCTAATCTGTCCTCAGAGAGTCTGAATCAATAAGCTTGATGGCTCTGAAATCTGCAAGGTCACCAAGTGATGCTGGTACAAAAACACTAGATCTCCTTGGGGGCTGTTTGTCTTTGGACACGTTATTATATCCTCTCAGCTTGTATTCCCTTCTGTAAAATGGGATTCTTCAGAGAATCAAAGAGAAAAAAGATACAAAAGTACACCAAAACACTTCACACGGTGCAGTGCAGATCACCGTGTAAATAATCATCTGATCGAGGATATTTTGTATTCTTTCTTTCTGCGCCTTGCCCATTCTACGTATAGGTGGGTGGGGTGCCCCAGGCTGGCACGAAATCAGTAATTTTTAATTGGGATTGGAAAAGATGCTTTCAATTGAGGTCAAAGGGTACTGGCTGGTTTGGAGTGCCACTTTGGAACTTAGGTGCCAGCCTCACTGATCTTTTTGTATCTAATGAAGGAGACGGTGTTTTGTTTGTTTGGTTGGTTGGTTTTTTGCTTAGTTCTTTGGAGATAATTATGGGTAGCATAATCAGTGAATATGTTTTCACCCAGGAAGTATTTGCTAAGTGCGTCCTATTGATTCAGAAGGTATATACTAAATGCCTACTGTTTATCTATGGCCAAATTATGCCAAGTCGAAGCATATCTTTTCATGAATTCCATAATATTTTTGCCTGAATGGCATATTCCACCTTATACTGGGCTCAAATTCATTTGTGCTGTGAAGGACCTCCAAAAAAAAGTATCAAACATCTTTCAAAAGTTTTTTCCCATATATATGGATTTATCCATCCATCTGTCCATCTGTTCGTCCGTCTGTTTACTTTTCCAACTAATAGTTATTGAGTACCTATTTCATGCCAGGCACTCAGAGTACAAAGATGAATTAGACATTGATATTTCCCTTAGGAAGTTTACAATTGCATCGTGTAGACAAAATAGGTGAGTAAATGCAATAAGATACTGATTCAGGGATGATATTACTGTTAAAGACATAGCAGTTAAACTAACAAAGCACTTACATTTTGCTAGTCACTGTGTTAACCCCTTCATATCAACCATCCTATTTTGCCCTCATAATATTGTCTGGCATTCTGTTATTATCCTTACTAGCTATGTAAGGAGGCTTAGAGATGTGACATCAGTTGTCCTACATCATACAGTAAGTCAGTATCAAAGTCATGCTTAAGCTTTGGCCATCTAATTGTGACACGACCCTCCTCACCACGCTTGTTCTGTCCCTGCTCTCAGGTTGGTGTCTGGCCAGAGAAACTCAGAGAAGGTGCACAGTGACAGTATGAGCAATATCAGTACTAACAATTTGTCAAGTGGTTATGGTGTGCTAGGTGCTTCATATGCTTACTGTCTCACTTCATCTGAGAATACACGAGTTAAACTTGTTACCGTTTTGTAGATGCAGAAAACTAAGGCCCACAGGTGTTAGAGTTTGTTTAAATCTACCCAACCGGTAAATGCACATGGATTCAAATTTGGGTCTGACTGATCCCAAAGCCCACACTCCTTCCACTCTAATGATCAGAGGTCAGATGTGCAGTGTTTGTGTCAGGAAGACATTTCCGGATATGCTCTTGGGTTCTGAGATTCAGATGACCCATACAATCAATGGAGACCATTCGGGCATTGCTTAAATAGCACCTTACTTGGGATGGCCCAAGCCTGCCAGGTATCTGGTCTAAGGAAGTGATGGGTTATAGGGCTATTGTAGGGCTAAATGTCCAGTCTCTGCCACTAGTTGTCATCATGTCACAATGGTTCAAAAGTCAGAAAACATTTTGGTGGAAGAGTGTATTTACATACCATGGCCTAGACTGCGACTATAATTACTTTACGGCTCAAAGTCTTTGCTTTCCTGAGCAGACCAATACATTTCTCCAATGTTAAGTATATTTTTAAAGAAGAGAAGCAATATAGGGTTAAATTAAAATTATTCTACCAGATTTCAGAGCACACTTTTTTTTTTAATTGAAGTAAATTGGCACGCAACATTGTATTAGTTTCAGGTGTACAACATATTGATTCAACAATTTTACACGTTATTTTGAGCTCACCTTAAGTGTAGTCACCATCTGTTATCACGTAATGTTATTACAATATTATTGACTATATGCCCTCTGCTGTACTTTTTATCTCTGTGACTTACTTATTTTATAACTAGAAGTTTGAGCCTCTTAATCCTCCATATCTATTTCTGGCATCTCCCCACTTAACTTCCTTTCTGGCAACCATCAATTTGTTCTCTGTATTTAAGACTGTTATTTTGTTTGTCTTTTTGTTCACTTGTTTTTTTTTCAGATTCAACATAGAAGTGAAATCCTATGGTATTTGTTTTTGTCTGTCTTATTTCACTGAGCATAATACCCTGTAGGTCCATCCATGTTGTCACAAACGGCAAGATCTCATTCTTTTCTGTGGCCGAGTAATATCCCATTGTATATACACATGTATATCTCCTACATCTTCTTTATCCATCCATCTTTTGATGGGCACTTGGGTTGCTTCCCTGTGTTGGTAATTGCAAATAGTGCTTCAATAAACATAGGAGTCTACGTGGCAATGAGAAAGTATGAAATATAGCAACCCTTTTGTAGCTATACTTTTGTAGCAACATGAATGGAACTGGAGAGTGTGATGCTAAGTGAAATAAGTCATACAGAGAAGGACAGATTCCATATGTTTTCACTCCTATGTGGATCCTGAGAAACTTAAGACCATGGGGGCGGGGAAGAAAAAAAATGGTTAGAGAGGGAGGGAGTCAAAACATAAGAGACTTTTAAAAACTGAGAACAAACTGAGGGTTTATGGGGGGGTGGGAGGGAGGGGTGGGTGGGTGATGGGTATTGAGGAAGGCACCTGTTGGGATAAGCACTGGGTGTTGTATGGAAACCAATTTGACAATAAATTTCATAATAAAAAATAAAATAAAATAAAATAAATAAAATAAAATAAAATAAAATAAAATAAAATAGAATAAATAAAATAAAATAAAATAAACAGAGGGGTACATATATTATTTTGAATTACTGTTTTTGTTTTTTTTAGGTAAATGCCAAGTTGTGAAATAACCGAATCATGTGGTATTTGTATTTTTAACTTTTGAGGAACCTCCCTACTGTTTCCCACAATGATCGCACCTGTTTACATTCCCATCAACAGTACACGAGGGTTCCTTTTTCTCCACATCTCTCAGATGCTTGTTGTTTCTTGTCCTTTTGATACCAGCTATTGGGACAGGGGTGAGGTGGTATCTCGCTGTCATTTTGATTTGCATTTCTCTGATGATTGGTGGTGCTGAGCATCTTTCATGTGTCTCTGGGCCATCTGTATGGGTTTATTTCTGGGCTCTCTATCTGTTCCATTGATCTCTAGGTCTGTTTTTGTGCTGCTACCATACTGTTTTGATGACCATGGCTTTGTCGTATATCTTGAAATCTGGAATTGTGATACCTCCAGTTTTGTTCTTTCTCAAGATTGCTTTGGCTATTTGAGGTCATTTGTGGCTCCCTACAAAATTTAGGATTATTTGTTCTAGTTCTGTGACAAATGCTACTGGTATTTTGATAAGGATTGCGTTGAATATGTAGATTGCTTTTTTGTAAGTATGGACGTTTTAACAGTATTAATTCTTAAGATCTGTGACCACGCCAGGTCTTTTCATTTGTTTGTGTTGTCTTCAATTTCTTTTATCAACACCTTCTAATTTCCAGAGTACAGGTCTGTCATCTCCTTGGTTAAATTTATCCCTAGGTGTTTTATTCTTTTTAGTGCATTCTTTTTAGTGGAACAAGGCATTGTATATTTTTGCATTTTACACTAAGTTTTATTTTTAAACTTTATGTTAAATCTTATTTTTAAAAATCCCACTCAGAGGAATATTGGTTTCCTTTTATAGACCGTTAAAGTCATTTCCTCATGCCTCTAAATGCAGCACAAAGGACATTCACCTTTTCTGTATCGTATACAATAGTGTCTTTCACAGAACTTGTAAATCCCAAACTGACATCTTGTGCTTGCCTTCCAGTGATAAGGTTTCCAAAGTCATTATTATTTCATGGGTCAAAACCAAACCACATCCCCAATCCAAATTACTTTATTTGGTGGTTATCCCTGTGTTTCGATACCGCCATCCTCTCTCTTTCTCATGTGAAATCTGAGTGAGTGTTTTGGTAAAGTTGTATAATTCTTAGATCAACTTAATTTTTCCAGCCAGCAGGGTATACCAGTTGGGAAAGAGTCTGTTTCCTTGGGCTTAGCCTCTGTTCTTGTGTTGTGGCTTTAAATTTGTACGGCAAATAACTCGAAACCAGGTTCCTACCTCGGTGTGAGGGCTGGCAGGAAAGAAGAGGCTGTAATGGAGCACAGAATCTGTCTGTGTTAGCCCTCTGTCACCGAGTACTCACCCCAGCTTTTGGCTTCACCTAAATGATAAATGGTCCTATTGTTTGGGCTTTCGTACTAAGAAAACATAGAACTAAATCTAGATGAAGCCAGGACAGAGACCCATTTCATTGCACTGTACTTTAATATTCCTGAGACCCATGGCATTACGGGTGGCTCTTTTAACAGCCATCTCTCTCCAGGGCAGAACACTGTGCAGTCTTTGTTTCATCTGATCTTCCAGCTAAATAAGAGATGGTCACTTATCCTCAGTGCTCCCCTATCCTGCTGGATTTCTATTGCTAGAGGAGAAACTGACCACACGGGAAAAGGTAGAGGTTTCAGGCAGGGCATTTCAGCGTGTGTTTACAGGCAGGACTGACTTACTCAGCAAATCCTGCTCGGAGAAGCTGCAGCCAATGAAGAGGCTATATCCCGGCTTGCTTGGGGGCTTCTGAGTTTGAGCTGCACGCAGAAATGTAAGGCAGTGCTTCCTGGTGCTGATGGCAAAATGGGACCCATCTCCAGTTATTCCTCGGGCTTCCCAGCTCTGCACATCCAGGAGAGAACCTACATAAACATATTGGGGATGTAGCCAGCTTGAAAGGCCGAGAGAATCCTTATGGATTCAGGAGACTGTTTTTTTATTTAGATTTTTATTTTTTATTTTTTTTGGAAGATGAAATGCTTCTCTCGTTACCTGCCTTACATCTTCAGACCTCCGAATACCATCCTCTCTTCCAGCTGCCACACGGAAGGTACAGACCAGAGAGGGAGACTGTCTGGGTGGGTGGGAAAAAGTGGGCTGGTGTATGACTTCCCACAGGCTCTGCCGGATCCTGCATTCGGTAGCTACTAGCTGACTGCCGTTCCTGGCAAAAGCTTGTGTCTAACAGACTTAGATCTGCTTCTAAAATCAGTCTGTCTTCTCTAAGGAAAGGGAAGTATTTTCTGAAGAGCAGGATAATGTTGCAAAGGTGATCTCAAAGCTGATACAGCTGAGTCAAAAAAAAAATCAGAAATATTTTGCCAGTTTCCCTTATTCTCCTTCACAAGCAAACAAGTAATGAGAACTCCTGTTAAGGAAGAAGATTTTCAGTAAGTGCTGCCACATACATTTATCCAAGCTCTCTGTTTTGTCATTGTCTGTTTAATAACTTGGTGCATGCCCAAGAAAGCAATTAGCAAAATAGAATTAGCTTACACATGACTGTGGAGTGTCGGTTGTTGGATTGGTTTGCCCGGAGTCTGGACTTGGGTTGCAGAGCCGGAAGACACAGCCGACTTTCAGCGCTTCTGGAAATGTGGTTTGTGGGGGGTCCTAAGTTGATGCCTTCTGGTGAGGGTGAGCTGAGCCTTGTACAAACAGTCCCAGTTCCCGGTCCTTTGGGGACCTCCTCTGCTACCTTCTGACCTCGAGTGCTATGCGTCCGTGTGTGTATGTACTTTCTGTGTGCACGTGTGTGTGCCTCGTCAACGTGCTGGCAATTCACCTTCATCAAAGCACTGCAGGTATCAACATTTCTGGAGCCAGTAGCTGGCTGTGCATATTCTATGTGTGATTTGTCTGTTTCTTTTGATCTGCTACATCCTCGAAAAAGAGCAGTTTCAAGCAAAGCAGCTGGCTGGCTGCTTTTCAGGCTGAGGGTTGTCCTACAAGCAGTACTGATTGAAGAGGGCTGGGGGTGGGGAGGGGCTCCCACCACAGCTCAGTCCAGCCACACTCTACAGAAAGGAGCTGATGACCAGCCTGTTCGGAAAACCCACCCTTGTTTCTCATCCTCGGAGTAGGAACCTGGGATTGGGGGTGGTGTATATAAAACAAGAAAAGTATTTATTATACTGCAAAGTGATTTTCAGTCAATACCCCCAGGAAAAGCAAGTAGGAGTTCGAGATCACCCTTGAATTGAGTTCAAGGATGGTATTTTTCACAGACCTTGATATCTTATGGATGTTTTTTTCAATTAGATAGTTCCCTCAAAAACGTTATTGGTGGCTAAAGGAGATGACCCATTGAGAAATCTTGCCCCTCACATAGAGGATCTTAGTAAGTCTCTGAGGTGGATGGCATAGATAGGAATCTTCAGGGACATTTTCCATGTACGAAAGACCCAAACTCACACAGGAAGCTGCCTAGATGACTGTTCTATTTCTGATTGGTCCCCCGTCCTCTCCTCCTAGCTTAGACTCAGAGAACCCAAACACTTGGTCTCTTCAGTTGCTGTTCTGTGTCTTAATCAAACTAAGATCCTACCTCATACAGACAAACCACCACCACCAAGCACTTTCTTGAACTGTTTTTTAACTAAGTCTAACTGTTTTATTCCATCAAATGGAAATCACATTTTATTCCTATCAAAACCATCTCTAACTTACTAACTACCACCAGATTTAGGGGGTGGGGAGTAAGGAGACTTGTCTTTCAATCTGTTGTAAAGCTAATAGACAATGGGTAGGGAGGATAGCTTGTGGCAGACATTAAGGTGGTGAGTGAGGTCCTGGAGCTGGGTGGGGAAGGCATGAGTTAAACACCAAGCAAGCAGGGCCAAGTCGCTTAATTGCTCTGTGCTCAATTTTACCTATTAAGTGGAAATAAAAGGACTTATTCCCAGGATACTGAGAATTAAATGTGATCATTCAAGGCCTTTAGGAGGCTTGGTACATGGTAGGTGCTGTCCGTTTTGAAGTGCTGTGTACTTTCTCAGACAGTCAAGTTTTCTTTTTTTATTACAGTGTCTTCCTTAGGTAGTGAACAGTTTCCTCAAACACAAAACAGTGTCTCTCGGAACTAGTTACACTTAGAGTTTGTGCAAGGAGAAAAATATGTGAGAACGAGTCTGTGTTTTTATATTGTTAGCAATTATGTCACTCCGTAGTTTCTTCTAGAAAAGTTATGGCTGCAAACTTCATATTTTATTTAATTGAAGAGAGAGAGAATGAATAATTGGTGTATATCTTTGTGAAAATCAAATATATACAAATACCCAAACAATTCCCTTAAGAGTAATTCGAGAACAACTTTAAAAGCTTCAATAATCGCTGGGTTTCTTGGAGGGTTGGAGCCACCCTACTTAAAAGACAGGTGTTCCTTCCAGTTTGTCTTGACATTGTTTTCTCAACACAGAAAGATCATGGGCTTTGAATTTTAGCTCTGCCCCTTGCCAACTGGGTGATGTTGGGTAGTCATTTAACCTCTCTGAGCCTCAGTTTCCTCATTTGTAAAACATGGATGATCATACGTTATAGGATGGCTGCAAAGAAATACATTCAGAATGCCATGCACAGGGTGATAATCATAGTAGTAGCGATAATAATAGTTATTATTATTATTGTTATTGGCCTTCATCCGTATTGCACCTACTGTGTCCCAGACACCATCTTAGCACATGATGTAGTAACACATTCACACATATGTGGTCCACAAATAATAGTCCTTTTTCTTTCCTTCTCTCACTTTCAACCCTCGAGCCTGTTCCTTCATCCATCAGGTCAAGATGTTGTTCTTCCTATTACAGTCAAAATACTTTTTAAAAAATACGATCATAGTCCCTCCCTCAACCCCCCTCAAACAACAACATGCTTGCCTTAAAAACCTCTCAGTGGTTTCCTATGGCCCAGCG
The DNA here is from genome assembly GCF_022079265.1 of Lynx rufus. NCBI lineage: Eukaryota > Metazoa > Chordata > Mammalia > Carnivora > Felidae > Lynx > Lynx rufus. Next base: position 122,438,974 of record NW_025814823.1, on the reverse strand, counting down.
GGCCCTGCGTGTTCTGACCCCTGCGTGACTTCCCTGCCTGACCTGAAGTACATTCCATCTTGCCTTGTCTCCAGCCACACAGGCCTTTCTTGGTTCTTCAGGAATCTTGCTCTGGCTACAGACGTCTCTTTCTCCCCTCAGTCCCTTTCCTTATTAATCCTGGCCTTGGACTCTCAGTTTAAGTGGAGAAGCCATCCCTGCCCTGAGGTCCTCCTAGTCCTAGCTCCTAGAGAACCGGGGTGTTTCAAAACACCTGTCATAGTTTGTCATCCTGAATGGCCTGCATAACTGCTTTGGGAATATCTGTCTCCCGGATAGACTGAGGGTGTCATGGGAGCAGGACCCACATGTAGTTTTGCTCTCGGCTGTACCCCCAGCACTAGAACAATACCGAGTACTTAGTGGGCACTCAACAAATTTTTATTGAATGAAAATATGCCAAATACCAAGGCTATTATAGAATCACGTTTTTAAAACACAGGTGAAACACATTCTCCAAAGCATTAATGGCTACAGGAATGCAAGCTGTTTTATTTTATTTATTTATTTTTTTTTTTTGCAAGCTGTTTTAACCATTGCTGGTTGGGGAGCTTTTTGTGGACATTCTTGCGGGCATTGGTTTTATGATCATGCTCTACTTTAACTTGAAATCAGAGGATAAGAATGGGAAAAAGGTCAACTAAATAATGCTGATGCACGAACAGGGTTTGGAGAGGACAACTGAATTGTCTTCCCTTCTCTGTGGACCTCATTAAAAGGGCACATAACTCCCTCCCCCCACGGTGAGGAAGGATTCATCCAGCAAAATGATTCTAGGATTAGAGGAACAGAATCTCAATCACAAGCAGAATGAAACCCTTCCGGACAGGACAGAGGGGAAGGGGAGACCCACAGGAATAAGAAAGCCAGTGAAGTATGAGGAATCTTGCCTGATATTTTCCAATGGACCTAATGTGGCACCCAACTTGGGAGGGCCTTTTCTGGTCCGGTGAACACATGAGTAAAGGCACTTCCTTTTCCTGAAGGGACAAGGATCATTGTGCCTTGCCTCATGCCACTTCCTTTCCCTGAGTTGTCTCTGTCACGTTTTCAAGCTGCAAGTCCTTGCTCATCTCTTAAAAGGTAGCTCAAGTCAGGGCTTCCCAGGACGACTTCCTTAACAACTCCAAAGATGGACTTGTTATTATGAGTCACAAGAAGCACAAGAATTGTGGACAGAAGAGATGAGGAGAAGGAGAGTAGCACCGCAAGAATCAGTGGCTGTGTGCTCAGGGCTATGCCTGTATGATCTCATTTACTGCTCTCACTTTCTCATACCAAATGCTCTTATCTCTATGCTATAGGTGAGGAAATGGACACATGCCTGCTGTGTCCAGAGCCACAGTTAGTAAAGTCAGAGCTAAGACTCAAGTCCAAGCTGTCTGAATCAGAACTCGGTGCTCTTCACTCATGCATTGCGCATTTCCCTCTGAACACAGCCTGCAGATTACGTTGAAACAGTCTATTTACGTGCCTGTCTCCTGGTGGCCGGGAGCAGCTTGGGGACAGGGATTCTGTCCTGTTTGGCTTTAGTCTTTGCATCCTGGTTAGCACGGAGCTTGACTCTGAGTAGGTGATCAAGAAGCTCTTCTTAAATAAAAAACTGAATGGGAGAGTGACAAATTTGTCTATGCAGTCATAGTTCTCCTTCGTAAGGAGGAAACAGGAAGCAGAATACCTTCCAGTGACACCCAAAAACAGGCTTGCTGGAAGTCTACATGCACATACAGAGGGGGGGAAGTACATGTTTTCCTGTTTATCATGTTGTAAATAATCATAAAATAATAACAAAAAACATACAGTGCTCATTACTTGCTGGGTAGAATTCTGACACGTACATGCACGTGGATGTAGGAACAGGTGTATGTCTTCCTCACCACAATCCTATGAGGTAAGTACTGTTATTATCCTCATTTTAGAAATAAGGAGACTAAGACACAGAGCAGTCAGGTAACCTGTCTAAGGTCACACAGCTGTTAAGTGCAAGGGTGAGGATGAGAACCCGTGTGGTCTGGTTGCAGAGTACATGCTAAGAAAGGATCCATTCCTCTGTTCCGTGCCTTTTTACGCATTTATGGAATTCTTATTTTTCTTATTTTTGGAAATCTCTTCTTAGCCCCTTCCACATATGTAGAACCAGCCCACTCTTCAGGCCTACATCAAAGGCACTTCCCACCCACACCTTTCCCTGACTGTTCATCTTCTCACCTACATTTAAAGCCTTTCCCAAATGTGCATCATGATTCTCTGTAACATGGAAATAATATTATGCCACCTGACCAGGATATTGTAAGGCTTAAGTGAGACAAAATCTGATATCGCTTTAGACTAAAAAAGGTGTTTTTTTTGTTTGTTTGTTTTTTACGTTTTTTATATATAATACATGTCCCTGCTTTCATCCAAGGCCAGCCCTCTCCTTGGGAGCTGGATCCCATCCCTGACCCCAACCCAAGCCCTTCACTGCTGCCCTTGGCCCCTCTCTGTGTGTCATCACCAAGTCTTTCAGTCCTTCCTCTAAATGGGATCATTGGTGTGCAATCGCCAGCATGCTGTCAGTCACCTGACTTTAAATACTCCTCTTGTGATCCTGTGTCCGCCTCCAGCTACTGCCATGTCCTACTCCTCTTCGCAGAAAATTGCCTTGAAAGAGTCATCCATACACAGTGGCCAAGTTGCTCTTGTGAGAGTCCTGTGGCCCCCTCACTGACCAGGGTCCTCTGCCCCACCTCTCAAGCTGCATTGGCACACACGGTCACTGCTTCTTTGGCCTCAAGGTCCACACTTTGTGTCTGTTTCCTTCTCCCGCCATGGCTAGTCCTTCTTATCCTCCTAAACCGTAAACACGTGAGCCAAGGGCGCAGGCCTCTCCTTATGTGTGCTTGTTCCTAGGTGGCCTCAGCTAGCTCAGGGTGTTAGACCTCATCCCTCCAACCTGCATCCCCACTCCAACCTCTCACCCCAAATGCAGACCTGCACATTCAACTACTTACCCAGCACTTCCTCTGGGATGCTCTACAGGTCTCAAAGCCCAGCTCCTCATTCCCCTTGAGAAAAACCCATGTGTCCAGCTTCTTCTCCAGCTCAATGAACAAGGACTCCAGTCTCCTGGTTACTTCAGCCACAAACCTTGGAGTCATCCTTCATTTCTATCATTGTTTCATATCCCTCTTCTCATTCTACAGTGAATCCTCTGGGCCCAACCTCCTAAAAATATCCAGAATCCATTCATGTCTCGTCACATCCATTTCTCAAATGCTTCTTCACCAGACAGGCCTTTCCTGGCCTTCCTGTCTAAAATCTGTCTCTCTCTCTTTCTCTCTCCCTCTTCCCTCTCCCTCTCCCTCTCCCTCTCCCTCTCCCCCTCTGTGTCTCTCTTTCTCTCTTCCTCTCCCCCACCTCTCTGTCTCTTTCTCTCTCTCACACTCACATCTACACCCACACCCCCACTCCCCAGTTACCTTTGCCCTGCTTTACTTTTATCCACAGCACTTAGCTTTACCGGCTGTGTTATACACCCATTTGCTTATTTCTTGCTCTTCTTTGTGCTCTGTAGACTGTAAGCTGCATGAGAGCAGAGGCTCACTTCTGTATCTCCAGCACATAGGACAGCTTCCAGCACCTTACAGACATGTAATAGATACTTGTTGATTGAATGAATGGGTGTGTGAATGGATGCTTATGTGAACTCTTAGTAATAAAGTAGGAAGAATGGCCTCTGAAACCAGCTAAACCTGAGTTCTAATCTCACACTCATAATTACTTGCTGGGTGACATTTAGTTACTTGACTGGTATATTTCTTTCTCCAACAATAACATATCAGAGTACTGTTATGAAGGAGAAAAAAATTGTAATTTTGTAAAACATCTAGCATAATGCCTATCAATAGTCTGTGAGTGAGACTTTACACAGTCACATAAAGGCATTAATAGTTCATGCCAATTGAATTGTCTTTGCCTACCGACACAGCTAGCATTGGCAGTAGCCTTGTTATCTGCCAGACCCTGTGCTAAATACTGGATAGTCACTGCCTCACATAAATCTCAGAAGATCATGACGTAAGTACTGTTAACTGTCCTCATTTTACAGATGAGGTAGCAAGGCACAGAATGTTATAGTAACTTACCTGAAGCCACATGGCCATTATGTGGTAGATCAGAGTTTGCACCCAGACAGTTTGACTCTAGAGCCCAAGGTCTTATCTGCCTCATAATATACTGCATTTTGTAATACGAAGCATAAATACCATATTTTAAGCATTGTTCTCAGCACATGGGAACTTAAAAGATGTAAAGGACTCATCCTTATTTGAAGAAATCGCAGTATGGCAGGGGAGAGAAAGGCATACACGCACAACTCTAACAGATTTTAACCCTGGCTGTGCCTGAGGATCAGCTGTGGCAAATGAACAGGGATGTCTCCACCATGTCTACCTATTGAATCAGACTTCCTGGAAGGCAGCCCTGAGAATCCTAGTTTTCAGAGCTCCCCAGGTGAATCTTGGATAGTCAGAGCTGAGTACCTGAGTCTGTGATAAACGATGCTCAGGGTTAAGGAATATAGTCAAAGGGAAGAGCTCTGGGAGAAAGAGATTGATCCATTGTAGATCCCTTTGAAATGATAGAGTAAGATCTGCAGTTGAGAAGAGGTTGCTTTTGGTCAAGATGTCTGATGTCTGGCAGATAGGTGGCTGTCCTAGAAAGATTCAAGGTCAGTGTTATTTGCTTATGCTTTCAATGGACCTCTACTGAGCATTTGTCTGCTTCATGGTAGCTATGAATTTGCTTCAAGATTTTATTTTCAGGTACCAGCTAGAACATCTACCTAATATAGAGACAGTCATTCAGTTTCTTGCCCTTTACTTTTGTCATCTACATAAAGGGGAATAAAAATTATGCACATATCATTGAACAGTTGCTTTGGTAAGTAAACATGATAATTCATGCAAAGTATATAGTGTGGTACACATTAAGAACTCAATAAGAGCTGTTGTTATTATAAATATGATCCATATTAGTGGAGGTCTCAGAAAACACCCTTGTCCTGAGTACTTCGATGAAATGTGGCGATGGAAAGAATCCTAGGCCAGTGGTCCAGAGACGCCTACATTCTGGTCCTTTTGTGACATTGATGTCCCTTGATGAATTGTCTAATCCTGCTGTGCCTCGGAGTCAAGTGGGAATATAATAAAACCTGGCAGTGTGGGTGTGAGATTAAGTGATAGAGCTTTGTGAAGCATGTCCCCCTCTTGAGGTTCCCACATTAAACCAGAAGCAGGGAGTGGTAACTGAGTTTTAGGAGTTCCTAATAAAATCCATAAAGAATTTAGCAGCTGATAAGAAATGTGGAGGGTAGGGGCGCCCGGGTGGCTCAGTTGGTTAAGCATCCGACTTCGGCTCAGGCCATGATCCTCTGTTGAGTTCAAGCCCCGTGTTGGGCTCTGTGCTGACAGCTCAGAGCCTGGAGCCTGCTGTGGATTCTGTGTCTCCCTCTTTGCCCCTCCCCCTCTCATGATCTCGATCTCTCTCTCTCTCTCTCTCTCTTTCTCTCTCTCTCTCTCCTTCAAAAACAAAATAATCATACAAAAAAATGTGGAAGATAGAAAATAATGTTTGATAAAAGCCAACTGGGAGCGAGGCACTCTCCATGCATTATTATCACATGGAGATAATTATCACAAGGATGGTGCACGGCAGTAGTCACATTTTACAGGTGAAGACCTGGGAGAGGACTTGTAAGGTGAACTGTCTAGTTGGAAAAGACTTTGGCTTTGGAATCGGTTACACCAGAGTTCCAAATATGATTAAAGATATTTATCCTCTGAGTGTTTTGTCAATAGTAAAATGTAAGTAATCATGTTTCCTTTTTGGGTTTATTGTAAGGATAAAAGACGTTGAGTGAAATATACCTAATAGTCACTTAATAGATGGCCCCTGTACTTACTGTGACAGTATTTTTGTCCAGGTCATTCTAGTGGTAACACTGTGCTAGTCTGATGGCACATCCTGGGTTTCTCGTAGACCATCATGTTCCCATCAAAAAAAAAAAAAAAAAAAAGTTCAGTCTCGCATTTTTTAATTCTTTCAACCTTTATCACTTTTGCTGCTTGCTTTTAACATACACTGGTTAGCGCCGTTCTGATTGGTGTTTCTGAATTCATTGTTTGCTTTTGGTACTTGCGCCCCAAGGCAATTCCTTCATTTTGACTCAATTTTATAAATCTAATAGAAAAATCACCAGCAGTGAAATCATCACCATCGTTAGACTGGCCCATTAGTTTTCTGAGTCACTGTTTCTTCCCTGGCAGATGGAGCTGGGAGAAAAGATGGGCCGAGATGGCCAAAGCCTTTATCTTCCCAAGTATCTGCAAAAGCACAGTTAGCAGGAAAAGCAAACAGGAGGCAAATAAATGGGCAATTTCAAAGATATGCATGAAAGGCTGCTCTGGATCCTATTGTGGATACATGGGAATGTCACTTACCTGGAGATTTTAGGAGCAAACTGAGGAGTCAGTGAACCTCTTTGCAAGAGAAATTATTTATTCAAAAATTACAAACAAATGCCTAAAGAACGTCTCTATTCCATGTCAGATATTGGCTAGACAATGGGTTCACCGGTGGTGAACGTACATTTGGTTCCCACCTAGATGCAAGACTAATTAATCAAGTTACTATAAACAGTGACAAATGCTCTAGTGGTGAGGGCATATGAAGACAAGGTCTAATAGTGTTGCATAATGCCCAGGAAGAGGAGGACATCATCCCTGGAGAAGTGTCCCTTGAGCTGAGATCTGAAGGATAAGTAAGACTTGCCCAGGCAGAATGAGAGGGAATCTTCCAGGCAAAGGAGAGCATGTTTGCGAGGCCCTGTTACCAGAGGGTTATGGTGAATGTGAGGTTCTGAAGGATGGCTGATGAGACCGGAGAGAGACCCAGCAAGAGAACAGTGGAGAATGAAGCTGTCAAGTGGTAGGTCCCGCACGCCTCTGTGATGTCAGTTATAGACTTAATCCAAAGAGCAACTGGAAACTACTGAAGGGTACAAATTTTGGGGAAAATTTCAGCCCAAACTTGCAACATGAGAATATTCTCCTGACTGCTGTGAGACTAGAAGGGCTACGAGATGGGTGGATACGTTTTAAGGAGCGGGCTGCTGAAGGCAGTCTCTATCATTGCATTTTGCTAGACGTGTAGATGGCACTCTGTATGCCCCAAAGTCCTCAAGTCTGAATAGAGTGCAGAAACCTGTTCATTTTCTTGACATCCAGACAAAAAATTCTTCTTCTCCATGAGCAATGGCAGGAACACACAATGCTCTGTTTTGAAGAGGCAGTAAACCTTCAAGGCATTGAAAAATAGAGTAGTGTGCTTTTCCAGATACAGCACTTGGAAAGCATGATATTTAGAAGGAAAAGAAAGGCTGTGTTAGGACAAAGCCATTAAAGATGTTTTCATATCATGTTTTTTCAGCACAAAATAGCTGCTCCATCAAAGCCTCTAGATAGAATGGTACATATTCTCAGCTGTGTGCACTCATATATAAACAGAAAGGTGACCCTCTCAGGGGAGAATTGACCAAAAGTCAGTCTCATGAGCAAAGACTAGAAAGCCATGTTCTACCTTAATTATTAATTCATTTTTTTCAACCAAGGTGATAGAATATCTAAGCATGTGGGTAGAAGCCCCAAGTGTAAAATCCTTCAGGAGCCCAGCAGTAGCATATTAACCAAAAAAGGCATGATACTGGCTATCATGAAACTGTGTGTTTGAGCCCTGCCTAAAGCCAACACAGTCTAGTTAAAAAAAGAAAAAAGAAAAAAGAAAAAAAGACACTGAATAAGGAAAACAAAGTCAGACCCGGCCCTCGGGCCACCCATATCCATCCCATTAGATAGAATCAGAATTTCGGTTTGGGAGCAGGTCCCTGAAACCAGTAGCCCAGCCCTTTCCAGGGTCTCTGAAGCCCAGTATTCCTGACAAGAGAGCATTGGAGAACTCACTCCCTGCCAAAGCTGGCCCTTCTACTTCAGGACACTTCCGGCTATCTCTAGATCTGTTAGTTGAGCTGGAGTCTGTTTCTTAGAATAATTGAAATCTATTTCTTCTCAAATCATAAATCTGAGGCCTTTTCCTCATGACTTTTCTGCATTAGGACAATGGTTTTCACACCCTATGTAGGCTTCAGATTCCAAGTTCCTTCAAGTAGCCTCCTATGACTTTATCTAGAGTCGTGGTCAAAAGGAGACTTTAGGTGCCACATCCTGTTCTAAGTGTTTTAAGGTAGTAGCTCATTTAGTTCTAACAACATTCTGATGAAGAGGAAACTTGTATTATCCCCATTTTACAGAGACAGACACTGAGGCCCAGAAACATAAGTCACCTGCCCAAAGTCACATGGTCAGCAAGGAGCAGAGGTAGGACCTGAACCCAGGTAGGCTGGCCCCAGAGCTTTGTTCTTCCACCCACGATGGAGGGGAAAACACAAGCTTTGCTGTTAGTGTCTTGCCTTTGAGTCCAAGTTCCAACACTGCCCATGGCCACCTGCTTCTGACCAAGCCTCCACTTCTTCATCCATGAGATGTCTATCGTGAACCGTACCTCAGGGCTGCTGTGGGAATACCTAAAATAATGCACGCCAAGCAGTTGCAGAGTGCCTTACACATATTGCCTTCTCATTAAAGGCTGATAGAAGAAATAAATGTGTGAGTAAATGAACGAAGACCTTCTGGGCCAGCCTCCCCTAGCAAAGCTTCCTTACTCTTTGCCCCAATTCTCAGTCGAAGCACCTACTTTATGATGCCCTCAGGAAGTCAGCCAGAAGTCACAGCATAAGCATAGGACAATAGACTGGAATGAAAATAAAACTATAATATAAATGACAATGAACCATTGCTTCATTCCCCCCACTCCAGACTTGAGATTATTTGGCAGCCTAGAAATAAACTAAACAAGCTACAAGATAGTGACCTTTCAGATCATGTCATGTCCCTCTTCCCATTTTATGCAGTAAAATCTACAGTCTTTTTGTGGCCTCCAAGGCCTAGGAAATCTACACCCTGATGATCTCCTGTAACCGCCCTCTTCATTCAGCCCACACCGGCTACACTGGCCTCCTTGCTGTTTCTCAAACATCCCAAGCACATTCCCTCTCCAGGACCTCATACTTGTTCCCTCTGTCTAGAATGTTCTTCTCCCAACCATGTTGTTCTTACCCTCACTTGTGTAAGTCTTGCACAGATACCACTCTTCAGAGTCCAGAGTGCTAACCATTACACGATGGAACCCCACCAAATACCGCTCTTCAAATAGGACTTCCTGCCTACCTGATCTACACCGCCCTAGCACTCCCCTTTTATTTTACTTCACAGATTGCCTCACTGCCTCACCCATTATCTATTTGCCTGTGTTCATCATCAGTTTCCCATCACTAGACCTTAACCTCCAGGAGACCAGGTGCTTTGAGCTTTTGCTCAGCATCATGCCTGCCATGTAATAGTTGGTGGCACATCATTGTTGAATAAATGGTGCATAATAGTGGTTAGTAGAGGCAGCAGGTAGGCTCAGTGACCCACAAGAGTTTTACCTCTTTAGAAGGACACTAGTTCCCAGGCGCTAGCATATGCATAAAGATCATCTGCAGTGCTTGGTTTAAGATGCAGATTCGGGGGGCTCACATGCTCCTCCTAAAATTTTGAATCAGTATATCCTGAGTGAACCCCAGGACCTCCACTTTCAAGAAGCCCTCCAGTGCCTGTTGAGGATGGAACCCCAGTGCAGTTCGTCGAGAAACACTGTCCTAGGGTAAGAGAAAGTAAGAAATATACATAAGCAACACCCCTGAATTTTGCATGGTTGCCTTCCTCCCTCCATGTCTGGCCCAAGATGTGAGAACTCCAGACTTAGCATTTAGGGTGTGATGCTGGTGGAGGCAAGCGGCAGGGCTCAGTGCAATGGTTCCTAATCACCCTGATCTCTCTGTTGGAGGTTGAGTGGCTGCAAACTTGCTTAAGGAGGGGTCTTAGAGTAACCTCAGAAGCAAAAGGACAGCATTAATATCCTCCCTTGCCTGTGCACAGAGCCGTTTACTGAATGGCTGCTGCAATCTGTGAGTGGGGGAGGGCACCCCATCGGTCCCGGCAGTTGGCATCAAACCAGAGAGCCAGAGCTGGAAGAGTTGCAAGGTTCTGGTCAGAGCCCCACCCACTATCTTGCAGAGAGATTAAGTGAACCGCCCAAAAGCACACAGCTAATTAGTATTTAAGAGCTGGCACTGAAACCCAGCCTGTGGCTTCACTGTGGTGTTTTGGCCTCTGTACCCTTTTGAAAGTGGTTTCACTGTTCCTAACAGTCCTGTGAATATCTTAGAATAATGTGCTGACCTGGCTACAGACTATGTAAAAGGAGGGAAAAACCCCTCAAGGATAAACTGTAAAGAGTCTATGCCCTCTTATACTGTGAGCATGTGTACTGATAAGCCCGCAGGAGAAAACCAGCTTAATTGAGGTACTTTTAAATGGCTGAGCGAGGTATGTGTAATGGTGCTATTATTTTACACTTTTTAAAGGAAGCTCATTTTTCTTTGAAATTGGCCTTACTTACACACAGAATCGGCGGGAAAGACGATGATCAGGTATTAAGCTTTCAAGAATGTTCTCATAAGTACCATCTTTACCACATTGGGTAGCCAACTGAAGGTAATTTGGGACCAGCGTATATAATATGTGTTTCCCCATGTTGTGCCTTCTAAACAGCACTAAGCAATAGACTGACCTTGACTATCTAGAGCTGAGGGCTGGGGATTCGGGGTGGTCATATGTTGCCGGAATGGATTCTTTTATGATTCCTGCTACATCTAAAACATGCCACTGTGCCAACTTGCATTTTTTTCTTTCCCATCTAAGCGACCCGGGCTGAGCTTGCTGTACATGCTGGGGTCAACCTCGTCCAAATTCACTTAATTTGCACTCATTTATGTTCTTCTGTTTGGAAATTGTATTTTTGGCTCTGATTCAGATAAATTCAACCTGAGATGATAAATGGAATGATCCTGTAGGTGAAGCAGTGATGGAGGCTTTAGTTATAATTCTCTATTGATCCTCAGATATGCTCCGGGCATCATACAAAGTTATTTATTGGACACAGCACTGTCAGGTCGTAGCATAGACCTCAGTAACTTGATTGAAGTTTGAGGCTTCCGAGGATACCTAACCTTCATTTAAAGAACCACTTCCCCAGCAAGACCTGATTTTATAATGTGGTAGGAAAAAAGGTATCTTTTGCTCTGTATATTTTATCTTCTTAAAAGTTAGGCTCTCAAAGCTTGCAACTGAACAGGGTAAACAAATAAGAGGTATGTTCCAGGCAGCTGGAACAGTGCCTGGGGCTTAGCAGGGACCCAGTAAACATTTGCTCCATTCTGTTCTCTCCACTACCTTTGTCTGCAGACACAACAGTGTTGGCTCATTTCTTGGTCCATGTATTAAATCTTTCTTGGGTGCCTACTCCATGGAATAATTCTGGACAGTATCCACTCGTATAAAGTACAGTGAGATCCTTGCTGCCATGGGCCTTATATTCTGCTGTGGGCAGACAGGTAATAAATCATTATAAGCAGTAGATCAACAGTAGGGTGGCAACCAAAGTAAGACTAGATCTAAACAAGGAGATTCAGATAAAATTTAAATAAAGACCTTGCATATACCTAACTGCAGAAACACCTTCCAAATTGGTCTTCCGGTACTTAGGCTTCATCCCTGGTCTCCTTGGCAGCCCTCCCAGCCAGCGTTCACAGCTCATTCTGGGTGCTTCTTGGCAAGTATTCACCAGGCCTCCTGTGCTGATCTCTTCTTTCCCATCTGGTGCTCTGATTCTGCACAGAATGGTGGGCAGATGCTGCCAGTAGCAGGGTTCTCTGCAGAAGTAAAGGCCTCTGGGAGCTGAGTCTGCAGACCCTCGGGACAGCATGAATTCATTCAAATGGTTTTAAAGCCTCTGTGATGTTCTAGGCAGAGATCAGGCTCTAGAGAAATTTCAGGACACAAAGCAGCCACTGACCCTGACCTCAGGGTGCTTGCCTTCTAAGAGGGGAACTAGACAACCACAAGTGGACATCAAAAACTAGGACCTTGGGGCACCTGGGTGGCTCAGTTAGTTGAGCGTCCAACTTTGGTTCAGGTCATGATCTCACAGTTGGTGAGTTTAAGCCCCACATCGGGCTCTCTGCTGTCAGCACAGAGCCTGCTCCAGATCCTCTGTCCCCTTCTCTCTGCCTCTATCCCACTTATGCTCTCTCAAAAATAAATAAAACATAAAAAAAACAACCTAGAACCTTTTAAATAGTCATCAGGGGAGGGAAGAAAATAAAAATAGGATAAATAGCATAGCGAGTGACTGGGGAATGGCAGATTCCCAGGTGTAAGGTAGACAGGGAGCCCTTTCCGAAGCTGAGTCGTGACTAATGAGAAAGAGCCAGCCATGTGAAGAGCCCAGGAAAGAGCATTCTAGGCAGAAGGCCCTACAAGCGCAAAGTCCTGGAGACTGCAATAAATTTGGTATACTCAACGAATGGGAAGGTCTTGGTGAACTATTGTATGTTTTGGGGGTAGTTTTTATAGCTTAGTTAAAAAAAAATTCTTTCAGATATTTAAGCCCTATAATTCATTATACTTTTCAAAGAAGCAGTGTATATTCGTAGCTAAAAAATTAGATCCTAGAGACAGCTTACTTACATCCGTAAGGGGATAATCTGATGATTGAGTCCTGCCTGCAGTCAGATTGCCTTTATGGAATACTGGATTTCCCGTATATTAGCTGAGTGACTTCTGCCACCTTACTTAGTCTTTCTGTGCTTCACTTGCCAGAAGGGGGATAAGAATAGTGCCTACGTCATGGGAATCTTTTGGTGATAAATTTAAGTGCTAACCAGGCCATAGTAAGTGTTCCAAGCATGTTGGCTATTCTAATCCCTCCATTGTTTTGCCCCTGGCGAAGAAAAGAACTTTCCTTTCTTGATCATCCTTTCCATCCTTTTATCCCCTCTGGCATACATGAATTGATTTCTCAACAACCAAATGCAAAATAATTTCCCAAATCTTCATGTTTTGGGTACCACTGAAATCCTTGAAGTTTTCAGTGTAACTTCAAAGAGGAAGGCCTCACAAAATCTTCACCAGATTGAGTCTAGGCCCAGGACAGTGCTCTCCTCAGGGGAGATGGTAGGGACTAAACTATGTAAATAGTGCTCCTTTATCACTCTTTTTCTTTTTTCCCTCCCTTTTCATAGCACTCATCACCACTAGTCATTTTCTTTATTTGTCATGTTGCTTAACCTACAAGAACAAAAGTTCTATGAGAAGGACTTCTTTGTCTTGGTCAATGCACTGCCCTCAGTTCCCTCTAACAGTGTTCAAATACTATAGCTCAATAAATACTTGTTGACTGAATTATATATCTCCACAGCCCTAAAAAAATACTGGGGAGTATGTTGCTAATGGGTCGAAGAGTTATAAAAATATCCCATGTTTTTAATGCAACCTGGGTTGCCAGCTTCTCAGTGACCCAGGAGAGCAATTCACTGGGAGGAGCTGATCCAGTAAATAAGAAATATTACGTTCATTTATTATTCATTTATTCATTTAACAAATATTTTTAGGTCCTCACTTGATGCCAGGTAGCGTATTAGCTGCTGGTCTGCAGTGGTGGATAAAACAGAAATGGTCCCTGACCTCAGGGCATGGGAATCTAGTAATTAATCATTCCAATTTTTATAAAAAACATCTCCTTGCCAGCTTCAGCAGTATCATCTTTTCATATAAATCTGAAGATTAGAACCTAGAGAATAAAATAAAACCTTCTGGCAATGAGCCTGTGAGTGGGCAGTCAGGAAATGCTATTCCCGGCCTGACTCATTCCTCCTCACACCGTTCTTGGGGTACTGGTGGTTTGTAGAACTCTTCCACAGATATCACATGTGTGCATTTCCCCATGGCACACAACAGTCCTCTCTCACCCTCCACACACATGTGCATGCATGTGCACACACACCATCTCATTTGGCACCAAAAACCCATCCTGAGGAACTGGAAATAAAATTCCAAGTGGCACCAGAATCATAGGGTAGATAGGAATAAGAATTTGCCAATCTTGATCCCTCTTTGCAGCATGCAATATCACACCCTCAGTTTACCAGCTGCTTGTTTGTAAGACAAACTAGATTGTTGTGAGCAAAACTATTCTTTTAGGGAAAGCGACAAAGGCATCTGCTACACAAGGAAATTTCAGAGTTATGTAGCAGAGAATCGGAAGCTAGATATGTAATCTCCAGGTTCAAGGATAGGTTCCCATCCTACTTATTTTTTACCTACAGTTATCTCACATAGAGCTCAGTTTCCCTTGGATCATGAGGTCAGGAGTCCCTCTGTCTTGAGTTTGGTCTGCTTTTAACAGTGCGGTGTTATCTACGTGAACCTGTGGTGTAGATTCATTCACACTATTGATCCCACATGCCCTTTTGTTGTGATTTAACGGTTTCATGCACACATGTATATTTTTTTCCAGACAAACTGTAGGTTCCCTGAGAAGTTGCTTGTTGGCATGTTTGGATTCTCGGGTTAGACTGCTTGGGATCACCTGAGTCTTTCTCGTGCTAACTTGAGCAAAGTCACTTAACCCCTCTGATGCATAGTTTACCCCTCTGTAAAACTGGGCTCATCATAGTACCTCCCCCATAGAGTTGGTGTGGAATTAAATGAGCTAATTCATAGAAAGTGTTTCCTTGCATCTTTGAAGTGCCAAATAATATTTGCTAATATTCTTTTAAAAATTTTTTTTCAACGTTTTTTTATTTATTTTTGGGACAGAGAGAGACAGAGCATGAACGGGGGAGGGGCAGAGAGAGAGGGAGACACAGAATCGGAAACAGGCTCCAGGCTCTGAGCCATCAGCCCAGAGCCTGATGCGGGGCTCGAACTCACGCACCGCAAGATCGTGACCTGGCTGAAGTCGGACGCTTAACCGACTGCGCCACCCAGGCGCCCCGCTAATATTCTTTTTAATGTTTATCCTCCAATGCATCTACCCCTGACTGATCTAGACAAAGAGTAAGTCATTGCTGAATTGTTATGATCCAGAAGATAGCTTTCCCAATGATAGGATTGTATTTAATGAATTTTAAGGTTGAAGTTGATCTTCCAAATATGTAAAAACAACCAACTTTTATGCTGCAAGATATTAATATAAGAAAGTAAAATTCTAAGAAAATTTGTTGAACAGAAGCAACAATTATTAAAATGCTTCACAAAGTGCTTCAATGTGATTATAACTTCATAATGCCAAATAACCAGAAAAAAATCAAAATTTTAGCCAATTATCTAGGCATCTAAACTTTCTTTTTCCTTTAGTTTCACCAAGATATTTGAGGTTGCATAGAGACAGTCTCTTGGTCTGTGGAGACTTCTCTCTCTTCCTATGATTTTTCTTGACTAGTTTCTTGACTAGTTTCTCATTTCTTAGTCTCTCCTGTTTCAAACTGTACACTTCTTGGTGGTATGTAAATGAGTTTCTGTTTCTCCTGTAATTTTGTTCCTGGGATAACAGAATGAATTGGTCAAGTTAAGCCTCAAGATTAATTGGTCAAGCGAAGTCAGCCTTTCTGTTGTTCCTGAACTCAAAGCCTTGAAAATCCACTAACTAGAGAGCTGTTCTAACACAAGAGGAAGAGATTCACCAACAGTGATCTGACTTTGGTTTGTCCTTCCTTCTGGGGATGATGTTAAATTAGCTGAGTTCAGAGCTTGCTACCAAAGTTTTATCCGGTCATCATGATGTGCATTGCTCGCTTGCACACATGTCTTCCTTCTGTCCCTCTCTCCCTCTCTCCCTCCCTCCCTCTTTTTCTCCCTCTCTCCTCCTCCTCCCCTACCATCACTGATAAGCAGAAAGAGTGTTGGAGGAAAAACCTAACAGTGATGCAAAATTCCTTATCCTACCTGGTTTCTTGGTTCTTGAAGTTCACTTGAGAAAGCAAGATGGAATGTTGGTTAGTTTTGTGACTCTGAGAAAATAATGGAAGCCTCCAAACTTCAGATTTATTAAGTATGGATTATGATAGGATCTAATGCAGAGGGTCAGTGTAATAAATAAATGGGATAATCCAGCACATTTTCTGGCACCAGTAAGAGATTAAAATATGTTATGTCATTTTTATGACAAGAAGTTGCTGATAATTCTATAAGAAGAGAGAGAGTATAGGCAAGGGGAAAAATTACAGATTTTAAACTTTACTCCCTCCATTTCCTTTTAAGTAAAAAAAGAATAAATAAGGACTCTTCCCAAAGAAATGACTGAACAACGTAGTATGAGAGATTATCTGTTTTCAATTTACTCATTCTCTTATATATCCCATAAATAAGTAATGGGGACTTACAATGTGTCATGTATTGTATTATATACTGGGAAAATGATAGTGAAAAATACAATCAAAAGAAAAAAATGACTTCAGCTAGTTATAATAACTGTGAGGAAAACAATATAAGGCAATGTGATATAAGAATGCAATAATAAAATATTGATTGGCCATAGATAGTGTGGCTAGGAAAGCCTAAGACTTAGAGGATATGAGGTCATTAGCATAAACATTAAGGAAGACTCCTCCAGACAGGGGAATAACAAGTAAAAGGGACTTTAAGAAGCAATGAGCTTACTATGTTAACATAAAAGAAAGCAGGGCAGTGTGGCCAGAGCTTAGTGAGCAAGGGAGACAGTGGTGGGAACCACAGTCATAAAGGAAGTCAGGGATCAGACCCTGCAAGTCCTCAAAAGTTGTAAGAAGGTTGGTTTTATTTATGTGTAATATAACCACCTTGGATGGTTTAAAGCAAGTCAGGGACATAATATTGCTTCCCCCCCCCCCCCAATCTCACTTTGGCTACTCTTGGAGAATGCGAGGATGCTATCACAGGGGACTGGAAAGAGAGGAATGAGGTTGGAGAAAGAGGCAGCAGAGGTAATGGAGAGTAAGGTTGGATTTAGGATAAATTATTTTGGAGATAAAGTTGATAGGATTGCTAATGGATTTTTTAAGTGTGTGTGGTGCCAATAAGAGGGTTATGAGTGGCATCCCTATACTGAATGGTTGTCTTGAGACATAGGCTTACATATAACAAAGAATGAGGATGAAACTTTATATCTCAAACCACGCACAGTCCTCCCAACTCCATGCTGGCCAGACCTCATCTCAACAAAGTGAGACGCAGTCTAGCTATGGATATCTTCTCACATTCACACCACACATACTCACTCAGTTTCTGTTACCATGTTCTGTACCAAGTTCTGAGTAGGAAGTAATATAATATAGGCAAACCACTGTTCTAATGGAACTTGTGTTCTAATGTGAGGAAACTGAATATAAACACTAAGTAAATATCATACACTTATTGATAAAATAAGGACGGAAGGATGTGTCAGTAACTGTTGGGTTGCTATGTTAGAATAGTTGTTCAGGGGGACATCGATATGGGAATATCACAACTCTGACTGAAGCAGACTAACTTTGAGTTATGTGTTATACATCCATGAAGTGACAGCAAATAGACCATTAAATATCTGCACCTGGGATTGGGAAGAGGCCAGCGTTAAAGCAAGAGGTGGGATTTAAAACCATAGGCTTAGGTGATCATTAAGAAAAAAAGTAGAGATTGAAAATAGGAGGAGGCCAAGGATCAAGCTCTGGGAGTTTTCCAATATTTATAGGCCGTGCAAGTGAACAACCAGAAAAGGGATTTGGAGCAGCTGGACTTAAAGGCAAAACAGTGCCCTGTGGCGTTACTACATAGATAATCCAAGCCCTCTCCACCATCTTCTTACCTCTAGCCCTTCATCCTCAGGAAATACCAGGTGATGACTCCTTTTGGAATGTGTGTAATGGGAATTTGGGCAGGGTCCAGCATTGTGATGTAGGGTAGTACTCTCTTGACCAGAATTCATCCACCCGAGTCATCTACATGAGTAATTGCTTTGCTGTTGGAGCAAGGACAAAGTCCTGCATTGTGGGCTCTCTGACATCAATTGTGATCTTCTCACTTTTAAGCCAGCAGGCTTCTGAATCAGTGACGTTCCCCACAAGCCAGGCAGGGAGGTATCTGATGTGCCAATCAGATCTAATTACTCCAACCAGGCACCATAAGGAGCTCTTTTCTAAGGGAACACAAACAAGCCAAAGCATCTAGGGACAGTAGAGCTCTGTAGAATCTAGCTAAGCTCATACTTCTTGGGAGAAAAGGCACAGATGTTACAAGAATAATAAATAAGAAGGATGGTTTGGTGGAGGCAGGTGAGTAAGTAGATGGGGAAGGGGAAAAGGAAGGTAAGTTCTGAGGCCATGTAACAGCAACAGATGGAAATCTTAGGCTAAGACAATAAAAGCATATAATAATGCAAATTAAGACCTCAATCAATACAGTTAAGAGCTGCTATATTAAAGCAGTAGTGAAAATTCTTGACAGAATGGCATGTCAATAAAAAAATCCAGACAAAAACAATGAAGTAAAAAAGTATAAAAATAAGAAGATAGCCTAAAAGACACATGAGACATAGTATATAGGTCTAACAATTGTAACTGGAATCCAAAAAGTAGAAGGGAGAGAGGTAATGAGCCAAACCCAACTTTGAGAAGACACTGGCTGAAATTTTATAAATTGATGAAAGTCATTGGGGGATACAGTTTCCAGAAGTGCCATTAACTCTAAGCAAGGTGAATAAAGAGAAACTTATAATTAGGTATACCACAGTAGTACTACTAAAAACTGAAGACAAAGAAAATCTTAAAAACCAGCACAAACATTCACTACCATTAAAGAGCCAAAATCGCACAGCTGAGTTTTCAGCAGAAATTAGGGGACCCCAGAAAATCATGGAGTGACAGTTTTAAAATGCTGAAACAAAACAACTGCCACTCTAGAATATCCTAAAACTCTCCTTCAAATATAGAGGCAAAATAAATACATTTTTAAAAGTTTATTTCTTTATCTTTGAGAGAGAGAAAGAGAGAGAGAAAGAGAGATCAGGAGAGGGGCAGAGACAAAGGGAGAGCTAGAATCCCAAGTAGGATCTGTGCTGTCAACGCAAAGCCCAATGTGGGAATTGAACTCATACATTGTGAGATCATGACCTGGGACAAAATCAAGAGTTGGACGCTTAACCGATGGAGCCACCCAGGCGCCCCAATACAACAAGTGAACAACAATGAAAAGTGTTGAATATTCATGAAATTTTTTTAAAATTATGACATCATTTAGTTTAAAATGCAAGAAAAATTAAAAGGCAGGAGAGAGAGGGGGAGAGAGTAAGGGAATTCAAAAATATTGAAGGTCTTAGCTTTTAGAGGAAATAATGAAACTGCTCATGAAAGTTATGCTCCTCTAATTTACAGATGTACATTGTAATCACTCATGTAACCATTATTTTTAAAGGGTAGAATAATGTATAGGTAACAAGTGAATAGAGGAGAAATTTTAGAGTTAAAAAATGCATGTTTGATTCAAAAGAAGACAAAAAAAGGAGAATAAGAGACAAAACCAGAGAAATGAGTAGAATGCAAATTATCATATGGTCAATCAGTATCATTAAGTGTAAGTGGATTGGAAACCCCTAAAAACAATGGCCCCTAGACTGGATTTTATAAATCTGTACTACAAATATGTGTGCTGAAACCTCTCAGCAGCTACCTGTAGAAAGGAAGTTTAACCTGACTAAGGACAGCAACAAAAACCTTCTCCCAAATAGTATATTTAATGGTGAAATGGCAGACATTTTCTTGGAGTTTGGAATAATACAAAGCTGCCCCCATCACAACTTCCATTCAATGTTTTACTAGGGTTTCTAGCCAGTAAAGTAAAACAAAAGAAAGAAATATAAAAAATGCAGATTGGAAATTAGACATGAAATGTCCTTATTAGCAGATGACATGATTGTGTAATTAGAAAATATGTATATACAGACAAACTATTAGAATAGTTATTTTGCAAGGTTTTTAGATACCTAGTTAACATGTAAAAATTAAGTTGGATTTCCACATAATAGGAACAAACATTTAGGATGACATTTTTTTTAGCTTGTACCATTTTTAATAGCAATAAAAACATCCAATATTTAGGAATAAATCTAAGGAAAGAATGTCAAAGCATTAACCCAAAAAGTAACTTTTAAAACTTTACCAATTATAAGAGAAGAAGACTTAAATAGAGAGATATATGTCCACAGACTTAAAAGATGCAGCATGGTAAAATTGTCTCTTCTTTCCCAAGTTAATCTATAGAGAAATGCAACTCTAATCAAAATTCTAGAGAATTGTTTTTGCAGAAATTGGAAAGTTAAACTCATCTGCAAATGCAAAAGGCGACAAATAGTCAATGCATATGGAGGTGTATTGGAGGAATTTACCACTTACCGAGATTTCTTATATAGCCATGGTAATTAAGACATAGGGTATTTGGCACAAGGATAAACAAATAGATCAATGGAATATTTTAGAGTCCAGAAACAAACCCAAATGTATATGGACTTACAGTTTCTCAAAAAGTGATTGCAGAGCAGTGGAGAAAAAGTGGTCTTTTTAATAAATTATAATGAAGAAATTTGCTATCTTTTTTGCAGAGAAAAAAAAAAAGAGTTGTATCCCCTAGCCCATATACCTAAAACAATTATAGGTGAAATATTATTCTAAATGTTTAAAATAAAACACTAAATTTCTTGGAAGATAATATTCATGACTTTGTAAAAAGTTTTTAAACAGAACACAAAAAGTTATAACCATGAAAGAAAATATGGAAAAATTGAACTAAATTAACGTTAATATTTCTTTCATCAAAGAAACATTACGACACTGACAAGGCACACCGCAGGATAGGGAAAAAACTAGGTTAGCAAAGCAGGTAGTTAACAATGGACTCAAACCAAATTATGAAGAACTCATACAAACAAATAAGAAAACCCTAACAACTCAATAAAAAAAAGGGGGGGACAAGGGACTTGAACAAGCACTTCAAAAAAGATAATTTGTCAATGACCAAAAGCACATGAAATATTGTCCAATAAGCATGAGAATGTACTCAATTCTTTTTTTTTTTTAATTTTTTTAACATTTATTTATTTTTGAGACAGAGAGAGAGACAGCATGAACAGGGGAGGGTCAGAGAGAGAGGAAGACACAGACTCCGAAGCAGGCTCCAGGCTCCAAGCTGTCAGCACAGAGCCTGACGCGGGGCTCGAACCCACGGACCGTGAGATCATGACCTGAGCCGAAGTCAGACGCTTAACCGACTGAGCCACCCAGGCGCCCCGAGAATGTACTCAATTCTGTAGCCATCAGAGAAATGCACATTAAAACCAAAATAGAATACCACTACATACTGACCAGAATGGCTAAAATTAAAAGGACTAAAAATACCTTGAGTTGTTATGAACATAGTGGAACTAGAAATTTTATATATTGCTGGTCAGAGTGTAAATTATTACAACCACTTAGAAAAACTGTTTAGCAAATCCACTAAAGCTGAAGATACACATAGACTATGATCAAGCTATTCCATATTAAGTATATAAATGCATACATTTATACATGAAATGCATATACATGTTCACCAAAAGACATATAAGAATTTTCATAGCTGTACTGTCCATAATAACCCTAGGCTGGAAACAACTCAATGTCTATCAACAACCAAGTGAATTTGGTATATTTGTGTAAAGAAATAATTATAACAAAGACAATACACTGTATTTCTCTATTTATATAAATTTCAAAATCAGAATATCAGATGTCAAGGTAGTTACCTTTGGGAGGAAAGAATAATGACTAGGGTAGTGGCCCATCGTGGCTTCTGGAGTGCTAGTTCTATTTCTTAAATTACAAATTTTTTAAATAAATAATTATTTTTTTGATAGAGACAGAGACAGCACAAGTGGGGGAGAGGCAGAGAGGGGGAGAGAGAGAATCCCAAGCAGGCTCTGCACTGACAGCACAGCACCCAATGAGGGGCTTGAACTCATGAAACTGTGAAATCATGACCTGAGCCTAAACCAAGAGTCAGATGCTTAACTGACTGAGCCACCCAGGTGCCCCTCTATTTCTTGATCTAGGAAGTGGTTTTGTGAGTGGAAAAAAAAAACCCATCATGGTGTGTACTTTATGTATATGTATTCCTTCTCAGTAAACACAGAACAGTCCAGTAACCAGAGGCTGAAATGGTATTAGCCTTGGGCCCTTGGAATCAAGGAGATGAGGTTACTGACACCAGAAAAGTTCTATTCAGTCCTCTACTTTAAGAGGAAGCCAAGATTTTCTTCTGTTAAGAGGTAACTGAAGACCTTGTAGAAAAAAACATAGGAGTGTAAATCCTCTGACCTCACTAACTTTGCTTCCTCTTCTGTCCCAGTGGGAATCCATACTGGCTAAACCCAACCAGCAATCAGAGAGCACAGGAAACCATAGATTAAGTAGACTTCAAATATCTCCTCTTCATGAAGAAGAGGAAACACAAAAGCTACCATTCCAACTGAGCTGTCTCTTGTTAAAAAGATACTCTGGAAGCCTCACCCACTGACTTCTGCTTACCTCTCACTGTCCCAGAGAGACAACGTAATCACCCATAGCTGCCCTGAAAGCTGAGAAAATGCATTTTAAATCAACTTTATTGGGACATAATTTACATGCAATAAAATCCATCCACTTAAGAGTTTAACTCACGAAGATTTAACCAATGTGTACTCCCCTTAATCACCACCACAATCAAGATACAGAACATTTCCCTCATTCTAAACGATTACTTTGTGCCCATTTATAGTGACTTTCCACACTTCCTATCCCAGTCATACACACTGATTTTTTTAAAATCAAGGCAAAATTGACATAACACAAAATCAACCATTTTGAAGTGAATAATTCATTGGGAGTTAGTACGTTCACAATCTTATATGAACACACGGACTTAATTTCTATCACTATGGGTTAGTTTATCCTTGGAGAACTTCATATAAATGGATCTCTATGAATGTTTTTGTGTGTGTCTGATTTCTTTCACTCAGCAAAATCTTCTTGTGATTCATCTATTTTGTTGCATGTGTCAGTGGTTCCTTTATTTTATTGCTGTACAGGACTTCATCATGTGGATGTACCAAAATGTGTTTCTTCATTGACTTGATGATAGATATTTGTGTTTTTTTTTCCAGTTTCTGACTATTACTGATAAAGCGACTCCTTTACAAAGCTTTATGCAAATACAAGCTTTGATTTCCTCTGGGTAAATACTAGGAGCAGAACTACTAGGTCATGTGCTAAGTTATGTTTAATATTATAAGAAATAGCAAAAGTGGTTGCATCATTTTATACTCTAATGAGCAATGTGTAAGAGTTTCTATTTCTTCAAATAGTGCCAACAGTTGCATTTGCTACTCTTTTTCGTTTTAGACACTCTAGCACATGTACAGTAGTAGCTTATCGTGGTTTTATTTTTATTTCCCAAGTTTCTGAGGATGTTAGGCATTTATTTGTGTGCTTATTGGCCATTTAAATCTTTTTTTGAGAAATATTTATTCAAATAGTTTACCTATTTTAACAACTTTATTGGGGCATAATTAACATACAGTAAATTGTACCTATGAAGGTGTACAATTAGGTAAGCTTTGACATACTTAGGCACCCATGAAACTATCACTAATTAAGAGAATGAAAATATTTATCACTCCCAAGGAGGTTCCTTGTGTTCCTCTGTGCCCTCTCCCTTTCCCTGACCTGCTTTCTGACACAATTGGTTTGCATATTCTATAATTTTATGTATATAGAATCATGCTGTACGTTTCTTTTCTGGGTTTTTTGCTCAAAAATTTAAATTAAAGTATAAATTTTTAAAATCCTCAGTGTTGCTATGGGTATCAGTAGTTCAATTTTTTCATTGAGAAGTGTGCCTTTGTCTGAGTTTACTATATTTTGATACCTGTTGATGGACTTTTGGATTATAACAAGTGTGGGATAATTATAAATAAAGCAGCAGTGAACCTTTATGGACAATATTTTCTATGGAGATATGCTTTCTTTTTTCTAGGGTAAATACCTAGGAGTGGGATTCCTGGGTAAAATGATAGGGGGATATTTTAAGAAACTGCCAAATTGTTCCGTAAGGTGGTAGGACCATCTTACATCCCACCAGCAATGTATCAGAATTCCAGTTCCCTGCATTGTCTTCCACACTTAATAGTGTCAATCTTTGTAATGTTAGCCATTCTAGTAGGTGTATAGTGGTATCTCATTGTGGTTTCAATTTGCATTTCCTTAGGGACTAATGAATTTAGGCATATTTTCATGCTCTACTTTGTCATCTGTGTAT
Source organism: Lynx rufus (assembly GCF_022079265.1). Classification (NCBI taxonomy): domain Eukaryota; kingdom Metazoa; phylum Chordata; class Mammalia; order Carnivora; family Felidae; genus Lynx; species Lynx rufus. Next base: position 122,414,561 of record NW_025814823.1, on the reverse strand, counting down.
CTTCTTAGGTGAAATATCCAAATATTTTGCCCACGTTTTATTGGATTGTTTGCTTATAAGTGAGTTTTGAGAGTTTTTTATATATTTTCTAGTTATATAACTCTCTTGCCAGGTATGTGATATTTTTTAATTTTTTTATTTGAGTATAGCTGACCCACAAAGTTACATTAGTTTCAGGTGTACAACATAGTTAATTCCACTTCTCTCTACTATGCTATGTTTACAAGTGCTATAAGTATTTTAGTTTTTTGTTTTGTTTTGTATCAATTTTTTACTTACAATTTAGTTAATATATAGTGTAATATTGGTTTCAGGAGTACAATTTAGTGATTCATCACTTACATATTTGCAAATATCTTCTCACAGCCTGTAGCTCATCTTTGTATCCCCTTAACAGTATCTTTTAGGGAGCAGAAGTTCTTAATTTTGATCAGGTAAAATTTATCAGTGCCCTTTTTAATGGCTCTAAATCAAGTAGTGTTAGTTCTTCAACTTTGTTCTTTCTTTTCAAAATTGTTTCACTCCTCTAGGTCTTTTGCATTTCTACATGAAAGAATCAACTTGTTAATTTCCACAATGAAGGCTGCTGGGCTTTTGATTGGGATTGTAGTGAGTTTATACATCAATTTGGAAAGAATTGACATGTAACACTATGGAGTCTTCTGACCTATGAATATCATATTTCTCCATTCATTTAGATTTCTTAAATCTTTCTCACAAATATTTTTACTTCAATTGTAAATGGCATTTTAAACTTTCATATTCTAATATTTTTTCTAGCATCTAGAAGTAAAATGGAATTTTGTATTTTGGTCTTGAACTGCAAGAACTAGCTAAATTCACTTACTAGTTGTAGTACTTTTTGCTGAGTTCCTTAAGGTATTCTACCTCACAGTCTTATTTTTTCCTTTGAAATCTTTATTTCTTATTTATTTTCTTCCTTTACTGATGTCTAATACAATGTTGAATATAAGTGTTGAGAGTAGATATCCTTGTTCCTAATCTTAGAAAAGAATTCATTATTTCACCACTAATATGTTAATTGTAGGTTTTTGTATATGGCCTTTATTTCATTGAGAAATTTTCTTTAATTCTGAATGCTTTTATCATGACTAGATGTTGAATTGATCAAATGGATCTATTGAGATGATCATATAATTTATTTCTTATATTTCTTTAATATGATGGATTCGATGGATTGACTTTTAAACCAACCTTACCTTTGGTCATGATCGATCGCACTTTTTATGTATTGCTTGCTTCTATTTGCTGATATTTTGTTATGGATTGTCATACTTATGATCAGCAGGTTGTTGGTGTTCAGTTTTATCTTCCTGTAATGTCTGTGTGCGATTTCAGTGTCAGGGGAATGTTGGCCTCATACAACATGTTCAAAAAAATTGTTTCCTCCTCCTCTATTTTCTGAGAGCTTATATAAGAATAGTATTTCTTCCTTAAATACTTGATCAAAGTTGCCATTGCAGCCATTGGCCTGAGACTATGGGAAGGGTTTTATTTGTTATAAGTTTAATTTCTTTAATAGAGAGAGCGATCTTCTGATTTTCTGTACCTTCTTGTATCTGTTTTGTTCATTTGTGTTTTTCAGAGATTGTCTATTGTCTAGGTTGGAAAATTCATTGGCATAAGGTTGTTAATAATATTTACTTATTTCCCTTGTAAAGTCTGTAAGATCTGTAATGAGGTCACTTCCTTCATTCCTCATATTGTTAATTTTGTTTTTGTCTGTCTCCTTTTATCCTTCATTATTCCATCCAAAGATTTATTAATTTTATTTTTCTTTTTAAAGGGCCTATTCTTTGTTCTGTTTTTGATTTCTGCTCCTAACTTTATTATTTCCTTCTTTCTCCTCACTTTGGTTTTACTTTACCTTTCTTTTTTCTAGATTCTTCAAGTATAAGCTTACATCACTAATTTTGTCTTTATTATTTTCTTTTTTCTTTTTTTTTTAAATTTATTTTTGAAGGAGAGAGAGAGAGAGACAGAGCATGAGTGGGGGAGGAGCAGAGAGAGAGGGAGACAGAGAATCCGAAGCAGGCTCCAGGCTCTATGCTGTCAGCACAGAGCCTGATGTAGGGCTCGAACCCACGAACCGTGAGATCATGACCTGAGCCAAAGTCGGATGCTCAATCGACTGAGCCACCCAGGCGCCCCAAGTCTTTATTATTTTCTAACATAAGCTTATAAAGCTATAAATTTTCAAGTGCTTTTTTATCTGCAAGCCATGAATTTTGTATGTTTTTCCCATTGTTATTCAGTTTAAAACATTATCATTTTTCTCTTGTGGTTTCTTTGAGCCATGGGTTATTTAAAAGAGTGTTGTTTAATTTCTAAAAATTGAGGATATTCTGGATTTATATTTGTTATTAATTTCTAATATACTATAGTGTGGCCAGAAAGCATTTTCTGTATGATTTTAGTCCTTTTAAATTCATTGAGACTTACTTTGCAGCCCAGTATATAATTGCTTTTGGTGAGTATTCCATGTACACTTAAAAAAAATATGTATATTTTGTGTGTTGTGTTTTTTCAGTGTCATTTAATTGAAAATTGGGTGATAATATTGTTTACATCTTCCGCATTATTATTTTTTTTTAATTTTTAAAAAATATTTATTTTTGAGAGAACATGAGTGGGGAGGGGCAGAGAGAGAGAGAGAGAGAGAGAGACAGAGACAGACAGAGACAGAGACAGCGACAGAGACAGAATATGAAGCAGGATCCAGGCTTTGAGCTGCCAGTACAGAGCCTGATGCAGGGCTTAAACCCACAGACCGCAAGATCATGACCTGAGCCAAAATAGGTCACTTAACCGACTGAGCCACCTAGGCGCCCCGTCTTCTGATTATTATTGATTGTCACTCTACCTCTACCAGTTTTTGAGAGTGGAATATTGAAGTTTTCTATTATAAATGTAAATATGTCTATTTTTCCTCTTGGTTTTAGTTAGTTTTGCTTAATTTTAAGTTCTGTTACAGGACCCATACATATTTAATATTATTATATCTTTCTGATGTGTCAGTACAAAATGCCCCCTTTGGCCCTGGAAATATAGTTTGTCTTTCACTCTGTTTTTTTCTGATATTAGGATAAGTCTCTTAGGGCTGTTTACATGACATTACTTTTTCTATCCTTTTACTTTTGACCTATGTTTTTATACTTAAAGTGCATTTTTTAAATAGAACTACGCTACGACCCAGCAATAGCACTACTAGGAATTCACCCAAGGGATATAGGAATGCTGATGCATAGGGGCACTTGTACCCCAATGTTTATAGCAGCACTTTCAACAATAGCCACAGTATGGAAAGAGCCCAAATGTCCATCAACTGATGAATGGATAAAGAAGGTGTGGTTTATATATACAATGGAATACTACTTGGCAATGAGAAAGAATGAAATCCTGCCATTTGCAACAATGTGGATAGAACTGGAGGGTATAAGTGAAAAAGTCAGTCAGAGAAAGACAGATATCATATGTTTTCACTCATATGTGGAATTTGGGAAACTTAACAGAAGACCATGGGGAAGGGAAGGGGAAAAAATAGTTTCAAACAGAGAGGAAAAAATAGTTTCAAAAATAGTTTCAAACATCCCTGCTTGATGGGGCAAGCAGGGGAGAGGGGAAAATGGATGATGGGCATTGAGGAGGGTACTTTTTGGGATGAGCACTGGGTGTTGTATGTAAGCGATGAATCATGGGAATCTACCCCCAAACCCAAGAGCACACTGTATACACTGTATGTTAGCTAACTTGACAATAAACTATATTAAAAAATAAAAAAAATAAAAATAAAGCTACTTTTGGGCAACTGGGTGGCTCAATCAGTTAAACGTCCGACTTCAGCTCAGGTCATGATCTCGCGGTTTGTGAGTTCGAGTCCCACTTTGGGCTCTGTGCTGACAGTTCAGAGCCTGGAGTCTTCAGATTCTGTGTCTCCCTTTCTCTCTCTGCCCCTCCCCCACTCAAGCTCTGTCTGTATCTCTGTCTCACTCTCTCTCTCCCTCAAGAATAAACATTAAAAAATTAAAATAAATAAAATAAAACTACTTTTATTTCAGTGCCAAAAAACCAAAATAAAGTGCATTTTTTAAAGGCAGTATTTAGTTGGAGCTTGCATTTTTATCCAATCTGTAAATCTCTGCCTTTTAACTGGTGTTCTTACTCCATTTTTAAATTGACAGTCCTATTTGTCCATCTGTTCTTTGTCCTTACTTCCTCTTTTTTTTTTGCCTTTATTTTTATTGACTACCTTTAGCATATTATCTCCTCTAGTGACTTATTAGCTATACCTCTTCGTTTTATTTTTATGTGATTTCTCTAGGATTTAAAATATATACCTAACAGCATAGTCTAAATATTATATCGTTTATGTGTAATATAAGTATCAATATTCTTTTCCCTGTCTAATCTTTGTGTTACTATTTCTATATAGGCTGTTTGTACAGATAGGTGTACATATATGTCATAGGTGCACCCATAATGTGACACAATTCACTGGTAGGCTTTTTGGTTTAATGAGTCAAATGTTTGGTTTAGTAAGTCAAATTTTTTTAAAAAAATTAAACACTAGTAAACAAATATTTTATGGTTACTGGTGTGTTTACCATTGCCAGTTTTCCTCATTCTTTTATGTAGATCTTAATTCACATCTACAATCATTTTCATGGCAATGAATTCACATACCTTTTTCTTTCTTCTCTCGAAAGATCTTTATGCTGCCTTCATATTTGAAAGATAGAAAGATTTTTTCATTGGTTATAGAATTCTTGGTTGATAGAGTTAAAAAAAAACTTACTTCAACACTTATAGATGCTCTTCCATTATCTCAATGGTTTATACTATTTTTTTTTAATTTTTTTTTTCAACGTTTATTTATTTTTGGGACAGAGAGAGACAGAGCATGAAGGGGGGAGGGGCAGAGAGAGAGGGAGACACAGAATCAGAAACAGGCTTCAGGCTCTGAGCCACCAGCCCAGAGCCCGACGCGGGGCTCGAACTCACGGACCGCAAGATCGTGACCTGGCTGAAGTCGGACGCTTAACCAACTGCGCCACCCAGGCGCCCCTGGTTTATACTATTTATGATGAGAAGTCATTGGTAATTCTTGTGTTCCCCTCTATATAATGGACCTTTTTTCCTGATTGTTTTAAAGATTTTATCTTTGTAACTGTTATTAACTAATTTTATTATTATGTACCTTACAAAGATTTTTTTTAATTTATCCTAAGTGGGCTTTATTGAGTTTCTTAGTTCTATGGGTTTATACTTTGTAATGAAATTTGGAAAATTTTAGCTGTCTTTTCTATCAATACCTTTTGTGCCCACCTCTTACTCTCCTTCAAGCACTTCACTTAATGTTCAATGGCTTGATGTATTCCTACAGATCACTAAAGTTCTGTTTATTTTTTATTTTTTAGCAGTTCTACTGTGTTTCAGTTTAGGTAGTTTTATATCCTGTCTTCAATGCCAGTGATTTTTGCTTCTGTTGTGTTTAAAGTTCATCCTACTAAGGTTTTCATTTTAGACACTGTATTTTTTAGCTCTAGAAGTTCTATTAGGTACTTTTTCATAGATTTTTTTCTCTTCTCATTATGTTCTTGTTTCCTTTAAGTCCTTGAATGTTTTTTAATAGATCTTTTTACCTCCTTGACTAATAATTCCATCATGTCTATAACGTTTAGCATTATTTCTTTTGACTGAATATTCTATTTTATTCTGGTAGGCAGTTAATTTATTTGTTAATAATCCCATCCCTTTAAAGCCTGTGTTGAAGCTTTGCTTGGGTGAACCGAGATGAACTATTACTCTGTGGTTGGTTTAGCCCTGAGGCTGGGGCATGGCCTTTCTGGGGTCTGTACTGCATGCTCCAGATAATCATATCCCATTTGGGAGGTAGTTCTCATAGGTAGTCAGTTTATACCTTCCCAATATTTTAGGCTTACTGGTCATTCTTTTCCAGGCTTGTGGAGTTTCACACTGTGCATGTTTCTCTTAGTATATAGTCTGAGACTCAAGAAGACTTCCTTTTTACACTTATTAAACTTCTCCTCTGCTTTCTGCTCACCACTCTGACTCCAAATTACAGCTGGCTTAGACTCCCAGAAATACTCTGTCTCCTCAGCATAGCAAGAAGGTCATGATTTGCTTGGCTGCCCCTTTCTTACCCTGGGGTCCATCAAGTGCCTCCAGACTGAAAGGCTTTGCGTGTTTGTTTTCTTTCTCTAAGGGATTACAATTCTGTGTTAGTCATTGTTTTGCATCTGAAAATAGTTTTTTTTCCCCTCACATTCTGTCTAGTTTTTTAGTGTTTATCATAGAAGAGCTAGTCTTATATCACTTTCCCCACCATGGCCAGAAACAGAAGTCAGAAATTACTTTTTTACCTCCATATCTGTTCACGTATACTACCAACTCTGTATGGCATCAGGAAACTCACAAGTTTTGCAGTGACTGTAAGAGTTAATGACACTGTGCTACATGGAATAACACGATACCCTGGAAACTTTTGGTTGGGTAGCCTTTCTCCTAAAACACTTCCCTGAGCTATCAGTTTTCATGGGAATTTGCTTAGTTTGGTTTGGAAGGTTTCTTCCTTTTTCAGTAATGCACATAAATGTCTGAACTTCAAGGATATGACTAATGCTGACAAGGTATCAGTCTAGTATGACTATCCCATCAGTACTGTATGCTGTAGGTAGGAATTAAGAATTAAAACAAATGTATTAATACCAGGTTCTGAGAATCAGAGCTCTGAGATCTCTGTAGCATTGACTACACCTTCTCTCACAATCCCTTTCAAAACCCCATAAGCAGAAGGTATAATTAAGTAAATGTACAAGTAATGTTGACTTATTTTCAGTTTTCCTTCTATCTTTTTACCCTATCTGGTTTGATTCTTTTGCCAAAGTTGATTGTGACTACTTTGTTCCATCCTTTTTAATACAGCCCCCAACTTTTTCAAGATGTGGGACCATCACTATTTTTTATTCATTTATTCACTCAGTAAATATTTTTTTTTTACTGGAAAAACTAGATTTTTTTTATATATATGAAATTTATTGACAAATTGGTTTCCATACAACACCCAGTGCTCATCCCAAAAGGTGCCCTCCTCAATACCCGTAAATATTTATAAATAACTTGTAATCTTCTAGGCTGTTTCACAGATTCTAGAAATGAAATAGAAAGGTTTATTAATCCCAGTAGAAATCAAAAGTCTGATGGGAGGAGAATCACTTATCAAATAAGGTCACAAATAAGTATATAATTGGAAAATCTGTGAGCTTTGAAGAAAAGATACAAGGTACTTCGAGAGTATATAATTGGGTATGTCCATTTGGGCCCTCAAGAAAGCAAATGCCAAGACTGAATTTAAAATATAGGGATGCCTGGGTAGCTCAGTTGGTTATATGTCCTGACAGTAAGGTCATGATCTCACAGTTCGTAGGTTTGGGCCTCATGTTGTGCTCTGTGCTGACAGCTCAGAGCCTAGAGCCTGCTTCGGATTCTGTGTTCCCACTCTCTCTGCCCCTCCCGTGCTTGCACTCTGTCTTTCTCTATCTCAAAAAATAAATAATAAACATTAATTTTTAATAAATAAAATAAAATGTTAAGATATTGGGGTGCCTGGGTGGCTCAGTCAGTTAAGCCTCTGACTTCAGCTCAGGTCGTAATCTCCCAGTTGATGAGTTCGAGCCCTGCATCGGGCTCTGTGCTGACAGCTCAGAGCCTGGAGCCTGCTTCAAATTCTTTGTCTCCCTCTCTCTCTCTGCCCCTCCCCTACTCATGTTCTATCTCTCTCTCTCAAAAATAAATAAAACATTAAATTTTTTTTATGTTGAGAGACTTATTGGACATGTTTATGGAGGAAGTAAGGGAGAGAAAAAGGAGTGGGGAGAGTTGCAGGTAGTGATGGAAGTCTGACCCCTGTATAAGGAGAGAGGGGAGACTGAGTAGAAAGAACATAAGACAGCTACGCAGCTCCGAAAAAAACCTTGGCCAGATTAAAGGAAAGCTCCCGAGCAAAGATTGCATCTTAGAGGAGTCCTCTGTTAGGGTTGGAATGGACACATCTAGCACCCATGCTATACTCAGTCACTGGCTGGGAGCAGCCCAGGGGGAGCATGGCCTCAGTATTGGTGTTCTGGTGGGTCCTAAAGGTATGGCAGTTAGAGGATTCTTCCAATTACACTGCTGACAGCATGTTTTCCCTGCAGGAAGATATGAGAAGAGCACTCCCATAGCTGCATATATGATCACTGGCCCTGACTACAAGGGCAAAGAAGGCTTCTCTACGACATTTATAAATTTTTTAATGTTTTTATTTATTTTTGAGACAGAGAGAGACAGAGCATGAGCAGGGGAGGGACAGAGAGAGGGAGACACAGAATCCAAAGCAGGCTCCAGGCTCTGAGCTGTCAGCACAGAGCCCGACGCGGGGCTCGAACTCACGGATTGTGAGATCATGACCTGAGCCGAAGTCAGCCGCTTAACTGACTAAGCCACCCAGGCGCCCCTCTAAGACATTTACAAAACCAAGTTTAAGAGTCTAGCATCTCTTACATGTACAATGGAAAGACTAGGTATTCCAGTCACTTAAGGAAGATATTTCTTAGACTAGTTGTTAAGACATGAGCTGCTTTGCTCTATTTTGGTGGCAGACCCTGGATTTAAAGCCCTCTGTGTTTTTGGCATATCTCCTTTCAAACTGAAGGATAAACTAAAAAGCAAAGTAAAACTATATAGCCAGCATTAGATCCGACTTCACCATGATTCTGTGGCTCTGTCATTTTTGTCATTGTGAAAGCTAAAATCTCTCTTCTCTCCCATCCCCACATTAGTGATAGATACCATTATACACACATCTCATTCCAAAAATATTTATTGAATACCTAATATATTAGAAGCATCACCTTATGAACTTTCCCTTGTTTTGGTTGCTGGAGCAGTACCACATACCAAGATTTACTTTGAATCTTTTGTATTTAACTTGCTTTTCTTGACCTCCGCAGATCACATTTGTATCTTCAAACACCTACTGTTGTGAGTAGCTTTGATTGTTGAACAGCAGTTATTTAAATATTTATGGTCAATCTGTTCCAAAACAATATTGAAAGCAGCAGTGCACAGTTTAAGAAATACATAAAAATCAATGGGGAAAATTTATGTATCAGAAGATCTCCGTTTCTAACTATGTGCCAGATTTTCCATTTATAATTCTTGCAAATGAAACACTTCGGGTAATCATAAATACTGACCTCTCTGAACCTTTCTCTCTGAATTATCGTCTGTCAGTACTAAACAGAGAGCAGTATTTGATTTGTAGGCTGAACTACACAAAGCAAGAACTCAATGCTAATGCCTTTGATCATTCTAATTCATTTTAACTGGCCAACAGGGAGATGACAAAAAGTCTTTTATAAGATCATCACCTTCTGTTTGAAGTGTGCCCAGTGCCCGTCTTGACACATTTTCTTTGCAATAGCTGTACCTAGCATTGTGTCTGGCACCAGGAGAACATCATTAAATATCTGCGTATAAATCTGGTAGTCTGAAGCCAGCCCAGAACATTGCCTAATTCACCCCACAACCTTGGTTCCCTTGGGAAATGAAGCCTAATACAAAGCAACACTCATGCTATAGGTCCCAAATACTTTAGTCAACTGAGCCGTTTCTTTTTAACCATCACTTCAACATTCACTGTAGAAACATTCACTGTACTATATACATGGGATTTCCTATTTAGAAGGAAACTAAGAGATAATATCATACAGGGATGACAAATACAATTTATTTTATTTTCTAGCTCAATGGGAAAAAGTGGTGTTTCCACTAAATGATGTCTTAAAGGTGGGTAAGGGTGTGAGCCCCAGGTGTTGGCCTTACCACATTGAGTCCAACTCTGCATCCTGACAGATGGCCGTCAACCTCTGCTCAATCACTTCTAAGCCAGGAAAATGCTGCCTTTCAAACTGGCCCGTGTCATGCCTGAATGATGAAAAGTCCTTCTATATAATTAGCTGAAATCTATACTTCTATACCTTCTAGACTTTGAGCCCTGCCTTTGAAGTCGCAAAATAAATCTACTCTTTCTTATTATATATGATAGTACTTTATATATTTGAACACAATTTTTATGAGCTTCTATTTTTAGTTGACTCTCAGTCTTTTAGCATCTTTGACGTTTTTATCTATGATACTTAAAGTTTTCTGACAGAAGTTCTAAAACCGTCTTGCAGAGCATGTGTGTGTGTGTGTGTGTGTGTGTGTGTGCACGCACTTGTGCGTGTGCGTCCTAGAATATAACTCATCTAGACCTGGAAGAATTACTTATCTGTAAAACAACACAATCCTGTCTTCCCTGTATTCTAATTTAGCTTGGGCTTTAATTCTCTCCATTAAAGCCATTGGCTCTACCTTCCGAGTTCGAAGATCATTGTCCTTGATGGAATAGATAAGCAACAGAAATGTTACATGCTTCTCCTCTCTGTCATCTGTTAACATTACATCATCTTTTCCACACATCAAGCTTAACCCTTTATGCTCTTATTCTTGCTCCAAGCCTAATGTGAAATGCCGTTGCCAAATCTAAGAAATACTTATTTTACACTGAAGCTGTATTTGACACTACTGATTATTCCCTCCTTCCTGATGTTCTCTACTCCCTTAGTGTCTACAAATTTATTTTCATTGATTCTATCCTTATCTTTCTCTCCTCATTCCTACCAAGCTTCCTCTGTGGGCTCCACCTCCTCTGCTTTCCGTGGTATGTTCACCACAATTCTGGTGAACAGAACTACTTGAACTCTATCCTTGAGTAAGTGTATGTGTTCCAGTGGTTTAACCACTCTATGTTCTGATGACACTAAAACATTATCTCCAGCTCATATCTCTTCCCTAAGGTTAAGACTCTGAGTACTGATGTTCCAGAGTAGCTAAGACTGAATCATCATCTTCTTTCCACATGCCCAGACACTATTCTGCTCCTTCTCATCAATGCCCTGTCTTGGTGATTGGCATCACCTTCTGCTCATTCAGCTAAACAGAAACCCAAGTTCCTCCTTCCTCCCCATCCACTTTACATACCAATCACCAAATCCAGCTGATTTCTATTGCACTACTTCCCTGTTTTGTTTTTAGTTTGTTTTATTTCTGCTTTTGTTCTTATGTTCCTCATGTCTGGCCTCTAGCTACAGCCAGAGAAATCTACCATGTCCCTATCCTGTCTAACCTCTTTCCAGTTTCCCCTTCACCTACAAAATAAAGTTCAGGGTGAACTGCTCAGGGTATTCTATGACTTAGCCTACAATTATCGCTCTACCTTTGTGTTTTTCTATGCCTTGCCCTAGAATGGAAGCTGTAATCATGCTAAAATGCCTGTAGGATCCAGCGTAGATCATATTATTTCAGGTCTTCTTAACTTTGTTTATGTCTTGTTTTCTGGCTGGCATTTCACTTATCTTCTTTTGACTAATTTTTACTCATCCATATAGTGTAGCTCAGGCATCATCTCCTCTAGGAAATACTTCAAACAACACAAAGGAACTGAAGATGCTCCCCCTGAGTTCTCATAGCACTCTGGACCCCCTTCTTTTCTGTCACTTGCTGAGTGTTGACTCCACAGGGTATCTGTGTATGTGACTGTCTCATCTGTAGCAGGGACCACACCTTGTTGAACTTTATTTTTTCTCTTTCACTTTCTTTCCTGACCTTACATTTCCTTGGGCTTCTTTCAGAAAGATTTAGGTTGGTATTTTCTTAACTAATGAATTCTTTATGTACACTGAGAAATACAAGAAGAAAACCTAATACTAGTGAGCTACAAATTCGATGCAAACAATATCTGAGAACTAAAAGTCAGATAGGAATGGATTTACTTGATAGAATATGAGTGTAAAAATTGCTATTTTTTTTAGCAAGAATCTTTAACTCAGAGGACAAAGTCACGGTCTTGATTCTCAAATTTACTCAACAAATATTTACTGAGTACCTGGGTATGTGAAGAGGTGAATTAGACATTTATTACATTTTTCAGGAAGCTTACATTTCGGCAGGAAAAATTGTGTAACTATATTGCAAGGAAGAAATGATGATGTTGGTGGTGATAATGAGAAAATCACATTCGCATCCATTATCTTGTTTCACTCATAATTATAATGTAAGCTACTGTTGTCCTTGTTTTATGATGAGAGAACTAAGATTGAGAGTGCTAAAGAGTATGCTCAAGGTTACACTCTGAGATTCAAAATTCATAACTCTATGCAATGCTCTCTACAATATAGTGATGTGTTTAGAGAGAGTTAGCCAAGAGTACGACTCAGAAAAAAGGGAGACAGATGGCTTCCTGCTGGAGGGACCAGAGAAACTCTGTGGAGGAGATGGCATTTGATCTAGGCATTAAAATACAATTAAAATTTGGATCTTCCAAGAGACGAGGGAAGGACATTCCATGTAGAGTAAATAGTTTAAACATAGTTACAGAGGTGGTAAAATGTGTAGCACATACAATGGTAGTAAGCAAGGGAGATCAGTTTGGATGAAGCATAAAAAAGGGTAGTGAGAATATAAATTGAAATGTGGGTAGGAAGTCACTCTTCTTATTGAGCAATGTGAGCTTCCTTCTAGAGACATAGCAAGTCAATGAGAATTTAGAACAGGGCAATGACCTGAGAAATTAATGCCACTGAAGTTTGTAAAATTGATTGGAGGAAGGAGGGTCTGGGAAGGTTTATTCATTCATTCAACAAGTATCAGACACTGTTTTATGTACTGAGGCAATATCAGTGTGTCAACAATTTCTGTTTTCATAGAGTTCGTTTATTGGAGGAAACAAAGTATATATATATATATATATATATATATATATATATGTATGTATGTGTATATATACGTATATATATGTATACACACACAAATAATCATACAAATATATATACAGATAAATAATTCTTATCCATGTGATTAATACATATGAATTGGTTATTTTATTGTTATACATGTATGGAGGGAGAGAGACAGAGATTGGTTGAAAGTTAGAAGGTGATAATTATTATGGAACAAAACTAAGCAAGGGAAAATATAGAAAGCTCCTGTGTAAGGAAGGGAAAACATTCATAATTTAAATAGTAGGTAAATATAAAGGTAAAGCATTCATAATTTAAATCGTAGGTAACCTAACCCTAACCTAACACACCTAATAGTAGGTGACATGAACAACAACATAAAGTAGGTAAGAAAATGAGCCGTATGGAAACGTTGGGTAAGAGCATTCAAGACACCGACAACAACATGAAAGGCCATAAGCATGCCTATCATATTTAAAGTACAATAAAGAGGACAAGTGGCTTGGATAGGGTGAGGAAGAGGCAGTACTGGAAAAGTGTCCTGTGAGGTTATAGAGGAGGAGCATTGCAGAAACTTCCACTTTTTCTCTGAGTCAGATGGGAAGCCACTGGAGGGTTTTGCACAGAGGAGTACCATGGTCTAATAGATTTCTCAAGGGCATCTTGGGTTCTGTGTGGGGCATATGTGAACAGGGACAAGGCAACAGCGAGACTTTAGTTGGGAACTATCATGATTATTATGGAGGATGGTGGCTCAGTTCAGCTCTGGAGCTGGTCAGTGGCAGTCAGGTTAGTTGACCAGCTGGATGTGGAGTATGTGAGAAAGAGAGGACTCTGGGTTGACTCCACATACAACATGTACTCAGCAGTGACTGTTACTTGGTTTTGTGTATTGCTGGTTTGTGTCAGACTATATATGCTTTATATACACTGCATTTATAGCCCTTTTATGTTAGACCACAAAATTGGAATTTCCTTCTGACAGATAAATGAATGCCCCTGAAAGGTGTATGCTTTTGAATAAATACATATCATATTGATTTTGATGAAGACTTCTAACTTTACAAAGTGCTTTCTCGTGTCATTTTATACTCAAAACATTTCTGTATTAGAATGGCTATACTGAGTACTAGAAAAGGCATTGAATTATCCCCAGTACCAATATCTTGAGCCAAAAAAGTATATAAAAAAAAGATTCAAAAAAATAAAGTATAATTGTTTTAACACTAACCTTGCACTTGGTGTAGTTGTTAAGTTGGTAAGTGTGTCTACATATGCCAAATATCTGAATATAAACTAAATTATCTGTCCAATATTAAAAATAAGTCAGAAACATATAAAACAATATCTCTACATTTTCAGATATTCTAAAATATTTGGTGTGGTTTCCATTGTCCTAATGTTTCTTGGGTTTTTCTACTATTTGTCTAGATGTATGAATAGGTTGTAGATACTTCCACCAACAACTTTAATTTCTCCTTCATCCCATTGTTTTTCCTTTTAAAAACACATACAGATTTGTCACATTATAGGTTTAGCTTTGGAAATACAAAACAAATAAGACATATTATTTGCCTTTAAGAAAACATTAGTCATTTAAGAAGCCACCCCCTACCTTTTTAATAAAAAATTTTGAAGTGTCTTAAGGAATGAAGAAACAAAAAAGGAAAATACTAAATAAATGGAATTAAGACTAAAAAATAAATAAAGTTAGGAAAATAATGTGAAGCCAGGAATAGGATCAATGTAAAAAATGCACACCAAAACATTCTATAGCATGCTTTCAGAAAGTGGGGGTGCATCAGTCACGTGTCCTCCAGACTGGAAAGACACTTAATACTGAAACATCCATCAAGCCCCTCCTTACCATTTATGGAGCTGTATTTGGAGTAACTTAGTGATAGGAACAAGTGGGCAGGCAGGCAGATGAGATCAGGGACCTTCTCCACGAGACTATTTTCCATCCCTATTCTCCACCCGTATCAGGACCTCCATCCCCAGCTTTTAGGGAATGACAAGCATGGTGGTGAAGTCACAGGATAGTTACCTGAGGTGGGGCCTTCTGTGCAGCAGTCATCTGAACTAGTTACCCAAAGTGGGCTCTCTGTGCCCTTCCTTTAGGGAAGATGAGGACAAACCTTCTCTCAATCCATTCAGGGCTTACATTACTCTGCAAGGCCTGGAACATGTAGCCCCGAGGGAGGTCATTACACAGGCATGGACAAGATGGAGGGCCAAAGATAGAGTCACTGTCATCAACACTCCTACAATTGTTTACTCAGAACTTTCTACAGCCAGGGCAAAAGAAAAAACAGGACAGGATTTATTGCTATCAACAAGATGAAAGACCAGCAGTTGCTTAGAAGAAGTACATTTTTTTTTCTTTTGGTCCTCAATTATGGAAACAGTTTCCCCAGTGGTTAGTAAAGGCACAGTACAGGATTTCTTGAAGAACTTTCTGACAGTAATATGGCAGTGGGTTTTATAGGGGTCATTATAATACTTCTTAGTTCAAGTAGATTACATATTAAAGTATGATCAGTAGAGAGGCCCAAACAGCCTGATCTAAGGATACATCCGTTTGTTGACCTGACTTGTGAGTATCACTTACCATGCTCTGATGAGAATGCAACAACAAAAAAATCAAGCTCAATTCTCTGAATATAAGCTAGGGTTCTTTTCTTTTGGTTGTGGATTAAAGTTTGTCAACCAGTTACTTTGACAACCAACCCAACAAAAATTAGACTTGAGTGTCTCCCTATGGAGGATAAACAACTTATCAAGGATGGTTTGCCAGAATGGAAAACCCAGACTTCCAAGTTCTCTGACAGAAGCTGACTGGAACAACCACAGTGACGTGGAACATGGGAGCTTGCGGAAGAGTCCTTAGAGGCGACACTTAAGTTAGACCTCAACAGATGAACATTATTTTGATATGGAGAAGCAGGGATGGTCCGTTCCAGGTGGATAAACAGCCTGAGCAGTGCAGGAAGGGGGTGACTTTACACAGTAAGTTCACAAACAGCCCTAAGTCGTATTTGTGAGGACGGATAGTGAGCATTGGCAGGCCTGACGCTGGAGAGATGGTACAGACTCCAGCCTGAAGATGTCTGAATGAGGGGCCTGAGTTTCCTCCCCTTTAAACCTCCCCATTCATTTCACCTGGTTCTCTAAAGAAACTAGAGCCACGCCAAAAAAATCTGCAAACTGGGAACACTCGTTTACTACAAAACTTGACAAATGGTTACTACGTTTGCAGAAACCATGACTTACCTGTCAGGAGCCAGTGACTGTCATTCTCCCCTTTATACAAATATGTGTATTCCACAAAATAAATGAGAGGATTCCTGAACTCTGTTGGAGGCACTGGCTAATTATTTCATACATGTTCAAGAAATAGTGAGTGTCGGTCCACAAGTTTGTCTTGGTTTTTCTAAAGACTTTTGTACACGATGCTGCATTGCATTATGATAACCTTATAGATGGTCTCTTTGGGATCAAGGAGAAGCCAGTTCACAAGGAACAAATTGGAAAATCATGAGAAACAATAAGCTGTATGACTGGATAAGTAATACAAAGCTTTGAAAAAAAAGTTTCCTTTCAAGTCTCAAAGAAGTCAGGGTAATCCTAATGAGAAAGGAGCTTCAAAAGCAAGAGGCATTTGCTAAGGATGGTGACTGCTCACAAGCAGTCAACCCACAAGGTGTACTGGTGTACTTTATATGTGTTATCTCAGCCAGTTACTACAAAGTTGTGTGATCTGTATTACTGTCTTGACATTGTAGATAAGGAAAAACAGAGCCCCAGAGAGGTTTAGCAACTTCCCCAAAGCTATGCAGCTTATCAGTGGAAGAGCCCATTTCCACCCCCTGAACACTGACAGCTTGGCTTTAGAGTCCTTCAACTTACCACCACCCTCCTTCTTGTTTAATGAAATTGGAGCTTGAAGTGCCCTTAGAATTCATCCAAATCCTCTTCCTGGAGTCCTTGGATAGCTGGGATCAGATCAAGTGAATGAGGCCCACTTTTTGGGTGCCAAATGTAAAGAGGCACCAAAAACCTTAATATTCAAATAAATAATAGTTTAATGTGGTTTTTAAAAATCAAAATTAACATTTATGATGAATAAAATATCAAAATTTAAATAAAGACAGGATTTCTTTGTTAAAGACTGGATCTGTCTTAGGTTCCCTCTCTTTGCTGATGGCACCTTCATCCCAGCCTTGGTGCCTGGAGCAGCTCAGCATCACCTGGGAGGTATTCAGTAATTCAGATTTTCAGGCCCCACCCCAGACCTACTCCATCTAATGCTCAGAGGGTGGGACTCCGCAATCTGTGTTTGAACCATGCCCCCATGTGATACTGAAGTGAGTTGGAGTTTGAGAACCTCTGGTCTAGTCCAATACTTTCACTGAAAGATGAAAAGTTTGCCTATTAGTGGGAGAGTTTATGACTTTTCTTTGAGTTTGAGTTTCTTTTTTTTAATTTTTTTATTTTTTTAATATGAAATTTGTTATCAAATTGGTTTCCATACAACACCCAATGCTCATCCCAACAGGTGCCCTCCTCAATGCCCATCACCCACCCAACCCTCCCTCCCACCCCCATAAACCCTCAGTTTGTTCTCAATTTTAAGGAGTCTCTTATGTTTTGGCTCCCTCCTTCTCTAACCATTTTTTTCCTTCCCCTCCCCCATGGTCTTCCGCTAAGTTTCTCAGGATCCACATAAGAGTGAAAACATATGGAATCTGTCCTTCTCTGCATGACTTATTTCACTTAGCATAACACTCTCCAGTTCCATCCATGTTGCTACAAAAAGCCATATTTCATTCTTTCTCATTGCCACATAGTATTCCTTTGTGTATATAAACCACAATTTCTTTATCTATTTATCAGTTGATGGACATTTAAGCTCTTTCCATAATTTAGCTATTGTTGAGAGTGCGGCTATAAACATTGGGGTACAAGTGCCCCTATGCATCAGCACTCCTGTATCCCTTGGGTAAATTCCTAGCAGTGCTACTGCTGGGTCATAGGGTAGGTCTATTTTTAATTTTTTGAGGAACCTCCACACTGTTTTCCAGAGCGGCTGCCCCAGTTTGCATTCCCACCAACAGTGCAAGAGGGTTCCCGTTTCTCCACATCCTCTCCAGCATCTATAGTCTCCTGATTTGTTCATTTTAGCCACTCTGACTGGCATGAGGTGGTATCTGAGTGTGGTTTTGATTTGTATTTCCCTGATGAGGAGTGACATTGAGCATCTTTTCATGTGTCTGTTGGCCATCTGGATGTCTTCTTGAGAGAAGTGTCTATTCATGTTTTCTGCCCATTTCTTCACTGGATTATTTGTTTTTCGGGTGTGGAGTTTGGTGAGCTCTTTATAGATTTTGGATACTAGCCCTTTGTCTGATATGTCATTTGCAAATATCTTTTCCCATTCCGTTGGTTGCCTTTTAGTTCTGTTGATTGTTTCCTTTGCTGTGCAGAAGCTTTTTATCTTCATGAGGTCCCAATAGTTCATTTTTGTTTTTAATTTCCTTGCCTTTGGGGATGTGTCAAGTAAGAATTTGCTGCAGCTGAGGTCAGAGAGGTTTTTCCCTGCTTTCTTCTCTAGTGTTTTGATGGTTTCCTGTCTCACATTCAGGTCCTTTACCCATTTTGAGTTTATTTTTGTGAATGGTGTAAGAAAGTGGTCTAGTTTCATCCTTCTGCATGTTGCTGTCCAGTTCTCCCAGCACCATTTGTTAAAGAGACTGTCTTTTTTCCATTGGATATTCTTATCTACTGCACTGCTCCCCCCTCCCTTGACCGGATGTGTTTGGCTACTTCTTAATCTGTTCTATGCCCCATTTGTCATGATTTCCTGCAAATCTGTTTCTTTCTCAGAGGCAAATCAATTTGCCTCTGAAGATCATGGTATTCTCTCTTTATGGTGAGGTATAATCATATAGAGAAGAAACCACATAAGATCCCCTAGGGGATTGTTTGGAGCAGTGGTTTTCAATGGTGGTGAGTTTTCAACCATGGTGGCATTCTATTTATTTATTTTATTTATTTTATTTTTATTTTTTGAGAGAGAGAGCGAGCGAACAAGCAGCAGAGGGGCAGAGAGAGAGGGAGACACAGAATCTGAAGCAGGTTCTAGGCTCCGAGCTGTCAGCACAGAGCCTGATGTCTGGCTTGAACTCATGAACCTTGAGATTGTGACCTGAGCTGAAGTTGGCCACTTAACCGACTGAGCCACCCAAGTGCCCCAACCATGGTGGCATTCTGGAATCACCCCCAGGAGATTGGAAAAAGCACCACTGCCCAGACCTCACCCTAGCCAAGTAAACTAGGATCTCTGGAAACAGGATTTGAATGCCACTATTTAAAAAAACAACATAAGAGTGAAACCATATGGTATCTGTCTTTCTCTGTATGGTTTCACTCTTATGTGGATCCTGAGAAACTTAACAGAAACCCATGGGGGAGGGGAAGGAAAAAAAAAGAGGTTAGAGTGGAAGAGAGCCAAAGCATAAGAGACTCTTAAAAACTGAGAACAAACTGAGGGTTGGTTGGGGGTGGGAGGGAGGGGAGGGTGGGTGATGGGTATTAAGGAGGGCACCTTTTGGGATGAGCACTGGGTGTTGTATGGAAACCAATTTGACAATAAACTTCATATATTGAAATAAATAAATAAACAACGACGACAACAACAACAACAACAACTTTTAGGTGAGGGGCGCCTGGGTGGCTCATTCAGTTGAGCATCAATTTTGGCTCATTTCATGATCTCATGGTTTGTGGGTTCAAGCCCCATGTTGGGCTCTGTGCTGACAGCTCAGACCCCGGAGCCTGCTTTGGATTCTGTGTCTCCCTCTCTCTCTCTGCCTTTCCCGCACTCATGCTCTGCCTCTCTCTCCTTCAAAAATAAATAAACATTAAACAAAAATTAGGTGATTATAATGTGCATCCAGGATGGAGAACTAGGTTGGCCAATATGGCAGAAGCCAAAGCTGGTCTCATGGCAATAATCACTTGTCACAGTCCACAAAGTATAAACTAAGCGTGATCCTTTCCACTTTTCTTGTCCTCATCTTCAGTATCTCCTCCACTTCTAACTCCTGTCCACATTAATGCACACATAGCTCTTAAATTTATCCATCTCTCCATTCCGACTGCCATATTCGGGATCAACTCATCATTGATCAACTTTGGCCTCCAAACTGTACTTTGTATCTGCCCTTGGACACTTCCTCAATTGATGTGCCATTCTAGATGCATGAAAATCATTATGAAACAAAATGACTAATAATATATAAATTGCCCCCTCCCCTGCTTTAAAAACTCTCCATGACTTTCTATTCCTCTTAAGAGAAGACAGACATCTTAACATGCCTCCTATGGTCCTGGGTGGTCTCAGCCACCCCACCTCTCCCCTGACTCTCTGCTTCAGTCACTCTTGCCTTCTAGTTTGTTACACCCTTGCTACATGGCCTTAGCACATGCTGTTGCCTCTGTCAGGAATGTTCTTCTATCCCTTCGTAGCCAATGAACACTTAGATTTCTGTTATAACTTTACATCTTGGGGACACCTCCCCTGACCTCTCTGAGGAGATAAAATCCTCTTGTTACAAAATTTTAAAATCATGTGTTTCCCAAAAGAACAAATAAATTGAGAAGAGAGTTGAAATTCACCTGGGACAAGCAGTCATAAATTCCTATGGCACCTTCTGCTTCACCTTCATAACATAAATAACAGTTGCAGTTTTACATTTGTGTGGCCATTTAGTGAGTATATTTATCCTGAAATAGAATCTGTCAAGACAGGGGCCACATCTTTTGCTTACCATTGAATCTACAGCAGCTAGCTAGTGCTTGGAACACAGCAGGTGTTTAATAAACAGTTGCTCCAAAAAAAAAAAAAAAAAAAAAAAAAAGGAATGAATGAGTGCCTAGAAATTATGGCAGCAAAAGGAATGACTATGGGTGTTTACATACGGATTGCTCTCAGGACAAGCTCTCAGAACAAGAGATTCATCTTTAATCCAGGCTCTCTTTCTAGCACTGTTATCTTTGAAAAGGCCTTCTACCAGGACACCTGGGTGGCTCAGTCGGTTAAACATCTGACTTCAACTCAGGTCATGATCTCACAGTTCGTGAGTTTGAGCCCCGTTTAGGGCTTTGTACTGACAGCGCAGAGCCTGGAGCCTGCTTCGGATTCTGTCTACCCCTCTCAATGCCCCTCCCCCACTCCTGCTCTCGCGTGCTCTCTCTCTCTCTCTCTCTCAAAAATAAATAAACATTAAATTTTTTTAAAAAAGAAAAGGCCTTCTACTTCTTGAGCTGTTTTTCAAACTAGGCTTTGCTGCATTCCTTAGGGTCATTGGGTCAGACAGGGAGAAGGAGGGAAGGCTGGAGGGGCAGGTGGAATGAACCGCCTTTTAATCTCTTTCTGGATAACATTTATTTTGAAGAAAGAGATTAGTTCTTAAAAGAAAAATCATTCAAAACCACTGTCCTAGAAGGTGCCTAAAACCCCTTCTGGATCAACATGTCTGTAACACTGTTTTCCAAAGGAAACTTGACTCACACCAAGTCTGAAAGAAATGAACAGCTGGTACAGTCAGGTTTCCGTTATTCTAGAAGGCTGTATGCACGTATACATGCAAATACAGGTGGGCTTTTCTTTTCAGGAAAAGGCCTTGGAGAAATGAAGCAGGCATATTCAGCCGCATCTGCTCCAGCAAAACACAGTGACAGACATAGACATTGAGTCACTCCCACTTCCTGGGCTGGCAATTTAATAGGCTTCTCAGATTGTCGGGCTCAATTAATGGTATTTACTGTGAGCACATTCCTGGGCAGGTGGCTCCGTCTCTGGGCTGCAAAGATGAATGAAGCACCTGCCTTTTCATTGTGCTCACCTTGCCCTTGAAAGGGCCACTCCCTGGTGAAGTCCCCTCCCTTCTCCCTTTCCTTGGTCTTCAGGGAAAAGCACAGTCACAACAAAAACAAATTTCCTTTTTGTATTAATTAAAATGCCTGTCCCAGGAATATGATAGAATTTCCCTGAAGCCTTTGCATCGAGTATGCAATGGAAAGAGGGAATTAAAGCTATTTTCTGCAGTAATGGGCCTTGCCTGGAGCCCTGTGGGCCACTGGAAGAGGATGGGGGAGGTGAGGAGGGAAGGGGGGGGAGGTGGAGGGAGGGAGCGTGAGGCAGCGATCTGACTTCTTCCCCATTTCCTTAGAGTACAACCCAATTATCTGTTTTACATTTGGGGTTTCAGTTTAGATTTCATTTATATCAAAGGTTACATAGCTTTAAAAAAGAAAAAGAGTGGGTATAAAAACCCACACATTTAGATGATACAAATAAAAACTCAGCACTTATTTGCCTTAATTACCTGAAGTTTTAAGACCTCAGCCTCTCGGGTAATTTCTTCCTTTGTCCATAGAGAGGTTGCTAGGTTTCACTAAAGTAGCTACTTTATTCATACCCACAAAAAAAAAATAATAAATTCCATCCATTCTAAAATTTGTACTACATTATGTTACTGGGTCTGCCCAGCTCAAAATAATGAATATATTCATGTATTATTTAGGAGGAGTAATGCAGTGTTTTTCTCCATCTTCTAATTCATTGGCTCGCAAATGTTAGCATGCCCCAGAGTCTCCTACAGGGCTTGTCAAAGTGGGGGTTATTGGGCCCACCATGGGGTACCTTGGATGGAGCCCTAGAATTTACATTTCTAATGAGTTTCTAGGTAATGGTCATGCTAACAGTCCAGGCTGCACACTGAAAACCCCATTTTCATTCAGAAGGGTGCTAGAAATGGAGTTGCCAGAGTGGGTAAGGCACTGGGGAAAAGCCACACCTGTGGGGGCCAGGGTCTGCTGTTGGCCCAGTCTTATGCCTGAGGGCCCACCCAGAGAACCATTGTGTGTTTTGCTCAGGGCCCCTCAGTCCCACCTTGGGCGGATGGTGGACAAGTTTGATGTCCTCATCTGTGCTGAGTCATCTGTGGTTGCTCATGGAAAGCACTAGTGTCCTTAGTGGGAGCCAGAGTCCAGGGGTAGCTACAGGAAAGGATTTCAGGATCAGAAGAGTACCCCTTCCTTTCCAGATCTGCCTCTGTGGCTTCTGGTTGCATTCCACCATTACTGCTACGTTCCTTTGAGAGGCACTGTGCCTTGTTTAAATACCAGCACCTGGTGGGAAGATAAGGATGCCCTGAAAACGGAACTGAGTGTACTCGGCCCTGACAGAAGAAGTAAATCAGAAGAAAGTAGAACTTTAGATGTGGATGCCATCCTGTTTCAGGCTTCTGATTTTCTTTTCTTTTTTTTTTTTTTGTTTAATACAATAAAGGTTTATTGACTGCTTGTGTAAAGTCTGAAACAGGTTGAGAAACTTTACATTATAAACATGGCGTCTGAAACACATAACAGTTGGATCCATTCAGTCCAGAAACTTCATTAAAAGTGAAAAATAATTATAGATCTAACTAATTTACTAAAGCCAAAATAAAGCAGACACTTGCTGTATATTAGATTTGACTTGGTGCTGTTTTCTTTCCTTTTTTTTTTTTTTTTTTGAAAAAATTTTTAAAAGGATAATTATCCTTTTAAAAATTTTTTCAGGCTTCTGATTTTCAAAGTGGAAATGCAAGTTCAAAGAGGTTATTTTTCCCAAAGTCCTGAAGCCAGGCCTGGACAGGCCTGGAGGGGGAAACGGGTGGGGGGGGGGTGGAGAATCCAGGATGGTCTAGGGGCTTGAGGGCTTGTGGGGCATACGCTGAGGGAAGGAGCTACTGGGACCAGATGGAACATGAGTAACCCCCTTCCTGAGTGCCCTTTCTGTGATGGCAGTCTCAATGTGGCCCCAAACTGGAAACCTCAGGGTTGCCTTGAACTTGTTTTTCTATGTCCCCATGGAGTCACCATGTCTTTCCATCAGTCTCCTCCTTTCCATTACCTCTCCTGCTGCTGAAGGCCAGGCCCCTCTGTCACTGTAGCCTTCAGATTCTGTCTGCTGTGCCTGAAATCAGTCTTCCATACAGACACCAGGGTTCTCTGACAGAGATTTTCTGTCACTGCCTAGCGCCAACAGGCAACAGTCCCATCTTCTCAGTATGGCACTCAACTTGCTCCCTTCCCTCAACTCAACTTGCCTTTTCTCTTTTATGGCCTTACATTCCCTTCCATACAAACCACGTTCCAGCTATATGCCACATGACTTAGAAGTCCCTGAACCACTTCCACGGACTGTTTTTACTTAAGCTACCCTCTGTTTCCTCCTACACTCAGAATTCTCCCAATCATTTAAGGTCAAGGTCAAGCTCTCCTCTGTGAAGTGTTTCCCGATCTACCAGTAAGATCTGAAATCTCCCTCTCTTTGATGACCTGATGGCATTTTTATTTATGAATCTGTTATAGGCCTAGCTTAACTCTGTCCATAATGAAGGCCTGCTTATGAGCACACCCATACATGTATCCTACTCTCCTTGGTACCAAAATATAACCAAAAGTAAGCATGGTTGTTTATCCTTCCAGGATTCTGATGACTCCTGCATGAACACCGACCACATTGTTGTCATTTTCATTTATTGTGATAAGAGAGTTGAGACTTGAACCTTACCTCAGAATAAATTAAAACATGACATATTGCACAATATATACTGCTGATTTTATGAACGTTGGACAGTTAGATCCATCCAACAATGATGATTCATTCCCGCCACCAGTAGAAAGTCCAAAAGGGGAAACCTTGCCCTTCTGTGCCTCTGCCCATTGTGTGTTTTACTCATAATCCCTAAGGTCTCCCTCATTCTGGTCTTTGTTCTATCATCTTGGGTGTGTTTTCTCTGTCCTGTCTTCTGAAGCTCATGGGTCTTGCTCACTAGAATAGACACTGTATTGCATTTTCCTGAGTCCCCAGAAGATAATCTCTGGCATGTAGTAGCTACTCAGGAAATGCGGAGTTGAACTTTTGGGAAGGCAGGTAGATGGATACCAAAGGCAATCCTTATTTCCTTCCCACCTTTTAACAGAGTACCACTGTGTGCTTCATTGAACTGGGAAGTGCCTACATCATCTCTGACTTCAACCTACACATTCAGCCTTAGTGAATTAGTTCTCAGAAGGTGGAACTTGTCACTGGTTACACCCCCAGTTAAAGTACCTATTTCCTTGGGCCCCCAGCCTCAGCAGAGAGTGTGACTGTTTCTATGGACAGATCGTCTATTCCTTCATTCAACAGATAATTCTAACATTATTACTGTGTGTTAGAAACTGGGCCAAGGACTGAGGATACAATAGTGAAAAAGGCATGTACTCCTCCTGTTTAATGTTAATATAAATCCTGATTACTGGGAAAGCATATTGATGGGAAATAAAGCCCATTGTGGAGACTCAGAAAAGCCTCTCTGAAGAAGTGACATGTAGTGGAGATATTAAGACTGTGTAGGAGACAGGCAGCTGAAGATGGGGGGCAGAGTATTCTGTACAAAGGGGACAGGAATTGTGGAAACTTCAGAAGCAAGAGAGTGGTGACTTTAACTGGAGATACCACTGCCTACAGAAAAGTCTCCTCTGGCTCTCCCAATCTTGGGCTGAGGGACCCTCCTATATGTTCCCAAGCATAATGTACTTCTGTACTCACGGCCATGATCACTCTGCATTATAATTACCTATTTACCTTGTTGATCTTTCCTGCTAAGTAATAAAATCCACAAGCACCAGCCAAGGACTATTGGGGTTGATGGGTTGTAGCTCTCTTGTCCCTCAGGTGGAATAACTCTGATATATATATCCTACAGCAGGATTTAGTCCCAGTGGTCCCCAACACTGAATTACTTAAAAATGCATTATTGGCTACCTTCTCTCTCCTTCTCACTTTCCTACTCCCTTATTAATGTTTTCTGCAATAACCTCCCAAATAAACCACTCACAGTCAGATCCTTGGCTTAGGATTGACTTCTAGAGGAACCCAAACTAAGATAGTACTCACCAAATACCTATTGAATGCCTGAGTCCCCTCCTGACTTAGCTGCTTATTTGCTCAATTAGGCAAGTTATTACCTCTTCGAGCCTTCACCCTTTTCCCCTCCATCCTATAAAATGTCTTCCCTACCTTACCAGATTGTTGCTTGGCTCTAGTGATGGATGGTTCATGAAAAGTTTGCTTGAGTTGTATTGAGTTGTTGAAATGGACCACTTTCCTGTCATATGCCCATGTGACCTAGCTGGAATGCAGCCAAGTAAGAGCCAAGTGGCTGGAAGAGATTTTCTGACTGCCTCTCTTGACCTCAAGAACCCAAAATCTGCTCAGTTATTCCTGAAGTGGGTTCATACCTAGAGGGAAAACACGGTGCTTTAATGAGAGGTAGTTTTCTGCAGGTCACACAATAGCTCTGGGGCCTGTTCCTGCCTTCTGGCTTAAATAGCAGCTCTGGACCCACAGAGAATGGCTACAAACCATTCCAGTGTTCTCACATAGGGAATCAGAATTTGGTTTATATGTGACTCACATTCATGTAAAACTATGTTGGATATTTCTGGTTAATGTGACAGTGACGATAATGGCATTAATGATGATGATAGCAACTGTCATTTATAGAACCCCTGCTATGAGCTGGGAGTTTCACACTTACCACCAATGTAAAGCCTCCAAGCAGTCCTATGCAGTTGTCATTATTAACCCCATTTTGTCAATGAGAAAGTTGAGGCTTAGAGACCAAACTTCTGCTTAAGATCACACAGTGGCAACTTACAGAGTTGCATTCACATTCTCAGTCTCATACTCTGTGGGATCCTTAGTAGATTCTCCATCATAAGAACAGAGAATTAGAGTTCACTGAAGACATGGCTGCCACACCTTGTCTTGGATTTACCTCAGAGTAACGTCTTGTCGGTCGTAATACACATGCCACCAGAGGCCAAGTGGGGAGCCTAGACTTCTGCCCTCAAGAGTGTGTAATGAAGTATCTCAACATCCCCACTCAGGTGAGATCACAGAAGGCCAAGTAGAAACCCATGACATTCATTCAGCCAGGTGCTACTGAGGCTCCCTGCACTGCGGGCACAGTGGAGGCCACATGAGGTGCCTAGGATTCTATCCCCACCTGGCGGTAGTGATGAGGCACCCCTCCTCTTCCCTACTAGGGGTGTCATTGGATACCTAGGGGAGAGTCAGAACTTCACCACCAACACCAGCAGAATCAAAAGCCACCTTCCCCTCCCCCAACATACATCAGGTGTCATTGAAGGGAAATAGTAGCATGGAACTGTCCCTTTGATTCATGGAGGTATCAGTGGAGGCCTACCAAGGAGTCAGAACCTCCTCTTCACACTGCCATGCCTTCCCAGTAGTAATGAAGAGTCATCCCTCTCGGGTATTAATGGAGGCCAAATGAGAAACATGGACTCTAATCCCCAAAGGCAGTTATAATCCTGCACCTCTCCCCATTTCTTTTCTGGAGCAGTGTCCTAAAGGAAACAAGCTAAAACAGAAGGCTTAATTAAAATGCAGAGGCTCATAGTAAACTACCCAAACGTCTGGATTTCAACTGAAAATCACTCATTGTACAAAGAACAAGATCTCAAATTGAATGAAAGGACAACAAATGCCCATACTGAGATGACAAAAATGTTAGAATTATCTGACAAAGATTTTAAAAGAAGTGATCTTAAAAATGCTTCAACAGTAATTATAAACACACTTGAAACAAATAGAAATATAGAAAGTTTCAGGAAAGAAGAAAAAGATCTTAAAAAAGAACAAAATGGAAATTTTAGAACTGAAGAATATAATACACAAAATTAAAAACAAAAACAAAAAACCCAAAGAGTGGGCTAAAAAGCAAAATGGCAGAAAAAGAGGAAACTATCAGCTAACTAGAAGATGAACAAAAGAAATCACACAATCTGAACAACAGAAAGAAATTAGCCTGAAAATAAAAAAAATTAACAGAGCCACAGGAACTTGTGGAAATATAACAAAAGATTTAACAATCGTGTCTTGGGAGCCCAGAAATAGAAGAGAAAGAAGGCAGGGTTGAAAAGGTAATCAAATAAATAATGACTTAAGACTTCATATATTTTTAAAAAAAGACACACACCTACCTTCTAATTCAGAAAACTGAGCAGATCCCAAACAGGATACGTTCTCTTTTGACAATTTGTATGCCATGAAAATTTATAGGAACTGATAATGAGAAATTAATCATCACTGAATTTTACATTCTAAATAAATCCATAGTACTTGACTAGATTTATAAAAACTGTTGTTTCTAGAAACGTGAAAGAAGAAAACACACTCCCCAAATTGCCTTAGCACAAAGGCTCTAAATTATAGTAAAACAATATGTTCAGCTTTAACACCTTCCCCATTATTAATGGGAAGTTAATTTATGTACTATTTAAGTGTTTTATCTAGTAAATAAAATATGTATTATGGGTTTCCTTACATAAAAATACTCCTTGAATACCTACAGACACACTGACCAACACAAAAAGGTGATAACCATTTAAGAATATTGAGGAAGCTTTTAACCCTCCCCCCTCCAATTGTATTTTTTTCCATATATCTTTTTCTGTAAATATTAATGAAAATTACTTATAACCACCATTATCTGGTTCCTACCAATTCAGATGTGTAATTGAGTGTTTGAAAGGTATATTTTTCATCATGGAGGTGTGTATCAATGTGAACATAATAGTTCCATTCGAGAACCTCAATTACAAAGAGATGTCTGTCCCAGCAAATAGTTATCTTTTTAAGTAGGCATTTTACATGAAAAAATTGGGGTTGGTAGTACAAGAAGTAGTAAGATAAAAATACAGCTTTTGAAAGTATATTTAAACTTAAATCTCTTGAAATATATGGAGTCATCAACTCCCAACTGTAGTTAATGAATTTTTACCATAAATCACTTTTAATAATAAATTATGTTTCCGGTTATGTTTTTCAAGTCCAAATTTTGTAGGAACAAAAAATAAGTGTCTATTATTCTTTAAGAAAAGAAGAAACAACTCAATTCAAATATAACAAAATAGACATATTGAAAGTAAAAGGATGGAAAATATATATCATGCAAACAATCAGAAGGAAGAAGGACTAGCTATAATTAACATCAGATAAAGTGAACTTCGGAGTGAGGAAAATTACAAGAGACAGAGAGGGGCGTTATATAATGGTAAAAGAATCATTTCATCAAAGGACATAGCAATCCTAAATGCGTACTAACCAAATATATTAAGCAAAACTGATATAATTAAAAGGAGAAATAGACAGTTACAGTTAGAGCCTTCAACACCACTTTTTTCTCAATTTGATACAACAACTAGACAGAAATAACAAGGATATGGAAGAACACAGCAACACCCTCAGCCAGTAGGGTCTAATTGATGTTTGTGGAACATGACAGCCAACAACAGTAGAGCACACATTCTTTTTAAGTGCTCATGGGAAATAGATCATATCCTACACCATAAATCAAACCCCATCAAATTTAAAAGATTTAACATCATATGGAGGGTGTTATCTGACCACAGTGGAATCAAACTAGAAATCATTAGCAGAAAGATAATAGGAAACTTTCCAAACACTTGGAAACTAAACAACAAACTTCTAAATAATCCAGGGTCAAAGAGGAAGTCTCAAGGAAAATGTAAAATATATATTGAACTGAATGAAAATAAAATTCAATATATCAAAATTTATGGGATGTGGTTAAAGCTGAGAAGAAAATTTGTAGTACTGAATTCATGCATTAGAAAAAAAGAAAATTCTCAAATCAATAATCCAAGATCCTACCTCAAGAACCTAGAAAAAGAAGAACAAAATAAGCCCAAAGCAAGCAGCAGAAGAAAATAATAAAATAAGAGCTAATTAGAAGCAAGGTATGATATGTGGCTGGTTTGGGGAGCATGTCTAGTTTTCTCTAGTGGGTCCTAGGTTGGAAGTACGGGCAAAATATAGGGAAAGTGTGAGTCAAGGACACAGTCCTGACCATTTCGGGCCGCTTGATGCAGAGATTATGGTTTGACTTTCCAGGTTGGATGCTGCAGAGCTCGTAGGTCAGAGTTCTGTTGTCATTGTCAGTTTGGATATTTGTTGCCTCAGTTTATATATTTAACCTCTCCATTCTATTTCTATAGTATTC
This sequence comes from Lynx rufus, assembly GCF_022079265.1. NCBI lineage: Eukaryota > Metazoa > Chordata > Mammalia > Carnivora > Felidae > Lynx > Lynx rufus. Next base: position 122,384,545 of record NW_025814823.1, on the reverse strand, counting down.
TTGAAATAAAATTATAGAATTAAAGAGCAGATTCGTAGTTGTCATGGGTTAGGATGGGGTTAAACAGGGAGGGGAGTGTTGGGATGGCTATAAAAGCATAACATGAAAAAGTAAAAAAAAATAATAATAACATGAGAGATCCTTAGGGGTGATAAGAATGTTCTGTATCTTTATCATATCAATGTCAGTATCCTCCTGGTTGTGATATTATACAATAATTTTACAATAAACTGGATAAAAGGCACAAGGGCTCTCTGTCATTGCTTACAACTGCTTACGAATTTATAATTGTCTCAAAATAAAGGAGTTTAATTAAATTAAAAAATTCCCAGACAAAAAGAGAATGTCTTCCAAAGAATGACAGACAGCTGAATTCCCAATAACAATGCTGAGGGTCAGAAAACAATTACCAGGATAATTGATTCAAACCACTGAAGAAAAATTAAATAATTATCAACATAGAGCACTTTATACAGCTAAACTCTCATTCAAGAATAAGGACAGAATAGAAGCTTCTGGACATGAATAGACATGTTTCCAAAGAATATATCCACATGGCCAGCAGACACATGAAAAGATGCTCAACCATCACTCATCATTAGGGAAACACAATTCAAAACTACAATGAGATATCACCTCATATCTATCAGAATGGCTAAAAGCAACAATATAAGAAACAACAGTTGTTGGTGAGGATGTGGAGAAAGGGTAACCCTCTTACACTGTTGGTAAGAAAGTAAAGTGGTGCAGGCACTGTGGAAAATAGTATGGCGGTTCCTCAAAAATTAAAAATGGAACTATCCTACCATCCAGCAATTGTACTACTCAGTATTTACCCAAAGAATACAAAAATACTAATTGAAAGAGACACATGTACCCAGGTGTTTATAGCAGTGTTATTTACAATAGCCAAACTATGGAAACAGCCCAAGTGTCCTTTGGCTGATGAATGGATAAAGAAGATGTGGTATATATATACATATGATGGCATATTATTCAGCCATAAAAAAAAAGAATAAAATCTTGCCATTTGCAACAACTTGGATGGAGCTACAGAGTACTATGCTAAGCGAAATAAATCAGTCAGAGAAAGATAAATATCATATGATTTCACTCATATGTGGAATTTAGGAAACAGACCAAACAAGCAAAGGAATAAAAAGAGAAAGACAGACCAGGAAACAGACTCTTGACTATAGAGAATAAACTGAGGGTTACCAGAAGGGAAGTGGTGGTGGGGGGGATGGGTGAAATAGGTGGTGGGAATTAAGGAGGGCACTTCTCCTGATGAGCACCGGGTGATGTATGAAAGTGTTGAATCACTATATTCTACACCTGAAACTAATATTACACTGTATGTTAGCTAACTGGTATTTAAATAAAAACTTAAAAAAAAAATAGAAACTTCTGATCTTAAGGGCTCTGAGAATTTACCGCTCAAGACCCACCCGAAAAGAAAAATTGAAATATGAACCGCAGTAAGAAGGAAATTGAACCCATATTGAAGGAAGGGGATGACTGAATTAATTACTTGAACAAGTATTTATAGATGTGTACTCTGTCAGGCACAGTGCTGGAGGCAAAGGCATACCACAGAGAACAAAACAGGCAAAATGCTCCTTATGGAGGTTCAAGTTCTAGAGAAGAAGCCATGCAATAAACAAGAAAAATGAGTAAGAAATAAAGTAATTTAAGTGTTCTGAAATTGCACAGGGTTCTTTCTAGATATGGATGTCTTTTTAATCATTTCAGGAATCACTGTTTCTTAGAGTACCCATATGAAAATAAATGTAGAAATACAACACTCCCAGAAGTTACAGGGTCTAACAAAAATGCTTAGACTAGTAAGGATATAGAATATTTGATTAATACGGTTAGCTAGTGTCGTGTAATAAACACGTATGTGTATAAAATCCTGTGCTTACAAATTAGAGAAGGCGGTTCCTTTCAAGCATGTATAAACCTTCACAAAAACTGACTGTGAATTAGCTTCAACTCACATGTGATAAAACACCCTAATAATCAGTTTCATAGAGAGCAGCGTACTGTACAATGAGAATCAGTAGCAAAACAACAGATAAAATTTTTGTTTCATATACAAGTCGACTCCCAGCCCACTGAAGTCCACAGGGAGTTGAGTTCAGCTCACTCTTAGCTCAGACATGGGAGCCTCCGTTCTCTCCCTTCAATCTTTCTCCCACTGTTGTTTTTGTCCCCCACCCCTGTTCCTAACCTTAATCTTTAAGGTTGTCAATCATCTGGGTTTCCTTGTGGGTGGGACTGTATCAGGGAGGGGAGGAAAGGTGTAAAGGAGGCAAAGGTTAGAGTACCCCTCAGAGCATTAGGCCACTTATCCTGCCAAATTTGACCTTCTCTTTGCATGCCATCTCTGCTGCTTTGTAATTAAAGGATTTCTGGCTCATTCTCTCCATTATCAAAGTATCCTCCTCTCATCCTGTCTTCAAGGTATCTTTAACTCCAGTAAGGGAGTTGGTGGGGAGGGGTAAGGAAGCACAGATACATGCGTACTTTTTAATTTTTATCATAATGGAATCATACAACATACTGTTCTGAATTTCTTTTTTTTTGCAAAAAATATATTGTAGACATCTCTCCATAACAATAGATACAGGTCTACTTCAGTTTTTTTAATAAAAGGATAAAATTATATTTTGTGGATGCTGAAGGACAAGAAAACCACAAAACTCTACTGTAGAACACGAAACAACATAAACATTACATATACTGTTGAATATGTATGATTATATTATACACATTTCAAAGTGAGAAGATGCAGGGTTAATGTACTGATTCATTGAAGATTTATTGATCGAGTGCTTACCACATGGCATGTACCACTCTAGGCAGTAAAGATACAGCCATAAACAAAATCGGTGAAATTTCCTGCTGTCTTGGAGCTTATATTCTGGCGAGAGGAAACAAAAAAATAAACATAATAAATAACAACATTACATAGAATTTTATAAGTGGCAAATGCTATGGAGAAAAAGAAAGCAGGACAAGGTGGCTGGGGAGTATTGAGAAGGGGTGCAATTGTAGCTAGAGGAATCAGGGAGGACCTTGGTGGCACATATGAGCAAAACCATTCCGAGAAGGTGCAGTTACCTGGAAGAAAAGTGTTTCAGGCAGAAGAAGCAGACAGTTCAAAGGCCATGAGGTAGGAGCATATGTGGCCTATTGGAGGAACAGCAAGCAGCCCAGTGTTACTGGAGTGAGGTGACCAGAAAGGAGAGAAGTAGGACGTGAAACCATTCCTAAGGACATTAGCATTTCTTCTAAGTTAAATGGAAGCCATTGGATGGTTTTTGAGTTGGAGAGTGATGTTCATGGACTAATGCTTTAATAGGAGCCCTCTGTCTCTTGTGATGAGCATAGACTCTAGAGAGTTAAGGATCAATGAAGGAAGATTAGGTAGGAGGCTATTGCCAGAACCCAAGGATAAAATCATGGGAGCCAGGCCCCAGGCAACACCAGTGGAGGGCTAAGAAGTGGTTACATTCTGACTGGTTTTAAAGGGTGGACCTAATAGACTTTGTTGATGGGTTAGATATGGGATGTGAAAGAACGAGGGGACTCAAGGATGGCTCCAAAGCTTTTTTTGGCCTGAGCAAAGAGAAAGAGAAAGAGAAGGTTATTATCTGAGATGCAACATACCACTGGAGGAGCATATATGGAGAGAGATATGAGAACATTTTAAAATGTCAATTCTGTCCAGTCCATTTCTTTCTTAATCCCTATGCATTTTGTTTCACAGGGATGGGAATGTGGGTTGCTGTTGATGAGGCAGCAGAGGGGTACCCTGGTACCTCTGGCTCTGTGTGTCTCATGAGGTTATAGTCAAACTACCAGCCAGAGTTGTTTTGCTTCAAAGCTCCCCTGGGACTAGAGGATCCATTTCCAAGTTTATTCACGCAGTTGTTGGCAGGCCTCAAAGCTGCTTCCAAGAGAACCCACACAGGCGTCTTTGCAGGGCTGCTATGCTGTGTGGTAGCTGGCCTCCCCCGGAGGAGAGCTAAAGGGCAGGGAGAGACCCCACAGAGAGGCAGACAGAGTGCCCAGGATGGAAGCCATAGTCTTTTCTGACAAAGCTCTGGAGTGTCATCTCATCATACTGTACTGTATTTGTTGAAAGCACATTCCTAAGTCCATCTCGCATTTAAGGGGAAGAGAATATAGAAGGACATGAATACCAGGATGAGGGGATTTGGGGGTCCTTTTAGAGGCCATCTACAATGGGATCCTTGTAAAACTTGAAAACGAACAAACCAGAATTCCCTATCTTAAACAATCTGAGGATCACTGTGTAACACTTTGATCATACATCCGTTATAATAATATTTCAGGTAGTCAAAATGTATTAAGCATCTACTTCATGCCTGGCCTTATGCCAAACCTGAAAATACAGAGATGACTGTGATGGACTCACAGCTCTTCCAGCGAAGAAATGAATCAATGTGACGACTGCCCGTCCACGTGGAGCCCTGCAAGGAAGGCAGCGAGTCTAGTGATTCAGACCACACACCGCAAGTCTGGACTGCCTGAGCCAAATCCACCTCTGCCATTTATAAGCTTTGTGACATTTAACTAGCTACTCATTCTCTCTGGGCCTCCATTTTCTTTTCTTTTCTTTTTTAAAATATTTATTTATTTTTGAGAGAGCGAGAGAGACAGACAGACAGACAGACAGAGCGTGAGCTGGGGAGGGACACAGAGAGAGGGACACACAGACTCTGAAGCAGGCTCCAGGCTCCGAGCTGTCAGCACAGAGCCTGATGCGGGGCTCAAACTCACGAACCACAAGATCATGACCTGAGCCAAAGTTGGACACCCAACTGACTGAGCCACCCAGGTGCCCCGCCTCCATTTTCTAATGTGTGAAAGTGAGAGAATAATGGACACTGCCCCATAGCTGGTCCTGAGGTTTAGGAAAGTCAGCATATGGTAAAGCACATAGAACAGTATGAAATACGTACTTAAGTACTGTGTTAGTGTGTGTTATTAGTAGCATGAACTAAACCTAATACAGAGGAGAACCCTTTATTTTCTGTCTACTTTGACCTTTTTGTCCTTTTTAAATGTTCTATTGCTTTTATACACCTTTAAGCTCATGTGATACTCTCCTGACCAAATTCCAAAAAGATTTACAAGGTATTTACTATTTTTAATGTCATTTGCTTGGTACTTCAAGCAAGAAAAAAAAAAAAACTCTCTGAAAAAAAAAATCACTGTGACTCAAAAACTTAAATTCATCATTTTGCTCTTCTTCCTCCAGATAATTTATGCAGATTTAACTAAGGATGGGCCCAGAATGGATTTCTAGGGAACAAGGATCCCTTGTTCTGTCGTCTCTGCAAAGCTGGCCAGACAGCCAGACCCATTGTACTCCTTAAAGCAGTGACTATCCCTGACAGAACGTCCTCTGCAAGGACATGGGCACTTGTATTTCTCATTCAGTTCTTGTGTACAACCTTGTCAAAGTTGTTTTTAAAATATAAGTGGATTATACCACTTATCCCCTTTGTCAGTGTGCCCATATATCGTCTTGAACCATTGCAGTATGAAGCCATAAGCCCATAGAGTCAAGTAGCCTTCCTTTCTACATTGACTCATATGTGGGGAAATCCCAGCAACAGAATCCTTTTCTTTGTTTATTTGTATATTTGGTTTTTCTTTTTTCTCTTTATCTATGGAAAGAACATGGGAATTTGAAATGCACAGAGCTGAGGCGTCTATGATTTTTCTTCCTGAAAAATTATCTACTGTATTTCAAATGAAATAGTGGATAATGGACTCTTCAGTAAATTGCTGTTGGGCAATGGGATGGCCATATGGACAAGAAATCAGATCAGATCCTATTCACTTTTACTCCAAAATAAACTCCAGGTTGACCAAAGACTTATTTCCAAAAAAGGAAACCATGGAACATTCCAAAAGCCATGAAACAGGCCATTTATTTCAAAGTGTGGAAGAAAATCCATGTATCATGAAGGGAGAAAAAAACTGATCAGTTTTATTACATTAAATATTTTAATCTACATTGCAAAAACAACAAAAATATAGAAAAATGGTGAAAATGTTTAATTTGCATTACAGAAAAATAGCTTATTTTTCATAGAAACTGATAATAAAAGGAATGACAATTCATGAGAAAAATGGGCAAAATGATAAAGGAATATTCCAAAAATACAGATGATTCTTAAACTTAAGAGAAGACATTCGCTGTCATTCATAAGATAAATGCTAATTCACTTTCACTAAGATTTCCCTCTTGGATTTGGACTTGACTTAGTGACCCATATCCAAAGAATGGAGTATGGAAAAGGGAAAAAGAGTCATGTTAGCATGGAGTCACCTCACAGAAGGTACTTAACCAAATAAACAAGGTCAGCATCCCTGGTCTAATCATGAGAGAAAACAAACATGACTAACCCAACGTGAGAGATACACTACAAAATACTAACTAGTTTCTCAAAATTGTCAAGGTCACATGGAACACGGGAAGACATAGAAACTGTCAGAGTCCCTAATAATGAGACACAGCTATGAAATGCAATATGCTCTTCCGGATCGTGTCCTGAAACAGAAAAGGGATGTTAGTAGAAAAATTGTGGAAATCCACATAAAATCTGGGCTCCCATTATACCAACGTTGGTTTCTTCATTTTCACAAAGGTATTGTGTTAATGTCAGATGTTACCCTGAGGAGAAACTGGGTGAGGGGTATCCGGGAACAATCTTTGCTATCTTTGCAACTTTTCTATAAAATCTGAAATTATTACAGAATAAAAGGTTTATTAAAGATTTGTTTTACCAGTCAATTTGGCAAAGATAAAATGTTTCATAACATACTGTTTGGAGATGGTGTAGTTAACAGTATTTCATGTATTCTTAGAAGTGTAAATTGGGACAACATTTATGAAGGAAAATTTGGCAGTATCTGTCAAAATAACTGAAGCTACCCTTTGACTCAGCAGGTTTTTTTCCTAGGGATTTACCTGGTAAGTATACTGGTTCATGTACAAAATATACAAGATTATTCATCATGGTATTGCTTTAGCAAAAGATTGGAAATAACTTTGTTTACCAGTAGGGGACTTGTTTTTCTTTTTTAATTCCAGTATAGTTAATATACAGTGTTATACTCATTTCTGACGTATAATATAGTGATTCAACAATTTTATACATTGCTCAGTGCTCATCATGATACATGTACTCTTACTCCCCTTTATCTCTTCTACCCATCCCCCCCACCCGCCTGCCCTCTGGTAACCATCAATTTGTTCTCTATAGTGAAGAGCCCTTTTCTTGGTTTGTCTCTTTTTTTCTTCCCTTTGTTCATTTGTTTTATTTTTTAAATTCCATATATGGGTGAAATCATATATTATTTATTGGTCTTTCTCTGGTTTATTTCCCTTAGCATTATACTGTCTATCTCCACCCATGTTGCTACAAATGGCAAGATTTCATTCTTTTTTATGAATAAATAATATTCTCTTATGTGTGTGTATATATACATATGTGTGTGTATGTGTATGCACACACACCCACGCATATACACACATGCCACATCTTCTTTATTCATTCATCTATTGATAGACACTTGGGCTGATTTCATAGTTTGCATATTGTAAATAATGCTGCAATAAACCTAGGGGTACATAGATCCCTTCCAATTAGTGTTTTCATATTTTTGGGTAGGTACCAAAACTCAGAGGAGTGTGATTCCTGGATCATAGGGTAATTCTATTACACACACACACACACACACACACACACACACATACACTCTACATAACTTAGGGCTCAACATCAAAATCCTGAGATTGAGACTTACAGGCTCTGCCAACCGAGCCAGCCAGGTGCCCCTATTTTTAATTTTTTGAGGACCCTCCATACTGTTTTCCACAGTGGCTGCACCAGTTTGCATTTCAGTAGGGAACTTCTTAATAAATTGTGATATATCCTTTCAATTGAAAATTTGCAACTGGGGGGAAAAAAACCTTTCAACATCTATTATTTAGTTAAAAAAGAAAAGTTCAAGATACCTTACTGTGGAGTGGATAGTATGTTACCATGTACTTAGAGAGGAGGGAATATATAATCTTTTCTTGTATGTGCATTAAAATACATCTGGGAGGGCAGACAGACAACTAGAAATTTTCATCTCTCTCTAGGTAGGAGCACTGCAGTAGGCAGGAGTGAAATAGATCTTTTTCTGTACACTTTTTACTATATTTTGAATTTTGAAAGCTGTGACTATATTACCTACCATATTTCATCAAAGCTAAGATGTCACAGATTACAAAATGTAGCATTCTCTCATGTATAACTAAGAACAAAAAGCTGCCATTTACCTGTAAAGTACCACAGACTATAAGATAAATCCTGAATTTAAGATGTGCATCTTTAAAAGCAATAAATGCATAACTTTTAAATGTGCACTCTAGAAACTATAAAATGTGCTTTCAAAATAAAACTTTAAAAACATGTTTTAAAGAAACAGCCATTTGGGATATTTTTAATGTGTAGTAAAAAAGTCTACAGGAATATGTGCCAAATAGTTTTAGCAATTATTTCTAGATGATCTCATGGTGGTGATTTTTATTTTCTTCCATGTATCTTCTGTATTTTCTAAGTCTCCTAAAAAGATATAGCATTGTTTTTCTGATCAGAAAAGAGTGTTAGCGGGGTACCTGGTTGGCTCAGTCGGTTGAGCATCCGGCTTCAGCTCAGGTCATGATCTCACGGTTCGTGAGTTCAAGCTCCACATCAGGCTCCGTGCTGCGAGCTTGGAGTCTGGAGCCTGCTTCGGATTCTGTGTCTCCCTCTCTCTCTGCCCCTCCCTCGCTTGCACTTGGTCTCTTTCTATCTCTCTCAAAAATAAATAAACATTAAAAAAAATTTTTTTTTAAAAAGAAAAGAGTGTTAGCAAATGCAATGTGACTGTAAGCTTTAAAGGGGCAACTCAATTACCTTGTTTGTGGTGAGGGAGTTTTTTAAAGGGTGACCTTAAGAATAATAAGCCTAGGGGCACCTGGGTGGCTCAGTCAGTTGAGGTTGAGCGTCCCACTCTGGATTTCAGCTCAGGTCATCATCCCAGGGTTATGGGATCGAGCCCCATGTGGGACTCTGTGCTGGTCCTGGAACCTGCTTAAGATTCTCTCCCTCTGCTCCCTCCCCTGCTGCTCTCTCTCAAAAAAGAGCATTTGTGTGTGCTCTCTCTCTCTCTCTCTCTCTCTCTCTCTCTCAAAAAAAAAAGATAAGCCTCAAGTTCCTCCACCTGTACCCCATGCTTTATAGTTTGCTTTTTAACTTCCTTCTCCCGCAACTTAAATATTCATTTCATGAGGTTCTGTTTTTCCAGTCTTCTCTTCTTTGTCTGTATATTTTGATACAGTAGCAGCCTGGTATTACAGTTCAGAGAATGCTTGATGGTGCTGGATGGGCCAGCTTGACATCTGGGATCTGCTTGTTACTGTGCAGTGGCCTCATCCACAAAAGGGGGTAATAATAATAGCTACGTAGTAAGGTGGTTGTAATGACAAAAGGAGCTCGTATGTGTACAATGGACAGACACTGCCAGGCCTATGAACTCTAAGTTATTCTGACTCGCTCCTGGACAGTCTCATCCACACACACAGCTTTGCTTATCATCTTTTTGCTGATGGCTCTCAAATTTATTTCCCAGTCCAGATGTCTGTCCTGAGCTTCAGGACTGTACAGTCCACTGCCCCCTGGATATCCCACTTGTATATCCCATATCCCATATGGGATATCCCACTGCCCACTTGGATATCCCATAAAGTTAACATGCATAAAATGGAACTCATCATCCTTCAAGCCAGCTACCTATTCTTCATTCACTGGCTCCTTCTTCCAGTCATCTCTGGGGTTGCTTTTGTCAGAGACCTCAGGATCATTCTTGACTTAGTTTTGTTCAACACACCTGCCAACCTTGCAGCGCACACACACACACACACACACACACACGCACACAGAGGCACGCACACAGTCACTTTGCTCTGCACATACAGTCTCCTAAATGACTCTTGATTCCGTGTGTTCTTCTCCGTTCCCATCGCCATTACCACCATGCAGGCATCCTTTATCTCTGTCCTAGACTGTGGCACCATCCTTCGGTCTTGCCCACACCCCACCTCTTTCCCATACTGCAGGCAGAATGATCTTCCTAACAAGACTTTAATCAGGGTATCTTTGTGTATACAAGTTACCAGTGAGTGCCCACCAACCTTAGAGTAATCCTGAACAGGGTTTCCATATTCTGGGTCTGCCTTCCCCCCATCTTATTTCATGTCACTGTCTTACCATGGACACACAATGAAATATTGCATTTTCTAAAAGGTCTGTTGTCTGGCTTCCCTCAAGACCTTTGCCCAGGCTTCTTCCCGCACCTGGAATCCACTTTCCACCCTTCACATAGCTAACATTTACATTCCTTCCGGTGTCAGATGTCTGTGCCTCAGAAAGCATCACCCAGACCCAACTCTTGGCTGGACCTGCCTCCCAGATGCTCCCAGAGCACCTTGTACTTCCACAAAGCAGCTCAGACTCTTTCTTTGTTTTTCCCCAACTCACCTGTCAGCTTCTTACTTTATGAGACTGTGTTTGAGCAGTGGTAGCTGGAGCAGACAAGTACCAGCTTCCAAAAGCCAATTGTTAATGTGCAAGATTGTTGCAAACCGGTTGGTAAACATGGCCATTATCCAAAGTTAAATTTTGTAAGCTTACAATGGAGTACATTATGTTTAAAATGAGAATAGTGAATACTAAAACTCATTCCTTCCTAATTACTGCATTTTACTCTGTGCTCTGGAGATGACATACCTCTACATTGTGCATTTCTTCCCAACTCCATGCTCAGTGACCAAATACGGGTAGCTTGACATTGGCCATGGTGGGCATATTTACACACAAAAGTGTCAAGTGCCATAAACCAGGGCTTGATTTTTACTGATTGTCTAGGCTCACCACTGTGTCTAAGTGACTTTGATGTTCCCAGTACGTGGCTCTGACCTGAAACAAAGATGGTGCTTAAGAGATGCTTATTGAAAATGTGTAAATATATGAAGACATGAAGGAATGAATATAAGGAGGCCTAGAATTTCCCTGAACCCTATCACTGCCCGTTGCTTAGGAAGAAGGGTTCAAAGAAGGGTGCAAGCTGTCTGAAGGAAAACTAATGTATTCACGTTGGCACCGTCTTTGGGGGGTTACCTGGAACCTCTTTGTTTAGGTCTGGTGAGCCAGGACAAGACAATTCAATAAGCACAGGGTCGAGTTTCCCAAACTGCCTGCGGGTGGCCCCTAAATAACTCTTCATTAACACATGATGGGCAAGGTTGGCCTAGATTCCTGGGGCCTTGGTTGCATTCCTCAGTGGTGAAAGCCACTTATGTAAGCTGAGTGGGCTGTGTTTGAGGAACATCCAAGACTTGAAGGGGAAATTTTCCTTCTTTCCATCACTAGTTTGCTTACTGCAGTGAAGATATTTTTGGATTTTGGCTGAGTCGGTCTCTCTTTTTGGCCTGTGTACCTCTAGGGAATAGCTGCTCCTACAGATGGAAACTAATTGAAGAGTAACCATGGGCCAGGTCTGCGAGCAGGAAGGGGAGGGGAGCCACAGGGTGCCCTGGTGTTCCTGTCTTGTTCCAACTTCTGCACATTTTCTGGGCTGAGACACTGCAGGAAGTGCATTACCAAGCGAGATGCCCTGAGGTTTTCTAGGGCAGAGGGACTGCACCAGGATGAGACTCCTAGAGGGTCCGCTGGTGCTGAGGACTGTGTCCTGGAGCAGACTGCCTGGGTTTAAGTCATGGCTTTGGCTTACAACCTGGGTAACCATGGAGAAAAATACTTAACCTCTCTGTGCCTCAGTTTCCTCATTTGTAAAACGAGAATAATTATCTATCTATCTCCTCTTTTACAGGGCTGTTGTAAGGATTAAATAAGATCGCTGAACCTTGCCTGGCATATAATAAAATCACATTAAATCTTAGCTAGTTATTGTCTTTGAAGCAAAGATGCAAGAGACATCTGTGGACCAATAAAGACCTGGCTGCAGAAAAGTCCAGCTTGCGATGCAGCTTGGGGGCAAGGTTTGTTTCAAATGTTTAGCCAAAATTCAGGTCTAGTTTTACAAGACAGAATTAAGGAAGTCCTTTTTATCCATGTATCACATAGAAGGCATTGTGTTGAAAAGAGCAGGACTTCTAGAATTAGACAAAAACTGGGTTTTAAGTAGAAGCTGAGTAGCTTTGGGGAAACCATTTCATTTCTCCGAGTCAGCTTTCAATCTGTAAAATGGGTGAAACCCTAATATGGACTACAAAAGATAGAGGCTTAAATAAAACATGGCATTATAATTCTGAACAAAGAGCTGCTGTGAATATTGGCCTGGGAATATCACTTCTAGGTGCCAGAAATGTATTTTTTTAATTTTTTAAAATTTCTATTTATTTTTAGGGAGAGAAAGACAAAGTGTAAGCAGGGGAGGGGCGGACAGAGAGGGAGACACAGAATCCAAAGCAGGTTCCAGCCTCCGAGCTGTCAGCCCAGAGCCTGATGCGGGGCTTGAACTCACAAATGGTGAGATCGTGACCTTAGCCAAAGTCGGACACTCAACCGACTGAGCCACCCAGGCACCCTAGGCCCTAGAAATTTACGGTGTTCTACGGATGGTGACACCCCACCAGCAAGGTGATTGTAAAGGCTAAATGAGATCATCTCTCTATAGAGCTTAGCCCTATGCCTGGATGATCCCTCTACAAATTTTAGCTCTGGCAAATGAAGGATCCATGAGCATTAATGCTGTGATTGTTAGCCTTATTATTGCTATTTTTGTTATTCTATAGGCAACACCATTTTTGAGCACCTACTATGTGCCAGGCCTGTGTTTGTTGTGATGAATACGTAAAGGAATACAGCTTCTGAGCCCTTGCACTTAGGGAGTTTGCTTCCATTCCAGTCAGGGAGAGAAAAGAGTGAGAAACAGAAAAAGTGCCTGCATATGTTTTTAGATAATGATATGCTCTATGTAGACAACGAGGTGACTGGGTTAGAGCGATGGAAGTGGGCTCCACTTCAGATCATGTTGTCAGAGGAGGCTTCTCTATGTCTCTCAGATCATGTGGTCGGTCAATGAAAACAACACCGTTTTCAGGTCTTTGTGTCACTTTAACAACGGCAGGAAGGTGAAGGTAAGTCTCCATAAACAGGAATATGCAGATCTCTCCATGGGCCTAGCTCCAAATGAAAATTCTGAAGCCAATGTGGACCAGGGGGACAGAGAGAGCATTCTTGTGTGGCGGGGTAGCCTCATGTAACATCCATGATTTCCCTGCCTGCATGTGGCCTGTCCATCCACCAGGTGGCAGTGTTCAATAATGAACAATGCAGCGTTAATTAAAGAGGGCCTCTGGCCAGCTTGAATATCGCAGGTCTCCTAATGAACATTTGCCAGGAACCCTAATTACAGTTATCCTTTCTGATGGCTGAGCAGGATTCCTTACCTTTGCACAGCGACAGTTTTCTTTCTGGATCACCTTTCATTGTGTGTCTGAACCTAACAGATAATGTTTTTAAGAGATATGACTGAGCACACACGTGTCCTGGTGATATACAGAGAGCTTTACAAAAATTATTACATTGCATCCTTGGACTAGCTTGCCAGTGACTCATATTGCTCCCACTTTGTAGATGAAGAATCTGAGGATCAGAGGGAGCAGCTTGCCTAGGAATGCCCAGCTGGCATATAACAGTGCTGAGTTCAATTCTAGATTTGTCTGATGTCAAAGTCCAGCTATTACCATCAATTGCTGTGATCCTCTGTGCTTTAAGAAGGACTTTTACTAAGATATGTGCCCTGAAACAGAGCAAACTGTCTCCCAGATTAAGGTATCATAGTCTCACCCATGTAATACTAATATTAGTACTGACAAAGGGAGTAGTTCTGTTGTGGCACCTACATAGCTCTAGGAATGGTCGGGAACCGAAGGAAAGAGAGACCAGAAACACTTCTGAGGACTTAGGCAGTGGCAGGTATAATAGCCAGAGGACAGAGGGTTTTTGTTTTTTTGTTTTTTGTTTTTTGTTTTTGTTTTTTTGGGTTTTTTTTTTTTTTTTTTTTTTTACTATGACTGACAGTGCTCACAAGATGTCTTGAAAGAATCAAGGGCAAACTGTCATTATTTTCCTTTTATGGATGAAGAATATAAAAGTCAGAGAGGTACAGTTCCTGCCTGAGGTCTCACGGTGGTTCGCTAGAAGCACCCTGGAGGTTCCAGGGGCTTTCCCATTGTCCTGGAAACTGGCTGATCAAAGACAGCTTCAAAGTTCTGAAACAGTAAATGATAATGCAATTCCAGCAAATTTTACTAGCAGATGGGGGCAAATTAATATTTATATGTTTAAGATTTCTGCAGCTTGAAGAAGATTATTACTGTTTTGTCTCTGGGTGACTGAGGGAGATGAAGGAGCTATGAATGCAGTTTATCATGATATTTTGGGGTGAGACCCCACCCAAATCCGTATGTTCAGGTGATGGTAGACTTGACCTGGAAGAGAAGTTAGACAATCTGGTGCAACTCCTTCATTTCACAGACGGGGACACTGTGGCCTGGAGAGGGGTGACTTACTCCCCATCACCCAGTCAGCTGACAGCAGGATCAGGCCTAGGTTCCTAGAAGAGGACCCTCCACCAACTCCTTTCAGAGTACAGGAAGCCAGAATTCAAACCAGAAGCCTGTCCGGAGTGGGCCCTCGTGGGCTGCTGCTATAAATTCAAGGAAGGCCCTGAGACCAAATAACTCTGAGCGGCATCAAGTCAAACAAAATTCAACACATCTTAACAGGACTTGTCAGAACCTTTAATGTACTCATATGTACTATGAATCTCCAAGAGGGAACCAGGGTATCTCCAGTTTGCCGAAATTATTTGACCTCAACTATTTTTACTACCATGTCTAGTAACGGCTCACACTAAAATCTTCACTAGACCCCACAACTGGGAAAACAATGACTCAGTTTGTTACCTCTGTTTCCCAAAGTATTTGGTCATGGAACCCCACATTTAAGAGTATCTCATAGAATAAATGTTTTGGGCAACACATTCAGGAACTGCTTCACTGAACTCTGGACAAAACAAAACCTCTTTGAGTCACAGCGTCCATCTAGCTTAAAGACGGCATTTGGAGGGTCGCCTACCTGGGCAACAGCAAGTGTCCTCAGGAAATGTAGCCTGAAGAAAGGGAGGTTATACAGAGTAGAGAGCCATCTTTGTGAAATCTTCTGAATGAGATGTGAAAAGGTCAAGATAATGTAATTGTTCTTTTTAGGGAGTGAGTATCATTAAAGTCAGAATCGGGGGAGTCTGATAAACATGGGTTTAAATTCAAAGTGTGCAAGGTGTTAGCAGTGACTCTGACCTCCAGACTCCTTAAAATGGGGATAGTTACATTCTGCGAAAATTGGGATAATAATAGTACCTATGGGAAAAGATGGAGAAAAACATGGAGGGTGCCATATTTGCCCAACATAATTACTCAAACTACTCAGGGAGCAAAGTGGGACTCCAAGAAGATGCTTGAGTAACAAAATATGCTCATTTGAGTGCTCTGCATAGTAAAAGGATAAGAAAATCCAAGTGTGGGTAGAGAACTAAGCTGGCAGAAGAGGTAGGAGCCAGTGAGAGGTGAGTCAGAGAGCACACAGCACAGGAGGGGAATGGACCACAGCCCCTCAGATGGTCCACTCCCCCTAGTGCTTAGAGAAGGAATTCTGTAAAGAGAATTTCTGGGAGGTGTTTTTACAGGAAACTCCCCAAGTGATCCCAGCCCAAGGTGTCACCCCACAAATCCTCAGTGAGGATGGTAATTCTTAGACAACGATTATTTATGTTGATTTTGATGTGCAGGTAACTGACATCAGGTTACAACTACCACAGAGGGGTGTTATAGAGGCCCCAGGGAAATAGCCCTAAATAGGGAGTAAAGCAAAGAGCATGGGGTTTAGTTCACTTTATAAAATGTGTTCTTGAATAATTGCCCTGATCCAGTTTGGACACACTGAATAATATTTTCTCATTAAATTGCATCATCGTCTCAAAGATGAGTCAGCACCGTGAAGGAGACTAGCTGTGGCCTTCCAGTCAGGAGCCTGTGCTCTCCACTCAGCTCTGCCAACAGAGGCTGAGTGCCTCAGGCCAGGTCCTTCGCCCACTGGACTTTGGTTCACTCACCTATAAAACAAGAGGAAGCAGTGTGGTGGTTCACGAGACATTATGGTCCCACAGAAATGGGTTTGGAGTCATGGACACCTGAGTTCCAATGCCACGTCCACCACTATTTAGTTTTGTGGCTTCCAGCAAGTTCCTTACCATCTGTGGAATGAGGGTGATCAGAATCAAGTAAGGTTATACTTGTCATTCTGAAATGGTATCTCGGATTGGGTCTTTCATTGGTATTGGCTTCTAAGACTTTTGCTTTAAGTTTTTTTATCCTTAAATCTTCTTGCGTGTGTGTGCATGC
Source organism: Lynx rufus (assembly GCF_022079265.1). NCBI lineage: Eukaryota > Metazoa > Chordata > Mammalia > Carnivora > Felidae > Lynx > Lynx rufus. The sequence continues at coordinate 122,367,981 of NW_025814823.1, read as the reverse complement.
ACGTGTGCATGCACGCATACGCACACGCACACGCACACCTAAGCTGTGCTAGATCCTTCTTCCTTTTCCTGAAAAAAGAAAAAGGGAAACATTGGAAGCCACGTGAAAACAAGGGAATAGGGAGGGGTTGGCCTGAGCAAAACCCTGGACTGACCCAAAGGAAGACCGTCATAACGCTCCTCACATTTTGAGTGCTTCTAGGGCTCGGAACACATGTGGGTAAGGAAGAGGGTCCACCGTGCCAGTGTGGAGACCAAGTAAACACAAACCTGAAATGGGAAATAGCCGGTGGGGTTACTGACCCTTTCCTTTCTCTTTGAAGCTTACAGCTGGAAGTTGCAACAGACAAATCCCAGACTAGCTGAATAAGCTTTTGCCAAACTTCTCTCTAAATCACCTTAGATGGTGAGTCCATAATTTGTTCGTTCTCTAGGGACACATATGGGCAAGGACCAGAAATTCCCAAAGCGAAAGTGGGTCACAGACCACAGATTATTATACTAACTGGGCCACCATAGAAAATCCCTTTGGTTTGTGACTCATTTCTTTTGAAAAGAGCTCTTCTGTGGGGTACTAAGGTCTTTTTGGCTGTGGATTATTAAGGCTTAAACGTCTAGTACTGATATGAGGCAGAGTTTAGGTCGGAAGCTCTCTGTAGGTGACTGGACCAAATTGTAATTTTCTGTCTATAAAATGGGTTTCAACAAACTCTTAATATATAGTTTTATTATATAAAAGTACTCTTTATATTTAAATACTCTTAGTACTCTTAATATATAAAAAGCATCACCAGACAGAAATATGAATAAAGGGCGTGAAACTGCAATTTATAAAAAGAATAAATGCCTAATAATCATATGAAAATGGACTCAAGCTTACGAGTAACGAAAGAATTAAAATAACAATGTGATGTTAATTTTCACCAAATGCCTATTGTTAAAGATGGAGCAAAACACACTTTTTTTTTTTTGGTGAGACTGTATGTAGATACCACATTTCTAGAGTGCAATCCAGCAGTGCATAGCCCATGTTTTAAATGTGCTCACCAATTGGCTCTGCAATTCCATTTCTTGCATTTCATTAAAAAGATTTTAATGTTTATTTTTGAGAGAGAGAGAGCGTGGAGACCACAGGAGCAGGGGAGCGACAGAGAGAGAGGGAGAAGCAGGCTGAAGCCGGCTCCAGGCTCTGAGCTGTCAGCACAGAGCCTCATGCAGGGCTTAAACCCACAAACCGTGAGATCATGACCTGGGCCAAAGTGAACACTTCACTGACTGAGCCACCCAGGTTTCCCTCTTGAATTTTATTTTAAGTAAATAAGCATAGAAACATAAGAAGATTGAGCTATACAGTTGCTTACCATATAGCCTTCTCTCTCCCTAAGCTTTTTTTAGTTATTGTGAATAATCCATGGATGTCTGAAGAGAAGATTGATACAGTTAGGGTATATCCAAATAATGCAATATTCTGCAGGCTTTAGATATCATGATATAACTACATATTCACAGGAAGTTAAAAAAAAGGCAAATCATACAACTAGTATTCCTTTAAAAGACAACAAGAACAATGGCATTATGTACATATGAGGACAAAGGCTAGGGCAAGAGTTGCTCCCAAATTTTATGCCTGGTTTACTTTGGTTGGGTGGGTGAGGGCTTGAAGAATGATTTTCACTTAGTTATTTTTCTGTATTGTTGGAATTCTTACACTAAGGACAAATTGCTTTTATAATCAGAAAACAGCAAATAAGGTAGAAAATAGGATAAAGTATGGGAGAAAATATGCGGGGTGTGGTACTACGCATGATGAGAAAGGGCTTGCAGTTTCAACGTGTTGGAGATAAAACCTGTCATTTTACTAGCTTGAGAAAGTTACTACATATCCTCCACAAACATGTGAAAGCCTGTCACCTGGGATTTAGGACTGATGCCATGCTTGAAAGATGCTGACCTGAGCTCTGAGTCTGATTTGTTTAGATTTGTCTGTGCTACTTGGTCCATTTCCATTTAGGTCTGGTGGCTTTCCATTCTAATTGCTATGCCTCTCTCTTCTGTCTGCTCAGATTCTGGGTGATTTTCGTTTAAGACAGCTTGTGCCTTGGGGACACCAGGGTGGCACAGTCAAGTGGAGCATCAGACTCTTGATTTTGACTCAGGTTGTGATCCCAGGGTTGTGGGTTCGAGCCCTGCATCAGGCTTCGCAATGAGCTTGGAGCCTCCTTGAGATATCTTCTCTCTCTCTCTCTCTCTCTCTCTCTCTCTCCATCTCCCTCTGCCCCTCTCCTCAGCACTCTCTTTCTCTCAAATAAATTTTTAAAAAATTAAAAAAAAATAAAAGAGCATGTGCCTGTCTTTTCTCCCAGTAGCTTTTATAGGTATGGAATGAGTTAGTATCTGATGGGTGGAATGCCCTTTGTAGCAGAAAAAGGGCTTGGGACTATCGTGGCTACTTTAAGTAGGACCAAGGGAAACTAAGGATAACCTCAGAGGCAGATTAAGAACTGAGCTGGTGGTTGGATGACTACTACTCATGAAGTCCAGACACAAATGTCTGTGTTATGTAACAACGCCATCCCTTTGGAGGGTAAGGAAAGAGAGCTTAACATTTTATAATCAACTAAAATTGGTCATGACATTTCCCTACTTAACACCTATCAATGACTGCCATGGTTTTCAGAGTCAGGTTGGAAATCCTTAGCCTGGGGAACACGATCTGGCTCCTCCTTTTGACCTCTTGAGGTCTGTCTCTCATTGTTGTCTCCCTTCTCTGCTCTAGTCTTCCTCGTTCTTCCTCATTATGTCAACTGGTTCACATTTCTGTGTGTCCCTCAGACCAAACTAGAAAGCCTTTTACAGAACTTGCCATCAGCATCACCACTCACTCTCAATGCTCTTGTCCATTTTTTAGTTCATCCAATCCCTGTGTCTCCAACCCCTTCCCTTGCCTGGCTCACTCCTGCTAATTCTTCACCTTTCAATACCCAGCTCAAACACCACCTTCAAGGATCCAGAAGCCTTTCCTTTGTTGTCTCTGCCCCACCCCTGGCTGACTTAGCCCCTATCCCATACCTGTAGCCTCAGCATCACCTTGCTACATCTATTCTTTCACACATGCATTAATAAGTGTTTCATGTTCTTGCTCTCTGCTGGGCAGTGGGCTAGGTAGAGGGTGGAGATAAAGCAAATTAAGGCAGAGATCCTATGTTTGTGAAGTTCCTAATCCACTGTAGTACTTGACACTCTGTACTATAATCCCTGCCTTCCTTCTGAGTCTCCTCCATGAAACCGTAGGCTTCTTGAAGTCTGGATCAGGTCTCAACCCACTTTAATTCCCCAGTCCCAGAAACATTAGGCACTCAGTAAATATATGTTAATCACTGAACAATTGGATGAAGAAGTTAATGCCAACAAAACATGCTTGGCAGACAGGTTCTGAGCATTTATTACAAAATTCTATTTAGTTTTCAATGACTACCTGTGAAGACAAAGATCTTAGAATTTCTAGGTTTCTACTGCACTCTCCCTTTGAATTGAAACATAAACCTGGATTAGTCAGTGTATTTTCCTAGATGTTGTTAAAACACCTTGAAATTTAGTTTTATTGAGACTGCTATGTAAGAACATAATACAGAATTGGAGGCAGTTTTAAACAACATCTCAACAACTATTTTGAATGATTTGGATCCCACAACCAACTGCTTACTAACTGGACAATCTTGGGCATATAGTTTAATTTCTCTGTGCCTTAGTTTTCTCATCTCTGAACTGTGGGTGATAGAACCCACTGCACAAGGTTGCTGTGAGGTTTAGATGAGCTAGGACATAGAAAGAACTTAGCTCACAAAAGGTTAAGTACTATGATGATAAACCTTGTTATCTGAAGCAGAAGGGATAGAGACAGTATAACATACTGATTAAGACTATGGCCTTTGGAGGTAGACAATGCCGAGTTTGTATGCTAGCTCTGTTATTTATTAACATGTGATTCAGGATACGTTATTCAACCTCTCTGAACCACAGTGTTCTCTTCTCTATATGGTGTTCTCTTGGGGTGCCTAGGTGGCTCAGTCGGTTGAACATCTGACTCTTGATTTCGGCTCGAATCATGATCTCACAGTCATGGGATGGAGACCCTTGTCAAGCTCTGCACTGACAGCATGGAGCCTGCTTGGGATTCTCTTCCTCCCTCTCACCTCTGCTGCTCCCCTGCTCTCCCTCTCCCCTCCCCTCTCCAAATAAATCAATAAATAAACTTTAAAAAATAAAATAAATGGTGCTCTCTTGAATAATGGATATATCAGGGAATTCTTGTGAGGATTAAGTGAAAATCATGATATAAAGATTGATGAGCACATGGAAAGTGGTAATTAAATGTTACTTTTAATAGTTATGATAAATAATAAGGTTGGTTATAGAAGATGGCCAACACTGTCCCTGTAGTTTCCTTCTCTCTCCTTAGAAGGAAAATATGTCATACCTGAAGAGAGTGTTCATGTAGACAGATCAATTCCCTTCAAAAATGAATTCAAAACATCTCTCTAGGATTGAAGTATTTGGAATGAATATGAAGACTCAGGTCAACTGAGTGGAGGGCTGGTAAAGACACAGAGAAGGGCTAGAGACAGTGCATCCTGAGGGTTCTCATGGGAAGTGAAAAGTGTGCTCTTTATAGATGGTGTGTCTGGAGTTTGAAATGGTGAAGCCCTTAGTAGATCTGTGACTACAGCTGCTTGGTATCCTATCTGAAGAGTTATGGTTATTGGTTATTTGATTAATGTCTTGGCACCAACATTTGGAAAAAGAAAAACAGTAACTATGATGTGTGATGATTGTTTCCCAGGTCAACTTTTCCTACTTCTCCAGTTGTTTGATTCTTTTTCCCAGCCCAAAGATCCCTTTATATTTTGAGCAAGTGCATAGCCTTTGGCATTCAATCAACACAGTGGGATGTAATTGTAGCCTTCCCTCCAGGATTCCCTGTTTCTTTCTCAAGTGGTAAGTGTGTCTATGAGATGAAAACTAGGGAAGAAAGAATTTGGTCTTGAATTTCCTCTTCTCTAATCCCACCACCAGCCCACTGGTCTTGGCACAAATTAGAAACAGGTATCCTTTCTTGAAGAAATTTTGTTTCCATATGAGAGAAATTATTGCAATAAATATACAAACTTGTTATGACGGTAAGGTGATTGATGCTCCCAAGGTTTAATAGCATATAACTTACATATAACTTACATAATGTTGTGTCCCAACTGCCTCTCCATTCTCCCATTGCTCCCTAACTTTATCTTCAATAATCATGCCTCAGAAGATGTGTTTATTTGCTTATATCCCATCAACCAGAATCTGATGAACTTCTCTCTCAATACTCGAGTTAAACACACTCTTTGAGGAAACCATCCCTAACAGCCTTCCGTCCTCTGGACTGAGTAAAAGTGTTATTCTGCTCTTCTTCCCTGATAGCACCATACATGGTACACACCCCTGGCTTTGAATTCATCATGCTAGATTGCAATTATTTGTTTGCTTGACTGGCGCCGATTCTAAACCCTGAGCCTCTAGAGCAAGACCGCCTCAGAGGTTTATGGAAATGGAGATTCCTGAGCCTGACTCCTCATTTCCTGAATCAGGATTGCTGGGTACAGAATCTCAAAAGCTGAATTTCTAAATAAGGCTTACCTGGAGCAGCTTAATTCCTCTGCATTTTGAAGCTTAGTTCTCTGGAGAGCAAGACACGTATTTAACTGCAGTCAGTGAGATTTTGGGCATTGAGTTCCATTTGAAGAATGCCTTGGCTATTCATGTCTTCCCAGTAAGAAATAGTTGAGTCCCAAAATGTATTAGAAATTATAGGGTGTATACATACATGGCTGTATTTTTTTTTTTTTTTTGGAAGAGGTTAACTCTCAAGTCTATGAACTGGTGTGTGTTTGGCATTGGGGGAGTTAATGAGAGGAATGGAGGGCACTCTGAATTTGAAGTGGTTATTAAATTTTTTTTAAAAAAGCATGATGACAATATCCTGGGTTATTTTAAAAGCTGGCTGACTGAGTTGGACATATTTTTCTTTCCAAGATCAAAAGACTAATGTTTGGTCAAATGCAGGTTGATAAAATCATGAGCAAGCTCTTTGGGGAGTGACCAGGGCAATTAGTTTTCTGTGATGACAGCTCCACATAGTTGTGGATCAGATAGGAGAATGAAGAGTGCAAGTCAAGAATTCAGGCAGAGGTTTTCCATTCATGGGATTTGATTGTACAGGACACAAAATTGTGCATGGACCTTGTAACAATAAATAGGAGTAGTTTTGAACAACGAACATATGGAATTTTAATGCCAGAGAATTGGTTTAATTCAAGTTAATTAAAGTCTTTTTGTAAATCCTGAAAAACACATGCCATTTGCCTTTATACTGAGATCTAATGACTTTGTGGATGCCTCTTTAGAGCCCATTTTCCCAGGACTCCTGAGAAGTTTGACTCTTGTCAATTAGAACCTGTCAAGTGATGAGATACAGGGACGGAACCCATAACCTCGTCCATGTAGAATAAATCAGAGTACCTGCACTCTGAGAGCAGACTCCTTTGATCCAATTCATCTCACATTGTTTTAAAAGAGAATATTTCTCTCAAGAATTATTCAACAAGCATTCATTGCATGACTTTATTTCCATAGATCTAACACTACTATGGGTTGGAGATACTCTGCAAGATACTTATAGGTAAGGTGCTTATATGTATCTGGAAACAAAGAACTTAGTATTAGGGGACAATTTAAAGCATTGTATAACTGAATGATTTGCTCTAGTGACTTGCTGCTCAAAATGTGACCTCAGTACCAGTAACATTGGTGTCACCTGGTGCTTGTTAGACATGCAGACAGTTGGGCTCAAATGCAGAGCTACTGAATAGGTTTCTGCTATTTAATAAGATCTCTGGGTGATTTATGTTCACATTAAAGACTTAACAGTGGATTTTTGGATCCACGTTGAGGTGGATGCATTAGAATCACCTTGGAGGTTGTAATTATTTCCATTCCTACACTTCAACCCTAGTATATTATATTTTAGCTTAATGAGTAAGAGTATGAGCTCTTGGTGAAGACTGCCTAGGTTTCAGTTGTGGTTTGCCCCTCTCTAGATGCATTAACAGCCAAACAGTCCTACCTGACTGGGTATGTTGCCTCATCAGTGAAGGAGGGAAATAACTATTTGGCAGGGCTATTGAGAGATAAGGTATTTATCATGGTCTTGGTATATAGTAAGCAACTGAAGAAATGCTGCCTATTTTTATTCTAATAGTGAAGTTTGGGAACCACTGCACAATGGAAATGTACTTGGTTTATTTTACTGATCAGAAAATAGGCCTCCTTCGGAAGAGCTGAGTGCGTAAAGGAAATACTCAGTAATTCCATCACCACCATATCCTCAACCTGTGTACATGGGTATGCATTTGGTGCATGTATTTTCCTGCAGCTATGAATTCTCTTTAATTTTCCAGAGGTACAAATGATCTACTATCTTAAAAACTGACCCAGGCATCATTTCAACAGTGATCATTCCACATTAGCAGGGCAGTATCTTTACTAGAGGGTCCTAATATACTCAGGGGTCCTAGAGAATTAAAAAGGAAAATTGCCTTCTAGAAGGAGTAAGTAGTTTCGAGGATGGAGAGAAATTGACCCCATGCTCCCTAAGTTGGAAAAAAAGTCCCTCTTGGTAAAACTAAATTATGTTATCTTTTCATCTTCAAGACATGCTTATATAGCATGGTATTTATAGGGAAAAGAAAATTACACATACACACATATTCTGATCAACCTCAGATAGCAATCAGTAGAGCATTCATACTCCAATTTAGGAATAATGGAGTCTCTTATGTATGTGTATGTATATATACATATTATATATGTGTGTATAATAATATATATAATATATATAATGACTAGTCCATTATTACTGGTTGATGCTATTTAACAAAGCTTCTTCAATTCTCTTGTAACACATCTACCTGCTTTCTGGCTTTGAAAGTCTTCTTAAAATACCCACATTTGTTTTTAGATGTGTGCATTCTTACATAGAAATTTGTCATTGGATGCTATTGTTGCATGTGGTAACTATTGTCTTTTAAGTCTCTTTTTAAGAGTTCAATGGGAATAGTAACTAATTCATAAGATTATTGTAAAATTATTGGAGCTCACTGCAATGGAGCTCATAGGCTAAGTGCTCCATAAATGGTGGCCATTATACCATATTCACTTCTTCACTAGTGGGATTCATTTCCTTCTGTCACTTCATCAAATTCAGTTTTGTATCACTGAATTTCATTTCATTATTTATATATATGACAAGTATTTGACCAGCTCGGATAACACTTTTGAATTCATTTTTGCCTCTCTCCATCTAAATAATGGGAAGTTCCCCTCAGTTCAAAGTAAAATTCTTGGTCCATGATCAGATGTGGCAACCCAGTTGAACTCCATGCTCACAGCTGGCTGTTTCCATTGTTCTCTGGCTGATAAAACTATATACTCGGAAGCCTTGGTAACATTTTTGCAAATGACTTAGTGTATTGTCTTTTAGACCTATTATAAATTGCAAATATAAGTGTGTAAGTGTATGTGTGTGTATTTTTAATGTAACAGCTATAGGTCAGGTTAATGAAGGAAGTAAACACTTTATCAGAAGCCAATCCTGTGGATTTAGTTGTAATCAGTACTTTTATTCAGATGTGGATTCATGAGCATTTCTCATTATGTTTTCTAAGTTACAACACACTGATGTTTTGCTCAGTGGTGAGGCATATGATTTGGCATCAGTCATTTGGCTTTTGGCTTGTGAAGCAAGGGCTTTTAAATGGTGTGGGGGTTTTTTATATATTTTACCTGTTAAATTCAGGTATGGCTATTTTTAAATCTTTGTGTCTGTATCCCCCAAACTTACTGTGATTATAGTCCCCCCATCCCTTTCACTTATTATCTTCTGGTTCCTATTCATTTGCTATCATTGTGTCTCAAGTGTATAACAATTCAGGTCGGCCATTTTCTAAATAATGTGACTCACACACATAACAGCCAAGGTTAGTCACATAATCTCATTCCCTCACACTCCCTCCTGCCCTGGCCATAATTTACTACCAGTCCAGACAACACAGACTACTTATAACATTGTACCCTACAGAGTTCTTCATTTGCAAGCAAGGGAAACCAACTCTGGCTAACTTTAGCAAAACAAGACATTGTTGGCTGAACCTGGGTAGCTCAGCAAATTGGAGGTCTGGCTCAGCAAGGGCAGGAATCAGGGCAGCTCGGGATGTCTAGATATCTCTGTCATCTGGAAACAGAATGAATCGGCCCCAACCTGATTTTTTTCTTGTCCTTGCATTTCTCAGCTCAAGGTCCAAAGTCTTAAGAGAGAAAACCTGATTATCTTAGCTTGGATCACAGGCAGGGCATCCTGACTGACAGTTTCGCTAAGATCATAGACAATGGTGGAGGATGATATTACCAGTCAAATGAATGAGTGAATGGATGCAGAAAAAAAGTCACTGCAAGCACTTTATGGTATTGTTTACCTGATTCATAATGACAAATGATTATTACAGAAAATGTATCCACCCAAAAGAAGGCTAAAAAGTCAAATCAAAAGGGCAGTAGTTAATCAAGACAGAATTAATCCCTTCCTCCTTTGGGAAGATAATGAAGATCATAATATTTTCAGATCTTTCAGGTAGGCAGAATTTTATCTGTAGAACTTCAGAATTAGGAAGTGCTAAAGATGATAAATTTCAGTGACTTTAACGTTTATTTATTTTTGGGACAGAGAGAGACAGAGCATGAACTGGGGAGGGGCAGAGAGAGAGGGAGACACAGAATCGGAAACAGGCTCCAGGCTCTGAGCCATCAGCCCAGAGCCCGACGCGGGGCTCGAACTCACGGACCGCGAGATCGTGACCTGGCTGAAGTCGGACGCTTAACCGACTGCGCCACCCAGGCGCCCCAAATTTCAGTGACTTTAAAACACTGGGGTGGACCAGCTGTATTAAGTCACCACGGAGCTTTAAGAAAATAGAGGTTCCAGCGTCCTGCACTCAGAAATAATGTGTTATTTAGGGGTGCCCAGGTGGCTGTTGGTTAAGCGTCTGACTCTTGATTTCAGCTCAGGTCATGATCTCATGGTTCATGAGATTGAGCCCTGTGTCAGTCTTTGCGCTGGCAGCTGAGAGTCTGCTTAATAGTCTCATTCTCCTCCCTCTCTTTCTGTCCCTCCCCACTCTCTCTCTCTCTCTCTCTCTCTCTCTCTCTCTCTCTCAAAATAAATAAATAAACTTTTAAAAAGTGTATTATTTAAATCTGGAGTTTATCTCCAAAAGTAAATTTGAAGGACTGCCAAGCTGCTAAGTGGAAACTCCAGAAAGAGGGCCATTTGCCTGGGCCTCACAATCATGAAGAATATCAAATTTACATGGTCGACCTTATTGCTACATGAAATTGTATGCTATCATAGAACTGGAGTGCCAGGAATGACAAATGACAGTAGTCACACTCTTAATGTTGCATCCAATACCACCTAAACATTTGGGCACTGAGAATAAAATATTTGTTATGTACCTGTTACTTACCAGGTACATGGCACACCTGTGTAGTAAGCTATGTTGCACTAAAAGCATTAATTGGTTAGTTGTAAACATATGAAATATGTCATAACTTTGGGCACCCTCTTGACATATCTTCAAGCAAGAAGACTGGTCTCTCTTGGCATCTGTGAGGTACATTCCTGATCCGTACAGGAGTACACATATCTCTGATGCTGTACCCAGTACTTAGAGCCCTCCTAGGGACACTGTGGACTGCCTAAATGGCAATTCTTTAATTGCACATTTACTACCACCCGGGAGCTTTTAAAAAGTACCAATTCTTGGCATCACTGCAGACTAATTCAATCTGAACTGGGATGGCCCCAAATATCTCTTTTTCAAAGACTTTCTAGGTGACTTATGTACTCTATAGCCAGGTTCAGATCGCTATATTCAAAGTAAAAAAAAAAATTATCACATACTTGAGAATCAGTGGAACAACTGTCAGGCCCTGAGTTCTCTCTTTGACAGCAGCACCAGGTAAGCTGTTCTCCGAGCACAGTTGTCCTGCTCCTGTCAAAGATTAACAAACCCTAATCTGTGAGAATCCAGTACATGCATCACCTCTACCATGCAGCCTTCCAGACCTAGCCAGGCAAAGATGACCATCCTGTCTTCTATTCCAGGATTCACCCATGGAGATCTATTACAAATGGAGATCCATAACCCCCAACTTGGTATTTCAGAAGTTTCAGGGATAAGGCCTGAGATACTGTGTCTTTAGTAAACTCCTTAGACAATTCTTATGTGCAGCCATTGTGGGACACATCACTCTCTGTCCCCCATGGTATGTGTACATACTTCTCTTATTACACATTCACTTAATTATAATGATGTATTTACCTTTCAAATTCATCTGCTAAGCCATGAGCTCCTTAAAGGCAAGAATGATATGTTAATCAATTTGGATTCCCAGAGCCTAGCATAATTCTCTCAATAGATGTTTTTGCACCAAATGAACAATATGAGAAGATCTCAAAACCTTTTCTTTAATTTTCTTTAATGTCTCATGATTTCTTACAGGGACATATGGATTTAAGAAAATAAAGTTATAAGGATTCAATGACTTTTTACCTTTTCTTTTCTACATAGTGTAAGCCTTCTTCTCACAGTTGGATTTATGTTTCTGAGTACCTATTTTATTTCAGGTACTATTAAACACTAGAAACAGAATAATAATAGCTAACATTTATTGAAAAGTTGCCATGACAGATTAATTCATTTCATCCTCACAGCAACTGGGATATAGGAATTACTTTTGTCCTTAATTTTACAGATGAGGTGAGGCACAGAGAGGGTAGGTAATACACTTAAGTCACACACCATAGGAGATAATGGAACCAGTGTCTGAACACCATCTGAATCCAAACACAGTTTCTGAGCCCAATGGTGCTTCTTACTCTGAATGATGTATAAAGCATGGTCCCTGATCCTAAGGAACTCACAGCCTCATGGGAGAGACAGACAATGTCAGAACATAGTATCATAATATATTAAAGTTCTATAGAGGAAGGGAAAATGTTTATAAAAATAAAACTCAATAAAAACTCAAGAAGGTTTCATTTTTGCCTTGAGGCGAGTAGGGGAAACATAGTGAGGAAGACTTCATAGAGGTGACTTGGGTTGAACCATGAAAGATCATTAGTGGAATGTGGCCAAAGGGATGGATGCATGAGAATGCATGGTGTATGTGGACAGGCCGAGTATATTTATGGTGGATCCAGAGAAGGCAGTGGTAAATGGTGAGATGTGGAAGGGCACTATTGGCAGATAAAACAGCAAAGGTGTGCATAGCCATTAGGACTCTTACAGAAAGTGTGATTCAAACTGACTTAAGCAACAAGAGACTGTCTTGCCTCATTAAACAGAGTCACAGGATAGGGCTGGCCTTGAGCACAAGGGTATAAGACTTCAAACCATGTGCTTAAGCATCTAGTGATTTTCTTATGGTCTCTCAACCTGGCTTCTGCCTCTTAGTTCCATTCCTGGCTGTGGCTCCAAAACATAGTCATCTCCTGCTCAAAGTACCAAACTCACCAGCTAAGAGAGTCCACTTCTCCAACAGTTCAAGAAAACCTGCAGACATAAATTTCACTGACCCTGATTGATCAGATTTGAGTCATATGCTGGTCTCTGCCCTCCTTAATTCAATCACCAGAGGGTGGAATGCACAATTTATTTAGCCTTAGTCACATACTTCTCCTTTGGAAGTCATGCAGTAGTCATGAAGCATATGGGCACAGAAGACATATACCCCAAAGGAGAATTGGGGTATCATAGTCACAAGAAGAGGAACTCAGTGCTGAGTAGAAACATAACAAATGCCCACTAGAGTAGAAGTTCAGTTTTTGAGAGTCCCTGAATGTTCTCTGTAACCTAATCAAGGCTTTTTTGCATCTCATCTTGGAGTTTCTTTCTCAACCTCAGGCAGTGAGCTTTGTTTGGTCACTGGCCATGCAGAGACCTCTGTTTTCTTCTTTGGGGCCCAAACTGAGTTGAAAAGCAGGCTTCTGTTTCCCCTTCAGTTGTGAGGATGTTCACCATGGAACAAGATACAGGATCACAAACGATGCTTTGGACTTCCAGAGAAAGCCTCTCAGGCTCTCTCTGCTGAGTGTTTGCCAAATCTGCCTAATTAGACCACCCCCTCCCCACCTACCCAATCTCCATCCTATTGGCAGCCACTTTCGAAGGGAAGTTCCCGAGACAGGAATTGTTTAGATGGAAACAATCCTTCTGTAATAGCCTTGGCCTCCTCTGGCATGAATTGAGCATTTACAGTAGTGAAGCCATGTTTTATTTATGTTATTTCCTCAAGACCTCTGGTTAGCTTCTCTATTTGCAATGCAAATCAGAATAGAAAAGGTTTTATATATTCTACATACACTTCTCCTATACATCCACGTTCAGTGACAAGAGATTGCAATCTCTTGGCCCGGCAGTTCTAGTGTGATTTCAGATAATAAAAATACTCACCACTTACAGTTGTAACTTATGCAAATCGAGTCACAGTCTTCTGAAAAGCTGAGACTAAGCAGCAGACTTGGGGACTCAGAAAAGTAGCACCGTTGATTAACACTGTCGTTTGAAGGGACAACTTCAGTGAGATACTCTAACTTACACCCCAGAACTCAGAATGGAACTTGCTGGCGTTCCATTAGACTCAAGTGGAAAAAAAATCAGAGCCACGTTTGAGGAAACAAACAAACAAACAAACAAACAAACAAACAAACAAAAAAGGACCTTGTCTGTCTGCATCTGGTACTGCCTGAAAGTGGAATGCTTATGTTTGTACTGGGGCAGTTGGACTATACTAGCTACTGGCTAATTATATTCCCTTTTGTGTAAGGCATTATTTAAAAGGCATATTTTGTGTAAGGCATATATTCCCTTTTGTGTAAGGCATTCCCTTTTGTGTAAGTAGCTACATTTTGGGAAATGGAATACTAGGTGAGTCGCTTCATAGAATCCACATGAGTAAAACCTGTTAGCTCAAAAACTAATGCATTAGGATTAACAACCCAAATGTAAGAAATTCCACTCAGCCTTCTGGTCACCTATGGCCACTGCATAATCCCAATATTTGTCATCGTGTGGTAGGAGTGGCCAGCAGCTATGACACGCTGGCCATGAGGCAGGGATCTGTAGTAACACTTTGTTATCCAAAAGACCTGACACAGGTATGTGTTAACTCCCTTTCTAGCCCTCAGCTCATTCTTGGAAACAATGGTTCTTCTTCCATATTGTCAGCAATATTTTTTCTCAAATTAGGTTGCCGTGCGTGGTGATTTTCTGCTTTCAAAAATCAGACTCATGTGTCTGTAATATAATACCATATTATCCATGATGACAGGTCTGAAAATGCTTGTCCCTACTCTGTTATAAGTTTTGAGGAAAACGAATAGCTATTTTTGTTTCCCCTTTGCTCTCCTAGTGGGTGCACCCTGGAAACACAGCACTTAAACAGCAGTCACAGCCACTACAGGAACACAGCTCACCTGGTAACTGAAAGCTTCTGGGTTGCAGTGGGGATCAAGGTAATCCATACATTGGACTTGGACAGACCCAAGCAGCTCTTATAATTCAGACCATGAATTGTGGCCTAATTCTGGGGGAATTCACTGCTTTCCATGATAGAAATCTGTTTGGCAGAGGAGAAATGTTTGTTTTAAAATGAAATTCATTTGGTTAATAATTACCCACTCAGTTAGGTTGCTTTCTACAGTTCTGTAAATAAAATTTCCTGCATTGCCTCTCCCAGTGATGGATGAAATGTGGATTTAGCTTTTGAGGAATGGATCCTGAGAATATAGCCAAGTCCTCATTTCCCTGTTGGTAATAGTTGCATCTAATGTCTTCTGGCTATTTTTCCTCCTGAATAATTACATGATGCAGCACACAGAAAGCACCAAAGAGGCATTCATCAGGAGTTGGAGAGATTCAACATGGGTCACTAAGGTGCCATATGTTGGCCTAATTTAAAAAGAAATTCTACAAACTGTGGCCAACATATATTAGAAGTCAGGATGTCTATCTGGGTAATTGGGTATCTGCAAATCCTAAGTTGTCCGTTAGAACGTGTCTGTCAGATAGTCGAAGCAGCAAGTTACACAAGGGACACATTTGGTTAAATAACAGAAGTTGATCTGATCACCAATTTGCAGTACCTTTTAAATGAAAGCAAAACATTGGGCTCCTCTGAGAAACCATATCAGACGTATGTGGTTTTTTTCTCTATATCCCTCCAGATCCCTCTTTTTTTCACAGTATTTCTTTACCTTTTATTATATAAATGTATGTAATACTCTTTAAATATAATAAATAGCCTTTATATATGTACATAGTTTTTATATGGTATATCTTTTTTTATTAGATATAGATATAGATCTATAGTTTTTAAATGTTGACTACCAAGGTTGGAGGGAAAGCAGGGAAGAAAGGTTGAAAATAAAATTTTACTGATAATATCAGCTTTTTTTTAGGTGTCATCAGCTTGAAATAAATAGAGCTCTTAGACCGCCTACACAGCCTTCTTGCTTATGTGAATATTCTTCCATTTTTTTACCCTTAAATCACAGGACACAATTCTGCTTTCTCAGGAGATACAGTGAGTTTCAATCAAACTATGTAAGAACCCAACCGAATAAGATCTAGTACAGGTCAATCACTGTAATAATGTGGAAAGGCTAAGAATACTGCTTTATTTAAGCTTATGATTTCTTTAAACCTTTCAAATCATTAGGAGTTTGTCTGGGTTGCATAATTTAATAATGAAAAGAAAATAGGATTGTGAAACCCACTTTTCTCTCCCCATCTCTCTCTCTCTTTCTCTCTGATCCACAGCTTGAAAAAATACCTTTTCAGTCCCTTCTCTTCAATTAATGAAATAGTTTCCCACCCTATTCCCATCCTGCCTGGAGACACCATTGCCATGGTTACCTGGATACCTGTTCTCAAAGAATATATGTAGTAGCAATCAACAATTTAAACGTCTCAATGTGTTGCGCTTAGGAACAGTAATGAGACCATTACGAAACTACTTGTAGTGAAAATACCATTGATGTTACAGTCTGAAGATTAAAACTTTAATTTGTATTCATTTACTCATTTAAAGAGATAAGGATGAGGAGGCTGATCTCTGCAGCTAAATAGGAAGCCACTGACATGAAATGCCATCCACCTGAGACAAGATATTGAGGCTGCCTCTTCTTGAATACAAGTTGATAAGACGGAGAGAATAGACAGAATCACCCAACAACCTAATGGAAAGTTAACAGGAAAAGGCCAGTGTGAAGATGGTATATTTGGAGAATAAATGTTCTTTAATAGTGAATCCATGTGAGGGTCCAGAAAAAGAGATACTCAGGGATGTTGTCTTTATTTTATCTGAAAATATTGTTTTGGTAAGCTTGATTCGAGACTTCTCATATGGGCCCATACCAGTTTTCTCTGGGGAGAAACATACTTCCCTCTGTGCTTTAGCTTTCTTGCCATCAAAAACTTTGATTGCCTCTCTGAACCAGGGGACTTAACCTCATGTCTCTTATAAAGGCTTGGGGAGATGATTTGTAAGTAATCTGAACTAGTGAAAATTTAAGATTCACATTTGCCAATATTGCAATTTAAAGAAAACACATTAGAATGGATTAAAGATTAACCCTGTAATTTCATTTATTCTCACAATCTCATAGGCTATTTTGAGTGGGAGAGAAGGGGGGTAGTTGTAGCAAGAATGCTGGAAAATTCAATTAACTATGGTATTGAGGCTGAAAGTACTGCTTATTGACTGTGCGCTCAACATTACATCCCTGGTTCCATTTTACAAATGCATTTTTCTGTGAATTAGTATAGGGACTTTTATTAAGTAAATCTGATCCCTTGGAAAGGGAACAGGAAACACACTGATTTTACATTCCAAAACCATATAACTTTTTAGAGTGAATTAAAAATCAAGACAAAGAAATGAAACTCCATTCTGTCAAAATCTCTAGATTGCAGATTCACACCTTACATGCATGCACACACACACACACACACACACACACACACAATTCTGGATGAGTCAAAGTTTTAAAAATTAAAAAAATCAAATTATGAAAGCACTAGATAAAAATTGTTTTATGTTTATTACCTAAGAATAAAGGAGAACCATGGTTTAGAATTTCATGAAGGGGAATATATTTTTAAATAATCATAAACTTAAAGTTTTACATCTATATATCTCATTAATAATTATTAGGAGAAGAAACTAGAACTCTCATGCATTATTGGTGGAAGTAAATAACCCTTTACTGCATGGATAACTTGGTAATATGAATAAAAATGTATATTTTCTTTCTATTGAGATACCTTATCCATAGGCATTTTTTCCTAAAAAGATAGTTGTTTAAGTAGAATCAAAAAAAGAGGGGAGGGGACACCTGACTGGCTCAGTCGGAGGAGAGTACGACTCTTGTTCTCGCCGTTGTGAGTTCAGGTCGCACATTGGATGTAGAGGTTGATTAAAAATAGAATCTGAAAAAAAGAAAGAAAAGAAAAAGGGAGAAAGGAAGGAAGGAAAAAGGAAAGAAGAGGTATCACAGTATCATTGACTGATCAAGTAAGTGATCAGAACTTGACTTACTTCTGATAATAGAGAAACCATTTGGTTGGTATGAGAAATATTTGAAAAGATGTTCATCACATTTTTAACATGGTTATTTTTGGTGGTAGAAACATAGATTTTTAATTTCTTCTTAATATGTGTCTTAGTAATTTTACTATTTTTGTAAGAAGCATGCATCCGTATATAAATCAGGGGCAATGATAGAGCTTTTATGGGTTGAATTATGTCTCCCTAAAAGATATGTTGAAATCCTAACCAGCAGTACCTCAAAATCTGACCTTATTTGGAATTAGGATGTAATCACATTAAAATGATTTCATACTGAGTTAGAGTGGGGCCTCATCTGGTGTCACTGGTGTCCTTAGAAGGAAGAGGAGAACCATGTGACAATGGAGGCAGAGATCGGAGTGCTGTGTCTACAAGCTGAGGAATGGCAAGGCTTACTGGCAAACACCAGAAGTTAGAAGAAGCAAGGAAAAAATCCTTCCTTATAGGTTTCAGAGGGAGCATGGCCCTTCCAACACCTTGACTGTAAGCATGTAGCCTCCAGAACTATGAGATGATCGATTCCTGTTGTTTCAATTCACCCAGTTCATGGTACTTTGCTCCAGGAGCCTTAGAAAACCAACACAAAAGTCATTTTAAGAGGACATAGCATCTACATTGCCACACGTGGAATAATCAACCCCAGTGTTAACAATTCTGCATCCAATATACTGACCTGGGAGTTAATTCATGGTACTTAGAAAAAGGCAGTAAATATGTCCTACTTCTTTGATGTTATACAGACGGCACAAATGCTGAAGTGGTCTGAATGCACCCCAGGTAACAGAAGCATTATTTTCCCAGGCCCCAGAAGCTCCATCTTCTGTGAGCCATCATAAATATTGTGAAACATCTTGGGATATATCTCACTGAAGCACCACTTTGAAGTATTACAGTCCTGTTTATCACAATTTGCATTTTTTCCTCAACCATATTAGATATGACTGTACCAATAAGCTGAGAGGAAAACTAGGTCCCAAGTGTTTTTGGCATCTTGTCAGTACTGAAGGTCAACTACATAGCGGTGAGCCAGAATGCATTGTGAACAGACATATGGCATTTGTTTGGGAGAAGAGAAGGTGGGAGGAGGAGGGTCCTGTTTTCCAGCTGCCTTCCAAAGTCAGCCTGGATTTCTGTTAAAATCTTAATGTATCTTCTTTAGCCTCATAATCATTTTCTTTCTAAGTGGTCTTTTATAATCTTGAGAACCAAGAAGACATGATTCGAGGAAACCTATGCCTTCTGACCGTGCTGCGTCTTTGGCAGAGTGAACTAGAGGATCTAATTGCATCAGGAGTGGGTGAATGTGCCAGTTCAGGACTAGAGTCTGAACACAAGGGGAGAGAAACCAAAGACAAGGCACACTTCTCTAGTAAAGCTACAACTTATGGAAAATATAGCAACAGGGCTTAAGTCACCTGTGTTCTTTTTAGACTAACTGCAGTTCAGTCAAATTATACCTGTTTGGATGCTCTTATGATAGATAATTCATTTGAGCACAGACACTTCTGTGTGCATAAACAGCATGTGTATGTGCCTAGGGTGATTTGGGAGATAACCAAAAGACCAAGGATTAGTCAAGAATTTGGGCGCTTTCAAATGACAAAAACCCAACTCCAAAAAGCTTATGCTAAAAACAAGGAAAGGAATTTTTTTTGGAAATTCAGGGGTGGGGTGGGGGAGAGCATCGTGTCTCTAAGGACTCATCATTAAATGGGTCTGTTCATCACTGTACTCCTTTTTAGCTCCGGTTCTCCTTGAGTGGTGGCCTTATTTTCCCTCCTGCTAATGGGTTTCTCCTATGTGGTCAAAGCAAGTAAGGTTTAGCTCCAGACATGTGTTCCTATGGCTCATAATCCAAGATGAAAAAGAAGAGACAAAGTTCCTCTTTTTCAGTGTCCATACATAAGTTATTTCAGAGAAGTTATCTGATTGTTGGTTTTGGACTAGGTGCCCATCCCTGAGTCCCCACTTATGCTGACTAGGAGGATGGGGCACTCTGCTTATCCAGGTGTAGATCCACTGCTAGGAGAGCAAGGCGGTAGCACTGGCAACCCTATTAATGGAGGGTAGAGGGGCACCTGCATGACTCAGTCGGCTAAGTGTCCAACTCTTGACTTCAGCTCAGCTCATGATCTCGAGGTTCGTGAGTTCGAGCCCCATATCAGGCTTTGCACTGACGGTGTGGAGCCTGCTTGGTATTCTCTTTCCCTCCCTCTCCACCCCTCCCCATCCTCAAAATAAATAAATAAACTAAATTTAAAAAGATAAGGGGAGAAAGATTACATTAAGGTAGAAAAGAAGTCGAGGTGCTGTTATTCAGAAGAAAAACGTAGTATAAGAAAGCCAAACAGGGGCACATGGGTGGCTCAGTCAGTTAAGCATCCAACTTCAGCTCAGGTCATGATCTCGTGGTTGGTGAGTTTGAGCCCCACATCAGGCTCTGTGCTGACTGCTCAGAGCCTGGAGCCTGCTTCAGATTCTGTGTCTCCCACTATCTCTGACCCTCCCCCCACCTCAAAAATAAAGAAAAATTAAAAAAAAAGAAAGACAGAGAAGATGAATGCTGGAATACCCAAACATTCCCCAAATACTATATCCCTCCCTGCTTTGACCTAGGCTTCCATGTCACTTGAAATCTTTGTCTTATTCTTTTAGGTTTTACAACTGTCCAATATTATACAAAAGAAAGATAGGGGCCCCTGGGTGGCTCAGTCAGTTAAGCGTCCCACTTTGGCTCAGGTCACAATCTCACTGCTCATTAGTTTGAGCCCAGCGTCGTGCTCTCTGCTAACAGCTCAGAGCCTGGAGCCTGTTTCAGATTCTGTGTCTCCCTCTCTCTGCTCCTCCCCCACTCACTCTCTCTCTCTCTCTCTCAAAAATAAACAAACATTAAAAAAATTTAAAAAATAAATAAGTAAATACAAGAAAGATAGATAATAGATAATAGATAACAAATGGATCAAAATGGCAAAGCTGACAAATGAAATGACAAGCCCAAGTCTATAAACAAGTAAATAAAAATTGATTGCACAATTAAAATTATTATATTACCTGAACTGTATATTAAGGAAAAGTTAGATATATAATCCTTGAAAAGTATAAAGGACAGCTTATGTTCTAAAGCAAGCTATAAATTAATATAAAGCTATACTAAAAACATATCAAAAGGTAACTCATGAGATTGGGGATAAAAAATACATGCAGAATGCATTCAGTCTATGGTCTTATCTATTCAAGCAGGAGCTGTACGACTGGCTATTCAAAATCAATGTCTCCTGTGAACTTTGGGCAGACCAGTTTACTATGTAGACACAATCAATTACTATACTTTATCCCTAAAGGGGAATCTAAGCCACCAAGGCTTTACCTCTCAGGAAATGACTTCAGCCGTGAAGAATTATAAATGACTTGCAAAAAAAAAAAAAAAAAAAAGAACCCGTGGATTTGTAGCAGGTGTGGTACTTAGAGACCGATCTGGTGGTTTTCCACATTAGCCAGGATAAAAATTGAAGTCTAACCTTGACTTCTGATCATCACCCTCCCTCCCAGTTGTGGAACCTGGAACTTGTCTTGCCTGAACTCAGGATCTCATACTTTGCTCAGAGTAGGATGACATCAGACCTTTGGAGTTCCCCAGACCCTTGCATACTTGTGGTCTGCAGTATTTATTTTCTCATTTTAGGTATCAGCTTTTGAGGGAAACTCCAGGTGGTAAAGTTGCATTTCCAATTGGGAATCAAACAGCCTCTTCCATATCTTTTAAACAGGGTCTCAGTCGGAGCCAGCCCAGCCAGGCTCATGTAGGAAACAGGAAAGATTCAGGAGACTACTCCACAGAAAATGAAATTTCTAAGTCAAGCTGGTTTTCTGTTATCCACATTCATATTATCTATGTAAAAGTCTATGTCTAACTAGTGTCTGGGTTTCCAATTTTTTAAAAATTAAAACACAGAGGAAAGAAAAAGATCAACTAACATCCCTTTATCCAGACAACCCCTGTTAACATTTTGATATATGCCGGTCCAGACTTTATTCATATGTAAATACGAGATGGAACTGTATTTTTCTTTCACAGCAGTAATTTTCTCTTGTAGCATATATTTTATCACCTGAGTTGTAAAACTTAATTTATTATAACATGTTTTTCCATTTAAATAAATATCTCTCTGTCATCATTTTAATCTATTATATAACTGTAATGTTATATATATCATATTACAATAATTATATATCACAATATATTATACATTATATACTATATTATACAATGGTATATATAACATTATATATGTTTAGTTATGATTTTAGGGTATTTCTTCTTCATGACTATATGTAGTTCTGTGATGACACCCTTAAAAACTTTTATGTTTATTTCCTTAGGTTCAATTCCTAGAGGTACAATTGCTAAATTAAAGCAGTTCCAGAATCTTTAGGGTTTGGATGGTTAGACAAGTTGGCATCTAAAATGGCATAAGAGTCTTCATTTTCTCTCATGCTCAGAGTACCATTGATTTTTAGAATTTCTGACTATTTGGTGAGGGGATAGTCTCATCTCCATAGATCATCTCTTTAAAGACACGCAGTTTTTCGTATTTTAACATATCTGAAAACAGATTGCATCTTGCAGTAGATAGTGACTCAACATTGCATTTCGGTTTAATTGGCCGTGTTTTCTTCTTTCCTAGTAGCACATGGAGTAGCAGTGTGCCCTCTGATCACTGGCATCTTCGATTGAGTGAAATACTGTCTTCAGTCTAAGCAATTTTAAGTTTTGGCCTTGCTTTCCTCACCACCCACCAAGCTTCTGGGACCAGTTGCCCTTGCTAACTACTTACAGTGTGCTCAAAGTATGTAAATTCAATTCAACTTTTATTCACGTTGCTGTGCATATGGCTCGGGGAATACAAAGACGAACATGACAGTGAAGAGAAAAACTTAATTAGGAAGGTCACTGCATAAAATATTGTAATGAATTTTACCTCGAAACCTTTGCGGAATGAGGCAGGATATAAATAAATAAAAACATTATCTATACAGAAGCCAAATAGACATTAATCTTAGATCATCTGTCGCACATGTTTCCTTTGTTGACACAGATAACCAAGCGCTCCTCTGAGCTTCCCGCATTTCCTTGAAGCCTTTCTCTTCTGGAAAGTATAAATGCTGCTCGCTTAACTCCAAGGGTGTCTCCTTGCCTCCAGCTTTTTACCCAGCCACATACTGCTCAGCCCTCAAATCCCAGTTCACAGACTACCTCCTTTGGGAGATGGCTCTGGCTCTGTGTCTCCTTTCCTCTCTCCTGCCTTCTGTCAGTATTGCTTCCACAGTACGTAGTACACTCAAAACCACACGTTGTGGTAATGCCAGAAGGTATCTGGAGCATTCCCAACTGGATCCAGGGGGTAAGACTGCCCCAGCTCCTCCACGTGTTACCTATCTGTCCTTGGGTGAGTAATTCTTAAATCTCAGTATTCTTATCTGCAAATTGAAGTGACCACTGCCTTGTTCAAAGGGTTGTTTTAGAGAATCCACTCTAATAAAACATATAAAGCACTTAGCACAGGTGCTGCCACTGGAAAACATTGGGGAAAAAAATGCTAACTTACTGGTTCTCTGTCTCCCCAGCACACCAATGCCCTCCCAGAGAGTATAAAGTGGGTCCTCTATGTCTATGATCCTAGTTACCTGGTATGGAGCAGATTCTCAGTACAGATGTGTTAAAGAGCTCATACATAAAAACTAAGCCCCCAGCCTTAGGGGTTAAAAGAAATTAGGCAACAGACTTCTCTTTTTGGCTCAGGAGAGCTCTTTTGCTTTCTGCATGGTCTGTCTACAGAGAAAGGTTTTGTTAGTTGGTGGCTAGTGATATGAAAAGTAATCAAAAGGACTGCAAGATCTCAATACACCGTTCTCTTTGTTATTTTTAGTTTGTTTGTTTATTTACTTTTTTGGGGGGGAAGGGTAGAGAGAGAGAACCCCAGGCAGGTTCTGAGCTGTCAGCATAGAGCCCAATATTGGGCTAGAACTCACAAACTGTGAAATCATGACCTGAGCTGAAACCAAGAGTCAGACGCTTAACTGACTGAGCCACCCAGGAGCCCCTAAACCATTGTTTTTTTTTAACAAATAAAAAAAAACACAGTCATAATAATTGTCTAGGGGTTGAGGTTTTTTTTTTTTTTTGTCCTTGCTTACCAGGATTCTTAAGGCTGCTAACAAAAACATGGTTATCTCCTGTATTGGTAACCCTTGTGTATGGCTATTTATTTCATTTACTTCCTGTGTCCCCTCGGAGGGGGATGTGATAGTAATTTAAAGATCTTATTAAGCAACATGAATGATCAGGACAGTGTACCAGCAGATGGAAAGACTGGCTAAAATGATATTTTATCAAGTGACTCCACTGCTTATATTGGGAAATCTTGGCTGTCTTGGAACTAGAGATATGACCAATCGCCCATATGGAATATGTGACTGAGACACTTCAGGAAGTTATGCCACCCACAATGTCAACACATCTAGCCTTGCTGATGCCTAAAATGATGGTGATAGAATTTATGTTCTCTGAGATATTGTTCCATGTGGAAATGCCATTTTATTTGACCATTGCAGAAGGAACAGCCATAGCTCCCATTAATTGAATACTCTGATCTGCCACGTAGAGTCATGTCCGGTCATCAATTTTTCAATCAGCCTTATGAAGTAGGTATATTTCCATTCCATTTCTAGATAAGGAAAACAAGGCTTCCAAGTGAAGTGACTTGCCCAGGCAGTTGGGAAAGATCAGAACTGCAAATCAAACTCAGCAACATCTGACTCTAAGCCTATGCAGACCTCAGAAGTCATGTCTCAAATCAGCATGGTTCTAAGATTTGCTCACTTCCCCAGCCATGTTTTCTACCAAACTTCACACCTAAGACACACAAAACTTCTTTTTAGTTCCTCCAATTTACCAACTATCACAGTTTTTTTCTTCCTCTTTGCCATCCCCCTTTGCTCTCTGGCTTATCTTTTGGGCCTCAGCTAAAATGCCACTTCCTCAGAAGATTTACTTCCTGACAGCTCAACACCGTCCCCAGATGCTGTTGGACAGCCCCACCAAGTGCTCCCAGAGCTACTTGGCCATCCCTCATGTTGGCATGGCTCATTCGGCATAGCCGTGTCTGGTATAATTCCGTCCTTCATTGGACTGTAAGTAGCACAAGGGACTGGCTGTCAGTTGCTCTGGTTTTTCCTGTTGTATCTTCAGTGCCTGGTAACTGGTAGACATTTAGTACAGAGTGGTGGAATGGATGAATAAATTCACGAATGAATCAACAGTCACTGGTAGAGTAGGAACACACTGCAGCAGGAGAGTGACGAAGTCCCATCTATTTTTCCACACCAAAGGCAAGTCCTTCCCTCCTCATAATTCTGTATCCAGGCTAGCCCTGCCTCATTATGGACATTACCAATTAGCAGTCTGGTTCACAATAACACCACCTTTCATTTAAACATTTGTTGTTTCCTCTGATTTCTTTCTATTTCAACTTTGATGAAATAGGATCCAAGTTTCAAATATTTGGCTTTAAAATTTGAGCTACAGCTAAAACTAGAAAAGTTGTACATACATTCTTTGAGGCCAGAGCCTCCCTCATTCACTTACCTACACACACACATACATGCATGCACACACACACACACACACACACACACACACACACACACTTTATTTTCCCTCGCTTGTTAAAGATTACCTCCTCTGGTTTCTCATAGGTTCTGTTTCTTGCAATAAGCCGTATGCTCATAGAGTACATGTGTTTCATTTTGCTTCTATCTGAATGCTTGGAAATCTGCCTGAAGTGGAAATTTCAGAACAAAACAAAATGGTAATCAATAGCATCACAAGTGTGGTTGATAGCGGGGTTTTTTCCCTTTTGTTTTTCCTCAAAAAGTAGGCACCATAACCAAAATGCTTATGTGGCAGAGAATGAAAAAAAAAAAGCAACCCTCTCAAATAATCATAAAAAGCCTTCTGATTTTTAGAAGAAATAATTAAGGTGAGGTTTGACCTGCTCACTAATCAGAGGATTGGGTTCCCAGAACACAGACTTTATGCTATTCTACTTAACCAAAGAGCAACTTGGGCATTTATCCAACGTACTCCTCAAGGATCTAATATGTTAATTGAAAAAAAAATCTTAGGAAATAACTTTACAAGTAAACAATTCATCCAATTGGAAACACATGGGATTATTTTCCAATCTCTTTTACTTGAAATCTCAGCTGCTGATTGAAATGATTTTTTTTTAAATCAGAATTTTTCAAAGTACACACAGAATTAGTTACAATTCCAAGGTAGAATACAATTTGCTTTAATTAAAACAACATACACTCTAATTCCCACATGGACATTTTAGATTTTCGCGTGCTTAATGCTGTTACAGGTAAAGAAACATTGTTTTCTGAGCTGTCCTTCCAGATTCTCAAGGCCTCCCTCTTACCTCCACAGCTGTAATATCTCTGATGGATATAGCTTTCTCTACCGGCCCTCCTTCTCAAGGTTCTCTTGAGATGCTTCCACATTCAGTATTTCTTGACATGCACTAGGCGATTAGCTTCCATTTTCTCACCGCTCTGTGACCTTGCTTATCCTAATCACAAATGTGATGTGCATAAAGAAGCTCTCAGCAGGGGGAAAGGGCTTAGCCACCTGGACCACTAGACCCTTCAGTCTCTTCACAGCATCTGTTGTCCAAAGATTGGATATCTTAGGTGATTTGATTGATCCCTTAACACCAAGACAGAAAACTGAGGGGCCGGCTGATAACCTGATAACCTCTAGAACACAAAAGGATTTGAATTGGAGAATCTTGATTCCCTGGGGTCTAGACAATTGAGTCCAAACTGAACATACTAAGGAAGGACCAAAGAGTTTGGAACTCTCCCGATGCCTAGGGAGGGCCGTTGGGAAATAAACCACATTGTTGCTAATGACCAGACCTGGAGAGTGACTGGAGGTTGGGGGAGAGAATTTAGATTAATCCTTTCCCACCCACACTACAGAGACAAAACTCACACAGAGATAGGCACACTCACGTACAAGCAGAGCCCGCTGTGCCTTCACACAGTTGTCTTCTAGTCTCCATTGAAGATTTGAGGACATAACTTCTTTATTAGTCATTAAGATAGTTAACACGAGTTTTGCATTTAGAGTCAACTCTCGATTATTCATGAAAGAGCAAGCCAAGGTGAGACTAATGAAAACCTATAGAGAATTCTTGAGCCTCACAATTTCAGTCCTTTGTACCACCCACCTAGGCATTTCCCATGCCTGCTAGTGAGGAGGTAAAAATGGCCCGAGTGTCCTCCCCTGTAACTCTTGCTTACCTTCTTGCCAGAGTTGCTAAGAACCATGAAATGTCTCAGAAGCCAAGAATTTGATAAAAAAGGAAGATGGCATCTAAGTAGATCCCTATAGGCAAACAATCCCTAAATGTTTGAATTTGTGCCATAGCGTACCCTTGACTGGGCTTAGATTCATCAAGAAAATGCTTCCTATTTAGAAAACAGATTATTGAGAGTGGGTACTGTTTCTGGACATTTCCAAGGATGTCGTGCGGAGCAGGCATTCTTGTTAAGAAACTGTTTGAAGTTGCAGGGAGGTCACCCATCCTCTTACCTCCCTTTCCCATTGTGCAGCAGAAGAATAATAAACAGGTTGGTTCTGCGTTCAGCAACATTAAGATAGTGAACAAAAGCATGCACGCATAAAACAATTTCATCACATTGTCACTTGCCAAGGTATTATTGCAAAAGGATCTGGTTTGAGTTACAGAGATATCACTTTCCCCTTTCAACTATAGTTATTGAGAAGAACACTAAAAAATTTTTTTTGGCAAAAGGGGACACAATTTTCAGGCTAGTTTGCAAGGTCAAATGAACACCAATGAAAATTTATATTCACTCAGCATGTGGGGAGTTTTATGTCTGGAAAAGGACTTAATTATGGTAGGGTAAATAATTGAGTTTTTACAAGTTAAAGTAATAGCATGCAGTATTGGCCGAGCATTTTTCTGGATGTTTAGTTATACCCAAGAGATTTGTCTCTGCCCTCCAAAAGGAGGGAGGTGGAGAAAGAGTACAGAAAAGAGAATTTTTAGACTAACATGTCAACTGAGAGAAATGAAGGTAGGCTTCAGCAAGAATGAGAGCATTTGGGGGCGGGGGGAAGCACAATACCATTAAGAGCCAAGTATGGATCTTTTCTTTGAGTTTTTAACTCATGTCTCTTTATCCTCCGAGTTGGTCAGTCACATCCACCTTAACCTCACTGCCCTTTGTGTGTGTGTTGGGGGTAGGGTACTGGAGAGCAGAGATCACTGCCCCAACCCAGAAAACCTATTCAAAACAGGCTGGTCACTTCCCCCTGAATCCCAGGACTCAAATAATTGCAACTTCCTTCTTCTCCAGACCCCTGGATCATCGCTAGAATCCCTCTAAAACCACGTTCCTCTCTCTCTTCAAAAATGAAATTATAAATTGAGAGCTCATCCTCTAAATAAAGGCCCACAGAGGTTGGTGTTATTTAAAGCAGTAGAGATGCTATTTCTCTCCTATATTCCTCACGACCAGCCACATGGACTTTTCTTATAATCCTGATCAAGCCAAGCTTGCTTCTACTGTCACACCTGTGCTTTTGATGTTCCCCTGCTGTGATGCTCTTTTTTTTCAGAAAGATCTTTGCTTGGCTGGTTCCTCACTGGTCTGCTCTCATTACAAGTGGCCACTTCTCTGAAAAGTGTTTCTGGACTAATCAATCAGAAGCCCACCTCCTTTCCCCTCTATCACCTAAGACTGATTTGTTTCCTTCATACCACTGTTACTATCAGAAAATGTTCGCTTATTAGTTCACAAGTTTCTAGTTGGTCTCCTGCTTATATAGAACATCAGCTCTGTGAAGGGGGTCCAATTTCTATTTCTGCATCTCTGACATCTAGAATAACATGTGGACGATCATAGGCATTCAAATAATTATTTAATTAAAAAATTGTGGGGGTGCTTCTTATGTACTAGACACTATTTACATATATTATTTTATTGAATCCTCACCTCAAACTATGATATAGCTCCCATCTTGATTTTACAGATAAAAGAGCTAAGGCTTAGAGACAAGAAATAACTGTTAAGAGTCAAGATATAAACCCAAGCGGTACATTTCCAGAGCTCATGCTCACAACTGCGACTCATTTTTTCTTATACATTGTATATAAACCAGTTTCCAGTTCCACATATAAGGAGCTTAGACACTGCCATTCCATCCCAACAATAGGTGAAAAGCTGAATGTACTGAAAAGTACACAACTCTTCTTGGATTTGTAGAAGGGAGGGTGCAGGAGAAACGGCTGCCCCCCCACCGGGATTGGAGACAGAGGTGAATGTAGGGAGTGTTGGCTTACTGGAGCAGAGACTCACAAGGGGAAGCAGTTTGAGGAACCAGTGTCAGGGTAGGAGAACCTGAACTATAATTGACAAGTGCCTGGAGGCTCAGTGTGGACATCTCTGAGAGTTAAAAAGTCCAAGGGTACCCAGTCATGGAGGGGAGGGGGTACAATTTATGAAAGTTACCTCCAAGAGGTCAACTAGGTTCTCACAGTAAATATCAGACAAAAATCCCCTTGTTCTTCCAGCAAGAGAGGGGAATAGAACCATTTTGAAATATGCCAGAGCATTCTTCTCAGCAAGACCTGCCTGGTTAAGAAGTTAACCAAACTGCAATGCACTGGAGTTTTATCAGAACTTAACTGACCTGGGGACAGGGAAATACCCACTTCTAGTCAGCTCTACCCTTCCACATGAAAGGTGGGAAATAGTCAACTCTAGCCCACTCTAGCTATCCTGTCCCACCTAGGAGACAAGAAAAAAACTGAGAAGCACTTGTAAAGTTCACGGGCCAGAGGCATAGGCTCATTAATAGATGAATACCTAATCATAGGACTGCTGAACACTTCCCTTCCCCTCACGTATTTTCATCTCATTACTAAAGGCCTGTTTTTAGCAGTTCCTTTTACCCAGTTCATCATGCCCAGCTACCAAGAAAAAATTATAAGACATACTAAATTTAAACAAACAAACAAACAAAATACCCCACAATTTAAAGAGACTGAATAAGTATCAGAACCAGATATGGAAAGAATGTTGCAATTAACAGATTATCAGACTGGGAATTTCAAACAATGATCATTAATATAGTCGGCGCTCCCATGGATAAGGTAGACTGCATGCATGAACAGATGGATGGCAGAAGCAGAGAGATGGAAATCCTAGGAGAGAACCAAAAAGAAATGCTAGAAAAAGAAAAAAGAAATGCTAGATGGAAAAAAAACACCATGACATAAACGAAGAATGCCTTTGATGGGCTCATTAGTAGACTGGACATGGCCGAGGAAAGATCTCTGAACTAAAGGATATACAGTAGAATCCTTGGAAACTGGGAAGCAAAGAAAGCAAGACTGAAAAGGCAAAAAAAATTGAACAGAATATCCCAGATGACTACAAAAGATGTAACATACACATAATGGGAATACTGGAAAAAAGAAGAAAGAGAATGGAACAGAAAAAATATTTGAAACAATAATGATTGAGAAATTTCCCAAATTAATGTTAGACTCCAAACCACAGATCTAAGAAGCCTGGAGAATAACAAGCAGGATAAGTGTCTCCCCACCCCCACCCCAGACCCCTTCACCTAAGCATATACTTTTCAATCTACAGGAAATCAAAGATTAAAAAAAATAGTAATTCTGAAAAAAGCCAGAGAAAAATAAAGTTGAGTCAATTTCTTGCCTTAAGGACTTCTCAGAACCTTTAATATGCTAATGTACCCCAGGACTTGTCAAGATAAGGATATAATATCCCATTCAATTTTTCTTTTAACCACTGACTCTTCTTTTTCATGAAGATTTTCTTGACATTTCTTTGAACTCTGCTACCCCTGAAGTTTCTTTGGAAATTGTTCTCACATTCATTCTGTGTCTTCAAAAACACCTACTTAGATATCAGAACCATAGATCCGCCACTGATTCAAATATTCATTCAACAACTGTTTTTTGAATGCCTATTATGCACCACTCACTTTTCTAGGAACTATGAGATGCCAGTGGAAAAGACAAAAATCCATGCCCTTTTTGAGTTACAACATTCTAGAGAGGGGGAAGATAAATAATAAGGACAATAAATAAGTAAATTTTATCATACTGTGGAAGGTGATATTCTCTGGGGGAGAAAGGAGAATATTGAAAATGATGAGATGGGGGTGGGGGTTAAAGAAGAGCCAGAAGGAATTGCAGTGAGGAAGAGGCAGATGGAAAGGATAGGTGTACGATTTGAAATAGGGTGGTCAAGGTGGGCTTTATTGAAAAGGTGGCATTTGAGCAACACCTTGAAGAAAGAGAATTAGCCACATGGATATCTGAGGAAAGAGTATCTCAGGAAGAGGAATTTGCCAATGGAAGGTATCTAGAAACCTGGCTTCATGTTTTCAAGAAGCATCAGACCAGCATGCCTGGAAAGGAATAAGAGGCCATATAGAAAAAGATGAGATTGGTAGATTAAGGCGGTTGCAGGACAGACCACGTAAGGTGAGTCATTGAAAAGCTGAAAGTATTATGCTGAGTGAAATAAGTCAGTCAGAGAAGGACAGATATCCTATGTTTTCACTCATATGTGCAACTTGAGAAACTTAATGGAGGACCATGGGGAAGGGAAGGGAGAAAAGGTAGTTACAAACAGAGAGGGAGGGAGTCAAACACAAGAGACTCTTAAATACAGAGAACAAACTGAGGATGGATGGAGGGGGTGGGGGGGAGGGGAAAATGGGTGATGGGCATTGAGGAGGGCACTTGTTGGGATGAGCACTGGGTGTTGTATGGAAGCCAATTTGACAATATTATATTCACTAAAACAACAACAACAACAACAACAACAACAACAAAAGAAAAGAGCCTTTGGCTTTTATCCTAAGTGAGATGGGAGGTAACTGCAACGTTTTGAGCAGAGGAGTGGCACAATTAGCCTTACTTTTAAAGAGGATCCTTCTGGCCATTATGTTAAGCATAGAATAGCAGGGATCAAGGAATGCTCTGAGTATAGAATATAAAGAAACAAAGTTAGAAGTAGTGAAATCAGTTGTAATAATACCACGAGAGATGTTGTGGCTTACACCAGAATGGAGGCAGTGACGGTGGTAAGAAGGCATAGGGTTCTGATTTATTTTCAAGGTAGCCAACAGGATTTCCTCACAGTGTGAGAGAGAATGAGAAGAATTGAGGATGGCCCTAAGTTTTTTGGTCTGAGCGTGTGAGAGAATGAATTTAGCATCAGTCAAGATGGAGAAAGCCTATAGGGGTGGAAGAGGTTCCAAGTGGGAAATTAGGGGTTCAGTTTTTGGCATGGTCACTTGGAGATGTCCTTAAGACTTCCCAGTGGAGATGATATAGAGGGAGTTGGAGTCTGGGTGAGAGATCTAGTCTAAGTATAGATTTGAGACAGGCCAATAAATGGACAGGGTTTTAAATCATGAGAATGGAGGGGCGTCTGGGTGGCTCAGGCAGTTCAGCGCCTGACTTTGACCCAGGTCATGATCTCGCAGTTTGTGAGTTCGAGCCCCGCCTCGGGCTCTGTGCTGACAGCTCTGATCCTGGAGCCTGCTTCAGATTCTGTGTCTCCTCTTCTCTCTGCCCCTCCCCTGCTCATGCTCTGTCTCTCTCTGTCTCTCAATAATAAATGTTTATAATTTTTTTTTAAATCATGAGAATGGAGGAATCAGCATGGCAGTACTACGGAGATCTAGTAGAAAAACTGAAACAGAACTGAGCCTGAAACCCAAATAAAAAAGGACATTTTCTCAGGAAATCAAACCCAAAGCCTTGACTGGTGAGTAGAAGCAGAGCAGACAATAGCAAGAAAAATGAACTTCAGCTTTGGGAACTTGAAGAAGGTATGTCTAAGAGGTCTTGTCTCCCACATAATGGCTGTCTTGAGCTCTGAGGAAGATTCTGGGACCGTGTCTGGGTGGGGAAGAAATTAGTAATTAGTGTTATCTCTTACAGTTGTGGAGTACTGAGTGACAGCAGGCAGGGCAGCATCAGATTTTTACCATTCCTTGATGCGAGGAAAGGCCACGTGACTAAGAATAAGCAGCACCTGACGTTTGGAGAGTTCACTGAATGCTTTCAACTTATTGCAAGTCAACTGGCTTGGTTTATAGCAATATCAGTGTAGAACTTGTTGCTGAAATTATCTTACTTATATAAGAATAATTTTACTGCTCTTGATCCATTAGCATATGTTGGACTTAAGTGTGTGAAAGGTGATCCATGAAAAAAAGAATAGAGTAAAAGAAGTTCTGTCCTAAGCAGGATGGTGTACATAATTTGTGGACTCAGGTCCTGAATTGGGAAAGTCAAAACCCCAGGCAGAGTGGAACATGGAAAACAGCAGCCTCTCTGCCAGTGTTGAGGAGACTCACCCAGTTTAGACAGGTGGGCAACGCAAACACTCAACAAAGCTGTCAGTAGAAATGATCGTCCTTTAGGTGGACGGTTGGGAAGAATCACATTTGTGGTCAAAGACAGCATATCCCTGGCTGAGACTGTTTATGTATATAGTGGAGACTGAAGAGATCCCAAGCCCTTCACATGCTTCTGGTTAATCCTGGATCTGAGTGTGTGAGTGCAAGAGACTCAAAAGGGCCCAGAAGAAATTAAAACCCAGGAGGCTTAAAGACAGCCTGGATTTTAAATGTGTTCCCCTACCCACAAACATATCCAACAGCAATGAATGGGAGCTTTACTGGTTCAAGGTGTTAGAGCACAGTAGATGTGCAATCATTAGTTGGCCACCAAGCTGCCCAGACTCAGGAGTAACACCTAGCAAGCCAGGTTTAAAAATGAAGGATATATATTTAAAATCACAACAATTTATCAGAGACACTAGTGACTCGGGACACAAATATAGCCCAGGCAAGTTATTAAACAAAGCAGTAGCAACAACAACCTCCAAGAGAAAAAAAAATACCAGAATCAAAGTAGCTGTACTATATTAACTAGAATGTCCCATTTTTTAAGAAAAAAAAAATTAAGAGACTTGCCAAGAAACAAAGTGTGACCCACACTCAGGTAAAAGAAGCAATGAATAGAAATCATCTCTTCTGAATGGAAGCACTGAATAGAAATCTTCTGTTATCAGCTATTAGCAGACAAAGGAAGGCAACTACTACAAATATGTTCAAAGAACTAAAGGACACTTATTTAAAGAATTAAAGGAAACTAACAATAGATCAACAAATAGAGATTCTTAATCAGGATATAAGATTATTAAAAGTACCAGGTAGAAATTCTTTACCTGAGAAGAATAATAGCTGTAAAAAAGAAAGAAAATTTCACTAAAGGGGCTCATCAGCAGGTTTGAGCATGCAGAAGAAAGAATCCATGAACTATAAATTAGTAGAAATTATCTAATCTGAAGGATAAAGACAAAAATGAACAGAACCTCTGAAAACTAGTGGGATAAGATCGAGCATAGCAATGTCCATGTAATGGGAGTCCCACACGGAGAGAAAAGAAAGGACAGAAACATTATTTGAAAAAATAATAGCCCCAAACTTCCTAAATTTGATTTTTAAAAGGCATTCATCTATATATCCAGAAAGTTCAAAGAAACCGAAGTGGGATAAATATAAATAGATCCACACCTTGACACATTGTAGTCAAACTGTGAAAAGCATAAACCAAGGAGAAAATCTTGGAAAAAGCAGCAAGAAAAAAACAACTCATCATCTATAGGCAAACATCGATCCAATGACCAGCTGGCTTCTCATCTAAAACCATGGAGGCCAGCAGGCAGGAGAAGGACATATTCAGAATGCAGAAAGAAAAGTAACTGTCAAACAAGAATTCGGTATCTACCAATACTATTCCTCAAAAATGAAGGCAAAATAAAGACCTCCCCAGATAAACAAATATTGGGCAAATCTGTTGCTACCAGATCTGTCTTATGAGATATACTGAAGGAAAGAAGTCCTCTGGAAAAGACACCAAAAAGCCACGTAAATCCACAGGAAGAAATGCAGAACATTGCAAATAATAAATATGTAGGTTAGTATAAAAGATTACATTAATAAACCTTTTTTCATCTTTCCCCAACTTCCTTAAAAGACATAAGAATGTATGAAATAATATTAACACTGTAGTGTTACATTTATAATCTGTAGACTGATTATACATGACAGTAATAGCACAAAGGCAAGAGACAATGGTATTGTATTAGAGCAAAGTTCCTAAATTTTCAAATTAATATTCATCTGAGGAAGTCTGTGTTAAGTTAAAATGTGTGTTGAAATCCCTAGGGTGGCCACGAAGAAAATAATTCACAAAAAATATATACAGTAAATCCACAGAAGAATTGCAATGTCACACTAAAATATTTGTTCCATGAAAAGGTGGTGGTCAAAGAGGAACAGATAGTCAAAAAGGACAAGAGACATCTAGGAAATCTAAGGCAGGTCTTTGGTAAAACTTCTCTTTTTGCTGTCATGTGATTTTGGTGAAGAGGGATCTAGAACAAACAGGGCAGCCTACTTAATTTGTGGACCCTGAAATGCAGGGTCCTTGTTCAAAAGGTATTAGGAGTTTCACGATGGTGGCAGCAGACTTTGGAAAAAAAGAAACAAGGGGTCCTTCTGAGTCCAGGGCTCTGTGACTGCAGAAGTTACTTACTCATGAAACTATCCCTCATGACAGGTAAGAAGCTACCGTATCCCAGGTTCCCGCTCTTTCAGTAAGTCTCCTCTGGGAACATAATACCTTCTATTGTAGTCTCTCCCTGTTGTCTTTTCCTTTCCCATACTTGCATCCTGAGTCTCCAGCATTTGGGAAGAACTCAACCCTTCGCAATTAAAAGTCCACAAGATGGGATCCAAGCTCTTGTATCCACGTGAGCAGCTCTGACTACACTTTGCTACAGATTTTTTTTTGTTTTTGCATTAAAACCTGTAATTCCCTGATTTGTGCTAACTCTGTGGTTTTCAAGGGCAGTTGGCATTTTCAACAAAGGCAGCAAGTCAGTCTCAAAGAAGAACATCATTCTAAGTAGCTGATATTCATTAACTCACCTGACAATGTGTAGTAAATAGGAAAGCCATGAAGGGTCTGTGTGGGATCATGCTGACGCTAGCTGATGGACTTGTTAGGGTAGCCGTTACCTCGTGGTTCAGCTGTGCAATGATCTCATCGTGTCTTCATAATTAGTCTTTATGACTACCGCACACATAATTGACTGGGATGCAGTTCACTAACGTCGGACACACGGGAGAGCACTCTGTGAGATCATGGCCCTAAATCAGGCCAGCCAGCTCTACTCAGGCTCTGACAGGTAAATTTTGCCTGCTTACACTTTATGATAAGCAATGGTCCCCTTTGGTCCTTCAGACCCTTGTCATACTTGCTGTTCTGAAAAAATAATAATAATAAGTGAATGTGATGATGAACATGGAACCAAGTTGTCACCCATGAATATTATGAATCTTTTGGTTTCAAGTCAGAGACAATCTAGGTCAAAACTGGCTTAATTCAAAAAGGGAACTTAGACTCTCGAGTAGCTGAAAAATAAAGAAATAGTCCAATCTTTGAAACAAGGCTTAAGTGGCTCCGTTGTATCATCAAAAACATTTTATCTTCCTTTTTCTCCTTGGTCGTCTTGGTATCTTGTTTAACCCTAAGGTTGGGTTTCTTCAGAGTTCCAGAATGACTTCTCACACCTTGATCTTTCTTATTCTGTGTAAATGTCCAGCAAGGAGAGAGAGAATCACTTTCCTTAAAGTTCGCTGAGCTAGAAAGCATTCTCCCCAGAAGCCCCCAGCAGACATTTCCTCCTTTATCATTCACCTGAACCACATCTTCTGACTTAAGTTAATTACAGTGAAAAGGCCAATGGGATGTGCTGCTTGGCTTAAAGCAATCAGGGTTCTCCTCTAGAGCTGAGTGGGCTGCAAGTTAGAAGTAGTTACCAGATGGAGAGAGAACACTGTGTGCTCAAAGGGTGAAGGCATCAAAAGGCCACTATTCCCACCAATGGTAAACATTGACTATTGTGAAGTCAGTGACCAGCAGGCCCTGAACTCCCCTCCATGTGACCCTAGAGCCAGGATGTTGAAGAGAGCAGGGAGGAGGTGCCGGGAACACTGGGCCACCTCCTACCATCTAGTTTGTAGTCCAACATGTGAGTGGCACCAATACAAATGAAAAGCCATCGATTGCGTCCAGTTGTGAATGATCATCCTGGCAGTCACTGAAGTAGGAGGTAGAGTCCCAGAAAGGTGTTTATCTTCTGATGTAAAAAAGGTAAGGGAAGCTCTTCTTGACATTTTTGGATAGCCAGTAGAAATTATAACCCTGAGCCCCATGCACACCTGGGAAAAATGCACAAGAAAGCAGAATCCATAAGGATTGAACCTCAACTACCAAGGGGACGAAGGAGTGAATTGATGTTAAGGTATTCACTGATTCCACTGACATTTATCAACACCTGCTGTGTACTTGACCTAGATGCTGCATGGGCTATATAAAGTGTAGCATGGTGTTTCAGAACACAGGCCTCGGAGTCTCTCTGACCTAGACATGAATCCCATGTCTTTCCCTCAGTTTTTGTGGGCCTCAACTGCCTAACATCTAAAGGGAGGATGTGCCTACCTCAGGGGTCTGTTGCGAATATCACGTGACACAAAATAAATTTAAGAAAATGAAACACTTGCCCCCAGTGACTGGCACATTTATAGTCCCAAGAAATGGTAGTTATCTCAATCACAACTAGTCGTAGTGGTAGTTATTGTTGTCATAGGGTATAAGACATGGCTTCTTCAGATGCCTGTCAAGGAGAGGAGCCATG
The DNA here is from genome assembly GCF_022079265.1 of Lynx rufus. NCBI lineage: Eukaryota > Metazoa > Chordata > Mammalia > Carnivora > Felidae > Lynx > Lynx rufus. The sequence goes on along the minus strand of NW_025814823.1, from coordinate 122,330,275 downwards.
AAACGTGTCCAGATACTGAATGTTGGAAGAGAAATAGAGATGAAATGACAGAAGTTTGCAGGAAGATGAAACTTTTCTGTGAGGGGAGCCGAAGAGCCTCCCTGATGGGCATTTTACATGCAGAAACTCCTGGGCTTGTGTTTAACTTTAGGAGACATCTTTTGGGTCTTTTCAAGAAACCAACTCTTTTTTTTTTAAATTTTTTTTTTGATGTTTTTATTTATTTTTGAGACAGAGACAGAGCATGAGCAGGGGAGGGGCAGAGAGAGAGGGACACACAGAATCCGAAGCAGGCTTCAGGCTCTGAGTTTTTGGCACAGAGCCCGACGCAGGGCTCAACCCCCCGAGCTGTGAGATCATGACCTGAGCCGAAGTCGGACACCCAACCGACTGAGCCACCCAGGCACCCCAGAAACCAACTCTTAAGTGTCAGTACAAAGGCTGTAAGAGCAAGCTACATGAGTAACATTGACACTTGCTTACGAGTACATTCTCTCCAGAGAGGGCGACTTGCCGGATGTCTCCATTGCTCTGTCTTGCCTTGCGTGTGAGATGGTATTGTTGTGGCCTGTCCATGGGGTAAAAGGGAGTAGCTGCCTTATTCATGGCTCAGAATAGGGCTATTAGATTATACTCCCATAGGCTGCTGGTAATCTGTTTAACGGAGCTCAGTCGTTTGTCTTGTTTGCTGACTACTTAGCAGATGGATTTGCGATTTTCGTAATTACTGTATGAACGTTAATAAGACACGATATCTTTTATTAATTGCTATATCATGTGGTTTGTTTTCCAAAATAGCAAAAACTAGAATTTGCAAAATTAGCATTTGGAGGTTATTCGTTCTGGTTTACCCCTCTCTTGAATTTTTTACTCAAGAACAAAGACCAGAACCACTGGCTAATGTGGTCTGCTTAGCCAGAAACGGTTTCATTTAGAGAACTGCTCCTTTACACATTTTCCATTTTAATTTTCGCTGAAGAGGTTTTGGTGTTTAAAGGATAAAATACTTTCAGAGAATCTATGTCATGCTGTAAGAATAATTTTCTAATAGAACTGAATGAGATTTGGACCTGATTTTCAGAGGTATGTGGGCACTGCTGATATATTCATTCCAACACACACACACACACACACACACACACACACACACCAGAGCATAATAGGATACAATGGTATGCCAGAGGCTGCGAGCAGATTGGTAGAAGTTTCATCCTGCTCTGTGTTTCTCTCCCCTCCATACACAAATGTAATGCAAGCCATCCTGAAAAGCCATTTCCTAGTAGGGACTGGAAGTCCTGTAGTTATGTAGCAAAAAACAGCATCTCTTCTGGGGTAACTCAGTCGGAAAGTACTTCTGAACAAAGCAATCAGGTGGCATGTTGTTACTGCCCTCCCTGAAGAACTCATTTAATGACTCCTAGGAGGGTACAGTTTCCTTTAAAGATCCACTGCCTACGGTGCTTTGAACTGCCTGAACATCTCATTGTTGACAGCTTCAACAAGCATTTCTTGAGCACACACTGTGTGCCTCACACTGTATTAAGCTTGGCAAAGGCTTTCTAGTGCACAGTGAAGACAGCCTGTGCCACAAGGGGTTTATAGCCCACATCCCTGGTTATTACGGGGGTAGACATGATGCCGACTTGCTTCTGCACTAAACTTAAACTAGCGGATAGACTCAAAGGAATAGTCTGCTTCTCTCTGTCTAACAACCTTTTCAGGGACTCAAATATATTCTAATAATTACTATAACTTTCATTTTTTAAGTGCTGATTATGCACCATATGTTAAGTGCTTTACGTGTATTTTCTCACTGGCTCTTCACACAGACACACACACACACACACACACACACACACACACGCCATTGGTGATTATATCTATAAACCCATTTTATAGATGAACAAATTCTTGATTAACATATAAAAATCACACAGCTGTTAAGTGGAAGAACTGTGTCAGGGGTTGCCATTATATACAAAGTGGACTAACTTAATTTTGAATATTAATATTTAATTCAATAGCCATTTTTGTCTTATTACAAGCCACAAAATTGGGACTACTGAACTGTTTTCAGCTTTAGAGCTGCTATTCTGGCATAATCTATAAATTAAACACAAGGCTTTTCACCTGAGCATGTAGCAGGTTCTGGAGATACTGGTTAGCTGTCCATGGGGACCTCTTTACAAGCTGCGTCCCGTTGGGACAGGTGAATCTCTCAGTGTTGCCTCATTGAAAAGATGTATGACAGTAATTGGTTACTGCCTCGTGGAAGTGGGCATCAGTACGGGAGAATGTGCAGATTACTGCATCATGTCTCAACTGGGTGGTCTGTCACTCTGGCTCTTTGTTGCCTGGGCAACCTCTCCCAGAATGTGAGAAACTCACTTTCCCTTTTTTCGTGTAGATCTGTGGGAAGAACTAAAAGTTGTAGCTATGGGTTGCCTGTTATCCGCTACCACCTATAGTGGAGAGACAGAAGCCATATTTGGGGAAAGCACTCTATTGTGCCCAAGGTGCAGAAAAACTCAGAATCACCCAGCATCTCTCAGGTAGCTTTGAAATCAGATGAGCAGAAGACCACCTTCAAGAATCCCAGCAGCTTTCTGTACTCAATTTTTCTGTAAGATAAATACTCCATAGTAATTCTCTTTATTTTTCCTGTTAGGGTTGGAGGATATTTTGAGAAGGCAGTGCTGTGGAGTGATTGTAAACTTGGGTTTGGGCATCAGTCTTGGGTTCAAAGCTTAGCCTCACCATTGGCTCAGTGTATATCTTTGGGCAAGTTATTTAGCCCCTCTTAATCTGTTTCCTCATCTTTGAAATGGAAATACTCAAATATATATTTTGTATATAATTGATTTCCATTCATTTATTCAGGTCTACTCATATGACAGGCAATTAGTTCAATGCTTAGGGAAACAACTTTAATAAGAAGGCATGTAGCCTGCCAGCCTTCACAAAGGTTAAATCTACTAGAAAGGTACATATCTAACTAGTCACTACAGGTATTGAGTTACAAAAGAGGAAATAGAATGAATCATGGAAGCAACAACAGAGAACCCGACCTAGGTGGAACTGGAGACAAGTCTCCCACGAAAAAAAATCTTAAAATTTTGAGGGAAAGTTCAAATTAACCAGGTGAAGAGTAGAAGAAATGTGTTCTCAAGGGAATGTATTTAAAAGCCTGTAGGGAAGAGAGAGCACAAAACATAAGAAGAACCAAAAGCATTCGAGTACAGATAAAACCAAAACATTCAAGGGAGGTGCAGAGTGCACAAGGTGAGGTTGAGACATGCAAAGGTTGATGGCGTCTTAGAGGGTCTCATAAACTCTGTCATTTGGGCTTTATCCTAAAGGCAATGGGGAGTCCTTGAAGCATCTCTGTGGGAGTGACATGGGAAAGAGTTGTAAGGATTGAATAAAATAATGTGTACAAAGGCTTAGCATAGTGTTAGTACCCCATCGCCACTCAGTAAATGGTATGTGCTGTTGTTATCATCTGTGAGTTCTTCATTACTTTTGGCATTACCAACTTTAGTTAAAAGGCCAAAGTCTCTCTGTGCTCTATGGGAAGAGACTTAGGTTAGTTTGTTATGGAGCAAACACGTTAATTCTGAAAGGTTTGTAGAACCATTCTCAACACCATGGAGAAAGAGGTGGGAAGCCCAAAGGCAAATTTCACTTCATGTATATTCTTCCTCCTCTTTCTCCACGCCTCTGCCTACCACCTCCTCAGTGAATTCACATGCAGTGAAGTCATCCTACTTTCTGGCAGCTCTGTCAATTTCATAATGGTTTCTTTGCCGGGACCTAAATACAAAAATGCAGGTGGGCCAGATTATATGTTTTTGAGAAAAGGCAGTGGGGTGGGGAAGCTCACAGTTTGAGAGCCCCTATGAAAAGCACAGGTAGGTTGCAAAGCGACACGGGTCCATACGTGCTTAAGATGATTAACTTTTGTTTTGGCTGAGGGAGATGTCAGATTGCCTGGCTCTTTACTATTAAATAAATACTTTACGTCCTCGGGTAGCAAATATAATGTCAGGGTTCAGTAAAAGCTGAGGGAAGAAGAACTTAACGTTCCTCCATTCATTAGACTGTTCACGTTCCTTGTCCTCTGGTGTGGCTACATTTAGGGTATACAGTAAGATTGGGCTGAAGGACTAAATGGTCAAAGTTGGCAGTCGCTGTGGTGTTAGAATATGGACCGGCATCCAGGAGACAGATCATTTATTTGTAGCTCTTTTTGTTCATAAGAGAATGTGAAGAGATCAAATCACTTAGGTTCAGAAAATAACTCTGCCATTAACAGCATGTCCTTGGGAATAACTTTGAGCCTGTCTATAAGTAAGGATTCTTATCTATAAATTGTATTTCTTAATTGCACACAGAATAATTGATGGACACCAGTGAGCGGTGATACTTGTTTTCTTGGCTCTGAGAAATGTCATACAAGGAATGACCCCACCTGAGGCACCTACAGGCACTTGGTGAGAAAAACACCAACACAGGTAATGACAGCCAGGAGAGCATACGCCTCAAAGAATAGCACCAGAATAAACAACACGGTTACTCTGAAAAATGAAGAAAGCCAATATAGTTTAGCTCTGGGACACAGGCTTGTCATTAGACAAATCTGGCTTAGAATCCTGGCTCTATCACCTATTAGCTGTGTGCATTGATTCATTTAATCCATATATCTTAGATGCCAGTCATATGCCCCATCTTATGTTTGGTTATGGGGTTACAACAGCAACCAGGACATAGAAGGATGCAGAGGAATAACTTTTTTTCTCTGTCACTCTCTACTGAGTACGCACACTTATAATCATTTGATTAACTATGTATATGATGAGATCATACTATATCCTCAGAGAGATAGAATGTTCTCTGAGTGATGAAAAAAAAGTAACATCTGGTTAGAATTTCCTTTTTTATTCTTCTGGGTTGGAAAGAATTTAAATAACTAAAATACCATTTTAAAATTTTAACACTTTGCCTCTTTTTGTTGTGGATTACGTGGTGTTTATAACAAATATTTGAATACTAACTATGGGACAGATGCTGTATAAACCACTTCAAAGTGAATAAAATTATTGATTTCCTTTAGAGATGTTATACTAATGCACTGTCTTCAAGGAGCTTTCAGTGGAAGTCGTAGCTGGCCCCAAAGTGAAAGTCATGTGTTTTACAAGACCAGTTTCTATAAATGACTCTCTATCATCCCTGGAAAGACAAGAAGCTTTTAGGGTAATAAGGTCTAAGTTTTCTTAAGATGGTTGGCTTTCAAAAAAGGGATGAGGAAAGAAAGAGGCAGTGGAAGTGTGGAGATGGACGTTTCCTTTGTTTTTGTTAATGATTTTTAAACATCAGCAAAGAGGAAGCAAGCACAAGAATTGGGGTAGAGGGGACAGAGTTAATAGAAGTTAATTTTTGGTACAGTGGCTCAGAATATATAATAATATATGAACCAAACAAAATCATATCCTGTCAGGGAACAAAGGGCAGTTAATCCATTGTTAGAGCAGATTCCTTCTCTAAGTCAGCACCTGGATGCAACAGCTAAACTCAGTTAAAGGTACAGCAGCTTGATGATATAGCCTTAATGTCTAGGGTGCTGACATTTCACAGAGAGGAAACTTATGAAGAAGTCCTAACAGTGGAGGCAGTATGTGCTGGGGGGGGGGAGGGGGAGAGGGAGGTGCGTAGGGAGGATAAATTCTTTTGATTGATGGGATGGGAGAGGGAAAAGGTACATGAATGAGAGAGAGCTAGATTTGCAAAGGGCTGTGGGAAGAATGTTTTCAGTTGAATGCCAGGATAAGCAATTTGGAATTTATTCTGAGCCCAAGGGAAGATATTGGAGGATTTTAAGCCGAAGAATGGCATGATCTAATTCATAACTGTTAAAAATGTTATTCTCTAGCTACTTGTGCAGTATAGATTTCAAGGGACAAAAGTGGAAGCAGGAGGCCCAATGAGAAGGGGATGGTGATGGTGCCTTAGACATAAAGGGGTAGCGGTGAAGATAGACAAGGGCATATTTGAGGGCTATTTGAGAAAGTACATTTGCTGGATTTGCTGATAAAATAGATTTGGAGGAAAAGCAAAATGGAAAGAGAAAAATAATACCTTGGCTTTTAGCTCCAGAATGCATGCATTTTGACTGGGACATCTGAATGAGAATGGCTTTTGTGGAAGCAAATGTCAATTCTGATGCAGAGAGTGGTGGGCTAGCCAGGGAGATACTTTTGAGCTAAAGGGTGACTTGAAGACCCTTTACCCCAAATTGTACCACACAAGATGGGCCAAGTCCTCATAGGGCTTTTTGGATCTCCCATTTCACTACCAAATCTGCTTCCTGCATCATCATGTAGCCAAAGAAGATGACTTTGTTGTAAAACCCCTTCCTATGATATTTATTCACCAGCGTATGACTTTTATTCTTTCCCAGTGTCCTCATCCACTGATGTTTCATACTTCACTCAGGGCCAACCTGGTCAACAATATATTTTTGCAACAGCAACAGCTTCATTACTTCTTGTGGATATCTAATTAGTTACCACATTTGGAGGACTTTGTTAAGCGGTTTGTGCCATGAGATCAAATTTGGAGATAGTTGTGAACACACCCTGAAAATGGAAGTCACCAGAGATAAGAAATGTGCCCATGAAAACATACAGACCATTAGCTTTTGAGTGTGACCTTTGTATAAGTTGTAACAAGGCACCAGGATGCAGTCCAGTGGTATAGTTGTGTGAACAGCCACCAACCTAACCATTGCTTCCCAATGGCCCCCATGGATGGTCTATGAACTCAAGTTACACAACCTTGACATATGAAAACCGTGTGACTTTTTTTTGCATTTCTAGCTTTCTTGCTCATGACAGAAGGCCCTCTTTAGGGGAAAGAGAAACTATACTTCAACAAATCTTTAAAAGTATTGTAACATCCAAAATGTCAATATTGATTTGAAATGATTGCATCATTTTCTGGAATAATGATTTGTGTGAGGAATGTCATGAATTATAATTAATTTACATATGCATTAAAGTCCACTTTCAAAGAAACCCTCTTTTCTCTTTCAAACATTAGAAATTAAATATTTATACTTGTTGTGATTTCATATATACATAGCTAATATTGTCTCTCAAAGCCACCTGCTCTCCACCATATGTCATTTTCTCTGCAGATTCTTTGTAACCCATAGATTTGGAATTGGGTTAGCCCCAGCTGAAAATCCTACCAAAGACCACATAAGTGGCAAGTGCAGGGCATTAACTAACTCCATTTCAGTAGAACACAGGAGGTAAATTGGGATTAAATAGTCCCATTGCTTTTAAGGATATCTGCTTATAGTTTAAATTCATTAAGGAATTGAGAGTTTAGCTTTTAGTCCTTAAATTACTGAGTGGTAACCAAAATATATTTATTGTATTTATTTGAGATTATGGTCAAGTTCCTTAAATTCTCCATGTCTCAATTCAGTTTCATCTTTTAAAAATAGAGATAATCATATAAGTCAAGAACCATGTCTTATAGGGTCCTTATGGGTAATGGTAATCGGGAGATTGGGGGGCTGAGGGAGTTGTTTCAATGTGACAGATTTAGAAAAATCATTGAAAATCAGGAAATAAAAAAGGAGTCCTAGTATGCAAAGAGAATTTTTGTCTTCCTGGAAATCCATATTGGCCTCTAATTCTCTCTCTTCTTACTAAGCAGAGAATGCACTTGAGTATTTCTGCCTTGGGTAGGACTAGTTTGAAAGTTTGGTCTAAAATGACCAGTCACAGTAGTAATGGGAGATAATAGTAAGCCTCAGGGATCCTCCCTGCCTTTCTCGAACACAGGGCCTATTCCTCCAGGCCAGTTACATTGAAGAACACCTTTTCCAAAACTCTACTTCTTTCTCTCTGCATTCTCCCATCAGCCTAAGTGATGATAACAAGAACAAGTATTTGTTTAGCCTGGTTTTTGTGTTAAGTACTTGTCTGTATTTGTGCTTCTCAGCTCATAGCAAATGACTCTTCCAGCGAAATATAAACTCAAGCTTACCTCCAAAACAGGCTACCCTCATGAATAGACAGTCTCTACACAACAACTACACTTCAAGAATGGCTGAAATGAAGCATTAGGTAGGGATTTGCCTACTGGACTGAACACATGATATTTTCAACAACATTTCCTGCATGTTAAGTGAAAGTTCCTTAGGCACAGATAGGATTTTAACATAACAGTATGCAGTCTCCCAAAGAGCATGGGACTCATCTTTTTTCCTATGATATTTCCATGCCAAGGTAATACCTAGCACATATCAGTGACTTACTAAGTGTTTGTTATGAGTGAGAATGAATAAGTGAATAAATGAATGAACAAGTGAATATTGAAAGAACAGAAAAGATTATGGACTAGGTCCCCTTTTTGCAAATATGCAGAATGCCTCAGCATCCTTCCTCTCTTCTTGCTCTCAGTCAGTGAGAATATTGGTTTTCTACCCTCTACTCTTCATTTTATAGCTCCTACTCATTCTTCAGGTGTTAGAGCTCAGAGTCACCTCATGCAGGAAGTGATCACTGGTTCCTCAAATGAGAAGACCATTCTCCTTAGGGTATCTTATCCCTCTCCTAGGGAACTGAAGTTATGTATACTTAAATTGGAGCTTTGTGCAATGATTTGCCTCCCACCACACTATGCTGATAACAGCCTAAGTGCAAAGAGTGTGCCTGTATTCACTGTGTAAACCCAGCCAAATTTAGTGTGCTACCTGTTCTAGATGCTCAACAAACAGTGGTGAGCTAATAAACATGCAAAGAAGATGACTGTTTATGGAAGAAAATAGGAACTAAGTGTGGCCATATAGAAAGAGGAATCATTTGGGCTCACTACTTGGAAAATAAGCAATAAGAACTTGTGATTTTGTAACTTACCATAAGAAATAGGTATATTTGGTCTTTATCCCTACTGTTGTCACTGAGTTCCCAAAACCCTGGGGATTTCCTAAACAGTGAGAGCCATAAGTGTCTTTTGTTATATAATGAGGTGACTTTTAGAAATCACTAGAGGATGGGAGCTGGTTGCCATCGAAGCCAAGCATGTGACCAGTGGTTGGAACTTTTAGTCCCAGCTCAACCTCCAGGGAGGGGGAGAGGGACTGAAGGTTTATTTCAATTGCCAGCAGTTTATTTCAATTGCCAGGTTTATTTCAATTGATATTTAATCAATGATGCCTATGTAATTAAGCTTCCATAAAAAATCCAAAAGACAGGGTTTGGGGAGCTTCCTGGTTAGTGAATACATGGAGATTTGCGGAAAGCATTACCCTCAGAGAGTTCATGGGGGCTCTGCACCCTTTTCCCATACCTTCTTTCATCTGGCTGTTCCTAAATTATATCCCTTCATAATAAACTGGTAATCTACTAAGGAAAATGTTTCTTGGAGTTCTTTGAGCTGCTATAGCAAATTAATCAAATGTAAGGAGGGAACCTCAAATGTATATGGTAGATAGTGTCAGAATTGAGTTGAATTTAACATAACCAGCTGGTGTCCAAGCATTGGTTTGTATGGAGAAACCAGTCCCCTACATCAGAATTGGTCCCAGAACCTTTTAGAACTATTAATACAAAAGGCTGAGGATAGCCTTATCAAAGATGGAGCAGGGACAATATTATTTTTATACCAATCACTAAACAATTATTTATGGTACACCCATTGATTCCAAGTTACTGTGCTGAGGGCAAATTGCCAATCAAAGCAGAAAGAATTCCTGCCCTCTTGGAATTTAACATCTAGTGGGAGAGAGAGATGGTAATCAGATAAACAGATAAATAGATACATAAGGACCAACTGTGATTTATTTTTAAAACCAAGAAAATGTCTGACAGATCCGCATGAAGTCCTAAGGAAATGATGGAGTGTAATATTAAGTATGAAGGGGTTAACTGTGTGGAAAAGGATGCTAAAGCATTTTAGACTAGGAACAGCCTAAACAAAGGACCTGTAGCAGACAGAGGGAGATATGACATGGTGCATTCACGAACCCAAAAGACCAGTGTGATTGGTGTGCAGGGATTGCAGATAGAGTATTAGAAGATATGCCTGGATGGATATGCAGGGACCTGACCATTCTGGGTTTTAGGGACATGTTAATGATTTTCTACTTTATTCTAAAAAGAGCCTAAGAAACCACTGAAAGGCTAGGTATAGCACAATCAAATCACATAATACGACATAACTGTTTTAGACTGTTTAAGCTGCCATAATAAAATACCATAGACTGTGTGGCTTAAACAATAGAAATTTATTTCTCACAGTTCTGGAGACTAAAAGTCCTCAAGGTAAGGGTGCTGTAATGATCACGTTTTGGTGAGAGCCCTCTTCCTGGCTTGCATACAGCTACCTTCTTGCTATGTCCTCAAATGGTAGAAAATAGAGCAAGCTCTCCTCGTCTTTTTTTTCCCATGACTTATTTTTATCTCATGAATATGAAATATAATGAACATATTTATTATATTTCATGAATATGAACCTTGTGGACATGTCTTGTCTCTTGTATCAAAGAGTACGAGACATTGTACAGTCTTGTATCTTGACTCTTGTATCAAAGAGCACAAGACATTTACAGACAGAAGCTAAAAATCAATAGAGATATGTTTGTTGAAACATTCATTTGGCTAATAATTTTTAAATTCTATCAGAGTCTGGATTATGGGGCTATTATAGAATTGTCTACTTCTGTATAATAAACTCATTGTAGACTATGAAATTGTCATACTTTAGATTTTCAAGTTTCCATAGATCTCCATCCTCATTGTTCTTTTTTATTTATTTATTTAAGTCCAAGTTAGTTAACATATAGTGTAATAATGATTTCAGGAATAAAATTTAGTGATTCATCACTTACATATGACACCCAGCACTCATCCCAACAAGTGCCCTCCTTAATGCCCATCACCCATTTAGCCCGTGCCTCTGCCCACCACCCCACCAGAACCTTCAGTTTGTTCTCTGTATTTAAGAGTCTCTCGTGGTTTGTCTCCCTGTCCATTTTTATCTTATTTTTGCTCCCCTTCCCTTATGTTCATCTGTTTTGTTTCTTAAATTCCACATATGAGTGAACACATATGATATTTGTCTTTCTCTGACTAATTTCGCTTAGCATAATACCCCCTAGTTCTGTCCACATAGTTGCAAATGGCAAGATTTCATTCTTTTTGATTGCTGAATAATATTCCATTGTGTATATGTATACCACATCTTCTTTATCCATTTATCAGCCAGTGGACATTTGGACTCTTTCTATTCTTTGGCTGTTGTGCTGCTATAAACACTGGGGTGCATATGCCCCTTTGAATCAACAATTGTAATTGTTGGGTCATAGGGTAGTTCTGTTTTTAATTTTTTGAGGAATCTCCATCCTGTTTTCCTGAGTGGCTACACCAGTTTGCATTCCCACCAGCAGTCCAAAAGGGTCCCTCTTTCTCCGCATAAGTTCTCATCTTATGATACTAAAAGCATCATGAGGACCCCATTCTCATGACCTCATCTAATCCTGATCAGCTCTCCAAAGTCTCACCTCCAAATACCATTGCACTGGGAATTTGGGCTTCAACATATGAATGGGGGCAGGGGACAATTCAGTCCATCACAATAACATACTATTCATAGTAACATCATTGAACATTTCTAGACACTTACTATGTGCCAGACAACTTGTTAAGGACTTGGTGTGAATTATTTCATTTCATCCCCACTACACCACCATGAGGAAGGTTGCTAGTGTCAGCACATTTTGTCAGATATAAAACAAGGGATGCTCTGAGATCAGAGCCAGGAGTGGAAGGAAGAAAGCTGCGAGCCTATGGCACAGAAGTTAAGGAAGGAGGTACTCACTCACAGGTAGTGCCACAGCCCTGAGAGTGAACACCATACGTTTTGTGTGCTAGGCACCTCACTTGTCTCAAATCTGGGTTAAGTAAACCATCCCACGTTACTTAGAAGTTCATGAATAATCAAAGCAGGTTTCCAACTAAGGGATGAAGAGCTCTTTAAAATGTTTTCTTTTTCTAAAATTTTCTGGATTTCCAAATGAACACGCTGCTGCCTGCCTCATTGTTGGCCTCCCATAAAAATGAAATTCTTTGCAATGAAAGATTAAATTTCACATTAGGCTTCAAAGTGTAACCAGCTAGACTCAGCTGAAATGAATTCAGAGAATGAAAACTGATAAAATATAGTATTCACTGCATGGAATGGACTATCTCAATATTATTCAGGAGATGAAAAAGAATGAGTCAAATATTTAAAAAGTAAACAGGTTTTCTTGTTAATTCTAAGCCAACAAAATGAAAATTAAATCTTCTAGCTGCAATTAGATAAATGGATGTCAATCAGATATGAAACTGCTAAAGAAATTAGCCATAGGGAAGTCCTTAATCTGTTTGGGCTTTTTTTGTGGGGTGGTATAAATGCAATCTGTTATCAGCACAGGTATGATTGAATTATTAATAATATTGTGCAAGGCCACCTAGAAACCAGAGCTTGGGGACTCTTAAATCTATTCTAATTGAAACAGAGAATCAGCAGACTGGAAAAGACCCTGACTCTTCTCGAGATATGTCACAGTATGTGACACAGAGGACACGTGGGGTTTGCCACACAGTGGCAGCTGCAAGCTGACCTTTTGGCAAATTTAATCTGCAAATGGGTTCCTGTTTAAGATAGTTAATGCCTTCTGTTATTAAGGAGGAGTCCTTCCATATTTTGGAAAGGCTAGTTAAAAATATATCATATGAGGGTATTATGCAGATTGTCTAACTAACAGGAAGATTATGGATGCAAATAAATCAGGTTTTTAAATAAAAGGTTTTACTGACCTCTTAAGAGGATAGTAATACATGTGTAATTGTGAGGAAAATGCTCCCAGACCATCAGGATAAGAAAAGGGTCACATTGTCATTCCTGGAAGTATATTGAGGTTAAAATAAAAATCCAGGAACATCCAAGGAGCTAATGAACTGAATTCAAGAGCTGCTTGAGTTAATACTAAGTTACTCCCTCTTCCTCAGGTTTTAATGGGAGTGGGATATCATACTCTAGGAGGATGGATGAGGTCCTCTTGGGACCCCAAGTAAGTCACTTAATCTCTCAGTGTAAATTTCAATTGCGGGAATAGTTGGTGGTTAGAAACAGCTGGGGTCACTGACCCTGATTCTTTCTGTGACCTCCCTCTGCCCTCTGTCACCCCCAAGGGAACTCCTGTCCCACTATTACTTCTCCATGGACCATCTGCCTTTCCTTGGGTGACTGTCTCCAGGAGCTGTACTGAAGGATCATAAAGCAGACCTAGGAGGTCACAAGCATGACTTTTATGTTGAGGGGAGCAGGGAATTAAATCCTAAATCTGGTATCTACTAGTATTTGCCCTTCGGCAAATTCTTCCATACTCAGGTTATCAGCTTCTTCAACTACAATGTGGAGACAGTAATGTGAACCTTGAAGAGCAGAGATCTCTAAACTTGCTCACTTCCCAGAGCTCTTATTGTCTCAGGCATTGCTTCCTAGGCAAAAGAGGTATCTAATAGTTTCTTTATTAAGTAGTTCCAAATAACTTAATACAAATTGTCATCCAAATAATTTAGTAGAATTTTGGAAAAATATATATTGAGAAAAAAATTTAATTTTTCAGTAATAACAGGTACCCGTTGAGCACTTAATAATTTCTTGAAACTTGGAACCAGATTTTCTCCTCCATATTAATTTTTGAACCATAATTAGTTCAAAATAGCAATCACTGAAAACTAAGCTTTGCCAAAATATGACTTGTAACACAATCTAATGTTGAAACTGTGATCTACTTCACGCTAACAGTTTGCATGGCATCTGGCAGGTGTGTTTCCTTCAAATATTTAAAATCTGTCACAGCACCCCTGTGAGTTTGCTGTGGTGCCCAAGGTACCTTATGTCACTTTGGGTACCATGGCTTTAGGAATCATATCATTTGATTTTAAAAGACAAAATGTGGGAATGTATAAAAAGTATTTGACTTCAGGGCATATTCATGGCTTAAAATATATAGTCACAATAGCCCACCAACTCACTGGTGCAAAAATGCAGCTTTATTGGTTTTAACTTCTACTTTTGCTGACATTAGAAGATGTACTCACCACTTCATGGTAATCCAATGACTTTCATATTTAAATGTATAATTAAAGATCTAAATATTCAATTTCACACACACGCAACCATCCTGTACCTTCTCCTTTTCCTATCAGAATGGCATCCCTGTTCTGTCCTCATGGGCATCAGCTAAGGCACATTTTACTTTTTCTGGTATTCCATATGGACCTCTATCCCTGTGGTGCTGCCTTCCAGCTGTAACTCATCTTGTCCTCACCCCAGATGGTACTTATCTTATCCCCATAAGGCATAAAGACGTCAAGTCCTTCCCCGGTGTTACTCATTGCATCCTCTACTCCAGGGGTAAACTCATTTTGTACACCCCACCCCACAAGGGTAATTCATTTCTACCCTCTCCAGAGGTAATTCATCTTGACCAGTCTTCCTGATGGTGTTGTTTGATGTATATTGTCTTTTTATTTTAATCTGTTGAATGGGGTATAATTGACATATTATAACATTTGCTAGTTAAATGTACAGTTCAATAAGTTTCAACAAGGGCATACAGTCTTATAACCATTACCACCATTGTTATATAAAATACTGCTATCCAATGGAAATGTAATATAACCCACATAATTTAATTTAAAATTTTCCAGTGGCCACATTAAAAAAAATAGAAGAAATGGGTGAATTAATTTTTTAATAATATGTTTTATCTAACTTAATATATCCAAATATAATTATTTTGACATGTAATCAATATAAAAACATATCAACAAGGTGTTTTACATCTTTTTTCACATTAATTCTTTGAAATTTATTGTGTATTTTACCCTTACAGGATATCACAATTCAGACACAAAATTTTCATCAAAAACATGTGATTTGTATTTAGATTTTATATAATTCACAGTTGAAGAAATAGATGAAATGGCCTAATTTGCTCCAAACATACTTAAAAGTTTTCCATTGTAATTTTTTTAATGTTTATTTATTTTTGAGAGCGAGAGACAGAGTGTGAGCAGGGGAGGGTCAGAGAGAGAGGGAGACACAGAATCTGAAGCAGGCTCCAGGCTCTGAGCTGTCAGCACAGAGCCCGACATGGGGCTCAAACTCACGAACCGTGAAATCATGACCTGAGCTGAAGTTGGGTGCTTAACCGACTGAGCTATCCAGGTGCCCCTCCATTGTAATTTTTAATTGTATTTATATCTAAGTTTTATATAATGAAAAATCCAATCCTTCGGTCCTAAGAACCATATTTCAAGTGCTCAATAGTCCTCTGTGGCTAGGGACTACCATATTGGATGGCACAGAAGATATTTCCATTACCTCAAAAAGTTCTGCTTTTTTGAATCAACTCCCTCTTCCCACAGTCTGGCACTAGGAACTGATGATCTGTCATTTGTCACTATGGTTTTGTCTTTATAGAATATCATATTAATGGAATCATGCAGCATGTAGCCTTTTGTTTCTGGATTCTTTCACTTACCACAAGATTTTGAGATGTATCTGGATTACATTGATCAGTGGTTAGTTCCTTTTAGTTCTTGAATAGTAAGGTATTACATTGTGTGGAAGCACTACGATGTTCACCAGTTGGTAGACATTTGGATTGTTCCAATTTTTGGCTATTATGAATAAAAGCTGTTATGAACATTCAAATACAAATATTTGTGTGGACATATGTTTTTATTTCCCCTGAATAAATGTCTATGAATGGACTGAATGGTGTGTGTTTATAGGAAACTACCAAATATTTTCCAGAGTGCAATTTTGCACTCCCACCATGACCGTGTGAGATTGCCGGTTTCTGCATATCCTCACCAACACTTGATACAGTTAGTCTTAGCAATTTTAGTAGGTATGCAGCACTTTTCATTATAGCTTTAATTTGCATTTCCCTAATGACTAATAATATTGAACATATTTTCATGTCCTTGTTTGCCATTTGTACATTTACTTCGGTTAAGTATCTTCACCTGTTTTGCTCCCATTTTTACCAGGCTGTCTTTTTATCATGGGGTTGTAGGAGTTGTTTAAAATAGGCTGGATATAAGTTCTTTATCAAATATGTTTAGTTTATACTTTCTCTCAGTCCTGGCTTGGGTGTGACTTTTTTCTGTTTCCTGCTGTTGATGTTATTACCTGCTATTGTTGAATGTGGTCCTGCAGTGACCTCCAGTCCAATATCCACACGTTCATTTGGCTCCTGGCAACTGTGGGTCTATCAGCATGTTCTTGACTGTTGCTGCTTTTCTCTCGAACTGTAGGGGTCATAGGAACTTCTAGCATTCTCTTTCTACTGATGCTGGGATTATGGAATTCCAAGCAGATGTACTCAGCAGTCTACATGAACAATTGTCACAACTGTCACTCAGGCCCCGCATTGGTTAGACAGGAGGATTCTCCATCTCTAAGAAGTTTATAACCTCTGGACTATACTTTAGATCTTGAGGTACTGGTCCCCCCCCCCCACCAACCCGTGCTGTCTGTGAGATTTCCCATAATCTATCTGTAATTTCTATCACTCATCTCCCCATCTCAAGACTGAGTTTAATGAGCCTTATCAGAAATTCAGGGGACATCCAATCTGTAGACTTGCCCATCTGATCTTCATGCTTCCTGCCACTTGGTCAGACTTTGGTTTCCTTTCATAATAATGCTCTTATGCAATCCGCTTGCATTCTTCCCTTTTTTTTCTTCCTCATAGAAGAAATGCCAAGCTTTCAATCTGCCAGGCATTGGTGCTTAGTATTAAAAGCCAAGCTTTTGATCTTCAAAAGTCCTTTTTATTCCCCTCCCAGGCTCCAGACTCTAAGATTAATATCCCTGCTCTAAGTTATAAAAGCGTAGTTGGAAACGAATAAACAAAGAATATAACACTTTGGTTTTTGGGGTTCTGCCTTCTTTGGTTCTGAGTTGGGTGTACAGAGGGAGCTATCTCTACTGCCTGAATGATAGGTCCAAGGAGGAGTGAGAGAGAGTCACCTCCTAACTTACAAAATGTTATCCTACCTCTGTTGGCTCTCAGTAGGTAAAAAAAATTCACTAAGAGGACAGTCCCTACAGAGATAAGATGCACTAATAACTCAGAAGCTGGAAGGCTAGAGCACATTCGGAAAATGACAATAAAAACGATTGTTATGTTGATCATGATAATGTCAGAATCTCCCGTTTGCTGTAGATTTACATGTGCCAATTCTGGCTCAGGTATTTTGGTTCTATTAGCCTATAATGTTGATGATTATGATTCTCATTTTGCTATTGAAGAAACTCAGGATTCTGATGTAACCTTAACTTTCCTGAGGTCAATAAGTTTTTAGTACCTCCAGGCCAATCTGATTTTAAAGCATGTATTCCTAACCATTCAAACTATGGTGCTCAAGCTATTCGAGGACCCCTTTACAACCTTAAAAATGATCGAGGACCCCAAAGAGTTTTAATTATGTGAGTCACTATCTTCTTATATTTAGTTTATCAGAAATTAAAACAGATTTTAGAAATATTTATTAATTCATTTTAAAATAACAATAATAAATCCATTGCATGTTAATACCCACAATGTACTTTTACCAAAAGTTACTATATTTTTCAAAAAAAAATATTAGTAAGAAGACTAACATTACTTTATATTTTTTGTAAATCTCTCTGATGTCTGGCTTACTAGAAGACAGCTGTGTTCTCCTTTATGCTTCTGTATTTGGTCTATTGTGATATCACACATTGTGTAGCCTCTGGAAAACTCCACTGTACACTCATGAGGAAATGAGAGTAAAATGGCAAACAACTTCTAAGTATTATAAACTAGTGTTGATTTGTAGACCCTCTAAAAGGGTTTCAGGGAGCCCTAGAGGTGCTCAGACTATAATCTGAGAATTGCTGCATTAGGATAATTACAAATATATTGATTCCAGTGTAGCAAAAATCTATTATGTGTAGACAGGAAGTGGGTTTTGAATTGGGAAGTATAGATTAGAACCAAACCATGAGGGGGTGCTAGCCAAGTTAGGGAATCGAGATGTCATTCTGAAGGAATTGAGGGACCATAGATGTCCTTCAGCTTGGTCAGAGCTTTGCGGGGGCGGGGGGCAGAATTAGTCTGTCAATAAATGAGTAGGATGGCTTGAAGGGAGTAATGCCAACCAGTAAGAATACTGTAAAGAGGCAGTGGATCTAGACCTCTTAGGATTTAGTGAAAAATAAACGTGTTAATTTATATAAAATGCATAGAACAAAGCCTGCTCCATAGTAAGAACTGTTAGAAGCACTTATAGCAGGGGTGGCTGGCTGGCTCACTCGACAGAGCCTGCAACTCTCAATCTCAGGGTCTTGAGTTTAAGACCCACGTTGGGTGTGGAGCTACTTTAAAAAAAAAGTACTGGTAGTAGTTGTAGCAATAGGGCTATGGCTACCATTACTAATATTCAATAATCAGCGAAAAATTCCAGAACTAGGAAGAATTAGAGAGACATTTTGCAATAGGATGTAGTTTGTTAATAGGACGTAGTTGCTGATTGGATGTCGGGGTGAGGAAACTGAAAATGTTAAGTTAGTGATTTTTTGCCATTTGGCTACTTTAGGGACCCAGGTAGTATTTTGACAAAGAGTTTATTCTCAGTAAATATTTGAAAGGACTGAGGGTGAAGGGAGGCATGGAAAGAGGTGAAGAAGCCCTTGGGGCAAGGAAGATGACGTCTGTTGGTTTTGGTGTTGAGATGCCTGTGGAAAATACACATGATGAAATCCTTAAATAGATAAAACACAAGACCATACACGATGAGTTCATGTCCCTCCTGTGCATTTTAAAAATATATTTGTTTATTTTTGAGAGAGAGAGAACGCACACAGTAGCATATATAAGCAAGAAAGGGGCAGAGAGAGAGAGACAGAGAGATTCCCAAGCAGGCTCCACGCTCAGCACAGAGCCATACAAGAGGCTCTTGAAATCATGACCTGGGCCCAAATCAAAAGTCAGATGCTTAACCTACTGAGCTACCCAGGCACCCCCTGCTGTGCTTTAAGCTCCTCAGAGGGTTTTCATCACACCTTGGATTTTACTCTAATTTCCTACAATAGCCTACAGGCCCAATGTGTTAATGGTTCTCATTACCCTTCCAGTTTCATCTTGGGCCATCCTCCCTTTCCATTACTTGGATCCAATATGTCAGATCCTTGAGCGCCCCCCTCCCCACCCCAAGCTGTTTCCCACCTTAGGGTATTCACACTACTGTTCCCTGTTTTGCACTGCACCACCCATCACACCACCCCTTCATATAGCTGGACTGTTGAATCTGCTGAAATGTTACCTGCTTGAGAGCCCTTCCCTGATCATTCCATCCAAGTGAGTCTCCCTCCCCTTTGCATTCTTTTCTCTCATCAAATCCTCTTCATTATCTTCACAGACAGCATTTCATGACGAGACTTTCTCTTTCATTCATCATCACTGGCATAGTGCCTAGGGAAGGTCCTCAGATAGAATGTGTATTTGTTTCATGAGTGAATAAATGGGATTCAGGAGATAGAGTGAAATAGAGAGTGAGCCTTAAAATGTAGGGGAGGTCTGTGCTTTGGTTTGAATTTGTTTGATATTTTAACACCATTAAGCCACCAATCTTTATTGGGAGATTCTTCATCATATTTGACTTCAAAATTGTGTGTACCTCAATCTGTGTGACCTCTTCAGTTGTATTTACCCATGTTGTCTGCTGGAATAACCTTTGAAAGTTGTGAAGGTGGCAACAAGGACATAACGCTCCCTTAGAAGAGACCGTAGCCTACCCCTGCCCTAAAGTCTCAGTAAAGGATGGCTCTTCCTGCTTCCACACTGCAGCTTCTTCACCCTGTAAACAACTTTGCCTTTACTCAAAGGCCTGGTGCTATCTATATTCTAGAAAAAGAGTAGCCAATTGACTCCGGTATGTTTTCTGACTTGGCCTCTTTTTCATTGGGTTGACCTATTAGCAGGTACCTTCTGGGAATTGTGAAAATAATACTTAAAAGAATCTTGATGGGCACCTGAGTTCAAGCCTCGCATTGGGTGTAGAGATTACTCTAAATAAATAAGTAAGTAAGTAAGTAAGTAAGTAGATGTTATGGCAATATATTTGGCCTCTGTTTTCTTGTAGGAAACTTTTAGAATCCTCTGTTTATCATTGGTGTTCTGAAAATTCAAGAAAATCGTGCATTTGTAGGTCTTAAAAAAATAATCAATATAGATACCCAGTGGGTCCTTAATCTCGAAGACTCCTGTTATTCAACTGGGGGACATTCTCTTCAAGTATTTTTTTAAATAATTTCTTTCCTTTTGATTTCCTAATCAGAAAAGGAGCTTTCTGGTACTTCTGATACTTCAGACTGTTTGGCTTTCTAGAATAATTTCCTAATTTTATTATCTAATACTTCCTTTATCTTTTTGTTCTACTTCCCACCCCACCCCCAGCTTTATTTATTGACAAATAAAACTTGTATGTATTTAAGGTGCACAAAGCAATGTCTTTATATAAGTATACATTGTGAAATGATTACCCCAATTAAATTAATTATCAAACTAATTAACATATCTATTATCCCATACTTTGCATGTGTGTGGTAAGAGCACTTAGGATCTACACTGTTGGCGAATTTCATGTATACGGTACACAATTGTTAACTACAATCACCTAGTAGTATAGCCACCTACTGCTTGCTCCAGAACATATTCATCTTTTTTTAAATTTTCTAATATGTTTTTATTTTAGAGAGGGTGCACTCAAGTGGGGGGGAGGGGCAGAGGGAGACAGAAAGAATCTCAAGCAGTCTCCATGCTCAGTGCAGGACCCAACACAGGGCTTGATCCCAAGACCCTGGGATCATGACTTGAGCCAAAATCAAGAGTCACATGCTCAGCCAACAGAGCCACCCAGACCGGCCTGAACATATTCATCTTATAACTGAAAGGTTTTACCCTTTGATCAGTATCTCTCCTGTTCTCCCACCTGCTCCCCCCCACCCCGCTGCCCAGTGTTGGGTAACCTCTCTTCTTTATTACTACATATATATATATATATACCTAATATTATATATAAATACATTATTTTCTTTATTCATTTATTCATCAACAGACACTAGGTTGTTTCCGTATCTTGGCTACTGTGAATAATGCTGCAATGAACATGGGAACACACATTATACCTTAGAGATAGTGATTATTTATTTTTTTGTATTATACCCAGAAGTGGAATTGCTAGATAATATGGCAGTTCTATTTTTTATTTTTTTGAGGAAGCTTCATACTGTTTTCTATCAGTTTCACATTTCCTCCCACAGTGCACAGGGGTTCCCTTTTCTCCACATCCTCATTAACACTTGCTGTTGGTTGACTTTTTAAATAATAGCTATCCTAACAGGTGTGAGATGTTAACTCATTTTGGTTTTGATTTGCATCTCCTTGTTGATTAGTGATGTTGAGCACCTTTTTATGTACCTGTTGGCCATTTGTATGTCTTCTTTTGAAAACTGTTTATTCAGGTTCTTTACTCAGTTTTAATTGAACTATTTGTTATGTTGCTATTGAGTTATAGAAGTTCCTTACATACTTTAGATGTAAACCCCTTATCAGATATATTGTTTGCAAATATTCTTTCATTCCATAGGTTGCTCTTTCATTTTTATTGTTTATTTTGCTATGTAGAGGGGCACCTGGGTGGCTCAGTCAGTCAAGCTTCTGACTTCCACTCAGGTCATGATCTATGCTGACAGCTCAGAGCTTGTAGCCTGCTTCAGATTCCGTGTCTATCTCTACCCCTCCCTTGCTCACACTTTGTCTCGCTCTCAAAAATAAATGAACATTAAAAAAAATTTTTAAATTATGGGGCTCCTGGGTGGCTCAGTCGGTTGAGCGTCCGACTTCCGCTCAGATCATGATCTTATAGCTCGTGAGTTTGAGCCCCGTGTCGGGCTCTGTGCTGACAGCTCAGAGCCTGGAGCCTGCTTCAGATTCTGTGTCTCCCTCTCTCTCTGTCCCTAACCCACTCGCATTCTGTCTCTGTCTCTCTCAAAAATAAATAAACATTAAAAATTTTTTTTAATTAAAAAATTATTTTGCTATGTAGAAACTTGGTTATTTTTGTGCTTTTGTGTTGTATCCAAAAAATCGTTGTCAACATCAGTGTTAAAGACCTTTCCCTTATGTTTACTCCTGAGAGTTTTATAATTTCAGGTCTTATGTGTAAGTCTTTAATCCATTATGAGTTGATTTTTGGGTGTGGTGTAAGAAAAGGATTCAGTTTCATTCTTTTGAATGCTGCTATTCAGTTTTCCCAACACCATTTATTGAAAAGACTATTTTCCCCTTGTGTATTCTTGGCACCTAGTCATAAATTAGTTGACCATATATGCATGGGTTTATTTCTGGGCTTTCTATTCGATTCTTTGACTTCTAACCTTCCAATGATTTAAAAACAAATTAGCCATATTTTTTTTTCATTCCATGGGTTTTTTCTTATTCTCTATGTGTTCCTTTTTTATAGCATCTTCTTCTTGATTTGTTCATTTGTTCATGATCTTCATGTCTCTTTTTTAGTGTTTCTGCAAGTGCTAATTAGTGTTTATGTTCCTCATAGTATATCTGTGTCCACCAGTATCTATTGTCATGTGTTTCTTGATTTTTTTTTTACATTGTACATTTTACTCAATTATCTAGATGGTCTTATATTGCCTAGCCATATGTGAGAATGAATCAATAGTACAGCTGAATGAACACAAATAAGATTTATCACTGGCTGCTTTCATAGTAGAGTGAGCAGGCAGGGGAATGAACTTGCATTTGGGAATCTCTAAATGCCAGAATAAAGACCCTTTCACTTTGGACAACCAACTCCCAAACTCACCATCTTAGACTACCCCAAATTACTTAAATTCTTTTCAAAGGGAAGAATCTTCTGTTTTATCCTCCCAGGGTGAAGTAGGGAGAAGAGTTAAGCGGTGGGGATGGAAGGCAGATGAATTGATTTTTCTATGGATTCTACTTCAACATTCCCTCCCTTTTTTGGCCCTGATCTTCATGTCATTTTTGGTATTCCTAAGTCCTGAACCTCTCCAGGTTTCTGCAAGGTAGAGGAGTGCTCTGTTTGGTCTGGTCACATCTCCCCTTCATTGTCATTATCCTTCTACCTACTTTTCTTCTCCCAGGAACATGAAATCCATAGTCCTCCTAATAGTCTCTATACTATATAGTCTCTTCATTGTTGTGAGGTCACATACGCTTTGTTCCTTTACTGTCATTTAAAAGACATCTTTGGAAAAAGAGATGATAAATACATTGTCAGTTCACTGTTATCCTTTCTTTCTTTCCCACTTTTCCTAAATCAATGAAAACCATTATCTTCTTAAAAGACAAAGCCAGGGCACCTGGGTGGCTCAGTCTGTTAAGCATCTGACTCTTGGTTTCACCTCAGGCCATGATCTCACGGTTTGTGAGTTCGAGCCCCGTGCCAGGCTTTGTTCTGAGAGTGGAGAGCCTGCTTGGGATTCTCTTTCTCCCTCTCTTTCTGTCTCTCCCCTGCTTGCACTCTCATTCTCTCTCTCTCTCTCAAAATAAATAAATAAACTTAAAAAAAGACAAAGGCAGCCTCCCTCATTTGGTCTACTTCTACATTTGGCAACTTTGTTTTAAAGTAGAAAAGCTTTCTTTGGGAGTTTGAACCTCCACTTTTCCCCAATCACACAGAATTTCTCTGGTTTTTTTTTTTTTCGTTACTAAATCCCCCTTTTGCCTTTAAATCTTGGAATATTTCAGTACTCAATGGATAGGTATATACCATTTTGAGTAATAGAAAAGTAAATCATCAAAAAACACAGGAAAGGACTTTAAAATGTTTTTCAACAATTAGAAGTCCAATGATTTCTTTATAGTTTCCTAAGCTACCACCATCACAGGACACTTCGAACTGAACAACATTTTTGAGAGAAAACTCATTCTGATAATGGTTTAGATGTTTTCTTCAAGAAAACAAGAAATATGGATTACATATAGATTTTTGATTTTTTGAAAAATATTAAGTGTGTACTTACTGGATAAAAGAGCTTAAACAGAGATTTCCTTGGGAAAATGTAAATGGACCCCTTATGGAGCCATTGGTTAAGAGTCAAGTAAAACTGGGTTCAAATCCCGGATCTGATCCATTCTACTTGCTCTAACTTAACATCTCCGAGTCTCAGTTGCCTCAGTAGTAAATGGTACTACTGAAACTTCCCTTGTGGGGTGGACACGAGAGAGAGAAGTAATGTGTACACAAAGACATAAGCACAATGTCTGACAGTTAGTAAGCACTCATCAAATGGCTGCTGAGGTGATCATGAGGTAAACAACCTTTAGAAAGTAATTGCTTACCATCTTCTTTAACATATGAGGAGAAGGCCCTTTGTAAACATATCCAAGGTTGGGAAACTCCACAAGCCATAGATGTAGCTTTCTTTGATTGTGTCTCTCAGGCCCCTGCCTTTGTTTAGGTTCATTTCATTTTGCTTAGTCCTGAATGTATTAGAAAACTGAGCCAGGTCACCACCTAGTCAGTACTATTTATACTCAATGAATTGGCAAACAGTAATGACTCCTCAGGATTATTTGTTTTGCCATTTTAATAATTACTTACTGGAGAAGCACTGGGTAATCTATGACATGACAGGTTTTGACGTCTCCCAATTATGTGCACGTTGCGGAATCTGTGAGTTAGATTTGTTGTCCTTTCCTGTGGTGGAGATCAGCTTGCATTTCTTATTTGCCTAACAAGGTACAGTCCAGGATCCAGCAGAGATCAGATTCTTTTGACAACATTCACACTTGTTTCAAGGGAAGCTATAAACATACAAACATATTACAAGGTGGTGTGGACATATGCAAATGTGCTAAATTTGTAAGAATGAATTTATTCACTTCAAGCATACTAGTTAACAACTACTTGTAAGCTAGGGAAAGAAAATCAGTTCTAGTCTTTCATTTAATAAACAATGATTTCCTTTCAAGCCCTATTCTATATGCAGTACTGAAATGAACCAAAAAACTGCTGATGAGACACTGTGTTTTTTTTTAATTCATGAACCCATGTAACAAACTTTTATTTTGTGTGTCAGGCACTGTATTAAGTATTGGAAATTTAATAGTGAATAAAAAGAAGACATGATTCTCTCACAGAGTTTACTGTCTCCTGAAGGAAGCAGTTACTGAATGAGCAGTCATAGACATAGATATAGAAATACAATGCAGTGAGGAGGGTAAAGGAAAGATATACAATGCCATGAGGACAACACAGTAGAGTGCCTGACTTGGTCTGCATTGGCAAGAACTCTTCCCTGCTGAAAGGAGGGCTAATCTTAAATGTGAATGATAAGGAAGCATTAACTGTGTGTGGAAAAGAAAAGAACATTCTAGGCACATACAAAGGCCCTGCAGCTGGAGTGAAAAGGTGCTTGTGGGGAATGGACAGGACAATGAATTTTGACATAGAAGACAAAGGCAAGCAGATAGTGCAATAAACCTCTAAATGCCTTCTCTTTTAATACTCCAAGCTGCCCTTTTAGTTTTGCTCTCATTCATCCGTTTATTTATTCGTTGATTCGTTCAGGAATTCAACAAATGATTACTCGATGTCATTATTCTGTCGCAGGCCCTACATTAGGTATAGGTACAACAGTAAATCCATAGTCCCAGAACGAAGATCTCACAGGAAAAAAAAAGCAATGATGCCCAGGTGCTATACAGTCACAGAGGAAGAGCATGAACCTCTGTCTGTATTTAGGAAGCTTGTGGAGTACAGGATGTGGATGAAAAACAAGGTAATTTCAAGAAGAAAAACTGTGTACAAAGGTCCAGAGGCAAAGGAATGATTGGCAAGGGTAGGGAAACCTTGAGAGGCTCATTGGAGCTCCCATTGTAGACTATGAGATCCTGATTGGATGAAATGAAGGTAAAGAAGTAGGCAGTAACCAGTCCTGAAAGGGTCTTTTTTTATTTGAGAGAGAGAAAGAGAGCAGGGGAGGGGTCAGAGGAAGAATCATAAGCAGACTCCATACTCAGCACAGAGCCAGTGCAAGTCTTGATCCCATGACCTTGAGATCATGACCAGAGCTGAAAACAAAGAGTCAGGTACTCAACTGACTGAGCCACCCAGGCGCTCCCTTACAGGGTCTTTTAAGCTGTGTTAAGAGTCTTGGGTTTTCCCCCATAAGAGTGATGGGAAGCCACTGAAAGACTGTAAGCAGGGCAGTTGCCATAATCAGATCTGTACTTTAGGGTGATTGTAATTATATAAATATGGAGCATAGAAAATTTACTAGGAAGCTACTGCAGGAATTGCTGAGAGATAATAATGGCCCAAGATAAACTAGTGGTAATATGAATGGAGAGATGGGGACAGATTTTATGGCTGCCAGGGAGCTGGAATTTATAGGAATTGTCATCTGATTAGATGTAGGGGGAAAGGAAAGTTGTTAAAAATGTCTTTTGGGATTCTGGTTTGGGCAACTAGGTAGACAGTGGTACCACTCAAAAGATAGAAAACACAGAAAAATGAGTGACTTTCTTAATCATTGTATTTCTTTATCTGTAAAGCACCATTTTGATTATCTTACAGAGTTGCCTGCACTATACTAAGAACTAAATCCCTAGCCTAGATGTTCAATAAGCATCAGCAGTTATTTTTATGTTCAAAGTTCCAGAGAAGCAGCTAACCACTGAAATTAGGAGACAATGTGGTTACCAAGAATGTCAGAGAAGACGTTACAGGGCAATTGAGCTAGGCCCCATTGGGTAACAGATCACCAGAGCATAAATGGAGGGATGACTGGTGGACAACATTTTTGGCAGAAAGCACAGCAGGCACAGGGCTCAAAGTCCTTCAAGAAACTGGAAGTGGTCCCCTGTTGCTGGATCATAGGACTTGTAAAGGGGATGGCAATAAATGAGCTACAAATTTAGGGATTATGGAAGCCTGATAAACCAAGCTGAAGAGTTGGCGTGTCACCTTACAGGCCAGCACTGGCCAAAGTTTTTCTACAGAATGTAAGTCTCTTATAGAAGGTCAATATGGTTCAATTAATGTAGAAAATTCTGGTTTAAACAAAGTTAAATTAACTTTTTTAATACAGGACTTCTCAGAGATTTTCAATGCACATTGTAAACCTACAATAGAGGGATACATCATGATTTTATTTTTTCTCAAATTCCATACCTCTTTTCCCAGAACACCGATTAACACCTCAAAAGACACGGACAGTTGGCACCATCAGGTTTTGGAAACTCTGTTCTAGGCAAAGGGGAGCCATACAAGGATTTAAAACAATGAGAGAACCTGATCTGTGAGTTACAAAGATCATGCTCACTTAGTGAGGAGGATGGATTGGAAGGGGTAAAGTCTGAAGGCCTAATGACCTTAAGAAGTTAAATGAGAGAATAAGATTGAAAATTTATACATGTCAAATAGGAGGCAGCAGCGGACGGGACATGCATGAGTTCGCACAAGTGTGTGTGTGTGTGTGTGTGTGTGTGTGTGTGTGCGTGTGTGCATGTGTGCATGTGTTCACTTAGAACAAGCCCCACCTGGTTGTTTGTAGAAGCTAGGGAAGCCTAAAAAAAAAAAAAAAAAAGAAGAAGAAGCTAGGGAAGCCTTTATCAAAAAAAATTAGGAAGCTCTTTCTCAACATGAGAAATTCTTATTCCAAAACTCTTTTGTATTTGGGATGTCTTTTGATCTTCCCATCATCCTCTGAGAGACTTTTAAAATCAGTTTCCCCAAGTGAGTGTCATAGAAGAGACTTGGCCACAGTTCATGAGCTGGTGAAAGGCAGATCCGGCCTCAGTCCTTCTCATTCCAACCCCAGGGCCATTTGCATCCGTCATGTTCCTTTTCAGCAAAGACTTGAGCTACAGGTTGAAGGATATGTAAGATTTGCATCGGTTGAAAAATAAGCAAAAACTTTTTGGTTAGGAGGAGAAATACAAGAAAAAATACAGAAGCAGAAACACACATGGCACACAGGAAGTGCCAATCTGTTGCAGGCGAGAATCTTTCTGGGCGTCACCACCATCCTTCAGGGCAGGGCCAGCTCCAAGGGCATGTGACACGTATAATTGCACAAGGTCCCATGCTTGAATTAGTGCTCTGCTGTACTCTTGAAATTCCTAATACTTTGTGAACAAAGTACTCCATGTTTTTATTCTGGATTGGGTCCCACATATTATGTAGCTAGTCCTGCTTCAGATCTCCTTCAAGCATTTGAACTGTCTATTTTACCTTTGGGGGCTGTTCTCACTCAGCTGGATGTCTCTAAATTCTTACACTGTAAACACTTACAAGTGTTGTAACAAGTTACAAGTCTTACAGGTCAACATTTGACTAGTCTTTTATTTGCACATCAATTTCAGCATTTATCTCTGCAATCAAGTTGTGAATTCCTTACCAACACTTAAGAAGGCTGGTGCTAGGGGCCCCTGGGTGGCTCAGTCGATTAGGCATCCAGCAACCAACTCTTGATTTCAGCTCAGGTCATGATCCCAGGGTTGTGGCATTGAGGCCCAAATGGAGCCCTGCATCAGGCTCAGCTCTGAGTGGGGAGCCTGCTTGGGATTCTCTCTCTCTTCCTCTCTCTCTGCCCCTCCCCTGATCATGTTCTCTCTCCCTCTCTCTCTCTCTTGCTCTCTCTCTCTCTCTCTCTCTCTCTCAAAAACAGATAGAGAGATAGATAAAGAAGGCTGGTGCTAAGCACACAGTGGGCAGGTTGTAAATGTTTGATGTTGAATGACCATATGCCTCCATGATGCACCCACTGACATGGAGAGTTTGATACTCCCTGGTAATGAAACCATGGCTTTGAGTTTGCCTAAGAAAGGTATGGGGTGGGAGGTAATGAAGCAGAACTGCCAAAACAATTCAAGGATGAGAACCGGAGAAGTGAATAAATCTGGCTACGCGGACAACAACAGAGCATATACTCAGGACAGTATGCAGTGCCTCATACCAGCAGCTAACACTGATTGGGTGTGTATTAGGTGCTCTGGATTATTTTAAATATTGTATATATATTAACCCATTTAATGTTTACAACACCTTATGAAGTAGATACTATTATTATCAGTATTTTGCAAATGAGATTTGAAGCACAGAGTGATTAAGTAAGTTGCCCAAGATTATACTGCTGGGAAATATCATAGCCAAGATTTGAACTGAAGCAGTGTGTTTCTCAAAAGTCATGTCTTTGACTATGTGCCTCTTACACTGAGCTGACCCATTTTAGAAAGGAGTCTCACATCTGGCATTACTATTAAGGGCTATATATGTGAGAGCTATTATTACTCTCCATATAAAAATATGCATGGGAGGTGATGGCACTATAATTCTAAACTTGCATTTAATTTTGGACATTTTTTTGGTCCTAGGTTTTTTTTCCCCTTCCTTTTCCTGTGCATGAAAGAGATAAAATGAGTCAGCATTTGGAAGCAGAAAGTCCTCTAAACTATGTTTTGTTTTTGTTTTTTTTCTGGGGAGAGAGTACAAATCTTCATCAAATTCTCAAAAAGGATCTGTGACTCTACAATGTTCAAGTCATTACTCAGGGCCTATTCTACTTTTCAGATACAAATTCATAAGCTTTGATTATCATACTTGGTTCACCCTTACAGCCCTGTCACATGCCAGATGGAAATTGCAGAGGTCTCTATTTGAGGCATGTTGAATATAATCATTTTCACTCTATATTTATTCCATAAATATTTATCGAGCTTTAAAACATGTACAGACTTGCTTATAAATTCAAGGTCCATCTGGCTCTTGAATTTGGCTTCTATGTCTTATCTTACTAGTATGGTAACACCTAGAGTATTAACCTTGTCCACATAACACTTTGAACTTTTCAAAAGGTTTTCCCATAGGATGAGCTAAGTTTATCATGTGATATGTCCTGTAGTTTCCAAAAATGCCCTATACGTAGAAGTTTTCTTCTCAAGAAGGAGAAAATGACAGAATATGGTAGTGTAGGGAAAGGGTGATTTGTGCTGATTCTACGTGAACGTAAAGGCTTCCTTCCCGGACTTCTGCAGGAGGATTGATGCAACCCCACCTGCATCCTTGCCTGGCCCACCTCGGGCAGAAAACTGGAGATGATGAGGTTGAAGAAGAGTATAGAGCTCTGGTATTCTCTTTTGTTCAAGGCTGGCCCCCATAACTTTTGAAGGAGAGTAATAGTAATTTCTCCCCTTGCTATTGACCTCAAAGTTCTGGGGAGTGACAGCAACTTAATTTCCCATAACTTTAGCCTCTCAGAAAAAAGTGGCATGTCCCCCAAAACAAAGGTTGAGGAAAGTCATTGTGGAATGGTGAGCATGGGAGCCAGGACACCAGGGTCCATGCTTTCAGTCTGTCACTGGGTGATTCAGGCAAGTCAGTTCTTTTCATGAAGCATTAGTTTTCTCTTCAGCGAAATGGTAGGCTAGACCTGCCATCTGTAAGATCTGTAGATCCGTAAGCCACCTTTTAATGTGAGACTTGCTGGGTATGTGTTTAGCATTACCTAGAGCTAGTCAAACTAAAAAGTTTAAGGGCAGAGTTCCCAAGACTGTCCTCACTTCCAGCATCTACTGCAAACTGGGGGTGGGGGTGTTTCCAAAACTACCTTTAGTTTTAATAATTTGCTAGGACTCACAGAACTCACAGAAAGCTATTATATTTCTGGTTGCAGTTTGTTACAGGGAAAGGATACAGATTAAAAGTAACCAAAGGAAGAGATGCCCAGGGTAGAGTCAGGGAGGGTTCTAAACTTGGAGTTTGTCCTCAGGACACATTAACCCCCCTCCAGTGATGTATGACAACATGTGTAGAGTATTGCTAACCAGGGAAGCTTAACTAAGCTTGGTGTTCAGAATTTTTATTGGAGTTCTATTATATATGATTAATTGATTGATTGATTGCTCATATGGTTGAACTCCATCACCAGGTCAATTGATAGCTCATGACCCAAATCCTCAACTCTAAATCACAAGGTCTTTCTGGTGTGGACAGTGTCCCCCCCACCCCATTAAACTGTTGAATGTGGCAGCCCCCTCCCTAAAAACAGATATAGCTATCAGGTCTGACATACGTTACTTCCCAGAAGCCTAGGGCAAAAGCCAGGCCTCTCTTTGGGCAAGGCCAAATTTTTTTTTTACTACATAAGCATGCTAGATTTGTTGTTCATTAAGATTCCCTCCCGATAGATCTTCATTACTAAGCAAACACACGTTGACTTTCATTCTTTCAAAAAGTACATTCGAGTAACCAATCTGTGCCAGGCACTGTCCTAGGCGCCAGATACAGAAAAGGAGCAAAAACATTCCTGTCGCCCTGGAAATTGGGCTCTATTGACGTGATAACCAAAGCCAAATACATATGTACAGTCAGGCAGCACTATGGGGATACAGAGTGCTGGGAAGAAGGAGTGCTATTTTATTTTATATGGTCCAAGAAGGTAGCTCAGAAAAATTGATACTGGAGCAGACACTGGAATGAGGTGAAGCTCTTTGCTCTGCTGCTGTCTGAGGGAAGGCACTCGGGACAGAGGCAACAGCAGGTGTGGAGGTCCTGGGACAGGAGTGCTCTTCCTGGTGTGTTGGGCAGACAATAAGGACGCCACTGAGCCTACCTGGGAGGCTGGAAGGCGTAGGGAAGGGACTTGAAGCGAGAGTTGGTAGTGCTTCAGGTAAGAAGCAGAGGCGGGAGGAGGGGGAGGGTGTGTGGGAAGAACAAGGACAGAGCTATAGCTGGGGCCAAATCTTAACAGCATTTTAAGAAAGTTTTACTCTGAATGTGTAGGAAGCCAATAAAGGGCTTTGAGTAGAAAAGTGACATGAAGTGATTTGCATTTAAAAGGACCATTCTGCCTGCTGCATAGAAACCATTCTGTAGGGGGTGAAGGAGGAATCACAGGCTCACTCAGCTGGCTCCTTCCAGTCTTGAAACAATCATGGTGATAAGAGATGGTGGTTGGCCCTCAGAAGCAGCAGTGGATGTGGTGAGAAGTGGCTGGGTTCTGGATGTGTTTTGAAGCTTTGCTGAGGGAAGGATGTGGGGAATGAGAGGAACCAAGTAATAGGAAGGGGGAGCCCATGGACTGGGAGTATGGTCAGTGAAATACCAGATCAGCTGTGAGTGATACGAGTCTAGAGGTCAGAGGAGACTGGTTTTCAAGATCCAAGTGTGGGGTCTTGGATGACCCCATGAGACTGGATGAGGTCCCCTGGGACTGGATTGTGGCTAGAGGAATCCAAGAACTTGGGAGTCTAGGGTATGTGTACGCGTAGACATCAGACAGTGGGTAGCAGGAGGGTGGAGAGCGGTGCTGGGAATTAGTGAGGAGAGCATGTTAGGAAGGAAGAAGCTCTCAGCTGCACACACAAAACTGTTTACATGTGTGTTAGAGCTAATGGCATATCTAATTGAGTAAAATGTTCAGAAATTAATCCACTGATCACGTGACCCCAGAATTCCATTCTCTAATCCAACGTAAAAGAATGAATCGCTCTCAGGCAGATTCCTATCACTATATCTTTAAATTTCTCCACCTTTAGTGGTCATGACAGAGTCCAGGTACCCAGCTATGGGAATCTTTTTTTTTTTTTTTTTTTTTTTGGCAGTGAAATCTGCGATTTGGCGGGAATTGAAGCCATAGGCCTGTAAGAGCCCCTATTACAGTGGCTGAATTACACATTTCTTGCTATCTATTTTATATGGTTATGTGGTGTCATTTCAGCACTTTTAGAATCTGGTTCTCTTTTTCCTCTATTAATTCAGCTTACTAGTTTTAAGGGAAAATGCAGATTGAGTTCAACTGTACTACTGTATTTAATATATGTATATGTATATGTGCATGTGTCTATGTATTTTTATCATATTCAGTTTTATTACTTTAAATATAGTTGTGAGAGTCCTTGTATTAATGTTGCTTGGTTTGATTTTAGCATGACAATCTTATTCAAGTCTTTCGTAGATGAAAATTTCTCTTTGAAGGAATACAATAAAACTCATTTTGTGAACAGAACGTTTTGGAAAACTTTATACTTTTGCTGTAGCCACTAGGCATGTGGTGTTATTGAGCCCTAGAAATGTGGCTCCTTCTGAGAGGCACTGTGTGTGTAAAATACACACTAGATTTCAAAGACTTGGAATGAAAAACAGAGTAAAATTAGATCATTAATAAATTCATATTGATTATATGTGGAAGTCATAACATTTTCGATATATTAAAGAAAATATCTTTTTTCCAACACTTTTTAAAACATTAAAAAATATTATTAAAATTACTTCACCTGCTTATTTTCACTTGCTAATGTAGTAACTGCTTACAAATGTAGCCTGCATTACATTTCTATTGGAGAGAGTAGTTTTGTGCATTTGGTAGCATATACATTTATATCCATGTCCCAATTTTCTCATGTAGAGAAAATGATTTTTGACCTTTTCAATACAAGGTTTCACCTTAAAAAGTGTTTCTTAACATTAAAAAAAAAACTTTAAAAATTTTCTTATTGCAAAAATAATACAGGTCCTAAATTTTCTTTGACAAAAATATGAACAACAAAGATAACCACACATAACCACCACACAGTACATTTATATATTGATTTTGACAAACACATATTTTTCCACAATTTTTTTCACCAGGAAAGGGGAAATTGGTTAGTATACATTGTTTTTTGACTTTCTCAACAATGTAACATAGACGTCTATCCTTGTCATTACATACCTTTAAATTTTTCCTGCGCCAATATTAGCCCAAAGGATATATCATACTCCAAGAAGCAACAGTGGCTTATGATAGCAGAGATTTTTAAATCTTTAATAACAGCTTTATTGAGATACTATACCATACAAATTCACTTTTTTAAAGTATGCAAGTCAGTGGTTTTAGTATATTCAGAGTTATGCAACCGTTGCCCTAATCTAATTTAGAACTTTTTCATCACCCAGGAGAGAAACCCCTAATCCATAAGCATTTACTCCCATTCCCCCACCCAGTCCCTGGCACCTAATCTACTTTCTATCTCTATGGACTTGCCCATCCTGAATATTTCACATAAATGGAATCATATAAGGTCTTTTGTCACTTAGTATGTTTTCACCACTTATCCATGTTGTAGCATGTATTGGTACTTCATTGCTTTTTATAGCTGAATGATAAATTCATCCCCTGGATATGTTACACTTTATCCATTTATTAGCTGATGAACATTTGGACTATTTCCACTTTGGGGCTATCCTGAATAATGTTGCATCGTGAATATTCATCTATAGGTTTTGGTGTGAACAGGTGTTTTCTATTCTGTTGGGTATATACCTAGAAGTGACATTGCTGGGTCATATGCTGTGTTTAACAATTTAAAGACCTGTCAAACCATTCATTGCTGCACCATTATACAATCCCACAAGCAGTGTGCAAAGGTTCCAATTTTGCCACAACTTCACCAACACAATAGTAAGTGATTTTCAACTTAGAGGATATTCATTCATAAGAGAGACAAATCAAAATCGCTTTCAAAAAAGAGTGACTTTGGGGTGCCTGGGTGGCTCAGCTGGTTACGCGTTTGACTTCGGCTCAGGTCATGATCTCATAGTTCGTGGGTTCAAGCCCCGCGTCGGGCTCTGTGCTGACAGCTCGGAGCCTGGAGCCTGCTTCGGATTCCGTGTGTGTCTCTCTCTCTGCCCCTTTCCTGCTCACGCTCTCTGTCTCAAAAATAAATAAAACATTAAAATTTTTTTTTCAAAAAAGAGTGACCTTAACCCACCCCAACACACACACACACACACACACAGAGTGCCAGGTTTGATTTTGGGTATCTTATTTATCTCTATCAGTCTCAGTGAAGTGGAGATAATAACAGTACTTACAAGGGCTGCTATTAGAATTAAATGAGATGATGCTAGTAAAACCCCTTGCACAGCACCTAGTACATAATATATGCTCAATAAGTGAAGTGCTAGCTATTAATATTTTATCAATGTCTCAATATTTTTCCATTATGTGTACCCACCATAATTTGCCTAGTCAATTCTATTGTTGGACATTTAGGTGGTTTCCAGTTTTCATGACCAGAAACAATGCTCTGAGAAATGACCTGATGGCTAAATTTTTGCCCACATCTATGATTATTTTCTTAGGATAAATTCTGTAAAGTGTTATTGCTGGGGCTTATTAAAGAAATTTGAAAGATATTTCCCAATATATATTCTTGTCTGAATTATGTGAAGTTTTCTTTTGAGAAAGGTAATCAGGAACTACCCCTTGAGTATTGCCAAACTGGTTTTGTAAATCCTCACCTGTACCTAACAAATATTATGCAAATTAAAACTATCTTGAGTAAGACAGCCTAAATTTAACTCCGAAACCATTGAATGAGAAAAGGTACAAGAGGATATTAGGTCTCATCCTCTCAGATCTGGGCTCTTGGATTTTTGTTCCTCTTCTCCCATTGTGTTAATATCCTAATGAGACATGTTGAAGAGTTATCAATGAAACCAGGCAGAATGGATGTTTCTGTTTTGCATTTAGGCAAATCCAGGTCCAAAGTAAGGAGGCAGTGGAGCTTGAACAGTAGAAAAGGATGATTCATTGAGAATGGGCGTGCACCTGACGTTGCTTATGTGGTCAGGTCCCTTATAGGGGCAGCCTCTTCCAATTGCATATCTAGCCTGGGGAGGATCACTCAAAGGCTTCAGTTTCCTCTGATGGATATGGGAAATCTTCACAGTAAAGGTAGGATTTTAAGACATTTAGCATTATGGCTCAAGTTTGGCTGCGTGGTGGGATGCTCTGGAATTTGACACAGATTGGGAGATTTAGTATTGAGAATTGGAAGGAACTTTGTGTAGATGGCAGGGATGGGCAGGAAGATATATCAGCGAGTACTGCGTTGCTATTAGTTGCTGGTAAATGGTTAACAATCAGCTCTCAAAGCAAACAACAAAAAACCCAAAGCCCTGATTTATATATGTTTTTTTTTTTAATTTCCACAATACAAATATCCCACCAAGGCAGATTTCAGATTTTAAGCTACCAACATGATGTCCCTCACAGCAGAGCTGGAAATAGATGTGTGTAATCGGCCCATTCGGCTCTCAATAGCCAGTATGTAGCGGTTCCAGCATGCCACTGTTTATTTGCATAAATTACTCCACTTGGATAACTGAAGGAACATTTTACTCTGTGAAATCCATTAAGTATCCAGAATCTAGATTTAATACATTTTTAGAGCAAAATGTTTTGCTTTCTTTTCCTAGGTTAAATGCCATATCAAAGGTTCCCTTATGTGGTGTTCTTACCTATGGTAGCATGCACAAAAAGGAATTATAAACCTCACTAGAAGCTCAGGAGGTTACCCACTGGACAATCAACATATAAGCCACCTGAGACAGAGAGTTGAACACTCGGTGCTTATTGATCCTAGAGAGGGATTTTGTACAATTCCACAACAGAGAAACGTGATTAGGTCTGCATGTATATAGGGTAATCCTAATTCCAAAGGACTTTGTGGCTCATAGAGGGCTTTTTGCAAGATGGTAAAATTTCCTATACCCAGTTTCTAGTTGTTCATTAAGACGGATTGATAGGTAGTGAAACTCAGGTCTCTAAGTCACTTTTGTTCAGTTAAATGATGCCCTTTAGTGCATCTCTCCAATTCTGTGCTGATAGAGACCCCCAGGAGCCACTAGGAGGGAGAAGTGGCATCTCAGCCCTAAGCAGTTAGGCTGTCTGTACAGCAACTCAACAACCCTGTGAAGGAGTTTCTATTATTTTCTTCTATTTTGCAAATACAGAGGCACAGAGATGTTAAATTACTTGCCAAAGGTCATGAAATTTATAAATGCCTGAGCTGGGATAAACCAGGACTGCCTGACACCTAAAGCCTCTATTAAGAATCTCCAGACTGGCTTAGGTCAGAGGTTTTAATAAAATTGTAGATATTTATTGTGTTAATTGGACAGGATGACCTGAAAGGTTTCAGTGTAAGGCAGCACTAACCTAACCGGGGTGAGGGTATATGACAGTGTTGGGGGAGGGGGGCCATGACAAGGGTGAGGAAAAAAAAGAACGTGTCTACATGCCCTGATGCCGAATTGTGTAATCTAAGAAGCCTGTGTATTTGTAACGGGCCTTTTTTGTGAATTCAGTCAGCCTTTCAAAGTGTCTTCTGCCCCTTTTGTAGCTTATGGCTCCCTTTACATAAACTGTAAATTAGACACTAAGTTCCATGACAGCCGACTGACTATATATTTTATGCGTGGATATTGCTGATACAGTCCCATTCTAGTGGCTGAGACAGTGGGTGCTTTTCTATTTGTTCCATACTGATGGTGGGATGATTGTAAATATCCAACAAGTAACAACAGTATGTTCTTTCCAAGATCATTCAGTCCACGATCTCATTAAATCCTCACAGTAACTTCATGAGGTAGATACTCTTTTTCTCCCTAATTTAGAGGTTTAAAAAATACCTTAGGGGAAACTTGTAACTTACTCAAGGACACAATAATAAGTGCCAGAGAATCATCAGCTTTGCTTGATATCAGAGCCTCAGCACTTAACATTATGCTATAGTCTGTTGATTGATAACGCATTTGTTGCATCTCTAAGAAAGCTCATGTTTTAAGATCGGACGAAAGAATTTCAGTTCTGTGAAGAAAGGGACTGTTTTGTTTTAACTTTATCCCCATATATTGCTCAGTAAATATTTTTGGTCCGTATACATATAAGAATGGGTAGGACAATTACTTCCATTGGAATAGGACTTACTAGAGTAGAAGATTACTGCCTCACAACAGGTTTTGTTGTTGGGTGTTGTTTGTTTTGGTTTGGTTTTGCAAGAATTTTAATAAGGATTGAGCTATAAAACCTAAATATTACAATATTTGCTGAACTGGAGAAATTCCATAATTAATTCACTGAAGAAATATTTATTTACATCCATTCAGCAAATATAATTGAGCACCTACTAAGCACCAGACATTTAATATAGGAGATATATTAGGAACGGTTGATAATAATGAGGAAACAACTATTACAGAATGTGGTGATCCATGAGGAAGACTCACCCCCCCCCACCCTCCACCAAAAAATATAAAAAGATGTAGAGACCGAAAATACCTGAGGAAGAGACTGTGGTCTGGTCATGTAACGCCTCAGTGAAGTAGGGACAGTTCAGCTGACATGCTGGAGAATGCCAAGAACATGAGGAAGGAGCTTAGGGAATGGCATGTGCAACTTTCAAAAGCTTGTGGAAAGAATTTGACATATTGGAGGACTAGAAAGTTCAGCAGGTCTTCTGAGAAATGGTCTATACTGTCCTCTTACCACCACAGGATTGTACGGGGCTTCTTTACCTTACCTTTACCCTTACCTCCTTTACCACACATCATTGTGTTCAAGCACAAAGCCAACAGTCCTTTTGGTTTTGAGCCAGGGTCTCGTCTCCATTGATCATGGGAGAAAAGAGTGGTCCACAAAGTTGAAATGTTGGAGTCAACTTAATCCATGGAGATGTCTCTGTTTTTCCGGGATCGTTGAATAAATAGAGGAGGTATTTTGCTGGAAACATGAAAAGGAAGCTTAATCTATGCAGGGGATATTTCTCCCATTGGTTAGAGTGGAAAATTACTCAAGCACAAACCTGGCCAGTGGGCCTACCCAGTTCATCATGCAGCTCTGTTCCAAGGTAGCCCACATTCCAGGAAGATAAGGGGAGAACTTGCAAATACTGTCCCAAGGTCTCCTGTCACACCTTTAAGTCATTTCAACAGAAGGCACACTGTCTTCTTACCACTTTGAGAGGAACTTAGCGTTTTCCCACCTCTGCCTGCCCCTTCCCATAACGCTGATCGGCAAGAGAAGCTGAACTGTGTAACTGCAGATGAGCCGACCACTGGAGACCTGGTGATGGGTCCAGTTCATCATGTGGAGGAACCAACCATGAGCTGAGGCTGAAGTGGTGGGTTAAATTTGTTACTGGAATTTCATTTGTGAAATTTGAACAAGTAGTCAAACAATTCTGTGAGGCTTAGCCACCAGACGAGCATAAAATGAAATCCATCGTAAGCTGAACTTCCCTTAAAAATTACATCAAAGAATATTTCTACTCTCTTCTTCATCTGGCTTTCTGGAGATGGGGACGGTGCCATTTTCCATCTGCCGGAAGCATCCACTCTCCGTGGAAATCTAATGACGATTCCCAACCTCGGTTAAAAACTTGTTTTCCCATTTTTTTGAACTGCAAATACTTCCTAAATTGTGTGAGCCGAAGCATTGTATGTATATAATTAACTCACAGGTCCCTCTGGGCTAATCTAGCTCAACTTGTGGAGTTTAACTGAGCAAGACGTTTGCTGATGTCTCTTCCTGCAGCGACACCCACTGAAACAAATACCTTCTACAAGTGGAAAAATGGGCAAATTTCTTTTCCAGTTTGGCTTTACGAAGCTGTGATGTTCATAAGTGATGTTTACTGGTTTCATAACAGTAGTGATCAAATTTTCTTTCAAGTACAGGTTTTGTAATTTTCGAAAACGTGGGGGAGAGGGTGGTGGGGGGAAGGTGGGGAATTTTGCATTTTCCTCCTAGGTGAAGCAGGGAGGCAGGCCTCTTTTTTTGTATTAATTGGATCCTCGAAGTCCCTTCAGGGTAGCCGTGGCTCTCTGTGGGCACAGGCCCCAAGGCACCTTCCCTGTTGGGAGCAAATGTGAGCGGTTCCTGCAGGGTTGTGCCTTGTTCACAAGCAAGACCTACAGCCGGGCCTGCAGCGTTTGTCCAAAACAAAGTGCAAAGGGCTAGGGAAGGTGGACTTTTCCAGAGTGACTGTGTTGGCTAGCTTCGTAAGTCAGCCCTCTGCTTCCCTCTGCCTGTGTGGACACAGACGCCCACAGTTACAAGCGGGTGTTGACTCTGTTTGGAATGGGGAAGTCGGACGTGGTGGCAGAAAAGTTCTGGCCCCTGCCCCGCTTTCTATTCCTAGCACAGGAGGCTTCAATTAAGCCATGGCAGCCCTTCTTCCCATTCTCTCCTCGCCGAGGCTTCCAACCCCAGGCCTCGCCCTTTAACTTGATTGAGGCACCGCAGACCTCGCACAGGGGTGAGCAGAAAGGGACCTGGATGCAATCTCCCTGCCTACCCAAGAGGGACCTACTTCTCTCTGCGGTGCTGAAGCGCAGGTGTCCGGAGCACGCCAGCGAGCGGGGGACTCCGGGGGCTAGAGAAAAACGCCGCCCTTGGCTGCGTGGCGCCGGAGGAGGGCGGTTGCCGGAGCGCGTCTCTGGTTTTCACGTGAACCCGCCAGCTCGCTGCTTTGCTGCCCAGGTGCCGGTTCGCGGCTGCGTGCGCCCCACTGCAGCAGAGAGCAGCCGCAGCCTCTGCCTCGGCCACCAGCGCGGCTGGGGAAGAGTCCTGGGGCTGCTGACGCGGTTGGGAGGAGCCTCGCCTTTAATGCACCAGCCGCCTCCAGCCTCCTCCTGCAGCAGCGGCAGCGGCTGCGAGTGCGCGCGTGTGGGTGTGAGGGCGAGTGCGCTGGCGCCGGCCGCAGCGCCCTGCCCAGCTCCCCGCCGCCTTCCTCACCCCCGCCGGCCGGAGCCGCCCTCCCGTGGGACCGGCACCCTGCTCCGGGCCGGGCCAGCCCGAATCCGGCCCCTGCCGTCTCGCCACTGCAGCTCGGGTCCAGAAAGGCACCATTTTGTCGCGGCCGCCCGCTCTCCCAGGGGGAGGAGGGACCTTTTTTGCATTTTGGAGCGGCTGCCAACGTGGGGAACCTGTTGGGCATCTCCCCAGCCCCGCTTGTGAGCGCCTCCCGGGCGGCGGGCGGGCCCGGACCCCTCGGGGCACGGCGCATCTTGGCACCCGGCGGCAGCGGAGCCGGGCGCAGCATCCTCGCTGGGAATTGGAGCTGGAGTGAGCGCACCGCGGGAGGAGCCGCCGCAGCCTCGGAGATCCCGAGTGGAGGAGGTGACAGCTCCATTGCCGGGTTTTTATTTTTTTTCTCTCCGCCTCCCCGTCTCCTCCTCAGGCTCGGACCATGGTGCAGTCCCACCGGCTCCCCTGCCCCCCTCTCCTGTGAGACTGGCTGCGGGGAGGGATCATGGATACTTGTCTGCCGGCTTCTGGTTCCCACGCAAGTAAGCCTGCTGTCAATGGAGGAGGACATTGATACCCGCAAAATCAACAACAGTTTCCTGCGCGACCACAGCTATGCGACCGAAGGTAACGCCAGCCCCGCCGCATTCCGCCGCTGGGGTCGGGGCGCAAGTTGCGGATCGCTGGGCTCGGCGGGCAGCTGGGCGCCGAGCGGCGGAGACTCCTCCGGGCCCGGGGCTGGGGCGGGGGCTCGGCCCGCGGGGGCAGCGGCCGGTGCGCCCCACATCCATCCGGGCTCCGCGAGACGAGCCCGGCGTTCAGCAGCAGGTGGACCCGGCGCCCACGGGAGTTAAAATGGCCCTCGGGGATTAGGCTTTTCAGGGTGGGGCTCCCGACTGGAAAAATGACCCCCTGAAGGCAGATAACCCCTCCCCCGAGATGTTTGCCGGAGTCTTGCGGGGGAGACGTGGAAGGGGCCCGGAAGGATCGTAGGTCTTCCCCTCCCTGAGCGGAATGATGTTGTGTCTCTCGGTGGCTGGAGGGAGGGCATGGTTTCATTTCCTGCCCGTCTCTCTCTCCGGCCGGGTTACCTGCTCAGACAATCAGAAGCCCAAAGGGCCTTTTGCAAAGGGGCGAGCCCCTCTCCCCTTGGAGGTGCATTAGCAAGAACTAAAAAGGTAGCTGGGGAGACCGCTTTCCAGCAGCGAGCGAACGAGTCCGACACGTGGGGCGAGCAATGCGATCAGTGGGGCCTTTAAAATCACCATTATGAATTCTGCAGCAGTAGTTTCTGCTGAATCAACAGCCAGCAGAAAGCAAGAGGGTTCAGTAAGCTGAGCTTTGCCAAGAGGTGAAATTGTCGTGTCTCTCTCTCTCTCT
This sequence comes from Lynx rufus, assembly GCF_022079265.1. Taxonomy (NCBI): domain Eukaryota; kingdom Metazoa; phylum Chordata; class Mammalia; order Carnivora; family Felidae; genus Lynx; species Lynx rufus. Next base: position 122,288,161 of record NW_025814823.1, on the reverse strand, counting down.
CTCTCTCTCTCTCTCTTTCTCAGCGTGTTCTGACATTAGCAGGCAGGCACGGAAAGTCAGCAGGTGGAATCTCATTCTGCCTTTTGTGTGTGAATAGAGAGTAGAGGCATTTTTTCCCCCCAAATGCCCAAACTTTTCCATCTTCGCTTTCATTTTCTACCTGTAGGCCCTTTCCTTAACCGCGCATAGAAAGTGTTGCATTATCACGTTGTAATATCCACGTGAGAAAACGTGTGTGAAAGGGCTTTAGGAAAATGTAGCAAGGTATGTTAATTTAAGATGATTCTTGTTATCCTTGTATACCAAATTTTCTATAATACTTAATCTGATCAATACTCCCAGGAAAAATGTGATGGGGATGGGGTAGGAAAGGAGTTCAAACTCTGAAAGAAATAAAGAGGCACACAATGTGCAGGCAAAGGTGGCATCTTCCATAAACATCTCTGTAAATTTTAGATTAAAAAGAATGCCCAGTGCTGTTGAAATATATTCTCCATTCATCATCATTATTGGAAAGCATCCAGCCTAATATGTCCATGGTGCTAGACAGATTAAGCAGACTTGTATGTGCTCTGGTGTTCAGGAGCTTAGAGATGGCTTTTAAGATGTTCAGCCTGTCCCTCCCCCATACAACCACCATACTCGCTGGTTCTTGTTATTTGCAGGCTGACAAGGTGGCTCTAAGATGTTCTTTCTCAGTCTTAAGTGCTTTGTCACTGACTCATTTACCAGGTAGATTAGGACTTGCTGTGTGTCTAAGCATGTTATCCAAGACAGAAGTTGGCCTTGGGTCTATTGGTTTTTGGGGGGGATGTTTCTTTCTGTTTGTGACAACAAAGAAAGAGGGCTGTCTTCGTATTTTCTTCTGTGTTGTATTATGCCTCTAAGTGCCAACACAGGAAACTTACTGAGCTGGGAAGATGGGCAAATTGGGGCCGTGTGTATAGGGCCATGATAGGAGTATCATCTTAGTGCTTTCAGGGCCCTAGATATTACCTAATCTCTGTTCTTATTTTATGGTGTTTTTGGGAACTCTGATTCTGGTTAAAATATCTGGGTTCATATAGTCAAAACTGAGGCATGAGTTTATAGCAAAGAGCTCTCTCAAATGTTTCTAAATCAATCTCTCAGGAAATTCTATCACACACACGTAACAATGAAAACTAAACAAAACCTTTATTTCACAGTAAACCTTCAGGTTTCTTGATCTTAGTGAAAGTCTGGTAAGAAAAAAAAATGGAACTTGGAAAATGTAAATGGCAGAAGTTGGGTAGAGAGGGAAGTTCTCTTTTCCCAATAGATGTGGTCTTCATCTATTCATTTTAGGGACCATTCATGCACTAGTGCTGGCCAGAGGGGGGATAGTCCATCCTTGTCTTCTGATGAATACCTTGGAAGTGCCAAGTACACCAGGAAAGATCACCAGATCAAAATAGTCTTTGTTCAAATCCTGTTAGTTGAGGGCTTGCCCCCAAAGTTCCTTCCTCCACTGCCTCCATAATCTGACCTTAGTTTCTGGGTCCTTCTATGGACTTCGGTTTTCTTTTGTCTTCTTTAATATTTTGGCATTTTCCTACTTAGCCAGATATGTCAGGGTTTGGTGGGTTTTTGTTTTTTTTTTTTCTTTTCCTCCAAAATCTCCTTCACATTTATCTCTGAATTTTTCTTTGCTTTGCTCAGATCATTCCACACTGCAGTATTCTATTTAAAGCTGAAAGGTTTTTGCTGTGTAGTTAGTGTGAAGGACTCTAAGCTCAATTTGCATTGTAAGTGGTAGCTGCGGGCAAGTTCCGCCAGCTAAGAGCAATGCAAATGCTAAAGGACACTTTTACCCAAGCTCTCCCCTCTTATTTTCTCTCTCTCCCTCCTCCCTCTCTCTCTCCCTCCCCTTCCTCCCCTTCCTCCCCTCCCTCCTATGGGGAAGAAAAAAGGTTGCATGATGTGTATTTATTAAAGATATTTCCTATGACTCTTTTATTCTGGGCATCAAAGTTACCACCCTCACCAATCTTCCTCTGTCTTTTTTCCCTTTTTAAAGTTAACATCTTTGAGCATCTTCTATTTTCAGTGCACTTGCTGAGCTTTTTAAATAGAGCATTTCAATATCTCCAAGTCCTGCTAAGTAGATGCTATTAACATTTTCAAATAAGGAAACTGGGCAACTGAGGCCCACAGATGGTACTCATTTGTGAGGGTCACACAGATGAGCAGAAAGCTTGTCTTCAAACTCAAGACCCTTTTTAGGCATATGCGCCTCCATGAGGAAATTCTGCACTGCCTCATTTTCTTTCCCTCACCCATTAGCTCCTGTTATGAGAAGACCACAATGGTTTTATCGTTGTATGTAAATTGTGTACCCATCTGGTGTAAAATTCTTGGCAAGGATCATTTGAATGTGTGTATATGGGATTATATGTGAGGAAAAGTGGGGTTGGAATGACTACAAAAATAAAGTCAACACAGTGTTTTTACTGTTTTGTTTTGTTTTGTTTTGTTTCAGATATGGAACTCGGGGTTTCCTAACCAAGGCTTCATCTCTCAAATCTCTCTGATCTATATGTGGATTTCTTTCTTTCTTTTCAGACTTGTTAGAACTGACTAAAACCCTTTCTTCATTAGGGCATTTTGAGAGTTATCTACATTAATTTTCGTACTCTGACACGGGGCCACAGATAGAATAAATATTTTTTTTTTATAGGTGAGTTTACAGAAATGGCAATCTGGTTAGAAGAGGAAGTCAGAGAACACGTTTTAAAATTATTCTGTTCTAAACTGAGGGTTGATGGGGGGTGGGAGGGAGGGGAGGGTGGGTGATGGGTATTGAGGAGGGCACCTTTTGGGATGAGCACTGGGTGTTGTATGGAAACCAATTTGGCAATAAACTTAAAAAAAAAAAATAAAAATAAAAAAAAAAAAAAATAAAAAAAAAAAAAAAAAAAAAAAAAAAAAAAAAAAAAAAAAATAAAATTATTCTGTTCTCAGTTTCCTTAGCTGTAAAACGGGAATAACAATAGAACCTATGCCATAGGAAAAAAATTTAATACAGGGAAAGCACTAAATACCATTACCTCAAGCAAAGCTAGACCTCCGTAAATGTTCTCAATACGTTATAGCTATATTTGCATAGCAAACACACTTTTTCCTTGGATTGTGTGTTGATTTGGGATGATCCTGAGGGTAATGGCTAGTGGAAATGGCAGAGAAGTCACTAAAACCCACCGGTCTCTTCTCAATTCAAGTGCCCCCCATGGATCTTGCCGTTGAGTAATTTGTTTTAATGTACTTGCTGGTTGTATTCTGGCAGCTAGTAAGTTCCATCTTCTCTAAGAGGCCTTTCAAAACCTATATTGTTGACACATTGTGAAAGAAGAACAAATTTACTTATTTCATGTATTTTTTATTATTATGTATTATTATATAATTATTCATTAATTCTGCCTGTAATTTATTCCACAAACATAGTTGACTGTCTGCACAGGTGATCCAGCATGGTCCAATACAGACATGATATTAGTCTGGTGCAGGAGGCAGACATTAAATATTTTTGCAAATAAATACATAGTTACCAATTGTGATAAGTGATAGAAAAAGCATAACATGCTTTGAGATCATATATAACGCAGGAAGGTGGATCTAATTTAGTTTGGGGGACTAGGGGAGGCTCCTCAGAGGACGTTTTAGGTTGAGAGCTAAAGAATAAGTCAGGCATTAACAAGAGCTAAAGACTGGAGTTAGAAGAGATAATAGGTACCAGGCCCAGAGATATGAAATAGTCTGACGGATTGAAAGACTAGAAGGCTGCCTGTGGCTAGAATATAGGGAACAAGAGGAAGCAGCAATGAAAACGAGACCAAAGCCTGCAGTTTACTTTGAATGCACCAAAACCAGGAAAGATCCATGCTAGGATAGAGGGATGGATGAATGGATAGATATATGATATAGCAAGTATGAAATGTTAATGGTAAAATTGAGGTGGTCTGTCAATGGATAGCCACTGTAAATTTTTTTTCCAAGTTTGATGTCGGTTTGAAAATTTTCATAATAAAATGTTACAAAAGAGAGACTGGAGAGGTATTCAGAGACCAGATCACATTGAGCCTTGACCATAAGGAGTTTGGACTTTATCCAAAGATGGATCGAAAGCCATTAAAGGATTTTGATCAAGGGGGAAATATGATCAGGTTTGTTTTTTTCAAAGCTCCCTCTAGCTGCTATGCAGGGTGGGGTCAGAGGGCTGGGTAGGAAATGAATAGGAGTGAAAGAAATAATTGGGACGCCACAGCTGTACTCTAGGATAGTGGCAGCAGTAGAGATGGAGAGAATTAGATGACTTTGATACACTGTAGAAGAAGAATGGATAGGACTTACTTGGTGTGATTCGGTGGAGATAGAGAAGTAAATGGGGATGAGTGTCAAGGACAACTTTAGGACTTTGCCATGACAATGGACGCATAATGGGCCTTTTTACTGACACTGGAAAAAAGACTTTGGTAATTGGTGTGAGACATTTAGCCTCAGAGTGATACTCTCAAGCCATTGGATATCTGGGTCTAAAGCTCAGAAGAAAGATGGGGACGATGTATAATTGGGATGTCTACAGCATATTGAAAGTATTTAAAACCATGTGAATAGATGTGATGCCTAGGAGAAGAGCACACCAGGGCAGAATTTGAGCCAACAAGGATGATTATCTTGTCTTGGTATAAATTGTAACAAAAAGGGCCTCACAAGGGAATGCCTTGGTGTAAACACCATTAACCGCACACTGAAATTACTCAAATAACACTCTATGGTCATTTCTCAATGTGGTGGCATGAGAAGAGTCCAGTCTAGGGTGAGTTGAGTTTAGAGGGTCTCCAAACTTGAATGAGATCTGTGTGATCTCTGATATGTCATAGCTTTGGAGGAACCTCAGGCTAAAGGTGAGAAACTAATAGTCCCTGCTTCCTCCACCCCACCGCCATTTCACACATGATCAAGAGGGAAGCGAAGGTGAATAAAACGAGGAAGGTGCATGAAAATGGCTTTTGATATGAAGGCACTAAAAATTAAAAGGAGGTGGTGTCCCATGATGGAAAGCTGCCTTGTAGTTCCTTAAGTTGCTTTGATATTTGTATGCAAATGCCAGATCAGAACAGTATTTCCAATGCATATGGATGAATGTTTGAGTTCTCTGCCATTCTCGGAAAAATCTGAAATGGAACGTGGAAAGAAGCTGCCTTATACTATTGTAAATGACCTTTCTGGGGATGGGAAATGTTCTGCTACCAAATATAATAACCAGAGTGCATTGAAAATCACTAGCAAGTATTCATTATTAGCATCCAGGTCCCCAGGGGCAATCTCAAGCCCTTTATGAGGGCTGGTCAGAAACATGCCAATGAACCTGGGGTGAATAATATTAGGCTAGTCCTGTCAAAATATTGGTAAGGCTCAATGAAAAGAGCACAGCTGTAGACTGACATTCCTAGACTCTGGCATTTGCATTTACGAAGAAACTAAGAGTCTAATTTCAGCACTTAGCTGAGGGGAGAGAACTGAGGTTTCTCACGTGCTGTCCATTCCAGGCATTTTCCTAGGTGTTTTCTCATGTGTTAACTCATTTAATCTCTTTGACAGCCATAAGAGAAGGGTTGCATTAGCCTCATTTTTCAGAATAAGGGATTTTGAGCTTTGGAGAACCCCAGAAACTTGTGTAAGGTCACATACTTGTAAGTGGTAGAACCAGATTGGCCACCATGATTTCCTGGACTTGAGGCATGTACTCTTGGCCCACCCCTGCTGCCTGTGGTCAGGATTTTAGGAAGGGAAATGAAGGTTATACTCTCTCTTTGACATATATCCCCATGGTACATGTTCAGTGCCGCTAGATTGACTTGTCTCATCTTTTTCTAGGAGGGCAGTGCACATGTCTGGGTCTTCTCCATTATCCCACAGGGAGGAAGTTGAACTCCTCTACCTTGTGTCAGAGTCCTTAGCCGATCATCTCTTCTAGTTGTATTCTACTCTGTAAGGAAAGAAGGAAAATATTTATGGAACTGCGCAAATTGTGAGAATTAGCTGGGTTTTAATACCCTTCTCCATGTCCCTCACCCCTAGTGTAGGATGTTAATAATGCAGTTCCCAGGTTGTGCTGGGATAGCTCCACTGGGCCTTCTGGACACCCATTCTCCAGAACTGGTGGCAATTCCTATAGTTGGCTAAGGCAGCAAAAAGAAGGGATAGAGGCAGCTGTTGATGGCAGTTGTCCTTTGCATATAAATGTGGAGGTGTCTGAGGCCTTGTTTTTGGCCAGACAGGCTCACCTATGCTATTTGCCTCATCCTCCATTAGTCAGATTGCTTTCACCAAACTTGTTATCTTTACCACCAGTTTGCCTTCTTTTGCCTTTCCAATAGAACTCTAGAATTGGGCTGGAAATCAGAACAGACCAGATCTGGAGTGCTTGGATGGCTCAGTTGGTTGAGCATCCTACTCAGCTCAGGTCATGATCTCGTGGTTCATGGGTTCAAGCCCTGCATCAGACTCTGTACTGACAGCTCAGAGCCTGGAGCTTGCTTTGGATTCTATGTCTCCTTCTCCCACTTGCACTCTGTTTCTCTCTGTCTCTTTCTCTTTTTCTCTCTCAAAAATAAAAGTAAAACATTCAAAAAATTAAAAAAAAAATAGAAAAGACCAAATCTGACACAACTCTTGCATCGGAAGCAAATTGTTTTTACGAGACCTCTAGGAATTTTGTCTGGAATAATCCAGGAGCCCTTGAATTCTTCTGTTGCAAGTTCACTGTGGAAAGAGTGGGGAATGATGATGGTAGGATCTCCATGTGTGAAATCCACAGAAAACTAATCCATATTCATGTTGGACAAGGGGTCATGGTAACAGAAAGGGATAGGTGTGCAGAGGGGGAGTCACACTCTCAGTTCTTTGCTTCAGAAGAAAGAGACCTGATTGCTTACAGCAAATGTAGAGAAATGAAGGGGCCTCTGTGGGCAAGGGGCAGAGCAATGCATGGTATCTAAGGGTCCGGAGGAACCTCAGAGGGCAGGATTTTAAGCCCAGAAAGGAGAGTCTTCTAGAAGGCACGTGCCAAAGAATACCTTACCTGTGCTAAGCTTGATGCTGGGGGACTGGCAGCCGCCTCCTACATATGCATTTCTGATTGCACTGCTGTGAATCCATTCAGTAATGGGCCTGAAGTCATCACAGAATGGCAGGCCACCTCCTCCACTTAATGTAGGGGCTCATCTCTGGGACCCTCAGCAGACACATAAAGATGTGGAGGGTGGACAAGCTCTAAACAGTTCTCGTGGAGACTACGTCGGCAGCAAGATGCTGAGCACTTGTAGATGGTCTGAAAGACAAAACTTGGATCCTTAAGTACAAAATATTAACAGGAGGTGTTGTGCCAAAGAGGAGAGCTATATAAGAAATTTGAGGAGAGTAACATTGCTCCTTTAAGTTTGCGGAAGTCAAGCTGGGGCCAGAGACACCCATGTTAGGAGGTCGGATGGTTCACAACACTGGTGTTCTTGTCATTGACATTCTCTTCTGTGTCTTTATATTAATCAGGCAAATAATACATATGTGCCTTCTTATTTGAAAGGATTCCAGCATTACAGAAGTAGACAAAGCAGGGGCACCTGGCTGGCTTAGTGAGTAGAACATGTGACTCTTGATCTTGAGGAGCTGTAGGTTTGAGCCCCATGTTGAGTGTAGAGATTACCTAAAAAAATTTTTTTTAATCTTTAAGGGGTGCCGGGGTGTCTCAGTTGGTTAAGTGTCTGACTCTTGGTTTCGGCTCAGGTCACAATCTGGCGGTCTGTGAGTTCAAGCCCAGTGTCAGGCTCTGTGCCGACAGCTCAGAGCCTGGAGCCTGCTTCGGATTCTGTGTCTCCCTCTCTCTCTCCACCCCTCCCCTGCTCATGTGCTCTCTCTCTTGCTCTCGCTCTCACTCTCAAAAATAAATAAACATTAAAAAAGTTTAAACTTAAAACAAATATATTTTTTTAAAAAGGCAGTAGACAAAGCACAGCATGAATCACCCTCTATCCCCACACTCATTCCACTTCCCTGCCCAGAGTTAGCACTGTGAATAGTCAAGAATGGCCCCCTTTGTATGTATTTTCATATATTTAAATATACATATGCACATGTACACTGGGAGAGGGCTTGTTTGTTTGCATAACTGAATGCATACTGCTTGTTCTGTTTACACTTTGTTTATTCTCCCACTCAGAGATCTATCTGAAAGATCTTTCCATGTCAGGACAGCTACACTGGCCTTGTTCTTTTTAATGGCTACATAGTGCCCTGTGGTATGACTGTATCATAGTTGATTTAGTAGTTCCCTTGTGGAAGGATGGAAAGTTATTTTTACTCTTTATATTACATACTATGCTGTGGTGACTCTCGATCTGTCTATATACTGTTTGTGTTCAAAGGTTCTCTTTTAATCTTCCTGACTTTACCATCTTTTTTTAAAATTTTATTTTTTTAAATTTACATCCAAATTAGTTAGCATATAATGACTTTACCATGTTGAAAGCCAAAATGTTGGTTCCTATTCCTCAGCAAAGAATAAGCAAAAAAGGAATCTCTGGCCCTTCACTTCTTCTCTAGTAAACCTTGGGTAAGCCATGTAACCTTGTGAGCTTGGATTTCCTAATGTAGAAAATGGGAATAGCTGTCCTATCTACTTACATGTGCACAGCACTGTATATTCTATAACGATTTTGAATTTGAGTGTTAATAAAGAATAAGGTTGATTGGTGGCAGTTGTGGATGGCTTGCTATGTACCAGGAACAAACTTGAAGTTTTATAGTATTTTTCTTGTTTAGTACTCAGAAGTCTATAGGTTGGTACTGTCCTTAGACCCCTTTAAGTAAAAAGTTGAAGCAGAATGAGATTATTGCTTGTCCAAGGTCACCCTCTAGTAAGTGGCAGAACAGAAGTCACTTCTGGGTCCATCATTGTGGTGTATGGATACACCTGTTTATAATTTTTTAATGGTTATTGATTTCTTTTGAGAGAGTGTGAGCCAAGGAGAGAGAGGGAGAGAGAGAATCCCAAGCAGCTCCATGCTCAGTGTGGAGCCCAAGGCAGGGCTTGATATCACGACTACGAGATCTTGACCTGAGCCAAAATCAAGAGTCGGACACTCAACCAACTGAGCCACCCAGGCACCCCTGGACACACCTGTTTAAAACAGAAGTTATGATGTTGACACAGGGAAAAGGTCATTCATTCTTCTAAAGAAATACTATTTTGAATCAGTACCAATACACAGGGTCCAATTATTATCAAGATTTTGAAAATAAACAGAGGGAACATTAGAAGCATCGTATGCAGTGATGTAGAATGCACATCAGAAGACCTGGGTGTTATTCCCAGTCCTGCTGTCATAATTAGTTACTTATACTCTGTGGGCTTCCGTTTCCTAATCTCCTGAAGTGAGGCTGAAAATGGGGGAGGGGTGGCATGCTCCCCATAGATTTTTGTGGCTCTAAGTTTCTGTGATGCACTTTGTATTGACCCACGGTGTCATTTAGATCTCTTGAGTCTGTTGAGACATTGTGCTCAACAGTGTGGGGGACACAGGCTTAGGCTTTAAATGGCCCCGGAACTCCAGGCTTGGCTGTAGGAACTGATGGGTCAGATCATCCTTCTGGCAAGAAGTCTCTGGTGCAGCCAAGAGGTGGAGCCAGAAAGGGAAGCATGTCTTTGCCAAAAGCTGCTGCAGATGGAAGAGCCAGTCTGTCTGGGCAGCCCATGACTTTGAGAGGAGCCATTTGGCAACGTTGTTGGCAGGAGCTGCCTTGCAGCGTGAATGCTGGAGACTGTCCTGGGCTGGAGTGAATCAGGGATGCAGCAAAGGTGGCTGGTGGAACAAATAACCATCTGGTGAGCAGGGCACTGCTCATCTTGCTGCACTGACAGAGAAGAGCGAGTGCCAATTGGTGAGGCTGGGCTCTCGGTGACGTGATCTGACAGGCACAATAAAATGGCTCCCCTGCTGTTGTACACCCCACGGAGGGGGTTAGGAATCCCATGTGAACCTGCTCTTTCAGAAATCAGGAAGGCTCCAATCTCTTTGACTGTCATAGGAAAGGAAAGTCATCATGTCAAACAAAGTTGACTTTCTGTATTTATCACCAGCTGCTATGGCTGGTTGTGCTGGTGAATATGGTGAAATAAAAGTTCTTGTTGTCAAGCTTCGTTCCATCTATTTGGCAGCGGATACTCTGTCCTTCTCAAAGCTTCGGCGTCTGTGCTGCGTTTGCCTCTCAGTTACACCAGGTGGCTGAGGGGGTAGAATCAGACCCCACGTGGCTCTGGAATCACCTCCAGCAGTACTGATTCTGTGGCCTTGGACGGGTCACTCTGTCTCTGATTATTTCTTTTACTTACAAAATATGGCAGTGGTTGAAGCAACATGCCCCTTGCTAGCATGCTATTATTTATATGCGAGAATTAAATACAAAAGAATCCCTCTCTTACTCCATGTACTTGGGACCAATGGTTGATGATCAATTGGAAGAACTAAGGCAGAAAAAAAATTTTTTAATGCTATTTTAAAATGCATTGCCTAATTTTGATAAACAGTCTATTGAAGAATCAAGACTTCATCTTTGAATATGAGTCTGCTGACTGGGGCTTATATTTTTCTTAAACCACACCCAAAATTGCAAAGTCCCTGCCTGAGTTTGGTTTCCTTGAGGCTGAATGACGGTATACACCTGAGAAGCAATCTTAGCACAGATCCTTCTAGATTTTTATGATTGTTCCTCATCTCTTCTCTCTACCATATTTAATTTGACAATTCTGTCACTTTTTGAAAGCATCCGACTTAGTTTTTATACGAAATAATCCTTTTCTTCCTTTCCACACCGTTCCTTCCATCACCTTCCATGATATTTGATTAAATAACAACTGTAACTGACATCAAGAGATATGGGAACAAACAGAACTGACTTGGAGTAAACATGTATCTCAGCCAGAGGAAGCAGGAGTGTGCCTGTGTCCCAGAGATTAGCCTGCTAAGTGAGCTGTGTGTGTAGTGCATGTGAGTATAGAGTATAGAGGCACGTTTTACAGAGTCAGCTGAAGGCCTTTTTCATCCAGTCTGTTAAAAGGGTCTCTGTTTTAATTATGGTGAGGAGGAAGAGCCACCATGGACTGAGTGCTTCCGGTATACCAAGAATTGAGTTAAGTATGCTATGTATGTTCTACATGATGTACTACATATGCATGTATGTATATATTGTGCACTATATTGATGTGTATATATATGTATGATACAGATATGTGCATATGTGTGTGTGTCTGGATCATTTAATCTTCAGAGAAAACCTCAGAAGTATGTACAATTAAAGCTTAATTGAGTGAGACTTTAGGTCCTTTTCACCATTTCCCAATCCCCATTTCCCAGTGCAGAGCCTGGCAAATATCACTCCTTAGATGATTACTAAGGAAATACAGGGATAGGCTCCTATTCCACTGACAGTGAAACTGGGGCTTAGAATATTTGTGTGATCTCCCCAGGGTCAGTCGGCAAACTCAGGATTTAAAATGATGGTGTGTCTGACACAAAAATGTACATTCTTAAGAACAAATATAGAGATATTACAATAACCTTTTTTTACAAAACTCTGAGACATATGCTTTAGGTTAGAATAAACATCTAATAGGATAGTAATTTGGTATCATCTCCACTTTGCACAAGTATATAGATATTCTAGAACAGGAGTTGATAAACTTTCCTATAAAGAGCCAGTTAATAAACATTTTAGGTTTTGCCAACCATACAGTCTATGTCCCAGCTACTCAGCTCTGCCATTGCTGCTCATGGACATGACTTTATTGTAGCAAAACTTGATTTACAAATTCAGGTGGTAGCCCATGCCTGGTAGTTTGCTGACCGCCCATTCTAAAGACAAAATTTGGAACCCATGAGAAATTAAAAAAACGTTGGTCTTCCAAGTCATTGGTGGCAGTAAGTGCTAGACAGAAGCTTTCCTGAATAGGAATGGCTTATGGTCAAAGCGGGGACTTGGTGGGATTCTGACAGGTGATGAGGAATGGCAAAGGCTGTCCTCATGGAGAAGGAGGTCTTGCATGACATTAGGCAAAAGTACATGAGGAAAATGGCATGTTGTTTGAGGACATGAGCTAGAGGCTAGACACATAACAGACTGCTTAATAGCCCATTAGGATCCCTGCACATAACCACACCTCTTTTAGTGGTGTCCCACAGAGTTCATGCCGTAGTCATTTAAAAAAAATATTTATTATTGGTGCACCTGGGTGGCTGGTCAGTTAAGCATCTGACTTAAGCTCAGGTCATGACCTCACGGTTCTTGAGTTCAATCCCCACTTCTGGCTCTGTGCTGACAGCTCAGAGCCTGGAGCCTGCTTCAGATTCTGTGTCTCCCTCTATCTGCCCTTCCCCCACTCATGTTCTGTCCCTCTTTCAAAAATAAACATTAAAAAATAAAAATATTATATACTAGGTACCATGCTAAAAATAGGAAAACAGTAAAAAAACAAAGACCCTACCCTCATAGAACTTACATTCTGTTGGGGAGATATCCATGAAATAAACACAAATATAAGAATATGAATATAAATCTATTAAATACTATGTAGAAAAAGTAAAAAGGCTGTGGGAACAAAATATATGCTCACTGATGAAAACATGAACTATAAAGAAAAGTGTAATAAAGAAAACCGAATTTACCTCTAGCTCCAAACATAATCATTACAAATATTTTCAGTGTATTCTCTTCCAGGCTCTGTGTATGTGTGTGTGTGTGTGTGTGTGTGTGTGTGTGTGTGTGTGTGTGTTTGTGTGTGTCAGAGAAAAGAGAAAGGGATGGATTAATACTGGAATTATATGTAATATGGTATCCTATCTGTTGTTTTGTTTTGGTTCCAAATAATACTGTGAGCATTCTTCCATAACATCGTATAGTTGAAACAGAATTCTGCCATTCACCTAATACTTGAAGTGTAGATTATTTCCAATATTTTGCTGTAATAATTGTGTGATAAATAATTGCATGAATCGAAATCATCCCTAGTTATTTTCTTAGGACAAGTTTCTAGAGTCCAGATTGTTGGGTTAAATGGTACACATAAATAAGTTTCTTGATAGGAACAATTAGGTTTCTAGATAGTATTAATAAAATGCTTTCTACAAAACTTGACCAAGGAAGACCTTTGCAGTTGCTGTGGCCCCTCGCACCATGTTTTGGTCTCTATTTTGCCTCTGCCTCACATTGTCACAGTTTTCCAGAGGGAATTTGTGCAGGTGAAGATTAGAAAAAAATTGATAAACATAGAACCATTGAACTTTAATTTTCTCCTTTGCCCTTGTCCTTCCCCAAAGCCCAAGTACTTTTACCCATTCTGAGAAGGGAGGCAATCTCAATTCTCAGCCACTGCCATTAAATACATGGATGAGTAGCTCGTTCCCTGGGATTTAGTTGCCCACCTATATTAACTAAAATGACATTCATGGTTCCAGGGCATCAGTTATAGATAAGTATATGGAACCTGGTGACCCAGAAATGTTAATTTTCCTCAAACTGATAAGTAGGTGACTTCAAAGAAAGAGTGACCTACTATGACAACTAGCATGGTTGTTTAATGAGCTGGCCTCTCCTGGGGTTCAAATTTGTCATTTCTGAAAGCTGTGCTACCTTTTTTCCCTGTTAACACCGTGTGTGGTTGAGTACAACTTGAACTCAGATAAATATGAAGAAACTAAACTTTATCATTGGCTTAAGACTTGCAGACATCTCTAGTTTTCCTCCAAAAGTTCGGTGCATGATTTGATGGAATTGAAAAGTATAAATCTTAGAAACTACCAGTGGGATTTGATTTTTAGTGAGTGATTTTAGTCCCTTGTCAAAATATATGGGCTGTCTGCATTTCAGCAGTCACTGGAGATTATAGGTAGGAGTTGATTTGAGGTCTCAATCCATTTTGTTTGGAATTTGGGCATTTTTCTCCCTGTGAAGTATCTTGAGGTAGCGAACTGGAAATATTAAGTTCTTTGGAATGTTTTTTTTTTAATTTAAAATTTTTACAAAGTTTAAAGGATATATGGCTGGGTGGGTGGATGGATGGTCAGTTAAATGGATAAAGATTTGTGATAGTCAATAGGGTATCCAGTTGCTTCCTCAGAGGACTAAGTATTCAAGCATCTTCTAGAAACATGAAGTTTCAATAATAATTTGGGATTGTAATATTAAAGTCTACCTCTCCTCTCCTTTCTCTTCTGCCTGGGAAGCTAGGGCAGGTGGGATGGGATGAGAGAGTGAGTATTGATTAGGGCAACACAGATCCATGTGAGGATGCTTCCAGGAATTCATCACTGGCACTAATTAAAAAAAAAAGAAAAAGAAAAAGAAATAGGATGGGGGTGGGAGGGAAATGGAGAAGAGCTGCCCTGAAACCCTGAGCCAACAGAAAGACTGGGACAGTTCAGTGCTTCCGGCTGACATCTCTTACAGTGACCAATATCTAATCCCATCCCAGTTCTGTAGGATTAGCTGGATGAAACTATCATACTATGCTTTGAAAATCAGAGCTCTCTGGTCACTTGATAGGATGTAGGGGGAAGATTTTTGGTGCAGTGCCATGTGTGAATGAGGTGTATTTCCCTATAGGTTCTGTGACCCCTTTCAGGGTCAGAGATCAAAGACTTGCTGAGGTCTCCCCCGGACCTAAAGAACTCTGTGCACTGTGGTGAAAAAAACCCAAAAGCAGTCTGATTATCATATTGTGCTTCTGCTGCCAACATGCTTACTCAGTCCCTAAGCTTCCTCAGCACAATTTGAGATGGAAATTTTCTGATCAGAATTTTTCCTATAAGTCTTAGAAACTTGGATTTAAGCCCGTTATGTGGGCTAGGTTTTTTCTTTTTCCAGTTATTTGACAAGCAGGTTGCTTTTGAATCACTCATTTGGATGGCCTTGATCTAGACATTGGTACGTGCTGAAAAGGCAAAACACTATTTTCCTACTTGTGCTTAGCCCTTTAAGAAGATTGGGCCATTGACCATTTTCTCCTGTGCTGTAAACCTTACTGTTTCCTGCCTGTCCCCTCATCTCCCAACTAGCCTCCTAACTGATGTCCAAACCAACCATACGGGCTTGTGCTGCATCTTCAGTGCCCCCAGGCCATCCCTGCTCCCTGCTTCTGTATGCACCATTTCCCTTTTACTGGGACCTACATGGCCTGCTTTGAATCTTCATTTTCCTATGAATTTCTTTCTCAATTCCATGAGTTTTTAAATCATAACAACAGTTCTGTGATAGGTAGGTATTACCCCATTTCATGAATGTGGACACCAAAATCCAAGTTCAGGTAGCCCGCCAGAAAGAAGGGGGCCTGCACATTTTCTCTCCAGCTAGAAAGAAACTCCTGGAAGACATTCCTCACACCTTTACTTCCTTAGTTTATTCTATAGAGGACAGTGCAGTGCTTTGCACACAGGCACTTAGTAAGTGGTTTTGAACTTGATTTGAGTAGGAGAATAGATTGGTAATGTCTCTGTAGTTAGGACAGCAGCCAGGTACATATTCTTTATTCAGGAGCTTAAACTTACAGCTCTATCCAGACATGTTCAAGCTAGATTCTCCTACCCCCAACTGGAATTTAAAGATGTGCTATATTGCAGCCACTTGGAAATTATACCAGCTAATTAAGAGCATAGCCTATTCTTTCATTCATTTGTTTGTTTATGTTTGTTTTTTTATTTTACTCTTTAACCCTTCAGGTATTGATTGAGCAAATGAAACCTCATTCATGCTATCCAAGTTGGTATATGATGATATAACTGTGAAAAAATATATAAAAGTTTATTAACATCGGGTTATAAGGGGAGGAGAGAAAAAATAAATACATAAATACATAAATAGGACTATTACAAAATTGAAGGTAGCCACATCCATGATAAGAGGAGCATGTATAATATGATTCCTTTTCCATAAACTTCTGTGTGTGTACATAAAGAATTCCACGGAAAGAATGGCTAGTAGATTATTAATAATGGTTATCTCAGGCTGATGAAATCTTAATTCTTAATATTTATATTTTCTAATGTATGACAGTTTCAATATGTATAAACATTGTTTACACAATAGAAACAATAAAGCTGTCATTATGGTGAAAAACAATTCATAGAGTATCTATTGGGTGCAAAGAACAAGACTGTGGGTATCAGTGTAATACCCACCTGAGTTCTTCCTTTTACTTTGAAGTAAAATTAATAATTCTTCAGTTGAAAATCACTGTGAACCCTGGAAGAGTAGTGATAAGTGAAGACTAGTAACTGTCAAATTCTGTAATAAGAATTCCATTCAAGTTCTCTTACCTATAGGTCTGTGTGAAAGACCTTTGGCAATGGAATTGGTCCTTAGGTTCAGAGCCACTGTGGTCTTGTGGTCCTGTGTCTAGGTTGAAATAGTAAAGGTAAGATGATCTCTCTGACCTCAGCCAATCGTTTAATAAGGGGGCTAGGAAAGGCTCTGGATGAGTCCGTGAAAATCTGCTGCAATTATGGAAAAGCCATCTTAGAAAAAATGTCCTAGAGCCTGCAGGTCAGAGCCAGCCCCTCTGCACATGAAAGATCTTGCAATCTGTGTTTATTGACACAGAAGTTGGTTTTAATTATCCTGAAGGAATTCCTGGCATGTTTTTCCAAAGGCAGTCTTTAAATGCTTAATCAGTGGATTTCTGACGACCAGACCCAACTGGAGAGGTCTGCATATGGCGGCAGTTGGTCAAGTGTAGTATATTGCAGTGTGGCTGCTAGTGATGGATTATAGGTATGTTTTGTCAGAGAAATGTAGGCCTGAAAATACCAACATCCACCCATGAAATGATGCTGGCTTTGGAAAGTATGGTATGTTTTATGTCTGAGAAGCCTCGGTTTCCTTCCCAGCCATTGATATGGTCTAAGCAACCTCCATAACCTCTGTTTTTGGTGTCCTGAAAGTAAATTGCTCTAGAGCCGGAGTTTAGGCAATCAATCAGTCAGCTTCACAGCCCCACAACTAGTGACTTGAAAGGAGGAACATGCCTTCCCAAGTATGGATCCAAGGAAAATATACATTCCTAATCTTTGCTTTGGCTTTACCCATTTGTGTTGACCTACAAAATATTTTAAGAAAAGAACCGTAAAAGGAAACGGAGCATGGTGGTGTCACATCACAAAGCCATTTTAATCTTTCTGATACCTTGAGGGGAAACCAGGGTCCAAGATAAACATAAAAGCACCAAAGGAATTGTTTCCTTTTCACCTCTTTGCTTTTGCATCTCTAGGTTGAATCCTCCCACTAAGAGTATAAAAATAGTCAATAGTGTTGCATACTATCTTTGATTCATGTCTCCACATGTAACTCCAGATGGAATCTCCTTTTTTTTCTCCTTGCTTAAAAATGTCCTTCACACTATCCCCTTTCACTGCTGTTTCAACTAATATACATAGAGGCCAAATTCTACTCTCTCATGTAGACATGCAAAAGAGATTAAGTCAGCACCTTGAAATTGGAATAGGAACCCAAAGGCATCTTTGGCAAAATACATTGAGCCACACTTTGAGTTGCTGAGAGTGTCTCTGTCCTGTGTGTGGTGACATAATGGTTTGGTGGTGATCCTTTTTGCTTGCACGGGAAGGTTTCTCAGGCTATTTCATGCTGACCTTTACTGATCTGGAGATTTGCCAAGCTTATAGGGAAGTAAGGCCAATGGAAATGAATCCCTCTTAACCATCACAACAACTGAGCAAACAGTTCCACAGATGTCCTTGGTACAGCTGATGACTATCATGTTTAAATAGTCCCTCTTCCTCTTGTCTTTTAATTTAGTCTGTAAGCTAACTTGGGTTAGCCAGGTTGATAGGTTAGTGGCCAAATTTTAGTCAAGGAAAGAGTTGCATAAAATAGTAATGCCATCTTACACCTGTGAAGGGGCTTTGTATTTCTACAAAAGGATTTTCACAGCTCTTGTTCAGTCTGCACAGAAAAATTGGAGAATTAGTTTGTTTCTCATTTCCTCAGTACAAAAACTGAAATTTAGTGGAATTAACTTGCCCATGATCACATACCTGGTGTGTGGTGGAGACAAAATGGAAGTGCAGAGATTCTGATCCCTGAAACAGAGCTTTTCCCATGATGTTACAACACTAAATCAACTTCCACTGAACTCCCAACTGGATGAAATTTTGCATTCTTGGAAAAAAGTGTTCATTGTTGCTGATTCTCTCTGCAAGATGTTGGCCACCTACATCCTTAGCACAAGGTTCTTTGGGGGAGCAACTTGGTATGTCATTGGGTGTGGGGTTTGTCTCATTTCCTTTTTTTTAAAAGTTTTTTTTTTTATTTGAGCAAATGAGTGGGGGAAAGGCAGAGAGAGAAGGAGACAGAAAATCCCATGTAGGCTCCACACTATCAGTGCAGAGCCCAATGCGGGGGGAGAACCCATGAACTGTGAGATCATGATCTGAGCTGAAATCAAGAGTTGGACCCTTAACAAACTGAGCCACTCAGGCACTCTGGGTATGTCTCACTTCTAAGGTCATTCATTGTTACTATTCCAAATGGAAGGGTGTTGAGGCCACTCTCTTCCTTGGAAGCCCCAGAGAGCTGGAGTTTGTGTGTCTAAAGATGTGGAGAAAGCAGTAGACTTAATTTTGTTTCAATACTGCATACTACACCCAAATATATAACTCTTGAATATCTGCCATTTAGAGCAAGTGAGAAAATAGATAAGAAAGAATGGATGAATTATCACTAACACCATTCTTATCCCTGGAAACATAAGGGTAGCAAAGCTCCATTTACAGAGTGATTTTTTACATGCTTATGTGTACTTCTTTTGCTTCATTTCCATTTAAATATGTGAGCAATGAATTCTTTATTAAGATGGGCTTATTACTTAAGTCCTTGAACCATAATTGCCCATATGGAAAATTGGGACAGTACTAGTAACTACCTTCTATGGTTGTTATAAGGATTAGTGAAATGGTACAGCGGTTAGTTCAGTACCTGGCATAGATTAAACATTGAGTAAGTGGTTGTTTGGCTCTCTTGAGTATTTCTAGAAGCCCTAACTGGTCATAAGTATTATTTGCACTGTACCATACATTCTTTCTCTTTCCAAATCCCTAGAGTTTAGGCTTATACTAAAAATTATACTTAACCAGTGGAGAACACTGACTCTGGAAACCACTAGGTTTGTATTCTGGCTCCATCACTTGCCAGCTCTGTGACCTTGGGCATGTGGTTTATCCTTCCTAAGCACAGTTGCCTCCTCTATAAAATACAGATAACAATGCTTAATTTCCCAAGGTTGGTGTGAGTATTAAATATGACAGTGTATGTGATGTACTCAGGATAATTCCAGGTGCAGAGTGTGCAGTAACTGCTAAATAATGTTAGGTTGTATTTACATTAATATTAGTTCATTCATCTATATCCTAAAACAGAATCATTACTCTCACAAGGTGGTTGTTTTCATTACAAAACAGTGGAGGAAATAACACTCTAACCTTAATCTTTGATCCAGTACCAGATCTGGATGGTGGTGATTTATCTCTTTTAAATAATAAATATAATCTCATATAATAATATATGGAACCCTGTGAGAGTCTAAGCCAAACTGCTGCTCTTTTCTGAACATGAAATAAAACACTGGGAAATTAAAACCCATTATCTACTCTATGTACCATCAATAGGATGGTTTTTAAAGGTAATAGCATTGAGATATTAAAAAAGTAATGATAATAAGTTAATTATAAATTTCTCTTTCTATATTAGTGGTATTCTGAAGCTTCTTTTTAAGGCTTAATTTTGTTGTTTTTTTAAAAAATCTTGTAGCTTTATTTTAGAACTTCTTCTTGTATTGTCTTATTCTTAGATTCTCTTGGAGAGAAGGGAGGCTCTTCTAACCAGTGACACCAACCTGTTCCTGTTGGTGAATACGTCCAGCTGCTTAAAACTTATGTGTACCAGAGCAGTCTTTTTTTTTTTAACCCATTGCTTTTAGCCCTACACTGTGAAGCTTTGTATCCTAGTGTACATGATCCCTCTTGAAGTACATGAAGGCTACTCCCCTAACACCGCCCCAGTCTCCTCAAAACTCCTTATATGCCTTCTGCCTTCTGTTTTCAACTTGAATGTTTATTAGAATCACCTGAAGTGTCTGTTAATTGCATATTGCTAGGCTCCTCCCAGAGTTTCTAAATAAATAATACTGGGAAAGAGCCAAAAAATTTGCTTTCTAGTGGTGGCCCAGCTAGAGCCACTGCTGCTGGTTGAAAGAAAGCAACTCTTTGAGAACCCCGGGTCTGCAAAACCCAAAGACAGCCCACTTCCAGGTGAGAAGGCTGAAGCATAGAGAGTTTTTATAGTGTGGCTATGTTACCATATTAGCCTTGATTTTGACATACGAGGAGTAACCTCAAAGAGGCTATAGTGGGGGCTTGGGGAGTGTGTAATGCACCTGTATATAACCAAAAATTGAAGCATCACTACCTCCTGGAGTCTGGATCTGAACCCCCTGTTTGTCACAGGAGCCAAGGGAGAACCCAAGACAGAGAATAGTGGCACAATAATGAAGCATGAACTATCCAGATGAAAGCACCTATGGAAATAAAGGTATTAGTATTACTATTTATACCTACTGTTCTTAATAAAACAGCAACATGGAAGTGTCGAACAGTTCCATTTGCTTAAAAGTGGTTCTGGGGGCTCAAATCAGTTCCTTCACATATTAAAAAGAAAGTATAGATAGTAAGCACTGTTGGACTTACTGTTTTAAGAACTAAGAACATGTTTTGATGAAATGTGTTGTTCGTACACAGCAATAACAAGTGATGACTGGTTATAAAATTACCAGGAAAGAGGTGTGGCTCTGTATGAATGGACCCTGCTGTATAAGATGCTAATAGTGTATGTAGAGCAAGCTAGAGAACCAGACAGATATATTAACTGCTCTAACAGAGAAAAATGGTTGGGTCAGTAGGTGAAGAAAGAGACAAGAGCTTCTTAGTTTGTGTATAATGAAGAATGAATGGCCTTACTAAATGATAATTTTTTTAAAAAAATTTAATGTTTATTTATTTTTGAGAGAGAGGCAGAGAATTAGCAGGGGAGGGACAGAGAAAGAAAAGGAGACCCAGAATCCGAAGCAGGCTCCAGGCTCTGAGCTGTCAGCACAGAGCCTGACACGGGGCTTGAACCCACCAGGAGATCATGACCTGAGCTGAAGTCAGATGCTTAACTGCCTGAGCCACCCACGCGCCCCCTAAATGATAATTTTGAATTAGAAGGGAAATCTAGACATGACAATTTGGGAAAAACAGTAACTTCTTACCTGTATTAAATGCTTGAAGGTCCTATTAGTATAAGTAGGAGTCATCCCACATGATTGGGATGAAGTAGCAGGAAGGCTTTTCTGCTAGCTTTGTTTTATTCATTTCTTGAAACTATGTGGTGAGACTGTTGAGCTTTACAGCCTCCTCATTTGACTGTGTTTCAGGGCCCTGGGCAATAACATCTTACATAAGAACTCTAACTGTTACTGAAAAAAAAGAATCATCAGAATTCTCTCTTGAGGTAGAGTTTGTAACAGAGATAGATAACAACTGTGAGTCAGATTAAAGAGTAAGACCTTTAAGAAATGGTATGGGGAAAGAAGAGTTTCCAGATAAACATTTACTCTAGGAAAATGAAATGAAAAATGTGGTCAAAGACTTAAAGCGAGGGGCGCCTGTGTGGCTCACTTGGTTGAGTGTTCGACTTTGGCTCAGACCATGACCTTGCGATTTGTGGGTTTGAGCTCCACATAGGGCTCTGTGCTGACAGCTCAGAGCCTGGAGCCTGCTTTGGATTCTGTGTCTCCCTCTCCCTCTGTCCCTCCGCTGCTTGCACTCTCTGTCTCTCAACAATAAATAAACGTCAAAAAAAAAAAAAGACTTAAAGGGAGAAAAAAAATAAGGAGCAGATGTGTGTGTGTATTTATATATGTATATACGTTTATGTATATTCTCCGTCGGCTTATAGATAAGGGTCAGGCTTTGGTGTCCCAAGGGAATCATGCGGCCTTCGTGTTACCCGATATAGACTCTGGACAGGTTCTTAATGTGCTTTTTTATATAAGAGAAGAGGCTTTGTTTTCATATAATACCTTGGGGTGTTTGTGATCAGAGGTGGGGTTGAACTCTTTCCTTGCTAGAGAAAGATTCTCCACTTTTCTGTCTGACCTATTTTAATAAACAGTTTATATCTGTTGTAATTTCAATGTGCCTTTCTTACATTCCTGGTTACATACATAGCAACCAGGTAACCTTTTCAGTATGTTCTGATATGGTTTTGACCTGCCGTCTGAGTTTCATTGGATTTGGCCTCAGTTGCTGCTTTAATGAAATAAGACTAGACGGACTTCAAATGGGTTTCCCTGGAGCTGTCAACCTTGATGCCCTCCTTGCCTCCTCCAAGAGGGAAGGGAGGGGAGGGATTGAAATATTTGTGGTTTGGTCATGTTTTTCTGACCTGTGTCGTATCAGCTTAAAATTTCCAAAAGCACAAGAGCAGCAAGTGGGAAGGAGACAGTTCATAGTCAGAATTTAAAGAGCTTGTTGGGGGGGGTGCCTGGGTGGCTCAGTTGGTTTGGTGTCCGGCTTCAGCCCAGGTCATGATCTTGTGGTTTGTGGGTTCGAGCCCTGCGTCGGTCTCTGTGCTGACAGCTCAGAGCCTGGAGCCTACTTCGGATTCTGTGTCTCCCTGTCTCTCTTCCCCCACCCCCAACAGCTCACACTCTGTCTCTCTTTCCTTCAAAAATAAATAAACATTAAAAAAAAATTTAAAGAGCTTGTTGGGAGAGAGACTGCTTTTCACCGCACCTCATCAAGTCCGACTGTTTCTGAAAAATCCTTTCGAAGTACAAAGGAAATGCCCTTTTCCAAATGCTGAGGGATTGTGGCTAAGCCTTGTTCATAGCTCTGTGATTGAGTGTGAGGTATAAAATGAATGAATGTGCTTGTGTTAACATAATGTAAACATCACTTCAAGGGTTTGTTTTTTTTTTTTCACAAGTTCAGCTACTTTCTTCAGAAATGGAATCCATTAAAATTCAGTTAAGGTTGCCTTGAGTTTTCATCATGAGGCTAAGGTTATTTAACAGCAGTGTAAGGGCATAAAGCCATCTACGACTATCTCTGACTTCCCAAACGGTGCTCCACTGGGAAACAATATTGTTGTATGTAGCAGCAGAGTCATTTGAAAGGAGGCTGCCATATAACCTTTCATGATTAAGTGATTAAGTATTTATTGAGCACTTAGGTGCCCAGGGCTGAACTCTGCATTGGGATACAGAGGGGTAGTACACACACCTGGACTCTTCCCTTCAGGAACTCACAGACCAGTAGAGACACAGGACAACAAGTAAATACAATGCAGTATGAAACGTCCTGTGATGGGGACGTACAAGGGACTGTGAGATGATGTAAGAGGACTCAGTGGAGAGCTCATGAAGAAAGACATGATCTGCTGAGGCCTGGAGGCTGAGGAGAGGGAGTCAGATGATATGAGGAAGAATGAAAAGTGTTCCATGTAGGGACAGTGGTGTGACCAGAAGATAACGGGTTCATCCTACCTGAGTTACTTAGCAGTTGGGTGACTTCAGGGAAAAGTCCATCTTGACATATGATATTTGTCTTTCTCTGACTAATTTCGCTTAGCGTAATACACTCTAGCTTCATCCATGTTGTTGCAAATGTCATGATTTCATTCTTTTTGATCACCGATTAATACTGCATTGTATATATATACCACATCTTCTTTATCCATTTATCTGTTGATGGACATTTGGACTCTTCCCATACTTTGGCTATTGTTGATAGTGCTGCTATAAACAATGGGGTGCATGTGCCCCTCTGAAACAGCATACCTGTATCTCTTGGATAAATACCTAGTAGTGCAATTGCTGGGTCGTAGGGTAGTTCTATTTTTAATTTTTTGAGGAACCTGCATACTGTTTTCTGGAGTGGCTGCACCAGTTTGCATTTCCACCAGCAGTGCAAAAGGATTCCTCTTTCTCCGCATCCTTGGCAACATCTGTGGTTGCCTGAGTTTCAGCCATTCTGAATGAGGTGGTATCTCATTGTGGTTTGGATAACTCATTTGAAAGAGCTTTTTAAACTGCATAGGATGCTAGAGTGTCCTTGTACATGTTGAGCTGAAGCATGAGTCATGTGCTCGGTAGTGAGCCTAGAATAAAAAATAAAAATGGCTTCGGCAGCGTATGGCTGCCATCGCTTGCCTTGTTAGCAACTCCTCTCATTCTATGGCCTTTGCACATTCATAGCCAAACATGGCCTTCCCTGGGGGACATTTTTTGAAGCAACAAAACAGTAGATAACATGGACCATGGATTTGCTCCCAAATAGCAATTGGTATGTTAGAAAGTCCTCAGATGTTTCTGAGATCGTTCATCTCTGTTAATCACTTCATGCCCCTCCGTGACTGCTTAACACAAGATGAAGTGGAGGCTTGGCAATGATCCAGTTCAAGTGTCTTGGCTTTTCGTATGGATAATCCAAAGCCTCAAGTGGACTTTTTAAAATTCTGGACCACCTAGTTGATGTGTGAGTGGTTGTACTATATGCATATATATATATCCACTTCCATACAGTGCATGTAATGTATTAATAAACCTTCATTTCATTGCATTAATAACTCATATGATAAAAAGAATATATATATGTGTATATATATGTGTGTGTGTGTGTGTGTGTGTGTGTGTGTGTGTATATATATATATATTTTCTACCCTGCCTCCCCTTTTTTTTTGCCATATAGATTCTGTTCCTGTCCCTTAATATTTCTGACAATCCCCAATGTGCTCCTTGCTCTTACCTGCACTCTAATCAGCCACTGTGCTATGAATTTAGGACTGCCTATACTGGTACCACACAAACAGGGTTGTGTTGCTGGCCAGTACAACATTAGCTGTCATTGAGAATAATTGAAAATGTTCAGAGAGGTGGTTGCTTACTCTTTGGGCCCAAAGAGCCTGTCTGCACTACAAAGGGAATGGCTAGTTCAACAGTGAACCAAAATAATGAATTCTTCTGCATCACAGTTCAATTGCAGAGGCTAATTGTTAGTTTGTTTTTAGTCCCACTTGAGGCCTGATAACGGGGTTTCCCTTTGGAAGCTTGATTGAGCTGGTGTGCGAGGCAAGACTGTAATTCAGATATACCAGTGAAATGCAAACAGTTATGTGTATTAATGGTCACTAATGACCTGTAATGAAGCTATGATTTGTTAGGTTAAAAACAAAGATGCAATTAGTTTATTTGTTCAGGAGTGTAAACAGAAGAATTTATCAATCTTCTGGTTGTTCTTCTCCATTGAAGACAATAGGCTACAGCATTAGTCTTGAGCGGTGGCTCCTCAGAGCTGCCATTTGTCTGTTCTGAGATTCTCCTAGCTTCCTGACCAACCACTTAGGAGTCCAGGGCCTTGGTCAAAAGGAAACTAAAGGGATACTGTTCTTGGGGTCCTTTCTCTGTGGCTTTTCTTGATAAGCCAACCACTTCAATATTAGCTTTTATCTTTCCTCTCCACTATGGTCCCATGCTTCAACTAACTAATTTTCTCAAAGTGTCATCCTTCATCCAGCAATATTTAACCCATAGTTATTGAGGACCAGTTATGCTGCCAACTGTCCTAGGTCTCAAGGCTTATAATCCTTATGAAGAGAGTCTTGATTCAGTCTGTGTCAACTTTACTATCTCTCCATCCATGTCTTTAAGATTTCTGTGCCACTAACTACTTCTTGAATTACTTATCACTAAAACCAAATGAAAAATCTCTTGCCATGAATTAGATGCTCTGTTGAGATATACATCTTAGAGGATAAGACACTCTGATCTTTTGGGGTACATCAAAACTGGCAGTAGAGATTTTGGGGGAGTATAGCGACTCCTCAGAAAAGATACATCTTGTGTTTTCCCTAGTCATTTATTTAAATAGAGGGAGTGAATACATTTAAATCCTTATGGGAGACCGTGACGTTAAAACGTAGAATCCTCTAATCACTCGTCAGGTGAAAACTGTGATCTACCTGATATCACAGAGCAGTAATGATGTAGGTTACCCCGATGAGACATTTGGATTGCTTAAGATCATGCTGAAACAGGGGAAATTATGTCACTCACATATAACATGACTTCTTCCTTATCAGCATCACACTAATCTGAAATGACTATCAATCTGTGTTGGCTGTCTCCTTCCACTTGGGGCAAGCACCTTGGGTCTCTTGCTTAGTTGGGTCTAACACAGTGACTGGCATGTAATAAATATGCTCAGTAAATATTTGTTGAGTGAAAAACAGACACAATGATTAGAGTTTGAAAACCAATGCATTTGGAATATTGTGAAATAAATCAAAATTACTTGATAAAAATAATCTTAAGTATTAGTATTAGTAGATAATAAGCGCCATAGCTGACCTTTTCTGGGCAGGGTTGTTTTTTCACATCCCGTTAATGTCCACTTCCATACAATGCATGTAATGTATTAATAAACATTCATTTCATTGCATTAATAACTCATATGATAAAAAGGACCTCCTGTTTTTGTAGAAGCTACTAAAGCCAGCAGAGTGTATTTCCTATACTCATCACAAGGGTGACCCACCAAATTTCTGCTGTGAAATGACATATTCTTCAGAGTCTAAAGAGGAGCCTTAATGTTCAGGAAAGCCTTAGCAGTAGCATGGGTGAATGCACTGGTCACTTTTCATTTGTTGATTCAGTGCATACTTATTGGGCCCTTACTATGTGCCAGGCATGGGGTTAGGTGCCAGGGATATGGAGTAAGAGCCCCTCTGGGGAAATACATTAATCAAGAATAATAAAGATGATTAGACAGTTGTAGCTGTGACAGGCACTGTAAAGGAAGAGTTTGTGGTGCTGGGAGAGTGTGTAAAAGGCTTTCGGACCCAGACAGGGAAAGCTTCCCTGGTGAAGGGGTGATAGAACTAAATCCTAATGCCACAGTAGCAGTTGGCTGTGGAGGGATGACGCTGGTAGAGAGAACTACATGGACAAGGGCCCTATAGCAGTAGCACAGAGAGAGTGTGTGTGTCCAGGCAAGTGAATGATGCCCCATGTGGCTTGAGTTCCCACAGGGCTGGCATTAGAAGACGTATCTTGCAGAGAGCCTTGAAGGAGTAAGAGGACCTATGAATTTTTTACCCTATGAATAAAGAGAAGCAGTAAAATGTTTAAATGTAGGACTATGAGGAGCAACAACCACATTTGTGTTTCAAAAAGATCATTGTGGCTGCAGTGTAAAGAACAGATTGGAAATGCTCCAGAATAGATTTAAGGAGATGAGTGATTTGTTCATATGAAACTGACACAGAATCTACATAATATATGCCCATGTGAGGCAGTTCCCAGGTAAAGCACGTACCCTTTCAAGAGATTTGAGATGAGCTTCTCCGTGGTATAATAGAGACCTCTTCACTTTTCCTCTGTGTCATGCACACACACTTACCCAGACATAAATTAGCATCATTAATGCAGAGTGTCACATTAGAGCCCATTCCCCTTCTAGCTGATGCACTACTGTAGCCTTTGTACTTTACCCTTCACCTTCAAAGGCTGTTCTCAGGTTTTATTTTCCTTCCCAGAAGTGTGAGATTGGTTTTTCTGCTGTGCTATTAGAGTGATCCTCCACTTAGAGTCTAATCTGCCGTGGCTTTGTGCCTGTTTGTCAGGAACTTCGAGAATATATTAAGACATTACACAGGGTGGAAGCTCTATTTTGACAATGATTATGCCTATTAGCTATTTTAATAAATGTAAATTGCTGTGGGGAAACAAACCATTTTATGCCACTTGAATCCCTTTCAAGGAAGCCTGAATCCTTTTTGCGTAGCTTAGATGCATTGCTGTCATTTTCCCTTCACAGAGTTGAATAAACACACTTAAATCAGACCTTTGTTATGCACCCTCTTACACTGTTGCCCTAATAAATCGTTGTGATTTTAGTCTTTGAAATCTCTATTGGGTAGCGTTTGCAAATTTATTTGTATTCCCTTCCAGAATCGAAATTATTGGGACCGCAAGTCCACATGTGCACTCTATGTGCCAAGCATTACACTTGGGATATCACAATGAATTAAGGCACTACTCCTGTCTTTAAAAAGCTTACAATCATTTCTGATTGCTGGATCAAGAATAGGAGGTTAGATGGTCCATGTGGTGACGAATTGGAGTTGGAGACATCAGAACTCATCTTGAACTTTATAGAGAAATACCTGATTATATAAAGAAACATTTATAAATGTGTGTATGCATGAGCTTATGTACATATACTTATTTCTTTGTCATTTGAGAAAGCCTAAAAAATGACACCCCAGTAGCAACAGTTACAACTAGCACCCACATCTTGATTTCTAAAACCATTGTCCAATGAAAGGAACCAGGAATCCTTCCAGATATGTGTGATTCTGGGACTAAGGAAAGAAATCTACAACATGAGGCTAGAGCCTTTTTTAGTGCCAAAATGTAAGGAAGTGCTCGAAAAAAAAAATACACTGATGGGAATATGTCAAAGGGACACAGGAGCCCAAGTGAAAAAGTTTCCAATGTCTCCAGTGGAATAATTTTAGCAAAAAAAAAAAAAAAAAAGAAAGAAAAAAGAAAAGAAGTATTGGATTATAAACCAAAGTACAAAATAAATGTCCGTGAATACGTACTGATGTTAGTAAATAATTGAATAAATTAATCAAGCAGAGAGGAAAATCTCCCATGCAGAGCTCCAAATAAATTATATACATGACCCATCCTCAAGGAACATAGCAAATGGGTGTATCTGTCTACTCTTCCCCAAGAGTGGGCATGTAGAGACTGCTATCAAAAGAGTACAGATTGGAAGAGAGGTCTGGAAGAGTAAACTTATAGAAAAGAAACCTGACCAACACTATTTCAGCTAGATGGTGAAGGTCCATATGAGTACTCATTAAGTCATGTTGATAGTAGATCGCTGTGATGTGATGTAATGTAATGAAAATGGTGCTTTACCTCTGGGATCTTTATTTATGAGAGAAACATCAGACAAATTACAGTAGAGAGACCTGCTACAATATACCTGACCATGTTCTTCAGCACTGTCAAAGACACCAAAGGCAAGGGAAGTCTGAGAAACTGCCACAAACAAGCAGGGCCAAAGGAAACCTGACAGCTAAGTGTAATGTAGTGTTCTAGATGGGATTTTAAAACAGGAAAAGGACATTAGGTAAAAACTGAGGGAATATGAATTAAACTATGAGGTTTAGTTAATAACACTTGTGGTTCATTAATTATAACATGTTTATAATAGCAGAAAGTCTGCAGGACGTATATGGGAATTCTTTGTGCTCTCTGTTGACTTTTTCTGTTAGTCTAAAACTGTTTTTAAAAATTAAAGACTGTGAAGCTTATAGTCTAGTAAGCGAGTAGGCGATTATAAGACACAGTGGGGGGGTATATAGGGTCATTGGGAGAAGAATAAAGGGGCTTCTAACCGGTCTTTCAAATCCTGGCTTGACCATTTGGGACAAGTTACTCAACTCTTCGGATCTTCTGTTTCATCTTCTCTAAAATAGTAATAGAACCTGCCATGAGTCCATATAGGCTGTGAGATCAACTGCAGGAGCTCAAGCCTCCAGCTACAAGATGGGTGATTTACTAAACCTATCTGGACATTAGTTTCTCATCAGTAAACAGGATACTGTAACTCAGAGTGTTGTCCTGGGGTCTGTGATCATGTATGTGAAGAGCTTGGAACAAGTCCTGGCACACTGTGCTACATTAACGTAAGCTTCCGTCTTCTCACAGGTTTATGGTGGAGACTCAATGGGATGATCAGAGAGAGTGCTTAGCACATGATGTTGTAAGCCCTCTGTTGGTGGTGGTGGTGGTGAGGGGGGCAGTGGCAGCAAGGGAAAGTTTCCTGGAGGCCAGGAGACACCCTTTCCATGAATCCTACACAGTGGCTTTCCCTGACTCTAAACTGAGAACAGAATAAGAGCTGACCAGATAAAAGGAAGGTGATGGGTGTGGGATATAGCAGAAGGAACAAAGTTTCCCAAGCCAAAGGAAGCATGGCACCTTTCCATAATTTCAAAGAGTTCAGAATAGCTGGAATGTGGAGCCTAAGGAGGAGGAAGAGGAGAAGTAAGCAAGACCAGCATTATGTCTAGAATTGAAGGCTGAAATAAGGATTTGGACTTTGTCCTGGGGTGAGTATAAGACTTGTACAACCACTCTGGTTGTTATTTACAAAAAATGCATTGGAGATGGAAGACCAGTTAGGAAGTGAATTCAGTTGTACAGGTGAGAGATCATGGTGGCCAAGTTTATGGTAGTGACTCTGGAAGTAGGATTAAAGGATGTGAAGGCTAACAGTAGGACAAATACTGATCATACAATTTTGTGGAGATATCTTTCTGCCTAGGAGTCAGGTGTATTATAGTGTGTAATACCTGTACAGTTTCTTAATATCTGCCTAAGATTAAAAAGACTGTAGGATGATAATATGAATGTAAGGCAGTGACTTTGAAACTTACACATATTTTCCACCCCAAGTATATACCATCATAGAGAGTTAAAAAAAATTTAAAAAATCATAAGCACATAACAATCAGATTAATTCTGGAGTGCTCTAGACTAGCATCATCCTATAGAAATATAGTACAAACCATATGTGTAACTTAATTTTCTAGTAGTTACAGTAAAAAAATGTGAAATTAATTTTAATAATACATTTAATCCAATTTATTGAAAAGTTATTTCAACATATGATGGAGATAAAAATTATACATTAGATATTTATATTTTTCTTACATTGTCTGCAAAACTTGGTGGGTATTTTACACTTAGAATACACCCAATTCATACTAGCCTCATTTCAAGTGTGCAGTAGTCATATATGGCTAGTGGCTACTGTATTGGACAGCTCAGGTCTAAGGCTTCCAAACTCTTAGAAAATGTTTTTGGCTTTACACTTGCTGGAGAAATATTTTTTAAACAAGTTAGTCAACATTTCTACTTTCATGCATGCACATGCCAACAAACTTTAGTGTACATACTCAAAAGCCTGTTTCTTTCACTCATGTTTTCACTAACTGCCCAGTATATGTTAGTTGGATACCTATTCTATCAGCCCTGGCTACGATTTACTCACTGGGGTTTTAATTGTGAACTGACCCCTCCACTCCCGCCCTCATGGTGCCTATCCTTCATGGAGCTTACAGGTTTGTGGAAGAGACCTACAAAATGAAATAAAATGCAGTAAATGAAGTGATGGTAAATTATCTGTGATGAAAACAAATGACAGACAGATACTGGGAAAGATGTTGGGATGGCTTTCTATAATCTCAGTTGAGTTGACATAAACTGGGAGATAAAGGATTAAGCCACATACAATACTGGGGCAAGAGTAGATCCAGTGGAGGAAATGGCATGTGCAAAAGGCCTGAGGCTCGTGGCATGTTGAAAGAATCAAAAGAAAATGAGTATGGTTGAAGATTGGTGAAGGAAGGAAAGATAAACATTCAGTCAAGTGAAAGAAGGAATAAAGTTTGTTCTATATACTTCACAATGTTCTTAATGACAAAAAGATGGAATAAGGTATGTGAAAATTCTGTGGAGCCTATATAATCTATAGAAGCAAAACGATGAGAAGATTAATAGGTGCTAAACCCAGGTGGCTTTGTTGAGCTCTTCTTTGTAATGGAATCACATTTCCCAGCATCTAGGGTATTTTATGACTGGCATCGCAAATTTTTTCCCCAAAGGTTAAGTTGCACAGAGTGAGGCTAGGGATATAGGTCTTCTGTCCTTCCTGTAGTTGATGGATTTCCAGATAAGTGGTTGGCTTTTCCTGAAACAAATGCCTGCAGATCCGTAATGACATCTTGGTGGGTCCTTCCAACAGTTTGCATGTGCGGAGAAGGAACAAATATCCGAGAAGGCCAGGAAAAAAGATGACCTCTTATTTGTCTGGAATTCTGGAAAATTTCAGTATATTTTTGAAATCATGACCTCATGGTCATGGTCATAATAGCTGTAAAATAGATGAAGCAAGCAGAGCTACCTCCCAATTATAGAAGAATGAGCTGAGGCTACTTCTCAAAAGAAGTAGGGGGTCACATGGTTAGTTGTCCCAAAATGGATGGTGAGATTATATCTTCTTATTTTTTCTTTTTCTTTAAAGTTTATTTTTTTATTTTGAGAAAGAGAGAGAGAGCATGAGTGAGGAAGGGGCAGAGAGAGAGAGAGTCCCTAGCAGGCTTGCACTGTCAGTGGTAGAGCCTGATGCGGGCCTTGAACTTATGAACCATGAGATCATGACCTGAGCCAAAGCTGGATACTTAACCCCTTGAGGTTATATTTTCTAGCTTGTATTTTCTCTGTCATGAGAGAACACTAGTGACTTTTGTGATCTTACAGGCTGTTATAAGGCCTTTTAGGAATGTATAAAATAGGATTTGAGCTCATTGGGAATATATTTCCCTTGGGACTATTTAAAACCTAATTTCCTACAGTGTATCACTGCTGGGGGAAGAAAGGGTAGGATAGTTTTATAACCTTTCTTACTGATAAAGCAATTTGATTGCAAGCTCCAAAGTAATGAGTTAATGTACTTCCCCTAATGTAGTGCACAGTAGACTACTAAGTATCATTAGACAGCTCATAAAAAATGTTTGTATTAAGACCCAAGTTGGTCATTATTTACAGAGTATGATACCTGGATAATTTTTGAGCATTAGGATGGGGGGAAAATGTGCCTTTAAAAATTATTTTAATCTAATTTACCGATTGAAAGTCTATGAGCCAAACCTAACAATTAGCACTTGGTTGTTATTAGTACAGAAGAAACACTGAAGTATTCTTTTCTAAGTGTGTCATTTTTTTTCTTTCTCTCAGTTTATGGTTGGAGTATAGCCATTTGGAAATGATACAAATAGAAATTTGACCATGGTAGATATAAAATAGAGGTTGTTAAACTTCTTGGTGGGAGTGTGGGTAGAGAGGATTCATGAAACCCTTAGAGAATGTTATGAAAGCTAAGGACATTCTCCATAGGGAAAAATTGCCAAGAAAGTCATAAACATACATTGAGCCATGTAATTTCACAGCAATCACAGGTTCACCTGAAGTTCATCCCTCAATGGCTGATCAAGCTTTTCACAAGATTGAAGAAAGTTGAGGTGAACAAATGTGGGGAATATAATTGAGGTGTTAACATGAAGTACGTTAAGAAGAGACTGTTGTACTCTGTGCCAAGAGTGGAGTATGGTTGTTCTAGCTTCAGAGTGACATGGCTAGGGAATATGGCTGAAGTCCTGTCTCACAGTGCTCACCTGTGCAGCTTGTCCAGTTCAAATAGGATTTAGAATTTTAAAAGCTTTCTAACATCAGACCTCTTCATTACTAGACTGATCTGATTCCCTTTCTGGCTAACAGGAGAGGCAGGACAGCTGTCTGGGTTGTGATCATCTCCTGCTTATGGGAAAGTTTGGGAGATAGAAATGGGGGAGTCTCAGAATTAGAAATTACAATCTGCAAAAAACCTGGCCAATTATCTTTTGCTTAGGAATAGTTAATGTTGCCTTGTATATGAGACAGAACCTGGATAGAGTTTGTAGAAGTGACTAATTGTGGAGTTGAGAGAGGGCAACATGGAATCAGGAAAAGAAGGCCTTATTGTAGGTAGATTCTGCTTTAAGTTTTGGTGCATTCTGTCTTCAAAGAGAGAGTATAAATCCTTGAATAATTATCCTTAATCTTCAAAAGTCTCAGCTCAAATCCCACTTCACCCCCCCAAAGCCTTACTCTGTCCATGTCTTCTCAATCCCTATATTAGAGATTTATAATTTAATGCTTATAAAATAGCATATTGGTCACTTGAATTTAAAACATGTTTGTCTTGTTTCTTCTCCTAGTCAAGGCTTCTAGCTTCCCTGAGGGCAGACATTATATCTCTCCCACTAGAGAGTAAGTTCCATCAGGATAGGGACCTATTTGTACTTTTATTACTATAATCTCATCACAATGTCTCACATGTTACATGCAATCGGTAGATAATTTGGAAAGAGCTGTTCTAACATTTCAGCATTGTGTATTGCTGTGATTTTTGAGCTATATAGACCATGCTTGCTGGTAACTGAAAAGAAAAGCATTTTACTATTCTTTTGCATTAAGCCAAGTTAAAGTCAAAATAGGACTATTGGAAGTAGTTAGTATCTGTGACTGATATTTGAAATCTGGTTATCCTAGTTGATGAACCTCCCAAAAAGACTTGGGGTATTTGGGGAGTGTCTACATTTATGGACCAGTCTATTGGGTTTATTTTTGGTTATGTATTAGAGCTGTGCTTTTAAATCACAAGTTAACTCAAAAGACAAATTTACTTGATTATTTTGAAGACAAAAGAAAGTAAGACTTGTTAAGCAATGACTCCTATATGCTTAGGGACTGGGCTTTGTAATTTTATGTGTGCTATGTTATATTATTTATTAGAGCCCTAAAATAGTAATATATGTTCTTCTTTTTGATTTAAAACAAATCAGAGAGGGAACTAACTTAATTTAAGGTCTGTGAGGACAAAGTACTTGGCACAGAGGAGTCATTCAAGTAAATAATGAATTAAGTTCATCTAAGGGTACTCAATGAGGCAGCACCTTATCAAGTCTGAGTTGGAACTGAAAGCTTTTGGTACTTGAAGCCCATCCTCTTTCCACTCCTCTAAATAGAAATTGTTGTAGAGAAAAACAGAACCAACATTACTAGTTTTTCATTTTAGCTCTTTGCTCTTTCAGCTAAGGCTACACAAGACTCATGTTTTCAACATTTGGCCCCAAACATTATTTTCCTTTGTCTGTGTTATTTGCCCAGAGATGATGCTAAAGATAAACTTGACTTTCTGGCAACTCTTCATGATACCCCAAGGAAGCAAAAACAAACATTTGGAAAGAAGGGTGAATAAAATTGCAGAAACAGTGACACTGTATTTGCATTGTATTCTGCTCCTCCCCACCCTGGGGTGGAGGCTAGCGGCTGTCCAAACACAGCCAAGAAACAAGAAAATTACAACTCTCTCTTATTTTATAATTCCAGTTTGTAGACTTGTTTTAAATGGAATCCTGGCTCTCCAAGATGGTGACTATTTAGCATGGTCAGCAGATTTAGTAAGTCTTTTTCTAAGCTATAGTAACAATGAGAAAAATACTAAGTTTTACAAGGACAAGCTCTTGTCCTTACATTTATCCTCCTGGCTGACACAAATACAAGATTTTTAATTTTTTAGAAATCGCATCTACATTGTAGGACTCAGTTTGAATCTATGCTTTGTTTTGAGTCCTGCCTAAGTCATATTTGCTTTTCTCATCACAGAGACAAGGGATGTGATGCCTGCCTGAGTAAGAGGCTCATGTAGGGCGGCACGGTTAGAACCAGCTCTTAACTAATGAGAAGTTATAGGTAGGGAAGCTTGGGGTCAGTATGTGGAACAGTTTTTTTTGTTTGTTTTTTTTTTTGTTGTTGTTGTTTTTTAGCATTTATCCTGCCAAGAGTGGAAGGGATGGTTATGAGAGATGATGTTTTCACAGGGAGGATGGATACCAATTTTTCAGAAACAATGAAGAGGGTAGCATGGGGAAGACTGGGCAAAACCTTTAAAGCCCCTTCTGAAAAGAGTTTGTCTGGTTCCCATTTCCCAAAATGCCCTTTGCCTTTAGAAACTAGTAGTTTGGTTTTGTTTCTTATTTTAAGGAAACTTTTACCTGGAGAGGCAGAATAAAGGGCCAAGAGAAGATATATTGTTTAGCATTTGTTGAACAAGCTACTTAGCCATGAATATGTTAGTATCTAACTAACTATATGTGTGTGTGTGTGTGTGTGCGTGTGTGTGCACGCGTGTGTGCGTATGCACATGTCTCACGATGGAGCAGAGGGCAGACACTTGACATATCCTGAGCCCTGTTCCCATGCCCACCTAAACTCTATACTATGGCTCACCCTAGAGTCTAGTCTAGCCACCTCCCTGTCTCTAAATGTCCTCCCTCCTGTTAGGTCTGGCTGCACGTACCCCTCTACTTCCCTTCTTTCTAGACTGTGATCTTGGGAAATCATTTAACTCTGTGCTTTAGCTCCCTCTCATAAAATGGAGAAATTAGTGGCTTCTTGCAACTTCATTATAAATGTTAGAGATTGTACACAAAATAGCAACATGGAGTCTGGCAAGTGGTAGGTGGCTATTTTTATTTTTCTTGCATCTATTTATTCAACTGGTAAAGACATGGACACCAGCATGGGTGTATGCTAAGCTCACTGTTAGAGATACAGAATCTTTTTACTAGGGGCTCATAAAATACTGAGAAAGACATTCTTTCACTGCAGGGTGGGATATGGGACTAGGGCGCAAACATACTTGGGAAATCACCTCAGATACCCAAATCTGTCACAAGTCAAATTCTCTGATTCCATTTTCCTCTATTATAAAAGCAGTTGTTACCTCTTTTAAATTTCTTAGTAGTATGCTATCCAGTAAGGTCACCATATGTGTGGCTACTGTGTTTTTGACTATTTCACTTGGGATGTCCTATAAGTGTAAAATACATACCAGGCTTCAAAGATTAGTACCAGAAAGGTAAAAAGATCTCATTGGTAATGTTTTCATATTATTGTTAATGTTTTAATATTGATTACATGTAAAATGATATTGTGGATATATTGTGTTAAATAAAATAGGAGATAACTTTGGAGCACCTGGGTGGTCAGTCAGGTAAGTGTCCAACTCTTGATTTCAGCTCAGATCAAAATCTCAAGGTTTGTAAGAGCCCATGTCCTGCTCCATGCTGAAAGTACAGAACTTGCTTAGCATTACCTCTGTCCCTCTGTCTCTGACCCTCCCTGCTCCCCACCCCAACTGCTCTCAAAAAAAATTATTTAAAAAATATAAGATACTTAAATAAAATACAAATTTAATAAAAGGTAATATTAATTTAATCTGGATTTTTCCCCTCCCTTTTAATATGGCTACTAGAAAATTTAAAATTACATATGTGGCTCACATTTTATTTCTACTGGACAGTGTTGTCCTAGTACTTCACTGTGCCCTGTTATGGCCATATTAATTTATTCTGTTAGGCCCCATGTGATTCTTACATACTCCATTTGTCATATGGATTCTTTTTGCTCCTAAATTATAAGCTCCAGGATACTATTTACCATTATTAATGATGCTGCTCTTGTGATAGCACCTAACACCAAGTCTTCAATACATATCTATTGGATGGATAGATAGATAGACAGGAGCTATTTTCTGGAGCCTGTGAGCTTCAGAGGAATGTAGTGTTCCATTGTCTTTGATGCATAAGGCAAGTTCACTGGCTCCAAACTGTCAAAACGTCACCATACCTCACCAAGATAGTATTGTGCCAATTACATAATAAAGCTCTAACCAGAAGGCTAATCAATATGTCCTAATACTACATCTGTGTCTGCAGCTATCTCTGTGACCTTTGGCAATGACTTGTCTCTACAAGGAACAGTTCTCAGAGTTCCACAAATGCTTATGTTTTGCAAATGACAGAAATCTGGCTGTCACTCATTAGGCAAAGCCACAGAACCTCCAAGGCATTGTCTCCTTGAAAGGTCCAGAGGTAGGGAGAACAGCAGCCTCTAAAGGATTGATATCAGGAAAACATGCAAACAGCATTACCCAAGGAGCTAAACAGGGTCAGCTCAACTTTACAAAATAGGAGCGGAGTATACTTTGCTCGAATTTGGAACAGCATCGTCTCTCTTTCTGACTCAGTACCCTTAAATGAAGGAAACCAGACAAGAAATAAAACTTTTTCCATAGATACCAATACTATTATCTTTTTTTAAATTTTTATTTTTGAGAGAGACAGAGAGAGAGAGAGAGAGAGAGAGAGAGAGAGAGAATGAACAATGGAGGGAGAGAGAGGGGGGGGGAGACACAGAATCTGAAGCAAGCTCTGAGTTGTCAGCACAGAGCCTGACACAGGGCTCCAAGTCAAAAACTGTGAGATCATGACCTGAGCCAAAGTTAGACGCTCAACCGACTGAGCCACCCAGGCGCCCCATCCAAAATATCCTTATATAGGATACTTGGCAGTACATCAGTACCACATCATTATGAATGGACCCTTCTTAGCTCGTTAGTTGGAGACATTTTCCAGTGAAGAGCCTTGAGAAGTTTGTGAAGGGGCACAGCCAAACTATTGATTGTTAGTGGTGCCACAGAAGCTCATACACTAAGTGGGTGGGGAGTGAGTTAGAATTTTTTTTTACCCATTTGAGATTTAGCAAGTGTTGTCTTGACTGCCCTGGGTTTGTTGACAACTGAATGAAGAGAGAATAGTAGCAGAATTACTTGTAGACCTAACAGTGGATTTCCTGTCACGACTTGGCAAAAAAACAATGATAATAAAAATAATGTAGTGTTTATTACATGTGAGACATATAGTTGAGTATTAAATATGAATTAATGCATATACACATCACAAGCAACTCAGTGAGGTTGGTGATGTGGTCATTACCTTCTTGTCTGTCTTCAGGAAGGTTTTGTAACTTACCTAAGGTCACACAGCTTATGACTGGTGGAGCTGGGACTCCAACCCAGATCATTAGGCTATAACTAGCATAATATACAGGCTATCTTTGATGCAGAATTAGCAGCATCTCTTTTCCTTAAATAAGGCAGTGTTTGGTGAACAACATTAAGCAGAGAGGACATTTGGTCAGCCTTATTCACAAATGATGCATCCTTTACTGCTTATCTGTATCACATGGCCTACATTTAAGAGGGAGCATGGGGTAATAGAAGATGCACAGCACTGGGACCTGAGTCTGGCCCATCTCTGCCAGCTAACCACCTTTCTGGGCCTCTCTTTGTTCAACTGTAGACTACAAGGGCTGGAATACACTGAGTTCTAAGGTTTTGTACAATGTATTTCTCTAAGCATGAGAAACTTGAGGGGAAGGAGGAATGTGAAGCATTGGTCATTCCTCTCCAGGTTCATTGTGGACAGGTGACAGACCAAAGATGAACATCTTCCTTAGAACTAACTTTGCCTCGTGAGGGTGGGGCCCAGGCTCACTCACCTGCAGAAATGGGCTCCATACTCCCTCAGGAAGTAGTGGACTAGAAACTCAGAACGGTCTCTGAAATTATTGATTTGGCCACATTTCACAATTTTTACTTTCTTGATATGTTCTTAAAAGAATATTTTAATGTTATTTTGTCTCCCAATAAATTAAAAAAATATATATTAGATGACAGAATGATAATTAGGCATCAAATTCTTTTCTACTAGAGTATAACTACAGATGGGCAAGTAAATCCTTAAGAAATTGTTCAGATTATCTTTTATTTTGATTTCTGAAGCCCAGTTTTGGACCACAAACCAAAGCACTTGACCTTTCTGAAAATCATAAAGATTTATGACTTCTCATATGGAAAGTGTTAACAGTATTGCAGCTTCAGTTGGAGGTCTGTGCCTTGCTGATGAAGCCTGAATAACAGGAATGTTAGGTGAGTTGACACAAGTAAAATATTTATAGGTAAGCCGAAACAAAAATGGTTATAGCTATACCAGAACAAAAATTCAGTCTACCAACAAAGACATGTAAAGCAGTGGTTAAGACCTCTGGCTCTTGATTCAGATAGAATAATTCTAAATTCTATTTCTGCCACTTATTTGTTACAACCTTAGTCAAGTCACACCCTATCAAAATGTCAATGTCTTCATTTGTATAAAACATAAATGAAAACAATGGAACTTGCCTCCATAGAGCTGTATGAAAATGGAGTGGATTTTGTATGTAAAACACCTAAGATCTTACCTAGTACATTCATTGTGAGCCCTCAATAAATGTTAGCTACTTTATTATTAGAAGACAAGCAATTTACCATCTATAGCAGGTATCTTTTTAAAAAGTCTAGCTATCATAAAACCATATTTTACCAAGGAAATCATTAGACAGTAGGTTAATGTAACCAGAGAAGTAGTAAGAGCATTTCCCCAGGGTTATTTTAGAGCCACATTAGCTAAAACTCTGGGATGTGTGTAGAAGTAGTAGTCATTTCTTAATCTTAAAGAGATAAACAGATTCATATAATGAGTCATCTTTAATTTCCCTGCAGTATTATGTGAAAATAAATACAGTTCTGCACATTGAATATTATTTGATTCTTTGGACGCTCACTATTGATTGTTAGGAGACAAGGGGATCGATATTAATAAATGTTTGAAGTTGTCAGCTGTGCTACTGGGGGGTGGGTAGGAAGAAAGAGAGAGAGAGAGAGAGAGAGAAAGAGAGAGAGAGGCAGAGGCAGAGGCAGGCATTACCTGCCTGACAGAGC
Source organism: Lynx rufus (assembly GCF_022079265.1). Lineage (NCBI taxonomy): Eukaryota > Metazoa > Chordata > Mammalia > Carnivora > Felidae > Lynx > Lynx rufus. Next base: position 122,247,694 of record NW_025814823.1, on the reverse strand, counting down.
ACTTCGTGGTCCATCTCATTACTTTCCATTCACCAGAGCTTAATATGAAAATGCTTGGGAGAATGGAGACTGTTTAAACATGTCATTCCCACAGTAGGTGAAGTGTCAAGATTTCATAACCATTGAATGCCCTGAAGTTAGACACTGCCTTGTCACATTGAAGGCAAAGTCAAGGTGGAAAACGCCATATTTCTCCTGCCAGTGTTCAAACAGGCTGGTGAATTTGGTGTAACAGTACAGACAGATTTTGTTTCAAGGCAGCCTCAGAACTTGGCTTGCTTAGATCCTTGCATGTACTCTTGCTGTGACTAGTGAAGGCTTAAAGTTCACAGTGAAATTATTAGCTAGTTAGTAAACATTCCAGGAGAGGGAAAGTAGCGCCGCTAAGTCTCCCTGCTGTTTAGGAACGTAGGTGAAAAATCTCTTTGTAGAGTGCACTCACTCAAAGCCCTGCACACTGCACACATACATAAGGTGTTCTGTTTGATGATGGGCTTGATGCGTTAGTGCTCCAAGTATTTGAAAGTGATGAGCTAATGTGGAAATTTTAGAAACGGTGATGCTAAAAGTGAAGAAATGATAAGGCTGGAACTGAAGGGAGAAGCAAAACCAGCCTGTGACCTGTGTGCTGGAAGGATCTGGGATGTTTTAAGTAGCTGGCTTTCTGATATTAATGCAGATATGACAGTGAAGATGGACAGTATCTCCTCTGTCTCGTTTGCTGGGGGCATGAGAGGCATATACCTCAGTGGCTCTGTGAAATGACAGTGTAGTAGCAATTGTCTTGGAAACAATAAATATTGAAGCTGATATACAGCAGATACTGCAATTATAATATGTGATACGTACAGCCTCGCTAACCAAGCTGGAAGAAGAATGAACTGATGTTTAAGGTTCAGGCACTGTAGTTCTGCCTTATATTCACTCTTGTGTTTAAGTGTCCCATCAACCTACTGAAAGGATTATGATGGTGAAATCAGGAGAGCTGATTTCCATACAGGAGCTAGCCTATGTGCAAGAACATGTTAAGCATATGACATGAATTGTCTCATTTACTTCTCACATTCCTCCAAGGTAGGTAGGATTAGCTTCATTTAACAGATGAGTAAATTAAAAGGTATTGATCACAGCCTCTCCCAGTAAGGATTCAAACCCAGATCTTTCCAACTTTCAGAAGCACTATGCATGTAGTAGGAATACAAATGAAGTATAAAAAAATCATAAAGAAAAAGAAGAAGAAAAAAGGGCATCTTTTGAGTTTTAACTATGTACCAGCCACTGACCAATATGTTGTGCATGGAATATCCATGTTTTGCGTGGATATTGTGATCCTGTGAACAGGATCCTCACTATCCTGCTGTACCTTTTTGATCAATGAGAAAATAGTGGCTTATTAAGGTTAAGAAACTTGGTCAGTTTTAACCAATTAGTAAGATGCAGACAAAGATTATCAACAGTGTGGCTTTAGAACTTAAACTGTTAACCAATTTGTGTTAAAAATAGATTATTTTATGACTGTTTTTATTTTAAAAAGAAAAGAGCTTCCCTGTAGATTAAGAATAGTGCATGAATAAATGAGGTTTCATGGGATAAACCCTGGATTCTTGGTACAGTTAGAGACTCCCAGATCCCTTAACCATCTGTTTGAACCAGCCGCCTTTGTCTCTTCTGTACAGTTTGGCTTTACTTGTCTCATTTTCAGGACTTTTTCATGGTATCCCTATGAAATATGGTATCTGTATGATATCTCTATGAAATCGGGTATCTCTTTCTTATCTCTATGAAATAGGGTGCTTAATTAACTATCCCTGTTTGCCTGGAATTTCCTCAAAGTGTGAGAACAGAGCCAAGTTCTTAGCTGAGGCTGTGCCTCTTGATTTTAGCTGTGCTTGTCTTCATGAGAACAATGTGATTCTACCCATGTTGTAGACTGAACAGGATGATGTGGTGATCCCTTGCCCAATTTTTTAATGATATCGTTTTCCATTGTGTGTGAGCATTCCTATTAATCTATCCTTACTTAGAAAACATAAAACCCACATATTGTGCAACCCCACCAAAATATAATTTAGCCAAAATATAATTTAGGGGAAATAGTTTTTCCCCTTATTCACCCTACAGATTACTACAAATTAAAAAAAAAAGAAGAAGAAGGATTGGTATCTATAAAACTTCAGCCCCCAAGAATCATGACATAATGTTAAGTATGGTAGCTGTGTCACTCTTGTGTTCCAGTATATTTTCTTATTGTCTTTAAAATAAAGATGAATTAAGACCATAATAATATTAGATAGATCACAGTAAGCAGTTTTGGGTGGGGGGAAATCTATTCTTTGTATCAAGAAATATCTGATGTGTTATGCCATTTTTTGGCCTTTTTTCTGTGTAAGGGAAAATATTTCTGATTCAGAAGACTGTCCAGTATCAAAGTTAATTTTTTTTCCTTGAGTAGCTGCCAAATTGTTTTGTTCCTGATTTTCTGTATCAGGAAACAGGATTTCTGTATCAGGATTTCATTTTAGTAAATCTGGGCTGTTAACCCATCTGGATGTTTTTGTCTTTGTAACCTATGTAAGGAGTTATTTGAACAACAGAAACAGTGATAAATCACATGTGATTTAGAACCAGTCCTGAGAATTAGAAAGGAGAAAAAAAAATTCCTCAGAGGGTTTGGCTTGCAATAAAACAGGATTGTCGTGTTTTTAGTGTTGTCTGTTTTGTGTTGGAAAAAAAAAAATGGATCATCTTTTTGTCCATACAGTCACCCTGTGGTATTATCTCCATCTGGCTGTCTCTACAGCCCTGGGCCTCTTAGCTGTGAGTAAGTGTGTACCAGCAGCTATTAATAGCCGAACTCTACCACAGTCTGCTGTCACAGATGGAATCTGAGCTTCCAAAGACTAAGACCATAAAAACTCATTACAAAGAAAGCAGTACATTCTTTGGCACTTAATGCAATTAAGCTCTCTATAAATAAGGAACATTTTTAAAGCAATGCATCAGCCCCTGATTTTAGTTTGTGGATGTCACTTATTGATTGGGTTTTTGATACTTAAGTTTCTCCCATAGGATGTTGTATGAATCTGTAGTATTAATCCAAACACTACATGTGAAATTGCAAGAGAATGTCTTACTTTAGAAAAAAGTAATGCTTAACTTGAGGGTCTATTTGAAAATCCCTTCACAACAAAGAAAAGAGGGGGGAAAAAAACTTTGAACCAGAGACTGTGCATCATGGATTATTGAATCCATGGAGATCTGCATGTTGATGCCAGGAAAGGGTTGCTCCTTAACCCCTTGAACTCTGAACGTTGAAGGAGCCAGGATACCCACCATGAAAGGAAGCATCCTTGACTATTAGGCATACACACTCCAAATATATCCAATGGAAACTCCTGATTCTTTTTCCGCTAAGCAAGGAAGAGATTGCTCTCTCTTAAGGAACTGTCTCAGTATTTCTACTTAAGAGTATAGGAAGATGATGGAAAAAGGGATTAAAGTCTATTTCTGGACCCTCTTTCTCCATGATCCCCTTGCTTTTCTACTATTTACCAAGAGAATTAAAGGATTTATTAAATCAGATTAACTGATTGTGTCATCTGTTCTACACTCAGTAACATCAGAGATGCAGCAAGGCCAAGAAAGTAAAAACCCAATGCTGTGTATAGCATTGATTCTTTATCTATACTTATTGTATAAATGAAACAGAAAGAGATTTATTTTCTCATTATGTGTTAGAATGTAGGTTCTATGAGGTCAAAAACAAAATGTTTTTGTTCATTTGTCTAACCCTAGCATCTACTGCAGTAAATATTATTGAATAAATGTGTAAATATATGGAGTTAAGACATCTTGCATGCCTTTGAAAAGGGTTCATACAAATTCCTTTTCAGCTCTGTGCGAAAGTGCAGTGCCCCAATATTTTCTTGATAAAAAATATTTAGAAAATAATTGAAGTATTCTAGGTGCCCTTTCTCCTTTATTCCCTTGTAAGTTTTGATGATTCATAATACCCTTTTCTTTATATACCAGGGAACAGAATTTCCAAGCATTTACCTCCTATGGTTCTTTGAAAGTGACTCTCCTGTCAAATAAGATAAATTCATTCAGGAACATAATTTATCCACTTGAACTAGATTTGAAATTTGCTACAAATAACTTTTGGAGTAGGGTTGTGGGTGTGGGCATTCAATGTGAGATGATAATCTCTGTCAATTTAGCTAACTCATTTATTCCTTATTTCATTTACCCCAATTATATACATAAGCTCCTGTGATATGTTTGGCACAAAGGATGCATTACCGAGTATGACAGAAAAAATAGGCCCAACTTTCTGGACCTAATGGGAACCACAAGAGTTTAGGTAAAATCAGAAATTCAGCAAACAATTTCATTGAAGTATATAGTAAGTACCAAATTCCGTTCAAATAGTAAGCACCTACTATGAATCAGTCTCCACTGAGATTGGAGAAATAAAGTATAAATGTATTAATTTTATCTTGTTAATTAATATATATTAAATAGATGTGTGAGAAAGTGGAGAGCCACCCCAGGACAGCAGGTGATTTACTGAGCAATGTTTGATATAGGCAGAAGTGATATAAATACAGAGAAAGGTGAAATTACTGTGAGTTGGAACCATATGTGAATATTCATGGAGGAAGGAGAATACCAACTAGATGTTTAAGAAAGGAAAGGATTTAATTTTTTTTTTAACGTTTATTTATTTTTGGGACAGAGAGAGACAGAGCATGAACGCGGGAGAGGCAGAGAGAGAGGGAGACACAGAATCGGAAACAGGCTCCAGGCTCTGAGCCATCAGCCCAGAGCCTGACGCGGGGCTCAAACTCCCGGACCGCGAGATCGTGACCTGGCTGAAGTCGGACGCTTAACCGACTGCGCCACCCAGGCGCCCCTGAAAGGAAAGGATTTAAATAGAAGGAGAAGGAATTGCACAATGAATGCAATTTTAAAATAATACAATCATTAAAGTTGATAAGTTTTGAGTTCTAGTAGAAAAAAACAAAAAAAAAAAAACCAACAATGTACATCTTATTTGAATTCCTTTATAATGCAGGGCAATAACTTCTAATTGGTTTGATGATGCTGAATTGGTCATTTGTAAGTCAATTCTCTTGTGATTCTAGTTTATTCCCCTTCTGATTTGTTGCATCATATAATCTAGGGTATTTACATCAAGTTAGAATTCACAAGGCGAAGGTTACAGTAAATTTCCATTTATCTCCTTGCTCCAAAAAAAATTGTTTTCATTGTGGTTTCTTTTTAAATTTTTAATCTTTACTTTAGAGAGAGAGGGTGCATGAGCAGGGGAGAGGGGCATGGAGAGAGAGGAAGAATCTTAAGCAGGCTCCATGCTTAGCACAGATCCCCATGCAGGGCTCGATCCCACCACCCTGAGATCATGACCTGAATCCACATCAAGAGTCAGACCCTCAACCAACTGAGCCATCCAGGCACTCCTTCATTATGGCTTCTAATATGTTAGATAACATACTCTTAAAAGTTCTGATCCAGGATGAGACTTTAGAAATTCTGGACAACTTCTAAGTTAATCTACCTCTAAAGGACCCATCAGATTTAGGGGTCTGTGGACATGATGACTAAGAGAATAAGCTTTGGATGCAGAATAACCTGGTTTTAAATGTTGACTCTGTCACTTTTTCTTGACTTGGTCAGGTTATTTAATTCCAAATAAGTGATTTTATCCACAAAATGTGAATATTCAGATTAAATTAGATAATCTATGCTTACACAGCATGCTAACTGGGGGCATTGTTTCAGTGAATACTAAGTACTAGAAAAGAGATGATGTTGAGCCAGGAGATGCCTGCAAATTTGGATGTCAAATTTTCAGTGATTAAGTGGGGTCTGAATTTCACAGTTTCCAACTTTCTCTGCTTCTAACAAGTCATTCTCTTTGTACATTTCTTATCTCCTAAGATTCCCCAAGCATGAGATGGAATTTTAATTTTCATAGACCTGTTCTGAATTGAAGGAGACAACAAAACTTTAATTGTGAGCACTGTGTCAAGAATATCTGTGATACAGAAAAAAAGTTAAAACTTTTTGATATGATAAATGCTTACAATTTTTCTAGTATAATTTGAAGAGTAGTTTGAAGTACCCTGTTGCCTTTGACCCTCCCCAAAAGTTAGTGATACTCACCTGTTTTCACACAGAAAGTGGGTGATACTCACCTGTTTTCACACAGAAGGGAACTGACCAGAGAGTAACTTAACTTAGCCAAACTACCCAGCTAATAAGTAGTGGAGCCAAATTTGAAACCACGTATTCCAACAAGTCCATAAATATTTCCTCAACTTTTGTGCTTACACTTTATTTGGAGCTAGAATACTTACATTACAAAGAAAAGTGCAGGCAAGTACAAATTAATATACCTCAAGATGATTATTTGAAAGAAATAAGAGTAAAATGAGAGACTTGACCAAGATAGCCTAATGAAACTAAAGCTTTCTAGGAAATCAGAGTATTGGGAGAATCTGGTTGTTTTCTTCCAAATAAACATGGACATGTGGGTAAGTGCACTATGAGATACCATGTCATTTCTGCGTATATGTCTCCTGCTGAACCAAAGGGGGAAGAGCAGCTTTTTTCAGCACCGGGGACAGCTCAGCAACTCTCTAAAGGGTTGTTCCATATACAGCTTGAGCAAAGTGCTGTCTGATAGCATCAGCTCTGCGAAGCCCAGGGGAGCTGACCTGACCTTGTAATGTTCACTCAGTGAGGAACGTAAATTTAAAATAGCAGTGGAGTTGCATTAAATGCTTATTCAGGAAGTTTCATTAGTGTCAATAAGTATGACACATTTGGAATTATTGATTTTTTTATTTTTCTCAATTTAGAATGAGGAGAGGCTCAATTAATTACTGTGAAGTGCCTTCATACAGCTTCCCTGCCATCTCTGTGAAAACCCATTTCAATAATTACCACAGTTGAGTTTCATGAGTCTTCTTTTTTTTAATGTACATTCCTCCTTTCCCCTTTTACTCAGTGCTTTTTCTTCAGTGTATGATTAACTCCCCTCTGTGATGATAGGGACCAAATGGAAACCCATACATGTTAATCCTGTAGCTTTTTTTAAAAAAAAATTTAATATTTATTTACAAGAAAGAGAATGAGAGCAACACAGATTGCAAGCGGGGGAGGGGCAGAGAGAGGGAGACACAGAATCCAAAGCAGGCTTCAGGCTCTGAGCTGTCAGCACAGAGCCCGACGTGGGGCTCGAACTCACGAACCACGAGATCATGACCTGAGCTGAAGTCGGACGCTCAAATGACTGAGCCACCCAGGCGCCCCATAGTCCTATAGTTTTTGAAGAAGGGACCTATGAAGTCCAAGAGCTGATTCATAAATGAGAGAAAGTAGAACACAGTGCTAAACAAGCAGTATATGCCCTGACTGGCCTTAAGGAACATCCATGAGGAGCATAATCTGAGGCATTGTGATTTCTGGGCACAAATTTGGGCACATTCCCTTTTATGTTTTTTTTTTAATGTCATTAAACTCTATTTGATTTTTAAAACTGGGATGAGAGGATGAGACTATGTTCTAAGGTTTTGTAACAAATAACCTCATGTTCAATAAGCTTTTTGATCTTCATAGCAAATTATACTACGGTTGACATAATTAAAATATCCAATCCAAATATTGCTTTCTGTAGATTCTGTGGCATCTGATAAAGAAAAATATGTGGCTCAGCTGTTTAAAAATGAGGAAGAGGAAAATGGAATTTGTCGGAAATTTGTGCCTGGATTCACTTCACATGTGCACCAATATAGCCAGAGATCCAGCCCTAACCTTTCTGATAGTCCTTGCCTACCTGTAACCAAGGATCATTTCAGCATAAATTTGATTGAGTCTTTTCCAACTTTGCTTTCTAAAATTAACCTGAAATGAGGCAATAGAGACTTCTGTTCTGCTGGTTTTATGGTCACAGTGGTAGGTTACAGGGGAGCTGAGGATACTGGTTGTTTTTTTTTTTCTTTCGTGTTATTAGGAGGAAAATTCAGGAGAATAGGGAGAAGAATCATCTCATCCTTCTCCTTGAGAAGAATGCGTATTTGTCATGGCTAATTAAATCACTTTTCAGGATTTTTAACTTTCAAGTGGATTAGGCGGTATAACATTAGAAATGAAGTTTCCACATCATTCTCAATTTAATCCTGGATATTAAAATACTTGAAAGATCCTCCTTTCCCTCTTGATCCACATTTTGCTCTTCATGTGGCATGTCCTATAAGTTAACTCTCTAACAACAGAGCAAGTCCACTATAAGCAGTAACCTGCTAGCTGTCAGATAAAATCTCCAGATTGAAACCAGACCAGGGAATTGGGCTCCAAGTTGAAGAAGAAGCATGTGTGACCTCTTGGTTCAAATGGAGGGAGTGTCTCCAGTTTCCTTTGCCAAAAGACTTAGTTCTCCTTGGACATAAATAAAAACAAGAGTCCTTTGTTCTGAAAGACATAAGGATGATGATTAGTGTTGGCTCACATATTCCTATGGTTCTCATTTTGGGGACTGTGTTGCTTTTAGTTTCAAGAATTTTTAATCAGTCTAGATTGCAAATGCATAGAAAGATCTTTCCTGGTATTTTACTGGTGATGAAAGAAGCTTACCCATTTATCCATTTTGCAAATGTTTACTGAATACCTACTGTGTACCAGGCACTATTCTAGGTGTTAAAGATAAAAGTAGTGAGCAAGATAAATATGGTCTCTTCCTGTTCCATTGGGCATTGTATTCTCAGGGAGGTAGGATCCAAAAAGTAAATAAGAATTTTATATGGTGATAAATGGTAGAAAGAGATTAGAGTGAGTTAATGATTGTATTAGAGACTGAGGACAGTGGAGACCAACATTAGATAAAGTAGGCAAAGAAGGTCTTGACACTAAGACTTAAATAACAAAATGGAACCAAGATGGGAAAAATCTAGAGAATGAGGACTCTCTGAAAGGAAACAGCAAATACAAAGTTCCTGAGGCAGTAATGAGCTTAGAGAATATGAGGAACAGAAGGCCAATGCAACCTGAACATAATGAATAAAGAAAGAGTAACAGGAGAGGTAGACACGATACAGACCATGTAGATGCCTAGAGGCCATGACAGGGAGAATGATTTTATTCTGAGGGCAGTGTGAAGTTATTGGAGGCTTAAAAGCAAGGGAATGACATAATTTGATTTATGCTTTCCAAAAGATCCATTTTTCAAATTTGCATTTTCATTTGCAAAGCTCTGCTCTAATTTGGGAAGGCAGTTCTTGTTCTGGATCTTACAGATTTGTTATTTTAGAAATTAATTTTCTTATAAAATAAGGATTAAAAAAATTACCCAGCATAGTGCAAATGTCTGGATAGACATGCCATTTTTAGATGAACTCACTGTCTAAAATGTGAGATGATGTTATACCTGTAATATAACATTGGAAGGTAGAGTTCTAGTCTCACCAGGGCCACTGCCCTGCTCTGTGTCCTGGGCAAAGTTACTTATGTTCTCATTCTGTATTTACCCATGAGTGAAATAGGGATATTAATACCTCTTTGGTTTGCCTTGCCTAAATGTTGGGAAGCTCTGGTGTGACAGTGCACTTGAATATACTTTTTATGAAGTTGAAGGAGCCGAAAGCTAAATCTATTCATGCACCTAAACATTTGTTGAGTATAGGACAGAAAAGATCTAAAAAATTTTAATAATAATGGTTGCCATTTTATTAAGTTTTAAGTAGGTGCTGGATACTGTGCGCTTTTTCATTGACTTCTGATTCCAACCTCTTCACATTAGTGCTGGGATTATCTCTATTTTTATTTTGTTATTGAAGCATAGTTGGCATACCATGTTTTATTAGTTTTCAGTGAACAATACAGTGATTTGACAATTCTGCACACTACTCAATGCTCATGATAAGTATAGTCATGGATTATTTCTATTTTTGAAATGAGAGGATGAGGGCTCAGAATTTACTTTCCCAAGCTGGTAAGAGATGGCTGGGATTTCAGCCCAGATCTGTTTGCCTCTGAAGCTCATGCTGAAATGTTATATTCTTCTGCCTTTTAGGATTTCAATGACCCCCTAGGGAGGGCAGACTAACAAACTTTGTACATTGGATATGTATGTACAGAGCGATCTGACAGCATGGAGAAGGAGTTGGGGGGACAGGGGGGACAAGTTTAGCTGGTTTCATAGAGGAGGGGTGCTTTGAATTTGATCTGGAAGGATAAGAGTTTCAAGGGACATTAATAGGTGGTGTGATGGTCAAGGAAGGACATCTTAGGAGGAAAGAGTATCCCAAGCAGAGATCTGGAAATTCAAGAGAGGGGTAGGCAACCTAGTATGATGGGAGAATGTGTGCCCTTTTATTACTGTGTACATAGGTATTGTTTGTGGATTTGGGGGGGTGTTGGAGAGAAGGGGGGAGAGAGAGAGGAAGGGAGAGGGAGGGAGGGAGGGTATGTGTGTATTTGTATATGTTTTCTTGTCTCTGGATTTTTATGGTATGTGGAGAGATTGTGTGGTATGTGACATGGTGAGAAGGCAGGATGTGACTGGGAATATGACCCTGTCTAGTAGCTGGAATGACAGAGAACAGAGACCTGGTAAGGGGCTAGTTCACTAATCCAGGTAAGAGATGGTGTGTGGCCAGAATGAAGGAAGCATAGAGGGTATGAAGTGAGTGAGAGGAGACTTATGGAATGTTATTTTAGAAATAGGATCAGTAGTACTTCTATCTACATCAAGGTGCAGCTGGGAGAGGTATGCAAAGTGAATCCCGAGTCTCTAGCTCGGCAATGGTGTGCAGAGTCTTAGGAACTTAAATAAAGGAAAAGTGGGAGCAGAGGTGGATTTGGAGAATGGAGGAGGTGGAGGTAAATTTGGACTCAGTGAGTCTGAGCAGACTGACATCCACAGGGAGATGCTAGAGTTAGCGATGGCTATGTAATGATCCAGAACTCAGAGAAGGTAGAACCTAGAGGCAAAGTAATGGGGAGGAAAGGTTACCACACAGTATGGCCTTTCCCATCTGATAGTGCAGTGGTATATTTTTGTGATCACAATGCTCTCTTACACAGTATCTAAAAAAGTGAACATAGGAGGTTTTTTGCAGGAGTATTATGTGCCCCTAAGAAAAGAAAACATGCCGCTTCTCAATTATCCACAAATGAGCATCCATGGCAGTCATTTTTATTCTTAAACTGGCTGTTCCATTCTACTTAGCATATTTTTAAGGACATTTCCATATTCCCTCAAAGCAAATTCATTTTAGTACATATTTATCCAAGAAAAGCATAGTGAGAAAGGTAAACTTATAGGGAAGAGTTAGATGCCAGTTAGAGCTGGTTTTTAAATAGTGCATTTTCTGGAATATTCTTTATCTCCTTATTCTTGTGTTAATTGAGACAATCATGAATTGACACTTGGAACCAGCACATTCAGGGGCAAGTGCCATGGTGTGATCCATTCTGGTTCTGCTATGATTATGTTTCTATCCACCTACCCCCATCCCACCCCAATATTTTATTTACTTCAGATTTCTTTCTTTAAACTCTGTCTGTCCTCATGTTTTTAATCTTTTGCAAAGAATTATATCATGACAAAAGGAGACCTCTCCATGTAGCCCACTGAGAAATTGTTTGTGAAGATAAAATGCCTTCATCTGACAAAACAGAAGAAGCAAGAGAGCAAGAGCCTGATGGTGAAAGTGATGAATCAGCTCCAACTTACAGATTTCTTGGCCCAAAATAGTTCATTTTCAAAATATGTTATTCAGAGCAAGGACTGAGCAAGAGGAAGAATTAGAGCTGATTTCCAGCTGGAGATTTTGTGCAGGAAAAGAAAGCCTACAATGATTTGTAGGCACAACTGACCTTGGTAGGAGTGTTTGATTTTCCAATGAGGAGAAGGCCATCTGTTGGTTCTTGAGGGTAGGGGGAATGCGGTGGGATAATTGCTCTTTATAGCATGCTGTACTTGCTTCCTATTCAGAAACTTGTGAGGCCTGGTCTCACTTCATCTTCAGATATTATTCCTATATACAGCAAAGTCAAAACTCAGAGATAACATGCTTGGCTCAAGGTCACCCAAGGAATTAGTGGCAGAAGATGGAGTAAAATTCCCATCTCGTGATTTCCAGGTCAGCATCCTTTCTATTGACTACCTGTTGAACATTGTTAGATTCCTGCCCCTAACTTGTTCTATGATCTTGGCCAAGTAAATTAGTTTATCTGGCTCTCAGATTTCTCATCTGTAAAGTAAAAATAATGAAAAAACTTGATTGGGTTACTGAAAAAATCACATTACCCCAAGATGCATGGGGGATAGTACCTGCACATAGTAGGCACTCAAGATACGTGTGTTCCTTTGAAACAATGAGGCTGATACTGGTGATTATTCTGTAACATATTTTCAGTAAAAGCATGGTGGTTTATAAATCTGTGAACTGAGGATTAGTAGAAAATATCCATCAACCAAGTAAAGGGAGCCGAGACTGAGTTGGAGGCTTTGTAGAAGTCTCCAAGATTTTTCTATACCTATTTTTTTTTTAGCACAGTTGGATGGCCTTGGATTTCAGCTCATTTATTCACTATATATTATTTAGACATCACATGTGCCATTACATGACCTTGCCAGGTGCTAGGAATATATAGTAGCTAAATAAGAAAGCTTCTTTTCCTGCCCTCATGGAGTTTGAAATCTAGTGAGAAAGAAAACTCTTGATCAAGTAGTCATAGAAGGAATATCTACTCCAAGTCTGAAGGCTCCTTTCTAACAGAGTCATTACAAACTGTGCTGGGATAATCTGACTTAGTTTTGTGAGATCCGGGAAGACTTTCCTGAGGAAGCAACCTTTAGGCTAAGGCTTGTGAGTGGAACAGTCATGCTAGGTAGAGGGAGTAGCATAAAGTAAGGCCATGAGGTGGAAAAACACTCATGAGTTGGGAGAAAAGTTTGTGGGTCTGAGGAGCATGAATAGGTGAGAGGAGGGCATCCCATGAGGCCATGAAAGAAGTGGGGGGCCGGTCAGGCAGGACCTACCCAAGACCAAGGAATAGCTTCTGTGTGGTGTTCAGCAGTGTATACACTGGTCAGATTGGATAATAGCAGAGCCACCCAAAGGGTCATGTACAAAATGCCTGTCTCTTACTCCAGGAGCCCCATGGTCTTGCAGCATCTCACCTTTCCTCCAGGTAGTAGTCTGCTGGCTCTGGGGCCATGGGGAAAGTTTTTAAGTAGTAATAAGTCTGAATTACTGGCAAAGGAGATAAACTAAGTTCCTTCGTAGTCAAATATGCTGACAGGAATCCACCAACCAAGCTGTGCCTGTGCCTACACCTGCTGGTGGATTATATGTTTTTAATATTTTCTTGGAGGAAGAGGGTACAAGTGGCATCCTAATGATTTTTATTCCACATTCTTTCCCCCTCTTTGCTTTTGTATGTTTATTTGTGGATTCATGTAGTCATTCGTTCAAATATATTCATCAACTGATGTATAATCTAGTAGGAGATGTAAGATATATTCAATAAATCACAATTCAAGATTGAAATAAATGAGTGCCATAAATATAAGAAATGAAGTAAAGGTTATGGGTGACTAGAGGATCACTTCCATTTTCTTAAGAGGAGGCAAGAAGTGGGCAGTGATCACTAAGGGTTTTGTGGACAAGGCGGCTTTTGATGTGAACCTCAGAGGATGCAGGGATAAATAGGCAGATATAAGGAGTACAGGTAAGAAAGGAGGCATCCGCAGGGAAAGAGAACAATAGGAGTATAGGCACAGAGAAAGTATAGGATGAATGGAATAAAAAACTCTGGTTGAATTTTAACCCATGTGAAGGGAGGTTCTTAGCATATTGATGAGGGTCAGGTATGAAAAACAACAGAGCCTCCTACTGAGCACTGCTAGATTTCATCTGGGAGTTTTTCAGCTAGGAAGTAATGTGACTGACAGCTGAAGAATTGGCGAAGCAGTAGAGAGGAGGCAGGACAGGGGGCACCAGAGCGCCAAGCTCAAGGCCTTGGGCACATTGGCCTTATGTCAGAATGCACTGGGGCCCAGAGCTTGCTGGGCATTTGTACAGCCTAGAGTATTCATGGAGTCCTGAGGCCCGCTCCAGCCGTCCTGTGTGAGAATCACTGGGGAACATGTCTTGGGCAGCTGTTATTTGGTTAAAGCCTGCTAGCTGATCTTCACGAAGCCTAGCATTTGGGAATGACTCTTCCCTTCCGTTCATCATGCAGGCCTCGCAGGAACCATCTGGTCCAATCAAGTTGCTGAAGAACCAGCAAAATTGAACTTGCTCTTCCTTTCATGGGTACGAACAGGGCCAGTTTAGATAGATGGTGTTTTGGGAAGTAGAAATGATGAATTGATGCTTTTACAACTGATAACCAAATACAATTATTATTATGAAGTGCCAGGCAGAAACATCTATTGGTGGAAGAGAGAAAACCAAGGTTAGCAGAGCATTGCACAAAGAGCCTTCTGTATATGCCAGGTTGTTGACAATGAGCACCTCAGGGAAGTAAGTTTGGGGAGGAGGGCAGGTTTTTATTTTATGTCTTTTAATCTATTTAAAACATGCTTTACATGTTTAGTGCTTAAAAACCCTAGTTTTTAACCCTAGTTAGAGACTTTTAAGCAGCAACAAATGACCTTTCCAAATTCTATTTTTTTGCCCAGTTTAAAAGGGGAAAGATAGGGGCGCCTGGGTGGCTCAGTCGGTTAAGTGTCTGACTTCGGCTCAGGTCATGATCTCACGGTTTGTGAGTTTGAGCCCCAAGTCCAGCTCTGTGCTGACCGCTCAGAGCCTGGAGCCTGCTTCGGATTCCATGTCTCCCTTTCTCTCTGCCCCTCCCCCGCTCATGCTCTGTCTCTCTCTGTCTCTGTCTCTCTCAAAAATAAATAAACATTAAAAAAATTAAAAATAAATAAACAAAATAAAAATAAAAGGGGAAAGAGAGCCCTCTGTCCTTGTCATTGACAAGGCTACCCTGAGAGCACCTGTGTCAAGAAGATGTCCAGGTCAGATGGTGAAATAAAAAAAATGTCTTTGGCTGTCTGGTTGATGACATTGGGAATGTTTACCTTGAGAAAAAGGACATTTGTACAGTAACTACCTTAAATGTCATTCTGATTGAGTTTTAGGATTACTCACAGCTGGGAGGAGGAGCCAGAACAGAAAGATCTTGACAGTTTAGATTGATGGGCCAAACCTAATAATAACATGAATTGTATGGGGATCAATGCCAATATCTTCCCCGAAGTCTCACAGAGCCACCTGCACACACACAGGGAGGGGAGTAGCCCTTAAGAGCAGCTCATCAAAACAAGCCCCCAGGGTCTTAGTTAACATTAAGAGTGAGTCAAAAGAATGATGTGGCTGCCAAGAAAAGGGAAATAATGTTTGGCTGCATGAACAGAAATCTAGTGTCTGGTTTGATTTTTAACCAGTGGTATGCCTCAAAATCACCTGAGAATCTTTTTTTCCAAATGTGCTCACCACTCCCCCACTCCCACCCCTATCCCCCATCTGACTATATTCCGAACTGGAGGAGGTGGGGTAAGGACTAAACACACCGATTTTAGAAACTCTGGCCCCACTGAGGCCTCTGGTTTTTAAAACTTGACCTAGATCAAGGGAGGGGCCCTCTCAGAGGGCCTGAATAGCTCAATCAGTTAATCCAGCTCTTGATTTTCGCTTGATTTTGACCGTGAGGTCAGTATCTGATGGGTTCATGAGATTGAGCCCCCACCTTGGGCTTCACGCTGAGCATCTGCTTAAAATTCTCTCTCTCTTCCTCTGTCCCTCTCCCCCACTCTTGCATGCACATGCTCTCCCTAAAATTAAAAAATAAAAAATAAAAAGGGAGGCACTGTCTCGGACTCTTCAGTGTTAAATTATCTGCAATCTGAAGTTTTTAATTTCTGAAAACCACATTTAAAAAAATAACTTGTGTTTTTATTCCTGATTATGGAAGTAATTTTTGCACAATATTAGCTTTCTTTCCAATTTGCCATTTACACAGATTGGTTTTAATTAAAATAGTTTAAATAAAAATAGGATCATGATGCATGCAACGTTTTGTAATATGACTTGTTCTAATAGGAACATAGTTATATGCTCTTCAGCATGATTTTTAATAGGTGCATAAACCATCCATGTTAAGAAATATTTCAAAAATTACCAATTTCCTATTGGTGTATATTTGGATCTTTACCAAAATTTCCCACAATTGTTAATCACATGCACATACTTGTGTGGAAGAGGAATACAGACAGTGCAATGGCCAGAATGGTGGGAGTTATGTAATTTTGACAGAAGGAGCAGCTGAAAGAACTTTAATCTGGAGAAGATTTAGTGGGCTTGGAGGGGGTGGTAAATATCTTCAAATATTTGCAGAAAAATCAAACAGAAAAGGAATTCAATTTGTGTTGCCAGCCTCAAAGAGACAATTGGGTAAAATATACAAGGAAGTAGCTTTCAGGGGAAGGTAATGAATTTTCAAATAATTAAGTTTTGAAGGTCTTTCCTGCCCATCCTTGGGGATGCTGGAAGTTAGCATTTGTAAAGGAAGTAATTGACCACATTCACGTTTCTAATCGCTGTGATGGAGTGGGGGGGATGTAAAATGGAGTGAGTCACAAACTCCAGTGGCCCAAGCAACAACCAACTGTAAAGGAGGTTGTTCTGCTAATAGACTCTTGTGAAAACAATTTGAATTCAAATACCTTTAGGTAACATATTCACTCCTCAGTTAGCCACAATCCACACCCCTCCACATTTATTTTACCAGCCTGGGCTCCTGAAGGCACTGGAGTTTATCACCCCTAGCAGTTGATCTTTAAAACCTTTTGACGGTGTGAAGACCTGTCTTTCATTCAGATGTTTATCGAGCGCCTTTGTGTGTTCAGTGTTGTGAGAGATGCTAGAGACCACAGTGAGCCTGACAGCATCTCTGCCCACCAAGAAGCCTGCAGTGAGAGCGTGCAGGAGGGGGGAGGTGTTGGATGACTGGATTAGAAGATGAATACAGGGTCTCAACTCCAGAAGGTCCACTTAGGACTAGTGATTGCTACTTATAGTGAGATATGCTTTGACTTGCTAAGAAGAGCTTTCATAACCAAGTTCTCAAGGGAAAGGGACCTTCCTGGAGGCACTGCCCTTCTCCCTGTACCCCCAGCAGACTAGTGCAGGCAGAGCCAGTTGGCATGTCTGTTGGGGGTACTCTGGAGGAGATTCTGGCTCTGCAGGAGAAGTAGTATAAATGGATCATCCTTGGATTCCATGTAGAGAAGAAATTACAAAGGAAGCAAGCGACATTTGAAAAAGTTGGTAAATTAGAAAGCTGACATCATCCAAAAAAGGGGGAAAGGGCCAGAAGAATGTCAGGTTCTTTTTAGCTGTCTCCCTTTGCTTCGGTATTGATTTCAGGAGCAGGGTGTTTTACCTCCATTCTGTTGCCCATAATCTATGTTAAAGCATCTCTTGAGTGCATAGTTAATACTACACACTGTGCTAAGTGCTTTTTGTTCATTCATCCTCCTAATACTCTCCATTTTGGAGATGAAGAGACTGAGGTTCAGAAAGTCCATGCTTAGTAAGTGCTGGAGCCCAGGGCTTTACCCACAACAATCTGCTGCCTTCTGATTGTGATGATGTGTCCACTCCTAGGCCATCTAAACTCTCTAGTCTTGTTGGGACTCTTCCCTAATATTCTCTCCATTTCTCTCCTCGCTTACGCCTGGATTCTGTTCTTCTTGCCATCTGTCACGGTGCCCTTTGTCCCACCATTTGCCCTTCCTGCTCCTGAAACAAGTCCCCTTGCCTTTTGATTAGTCACTTTTGGGAAGCCAAATACATTTAGGCCATAGATTTTCTCATAACCGGGTGGCAGCAGAGCAGAGCATGGAGAATGGGAGGTTTTGATTTTGAATTAGGAGGTGGAGTTTTAACAGGAAGTACTTTGCTGATGCTAAGAAGTTTAAAAAAAATTGTCTTCCCATATGATTTGTTTCAATTCACTAAGGATCTGGGCAGCTGCTAACACTCATTTGGACTTGTCCCCCCTGAACAGAGCTGTACGCTGATGGAGCTTCTTAGCATGGCTGCCACTTGCCATCTCTCAAAAAACATCTCATTTTTGGAATGACATACTGCTTGGTACAAAGTTAGAGGGAACTGGGCTTGAAGAAGCTACTCCTGAGGTTGAGTAGGACATAATATTCATCCTTAGTGATATTTCCAAAATTCATAAATAATTTAACCCCCAAATTCTTGATGTAGAATCTGAGTTGGTGTGTGGGCTCTATCTGTATAGGTGTGTGTTTAAAGGGAGGGTTTTTTAACAAAGGAAAAAGAAAAAGGCTAAGATTTCATTAGGTGCTTCCTGTACACCAGGCATTGCTTCATCTATATACTGTTTTTTACACACATATACACACACATATAGCCATACACACAGCCATATATTAGAGTTCATTGACTGCTCATAAGAGTCCCATGAAATTAGTGCTGTTAGCCTTATTCAGTTCAGAGGTGATGAATAATGCAAACATAAATAGCTGAAGATTAGAACCAAGTCTCCTTAGGTCTGCTGGACTCCAGAATCATGACCTCTGGGACATACTAAAGGGGAATTACATTATGTTGATGCACTAACAAATGAGGCACCATCTATATATGCATATAGTTTTTATACCTTTCATGCCCTTTCACATGTGTTTGGATTCTATGTTTACCCCATCAGGTCAGAGAGCCGGGTTTTGATTTTCTTTGCTTTGAGCTACAAGGAAAGTGAGATCCAGAGAGGTAATGAGACATTCTATACATCAAAGAACTAACTAGTCATCAAAGCCTAAACTTACCTCAGATCTCCTAAGTCCCACTTCTCCTCAGCATGCTGATGGGAATACTCATCCAGGTTCCTGATCCCTTGGGTTAAACTGGATGAATCCTCTTCTGAAATTCACCAATGACTAGGAGTTCATTTAGTAAATGTTACTAAATTATCACTGAGTAGTTTCTGGAATTGTGCCAGGCCTTAGCAGGGCTGTGATGGACTTGTAGTGTCCTGCATTCATAGAGCTTACAGACTAGTGGGGAAAGCAAACAATTAGGCAAGTGATTGCTGTAGAGTTCATGTCCATTGAAGGAGCAAAGGCTTCCACTGAAGAATGGAAGCTATGTCTAAGTTTCAGAAGAATAAGAGTTAGCTAGGTGGAGGTGAAGGTAGGAGACAGTTTTCCATAAAGAAAGAAGGTTCTGAGCAGAGAAATGAGCCAAGGACAACCCTTAATATGGACCAACACAAGAGGGTACGCAACACAGAGACCAGCAACTGAGAAATGGTGGGGAGAGGCAGTGAAGTTGAAAGGGCGCATGCAAGGTTTGCAGACCAGCCAGAGCTTCAAATACTGGTTTCATCATTCATAGGCTGTGTGACTTTGGGCAAGTTCCTTGATTTTTTTGAGTGTCTGCATTTGTGAAGGCAGATTTATCATAAACCTTGGCAAGGTTAATCATCAGGCTTGCAAATAATAAATACAAATCATTCAACCAGTGCTGGCAAAAGGCACCACTCTGCACGAGCTGCTCCCACCTAAACTTGGGAGTCATCTTTGATTCTAGGCTTCTCCTCACCCCACACCACACAACAGGTTGACTGGCAAGTCCTTTCTGTACTCCCCCAAAGTATGTTGCAAACTCCTCCATTTCTTCTGTCCCCACACTATAGTATGGTTTAAGTCTAAACCGCCTTCTTCTCCTTACTGGACTAGAACACAACCCCTAACCAGTCTCTGTCCTTCCTGTTTCTGTCTCACCCCTGACCCCCAATTCATTCTTCATACTTCATCTAGGATGATCTTTGAAAAACCAAAAGGACACGTCATCCTGCTGCTTGAAACCTTCTGTCCCTTGTCCTTGTTCTTAGCAGAAAATCTAAACTCCTTGTTTATTAGGCTGGCCCTGGCCACCTCCTGGCCTCATCTCCCTGTCCTTGGTCACAAGCTCTGCCCACATTGGCTACCTGCATCATCTTTCAGGTTTTAGTTGGATGGCCACCTTCTCAGAGAGGGTCTTTTCTGACCACTATGTCTAAATAAAGTCTCCCTTGCTAACTTCTACTATAGCATTTTATTTCTTTCATTCCCAGCCAGTATTAAAATTCATCATTACAAATGTGTTTGGGTGCTTACTAGATGAATTGTCTAGCTCCCTCACTAGGTTGGGAGTTCTGCAAGACTCTGAACTATTCTATTAGGGGCCCTGATGGATCAAACCCACGTCTGGCACAAAATAGGACATGGTAAACATTTGCTAAATTAGTAGAGAAATGAAAGCAGGGTGCTCAGTAGCTAATTGATCCCTGTCAGAGGAACTGTTATGGTGTGTCTGGGTATGAGCATTTGGTAAGAGTTTCTGTCACCCATCATTTGCCTCAATTGCCACAATAAAAAGAGTGATAGCCCTCTAGAAGGTTAACAGAGAGAGGGAAGGTCATTCTGTGTCAGTGGAATCACCAGAGAGAACTCACCCCCAAACCCCTTGACACTGAATCCATATAAGACACAGTTTCTGGGAAAATCCTTGGTATATTTTTCTCTGAGACTCAGGGACCAAGGGACATTCATCACCGGAGAAGTGGGTGCTCATACACACTCTTGTGTTAGCAGCTGGCATTTCTGCCTCAAGGATTTTACATTTACAAGGTAATAATAAAAGTGGTATTAGAAACCTGCAGATGGTCTGTCCGATAGAGATAAATGTTGATTGCAAGCTCCAACATGGAAGTGGGATTGACTAGAAGTGTTCCTGGGTAATTTAAGACCCCATAGTGGGTGTCCCTGGAGATACCATGGCCAGTCAGTTCTATTTTATTTCAGGGAGGAAATAAAACTCTGCCTGATTGGACTTTTTTTCCCCTGACAGAAATGAGTAGTTGTCACGATGAATCATAAAGGCCAAGGCTGCAAGGCTGGCAATGCACACCAAAGCCTCACTTCTTCTCTGTGAACGTGGTCTTTGAACTTGAAATCAGAGTCAAGTTTTAGGGCTCTCATCTTGTTGGATATACAAGATCTCTCACTTCTTCCCCAGAGATCCTCTTACTTCTTAGTGGAGAGGTACTGTGATGACTTTTCAGAATGTGCATTTGAGAGTGTTCAGCACTGAGAAGTAGTAAAATAAGGGACAAGGCCAATGATGGGGTAATAATTTTCAGCCATTTGATTTTCTAAAACTACGCTGTCCAATAAAACTGGCTATGATGATTGAAATATTCCATATCTCGGTTATCCAACAAGGTAGCCACTAACCACATGGGACTACTAAGTGCTTAAAATGTTGCTAGTGCAATGAAAAACTGAATTTTTAGTTTACATTTGAATAGCCATATGTGGCTCTTGGTTTCCACATTAGCTAGCTCATCTCTAAAATACCGTGGGATTAGAGGAAGAGTAGCAAGCACAAAGGTGTGCAAAACACAGCAGTTAAATGGGAATACCTAGGAGAAGGTGCCTTGGGAATTTTAACCGAGCGGCTGGGGAGGGTATGTCCCATGGTGGTTATACATGCACACTCTGGTGTGAGATCTGGGTTTAAATATCATTACTGCCAAATTCCACCTATCTGATCTTGGGTAAGTTACTTAACATCTCCAAGATTCACGTTTTTCATCTGTAGAATGAAGATAAGAATAGAACCTACTTCCCAGGGCTGCCCTATGTCTTAAATGGAATGCTATATGAACACACTTAATATGGTATATCTGACATCATTTATGTCTCAGCAAATTCGGTATAGTATCTTTTAATGTGAACTGTGATCCTCTTGCATACCTAGACACACATCTGGATAGCAGTG
Organism: Lynx rufus; assembly: GCF_022079265.1. Classification (NCBI taxonomy): domain Eukaryota; kingdom Metazoa; phylum Chordata; class Mammalia; order Carnivora; family Felidae; genus Lynx; species Lynx rufus. The sequence goes on along the minus strand of NW_025814823.1, from coordinate 122,225,795 downwards.
TTGTTGAGCTTTGTGATCAGAGGGGTAGAGGATCAACACAGAGAGCTGACCAGACTCATTTGATGAAGCAAAAGTAAATTTATAAACAACAAACACCACCAGGCCTCCCCAGATCTGAATATAGCAAGTTTTGCAGAATCTCATGAAATGGGTGTTCTGGGAAACTGCAAGGCTCAGGACCATTTGAAATAAGAATTAGAGAATGATAAAGCTGGAAGGGATTTTGAAGACCAGTGATTCTCAAGCTTTAGTGTGCAAACAGATCACCGGGGTGTCTTGTGAAATGCAGGTTCTGATCCGATGGATCTGGGTGGGAGTCAAGGTTCTGCATTTTTCCAGGCCACCAGATGTTGCAGAGGCTGCTGGCCAGAGTCCACACCTAGAATATCAAGGATGTTGAGCATCTAGAGTCTGGGGCACAAGACCAGTACCCTCTATTTCTGAGGAGGTCTTGGAGACCCAGAGGAGGAGGCTTCCTGTCGTGGGGCCATTAGAAGTAGAACCAAGGCTGGCACTAACCCCTCCTGTTGTCTACTCCAGTGTCATGCACTTTTGCACTTCCTTGGGCAGCTCTAGTCTCTTGTATTACATGATACCCAACAGTTTGTAAAACGTCCTCTGTCTTGTACTTCCTTCTCCATTTGCCACCCAAGATCACTCCTCCTGCCCACACTATTCCCATTAGCAACTGCTAGTGATTCTGATCAGACGTGCTGATTCTAATCTCACAGTTCCTCCCATTACACCTGTGCATCTCTGTCTCTCTTCTCTATCTTGAGGAAGCTCCAGGCTGGGACTTAGGGGCCAGTCTGCATTTAAGGTCCCACTCAGCAAAGAAAAAAAAAGTGAGAAGAATCACGTGTCTCTTCTTTGTCTTTTCTCTGTCACAGACACAGGATTCTAGAGCATTTATTACAAGCTGAGGAATAGCAGTGTGCTTAAGGTGTTTGCATAAGCCATTTCTGGGAGTTAGAGGTTTTATTCCCCGAGAGGCTAAAATGAGCAACAACTCCAAGTGGGAAGGATGGAAGTGAAGCACCAAACTGTCAGAGAAGAGGCAAAGTTTCCTTGCTAGTCATGAATCACGCAGTTGCTTAGAACAACTTGGTGAGAAGGCATTGAAACTTAGGGCAGTTACAGTCCCTGTTGCTGACTCTAGGTGACTCCAGGTAAAGGGATATGTGTGTGCACATGTGTAACACAGGCATACACCTATGTTTACCTCCTTACTTTCCCAAAAGTTCAGTGGTTCACTCAGTTCGTATTATCATTCATCTCCTTTCACTAACGTTTTGTCTGGATGAGTGAAATGACACCTGCGAGCCTGCGAGAGAATTCTGAAAGATTTGGGTTTTTATTGACATGCTTCTCCCTGACACCCCACTCCCTGCATGTTATCTCGTTATCTGCTTCAGTGCCAACGGTTAGGGTCAGGCAGTTTTCTAGGTCTTTGCCATCATATGATTGGGATTCTGAGAGATAAATGTCAAGAACTAGGAATTCAGACTCATCGAGTTGCTGATAATTAAATGAATTTGTGGCCTCTGACTGTCAGGTCTGGGTCACAGACGGAGCCATGGGTTTTGGGGTCCCAGCTTGGAGGAGCTGGCAAACACAGCTTTTCCCTGGAGACACATCCATACGTATTATCTCCGTTTGTTGGTATGCTTTGTGAGCCAGTAAGGTATCCTTTAAATAAAATACCACTTGTGAACCAATCCATTTTTCTACTAAGGTATATTTTGTACTGCAGGCATATTTGACTTAACATGTTCCATTACTATCAGTGAGTTCGTTCCAAAGGTTAATACCAATGCAGAACTGACTGAGTAGGAGGGCGTTGGCTAGTGCAAAAACTCCACCTTTTGCCCAAATATCTTCTTAGGTAAATGGGGAAGATCTTTCTGCTTTGCATTTTCAAAACCAATGATTTTTGCTGTAATTAGAGGAAGGAAAGCTACACCAGGCAAGATTTTTTTCCCCACTTTTAAAAACACCATTTAAGGATCCCAGCTGTTTTATTGGGTTTCTCCAGTTCCAGGGGTGGGGGGCAAATATTCCTTGAGTCAGCATGCCATCACTGCTGGGTAAAGAGAAGAGTGCATCTGTGGCCTCTGGGAAGGTCTGCAGAGGACTTTGTTCAGATAACTCGGGGTCCCCAAATGGTTTCCCATCTTCAACCTTCCATGTAATAAGAACCATGGATATTTCCGAGCACAGTTTGACCTGCATTCTATTGACCTAATCATTTGGCTAATCACTGCCTGCAATTAAATCCTTCTTGATGCAATAAAGTTAATCTCTTCCCAGCACATAAAATCTGACCCCCCACAGCTTGCATGAGGAGAATTGCTCTTGTTTATGCTACCATCTTGGGATCCAACACACTTTATTCTGAGGGCTGAAGCAACTCTTGAAGCTTCAGAATTCACACCCTCATTGAACTAAAGTGTTAGAATGCTTTGCTCTCCTGCCAGACACAAAGCCCTCACTAGTTTGCCTTATCTTTACTCAGGTTCATTTCTTCTCTCATGCCCACTGCAGATCTTAAACCACTGAACGTTAGGCTTTTTTTCAGGCATGTTGCTTTGGTTTGTTATCAAGGCCATTAGCACACATTTGACAATTATTCATTTGGCCCCTTTTTGTTCCTGCTTGAAGAGATTAGTGTCTAGTTCATAAATAACTTCACAAGGTCCACAATCTCAGCCATACTTACAGCTCAGACTGAGGGACTTGTCATTGCTTCCTAACAGAAGCAACATTCGAAGACTCATTTATTCACTTGGCAAATATTTACTGGCAAGTCAAAGTGTTTACAATGGAACTGAGAAGATAGTTGAAAAGGCAATGGGTCAAGAGTAGAGGTGTAGGGGAGAAGGCAGGCAGCACAATGATGAACGTTGTATACAGATGGGCCTGGGTTCTAATTGTCATATACCAGGTGCTTGTCATGATACCTGGAGCAAGTTCATAATCATCACTAAGCCTCAGTTTCCTCATATTTATTTTTTTTTAATTTTTAAAGCTTATTTATTTATTTAGAGACTATTAGAGTGGGGGAGGGGCAGAGAGAGAGAGAGAGAGAATGAGAGAGTGAGACACAGGATCTGAAGCAGGCTCCAGGCTCTGAGCTGTCAGCACTGAGCCCGATGTGGGGCTCAAACCCATGAACCATGAGATCATTACCTGAGCTGAAGTCAGATGCTTACCGACTGAGCCACCCAGGCACTCACCTCATCTTTAAAGAGAGTTTAAAAAATGGCTATTTCACTGGGAGGATTCAGTTAAAAAAATGTATCTTCAGATGCCTAGAATAATGCCTAGCACATGGTACTCCACAAGGGTTAGCTGTGATTATCCCTTTATTTCATCCTTGTAACAACTATGTGAGGTAGGTCCTACTTTTTCCTCCACTTTGCAGATGGGAAAACTGAGTCAAGATAACTTGCCTAAGATCACACACACAGTTTATGAATGGTAGTATTAAACATGGGGTGCTTGATACCGTTATTCACATTCCTTATCATTATTTCCTTATATTTTTAGGAGCTACATACATCACTGGCTTTTGAGAAACATAATTTGCTAGATTTGTTAATGGCTCAAATTAAGCCACATGATTTAGCTAGAATATAACATTTTTCAAACATTTGTTCTATTGTGTTTCTTTTTCTCCCAACAACCAGTATTTCTCTTCATGTAGAGAAGTTTTATTAAATGCCTAATTACAACTGGTTGGATTGTTGGATTCTCACTTATAACAGTTCTCACTTCTGAATTTAAATGTAATGATGTGTTGAAATATTAATGACCTTTATCTTTAAAAGTGTCTCAATTGTACTAAAGTTAACAAATGTGGCTGATAACACCCAGCAATATTCTCCCATACAAGGCATTTGCTCGGGCTGGTGTCATTCTAATGGGTGGGTTTTATACGGCACAGACAAATACACAATGCAGGAAAATTTTGCACCACAAATTACCTGAGAATTTAGTTTCCCCATAAGTGTTTTAAAGTACTCTAACTCAGGCTAAGTAATAATAGCTGTAAAGCATTTAGAAGGATCGACAGTGCTAGGCATGTATTCTATGAAGTAAACGTGTTTCTGAGGGAGAAATATAGAAGGATCATATAGTGTTTACATCATATAGAAGAAACAACGCATAAGCTAAGCTCAGTCCTGCTGTCTCTGTGTGTCCTACCTTCTGTGGCATGAACATCCCTGTTGACTTTGGCTTTAACTCCTTGGGCATCTTAATGTTGATAGTGAAAACAAGAGTAAAATTTATCTGAGGCTTGATTCTAATAGCCAGCTTGGACTCCTTCCAATTCCCCAGAAGTCTTTGGGGTTCAAAACACTTGTATAACTGGTGCTGGCTTCTGAGCCTTGGGGCATAACATGAAGGTTTAGTCTCTCTCTCTCTCTTTTTTTTTTTTTTGGTGAGTGTGTCATTTGCCAAAAGACCTTGATACATTCTTGTCCCACCCCCGCCATGACTTGGAGTGTCCGAACTGAGGGACGTCTGTTTACCGACATGCTGACAGAATCCTACTTACAGGAAATCCCATGTCTCATCTGGCTAAATAACTTGGACCATATGCTCAGATCCCAAAGCTTAGGATTTTTCAGAGCAAGTTCAAATGTGCCTATTTGCATCACCTGGGGATATTGAAATTCCAGGCATAAGTTCATTTTCACATAATTCATTATCCTCCCTTGGATTCAGTACTTACTGTGAACTTTGGCAACAGATGGAAGGAGATGATATTCCAGGAGCATTTACTAATTCTTTTGTGCTCGCAAATACCCACAAATAGTGATAATTTTCAGTCAAATGAAACTTGCAGGGCCAGGCAGTGCCCTCAGGTATTCATTTGCCACCCCCTGTTGAGTTCTTGGGTAGAATTTAATTATCCAACAAATTTGGGGGTAGCTCTGCCAGATGTTGGGTGCTGACCCAGACATTTAAAATGGAAGGATCTGGCACCTTCCAGTGGCTCAGAAGGTTAAGCATCCAACTTCAGTTCAGGTCATGATCTCACAGCTAGTGAGTTAAAGCCCCGCCTTGGGGTCTGTGCTGACAGCTCAGAGCCTGGAGCCTGCTTCGGATTCTGCGTCTCCTTCTCTCTCTGCCTCTCCCCCATGGTCTCCCTCTGTCTCAAGATAAATAAATAAACCCAAAACAAAAACAAAGTTAGCTGAAACTATCAGATTCCTTCTTTGGGGAATTTAGACTAAAAAATACCACCAAGGTATTTGGCTTTGAGAGCTTAAGATGAAATGAAAGCAAGAGGTCAAGTCAGGCTGTGAAGTAATCAGGCAGCAGTGAATAGGAGTCAGCAAAGAAGGGCATTTGGTAGAGAAAGCATCAGAGAACACACAGAGCAAAGTAGAGGGGTCATGAGAAAGGGAAAAAGTAGGCAGTGGCTAAGGATGTTTTTCTGGTTCCAGTCCACGGGGATCCTCTTAATATATAATGTGAGAGTGAAGGGGGATAATTTATGTAAATCACCCAGCAGATGCCTGATGCTTAGTTAAGTGATCAATACAAGTCAGCAGTATTATGATGTTTATTATTATTGGAATTTTAATGTGATTTGTCTTTTTGGACAAAAAGGTACATTTTGGAAGATACAAAACATCCTCTTTTTCCCAATTTACAAAGGTGCAAACAGCTAGCGTTATGAAATGCCATATTTCTTTTATCGTTGATTTGGATTTCTTAATTGTTATAATTTATAATTCACATTTCAACTTATGATTATCTTAGTTTTCTTTCAAATCGATTCCACACCCACTAATGAACTATCATGTAGAGCAATGGGGAGCTATTCCCATAATCTGTTTTCCTCCAATCCCCCTTCAGATGCTAATGAGAAGTACCATGGAGACATCAGCCATTAGTATACACAGGCTGGTATAAATCATGGACTATGGATCATTGAGCATCTTTGTTGTAAAACAAATGGCCTGTGGTCAGTTAATCATACAAAGAAACATCTCTAGGGCCTCCTGGCTTTATTCATAACCCCTAAATCCAGTTGAGTTCTATAAACAGAACATCTGTTAAAATATGCAGAAATTACAGTCACAGTCATTATCAGGAAGCTATATGGCTTTGGCAGGTTTTTTTTAAAGCTTTTGATGGTAATCTCCTCTGTCTGTGATTCATGCATTATTCCCATTCTTGCTGAATCTCTTTTGTTCCCCTCTGTTCTTTTGGGTTTACAGCACTTTTAACCCAAGATTGAAAAGTCTTGGTCGTCCCAGACTCGGTTGGCACTGTGCCATTCTACAGCATAGGAGACTGTCACCCAGCCTTGCAAAACCATATATTTCAGGTATGCAGTATGCGTAGCCTCAAGCAGCTGCAGAATGAGAAATCCCAATCAGTTTCACACTTGTTTTACTGACTTTGGATTCTTGTAACACTGGCATTTAACAAAGCGAACGGAACTCCTTACCAGCACTACCCCAAATTTCTCATTTTCTCATTTGCCCCCTGGCCTCTTAGTTAAGATGTTTACTGTGTTATATTTAAATTGGCCTGGTACAGTTAACCTCTTAAGACAAAGACCAGGAGAAATATGGATAGCCAGGTAACAAGGTTTGTCCCAATAACCTAGATTGGCTCCCTCTTGTTTAGTGAGAAAACGTTATTCCACCTAAAAACTAGAGAACAGGTAAGCATTCTTTAACTATGGCTTTGTTCTGTCTGACATGGAATGGGAATCAACAAGCAATCCTTACAGAAATTGAAAAGTCACCTCTGAGTATTCAGTGTGTCCATCACCTATCCTTACACAGAAGGTTTTATAAAGTCTCAAAGTCAGCCTGGTTGAGCCTGAATAGATGTTTCTAAATGAAACCCACAAGGAAAAAGAAGGCAGTGTGGTAAAGTTGCTAAGAGAACAAACTCTGGGACCCGACAGACATGGACCCAAATCCCAGATCTGCCAGCCATTAGCTGTGTACCTTAGAGAAACTGAACTCTCAAAGCTGCTGTGTTCATCTATAATATTAACACCTGCTTCATAAAATGGAGAGGTTCGCAGAAAACCCAAGCAAAGTGCCTAGCCATGTGCCTGGCCCATTTTTCATTACTAAGTAAATATTCATTATTAACTGTTGTTATTTTTTGTTTTTGTACTTAGTGCCCACACATGGTTAGATTATGTTAGGTGTTGATTTAACATCACTAGAACTTGCTTTTTTAAGTACTTAAATACTTTAAAATAGTCATTTGTTCAGGACTGTGTGCTAAGCACCTGCTCTAGGCTCAGTGCTCTGTTAAGTGTGTATTCTCTGTGAAGATTTATCCTTGTGGACATCTGTCTGTAAGGAGCTCATCATACCTATCAGCATAGGTATCAGCACAGAATGCAGTAGAAGGAAGACCCAAACCAAGGACCATAGAATTTGTGGGTAAGAGAAACAAATGACCAATGGGAAGGCCTCATGAGGGAAGGTAGAGGAAGCCCGGTTATAAGAGACTTGACAAATCTCTCCATTGGTGTGCTGGGGAAAGGGGAGGTGAAGTCACAGTGGAAGATGAAAAGCTGAAACAAAATGAGGCAGCAGTGAACATGGGTAGGATAAAAGAGGCAAGGAATGGGCCAGTTTGCCTTCTGGGAGAATCAAAAAGATTGGAGGGTAAAAGCCCATCAGAGGATCAAAACCAGACTCCCCAACCCCCTGCAGAAACCAAGGGATCAAAATGGAAAGCTCCCAAAGAGGCTAGAAATCAGACAAGTCCATGTGGAGGGTGGAGCACTCAGAAAGGGAGACGCTGACAGTCTGATGGCTTGTTTGTCCATTTCCTGGCCTGCACCCGAGAGGAAAGCTGGTTCTCTTCTGGGTTCAGGGCCTGCCCCGGTGCTTGTGGCTGTGCAGTTCCCTGCCACCCTCCCAGCCCCAGGCGCTAACTCCAGGCGTCCTTAGGCAGCAGCGTTCTGAGCTCTCAAAAGGAAAATTGCAGTCATGCGTTGGAGTCCTCAGTGCCAATTAAAGTATCAGGCTCTGAAACAAACAAATACAGATAACAAAGGGGGGGATAATGTTTTAAAGTTAGGTTCTCAGGAGTCACCCATTAATTTGGAGCTCACAAGACAGTGACTGCATGTTCAATAAATACCATTTGATGACAGTAACAGCCGGTAATAGGAGATGCCCAGCAGATAGGTCTCTTCAAGCATGCAGCTACAAATACATCCTGTGATATCATGCTCAGCAAGAAGGCAGCATCTTTCAGCTTTATAACTCTCAAAACACGAATCCCTCCAGAGGCCAGAAAGATGGGTGTCATTCATTGTCCTCCTGCTAAAAGTAGAAGAAACAAAGCAAGAGAACTAGTTTTAAAACTTAAGAGAGCGGGTTCAGTATACACAGACCCACTGTAGAAGGCTCAGTATACTCAGTATACTCAAAACCACTGCATAATTACATAGGCTGTGTAAATACCCAGGGGTTGTTAGCGGGCTAGCTTGTGGAAATGAAAAAATTAGCAGTAGTGGCATGGATTTTTTTAAAAGCAATTAGTTGCTTTATGCAATGACCAGAATCTACAGATGGTGCTTGGTCAAGTTCTTGAGTGTCTTGGAAACCTTTGAAGCATGATTGTATTCACACTACAAATAATAGCCAGTAGGATGTACATGAAAGCCCTTTATTCTGTTGATTGCAGTGGAACAGTATTCGTTAATGTATGGGTCATGGTGCATCATGTCCGTGCTATGAGAACACAGCAGGGGTGTTGAGAGCTAACAAAGAATTCTGAGTTTTCACAAGAGCTGATTTCCAACTTCCACCTGAAAGGTAGGGTTCCTCTGGGATGAGGACACAGGCTGGTGAAGGCAAACTGACCCCATTGCCAACAGTTCTGCATCAAGTCACTGTCTCTACTACAGAAGACCAGAGTAGACCTTGTCTGATGCAGTAAGTGCAAGTGAGTAGAATCAATGGCCTAAGTGAAAGCTTGGGCTTCCTGGCCAGGCTTAGAAGCTGAAAGACAAAGAATGGCTTTTCACAGCACCTTTTACCAACAGAGGCTTCCTAAAAATGACTTGATTAGTTTCATTTTCTACCCTTGTAGGACTTGTAGATGGGACCACCCAGACGATACATTTGTTCATTGGTCCAACAAATCCTTATGAAGCATCATTTATGGCCAGGGCCTTTGCTAGGCATTCATTGGAGGAAAAGTGCATTCCACAGGTTATCATTACCTTGATTTCAGGGATCTTGTGTTCATTGCTTCAGTTTTACCCAGGGCATTTGGCACAGTGTATTACACATAAGGAGCACTCCATGAAGGTAAATGGAAAGAACAAAAAAGTACTCTGTCATTTGCAGCTACCAATGCAGTCAGATGTCAGGAAAGTAGCATTTGATCTCCTAATAACCTACACTTATCTGTTAATATAAATTGCATTGTACACAGTGAGACCAGGTGGGTAACTTCAAGTTCTGCTTACTCCATTCTTTATGACTCTGTTATTTTCAATGGCTTGGCTACAGGACAGTTATATAGAGACTTGGAAGCATGGGAGCAGATCATTGGCTTGTACCCACTTCACCAGCACAGGTGGACGCATCATGAACATGTCCTGTGTATTTTTTTTTTCATTCCTTACTTCAGTAAGATGATGATGCTACTGGCTTTCTGAAATTCTCTCCAGATGTTAGATCACTGCATTACCGTTTTCATGTGGGTGTTATTATCCATCCGTGTACCATCATTTGAGTCAGTGGTTGTGCCACTGGATGAATGGCTGCAGTGGAAGGGGTGAAGCAGAGATGCCTGTCAGGCAGCTGAGTGTCATAGTGAATGCAAAGTGGAAAATGTAGGGATGGCCCGATTGCATGTTTATATAACCCCAATGAGCATGTGCATAGATAAAAACGATAGTCACTAATGATAGCAGAGTATGCATTGCGTGCTAGACACTATGCTAGTAATTTTATGTGTGTTATCCCATCCAGTTCTCTTAACAGTCCTCATAGATTGGATGCTTGCACTAGCCCCAGTTATACATGAAGAAACTGATAATATATTCATGGCCATGCAGCTAAGAGTTCATGGTCTTAGCCACTACCCTGTATTGTGGTGTAAATGTTTAATATAACATGGTTAAAAGAATGAATTATTGATGGACAGTTGGTTGAATGAGAAGGAGGACTTATTTCTGCTTCCCCCCTATTTTCACTTGCACAAAAATGTGAAGGGGGTTGGGAAACAGAAATCACTGTTTGTTGTCTAGGTTCTGCTGCTTTACAAATTAGTCTAGTTCTATTTGGTAGCCTCCCAATCAAACCAATAAATTGGATGAGTCGGTGGTTCTTAAAAAAAAAATTCTGGGGGCGCCTGGGTGGCGCAGTCGGTTAAGCGTCCGACTTCAGCCAGGTCACGATCTCTCGGTCCGGGAGTTCGAGCCCCGCGTCGGGCTCTGGGCTGATGGCTCAGAGCCTGGAGCCTGTTTCCGATTCTGTGTCTCCCTCTCTCACTGCCCCTCGCCCGTTCATGCTCTGTCTCTCTCTGTCCCAAAAATAAATAAACGTTGAAAAAAAAAATTAAAAAAAAAAATTCTGAAATTAAAATAAAACTACCGTGTATTAATATGGTGATTAGTCACATCACCAAAATAGAGACACTTTGTAAGGACTCTCTTCAAAACCTTGAGTAGAAACAGAAAACTATAGGATATGCAAGCATTTAGCAATGGTGTTTGGTATTGGAAGAAATCATTTGTGCAATTACCTGTAGATTCTAGCCAAATTGGGAGCAAATATTAGCTATGTTTCTCATGGGTTTTTGGACTTACCCAACTGTTTGGTAAATTATTGGAGTTATGTGCATTTTTGAGAAGCTCTCTACTTGTCTGTCTGACAAGAGGTGAAAAGGAAATGGGCATTCACACCAATCCACTTAATTTATAGCTCTGCTTTGGCAGTGTTTTATAAAGAATAGATCCTCATTGCCTTAAGGTAAATGCTATTCCACTTTAATTGCAACTGTCGTTGGGTAAAGATGTTGAACTAAGCCTGGGTCTCGGGTCTCCACTGACAAATGAGAGGCATAAATTTCTGACACATCTTATCTTTTTAATGAGTGTTTAGTAACAACCCACCATTTGCTGTGCAAAGTTCGGGCACTATTTCATTTAATAAGAATAAGTAAAGAATAATCAATTTTAGTTCAAGTATAAAATTGATTATTGGTTAATAAAGGAAGACTAAAGATTTTTGTGAAGAACATCAAACTGTTTTTCCAAGCTAAGCTATTTTTCTTCTGTCCCAGTCCCATCTGTGAGACTAAGATGAATTAAAGTCCAATTTTATTGATCTTTTGTGGACAGCTACTGGCCAGAGATGAGCCAAAGTAGATTTCCTATCATAGTGTTTCTCAAAAAGGTGTTCAAGGGCACCTGGGTGGCTCAGTCTGTTAAGTATTTGACTTCGGCTCAGATCATGATCTCGCGGTTTGTGAGTTCGAGCCCCGCATCAGGCTCTGTGCTGACAGCTCAGAGCCTGGAGCTTGCTTTGGATTCTGTGTCTCTGTTTCTCTCTGCCCCTCCCCCACTCACATTCTGTCTCACTCTGTCTCTCAAAAGTGAATAAACATTAAAAAAAATAAAATAAAAAGGTGTTCAGAATTCTTGAGACACTTGTCAGTACAAAATTCCCAAGCTCCATTCAGTATCTACTGAATCATGTGCACAGTGGTTACCTAGTAACCTGCATCTTTTAACAGGATCCCCCCAGTGAATCTGACTATGTATGAAGACCACTGAGCAAACTGGTCTTCCAGTGCCTGAGCTCGACTCTTGCCTTTATCTCAGCATTGTATTTGTAGCCCATTCTAGCTCTGGAGGCAGAAAACTCCATTCTTGGAGCTTAGTTGGCCACTCTTAGGTCCTACACGCTCTATTTATTGCTAATTCTAACTATCTACCACCTAATTAAACACTTCCACTTGGGGACAGGTAGCAATATTGAGTAATATTTAAGAGCACAGACACTGGAGCTGGACTTCTCTGGTTTCAGTCCCTGCATGACTAAAGTGTTAATATACATAGGAGCATGTTTGTTCTTGGTCAGATTGCTGTGTGATCTTAACATCTTGAGACTTTGATTTCCTCAAAGGTAAAGTTACAATGGCCATAATAACTGACTTCATATGGTTATCTTGGGGATTAAATGAGTTGATTAAATTAATTGGTCTTTGGATCCTCTGTTCTTGTCATCTACAATTACTCCTTTTGTTATTTTGTCCAGTTTTCTGGCTTAAAATACTACCTAAATGCTGACAGCTCTCAAATTCATATCTTTAGTCCAGTCCTCTCCTGAACTCCAGATTTATATACGCACCTTCTTCAGAATCTCTACTTGGATGTTTAATAAAACATCTCAGATTTCATGTTTTCAGATTGAACTGATCATTTCCTGAACAAACCTTTTCTACCTGCAGTGGTCCCTTGCTCAGGTGTTGGCAGTTTTCACCTTCTTCCTCAGGCCAAAAACCTTGGAGTCATTCTTGACTCACATTCCACACACAATACATCAGGAAATCCTATTGGCTCTAGTTTTAAATTCTGTTCAAAATCCCATGCCTCTTCATCACTTCCACAGCTACCATACTGATCCAAGCCACTATCATGCTTTGTTGCAACTGTCTCCTGCTTCTGTCCTTGACTTTGACACCCATATCTGTTCTCCATACAGTAGCCAGACTAATTCCTGTAGGAATTTAGGTAAAAATCTGTCACTCCTCTGTTCATCATTTTCCACAGACTCTCCATCTCACTCAGCATAAAAGGGTCCTTACGATGGCCTGGCAGGCTGTACATCATTGGCCAGTCACTTTCCTCTCTGACCTCATTCCTGCTGCCTTCTCTGTCCTCAGCAGCCCACTTGCTGCTGCTTGTACTCACCAGACCTCAGGGCCTTAGTACTGGCTGTGTCTTTTGCATGGACTGCCCTTCTCCTAGATACCTGCATAACCAGTTTCCTTTAAACCTTTGACTAAGTGTTACCTTTCAATGGAGCCTTTACTAAATACCTATTTAAAACTGGAATCCTTTTCTGCCTTCGGCCCTTCTGACATGCTTTAACCCATTGTATTCTTATAGTAATCTAGTATACTATATACTTATTTAGCATTGTTTTTGTTTATTCAGTCAGTATCTCCTTTCAGTAGAATCTGTCCTTCAAAAGGATATTTGTTCATTCCATTCATTGCTATACCCATAATGCTCTAACACAATATGTGTTAGAGCATATAGTAAGTGTTCAATGTGACATAGAGTAAGTGTTCAAATACTTGTTGAAGGGATGAATGCATGAACAATTTGGACTTAGCTTAGAACGTGGTTTATTATTTCCCAAAGATTTCTGCCTTGGTTCTTAAACTAGTAAACATTTTTGTCATGCTGTTGGTCAGGAATATTTTGGTTACAAGGCTGTAAAATCCCATTAAAATTCTATTTAATCACAGACTTGGCACACACAAATTAAAAGTTGAAAAGAATGCTAACTTCAGGTAAGGCTTGACCCAGAGTTCAGCTGTGTCACCCTGGATAGATGGTCTCTCAGCTCCACTTTCATTGTAGACCCAGCCGCTGTTTGCAGGCTCTTTGTTTGTGGTGGAAAGTTGACTGCTGTAATGCAGGGGTTTACATCTCCTTAAACCCTTAGGAAATATCTCCTAACCTCTCATTTGGTTTGGATTCCATGCCAAGCCCTAAATCTATTCCCTTTACTAAGATGGACCGACTGGCAGCTGTAAGCCAGGTAGACCCTAACTCTGATGTTGAGGGAAGGATGGGCAGTACCCACATGACTTGAGGATGAGAAGGGGGAAATCCAGGGGACTTGTTTACAGAAGAATGGAAGGATGGTTGATGGGGAGACAGCTAATGGTCTGGTATAACAGTAATGAGTACATGCTTATTAAATTAAATATGATAGCATAAGGTTTGGGAATTCAAGCCAAAATAACATATGGAAGTACGGATGGATTTTTTTCATTCATTCAAGAAGTGGAATAGCATATGCAAAAGCACAGAGGTATGAAAATGTTTGACATGTTTGGAGAGCTGTGAGGAGTTGGTGTGAAGTGAGTGAAAGTAATATATTGAAATCTTCTCAGTGTAGCAGCAGAAGCCTGAACCTAGCTCTCCTTGGTCCAAGTTGGAGAATTTTTTGGGATTGGCCCAGGCACTGCGGAGTGGGGAATGGAGTATGCCAGTTAGCTCTGGTCTTAAAGACACACACATGCACAGACCACATTGGACTGAGAAAAAGAAAAATTAAGATTGTCTTCATAGAAAAAAGGGAAATTGATGCTTAGAAGGTGTCAGAAGCAGGAAAAGATCTGTAAATCATCTCAGAATAGACCCATGGACCAAGGTAGATCAATATGATAGGGTCACAATTTTAAAGTTCTATGGCATTGAATGTGATGACATTGTGAGATACAGTATGAGAATTGTAAAATTCCCTGCCTTTTTTTTGTTTTTACAAACACCATTCCAATTCCACTCATCAACTGTTGAGTTATATATGTGTCCTTCCAAGGGTCACAAGCAGAGAAGCAAGTGCAGCAGGGCAGGTGACCAGGCATAGTTGAGTCCTCTCATTAAAGGTTGACTTTTCTTTGTTTTCATCTTGGGATTTAAGGGATACTTTGAGTAGAGGAAAAAAAGCCTAAATGTTAATTAAATTATGATATTGATGGCAAATTTTGTCCTTGCTTCTCTGCTTGTAGATCTTATCAGGGAACTCAGGAGTAAAATTTTAAGATCTGATCCTTCTCCTAGAGTCCATTTTATTCAGCCCCTAAGACACCACTCCACATCCTTCTTTTTTTCACTGCCACATGGAATATGATATGGACAACCATAATAAAATACTCTACTCTTCTTGGCATCCCAGATTTTGGGGGAAGAAAATGTGGCTATCTGACAAGAGGGGATTGATGGCCAGAGAAGTGGGGAGCATGAAGATAGAACCCCGATGACTTTGTCCTTGAGAAGAACATTCAGGACTGCCTACAGCTCTCAGTGCAGGTGTGCTCGTGGGCGAAAATAGACATCAGGGTGTCTCTCCGTTCTTGTTCCAAGACTCCATCGTGTGCTCACTCCATTTTGTGCACATCTCTGTTGCCTTGCTGGCATAATTAAGCACTCCCAATGCCGCTGCCCCAGTTTCTAGTCCGTGGGTATGGAGAGCTGCCCTCACCCGTGCCAGCCCCCAGCATGTTCCCTTGTTAAATTATGCATATGCTAATGAAGTGTGAAAATCAGCCAAATAACAACTCTTTCTAATCATTTAAGGTCCCAAGAGCAAAGGAGCTTTTTTCCCC
This sequence comes from Lynx rufus, assembly GCF_022079265.1. Classification (NCBI taxonomy): domain Eukaryota; kingdom Metazoa; phylum Chordata; class Mammalia; order Carnivora; family Felidae; genus Lynx; species Lynx rufus. The sequence continues at coordinate 122,210,429 of NW_025814823.1, read as the reverse complement.
CTCTTCTCTTAATTTTGGGGTGGTTGTTATGATTTGCAAGCCAATCGGAAGCACAATTCTCTGGGCGTTTCTCCTCTCCCAGTTCCCTTCCACAGAAATGAGGCTAATTGGCATTCTCACTTCTACCTCAAGTGAGAAGAGTCTTCTGGAAAACCAGTGACCTACTGTGCCCTTTTCATTTGCATCTGGGGCTGGATAATCCATAGTTTTACATGCATACACAGAGCAGTCCCGAAGGGCAATTAACTAGACTAAATTATTTCCTGCCCCCTGGAGAGCCAGTGTTTGAGAACATCCCCCCAGAGATGGTGCATGCCAAGGCCCTTGTGTTGTGATTACATTTTACCTTTGCATTCCAGTCATCAGCTCTGAGTCTTTGCCAGTCCACTGGTTATCCTCACAGACCTAGTAATCTTCTCTGACTTCCTGATCTGGCCTGTGCCTGCCTCTCTGACCATCTTGTACACCCTCCACCCCATCACTTGCCTTGTGCTTACCATGGGTCTCTTGGATGCACCTCTTCCCTCTTTTTGGAAAGCTTTATCCACACATCTTCATGTAGCTGGCTTCTTCCTGTCCTTCAGTCTCAGCTCAGTTGTGACTGTTGAGAGAGGGCAACCCTGACCACCTAGTTCATGTTGAATCCCATCCATCATCATTGTATGTCACCCCCTCTTTATTCCCTTCAGAGCCCCAATTACTGATACTATCCCATTCATTTTTACTGCCTCCTCATCCTTGAGGGCAGAGGTATTTGTCCCCTTTGCTAACATATGACTAGGGCCCAACACATGCCTGGTACACAGGAAATATGCAATAGATGCCTTTGTTTAAATCACTGGTGTTTTTAAAGTATCTGAAGAGTTTCTCATGTCTTGGAATGTTTTGTCTCTCTGGCCATTTTATCCAAGACTATTTATTCCTCCAAGGAAGGAAATTCGTTTTATTCATATTTGTTTTCCATGTTGAACATGTATGTCACCTATGCTGTTACTACAGACTGTGTTCCTTGAGTCCCAAATCATTGATGATAGTGGGCATTTCACTGACGGTTTTACAGAGAGACTCGGGGGGAGAGGTACGTCACACACCCCATCTCTTTTCTCTCTCCCATGGCTTGCCATTTGCCCCTCAAGTTTCAGGTATATTCTCCCTCCTGTTCACCCACACATCCGCTCAGAAATCCTCTTTTCCCCTTCCTTTGTCCTGAGAAAATCAGCTGTTGCCCCAGATTCCACCCTACACTGGAAAACAAAAGTCTCCTAGTGATCTCAACAGCAGCTACCTTTTGTTCCTCAAGCACGCTCCGTAGGGAACTGAGTTCATTCCAACATATTTGAATGAATAAATCACAGCATAGATGTTATCTTGGTCCCAACTGATCTGAGCCCTTCTTTCATTTTATTCATTTATTCAACAAATACTTATTAATGTTTGTGCCAGGTGCTGGGGATACAACAGTGAGCAAGATTGATTTCCTGATGCTAAGGTCTCTGGTAGAAACTCAGGAGGATGAATGAATACAGAGGTTTGGGTGAGTCTAAACCTCAAAGTAGAGAGGTTCACCTCTGCTGCTGCAAGAGATCTAATTGTAAACCAAAGGATCATATTTAAAGAATACACTTCAGCACAGATTTTAAAGTGCTTTTCCAAATTACCTAATGCTAAGATTGTAGATATCTCTGCCCAATCTCAACCTCCCTAGTTTGGAGAAAAATTACTCTTACTTTTTTTTTTTTTTAGGTAGGGTGTGCTAAAGAAAAAATTAGGTTTGCTGGGGGTGGAAATTACCACCACCACTAAAATGTGAACAGAGGAAGTTGAAGCTGAACTGTATTTTTCAGAGCTTCACAGGAATTTTTTTCTTGACACTACACACACACACACACACACACACACACACACACACACACACGCAGTGGAAGCCAGCATGTAGCTGAACTACACAAGGAAGCCAGAGGCAACTCTCAAGATGGTGCCACAGAGCCTGGAGGGGAGAGAGGGACAGATTCCCATCACCAGCTGGAAGAGCAGGCTTCTTCCAAATGTGCTCAGTTATAGCATTGCCTCCTGGAGCAGAGACTGGAAAAAGAGTTTGCTCCTCTACTTCCTGCTACAGTGACTAGAGAGAGAAAGAGATTGAGCAATTGGGTCAGAGATGTTTTTTGTTACTACAGCAGCATGATCACACCTGTCAGGATTTGAGCTTAAAGAAAAAGGCAAGGGTTGAAAACTGCTGTCATAGGAGCTGACCTCTGCCTCTAGGTGGCTTATGTTTGTCCAGTAGTGAGTTGGCTTAGTGTTTAAATATTTTTTTTAATTTTTTTTTTCAACGTTTATTTATTTTTGGGACAGAGAGAGACAGAGCATGAACGGGGGAGGGGCAGAGAGAGAGGGAGACACAGAATCGGAAGCAAGCTCCAGGCTCTGAGCCATCAGCCCAGAGCCTGACGCGGGGCTCGAACTCCCGGACCGCGAGATCGTGACCTGGCTGAAGTCGGACGCTTAACCGACTGCGCCACCCAGGCGCCCCAGTGTTTAAATATTTTTTAATGAGTTGCTAACACTTAAGCACCACAAAGTTTAAAGTTTTTATAATTTATTTTGAGAGAGAGAGAGAGAGAATTCCAAGAAGGCTCTGCACTGTCAGAGCAGATCCCATGAACCATGAGACCTGAGCCAAAGTTAAGAGTTGGACGCTTAACTGAGTGAGCCACCCAGGTGCCCCTAAAAATATCTTTTCAAAAGGGACACCTGGCTGGGTCAGTCGGTAGAGCATGCTACTCTTGATCTTGGGACTTTGGGTTCAAGCACCACATTGAGTATAGAGATTACTTTTTTAAAAACTAAAATCTTCAAAAAAGAAAATTTTAGTAGTCCTATAGTTTTATTGCCTTCCAGAGTCTTTTCTTTTTCTCCAAAGACTGATCTGTGGTAAAAAAAGGAACTTGCTAGGTCATATCATACTCAAATGTGTCTTTCTTTCCTTTTTCCTCCGCCATTCTGGGGTGTTGTGGGAAGAGACAGGGGAAAATGAAACCAAATCATACCTCTCCAGATGATACTAAGAATAATTAAGATGGGTAAAGGAGTAAAACGGGTGATTAGAAAAAAAGCACACATGCATAGTAAAGGGTTATAAACTGAGAGCTCCGAGAAAGCAGAGGGCAATATAAATATCTTCAATTGCCTGTAAGTAACCCGGCCCCCCAGGAACAGCACTTTGGTGGTGATTATCAGTAGCTCCCCAGGTGGATGGAGTGCTGTGGCAGCCAGGAGTTTCCGGAAATGGCCAGGAGTTTCTTATCAGGATGTGGGATAAACAGGAAGGTGCCAACTTCATAATTGGTACCGGGCTGACTATCTCAGGGAGCACTTAACTTCACAACCTGTGTGAACCACAATCATGCATTTAATGTTTACTGAAGCGTGTGCCACAGAAAAGTGGAGAGTCGGTGAATGGGGCTGGGGGCTGTTCTAGAGTTATTGTAAAGCTCAAACACGATCCTGGTGAGGGGGCTCTTCTCAAAAGTACTCTATGCAGTGGTGGGCGAGCTTTGTTTTCTGTTTGCCTCTCTTTGGCTTCGTAACCAATCATGACCTTTATAAGTTGATTCTCCATCCCCTTTTATTCATTTCTGAATTTGCTTCTAACTTAGGTATATCCAATCCTAAAATTTCATGATTCTGACTTGTCAGTATGTCTAAGACCAAACTCATGGGGAAATTGGCATTGTGTAGTTAAGGAGGTAGAACCTTCTTTTGTGGGATGTAGATACCTAATTTTATAGAAAAATGAACAGTATTTTAATATCTATTTGGCAGTCATTCTTATTAAGAGCAAAGATCTAGGAGAAAATAAATTGTGTTAATATATTTATCAATCAGATCTAGCACTTAATAGTAAATTAGAGACCAACATATAGTTAAATTATATATATTTGGAATTCCAATTCTGAATTGATGTTATTTCTGATTTGCCATTACCAGGAGTTAGGATATTTACTAAAGATGCAAATAGGATAAATGAGACTGTAGTGGAGAAAGTGTTCCAACGAGTGTTGTCTTGAATCAATTTTCTGCCAGAGCTCCTAGTGCTAATATGCTTCTTAATTAAGATAGGTCTAAAGCAGGGTGCCTGGGTGGCTCAGTCAGTTAGGCATCCGACTTCGGCTCAGGTCATGATCTCACAGTCCGTGAGTTTGAGCTCCGCATCGGGCTCTGTGCTGACAGCTCGGAGCCTGAAGCCTGCTTCAGACTCTGTGTCTCCCTCTCTCTCTGCCCCTCCCCTGTTCATGCTCTGTCTCTCTCTGTCTCAAAAATAAACATTTAAAAAAAATAAACAATATATAGGTCTGAAGAATTTTCATTCATGGCAGTTTTTCAGGGTGATAGGGAAACATCCTTGACATAAAAGTAATGACTACATATCTTATATTGATCCATCAAAATTCATTTTATTAGGAGACTGAGACTGTGCTTACATTTTAGTTTTAGTTACGGAGATGGCATATGGAATGACTGATAGATGATAGGTAGATTGATCGATCAATCGATCTTGACTGAGAAAACCTTTGCACATATTTTCATAATACAAATGAAAGTGGAAGTTGGATGCAATTTGGGGAGGTTAGACTGAAACATTGCATTCTCTTATTTTTGTTTAAAGAAAGAAGGGACAAAGCCTGTTGTTCTCGACGTACAAGGTTTTGAGGTATTCCCATCAGTCTTTGAACATTGCAGAACATCTTCTTCCACTATGGGCCACATTCTATAGGTCCAGGAATTATTTGCCAATGGCACACAAGCAGACCCATACAGAAAGATGCACTCACAAACCCCTGTGTTATTTCTCCCTGATATTCTCTTGATGTGATGAGTTACTAAAGTGGCTCACTAAGGCAGAAACACAGTGTCTTGGTCCCTCTATCCCCCAATGAGATCATGCCAAATTTTCCCCAAGCCCTGAGAGGGAATTGATGTTTAGTGGTTAAAGTCCTTGGTCACGAGAGACTTCGTTTCCTGTTCACAGAAAATCATCACCCCTGCTTTCACAGAGCCTGTGATGTTTAGTCCAGCTGATAACACACTGCAGCCGGAGTCATAAATTAAACCCGGGGATGAGACTGTGGCCATGTGTGCATCTGTAATAGAAAGAGATCACAAATAGCCATTAAATATTCTTCTAGCACATGGCTCTCTGTAGCTGTATAATACACTACTCTATAAACATCTTTTAATTTACTCAACCTGGCTTCTATCCTTAGGTACTTGGTTGTTCCAGTTTTTCCATATCTTAACCTTCACTGTACCAACATAGTTTTGCCTATCAGGGAGAAATTTCCTAAAAGCTGAATTAGGATCAGAACATGTGACAGGAGTTTATTTTTATTTTTTTTAATATTTATTTTTCAGAGAGAGAGGGAGAGACCGAGTGTGAGGGGGAGAGGGGCAGAGAGAGAGGGAGCCACACAATCCTAAGCAGGCCCCAGGCTCTGAGCGGGCAGCACAGAGCCCGGTGTGGGGTTCAAACTCACGAGCCGCGAGATCATGACCTGAGCTGAAGTCGAACACCTAACTGAGCAACCAAAGCGTGCCCATGTGACAGCAGTTTTAAGGAATTTTTTCTATTTGGATATATTTTCCTATGACACTGTTATATTCACATTTCTATCCACCCTCCCCCTTTTCTGTTGTCTGTTTTATCTCTTTCTTCCTCTTTTTCTTTCCCATCTTCCCTCCTCCCACCATGCATCCACACAGGGCGTGCATGCACACACACACACCCTGACCGTCCTCAGTTAGGTCAGGCATTTGATGTGGGGAAATAACCAAGGGTTGTTCAAGCATAGGTTGGAAAACGATGAATCAACTCTATAAAAAAACAATAGACAAGAAGGAAAACACCTATTGAGGTGTTTGGTTGGAGGCTCTCAAGCCTTTTGGTACAGTGTGATTTGTGTAATGCATAAAAGAATTGGAGGAGTAATTGGCAGGTCAGGCTAAAATATTAATTGCTACAAGCCACTCCTGTCGACTTTGTAACATGACTATAAGTTGATGAGAGATCATGGCTATGCCACAGGGCTAAGAGCTACTGTAATGGAAACCTCTGGATCCTGAGCTTCCTGGATTAACGTTGAAACTGAGATATTCAGGGTTTATAGAATAGTATCTTTATTTTGATTTGAAGTAATAGCATTAAGACCATCAGTAGCTATAAGAGAGTTCTGCTTCTATTATGACATTGGATGGTGAAGAATCGACAATGATCCAAAATTCACTTCATTCACAGCATTTTACTTCATCCTTTAGTTGAACCTCAGTTAGATTTGATCTGGCTCAAATGAATTGTTTTCATGAAGCCTCATATTAAGGCAGCATTGATTCTGTGAAACATTATGGTAGATTGAAAGGTAAACTCATTTTTCCCTTGTTAATAATTAAACAATAGACTTTTCGTCTGAAACTTTTGTCTCGTGTTTTAATTCACATCTCTATGTCCTTCTTTCAGGAAAAATGTCTTGCCTGGGTATTATATAGAGCCAGACATTCAGATAAATTTTAAATGCTTGCCTGAACATCACTTTTCCAAATATCCAGATGTTGGCGTTCACGCAGACTAAATATCCAGGTGGTCAAGTGACTGCACACATTTGGAAAGCTGGCATCACATAGGCAACTGTAATTCCCAGGCTCTCTTCTTATGCATGTAACTCAGTAGACACACTTTCACATCTGTTCCTTATGGGAAGCAGAGAGAGAGAAAGGCCAAATAACGTGGTGAATAAGAGCAGAGTTTCAGGCTTAGGCCTGGATCAACATACTGCCACTGCCTTTACTAGCTGTGTGATCTGAGGACAGGTTTAGTTTGTGTGTCTATTTTGGTTTCCTCATTTGTAACATGGGGAGAGTACTGTATACATCATGGTGGCATTGGGTGTGGGAGTGAAGTAATGCTGTATGAGGAGGTATGCACAGTCCAGAGCAAATCATAAGTTCTGTGAGTACTGTAAACTGCACTGACTGTTGCCATCAGCTGGGACGTGGATGAGAAGTGGAAGGAAGGTGTCCTGCTTGGGCACTGAGGACTCTGTCCTCACAAAGCCCTTGTTACTCCTATCCTTCCATGCCACTCACCCAACATAAGTGATGCCTTAACCATGGACAGTGAGATGAGATGTACATGATGGAGTAAATAAATGAATGAGTAGGGCAAACACCAGTGTTATACCACTGTGTTCTCTAGATGTATTTGAGGGAGCTTCTGAGAGAGAAAGAGAAAGAAAGTTTTAATGGCCCAGCAATCGGGAAGGAATGCCTAACTGTAGAGAATGCTAACACTAATTCTCTTTCTTTCAAGAATTCATCAGGCCTTTTAGATTCTTTTCTGGCCAGGCACTAGAGCAAAGCTTGGGGAGTTTGAAGGAAATGAGGAGTCATCTAGTAGCAGCATAGGACCGGGAGAGGAAGATGCCAAAGATAAGGGTAGAATACATCGTACTTAGAGTTGGGGTTTTATCTTGGCAAGTTGAAGCACTTACTTTTGCTAGTGGACAGTCAGCCTGTAGATTCTGCACCACTGCTTTTGCTGCAGCCTCCTTTCCACCCCTGGTTCCTTAGGGTTTGGGCATCGGCAGTCAGCAAACATTGGTTCTTCATTTTAGGAAGGTAGAGATGATCATTTTTGATTGATCTTGTGGTTATTTTTCTGATTATATAAATATTGTCCATATCTTCAGTAATTCAAAATATGAAATATCCCCCAATCAATTTAGTGACCCATTCATTGACCAGGTATTTATTAAACATGTACTATTTTCCAGGTTTTGTGCTCTAGGTGCTGATCCCAAAGATAATGAAAACTTTGTTTCCTCCACAGCTCTATGAAATGTTGACGTAATAGGACCAAAATAAATTGGGGTTCTGTAGTAAAGGAATAAGTGTTTTACTGCAGGAGAGAAAATCTCCCATAACCTCACTTTTTGCAATTACGTGTTTCTAAAGAGCAATTACATTGAGCCACTCTATGGAATACATAAAAACTACCTGTTTTTTAAAAAGCAAAAACAAAAGTTGCCTAATTGAGTGTCCAGGTTCTCCAATTCTAACAAAAACCAAAACATACTAGTAGCAGACTTCACCTTCATCCCCAGCTTTGTCCATAATGCGTGTCATTAATCCAGGAAATTACCCTATCTGTTCCAGGCACTGGACTGCACGGAGGGAGGGAGGCCCACACCTGCCTTATGCAGAGCCTGTGACGTTTCCAGCAGTAGCATCTGAAAATCTTTGTATCGGTCTAGCTGATTATGCAATGCCACTTGAGCCATAAACTGAACGTGGGGATGAGACTATGACCAAGGGTGCATCTGTAATGTTTATGAGCTCTAAGGTCATTGCAGGAAACAGCAAGGAACATAGTTGTAATAGACTGTTGGCCTCTAAGGAAATTATTAATTAAATTTTATCTTCTCCCCGGCATGCTTCAGTGCCACCACTGTGAGTCTTTAGACCTGGGGAAGGTACGGCTCGGTAATAACCGGGCTTATCTTCGGACTGGCAATCATTTCGTATGCTCCTTTGTCTGACACCAATCATGAACTGCAGCGTGGGATGTCAAGGTTTCTGCAAATGCCAATAGCATGCCTCACACGCCTCACTGTATATCAGGCCCAGGGTTCAGAGCTCATGATAGGAAACCCAAGAGTCAACAGTGAGCACAATAATCCATTTTCTGGAAATGACGGGTGGGCACGGTCCCCTTGCCAGCACCCCGCCCTGTCAGTTTCCAGTGGTAACTCCAAAAGAGCTACAGTCACCTTCAAAAGACCAAAGGAAGAGAGGCTCAAGTGTCACTGTGTTGACACCATGTAGGTGGAATGCTATTTTTGAGTCTCTGACTTGAGGTGCGGACTTGGAAAATCAGAGCTGAAATGTCATTCCCAGCTACTTTCTTTGAGAGATTTCCCAGATGGATCGGCTCAGCCCACGAATCAAATGGCATTTTTGTTGTTGTTCATAACTGCTTGCTGTGTCAGCCAGCTGTGTTCATCCTGCCTCACACTGGATCCCTCACATTAAATGTTTTCTGATCAGCTGGCAGCCATGCTGAGGACCCACAAAGCAGATTGGAGTCTACCTCTGTTTTTCCATAGATGGGAGGCCTTGCCCCACTAATGGGGATTTAAGCATCTTCATTTGAGGCAAGACAGCAGGTACAGAATATAAGGCACAGATGTATTTGATTAGATGCTGAGTTTTCCAAATCGGTGCTTAAACATGCCTCCCCTGGCCCCACTTTGTATTTGGATGCCTCAGTCATTTGCCCCTGCTTTTACAAGTTTGAGCCACTCACCCATCTCTGGGAAGTCTTCTTTGTTACAGAAAACTCCTGGTAAAGTCTGAGAGGAGTGAACAAGTAACTCGGGAGATCTTGGTTGAATGCCTGAAAGGGATGATGCTGTATGCCTTTAGAAAGACCAGGAATGAATAAGACACAGTCTGTAGGAGGAAGAAATGAAGAAGTGACAATACTGACAATAGCCTTGCCTCCTGGTACACTGCATGTTTGAGGTCAGCAACCTGTCTGGAAATCACATTCCCATCTTCATCACAGCCTTCCTGATCATGCCACACCCCTGGATATTCTCCTTGGAAACCCTTTAGTGTAGATGTTTAGGGTTAGGAGAGCTTTCTTTGCTTTATTACAATTTCTTAGAGGAATCTGGTTCATTCTGTAATTAAGAACTATTTAAGGTAATCTGGTTTATAAAACCTGATCAACTCTAGGGTCATTTCAGGCAGGGGATTGATAGCAAAATATTTTCGGTGGAGACGTCACCAGACCAGGGTAGTAAATTGTCATCAGGAATGCTGGAGCCTGTAGGTTTGCCACTGCCTGAGGAAGAAAGACATAATTTAACCGTGGCAATGTTTTTGGTTGTGTACAACTCTCATAGAAGCTTAGACTCTTGCAAATGGAAGGTATTTTGAACCCTTACTTGGTCCAACACCCTGCCATTTTTATAAATTCCTTCCAATGTTTTCTTGCTGAGTGATCATCCAATTTTTCATGAATGTCCTCACTGCTGGCAAGTTTCATCCCTCATAGCATTGGAGGAGTGTATTCAATTTTTTAAACATTTATGTACCTTTATTATTATATTAGGAAGAACTGAAGAGGTCAATTTAATCAATTAAACTTTACCTATTAGTCAAAAATATACATAAATTCGAACATGTAAAAATCACTTTTTGTTTTCTAGATTATGCGTAGAAAAACTGTGACTATAACAGCATAGTACTATTACTAATTTCAGCAATGATGCTTGTAGATTCTTTTTTTTAATGTTTGTTTATTTTTGAGAGAGAAAGAGCACGAGTGGGAGAGGAGCAAAGAGAGAGGAAGACACAGAATTCAAAGCAGGCTCTAAGCTCTGAGTTGTCAGTACAGAGCCCAATGCAGGACTCAAACTCATGAACTGTGAGATCATGACCTGAGCCGCAATCAAGAGTCAGATGCTCAAGTAAGAGATTGCTACGGCTGAGGTCAGAGAGGTCTTTTCCTGCTTTCTTCTCTAAGGTTTTGATGGTTTCCTGTCTCACATTTAGGTCCTTTATCCATTTTGAGTTTATTTTTGTAAATGGTGTGAGAAAGTGGTCTAGTTTCAACCTTCTGCATGTTGCTGTCCAGTTCTCCCAGCACCATTTGTTAAAGAGGCTGTCTTTTTTCCATTGGATGTTCTTTCCTGCTTTGTCAAAGATGAGTTGGCCATACGTTTGTGGGTCTAGTTCTGGGGTTTCTATTCTATTCCATTGGTCTGTGTGTCTGTTTTTGTGCCAATACCATGCTGTCTTGATGATGACAGCTTTGTAGTAGAGGCTGAAGTCTGGGATTGTGATGCCTCCTGCTTTGGTCTTCTTCTTCAAAATTCCTTTGGCTATTCGGGGCCTTTTGTGGTTCCATATGAATTTTAGGATTGCTTGTTCTAGTTTCGAGAAGAATGCCGACACATCCCCAAAGGCAAGGGAATTAAAAGCAAAAGTGAATTACTGGGACCTTATGAAGATAAAAAGCTTCTGCACAGCAAAGGAAACAACCAACAAAACTAAAAGGCAGCCAACGGAATGGGAGAAGATATTTGCAAATGACATATCGGACAAAGGGCTAGTATCCAAAATCTATAAAGAGCTCACCAAACTCCACACCCGAAAAACAAATAACCCAGTGAAGAAATGGGCAGAAAACATGAATAGACACTTCTCTAAAGAAGACATCCAGATGGCCAACAGGCACATGAAAAGATGTTCAGCGTCGCTCCTTATCAGGGAAATACAAATCAAAACCACACTCAGGTATCACCTCACACCAGTCAGAGTGGCCAAAATGAACCAATCAGGAGACTATAGATGCTGGAGAGGATGTGGAGAAACGGGAACCCTCTTGCACTGTTGGTGGGAATGCAAATTGGTGCAGCCGCTCTGGAAAGCAGTGTGGAGGTTCCTCAGAAAATTAAAAATAGACCTACCCTATGACCCAGCAATAGCACTGCTAGGAATTTATCCAAGGGATACAGGAGTGCTGATGCATAGGGGCACTTGTACCCCAATGTTCATAGCAGCACTCTCAACAATAGCCAAATTATGGAAAGAGCCTAAATGTCCATCAACTGATGAATGGATAAAGAAATTGTGGTATATATACACAATGGAATACTATGTGGCAATGAGAAAAAATGAAATATGGCCTTTTGTAGCAACGTGGATGGAACTGGAGAGTGTAATGCTAAGTGAAATAAGCCATACAGAGAAAGACAGATACCATATGGTTTCACTCTTATGTGGATCCTGAGAAACTTAACAGGAACCCATGGGGGAGGGGAAGGAAAAAAAAAAAAAGAGGTTAGAGTGGGAGAGAGCCAAAGCATAAGAGACTGTTAAAAACTGAGAACAAACTGAGGGTTGATGGGGGGTGGGAGGGAGGGGAGGGTGGGTGATGGGTATTGAGGAGGGCACCTTTTGGGATGAGCACTGGGTGTTGTATGGAAACCAATTTGACAAGATGCTCAGCTGACTAAGCCATCCAGGAGCCCCTGTAGATTCTTTATTTCCTTTTTTGTGGTAAAATATATATAATGTAGAATACACAAAATTAGCCATTTTAGCCATTTTTAAGTGTACAATTCCGTGACATTAATTAGCTTCACATTGTTGTGCAGCTATTTCAACCATTTCCAGAAATTTTCAGCATCCCAAACCCACTGTCCCTATACACACTAAGTGGTAATTTGCCATTTCTCCCTTCACCTAATTTCTCATAACTTCTGATATATTTTCTGTCTCTATGAATTGACCTAGTTATTTCATAAAAGTGGAATCATCTAACAGTTGTACTTTTGTGTGTATCTTTTCTTTATGTTATGGAGTCTTGGAACCTTTATCAAAGACATGTTGATCATATATGAATGAAGTTAGCTTTCGGCTCTCTCTTCTGTTCCATTGATCTCTGTGTCTGTTTTTATGTCAGTATCACAGTATTTAATTATGATAGCTTTGTAATATCTTTTGAATCAGTAAGTGTTATGCCTCCAGCTTTGTTCTTTTTTTCATAAGATTTCCTTGGCTGTTCTGGACCTTTTGTGGTTTTGTATGAATTTTAGGATTGTTTTTTTCTATTTTTGTAAATGCCACTGGGATTTTGATGAAGACAGCATTGACTCTGTGTGTTGATTTTGGTATCTTGTCAGTTTGCTGAATTCATTTATTCTGTAACAGCTTCTTGTGTGAATTCTTTAGGTTTTTTTTTTTGTTTTTGTTTTTGTTTTTGTTTTTGTTTTTGTTTTAGATAAAAGATTATGTGGTCTCCGGATAGAGGTAGCTTTGCTTCTTCCTTTCTGATTTGGATGACTTGCCTTTCCTTTTCTTGCCTGATCACTCTGGCTTGGACTTCTAGTACTGTTTTGAATAGAACTGGTGAGCAGGCACCTTTGTCTTGTTCCTGATCTTAAAAGAAAAGACTTGAGTTTTTCACAATTGAGTGTGGTGTTAGCTGGTAGTTTTGCGTAACATATGAACAGTCCATATGAATTTTAGAATAAGTTTTCTAAATTTATACCCAAAAAATGCCATTGGGATTTTGATAGATATTGCATTGACTTTGTATATCACTTCAGACACAAATACCACCATGTAGTGCTATCATCATAATAATATTGTCTTCCTAACCATGAACACTGAATATTTCCCTTTTTTTTTTTTTTGGCTTTTAATCTCTTTCAGCCATTTTTGTTGTTTTCAGTGTACAAATCTTGAACCTCTTGGTTAATTTTATTTCTCAATATTTTTACTCTTAGCTTTTTAATGCTATTGTAAATGGAATTATTTTCTTAATTTTCTTTTTGGATTGCTCATTGCTAGCATATAGGAATACATCTATTTTTATGAGTTGGTTTTATATTCTGTAATTTCGCTGAATACATTTATTAGCTATACCATGTATTTTTCTGGAATTCTTTAGGGTTTTTTTAAAATTTTTTTTAACATTTATTCATTTTTGAAAGGCAGAGAGAGACAGAGCACGGACAGGGGAGGGACAGAGAGAGAGGGAGACACAGAATAGGAAGCAGGCTCCAAGCTCCGAGCTGTCAGCACAGAGCCCGACGTGGGGCTTGAATCCACAAACTGTGAGATCTTGACCTGAGCTGAAGTCGGACACCCAACCAACTGAGCCACCCAGGTGCCCTTAGGGTTTTTTTTAGATATAAGATCATGTCATATAAGGGTAGAGGTAGTTTTACTTCTTTCTTTCCAATTTGGATGGCTTTTATTTCTTGTTCTTGTCTAATTGCTCTGACTAGAACTTTGACTGCTGTGTCAAATAGTAGTGGAACAGACTTATTTGTCTTGTTCCTGATCTTAGGGAAAAAGCTTTCAGTCTTTTACCATTGAGTATAATATAGTTAGAAATTTTTCATATATGATCTTTATCCTGTTGGGGAGGTGTTTTATTTTCTGTTTATTGAAAGATTTTCTCAATTAAAGGTGTTAGATTGTGTTAAATGCTTTTTCTGTATTTATTGAGATGATTGATCATCTGGTTTTTTCATCCCTGTATTAGTGTGGTGTATTCTATTGATAAGTTTTTAGTTGATAGGTTTTTAGTTATTGAATCACTATTGAAATCCTACAATTAATCTACTTCGTTGGGATTAATAATCTTTGAATATTTTCCTGAATTTGATTTTCTAATATATTTTTGGGCATTTTCATGTAAATATTTATAAGGAATATTGGTTTGTAATTTTTTTAGTGCTTACTTATTTTGAGAGAGAACAGGGGAGGGCCATAGACAGAAGGAAAGAGAATCTCAAGCAGGCTCCTCAATGTCGGCACAGAGCCTGACCTAACACAGGACTCAATCTCACAAACTGTAATATAATCTGATCCAAAATCAAGAGTCACATACTTAGCTGACTGAGCCACCCAGGTGCCCCATGTGGTGTCTTTGGCTTTGTTATCACAGTAATGCTGCCCTTATATAAAGAGTAAAGAAGTGTTCCCTCCTCTTCAACTTTTTTGAAAAAGTTTGAGAAGGGCTAATATATTGACTCCTGTTTAAATGTTGGGAGGAGTGCCTGGGTGGTGCAGTCCATTAGGCATCCAACTCTTGATCTTGGCTCAGGTCATGATATCACAGTTTGTGAGTCTGAGCCCTGCATCAAGCTCTGCGCTGATGGCCCAGAGCCTACTTGGAGTTGTGTCTCTCTTTCTCTCTGCCCCTCCGCAGTTTCCACACGCTCTCTCTTTCTCTCTCTCTCAAAATTAATTAATTAATTAATTAATTAATTAATTTTTAAAAATGTTCGGTAGAACTCACCAGTGATTTTGTCTGGCTCTTCTTTCAGAGGTTTTATAGTTCCTAATTCAATCTCCTTATTTGTTACAGATCTATTCAGATTTTCTGTTTCTTCTTGAGTCAATTTTAGTAATTCATGTGTTCCTCGGAATTTGTCCAGCTTTCCAGGCAATCCAGTTTGTTGTGTACATTTGTTCATAGTATTCTCTTAAGTCCTTCTTATTCCTCTGGAGTTGATACTAATGTGAGTTCATTCACTTTTTGTATCTGCCTTCATTAGGAAGTTTTTCCTTGATTTTTTTTTTTTTATTTTTAAAAAATTTTTTTTTTCAACGTTTATTTATTTTTGGGACAGAGAGAGACAGAGCATGAACGGGCGAGGGGCAGAGAGAGAGGGAGACACAGAATCGGAAACAGGCTCCAGGCTCTGAGCCATCAGCCCAGAGCCCGACGCGGGGCTCGAACTCACAGACCGCAAGATCGTGACCTGGCTGAAGTCGGACGCCCAACCGACTGCGCCACCCAGGCGCCCCCCTTGATTTTTATGATAATCTGAATCTGAGAAGCTTTTTGCTATCTGGTCCTGGATCTCAGACTGTACTGTTTTAAATTACTTTTAGGATAAAAAGGTACTGCTGGTAGCAGTAATGGCTACTATTTAGCAAATGCTGTCTACCTGCCAGGTGCTGTGGATGAAATAGTTTACCAATATCCTGTCTCTTAACTCTTCTATCAGGTTTCAGAAAAACTGAAACACAAAGTAGTTGTCACTCACCAAGTTGGAGCAGAGACCCCAGAGGATTAAAAAATGAGATTTCATCTTGCTTAGGATTAACCCAGTGCTTGAGTCCACAGAAAGTACCAAACCTACGAGATGTCCATTTTCTCTCCTGTATGCCAATTAGTACTAAGATATTTTCTTTCCTCTTGTGGCTGACATGAGTCATTACCACATACTGCTCCAGGGGTGCCTTGGGGCCAGAAAAGGGGAAACGTGGAAGGATGATGTATTTAAAGAAAGAGATGGTCAATGGAGCTAGGCTGTCCCTGTGTCCTAGAAAGAGTATCTGGGTATTTCACATTAAAAAAATCTCACAGCAATGAAGATTGGCTCCTGTGAATAAGATATTTTGGACAAAGTTGGATCAGTGGAAGACAGTCTTCCCTAAAATAGTTTAGTTGCTTTGTTTTATATATACAGAACAGAACTTAGAAGAGACCACCCAACACAGAAGCAAGCAGTAAGAAAGGTAAAAGACAGAAGGGAGGAACTTCGCTTATCTGTGGGTTCTGTCATTCAGTCCACTCACTGAGTATTCTTTCAGACGTTTTTATAGGGAAGCCAGAGTGCGTGTGCTGATACAAGGAAGAATGTGCCCTGCTTGTCCCAGTCAACCAAACTAAAGAGGAGTTAGAGAAGTGAGACCATTCCCACGGCTGTAATACAGTCTGAATCCTGTAAACTGCAGTCTGAAAGAAGAGCATGGAGCTTAGCTCTGCTTTGTGCAGACCTTTTGAAAAGATGAAATGACAAGTTAAAAGAGAAAAGACGCCACCTTCCTAGAATTATATCAGACTTATTAATCATGGTAGGTCCAAAAGGAGTTCCTGGAATTCCAACGGTGGTGCACAGAATGGTCATTCCCCATAATCCATCGTGTTTTCCAAGTTGCTCTCCATCAGCTGGATAATACTGTTTAATCCTTATGCTGATTTAAAATTCCATCAGAGGGAAGTAATGTGTTTCTGTTCTGGAGGTTCGCTATGGTAAATGCATTACTGGATTAACTTTATCTTCACTATTTCAGGGGTCTTTTAGGTGCTGACACAATTTTGAAATAAAACAAAACAAAAACTCTTCTATTTGAAAATGCATTTTCCACCTCAGAACTCATTTGTGGTGTTCATTGAGTGGTATCTGACATCTGAAAAGCTGAAATCTTGTCCTTTAGAGGCAGAGGGCCTTAGCAGTCAAAGGACTGAACAATCCAAACCTTCAAATGGTCTGCGATCAGTCTAGTTTCAGGCCCAAATGAGTCTTTCACCCTTATCCCTTATTCTTTTGTGTATTAAAATAATTTTCTGATGGAGTGAGATGGGTCGTTCTTAAATTTTTGTTGCCGCAGAAGCAATTGACCAAAAGAAATCTCACTGTGTGTCTAAATAAATAAAATAGATGACAGTACTGGTGGAGGAGGGAGGAGAACTGCTTCCCCCTTCTTCCCTAACAGTGGCCCCTGAGGGGTTCTGCAGAGCAGGTCTTTGGTTCCTTTATTGGAATGCATTCCTCTCAAATGAATTCAAATGCGTAAACACGTTCCCATTAAAAAGAGTTCAAGTAACACAGAAGAATATAAATTTTTTTAATATTTATTTATTTTTGAGAGGGAGAGAGAGAGAGAGACAGAGTGCAGGCAGGGGAGGGGCAGAGAGAGAGGGAGAGAAAGAATCCAAAGCAGGCTTCTAGGCTCTGAACTGTCAACCCAGAGCCTGATGCAGGGCTCAAACCCATGAGCCATGAGATCATGACCTGAGCCGAAGTTGGACACTTAACCAACTGAGCCACCGAGGTGCCCCAACACAGAAGAATATAGACCAAGAAGTTAATATCCCCCCTTTTACCTCCACTCTGCTCTTGAGAGGTCATCATTATGGACCTTCTCTCTATATTTAGAAATAAATATCTTTATATTACTAATTGATAGATAGTTCTAAAATTTGTAAGTATATATTCGATATGCATTTAGCTTCATAGGGCAAGGGTTTTTGTGAATGTTGTCAATTAATTTATCCCCAGTGTCTGGAAGAGAGCCTGACAAATAAACTATTAGTAAACGTTGGTTGGATTAGGGGCTGAGTTACCCTGCAACTTGCTTTTTGTATTCGGCAATAGGTCTCGGTCATCCTTCCAGGTCAATACACAGAGAGCCGTCTTATCTTTTTTAATGATTGTATTGTATTTTGTAGTATGGATGCTAACATAACTCCTTTCCTATGGAATAATTTCCTATGGAGTAATTGTTTCCAGTTGGCTACTATCATAAGCAATTCTACAGTGAATGTCCATATAAATGACTCTTAGTGTATTATTTGTGTATAAATGACTCAAGGGCTTTCGTAGGGTAGCTTCCTTGAAGTAGGATTTCTGGCTTAGAGGTTATACAGATTCTGAGTTCATGTAGGTAAGTCTTTGGATTTCTCCTTTTTCTGGCAAGTGGGAACAGAGGGAACAGAATTTAGCTTAGGAGTTCTTATGGGTCTGAATATGGATTATACCTCCTCCACCTCCATTCCAGTGGCCAGAACGTGGTCACATGGCCTCTCTTAACTGCATAGGAGATTGGGATATATTGACAAGCTGTGTATCCAAGAAAAATGGCAAAATGGTTTGGTGGGTTTCTACCATGTCTGCCACAGCAAGGGAAGCTGAAGTATGTTTCTGCCTAATCATGTGCACGCTAAAACTTGATTCCTGTTGGGACATCTGGGTGGCTCAGTTAACTGTCTGACTCCTGATTTAGACTTAGGTAATGATCTGACAGTCATGAGATGGAGCTCCATGCTGGGGCATGGACCCTGCTTAAGATTCTGTCTCTCCTTCTCTCTCGGCCCCTCCCCCACTTGCTCATGCTGTCTCTCTCCAAACAAACAAACAAAGAATGGAAAAACTGATTTTGGTAGACAACTCATCATCTGCCATTCTTCTCTTCTTGACATTTGAGTTTCTAACCTCAGATATAAATCATTTCCAGGGCAATCCTCTGTTTTTAAACTATATGGATCTTTCCCAAAATTTATATTTAACTGAATTTTAGCCAAATCTGAGCATGCTTCAGGTCAGCAGGTTCTCATGTAATTGATATGAAAATGATTGACAGCACAAGACAGGTCTTAGAAAAAATTAGTAGCACTGGGTTTGCAAGGGATTTATTGTGTTTAGTGATCAGAAGCTGAGACCTTATCACCTGTCTCCAGGTTGTCAAGCCACTTATCATGGCCTTTGAAATTTATGTATTGGTGCTGAGCGATGAATGAGCATCACAGAGGTATTTCACTGCTCATTCAGTAATCCTGACCATTGATGATGGCCAGACCATGAGATTAGACTGGCCTCTAGAATTCTGGCAGTGGGAGCTTTAAGTCTAAGATGCAAGGTTATCTTTCAATGTCCTCCTTCTTCCTCTTCCATCTGATGTTATCACATAATAATCCAGCCAGAGTAAAACCTTGGTATGGTTTCTATTTATTTGTATTATCCTTTACACAAGAAGAACGCCGTCTGTGGCTTTTCAAAATGCTGAGAAGGGAGCCCTGTGGAGCATGGATGGCCTATCATGCATAAGTAAACTCTGATTTTGATTAATAAAGAATGCCACTGTCCATATGGGGCTTGGTTTCTTCTGTGAGAATAAACAAACAGATTGCTCTCTCGAGGCTAAATTTGGTGGAGAGCTGCAAATCTCCTCTACGACTGCTTTATCCTCACAGGGCTACTTCTTGTCCCCCAGATACACTGCACTTTCCTGACTCCTGCTGGTGCTGACACCTCTTCCTGATACCAACTCCCATACATTCTCACGTCCCAGCTCAAATGACACGTCCACTGTGTTGGTACCCTCCATACCACATAGCAAGTGTATGTGCTCCTTCTTCTCTGACCCAATGCCCTTGACAGTCTTCTCTAACTGTAGTGCAGCCTTGTAGGGAATTGGGAAATACAGAGAAACATAAAAGGAGAAAAATTAAATTACCACCTGTTATCCCACCACCTAGTAAGTTCTGAAACTATCTTGGTATGCACCTTTCCAATAGATTTAAGTATATTTCTGTGTTCACTTATGTATGTTTCTATACAAAATAAACACACACACACACATACACACACATAGCATTATATACTATAAAACTATTTTATATGGCTTTTAATTTAATATTGTTAAAAATTTCATGTATCATTAAGAATTCAGGGGCACCTGGATGCGTCCGTTGGTTGAGTGTCCAACTTCAGCTCAGATCATGATCTCGTGGTTCATGGGTTTGAGCCATGCATCAGGCTCTGTGCTGACAGCTCAGAGCCTGGAGTTTGTTTCAGATTCTGTGTCTCCCTCTCTCTCTGCAACCCTCCCACTCCCACTCACACTGTGTCTCTCTTTAAAAAATAAACATTAAAAAAAAATTCTTCTAGGGGTGCCTGAGTGGCTCAGTCAGTTAAGTGTCTGACTCTTGGTTTCAGCTAAGGTCATGACTTTGCAGTTCATGGATTGGAGTCCCAAATCAGGCTCCACACTGGTAGCACAGAATTTACTTCGGATTTGCTGTCTCCCTTTCTCTCTGCCCCTCGCCTATTCATGCTCACTCCCTCTCTCTCTCTCTCTCTCAAAAATAAAAATAAGTAGACATTAAAAAAATCTCCTTTAAAAAAAGAACTATTCTAAAACAGAATAATCTGTCTTGTGTCTAGGATAATTTTTGAATTACTCTCTATGCTTTTGTATATAGGTTGTTTCTGATCTTTATTTTGGCTACTGTAAATAATGCTGTGATAACTATTCATTTGGCAAGTCTATGTGAATATTCATGATTATTTTCTTAGAATTAATTTTTAGAATCAGAATAAGTAGGTCAAAGGCATACATGCATATATCTCATGCTTTTGATGGGTTTTGCCAGACTTAATTATAACACTTAACTGATTGAAATAATTGTGTGTTTACCTGGTTTTTAAAAATCCCCCTTGCCTCTTTTTTTTTTTCAGAATAAGGACTTACCCTTGTTTGTATTTCTATTGTCTGAAACAGTACCTGGCCTATAACAGATGTCAATAAATACTGAATGAATGAATGAATGAATGAATGAATGAAGAGTAAGATGCGTGGCATATGGCTCATGACACTTGAATCTTAGTCGTAAGCTAATACAGATCCTTTTTAAAGCAGCATTTCCCAAGGTGGATGCCATGCATTCATTCATTCAGGAAGTATTAATTAACATCAGCTATGGTCGTGGGCTAACAAGAATTGCTGGCCAAAGTCCTAGACTTACTGTGCTTGAGTCTAGCAAGAGACTTGGACAAAACAAGGCAAATAAAGAATAATTACAGTTTGTGATAAACATGCAGGAAACAAACAGGATGCTGTCACAGAATGGTGCAAACTTTAGTGTCCTTTGGAATCCCCTCAAAGGCTTGTTAACACACAAATGGCTGCTCTCCCTGTCTTCTCCCAGCCCCCAGAGCTTCTGATTCTGCTGCTCTGGGGCAGGGTCCTAGAACTTGCACTTCTGACAAGTTGCCAGCTGTTGTTGATGCCACTGTTGGTCTGGGGACTATACTTTGCAATCCACTGAGAATGGCAATAACACATTGAGAGTGGTGAGGGAGAGGGTTGCTTCTTTGATGGTTACAAAAGCTTTGTCCGAAGAGAGGATGGCTGAACTACCCCCAAAGGACAAGAAGCCATAAAGTTGCATATTTCAGACTGAAACAAGAGCAGATGTCCAGAAACAGGAAAGGTATGCCTCGGTTAGTAGCTGGGAGGACGCCAGTGAGGCAGTAAGTTACAGAGGGCGGGAATGGTAAAAGTCAAAGTTGCAGGGCTGGGCTGAGTATGAGTGCTGTGGGACATTATAGGCCATGGCCAGGGGTTTGCATTTGACCTGAACTCAGTGGAAAGTCAGCAAGGATAGCAGGACCAAGAAGGAATGAGATGCAGTTAGCATTGTAAGGAGATCACTCTGCAGAAAGGAGAAAGGATGGAAGGGTAGCAGGAGTGATGTTGAAGAGACCAGGTTTGGAGGCCATGACCATGAACTTGGGTGACAGATGAGGTTGGCACAACCCTAGGGAGTGACAACAAAGATGGAGACAAAGTGATAGACTAAAGGTCTGTTTCATCCCCCAAAATGCTAGGGAATCATTGGCTACCACGAAATTAGAACCAGTTTTTAACTGCAGAGCTTTTCAGAGCTTTTTAAAAACATTTTTAAAATGGAAATGTTCACTGTGAATCCCTAATAAGGTATTTTCCCTACAGCGCCTAGTAATAAAGTTCTTCACTAGGAGGACTAGTTGAAGCATTCACCATCGCAAAGGTTCTGGCCCTCTGCTCCCCAGTTCAAGCTTACTCTGTCCCACATAAGAATGAGCTGCAGGGGCCCCTGGGTGGCTCAGTCCATTATGCGTCTGACTCTTGGTTTCAGCTCAGGTCATGATCTCATGGTTGTTGAGTTCGAGTCCCACTTCAGATTGGGATTCTCTCTCCCTCTCTTCTCTGGCCCTCCCCAGCTCGCGCTCTCTCTCTCTCAAAATAAATAAGCTTTAAAAAAAATGAGCTGCAGAGCAGTGCAGTCCCATTTCCCAGGTAAAGCTAGAAATGGTGCCCACAGAGCATGATGTTTGGAGCTTCTCTGGCTTGGACTGCTTGCCCCGGGCGAAATAGGAATTAAGTGAAATGTGCTTTTACGTTAGATGCTTGAAGATTCCTAGAACAGGTGAGATGAGCAGTGTGCATGAGGCTTCCAATTTTGAGGATATGAGACAATTCCCTCCTCTCTCAAATATGCCTGTTTGGTAGTTGGTTCCTCAACCTAAACATGGAGTCCCAGCATCTGCAAAGAGAAACTCAGGAAGGCCACCTAAGGCGTTCTGTGCAGTTATGCTTCTGCTAAGCTCCTTGTGGGTGCCTTGGGGCCTGGGGGGCGGCCGAGGAGGGGTGTGGAGGCTCTCCCCTGGGTGGCAGGTGCCCCTCAACTTCCTGTGTCTGTGACTTTGAGGATTTACCTCTCTGAGCCTCAGTTTTCTCCATTCAAGACTGGAAATCATAAAATTCACCTTAAGAAGTACTTAAGAGGATTAATGAAATCATTCAGGTAAAGAACTTAACGCATGAGCCATATCAATAGTTCCTCTTGTTATTGGAAGGAATTACATGTTTTCCACTCATGGTCAGGTGTTAACTTGGCTCTTGTCAGCTGCAGAAAGCCCCAGACAGCCTTCTTCCTCCCTGTCTGCTGCTTGTTGAAGGATTTACTCACAGCTCTTCCTACTTGGGGTGAAATTTTGCCAGGAGTGATAGTTCTGAAAAACTGTTGTCCCTCTAAGCACACATTAACTTAGAGAAATTTTCTCCTGTTTTTTTTCCCCAGGCATGTTATTTAAACCTAAAAAGATTATAATGAATTTTCTATTTTGGGATGAGGTTTGATGGTTTCTTTATCATGAGCAAAATACATCAGAGGCTACTGTGTGATAGAGCAACTTTTCATGAGCTGATAGCTATCAAAGAGGTCCTGATGCATTTAAGTGGGGCACATGTTACAGAAGTGTGATGATGGCCTTTCAGGAAACCTCACTGGTTCCCTTATGTTTCCTCATTTCATTACTAGTGACTTAATAATACTCATTTTCTTTAAAGAGAACCTGTTTGGGTACCACAATCTCAAATTAATGATTTTAATCACTAAATTATGGCAAATGGGAAATCTAAAAAGATCCGTCCGGAAGAGCTGGTCTAAACACTTTCCCAAGGTGACTATTGGATTTGTAAGTGAGGACATGAGAAATGGTGTTCCAACTGAAACCATTCTGTATGTCACCGTGACTTAATAAAAGTCTTGCTGATGGCTTTTAGGGAGGAATAATGAGTTTCTTTTATCAAGTATATTACAAGCACTTCCTGTGGTACAAAATCTGAATTAACTATCTTCTCTATAAATCTGATGAGGAAACCAAGTTCTAAAAATAATGTATGCAGTGCAGGAAGAATCTGGATGAAAGTATATCAGCCAGCATACTAGATGTGAAGAAAGAATTTAAAGCCTTGATTCTGTCAAGCTGGGCACAATGTAACAACATAACTACCTTCTGACAGGAGTGGTGCCCATGTTATCAATAAGAAGTCAGAGGCCAACATTAAGGGATTCTGGTCACTTCTCCTACTGTGAAACTTCCGTTGTTCTCTCCATGCTCTCAGTACTGCTGTTTGATGTAGACCTCACCTTAAGGCCCAGAGGAATAAAGAAAAGAGAATAAATTTCCCTTATTTCTCTTATGCTTATGAAGCCTCTTTATGAAGCTTTTCCTACCAAAATGGTAGTAATTCCAAAAGCTATCCTAGTACTAGGTAGGAACACACACAATGCCCAGTAATGGGTTTCTTGTGCTCCTTCTAGCTAAGGAATATGAAAGCTTTCAGATTATCACATGAAAGCTATGTCTTTTAATTTACAAATGTGGACATTGAGGGTCAGTGATGATTATTATTTACAACTGTGCCTGACTTTTTAAAATTAATAATAAATCTTCTACAACATATAAAAAGCCATCATCATCTGTTTAGAACTTAATAAAGGATGTAGATTTCTTATAAAATAGTGTATGGTATATGACACACTTTGGATGAAATCTACTTCTTCTGAAGACTGTTTACATGTGTGTGTTTTCTAGCAAGATTTTAATCATTTCCCCCAATACCTCTTATCTGAAAAGAATGAATTTCTTAAGTGTGTTGTAGTAAAATACATGATTAAATAAAGTAGCTTAATATTTTATTAATAACTATGAACATCTACTAGGCTGGGTTAGATAGGAGAGTACGCACATATATATGCGTTTGTTCAGTTGGGTGGTTTATTTGTCCATTTCCTTAGAAGAATGGAGAAGATGCACACAGACAGACATCTCCTGGCTGGCATGGTCGGTCACCTCCTGAGATTAGAAGGACTTTAGTTATCTTCACCTTAGCAGACACCAGCAAGGCTGGAACCTGTGACCTCCACTTTGAGCTTACTTACGACTGAGCGGAGATGCATAATGGAGGCTAATGAACTCAGTCCTGCAGACACAGCAGAAGGGGACAAATGTGTGATGAAGGAATTGAGGCTCTAGGGGAACAGAGAGAGTGAACACCAAGAGAGACCTGCTTGAAACAGTTTATCTGTTAGGGACTGAGGAGGTGCCCAGAAATCATCCTTGCTTGTGTAATTACCAATTTGGTGGACCACCCAGAAGAAGCTACAGACTTAGATGTTTGCCTGGGTTGGAAACGAATGAAGAAATCACACCCTAAATACTCATGTTATAGTAGCTTTTCCCATTCTGCCCTAAAGCCAAAGTGATGTGTCTAACGCAAATCCGTCCCTACTTAAAAACTTGTGACTGTTGACATCTTTCCCAGGTACATTCCCTCAAAAATGGGCCCACAAGGCTTTTGTCACCTGGCAGCAGCCTCAGGTCCCTGTACCCCACATACCCCATATTATTTCCATCTGTCTTTCTCTTCTGTTAACCTGGAATATTCTCTCTTCCTTTCCTTGCAAGGCTGACTTTGTGCTTATCCCTTCTGCTCACATCAACTTGCTCCTTCTCCATATTTAGCTGGTTGCCTCTCTCTGTGCATTCTCTTTCCTGTGACGTCTCTCTTCGCAGTTACATTAAGATGATTTATGTTCTTGTAGGGAAGGTCCCTTGTCTTAGTTACCTTTGGGTCCCCAGCCCTTAACAGAATGTGTAGCGCATGATCAGGGTTTAGTAGGTATTCTTTACGTAGAACTGTGAAAGCCTGCCTTGGTATAACAGTGATCTGTGTAGTTAGTGAATGATTTTCACTGCATTTGGCCTTAATTACTTCCTTATGAGCAGCAGAAAAGCTGTTCTCATAAGCTACCATTTATTGACATCAGCCAGGAGCCAGGCTGTATGTTGGGTGCCTTACATGCATTAATGCTCTCTGAATTGACAAAACAGTCATCACTCTTTCCAAATAAGAAACCTGAGGCTCAGAGAGGTTGAGAAACATTCCTGTGGGTCCCCAGCTCACACTTAAACAGGCTGTGTTCAGGGCACCTGGGTGGCTCAGTCTGTGAAGTTTCCGACTTCGGCTCAGGTCATGATCTCACAATTTGTAAGTTCGAGCCCCGCATCAGGCTGTGTGCTGACAGCTCAGAGGCTGGAGCCTGCTTCAGATTCCATGCCTCCCTTTCTCTCTGCCCCTCCCCCACTTGCACTTTGTCTGTCTCAAAAATAAATAAACATTAAAAAAATTTTTTTAAATCAACAGGCTGTGTTCTTCCTACTCCACCACATTGGGAATCTATCCCTGTGTGTGTTGCCTTTTGTAGTATAGTGTATTTCCCTGACTCTGCCCTGGAGCCATTTCTTTTTCCTCCTCTGTGTTTGCTTAGTAGTCTCAGAGCAGATCATGGAGCAGAAACACTTTGGATGTTAGTGACAAGGGCGTGAATCCAGACTTGAAGCCTGATGTTTTAAGTGAGTGTTCAGTTCAGGTTGTATTGATTTCTCCCCTCTCCACTTTGTTACGGCCAAGTGCTCTGGGCAGAAATCTAACAAAACAGGCTCACAGAGCTGCACCTGGGGCCAGGAGGGTCACAGGTCACTGCACTGATGTGTGGGGGAACATTAGCCAAATGACAGAGGCTCAACTAGAGAACTCTAAGTGACCACAGTCAGATGTTGGTGTATTCCACACATGTTACTTATTGCCTGACAACCTGGGACACACCAGATCTGTCACAACTGTTAAGTACATACTGTGCTTCAAACTCTCTGCTTAACTGTTCAATAGGTAGATATGAATACAATCTACTGTATTTATTGACTCTGTCCCAGAAGGATTTGCAGACGAAGAGAAAACTCCTAAAAACTGTTAGGAGATTTTATTCATCTTCGTACCCCAAAATTTTAGCCTAGCACCTGGAATGGTGAGTTCTATGCTAAATACTTTGTATTCATTACTTTATTTAATCCTTACAACTCTTTATATAGAGCTCCTAGTTCTAGTATTACCCACATGTAGTAGCTGGAGAAAGTGAAGCATCTGGGAAATGTTTGAGTGAACTCAGGAATAGTCAAACCATTCATCCCACATTGTTGAGTCTCACTATGTCTTCTTTTTTTTTTTATTTTTTTTTTTTCAACGTTTTTATTTATTTTGGGGACAGAGAGAGACAGAGCATGAACGGGGGAGGGGCAGAGAGAGAGGGAGACACAGAATCGGAAACAGGCTCCAGGCTCCGAGCCATCAGCCCAGAGCCTGACGCGGGGCTCGAACTCACGGACCGCGAGATCGTGACCTGGCTGAAGTCGGCCGCTTAACCGACTGCGCCACCCAGGCGCCCCTCACTATGTCTTCTTAATATCTCATATGAAAGATTATTCAATAGCCTGAAGTATAGTTTCCTTCTGTTTTAGCCAACATCATCAACTTTTTTTCTTTAATACTTTATCCATTCAAGGAATGCTAATTCCTAGAGCATGTTGTATGAAATCATACCATTCCATTAGGTTTAAGTGGCCTTGGATTCAGGGCTGTTTAAGAAGAACCATCAAAGATGTCTTCAGGTTGGAAAGTTTAGGTCCCAAGATACATTGAAATTACAGTGCTTGTCAGCTCCTCTGCCCCCTCCCTGTCCAGCACTAGTTCTTTGCAGAGAGCTGAGTAGTTTGCAGTCTGACCTATATCTGAGATTAGTGATTGCCACGCTCTTTCTCCCTCACCAAGCCATGGAGCTACTACTAACATTAAGTATCATGCTTTGAACATTCACTACACGCCAAGCTTTATGCTAGGAGCTTGATGTACATTTTCTCATTACTATAATACTACTTCCCTTTTTACAGATGAGAAAATGGGTTCAAAGAGAGATTGGGCATGACCAGACTTTGAACCCAGATGATCTGACTGCACAGTCCACCCTCCCAGTTAGTACCCTCTGAATATTTCCATCATTGTCCATGGCAGATAACATTCTTTCTGTACGTCCATTAAGAGCAAGGGGGAGAAATTTAGAAAACAGAGTATCACAGCAGAGTATGCAGACCAGACAGTTTCAAGTCCAGCTCAAGTTCTGAGGTCTTTCCCGACCTCTCCAGCCCGTTAGTCTCTCCCTTCCTTAAGCCCAGAGCACATTTAGATTAAATACTTAATTGACAGTTCATCATGTGCTGTCTTACCACTTCTCAGCTTCCACTTGGGTATCTTGTCTACCCTTTCCAACTAGACTGTAATTTGCTAGAGGGCCGAGAATTCATTCCTTCCCTTTGGCACCTGCTGAACGCACTATGGGGCAAGGACACTTAATCAATGCCTCTTGTTTCCTTAAAGAGTGGCAGCATAGTTTATTCAGCTCCGAAGGCAGTTAGACCCTGTTTCTCACCTGCTAGGCTGCAATGGGTTGCAGCCCAGTGAAAATTACAAAATTTCATTTATTGTGAGTATAATATAGGGATTAAAACAATACCTTATAGGGTTGTCAGGAATTAAAAAGGAATATAGGAAGCACTTGGCATACTTCCTAGCACATAATAAGCTCTCAATAAATAGTAATTATTAATGTTGTTATTACAGGATAACTGAATTCATTGGGTGTTTGCTCTCTGTTACATGCTGTGCCAAATTCTTTGTATGCAATTATCTCATTTCATTTTTTCATAGTGTAGAAACGGTTTGTCAACTGCAAAAAAAAAATACACTTCCTTTTACCCAAAAGTTATTTAAGAACACCAGTTGCTCTCACTGTCTTTGGAATCTGGTAGCAGGCCAGCCAGGCATAATGTGGTGACGTAACACACTCTTGCTACTTCACGGTAATTGTGACACTTAACACAATAATTACTAACAGCAGCTAAAGCATTGGAATTGACAGATGCTTTGCTTTCTTTTTTTTAACGTTTATTTGTTTCTCAGGGTGCCTGGGTGGCTCATTCGGTTGAGTGTCTGACTTCGGCTCAGATCGTGATCTCACACTTTGTGAGTTCGAGCCCCGTATCGAGCCGTGTGCTGACAGCTCAGAGCCTGGAGCCTGCTTCAGATTCTGTGTCTCCCTCTCTCTCTCTACCCTTGTCCCACTTGAGCTCTATTTTGAGCTTTATTTATTTGAGCTCTCTTTCTCAAAAATAAATAAACATTAAAAAAATAAAATAAGTGTTTATTTATTTCTAAGAGACAGTGCACGAGCAGGTGAGAGGCACAGAGAGGGAGACAGAGGATCTGAAGCAGGTTCCCAGCTGACAGCAGAGAGCCCAATATGGAGCTTGAACTCACGAACCGTGAGATCATGACCTGAGCCAAAGTCGGGGGCTTAACCAACTGAGCCACCCAGGCACCCCAATGCTTTGCTTTCTTATATAAGTTAAAGTAGATCTAAATTGTAATGCCATCATTCCTTCTCAGTTCTGTCCCTATGCCCTCTCTCTCAAGTCAAGAGAAAAGAAAGTCACAATGGGTTGCCAGTCAGAGTATCCCATGTGGACCCTTCAGTAATATGTGTTGCTGTACAAAATAGGGTGAGAACCTCCGGTCCAGGCACTGTGTGGAGCATTAAATGTTGTAGGACCCTAAAACAGTTGTAAGGCAGACAGGAGAAGCTCTTTGGCTCAGTGTGATGCAGACCGCTATTAACCACAAGTTCTTCAGTGTGCCAGTCTGTTTAGTTTATAGGGAAATTAGAAAAGGTCAGGTTGAGAAAGTCTTGTTCTACAAGGTTTTTTTGTTTTTTTTCTTTTTAAATCAATTTGGTACTAAATTGTAAGCTAAGAGTTTTCTAGCCATGCTGTATAAAGTGTGCTTTGATGGCTGATAATGGAATCCTGTAAAGGAGAGGGTTTTTAGGGCTGTGAAACTCGTCTGTATGATACAATGGTGGATATGTGTCATTTTACATTTGTCCAGGCTCATAGAATATATGACACCAAGAGTGAGACCTAATGTAAACTATGGAGTTTGGGTGATAATGATGTGTCAGTGAAGGTTCATCAATTGTAACAAAGGCACCACTCTGCTGGAGATTGTTGATAATGGGGAAAGATACGCATGTGTGGGAGCAGGGGGTTAATGGGACATCTCTGTACTTTCTCAATTTTTCTCTGAACCTAAAAAGCTCTAAAAACTAAAATCTAGTGGTACCTGGCTGGCAGAACATGTAACTCTTGATCTTGGTGTTGTAAGTTCAAGCCCCACTTTGGGTGTAGAGATTACTTAAAAAATAAAATATTTTTTAAGTTGATTTATTTTGAGAAAGAAAACGTGCACACAAGTAGGCATACGACCAGGGGAGGAGCAGAGAGAGGGGAGAGAGGGAGAGATTGAGAATCTCGAGCAGGCTCCACACTGTCAGTACAAAGCCCGACGCAGGGCTCAAACCCACAAACAGTGAGATCGTGACCTGTGCTGAAGTCAAGAGTCAGACCCTTAACGAACTGAACCACCAGATACCCCTTAAAAATAAAATCTTTAAAAATAAACAAACACGTAAATAAATCTATGATCAAAACAGAGCAGGAATCCTCTTCAATTAAAACCACACGTATTGAACATCTATTACATGCCAGACTATGGGATAGATTTGGAGAACACAAAAATAATGAATTTGTATGTGTCCTTGTTGAGAAAAAATGGGTGCATAGCCTTAGTAATACTGGAGTGTAGGAAGAGAGATAAGCAGGAATACAAACTGCAGAAATTTTAATAATGGTTGTAGGAAGATGCATACTAAAAATATTGAGCTACAATGGAGGGGGGAGGAACACCTAACAGGACATGGAAGGTAGAAGTAAGACAGGCTTCCTAGAGAAGGTGATACCTGAGTGGGTCTTGTAGGATGAGTAGGTGCTTCCTAAGCCTACAGCAGAGGAGGGGTGAAGGTGGGGACAGTTCCATGATACAACAGATGTAGTTTTGTTGCTGATGGGCTGACTCTAAATATGCTGCTTAGGTAACTTTAAATTCAGTTTTGGTTTTCTGCACTGGAGAATTCTTTTTTCCTGGAGTATTATATGAGGTTGGCTTAATGAATGTTTGTAACGCCTTCGATAACCTTTGGGTTAAAAAATGAGGTAGAAGGGAAGTATGTTCTTTATTGTCCTAGCTTTACCAGCATCTTGTCACATAAGGAAAATTCCCTGAAAGGTCATTTCTTTAAAAAAAATTTTTTTAATGTTTATTTATTTTTGAGAGAGACAGAGACAGAATGTGAGTGGGTGGATTAGGGACAGAGAGAGAGGGAGAGACATAATCTGAAGCAGGCTCCAGGCTCTGAGCTGTCAGCACAGAGCCCAATGCGGGGCTCGAACTCACGAGCTGTGAGATCATGACCTGAGCTGAAGTTGGATGCTTAACCGACTGAGCCACTCAGATGCCCCTGAAAGGTCATTTCTAAGAAGCAGTAATAGTCTGGTGGCTCTTCAACCTCATGTAACTTCCTGGAACAATGCAAGAGCCAGGGAAAAAGAAGGTGACATCAGCATGGAGAGAAAAATGAATTTAAATCATAAGCCTTATTGCCTTACTGCAGCTGCTGTGGATGAGACCAGTGGAAAACTTCTAAACTTAACTCTGCCACTGCCTGGAAGATTCTAATTAAAAGTTTTCAAATAAAATCAATAAGTTTTGACAGATAAAAGAGCAGATGGCTGAAGGAAGGAACTAAAACACCACACTGGAAAAGTGCTGGGCTTGAATACCGTTTGAAAACGCACTCTGTGTAGGAGAAAGCAGAGATCTGATGTGGACAGGCTTAAGAGACAGTAGAGGCAGTATTAGGCACAGTGCCGTCTCACATTTCACTGTGAAATTTTAGTTGGTGGCACAACTGAACCTTCCTGTCGCTCAGAATCCAAACATGTGAAGTGGGAGTGATATTCTCTTCCCTGGAGTGGTTTTTCTTCATTCTTGGATCTTTCGTTCACCACATGTGTATTGAGCACCTACTATTAGCTAGTGTTACTTGTCTGGATGCTGGGGATTTGGGGTGAGCCAAAATCAGACAAGAGGGTTTTTTGTTTGTTTGTTTGTTTGTTTGTTTACCTCTGATGGAGCCAACTTAGTGCAGACTTTGTGCAACTCATTAATTAGTCAATTGGCGGGGCGCCTGGGTGGCTCAGTCCATTGAGTGTCTGACTTCGGCTCAGGTCATGATCTCACAGTTTGTGGGTTCAAGCCTTGCATGGGGCTCTGTGCTGACAGCCTGGAGCCTGCTTAGGATTCTGTGTCTCCCCCTCTCTCTGCCCCTCCCCTGCTCATGTTCTGTTCCTCTCTCTCTCTCTCTCTCTCTCTCTCTCTCTCTGTCAAAAGTAAATAAACATTAAAAAAATTTAGTCAATTGGCTAATGAAATACAGCAAGTGAAAATATGTAGATATTTAAAAATGCCGTGCAAGCATTTGACATTATTTGATGATGATGACAGCACCATACTTACATTTTATTAATTTGAGAAGATACTTGGACATACGTCATAGGTAATCCCCATGACAAATCTTTGAGGTGGGTGTTGATAGATTTTGACCAAGGGGAAACTGAAATTCAAGGGATGAGGGTTCCCGCCCTGAATCATACAGCTGGCCCATGACAGACCCGTCACTTGAACCCATGTCCCGGGAAGCTAGTTCGGATGTTCTTTTGCTGCTGCAGGTTGAACCTTTTGGGCAGTCGTTTGGAATTTCAGTCATCTGACCATTGTAAACCTCTAGTCCAAAGAGAGTGCTTGTATGAGCAATTCTAGAGAATGCTGACATCACTGGTGTTAATATTGAGAGGTGGGAGTGGCCTACCAGGCAGAAATATTGCATAAACAGAACTATGATGTGGGCAAAACAAGCTGAGCAGTGGTGTCACGATGTAAGCTCTTTGTTTGGACTGGTCTATTCAGCTCTCACTGGGAGTTTGACGTCTTTCCTCTGTCCTTTTCATTTGGGCCTCAGTCTGCCTGTGCTTACGCAGCTTCAGCGCATGGAAGGGTTTCCTTTTACCTTGATGCCTTGTAGAAAATGGAAGGTTCTATAGGTATCCTTGGCCTTCAGAAGCCGAGATGAGGTCAGGGCAAAGGGTTCCACTCGGATACAGATCAAGTAATGGTTGTTCTAGAAAACTCCTTGTGGTTTGATTCCACCGGCAAGTCCGAGGACCAGTGTAGTTTGGGATGCAAGAGATACTCTGACATTGCCTTTTTCATATCACATCTACCTGCAGTTTTCAGAGATCCATACATGAAATTTGGGACACTCCAGCGTAGATCCGTATGGCCTCTTTGCAAGATACACAACAATTAGTGAAGCCATCTGTGTTTTCCAGACACCCTTGCATGTCTAAAAGGAGTGCCCACTTCAAAGTCATCTCAAATGGTGCTCCCTTCGCCGGTTGTCCACATTTTTCCTGAGGACCCCACTGGCACTTTGTGCTTCTTGGCTGGCACGTGTCACTTCTGTTACTATGTTCCTCCTCTAGTCCTTCCATCCCACAGTCCTCACCACACACGACAGCCAGTGCTATTTTCAATCTATGTGTGTATGTGTGTAATGGGTAATTATGTACAATAAATTTGTACAGAATGTCATATATTTACACAACGGATATGGAGCCATGTTCCTTATCTGCCTCCCACTCTTGTGTGGCTTTTGTATACACGCAGGACAAGACCGTGGCCCTTCACCATGGCCTGGGCGCCTTGCTCACCTCTCTCCCTCTCTGTCCAGTTGTCCACTCGCTGTGCTCTTTGCTCCTGTGTGACCCTCACTCATCAGTTCCTGCCACCAGGACAGTTCTTCCCCATGTGTTTTGAAAGACTGGCTTTTCACATCCTCAAATCAGAAGAATACTCTGCTGGCACTCAGCGCCCAGCCCCCACTCTCTAGCTCAACTCCACAATTTTTATCCTCTGACCACTTCATTCATTAACCTTTATTAAATTTTGGTCTTATCTACCTCCTCCACTGGAATGTAAGCCTCGTGAGGAGAAGGACACATCTGGTATAGCCTCCAAGCTTGACACTGTGCCCATCTGCTGCTCAGTAGTACCCTGAATGAATATTGATGGACGTGTCTTGTCCCCCATCCAACCTAGGACGCAGCTCATTCTGTACAACAAGAAACAGCACAGATGGTTACAAATCGTTGACTCTGTAGCACCCACTTTCCTAAGCCCTCTGCATGAACTCAGCCCTTGAATTTTCATGAAAACCCTATGAGGACTACACAATTACTATCTGCCCCATTTTTCAGATGAGAAAACTGAGAAGTTAAATAATGTTAAATATTAAAGAGATTTAAAAAATCTGCTCAAGACGAGGTAGCTAGAAAATGACAGAGCCAAGATTCAAATGCAGGCATCTGGCTCCTGAGCTCCTGTCTTCCTAGAACAGAATCACATATATACATTTGAGATAATGGAAAGAAACTTGGAGCAAGCTGCAGCGTAGTGAAATTAATGGATCTCACACCTGCTACAGCGTACTCTTTCCCAGCCTGGGGAAGCGAGAGCTAGCATCATTATTTCTTTAGTGGGTCCATACGAAAGGAAAACCAGAGCAATCTCTGCAGATGCTAGAATTGAAAGAATCATTGTCCCCTCATCAGAAAGCATAATTAAGAGCCTCTCTGCCTATTAAATGAGGCAGTGAATGCTAACGCACTTTGTAGAGTGTAAAACGCTCTATAAATGTTAGTTATTCTTATTCTCGAGCTCCATGGGACAATGCTTATGTTACGAACTGCTGTTTCAGAATGTTTCAGTAGTACTAAATCTACCCAGTAGTCAAGGAAAGGAAATGCCTCCAGTGTGTTCCCTCCTATCATCCTGAAAACCAAACAGGAATCCATTCTTCTCCCGCATTTCCAAAATCCAGAGATATGCAAATTCAAATATGCAGGCTGCTTTTAAATGATACATGAAAGGGATTTTTGAAATGAATGTGCTGTGATTGAATTTCTGGTCAGTCACCCAGAAGGCATTTTGCACTAAGCTCCGGACCCAATTCCACTGAAAATGCATGAGGCTGTGGTGCCTGCAGCCAGTCTAGCCACAGATGGGGATCAGGGTCCTTGCTACAAAACTTATATTAAATCGTGCAGATCCCCAGGCTCAAAGTTGGAAAACAAATTAGCCCAAGCCTAAAACAATTCCAAGACAGAGTTACTTTAAAAATACGTCTTGGGTAACCTTGGTCCTACGATAAAACCCCTTTGATTTTATTTTTTTTATTTTTTATTTATTTTTTTATTTTATTTTTGAGAGAGAGAGAGAGAGACAGACCGAGTGCAAGTGGGGGAGGGCCAGAGAGAGAGGGAGACACAGAATCCGAAACAGGCTCCAGGCTCTGAGCTGTCAGCACAGAGCCTGATGCGGGTTTGAACTCACTGGCCGTGAGATCATGACCTGAGCTGAAGTTGCAAGCTCAACCGACTGAGCCACCCAGGTGCCCCAAAACCCCTTTGATTTTAAACTGCTTGGTAAGACCAGCCTGTGTTAATATATAACATGTCATTTTTAGTGGAGGTAACTTTTTCACTTTCAAGACATTTTGACTACTCTTTGAGAGTAAGAATATTATGAATTGATGTTGTCCAAATAAAGGTCTCTTTGAACTACTTTACCTATAGATAAGAAATACAGATAAAAATAATTTAATATATATGACTTAAGCAGAAATGATCTTTAATAATAACTGATAGGAGTTGGCTCTCTTAGGGAGGTTGAAAAGCCCCACTAACCACCTTGCTTATTATTAAACAAGTTTGCTAAGCAACCTTATTTCTTGGAGATGATCAAAGGTAAGCTCAGAACTACCGGACTTGCCATGACATTCCAAAGTAGTGGAATTTTATATATTTATTATTTATTTTTTTAAGGCAACGTGGTTGTTTTTTTTTTTAATGTTTATTTATTTATTTGGTGGGGATAGGTGCAAAGACAGAGGGAGGGAAAGAATCCTAAGCAGACTTCACGCTCAGCACAGAGCCGGGCACAGTGCCTCAATCCCACGAGTGTGAGATCATTACCTGAGAGGAAATCAAGAGTTGGATGTTCCACTGACTAAGCCACCCAGGCACTTTCAAAGTTCTGGGATTTTAAATTATATGTCCTCCCTTTTATTATTTTAAAAACTTTGGCCACTAGTATTTATAGAGCGTGTACAACAAAAACAGAGACAGAACAGGTGAAGCTAATTTCACCTCCACTCTCCTGACCCCAGTCCTCAGAGGTGACCACTAAATCCCTGCAGCATATCTCTTTCCAGACCTTTCTCTACACATTTGTCTCTCTATGTGTATGCATTACATTTTAAAATTTTATGGTTCTGTAAATGGTATACTAGTTGTCGACTGCAGCCATAAAATTTAATGCTTTGAAATAAGCAGGAAATCCAGGAGTGACTGAGCTGATAGGCTCTGGCTTACGGATGTAAGTTGGGACAGCAGTCATCCCAAGGCTGGACTGGGACTGCAGGATTGCTTTGCTGGTGGCTCCCCCATCTGCTGGATGGAGGACACAGCCCCTCACTGGCTGTTAGCAGGACGCTGCCACATGAACCTCTCCATGGGGCTCCTTGAGTGTTCTTACAGCATGACAGCTAGCTTCGTCTAGAGCAAGTGAGAGAGCGGAAGAGATCACGAAACCACAATGCCTTTTTATGACCTAGTCTTGGAAGTGACACATTGTCATTCCTGCCATATTCTATTTACGAGTGAGTCACTCAGTCTGACCCACAGTCAAGGAGAGGCTGGTCAAACTCCAGTTGCTATATGAGTATCAAAGAAATTCTGGACACATTTTAAAACCACCTCATGTGGCATACTGAACATATAATTCTGAAATTTCCTTCTTTTTTCACATAACGATGTCTTACTATAGATAGATTATATGTGCTGACTTAATATATGTCCTGGCTTATTCTTTTAACAGCTGCATACTTTTCCACTATCTATTTAATCATTCTCCTTGTTATAGATACCTTGAGATCTCGTATTTTCCTTCCTGTAGATAACACAACAATGAGGGTGCTTTCTTAATGCCTCTTTGGTACACATACCAGCATTTCTCTAGTAAAAATGCACTGAACTGCAGTCACTCAGTTGCAGGGTCTATTTATTGTAACAGTTGCTATCACATGGCCCTCCAGAATAACTGTTCTTATTTCCAACCATTCATTCCTCTCCCACTTGCTGGTTGGAGGGACTTGTGGTAGAACCTTATTAGGTCAAATATCTTAGGGGACTTGGAGGTTATTTTGGCCTTTTTCAAGTCTGGGTTTGGGAGAAGCCTGAGAATTATCCTACTTTGCTCCTGATGGCAGCCTCCCTCCTTGAACTCTGCTTGATTTAAACAAAAAAATTGAGGAGCTCATCCCTCTGGAGACAGGGAAGCTTAACAGTTGTTTACAAAGGACTCAGAGGTTCTCAGGTACAAGTTGCCCCTGGAGAACTAGGTTGATTATTGTTCATTCAAAATGACTTCCTCCGTTACGGTAGCAGCTGAGAAATCACATGCGCAAACCAGCATGTGGATTTCAATGCAAAGTTAAATGCCATTTTAGTAGCAACTCTTTCTGGACTTTGGCTGTGTCTTTTTATTGCAAGTTAGTGGTGCATAAAATCACAGAATCCTCTGAGCCCTCCCACTGTATAAATGATCCTCACTTTAAACCCAATAACCAGACTGACTTCCTTCCATTCAAGCTTCCAAGTGTCCTCGGCTGGCAAGAATCATTAATAGCAGCTACCAACCCTGATCAATAATTAATAATATCAATAATTAATAGCAGCTACCAACCTGGAGACAAGTGAACCACATAAAAGGATTTGGTCTGATTAATTTCTCTTTGTTTACCTGCCCATCATGAGTGAGAAGGGTCGGACAGATCCAAAATAGTGTATCATTGAGACAGCCGTCCTTCATTCATTCAGTCTATACTAATTGAGCCGCTACTATGTGTAAGGAACTGTGCCATTTGGTATGTGTGTGTAGGAAGAGTGTTAACGTGATTACCCGTAAGAATTTGAAATCCATTTGTAATCATTACCAGATACTGAGTGTGTTTTAGTTACCAGAGACCGTGCTCAGTTCTTCATAGACATCAACGCCTTTCTTTCTCTCTACAGTCTTATTTAAATAGATAGCATTGCCATTTTACAAATATCACGATAAATGCAAAACCCTAGTTCTTTCATACGCCAGCTGCTCTTCTCCATCTGAGTGCCTAACCCTGCTGAACCCTAGTGCATGAGAAGGCTGGGCTAGTTCACCTTTTGCCAAAATGTTTTTTTTTTTTTTTCCCCTCACAAGAACCTCTGTGAAAATGGTATAGTCACAGCATATACCCTGCTTAGAGATCCCCAAGGCCTGCAATGGCATTTCCAGTAGATCTCATTTCACAAAAGCTGAGCTCCCTGACAATGTCGGATCCCCAGATCACACACTGTATATTTTCCCTCCTGAATTCTTGGCACAGTGGACATCCATGTTTGTAAGATTATTTATTATGCCTCCCCCGGTGTGCTGTAAGCTCCACGGGGCTGTGGTCTGTGCGTTTCCTGCAAACTTCTGTTGCCCCAGAGCCTGGCACAGAGCCTGGGCTGGATAATCAATATTATTTAGTCCATTAACTAATTGCTTTATTAAAGGCTCAAAAAAGAACCATGCTGAAGAAACCTGGAGGCTTGTTTAACCTGTGCCACACCTTCCAAGCCTCATTCAACAAGTATTTATTGACCATATTCTACGATTGAGGTACTGAATTAAGGACTGAGGATGAAGCAAAAAACAAAATAGACATGATCCTTATTCCTTGCATTCCATTGGGGGATCCCGATGAAAAATCAGTCAAATAAAATGAATAAGATAGTTTCAGATATTTGTAAGTCCTCAGAATTAAAATTAAACTGAGAGCAACTAAAAGGATGGGGGTGGGTAGTCAGGGAAGAATTCCAAAGAGGCCATCTCACTCTGAGACCTGAATCATGGTAAGGAGCCAGCCTTGAGAAGTTGTAGGCACAGAATGGTCTTGATGCAAGTAAATGTATCAGTTGCTCAGGGCTGAACCCTTGCAGTCATCGCTGACTCTTACAGTCCTGTCACCCCTATCTCCAGAGTGTCCCAAGTTGGCCGGCATCTCCCTGCCCTCACTGCTGCCAGCACATCAGCGTTTCTCACCTGGACCACTGGAACAACCTCCTAACGCATTTCTCTGCTTTCACATCTCCACCACTGTCACATCATATCGCTGAGCTCCCTGACATCATATCACTGCCCTGTTCACATCCTCTGCTGGATTCTCCTTACATTGGGTGTAAAATCTCAGTACTGACTGAAGCCTACACAGTCTCACGTCATCTAGCTTCCTCCCCAACCCTGTTTTACTACCACTCTCCCGCTTCAGGGATGCTGTCCTTCTAGCTACTCCACAAATAGGCCAAACATGTTCCCACCTCAGGCACTTTGCACTTGTGGTTCCCTCTTGCTGGAAAACTCTCCCCTACCCACCCCATGCTTTTGTGGTTTGCTCCATCACTTAATTCAAGCTCTGTTTAAATATTAACCAGAAGCCTCCCCAACCCCTATCGAAAATGGCCATCACCATTCTTGCTGTGCCTCAGCACTTTCTAACTTCGCTTCGTAGAACTCCTCATATAGCAGAGTGGGCACGTTATGTGTGTGTTTCTGTCTCTGCTATTATAATGTAAGCCCCATGAGAGTAACAAATGAATCAGCTTTGTTTACTTTGTATTTCAAATACCTGGAATAGTGGCCCTCAACCAGTTTTTCTTGGATGGGTGGCTGGCTGGATTAATGGATGGGTAGATGGATGGCTGAGTGACAAAATGCAAAGACCTTGAGTCTTGATATCTTGGAAAAACAGAAGGAAGTCAGGAGTGAGGGAAGATAAGAGGAGGCTAAAGAGGCAGGCAGAGTCAGACCACACAAGACCCTGTAAGTGATTTTAAGAAGCTCAGAATTATTCTAAGACCATCAGGAGGCTGTTCACCTCTAGAAAGCTTTTGCTTTATAATCCCTTCTAACAAGTGACATGGCATTTGGAGAAACACTGAACTCTATGACCTCTTTATTGCTTTCTGTGATGCCCAGAAATAGAGCTTTGCGCTGCTCTCTGATCCTACCAATGTTTGCTTGAGGTGCTAT
The DNA here is from genome assembly GCF_022079265.1 of Lynx rufus. Classification (NCBI taxonomy): domain Eukaryota; kingdom Metazoa; phylum Chordata; class Mammalia; order Carnivora; family Felidae; genus Lynx; species Lynx rufus. The sequence continues at coordinate 122,170,649 of NW_025814823.1, read as the reverse complement.
GGATTAAATAGCACTTATGGAATCAGCTACTTTGAGTTGTGTAAATTCACTTCCCCAGGGAGCCGTCCCTGACCTCCCAGAGCAGAGTTAAAGGTCTTCTCATGTGCTCCTACAGCTCCCGCTGATACCAGTGCATGACGTACTCCTTTGTGGTGTCTGTCTCTTGCTCTTGATGGAGTGTAAGCTCCTTGAGGCTGAGGACCTTCTCTTGTTATCCCCTCGAACTCAGAAACCACAGAGAGGCTGCTGGTCTTCTGGATTCAGCCCAGCAAGGTGTGTGTTTCACCTTTTTTGTTCTATGTTAATTCGCAGTGGCTGCTGACATTTTAGATTATAAAAAAATGGATTTCTCACTTCTCTTGAAAATTTAGAAGATAGAGTAATGTTGTTCCTATGGTCTCAACAACTAGAGGAATTGAGTAACAGTACCCTCTTCATAGGGGTCATGCTTTCTCCAGCAAGCCACAGTCCCCACTACCCCCTAGTCATTTTTAATGCTGAGATTGAGCATTTCTTGTCATTTTAACATCTGATTGACTTACTGTTTTTGTATAGGAGAGAAATATAAGTCTGTATCCAATTTGCAACCAAAAAAATGATACATGTTGTTAAACCTGGTACATAGGGCCTCTTTTGGGTAATGGAACTTGTGACTCTAGTCCCAAAATAAAGAAGTGTTGTTACTTGGTGTTTACAAGCATAGATGTCGATTTCTTAATGCAGTAAAGACGTTAATTCTCCCCACATTGTCATGTAGGTTTAATAGAAATCCTATCAAAATCCTACCAAGATTTTTTGTAGATACAGGCAGGATTCTTCTTAAACTTCTATAGGAAGTCAAAGGAACTAGAACAAGTAAAATAATTTTTTCAAAGAATAATAAAGGGGAGAAATAAATCTATTTAATTTCAAGACTTACTATATAGTGACCGTAGTCAAGACTAGCAATACATGGTATTAACAGGGATAGACCCCTAGATCTCTGGAACAGAATGAAGAATCCAGAAACAGATGTACACAAATAGGACCCACCGACTTGGGACAAAGGTGCAAAAGCAGTTTAATGGAGGAGAGATGATGCTGCTGGAACAACTAGAAATCTATAGAGAAAACTCGAGCTGACATCTGAGTCTCACATTTACACAAAAACTTAGTGGATCACAGACCTAACTGTAAATTTTAAAGCTATAATTTTTTTAGGAAAAAACAATACAAAATCGTCAGGATTAGACTAGGCAAAAAAATCTTACACTTGACTCCAAAACATGATCATAAAAGGAAAGTTCAATATTGAACCCCACCACAATTAAAGCTGTTTGCTTTGCAAAAGACCCTGTTAAGAGGATGAACGGTTAAGCTACAGACTAGGAGAAAATACTTACAAACCACCTATCAGGCAAAGCCGGTCTCTGAAATATATAAAGAACCTTTAAAACTCATTATAAAAATGATCCAGTTAGAAAATGGGCAAAAAGCAAATGTCAATCAGCTGATGAATACATAAAGAAGATGTGGTTTATACATACAATGGAATATTACTTGGTGATCAAAAAGAATGAAATTTTGCCATTTGCAACAGCGTGGATGGAACCAGGGTGTATTATGCTAAGCGAAGTAAGTTGGTCAGAAAAAGACAAATATCATATGACTTCACTCATATGTGGAATTTAAGAAACAAAACAGATGAATATAGGGGAAGGGTAGCAAAAATAAGATAAAAACAGAGAGGGAGACAAACCATGACAGACTCTTAAATACAGAGAGCAAACTGAGGGTTGCTGGCAGGGTACTGGGCGGGGGGGTGGGGGGGGTGGGGGGAGATGGGCTAAATGTCCAGCAAGCATTAAGGAGGGCACTTGTTGGGATGAGCACTGGATGTTACACGTAAGTGATGAATCACTAAATTCCAATCCTGAAATCATTAATACACTACATGTTAATTAACTTGAATTTAAATTAAAAATAAATAAATAAAGCTTTAACTTTATATGTGCTGCCCAAGTGAGCACAATAAAGCTTTAACTTTGATACAATCATACCCCCCCCAAAAAAAACGGACAAAAAGAAATGTGAAGAGACATTCACAAAAGAGAACATACACATGGCAAATAACATCAGAAGGTGTTCAATCATTAGCCTTTAGGAAAAGGCAAATTAAAACCACATTAAGATGTCACTACATACCTGTCATAGTGGCTAAAATAAAAAATAGTGACAATACCAAATGCTGGTGAAGATGTGGAGAAACTTGATCACATGTAATGTTGGTGAGAATGTAAAATGGTACACCCATTCTGGAAAACAATTTGACAATTTCTTTAAAAACCTAAACATGCAACTGAGATGGGACCCAGGAACTGCAGTCCTTGACATGTATCTTTCAAAAATGAACACTTAATGCTCACACAAAACCCTGCACACACGCCTTGACACAGTGTCTATTGTTGTGTTGTAGTTGGCCAAACTTGGAAACAACTCACATGTCCTTCAGTGGGTGAAGGGTTTAAACAAGATGCCCCACCTCCATACCCATGACTCAGCAATAAAAGTTTAGGTAGTATAATGGACCTCTCCTTCACCCCTGGCAACCATTAATCTGTTCTCCATTTCTCTAATTCTGTCCTTTCAAAATTGTTATGTAGGTGAAGACAAGATTAGGGATTTCCTGGGGTGAAGGAGAGGGTAGTACCTGGAGGAAGATGAGTATGTGGCTTTAAAGAGGCAACATGATGGGGCGCCTGGGTGGCGCAGTCGGTTAAGCGTCCGACTTCAGCCAGGTCACGATCTCGCGCTCCGTGAGTTCGAGCCCCGAGTCGGGCTCTGGGCTGACGGCTCAGAGCCTGAAGCCTGCTTCCGATTCTGTGTCTCCCTCTCTCTCTGCCCCTCCCCCGTTCATGCTCTGTCTCTCTCTGTCCCAAAAATAAATAAACGTTGAAAAAAAAAATTTAAAGAGGCAACATGAGTAATCCTTGAAGGAATGGCAATGTGGTCTGTATCTTGACCATATCAATGTCAGTATCTGGTTGTGATACTGTAGCTTTCCAAGATGTTACCATTGGGAGGAATTGAGCCAAAAGTACATAGAAACTCTTTATATTATTAATTATAAAACTTCACTGAATCTACAGTATTCTCAAAATTAAAAGCTTAATTAAAGTAAAATACAGGCATTGGAGATCAAACAGCGTTAGACATAAGTGTCTGCTCTGCCACTTACTAGCTAAGTGACCCTGGGCAGTTTGTTAGCCTCCCTGAGCTTCTTTTCCTCATCTGAAAAATGGAGACCATAAAAGTTTCATGCTAGTCAAATTATGGAAGAGCCCAAATGTCCATCACCTGATGAATGGATAAAGAAGATGTGGTTTATATATGCAATGGAAGACTACTTGGCAATGAGAAAGAATGGAATCCTGCCATTTGTAGCAACATGGATGAAACTGGAGGGTATCATACTGAGTGAAATAAGTCAGTCAGAGAAAGATATCCTATGTTTTCACTCATATGTGCAACTTGAGAAACTTAACAGAGGATCATGGGGAAGGGATGGGGGAAAAAGTAGTTACAAACAGAGAGGGAGGGAGGCAAACCATAAGAGACTCTTAAATACAGAGAACAAACTGAGAGTTGATGGGGGGAGTTTGGGTGGGGCAAAATGGGTGATGGGCATTGAGGAGGCCCTTTGTTGGTAAAAGAGAGGCTGGTAAAAAATCTGACTCCTATTTCAAACCCTACTTTTTTTTTTTAAATATAATTTATTTTCAAATTGGTTAACATACAGTGTGTAAAGTGTGCTGTTGGTTTTGGGGGTAGATTCCCATGGTTCATCACTTACGTACAACACCCAGTGCTCATCCAAAGGCAAGGGAATTAAAAGCAAAAATGAACTATTGGGACCTCATCAAGATAAAAAGTTTCTGCACTACAAAGGAAACAGTCAACAAAACTAAAAGCCGTACTTCTTAAAACTGCCTATACTATATTACCTTTCTATCATGATGTTAAAAAAAAGAGAGAACAAAGTTAAAAAATAATAATAATAATTTGACACTCACACCATTTTGGAGATGAATTAAATGAGGTCATACATTTACAGTGCTTAAGAACTAACCTGTTATCTAGCCTGCAGCTAAGAGCCCAGTGCCTGGGAAATGTTTTGTTGGCTGCCATCTTACAAGTGGGGAATCAGAGGCAGGGTCATCCCCGGTACACCTCCCAGTAAACCAGGATTGGGGGAGAGCAGAGATTGCCACACTATCTCAATTCATGCATGCTTAGGGTTGCAGTAATTGTTTTCATGGTGTTCCTAGGGCAGAAGAAAAACCTAACGTTTCTGTTAACTAGTTAGGTCCAATCTACTTATAACTATGTGTACCTTCACAATTTAGTAACTGTTTGAAAAAAAAGAATACAGATAAATTGAAAGAAACCATGTTCTATTTCATTCTTAACTATAATTACTTATAACAAAATATATGGCTTTGTCGGACTCTACACAGCTTCTCACCCCTTGGAATCAGATTGGACACTGCCACCCTCTGTGTCTGTTCCACCTTGATTTTGATGCAGTACTTGGTTTTAATCACATTAACTATAAAAAAAAAACTTAGTAAAAATATGATGTAATTAAAGGGGGAAAAACAAACACAAATGTTGAAATAGTTTAGCTAGTTTAGTTCTTACAGTATCTGACAGATGTTAAATATTGGTGTTTTGCCCTCAAAATTTAAAGCCTCTTCCAGTACCCCTGTGAGTTTGCTTTGATACCACAGGCACTTTGGTGCATAGATTGCAAACTGCAGGTATGATGATTCATTTCAGCCTCTTCCAATGCAGAATAGATAAGACCCAGACCAAAAGCTAGCCTCCTGGATCTTCTCAATTGGAATGAGCCAGCTGCTACTGGACATACTTGTGTCCCCAGGACAAGAGTCTTTAGGGAACAAGAGTCATGTCCTCTGACTCAGCCAAGGCAGAGGAGATGATTAGAAATGGATCCTGGACCTTTTAGGTGCTCTCTTTTTAGAATGCGCTGTCCATTGTGCAAGGCTCATTCTAGAAATAATAAGCAATTTAGGAAGCTCTTCTTCTCTCAAAGTTAAATTCTACTATAAGCACTTAGAAGGTGACAAGTGCAGCCCTAGCTACTGGGGTCACAGAAATTAGACCTGCTTCCCAGTCCTTGCATAATGGATGTTAGAATCCATTCCACAGGTGACAAGCAGCATGGTGTTAATGGAAAAGTCTTGAAGTCAGAAGACCTGAATTTGAGTCCGGACTCTGTGATGTGAACTTGTTAGTTCAGCCTTCCCAAGCCTCAGCTTCCATATCTACAAAATGAGAGTTAACTATCTGCATAGCACTTTACCCCCCAGGAGCTAATGAGGTAAACCCATGTAAATTCAGAACCTTATGACCATCACGTAGCAAACACTTATATTTGCCACTTTTTAAATCACTGATTATCAGCTCAGTCTCTGGGCTGAAATGAAATCCAGTCAACAAGATGTATTTTTCAGACTGCTCAGAAGAGATGGACTTACCAAGAGTTGGGGGAATGAAGAAAATTCCAGAAGGTTTTGTAGTTGATGTTAATGAGAAACTTGGGAGCATATAGAATAGTACTGCCCCAGGAGCCTCCTCCTTCTCCTCCTTTTGCAGACTAGAGAATAAATTTTTTGAGAGCTAAATTGATCTGCTCATCCTCTGTTCCTTTTTTTTCTCAAATACAGCACTAAAAAGAGATCAACTTTTTTCCCTCTGATTCTGGCTGTCATCCAGGGGCTGTTTTACCCAGCGAGTGCCACACGTGATGTTTTTTTTTATTTTTACTCCCAGCCCAAAAGCCTTTCCAAAGTCTAATATTTCTTCACAGATGTTGTATCATTCCAAGCATCAGTGATAGATGTTGCTTCGTCAAGGTGGATCAGATTGGGATCTCTCTCCAAGAAAGTGAGATAATATGAGCGACCATAAAGCAGCTGTTAATTTCCCTCTCAAAGTGAGGAGGATTATGCACAGTGGTGGAAAGCCATTCTCTGGGTCCCCAGCCTAATTGTCTTGATTAACACGCTGCACGGCTATCACAGGTGTAGCACATAATAGCTCTATAAGATTTTCATAGCCAGGCCAATTAAAATCTGTCATTGAGCCAAGAACTAACAGTGTGTGCATCATAATGCCAAAAGTCAAAACGAGTTCTCTACATAATAACTGCTTGCGTTTCTAGGACAGTTTATGATTTAAAAACACATTTACACTTCCTTTACTTCATTTTCTCCTCCTGTGGAAGGCTAGCCATCGAGGTGGGGAAACCAGCGATCGGAGAAATTTAGTGACTTATTGATTACAGACCACCAATAATTGTACCAAATTGCTCATATTACAGATAAGTCTTTGAGGAATTTCCTCCTCTCCACATGGCAAAAGTTAACATTTAGATGTCACTTAACAACTTAAAAAATGCTTCTGTAGTTACTTTCTTATTAGGTCTCCCGTCCAATGTGAATCCGATCTTTATTATCCCATTTTTATGCACACACACTCAAAACCATGGAAGAGTAGCTGAAGTCCTGTGTCTCATTTTAGAGTTGAGGCAGCTGTGGTTTTGGTGAGGTCCTGTTACTTCTTCCAGGGCATACAGTTACCAAGTGGAAGAGCAAAGGTGAGAACCCAGGCCTGCAGACTCTGACCCAGCCTCCCCTGCCCGCCTACCCACACGTGCTCTCATATGCAAGGTGCCGTTCTGAGGGACAGGACGATGAAGCAGTGCAGCAGACACTGTTCCCCAAAGACACAGGTGCCTCCTCTTGCCCCAGTGCCCAGCTCTGAGCAACTGAAAGGTTTTGGTCAATGACTGATTTTTCCACTGAATTGGGAATGGGTAGTTTATAGCCTACGCTGAATATAAACTTGACCCCTAGTCTCTTAACTGCCTCATCTCGTGTGTTTGCTGATGCTACCCTTATTGGTTTACAGGCCACCCACTAGAGGCCCAGCAATGCATTTAAAGGGCCTGAGGGCCGGGAATGGTCATGAAGGCAGAGGATGAGTGTCTTAGGCAAGGCAGGCTCAGAAGTCGATAGACAGCATGCCTAAAGGAAGAATGAGCTCGAAACCATTCTCAGTCAGAAGCACAAACAGTTTCTGGTGGTAAAATGTGGTGTTCCTTATTTCTTAGTGATGAGGGATGGGGAGGAACCCCTCTTTGGCTCTTCTGATGATTTTTTAGGTTAAGGCTGAGCCCCTGAGTACAAATGATTGCCTGGCTGGTGTCCCGGTACTGATGGAGCACACAGGATGGCTCCCTGGTGACATGTGTGAGGGTAGGAGTGGAATTTCACATTTCTCACTGCTGGAAGGGCAGTGTTTTCCACCCATTGTTCATTCTGAAAGCTCTCTTCAGCCCCAGCCTGTGTGTTGTCACTGGAGGAGGGAAGAGAATGAATTCTGTGTTCCCTATGGTGCATTGAAGCCTAGGGCCAGGTTTCTTTAATTTAAAGAGCCAAAAATGATGATTTCCTCAAGAGCAAATGGCTCCCTTTGCCTCTTTGGCTGCAGTGGATGCGTGTCTGCTCTCCCATTCCGTCCTGAAATCTGGGGTACTGTTAAACTAGCCAAGTCGACGAAATCTCAACACACATAGCTTCTTTCATTTAAAAAAAAAACAATTGGAGGTGGGAGAGCCTTGTGTTCTGTACCATTGTGCTTCAGATTTTTAAATATTACAAAAAAGGAAGAAGGCGCAGGTATCTATCTAAATACTTCAGTATTTATTTATAAACGAGTGTATGTATCTGTACACAGATTAAAAAAAATATTCCCCATTTTCGTAAAGACGTTCCCAAGCATGGTACGAATAAATCTCCACTTGGCTTAGCTTAATGCAGTGGAATTGATTTCTGCCTGCTAACCTGTGATTCCCTCTCAGTGGGGAAGAATCGATACGATCAGTCGGGCCCACTTTTGCACGTCATCAAGACTGGTTTTAATCTTCGTAATCCGGCTGCAGATCACTCAATATGGACGCAGGTGATTGGCAGCCATGTTGGCTGGTTGATTTGGCGACCGTATTTAGGGCACATGTTAGTTTATGACGTGGCGTTCAGCCCCTTGTCCTTTGGGTTTCATAATGTGGCGTCTGTTTTCTTCCTTGTACTGCAAAGGGCTTGTTGGAATAAAGCATGAGAAAATCAACTTGACTGGGACAGGGAGGAGAACTGAAATAGATTTTAAGCAGTGTCAGAAAGGGAAATTTAAAAACACTAAAGCACTGGAGAGCCTTAGTGCTCAGAGAGGTTTGAATCAGAATAGGCTCTGGGGAGCCCGCATTTAGTCCAGAAGTAAAGAATGCCCTCGGAGTCCCTGGGCTAAAATTCATACCACCCTTCCTCTTCTCTAGGCACACAAGAGCTGCTTCCCCTTTTCCTTCTCTTGAAAACAGCATCTGTGCTAAGGAGAGTCCTAAACATGGCATCTTCTAGTAGCCTCATGTGAGAATTCTATGAGCAAAGTCACATGTGCAGGATACGAATCCTACCTCACCCTATCCCCCAAGGCCCTTGCAGCCCTGTGTACTTTGAAAACCCCACTAGAATGTACTGTTGGTGGTAAAAAGGAAAGGAAAAAAATTCTTCCTCCATCGCCCAGCCACTCATTTCCTACCAATTAATAAGTCACGCCAATCTTCAGACCACAGGACTGATGTTAAAGAGGAATCAAAGAGGGGCACCTGGGTGGCTCAGTTGGTTAAGCATCTGACTTCGGCTCAGGTGGTAATCTCATGCGTGGTCCATGGATTTAAGCCCCACATTGGACTCTGTGCTCACAGCTCAGAGCCTGGACCTGCTTCGGATTTTTTGTCTCCCTCTCCCTACCCCCCCCCCCCATGTGTTCGTTCTCTCTCTCTCTCTCTCTCTCTCTCTCTCTCTCTCTCTCAAAAATAAATATTTAAAAAAAATCTTAGGGGCACCTGGTAGCTCAGTCAGTTAAGTGTCTGCTTTCAGCCCATGTCATGATCTCATGGTTCGTGGGTTCAAGTCCCACATCATGCTCTGTGCTGACAGCTCAGAGCCTGAAGCCTGCTTCAAGTTCTGTGTCTCCCTCTCTGCCCCTCCCCTGCTTGTGCATTGTCCCTCTTTGTCTCTCAAAAAAAAATGTTAAAAAAATTTTTTTTTAATTTTTTTAGGAAGAGGATTCAAAGATAATATAAACAGAATGCTCAGAATGGAACCTGGTTCGTTTGTGACTGTGCTATAACAAAGTACCATGAACTGCATGGCTTAGACAACAGAAAATTAGTATCTTATGGTTCTGGAGTCTGGAAGTCTGAGAGCAAGATGTTGGTAGGGTTGGTCACTTCTGAGGGCAGTGATCTTATGGAACTGAGGAACAGAGAAAATGTCCCATGCCTATTTGCCAGCTCCTGTCATTCTTTGGAGTTCCTTGGCTTGTAGATGCAAGATACATCATCCCAATCGCTGCCTATGTGTTCATGTGGCCTTCTTCCTGTGCAAGTGTCTCTGTGTCCCAATTTTGCCTTTTTAGAAGGATACCAGTAACATTGGATTAGGGCCCACCCTAATGATCTCATTTTAACTAATTATATCTGCAGTGACCCTATTTTCAAATCAAATCACAATATAGAAGTCAAGACTTGAACATATGAATTTTGGGGAGGCCAATTCAACCCATCACAATTACTAATACTGTTATATTTTCATTATTTGGTTCTTGGCTTTTCATGATTTCCTCTTCACTATGGATCTACTCTCTCTGTACTCCACATTAAAATTTGCAAAACAGAGAATGAGGAAGTTGGTTATCATCACATAGTGTGAATATCTTGTAGTAGCACTGGCTGAAAAGTTGGGATACATGTCCACTGTGTCGGGACATTGGTGGTCCTGATGAAAGGAACCAAGACAAGTGGCCAGTCCAATCCAGCAAAGCTGCAGAGCTAATCATTAGTTACACCCAGAGCCATCCAGAATTTTGGCAGTCTCTCCAACCCTTAAGATTCTGGTATCCTCCCACAGTGAGCAGGCAGCAGCCTGCCCAACCTCACCAGATGGTGTGGAGTCCCCTGTGCCACTGGCGTCATGCACATTTTAGATTTATTAAAACGCCCATGAAAAAAGAAATACCCTTTGGAGCAATAAAGTCCCAAATCCAGCAATTTCCTGCAGTATCACAGCAAAGTCCCCCCCGGCTGTTGTTGAGATGGTTAGCCAGTAATTCTTCAAAACGGTTTTCTTCTGACATGTACACAACATTTTCCTTTGTAAGAACCTGAAGGTTTGATTCCTCCAGAGCCCATTACATAGACAGATTGGCCCCTGAGATAATTACAAGAAGATAGTCTAATGGGCTCGATTAAGGAAATCCCATTACCTCCATGAAGAATCACCAGTGTAATGCAAACCCAGACAAGTCTCCCTCCACAAAAAATACAGTGTCTTACCTACAAGCATTGAAAGAGCACTCAGTCCACCTGTTTATATTTGGAAACTAGGCTGATACTGATCTGTCAAAACAGGATTGTTGAACTAGAATATTTTTACTCCATTCTCTTCCAAAAGAACGTGGGATGACATGCAATGGTGTATCAAATATAACATGATAAATTAAAATTTGGGTGACCTAAAATTGTAGTCTTAGTATTGGAATTTTCTAGCACAGGCAGGACTTGTAGCTATAAAAAAATCCACCCTTCCTGATCTTACATGATCCTCAGAGCCCTGGGGATTATCCATCACCACCTGAGAGAGGCAGCCCCTTGGAGTGTTAATACCCCCAGCTGTTGATTCCACCCTGGCATCTAGATGGATAAAAGGGTGAAAAATTCTCAGGTATCTATAAGGAAGTATGCTGTCTACAAGGACACCATTAGTGGTTTCATCCTCTCTTCTCAGAAAGGTGGGATTTGCATGGATATACAACATTGTCAGCTCATAATTTACACTGGCTTCCTTCCCCTGCCACTATTACGTCCAACTTCAGATTATAAGCACATTTTTAAAAAATATATATGAGAATGTTTTGGAAGGTAGAAAAAAATCACTTTAGCTAAATCACTAAATCAAAAGTTAAGAGGATGTAATAAACTCACCTCTGCCCCATGCTTTCTTAGTACCTGTGGCATGTGCATATATGGAGAAGAAAGGTTGCTTGCTGGTTCTGAAACTTCTTTACTGAGCATGCCTCACCTTTATTGACCTGGTATTTTCAAAGTCCCTGTGGTCAGCACAGGAGTTACCTGGGGAGTTTTTAAGTTGCAGATTCACAGTTCCTGTTTCTTAAAGGGTCTGATTCAGTAGAACTGGGGCTGGGCCCAGGAATCTGCATTTTTAATGTGTTTCTTTGGTGATTATGATCTTCATGGCCTATGAAACATGAATGTGTACAATGCTTTCCTGTGACCATCATCACAATAGTTGTCTTTTTTTTTTTTTTTGCATTCTTTATCCTATAATTCTATCTTCAAGATGGAATTATTTTCCCCAGGTGATGCCTATAAAAGCAAAACATGCTTATTTTTTTTTAAGTTATGTGATGTAAAAAAAATAATTTTCTGACATCGAGACAGAATTATCATAAAATTTTAATGGATATCTAGCAAGAAATTTTTCCCGTGTGTGTGTGTGTGTAATTTCTGTCTTTTAAAAATACTATTTCAAGGGGCATCTGGGTGGCTCACTCAGTTGAGTGTTCAACTCTTGGATTTCAGCTCAGGTCATGAACCCAGGGTGGTGGGATTGAGCCCAGCATATTTGGCTCCGCGCTGAGCCTGGAGCCTGCTTGAGATTCTTTCTCCCTCCCTCCCTCCCTCTCTCCCTCCTTCCCTGTCCCCTACTCACTTGCTCTCTCTCTCTCTCTCTAAAATATAATTAATTAACTAATTAACAAACAAATAAAACTATTTTAAGTTTGCAGACCCAAATTCACAAAAGACAAAGGGAGGGAGTTGGCTTCCACAAAATCTTTTTCTTCCAGTGATGACAACCGGTACCTTGTCTTCCTTAGGTTCTGGGCCTCTCAGGGTCCTTTGTCTACAATGGCCTGTTGCAGTAGTGACTTCACAGTTCCATATTGCTCTACCTAGAACTGTTTTCTTTAAGGACTGTGGTAGCTATTGATTGCTAACCCAGAAGACATGAGGGAAACTGCTGTTCCATCTCCAAGTTTCTTTTCCCTTTTGTTGCACATATCATGTTCCCACCATAGAACTGGTCCTTGACCCTTTCTCCATCCCCTCCACTTGGAAATCCATATCTGCTCTTCATTTTGCTGCTTTTGATGTGAACTGTCCTTGAGCATTTGGTCTTTGAGAGGTCTTGCCTAGCTAGAGCCAGGCTCAAAAACCACATTTCCCAACATTCTGTATTTATTCAGTGCTTCATAATCATTGTGAGGTCTTAGACACCTTTGAGAATCTCAAGAAAGTGATGATCCCTCACTCCTGAAAACGTGTACATATTTACATCCACATTTTTGCATGTAATTTCAAGAGATCCAAGGAATCTAAGTTGAGGATCCCTGTATAATACATCCTCAGCAGACTGAGTCCCCTCAAATCTACCAAGGATTCCTACAGATATCTTTCATTAAAACAAGTATTGAGCATCAATTATCTAGTAGATACTGCATTGGTCACTCGAGATACAAAGAGAAATAAGACAGGAGCCTTGTCTTAAGGCTCATAGTGTAATGGTAGAGGTATATAGACAAACAATGACTACAGAAAGTAAGAAGTACCATAATGAAACACAGCAAGGGCTATAATATTCTCAAAGCATATTTCTCACTTCTCTCCTTAAACCCTTGATGTCTCCTCTTCCTGTTGCCCATGAAGATCTTTGTCACGAATCTCAAGCTTTCCTCTGTAGTATCGTTTGAATACACCTCTTTCTTTTGCCCTGCCCAGCACTTCATGCTTCTATCACACTAAAGTCTCTGTTGGTCCTCAAATGTGTTGTTAGGGGTCTTAGGAGCTGTCCCCTATGCCTGGTATACTTTTGCCTTTGTTCAGGCTGACTTTGATTTATCCTTTCCCACTAGATTTAGGATACTTTCTCCAGAGGGCTTCCCCTGATAACCCCAAGTTCAAATTAGATGCTTCTCCTACATGTTACCATAATACTCTGTACTTTTCCTTATTTTAGTTTCTATCATACTATACTACAGTTACCTCCTTACAAGTCCATATTCCTTACCAGACAGTGCAAGTCTCAAGGGCAGGAACTAGCATGCTCTTAGTTCTAGTCATACTGGCTAATGCATAATAGTTAATAAATTTTTGAATGAATTACTTTACTAATTAATCAATTTAATAAAAAAAAACTCTCAACAGAATTACTTACAAGGCTCTCTCAGGTCAGAATGGAGAGCCTTCCTACCTCTTTATTCTCTGAGAAGTGCTGTCTATAATTAGAACTTTAACCATGTCTGACCAAGCCACTCTTTGTCCATGAGGAATCTGACTCTTGGTTACTTGGTACACACAGAAGCAGAAACAGAGCTGGGCCAGTTAATTAAGAGATGGCCACCTGTCATTTACTTAGCACTCTGTAAAATACTTTGGGGAGTAAAAATGTATGAGTTTCTTCCTTCAAGAACCTCATGTTGGGAACAGCAGAGCTCCTTTTGTGGAATCTGGATAGTATATAATTTGCTCCAAATTATGTAGTGCAGATTATAAGATGGTATTTATAGTCACTTCCAGCTCAGTCAGAATCTCAGGTTCTTAGTAGCACTTCACTGTATTAAACACTCGTATAACATGACTTCCAAACCAGACTAGGAGGATGAGGGTGGGATCATGTGTTGATGATCTTTGTGCATCTGGGGTTGAGCATAATCTGCTGATCTGAGTAGGTATCTAATGACTATTTGTTAAACTAGATACCATCAAAGGGGAAGGAGACACCAGTAAATATAATACCTGGATGAAGAGTTTCACATCTATAAATTAGTTGACTGAGATGAAAGACTTGTATATTTAACCAGCATTGGGGAATCACTTCACACTGCATTAAGGGTCTGTGACAGACCCATAAGAATTAAGGTGACATCAATGAAAGCCTACAAATCTTTGACATCAGTCAGAGTCGGTTCAAATCCCAGTCTTCTGCAGACTTGCTAAGCAACCCTCCATTCATTCCATGGATATTGTTGAACCATGTTCTAGACAAGGCAATGTGCTAAGTTGAAAAGATAACATTAAATAGTTCCTATAATCTTGGAGTCTCCACTTATTTTGCTCAGTTTCTTCACGGGTAGTGTAGGGCCAACAATATTTTCTAGGAGAGCTACTGGAAGGGTTACATGTGATGTGTATGAAAATGCTCAGTACATTCTTGGCATGTGCTAGATACTCAAACACCACTAGAAAGCACAGCTCTTATAATCTAATAGGACAGTATAACACAATATAGTTAGGATAAGATCATGAAAATTCAGAATGCAGCTAGAGCTCACTCCCTCCCATTGAGCACTTGAAATGTGGCTAGTCCAAACTGAGATGTTTTGTATGAAAAAAAGACAGAAGAAAGACCCACTAATAATTTTTTTGCTCATTACAGTTTAAAATCATAATATTTTCATTAAATTTGGTTAAATAAAATAGATTATTCTACCTGTTTTTTTTTAATGTTGCTACTAGAAAATTTAAAATTATGTATGTGGCTCACATGACTTCTATTGGGTGGCCAGTACTGGGCTTAAGAATAAAAATTACTGATTTTAAAAAAGAGCCAATTAGAGATGCCAAAAGTGACCCAGAGATGTGTCCTATGGGGTTGGGGCGGAGCAGGGATGAGAACACAAAGCTAAAATCCTGATTTCATAGCCTCATGATGATGTCAGTAGTAGTTCCCAGATCACACCAGAGCCAGGACATTCTAATTCATGTTAGTTCATATAGCACTTGTGAAATGTAGCTACCTGTACACCTAGGAAAGGGGGTGATGCTGGGGTGGGGGAAAGCCAGCAGAGATGTCGTCACTCCTCACAGTGATTGCTAGGACTGACTCCGTCCTTTGGAAGCAGTGTAAAAGCAGCTGACCTCTGAACAGATGAGGTATGGGTGTCAGGATTATTCTTCCTGCATGATCTTGGGCAGGTTACTTCATCTCTCTGAGCCTCAGTGTCCTCATTTATAAAATGGTGATGATAATAGTGACTGTATAAGTCTGCTCCGGCTGCCATAACAAAATACCGTAGTCTGGGTGGCTTAAACAACAGGAATTTATTTCTCACAGTCTAGAGGCTGAGAAGTCCAAGATCAATGTGCTGGCTGATTCACTTTCCCAGCAAGGACTCTCTTCTTGGCTTGCAGGTGACTACTTCTCACTGTGTCCTCACACAGAAGAAAGCAAGCAAGCTGTTTGATGTCCCTCGTTTTTTAAGTCATTTTACTTTATTTTTACCTTTTTTTTTTTTTACTGAAGCATGGTTGATATACAATGTTACATTAGTTTCAGGTATATAACACAGTAATTTGACAACTCTCAATATAATCCTATGCTCACTGCAAATTTAGCTACCATCTGTCACCATTCAACACCACTATAGTACCATTGACTATATTCCCTATGCTGTATCTTTCATGTGACATATTCATTCCATAACTGGAAGCCTGTACCTGCTACTCCCCTCACCCTTTCTGCCCATTCTTCCATCTCCCTACTCTTTGCTGGCAACTACCAGTTTGTTCTCTATATTTACAAGTCTATTTCTGCTTTTTTGGTTTTTGTTCATCGGTTTTTTTATAAGTGAAATGATACAATATTTGTATTTCTCATGTAAGTGAAATGATACAGTATTTGTCTTTCTCTGTGTGACTTACTTCACTTAGTAAAATACCTTCTGAGTCTGTTCTTGTTGCAAATGGCAAGATTTCATTCCTTTTTTATGACTGAATAATATTTCAGTGTGTGTGTGCGTGTGTGTGTACACGCACCACATCTTCTTTATCCATCTATCAACAGATGCTTAGGTTGCTTCATACTATTGCTGCTATAAACATAGGTGTGTATATATATCTTTTCAAAGTAGTGTTTTTTGGTTTGTTTGGGTAAATACTCTGTAGTAGAATCACTGGCTCATACAATATTTCTATTTTTAATTTTTTGAGGAACATCCAAACTGTTTCTCATAGTGGCTGAACCAATTTACATTCCCACCAAAAGTGCAGGAGGCTTCCTTTCTCTCCACATTCTCACCAAGACTTGTTATTTCTTCTGTTTTTGATACCAGCCATTCTGACAGGTATAACGTGATATCTCATGCTTTTGATTTCTTTCTCTGTGCCAATAGTTTATTTTTGGTTTTCTTTCCCTTGCTACAGGAAACATATCTAGAAAAAAGTTGCTAAGGCCAGTGTCAAAGAGAATAGTGCCTATGTTTTCTTCTGAGAGCTTTATGGTTTCAGGTCTCACGTTTAGGTCTTTAATTTATTTTGCATTTAGTTTTGTATATTGTGTTAAAAAAGTGATCCAGTTTCAGTCTTCTGCATGTGGTTGTCCAGTTCTCCCAATACCATTTATTGAAGAGACTATCTTTTCTTCTTTGTATATTCTTGCCTGTAGATTAATTGACCATATTAAGTATGGGTTTATTTCTGGGTTCTCTATTATGTGCCAGTATCTGGTGTCTCTTCTTACAAGTCTACTGATCCCATCATTAGGGCCCTACCCTCATGACCATATCTAAACTTCATCACCTCTCAAAGTCCCCACCTCCAAATGCCATCACATTGCGGGGTAGGGCTTCTACATATGAATTCATGTCATAACAGTAAATGAATCCTTGGATTGTTGGGATGACTAAAGGATCTAATTGAATGTGAAGAACATGGTGTGGTGTAAATGCTCAATTGCTAGCATTGTTACCATCACATGTTTTGCATAGTGATAGACCTTCAGCTCTGTAACAGTCAATGCCTGGCACATATTTGGTGTTCAATAAGTGTTTGTTGAACTAATAAAATAATTCATCAACATCAAATCAAGTAATGACTTTTACAATTGCTGAGATTCCAGTGTCACTAAATATGATCCTACTTCTGTCGCCCTCAAGGCCGTGTCTCCAAATGTGGGTCTAAGGATGGCCAGGGCTGCTGAGAATGGGCCATTCAGATGACTAAATTGTCTCGTGCTTTGATGTAGTACCCTCCAAGTTGACTCCACCCTGAGGCCATGCCTTAGCCACCCAGCAATGCTCATGGCTCTATGTGTCCCTAATCCTTTCCATCTCTCCACTATATCCAACCACAAGACTCTTTTTCCCTATCCAATTTAATAGTATAAAACCTGCTCTGATTTAGAATCTCTTTTGCAGCTAATCGAACCTTGCAGCTTTCTATTAGCTGTTCGTATTTGCTCTAAGCCCAAGCTGAGGCATCTGGGATTATTATGTAATAACTTGGGCTCATTTCTGGTCAGTATATACCATCCCTTTTCATTCTGAAAATCCCCTTGGGGTGCTCATTCTGTTTGCAAGGGTGAGAGAAGTAGTTGGAAGGGCTGCGGCTGGGGGGTTTGGGATGGGAGGAGTGTTTGCTTTGAGTTATTATCCCACACTTACCAGTATTAAACTGGATTTGACAACCCATAGCCTAGGATTTAAATGATCTAAATCCTTCTTCATTTGGCAGCCTGGTTTCCCTTACTATTTATTGTGCTACCCAATTTATTATCATCGGCATACTCAGAGGCTTTGGTCTGTGGTGCCTTCACAGTCAAGTGATTTATACAAATAATAAAAAAAGATGAGGGTTCCCAGCAATGAGATCCAAAGCTGTTCCCCCTCTCCCTTGCCTCTCATCTGGTACAGTCCACCTCCCACATGTTAACCCTTGGTCCTCTTACTTCCTCTCCTTGGAAATACATCCTCAACTCCCTTCTGGACCCGTGAAGGAAATGTCCCTAGCAGGGAGAGGGGAGGATGGTGAGAGCTGTGATGTGAGTCCGGTAATCAGAATCAGGTCTTTATTTGGGAAGTACCAGGCAAACCCTTTCCATACATTGTAGGATTTCAGTTGTCACACCAGCCCTTTGAGTGAGGCATTGATTTTATCGCACGTGGCAGCAGGAAGTAGACATATTGCATCTCAGTCTCACTAGAACAGGCAGAGTGAGAGAAAGGATTGGAGGCTGGAGGGGGGTGGGGGTAGGATATGGCCACAAGATCAGAGAGGAAATACTGATACCATCAGGATATCAGGGAAAAATATGAACTTTGAAATCAGACAAACCTGGGGGTGAGTTCCAGCTCTTTCGCTTACTGGTCGTAGGCCTCTGAGCATGTAACCATTCTTGCCTCCCTTTCTTTTTTTTTTTTTTTTTTTTAATTTTTTTTTCAACATTTATTTATTTTTTTTTTGGGACAGAGAGAGACAGAGCATGAACGGGGGAGGGGCAGAGAGAGAGGGAGACACAGAATCGGAAACAGGCTCCAGGCTCTGAGCCATCAGCCCAGAGCCCGACGCGGGGCTCGAACTCACGGACCGCGAGATCGTGACCTGGCTGAAGTCGGACGCTTAACCGACTGCGCCACCCAGGCGCCCCTTGCTTCCCTTTCTTCATCTGTAAATGGGAATCGTGAATTACTGACGTAGGTAATTTGGAGGCATGAATGAAATATCACACTCAGAGCACTTAATACATTTCTCCATCTGTTAAAAGGGGATAATAATAGTACCTCACTCATTTACCTTCACAACAACCCTGTGAGGTAATATGTATAAAGCACTGAAAACAGTGTTTGGAAATGCTTACGTACGTTAGCCATTGTTACTACTGCTCCTACTACTATTATTACTAGTGATGTTGTTGTCATGATTCAAACTAAATTCAACACAGAAGATCTGTACTGTCCAACCAGTATGTTGCAAAGTCTTTGAGGTAGGGCCCTGGCAAGCAGAATTCAGCCCCGATATCAATGGTACGTGCGTGTGTGCGTGCGCATGCGTGCACTTTGCTTTCGCCGCCGCAGATCTTCTCATGTGCTTTTCAAACTGGATGCCAGCCCCAGGCTTGCTGAGGAAGGTTTGGTCTAAAGCTCTAGCCCAGACTTAGAAAGAACAGCCTTCATTTGAGAACTCAGTACATCCTACCATCTTACCTCTCTGGTCTTAAGCCTTAGTATATATGCTTCTATTAGACCATATGTTTCTTGCTGAAAACCAAATGTTGATAGATGGGCTCTAGAGAAGTTAGTCCTTTATTTAAAACATGGGGCAAGGGTAGCTCTCTTGGGAGCATCTGTCTCATTGAAACTAGACAGATGTCCACCCGTCCAATTTCACATCTTGCAAAAATATTTCTGTTGACATTGACCTCAAGCAAACATCAGCAATGTAATGCCATTATAATTTTTTTGTACCAACCAGCCGTAGGCTTTGAAAAGGCAATACATTTTATCTTTTGTTGCCATATAACTTACACTGAATGTGCCACTTGCTACCTGTCTGTAGTTTATAGATTATGAAACAGCAGCCCCACTGATACACCTTTATAAAGGAAGCTATACCAAGGGCTCACAGTGGCCTGGAAGTCCAAACGAGGCTGAAATTTTCTCCCATATCCTATACCTAGAGCCAAGACTAATGTGGAATACTCCAAAATAGCTTTTACAGTATGTATAGATCAGTAATTTATAGGTACTGGATGGTATTTTCAACACAACTCTCCTTTGCTGAAGCAGTGGTAGCAGAAAACGGACTTTAGAAACCATCTTCATAGGTCACTGTGTGGTCTCAAGCAAGTTATTTACCTTTCTAAGCCTCCATCACGTTCCCCAGCTATAAATGTGTGTCGACGTAGAACCAGTCTCCTAGTACTGATTGAGGATTAAAGGAAAGAATGCATTTAGACTTTGTCACCCCGTCCCTGACACGAAGTACTCACAGAAGTGTTAGTTGTCAGCACTTCCTCTTTTACTGGTTTGCATATTTCTGAATTTCTTATATTTAGTAAATTTTATAGACGTTTTCTTTCTGGGTGATTATAGTGTGATAGTGATGGTGTTATGAATGCTGTTATTGTTCAGGGTAATAATCATAAATTGTACTATTCTTGTTTTAGGAAACCTTTTATATTTTCCTTTCTATCTCTGCACGGTTGCTCTTTATTCCTCATTTCAAGGCCAGAGTAGCTGTGGCACTTCCACATCGTGCCTCCTTTCTATTTCTGTCCCTCCTCCCTCTCTGTCACCTGTCACTTGGTTTTCACTTACTGTGCAGAGGAGCAGGAGTT
The DNA here is from genome assembly GCF_022079265.1 of Lynx rufus. Lineage (NCBI taxonomy): Eukaryota > Metazoa > Chordata > Mammalia > Carnivora > Felidae > Lynx > Lynx rufus. The sequence goes on along the minus strand of NW_025814823.1, from coordinate 122,150,394 downwards.
TCTGTGAGTTTGGAGCTGGAAGCCAGAGGCACCGCTCAGAATATTGTCACTTAGCAGTTCTGTGGCATTTGTGTTAAGGAGGACTTTGCAAACCTTTTCATGAGTATATGTTTGTTAGAAATTCTTTTTTGCTGGGGTGTCCCGGTGGCTCAGTCACGTGAGTCATGATCTCACAGCGTGTGAGTTTGAGACCCGCGTCGGGCTCTGTGCTGACAGCTCAGAGCCTAGAGCCTGCTTCAGATTGTGTCTCCCTCTCTCAGTGCCCCTCTCCCCCTTGTGCTCTGTCTCTCTGTCTCTCTCTCCCCCTCTCTCTCTCTCCCTCTCTCTCTCAAAAATAAACATTTAAAAAAAGAAATTCTTTTATCTCTTGAGGTCAAGAAGACGTTATTGAAAATCTGAGTCTCCTACTGAGCCCTGCACTGAGTGGCTTACCTCTGACCTTTCACCATAACTGAGAAGCAGAATAAATGAATGATGATTTCAGCTGCCTCCTTCCCTCCCCGGGTAACGAATGAGTCAGCATCAAGGGACTTTGCCAGGAGGCCTGAGTCATAAATATCCCTACAATCCATCAAAAATCTCCACAAAAGATTGTTTTTAAACAGTAAATGAGGAAAGAATCCTTGGACCTTATCTTAATCATCGCATCAGTGGGAGATATTTATGGTTCTAACTTTGGGGTAGGGAAGGAAAGCTATAGCCAACAATATAGATAAAAGAAATTAGTTTGAACCCAATGTGAGATGATAAACTTCTCATGGAGGAAAGAAAGACAAAAAATCTCAATGAACATACCCACTCTGCCCCCACATTTTTGTCCCTCATGTCCTATTTTTTCCCCTGTCTTTCTGACCTTTATTAAGGACTCATCAGATGCCAGCTCCTTTATTCACATTATCTCACTGAATCCTCGCAACTAAGCTATAAAACAGGAAAGATTTTCTTCACTGTTTACCGAGGAGGAAATTGGGAATGAGAGTGACTGACACTCCCAAGATCTTACAGTTAATATGTGGCAGAACTGTGCTTTGACCCCAGATCCTTCTGACTTCAAAGCCCAAGCTCTTAATTACTTGGTTATCCTCTCTGGGAGGCCAGGGAAAATGAAGAGGGAGAGGAGAATATATAGAAATGCAAGTTGACCTTCTCTCTGCTATATAAGATGCTAATTATTGAACAACAGATGTAGTATGGTATAAAATCTCTGGCAAAATAATTTTATTTTTCTGCCAAGGACTATAAAAAGAGAGCCCCTAAACAGATACCGTAAGACCCTGAAAAGTCACAGCAGCAGCCTGTATTCCTGGGGATGCACAGAACATCAAGCACCCAGCCGCACTGCCGATTTTGCAGACATTTACGATGCCAGTAATTGCAATAATTATATATACCTGAAGCTGCCCTGTTTTCACTTCATCCATTCTAGCTAACTTGGAGCGCAGTCTGCCATCAGGGATGCCTTTGTGATATGTATGATATTTTATTTATGAGAAGATTAGCAAAATATGATTGTTGGAGTCGCTAATAAAGAGGCAATTGGAAAAGGAGCCAGCTGGCATGCCACATGTAGCTCCGGCAGGAAGACACATCTAATCTGTGTTTTTCTCTCCAAACTCACACCTTGTAGGCGCCCTAGAGCTTTCCCCCTCCTGCTTTCCACTAAGCGCCTCAAAGACCTCATCAGTTTCTTCTGAAAATGCAGAGCATATCTCTGTCTACATTTCCTGATCAGATTCCCCGCAACTCTTCAGGCTGTTTTTTCTAATGATAAAAGTTAACCTTACACACGTGTGGGAGCATGACTTTGTCCGGTTGGGAAGGGCAGGAGGGAAGTGTGAACTGACAGGCTCTGGAGTCCAACAGACCCACAGAGACTGGTTAACTCTGAGGTAAGGAGTGCGCAAAGAACATGATCTCTGAGCCCCATTCTCTCCCTTTGTGAAAACAAACACACTTCCGTTTTCACTGCCCGATAAGTAATAATCCTTGTAACTAAATATGGAAGAAGGGTCTCATTTCAAAGTATTCCATGCATGGGAGTCATGCAGGGCAGGACAGATAATGTTGGAGGTTAAACTTTGTTTTTCCTTCCTAATTCTGAGCTCTAAAAGATAACAGTCACTAAATCAATGTCTCTCTCTTCCATCTTTGCTTTCCTTTTGTTGAAAGTCATTGCATTTCTTAAGTGAGTTATTTTGTCACAGTTAAAATTATATATGCCCATTATAGAAAACTGAGAAAATTATCTCAGTGAAGCAAAAAGCAAAATTTAAAGCCTCACAATCTTGCCCTTTGAGCCTTAATACACTTCCTTCCTGTTCTTTTTTAATTTAATGCATACGTTTCACATAGTGGAGGGGATCCACATTCTTTGAAATGAAGGGAAGTGTCTCGGAGTTAATACCCTGAGACCTTGTTCTTGCCACTGTGTTCTATGGAGTGAAATGCAGTATACTATTAGTAAATTTTGAATTTAGATATTCTAGAAAATGAGTTCCAGAAGGACCCCTTTGTAGAGCCGCCTCACAAATGGAGTAAGCTTTGGGTAATTTACACAGCAAAGGAAACTGTGGGAAACGTCTCCTAGCTTTCTTAAGTGAGATCCCATGAGCCTTAGATTCAGAGGCTTGTAGTTGTTAAGATACTGACTCAAGGATCCAACTGTCTGGGTTTGAATCTTGGCTCTACTACTGAGTGGCTTTAGGATGTTAGGCAAGTTATGTAGCCTTCCTAAGCCTCAGTTTTTTCTTTGCTAATTGAAATAATAGTACCAACTTATAGATGTGTTATGAGAATGTGTTCTGAGTGAGTTCATGCATATATGGTGCTTAAAAAACACCTAGCATACTTAGGAGTAAATATTAATTGTTGGCATCGTTATCAATAACCGAAGGTGTCTGTTGGTACTCAACTCCATCCGCTTGCACATGATCTCCCGAAATGTCTCTCTCCTGCACTCTAAATTTTCTGGGGGCAAAAATTCTTGTGCTCACTCCTGTCACCAGGTGCAGGTAGGACGGTACCTGGTTTGATATAGGTGTTTATTACCTGCCTCAAATTGGCTAACCACCCAGTTTTCCTCCAGCTATTTGGTGTCTAGTGATGATTTGACTCCAGGCCACATAGGGTAGGTGTATAATGGCAGAGAAGGAAGCCTTGTTGGATGGTACCGCTCTTTGCACACAGCAGCCCCCCCCCCAACACCAATTCTTCCCTTTAACTCCTGAATGCCCCAAGAGAGGGAAGGAGACCCCATGAAAACCAGGAGCTATTGCTCAGATTTATTTTTTATTTACACACAATTCCTTCTTTCTCTGACATAGCAGCCCTTTGATATTTTACAAAGGAGACCTCACTGCCAAAGTTACCCATTCACAGTGTCATTTTCCTCATTTTCCTTTCCTTCATGTGCTGTGCTGGTCATAAGGGAGTGAATGGAGAAGGCACAGGCCCTGACCTTTTAGGGTCTTGTGGGGAAGCTGTATGAGTGGATGGTAAGTATTAGTGGGATAGGTTCTATGTCAGGAAATTCAGAGTGCCATGGGAAGTGTTGGGAAAGTCATCTAGCAATTTTGAAAAGTAAGGAAGGCCAGTTATTTAGCTTTGGCAGAAAGCAAGACTCTCCTTAATAAGTATAGAGTAGGGAAGGTATTATGAGTTTGAAGATGTCCTTGTTCCTACACACTCTTGTATTTTCTGTGCTGAGAAGAGGGTAGTACATTAAAAATCAAGTTATTCCTTTTAACCCAGTGTTTCGTGGTCAACTTGTACCACCTTCAACATATGGAGGAATTAAGACAATTTCCTCTCAAGACAGGCTTTCTAACATTGAGATGCACACATGCATATCCAAGCTTCCAGACACCTGCATCCATTTCCCTGTGGCTGGTTATTTTTTCCTCTGAAATGTTTTTTTTTTTTTTCCTTTCTGATAGTGTAGTGACAGAAAGATATAGTTTCTTCATGCTGTGTTTTTACTTTCTATTTTCCTGATAAAACTGTATCACTGCAGAGGAACTCAAATCTAATCTTCAATATATTTAGCATGAAAGCAATAAAAAGCATTAATTCACTCCAGAAAGAGCAAAATACAGTCGGGTACTCAAAGGAAGAATCACCATGGAAACTGTTTTCTTGAGATTCTGTACTCTCCAGGCTCCAGGCACGACTAAGTGAAGAAAGGAAGGCAAAGGGAAGAGAAGAAATATCCTGCCCTTTCTGTTGTCACTAAAATGCTGCAGAGGAATTGCCATGAATTATTGATTACATGAGTAGAAGTATATATGAATTAAAATTGTTAAACTGGTGTCTTTTCAGTGAGTGTGTAAGGGTGCACAGAGAACGTGTTCCTCAGTGTTCCCCCTTCCTTGCTGTCAAATACTATTGAGCAATCAAAGAGCTATCCTAAGGTCAAAAGTTGGCAGAGAAGCATGAGGAATTAGGATGATTAAAGAATTCTGGGAGCTGGAAGTAAAGGACCATGATTTTGCATACAACTCCCACACATACTTGCCTTTGTGTACCGTGTCAAGATGGTTATGGTTTCAGAATTTTTTCAAAGATATTAAATATGTAAAGATCAGAGGCCAGCTCTTGCCTTTGGGACCGTGGTAATGGGATGTGATGGAATTTCCCAAAGGAATTTGTTTTGGATTAAATTCATTCTGTGTTTATATACAGGTGTACACATCTCACAATGCACCCACTTTTTTTTTGCCTTCTCCATTTTTACCAATTCACAGGTTTTCCTCCCTGAAACTATACTCCTCCATTGAATATCTCTGATAATAATATCTGCTGTGTGTTAAATGTTCCTGTGAATTAGCCACTGGGCTGAATCCTTTGCCTGATACTATTAAGAGCATGGAGTTTTATTTGGATAAGATTGTTCTTTTTAGCAAAATGACTAATTCAGTGTTCACTAATAAAATAATCATGTTCTTATGTAATTCTCACAACAACCCTAATGAGAAGGTCCCCATGATACAGATGAGGAAGCAGAGTTTGATGATGGCAGCTGAGTACGGTCGATCACAGAGCCACTGAGTTGTGAAACCTGGATTTGAAACCATGTATGAATCCTATGTCCATGGTTTTAACAGCCACACTAAGATTTCATCCTAGATGATACAGACAACTTGTCTTTTTAATCTCTATGCAAGTTCATAACTGCCATGGGTCTGAGCACATAGATAGGCCCTCATGATATTCATAACAAGTACATATTTAGAATCCACCATTGTACCAGGTACTATACTAAATATAAAAATTGGAAATGAGATAAAGTCTCTGCCTTCAAAGAGCCTACAGTCTTTAGGAAGTGTTTCCATGTATGAATAACCAGACACAGTAGTCAGGGGTTCAGAGAAAAGAGAGGCTAATGAGGTTCATGAAGGAAGATTCATCCTGGTCCTTCCAGAATGGGGAAAGCTGTCAAAAGGTCAAAGAAGAAGGAAAAGAAATGATCAATTAGGATAAGACAGCATGATTTTAAGCATAGAGATGGGAGTGAAATGACAAGAGTTTGGAGACTTGTGAGCAGATCAGAGCATGTGTTTTAGTGAAGTAAATTTGAACAAGGAACTTAACAAGTGGGCCATGAGTGAAGAACCTCAAACTCTGGAGCGAGAAGGTCCAGATATTATCCTGTCAACACAGTGAGCCTTCAAGGGATATGTTTATTTGTATTCAAGTATTAATTACTTAAAGTAGAGCATTGTTTACTCATGTTTAGCTCATTGATTTTTACATACCTATACATTCTTGTCACCATTACCAAGATCAAGGTATAGGACACTTCTAGGACTCTATGCCCCCTCTGACTGAACTGCTTCCCACCCCCGAGATACCACTATCTGACTTCCATGTGAGTATTCAAGGGAAGTAATAAAAAAGAAAACGACATGAATGAGGTTTACAGAAAAGTTTAATGACTTCTGGGATGTAGCATTGAGTGTGGAGGTGAGAGATTTCAAACAGGGAGACCAGCCAAGAGGGTGTTACAAAGTTGACAATTCGTCCCTCCATCCATCACTTTCAATATGTATTGGATCCCTATTGTGTACCATACCCTTGCATTGGGGCTACAATAGTAGTCATTGCATGCTCTCTCACTGAGGAGACCCACAAACAAAGAAGCAGTTACTTTCCACTGTAATGTGTGCTGAACTAGAAGGAAGCACAGGTCGCACTTAAAATGGCACCGAACCCAGAATAATAAAGTCAAAGAAGGCTTCTTGGAGGAAGAGGCTCCCAACCTGAGGCTTGAGGACAAATAGCAATTAGCCAGGCCAAGGAGGAGACTGGGATGGAAGGGGTTCCAGGTAGAGAAGGAGCATATAGGAAGGAATAAAGAAGGTAGGTAACTGTGTCAAGGAAGAGGCTTGGGCAAGAAAAGAATGGTCACAGACAATGGGGTTTTCAAATCAGAGAAGTAACCAGACTTAGTAAATGATATCGTATCATGAAAAACCAGGGTTTATCAGCAGCAGCATGGAATCCTGACAACCTGATTGAGCAACAGTCTGCATCTATTGTTCAGAAAATTTCAGATGCTTAGTGTGGCAGGCCTGTGCACTGTTGTTTTTATCATAAGCAGCCCACCTAGTTGTCCATCATTTCTCTTCAAAGTTGAGCCAGAAAAACCAGTCAGGCAATCAGACTTCCATCTCTCACCTACCTCTTTAAGATGGAGCAAGTTTCTTACATTTTGTACATTCTTTATCTCCTTTCTTCTGGAGTCTCAGCTCTGCTGATTTGCCAGGCCACCCTTCTCCTCCGACTTGTCCAGCAGGTTTCCTGTGTACTTTTGAGCAAGCTACACAGGTCACACCACCTCTTTACCATATGTCTGTTAGCAGGTGACTCAGTAGGCAAAATGTGGCCTTCGCAGGCCTACAGACCTGAGTTAAAGCCTAGTCTATGACCAACTCTCCTTGTGACCTTGAAAAGTTAATGTTTCTGGGCTTCAGCTTCCCTGCTGGGAAATAGTGATACCCACTGTATTAGGTGTGAGTGATTAAAATATAAATGCACCAGATCCCCTAGGATAATGTCTAACACATATTAAGTCTTCCATAAATGTTATCCAGACACACTAATGCAAATTGGTTAACAGCACAGGCATACTGCCTATATTGGAAGACTCTGCCAAGGGTTTCTGGGTTGTCTGGACAAGTCACATAGGCTCTCCTGGCCTTAGTACTCTTATCTGTAAAATGGGAGTGATAATAACATCTTCCTCATGGTTTTATTGCGAGGGTTAAATGAGTGAATGCATGTAAAGTGCTTCGTGTGTGTGTGTGTGTGTGTGTGTGTGTGCGCGCGCGCGCGTGTGTGTCTGTCTGTCTGTCTATATATCCCCTATTGGTGTTGATATTAATGTTAGTAATTATTATTTGTATAGTACTTGTTCATAACTATGAAAATGGGAGAAGAGTGTTTGCCTACTTTCTAGGGTAGTTGCCAAGAGCAGCTAACCAAGAGGTTCAGTGGCTCCGTGCCAGACACAGTGGGCCCCCGATAATGTTTGTTGAATGAATGAGAGCAAAGTGCTTCTCCGTAAATGCTTTCTATAAATGTTTCATCTTAATGATCAGCAGGAGCCTCCACATGGAAGGAAGTGCCAAAAGAGTTCACTGGGTGTCAGCCTGGGCTCAGGCCTGGTAGATTCTGATTATGTCAAACAAAATAGATTCAGATCGGTCTATTTGGTGCCACTGAAACTGTGCCAATGAGCAGCAAAATGTGATTTCATATTGGGGGAGTGCCAGAATCCAGATTTACAGATCAAAGCAAACCCTACCTATTTCTCATACCCCCTCTCTCCCCTCAATGGGCGTTTCTTACCTCTGAAAGAGCTTCTGGATGTTTCACAAAATCAGGCCCCAGATGTTTGAAAGACTTTTGCAGACAAGGTAATCAATCCATTTGGTGGCCAGATGCTGTCTGAAAATTTTCCTGCTACAGCACTGTGAGTTTCTAAATTCATTAGAAACATAAATTAATTAAATCTAATCAACAGTGGGTGATGCAGAAGATTAAACACTGAAAAACAAATACATTTCCAACTGGCTCATATTAGATGCAGAGAAAAACACTCTACTTTTGAGGTGAAAGTCAAGTTAACCCTTTGTGTGATATTCTCAAAAAACCTTTGCCAAATCTGAGACCCCAGGTGAGCCTGTAGTTCTTCCCAAGTAAGTCTGCCCTAATGGGTCCATTGACCTTTCAAGAAATAAATTGTGTGTTTCTCTCAGTAAGAAGGGTTCTAGAGTGGTCTTACTTTGTTAAGCATTAATAGGAGAAAAATCTCCACCATTCTTTCATCATGAAGGGCCTCTGGAAGTAAGTTTTACAAGACATAAAACGGAGTGAAGCATCGTTCTTTATTCTACACTAGAATAAGTTACCTGAATTCAGAGTTACTGTCTTTCAGCGCCAAATCCCCAATACCTAGAAGAATGCCCAGTACATAATAGGTGCTTAGTAAATAGCTGTTGAATGAATTGAGGATGAATTTCTTTCTCACAGGATTTCTGAGTTACTGACTTTCCCAGATGAGTCCCCATGACACAAGATAAGTGTAAGCAGTTTCCCAAAAGTATTTTGACTTTTTTTCACTCAAGGATCAGAATCTTGAGGGACTGATAATCCATAGGACAAATTTTAGAAAACTTGGTTCTACAGCATTATTGTATAGCACCCCTAACTTTTGTCCCATATCTTTTACCCTCAGTCTAAATGGAACTGAAGAAGACTCGGGGTGAGTAAATTATGAATTTATGGGGCCGATTCTTGGATCGGAGGCTATTCTTCAAGGAGGTGCTCAGCTCAGTGGAGAAGCCAGCCTTTAGCCCTGGAATTGACACATTCTACACTCTTGTTTGCCAGTGGAGACAAATGGCCTCGAGCTATGTGGAGAAAGGGGTTGCTTCCTTTTATGCAGGCTTATAGAGGTAACAGTGTCCAGAGGATGCCTGCAAGCCCTTAAGACCAGCCCCTGCTAACTCAGATACCTACAGAGGCCAAGTAACATCAAAACTGAAAGCAGAGCAGTAGACAGAAGCCTTTGGAGGATAAATGGGAGCTGACATTTGGCCTCAAGGTTGGGGACCAGTAGGAAGTGGTGGGAGAAGAGGTAAATTTAAGACCTTGTTCCTTTCTAAAGGGCGCAGCCACAAGTCCCAGCTCAAGCCAGCAGTGGCCATGTGGGAATGCCAATCCAGTGGCACTCATCTATTGACTTCCAAAGAAACTGAAAATCTGGATTTTTTATATGCAATTTCATAATTTCTAAAGGTAAACATCATTCAAAAAATTGGAAATCTTTTTGTGGACTAACATTGCAGCGTTAAATAAAACCACCCTGCTGGTCAGACGTGACCAACCACTGCGGTTGGTGTTCTCTTCCTTATCTCATCTAATCCTCCTAATGCTCTTCCAAAATGGTACCAGTATCATTTTGTTTTACAAATAATGAAACTAAGATTCAGAGAATCCAGGTAATTTGTCCTAAGGCACTTCTGTTATACATGGCAAAGCTGTGAATGGAGAAGTGATACTGTTTATCATTCATTATATTACTTTTGGGTAAGGTATTATTCTAATTCTTATTTAGTGTTTATGTGTGTCAAACACCATTCTAAGTGCCCTGCATAAATTTACTCATTTCATCCTCCGTATAATACCACTCCCATGTTACAGATTAGGTAAGCAGTGTGGAGAAAGACATTAAGAATTATACCCAACATTAGCTATCTCTGCTGACTAGTGGAGCTGGAATTGAAACAGGGGCTGGAAGACTGCTGTTGACTACCTCCTAGAATTACTTCTCGGAACAACGCCCCAGATTAGACACATAGAAGGTGCTCAGCAAATAGTTTTCCACTGACACCAAGCCTCATTTTTAGCTGTGTACACTTTTGGGAGCCTGAGCCTGAGGGTGTGGTTGGTGCCTCTGGGTAGCTGTTGTTTCCCCCGTTATTCCCTGTGACTCACTGGCACCTGTCACTCAAGCAGCCTTCACTCTGTCACTTTGCTAACTCCAGGCACACAGAGCAGAGACCGACAGGTCCTAGAAACTGGCTGAGCCACTAATGAACTGTCTAATCCAGAAAGCCCTTCTCAGCAATCGGGCAATCCAATTCAAACTGTGTGTTTGACTGAAATAGTTCACTGGGTCAGACTTCTTGGCATATAAAGATCTTCCCACCCAGTCTCTAGTGTTCTGTTCTTTTTCTTCCTGAAAATTGAACAGGGTGGAGATTGGCTTAGACAAGGGTAAGAATTGAAGAATCAGAAGGGTGTGTATACATTTTACAGTGCATGAGCTTTCATACATATGATTAGCTTTGGAGAATAAGGCAAATGTAGATCTTAGGAGAATGAGGGAGATTTCATCGATTTTTAAATGTTCATGATTGTACAGATCTGCTACACCCAGTTTGACTGAAAACCAAATGTGTGTATGGTGTGTGCATGTGTGTGCAAGAACAGTATTAGAGAATATATAATGAGTGATCAGGTAATAACTATTAACAAATATTCTAGAAAACCATACTTTTAAAGAACATGTATTGTGTGTCATATATGGGGGTGCAGACCAGGAATCGCAAGGTGAAAAAATCAGTTTTGATCCCTGATTTGGTTAGCTTTATAGTCTTATAGCAGAGACAGACATTATCAATAAACACTCAAACAAATATATAATGAGGAATTCTGATAAATGCTTTAAAGGGAAAGAATAGGGTAGTACAGAGCAGTGTAGGGCAACTAGAACATAAGCTGTCAGAAAAGGTCTGTCTTGGGATGTGCTGGTTAAGCTGAAATTTAAAAAATTAATAGGTGTTAGGGGCGCCTGGGTGGCTTAGTCTAGTTGAGCATCTGACTCTTGATTTAGCCTCAGGTCATGATCCCCGAGTTGTGGGATCGAGCTCCTCATCAGGCTCTGTACTGAGTGTGGAGCCTGCTTAAGATTCTCTCTCTCTCTCTCTCTCTCTCTCTCTCTCTCTCTCTCTTTCTCTCTCCCTCCCTCCCTCCCTCCCTCCCTCCCTCCCTCTCCCTCTGCTCCTCTCCCCCCACTCATGCTTTCTCTCTCTCTAAAACATCTTTTAATTAAAAAATTAAAAACAATTCATAGATGTTAGCCAAGGAGAAGGGAGAAGGGTGAATAGTTTAAGTAGATAGAGCTGCATGTTTGCACACCCCAGAGTGGGAAGAAGCATGGCATTTACGAGGTCATGAAAGCAAAGTGGTGGGACTAGAGCATAGTGAGATAGGGTGTCAGGGAGATGATTTAACGTGAGGTTTGAGTGGTACAAAAAGGCCAGTTCCCAGTATTTCCTTAGTGATAAATTACCAAAAGGTGATACTCTCCAAAGGTTTCCTTAAAATGGCTTCTGGTGCATTTTACTGTTGATTTAATTTCAGTTGAAGAAGCAAGCAGTGTATCTGAGATTGTGACCAGTGTTAAGTCTATATCTTGAGTGTTTTATCATTGTATTTCTTCTATGACCTGATAAAATATTGACATTTAATTTCTTCCCCTGGACTTTGCAGGAAATAATCAATGCATCACAATCAAGGCTAAGAACCTGCTATGATGTGTGTTGGATAGAAAGAAATTTTTCTACTGCAGTTAATAGTTACTAGCTGTTTCAAGCCCTAAGCTTTTCCATACTCTCCAAAGGCAGTAACTTAGGTTGTTAGATCAGTATTTGAAATGTCCCCAAAAGTAGAGTATTTAAAAGACATGGTAATAGGTTCCTATTTCCATTCCTCTCCTTTCTGTTGTGCTTGGAGGAACTGCTTCTGAAAAAGGACTTGGCACTTGATTTCTCAAGCACTGGTTTCATTTCAGAGATGTCCCAGGTCAGGAACCTATGGTACTCACCCATTTGAAAAATAATAATAAACTGGAGGCAGAAATGGAGCATGTGTGACTCTCATTTTAGAGGAGAACAATGATATGCATTACACAGGCCAACAATCATTTGTCCCCATAAGAATATGAAATCTCCAAGTGTGGACTATTTATATCACCTATGCTCTGAGATCTTAGATATTGATAAAGATGCTGTCTATTAAAGAAAGAAATATGAGTCTGTTTTCAGGGAACTCATCATCTAGTTAAAGATATATCTCTCCCCACACACACATGCACATGCGCACACACACACACACACACACAAACAGAGTATATCAAGCAACCTATTAACATTTGTACAATAATCCAACACGAGTCATTCCAAATACGAAAATACTAAAGCATCTTGAAGTTTTATGTGCAGTTTATTGGTAGAGCCAAAGATGAGTAAAATAGGAACTCTGCCCTTAATGAAATAGTTTCAGTAAGGAAAACAGAGCAAGTACATTTTCAGTTATATAGCTACATAAGTGGGAAGAGCTACATAAGTAGCATATGAACAGTCCAGAGAGTTGTGGCATTGTGAGGAAGAAAGGATTGCGTTCCAATTAGGGGAACTCATGAAAGACTTCATGGAGAAAGTGGCCCTTGAGTTGGCCTTAAAGGACTCCTGTGTTCATTGATTCACTCAGCCAGGGAATAAGTATTTTGTGCAAACCTCCTAAGTATGTGTCCCTAGGCTGGGTCCCTAGACTAAAATAGTGAGTAAGATCTTGGCCTCCAGGGGCATACATGTCAGTATGCACACGTAATGGAAAGAATGTCTTAGGAAAAATGAAATTGCTTCACAGTTGGTCAGCACAGACTGTATTTGCTGACAGTCTAAGAGTTAAACTTTGCTAACGTGCCAGGTGGGTGACAAGGAGTACAGAAAATGATGGAAAAGTTAAGGCTGAGCCCAGAAGATCCACTCTGCTATGTTAAAAAGTAACTATGAGGGAAAGATGAAGAAAGGATTAGGAAAAAATAAACAACAGACAAAAGGGAGTGGGGACAAGAATTAAAAGGTCGAAGGAAAAGAAGTGGAACACAAAAGGCAGGTCATGAACATAGGCTCTGGAACTAGAACTGGGTTCCAATCCCAGATCCCCTTGTTAGCCTTCCAAACATGGACAGTTCTCTGAGCCACCATCTCCCCATCTGAAAAATGGAGGAAGAGACTGATATCATGGAGTTTGAGTGACCATTAAACATAATATAAAACACAAGGTACAGATCCTGGCAAAGTAGGTGTTAAATAAAGGAGCCTGATAATGCAGATTGAGGAGGAGAGTTTAGGTCAAGAGTCTAGTACTATGCCTGGCATGCAGTAGGCCCAGTTCAATAGTTCCACAGAAAAATTGTGATACTGGTGTTTTCCTGAGGCTAAAATATCTTGAGGCCAGGCTCATAGCTAGTTAATTTCAGCCAGTCTTTTGCATGACAGTTGCGATCCTCTCCCTGCAGTCATGCTGTAATAAAGGAATGTTCAGCTAGAAGAGTTTTCCATTAAAGACCGACTTCCTGGCAGGGAGATCTACAAATCACTTGGAAAGTTCCTGGCACCATCACCTGGGTCTGGCTATTTGCAAAGTGTCTATAAATCTTCCACAGGGCAAGATGAGAATGTGGGTTTTTTCTTTCTCCTCTGACAGACTTGTTTCTTTCTATGCACTATTAAGAATCATGCTGAAAGTTACCCAAGAAAGGCCATGAGGAGGTCAGGTTACCCATGTGGGACTGATCTTGCAGTAGACTTAACATTTTAAAGTGTATACAGGTGAGCAGCCTTCCATCAGGTAGGCAGACAGGAGGTAATGGACCCAGAGATGCATAGTAGTAGATGGAATGAGTCCTTTCTACAGCTGGCTTCAGAAGAAAAAGGAAGGAGAGAGGGATGGAAAGAAGAAAAAGAGAGAAAGGGAAGGAAAGAATAAAAAAAGGGAAAAGACAGGAGGAAGAGCAGGAAGGGAAGAAGAAACAAAAAGAAAACCAAGAGGTTTGTTTTTCATTTATTTATGGTGATTGCATGGACATCTGACATGTTGATTTATGGGAGAAATGCTTGGCCATACTAAATGTTTTGAGACTCCTGTTAAACCTTATATGAAGATAGATTTTGTGTAGCGTTTTTCTTCCTAACCATCTTTTGGCTGTGGGTGGGAATTGAACCTGAACAGATTTTATTTCACCTGTCAGTGGTGGACCAGTTACTGGCTTGTTTATTCATGCATTCACTTATCTGTTCATTCTGTTCCACGTTTTTCCTTATTCATTGCTCATCTTTCCATCAGCATTGCTTGATCTTTCCATCAGCAAATACAAATGCTGTTGTTTCTCTGATACAAAAATGCTCTGTTCACCTGACTTCCCATACCATCTTCTGCCTCATGTCTTTGCTACACTTCTCAGCAAAACTCCTTGAAGAGAAGTGTCCACAGTGACTTTCTCCCATTTGCTCTGAAGCCCAATCCTTGGTTCCACCAAACCCACCCCCACTGGTCCACAGAAACCACAGTTTCCAAGGTGAAAAGTGACCTCCATTGTTCAAATCCAAAGGCCACCTGAAGGCTTTGACCTTGCCTATCAGCAGTGTTTGGCATGACTGATGGCTCTCTCTTCTGCTCTTCTCTGGCATTCGGGACCCTCAGCTTTCTTGATTTTCCTGCTATCTTACCAGCCTCTCCTTCTTCTGCTCCTTCTTCTTTTCCTGATTCCTCTTCTTCTCCCAACCTTTTAGATGTTGGAGTGTCCCAAAGTTCAGCCCATGGTCTTCCTCTCCTTTAATACACTCTTTCCCTAAGGTCTCATCTAATCCTATAGCTTTAAATAGCATCTGAAGTGGTAATAACTCCCAAGTTTACATCCTCAACTCACACTCCCTCCTGAACTCTAACCCCTTCTTTCCAATTATCTACTCAGTACCTTTACTTGTAAATCCCTCCTACTTCCCATGCCTGAAACTAAATGAGTTTCTGGCCTGCCCCAAAAATACCTGAATCGCCCACAAACTTCCCATCTCAGTGATGGCAGCTTCATCCTGCCAGGCGCAGAGGGTGCTGAGGGCAGAAACCTTGGAATCATCCTCGAATTCTCTCTTTGATACCCCGTAACCAGTCCATCTGCAAATCCTGTCATGGTGACTCCGTATGTATCCAGAATCTGACTACTGCTCTCCACCTTGACTGCCAAGGCCCTGGTCTGAGCCACCCTCCTCTCTCACCTGGATTATCTCGATAGTCTTCCTGATGATCCTGCTTTAGCCCTCCACAGTCTGTTCCCAGCTCTACAGCCAGATTGGTACTTGGAACACATCAGACTATCTCATTCCTCCGTCCAGTACCCTCCAGCAGCTTTCCGTTTCATTTTTTCCTCACTTTTTAAAAAAAATATTTATTTATTTTTGAGAGAGAGAGAGAGAGCATAAGTGGGGAAGGGGCAGAGAGAGAGAAAGACAGAGGATCCGAAGCCGTGCTGACAGGAGAGAGCTCAATGCAGGGCTCCAACTCACAAACCTTAGATTATGACCTGAGCCAAAGTTGGACCCTTAACCAACTGAGCCACCCAGACACCCCTCCTCACTTTTTAAAAAAACTGTGGTAAAATGAACCTAACACAAAATTTACCAGTTAACCATCTTTAGGTATACAGTTTAGTGGTATTAAATATTTACATAGTTGTGCCTATTTCACTTTTAGTAAAAGCCAAAGTGCCTGCTATGGTCTGCAAATACTGAACACCTCATTTTTTCCTGGTTTGCACTGCTCCAGCTACCCCGATCTGCTGACACAGGCCTGCTTCTCTCTTAGGGTCTTCTCACTGTATATTCCTTGTCTGGAGCACTCTTCCTTCAGATACCCATAGAGTGACCTCCCTCACCGCTTTCAAATCTGCTCAGTATGGCCTATCACAATCACCTTATTTAAAATCTAAGCCTCCCACCTACCTTCAGAATTCATTTTTTGGTGTTTTGTTTTGTTTTGGGTTTTTTTTTATTGGGGGGGGTTGTTTTGTTTTGAGAGAGAGAAAGAGACAAAGAGCACACAGGAACAGAGGGAGAGAGAGAGAATCTTAAGCAGGCTCCACACCTCCGTGTGGAGCCCAACGCGGGGCTTGATCCGTGATGGTGAGATCATGCCCTGAGTCAAAATCAAGAATCAGATGTTTAACCACCTAAGCCACCCAGGTGCTCCATGAACTCTTAATCTCCCTTAATCAGCTATGTTTGTTTCCCAGAGTACATTACATATGATGTGATTTATTATGCTCATTGACTATTATTTTTTCTCCACAAGTAGAAAAGAAGTTCCCTAAAGACAGATATTTAGTCTGTTTTATTAATTGATGTACACTTAATACATAATGTAGTGTTTGACACATAATATATGTGGTCCTTGAATATTTTTTGAGTGAATAAATGAACCATGAATAAGTCTATCAACATTTAGTATTTCCTGCTTTTTCTACATTTTATAGTTGATATCTAACTGCCAAGTGAACATGAAATCAAATATAATGGATTTTTTTAAATATCCAATTTTCAATGGTTATAAAAAAGCAGTAAGGATGTACCATAGTGCCTTTGCCTGATGAATATTTATTAAAATTTGGGTCATGCTGGTGAGGGAAATCAGCACGCACTTCTTTATGTTATCTTTTACTGTTTACCTACTGTATGTGATATATTATATTCAGTGTTTTAAAATAGGGACATTATCCAAAAGAGAGTAATATTGTTTTAAAGATTTTGTTTTTAAGTAATCTCTACACCCATCATGGGGCTCCAGCTTACAACCCTGAGATCAAGAGTGACATGCTTCACTGACTGAGCCAGCCAGGCGCCCGAGAGTAATATATTTTTATAATCTTAAAAACACCACAACTCCTAGCCAGAGAGAAAGGAAGGAATGGAGGGAGGGAGGAGAAGAGGAGAGAGAGAGGAAAACAGACAAAGAGAAATACTGATTCATAGAGTTGTAAATGGCACATTTGCTTCTAATATTTTCCATTTTCTTTGCTAAAACCATTGAAAAACCATCATTTTGTAATACCTTGTAAATTGTTAGCAGTATCTTTATTGTGTTTGACATAGAAATTTCATGTTTTAGGGGGGAAATACAAATCTTGTCCTAGTCCATTCTTCTTTCATTCTTTAGGACCATGTAGAATTTAGCACACAGATATATTGTATTTATTGTTCAATTTGTCCTTTAGAGAAATGATAGGAGATTTCTCGAATGCAGGCATAGGGATGACATGTGAGTTACCTTAAGTTTCTGTAGTGATTTCCTTTTGACTTCTAGGCCAAAACTAGGGTTCTGACCCTCTGACCCAAACATTTCCACTATAGGGTGTTTCAACACCCTCTTCTCCAACTTTGTTTTACTATGTTCACCCATTTACCACTGCTTCCCAGTCCTCTAGATTGAACACTTCTTGAAGGTAAAGACAGGTGTGTTGTGTTTGTAGTGTATACCTGGAACCCAGTCCAGTGATGTGCACTTAGTAAGTGGTCAGTAAATAGATTCCTGGCATTTCAGATCTATTTGCTCCAAATCCACTTTGGGTTGTGTGATTGCTACCTCCATGCCCTCTCCCGGTACCTTCTCTTCACCAACCCATTTGCTCTTCTCTCTTCCTGTGATTCATAGGACATTCCAATCCCTGCCAATATGACAGAGGCTTTTAGGATAAAATCTGTACTTTACTGATCAATCTATGTGGTTCTAAAGTCGTAAAATACTCATTCCAAAATAAGAGCGTGCCCTTGTCTCACACCCCTTAAAATATGTTTCTAACATTCATCCAGCATATATGTTTTGTTTGTTTACACTTTGTTCTGGGTTATTCTCTATGTGATGGTCCACTTTGGCGTTGCTTCTCTTGAGCTCTCCTTTGGTGATCAATTCAAGAAAATAATTAAGATGCATCTATTGCATATTAAGACACTAAGCTTGGCACTGAAGGTTCAGTGATGAACCTTATTAGGTTTTCAATTCAGAGACTAAGAAAGGCATTTAAAATGTTTCCATGACCATTGTAATTGCTAATGGTAAGTGGTGAGGACTGTTATGAAGGGGAAGAATGGGGGGCAGTGAAGCTGCATAGTAAATGGAGGCTGCTTGGGTTTGGGGAGAAGTCATACCAGGCTCCCCTAAATACATGATATTAAAACCAACACACAAACCTGGCAAGTTCAGCTCCCACAAGACAGGTGCCCTATCTTTCTGACATCAGAGCCTCTGGCACAGAAAAATTTTTGACCGAAGACATGCCAGACAAACTCCACATTATGTGTGTTTGGGTAACACAATGCCTACCCAAAAGCTGCTATATAGACCCCCAGATAGGATGAACTTTCCCATTTTGGACCCAGAGTCCCTCTGACTCTCGGGTCCATGCTAGATGACCTATGTTGTGTAGATAATAGCCCTGAATGATTGACAGAGTTTGCATTGCCTGAGCAGCTAATTACTCCTCTGCTTTCTGAAAGAGTGGGTGACAGATGGTAGATACCTTGACAGCAGATCCCACTATAAACCATGCAGGCTTGTAGGCAAGTCTGGACTGCTACCAATTTCCCACTGGATGTTTCTATATTTGGAGGGCTTAGAATTTTTAAAACCACTTTGTCCTTTGGGCAAGTTTTGTCCCAACTATAGGAACATTCTTTCTTCTCCCCTTCTGTGTGGTAGAAACTTGTTTTGAGCGAAAGGAAGTCTCCATCAACCCACCTGTCCTGGGTTATCTCAGACCTGGCTAGTGCTGGGGATTTGGTCAGTGTGGGGAAGCTGTGTGCATTTTAATGGAAACAGCATGGCATTCATTACTCACCTGCTTCCCACCATCTGGATTTTCACAGCTCAGTAAGCATGGTGGGCTCCCTAGACTTCAGAGGAGAACTTGACTTCTAAGGAGAGCCTGGCTCGGTCCCTCTGAAGTCATAATTTTATGATGGATACCATGATAAATTGAGGGTGGGAGGATGCTTCTATCCCAATAACCTGCTTTCACTTTTGAATGGTTAAAGAGTAATGTTCCATTTCCACACAGGGGAAGGGGGGAAAAGCAAACCACCTCACTACTGAGCACTAAGCAATTATGAAGGAAAATTGGTCATGTGATAAAGTGAAATAAAAATGTGTATGTGAGAGTTTGTGCATAGAGGTTGCAAGACAAAGAACCACTTTCACTTATTTCCAATTCAATTTGTGTTAATAATCTGGCCCTGTGCATAGTGCTGTGAGGAAAACAAAGATGGAAGACATGTCTATTAGTAAGTGTTGAGTTATAAATAATAGAAAATCTTTCTAACAGTGGCTTAAACCACTTGGGTATCTACTGTTTAACAAGTTCAGACACAGGCTCTTCCTGAGGCAGGTTTTTGTAGTTAAGTGATGTCACCAAAGACATTGTCCCTTTCTTCCATGTCTCATATTCAGCCTCTTGGCTTGTCACCTCATGGTCACATGATGGTGGCCACACCTTCACATATCATAACCACATACAATCATATACAAAGGAAGTAGTATACAAGGAGTATGTCAGCATAGCCAGAAGGCCACTCCTCACTTGTTTCCCTTCTTTTATTCAGGGAGGAAAACTTTTCCCCAGAATCTCTGCCTCCTTGCCCCCCAGCAGACTTTCCTGCTTACCTCACAGGCCATATTCGGTCACATGGCCACCCCTAAACCCAGGGGGCTGGGAAGGAAGATTCTGGATTTTACATCCTCTACACCGGGAGGCAGGCAAGGAAGAAAGGCACTGGGTAGGAGTAGCTAACCAAGAGTAACTAAGAGTAATAACCACAACGTATTACCTGCCTTTAATGAGCTTGGTCTTCATGGCCAGGCTGACATCTAAACAACGCCCACTTTCCAGCACTCTGTCTCTATTTACATGGGAAGCAGCAGTCGTGATAAGATCTTGGGAATTGGGACTCTTGGACCCTTCTACCTGCTTTCTTTCATATAGGAGAAATACCAGCACTAGATTGAAGTTAAAACCAATGTGCACAGAATTAATTATATCCAAATGAAAGGAGAAGGACTCAGTATCTATATACCAGACACTGGTCGGCGACAAAGGAATCAATTCAGGGTCAGTCAAGAACTGTCTATCATGCACAGAAGATCAGGATAGCAAGCTTGTGGCATGTGTAATGGCTCTTCCCATACCCATGCCAGACATAGCCAGTTAATCTCAACACTCTCCCACCAAGCCCAGCTATGACCTTAGAATCCTTTTCATTAGGCAGCTCTTGCCAATAAACAAAACTGGTGAGCAAAATTAGAGTCACTTGTTATCACTACTCAGAACTTTATATTTACTACTTCTGTCTCTAGAACTGAGCTACAAGAATATAAGTGGTACCAAGTTAAGAAGCGAAGGCTACTACCAAACTAAAAACCCAAACATAGTCCTATTTCATTGCAAAGGAAACTTTGAGTCCAAAGGCAGAAAACCTCATGCCTAAACCTACTTTGTGATACAGGCTAACAAAGGCATATTGATGAATTTAGTTTCCCTCCGCTCCAGAAACAGTTAATAGTGATGTTATCTAAACAGTAAGATTAAAAAAATAAAATCTTTGACTCTCACTAGTGAGAACTGATCGTTGCCCCCCAGTTGAGCCATACCTATTGAGACCAGTAGTTATTAAGCCTCTATATTTGCCTAGCATCTTTAACATTTGGAAGGTCTTAAGTACCTGTCAGCTTATTTTATTCCCATAATTTTATTCTTTTTTACAAAAATTGTTCACAGGGGCAGTATGAAGGAACTTGTGGGGCAGGCTGACACTATTCTATATCATGCTGTTGGTAGTGGATACACATCTATATGCATTGATCCAAACCCATAAAACTGTAAGGCACAAAAAGTGAATTTTAATATATGTGAATTTAAAAAGAAATATTTTTAAAAGTCTACGGAATCTCTGAGATAAACACTAAAATCTTGTATTTAGTTTGAAAGCCACTTAAAATTGTGTACCTGTCAAAAATTGTTCGAGTATTTATGGTCATAAAAAAAAGGATCCTGAAAAATTAAGAAAACTGTAAGACAATAAATTAAATCACTCATATCCTACACTAAAACATCATTTTGGACTCTCCCTGACAGACTTTGGCCTGTGACTGTTAGTGTGTGTGTATTTATAAGAGTTAACAGTTGTTTTTCAGGGAGTCAGATTGTAAGGGAAATTTCATTTTATATTTTAAGTATCATCTTGGTATTAATGGAAGTTTTAACAAGTGTATATTGCTTTACCAGTTAAAAAAGATATATTTTAAAATGAAACTACTTTTTAAAGATTACAGTCATCGTACATGTACTGTGTTATTGCCTGGTTGGTTTTTTTTTTTTTTTTTTAAATTTTACAATATACTAAACTTTTTCAAGAAGCAGGCCATTTTGACACAATCCCAGTAGCAGTATTTGGGCATAGTTTGTTTGGCCATAACCAGACTTCATTTTATCCCCCCATTTTGATAGAAAGTATACTCCAACACACTATTTCATTTATCAAATTTTACTAGAGAAAACCTTATCTGAGATAATGGAGGCTGACTTTGGGCTATGAACCAAAACTCACGAAGGAGGCCACAGTTTTACATAGACAGAAGGAGTAATTTTAATTCCCACTGGGAGCCTGAGACTCCCCTATTTATTTAATGAGCCACACAGTCATTGCCAATCTAGCTACAAGCCCCTATGTAGTGATGACAAAGGGTACATGTGCTGTCCCCTGTTCCCCCACCATGCAATGCAGGACCCATTGGCAATTAATCACAGCACTTCAGCCTGGAAGTGACCTCCCAGATTCTCTCAGCACAGACTTTCCCACAACCAACTATATTTCACCGCTGTCCTCCACTGCAACATCTGTTTTCCACCTAGCTGAAGGTGTCCTCATCCTCACTGAAGAAGCAGACAACTCTGCCTAGAGCTGAGCTTATCATCAGGAAGAAAGCCAACTCTTGAGTGGGCAGAACTAGCCAGCTGATATAAGTAGAGTAAATGACTTTATAGTATTATCTCCCAAATGTTGCTTAGATGAAAGATAAAACATTTAATGGGCTCTGAAGGCTAAATTAAATTACTCTCTCATTTGAATCCCTATGATTGATGCAGAGAGGCCAGTGCTAGTGACCTGGTCAGTAGACCTTGTCCCACTAGAGGATTTGGGTTTAGGTCCTCTCCAGGTCTAAACTGAGCCATCATTTTATCTACAGTCACCCTGCTCTTTGAATTGGGCATCGCCTAATCACTGTGCCCAGCCCAGGCATTGTGTAGACGCCAGCCCAGCACGGTACTGTGAGAGACTAGGGTAGTCACTAGGGGTTCCCTCTATTTCCTCAGCCTAATCACAGGCATAAAATGGCCAAGTCAATTTCTATTATTCAGGTAAATGGAGACTGTATGTATGAATTTACTTTTCTGGAACCTTTGTAAGAAGCAGAGATTGATTTTAAAAAAGAAAAACTCCGTCTTAGCAGTGCCTCTTGCACTAGAAATGGGGTTACGAGGCCACCATCTTGTGGAAATTAAATCAGCACAAATAAATGTGGAACAGGGCAAACGTCATACCTCCCAGGGTTTCCTTTAAAAAAATCATGTTAACTACATTTGACCTCCATAACTGTTTTTGGCCTCTGTTTTTTTGTTTTTAGTCAAAAAACATGCACTTTATCCACATCTCTGTAGGATAGAGGGGAAATGGTCAAGTTTATAGCTTTATTAGAATGGTGTGATTCAGCTCGGCATTTGATAAAATGAGTTGTTGTATACACATACTGTTTAAAAGATGAAAGCCATGTTGAATTGATGAATTGATTTCTTTTCACCATGATTTCAGATGAAGTTTTTGTCCCAAGTTTGCTAGTTTATTGTCATGCTCAGGAAGAGTTATTTTGTCTTCAGCAGCGTGGGTTTTCTAATTTATCAAGAAATTTCTCCTCTACCACAAGCCTGTTGCAAACAAGAGTATTTGTATCAGAAGTTTCAGTATCTTGAAATTGGAATGTGGGGTGATTCATGAGGTTTGCATCAATTATTAAACAGTCATAGATGAAGATATGCAAAGATGGATGGGGCAGTAAAGTATTCTGGTTACACCTACTGGCTTAGCGATGAGAAATGAGCCAGGAAACATGAAAGTTCAAAACAGGTATTAACCTGAGCTGCAGTAGCCTATGCTCTGAAGGGAGGTTGACAATAGCTAGATATAAACAAGCTAATATACAGACCAACTACCTGGCAGGATTAAAATATAAAGCTAAGGATTTGGCAAGAGGATTGAAGAATTTCAGAATCCTGCCATGTCAATCACCCTTTCTCTTTTGAGGTTCTCAAGGGAGGCACAACACAAATAATTATAACATTTGGAAAACAAATGGGACATGTTTATTAGTTGGGGCTGTGCCTGGATCCCACATAATACAGAGTTCTAGTAACACTGGCTTGGATCATGTGGCTCAGATGTGAGTTTGAGTCTACCTTGTTTTGACCTGTGTACCTCCTAAAGGGAGAATGAATTTTTCACTCCCTTTTTCTCAGGGAGTCTGGGTAAGAAGACAAATGTGTACGTCATCCCTGGGAGGGTGAATTTTGTTTCCTGTGGAGTAACGTTTTCTTGGAATGTGAGCCAGAGGCTGACATTAGAAAGGCACTTAACTCTTCCTTCTGATACCCAACTTCACCAAAAGGGAAGGGCCAACTTACAAGATGAGAACTTACAAGTTCTCAGGGTACCATCTAGAACTCTGGAGTCTCTGTCAACATTGGTGCTGAGAGGAAGAGTGTAGACTGCAGTTAAGCCACTTTTTGGCCCCAAAAGGCACAAGTGTGACTCTGGTAACCTATAGGCTTGGCCTCCCCACCACTCTTTGCTTCTGGGAGGTGTTTACGTCTAAAACACTTTAAGAGCTTTGCCTCATACTAAGGTACCTGATGTAAGTCTCAAGTGAGAAGAAACAGCCACGTCTACTTTAGATTCTGCCCAAGTCAGGAAACTTCGTGAATGACCACATTGCTGACCACTCACTGAAAAGCCAGAAACAGTAACTAGTGTTAGAAGTGCATCCTAGTGCTCGATTGATTCTCCCAAGGCATTCCGTGCCAACTGCAAACACCAAGCAGCCTTCTTCTCTCCTCTTTATGTGATAGTGCTTTGCTAAGATTCATAAACTCTGACAAAGGAAAGTGGTCCGATAATTCACTTAAGGTGCTGGCTTCCCAGCCTCACTGGGCTTTCTTCTCAATGGGCACTGGCTACAGACCTGGACTGCTAAAGTTACATCAGGATCTGAGTAACCACACAGATTATTTTGTGTTTCCTTAAGGGTAGTATTCACTTGGAGGAGTCTTCCTGAGTGAATGGACTAGATTTCTAGTTGACATCATCAATAAGGAATAGGGTGGCCTTTTCTGAAGATTGTCTAGATCAAAGGTCATAAACTGGTGACTCAAAAAACATAGCCCACAGACAAGATGATTTTTTTAATGTCATGGCTTCGAAAAAAATAGCTGACAATATATGTAATTTAAGAGATGTGCGCATAAAATCTGGATTTATAGCTTCTTATAAAAACATCAAAGTATCTAGCAACACATGTTGCTGTTCATGTCTACTATTGGCTTAAGCTGCATGGCCACTTACCCTTAAGAGGGAACCCAAGCTTTCTACTTCACCTACTGTAGTTCACTTCATGATACCTCTTGGCTTTGTAGGGCTTTGAATTTGCTACCCTGGAGCTAGTCATCCAGGAAGTCATGATTTGTTCTTTTAAAGGTCCCCTGCTTTAAAGTGACGGTGACTTGGGCTTATCCTTTTTACTTCCGCACCAAGAATAGCCATTAGATGCATGGTCATATATGGAAAGGGACAGTTACATGCAAAGTGGAGAATTTTACACTACTTACCTGAATAAATCAGGCATACAAAGAAAATCCTGAAATGATGATATTAAATTGAGATTTGAGACTTGAATTATTCAGGGGTAATTGCCTTAGTTTTCCACCTCACTGTTTCTCCTTTGCTTTCTTCACATGGACATAATCTTCAGAATGTTCCTCTGTCAAAGGCCATCGTCATAATTCCCCTACCTCTTTTTTTTTTTTTTTTTAACTCATTTGCACTCTCGGTAGCAATTGTTGGAGCCCTGCAGGGGAATAATTGCAGAGGAATTAACCTCTGACATTTTTCTAAAAATAGCCCTAATAAATCCAATCATAGGTAATTTACCTGTCCATGTTTCTCGGGGGTAACCAGGATTGAAGAAAGACCTGGCAGGCTGGCATTCCTTCAGCAATTATCTGTGATCTGAGTTCCCGGTGCTTGTGTATTTGTATTTTCTTCGTTTTGAAATGCGGAGTACAAATTGCCCTCTGTCCTCTGACCTCCTGACCCTCTTTCTCAGCACCTTGCTGTTGGGGTTGGAATAAGGCCGTGCTCTTCCAGAAGAGTGTGTTGGGTTCACCAGGAAGGAGGGAGCATGGGTCAAGGGAGGATACGTGAGGTCCTTTCTGAATTCCTGACTGCTGGTGGCCCAGTGATGTCTTCAGGCTCCCTCCCTTCATTTTCCATGTCTGAGCTTCAGTGAAGTGCCCCAAGGCCGGCTTCATCACAGTCTTCAGCCACAACTGAAACCTGTTTGGGGAGGTTCTTCCTTGTAGAAGAGAGGGGAATGCAAAAGGGCCCTGGGTGGGTTAACAGTCTATGGTTGGTAGAAATTGTCCAAAAAAAAAAAAAAAATGTCATTTCCAGGAGCCGTTATTAAGGAAATGCATTTTCTCTTGCCCCAAACAAAAAGGTCTGTTTGTGCTTTTCCCTTTTGTTCTCTCCAGACGTTCCAAGAGACCACACTGCAGTGGTCTCCTAGAAAATATACTTTCTCAAATGCCACTTCTAGTGGCACTTAAAATACAGAACATAAAATCCTTGTAAATTCCACTGCAGAGACAAAGCCCTGAGCCCTTAAATGCACAGAAAAGTATATCTATTATCTATCGTTTCAAAGTAAGTGTGCAGTTACTTTAATTGCCTTTGTCTTCTCCTTTTCAGCTGACATTATCTCTACGGTAGAATTCAACCACACGGGAGAATTACTAGCGACAGGGGACAAGGGGGGTCGGGTTGTAATATTTCAACGAGAGCAGGAGGTAAGTGGCAGTGAATGCAAAATGCCCATTTTCTTCTCTTTTTAAAGGAGGCCTCCTACTGTTCCTTAATCCTCATGTGTCGCCCTTAACCTTGCTGCTTTGCTAGCAAACTAAAAACTGCCAAAAAGTCATTAACATCAACAGTTCCACATTCAGGCTCATAAAAGCACCTGATAATAGAGCCTTTCCTGGGCATGGCCTAATGTTTCCAAACCTGGGTGTTGCACATTCAAAACGACCTCACTTCCCATCTGACCTGCAAAATTCCATGGGTGCTTGTTGAACAGAGAACTCCTTTTTGAGTGGAATTTATCCCCCAGCCATTGCAATTAATTCTCCTAATTTCAGGTGCTCCTGCCCAATATGTAGGAGGGGAAAAAAAATCCAGCTCTTTGCCAGTAGATGTAAAAAGGACACCGTGGGTCAGTAGAGAAGACAGTGATAGCTCACCCTACCAAAGGGAGTGAAATCCCACAAAATGACATCTGAGCAATGCACGTGGCATATGTTTTTCTATAGGTGATGCAGAGGTCCCTGGAGCTCAGTGCTGCATGCATTCTGAGCAGGAGCTCGAACTTGGAGTGCATTGAATCTCAAAAATCCCATTTCCTCCTGAGACTTGAACTCCAGTAGGAATTGTTTCTCTTTTTCATATAATTGAGTTTTTTGGTGTCCGCTTCTGTTTTGCCAGAATGAAATTATGTCCCAATCTGATTTCCTGGGTCTCCCTGGCATGGCCCTGGAGCTTCCAGCAGGCCGGTGCCTGTTCTAGGACCTCTCCCATCTGTTCCCGCCTCAGAGAATCACCAGCACAGAGTAGGGGGGAGGCCCAGTGCGGGAGGAAGGTTCCACAAGAGACTTCCCTAGCAATTTAAACCTCCTCTGTGCCTCAAAGCCATTTATGTTACACCTCCCCCCCCCCAAAAAAAAAGGAAAGCCTCATTTAGAGGTGATATATTTGGTAATTGCACATTATTTGCAATTAATTTCTATAAGGGCATCATAATCCCTCGGGGTTCTGTATAAATTCAAGTGTTCAGCATTAAATCAGGCACCCAGCCTATTCCATTGGCCCTGGAAACAACGAAAATGTGGTTGGCAAGTGGAAACTAATAGCTCTTCGTGACCTGGAATTTTTCCTGCTTTTCCAGAACTGCCTAGTGCTAATTGGTCTGGCACATGATACACACACTTGACAGTCTGATTTGGATGGTAGCAAATCAACACTCTTATAAATTTACTGTTAAGGTGGACTGGCTGTCTCTGTAGTAAGCAGGATATCAGCATTTAAAGTCCTTTTAAAACTGATTTTTAAGACCTTCAGTTTAAAAAAAAAAAATCCAATTAGGTTCATAGTGATGATAAAGAAGAACCGGAGCAGCCATTTAGCATAAATTACCCAAGGCAGAGTGTTGCCAAGAATATTCCGCACCACGATTTCCGTTAGCTATTTATAGGTTTCACCTATTTTAATGGACTGAAACATTTAGGAAGCATGATTCATTGGTAGAATGAAGGGGGACACATTTTCCAAAGGAGAGTGGTTTTGTTCAATAAAAAAATAAATGTCGAGGAGAGAAACATACCGTTCAGTGGCTTTGTGGCGAGGCTTTGGGTTGGGATGAACGCTAAACCTGAGAAACAAAGCCAGGTGACAACAGGCCCGCTGCACCACCCCCCCCACCCCCCCACCCCCCGCCCTGGCCCCGACTTCTGTGCATGACTTCTCACAAGTCACGCTCCTGGCAAATTTGCTCGTAGGAACCTCAGTGCCCCGCAAATACATCGAACACGGCATCAGCACCATCACCCATCAGATGGAGTAAGTGGAGATTTTGGTTTGAATGGTCAATATCCATCCAGAAATATAATTTTTTTAATGGAGTCTTAATCCTCCGAGTCAGACTCTTACAACACATGTTCAATAAGGCCTGAATTTGAATTTGGGAGCGTGGTTTTCCAAAGCCTGAATCTGGAAGCTCCTGGTAATAAGGTCCTAAAACCCTTGAAATAAAACCTGTCTTTTCTTTTTCCCCTTCTTCTCTTTCTTTAACACCCTCTTTTTCCTCCTCTCCACACTTCTTCTGCCCCAACCCCTTCTGCAGATTCTCTTCTCTAATTTTCGTTACCACATTCTTTACCTAGTTCCTCCTGTTTGCACTGTGCATAATCGGGAGGGGTGAAAGCTGCAAATAGAGCCTGATAAATTTCCTAGGGGTTCATGTGGCATCTCTGCACTCAAGTCTGTTCTGTCAATTACACGAGGGGGGAAAAAAAGGGGTGGGGGAGATCTGATGCCCAGAGGTCATTTTACTACCTCTCAACTTTTTCTGTCAATTTCCCCACCCTCCCTACTTCTCAGAGACTCTGTGAGGTTCTGGTGAGATTTTAAATGGCCAGCAACACGTGCAGATGCCATGGTTTTATAGTCTTTGTGAGGGACTGATGTATGTCACTGTGGACATCAGTGTGGGATAGATCAGTCCTGAGCGTGTCCAAGACATCCATTAAGATGTAGAAAAAAAATATTAGAATATCTATTTATATGTATTTTTGAATTGTGTCCTATTTTAACATCAATTTTTACGTATATGTTATGTATACCATATATTAGTACCGAAGTTCATGTATATAATTTATAAATGTATGTATATAGGAGGTACCAATATTCACCAATAGGGGTACATGATCAAATGCTGTGGAGGTCACTCAGCTAAGGTAAACTTGTTGCCATGGGTCTGCCCTCATTCTACAGTGACATGACCGGCCCATCCCTCCCCATGTCTCTGCCCAGAAAAAGAAGCAATTGGCAAATTTGCAGTTGGCTTATGTGATTTCATCTTTTGTGTGTGTTGTGTGTGTCTGTTCTTTTTCCCTTCCTACAGAGTAAAAATCAGGTTCATCGTAGGGGTGAATACAATGTTTACAGCACATTCCAGAGCCATGAACCCGAGTTCGATTACCTGAAGAGTTTAGAAATAGAAGAAAAAATCAATAAAATAAGATGGCTCCCTCAGCAGAACGCAGCTTACTTCCTTCTGTCTACTAATGGTACGTGGAGGTGACTTTGCTTGTTTGGTATTTGCAGAGATGCAGTCAGCAAACCACATATTTCAATCTTTCCTGGGCTCAGTTTTCCTTTTTACCTTGTAAGCTGTTTGAACAACTTAGAAACAATATTTGCAAGGTGCCTACCAGAGTGCCTGGCATAGAGTAAGCCCTCAGTACATAGCAGGTATTCTTTTTAAAAACAACAAATTTATAACCGAATTAGGTGAGACCCATGATGTCCAGTTTTTGGTTAGTACAGATTACTTTTAGGTCTGTTTAGAATCTGACTTCCTTTCTTTTTTTTTTCTTTCAAAAATTTTTTTTTCAACGTTTTTTTTATTTATTTTTGGGACAGAGAGAGACAGAGCATGAACGGGGGAGGGGCAGAGAGAGAGGGAGACACAGAATCGGAAACAGGCTCCATCCAGGCTCTGAGCTGTCAGCCCAGAGCCCGACGCGGGGCTCGAACTCACGGACCGCGAGATCGTGACCTGGCTGAAGTCGGACGCTTAACCGACTGCGCCACCCAGGCGCCCCCTGACTTCCTTTCTTAAGATTCACTGAGTGTTTTTCTTGGGAACACATTTCAGAAAACTCAACATGCCATCCCTATGCGTTTGGCATACTGATTAGAAATTATTAATCCCTGAATATATGTGGGGTTTATAAAGGAGATGTTTGTGTCTTCTTACACCATCAAATTCTTGGTCAAGAAGAAGAGGGGTGGACCCTTCCAAAGTATAGACCAAGAAGTGGCTTCTTTCTCTTTCTTCCCCCATTCTCTTCTTATATCATTTATTATTTTAGGGGGAGTTGATATCAGTAGGTCAGAGAGAAAGAACGTGGGGGTTGAATAGAGAGACAAATTTCATGTGAATTTGGTAAACCTTTATACAGTGAAATTACCTGCCCTAAAGGCTCATAATACCCTTCTGAAAGAAGCCATCCACGCTCAGAACAATTCAGAATAAA
The DNA here is from genome assembly GCF_022079265.1 of Lynx rufus. Taxonomy (NCBI): domain Eukaryota; kingdom Metazoa; phylum Chordata; class Mammalia; order Carnivora; family Felidae; genus Lynx; species Lynx rufus. The sequence continues at coordinate 122,120,303 of NW_025814823.1, read as the reverse complement.
ATCATATGGTAAAGGGAACTAATTGAATAGCATAAAAATTAAGAGGATTAGTGTATAAAAATTGAAAACCCCCTACCAAGCAAATAAGCTGGGAAGTGATTCATTTCATCTGTGTGAGTCTGTCTACAAGGGCTATACGTGTAAATGCAAATCAGGAAGCAAGGGGTTTCCTTTTTGTCTATCCCCAACACTTACAGGGTAATGCTCATAGGTATATAATATGATCAAACATATATTAACATTTTTAAAGACTGAAAGGAAACACACAGAAAGCTTTATCATGATTAATTTTGGATTGTGCATTTTGAGTGTCTTGTAAATTTGTTCCTTGTATCCTTTTAACACACGTGAACCAAAAATCCTTTGGTTATAAACCCAGTGTAGAAATTTAAAACATGGCACTTCTGAAACAGCCAGTGTAGGCTTATTCAAGGATAGCTTATCTCAGATTCTAAGTCATTTAATTTTTTCTCAGAACTGTATGTATTGTTGGGTTTACTTTTTTCAACCCTGATTTCTTGAAAGTCAGACCACATGAATACTTTTTCCTCTTCCTCTTCTTCTTTCTACTCCTCCTTCTCCTTCTTCTCCTCCTTGTTTTGTTTTGCTGTTGAAATTTTACTCAAAGGCTCTGCATACCCAACACTTGAGAATAAAAGAGACTTCTGATGATTTTGACTTAATTATTTCAGGCAGAGGAAAAGTGTCTGATTATCTTCTATGGCTAGCTTACTTGATATTATGAAACTGACCCTATTGATTATTACTATAAAATTCAAAGACTTATTAACTGCTTTGTGGGGGGGATGGGAAGGAAATCGTTGATATGCAATGAAGATTAATTATATAGCATAATGTTCTGTTAATTGAGTTTTTAAATAGTTTTTTGATTAACAAGGATATTATCTTCCCATTTGGGATGCTATTTCATATGCCAACAGCATCTCAAAATGATTCTTAGAAGAAAAATTCCCATGTTCTTTCACAGTTTTCTTTTTTATACTAATATTGAGGTTGAGAATTCCCCTCAAGCCAAATAGGTTAACATGCAAAAATTAATGAAAGACAATTGGAATTACTGTACAAAAGAGAAAATGAAGATAGATGATAAGATTGTGTTTAAAAGCTGCCACAAGTAATGATAAACTACTCAGAGAGCCAGCCAGAAAAAAGAAAAGTCATTACTCACAGTAACAGCCACATGTTCCTTCGACTTTTTTATCCACAAAGCTTCGAGATACTGAGTCAAGAAAAATTGTGTGATAATAAAGTCGAGAATGACTCCAGGCAACCCAGCCATAGGGAATTGGATTGAATTCAGCATCAATTATCTTTTTAAAAAAATTGTACTTATCTCATTATAGTTGGGTACAGTTTTACATTCTACAAGCATATTTTGTCAACTTTACCATTTTTAATGAAAAGTAAAACCAACGCTCAATTTTCAATCTAGACTTTGAAAATATTTGCCTGGTGAAAACACCTTGCTTTATCTAGCTTTCTACTTCTGTTTTAATACTTATGATGAGAGGGAAAGGTATAATTGATTTGTTTTTGCATGCTATGAAAGAAGTATGTGCTCATTGTAAAAAAAAGAAAAATTTTTTAGAAAATACTGAGAAGCAAAATGAAGATACTAAAGTGTTTACACCAAGAGAGAACTGCTATTAATGTCTTTTAACGATAAAAAGCAGAGATGTGGATAAGTGGATAAATCTTTTTGCTTCTTAATGAATATGTGATTATTCTATAAGCTGTTCTGAAACAAGATTTTTTTCCTTAATAATATAACACTTAACCACAGAAATATCTTCCTAGTTGTTAAATGTTCTTCTAAAATACCACTGCATTTTCAACGACTGCATGGCATTTCCTTGTATCATTTTTCTAATTTACTGATAAATCTCCCAATAGTAGAACTTTAATTGTTAACAAATTCTTACTATTATAAATTTTATTTTTATAAGAATATATGTTAATATGGGTAGATATGGTTAGGAAAAGGAATATTATAAACTATGCATAGCATGTTACATATATGAAAAGGTTGTATAATTACACATCAAATGTAACAAAAGGATGTGCACAAAATTTCCCTAATAGTTATCTTTGTCTAGTGGAATTGAGGGAGATTTTATTTTATTTTTTTACTTTCCAGCTTATTTTCATTTTTTGCAATTATATTTACCACATGTATAATGAAAGAAGGATAAAATGAGAGAATACAAAACCAGTACATGCAGTCTTACAATAGGTTCGTACCCATCCCCCAAAAATGCATAGAAAAAAATACTGCAAATATCTGTGCAAAACAGATATTGTCCCTGACTGGAGGAGGTATAGTTGATTCTTGCTTTTTGTGTTTTACCTATGATTTCTCCATGTAGCAATGTGTCATTCGTAATAAGAAAAATAGAAGAATTGCCTTGCAAACAGGACGGGATATATTCCAAAGCCAAGCAGTAGAAAGTATTTGGTGTTAAAAGTCACTGGTCTGTGTTGTTCTGAGTCACAGGTGACCAGTCACTAATCAAGTGACTGTATAAATATGGCTTCTGTTTCAGTTTCTGACCCTAACATGCAGTGCAGTATTATGCAGGATATCCAGAGAAGGGAGGCCCAGAGGAATGTTGGCATACAGATAGGACGATCTGAATTCAACTCAGTATCTAGGAAAGGCTTCCTTGCCTTCCGTCCCAGTACAAGCCAGAGGGGGCACACAGTTCAGAGCACACCAATCTTACACTTGGCCGCCATGCCACATGTGCCAGTAGACGTGACCAGCCTGAGTCCTCCCCAGAGAACAGGAGACAGGGGCACTTACCTGTTAAAGTAGCCAAATTGTTGCTGAAAGCCTACCTCAGGATGGGATGCATGTCAAACCTCTGAGGACGAGGCATTTGGTGGGGAGACATGGGGAGGTGAGATGAGGGGGCAAAGGAGAAAGGGAACCCTGGGACAGGCTGGGTGAGGTGTGGCTCTTCTTCCAACAGTATTATGGAAGAAACAGGGTGTGCTGACATCATCACGGGATGAAGCTAATGCTGTCAGAGCAACAGGTTGTCGTCAAAGAACAGTTGGCCACTTTGCGAATTCGAGTAACAGCTGCTATTTGTCAACCATTATTAGACACCCCAACCCTACGTTAAACACTGGGTTTCATTCAGTCCTTCTAAGAGCCCCATGAGGAAGACACTGTTTCTCCAAATCACAATTTAAGAAACTAAGGCATAGAGAAGTTAAGTGTCTTTATTTGTAAGGTTGAAATATTTGAGACATACTTATACTAAAAAGTCGTTTGCTCTTCATCTGAAGTTCAGATTTAATTAGGCATTCTGTACTCTTTTTCCTGAAAAAACTATTGCGCCCATTTGTTTCTCACTGAAGAGATACTGGGCACCTACTACGCAGGAATCCTGGCCCTTGGCCACGCGGCTGGCTGGAGTTGGGGTGAGGCCCAAGCTTGTCTGGTTCCAAAGCCAACCCTGTGCAGGCAGAGGAAGATACAGAGAAGGCTTTTGAGTCCCTGCCCTGCACAAGAAAAGCTAGAGCAAGCACAAATAATGAATGCAGGACCTGTTCAGGAAAGCCTGCAAAGGACACGTGACCCACACATACGTTCGGTTTGGCCCAAACACATCTTCTTAGGAAACAGATCGAAAGGCTGCAGATGGAGCTCACCATCTCCTGGCTTCCAAGCCCTCAGCCCCTCTCACTCATTCCCCTGGCCCACCTCACCCCTGTAGACATTGGAGATCTTGCCCTGTTTTATTGCAGTGGAGAATTACAGGTATCAGCAAGTAGTGTAAAGTGCTGGAACAGAACACAGTTGCAAAAGGTCATTTCCAGCTGGGGACTCCAAGCCTGGAGACTGCAATGGGAGAGGAGCATCTTGATGAATGATCCTACCATTTTCTATCTCTGAGTATTGCTAGCAAGATGCACTGTGTAGATATGGGGTTCATTCTTTCACCCAACTAATATTTGTTGAACATCTTCTGTGTCTCAGGCACTGTTACAGGTGCTGGATGTGTAGTGATGAAAAAGACAGAATCCCTGCCTCCGGGGATTTTATGTTCTAGTGAGGGAGGCATAACAAATATGTTGTCAGATAGCGAAACGTTCTAGGAGGAAACATAAAGCAGGGGGAGCAGCATGAGAATGGTGGGGACATTTTGATGCAGGTTGATTCAGAAAGGCCCCTCTGAGCGTGGGACACAAATAGAGCCAAGTGAAGGAACAAGTCACGTGACGAGGAGGTAGAAGGCTTCCTGGCTAAAGGCACAGCTCGTGGGAAGCCTAAGGCTGGAGTGGGGATAATGTGAACAGGGAGCTATAAAGAAGCCATATGGCTGGAGCGCAGGGTGACTGGGGCTCACAGGGTAAGACCAGAAAGGATGAGGAACTCCAGGCGTGGCTCATGGAGGGCCTTTCAGGTCATGGTAAGGAAGTGCTTGGTGGGATGGGACTGAAATGGGAATATCTACCTCTCAGCGTTATTGTGAATATTAAATACATTTTCCATAGCAAATGCTGATAACATAGTTACATAGCTAATTCTGTATATGTAGCTGCTCTGATTCAGTGTTCAATAAATATTTTTACTGAATGAACCAAAATAACGTGTAAGCTCTAAATTTCATAGGCCATCGTCAGGAAAACCATTGGTCTCAGCACAGTGTATACTTTTGATTTGAAACATGAGCTCTGCCTTCCGATGACGTGAGATTTATGCTCGGAACCCTTGATATGAACCAGCTTCTGTAGCATTTCCTTCCATCCTTACCTCCACCTCTCCCTGCTCCCCAACTCCTGCCCCCCACCATCCACATAGAAGACTCCTTTTTCAAGCTCATTTTCACTGTAATTTTGATTTGCTCTGGTTGCCCTCCACAGATAAAACTGTGAAGCTGTGGAAAGTCAGCGAGCGTGATAAGAGGCCAGAAGGTTACAACCTGAAAGATGAGGAGGGCCGGCTCCGGGATCCTGCCACCATCACAACCTTGCGGGTGAGCCCAGCGGCAGCTTTGGCCACCGCCTTTCACTTCTCTTGGCCACCAGGCTCAGGGGAAGGGTTCCCGGGTTCAGCCGCATGTGGGTTGCTGCTAGAGGTTGGTTGCAACTATAACATGTGAGTAAAGGAGGTGAAGTGGGAGCTCGACCTGTCTGAGTGTCTGGTGGCAGATGGGGGGGGGGGGCAAGACAGGGGCCAGGCTCTGATGACTACAGATTCATGCATTTCTTTTAACCCCCTAGGACTCGCCCACGTGGCCACTGCCATGCGTTACTATATGCTTAGCCTCTGTGTGCTCATGTTCTCTAAAATGTTTCTGTACTCAAGGCATAGGGGATGGGATGACCCACGTGGCAAGCTGGGGTTTCATGGTTCAGAACGTGAACTTCTGGATCTCATAGGCCTGGGTTTGAATTCTGCCACTCCGTAGAATCTCACGTAGTCACCTAACCCTTTTAAACTTGAGTCATGCAATTTGTTTTTAGTTTCTCTGTCTGTGAAACAGTGAACCTCACTCATACTTACTAAACTTTAAACAGTGAACCTCATACTTCACTAAAAATGTGCCCTCCTTCCATGGCTGGTAGTCAGTATATGATCTCTGCTATCAGTCTGAGTAGCTCCCTTTCTGCCCTCCAGAAAGTCACAGTCTGGTAAGGAAAGGATTTGGAGGTCTCCTATAAAAATGCTTATGACAGTAAATAGAGTAAGTTAAATGCAGTAAGTGTCTGAGAGTTACAGTTTGATCAAAGGGTGAAGAAATTATATTTGGTTCTAGAGATCAGAAAAGGTCTCATAGGAAAGTGGTATTAAAAATGGATTTCTGGGGACACCTGAGTGGCCCAGGCAGTTAAGCATCTGACTCTTCATTTTGGCCCAGGTTATGATTGCACAGTTTGTGGTATTGAGCCCCATGTCAGGCTCTGCGCTGACAGTGTGGAACCTGCTTGGGATTCTCTCTCTCTTCTCTGTCTCCCTTCCTCTGCTCATGCTTGCTCTCTCTTTCTCTCTTTCAAAATAAATAAATAAACCTAAAAACAAATTTTTTTAAAAAATGGATGTCTCAAGGCACCTGGGTGGCTCAGTCGATTAAGCGTCCAAATCTTGATTTCAGCTCAGGTCATGATTTCTCAATTTGTGGGATCCAGCCTCCTGTCAGGCTCTGTGCTATTAGCTTGGGATTCTCTCCCTCTCTCTCTGCCCATCCCCTGCTTTTGCACTCGCTGTCTCTCTCTCTCTCTCGCTCTCGCTCTCTCTCTCTCGCTCTTCTTTCAAAAATAAATAGGGGTGCCTTGGTGGCTCAGTTGGTTGAGCGTCTGATTTCGGCTTAGGTCATGATCTCACTGTTCATGAGTTCAAGCCCTGCATCAGGCTCTGGGCTGACACAGCTCAGAGCCTGGAGCCTGCTTCAGATTCTGTGTCTCCCTCTCTCTCTGACCCTCCCCCACTCATGCTGTCTCTCTCTCTGTCTCAAAAATAAACATTACAAAAATTTTTTTTAATAAAAATTTTTAAGAAATGTGTTTCTCAGAGAAAACTTTTAAGGGAAGGCTCTCTAAATACAAGGTAAAGTGGTTCAGGGCTTGGTGGTGAGTTTGGTTTTAGATGTGCATACTGTGAATGGTACAGCATTCCCAGATCCACATCTTGAGACCAGCCCTAGCCCCAAGGGACTTTCAAACCTTTCAAATATGTGTTTCCAGATATCAGCTGCCCTACTAAAGACCAAAAACTGAGATCAGAGAGACAGTGCAGTACATGTAGGGAAAAGAGGTTGTCACCATGGATTGAGAAGCAGATATGGGAACTGAAGGATCAGCATGTGCCTGGTTACCTTGCTTGTTTATTTGTTCATTAATTCATTAATTCATTTGTTCCTCTCTTTATTCAGTGGGTACTTTTTGAGTACAGGCTCAGTGCTGGCCACAGTGCTAGGCTATCATGTGTTTACCCAGTATTTGTGGTTACCTAGTTTTTCTTTGAGCTTCTTCTGAGCAAACAAGCATTGGCTTCTCAGCTTCGTCTCATCAACCTGCTTCCTCAGCCTGAAGAATGGCCATGCAAGTCCTCTGTATCAGAGTGGGCTGATGGTCTAAATGCTCAGAGGTTTTGCAGACCTGAGGGTTGAGTAGTGAAGAGTATGGACATTGAGTCAGTCTGCCCTGGATTAGAAGTTTGGCTCTATTGCTTTCCAGCCAGGGACGTTGATCATATGAACCAAACTCTTTATGCCTCCCAAGTCCCATGTGCATTACAAGGATTCACTGCCTCCCAGGAGTTTTGCAAGGATCCCATGCTCTATTGCGCGTGATGAAATGTTAGCCGGTGCAATGTCTCACTCACACATAACACTCGATAATGTTAGTTCCCTGCTGGCCGTTTAATATTATCTTCATCATTATCATTATCATGGCTGTTACTACTCCCTACTGACAGGAAAAAATGTATATTCTTGTCCTTTTCATGTACTTTTTATACTGTGGTATTCATTCCACAAACTCTTCACTGATGTCTAGTAAGTGGCAGACAGTCTGCTGCCTATCCAAAGGGAGTAAGACCATCTGTAGCCCCTTGGAACTTTGCAATCCTGTAAGGAACACAGATGGCTTAGGTGCCACTGGGGGGCTCATGACATGAACTTCTGCCCACATGTCACCTTGTCCTTGTGTTCTCTGTGAATGGACTTTCTCAGATGCCATCTGTAGTTCCCACAATGAATTCCTGTTGGCTGTGGCATCCTATGGGACTTCATACATCTGTGGTTAGCTACTCAGAGATGTTGTCCCCATGATGAAGAGAAGGCCTATGTGCATGTTTCCTTTAGAGCAGAGATTCTCCCTAAAGTGAGACAGTGATGTTACGAAGTAGATTTTGTACATACCAGACATGGAAGGAAGCCTTGAGGTGTGGCTGGAAGTTTGAAAACCCCAGTTCTGATTCTTGCTTTCTTCTTAACCAGCTGTGTGACCCTGGGCCAGTGAATCACATTTCTTCTCTCCATGCTAGTTTCTAAGCTGCCACACAGAGGACTGCCTAGTCCATGCTTTTGTATCCATGGTCCTAGTTACAAATTCAGATCCCTGGGCCCCAGCCCCAGTGATTCTCTTTAGCAAATTGAGTGATCTTGAGAAATGGACATCTTTAACACAAGCCCCTGTAATTAAGACAGTAGGTCTGTGGTCACTGGATTCTATCATCTTTTAAGGTTCCCCTGAGCTATCATTTTTTATGAGCCTCTGCTACTTTTCAATCATTTCAATAGTTATTGTACCAACCTGAGAGACACATTTGCTATAATATTGTAATTACCCATATTCAATTTCACCCCATCTACTTTCCTAGGCTTTCAAATATACTGTGTTTCGGTGTAATCATCCACCCTGCAGCATTCTTAGATGAAAACACTGAAAAGGCCAGCCTCCTTTCCTTTTTGATCCCAGTAGTAGAAGAAAAAAAAAAAACCCAAGCAACTCTGAAGACCTGGGATTCAGAACAATGACTCCAAACAGAAAATGAGCTGACGTGATATTAATCAGCCTGTATTTTACTAACACGCTCCTCTCTCAAAATTTGCATTGCCAGCATTTGTAGCTTTTCCCCCCTTCCCTGTCTAATGATTACCTCTCGCTCACTTTCATAGTTTCCAGTTCTATGTGGATCTTGAGAGTGAGAACGTTTAATAATACCCGACAGCTAATTAATCCTCATTGAGTAATGAACCTGATCTGTTTCAGTACTAGGAGGCTCAGCTTTTCAAAGCAAGAATGTGGCTATTTTTTTCCCCTTTTTTCATGGAAGATAGCTTTTTCAATCCAGTCACTCATTACCCAAAGAGACTATGAGAAGCACTTCTGTGAAAACCATATCTCCTGCTCAGTATCATAACACTGAAAGCAATAATCATAATGATAATTTAATAATAACACCTTATAGCTATAAAATGCCATTTATATCACAAAGTGTTTTTTTTTTTACCTAATCCCTTGATTCATCTTCAGAACAGCCAGTGAGAAAGGATAAGTATTTGGCTGGTGAAAATGCTGGCATCTAGTATTTATTGAGCATTTATTATATCCCATGCATCATACTGCACACTCTTTCTGCACTAGCTACCACGTGACATGTGGTTCGCCATTAAATACTCATGGTACAGATGAAGCTCAGAGAGGTTAAGTAATATGCCCAAGATCATGCAGGGCTAAGAATCAAATCTTGACCTACTTTGCTCTTGGACCTGAGCCCTTAAACCTGGTGCAGACTCAGAGAAGTGACTTGTCCATTGTCTGCCAACTGGTTATTCCAGAGCTGGGACTAAAAATCTTACACTTGGACACAGACATTTGAGGATTTGAAATGTTTTTCCTTAATTAGTGCCATTATTATTCCAGGATAGTGTCTGTCTGTCTCTCTCTCCCTTTCCACCCACTCCTCTTTCTTTCTTACCCACACGTTCATACACAGTGAGTTTCCAGATCTCTGACCTCAGCATGCAGAAGCAATGACCCTGAGGTCTTCTGCAGTTCTACTTAGCATGATTCTTCCTGCCCTTCTTTCCCAGCCTCCCAATACCCAGAGGTAAGAAACCCTCAGAGCCCCTTTCTAGGCAACAGAAACTCATAGTTCAAGTAACTTCATCAGCCTGAGATGGGAGCTGAGTGGTGAGAAATCACACTTAGCATATTTCTCCCTGCAGGATGAGCCTGGAGTTATTATTCACCTCATTATGGTTGGCTTCCAGTGTCCTGGAAACCTAGGCCAGATTGGAATTTGCTTTTTAACTAGTTATAAATATAGATTTCAGAAGGTGTGATCTACCAAGCTGTGACTTGCCATAACCTCTCCCAAAAATAAAGGGGATGTAATGAATTCCTGTTTTTTAATGGATTTTATCTAAATATTCCTTACAGCTAATGTTAATAATAATAATAATAATAGCCATGTTTATTACATGCTTACTCTATGCCAGGTGCTGCGTTTCACATCTCTGTACCAAGTAGTTCTAACAGTAACTCTGCCAGGGACATTCTGTTATTCTCTCTGGACCATCCAGAGCCTTCCTCCCTCAGAGAAGTTCCCCTAGAATACCAGAGGGAACATCACACACTCACATCTTCCCATTCACTCTCGGTGGCTTTACCCTCCCCCTCTTTTGTTAGCTTGTATCCTTACCTGAGAAACCGTTTGTCCATTTTCTGCTGCCCCTCCACCTCCACTCAAATGTAGGCTCCAAGAGAAAGGAACCACGTTGTGTTTTCTCCCGCAGCTCCAACACCTAGAAGAGTGTGTGGCACATGGTCGGCCATGTATTTGTTAATTGAATGCATTACACAGAAGTGGAAACGGAGTCTTAGAGTAGACAAGGATTTCTCCCAAGATCTCATGGCTAGAAAATGCCAGGACTGGGATTCAAACCTAGTCTATCTGACTCCCAAGTTTTCATGATGATTTCTTATAGCCTCTGTCTTCTAAGAAAATACTAATTCGTGATTGTAGGGCAGGGCACTTGCATTATTTGTGTTTCTCAGAATTCTTGGGCAAAGCTTTCTTTTTTTTTTTTTTTTTTAACGACTATTTATTTTTGAGACAGAGAGAGACAGAGCATGAACGGGGGAGGGGCAGAGAGAGAGGGAGACATAGAATCAGAAGCAGGCTCCAGTCTCTGAGCCATCAGCCCACAGCCTGACCCGGGGCTCGAACTCACGGACCGCGAGATCGTGACCTGAGCTGAAGTAGGACGCTTAACCGACTGAGCCACCCAGGCGCCCCAAAGGGACAAAGCTTTCTTAATGTATGAGCTTGACTTTGGTAGGGAGGAAGGAACATGGGTGAGGGTCACAAAGGCTTTTCTGCCACAGAGTGGGCACACAATAGATGCACTGTTTTTTAGAAAGATTAAAGACAGAAAGATTAAATGACATCCTGTTTTATGCACGTACCTTTTGCTGGTGACTACTTCTGTCTTCCTCTCAGCCTCAGGACACACACCTGTGACTTCCTAGGCTAATGTTTTTCCACATAGAATGATCCTGATGTTTGCAAATCTCATCAGTGGCTATTTGCATATCCCCCTACCCACAGTCTAAAACCATGGCCAGTCAGCAAGAGCGTTTGCTAGCTCTGAATTCTGAAAGGATCTTCTTAGGGATTGTGGCTAACAGGTCATGGGGTTAGTAAGGCTGACTACACAGAATAGCTGTTTTCCCAGAAATGATTCTTTCTGTGAAACAACTAGTTTCACTACCTGATCTCTTTTCTAAAGAACTGATTAGGGGCGCCTGGGTGGCGCAGTCGGTTAAGCGTCCGACTTCAGCCAGGTCACGATCTCGCGGTCTGGGAGTTCGAGCCCCGCGTCGGGCTCTGGGCTGATGGCTCGGAGCCTGGAGCCTGTTTCCGATTCTGTGTCTCCCTCTCTCTCTGCCCCTCCCCCGTTCATGCTCTGTCTCTCTCTGTCCCAAAAATAAATAAACGTTGAAAAAAAAAAAAAAAACAAACCTTTAAAGAACTGATTAAATAGACCAGTGGTTTAAGTGTACTGATAGCCACTACATTTGTTCAGCCTCCCCTAGTGATAGGCTCCAGGCTGAGCTGTGTAATATATGTTTTACAATTCTTTCTTCATCACAATCCTATGCCTTAGGCATCATGCCCATTTTACAGATGTGTAAACAGAGGCTCAAGGAGGTAAGTACTGGCTTAAGGCCCCACAGATAATTAGTGGCAAAGCCAAGAATGGAGTGCAGGTCTACTTGACCTCAGAGGTCTTACCAGTTACCATTACACAGGACTATTTATTATGTGGTCCATTATCCCGACAACAATAAGGGTGATAACATCTGACACGTAGAACTTTTAATGTATTTGTATCCTATTTACTGAGTGCCCACTGTGTGTCAAGCACCGTGCTAAGTACGTACTACCAAGTAGATCTCACAAAGATGAGCGAAACACACTCCCTTCCCTCGAGAGAAAGGAGGGGACCAATGCAAGTGGGTGCAACATGAAATTAATTGAAGCAGTAGTTATTAAACTGCAGAGTGCTTCAAGGGCACCTGGTATGCTCTGTAGCACACAGTCCTTAGCTTTATCACTAGGGATTCTGGTTTAGGAAGTCTGAATGGTACCAACTGATGTCTTTGATGAGACCCCTCCTGGAAAACCCCCAGGTGGTTCTGATGCATGAGATGCCTGGGCCACCCTTTGAGAAACACTGGGTAGGATAAATGTCCTAAGAAGAGCACAGAAATGTGCCATGTTGGGGAAAGAACAGAAGGGAAGAGGTGCAGGATTGGGATGGAGTTTCCAGGATGCATCTTGAAGGATAGATGTTCTTTCAAGCTGGGGATCTCATTTGATGCTCCCCAGGATCCTGGATGGCAAGAAGGACATGAATAGATACATTCCTCTTTCTACTGGTATGGATGTAATTCTCCCCATTATCAAAGGGGGAAACTGAGGCTCGAGAAGCAGACACTTTGTGCTTTGTGCAGACACAACCCCAGGTTTTCTTGTTGCTTCTGTGATGCCCACATGGTGATGCTCACTCCAGGAGGATGGGTGAGCCCAGGCCACTTTTAGGGCAAGTTACAGGATGAGTCGCGATCGGCCATCACTGCCCAGGTTTTAATTTTGGTTTTATGCCTTGATAGCCAAGGCCTCTTAGGACACAGATACAGCCTCCCCCTGCCCATTTTTAATTTTTCGAGACTTCATTTTGTGATTTATTGCTGCTCTGGGGACTTAATATCCAATCCTTTTACAGTTTCATCTCCCCTTTCCTTATATTTGTTGCAAATAACAATGAAGAGTTTAGCTACTGCAGTGAAAATCAATCAAGACTGTTCCATATTCACAGGCCTGCAATGGCCCCCGGATGGCCCCCTGGATCAGATTAACTGTGTGAATGTGTCACTCTGGTGGGGGTCATTTCTCAGCCTTGCCTCCATCCCTCCCCCTCCTGCCTCCGCGGGTGGATATTGAGATTTCCCATTGATTGACTGCCCTGAAAGCGAATGCTGGCATGTGATGTGTGTAACTCAGCGGGACGCACATAGTCTGTGTTTATGAAAATAAATAATAATTTCTGTTATCATTATTGATTGCCATCATTATCTGATTGTATCTGTGTGTGTCATGGGGTTTCAGTTATGGGATCAGAAAGCACTCCACAGGAGCCTCAGGCACTACCCTCCTGACAAGCCTCTGTGTTTTGACACGTTCCGCCTCTTGGGGGTGAGGGTTGTGGATGTCCCTCTCCTGTTCTTTGGCTAATGTTTGGTGAGACAGTGTTAGTTGTGTGCAGTGTTAGGCGAAGGAACCAATTCCATTGGAATGGGAATAAGGGCAGCAAACACTGATTGAGCATTTGCTGTGTTCCAGGGACACTTTACCTGTATTGGCTGACTTAATCTTCGAGTTACACCTATCATGTAGCTACTGAAACAAACCTCATCTTAGAGATGTGGGACCTGAAGTCAGAGAGGTTAAGCACTGTGCCTGAGGCCACACAGTTGGTAGGTGGTAGTGTTTGGACTTGAATTCATGTTTTTACTATCCTTCCGCTTGCATTAAAGTAGAATATCTGGTATACTCATCTGACTCTTCATTGTAAAGCAAACTCTGAGTAAGCAGTAACTCTAGAGAACAACCTGTCAAGGAATCTGTAGAAGCTGCTGGTGCCTTGGGCACAGGTGAGTTTTCCATTTTGTTTTTGGGAGAAGGTGGAGCAGGAAAGATACATGGAACTAGGTCACAGTTTACCAAACAGGGATGATCATCAGACTCTGGGAATGTCTTCAGTTGTCCCCAGATCACTGACTCTGAACATGCAGGAGCAAAGCCAGGGGATCTTCTCCCCTCTCAGCTGTATCCCGGGCAGTCCCAAAGACCATCTGGGTTCGAGGGCCATTGGCATGATGACCTCAAAGGTCTGCTCCAAGGTCAAGGTTCTCTGGTTTCATTTTCTCTGTCTTCTTTGTCTTCTTCTCTCTTCCTCACCTGAAGGTTCTATACAGGATAATCTGAGGGTAATCTTTACTATCAAAACAAGGTTGGCACTACACTAAGTTTCCATAAAGTGATTTGTGATTTGATTTGGAGTAAGCTTCTGCACGTCAGTGAGGTTGTGTGTGAGTGGTTCTGCCCTTTAAAACTCAAGTTCTTGGGGCACCTGGGTGACTCAGTCAGTTGAGCGTCCAACTCTTGATTTCACCTGAGGTCATGATCTTGCTATTTGTGAATTCAAGCCCTGTGGTGGGCGCCACATTGACAGTGCAGAGCCTGCTTGGGATTCTCTCTCTCCCTGTCTGTCTGCCCCTCCCCTACTCGCTCTCTCTGTCTCTCTCTCAAAATAAACTAAAAAAAAAAATAATTGTAAAACTCAAGTTATTTTCCCATCCTACTCCTTGTGGAATCAGGGGGCAGCCTATCTGATGGCCAGGGTACTCTAAAACTTAACACTATTGAGACATTAATTAAACACATACTGTGTGCCAGACTTTCCACTGGGCACATTATAAACACCATCTCATTACAGCCTGACAGCAGCCCTGTGGGGTGGGTGGTGCTGTTATTCCCATTTTACAGATAAGGAGATTTAATTCAGAGAGCTGAAGTGACTGGCCCACAGGCTATAGCTGCTAAGAGGCAGAGTCACATTTTTAACCAGATTCACACTGACTCCAGAGTCTGATTTTAACACTATACTGCAGTGTCTGCAGGAAAAGGCTAGGGCTCTGACCACCTGTCAGCCATCATCTGTAAAATGGAAGTCACTATACATTCTTCCTATAAAGGTCATGCTAATAAAATAGAGTAACAGGCTGATAGTGTGTAGCTTGATGCCTTGTGAACAGTACATGGTCAGCATTATTACCTTTCTCCTCTCCCCTCCCTTCTTGTCTGTCACCTGGACACCAAGAGTTTCAGGAAAGTCTCATGAATATAATTGTAAATGTTCAAAGCAATGTTAGGGCTGAGACCAGTAATCCATTGTGCTTTATTCTGAATGTGTGTTTATACTGACTCTCCAAAGCTGCCTCAGATTCAGAGTGTATTCACTGACAATAAATATCTTCTTTCATCTGAAAGCTACCTTTGTTCTGCTGCATTTACAGTGTCATAATCAGATCCAACATAAATGCAAATATAAGCAGACTCCTATACCTGATTTAAGATCCAGTTCTCTTTGTCTCTCGCTCCCACCCCCTTTGGAAGGCTACCCTGGCTTCTGGAATGTGGTAGGAACTAGTAAATGCCACTCCCCATATGCATACTTAATGGCAATAGGAAGCTGAGAAGTCCACTAGCACGAGAAAAAGAAAAGAATCACATTAGTGAAGAAAATCGCAGTGTTCGATGGCCTCTGATAGAGTTTATCTTGAGATTGCCTGGTCATGAGGCAGGACAGTATTCTAGACTCTGAGCCATTCTCTTCCTGACTCTGGTCATTAGCTCATTTGAATTTCAGAGATGTGGTAAGGCTAGCCAGGCGAGGCAGGCTGCTGGACTTTTTTAAGCTCTGCAAGCAAGGATCTCTCCACTGTGTCAAACCTAATTCACACTGATCCAGGTGGGTTTTTCTCAAAAGAGAAGTTATCAGTATTATTTTCCTGATCTTTTCCTTTAAAGGGCTCTCTGTATGTTTTTACAGTAAATGGAAAATCCCAGCACAACTGGATGATTCCAAGAGAAAAGTACCTCCATTTTCTGAATTATTCAGGTGGAGTTCTCTGAATTTTCAGTGTGATGGGAAAGACATTGTCCCTGGACCAGGTCCTGGCTCACTGTTGCTAGAGGGAGAGGTGTGAGTGCCAATCCCTAAAGTGACATGTGGGCATGTGTGGGCGTGCAGTGCTTGTGGCACAATGCCAAGCAGGGCATTGCTCAAGAAACCTTAGAATGTCAGCAAAGCCTAGAACTGATTTGTAATTGTTTTTTGGTTAGACTTACTTAACCAGAGATCAGAAATATATGCCTAGATCCCTTTTGCTACCAGCTTATGCAAAGAACTAATTTGAATTCACAAAAATTCTAGGGCATCTGCTCATGATGCGTAAGATTTTTGTAGAAAATAATTAACACAAATGGGTTTGGAATCAAGTTCAATAGAAGATATAGTCCCTTTGATCCTAGTATGTTGTAAGCCAGGCTTTACCTGGTACATAAAGGTAAGCATTTTGCATTGCTATCCTTACCTGAGAAAAAGATTTTAAATATCTCCCTAGAGGTTAATGTACAGAAAGATACTTTGGGGGTTGGGTACATAAGAAACTGGTTGGAGGAAAACCTAAGGGTACTTGCATGTTAAAAGAGATGGTTATAAACAGAAAAAAAATGTATTTAATTTTTTGGTTTCCATAAAATAATTGAGCCACAAGAAAGGAATTTTCTACCTGAAAGGTGTTAATTTGTATTTACTTACTTAATTTGTTGTGATCATGTGATGAGTTGGGCTCATGTTCTTTACCAAAAAAAATGTTAAAAGTAGTGATAAAAACCTATACACATTCATTCTCACAAATGTTTCTTGCTCAAGAATATATGGGGAAACTCTCAAACACATTTAAACAGACGTATTTCAGGATTTCTCAAGACCTTTAATATACGGATACATGCTGTCAAACTCTAAGAAAGATACATGAGGTATTTTCCACCCAGCTTCATTGACCATGAAAAGCCCTTTGCTCAGTTCATGGGATCCCTTTCTTTATGACATTCTCCTCAAAATGTGGTCTTTGGCCCAGTGGCAGTCTATAGATAAGGCACCAGAATATGAATCATCACATCACCAAGCCACTTTCTAGTTCAGCGGACACTTTAGTTTTCTATAGCCACACCTTATCAGTGAATGAAGCCATGCATTGATTCGATTCTGTCTTTAGCTTCTTATGTTATCACAGACGTAACAACAAACAGCTTGTGGATCTGTTATTTCAAATAGCACATCTCTGGACCCCACTTTGGGAAATGCCCTCTGAAAGAATTGGGTCGAGCCAAGGAGAGGTTCACCTGGCAGCATTTTCATTAAGTTCTTACTGCCTTCCAGCCATAGAATGTGATGAGGAACGATTCTTAATAGAGGCTCCCTCTTGGCTTTCAAGTTCATTAACATTAACTGAGCACTTACTAGTGCCTGATACAGCACCAGGCACTTTGCATGCTTCCCCTCGAATTTTCACCTTAACCCCATGAGCTTAAAACTGTTGTTGCCGTTTCAGATGAGGAAACTGCTCCATGTAGAGAAAGCAATTTGTGCACATTTGCTCACTAGCAAGTGGCAGAACCAGAGTGCACCCTGGTCCTCTGACACTAGACTCCCCCACTCTTAACCACCATAGTATCTGGCTTCCCAAAAGCAATGATTTTCAACTGTCTGACAATGGAGGTTTTATCCCATTGTCATAAAGACCTCTTGAGGCAGAAATGCTGCATTAGCCAATCTAGAAACCATCGCTGTTCACACGTTTCCTTCTGTGTAGCTTAACATCTGTCAAATCTGCATTTATGAAAAGAAGGTTCCACATCTGTAGTCATAGATAGACGTGTGTGCCCTCACGGGGATGATGATCAGTGAGAAACTAGGTGGTTATGCAATTTTATGTCAAAGCATAATGGCACCCACTTCCTGTGTCTATGCTTGGTATTACAGTCAGTCCTGTGGTATATTTCAACTCTGCCTGAGCTCATTCTCAGCATTTTTTATCTGCTCTGTGATTCCACTTCCTCTCATTATTTCAGGGGTTTAGGGTTCTGCAACTTTGAAATAAATAAGGGCATTGTCTGTTTAATGTTGAAACATCTAGACACAAGGGGTGCAAATTTAAATTATCCCATTTTGGTACCAAAAAGCAGATGTTTAGAAACATCTGAAAGCTTCAGTTAAAAAAAGAAAATAAAATCATTTGCTCTCCAAATTCAAAGAGCATCTGAGAAAAGCATTCTGGGTGAGGTGGGCAGGGAGGGGGCGGGGAGTGGCAGAGGAACATAAGATTATCAACGACTGTAGGACTAATAAGGTTAGATATTGAGTCAGAAGTGACAAAGCCATATTTGGTCACCACTGTTCTTTCCCACAGTAAAGTCATCTCTGCACATGAACTCACAGTTGACTGTCACATCAGTCCTGATTAAATATGCCTTTGCCCTAGGTAATGGTCAAATCAACTAAGAACAGATGCCCCACCCAGGTCTCTTATTCATTTTCTCCATAATTCTTCAAGTACTTCCTGAGTCCGTCCTGGAAGCCAGGCACTACGTTGGGCCCTGGACTTGAAGCAGTGAACATGAATGCCCAGTTCCTGCCCTCAAGGATCTTACTGTCTCTTTTGGTTGGAAAGGGTGTGAATCAAATGCCCCCTAATGTGAAACTGATACCAGGTGGAGGCTGCAGAAGAGAGGTGGATGGTACACAGGAGAACAGACCAGAGAATTTGATCCATTTGGAGAGAGCAGAGAATAAGGCCATGAGGTGGGAAGTTGCACAGGTGACCAGGAGATGGAATGAAGGCCAGAGTGCCTGAAAGTCTGAGCACAGGGAGATAGGTGGTACCAGCGAGGTGCAGGTGACAAGGCAGGCAGGTCATGGCCAGACCATTGGGCATCATAGACCTTACTAAGGAAGTTGCTCTTTCCTCCCAAGAGTGGTGCAAGCCCTTTCTTCTCTGCAGTGGTCATTTTTGGAAACAGCCCTTCTTTGCTCACATAGCTAAAGGTTCTGCACCCAAGACAGGGTGTACATCATGGTAGAAAAGCTGTCGGCACAAACCAGGAAGTTCCTGGAAGATAGGAAGCGTTTAAGTTGAAGAAGCAAATGGCATCTTGTCAGTGTGGCCATGTTGCCCTCCAGCCCTTTGACTGCCACTGTTTTGATACATGTCAGGGCATGGCCTCCACAGACCTTCTCCAATATGAAGGCGTCCTCCCTCCAAGGTGAATCCTCTTGTGAGTGATTGAATTGTTTGGAGGGTCATAGAACCTGACAGCTCCCTATTACACAAAGGAAAAGATAAGCTTCCGATTAGTCCTGAGGCTGGAAGAAGCCAAGACAGAGTGCACCTGTCAGAACTGCTTACGACATATAAATCATTACCTCAATTTTCCATGCAAGAGTTGGGCCAGAGAGAAAAAAGTGACCGAGGTTGGTTAGCAGTGCAGAACCATTTAAAAAGCTCTCGTCTGCCTCCAAAGCAGGATTTGCTCTGCTATCCATGCAGAGAGAATGGAGCCCCGTGCCCAGAGGAATGACAGAGACAAATGCCCACCGGCTCCAGGAAGGGGCAATTTGCTTCTCTGGCATTTACCGAGGGTTCTTATCACTCATCTAACAAGATCAGCCTCCACAGCTTTCCCAGACTCCAAAGGAGAGCATGTTTGGTATTGTGCTTGTTCTTTGTGTGGTCCTCAGTTTCCCTCGATTTCCCATGTGTGGCCCTCGATTTCCCTCGATTTCTCTAATCGCCATAGTAATCATGGTTATTGTCATCATTTTCCTTCTCGCATTCACTGGCCAAAAATCTCCAAGATAGTCAAGAATCAACTATAGCTACCCTGCTGCCCCCATAGTTCAGGATATCAAAGTATATCTAGGCACAGAAAACAACATAAAACTGAAAAAAAATGATTGAATGAAAGACAGCAAGTCTGAAGACCCTCAATAAAAATGTAAAAGCTTAAATTGATTGGACATTACCCAAATGTTCATTTCCTTTTATGTTCCCTGAATTACCAAGTAGCTAGCAAAATGTGAGGGCCTGGAACACTCCATTTGGAGAAGCCCTGAGTAACCCAAAGCCCTGAGTAAACCCAAACTACTAACTTGTACAGCACATCTACAGAAATGCTGCCTTCTGCTTCTTCTGGGTATACAAAACTGGGGTGGAAACTCATTCATTCCAGGATAGACCCAGTCCCCAGGGCTTTTGCAAGGGACTTTGGCCAGTGGCACCTGCATTAGAAGGGCCACTGTGTGTTTGTCCAGCTCACATATTCCTCTTGCCAGTGGCACTGTTCTTTTTTTCCATCTTCATGTATTTTAAAAAGAAGCATATCTTCATAATCACAACACAGCCCAAAATGTGTTGGCTGCCAGTTTAAATTCCCCAGGACTTCGAAATGCGGTTTATTTTCTGTGGACAAACCCAAAATATGAGTCAAGACAGTACACAGAGGGATGTGGGAGCTGAAGGAACAAGTCACATGGATACTTTAAAATAAAACAGAATAATTGCTTGTTTGTTCAGAATGTGTGAGCAAAATGTTCTTATTGCCAGAAGAAATGTGAGGCTGACTTATTTCTACTTACCCTCTGGTAAGGGAGGGAGGCCCACGGTTGGAACTGTTCTGGGAGAGAGTCTCGTATAGCGGTATAAAAGTCTAGTATAGCAGTCTTTAGAGTGATAGCTCTGGATTCAAATCCCAGCTCTGTCATTGTAAGGCTTTGGGCCTTTTATTAAGCTCTGAAAGTATTGATTTTATCATCGATAACATACCTACATCATAGTACTTCTTATCAGAAAACAATACTGGCATAGGATCTGGCTTTTAGCATTAACCATTTGATAATAGGTAGCTGGCTCCAGTTTGAAAATGAGGAATCCTCACAACAGAGAGATAATGGGTAGACCCCAGTTGTTGCTTTTGGATAGAAGCATACAGTTTTTTTTTTTAATATTTATTTATTTTTGAGAGAGAGAGACAGAGCATGAGCGGGGGAGAGGCAGAGAAAGAGGGAGACACAGAATCCTAAGCAGGCTGCAAGCTCTGAGCTGTCAGCACAGAGCCCAACACAGGGCTCAAACCCACGAACTGCAAGATCTTGACCTGAGCCAAAGTCAGACGCTCAACCAACTGAGCCACCCAGATGCCGCTGCAAGCATACAGTTCTGAGGACAGGTAGGAAGGGAGAGACTTCTAACTTGATCAAATGACCAGAGTTCATCTGCCTAACCACATCAACCTCAATACTTAAGGCTCATCAGTGAATGTTCCTATCACTGGCCTAAAGGATATACCCATTAAAGATTCATAAATATATACATACATGACAGACTCTGAGAAGGAAAAAAAAAATAAAAACCTGTAAGTGAAGATAGGGAGATAATGGAGAATAACTCATCAATTTGAGTCTCTGTGAATAAAGTAGAGGTGTGTTCCCGTGCTGTAACACCCTTTTCTGAAAGACCAGTGAACTTTTAAGTTGTCACGGGCTGAGAAAAGTGATGGGCTTAGCAGTAAGCACTTCTTTGTAGACAAGAAGCTGCAGCCATCTGCTGTGAGTGGCCTCTGGGATAATAGCACAATAATATTCCCCGCAAGGTTGCTAAAAGTTGGCTCAGGACTCTGGTGGCAAATCTTCTTTTAGATTCTCTGCCTCACCCTCCAACCATCAGTCACCAAAAGTGCAGAATTGTCTCCCTAGGTCAAAGGATCCACTGTCAGATGTTAGACCTTCTCTATTTTCTATTAGCAATGAAGAAAAACCTTCCGTGCATGTCACGTTTCCTTAAAAAACAGCCAAAAAAAGTTCTTTTGCTATTTTCTCCTTTGTCTTCACCACCGAGAAGAGAATTCTATTTTTTTCTTCCAGCACAAGCTCATTATTAATCTATTTCACATTCACAAATTCAAATTCAACATTAGACATTAAAATTGACCTAGCAGAAATTTTCCCCTTAATTGGACTGCTTTTCTATAGAAACCACACTGCCAGCATCTGTGGTAAGATATGTTCTGGAAAAACAATGTGCCAGGCCAAATGATCAGGTGGAATTAGATTGCTCTCTCTTTCTGTTTGCTAACAACGCTATGCCTTTGCATAATTCTTACTGATTATCAGAAGGGAAAAAGCTATAACTCAGGAAGAGATGAGCTTTATTGGCATTGGTCCCTTCTAGGGAGGGGAAAAAATATATATGAGCAGAAGCATTTGCAAGTGCCTTATACGTTGAGAGATTGAAATTCCAAACAGTCTGTAAACTTAGCTTGCCTAAATCTGCAACCTTGAAAAATGAAAATGCTTCCCTATATTTGGTATCATAACTCAAGAGCTGGGTTATCTCCTTTTCTATAATTAAAGACAAAAAAAAAACATATATACCTATAAATATATCTAGAAAAGAATGTCAATTTAAACCAGACAGTTCTCATGAAGGAAAAATAAATAGTTGGGGAGAGTCTTGAGTCAGACCCCTTCAAAGACTTGGAAATTAACAAGAGAGCCTTAAGTGAACACTCCAACCTGGACAGACAGCAGCAGGTTCTCCTTGTAAAGGAAGAGAGGTCTGTCTGCCACCTTTATTTGTTTACATGCTGAACTTCACTGTGGTTCCACTTTCCTAATAGTCCTTATGCACCTCCGTTGCTGCAAGTAGTTTCCCCTGTCAAGATAGATCACATAACTTTCATCTGTAACATTTGGACAAATTCTGCTTAGCCTTCCTGTGTCTTTTTTTTGTAAGGTGTTTTGTTTTTGGTTGTTTTGTTTGGTTTGTTTTTTGTTTGTTTTTTGTTTTGTGGTGTTTTTTGTTTTTTTTTTTTTTTTGAGAGAGAGAGCGAGCGAGCACAATGGGTAAGAGCAGAGAGAGAGGGGAACATAGGATCTGAAGCAGGCTCCACACTGACAGCAGAGAGCCTGATGCCGATGCTGGGGCTTGAACTCAGGAACCTTAACCACCTGAGCCACCAAGGCGCCCTGCCTTTCTGTGTCTTTTGAGGCATCCCCCACTCCAGCGCTCTCCTTGTTGAGAAGCTATTCCTTTGCCTCCAATTTTATTTTTTTTTAATTTTTTTTTAACGTTTATTTATTTTTGAGACAGAGAGAGACAGAGCATGAACGGGGGAGGGTCAGAGAGGGAGACACAGAATCTGGAACAGGCTCCAGGCTCTGAGCTGTCAGCACAGAGCCCGACGCGGGGCTCCAACCCACGGACAGCGAGATCACGACCTCAGCCGAAGTCGGCCGCTCAACCGACTGAGCCACCCAGGCGCCCCCTTTGCCTCCAATTTTAGATCCCGCTCCTTTCTCTGGGAGAGTCCACAGAAAGTCTGCTCCCTGAACAAATCTAGGTCTCCTTTGACCCTGTCATTATGAGACTTCGTCCCAGTTTCCTATACTCCAAACAGCTTCAGGTGTCTGTCAGTATCAAGGCCAACTATGTCGTTTGATGGTTTGATGCTTGTTCGCCAACAAAACCGATGCTTTAAATAAAGGGGGGGGGCAGGGCTTTTCTTTGGAGGACTTGAAGAATCTTACTTCATAATCTTCTTCCCCTGTGAAATTTACATTTTTTGCCTCCTTGGACATCTCCCATTGTGAAAACTGCAGCAAATGATTTTCCTCATCTGTGTCTTTCTTCTTGGCACATTCTTACTTGTCGATCAATAAATGACCCCCTGCCAAGCGCCAGCAGCCTGGCTTCCTTCTTTACCTCTTCCATTCTCTTTTTCTGTTTAAAAAAGAGCTCATTAGTTTTCTTTTAACCTCCTGTGACATCTTCTCTTTATTCTCTGCCTTTGTTTTGCTTATCATTTAACTTAATTCTCAGTCCAACTGTCCTCATCTGCACCTGCCTTGATTCTCTGCATTTTTCCCTTTAATAGCCAGAAGTTAATGAGACAACCATTGGCGTCACAAGCTCCTTTTCTGATCACGCCACGATAAGGAAACGGGATTTAAATGGCAGTGGCAGGTGACACAATAGCCATAAAACCATAGTAAGGTCATAGTGAGGTGGGTAGTTTTGTGCTCGCTAGGATGGATAGGGCCTGGTGTCAGAGCTGTGCCTCCATTTCCTCATCTGCGAAGTAAGGTTACCCCTCCCATATTGCCCTTGTTGCATTCTGCGGTTGTGTGGATTAAAGGAGATAAATCATGTCATGTGCCTGATGGAGTGGCATATAGTCAGCCCCCTAGAAGCATTAGGTACTATCATGATTATAGAAAGCAAGTATAAGAGACAGTCTCTCACACCTTCCTGGGTTTGGAATCTGTAGCTACAGATGTGTGAAGGAAGGATACAGTAATGGCCAGCCAAGGTACCAGCTCTCTCTTTGCGTATACAAAGAGCTTGTCAAACAAGCATTTATCACTTCCCAAGTGTGAAAAGGCACATAAAATAGCATATTGAGCAACCTAGAGACAGAGACTGTCTTATTTGTTGTCCTGTTCCAAAGACCCAGTGTTGTGCCTGACACAAAGTACATTGCCTATAAATATTTGACATCAATATATATTAGTCACATCACATATCCCCAGTACCGTGCTGGTCACTGTGAAATATCACTGTGTTCCCCAAAGTCTAGGCTATGTTTTTCTGTTGGTACAAGACATAGCTTTACGTAATATTGAATCACATAGCAGAAGCTTTTCCTTTCTTATTTCTTTCTCTCTCTTTTTCTTTCTTTTTAGAGAGAGAAAGCATGAATGAGGGAGAGAAGCAGAGGGAAAGAGAGATAGAGAGAGAGAATCTTAAGCAGGCTCCATGCTCAGCAGGGAACTTAATGTAGGGCTCGATTCCATGACCCTGGAATCATGAACTGAGAGGAAATCAAGAGTGAGTCCCTCAATTGACTAAGCCACCAAGGTGCCCCTCCTGATTTTTTTTTTAAATCATCCTTGATTACATCAAGCCCAAAGTCTTGCTTTGATGTACATATTTTTCAACCCCTCTAAATCTTGATTATTGAAGAGCTAGCTAAGTCTTTCCAGGTGACCCTATCTGGCTAGAATGTAAGAACTTTTTTTTTCATTTTGGTAAGTGTGCTCTTTAATCCCCATCACCATTCTCAACCATCCGCCTCACCCACCTCCCCTCTGGTAATCATCAGTTTGTTCTCTGTAGTTAAGGGTCTGTTTCTTGGTTTGTCTCTCTTTTTTCTCTTCCTTTGCTTATTTGTTTCTTAAATTCCACATAGGATTGAAATCATATGGTATTTGTCTTTCTCTGACTTACTTTGCTTTGCATTACACTCTCTAGCTCCATCCCTGTGGTTGCAAATGGCAAGATTTCATTCTTTTTTATGGCTCAATAATATTCCACATCTTCTTTATCCATTCATATATCATTGGACACTGGATCTGCTCCCATAGTTTGGCTATTGTAAATAAACATAGGGGTTCATGTACCCTTTGAGTTAGTGGGTTTTTTAAAAATTTTTTGGGTAAAAACTCAGAAGTGTGATTACTAGATCATAGGGTAGTTTTATTTTTAAGTTTTTGAGGGACCCCCATACTGTTTTCCAGAGTGGCTGCACCAGTTTATATTCCCACCAATAGTGTAAGAAGGTTCCTTTTTCTCTACATCCTCGCCAATACTTGCTGTTTCTTTGTTCTTTATTTTGACACTTCTAGCGGGTGTGAGATGAAAACTCAATGTAGTTTTGATTTGCATTTTCCTGATGATGAGTGATGCTGGGCATCTTTTTTGTGTCTGTTAGCCATCTGTATGTTTTCTGTGGATAAATGTCTATTCATGTCTTCCACCCATTTTTAATTGGATTGTCTTTTGGGTATTGAATTTTGTATCAGTTTTTTATATATTTTGGGTACTAATCCTTCATGGGATACGTCATTTGCCAATATCTTCTCCCATTCAAAAGGTTGTTTTTTAGTTTTACTGGCTGTTTCCTTCACTGTGCAGAAACTTTTTATTGATGTAATCCCAGTAGTTGATTTTCACTTTTATTTCTCTTGCCTCAAGAAAATGTTGCTGTGACTGATGTCAAAGAAATTACTACCTGTGCTCTCACAGGATTTTTATGGTTTCAGGTCTCACGTTTTGGTCTTCAATCCATTTTGCATTTATTTTTGTAAATGGTGAAAAAAAGTGGTTTCATTCTTCTGCATGTTGCTGTCCAGTTTTCCCAACACCATTTGTTGAAGAGACTATCTTTTTCCCATTGCGTTTTCATTCCTCCTTTGTCAAAGATTAATTGACCATATAATTGTGGCTTTCTTTCTGGGTTTTCTATTCTATTCCATTGATGAATGTGTCTATTTTAATGCCAGTACCATACTGTTTTAATTACTACCACTTTGTAATATAACTTGAAGTCTAGAATTATGATACCTCCAGTTTTGTTTTTCTTTTTCGAGATTGCTTTGGCTATTTGAGGTCTATACAAATTTTAGGGTTGTTTGTTCTAGCTCTGTGAATAATGCTGTTGTTATTTTGATAGGGATTACATTAAATGTGTAGATTGCTTTGGATAATATAGATGTTTTAACAATATTTGTTCTTCCAACCCATGATCATGGAATGTCTTTCCATTTCTTTGTATCATCTTGAATTTCTTTCGTCAGTGTTTTATAGTGTTTGGAGTACAGGCCTTTCACCTCTTTGGTTAGGTTTATTCCTAGATATTTTATTGTTTTAGATGAAATGGTAAATGGGATTATTTTCTTAATTTCACTTTCTGTTTCTTCATTATTAGTGTATAGGAATGCAACAGATTTCTGTACATTGATTTTGTATCCTGCACCTTTACTGAATTTATGTATCAGTTCTAGTAGTTTTTTGGTGGACTGTTTAGGTTTTTCTGTATATAGTATCATGTCATCTGCTAATAGCAAGAGTTTGACTTCTTCCTTAACCAATTTGGATGCCTTTTATTTCTTTTTCTTATCTGATTGGTGTGGCTGGGACTTCCAGTACTATGTTGAATAAAAACAGTTAAGAGTGGATATCCTTGTCTTATTCCTGATCTTAGGGTTAAGGCTCTCAGTTTTTCAGGATGATGTGGGGGTGTGAGTTTTTCATATAAGGGCTTTATTTTGTTAAGATATGTTCCCTCTTGACCTACCTTGCAGAGGCATTTATCATGAACAGATGTTATGCCTTATCAAATGCTTTTTCTGCATCTATTGAAATGATCATATGGTTTTTATCCTTTCTCTTTGTGATGTGTTGTATCATGTTGATTGCTTTGCAAATATTGAACCACCATTGCATACCTGGAATAAATCTCACTTGATGGTGATATATGTTTTTTTTTTTAATGTACTGTTGGATTTGGTTTGCTAATATTTTGTTGAGGATTTTTATATCTGTATTCATCGGATATATTGGTCTCTAGTTTCCTTTTTTGTGGTGTCTTTATCTGGTTTTGGTATCAGGGTAATGTTGGCCTCATAGAATGAATTTGGAAGTTTTCCTTCCTGTTCTATATTAGAATAGTTTGAAGAGAACAGGTACTAACTCTTCTTTAAATGTTTGGTGGAATTTGTCTGTGAAGGCATCTGGTCCTAGACTTTTATTTTGGGGAAGTTTTTTGATTACTGCCTCCGTTTCATTGGGGTAATTGGTCTGTTCAGATTGTCTATTTCTTCCTGCTTTAGTTATGGTAGGTTAAAAACAGTTTTTTTCATTGTGTTTATTTTTATAACATTCTTTTGGGGTTCTTTAGCAATTCACAGAAAACTTTTCTCATGCGTTGGTGTGATGTGAAGTTCCCTAACAAAATACAATTAACTAAAAAGTGGATCCATTTAAAGAAAATGTTAAGTAAGAATTTGGGCAAAGAAAGAAAGAAAGAAAGAAAGAAAGAAAGAAAGAAAGAAAGAAAGAAAAAGAAAGAAAGAGAGAAAGAAAGAGAAAAGAAAGAAGAGAAAAGGGAAGAAAAGGGAAGAAAAGAAGAGAAAAGAAAAGAAAAAAGAAAAAATTGAAGGGGAAGCTTTTTCAAAATCAAGATACTTAAGCTTTACCCCAGACTAGCTGAGTTTAAGTCTCAAAGTGTAGATGTGAGCAATCTCTATTTTCTAATTCTCTTTAAGATCTGTTAGGTGGTTCTGATAAAAAAAAAAAAAAAACAGTTTAGGAATCTCTGAATGAGAAGATCTCCAATTTTCTTTATGTAAAATTTTTTTTTCATTCAATCAACATTTGCTGAGTACCTACAAATGTGTAACGCTGTATTTCCTGGTTGCTGAGAATAAAATGAAAGACAGTATAGAAGTAGACCCTGCCTTGGGGCGCCTGGGTGGCGCAGTCGGTTAAGCGTCCGACTTCAGCCAGGTCACGATCTCGCGGTCCATGAGTTCGAGCCCCGCGTCAGGCTCTGGGCAGATGGCTCGGAGCCTGGGGCCTGTTTCCGATTCTGTGTCTCCCTCTCTCTCTGCACCTCCCCAATTCATGCTCTGTCTCTCTCTGTCCCAAAAATAAATAAAAAAAAAAATAAAAAAAAATAAAAAAAAAAAAAGAAGTAGACCCTGCCTTGGTGGAGCTTACATTCTAGTACAAGCTCATAAATATTGTGTTCCCTGATTTTTGCCTGCTTAAGAAAGTTGCGTCTATTCTAAATTACAGCCTGAAAGAATATAAAATTGTCATAACTTGGGGACACTAGTTTCTGGCATTGAATTTACTGGGGAGGGAAGTCTGAAGTCAGTCTTTATTTTACTTCTCATATTTGAGTCAATTTAAAGATCTGCATAACCTATAAATATTCTTTATGCTTAAAGTAACGTAACTTCTTTACAGTACGCTTTCGTACTAAACTCTGTCAGTTTTTCTTGAATTACTATCTTTTCAGTCTTTCAATATTTTCCATCTTTTTAACCTTGGATTGAAGTCTTTATTTCATGCAACTTTTATAAATTTTTTTTCAAAATTGCTTCTTTTGTTTGTTTCATAAGCAACAATTATACATACATTGGATCCTCTGTTTTGTGTGTATATAATCTGTTCTTCATTGATTTTTATATCTTAGTACTTTTTCATTTTGTTTTCTGTGATTTCCTCAAGCCTCTAAACCATGTTGATAACTCTGATTTCTACATTTTCTCTGTTTTACGTTGTTGCTACAAAGCAACTTATATATGTAATTGCTTTATTTTCTCCTCTGTTTTGCCTTTATGTGTTCTGCTAGTTTGTTTCTAAACTTATATCCTTCACTACCATGTTAAAAAGCCTCCCAGTTGTTCTTTGTACATTCGCTCACCTCCCACCTTCCCACCCCCCAAAGTCCTAACCACAAAGCACTTAGAAGGAGCTTTTAAAAATGCAAATAAGATCTTTCACTCCCCTTTTAACAGCCTCTGGTGGCTTCCTGTATCACTTAGAATGAATTCTCAAGTCCTTACCATGACTTATGAGGCCTATTATTGGCTCCTGCCTACAAATTATTTGAAAATTTTCTTATTTGACTCTTTGCTTTATCTTCTCAACTTGTGAGCTGCTTTAGGAAAATGACTGTTCCCTACCTACAGTATACCAGTAGCACCTTGCATTTAGTAGGTGCTCAACAAATACTGCTTAGAAATAGTTACACTAACTTTTTGAAGTATTAGAATATCATACTCTGTGTCATCCTTGACAAAAGAATATAGAATACCCCTAGTATAAGCCAATGAAGAACTCGAAAAGTATCAACACTTTAGATTCCTTGACATAGTGAAAAAGTATGGTCCAAGAATTCAGACTGTGTTTGGACCCTATCTTTGCTGATGTTGACTGAATGACCTCATGACTTATTACATCATTTAACTTCACTGAACCTCAGTTCTTTAAATATCTGTAAAATAGTCATAAAACAGTATCAACCCTGTGGGATTTTTGTGAGACTTAAAGGAGATAATGGTACATGGAAAATAGTAGGTTATTTGTAAAAGGGTCAATAAAATGGCACTTTTGTAGAGGCAAGTTTCCAAAGTCATCCCCCTAACACAAGAGTCAAGTTTGTTCAAAAACATCCCTGAAAAACCCCTTAAATCACCCATGAGAGATAGTATACATAGTTTTTGTAAACTATGTAGAAAATAATGTGTATATGTAAATATGCACCATATAAAGAATAATGTGAAATACAAAGCTATACAAAAAATCTGAATGGCCATTTCTGAAAATAGACTTCGTTAAACCTTAGTAGCTCATTCAACATATCAAGATGCTAGGAGATGAGATCCACACAGTCTGTCTAAGGAAATTGCAGATTGACTCACCCCATCTCATATTTATGTGGGGGCTTCTAACCATTGAGTGGAATGCACTTGCCACAGTCAACATTATTTAAATTTGTTTCCTTCTTTCATTTTTCTGTTTTATGCTAAGCACATATAGTTGAACCCACATATTAATGCATACGTGATGCAATTCAGTCTATAATTATTATTCCTAGGTTAGATCCAAAATGAGTTCTCAATAGAATGTGAAATAAGTAGAAGTCAGGTAGAGTGACTTGGTGTTCAACTACAGTGATTTTAAATGAACTGCATGCTTGCCTTTTTTCCCTCTGTATGATTAGTTTTCCCTTCCTTTTAACTGTTAGCCTGAGAGATTTATGATTTTTAAGCAGGTCCCCTGCTTTGGTTATTTGAGAAAATAATTCATATTCCTCCCTTCAGGAAGAAAAGAAAATTAATAGAGTTTATAGTCCTATGAGTCAGCCTGCAAGTCTATACACTTCATCTTTTTACCCTTCTTCCTGCTCCCTACCATTGTATAGGCTCACATTTTGCAAAACTAGGGGTCAAAGAAGAGATCAGGAATGAGTAAGGAAATAGATGGGATACAGAGGGAAACTTGAGGGAAACAGACAGGATTCAGAGTTCTAAAAGGACAAAGCATAATACTAAGTGAAATAAGTCAGTCAGAGAAAGACAGATATCCTATGATTTCACTCACATGTGGAATTCAAGAAACGAAACAGATCAACATAGAGTAGGGAAGGAAAAATAAAATAGAGAGAGGCAAACCATAAGAGATTATTAACAATAGAGAACAAACTGAGGGTTGATGGAAGGAAGGAGGTGGGGGATGGGCTAAATGGGTGACGGGCACTAAGGAGGCACTTGCTATAATGAGCACTGGGTGTTATATGTAAGTGATGAATCGCTAAATTCTACTCCTGAAACCAGTGCTACAGTATATGTTAACTAACTTGAATTTAAATAAAAATAAAAAATAATACATCAATAAATGACAAAACATAGTGCTGGTGCCTGTGGAGAGAAAATTCAACCATTTATATGGAGAATATGAAAAGAGGAAGTGAATATGTGGAAAAACATGTCAGGGTCTTAGTGAATAATAATTTAAATGTGTTAGAACCAGACCAGGCATAAGTCATCCAGAATAGCATATTGTTCCAGAAGAAGTAATTATCAAGTTTTAATCAGGATAAACTTTTATTCTAATACACTTTAACAATATAGTCTTAGAAAGTGTGTGATTGCCATGGAAATGTCACAACTTGTAAGATTATTAGGGAATGGGGGGAAATTAGAGGATTAGAGAAAAGTGTTCATTGCCTGAAAAAGATTGAAAGGCAGTAATAGTGACCAGTTGTGTTTCAGTCTTCTTGAAACAGAGACTGTTAGAAGTCTAAATTATAATACTAGGAGCTTTAGTCAGGAATTGATTCCAAGAAGGCTAGGAAATAGTGCTAGGTTAAAGGAGGAAGCTAGAAAATTCATTCCTTTCCATGGGACTCTTAAAATATCAGATTTTACAGTGGATTGAGTACATACATGGCATGAGAAAGGTGGGGGTAGGGGAGTTCTATTAACTGGCATGGTCAGGATCTGGGAAGACTTAAGGAAAGAAGGGAGTAATTAGAAGTGGGTCATGGAGGTGATTATGAACGTGATACGTTCACGGGAAGAGAAGAGCCTTTATTGCAGGGGTTTGACTCTTACATTTTTCCTACTTTGTCCTCCCCACTGTTTGTTCCCTTTTCTCCTTTCTAATAGTGTTGAGCACTTGGTTTGAAAGCGTAATTGAAATAGAACTAGAAGAACTCACTGGAATCCACGGTCACACTCCTCAACAGATGGAATTAACTTTTGGTGGTAAGGAGAGGAGAAAGGCCCAGACATCCAGGGAGAAGCAAGTTAAAAGACCAGGTGGCCCTGGAAAGACAGAGACCAAAAGACAACGATAGTTCCCAGGTCCCTCACAGCTTGCCATGTCCCTGTTCTATTTCACACACTCCATTTTCAGTCCTGATAATCCCCCAGATTTTTCTGTCCTACAAGAATCCTTTCGTTTTTTTGTCTTTTAGGAGTTTTTTTTTTAAGTAAGTTTGAGGTGGTTTCTGTTTCTTGACATCTAAACTGTCCAGACTAGATGATTACCTGCCCCTCACTGCTGCTCCCACTTTCTTCTCTTTCCCCCTTCCTGTTTTGGAGACTTGCCATGCTTTTTCTCTTTGAAGTCCTGTGTGCTGCTGCTTTTCTCAGATACCCTCTTCTCTTTCTCGTTCCCTTCCTTCACCTCTGTTCTTTGCCTATTCATGCTCTCTCTCCTTGGAACTAGCAAAACTTCTCCTCTAGAGATAACCTCTTCCCTCACCCACTTCATGTAATAGTTTTATTTGCCAGAAATATTATATTTCAAATTCAGCCCTGACATTGGGGAATGGAAGATTTAAGGTATCTTCCACCGTGCAGCCAGACTACAGAACACTATCTTGTCTTCTCCACTTTCCTAACTCATTCACCCATCTTCATCATATGGAAAAATCCAAATAGCCAGAATCCATAATTCATTAATTTCACACACACACACACACACACACACACACACACACACACACACAATTTCCCATTCCTGTATTTCACTTTTAAAAGGAAAGGATAAATCTGGAGGAGAACTTAGGAAATCATATTCAGGTTAAAAACAGTCAATAGTATAGAAGATATTTTGACATTCGTTTATTTGGGAAAAAAAAAAGACCTGGGAATTTTAAATTTTTTTTTCAACGTTTATTTATTTTTGGGACAGAGAGAGACAGAGCATGAACGGGGGAGGGGCAGAGAGAGAGGGAGACACAGAATCAGAAACAGGCTCCAGGCTCTGAGCCATCAGCCCAGAGCCTGACGCGGGGCTCGAACTCCCGGACCGCGAGATCGTGACCTGGCTGAAGTCGGACGCTTAACCGACTGCGCCACCCAGGCGCCCCAAGACCTGGGAATTTTAATTGAACTCACAATATAGACTATGACAGAGGTAAATCAGTTTTAAGCTACATAAGTAAAAACACATGTCTTGCCTAGGAGAATGCAGGTCCCTCTATGTTTCGAACTGGTAGATGTGTTCAGTAAAGAAAAGCATCAGTAGATGTGAAGCAGCACTGACCCTTGGTGGGATATGAAGATTGGAGGCCGCGTCTTGGTATAATTTGCCTAATGAGGAGTGGGCTGGGTTGAGAGCTGTCCTCAAATATCTTAAGTGCTTTTGCATAGCGAAGGGAGTGGACTGGCTC
Organism: Lynx rufus; assembly: GCF_022079265.1. NCBI lineage: Eukaryota > Metazoa > Chordata > Mammalia > Carnivora > Felidae > Lynx > Lynx rufus. The sequence continues at coordinate 122,087,095 of NW_025814823.1, read as the reverse complement.
TCTGGTCACCTGGGGAACTAACAGGTAGACAGTTCAAGAAAGCAGATCTGGGCTTATAGGAATGAGGAAATCGTGCTCATTAGAGCCGCTTTAGTTTTCCCAGGAAGAATCTGGTGCAGACAGAAGAATCCTAAGAATCCTGCCAGGACGTTAGACCTAAGGATTTTGCTACTTTTTCTTTTACAGCCCAAAATTAATGCATGGTTACAGCAACAAGTCAAATAATACAAAATTATGGACCCACATCTCAATGTAATTCGTGTTACTAGGTTGGTGTGTGTCTTTCCATACCTTTCTCTTTGCCCACACAAACACATACTAGCATTAATATATGGATATGATTTTGTTTTAACAAAATTGAGACCATATTATGTGCATTACTCTGCTCAGTAGTATTAGCACCCTTTCAGGTCAATTCATCTTCTTTGAAATAGCTACAGATATTTTAAAGTACGGGTGTACTATAACTTATTAAATCATCCCCCCATTGGTAGACATTTGGGTTATTTCCACATTTTGCTAGAGTGCAATTATAACTAACAATGCTGCAATAAATGTTCTCCAACAGGTACTATCACAAACTAATGTTTTATATTTGTAGAATAGTTTCCATTAAAGTGGGATTTGCTAAATCAAAAGGTGTGTACGTTATTTTGTTTTAATAGCCTCTTCCAAATCACCTTCTGAAAATCTTTTTGCCATTCATAATCCCACCAGCAAGTCCATGTCTTCATATCATTTCCAGGATAGGGTGTTAGTAGTCATTATCATTTTTGCCTATTCACATAGAGGTACTGCTGACAAGGGAGCATAGTGTAGTCGTTAAGGTTGAGGATGCTCTTAGCGTCTCAACTATAGCACACACAACCTGTGCAACTTTAAGCTACGACACATAACTGTTTCATGCCTCTGTTATCCTCATTTGTAATGAGATATGACATGAATACCTACCTCATAAAATTGTTATGAGTATTAAATGAATTAATAGTTATAAAGACTTAGAACACTGACAGGCATATAGTAAAATTTTTATAAGTAAAAATTAAAGATTAATAAGATTAATCTTCTATAAGATTGAAGATTCACAAATTTAACTTGCATCTCCTTGACTACTAATAAGGTTGGGCATATTTCTACATATTTCTTGATCGTTTGGTTTTCCTTTTCTCTGTTTTCTGTTTCTATCCTTTGCCAATAGGTTTACTGAGTTGTCTTTTTATGAGTTTTTAGGAACTCTTTGTAGATTTTGAATAGTAACCTTTTTCCTGTCATTTGTATCTTCCATAAATGATTTCCTTTTTATTTGTGTATTTTAAAAATCAGAGTGGTTTTAAGTTAACACAAAAACCTCAGTCTACCCAAAACTATAAAACTGATTTTAAACTCATATAATCTCATACCCTGAAATACATCCACTGTTACAAGTTTGTTGTATGGAAACTCTTCCATCTACCCCCCTCAGATTCATTGGCTGTCAGCCTTGGCTCTACCTATTGGTCATCTAGGGGACTTTTAAAACCCAGTACTTGAGTTCCACTTCACAGGCGTTCTGACTTAACAGCTCAGTGGTCAGACCCAGACATCAGTTTTTAATAAGAGACCTCATTTCACTTAGCATCACACTCTCCAGTTCCATCCACGTTGCTACAAAAGGCCATATTTCATTTTTTCTCATTGCCACGTAGTATTCCATTGTGTATATAAACCACAATTTCTTTATCCATTCATCAGTTGATGGACATTTAGGCTCTTTCCATAATTTGGCTATTGTTGAGAGTGCTGCTATGAACATTGGGGTACAAGTGCCCCTATGCATCAGTACTCCTGTATCCCTTGGGTAGATTCCTAGCAGTGCTATTGCTGGGTCATAGGGTAGGTCTATTTTTAATTTTCTGAGGAACCTCCACACTGTTTTCCAGAGCGGCTGCACCAATTTGCATTCCCACCAACAGTGCAAGAGGGTTCCCGTTTCTCCACATCCTCTCCAGCATCTAAGCCATACAGAGAAAGACAGATACCATATGGTTTCACTCTTATGTGGATCCTGAGAAACTCAACAGGAACCCATGGGGGAGGGGAAGGGAGAAAAAAAAAAAAAAAGACGTTAGAGTGGGAGAGAGCCAAAGCATAAGAGACTGTTAAAAACTGAGAACAAACTGAGGGTTGATGGGGGGTGGGAGGGAGGGGCGGGTGGGTGATGGGTATTGAGGAGGGCACCTTTTGGGATGAGCACTGGGTGTTGTATGGAAACCAATTTGTCAATAAACTTCAAAAAAAAAAAAAAAAAAAAAAAAAAAAAAAAAAAAAAAATAAGAGACCTCATTTGATTCTGATGTGCAGCCAGGAATGAGAACTACAGGATGCAATTCCGAAAGGTGATTCAGAAGCCAATTTGTTACTAAATTACAGTGTCATTAGTAATCACTACCGCCATCTGTTGGCGGGAGGCAGAACTGACACCAGTTAGCTAATTTGTATAGCTTTGTCCATATCTATGAAAGGCCATGTTTCAAAGTTCTTTGTACACTTCTACATCTTTTTAGTGTCACGACTTCTCAGATGTAATTTTGAACTCTAAGATTCTTGAAGCAAATATCAAATTTATATTTATCTTCTGGGTTCTGTATATTCTGCAGTAATAAATGACAGGTATTGTTGATCTTTGGTCATTGAAGATTCCATATTTATGCTAATCATGGATAGGAGAAACTGTGTGGACACATTTTAGAAATACTTTTATCAATAGCAGTTGAAAAACAAAACAAAAACAATTTTGCGATTAATCCTTCCCAAACTAACCAAGAAATTAAACCACTGCCTCTCCCCATCCCATTCTCTTCCCCACCTATAGGTGTTAATTGAAATTTTCCCCTACTGGGATATTTTAAGATGTCTCCTTTCTTCCTGTGGAATTACACAATGTGAAACATCAAGGGAAATAACAGGAAAGGCAGTGAACAGGGAAACATGCTTTGAGAAATAGCAATGTTGGCAGAAAATGGAAGTGTCTGGGAGGAAAAAAAAAAAGATAAAACTGGCAGAATTACAGGCTGCTGCATGGACTGGTAATTAGATAGTGAGTTTATCTTCTGAGGGAAAGATATTTTTCGTGTCTTTTCCATAGAGAGGCCAAAAGAAGTCAAAGACACCAAGAGCATGAAATTGTTCATCTGCCATAAAAACCATCTTTGATGCATTGGATTTAAAAAATATATAATAATTCCTCAGGCAGTTTTTATGGATTGTGTGTTGTTCTTATAGCTGGCGGTAGAAGATAAGTCTTGCATGTGTATAAAAGTATTTATTTATAAAATATATATGTGTGTATGTATATATATGAGTGTATATCTATGAGTGTGTGTGTGTATACATACATACATATACTCTCTAATTCTAAACCTCTCTATGAACAGGAATTCTTTGCTGCCTATTGTGCACATTAACACTGGGTTAATTTTCTCTATCCTAAATTTAGACATTGTATCTGAAGGATTTCCTTAGGAGCTTGGTTTCTCATCCTCAGAACTGTTGATATTTTGGGCCAGATCATTATTTCTCGCTGGGGACTAGTCTGTACCTTGTAGGGCCGTTAGCATCATTCTTGGCCTCTGCCCACTAGATGCTGGTAGCATACAACCAGTCGCGACAACCAAAAATATCTCCAGACTTGTTAAAAGGCAAAATTCTCCCCAGTTAAGAACCACTGATTTAGAGGATGCTATGCCCCTGCTTTTGGGAGGTGAGTTTTCACGTCCTTAAAAACAGTTCACCTAATTCCCCAATCTACATTAGAGGCCCTATTTTTTTTTTACTGAAGCAGTATTTTTTTCCTCTCTTGAAACAATATACATCTCTTTATAGCATTAGTGGCAGTTGGAACAATATATCTACCTTGAGACCTTAATGCCTTTTTTCTCTATTAGACTTTAAGTGCCACAAATAATCTGTTTTGTTCACTCTGTACACGTACAACCTAGAGCAGTGATTGGCACTTAATAAATGTTTGTCAAATGAAAGAATATAATTCTCAAATATTTAAGAACGTGAAGCACAAAGCCTGACTTGGTCCAAAGGGGTTTTTCCTCTAAGGCTTATTTCAATCTACATGACAAAGCCAGTAAAAGAAATCAGGGACATATTGAGGCTGTTGAAGGGTGTGATCGGGAAATCTAAAAATTATATTATTTGGATAGGATTCCCTGGGGTTTTTGGCGGATTGCTATTGAGTGGCAGTTTCATTCTGGAAACAACAACTCTGATATGTCACTGTTAGCCAGAGCCAACCCATCGCTCTCGCTTTTTGAACTCCATCCACCATTGGTCCATGGAGGAAACAAGTTTTTTGACCAGGGTGAGGCTTAATGCTTCATTAATTCTCTGAAAGAACATGCCTCAGGACCAGGAAAGATGTGCCTGTGGAAAATAAACCTCAGTGCAGACAGCACAAGAGACCTTTAAATGCTTCTTTTCATGTTTTTTTGTAAAATGGAATTAAGATGCATATTTTTTAAAATGAAAAATGACTGGCATTCTTCCCACTGAAAATGGGAAGTAATTTAATTTGTTAGTGGTTTATTTTATTTGACAGTCTTTGTACATACTCGATTTGGTTTGTTACACTGAATTACCCTTTAATAATGGGCACACATAATGCCAGACTCTGCCCCCCAGGTTGGTTTGATAATTGGATGAACGACCATATTGTTCCAAGGTTTTCATGACAATGTGGACAGAAGCTATTTGGAAAACTCCTAACCAGAAAAGCCTTAAGCTGTTTTTTTGTTTTTTTCCGATGAAGTTAATTGCTACCCAGTGAACAGTCATTCCACTACCCAATTTTCCTGAGCAATGCTGAGTTCTGTAATCATGGCTGAATTCCCTGAGTGGATAGAAGGGATGCCTAAACCCCATAGCCAATAGAAAAAGTCTGAAAATCTTCCCCAGGCAATCTCTCAGAATGAACCATTTTCCACAAATGGAAGTTAATGGTAAAAATTCTAAGAATAGCAACCATAAAGGCAGAAGCGAGACTGCCAAGTTCAAGGGCAGCTTCACAGCTTAATAACTGTACATCCTTGAGCAAGCATTATGATCTCCTTTGCTTCAGCATCCACATCTGGGAAATGGGAACAGTATCAGTACCAACCTCTTAAGATCATTGTGAAGATTCAATAAATGCTATGCCTAAAGTGCTTAGCACAATTCTGGCCAAAGTAGGTTCTCTGTAATTTTTTTTTCTTATTAGATCGCATATATCAGGCACTGTGCTAAGTTTTCTCAACAACAACAAAAAAAGCTACTGAGAGAGTTGCTCTCTCTAACATCATGGAAGGGAGCACTGACAGGGCAAAAGGTAAAGTAACAAGCCGGAGGCCAGATGGCTAGAAAATGGCCCGCCCAAGATTCAAATCCAGTTTGGTTTTAAAAATTTTCTTACACCATGCAACTTCAGATTTTGTGTTTGTGTACCCCCCAGAAGTTTGAAAACTCATGTTCTTTTCTGAGCATTTCTAAATAGATGAGAAAGCATTTTCCATCGTAACAGTAAATAATTCCAAAAGATGATTTCAGGAGTATTTTGAACATAGGCAGTTTAAAATAAAACTTTTACATCACCTTTTTAATGCATCCCCTGGAATTTAAATACCATCTTAAGCTGAATACCCACCAATATCCATTAAAAGAGTATGTGAATTGAGGCACCTGGGTGGCTCAGTCGGTTGAGCTTCCGACTTCCGCTCAGGTCATGATCTCACTGTCTGTGAGTTCGAGCCCACGTAGGGCTCTGTGCTGACAGCTCAGACCCTGGAGCCTGCTGTGGATTCTGTGTCTCCCTCTCTCTCTGCCCCTCCCCTGCTCATGCTCTCTCTCTGTCTCAAAAATAAAATAAAACATTAAAAAAATTTTTTTAATAAAAGAGCATGTGAACTTCTTTTTTTTTTTTTTCAACGTTTTATTTATTTTGGGGACAGAGAGAGACAGAGCGTGAACGGGGGAGGGGCAGAGAGAGAGGGAGACACAGAATCGGAAACAGGCTCCAGGCTCTGAGCCATCAGCCCAGAGCCTGACGCGGGGCTCGAACTCACGGACCACGAGATCGTGACCTGGCTGAAGTCGGACGCTTAACCGACTGCGCCACCCAGGCGCCCCATAGAGCATGTGAACTTCTTAAAAAGTCAGAACTTTATATTCTTTTTCTTCTTGAAACATATATATTCATTTAACTCCCCCCAAATAAATGTTAAAAACTTTCTTTGATCATTTCTGAACAAAAATAGATTCCTAGCCCCACCCCATCTGTGTATGACTGTAAGGGTTTAAAATTCTCGTGGATATAATCATTGCTAACATTATTACTAGAACACAGTTGACCTGAACAACATAAATATATAATTCTGACAAATAATGATTAAACATAAGTAGTAAAACTTTATTAGAAATTCATATTGTATCGAGCTGGGGGTGGTGGCATTTGTGGGGCATTGATTAACGGCATCATCCAATTACCCCTCCCAGAAGTGTTTATACCTTGGATAGTGCACCATCATAAGATTGAAGATGGGTTAATGAATGTCTTTTGTGTTTTTCTTTCACAAAGAGGAGAAGGAGAACTTAGGCTGTGGGAATCTCCTGGGATGATTTTGTTTCAGAAAGGAAAATATGTGGAGGCTAGTGATAGGGGAATGGTTGCCTTTTAAACCATTCCATATAGTTCTTGGGAAGCCATTACATACTCCTGTTTTTTGAAGATGGCCACTCTGCCACAAAGCTGTGTTGCTTTGGAATAAGGATATTTACAGGAGGACCCAATGGCTCTCCCTTTTTGAAGATGACCTACTCTCTTCCTTGACAATGAAGTCTTGGTTCTCTTTAGCTATTGGCTTTATCCTTGACTTAAAATAGTTGTCATTGGAGAGTCACGAAGGGTTTTTCATTAAGAAAGCCCGGAGAAGGGCATGGTGGCAATCTTCAAGTGATGCTGGAATTTGTAACTTCCTAGCTTCTGCATTTTCTTAACTGTGTATTGCTTCTAGATGGGATAGTATAACCACCCTAGATCCTCCATTCAGCCTTATACCTAGAGCACCAAGGTCATGGTTTCTTTGCACCAAGAAGGAGGTAGACAGCTCTCATCTGTTTCTTTTCTATGTTAAACAGACATGGTTTCAGCTTCCCAAAAGGGCTTGTTAGGAACAAAAAGAAAGGGTAGGAAGTTGTGTGTTAATCTGTCTCCACTAAGCTTCCTAAGGAGCTTCCTCTGTGTGGTAAGTGCTTAGCATGTAATAAATGCTCAATACATGTCCTTTTTTTAATGTTTTATTTTTTATTTGAGATAGAGAGAGAGAGAGCAGGGGAGGGGCAGAGAGATACAGAATCTGAAGCAGGCTCCAGGCTCAAGCTGTCAGCACAGAGCCCAATGCAAGGCTCAAACTCCCAAACCGTGAGATCATGACCTGAGCCAAAGTCAGATGCTTAACCAACTGAGCCCCCCAGGTGCCCCTCAATATGTGTTTATTGAAGGTTTTATCTGGGGCCAATATATGGTCATAACATTTCTACATGTACTTCTTAACTGATGATATGGAGACCTCCTAACCCATGATGTTAATATAGCCTATCAGTCCCAATATAAAGTAATCTCAACTATTGGGACAGAGGTGGAAGCATCTGTCACACATTGACAAGGAGATATGGATAAATCCAAGCATGGATTTAAATGGACAGAAATTTTTTCAAAAGGCTCCATAATGTCAATCATGTTAATTGTACTTAACAACCAAGGGTATTCAAATGTTGGTCTACCAAACTCAAGCATATTTGACCCAAGGTTACTGAACAGCTGAAATCCATTCACATCCTTCTACATATGACCTTCTCTCCCTCTTTCTTCTCCATGACTCCATCTTCTTTCTGTTCTTTAGCTCCTATCAGGCCATCTCTTCTCTCTCAGCCTTGCCTTGAATCTGTCAACTTGCTGGGGCACTGGAGGTTGCCATGGTAAACACAGCTGTTGTTTTTTCTCTGTGAAGAGTCGGTGCATGAAGACACTTTAGTCCTCACCTCTAGCCTCTTCCCGCTGTGCATTTTCACAGATGTCGTTTCAAGTGGGGGCTTCAGGGGCTTCAGGATTCTGCACAGCTTTCCTTGTGTATCTCTGAGGGGGTGCTTTGTGACCAATGGCACCTGCTTAGGTGCTCTGGAAGATTGTGAAGAATCGCCTGCATGGTCACCAAATAAGCCAAATGACAGCAACATTCATTTTGTTAGTAAATGGCTTCTGGGAACTGAAAGATGATCTTGTATTTTCCAAGAGGAAAGGCAGGAAAGATAATTAGAAAATAGCCGGGGCAGGAAGACTGAAGGAAGGGTGGGGAGAGACAGAAGGAGTGGTGACAGACAAAGCAAGCAAGGGGTTGCTGAACCAGAAGGGGAGTCTGTATTGGACAGCTATCCCTGCTCCCTGAATCCTCCCTGTCCTCACAGTCACATCTGTCATCCAGTGCTCACTACTGAGCCAACATCTGCTGCTGTTTGCTTACAAACCACTGCAGCACAAAGATTCCTTGCTGTTCCTCCTATACTGTAAGCACAAGCCACTCTCAGGTGCTCCAACCTTTGTACTTGTTCTTCCCTCCTCCAGGAATGCTCTTCTCCAGACAGCCATAAGGCTCGCTCCCTCACTGCATTCAGATCTCCCCTCAAAAGTCATTCCCTGAGAGACATCTTCCAGAATCACCCCACCTCAAGTAGAAGCCCATCCACTGTCTACCCCCTTACCCAGTTCAGGTTTTCTTCATGTCTGGTACAGAGTAGGGACTTCAGTATTTGTTGAGTGAATAAATCACGGACACCCTCCCCCAGAAACGCATGGAATCATACAGTTGCACACATGATCTTTGCTCTCTTCCTCCTGAGCTTTTGCGTGTGCTGGTCCCTCTGACTAGAGCACCCCTGACTCTGCCTGATCGAGTCCTACAAACCCTTTGTACCCTGCCTGCTTTCATAGCCCTCTCCTTTCGAGGTCTCCGTTGACCTCCCTAGGTGGACACATAACCCATTTGGCCAACACAGCCTGGGCAGTGCCCACCGACCTCTGTCACAGCACAGATGCCCTGCAATGAAATGTCTCTTCACTTGTCTCTTTCCCACACACCCCAGTGGGCTCTTCCAGGGCCTACAATAGAGAGCCACCAAGGGCTTAGACTCCAGAGTCAAAAGTGCCACATGTGTGTACCAACTGTGTGACTTTACACAAATTACTTAACCTTTCTGCCCTCAGTCCCCTCATCTGTGCAAAAGGGATCATAATACCTACCAACATAAATCACAGGATATTGATGAGAATTCTCTGATGAATTGCTGGAGTGTTTATATTTTTCTTTTTTTTTTTAATTCACTTATTGTCAAGCTAGCTAACAGTGTAGTCTTGTAATTGCTGAAGTGTTTAAAACATCCTAAGCTGTTAGCTGGGGAAGAGGATAGTGAGTGGAGGGTGTCCTGTTTGAGGTGGGCTGGGCATGGAGGGCCTCCCTCGGGGGATAACTGAACAGAGACCTCACTGCTGAGAGAGAGGCAGTGGTGTGGTTCTCTAGGCTCCTTACATCCCACTAACATTACAGATGAGATCTATTTCTATAAGCTTTATGGCAGGTTAGACTCTGAGACCCCTCTCTTGGGACCTGAGATGTTATCATCTGATTTTCTAACATGATGCTGGTGGTCTTGCCCACTGGGCTAGTGTGTTCATCCTTTGGAATCAGGCTCAGCACAATGAGCTGTAACTGAATCAAGGTCCAGAAGGAATATGAGGCACCTGAGGGAGGGACATGACCAAAACCCAGCAGTGCACTGCAGAACCACCTTTGAGGGCCAAGGACTCTCTTCTCATTGCAGGCACAATGCAGCACTGGCCTTGTCTCACAGTTGATTCTAGCCTTGTCAACCACAGCCAACATTGCTCAGAAAAGAGGCTTTGAACTACAAACTAAAGGTCCTGGCTTGGTCCTGGGTTTTGTCCAATTCTGGTCCTGTCATTTGGCAAGAAGGGGCCTCTGGTCCTGTGGAGAACAGTTCAGGCACATGGTATGGGGAAGGGGCAGAGGAAGCTCTGGGATGAGAGGTAGAAAGCTGGGTGACCATGGACAATGTACATCTGCTGATTTTAGGTACTGCCTGGGCCAGTCATTTTCAAACTTTCCTTATCCACAGAAATATTTATTTAAGCATGATATAAATGAGAATCCAAACGTACTACCAAGAGCAATGATGAGGGTAAAGCCTTGACAACCACAGCTTGCTATTAAATTCCCCATCCCGATCACACACACACACACACACACACACACACACACACACACACGCACAGACACACACACACGCACAGACACACACACACGATGGCCCTTCCAAGATTCATTGTTCCATGATTCAGTGTCACATCTCTATAGCACAGAGTCCTTCCAAAATATTAGGCTGAACCGGAGGCAATAACTGAGATTTGATGATTTTGGACCTGCAAAAATGGCAAGATCACATTTCACACTAATAGTTTCATGTGCACCATTGTGCTCACTCAGGAACCAAATAGCCTCGGTTCAGCTCCTCAATGTACTGTATGTGTGCCATTGGACAGGATACTTCACCTCCTTGATCCTCCCCTGTAAAATGGACAAGCAGAATAGTCTTCCCCAGTGCTCTGCCCAAAGAAGTCAGAAGGCTGAATGAAGCAGAGCCCTGGCGTTGGGGTTGGTGAGCTCTGACACAGTGCTTGGCCAATAGCACAGAAGCCCTCCATCAGTGTCTTACAGAGAAAGCCCTAATGAGGTCCTGTGGGCCCAACTTAGAGAACAGTGTCCTATTCTTCTCCCTGCCTGGCCTTGAAGGGAGTATGTAGCCAGTGCAGTTGGAAAACACAGTCCCAACAAGGCTTCCCAATCAGTCATCCCGTCCAGTTTGAACCAGACCCCCACTCTTCCTTCCTGTGAGGGGCATCACTAGGCAGTGGGCAGGTCTTGACCTGGACATGAGAATGGTGCTGGCATACCATGAATGACATTCCTCCCTCTGCCTTATCTAGGTAAGGCATTAGAGGCTCCCTCCCCAGATACCTACGCAGAGCCTTCCCTATTAAGTGGTACATCATGGAATATGTCAGCCTGAATTAGCAGGCAGGCCCATCACGTTAAGCTGACGCTCTGGGCTGGCAGTTCCCACTTTGTAATGCCTCTTGATCCTGGCCGTCACGCTCCCTCCTTGTCACCACAGCCACGGGAAGCCTCCGCCGACAATGCACAGTAATGAAGGAGGCTCAGGGAAGAGTTTAGGAGGAGCCACAGGAAGTCCTTGCAGATTCCATTTCTTCTGAGGCCCTGGGGAGCCCGCTTTGAGCTCTGCTACCTCTGGGAGGGGGCCGGTGGGGAGGCAGAGGATGCGCAGGTAGCACTCAAAAGCTCCAGGTGGGGCGTTCCTTTATGACAGACTACAAAAGCATGGCATGTGTTTTTGGAAGTACACGGAATAGTCACTCCTATTCAGATACCAGGTACACCTACATCACCTAACTGAGGTTTGTAGAGGCAGCTCAACTACAAAACTCTGACTACTATTATCAGTAATAGTGTTGATTCCATAAATTCTCCTGGCAGCTTATTCGTGTCACTTACAGAGCATTTATTACTTCCTGCCATGTATGATATTTGCATGTGGTGTGATACATTGGAAGGAGCACTAGGTCTGCAGTCAGGTAGGCTCTGGTATTAAATTCTGACAATGCCTCATAGCTCATAGCTGGGCAACCCTGGGCCACTGACTTAGCCTCTCTGAGCCTGAGCTTTCTCTTCGTATTAATACTCACACCACAACCTATTTCACAGAGCTGTTGAAAGAATTACCATAAATAACATCCGCAGAATGATTGACACAGAGGAGTAAATGCCCAATAAATACTTTCAGGTAGAGTTCCCGAGAACAGAGTCACTTTTTTTTTTATCCATTACAAAGTCTTAATTCAGATGCACCCTTAACTGGTGTTGGATGGTATATCCCCTTCCTTTCCAAAACTTAACTCATTTGCCCTCTAACTTGTTCTCCCCTGTACATCAAGAATCATCTAATCAAACTTTATCATACCACAATCATTGGAAATCTTTTTAGTTCTGCCCATTTCTCTAAGGATAATGGCAAAAATTTTGGGGGTGGGGGCTTGCCTGTGACCTACCCTATAACTTCATCTCTTACCATGGTTCCCATCACTCTCTCTCTGTCTTAACCACATTGACCTATTGACCCTTCATTTTGCTTTACCCCCACCCTAGGACCTTTGCACATGCTCTTGTCCCTGACTGGAACATTCTTTCCTCCCCTCCTGGCCTAGTAAACCTGTTCTCATCCTTCACAGTCATCCATCCAATACTTCTTCAGCAACAGCTCTCCAGGCCTCCCTGACCATGTTAAATCCTCTTTTGCATGATATCATCTATTTGGGGGCACTTACGACATTTTGTTGTGACATGACTTCCTATCTCCCTCCTCCGTCTAGCCCTGCTCTACGAAGGCAGGAAGTGTCTGGTTTGGTTCACTGGTTGGATTCTCTAGGACATTGTATGGAGCCCAGTAGATGTTGCTCAAAGAACAAGAAGGCAGGTGAACCAGAGAGCATGTTATCTCCACAGATCCCAGTGACCTTTCCTGATAACTAGGGCACAGTGGGTCTTATTGGTTTTTCAAATAGTATGGCCCAGAGCTCAGGAGGGCCAAGTTAATCACCCATGGTCACACAGCCTTTCACTCTGTGGTCAGTCTGTGATGAGAACCAAGGTCTTCGAGTTATCTCCCTTCCTGAGCTTATGCTCTAAAACCATCATCCATAATTGGCATAGAGGGCACATGAAGGCTTGCCTTCCCCTCCCTGGTCTGGTGTTCAGAGGATCCCCACCACATCCTACATCCACATCTCAAGCCAACTCTGTTTTCCAGGGTGTCTAGCACCAGAGCTGTATAGGACTCTGAGTTCTCTGAATTGTTTATTTATTTAAATTATTTAATTTAAAATCTCCTTCAGAGGTGATCTGAACTCCCTTCAAGACTGAACTGGGAGAATTATGTTTTGTCAAAGGTTATACCTTTGAAGTGAGTACACTTCACAAAATGTAACCTTTGTTCCTGCCCTCTTCCCCTCACCCCTTGGGTTGAAACAAATTCAGAAGTTGAAGCCTTAATCAACTACCTGGTAGCAAATTAGTCAGCAAGTTAGCTCAGTTGCAAGAGGTGACTTCCTCATAAAGGAAATTTTGGTCCTTTTTTTTTTCTTCTTTCTCTTAAAGGACAACATCTGTGTTTTGTGTTTGTTTTGTTTCGTTTTTAGTCTGTCCCCGGGCAGGCATTGCTGTTCTCCCTCACCTTCTCAGGAACCAGTTCACCCAGGAGTTGTCAGAAGTGCCCTTGAATTCACAGAGAGAGTCACGGGGTGCGCCTGGGTGGCTCAGTCGGTTAGGCATCCAACTTGGACTCACGTCATGATCTCATCGTTTGTGGGTTTGGGCTCCGCGACATGCTCTGTGCTGACAGCTCAGAGCCTGGAGCCTGTTTAAGATTCTGTGTCTCCCTCTTTCTCTGCCCTTCCCCTGCTCATGCTTGCTTGTTCGCTCTCTCTCTCAAAAATAAATAAACTTAAAAAAAAGAAAAAGAATCAGAAGAGTCTGGGTCTTCTTGTTCATATTTGCCTGGAAGACCTTCATGTGTGGGAAATGATTTAACTGCCTGATTCTTTGACCTGTGGAGAAGAAAACATTTTCTTACATATTCTTATTCACTCTTTCAACAAATAATCACTGAGGACCCTTTAGATATCAGTAAGCTGACCATATAGTTTATTGTCCAAATGAGGATAGTTTTGGTGTGAAAGTGGACACTACCTGGTTCGTACACCGGGTAGTAAATATAAACCAAGATTTTCCCAGGTAAAACAAGTTGTCAATGAGTGCCATGTATGATCATGGCTGAATTTTAGAATTAACTATTAGAATCTTGGGTGATTATATATTTTCACAAAATGCCCTTAAAGATTGGGGGAAAAAGCCAGGATGGGGTCTAGACCTCCAAAGCCATGAAGTATATATATGTAGGTCAAAGTTGAACTACATATTTCTAAAATTTTCCCACAACTTCCTTTTCCAAGTACATTTCATGTTTAAAACAAACAGGCAGCTTGGAACAACAGCTCTGGAAGCTAATGCCTGATCAGTAGCTTCTAAGCGCACTTTCTCTAAGATGAGGCCACCTAGAAGGTCCAGGGAAAATGCAAGAATCTATAAAGTATGAAATTGCCCATGAAGGCTAAGTGATGATGACATCTTTTGAGAAAGAAGTGAAACTAAAAGTAGCAGAGGGAAAAATAAAATTAAAAAAAAAAACTAAAAGAAACTGAGGAAACAGGAATATGTGATTTATCAGTCTGCTTCTCTAACTTCAAGCTTTTTAAATGTGATTATGATTTTGTGTTGTGATGATGAAGGACATAAACATGCGGACGTTTTCCCTAGTGAAGAACTTTGGTTCTGAAGTGATTTGTTTCTCTTGCATCCCAGGTGCCTGTTCTGAGACCCATGGACCTGATGGTGGAGGCCACCCCGCGAAGAGTATTCGCCAATGCACACACGTATCACATCAACTCCATATCAGTCAACAGCGACTATGAAACCTACATGTCAGCTGATGACCTGAGGATTAACCTTTGGAACTTTGAAATAACCAATCAAAGTTTTAGTATCCTTTCCTTGGGGTAAATAACCAGTTGGCTTGAATCATATGTATTCAGGTATGAGCAGGCTTGGGGGGAAATAGAAGAGATAGGAGCAGTCACAACCACAGACTCCTAGCACTTGTGGAGAAAGAACTATGCTCTTTTAAATTACATTGGCGTCCATCTTTCATCATAACAAAGTTAGAGAAGTATTGAATTACTAAAATAGTGGTCCAGGACTAGCTCTGGATAGGAAGTCTGAATCACTTCCTTTATGCAGAGGCATTTGTGTGTCGTGAATTAAAATCAGTTGTGACTTTATCAACTATAAGATAAGACCCTAGAATTCAGTTAAGATTCCTTTCTCTTGTTAAAGGATCTATAAATGGCCTGTATGGACAGCGTGGACCACAGGTACACATGAGATGGTTTTCATCGTATCATAATAGTGGAAATAATACTGGCTGCCACTTATTGCATTCCAAGCACTGCAATAGGAACTTTATGCATAGAATCTCATTGTTTAAAGTATTATTTATTTGTTTTGAGGGAGAAAACATGTGCAAGCAGGGAAGGAGCAGGGGGAGGGAGAGAGAGTGTCCCAAGCAGGATCAACACTGTCAGTGAAGAGCTCAACGCAGGGCTAGAATCCATGAACTGTGAGGTCATGACCTGAGCCGAAATCAAGAGTTAGACGCTCAACTAACTGAGCCACCCAAATGTCCCACATAGAATCTCATTTTGAGAAGTACACATATCATAATATTACAGCTTGATGAATTTTCACCCAACACACACCTGTGTAACCAGCATCCGGATCAAGAGACACCAAACTTTACTAGCAGTCCTCAAGTCCCCAACACACTTCCTTCTAGTCTGCATACACCGAAACCCTAATGTAAGGTTTCTTTCTTATATCAAAGAAACCCTAATGTAAGTATTACTATCTCCTCTGTTAGCTAAAATCCACAGATACAAGAAGATGTTGAATGAATGTCTGAGCCAACATTCTTACTCCATTATGATGACCCGCTCTTTAATAATATGGATTGGTCATTTATTCACTACCTGCCCTGTGGTCTGTGCCACCACAAACCTGACTGTTCACTTGAATTTCCATTCCGCTCATGGTTTCTCAACCCAGGAAGCTGAGCAACTGACCTAGAAGTCAGTATGGATTCTTTTCTCTCCCTTACCAGCCTCCATGCCCCCAGCCCAATCTGTCTATGAGGGCTGCCTATGCTTCCTCTGAAATATATCTCTAATCAACTCATTTCTTTCCATTCTGCTCCTCCTACCCTATGGTGCTGTAGGCCATTATTCCTTCCTCTGTGTGACTGCAGCAATCTCCTATTCAGTCTCCATTTTTTTCTTGATCTCCTACATAGTTCATGTTCTCATAACAGAGTGGACCTTTCAGTATTTAATTTAGATATCATTCTCCCCCTGCTTAAAACAGTCTAGTAGCTTCCCAATGAATTTGGAATAAAATCCAAGTTCTTTACCTTGAACTGTAAGATTCTAAATGAAATGGGCCCTGGCTCCCTCTTTAATATCCTATCATGTCACTCTCCCCGAAATCACTCTGATTCAGCCAACTAACCTCTTTTCTGTTCCTGGATAACCTTGTTCTTATATCTCTTCTTTGTATTTGCTGTTCCCTCTTTCTGGAATACTCTGTCCCTGGAGTTTACTTGGCTAACTACAAGCCATTATTCAGACTTCCATCTAATGTCATCTCCTCAGAGGTCCTTTTCCAGTAACTTACCAGTAGTCCCCAGTAGCCCTCTCTCCTTGTTATCTTCACAGCACTTATCACTATTTGAAATTGCTTTTTTACTTGTGTATTGGGGTTTCCCCATATTTGAGTATAAATTCTATGAGAGAAGGGACTTTGTATGATCCATTCCTGTAGCCCAGTACCTAGAACATTCTCAGACACAGAAAATACCATTTTGGTTTGATAGGTCAAGTTTGAAGTGCGATAGGTCACTGAAATGCAACTATCCAGTAGGTAGTCGATGGTGAAATGTAACCAGGAAATCTCACTTTAAGAGTATGTTGGTTAAAGTAAAGCTCTGAATGTTGTGATATAAATAGACCTCATAGTGGCTCAAACACATAAAAGATGACTTCTGTTATAATGGAGTCATTATGATGATCACCACCAGCAAGCATCCTCCTCCAATCAGTGAATCAGAGAATTAGGTCCTTCCACCCTGCAGCTCCCCAGTGTCACCAGGCTTACTTGCAATCAGGACAGCAAAGGAGAAGATCGTAGAGAACCACACATGGGAGCCTCTTGTGAGCCAGGCCCTCAAATAGCATGAATTCCATTGGTTAGAAGTCAGTCACATGGCTACCTCTAACTGCAAAGCAGGCTGGGAAATGTAATATAGCTATGCATGTAAAAAAAAAAAAAAAGATTAACCTGGTTTGGTACATGGTTAGCTAGTCTAGTCTCCACCACAGAGGAGTGCTAGATACTTGCCCAAGGCTTTTTTTTTTTAAGTTTTTATTTAAATGCCAGTTAGTTAACATACAGTGTAACATGAGTTTCAGGTGTATAATAGAGTGATTCATCACTTCCATACATCACCTGGTGCTCCTCACAACAAGTGCACTCCTTAATCCCCATCACCCATTTTACCCCTCACCCACCGCCCTCCCCTCTGGTAACCTTCAGTTTGTTCTCTGTAGTTAAGAGTCTGTTTCTTGGCTTGCCAAGGTTTTTTAAGGAAGGCAGCTTTAAGCAAGTAGTGGCAGTGATAGAGGCACTAAGACCTGACCCTCAGGACCATGACTGGCATCTCTTGTCGTTCACAGAGTAGATTCTACATACTGTCTGAGCCTCCGACAACCTGCCTACAGATTGTGCATAGAAGTGTGGCTGCTAATAGAATGAATGTGGGTGGTGGTTCCCTTTCTCCTTTTACATCTTTTCCGAGAGCCAGAAATCTGCTCAGACTTAGCTGCTGTCACTCTGAGTGCCTGCTGTCCCCAGTCTAGATGACATGTTTTCTGGATTTGCCTCTAGGCCTTCAAGAGGGAGGGGGGTTTCTTTAGGCAATTTGGGAGACAGATGCCTGGGGGAGAATGCAAAGGGGAAATATTAATAGCACAATTTAGGTTATATTCTGCAGATGTGTGACAGCCTGCCAGATGCTGGCATACAAATGAGACTGTGCCATTCACCCTTAAAACAGCCATATGTAAAATAATTATTGTCATCATGAGGATGATGATCACTGATATCTATATAGTTCTTTTCAACCAAACCGCCTTAAGCACTAAGCTGACTGTACAAACTGGGCCCCTTTTGCCTCTTGTCACTGAAGTGAAGCCACCTCTGGGGTAGGAAGCGGCCATCTTTCAAAACACCCTCAGAAAAAACACCAACCACCAGGCAGGTCTTTTTGAATCATACATTGTTTACTACCATTTCTATAATGCCATTTATCCACTAAGAAGGCTGTCAAACATGGCTCCGGATAGAATAATGTGGGGTTCCCAAAGCGTGGTATGAGTACCACTGGGGTGGTAGGAACACTATGTGGACTTTTTTCATTTTTATAGTTAGGTATTTACAGTCATGAGTACTAGAAAATACAGCTATCATATCAGTCTGATGACTTCATAGATACTGAAAACACTTAAATTACAAAGTAAGTTATATGTGAAGAAGAGTATAAAAGTAGAAAAGTGGTCTTGCAGTCTTGTTTAAAAAATAAAATCACAACTTCCAGTGCCTGGCATTTTGTGTGACATTGGCCACTGACATTATGGTTGAGAACACAGGCTTTGGAGTCTCAAAAGTCCTTGAACTTCTGAAAGTCCTAAAGCCTAAAGTTCACACTCAGCTCTACTGCTTACTGGCTGTGTAAGCTTTAATGTGGTTCTTAACTTATCCAACCCTCTGTTTCATGATCTTGAGAGAGAAGCTTTATAAAAGAGGATTGTGAGAATTTTTTAAGGTGATATATATATATATATATATATATATATATATATATATATTTAAGGTGATATATATATATATATATATTGTATCCATATATACATATACACATATATATATGGATAAAATTATCCACATATATAAAACATTTATATTTTAATACGTATATGTGGATAAATTTTGTATATACAGTTGACTCTTGGATCATGGGTTTGGACTGCACAGGTCCACTTACATGCAGATTTTTTTTTTTATAAATGCAATACAGTACTATAAATGTATTTTCTCTTATGATTTTCTCAATAATGTTTTCTTTTCTCTAGTTTACTTTATTGTAAGAATACAGTGTATAATATATATGGCATACAAAATATGTATTAATCAACTTATGTTATTGGTAAGGTCAACAGTAAGGTATTAATCATTAGGTTTTAAGGGAGTCAAAAGTTACATGTGGGTTTTTTATTGCATGGGAGTCAATGACCCTAGTCCCCATATTGTTCAAGGGTCAGCTGTATATAAAATATATCCGTGTGTGTGTGTGTGTGTGTGTGTGTGTGTGTGTGTGTATAGAAAAAGAGAGAGATACACATATGCTTGTGTGTGTATCCATATACACACATAAACACATATGCTTAGGCCAGTACCCTGCTAAATAAAT
The DNA here is from genome assembly GCF_022079265.1 of Lynx rufus. Taxonomy (NCBI): domain Eukaryota; kingdom Metazoa; phylum Chordata; class Mammalia; order Carnivora; family Felidae; genus Lynx; species Lynx rufus. The sequence goes on along the minus strand of NW_025814823.1, from coordinate 122,067,736 downwards.
TATAAACAGGCTTAAACAAGCATGATTATCATCAAAAGGATTCGGAAACTAGAAAAATTGAATGTTAGTATGGTGGATGCTAGTCTGCTAAATTTATTGTCTGGGTTCTCTTCTTAGTTCTTGATGTCTCCTTTGGTTCTGCAGTTGGATGCTCTTCTCAAGATGTTGCTCTTTATACCCTAGTTACCACATATTTGAAGGATCTCTGAGGTCCAGGGATTTGCATTTAATACCAAATCAGATTAAGGCATTCCTAGCCCTTTGACACCTGGTCTTGAGTCCTCTCCCTTCCTTCCATAGCTAGTCTGTCTTTGTCTTATATAATAGGTTCTGGCCTAAAGTGGTCAAACTTTGGCCTTAATGGGTTAACTATTTCAGGACAATAATAACTCATTTCTAGATTAGTGATATTCTAGGGCAAGAAGCAGCCATAACTTTTCAAACTGTTTTCTGTGGTATACTTAGGATCCTTTGAGCTCTCTTCCCAGGACTAAGAATGGGTTGACCTTGGCTCTTACCCTGTCCAATATAAGAGCTATTAAATAGGCTCCTATCAAGTAAAAGTAAAGGTACAGCTCTCGACAACTGTATACTGAGTACCTATTCTGTTCCAGGCACTGCACTAAGCCATGGGGATACAAAAGTGAAAAGAAATTTTCTGCTTTCAGAATGACATTCATCAAATAATCACACTAATGAGCATATAATTACAAACAGAAGTAAGTCCTTTGAGGAAAGGAAATACAGTCCTGTGTATGCTTCTTTTTTGAACTCTGATACAGATTTCAGGGAATAAAAGGAGACTTTGCAGAGGAACTGATTACTGAGTTAAGATCTGAAAGAGGAAAAAAGGTGTGGAGAGATTGGTCTAGCATGTACAGAGGGCGTGTGACAGGAGGGAGTGTGGCAATGTTGGAGAAACTCTAAAAAGTCCATTGTGACTGAAGGCCAGAGAATGTGGCGGAGCATGATGCAAACAAAGCTAGAAAGGTTAGCCACATCTTACTCAAGTCTGGTCTCTGGTCATGAAACAGAGGATTTCTCTGAGAGAGGACATCTGAACTCTAGAGGTACTTCATCATTGGCCTTGGTCTTAGCTCCCCTGTACAACAGCTTCATTTGTCAACTGAGCTGAGGCCCTTTGGAACTTATTCCCTGATGAGGGGACCATATAACCTCAATTCTTGGCTTCTGTCTCTTCATAGTACCATGGACAGCGGCCTTCCTTTTAATCTGGTGGGATTCTGCCAGGCAGGCTTTGAAGGAAGCTGTGGGGCCTAATACAAGTTTGTCTCCCTTGTTGCTGCTGTGGCTTTCATCCACAAATGTACATATCAATCTGAGGCTGGCATTTAGTGTAAAAGGAGAATATTCCATTGACATATCCAGAACACTGGTCCGTGTGTCCCAGGGCAGCCTCCTCCTCCCCATTAATAAATGTAGCCTTGGTACGTTTTCCAAGTTTTCCAAGGCCTAGTGTTTTGCTTGACCCTCTGTGCCTGCCAGACCTAACAACTTCTTGAGACAAGGTATTTATGCACAGGGAAAGCCCTTTGGATCTCATGTTGTCAGGGAAGAGGGCAAGAATGAAACCGCACACTTCTTGGGCTTTTTGAGCTTCCTCAGAGAAGTAGGTATAGCTTCATAATCAGGAGTGCTTAGTAGTTAGTAGTAGTTAGCTTAGTAGTTAGACTCCAGAGTCAGATTCACTGGATTGGAATCCAATTTTGTCTCATACAATCTTTGTGACCTTAATAAGCTGCTTAACACCTCTCTGCCCCTTCATTGTCTCATCAGTTAATGGAGATAATAAATACCACCTATCTTATAAGGTTGTTGTGGGTATTAAAGGAAATAATCATGGAAATTTCTTAGCCAAGTGCCTGGCACAGAAAGAAGGCCTAATAAATAGTAGCTATTATATTTGAAACATTTCCCCAGCCCCTTGTGCTTCTAACCTTGTTGCTTGAATCCCATTCTCTCCTAAGAAAACCACAAGCTGAGGTGATTTACAGTATCTAGGCCTGGCATCTTGACCTATTACTGACCTACTGTGGATTTTCTGCATTTTAAAAAACTAGGCCTTGTGGGGCGCCTGGGTGGCGCAGTTGGTTGGGCGTCCGACTTCAGCCAGGTCACGATCTCGCGCTCTGTGAGTTCGAGCCCCGCGTCAGGCTCTGGGCTGATGGCTCAGAGCCTGGAGCCTGTTTCCGATTCTGTGTCTCCCTCTCTCTCTGCCCCTCCCCCGTTCATGCTCTGTCTCTCTCTGTCCCAAAAATAAATAAATGTTGAAAAAAAAATTTAAAAAAAAAAAAATAAAAAACTAGGCCTTGAGAAGGCTGCTAAGTCACAACAAATGAAAGTAATTTATTGAAATTTAATAACTTAAATTTATTGAGCATCTACCATGTGCATAAGAAATGCCAAGATGAATAAAACTCCATCCCTGATATTATGATTTTTGTAATCTGAAAGGGTAGATGTATCATGCAGAGTTCAATCAGAGAAGCAAAACTGTTGGGAGAGGTGTGTGTGTGTGTGTGTGTGTCTGTCTGTCTACAGAAAGAGAGAGAGGGGGGATAGAAGGGAAAGGGAGAGAGACTGACTTATTACAGTGAGTTAGCCTTGCAATTGTGTGACTGGCCAAGCAATTCCAGGGTCTGTAAGGCAGTTAGGCAAGAATGAAAAATCACAAGGAAGCTGGAAGAACGTGAGCATGAGTTGAAGCTTGTCCACACATGGACAGTGAGGAGGGAGAACAACTGTGGACCCAGCAGCCAAAGCTTTCCTTTAAATGTCTTCCAAACTGGGGCGCCTGGGTGGCGCAGTCGGTTAAACGTCCGACTTCAGCCAGGTCACGATCTCGTGGTCCGTGGTCCGTGAGTTCGAGCCCCGCGTCAGGCTCTGGGCTGATGGCTCAGAGCCTGGAGCCTGTTTCCAATTCTGTGTCTCCCTCTCTCTCTGCCCCTCCCCCGTTCATGCTCTGTCTCTCTCTGTCCCAAAAATAAATAGACGTTGAAAAAAAAAAACTTAAAAAAAAAAATAAATGTCTTCCAAACTGATTAATTCAGGCTCACCCAGGATCATCTTCCTTCGATTAACTGAAAGTCGACTCATTGGGGCCTTTAATCACATCTGCAGAACTTCTTACAGCACCTAGATTACAGTAGCACATAGATTAGTGTTTGATGGAATAAGTGGGAGAAGGTGTGTGTGTAGTGCAGAGCAACTGCTTCTTCCCTTTTGTCCTCCAACCCTCCTGAGCCCGTGTTAGCCCACGGTAACCAGCAACATCCTAGAAAGGGAACTCTAAGGATTGTAGTTTAGCCTAACCGAGTTAACATTCCTCAAAACCAGCGAAGTGATTAGGTGGACAGAGGGAGACAGTCATGTGACCATACTAGGGAAGATCAGACCAACAATTTTCAGAGCCCGTATTAAATACCAGGTATGTGATACACATCATCTACTGTAATTTTCTTCCTCTTTTTGTAAATGAGTTAACAAATTTAAAGGCTTTCAAGATTAGGTAACAGGTCACAGAATTTGGGATTAACATTTCAGTCTCATTTCATACTCCAATATAATGTACTCTGTCACACCATCTCAAATTACTCAAATCTAGTAATATGGGTTACCTGTTAGGTGTATTCAAGGTTCTGTGGAGGCATGGAACAGGAAGAATGATGAAGGAAAGGCTAGACTGCTTCATAAAAAAAGTAACATTTGAATTGACCTTTGAAGGGGTATTGGGTGTTTCCTAATGGTGGAATTCAAGCTCTGTGTCACATGAACAGGGAAGGGTCTGTGGTTATGGGATTTTCAAGTGCCCCCTTCCCCAAATCATGGAGGCCATCTCAGCCCAGTATCTTTTGTAGCTCAGTACATACTTATAAGCAGTAAGTAAGATGGCACCACGACATATTTTTTGTCAGCCTCTCCTGTTAAGCCTAGCAATTGGCAAACCCTCCATAAATATTTTCACGTTGGCTTTTTTTAAGCTCTTAAAAGAGGAATATCCCTTAGAGTCCTCTTCAGAGGTTGCCAGTATCTTATCATCAAGTAACATGTCCCTTCAGCTAACAAGATCTGGATGCTTTGTAATCAATACTTAATATCCAGAGATTACATTCAGACTTTAAAAAGAAAAAAAAAACTCAAAGCAATTCATGTCCCCTAAAAGGAAATCCTACTTTATTATGATTAGTTCTCAGGGCCAAAATAAGGCTGTTCTCCGCCTTCAGTATTGGCAGACTCTAAGTGCAGAAACATGAAAAGCCTCAACTGCTCTTGAAGATAGGTATCTTTCCCAGGCAAACATAGATTTCACTCACCAACCTGGCCTGCAGAAAGGCCTCTTTTTTGGCTTTCCAGTGCTTGATTGGCTTAGGCAGGGCTTAGAAAGGAAACAAAACAAACAAACAAAAATCTTGTTGGTATCAGCAAAATCAGCATGGATAAAGACAGAAGCATATGAGGACATCCCCTTCAAAAGCCCACAAAACTAATGCATATAAAGCTATCTGTGGAAAAATAGGTGCTTTCTGTGAGGGATGGGATTATTCAGTCAACTATAAAGCCATTTAATATCTTTCTCCAGGAAATTATTTCATAATCAAAATTCTCAGAGGCTTTCAGAGTAAATAGAATGATGCCCATTCAAAGGCAAAAAAAAAAATTGAAGCGTAGAGAGAGAAAATGACTTTCCCACATTCTCTGAGCAAAACAGACTTGGAATCACTATTGACTCCCAACCTCCTGACCCAGTTTTGTTATAATCACAATATTTATCACAGTATTATCTTAAACTTGACCCATGGTGATGAGGCTTCTGCTCTCTTAATTTTCTCACAGATGGTTCTAACACAAGCAAACTACTTTTTTAATGTTTATTATTTAAAAATATGTATTGTGGAGATTATAAAATCACCTATAACCTCACCACCTAATTTTGGTGTAAATACAGGGGCTTTACATCACACTTGTAACATAATGCTAGCTAACTTAACTATAAGGGCTCAAAAAAGCAAGTAAATAATAAAAGGGGAAAAATTAATTTATCCAGGAAGCTTTCTCCTTTTTGATGTAAGATATACACATACCTTGTCCCCGCCCCTACACATGTATCATTTCTCTCTCTCTTCCCTCCTTTTTCTGCTTTGCATTTGTTACTATCTGGTTTATATTATATTTATCTGCCTTGCTTAGTGACCATGTGACCTGCTGGAATATAGGCTCCACGAATCAGGGGGATTTGGGTCTGCTTCAGCCATGGTTGTACCCCCTGTGGTGAGAAAAGTATTAGCAGGTTCTTTGTGAACATTTGTGGATTACATCAATGGGTGGATGGATGGATGGATGGATGGATGGATAGATGAATGGTAAAGGTAAGTTACCCTTTGTAAACTAGAGTTTCTAAAGGGTAACTTACCTGCTGACTTTCCATTTAACCCCTTGTAAGATCTTAATCACATCTCCTTCCATACTATATTTTCTCTCTCTGTCTCTCTCTGATTTTTTTAAATGACTCTGGTCAGAGTGTATGTATATTTATATATATGTATAATAAGATATCTCTTTATAGATATCTCTCTATATGTGAGATATATCTTTTTCTATCCTAACATACTACTTGATTAGAAGAAAATGTGGAAATGATACCTGATAATTGAAAATTCATAGACCTGCTCAGATTGAACTATTACTAACATTTAATATCTTGCCTTTAGCTCATTATTTTCACATTGTAAGTTTCAAACGATATTATGATCATAGTATATAGATACAATGTTTCGTGTTTTTTAACAGACTTGGAATTTCATTGCAAAAACAATTTAATGAGATTGATCAAAATTTACATAATCATTTCCCTTTCTCTGTATATGTATGTTATAGTCAATATATTTCTTTTATCATGTTGCTGTAGACATTTTTTTTTTTTTTTTTGGTGGAAAGCTTTTTCCAAATTGGGGATTAAGGAAAGACTTTTGAATGGCCTCCATGCTACCCCTTAGCATCCTGCCATTACCCTCTCCGTTCCCTCACCCCACTGCTGATGTAATTTATGACTCTGGCTTCGTATTTGTTTGAAGCCAATCCCTTAAGGGGTGACCTCCCAGTGTCTTCAATTATTATTTTAAATGACGCCTTAGGCCCTGCCTGGCACAGTGATGCCCTCACCTTCCCTCCTGCCTTCCAAGCTCGGAGCTCAGCTGCCAAACTAGCTATGCCCCCTCCTGTCCTCAGAGCTGCCTCCAGAGTCCCAGCAGAGAAGCAGATTAACCCCTTTTGTTAGCAGAGGTAATTTGTCTGGGCTCAGCATTAATAAGGAATGCCATAAGCAGTTGGGGTCAGGAAGAACAGATCTGTCAAGCCCCAGGGTTAATTTAATAGCAATCTGTTGGCTGTCTGCCTTGTATATTAGCTGCGAATCCAGTGCTATGTTTTGCTTTCACCACTTAGTTCTTTGGGACAACAGGGAAATAATTTGGATAGAGAGCTCTGAAGGATAGAGAAGGGAAAATTGACTGTCAAAATGCATCATTCTTTTCCAAGATAATACAGTGCTTATCTTTTTTCACTTTCGCTTCCAACATGAAGGGCAAAACCACATATGCTGAAGGTGTGCATCTCCCTTTAGAAAAGAGTGAGAAGAAAGGCCTGAGATGATACAGATCTGAACTATCCTGTTCCCATCATTCCCATAAAGCCATTGAATTTGGTAACTAGTCTCCTCCCAAATGTTTTTAGAACTCAGCAAATCCTCCATCAGTTAACAACTCAAGAAATCCCATATGTTCCTGTCCCAGTTTATGGTTCAGAAAAGAGGAAAATAATTATCAAATCATAGGACACAGAAGTCCTGAGTCAGATGCTATGTCCAAATTCTGATTCTGAAAAGTGTGGCCACCAAAGTGATCAGTGAATTAAAAGAACACAGTCTGCCCTCTCAGATTAGCCAGGGGAAGTTTCAAGAGAGCCAGAATTACCGCACTCAGAAAGGCTGGCTCTGTAAGGGCCTTTTCTGGGGGAGGAAAACAGCATGTGGTCAAGAACCCAGGCTCTGAAGTCAGACAGGGTGGGTTCAAATCCCAGCTCTTCTCTCTGCTAGTCCTATGACCTTGATTAATTTACCTCAGTTACTGAATAGTACTGACCTCGTTAGGCTGAGATGAAGGTCAAATGAGACAATACATGGCACTTGGTGAACATTAACTGCTGGTTATTATTATCGTCCTTGTCCCTGTCATCGCGGTTGTTAAAAAGAGGATTAGAGTCATCCTTAAACACCCACAGAGTCAGACATTCTAGTCAAAAGAGAGATGCTTGGGGATGAGGGATGATGGGGAGGCTTGGGCAGAAGGGAGGGAGCAAGTGAGTGAGGGAAGGAGAGAAGATGGACCCAGAGGAAGCAGCCCTAAGCAGACTCAGTGCGCACATCCGTGTTGGTGTTCTTGGTGGTGGGGGATGTTCCTTCCTGCTTTCAAAGATATCTTTAAGCACTTCGTTTTCACACATTCTGACTTTGGGGCTTTATTTTTAGGTGAGAAAAAAATAACAGTAGATGTGGCACCTCCCCCTCCCACACAGCAAAGATCCCTTCCAGTGAAGCTTGTTTTTAGAGCTATCTTGGTAGAGGTTGAGAAAGCTGACACCAGATTTTCTTTCCCTATTTTAGGAAAAGAGAAACATGCTCACTGGTATGGTAGGCTTTGGAGGCTCTTTCTGGAGGGTGATGAAATCTGACAGCAGCTGAACACTAACCTCTGCTCACCCCATCCCGTGTCGTGGCCACAAAGCCCAGGGCAAGGGTCAGGGGGGCTGGAGAAAACATCAGAAATGCAGCTTGGGGCCTTCCAGGGGGCTCAGCCTCCTGTTCCCCAGCGTGTGGTGCTACCTGCAATAATATTTATAACTCTGGTAGCAGTTGAGTTGAAAGGTAATGTTTTGTGAATCCAGGGGACCCGCATGCTTTGGAGACCCAAGTAGTATTTACATCTGGGTTTGGTGGGGGAAATTGTAGTACAATGTAGTGTCAGTTCAGTCGCAGACTCATTTGAGAAAGAAACAACAGGACTTCACAGAGATTATTGAAGGGGAAAGAGGCACAACCAGATACAGAGCCATTATTGCACCAGAGTGCCTGCTGGAGCACAGGTGATGTTTGATAATAGATGGCTGTGTTGGTGCTGGTATGACTACAAATACAGGTGCATTCACTTGTACCTCATGTAAACTCTAAGGAGGGGACTATGAAAAGCATAAGAAACTTTCATCCATCCCAGACTAATAGCATAGTCTGTATCAAGTTAGTTATTGTTGAGTCGATGCATTGTTTCCCAAAATGGGATATATAAGCTCCCGGCACAGGTATAAACGTGTTTATTTTAATTATGTATTTATTACATGTACATTATTCAAAATGTAACTAGCTCGTTAAATCCATGATTTTATGAATATTGGATTACAGCTTAGATGAGGCTAAGGAAACAAAGTGAGTCGATAGAAGCTGATCTGAAGAAAGCGTGTTAAGCAAATACCACCTGGTGATATACACATGGGGCCAAATCACAAAGGCGGCTCAGAAGTGGTGAAGTCTAGGAAAAGTGGCAACGTTTTGGTCAGCTTTCCTATGTAACAGCATCTGCATCACGAGGCCTGTGGGGTCCTCAGACAGCACGTCAGCCCCAGTCAGGTGCCTCCCATCTGTACGTGGGTCCCCCAAGCTCTGGGTAAGGGTATCAAGGAATCGACACAAACTTAGCCCCTCACACATGCCAGACCTCCTCCTGAAGGTCCTGTGTCCACTGAATCACCTCCTTAATTAAAAGGCCAGATGTTTCATTTCAATATACAAGGATGTGGTCTTTAAAAATGGAGCTATAATAATTCTTGATCAGAATGGAAAACATTGAGGAAGAAAAAAACAGATGATAAAGGTATATTCCCTAGGAGGCTAAAACTGTCCCACCATACAACTGGATGGCTTTTTTTCTGGTGCTTAAACTCCCACAGAAGCTCTACAGCAAATCACAGCTTATAGAAACATGAGGTCCTGTATATCTCTAATAAGACAAATTTTGCACAGTTAGCAAAATTTTGCATCTGAGATAAAATCCTGGTGCTTCCACTCTAGCCATGTGACTTGGAGCCAGCTTCCATCTCCACCTCTGATAAATGGGGATAAGAAAAGGACTGGTTATAGAGCTGTTATAAGGATTAAATGAGATAAAGTACATGGTATGCTTTGCACAGCAGTTGACCTATAGTCAGTGTTCACTAAATGGTAGCAGCTCTTAGTATTGTCACCCATGTGTTGTTAAAGCAGATCTCAGGGGGCACCTGGATGGCTCAGTAAGCATCTGACTTTGGCTCAGGTCATGATCCCACAGTTCCTGAGTTCAAGTCCAACATTGGATGAGCTCGAGCCCTGCTTCAGGTAAAAGACAAGCCCCACTTCTCTCTCTCTCTCTCTCTCTCTCTCTCTCTCTCTCTCTCTCTCTCTCCCCCTTCCTCACTTGCATTGTCTCTCTCAAAAAAAAAAAAAAAAGAAAAGAAAAAAGGAAGATCTCAGGGATTTCATAGAAGAGCATTCACAGTCTATCATAGATACCTTTTATCAGCCCAAGAGTCTGGGGAAAGATTCAAGTAAACTGAACTATTTAGTTGGAATGGGACTAGTTTCTTCACCACTGTTGTCAAATGAGAAATGAAAGTCTTTCATAAAACGCAGCTCGGCACATTTTAGCATGGTTGCATGTGCAGATAACTTTGATGGGTCGATGGAACATGTTCTATATGCTATGGAGGATGAAATGCATGTAAAGGGCCAGGGAGACCTGAGTTCTAATGGTGCCTCTGATTCCTGGGCATCTCTGGGCCTCATCTGCCAAGCCCAGTAATACCCTCACATTTGCTCGCACAGTTCCTGTGAGGATCTACTGTGTGTGGTAAATGCTCGCCTGTTACACGAAATGCAGGCAGTGCTGCTACGAATCACCCCCGCGGGTCTGCCCCCTTCTGGTCCCTTCCTTGACTCGTCCGTGCCAGATATCGTCGACATTAAGCCGGCCAACATGGAGGAGCTCACAGAGGTGATCACAGCAGCCGAGTTCCACCCCCATCACTGCAACACCTTCGTGTACAGCAGCAGCAAAGGGACAATCCGGCTGTGTGATATGAGGGCATCGGCCTTGTGTGACAGGCACACCAAATGTGAGTAGCAAGCAGCACGGAATAGCTGGGGGTGGGTCACTGGGCCCTGACATGCCGGAGGAGGAGGGGAGAGCCCAGGGGATTTGGATCCCCTTCCCGCCTTCCACACCCTGGCAGCCAAGTGCAGGTGTTGGCCTGACTCAGGACTCAGCTCCATGTCAGGTATTTCGGTACAGATGGAACTTCATGTCCAATTCCACAAACATTCGCTAAAGGCGAATGTGGAATCCAGAGGTGAGTGAGACGTGAGCTGTGTCACATCACGTTGTGACATGATCTGAAGTATGTTTTAAGATCATTGTTGCTGCTGTGGGTAAAATGAATCTGAGGAGCTCCCTGAAGGGAGACCAGGTAGGGGATCATTGCAGTACGCTGGCAGGGGATGGGCGTGGCCAGGACAGGGGCGCCGGTTGGAGGTGGAGAGACGCTGGTGCGTTCTGGACAGATCTCGTGGTAGAGTTAACATGGCCTGCTGGACTGCACAAGAAGCTGTCCTGAATGGCACCTGGGGGTGGTGAGTAAGTTAATAATACTGTAGTGCATATTTAAAAGTGGCTAAGAGAGTAGATCTTAAAAGTTATCATCACCAGGAAAAGAATTTGTAACTGTGCGTGGTGATGAATGTTAACCCGGCTTATTGGTGATTATTTTGCAACATATACGTATATCAAATCATTATGTCATGTACTTGAAACTAATATAATGTGTTTTGGTTATATATCAATTTAAAAAAAAAAAAAAAGAATTGGTGCACCTGGGTGGCTCAGTCGGTTGAGCATCCGACTTTGGCTCAGGTCATGATCTCGTGGTTCGTGAGTTATAGCCCCACGTTGGGCTCTGTGCTCCCATCTCAGAGCCTGGAGCCTGCTTCCAATTCTATGTCTCCCTCTCTCTCTGCCCATCCCCAACTCGTGCTCTGTCTCTCTGTCTCTCTCTCAAAAATAAATAAACACTTAAAAAATAATAATTAAAAAAATAAAAAAGAATACCACCTGCTGCAGGAAGGGGTTAGTGCTTTTAGAGAGGTTGTAGCTCTGGGATCAAGAACTCTTAAAGTCCCGGGGCGCCTGCGTGGCGCAGTCGGTTAAGCGTCCGACTTCAGCCAGGTCACGATCTCGCGGTCCGTGAATTCGAGCCCCGCGTCGGGCTCTGGGCTGATGGCTCAGAGCCTGGAGCCTGTTTCCGATTCTGTGTCTCCCTCTCTCTCTGCCCCTCCCCCGTTCATGCTCTGTCTCTCTCTGTCCCAAAAATAAATAAACGTTGAAAAAAAAAGAAATTTAAGAACTCTCAAAGTCCCAATGGCCATAGTGGGCACCAGAGGATAGCTTCAGAGAAAGGGAATGGGTTACATAAAGGGCAGCCAGACTCACAGGCCCTTGGATCATGCTGGTTTTCAGGCCACTGTTGGAGAGAAAAACAGCTCCAAACTAGTAGGGACTGAGTGCTTCGAAGCCAAAGGCTCTAAGACCCATGTGAGCAGGTGAAGCCTGCTGGCCCTGACAGCAAGTGCTGTGGTAGAAGGGATGGGCCTGGAGCTTTCTGGAAAAGGAACTGCTCCCCAGAGTAGAAGTGCCTAAAGGCAGTGATAATCCATGTCTAGTGTTGGACTAAATAATGTGCAGCTGCCAAGATGTTCGTGGGGGACTAGAGCTCTGTTTGTTTCCCCACTACCTTCTGCTTGGTGTTATTTAGCCTCTGCAGTTTGCTGTGGAGACCCAGAAATTAAGACCTTTCTCTCCCATAGTCCCACCTTCCACTTTCAATCCCTGTGTGACATGAGTGATGTGATGGCTCTGCCAGGAGAGGGGTTAATGTGTGGGTTGTTTTGATAATCTTTGCACTCATTTGGTGTGAGAAGTATCACATGGGGAAGCTGGTTTGTAGAGTGCAGTGCTGTATACACTGTGTGGGTTCTGGAGCCACACGGACCCAGGTCAAAGCCAGACGCAAATGGGTAAAACAATAACTTCTACCTCATAAGTTTGTCATGGGACTGAGGTGAGGTAACTATTCAGAATTGTTAGTGTGAGGGGCAGCTGGCTGGCTCAGTGGATAGACATGCAACTCAATCTCAAGGTCATGAGTTCGAGCCCCCTGTAGGGCATAGAGCCTACTTAAAAAAACTGTTAATGCGACGTTTTACTTTTTTGCATGTGTATTTTACCCTTAAAGCAGATTTCATTTCAGAGTATCTACCTTTCAAGTGCTCAGTAGCCACATGTGGCTCATAGCTATCCTATTATTAGTACCTGTTTAAGACATTTCCATCATGGCAGGATGTTCTTTTGGAGAGGACCTGTCTAGGCTATTAGCTCTATGGACCTATTTTGTTTTGCTCATAGCTGTTTCCCCACACTAAACCAGGGCCTGGTGCATGATACATGATAAATAAATATTTGGTCGTGTGTGTGTGCTGGCACTGATCTTTGAGCAGTACTTACTTCTGTAAGCCAACAAGAGGAGGAGTGTTCAGTGCCGAAGGACCAGCATGTGCAAAGATGCCGAGCCACGAAAGATCGTAATGTTGGTGGAACTGCAGGATGAATGATATGGATGGTACATAGGGAATGACTGGGAGACAGAAGTGATTTGAACCTGAGGAGGAATACAGGAGCCTGGGCATATGGCCATGATGAAGAACTTGAATGTTTTCTCAAAGTCAGTGAACAGCCGTTTACGTAACCAGGAGAGTAATATGATCGGAATTACTTGTTACAGAAGTTGCTTAGACAGAAGGCAGAAGGATGGAGGCTGGGTTATGACTGGGAGAAAAAACAGGCAAGGAAATAGGTTAGGAAGATACTATAATGTAGACAAGGATTTCTTAACAGCAACACTATTGAATTTGGGGCACACAGTTCTTAGAGGAAGGGAGGCTGTCCTTTGTATTACAGGATGTTTAGCTGCATCCCTGGCCTTTCCCCCACTAGGTGTGAGTGGCCAAGGCAAGTTGTGACAACCAAAACTATCTCCAGATGATGTGAAATATCCAGGAGGAAGAAAATTGCCCTTGGTTGAGAACATATCTAGACTAGTCTCCGCCCATACCAGCCTGAATGTCCCTGATCTCATCTGATCTCGGAAGCTAAGCAGGGTTGGGCCTGGTTACTACTTGGGTGGGAGAACTACATATCTAGACTACAATTCCTTATCAGTCCTTCAGCATGATTTTCATGTATCTGTGATGAGTCTTTTACTATTGAGAACTCTGAGGGGTCCACTGGAAAGGGAAGACCTCTCCTACATTCACTACATTGAAAATTTGGCTCATGACTTAAAATGTATCCAGGAAACATTTCAGGAATAGTGTGCAAGGCAGTGTGTTAACACCCAGATGAGCACTGAAGATAGTCAGGCGTTAGGATGTTCAGAGGAGGGTGGGACATTTGGGATAGACATCACAGGGAAGGCCGAGGCTAAGGAGTCATGTCGAACAAAAGTAGGATTTGGTTTGGTGGGAAAGAGAAGGAGAAGGGTGTTTTGGGCAGTGCGTACAGATTGGGCAAAAGCCTGAAGTTAGGAAGTCACATGCAACCTTTTTAGAGTCTTAGTAAGAGGTGTCAGTTGGGTGAACAAATATCAAGGAAAGAGGCGAAATAGCGGTGATGGTTCCCATCAGGTTGGTCCTTGAAGATTAAAGTCAAAAGTTTATGGTTCCGTGTATTCATTCATTCGTCCATTCAGTCATTGAGCACCTACTCCATACTCAGAGTCTGGCTCCCAGTGTTTCATAAAATTTTCCACTGAGGACACACAGCACTCTGGGGGCAGGTCATGAGCCTGGCTGCCGTGGAAGAAGGGGCACCCAGAGGCAATGAAACCTCTCCCTTGGGCCCTGGGTGACCCTGCCCACCAGCATAGAAAAAACAGCACACACCTGGCCGAGGCCAGAGATCCTGGGGGAGACCACAGCAGATTTTCCTTGAAGTCTTTTCTGTCCTAAAATTTCACATGAATTTTGCATTTTACTCCCATAAAATGCCTATTTTCAGTTGAATTTAATAATTACATTTCTACCCCACTCCCAAATTTCCAGCAAAATTGATGTTCCCAAAAGATGCAGTGTTCATCCCGTGGCTTTTTGTACCGCCTAGTTCATCCCCCATTCTCCCCCACCCAGACACATGGGCATGCCCCAGTTTGAGAAACAGCCCTAGTTATGGAGAGTGATTGGAGATCATCTGGCGGGAGAATAGAGTTACAGAATTTATGTTTTATGGAAGATTAACACAGTGGTGGTGGGAAGAAAGGTAAGAGAATTAGAAGATTTTGGGGGCACCTGGGTGGCTCAGCGGGCTGAGCGTCTGACTTTGGCTCAGTCATGATCTCACAGTTCGTGAGTTCAAGCCCCACATCAGGCTCTCTGCTGACAGCTCAGAGTCTGGAGTCTGCTTCCGATTTTGTATGTCCGTCTCTCTCTGTCCCCCCCCAACACACACACACACTCACACCCTGTCTCCCTCCCTCCCTCCCTCTTTCTCTCTCTCTCTCTCTCAAAAATTTAAAAATTTTTTTTAAAAAATCAGAAGATTTTGCTTTAGCCTCAACACAAAGGAAATTCATAACCTACAGAAGGATGGTGGCTATCAGAATCAAAAGGAAGAAAAGAGGAAAAGGAACATTTTTTAAAAAATGACTACAGGTGCTATAAGCATTATCAGAGGTTGACATTCATCACACATGGATATTAGTTGTTGATTGTCCTTCCCCTGTGGACCACAAATCCTCTGAGGGTAAGAACTGAATCGGCTTTGCTCATATGTCGCCAGGTATAGCACATAAGTAGGTGCTCAGTAAATACTTATTTAGTAAGTGAATTAATGTGCTAGGGTTGACATAAATGGCATATGGGACATGGACTGGTAAAAGCTATACCAGGGCAGAGTGAAAGGTTGGGATTCTGCTGGAAGCATGTTCTGTGTGGGGTGATGTGAGCTGTCTAAGGGGCAGACACCAGCTGGTAGGGCCACAGATGCAACGTGAGTGCCAGAGATGGCTCGAGGACCCCCAGGGTGCTCACCGCCCACAGTGGCAGACACGAGCTTGGGCTTTGGAGTCAGACCCAGACATTGAGGAATAATCTCACGGTGAGGCTTGAGGACCCCTGAACTCAGGGTGGAAAAAGGATAAGGCCTTAGAAACTCCCAGAACTAGAAAAGTTTAGAGCAGAAGCTTTGGAATCAGAACTCCACTCTGACATTCAGTCACTGTGTGACCTCGGGCAAGCTGTCTAATTCCTCTGAATCCCCAGTTCCTAATTTGAAAAGTAGAAATAATCAGGACAGCCTCGTCAAGCTGGTTGCTTACAAGAAGTAAACATCATCTTGTGTGTCAGAACCTGGCATCTGCTGGGCACACAGGAGGCAGTAAATGGCAGCAGCACTTACCACACTTATTCCTCCCGAACCCCCTGGTTCCAGGCCTGGAGGTGTGCAGTGCTAAGACTCCAACCCCTTTCCCAGATATAGGAAGCCCCATTATTCATTTATTTAATTAGGTTTTGTTGAGCACATACTATATGTCAGGTACTTTACTGTATGTCAGGTACTTTACTGGGGACACAATGGTAAGTGAAACCATACCTGGTTTCCTCCCCCTTAGAGCTAACTGTCTTTGTTAGTGATAGACAGAACCAATAGGAGATAGGTAGAAAGGTAGTAGGTAGGGAGGTAGATAGATAGACAGATAGTCTCATCTATACATAAACATGGGTGTGTATGAGAGGTTTATTTTAATATTTGGCCCATGTGATTTTGGAGGATGATAAGTCACAAGATCCACATTGGTACTGCAGGGGACCCACAAAAGCCAGTGATATGTTTCCAGTCTAAGTCCAAAGACCTAAGACCTAAGACCCAGGAGCGCTGATGGTGTAGTTTTAGTCCAAAGGCCAGCAGGTTCATGACCCAGGAAGAGCCAGTATTTTCAGTTAGAGTACAAAGCCAGCTCAGTGGAGTCAGGTGGAAGAATTCCCTCTTACTTGGGGAGGGCCGGCCCTTCATTCTATTCAGACCTTCAACTGATTGGATGGGACTCACCCACATTAGGGAGGGCCATCTGCTTCACTCAGTCTGTCAATTTAAATGTTCATGTCACCCAAAAACACTTTCACAGAAACACCTAGAATAACAGTGGACCAAATACCTGGGCACCCCATGGCCCAGTCAAGTTGATACATAAAATTAACCTTGGCATGAAGGGAGAAAGACCCACTCATCAGAGAGTCGCAAACAGATATGACATTGCGCCTGTAATAAGCAGTATGAAAAAAAGCACGTGGTGCTATGATGGAATGGAACAAGGAGCCTACACCCCAGGCAGGGCCCTCTGAGCTGTGACCTGACAGCTGAGAAGTTCCCTGTGAGACAACAGGGAAGGGTCACGGGGCCCACAGAAGGAGGAGGCCTGGAAAGCTGCACAGCCAGGGGCTGCTGCCCACAGCCTGGGTCACATAGCCCTCGAGATGCAGAGCCCGGGGACAGTCTCTGGGGAGGCCCAGGCGCTAGCAAGTGGCCCAAAGGCCTCTGCCGCAGCCCTGCCTCCCCATGCCCCCGCCTGACGCTTGCGGTGCCCTGAATTGCCAGCCGCCAGCCTCCTAATCTAATTAAGAAGCGAACAAAATTCATTTTCCTGACTCGTCCAAAGTGCCGACCTTCTTCAGAGCACATCTCCCTTTGTTCGGCTGCTGTAAGCGGCCGCCTGGGCTCCTGCCGGCTGGGAGAACGACTTCAATCTGACCTCTCGCCTGACATTTCATATTGATTTTCTCCATCCTCCTCAAACGCCAGCCTTCAGTGGATGACGGCGCAGCCAAGGTGTGTGAACAGAATTGAGACAGTTCATCAGAGTTCAAAATGAAAAGCAACATTGGCTTTCGGAGATGAGCTCTGAGAAGGAGAGTATTTAATAACCGTCTGCGTTTAATCAAAATGCCGAGGAGATTCGTGTTATCAGAGCTGCATATATTAATTTCCATATGTCCCTCACTCTGCATAGTCAGCAGGGGTTGGGAGGGAGGATTCTCTCCCTCGTCTCTGTTTTTTTTCCTATCCCTTCTGGCGGTAGTGACAAGGGTTGTGTTTGCAGTTTGAGATTTTAATGCCTAAAACAATAGGGTGCTGATGGCAGCAGCTGATAGGCTGGGCTGAACCACGCTTTTCCTTTTCAAGGCGTGACTGTTGGCAGTTGGGTGAAGAAACTGGCCAGGTATGATGAATGACACCTCAGAGATGAAAGAGAAATTACATCCGAACTCCTTTCTAGTGCACTGCGTGAAATCTGGTCCCTGCTCACCTCTCCAACCTCAGCTGCCCAGAGTCTGGCTACGTGGACCTGCCTTTAGGTCACATAGACCCAGACATTTCCCGCCTCAGGGCTTTTGGACAGGCTATTCCTCTGCCTGCAGTGCTCTCCCACCATGTTCCCCCTTGTCTGCACTGTTCTCATTTTTTAGGTCTCTGGGAAACCATCACCGCCTCAGAGAGAACTTCCCTGTTTACCCCCACTTGCACCCTATTTTATTTCTTTATTTTTTCATAGCATTCATCTATAGGTGTTTGCTTTTCTTTGTCTGCATCCTCCCCCCCCCCCGCCCGCACCCCGCCTCCACCTAGAATGTAATCTCTCTGAAGGCAGGGATTTTTATCTTACCAACCACGGAATTACCAATACTTAGCATAGTGCCTGGCTTACAAGCAGAGCTTCACTGGACATGTGTAGTGGAAAGGCAGGCAGATGGGAAAAGAGGGTGAGAGGGTGTTTTCACTCACTTACTAGAGTTCCTGTAGCAAACCACCCACTGGGTGGCTTCAACAACAAAACCTAATTGTCTTGCAGTTCGGGCACCAGGTTTCCTAGATCAGGGCATTCACGGAGTTCGCTTCTTCTGAGTGCTGGGCAGAAAGGATCTATTCTAGGCCTTTCTCCCTGGCTTACTGATCAGGGCATTCACAGAGTTCACTTCTACTGAGTGCTGGGGAGAAAGGATCTATTCTAGGCCTTTCTCCCTGGCTTACTGATCAGGGCATTCACGGAGTTCGCTTCTTCTGAGTGCTGGGCAGAAAGGATCTATTCTAGGCCTTTCTCCCTGGCTTACTGATCAGGGCATTCACAGAGTTTGCTTCTCTGAGTGCTGGGCAGAAAGGATCTATTCTAGGCCTTTCTCCCTGGCTTACTGATGATCAGGGCATTCACAGAGTTTGCTTCTCTGAGTGCTGGGCAGAAAGGATCTATTCTAGGCCTTTCTCCCTGGCTTACTGATGACTGTCTTCTCCCTGTTTCCTCACATCTTCTTCCCTCCACACGTGTCTGTGTCCCAAACTCCCCCTCTGTTAAAAACACCAAGCATATTGGATGCGGGTCCACCCTAGTGACCTCATTTTAATTTAATTACCCCTATAAAGACCCTACCTCCAAATACAGTTACATTCTGAGATGCTGGGGATTAGGGCAGCGAGGGGCACAATTCGGTGCATAACTGAAGATGTGAAAAATAATCAAGTGCACAAGCCCTGGAACCTACATTTCAGGTGTGGATCCCGGGCTCACTGGCTGCCGGCAAGAAAAGCAGCAGGTGAGATCCTCAGACAGCAGTGGAGAAAGGGGTCCCCTGAAGGGCCACAGAGGCTAGCTTTCCCACAACCTGTGGATGCAGTTAAAGGTGGAGCAAGTAGGAGGGGATCCCATTAAACATTAAGGCAGACCACAGCTACAGACTCACCATGAGTGCAGCACTGTGAGCAGAGTAGGTGTAGACAGGGACTGGCAGGCCTGTGGACAAGGGATGGGGTCGGATGTAAAATACAGGCAACTTTCCTATTTTTCAGATTTCCTCCCCTCTCCCCCAGGTTGTATTTCTACTTCTGTAATTTGACCTCCATGGATAACAGGAGAGCCCCGCTGCGTGCCTTGGCTCCAGGGTGGAGACATAGATTTGCTCCACACTCCCTTTGATGGCACCTGTCTTTGGTACTGGGATGGGAGAGGCAGGTGCTGAGTCCTTGTTGTTCTTTTTCTTCATCCACTGAAGCTGCTATGATAGAATCCGTAGACTGGGTGGCTTAAACAACCAACATTTATTTCTCTCAGTTCTGGAGGCTGAGAAGTCCAAGATCAAGGCCCAGGCAGATTTAGTGTCTGATGGGGACCCACCTCCTGGTTCATAGGTGTCATCTTGCTGTGTCTTCACATGGTGGGAGGCGTGAGGGAGCTCTCTGTGGACTCTCTTTTATAAAGGTACTAATCCCATTCATGAGGGCTCCACTCTCAAGGCCTATTCACCTCCCAGAGGCCCCACTTAAAAATACCATCACACGGGGGGATGAGAATTCAACATGTGAATTTGGTAGGGGGGACCCAAACATTCAGTCCGTAGCATTCCCCATGAGCACAGCCCAGAACATTTCTACTTTGTTTCTTCCCTTCATCCAGACTAAACTGACAGTAGCAAATGAGTTCAGAGACAGGGCCAATGTAGGGGAGAGAAGTCAATATGGCATCCACCCTTAGTCTGTGTCCCTGGTAACTGGGGGACCTGGAACAGGTTACTTAACCTCTCTGTGCCTCAATTTCCTCATCTATAAAATAGAACCAGTGGTAGTGCATACTTTACAGGGTACTTGTGCAGATGAGATGAGAGAACACCATGATGGCTTAGAACAGCACCTGGCCCATACAAGCTCCATGTCAGATATGGTTGGGATGATGGTGCCAGCCTGCTTCCCTCCCACGTGTGTCTTTTACAAGTGGGAACAGGAGCAGCCGCAGCAGCAGCAACAGTTGTAGATGTGGTAATGTCAGCAGCCATTATCACAGCTAATTTCTGTGACATTTTATGACATCCAGAAAGTAAGCCAGGCTATGCGCTCATTCAATCCTCCTGACAGCCTTGTGAGGCACATACCATCATTAGTCACATGTTGCAGATGAGGAAGAGGGAAAATGATACTCTTATGGCCACCAAATGTTCTTTTTGGGACAGAGAACACCAAACGTTCAGACAGAGCTGAGGTTTGATCCATATTTGTGCTCTTTAACCAGGATACTAGAAATCACTTACTCCACTAAGAGTTATTCAACACCTACTCATTCCTGCCTTCACAGAGCTTACATTAGCAAAGAGTGGGGAGAGAAAATTCATGCCATTGTACAAATGAACGAGTTAATTTCACACAGTGATAAAAGCCATCAGATTAAACAGGGTTAAAGAATACCTGGATGGAGGGGCACCTGGGTGGCTCAGTCGGTTGAGCATCCGACTTCAGCTCAGGTCATGATCTCACACTCTGTGAGTTTGAGCCCCGCGTCAGGCTCTGTGGTGACAGATCAGAGTCTGGAGCCTGCTTCGGATTCTGTGTCTCCCACTCTCTCTGCCCCTCCCCTGCTCATGCTCTGCCTCTCTCTGTCTCAACAATAAATAAAAACATTTCAAAAATTGAAAAAAAAAAAAAAAGAATACCTGGGTGGAGGTGTTTACATCGGGTGGTAAGGCAAAGCCTTTGAACTGAGACTTGAATTGTCAAAAGCAGACAGAGATAACGTATGCAGGTGCTCACACAGGAACAACATTGTGTGTTCAAAGAATAGAATAGGGGCGCCTGGGTGGCGCAGTCGGTTAAGCGTCCGACTTCAGCCAGGTCACGATCTCGTGGTCCGTGAGTTCGAGCCCCGCGTCAGGCTCTGGGCTGATGGCTCGGAGCCTGGAGCCTGTTTCCGATTCTGTGTCTCCCTCTCTCTCTGCCCCTCCCCCGTTCATGCTCTGTCTCTCTCTCCCAAAAATAAAAATAAAAAACGTTGAAAAAAAAATTAAAAAAAAAAAAAAAAGAATAGAAGAGAGGCCAGTGGATGGAGGCTGGTAGGCTGAGCAGTGGAATAGAGGAGGAGGCAGAAAAGGTAATTGGGGGACAGATAAGGTAGTCTTGTAGACCAGGTAGAGCAGCTGGATTCCATTTAAAGTGAGGTGGAAGCTAGTAGATGGTTCTAAGCAGAAAAGGGACTAGTACTCTGTTTATGGCCTTAAAAGACTTCTCAGGGTGCCTGGGTGGCTCAGTCACTTGAGGGTCCAAGTCTTGATTTCAGCTCAAGTCATGATCCCTAGGTAGTGGGATTGAGCCCTGTGTTGGGCTCCATTCTGAATGTGGTGCCTCTTTGGGATTCTCTCTCTCTCCCTCTCTGCCCCTCTCCCCAGTGCTCTCTCTCTCTCTCTCTGTCTGAAATAAAAGAGAAAGAAAAGAGTTCTCAAAAGAAAAGGGGGTGGCAAGCCTGGAAGCAGAAAGACCAATTAGCAGGCTCTTGCCTCGGTCTAGAGAAGAAATGATAGTGACTCTGACCAGGATGGGGGCAGTGATGAGGTGGTAAGTGGCCAGATTCAGAATCTCCTGAGTAGGCTGGGCTCATCAGACCTGCTGAGAGGCTGGCAGTGCAAAGGTATAGAAAGAGGTAAGATAACTCGTAGGTTTTGGTCTTGAGCACCTGAGGGCATAGTGGTGATGTACACTGAGACGAGGAGATTGAGGAAGGAACAGGTTGATATGGAAAAACCCAAGTGTTCTCTTCTGGATGTGCCAGACTGAGAGGTCTCTGATCTGCCCACTTGGAGAAGTCTGCAACAAATGGACACCTGAGTCTGGAAGTCAGAAGAGAGGTCTGGGCTGAATGTAGAATTTAGGAGTCATGAGCTGTTAGGATATTTGAAGCCGTAAGATGGGGTGAAGTCACTTAGGGGAGAGGGTGCAAATGAGGAGGAGTGGACAGTAGAGGACGGAGGCACACCAACACTTCCTGGTGGGGTTGGGGGAAGAGGAGGTGGTCTTTTACAAGAGGCTGAGTATGGGCTGCCAGGGAGGTAAGAAGGAAACGGGGGAGGGGAGAACAAGGGCTGTCAGGGAGGTAAGAGGGAAACGGGGAAGGGGAGAACAAGGGGTGGGGAGCAGTGGTGTATAAGCCAAGAGGAGAGAGAGAAGGCCAGGGTAAGGAGCTGGGGCCCCTGTCTGCAGCAGTGATGGGCAGCTCTGCAGCCCCAGTGCCCTTGCACTGGCTCCACCAATGAGTCCACTGCCCATGGTCGTTCTATTCCATGAACAAGGCCCTTCTGCACAGACAAATCTGCAGCTTGAGATTTGGCCACCAACATTCCCTCCTTCACGTGAAACCAAGGCAGGCTGTCTATCTAGGGACTGTCACCATCAACCCTGCAGTGCACTTACATCAGTTATCATGGGGCTGGTATGAAGATATCTGATTCTTTCACATTGTAGGGGAAAGCTACAAGTACTTTAGGCCATAAAGTCTGAGGTGTTTTAGTGAATAGTGTGGTCATTGAGAAAATAGCCTGATTTCCATTGCAAATGGGGTACAGTTTGATGGCCAACCTGAAAATCCAAATCAGAAATTCCATTTTCCTCCAAAAGTGTGTGTAGTGGAGGGGGTGGCTATTCTTTTTGAACCCTTCGGTATCTTGTTTAAGCCTCACAACAACACTTGAGGGTTGGTACTAGTAATTCTAATTTACAGATGAAGCACAGAGAGGTGCAGACACTTGCCCCAAATCATAATGAAGGAGCCAACATTTGAACCCAGGTCTGTCTGCTTCCAAGAGAAGAATTGATTCTTCTCCTTCTCCTGGCTGTTTGGCAGCTGGAGAAGAAGCATGATCTTTTGCTAATATCCAGAAGAATTATTGCATGGGGGTTTTATATAATCTCCATCAGCTGGATCCCCCAACCTAACGGTTTCCAATTGCAGAACTAACCCTGCCCTTGTAGAGAACATGAAATCCACTGTCTCATTATTTACCCTCATCGACAAACTTAATTGCCAAGTCCTGCTTCTCTAGACCACTAGATCCCTTAATAAAGCTAAGGTTCATTCTCCCGGTCTCTGATGGAATGTGCCTAAAGACATCAGCTAAGATTGCATCTGCAGTGAATCTTAAAATCTCTGAGGTTTGACACAGCTTCCAAAAGGGATCAGTGTTGATTGGGGACATAATTAACAGTATTTATTCTAGGGAGGGTTAAGTTGAAAAATACCAGGCCCTTTATTAAAATGCTTTTGCCTGATGACAGGATTACAAACACACACACACCACCCCCTTCTGGCGAAAAGCCAGAGACTTGCTGCAAGGAGTAGAATTCACTAAAACCAGCCCTCCCCCTTCCCAATCCGGCATCTACCCCATTCAAGCTTAGCAGCTATTAGCAACAGAGCAAGCAAGACCCAAGCAAGTCACAGAGTAAAAATAGAATCCCTTCCCGCTTCCCCCATCCTCATTTCCATTTTTGATTAATTTAACCAGTTCTGTCAATTAGTCATCCTGGAGACTCCAGTTGAGTGGATTTTCCTAAGAACTGGAAGGCTTATTAATTTTGGAGGAGAGTGTTATTCATTAGTAGCTGACACCTTCCCAGACCCTGCCCTCTCCCCACCTAGGGGTCTTGGATAAGAAGGCAGTGAAGCCAAAACTGACTCAGGCACAGGGCTGCAGCCCCAGAGACACGGAACAGGAAAGGCTGGTCATGATGTCCTAGGTGGCTCTGGCTGCTTTGGGCTTGGGACGTCTCAAAGCCAGCTTGCCTGTCCTCCTCATCCATGACAAGCCATCACTGGCAAAGCAGTCTCAGGAACTGGGTAAGCATCCTGCATTTGAGGTTCAAGAAAACATTAGTCAAGAGAATACCTGGAAGAAATTTGCCCTTGGGAGAGGCATTGGCCCAGGTAGGATAGGTCTTATGGTAGCCTGTCCCTTCCCACCACAGGTGATATCAGAAAGTTCAGTTCTTCCTCTGTGTGTTAGTTTCCTGTGGCTGCTATAGCAAATCACCACAAATTTCATGACGAAATACAACATAAATGAATCATCTAATTGTTCTGTAGGTCAGAAGTCTAGTATGGGGTCTAATGGGCCAAAATCAAGGTGTTGGCAGGGCTGTGTTGCTTTGGAGGCTCTGGGTGGGGGGATCCACATCTTGTTGTTTGAACTTCTAAGAGGCTATCCCCCCTTCCTTGCCTTATGGCCCCTTTATCTGACAGCCAGCAACAGTGGGACAAGTCCTTACCTCATCACATCACTCTGACTTTGCTCTCCCACCTTCTTCTTCCACTTGTGAGGACTTTTAGGATTCATGGCATCCATCCAGGTAATCTAAACTAATCTTATTTTAAAGTCACCTGATTCACTGCCTGAATTCCATTTACAATCTTAATTCCCTGCCATGAAAGGTAAAATATTCTTGAGTTCTGGGGATTAGGATGTGGACCTCCTTGAGGAGACATTATTCTGCCTACCATATTCTTCAAATTTCACCAAGTAGGACTAAGTGCCCTCCACCTGACCACCTGATACTATTGGTTGAAATTATCTGTTTCCATTCCTGTCTCTCCCACTAAAAGCTTCCTCCATTATGGCTGAAGCTCTTTATTTGTCCCTTTTGCACTTCGCATAGTGAAGGTGCTAAACACATGCTTGTAGAACAGCTATAGTCATGGAGCTTGATAAATTTGCACCCGGGGCTTCTCTTTATTCAACTGAAAAGGCTCATACTACAGAGTGGTTGACTCCATCTGTGTTCACTAATTTCTAGTGTTGGGAATGCACTGGCATTTGTAGGTAGGCAAAATAAAGGGAAGAGGAAGAGTCTGTGAAATGATGGTAATCAACCCACTATTCATTTATTTAACAAATATTGAGTGTTGCTACTCTATGTCAGGCTCTGTTCCAGGAGGTAGGAAGATGATGCTTCCTGCCCTCATGGCACGCTATCCAAGTAGATGGATTGACAACAAGCACAGCCACAAAGGCAAACAAGATAATGCAGGATTTAGTGAAAAGTGTTTCTGGAGAAGTAGCAGCAGCAAATGCAGAGGCTCTGAATCTGAACTGTGCTTGGTAGGTTGTGCTTGGCAGGGGCAGAAAGGAGACCAACTTGTCTGTCTTTGGTGTAAGGGAGCAGCATGTGGGGAACTAGAAGGAGCTGGCTGGTAGCCCAGGTCACTGAGGACTATAGTGAGAAGTCACTAGAGGTCCTTGGGGGATCACTTGGACTCAGAAGTCACCCCCACACAACCCCCAGGCCTCACTCCCAGTGTATTCCATGCACAGGGCTCAGGAGTCAGGCAACTTGGTAGCCCTGTAGGGCAAAGGTAAGGCATTTGGCTTTTATGTATGTAGGAGGGAGAAATCTAGGAGGGCTTGTGCAAAGGAGTGTCATGCATGGACTTGTAAATATATCACTCTATGCAAATGAAACATGAGGAGGAAGAGTAGATGATGGGAGAAGAATTAGAAAGGCAGCAAACGGTCCAGGCAAGAGATAGTAGTGGCTTACATGAAGACTGGCCCGATGCAGGCTGTGCTTTGAGTGTAGAGTTAACAGGACTTGTTTGAAATCTAGGTCTGGAAGGTGAGGTTAAGGGAAGAATGCTGATGATGCCCAGCTTTTTGGTCTAAGCACATGCCCCGATGGAGAGCAGTGAATGAGCTGACATAGACTAGTGGAAAGACAGTTTCGGGAAGAAACTCACAAATTCCGTGGACTCACAGATTCCTGTAAGAAAAAAAAAAAGCATAAATGATTATATTGCTACCTTCTGCTGTTTAGCACTTCACCATTTACAGAGCCCTTTCTGTTTGTTACCTTATGGATCCTCACACAACCCTGTGAGTTCAGACTCTTTCTTCCTTTTTGCAGCTTGAGGAAATGAGAACCCAGAAAAGTTAAGGCTAATACACCAACAAAGATCATGGCTTTATCATGGGTTTATTTCTTCCTATAATGAATACAGCCACCTTCAGTAGTACTTGCCCAGCACTGAAGGATAGAGAAGGGAATGGGGAATCTCTCGTGTGTGTAATTGACCCACGTTTAAGTATATCGGCTAATTCGAGCCCCCTGTGCAGTTCACATAATTCTATTTTGACAGCTCAGTAGGTGGCATCAATAACTGAGTTGTGAGATCTGCTGTCCACTCACGCAGCATCCAGCCCCATCAGCGCGAGTCCCTTTATCTGCGGAATTACTCAAAGCACCTGCTGGCCTCCCATGGTCCTCAAGCACAGCCCAGAGGCAGCCAGAGGGCAGGGGAAGCCTCACCCCCACAAAGCTTGTAATGATACTTGCTTATATCTTTTCTTACATCTTTAACCTGAACATAAGAATTTAAATAGGATTTTTCTTATGGATGGGCATCCTTAATCCTGGGGTCGACTAATTCATCCTGAAATTTTGGTATCATTTCAAAATCCCCATAATGTAATGAAATTGTCATTGAAGAGTTTACATATCAGAAAATGGGATCACCCAGCTTGAGAAAAAAAGATGGTGAGACTCACACAAAGCAAGGAACCAGTCAATAAATGTAAGTAAGGTATTGTGCCAAGCACAGTGAGAAAGACAGAAGTGTAAGTTGCGGTTTCTGGCCCCGTGTACTTATCTCAGACAAGAGGATGTGAAACTATGGAATGTTTCTAACATAGAGTTCATTTAAAATGGAATGTGAAATTTAGATTTCCAGTGTCCAAGAGAGAAAACACTGACTACGTAGTATTTATGCTGAATATCATGTTACATTGTCAAAATGAACTGCAACGCCAGATGCCATCCTCATTGTATCCTGGGTGTTCCCCCAAAGTTCTAAATCATAGCAGTTTCCAGTCCCTACTTACTGAGATTCTTCTTTTTCATGTCGTTGTAGAGCCACTGAAATACAAATGTGTGTTAATACAGCACATGATTGCTTGCACCTAAGGAAGTCATTAAGTAGCAGAAGCATTCCTTGAACAGCACCTGACATATCCTGCATAGTAAATCATGTTCAGTGAATGAATGAATGAGTGAATGAATGAACGAATGAATAATAGGAGACCTGTTTGTAAAAGACAGCTAGAATGTAGTGTGTGTCTCACAGGACACTAGTGCTGTGCTTCTGAAGCCAAGTACGTAAATGAAGGCATCAGGGTGTTAGAAAATCAAAAGAGCTAAAACTCAGAATTCTCAGTTTTATGCTTTCCTCCTAGAAGTTTTCCTGCAACATTTGTGGTCTGAATAACAGACTGTAGTACAAAATCATGTATTATTTAATACCAAGGTATATATAATAAGCAGCTTTAAGGGTGATAGTGTAATGTCTTGTGATGTTCTGACTTTTGTGTCCTAATCAGACCTTAAGAGCTCTGTTCTCAAAGTTCAGGGAAAGAAGTGACTGCTTGTTCATCAGCCGTCCAGAAGGAGATGGGGGGCAGGGTGTCAGTGGGAGGGAGAAGAGGGGACAGGGAGTAGAAGAGGAAGCAGTAGACCAGAGTGGCCACCTAAAAGCTTTCTGACATTGGGTTCCCAGCTCTGTTGAAGTTCCTGAAGGTAAACCATAAAGGCTAGTTATAGGTATTGGTGAGACTCTTGTGGTTTGGAAACCGGGCTTTAATGAGGATAGAGAGAGGATGTCAACTACAGTGATCAACAGCGTTGGCTCTAGGGTCAGTCAAACCTGGTGTGGATAATGTGCACCTAACTTCTGGCACTTTACCTCTGTAAGCCTCGGTGTCTCCCTCCACAAATGGGGACAATACTGGAGCCTGCATTATATGACTGTGATGAGGGTGTAGTGAGATAAAGCCTGGCCCACAGAAAGCACTCAGTATTTATTAGTATTTTGTTCTTATCCCAACAATCCATGAGCTGAGACTTATAGTTGAGAAAATAGAGACTCAAAAACAGCAAATAATTTATGCAAAGTCAAAGGTCTAGTCATAGGTAGAACCTAGATTCAAACCACGTCTGCAGCCTGTGGCTGAAGTTGTTGAGAAAGGATGCCTAGAAATACTTCCTACCATTGCCTTACCAGGCCAGAGGGGGTGGTGGCTGGGTAAGCCGGGTCCTGGAACAGCAGGGAAGGGCTCGGGCATTCCACTGGCAAGGTCTGGCTTTTAGGAAATCAACCTTACCAGGCTACCATGCTTCCTGCGCACCTACTGAGCGGGCGCCTAGAGTGTCCTGCAGGGAAGAGCGTGAGTAACCGTGAAGACATCGCTTAGGTTTTAGCCAAATTCAAAATGAGAACAGGATACAGAGTGTCCCTCATTCCCCATGTCCAAGTCATTAAGCAAAAGTGCTTGCTGAGGGTCACAGCCTTTATGAGGGGGAGCCCATGTGGTGATAGTATGTGTGAGGAATAGGAGAGCAGGGTGGCTGGCAGGTAAAGATGTGCTCAGCAAATCTGGTGACTCTTCTCCACATTACCCCTAGCGTTCTGCGTTAGGTCTATAAAGAGACAGCTCCACTCTGGTTAATGCTCTGTGATTGGTGAGAGCACACAGTGATTGGTTAGACCATTCTGAGTCATTTTAATGGACCCTGTGCTCTGCTGTCCATCGTCTGCAGATTGAAGGGTTGCCCTTTCTCATCATGGGACCAGAGAACAGTAGTGGTCTGGACCAATAGTGGCCCAGAGAAGTGAGGCTGGGTTTATAGTCTAGCTGTGCCTCTGTGTGGCGGCAGACAATGGTCAGAGCCTCATTTCTTCATCTGGAAAACAGAAATGTCATGAGAATGGAATGGACTATCTACTTATGTAGAGTTTAGCACAGGGCCTGGCAGATGTACTCCAACACAGCAGCTGTTAGTACACCATATATGCATGCTCCAGGAACATTCAAGACACGGGTCCAACTGTCAGCGGGTTGGGAACATTGTTTTTGTGTAGAAAGCAGTGCTGGGAACACAGGCGTGGCACTGGAGCTGTGAGAACACCAGTATGAAGCAATAACCAGCCTGCTTCCAGGTTTCTCTCCATGCGTTGCTTGGCCCATGTCTGGCTGGACCGCCCTGCTCAGCCGTGAACCCCTCTCCTTGCTCTGCAAGGAGATTACTGTCAGCAGGGAGCCGCCCCTCTCTCCCTCTCCGTGTTGATGCCTCTTATTGCAGTGATTATGTATCCAGCCTGGAAAATGGTGACATCTTGGGAATGCAGCCCTGGCGTCTGTGGTGCCATGACAACCAGCTGCCCAGCAGTCACCCCTAATAACGACCACACACCACACATTCACAGTCCCTTCCACTTGGGCGGAGGCTCCCCGGGGAGCACAAGCTTCTCTCAGAGCAGCTGCACCAAGACTCCTGCTGGGAACAAATTTTGAAGGAGAAAGAGAGAGGGAGAGAGAATCAGGGAGATAAGAAGTCTCTAACCTGTCATGTATGGAGTGGGCCCAGGGGCCTGCGGACACAGCCATTTTGTTCCGGGAGCCCAGTGGCTAGAGGACCGTGTACTTCCACAGTGGGAGGCATAAGGACCCGCCAGTGCCTTTGCCATTCACCCAGTATAACCCGGAGAGGTTATACTGGAGGGGAAAAAACAAATATAAGCACTTGAAAAGCCAGGCCTCGCTGTTAGCAGATTTCTTCATTAGGCTCCTGTCGAGACACCCACTGCCAAGTTGTCATCTTGTCTGGATGGGAGCCGCCTCCTTTTACTGCTGCAGGCTGGAGAGAATGTGCTCAGAAATCTCCGATCGACATCTTTCCAGAATGACAGTTCTCAGAAAGGCACCAGCCCCACTTGGCTAATAAGTGATTAATCCTCACAAAGGAAGGACAAACAGGCCCAATTAATAAACTTGTCTGTGGATGTTATCCCAAATTCAGCCTTTAGATTGGCAGGTACGCCCTCAGCCAAACACAGATTCTCACCTCCCCTCTCTTTAGATCACAGATTCCAGCTGAGGCCCCTTATGATAAATGCCTAACCCCAGAGCTAATGAGGCTCTAAGATGCTGTCCTTACTCAGAGAGCACGTGGTCCCAGTCTCTCTGGCCCCCGATTCCTCAGCTGGGAGATGCAGACCATTCTTTCCCTGGACAGTGCCTGGCGGGTACCACATCTGCCATCAGTACTGCTCCCCTTCTGTGGGACCTGCCCCCCCTCCCCCGCTCCCACACTAGGACTGCTTAGCTCCTTGTGAATCCTGAACAAATATGTATGTTTTTTAAATAACAGGAAAATAGAGAGGGTGGCCAAAATACCCAGCAAGAGGAAGGAAAGTACATAGTGGTCAAAGAAGGTTTCTTGGAAGGTGCTATTCTGGACTGGATGTATTCCTTCAGAATTCATATGTTGAAATCCTAACCCCCAGTGTGAAAGTGGCACCCTTCGCAGGTAATTACATCACAAGGATAGAGCCCACACATAGGGATTCATGCCCTGATAAATGAGCCCGCCCCCAGAGAGCTCCGTCACTCTCTCTGTCATATGGATACAACAAGACCGTGGTTAGCTGCAACCCAAAAGGGGGCCCTCACCAGAGCCTGATCTTGTTGGCACCTTATTCTCAAATTTGCAGCCTCTAGAACTGTGAGCACGTGGGGACATCTGGGTGTTAGTGGGTTGAGCATATGACTCTTGATTTTGATTCAGGTCATGATCCCCAGGTCATGGGATCAAGCCCCACATCAGACTCCCGGTTGAGTGTGAAGCCTGCTTAAGATTCTAAGATTCTCTTTCTCTTTCCCTCCGCCGCTCTCCCCCGCTCGCACACTCTCACTCTCTCCTTAAAAAAAAAGGGAACTATGACCACTTTGTGTTATTAATAAGCTTCCCATCTATTCTATTCTGCAGAAGCAGTCCACGCTAAGTCAGGGAGGGGTGAGCATGCATCAAATGCTAGCACCTGCTGAGTGTTCCATAAACATTGGTCATCATTATTACAGCATGTAAACCACGGACCACAAGCCACAACCCATGTGGCTGAAATGTGAATTTTGTTTGACCACACGCTACAATTTTTTAATTCGTTGCTAACATTGAAACATCTGGATTCTTCAGAAAAATCTGGGCTTTACAAATGAGATGGTCTGACTCTGCTGGACCCACATTCCCACATGGCAGCCATTGACTGGAGCTGAGTGGAAGCGGCCCTCTTAATAGGTTGTGGACACTATAGGTTGCCACAGTCCCTGCCACTTATTGTTGTAAGCCCGTACGTGCTTCATCTCTATCACTGTGTGCCTGGCCACTGGAGGGAGGCGCTCTCTGACTTCAGTGCAAATGATGAGTAGGCCAGTGAGGCCACTGTGGAGTCTTTGAACAGAAGAGAAAGGGTCAGTAACATTGCAGTGCCGATCTCAGGCTTGATACGAAGGGCCCTGAATGCCAGGCAGAAGAGGTGGGACTACTGGCTAGTGGCAGTGGGGAGTCACCGTTGGTGTCTTGCAGTGAGGGGGCATTGCTTTGGGAAGAACTACCCAGCACTCAGTGGGACCACATGTAGTCTCATGTTCTGCTAAATCCTCATGGAGTCTGGGCCACCTGGCTTGCTATCTTGGCAGCTGCTGTGTTCTGGTTTCCCTGGACTGTGTCAGCCTGTGAGTACAGCAGCAGGAGGGCAGTGGCAGAAACGCAGGGAGGAGACAGTGGCTGAGCCGTGGTGGCTCAGCAGCTCCCTTGAAAGCAGCAAACCCGTCACCACCCGTGCTGGCTTGCTTGCCAGGCCAGCTCTGGAGGAGCAGCTGCTGAAAAGGAGTGGGCATCTCGGGGACCCACAGGGGGAGAGAGAGCTGCCACCAGGCCCAGGGACATCACACCAGCTTCCCAGAGACGGATTGGGCAAGAGAGCATGCACACTCTGTCCCCTTCCACTGTTGATAATTTGAGGAAAGTGGAGTGTCAATTTCCTATTGCCCCCGTAACAAATTACCACAAACGTAGTAAATGTAGTGACCTTCAGCAATACAGACTTATAGTTCTGAAGGTCACAAGTCCAAAATGTGTCTGAGCTAACATCAAGGTGTCTGCAGGGCTGTGTTGTCTTCTGGAGGCTGTGGGGGGGGGAATCTGTTCTCTTGCCTCTTCCAGATTCTAGAGGCAGCCCCCATCCCGTGGCTCCCGGCCCCTTTCCTCCAGTTTCTGAGCCAGAGTTGGTGGCGGAGACTTTGTTCTATTGCATCCCTCTGACACAGACTTTCCTGCCTCTTCTTTCCCTTACAAGGACCCCTGGTCGTTACACAGGGTGCAACCAGATAATCTAGCATATTCTCCCCTAGCTTAACGTCAGGTAATGATCCACCTGAATTCCCTTTGGCCCTGTAAGATAGTCACAGCTTCCAGGAATTAGGGTGTGGACATCTTTGGCTCAGGGAGCCTTTTCTTCCTGCCACAAAGCAACAAGCACCTTTTCTTTCTTTAATAAAAAGCTCTCAGGCATGATAAGGGAGGGGACCCCCTCCTTGTTGAAGAAAGAACCAAAGAGCACAGGGTCCTCATCTCTGTTGCCCCCTAACCCGTGCACCTGTCAAAGTGCCTTATACCTATTGGCACTCAGTGCACATTGGTTGAATAGTGTGTGATGCTAGTATTTGTTGACTTCTGGCCGTGTGCCAGGCACTACTGTAGATGTCCTGCCAGCTTCTCTCCTTTTTGATTCTTAAAATAATATCTGCATTTTATTTTTTAATGTTTATTTTTAAGAGAGAGAGTGAGGGGGAAGGGATGGGGAGGTGGACGGAGGATCTGAAGTGGGCCCCCAGCTGACAGCACAGAGCTTGATGCAAGGCTCAAACCCATGAACCGTGAGATCACGACCTGAGGTAAAATCAAGAACCCCACGTTTAACCGACTGAGTCACCCAGGCGCCCCAGTAGCTGCATCTTAAGGAATCTGAGTCTCAGAAAGTTACAGAAAATCAGAAAAGACAATGTGGCCTATATGGGTTCTAGCCCAAATATGTCTGACTCCAAAGCCTATCTGCTTCTCCAGTACCAGCCTGGCAGACCTGAAGAAAGCAATTTGCAGTTACTAAGCCATGATCTGATCCTGCAGGCTTTCCACACGATGTCTCTCTGCCAGCAGGAGTCCTCATAGCCCACTATCCCCCTGAAATGCACTTGTTCCTGCTGATCCCCCTGTCTAGCCTAGGAGCACCCCCCATCCCCTCAGTGTCTCACAAGGGTCAGCAGGCTATGGTCTCCAGGCCAAATCTGGCCCACCCCATTTTGTTCAACTCTAGTGAAGAGTGAGGATTTTGCATCTTTAAGTGGTCAAGTGAAAAAGAACCATACTGTTTTATGACATGTGAAAATTCAGTGAGGGGCGCCTGAGTGGCTCTGTTGGTTAAAGTGTCCGAGTCTTGATACTGGCTCAGGTCATGATCCCACAGTCATGGGATCGAGCCTCATGTCGGGCTCTGTGCTAACAGCCCAGAGCCTGCTTGGGATTCTCTCTCCCTCTCTCTCTGCCCCTCCCCCATTTGTGTGTGTGTGCACGTGTGCTCGCTCTCTCTCAAAATAAATTTTTTTTTAAATTAGATGAAATTTCAGTATCCATGAAGAGAGCTTTATGGGAATACATGGTCATCTGTTTACATATGGTGTGTGCTTTCACACCATAGTGGCTGTCACAGTGACCAAATGGCCCTGAAAGCCTGAAATAGCTGCTACCTGGCCCTTTACAGGGGAGGTTTGTTGACCTCTGAGATACCTAGTACTTACTGATCCCTCAGGCTTCAGGCTGTTATTGAGCCTTCCCTGATCACACCAGCCAGATCAGATCCCACCAGACTGTCTCATTTCTCCTCCCTCCAAAAAAAAACTTTTTTGACAAAACAATTTTGTTGTTGACAAAACAATTTTGACAAGTTATTTCTTAACTCTGTATGATTATTTATTAGAAGATCTATTTGTGAAATATCATACATGCTTAAGTATTTTGAAAAGTTATACAAAAGTCAGGAACCAATATAATTCCTTCTAGATTTATCGCTCAGTCTCCCTGATGCTGTGCCTTGTGTTGCTACAGTGTTCACTGTTGAACAATTATTTGTAGAATTAATGAAGGGCTATATAAAAAGCAAATTGCTAGGGGTGTCCAGGTGGCTCAGGAAGTTAAGCTTCGGAATGTGGCCCAGGTCATGATCTCACAGTCCGTAAGTTTGAGCCCCGCATTGGGCTCTGTGCTGACAGCTCAGAGCCTGAAACCTGCTTCGGATTCTGTCTCCCTCTCTCTGTCCCCCTCCCCTGCTCACTTGTCTCTCTCCCTCTCTCTCTCTCCCTCTCTCTCTCTCTCAAAAACAAGTAAACATTAAAAGATTTAATAAAAAAACATTTAAAGAAAATATGATACACACAGAAATATTTTTTTAAGAACAGCAAATTGCTAAGGGCAACTAACTGGGCATCACTCTTTGCCAATTCAGACTCCTCCGAGTCTTAATATGATCCCATTTCCCATTCTGCAGCCCATGTCTGGGGACTGTGTCATTAGGCCCGAGATAGTATAGTAGCCACTAGTTAAATCTTACACTTCTTCTCTCACTGGCCTCAGCTGGATGAAGGCCAGCATTATCAGGCCATGGGAGTTCCAACCCTCCGTGGGAAGATTATTGGCCGTTTCTCTCTTTGGGAAAAATTATTGGATGTGTCTTCTGTATAGTAAAAATTACTGCCTTGCATCTCAATTTCCAAGCCTTTTCTCTCCGGGGGCAAAACTGTTGCCTGCATATCTCTGAAGGAAAATTGCCATCTGCCTCACTCTGTAGTTGTGTCCCCATTATGGGGAAATTGTCAGCCATGTCTCCAAACACAGAAGCATGCCAGCTGCACTTCTCCACAGAAGAAATGTCAGCAGAAGTGAGCAATTTAAAACCCCGTGCGTGATTTTGAGTCTGTGCCCTTCTCGTCATGAACAGACCTTCATGTCTGCCTGCCTTGTTTCCTTTATCCTCCCTCTCCTCTGCCTGAATCATCCACACCCAGGTCGCAGTGAAGTCTAGCACCAAATCCCAGCCACCTGTACCGAGGAACGTGTGTTCCAAGTGATAACCCAGAGACAAGCTATTGTGTGCCTGGGTTCCAGTCCAGTTAGAAGACCTAGAAATCGATTTCATAACTGGTAGCACTTACAATCTGACCCTAGTGGAAAAACACTCCTTTAATACCACGTCCGCCCTAAGCACCACCTGCTTGTTCCCTGCCGTCTTCCGTGTGATTCTGGGTCCAGGCATGGTGCTAAGTGCTCCAGGAAAGGTCCGTCTCATCTGTCCCACAGCCACCCTATAAGGTAGCTAGCCACTCCTCTCATCTCCATGTGACAGCTAAGGAGTATGAAGCTTGGAAGAAGGCAGGTCACTTGTCCAAGGCTTCACGACTCATAAGTCACAGAGCTGGACTTTATCCTAGGCCTGCCAAGCCTGGAACCACCTGTGGCCTCAGCCCCCACACCATGGCCGTAAGCTCCTGTGCAGTGTCTACTGTGAGGGCCATTGCATGGAGCCACATGCAGGAACCACCTTTTCAAACTGGTTTCCCTCCAGCCTCTCTTCTCTTGTCCCCAGAGCCCACCACGGGCATGTGACATGCTTCCCGCTTGGTTTTGTCCCCATTGTAACATAGGTGGTCTTAGCTTTAGGTTCCTCCGAACTCAGCAGTTTTCTTAATTCTTTCTCTGTTTTGTTATGTCACCTCTTCCCCAGGATTCTGATACTGGCTTAGGTTACCCTGTCATCTGAGTTCTGTCAGGTGAACAGCACTGAGCTATGCACCATGAAGAATAATACTCTTCCTCCCATGCAGACATATTCATATCTGCTCATGTTATAATACAAAATTCTTTCTGCACCGGACACCTCATGCAGCCTATAGAACTTAAAAGAAGTGTCAGTTGCTTTTGCCTATAGCATTGCAGTTCCCCAGAGGAACTCTGTACTAGAGAAACTCTGGACTGCAAGGGATTTGTCAAAAAAAAAAAAAAAAAAAAACAGTGGGGAGGGAGACGGTGTGATCAAGTAAGATCTAAAGGCAGGACAAAGCAGTGGTTCTCAACCAGGAGCAGTCATGCTAGCCCAGGCCACAGTTGACAGTATCTGAAGACTTTTTGGTTGTCCCACCCAGGGCTTGGAGACTTAGTGGGCAGAGGCCAGGGATGCTGCTAAACATCCCTCAGTGCCCCAACAACAGGGAATTATCTGTCCAAAATTCAATAGTGAAAAAGTTGAGAAACCTGGATTCCTAAAGAATCATTCATTTTTCTCTGCCTGCAGGACTTCTCAGCACCTTTAATAGGCTAATTGTAATGTCAACCCCCAAAACTGAATAGGAGTTTCCCAGGCTCTTTTGACCTTAGAATCTAGAATCCCTGACCTATTCCTGAGTACTCTGCTGAAGTCACCTTGGGAAGGCTAGTCTAGAATACTGGGAATTGGGAGAGGAAAATTAAAAGACGAGATCACTGGAATTCATAGATCTTACCATCTGAGAGGTGGGAGGCACGTGGTAGACAATCCTGACTCACATTACAGACAAGAAAATAGTTCCACAGAGCTGAGAGTGGTCCAGCCATTGAAATCAGAGGCAGATCAGAGGTTAAAAGCATAGGCTGGGAACAGACCAAGTGAAAATCCTTGTCGTGCCTCCTACCAACAGTAGGATCCATGCCTGAGTTGACTGACCAGACTGATTGTCCAAAAGGGAAATAATACCTGTGAATACTGAGTAGGTTGATATATGCAAAGCACCCAGTGTAACAGAATAGGTATTAGGAGCGGCTAATTTGTGTCCAGCCTGGATTCCAACAGCATCCTCCCCTCCCAGGCTGATGTCCTTTCCAGTATCCCACGATGGTTTGATGGGTACATGAGGAGATAAGGAGGAGCCGAGGCACAGAAGTGGGAGCTCACAGGGGCATATGGAACATTAGAGAGCCCATCAGAGAGAACATTAGAGAGAAATGATATTGACAGAATGAGGGAAGGCCTGATTGTGGAGACAGTGTAATAGTAAAGCCTGTATCTACTGCTCACTAGCTGTGTGATCCTGAGCAAGGCTACTCAGCCTATCCTGGTCTATCTCATCAATAAGGACAGGGAGAATATCTCCCTGAAAAGTTTGAGCAGTAAATGGGATAAGGTGTGCAAAGCATGAGGACCAAGAAATGATAGATGTCATTACTGTTGGCAGTTGTCATTGGGGTCTCTGACACACTAGCTCCCTGTTGGCAAATCTGACACTTGCCCAGTGCCTCAGTCTGGACTGTTAGGATTGTCATCAAGAGTGTTTCCTCACCAAGGGAGCAAAGTTCTTCTCTCCATCACAGGTCTCTTCTTTCCTGCTCCTGATGTCTTTGTGTTTTAGAAGCTAGTTGGAAACCATGTAGGTCAGCAGAATTTTTTTTTTTTTTAGACAGAGAAAGCACTAGTAGGAGTAGGGGGAGGGGGGATAGAATCGCAAGCAGGTTCCACTCTCAGCTTGGAGCCTGATGCGGGGCTGGGTCCCATGATCCTGAAATGATGAGCTGAAATCAAGAATTGGATGCTCATTGAGGAGGGCACTTGTTGGGATGAGCGCTGCGGTTGTATGTAAACCAATTTGAAAATAAATTATATTAAAAAAATAAAAATAAATAAAAAAAGAATTGGATGCTCAACTGACTGAGCACCTAGGCGCCCCCAGGTCAGCAGGACGTTTAATGCCAAGCCAGAGGTTACCAAGAGAAAATACTCAAGCACTGGATCCTTTTGCATCATGTGTTTAGTAAATTACATGGACCACACAGTGATGTTCTGTTTGTATTCCACTAGCTCCTTTCTTTCCCTCTGATAATGCAGTAAAATCTCACTTATTCATGTCTATAACTAAATTTGTGTGATTGTTTAATATGTGTTTCTTCCTCTGGCCTGTGAGTTCCATGAGAGTAGGACTGGATCTATCTTGTTCCTTGTGTCCTTGGTATGTAGTACAGGGCCTGGCCTGTGTCCATCCAACAACACATGGTTTTTATTTGTGTGTTCTAAGTAATGTACTAAGTACTCTGCACATGTGTCATTGCATATCAAAGACACTTAAATAACTGACAAGTAATTGTTCAGGGTGAATTAGTGAAAACCTTGAATTACAGATGACTTCCTATGGAATATATTTTTTCATACTTTTCAAGGAATTGAAACAAATTTGAGGTGAATAAAGCATTGCTTTGATAGGTTCCTTTCAGGACCTGTTGAATTAATAGATAAGTATTATTTTTCTGTAAGACTTAAAATGAGTTGTCAATATCCATTCATGTAATGTATTTACTGAGTATGTCCTAGGTTTCAAGGAATATAGCATGACAAAACAGACAAAACTCCCTCCCCTCATAGACCTTAGGTATTAGGAGACACAAAATATATTAAAGGCCAATGCATATAAACTGGAGCAGTGGGGCAGTGGGAGGAGGGGTTGCCTCACTGCTGACAGGCTACAGACATTAGAATTCAGGGGTGAGGAGTGCCTGGGTGGCTCAGTCAAATAAGCATCTGACTTCACCTCAGGTCATGATTTTGCAGTTCGTGAGTTCGAGCCCTGCTTCAGGCTCACTGCTGTCAGCACAGAGATCCTCTCTGTCCCTCTCTCTGCTCCTTCCCCACTTGCGCTGTCTCTCTCAAAATAAACTTTAAAAAAATAATAATGCAAGGGCTACAGGTGGCCTGAGGGTCTGGGCTTCTTGTGGTGTAGACATCTTCACAGGGTCATACAAAGTCCTGAGGTCCCCAACCTATGCTTGCGGATGATGGTGTAAGGCTTGAACCCATGAGCCTGTTGTGTAGAAACTGTGTTTCATAAATATTGGGAATGAGTTTTTTCTTTTGAGGACTTTGGCTTTATAAAAAGGATAGAATAGAACCAAGCATCATTAAGAGCCCCTCCACTCACTGTCCTCTAGTTAATACACAATTTAAAATATTTAGTGTCATCATTAGGGGGAAAAGAGCCTTTCTGCTTGGTGATTCGGTGATTCTATGTAGATTCTACCCTGGTTACCTTCTTACAGCTACTAAAATAAGGCCTTGTACATGACACTAGGCAGAATTGATTCATGGTTTAGAACAAGGACTTGAAAGTCAGCGAGATCTGAGTGCAAAGTGCAGGTGTACTTCAGTCTAGCTGTATTGTCCCCTGGTGACACAACCTCTCTCTGCCTTAATTGTTCACATCTGTAAAATAAAGAATTATTGTTTCTATGTCAGAGAACTGGTGTAAGGATTAAATGAGATAAAGCATGTAAAGCACAGGGCCTGGAACATAGTAAGCTCCCTGTCAGCAGAAATTATCAGTACTATTCAGTGTTGCTGCTGAATGAAAGAAAGTAAATCATCAACTTGGTATTAAGACTTGGATATGCAGGGCACCTGGGTGGCTCAGTCAGTTAAGCGCCCGACTTCAGCTCAGGTCATGATCTCACAGTCTGTGAGTTCAAGCCCCGCGTCGGGTTCTGTGTTGACAGCTCAGAGCCTGGAGCCTGCTTCATATTCTGTGTCTTCCTCTCTCTCTCTGCCCCTCCCCTGCTCATGCTGTCTCTCTCCATCTCAAAAATGAATAAAAACATTAAAAAAAATTGAGACTTGGATATGCATACACATGGTATAAGGTGCCAAGTGCTATGCTGGCCATTACATTACCTATAGCCTGCCCTCTGTGTCGTACATAAGAATGTGTAGTGGGCTGATGAAAGAATTGTTGTCTTTCATCTCACCTCCATCTTCTGGGGCTGTCATTTTCGGGCCTTACAAGGTTGCTACAGTGACATCCCAGTAGGCCACATGTGTGGAGAACAGATTGCTAGGTATAACCTTGTAAACATTCTTTATGTCATTTAAATAGCCCACAAGTTCTGTAGTCCTCAGTCCCAGAGTCTCAGTCTCAAATAAAATATGATTGGCTGATGGAGAAGCAGGGCATGCTAATGAGGATAAAAATAGCTCCTGACATTTATTGAGAACCTACAATGTGTCAATCATATGTTCTGAGCAATATGCATCCCCCTTCTGCAGCTGGGAAAACTGAATCTCGGCGTAGTAAATAAAATGTGAACAGCTGGTAAGTGACAGAGGCAGAAATTGATGGACTCCAGAGTAGGTCTGCTTATCCCTTCCCATTGACTGCAGGTGCATCAGGTGGAGATGACCAAGCCTCGGAGCTCCTGCTTGTCTATTGAGATG
The DNA here is from genome assembly GCF_022079265.1 of Lynx rufus. Lineage (NCBI taxonomy): Eukaryota > Metazoa > Chordata > Mammalia > Carnivora > Felidae > Lynx > Lynx rufus. The sequence continues at coordinate 122,027,575 of NW_025814823.1, read as the reverse complement.
TTGGCATGGAGCTTGCCTGGCGTTTCTAAGTGCCCAGTCCTAATGAGATTCCCTTGAAGGGAAACTAATGTGAAAATCTAGTTTTCAAGGCCAGGGGCCTTCATTAATGCTTGATCAAAATCCAAGAGGTTTTTCTGTTTCACTGGGCTTAATTCTCAAGTTCAGTTCTGATTGATGAGGGTTTTTTGTTGTTCTCTTACATGGTTAGGTGAAAATTACGATTTTGGTTTGGCTGTTCCAACAAGGTTTGAAAAAGAACTCATTGTAGTCGTGGGTTTTTTACATAGAATTGGATACTGACTCTGTGTAGAGCAGGAAAGAGAAATCTCTGGAGGATATGTTAGCGAAGTAACCTGCAGACTGGTGTTTGGTTCAGCCTAAGATTGTGATACAAACACTTAAGTGAAACCATACTCAGTTGCCATTATTTTAGGTTAAAAATAAGTATGGGCAAATGTCTGTAACTGTGCATCATACATGCTGAGCACGCAGATGGCAAAGAATTCATTCATTTATCTAACTTTGGTTCTAATCAAGCAACACATGTTTATTGAACATTTGTGCCCAAGTCTTTAAGTACAAAGAAAAACCAAAAAGAAGCTCGCACTGCAATTGCAGTAAGACAAACATGCAAAGTGTTAAATAGCAATGTGAGAGTACCAGAGGTCTTGTTAAATAAGTGGGCCAGACCAAATGTGGGGGGCTTCCGTGAAAAAAAATCATTTAAGGCAAAGATGGTATGCGAAGGATGAGGCGTAAGAGCCCAGAGGGATTTCAGTCTGTGAAGACAGAACAATCAGGCCTAGAAATGGGAACACTCAAAATATACCTAAGCTATGTTCTATATATTCCATTTGAACCAGAGAAGTTCAAAATCAAGATCGACATGTTACAACAACTTTTGATGGGCTCTGTTGTCCAACTGAGGGGCTGTGCCTTTATTCGTGTAAGTGGAAATCAGCTGAAGCTACTGAGGTAAGAAGTGCCTGGATAGCAGAGCAAAGGGACAATATACACAAAAGACAAGACTGAGGCTCAGCAAAGCAACACTATTAAAAACCATGACCGAAGAGATAGGAAAATAAATGTCCACACAAAAGCTTATGCATGAATATTCATAGCCGCATTATGTGTAATAGCCAAAAAGTAGACACCCAAGTGTTTATCAACTGATAAATGGATAAACCAAATCTGGTATATCCATACAGTGAGTTATTATTCACCCATCAAAAGGAATGAAGTGCTGATTTCCACTAGAGCATGGATGAACCTTGGAAACAGTTTACAAAGGGAGAAAGTAGTCACAGGAAAACCCTACATTGTATAATTCCATTTATGGGAAATTTCCAGATTAGGTAATGTCATACAACCATAAAACAGATTAGTCATTTCCTAGGGCTGCAGGAGTAGGGAAGCAGAAGTAACTGCAAATGGGTATGGAATTTTTGAGGGTTAGTTGATGAAAAGTTTGAAATTTAGATTGTTGCAATGCTTATACAAGTATGTGATTATACCGACAAAAACAATGAACTATAAACTTCAAATGAGGAAATTGTACAGTATGTAATTTTATATCTAAAAAAACCCATAAACACATTTTTAGGCATCTCAGATGACTCCAAGTTTTGATATGTGAGGTGACCCACAAAGACCAGGGGAGTTGTGTAACAGAGGTAGATCCATAGACCTGGAGCTTGGAAATGTTCAGGGCTAGATCCATCAATGTACAGGCCCATGTGAGTCCTTCCATGAGAAGGAAAATACAGAAACCAGTAACTACTTTCTGCTTCCAGGGAGATGACGATTCTCTATTAGTACCTTACTCACATTCTGAAGATTCTACTCCAAGTTAGACTGTTGTCTTTCTAGCTGGCCCATACATGGTAGAGTTAGTTGAAAAGGATGTGCTCATTTTGTCTTGTTTTGCTTCTGCCGTGCAGTTTTTGAAGAGCCCGAAGATCCAAGCAACAGGTCGTTTTTCTCTGAAATTATCTCTTCGATTTCGGATGTGAAGTTCAGCCACAGTGGAAGGTATATCATGACCAGAGACTATCTGACCGTTAAAGTCTGGGATCTCAACATGGAAAACCGCCCCATTGAAACTTACCAGGTACGGACCACCACCCACCCATAGTTCCATAAGGCACTTCCTTTGTGGACCTCCAAGTCAGCTTCTGCCTACAAAGGCTTACAGTACACAAGAGTAAAAGACAGTACATCGTCATAAATTCCATAAAATGGTCCAGCCTGCAATTGCTGTAGGATTTAGACAAGGGTACAGAAGGAGGAGCTTGGATTCAATTTAACCCATATCTACTGACCATTTAAATGTGGGATGGATACTGCAGATACAGAGGTGAACAAGACAGACACGGTCCTGCTCTCTTTGAGCTGACTGTGTGATGGGGAAGCCAGGTGATGAACAGGGAACTGAGTAGGCCGTGATGCAAGAGATGGTACTGTGTGCATGGGAGCACACACAAGGAGGGTCAGTCTGGCAAAAAGAAACCCTAAGGCTGAGTCTTGAATGACAGGAGCTAGCCAGAAAAATCATATTGTTAGAAGGATAGTATGTTCATAGCTGGTGTGTTCAGAAAGTTTTTCTGCCCATGTTCTGTATTCAAGATATCAAGAAGTCTAGAAATCTAGGCCCTGGTAAAGAACATTAGGTTATTTTGTCTTCAGGCTGAATACAATGGAAAACCATTAAAAGGTTTTGGAGGAAATGATGAAAGTTGGGGCTCTGGAATTGGCAGCATGTGGTTAGAGGGAGAGGCAGGAGGAGAGTCTGTGAGTTTCGCTTGCTGATTCAATATGAAGAGAAGAGCAACCAAGAAGTGTACAGGTTTTTGGCTTAAGTATTGGCTAAATGGTTGGTAGGTTTATGGACCAAGGGAACAAAGGAGAAGGCAGTGTGCAGTGTTTAGAATGGCTTTTTCTTAGAAGAGGAAGACCAGGTTTTGAGGTAGAAAGGATTTGAGGAAGTTCATTTCAGGTAAGAGCACAATGGAAGCAAAGATCAAGAGGCAGGAATAAACTGGTCTTTTTAAAGATATTTTGGGTTAGATTAAAAGAAGTACAAAAATTCTGACAGGGATTTAACTTACCTATTTTTCTTGAAACATAATTCACATACCCTAATATCCATCCTTTTGAAGTCTATGTGAGTGTATTCACAAAGTTGTGGAACCCTCACCACTATCCCATTCCAGAACATTTTCATCATTGACCAGCACATTCTGGCTATGCTAGGGAGGAGAGCCTATAGGGGGACATAGTAGCAAACACAACAGTAAAGAAGTTATTGCAACATTCTGGCAAAGGCTGAGAGTAGCTCAGATGAACTTGTGATGAATGGAAGTGGCCAAATTCTTGTAAAATCAATAGGAGTTGACAACAAATTGGATATGTGATGTAAGAGGAAACGAGGTTTTTTTATCCTGCCCAATTAGGAAAATGGCAGTGACATTTTATGCAGATGAGGAAATCGAGAATTTTGTTTGGGACTTTTTGGGCCAAATAAACATCCAGAAACTGCAAGTAGGCAGCTCAGTTGGAGTTTGGGTATATCTTAGCTTAAAGAAAAGAAGAGGTCAGGACCGTGCCCTGGGAACCTGGTATTTACAGGTTAAGGAAAGGCAAACTAGGAGGAATGTTCTGGGAGCCAAAGAGACTATTTCAAGGAGAAGGAAACACCAACTACTAAATGCTGTTGCTAAATCAAATAGGAATGGGTAGAAAATAGGCCAATGGATATAAGTGGAGGTGAGTGGTAGTAATGAAGGTCTGATTTGCGTGGGTTTCAAGAGAGACTATAAATGGAAGATGTGAGTGCAATGAGTACAGATAACTCTTCCAAGAAATTTTAGTTTGAAGGGCAACAGAGAAATGGAGTGGTATCTGGAATGGGATATAGGCATAAGGAAAATGTATCACAGTATACTTTATGCTGATGGGAATAAGCCAGTAGAGAAAGAATAATTCAAGCAGCTAAGTGCTTGAGGGAAGCAAGATGGAACAGGTCCACTGTAGAATTGGTCTTAGATGAGAAGATGGACAATCCATCCATCAAAGTCAGGAGGTTTGTAAATTTTGTGATGGGAACAATAGATGATTTCTTCTTATTGCTTCTATTTTCTCAAAAGAAGGAAGGTTCATTAGTTGAGTGAGAAGTATAAAACACTCATCTAAGACTGAGTTGAATACAGAAGTGTTGTAGAGTTGCTCAAGGATCCACTTGAGTACAATGGAAGGAGAGAGAAAGTCAAATTTGTTCAAGGTACATACTAAGAGTGTGATTATAATGATGGATGGACCACTAAACCTTAGGTAGTAAGGAGGGAAATACTGGGTGAAGAAAAGTAGACAGGAAAATGGATTTAAAGACTTAATGGAATCAAGATAGTAAAGGGAGTGAACTAAAAAGGTAGGAGGTAGCAATAAAGTAGTACTTGTTAAACAGGTACACTTAACAGTCATGGAAGTCTCATAACGACCAAGGAGGCAAAGGAAAAAAACCACTGAAAATGATGAGGCCAAGTAACTGAGAGACCAGAAGAATGATGGCAGGGGATCTGGGTGTTACAATTGCCTCAAGGAATGTGGCAGAGGGACTCAGAACTGTTGCTGACTCTAACAAGGTAGACAGCAGGGAGTCTTCAGGGAAAGCAGGGAGCTCTTCAGAAGAGGTAAGGAATCATGGTCTGGAGCAGCAAGGAGCCCACCTACTCCACCTTGACACATATGAGCGAAAGTCCTGCTACTACTGTGGCCACAGGAGAAGCCAACCTTTCAGAAGAAATTCAGAGAGAAGATTGAGGACCCCCCAGGACTTTGACCAACTGTGAGTAACACAAGGTCCTATGAGAAGGTTTGGGGGCCAGAAATGAAGACAACATATGTAATTGAGATAGTTTGTGGTTGAAATAACCTGCCCTATATATTTGGAGTCTTACTGTCCCCTAGATCCTTCCAGACTTCAGGGCCCCACTTCACAGCACTTACCTTCAGGCTCTCACCTTCAGCCCAGGGCTAGAGCCAACTGGAACGTCATCTTCCAACTACACAGACAAACATCTAGTGTTACGAACTCCATGCCAAACAGAGGGCAATGTCGAGTAGAACCTGAATGTGGGTGGTGTTGACAGGGGTGTAGCCTGCTGGCAAGCCTGGATTAGAGAAAACTGGATTTAGGTTCTTCAGTGGCAGGAGCAATTAGCACTTTCATTTTAGAGAAAGGCTTTAAGAACAAAGCTAGTTTTAGAACACAGTGAGCTGTGACATGGAATAATAAGCATTTTAAGAGCCTGCTTCTCAAACCAAGTTCAGCTAGTGGTAGATGTGGAAGTGTTCTTTGTCAAAGGCTATGAAATAGGTATCCTAGCACATGTATTGAAATGCAGTGTTACAAAAGTGTATTTCAACTTTACATAGCATATTTCAAAGCAATTTAAATTCATATGCTATATAAAAATGTTAATTTATCAAAGATGGTAAATAAACTCTGAATTCCTAGAACACTGTTGAAAAAGACTGTGAGGGCTGGCCCATAGGGAAATAATTCCATCATCAGTTACTAATACCTTCCCTGGGGAGTGAAGTAAGTAATGTTCCTGCTGTGTATTTTCATACATGCATCAACTGGTCTCAAGCATCTTTCCAGGAATAACAAATTGTAGACTTATCTATAATTAGCTATTTTCAAGTTTTCCTACAGAACAGGGGTTGGCAAACTGTGGCTGGTGGGCCAAATCTAGCCTCCATTTGTTTCAGTACAAGAAGTTTTACTGAAACACAGCCACATCTGATCATGCATATATTGTCCTTGGTTGCTTTCACAGTACAGTGGCAGAGTTGAGTGGTTGTGACAGAGACATTATAGCCCACAAACCCTAAAATACCTGCTGACTCTTCACAAGGGAAGTTTGCCAACCCCTGAAATCTAAGAACCAACCAATAGAGTTGACTCTTGCTGGGCCTCATGAGCAGCCCATTAACTGTACAACACCAGGCTTCCATGAGTTCATGATTTAAGAACCTCTATGTTGAGAGGTTCAGTTTAGTGTCAAGAAAGCCATACACAATAGGAACATGGACAACAAATATTTAGAACATGAAGAAAACATCAAATTGGGTGAATCTTAAGTTGTCTCTTGCTCTGTATATTAGATGTTTCTAATGAATGTTCTTAACCTTCTCTTCTGTGATGGAGGTTGGTCCATCTTGTTTGCCTCAGGTTTTCTTTCCTGTTTTAGCAACACAACATAAAGATAACATACCTTCATATTCCATGTTCTTTTTCTGTAGAGGACTTGAAGCCAAAGCAGTAGGAACAGCCCAAAATTTAGCTGTTGAGGAGGAGAAAGTATTAGTTCAGACCAGATTTTCCTTTGGATCCCTCCTGACTTTTGTTTTTCAAGAACTATTTATAGTTTTGGGCAATGTGGTTCCTCCTAATGGATCCACACTTCCAAACCACCCATGTTTTGATATGTTCATAAAGAAGAGTATAGGCTGAACCAAAAAAAATTTTCAGTCATTACAGTGAAATACTTTTCTAACACTAATTACAGTGAAAATAATCATCTATCCCCTTCTTAGAGCTTTACAGTTACCAACCATTGTAGGATTCTGAGAAGTTCTGTATCATAGAAACTGCTTAACCATGTGTTTTCAAAACCAGTTTCTCTGTTCTCAGAACACTCCACATCCATGTCTTCTCTGCAAAGTGCTCCATACCACATCAGAGGAATGAGTAGCATAGAGATAAGGCTGAAAATAAGGAGCTATTTGGCTCAAATTTTTCTCCAAAAAGTAGGAAAACTAGAGTATAGGCATGTGTCATTTTATCGCACTTCCCAGATACTGCCTTTAAAAAAATTTGAAGGCTTGTTTTAGCCCCACATTGACCAAGTCTACCAGTGCCATTTTTCCAACACATTTGCTCATTTCACATCTCTGTGTCATGTTTACCATCTCCAAGCTTTATCATATGTTATGATGATTTGTGTTGCATGATCTTTGGCATTACTATCATAATTGTTTTGGGGTGCCACAAACTGTGCCCATGTAAGATGGTGAGCTTAATGAATATATGATGTGTGTGTGTGTGTTTGCCTGCCAGCCTTTCCCCATATATCTGCTTCTCTTCTGGCCTCCATATTCCTTGGACACAACAATGTTGAAATTAGGCCAGGCAATAACCCTCCAATGGCTTCAAAGTGTTCATACAAAAGGAAGAGTCCCACATCTCTCACTTTCAGTCATAAACTAGAAATGATTAAGCACAGCAAGGAAGCTGTGCAAAAAGCAAGGTAGGCTGAAAGGTAGGCCTCTTACACAAAACAGTTTGCCAGGGTGTGAATGTTGAAGGAAAAGTACTTGAAGGGAATTAAAAGTGCTACTCCAGCAAACACATGAGTGGTCCCGAGAGAAAAATGAAACCAGGCCCAACATCCCCTTAAGCCAAAGTATAATCTAGAGCAAGGCTCTAACTCTCTTCAATTTTGTCAAGGGTGAGAGAGATTTGGAAGGTGCAGAAGAAAAGATTGAGAGGTTAGTTCAGGAGGTTTAAGGAAGCCAGCTGCAGAACACCAAAGTACATCTGAAGCAGCCAGTGCTGATATAGAAGCGACAGCAAGTTATCCAGAAGATCCAGGCATGATCATTCATGAAGGTGGCTACACCAAGCATCATATTTTCAATGTAGAAGAAACAACCTTCTTTGGAAAAAGATGCCATCAAGGAGTTTTATAGCTAGAGAGAAGTCAGTACCTGGCAAAAAACGCGTCAAAGGACAGGCTGACTTTCTTGTTAAGAGCAAATGCAGTGGGTGACTAAATTGAATCCAGAGCTCATTTACCATTATGAAAATCCCAGGGCCCTTAAGAAATATGCTATATATACTCACCTGTGCTCTACAAATGGGACAACAAAGCCTGGGTGACAGCACGCTCTCTGTTTACAACGTGGTTTTACTGAGTGTTTTTAGCCCACTGTTGAGCCCTACTGTTCAGAAAAAAAGATTCCTTTAAAAGTATTATTGCTCATTGACAGTGTACCCTATCTCCCAAAAGCTCTGATGTAGATGGACAGTGAGATTAATGTTGTTCTCATATATAGTAACACAAATTTAGACTCTCACACACAGCTGATAAAGCAGCAGGAGGGTTTGAAAGGGTTGACTCCAATTTTGACTTTCAAGTCTTATTATTGAAGAAATACATTTTATGAGGCTATAGCTGTCCTAGGTAAGTGATTCCTCTGATGGATGCAGGCAAAGTAAATGCAAAGCCTTCTGGAAAGAATCTAACATAGTATATGCCATTCAGAGCATATGTCACTCATGGGAAGAAGCCAACACATCAGCATTCACAGGAGTCTAGAAAAAGTTATTCCAGACCTTAGGGAGGACTTTGAGGGGTTCCAGACCTCAGTGGAGAAAAATCACTGCAGATGTGATGGAAATATCAAGTGGAGCCTGAAGATGGAACTGAGTCACCATAATCTCATGATAAAACTTCAAAGGATGTGGAGTTCAAAGAACATGATTTCTTGAGATGGGATCTACTCCCAGTGAAGATGCTGGGAAGACTGTGGAAATGTCAACAAAGGATTCAGATTATCCCATAAACTTCATTGATAAAACAACAGCAGAATTTGAAAGAATTGACTCCCATTCTGACAGAAGCTCTGCTGTGAGTAAAATGCTTTCAAACAGCATCATATGCTACAGAGAAATCATTTGTCAAAGAAATAGTCCATCAATATGGCAAACTTTATTGTCTTATTTTAAGAAATTGCTGCAGCCATGAACACTGAGGCAAGACCTACTACTACTAAAAGAGGACAGCTCTCTGGAAATCTCATGTTTAGCATTTTTTTAGCCATTAAGTATTTATTAAGGTATATACATTGTTTTTTTAGATAAGGAGATTTATTGCACACTTCATAACTACAGTATAGTGTAATCATAACCTTCACATGCCCGAGGAAAGCAAAAAGTTTATTTAACTCACTTTGTTATGATATTCACCTTAATGCAGTGGTCTGGAACCCACAATATCTCCGAGGTGTGCCTACACTGGAACAACAAATTTAGCTTCCATTGCCCCTGTGACAAAGAACCTAGAAACAAGTCAATGACAAGTCCAGAAAAGGCATCAAAGACCTCAGTAGACAAAACTATGACCCAGAAGCTAATCCTGTCCCCCACCTGTTTTTGTAAATAAAGTTCTGTTAGAATACAACCCCACCACTCATTTGTTTATGTATTACCTATGGCTACTTTCACATTACAAGGGCTGAGCTGAGAGTTTGCAGCAAGGTCATATGGCCCACAAAGCGTAAATATTTACTCTCTGGCCCTTTATAGAAGAGGTTTGCCAAACCCTGGTCAGGATCAAGAATCAGTCCTATTTTTGCCCTCAGACTCTCTTCTGCTTCTTTGCTCAAAAGACTCCTAACAATCACTAGAGATCTTCAGCCCTACAAACAGAAATGGCCTTCTACATCAGACTTGTACCACGTCCAGGATGCCCAAAACATGACAGGAGAAGGAATGACAATGAGTTCAGCTACAGCAGAGTTATCAAATGCCACACATGGATTCTCTTGTCACCAAAGCAGTGAAGTAGGTACCCTGACAAGGCCCAAGACTGCAAGTGGCCATTTGCAGAGTTATACTTTCACTGTCCAAATGACTCAGAGAGCTTTTTAATACCCAAAACATCTCATCAAACATGGGATGAATGACCCAACCGTGCTGAACAGTCTCATATAAAATTCACATCCAACAATTTCATGGGGCCCCAGTGCCTTCCAGCAATGCAGCATTGATTCCTAAGCCTCTCCTGCCCTCCCTCACTCTCAGCTAATAACCTTGCTCCTTAAAATGCCAACGGGAGAAATGCTACATACTTCAGGGATGCAGGCTTTACGTCAGACTTTCCTCGGCAGCTCCACCTGCATGGATATCTCCAAATGATCATACCCAAAAACACAAATGGCAACTCCATCCTTCCACTTGCTCAAGAGATAGGTCAAGGAGCCATCTTGATTCCCCTTCTCTCATACTTCACAGGTGCATCATCCACGAGTTCTATCAGGTCTCCCTGCAAACATGCCGGGAAAGTTCACCATTTCCCACCACTGCTCTCGCCAAATCCAAACCATCATCTGTCAGCAGGTTATAACGAACCTCCCTGCATTTGCTGGCTTACATTATCGCAACACAGCTCAGTGATCCTTTCTGTGAGGTCTCCTCACCTTTCTCAGAATAAAAGGCCTATGTGAATGTTCATCTGCCTCCACACTGGAAGAAAACACACAAAGGGTATTGTGTTCACTGCCTAGCCCAAGCTGATAGTAGGAAGGCAGTAGACATGTGTTGAGTTAAAGATGCAATGAATGGTGTCCTCTAATGCCTACTAGCCAATCAGTTTAGAAAAGGGGACTGTACCACCTTCTGGGCCCTTCTATAGGCCACCAGCTAGTTCAGCAAAGTTTTTTAATCCACACTCACCACATAAGCAGCTCATCAATCCATCCTAATATCCCCTGGCTAAAGAGAGCCCAGCCTGGATTCAGACCTGGGCCACTGGAAGAATTAACAGCTCACATCCGAAGAAGAGGTCTTCACAGAAATAATCATTTTTAAAAATAATAACTGACCCTCTGATTTATTTCCCCAACAGGTGCATGACTACCTCCGCAGCAAGTTGTGCTCCCTCTATGAAAATGACTGCATTTTTGATAAATTTGAGTGTGTGTGGAATGGGTCAGACAGGTAAGAAAGGCTGTGTGGCTAGGGAACCTTCCAAAAGGTGGGTCCTGTACTTGCCGAGGCCCTGGGCAACTGATCGTAAGGAGGTCACAGCCAAAGGGGGATGAAAATCAGGCCCCCAGCCCTGGTAGGAGTCCACTGTATGGGTCACCAGATTTCCCTTGAGCTCAGACCTGAAATGAAGGGCACCATGTGTTGAGACCCTCGAGTCCTCTTACAGGACTGGCACAGGTAAGTGTGTAACATCCACGAGAAAATCCTGTTTTACATACCAGACACCCCCAGAGCTACATCAACATGGCTGAAATGAGTAACACTAACAGTCCACCTCCCAAGTTCCAACCTAAGTAGCTCAGATTATTGCCAAGTGTAATTTCTAGGTCGAAAATTATCCCTGACCACTTCTGGTGTACCCGGCCAAAGGCCCTGGTCATTGGTTAGCTGAATTCTAGTTGGCCTCATTTATCATATCCCCTCAAAATGATTTATTATTGTTTTAAGGCCTTTTATTTCAACCATACTTCATATTAGCTTCTAATGGTTCATTTTTAGTTTGACAAATACAGATGATTCCCCGACTTCCAACATGAAGTACGGGCTACTAGGAGCTGATTTAGTTTGTTGAGGAATGCGGCGCCCACACTAACGTTTGGAAGCACTCCATTTGGTCATGGCAAGGCACTAAGATTCGAGCTTTTTGTAAAAACAAGCTTTTCTGACCATTATTCGGCCTGCTTTGTCAGTGAACCAAAATGTGCCTTCCACGTAGCAGGCCTGGCAAGAGTCACCACATGTCAGAGGACCCAAGTCGCAGCACCCATTTGGTATTAGGCAGAGGGAAGAGACAACAGAGCAGCTGTGATGTAGGAACAAAAGCTCCCCAGGGGGAAGCGTTTTACATTATTTGTATATTTGTATCAATACATTGATTCATATAGAATTCGCTTTTTCATTGTTGATTAATAGATGTGTCCTATTTGTTACTGTTCCAATAACCTCTCTTAACCTAGACTCAGTAAGTACTTATGTGTCACCCCCTCACACATCATGTTCTAGAATCCTGACCACAATCTGACAAGGTTGTTTTCATCATCCCCATTTTATAGTTGCAGAAACTGAGGCTCAGCCAGGTCAAGTAACCTTCTCCAGCTCAGGAGCTAGTATGTAGTAGAGACAAAAGTAAGAAGTTTTCAGTTTGAATCTTAAGTCAGCATTGTTTTTTCATAACATCACAGTTTCTTTCCATAACCAAGAAAATTCTTGGTTCAGATGAGGTTTAGAGTTTTAAAAACACAAAAATAAATAGGAAGGACTCTGTTTGAAAGCAGGTCAAGTGATGGTGGGGCCAGCAAATGGCAGTTCATGGAAAGCCATGAGGCCAAGTGGCTGAGTGCTAGGCCCTGGGGTTAGTTAGGCACATGTGGGCTGGAGGCCTGAGTGTGTCACTTCCTCACAGCGTGACACTGTGCTTGTCACCTGTGCTCATGTGTAAGTTCCCCCTCGGGGATGAACGTAAGGCAAAATGAGACTGCGGCGGTCAAGCATTCTGCACCCTTCCTGGTAAGGTAACAACAGCTTATTCTACTACAGAGACCAACACATTTCACAACATCCATTCCCTGGGCCAGAGTAACCAAATCTAGCCATTGATCGATTTGCCTGACACAGCTGATCCAGTTCGTAAAAACCTATTTCCCCTGGCTGTGGCCCCATGCTCTCAGCTTCCCCCTCCCCTGTCTATGCCCTCATGCCATGTGAACACTGATGAGGTATATCCTCTCCCAGTCTAACCAGACCATCAGGGCTTCACCCAGAAATGAGGCCAAGCCAGCCTGTCCAGGGGCAGCCCCTGTGGGATGTTACTGAGGCAACATTATCCCCCTCTCACCTGTCACCAGTAAAGACTCAGTCCCTTGCATCTGGAAGGCTTTGGCAGTCACTGCTCTCAGTAAATCGTCAATACGCCTGAGGATGGAGAGGTCCTATAAAAACATGGAAGCCATCTGTGAATCCACTGGCAAGGCTTCTTTCCCCTCCCAAGTTCTTTTAAAATTTGAATTTGTTTACTCTCTTCCTGAGGGAAACCATGATGACATCCACTTTTTAGGTAACTTTTGTGGCAAGGCTAAATCGAGAGCTGGCTCTCAGCAGAGGGAGGACGCACACGGGTCAGTGCGCTATACGCTCGGGGTTTCTCCCACCATGCCGACTGACTGGGGACAGCCTTGGAGCTTGGGCAACATGGAGGCCCCACTACTACAAAGTTTCCAAAGTGTTCCTCCTGTCGCAACCTCGCTCCAGCCTCACAATGCTGAGGGAGGTAGGGCTGGTATGATTAAAACCACCGGACTCATTTACAGACCCAGATAAGGGATCTATCCAACAGAATTACCAAGGAGGATTATCACAGCCCTCCATTTGCCAATCCATCAAAGAGCTTGTTGCTTTTAGTGATTCAGGACTTAGACCACAGTCACATTGTTGAGCCTGTTTGGGTTTTTGGTTTTTCATAAAACTTAGGGTGTAGCTGCCCATGATGTAACACCATTAACTCCAGAAAGACACAATGGGGATAGGTTACTGCCTTTCTCCACAGCACTCAGTCACTCCCTATTTCCTCTCTACATTGCAGCGTCATCATGACAGGCTCCTACAACAACTTCTTCAGGATGTTCGACAGAAACACCAAGCGTGATGTCACCCTTGAGGCCTCGAGGGAAAACAGCAAACCCCGGGCTATTCTAAAACCGCGAAAAGTGTGCGTGGGGGGCAAGCGAAGAAAAGACGAGATCAGCGTTGACAGTCTGGACTTTAGCAAAAAGATCTTGCATACAGCTTGGCATCCTTCAGAAAATATTATAGCAGTGGCGGCTACAAATAACCTATATATATTCCAGGACAAGGTTAACTAGGAGGACAAGTTATTACTTAATAATCTCACATACTGAATACTAGTCAAACATGTTTTTAAATGTTTCTTTTGGTCTTCATTTGATGCATTGACATTAATTTCCCTATGCAGAAAACAATTGGAATAGAATTAAAAAGAGTCCAACTTTCCCAGATCCCCAGTTCTAAGAGACTTTTGTCAAACCCAATAGGTTGAGACACTTGTGTTTAGAATTGAGAGCTGCCAGCTAACACTAATTCTCCATAGTTGACTTGAATTTCTGATGCTTTTATTGCCCGGTTTTCTCTGGTGGGTCCAGTGTTTTGTTCCTAGGTGTCTGCTGAGATAAAATGAGGTTGTCTGTAGTATTTAAAGAGAAAAGAGATAAGTTTTTTTTTAATTAAGCAATTCCATTTGATTGAAAAAAAATCAACAAAAAAATAAACACCGTTTACTCTTAGAGACATTCTCCTTTTTTGTGTGTGAAAAATCACAAGCAGTCAGCATCCCCTGCCCCCACAGCACTTTTTATTAACAGTCTCATTTGAACCAGAGATTTATTTCATGAGGCCGCGAAGAGGACCCAGAATGAGAAGGGAGGGGACACAGCACCACTGCTATACTCTTTTTCTTTGTAAGCGCCATAGAAACAGCCTGAGAATTTGGCTAGGAAACCCCATGAATGCTTCAGGGGACATAAAGAGAACACTTTCCACACAGTGCTTCTCAGAGTTAGCTTGGCAAGGCCATGTGGGGCCAGATTCCATCTGCTGCCTTGTTATGCCTGCTTTTTGTAATTTTAAATGGCTCCATATAATCCTCTACTTACATGTTGGTTGGCTTTTTCTCTTCAACCTTTTCCAGTTTATTTATTCCATTGACTTCTAAAGGCCAAGGTCTGGTTGTTTATTATCTGGCATTCTAAATGATGCAGCAGCACCACCCCTGGCTCCTGGAGAAAGGCTGGTCTGTTCCTTTTGGGTGTGTCTGCTACCCAACCCCCTCCCTCTTCCTGGGTTTGGTGACCAAGAGTCACAATCCATCCATCTCCACTGCAGCTAGAACAAAAATGGCCCGTAAAAAATGCTGATTTGTGAAGTCTAATCAAGTATTTCTAATCCACCTCAAGCTCACCATTTAGAAAAATGCACCAAAGGGCTCTCTTCCTACAAAAATGGAATATGGGAGAGTCAAGAATCTTCCACAGTACAGTGAAGTCTGCTTGAACCTATGCAGTCTGGTTCATCCTTCCCCCTCCATGTTTACCATTCAGACTTCTTTTAAGTTCCAGAAGGTTCTGCAGGGCACAACTCTGGGAAAACTAAATGAATTCATAGGATTTATAAATTTGAAGGAGGAGGTGGGAGGTTCCCAGAAAGCTGGGTCTGAGCTTAGTATCTCCATACCTGTCTTGCTGACTCATTCCCATTCTTATTCACTAATCTTCCATTTTGTGAGTTAACAAATGGCTTGAAATGAGCATTTTTATTTTAAAGAGAAAGTCTCTTTTATTACAAGTCCCAACTCCAAGTTTACATTGCTTGGGAGGCAGGAAAAAAATAGGAATCCTATTTCCATTCTAAGCTACTATCCATTTAATAACAGCTTTTTGGCAAGGTAATAGCTATCTAGAACTTAAGAGAACACCACTTTGTAAGATGCATCCCAATTTCAGAAACATTAAAATATGAGAAGTACTTCTCAAAATTGAAGGATCATGTGGATAAAAGATGTGACTTTTTTCCTCAGTGTTTCTCCTCTTCCCTCAATGAAAGCCTCTCTTCAGGCATTGTCCATAAAGTGGCCCAGGTGGAAACTCTCTGGGCAGGATTCCTGGCCTGGCTGGGACAGTGTTCTTGGAGGAGACTTTAGAGAGGATCAGAAACTTCTCCAGCTGATAGAGAATTGTCTTATCAGGATAGATAGAAGGAACAATGAGTTATTCTCCAAAGTTTACTATCAGCTTCCTTATGACCTTCTCTCTGCTCCTCTGAGACTCATCTCCTCTTTGTACCAGGTAGGGCCTGTGAGAGATCACTGTTGCTCAAACTTAGGCATCAACCAACCTCTCTGCTATTGCTCATTTAAGTCACCTTTTTTAAAAGTAACACTTAGTCTCCTCCAAAGAAATAATGATGAAATATCCATTTTAGTGTTTTTTAGACATTAAAATAATCACATACCAAGTAATATAACAAATGTACCCAAGTACCACCTACAATCATCTTGTGAACCATGAAGAACATGTTCAACTTTAGGACACGGAGTAACTGCTATCAGAGAATATTCATTCGGAGGCATCAGAGAGTCCCGATGGACAATGCTTCTTCACTAACTACAGTCACCAGTGCTTCCCACAACCCATGACAGCTTTGGTCATGGTTTTGAGGGATTCACAGGCCTCCTGCAGGCTATCTGTGGATCTTCATAAAATCCCCCATGCTTAGTCCTACACCCTTGGCACATAGATCCAGAGAGTGGGAGGGATTTGCCAGAGATCTCAGAGTTAAGAGCACAGAGCAGCCACTCGAATAAAAAAGCATCAGGAAAAAAACATACAAGATTCCTGGACTGGAACAGGAGAGGAAGGTGCTAGAGACTAGACCTCAGGCAGCAATCACCACCACCATGTATCAGCAATGACTTGCTCTGTGCCAGGTACTGAACTAGGTATTTTACAATCCCAATTTCCTTCTGCCCCCATGCTGGGGATCTTCAACATCCACCCAATCAATCCCTGTTCCAGCTGACACTAAAAGCTACCTGAAAGCTGACTTGCCACACTGTCAACAGTGTGTTGGGTTCTAAGAGCCCTGCCCTGCCTAATAGTGCAACGGCTGCTGCTTGGTATGAGCCATCACTTTGCACTGAAGGATGGCAGCTGACTGAGGAGGAGAGGGAGTCAGAGCTTCCCAAGGCTTTATTGAAATGATCCAAATAAAACAGAGTTCCTGACATTTAAAAAGCTGCACTTGGATAGAGATCCATGCTGTCTTATCTGGAGGTAGAAGAGGATTTTGAAGTAACAAAGAAGAAACATGTAAATGAGCATCAAGTAGTGGGGTGCACACAGGTGAGTGGGCAGTAAGAACCCATTTGCTTCTTAAATCCTTAAAGTCTGGTTCCTGTCTTCACTCTATTGGACAGCTGTGTGTGGGGGGGGAGGGCCTGTCGGTAAAGCATCTTTAAACTTCTCAGTGATCTCATAATTAACCATAGCAACACCTATTAACACAACCAGCATATGAAAGGCAGTCAGTTGGAACCAGGATGAAGCTAAAATTCTTTTAGCTCCATACCCAATGAAGTAAGTCATCCATCTCCAATGTATTTCTTTTCAACACTTCAGGACCCATTATCCTGAAAGTTGACCCTAAAATGGTCAATCACTGACAAAGGGGAGACCACAATTTCCCTTCCTTCAAACGAACTGGCTAAGGCTCCCCTCCTACCTATTCTCCCACCCCTACAGATTCATGCTTGTCTATTCACTCTGCTGACTGCCTGCAGGGCTCAAGAGAGCCCTAGTAAGCCTAATAGCAAAGCTTTGGGGGTGACACTATAGTCCACATCCTGAGTGAGCCCTCTTCCTAATCTGACTCCATTACGGACATGTGTAGATGAGGCAGGTATGGGTTTTTTTTTAATGTTTTTTATTTATTTTGAGAGAGAGCAAGCACACAAGTTGGGGAGGGGCAGAGAGAGAGAGAGAGAGAGAGAGAGAGAGAGAGAGAATCCCAAGCAGGCTCCACACTCAGCACAGAGCCCGACACAGGACTCAAACTCACAAATTGTGAGATTGTGATCTGAGTTGGAATCAAGAGTCGTACACTTAAACTGACTGAGCCACTCAGGCACCCCAAGGCAGTGTGTTTTATTTTATTTTTTTTTTAATTTTTTTTTTTCAACGTTTATCTATCTTTGGGACAGAGAGAGACAGAGCATGAACGGGGGAGGGGCAGAGAGAGAGGGAGACACAGAATCGGAAACAGGCTCCAGGCTCTGAGCCATCAGCCCAGAGCCTGACGCGGGGCTCGAACTCACGGACCGCGAGATCGTGACCTGGCTGAAGTCGGACGCTTAACCGACTGCGCCACCCAGGCGCCCCGGCAGTGTGTTTTAAACAGTACACCCAAAGATACTGCAATCACCACTTCACCCCTAGGAAACATTCACACTGGCCCCTGAATCACTAGGTATCTGTCAGAGCTTAACCCATCCCTTCCTCCCCTATTTCTAAGTCAAGCCTCAGGAACTGTTTTCCCTTGGAATGACTAGCCTGTCATAGAAAGAATGTGGAACTGGGAAATAGGAAATGTGGATCCCGCCCCTGGCTCCACTGCAAAGTAATTAAGAAACTTCTAGAAGTCACTTAACGTGTGCATCAGTCACGTCGTCACCTGTGAAATAGTCACAAAACAATCTGTCCTCGCTCACAGAATTACTGTGAGAAGCACAAGAAATTTATTTACTTATAATTGCTTGGTAAGTTTAAAGCACCATAAAAATCATAACAGCAACAATTCTCACTATTAAGACATACTTGTAATTTCCTCATTATCTCCCTTCTTTAAGCCCCTGAGATTAATGCCAGTATTATGTTCGTTTTGGAAATGAGGAAATAGACTCAAGTTGTCAACGTAGCCACGGGCATATAGCCAGTAAGAGACAGAACCAGGACTCCAACTCAAGATATCTCACTCTAAAGAAAGCATTCTTGAAATACTGTTTAATACATGATAGTAGCTAACATTTAATGAGCCCTTCTTATTACGGGCCAGGTTGTGTTCAAAAATTTCACATCTATTAATTCATTTATGCCTGAAACTCTAGATGCTGGTACTATTATGGTTTCCATTTTACAGATAAGGAAATGGAGGCAGATTGTGTAACTTCACTAAGTTTACATAGTTCACAAGTGACAGAACCAGATATTTTGGTCAGCATTCTTATCCTCTATCTCATCTCACATTATATATACAGTTGGAAGTTACTGATTAGCAAACAAGTCCCATATCGACCCATAAGTTCATCAATATTAATCATAAAGTGAGTGCCTGGCATGTATCATGCAGCCAGGCCCCAACAAGGGGCTGGAGTCACAGAGATAAAGCCACTCGTCCCCACCCTCCAGGAGATGACAGCCATATAGGAGCAGCATGTAATTAATTAATAATTAATAAGGAAATAGTTAATGAGGATGGATACGAAAAAAACCTTTCAGACTACATGACCTCTAAGTAGAGTATTAAAGTGGTTCAGTCAACATTCAAAACACGATATGGCATTTCCAGTAGGGAGAACAATGTATGTGAGAATGGATATGGCATGGGAGCATGAAGTTGAGGTTTCTTTCATTCTGTCAGAAACACATTTTCCATTTGCCAGAACTAGCCTAGCCCTTCTTTCTTTCATTCAGTAACAAGAATGTTTTCTTATTGAGAGGGGGAGAGGGGGAGAGAGAATGAGAATCCCAAGTGGTCTCCACACTCAGCATAGAGCCCAATGCGGGGCTCGATCCCACAACCCTGGGATCATGACAGGAGCCAAAATCAAGAGTCAGGTGCTAGACCAACTGAGCCACCCAGGCACTCCAGTAACAAGTATTTATTAAGCCCCCATATCCAAAGACTGTGTTTAAATGCAAAATGGATGGCAAGAATAAAAGGAAGCTACTATTAATGGGCACTTATTATATCACAAGCACAGTATAGGCACTTTTTAAAATCATTACCATCACCTGATGGATCAACATGTTACTCCCTTTTTACAGTTGAGAAGCATACTAAAAAAGGTTCAATGACACAGTTAGTGTTACACAGACAGAAGTTTCATCGAGATCTGTCCTGTCCCAGATCCTGTACTTCCATCACTGTAGTGAGTAATGCATAGCTACTTTGTCTTTTTCTTTTTCCACTAGTGAGGATTCAAACAGACCATCTCTCTGCAAACAAATATTGCCTGACAGCTGACAAGGAATACAAATTTGGTCGGTCACTAAAACAGAGTGTAAAGTCAAGTGGCTCACAGAGATCTCTAACCCCTAACCCTGACCTTATTATTACTGTTTAACTATCCTCCAATTTAGACCTTCCACGCACCATTGGTTAAACTGCTGGTGGCCAAACAAGGTGATCTGCCATCTCTGCTGATTCCTGCCTTAGACATTGTCACAACAATGATCACTGCCAGGAAAGAAACGGGCATAATAACTGCCACATTCCCAATCCACTCCCTATCCCTAATTCCCTGAAAAGCCAACCTTGGTCTTTTTGATGGACAGCTCCTTTCCTCCCAACTCGTAACTCTTTGTTGCGACCCCTGTCATTTAGGTTGCTGCATTTGGTTTGAATCAGAGAGGAGACAGCACTTCTCCCAAACTCAGCCTTGCACAGAAACCTAGAGACCACAGGGAAGTGGGACCAACCACAAGTACTGGAGTTCTTGCTCTGATTGGCTAGTGATATACTGCCCCCCACCCCAGCCAGAGTAGTAAATTCTTATGTGGGTCAAAGAGAACCCAGGAAGGCTGGCATAGAAGTGATGGGAGGAGGCTGCTTCATTGGTAAAAGGAAAGGCACTGTTTTAGCATTCTAAATAGGTGCTCAGTTTGAGTCATGTTCATGCATTCATTTATTCATTCAATGAACACTGAATGATTGATCACATACTATCTGCTCAGACCATCTGCAAGGTGGTCTAGGGAAGCAATATTAATACTCCCTGTCCTCAAAGGGCTTACAGTGTCATGTGGGATACAGGCAAATGTATTAACAGTACAATGTCATGGTTAAGAGCCCAGGGTGCCTGCCTGGATTCAAAGAGTTCCCACCACTTAATAAGCTGAATGACCCTTGGTCAATTACTTAACCCCTCTAGGTCTCAATTTCCTTATTGATAAAATAAGGACAAAATGGCACCTATCTCATAAAATTGCTATGAAGACTGAATGATTTAAAACATTTTAGAATGGTTCCTGACCAACAATAAGTACTCCATGCATGTTTCTTGCTGTTGTTCTTTTAGGACTATAAAATAGGTCTCATGAGTATCTCAGGGCCCCAGAAGAATGCCAAGTAACACCAGTTCACCTAGTCCAGAAGCTACTGAAAGGAGGGGACTCCTAAAGCAAACCTTGAAAGATAAATAGGGAATGAATTATCCAGGGGAAGAGAAAGGAAAAGAGTGGTCCAGGTGTCAAGATAGTATATGCAAAGGTTAAAAAAAAAGTACATGGCATGGAACTTAGAATATTCTGGTATGCTGGACTAGGAAAAACGGGAGGGTGGACCAAGAGAAATAAGGAGACATAAGGTGGAGAACAGCCATGCAGGATATACGAGGTAATAATGATCATTAATGAGTTTACACATCAGAAATTCTCCAATAGGTATGCTGTAAATGACTCAATTGAGGAATTATGGTTTCCATAGCTTAGCAAATATTCATGTCCAGGCACAGGGAATATTTTAATAAATTCAGCTCAAGTGTTCCTTTCTTGACCACCCTAAGTTCCCAAGGCATTATTTAGTCCACTTTTGTATCCCCAGAGCATAGAGAAGTCTCTGGCTCCTAGTAGGTGCTCAATAAATATTTGTTGAATGAATGAAGAAATAAATGAGTGAAGAAGACAGACACAGCCTCTGTCCCCAGGAAGCTTACAAGATGAGCAGTTTGCCACTGGGAGTTTGAGTCAAGGGGACCTTGGTATATGGCATCACAGGACTGCTCAGAGGAGTCAAGAAGTAAAAAAAGAAAATTGAGAACTAGTGAGCCAAGATGCTTTAAGAGCAAGCCACCAAGGTTAGATTGCAACCTTAGTTAATAGAACACATGTGTCCCTGCCTGATGCATTACCTCCCAGCAGTAGCCAGCCTTCTGGGACCCTGCAGAGCATGCAGAAAGGTTGACAGCTTACAATCAATACCATGTTCACTGATGCAAGGAGCAACATTATCACATCCAAGATATTACCCCCACATCCCAGCTCTAGCACTAAATATTCCCCATAACAAGGCAAAGGGAAGTGACAAGAGCTATTATTTTCAACCCTTCCACTTTGAAACAAGAGGTGAGGCAAACCTTCCCGTGGATGTTCTTTGGAAAGGCAAGCAGTTCCCCAAAGAAATCACTCAGAGCTAAACCCACACCTAATACAGCAAGACAAGGATGCTAGAAGATTGGCATTTTCATTTGCCTTGGTGTCCACAATCTAGAAGGGTAGACTCTGTGGGCAGTGGAGAGGCACAACAACAAATTAGAGGTGGGTGAATAGTCGGATTGGTGAGGAAAGTGTGAGGTATGAATGCTGGAATTTATTCTCCATGTCCAAGTCACTCTAATAAAAAAAAAGATACTTGACTCCCCCCCCTCAACTTTGACTTTCTTATTTCAGCTTCTTTGACTGTGGCATAATTGAAAGTCATATTTCATCTAGGTTAGTGGTTTCCAATTGCAAGTGCAGGTGCCTTGTGAACAGTCAGCCTGAATTTATCAAAGACAGCAGCAAACAAATGCATGTTAAACAGCACCTATTTCTCTGCAGGAGAGAAAGTGGGGTGGGTCGTGTTACAAGGCAGCCACAAAGCAGTACTGCTCAGTACCCTGCAGCATGGTTCCTTAGCCTATGATGGAACTCTTAACAGGAAGAACACCAGGGCTAGGACACCAGGGTTGTTTTCTTCATTCCGTGGGACATTTATTCAATGGCAGCCTCCATTTTTCAGCCCTTCATTTCCTGACAAGATGAGGGATATTGCTTACTTTTCATTCCTTTTTGGAAAGGCAGAAAGGTTAATTAGTTACATCTGACATGCTTGTTGATGAAGGAATCAGCTGACGCTCAAAGATGGGTATATTCATTGAAGATCTGACAAATGTCATAGAAATTCTAAGCGTTCATCATGGAAAAGAAAGCTCAGTTCAAAAGCTGATGTCTTCCAAAGTACAAAAAGAATGTGCCATTTCACAAATAAAATGTGGCTCAAAACAGCTCTTCACTTTGACCAGCACAAGCACGGTTAACTAACTCCCATCAGTCTCCAATGATGGCCCCAGAGGGCCATACGGTTGAATCTTGCAAGAATGGCAATTACATTTTTCCCTCTTCTCCCACATTAAACAAATGATGGATTCTTCTTAACCTATCACGCACACATGCATGCACACATGCACACACACGCATAGCCTCAATACCCCACTAACAGATCCTTCTCTCTCAGGGAATCATCTCTGAATTCATGATTCTGCCTGTCAGAATGGTGGGCGCTTCCCAGCTGCCTAAGAACACAACCTGGAAACAAAGGTTGTAAATTTTTTTTTTACTGTATTTTATATCCAAACTGGGGATTCATTTACACATTAAAACTCTGCTGCCTTGGTGGATAATAAAATTATATGGCTCCAGGTTCAAGTGTAATGACGTCCTTTCTCACCTGCTTGTTATGTTGCTTAGTCACAACAACATTTTGGATGGAACAACTATCCTAGTGATGAGTAACAATTGACTATTATAGTTTGTGGTGACATTTCAATTTTCTCAGGCTCTTGCATGATCAGGGAAGTGTTTTTATCTGCCCACATTTGCACAGAAAGTTACTCCAAGATCAAGACTAAAACAAGGTCTTCTGAATCTGCAAGATCAGCCTTATTTTGTTGTGGTTTTTTTTTCCCCCTCGTGTACCTAAAACTCATGTGTCTACTCAAGTGTAGGTGGAAGGTCTGAATAACAAGTTTTAATTCATACTCAAAGAGCTTTCAACATTTCTGTCTGTGGTACCACAGTTCTGCAGGTGCTGGGAGAAGTGTCCCACGCCAAGTCTCACTAGTGTCCACAATGGCACAGATTCACACAGATAGGCCATTACATTTATTCACTACATTAATTATCTACCCACAAAATAAAATGCTATATCATTTGCCTTCCTATAGGTATTTGACCAAACCATTGTTTGTATTTGATTATGTCTCAGAAATTAAGCTACACAGATAAACAAGATATCATAACCCCAAGGAGAAGAGTCTAATAAAAAATGTAATTCCAACAGGTAATTGCAATAGAACATGGTTAGTACAATGGCAGAGATAGGTGTAGTTTATTATAGGTGTAAAGAGTTTGAGCATCTCATCTTCTGGAATGGATGAAATGAAGTTCAATCCTAAGGGAAGCCAGATGGGGGTAGCCAGATAAGCACAAACATGAGCAAAGGTCCATGTTGAGAAGCCCCACCCACCTCCGAGCTCCACCAGTAGTTTGATTTTGCTGAAAGGCTTTTGGCTAGGATTGGCCAAGTGCTGGGGAAAGAGCAGGGCCAAGACTGCAGAGGGCCATTTAGAGGATTTAGGTGTCACTCAGCAGTCAATGGAGTACTGCTGGAAGATTCTTAAGAAGAGAATTGACACAGATGGAATTGCATTTTCAAAGATCATTCTGGCAACTGTACAAATGACACATGTGAAGTAGACAAGATTGAAAGCAAGGGCCTTACTTAGGAAGCTGTTGAAGTGGTCCAGGAAAGAGAATGAGGGCCTCAACTGGGGGTGTAGGAAAAACTGAAGTGGTGTTATCAGTATAACTCAGAGACTGGCACGAGAGCCAACAGTTAATAGCTAAGATGATAAGCAATAGTATGAAAAGAGGTAGATAGTGAAGGAATGAGATTAGGGTTCAGGGGGAGGAAAAGAGAAAGGTAAGAGGTCTGCTTCAGGACATAATGAGTTTGAGGAGCCAGTAGGGCAGTTAGGGAGGGAGGGAGGGAGGGAGGGAGGGAGGGGGAGAGAGAGAGAGAGAGAAAGTACTATGACCTAGATATTACTGGATATGACAGAGCGTTAGTCATCAGCATGTCCTGGCCTTTATGGAGGGAATGGCACAGGGAGAGTGCAGATCAAAACTCTTCCAGCAGTGGAGAGGATCCTGGGGAGCACACTCAGGGGTGAGGGCGCACACCCCAAGTAATAAAGAAGGAAGCATTAGAGTCACAAGAACCGTAGGCATGTTTCAGAGATAAGGGAGTAGAAATTTCCCCACTGGAAAATACAGTTTCGAGGCTTCTGTGTGGCTCAGTCAGGTAAGCGTCTAACTTGGCTCAGGTCATGATCTCATATGGTTCATGGTTCATGGGTTCAAGCCCTGCATCTGGCCTGTGCTAATAGCTCAAAGCCTGGAGCCTGTTTCAGATTCTGTGTCTCCCTCTCTCTCTCTGCCCCTCCTCTGCTCACACTCCATCTCTCTCTCTCTCTCTCTCTCTCTCTCTCTCTCTCTGTCTCTCTGTCTCTCTCTCTCTCTCAAAAATAAAATATTAAAATAAAAAAAAGAAAATACAGTTCCTATCAATCTATTAAAAAAAAAAAAAAACAGGGTTCTGAACCAAAATGGCAACATAGGAAGACCCTGAATCCACCTCCTCCAGGGACACACCAAGTTTGCAGCCACTTATAGAGCAATTCTCCCTGAAGAGGAACTGAGGACTGACTGAACAGCTTCTGCACAACAAAAGACCACAGAATGACAAGAGGGTATGTCTCAGCCAAGGTAACAAGGGAGGCGGCCTCACTTCCCACCCAACAAACTCCAATGGGGAAGGATAGTACTAAGGGGTGTGAGCAGATTCATCTGACCTGGGGCATAGAATAAAAGCCTCAGTTTAAGAGGGCATCTGGAATATAAAGGAAAAAGCCTTAGAGTCTGCCAAATGGTGGAGGAGCTGCTGGAGCTCTCGCAGGTTTAAGCACCCAATCTAAGTTCCCTGTGCACCTTAATAGTACACATGGGAACAGATTCGAGGCACTATCACTGGCCAGCTCTGGGGCCCCTCGCCCACACCAGCCCAAGCCCTCCCACTAAGGTGGCCTCAGTGCAACACACACCAGAACACCCCTGGTCAGCACTCACTATAGCTCCAGCCATCTCATTAAGGTGACACAGGTGCAAAGCACCTCCAGAACACTCTAGACCCGTACCACGTTGGCTCTGGACTAATTGCTAGGGTACCCTGGACTCAGATCACTCCTGGACCTCTTGGCTCATGCCTGCTTCAGCTCCATTCACCCCAACAAAGCACTCCCTGCCCGGAATACCCCAAGACATGCTGGCCCCTACCTGCCTGGGGTTCAGCCAGCCTGCCAGGGTATTTTCTGTGTGAAGAGCCCCAGGACCTCCTGGCTTATACCCACTTTAGCTTCAGCTATCCTCCCAAGGCACCTCTATATGGAGAGCCCTGGGAACCCCTACCATGCACCCACTTCAGCTTCAGCTGTCCAGACGGGGCACTCTTTATGTGGAGAGTCCTGGAATCACCCCAGCCCATGCCCACTTCAGCTCCGACCATCCCAATAGTGCAGAAACTATCTCATCCCAGAGAGAAACTGACTGTAATACACTAATAGTTGCAGAAATTAATGCCTCCATTTACTTCAATGGATAGATCATTCAGGCAGAAAATCAAGAAGCAAACAGCATCACTGAACAATACTTTAGACTAGATGGACTTAATAGAGCCAAACAGAACATTTCATTAAAAAAAAAAAAAAAAAAAAACAGAATACCCATTCTTTTCAAGCATACATAGAACATTCTATAGGACAGATCACATGTCAATTTACAAAATAAGTGTCAATAAATTTAAGAAGAATGAAATTCTATCATGCATCTTTTCCAACCACAATGGTGTAAATTTACAAATCTATCATAGGCTCCCCTGGAAAAAAAGCCCTCACACACACACACACACACACACACACACAAATAAACAACAAACAAAGCTAAACAACATGCTACTCAACAACCAATTGGTCACTGGAAAAATTGAAGAGGAAGTGAAAAAAAATTCATGAAGAAGAATGAAAATCAAAGCACAACAGTCCATAATCTCTGCGATGGAGGAAAAGCAGTTCAAAGACAAATTTATAGCAATCCAGGCCTACCTCAAGAAATAAGGAAAAGCTCAGCATGTCTGGGTGGCTCAGTTGGTTCGGCATCTACTTTGGCTCAGATCATGACATGATGGTTCTTGAGTTCAAGCCCCACATCAGGCATTGTGCTGACAGTGCAGAGCCTTTTTGGATTCTCTCTCCCTCCTTCTCTCTGTGCCCTTTCCCCAATTGTCTTATCTCTCTCTAAATAAATAAACTTAAAAGAAAGAAATAAGAAAAAGTTCAAATCAACAATATAAGCTTATACCCAAAGGAACTAAAAAAGAAGAACAAAGCCTAAAGTTAGTGGAAGGAAGGAAATATTAAAGAGTGGAAATAAAAGGCATAGAAACTGAGAAAACAAAAGACCCATGAAAGCATGATCAAGATAGATGAACATAGATGCAAAAATCCCTCAACAAAATATTAGCAAACTACATTCAACAATACATTAAAAGGATTATTCACAATGAATGAGTGGTATGTATTCCAGAGATGCAAGGATGGTTCAGTATTCAACCAACATGATAGATCACATTAACAAAACAAAGGAAAGAATCATATGATCATCTCAATGGGTGCAGAAAAACAATTTCACAAAATCCAACATTTCATAATAAAAACTCAAACCGGGTTTCGAGGAAACATAATTCAACATAATAAAGGCCATCTATGACAAACCCACAGCTAACATCATTCTCAATGTTGAAAAAGTGAGAGCTGTTCCTCTAAGATCAGGAACCAAAGGTGTCTACTCTCGTCACTTTTATTCAACTTTTATGCAAGTCCTACTCATAACAATCAGACAAATAAAAGAAATAAAAAGACATCTAAGTTGGTAGCAAAAAATAAAAAAGTCACTATTCACAGATGACATGACATTTGACACAGGAAACCCTAAAGACCTCTTAACAAAAAACTATTAGAAGTAACGAATGAATTAATCAAGTTGCAGGATACAAAATATATAAAAATATGTTGCATTTTTATACCCTCATCAAGAAGTAACAGGAATAGGGGCGCCTGGGTGGCGCAGTCGGTTAAGCGTCCGACTTCAGCCAGGTCACGATCTCGCGGTCCGTGAGTTCGAGCCCCGCGTCGGGCTCTGGGCTGATGGCTCAGAGCCTGGAGCCTGTTTCCGATTCTGTGTCTCCCTCTCTCTCTGCCCCTCCCCCGTTCATGCTCTGTCTCTCTCTGTCCCAAAAATAAATAAACGTTGAAAAAAAAAAAAAAAAGAAGTAACAGGAATAATATAAATTCCCTTTATAATTGCACCAAAATGAATAAAATAACTGGGAATAAAGGTCATCAAGAAGGTGAAAGACGTATACACCAAAACCTAAAAAACTTTGGTGAAAGAAATTAAAAACAACACAAGCAAATGGAAAGATATACCATGGTCATGAATTGGATGGATATTGTTAAAATATCCATACTATCCAAAGCAATCTACAGATTCAACTCAATCCTGATTAAAATACCAATAATAGTTTTCATAGAACTAGAACTCATACCAAAATTTGTATGAAACAACAAAAGATGCCAAAAGCCAAAGCCATCTTTAGAAAGAGCAAAACAGGTATCAGCACCCCAGATTTCAAGATATACTACAAAGCTGCACTGATCAAAACAAAATGGTACTGGCTCAAAAATAGACATATAGGGGTGCCTGGGTGGCTCAGTCAGTTAAGCATCAGACTCTTGATTGCAACTCAGGTCATGATCTCACTATTCTTGCGTTCAACCCCATGTGAGTTTGAGCCACCATCTGCACTGATGGTACAGAGCGTGCTTGAGATTCTTTCTCTAATTCTCTCTCTCCCTCTCTCTCAAAATAAACTTTTTTAAAAGCTTTTTTTAAAAAAATAGACATATAGATCAACAGAAGAGAATAAGTCCAGAAACAAACCCATGCATATATTGTCAATTAATCTATGACAAAGGAGGCAAAAACATACAAGGGGGAAAAAACAGTCTCTTCAATAAATAGTGCTGCGAAAACTGGACAGCTACAAGCAAAGAAAGAAACTGTGCCACTTTCCTAACTGCCCCCCCTCCCCACACACATGTGCACACACACACAAACCTCAAAATGGATTAAGGACCTAAATATGAGACCTGATATATCTCCTCAGACAAGAGCAACAAAAGCAAAAATAAACTATTGAGACTACACCAAAATAAAAGGCTTTTGCACAATGAAGGAAACACTCAACAAAAAGCTAACATAATGAATGGGAGATGATATTTGCAAATGATATATCCAATAAAGGATTAACATTCAAAACACAAAGAACCTATGTAATACCAAAAATAATTCATAATACCCCAAATAATTCCATTTAAAATTGGCCAAGAACCTAAATAGACAATCTTTCCAAATAAAACGTACAGATAGCCAATAGACACATGAAAAGATACTCAACATCACTAATCATCATGGAAATTCAAACCAAAACCACAGTGAGGTGTCACCTTTTATTTGTCAGAATGGCTAGAATCAAAAGAACAATGGATAATAAGAGTTGGAGAGGATGTAGAGAAAGAGGAAACATCACACATGGTTGTTGGGAATATAAATTGGTGCAGCCACTGTGGAAAATAGTGTTGGAGTTCCACAAAAAAATTAAAAAGATAATTATCATATGATCCAGTAATGTAACTACTGGGTATTTATCCAAAGAAATGAAAACATAAATTCAAAAAGATATATATACTTTCATTTTCAATGCAGCATTATTTACAATGGTCAAGGTATGGAAGCAACCCAAGTGTTTATCAACACATGAATGGATAAAGATGATATGGTGTGTATACAGATGTATGGTTATGTATAACATCACACACACACACACACACACACACACACACACACACACATGGAATATTACTCGGCCATAAAAAGAATGATATCTTGCCATTTGCAGTAACATGGATGGACCTAGAAGGTATTGTGCTAAGTAAAATAAGTCAGAGAAACAAACACTATATTTCACTTCTATGTGTGATCTAAAAAACAAAACAAATGACCCAACAATAAAAAGCAGAAAAGCAGAGACAGACTTGTAAATACAGAAAACAAAGTGAAAGTTGACAGAGCAGAGGCAGAAAGAGGGATTGTCAAAATAGGTGAAGGGAGTTGGTCGTACAGGCTTCCAGTTGTGTGATAACTAAGTCACAGGATGAAAGGTCCAGCAAAGGGAATCTAATTAATCATAGTGTAATAGCATTGTACAGAGACAGATGGGAGCTACACTTGTGGTGAGCACAGCATAACATAAAAGATGTCAAATCACTCTACTATAAACCATACACCTGAATACAATAGTGTGTGTCAGCTATACTTCAATATAAAAACTGGTTTTTAAAAAAGGAAAAAATATCTCAACAGATACCTCACCAAAAATATATACTGACAGCTAATATGCATAGGTCATTAGATAATACAAATTAGAATGTGAGGAGCAACCATATAAAACACCTATACACCCTATTGGAATGGATAAAATCTAAAATACTGCTATCTGTGACAACGTGGATGGACCTAGCGAGTATCATGCTAAGTGAAAGAAGACAGCAAGGACAGATACCATATGACTTCACTTATATGTGAAATCTACAAAACAAATGAATAAACAAACAAAAAAAATCAAATGGACTCTTAAATACAGTACACAAACTAGTGGTTGCCAGAGGGGAGGTGGGTGGGGTCGATAGATAAAGGGGATTAAGAGGTACAAACTTCTAGTTATAAAGTAAGTCATGAAGACGAAAAATACAGAATAATATAACAAACCAATAACATAATACTATAATATATAATATCAATATACTAGTTATATTGTAATAACATTGTATGGTGACAAATGACCACTATCCTTACTGTGACATCATTGAGTCATGTATAGAAATGTTCAATCACTGTTGTACACACGAAACTAATAAACAAACAGAGGGCAAAGTGGATGATGGGTACTGACAGGGCACTTGTTGGGATGAGCACTGGGTGTTTATGGAAGCCAATTTGACAACAAATTTTATTTAAAAATTAAATAAAATCAAATAACTGAGAACACCAGAAAAAAATAAAATTTAAGAAGAATATACAAAACAAATAAAAATCAGAAACCCAGTAGAAAAGTGGGCAATAGACTCTTTTCAGCAAAGAAGACGTCCAGAAAATCAATGAACATATAAAATGTGCTCTATTTAGTCATAAGAGAAATGTAAATAGTACCATATAGCCAAAAAAAAAAAATGAATGAAATTAGGACTGACACTAACAAGTGTTGGCAAAGATATGGCACAACTGGAACCCTCCTATACTCCTGGTGAGACTGTAAACCTATTACTTCAAAAAACAGTGTGGCACTGTCTAGAGATATTCACACCCTATGACCCAGCAGCTTATTCCACTTTTAAGCCTATATGCAACAAATGCATGCACTAAGTGACAAGTTCACAGCAACACTATCTGTAAATGCTAAAATGAGAAAACACGAATGACCACCCACAGAATAAAAGAATACATTCATCTCACAAAAATGGACTACTATTAACAAAAATTTGTCAACTACAACTGAGAAAACCATGGATGAATTTTACAGATAGGAGACTGAGTACTAAGAAACAGACAAAAGAATAACTGTTTCATGATTACAATTACAGAAAATTTACACACAGGCAAAACTAAACTATAATGTTTGAAATGCTTACTTAGGTGGTGAAGCTATGGAGAAAAACAAGGAAGTGATTACTGTAAAATTAATGCTAATAGTTACATTTACAAGAAAGAAGGGGGTGGGAGTAGGAGTAGGCATTCAGAGGGTTTCTGGGAAGCCAGCTCAAAACCAATTTGTTTCCCTTTATAATAACTCTACATGATGTTCTACATTTGACCTATTCAATTTTCTGTGTATTACATCTCATTATTTTTAATCTTGGAGAAAAAAAAACATGACTGCAAATCAAGAGCCCTGTACAAGGCAAGTAACAATAAACGCAAGTTACAGAGGGCACAGCACCTATAATGAAAAAAAAGCTAGTTCTCAATCTAGGAGATGGGTGTACACTCAAATTCTCTCCTTCTCTTTCAGAATTTTTCCTCTTTTTCCCATCTTCCATGACCTTTTCCTTAACAGTTCCCCAAAAGAACAGCCTCTAGTTGGTGTCCAGCCCAGAATTCTACCTTCCTTCTTTTAAGATATTTAGATGTTTCTTATGGTAGATCACTCTCTCTCAACACCGGACCATGGACCTTGAAAAAGGCTGACCTCAGAACAATTTCCAATTGGACCTGCCACAGTTCACAGAGAACCTAAAGTAGGCCAAACAGGATCAGCAAGGCTCAATTCTAAGGCTTTGTTTGAGCCATCAAGGAATTGGATAGGCTCTTCCTTGATGAATATGAACCAAAAAAGGATAAGAGAAAGGAGCGGTTCCAGCCATCTTGCCAACATTTGAAGCCTGAGAACGGTAGAATCCAATGGATCAGAGTGATTTAGAGCTCAAGTTGACCAACTCTTTCTGTATTAAGTAATTTAGGCTTTACAGGCTGTACGGTCTCTTGTAACTACTCAACTCTGTCATTTTAGTGCAAAAACCCCTACTCATAATAAATGAATGCATCTGTGTTCCATAAAACTTTATTTACAACAATGGATAGAGGTAGGATTTGGCCCATAGGCCATGGTTTGCCAGACCCTGATTCAGACCATGGGCTGTAGCCACAACACACAGATTCACATCTTGATTCTATTACTTGCAGTGTCCTGAACAAGTTAATATATCCATGCCTTGCTTTCTTCATCTGTAAATGGACATACCAGTATCACCTACCTCATATACTCATTATGAAGATTACATGAAGTTGTAAATTTAAAGTGCTTAAAACAGAGCTTGGCACACTGAGGTGCTGTATGTGTTAGTTGCTACTACCATTATCGTCTTGATTATTGTCAATGGTGCCGAGAGAGAAACCAAGCCTTGTATCATTTCAGCACAAGATCAAAATGGGCCCAAAGCCCTTACCCAGGCTACTTCACTATAGGAGGTAATAAATTGTTTTGCTTCAGACAGCTTGAGCTGGATTTCTGCCTTATAAATGAAGTTACTCCATTTGACTAAAAGTGAAATTAGGGTAAGGGTAATAATTACCTAACACCCATGATGTAACCTCAGTCATTTCTGCAACCATTACAGATATTATCAATTAAACACAACTTTCTCACTAAGCCAGACAGTAGCCTCAGACATGTTTATGGACTGAACTATATCCACTGCCCCAAAATTCCTATGTTGAAGCCCTAACTCCCTCAGTCTGATGCTATTTGGAAAATGGAGCCTTTGGAAGGTGACTGAGGTTAGCTTAAGTCATGAGTGTGGGACCCTCATGATGAGATTAATGCTTTTTTTAAGAATAGACAACAAATCTTCCATTTACCTGCACACATGAAGAAAAGGTTATGTGAGGACACAGTGACATGTGGCCATGTGCAAACCAACGAGAGAGCCCCCACACACTGACCTTGTTGGCACATTGATCTTGGACTTCCAGTCTCCAGAACTATGAGAAATAAATTCCTGTTGTTCAAGTCAGCCAATCTGCTATTTTGTTACTGCAGCCTGGGATGATTAAGACGGACATGTTTTCTTCCCCAAACAGGACATAAGCAGCCTCTATCCATCAATCAAAGTCAGCATGTGAAATGAAACCCCTTGATCCCTGCTTCAGGTCATGAATTTTAGGGGTGATCTCGAGTTGTACTGACAAACTTTTAAGTGTTCCCTTAGTATATGGTTGTGATAAAGAAATCTGCCAAAGAGCTGTAAATTTTTAGATGTGTGGTCTCCATTTCCATTTCTGAGTTTTCATTTATGCCTTTTCATTACATTTTAAATCCATATACTTAAACTGCCTATAGAAAAACTTGAAAATATTCTACATTCCGTTTTTCTTTACCAAGTACCTTTTCTCTTAGAAGGTTCAATAAATGCTGTTTGCATGAATGAGGTCAGCAAAGGCTGCAAAAGAACAGGTTTCTCCTCTAACCTAGGAAGTGATAATTAATAGACTTCAAAATGTACAGTGTCACTGATGAATGTAATGTCCTTAATCTACAGTGGAAAACAACAATGGCATAATTAATTTGATTTTCTTTACATCCATAGAAAGAGGGCCTTATGAATTAGAATGCAAATGAGCCAAGAACCTGGACACTTTCTTTTCTTATTTAAAATTTAATTAGCTTATTGCTAGCAATATTCCATACTTCACCAATTCTTAACTCACGTGGTATGAATACCATTACTACCTCCCTGAAAAATGATTCTGATGCATCCCTTTTTCTCAAATAAATTATACCATTTTTTTTGTTAAGAAAAAAAATTCCTAGGGCACCTGGATGGCTCAGTCAGTTCAGCATCTGACTCTTGACTTCAGCTCAGGTTATGATATCACAGTTCTTGGGATCAAGCCCCTACCCTGGCTCTACACTGATAGCACGGAGCCTGCTTGGGATTCTCTCTCCTGCTCTCTCTCTTGGTTCCTCCCCAATTTATGCTTGCTTCCTCTCTCTCTCTCTCTCTCTCAAAATAAAGTTTAAAAAAAAGGAAAAAGAAAAAACTCCCTAGTAATTTTATAAGTACCTAGGAACTGTCAAGAGCAATGGTCTTCCAAGTTGAGCATGCATCAGAACTTGGAGAGCTCCTTAAAATCCAGATTGCTGGGCCCACCTCAGCAGAGGTTCTGTTTCAGTAGGTCCAGGTTGGAACCTCAGAATCTGGATCTCTTAACTAGCTTCCAAATAATGCTGGTTCTATTGTTTTAGGGACCACACTTCGGTTAATAGCAGAGTTCCTCCTCTAGACCAGTGGTTCTCAGTCAAGTAGGAAGAAACCTATTTTCAGTAACCTCAGCTTTGCATCACTCAAATTTGTCCTTTACACCGTAACTGCAGTTATTTTTCTATTGCTCCTGGCTGCAAATAAGAAAACCCTGACTCAACTGAGTTAAGCAATACTGAAAATTTATTACACCACATATCAAAAGAATCTGTAGATAAGATGGTTCCAAGAATTGTTACTTTAGCAGTTTCTTTTTTTTTTTTTTTCAACGTTTTTATTTATTTTTGGGACAGAGACAGAGCATGAACGGGGGAGGGGCAGAGAGAGAGGGAGACACAGAATCGGAAACAGGCTCCAGGCTCCGAGCCATCAGCCCAGAGCCTGACGCGGGGCTCGAACTCACAGACCGTGAGATCGTGACCTGGCTGAAGTCGGACGCTTAACCGACTGCGCCACCCAGGCGCCCCAGCAGTTTCAAGGGACCATCAAGGACAAAAGTGGCAATGTATCAGTTTGATATCTTTGGTACACCCTCTTCTTCTTAGGCTAATTCTCTTTAAGCTCAGTAAGTTAACTTAGCATGAGACAGCACATCCAGTCAAAAAACACATGTAGCAAAAGAAGTGGGGAGCCTTCTTGAGGGCCTCTTTTGGTCACTAAGGTAAGTCAGCAGCTTCCCTAGACCATTCTCCCTGGCCAAAATTGTGTCTCATTCTCATTCCTAAATCAGGCACTGGAAAGAAGATTGGAAATACCCTAATGAATTACATCAGATGTCAACAATTTTTTTTCTGTAAAGGGCCAGATAACCAATATTTTAGGGTTTGTGGGCTATGTGGGCTCTATTACAACCATTCTGCTCTGCCTCTGTAGTGCAAAGTAGCCATAGACAAAGCATAAACCCATGAGTGACTCATCCTAATAAACTTTATTTACAAAACAACAGTTACACTAGATTTGGCTGTTTGCAATCCTACAAATTAAGTAAATCAGAATAAATTTGTGAGTCACACTGACAAAGGATAGATTCTTCAAAAAAAAATAGGATGCTTTCAGCAAAAAACAAGCAAGAAATGGCTTTTAAAAAGGCAACCAACAGCATCAATAGAAAATCCTTCAAGTTCTACTTCAAATGCTACAAATGAAGCCTTCTCTATGTCATCTCAGACTGAATTCATTATGTTTCTCCACTGAGGTTCCCCCAGTAACCTCAGTGCTTAGGTCTCCATTTGGCATTGGGAGACATGGAGACAGGATTCAAACTCTACATTCGTAGCTATCCATCTATAATACTTCACATCTCATCCATGGAATTACCATATCACAGTAACTTTATGCAGTTTAAAAAGTGGAGTTTCTGGATCAAGATGGTGACATGGGAAGACCCTGAACTTACTGCCTCTATGAATATACTAAATCTACAGCTATTTATAGAGAAATTCCTCCTGAAGAAGAACTGAGGGCTGGCTGAACAGCTTCTACATAGCAAAAAAAAAAAAAAAAAATAGAGAGACCACAGGGGTGCCTGGGTAGCCCAGAAAGGCAAGAGAGACAAAGGGACAGTAATGAAGGGGAACCCCTCTCTTCCTGATGGAGCCAATTGCAGTGGGGAGGGACAGTACTGAGGGACCGTGAGATTTGTCTGACCTGGTGCACAAAAAAAAGATACAGGTTTTTTTCCCCAAAATAGCCAAGTAGCTGCTGGAACTTTCTGTGGGTCTGAGAGGCTGGTGAAGATAATGGTTTATGTTCCCTGTTCACCTCCATAGTGCCAGCCAGAGCATATTCTAGGTGCCATGGCCAGTCTCCCACCTAAGCGAGCTCCAGGCCGCTAGCCCACACTAGCCCTGGATGCTCTAGGGAAAAGAGGGGAAAAAAGGCCACAGAGTAAAAAAGCAGCTAGAATATAAAGGAACTAACCAGAAAACCCTGCCAAATAGTGAAGAAGCTGCTGGAATTCTCTCTAGGTCCACGGCGCTAGCAAGCAGTACAGTTTATGTTCCCCCTCCACCTTGATAGTACAGATAATAGCAGGGTTTGGGCACCCTTGCCAGCCTGATACTTCAGTGAGCCTAGCCCCTTACCCACACCATCTCAAGCCTTCCCACCAAGGTGGCCCCAGGGCAGTGCACATAGGGACACCCCTGGTCAGTGCTCACTACAACTCCAAGAGTCTCATCACTCTTCAATGATTGCAAAGAACCCAAACACTCCAGGCCTGCACTACTTTGGCTCCAGCTGCCCCACCAGGGTACTCCCTACATGGAGCACCCTAGGCCCTCACTGGCCAGCGGTCCTCCTCTGCTCCAGTCAGGGAAAGCACTCAAGAAGAATAACGAAAAGAAAAAATAATTTTAAAAATGAGAATATAGGCACCTGGCTGGCTCAGTTAGTACAGCATGTGACTTAATCTCATTGTCAGGAGTTTGAGCCCCACACTGGGCACAGAGATTACAGAGAAAGGATGAGAAAACCTATTTGAAAAAATAACAACTGAAAACTTCCCAACCTGAGAAATGTAACAGACATCTAGGTTCAGGAAGCACATAGAGCTCCAAACAAGAGGAACATAAGGATTGTTTTATATGAACCTCATGGCAACTACAAACCCCAAGCCTTTAACAGATACACACAAAAATTTTTTAAAAAGAGCTCTCAAACAAAGAAGGGTTGAAGCCAAAGGACTTTGAAACCCAAGAATCTGGGAGGAAAAGAGACTGAGTCCCTGTCCCAGGGATATACTGGGACAACCTGATGAGCCATAGGTGCGTGACCGCAAACTGGAAGAGAGAATACAATGGAGGGGAGGTATCCCTTTCTGCAGAGAGACAGAGGGAAGAGAAAGAGTGGCTGGGGAAGCATAGGACTATATTGGGACAAGAGAAAAACCTCAAACCTGGACAGTGAAAATCCAATCTCTAACTGCGGGGCTTTCTTTGGACTGGGGCCGGCTGCCCTGTTCGTACACCTGGAGAGGAGGGGAGCCAGCCCCGGGCTCAGTGGCTAGGTCAGGGGTGCAGTCCACAGTAGGAGAAAGCAATCCCCTCCCTGGAGTGCTGCCTAATGGGACAAAGCTTGTCCAGGATCCACATATTGGGTGGCATGGAGCTACCCTTCCCCAGTACCAGGGCACACAGAGCGGGAGTTTGAATCCCAGCCAAGTGCCAGGGCTCAGGAGTCAGCAGAGTGAGACACTCCACCCAGTCTGTGCCCGTGGCACAGTGGGGACGGCTCCAATGGAGTGATTTGGGACACCGTGTCCTTGGAGAAGAGACTGGGATGTCGTCATTTTTCTCCCCATCACCACTAAGTTGGGGCCTCAGGGATTTGTCTGTGGGGCCCCTAGTGGAGGCGGGATCCACCCACACCAAACTATGCCCCTCTGTGCCAGGTAACTGGAGCAGGACAGACACTGCGGAACCAGGCTGGATGCCTCCTCCAGACCAGCGCTGCTTCATTGCCTGGTTCAATTCTCAGACAATTCTTGTTATTTAGATATATTTTTCCTTCCTTCCTTTTCTCCTTCTCATCTCTTCCGTCCTCTAGTCCGATTACTCTGGTTGTTGGTTTGTTTAAGTAGACATATTTAATCCATTCTCTTCATACATGTTCTACACCTCCTTCTTTATTCTCCTTTCTCTCTCTCTGAAATAATTAAGCCCTATAGTTTCTCTGTGTGGGCAACTTTATCTTTCCTTTTTCCCCCACCTCCTTCTTTATTTTCCTTTCTCTCTCTCTCTCTCTCGATTAAGCCTTTTAGTCTCTCTGCCTGGTCAATGTTTATTTTTTCTTTTTCCCCTTCCCCTGTCATTTCTCTTTGTATGTGCTCTTCCATCAGCACTGCCTCCACCCTGTTCTTTACTTGTAAGCTGATATTTCTGGGTTTTGGCTTGTTTTTTTCTTTTTCTTTTTTTTTTTTGGTTTGTTTGTTTGTGTGTGTGTTGGCGTGTTTGTTTCCTGTTTCTTTTCCTTTTCAGGACTACTTCAAGGAACAAATCAAAGCACACCAGGTGGAGGGTCCAAAACATCACTACAAGTAGGGAAATAAAATAACCAAAGTCATAACAACATACAGCAAGTAACACACTCCAAAAAATACCTCCTGAAGGGCCAGGCCCTGGACAGTGTATGACCTCCCTTTAATATAGCAGTGCTCACTGGTGCAGAGCACGAAATTAGCTTTTAAAACACGTAAGAGACAGAAAACTAGCAAAAATTATGAAACTGAAGAATTCTCCTCAAGAATTTCCAAGAAGAAACAATAGCTGAAGAATTGATCAAAACAGACATAAACAATATAAATGAACAAGATTTTAGAATAATAGTCATAGGATTAATCACTGGACTTGAAAAACGCATAGAAGACAGCACAGAATCTATTGCTGCAGTGATCAAGGAACTAAAAAACAGTAATGATAAATTTAAAAAAGCTACAAATTTAGTGCAAAATAAAATGGAGGCAGCCACAGCACAGTGATTTGTTTTCCCAAACAAAAACTGAAGGAGTTGATCATTATCTTTCTGTCTACAAGAGACCCATTTTAGACCTGAGTACACCTTCAGATTGAAAGTGAGGGGATGGAGAACTATTTATCAGGCTACTGGAAGTCAAAAGAAACCTGGAATAGCCATATTTATATCAGAAAAACTAGATTTTAAACTAAAGTTTGTAACAAGAGATGAAGAAGGGCATTATTAGATAATAATTACAGGGTCTATCCATCAGGAAGAGCTAACAATTATAAATATCTATGCACTGAATTCGGAGGCACCCAAATATATAAAACAATTAATCACAAACATAAGCAATCTTGTTGGTAAGAATGTGGTAATTGCAGGGGACTTTAATACTCCACTTACAACAATGGACAGATCATCTAGAAAGAAAAAAAAAATCAATAAAGAAACAGTGGCCCTGAATGATACACTGGATCAGATGGACTTGACAGATATATTTAGAACTCTACATCTTGAAGGAGCAGAATACGCTTTCTTCTCAAGTGTACATGGAACATTCTCCAAATAGGTAACATACTGGGTCACAAAACAGCCCTCAATAAATCTAAAATAAATGAGATCATACCATGCACACTTTCAGATCACAGGGCTATGAAACTTGAAATCAACCAC
Organism: Lynx rufus; assembly: GCF_022079265.1. Lineage (NCBI taxonomy): Eukaryota > Metazoa > Chordata > Mammalia > Carnivora > Felidae > Lynx > Lynx rufus. Next base: position 121,988,015 of record NW_025814823.1, on the reverse strand, counting down.
AGGAAAAAGTTTGGAAAACCTCCAAATGCATGGAGGTTAAATAGCATCCTACTAAATAATGAATGGGTCAACCAGGCAATTAAATAAGAAATTTAAAAATATATGGGAACAGATGAAAATGAAAACACAACAATCCAAACCCTTTGGGATGCAGCAAAGGCAGTCCTAAGAGGAAAATACATTGCAATCCAGGCCTATTTCAAGAAACAAAAAAAAAATCCCAAATACGAAATCTAACAGCACACCTGAAGGAACAAAAGCAGAAAAACAAGGAAACCCCAAGCCCACCAGAAGAAGAGAAATAGTAAAGATCAGGGCAGAAATAAACAATATAGAATCGAAAAAAAAAAAAACTGTCGAACAGATCAATGAAACTAAGAGTTGATTTTTGGAAAACATAAACAAAATTCATACACTTCTAGCTACACTTCTCAAAAAGAAAAGAGAGAAGACCCAAATAGATAAAAGCACGAATGAAAATGCATTTATTACAACCAATCCCTCAGAAATACAAGTAATTATCAGGGAATACTATAAAAATTATATGCCAACAAACTGGACAACCTGGAAGAAATGGGACGAATTACTCAACACCCACACACTACCAAAACTCAAACAGGAAGAAATAGAAAATCTGAACAGACCCATAAGTAGTGAAGAAATTGCATCAGTTATCAAAAATCTCCCAACAAATAAGAGTTCTAGACCAGATGGCTTCCCTGGGGAATTCTATCAGACATTTAAAGCAGAGTTAATACCTATCCTTCTCAAGCTGTTCGAAAAAAAGAAATGGAAGGAAAACTTCTGGACTCATTCTATGAAGCCAGCATTACTTTGATTCCCAAACCAGACAGAGACCCAACAAAAAAAGGAAAATCTACAGGCCAACATCCCTGATGAATATGGATGCAAAAATTCTCAACAAGACACTAGCAAATTGAATTCAACAGCATATAAAAAGAATTATTCATCATGATCAAGTGGGACTCATTCCTGGGCTGCAGGGCTGGTTCAATATTCACAAAGCAATCAATGTGATACATCACATTAATAAAAGAAAGGATAAGAACCATATGATCCTGTCAATAGATGCAGAAAAAGCATTTGATAAAATACAGCATACTTTCTTAATAAAAGCCCTCGAGAAAGTCGGGATAGAAGTAACATACTTAAACATCATAAAAGCCATTTATGAAAAGCCCACAGCCAATATCATCCTCAGTGGGGAAAACTGAAAGCTTTTCCCCTGAAATCAGGAACACGACAGGGATGTCCACTCTCACTGCTGTTGTTGAACATAGTGTTGGAAGTCCTAGCATCAGCAATCAGACAACAAAATGAAATAAAAGGCATCACAATTAGCAAAGAAGTCAAACTTTCACTTTTCCCAGACAACAAGATACTCTACCTGGAAAGCCCAACAGACTCCACCAAAAGTCTGCTAGAACTCATATGTGAATTCAGCAAAGTCACAGGGTACCAAATCAATGTACAGAAATATGTTGCATTTTTATAAACCAATAATGAAGCAACAGAGAAATAAAGAAACTGACCCCATTTACAATTGCACCAAGAACCATAAAATACCCAGGAATAAATATAACCAAAGATATAGAAGGTCTGTATGCTGAAAACTATAGAAAGCTTATGAAGGGAATTGAAGAAGACACAAAGAAATGGAAAAATATCCCGTGCTCATGGATTGGAAGAATAAATGTTGTTAAAATGTCAATACTACCCAAATCAATCTACACATTCAATGAAATCCCAATCAACATTGCACTGGCATTCTTTCAAAGCTAGAACATATGATCCTAGAATTTGTATGGAACCACAAAAGACCCTGAGTAGCCAAAATAATGTTGAAGAAGAAAACCAAAGTGGGAGGCATCACAATCCCAGACTTTAGCCTCTATTACAAAGCTGTAATCATCAAGACAGTATGGCATTGGCACAGAAACAGACACATGGACTAATGGAATAGAATACAGAACCCAGAACTGGACCCATAAATGTATGGCCAATTTATCTTTGACCAAGCAGGAAAAAATATCCAATGGAGAAAAGACAGTCCCTTAACAAATGGTGCTGGAAGAACTGGATAGCAACATGAAGATTGAAACTAGACCACTTTTTTACACCATTCACAAAAATAAACCCAAAATGGATCAAAGACCTGAATGTGAGACAGGAAGCCATTAAAACCCTAGAGGAGAAAGCAGTAAAAAACCTTTCTGACCTCAGCTGAAGCAATTTCTTACTTGACACATCTCCAAAGGCAAGGGAATTATAAGCAAAAATGAACTATTGGGACCTCATCAAGATTAAAAGCTTCTGCACTGCAAAGGAAACAATCAACAAAACTAAAAGGCAACTGATGGAATGGGAAAAGATATCTGCAAATGACACATCAGATAAAGGGCTAATATCCAAAATCTATAAAGAACTCAAACTCCATACCCAAAAAATAATCCAGTGAAGAAATGGGCAGAAGACATGAATAGACACTTTTCCAAAGAAGATGTCCAGATGGCCAACAGACACATGAAATGATGCTCAACATCACTCATCATCAGGGAAATACAAGTCACAGCCACACTGAGATACCACCTCACACCAGTCAGTGGCTAAAATGAACAAATCAGTAGACTATAAATGCTGGAGAGGATGTGGAGAAACGGGAACCCTCTTGCACTGTTGGTGGGAATGCAAACTGGTGCACCCTCTCGGGAAAACAGTGTGGAGGTTCCTCAAGAAATTAAAAATAGAACCACCCTATGACCCAGCAATAACACTGCTAGGAATTTACCCAGGGGCTATAGAAGTGTTGATGCATAGGGGTACATGTACCCCAGTGTTTATAGCACTGTTTTCAACAATAGCCAAATTATGGAAAGAGCATAAATGTCCATCAACTGATGAATGGATAAAGAAGATGTGGTTTTTATGTACCACATAAGAAAGAGATGAATGAGAAAGAATGAAATCCTGCCACTTGCAGCAATGTGGATGGAACTGGAGGGTATTATGGTAAGTGAAATAAGTCAGTCAAAGAAAGACAGATACCATATGTTTTCACTCATGTGTGGATCTTGAGAAACCTAACAGAAGACCATGGGGGAAGGGAAGGGGAAAATAAAAAAGTTACAGAGAGGGAGGGAGGCAATCCATAAGAGACTCTTAAGTACAGAGAACAAACTGAGGCTTGATGGGGAGGGAAGAGGGGAAAGTGGGTGATGGCATTGAGGAGGGCACTTGTTGAGATGAGCACTGAGTGTTGTACGGAAGCCAATTTGACAATAAATTATATTAATATATATAAATAACTAATAAATTATATTAATATAAGAACTATACATATATATACACTCAAAAAAATCACAACAACAAAGAAAGAATGAAAATAAAGAAAGAAAACTAAGCCCAACACAAAAGTCAAAAGGAAAGAAGGAAGGAACAGAGAACTACAAACATCCAGAAAACAATCAACAAAATGGTGACCAGTAAATGCCTATTAATAATTACTTTACATATAAATGGTCTAAATACTCCTATAAAATACTCTCTGCTCCTCCCCCATTCACCTCTGTCTCTGTCTCTTAAATTAAATAAACATTTAAAAAAGGATGGAAAGGATGGAAAATATTTTCTATGCAAATTGAAGTGCATTACATAATGATACATAATGATATATAATGATTACGTAATGATAAAGAAAATCCAACACAGAACCTAACAATTGTAAATATCTATACATACAACAGGGGAACACCTAAATACATAAAAAAAATTTTAACAGACATAAAGGGAGAAACTGACACTAATACAGTAATAGTAGGGGACTTTAATATCCTACTTCATCAATGGTTAGGTCATTCAGGCAGAAAATCAATAAAGAAACAGTGTCACTAAGTGACACATTACACCATATGGACTTAAAAGATATATACAGAACATTTCATTGAAAACCAACACAACACACATTCTTTTGAAGTGTACATAGCAGATTCTACAGGATAGGTCACATATCAGGCCATAAAACAAATCCCAAATTTAAGAAGATTGAAATGACATTATGCCCCTTTTCCAACCATAACAGTGTAAAATTAGAAATCAATCACAGTACTATAACCGGAAAAATCACAAACAAGTGGAGTCTAAACAACATGCTACTAACAACCAATAGGTCTATAAGTAAATAAAAGAGCAAACAAAAAACCACATGGAGACAAATAAATATAAAAACACAACAATTCAAAATATTTGCAACACAGTGAAAGCAGTTCTAAAACAGAAATTTATAACAATACAGAAACAAGAAAACAATACAAGAAACAAGAAAAAGTTCGAACAATGTAACCTTACATCTAAAGGAGCTAGTAAAAGAAGAACAAACAAAGTTCAAGGTTAGTAGAAGGAAGGAAATAAGGAAGATCAGAGTAGAAATAAATGACATACAGACAAAAAACATAAGAGATGAATAAAAGCAAGAACTAGTTCTTTAAAAACATAAACAAATTCAATAAGCCTTTTCCCCGACTTATCAAGAAGAAAGAGACACCCCAGGGGGCGCCTGGGTGGCTCAGTAGATTAAGTGTCTGACTGGCTCAGGTCATGATCTCATAGTTTGTGGGTTCAAGCCCCCCGTCGGGCTCTGTGCTGAGAGCTCAGAGCCTGGAGCCTCTTTCAGATTTTGTGTCTCCATCTCTCTCTGCCCCTCCCCTGCTCGTGCTAGGTCTCTCTGTAAACATTAAAGAATTTAAAAAAAAAAAAGAAAGACACCCCAATAAAGAAAATGATAAAGGAGGAGATGTAGCAACCAACACCATAGAAACATGAAAGATTGCAACAGACCACTATGAAAAACCATATACCAAAAAATTGGACAACCTTGCAAAAATAGATAAATTCCAGAAACATACAATCTTCCAAATATGATTCAGAAAGAAATAGAAAATCTGAACAGACCGATTATTAGTAAAAAATTGACTTGTTAATTTCAAAACTCAACAAACAAATGTCCGGGACCAGATGGATTCACAAGTGAAGTCTACCAAGCATTTAAAGAAGAGTTAATACGTATTCTCATATGTGGATCTTGAGAAACTTAACAGAAGACCAGGGGGAGGGGAAGGGAGAAAAAGTAGTTACAAACAGAGAGGGAGAGAGGCAAACCATAAGAGACTCTTAAATACAGAGAACAAACTGAGGGTTGATAGGAGGTGGGGAAGAGGGGAAAGTGGGTGATGGGCATTGAGGAGGGCACTTGTTAGGATGAGCAATGAGTGTTGTATGGAAGCCAATTTGACAATAAATTATGTTTAAATAAAGAAGAGTTGATACTTATTCTCTTGTTAACTACTTGGGGAGGGGAGAGGGTGTGAGAGGGGGGAGAGAAGAGGAGAAAGGGAGGTGAAGGGGAGGGAAGCTTCCAAATACATTCTACCAGGCCAGCATTACCCTGATACCAAAACCAAAGACACCATGAAAAAAGAAAACTATAGGCCAATATCCCTAATGGACGTAGATGCAAATATCCTCAACAAAATATTAGCAAACCACATTTATCAATGCATTAAAAGGATCTTTCACCACTGTCAAGTGGAATTTATTCCAGGGATGCAAGAATGGTTCAACATTTGCAAATCAATCAACATTAACAAAACAAAGGATAAAAATCATATGATCATCTCAATAGATGCAGAAAAACCATTTCACAAAATTCAACATCCTTTTATGAGAAAACATCAATACCTCAACATAACATAGTCCATTTATAACAAACTCACAGTTAACGTAATTCTCCATGGAGAAAAACTGAGGGGTTTTTATCTGAGATCAGGAATAAAACAAGGATGTCCACTCCTGCCACTTTTGATCAACACAATACTACAATTCCTAACCAGAGCAATCATACAAGACAAAGTTAAAGGCATCCAAATCGGTAATGAAGAAGTAAAACTGTCACTATTGGTAGAGGATATGATACTATACACAGCAAACCCTCAAGACTCCACCAAAAGATTATGTGACTAAATGGTTACAGTAAAGTTGCAGGATATAAAATTAATGCGTGGACATCAGTCATCTTTCTATAGACTAGTAAATAAGTAACAGAAAGAGAAAACATCTCCATTTACAATTGCACCAAAAAAATAAAATAAAATACTTAGGAATAAACGTATGGAGGTAAAAAAAAAAACAACTTGCATTCTGAAAACTATAAAACATCAATGAAAGGAAGTGAAGACAACACAAATGGAAAGATATTCCATACTCATGAATTGGAAGAATACTGTTAAAAATATACACATTACCCACAACAATCTACATATTCAATGCAACCCCCATCAAAACACCAATAGCATTTTTTGCCAAATTAGAACAAATTATCCTAAAGTTTGTATGGAATCACCAAGACCCCAGAAATCCAAAGCCATCTTGAGAAAGAACAAAGCTACAGGTCTCACAATCCTATATTTCAAAACATACTACCAAGTTTTAGTGATTAAAACTGTTTGGTACTGGCACAAAAACAGACACATGTATCAACAGAATACAATAGTAATCCCAGAAGTAAACCCATGCTATTATGGTCAATGAGTCTACAACAAAAGAGGAAAGAATATCCAATGGGAAAAAGATGGTCTGTTCAACAAATGATGCCAGAAAACCTGGGAACAGCTACATACATAAGAATGAAGCTGAACCACTTTCTTACACCATACACAAAAATCAACTCAAAATTGATTAAAGACCTCAATGGGAGACTTGAACCCATGGAATTCCTAAAAGAAAACATAGGCAGTAATTTCTTTGGCACTAGTTTCAGTAACATTTTTCTAGATAGGTCTCCTGAGGCAAGGGAAATAAAAGCAAAAGTATACTATTGGAATTAAATCAAAATGAAAACCTGCACAGCAGAAGAAACAATCAGCAAAACTAAAAGGCAACCTATGGAATGGGGCAAGATAATTGCAAATGATATATCCAATAAGGGGTTAGTATCCAGAATACATAAATACCTTATACAACTCAACACCCAAAAAACAAATAATCTAATTTAAAAATGGGCAGAAAACATGAACAGACATTTCTCCAAAGACATCAGATGGCCAACAGACACATGAAAAGACTCTCAACATCACTTATCAGGGAAATTCAAATCAAAACCACAATGAGCTATCACGTCACAACTGCCAGAATGGCTAAAATCAAAAATACAAGAAACAAGTGTTGGAGAGGAATATTATTCAGCCATAAAAAAAGATTGATATCTTGCCATTTGCAATGACATGAATGGAGCTAGAGAGTATAACACCAAGTGAAATATGTCAGTTAGAGAAAGACAAATACCATATGATTGCATTCCTATGTGGAACAAACAAGCAAGGAAAAAACATTAAGAGAGAAAGAGAGAGAGGCCAAGAAAGAGACTCTTAATTACCGAGAACAAACTGATGTTTACCAGAGGGGAGGTGGGTCAGGAATGGGTGGAATAAGGCATTGGGATTAAGGAATGCACTTGCTGTGTTAAGCACCAGGTGATGTACAGAAGTGTTGAATCACTATATTATACACCCAAAACATAACACTGTATGTTAACTATATTGAAATGAAAATAAAATTTAAAAAAATCTTCCTTTTGACAACTTTTAATTTAATGTTACATGTCAGACAACTGACTTAAATTGAAGGTACTTTCATTTTGCTATGGGTTCAGCTTTCAAATTGTATAATAGTGTCATGTCACTTAGAAAGTGCTGCACAGGGGTGCCTGGGTGGCTCAGTCAGTTAAGCATACAACTTCAGCTCAGGTCATGATCTCATGGTTTGTAGGTTCAAGCCCCACATTGGGCTCTGCGCTGACGGCTTGGAGTCTGGAGCCTACTTCAGATTCTTTGTCTCCCTCTCTCTCTCTGTCGCTCCCCTGCTTGCGCTCTCTCTCAAAAATAAAAATAAAACATTAAAAAAAAGTGTTGCAGAGAACAGACATGTTCAGCAAAACAAGATGTATTTTTAAAAGTAAGCATTTTACATAACAAATTTAACATTGAGCATTTTCTCATAAAATAAATAATTGGGAAGAATTATTTGTCAAGTTATACACAGTATGCTTAAGAGCCTAAGTTACCCATTCCATTACAGTTTTCTAAGTGATTATTTTGCTGCTATCCAAGGTTGCTGTGAATATCAATGAGATGAGAAGATCGATAGATAGACACACAGACAGGTTTAAATTGGCCTAAGTCTCTTAAACCAAAGTCTTCCTTTGTGTAGAGAAGTCTCACAAAGAGGACAAAGATGGAAAAGAAGAGCCTCAATTATAACCAAGACCTATGCCCACATAAATTCATATTCTTACACCCTTAGGTAAATTAAGGAAGGACACTGAGAAATTCATTTACGACTAACTCTAGGCATCTGCTCTTACTCTAGTAACTCACTCCCCTTACTCTAGGCCAAATGGTTGGTTAAAGTTATCATCCATACTGGAAAGTTTTGAACCTCTGCCTGACCAAATGTCAAATGGACATTTCACAAAACAGGAAGTTAATCTACACACACACACACACACACACACACACACACACACACACACACAAGAAATCCTAAGAGTCAGTGCCAGGAAGTTACATGCTGACAAAATACTGGGGTATGGAAATAGGATTAGGCTGGCATGAAGTGTAAACACGATGGAAACAGTCCCCTCCTACAAAGACCCTGGTGAGAAGAATAGACAAAGGAGATTACGACTTTTGTCCTCTGTACTCACACATTCAGACTCATCTTTCAGAGTGACATGTTTTCATGTCCCTTATGACATGTTTTCAGGAGAAAAAGAAATCAGTGGCGCTGGAAACCTCCCTTTAGGACACATTCTCAGGTGTTTGCCCAGCTCACCCCTTCACTGCGTTCCCACCCACAAGGACACTTCCCTGGCTGCCATATTTTCACTCTGTGCCCCCACCTAGTGGCCACAGCCACACAGCCCAGAATGCCGTGCAAGACCTTTAAGGAAAGCCTGACCCACACTTGTCAACTCCAGGGTGACAGTTCACTTTGGTCTGGCTTCTTGCAGAGGGGTGCAGACCTGCCTGCTGAGAGGAGGCACTCTATAGTTGCTATGTGAACCGCAGCCATGCCGGCCCACAAGCTATTTTTTAGCAGTCTGGCAGGAATCGGGTGCAGAAATTGAGAGTAAATAGGGGCGCCTGGGTGGCTCAGTCGGTTAAGCGTCCGACTTCGCCTCAGGTCACGATCTCGCGGTATGTGAGTTCGAGCCCCGCGTCGGGCTCTGTGCTGACGGCTCAGAGCCTGGAGCCTGTTTCAGATTCTGTGTCTCCCTCTCTCTCTGACCCTCCCCCGTTCATGCTCTGTCTCTCTGTGTCCCAAAAATAAATAAACGTTGAAAAAAAAATTAAAAAAAAAATTAAAAAAAAAATAAAAAAGAAATTGAGAGTAAATAAATACTTACAAACACTTAGAGCACTGTGACAGAGTGATTTTATGACTATGGAATGCAATCACACACATTAGGGCTTTCTTTTTTCATTTTGATGTAACTTTTTTTTTCTGTGTTTCAGCACATACAGCTTGAGAAACAAGATTTCAGAGAGGCAGAAGCAGATCTCCAAAGGTACAAGACAGAGGCAGATGTTTGTGAAAGCGTCCCCGGTTCCAGTCCACTCCTGAGGCCTGTTGATACCCATACCCTAGATTCCAAAAAACATTCCTGAATCCTTATACTGAGAGTGCCTTTTTTTTACTGAAACGCGCTCACGTGATTTTATGGGCCTTGGAACTAGTCCTAGTGAATATATTCACATCAGTTTCTAAGGAGGAAAAAAGCCCTAGTGGGCTTGATCCTTCTTTTCTCTTAAGTTCTCCTAACCCTAGATGCCATCAAAGTGATCCCAATCAAGTGTCACTTTTTTGCTCTCACCCTTGGCAAGACCCTTAACTCTAAAATAAAATGGTTCTTTATGTGGGAATCGTAGAGAAGAAAGAAGAGGGAAAGGACTTAAATGGGTAAGAGTTATGTACGGAGAGCCTGCAGCATGCACCCACTGAATGCACCAGTCTGAGCAGATGCACCCAGGCTCACACATGCAAGTCCACACTAGATGGAGCTTCCACCACAGTGGGAGGAGAGAGTCACCCAACACCTCAACAAATCAACAAGTTTCAGAGAGCAAAAAAGGCGAGGAAAGCTATTATACACAACAAGGGGAACAGATCAGCCACTCCAAACTACAAGCTAAGGCAAGGAAAAAGAAGAGTCAGAGAAGAAAGACAGATTAATATAATAAACATCATTTACTAAATGCTAACTCTGTGTCAGGACTGCAAAATATTATAAGTACCCTCATAATATCCTTAGGAGATCCTATTGTTATCCCCATTTTACAGATGGGAAAGAAAAGTTCAGAGATGTTCCCTCTGTTGCCTAAGGTAACAGTTGGCAAGACATGAATCTAAAAACATCTTACCTTGTAAACCATACTCTTAGGCACTCATGGAAAGTAAGAGAACAAAAAAAGTGAGCTTCAAACACATGAGTATTTTTTTGGTTACCCAGAACAGTCAGGCTCAGCCATCCTTGCTCCTTGTCAAAAAGAACCAGGAAATCCCTTCAAGTATACAGTCCCTTCTGAAAATCAAATGCCAAGAACCCCTGCTCAGTGAGGCTGGTCTGCATAGGTTAGGAGAAACAAAAAGTAGCCAAGTGCTTTGGGTCACATAAAAGCTATTTTTTCAGAAAGCACCCCACAAAATGAAACAAAAAGGAGGTTGGATCTTATTATTTCCTCAAGCAATGGCAGGGAATGGCTTTAAAATGTCTCATAAAATCATGTCAAAAGTACAAATGGCACAGACCTTCAACCAGCTGAGCAGCACTGAGTGAGTTACTGAATGTCTACACTGGCTTCCCAACAGACAGAGCAGCCTGGGACTCAGATGTTTGTTTATAGGTACTAACCAACCCATCACAACCCTCTATTTGAACCACACCCTCCTTCTCTCTAGGGCAAACCTACCTCTCCCACCCTCTCATTCTCTTGATAGGTTAGTGTTCATGTTTCCTACTAACAGTTTCACACGACTGAAGTCATACATGTTTCTGAGCCTTACAGGTAAGCACATTCTGAATTTAGGCCTCCATCACCAGCTCCAGGCATTTGGTTTCATGTCCAAGCCATGAACAAAGATGAATGCAAGAGCACTGTGTACCAGGAGGTATAAAATATATTTATGGATCGGTGGCTCTGGTGCAACTAAGAAAAAACACAACATTCATTCCAACCTCACTATTGTAGAATTCGCCACAATCTAACATGATTTTTATTGACTTTACCTATATGCTGCTAAGTACACTAAAACAATTAGTATTTTCAAATAGTTTAGAGCTTCCAGCAAACATACCATGTGCTATTCATCTAAGAATTAAAGTTGACCAGATAGAACTGACAATAATATTAAGTGCTCAATAAACGTCAGTTATGCATCAGACCCCATCAGACTAAGGGTCACCACAACCTAGGGTATAGGTAGTATTAACCCCACATGAACAAAAAGAATAAAATTGAAGGCTTAAGGATTCAGCATTTTTACCAAGGGTAAGAAAGAAACAAACAAAAAACACGAAGAGGCAGGATTCAAATCTGAATCCAGAGCCTTCAACCTCGACCATTCTGCTAGACTGTCGAGGTATCCATTTTGTGAAACTATTAGCAACAGCTACTTGGAAGAAATCAAATGTTTTCCAAAGTCACCCCGAAATCCTCAGCATACTTGTCTTCTCTTAGCCTGGAAGAGAAGCCAAGTTCCCCTGTGGTTAAAAGGCTTTGCCAGCCACACAATGTTCCAAGCCGTATCTCACAATTTACTGGCAGGGCTCTGAAGCTCCCCTCAACAGTTACCACATCCTTTGCGTGGGGTTCATTCACCCAGTCTGATCAGCATTTCCATAAAGAGGATGGGATATCAGAAAATGAGGGCAGAAGAGGCTAAGTCCCACCGTGGCCACTCCCCAAGCAAGAACCTCTTTATAACTCCCAAGGGTCAGTTCTTCCCTCAAGGGTCCTAGTCTAGAGGAGACCCACCTCCATACCATCCTTGCACCAGGTTGACCTCAGGTTCCCTGGGGCTGCAGAGTTCACTGGCACCTCATCTTTCTCCCTTCTCCAGAGATTCCCTTTCCCTGGGACGCATAGGCCATGCCATGGTCCCACATTTTAAAGAAAATTGTTAAAGTAAGGTGTTCTAGTCCTTACAGGAAACAAATTCCAGGTTTTCCTGATTAGGAAATCTAGCGTCTCTGGTCAGGTTAAGCAAAGTGAAACCTTGGTACCTTGGGAAAAGTGACGGTGATCTGTCGCAGACCGTGAGTCTGGAGTTCTTTGTCCAGCGAGAGACAGCGGACGCAGAACTGAAGGGACGGGAGACTAACTCAGCTAGGCAACAAGAAGCCCGAATGAGCGTTCTGGCTCCATATTTATTGAGTTCTCAAGATACTACCCACCTGGTGAACATGAAGAAAATAAGATCCTACACATGTGAACGTGGAGAAAACAATCAGATAGCAATCATTAACATGTGTGAATAAGAAGCCAAGGGTCTGGGGGGCAAGCGGAGTTTGTGACCAAGTATATTGGCATCAGATGGAGGGTAATTTTACTTGAGATTCCATTACATCTCTCTAGCTCACTTCAGGCGCTTTGGTCCCCTGGTAGTGGCTTTCTGCCATCAGCTTTTTTCTAACTTATGTAAGTAGAACCTATTTCCCCACAGTGACCCAAGGATCTGCTCATCCCAGGGATTCACTACTGGACCTAGCTGAATAAACTGCTGAAAACAAAGCCTGTGAAAATCTCCTTTTCACACTCAATTACAGTCCATCACCCTCTTCCTACCAATACATGAAAGGATTTTCTCATTGGTCATGGTATCAACCACAGGACAAAGTCAACTGTGAATCTCTAGAACCATCAAGCAGATACCAAAAGACTGGAGCACCAGGCAGGGATGCAGCAGAGAGGGTCCTAAATAGGGTGGAACATTAAATGAGATGATCTCTAAGGTCCTTTACATTATATAAGGTCTCAGGATTTGGTAGATGTTTTGCTAGAAACTGTTTGATATGCTCTTAAATACCCCGATACACATACACACATGAGCAAGTGCACATGCACACACACAGAAAGCAATATCGCCTACTGTCTATGAGCTTTGAGCTTTGGAGTTGAATAGTCCCAGCTTCTGCCACTTTACAGGTTGTGTGACCTGAGGCAAATTACTTAACCTCTCTGAGACTACCCTCATGTGTCAAATGGAAATGTAATGGAAACTGAATCCTGGAGCTACTGGAGGATTAAGTGAGATAATTAAGAACCTAGAGGTGGCTCAGTCAGTTAAGTGTCCAACTCTTGATTTTGGCTCACATCATGATCTCACGATCGTGAAATGGAGTCCCACACTGGACTCCACAATGGGAACTTGGTTAAAATTCTCTCTCTGTCTCCCTCCACCCCTCACCCACTCAATGTGCTCTTCAAAAAAAGAAGGAAAGAAAAAAAAAGAATCCAAAATACCACAGTTCTTGATATGGCTGGTCTCCTTATAGTCCCCCGTCCTCCTGATAGTCTCCATATAGTACCCCCCCATACATTTCTAAATTTAAGTCTTTACCCAAATTATTCTCTTCCGAAAATAACGTTTACATCCCTCATTATTATTTTATCCATGCTACAAAGCCCAGTGCATACAAGGACCATGTAGTCCTAGGGAAGGAAATATAACTCTAGCATATTACTTGACTTCATCAAAACCTAAAACGTACATTCTCTTTGACCCATAAATTTTACTTTTATTAACATATATGATACAAATATACTCACATGGATACATGAAGACATATGTTTGAGGATATTTATAGTTTTACTGTTTTTAGCAGCTAAGGACTGGAAATAATGTAAATGTTGATCAAGAAGGAACTGGAAGATAATTTCTGATACTTGTATACAATGCATATGCTGTGAATTTTAAATAGAGTGGAGCAACTCTACCTGGTGTGGACAGGTAACCATGGGTTCAAGTCCCGCGTTGGGCTCTGTGCTGACAGCTCAGAGCCTGGAGCCTGCTTTGGATTCTGTGTCACCCTCTCTCTCTGCCCCTCCCCTGCTTGCACTCTGTCTCTCTCTCTCTCTCTCTCTCTCTCTTTCTCTCTCAAAAATATTTTTTTTAAAACATTAAGTGGGGACAAAATGAAGAATGATAGTGTAGTGGTGTGTCACACACCAAGAGTTGGGACGCCGAAGCTTTTCTTTCCAGGAAGCAGCTTTCTCAGCAGGCTAAGACCTAAAAGGCTGAGCCCCGAGCATAGCAGGGAATTGGCTTTTGTGCAATTTTTGCTCCTTTGTCTCTCATACATGGTAACATAGTCTGAATGGGCGGTCTATGTTACAGAGTCATGAGGAATGTCCTGCACGTGCACATAGTCAGGTTGTCTTCCTTGTCTTGAGGTTTTCACCACATTCCTTAGGGAGGGGCTCTACCACGTTCCCTTGGATGCTCAGACCCAAAAAGCATCATCTTGGGTCAAAGAGCATCATCTTATCTTGGCTTAGAGGTTTATATTTCCATAACATCATCACACGCATGGGTGTTTTCCTTTCAACCATTCCCTCAGTGAGGCTGGAGACAGACCTTATAACCAGGGGAGCTAGGCAAGGGAGGATTAAGTAAGTTCCCAAAATCAAGAGGACATCACCTATGAGGGTTTTGAATCCCCTGACAGGTGAAAAACACCCTCCAAATAACTTCCCGAGGTCCCAACCTTTCCAGGTCTGGACTGGGACATGAGCAACCTTTCTCATTCCATCTGTGATCTCCTCTATGACCTTTCTTTCATAATCTATCTATAGGCAGCAGCTGCTCAGGTTGAACTTTCCACAAAATCCTCCCTCAGAAGCAAGCAGGTAATCTAAGGCCAAATGATTTTGATAGATGGCATTGCACATTGTGGTCTACTGCTTTGAGAGTAAGTTAAGAGCTCTGGTGGTTTCTTTGGTTATAATTTCTACAACTGCTTGTAGTCTGATTATGTGGTTTAGCATGGAAATGGGAGTGTGGTAGCCCCAGGATCCATCCTCTGTCCAGGTGGCAGGGCCATAACATTGGATTATACACTTGGGAGGCCATTCATCATCTTTCCAACTGTCAATTTGTAGTGCACTTCATTTCCTTTGAGTCTCCCTGTCCCCATACACTTGGACTCCCAAATGTTCCCCTCTGACAGGTGGGAGCAGAAAGAAAGATGGACAAATAGTTTACATTTCTCTGACCAGCCTGAGGGAAGTACTGTATAGGCTGTCCTTCTACATATAGTCCACCTTGGGCTCGCCATTAGATGGCTGTGTCAACAATGTCCCAGGCCTCTTGGAGATGAGAGAAGTTAGACAAGGGATGAGGATCTGGCTCACGGTGATCTGGGGACCCCACCATTGGGTTTCCTGGACAGTTGATTTATAAAATCTTTGGCCTCGGCACGGTAAACTTCCAACAGATAGGGTGAACTTTCTTCCCTACCAGGTAAGGCAGTTTTTCCCAATAACTGAGGTTTTGAGGAGCCAAACCCTGGTAGTAGGACTGAGGTATTCCATTCCATTATAAAGTTCACGGGGATCTAATTCTCTAGCCTCCCATGGCCATTCCATTGACCCCCCCCATGTCGGTTCCCCCGCATACATAGCAAGAAGAGATCTTCAGAGTCTGGGCTATGGTCTCTGCTAGGGCTAGAAACAAGTTCCTTGCTGTGACTGAAACGGGAGGAGGCTACTTCTATTTCTTCATAGAAGGAGTGGAAGACTTGATGGGACGTGGTTGCATGGGCAGTAGTGACTCTCTTGAAATACTGCACAATCCCTGGGTCTCTGCCTCACCCTTGGGTCTGGATGCCAATTCAGATGCCCCATTGCCATTTGGAATCTCCTGGGTTAATGATGGTAAAATTAACAGGGTTACAGGACTTTGATTGACAACCTGTGTAGCAGCCCCCTTCTGAAGGAGCGCTGTTGTGCCTTCTTTTTCACAAGTAGCCCATGAAACAGCTCCAGCTGGGGCATAAAAACTCAGGTGTATAGGCACATAAACCATTTTCCTCACACATGTATTTGCCATTGAGTCAGTATTCCTGCTCCCAGTCTAAGCCTCAGCATGGCATATCAAGAGTCCTTGGGCCCTGTATGACAAGTGCCCACTTTTTTTCATATGGCAGATGCATCTGGGCCAATACCTATAACCACACATACGTCAAACAGCATTGACACCAGTTATTTGGGCTTGGTAATTTGTGCCCAGCTGACCAAAGCCCCACTCTCTTGGTAGGATCGGACTTCTAACCAATCTTCATTGGGAGAGTACTGTGGGTCAAAGCAAGTGTAATGACTTTCCCGTTGGCAGATAGAATAGTTGGTCTTATTGTGTCTGCAGGTCCCCAGGACCTTACCCTGGCATGAGAAGTGGATATGGTATAGTAAGGTCCAAGTGACTCCCTGACCTGACCTGGTTATGCAAATACATGGGTCACATGATGAGGAATCTAGGTCTCCAGAAGGGGTCCAGATTAGAAGCAATCAATACCAATGAAGCATCCTATCCACAAAGGGAAGGTGAGTGCTGGGCAGTCAGGGAGGTACAGGAATTCACGGATGACTTCATGGCCACCTAAATTGCATCACCGAGGCAGCAGGAAGGGACAGCATGACCGATTGCCCGTGGCCCCCACAATGGTGGCTTGTCTCTGTGAGAGGGGGCCACGGGTTGGGTCACCACTGAGTGTTCTGCCCCAGTATCTACCATGAACTCAATGGGTCGGCCCCCCACATTCATTCAGACCATAGGCTCTTGGGGGCCTAACAAAACAGAGCCTGGTCTGTCCTAGTCCTCCTCAGAGTCCTCCATGGCGGTTAACCCCACAAAATCACCTTTGGGGCCCCATGAGGCTGTGATGCTCATTGGTACTGACCCTGGACCACACGGCCTCTTTCTTTCTGCTTAGGGCCTTGCTGAGAATTACCCAGCTGCAGAGGGCACTCATTTTTCCAGTGGCCCTCCTGACGACACTGAGCACACTGGTTCCACCCTAACTTTGGTCCTGGGCAAGATGATCCTCCCCACCATTCCCCTTTTTGGCCCCAGCCCCATCCCTGTGAGGTACCTTTCCAGAAGCATTCCAACTGCTCCACCAAAGCAGCAGCTTACAAGTCTGCCTTTTTCTGCATCTTCCGGCATTCTTCCCTCCATCCACCTGGTCACGGTTGACAAACACCTGAGTTGCTACATCCAGTGACTGACTGGCATTCATGCCAGTGAAACCCTCTAGTTTTTGCAGCTTGTGCCTGATGTCCCTTTGGGCCTGACCTACAAAAGCCACATTGACCATCCCCTGGTTAATGGGCACCTCTGGATCAAAAGGGGTATAGAGACGAAATGCCTCACATAGTCTCTCATAGACTGGCTCTGGCTCTCCTCGGGTCCCTGGAGCACTTCTGATGTTTTACTCATATTTATGGCCTTCCCCCCCAACCCCGCTCCTTCATGTCATTTAGAAGGGCTTCTTCATACCATTCAGTCCTTCCAAGCCCTCCATCTACACTTGAGTCACTTAGGTCCCACTGGGGTCCTCCCCAGGGAAGTTAGCCTGAGCATAAGCCTGGGTGTCTAGCATCCCAGCCGGGGCATTCCCCTCTAACCATTTTAGGGCCACCTGGGTAATTTGGTGATGCTCCTCCGTGTTGAAGACGGTCATAAGGAGTTGGCAGCAGTCCATCTGGGTAGGTTTATAGGTTTGAATTAGGGACTGCATTAGTTCAATCATAGCCTGGGGCTTCTCCATATAGGAGGGAGTATGGTGCTTCCAATTTAGGAGGTCTATAGTGGTAAAGGGTTGGTACACAAAAACACACTGGCCTCCTCAGATCTGGCCTTCATAATCATAATAGAGGGGTCCCCTAATTTCCCTCAGTGGCATCTGTAGGGCTCCCCGGTGTTGCTGCAGGGAGGGACTGTCTCTGCTGACCTGATCTTCTAATCACTTTCTGGGAGGGGCATATGGGGTTAGAACTGGTGGTCCGGGTAAGCCGGTCACATCCAGAGAGGCCAGAAGTGGTGAGGCCTTGGGACTAGGGGCAGGATCCAGTAGGGTTTTGGCAGCCAGAGTGGCTGGAGGTGCCGGTGGCAGTGAGGGGCATAGTGTCACAAATATGGTGGTGGGGTCCCCTCAGCCTCTCCCCACAGTATGGGTTTTTCAGTTTGGGGCCAGCATCTGGAAGAAGCTGTGACATGAGCCATCATAACTTTACAGTTCTCTTCAATACAGACTTTTAGCCAAGGCAGCCAGGATAGGACAAGGTCTTGCCAACAGTTAATGTAAGGAAATTGGTCAGGGTGGCCTGGATCCCCCACAATGACCCTGAACACTCAGCCAACTAGTTCCTTATCAAGTGAGCCCTGGGAGGGCCAGTCCACCCCGAACAATGGCCAATCAATCTCACAGAATGTCCAGAGCTTTCTGGGAGTTAATTTCACACCATAATCTCCTGTATATCCCCTTTTGAAATTCCTCAACATACACTCTAGTGTGGTTGGTTTACTCTACTTTCCACCCATTTCCTTCCCCTAACAGACAACTTTCACACACAAGAGAGGGAAAAGGGGGAAGGAAGGGACTAATTTGGAGAGGATGCACACTCACTTTGGCCATTTCTGGCCACTCTCCTCTCGGAGATATTTCAGACACCTCTTAGCATTGGCAGGTTCAGTATCAAGCCCTGACCTGAATCAGACTCACAAAGAAGTCTGAAGCCACCCTAAGCCGTATGAGGTCACCATGGAACTGTGGATCAGGACTCTACACTTGCTTTGGTCCATTGGGCAGTTCCAATTTGTGTCTCATTCACAGTCACACAGCGACTCTAACCTACTGCTGAGCACCCAGCACCTTAGAGTTGGGTTTCTTTCTTTATGAAACTACTAGGGCAACTCTGGGAGGTGATCAGGCTGCCCTTCTGCTTCTTAGGAGCAGATCTACCAAAACGAACCAGGGTTCTTACCGGCCTGATGGGCAATGCTCCCTGAGCTGGTCCCCAGGCCTCACCGTGTTCCTTTGTGCATGCCAGGGCCCTCCCGGTGCACGGAAAGGGGCTAATCTCCTACAGATCAAGAGATCTCCTAGCGCCAGGTGAGGTCACCTCTCCCGGTGCCCCGAGGTTCATATCCCAGCGACAAGGGAGGTGAAACACCATCTCCACCTCCCAGGTGAGTGCCCACGAAATGTAGCAGTGCATCACACACAGAGAGTCAGTACACCAAGGCTTTTCTTTCCAGGAAGCAGCTTTATTCATGTTAGCATAGGTTTAGCAGGCTAAGACCAAAGGCTGAGCCCCAAGCGCAGCGGGGGGGTGGGGGGGGTGGGAGGGGGTTGCCTTCTATACAATTTTTGCTCCTTTGTCTTCCATATATGGTAATATACAGTCTTAATGGGCGGTCTATGTTACAGAGTCATGAGGAACATCATTCACACACACAAAGCCAGGTTGTCTTCCCTTATCTTGAGGTTTTCACTGCATTCCTTAGGGAGGGGCTGTACCACAATAGCTGCAGTATAGTAATGTTTGGGGGGTTTTAAAAAGAGAAGAAGAGGGATGCCTGGGTGGCTCAGTTGGTTAAGCGTCTAACTTCAGCTCAGGTCATGATCTCACCGTTCATGGGTTCAAACCCCACATCAGGCTCTGTGTTGACAGCTTAGAGCCTGGAGCCTGCTTCAGATTCTGTCTCCCTCTCTCTCTGCCTCTCCCCCACTCACCCTGTCTCTCTCTTTCAAAAATAAACACTAAAAATTAAAAAAAAAAACAGAGAAGAAAAAATCCTACATATATATGCATTTATATGCTTATAATACCTCTGAAACTAGCTACCTCTAGGAAAGAAAACTGAGGTACTAGGGTCCTAGAGAAGACATTAGTTTTTTACGGATTACCTATTCATAGTATTTAAATTTTTACCAAGTATATATATTTATTTTTCAAAATTGTTTAAGGTAATCAGAAATAATTCTTTAGTTCAAGCATATTCTTCTCAATGAAGCAGTCCCAGTCTACTCCAGAACCTGGTTGTCTCTCCTTCTTTAAGCTTCCAGAGCCTTGTAGGCTCCCTTACACGCTCTCCCAATGCCCTGACCAACCACAAGGTACCAACCAATCAAGCCAACTTGATTACTGCTTGTAAAATCCTAACACAAAATTACAATGTCATATGGAAAATACTACAACATAAGCTCATGAATTTTTAAGTGTGCTTTCTAGAAAGCTGAAAAGCTGAAAAGCCTTTGGATTAATCACCCGTGATTTAAATTCTTGTGCCCTCAAGCTCAAATATTTGACATTCACTCTAAGACCTCATGAAGCAAAAGTAAATGATGCTTCTGGAGGTATCAGGTCCCTCTACCTTCCTTAATGGGACATGAGCTTCAAGGGCTTCAAGGGTCACTGGGATGACCTTCTCTTGCCTGTTCTACATTACTGACTCACAATATATCCATGCAGTGAGAAGAGAAAAAGGAAGAATTTCCTGCATCGCAAGACCTCTCTTGTTGGTAAACTAATGAGAATGAACAAGGACCCTTTCCTGGGGTATTAGCCTCTTTCCTGCTGCTGTGCTATGAAACAAAAACTCCAAGGGAAGTTCTCTAAGAAAACAAGAAAGTGACACCCAATCTGCCAGATCATTATTATCAAGACAGTTTTTTTTGTTTCTCTCTCAAACTATTCTTTGAGTTTTGTTTTTTAAAAAGGAAATTCCAGAACACCTGGTGGCTCAGTTCAGTTAGGCGTCTGACTCTTGATTTCAGCTCAGGTCATCATCTCACACTTCCTGAGATTGAGTCCCACGTCAGGCTCTGCACTGGCAGTGCGGAGCCTGCTTGGGATCCTCTCTCTCCCTCTCTCTCTCTGCCCCTCCCCAACTCGCTCTCTCTCTCTCTCTCAAAATAAATCAACTTAAAAAAAAAAGGAAATTCCATTTTTTATCCTATTTCCACAGTTTTTGGTCTTATTTTTCAGCTCCATCCAAACTTCCCCTCAGCCCCCACCTCCCAACCACATGCTGATTCAGAGGACAAATTTCTCCAGGACCAGGGTGGGAGAATACAGGAAGGGTGCAGGATGAAGTGCAATTCATTTAGATCTGAAGTTCACCAATCAACCCTGTCTACCTTAAAAATAAAATAGCCGAAGAGCGCCTGGGTGGCTCAGTCAGTTAAGCATCTGACTTCGGCTCGGGTCACGATCTCACAGTTTGTGAAGTCAAGCCCCACATCAGGCTCTGTGCTGACAGCTCAGAATGGAGCCTGCCTTCAGTTTCTGTGTCTCCCTCTCTCTCTCTCTCTGCCCCTCCCCCACTCTCACTGTCTCTCTCAAAAATAACAAAATAAGCATTAAAAAATAAAATAACATAAATAAAACAGCCAGTTATTTTATTAGCAAAATGAGTTTACTTGGCAGCAAAGGAATTGCAGTTTGAGGTATGCACGCTATGGTGAACAATAGCCAAGTCCGAAGAGACAAATGAAGGTCAGATTTTTTTTGAGGTTTCAGGAGGAAACTAGAGAGTTTAAGCCAAAGTTTACTGGAGAAGAACAAGACTTGGAGGTTGTGGTGGTTTCTCATTTGGCTGCAAGCAGTGGTTAGTGTGTAGTTACCAGGCAGGGAGGGATCTTCCTTCTTTTTCCTAAGAGCAGGAGACAAAGTTCACATGTGAAAAATATCCTTCCTTGTCAATGTAAGAGTGACCTTCTCTCCTCCTGCTAGTTGTGCAGGCTGCAAAGAGTGGTATGTGCTTCAGAGCTCCCTCCAGGGCTCCCCAGCTTCATTTTAAATGAGGTTTCTGGTATTTTCACAACCTTCATGGGCAGATGGTGCCTCCTTATTTGCAAAATTTCTCGAGTCCCAAGGGGTTCTTTTTCCTAAAATCCCTGCTGTTCAGAGCTTGATGAGAATGACCATGTCCCAGGTAAGTAGAGGCTTGAAGTCTGAGGGGACCCAGGTGCTGCTGAGGAAGGGGAGGAGCGATCCTCAAACACTAATTGTCTCTCGGCACCAGGCTCTAGGCAGGAGAGGTTGCTGACATTTCTGCTTCTTCGAAATGTCTCAGCAAACCAAACCTGTTTGAAATGTGGCTTCCTTTCACTGAACTAATGTCTCCAAGGGTGCACCAAGAAGGAACACAGTCTACAGGATGAACTGGCTTATGGAAGAAAGATTTTTGTAGTCAAAGCCTAAAGTGGGAAGTGCTGTAATAAACAAGGACTGGCAGATTTCTTGATTACAGGACTCAGAGCCTTTATTATGCAGTTTATGAATCTACAAGAAGCAAATGTCATACGCAATATGTCTTGCCTATTGGGCCACGAAGTCTCTGAGCAGATCCTTGCATGGCTCGTATGACTCAAAACACCCTCTGAGAAGTATGCAGCCTCAAGAAATCAAAGGATCTTTCAAATGTGTCTGTCTAGTTACATCAAGGGACTGAGGAAAATGTTGTCTCAAGTTCTTGTCATCTCTGATTCTATGGCCAGCTGAACACGGCAAAATATTAGAATCCAGCATTTGGTGTTTCATTATAATGGGTCCAGGACTTCTTTATTCAAGTCAATAAAAATAGTAGGAATAACAGCAGCAGTAACCAGCTAATTTCCTTTTTACTGAGCATGAATCTGCCAGGTCCTATATAGTGTCTTCTAAAATCTTCCTCAGTGCCCTAGGAAGGGGGTTTCCTGTTTTACAGATATGAAAGTAAACTTTCAAGATGTGAAGCAGCTTGCTCCAGCTCACAAAACCAAGTGGTGGCAGAGCCAAGAAACTGAGCCTAGAGCTCCTAATCAGCATGTGTTATGCAAAACCAGCACTGTGTCCAAGGAAACACAAGTCCCTCAGAGAAAGTCCTGGTGGCAAAGAGGAGGAGTTGTTCTTCCAAGGGGCATTAGCATAATGGATATAAGCATAATAACGGTCTTCAGAAGCCTTTCCACATTTCTATAGGGATTAGTACAGGTTTGGGCACTCAGTAGACCATCTATAAAAAGCTCTAAATAATGTCACCTTCTGCTCAAAAATATTTCAGCCCTCAGAACAGAGCACACACAGAGAGAGAAGGAGAAAACCAGGGAGAAGGAAGAGGGGGACAGGAGGCCAGGGTCTATACATACACATAACCAGTGAAAAACTCCCCCAGGCAGGGAAAGACTGATCCATTTTGTGAGCCAAAATTGCTTTTTTTTTTTTTTTTTGTAGGCTTGGGAACAGCCAAAACCTAAACCCTACAAAACACTTCAGAGTCATCCTCTCTCTCCCTCACTGGACCCTTGCTCACATTCAGTCCATTGGTAGAGTCTCTCAATATTCACAGGAACTGGTACCAAATTCCAGAGTCACCAGAGTAGCTCCTGAGCCCATTTATTTACTGACACCTCCCCACTGATACTACCCTTATCCAAGCCACAATCATCTCCTGCCTCACCTACCACAGAGCCTATAACTACTCTTCTGTAACACATCCCTGCCTCACAATCTATTCCACACATAGCTACTGGAGTGACCTCCCCACCACAACCACAAATAAAAATATGCCATGCTCTCCTTAAAATCCTCCAGATGTACTAAATGCAATTCAAATTCCTTAATATGGCCTCCAAGTTCGAGAGCTGCCTACTGCTCTTATCATCTCAGATCGCACTTTCCCGTCACACAGTCTTCCTTTCTGTTTCTAAAATGTCCACCTGTTTTGCCCATGTCAGGCTCAAACCTGCAGCCCCCTCTGCCTGAACAATGTTCCCTGAGGTGCCCACTAAACCAGCTCCCTCCTATCCCTCAGGTTGTAGCTTTCCTCCCATCTCCTCAAAGGGGCCTTCCTTGAGCTCATACCCCACTGCACTCTCCATCACCTTCTCAGCACCTGTTACTACCTGAATTCCCTGTGCACTTTCTGGTGACTCACTTTTGGCACATCATTCCCCCTGGGATGTAGGCTCCAGCGAGCAAAGCCACTCATCTTGCTCACAACTGCTGCTCCATAGCACCTTCTAGGAACTCAAGGAGTATCTACTGAGTGGAAATAGACTGGAAGGATGGTCGCTGTGTTGGTATTTCTCTGAGAGAGTGAAATGAGGGATTTGTATCTAGTGGTGGGAACGAGGTTGGCAATGGGGAGCAGTGCCTCCAGGAGAAGCTGTGCACAGCATAGACCCCTACACAGGCATAAATGTGTCACCCCAGGAATCTTCAGAGACTCTGTGGAATGACTTAGTGGACCTTTCACAAACCATGGCATCAAGGAATGGCAGCTTCATGAGGTTGGGGGATTTGTAATTATGGGAGTTAGCTTATCTAATTTAATCTGAAGTTGGTGTGATCCCTAAACTCACAAAATGAGTCTTTGGAAATGTTGAATCATATCATAGCCTAGTGGCAGAGTCCTTGAACCCTCACATTCTCTCTGTCCCCTGCTCTCTATGTTATGTGGATTCCTATTTACCTGTGGCATTTGCCACCTTCTCAGACACCCATTATTGATAGCATCTAAGAGTAGAGCAAATGCTTTACTGAGGAGTCAACAGAGAGAAAAATCTCATTTTTCTAACATATCAGAGTCCTGGTGGAGTCAGAATTCAAAAGAAGCTTAGAAGGATTATATTTATAGAGTTATCCAGCCCTTCTCCAGTTATGGGAAGTTGCCTCTTTGCTGGTGGGAAGTAAAGCTGGAAAAGAAACCTCTCTAAAAAGAAGCCTAACTCTCCTGCAGGCCAACAAGACCCCCCACAGAAGAGCTGGCACTGAATTCTAGAGCTGCCAGAAACTATGCCGGGTAGGAATTTATAACCTTTAGTTTTCCTGGCTCCTCTTAATATGATTTTTCCCTGCAATGATATCTCTGAGTGATGAATAATTGACATAATATTCAACACATTTGAAGATCGATGTGATCTTAAGGCTATCAATCTATCCATTTTAATGCTTCCTTTGCCCACATCCCTGATGGGCCCAGAGATGAATGGGGGAGGGGAGATCCTGCAAAGCCTGGGGGTGAAGGTGACAGAACAGCCTCAAATTATCGTGTTCCCAGGATTGTTTGGGGGAGGGGAGAAGAACTTGGACTCAGCAGCACCTTGTTAAGACTCCCTGGGGAGCCACTAGTCAGGCGGAGAGGCAGACCCCAGTGATGAATGGACTTCTCATGCCCTTATTCTTAGTGTCTTTTCTCTTCTGAGCCACAAGATGACTGGAAAAGAATACAAATGCAGAAACATACACAAAATGCATTCGCACAGGCATGCATGCACACACACACACACACGCACACACACGCAGAGGCTTGGCAAAATCCTACTTAGTTCAGAAGCCCTGCTAAACTGTTCACTGTTTAGGTTAAAAAACAATAAATGACTGTAGGATGACTTTTGTCTTTGGAGTAAGAAAGATAGGGAGAATGTGTCAAATTTGGGAAACATGGTTATTTTCAAAAATCTTGAGTGAATATGAATACTTGTAAGCTTTCTTTTAATTCTCAGGAATCATAAGACCAACCCAAGGACAAGCGTATTTTATAATGTTAGGCAGTTTATCAGCTTGCTTTTATGAATGGGATCCCATTAACTGGTTTAACAGTAATAATAAAAAGCTTCTTAGGCTTGAGAAGACCAACATGTATAAATACAAGATGCTGAGGTTACTATTACAGTAATTATTCTGATCCATAAACTTTAACATTTCTAGTAACCCTATGAAACCCATTTCCCCCCAGTGGCCAGTGGAACTCCAAGCACGTTTCTAACTATAATTGTGCCATTTGGCAATCATGATCTTGAACTCCTCAGCTAGTCTCAAGGTGATTAGATCACTTATCTTTCAAAATAATCATGAATAAGATAGAGATTCATCTGATACAATTCTGAAATATTAAGAATCTCAGTCATTGGGGCAGAATTGACAGAAAATACGTGATCTCTTATTCACACCAGACACTGTGCTTCATGCATTATCTCATGGAACCCCCAAACAAAGCCAAAAGGTACACTGTTAACCTTACTTTATAGATTTAAAAGGCTAACAAGTATCAATTGTCCTATACTAAGTAAGTGGCAGAACACAGTTTGGATCTTACTCCCTTGTCCTCTGTCATTCTGACATAAAGCTCATGCCCTTGACAACCATATTTTTGCATATAATTTCTAAGTAGCCTAACATAAACCCATTATTTTAAAGGAAATGATGGAAGGAAATCATCTGTAAGTTTATACATTCTAACTTCTGCCCCCAAAAAGTTTCCATCAGCTTTTTTATTTACTACAGTTCCTAACATAATAAAAATGATAGGCTCATTGCTAACAATCCCGAGGGATGGACAATCGATGAACACAATCTTCCTTTATTCCCCAGCTATATCAGAACTGACTGCTTCAAGAGATTTGGACCAATTAGCTTTGGGGATTCTATGAGCCCTATCAAGTTAAAGTCAAATTTATCTGTACCTACATGGAATTTTCTGGGATAAAAGGCCACAGCTTCGACCAGTTTCCAAAGGGCCTAGACACTAGAGACAGACAGTATTCAGATCCAGAACCAAGAAAAGACACCTAGAATTCCATCTTCCTCAGAATGAAGGAGATAACCCACCAACAAAGTAACATTTTAGGGAATTAAAAAAGAAATTATATGAAACCTGCATGATTTCTAATTTAGTAATAACTGCACACTTTTACTCATTAAACAAGATAGCTCTTCCTTCTTGATTCCCTTCAAGCAATGCTTGAGACTTAGCCTTGTTCATAAAGATTCTTCTGTTAACACTTTTGGCCTTGGGCAATCTTGTAGCAACACTTAGCTTGCGCTAACCGACATTTATATTCTTGACCCCTTTGTTACTACTTCAGGAATAGGAGTAAAATTTCCAAGTAAATCAAAGTATATTGTGAAGTAGGAAAAGCATAGTACGGAACAGCATGCCTCCTGTGTTTCCATTTGTCTGCTTTAAAAAAAGAAGAAAAGGAGGGGGACCAGCTAGGAGCAAGGGAAGATAGACATATTTCCCTATTTTTGTATAGAACATCTCCTGAAGTTCACACAAGAAACTGCTAACAGTGGCCTCTCCCGAGGAAGAGAAATAAAGGACATATTTTACTGTTTACTTTCAAAACTTGAATTTTACACCATGTACATGTGTAGCTTAAAAAATACTTTCAAGGCAAATCAAAGAACAGTAAAGTTTATCTTCATTTCCTATTCAGTTAAACTCCTATTTATGGTTTTCTTAACTGAAATACATGCCACTGGAAGTCTAACTAAAACCCAGTCAGAGGAAGTTCAGGCACATGACTGCTTCTTTGAGCTGAGAAAACTCTAATAAAGGACTCCAAAGCATTTAGAAAGTTCTGCCGTTAGTTGCAATGGGCGGCAATCTGTATATAAAACACCTTTTGTTTCAATGTTACAGGATAGTGTGATCTTTTTAAGACATTTTCACCAATAAAGAAATAGCCACATTTAACTTAGATTTACCTAAAATAGTGCTACCAAACAAATCTCTCAAGCAAGCTTACAATTGAACAGATTCCTTCTGTACACTCTAGGTTTGAATTTGAGGAGTCAGAGACAATTCTGATCTGTCACGACTCATTCATCTGCCAGGTAAATGTCTTTCTTTTGATATTAATTCTAAAAAGCATCTCAAATTCAGAAGTGTTAAAAGGGAGGTAAAGAGAAGAAGACAACATACCCACCAGAATAAAAAAGAATTTTTTGAACATAGACAGAATCAAGTGTGGTCAAGGATACAGAGTAATTGGAACTCTCACATATTTCCAGTGGGAAAGGAAAACAGTACAATCACTGTAAAAACAGTTTGGCAGCTTCCAATCAAGTTAAATAACACCTACCCACTGACTCACAAATTTCACTCCAGAGTATATTCCTAAAAGAAATGAGTATATATGTTCACAAAAACACATGTACTTGAATGTCCATAGCATAATTATGCATAATAACCAAAGACAAAATGATTCAAATATCCACCAGCAAGAGAATAAAAGAATTATGGAATATCTGTACAATAGAACACTTCTCAACAATAAAAAAGGACTTCTACAGGCAACTATTTGAGGATCAAAAACGTTATTTTGAGTTAAAGAAATCAGTCACCAAAAAAGAAGTGTAAAGCATATGTTTCTATTTATATGCAATTCAAATCTAGGCCAAAATCATGTCCAGTGATAGGTATCATAGTAGCAATTGCCTCTAGTGGAAAGGAGGGGGTGCCTGCATAGGCAAATAAGTGAAGATTCTGAAGTGATGGAAAAATTCTGCATCTAAATCTGGGTGATGATTACTGAGATGTACTCATTTGTCAAAATTCATCAAGTAGTACATTCAAAATTTGTGCATTTTACTCTATGAAAATTATTCCTCAATAAAGTATTACTAGCATTGAAAAATCCAAAGAAATCTCACTTTACAATTGAGAGAATGTGTTATATAGTTATATAGTTTATGAATACCTAATCCCCCAAAAGTGAGACTGAAAAAGAGAGATCTGAGCAATCTTAAAAGCAATGAAATACGAATTCAGTAAATGCAATTATCACCTCAGTTATGAATTTACTTGACTCTGGCAAATTTCCTTCTTTTCTGTCTTTTGGAACAGCTGGACTACATTAGTAAGTTTGTCTGGAGATCCTAATCTTTGAGAATCTGATTCAAGTGATGACCCAAAGTCTAGAAAAATAACTATACATACACTACTTTGCAAAGGAGGGTCATAAATGATCTGAAGGCCATTTACAGATGCCAAGGTAGGCTAGAGAGATGTTTTTCAGACTCTTCAAAATTCAGAGGTTCTTTGTTAAAGCTCTTATCTTCTTTTTTTTTCAATATTTGTAATGTTTATGTTTTTTAATTTTTTTTAATGTTTATTTATTTTTGAGGGAGAGAAAGACAGAGTGCGAGCGGGAAGGGGCAGAGAGAGAGGGAGACACAGAATCCAAAGCAGGCGCCAGGCTCCCAGCTGTCAGCACAAAGCCCGGTGCGGGGCTCAAACTCGTGAACCACGAGATTGTGACCTGAGCTGAAGTCAGTTGCCCAACTAACTGAGCCACCCAGGCACCCCCTAATGTTTATTTACTTTTGAAAGAGAGACAGAACATGAGCGGGGGAGGGGCAGAGAGAGAGGGAGACATAGAATCCAAAGCAGGCTCCAGGTTCAGAGCTGTCAGCACAGACCCCAACACAGGGCTCAAACTCACAGACCGTGAGATCATGACCTGAGCTGAAGTCAGTCACTTAACCAATTGAGTCACCCAGGTGCCCCGAAGCTCTTATCTTCTAAACCGAACCAATGCCCTCTAAAATCCAAAATGGTCCATTGAAGTATGGAAATACATATTATTTTAGTTAAAAAAAAAAACAGGCATTTGTGCCTTACTAATATTTGACCTATATGGAATCAGTACAAGACATACAGTTTATAAATAAATACATATAAGCTACAGTTTCCTGCTCAAACTTTTCATATAAAAATATATGTCTTAAAGTATGGAACTTTTAGATCTTTGAATTTTTCAGACCTTTGAATTTCATGAAATGTACCAATCTAACTCCAAAATGGAGATACACGTTTGGAGGGATTTTTGTTGTTATTGTTGTGGGTTTTTTTTTTCTTTTCTGCATAATCCCTTACCTTTACTACAATTTTATTAAAACGGTAATAAGGGGCACCTGGCTGGCTCAGTTGGTAGAGAATGCTTGATCTCATGGATCATGAGTTTAAGCCCCACATTGGGCTTACTTAAAAATAATAATAAAATAAAATAAAATATAAAATAAGGTAGGAAGGACATAGTCTCTGTAATAAAGATATTTGCATGATATAGAGGAGCCTGGGAAGATGGCCAAGTAGGAGGATACTAAGTGAGTTTATTTATTTTTATTTTTGAGGGAGAAAGAGACAGAGTGCGAGTGGGAAGGGGCAAAGAGAGAAGGAGACACAGAATCCAAAGCAGGCGCCAGGCTCCCAGCTGTCCAAGGTGCTGCAGGTGTCCAAGCTTACCTCCTCCCATGGATATATCTAGATAAAAGCCACATCAGGGCAACTAACCCAGAAAACTGCAAGACTGGCAGAACAGAGTCTCCACAGTTAACTGTGGAGAGAAGGCCAGATTGAAAATGGTACGAGAGGTGGAGATTCTATTGGAAACCAAACTCCCAGCAAGACTAACCACAAATGGGAAGGACACCACAAGCATGGAGAAGGAAGAGGAACAGACCTCATACCAGGCACCCCAGACACAGGGAATCTGCACTGGGAAGACAAGTCCCCATAGTATTTGGCTTTGAAAACCAGTGGGTCTTAACTTCTTGAGTTAATACAACCAATGGAGCTTACTTAATTCCAGGTACTTTAAAAATCAGCCAGCTTGGCTCTGGAAAAGCTATAGGGAGATAGGAAATGGAGTTTCTACCCTGAAAAAGACAGCATAACAAACAACTCCACTGAGATAGAGCATAGAAACAGTAGTATTAAAAGCACCTGGAGAATTCAGGAAAAATATTTATTTATTAATCTTGGAACATGTGCTGGAAGGTCAAGGATCTTTAGGAGGCTTCTCCAAGAACAAAAGAGTTGTCAGGTGCCATTCTCCCCACCCCCACAACCTAGATAAGGAGATACCTACAAGAGCCAGCTGAAACATTCTACCTAGCTTGCTAATGCCATATCACACCCCCATATTCTCCTGCAATCAACACCCTCCAACCCCTCCAAATCAATGCCCGACATAACTCATTCTACAAGCAACCATTACAGCAACCAGTTCACCAAAGTGACTCCTACCCTGGGGAGAAAGGAAGGTAACCATACACACCAGTTCCTACAGCAACCACAGCAGCAGGGTGGAGGCAGACATCTGGTCTGACTGCAGGCCCCACCCACCAACAAAAGCCTTTCAGGGGATAATGCAGGGGAGAGTCATACAGTGGGTGTGACCACAGCCCCCACAAATGGGTTAAGGGCAAGCACCTGGTCTGACCCAACTATAAGCCCAAGGAGACCCAGACTGCTACCTTGACAGCATAGGGATCAAATTACAACCCTCAAGAGGCAAAGAGCCATTGCAGATGACCAGACCAAAGGCAAATGTGGCTCAGCCACAACAATAGAGTGCATGAAACACACATAGGAGACACCACTGAAGTAGCTGGTTTTGGTCAACAGGGGGCATTGTCTTACAGAGCACTACCAGACCTCTTCTTAATAAGGCCACTACTTTCAAGATCAGGAGACATAGCTGACATTTCTAACACATAGAAACAAAAACAGAGTTAGACAAAATGAGGAGACAGAGGATTATGTCTCAAATGAAAGGAACAGGAAAAAATCACAGCAAAGGAGCTAAACAAAATGAAGATAAGTAACATTCTCTGATAGAGAATACAAATAATAGTCATAAGGATACACACAGTCTTGAAAAAAGAGTGGTGTCAGTGAGATCTTCAACCAAAAGATAAAAAATATAAAATAGAATCCAAGATTAAGAACTCTAACCAGGGGGAATCAATAGTAGATTAAAGGAAGGAGAAAGTCATATTAGTGTTTGGAAGACAGAGTAATGAAAAGCAACCAAGCTGAACAGCAAAAAGAAAAAAGAATAATAAAAAATGAGAATAAGTTGAGGGAATTCAGTGACATCATCAAGTGGAATAACATTCACATTATAGGGATCCTAGAAGAAGAGAGAGAA
Source organism: Lynx rufus (assembly GCF_022079265.1). Classification (NCBI taxonomy): domain Eukaryota; kingdom Metazoa; phylum Chordata; class Mammalia; order Carnivora; family Felidae; genus Lynx; species Lynx rufus. The sequence continues at coordinate 121,956,172 of NW_025814823.1, read as the reverse complement.
AAGGGGGCACAAAAATGATTTGAAGAAATAATAGCTGAAAATGTCCCTAATCTGGAGAAGGAAACAGACATCCAGATCAAGGAGTCACAGAGAGCCCCCCAAAAAATCAACCCAAGGAGGACCACATGAAGACACGTAATAACTAAAATGGCAAGAAGTTGTAAAAAAGAGGGAATTTTTAAAGCAGCAAGAGAAAGAATAGTTAAATACAAGAGAACTCCTATAAGGCTACCTGCTAGTTTTCAACAGAAACTTTGCAGGCCAGAAGGAAGCGTCATGATATATTCAAAGTGTCAAAACGAAAAAAACCTGCAATCAAAAATACTCTAGTCAGCAAGGCAATCATTCAGAATAGAAGGAGAGATAGAGTTCCTCAAATAGGAGCTGAAGGAGTTCATTACCACCAAATCATCCTTACATGAAACATTAAAGGGAATTCTTTGAGTAGGGAAAAAAAAAAACAGAATTAGGAATAAGAAAATAAGGAAAGGGAAAATTTCACAGGTAAATACTAATATAATAAAAGTAGTAGATTAACCACTTATAAAACCAGTACAGAGATTAAAGGACAAAAGGCATAAAATCAATTATGCCTACAAAAATCAGTCAAAGAATTCACAAAATGAAAGGATGTAAAGTATGGGGTGCCTGGCTGGCTCACTCACTAGAGCATGCAACTCTTGATCTCAGGATCCTGACTTTAGGGCCCACGTTGGGTATAGAGCTTACTTTAAAAAAAAAGAAAGGAAAACAAAAGATGCAAAGTATGACATCATGTACATAAAACCTGGGGTTGGGGGAGGGAGTGAAAATTTAATGCTTTTACAATGGGTTCAAACTTGAGCAATCATCAACTTAATATAGACGGCTATATGCAAAGGATGTTATATATAAACTTAATGGTAACCACAAATCAAAAATCTGTAACATACATGGGAAAAAATAAAGAAAAAAAGCCTATCACTAAAGAAAGCCATCAAACCACAAGGCAAGAGAGCAAGAGAAAAAAATAACAGAACTACAAAAGCAACTATAAAATAAGTAACAAAATGGCATTAAGTACATAACTATCAATAATTACATTAAATGTAACTGAACTAAATGCTCCAATAAAACAACATAGGGTGACTACATAGGTTTAAAAAAAAAAACAGACTCATCCATATGCTGCCTACAAGAGATTCACTTCAGACATAGACAAATGAAGATTGAAATTGAAGGGATGGAAAAACATTTATCATGCAAAGTGAGGCTAAACTAAAGATAGGGTAGCCATACTTATGTAAGACAAAATAGACTTTAAATCAAAGACTGTAACAAACTGAATTCAAGAATACATTTAAAAAAATTACAAACCATGATAAAATGAGGTTTATTCCAAGGATGCAAGAATGATACAAAATTCACAAATCAGGGTCATCTGACTTGGTCAGTCGGTAGAGCGTCGTGAGTTCAAGCCCCACCCACATTGGATGCAGAGATTACTTAAAAAAAATAAATTAAACAAATTAATTTAAAAAAACCCTCATAAATCAATGTGATACATGACATTAACAAAACCAAGGATAAAAACATGAGGACCTCATTAGATGCAGAAAATGCATTTGACAAAGTACAACATCCATTCAGATTAAAAAAAAAAAACCCTCAACAAAGTAGGTTTAGAGGGAACATATCTAAACACAATAAAAGCCATATAGGAAAACCCACAACTATCATCATATTGAAAGGTGAAACACTGAGAGCTTATCCCCTAAGATCAGGAACAAGACAAGGATATCCTCTTGCACCACTTTTATTTAGCCTAGTACTAGAAGTCCTAGCCACAGCAATCAGACAAGAAATAAAAATCATCCAAATTGGTAAGGAAAAAGGAAAACTTTTCCTATTTGCAGATGACATAACACTATATTTAAAAACCCTAAATACTCTATCGAAAACTACTAGAACTGATAAATGAATTTAGAAAAGTCACAGGATACAAAATCAATGTACAGAAATTCATTCCATTTCTATTCACTAATAATGAAGCAGCAGAAAGAGAAATTAAGAAAACAATCCCAATTGTAATCACACCAAAAATAATAAAATACCTAGGGATAAACTTAACCAAGGTGGTAAAAGACCAGTACTCAAAAAACTATGCAACACTGATGAAGGAAATTGAAGATGACACAAACAAATGGAAAGAAATTCCATGGTCATGAATTACGGGAAAAAATATCGTTAAACTCCCCAAAGCAATCTATAGATTCAATACAATGTCTGTTAAAATGCCATAAGCATTTTTCATAGAACAAGAGCAAATAATCTTAAAATTTGTGTGGAACCACAAAAGACCCTGACAGCCAAAGCAATCTTGAGAAAGAACAACAAAGCTGGAGTTATCACAATCTCAGATTTCAAGATATACTACAAAGCCATAGTAATCAAAACAGTATGTACTGGCAGAAAAATAGACACAGAGGTAAAGAGAACAGAATATAGAGTCCAAAAATACACCAATACACCCACAATTATATGGTCAATTAACCTCAACAAAAGAGGCAAGAATATGCAGTGGGAGAAAGTTTCTTCAACAAATGGTGCCAGGAAAACTGGACAGGTACATGACAAAGAAGGAAACTGGACCACTTTATTACACCATACACAAAAATAAACTCAAAATAGATTAAAGTCCTAAATGTGAGACCCAAAACCATCAAATTCCTAGAAGAAAACAAAGACAGAAATTTCTTTGACATCAACTGTAGAAATGTTTTTTGGATATGTTTCCTCTGGCAAGAGAAATAAAAGCAAAATCAAACTATTGTGGCTGTACTAAAATAAAAAGCTTTTGCATAAGAAACCAGCTGTAACAAACCATCAAAAAATGAAAAGGCAACGTAGTGAGTGAGAGAAAATATGTGCAGATGATAGACCTGATTAGGGGTTAATACCCAAAATATATAAAGTCTTCATACACCTCAACACAAAAATAATCCTATTAAAAAACAGGCAGAGGACATGAATAGTTATTTCTCCAAAGAAGATATACAGATGGCCAACAGACACATGAAAAGATGCTCAACATCACTCGTTATCAGGGAAATGCAAATCAAAATACAGTGAGTTATCACCTCACACCTATCACAATGGCTAAAATCAAAAACACAAGAAATAACAAGTGTTGGCAAGGATGTGGAGAAAAAGGAGCCCTTATGGACTGTTGGTGGGAATGTAAACTGATGCAGCCCCTGTGGAAAACAGTTTCCTCAAAAAATTAAAAATTTAATTCCCTGCAATCCCTATCAAAATACCAACAGCATTTTTCACAGAGCTAGAGCAAACAATCCCAAAATTTGTATGGAACCACAAAAGATCCCAAAAAACCAAGGTAACCTTGAGGGAAAAAAAAGGCAGGAGACATCATAATTCTGGACTTCAAGTTACATTACAAAGCTGTAGTTAACATAACAGTATGGTACTGGCACAAAAATAGACACATAGATCAACAGAACAGAATAGAAAACCCAGAAGTGAACCCACAACTATATGGTCAATTAATCTTCAGCAAAACAGGAAATAATATCCAGTAGAAAAAAGACAGTCTCTTCCACAAATGGTGTTGGGAAAACTGGACAGCAACATGCAGAAGATTTAAACTGAACCACTTTCTCACACGATACACAAAAATAAATTCAAAATGGATGAAAGACCGAAATGTGAAACCTGAAAGATAAAAATCCTAGAGAACACAGGCAGTAACTTCTTTGACAATGGCCAAAGCAGCTTCTGTCTAGATAGGTCTCCTAAAGTAAGAGAAATAAAAGCAAAAAAAAAAAAATCCATTGAGACTACATCAGAATAAAAAGCTTCTGCAGAGTGAAGGAAACAGTCAACAAACCCAAAAGGAAACCTAAGGAAGAGGACAAGATATTTGCAAATAACATATCCAATAAAGGCTTAGTACCCAAAATATATAAAGAACTTATAAATCTCAACACCTCACAAAATGGATAATCCAACTTAAAAAAGGGCAGAAGACATGAACAGACATTGTTCCAAAGAAGACATCCAGATGGCAAACAGACACATGAAAAGTCACTCAACACCACTCATCATCAGGGAAATGCAAATCAAAACCACAATGAGATATCACCTAACACCTGTCAGAATGGCTAAAATCAACATCTCAAGAAACAAAAGGTGTTGGCAAGGATGTGGAGAAAGGGGGATCCTCTTGCACTGTTGGTCGGAATGCAAACTGGGGCAGCCACTGCGGAAAACAGTATGGAAATTCCTCAAAAAGTTACAAGTAGAACTACTCTATTATCCAGCAATTGCACTTCTGGATATTTACCCAAAGAATACAAAAACACAAATTCAAAGGGATACACATACCCTGATGTTTATAGTAGCACAATACCCTCTACAATAGCCAAATTAAGGAAACAGCCCAAGTGTCCACTGATTGATGACTGGATAAAGAAGATATGGTTACACACACACAGACACACACACACACATATACTGACACTAGAATATTATTCAGCCATAAAAAAGAATGAAATCTTGCCATTTTCAATGACATGGATGGAGCTGGAGAGTATTATGCTAAGTGAAATAAGTCAGTAAGAAAAAGACAAATACCATACGATTTCACTCATGTGTAGAACTTAAGAAACAAAACAAACAAACAAAGGGGGAAAAAAGGAACAAACCAAAAAAACAGACTCTTAAGTGTGGAGAACAAACAGATGGTCACCAGAGGGGAAGTGGGTGGGGGGATGGGTGATATATGTGAAGGAGATTAAGAGCACACTTACCTTGATGAGCACTGAGAAATGCATAGAATTGTTGAATCACTATATTGTACACCTGAAACACTATTATACTATACATTAACTATACTTGAATTTTTTTACAAAGGTATTTTCAAGGTTCTTCTCCGGACTTGACTAGAGAAAGAAAAACATTGCAAAGCAGCTCTAGTGCATAGTCTTAAGTGTTGATCTTCGGGAAATCTCAGCACTTTTCATTTGCCTGCAACAATCTCACACACGTGGAAGAGAAAGAGCTCAAAGTTGTCAATGTAAAATATTAATTTTTTTTCTTGCAGAGTACCAAGAACTTTACTTTGACTATAGTTAAGAGTTGGAGAAGGAGTAGATCAAAGCATTCTTGCCTTCTTTCTGACTCCTGTGGTGATTTAGAAGACTGATCTGAAAGCAAGAAAATACTTGGTGATTAACTAAAGAGCCCTCCAGGACTTACACAGCAGAGAAAATTAATAAGTGTGTCCAAAATAATATTCTGGACTGGCCACAAAAGCCCATTAAATACAAAACTGCTCACTGATACTTGGAAGTGAGTACCGCCACCCACTATTGGAGCAAATGCTCCTCACCTGGACTGCCCTACTTCTCCCTGCTACAGGTGATACAAGAGATAAATAAATCTGGCAATGGGGGGAAATGGGAGGACCTGGAAAATTTTTGTTTTTAACCTGTAGATCAGAGGTTAACCAAATGTAGCCTGCTGCCTGTTCTTATATGATCCGTGAGCTAGGAAATGGTTTTTACATTTTTCATCAGTTCAAGAAAAGCAAAAGAATATTCCATGACACATGAAAAATATACAATTCAAATCCATGTCCGCAAATAAAGTTTTATTGGAAAGCAGCCATGCTCATTCATTTACCAATTGCCTAGGACTGTTTTATGCTCTAACAGCAGAGTGGAGTAGTGACCACATGGCCTAAAAAACATTTACTACCTGGACCTTTCCAGAGTATGCTGATCCCTAAAACAGACTCTTAAGTATCAGAAGGACAGAGACTACGTACTTGTTATCAACATTTGTTATTTGGCTGCTTGGCCTCCATCTACTTCCTTTGGAAGGCCCAGTCTGGTTCCTTTCAGAGTCAGGGGGCGGGGAGCCTTTCCTCACTCCCAGCACAGTCCTTTGGGTGGGGCTCACCTCTGTGAGACCAATCAGTAATGCCAGTCCCCTCAGGCTCAACTGTAGGGTTGGAGGCACTTGACTCAGATGGTCCAGAGTGAATCCTAGGACTTTAAAGAGTTCCCTCCCTTTTCCCAAGGACATCAACCTGAGAGGTAGAATCGGCATCACTGCTTTCATGTACAAATTGAGTTAACACAGAGTGAAAGAAACAACAGGCATAGAAACAGATAGACATGCCAGTTGCCTGCAGTATGATCTGAACCTGGATCGTGCAAAGTCTGAAGCCAAATCCACTCTTCAGTTCCAAGACAGTTTTGTTCATGTTTGTTTGAACTTGATTTCCTGTCACATGCAATAAGAAAAAAAAAAAAAAGAAGTAGTAGTCTTAGCCAATAATTCCATTTCCATTTGATTCCTGACAGCATCGAGGTCCACAACATTAATACCGGAAGGCTCTGTAAATGCCCATGAGTTGGAATGACAGTTTGAACAATTTAGAGCTAAGAAAAGGAATCCCTGCAGTTCTTTAGATATACAGAGGTAAATAAACACAAAGAATATAGAACCCTCAAAGGCAAGATAAGTTAAAAATAACAGCAGCAATATCAATGCCCACTGATTGTCAACACGTGCCCCACATTGGTTCAATCTTAACATGTCTTAAGACAATGTATTAAAACCCCATGTAACAGAGACACAGACGCTGGGAAGTCTTTATCAGATGTTACACAGTTAGTTAGAGGAGACTGCAACCAGGTCTGCCTGATTTGAAAGCCCACACTCACAAATCCTTTGTCAATTAGAGCTCTTCTTCCTCAGACACAGGTCCTGTGAGGTAAGGCGGCCTGCCAAGGTCAACTTAAAAATCGGGTTCAAGTTGTACTGATCCCTTCCTATGTGACCTCCTGCAAGTGACCTTTCTGAATCCCCATTTCCTCACTTATAAAATGGGGTTATTGGGGCACCTGGATGACTCAGTTGGTTAAGTGTCTGACTTCAACTCAGGTCATGATCTCAACGATTCAAGAGTGTAAGCCCTACATCGGGCTCTCTGATGTCAGCACAGAGCTGATTTAGGATCTTCTGTCTCCCTGTGTCTCTGCCCCCATGTGCTTTCTCTCTCTCTCTCTCTCTGTCTCTCAAAAATAAAATAAAATAGAAACAAAAATTAAAAAAATAATAAAATGGTGTTATTATCTGCCTGTATCTGCCTTGGGGCACTTGGGTGACTCAGTCAGTTAAGTGTCCTACTTTGACTCAGGTCATGATCTCACTTTCTGTGCTTCAAGCCCCACACTGGGCTCTGTGCTGACAGCTGGAGCCTGCTTCGAATTCTGTTGTCTCCCTCTCTCTCTGCCCCTCCCCTGCTTGTGCTCTCTCTCTCTCTCCTTCTCTCAAAAATAAATGAAGTATTAAAACAAAACTTAAAAGAAAAAGTTGCCTTGAGGATTCGTTGACCAAAACAAACCATAAAGCTCCTGGCACGTCAATTGACACATACTAGGAGCCTCAAAAGAGCTCATCTTCAGTTTCCATGCCTGGGCTAGGTCAGGGTGGCCCTGTAGAGCAGAAGTCTCTTCACAACCACAGTCCAGGAGAATTCATTCCAAAGGAACATGCACATGCTCAGCTGCTCTTGTGGGACCCAGAAGCAGGCACTAAACGCTGTGAGTGTACCCTTCACGGGCTCCTGGTAATGAACTGTGCTTTTAACCAGCCGGATGCAGCCAGACCTCACGTTCCCAAGCTGAAGCCCATTAGCATACACAGCCCCATTTACTGATAAATGCAAGTAATTTGTTTCTAGCGTGTCACTGTTTTGTGGCTCCTTCCTGTCTTGGGGCTCAAGTGATGAAGTTTTATGCAGTTGTAGCTTTTTTTCCTTTTAATTGGAACTTTAGATTTCAAGAAACAAAAAATTCGTGTTTGATCTGAAATGTCTCACGGGTTTACAATCCTTTGGAGCATTTAAAGGGAAAAATGAAGGGGGAAAGAATGAGGGGGACGTCTAATTGATCAACCCAAGTAAAGAAAATCAAGGCAGCTTATCTTGTTAAATGAAGGAAACACCTAGTCACATGTCTTTTGTGAAAACTAGGCCATTCTGTTGTCTCTCCCAGCTGCTGTGACCATCTCTAGTGGACCAGGCAAGCAGAGGTACGAGTCCCTTTAACCTACACAATGGGTGTCAATGGAAGCAGCTACTCTGACACCCAGCCCTTCACCATACTTGTTTGTACAGGACCTTGGTTAATGACTTGTGTAAGTTTCAGCTTCCTGTTCTATAAAGCAAGCATAAAAGTTCTCAATTCACAGATATGACCAGAAATGTGGTTGCAGTCAAGGAGACTGCATGAGAATCTACACAAGTACAGATGGGCACACATGGAAGATCAGCAGGAGCCCCCAGTGCTCCACATACAGGGCAGGAAGTCTGTCCAAAATGCTACTGCCAGCAGCTCAAACAGATTTCATCAGCCCCATCGCTGCCCTCTTGTCTCTTAGCTCATGCTAACATCCAGATAATCCAGCCTGAGGGTCTGCTTACCTAACTTGCTTGCTGGAGGCAGAGAGATTGAAAGTGTGGCAACCCTGGAGGGAGGCACTGCCCCACACCAGGGAGAGTCCCGTGAAGATACCCACCAAGGTAGCTCTCCCCCAGATGAGACATGTCTATGACAATAGGATGGTTTAAGAATAAACAACCTAACACACAGAAAGCTCTTAGCAATCTCCTAGAATATAACAGATGGCCAATAAATGGCAGCTATTATTATTGCTGTAATTAGCATTATTTTTAGCTACTACCACTCTGGCCACCAGGGGTGATACAGGCAGGTGATAAAAATAGACTCATTTTTGATGAATTCATGATGAGGGATCATGGGGAGAAGGCAGAACTATAGACATAAAACATACAGGCCAATGCTTCTGAGAAATAATACCTAAGAATATCAAGGCCACTCAAGAACTATTCTTTTTTTTTTTAAGTTTATTTATTTATTTTGAGAAAGAGAGAGAGAATGTGCACACAAGCACAAGCAGGGGAGGCAGAGAGAGAGAGCGAGAGAGAATCCCAGCAGGCTCTGCACTGTCAGCACAGAGCCCAACGTCGGGCTTGATATCATGAACTGTGAGATCATGACCTGAGCCGAGATCAGGAGTTGAACACTTAACTAAAGGAGCCACGCAGGAGTCCAAATGATCCTTGTTGGCATCACCATCCACCTGGACACTGGGTTATCATCTCCACCTCCACAGGAAAACTGGTGTTGTTATGCCAGGGCCCCCCTTCCATTTTGCAGATTCCAGCACACCATGGGCAGGGTCCTCAGCTCTGCTCGTCAAGTTTCTTCCATTTTAATGACCTGCCTCACGTCCCACATGTAGGCAAGATAAACCTGAGGTCCTCCTAAGGTTAACATGTGGGCTCAAATTTTGTAATTTAAAAAGAACATGGGTATGCTTGCACATTGTTTGCATCCAAAATACAGTTGAAGTCTAATTATGAGCCCTGTGGAACTAGGAAGAAAATGCAAGGTTGACATGGCAATTAATTCTTTGCATCTCTCTGCAGTGTACAATGGGGATTTTTGTTTTTTAAGGGGAGAATTCTCACCAGGGGCTCAAGTCCTATTTGTCAGTGGCTTTGAACTAAAACCACAACTGAAGTAATACCTTGCAAATGGTCTATAAGTCATTCTGTTATTACAAGAAAGGGAATTATTTTCTGAAATGTATGATTTGAGTTGCTTCTGGGAATGCTAAGGAAACTTCACACTGCTTGGTTCTTCTACATAGACAGGGTACATGATGGTGTATTAAAGATGTACCTGAGGACTTAGAGGGCTCAGAAGGGACACGGCAGTTGAAAAAAAAAAACAACACAGCAGTGCTTGTCTGGCTCAGTCAGTGGAGTGGCATTGTGAGTTCAAGCCTCACAGTGAGTATGGAGATTACTTTAATAAAATAAAATCTTAAAAAAAAAATCCCACATACTCAGTGTTGGGTAAGATTTAGTGAAACTAGTGGAAAATTAGTATTGGGTTTAAGGTCACTATCATCTAAAATATGTAATTATTACTCCATTTCCCACCATGCCAGATCTTTCACCCATCCCAATATGTTTAAAATATAATTCAAGTTAGGATAGTGATAATGCTAATAATTTAGCATTATCATTAATCAAATTTTATTTTATTTTTTTTTAATATATGAAATTTATTGTCAAATTGGTTTCCATACAACACCCAGTGCTCATCCCAAAAGGTGCCCTCCTCAATACTCATCACCCACCCTCCCCTCCCTCCCACCCCCCATTGTTTATAGCAGCACTCTCAACAATGGCCAAATTATGGAAAGATCCATCAACTGATGAATGGATAAATGTCCATCAACTGATGAATGGATAAAGAAATTGTGGTTTATATACACAATGGAATACTACGTGGCAATGAGAAAAAATCAAATTTTAGTTAAAAGTTAATGTACTGGGTAGTCATTCCTTCATCTGAACAGTAGCTATTCAATGCCTCCCATTTGGTGAAAGCAGTTCTGAGTTCCAGGGATGCATTGAAGAGCAAAGGCAGTCAGGGAGTGCTGGAAGTTTCCTGACTTTTGTAAGAAAAAGACAGTGATTATAGAAAAATGCCAAGTGGTAAAAGCTATTAGTTCTAACAGAAGGGTAAGACAAATAAGACTTCTCTAACCAAGTGCAGCAAACAAGCTGAGAAGTAAAGATTATGAGTTGGTACCCAGGTCAAGAGTGGATGGGGCAGGTAGAGAGGAAAATGTTTTGTCATACAATCATCCAACTTGCCTCATCATTCCTTCCAAGGAATTTCAAAGGTCTCTGAACATCCTTGTTACCTGAAAAGTATATACGTCCCTAGACCCATCCTTAGCGTGCCAACCAAATGAAAGACAAAAATTCTCAAATCCAGTGCTATTGTTTAAGCCACTATGAGTAAGACAATGAAGATTATACATACAACAATAAGGTGTGGCTCAGCCTTGCCCTCCATAATACCCAATCTCATTTTGAAGACAAATCTATAAATAAAAATTAACTATGTTAAAAACCTAGTCATTAAAAATCTAACTCTCATGCATTGCTGGAGAGAATGCAAAAAGGTACAAGTTACTTTGGAAGATAGTTCCCAAAGTTGCAAAACAGGCAGTTTCTTTAAAAACTAAAATTATTCTTATCATATGATCCAGCAATCACATACCTTGGTATTTACCCAAAGGTATTGCAAACTTAAATACACACAAAATCTGCACCCAGATATTTATAGCAGTTTTATTCATAATTGCAAACACTTGGAAACAAGCAAGGTATCCTTGTAGATGAGTGGAAAAATGCACTGATATATCAAGACAATGAAATATTATTTAGCGCTAAAAAGAAATGAGCTATCAAGCCGTGAAAAGACATGGAAAAACCTGAAAAGCATGTTACTAAGTGAAAGAAGCCAAGTTCAAAAGGCTACTTAAAAAAAATCTTACTATAGATAATTCCAACTATCTAACATTCTGGGGGAAAAGACAAAACTATGGAAACAATAAAAAGCTCACTGGTTGGGGGAAAGGCAGGGCAGGTGAACAAGTAGAATACAAAGGCATTTTTAGGGCCCTGAAAATGTTCTGAGTAATATAATGATGAGTACATGGCATTACACATTTATCCAAACCCATAAAATGTTCAACACCAAGAATAACCTCTAAGGTAAACTATGCACTTCAAGTGATTATAATTAACAGAGGTTCATCTGTGGTGAAACAATGCACATTCTGGTGGGGGTTGTTAATGCAGGAAGCTATACAAGCATGGGTGCAGTGTGTACTTAGCAAATATCTGTACCTTCCTCTCAATTTTGTTGTAAACCTAAAACTGGTCTAAAAAAAAAAAGAAGTCTTTTTAAAAAGAAGAAACATAAGGTTTTCATCGGGTCTTTACGGGGAGTAGAAATTGATTGGTGAGAAAGTGAAGAAATACAGCCCAGGAAGATTTAATGGAGGAAATAAACTCATAGATAAGAGATTGAATGTCCAGTTCGGTTCTGGCTGAAAAATTGATCAAGTTGGCCAACTTCTGCCTAATCTGTACCCAAGGAAGACAATTATGACTGATTGATCCCCATTCTATTCCTATTCCTAAAAATTTTTCTTTCCAGGCAACCAATCCTGAGAAGTTGAAATATAAAACTTACCCAGAAAAATGGTGGCATGACTAACAGAAGCAAGGGAGAGAGGAAAGAGAGCTGAGATTTGAGGGAAACAGTAAAGATCAACTTAATTTGTCAGTAAGGGTGTGTCTAGGAGAAAACTAGTGAAATTCAGCAAGACATATTCATCTGGGAATCAGCCTCAGAAAGGTGCTTCCAGATTAACATTCACTCTCTTGAGGTCTCTTTGCTGTAGAAAAAACACAAACCCAGGCTACTTTGGATGGGGATGAATAAGCTCTCCACTGCAGAGGCACCAGAGTTGTGGAGACAAGGTTGCAAACTGAGTGACTGTAGAAATATGCTAGTGGACCGGATCAGGGTTTTTCAAACTTCCTTCATTCATGTAACTGTTAGTGTGAAAAAGGTAGTGATAGATATACTAGCAACTAACCAAGATTTTGTCCTTGAAACGCAAAGATAACTGCAAGAATATACCTATGTAAGTTAAAGGCTATCCATCGGATCATTTATGTCTCACATTGTCTAAACATTGGACAACATGTACTTGAGTAAAATTTACTGATCATGTATCAGCCACCATTCTAAAAGATTTATGCTCAGAATGACTCTCTTATACAAAAAATATCTCCATGGCACAAGAACAGACACTCAGATCAATGGAACAGAATAGAGAACCCAGAAATGGACCCACAAACATATGGCCAACTAATCTTTGACAAAGCAGGAAAGAATATCCAATGGAATAAAGACAGTCTCTTCAGCAAGTGGTGCTGGGAAAACTGGACAGCGACATGCAGAAGAATGAACCTGGACCACCTTCTTACACCATACACAAAAATGAACTCAAAATGGATGAAAGACCTCAATGTAGGACAGGAAGCCATCAAAATCCTGAAGGAGAAAGCAGGCAAAAACCTCTTTGATGTTGCCCGCAGCAACTTCTTACTCAACACGTCTCCAGTAGCAAGGGGAAAAAAGGAAAAATGAACTACTGGGACCTCATCAAAATAAAAAGCTTCTGCACAGCAAAGGAAACAATCAGGAAAACTAAAAGGCAACCGACATAATGGGAGAAGATATTTGCAAATGACATATCAGATAAAGGGTTAGTATCCAAAATCTATAAAGAACTTATCAAACTCAATACCCAAAAAACAAATAATCCAGTGAAGAAATGGGCAAAAGACATGAATAGACACTTCTCCAAAGAAGACATCCAGATGGCCAACCGACACATGAAAAAATGCTCCACATCACTCATCGTCAGGGAAATACAAATCAAAACCACAATGAGATACCACCTCACACCTGTCAGAATGGCTAACATTAACAACAACTCAGGCAACAACAGATGTTGGCGAGGATGCAGAGAAAGAGGATCTCTTTTGCATTGTTGGTGGGAATGCAAGCTAGTGCAGCCACTCTGGAAAACAGTGTGGAGGTTCCTCAAAAAACTAAAAATAGAACTACCCTACGACCCAGCAATTACACTACTAGGCATTTATCCACGGGATACAGATGTGCTGTTTCGAAGGGACACATGCACCCCCATGTTTATAGCAGCACTATCAACAATAGCCAAAGTATGGAAAGAGCCCAAATGTCCATAGATGGATGAATGGGTAAAGAAGATGTGGTATATATATATACAATGGAGTATTACTCGGCAATCAAAAAGAATGAAATCTTGCCATTTGCAACTATGCGGATGGAACTGGAGGGTATTATGCTAAGTGAAATTAGTCAGAGAAAGACAAATATCGTATGACTTCACTCAAATGAGAACTTTAAGAGACAAAACATGAACATAAGGGAAAGGAAACAAAAATAATATACAAATAGGGAGGGGGACAAAACAGAAGAGACTCATAAATATGGAGAACAAACTGAGGGTTACTGGAGGGGTTGTGGGAGGGGGGATGGGATAAATGGGTAAAGGGCACTAAGGAATCTATTCCTGAAATCACTGTTGCACTATATGGTAACTAATTTGGATGTAAATTTTTAAAAGTTAAAAATAAGATTAAAAAATATATCTCCAATTTATATACGAGAAAAAAAAGACACATGGACAGATTAAGAAATTTCCATGGGTCACACTACTGGAAATGGTAGAACTGGGATTGAAACCCCACCAGCCTCACTCCAGGCGCCACCCTCACTATCCGACTGTGCTGGCTGGCCAGCCAGTGGAGCACTCTTCTGTAGAGTGAGGTCATGGGAGCTTGAGTTGAGAGGTTGCTAAAGGTTCATGGACAGAGGGAAGGGTCTCTGGAAATCCAGAGTTTTGATGGATGGTATGTACCCCATAGTTACACGAATATAAGGAATAGCATTTAACTAATAAGACCATTAAGATGAGACCTCCACAGGTGAGAACATCACAGGATTAAGTATTTTCAAAGAAGATAATTTAATATAGTCTATAAACTAATACAAATTCAAGATAGTATATGTGTGTACATGAGTATATGGAAGAGAGAGGAAATAAGTGTAAGATGGTATTTATTTACTGGTCAGAGTTTAGTGCAGAAAACAAAAACTACTCTAGGTATCTTGGGAAGATTGGGATTTAATTCAGGGATTAGATGCTTGCAAAAATCACTCCAAGAGTTAGCTGAATGTAATTTAAAAGGCTGCCTCTAGGCTTCTGTGGGAGTCTTAAGTCCTGCTCATCAGGGAGTTCAGCTCTCCACTTCTGGGACCACTTCCCAACCCCTTGGTGAGTAGGTGAAACTTATGACTAGTTCTGATCACTGATTTCTGAGAGCAAGGGGCATGCATTGTTTCCAGGTCAGAGCATTTGACTCTCAGGACAATGTGCCTCCAGTTCTCCATCCCTCTTCCATGGTATCCAGCAAAGACTGAGTGGATGGCTACTTCATGTGTCTCAAGCTTAGAGTGAGGAGACGCAAAGCACAGCTCCTTGCCCATCCATAGGGGGCATGTAGCATAAACAAGAAACAAACTTTTGTTGTGATAAATCACTTAAGATTTTGAGATTGTTTGTTACCCAGCGGAACCTCACCTACACTGACTCAAACAGGTTCCGACTTAAAGATTATCAACTATCACAGCCACGATCTGGAGAGCAAGAACAATGATTGTCAGTGAGCTATCAAGCTCTAGCTGTTTCCATGGCTACCACCACTGTTGAAGCCAGAGCTTCCCCAGACTACAAAAGTAAAGAACAAATAGTAAACATGGAGTCTGGCTTCTACCAATATTCACATATATTGGCAGCACAAAATCTCAGAGCAAACAAAAAGAATGGTTTTTACCTCCCTACTACCTTCAAAATCTCAAGGTCACCTCCATGCCAGTACCTAGATTGTACCAAGAATCCTAAAAGCCAAAGAGTCAGGAGTATGTGATTTTTAGTCTTCTTATCCGCGTGGTGGAGTACAGGGACACAGAAGGTGATAGACACTAAGTGCCAAAGCACAGGATCCAGCACAAATTCTGGAAGCTTGCTCCAGGGACCCTCTGCATCAGAACCACTGGGGGTGCCTACAACCAGGTGCTAAAAATACATGGGCAGAATCCCAGGGAGCTAGGCATCTGTATTTTTTTTAAGTTTATTTATTTATTTTGAGAGAGAGAGAGCACATGTGAGTGGGGGAGGGGCGGGGGGGGGGAGAGAATCCCAAGCAGTCTCTGCACTGTCAGCGGAACCCAGTCTCACACACCGTGAGATCATGACGTGAGCCGAAATCAAAAGCCACACATTTAACCAACTGAGCCACCCAGGCACCCCTGGGCATCTGCATTTTTACAAGAACCTCGAATAATCCTCATACACACTGAAGCTCAGGTCCTCTCAATTACGGCAAAAAAGAATTGCCTATAAAAGAGGCCAAAAAAAACAAAAACAAAAAAAAACCCAAAGCAAAATGGCTCCTACATGAAAATTATTTTTCTATTTTAGTGACTCCTATAAGTTGCATATTTCCTACATCGTTTTAAGTCATCTTAAAATTGCAGATTTTGTAAGTTCGATTTAGTCCTCAAAAAAATAAATAAAACCCAACTCTTTTGTCTCACAAACGAGGATAAGAAAGCACAGACAGGTTGACTATGTTCCTTACGACAAAATATTTTTAGTGAGAAAATTTTGTGGATCCAAGAAGTGATTGACAACCAAATAAATTAGATTTCATCTCAGAAGACAAGTTACCAGCCACCTGAGTATTACCTGCAGAGAAAACAGATCTTGGGAAACCCTTTATCCAGAAGCTACAAATGGATAGCTCAAGCCACAGAGATAATCTTTTGTTATATACTAGGTATCTCTTTAACATTTGAGCTAACATCTAAAATTTGGGAGATTTCACATAAAAATGCATATATTCAATTGCTTTTGAAAAATTAAAAGAGCTGACCATTTGGGGCCCACATTCCCAACTGGCTCTTCTGTGAAGCAGCTGCCAAATGGCCATCCAACCTCCTGTGGTACACTCTCCAGTTTACTATAATCCCCACCAGTCCTTACTCTCTCCTGGAATTTCAGACTGAGGGTCAATGTCCATTTATCACCAGGCTTGCCGTTTTCGCTGTTCAGAAAGATTTCTTGTAACTCTCTGTGAACCAAAAGTACAGTAACAAATATAGACAGTGAGGCTGCATGAGTTCTCGGATCTTCCCATTTCATCAATTTTTATTGCCTGCCTGGCCATTGGGGACAATCTGCCACTGTGGCCTTAGTATCCGGTAGCATTTCCGTCCTGAGGACAAGTAAGCATGTGGCATACGGTCTGAACTCCAACTGAGGAGAGCCCCCGCCTGGTCACCTGCAGAACAGCACCCTGGAGAGCTCACTATTTTTCTATTCTGGCACGCAGAGCGGTTAGGCGTGCTTCTCCGTACAGAACACCACAGCGCTGTGTTTGAGGTAATTAGTTTGGCTCTAAAATTAGCAGTTAAATAAATGTTAATGAACAGCTGTTCCCAATAAACAGGATAAATTGAAATTAATAATTGCCGTATTCATTTAACTAATGAATTACCCACTTTTTAAACACACCGACATAACGTGTAATCTCCTGCCAAGCCAGGCCAGTCTAACGAAATGTATTTAGTGGCAAAATAGGGCAAACTGGGAACTGAGCAGGGCAGATACTGTGCCACCCGCTCTAAAGGTACCAAGAAAACAGAAGACCGCTTTGCTTCCATCGACTTTAAAAGGTAAAAATAGCTGATTGACTGTGATCCAAACACCAGGGAGAAGGGAGTAATTGCTTTTTGCTAAAAGTAGGATAAAGTTGTGCCACGTGTTTCCCAAAGGGCTTTGGTCCTGACACCCTCACCCTATCCCATCCCTTATTTTTTATTGAAGCTACTACTTGCCCATGACTCGTTAAGGAACCCAACCGGGTATTGCCAAAGAAGTAGAGAACCACTAGAAATCTTTAGTTCTCAAGCAGTGAGAAATCATGAGCTCGGGAAGGACGTGGGTAGTCCTGACGATGCCAATTACCTCAGTTTCCCCATATGCGCAATGCAAACATCAGTATCCTCACGGGACTGTGGTGAGCTTCGCCTGAGGTCATACAGGTCAAACAGCATATTTATTTGCCACATAAACTGCTTATTACGGAGTCATTTCCCTCTACACCCCAAAGGAAAAAGCAGATTCCAAGAGGCCAATGTGCCAGTCAGGTAAACCTTGATTTGCCAGAGCCTCTGCATTCATCATTCACACAACCCTCATTTAGTGTGTCAGACTCTGTTGCAGGCAGAGATGCCAACGTGAACAAGGGCTCTGCTGGGTGGGGTTCACACACAATTGTCCTCAAAAGGGCAGACACACTGGTGATGCGCAAGGATTTCCAGGTGAGTAACCTCAGGGGACTTGAGAAGTGGCTACAAGGCTATAACTAGAATAACAGATGTGAGGAGAGACCTCCCTGAGAGGACCCCGAAGCCAGCCTTGGAAAGACCTCCAGGTAAAGAACAAATGTGAGGATCTTTTTTTTTTTTTTAATTTTTTTTTCAACGTTTATTTATTTTTGGGACAGAGAGAGACAGAGCATGAACGGGGGAGGGGCAGAGAGAGAGGGAGACACAGAATTGGAAGCAGGCTCCAGGCTCTGAGCCATCAGCCCAGAGCCTGACGCGGGGCTCGAACTCAGGGACTGCGAGATCGTGACCTGGCTGAAGTCGGACACTTAACCGACTGCGCCACCCAGGCGCCCCCAAATGTGAGGATCTTAAAATGGGAACATCTGGCATATTCCAGTTAGAAGATCAGTGTATAGTGACACTCTTTGAGTTTCATTTTTAAAAGGCCATTCCAGGTGATGTGAGACAAAGGCAGCAGGAATGAGAGAAGTAGGAGGCTCTTGCACAGTGGCTTCAACTGGAGTTCTCCATATACTGCCATGACCTACCTCCTGGCCCCCTTTTGCAAAAGGATCCTCACTGCCCCAGGAATTCCCCCAGCACACTTTGTTTGTTACACGATATAAGGTCAATATTGAAGGGGCGCCTGGGTGGCTCAGTCAGTTAAGCATCCGACTTCAGCTCAGGTCATGATCTCGTAGTTCAAGGGTTCAAGCCCCGCATCGGACTCTGAGCTGACAGCTCAGAGCCTGGAGCCTGCTTCGTAGATTCTGTCTTCCTCTCTCTCTGCCTCTCCCCGACTCGTACTCTGCCTCTCTCTCTCTCTCTCTCTCTCTCTCTCTCTCTCTCAAATAAATAAAACATTTAAAAATTAAAAAACAAAAACCAAGGTCAATATTGACAGAAGGTGTTATGGTGAGGACTACACTCTCTTCCTCACTAGGAACTGACCTGGAACGGAATGACCGGGCTGTCTGCACAACTCTCAACCACCACCCCTGTTCACTCCTTTGTCCCTCTTCCTACTCACAACATCCACACGCTTGTTATCAGAGTGCTGTGCAGATGGGGAGACTCAAAATGGTTGTGCTTAAAATATTAAATAATCACAGGCATATGCAGTGTTTCAGATTGGCTTAGAAATGCTAGCCAGCTTGGCTTGAATCCCAACACCACAATTTCTACCTGGGAAACCCTGGCCACCTCCTTCTTGTGTTGGTTTCTCCATCTTTGGAAGTGGGGAGGAAGGTCCCTACCCCTGAGAAGGTCAATTGTAACACATGAGAAGGTCAGTTGGACATAAGCATGTCAAGCATATAGAAAATGCTCAGTGTCAGTTGGTACTAACAGGCTTTCAGTACATGGAGTTCTTCCCTGATTAACACAAATTTGTTCCACCAGTGATCCAGGTGTGGCTATGTAAGAGACAGTTGAGGGGTGCCCCGGGTGGTTCAGTCGGTTGAGCATCCTACTCTTGATTTCAGCTCAGGTCATGATCCCAGGGTCATGAGACTGAGCCCTACACCAGGCTCCACACTGAGCATGAAGTCTGCTTAAGATTCTCTCTCTCTCTCTCTCTCTCTCTCTCCCTCTCTCTCTCTCTGGACACCAGGGTGGCTTACTCAGTTGAGTGTCCGACTCTTGATTTTGGCTCAGGTCATGATCTCACGGGTTCATGGAGTCAAGCCCCATGTCAAGCTCTGCACTGGCAGTGTGGAACATGCTTGGGATTCTCTCTCTTCCTCTCTCTCTGCCCCTTCCCCAATTGTGCTCTCCCACCTCTCTCAAAGTAAATAAATAAACTTAAAAATATTTTTAAAAGATTCTCTCCCTCTCCCTCTGCCCCTCTCCCTCACTCTCTAATATTAAAAAAAAAAAGAGAGACAGTGGCCTTCAAAACTAGAAGCAAAGTTAGTGGTAACATTACTTAATCGACAGGAGGTTTGCAGTTTTAGATAACAACTAATTTATAGATCTACTGGAAAACCCTTTAGTCTCAGCAGGCATTTCTTTGAAGCCAGTACAAGGGGCCCAAAACTGTACAGTAATCTAACATCAAGTGCAGGCAAAGTTAGGTGAGCCAGAACCCGCATACACAGATGGGGGAGGTATACAATAGGATCGCCAGCTCAGAGGCAAATTTGGCCTTACCTGATATGCTCTGAATGTGCATAATTTTCAGCTCACCATTTCACTTCCCAATCTCTCTTTTGGAGGATACCTGCTATGGGATGGATGTTTAAGTCCTCCCCAAAGCCACAAGTTGGAATCCTACCACCCAATCTGATGGTGTTAGGTGATGGGGCCTTTGGGAGGTCATCAATGGTTGGGTCATGAAGGTACAACCCTCATGAAGGTGTTTAGTGCTCTGGAAGGTCAGGTGCCAGCATGGTCTGGTTCTGGTGAAGGCTCTCTTCCGGGTAGGCGGAGCTGAGGGGGCTCTGCACAGTACTACCCAACTGTGAAAGTTGACTTATGTATAGTGAAACACTACAATCCCTAAAACATATTGTACTAGAGAAAAACAAGATGAAAAGTTGTATAGGTGGTATAATAAATAAAAATAATGGTTTGTACTTTTATACACACATTTGCATGAAAGAAATTGCCAGTTGCCTTTTCCCCTGTTTTTTCCTAACAGAACCATGATTTTATTTATTGTAGCAATGAACGTGGCTGAAAGACTACAATTCCCAGCATCCCTTGCAATTATACCCTAATGACTCAATTCTGGTCAGTGAGAGACAATCAGAAGTAAGTCCAAGTGAGACCTTCCTACATTCCTTCCACGTCTGGCCCCAGATGTGGACATGATGAATGCTTTTGCCCCAATATTGGACCAGGAGGGGACCCTGAGGATGGAGAAAATGAACCGGGGATGGCAGACTAGTGCCTGGATCCCTGATGACACGATGGCAGCCCCAGACTGCCTGCACCCAGACTTTCCTTCTGTGACAAAGAAACTTCTATCTTACTTAAGCTATTTTTATTTGAGTTTCCCTATCACAGGCAGCCAAATCTAAATCCTAAGCAATACAGAAGCCAAATCCAACAGTCTGCAAAGATACACTCGACTCATTTCAGTTATCATCTGAAAGGAGGGCACGCCTGCAATTCCAGAAAGAAGTCCAAGGAAAATACAGCTCTTTCTCCTATTTCAGTTCTTAGAATCCATTCATGTCTCTGTACATCTAAGAATGGAGGTTAAAATAAAAGGGTACCATGCATGTTAAATGAAAACGAGAGAATGAGGCAGAGTCTGAGGAAGCAGCAGCTGGCAGGGCTCAGGGCCTCAGGTGCTCTGGAGCCGCTTCTCACTGAGTTGCTGTATGGAAGCCACAGAAGGGCCTGGCCATTTCAGCAACCACCTCCCCAGGGGACGCTTACCCACACTGTCAGCTGAGGACCCCCTTCGGACACACTGCACCTGCGGACTGACCGCCAGAAACCACCCAGCAGGCAGCAAGCCTGGTTCCTTCCAGATAAAAATGAATCCCAGCTGAGATATTTGCAGGGCTTTGTAGTCACTGAATCATTAGATCCCAGAAGGTGAGAGTTAGATTCATTTGCTTTCCCTGTCAGAAGGGTTTTGTCTTTCACCACCACTATTTCTAAGTCAGGAGGGAGGCGTATGGATGTAACAAAGATGATGTCATGTCAGACTTCTCCTGTATAGTCAGAGCAATGCCTTCCAATGCCATCCTGAGTCAGCCAAGAGCTGAGGAAGAAAGCTTGACTTACATATTCTGCTGGTCTTATGGTATCTCGCCAACCAACAAAGATAAGAGAAGCTAACGGGTTATGTCACTAAGATTTCACATCCACATTCAACTCACATTCACCAACTTTGGTTTACGTATTAGCAAAATCAGCAAGAAGCCCCAGATGTCTCAACAATGGGGCAGAAATGAAGAGCAGTTTTTCCTGATTTCAACATGTCTGACCTCTTTTGTTCCAGATTTGGCAAAGCCCCAACCCTGAACAGCCCAACCATCAACTCCCTCTATGCACACACCTGTAAAGCCTCGCTTGCACAGACCAGTATCCTAACAAATCAGCACCCCCTATCTCCAACAGGCATTAGACCAGACCCAATTCTGCTGTTCCAGAATGACCACATCTTCACTCGTCCTAATTCTCCCATCTTCCACCTTCGGTCCCCCTGTTGCTTGACAGTCTATATCAGGACAATAGTGCTAGACAGGAACTCCCACACCTGCCACCTCAAATGGAAAACCTCCATGTGTCTGCACCCATCTGTTCCTTCTGTCCTCTTACAAGAGCAGAGGACGGCCCGCCTCCTGTTTGAGGCCAGTCTGCCACACAGGATCTGGATTCCCTACATGCCTCGCTTTGCAAAGTAATTGCTCCGTCTCTGGTGTGATCCATCTTTCCTTGGCTTCTCCCAACCCACGTTTACTCTAGTGAAGTATAAGGTCTGATGTCGTTAATAGGAGATAGGGTCTCCTAAGAAATACCAGGGAAAGCTTCCCAGAAGAAGCAATGCTTGAAAGATCTGAAGGATGAGGAGCAGTTAGCTCGGGGGACAGGGGGGCAAGAATATTCCATGCAGTGGGACCTTGCATGTTCACAGGCCCTATGATAGAATAAAGAGAGCACACGGTGCTTTCAAATTAACCTGTTAGAATCACTCATGTATTTTTACTGGCAAAAATAAATCCTGAAGAAGCAAAGTCTTCCTGACACATTCTTAACAACCAAGTAATCTTCATCTGGGAGCTATTTTAGTCTACTCAGGCTGTTGTAACAAAATGCCACAGACTGGGTGGCTTGTAAACAGAAATTTATTTCTCACAGTTCTGGAGGCTGGTAATCCATTATCAGGGCACCCGCATGGTCAGATGAGGGCGCTCTTCCTGACCATAAACTTCTCATGGCTTCTCATGGTCATGGCGATAATCACATTCAGGAGGGTTTCACTCTCAGGACCCAATCACCTCCCCAAGGCCGTGCCTCCTAATACCCTCACCTTGGGAGTTAGGATTTCACCATGAGTTCGGGGGGACACAAACATTGATATCATAGCAGTAGCCAATAAATACATGTGGCTATTTTAATTAAAATTAGTGTAACTAAATTTAAACTATTTAACAATTAAAATTAAAACTTTAATTATAAATTAAAACTAAGTATCCAACTCCTTAATTGCACTAGCCCATTTATACTGGGCAATACAAATGTAGAACATTTCCATCATCACAGAAAGTACAATCAGACCTTGCTTGTCTAGACCACTGAGAACAAGAGAGTGGATACAAGATTCATAACAACATTTATTTGATTTTATTTTTAACTGTATTGTTTGGGTTAATTATAGGAAGATTAGTAAACTAACGGTCTTTAGTTAATGTCACAAATTTAGTGATCCATATTCTTCTATAAACTTGTTAGCAAACGCAGTTTTCCCTACAAGTAGTTTCCCTCAAACACTTTCCAAGTTACAAATCCACAATCCTCAGAAGGTAACTATTTAAGCTGACCAACTCAGTATTACAAGTTCTTTGCCCATTTTGAGTGAACACTTGGAAATTCACCTTTACGTTGAAAAGATGATAGGTAGAGATTTCAGTCAAATTTTATATTTCCCAATGTTATTATTCTGTCCTTCCTCTTATGTCTCTAAAGGATAAAGAATAACCTGAATTCAAAAATACTTGTGTCAATATCCTCTTTACTCAATATTTCTCATCATGTGCCATAGAGCTCATTGCCTGTGGTTTCAACTTTAACTAAAGCTGTCTTGGGGGGTTTAAAATAGTTTTGTTCCAAAGCTGTGAGGTCAAGAAAATGTGGCAAATACATGGCCAGGTGGCTGGAGGGCAAAGCAGAGGCCATGGTTAAGATCAATCCAGAGAAGCAGGCATGGGCAGGACTCTGGAGAGTTTAACTTGAGCCTAATGGGCAGGAAGAAGTCACTCGAGTGTTTCAAGAGTAAGAAGGAACAAGGAAGAAGGAAAAACTTGATCAAATTCGAGTTTTCCAAAGAGGATTCTGGTTGCTGTGTGGAGAAAAAGAACAAATAAGAGTCTGGAACAGGCCGAAGTAAATGCACACAGACCTCTTGGGAGGCTGTACATCAGTACTTGAGGGCAGGCGCCGGCCGGGTCATCAGCCAGAGGGTCACGACATTTCCCCAGTCCTAAGTCAAGAAGTCACGGGGAAACAAGATAGAATATTTGAAAAACAACCTCACAAACCTGAGTGTGTGGTCATTCCCACAAGATTAGGCTTATTATAAATACTTACTACTTATTATAAATACTGATTGAGACTCAAAAAAAGAATTTGTTGAAGGAGAATTTTTTACTTATAGGCAGCCCAACTCCTATCTCAGGATTCCAAAACAAAAATTTATGATCACCTTGAAATTTTAACCCAAGCAGGATTAACGACTGCATGACTTTCCCCTGAAATATTAAAGCAATTCTACCTTTTTTTTCCCCTATATTCCACACTCCTCCCTTATAAAGACATATGATGGTAATTTCCTTTTCTAAGAAGAGACAAATAAGTGTGGGCCATTTATAATCCTAGGATTCTTGGCAGACCACAGGGCAAATTCAGTCTACTTATGTGTCTTTTTTATCTGAATGATGCTTTAGAAGAAATTAAGAACTATTTTCCAATCAGCGAATTTCACAGAGAAAATTGCAATACTTTCTTCTCTTGAAAAAATCTCAAGATCTGACAACAACGGAGCTTTCTTCAAATGAGGCAACCATCAGCTAGCAACAAATGCAAGCTGGTCCTTTCAGACCCAGAAAACCGCTCCAGGTCAGGAAGATCTCCACTACCCACACACAACCTAGGTATTTGAATTCACACCCCCATTTGAGCGGTCAGCAGCAAGGTACTTTATTCCCTCGCCCTCTGCTGGCAAATCAATGCAACTGCACAAAACTACCACATGAGTCCAGTCGGCTGATTACCATCTGCAATTATCAGGTCAGCCTCTCAAAAACAAAATTCTCCTCCACCATATTCCTGAAATTCTTCTACCATCCAAAGATATGCGTTCAAGAAACACAAACTGAATTTGACTTTAACAGACAACTATTTAGGAAGTGAACAAGCACTTCATGGGATCAAGCCCCTCCACCGCTCTATCGTGACAGCCCAGTGCCTGCTTAGGATTCTCTCTTTCCCTCTCTCTGTGTCCCTCCCCCACTCCTGCTTTTTCTTTCTCTCTCAAAATAAACAAACAAACATTTTTTTAAAAAGTGAACAGGAATGACAAACAGCAAATCCATTTAAACCATTCTCTTATTACAGTTAAGATTTGTATGGGGCACCTGGGTGGCTCAGTCGGTTAAGTGTCCGACCTCGGCTCAGGTCATGATCTCAACGGCTTGTGAGTTCGAGCCCCACGTCGGCCTCTGTGCTGACAGCTCAGAGCCTGGAGCCTGTTTCAGATTCTGTGTCTCCCTCTTTCTCTCTGACCCTCCCCCGTTCATGCTCTGTCTCTCTCTGTCTCAAAAGTAAATAAACGTTAAAAAAAAATTTTTTTTAAAAAGATTTGTGAAGAAAATGCAGAATTATTTCATTTGCATAACAAAGCCTTGATCCCCCCCCCCAAATAGTCAGAACAAAATAGCTACCCCCCACCTTCCTGCATACGATTAAAGCCTATCAGTTTGGTCCTGAAGTTTTGAGAGCAACACTACATTTAGTCACTGTGATGCTCAACTTCTGGTCACAACATGATACTCAAAGTAGCCATCACGGAAAAGGGCTCAAAACGCAAGAGGCTCTTTGTCACTGAGCTGATGCCAGTGCAACCACCGTCCAAGCAGGGGAAGTCACCAGGCCTGCCCAGTCTGCATGCAAACATTTTATAGCCCACTGCAACCTAACACACTTTGACAGCTCTATTTTGCTTTTTTTTTTTAATTTGTATTTATTTATTATGTTTTTGAACTTCTCTGTGCATTGTGGTGCTTGAACTCATGATCCCAAGAGCAAGACTCTCACGCTCCACCGACTGAGCCAGCCAGGCGCCCCTGACCGTTCTATTTTGAAAGACATTTATTTAATTAGAGATTTCTGCTCTATTTTTACCACCATCCTCCTCACTCTAGAAGATAAAATATGACAGGAAAGCCAAGCCCTGCTTTGATCCCACCCTGCAAGTTAATCACCACATTCCTAACTAGCAGCAGAACTGCCCGAGAATGTAAAATGCCAAGTATTTTGCAGCTGAACTGGAAATCGAAAGGTAATTGCCAAGTGTACCTAATCCAAGACTCTGGTGGAAATACGATAAACCCCACAGGTGTGTACAACCAATCCAAATTAGCAACGCTGAGAATTGTAATTCTTACAGAATTGTTTCAAGCCTTTCAAGTACAACCTGGGATCCCAGCAGAGCTCTGTCCCATTAAGCAATTAATTAATCTTAAAAAATTGTTTGCCTTCAACTACATCTATTTGCTTACAATGAATGTACTTTAGTCTTTTAAACTACCAGCTTCCTGGGAGTCCCGGAGACCCTCTCCAGAGGCCCATGAGATCAAAACTCTTTTCTATTAAGACTAAAATTTTATTTGCCTTTCTTACTCTCACACATTCATGAGTGCGCAGTGGAGTTTTCTAGAGTCTACATGATGAATGATACTTCAACAGACTGAATGAGAAGCAGATAGGAGAATCCAGCTCTCTTCTATTGAACCAGGTATTGAAAGAGATTTTCAAAAACATAGAACATCCCACAGTGCTCACTAGAATTTTGTCTTAGGAAGTGTGGTTATTTCTTAGGCGCCTGGGTGGCTGAGGCGGTTAAGCGCCCGACTCTTGATTTTGGCTCAGGTCATGATTCCAGGGTCGTGGGATTGAGCCCCTCACCAGACTCTGTGCTGAGTGTGGGGCCTGCTTAAGAATCTCTCTCGGGGCGCCTGGGTGGCTCAGTTGGTTAAGCATCTGACTTCAGCTCAGGTCATGATTTCATGGCTCCTGAGTTTGAGCCCTGCATCAGGTTCTGTGCTAAGAGCTCAGAGCCTGGAGCCCTGCTTCTGATTCTGTGTTTCCTCTCTCTCTGCCCCTTCCCTGCTTGTGCTCTGTCTCTCTCTGTCTCTGTCTCTCAAAAATAAATAAACATTAAAAAATTTAAAAAAAAAATCTCTCTCTCTCCCTCTACTCTTCCCCTGCGAGCACGTGTGCTCGTGTGCACACATGTGCTCTCTCCAAAAAAAAAAAAATTTTAATGTAGTTATTTCTTATAAAAACTGTAACTTATGTTAATATGTTAATGGACCATTACCTTTAAATGAATTAACATTTAAAATTTTTTCTCAGCTTTAGTTTCTAGTAAGGTCAATATAAGACAGGTATAATCCACACCAACAAAAACTCTGAGGGGGCCTCAATAACTTTTAAGAGTGTGAAGGGATCGGGACACCTGGGTGGCTCAGTCGGTTGAGTGTCTGACTTCAGCTAAGGTCATGATCTTATAGTCGGTGAGTTCAATCTCCGCATCAGGCTCTGTGCTGACAGCTCAGAGCCTGGAGCCTGCTTTGGATTCGGTGTCTCCCTCTCTCTCTGCTCCTCCCCCACTCACGCTCTGTCTCTCTGGCTCTCAAAAATAAATAAATGTTAAAAAAAAAAAAAGAGTGTAAAGGGATCCTCAGATCAATAAGTTTCAGAACCACTGTGTTAAACAGATTTCCTGTTGTTTATTAGATTAAGCAAGCTCTCTGCAAGCTGGTTTCATCTTAAATAATCTTTTTTGCATCACTAATGAAAAGAGGGGTCAGGTTCAGAATTCAACCCTCAAATCTCCCTGCAGACCTCAGCACACTGCCCCTACTTGCCAACCCTACAGTCTTCACGTCTCCCATGGAGGCATTTCCATTCTGTCCAGTGGCTCAAGGACTGTGCCGTATGATGATTACAGTCATCACAACCCATCATTTTTTCCACGGGTGAGCTTTTACCACTTGTCAGGCATGTAGCCTTCAATATCTCATTAAGAGCAGTTTCGAACAGGGCCTGGAATGCGATAAGCCCTCATTCAGTGTTGGCAGCGATGGCTGCCTTACAGTCGTCTGAGGAGGAATGTATGCTAGTCTCCCTCATTTGCAGTTAGACACCTGTTACTTGCTCACGCACACACAGCTACCAAGCAGCAGAGCCAGGATTTCAACCCGTCTCCATCTCAGTCTCAAGTCCAAGGGCCAAACACTGCTGCTCAGGCCAGTCTTTCTCACCCTTCGTGGTATAGAGAAACCCTCTAGGGTTCTTGGTAAATGCAGATTCTGACTCATGGAGTCTAGGGTACCTGGAAGTCTGCATTTCTTTTTTTTTCTTTTTTTTCTAAATTTTTTTTTAACCTTTATTTATTTTTGAGACAGAGAGAGACAGAGCATGAACGGGGGAGGGGCAGAGAGAGAGGAAGACACAGAATCGGAAGCAGGCTCCAGGCTCTGAGCTGTCAGCACAGAGCCCGACGCGGGGCTCGAACTCACGGACCGCGAGATCGTGACCTGAGGTGAAGTCGGACGCCCAACCAACTGAGCCACCCAGGCGCCCCTGGAAGTCTGCATTTCTAACAAGCTCCCAAGAAGGCCAAAGCTGCTGGTCCCCGACGTACAGCTTAGAAGACTGTGCCACTGCCCTCTCATAAGCATCTTTAACCTTTTTTTTCCCTCTGCGTTCATTTCCCTCTGTCTTTACTGAGATGTCTTTAGCCTAATTAAAAGTGTTTTTCATCTTTGCCCCATTCAACAAGAGTCCCTAACCTTCCTTCAACCCCTGTTTTTGTCAGTCGTTCACGGGCACTCAAACTACCACTTTCACTCTTTTCTCCGTCAGCTGAGCCGGTATTTCGAGCCGTCACAAGGGGGCACCGTCTGCTCTCCGGTAGTTCAGGCTCAGCATCACAGTCTTGGTCTGGATGATCTATGGAATTGTGTGATTTCGCGAACTTATTATTAAAAATGGACGGGAACTGGGAAAATCAAATTGCAGGTGTTGACCAGAAGTATAGGTCTCAAACACAGCACAGATGAAATAGCAATAGACATTATGAAGGGTGCCAAAAGGCAATTAGAACTATCTGGCCTTAGTGCAGGCTTTATGACAGTCCACTGTGTTTGTCTGTGTAAGATACAAAAAAAAAAAAAAACAAACAAACAAGATGAAGAACTTGCCTGAGTCCAGGGCGCCTGGCTGGCTCATCTGGGAAAGCAGGTAACTCTTGATCTCAGGGTCGTGAGTTCAAGCCCCATGTTGTGTGTAGCTCTTAATTGAAGAAAAAAAAACAAACTTGTCTGATTCCAGGAAATATGTCAAATATTAATTCTAAAGACAAGTTACTGGGTATTTTATAATATTTATTAACTACACTTTGAACAGAGCTCTGCCTCATTTTCCATAGATCACCTCCATACACACTTCAGGTATAAAAGCCCCTTACGCCACTATGTTACACATATTACATAGTAAGAAAGATTAACTCGTGATGGAATCTAGTAAAATCCCATTCGCAACTGTATACGTATATATGACTTATTTGTAAATATGCATAAAGAAATATGTCGAAGGGTCTTCAGCAAATAAGCAGGGCTGTTGTTGAAGGGGAAACTCCAAGAGAAAATGTTTAGACTCTGGTCGTCATCACAGGAGAAATAGCTAATTCATATCAAGCACATAGACACTGTCTATTACACACATTTCTACCATTCCCCAGGAGCTGATCCCGTACCTTCCTTTGATAATTCATTACCTAGGGTTCCATTTATTAGAAAGAAAATTAACTTTGGGGACATATTAAGGCTTTGGAGCCAAAGACAGACAACCTGGGATCAAATCCCAGGCCTACCACCTACTGACCACATGACTTTGAATTAGTTGCTTCCTAAAATGCAATGCTCAGGATTGAGTGGGCAAAGGCCTGGTAGTGGAGGATGTGAAGAATTCAAGGATTCAATATTCAATTGTCCAGGTAATCCCAGTACCCACATAACACAGGAAATGCAAATGACCTTAGCAAGATTTAAGCCAGTTCAATGGTCTCCAGTGTCATTTGGCATTTATGGGCAAGGATGGCTCTTTCTAAATAACTGCTAATTCTGGCTCTGAGTAAGAAATATACCCGAGGTTGATGGGAATGGACTGACTTTGATCAGTGTCATGAGACCCTACATAAGTCCTTTCCTCCCAGACATGCGCTGTCCCATACAAACATAGAACAGAACACTCAGCAGCCATTTCAAAGATGTAGATCAACTGTTCAAGGTTAATTATGACATAATATGAAAAAGCCAATTTACAAAGTCATCTGGTAGCATTTTGTCAAAGTGACATATTACCTATGATATATCTTTGAAAATATACATATCAAGTTATCTGGGATGTGTCACATCTCACCCTTCCTGTGCAGCCTTCCGTAAGAAACCCAGAAACTCTCCTGCCTTTCAACTTTTAACCCCTTTTCTAGATTCTCTGAGTGAATGATATACTCTGGAGTTTCAGAGATGTACCTCATAGGCCTCAAGAGTAAGTGAGGGGTGCTCAGATAATAGAACTATGCTCCTGCTTCAAAAAGAGCTGCTTTCATCTTACCTGTTGCAGATATTGGGCTCCTGATCAAAGGTTTTCCACAGCTAAATTAAGAATCAGCCCTACTGGGGCGCCTGGGTGGCGCAGTCGGTTAAGCGTCCGACTTCAGCCAGGTCACGATCTCGCGGTCTGTGAGTTCGAGCCCCGCGTCGGGCTCTGGGCTGATGGCTCAGAGCCTGGAGCCTGTTTCCAATTCTGTGTCTCCCTCTCTCTCTGCCCCTCCCCCGTTCGTGCTCTGTCTCTCTCTGTCCCCAAAACAAATAAACGTTGAAAAAAAAAAATAAAAAAAAAAAAAAAGAATCAGCCCTACTGACCACAGTATTAGCTTGGTACATGCTTTACATTCCCAGTGGTATCATCTTATGTGACACTATGGATGATCTTTCACCGAAGTACATACTGTCTCCTCAAACAGCGGGCCTCAAAGACTTTACAAGACATTAGTCCTCCTCCCTTCATGTATCCACAATTATTACAATGGCTTCATAGATTCCTGTTGAACAACTGAGAGTAGTTCCACTAGAACATCCATCTTTACAGAGGCGGTCAGCTAACAACAACCAAGAGAGTTCCATCAAAGACTGGGACTCAATGGCTACAAATCTCCCCTGGCTTTTCTCATGACACCTGAAATCCTGTTTTACTGTCATCTCACACCCAAAAGCACGTCTTTCCCAGTGGCATTTTCGAAAGCTGTCAACAATTCCTCAAATAGAATTTTAAACCAAATACAGTATTATGCTCAAAAGTAAAGTAATTACATGGAGGGATGCCTGGGTGGCTCAGTTGGATAAGCCTCCGACTTCAGCTCAGGTCATGATCTTGTGGTTCAACGTCAGGCTCTGTGCTGACAGCTCAGAGCCTGGAGCCTGCTTCGGATTCTATGTCTCCCTCTCTCTCCCTCTGCCTCTCCCCCGCTCATGCTCTCTCTCTCTCTCTTTCTCCCTCAAAAATAAATATTAAAAAATTAAAACAATAAAGAATAAATAAAGTAATTACATGAATCTGGACTTGGGTCAACTTGAACAATAGATATGAAAAAGCAGCGTTGTGCTGTCCAGTGTAGAAGTCAATAGCCATATGTGACTATGTCTATTTAAATACTTCAAATCAAATAAATTTTAAAATTCAGTCCCTCAGCTACCTTCACAGCATTTCAAGTGCTCAATCACTATATGGAGCTAGTGGCTACCATATTGGAAAGTATAAATATAGAATATTCCCTTCATCACAGAGAGTACTGTTGCATAACATTGATATCAAGGCGACCAAGTCTATCATTTCATAAAGTGTTCTGAAGGACACTAGCCTGGTAAGATGCTATAATCCTGTCTAAATTAATCTGGAAAATTCTGCCTCCACACCCCCTGCCTTACAATGTATCAGAGTATTAACATCCTGAAACCTCAAGACTTAACCTCTAGCGTCAGATCTGAGTTTGAATTCTAGCTCTGCCACTTATTAGCAGTGGGACCTTGACAGAGTTACTTACCATTGAACTTCAGTTTCTTCCTTTGATAAATGAACTCCTTTGAATTCATTTGAACTCCTTACTATTGTCATGATAATAAAATGAGATACTACATGTAAAATTTATCAAGGTGCTTCACAAATACAAAAGCTTTAACAAATATAGCTCTAATAGTTGCTTTCTGGGGCGCCTGGGTGGTGCAGTCGGTTAAGCATCCGACTTCAGCCAGGTCACGATCTCGCGGTCCGTGAGTTCGAGCCCCGCGTCAGGCTCTGGGCTGATGGCTCAGAGCCTGGAGCCTGTTTCCGATTCTGTGTCTCCCTCTCTCTCTGCCCCTCCCCCGTTCATGCTCTGTCTCTCTCTGTCCCAAAAATAAATAAACGTTGAAAAAAAAAATTAAAAAAATAAAAAATAAAAAAAAAATAGTTGCTTTCTGAAGTTCAGAGAAGCCCTATTTAACTTTGTTTAGTCCTGCATTTCCCAAATTCACTACCACCAAACTTCTTTAAGAATACATGGAAGAGAGAATAATACCACCCCGCCCCCCCCCAATAAAGAGGCCTGTGCCCTAGCAACCTGTGAATATTTACCTCACATGGAAAAAAAAAGACTTGTCAGATGTGATTGAGGAAAGGATTTTGAGATGAGATGACCCTGGATTATCCGGTGGGCCCAATGTAATCACAGGGGTCCTTTATATGAGGGAGACAGTAGGCTCAGAGTCAGAGAAGGAGATGTGATAACAAAGCAGAAGTCAGAGGGGGCACCTGGGAGCAGATGCTGTTCTGCTGGCTTTGCAGATGGAGGACAGCCCATGAGCCAAGGAGTACAGGCACCTTCTAGAACCTGGCCAAGAGGAGGAAATGGAGTCTCCCCTAGAGCTCCTAGAAGGAATGCGGCCCGGCTGACACTTGACTTTAGGACTTTTCATCTCCAGGACTGAAGATGGCTTGTATTGTTTTAAGGCACTAAGTTCATGGTAACTTATTACAGCAGGAATAGGAAACTAATACAGAATACCTGAAAACATCTCTCAAGCGACTGATGTTCCGTTGCAAGTCTTATCTGGTGGGAAGAGCTGGATCCAGAATCAGGAATCCGGGTTCTAGCTCAGTTCAGCAACTAACAGTTTTCTGACTATTATCAGGTCAAAATCTCTGGGGCTTTTAAGTTTCTTCTACCAAATGATGACACTATCAACTCCTTTATCTAATTTAAAATTTTTTATGACAGTAAAAATGATAAACCTACTTCATGAAAGTAACTCCAACTTACTTATTTCAACTTTTGTCCATTCCAAGTATGGGGTGGTGGGGTGGGATAAAATAACGCAGAAAGTAGAAAAGTTTTACAAGAATGTCCTGAACTTTCATCAGGGATTTAGAATGAGGGGCTGAACGAGCATATGTTAATGCGCTCAGCAGCAAAGCTACCTGAACCAACATTGTGTACCCAGGTTGAAATATTTGGAATCAAGTTCTTGCCTCTTTCCCTCTCTGTCCAAACATCTTTTCTTTCAAAGATGTGGAGTTATGATATTCAGTCATTAAGGACATTTAATTTAAAAATTTTTTTTAACTTTTTATCCCTCCCAAGGATAAAAATGCAAGGACAAAACTTATAGACCACAAGAGCTTCCTCTCCCATTTTAAAAAGAAAAAAGAATCCCAGACTCAGGGGTGGCAATGTACTGCTCTTCCTTTCTTAACACACCTCGGGGAAAGGAGCTCAGCGCCGCATCTCTGAATACCGCACATTTCTTCCCCTGTTCGGCTGGTGCACAGGTGACAGACGATGCCAGGCGCCACCTGCTGGATTCTGTGGACACAGCTCTCTAGTCCGTGCCGAAGAAACCATCCCATCAGGACCGTCAAGAAGGTGCAAAGAGTAAAATACAAGAAACCACTGAACTGTACAGATGGAGTAGGCCGTATGGTATGTGAATCATAGCTCAACAGAGTTCTTTTTTAAAAAGAAGGTAAAAGAAATGGACATGGCAATGGAATTTTGATTTTTTTTTTTAAACTAGATTTTCCTCTGAATGATGAGACCTGTCATTCTTTAAGGACCCACAACAAATGATACCCTACAAGAACAAAGTAGCTGTAGCCAGGGATGGGCTGACTGTGTCCAAAGCAGGATTTTAACCATTCTGGGCCCAAATAAATATTTTAGTCTTTTACTTGCTGAAAGGTTATTCCTTTTGTGCCCTTTTATAAAACAATGTGCCCTTATAAAAGAGAGAGAGAGAGAGAGAGACCTGTGTCATCTTCACTGCGATGAAATCAGTCCCTGACATAGTGCTCTCCAGGATGTCTTTGACCAGGGCCTCTGGTTACATTATAACAAAAACCATAGCTACAATTATCATTCACATTGTAACAATGTAAGAAGCAAACAAACTGTCAGGAAGGGAAAAAAAGGTCAAATTAAATACACCGTAATATCAACCACAGCTGTGTTTCAATGGGACTTGGAGTGATTTTTTTCAAAAGAAAGTTTCAAGTTCTGCCTAAGTAGCCAAGATGCACCAACCTCCTTATACTCTTACTGTCCTTCACATCTATGTCCAAATGTTATCCTCCATAAAATCAAAACATGAACCATTAACCAAAAAAAAAAAAAAAAAAAAAAAATCCTTGGCAGTAAAAAGGGCAAGACAATGTGAAAAACAAGAAGCGTCAACCCCGCAGCTGAGATTCGTGGATCCCAGCCTGTGCCCTGCTACCCAGGATCCAGCGGCCTCAACAAGTCATGTCCACAGTTAGAGCATCAGTCTCCCTACCTGGAAAAGTTTTGACCCACACAGCGCAAAAGGGCTGCATGCAGATATAACAGTCTCACTTTTTAGGGGCAGGGTTCAGATCTCCCGGCTCCCAGTCTGCAGAATTTGAAATCTACAGGCTAGCCATCCCTACAGTGGACTTCAGAGGTACCTAACCAATAGCAGAAACAGGAGGGGGTGCTGTCTTGTAGGAGTGGCCACCCAGACCCGGCCAGACCCATTCACCACTCATAGACAGACTGTCACTCAGCATGCACCTGCAGCCTGGAACCACACTCCAAGACGCTAGACCCGAAGTAATGGGATGTGCCAGTCAGGAAGACGCCACAGCCAGAGCTACTCCACAGAAACAAGGTAACAGTAGTCCAAAAGATAGCACGACCCGAGGCCCTGGGAAAAGGGAGCCTCAATGAACCAAAGCCATCAGCAAAGAAGGAAACACCAACCATGTGTCGTGGCTCTTCCTCAACAGTGGAGTGGGAGAGAGGGGAGAGTAAGGAGTCGGGGTCCCTGAGGGCTAACCTAGAGAATGCCCGCACAGCCAGAGCTGGGCACACTCAACGAGCTCACCAACTGCTGGTCGGCAAAGCCCAGCCCGATCCACTCTGCTCCTCCCAGAATTTCCTGGGCAATGTTCAGAGCCTGCAAACCTACAGGCAGAAGGAGAGATTAACTCTCGGACACCCAAGGCAAACCCTGCTAACTCCTCTGATAAGAGATAGCTGTTTTCCGGTGTGTTTCATACAGGGAGACTGAATTCACAGCACTGATGAACTCAAAAAAGGCTGTGGCAGAGATGAGCAGGTCGGGGCAGGGCTGAGACTTCCCATCTGCAGGAGGCCTCTGATGGTCAGACCCTCCCCCACCGGCTCTTAGTTTGCTTCAGGTGCCCACGATGGCCACCCCCCTCGCGGCACTGTCACTGAACTTTCCTGTCCATTCATCTCTCCAACTAGATTGCAGCTCCTTAAGAAAAGGAGCTCTCGCACCGCCTGCAGTCCCAAGGTTGAGCACAGATGTTTGGTGTTTGGCACAGAGGTGAAGTGGCTCAGTGAATATTTAACTGAAAGAAAAGTCCACAAGCTTTGTATCCCCAGAGCCAAAGGGCTCAATACCTGTTGTTGGACTGAACTATACGAGTTTCACAATTGTGATCTTAAAGAACACTACCCCACAGCTTCTTTAGGGGTGCAGGATAGCGCAGTACTTATGAACACCAGTTCTGGAACCCCAACTCTGGGGCCAGACCCACCGGGCTCGTGATCCCAATTCTGCCATCTATTAGCTGTGTGATCTACAGACCCATGGGAAAGTCCTTTCAGGTCTCCATGCCTCAGCGTCAGCATCTGTAAGAGGAGGGTCTTAGCAGTAGCACCGTCCCCAGAAGCTGTCCCGAGGTTCAGTGCACAGGACGCTTAGCACTGGGGTTGGCACTTAGGACTCCTCCAATCAGTGATGTTATTATCACTATGCCCTGGACCTGAGCTATAGGGTAAACTTTGCCCAGCCCTGCTAAGAGATCCTATTTAGCTCTGCTTTTATCAAAAGCCACTTACTCACACCTAAAACTAATATAACACTGTAGATTAACTACCCTGGATTTCTTTCTTTTCTTTCTTTTTTTTTTTAAGCCACTTAAAATCTTGCCCACCACTTTGCTTTGTCTGGGTTCTCTCTCTCTCTCTCTCTCTCTCTCTCTCTCTCTCTCTCTCTTTAGCATTTATTCATTTTTGAGAGATAGAGCATGAGCAGGGGAGGGGCAGAGAGGCAGAGAGACACAGAATCCGAAGCAGGCTCCAGGCTCTGGGCTGTCAGCTCAATGGAGGCTTGAAGCTGTCTGGGTTCCTTTGAAGTTTGAACTGGCTGAGGTCGTTTGCAACTTAAAATTAAAAAAATAAATAAATAAAAGTCTATGGCTTATATTATCTGTTTTATTACTACCGCTCAATTTCCAGGGGGCTTCCTCTTAACGTCACCACCATGGGGGTGTCCCCATGGAAGAGCAGCCTGGGACCCATCTAGGCATTTGGGGGCGGGAGCGGCGGTGGCATTGCTGCTGGGGGCTTAGCATGAGTATGGAGTGGAGGCAGAAGGCTGTGTTGGGAGTCCATTTCCAAGCTGGGGAACCAGCACCAGAGACAACAAATTCTGAAACTCTCCCTTTCTCTCTGCTGACCTCAGATGTCCTCCTTCCCCGGCCAGCACTTTCCTTTGGGTCCTTCTAAACCGCAATCTCTCCCTGGCTGCATAATTTGTGTCTGTAAATCACAATCTCAGAATAGAATATCCCTTCTCCTGGAGCCAACTGAGCATTCTAAGAGCAGGGACAGATCTGCTCTTTACCTTTTATTTCTCCCTCCCAAATGACTCTTAAAAAAAAAAGAAAAGAAAAAAGCTTTATGGAGGTATAATTTGCATACCATAAAATCCACCCATGTTGAGTATACAAGAGTTTCCATACATTTAGAGTTGTGTAGCCATCCCCACAATCCAATTTTAACACACTTCCATGACCTCAAAAAGATCCTTTGTGCTTATCTGCACTCACCGCTTTTCCCACCCCAGCCCCAGCCCCAGGAAACCACTAATCTACTTTCTGTCTCCGTATTTTTGTCTTTTCTGGACATTTCATCTAAAAGGAAATTTACAGCATGTGGTCTCTGTGTCTGGCCTCTTTTCACTTAGCAGAGTATTTCTGAGGTTCACCTATGTATGCTGTAGCATGAGTCATTCCTTCATGTGGCTGAATAGTATTCCGCTGCATGAATGTAATTTACTTAGTCATTCACCAGTGTGGGCATTTGGTTTGTTTCCAGCATTTTGGGATGCGGAGGCTGCTTCCCCTTTTCATCCCAAATAACTACCCATTTTATTTCTGTATTGTACTTGCTCAATCCACCTCCCTCTCATAATTTCTCCCCACGATCCCTTCTATCAAACAGGAAAGGGGCTCAAATATGAGGCAACTTTCCAAAATAAATAAAAATAGGGAAACCTGACAAATGTTCGCTATGCATACAACTTAGTCCTATATTTCAGTGAATATGTTATCAACAAAGATCAACTTACAAATAAGAAGAAATGCATATGGTGGGTTTTCTTCCTTTAGGTTTGCTAAGTTATATCTAGCCTTTAAGTGGAAATGATGTTAACACGAAGAAAAAGTGGATACAAGCTACATATAACACTTGCCAATACCTAGATGCACAAATGCTGATGTATCAAAAGAAAAGCAAAAACTTGGACTAGGTAATTCAGCTTGCCAATGGAGAAAATTCCTTTTTGCTGCAAGCATATGGTCTCTTTTTTTAATTTATTTTTTTAAAGTTTATTTATTTTGAGGTGGAGAGGGGCAGAGAGAAAGAGAGAGACAGGGAGAGAGAATCCCAAGCAGGCTCCACGCCATCAGCACAGAGCCTGATGTGGGTCTCCATCTCACATCTCCACAACTTTGAGATCGTGACCTGAGCCGAAGTCGAGTCGGATTGCAATTATTTCAAAATAAAAAGTTAAAATAAATTACCTCCAGAAAATGTGAAAAACTCAGGCTTGCAGTTCTTCAGGCCATACATTTGGTCTCTAGCTGGACCACCAAATTCGTCTCCAAGTCCATTTTAACAGGCTGGGGAAGAACCACATAACGGGGCTTAGTTTCCTTACTCATCTTTTTTTTTTTTTTTTTTTTTTTTTAATTTTTTTTTTTCAACGTTTATTTATTTTTGGGACAGAGAGAGACAGAGCACGAACGGGGGAGGGGCAGAGAGAGAGGGAGACACAGAACCGGAAACAGGCTCCAGGCTCTGAGCCATCAGCCCAGAGCCCGACGCGGGGCTCGAACTCACGGACCGCGAGATCGTGACCTGGCTGAAGTCGGACGCTCAACCGACTGCGCCACCCAGGCGCCCCTTACTCATCTTTTCAAGATCAGACTTTGGAGATGTTAAAGCCTTCTTGAACTCATGTAGGTAGCTGTTTGTCTTACCGGTCTTCAGGAGCCTGGACCATCATAAGCTTGAAGCCATGATACAAAGGAGTATTTGTTTGTGGTCCCAAACCGCTGTCCTCCACATACTCCAGCTAGTGTATAATTCACACAGTGTCCATTTGCTTCCAGCAGTGCTCAGTGAGTTTCTGTGCACCGCCCACCACG
This sequence comes from Lynx rufus, assembly GCF_022079265.1. NCBI lineage: Eukaryota > Metazoa > Chordata > Mammalia > Carnivora > Felidae > Lynx > Lynx rufus. The sequence continues at coordinate 121,917,212 of NW_025814823.1, read as the reverse complement.
TTCCTCCCCATGAGATGGAGGGGGCCTCTTCGCCCCCCACAAGTGCTGCTGCTGTTGAGGCGTCTATTGTTTCACCGTCCAAAGCGCTAACTGGGGGTTACGGCGCACGGCTGGGACAAGGCTCTGCCCCCCACTGCTGTTTGCTTAAGCACCACAACTTTCCAGAAAGAAAGGGAAGGCAGACAGACAAGGAAAACCAGCACAGACAGCTTTCCCAATATTCAGGGGCTGCTTATTCTGGCAGTGTAGAGCCGAGATGGCTCAGGCTTTGAGGAATTTTTCAATGTCATTCCCTTAGTTTCCAGAGACAAATTGATAGAAAACAGAGCTAGTACCAGAACCCAAAGGTCAGACTGCCAGCCCAGCACTTTTTGTGTCGGACACAAAGCATTCCTGGTTCCGCCAGGCTTCGAGTAGGGCGCGTCTTCGTGGCGATTCCACAAACCCCTTTGCCTGAATGACCCTAGCTCCTCAGATTCCTCCAGAGCACCTTTCCACTGGCCACCATAGAATGCATGTCAAGACTGGTTCTAGAATCATTTTTTTTCTGTGAAATTTTTTTTTCTACTTTAACATGTAACTTCCTTTAAAATGCCTAAGGCGCCTTCCCCACAGAAATTGTTTATTTTTCTTCTATTCCTCCCGTCTAGGTAACTCCTCTGGGAGTTCTGTCTGCAGAGCAGCCTAATTCATCATTTGGTTACCTTCATCATCGTCATCAGTTGCTGAAATGGTATTCAATGTGTTCTAGCTCAGAGTCTAACTATCATCACTTCTAAAGAAACTTGCAATTGTGCGACTAAATTTAGAGTCATTTGTAATTTGATTTTTCTGTAGGACTTCTTTGCAGTTTTTGTTTTCCTTCCCCAGCTCTGCGTGTTTGCTCTCAGCCGGCTGCCGGTGGGGTAGGATGGGTGAAGGCAGCAGCCCATCTCCGCAGGGGGAAAAGCAGCATCGGTCCTTGCTTCAGATCAACCCCTGCCATCCACATCTCCTGGGGACTTGTTAGAAATGCACATTCTTGGGCCCTGCTCCAGACCTGCTGCATCAAGTAAGCGGGTGATTCTGGTTCAGGTTTCTGTGCAAAAGACTGACTTGCTCAGATGCGGGCTTTACTGAGTTACAGACGGCAGTCAAGATTTTAGAAACAGCTGGCTGAAAATGATTGCCTGACTGGCGCGCGACACCCCTCCCCCCCACCCCAGGAACAGAGCCCACTTACATGTATGTTGTCCTCATTTATCATTTATGAGTCTCTGGGGCTTTGACCCCACAGGGCTGCCGATCTGACATGAGGCTTGCTAATGAGAGGCACCCGAGCAGCCCTGCTGCTCACCATTCAGTGCAGCGGAGACACGTCACATAAGGCAGAGTCGGGTCCACGTTCTTCCACACTCTGCTCTCAGGAAACAAGCAAGGGGAGGGTCCAGAGGTGTCATCTGACACGGATGACAGCCTATTTATTTCCTAGGCAAAAGAGCCGGGGCAGGAAGACAGAAAGAAGCTGACTTCTGTAAGGACGAGCCGCGTGGAAGAGGGGATGCTGGCAGCTGCCTCCACAGACTCTAACTCCAGCACCATGAACGTGTCGTCTGCTCACCTCCACTTTGCCGGAGGGTACCTGCCCTCTGACTCCAAGGACTGGAGGACCATCGTCCCAGCTCTCTTGGTGGCCGTCTGCCTGGTGGGCTTCATGGGGAACCTTTGCGTGATTGGCGTCCTCCTTCATAGCGCTTGGAAAGGGAAGCCATCCATGATCCACTCCCTGATTCTGAATCTAAGCCTGGCTGATCTCTCTCTCCTGCTGTTTTCTGCACCCGTCCGAGCGACAGCATACTTCAAAGGGGTTTGGGACCTAGGCTGGTTTGTCTGCAAGTCCTCTGACTGGTTCATCCACACGTGCATGGCAGCCAAGAGCCTGACGATCGTTGCCGTGGCCAAAGCATGCTTCATGTATGCGAGTGACCCAGCCAAGCAAGTAAGTATCCACAACTGCACCATCTGGTCAGTGCTGGTGGCCATCTGGGCTGTAGCTAGCCTGCTCCCCCTGCCAGAATGGTTCTTTAGCACCACCAGGCTTCACGCAGGTGTGGAAATGTGCCTCATGGACGTCCCCCCCGTGGCCGAAAGGTTCATGGCAATGTTTGGTAAGCTCTACCCTCTCCTGGCGTTTTGTCTTCCATTACTCTCTGCCAGTTTTTATTTCTGGAGAGCTTATGGTCAGTGTAAGAAACGAGGCACTAAGACTCAAAATCTGAGAAACCAGATGCGCTCCAGACAGCTCACAGTGATGTTGCTGAGTATCGCTGTCACCTCTGCTGTGCTGTGGCTCCCCGACTGGATAGCGTGGCTGTGGATCTGGCACCTGAAGGCTGGAGGCCCAGCCCCACCACAAGGTTTCATAGCCCTGTCTCAAGTCCTTATGTTCTCCATCTCTTCGGCAAATCCTCTCATTTTCCTAGTGATGTCAGAAGAGTTCAAGGAAGGCCTGAAAGGCTTGTGGAAATGGATGATAACCAAAAAACCACCAACTGCCTCAGAGTCTCAGAAAACACCAGCTGGTAACTCAAATGTCCCTCCCGACAATGTCCCATCTCCAGAGTCCCCAGCACCCATACCAGAGAGAGAGAAGCCTGGCTCTCCCTCCTCCAGTGTAGACAGAACGGAGAAGGCACAGATCCCCATCCTTCCTGATGTAGAGCAGTTTTGGCATGAGAGGGACAAAGTCCCTTGTGTACAAGACAATGACCCTACCCCCTGGGAACATGACGATCAAGAGACGGGAGACTGTGATAAATAGATTAATTTTCCAAGCAAAACAAATTGTGATTAATGTATTTACTTGCACTGCTGCTTGTCGATACTGCAGACTTTACGACATAAACCATGGTCCAATTACTAACTCTAGGAATTACAAAAATGCTTCACAGTATGCATTTTCAAAATGTGCCATTTGGTAAGTAGAACACCGTGTTAGGAGTCATGGTGATGTTTCAGACTTATACCCTGGCTATCCAAAGAATTAACTTCAGTGTTGTGTGAAGATGCTTCCGTCACACGTGAATAGAAATCCCAGACACTCTCTGTCCCTTGTTCTCAACTGCTCTCTTACTGGGTACTCCTTAGGACTACCCTGTACTGGCTGGAGTAGAGCTTATCTTTGTCAAAGGCTGGACTCCTTTACTTTTACTTTCTTCCTGAACCTGCTAGCCTTAACTTCACTTAGCAAACTTTGTTTCACTTAAGCTCAAAATTTACTTTATGAAAACCCACGTAGATTTTCCATGCCTGAAGGTTGCCAGAATAAGGATCACCACTTCATTGTGGGCTGATTTCAAACCGTGGCTTATTTTGGCTAAGCTTCGTCTTACACTAAAACCTGCTTCGCTAGTCTTTGTAAAGAGGTCTCCGTGAGTCTTCATTTGCTAAGTCAGAGGATTTTTGCAGCTTAATTAGCATGACATTCTAAATTCTGATATGGAGAAAGAACTTTAAAAACTGCCCTTTCTCTTCCCAATTACCTACGCTTCCAAGATGCAGGAGCAAAGTACTCTTCTACAAGCTGCTATCAATCTGTTCCTCCCGATACCTCCATTCTGTCAAGATAAATATAAACTGTAGTTAATGACAAAAGTATTAATTACTGAAGGCAATCCTCAAGTATAAAGAAGGAACGGAGATGGTGATCTTCCTTTTGCTAAATGGTACTAAATGTCCCCTGAACACTGAACTCACTGAACCCTGCCCAAGTTTTAAAATACCTCAGGGTCTTTGTTACAAAGATGATCAAGAGTAACAAGGAAAAAAAAAAATAATAGGAAAAGAAAAAATTCCATGGATACAGGACAGAATTTGGCTAAGAATAGAAAACAAACAGCACAAAGGCGATGGAGAAAGAAAAGCAATTACTACTAAATTTTGTGTTCCCAAACACTTTACCAATATAATTCAAGTAAAAGGCAACAACTTCATTTTACAGCAAGGTAAATCATACCCAATAAAACAATCATTATGATACATTTCTTTCCCTATTAAACATAAGGACATTTATCCATGATTCTTGATTACTTTATAATGGAACTCTGGGGTATTTTCATTGTGGGGTTCCCTCAGAAAAAAAACTGCCATTTTGCCAAGCCATGGGGAAGTTAAAATACAAAAATATGCTGTGGATGGAATTTGTATTTTTTAAAAAATGTCCAGTCTATGGGTTTTAGGGTATGTTTTTTTGTCTTTACAAATGGTCGTGGTTTGCTTTTAACACAGAAGATAGGGCTGATTTCATTTTATCTGGTTCATTACAAATTTTTATTTTAAGGCTCACAAGATCACAAAGTACAATTTAACCCAAATACCCAAATACTGTTTTGTGAGACAGTTATACAAAGGGATTACCTTGAAAACTGTGGTGAACTATTTGAATTAGATTGTTCACTATATAATATAGTAAATGCTGGATGTGAGCTTCCACTGTTTTGACATTTTAACTTGTAAACAAATAAAAACAATTGCTTTACTTCAGATAGTTCTGGAGACTTAGAGCTGTCTTTGTCTTGAATGCGCCTTTCAAAATCATCACTTGGCACAATGGGGCTTTATGGGGAGGTCAGACCTTAGTATTGACATAGGTCTCAGGGTAAACTGTATCACATATCTTTAAGGAGTTTGACAGTAAGCGCCAAGTCAAGATGCAGATACTGAAACACAGTGTAATTATGATGACCTTTTCATTAAAATCTAATATACAGAGTCCTGACTTGGTCTTTTAAAGAAATCTGCATAGTAAAGCTTGATTTGCACCTTAAATGAACAGTCAATCCCAAATACTTTACAACAGAAGTAGGAAATTAGGATAGGTATCACCAAACCATTGTGTTTTTTTTTTTTTTTTCACACTTTTCAACTGTGAGAAACAAAACAGTGAGTGGGCAAACAACACTACGTGGAATTCAGAACAAAATAAAGCATTCTAAGAGCTTTCACTTCTGCTGGCCAGTGATATTCCTACAACAGCTGTGCTCCTTTTGGCAAACACTTCAGTTTCATGCCTCACAGAACTTAAAAATCACTCAATGGGTTTATACAAATGACCTTCAAAAAAAGGGGGGAAAAGGGGAAAAACTATCTTGTTCATTATCAAATTGTACAGGTTAGGACCTTAGTCCGTTAATTCCAGTTTCTCACATACATGATTTCTGTAACAATTAATATATTTAAGCTAAGTACTAAGTCATGTTAAGTGTGAATGAGTCTGTATGCATGTGATCTGTGTCTGTGTGCACAGAACATACAATCTACTGGTATTTCCTCATTTTAGGTTTTGCTGCAATCAGAGGAGATGGGAGAGAAAAGGGAAGATAAGTTATCCAATTAACCCATTTTTCTTAAACATGGATGTGGTACTCTGAAATGAGAAGTCTATGAAGGAATGAGACAGGAATCTTTAAAGTGGGGAGGTACAGCTAGAAAGAGCGAGTGGAGGTCAAAGGTACGTTCCACGGTATGATGTGCAGGCAGGGCACACTGAAAGGGTGCCAAGAAGGCTTCACCATCAATTGTGTTAACATAGAGACAAAAACAAGAAAACACACAAACAAAAAACCAGCATCTTCTTGCTATGAGGCAGTAGGATATTGCTAAGAGACTGAGCACCAAAATGGTTCTTTACAAATTCCTTCCCTTTTATACTGCAAATAATTTATTATATTCAAGCCTTTAAAAACTATGTGATATATAGGATTGGAAGTCAACTTTCTCTGTGCCAAATTACAGTTGCTACTGCTTTAATGAACAGGTTTAAAAGATGTCTCTGTTATAGGTTCCACAACAATAATCATATACAATCCACATATATAAAAAGGGTTGGTTTATTGTAGTTCAAATACATAAACTGAACATTCAAACATCTTAAAATTAAACTTTAGAAACAAAAGTTTAACATTCAAACTGGAGTATAGTTTACAGGGAACACCCAAGAAAGATAATTTGTTGTCTAATCCAGAATATTTGATAAAGATCACTTAATGGTAAATAAAACGTGTTTAACCATCAGTCCTATTCTGGCCAACATGTTAGTTATGACCGTGGTTCCATACCTGAGAAGAAATTACTAAATAAATCTTCTCTTAGGCTAAACAAGACTTGGCCTAGAATTCAGAGGGGGTAATCAAAGCACGTAAGTGAACAAACAAAACTAAAGTGTTCTTTAGAGACAAAGGTAAAAGTATGTCCATTATAATAATCTTAGCCTCTGGAAGATAAGAATTCAATTTTCAGTGTTTTCTCTTTTACCCGCTTTAAAAAACAAAATCAAAACAAAACAAACCCTAACTTAGGTTTTCTTGGAGTCTGTGGTATTTGCATCTTGCAAGTTCAAACCACAAATGCTCTTACGTCTTGCATGTTTAACACTGCTAGAAAGAACGTCACCAAAAGTCACTGACTTCCACACCTCATAAAAGGATGATTTTTAGCTTCAAGATTTTAGATTTACTAGAGACAGCCTATATTTGAGTATGTATGTCAGTCATGCCACACAAAGAAAAGCATAAATTATTTCCAAAGTGTTCTCTGTTCAGAAACTGTTCACGAATGCTTCTCCTTCTGTTCGTCAGATGGTTCTGCAATAGTCTGACTAATGCACATACATGTAAAAACCTGGAAATTGGCTCATGCAAGCGTTTTTGAATTAAGATACCCCTGTGGAAGAGTACTGAGAATTATTTTGTTGATCGTCTCGTGGGCTCTGACGCTGTGGGAGGTGGGGGTGGACCCCGGCGATCCAGGTCATCCACATAGGCCACAATCAGTTTACGCCTCTCTTCTGGCACACAGTCTAGTACTAGATACCGTTTGTCGTTCTGCAAAATTTTTTCTACATCTTTCAGGTGCTGATCAGATTCCTGGATTAGCTTTTTGGATCTGAAATAAGAAAACAAGTCCAAGAATTACTGACTGCTGTTCACAGGTCTTTCAGAAATGAGCTGGAAATGTCCATCTAGTTCCTAATTGTGTTTCCATTTTTTTTTTTTTTTTTTTTTTTAAGAAAAATTTCACTGCAGTGGTCACCTTTGTAAATCGCCTCAGCAAAGACTCCAAGGAGTGAAAGGGCCTCAGAAGCTGAATTACCCTCCCACCCCTACTGGTGGTCCCTCCAGATCAGGGCTGAGGGTGGGTGGGTAAATCTTGCCCGTGCTGTACCTGTTCTGTGGATGAACAGAGGACTTCAGTCTGCGGGGCTGCCAATCCCAGCATCTTTCACAAGCTTTCACTTTCACATCTTTCACTAAATTAACTATAAAAATGTAGAAAGAAGTCTTACTTCACATCTAATTTAAAAGCCCAAGCTGATGCAAAACATTAAGGATCCTGATCAAAAAATCCAATGACAAAATACCTAAAAACCACACCCTCAGCACTATCTATCCTCCCGTGCACATACCCTTCATTAAGATGTTTCCAATTTTTCTCTTAAAGGAAGAAAAGCTGGAGCATGAAACAAAACTGCTTTCCTGTGCACTGACTGCTAAGCATTCAGCATTGTAAACTTGTTTTCCTGATGGTAAAACGGTTGGGAATGTGGAACTACTGGGCACGTTACAGAGAAATCTTGTCTAGAAACTCTCATTTTTATCGTTTAAAATTTGTATTTAAAAGTATCCAGCAAATTGCTATCATCTGGAAAAAAAAAAAGTTTTTGCTGAGCTTAAGATGATTTCAAGCTTAAGAAATGTTCCACAACACTGAATAGTCTTCACAGGAGGCAGAGACAATGGACAGTGAAGGACTGTTTAAGAAATCTCTTCACAAATACAACTCTTATCAAGCGGGGGGTACTCCTAAAAAAGCAGTGAAGTAAAAACAAAAGTGTGTTTAAAAAACTGGATGGGTGGGTAACACAAAATAAGAATTGACATCTGGGCCCTTTCTTTAAAAAAAAAAAAAAAAAAAAAAGTAAGGTAGACATGGGCTGTATTTGGCCTTTAATAAAATTGGCTTCTTCTTATTCCTAAAAATTAATAATGTCAACATGTGTGTGAATGCATAGAATGCTCTGGCCATTAGAGTAAGGACTAGTAAAGACAATGACTGCGGATATGAAACATTTCATTGCACACACCTATATGTTATAAATTTGGTCTCTTTCAAAAGCGTCCTGAAGTCAGCTTTGGCTGTGATGTACTTGTCTCTGATGTATTCTTCAAACTCTCTTTGTTTTTTCTGCAAAAGGACAGTAAGATTTTTAAAAAAAAGTCACAAATTCCAAAATTACTATCAATTATTTATTAAACCGGTAATTTGTAAGTCACATCATAAATAATTCCAAAGAAAAAGGCTAGAAAGTACATTTTTAAGGCAAAAAGAAGCCAAGAACAAGGAACCACTCAATATATTAGCAGTAGCTAAAGCCCGAGGGCTTGCAATGTACTACACTGTGCTGAGGGTTTTATCAGGGTATCTCCTTTTGTGTTCCTAACAACCTCAAGTGGTAGACACTCTTGAAAATAAAGAAATTAAGGGGGTATTTCCTGTAGACTGTACTTCTATCTTCTAACACCAAGACAATAATGTGGTATAACTTATGGAGAACCCCAAATAACATTCATAACTTAGTACTAACTGATCCTGAGCATTTAGCTTTTCTAGTAAGGAACTGGCATAATGGGTATAAACTCTTTGGGCTAATATTAATAATGACAATAATAATAATATTAAAAAGTATTATTGTCAATTTAAACAATCAGAAAAGTTAGAAACTAAGACTAGACCTGTCAGCTATCGGTCCACCACTCTTTCCCAGCCATGTGTGCTTTGTGGTCCACACATCTACAATCCATCTTAAGGAAACAGGGGGAAGAATAATAGCTCTATGGGGTTGTGCACCCTAGACCTAGAGAAACCAACTGGGAAAGGAGAATGATGGGGAGAAGGAACAAATGAAAGGCCAAGGGATAAAATAAGACTGCGGTCAGCTACCCTATCCTTGGCATCATTCACTATTTCAGAACCCAGGGGAGCTCATTTTCCACACAGGAGTGAGAGCGTCCCAGAACAGGGCTCAGCTTCTATAAACTTCCCCCATCTGCAGTTCCTCTACTCCAGTCTCCGGGGCATGTAACAACAAAAGATCACATTATGGCATTCTGCTAACACGGCTCTGGTGCTCTGACAGCCTGGTATCCACGGCCAGGTTGAAAATGTCTATGTAGTGGGACCTGACTATACCAGAAACAAAAACTACAGCTTCAGTAAAGCTCTAACATCCCAGAACACAGGCTTAACCCCAAGGATGACATTTTTACAGTTTCTACTTTGCTGTCTTATTAATGTATAATACAAGATAAAAAAATATGACCTTAAAATTCAGATTTACTTCTCATACTCTTAAGTTATTCACTTAAAACCATCAATGTCAGTTTAATCAAAATACATACTGGTGGTGCTGATTAAGCCCACATTTAATATTTATCAACTGACAGTAAATCTCAGACAAAATCCTCTTACCCTGTCACTGGAGGAGAACTTAATGCACCGAGGATCTTCCTTAATGATTTTTTTTACTTCTTTCCATGTGGATGTTAAGGTAATCTTTGAAAGGCAAGGAAAAAAAACACAAATACAACTCACTTTCATCGCAAAGATCAAATGGTGGCAGCACACACGGTACACAGTATTGCACGCTGACCTACAATCTCCTGTAATAATGCCCAAATGTAATTGGACTAGCTAGAGACAGGAAGCAGCTTTAATACAATTTCTTTTTGTTGTTGGCCACAAGAGTTATATTCATGGTCCTATTTCAAGGTGGCCTAAGACAATCACCTGCAAACCCTGGATCCCCATAGGCAACACTGTAACTTCTGAAGAAACCACCACCAAAAGGAGATCAGGTATCAGAAGAAAACGTGAACGACGGAGGGAAGAAAGGGACCATGGGACCAAACTGAAAATGGAGCAAAAGATGCAATCCACTCAGTCTATCATTCTATCATTAGGAGGGATCAATGATCACACAACAAAGCCCAATATCAATCACCAGGAATGTGAAAACTGCGGGAGGAAGTAATTTCTAAATAGTTAAGTATGCCATTAACATTTTACTTAAAAAAGAAAAAAAAAAAAAAAAACAACAGAAAAGAAAGTGTATAAAACCCATGCATTCCAGTAAGAGATCTAAAGACCACAACACTATGATGTTTTTGGAATTATTCTTAAAGACCCATCTAGATTAAAACAAGGAAAATAAGAGACTTACTGCAGAAGTTTCATCCAGAAGTTGCCTAAAGTGCTCCCTCTTCTTTTTGGTAAGTGCTTCAATGTGTTCATTAAAAAGCTTCTCTTTCTCCTCTCTTTCCAACAAGGATCCAGATTCCCAACGGTGATCTTTTCGGAGAGTCCTCCGAGTATCAGACCATGACACATCTGAAGAACGCACCTAAAAACGTACCAAAAAATTCTATCACCAAAGATCTCTTTTTTCACATTTCAACAATAAAAGGCTTATTTATCTAGTTTAGGAATGATACAATTAATAACGGAAGCTTCTGGTGACTCCACCTTAAACAGTCACTAAAAATCTGCTTCTTTAAACCAGAAATCCCACCTCTCAGAGCTCACCCAAGCAAGCTATCAAGTACGGATTCAAAGGTGTAGAAAGATGAAGAGAATTACTTTAATCGTACTTAGGCACTCTATTTAACATCTTACCAACCTTCAGTAGGAGAAATGGATAGAAATAAAACAGGAAATATCTTGCTACAGGACTAAAGAGGTGACAGGAAAAAAAACCCACCAACAGATTTTGAGCTCAAATCTGTACTTATCAACTACATACTGGAAGTGACATTTCAAAGCATAAGCAAGAATTAACATGGTCAGTAAGAGAAGACGTGACAGATCAGGCTGGTTCAACAACCAGCACAAGGCTATGCTTCACTGCTGGTAATGGCAATACAAGTTACTGCTAGTTACACCACTGCCAATGCTCAGAAATACGGGAGGCTAAAAAGACAGAAAGGTGAGAAAGAAGAAAAATATAAAAACATTTATTTAATCAACATTTATCAAGCACCGAAAAATGAGTCAGCTAAACACGGAGCTTGGTACTGGAAAAACAAAGTAAGACACTACCCCTTCCTTCAAAGGACTCAACTTTTTTAAGAGAAGAGAGGCAAGTAAGCAAGTAACGGCAAAAGCACATAATAAGTGCTGTGAGGTGTATGCTGACCACAGGGCAGGCAAAGGGAACACTGAAAACAAATCTGCCTTAGATGGGTCAAGATCAGCCTCACAGAAGAGATATTTGGGTGTGCTCTTGAAAAATGAGTTTTCAAGCGCACTCGAAGTATTGTAGGTGGAGGGATTAGCATGACTAATGCCAGAAGTCATTAGGTGTAAATATGGTTCATTAGAACTAAGTGCAGAAAGGCTAGAGCTTAAAGGGGCAAGAGAGAAAACCAAAGAGGGTAACATAACATGAAGGTGGTGGGGGAGTTAAGGAATGAAGTCATATATTATGCTAAGACAACTGAATTTTAAATGTTTGCAACCACTAAGAGTAGAGAAGCTTCTCTCTGTGAAAGCAACAGGGAGAGTGACAAAATCAGATTTGGTTTTTAGGATGATTTGTGACTGCGATAAAGAGAATGAATGTGGGGAAAAGTAAATGCAGGGAAAGAAATCAGTGAATGAATGTAACTAGCCAGAGAACAGAAAGAGGAAACTCAAAACATACCAGCAGAAGCAAGGGAAGAAATCCAAAGAACTGACAGTAGTAGTAACAACAAGAGTCCTTATGAAAGAGAGAAAAGAAATAGTAGGAGAGATGGTGACACAGAGAGGGGACAAAACATGTGGAACAGCAGAGTGGCCTCGGTGCACTGGCTATACAGACAAAACCCTACACACCTCAGCAACCCTGGGTGATGTGCAGAAGCGCTGGCAAGAAAATTCCAGAGTATCTGTCTCCTGGGGTCAGTACACCTCCAGTCTAGACCTCATACCATTTACATGTACAATCATTCATCACCACAGTGGTGACCCTAAATCACCAAGCAAAAGGTTTAATTCTATTCAGCACATTTTGTTTATTATTATGGCATGTAAGTGTGTGATAATTTAAGATGACTTCCATCAAGAATAAAAAGTTATCTTTGAGACTAAAAGATTATACATTTTTATATGTACAAAGAAACTTCTGAAAATGTTAAATAACAATGGTTTTCTTATTCTAGTGGGTGCTAATACTATTTTAAAACACTTTATGAAACTTACCAAATTATATCTCTCAGATTCCATTTAAAGAATATTAAAATTTGCACTAACAAGACAACCTAATAGATCTCTAATATCCAGTACTTAAGGGACAGGGCTGGGGGGGGGAGGAGCGGGGAGTGAGAGGAATATATACCATGTCAGATAAAAGAGCCTTGAAATTCTGGATAGCTTCTTCTCGTTTGTGTTGCTCTCTCTCTCGATCTATTTCTTTTGTTTGTTCTGAACGTGCCTTTTGAACCTCTCTTTCTCGTTCTCGAAGGCTTGCCTCAATGCGGGCTTGCCTTTCAAGCTCCTTTTCTTTTTCTGAGTCCAAATTCTATAAAGTAAAATTACATTATCAAGATATGTTTCCAGAGTAAGTGGCTTGCCAAATACAGAATTTCAAACCTGGGTTTTACCAAGAATATACATTAACACTGTACCTCGTTTCCAAATCAACTACATGTGCTAGAGATCCTTATATTAATTATACTGACAGGAAAAATTCCAAATCCCAAACAGCAGCTAATACCTTTATGATGCAATTAAGAATTTTCTTATTCCATATTTATAGTATAAATAAACACAATAGTTACCTTGGCTATTTTTTCAATGTACTGTTTGAAAAGGTCTTCTCTCATTGAAGAACTATCCACTGCCTTGTAACGTGGATCACTTTCTACTTTGTCTTTTACTTTGCTCCATCGGGACTGACTGTCCAAGTGATGATTAGATAACAGTTCAAAGAAATCCGATTTAATCTGTATTTCAAAACATATCAGGGAATGGGGGGTGGGGGGAATCCACCATGAGAAATTCCTCATATGCAAATGTTTACAACCAGAAAAAATTGTTCACTTACCTTAAAGATCAGAATAATAACTTTTTAAATTCATTTATTTATAGTGGAATAAATTTTAGTCAAAAAGAGTATTAGAATTGCTCTTTCATGATAAATATAAAAATCAACAGACATACACTCTCATTTAAAATCTACCAAACTCAAGATAAATCATTTTCTCCAAATTATTCAAATACAGAAAAAAAATTTTTTTAGGTTGTTAACTTTTTCATTTCAGCAATGCCACGTTTTTATAAGAGAGAAGAATTTATATTTATTTTTAGATAATAATCAGGCTTATGAACTGACAGTAAACTACATTTTAATATCAAGTTAATCATAATGACTTATTTTAAAAAGTAGATGAATATAATTTTTGTTTGTTACAATAGGGGAATTTAGAAATAGATGAGCACAAATAACAAGTCTCATTCATTAGAAACTTGGAACGGTACTGCCAAATGTCTAAAAACAAGTAAAAAGCAGGGTAAATTTTTGTATTTTAATTAAAAAAAAATCAATGCCTGTACCCTTATATATAAATTATAGGATTTCTATGATCATAATTAATCATTACTTTAAAAACTATATTCACATTTTTGGTATTTTTTAGCATTAAACATGTATACCTTTATAACTCAAATCTGTTAATAAATTAACATTCTGAGCCAATCAAGTACCAACTCAGTAAAATTACACCAAGGTTATTAAAAGATATTAATCCTTTGGTAGCAACATGTACAATACTTAGAATCCTTCTCCCAAACTGTAATTCTTATTTTTTTAAATAGGGGATAAAGCAATAAAGAAAGCGTTTATTTTTACATAACTTTGAGGACCTGTTTTAAAATTCAGTATCATTCAAGTTATCTTGTACTCCTATGAGGGGAGACACCAGAGGCAGCCAGTCAATTCAATAGAGAAGTCAGACCATGTCAAGAACCTCTCTTCCCTGCAGGAATTAAACATGCTGGCTTCCCGCGTGACCAAAGGAATCAGAAATTAGAAATGGAATCACATTCTTTCTGCCTATTCCAAACTCTCATTTCCCCTAACAGAGAATTAAGAGAGGATAATGTCATTTCTGGAAAACACTAGTAAGATTATAAGAGAAGAGTTTCTTTCCTATTAGAGAATTTTTTAAAAACCAAGAGCTAATCAGCTGTGGATTTCTTTTACTACTGAACTTGGCTCTTGACTTTGTAGTAATAAGAAATACTCATAAATCCAGTATTTTCACACAATGAAAAAGCAACTACTTGATATAGTGATGTAACAATTTTTCTGTTCATCTTGTCTACTTTGTATCTGACATGATGAACACCAAATTCCTAGATGCCTGTGAAAACTAGAAAGCAAAATTTACAAAATTTATGTTAAATAAAACATGCAAGCTACTTTAAACAGGAATCTTTCCAAGCCAATTTCCAAGTCAATTTATATTGACTTAAGACAATTTTCAAATATTAGACACAAAGCCTACAAATGATTATCTTACAGTTTTAAAAATGTGTGATGTATAAACAGTGAATTTTAAATAAAATTAAATTTTAACTTCCTCTACTGTGGATATTACCATTACAGGCTATATATGGCTTACCAAAGCTTCCATTTGTATGAGAACTATCAACAACTGCATAAATGTCAAAAAATTTAAGTTACCCATTAGCAGCAATCCAAGACTCCACATTCCCAATTTTCTTCTCTCCCCAAATCAAAGTACCTTACCATCTAGGCTGTTCACTTTAACAGGGAAAAACAGTCTCCTAAGCCTAATGTACTGTAACATACTTAACTTGTTCAGAAGAAAATTTAAGTGAGGAAAGAGAGAAAAATGCACTTCATGAGAGGATTAACTCTATTGTGTGCAACTTCAAATGTGTTGTTCCAAAAGGTATCTTATTTGAACCACAGTTTTATAAAAATGGGTTATACAGTATAATAAAATTTAAAAAACCTTGAAGGTAGCTACTTTGGCAGACAAAACAGTCTAGCAAAAGTAAGCAGAATTTTAGGGGCATTTTTTATAAAATGGAAAATTACCAGTGAAAGCTACCTGCAAATGATTTTTCTCTTTAGCTTGAAAATGTCTACCAAAGGTGGGGGCTACTTCACCAAAAGTCAGTGTCCTTTACAGGTTTTTGACTTAGCAAAAAACTTTTATTATCTGGCTGTTAACTGCATTACCTCAATACTACAAACAGCAATTAGAGAATCATAAGAATAAAGAAAGCAAACTCCAATAAACTAGCACCATGCTACGAGCACTAATCTTACTATTCAATTACATACAGCTAAAATGGGGTTTAAAAAAAAACAGTATAGACAATATACTTCATAGGAATAATCATTAAAAGTCATGAAGAAAATAATAAAACTTCATTAACCAGCTACTTCTCAGACCGTGAATATAAAATACACTGTATTTAAACTCTTAAAGATTTGTTCCCAGGGCCTAGTTAGTAAGTAATTTTGCATTCTTTAAATTGGCTGAGAAAGTTTCACTTATTTCCTGCCTCTTTTTTAAAAATTTAGTAAAGGTACAAAGCCAAACCTATAACTTAGAGAATTATTTTACAATCAAAAGAAAGTAAAGCTGAATACAGTAGGTTTATTTAGATGCAATATCTATTTAATTTACTTTAACACATTTTGGGCACAACTCTCATCACTTCATAAGGAAAAAAGACTAAAAAAATGTAAAGTACCGGAACTGCGGGAGGCTAAAGTCACCACACAGAGATACCAATTCTTTCCTCACTAGGGAATCCCATAATACTTTGCGTATCAGTGATTGACAGCTGTCAGACTGAACTGATTGACAGGCCGCACAGCACAAAACTGTAAAGTCTATCCACTTGTTATAAAACAGAATACACAAAATAGTTACAAAAAGAGTGTTTAGAAAAAGAACATTGGTTATAAATGCAAAGAGAAAAACATTCAATTTGTATAAAAGCAATCACACAGTATCAACTATTTATTTTACTTGGTATTCTTTAATCAAATAAGGTATTACCAAAAGTCAAAAGTAGCAAACAATACATTAACATGATTCTAATTCAGCATACACAATGTTTACACAGAACTCAATTCTGCACATTTCCTGAGAAGCATAATCATTCGCGGAAAAAAAAAGTTAATGGTGAAATAATAATTCTGGAAGAATCTCCACTGAAGCCCAAGAAACCAAATAATCAGGAAATTTCAGATATTTCTGACAAAAGTTATTTCACCCAATACTGTTGCTATTTACAGTGCAGGAGGCTTGAGCCCATTAAGAATGGTATTACTTCCCTCATGACATTCCTTAATAGAATTTGTGATGTTTTAACTTTCTGGAATGAGAGCCCATTTTAAATGTCAAAAATGATTAGGCTTCAGAGGTTCTTCATCTCCATCCACAAAGCACACAGGGGGACTAAGGAGAGTGGCTGCGTGTTCTGATGGCCCGCGCACCTCCGGTGCGGTCTCCACCCGCCTGCCTCCCCAGTGGTGGGCTCCTCTCCGCTCCTAACACCACTACCAAGTGACATTTGGAATTCATTAATCTTTCATAGCTGACCTTTATTTCTGATAAGCAATAATTTATATGTAAGATATGTTTACTAAAAGATTAGAAAGTCACTAAAATGCTATCTGTTAGAAGGCAAAAAAGATAAAAAAGCTTTTTAAAATTTAAAGGTTACCGCTTATTAGGAATCTTGAATTTTAGCAGGCACCAGTGAGTAAAAAGATCTAACAGTCAGTTCTGGGTGTACTGGGCAAACTCAGTATTAATAAAATTTAAAGCAAATCTATGTACTTTAGTAAACTTATTAAAATAAGCATTATGGAAGTAAAGTGACTGAATACACGTAAACAACTGTAAAAGTGAACTTACAAAGCTAACCAGTCTGGGGGTCCTGTGATCTATGCCCATGAATGAGATCAGAAAAACATGGCCCCAGCTTAGTCTCTTCCCATTCACGCTCCTGTCAATCACCTCATCTTACCTTCTCACCTCTGGTCTTCGAATCTTCTTTCTCTTTCTTCCTTGCAGCTGCCACAAATTCATTAAACAAGGCTTCTCGATCTTTCATCTTTTCAATTGCTTTGAATCTTGAATCTTTAGCATGCTTGGCTGCAAATTCACTAAAAGTAGCTCTGTAACAAAATGGCAAGTGTGCTAACTTTGGTAGAGCTATTTCTGCTTATAGAAAGGTATAGAAGAAGATACCATTTTTCCAGCCAGAATATGTGCCAAAGACTCACTAAGTCCCAACATTTGCCTAAAGAGTAAACAATGAGCTACAGAAAGGAGTACAAGAGGGCTAAAGGGTGAAAATGTGGTTGGTGATTTGTACGCTGTCAAGCATGACACTGGGGGATAACACATCAGAGAACAAAAAATGTGTGTGCTTCAAGAGACTTAAGAGCTCATCTATTTCCACACTAAGAAGAGGCTGAGTCTTGCTTCTAGCCATGGTGAAGTTAACTACCGAATTAGATCTCCTTCCAGAAACAACTGTGAAAGAAGACAAATGTATGAGGCAAATGATTCCAAAACAGTGCATAATAGGTAGGGTAGTAGTAAGACTGAGGAAAGGCCCACTGCCCTATGCCGCAGGACAATTTCCCAAGGTACAGAGAGCTACAGTCCAAGCAGAGTACAGCAGTCCCAATAGCTACAAGTAGTAAAGATCAGAGTCTGGGTGTTAAAACGGCAAGGGAAGAAGCTCTAGAAAGATAGTACCCAGTAAATATACCACAAGGCGATTCCCCATGAATAGATGGCCAAGGCTGAAGGGTACAATAGCAGGGAAAAACCGCATCCCCTGCCAAAGTGCTACCTGGTTAAGAGCAAAAAACAAATGTTAGAAACTCAGTAGTGCAGAAAAAGAACAGCATTAGGACACTAAAGTCCACAAAAGCTGCACAATGGAGACAAAGCTGGACTGTTGAGAAACTTCCAACTTCTGAGACCCACACTAACAAAGCCTTAAATCAAAACTATATTCAGGTGATCAGCCTGTAACTAAACTGCCTGCGAAAACAAAAATCCACTCTTCAGAGTAAGGGAACGGACTTTCAGAGTCTCTATAATCCACTATTTTCAATATTCGATCAGACAACACTAAACATACAAAGAATGTATAACCCAAATCAAAAAAATTTTTCAATCCACAGAAACCGAACTGAAAATGCTCAGATGCTGTTCTGGAAGAGACAAATCCTTTAAAAATACTGTAATTATATTGAAAGAATTTAAGAAAAATAGATTCAAAGAACTAAAAACATGGCCTTAATGAATGAATAAAAGGGAGTTTTAGTAAAGACACAGAAAATAGGAAAAAAGAACCTAAAACTAACTGAAAGGAAAAATTCATTGGGTGGGCTTAACAAAAGAGTAGACCTAGAATAAAGAGCTACTGACTTCAAATTAGATCAGTAACAGTTATCTAATCAAAAGAATACACACAAAAAAAAATTGGGGGAGGAGGGGAATAGTCTCAGGGATTTGTCAGATAATTAGAATTCTAAAAGAGAAAAGAATCAGAACAGAAAAAATGCTGATCAAAATTTTTCCAAATTTGATGAAAACATCAATGCATAGATCCAAAAAGCAAAGCAAGCTGCCAAGAAGGCTACATAAAAAAATGAGGCCTACGAGGGATAATGAGGCTCAGTATAAAAAAAAAAAAAACTTTCTCCACAAATAAAAGGCATTTATAATTCATACATTTGGATCTATTTCAATATTTGAAGCTTTCACCTCACATAATAATTTGTCTTATAATAAATACTCCCATATTTAGCAAGTTTTTTTAGAAGAGAAAGCTAAATCTTACTCTCTCCCTTTAAAAACTGTTTATTTTAATAAATAAATAAATAAATAAATAAATAAATAAATAAATACTGTTTATTTCAATACAAATATAGAACACATCTTCTTAGGTGTTAAAGCAAAGATTATATTACAACTTTAATTGTAAATAAACTGGTTAACTTCAGAATTTAGTATTTAAAACATCAACTGAAGATTACGAGTACCATTCATAGCTAACATTTGCTATTTTGAAGCTTTGCTAACCAAACCCGGATTCTAATAATCTTTTACATGTAACTATCGTTACTCACAATACCTAATTTCATTAATTCAACACTTTTTAACAACAGGATACACTGCAAACCTGGTTTGAATAATGGATAGGTAAACTTAATAAAAGTTTAAATAAAATAAAAATGTGTATCCCAGGAACAGGATGACATACACGTAAGTCCACTAAATCTGTTTTGTTTTCACGATAAACTAAGCACCTTGCATTATAATTTTAAGAGAGAATTACTACTATGATTAAAGAATAAACCTGTTTTTAAATGTAAAATCGGGGCACATGGGTGGCTCAGTCAGTTAAGCATCCAACTTCGGCTCAGGTCATGATCTCGCAGTTCATGGGTTGGAGCCCCACGTTGGGATCTGCACTGACAGCTCAGAGCCTGGAGCCTGCTTCAGATTCTGTGTCTCTTCTCTCTCTGCCCCTGGCCTGCTTGTGCTCATTCTCAATCTCTTTCTCTCAAAAATATACATTAAAGGGGTGCCTAGGTGGCTCAGTCAGTTAAGCATCTTGGCTTCGGCTCAGGTTGTGATCTCACGGTTTGTGGTTGGAGCCCCACGTCGGCTCTGTGCTGACAGCTCAGAGACTACAGCCTGCTTTGGATTCTGTGTCTCCCTCTCTTTCTGCCCCTCCCTGCTCACACTGTCTCTCACTCTCTCTCTCAAAAATAAACACTAAAAAATAATTTCTTTAATAAAAACATTAAAAAACTACAAATAAAATATAAAATCAATTTCTAAAAGTGAGAATTATTTTACACATTTATATCATTTGTAATAAAATGGGTAAAATAATTATTTTTCACTAGAAAAGACTAAACTGAAATTTTAGCATTAGATTGTGATAGAGATTTTTATAGGACTCATCTCTCAACTCCAGAAAGTGCTGCTTGGTAAACAGTCACTCTTTTCTCTCAGGGAGAGGTGAGGGTGGATAATAGTGGCAGGAGACTGGGAAGTGACCAGGAACTGACCCAAGGAGATATGCCTTGAAATTTCTTTCAATCCAAAAAGAAAAAAGACATAGAAATAGGCACTAAATTCTCCCCAGTCATTTTTTCCTTCAGAATAAACTCCAATGTTTCTTATCTACAAAATCTAGTTATAATATATAGTCTCTTCCCATTTCAAAGAGAATTTAAGTTAGCGGACATATTTTCTCAATTTTAAGTTTTTCCTCCTCATTTTCTGCTACTTACTAAATTTGGTCCTAATCTCTAGGGTCACGTTAAATGCATCAATATAGCAATACAGCACAATGTCCCAAGTGCTAAGACTTCTAGTTATGTGTCTCATGGCTTTATTTTCTGAAGTAACCTGCAAGGTACAGCTTGCTCCACCAATTCTGTCAGCCCCAAAAGAGCCTGGGTACTGGGATAGAGCAGTAACTTAATTTGTCAAATCCACAAAATGGAAATCTCTTCAGAGTCTCAGTTATTGTCAGATCCATAAGGGTTTTAATAAATAAATGTATTTTGCTGAATCATTTGAAAATAAGCTGCAGACATCATGAGACTTCATCTATAACTATTTTAGCATGCATCTCCTCAGAGCAAATCCTTTTTCCTCTATAACCACTGTACCCAAGAAAATTGTGAATTCTCTAATACCATGTAATACCAATGCATCCATGCTCAAATCTCCTCAACTGCCTCCCCAAATGTCTTTTATAACTGAGTCACAAGTACTGACCCATGAACTCAATGTTTTGATTAACCAAAAAGAAAGGACCAAGACCCCTCGGAGAGTCTGAAACTCTACTCTCCCCTGACAAATGTTACGTTCTTCAGAGCTCCAAATACTCTATTAACTTTATTATCTGAGATGTGTATTAATGCCCTAGGTTTCTCTTCATGCTTCAAATATAAAATTATAATATTAAATATACTTTCTCAAACAACATTCTCTCCTCTACTTCCAATGACAAAAGTAACCATTTCAACAAGATGAACTTTTATAAAAAGTGCCATTTAAACAAGACACTCCATAATTCTACCCTACAGTTTTAAAAATGATCCACGTTATGAGGTATTCACAGCAACCAAGTAACAAACACTGTTGCCAAAACTAAACCATAAATAAAAAGTAATTTTCTCTTGCCTAGACTATTCTGTATTAACACTGGAATCCAGTTGAAATCCTACATTCACTTGGGTAAGGTATGAGACAAGCATATAAATCTATACTGGCTGTTTTCGAAGACTGAGTGAGATAATGAGATAACGTGTGTATACGTATATGTGCTTCAAGTGCATGTATGTATGTATGTATAAGTTTGTATATACAACTTTTTAAGTGTACATAAGATATCCGCTAAATGATGCCAAATATTATTGTTTTTATGATGCTAGTCACGTAAGTTTTAAATGTCTCCTCTTCTACACCCCATTACACATACTCATTAACAATCAACTGAATCAACAATCAACTGAAAATATCAGACAAAAACATATCTAGACACTGCCTCTCACAGAGCACAAGAGGTTCCTCTAAAGGAAATATATTAAGAATAAAGATTAGAAATGCATAACCAATAATGAAATAAACTTTTCATGTCCAATTATCCAAAAGATACATATTCTCTTAGCTGATCTTAGAAGAAAGCACATACATATTTTGAAATGTTGCAGTAATGAACCATATACCTTGGATTAAATTTTGCTTCTTCCATCATTTTTTTGAAATCTTCCTTGGCTTGCATTATTTTGTTTTTCTTTTCCCTGCGTTCTTCCTCTGCCCTCGTCTTTACATATTGATCAAATACCTATCACAAAAATAAACCAATTGGGCAAGTTAGTCTTCCATAGGAATAATTTAATTACCAAACTATGGAATCTGTAAGAAAATACTGAGTCAATGTCTTTGTCCAAACTATAATAGAAAAAAATGCATTAGATATCTCAATTGTATGCAGATTATCTGTAGCAAGTCTCACTTTAAAACTTCATTGACAGTGTTACAGAAGCACACAAGCCCTCTGCTGAGACTTCAGAACAAAGTTAAAAGCCCCTTTAATTTTCATTGTCCCCGATCACAAATTGAATACACGCATATTAAAAAAATTTCAGGGGATATAAAATATATAAATTACAATCCTTCCAAATCTCTTCTAGAAAAAAAACGTTAAAAGTATGGAACAGATAGTTTACATTTATTTCTGTGCTTCTTTTTAAGACATAATTATCTCTACCAAAATGTAATGCTTTACATCTATCCCATAATATTTTCCCCCACCTAATCATGTACAGACAAGATAATAAACTGAACATGCACATCTATTTCCTTTCTTCCAATGCCAATACAATGACGAGAGGATTTCCCTTTTTAAGTCACAAACCAACAAGACCAGGCAAATGGGAAAAAGAGCAAGCCTTGAAGATGAAAAGCACAAGGATAAGCAGTAAAGGACTAGCAAAAATGAGAGAGCTGACCCAAATTCAGCGGTCAAGAAAAGAAACCAATTCTTTTTTTATTAGAGAATCCTCAAACAGTTCCAGAAGTGACAGCACCAGATATCCATGGAAATGAGGGCAGAGTACAGCTACAATAAGGCTGTTTAAGAAGGAGTCCATCAGAAAATCTCCCTTGACAACAGCATGTATCTGGGGGCTCTGCCACTCCTGAGCCTCAGTAAAAGGCAAGTGATTATTCTCTAGAACCAGGGTGGGCAATTCACAACCTGCTGGCCAAACTTGGCCTGCTGCCTATTTTTGTACAGCCCAGAAAGAGTTTTAACATTTTTTAAATAGTTAGGGAATAGAGAATTTTGTAACATTTCATGACATGTGACAATTAAATGAAATCCAAATTTTAGTGTCCACAAGTAAAACTTTATTGGAATAGTCAGGCTCATTCCTTCACATCTATCTACCTGTGGGTGCTCCTTCGTTACGGTAGCAGAACTACACTACTATGACAGAGACCAAATGGCCCCCAAAGCTAAAATATTTATTGTCTGACCCTTTATTTTACAATCTTGCTAATTCTTGCTCTAAAAGGTAAAGCAGTATCTCTCAAGGTAAAGGGGGGGGGCATACCTAATTTAACATACTAAAGTAAGTTTTATTTTCTAATAAAACTAAGAAAATATACTGTAATCATAAAACAAGAAAAACTTAAAGAACAAAAAGAAATCCTACAAATTAAAGGACAGAAAAAAGGAAAACTCAAATTAAAGGATTTGACAATAAAGTTGAGAAAGTCATCCAAAAGAAAGGGGCAGAGGTAGAAAATAGGTGAAAAGAGGGCGCCTTGGGTGGCTCAGTAGGTTAACTGTCTGACTTCGGCTCAGGTCATGATCTTGCAGTCCGTGAGTTCGAGCCCCGCATCAGGATCTGGGCTGATAGCTCAGAGCCTGGAGCCTGCTTCAGATTCTATGTCTCCCTCTCTCTCTGGCCCTTCCCCTCTCGCATGCTGTCTCTCTCTCTCTCTCAAAAACAAACATTAAAAAAAGAAAAATTAAACAGGTGACAAGAAAATTTAAGGACTAGACCAAAAGGGCAAATTCTCTGTCCCAGAATGAAAAAATAAACAGGTTGGAAACAAATTCAAAAAAGCAATGTAAGAAAATCTCCCAGAACTGAAAGACAGGAGTTTACATACTAAAAGGACCACCAAGCACCCAGCATAATGGGCCCCTTCCACCAAGGTACACAATCACGGTGAGATTTCAGAACGCTATACACTAAGAGATCCTACACATCCACAAAGGAAAAATAAACAGTCCCATAAACAAAGGCCCATAAACTGATGGCTTCAAACACAACACTGAAAACTAGAAAAAGAGCAATGTCTTCAAAATCTTGAAAGAGAAAGATTTCCAATTTCAAATATCTTAACCAAACAATTTCAAATTAAGGGTACAATGAATGTTTGCAAACACGCAAGGCTCCAAAGTTTATCTCCCATGCATGTTCTCTCAAGAAGCTATTACAGAGATGGAATGGGTCAAAAGGGAGTAAACCAAGAAAGAAAAAGACTTATGATGAAGGAAACAGGTGAAGTCTCTACCCCCAAAAACAAGAGCGATGAGGGAAATCTCAGGATGATGGTAAAGACTGGTCACGCTCAAAAATAACAGCTGTATGTCAGGTGTAGAGGGTAACCAGTCCAAAATGAAGCAAGTCACACGCTCTGGAAGAAATGTCTTGAGAAAGATAAAACTGGGCAGCACTCTATTACTTTTCCTAGCATATTTTACAGAAATATTTGTCTCTTTAAAGGTGTGCATGTACATCTTTAGAAAAAGCCAAACAAAAAATGTTCTTTACAAAACTGAAAACTTTATTCCAGGTCAGGCCATGTCTGTCTACCAATCTTTAATAGCTGTATAGAGATACCTACAACTATCTCACCATCTTCCGCCAGGCACGTTGGCCATTTTCAGCACCATCCCAATACAGCACTGCAATAAATCCTGAAAGCATGTGCAGGCTGACCCATGTGGGAAAGAGGGTTCTTCTCAAGCCCTCTCTCCCTTTTTGGTATATACTTTCTTATTTGTAAAAGTAGTGAACTACAAATAAACCCAATGAATTTATATTAAATTTCTTTTCAGAGGCTGGAGAAAACTTCACAACCCTTCCTCTGGGATATCCCACACCAAAGTTAGGAATCGCTAGCTGAGATCACCTTCTCAAAGAAAATTAGGAGTTCTGGTATGCTTCCAAGCTTCTCCTAATTATTTGTGTCATGCTTCCCAATACACTTGAGCTTTTTTAGGTCCCCTATTTTAAGCGGTTATTTTCTTAAAACATCAACTTGTGAATGTTACAATAAACACCACAAAAGTTGTTAAGTTTTTATAAAAAATTTCTAGTAGACTTCTATAGATGTAATCAAAACATCCATATTAAAGAGCTACATTGTCTAAGCCAATGTAGCTTCTAGGGTGCTATATTCCATTTCTTTTCGTTTTTATTATTTTTTCAAACAAATTTTTTTGATGTTTATGTATGTTTGACAGAGACAGAGGGGGACAGAGGGTGAGCAGGAGAGGGGCAGAGAGAGAAGGAGACACAGAATCCAAAGCAGGCTCCAGGCTCTGAGCTGTCAGCACAGAGTCTGATGCAGGGCTTGAAACCATGTACTGCGAGATCATGACCTCAGCCAAAGTCAGATGCTCAACCAACTGAGCCACCCAGGAGCCCCTTCTTTTCGGTTTTAAACAACTTTATTGAGGTATAATTGATGTACAAAAAGTTGTTCATATTTAATGTATACAACTTGTGAGTTTGGAGATAAATATACATCTAGGAAACCACCACAGTCTATGACGTAAACATATCCACCTCCAAAAGGTTCCTCGAGCCCTTTTAATTTATTCTTATTTTTAAGTAATATTAAAAACCCTTAACATAAGATCTATCATCCTAGCAAAAATTTCAGTATACGATATAGTACTGCTAGCTATAGGCACTATGCTGTACAGACCTTCAGGACTTAGCCATCCTGCATAACCATTTCCATTTCTTAATCTACATAATTACACAGTATGCTCACTTTGTGAAATTTATGACGTTTAGATTTTAATGTATGTATATTTTTCTTCAACATAGAAGTTTGTGAAAAGTATGGGTGTGATATTGTGTTTTAAGAAAATATATATATTTGTCATTTCCAACATGGATGGAGCTAGAGTATTATGCTAAGCAAAATAAATCAGAAAAAGACAAATATCGTATGATTTCACTCATGTGTGGAATTTAAGAAACACAACAAATGGCAAAGGGAAAACACAATGGCAAAGGGAAAAGAGAGAAGCAAACCAAGAAACAGACTCTTAAGTACAAAGAACAAATGGATGGTTACCAGAGGGTAGGTGGGTGGGGAGGTGGATTAAATAGGTGACAGGGATTAAGGAGTGCACTTGTGATGAGCACCGGGTATACCTGGAACTAATATTACAATATATGTGAAGTGGAATTTAAATTAAAAAAAAAAAGAAGAAAAAAAAAAATATATATATATGGTCTCTGTCCTGGCTCCTGGCAAGAGCTCCTAAAAAAAAACCCTTTTAATTTCCTAAGTGATAGGGGAGACAGGAGCCTCTACTGTTGTACCTGCCTTTTGTCCTGTCGCTGAATTAGATTAGGAGAAAAGAGCAAGTTTATATTATTCATACCAAGCCCCTTTCAACTACATCAAAGTTAGTGTCAGGAGGTGATTTCTGGAAAGTCTCTCTAGATAACCACAGGATGGCAGATAGCTGCCAGTGGAATCAACCATGTGATTAGAACACTGGAACTTTCAATGGCTGGTGACTGAGTCCAATCACCAATGGTAAATGATTTAATCAACCATGCCTACGTAAGCTGTCCCCATAAAAATCATAGCCAAAAGCGTTCAGAGAACTGCGAGCTTGGTGAACATATCCATGTACCAGGAGAATGGCACACTCCAACTTCACAGGGACAGAAATTCAGGGACTCAGGACACTTCCAGACCTCGTCCCACGTGTCTCATCATCTGCCATTCAACTGTACCCCTTATCATATCCTTTATTATATTATAAACCAATAAACATAAGTGCTTCCCAGAGTTCTGTGAGCCATTATAGCAAATTATTAAAGCTGAGGAGGGGAACAGGGGAATCCCTGAGTTGTAGCTAAACTGAAGTGTGTAGAAGGTACTACTTGTGATAAGCATTTGAAGAGAGGGAAGGTCTTGTGGGTCTAAGCCTTTAATCTATGGGATATGATTCTAATTCCGTGTAGTGTCAGAATTCAATTCAGGGGCGCCTGGGTGGCGCAGTTGGTTAAGCGTCCGACTTCAGCCAGGTCACGATCTCGCGGTCCGTGAGTTCGAGCCCCGCGTCAGGCTCTGGGCTGATGGCTCAGAGCCTGGAGCCTGTTTCCGATTCTGTGTCTCCCTCTCTCTCTGCCCCTCCCCCGTTCATGCTCTGTCTCTCTCTGTCCCAAAAATAAATAAACGTTGAAAAAAAAAATTTAAAAAAAAAAAAAAAGAATTCAATTCAATGGTAGGACACCAGCTGGTATCAGAGAACTGACTGATATAGAAAAATCCCTACACATTTGACGTCCAAGTATTCAATGTATAGAGGAACAGAGTTTTTCAAGACGCCTCTATTATTTCATTTCATTCTCATTTCAATTTAGTTCAATTTATACTTTGATACTGATCCAGTAAAGAGTGGCCAAGATGGCCAGTTGACAATGAGTAACTATATTGGTAATGTATTACTATTTGTAATACATCGACCTTAAAAAGCTCTCAGTAACACATACTACATTAAAATGCTTATTTTTGAAATAAGCTACCTTTTCTTTTTTTTTTAAGGAGGCTTCATGCCCACCACTGAGCCCAACACAGGGATTGAACTCACAACCCTGAGATCAAAAGTCGGATGTTTAACCGATGGAGCCACCCAGGTGCCCCCAATTTTAAGTGTTAGCATAACTAGTCTCTACCTCAGAGTCTAATATCCTGCATGGAAATGGTCTGCTTCTGTTTAAAAATGTTATTCAGTTTAGAACTTTGTCAAAACAGGGGCACCTCAGTAGCTTCGTTGGTTAGGCATCCAACTTCAACTCAGGTTATGATCTCACAGTTCGTGAATTCAAGCCCCAAAGTGGACTCCCTGCTGTCAGCACAGAGCCCACTTCAGATTCTCTGTCTCCCTCTCTCTCTGCCCCTACCCCACTCTATCTCTCTCAAAAATAAACATTAAAAAAAAACTGTCAAAACAAAACTATTTCTGACTCAAGTGATCTTTTATCAAAAACAAGATTAAATAAAGAAAATCTTAATTTAAAACTTATAGTTACAATTATATAAAATACTTCTAGAATGATGTAAAATATACATAAATGTACAGATATACGTAAATCTACAGATAGCTAGAAAAGTAACAGAGATGCACTTGCAGACTGAGACATTTTCAATAAAATTGTTAGTTGTTTTAAATCAAAATACAAATTTCAGAAATGGAGTTACAAAGTGCAAATACACGACCTAGATACTTAATATGTAACTTAAATTAAACTTAAATTTAACTTAAATATGTAACTTAACTGGTTTCTCCCTGATTTTACACTCTCATGCAAATAAAACTAAGTACTAAAAAAGTACACATATTAACTCCAAATGTTTGCTTCTCCTTTCATTTCTTACACTCCAGTTTTAAGAATTTTACTCAAAAAATGGGGCGCCTGGGTGGCGCAGTCAGTTAAGCGTCTGACTTCAGCCAGGTCACGATCTTGCGGTCCGTGAGTTCGAGCCCCACGTCAGGTTCTGGACTGATGGCTCAGAGCCTGGAGCCTGTTTCCAATTCTGTGTCTCCCGCTCTCTCTGCCCCTCCCCCCGTTCATGCTCTCTCTCTGTCCCAAAAATAAATAAACGTTAAAAAAAAAAAAAAAAAAAGAATTTTACTCAAAAAGGATGAGAACCTTTAAGTAGTCTTTATTTAAACGGAAAAATGCTTGATATTTTTCTTTTTAAGTATTACTTTTTTTTCCATAAAAATTTTTATTATGAATAATACATGCACATATACTTCTTTTTTTTCAATTTTTTTTTCTTTAATGTTTATTTATTTTTTTTCTTTATTTTTTTTTGAACTTTTTTTTTTTTTAAGTATTACTCTTAATAAGAGGTAACACCATCAGCTTACAAAATGCCTGTAAAATTGGGAAAGAATTTTAGCTCTCAATATGCACTTGTAATTTAACTCAGAAACTATAACACTCAGCAGCATGAAGAGTCACGTCACTAAGGTTTTAAAGTAACCCTTCAGGGATATTTAGGTTAAGCACTGCTGCAGGCGTTACACATATAGCAATGAACAAAGTTCCAGCCCTCAGAATTTATATTCTGCAGCCGGAGAAAACAGTAGATAATTTTAGATAATTAGAGCTGTGAGTGCTATAAAGGAAAGAAAGCAGAGACACATGGCTCAGAAGGCACTTGGACAAGCACCTGAATAAAATCATGGGGCATATGCAAACACCTAGGGGAAGAACACTCCAGACAGAGGAAGAGCCAAGTATCAGAATGTACCCAGGTTGTTCAAAGCACAACAAAGGAACTGTGGCCAGAATGAATGAATCTAAGACAAGGCCTTCAAGAACTATGCAGATAAGAGTGTAAGTATAATCTTACAAGCCATGATAAAGAATTCCAGTTTTATCCTAAATGAAATGGTAAGCAATGTACATTTTTTGAGCAAGGGAACAGTAACAGTGCCTTAATTTGCCTCTTAAATGTAAAATTTGTCTGGCTGCTATGTGGAAAAAGAACTTGACTCCAAAAAGCAAGAACGGAAGGAAGCAAAGAGGTCAGTCAGGGGCTACACAGATGCTGAGAAATGGTAACGGTGCCCTGAACTACAGTGTTAGTGGGGGAAATGGTGAGTAAGTTGTATTTACAAGCTTTTGGAGGTAGATTTTGCTGACAGACTTGAAATGCACAGAGGGGAGAAGTAAGGAATCAAGGATGATTTATACTTTTTTTAAAATTTTTTTTTCAACGTTTATTTATTTTTGGGACAGAGAGAGACAGAGCATGAACGGGGGAGGGGCAGAGAGAGAGGGAGACACAGAATCAGAAACAGGCTCCAGGCTCTGAGCCATCAGCCCAGAGCCTGACGCGGGGCTCGAACTCACGGACCGCGAGATCGTGACCTGGCTGAAGTCGGACGCTCAACCGACTGCGCCACCCAGGCGCCCCTATACTTTTTGATAGAGACAATTACACACAGTTTAAAACACACACACACACACACACACACACCCTACTGTGTTTGAAATGCAGAAGCAAGTATCTTTGGAAAGTCATGCTTTTCTATTACGCAGACTAAAATACATGTCTGGCACGGTGTAAATTTCCTCTCTTTATAAAAAGTTTGTGATGAGACCTACATGCATAATGGCACAAACAGTGCAGAAAATTATGCCAACTATTAAATTACAAATCAAGAATAGACTACCAAATGAAATCTTGTCGTAGCTCAATAGCCCTCTAGCAAGCAGTTCAACATACTCACCATTCTACAGAGCTCAGTGTCAGGGTGGTCCAGGTAATTCAGAAACTATGTAAGTTGGAAGTGTGCAAGGATTTAGAGGACGAAGCAATCACTGTGAGAGGATATGTATTGCTGAATCATCACAGGAATAATGGCACTCAATAACATGGCAAGTCTAATTCATGTTGACACTAAATGAGCAGAGACCCTGAAGTGTCCATCAATTCTTTAAGCTTATGATGAAAAGACATTCTAACAGATGGTGCTTAGATATAGACTTGTGTGCTTAAATGTAAACGGGTCTCTGAGTGTTGTCTACCTACCACACACACTCATGCATATATACTGGCACAAACAGGAAGGCTACAAGACCAGGGTCCAGTCATGGTCCAATCAGTCGGGTAGGATTGTAGGTGTTTCTTCTGCCTTTCTACTCATCTGTATATTGCTATTTTTCTACTATAAATCTGCAACATTTGCCCAGTAAAAAGTAAATTAATAAACGCATTTAAAATGAATTTTGAAAACTCCCTGATACAACATCAGCATATTATGAGGCACAAGGACAGGATACTCATGAAGCAATACCCACGTCCATAATAAAGGCAAAAATATGCAAGTATTTCTGAGGCAGAAATGCCCACAGAGAGGGTAAATGTGTTCTAAGATATGAGACTATGCGTTTTGAGTACTGTGTGTGTGGGGGGGGAAAGGATGGCATTTTATTCCTTATGTTTTTAAATTATGCTGTTAAGGGATATACATTTTTTAAATAATGTTATTTTCCTTTTACCTGTTTTCTCTCTTTAGGATTGAGAAGTAAGTACCGAGGATCAAAAACTATCTTGTGCAACTCCTTCTCCCACGTTGAAAAAGCAGACACCTTTAAAATAAAAATGTATTGCCTCATAATTAAGTTGGCTCTAAAAACATAAAGGTCATATAATTTTCCTTGAAATCTACAGGACATCTGCTTAAAAAGGAGGCATAGTAAAAACCATACTGAAGTTTCCATCACTAATAAATGACAAGCAGTGGGAGGCTAGCAATGGCAAATTTCCACACTAATTGGCTCTGAACATTTCTGTATTATATAGAAATAACACACACCTAATTACTCATTAAAATAACCACTACTGTGTGACATTTTAAAAATCAGTACATCAGAAAAAGCCTTGAAGATTTGCATTTTGATTTCCCATGCTTGCTCCAATCTTGTGAACAATGTTGCAATTTTAAACTGAACAGTTAAACTTATTCAAATGAATCTGTGAACATAACCAAAACGTCAAAACCCCTCTCAATTAAGCTCTATTAATAATATCATAAAGTACCAGTTCTCCTTTAACCAAAAGCCATTCTGAAAGTATTAAAAGAAAAATTACATATACCTTACCTATCCCATGTCGTCCGCCGCTCTGTAATGTTAATACTCTGTTAATACTCATCTTATATTACTCACCAAAATTTAATGACCCAACAAATGTTGGGTCAACATTTGACCCAACAAATAACATTACATGTTATTTGTATTTAAAAGGACAGTAAAAAGGCATTTAGTCAAACATGATATGATGAGCCAAGAAAAAGGCTGCTTGAGAGAGTACAGTAATTTGATAGGCTTCCCTTACCTCCCCCCCCAAACATGAGCACTAACCTTAGATTTGACCTTTTAGCAAGACATATTTATATTACTTATACAAAACAGAAATATCTCCCCCAAAGATTGTTTTCTGACCCCTCTCTCTAGCAGCATGTCCTTGAACTGCTTCATTCGGGCCTCCAGAGGGACAATGGCCCTTTCTCGGGCAGCTTTAATTTCAGCTTCCATGGCAGCTTCTTTCTCTGAATCAATGTCTTTATTATCGTCTCTCCTATAAAAAATAAAATATAAGGCATCAACTGACAAAATATTAACAAGGAATCTTACTAAAATTTTTAAATCAATGGAATATTCAAGACTCACTACTGAGCAGCATATTTTTGGCAAAAAAAAATTATATTGGGGGTTTCAAATGAACTCTAAGGGATAGGCAACTTTCATTATAATAAAGTTACATGAGCTTCTAATGATGTTACAATGGCTATATTGTGCTGTCTCTCTGTCTGATACACAAAATGAACTACCTTACTTTCAAAAACAAACAAAAAAAACTAACATTGCAATAAAACTCTATGTGTTAGAAACAAACAGCACAAAACATAATTTTTAGTTCTTGAAATGATATAGGAAAAATAGTATTTTCCAGAATGTTTTACATTATAGATCCGTAAAATATTTTTATCTAATAAAAACTGGTACAAGTCTTAGTAATCTCAAATATATATTTTGAAAATAAAATGCAAATATCTGCAAACTTGGCCAAGTGGTTATGTGAGATATATACCTTACCTACCTGACATCTTTTTTACTCACTTTCTGGGTGGTAAGTTGAGATTTAAGTTGAAGGACAGGTCCCAGAGAGCAACAAAGGCCCAGGAGTAGTTAGATGGAATTAGAACTGTTCATCAATGACTAAACTACTTCTTTTTCCTCCAAAAATGCACCTCAGGGCTAAGGACAACCCTGTTGCTGTATGGTACTCAAGTGAGATTGTAAACATGAAATTGAGTCACCTCTCAAACATCTGCACTATGAAGAAGGCCCATTCATATGAATAATCCAAAAGAGAAAGTAATTCAGTAATATTTGGGTGTGTCTGAGCAGATCTTCCTGCATAAATATGATCTGCTAAGTATCAAAATAAAATTGGTACATACTCCCTACACAAACTTAAGGGAATTGGGAAAAACAAAACATCACAAATTTCAAAAGCATGCTATATAGGGAAGTGAAGGTAGCCCAAGAGATTTAAATGGCTAACCCGCAAATATGGTTAAGTGAGAGGTAATTAGCAATTTAGGGAATGAATCAAAAGAAATAGAAGACATAGTCCGTGACCTGCAGGAACTTAGCGAGATAGTCTGTGACCTAAGATATGCACAAAACAAACAGGTAAAAGTAATTTGCCAAACAATATACCCTCTTATAATAATTTATTTAAGAACTATTTAAATAAAGAATTAAAAGACATCCAAGAAATATAACTAATGAAAACAAATAACCTTTACAGAATTATACTAAATGAAAATGTCACAATACAAACTATCACTATCTATCTCAATAAAAGAAAGAAAGAAAAACTAAGCCAGGAAAAATAGGCTTTTAACTTTGTACCTAAATAGAGAAGCTCGGGCAATCCACATAAAGGACTTCTTTGACATTCTCCTGATAAAAGCAGTTAAAAACCTTACAGAGTTGTCTATAAGAACAAACAATTAAAAACAACCTAAAAGTTTAACATTGTAGGAACATCCAAAATTATGGTTACATAAACAGAATGAATACAGTCATTTATAATAATTAAGAAAACAAATGTCTTATTCTAATTTTTTTTTTTTTTAAAGCACACAAAGTCAGTTGATTACAACTAATAAAAGTATTTACATATTTGGTCAAGAACTAAAAAGTCAACTGCAAAAATGAAAATAGCTGTGTTACTTTGGTTGATTATGAGTGACTCTCTTTAACATCTTAATGTCTTTAATATTGTCACTAATGATTTTTTAAAAAGAACCACCCTTCTGAGGGTTTGTCTCACTGATTTCCTTGCCATAATTTGGCTGCATTCAATCTGTCCTTTTCAGATAAGGACTATGGATCATCCAGTTCCTAGTAATGTCTTCAAACTTTCCGTTTTGCTGCTAAATAATGGTCCCATTCCTCACCCCCCTCCCGCCACAGCCAAATACCATCTACCCCCCACCTAATTAGTGATCCCCCTTAATTAGTAACATTCCTATTTCACCCAACTACAGAGCACTGGCCAATCTAATGCTCCCACTTATGGCAGTCTCTTTCTCTCAAAGCTCGTTCTAAGCTCACAGGTTCCCTCTACACCAGGTATTAATAACCACAGACTCAAGGAAGAGCTAGGTGACCAGTATATAAAAAAAAAGAGGGAAGTCTGTGTATCTATAACTATGAACTTTCTGAAATGGTGTCTGTTAGGGTCTACACTAAAGGAGGAAGTTCATTTTTTTTAAAATTCCAGCTTAATGAATATCTGAAAATAATTTATCAACTAATTCCTAAAATGTCACTTGGCTTCATAATATACACTTAAATAATCAAATATTCTGCAAATCTAGCAACAGTAAGGACACCATTTCTACACTCTAAAGCAAAGCTTTCTAATATCAGGCCTTAGAGAGCAATCATGACTTCGGTCTCCTAACAACATACATATTAGTTGTCACATCCACAAACTGACTGTGACTTAATTAATAGCTAAAATCTGCCTGAATTACATAAACTATAAGTATTACTTACTTCCGTTTTTTGGCTTTAACAGGTTCATCTTCATTAAGTTCTTCCATTAATTCCTGTTCTTCTTTAACTGTAAGATCAAATTTAATTAAACCTTGTCAGAATATAAAAATAAGCAAGCAACAATTGAAATACTTAAGTACTCATCCTTCTGCTACCCACTACCAGAACACTTGCTTTAATAGTATGAAAAAGTAGGTACCATTTATAGTTCACTCACTTGCACTCATAGAGAATTGCCATTTTTGGATGGACAGCATTGTCGGGGTCGGGTGCCCTGGCAAAAACGTATCAGTTATTATTATGAAGTTACATGCACATATTACACAATCTTTTCTTTTAAAAAGTCACCATTTCCATAACGTATCCATCCCATAATATTCTCTCCTCTATAAAACATTAAACAAAACACAATTCTATACTTCTTAATCTTCCCTTTGTATTAAATTTCTAATTCACTTTGAAATGTTTATTCATGACACATGGGAAAAACTAATGCCTAGTGTCTCTAGCAACAGACAGGGAAAATTTCACTGATTTGAAAGTGACTCCTAAGCAAAAAATGTAGCACCAAATATACACAATCCATGAAGACTTCTCAATTATTATAAATAACATGGATGAGAATTTATTTCATTGGAAGTACTAGTGATTCATTTATGCTTCTACATTTGATGAAGGGGGGCTCTATAAAAACAATCCTATCAAAATGAAGGCAAATTACCAATAAAAAATATGCAATCAAAATCATGTATAAATATTGGTGTTCATTATATACATTGAAATGCTGCCTGAACATGAGGTACCTTAAGAGATAATCTCTTAAAAAGGTTTGTCTTTATATTGTCAGAAATAAGGCTTGCCTTCCCTAAGTTTCAATTACTTTAAAAGACTAAGCTTTGGGGTGCCTGGGTGGTTTAAGTCAGTTAAGCGTCTGACTCTTGATCTCAGCTCAGTCCTGATCTCTTGGCCAATATGGAGCACCACGTCGACCTGCTTAAGATTTTCTCTCCCTCTACCTCTACCCTGACCCTGTTCGCTTGCTCTCTCTCCAAATAAGTAAACAAATAAACAAAAGACTAAGCTTTCATAGTTTACCAAATTTTGTACTTTACAAAAGTTTAATAACCAGTATTTTAAAAATACTCTGTATAATTTTATTTCAAAAAATATTACTAGTTACAAAAGGTGCTAAAAGAACACTGAGAAATGTTTTAGTATTATTAATAAGCAAATAGCAAACCTTAACAAAGCCAACATTATCTTGGACTAAAAATCTTGATGAGGCAATTAAAAAAACACACATATAAATATCTTAGAAAAAAAACTGTCCAAATTCTCTATTTTTTTTTAATAACTCTGTTACTGAACTCAAACTAGCATCGTGGACTATTTCCCATTTCTCAAATTTGTTATATTCCTTGAAAACAGCAAGCTTTCCTAAATGGCCTCATATTTTCTATAAAAATATTAAAAGAATGTTGAAATTAGAGGACAAATTCCTAATTGAAAACTTACTTAGTTTCTTTACTTCTTCCATTCCTTTTTTATGAGGTGGCTCCTGAATAATTTTGTCAACATCCGCCCTTCCAATCAGATCATCAGGTCGGTCCCACATAGAGAGACGGGTGGTAGGATTATAAAAGAAGACCCGCTCATCACCAGTCCAAACAACACACCTACGAATTGATTCAAATATCAGTTTCTCAGGTTATGGAACATATTTGACAGATAGGTCTCTTACTGTCATCCTGCTAAAGGAGAGGTGGTGGTGGTGGTGGTGGTGGTGGTGGGGACACCTCCAGACAGCAGGAGTTAGCCAAACACGACTTTTAAAGGAGAGAGCTGACTGGCAAAGGTTAAGAACAGCAGCTCAACACATTAGTGGATAAAACCAGGAAAAGCAAAGTAATTCATATAATTAGTAACTTGGTCTGGCTCACTCAATCTGAGAGTGCTGCATTTTTACCTACCACAAAAGATGAGTTCAATGGCAACAAACAAGAATGCTATCAAGCAGTTCTAAAGCTAAAGAACAGACCACAGCACAGTATCTATTACATAGTTCTTCTATATATTTCTTACCAAATCAGAATTTTACATACTCAAATGCAATCTGCTATGAAATCTTTAATATCTCATTATATCTAATACAAAAAATAAGAAAGTACTGACTGCACTATGACACCATAGCCCACTACAGTTCACTGTTCCTATTATAACAAGAAATTCAGACAAAATAGAAAAAATAAGAACATAAGGGCTCTGTACAGTTTTTAAAAAATAAATATTTAAGTTTGGAAGAGAGTCAATGTTTACAGCAGCAACTGCAAGGGTATAAATTTCCCACTTTTCCTCCCTGAAATCTCTGCCCCGAGAGCCCCGAGTCACACAGTAGCATGGTCAGAGTGGCAAAGACAGCAAAACTTCCAGAAGAAACCAGGTCTCTATGGTCAGATAATTAAAAGTTCATCAACAGCTGCCAAGCCAAGTTAATCCAGATGTTGA
Organism: Lynx rufus; assembly: GCF_022079265.1. NCBI lineage: Eukaryota > Metazoa > Chordata > Mammalia > Carnivora > Felidae > Lynx > Lynx rufus. The sequence goes on along the minus strand of NW_025814823.1, from coordinate 121,880,161 downwards.
AATTATCAGACAAAACCTCTACTGCTGAAATAATCAAAGACTTTCAAGAAGCAATTATAACCGGAGTTCATGAGATGAAGAAAAAATCTGAATGAAAACATGGTTCTCATTACTGAAATAGAAACTGTAAAAAAAAAAAAAAACCCAAAAATTATAGAGATAGAAAATACAGAAATGAAGCAAAGGAAAAAGACAAGCCAAGAAACTTAGTCTTATACCACAGAGAACAAACTGCTGGTTACCAGGGACACGGTGGGTGGGGAGAAGGGTGAAACAGGAGATAGAGATAAAGGAGTACACCTGTGATGAGCACTGGTGTGGTATACGAGTGCTGAAGCCACTACTTTGTACACCTGAAACTAATAGAACACTGCAGGCTAACTATACTGGAATTAAAATAAAACTAAAACGAAAAAAAGAAAAATACACAATTGAAATTCAATTTCTCTAGCATAGAGATGAGAGGAAATGATCAGTGAACTAGAAAGTAGATCAGTAATTATCCCACCAGAAGAACAAAGGCAGTAAAAAGAATCAACAGAGATTCAGGAACTAAAGTGACTATGTCAAAATGCCTTATGTAAACGTCACTGGGATCCCAGGAGGAAAGGATACTGGGGCAGAAAAAAATTTAACACAATGCCCCCCCCCCCAAAAAAAGTCCAAATTTGGTAAAAGATACAAATATTAAAGAAGCTCAGTGAACCCCAAGCAGGATAAACTTCATGAAAACCATACTTAGAAACAACATAATCAACCTGGTGAAAATCAAAAATAAAGAAAAATCCTTGCTAGTTGCTAGTAGCTAAGAAAAACTATGGCACACTACAGACAGAGGAACAAGTCCAATGACCGTGGATTTCTTACCAGATATCCTAGAGACAAGAATACAGTAAAACAACATCCTTAAAGTGCTGGGGTGGAGGGAAAAAACACTGCCAACCCAGGATTCCCTATACAACATAAACATCCTTTGGGAACAAGGGCAAGAAAAGATATTCCCAGATGAATAAAAAATAAGAGACTTCCTCTCCAGCTGACTATTAATGAGCATGGGGATTTTTTTTTGGGGGGGGGGAATAATGAAAATGTTCTAAAATTGAATATGGTGATGGATGCACAATTCTGTGAATATATTTAAAATCAATGAGTTATGCACTTTAAATGAGGGATGTGATTTATCTCAATATAGTTATATTTTTAAGAAATAGCTAGACAAAAAAAGTATATGCTACAGGATTCTCGACACGATATTCTACAAAATACAAAGTAATCTAAAATAACAGAAAGCAGAGGGACACTTAAGGATGGGATTAGAGGGTGGGATGGACTACAAAGGGATACAAGGAAACTTTCAGGATTACTAGAAATGTTTCTTTTGATTGTGGGAATGAACTTGAACTATTTCAGCTCATTGTACTTCGACCATTGTACTTAACACACATAAAAATGAGAAATGTAACTTTTGATTTTGGGGTTTAAGTTTGAGCCCCATGTTGTGTAAAGAGATTACTTAAAAATAAAATCTTTTTTAAAAAACTGACAAAATGTGTAATGTACTACCAAACCAAAATCTTTTGTGGAAATGGACTAGATACGTTTTGTCATGGAATCCAACAAAAAAAGCAAGGCTCACTGATCCTAGGGAATACAAAATGCTTCTACTTCTGATCTCTCTTTACAATTAATTTTAAAAGCATAGGGGAAGATAAGTGTTATTATGTTCCATTAGACTAACCCTGAAAGGGGCACCTGGCTGGCTCTGTAGGGGGAGTTTGTGACTCCTGATTCTCAGGGTTGTGAGTTCAGGTCCTGTGATGGGTGTAGAGATTATTTAAAAATAAAATCTTTAAAAAATAATTTTTTTTAAAGAATAATCCTGAGATACTTAAGCCATCTTGTTAGATGTTTAACTTTACTGGGAAAAAAACCTATCCTAAATTTTCTATGCCAGTTTCTAAAACACTATTTAACTGATATAAACGGTAGTAACTACTTTAAGACAGAGATTCTATTTTACTAATTGATGTTGGTTTCAAAATACCAAAGTGTGCCAATATAGCTCCAATATAGCTCCAACAGTACTAGCGGTAAATGTGCAGTGACGTTTCAGAATTAACAGGGGAAATAATGGACAAAGAATTGTGTCAAAAAACTGCCCTGTGCTAATAATATGAAAGATAAAATGTTTAAGGGTGAAGTATACTACTCTCTGCAACTTTTAACCCATGAAAAAAATAAGAATGGTTGGAGATGCATTGAGGGATGAAGCAGATACGATAAAATGTTAGCTGTAAAAGTTAGGTGGTCAATATTTGGTGCTCGCTTTTCTAGAAACATTCAATGTTTCTCTCTGTTTCAACTTTTTCATAATAAAATCCCACCATAAAAAAAGCTCTGGAAACAGCAACAACAAAAAACTTACAGAAACACAACAGCAAGCTAATTAATTAGTAGACCTGTGCCACTCTCAGTATATGCAGAAGAGAGTAAAAATTAAGAGATAAATTTTCCTAAGTTAAAACACAACATGCACTACAACACAGATAAAGCATGGCAAATACAGGCAGCCCTCACTCTGCACTTTGTGGGACACTGTAAAAATAACTGCAAGTTAAATCTGTATGATGCAATCTTAGTAAGCAACGGAAAAAATTACAGTTAGTCCATGACCTTTAAAAACTTTTGTCGAAACATTAAAAATACTCTTAGAACCAGAAACTAAAATTTACTGATCCTAAGGAATACAAAATACTAAATTTGACCGCTCTTACTTTAAAAGAAATAAACTAATGCTGTGAAATACCAGGGAAAAAAAATCCCAACATAAGTAAGGGAAATATGAAACTTCATGTTTTACATTTAGCTTAACTCTAAAAAACAGTTCTTCGAAGAGCAACATCTGAAGATACCAAGAGATAGATAAATTTGATTATCCAAATGAAGTGGCATACTCTGCTCAGCTGAGTAATTTGTTTTTTCTTTTTTTAAGATTTTTAAATTTTTAACTGTTCTCTAGACCCAGCTTGGGGCTTGAACTTACAACCTAAGATCACAGACCAACTGAGCCAGCCAGGCACCCCGTGAGTAATTTGTTTTGCTTAAAGTTAGCACTTACCCATTTTATAAGAAATAGAAAATAATTAATTAAGGAATTAAAGTTCTGACAATACATTCTTTCACTAACAAAACTTGGAAAATCATCTGGACAAGCAGGTATCCTTCATGTATTCAGATAGACTATAAAAGCACTAGGAACACACAGCTGCACATGGGGAGGTGGACTTCCTAAGAAAGACCTAGAAGCTGTAAGCAGACGATCAATAAATTTGATTTCATCAAAATATAAAATTTATGTATGAGAAGACAGCAAAACAAAAATGAACAAATAGGGAGAAGCTGTAATGTATGTAAAAGTCAAAGGCGTTAAGAGCATACATAATAAGCTCCCTCCTATCATTAAGAAAAAGACAAATCCACAAAAAAGATGAGGAAAACTGTGAAGAAGCTATCGACAGCCAATGAACATGAAATAAACTCAATTACACCATGTATTCTGGAAACATCCAATAGGACTCCTTTTCTTAAAAGGTTACCAAAGATTTAAATAGACTATCCCTACACACTGGTGTGAGGGAGAGAACACTGGTAGGCTATTGCAGGGAATATTAACTGGCACAGTCCAGCCTGTCCCCCCAAAAAACCTTTCTGAGGTCAACTTAGCAGTATCTACCAAACTATTAAAGAGGAGTATCACTTGATTCAGCAACTTCACTTCTAGAAATCAATCCCAACAGAAATACTTGCAAGTGTTCACAAAGAGATATGTGTAAGGATATCCTGAATGTCAATTTTTGTAATGCTGGAGGGGTGGGGGAGGGAAGACAAACATCACCCATTTATAAAAAAAATTATACATTCATGGAAAATTATGCTATCACAAATATATTTGTACAAAAACAGCAAAATTTCTGGGACATATTTAGTAAAAAAAAACATGGAAAATATATTGTTTTTAAGACACTATAATATGCATGCACACCACACATAAAACTCTATACACATGTATACAAACAACATAGCAAAGGGTATAGAAATTGTATGAAATCAAATTTTTATTAATGAGAAGGCTTGGTGAAGGTGGAATTCTGTAATTTTTTACTTCCTGTAATTCGTTCATATTGTATGTTTTTACATATTCACATATTCTTTTCTAATATATGAGACTGACGAGAAAATAACTCAAAGCAGGACACAAAAACTATAGACATACAACAGAGAAAAAGAGGTTTAGAGGATAATAAATACAAGAGACCTGACATGCAGATAACATGTTCCAGAAAAGGAAAAAAACAGGTAAAAAGAAGCAATAATGAAACAAACTCCAAAGGACAATTTCACTCCTCTGGAGAGAAACCCAAACTTGAAAACTGATGAGGCCCACAAAGCTTCAGCCTGGTGCAGTTTGAAGTTGGTTATCAGCTTTTCATGTACAATACTCAAACTCAGAAACCACAACCTGGGAATATATTCGTTGAATAGACTCTTTCCATAACTTTGATTATGGATCCATGGCAGATATTTTGCATAATTATTTTTAAAAATGAGGGTGTGTATCACATTGGTAAAGTGAAATATACAGAAAACAATTATTCCAAATGCCTTTAAAACACAGTAATTTGACTACACATCCCTGGAGGGACATATCCTGAACACAAAAATAACGGGGAGAAAAAAAAGCCTGAACGATCTCCAGTATCGCACTGTTAATGACAGTGTCAGTACTGTTATTGTGTGACCTGTTGTGTGAGCAAAGCAAATGAGGGGCACCTGGGTGGCTGAGTCAGTTAAGCATCTGACTCTTGATTTCAGCTCAGGTCACGATCTTAGGGATCCTGAGATCAAGCCCCATGCTGGGCTCTGGCTGGACAGCACGGAGCCTGCTTGGGATTCTTTCTCTCCTCCTTTCCCTGCCCCTTCCCCACTCAGAGGCCCACAAGCTCCCTCTCTTTCTCTTTCAAAATACATAAATATTCAAAACAAACAAAACAACAAAAAGAAAAGAAGTAAATATGTCACTATTACTCAGAAACAGGATCTTCAGCAGAAAAGGGGATACTGAATTAAAACAGATGATGAGATTCAGTAAAAATCTTGTACTAAACCTGAACTGCAAGTAATGATATGAACTAATGATGTATCTTTAAATGTGTGCATGTTCAGTCTGTGTCTCCCAAAGAGACTTAATAATGACTTATTCAGTAATAACACCTATCCCTAGATCCTATAAATGCCACTTCCCACAAAAGGAAACCAGGCTCCATAGCAAAATGGCCGAATCTAGGTCTGAGACAGGAAATACATGAGGAAAGCCAGGAACATCTTTGCCAAACACAAAGTAAGGAAGGTATCAAAAACAGGGTTGTAACAAAAAACCCTGGAGTCAACCTTAAGAGGTTTCACCCAGCCAAAGATGAAACAACTGAACTTCAATAAGGATATTTATTACCTGTAATGGATAGAAGCATATAAAATATATTGAGGGGCGCCTGGGTGGCTCAGTCGGTTAAGTATCTGACTCTTGGTTTCAGCGTGGGTCATGATCTCACAGCTCGTGAGATCAAGCCCCACATCGGGCTCTGCACTGACAATGCAGACAGAGCCTGTTTGTGATTCTCTCTCTCTCTCCCTCTCTCTGCCCCTCCCAAGCACACGCTCTCTCTCTCAAAATAACCTTTAAAAATATATATATATTTAAATGTATGAATTTACAATACTCAAACCAACTCATTATTCTGAAAACTTCAGCACTATTGACATTTGGGGCCAAATAATTAACTCTTGTAGGGAGCTGTCCTGCACATGGTAGGACATTTAGGAGTATCACATCCCTGCCCTCTAACGACTAGATGCTATACACTATTAACACCTCCCCATGACAACCAAAAAACATCCCCAGACACTGCCACACATCCCCTTATGAACTATTCTTGCCAAAAAGATCAAATCTGAATCTGATCGTTTCTTCTGTATCTACTTTGATAGTTTGCAGGAAAATCAGGAACAGAAGACTCAAAGAGTACCATCGGGATGCAACAATAAAATCCAGACTGTGAGTCTCCATATAACAAATATATATATCTTTTAAATGACAAAAATGAGAAAGAAAAAGCAATGAAGATACAATGGAGGGGAACCTATAGATTACAAGACTTAAGAAACAATTCACTACAACATGTGGACTGTATATGGATTACATAGGCTGGAGCAGGGACAGGAGAGAGAGCATTGATGCAGGTAGAAGAAGGGCAAACCAAACAAAAGAAGGAAAGAAAAAGTCTACCATTCAACTCTTCAATTAGAAGTCAAATTTATACAGTTCTATAAATGTAATCATGGATGTGGGTATACACACAAAATCAATTTACAAGTATTTTAAACAATAAAAAGTAGATTCAGAATCTCACAGTGGCTCAAGTCTGTAACTATGTATAATAAACATTAATGAACAGTACCATGAAAGGAGGAAGACAATGTAGCAAATGAGTTTTAGGTTTGAACACCAAAATATTCATTAGATAAAAACATCTACTTGACATGTTTGTTTTTTTTTTGTTTGTTTGTTTTTTTGTTTTTTTTAATTTATTTTTGGGACAGAGAGAGACAGAGCATGAACGGGGGAGGGGCAGAGAGAGAGGGAGACACAGAATCGGAAACAGGCTCCAGGCTCTGAGCCATCAGCCCAGAGCCCGACGCGGGGCTCAAACCCACGGACTGTGAGATCGTGACCTGGCTGAAGTCGGACGCTTAACCGACTGCGCCACCCAGGCGCCCCGACATGTTTGTTTTTTAAAGCATCTTTTCTTTCTAGATGATAAAGTATGTAACAATCAAATATGGTAATTAAGAAAAAAATAATTAAATGGGGTGCCTGGGTGACTTAGTTGGTTAAGCGACCGACTTCTGCTCAGGTCATGATCTCACAGTTTGTGAGTCTGAGCCCCGCGTCGGACTCTGTGCTGACAGCTCGGAGCCTGGAGCCTGCTTTGGATTCTGTGTCTCCCCCTCTCTCTGCCGCTCCCCTGCTCATGCTCTGTCTCTCTCTCTCTCTCAATAATAAATAAACGTTAAAAAAAAAATTTTTTTTTAATTAATAAAAAAAAGAAAGAAAGAAAAAATAATTAAATAAAGTAACTTACTAAAGTAAGCCAAGTACATACCACGGAGTACCAGGAATAGGGGTAGTAGCTACTGGCTTTGCCTTCTGGGCAGCCTTTTCTTCTTCGGTCATCTCCTCTTCTTTGGGCTCCTATAGGAAATGATGTTACTCCCATTTATTTAGTATCACAAAACTATACTGAATTACTACACAATACAAGTAACACTGCAAACACCTCAAAGTGCAACCAACATAAGACTGGTTAGTAGCACATGGAGTACAGACTCTGAGTAAGAATTTCTAAGAAAGTTCTAACTCCTTGCTCCCTAGACAGAGCGCATTCTACAACAGCAGATGCCAGCAACAGCAGATGGTTCTATCTTACAAACTCACTGACCATCTGCTTAGGAGCAGAAATGGAGAACACAGTATAGAAAATTAGAGAAGACCTCTTCATTTAAGGTTATGTCTTTCTTCTGCTAACTTCCTTACCAATAAACATGACTACCTCTGGTCCCTGACCGAATATAGGAAGCTTTGAAAAAGCAGAGCTCTTTCAGTACTGTATAGAGATCATTCCATGCCAGAAGACAGATAAAATATAACATTCCCCAAATGTAAAACTGTACTTATAATTTTACCATGTAGCAGTCTATAAATAATCAGGAGGCTAGAGACTGGGTCCATGCTCTGGTCCAAGGCCCTTTCTTTCTAGGGGCCGTGGTTTCTTATAAGAAGTAATTTAACACAATTTTCAAAGGAAAAACTATATGACAAACTTCAAAGAACCCTAAAATTTCAGAAATAGGATTATAACAATTAAGTGAAACTGTATCAGATACGTTTTCAAATTACAAGTAAATTGTACCCAACAATTAATTCTGGCTCCCAGGTTAACGGGTCGTGGCCCTTTACCTCCTTTATCTCCTTTATTGGCTCTTCCTTAGGGTCTTCCTCCTCCGTCTCCATTGGCAGAGGTTCTTCAGAAGGTTCTTTAATTGGCTCTTTAATCTTCTCCTCTAATTTTTCTATTACAAAGTTAAGACAATGTCACTTGTTGGTTTTTGGTGTAACTTTCCAAGAACTTTCAGAGACTAAGCAGGTAAGATATTCAGAACTAGGGGCACCTGGGTGGCTCAGTCGGTTAAGCAACTGACTTCGTCTCAGGTCATGATCTCACGGTTTGTGGGTTCAAGCCCCACATCGGGCTCTGTGCTGACAGCTCAGAGCCTGGAGCCTGCTTCGGATTCTGGGTCTCCCTCTCTCTGCCCCTCCCCCACTTGTGTTCTTGTCTCTCTCTCTCTCTCTCTCTCTCTCTCTCTCTCTCAAAAATAAATATAAAATGTTAAAAAAAAATTAAAAAAAAAAAAGGATATTCAGAACTAGAAGTTATTAACCACAAAGATGAAATGTTCTTCTCTGTATCATCATCAATTTCAACCTAAAGCACTGGTAAACTTCAAACTCCTCACTATACCATGAGAAAACTGTCACTCAAAAAGAACCACTCATTTCAGAGAGATATGAAGTCTTTCAAGTCATTCACGTATCGTTTGTAGCAATGAGTCACTCTGTTGAAAGGGATGAGATACTAAGATACTTAGAAACAGGAACTGGTGGTAAGAAAATTTTGAGTCTTCTTCATCCAAGACTTCAAGGGCCTCCTGTTTTCTTCAGGACACATACAATATACATATTTCAATATACTACCAATGTCAGTAATTACACAACGGAATAATTATGTAATTCCTGACAACAGAAAAAAAAAAAATCTATGTGTGTGTATGTATGTATAATTTAAGATGGATGGAAAAATCACAAACATGGAAGTAGAACTGGCTTTTTAAATAAATACATGCTTATGAATTCGGTAAAAATAAAGAATCCAACAACTACAGAATTAGCAAATCCTGCAAATGTGCTAAAAAGGAAGTAACTCAGAATTTCAAACAGCACTCTATTAATAGCATCCCAGTTTTTACTACGTCTCAACAAGTCATGAAAACTATACCTTTTTCCTTTAGTTCTTGGGGTTTTTCCCAGGTTGATTCTAATGTTCTATTATTATAATAGTATGTCTTTCCATCGGCTGTTTTATATTCAGTCCACTCAGAAACTGCTGTTGCTCCAGCTAAGGTAGCAGGTGAAGCCGCAATAGCAACCTGGGGATGGATCATAGGTACGATAGGAGGGGCCATTCCTGGCAATACACCTAAAAGAAGAAGCAGCAGCAGTTAGGTCCAAGCATCAAAACTGCAATGCAAAATAAAACTCTAAGATACGAGCTAAATCTTTCTATTAAATATTAATAAATGAATGAGCAAGCTGGAACAAAAACAAATCATATAAAACGTGAATCACTTAATGCTATTTCCCTGTTCAGTTCTAAAGTCTAAATTCAGTTAGATTCAGAAAATCAACTCAAGACGTAACTTAAGAACGGTCAAAAATTCGGGTCACATTTAAGATGAAGTCTTAACCATAAACTATAAAAATCATGACACATTCTCTACATGTGACTAGAAATGTATTTTTATAAAGGATTTCTCAAATTGTAATGAAATCAAGGTAACAAGCATATCTCCTGAGCATATTTCCTGAAGCAAAATTATTTCCTAGTTCTAAGGTACCTAGAAGGGTACGAATAAAATTCTCAGTTTTAAAGTAAAAGACTGAGTTCATTATCAAATCTACTTCAACAGATAAGTGATTAAGTCCAATGTCCTTTTTAAGTGTTTTGTCAGTTTAGTCTTTTCCTTAAAAAAGGTCATTTCTTCTATTTTTTTAAAAGATAAGCCAAGGTTAATATTCTTTTACAATACAGCTAAACAAGCTGATATTACACAAATAATTAAGGATATATGAATCCAAATTGAACAAAAACCCTCAAAGCCTCTTCTAGGATTTAAGTTTCAGGCAGCTATCTTCAGTAACTTTACAATGTAAATTTATACTACACACACAAATATTCACACACATATACTCACTAGCATGCAAGCATAATCACATCACTTTACACATGGAAATGATTTTTTTATATTTAACTTAAAAACACAGATCAAAATAACAAAATTAAATGTTATGAGTATGAGAATGAAGTTGTTTACACTTATTACAAAAATTAAGATATAAAGTGATCTGACCTTATTTGCTTTTGTGAACCAAAGAAGCTAATACTACAGGCAATCGGGAAAATTAAGTGTTGGCCAAATATGACAACTGCATTTATACTGCTCATTAAAAAGAAAAATATAAAAAAATCCACTCACTTGGGCAAAAGTAAATAAATAAAAAGGATAAACAACAACATTCACTACCATGCCAACTTACAGACAAAACAAACTAAGATGGTTTTAAAAATTACCGGTCTTGGTGGTAGCGACTGTCTTTACATACGGGCAGCTGACTATTTGCATCATTGCTACACCTGTAAAATGGATAAGCAAGCATACGTTGGAAAGCTGCCATGGTATGTCGGCTACCACTGGGATTCAGGGAAATAATTGACCACTACAATTTAGGATGCTATTTCCAATGAAAAAGACCAAGAATGGAGTAAAATTTCTTTGTGTGTGACATTTTGTGGGAAGTAGTGCCAAATCTAAGGATAACTAATTCTAAATTATAGCATCAATTACCTTTTTATCAAACCAGCTCTGACAATATTTGAAGGAGTCTCAAGAGTTTAAATTCAATGAAGGAAGCCCCTTCGTTATACAGACGTAACAAGTTCTCACGTGGGACATTCCCCCACAGGACATCAAACCCATGCTGCTGTTGCTTAGATACCAGTGAAAGGCAGATGCAGCATGACACTGACAAGACACTTTCTCTGTGCTGCTAAGTGGGAACTACATGCAGAAGCTGAGGCACGGAGCGTAACCATGCAGAAGTAGAACAAGAGTAAGATAGGACAAAGAGGGGTGCGAGAGAAAGGAAGACAGTAAGGTATGAGATGGATTCAAATATTCCACTGCAAATAACATTTTAAATAAATGGGCATAGATGAAGAGAAGGGTAGCATTCAGCTAATGACAAAATATCCATGTTTACTGCCTGCTCTGGGGAACGTCACAGGCTTGAAACAATGTTGAAGCAGGCTAACTGTAAACATAAAGAGAGCCCCTTTAGTATCATTAATGACTACATGGGCTGATTGCTTCAGAAACCTCTATTATTTAAGCCAACTAAAGGAGTAGCACTTGTATTAAAGAATGGAAATTACGTACAGTTCTTAGAAGAATGAAGACTCATCATGATGCATTACAATGGTGATAAAAAGGGAATGAAAGGGAAAGCTGGAAAACTAAGACTGATTAATTGAAGAAATCCAAAATGAAGTGTGAATTTAAAAAATTTTTTAAAAGAAAAGGCCAAAGGCAGGAGGAAAGGGGGTTCAGGGATTGAATTATAATTTCTATTTGTTTTGGCTGAAAAAACTAAACCTAGTTTGGTACCAATAAAAATTCAAAATAATATACTATTTGCCCCACTAAAGTACAAGAAAAGAAATTTCTCTTAACTTAGAGGTGAAATTTGAAATTAAACCCCTGGGTTTGTAAATAATGTACCTAAGTTCACGCACACACACACAAAAATACTGCCAATTTTCGAAAAATGTCTTTAATTTCTTAATTACTATTTTAAATAAAGAATATTAAAGCTAAACTTTCTATTAACTCTGAAATGAAAACAAAAGCACTGGATCATAAAAGCATGCTGAGTTAAGTTATATGTATAATTTTGTTTTCCCTGATGTTGTAAGAAAGCAATGGAAAAATTCATTTGGTTAAGGAAGTTACAGCACATATTAAGTTTAAATTAGTATAAATACTGCCATCTGCAGGACCACTGAAACTATTAAGCAAGCACTGGAAATTTAATTCTTAGACTATATGAACTTTATTCTCAAAAAATGTTCTCCAAAACCATCCCCCAAAAAGTAATTTTAACTATTCAACTTAAACAGAAGAAAACCAAATCTATTCATATTTAGGCCTAACCGCCATTGTTAAACATAAATTGGGCCAACACAAAACTCCTGTATTTGACTAACAACACATAAACCATACTGAAAGGTCATATTATGTTTCTTCTCATGCTAAAAACATAAGATAAACTTCACGTTTTCTTTCAGGGTGATTACATACAAAAGAGTCACAAAATTACCACATATCTAAATGTTTAACCTTCTATTTCAAGGGAACATCTGTTCAATTTTCCTGTAACTTTATCCTCAAACTGTGTTCTACTAGGAAATTAGAATATTCCATTTAGCATTTTGAATAGTTCTGATGTCACTGACAGTAAGTTTCTTAAATTCCAAATTAAGATTTCATAGTCTTAGAAGATGTGCTAGAATTCTAATCCAATTTACTATCCCCAATTCCAAATCTTATTCCTGTACTTCACCTACAATTCTTCCACTCCTTTCCTTTATCTTGTTTGACGATCCCTTCCTTAATCATTCTCAGTAGAGCCATACATTGCTATTACAGATAGAACTTAAAACTCCAAGATAAATTATATCTAAATCTTTCCTGTCACCTTACTGCCAAATTGATAAAAAGAAAAAAAATGATAGAAAAAGAGATCAATCCCATCATATATGAAAGATTTGGGAAGGAAAAAAAAAACAAGTATTCCCTTTCTTTCTTTTTCACTAAAGCACCTTGGAGAACCGAATTAAAAGGGAATAGGAGAGGCACCTGGCTGGCTCTGTCAGTACAGCGTACGACTCTTGATCTTGGGGTGTGAGTTCAAACCTCACATTGGGTGTAGAGATTACTTAAAAATAAAAATAAAATCTTTAAAAAAAAAAGGGAGAATGAGAAAATGAACATTAGTATCAAAGATGACTTACTATATAAACAAATATTATGATTACTTTCTAGAAGACATTAACTCTCTGAAGAATCTTTGGCAACCTGGACAAAATTTTACAGATTATCTAACTCAAGGTCTCTTCCAAATGACCTACAAAATGACATTAGTGGCTGCCATTAACTAAATGCCTGTTACTGCCAAACTTCATAGGTACCACCTCATCTGCTCAAATGGTCACCACCATCTGTTCTAAACTTTAAAGTGGGGGTAAGGGTCAGAGAAGACCATGACATCAAAACAGAGATATAAGTGAAGGGATTTTATTGTAACAAAATTCAACATTCTATAGAAATGAATTTTTGCTACTCTGACCTTTCACCCACTGGTCCTGTTGAGAAACTTCAAAGCAAAACAAAGTCCTTTTAGTAAGCCTCTCAATTACTTCAGCAACATTACTATGCTACCTCTCAATCTCCTCTCTACAGAATTAACAACCCCATGCTCCTTGAGATCATTCAGAATCCAGTATCTGGTCTGAATACTATCCGTGACCAAGACTGTGAGAGGCTATGACCAATGTCAAGCTATTCTCCATGTATCACTTAGTTTTCTACAAAAAGTATATCCAAAGGGTACCCAAAAGCTTGTCTTAAATTTAATTTAGAAAAAGGGTAATCCCTAGTATGAGGAAACTTTTTGGTTTCTCTCTTACTTTCTTTCAAGTGATAGGAGTTTCTTAAAACATCACATATTGAGCATTATCTGACACTACGTTAACAATGTGCAAAAGGTTTTCCTATAGGGAAAAAAAAACACCACTAATTCTTAGAATTTTGGTTTTTCTTTCTTGCTAAGATATAAAATCTAAGTGACTGCCTCTTTTCCAAGCAGGCACAAGGAAAAAGACAATTAGAAAAGCGGTTATAATTAAAATACGTGCAAATCTAAGAAACGGATGTAGTACAACCCTCTTCTTACCTAAAAACTAGTACAATAAAGTGGCAATAATAGTGGGAGGAATGTGAAAACGGGAGACAAGAGGCCTACATTCTATTCATCTTTGCCACAAACTTCACAGCAAAAACTGTGAACACGAGGTCTCTACGTCAAAAGCTTCCAGTTGTAATACTAGGAGAACAGACATGGATTAAGGGATAAACGTGTTTGTCAACAACAAATGCATTCAAATTAGGATGACCAACACTGTCACTGTTTAATCCCTACAGGGAAAATTCTACTCCACAATCTCACTAGAATTGCTTAAATGTTTACACGGTGCAGGTTATACTTCCCTTCACAACTGTTACAAGGGTTAAGTTCTGGCTTTGCTTTAGATCAATTTCTTATAGTTAGGTGACTAACACTTTCCTCCCAGTAAAACAGTTATTAAGAGCATGGTATTTGGGTCTGGAGCACCCAGCTCAAATCCCAACACCATCACTCATTAGCTATGCGTCAAGGGCAAGTAATTTAGCCTGTCTATGTACCTACCTCCTAGGATAATTGCAAAAATTAAACTGAGTTATCACATGTAAAGTGCTTAGAACAGGGCACAGTATAGAAAATCACTTAGTATCAGCTATTAATAACTTGTAATTTCTCAACTTTACAGACTCAATCCTTTAAAAAAAATGCATTTGAACAGTTACAGGAAAAGATGATCATTTTTAATTCATTGAGGCCATTATCCAAAAATGAGTGTAGCTTCAAATGTGGCTCTAATTTTAAGACATGTAAACAACAACAAAAAAAGGACATTTACCAAAACTGAAGAGAAAATATTGCCGTTAGCCATGAATCTTTTAAAAACATTTCAAACAGGTGAGATTCAAGGCAAATTTCAAATGCAACAGACACATGAGAACAAACTAACTGACAATATGAAAACATAGCTAGAAGGACTATTCTCATCCATTGATTTACCTGGAAGCGGAATTGGCATGCCAGGAAGGGGAACACGAAACGGAGGTACCATGACTGGTGGAAAAGCAGGTATTGCTGCTGCTGGCTGAGGTACTGAGTGAGGAACAGCAGGAGGTAACGTCTGGGGGTGCGGCTGGGGAACAGTTTGCACAGGTGTGGCTGTAGGAGCAGGAGTTGAAACACTAACTGTAGGCGTGGCAACTGAAACAGCAGAACTTGGGGTCTGATCTTGTGTTGTGGGTGCTGATAAAAGATAAAACAAAAATATGTATCATTCCTTCATAAACCATTTCACTATATTCATTCATCATTCACTCATTCAGTTAAGTATTTAAGAGCCCATTCCATGCACTGCAAGAAATTTGTAAAAAGGTCTCTGTCTTCAAGAAGCTTCAAGATAGTTAAATGAAATATAAAAATTAACTGAAATATAAAGTGAAATGCGATAAATGTATAGGAATATAAATCAAGACGCAAAGACCATTTCTAACTGTGAGAGGGTACAGAAAAAATTATATAGTGTGATGATAGGCCTTGAAAGATTAGGATTTCAACAAGGACAATGACAGAGTGGAAGGAGAAAATAAGTAAGTGGTGGGAAAAGTGAGTAAAAAGCCAAAAGGAGGTAGCAAAAGGGAATTGTTTAAAAAATACAAGGCAAGCAGTCAACTAGTAAAACAATAGGCATACCAAAAGAACCAGTGAGTTATGGCTGGAAAGCAGACCAGAGGCATAAAGGAGAAGGCTTTGACAGAAGGCTAAGGAGTCTGCACATTACTGGGTAGGGAAAGGAAGAAATTATGTAAATGTAGAGAAACGACCTAGAAGAATGCACACCAACATGTACGTACTCATTACATCTGTGCATGCCTTTCACATTTTGCTACGTATCCTTCATTAGAGTTTAATTTTTTTTATAAGAATGCATTCATGTGTTATTTGTGTGACTTCATGAATGTAAAAGGGGTGCAGGGGAGGCAAAATGAAGGTTTCTATATGGAAGAGAATTAATCAGTGTTCATTTGATGAATTAACCTGGCAGATGAACAGGAAGGAAAGCAAGAACAGAGGTGGGAAAATCAATTTCAACCTATCTGGAATTGTCCAAACAAGGAAGAACAGAGAGAAAAAGATATGCAGTGACTAATGACTGACTATGAACAAATGGAGTAAAAAACAAGTTGGGTTTCTCTACAGTTATTTCAAAATAAGAAGGTAAAAAAAAAAAATAAAATAATAATAATAATAACAACTCAGGTTTCCAGTGTGAGAGACCAGGAGAATGTGAAATTTGGGATAATTTATTTCCAATATGTTCTTTTTAAGTATCAAAAATAAAACATTTCATCTTTAGTTATCACACTTAAAATCAAACTGTGACCAAAAAATAAAATATGTATTTTATACTTCAGAAGTTACAGTACTCAAATATTATAAAACAGTTTTGTAATTTTATAACCCATTTAGTTCTAACACAAAACTCATTTTTGGTAATTCATTGGTAACAAATATTTCATGGGTTTTTGTTTTGTTTTGTTTTTGATGTAGAGAAAAATTTCAAACTACCTGTACTGGACTAAGAATGAATTTATCAAATCAAATAAAATAAAACCGTGCATTCCCAATCTGTATGCCAATTTTATCCTAAGGGAAAGCGCACTGTTTAATACAAGCCACCCAATACTCCAACTGACAAAATTTATATCTTTTTTCAGCTCCTAATAATGAAAAACTCACTTAGGCTGGGAAGATGTGAGCAATTTCATACTTGTTAATGAGGGACTCACCTTGGCTAAATAGACAGCAGGGCCAAACAAGTATCTTCAGGGGCCCAGGAATGAATTGTTGGTCTAGCATAGACCTAGCCTTAGGGTACAGTATCATATTAATATAATTTTATAACAGTGTGAAAAATACAAATTACATGCAACATTTGCCCAGTCCCATAAATATACCACTTAGCATTTGTAATCTACTGTAATGGCTGAAAATATATCTAGTTATTCTTCCCAACTTCCCTGAGAAGCAGGATTTCATCAGCATTTTTCACAAACTTGCACCGGATAAAATGAGTTTATGCTCAACTGGGGCTAAAATATAAATTTCTTAATTTTTATTTTCATTTACCCACAGGTCTATACTGCAGTTCATACAGTTACATTTTTTTTTATGTTATGGTAATAATATTTAGATATAATTACTAGAGGTAATCTTACCAGAGGTAAGATAAAAAAAATACTGTAGTCAGGAAAGAACAGGAGTTACAAAAGCATCAAATTTCAAGCAGAAAAGAACACCAATGGAGATGGCAAAAAATTATTCACTCAACCCATTCCTCCTGCTGACACAGGATTTTCTAAATTTGATTAGTGGCCATGAGTCATGAAAGGACAGAGATAAAGGCAATGAAAGAATTCAATGGGAAACTAGGAGAATGGTAGCTAGGACTTAATGCTCAGAAAAATTCCTACTAATTCCTTTTGCTAAAATAACTAGTAAAATGCTAGGCCTCAAAATATACTACTTATCCAGCCTCAGATCTTAATGAAAAAAGACAAGCGAGTGCAACAGATGGAGAAATACTAAGATTGTAGTAGGACAACACTTCAGGATACTGAACCAAGTGAAATAAAAACAGACGTCAGGAATACTCAGAAAGAACATCAAAATTAATGTTTAAAGGCAGTAAAAAGAACACCCTTTTGCTATTCTGTTCTTAGAATAAAGGCCTCCCAATCACTGAAGCGCAGTGCAAAAAAGGACAAAAAGGAGTTCTGAATAGAACAGCTCATAACAGCAAGACAGCTATGGGCCTATATGGACAGACCATTCCAACACAGAAATGGAATATAGGACAGTTAAATTATTTCACCTCCAACCTTCCTTAAAACAAAGTACTACTATTTCTCCTTCCTAAGAAGAAAGGGAACAAAGCATAAACAACACAGAGCCTCCACATAGAACGGCAACGCTTTTATTAATCCCTTTCTGCCATTACCACAACAGGTACTCCATAAAAACTGGCAGTTTCCTGCCTTACCACACAGGTTTTTAGAAGCACTAGCCTCTAAAATGGCAAAGCCCCTCAGTCAGCTGGCTATGGTCACCGTTACACTTCTCTATCAGAATTCACCTTAGCTAAGAAAGAAAAGACTTTTATAAAGCATTATTTACATCTCCCTACTAAGTGCATTTTCCCCCAAGCTGTTAAAAAAATATCAAGTGCAGCCATTAAAAAACTGTCTCCAGGGGCGCCTGGGTGGCTCAGTCGGTTGAGCATCCAACTTCAGCTCAGGTCATGATCTCGCGGTTTGTGAGTTCGAACCCCGCATCAGGCTCTGTGCTGCCAGCTCAGAGCCTGGAACCTGCTTCAGATTCTCTGTCTCCCTCTCTCTATGCTCCTCTCCTGCTCACATCCTGTCTCTCTCTCAAGAATAAATAAAGATCAAAAAAAAAAATTTTTTTTTAATTGTCTCCATATTAGGTATACCTTACTTCCTCAGTTACTTTTTGTATCAATCAAATGCGATAAAATTTGAATCTACTATGATTGAATCTCTCTCATTTACAAATTTCTTTCAGGATAAAATACACTAATAATTCCCAAGTCCCTGAAGCTAGGGCACTTTTCTTATTCTCATCTATTACCAAGGTAGCAAGATAATCCAACTTCTGATCACCTATAGGGATAACTATGCATCTTCATACCAGTATCATAACAAATAATCATATCAATAAAATCATTATTTAAATATTTTGGACTTCAATCTCAGCCTATAAATTAAAAAGATACATAAAAATATATAAAACATATATATAAACAGAAATCTCCCAAAGCTAATAGTATACATATTAATGACAATTGTTTCAAACAAATTAATAAAATCTTCTCTCCCCATTCCTAAAATCTATTAATCCTTCTCATCTTTTTAGAAAAAGTCTAACCTTGAGGCCTCTGTGACATTATACCTGAAAATTCTCTTACCCTTCTGACTGCTTCTATCTCCACTCCTCATTCATCTGCCCGTATCCCATTCTAAAACCTACCTACCTCTAAATGATTACTGAAAAGTTCCTACTAACTTCCCCTTATTTCAATACTACCCCTCACCCAAAAAAAAGAACACCAGAAAAATCTTCCAGAACACTTATGCTAGACCCTGGAACCTGCTCACCTCACCCATTTGCCTGGTTCTTAAAACTCTCTGTAACCTGGTCTCACTCTTACTCAATCTGTTAACCAATATATCTCCCCCTCCCCACCTCAGAAGAGCTTCTTAACAATCCAATAAACTGCATTTATCCTCATCTCCTGACCTTTGTTTATGATGTTCCCCTTACCTGAAAGACCGGTCTTTACTTTCAAATCCACTCAAATCCTACTGCACATCCTTCACGATCAACCTCAATACCCACAGTCCACCCACTTACTTGTCTCTCCCTTTTCTTGAATTCCTGAATCTTCTATTTTCACCGTATAGCTGTGCACACTACTAATTGTTTCACATGCATTATTCTTGCCTCAAT
This sequence comes from Lynx rufus, assembly GCF_022079265.1. NCBI lineage: Eukaryota > Metazoa > Chordata > Mammalia > Carnivora > Felidae > Lynx > Lynx rufus. Next base: position 121,860,726 of record NW_025814823.1, on the reverse strand, counting down.
TAGAAAAACTGGAAGCCCTGTGAGACAGGAACCAAGACTTCTACTTATGTTACAAACCCCACAGCACCCAGCGTTATTACTTGGTCAAGATGGATAGCTACTCTGCACTTCCTAGTTTAGCTTTGTGAATTCCAACAGGACAAATAATTTCTTCTACTAATGGAAATTTCTGTTTGTTTTTAACCCAAAAGGCTTAATGTCAAAAATGTATTTTAAGTAACATGAAGGATAATACCTGAAACACTAGGATCATTTTGCAATGCAGTCCCTACCTGTCCATTTCTCTAACCCCTAAATGAAAACACATGCTGGCTGGTACTCACTTGATACTGTCTGCGAAACCGAAGAGGCAGTTGTTGTGGTAGAAGTGGTAGAGGATGGGGTGGATGATGATGTTGAAGTGGACACTGCAGGTGCTGGGCTACTGGTTGTAGGGGTGGAAGCTCCTACTGCTTGTGCTTGTACTTGCGCCTGCACCTGTGCCTGCGCCTGCGCCTGAGCCTGTGCTTGTGCCTGCGCCTGGGCCTGGGCCTGGGCCTGGGCCTGGGCCTGAGCCTGGGCCTGGGCCTGGGCCTGCGCTTGAGCTTGTGCTTGTGCCTGCGCCTGAGCCTGCGCTTGAGCCTGGGCCTGCGCCTGGGCCTGCGCCTGGGCTTGGGCCTGAACCTGAGCCTGGGCTGCAAGCATAGGTGTCAGTTCTGACTGCTGAATAACCTTAACTCCATCTGGTTTGGTCCATGCAGATTCACGTGTCCGAGCATTATAATAATAAACCTGCAGAGGAAGCAAAATCATTGGTATCCCAGAATCTGTCAACTGTCATTAAAAAACACTAACGCAACTATACCTTCTCTTAAGTAGTATTAAAAAAAAAAAACAACAAAAACTTAGAAAAGAGGGAAAAAAAGCTTAGAGAAGAGAAACTGGCTGTTGAAACCATAGGTAATGATAAGTATGAAACTATTAAGTAATTTTCCCCTTCTCCCCCTTCCCCTAATTTTCTATAATGAGCACACGATATTTTTAACACAAAAAGGAAAATCGAGGTTCTATTTTATGCGGAAAGTTAAAAGCAGGCCTTAGAATGCTCTCTTCAGAAAGCCCTGCTTGCAAAGCTGGCGTGTGACTGGCATTTGGAAACCTGAATTTTAAGAGGGTTCCCATCATTCCCTGAAAACCCACAACCACCTTGGCTCAGGTGAGCTTCCTTGGTAGACAACACTTCACACGTATTTTAACCATTCCATGCTGGAGGAATTAAACATGTCCTATGTAATTCCACTGACAGGATTCTTAGAAGCTTGTTTTTGGTCTCCTCCAGTCTTTGCCCCATGTACCTTTTTTCCTTTGCTGGTTTTGCTTTGGATCCTTTCACTGTAATTAGTCTTAGCTGTGAGTACTCTTATATGCTGAGTTCCAGAAGTCCTCCTGGCAAACACTAAACCTCAGAGTTACTTTGGGGACTCAGAATCACAGATGAACATATACAAGCACTCCAGACAACCTTATGTCTGTGCAGAAGTCTAATCCAGTGAGCCTTTCTTGAGTTCTACCCTATCCAGTGCTTATCTGAGATTCATTTTAATTGGCAAGGATACTGTCGTTGATCTCCACCTGCCAGAACTCTTAACTTTTACTCTTGTCACCAAGATCACAACCTAAATATACTTTATAATTTACCTTCCCATCTGGAGTTTTATTTTCAACCCATATCTCCTCAGTAGGAGGCAGTGCTGGAGTACCAGGAGCAGTCACAGGAGGCATTCCTGGTGGAAACATCATACCCGGAGGAGGAGGCATGGTTCCCATGGGTGGAGGCATAAAAGGTGGTCTCTGTTAATTAACAACAATAATAATGGTCATTTGTGCTTCTCTTTTTTACCTTCAAATTAGTAAATTCTACCCAAACATCAAGTACTATAAGAGAAACTAGTTTCACTCTAGTAGTAAAAACTAGTCCATGCAAATATATTCATCAAGGTTATAGAAGTTACTCTTTAACAAAGATGACTACTAAACACACTAGAAGGAAATATATGAAAATACTAACAGGGTGAATAGCATTATGGGTGAATCTTGCTTTATTCTTTACACTTTAACTGCATATTTCATACAGTGGGCACTGGCTACTTTTCAAAAGGAAAAAAATGAGTCATAGATCTTGTTTAACACTAGGCACACCAATGCCTCCATAGGTCACCTATCGCAGGAACCAACCATAACGGAAACATTATTTTATAAATAATTTTCTAAGAAAAGAAAAATCGGCTCTACCTAACCCTTTTATTCTCTTTTCCCGTAAGAAGCAACTATAAGCTAGGAAAATATTCGTCATTTTCTATTTTTTGAAGCAATACTAATAATGTAGCTCAAACACATAAACATCAGTAACTTTAAAAGACACAATCAAATAGTTACCCATTTTACTTTTAGTGGAAAATAAGAATTTAAATGACATAACATTATAATTAAAAAAAATCCTGGAGCCATTACTGATCCAATCCTATCTCTGATAATTCCTTCACTGTCATTCTTCAATGACTGCTGACACAAGACCCTCAACCAAACAATTTAACTGAAACTGCTATATCTTAGCAGAAAAGTGGCCTGACATTTAAAAACAGATTCTGAAAAGGAACTAAAAAGATTTCCTCTATAATTTATGAGTAACATTAAAATTCAATTATTCAAAGCATCTTATTCTGTGTCATGCAATGGACACTATAATAATGTGAAAATGCATTTCCTTTTCCTAAAAATGTCTTCTTTTCCATACTCCAGGTTTTTCTGGATTCAGTTTCATGTCTTTCCAGCATCAGCACACAGACCCATGTTCTCTGAAATAACCACCCCAAATAGGTCTCATGCACCGTTAGCTGGAAATCATTTGGATTTAAAGTAAAACCACACAATTATCCACGGAGAACAAGAAAAGCTTCACAACATTAGAAAGTATCGCATTACAACATCTGATTTATTTCCATTAGAGGGTTACATCAGTCCATTACAATTCACAATATTCTACAAGTAGATTTAACTCTTGAAAGCACAAATAAGAAAAAATCCACCTATAACAAGTTATACCACAGTCAGTAGGTCAAAAAGTGATTTCTTCTAATCTTCAAGGAAATATAAAAGCATTTAACATTTTGTTTCAGGGTGGGGGTACGAACTATTCATTACTTGGAAGGCAATACAATTATTAAGCAAAATATTAAAATTTTGTGTCTCTTCCATAAATATAACGCTATCTACACTGAGTTAACGTCGCTTAAATGCTACATCATTACCCTTTTCTATTTTTAGTAAGTTCATTCTTGATTATCCAAGCAAATGGAGGGCAGATGACAGCACTGTATTTATTTGGTTTCAGGGGTGTGCAGACTGGATAAAGTAAGAAAACAAAGATATATACTCAAACAAAAAGAATACATTCTCAAAAGTAGACATTTGAGACTTGATACCTTCAGGACATCATTTCAGACAGATAACTGAGTCTACATAAACTAGAGTAGAATATTATGCTTCAGGTTAAAATACCAGAAAAGTTTTTATTTAAGGAAATCCCACAATAATTCTATTTCTAAAATTGTAAGATAACCCTACTTTTCCCCCAGGGAGACAAAATCTAAATTCTATCCTAGGCATCATTTTCCTGGGAGAACTGCTCAGAAATACAAATACTTCATAATATTTAAATACTTACTGGCAACATTTATCATTGAAAACATATTACCCCCCACTCTATGTATTAATATTTCAAACTTCGTTTCCCATAAAGACAGATTACTAGAGACAATTCTCAAGATATAAGGCAGGTAAGAACTACCCTACTGATTCCTAGTTTTATATGTATGTTTTTCTATGGTTTTTCACCATCTAATAAATTCCCGTTCAGAATTTCTATACTAATTATGTTGTTACTACTGCTTTTGGAGCAACACATTTACATATGGATGTTCTCTTTAGCTCCCATTTTCCTATAAATGAAATAAGAACAAGTTTTTAAGCAAAACTCATACACAGTATCAATACTGACACTGACAAACAAATGACAACTTCTACATTCTTTACCTGGAGGTGTGGAGGGCCCATTGGTGGAGGAATCCCTCCTGGAGGAGGCATTGGCGGCATATTGGGATCAAAAGGAGGACGTCCAAAGGGGGGCCGAGGTGGTGGTGGAGGGCCTCGCATCATACCAAAAGGGGGAGGAGGTCGCATGAGAGGTGGTGGGCCTCGCATCACTGCATTTGGTGGGGGAGCCGGGCCTCGGAACCTCAAGGCCTGCTGTTGAGCCATCCTGTGTGGGAAAGCAATGTATAAATTTTTCCTTCTCAAACATATAAAATATAGCTATTCATCTCTAATTAAAATCAAACTTAAGAGGCCCTTAAGATCAAGTGGAGCTGGAAAGTCATCATTTCACAACCATCGTGGTAAAAAGTGCATCAGTAAGAATGATCAGTGGTCACCAAATCCAGGAGGAAATCTGGATAAGGATGATATCTGATGGTCTTAAAATGTCTCCCCACATGCTATTTTCAGTTGCAGGGCAGGATGAAGAAACATCAACTACATATTAGGGAAACTGGGCAACACCCTGACCAAGTGATCAAAATTATTATCACCTAAAAAGAATAAATGGGGGCGCACCTGGCTGGCTCAGTCAGTTGAACTTTGGACTCTGGATTTTGGCTCAGGTCATGATCTCAAGGTAGTGAGATGGAGCCCCACGTCCACCTCCTCGCAGGATGTGGAGCCTGCAGATTCTCTCTTCCTCTCCCTCTGCCCTCCCGGCTCATGCGAGCACGCTCTCGCTCTCTCGCTATCTCTCTCTCATAAATAAATAGATAGGTAAATGGACAAATGGACACCAAGTGACTGAGAGGGATACACAATCACCTATTCCGAGCACCTCAATCTAATAATGAGGAAATATTAGACAAATGCAAAATGAGGAATGTTCCATTAAAAAGGGAGAATGAGGGCTGTATTCTTCACAAATGTCAATGTTATACATAAAAGACAAAGGAAGGCTGTGGAAATGTCGTAGATTTTAAATGACGCTAAAGAGATGACAACACAATACTAACTCTAGACTGGATTCGGTACTAGAGAGAAGACATGCTAATAGGATATAGTGAAGTAATGGGCAACGCTGGGATATGGAGAGTAAGTACTGTTATATGTGTAAATTTATGAAGTTGATAACTTATCATTAGGAGAGTATGTCCATTCTTAGAAAACAGACACTTAACTATATCTTACCCTCAAATGGTTCAGAGTAAAAGAGAACATGCATACGTGCAAATAATAAGGCAGAGAGGTAAAATATTAACCCTAAGTGTATTAACTTCATTTTTGCAACTTTTGGAAATTACTTCCAAGTACAAAGTTTTTACAGGGGGTGGGGGGTAGCAGCTTAAGAGATCATGAATATTCTTTAACTAAAGGACAAGCCCTTCGCTACACTGAACCCCATCCCATCCTTCAACCTCTAGGTCATCACCCTGGTTTATTTTTCCCATGGCATTTAAACAGATAGGAAGTATCACATAAATGGTATTACCTATCTCCTCTCACAAGTGCTTTTTTTAAAAAACAAAATTTTTAAAAATATTTTATGCTACCATGTATCAGGCAGTGCTCTAAGCTCTTTTTAAGTCATTTAACCATCTTTTTTCTTTTAAAAAATTTTTTTTTAACGTTTATTGATTTTTGAGACAGAGAGAGACACAGAGCATGAACGGGGGAGGGTCAGAGAGAGGGAGACACAGAATCTGAAACAGGCTCCAGGCTCTGAGCTGTCAGCACAGAGCCCGACGCAGGGCTCGAACTCACGGACCGCGAGATCATGACCTGAGCCAAAGTCGGACGCTTAACCGACTGAGCCACCCAGGTGCCCCTCATTTAACCATCTTAACACCGTGAGATGGATGCTACAGGTGACCCTTGAACAAAACAGGTTTGAGCTGCATGGGCCCACTTACAGGAGAATTTTTTTCAATAAATTCAGTACAGTACTAAATTATGTTCTCTTCCTTGTGATTTAACATTTTTTCTCTAGCTTATTTTATTGTAAGAATACAGTATATAATACATTTAACATACAAAATACATGTTAATCAATTGCTTATGTTATGGGTAAGGGGTCCCAGACAAGAGTAAGCTATTAATAGTTAAGTCTTGGGGAAGTCAAAAGCTATATTTCAATTCTCAAAGTGTGGGGGGTAGGACAGCATCCCTAACCTCCACATTGTTCAAGGGTCAACTGCATTATCAACTTCATTTTAAAGATGAGGACACTAAGGCACAGAGAAGTATCACTTGCCCAAGACCTCACAGCTGGTTCAGCAGTAAAACCAGGATTTGAACACAGGCAAACAGTTCTTAAACACTACACCATGCTGTTTATGTAAGCCTCTCTAGAGCAGGAATTCTGTCTTGCTCTCCTGTATATTCCCAGCACATAGTAGGTCTCAATATTCATTGAATAAGCCAATATTTAGGCACTATTGTACCTGAGTTACCTTACAAGTAGGGTATACACATTATAAAAATTATTTTTAATATAATTTCCTTATTCTTCTCAAAAGCTACTATAACTCTCTTTATATATGAAATTTACATTTTTGTGCCCATGAGATTAATAGTTACATTCCTTATGCATATCTGAAAATAATCATTTTCATACTCTCTTCTCACCAGGCTCTTCCAACTTTCCTACATCCTTCAATGCTCTGCTTAAGATTATCCTTTGAACTTTCTCTAAATTTTCCACACTGTAGTTCAATTCTGTCACAAAAAAATCCTAAGAACCAGTATGACTTCCATGAGAACACTAGGATTGTAAACACATCCAAGAGCTACTATTCCAAGAGTATTTAACCAAATTTGCAAATTATCCTGCACTCGGGATTGCAAAGTATGAAGTAATAATGGTGACGGCAAAAAGAAGTAAGGATGGGATCAAAATAATCAGTCTTCATATTGTACACACTCCCTAAAGACAGACAGGAAAGTCTTAACCCCTGGGGAGAAAAAAAGTGAACCACCAAGGAAAGATACTGTGTTTCAGTCTTAAGTTAATAATGTACCTTAATCTTCTGATTTCCTTTGAATCTGCCTCTCCCTTTTCAGAAAAATTTACAGTAATTCTTTCTTTAGATTTTCACTTCCTAGTTACAGGCTGAAGTTAAGCGGTGAGGCTTTTGAATCACAAAAAAGTCAAATCAGGACTCTGCCTTTTGTTGTTAGGCTAGTTACATAATTTCTGAGCCTGAGTATTCTCAGTATTAGTATACTAATGTAAATTAGCAGGGCAGAGAAATAAGACCTATCTCCTATCTCACTGTTCAGGGAGATAATCCCTGTGAAGCATTTAGGATAGCATATGCTACCCAGTAAATTATCATTACCTAGCACAGTGCTCAACTTCAAAAAGCAATGTCAATTTGACTAGACAGCTTAACTTTCAAGTCTGCCACTAAAAATGGTGACAAAATTCACAGAATTTCCTCCATCAACAGCCTAAAGGTGCCACCTTCTGATGTCAGATATGTATAGCACACGTGTTGAGCTCTCTGTACACGCAGTTGCATCCCAACAACCTCACCAGAAACTTCAAGTTGGAGTAAATGAACTAATAAAGTACTTGGAAGAGCACCTAACACTTAAGCCCCCTGTAAGCAGGAGCTATTATTACTGTGGCCATAACATTAGTGTAACAGCATTAAGTGTTAAACGGTATTAATGTGAGAAAGCTAGCTATACTGTAGTGTTAGCTACATTACTATAATTACTATTATTAGAATCTATATAACCTGACCTCTACCGACCTATTTTTTGATCAAATACTTTAAATAAAAGTTCATTACCTTGAAGCCTGTGCACTTGTTCCCTCGGCCTGGCATGCTTTACCCCAGATGTCTACATAACTGGCTCCTTCTCATTCGGCCTCACTTCAGATGTTACCTCAAACTCTTTTCTCACCCCAAACCCAGTCCCTCTCTGGCTCCTAACCCAATTTGCGTTTTCAATTATGATACATGTTACGAAGAAATCTTTCACTTGTTTACTTCTGGGTTCTCTCCACCCGCTAGTATATAAGATCCTCTTTGGCATACTGCTGCATCCCAGGGCCCAGGACGGTAACTGTTCAAGCATTACTCTTGCAATGGTCATGTAAACTGGGTACTTCCTATATACCAAGCACGGTAACATGGACGGTGTTTGTACTAATTCTTGTAGTCCTCACAATCCTCATAAACTTACCAGTTAGGTAAGTTTGGCACCATTTTTACAAAGGAAACTATGGCACAGAAAAATACCTTGTTTAAGGCAGCTGGCTAGTGGTAGCACCAGTGTATTCTTATTCCCATTTTACAGTTGAGGAAATTGAGACTCCCAAGTACCTTGTCATCAGACAAAGTATTAACAGGTAAACAAAGGCCTTGGATAAAAGATCTAGACAAATACGACTCTACAAAAGGGTTCTTAATGGTCTTCAACCATTAAGGGACGGGTGGCATTTGGACCTCTAAATAAATTTTGTCTACTGTAGGTTATTTGCATCCCTACCACTTCTAACCTTTTTGGAAAACAGAAGGCTCCTTACAAGAATAGAAGACTCTTTTTTTTTTTTTTTTACAAGAACAAATGTATCTCCCTAGGATATACAATCTCCCCAGTGGTGAAGACAATGCTGCAAATACTTTAATAGGAAGGACAAAAATAGAGAGATGCTACATCATGATATATGGGAGTCAAATTATGTGGTAAGACTGTGAGGAGACCTAGACCCTACCAATTACTCAGTGACCTTGAATAAGTCTCTTCACACTTGGGAGGTTGATCTCATTTGATATGAGGTTAGTTCAGTTTAGAATTTAGATCAATCTTAATTAGCATGGAAGCTCCTTGAGGACAAAAGTTTTTGGTCTGGTTCAAGGCTCCCCTGCCAGCAGGTACCTAGGTCAGTGACTGTCACAAAGCACACACTAAATGTAGGTCCATAAGTAAACCATCTGTAATCTCCTATATTCTTTTATTTACCATATACCCATCCAACACCTCCCTTGCCAGGCACTATGGCAGACACAACATGATACACATTAAGAATACAAATACTGGGGCGCCTGGGTGGCGCAGTCGGTTAAGCGTCCGACTTCAGCCAGGTCACGATCTCGCGGTCCGTGAGTTCGAGCCCCGCGTCAGGCTCTGGGCTGATGGCTCGGAGCCTGGAGCCTGTTTCCGATTCTGTGTCTCCCTCTCTCTCTGCCCCTCCCCCGTTCATGCTCTGTCTCTCTCTGTCCCAAAAAATAAATAAACGTTGAAAAAAAAAATTAAAAAAAAAAAAAAAGAATACAAATACAAAAATAAGCCTCAATTTGTACCATCAAAGAAGCCACATAAACAGGTAATTTCTCTTACACCATGAGAAATGCTATAATCAGTTATTTCATATAAGTAAAAGTTTTTACAATATGCTCTGGAACCAATTTCCAACCCAGGAGGCTAAGATCTAAAATATTTGCAAGAGAACACCTAATTTAGAACCCTATTCAAATCACTTTTACAACAATGTCTAGACTACTAGTAACAAAGTCTAAAAGGCTACTCTGTAAAGTACTAAAATGCAAAGTAATGTTCCCAATAACGAGGTAAGTAACTATTCCCTTGGGATCACAATCAGTAATAAACTTTCCATCACTAATACTGAACCACCCTGACAATGCACTTTGATCACTCATTACTAACGTACATATGGGGTTTAAAGGATATGAAATTCGCCCCTGAAAGAAAACAAGATTTTACTCCTGTCAAGTAAGGATTTCTCTGTGTGACAATTCAGAATTGAGAAGACAACTTTTTCCTGAACACTTGAGTAACAATACCCATTTCTTTCTACAATTTCATCTTGAGCTCCAGACAATACTAAAGAGTCCTCATAACCTACACTGCTCTTTTTCATTTTCAAATGCTGACAATGGCACAATTCAGAATGAGAGCTGAACATCTGAAATGACATTTTCCCTTATCCAGAAAAAAAAAAAGTACCAAACATACATAAAGCTCAGTATCTCTTTTCCTCAAAAACCACTAAAACTAAAGAATTTTACTTTATCAAGACACTTTTACTGTACCAGATCTTAATTACAAATCCCATAGGCACTAAGATACCAACGGAAGAAAGGTCACTGCACTCTTTAGGGCAATGGCGTAAGCACGAGAATGGAACAGCGATCCAGATTGCTAGCTCTGGAGCCTGACTGCCTGGGTTCAAGCCACTTCCTGGAGCCACAATTCCATCAATGCGACCTTGTCCTACTTCCTCGACCTCTACGAGGTTCAGTTTCCTCACCTGTACGATGGGCCAGTAACTTAACTGAAGAGGGCTCTAGTCTGTGGCCTGCAAAAATGACAATAGCCAACTACCCCAAAGGCACACAGAAACACGTACCAAACAAACGGCTGTCGCTATTGCTGTTATTCACAAATGCGGCATGAGGCATAAACGGATGAGAGAGAAAGGAAGAAAACACACAGGAAGTTCAGAAAAAGAAGCGATGAGGCGAAGAAGGAACAGGACAGACGTGGGGACCCCCGAGGGCCGCGGAGGGCGTGGGGAAGGCTGAGCCAGAAGTGGCGAGGGATCCCGAGGAGTTAAGTGCGAGTGGAAGGGGTCGATGGGGGAAAGCCTGGCCCTCGGCGGAGCTGAGCCGGGAGGAAGGTTGAGGTGGGCCGAGGCGGAGGCGGCACGAGGCTGAGGCGGGGCCCCAAGGCGGGAACGCCGGACCCGGCCCGCAGGCCGCAGGCCGCGAGGGGCGCTGGGGCCCAGGGAAAACCGCAGGGCGCGCCCGGAGAGGGCACAGGAGGCCGCGGCCCAGCCCCGGCTCGGCTCTCTCATTCAAGCCACCTTCCCCTTCCCCCTTCGCCAACCCCATGCGGTCCTGGCCCCGAGCCGCTGCGGCTCCTCCGCCCACCCCCCCGACCGCGGATCTCCGCGCGGCAGGCCTAGCCCCTGGGGCCCCACTGTGCTGAAATGTAAGGGAGGACAGCACCTCTTACCTGAGCTCCCCCGGGTTGAATCGCTCACCGTCCCCCCCGTCCCCGCCACGCTCCGCCATTACAGAGGGCCGCGTTCATCCACCCGCCGACTGAGCGTCCCCGATTGGCCGGTCGGATCGTCAATCCCGTGCGAGGGCGGGGGAGATCGCAGAGATCAATGAAATGATTGGTGAAGCTTCCCATCAATCTTCAGGCTGAGGGAGGTATCTGCCTTGCGATTGGCGAAATGGCCCGCCGACTTTGAAAGCGGTATCCAGACAGCCAGGTGATTGGTTACTCAGAGGCTTTATGGGAAATGAGACTAGAGCAACGAGAAGCCGCCGGCGCCCTCTCGCGGTAAGCAAAATTAGGTCCTCCCACGTACTGCCGGGCCTGCGGTAGCCACGTGTCTGCCGGCTTCCAGGAAAGCCAATTGTGGAGCCATGTTGGCCACATATGGGTAATAGTGGCTCAGGCAGAGACCCTTTCCATTGCGAGAGCCAATCAAAAATCGACCTGAATTGGACCTAAGCCAATCACAGAGTTGCTGTGGAAATCAGCTATTTCCCAGCTTTTCAGAATCGCGTGTTAAGCGACCACCCGTTGATAGCCACGTTATTAATAAAAGATTACTAACTACCAAAGTGTCTCCTAAAGTGTATCGTCATCTGATGAGTGTTATAAGTTGCCGTATTAAGACAAGTAGGAGATGGCAAACCTCTGCGCAATTTACAGTAGAAAGCATCTGCCCTTCATGCCCCTCTGAATTCAGCACACCCTGGTACCCAGAAGGAAGTCTGTTTATTGCTCTTTTTATTAAAGGGAAAATATAAATAAATAAATAAATAAATAAATAAATAAATAAATAAATGGAAAATTTTTAAATAAAGCTGTAGGCTCTAGGGTATTAAAGGCATAAAGATGATGAGCCCTATCTATCATGAAGGAATTCAAAATATTAAAATAATAATACATAATTTTTACTCAGACCTAACCACATGTACGAGGCACTGTCCTGAGTACTCTCCATGTACTAGCTCTTTTAAGTCTCATAAACACTGAGAGGTGGGCACTGTGAATAGCCACAGTTTATACATGAAACTGAGACACAGAGAACTTAGGTAACTTCACAAACTCGCAAATGGCAGAGCGTAATAAGGGCTCTCTCCTCTCTCTCTTTCTCTCTCTCTCTCTGTCTCTCTCTAAAAAATAAACATTAAAAAAATGGTTTTTAATGTAGTAAGAGCTAAACACAGCTTCAACTGGTGAAGGAAAAGAATGCAGAGTGCCTGGGTGGCTCAGTCGGTTGACCATCTAACTTCAGCTCAGGTCATGATCTCTCCATTTGTGAGTTTGAGGCCCGCGTTGGGCCCTGTGCTGACAGCTTGGAGCCTGGAGCCTGCTGATTCTGTCTCCTGCTATCTTTGCCCCTCCCCCACTTGTTCTCTCTCTCTCTCTCTCTCTCTCTCTCTCTCTCTGTCTCTCAGAAATAAATAAACATCAAAAGAAAGGTTTTTTTTAAAGAAAAGAATGCTTAAAATTTCACTAACTATATGACATTCAAACAAACTGGAGCCTAAGAGTGGGAGTTAGATCCCTTTTTCAGTAGCAGCATACATCCCCAAATCATGCCAAACTATTCTGAGAATAATACTGATATAGATGGCTCATGACAAACTATTCCCCAGTGCTGAGGGGAAATAAAGCATCCCAAAATAGATACCTTATAGAAAGCAAATCAGTGGCATGTATAAAAGATGAAAACAAACTGTCAGTTTGAATGAATGGAAGAAACACTCTGCAGTTGTAATGAAAGTTTTATCATTTGATAGTTTTATTACTTATATCTATCTATAGAGAGAGAGACATTAAGATATTTATATCTAATTTTATCATCTTTTTTTTAGATATGTAGAGCAGGCATACCTATATATATGTATCATATGTATATGATTTTATGTTTAAGTATTTCATTGTTTCATTGCCATAGCTTATTCACATAAACATGAGCTTGAAATTTGCATATTTTGCACTCAACAGTTACACAAAATATACAGCAAATATCTCATCTGAGCTGCATCTACAGTGAGCCATTTTATTGAATCAATGTGAAAATATAAAGGGGCTCAGTGCATCTTGCAAGAGACCAAATGCAGTTCCCTGTGGCCAAAGCATGATAACTCAGGTTACTGAAAACGTGCATAGCTGCACAGAACAGAACAGCAAATACTACCGTTGCCAAATTGGCAACAATTGAATTACAGAGCCTGAAACTTAGTCTGTCAAATTGAGGTAAAGAGACAGTGTTTGTTTAAGACTAGTTAATATCATCAGGGCTTTAAGTTTTGGCTATGAAGTCATCCTGCAGAAGTGACTCTTGAAACGTGGTTCCAATGCAGAATCAGGCATTTCTGAACACCTATCTTAAACCTATCGTAGGTACTTTGCATACACTATGGTTAATCCCCTCAGCAGCCCTACAGGCAGACGTATTGTCACCAGTTTATATGTGGAGAAATGAAGGCTCACGGAGATTTCATAGCTTGTGCAAAGTGACATTCACACAGCCAATAAAAAGTGAAGCTAGGGTTTCAAGCACAGATGTATCTCACACCAAAGCCAACTGGGGACTGCTAAATCCCACCCAAACCAGAAAGATAGCATAGTTAACAGACCATTTCTGCCTCTTCCCTCTAGACTGAAATACTTTGAAAGGACTCTATTTTCTTCACTGAATCCCCAACATCTAGCAGAGTGTTCATTCACCCGAGAGGCCAGTGTTGTCTACTGGGCTGTGCAGCTATATTATTCCTCGTTGGGGGAAATAATGGTCTTTGAAACAATGGAAGAGAACTCAGTAATGGAGATACACCTGCTGGCTACCTAAGAGGCAATATGGATAGCTGATTGATGAAATGAGATCAGGATTCTAGCCCTGGCTCTGTGAATTACTGGCAGCATAATCCTGGGCAAATTACTTGACTTTCCATAGCTTCAGCTTCTCTATTTGGAAAATAAAAGAGCTGCCATGAGGTTTCATAAGTGACCATTTACCATGGCCTAGGCAGCAACGAACAGGCCTCAATAAGTAATATTTGTTAACTGAGTTGCTTTGGGGCATTTTGCTAGCTGATGCTTTACCTAAACGGTTAAAATCAAGATAATTTTCAGCTTTTTCCACATGTCTACATGAAGACATTGAGCTATCAGCCAAGAAACTAGAACAATATTACTCTATGAAGAGTAAACATCATACTAAATCAACATGTGGGTCAGAGCAGCAAATAAGAATAGTAGCTTACCCCTGCTTTCTTTCTTATCTGTGTCTAGTTGTCTATATCTGGGCAACAAGTTGCCCCCGAATTTAACAGCTTAGAGCAACAAAATTTCTTATTTCACAGTTTCCATGGGTCAGGAATCCAAGCTCAGCCTCTAGCTGGAGGTCTCTTGTGAGGCGGCAATCAGGTTGTCAGCCAAGGGGGAAGATTCACCTGAAGTTCAAGGATCTGCTTCTAAGTGCTCTCATCTGGTTGTTGGCATGTGTCACTTCCTTGCAGGTTCTTAAAAACTGAGGACACCCCCATGGATGTCTCCATGGGGCTGATGACAACATGGCAATTTGCCTCTCCTACCATAAGCAATCTAAAAGAGAAAGAGACAGAATGCCCAAGACAGAAGCGACAGATTTTTTGTAACTTAATGTTGGCAGTGAAATTCCATCACTGCTGCCCATATTCTGTTCACTAGAAGCAAATTGGTAAATCCAGCTCACGCTCAAGGGGAAGAGATTACCCAAGAGTTGAATGCCATCGCCAGGGGTCATCTTTTAGCTCTCAACTTCCACCTTACTTCTCCAGAAAGCAGTGTTCAGAGAGAAAACCTGACTTCCTGCTATTTCCCCTCTTAGATTCTTTTCCTGTAACACCCCTCATGTCTCTGTAACATTCCAATCACTTGTTACTACATATTGTAACAATGAGCAGTGTATATATGATATGTTTTACATATATTGTCTTATTTCTTTTCCTGTCAACTTTTTTTTGTTTTTAACGCTGAAGTACTTTAAATTATAAACATCATAACATTCTACCACTAAATACATCAGTATCTCTGAAAAAAATACATAGTTTTCTATGTATCAAATATAACATTTTCACACCTAACAAAATTAAGGGTAATGCCAAGTCTATATTCACATTTCCCCAGCTGTCTCTAAGATGTCATTTTTAGCTGGTTTGGCCAAAGCAAGATCCAATTCAGAACCATGCAATGCATCTGGTTGCTATGTTGCTTAGGTCACTTTTAACCTACAAGAGTTCCTTTTATCAGGACACTGACTTGCTGAAGATACCAGGCCAGTTCCACCCTCTGGATCTCTCTGATTGTTTCCTCTAACCCTTGTATTTCTGGAAGCTGGAACTTAGATCCGAAGACTTGGTTAGATATAAGTTGAACATTTTTATGAAAAGAACTTCATAAGTAGTGCTGTTTATTTCAGTTATAACACACCCAGAAATACAGGCATATCTGATTATCCCACCCTTAATGATGCTGAGAGTGACACTGGGTTACAGCAGTGACAGCTCTATCCTTCCACCGTAACCAGTGTACTATCTGCACTATTAATAGTTACACCTGGACTCTGGTCAGAAACCAGGACTATTTTGGGCAAAATTGGATGAACGGTAATCCTACCTATCAACCATTAATTTAAACGGTTTAATGGTTTTATCTTTCCCTGAATCAATATTTCCTCGGGGTGGCAAAATAACGAGTTTCTAATTATATGTTACCTTCTATGTATACTACCTAACAATTCTGCAAATTGGAGATTTCCCTGAACAAGAGGAGCTATTTACTTACCCAAAAATTCAGTGTGTATTTTAAAAGGTAGATAAGGGGCGCCTGGGTGGCGCAGTCGGTTAAGCGTCCGACTTCAGCCAGGTCACGATCTCGCGGTCCGTGAGTTCGAGCCCCGCGTCGGGCTCTGGGCTGATGGCTCAGAGCCTGGAGCCTGTTTCCGACTCTGTGTCTCCCTCTCTCTCTGCCCCTCCCCCGTTCATGCTCTGTCTCTCTCTGTCCCAAAAATAAATAAACGTTGAAAAAAAAAAAAGGTAGATAAATGTGTGATTCTTTCCCTTTATTTGTGAACTTTCAAAATAAAAAGGTGTTTTGATAGCCGACTCAACTAGAGACAAATTGGGTGTTTTTCTAATTCCTTTCTTTAAGTTTAACATAGACTCATGGGTTGTCAATAGATTCATTCCCTTTCAATTAACTAAAATCAATAATAATTTTTGACGCTCAAATTTCCATAGATTATCCATTTGTTCTTCACAACAATCTTCTTTTTTTTAAGTTTATTTATTTATTTATGTTGCGAGAGAGTGAAAGAGAGGGACAGAGAGAGAGAGTGTGTGTGAGCGGGGAGCAGCAGAGGGAGAGGGAAGGAGAGAATCCCAAGTAGGCTCTGCACTGACAGTAGGGGCTCAATCCCATGAACACTGAGATCATGACCTGAGCTGCAATCAAGAGTTGGAGACACAAATGACTGAGCCACCCAGGCGCCCCAACAATCATCTAAGTAAGGTATCATTACTATCCCCTTTTACATATCAAGAAACTGGGACAAAGGGAAGTTAAGTAACTAAGAAAGGAAGTAACTAAGCTGGCTCAGAGAGTAACTTCAATGTCCAATTGAATCTAGATTCCAAGACACTAGGGAATGAATTCATGTTTTTTCAGTTCATTTCTCTTGAATGTAGCTCAGTGCCAGTCAATAAATCAGTCAATGAGCAAACTGATTAATTGATGATCATTTCTAATTGACTCACAAAAAAAGTTATAATACCAACTGAAGACTTTCAGATTAAATAACGTAATGACTGGGATTAATTAACTTCAAAATAAACACGCATATGGGAATGCAAGCTGGTGTAGCCACTCTGGAAAACAGTATGGAGGTTCCTCAAAAAACTAAAAATAGAATTCACCCTATGACTCTGCAATTGAACTACTAGGCATTTATCCAAGGGATACAGGTGTGCTGTTTTGAAGGGACACATGCACCCCACGTTTATAGCAGCACTATCAACAATAGCCAAATAATGGAAAGAGCCCAAATGTCCATCGATGGATGAATGGATAAAGAAGATGTGGTATACACACACACACACACACACACACACACACACACACACACAATGGAGTATTACTCGGCAATCAAAAAGAATGAAATCTTGCCATTTGCAACTACATGGATGGAACTGGACGGTATTATGCTAAGTGAAATTAGTCAGTCAGAGAAAGACAAAAATCATATGACTTCACTCATATGAGGACTTTTAGAGACAAAACAGATGAACCTAAGGGAAGGGAAACAAAAATAATATAAAAACAGGGAGGGGGACAAAACAGAACAGACTCATAAATATGGAGAACAAACTGAGGGTTACTGGAGGGGTTGTGGGAGGGGGGATGAGCTAAATGGGTAAGGGGCACTAAGAAATCTCATTGTTGCACTATATGCTAACTAATTTGGATGTAACTTAAAAAAATTAATAAAAAAATAAAAATAAAAAAATAAACAAGCGTAGGGAAGTAGAAGGCAGGAGAGAGGGCCATAGATGAAACAGGGCTGACTGTATCTTGATAACTGTTGAAGCTGGGTCATAGGGAAGTGATAGATTATGATGCTATCCTCTCTACTTTTTAATAGTTGAAATTTTCCGCTAACAAAGAAAATAGTCTAAGCCTTGAAACAATGAAATGTAGGGAACTACATAAAAGAATGTTTAAACTGGTACACAGCAAAGTGTAGCTGCTTACATTTTTAGTCTATAGTCTGACAAAAGATAAGAGAATAAAAGCAAACTGATGATACCAACTATCCCAACACACGCTAAATTAGGTAAAGAGTAAGGTCTCCTCTGTAGTCATAATGGTAACTATACTTATCATAGTGAGCTTTGCATAATGTATAAACTTGTCAAATCACTTTGTTATGCACCTGAAACTAATGTAACATTATATGACAACTATACTAAAATAATAAAAATAAAATTAGAAAGAGTAAGAGCATCCTATTAAACAAATTGAGGTAACAGAAATCTCCTGTCCGACTTTTTCATTGGAAAGCTGATAACGATGGTATGTATAATATTGTTTAAATGCCAAAACGTAGCGAAAGTCTGATCACTACAAAAGGAAAAACCTGTGAATCTCTCTTCTAGAAGAAAAGATATTCTCAAGAGAAGGATTTAGCCACAGAAGCCAAGCTGAAGAGGCAGATGAAAAGATGCCAGGTCACAAAACGCACTGGAGTTTTGACATCCATTGAAAGTATTGTTTCTAATAAATGTAGAAGCAACGAGGAAAACAGAAAATCACCGTTAGGATACCAAAGTAATCATGCTGCAGGCAAGTTCTTCTGATGCATGCCTAAATTAGTGGATGAAACTGTGAAGACAAACAAGATACTGCATAGGCTCAAAATATCTCCACCCAAAATTTATAAAATATTAGTGGTTTTAAGATATGCCAATGAATTCTTTGAGACTCCTCCCTCCAAAAGGTGGAGGTTGATGTTCTTCTCCTTGAGTGTAGGCTGAACTTAGGGACTCTACCTAACAGAGTTTACACTTAGAGTGAAGAAATATGGCACAAACGATCCCAACCAAGTGCTCAGGGTTAATATCTTTAGTGAAGGTGTGCACCCCTGATACGATGTGATGAGGAGGTCTCTTCACCTCCGTGGCATTCCTCCCCAAAATCCATAACATCAGTCTAAACCTGAGGAAACATTAAACAAATAGCAATTAAGGGCATTCTACAAAATACCTGACCGATATTCTCCAAAAGTGTGTAAGTCATGACAGAAGGGTAAGGACTGAGAAACTATCACAGCTTTAAGGCAGCAGAGGAAATGTAACAACTAAATGCAATGTGGTGTCTTGGATTGCATCCTGGAACAGAAAAAGGACACTTGCGGGAAAACAACTGAGGAGATTTGAATAAAGCTGGTAGTTCAGTTAGAATTGTACCTTTTGGTTTTGATAAATGTACTATGGTTGCATAATAGGTTAACATTAGGGTATCTCTGTGGTAACTTTGTGTCTCTTCTGTAAATCCAAAATTATTTCAAAATGAAAAGATTTCAAAATGTGTCATAAGCTTCCAGACAACTAGCTTTCACTGGTGCTAACCAAGGACAGAGGGTACGAACCACAGCCATATTATGATGTTTACCTTAATTTATCCATCTACAAACTGAGAAGACGAGATGAGACACTTATCCAATGATGAGGGCAAGTAACGCAAAGAGATGTCCCTAGAAAAGTCTCGGCTACCTAAGTGCCGAGTCCTCCCAAGATGCCCTTGATCTCGGGAAATACTTGTGGTTAAGGATTGCACTCCTAGCTTTGCAGTCTCCCCAACAGATTTTGTTGGCACAATAAGACCAGAACCAAAGTCAAAACACTCACTTTAAAGTGAGCACGTAAAGACCCATCTCCATAAACCAGAATGCCAGTTTATTTACAGAGAATTATAATAGTCAGGTGAGCCAGATGTCCCTGTCCTCCCTGTGGGCCAACTTACAGAGCCAGCGAAATTATCAGAAAACAGCTCAATGAGATTGGAAGCAGAACAAGGGCAGTAAGTTATTTGATTTGAATTTTTAATAACAGTGGGTCATGACAGACTGATAATTCACTATTCCAAATAGAGATATACCTTCCATTTAGACCACCTCTGTATGCTCTTGCATTGGGGACCTCTCTGCTCTTCCTCTCATGTGTACCAAAGCCTACTTCCCTAACTAGAAGGGCATTTTATTTATTTTTTTTAATGTTTATTTATTTTTGAGAGAGAAAGAGAGACACAGTGTGAGCAGGGGAGGGGCAGAGAGAGAGGGAGACACAGAATCCGAAGCAGGCTCCAGGCTCTGACCTGCCAGCACAGGGCCCGACACAGGGCTCGAACCCACGAACCATGAGATCATGACCTGAGCCAAAGTCGGACACTTAACCGACTGAGCCACCCAGGCACCCCTAGAAGGACATTTTAAAAAGAAATGTGTTCTTTTCCATTCTGCTCTGTAGGGAACAAACAGAAAGGAAGTCATTTTTATCATTAACATAATTGATTGATTCAGTCAACAGACAATAAGTGGTTGACAAGCTCATGAATTTGTAGACCCTTAAGATGGTTCCATTGACCACCTGGGATCTATGAATCACAGAGTAGAGGACACCTGCACTAAGACAACTATCTATGTTTCGTTTCCACAATTTTTCCTCAATTGGATACCATGTGATTACTTAGGCCTCCACTTATTAAATGGTAATCGCATTCCCTAAGATTACCCTCATTTGGATTTGTCCTGGAATAGTCACCTAGTCATCTGCAAGCTTTGGTTTTATTAACACAGATGCCTGGATCTAAGTCCACTGTGTATGCATTTTGCTAGAACCTTTGGATTTGTCCCCAGAATACTCAATGACACATTTACAACATCTTGGTTATTGATCCAAACAGTACACCAAATCCACTGTGTAAAGTAAACACTATTTCTTTTACTGAATTGGCCAAAGGGAGCCCTTCTCTTTCTTTTATTAACAACAATCCTGTCTTTTATGGTTCATTCCAGCCCCAAAATCATACTATTAAGATTTTGTTCCTCAAAATTAAAACAACATCATCTCAGGAATCCTTGTTGAAAGTTAATATTTAAGACTTGTTTTAAGACTATCTGTCACTTGTTATTATATTATATGTTATATTACACTTGTTTTATAGACTATCTGTCAGATACAAATTCCCTACATTGCTACCTGAGAAGTTACAAAAGGAGTTTACTGGAGAGCTGAAAGGAATCTCATCTGGTCCAACATTCTTTGTCTACGGATGAGGAAATAGAGACCCTGAGAGATTATTAACTTTGTCGTGGTCATATATCCAGTTAGTGGCAGACACAGGACTAGAACCCAAGTCTCTACGACTTTACTTCCTTGGTTAAATCTGACAGAAAGCTCTGTCTCTCAAAATTTATAAAACTCAACATCTGCAGTGTCTCATTAAGCTTCACACAAGTGTCAGGACAGATTGAGGCAATCACTGTTTTATTGCTCAAGTAATAACTCACCATTTTAGAAGTTACTTGAACTCTTCTTCATTACACAAAATGTATCAGACCAAGGGTTCTAATTTTGGATTCAGAAGATAATTAACTTGTCCATTTGGCAAATCCATTCATTTGTCCCTTTAGCAAACATGTAATGAACATTCATTTTGTGTGAGGAACTATCATAGCTGCTAATGATGCAAGATTCATTGTCCATGGAGTACAGTCTAGAAAAGGGGTAAATAAGCCAAATCTTAGCCAAGACAAATGACTAATATTTACCGAGTGATTACTACATGCAAGCATTTTACATGGAACTTCGCACGTAACTCCTCATGACAGTGAAACGCAGCTGTGACTTATCATCTCCGCTTTGCAGATGACATTACAAAGGTTAACTGAGTGGCCCGAACTCCTACAGTAAGTGCCCTATTCAGGCAATGACACACTACTACATTTGCTTCCAACGTTTATGCCATACGGCTTGGAACTCAGGCAGAAATACAGAAGGGGCAACTATATTTGGAGGGAGACTGCGCTGTGGAGGTGGAAACTGAGGCAGCAGAAAGGACTAGGAAAGGATGTATTAAGGACAGTGTTTTGGAAGTAATTTTAGGAACTACATGACGGAAGGACTAACATATAGGGGAGTGGCAGGCAGCAGGACTGAAAAGGTGCGTGAGGTTCTATTTTATTCTGCAGGTGATAAATTATTTGAGAATTCCAAGGTGGGGAGTGACAGGATCAGATCTGCTTCTTAAAATGATTGCTTGGATTACAGTGCAGATAAGGAGTTGAAACACAGCAAGCTTGAAGTCAGGGAGACCTAGAAAGCTTTTGTTTTTGACCACGATGGGGCTTTAAGCTGAAACAATGACAGTGAGATGGAGAAGAGGGAGCAGGTTCAGAAACTATTTAAAAGATGGAATCCAGAGCCAGGCAATTGGGCAACCAACTTCCTCTCCTGTCATGATCTCGCAGTTCACGTGTTCGGCCCCTGCGTGGGGCTCTGTGTGCTGACAGCTCACAGCCTGGAGCCTGCTTCAGATTTTGTGTCCTCCTCTCTCTCTCTGTCCCTTCCCCACTCACACTCTGTGTCTCTCTTTCTCTCTGGAAAATAAATAAACATTGAAAAAATAAAAATAAAAATAAAAAATAAAAGAATCAGGGCGCCAGGGTGGCTCAGTCAGTTAAGCATCCAACTCTTGGTTTCAGCAGACGTCATGATCTTACGGTTTCTGAGATGGAGCCCTGTGTCGAACTCTGTGCTGACAGCCTGGAGCCTGCTTGGGATTCTCCCAACCCTCTCTCCCGGCCCCTCGCCCACTGGCGCGCTCTCTCTCAAAATAAATAAATAAAACCTTAAAAAAAATAAAAGATAGAATCAACAAAACTCAGTGATGGGTTGGATTTGAGTGTGGGACAGGTGGGCAGTTTTAGGCAACATTAAGATTTCTGACTTGGACAGCCTAGGTAATACACAGGGATAACTTCTCCAACTTTACAGATCAAGTATTAAGTACTAACACACACACACACACACACACACACACACACACACACATATACACCTATATATGCAGTATAGTACAGATGTATATTCTCAACAGACTTGTTCTGGTTTTAGACTATGATTCACTCTGCTATATTCAAATTCCCTTGCTAATGAAATCTGTTATCACCAGATACTGTAGGGTTTTTAGAACAAAATAGAAAACAATAGAAATAATTTACCCACAGCCCAGTCACTTGCACCAGAACATCAAGACTCCATGAGCTTTTAATTAGCAAGCTTCCAGGACTGTCATGAAAGGTCACAGCTCCCTTTATGCAGAAGAACCTGTTAGGCCAAAGTATTTGCACTAAAAAGTAAACAACAAAGCAAATCACTATTAGTGGAAGTCACTATTAGTGAAATGACACACTCACTCATTGGAGAAATTTCACAGCCTTTCTAATGTGTACTAGCCCTACACTAGGGACATGGAAACAAACCAACTCCTGTCCTTAAGGAGCTGGTGGTCTAAGGAGGAAGACTAAGAAACAAAATTGGCAACACAGATGATAAGACCTCCAGCAAGGATTAGCTCAGATCCTGGGGAGCCCAGCAGAGGGAGAGGGGCAAGAGACCCAGCCCTGTGGGCAGGGGGCTCCTTGTCGTTGAGGACAGGCCAGCTCCTATGTAAGACGCATGTGACTACACTGGGCACAGATAATGTGGGGAGGCATTTTGGGTGGCCAAAAAGCATGGGGTGAAAGAAGGACATTTTGACTCATGGCACCATTTTGTTCTAGAGGACATTTTGATGCTGCAATATTGAGAAGTAAGCAATCAAGGCACAAGGACCACCGTGGCTTCTCTGCTGCAGGCTGCCTGGGTTTGAATCCTGGATCTGCCTCCTGCCAGCTGTGTATTTTGGGATAATTCACTTCCAGTCTTTGTGCCAAAGCTTCCCCATCATAAACCGGAAATAACAATTATATCTCTGCAAAGAGTTATTGTAACGGTGAAATGAATATAAGCCCATTTAAAGAGTTTAGAACAGGGCTCATAGTAAGTGCTCAATAAACGATACCTATTACCATTACTATAAATATAATTTTTATTCTTTTTTAATGTTTATTTATTTTTGAGACTGAGACAGAGACAGAGACAGAGCCCAAGCCGGCTCTGCACTAACAGTGCAGACGTGGGGCTCGAACTCACAAACTGTGAGATCATGACCTGAGCTGAAATCAAAAGTCGGGTGCTTAATCAACTGAGCCACTCAGGCACCCCTAAATTTTATTCTTTTTACCTGATCTCCGCTTGCTTTATTTATCTCTCCATGCCTGGATCCTTCTCTCTGTTTTATGTAGCTCTCTCTGTTGCATGAAATGCTCCCAACTTTCTCACAGGTAACCAAGAAATAAATATAAACTATTAGTCTAGTGTCCAGTTCATAATGGATATTTCTGGTAAAAAATAACCAACACAAATTAAACCTAAGAACGGCTATGGTTGTGTGTGGCAAAACATGGTTGCTGACTAAAAACTGACCCAAAGGTCAAATCTTCAAGTGCTGATTTGCAAAATTTGTCTCGGAAAAGTTCAGTCTGGCAGAACTAATAGTCACTGAAGGACCCTCATGAAAACAATACAAAAATTGATAAAATTTGATATAGATAAAACTGCTGGCTGATTCAAATCTTCCCTCTGAGGGGCGCCTGGGTGGCGCAGTCGGTTAAGCGTCCGACTTCAGCCAGGTCATGATCTCGCGGTCCGTGAGTTCGAGCCCCGCGTCAGGCTCTGGGCTGATGGCTCAGAGCCTGGAGCCTGTTTCCGATTCTGTGTCTCCCTCTCTCTCTGCCCCTCCCCCGTTCATGCTCTGTCTCTCTCTGTCCCAAAAATAAATAAACGTTGAAGGAAAAAAAAAAATTAAAAAAAAAAAAATCTTCCCTCTGAAATTTAAGTGAACACTCAATTCTGTCTGAAAGACAGTATTGTTAGTCTATTATTTATTATTAACTTAGTGAATGAAAAATCAATAGCAAAAATGGTAAAAAAAAAATATTTCATAATATAGAAAGTTGACCCACAAATTGATTGATGTTTTGGGGGCTTTATTAGTATTGGAGTTTGTTGGAAGTTATGGGGGCTAGCGGTGTTTGCTCCTGAAAAAGCTTTCTCAGTGAACATATAATAATGTCAGTGTAATTTTGATTCAATGTCAAAATGCCACTAGGGCCCAAGGGTTGGGATGGGCATGTAGGTGAAGACGTGTGTGGGTGGGAGGGTGGGAGAGGGTGTGCGCACACACAGATGTGTAGAGGGAAAGTTAGGGGAAAAAAAAAAAACAAAGGCAGCATGGCTTCAACAAAAAAACAGCAGAGCAGAATATCCCTCATGCCATTAGGAATCTCATGTTATCCTAACTGATGGGCCAGAGACAGAGCAGTGCACAGACTTCAAGATCAGACTTGCATTGAAAAAGGGTCCTACCACTTACCAGCGCTCACCCTGCAGAAGTCGCCACCTCCTCAGACCCCAGCTTCCTCCTATGAAAATGAAAATAGCAGTTGTACTCACCGCCTAAGGTTATTATAAGGCCCACCTGAGTTAAGGCCATCGGGGCAGGTGCCTGGCGCGCAGTCAGGCCTCAGTATAGACGTCAGCTACCATTGTTTTTATGTGACTTTTTCAGCGTGTATGTGCTCCCCGAAGTTACTCATCCAGCTGGCAGTCAGCTCTGAGTAGCTCCTTCTGAGAGGGGCCTTCAGATCCTGTTTCTAGGCCCCTGAGCCCAGTTTCCAGGCCCTCAGCACAATTGCCACGCTTATCATCTGATCCCAGCGATGTTGAGCCGTATGTTGAACACAGAGCAAAGAGAGAGAAATAAAAGAGGAGAAATAAAGGGCACTAGGGTCGTGGCTGTTAGACATATGGGGTACATCAAAGGATTGTCAGGCAGATGGTGAGCAGGGCAGCGGCTCAGGGCAGGAAAACACCTGGGTAACATGCACTAATTAGCTGACAGGTGGGTCAAGGACTGGAAGAGGCGGGAAACAGTATGTTGTTTATTCCCCAGAATCAGAGGCTGCCTGAGGCCAGATTCCCTAATACTCCTACTCCTCCCAGCTGAGTTAGTAAGAATAGTTACAAAGAGCTGGTAGTAACATTAACTCTCTGTTCAGACTAATTCGTTCCAAGTAAGAAGCAGTTAAGAACATGTTCTGCTTCACCTTGAAGAAGCCCTGGCCGGGTGCAGAGAAGCTTTGCTGACAGGTTTGATAACTGGGCCTTTCAAGAAGGGCTGGGAGCCGCTGTGGCCTCACTAGTACTCCGCTTCCTCCGGTCATATCTCCCCCGAAACTAAAATACAGCTTGGAAAGACAGCTTGGTGCCCTCACAGTCGCTGTGGCTTCCTCAAGCCACGACACGCTCTCTCTTTTATGAGGCTGCGGGGCTATAATTCTCATCCCCTGACATTTATGGGAGGCTTCATATTAGCAAAAGGCTTTACGGCCATTTTTATGAGGGATGCCTCCCCGGGAACTGTCGGGTACAATCACCCAGACTGAGGCGAAGGAAAGAGAGCAAAGCACACACGTGTACAGCCCTTGCCTGCTGGCCCGCAAGGAGCCAGGGTCGGAGACTGCAAACGCCACTTCTCTTCAGCCGCGTGTCAGACCTGATTTTCTTGCCCTTGGCAGCTCTCTCTATCACCATCTTCCATCTGCGGCCAGTCCCCAGGTCCTGAAGGTGCAGCTCCCACAGGCACCTCCCGGCCTCCGTTTCTGTCCATCTCCACACGGTCGCTCCGGCCCAGCGTGACTCCCGCACGGCCCCATCTGGCTCGGCATCCCAGTCCTGTCCCCTTCCTTTAACCACACACGCGAGACAAAGTATATTTACCTATTAGATGCTTACTTACTTGTTTAACGTATGCACCTTTGTGAACTTTCTCGTACTTCTGGAAACATCTGTATTGATACCCTGTAGCAAATATGTTGCATCATAAAGAATAATCTTTTAAAAACAAAAATAGCAAACTTCAATAGCTTCCTCTACAGAGTAAGATTTACTCTGAATAAAATTCAAGTTCCTTTGCAGACCGCAGGGTCCCTTCATGACCTGGTCTTTCCTCCACTCTGTCCCCTGCTCCGCCCTGGATTCAGGACCCGCCAAGCTCTTTCCTGTGTCCAGAATTGACACCCCCTCCTTGATCTGCCTGGAAAGCCTTTGGTCCTGTTCTCAGCACTGCCAGCTTTGTCTCCCTTCCAGTCTCAGCTCACATGTCACCTTCCCAGCCCATCCAATCTTAAAGTGTTCCTTCTCCCCTGTTTCCCTGGTAATTATTTTCAGAGTACTTTGAACAACCTTAAAATATTTCTTATGTGTTGCCACATACACAGTCTATCCGCTTTGCTAGAATGTACATCGCATGAGAACAGGGTGTATTCCTCACTACTGGATTTAATGCCTAGCCCGGTGTCTGCACAGAGGATAAGCTCAGTAAATACCTACTGAGAAATTAGATGAAGTAATAAAGCAATGTACTGAAAAGCCTCTCTCCTTCTCTGAACCCCCTGCTAGTCTTCATTATTGCCACTAGAGGGCAGCAGAGACCCTGAGTTATCTACTCTCTAAAGTTTATGCTGGGAAACCTCCAGAAAACTTTGCCAAATAGCAGATGCGGGTTTATCAGGAATTTCAGGAAAATGTCCAGGTTTACAAAATCTTTCTTCTCCTTGTTCCTAAAGGCTTCTCTGCTCTGTACCATTTATAGAATTTTTATTTTTATTTTTATTTTTAAATTTCAGGCTGACAACACTTCTCAGGAAATGAAAGCAGATGTTGTATTGCCTAAGCCAAAAAGAAACCCAGTGGCCTGGAGCCTGTCCCTTCCTGCCTGACAAGTTAGTGTGGGAAAAAAAAGACACACCGCCGATCCTGACTGGCAGCTGTTTGGGACTTAAGGATTTACAGCTCTCCCTTATGGTGTGTGGGGAGGAGCAGGTACCAGCTAGGCAGCTGCTGCTTGTGTTTTGAGCCCTTGCAAGGGCTGTGTGTGTGTGTGTGTGTGTGTGTTTATGGTTCTGTCTTCTGCTTGTATGTCTCCTCTTTTTGTTTAACAATCCCCCCACCCAGGGCAAGAACCTCACAGTCTTTGTGGGCTTTGTGGGCTCCTTCGCTAAGAATGCCCACTGAACCCAGGTAATCAGCAGCAGAAATGGCATCCACACACCCTTAGAACGGTGTTTTCATTCACTGTCTGTCCAACAAATACTGTCCGAGTCCTATTCTGTTCTCTGTGGGTACAGATACTCCATTTGATTGAAAGAACAGTCACTAGAATCAAAAGGGAGGCAGGGGTTCTCAATCTCAGCAATATTGACATTTGGGACTAGATAATTTTTTGTTGTGGGAGCATCCTAGGGTGTTTAACCACATCCCTAGCCTCTGCCCATTAGATGCAGGTAACACCGAACCCCCTAAATTGTGATAACCAAAAATGTTTCCTGACATTGCTAAGTGTCCTCCTGGGGCGCCAATCTTCACCGAAACCTTGCAAACCACTATCTTGAAGATCATGACGGATAACTTTGGGGATATCTTTCCAGCCTGGGTCAATGACCCCTTTCTCCTAGCACTGTTCCTCCTCCCTGTCCCATGCTTGCAAGTGCTGTGACCTGAAGCTTAGAGACTTGGTATATTGGTCATCTGACCCAACTTAGGCCTCTCAGCTTCTCTCCTCTGGGAATTTGAAACTAGGACCTAGGTACTGACTACCGCCTGGGTTCTTTGTGGGGCCAAAACTTTAGGGCAAATTTAGAAGGTGTGGGTGAATGTTTGATAACATAGGGCCAGCAAGCAGAGACATTCTACTGCAGAGATAAGAATGAAATTGACTCCACAGAAACACAGAGGAAGAGTCAGAGACAAGTCACCTAGTTCTAGCATTTTCTGGACAGGCCAAACTTCCTACCTTGGGTAGTTTAAGAAATTCCTGTACATTTATAAGTAATTGCTCTTTCATGCTGGGACAGTTTCTTGTTTGTTTGTTCTGTTACTGGCAAATGAGTCCTAACTGCTATATTCTCCGTGACCTGGAACAGAAATCATAACCAGGAAACGAGGGACCTAGGCAGTTGAAGAGCAGTATTTAGCCCTCAAGGCAGCTCCACTCTCCTCAGCACAGGTGCTGTTTTCTCCTTTCTCTCCGAAATGGCTTCCTCACCCTCTCTAGAGGGTTTTCTCTTGTCTTAACCTTACCTTGTACACAGCCTGCTGTGCCATGGCCTTGACTTAGCTTCTGGTTGTCCATTCATCACCAGCTTGAGTGCTAACAGCAAACCCAGGCCAGGTTTCTTGGCTCAGATTCCTGACCAAGTGAGTCTGATTGGCTCATGTGGCAAACATGGTTGGCTGGCCCTCCAACAACCATCACTCTCAATCAGTTTTGTTCAGGTGAACAACCCCAAGTGACAAACTAAATTTGTAAAGCAAAAGATATAAGAGGAATCTTTAGGAAGGGAAGGCTTGTGGGAAAGAATTTTATCCTTGATGTAAGAAGGCAAAGCCAATGGAAGAGTTAGCCCATGTCCTTCCTGCTGGGTTTGGACATGTCATGTGAGGACGTGATACTTGAAGCCATGGCAGCCATTTTGCAACCATGAATTAAAGCCAAGAAAACTGCAGAGAAACTGACAGAGGGCTGTAACATCCTTGAGCTGACGAATCAACCAACCCTTGGAGCCATTTACCTTTAGACTTCTTGTTACATGAGATAATTAGATGTCCTTACAGTTTTAGCTACTTTGACTCAGGTATCCTGTTACTTGAAGCCAAAAGGATCCCAACAGATACAGGACAGCTCATCTTTTCAGGCCAGGTCACTCAGGTCCTAGGTCACTAGCTGGCTATCCTGCAGATTTATTGCCTTGCAGTCATGCCCCTACCTCCAGACCATATGTTTGTCCCTCACCCTAGCCTTTTATGATGAAAATTTAAAAACCAACAGAAAAGTTGAGAAAATAGTACAATGAACACTCAAATATACTTCACCCATATTCATCAGTTGTTAACATTTAGCTCCGTACATTCACTGCACGTAATCCCCTCTATGAGGTTATTTTTTAACTGAATCATTTGAAAGGTGGTTAGAGACTATGAAGCTTCACCCCATAGTATTTCACCATATATCTCGTAAGACACAAGGACATTCTCCTACATAACCGGTAATGTCCTTTGGAGCTTTTTTGGGTTTGCCTTTGTTTTTATTTTCATTCTTATCCAGGATTTGTCAAGAATCACATGCTGGTTTAGATGAACATAAGGGAAGGGAAACAAAAATAATATAAAAACATGGAGGGGGACAAAACATAAGAGACTCATAAATATGGAGGACAAACAGAGGGTTACTGAAGGACGTGTGGGAGGGGGGTTGGGCTAAATGGGTTAGGGCACTAAGAAATCTATTCCTGAAATCATTGTTGCACTATATGCTAACTAATTTGGATGTAAATTTAAAGAAAAATAAAATTAAAAAAAAAGAATCACATGCTATTTTAAAGTCATCTCTCTCTCTCTCTCTCTTTCTTGGGATGCCTGGGTGGCTCAGTGTGTTAAGTGTCCACTTCAGATCAGGTCATGATCTCACAGCTCGTGAGTTTGAGCCCTGCATCAGACTCTGTGCTGACAGCTCAGAGCCTGGAGCCTGCTTCAGATTCTGTGTCTCCCTCTCTCTCTGCTCCTCCCCTGCTCATACTCTGTCTCTCTCTCTCTCTCTCTCTCAAAAATAAACATTAAAAAAAATAATAATAAAGTCACCTTTCTCTCAAAAGTCTCTCCTTTATTCTAAAAAAATTATCCTGCCCTTCCTGTTTTTTGTTTTTTGTTTTTTCTTTTATTGGTCTTTCCTGTCACTGACTTTCAGGCCAGTTCTTTTATACACTGTCCACAATTTGGGTTGTCTGGTTGTTTCTTCTATAATTCTTCAGAATTATATCCAGTTAAGATTTTTAGCAAGACTCCACAGAGGTGAGGCTGGGACCATCTCAGTGCATCACAACTCAAATGCCTTTCTGTCCTTTTAATGGTTACACTAAGCTGAATTAGTCGATTGAGGTGCTGTCTGCTAGCACTCCTCACCGTAAAGGCATCTTTGCCCCTTAGTGATGAATGAGTAATCTGAGGGATGGTACTTTGAAAATATGAGAGTGTCTGGTGTCCCCAACATTTTCAGCGACTGTTTTAACAATCATTAATAAGGCTTGCCTGAATCAACTATGATATTAGTGATTGCAAAAATCACAATTAAAAAAGCTTTATCATTTTTCCATGTGTTTTAGCTGTCATTCCACTGTTCAAGAAGAGCTTTCTCTTCCGTCACACACACTTCTGCAATTCTCTTGAATATCATGATGAACTCAGAATATTCATTACCACTGATTTTCTTTTTAATTTTCATTTTGTCCCAAATTTGTCCCCTCCCAAATGGGAGCCCCTTCAAATTGGTTTCTGGGTCCTTCTGACATATCCCTATCTGTTTTTGAGCACTTCCTTGCTCTTGCATCAGTGAAAGTCCCAAGCTCATCTCCTACTTTCCTTGACCCAGACCTGGAATCAGACCTGGGTCCTTTCAGTGAGAAAAGTTTGCTAGAAACCAAGAACTGAGTGATAAGAGTGCTCATTGTAAGTGGGATGTCACTGCTTCTAGGCCCTTTCAGTAGACACAGCCAGGAAGTGTATTTTATTTTAGATCATTAATTTATCTCAATCCCCCCAATTCTAATAGAACATCACAGGGTTCTTCCTCCTTTCCCCACGTCCCTATTTTATCTCCTTTCTCTCACATTGAAAACTCTAATTTTCACCAACATCAGTATAGCTATTCATTTACTGCTCGTTATAATACACCCAATAGTATCAGAATTATTATGTCGATACCACTACCAACAAACTTACTAATGAAGTACAAGATTGTTTGAAGCTTTTATTTTATCCTTAGAGTCTAGCCCCCTAAAAGTAACGGTGTGTCTAAAGACCTTTAACCTTGACATAAGTTCATTTGTTTATCTTCAAATTAGGATTTTCCTGTCCATGTTGATTTCTTTTAATTTCTTCCTTTGTGGTAGTGGGTTTTTTATTATCTTTATTTTTAAAGATTTTATTATTTTTATTTTTAAAAATTTTATTGAGACATAACTGATATATAGCATTGTGTAAGTTTCAGGTGAATCACATAGTGATTTGATATATGTATGTATTGCAACATAAGTACAACAGTAAGTTTAGTTAACATCCATCATTAAAATATGGAATACCTCATGAATTTGCAGATCATGTTTGTATAAGGGCCCTGCTAATCTTCTCTGTATCATTCCAGTTTTAGTGTATGTGCTGCTAAAGGTAGCGGTCAAATAACTTTATGAATATGTAAAATGTTCTGTAGTTCAAAAGTTAAAATCATACGAAAAGGTAACCCAGAGAAGTTTCTTCAATCCCCATATGCATGAATTTTATTAGTTTCTGGTTTATCCTCTCTTATTTGCAAAAAAAGAAACAAATATATACGTGTATGTGTATACATATGTATGTCCTTATTTTGCCTTTCTTTTAATTCAAATGGTAGTATATGGTATATACTCCTTTGCACTGTATTCTTTTCACTCATATTGCTCTCTGTTATGTATACACAAGTCTTTCATAGCACTAATTTTTCACTATATGGTCTATTTTATTTGCCCTATCAAATGTATTTGTATTCACTTTATTTTAAGGGTTAGTTTTATATTAAAGCTAAAATAACCTTAGTCCCCCCCCTCTTATTTTTGTTATTTTCTATTGGTTTCCTAACAATATTTAAATTAGTTAATAATTTCTTTTCTCTTATCCCAATGCACCAGTTTCCCATGTGAATAAATATCCTTTTACCCTCACCAGTAACTATAAAATAATCAACAAGTATATTCTGTTTTATATCTCCGTTACCCTTCTGGCCCTTCAATTATTGTATAATATCTGCTGGGTATGTACTCTTCTCATAACCATCATAGTTTTATGGGTGATTACATAGTTATGCTCATCATTAGTCCTCTTCTCAAAGCCCTTCCCTGTTGGTGGTCTAAAACATTTTCCTTGGGAAATTCCTCAGGAAGGGCACATGGAAGCAACAGTCTCTGGTTCCATCATGTTCATAACTTTTGACATATTGGCTACATGTAAAACCTTTGCCTTAGGATTTCTTTCTTTGAATCTTTTCAGTATGCTACTTTATGTATTCTGGGATAAAGCCAAAGACAGTCACTTAAGTCATTTGGTATTTTGACTAAATGCCCAAATCATTTTTTTTTTTTCTGTAAACTTCAGACATCTCTTAGAATATACCTTGACAATCTTCATTCAGGATTGATTTTCTAGGTACTAGTGTCAAATCTCTTTATTTCAGGAAAGTTTTCTTAAATGTTACCTTTTTAAATTTCCATTGCTTTTGATTGTCTTCTTCGTGCATCTTCTAATAGATTATTCAACCTATGTATGTGTGTGTTGATTTTTTTTTTTACTTTCTTACATTTATTTATTTTTGACAGACAGAGTGAGACAGAGCGCAAGTGGAGGAGGGGCAGAGACAGAGGAGACACAGAATCTGAAGCAGGCTCCAGGCTCTGAGCAAGTGTTCAGCATAGAACCCAATGTGGGGCTTGAACCCACGAACCATGAGATCATGACCTGAGCCAAAGTTGGACACTTAACTGAGTGAGCCACCCAGGTGCTCTAAGAAATCTTTTTAAATTGCCTTGTGCTTTCTGAGATGTGATTCCTCTGCTCTTTTATTTAGGCTTTCTTTTTCCTTTCCTCTACTCTCTTTCCTTTCTTTTGAATTGAATACTACTCTCAGAACTCCACCCTTTTCGCCTGAAAAGGAGCTTGTAATTTTGAAAGCTCTCACACCCCAGACTATACCAGCTCCTTTAGACTCTATCTCTAACCCCACAGAGCCACAGCTTTGTTGGAGTGTGCAAGAGTCCTTCTGGTTCCAGTTGGTCTCAAATTGCTTTACTCTGCATTTCACTGAGTCGTGTTGTCAGTTCTAGAATTGTGTTCTCACGTCGGTCAGATACCTCCCTGCTCCCTCCTGCCCTGACACGGATATGCAGAGCAGTGCACGTTTAGTAGTTGGTGGTGTTCCTCCACTTGCTCGTGTTTGGGGCTTCGTGAAGATACCATGTTCATCTAGATTTTTGAAGGTGTTGACCTTGGGCCTTGGACTTTCCCGTTAGAGTTTATCTGTCTTTTTTTTATGGGGGCAGGAGGATTTCAGAAGATTTAAAAACCTCGCTGCCCCTGCTACCATCTTCCCACCACACCCATTGATTTATTCGTTCATTCATTTATTCAACAAATAATTTTGAGCCCTGAATTGTAATCTTATGCCTTTTCGTATTCTCTTGGTACCATTAACTTTCAGGCCCCTGCTGCTTGTTCTGGCCTGACTGCCATTGTAATTACCCATTTAGGCGCATACGTATCTGCCACCTAGGGCTAATCATCCATTACTGGGAGAAGCCGAGGGCCCTCCCCCCATTACCTCTGTGCAACCATACTGAAGAGCTACATGCCCTGTGTCTCTTGCTTCTCTTGCCACATCTGGACTTATAAAATACTACAACATAGCGCATTTAATCTGTCTTCCCAAATGGCTGCTAAAAGGAATGCATGAAGATACTTGAGGGATAAGAGAGTTAACCTCCTTGGGGCAACCATACCAGTGGGAAACAGAAAAAAGGTTGGAGCTGGCCAGATAGATTCCCTCTATCTTCTTCCTACCTGAGACTATTACAAGGCACCTCTTCTTTGTTCTGCCTATCCTGAGACATCCATGAAGTTCACTAAGGCACCATCCGCCAGCCAAGGAGTGCTGAATAGCTTTGCACCTTCTCTAGGTGGAGGTGCCTGTTCTCATTCACACAAGAGTCAGGTACAGGCTAATAGCTGCCCCCTGAAGCGCAGACATGTATGAACAATGATGGGCACCTAGAAAAAGGAACAGGAACCTCAGAAATCATCAAATCATCACCTACCACCCAGTTCCTTCCATTACATCTTTGCCAGATGGTCTACACTCTGCTGGACTAACCTCTATGAGGAGGTGTTCACAATCTCATTTTCAGCTTTAATTGTTTGAACTTCTCTTTTCCTTTCTGTTTATTAATTTTAAGTTATACTTATTGATCTATAATTTATATAATTAACAATATAAATTGTGTTACCTTAAGCTATAACTATAATTATATATAAAGTATATATAATTATACAAACTACAAGTAGAAATACAAACTATAAATTATAGTTTACATTATAATAACATCAAATTGTAGTATATAATTCAGTACATTATAGATAACATAATTATAAATTATCATATATAATTTAAAATTATTAATATATGCTATAGAGTTACATACTATGTAGTATATAATATGTAATTATAATTATACTTAATTGTATCTATTAGTTATAATTATATATTATATACTATATTATATATAATTATAATATAAACTCTAATTTATAACTGAATCTATAATTTCAATTTTATGATTTAATCTATGATTAACCTTTTTTGGTATAAAGTGAGTTTTGATGAATGCACGTACCCCTGTGTGACCACCAACGCAATCAAGTAAGAATATTTGCATCACTCTAAAAAGATCCTTTGTGCTACTATATAATCATTTCCCTCCTCTCACCTCCAGCAACCACTGATCTTATTTCTGTCCCTATATTTTTCCCTTTTAGTGCATGTCATATAAATACAATCGTGTGTAATCTCGTGTCAGATTTCTTTCACTTGATCCAGCCATGTCGTTTCACCTATCAATAGTTTGTTGCTTTTTATTACAGAGTTGTATCCCCTTGTAAGGATGGACCACAGCTGTTCATCTGCTCACCTGTAGATGGACATATGGATTGTTTCCAGCCTTTAGTGATTATGAATAAAGCTGTTATAAACATTTGTATACAGACTTTTTTTGCGAACATATGCTTTCCTTTTTATTGGGTGGATAAGAATGCAGTTGCTAGGTCACATGCTAAGCATATGTTTAACTTAATAAACAACTCCCAAACTGTTTTCAAAAGTGGCTGTATTGTTTGATATTCCTAGCCGCTATGTATAAGATTATCTTTCAGTAATTTTTACAATTTGACAAGTACTACACGAACCCATGCTCATTATTTAAATAAGTCAATCAATACAGACAGGCAAAATTCCCATTTGTCTTCTTAGCAACCCCTCTCCGCTCCCTAAATGCAGCCACTGTGACTGATTTGGTGTGTGCAAAAAGTATTTCTTATTTTGAGAAAAATTAAAAACTCTTTGAAGCACCACATCCAAATTCTAATCCCTCCTAGAAGGCATGGCAGTGTGGCAAGACTGCTGTCACTGGTGTCAGCCACACCTGGAATTTAGTCCTGGGTCTGCCACTCTCTAGCTCCAAACAAAGTGTGGAAATAGCAGCATGCATATAATTAAGATGGAGATATAAATATCTCCTTATAATTCATATATGAAAATAAAATATTTAAATATACATTAGATATATTTGAGTTTCCATTTGCCATTCCTAATGAATATAGATTTCTAATTCCTCTGCCATTACTGGACAGTAAAGGTTAACACATTAATAAAAGCAGACTGCCTTGGACCCTACACAAGGCACATTAGTGTAAAATATTCATCTGGAACTTAGTTGTCCAGAAAAGTCTGCAGGAAAGCCTTAGGAAGACGAATAACGAGAGCAGCGACTATATATAGCCCATTTCTAATATTTATAAATTCGCTGTGACTGACCAAATGCAATCATGAGCTTAAAAGTAGTGAAAACTTAGAATGGTGAGTGCCAGGGGCTTGGAGGGAGGGGGAAACGGGGGAGGTGCTGTTCAACAGGTATAAAGTCTCAGTCACGCAAGATGAGAAAGTTCTAGATCTGCTGTATGACATCGTGTTTATAGTTAACAACACTATACACTCAAAAAGCTAAGAGGGTAGATCTCAAAGTATATTTTCTTAATATAATAATCAAAAAGGGAGGAATGGGGGCGCCTGGGTGGCGCAGTCGGTTAAGCGTCCGACTTCAGCCAGGTCACGATCTCGCGGTCCGTGAGTTCGAGCCCCGCGTCAGGCTCTGGGCTGATGGCTCGGAGCCTGGAGCCTGCTTCTGATTCTGTGTCTCCCTCTCTCTCTGCCCCTCCCCCGTTCATGCTCTGTCTCTCTCTGTCCCAAAAATAAATAAAAACGTTGGAAAAAAAATTAAAAAAAAAAACAAAACAAAAAAAAAAAAACAAAAAGGGAGGAATGTTAGTGGAAAATTTGGTAAAATCCTAGTGAAATCTGTAATGTAGTCAATAATATTGTATTAATGTTAATTTCTTAGTTTTGACAAATAGATAATGGTTATGTAAGATGTTAACATTCAGGGAAGCTGGCTGAAAGGTATACACTAATTCTCTGTACTATCTTTGCCATACTTCTGTAGGTCTAAAATTATTCCAAAGTAAAAAGTGTATTTTTTTAAGTAATGAAAACCAAGTCACCCACACAAGGGTATTTGCTGTATGATTTTTATA
Source organism: Lynx rufus (assembly GCF_022079265.1). NCBI lineage: Eukaryota > Metazoa > Chordata > Mammalia > Carnivora > Felidae > Lynx > Lynx rufus. The sequence continues at coordinate 121,823,443 of NW_025814823.1, read as the reverse complement.
ATGACAAAAATTGGGGGGGGGGGCAGGGAGAAATCATTTAAGAAGGACTTGACTAAAAAAATTAGTATGTATCATATAGTTATTAATAAGATAAAGTTAATGGTGAATATTATGTACACGGAAAGCAGTGCATAATATATTATTAAGTAGGAAAAGAAGCTTACCAAAGTTCATTTGTGTATGTATGTATGTGTATATATATATATACACATATATATAAAAATATATAAATTTTATGTAAAAGATATGTATGTGTGTGTAGGTTAGTATAAAAGATGCCTAGAGGGGCGCCTGGGTGGCGCAGTCGGTTAAGCGTCCGACTTCAGCCAGGTCACGATCTCGCGGTCCGTGAGTTCGAGCCCCGCGTCAGGCTCTGGGCTGATGGCTCGGAGCCTGGAGCCTGTTTCCGATTCTGTGTCTCCCTCTCTCTCTGCCCCTCCCCCGTTCATGCTCTGTCTCTCTCTATCCCAAAAATAAATAAACGTTGAAAAAAAAAATGCCTAGAAAATTAAACCCCAAACTGTTTACATGGTAATTTATTCAGGTACTGGTTGAGGGAAAAGCTATGTCCATTTTTTAATATATGGGTTGTACATATAAGTTGTGTTGAATATTTTATTGAGCTCAGGACAGCCCTTGGTCAAGAGAGGCTCCCACCTCAGAACTCAAGAGTCTGAAAATCACAAGTGCACAATGCAAAGGTAAATTTATTAAGGGATCCGGTACGCTCTGCTGACACGGAGCAGCCACGGTCCTAGAGTCCACACTGGTGACTTACACCATTCAGGCCACAGGAAACGTTTCTCTGCATCTCTTGCCCTCTGTTCTAAAAACAGTAGGTGACTTTATCCAAACGTCATGAGGAATCGTGGGTTGTTCTGCAAACATCATGGAAGGACATCGCTTAGGACTGTCAGGAAAATCTGAGCTGTGGAAGCACTCCGGTAAGAGAAAACACAAATTAATTAACTTGTCAAATCCTTCCTCTCACATATCATTGATGTTATAGATTCTTGCATAATAAAGTACCAATTCCCCACGAGTGTTTAGCATCTATTTTCTTGCTTTCTTGAAGTTCCAGTTTGCAGACCTATAAGTACTCACAAATCACTGCAGAATTTGCAATAGTCACATACAGCAGCCAAAGAACAGTATGCAATAATAAACCAAACATCCCTAACTCTTTTTTTTATACATAGTCTAGACACAGCATGCTTAAGCATGAAGCATAATCCCAATTTTTCGCATTAACAGCTGATGGTCACAGAACACAGGAATTGCCAATCATTTTATATTTATAAAAATATCTTCTAAGATATAATTAAATTTTAAAACAAGTAACTAAGCTTTATTTGAATAGTTTTCATTTAAATTTTACTGTTCATTAAATATTATTTCGTTTTTGCTCCTTAAAAATTTTTTGAGACATTATAGGAAAAATAATTTTAGCTTTTCAATATTTTAACATTTACTTTAATTACATTTTGATGAAATACAGGCAAACTTGGAATCTTTTGAATATGATTGCATTTAATCTTTTAATCCTATATATCATGGAGAGTGAGAACATGCTGGCATTGGGAGAGAACCACACATAATGAACGTGGAGCTCAGAAAAGGAAGGGCTGAAAAGAAAACAGAAAAAAAGCGGTGTGCTTCAATTTTTTTAAATTGCAGGCAATGAAAGTGAGCAGACTTCTGCTAAGCATGACCCACATACAATTTACAAACATTACAAGTTATTTACTTAATGAAGACCTAGTGGCTGAGCAAAACAAAAAAATGGGCAAGGAAAGTATTCCTAGCAAATCTACAACCTGAACAGATCAGATCAAACACTTGTGGCTTTATGTACTTGAGTAATGCAGTGTTTTCTCCTGATCAATGTTGATAATGAAAAAGATAATATAAAATTCACAACTTAGAAAAAAATAAATGTGATTCTGGCCTGCCCATCAGACAATAAAGAAATTACCAAAAAAAAAAAAAAAGGAAAAAGGCAAATTGGATGAGAAAACTAAAAACTTTGAATTTTTACTGTTTATTGGAAAGTCACCCTAGAAAATGTCTGTCATGACCTTTTAAAATCATGAGAATGCATCCAGAACAACATAAGTTACTTCAAATTATTGGTTATGAATTCTCCATTGGATAAAGAGGGGAGAAAATGTTATATTTCATATTATAATAAAATGTTTTTTTCAAATGGAGAAACTATAGAAATTTTGTTGTATTTTAAGTTGAAAGACAAAATATTATAATTACCACACATTTCCCAGCCAATCTTCACAAGTCTAGCTAAGGAAAATGTTTGTGAGTGGAAATACTTAGTTTCTCAATTAAAAGAACGCACAGTGTTACTTGCAACCAAAAATAAACAAAACCAAACAAAAAACCTGTTATGCAAACACAAGAACTGTTTAAAAAAAAAAAGTCTAAAGTAACAGTAAGTGAACAATAGTAACCTACAAAGAAACTACTAAACACAGATATAAAATACTGCTGTGATATTATTAAGAGAATAGTAATAGATGTTCCATATTTAGCCAACCTTGTGGGACAACAGCGGCAAAACAGTCACAGACGACAATAGAAATGTTCTAGTTTAGTAGAAAAAAATGACTTTAAAATTTGACGCCAGAATAGCCAAGTCTGTAAGATAGATAAAAGCTAACCTTTTAAAATCACATAAAAGGAAGAGAATGCAAAATAGTATTAAAAGTGATGAAAGAAATTACGCATAAAACTCTAAAAATTAATAACTTCTTTAACTAGATTATATTAGGACAGATCATACTCAACAACATTCATTATACCTACTGTCAAACTATCGGAAGATTAAAATAGAAGAAATCAAAATTAATGAGTATTTTATTGGTGATGCCCATTGTAAAAAAAATAGAATTGCAAAAATAACTTTGAGTTTTAGTCCCTGGTTTAAAAGAATAACGAGGGCTAGCTACTGAGAATAGCAGTTGGTAAAGAACAAGCATTTTTTGTGAGCCACGGACAAAGCACCAGTTGAATTTCTTATTAAGACATGTTCTTGAGGCACCTGGGTAGCTCTGTTGGTTAAGTGTCTGACTTCGGCTGAGGTCATCATCTCAGAGTTCCGGGAGTTTGAGCCCCGAGTTGGGCTCTCTACTGTCAGAGCAGAGCCTACTCCAGATCTTCTGTCCCCCTCTCTTTCTGCCCCTCCCCGCACTCTCTCTCTCTGTCTCTCTCTCTCAAAAATCAATAAACTTTGAAAAAATATAAAAAAAAAGAAACATGTTCTCATCTGTGCCAATAAGGGAGTGCATCTTTGAACAATTCAATAACTGCAAAGATATTCTCTGGATCTGCCCAAATAGGAGGCATCATGAGGAAAACCATGTCATCTCTGCCATGACAACTACTTTTGGACACACAAAGGCAATCCTGATTAAACACCATTAACGCAAGATTTAACTTACACATGCTAACAAGATGGGCTAGAATTGTGCAAGAAAGAAAAGATTCTCCTTATGTTAAAAAAAAAATCGTGATCTTCAACAGGAAATTATCTTTGATTTTGTAGTATCCACAGTTACCTGGTGTGAACTGTTCCTAGTATTAATAATGTTAGGCAAAGCTTGCAGGAACTCCAAAAGCTTGCACTGACAGGACTTGGGCTATTTTGCCCTTCTAAGATTCATTTGTGTTTCATTTAGAGAAAATGGTTTAACTAAATTGAAATAAAGTGTATGTGACACTTGTGATAAACGTGGCATTCCTAAAAATATTAGAAAATCAGAAATGTAAACAAAAACATTCGCAGCACTATAAAAGAGAATATTCAGAGACAAATAATCTCCAAACTAATTGCTACAGAGATTATTTGGGGGTTATTAGAAATCAACGTGTAATGTCAATTCAAGAGAGATTTGAATAAGTCACCTAACATATTGCCATTTTTTTGGTGCTCTTTATATTCTAGCTTTCAAGTTTTTTGAGAAAAAGAACTTAAGAAATAATTTATAGGGGTGCCGGGGTGGTTCAGTCAGTTAAGTGTTGGACTTTTGATTTCAACTCAGGTCGTTATCTCATGGTTCATGGGATCAAGCCCCATGCTGGGCTCCGTGCTAACAGTGTGGAGCCTGCTTGGGATTCTGTCTTTTCCCCCGCTCTGTCTGCCCTCTCCTGTGCTCTCTCTCTCTCTCAAAAATAAATATATAAACATTTAAAAAAGAAGTATTTTATAGTTCTAGATACTGCTCTTAGAGAAGTTGAAAATTACAGCAAAAGTGATAGTGATTTATATGATGAAATGAGAATATTTTATAACATTTTCAATGGTAATAACTTGTCATGAGAACCCACCACACTATTTAAACTTTAGTAAAATCCACTGCTGATATCTGAACATAAATGTTACTACATAACTTTATTGACAACTATTGGCTTACCAACTTTTCTCAATATTAAGTTAAAAACGAGGGGGTGGCTGTGTGGCTTAGTTGGTTAAGCATCTGACTCTTGATTTGGGCTCAGGTGATGGGCTCTCACACTTTGTGAGATCAAGCCCCGTCAGGCTCTGCACTGAGTGTCTGGAGCCTGCTTGGGATTCTCTCTCTCTCTCTGCTCTTCTTGTGCTTTCTCTCTCAAATAAATAAACTTAAAAAAAATGCAGATTTAAACAAATAGATTCTTCAAAAATTAAAAAACTTGTAAAAAGGACAAAAGAGAACTACACCCAATTAATTTTGTTATGAAGGTAGAAGGACAGGAGTGTGTGGGTGGCTCAGTTGGTTACGTGGCCAACTTGATTTCTGCTCAGGTCATGATCTCGCAGTTTGTGAGTTCAAGCCCCACATCGGGCTCTGTGCTGACAGTGTGGAGCCTGCTTTCGATTCTCTCTCCCTCTCTCTCTCTCTCTGCCCCCTCTCGAGTGCTCTCTCTCTCTCAGAATAAGTGAATAAAACTAAAAAGAATGTTAGAAGGACAGAACATATTCTATTGTACTTAACAGTTTGTTGGCATGTTCATATCTTTTAAAGTTTTAGACATCTGGTTCCCCATTTATATTTTTGCACCTGGTCCACAAATTCAGGGGTGGCTCTGACTGAGCATGTATTAATTTTATAATTAATACCACTAATAACTACTATTTACTAAGTGCTTATTATGAGCTAGGCACTGAGCTTGTTACTGTTTGTACAAGAGCTCACAACACCTCCGTGAGGTAAATGTCCGAATTTCACTTTACAGCTAGGGAAACTGAGGCTTGGAGAGGCAAAGACGCTTGCCCAAACACTGTCAAAGCTGAATTAGGTTTACATTCACGGTGCCCATCCTGATGGAGACTAGTGCTAAAGGCTGACGGAACACCAGGGAATGAGCTTTCTAAGTGCGGGGCCTACCTCTGGGAAAGATCTCTCTCTCCCCCAGATCGTGCTGCCTGAAATGCCACTATTATGCACTGACTGCTTTTCATTTTCAAGACTTTCCAGTCTGCACCTAGGTGGTTCAGTCAGTTAAGCGTCGGTTCTTGCTTTCCTCTCAGGTCATGATCTCAGGGTTTGTGGGAACGAGCCCTGAGTGGGGCTCCATGATAAAAAGCACAGGGCCTGCTTGGGATTCTCTCTGTCCCTCTCTCTGCCCTCCCACTCGTGTTCACATACACACTCTAAATAAATAAATAAGTACGTACGTACGTATGTAAGTAAGTAAATGGAGTCTGAATCTTGATTTCGGCTCAGGCCATGATCTCACAGCTTGCAAGATGGAGCCCTGCATTGGGCTTTGTGCTTGGGACTCTCTCTCTCCCCCTCCCTCCTTCACTCACTCTCTCTCTCAAAAATAAATAAACTTTAAAAACAAAACAAAGACTTTCTAGTCTCCGAAAGAAACCAGTGAAACTGGAAATACCCCCCTTCCCAGGGAGCCTTAAGATGATAACATATGAAGCCAGTAGTATTTCTCATATTTTTTCCACCAAAGTAACCTACCAGACCAAGAGTGCATTCCTAACCCCCAGGCATCTGAGGGCTCCACCCAAAAGATTCTTATCAATTTCTTTAAAGTCTGGTGCTGTCTCTTTAAAATCATACACATATTTTCCCCTATACTGTGTGTGGTGTGTGTGTGTGTGTGTGTGTGTGTGTGTGTGCGCGCGCGCGCGCGCGCGCCAGTTTTCCCTCTTCCTGTCTTCATGTATTTCCCGGCTTCAAGTAAAAACAATGCTTCAGAAGAGATTCTATGTTCACCTTAGAGTTCAAGGACTCTGGCATTCTGCCTGCTCCTCTGGTTTGAAAAGCAGAGGCTTAAACTGCTATCTGCGGCTACCTTGGTGGGGTTTACTTGACCCTTAGGGGAGCTCAGGGCCCTGCAGGAAAGGGAGAAGCTAGATTAACTTCTTCCCAATTTAGTCCAGGACCTGTCCCATTTGTCTTTTATTTTAGTCAGCTTCATAGTCTACCTCTGACTGTTTTGAAGGGAAGTGAACACTCTGTCATTACAAATGTATAAGCAGACTGGGCACCTGTTTGCTTGCAAAGCTCTGGGAGTTGGCAGGAGTGGGGCAGGCAATGAAGGAAGGAAACTTTCGAATTTGATATCCTATGATGCTGAAATTATCTAAGTCCTCTGCAGCTGCAAGTTCAAGAAAATGTACTTGATTCAGTAAATATTTATTCAGCTCTTCTTAAAGTGCCAGATACTATACTAGGCAGTGATGAACAGAACAGTCTTCTTGAAACTCAGTTTCCTAGGAGAGATATAAGCAGGCAGGTAACTGTAGTACAGCCTACAGCCTCATACAGGAGAAGAATGGAAACTCTGGAAGCTCAAAGGAGGGTCATCAAGCCTGGAACAGTAGACATGGATCCTGGTAGGCTTCTAGGAAAAGGTGACCTCTCAACTGAGGTTTGAAGAATGAGTAGGAGTTAGCCCAGGTCCTTCTGAAAGTGAAAACTCCTTCTGGAGTTGGCACTAATTTCAGCTAGCCTCAGGTTGCTTCTCTGCCCTGCTACATTTTGTTTACCCATTCTACTTGTCAACTGGGATATTTAGGAACAGAGATGCTAACTTCTTTTTTTTTAAGTTTACTCATTTTGAGACAGGTGCACGTGTGTGTGTGCGTGCACGCACACACACACACACACACACACACACACACCTGTGAGGAGGGGAGGAGCAGAGAATCCCAAGCAGGCTCCGCCCTGTCATCATGGAGCCTAACGCAGGGCTTGAACCCATGAACCACAAGATCATGACCTGAGCCAAAATCAAGAGTCCATCGCCTAACCAACTGGCCACCCAGGCGCCCCAGAAGTGCTAACGTTTTAATTATCATTTGGAACCATGGAGGTGAAGAGAGAAAAAGGAGTCCATCCCATTACACAAAACTACATCAGAAAGGCAGACCAGACTCCAGGTTTTTGGCATCAAAGTTACGGGGCAGATCCTAAACTCAGTTTAGATATTCACAGCTGTTTAACAAAGGGGAAGGGGGGTGTGATTTGTGCTGTCTTTGCCTCCCGGGCTGTGAACACAAAGGAAAGAAAATATTGTTCAGTGAAGAAGCAAGCTTCTCCCTCTAGTAGTATGTTTTTTGGTCATCACACAGTAGACAGCCAAGCCAATAATCCAGTCTGCAAAATTGCCAGCTAAAAAAACCAAATCCTTTGAAGTGGCTAATGAATACGCTCTTTTTAACTTACTCCGATCTCATTGCTGAGAGCTGTACAGTTGCTCCTGGGCAGAAGTTTCACTAATGTAGGGATGTTGACTGGCCACTGCATCAAATATTTATCAAGTCACAGATGGGAATCTACAAAGAGTTTGCAGAGAGGTTTAGTGTCTCCCTTTGGTTCTCAGGGAAGCACGTCAGCACCGCAAAAAGCAAGCGCACAATCACACACCTTTAAGCTGATGCTGATGGCAGCTGACCCATTTCAAACAGGTTAAATGGGGCTCCACTTAAAGAAATCACTGTTTCTTCTTAAAGTAAAAGTAGTACATCTTCACTGTAGTCGTTTTCACAAAATACCTTTACATTAGAAGAAGAAAGCTCACCCTTAATTTTGCCATCCAGACATATTGTGCCCATCTTTTAAACAAAACTTAAATCCTACTGTATCCGATGTTCTAAGCAAGTTTCACGGTTTTGCTTTTCTCACTTAACAATAGATTCTTAACGTCTTTGCCCAACATTGAGTGCTTCTCTACAGCATATTTTTATATACTTATACAAGATTCTAGTTCATGAATGTGCCATGATTTACCCAACCAATTTGTTGGGGTTGGACATTTAACTTGTTTCCGGCTTTCCACTACTGTAAGTGATGATTTTGCCAAGCATCCTTATAATTAATTATTTGTGCCCAGTGATGGTGTTTTCTCAGGCAAATGAGTGGAAAAGGAATTGCTGGGTCAAAGAGCTAGTCCGATACACCAGTTTACATTTCCCTGATCAGAGTCTGAGAGGGTGTGCGGCTGTTGCTTTGAGTGGGCTGTCTGCTCATCTGTCCCAAGCGGGGTTGGTCTGTGAGGTCACCAAGGGCTACAAATTGGTCCAGGAGTTTGGGGGTGGTTGGTTTGTACATTTGTTTGTTTTTGTAACAGCCTCCTTGAAACTTGAACTTTTTTCCTCTTTAATTTAACAGCTATCGTATTTCGCTAATCTCCGATCTTTATTTGGTGACACTGGAGAGAAAGAAGGATCTCTTCAATGATAAACAGAGCCCTTGGGTTCATAAGGAGTTATGGCTTGCTGTTTGGCATTACCACAGTTATTATGCCGGCTCTATCAGTATCTTTTTCCTCTAACAATAGAAGGCAAACTGCCTCCAGCAATTGAAGTCTCCTGCAACAGAGGTTCAGTGATATGTAGAAAAAAGTAGAGGAGGGAGGTGTCAAAATAAGATTGCCAGCTTTTGTTTTGGGCAAATGAAGACATTAACTAACAGTAAACACTGGTCATTTACTATCATCAAGTAATCACTAAAGAATGTACATTTAACACACCAGAGAAGAAGGAGGAGAAGCAGGGTGGGGGGGGGGAGGGGGAGTGGGAGGAGGGGGGAGGAGGAGGGGAGGGGAGGGAGGGGAGGGGGAAAGGTAATTCCAGAACAAAGTGCATTCTTACCTAGGAAAGAACAATTGGCATTCTTGTGCTGACATACACTGTGCCCTTATTTTTCTTCTCACAAAGGATTTGGAGACAACCCTTTGGATCAGTATCAATCTGTGGACCCTGGCTTGAGAACCACTGTCTTACAGGCTTGTGACTATGTCTTCCACAAGGAATGGTATCTGGCCCAGTCCCCTTCCTCCCTGGACAAGAGAGAAGTGAGAGAAACCCTCTATTCCTTCTGGAAGTCTATTCCTACTTGCTTGGTCTCTGTAGTGTTTCCAGACTGCAGTAATCTGGGTATCATTTTTTATAGCTAGCACATCTCCATAAACCACCTATATTGTTATTTATTTAGCATTTGCTTTAAAGCAATACTTTCTTAAACCTCAAAAATATTTTTTAATATTTATTTATTTTTGAGAGAGAGCGAGAGACAGAGTGTGAGCAGGGGAGGGCCAGAGAAAGAGACACACACACAGAATCTAAAGCAGTCTCCAGGCTCTAGGCTGTCAGCACAGAGCCCGATGTGGGGCTCACCCCCATGGACCGCAAGATCATGACCCAAGCCTAAGTCACACGCTCAACCGACTGGGCCACCCAGGTGCCCCCAAAATACTTTGTTTTTGATAAAGAAACTTGGCAAATGTTAAAAATAATATCATTCATCATAAATACAGTGAAATGTGTTATTAGATTCTAGATCTAATTTACTTGCCAAAGATTCCGGGACCGAGTCCTGTACTTTTTTGGTTTCAAAAGAGAAAGAGATAGAGAGAGATTTAATAGCAAGTGAAAGGTGTTAAAGATATATTAGCATGGATATGAGACTCTGCCCTGGGCAGAATTATAGAAATTGAGGGACAGTTGGCATGGAAAGAAACTTCTCACTATGCGAGGTCATGTGTTTTAATGCTTTGTATACCACTGGTAGGGGTGCCACAGTTTGGAAAGGACCCGTAAAGTAGAAAGAGAACCGAGCTTGGTTTCGAGCCCTGGCCTGGCTGTTTTCTGACTATGAATCCTCAGGCAAATCACCTCTTCTTAGAAACCTCAGCTTCCCCTGCTGTAAAATGAGAAGATCAGACTCTCCACCAGGGATATCGCAAGGAATAAACGAGAATAAAGCATTTTATCATGTCTAAAATGCTATACACGTCATGGAGGACTGGCCTCACTTGTGAGAGTATTTTTATTTATCGGTATCTAATCTTTTCTCCAGTGGCCCAGAATATACTTCCAGGCTAAACTCAACACAATAAAATTAGTAAGTGGTAAGCCTAAAATTAGTAGGTGGATTAAAGCCTTTAAAAATGAATTACTGGGGGCGCCTGGGTGGCGCAGTCGGTTAAGCGTCCGACTTCAGCCAGGTCACGATCTCGCGGTCCGGGAGTTCGAGCCCCGCGTCAGGCTCTGGGCTGATGGCTCGGAGCCTGGAGCCTGCTTCCGATTCTGTGTCTCCCTCTCTCTCTGCCCCTCCCCCGTTCATGCGCTGTCTCTCTCTGTCCCAAAAATAAATAAACGTTGAAAAAAAAATTAAAAAAAAAAATGAATTACTGGATCCCCTATCATGTGGGATAGAACCGGGTAGGACTGAACTAACCATTCCTAGGAATTCTGATCACTTGATCAATGGCTCTAATCAAGACAGCAGGAACCACTCTGGTTGCTTCTAGTCCCTTGCACCTAGTTCACACCTAGTTCACGGTGTGGCCCATTGGGGATGCTCAGAAAATGCTGAGTGCGATGAATGAATGAACCGATAGGTGAATGAGATAGCATCCCTATGTTACACTTCGGTCTTGGGAGTAGGTATCTGTGGCTTTTTGCCACCTAGTAGCATATTAATCATGTTTTTTAGTTTTCTATATTTTATGATGCTTTGACATCTTGGAACCTAGCAGACCCAGCAAGGAACAGCCCCTCCCATGGGTAGCTAATTCAACTTGCTAGTGAGCACTCTTTTAATATGCAAACCAATCAATCCTGAGTCCCTATCCCCCATCTGCCTCTTTTCTCAGACTCCTGCAGTGGACGCTATCCTCCTGCCTTAAATCACCCTAAGGCCAGGTATGAGATAGCTAGGGACCACCTCATTAGCCCAGGGCCCACTAAAATAGTTCAATTATTCGAACTATCCAATCTTAAACCTGGTCAGCTGGTTACCCTTTCTTGCCCACTCCTTCCCAAGAAAACCACCGCAAAGGCTTTTGCCCTGCCTTTTTTTTTTTAAGTTTATTTATTTATTCTGAGAGAGACAGAGACAGAAAGAGTGGGTGGGGGAGGGGCAGAGAGAGAGGGAGAAAGAGAATCCCAAGCAGGCTCTGCATTGTTAGCACAGAGCCAGACATGGGGTTCGATCTCACGAACATGTGAGATCATGACCCGAACCAAAACCAAGAGTCGGGTTTTTAACCCACTGAGCCACCCAGGTGCCTGGCCCTGCCTTCTTTTCTTTACTCTTGCCTCTGCCCCCTGATGCTTCTTCCCTGTGGCCCTGCTTGGTGTGGCTCACCCCTTCCTCTTGGGAACTGTGGGGAACAAACTGTCTTTTCAATGGCAATCCTCTCTTGCTGTGTTGACCTGGCCATATCTGAATGACCAACTCCAGGTATACTTTAAAACAAGGATCAACCTTGAGAACACTTCAGTGGCAATTCATGGTTAAAGGAGAGTTGATCCCCACTCCGACTCAGGGAGGAGAGTACAGGGGGGTCCGGTCTGAGCCCACCAACTCACGGAATCACGGTAGTCTCAAAAATGAACACATGAGCATATTAAAGTTGGAACAAGTGTTTTGCTAGGACAAAAACTCTTGATTTTTTTTTTTCCTGCTGGATTAGAAATTGGGAAAGCTTTAGGTCTGGAGCTATGCAGCCATTTTGCTAGCTGGAAGCAAAGAGCCTGTTTGAAATGGGGCCAAGCTGAGAAAGCAGTGCCAAAGGAGGAAGAGAAATCAGTTCCTCGAGGCTTCATTTGAGCCAACCCCACCCCCGGACTTTCCTGTTCCCTATTTTTAAGACAATTTAGATTGGGCTTTCTGTTCTTATAAATAAAAGAACCCTAATTTACAGGGTTTTCTTTCCCCCTTTCTTGATGCCCAAAGCCACATTTGGAGACATTTATAATTACAATTTTAATTAATTCTGTTCCATAGTTAGCGCATGCCAGGCACTGTGCTGGGCCCTAGGGACACAACATCTACCAAAACGCTTGAAGAGCTTGAGTTTTTATAGGCAGACAGACATGCAGACCACCAGGAGAGGGTGGGATAAGAGTGTTCATAGAGGTTCATGCAAAGGCTGTGGAGCAGGGAAAGAACAATCAGATCTGCCTGGCACTTCTCCTTCTTCTGTCCTGGATTAGCCACAGCCTTGACTCAGCCCAGTCTTGTGGGGTGTCTCTCCCACCTGCAGGAGCCTCAGCTCCATTGAGTGCTAGCATTCAATGACGACTGCCTGTGTCACTGTGCCCATGGTCGTGTCATTCTCTTAAGGCGGATATTATCCTCTCCATTTTAGAATGAAGATTCCTCTATTCAGAGACTTAGCTAGGGTAAACCACCCCAGTCAACCCAGTGGTCGACCTTGAACTCAAATGTAGAACATTTGACTCCAGAGGCCCCACACTTCATTGTTAAGCCACTCCTCCGTATTTGCTGAGGACTCATGCATGCCACGCTCCACCCCAAAATTGTAGAGGGACTTTCCAAAAGCATTCACTACTTTACAACAGAATTGGCTACATTCTAGTAGATGGCAAACAGTAGTCAATGGAGAAAAATCTTTTTAACACACGTTATTTTGCGAACCGCGGCTAGTGAGTAAAATGAAGTCCACCTGTGTCTGTGCACATATTTGCTCAAGACCCCAAACTCTCCTTTGAGACGTCTCTCTGCCTGGTGGTCCTCTGAGAGGGGGGCAGCCAGACGCAGCCCTAAGTGGAGAAGAACCCCTCGGGCCCCAAGATCAGGACTGCCTGTGGTCAGAAGGGACGAGGGGAGATTTCCGACTGACACCGGTCAGCAGCGAATGGTGTCTGTGCTTCGAGCAGAGCATGTGGGGCTTTTGAGAATTTCACTGTGCCTGATGGAGGCACCGGAGGCAGCTTGAGCCCCAGGCATATCGGCCACCTTGGCAGATTTCCTTTTTAAGCTTCATGTTGGCTTGTCAGCCTCATCATCCCAAACCAGTTAAACAAACAATTTATTAGACTGGCAGCCCCTCTGGATGCTGCAACTTTTATATAAGGGACCATTGGCTTTTCCACTTTCAACTACACTATAGTGATGTTCTTTCCAGAGGAAACAGCGTGGATCCTTCAACTTGGGTAAGAAGTGTATTACATGGGTGTGGCTATGCAATCCATATACCGGCTATGAATATTCATAGGCTCCCAGAGACATATCACATCAAATCTGTGCAAGGGAAGAAGGATTTCACTTTAAACTCAAAGCTGAATAAGACGCTTTTAAATCATCATTAGGTTTTTATTATAAATGAATGCATTTATATCACATTTGGATTCGAATTAGGAATAACTCACACAACACATAATTAGACAACTTGCTTTCTTCCCTTAATGGTAGTTCTCAAAGATCTTTTTATGATCATTTAATTTTGAGTCTTCTGAAATACATGTGAACAGACACATTGGATTTTGTAACACATTACCGCCTCCTTTATGTCAAAATCGCTGCTCTAGTTTTCTTGACAACTAAGAATGGTCTTATTTCTTTCTGACACTTTTTCCAATGATTGGTCAGGATCACTGGGACTTCACTGCTCTGTTTTGCAATCACAGATCTCCTTGGAATTTAGTGTTGGCTCCTATAAATTCCTAATTGTACTGTTCACTTGTCACAAGAGAAATACAAGTCTTAATAATGACAGTTAGTGCCATCTGCTCCAGCTTACTCTGCACTGCTCACTGTGACCCACTGTGCTGCGTGCACGGTGTCTTGTTTACATCTTGTAACAAACCCAGGGACAGGGCTGCATTGTTCCTCTCACTTTAGAGTTGAGGAAACTGAAGCTCAGCACGTTTAAGGTACCTTGCCCAAGAAACCTCACTCAGGAGAAAAGGATCCAATTTGCCACTCGTCCCAAGTCGGCACACTTACCCTGCCCACTGGATCTTTCATTCGACACACACCTGAGCCCCTTCCAGGTCCCAGCCATGGTCTACACATCTACATGCTGGAGATACAGGGGGGAGAGGGGCAGACAAAGCTCCCAGAGAATGGCTGGCAATCTCCCCAGGTTCCCGATTAAGGCTGAATGGTGACTCTGGACTTCCCACCCCCCAGGTGTGGTGTCAGGGCCACACCCAGGCATGACTGCATCCCCTGGTCGGTTGGAACCCACAGCTGAGCATCTCTCGATCTGGGGCTGGGATTTATTTCCATTCTAGTTCTGTGTCTGCATCACTCCAAGTTCTTAATAAATATTTGTAGTTGTTGCTTGACATCTGGGCCTCCAAAAGATGGGGAGGGAGAGTTGCTTCAGAGGAGAACACCTCATTTAAATACCCCTTTAAAAGAGTTCCTGCTTTGATTTCAGGGGATGACCTGAATTTGCTCTCCTTCCTTCTTCTCTTGCAAGTGCCTGACAAGACTCTGAGGATGGTTCAGAAGGCACCGGCATCTGACGCTGCACACAAGTGTTTCCATCCTTTCTGAGGACCAGGGCTATACTCCCTCTGGCCTGATCCCTCCCCTTCTAAGGCTGCCACTTTCCAGGGGTCCGGCTGGCTTCCCACCCCTTGGGTCTCCAAAAAAACAAGAGGGGAGTTAAGGAGGGAGCCGCTAGAATCTCAGGCCTTGCCATCGGATTCACAGCGCCTGCCTCTTGATCAGCAGAGAGGGGGAGATGAAAAGACTCATCAGCCCCTCCCGCTCTCTCCTGTCTCTGTCAGAACTGCTTCTTCAGCCTCCAAAGCATTTGGAGCTTTCCCACGGCAGGAAACTAAAATGCTTTTTTCCCAGACATGATAGCTCAGGTTCTTCCCAAGCCATGGGACCTGTCTGTCTTCCATTGGAATCTTTCATCTTCGTTTACATTCCCTCCTTTCAGAGCTTCTTCAATAATTGATGGAGTTCTGAGTGGCACGTTTGACTGTGGCATCTGCGTGGCTGAGTCAGGCTGGGGAGGGTGAGGGAGAGGAAGGTGGCGTTGCTGTGGTTCCTGCCCAGCGGTAGCCCATGCTCCCTTCTCCACATCCCCTCCTCCAGCTCCCTTGCCCAGCACAGTGTCCGGCCGAAGAGACCTGTATTGGGTCAGGTGGTGTAGACACAGAGGCTGCAATGGGAAGACTTACTGAGGACCACCTTCAGAAGAAACCTGTAATGGAGGGACAAGGAGGAGAGAGAAACAGGGCAGGGCAAGGGGAAGAGTCGGACAGATGGGGCTTAGGAAAAGTCCAGCCCAGACCTAGCCTCCCCTGGAGCTCTGCAGGATGAATTGCATCTCAGAGGTTGTCCTGCCCAGGTAAAGGGGCTGGGCTCTTATGCTCCCCTCCCACCCCATCAGTCAGCCAAACACCACACCTGCCCTTCAGCTGGGGTGTAGACTCCCAGGCATGTCCCATCAAGAGGCTCTCTGCAGCCAAGAATGACCCTTTTGAGACAAATACAAGTGTGAAGGACAGTAGCAGCCAACACGTACAGCAGCTGGGGACAGCATGTGGAGGCCTGGTAACGGGACCCAGGCTGGGTGCTAACAGCAGGTGCCATGGTGCTCAAGATCTAGTTTCTGAGAATGTGAGGGTGACTAAGCAGTTCTATTCATGCTGGAGATACTGGGCTCCCTCTTCCCTCCCTCCTTCCTTTCCTCCTCACCTCCCATCCTCCTCCCCACTTTTTCCTCCACCCTCCCCCTGACCTTCCCTCCCTCCCTCCAACAGATATTAGCAAACCAGTCCTCAGGTAGCTTAGAGTCTATGTAAAGAGACAGGCAGTGGACAGGCAAATGAATAAACACTCAAGATAATTCCAAATTGAGATCATTTCTCTGAAGGAAGTAAATAGAGAATAACAGAAAAGGTGGAGAGGGATATATTTTTGGTTAGGTAGTCTAGTCATTTTCTCTGAGTAGGTGACTTGTAAGCTGAACCTTGAAGTTAGAAGAGACCTCGGTAGTGAGAACTCAGGGGCCAGGGGATCCCAGGGAGGGCAGGCGGCCACGCGAGTCCACAGGAAGGAGGTCTGCAAGCTCTAAGAGTTGACGCAAGGTCAGACAGACGCTGGGGGAGTAGGACTTGGCCCAGATGATCCCAAGCCTTGTGAGCCATGGGAAGGGTCCTAGAAGTGATTTACTTGTAGTTGGAAACCTTACTCAGCTGCATTCAGATGTGCCAAGAAAATGTAGTCTGTTTACTTCCTCTCCTGGATCCAATCTTAACTGTCTCCTAACTCCAGCAGAAAGTTGACTTGTCAACATTCATCTCTCACTCTCATAGAATGCCAGGACATGCTGGCCCCTTTCCTCCCCAAGATGACCTCCGGGGTATGGGCAGCTTACACATGGATCCTGGCTGTGGCCAGGGGAGGGCATTGGCCCTAACATGGGTCCTTGTGAGGGTCTCAGAGTCGTTTTTAGGCCCTGCAGCAGGACTGCTTGCCCTCCCCTTATTACGTCCCTGCTGCAGAAGGCTATAGTTGGTGAGCATGCCTGTGTTTACCCCCAGTTGTATTCTCCGACCTCCAACACCCCAGCCCAGGTCCCTGGCCCCAGTCTTGATCTTACTGGTGCTGCACACCTGCATCCTGCCTTTGACTCCCATTCTTCCCGGGACTTGGAGGTCAGCCTTGCATCTTCAGCTTTTCCGAGGTCACTGACCTTTCCAAACATCTCTACCACCTCCGTTCACAGAGCACATGGGAACTGCTGGATACTGTTTGTGCTGTAAGGGGCCTATGCTAGATTTTTTGTGATTTAGCTCTATGCGCGCCATGACATCAGTTCTACCCTGATGTGGCAGTTCCACACATGCCTGGATGGTACCCTGCAAAGTAGAGACACACTCCCCACTCTCCGAGTCCAACTCAGAATCAATTAGCCAGGTGAAAATGCCCCCTCAATCTACCTAACAGAGGAAACCATGCACACGTGTTTCACCATCTCTGTCCCCTAATCCCTCTGGCGTGGATTTCCTGCCTCACTTTTCCCTTCCTCCAGGAATGACATCACCATTCACTACCACCAGAGGCAGCAAGTGCAGATTAGTTGTTTGAGACTGTTTTAATGGGCGAAAAAATGATACATTGGTTTAATATTTTCAAATTATTATTCCCATCATAAATGGTATAAAAAGATCATTGCAGTTGCAGTATAGAAATTCAAGGGGCCAAGGATAGAGGCAGGGACCATCGGAAGCTGGTTTGTAGTTCTCCAGGGCAGATGTTTGTAGCTTGAACTGGATTTGCAGTACAGAGGAGGAGAGTGAACAGAAGTGATGCATAGTGTGGGTGTAGATGTGCCCAACAGTCTATGGAACAAGCATTTACTGAGCACATGCTCTGAGAAAGGGCCTGGAAAGACATAGAGATGAGAAGGACATGGTGCCTGTACTCAGAATGCTTGCAAAATAACAGATAATAAGAAAAGACATGTAAACAACTAATGTCACACTAGGTTGGCACTGGAATTATGGATAAAGGAGATGAGAAATAGAAATCTATAACAGTAAACCTCCTAGGTCCAGTAATGGTTAATCATTCCCATAATAGTTATGTGACCTTGAGTAAGTTGCTTAACCTCTCTAATCCTCAATTTCCTCAAAACACAAAAAGACAAAACAAAACAAAGCAAAAAAATGGGGGGGATACAATAATAAAATCTACTTCGTAGGGGTGTATGAGGACTCAATGAGATTGTATGTAAAGCACTTAGGATATCGACTGGCTCATAATATATATATATTATATATATGTATATATATAATATATATAATGATATAATTTATTTTATATTATAATAAATAAATATATATTTATTAATAATTTAGAATAATTATTATATAATTTATAACAATATATTTATTAAATATATATATATATTTATCACCCAACAACCTAATTGAGCACCTGTATTACTTCACTTCCCTGAAATACACTGCCCTGACTGTACACTCTGTTTCCACAGAAGGGCTTCCAGATGGTGCAATCTTCCATGGCAAAGACAATCTTAATCAGCCACTGGTATCCACCCAGCACTGTCTGCCTAACACTTGTACTGAGGATGAGAGCTGAGCCCCACTATTGTAGAATCTCAGATCTGATGGGAAACAAAAGGCTTAAGTGTGTTAATAAGGAATAATACAAGGCATCACTTGAGTTAGTGATTCATTCAGCAAATAATTTTTCAAGGTATATAGATTGTTAATAGTCGTGTTCAATCCCCCCAGATGCCCTCTCAGAGAGGCATTAGCAATCTGATTCACAGATGAAGAAACTGAGGCTCAGAGAGAGTACATAATTTACCAGAGATCATGCAGCTAGTAATGTGCAGATGTCTGACTCCATAGCCCACACTTGTATGTAAGTGTTAGCAGGCAGTCTGTAGCTACCTCTTGAACACCAGCTACGTACCAAGACATTGTGCTGAGCTCAAGGTGCTCACTTTGGGCTGGTTTCAGACTGTGATATAGACTTGCAGAAAACAGAAAGGTTAAATGTGTGCTACAGCGGCTAGGAGGAACTCCGGGCATGGAGGAAGCCCAAAAGAGCTTCTTCACTGTATGAGACTTTAGGCAGGTCTCATGACTTCTGTGTACTCTTAGGTAGCTTTGGTCACTTTCCTTTATAAAACATTGCCCCAATTTGATAACCAAAATGGTCAGTCACCATGTTTTAATAAATATGTCTAATATGACTTAAAGTTAAATGTTTGCCTCTCCCCCCTTAGACCTGGAGTTGGGGGTGAGATGGGATAGGCTTCTATAAGTGCCTCTAATTCTCCACCCCCACCCCAGCTCCTGCAGGGCCAGGCAGGCTGAGGAAGAAACTTTACTTCTGTTCTCACTGGATATAAAGTAAAGTTCTCACTGGATGATGTTAATGTTAGACTTGGCAGAAGGGTAAGGCTGACTCTCCTGGGGGGCTTTCATGTGTTCTTTGGAGACTCCATCAACATAGATTGCTCTTTCAGTTTCCTTGACATGAATGAATGCATTCCTCTTCTGTTTGAATGCTTATGACTCCATCCATAGCCCTGGGTATCTTGGATTCCACTCCCTGTACTGAACTCCCATTTCCTCTTCTGCTGGTCCTCTTGAGCAGAATCTAAGAAGGTCCCACAGTGATGCTCTCTTATACATGGCCCATATCTGATCATGGAAAACACTCATGCATTCTTTGTTCCACTACACTCTAAGACAGCAATTACTTCCCAAGTTTCAGCCCTCCATTCAACACTAGATGCCACTTCAGCCAACCTCAGGCTCTTGGATTTCTTGGACACAGTTCATACCTCTCCACTGCACATCAGAAGCAGTAAAGCACTCATTTTAAGCACTTTTTAAAAAAATGTTTATTTATTTATCTGGAGAGAGAGTGAGAGAGAGAAGAGAGAGAAAGAGAGAGGATCCCAAGCAAGCTATGTGCTGTCAGCACAAAGCCCAATGCTGGGCTCAATCTCACAAACTGTGAGATCATGGCCTGAGTTGAATGAAGAGTCTGACGCTTAACAGACTGAGCCACCCAGGCGTCCCTCATTTTATGCTCTTTGAGTGGTCTCCTTGAAGTCTTTTTCCTTGTGCTCCCGTGAAGTGTAGCCCCACTCCCCTCCCCTTGGGGTAAAGAAATCCTCTTCAAAAATCCTCTAATCTCCAACTAACAGTGCTCATACACACCCTTGAGGTGAGGGAGGGGGTTCTCAGGCACCTACTTTGAAAATGTTTGTATCTGGTTCCAGCACCTCACTTTAGAATGTGCCTCAGCCAAAAGTTCCCTTTTAATGTCTTACTACACTTACAACTCAGTGAATGAGCTAATGACTCATTCTCCCTCGGGGTGGGTGGGGAGGCGCCCTTAAACAGCCATTACAAGCCCTTGGTTCTTCTCCTGACCTCAGCCCAGTTCCTCCAGGTGACCTTGGAGCAGCCCTTCGTCGCTCTGGGTCTCAGCTTCTCCTCTCAGTGAAATGGAAATCAAATCTCTGTTCTCGCCCTCTCTCGAGGGAGGTATTGTGAGGAATAATAAGGCAATGCCTATAAAGTGCTTTAAGTACTTCGGGGAAAGACGTTGGCTAAATACCAAATGATAATAATAACACCGGCATCATCCTCCACATTATTATTCATGGGTGGAGAGGAGAGAGCGGTTGCTGATGGTGTCTTTGCTCTGTGGGAAGGAGGACTTCAGGCCCCAGGATGCTCTATCAATAAGTCAAAGCCGATAAACCCAGAGCACGGGAGGTGGGAGCTATCTAGTCACAAAGGCTGAATGTACACACCCATTTGTATTTGAAATGACAACCACCAGCTCCATTTCTCATTTTTTATTTTTATAGTTAGCGCTCAGAGCAGCTAGAATTGAGGGGAAATTGTGTTCCTTTCTGGGAGATGGGGGAGCAAGGAGATTTTTTTTTTACATGTTCAATTTTGCTACTCATCCCTCTTCTTAGCATAGCTTTTATATGTGTGTGTATATGTGTGTGTATATATGTGAGATATATATATACTCTCCCCACATTTGCCTCAGCTCTGCTCTCCATCCCACTCATTCCTGAGCCGGAGCTCTGACCAGCAGGCAGGACAGCAGTCTGGTGGGAGGTAAGGAGCAGAGAGGTCCAGAGATGAGCCTGGCAGACAACCAGACCTGTCAGCATGGGCAAGGGGAAGAAGGTGGTTCCCTAAAGCTCCCCTAGAGCTGATCCAAACTCACTCATTCTTTTGTTCCTCAAAAAAAAGAGCATCACAGTGTATCATAGATGTGCTCGGTGCCACAGTTGAACCTAGAACATGGGACAACCCTTGCCAAAATTCAGTCCCTTAAAATCCTACGAAATCTTCATTGGAGGCCCAGTAGGACAGCGCAATTCATTGAACATCTTTACCAAGCAGCGCATCTAACAGAGGTCGATAATGCATTACCTTCAGAAGCCTTTGTCCCAGATGATTCCCAAGTTTACACTTTTGGTTTTAAAGGAAAGTTTTTACTCACCACCACCCCAGAGGAGCTGGGGATGGTCAGGAATGCACAAGATTGTACCCAAATGTACACGTATCTTCAAGTCTGTGGCACTTAGTGCTGTGGACTTCGAGTCTGAAGACCAGCTTTCAGTCCAAGTCTACTGCCTACATCCTGTTTCTCTAAGCCTCAGTTTCTTTATATGCAACTGAGGGGAAAAAGTGGCTGTTCCGTGTATCTCCCAGAATTGCTATGGGATCACATGAGAGGACGAAGTCAGTGGTAAACAGCGAAGCTCTGTTCAGAGGAAGCAATTCTTACTGAACTCTTGCTCACAACGTGCCCAGCACACTGCTGAGTGAAGTCGCTCCCTATACAGCTGGAAATGTGAGCAATCAATCCAGCTGCGTAGGCATTTGAGGACCTGCTAGTTTCTTTCCCCTTTTTTTTTTTAATGTTTTAATTTATTTTTGAGGGAGACAGAGTGTAAGTGGGGAAGGGACAGAGAGAGAGAGGGAGACAAAGAATCTGAAGCAGGCTCCAGGTTCTGAGCTGTCAGCACAGAGCCCGACATGGGGCTTGAATGCACGAGCCTGAGATCATGACCTGAGCCAAAGTCAGACGCTTAACAGACTGCGCCACTCGGGTGCCCCAAGGGCTTGCTATTTTCAATTCTAGGAACCTGTGGGCGGTGAGATAACAGGAACCCAGTTTTGTTACCTTCTTAATTTTAAAATTTCACTCAACTTAACATTTTTGTGTTTATAAACTATATAAGATCTTTGCAAAAAAAAAAATCCAGACAACAGAAAGATATAAAGAAAAAATTGTAAATATGATACAATCTTACAACTATGAATTTTTGGGGTTATAGCCTTACAAACTTTTTGCTATGCATTCACACACATACTTTTTTCCAAAGGCGGTGCCTTTCATACACACTGTTTCACAAACTGTCCTTTTGTCACTGAGCTTTTCACCTAACAGAACTGGACAGCTTTCCACCTGCCTTTGTTTAGAAGGCTCTCTGACCAACCCTGGAGGTGTCTTCTTGAGACACAGCATCCCCTTTGAGCTGTTCTGGCATCCCTTAGGGTCCCTTTGATGGAGTAGAATCACTTTCAGCAGCCACAAAAAGCGAGAAACTTCCCCAGCTTAAAGCAATCCCAAATTGGGTACATTTACAAGCCCTACTTGCTAGGTTCCGAGACACTGACATCTTGTCATTTTCCCCCTCTTTTTCAAATTTCAAGTTGAAGTTTGATGTTGAATTAAAAATGTTGCCAGGGGCTGCCTGCAGGGCCCTCAGGCTAAAACAGTGGCAGCATCTGCCAGGGGAGACCCACAGGTCCTTCTTCGGACCATGGCAACCCACAGCTGGCATCTGAGCCCAGCAGAGGAGGGGAGAGACGTGCATATGAAGGGAAATTCAAGGATCACTACTTTTTTAAAAAAGCCAGACTTGGCACACGCTTCTCCACTTTATTTAGGTTTTATGATTAAATACCTGTGAGACATTTAATGATTTTTCCAAGAGGGTGGAGAAGGAACAGTGGCTTGTAGGACACATGCCAGACCTCGTTAAATGTCTCAGGACCCGGGAGGAAGGCTGTGAAGGGGACATGCATGGAGCTGGTCAATAGATTTCTTTCACACAATTGGGCTGTTTGCATGTGGATGTGCTCTGGAAACAGGAAAACTCTCTACAGATGGAGCCTTGAATCCACCCACATGCCTGTTTAAGCAGAGAGCTAACTGCTAGGACTCCTACAGCGGAAAGGACTGGAGTTGCCTCTGGAAAGAGGAACTGGGAGATTAGAGAGGGATGGAGACTGACTTTTCACTCTAGATCTGCCCCCCCCCCCCGCCTTTTTAAATTGCATACCATGTGCATGATTTGCCTTTCAATATCATAGACACACAAACAAATTCAAAGGAATCTTGGCTCCTGGGACCCATCCATTAGCAAAAATATCCATTGGGAAGGGCACTCTTTCCTTAACTCTCAAATCATGCTAAAGCCCACTGAGTCTTCACTGAAAAGAACTGCTAGCCTCATTCTTTCCAAAAGGAAAAAAAATTCAAACCAAAGAACCAGCAAAAATTCTTTAATTATTATTGTCATTATGATTTGGTGTTCTGTACATTTTCTGATTGTGGAAAAAATGGAAAAGAAGTATAATGACCTCAGATGGCATATATAGCTGTCAACTAATGAGAGTGACTTTTGAATGGGTCTGTGACTGTACTATATTACCTACTATCCTTATTATTTATAACTAATATTATATATAATATACTTCTAATAGACTTAAATTAATATACTTACTCTATCATTGCAGCTTGGTCTCAATCCCAGCTGTGCTACCTTAACAAATTACTTAACCTCTCTGAGCCTCAGTTTCTTCATATGGAGAACGGGTGCTAACAACAGAACCTGACTCACAAGGTTGTCATGAATTAGATGACAGTGCATTAGGCCTGGCACAGCAGGCCTTCGTTACTACTATTTTGGAGAGAACTGGAGGTTAAAACCGATGCATAGGCATATTGACGCACAAAGACCGCTGCTAAAAAGGAAATGGAAGCAGTGTGGAAAATGCTAAGTCTCCCAAGATCTAGAAATCCTATTAAGAAAATCCACACAGCTCTCATAAGCAAAGCCTGTCTAGGTGTCGTGCCCCTCAGTGTGTCTTTGTTCTGATGTACAATTTTATTTTTACAACCCTTAACTTCACATCTTTCTCCCCCAGATGCCATCTTGCACAACAATAATGGGGCCAGCCATTGTGTCATTTGAGTACCCAAGATTTAGCTTTTCTTGCTCTAGGGTGAAAGCTACTCCTGGTGATGACTATGGTGAAATGAATGCTGGGAAAATCCTTGAGGGAAAGATGGACCTAAAACTCCTCATCCTTTTTTTTTTCTTTCTTTCAACAAATAATTACTAAGAGTGGCAGGCACTCTTCTAGAACTGTTTTTCACAGCTAGGGATGATTTTGCCCCCCACCCCAGGGGACATTTAGCAATGGCTGGGGACATTTTTGGTTGTCACAACTAGGTGCTACTCCTGGCAACTAGTGGGTAGAGGCCATGGATTCTGCTAACCATCCTACAACACACACAGTTATACAGCCCAAAGGTCTTAGTGCTAAGGATGAGAAACTCTGCTCTAGTAGTTTGGGAAAGTTACATCCCAAAACAATGATCCTTGACCTTTAGAATATAAATTCTACAAGGAGTCAGAAAACAGACTATAAAAATAACACATACATTAGAAATAAATAAATTAGAAAATTTATTGATAATAATACAAAAAAAGACAAAGTTGAGCAAGGTAAAGAGAATCAAGAAAATTGGGTGTGGGAGTATTGTCCAGGATGATCAGAAGGTGAGTGGTTGGAATTTGAGTAAATATTTGAGGGAGGTGAGGAAGATAGGCAAATAGATATCTCTGGGAAAAGCATTCCAAGCAGAGGGAATACTTACAGCAAAGACCCTAAGTCAGAGTGGACTGGCAGGTTTGCCAGATTGTCAAACAGTGAGCAGGGGATAGTAGTAGGTGAGGGTGAGGTCAGAGAGGTAGCAGGAATCTAGACCATGGACCACTGTGAAGACTGATATTTACCCTAAGGGAACAGTTTTGAGCATAAATGTGACATGAGCTGACTTATCATAGCAGTTTTGTTGAGAATGGATGACTGAGGGGCAAGGGTGGAAGCAGGGGGACCCCATTTGTCAGGAGACTATTATAAGATATAATGACAGCCTGGATTGGGGTGGTAGCTGTGAAGGCAGTGAGAAGTGGGCAGATACACTTTGAAGGAAGAGCAAACAGGATTTGCTGATGGGTTAAACTGAAGAATGACACTGAGGTTTTTGGCCTGAGCCCCTGGAAGGACATAATTACAATATACTGAGATGGGGAAAGCAGGGGCTAGAACAGATTTAGTGAGCAAGACAAGGAGTTCAGCCCTGCACATATTAAGTTTCAGGTGTCTATCAGACATCTGAGTGGAGATGTCAAATCAGCAGTTAGACACAGAAGTCTTTAGTTCAAGACAGAGATGAAGGCTGGAAATGTACATGTGTGCATCAACAGAACTGAGATGGGATATTTTTAATGTTTCTTTTTGAGGGAGAGACAGACAGAGACAGAGACAGAGACAGAGACAGAGACAGAGTGAAAGCAGGGGAGGGGCAGAGAGAGAGGGAGTCACAGAACTCAAAGCAGGCTCCAGGTCCTGAGCTGTCAGGAGACAGCCTGACGTGGGGCTTGAACTCACAAATCGTGAGATCATGACCTGAAACAAAGTCGAATGCTTAACTGACTGAGCCACCCAGGCACCCCCTGAGATACGATAGGATGAGATGACCAGCAGGTGTGTGTCAATTGAGAAAAGGTCCAAGGCACTGCAATTAGGAGCTTGGAGAGAAAAGGAGAAACTTGCAAGGAGAATTGTGAAGGATTAGCCAATGGTACAGGAGAACAACAGAATGTGTCATACTGAAAGCAAAGTGGGAAAGTATCAAAGAGAAGGGAGCAATCAACTGGTCAAATACTGCTGATGAGTTTAAGATGCTGGGAACTGCTTATTAACCATTGGATTTAGCCAAGTGGAGGTTACCGATAAACATGATAGAGCAATTAGAGTGGAACCTGACTGAACTGGGTTCAAGAGAACCTGAGAGAAGAGGAATTGAAGACAGGAAGTATAGACAACTCCGGAAAAGTTTTGATGAAAAGGGAAACAAAGAAATGGGACATTAGTAGCTGGCGAGGGGAATGGGGTCAAGAGCAGATTTTTGTAAGATGCAAATAATCTATAGAGGGCAAAAAACTGATTATGTGGGGAAGCAGGACAGACTCACTGGAGTTATGTCTTGAAGTAAGCAAGAGGAGAAATGATTTAGTGCAGAAGCAAAGGTATTGGTGTTAGATAAGAGTATAGAAAGTTCATCTATTCTAACAAGAAGGAAGGCACATTAGGCGGTGAAAGTGTTGGGAGGTTTAGGTTTGGTTACAGATTACTTCAGTTTTCTTATTGAAGGATAAAACTGACTTACCAGTTAGGAATGAGGATTGCAGAGGGGGAATGAGAGACTTGGGGAGGACATGTGTGAAATAACTGTCTAGGTTGTAAGAGTATAAATGAACCAAGGTAAGCACTGTGGTTGTCTGGTAGTGGCCCACTTGAGTTTCAAAGTCACGCTTTTAAAGTGAGATTTTAAAGTGTGGTTATGGGATTCTCTCCAGCACATTCAGCTACAAGGATACAGGCTCAGAGTAGGTCAGTGTTGGAACCAAAGTTATGGTTTTCACTGAGTATGATGAAGTGAAAGAATAGCAACGGAGAATATATGAAAAGGAATAATTATCATAATTCCTCTCAGAATTTGAGCTGTTCATCTTTTAATAATACATGGTTTTATAACGTGGGGGTAATCTTGTAACACTTTGTTGAGTCAGCCAGATACCAAATTTGGCAAGCTTTTTGAAATGAATTCTAAGGTCTAGAGATATTATCTAGTCCCTTCTTCTGTCTGCTTCCTAAGCAGGTAAGACTCTTGTATTCTGTGTCTCCCAAGGAGATACAACCATACCCACAGAAAAAGCAAGACTAATGTTTACCAACCCAGCTTAGAGAAGTATTTCCCAAATAGCTCAATCAAACTCCCCTTGCTACCATTTAAATATTTTCTCTTCTTGCATTCTTGGTAGTAATAAAGAATTGTTTGCTCACTTTTCTTATTCTCTTTTGTGTTATTAATTAATTCATTGAAGAAATGCTAGTACTAACTACTAGAAGTACTATGAACTACATACTCAGTGTAAAATGGTGGGAAGCTGTGATCTTTTGTCTCCCAACTATACAGCCATGTGCTGAAAGCAGGTAATTTCAATACATGACAATCAGGGACATGACTGGAGAGAAACAGAACCTTATATGAACACAGAGCACCAAGTTAGAGGCACTAGCCCAGTCAACGGGCAGGAGAAGAGGGGAAGCTCATGGAAGGCTTCCAAGAAGAAGAGATGTGAAAGCTAAGTAGAAGTTAAGAGAAAGCAGGAGAGACAAAAACCATTCCAGGCAGTGTGAACATGTGTGAAAGGCTGGTGGAGAGAAAGAACAGGATGCGGGAAGTTCACTGTGCCAGCAGCATAGGGAGGCAGGAGAAATCAAATAAGGCTGGAGAGGCTGGCAAGAGACTATTAGGAAGGGCTAGCCATTTATACCAAGAATCTGGGCTTCATTCTAAGGGAAGTGGAAGCATTGATGGGCTTTAGACAGAGGAGTGAGATCACCAATTTGTACTTTGAAAGGTTTGCTCTGGCTGCCTGGTAAAGAGCTTCTGGATAGGATAACTGTCTAGAAGGCTACTGCAGTCATAGAGTGAGAGATGATGATGGACGGGACTAGGGACATGGCAATGGAGCTAGAGAGAAATGGATGGATTTAAGAGATGTTTTAGTTGGTTGAATTGGTACATCCTGGTGATTTCTTGGCTTTGGAAAGTCAATGAAAGGGAAGAATCAAAGAAGATGCTCTAGTTTCTGACTCTAAAAACTGGATGTCTGGTGATGCCATTTGCCCAAATAGGACACACAAGGCAATAAGTTTTGGAAATGTTGGGTTTGAAGTGCCCGTGACATATCCAAAAGAATATTCTTGAGGTCTGTTACATATAAAGACCTGGCAGCCAGGGAGGTCTGAAAGAGAAAGAGAGAGAGATGCACATTTAAGAATTATCTGCAAATAGACTGTAATTGAAGCCATGGGAGTAGATAAAACAATCAATCATCTGTATGGAATATGAAGAAAGGAAGATCTCAGAAGAACACCTACATTTAAGGAATGGGCAGAGGAAGGGGACTCTCAAAGAAGCTGAGAATAATCAATCAGACAAGCAGGAGAAAAAAAATCAGGAGAATAGGAAGTCTTGGAAGCCAAAGCAAGAGAGTAATTTAAGAAGGAAGGAGTGGTCAACAGTGTCAAATACTGTCAAGAGGCTGGATAAAAGAATATCTGAAAAAGGCCCATTGGATTTGACTATGGCAGCCATGAGGAGAGCAACCAAACTGCAGTGACTTGAAGAGTAAATTGAATAGGAGATGAGGAATTACAGACAACATATTTAAACAGTTCTTTGAAGAAGTTTGTTATGTCTACATGTAAAAAAAATGGAGAAATGGGTGCAAATCTTCACATGAATTGTCTTTTAAAAGACACATTGGTCCTAGGTGTTAAAATATTTCAGGAGAAATATTTTCACATAAGTTTCCAAGATAATGTCCTCAACTCTCCATCTTATTTAAAAGCATAGAGTCAGTCAAAGACAACTAACCCAAATTTCTTTTCTTGGGGCACAACTATGTTTCTTTAAGAAGGCCCCACAAGGGGCACCTGGCAGGCTCAGTCTGTGGAGCATGGGACTCCTGATCTCCAGGTCATGAGGTCAAGCCCTGTGTTGGGTGTGGAGCCTATTTAAAAAAAAAAATTGTAAGGAAGTCCACAAACCTATCACCTAGTAAACATTCTTATGACTCTCCTCAGAATTCTTTCCAAATCCTTCAAAGTTCTCTTCAGCCCCTGAAGCATCATGAAATGGAAAGTTTATATAGTAGGAACTCATCAGCTAGGTGAAAGAAATTGACTGGTTAACTTAAAAAAATGGAGAGAATTTGTCAGGAGGCTATGGAGGAGCCCACACAACCACACAAAGCTACAGAACCAGGAAGAACAGAAACCAAAGCAGCTTGGTACGTCTATGTTGCAGGAACAGATAAGAACTATCTCTCATGGGCAGCACTCTTAGTGTGCAGCGTGGACTGCTTTGGGCCAGGAGAAGGAGGGATGCCTTGACTGACCATACCATCAAGAGGGAGAATGGATGCCCCCCTTCCCAGCCAAAGAAAACTGAAGTGCCAGAACAGGGAATAGAGGCTAGACATTCACCACAACCTCCAGAGTACCTAGCTGTATGCAAGAGACCTGAATGTTGAGACCTGAATAATCATTTAACCAGACATCCCTACAGTGTAGCTTTCCCCACCAGCAACCTTCCTTCTTTGGCTATGATTTGTATCTGCCTCTCCTTTCTCTATCTCCTTCATAGGCTTAAACACATAGACAAACCTTCATGCACTACAACACAGCACGCTGTTGCCATCTTTCTTGCCAATCTTCCTCCTTCCTCTGATTTAGAGTTTCAAATCCCAAAATTCAGGCTAGGACATTGATGGATGGAGCATCTGAGCTCTACACCTCCCTTACCTGGCTCATTTGATTAGTGGCAACAGCTCAAATAGAAAATTCAGACCCCAAAGTATGTTTTGAGTCTAGATGATTCCATTTGGCTGAATCCCCAGACAGAGGAACTGGAGAGTTATCAAATACCCACTTTCCTTTGTGCTGGGCACATGCGGCAGGCTGAGAATCCTAATGCCTTTACAGTAAATAACCTCACACACTTCATTGTTATCCGGGGCTACAATTGTCCTTTATGCATCCCAGGCATCACTTAATCATGTGAGAAAAGAAGTGTCAAGATCTTTCTCTTTTTACCACATTCATGGAGAAATAGCTGCTGAGCAAAAAGGTCATAGGCAAGTATGACTTTCCTGAACAGGAGACTTTTGTTTGCAAAACAGATGTGTTTTTGGAAAGATACATGAAAACTGATTTGGGGGACTTGTTTTATTGTTGTTAGATTAACTATTACCCCTTTTCCCCACTGGCAAATAAGTTCAGAATGGCTTCATTTCAACCTAAGCTTCAGTCTTTAGAAGCATGACAATGTGGCAGTTAAGTGTTCTGGCTTTTGAAGCAGCCAGGCTGAGCGAGCGTGAATTCTAACTTCATGTTTTCAAAATCCATTTGTTATCATTGTTAACCAGAGACTGTCCTTCTCTTAGTGAACAATGCACAACAACACACAGTGCTTGACATAAAGTAAAAACCCAGAAAACTGTAGCAGTTATTATGACTTTGAGCTCTTCTTTAAATTTCTGTGCTCTCCAGCTATGTTAAACTCCACTTAAAAACAGTTCTTTAAAAGAAAAAAAATGGGGCGCCTGGGTGGCTCAGTCGGTTAAGCATCCGACTTCAGCTCAGGTCATGATCTCACCGTTCATGAGTTCAAGCCTCGCGTTGGGCTCTGTGCTGACAGCTCAGAGCCTGGAGCCTGCTTCAGATTCTGTGTCTCCCTCTCTCTGCCCCTTGCCTGCTCACACTCTGTCTCTCTCTCTCAAAAATAAATAAACATTAAAAATAATAAATAAATAAATAAATAAATAAATAAATAATTGTCTACTCTGAAATTAGAAAATTTGTTGTAGAAATTTTGGAAAATATAGAATAAAAATAAAGAAAAATGTATGCACAAAGAATGACCCCTAATCCCTCCTCTGAGAGATAACCATCCCTAATGCTCTGATGTTATCTATACATATAGATGCCCTTTCTTGTACTCAATTCTTCAAAGTACTAAAAGAACTGTTAATTTAAGGGACCTTGCTCATATTGGTGAATCCTTTTTTAGGAAGTATTTTTGTTTTATTTTTTTAATGTTTGTTTATTTTTGAGAGAGACAGAGAGAGTGGGGGAGGGGCAGAAAGTGGAGGAGACACAGAATCCAAAGCAGGCTCTGGGCTCTGAGCCCAATGCGGGGCTCGAACCCTCGAACTGTGAGATCATGACCAAAGTCGGACATTCATGATCATAGGCCAAAGTCTACTTAACTGACTGGGCCACCCAGGTGCCCCAACCCTTCTGACATCTTGATCTAGGACTTCCAGCCTCTAGAATCAGGGTGTTCAAAACACCCAGTGTGTGGTACTTTGTTGTAGGAGCCCCAGGAAACTAATACACATTGGAATGAGTCATCTTGGCACCCAAACTAAATATCAATGACGTCAGGTTAATGTATATCTGCTTGACATCAGTTTCTCTTCCTTTCTGTCATCCTAGATGACTGCTTTTTCATTTTTGTCTTGCTTTGCTTTGTCTTTTTTAGCGCTTTAACTATTGTGTTTTTTTTGTTCTTTAGGCCTAATTCCATCCACTGAGCCCTTCAATTTCCTTTGATCTTAAAACATTTGTACAGCTCTTTTGTGGTTAGCTAATATTCAATATAACTGAGAGCATTTCCCTTTTCTCTGCTTAATACGTAAGATTGGTTTTCTAGTTTTGGTATTCAATGATTTATGTTGCTTATAAGGAAGATACATTAGGTTTAAGAGACACCCTGATTCTTTTTTTTTTTTTTTTTTTGAGAGAGCATGAGTGCGTCAGCACACAGGAGTGGAGAGGGGCAGAGACATAGGGAGAGAGAGAATCCTAAGCAGGCTCCATACTGTCAGCACAGAGCCTGATGCAGGGCTCCATCTCACAAAATATGAGATCATGACCTCAGCCAAAATCAAAAGTTAGATGCTTAACTGACAGAGCCACCCAGGCACCCCCTCTTTTATAGTTTAAAAGACACCCTGATTCTGAGGTGATCCTGGATTCAAGGGGAGACTCTTAGAGAAAACTTGCCTGCAGAAAGTGTGTGGGAAGAAAGTATTGGTCAAGCCTTTTTATTTTATTTTTTTACTTCTCATGCCTAAGACATGTTAATGCAGGAGCAAAGATACTTCCAGGGATGTGGTGTGGGGTCCTTACTAGAAAGTTGACTGGAAAATCCACAAAAGAAAGAGTGGAAGGGAAAAGAAACTGATGGTTACCAGAGGGGAGGGGGTGGGAGGATCCATGGAGGAGGTGATGGGGCTTAAGGAGGGCACTTACTGTGATGAGCATCCAGTGATGTATGGAAGTGGTGAATCACTATATTATGTGCCTGAAACTAATACAACACTGTATACTAACTAACTGGAATTAAGAGAAAATCTTTTTTTTTAATTTTTTAACATTTATTCATTTTTTGAGAGACAGAGAGAGAGCACAAGCAGGCAAGAGGCAGAGAGAGGGGGAGACACAGAATCCAAAGCAGGCTCCAGGCTCTGAGCTGTCAGCACAGAGTCTGATGCAGGGCTTAAACTCATGAAACATGAGATCATGACCTGAGCTGAAGTCAGACGCTTAACCGACTGAGCCATCCAGGCACCCCTGGAATTAAGAGAAAACTCTTAAAAAAAAAAAAAAAAAAAGGAAGTGTGGAGGGAGATTCAGACAGAGTGGGGTCAGTAAAGCAGCAGAATTGGAGTGGCCTACGGAATAGTCAAAGTAATTTTGAAGACGAAGACCAAAGCAGGAGGCATCACAATCCCAGACTTTAGCCTCTACTACAAAGCTGTAATCATCAAGACAGCATGGTATCGGCACAAAAACAGACACATAGACCAATGGAATAGAATAGAAACCCCAGAACTAGACCCACAAACATATGGCCAACTAATCTTTGACAAAGCAGGAAAGAACATCCAATGGAAAAAAGACAGTCTCTTTAACAAATGGTGCTGGGAGAACTGGACAGCAACATGCAGAAGGTTGAAACTAGACCACTTTCTCACACCATTCACAAAAATAAACTCAAAATGGATAAAAGACCTGAATGTGAGACAGGAAACCATCAAAACCCTAGAGGAGAAAGCAGGAAAAGACCTCTCTGACCTCAGCCGTAGCAATCTCTTACTCGACACATCCCCAAAGGCAAGGGAATTAAAAGCAAAAATGAATTACTGGGACCTTATGAAGATAAAAAGCTTCTGACAGCAAAGGAAACAACCAACAAAACTAAAAGGCAACCAACGGAATGGGAAAAGATATTTGCAAATGACATATCGGACAAAGGGCTAGTATCCAAAATCTACAAAGAGCTCACCAAACTCCACACCCGAAAAACAAATAACCCAGTGAAGAAATGGGCAGAAAACATGAATAGACACTTCTCTAAAGAAGACATCCGGATGGCCAACAGGCACATGAAAAGATGCTCAACGTCGCTCCTCATCAGGGAAATACAAATCAAAACCACACTCAGGTATCACCTCACGCCAGTCAGAGTGGCCAAAATGAACAAATCAGGAGACTATAGATGCTGGAGAGGATGTGGAGAAACGGGAACCCTCTTGCACTGTTGGTGGGAATGCAAATTGGTGCAGCCACTCTGGAAAGCAGTGTGGAGGTTCCTCAGAAAATTAAAAATAGACCTACCCTATGACCCAGCAATAGCACTGCTAGGAATTTACCCAAGGGATACAGGAGTACTGATGCATAGGGGCACTTGTACCCCAATGTTTATAGCAGCACTCTCAACAATAGCCAAATTGTGGAAAGAGCCTAAATGCCCATCAACTGATGAATGGATAAAGAAATTGTGGTTTATATACACAATGGAGTACTACAGGGCAATGAGAAAGAACGAAATATGGCCTTTTGTAGCAACGTGGATGGAACTGGAGAGTGTGATGCTAAGTGAAATAAGCCATACAGAGAAAGACAGATACCATATGTTTTCACTCTTATGTGGATCCTGAGAAACTTAACAGAAACCCATGGGGGAAGGGAAGGAAAAAAAAAAAAAGAGGTTAGAGTGGGAGAGAGCCAAAGCATAAGAGACTCTTAAAAACTGAGAACAAACTGAGGGTTGATGGGGGGTGGGAGGGAGGGGAGGGTGATGGGTATTGAGGAGGGCACCTTTTGGGATGAGCACTGGGTATTGTATGGAAACCAATTTGACAATAAATTTCATATATTGAAAAAAAAAGAATTGGAGTGGCCTAATTATTATCTATTTTGAATAGCAATAGAAGATTGGAAAAATCAGCGGTGGGATTCTATACAACAGTTCATAAATGAACCAGCACTACCTGTTGCAACATGGACAAATCTCAGAAACATACAGTCATTCACGGAAACTCACAGTCCAGAGCAAAAGCAAGTTTTGTAACGTGCATGGGGAACATACACATACCATGAGCATAAGGGTTACTTCTGGGGGACGTGAACAGCAAACAAAGAAGACTGAGTTTGGAAGAACCCAGAAGGCGTTGACAGCTAGTGCTTACCAACAACCACACGTTCCGTTAGGTGAGCTTATGTGCATTATTCCCAAATATCCTGAGAGTCTCAAGAGGCAGGTGATTTTATCAGCTCCATTTTATAAGTGAGGAAACTGAGGCACAGGAGAGGAAGCAGGTGTCCCAGATCTCACCGCTGCCGAGTGGAACCTCCAGGCCTGTGCTCTTAAAATCCACACTGCCGGGCCCTCTGCAAATGGTACAAATACTAAATTGCTGGTAATGTTAGGACAAGAGAATAGAGCCGTTTTGATTCCTCCGTAGGAAGCTTCAAAAGAGCAGGCAGCTTCTCTGGAAGGATCAGATGCCCACTTGAACCTCAACTATTACACTTGGCTTACAGGATGGCTAAGCTCCTCCACAAAGCTGGGAGAGGAGGGGTAAATGGCAGCATTTAGCTTTTGTGACTGAACTGTGGGGGCCTTGGAACACTTCCATCCACTTGAAAAACGGTCGCCCATCTGACATTAATAGAAAAAGACCATTAAAAAGCTTTATGCTATTCTGTTCTCCTGGTTCTGGTCCCTCTTTGCCTTTGTTGCTGCTGGCATTTTATAAATTATGGATGCGCCTAGGTGCTGCTGTTCCCCCGTTTCCTCTGTAGTGCCGCTCGCTCCCCGCGCCTGCATACATCCTTCCTCTGAGCGAAGGACCGCGCAGCCCAGACCCCACATCAGTGTAATTAGCGCACCGCACACAGCTCGGGTGTCAGGACCGCTTCCACTCACTGCCAGCCCTCCGCCAGCCCCTGTCACTCATGACAAAGTCAGCCAGGCAGCGACAAGGCCAGCAGCGTGGGCCCCGGCTGCAGAGAGGGGATGCTCAGGGTGGACACTCGGGGTCCCTTGCCGCCAGCAGGGTCTGGGGATAGTGCTGGGGTTTGACAGCAGCTTCAGACAATATGTGATCACAAAGGCAGACAATGTGGAAAGGAGGGGCATTCGCGTCTGCTTTTGGACAGGCTACAGAGGAGGTTGGGGAGCCGGTGATGCAAGATGGGTGAAAAAAACCTAAGGAACCTACAGCTAGATCGGTTTTGGGGGAACCAACGGACCAGTGTCTTCTCAGATATGCTTCAGGAGAGATGCACAGGGTTGGGGGAAACAGAGAGTATGTGGAGTGGTGTGCTAAGGAGAACTTTTTATTTAATGGCTTTGGAAGGTTTTTTGTTTTTTGTTTTGTTTTGTTTTGTTTTGTTTTGTTTTGTTTTTAAAGTAGATAAATAGAAAGAGAGAGATGATAGAGACAGAGACAGAGACAGAGATAGAGATGAGACAGAGATAGGGTTCCACTCCTCAAGCCCACACTCACAATTTCATGGGCATTGTTGCTAAAGTACATATACTCTCACATCCAGCTTTATTTTACAGAAAAATTATGCACAGGTCAAATGCAGATACAGCAACTACGACAAGGGGCACACAAATGACAGAGGTGTCATTTGGGAAGAGATGGCAAGAAGGCCAGGGATTCTTAATTGTTTGGAGGGCCATGGATCCCTGACGAAAGCAGAGGACTTATGCCACTTAAACACACACACACACACACACACACACACACACACACACTCACAGATTTAAGGGGCAAAGGCAAGGGTTTTTATCCCTTGAAGGAATACACGGACCCCAAGCAGAGACCCTCTCAGCTATACTGTGAACTCCTCAAATGCAGGAACTGGGCCTCTAACCTCACTATATCCCGGGCACACAAGAGCCACTCAAAAATGGTTGCTTAAGATGTGAGTGAGCTGTAGTGCAAATCCTTCTATTTTCCCCAGAGCCAGAGAGATCAATGGATTTCCCCAAGATCACAAAGCTAAAGGCACAAACTCAGGTCTCCTGACCCCAGCTGCTTCACTACATGTCCCTGTCTCCCACCTGCCTCTATCCTCTCTTTAAGCACCCCACTACTGCTTCTGCCGCTCGTCTGTACCCACTCCTGAGAAGCCGGTACTTGGGGATTCCAGACATGGAAGAAACAGGAGAAGAAGGAAAGGAGGAAAGGGTCAAAGATAGTGTCAAGTTTGGCCCTGGGCCCCGCTCCTGGCACTCCCACCCCACCGTCCCTGGCGAGCACCCGAGGAAGGGCGATACAGAGAGGGCAGCAGCCCCAGGGCAGCCCTCTGTGCCATTTGTCAGTGATGGCATGGAGCAAGGAGACAGGCGAATAGATTTAATTTCCTTGGAGTGCTCTACCTAAGCCCCTTTCCCGGATGGTTATGAGATGCACAAAGTTTACATAAGAGACCCGTTAATGCTCCGTCTCTGGGGTTAATATTTAATCAGACAGTTTTAAAAAGTGCACACTATTACCAGGGATACTGCTTTGGTGCTCTTTCCTTTGGGATACAGTGTGCAGACACAGAATTCTGAGCCCCTCATGGTTTCCATGGAAACTCTTGTCACTGGTGACTCCAGGCCAGGCACAGGGGCCGGCAAGGGCCCGGCGAAGACCCCAGATGCAGAAGACTTAAAAAGCTCTTCAGTCTCCTCTAAGGGTTTGGTCAGAGACCATATGGCTGATTGTCTACACCATGTCAGAAATCTCACTATTCCAAAGGCAGCCTATACATTTTGGCAGCCCATTCAGAAGGTGACAGAGGCCTTATGTAGATTAAGATCAAATCAGTACTGAACTAGTGGCCTTAGTTCAGTAATTTGTGGCCACAGAGACCAAGTCTAATTCCCCTTTTATGTAAAGTTCTAATTATCATCATTATGTGAGCACTTCTATGTGGGTAGGTACTATGTTCAGCAATTTACATACACATCTCATTTAATATACATGCAATCATGTGATGTCGGTATCATTAGTGTTTTCATTTTGCAGATGACCTGACCAAGCCTATGTAGTGAGTTAACAGCAAATGGGATTCCAATGAAGGCATGTGTGTCTGGCTCCATATACCATGGTCTCCACCACAATGCCACACCGCCTCCTACTGCTTCACCTCAAGAGCCTTTGAGGTATTTGAAGCACTCATGTTCCTCCTCCCCTCCTACCTCTTTCTTGGCTAAACCTCCTCAGTCCCTCCAGCCCAAAGTATGTAATTTCTGCCTCCCCACCACCGAGGCCAACACTGGTGATTCTCCCATACCCGTGTTCCACTTGGTCTATGCCTCACTTCAACAGAGTGCCCACAACATAGCCCAGCATCCCTGCTGGCTAGCTGAGAGTACATGGGCCTTTTATCCTGCTTATTCAAGCAGAGATTGCCATGCAAGATGGAATGAAATTTCTCTTGGTTCCTATTTTATGTTTAGGCTTAACCCAAACCCACATGTATTCTATTGCATCAAATTTTCCCTGGTCAAGCCATGTTTTCCAGTCCTTTGCCTTTGCATGTTTGAAGCTATGTATCATTTTTAATTTTTCATTTCTCATTATTTATATTCCATCTTTAAATCTAGTGTGTCATTTCAACCTCTTGAGATTTGTAAGAACTCGAAATCTAGCTTGTCATTTTAACCTCTTGAGAGCTGTAAGAACTCGGTACTCATTCCATTTGTTCTCAGCTCCCAATTCTATGCTGTTCCCAACTGTGATAGACCTGCCTTCCAGGTTTCTGAGTTGTTGATACACCCTGAACAGAAGGAGGGAGAAGACCCGGAAGTTGAGACATGTCTGGATATTGCAGGGGTTTTGCGTGCCCTGCCCATGCCTTCTGTGCTCCTGATATTGGTGCAGAGCTGGATTGCTCAATGCTCATGGTCAGTGTCTAGTGAACCCTCTGGTGTCTCTCTGCCATTCTGCCTCCAGACTTTCCCCAAGGCCAAGGATGGCTACTTCACCCAGGCACAGTACAGCCTGAAAGTTGAGGACAGTTAGAGCTCCCAAGAGCAACCCACATTTAGTGGGGCATAGGAGTCAATGGATAAATACCCAACTTCCCTCCCACCTTTCAGAGCCACGGTTCAGCTGTGGCACTGATCACAGGGTTCCTCAGAGGACCCCCAGGAAGGCCATGCTTCAATTGCTCCAGTGGTAAACAGCTCACAAGGCCACCCCGTATGTATTGGCTTTTCTTCACTGTGCCTCGTCTTCCCCATTCTTCCATCCAGCCTTCCTAGGATCACCTCCCAAAGAAAATACCTGCACCCAAGCTCGTGTATTGGTTGTTGCTTTCAGGAAACGTAACCTGAGACAGATATGAAGCTGGAGGTAGCAAAAAGAAGATGGATCATTTCTGTCATATTTCAGGATATCTTTTGAGATGTTTTGTGTTTACATTTTACATTAAGAAAATAAGATATTTTTAAGATGGAGAAACTTTGGAAACTAGAGAATAGAAAGGGGAAATCTAGCCATAATACCACCACCTTAATAAAATTACAGCTGTTGTGGTGCCTGGCTGGCTCAGTCTGGAAAGCATGGGACTCTTGATCTCAGGGTCATGAGTTTCGAGCCCCACATTGGGTGTAGAGATCACTTACATAAATAAATAATTTTTTAATTGTAGCTGTCATTTTTACATGGTGTATTTCTTTTCAGTCTTTTTCTGGGCATATTTTAATATCAAGAGAATTATACTCTATTTGCCACTTTTTATCATACATTTTAAACTCAGTATCTCTTTATTCTTTCAATGTTATCGAATACTCCTAAAGTCCTTACTTTCAATAGTACTACTTAATAATTATCTCTCTTTTGTCAGTGTCCCCAGGGGCCCCTGACCTCTGGAGGGCCGGGTCTATATCTTTTTATCTTCTTCATAAAACTAGCTCAGTGCCTAGCACATGTGAAGTGCTCATCAAGGCTCATTAAACTGATGAGCAGATACACCATAGTCTCCTTTGGCATTTTTGTATGGCAACACATGAATTGTTTTCAAATTTTCAAGATTGTCATTCATGCTATTGTCAACATATGGTATTTAGAACATTTGGATTTTCCATCACCCCTTCTTTCCTTTCATCTATGTTGGCCTTATTCATGTAACAAACTTTGGCCATCCAGTTCACATGAAAAGCGGTAGAGCAAAAACTCAGAACACGTTACCTATTTCATTGGCCCTGTAGCTTACAGGCAGGGGTTCGGTTTGGATAAACAAACCAAGCAAGTAACACTAAACTTACCATCCTTATTGGAAATTTCCATTAAGGTTATTCCATGCTAAGCAGCACTCCAAGGTTTCCTGGAGAGGACACATTTTAATTCCTTCCACTGGTCACAGACTTGAGCATGTCCAATTTATTTACCAGCTGATGTCACCTAGTTTTCAAACAGCTTCTAAACGCTATGCCAATGAATAAACTCTAATTCAATACTAGTGGGAGATTCAATTTATTTTTCACCTCTAATGTACCAGATACTTCACATATGTCATTAGTCACATACAATTGTCATAGTACAAGTCTCTGAGGTGGTTACTACTATCATCCCCATTGATGAAATGAAGAAATGGGGATTCAGAGAGGTTAAGTAATTTGCCAAGGATTACACAGAAGAATAGAGAATAAAATATAATTTCATGTCATAGAACAGAATTATTTTTTTACTAAGAATTAAATATTAACTGCTAGAACTGGTTCTATGTATAGGTGGAAAAGTCACCTGCTTGAATGGTATAATCTGAGTGATGTTAAAATATTGTCCTGGCCCCAAAACTTTACCTATCACTTTATCCTGCCATGGGGCCCAAAAATGCAATTATAAATTTGTTTTTTGAATTACAGCATTGCCTGAAAAGACCCTAGTGAAAAAAAAAAGACTCCCCTAGTTGGGGTGGTATATTAAGACATTTGCACCCATTGACATATCAACTCAAGTTAGGCTGTCAAATTAGATAACCCTGTGGTTCTTAACTCTGGCTGCACATTATTCTTTCTGGAGAGCTTTAAAAATTGCTGCTGCTGAGATCTCACCCATACCCCCTGAGATTTTGATTCAGTTGAGGTGAGCTAAGGTCCAGACAGGTTTGAGAATCCCTGAGCTAACTAGCCATTTTATAAGACACTGAAAAAAAAATGAGATGTAGAACAAGTAAGGTTTGTAGAGAATGTCTACTATGATCCCAAGTGAGAGGGGAACTGGTAAGCTCAATAAGTAAGTAGAAAATACTTAACAACAACAAAACAGGGGTCAGAAGACACTGAAGATAAATTTTCTCTCTATGTATTTGCCTTAGACCAACCTGCTTGGTTTGAGCTCTATCTTGGAATTCTCAGTACTTTATTCTAGCTTCTACCTAATTATTGATAATTTCTTTGAAGACAAGTGGGGTCTTGGGCCCCATCCTCAGTACAAGGTTCCAAGCCCGGGATCGTTATGAAGTGGGAAGAGTACTGGCCAGAGATGAAATTGAGACCAAGCCAAGCAATTCGTTCTATTCAGGTGTCACTATGAGAGGGCAATCAGAAAAACAGAAATTTGGCATGAAGGAACAGGATGGGAACTGCAGAGTCCAGAACAGGGCGGGGGGGGGGGGGCGGGTTGAACAGAGAACAGGGGGAATAGCCTGGAAAGTTTTTCTCAAGCACTGCCAGATGGGCAAGGAGGGTTTCTAGAGATACTTGTGTTATGACCTCTGGTTGAAAGGGAGCCACTGAGGCCACTGAGCCAGGTAGACAATTCTCCCATTCTCTCAGGAAATTCAGCCTCACATCTGAACAAAGAATGATTCCCTTTGGGTATTTTTTTAAAATTTTTTTCAATGTTTTTTATTTATTTTTGGGACAGAGAGAGACAGAGCATGAACGGGGGAGGAGCAGAGAGAGAGGGAGACACAGAATCGGAAACAGGCTCCAGGCTCCGAGCCATCAGCCCAGAGCCTGACGTGGGGCTCAAACTCCCGGACCGCGAGATCGTGACCTGGCTGAAGTCAGACGCTTAACCGACTGCACCACCCAGGCGCCCCAGCTTTGGGTATTTTTAAAAGAGGAAGCAACCAGGGCGCCTTGGTGGCTCAGTCAGTTAAGCGTCTGACTCTTGATTTCAGATCAGGTCATGATCTCACATGTGACATTGAGCCCTGCATTGAACCCCATGTCAGACTGTGTGCTGACAGCATGAAGCCTGCTTGGGATTCTCTCTCTCCCTCTCCGTCCACCCCCTTCTCTCTCACTCACTCTTTTCCCCTCCCCCCCCACTCTCACTTATGCTCGTACTCTCTCTCAAAATAATTAAACTTTAAAAATTTTTTTAAAAACAGATGAAGCAACGAATCCCACTATAGTAGCATTGTTAGATGTAATTGATTTATTAATTGCCTACTTTTTCTTAGATTGTCTCCAAATCGCTTTATTATCTTACTTCATCCCCACAATAACTCCATAACATAGTTACCATTATTATTTTCTGGGTTGGATACGGTCAATCAGTACTCAACATCAATTCCCATCTTCTTTGAGGTACCATCCTGCTTTTAAGAGGCTAGAAAACTAACAGGGCATTTCCAGACGCCCTTCCAGCTATGGTTCTACAGGTGAGAGAGATTTCACAAAGTAGATTCACTCAAGCAAGATTTGGAAGGCAGGAACCAAGTGAGAGGCAATTCCCTGCTATGTTTGCTGTTTTCAAACGGCAGGAAAAAGTATAGAGATACTAATGTCTGATCTCCAGTTTCCAGAGACAGTTGTAGTAGTAGTGCTTTTCGTGGTCCAGTGTTCAGACTGGACATTGCAGGACATTGGAGACTTTCCTGATCTCTGGATGGCAGCCAAGATGGTGTGTTCCAGACTGCACTTGTTCCAGTGGTGAGCTGCCAATTACTCACTGTCCTGATTGTGATAAAGACCATAGCTCCCAGAATATTCCAGGAGCTATTCCTACATGTTCAACTACAGCCCAAGCCTTCAGCCCTCACAAGAATTTTGTAAGTACTTAACTCCCAGTATCAAATCCCTGTGCTTCAAAATTGCTAGGGTGATTTTAGTTTGTACTAAAACTTTTTTAATGGATAAGGAAATTGAATGGATAAGAAAATTACACTCTCTTAATAGAATATAAATAGATGCCCAAGATTGCACAGCTAGTAGAAAATAGATCCAGAATTGTATACTTCATTAGACAAAAAATGCTCCAGAATTTAGAATAAGAGCGAGGGAATTCACAGGCTATATTTCTAATAGATCTGACAAAGCAAAGCACTGCAAAGCCAAGTTCACATATACTCTCTTCCCACTTTTAAACCTATGAGTTGCACTTGTGATTGCGGTAAGTGCTTAACTTAATTGGTTTG
This sequence comes from Lynx rufus, assembly GCF_022079265.1. Lineage (NCBI taxonomy): Eukaryota > Metazoa > Chordata > Mammalia > Carnivora > Felidae > Lynx > Lynx rufus. The sequence goes on along the minus strand of NW_025814823.1, from coordinate 121,781,016 downwards.
CATCCATGCCGGGACCTCTGGGATGCCACTTACATAACTCATCCACAGGAGTCTGTCTTGCCAATAAGTACTTGCAGAGGCCCTCACTCAATAGCCACATTAAACACAGAGCTCTGTTCTCTGTAACTAGCTACGTGCCTACCCCCAATTCTTGGGGGTCAAAGGAAGTAAGGGCAAAGCAATAAGAGTAGTGGACACATATTGAGCACTTACCATGAGCCAGGCATTGTGCTGCTACATGACATTACCACCCTGGGAGGTAAGCATGATTATTATCTGGGTGTTCAAGGGCAGGAAACTGAGATAATGTCACCTGCCCGAGGTTTTAAAGGGCTCGAAACTGAGGCACACCGAGATGACGTCACCTGCCTGAGGTTTTACAGGGCAAGAAACTGAGGCACACCGAGATGACGTCACCTGCTTGAGGTCTTAAAGGGCAGGAAACTGAGACACACATCTGCCTGAGGTCATGTAGTCAGGGAGCGGCAGAGCCTAAAGACGAGCCCAAGTGCTCTCTTATTTCTAACGCTATTCTGCCTTCTAGTCATGCTCAGAATGCTTTAATTTTAGGTACCACAGCAAACTGCATGAAACCCTCTCTGTACTAGGGAGGCCAGATCTGAATACAGCCACCCCCACACTTGGGAATTAATTCCTTCCTTTGGGATCAGTCCTCTTGCGCCTTGGCTCATCCCATCCCTGCTCTCTCAGGGCGCAGCCTCTTCCAGGTCTTTCCAGCAGCTCCAAATGAGCCAGACCAGGCGTGACCGACCTCACTGTGATTGCTCGGAGGACTACATTTGTTTGCTCCTCCGTTCATCTTTCTGTCAGTATGTCAGTGGCCACGTATGCAATGGCTCCCCTTTCCACGGACATACATGGCACAGATGTGTCTGGTTAGGGCGCAAGTGTGTGGGCACAGGGAAAGAAATCAAAGAGAGTACTAGAAGATGGTCAGACCTTACCCTCCGCAGTCTCATGAAAGTTTAAAATCAGAGTAAACACGAGGCTCTCTAATTAGACAGTCCTCTCTCTCCTGACCAGCATTTCTACCCGACGCTCACTTCTCCTAGAAATAGATCGTCACGAAGGCGAACATCTTTTTAAAATTCTGTGCTACAGAGAGCCAGACTAAGATGGTTCTGTCGAAATTACAAAACACTATACTTTCAAATAGCTGCTGAATTATTTAGTGACTTTACACTGTCCAAATGCTAGGCTCTTTGGGTAGACGATGTCTTGGTTTTCCTCCTATCTCTTTTGTTATGACATTCAATAAATGGAGAGATATTGCTCTTCTTAATAATTTATAAAATAATAATCCACATTAAGGATCAAGCTCCTCTGATAGATTTGGGGTTTCAAATAGGGTAGTCAAAAGAATGAGAAGCTCAAAATTCTCTTTCAGTAAAGTGTTTGGTCCTGGCACGCTCAAGCTTAACTTTTCAGTATTTGCTTCACTCTCCTGTCAGCTTTTCCCCCTTCCTACAACTTTTACTTCCCCTTATTGTGATGGCTTGGTCTATAAACTGTACTTGCTATCACTGCTTCTTCAGATCTATCTGCCAGGGTCTTAGAGTGGAATATGTCCTCTTGGCAGCAGAAAGCAGGACTGTGTGTTTTTGTCATGCACCTCCCATTTCAAAGCTTACCATTTACTTTGGCAAAATCATTTTTTTCCTAACCTGTTCCTAAAGAAAGGACAGAAGGGAGGGAGAAAGAAGGAGGGAGGGAAGGAAGGAAGGAAGGAAGGAAGGAAGGAAGGAAGGAAGGAGGGAGGGAGGGAAGGAGGTAGGGAGGGAGGGAAGGAAGGAGAGAGGGAGGAAGGAAGGAAGGAAGGAAGGAAGGAAGGAAGGAAAGAAATAAGAAAGGAAGGAAGAAGGGAGGGAGGGAGGGAGGGAGGGAAGGAGAGAGGGAGGGAGGGAGGAAGGAAGGAAGGAAAGAAGGAAGGAAGGGGAAAGGAAGGGAGGGGGAAGGGAGGAAGAGAGGAAGGGAAGGAGGGAGAGAGGAAGGAAGGAAGGAAGGAAGGAAGGAAGGAAGGAAGGAAGGAAGAAGAGAGGGAGGTAGGAAAGGAGGGAGAGAGGGAAGAAGGAAGGAAGGAAGGAAGGAAGGAAGGAAGGAAGGAAGGAGAAAGGAAGGGAGGGGGGGAAGGGAGGAAGGGAGGGAGGGAGAGAGGGAGGAAGGAAGGAAGGAAGGAAGGAAGGAAGGAAGGAAGGAAGAAGAGAGGGAGGTAGGAAAGGAGGGAGAGAGGGAGGAAGGAAGGAAGGAAGGAAGGAAGGAAGGAAGGAAGGAAGGAGAAAGGAAGGGGGGAAGGGAGGAAGGGAGGGAGGGAGAGAGGGAGGAAGGAAGGAAGGAAGGAAGGAAGGAAGGAAGGAAGGAAGGAAGGAAAGAGAGAGGCAGGGAGGGAGGAAGGAAGGAAGGGGAAAGGAAGGGAGGAGGGAAGGGAGGGAAACATTTAAGATGGGGATGGGCTTGTGTGTGTATTCTCTTCTCTCTGGGGCACACACACATTCCCTCACCTCTGTCTGCAATTCACTGCAAGGTCCATGTGCATTCTGCAACAGCTATAGAATTTACTAATATGAACAAGTGCCCACTTTTCTAGAATCAGAGAATTCTAATAAACTCTGAGAGTTCCTCAAGAGCAGGAATCCTGCTGTTTTTTCTTATTGTTTCCCCCAACAGAGTTTGGTGTGGTATCTTACATGTCCACCCAGTAAATATTAACTGTGAGCTTACAGTTCTCACTGAGGAGACGCAGATGAGTAAGACCTGAGTATAAGTACACAAACAAATATGACATGTGTGGTAAGGGCCCTAAAAATGGTGCGTGGCATGGGAGGATAGAGGAAGAGGCCTGAGTGCACCTAGGGAGGACGGGAAAGCGGCACAAAAGTGGCATCAAGCAAGGACTTGAAGGATAATGGCATTCTGCCAGGCAGAAAGGTGGCATGCGAGAGTCATGGCAGGTGGGAGACGAGATGACATGATGGGAAACACTGATACTTCTGAATGTTGGGGGCAGAGCATCCATGCGGCATCTGAGCACATGGAGCCGTGGTTGAAAATATATGTAGAGGAGCTTGTGTGGGATGCTGAGGATGCCCCGGGGGTGTGGGCCAGAGCGGGGGTAAGAGGCTCATACTACTGCTGGGTGCATTCAAGGCACAACCTTTCTGGAGAGCAAACTGCCAATATCTATCAAAAGGAAAAATGCACATCCCCTCTGACCCAGCAATTACACATCTAGTAATTTATCGTAGAGATGTCTTGTGAAATTACATATGTATGAGGTTGCTCATCACAGCATTGCTTGTAAAAGCAAAAGTCTGGGGGGCAAGGTGCAGCGCTTGGGTGGCTCAGTCGGTTGAGCATCCGACTTCAGTTCAGGTCATGATCTCATAGCTCCCCAGGGTTCATGGGTTCAAGCCCTGCATTGGACTCTGTGCTGACAGCTCAGAGCCTGGAGCCTGCTTCAGATTCTGTGTCTCCCTCTCCCACTAATGCTCTGTCTCTCTCTCTCAAAAATAAATAAACATTAAAAAAAAAGTCTGTGGGGGAGAAACCCAATTGCACCAACAGGGATTGGTTAAGTAAACTATGGTATATCCCTAGAATGGAATACAATCGGCAGCAGTTTGAAAAAAGCAAACTCCTGATATACTCACAGGGAATAAGCACTAGGATATATTAAGTATAATTTAAAAAGTATAGAACTGTATGCATACATCATCTGCCACCATCTTGAGAAAAAAGAACACATGAAAATACATATGCATAAATACATATTTATGCACACATATACACAAGCAAACACATATGCTTATAATTAATAAAACTTCTCTGGAAAGGTATACAAGACATTGATACTAGTGCTGCGTGGGTGGGAGAAGTGGAAGGAGGAATTTTCACCTCTTCAATTTTGAACCATGCGAACATACCACCTCGTCAAATAAATTGAATACCAGGAAAACTAACAACAACGTCAAGAAAAAGGAGTGACACTAACCAACATACCTTTGAGAAAGATGACAACTGTGAGGAGCAACAACCAAAGAGCTAAGAGGCCAGAGGCAGGAGGACTAATTAGGAACTACTGCACACGTCCAGTCATGAGGCTGTGAAGCCCTGAAGTCAGAGGAAGTGAGCATGAGGCACAGATTTCAGGTATCATTTGGGGGTGACTTAACCTGCCTTATTCTAAGCACTTACTATATGCCAGGCATTATACACATCAAGTAGTTTATTCCCTCCTATCAGCTTTAGAGATTTTGCTGGCTCCATTTTACAGATGAGGAAACTGAAGCTCAAGAGGTTAAGTGACTTGCCAAGAATCATACAAATAGAGCAGATGGTAGAACCAGGATTTAAAGCCCTGCCCCCATGCCATTCTGGGGGCTTTGTAGCACCACAGTGAGTGGCCAGATCTGGGGGCAACTTGCTGTGAATAGAAAAAGGGAGGCATCTCAAAGGATGGCCACCTTTTGGCATCTCTAAAAGATTTCTGGAGCCCCTGTGGCCAAGGACAACTCAGGAAAAGAACTAGGCATGTATGCTCATCTGTGGGCTGGAAATCAGGGTGATCCTTGAGGGGCAGATGGTCCCAATGTCCTGAGACTGACTCTGGACTTTGAGAGAAGCCCAGACCTCATGAGGACCCACTGAAGCCAGAGGCTCCATGAGACACAACACTCCTGGTGCCCTCCGCAGGGACTCAGCTTAAGGCTCCTGGGGCCAGCTAGGGCAAGATATGCCCATCCCTCTCCAGCAGGAAGTGCTAGGAAGGGGTTCCCCGGGGGGCCATTTAGCTGGAACAGCCTCCATATTTTCCTCTCCCATCTCCCTGCGGTATCAAGTGTGTGACTATTGATTTCCTCCCTGCATTTGTTTTTGTTATCCATTATTTATGGGATCATTTTTCCATCCTCCGTGCATGAAGGCAAATTTTGTGTAAAAATCAATTGAGTGAGTGCCGCCGATGGCTTGTTGCATTTTCTTGGCTTTCATCTCTGAGGCACCAGTCCTGGGAGATGCAGAGTGAGATATCAGGGAGCACACCAGACTGGGAAAGAGAGCCGGAGGATGGTGCAGGGTTCAGAAACCCACTTTGAGAGACCTAGCCCCTCAGTTGCTTTGGGTCTTTGGAACAATACACTCTGTTGAGCTCACCTGGAAGTCTTAGGTAGGGATTAAAGTCTTCCTGACCTGACCTGATCTCTAGTCCCCTTGCCCATTCACTGGGTTGAAGACAAGAAAGGGGTAGAGTCCCAGCTGCAGAACATCTTCCATTTCACATAGATTTATTTCCATGTAGAAACCCACAGGACTCTCCAGGAAGAAGGCTTGGGGGGCCCCCAGCCTCTACTGGCTTAACCTGAAGATTCCAGGAAAGTCACCCTGAAGGACTGAACATGGAGGAGTGGGAGTAAGGGCAGGGCTGACCTTTAAAAAGCATCCATTCTATGTCAGGCTGAGCACTTCACATATATTCTCATTTGAGCTTCAGCGTATGTTGTGAGGTGAGTAGGGCATAAAGGAAGGAGCAGGAGATTTGATGTCACAAAGTCCTAAAGTCCCTACTTGGCCCCTTCCTAGCTGTGTGCTTTTAGGGAAGATATTTAACCTCTCTGTGCTACAGTTTTCACACTTGTAAAATGGGGATGACAGATGGCTAACCGACACGTGAAAAAATGTTCCACTTCACTCATCATCAGGGAAATACAAATCAAAACCACCATGAGATACCACCTTACACCTGTCAGAATGGCTAAGATTAACAACTCAGGCAACAACAGTTGTTGGCATGGATGCAGAGAAAGAGGATCTCTTTTGCGTTGTTGGTGGGAATGCAAACTGGTGCAGCCACTCTGGAAAACAGTATGGAGGTTCCTCAAAAAACTAAAAATAGAACTACCCTACGACCCAGCAACTGCACTACTAGGCATTTATCCAAGGGATACAGGTGTGCTGTTTCAAAGGCACACATGCACCCCCATGTTTATAGCAGCACTATCAACAATAGCCAAAGTATGGAAAGAGCCCATATGTCCATCGATGGATGAATGGATAAAGAAGATGTGATATAGATATACAATGGAGTATTACTCGGCAATCAAAAAGAAGGAAATTTTGCCATTTGCAACTATGTGGATGGACCTGGAGGGTATTATGCTAAGTGAAATTAGTCAGAGAAAGACAAAAATCATATGGCTTCACTCATATGAGGACTTTAAGAGACAAACAAATGAACATAAGGGAACGGAAACAAAAATAATATAAAAACAGGGAGGGGGACAAAATAGAAGAGACTCATAAATATGGAAAACAAACTGAGGGTTACAGGAGGGGTTGTGGGAGGGGGGATGGGCTAAAGGGGTAAGGGGCACTAAGGGATCTACTCCTGAAATCATTGTTGCACTATATGCTAACTAATTTGGATGTAAATTAAAAAAAAATTTTTTTAATTAAATTAAAATTTAAAAAAATGGGGATGAGAGTGCTTATCTCAAAGGAGATCCTACATTTAAGAGAAGGTGACTGGTTCATGGTAAGGAATCAATCAATAAAAATGTCTTCAGGTTAAGTCTTATTCCCACATTTTACCCCAAGTAACTTGATACATCAAACCGTAGCAGTTACTGTCAGTCATACTCTTCGGTCTCCATGAGGGCAGGCACCTCGCCTGTCTTTACCCAGAGCCCGGTAGGGTACCTGGCTGGCACATCGTGGATGCTCAATAAATGTCAGTTGCTAGTACCATCATTCTCGTTTTCCAGACAGGGGCCGAAGGGCCAAGTCATGGGACCTGCCCAAGTCAAGTTCAAGTTAATGGTTGGCAAAACAAGAAACTGGCAAGGTGTCTCCTGCAATGCTGCTTCCTCTATCCAGCCCACTGCCTGTTGTTGCTTTTTTAAAAATATTTATTTACTTTGGTGAGAGCACAAGCAAGGGAGGGGCAAAGAGAGGGTAACAGAGGATCTGAAGTGGGCTGACAGGCTGACAGCAGCAAGCCTGAGGAGGGGCTCGAACTCATGAACCATGAGATCATGACCTGAGCCCAAGTCAGAGGTTCAATCAACTGAGCCACCCAGGTGCCCCTGGCTGCCTGTTTTTATAAACAAAGGGGTCTAAGAACACAGCCATGCCCATTTGTTTATGTATTACCTAGGGCTTCCACTGCCCTATAATGGCAGAGTTAAATAGGTGCAACAGAGACAGTATGACCACAAAACCTAAATTATTTACTTTCTGACCCATGGAGAAAAACTATGCCACATCATTTCCAAACTAGGTTCTAAGGAACACTAGCATCCCTTAAAACATGGAGGCCCGTGAGAAAAAAAAATGGACAGCCGACATTCCCTGGTCAATTATGTGTGAGAAATGCTACATTCTGGATTTCTGTCTTGGAGATTCACATTCATTCCAACTTATAATAGACTCTGAAAAGTTCTGCAGCTCAGCAGCAATAACAATAACAACAAAACTCTTTGAAAATTGCCCAAACTTATTTAACTTGTCCATGGGATACTTCTGACGGTGACACGATGTAAGTGACCAGTGGTGTGTAGTCCACAATTCAGTAAATATCTATAAATCTCATTGATTGCCAAATTTCAGTCATTTGTATGACCTTTATAACTGCCATATATACTTTGTAAATGCTATTTATTAGATATGTTTACTAAAAATGACTCCTAAACATTTTTCTTAAATTTGCTCCCTTTTTAAACTCCGTCTCAGTCAGGTAACAGTAGCCATGAAATCATGGGCTGAATGTGTGTGTGTGTGTGTGTGTAGGGGGTGGGTGTAGCTACAAAGACATGGTTTTCTGTCTTAATTATTCACATGCAACCCATGAAGGAAGACATAACGCATGGTGGGATATAATGATCCAACTGGCACTGCCCCGTTCAGTAGCCAGGAGCCCTTTTAGATTTAAATTAAATGAAGAATTCACTTCTTCAGTTGCATTAGCCTCATTTCAAGTGCTTAGCAGCCACGTGTGGCTACTGGCTACCGTATTGGACAGTGCAGATATAGAAAACATTTTCATAATTATAAAAAGTGTTATTGGACAGCATTGGACATTTCTAAAATATCTTAAAAGTACTCAGCAGTGTTGCCTACCCAACCCTCATTTCCCCCCAGTTTTGTACAACTTTTTAATCAAACTCTGAGAAGTATAGCTATTGGAACCTAAGCCAACACTGTCTCTTCATGTTATCTCTTCACCAGAGTCTTCCCTTCCTTCCCCATATACTCTGCCTCTCTCTCTCTCTCTCTCTCTCTCTCTCTCATATGCACTCCAATGCCACCAATTTCCACCCTTTTATACAGGAAGGACTCACAGCCGCCCTGTGAGATCCAAAACCCAATCTCTTGGGCCCTTCTCTTGGGCAACACTGACATGGAAGCATCCTCATTCTGGGCCATGGGCTCCAAGAATGCAGAAGAAGACTGGAGCAAATGAGGTATCACAAATTGGTGGTCTGTGAGTTCAATCTGGCCTGCATATGTGTGTAGTTTAGCCTACTTGGTTGTTGTTGTTTTAACTTTTATTTTAAGGAAGGAAAGGCAAGTAGGTATCACATGGTAGAAATTTAGATTTCCAGGGTCTCTTGAAAAAAAATCACAAGATTTGCTTACCTTGGTCTCATTTCCCCACACAGTAGTCACAGGTTGATGCTGGGTAACTTCTGCCCCTTTTAAGGCGGCGACAGGCCCTCCGGTTCCCCGCAATTCTGCACCACTCTGCCACCGACATGTGGCTCACTGTTCTCATCTACTTGCCCTTCTGGCATTTGGATCTGTTGGTCTGCAAGGATCGTCTCAAAGGTTTCATCACTTACTTTCCACCTGTAATTTCAAACACGTGAGTGCTCTCTCCTCAGGCCTGCTGCATGGTTCTTGGGCCCCAGACGAGAAAGATGTGGCACAATGAATAGGAATGAACTGGTCTTCAAGGGCTGTTCAGTCCCAGTGATTGAACCTTCATCTATTAGCAGGGCTGGAAAGTTTGGGCTGGTCTGCTATTTCCCAAATTTGAGGATCTTTAAGCTTATGCCACTTTCTTCACAATGTAACATAAACTTGGCCTCTGAAGAGACAATACTGAGATTTTGAGGACAGATCACTTTGAGAATTTGATAAAACCTATAGATTTAATAATGGTGGGAATATACATAGAAAGACACTTAATTTTGCATAAAGTTTCAGGGGGGTTATACAAAGACGCCCTTCAAAGTACATCCATGACTCTTCCAGGAATTCCTCAGGCCTTCGTTCAGAATCCCCGCTCTGGAGACTTCCAGTTAGAGTAGGAGACCGAACACATACATCAGCCCCCTTTCTCCCAGAACCTAATTGTAAAATGATAATTAAAGGATATTTAAAGCCTAAGCCTACAGGGACAAAGAGAATTAAAAAAAAAAAAAGACAATTACCAAAAAATGTTTTTTGGAAACTGGACAGCAAGTAAGAGGTAAATGATTGTAGACACACGAAAGCTGAATCCTAAGTCAGCAGGGGGGAATGCTGAGAAGCAACCCCAAAGGCATAGCAAATTCCTGAGACTTGCAAAGTGACAGTACCTCCTATCTCTGGAGGTTGGAGTTAAGAGGCGGCTGCAAACAGGTGACTTGGCCGAGAGCGTGTTTACAAAGCGGTTAGACCTTCAGATGAGGACTCAGACCTACTCAACCACTTGGTTCAGGTGGGCAACTGTCTGACCCAAACTTGGCAGAACATTGGCAGTTTATTCACTAGAAAAGTGTACGTGGGGTTTTTGGGGACACCGACCACAGTTAAGGGTGGGAAACTACATTGAAAACAGAGGAATTAGGGGCACCTGGGTGGCTCAGTCGGTTGAGCGTCCGACTTCGGCTCAGGTCACAATCTCCCGGTCCGTGAGTTCGAGCCCCGCGTCGGGCTCTGGGCTGATGGCTCAGAGCCTGGAGCCTGTTTCCGATTCTGTGTCTCCCTCTCTCTCTGCCCCTCCCCCGTTCATGCTCTGTCTCTCTCTGTCCCAAAAATAAATAAAAACGTTGGAAAAAAAAAAAAGAAGTTTGAAAGAAAAGGAATCTTGCTCTGATTCCTGGGAGTAACACAAGCATTACCTAATTTCTAACCAACCTAGTTTCTGACTATCCTAGAATGTAATCAGTGTTGCCTTGTTGCCATCAAACCTCTCCTCTCTCAGAAAAAAAAAAAAAAAAGCAGCTCTTCTTATGCTCCCCCCACCCTGTGTAATCATTTTAACTGGGCTTAAACTCTGAAGAGTCCAGCTGCATAGAAATCGGTAGTTGGTCTGTTCTGGAGAAGATGTGTCCATGTCAGTGCATCACGGACATAGAGGAAGGCTATATGAAATGTGAATCCATGCAATCAGTGGCCCAGAGGGAGACAAAGGAAGCGGCTCCAACAGTGTAGTGGCCAACTGTGATTGCCAGGAACACACACCATCCTCTCCAGCCGATTGTTACTTCCTATTGTCATTTTTTGAAAAAAAAAAAAATCATGGTTGAGTTCCATAACTTGGTGCCAACTGATGTTAAGTCACTAGGCTTTGGGGGTTATTGTTTATTTCTTCGTTTCAATTTCTGTGACTTTTCTCTCCAGACAGGGGTGAGAAAGGAGGAGAAGAGTATTCATATATTATATACTATGTGAACAGAGATACTCAGAAAGGTTGGGACCGGCTCCCAAACACTACAGACAGGTAAAGGTCGGGTTAACTTGGTTAATACTTAACGGTTTGGTCCAGAGTCCCAGGAATGAGATATCGCTAGTCTCCAATTTGCGTGTAAGCTCCATGAGCACAGGGAGAGAGTCCCAAGTTCCCTGCTCAGTCCCCGGCACCTTAAGCAGGACCTGTCACATAGTAATAACATAACACATATCTGTTCAATGAATCCATTATATTTCTAGACCTCAGCTATTTCTCATGAAGCCAGGCATACACACAGAAATTAGAAGACACTCTACTTTTCTTCAGTTTTTTGGTCAAACTGTGCTAGGGAATGAAAAAAAAAGTCACAGTTCAGGGTAATCATAATTAGTCTTATAATTGTATGTATTTTATATTGGGTCAAAGGAAGATCTTGAGAAGCTTTAAACACTTAATGCTTTGCTACCCTTTCCCTGTATGAAGTTAAAATCACTACCTCAGGAAGTCTAACACAATTCTGAACTTGACTGTAAGGATGCTTTTTTAAAATATCAAAAGTTGAAGTCTTCCAAAACATTCTTTCTTATTTTGGTATGTCTTCCCTTCACATGTTCTTTTAAAATTTTTAAATGTTTACTTATTTTTGAGAGAGAGGGAGAGACAGAGACAGAACATGAGAGGTGGAGGGGCAGAGAGAGAAGGAGACACAGAATCCAAAGCAGGCTCCAGGCTCTAAGCTGTCAGCACAGAGCCTGACATAGAGCTCAAACTCACAGAGTGCAAGATCATGAACTGAGCCAAAGTCAGAGGCTTAACTGACTGAGCCACCCAGGCGCCCCTTCCCTTCGTATGTTTAGTCTGCCTTTTGGCAATTGAGCCCTGGCTTGGGGCATATTTAGCCTCGTAGCCTGCTGCCTCTGGAACACTCAAGGGTCCAAATGATAAACTTAAAAACAGTAACCAGTCCTCCCAAGCACTTTGACACTGTGATAGGGAAAAGAAAAGGAGATAGGGAAAGAACTGAAGGAACAAAAGAAGCTTTTTTTTTTTTTTTTTTTTTTTTTTTTTTTTAGAAGGAAAATACGTAGAGCACCTGGGTGGCTCACTCAGTTAAGCATCCAACTCTAGACTTCAGCTCAGGTCATGATCTAATGGTTCATGAGTTCAAGCCCCTCATCAGTCTTCATGCTGGCAGTGTGAAGCCTACTTGGGATTCTCTCTCTTTTTCTCTCTCTCTCTGCCTCTCCCCAGCTTGCTCTCTCTCTGTCTCTCTCTCCTTCTCTCTCTCTGTCTCAAAGCAAATTAAAAAAAAAAAAAAAGAAGGAAAAGATGAGAGAGAAGATAAAGTGATGGCAGTGGAAAAAGGCACTCAAGGCCCCCAATCTAGTCCCTACTCTACAAAAACATTTTTCAGTGACAGCTCCCATTTTCCTCAAAGACTCTAGTGAGCCTCAATAACCTGAGTTCTTCTTTTTTTTAAGTTGATTTATTTATTTTGAGAGAGAGAGCACACATGAAGAAGGGGCAGAGAGACAGATTACAAAAAGAGAATCCCAAGCCGAGCTTGAACTCACGAACCATGAGATCATGAGATCATGACCTGAGCTGAAATCAAAAGTCGAATGCTTAACCAACTGAGTTACCCAGGCACCCAGACCCTAAGTTCTTCTAATATGGTAAGTTGGTCAAGGAGCCAAATGTAATGTTTTTATTATTATTGGCTTCAAGTATATATTTTAGTATTCTAAAAGGCAAATTCAAGAATAAAAATATTAAGATAATATTCATTTTCCAAGCCTCTTTAAGGAAGTTGTACATTTTTTAGAGGAGATAGTCCTTTATATTTTTCACAGGAGGTATCTAAGACTGAACAAACATCCAGAGCAACAGTAGCTCTCAGCTTGGAAGGGGACATGACCTCACTCAACCGAACAGCTGATGCTGAAACCCACCATCTACACCACTCCCCAGCATCACTCACTAACATCTCTGCTTGAATGCTCCAGAGCAGGGATTCACAGCACAGCCCACTCCTTCAACCATATTGACTACCAGAGCCCTCTTCTTACAAGAAACTAAATTTTTCTTACCGTGATTTTCATTTCTTATCTAATTACACCCCTTCGGGGCCCATAGAACAAGCTTCTTTCACATAAAAGTCCCTCAGATATCATCTCTAAAAATGTAAGTCCACAGGAGCAAGCATGGCATAGTGGGAAGAGTACAGCCCTAGAGGCAGACAACTCTGGATTGAACTCCTAGGTTCTATGATTTATAGTTGTATGACTTTGAACAAGTTGTTTTACCTTTCAGACACCTCATTTTTAAAATATGGGTTATGGGGCACCTGGGTGGCGCAGTCGGTTAAGCGTCCGACTTCAGCCAGGTCATGATCTCGCGGTCCGTGAGTTCGAGCCCCGCGTCGGGCTCTGGGCTGATGGCTCAGAGCCTGGAGCCTGTTTCCGATTCTGTGTCTCCCTCTCTCTCTGCCCCTCCCCCGTTCATGCTCTGTCTCTCTCTGTCCCAAAAATAAACGTTGAAAAAAAATTAAAAAAAATAAAATATGGGTTATGATATACTTCACCTAGATTTGTAGAACATCTTAGAGCAGTACTTTTAAGATAGGAACACTCTGTACCTTTAAATTTCCTGCTTTCCTCCCTTCACCTTTGGGGGAGGGGTATGGTTGGGAGGATAATAATAAAGAATAGCTCATTCATAGACTTAATTTCAAAATGTGTTAAATCTTGCTGTTCTAAAGTGATCATCGAAGCTGTCGCTTGTTTTACTGTTATTTTACTATATACCTACTGCTTTGCTTTTGGGTCTCGTTTTTGCCCTATAATAAAAGAGGTTGCACTAGAATTTACTGGCAATCTAAGCTACTTGTTCTTATGAACCACATGTAAGTGTGCGGGGTGTGGTTGTACCACAGGTTCTGGTGCTGCCCCAACTTATTCCTTAAGTAAAGTAACATTGCGATGGTGGGGAGGGCAAAAGAGTCACAGATGTGTTGTGAAATGGATGGTAAATTTTATACTGTCTGTAACGAAAAATGTATTGAAAGCAATTTTGTGATTAAGGCTATATACCCAAACTCCAGGGGTGGGGCACCTTGGCAGGGAGAAAAAGGTGTATGAAACATCTTCCTATATCTGTGTAAGTAGGCAGAGGTAGAGTCCCACGGAGAGATTGTGAAAAATATAGATAGAAGAGCCCCTAGAAATACAACATGATGTTCTCCAGCCAGAGGATCTCTATGAACTCTCTTTGCTTCACATTCTAGGATTTCATGTGTCTAACGTAGATAATATAAAGCATTTGAATAGATAATGTTAAAACTCTTCTCGTGATGGAAAAACCCTACTGTGACAGTCAAGAAATACAGACCCTCCCCCTGAATGACCTAATAGCACTAGAAATCATAGGGCCATCCTATCCAAAGCCATGACCAATATTACAATACCATCAGAGAAAAACTCAAGAACTAAAAACTATAGAATGTAGGAATTAGGCGAAGGTTGTCAAAAGTTTCAAAGTTCCAGTTACAAAATAAATAAGTGTTGAGAACGTAATGTCCAACTTGATGACTATAGTTAACAAAACTATATTATATATTGAAAGTTGATTAGAGAGTAGACCTTAAAAGTTCTCACCATGAGGGAAAAAATGGCAACTATGTAAAGTGATGGGTACTAACTAATCTTACTACAGTGATCATTTTCAGTATCTACATATAACAAATCACTTAGTTGCACACCTTAAGGTTATGCAATGTTATTTGTCAATTATCTCTCAATAAAACTGGGGCAAAACAAACTATAGGACAGGAGACACCTCATGAAGCTGGAGACAGAAGAGTGGAAGGTGGCCAATGCTCTATTATTTTACCTGAACCATGTTACCAGTAAAACAGACCCTCAAAGGTTGAATGAGCTCGCAGCAGCAAGCATTGACCCAAGTCACGGGGGTGGGGAGAAAAAAATGAAGAGCTGAGAGCTGAGAACAGGAGCTCTAGTCAGCATTCTCTTATCTGTGAATTCCAGCCAGAGCTGGAATGGGCTTGGGGACCAGGTACTACCCTGCCCAGCCCATAACAACCCCTAGTCCTTCTACTATCTCCTGGGCTGGAGCTCCCCAGACCTGCTGTTGAACTGGCTTGGCTGAGCCAGGATTCTTTAGTCTAACAAAATGTTTTCATTTCATCCTGCCTCCTACAACCCCCCCAATCTGCCTTTAATTTTTAAACTTACAAACTATTGGTGTTTTTATTTTTTCATTAGGAGGTGGGGTTGTGTTTCTGCCACACAGTTTTAGAAGTCTCAATGCTGGGAACCCAGCAGACATCACACTTGGTAGCCTCTCCTTCCAGTTCTACTTTGATTGTACAACAATCATTTTGAAAACAAATTAGAAAATTAAAATAAGCCAAAACAAATGTTAAATGTAAGACACGCCCACGCAAGGGACACCTGGGGGGCTCAGTCAGTTAAGCCTCCGACTTCGGCTCAGGTCATGATCTCACAGTTCATGAGTTCGAGCCCCATGTCAGGCTCTGTGCCGACAGCTCAGAGCTTGGAGCCTGCTTCTGACTCTGTCTCTCTCTGTGTCCCTCCCCCGCTCACATTCTCTCTCTCTCTCTCTCTCTCTCTCTCTCTCTCTCTAAAATAAATAAACATTAAAAAAAATTTTTTAACGTAAGACATGCCAATGTCTACACACATGGAAGCTCATATAACGTCACAACTGGAAACTTCAGAAATTATCTGGCCAGACTCTCTCATTTCACCCGTAAGAAAAGAGGGGGTCAGAGCAGGGAAGTCCCCAGCTCAAAATCTCAATTCTACGTGTTGGCAAACTGATTTAAAAAAACAACAACACTAGATTTTTACCCCTAATGTGGTGCTTTTTTTTTTCACTCCACTACATTGTCTCTTGGGAGACTGATTATTGATCTGAAAAATAATTTTGCCGAAGCCATTTGGAGTCTTTATTGACAGTTGGCTCATACTCTAATTGACACTTTATTTTTACCTTCAGTAAAGTTCTTCCCAGTTTGCTAAGCTGGTTTCAGTGCCTATGGGTATTTGAGCATACACTCAAATGGTCATATGAAGAGGAGTCTTTAGATGACCTCCTCGAGGGGGTCTTAACCTGGAACTCATAAACTCATGGGGTGCTAGCAGATACATGGTTGATCTTCAAGAAGTTAGCCAAAATTTTGAGTGTACAGATGTACCTTTTTCTGACTTAAGGAAATAGACTTCCTCAGATTCTTAAAGGAGTCCATGAATCCTCTCCAGAATTGAACTATTATCTAATTCAATTCTCTACATTAGAGTTGGAGAAACTGAGGCACTGAAAAGTGAATAGAGTTGCCAAGATCACAAAGAACAGAGTAAGGCCTGGAACTCAGACCTTTCTGTGTACATTTCAGGTTCTTTCCCACTGCACCATGTGGCCTGTATGTTGACAGAGGTGACTCTGATTCTCCTAGTTAACTCTTTCAACCCATGTTTTTCACTACAAGAGGAATTTATTGAGAGAGTATGCAGGACTCAGTACAAATCAATCCTGCCCCCAGAACAATGTCTCCTGTATATCATCCATCAATCAGGATCATCATCTTGAATTTCTGTCAGAGACAGAATTTATCCTTTGAGGTTTGCAATTCCCTCACTTACAGGAGCTCAGCTGCAATTTCTCCAGTCTGGTGTTCAATTCCCAACCCTAGGCAGATTATTCAATGATGTCACCAAGGTCTTTCCCAGTTCCATCATTGCTGTGTCCACCAAAGAAAAATTCTTGATGCAAAAATGAGCTCTGATTCCATAGAAATGCCAAAAATGACTACTGATTCCATAGTAATTACAGATAGGCTGCTTTAAATTCTATTTGGAAGGAGGTGTGGTAGAATGTAAACCAATCTATAAACACTCTTTATGTTTGCGAGTAGACAGTTTTTACACATGATGGAGTCTGCATCTCCAAATTAATTTTTGGTCAAAAAAAATCAGAATTTTCAACTACCCATTCAGTTCATATTTTTTAAATATTGATTTTGTATATTTCCTAGGTTTCTTGGTATGAAAAGATTATTCACGATTATTATCATTTCTAGTTCTCTGATACCATAGCAAGAAATTAATGCACCATGATCAAAAACGACAAGCCAAAATATGACGGCTAATAAAACGTCTCTAGAGTGTACACAAGAAATTGATAATGTTATTTGACTTCAACAAAGGAAATTGGGTAACTTGTGTCAAGGATGGGAGAAAGACTTTTCACTGCAAATCTTCTAGTTCTTTTGAATTTGAATTGTGTATTCTTTAATCAAAACATGAAGACATAAATTCTGAATTTTAAAAAGAGAAAAATAGTACCAAAATCATACTATTTAGGCACGTAATTGGCTTCCAAAAGAAATCTCTAAACATGGCTGAGGTTGAGGATGGGTCAAATTGTCATACTGTGTTCAATTTTAAACTAAATGCATGAATTACTCTGACAAAATATAAAAATAATTTTAAAAAGAATCACCCCAACCTACTCATTGTACAGGTAAAGAAACTAAGGCCCTGAGGGTGGAAAAGACTAGTTTCTGGGGAGTGGGGGGCGGGGGTGGGGTGCAGAGCATAGATATATACTCAGGTTACTGTGTCTCAGGCCAGACCTTTCCTTAACATGGACAGAGACTCTTGCAGTGGCTGGTGTCTAAATGCCTTCAATTGTTGTTGTTGTTGTTGTTGTTGTTGTTGTTAGATTAAGACATTTTTAGAATATTTCAATAAAACTGACGTCTCCTTATTCTGATCCTCTGTGCTAATAATTGTACCCTTTTTTATTCATTCAATTACAAGCAAATTGACAGGAGACATTTATATGAGGCAGCTTAAACCCCAGCTAATGGAGTGCCTAATGACTAATTGATCAGATCCCAACCCAGAGAGCAGCCCTGAGTGGCCTAAAGGAATTTATGCAATTAGTTTAGGTTTGGTAGAAATTGAGTGCATATGAAAGTAAGCTTTTTATGGTCTTGATTTATGAGGGCTGGACATTAACTATATCTGCCAAGAGGTGAGCTGCCTAGCAAGGCCCCAGGCACTGGGAGGCTCTGTCACAGGAAGGAATGGTGAGGTTTTGGAGCTGGGCTGGTGTGTGTGTGTGTGTGTGTGTGTGTGTGTGTGTGAGTGTGTGTGTGTGTGTGTGCGCGCGCGCGCGCGCGCGCGCGCGCGCTCGGGATGGGTAGAGGGCCTGTGAGTGGAGGAAAAAGAGATATGGTAATGGAGGTGGGATTCGTCCAGAGACCTCTTGAAACTACCGTGATGCTCCCTCCCTAGATAATACACAGTAAAAACAGTATCAATCCTAAAAATGTATAAAGAAGTCCAGCAAAATTTGATTATCCCAAGATGAACACTAGGATTTTGTGTGTGTGTGAAATCCTAAAACTCAAACTCAGAGAGAGACAGTGCTGTTTCGGTACCAGTTTGCCTCCAGTGCCAGGCTGGGCAGTGCTGGGCTGAATGAAGAGGCAGAGAACCGACGTCTCACGGAGACAAGTCCTCCACGCGCTGGAGACAGAAAACAACGGGTGGGGAGGACTCCCCAGGAGGAGCCTAGGCCTGGCCGCCCTCCCGTCTCTTTGCAACGCCCCTCTCGCACGCCGGGGGGCTCCCCAGGCCGGAAAGCCGCGTAAAGGAAGCCCCCTCCGGAGGCGAGGGGAGGAGCGGGGCGAACCCTGACCCCGCCGGGGAGTCCTGGGAGCGGAGCGAGTGCGGAAGCGCCGTCGGGGCGTGGAGGGAAACCTGACCTGCTCGGAAAAGAGCGATCGAAGAGGCGAGGCTAAATCGTCTGCCGGGGTCCTCGCTGGCTCCTTCCGCCCGCCGGGACGGGGTTACCGCAGGAGGCTCCCGCAGCTCGGCGGAAGAGACGAAAGAGGGGAAAGGGGCTTTCTGCGCGCCGAGAGGACGCAGCCAAGTCGCTCCCGCGCTTTGGGGTCAGGCTTCGGCGCCCGCGAGGGTGAAGGGAAGCTAAGAGCGGGTTGCGGGGGAGACAGGCAAACACACGGACACCGATAGTAACCGAGACATGGGAGGCGGCGCAAAATCGCGAGGGAGAGACCCGCAGATGGAGCGCGAGTGGAGGGCTCCAAAACCCGGCGGGGACGGCGGGCTTCGTCGGCTTACGCCACGGCCACCCCTGCTCCCTCCGCACCTTCCGCCAAACCTGACGCGCCTGCTCCACCTCTAATCCAGGCGGCCGCCCCTTCCCTGCCCCCTGACGCGGCTGCGTCTGACTAGGGGACCAGTGAAGCTAAGAAGCAGGTGTTTGGCCAGATCTCTCCACCGAATTGCCATATAACGACTTGTCCCGGGCAGGTTACATAAACACTCTGTGCCTCCAAGTTCTCATCTGTAAAATGGGGTTTAAAATGATACCTACTTGTGTTGTTTAAGGATTAATGCGTTAATCCTCATTACGAGCTTGCAACACTACCTGACATACAGGAAGCCCTTAATACATGTTAGATATTATTATTCACTTTTCCAACAAACGTTAGTGAAGCGCGCACTCTCTGGGAGGCTCTGCGCAGGGTTCCAGGAAGCGGGTTATGGAGGTGGTACTTGCCCCAAAGCTCATTTACTGTTAAATAAATAAACAGGGTGCTAACAGGGAATGATAAGGACTAAGAAAGAAATACAACAGGGTAGTAAGATAGGGTGACTGGGGAAAAGAACAAACTAAGGTAGAAGGAGTCTCCGCCCCAGTCTGGGCCTCAGTCTCTCCTTCGGTAAAAAAAAGAGGGCGCCCTAAGGCTGACGCACTCTGACGCCTAGCCCAGAGGTGGGAGCTGGGCCCGGGAGAACGAGTCAGAGACCCCACCATCCCCCGACCCCCGCCTCCTCTGCCTACTGGAGCCCGCCCCTTGGGAGGGAGGGCTGTGCTGAGTTTCCCAACAATCAAAAGGTTGATGCATGCCAGGATTCTGCAAAGGAGTTCAAGGATTCTGCTCCGAGTTCAAGCAGCCGAAGTTGGGAGTTCAAGCAGCCGAAATTGGGGCCAAGTTTCTCAGTGGGAACTCGGATTCTCAGGGTGGACTCCAGGAGAGCGAATTACATCGTGTCTTCCGTGCCTGGGACACACCGTTTGCAAAGAGATTACTTCTACCCTTTCTGGTTTACCACTAACAACCACATCGGGAGCTGGTAGTCCCTGTTACTGCTCTCGTTGTATAGATGAACACTGTGGCGCAGAGAGGGAAAATGTTTATCCCGGCCGAGGCCAAGCCCCTATTTTGTCCCTGGAACGCCAACTCTCACTTGTCTGAGTATAAGTTATGTTTGAAAAAGATTAAATATCCGTTAATGCCTATTATGTGTCGGGCCCTGGCCTTGTGTGATACTCATCACAGCAATCTGAAAGATAGCCTTTTTTTCCTAATTTTATGTATGAGGGCACTGGGGCTCAGGAAGTTAAAGGGTCTAAGAGATGGAGTAGGTGTCCCACCCCAAGTCCGTCCACCCCAGTGCCACAGTTGTTACCATCTCAGCAGGAAAGTAAAATAAACCAGGCTGAAGGGCCAAGAGAGTGTCAGGCACATTCAGCAGGGCAGAAGTCACCTCCTGATCCTCCTCCCTGATTCCCCCTCTAGGTTCTGAGGGCCCATGTCACAGAGGACCCCTTCTGTACCCATGATAAACACAGAGTGAGGCAAGGCTTCTTCTAATTTAAGTAGGAAGGAAACTGGCCACCTTTGAATGGACTCTGGAGATGCAGATCACCACCTTGACCCTGACCTCACTCCCTCGTCTCTACTTGATGGTCTCTGTTTTCCCCTACAGTCCCCAGAATCTAGAAAGGATTGGGCTGGAAAAGGATCCTTTCAGTTTACAAAACCAAAGCCTCATTCATTCATTCATTCATCCATTCATTTGACAGATACCTATCGTCTGCCACTCTGGGCCAGATCCTGAGCTGGGCAGTGGGTATGAAACAGTGAATAAAACTGGTAAATACTAGGCACAGAGAAAGGAAGCTCCTGGCCAGAGATCACACAGCCCAGACCCAGGAGCCCAGGATTCCCACATGCATGTTCTGCCCAAGGCTTCACCCATGTGGGCCTTTGTATGCATGGTTCATTCAGGGGTCACATCCTAATTCCAGACAGCCACGTGCCTAGAAGCCTTTCCCTAGTCCACAGATGACTCTCAAAATCCCACCTTGAAAGGCCCAGTGCACCTTTCCATACAAACAGCCCTGAACGTTGGCCTTCCTTTCTCTTGGCCCAGTTTAAAGAAACTCCCAGCTGGGGGGGGGGGGGGGGGTGGAAAGTGAATGTTGCAAATTGGCAGTATTTTGCAAAGGAAAATCTGCTCCGGAGTGTTTTTCAGTTACTCTTCAAAAATTATGTTTGTGGTTTTGCAGCCATGGAGAGAGGCTTCCAGGGGTGGTGTGACTTGCCCAAGGTCACACGGTTAGGAAATGGCACACCAGGATGCAAACCAGGCCTATGTGAACCCCAAACCGGCTGGTACCTACCCACCCTCCACTCTTGAGAGGACTGTGCCTCCGCCCCGGAGGAGGGGCAGAGGCGACTGCACAATTCCGGAGAAACCACAGCTCCCGTTGCTTCCTGAGAGAGCCCAAGGAGAGAGGCAGCGGCGCCGACCCGGCGCACTCAGTGGGTGGGAGAGGGTGGGGCGCGTCGTGGACCGGGCCGCAGCTCCCGCCCGCAGGTGCAAATTGGTCGAAATACCGGTACGCTTGGACAGTCCCGGCGCCTGAAGCGGACCAGGCGCAGAGGTGAGCGTGCGACTCACAACCCAGCCAGTCCAGTAATAGCGCAGATATTATTTTCGGGCTGCTCATTCCGCCCTCTCCAAAAAAAAAAAGTCTTCCAAACTTTTGAGGTTAATATATATATATATATATATATATATATAATCTCAGCAGGGAACTTTTCAGAAAGGAGATGGAGGCGGCGGATATCGGGTTCTTTCCCGGACCAGAAAAGCTGAAGGCTCTTACCTGCAGGAAATCTCGCAGCCCGCAAAGGCGCGTCTGTCTGGAGCGCTTCACTTCGGCGCGGGACGCTCACGGCCGCCTCCTCTGCAGCCCGGCTGGGCTCCGGCCCTGTGTTTTATACCACTATAGGCAATTAATATTGCATCAGCCGTATTTTAAATTTTCAAAACCCACAATATAATGTAATGGCATAAGGGCATTTATTATTAAAGGACACCCGATGGAGAAGGAGGTGGAGGCATCGCTGGGGTTGTTGCGCTCGGTGGGGGCGAGGGACTGAGGCCCAGGGGCTGGGGGCGATCCCTAGGTTTGTTTTTGCCGCAGAGGGAGTGCACCGCGCGGAGGGGAGACCCGCTCTGCTCCGAATTTCGGACGGGAGTTGATGAGTCAGACCTCTTTGAAGACACAGAGGGGAAGTGTGCAGACGACTCCCTGACTTGGAACATTAATTTTTAAATCATGAAGGTGTTCCTGTGGCTCACAAATAAAAAGGTTTCTTCCCCCTTTTAGAGGGAGTGAAAGAAAAGGGAATGGCCATCTTTTGAGCACCCACTGTGCGCAGGGCACTAGGCTAGGATCTTGACAGCAGATGTACCATTTAGCACCCCCTTCCTCATAGAGAAGATGAGATAGACCATGAATTGAGTAAGCTCTTGGGTGACAATTTTAAATGAATTTCTGAAATGACCCCGAAGGGGCCCCAACGGACTCTGTCCCAGGAAAGAGCACTTTCCTCCCTCTTTGCTTCTATCCACCCACTTCCTGCCTGGCCACTTGAATCTTTTAAAATAATGTTTCATCTTGAGCACCAAGCGCTACCAAATGCCTCAAATAAACAATCTTATTTAATCTTGACAATAACTTTGTGAGGTAAATATTAACATCTTAATCCTGCAGGCGAGCAGAGCAATCCGAGCCTCAGAGAAGGTAAGAAACTGGCTTCAGGATCATTCAGCCAATGAGTGCAAGTACTAGGCGCTCGTACTCTCATCAGTCAGGCTTCAAAGTTTGTGGTGGATCTGAGTCTAGTTGACCGAACAGAGGCTGATAGATTCACATGCAGGGAAGTGTGGAGGGAAGTGCCTTGTAACCCTGAGGTCCAGAGAAGAACGGCCAGCTCTCCCTAGAGGAGATCTGAGTGAGAAGGTGCAGCTGCATGGAAGAGGGGAGAGATGGCCAGACACTGGCCTGCCAGAAGCAAGAACCCAGCCCTTACGGGTCCTCACTTTTAAATCCTTTCCAAGACTAGTACTCCTTAGCCTCTGAGAAAGAAAAGCACTGTGATTCGGGTTGAAAAATAAAGCATTTATTTTAGGAGTTAATTCAAGGGGTAAATAGAGAAGAAAACTTAATATTTTATTTGTATCTATTTGGAGAACAAAACCAAGGTCACACAGCAACACGCGAATTACATGAAGCAACGAAAGATAAAATGTGGTGGGGCCAGAGGGATGGCGGTGAGAAGGGTCCAGGCCAGCAGTCTGGGTCCTCTTTCCGCTCCAAATCACAAGTGAACCTCCACCAGGAGACACCCATGTAAGGGGGATGGAAAGAAGCAGAGTTAAATAAATAATAGCCAATAACAATGCTAACAACAACAACAACAATAATAAAATCGCAATGAGGTTAGATGTGTTGGAAGGACTTGCATATGATTCAGAGAAGTTACAATTACTTTCGAAAAGCCGCCTCTATGATGCGCTGGAAATCTGGCTGCAGGAGCGAGCTGGGGGCAGAGAGTCCTCAGTCCGACCGGAACACTACCAATCCCACCCCTCCAGCAGGCAGTAGTCACCCCCTCAAACACCATCAGATCTTGAAGGATGCGCTAGAGCAGTTGCCAGCTGTTGCTTGCAACCAGCTTTGAGATCCCGGCATTTTCAGTCGCCAAAATTGAGCCCATCTTTTAGGGAGCCCGACTTACCGCAGAGAACAGCTGGGACCTCGCAACTTCACGCACACTTTCCCTGAACATAGTCCGTGCTACCTTAGAGAACTTACAGCAAACCAAAGGATGAGATGGATAGAATTTAGGAGAGGAAAGGAGTATAAGGCTATCCTTTGGAAACATACATGTATTTTATATACTCTAAATAAATCTCCAGTACATGTTTGTGCCCCAGTTAGACTTTGTATTAGTGCTTATCACTGCCTTCCCATCCCTTCACCTTTGTCTAATCACGCTTAGCAAAGTGGCGCCTTCACCCCGGAGTAGTGTGGTCGGGGCCAGTTCACTGTCCCCTGCACTGGGGCTCCTGCCCTGTGGTTTCGCAGTCCAGCGCGCGAGGGAGATTTTTCAGCACCACGGACAGCGCCTGCCACTCCGGGCCTGCCCTTCAGGAATTTTTTTCTTAGCGCCATAACTTTTCAGGTGGCAATGGAAAGGAAAAAAGAGAAAGAGAAGTCCGGGAGGCAACCAGGTAGGATAAAGGGGAAAGTCTGTGGCTTCGGGGGAGACAGCCTGACCTGCCAGGAAACGTCTTGGAGTTCCCCATAACCGTTCCCCCCACTCACACACTCTGGGGGGTGGCATACACTCCGCTCTCCCGGCCCCGGCCCCGGCCCCGGACGCCGCGCCCCGCCGCAGTCAGTGGACCGCTGAGTACTTCATTCGTTTCTGTTTCTGTCTCTGGTTGCAAAACCAGACCCTCACCACGTTCTTTTTAAGGTCCAGTTTCTCAGCAATGGCCGCGATCTTCTCGGATGAGGGCCGCGGCTGGATAGCGAAGTAGGCCTCGAGCGAGCGCTTCTCCGGCGCTGCGATGGACGTGCGTTTGCGCTTCCGCTCACTGCCGTTGAAGAGCTCTGGCTTGCTGTTTTTTTCTCGATAGGCGGCCTCGGCTTCCTCCAGCCAGGCCTGGAGCACCGGCTTGAGCGCGATCATGTTGTTGTGGGAGAGAGTGAGAGACTCGAACCTGCAAATGGTGCTCTGGCTGAGCGAGCCTACGCCGGGGATCTTGAGGTTGGCTAGAGCCGCACCCACGTCCGCCTGGGTCACTCCCAGCTTGATGCGCCGTTGCTTGAAGCGCTCGGCGAAGGCCTCGAGCTCTCGCGGGTCCGACTCCACGTCGCTGAGGCACGCGGGCATGGCGGTGTGAGGCGCCACGGCGTGTGGGTGACTCATGCCCATGGCCTGGTGCAGGTGGCCCATGGCGCCCAGGTGATGCGGGTGGATCTGCGCCGGCATCACCGAGTGCTCGGGGGCGCCCAAACCGCTCACGCTCAGCGTGGGAGAGATGTGCTCTAGCAGGTCGCCCTCGAGGCCCTGGTGCACGGCGTGGTGTGGGTGTGAGGTGAGCGCGGCCGGGTGGGATATGGGCACGGTGGACGAAGTGGACGTGCAGGGCACGCTGCTCATGGTATGATAGGTGGCGTCGGGCTTGAACGGATGGTTCTTGCCGTGGGAGACGATATCCACCGCCGCCAGAGCTTCGGCGCGTGCCAGCAGGCTCTCATCAAAGCTTCCAAATATATTACCCTGCAGCTGCAAGCGAGAAGGCGCACAGCACGGTCAGTGGGGAATACTGTCAACTCAGGATTAAAACACATTTTCAAGCAACCGAGATGCCTCTCCTCAAAGCCCAGGTCATAAAAATTAATACGGAGACAGAGGCTTTGCTGGAACAGACGTGTGGATCAGAGAGACATGAATGAGAGAGAGAGCGCGCCGGGAGAGAGCGCGGGGGAGACAAGGAGAGGGGTTCAGACAGCGGCGATTGTTCTGGGCGACATGAAAAAAACATGAAGCTAGTGCCTGTCAAAAAATGTGCCTTAGAGCGGTAATTATGCTCCAGTACGTACCTGCGGGGCTGGGAGACAGACTCGGCGCATGGCCTCGGAACCGGAGTGCAGGCTGGAGAATTTGGGTTCTTGAAGCACCGGATGCATGCCGAAAGGCTGCTTGGCGTTCATGGCCATCATCTTCGCGCGCCTGGCAGGGAGGCAGCGAGGGACATGGATCAGGCTCGTCTCGCTCGCTCGCCGCGCTCCAAGTGAGCGCCGCTCAGCGCCCGCGCTCCCCTCGCCCTCTCGCTCGCTGCCTCCCCTCTCCCCCACCTGCTTCTTCACTCATCTTACAAGCAGCCTGCCAGGAAGGGCCCGGGCGCGCGCAGGCGTGCTCACGCGCCCGGGACTCGCAGGGGCGGCCCGGGAGGCGAGGCCAGGCAGCAGCTCTAGGCGCGCGTCTGTGCGCCCGCCACAGCCGCCCCCGCCACAGCATTTATACCCCGGTCGGGCCTGGCCTCTCCGGGCCTGCCCCGCCCCGCCTGGCTCCAGGCCGGCAGACCTTCCGGATTGTTTCTTCTTGGTGGACTAGTTTCCCCCAAAGTCTCAAACCTCTCCGTCCTGTCCCAACTCGCACTGCCCAGATCGAAGGGCAGCCACGGCCTGAGTGGGTCCAGGAAGCTGACCCTTCTACACACACACACACACACACACACACACACACACACTCCTTGTCGGCCTCGCTGCCGCCAAACTGCCCATTTCCAGGGCGCTCCTGGCCCCACGCCCGAGCCGTCCACCAGAGTCCGGCCCCGCGGCTCAGCGAAGAGGCGCCTCCATGCGCCCAGACGGGCTCCAGGGAGGGTGAGGGGCTGCCAGAATGAGCCCCAGGTGACCCCAACCGCCCGGCGGGGTGGAAATGGGGGAAATAAATGTCTGCCGGGTCCTGGAGACCAGCGGCTTCCTCCCAACGCTGGCAGTTCTGGCCTTCGCTAGAGAAAGACAACTTGGCCCCCTCTCCCTTTCCCCAACCCGTCAGTGGAAGGAAGCTTAATGAGTTCTGTTTAGAATAGTAACAGTTCAGAACTGCCCACCGGCCTTGTGAGTCAGTCAGTGCACTTCCACTCGGCTGCCAAACCTCACAAGCCCCATTCGCCAGAACAATAGCTACCATTTTTGAGCTCCTAATACGTGGTAGGCTATTTAGAGACTTAGTTCATGGTATCCGCACACCCTGCGGAGTAGATACTGTTATTCTGCTTTCCAGGTGAGGAAAACGAGGGGGTTAAGTGACTCGCCCGAGACAACAGAGCTAGTTGGGAAGAGAGCCCTTGGCTCACTCGTTCCGTTATCCATTCCACGAATATTCACGGATGGCCTACTGTGTGCCGGGCCCCACATCTGACTTCCCAGCTCTTCATCATTTCGCACTTTTCCTCCCGAAGTTTTGGGACCCGAAGTGCCCCAGGGTTAGTATTGCTCCGCCCCCGCCTCGCTCTGATCCCCTCTCCTTCCCCCTGGTGTCCTCTCCTTTGCCCGCGCTAGTAAACATCGTGAATAATGCATAGGGAATCCTGGGACCGCGCCGCAGCGCCGCCCTCCGGGCTTCGGAGCCGAGACCTGCGCGCCCAGCTGAGCCCACCTCACCTCGGACGCCGCCACCGCCGGGGAGCGACCTTCGAGTTTCAGAAGTCTCCCCAGCCGGAGGGCTGGGCCTTGCGCGCCCGCGTATGGGGGCCGGGTCTCTCAGAATGTGAACACGGCGGTTGGGTGTGGAGAGGTCACCTTTGGCCTAAGAGCAAATCCTGCCTAGATCTGGGCTCCCCACCCTCGGATCCTGCCAATCCCTCTTCTCCGTATTGCAGCCAGCCCCCTTGCATGGGTCCTGTGCGTCCTGTAACCGTCCTGTAACCTGTAACCGGGGAGGAGGACTGAGCCCAGGGGCCTGAGGCCAAGGGCTGCCCTCCCACTAAACCTCTCTTGAGCCTTGGTTTCCTCGTCTGTAAAACGGCAACTGCACTCCTGTTTGCCTTCTTGGGTTCTGGTGAAGGTGTTTTCAAACTAGAATAGAAAGGAAAGCATTGAGCACCATATCTAGTGCTCGGCAAACCTCACAACCTAATGTTTGGGCGCAGCCTTGCCCTCAGATTCAACATGCATCTCTGCCTCTTGCTGACTTAGAGGCCATGAGCCACCTCAAACATTGTTGGACTTTCATCATATATGAAATAGTTTCCCCTCCACTAACTGTTGCGAGCAGTGCACTGAGATAAGCTTTCAGCATGCTGCCTGGCACAGTGAAATCATGAAATAAATGTTTGTTGCTCTCTTCTTCTTCCCTCAACACTTAAAGCTAAAGCATTTGGGAGCCGGGGTGGCTTAAGTAATCTCCCTGGAGAATGACTGATCTAAAGGTGCGATCTGGTTCCCTGCTGTCCTTCCTTCGTTCAACACCTGCTCTGTGCCAGACTCCACACAGAGGGCTGGGCCACAGATGAGAATCAGACTCCATCCCTGCCCTCACGGAGTCGCCAGTCTAAAATCCACTGCAGGAAATTGACTATAAACTTGCACTGCAGTGGAGAAGATGTAGATTCACGCACAAGACCGAGAGCAAGGCTGGTGGAATTCTTGAAATACGGAATACACACCAGAACTGTGGGCCTTAGGACGGCTGGCTTTTAGACAGCATTCTAATATTGGGCTTTGTGTGACCCTGGCCAGGCCTCAGTTTACCCACAAGAAGAGGGCTGGACTAGATGGTAGGAACCTCCAGCTCCAGCCAAACAGTACCATTCTGGTTAACTTAAATGAAACACATTTTAAATGAGTCAGGAGCTTCTTTCCTAGGACCTTAACTTCCCAGAAGTTGAACGCAGCATTATTTCATCACTTCACCAGCGTTTAGGACCACTCATTCTCATTTTCTGCCCAATGCAGGAAGGCAAATGGAAAGTGGGGAAGGAAAAGAAGGGAGGCTGGATCCTCTAGGGAGAAGATTTTGGAGCTTGCCTGACCCCATGGTGCCCTGAGACCCACAATCACCTAATCATACCCTAATTGTCTAAGAAGCTGAGCCCCTAGAAACAGAAGGAAAGGCCCATCCACATCCATCCTTCTCTGCTTTGTCCCCTCAGGGGCTGGGAGACACTTGCCAGGGTCGGTCGAGGTCAGGCAAGGGTCAGAGCCAGAGCAAGAGTAACTGACCTCCTTAGGCCTCCGAGCTGGCCTTCAGTTCACCAGCCTCCGTCCTAGCATCCCCAGGCATTAGGACCACAAATCAAAAGCCACTCTTGCATCAGACAACTTGTGTTCTTTGAATTTTTCTCATCCTTCCCTTCAGTGAAGGTCCACTGACAGGTCTATGCAGCCAGCAGTGAGGTGACACCCATCCTTAGGGAGCAGTCTTTCTGAGAAGGCCCTGGAGAGAGAGGAGATGAGGTAAAGACCACAGAGAAAAGAACGAGAAGAACTATGAACACTGTATACTTTATAGGATTTTCAAGCTTCAGTTCTGTCAGGAGCAAGTCCAGTAAAGCAGATCAGTTGGGTATATAACAGGGAACACTGGGACTGACGTAAAGTGGAGACCAAATACCCCATCCTCACCCCTGTGGCATTAAATTACAATTAAAAAGCACATGCATATCCCTCCCCCCTCTCCATGCACACACCCCACATAAAGGCCACACGAAATCTGTCTGAGGGTCCAAAGTAGGGACCACATGGGCATTTATGTGAGTGACACTAATGGGGGCACTTTCTTCATTCCACAGTCATTTCAGGATACCTACTGATGGCTGGATCTTGTAATACGTTCTGTAGGCATAGAGCACACTGCTTGGAGAGCTCAGACTCTAGTGGGGACATTAAATTGCCACATGTAACTCTAAATCAGAACACAAAGCACTCTGTCCCTCCGGAAGGACTAGCCCTGTAGGGAAGCTAGGGCAGAGGGGCAGGGGCATTTTCCTGTGGGCCAGTGGTTTTCAACTTTAGCATGAGCAGGAATCATGCAGGAATCTGCAGCCTCTTAAAACACAACATCCTAAGATGACGACATGCAGAGATGCTACCCATGGGAGTGAAGTGCCTCTTTTTTTGGGGGGGGAGGGGCAGAGGAAGAAAGAGAGAAGGAAAATCCCAAGCAGGTTCTCTGTACTGTCAGTGCAGAGTCCCTCGGTGGGGAGGGGGGGAGGGAGGGGGGCAGGAGACTGCAGGGGAGAGGGGAGAGCAGTGCGCGGTTTTGAACCCACAAAACATAATATCATGACCTGAGCCAAAATCAAGAGTCAGACACTTAGCTGACTGAGCCACCCAGGTGCCCCTGAGGTGCTTCTTAATAGACATTTATGATTTGCCAGCAGGTGACCTGGGACTCTCAACTTGAAAACCTTGATGTGAAAACTTGTTACTTGACATTATTTTTTTCAGACCCTAAAATAATTAAAGTTTAAGTTTCACTAAGACTCCAAGAGATAAATTTTTCTTCTTTGAGTCTTTTGTGTCCTCCTCTATTATGTCTTGGTAAGAACACAATGTTGCATTGCCTCAGCTCCTTGAAGGACCCTGGGACTTCTTTGAGGATGGGTCTTATTTGTCCCTGTGTCTCCACTGCCTATGTCTACAGGCCAGGTACCACATAGGAGCTTAATATAACAATGTGCATTGAATGAATGAATGCATGAATAATATCTCCCCTACGATTTTGGCAGTAGGATGATGGTAATAACAAGAAAAACCAGTTATGGACTGCCAGCCTCTGGGTTATGTGCTTTAGAAAAGAATTATAACTGAATCTCCACATCAAGACTTTGACATTATATTATTATCTCCATTTCCCAGATGAGAAAACTGAGGCACAGCAAGACTGATTTTTTTTCCCCAAGCCACACATTGAAGCATGGTAGAGTGGGCATTAGAACCCAGGTTTTTCTAACTTCTGAACCTGCTTTTAATGAAGGTCTTGGGCTGGCACCAGAATCTCCACCCCACCCCACCCCCCAAGCCCAGAGGCTGAGACTGGGAGGAAGAGCAGGCTTTACTTCTCTCCCAGAAGACGAGGTGGCCTCTATTCCAGAGGCTCAGAGGCTGGCCCCGCTCCAGGCTTGCTTCAGGCAGAGGCCGCTTCCAGAAGCCAGTGGCTACCAGTTCCCACCTCCATCCCTGGCCAAGCTCCACTTCGGAGAGAAGGGGAGGACAGGGAGGAGGGGTGGAATGGGAGATAGCCCGATAGGACTGCCCGAACTCGAGATGCCATCGCGGGCAGGCAGCTGGCGGGGCTGCCCGGCCAGGTGTTCGCAGCCGCCTGCCTTCCTCTCCCTTTCTTTCAGCTCCTCTCACAAACTTCTCACATGTACCTGCCGCCTGCACAGCTGCTGCGGCCGCTCGCCTCACATTGTCTGCGCGGGGCTCTGAAGATCCGAGATGCCCAGAGGGACTCAGGAGCCCCAGGCCCAGCACCCCTGAGGGGTCGTCGCCACGCGCCAGCCCTCCCCTGCCCTGGCGTCCCCTGATGACTGAGTTCTGACACTCCGGCAGTACAGCTGACAAAGTCATCTGACTCCTTATGGCCTCAGTTTCCTCATCCGAAAAATGAGGGGACCAAGCAAGGGATGTCCCAGAGCCCTTGTCCATCATGCATTCTTTCACCGAATACATTTATTGAGCATCTACTCTGTGGCCCTCATGATGTTAGCAGATAGGAATTCAGCTACAAACAAGGCAGACCCCACCCTCCCCAGGGCCCCTCCCCCCATGGAGCTGATACTTCAGCAGCAAGTGAGCATCAAACAAGACAGCCTGGAGTCCGGATAACTGCTGCAGAGAAGATAAACCAGAGAAAATACAGGAATAGAGACTGTCTGGACAGAAAGCAAAAGAGTCACCTTTGAGTGAAGGCTTGAAGCATAAAACGGAAGACAAGAGAAACAGCAAGTGTGAACACCTGATGTGGGAGTAAGAATGGCGTGTTCAGGAACAAGCAGACGTAGAGGGTGGTTGGAGTGTAGTAAGGAGATCGCAAAGGTGGGAAAGGACAGAGTCAAAGGCAGGCACCAGATGTTGCAGGGGAATTGGGTTTTGAACCATGGAGGGGGGGGCACTGGAGCTTTTAAGCAGGGTGGTGATAGGATTGGAGGTCTACTTCCTGCAGCCGTATAGGAATGGGGTTGCAGTGGTCCAGAATGGATGAGAGATACCCCACATTTTCTGGGTTTAGTCTACTGCTTCAAGGAAAATCAGTCAGTAGTTTGGATTTGACACGCCATTCCCCAGGAGACTTCCTAACAACTTCCTACGTCAGTGCATGACTTTTTCATACTCTACCCCCCACCCCCACTGCCACCAAATAGGTCCTGCTGTGTCATCATCTTTGAGCTCAAGACTTTAGAATATCTGTGCCATCAGTAGCATGGCCATCTCTCTGCTTGTTCTCAAGAATCTGGACTCAATCATCACGTGGTCCTATTCCTGGCCCACGAAGACTGGTTTTGACTTTCTCTTCCCCGGTTCATAGGCATCCTAGAGTTCAAAGTCATAAAGTCAATTCCCATGTCACTCAGTTGGTTGTTAGCTCTTCTGTGACCAAAGGATTAGGCCATTTCTCTTACCCAGTCAGCTTGATTGTGAAGAAGCAGCAAGGGGAAAGGTCTGGATTCAAACATGGATACATAGCTAACCTGCTGTGTCACCCCGGACGAGTTAGTCATGGGCTCTGGGCCTCTGGTTACTCAAGACTAGATCCACAGGCTCTTTCAATGTGGATATGTCAAGGTTCTAAGCAGGAATCTTGGAAAGAGGGTAGAGGTCAAACCATAGAGGGTAGAGGTCCATCACCATAAATGGAAACCAAGTTCAAAGCAGAAAACGCTGTTGTTTCGTGTAGCCATCACATGCTTGCCAAGCGCTTCTTCTGAGCTGGGTACTTGCTAGGTCTAGGGATGCAATGATGAACAAGGTTTACGTGGTCACTGGCTCAAGAAGCTTAGAATCTGGCTTTTGTCTTTTTCATTCCTTATAATAACTCCCTCAAAGTGAATTATCTTTCCACCTTTTCTTTATAGATGAGGAAACTGAGGTTCAGAAAGGTGAAGTAACTTGTCTGCCAATGTACAGCTCATTGTCTTCCTGAGCTCCTACTCTGTCCGCCTGGCTGTGTGCATCATGTCAGTTCATCCTAACATCTACCCTGTGTATGATGTAGGTGCTATTGTTACCTTTGTTTTGCCTACAGGACTGCTGAGGCTCAGAGAAGTTGTGTTCCTGGTGGCACCACCGGGAGCAAGTGGCAGGGATAGGATCTGAACTCAGGTCTGCTGAGCTTTCCCACAGACACCAGGCAGCCTCCATCCAGGAAAGGGGGTGAAACTTCCCGCAACTTGTTCCCTTCCCCCACCCCCCACCCCACACAGCACAGAGAAGCAGAGCCACTAACCAACCTCTGTAAATCAAAAGGAAGAAGAAGGGGAAGGAGGAGGAGGAGGAGAAGAAGAAAAGTAGCAAAGAAAAAGAAAAAGGGAAAACAAGCAAAGGCTCTGCTCCCATCAG
This sequence comes from Lynx rufus, assembly GCF_022079265.1. Lineage (NCBI taxonomy): Eukaryota > Metazoa > Chordata > Mammalia > Carnivora > Felidae > Lynx > Lynx rufus. The sequence continues at coordinate 121,748,045 of NW_025814823.1, read as the reverse complement.
GGGGGAAATCGGCGTCTTGTCGCCTAGCTCCATGCCCTGATTTATGATAAAAAATTTAGAGGAAATCATTTATATTTTAAAGGATCTAAATAGCTGCATGAAAGTTTTATCTAAAGTGCCACTGTATTTATAGGCAGTTCTTCCAGGCTGGAGGTAATTAATAGATGTATAAATCGCAGGGCTCCGGGCTCCCCTGCCCGCCAGGCTGGATGGCGGCGCGGGCCTGGGCATGTGGGGCGGGCACGGGGAAGGGGGCCGCAGAGACCGGCTCCAGACCCTCCCCACCCTCGCCCCCCACTGTCTGTGAAGCTTCTGCTGGGGCCTGAGCTCATTCATGTTGGACTAGGGTACACGCAGCCCCGAAGTCTGCAGACTGCACTTCCCTGCTGCCCCACTTCCAGTCCCCTACAAGAGTTGTCAAAGGGAGCTCAAGAGGCGACCCTCTTTCCCTTTTCTGGTCCCAGGTCCCCAGGCCAGCGCCAGGGAATTTACTCCAGTGTCCTGGCGGGTTTATAACTCTGGGAAGTCTTGGTCTGTGAAATCCCGGGCTCCCTCCCTCCCTCACCCAGCTCTAGCCAAAGTCCCCTTTCTGTGTCTGCGGCCCCTGTTCAAGATGCCAGGCGGTTGTTTTGTTTTGGAAAAGGAAGCCAGTTGCAAGAGGCTGACAGCTCTCGGCTTACTTTAATTAAGGCTGTGAAATATTGATGGTTTTGGCACTCTCTGTGGCCGCCACACCTTACAAGCTGGGAGAGAAGCCCAGGGATGAACAAGCTAAGGTAGGCCAGATGGTTTCCCTTCAGAAACGCCATTCAGACCTACAGAGGTGTCACTGCCTGAGATCATCACGGAGCCCTACATAATTGATGGGTCTCCTGAATTCGAAAAAGAAAAAATCCACCAAACTGGAAATAACAGTGATGACTCGTTCAGAGTTGAGGAGAGGGTGTGTCTACCTCCTGGGCTGAGGGTGGACAGGCTGAAGGACAAAGGGCAACCACCTTGGCCCTTTTCTTTCATTGGGTTCCTTCCTGCAGGGCCATATTTCTGTCGGGATGTGGGACAGACAGAACCTTCCCTACCTGAACACCCTCCTTTTTCTTCCTTGGAGGACTGAGAGCAGGCACTCCTCGGTGAGGAGAAACTATCCATCTCCCTTTTTAAAATCCTGTAGTTCCCTGTGCTGTGATAAAGTACCACCAAAAGTGGCTTTAAAAGAAAAGTACACAAGTCACCTATTTACTCTACCATTAAGTTTGAGCTGGATGATAAATGCGTGTCTGTGGCTTTTTGCTGGCCAGTGATTCCAAACGGCTCTACAAGAGAGCTGCCATCTTGAGACATCAAGATATTTTGACCCAGTAGATTCTTTCATTTATGGGTTTTGAAAGGGGAGTGTATTGGTGTTGTTTGTGGTGTGGAGACGCCATCTGCCAAGACCCACGTCTTCTGTGTGAACAGGGGTAAAACATTATTTTTGACATGAGATGACCTTGTCACTGACATATTTCTTTTTAATGTTTATTTATTTATTTTTGAGAGAAAGAGAACAGGAGAGGGGCAGAGACAGAGAGAGAGAGAGAGAGAGAGAGAGAGAGGATCTGAAGCAGGCTGTGAAATGCCAGCACAGAACCCGATGCGGGGCTCGAACTCACCAACCGTGAGATCATGACCTGAGCCGAAGTCGGACGCTTAACCGACTGATCCACCCAGGCGCCCCAGCCATTGACATATTTTAATACGTCAGTCCAGAAAGGTTTTATAGACAGTTGCCTTCTCTTTACTAAAATTCATCACTTTGTAAACAAAACACTATAAATATATGCTATCCCATTCCATTTCTTCCCATGAATATCCATAATTTATTATCTTTCTCAAACAATTTTTTTAGTATAACAAAAAAGACAATGAAAGCCTGGCTCCAGCACGGGGTTCAGCATCCAAGTTCTAGTGGGTTAGAAATATAGAGAAGCTGGAAGCTCTTGTCTCCTGTATCCCCAGACATTTTACTTTCTGTGAAAATGGCAGTTCATCCATTTCTTTTGCTCTTGCATTCTCTTTCCTGAACAGGGGAGAAATTTTTGCATGCATTTGTAACTGAACCTTTCAGAATTCGAAGGAAATCCGGTCTGGTGGTAAATAGAAGGTTGTGGAAGTGAATGTCATATTACCAAGGGCTGTAAGCATCACAGTATGGTCACTGGTACTCTGTTACATTTCACTTCACATTTATAACCTCCTTTTTCTCCAAAGAGCATATTACACACGAAGGGCCAGTTTGGGAGCAGTAGGAAATGACCACATCCTTTGTGAATAAGTGGTAAGCCTTTGATAAATTCTATCATCGTGAGGAGTGGCTGGTCAGAGGATTAGGACAGTCAGGGAAGCTTTCTCTAAGTTGCTAAGACCTGAATGAGGAGAAGGAACCAGTCATATGACAATCTCTGAGAAGAGGTTGTAGGCAAATGACAAGGATGTCCCGCATTCCAAACTGGGAAAGGGTTTGCATGTTTATAGACCAGGAAGAAGGATGCTCTGCAGGGGCCAATGAACAAGGGAGAAGAAAGAGAGATGAGTTTGGAGGGGTGAAGGATTAAATAGGACGTTATAAGCCATGGTAAGAAACTCGTGCTTTGTTCCAAGGGCAGTGGAAAGTTTTAAGCAGGAGAGTGATAAGCATTTTGATACAAGTCTCCTAAGAGGGAACACAGCCCAGGCCAGAGGCAGGCATGTGGAAGGGAGGTTTTCTGGAAAAAAGTGGTACTCTTGCTGTTCCCTCTGTCTGGAAGGCTCTTCCTGCAGACAGTCACACAGCGTACTTTCACACCACCTTCAAGCATCAGCTCAAATGTCATCTTCTCAGTGAAGCCTTCCCAGATGACTCCATTTACAATTTCAACTATCTCATCCCTCCTACTTTTATGCCCTTCTCTGCTTTGTCTCCATAGCACTCAGTATCTTATACACTTTATAGCTGTATTTGACTTTTTTTATTAGTTTATTGCCTATTTCGCTAATACAGTGTAAGTTTGACAAAGGCAGGGACTTGGCTTTAGTCACTTCTATATTCCTAGTGTCACAAACACTGCCTAGAGCTCAATACATTTGTGTGGAATCAATGAATTAACCTGAGCTGAGTTTTGACAACATCTGTTTTGTTTTTTTTTTTTGTTTTTATACAAAGAATGACACTATCTGTACCGTTGGTGAGGCCTATATTTGGGCCCCTTCCTTCAGGCCCCCATGGCTAAGGGGAGGCTACACAGTTTTTTTGTCATCTTGGATGGTATGCAAGGTGAGCTGCCTATGTGGGCATCCACCTTGCCTCATACTGTGCTGCCCGTCAATCTGCTCATCATGCTAAGCCCATTCCCATCTCAGAACTTTTGTCTTCATGTGCCTCTATCTTATCCCCACATTTCTTCACCTGGCCAGCTCCTCCACGTCTGTCATTGAGTTCACATGTCACCTCATCAAAGACAACTTCCCTGGCCTTCCCAGACCACCCAATCAAAATTATCTCTATATACCTCCTCCCCCCTTGGTCACTCTCTGCCCCATTATCCCATTTTTGTTTTTCAACCTGGCACTTAGCACGATCTGAAAATTACTTGTCCTCTTCCTTGTTTATGTGCTTATCACCCATGTGTTTTCACTAGAACATAAGCTCCATGAAAGCAGACAAGGCCAACCTTGTTTTTCACAGAATCTCCAGTGCCTGGCACACAGGAGGGGCTCCAAACATGTGTTGAAGGAATGCATAAATGAATACATAAGTCAGACGAGCTAAGGTTGGTCTGGAGCTGCAGAGTGACTGATTGGCATTGCCCAGGAAACCCAATTCTCAGTTCCCTCCTCCCCTTTAGACCACATTGCCTTCCCGATGTATGTGGGAAAAGATAGCTGAAAAGATACACAAGCAGAGCTGAAAACTTTTCTAAGCCCAGACTGAAGGGGAAATGCTGAGCTCTTGTGGAGGAAAGAGGAAGCATGTCCCAGCTTTGGGAGGATCATTGCTTCCATTGTTCATTTGAGCCTTTGGGTCAATAAAGCAGATTTCTGACATCATAAAACCAATTAAGACCAAAAAAAAAAAAAAACGCACACACAAAACTCGACACTGGCTATGACATGACTGTTCCATTGTACAATCTGATCGAGGAAATGTATCTAGGATTACCCAGACAGTCAATTATTCATGAGCTAAACGTCCAGGCATCAATTACCTGGCTTGATGCTCTTATTCATTAAGGAGATTGAACAGCCCAACTTAACAAAGCAGGAGAAGGTTGCTAAGTAACAGAAGTTACCTGACCAGCCCGCAACATGGCAACTTACACAATATGAGGCTTTTCATGGCAAGAGAGGCCCAAGGATCACCAGCACCAAAGATCAAGTGGTAAACCCCCATGGGGCTACTTTCAGCCTCGACAAAGGGACGGGGGCTAAGAGGAGATGGGTTTGATTTAGACCTCGGAAGGAATGTACAAGATACAAGCTAAGTTCCCTTTATCAAACGAGGTGGATATTTACCAAGAGAATAAGAATATTTCACAACACATTACTTAACATTTTAGCGGAAAGCCAAAGATGCCTATCTAGCATATAATCGAACAAAAGTAGACTACAAGTATAACAAAAATTCCCCCGGGTGCTACAGATTCTTAGAATATCTCTCCAGGCATCCATCTGAGAGTGAGTCTAAAAAAATCATCCTAAGGATAAAAATATTTATATATAAGATACAAAAGTTTATATAGAGGACACAGAGCTTTATATACTCAACATAATTAACCTTCTTCTTATAAAAAGTTATTCCACTACAGATAAAACTGTAGTTCCCTTGACTACTACTTCTAGTACTTGTCTGTATTACTTTTATAACCAGAAAGAAACACTCACGTATTTTCAGATTTGAACATACAGATCTTGAGGAAAGAAGCCCCTGTTTGGGGCTTCAGTGCATATAGGAGTCTCTGTTTAGGGCTTCAGGGACAAAGAGGTTTCCAAAAACTGGGGTGCGTACCACATCCAATGTATTGTTATGAGAGATGGTGTGGTGTCGGCAGGACAAATTACATAGTTTGCAGGGCCCAGTGCAAAATGAAAATGTGGATCCCCTTGTTCAAAAACGTATTAAAAATTTCAAGATGGCAACAACATACCATTAAACCAAGCACGGGGCCCTTCTAAGCGTGGATCCCTGTGCCACTGAACCAGTTCCACACCCATGAAACTGGCCCTGGGTTGCAGAGTTAAGAGCCCAGGCTTCCAAGCGAGACAGACTCCAGCATGAACCCTGACTTCACCTTTACTAGCTGTAAGGTCTTTTATATTTTGTTTAAGTTTATTTATTTTGAGAGAGAGACCACAAGTGGGGAAGGGGCAGAGAGAGAGGGAGAGGGAGAAAGAGAGAGAGAGAGAGAGAGAGAGAGAGAGAGAATCCCAAGCAGGCTCCACACCACCAGTACAGAGCCTGAGGTGGAGCGGGGCTCGAACTCACAAACTGTGAGATCACGACCTGAGCCAAAGTCAGACGCTTAACCAACTGAGCCACCCAGGTACTCCTACCAGCTACAAAGTCTTGATGAGTCTCCATCCTCTGAGAGATAATAATAGGAGCAAAATGAAGACGACATGAGACCATGCCTGGTGCATGCTGACCTCCCCATAGGGAATAATTATCTTTAATGCCGTAGAAATATCACAAGTTAGTGACAATGAGTAGGGCTGCTGCTGGCCCTGGTGGTATGTGTCTGCATGGGCTGACTTTACTCAAGCATGCAAACTCTAAAACAGGGCAAACCCTGACTGACTGACATTCTGTCTGCACTTGGGTATCACCAGCTCGGGTTCGGTGGAATTCTTTTCTTCCCACAGCTATTAGCACCTGAGGAGGGCCTGATTTGGGTTGACGTGAATATTTCATGCGAGGTGAGGCTGTTGCAAGTTTGATAACTGAAGTTCCTTCTGAGCCAACATAATCTGGCTCATTCATTCATTCATGAAATACTTTGATGGTCATTTGCTGGCACTGGGGAATCAGTTCCTATTCTGGAAAATACTGCCACAGCCTTTTGTGTGACTGACTTGCTTTCCTCTTTTTAGGCCTCAGCTCAAACATCAGCTCCTCAGACAGGCCTTCCTCCCTACCCTCCCTAAAGAAGACTGCCAGTGACTGTCTTGTCACCCCATTTAGTGCCTTCATAGATCCTGTTGACCTAGTTGTAAACAACAGAGACCGTATCTTATCTATTCTGTATTTCTAGAACACAGATAAATCCTGGTTTGTAGTAGGAACACAGTAAATATTTTTCTTTTTTTAAGCTTTGTTTATTTATTCTGAGACAGAGAGAGGCAAAGAAAGAGAGGGAGAGAGAGAGGGATCCTGACAGTGCAGAGCCCGATGTGGGGCTCGATCCCATGAACCGTGAGATCATGACCCGAGCTGAAATCAAGAGTCAGACGCCTAACTGACTGAGCCCCCAGGTGCCCCAGTAAATATTTTTCAATAAATTAACGAATAAAGGAGTAGAGAAATTTGATGGTGCTGCGGAAACACAGAGGAGAAGCCCTGCATTCTGCCTGAAATTGTTGCTGACAGCTTCCCAGAGGAGGTGCCCTTTCAGATGAGTTTTAAGGGATGAAAAGGAGTTTGACAGGCAAACAAAGGTGGGTAGATGTTCTAGACTGACAGGACAGCATGTGCAAAAGCAAGCAGCCCAAGAGAACTCAGGACTGCAAAGGTTTTAGGGGAGAAAAAGTAGGGTGCAGGTCATACAAGGGCAGTAATGAGGCTCAGAAGTTGAGGTGGAAACCAGATCACTAAAAACATCACACAGAATTCTAAGGAAGCTGGGTTTTATACTGGAGGCAGTCAAACAAACTCCATTTATCTGCCTGCTCAGTGGCTGGCCCCAAGCTAAGTGTAACGGGCACAGCAGTGAATAAGATATACATAGTCCCTGACCTTAGGGAGCTTACCTTCTGGCAGGGAAGACAGACATGACATAAATACGTAGTATTTATCATTTCATCATTAAACAAAACTACGAGAAGCACTATGATTAAATATTACAGAGAAGAGCAAGGTGTGATGAGAGTCCATAACAAGGATATCTAACCTCAGTTAGGGATTGGAGAAGCCTCTCCTTTTTGACTCTCAAACCAGTCCCGGAAAAATCCATTGCTTGATGTTAAAAGTTAACTTAAACTACATGTACTAATAGAAAAAAAAAAAAAACTCACATACATACTGAGGAGTTCAGTAAGTACATTCCCAGAAATAGACATTTGGTTTGATGCCATTTGCATAATATTTCTTAAAAGTTTATTTATTTTGGGGAGGGAGAGAAAGGGGGGAGGGGGAAGGGAAGGCGGGGGGCGGGTGGGGACAGAGGATCCAAAGCAGGCCCTGTGCTGACAGCAGCAACCCCAGCGCTCAAACTCATGAACCACAAGATCATGACCTGAGCCAAAGTCAGACACTCAACTGACTGAGCCACCCAGGTGACCCTATATAATATTCTGAAGCATGCGAAATATTATTATCTATCACTACAAACAAACAGCATGAAGACAGGCCTGGGAATGAGAGACACCAGAAGCAGTGTAATGTCTCCCTTGGGAGTAGGGGTAAAGGTTGGAGTAAAAAATGTCGCTGGAGAGTTTGAAATGCATTTTTAATGGTGTATATCTCAGCTGGGTTTATTTTATTCTCTTTTCATATTTTTGAATTATTCCACTTAGAAAAAATAAAGTCAGGGGTGCTTAGTTGGCTCAGTCACTTTTGTCCGACTCTTGATTTTGGCTTAGGTCATGATCTCACAGTCTGATTCGTGGGATCGAGGTCCAGGTCAGGCTCAGTGCTGACTGTGGAGAGACTGCTTGGGATTCTCTGTCTCTCTCCTTCTCTCTCTGCCCCTTCCCCCTCAAAATAAATAAATCAACTTAAAAAAATAAAGTCAACTGAAATCTATACTATTTTTTATTAGTCATCATTGCCATAAAAAGGATTGTAACATCCATTCTCTAAGACAGTACAGGAAATGGAAGTGCATAAGGCAGTACCAATTCTACCCCGTATTGCAAAGTAAATAAACAAAGACCACAAAAGTTTTTGTTAGGTCAAAAACCTTCCTCAGTCCTGTAATTTCTTCCCAGAGATTCTGTATATAAAACAAGAGGTAAGTAAAGGAAAGAACTGCCTTTTTTTCTTTTTACATCTGTCCTTGTAAAAGCAGCTTTTCTTACAAGTAAGACCCTTTAGTGACTGGCTGGACTTCTTGCAAATTCAGTTGATCTTTATTTGGGAAAGAGGCAACTAAAATGAAAAGCCATCCAGAGAAGGCAGAAGGATCTGGAACCTCAAATTCTCACCAACGGTGCCAAAGTCCAGGCGCCAGTGGAACAGCATCCTGATCGATGGCTAAGTGCACGGGAATGGCTGGTCGCCTGTCCCACTGCAGATGGTTTTCTGTGATACCCTCTGAAAGGACTCCTGGACTTGCATGCACCTCTGGGCTCTGTGACCAAGGTCAAAGTTGGTATAGGGAGGAAGAGTGGGCTTCCTTGTTTCAGAATATTTTTTCATGAGTCCATGGTGGGTCTCTGCTGGCAGTTCTTAAAATAGCCAGTGAGGAGTAACGGGACTGGCAGCCAGTTATTGATCATTCAGCAGAGTGCTAGCAGCTGTCATCAGGCCAGAGTAATAGAGAGACCATGTACCTTCCCTCCCCTGGCAGAACACATTTCCCCAAATCCTTATCACCGACGCAGGACAAAAAGCTCTACCTAATGTGCTACCTCAGCAGCACAGTGTCTGATAATATCCTCTGATAAATGGAGATAGATAGTGTTTGGAAGCTGGACAGTGCTTTCTAGATTGACGGCCCACTGCTAGGAGACACGAAGGCGTGAAGTCATCATCCAAAGTGAAAGTCTATAAAACCATCGGTTGCGGAGGCTCTTTTCTACCCTAGACATGTTTCTATGGGCCTATTCAATCGCTAAGTCCATTCATCCATCCATCAAAACGTGGTTCAGTGTCTCTCTCTGTCAGGCTCCATTTCAGGTTATGGGATATGAAAATGACCAAGGATCTAGACTGGAGGAGCACGCAATCAATGTTGACCACATACCTGCTGAAAATAGGGCCTGGCAACAGATTTCTAAGGAAAAAATTCTCCCTCCAGCTTTGATATGCCAAGTGAATTAGTTGATGAGATCAGTGGTGAAGGCCACTGTCCAGGAATGGCCAATATGTTTGTTATATTCTCGTGTCATTTATACTTAACTGGTGATGGCTATCTGGAACACCGTGGTAAGAATGGCTCTGAGTCTAAGTTCAGGTGGTGGGAAAGAATACTGTGGTTGATTAGCAATGTCTGTTGCAAGTGATGAATGGGGGAGTGGCTGCACATATTTGCTTTCTCTGGAGCAGTGGAAAGATAATGGGCTAGAAGCCTATACACAGACACCCGGATTTTATTTCTACCAACAGCTGTGTAGCTCAGGCAAGTTCGCTGCTTTCTCTCTGTTCCCTTATCTATAGAGCAAGGATGATAATGTATTCTTTGCTCTATTTTCCTCCCAAGTTGGCGAGTAATAAGTGAATGCGATAAAATATGAGAAGGTCTCATCACCATGTAATTATATTATAGGTTAATATTGTACTGAAAGAATTGGGCTTTAATCTGGGTAGGGTGGGTATAGGGTAGAATCAACCAGTTTGTTTCCTTTCTTTATGAATTTGATTTTGTTTTTCTATGTGGTCCATACTTGGGTAAGGTTGGTCTTTTTGATGTTAAAGAACATTCAAGATAGGAGAAGGGTAACATAAGAATTCCATTAAAATGAGGAAAAGAGTTTTCACAAGAACTCAGGATAGTGGGGGCTCACTGGTTCCCAGTTCAAGATAAGGAGGATGGCTTATGACCAAAAGTAGCCCTATGGACTTATCACTGTCCCAGCACCTGCAGTCTGATGCCTCACATCATGCTTACTCCTCTATGTGATGTTGGTGATGATAATCATGATGAAAAAGATAGTCATTATGGATGCTGTGTCAGGCATTTAACCCAAGGCTTTGCTAAGGTATCCTCATTTAATCCTTCCAACAATCCCGTGAGGTATTCTTATTTTAGAGATGAGATGGATGACCTCTTAAGAGGCTAAGCAACATCAAGGTCACAGAGCTCGTGAAGACCATCTGAAAGCAAAATCTGGGAAGAGTTAAGATGGCAGAATAGTAGGGGGACCCTAATCTTGCCTTGTCTCCCAGACACAGCTTGATAAATATGAAAGCAAAAGCTGTTGAGGTCTTACCCACTGCACTCCACTACCACCCATCCCACAAGTCTCTGACTGAGATGATTTGACCAGCCAACAAAGAGTAATTCATGCCCCACGCTGGGAGTTGGATTAGAATCCTGAGTTCCTCAACAGCTTGGAGTTCTGGGATTCTAGCCCCATGAACAGCGGTGGAAAGGACAATTGTTTTAAGTACAAGGGTTATTTTTCAGCAACAGGCAGCCTGATAGAGTCAAAGTGAGCATAATTAACCCAGGGGTGTTGTAGTTCTACTATTCATTTTTTTTTCAGTACTTTAGATTAAGTTCTAGCAAAGCAGCAAAAATTAGAATTTTCTCCCATTTCACTCCCATCAACTGTTTCTGTTCCCAGAACTCGTAAAATTTCCATTTTCTAATATCACATTTTACAAAGCCCTTGTCCATAATGTAGACCACATCCTTTTAGCATTTACATCCTAGCAGGTAAATAACATTAATTTTAAGAAGTTCCCATCACATGCTTCTTAAGAACTAGCTAAAGTCTATATATAGTGCAAGTACTTGGGCCTGTCTAGACCACCAAAAGGAACTATTCCTCCACAGAACATCGGCTAACTTTTGTTCAGTCAACAGCCCCCTTATATTCACTGGTTTCACAATATCTTGCTGAAACCTCACATCTTACATTGGGTCCATTTTGCCCACGAAGTGATTCCAGGAACTTATGGATGGACAGTGTAGCCAGATGGAGCTTGGCTGTTTAGTCCCAAATTCAGTTCAAGCTTATGGGTCAGAAAGTCCCACGCTTAGGCAGAAAATGTACAAAGAGCAATTTATCTGCATTCAGAGTGTAATATTTGGTATCTAATCATAGGGTTGTTTTAAGAGGAAAAAACAAATTAATGTGTCCAAAGCGTTGAGTGCCTGAAACATTTACACTCTCATTCATGGTAGCTCTAGCCATTGTTGTGGTGATGGCTGTGGTTATGACACTCATCTTGCCACATCCAAACATAAAGCTGTACCTTAGCCTTTTCATGATCACATAGCATTCCATTACGAGGACATTTCATTATTTACTAATTTGTCTGTATTTTCTGAATTTCTTAGAATGATTAAAATGTATCACATAATTAATACAAAATTTTAAAGACTGGTACTTGTAGTCACTTGATCTTGCGACTAGGTAGATGATCATCAGGTATTGAAAGAGCTCATTAAAGACACACATTTGTGGGTGCCTGAGTGGCTCAGTAAGTTAAGTGTCTGACTCTTGGTTTCAGTTCAAGTCATGATCTCACAGTTCATGATTTTTAGCCCCACATCAGGTTCTGCACTGACAGTGTGGAGCCTGCTTGGGATTCTCTTTCTTTCTGCCCCTCCTGTGTACATTCTCTCCCTCTCTCTCTTTCTCTCTCTGTCTCTCTCAAAATAAATAAATAAACTTTAAAAAAAGACACACAGTTGGGTGCCTGGGTGGCTCAGTCAGTTGAATGTCTGACTCTTGATTTTGGCTCAGGTCATGATTCCAGGGTCATGGGATCCAGCCCCATGTCAGGCTCTGCGCTAAGTGTGCAGCCTGCTTAAGTTTCTTTTTCTCTCACTCTCCCTTTGCCTCTCTCCCCCACTCATGCTCTCTGTCTCTCTTTAAAATAGAATTTAAACATTTAAAGACACATTTGTGGGACGGTTAGAAAGTCTCCCCTGGCTGATCTTTAAATAACAGAGAATTTCCCTGTATTATTACTAATGAAGCATCCCGCAGAGACCTAGCACAAGCAACAAATCTCTAAACTGAGAAAATTAGATCTCTTCGCTTATTCTTTGCAATGTTAAGTCGTATTCAGACTGCAGACTGTTATGTTTGGCTATTAACCAATGTCATTAAGAGCTTGAGTATGAATTTTAGTTCCAACCCTTGTATAAGAGTGATGTCGCCAACAGTCCTTTTACAGTGGAGTGTGCATGTGGGCTGTGTTAAAATCCACACATAGGAAGGATAACTGTGTGCCATCTTGATTTTGGGAGTTGTGGGAGCACTGAAGGGAAGTTCCTTATGAAAAGGCAAACTTTTAAAAAATTTTTTTCAAGTTTATTTATTTTTGAGAGACAGAGTGTGAGTGGCGGAGGGGCAGAGAGAGAGAAGGAGACACAGAATCCAAAGCAGACTCCAGGCTCTGAGCTGTCAGCACAGAGCCCGACGCAGGGCTTGAACTCACAACCTGTGAGACCATGACCTGAACCAAAGTCAGATGTTTAACTGACTGAGCCACCCAGGCGCCCCTGAAAATACAAACATTTAAAATACCACATAAACCTTTTTAAGGTGTATAAGAATTTCAAACCTATTATAATAGGTCTCTTCTCTCTCTCAAGTATTTATACGTAATAGATAGAATGTCTTGCATAGCTGGTTCTGAAATGAAGCAGAAACCTTTATTTTTCCCTGGAGCATTTAAGGCTTTCTCCAAAATCACTGTAATGGGAGCAAGGATGCCTGTGTTTCCCTTCCAACCGTGTGAATAAGTTACAGCTTTGCCCTACATTTTGTCCTGTCTTCCCCATACTTACGGTTGTTCTAATGACGTGGTTACCCCGTGGTTACCCCAAGGCTTCTGGAAGGCAGGAGTGCGGGAGAAAGAAGATTTTTCAGGAAGCCTAAGCAACTCTTTGCAAAACAGCGTTTCAGTCCGCTGAAGGGACCACGGGGCCAGGGGAAGTGCTTGTGCACGCCGTTCCCCAGGGATCCCTCCCACTCTTGCGGATGAAAACCTAAGTGTTATCCACTTCACCTGTGGCATTCTGACTTGGCGAATGTGTGAGCGTGTCACGAAGCAGCAGTTACGGGTACTCGCAGTACAATGATGGCCTCCAGGGTGTTCCTTGAAGCAGAACGGCATGAGAGAGGACTGAGGTCTCCAACTTCCGGAAAAGGGCTTGTAATATGATAACAACCTCCAAAAAGACTTTAAATTCTCAGGTTTGGAAAACAGAATGTTTGGATGAAACCCTCTCAGCAGTTACAGAGCTGGTCCCCCAGGGCCCCACCCCTGCTTAGCCCACAGTAGTGGCTGGTGCTGAAAACTGGAGGCGCATAGGAGACAGTGAACCTTCCGCCACACTGGCTAACAGTCTCGCGGCTGGGTGTGTTTGCAACGATCCGAGTGGCAGGTGGGTAATAGGGAACATGCTGTCCTAAACAGGGGCCCGTGGGTATACAGAACCACACAGAGTGAAGACGAGGCACTGCACCAGCTCCCTGGAAAGAATAACTGAAGAGTGTCCGTTGTAGTATTGGACACATAGGAGTTGGAATCCAAGCTTTGCCTCTTCCCAGCTGTGTGACTTGGGGCAAATTAATTAACCACTCTGAGCTTCAGTTTCCATGTTAAAAAGTTCTATTCGCACCTACCTCCCAGGGTTAGGTGTGGGCATTCATTACGATTGGTGCAGTCAAAAAAGTGAGTCCTTACACGTGGAGGATCTTCTGTCGCGAGTCGTGCTCCCCCAAATCACAGATGATAAAGCCAACAATGGCACTACTAGTAACCAGCATCTACCAAGCATGCACTCTGGACAGGTATCGAACTGAGCGTTTATGGGCACTGCCGACTTTGGTCCCCACGACGGCGGGTGCCAGGTACTATTCGGATCCCTCTGTACCAGCGTGAAAACAAAGTCGTAGATTGTCAAGTAACTACGGTAACGGAGACCAGGAGTGTCACAACGTGGACTTCCACCCGTGTCTGAGTGAGTGACTTCAGACACATAACGTTGTTATAACAGGAAGAAAAAAAATATGCATAGTTGGTAGGCTCAAATATGGGCTATGCTTAAGCAATGTGTACTTAAAAGTTCACCTTTGCCCTCTCCCTCAAAAACTATTCCTGTACCTAACACTTTCTCCCTTCCATTTCTTCTTTATTAAGCCATAGTGATCACTCCCTAGGGCTACCTCAGAGAGAATGTGTGCATTTTCAAAGGTTGCAGCACTGGTGAGGGCTGCCGGAGAACTTTGCTGGGCTTCCACAATCCCCAAGTTATAAATGGAAAACACAACTTATCTCTATAAAAAAAAAAAATTTTATTGTGTGCTTAGTATAAAAACATTAGATAGTATAAAGAAGCACAAAGAAGGCAATAAAATCTCCAACATTTTAGTATATTATCCTCCTACTCTTTCTTTCCCCCAGAGCGCTCAGAGGCATTCATACAACTGTTGATTTCTCCCACATTCACCCCAGGTCTCAGTCATCTCATATCACAAAGAATAGCTCCTCTTTCACAATACTTTCCATCTTACATCAGTGGGGACGGGATGTGGTCCCTGCCCCGGTCGCCCTCACTCAGCAAAGAAGACGGACTGAATCTCTACCCCCGGACAGTTGCAAGACCAATGCAGGGAGGAAAGATTAGAGCATATTGGACTGTTCCATGCAGGCTTCTACAGGGAATTGATACATGTCGTTTCTGTGTCCTTTTCATGAACCAAAGCTAGTCAGGTGGCTACACTTAACTCCATGGAGACAAGGGAAGCATGACCAATGATGTGCCCAGACAGAGGGGGACCGCAGTACAGGGCGTCCACAAAGTCTGAAAACATAAGAGAATACATAGTGAATAGTTTGTTGATATTATAATTCATGAAGGAATTATATTTTGTCTCCAGACTTTTGGATACTCTGTATTTGGTCAACAGCACTGATGACTCCCACAGTGCTATGCAGAAAATGTCTTTCTCATCTCTGGGGATCCTGAGAACTTATACTGGGGATCTGACCCCTATTTGTGGAAAGCGACGTTTGCTGAAGGATGAGTTGCTCCCAGGGAGAAAGAAGATCTTGCAGGGAAAGCGAACTTCTTGGGCGATGTGTGTGGTAGGGGGGAGTCACTGAAAGACTCAAGGGGGAGAATAGCTCGCGATGGACAAAGAGAGGCTGGCAGGACCAGGACTCTGTGTGCGTTTGTATGAGGGTAAGGGTATGTATGCATGTAGTGTTTTTACAAAATGGGCATCAAACTCATTGTTTCATCGCCTGTTGTTTGTAACTTAACATTATATCATAAACAACTTCCCTTGTCATTTATAAGCATTAATACAGCTTATTTTTAATGACAGCACAGAGCCATTATATAACCAAATCATCATTCATCTAACCAATCTCCTATTCAGTTTTGAAATGGCTTCAATTTTTTCACCACTGTAAACGATGCTACAGAGAAGATCCTTGTAATTTAGACTTTGTCTCTTCCACCATTATTCACTTTGGATGAATTACGCAAAGCACAATTGCTGGGTAAATGAGCACACGCATTTTTTAAGTTTTTCTTAAAAATGTTTTTTTAAATGTTTTTATTTTAGTTTTTGAGAGACAGAGGGAGACAAAGCATGAGCAGGAGAGGGGCAGAGAGAGAGGGAGACACAGAACCTGAAGCCGGCTCCAGGCTCCAAGCCGTCAGCACAGAGCCCAACATGGGCTCGAGCCCACAGACGCGGGATCATGACCTGATCCAAGTTGGATGCTCAACCGACTGAGCCACCCAGGCACCCCTAAGCTTTTCTTAGTAAACTGAAAAATTCATCCTCTGGACAGCTTCTGCCCCTCTCTACTCACACAAGTGTGACTTTCCTTTAAATGTTAAGACTTTTGTAAATTATCTTATTTCACTATTTTCTAGCCCCACAGGTTACACCAGAGCTGAAGGAAGGAGTAGTGAGGAGGGAGATCTCCAAGTGTGCAGGGATACTTCATTGAGACAAAACAGCAAAACTCATATATCAGGCAATAGTTTCCAGTAAGTACCATCATCTCATCCACGGTATAGATCTCTCCGGCAGCAAACATTTAGGGGCCCTATTATTCAGGAGTCGTTGTTGAAACAGATCAATGGGTCCTGCACACGATAACAAGCTTTCACCCGCAATTGAGAGCTGGGGAGTTTGCATCTCTCCTGACAGACCAACCTGGCCTGTGAATGGCAAATCACCATTCAGCCCTCCCAGGGAGGCAGCCCTTTCCTTTCCAAGCCCAGCCCTGAAGCAGCGGAAAGGGAAGCAGTGTGGCTTTGTGGTTTGATTACAGGGCTGGGCCATTAGAACTTCTCTTTTGGGCTCTGCCACTGACTTCTCCCGTGGCCTCAAAACTGTCTCCTTTTTCCTAGTGGTAATATAGACAGCAGTGCTCGCCAGCTTCTTCCACATGAAGACTATATCCAAGCGCTTAAGGACTTTTAACACCTCTGCATGTCCATAAAGGAAACTTGGTCGCCCAGGGCAATTAATTTTTTTTTTTAACCACCATGGTGTCAACAGATTGTGTTGTAGTACTTCAGAAAAATCTAGGTTTCAGGGCACCTGGGTGGCTCAGTGGGTTGAGCGTCTGATTTCGGCTCAGGTCATGATTTCACACTCTGTGAGTTCGAACCCCATGTTGGGCCCTGTGCTGGCAGCTCAGAGCCTGGAGCCTGCTTTGGATTCTCTCTCTCTGCCCACCCCCACACCCTGCTTGCACTCTGTTTCTGTCTCTCTCTCTCTCTCAAAAATAAATAAACATAAAAAAAAGAAAAATCTAGGTTTCATAGTCTCATAAAGAAGGCAAATCAAAATGAAGGCACCAATAAGAAGTAAGAAACGTGGCAAATTGTCTTGTCCTTGTCTCTGCAATGAACCAGTAAGCTAACATGATACTAATATATGAAGCTTGTTGGAAATATGAAAACAATGTAGAGGAAATACTTTTATAATTATGAAAAGGTAGTAACTTATTATTGAATGAAAAAGATCATGAAAGCAATGTAATCAACATGATTCCATGTTTTGAAAATTGTGAGCCTTCAGTGAAAGAAGTCAGTCAGAGGAAGACAGGTATCATGTGTTTTCACTCATATGTGGATCTTGAGAAACTTAACAGAAGACCATGGGGGAAGGGAAGGGGAAAACATAGTTACAAACACAGAGGGAGGGAGGCAAACCATAAGAGACTTTAAACACAGAGAAAAAACTGAGAGTTGACGTGGGGCTGGGGAGAGGGGAAAATGGGTGATGGGCATTGAGGAGGGCACTTGTTTGGATGAGCACTGAGTGTTGTATGGAAGCAATGAATCATGGGAAGCTACTCCCCAAACCAAGAGCACACTGTATACACTGTATGTTAGCCAATTTGACAATAAATTATATTAAAAAATAATAATAAAATAAAAGCTTCATAAATTTTTTGTGAGCATAAATATATGTAAATACATCATCACAGACAAAAAAGTCTAGGGGTATACACACAAAAATGTATCTCGTGGTTGTCTGTGGGTTTTCATTTTTCTTCCTTTGGCCAGTCTCTATTTTCTGATTTTTCTACAATGAACATAAATTACTTGAGCGCTAAAAATTACTTTAAAGTAAGTAATGAATATTTTAGAGGACAATGATCTTTGTGAATCTAAATACAGAATAAACCGGGAAGCTTTCATATCATACATATGGACATGATCCAAAACTGAGTAATATGAAATATTTGTTTTCAGTGGAAAGAAGTAAGTAAATCAAGGGGAGAGTGCATTTTCTGAATTGAAGTGAACATATTTGGGGACCTGATTAGGAATACTTATTGACTTTTGTGTCACCATTTAGAAAATTCTGTCTCTGAATGTTGTTACAGATCAGATTCTCCTTCTCTGCACATGATGTAGATTTTAGTTCCATAGAACCTATTATCTCTTCAAATTACACTAACAGTCACCAGCCTAACACCCAGCACCGTGCAGTCTCATGTAAGTCTGGAGGGATCTCATGGCACATCACCCGTGTCCAGATGTACCAAGTAACAGAGCTAAGTGGGGTCTATCCATGACTATGATGGTAACAAGCCTATCTATATATGGCAGCTCTTCTTAGAGACTCCTTGCTCATATCACCCCACCCTTGGGGAGGGATCAGACGAAATGTTGAAAGTATATAATGTTACTCTGACCATCATCCCTTCCCCCTTCTACTAGTATACACTCCAATTTTGCCTTGGGGAACGAGCCCTTCTTGAATGGATACCATCTTGGTGGGACTGGCAATCAACAGTCCTACCCTCCTGTGGCTGATGGTTTGGTATATGACTCAGGGTTGGCCAGGCAAGTGTTCTCATCATGGACACTGAATGCTGAGTGGGCTGACAAGGGTTGTGGGAGCTCATACAACACCTGAAAGTTGGGTCCTTTCAATTCTGCTGCTTCAGAACTGCCTGGCTCCAGCCATTCCCTGAGCTCTTCAGTCTTTTCTTCAATTCTGTGTGTTACTCTATATTTTCAGTAAGTTTCTTTTTTACATGAGCTAGGTTATTTTTTGTTGCTCACAACCAAGGAACTCAAAAAGAGACAAAGACCCTTTATCATGGAAGGGCCCTCCGCAAAGTCACAGGATGATGCTGGATAATTATACGTGTGTGCCTGGAGTCTGGTGACAAGAGGTCAGAAAATCTCTATTATTCCCTGGAAATGAAATGAAATGAAATTAGACACACACACACACACACACATACGTATATACATATATGTGTATGTATATGACATAAATATATCATAGAATGTATAATGTTCATGTATATAAATATATAAAAATATATATATTTAGTAATATGAGACTCTGAAAATAGCACACTTTTGAGATTAAATGAATCCCCACCACCACTGCCATAAGAAGAAAAATATTCTGAAGTGTAACTCGTGCAAAATAAACTAAACTTCTGGAAAACATAACCCAAGGTGGTGATGATGTAGCGGCAGAAGTTTTAACAGTCTCTGTGTACAGAGTTCTGAGAAGGGAGAGCAGGATAAAAGAAGCAAAGTTGGGACAACATAAGACAGACTGCTGTAGGCTGGGACTCAAAAGGGCTGGTCTTTAGGATGTAATTAGGAAGCTGATGACTCCAGGCATTTCTTTCTTTTTTTTTTTTTTTTTCAACGTGTATTTATTTTTGGGACAGAGAGAGACAGAGCGTGAACGGGGGAGGGGCACAGAGAGAGGGAGACACAGCATCAGAAACAGGCTCCAGGCTCTGAGCCATCAGCCCAGAGCCCGACGCGGGGCTCGAACTCCCGGACCGCGAGATCGTGACCTGGCTGAAGTCGGACGCTTAACCGACTGCACCACCCAGGCACCCCTCTTTTTTTTTTAATGTGTATTCATTTTTGAGAGAGAAATACAGAGACAGAGCATGAGAGGGGGAGGGGCAGAGAGAGGGAGACACAGAATCTGAAGCAGGCTCCAGGCTCTGAGCTGTCAGCACATTAGCCGAACGTGGGGCTCGACCTCAGGAACCACGAGATCATGACCGGAGCCGAAGTCAGATGCTTAACCCACTGAGCCACCCAGGCACCCCGACTCCAGGCATTTCTAAACAACATCACTCAGATCTAGGAAGGAGACAGCATTATTTCTCGACCCTCTCTTTCTTTGCCCAAATTCCCAGGGGACAGTCTGGCTGATTCTGTCCACCAATGACTGCTTTCCCCTAGGTCAGGTGTCCATCTAGAGTTTAATCTCCTGAGGTCACAGAAGGGCAAGGTCATGTCATAGAAAAAAAGAATGCGGGAGCCCAGCCCTGGGGGAGTTTAGGACAGTTATAAAAGTCAGGGACGAGAACTGGCAAAGGCGTGTCTGCTAGAGCAGGACAGTTTTAGAATAAGATGAGGATTAGAAAACAGGTCCCCAGGGCCCAGACTGATGTTCCAGCTACCAGACCACATTATTACCTGGAATACAAGCTTTCTGAGAGAGAGGGTCACATTAGATAATTTCCAAAGCCCTGCCAGCAACAGAGCCCCGTGTAAAGTTTCAGTAGTTTGAGGATGGCTTTGTGAGTAAATAAAGAACATTTCTTTGCGTATTTGTGTCAGTGGGGGTAGGTATATTGCATGGCGATCCAGTGGAAGTTTTGGAGTCAGACTCCCTGGGCTCAATCCTGGCTCTCCAGTGTACCTCCCACTTCACACAAGCTCTCCAAGCCACCTCGTGTGTTTTTTTATGACAGACACACACAACAGCCGACGCAGACAACTCATTGCGATTCCTGGCATTTTCCTTTTATGAGATATACAAATACCACTGGTGTTATAGCAGAAAAGGATGGATGAAGAAAAGCTTTTCTCTCTCCAAGCCTGATGCCAGTTTTTAGTCCATAACACATTTATAATCTGGTATCAACCTTTTGTGATATCCACCTGATCTCAGAAATAATTCTTTATCAGGATGACCTTTTAGGATACAGTCAGACGAACACAACACAAATCACTATTTCATCATATGAGCATTGATAATTGATTTTTTTAAGTGGTGAGGGAAAAGGCACTTCTCAGTAAACCCCAGTTCACGCAGCGAATATTAACATGGCCTCCCCCCTCCCCCCTCCCCCCAGCCTTCCCCCACCCCAACTTTCTCCCTTCATCCTTCCTGTGAGCATCTCCCTCACATTGTCCTAGCTCCTGTGATGTACCCTCCCAGGACTATCTTCAATAGCAGGAAAAAATACACTTTTTATTGATTTCATTTCATATACATTTATGCTGTTGGTTGCCTGCTTTTATGTTACATCCAACCTTCAGAATTCAGGTTGAATATGTCATGCCATGATGTGCAGGAGACCTGCAGAGAGAGCGCCCCTGGACTTTAATGGGAGCCGAGTACATTCAAAGGAAGAATTTTGCTTTCAGTGTATTTAACACTGTTTGCCTAGAGTTCTATCTCCACAGGGGCTAACATCTGTGTAAAACAGCAGGGAGGAGAGCTCCTGGCCTAGGCCCTGCTGAGAACAAAGCCAGGACACCTGAGAATTAAAAGGCTCCCATCCTTCAAAGCTTTCCAGAGACTTCTCATCCCCCTGCATATCTTGACACTTTCACTACCTACGTGTGCACCGCGAAACAATGAGTACACAGCATCTCTGTGCAAGTTGATAAACTTGAGGTAAATGGCATCCCATCGTATACATCCTATTGCCACTCGCTCTTGTGGACCAGAATTATGTTTCTGAGATTTAACCACTTCGCTCTAGTTCATTCATTTTAATAGCTGTATTGCATTTTATTGTTCAGAATGTTTTATTTCTTAAGCTGAGCGGTAGGTACTCTTGGTGTTTGTCATATTCTTTTCTAAACTTTGCAGGAAGGCTGAAATATTTCACGATTTAAAAAATGAAGTGAGCGCTGCCTTTCGGGTCTCCTCTGACACAGAATGCTTCTTGTGGCAATGTGTGGCTGTCCCACTAGGTTGCAAACTGCAGCTCCCCATTCGTCTGCGTGCCTGGTTCTGTAGACTTGAGCCCAGCATCTAACAGTCTTACGGTGATGCTAGTTGTGTTTCCTGAACATCGATGCTGTGCCTGGCACCATGCCACATGCTTTGAGAGGGTGATCCCATCGAGTCCTCGTAACAATACTACAGGGTGGGGGTGTCATGATTATCCTGCATTTATAGCTGAGAGAGATGAGGCTCGGAAGTTTGGTGTCATGGCCAAGGCCTGATGGCTAGGAAGGTGAGAGCCAGTGTTTGTAAGCAGGCCTCTCTGACTGCCAGATTCATGTTGATCCATATTCTCGCCACCCTACCATATTTCTCCATAGTTGGGGAGGGAGGGAAGGATGCCTTTGGCTCAGTCTGGATGCTGTCGGTTTGCCTGTCCCCTCCTCAGAACACGCTCATCCAGATATCCATGGTAGGATGGAAAGACGAAAGCAGCATTAGGATTGGGACCTCCACTCAACTCCTTCTTCACACATTCAGATGGTTTCACCTGCAGGCTAAAATGGTTCAAAGGACTAGAAACTACCCCACACCCACTGCCACACTGCACACAGGCATTTGCCCAGTGGTTGTCTTCCCACACTAAGGCTTGGATTTACCCCACAGGTTGGCCAAGGGGCTCTTTTGGGAAAGGGCTTATTCAGACCTTTGAAATTTTTCTCCAAACGAGGGTAAGCTTGAAGTCTGTAATTTTTCTTCTCTATTTTTTTATCCTTTCTTCCCTTTCCTTCTTCCTCTTCCTTGAATACGAAAAGCATTTACATTATTTAATGTGGAGGATTTTAAACATGCCAATTTCATATTCTCATTTGTTTAAGTACAACAGGAACCTTTAAAACATGGCAGTGGCTGGACTGCCGAGAAGCTCTCTGGGGCTCTGTTGGGGGGGACCGGGGGGGTCAGGGTCTTGCAGATCAAACCCCCCACCCCACCCCGTGTGCCGGGAATGCCCTCTGCTACCCTGGAGAACTCTCGGAGTTGCAACAGCCATGCAATATGAAGCCTCTTATATGGGTCTGCATTCACTCTCAGGAGAAGACCTAAAATAAAGTAACATGAAAGATATCAGGAGTTGTTTTTTGCTTGTTTTTACCATATTTTCAATCCAAATTGGCACTGGCTGTGGATAAATAACTTTTGAAGATGAGGGGTGGCAGGACCGTGCTGACAGGTGGTAGCTCTCGACTACAAACTTCCCCCCCAAGCCTTCTCCAACAGCCCCCCAGCAGCGGTGGGTTCTATTCTGCGGCTGTGCCACCAAAATCCAAACCAACAGGTGAAAAACAAGAAATCAACTGCGTGCCTCTGAAAGAATCAGCACTTTATTCATCAATGCTAGCCAGGAAGCTGCTCCACTGTTTTAATAATTCCAACCGCTTCCAAGGGGGACAGCTGCTCCCAGGAAAAGACTGCCATAACTTCAGGCACTTGTGACAAAACCTAGGTGAATTACTAGACAACTTCATGCTGGTTCGCAGAGTGATGAAAACAAGTGGCCTTGAATGATAGCACATGTTATAAAGAAATGGAGCCTTTCAGTTATAAAAGATGTATCAATCGGGGGAAAGCAAATACAAATTAAAGTTTGATGAGCAATTGGATATTAATTGGTACTAACTCTGCTTTTTATGTCACTTTGATGTGGAGTGGATCATAAACATGGTGAGCGATACTAATAATGTACATTCACTTCAATGCAACTTTATGGTGCCATTTATTAAAGAAACCAATATTGAGATTGAGTGGTTCGTTCACTGGCGTGCACTTTTCCTACTGTGTACCTTCACCTCACTCTTGTCACGCAGGCTCTCAGCCCCAGCCTGCGGGGGGCACCATGCAGTTGGTTAGACACGGAAGAACCATTGTCTGGTTTTTGCTTTATGCACCAATTCTAAATTATAGTGGAAACAGATTTAACAGCAACCTAGGGCCTTATCCTTTTTTCCAGAGTTTTTTTGTTTTGTCTTGTTTTACAAGTTGCCTGCTCTTTTCTGAATTTAGACAGCAAGTTCAAGAAAAGGAATGTCATCTTATGTTTATTAAGTAAACACTAAATAGACATCGTAGCGTACTTCTGTAAATAGCCATCATGTTTTACGTCAAGTATAATTCAACATACTTTATTTCAAATATAAAAGAAATTTTTCCAAGTCACAAAATGCAAAAGTGATGCATGATTACTAAGAAAAGAAGAAAATAAAAATTGTCTTCTTAAAAATTAAAATGGGAGGAAAGTGGATAAGTTTCATGTCCTTTGTCCCTTTAATAATCAATTTGCACAATGTTTCAATTTTATTTTACCTGGATTCATAGCCCAGTTCTGCCATGTTTTCACTGTATGACCAGGGCAAGTAACTTAATCTCTCTGTGCTTTCTCATCTGAAAAATGGAAATAATCATATACACCTTAAGCAGTATTGTAAAGGTGCAGGGCGCCTGGGTGGTTCAGTCAGTCAAGCGTCCAACTTCAGCTCAGGTCATGATCTCGCAGTTTGTGAGTTTGAGTCCCGTGTCAGGCTCTGTGCTGACAGCTCGGAGCCTGGAGCCTGCCTCAGATTCTGTCTCCCTCTCTCTCTAAAAAATAAAGATTTTTAAAAAAATAAAAAAAAGTAAAGGTGAATGAACATTTTTAAACACATCCTTTAAAACTATTATTTAGCACTTAGCACTATGCCTAGCATGTTTCAAAAGTTAGCTATTTTGGGGGCACATGGGTGGCTTGGTTGAGCTTCTGACTTTGGCTCAGGTCATGATCTCGCGGTTTGTGAGTTCGAGCCCCTCATAGGGCTGTCTGCTGTCAGCACAGAGCCTGCTTCGGATCCTCTATCCTCTACTCCCTCCCCCACTCCCCTGCTCACACTCTCCCTCTCAAAAATAAATAAAACATTTTTTAAAAAGTTAGCTATTTTTATTATGGCAATATTGCTTATAATGGATGGGGTCTAATCAGCAGCATTGCCAAATGCAATCAACGGATAATGCTGGTCTTCAGGCTGACACCAACATTTCATTAATACCTGGAATTATTACCTTGGAATAAATATTCAGGAGCCCACATGGCTAAGAAAACAGCTAAGAAATATGGCCTCCCTTTGCTGCAGTGGTTGCCATTACTTAGAATTTTAGCACAGAATATAGGCACAGCATGATATTTTATGATTACTTTTGAGGCACTTCTGTATTACAAAGTTACTCTACTAATTCTGTTGGGTTTTTTTTTTTTTTAGTTTATTTATTTATTTTGAGAGGGGTGAGGGGTAGAGAGGCTCCATGTCAGTTTAGAGCCCCATGCGGGGCTTGAACCCATGAACCCTGAGATCATGACCTGAGCCGAAATCAAGAGTCTGACACTGGGGGCGCCTGGGTGGCTCATTTGGTTGAGCATTGACTTCAGCTCAGGTCATGATCTCACGGTTAGTGAGTTCAAGCCCCGCATTGAGCTCTATGCTGACAGCTCGGAGCCTGAAGCCTGCTTCAGATTCTGTGTCTCCCTCTCTCTCTGCTCTTCCCCCTCTCACGTGCTGTCTCACAAAAAAATGAGTAAATGTTAAAAAAAAAAAAAAAACTGACAACCAACTGAGCCATCCAGGGACCCTTGTTGTTTTGTTTTTAATTTTTTTTTCAACGTTTATTTATTTTTGGGACAGAGAGAGACAGAGCATGAACGGGCGAGGGGCAGAGAGAGAGGGAGACACAGAATCGGAAACAGGCTCCAGGCTCTGAGCCATCAGCCCAGAGCCCGACGCGGGGCTCGAACTCCCGAACCGCGAGATCGTGACCTGGCTGAAGTCGGACGCTTAACCGACTGCGCCACCCAGGCGCCCCTTGTTGTTTTGTTTTTAAATCAACCACAATTTCCCTTTGGTTGGGTGAAGGGCAGGCCAGCTTAGAGCTAGGCTGAATAATTGTTTGAGATCCTTAGGAAGTCTAAGAAGTTATTTTGTTGATATTTGGGGTGATAAGCTTTGCCTACTCTGGGGGTCAGAAGCAGGCAAACACTGACGTGCATTTGATTTTTTCATAGGAGGAAATCTAACTTTTAATTAGGCTAACACTCTGAGGGAAGTGTTTTACTGAGCTATATTTTTATTTTCTGCCTGTTAATTTGAACAGATTATTCAAAGGCTGTGTATTAATAGATAGCAAGGGAGGGAATTAAAGCTAATGTGGGGCAAGGCTTCCACCGTGTGTACATGAACTTAGAGAAATCCCCAGCAAGTAGTGAAATGGGCTGTTGTACAAAGAAAAAGAGTAAGGGAGGCAAGGGCAGACATAGAAGGGATCCTTCTGTTTTACATTTGCTTGATTAAAACGCAGGTTGACTGTCATATTTTGTAAATACGTCAATACAATAATTACCGCTTGCACTAAATGGGGAGAAAAGGCAGGTTTGTGTGAAAACTAGAGAAACAGATCACAGAACGGGCGCCTTGTAATAGAAGGCTCTCAGCAAACAAAAGACATGTGTTACACCTCATTAAAAGAGGATTTCCTTTCGTTGCCATTGAGAGACTCAGATGCCATATTTTCCCTCAAAAGTAAATGGTCTATTTTCGAAATAGACAGAGAGTCCCTACTCCTTGTATGTGCTCTTAATTCAAGAAATATATCTAACAGTCGTCTAACAAGAGTCAGTTTCAGAAGAAATTAATGAGGAACATCCATTAATTATTTATGCTCTGAAACAGTAGGTCTGCTAATGTTTCTGCTAATCACCAAAGCTAAACAGATGTATCTTCATAAAGACAACCTTGAAGAATAGAATGAGTATAAAGAGGTGCAAATAGGAAAAATATGTCTATGTATAGCGATGACAGGAAACAATAATAGTGATGCATCAGTGCCCCCGAGACAGTATTTGTTTAAACAGCAAGGCACAGTGAAATCATCAGAGCACGTTGTTGTCACATTGCCCAATGTGTAAGTATTGTATTAAGCAGGAATAATAGAAGTTGAAGGTATGGGTAGAGGACAAAAAGAATGAGACCACTACTCTTTGAAACAGCCTCGAAAGCTGCCCCCTTTGCATAAGCATTCCAGAAGCAGCTTCTTCCACGGCTGCTAAGGAGTGGTAAGGCTGTGAATTTTGAAATCATCGCATAAATCTGAATGATTCAAACCTTCATTTTTGCTTTCACATGGACCAGGTCAGACTATACCCGGTCAGTTCCTTTCCTGGGTTGTAAAAGTTGGGTCAGAAGAGCCCCCCTGCAAAATGGAGAAACAGTTACAGTAGGGCCATATCTGAGGGCTGGGCCATCTGGATGTAAACCCTGGCTTTCCTACCTACCAACTTCATAATTTGGGCAAATTAACCTCTCAGTACTTCACTGAGTTTCCTCAGTTTCCTCACTGGCAACATCCACCTCAAAAAGCTGTAAAATGAGGGGCACCTGGGTGGTTCCATTGGTTTGAGCATTTGACTCTTGGCTTAGACTCAGGTCATGATCTCACATTTTGAGTTCGAACTCTGTGTCAAGCTCTGTGCTGACAGCAGGGAGCCTGCTTGGGATTCTCTCTCCCTCTCTCCCTGCTCATGTGCTCTCTTTCTCTCTCTCTCTCTCTCAGAATAAATAAACATTTTTAAAAAATTGTTGTAAAGTGAGTTCTTAGGACACCCAAATATATGTACTCAGTTTTTGTGAGTTATTATTATTATATATTATTGCATATTATTATTATCATTATCATTATTTTCAACACAGCTTTCTTGAGTTCAGTTTATGAGTATGACAATGGTGGGGATCTTACAGACACCTGACATTCTATAGAGCTACCGCTTTCAAGATGGAATGATAGTGACAGGTTCCACCTCGCCTCCTAACTCACATTCTCTGTCGTGATGATTTCTCAGGATCCTTTGAGGAGAGCCCAGTTCCCTCCATGTTCCAAGAAAGATGTGCAGGATGGTTGGTATCAACTAAGGGACAAAAATGGCGGCCACAGGAGACTGGTGTTCTAAGCCCATGCTTTCTCCAGCACTCCTCTTACCACCTCCGCTGGAGACTGAGGAGGAAGGAGTTCCCTTCAAAGGCACTGGTAGTCCTCAGAACTTGTATCCAAAGGGTCACAGGGAATGACCCCTCTTTGGGAAGGTCATCTCTGTCCTGCCTGTTGAATCATGTGTCATCAACGTATGGAGTGAGCCTAGGAAGCATTTCTCACACCGCACGCAGAATCACTCGGGAAAGTTTAAAAAACATATATGTAGATTTATGTATGTATTTATTCATATTGAGTGTGTGGTGTGTGACTGCGTGTGTGTACGTTGTGTGAGTGCACATGAGTGTGTGTGTGGTGTGTGCATGTGGGGCGGTGTGTGGTGAGTGTGTGTGTGTCTGTCTACTATAAAGCCTTTCTCTAGAACTACAGACTTAGAATCTTCACTGCTGGGGCCTAATAACCTGTACTTTCTAAACTATTTTTAAAATCTATTTATTTTGAGAGTTGGGGAGGGGCAGAGAGAGAGAGAGAGAGAGGGAGAATCCCTAGCAGGCTCCATGCCAAAGGAGGCTCTATCTCACAAACCATGAGACCATGATATGAGCTGAAATCAAGAGCTGGAGGCCAACCGACTGAGCCACCCAAGCGCCCCAATATGTACTTTCTAAAGTTCACTAGGAACCTTCTGGTGTGCAGTCGGATTTTGGAGTTACTATTCAAAGGCAGGGATACTCTATGTCCAGTGTCACAGTGCATTTGCGTGCCTCATATACCTTGCTGTGATGTAAAGAGTATCAACATTTGGTGCAGTCGGTTCAGCTCATGTCATGATCTCGTGGTTTGTGAGTTCAAGCCCTGCGTCGAGCTCTGTGCTGACAGCTTAGAACCTGGAGCCTGCTTCAGATTCTGTGTCTCCCTCTCTCTCTGCCCCTCCTCCGCTCTCATTCTGTCTCTCTTTCTCTCTCTGTCTCTCTGTCAACATTAAAAAATAATTTTTTTAAAGCATATCAACATTTATGAAAGACCCACTGTCATAAATCAGGGTGGATTTGAGCTTAACGCGGTCACTATTCCTCCCTTCTGTGCTCGAACACTTTCTGCACAGAAAGAAGAGGAAGTTAAGCCATGAGTGCAGAAACCAGCTTCCTGTTTCCTCTCTGCAGGAGTCTGTAGTGAGCCAGGGCCACTGATGGGCCGTTAGTACATGCGGTTGAAATAATGCTTTACTTATCAGGAAAAGCTGGGGGGTGAGGGAAGAACTATTTTCAGTAGCTAGCACAATACAGTCCTGGGAGTGCATTGCTCAGGGGATTATGCATTGCCCACCAAACTGCTCTACAACAGACCAACAGTGTGCTCTCACCTGGCAGAAGGACTCTCACCTCTCCAACAAGAACGTGCCCCTGGCATGGGTCCACTCTCCTTCCACAGGCAACCTCTTGTATTGCCTGTGAACATTTTCTGCTCTGTCCCTACTCAGCTGGGATGGCTTCAGCCAAGGACCCACAAGAGACTCTCTAGATGAGAGAGTCATGAACCAAGACAAAAACAATAGATTCCTTTAGTATCCATCCTCCCCCTTCCTCCCACCATCCCCTGTGCATATTCCTTTAGCATCAAGGATCCCTGGACCAGTCATTAGGTTGTGAAATTAAAATAGAAAAGCCACAAAGAGAGGAGAGCCTATTACCTAAAACCAAGCTGTCCGGAAGTGGCACATTAGCTCATTTCCCCAAATGTGGGGGACGTGTGCAGGGGCTGGGCAAAGTGTGCGCGTCATTAGCCGCTCTAACAAAATCAGACCCAACGTGCAGCCAAAGCTCTCCATGTCACTTCTGTGTTTTATTAAACAACACAACCTGTCAGGTCATGTAAATGGCACTGCTTCCTATACACAGACCAAATGAATTAGAAGAGGCATTCAGGTGTACGGCAATATTATATTCCACACTGGTCACATTTCTTCTTCTCTGTTTTTAATGTTTATTTAATTTTTTTTTTTTTTTTACAGATGGCAAGTGAGGGAGGGGCAGAGAGAAAGGGAGAATCCCAAGCAGGTTCCACACTGTCAGTGCAAAGCCCGACGCGGGGCTTGAACTCACGAATCATGAGATCATGACCTGAGGCGAAATCAAGGAGTCAAGACGTTTAACCGACTGAGCCACCCAGGCAACCCCACCACTCACATTTCTATTTCCTTCTCCACATATTTCTAACCCGAAGGAAATGCTTATTTGCTACATGACCTGCAAAAACACATAAACTCTCACAGAGCAAAATGGAATTAATCTGAAGTGGAATCACAAACACCTTATAAACCATAAAATGAAAAAAGGTGTGTGTGGCGCGGGGTGGGGAGCGAGGAGGAGTGAAGAGATGAATAGTTTGATTACCAGACTGACAATTCTCACGTGTTTTGTGCCACATTTCAACAAACAAATTTAATTTGCCTACGAAGGTATCGACAATTACAATTTCCAGACCAATCTTTTGTTTAGCTGCCCTACACACACTTCTGCTCAGATATTTTTACTTTAGGACAGGTGCCACTACCTTTAAAAAGAAACACCTGGAATAGTACCCAGTACTAAAATACCTGCAGAGTGCATTGTAATCACAATTAAACCAAAGGAATGGAAAGGAAGATAATTGGTCATTCCAGAATTTCTCTTCTTCCCAGTGTCACCAGCCTCTTACTGCTCAGGAGGAAATAATCCTTAGAAAGATCTGAGCTAATAAGGCTATACAAAACCAACTTGTATGGGGGGAAAGGGCAAGGATGTTTCCTCTGTGTTTATTATATAATTTAATATACTTCTGAGACAAAAGGGGGATGACACTCATTTGTTTCCAAAGCAATGCAGTAAATGAGTTCTTCAAAAACTCCCCCGGTCGCTTTTCCACATTACTACCAATGCAGAGAGTGACAATAGCAAATGATCTTTTCCTACAGGAAAGCTCAAAACTCTCCTGTAATCTGTGATTCCCACGGTGTAACGTACTATAACATTGTAAAGGTTTGAATAATTACATAATCCTTAAGTTTGCTGCCTGAAAAAAGCGCCTTGTTGGTTATAAGACAGGTTCATTTTTTTCCCTGCAGGTGCTTATTCTTTTGGATTACAGCCTAGCGTTGGGACGGAATCCACAGGTTATATTCATTACTAGTGGAAAAGCCCCCTGCACCTATAATGTTCCAGATCTAGTCCACATAAAGCCGTTATCAAAAATTTTGCACCTGCTGTCTATCCTCTGTTTTGGTTTTAAACTTGAAGTGTAGCTTCGCCTCTGGCTTCTGGGTAGTCACATTAAGTTAATAATCCCAACAATAAGAAAGAATAAGGCAGAAAAGAATGAAGGCCAAGGCAAGCATACGACCCCTCGCAATCCCTGAGGGAATTCGGTTGTCAAGACCTCCTTACTTCCTAAAGTGAAATCCTTTGCTACAGGAAATGGGTTTAAAAAAAAAAATCTTGCCATTTTATGAATAAAGAGATGATGTCCTGAGGAAGTATAAAATAGAGATATAAAAGTCTCAAAGAAGACAAAGTCTCCCACTGGTTAATAGTGTGGTTAAGTTAGACATGAGGAGGGGACGCCAGCAAGGGGAAGATTCCATCCTTTCCAGACAAAACGTGTCTGTGTATTTTCAACTTGAGTGTTTAAAACATTTTTTATCTTCCAGAATGTTCAATAAATCAATACATTTGCTTAAATGGTTACAAGAGAACCCACTAAAAACAGAAATGTTCCATAGTTTTAATAACATGATTCCTTTCAGTGTGTACCATCCCAATGATCATTTTATGAAGAGATGAAGAAACTGACAGCTTGCTTTTAAATATCTTTCTGCCTTTTATCAAGAAACACAAAGGGAACAACCGGGAAGTTACCACGAGGTACCTCTTCAAAAGCTGAGTCTTGTGTCCCCAAAGGATTCCATATGCAAAATAATATAAACAATTTTCTATTTTAATTGTTTTCCTTTGGTCACACCCTGAAGCATAATTCACTCACCACCTTGTCGCACGCGGGTATGTGCAGTATGCACACATGGGAAAGCAAAGAAAATCTCATTTTCCACAACTAAGAAATTCACGCGAAAGGATTTACTGGGGCCCGAGCAAAGTCACGCGGCAAATACCACAGCAGCCAGGGAGCACCCTCGCTGGAGTACGCCTGTTAAATCAATTCCCAGGTCAAAGAACTTGAGACTTCGGGGTGATACTTGTGCTCTTCTGTGACAGATTCTGTAAGCATACAAAAAATACCTAATTTCTGCAGGGGAGGCTGCTAGGGGGTCCTCGTCCGGAAAGTGAGCCCCTTCAATCTGAAGTAAGTGACTTGCACAAAGCCAAAACCTACCGTATCTGACGCACCTCACAGCTACATGTAATGTGCATTTACAACTGCTCAGACATCAGGAAACGTCCTGACCTCGAGTCTAGTTGTCGCTATCGAGGTGATGAGCATGGCCTATTAAAGAAATACACAAGTGCCAACTCGGGTATGAAGTTTTCCCTTGTCTCCAACGTGGCAGGACACATTTACTTAGGTGATGCCAGAAGGTTTAATGTCCAAAGTAGGAAATTCCGTTGTAGTTGAAAATAACTCTGTTCAGACAATCTGATGAAGCTCGGAAGATGTGTTAATAATAGCGGCTTACATTTCGCAGAGGCTTTTGGAGATTTTATCCAGTTAATGCTTATTGAAAGCGTGTGAACACTAAATCGGTGCTGATAGTGAAAGGCCCATTCTATAGGAATGAGTTGAGCATTTAAGACTAATTAATCCTAGCCTGCACAGGTAGCAGGCATTGGGACATGAATACCGCATCAAGCGATGTTTGAAAGTCTTACTATGAAGTCAGTTATAACGTGACTTTAAATCTTAACTTTGCTCTGAGACTCTGGGTGACACAGCCTGTCTGTGGCTCACTTTTCCCTTGCACACACAGAGAAAAATCATAGTATATTTTACCACGTTATTGAAAGGACTAAATGAGAATGTTTGAAAACATGCCACATAGCAAGTCACGTTAGGAGCCTTGAAACGACAGCCAGTATTATTTTGACCTAAGGCTGGGGCTCTCTTGCCCACCCTATGGCGAGGAATGCTCCAGTTGTGGGAGAGGACCTGTGGGTCCTCAGAGCTCTGCTTGTCATGTCTCTTCACACAGGGAACACTGACATTAAAAGCACTATATGAGGGGCACCTGGCTGGCTCAGTTTATGCGGTGTGCAACTCCTGATCTTGGGGCTGTATGTTTGAGCCCCATATTGGGTGTAGATATAACTTAAAAATAAAATCTTTAAAAATTTAAAAATCTTTTTAAAAATGGTACCATGCTTAAAGAAACCAGTATTTAAATTTAAAAAAAAATAATTCACAGGAAATATACGGGGAGGTAACAATAGTCTTCACAATTCCTTTTCCAAGTTTATAATCAGTTCTTAACACCATTAAAATTGTGGTGAAGCGAAATGAAAATGAACCAAATAAAGAGTACAGATAATAGATTGTTATTATCTCTTCTAGTTCTCCTAATCGCTTACTCAACAGTTACTATAGGGCTTCTGTGTGCAGAATATTCACCCTGTCTGATCAAACATGTTTTCTGAATTTCTTATTTATGGCACACACACAAAACTGCATCATGTTTCTGGGCCAGAATGATCAAGGAGCCCCAATTGACATGTTGAAGAGAATCAGGGTGCCAGGGTGGCTGTCTGTAAAGTGCCCAACTGTTGATTTCAGCTCAGGTCACGGTATCACTGCTCCTGAGCCCAAGCCCCGTGTCGGGCTCTGCACCGACAGTGCAGAGGCTGCTTGGGATTCTGTCTCTCCCTCCCTCTCTCAAAATAAATAAATAAATGTCAACGAGAATCGAACTTGTACATCTCTCCTTTTATTTTAGAGAGAGGGCGTGAGCAGGGTAGGGAGAGAGAGAGAGAGAGAGAGAGAGTCTTAAGCAGACTCCACACTCAGTGTGGAGCCCGACTCAGGGCTCAATACCATGACCCTGGAATCATGACCTAAGCTGAAATTAAGAATTGGACGCTCGGGGCGCCTGGGTGGCGCAGTCAGTTAAGCGTCCGACTTCAGCCAGGTCACGATCTCGCGGTCTGTGAGTTCGAGCCCCGCGTCAGGCTCTGGGCTGATGGCTCGGAGCCTGGAGCCTGTTTCCGATTCTGTGTCTCCCTCTCTCTCTGCCCCTCCCCCGTTCATGCTCTGTCTCTCTCTGTCCCAAAAAATAAAAATAAAAAACGTTGAAAAAAAAAATTAAAAAAAAAAAAAGAAAGAAACAAAAGAATTGGACGCTCAAGTGGCTGAGCCACCCAGGCACCCCACTCTTCTCCTACTTTAAGTATGCAAATTTTCTTGGGAGTCTGACTCATGAAGTCCACAAAGAAAGAAGAAAACAAATGAAACCATCTACTGTAACCAGTTCTGCCACCCAAAGTCTTGAAGTAGAAAACCCCTGCCAGTGACGATCACTGAAACCAAAATGAATGAAAACACAATCCTCCTGGGCTGCAAGACAGGAGATGCAAAATATGCTCTGTGCTTTGTTTGCAGACAACGTTCAGAGTCTTCTGAATGTGTCATAATGTACCTGTTAGGGTTTTTTTTCTAGATATGGCCATTTCTGAAAAATTGATAGGTGTCCACAACTCAGGTAGCTTTGAAAAATATTAAGAGCTCAGCACAGAAGCTTGCCATAAAGAGTCATTACATACGGGAATGCAAGCTGATGCAGCCACTCTGGAAAACAGTATGGAGGTTCCTCAAAAAAACTAAAAATAGAACTACCCTACGACCCAGCAACTGCACTACTAGGCATTTATCCATGGGATACAGGTGTCCTGTTTCGAAGGGACACATTCACACCCATGTTTAAAGCAGCACTATCCACAATAGCCAAAGTATGGAAAGAGCCCACATGTCCATCGATGGATGAATGGATAAAGAAGATGTCCTATATATATACAATGGAGTATAACTCGGCAATCCAAAAGAATGAAATCTTGCCATTTGCAACTACATGGATGGAACTGGAGGGTATTATGCTAAGTGAAATTAGTCAGAGAAAGACAAAAATCATATGACTTCACTCATATGAGGACTTTAAGAGACAAAACAGATGAACATAAGGGAAGGGAAACAAAAATAATATAAAAACAGGGAGGGGGACAAAACATAAGAGACTCTTAAATATGGAGAACAAACTGAGGGTTTACTGGAGGGGTTGTGGGAGGGGGGATGGGCTAAATGGGTAAGGGGCACTAAGGAATCTAATTAAAAAGAGTCCTTGCATAAGCAAGTCCTTGCTTCTAGTAGATTTTAATCATATACTTCAATCTTTAAAGCCTTCTCTTTAGCTTTATCTCATTTATCAAGGATAGTCACCAAAAATATAAAACTAAGAGTGGATCAAACTTCTCTGACATATTTGGGGCCTCAGGAGACCACACAGCACCATTCTATAAGAGTACTCCAAATAATTCTCACATGAGTGGCTAAAGTGCAGAAATGTATAATTTATTAGGACTTAAATAAATCACAGGGAAAGAAGTGCTTTAAAGTTATTGGTAGAAAATTTTCAATAAGTAAAAAAAAATCATAGTTCTAAGAAATTAGGTTCTGTGTATAAAATTTTTGCCCATCTTTATATATTTCAAAGCAAAATATGCTGATGATGCTTTAAAAACAGCACATATGCATTGTGTGACCATGGAATATTTGTCAAGAATGAAAAACTTTTGGGGCGCCTGGGTGGCGCAGTCGGTTAAGCGTCCGACTTCAGCCAGGTCACGATCTCGCGGTCCGTGAGTTCGAGCCCCGCGTCGGGCTCTGGGCTGATGGCTCAGAGCCTGGAGCCTGTTTCCGATTCTGTGTCTCCCTCTCTCTCTGCCCCTCCCCCGTTCATGCTCTGTCTCTCTCTGTCCCAAAAATAAATAAACGTTGAAAAAAAAAATTAAAAAAAGAATGAAAAACTTTTTCTGTTATATCTATGAGAACGTGCCTAGTTTTCCCATGGGCTGCCAAAGGGAAAAAAAAATTCCCTTTTCTCCCAACAGTGCTTACATCTGGGGTGTGTGTGTGTGTGTGTGTGTGTGTGTGTGTGCGCGCGCGCGCGCGCGCGCGTATTTGTGTTTTCCTGCAGGTGACAATTATCACCATGCCATTAGTAGTCAATAAACATTTCATAGTTGCCAAAAGAGCTAAAATCAGAAATTCCCCAAGGATCTAGAAAGACATTACTAAAATAAGAAATCCAAACATGTAAAAAATCAAATAATTCTATGAACAACAGAACAAAGACATGAACATCAGTTTTATTCACTGAGAATATATTCTTTAAAAAAAAAAACTATGGCATAAACATAACTGTAAACGAACACTGCTATTCTCAGCACTTTTTGCCTAGAAAATTCAGTATACTATATGAAAACATCATTAAATTAAAGCATGTAAACTTATTTATGTACAACATGATTTTTTTAATGCCAAGGTTAAAAGGAAGAAGGCACCAGAAATATTGAAAAACACAAAGAGGCAAGGTAGAAATACTGCAAGATTATCATAATTCAGTTTGCCATGGGGAAAATATTTAAGATAAAATTGAAAATAAAATAAACATAGGTTATGAAATAGCCAAATTAGTGTGAAATGTATCAAATTGGCTGGCTGTACATCATGGAGGTCACAGAAAATTACTTTAAAATGTTTCCCCACAAATTAGCATATATAAACACTGTTCTCCATGGTTTCCAATATGCTACCTAAAAACACAATGTTGCTCCCCAAGGGAGCTTGGTTCCAATCCAAGGCAGATGAGCTAGATGGAGCCAGAATGGCAGTGTTTGACAGACACTGATAAAAAAGGCCAGTGACATTCTACAGACTTGCAATATTCCATTTTATTAGAAGCAGCAGAGCACAGAGGTTAAGGATGTCAGCTCTGGAGGCCGACCCGTGTTCAAATCCTGATCCCACCACTAAAGGCTGTGTGACCTCCAGGAAGCCACTTGACCACTCCAAAACTCAGTTCTCACAGGTGAACAGAGAAGGTTAGAGCACTCTCTTCAAAGGGCAGCCACAAGCACAGAATGCAGGCAAACTTCCCGTTACCCGGTTCACAGCCTGCATTAAATATTTGCCGGATATTATGTTTAAAAAGTGAACAGTTTGAAATGATCAACCAGTTTAACTGAAAATATTTACTTGGGACTATTGGTATCACAGGAAGCCACACTTTATTGCTTAAGGACTCCCACAAGGAATGTACAGAGAGACGAGACAATAAGAATACTGAAATGTACCAATAGCTTATACTTGCATGATTAGTACCCTTTTACTTTGCAGACTTCATGGGTTTTCTTCTGGGGCTTTCTGAAAATATGGCAAGTCTCATCCACATGCTTCCAGTCTTTCTCTTTACATTTTAGGAAATGAAAAAGCTCAGGCATGTAAAGATACAAATGACACACTTGCCCAGAATTAAGAAAAGTGGCAAGGATTCGGTAGTAACTTTTTACAGGGGTTTATCAACATCTGTTACAAACCTAGAGGGCAATGTGTTTGAAAGGGTAAAATTCAATGGCGCAATGTCAGACTTCATACAATGTTCTCACAGAGATAGCATACTCGATTGTTTTGAATGCTTAATAGCTAAGGCAAACTCTAAATGCAAAACAAAATTCAAAGTCAAATAATTTTTATTGATTCACAGACACTAAGTAGTTGCAGTTGTATGGACTTCACAGGCAGGGCCTCCCCCACCCCATTTTTTAAAAAATAAATGTCTGCAAAGTGACTTGAATTTTGTAAAAAGTAGCACCAGTATAACAGTATTCCACTCCCTTCCCAGGAGAAATAATAACAAAAATATAAAACACTGCAGGTATGTTTAAAAAGTTGCTCACAGTTGTCTATTTTAAAAAATTGAAAATTATAAAACACCTTCATGTTCAAGAGCATTCACTCATCAATAAAGATGTTGATGCATACATTCCTTCCACCTTTATTTTTAGGCTAATGGTCAACTTCACATTCCAGACTACTTACTTTTCCAAGCAAAACACAGAAGATAAAATTGATACCATTTAATACTCAAAATAGTAGTGATGTGATAGCAAGGGAGAAAGTGGTTTAAAAATGCAATTCCCCCTGCAATTCAAAAGGCTTGTTTTCCAAACTGCAGTTCTGAAAGCCAAATACTGGGTCCTGACAAGAATTTGTAATAAAAAGTATCAGGTCATACCGGGTAGTAAAGGTACATATTGTTGGTAACCTTTTTTCTAATATGTGCATGTGTGTGTGTGTGTGTGTGTGTGTGTGTGTGCGCATCACAATGTGTCTGGGTCACAATGCAAAATGTGTTTTTCACTGTGAGTTGCCGTGAAAGATTTAGTCACTGCTCTAAGGCCAACTAAATTTTGCCTTCTGGAGCCCCCTACAGGCTCTACATGTTTAAAACTTCAACCCTGCAGTAAATAAATCATCTTTCTGTTGCAGGGTGGTTCAGAAACTACAACTCAATAGCTTGCACAGGAACACACAGATAGGCAGTGTTTGATCCAAAAGACGTAAATTGAACACGTGCGCAGCCTCATCCTTGAAGCCAAATCCTCAAGAAACCAAATGAATTTAGCAAGGTCTGTATTAGCTCTTAGCATCTAATTTAAAATTGGAGGGGCACCTAAGTGGCTCAGTCAGTTAGGCAGGCGTCTGGCTCTCGATTTCAGCTCAGGTCATGATCTCACGGTTTATGAGATTGAGTCCGGCATCGGGTTACACGCTGAGAGGGCAGAGCCTGCTTGGGATTCTCTCCCCCACTTCCCCTGTTTACAGTCTCTCAAAATAAATTTTAAAAAATGAACTTTAAAAAAATACTTAAAATTAGAGGAGACATTATCCATATTTCACAATAACAGCTGTCTGAGGGCAAACTAAGAGATGAAATCACAAGGAATGTTCACCATTCGCTTTTATGAAGCTTTTACAAAGCAATGTTAAGAAAATCAACAGATGGCTAGGGTCCCTGAAAGGCTTTTCACAACTCCATTCCCCAACAAAGGATTGAGTAAAGAACAATTCTGAAATACCAAGTACTAGTAACTCTTAAGAATAGATCTGTATACCAAAGTAGAACTTTAGAACTTTATGAAGGGGTTAGAAACCTGAGGTGATGCGGGAAACCCCCGGCTGATTTTCATTGGAAATTAGCTAATAGGCTATTAGATTAGGGCCTTCTTCCCTTGCTCCTCTATCATAAAAGGAAAGATAACAAAAGTTACAGCAATGTTTTCTCATGCTTAATCACCACCACTACCAAAAAAAACAAAACAAAAAACAAAAAACAAAAAACACAAAAACAAGTTTGCAGAAGCCCAAGGAAAGAGTAGACTCAAACTACAAATACCTTGGCAAACAATCATCCAACACCATTCTGACCTTAATTTCAACTGTCTCAAGTTGCCTGTATCAGAATGCTGGGATGGTTTAGTTAACCTAAGGTCGAATGCAGAACCAGGTTAAGAGGCCAAATGGTAGATGATCTGGTAGAAATGAGATCACCTGGCAATAAGATCAATTTATAAAGCATAAATGGTGATTTGAAATACAAGCAATAGCAGTGTAGTCTTTTTTTTTTTTTTAACTCTTTGTTAGTCCCTCAAATAGATCTTTGAGACCACAATTGAAAAAAAGTGCCCTGCCAGACGTTGGCTCACGTGTCTACGGCAATCCTGACTCATCTAAAGTGATCCCACATGCTGACATACACTCACAACTTGTGTTTACAGTAACACTATTAGATCCAGACTAGATAGTACACTGGACTCATGATGCAAAAATGTATCCTTGGCTTTAGGAAATTAACATCAAAATCAGTAAAAACATCACATGAAACCAGTAATTTCTGTTGAGAGTTCCACTTGAGCACAAGATTTGATTTGCCACCATTAAGTAGAATTATGTTTAGAAGTATGCTGGCTATTCCAAACGTCCCAGAACTAATGTTTAATATAAACATAATGTAGGTTAAATGAAACAAATGGTCACACAGACCTCACTTTACCTAATTCATAAAATACAGATAAAGTGTATTTGAAGAGAATGAAAACAAAATGTTCCCATTCTTTAGTATTTTCCTGTACAAGTTGAGAACTAAAGAATGACTCTTCTTAGACAATGCCTAATCATTTGAAGGGGAATTCAGAAGAAAAGCGATTTTTAAAATGAGAAAATAAGCCCAAGTGATACACCTCTCTTTCTCGTCACCATCCAAGACATGGTGTGTAATGTCACTTCCCTCTCCTGTTATTCCTTACAAGCATTCATCACAGTTAGAGCTGACCGATCTTTAGGTCACCTCTTCAAGGTGTTCTTTCCCTTCTCTGTACTCCACTTAAAGAAAATGTCCTTCCTCATCACTGGCAGGCATACTCAATCATCTCAAGCTAACATTAAAATAATTGTTTTCATAACATTGTTTGTGCTTTGTTATCTGAAATACCAAGACCCATCCATGAACAAAGGAATAGGGCTTTCCAAGGTTAT
Organism: Lynx rufus; assembly: GCF_022079265.1. Taxonomy (NCBI): domain Eukaryota; kingdom Metazoa; phylum Chordata; class Mammalia; order Carnivora; family Felidae; genus Lynx; species Lynx rufus. The sequence continues at coordinate 121,707,965 of NW_025814823.1, read as the reverse complement.
TTACGACTAACACTTCAATACCCTTCTCATTCATTTTTAAGACCACCCTGTTCATGAAATATTCTCCTGAATATTTAATACCCAGTGACTTCAGTACCCAAATTCATATTGAGTGCATTCTCTCATGTACATGAACCCAACATGAAACACATGCATATCCACTGCCCACTCATTCTCACATACAAGCAAGCATACACACACATTTTCTTTCTTTCCAGAACAAGCCAGAATTACAGCTCTTTTGGTGATTGTTAGAATTTTTGGAATGGTTCATAAATTTTCCAAATTATTTTGAATTTGTAATACTTTTATCTTTTTTCTTTTTTTTTTTCCAATTGTGAACCATTCCATATTGCATCTTTATTGCAAAAGTCAACATGCTTCTTAGAAATTCAGATTGTAATTGATAAAACAAACATTACATATATGAATTTAAATGTATAAACAGTTAGAAATTCAACAATATCTCCTATTATACTATTACACAAGTTCACAATTTTGTAAAAACTATAATACAGGCATACTATACATCAAGAGGAACCACTATTCCTTTTCACATGATTTTTTTCTTTTTCAAATAATGATCCATCACCATGGACCTACCTATAGCAAGACTGTTGACCAATTTATCATCTTAGCTGCTGACAGTGTTTTCCCAATGTTACAACATGAAGAAATTGAGGGAAATTCTGCCTTCCCTAGGGTCACCTTTTTAAGCCTGGGCAGCAATCCACTAGTAAACCAGGCTAACCCAGCCAGACTGGTGGCTGTTACCGCTCTTCAGCTACTTAGATGGCATCCACATTAAACAGGACAAAATTTGCCTCAGATGCTGTATGTTGTTTCTGTAAGTGAAGATGCCAAGAAAACAAGTCATGGTAGTAACTTACTTTTTAGGGCAATTCTAATGCTTGGGGATTTGAAGGTGGAGGTAAAAACTCCTAAAGGAAAAAAATACACTCAACTATTTTATGCTGACCTTAACTAAATTTCCCAATATTATATTTTACCCATATTTTGAATTCATTTTGGAGAGTCAGACATGTTTTAGAATTCGTAGGACATTTAAAAAGTATATCAGTCCTATTTTAAGGTGTATCTGAAAACTATCTTTTATAGAAGGGCCTCCAATCTCCCTGGAACAAGGGTCTGCCTATTCTTTACTTGAATGCCCTTCTCTTTCATCCCCTCTCCCCCAGTAACTAAAAAAAGTCAAATCAATCTCCAACTCTCTCTACACCGAGAGTATTATAATACGATGTCAATTCTGAAGTTAAAAAATCATATGAAAAGGAATCTCATTCTGCTGAACTGTCAGTCTACTGAAAATTTTCTTACAGCTCCATTAATTTACTGTAATTTTCAGTTTCCAAATACAAAAATACAACAATTCTTATTGAAATCTATACGCTGGTAGTTTTAGTACACAAAAAAACCAAACAAATTATTTACAAAATTATACAGTTTAAGAAAAAACTTTGTACAAAAAATATATAAATCCTTTGTTCCCTCTATCACGTTTAAACTGTCAGGACTCAAAATATTCACCACAATGAATCTTTCAAAATATATACCGACTGAGCCACAGACATCAAAATTTCATTAGAGATGATGGAGGAGGAAGGAGCAAGATTGCTTATTCTAGGTACCCCATTGTAAGGTTTTCCTTCTTTTATAAGCTTATTTTTTAGCTTCAGTGTTATCAGAAAATATAATAACAACCTAGAAAAAGGAGGTCCTTATTATAGTGAAGGGAAAATTACATGAACTTAAAAATGATCCTGGTTTGATACATCATTCCAGGAAAATACGGAGAAGAGAAAAGGTAATCAGAACGTGGGATTTAACTTCTTAGAGCTAAGTAAATCTAGAATCCTGAAGGTTTTAGGTTTCTTAGTGAATAGTTTCTATTTTGAGAAACAGCCTTTACCTCAGGATACAATATCCTTGATATAGTGATCACCAAGAACCTTCTGAAGCCAACAGGAAGTTTCAAATTTTCACACCACACATATATAAAAACATAGATGTGCATATCCTTGAAAAAGTGACATCCTATGTACATTAATCACTTTATTTTCCCAGGGGTCAATACAGTGTAGTGTTGCTCCTCTGCTTTTCCATCTAACATTCAGAACACAAGGACATAAATTTACATATATATTTTACTTAACAGATACTCTACTCTATACAGTGTACAGTAAAAATGCACACAGTGAAGGAAACTGTCTATTGAAGGATGCATATGTTCATGGATAGCAACAAGCTACAAAATTATGAAAATATAAAGTCATCTGATCAAAGTCAAGTTATGACTCCCATTTATTACTAGCATACCCATCACCCTACCCCACCCCACCCCCACCCTATCCCCAGTCACCTCACCATCATAGTTTAAATTTAGGAAAAGAATTTCAGACACTTTGTAACCCTCTTTTGTAACTACTAACTAAACTGAAGCTTCAAAAACGAAAAAGGAAAAGCTGGTGACTCTCCCCCCACCCCCCCACCCCCCCCAAATCCTTCCATTATTCTCATCAAAACATCACTTATTTATCAAGGTGCTGGTTTAAACTTTTTATTGGGGACTGACTTTTTGGTGGCCCAAAAGAATCACTTATCTCAACAGTGGGTAAGTCAGGCCTATTAATAAGAAGGCAAGAAAAAGAAAATGGGGACAAGAAATGGGCAACAGATTAAAGACTTTTACACTCTAGGAATATTTTTTAAAAGGACCAACTGAACCCATTCTCACTAATTTCAAAGCAAACTAAGGATCAGTAGCACGAGTCCAGGAGAATTAATGACGACAGAATGAAAATACCATGAAACTAGCTACCGTTGCCTTACAGCATTTAAGAATACAGAGTTTGTTATGATTTACGCTAAAATAGTACTTGTACTGAACATCAACACCCCCCACCCCCCAAATTTAGAATGAATACAAACTGGGCTCCTCCATAGTAAAAAAATTAAAATAAATCTACTTTTCTTCCAAGACAACTCTTGAAAGCAAAAGGGTATTTTCATTACAAATATCTCCTTCTGTCTGACGACCCATCCATAATAGCTGAGAGTTAAGAGATTCCAGGCGATTTTGACATTTAATGAAATTTTATCAGCAGATTATAATCCAAAATAAAATTTCTGAACACCCTGTCATTTACATCATAATCCAACACCAATAGCAACAAAACAGGTGGTGTGGAAAATAAGGCTCTAGAGATTATCCGTATCATCCCTGTGGATCTTCACAACTGTGTAAAAGTCACTAGGCCTTTGGTGCTTTAATATCATGAACAGTTATGAGATGTGTTTAAATAGCAAACTTGCTGTCCTTAAACCTACTGTGTTGAAAAGAAAAATAAAAAAAATTTTTGGCTCATTGACTTCTTTAAATAATTTTAAAAAGTTGTTCTTTTCTAAACAATATTCCTAAAAATTATACAGCTCGAATCAGATTTCATCTTCGCCACGAACGAGACTCATATTCATCTTCATCCTCATCATCATCATCATGCAAAAACAAATCTGAGGTTTCCGTTTCCTGAGGAAAGAGAAATAAAATCTGCTTAGTGGTATAAGAAAGTTAAGGAAAATACTTAAAAAAATTTTTTTTCAATGTCTTATTTATTTTTAAGACAGAGAGACAGAGCACGAGTGAGGAGGGGCAGAAAGCGAGGGAGACACAGAATCTGAAGCAGGCTCCAGGCTCTGAGCTGTCAGCACAGAGCCCAACACGGGGCTCGAACTCACAAGCCATGAGATCAGGACTTGAGCCGAAGTTGGACCCTTAACCAACTGAGCCACCCAGGCGCCCCTAAGTAAAATACTTTTTAAGCCAAAGGACACAAAGACTAGTATACAAAACCTAGGAAAGATTTACAAGTGACACACTCAGAGAGTAGCTAGCAGGGCAAAAACACCCACAACAGTCTTTCAATGTATACATATTTTCCTCCCCTGCTAATTTTGCCAGTTTTAACAGACTTCCATTCTAATATCATCAGGAAAATAAAATGTGACTGCTGAGTAGGAGGAGTAAAAGAAAAAATATCTATAAAATGTTTCTGATAAAATTAATCTATTCATAAAAATAAATAATTAAGTTTTAATTTATGCCATTAACTTAAAATGAAAATATATGACCAAACTCCTAAACCTTTCTTTTAGTATCAAATAATCTGTGATGGATAGTATACTAACTTCCCCATGACACCAACATTCCCAACCTTATACAAAAATCTAAAATCTTACGTAAAATACAGATTTCTACAAACATTCCCAAAATATCAAGATTTTTCTTTTCTTTTTTTTTTTTAACATGGGAAATGTTTCTGCTTTTGTTTTATAAAATTATCCACATGATCACAAAACTGTTGATCAATCATGAATGCTAACATCTATAAAACCAAAATTATGATGAATCAGGAATAACTTGCAATGTTGGCTAAAGGTCCCTTTTAATAAACAAATTAGAAATAGGAGTTAAAGAGTGAAATTATTTTTCATATTTTAAGAGTTTCCTTGGTTTAAATCCTTGGTTTCCTATTTCTTCCCTTTTATGTCCCACTTCTGTAACTCTCATTTTAACCAACTGTACACAGAAGGAAAATAAGAAACTTAAATCTATTACCTATGGAACGTGAATAAATGAAAAGCTACAAAAACCAGCTAAAATGTATTTTGTCCATGTAATCCATGTCCTCACTTACCAGAATAAAAATTTCTAGAGCCCAAAGAAAGCCAAAATAAATGCAAAGAAAAAAAAAGTGTCTCCTCTACCAGAAAATACCCCCCAAAGAGCTTTTTTTATGTGTCTGCACCTGTTCTCATTCTTTAATAAACTTCTAGTCTTTGATTAATGTGTGCATGAAAGAATCGTATTTATTTTAAAATTTATTTACTTTAATGTCAAGAAAAATACTACTTGAGAAACAATCTAATTCAGTGCTTATTTTCAATCGTTAAATTTACCTCCTCCTTGACATCTTCTTCCTCAGTCTCAGTGGATACAGAAGGCACCTTGGCCTTGTGCCATGATATTTGTAGCCGACGGTCTTTGAATTTTGACCCTTGGTTTGCAGTCTAAAATAAATTTCAGAAAAACAGAAAAGTTTATATTCAAATTGTATGCTATTTAAAAGTGTAATGACTTGGGGGGGGTGTTAAAATGGATCTAAACACAATCTCTAGTAAGAGCTAGAAAAAGTGAAGTCCCTTTTAATTACAGAACCATATGTACTGTTTTGCCCAGATAGTCCATGACTTGTATCTATGTCATGTTAACTTTAGGATTTGTTTTGGTTTAGATGATAAATTAATTATATAGTCACCCTACTTGCAAAAGTCATGATGAAAACAACAAATGCTATTTTAATACAATTACTGGCCTTCAGGGACACCTGCGATGGCTCAGTCAGTTAAGCATCCAACTCTTGATTTTGGCTCCAGTCATGATCTCATAGTTCATGAGATCGAGCCCTGTTTAGGACTCTGTGCTAAGTCTACTTGCGAATCTCTCTCCCCCTCTCTTGCTCCCCCACCCTCAAAATAAATAAAGATTAAAAAAAACAATTATTAACCTTTAGCTTTGATAATCTACATACTTAGACTGAAAACTTAAGAGTGATTTTTTAATGCCTAATGATCTCACAGCATCTCTCACAGCCCCAGTGATAAAGCTATTCCCACTTCATCTTCTGAAATGCCAAACAACAATGACAAGTACCCACCCATTCTATATATTCAATAAATGTTAATCAAACACCTCCTATCCTAACTCAAAATAAAACTGTTCAGTTTCAAATGTATTTCTTGGTACTACCATCCAATTTCTTCCTCCCCAACAAATTTCATTAAGAGAAAACAAAAATTTTAAAGACAAAGCAACAGAGACAAAAGAATATAGACCCAAAGTTTCATTAAAGTGAAATTCAGTCTTTCCTATTAATGGTGCCAGATTGTAGAACATCCCCAATTCTGGGTTCAATCCTGAAAAATGTAATAGAAGGCATTCTTTTAAATATGGGGCTTCACTCTAGTTTTTCTAAGAAAAATGTTGATAAATATCAGTAAGCATTTGCCAAATGTTTCCATAGAACACTCAGATGACTGCATGTTAAGACTGTACCAGATCCAGAACCAGTATGACCAGAAATCAGCATGTGATCTAAGGAAAAATTCTTATTATCCTTGTGGAGGTTGAATGTTTATACCGTGATACCAAACATTTTAACTCATGGGACATATTACACTATGTATCAAAATGGTCCCATCTTGTAAAACTCAGGTAGTTGCTAATAGAACAGATCTCATCACAAGGAAAAAAAGAATTCTAACTATGTGAGGTGATGGGGGTTAACTAAATTTATTTTAGTAATCATTTCACTATAGGTATATGTATTCAACCATTATGTTGTATATCTTAAACTAATAGGATGCTGTATGTCAAGTAGATCTCAATAAACCTGGGGGAAAAATCTGGTAATGTGTGTAGGAGACCTCCTGTGCCCTTACTCTTTTAACATACACAGCCCAATTAAAGAGTGCCTTTTTCAGTATTTTGTTCACCTCTGTATTACTTGAATTCTTCTTTCTAGCATTACTGAGATGTAACTGACAAACTGTTAAGACATTTATAAGTGTAAAACATGATGATCTAATATACATATGCAATGTGAAAAGATTCTATCAAGTTCATTAACCTTAACATTCATCGCCTCACATATTTACCTGTTTCTTGGGATAGAAATATTTAAGTTCTACTCTCTTGGCAAATTTCAATTATACAATACAGTGCTATCAACTATAGTCACGATGTAACACATTAGATCCTTAGGCTTTATTTGTTATTCGAACTTGTAAAAAAAGATCTGTTACTTTTATAATCACAGAAGGCAATATAGATTTTTTTTAGTCTATATTTACTGGGTCGCCCTCCAAAGAGGACAGCAGTTCTGTCCTCCAAAGGGAATTTTAGGCCATTAAATGTAGTGCATATAAAATACTGAAAGAAAATGAGAAATGTAATTTGTATGCGGTCAGGAACTAATAATATGTAATTCTCACAGTCTAACCTACAACAATAAGTAAGATTAGTGATTAGAATAAAGATGTATTTTAATAATACCAAGTCAAGAATTCCCACACACTACTGGTGGGTATCTAAACTAGTAAAACTGATGTAGTCTGCTCAACAATTCCATGTATATCAAACATATATGTGTATACACATATACTGAAAGATCTATGAGAATACTATCAATGGTGTTCATAAAAATCATGTGAAAATAACCCAAATACCTATCAACAAGAGAACAGAAAAATAAACTGTGGTATATTTATACAACTGAAAATAATATAGCAATAAAAATGGTGAATTACTGTTACATGTAACAACATGAATGAATCTTACAAACATAACGTTAAGGGAAAAAACAGACACATAAGAATATAGACTGTGTGGTTCCATTTATATAAATTTTTTAAATAGGCAGACTAATACTGTAATATTAAGGAATGCCTATTTAGGTGATAAAACTACAGCTGATTCTCATTATTTGCACTAGTTGTATGAAGTTCACTGCAAGTACTGAATTAGCAAATACTGAACCACTGCTCCTAGGACAAACAGAGTAAGGCCAGGTTCCTATGAGCTTCTGGTCAAAACATTTTCTTCAACTAATCAATACATAACCTTGTTTTATGCTTTAAAGACTCTTTATTTAAAATATACTGTTGGGGCGCCTGGGTGGCTCAGTCGGTTAAGCGTCCGACTTCATGAGTTCAAGCCCCGCGTCGGGCTCTGTGCTGACAGCTCAAAGCCTGGAGCCTGCTTCACATTCTGTGTCTCCCTCTCTCTCTCTGCCCGTTCCCTGCTCATGCTATGTCTCTCTCTGTCTCAAAAATAAACAAACATTAAAAAATTTAAACATAAAATATACTGTTGGGGTGCCTGGGTGGCTCAGTCAATTAAGTGTCTGACTTCGGCTCAGGTCATGATCTTGTAGTCCTTGAGTTCAAGCCCCATGTAGTGCTCTGTTAACAGCTCAGAGCCTGGAGTCTGTTTTGGATTCTGTGTCTCCCTCTCGCTCTGCCCCTCCCCTGCTCACATTCAGTCTCTGTCTCTCAAAATAATAAATAAACGTTAAAAAATATTTTTAAAAATATATATTGTTGAAATCACTGACACTGAACTCATGGCCAAAAGCACTCATGCCTGAACAAAGCTTACCTAACACACGTGTCTTCACCATAAGGTATATCACAGCCTCCCTGAACTTTCAACAGAGCACTTGAGAACTATACTTGGCGGGGGGGGGCATTTCAAATAGGAAAATCAACAATGAAAACCACAAAAATGAGAAAAACGTGGTACTAAATCAACTGCAAAAAGGACACTTGTTTACAGTTTGAGATCTGAAACAGTAAGACAGAGTGTCACCTTGTTTGAACTTAGCTGGGAATGTGTGCATCAGGTAACTCTGCCAAAGTCTGCAAATGACCACAAGAGCACCTTGAGTACTGATTTTTGATCTTACAAATAATTTTACTAGGCAGGTTAATGTGCAAGTCCAAAATCCATGAATAATAAGGATTAACTATAGAACAAAAGCAAGGAGGTGATTATCAGAAAGTGAGGGTATGGGGTCACTTTTCTGAGGAGGAGAGAAAACAGTAACTGGAAGGGGGCAAGGAGGAGGCTGGGAATATACTTTTTCCTTACCTGAGGAGTAGGTATATGGAAGTTTACCTTCTGATAAATCACTGAACTATATATATACGTTTCTAGTTGGTATAGTTTGTTTCAGAGTATTTTAAATTGAATATTATCCTTATAATTAAAAAAAATATATGAAACAGCTATTTATGTTTAAAAAGCAAGGTATGGAATGCAGCTCTATATTTATACTCTGGTAAATTTTTTCAAGTGAGAGACTGTGTATGTATTCTTATATACAGAATTTTTTTCTATAAAGATATCTAAGAATAGTGACTACCTTTTAAGAGTAGGCAGAGGTGAAGGAAAAGTGAAGATTTTTTACTTTTTATTAACCATATTTTTAACCATTTGTGTGTATTCTTTTTTTATTAAAGGATACTTTAATAACTTTAAGACTGGCCTCTAAAATGTAACGTATCTATTAAAATACGTAATTTTTCAATATGCACATATATTTTACCTAACGCATATATCCATAATATAGCTTGAAACAATGAAATACTAGGGAAAAGTTAGATGTCCATCACTACAGGATTCTTTAAAGTTTACTTATTAATTTGGAGAGAGACGGAGAAAAAGAATCCCAAGCAGGCTCCACACCCAGTGCGAAGCCCAACTCGGGCTTATCTCATGACAGTGAGATCACGACTTGAGCTGATATCAAAAGTCAGATGCTTAACCAGCTGAGTCACCCAGGAGGCCCACTAGAGGACCGTTTAAATCCAGTGTGGTACATCTATGCAATGATATACCATGCAGCCATTAAAAAGAAGACAGCAACACATGCACTAGTATAGAATAATCTCCAATAACAATTCAATACATACCAAATACAAAGTGTATATGCAAAAGAGTATTGTATAGCACACCATTTTTGTTAAAGAGAGATAAAATAATGCATAAATACAGAAAAATATCTTCAAGAAGATATGTGAGAAACAGGTAACAGTAATTGCCTACAGAGAGTGAAACAGTGACTGGACATAGAAGGAAACCTTCTGTACACTGCATATACTTTTGTTTCTTTATATTTTTTTAAGTTAATTTATTTAGAGGGAAAGAGAGAGAGAGAGAAACATAGGGGAGGGTCAGAGAGAGAGAGAGAGAGAGAGATATCCCAAGCAGGCTTTGCACTGTCAGCACAGAGCCCAATGCAGGGTTTGAAATATGAGATCATGACCTGAGCTGAAATCAAGAGTTGCATACTCAACCGACTAAGCCATCCAGGCACCCCTACACTTTTATTTCTTTTACACTTTGTACATGTGTGCTGCCCCTCAAAATATAAGGTAATTCAAATAAAGTAACATTCTAATATATGAATATAAGAAAATCAATTATATACCATCAATGAAAAGTTATATGCAGTAACTTAGAGGTACTTGGAACCTTAGAGGCAGAAGTTACTAGAAATTCATCTAACTTGACCATTTTCCAAGATCAGAAACTGATGCCAATTCTGTCAGTCATCACTTATCAATTACCTGACCAGCAAATATGATCAAACAAAACTGAAGTGCTACTGAGGACATAGGCAAATAGGTACTCTTATCTAATGTCACTATAAGTAAAACTTAGTACAACATTCCTGGAGGGTTATTTGGCAAGCTGTCCTAAAATTTTAAATATGCATGCCTTTTGGGGCACCTGGGTGGCTCAGTCAGTTGGGCCTCTGACTTAGGCTCAGGTCATGATCTTGCACCCTGTGAGTTCAAGCCCCACATCGGGCTCTGTGCTGACAGCTCAGAGCCTGGAGCCTGCTTTGGATTCTGTGTCTCCCTCTCTTTGCCCCTCCCCTGCTCACTCTCTCTGTCTCTCTCTCAAAAATAAATAAACATTAAAAAACTTAAAAAAAAATATGCATGCCTTTCATCTAGTCCTCTCACTCCTATGAACTAATGTAAAATAGGGTTCGCAACTGAGACAACATTACTCTGGGGGGCATTTTGGGTGTCACACTGACTGAAAAGCACTTACTGGCATTTAGTAGGCGGGAGCCAGGAGTGCTAAAGGTCTTAACATGTACATGACTGTCCTATATAACAAACTGTTCCACTCACAAATGCAAAATCCAGTAAGATGTCTGTAACATTGTTCACAGCAAAATGGGAAATACTCTAGCCATCAAAGGCAGTATCAGTAGTTCATGAAAGATCTACCATTACTAAGAGATTTTTTACAAGGTCTGAAGAATGGCAATATTGAAGTGCTATTCAGAAAACTTTCCCTGAATACTAAATCCAGAGAAAGGGGAACTTTTGTTCTAGTAAACACAAAGGAAAATTATCTTTCAAATGATAAGGTATCAATCACTTCCATATACAATAAAACTCTCAAATATATTTCCACACACTTGAAAGATGGGAAAGGGTAAAATCCCTACCTAGAGAGGCTACAGGGAAAAGTTAACCATACATGATAAGTCTTTAGTAATTACAGCAGAAGTATTCCATTGTCTTACTTGAAGGTCCAGGAATGAAGGAGTGATCAATTAGAGGCTCTTGCCAATAAGAACACAAAAAGTTGAATGAATTACACAAATATTTTGGAGGGGTACAGAAACTTAGACTTCTAAACCTGTTACTTTCTTAAGATTTAAAATACTCTCTGGCTACAGATGGAAGATGAACACGATAGTATGCAATGATACTAAAATGATTTATTTTTAGAGGCATAAATCCATTTAGAAAAAAAACAGAGAATAAAACAAAGCTAAAAAAAAAAAAACATGGGGGGCTTAGAAGCAGAAGGATTAAATATATAATGCCTACAATTTTAAAATCAGGAAATAGCAGCAAAAACGTTCCAGGAATGAAAAAAATACCCAAAAAATCAGCTAAAAGATTTAAAAGTAGACATCCTTTAAGAATAGAAATTGGGGAGAAATAGAGTAATAAAATGATTAACAACCTTGTGGCTGTTAAGTTCATCTGACTCTTCAAATGATGTACACATATAACTTTTTTTTTTTCAACGTTTATTTTATTTTTGGGACAGAGAGAGACAGAGCATGAACGGGGGAGGGGCAGGGAGAGAGGGAGACACAGAATCGGAAACAGGCTCCAGGCTTTGAGCTGTCAGCACAGAGCATGACGCAGGACTCAAACCCACGAACTGTGAGATCATGACTGAAGTTGGATATTTAACTAACTGAGCCACCCAGGCGCCCGTTTTCTTTTTTCTATAACCGAGTGCTTTCCAAGTTTTCTTCAATGAACATCATGGAAGACACTGTCTTGCAAAAGAGTGAAACTGGACCATTCTCTTTCACCATACACAAAAATACACTCAAAATGGACTAAAGACCTAAATGTGAGACCAGAAACCATAAAAGTCCTTGAAGAAAACACAGGCAGTAATTTCTCTGTTATTGCTTATACCAACATTTTTCTAAATGGGTCTCCTGAAGCAAGGGAAACAAAAACAAAAATAAACTATTGGGACAACATCAAAATAAAAAGCTTCTGCACAGCAAATGAAACAATCAACAAAACCAAAAAGCCACCTATGGAAAAGGAGAAGATATTTGTAAAGGACATATCTGATAAAGGGTTAGTATCCAAAATATATAAAGTACTTATAAAACTCACCCCACCAACCAAACAATCCAATTAAAATGGGCATAAAACACGAACAGACATTTTTTCCAAAGACATCCAGATGGCAAACAGACACACTGAAACGATGCTCAACATCACTCAGCAGCAGGGAAATATAAATCAAAACTACAATGAGATGTGTTACCTCACACCTGTCAGAATGGCTAAAATCAACAAAAGAAGAAAGAACAAGTCTTGGCAAGGATGTGATAAAGGGGGAACATCTTGCACTGCTGGTGGGAATGCAAACTGGAGCAGTCACTGTGGAAAACAGTATGGAGGTTCCTCAAAAAGTTAAAAATAAAACTACCAGCCCTCCCCCCAAAATACAACTACCCTACGATCCAGCAATCACACCACTGGGTATTTACACAAAGAATACAAAAATACTAATTCAAAGGGATACATGTATTCCAAAATTTATAGCAGTATTACAATAGCCAAATTATGGAAACAGCCCAAGTGTCCATCGGCTGATGAACGGATAAAGAACATTCCAATGGAATATTAATGGATTATTATTCAGTTATAATAAAGAATGAAATCTTGCCATCTGAAACAACATGGATAGAGCCAGAGTTGTGCGGCTCAGCTGTGCTGAGCAAAGGAAGGCAGCAAAAAGACAAATGCCGTATGACTTCACTCATAAGTGGAATTTAAGAAACAAAACAAGAGAGCAAAGGAAGAGAGAGAGAGAGAGAGAGAGAGGCACACTGAGAGACAGACTCTTAACTGTAGAGAACGGATGGTTACCAGAGGGGAATGGTTTAACTCAGTGATGTGGATTAAGGAGCGCACTTGGTGTGACAAGCACTTGGTGATACACGGGAAGTGCTGAATCCCTATACTATACACCAGAAACTAATACTACACTGTATGTTAACTAACTGAAATTTAAATAAAAACTTTAAAAAAGACATTGTCTTAGTTGTTTAAACCAACAACTACTTGATCTCCTTCCATTCTACTGGACCCTGATTTTCATCACTGGTCAAGTGGCATATGGAACCATGACAGGTTTAATTCAATCATGGTAACCGTTTTCCTCAACAAGGATTAGTTTACAAACGGGTAAGGGACAATTCTGGCTAAGACACATGAGGGCACATCTGCTAAGTAAGAGTGGTATATGTCAGGGGTGGGGTGAGGGTAGAAGAGGGTGAGGGTTGAAACAGGGACACTTTCTGGGAAGGTTACCTCTCATGATTTTTTAAAATGTCATGAGAAAGGTACTGTTACCTTAAGCCTTTGGACATTCTTTTTAGAGGCCATGATGTTTGTGGTTGCTATCACACCATGAAGAAAAATGCCTAAGAACAAAGCCAACATACTAGGCAGAGGAGACCTATGAAAAGAACCTGTGTGGCTCAGTTTCTGAATTAATTAAACCTAAAACCTCCCTAACTCTAAATTTCATGAAAGGAAAGAAAATAAATCTTCCTATTTCCCAAGTTATCTTTTACTTGAAGCCAAACACATCCTGAGATGTGTGTATTACCTCCATAATCAGAAAGAAGAAAAAAAAAAAAAAATCAAGTTCCACCCTGTATCATGGAGTACAACGGCTAAACCATACACCACAGTTCAAAAATCTTACAGTTAACTGATGCATGCTACTTGAAAATGTCTAAGCGCAGCTCAAGTATTCTAAACATTTAGTATAAGTAACTCTTCCTGTTTTGGATCCTGTCTCCCTTTCTCTCCATCCCTCCCCCACTCATGTGGATGCGCGTTTTCTCTCTCTCTCTCAAAATTAAACATTTAAAATAAATAAATACATAAAGCTGGTCTCCCACTTTACAAAAAGTGTGTGTGTGTGTGTGTGTGTGCGTGTGTGTGCGTGTGTGTAGGTCAAACTGGTGAATGAAACTGCCTCAACAGTGAACAGAGTACTGCCAGCACAGTTCTCAAATCTGGACACTATATAACAACCTACCATTCTCTAAAGTCAGGGAGAAAAAGGACTAAGCGGTGTCAAACTCAGAGTGAAGTCTTGCTCTTTAAGATTTCCTTCACCATCGGGGCTCCTGGGTGGCTCAGTTGGTTAAGCATCCGACTTTGGCTCAGGTCAGGATATTGGTGGCTCATGAGTTTGAGCCCCGTGTTGGTCTCTATGCTGATAGCTCAGAGCCTAGAGCCTGCTTTAGATTCTGTCTCCCTCTCTCTGCCCCTCCCTCGCTCACACACAGTTTCTCTCTCAAATATAAATAAACAGTAAAAAACAAGTAAAAATATTTCCTTCATCTTTAATACTTAATAGGGCTGAAAATGTTTTCTCTCAAAGAAGTTGTTTGAGTCGGGGCGCCTGGGTGGCTCAGTCGGTTTAGTGTCCGACTTCAGCTCAGGCCATGATCTCACGGTTCACGGGTTCAAGCCCAGCATTGGGCTCTGAGCCTGAAGCCTGCTTCAAATTCTGTGTCTCTCTCTCTCTGCCCCTTCTCCACTCGCACTCTGTCTCTTTCTCTCTCTCCAAAATAAAATAAAAACATTAAAATAAAAATTTAAATAAGTAAAATAAAAATTTAAAACAAAAGTTGTTTGAGGAATAGGGATCCCAGATATTAACAGTCAAGTGTATTTTTATCTTGGTTCTGACACTTACTTAACGATCTTTTTATATGTATGACTCACTTTTAAGTTTTAAACATGAGTTTTCCCTGTATGTACACATGGGATTTCACATGCACTTTATACAGTTATTTAATAAGATTAAATGAGATCATGTATGAAAACGCTCTAGCACAAGTAACACTCAATATTTAATTGGATGAATGAGTAACTGGAGAGAAGATATACTCTGTTTATGAAGCAAATTAAAGACAGTTACCTGTAGCAAATCTCTACTTGCATGTTTATCTAAAAGTGGTTGCCCTTGTATACAGAACATAACTACACATGTCTCTTATCCTAATAAATTCTCCCTTTGAATTCTGCCTTCGTCCCAGATCATTTTCACTTATTGACTATGAACACCTGGTAAACCATGTAATAACCCTAAAACAAAAATCAAATATTTGCTTTGGAACAACTTGTCACTACAAATGCATTTATGTGGGCTATTATGGAATTATAAAGCATGACCTGCTTCTTGACCTTCAAATATATTAATAAGAGTTTGCTAATACCCATTTTTTACAACTTGATTTTCTAATCTATAAAACATTTGACACTTAAACAGAATGCAAGAAAATGCTGAATACAGTGCTTTTAGAGTGGATATCTGCCAACTTTAAAAACTTACTGAGAAATGTTGAAGCAATTCATCTTTTTCCTCCTCAATGAATCCCCCTACTGTTAGTGCTTTGGGGCGGTGGTCCACCACCATGTGATTCAGCGAGCCCCTTCCTCTTCCTCCACGGCCTCGGCCTCTTCCTCGACCTTGAGAGGACATAGTCTTTCCTCGACCCACAGGTAAAATGCCTAATCGTGCAGCCTGAATAACAGCAAAAGGCAGAATATAATATACTCTAGGAAGAACCGTGGAAGAACCTCTTAAGAACCTCTTAAATCTCACCTCAACCTGTAACTGACTGAGTTTTTTCCGTAACTCTGTTGTGTCTTCTCCTGAGGATAGCCTCTTATGAAGGTCCAGTTCAGTATCTAATAGTTCTTTCTGAGCCTTTGGAAAATTAAGAGTAAAAATGTATTTGTTAGATAACTTCCAAGATCTTATTCGGAATATCATACTTAAAGAATGACATAACATCTCTTTTGGCAAAAGGAGAATGAGAGGATGCAATAAACTGGAGTGTTTAAAGGAAGGTTCACTGTATGAAAACATACAGAGAATATACTGAAATCAGTAAAAATAAGAAGCAGTATTACTGCTTAAGATGGCTTAAAAATCAGACTCTGGAAACAGTCAAATGAGAAAAGGGAGCTGAGAATAATTTTCTAATAATAAAGAGCCATAAATCAAACTCAATGGAAGCAAAATATATACATAGGAAAAATTAATAATAAAAACATAAATAACATCTACATAACTGCTTTCAGATTTGAACTCTACAATACTGCACTTTTTGTGTGTGTGAGGGATAAACTATCTGTCTTTAGATGGTGTGACTGTAAGACTAATTTTTACTCCCATATTGTCTTAAAATTTTTTTAATTTTTTTATTTTGTGAGTGGGGGGGGGTGGCGGGAGAGAATATCCCAAGCAAGCCCCACGCTGCCAGTGCAGACCCCGACAAAGGGCTCCGTCTCACTAAGTGAGCCATGAGATCATGACCTGAGCCAAAATCGACAGTCAGACATCCAGCCAACTGGGCCACCCAGGCGTCCCTCTCTTCAATTTTTAAAATGTTCGTTATGTTTCTTCTATAATTGGGGGAAATTTCACTAAAAATATTTTTTATTAAACGTTTTCAATGCAATCTTGAAGAAATACTTTATATCCCTCTAGTAATACAGAACCACAACTTCAAATGTATTATAATATTAGATATAAAAATTTGCACTCTATATATCTGACAAATTTATTATTTTGAGTTCTCGAAGGACTAGAAATTAAAATTCCACTACAGAGGGGTGCCTGGCTGACTCAGTCAAGAAGGGCATGACTCTTGATCTCGGGGTGTGAGTTTGAGCCCCATGTTGGATGTCAAGATTACTTAAAAATAAAATCTTTAAAAAAAAATTTTTTTAATTCCATGACAGAGCTGTGGTATAATGTAATCACTGTGTAAAGTAACTATTCTCCTAGGTAAGGAAACAAATGACAATTAATAAAATGAGACGTAGGGTGCCTGGGTGGCTAAGTCAGTTGAGTGTCCAACTTTGGCTCGGGTAGTGATCTCGCAGTTCGTGGGTTTGAGCCCCGCACTGGGCTCCGTGCTGACATCTCAGAGACTGGAGCATCCTGGAGATTCTGAGTCTCCCTCTCTCTACCCCTTGCCCACTCACACTCTGTCTTTCTCTCTCTCTCTCTCTCTCAAAAATAAACATTAAAAAAAGTATTTTTTAAAAAAGAGACTTAAGTGGATTTGGAACTTTAAGTGGATTATCCTTTTCAATAGAGTATCACATTTTTACCCGTATTAAAGCCAATGATACCTTTTGAATATTAAAAGGAATGGTTTCACTGTATTATAGGATTAGAAAAACAATTGCTGAAATAGGAAATACCACTTTTTTTTCCATCACTCTAGCAATTTCATATTTAGGAAAGGAAACCATAAATTCAGTTAGTAAACATAATAATAATAAACATATCTTTGTTCAAACAAGGTATTAGCACCTCTTTCAAAGACAAGACACAGGATCTATAGGAACATTTAAAATTTTTACTGTCTCCCTGTTATACTATTAGTTACCTAAGGGTTCCACTGTACTTCAAAGCACCAAACATATAACAGATGTTCAACAACCCTATGCTGAATGGAAAATGCAAATACATACCTCTGTTTTTGTCTTAACTTTAGATGGTGTGGAGACTGCGGAAGATGTTTTTAATTCATCTTTCAATTGCGAGATCTTTTCTCCAAGCTCTTTCAAAGTCTTCATTATATTTGCTCTTTCTTCTGGTTTCATGTTTTTGTTCTTTTCTAGCTTAGATATTAGCATCTATAAAATAAACAGAAAAAAGTAAAAACTATGCCTAGTAACTTTTACTATAACTAACCCTTATCAACTTTACTAAGAGGAATAGCTATAAAATCCATTGTAGAAAACAATTCCAGCAGGCAAAAGAGCTCTTGTCTTACCTTTTGGCATTCTATTTGTTTTTCTAGCACTTCTTGCCTCTTTTTCCTCATATCTTGCTGTAGCTTCATTGCTTCCTATATGAATACATTTAAAAAATTAGTAAGAGATAACAATATTTGCCAATGATATACTTGCAAACATTTGATACATGAACAATTCATTTTCTTCTGGATCATCCCTATGCTATACAAGACAAATTTCACTCCTAATCAAAAAACAGATGAAACCAGAAATGAAACCTTTAATTACATTTTCTATGGAAGAGTTAAAATTTCTAAGTGTACTTTTAAAAATATTTAAAAGGCTAACTCCTAATTAGCTGTATCTATGACATTTATTCTTGAGTTACCTGAATGTACGTATGAGGAAAAACAAGGGCTGTTTCTACTTGCCAATGTAATAAGCCATCCCTGATTTTTCAAGTTTAAAGTTTAATAAATGTGAGATGCAGGCTAGAGGACAGAAATGATGGCAAATTCTACGGATTTTTGCCAGGAAAATATTGCCTCCCACCCCTCTGCTAATCAAATCTCCAATTATATGGAAATAATACCTATAAATATCTATTTGATTTAAAATCATCTATATGAGTTTATATCTAAGATAACAATGAAACTCAGAAGTCATATGAATACCAATTACATAAACATTATACTTTACATAAAACACTAACTTACAAAAGCAAGAGAGGAATTAAAAGAAGAAATAATGAAATAAAACTGGTTCTTCACCTTGGAGAAAAAAAAACAGGACAACTCAGTGCTATTTATTTTTACATAGAAAAAAATCCTTCCTTGTTCTTGATGTAGCCTCTGCAAGGCAACTGCAAAATACTTTTTTGTCTGTTCACCTTTTTTTTTTTCAAATGTACACTCCATCGAGAAGCAGCTAAATAAACATAATGTAGTTCTAGAACATGAACTATTCAAATGTGTTAATAAAATCGCTTAAGAATTCAATGGGTCCTTCCCTCTTTAAGGAAATTAGAATCAAGGCTGTTACCTGTTTCTTTTTAAGAACTTCTTGAACATCATGAGATTTAGACCCTGAACAAAGTTTTGAAGGCGTCTTTAAGTTTGAGGAGCTGTAAATCATTTTTGGATGGCCTGGAGCTGAAAATATCTATGAAACACAAGTATAATTAAATTAAATATTAGAACGCTTTAAGGTAATTTTTTAGAAAGACTGCATGTATTTCTTTTGGTTCAGGAGTTAAAGTTTACTATAAAAACTTCATTTATATAACTGGTTTTTATATATACATAAATTCAACTGTAATTCAAATACAAAAACAAAATTTTAGCAATAATGTTTCTGAACGCAATCACATCCTTCTTCTATTTTCTTAATTGAGAAAAAGGAACCACAGCCACTTTTATCTAGGAGCAGGCCTGTACTCATAGCGAAGCCTTACTGTCCTCTCATTCAACAATTTCACAGATTAAGAACCTCCAACAAACCAACTCTTGTGACCGCGATGAATCAAGACAAAAACAAAAACAAATCCACAATTCAGAATCATGACTGAACACAGAAAAAAACAGGAATACTATTCAAACAGTTAAAATAACAAGTCCCTTTCTAACCTGGCTAACAGCAATGACTGCAGCCTCTTTACCAATTACATCTTTAGTCTCATTCTACTTTTCCCTCCTTCTAAGTTAAGACTAATTAAGACATCTGGTCATAGAATTATTCCTATTTCTTTAAACCCTGATCCAAATCACCTAACACAGGATTAAAGTACTTCCTCATCAGAATCTATTTAAATCAAATGCTATATGAGTTTATAATCAAACATAAAACAAGTAGTTAGCTCACAGGTCTGACTTTGCAAGCAAAGTGGTGGCCATTTTTACTGTGGTTGTTTTGGTATTTAGATTCCTTTCCCGTTCTGAACAGACCACTCTCCAGTTAATCTTCCCTTTTTTAAGGCATAGCAGAGCTACATGGCACAGTATAATCTCTCTGGTTTAAGTCTTTCCTAACACAAATGGCAACACCTACAATTTACTGAGCACTTAGTATGTACTTAACACTCCCTTTCCATGCTTTACTAACATGAAATTTTTTTAATCCCCAGAGCAACTTATTGAAAAGGAAACCAATGCTCCCAAGTTATCTAATACAGCTAGTAAGAGGCAGGTCAAGTCAAATAGGGCTGTCTGACTTCCAAATCTGTAACTATCTTTGTTTTGCTATCTTTTCATAATAGAATTTTTGAAACAACAGAGTTATACTACAAAGGTGATGTACCCATCACTAAGTACCAACAATTATCAGGACATAAAATAGAGTAGTTCCCCCTTATCCAGTTTGGCTTTCCACGGTTTGTTACCCAAGGTCAACTGTGGCCCAGAAACAGATGACCCTCCTTCTGACTCATCAGGAGGTCATTAGAAGCCTAACAATACATCACACTGCCTATATTATTCACCTCACTTCACCTCATCTGGAGGCATTTATTTTATCATCTCACATCATCACAAGAAGGATGAATATGGTACAGTATTTTCAGTGACTTCTCCTTTATTAAAGTATAGTTATAACTATTCCATTTTAATATTATCATTGTGCATCTCTTATTGTGCCTAATTTATAAATTAAACTTTATTATGGGTATGTACCCATATTATGGGTATGTACAAGAAAAAACATAATATATACGGGATTTGGTACTATCTACGGTGTCATGCATCTAATGGGAGTCTTAGAAAGTATCCTCACAGATAAGGGGAGACTACTATCCTTTTGTTTTACCTAAATCCCTAACTCCACATTCATATCAAACACTATGTTTCTATGTTTTACATGTAAATATTCAGTTGTATCTCTAAAAAAATAAGGACTCCATTCTTTTTAAAACATAACCACAATACCATCATCACACTTATAACAACTCCTTACTATCATTAGACAATCACATCTCATGATTGTATTATAATTTTTTTTTAAATTTTTTTTAGTGTTTATTTTTGAGACAGAGAGACAGAGGGTGAGTGGGGGAGGGGCAGAGAGAGAGGGAGACACAGAATTCGAAGCAGGCTCCAGGCTCCCAGCTGTCAGCACAGAGCCAGGTGCGGGGCTCAAACCCACGAACTGTGAGATCATGACCTGAGCTGAAGTCAGACACTTAACGAATGAGCCACCCAGGGTGCCCCAAGATTGTATTATAATTTTCTAAACATTTTCTGCCATTTGAATTGGGCTCTATGAAGGTTCTTCTACAGGAACTGGTTATATCTCTTTAAAGTCTATT
Organism: Lynx rufus; assembly: GCF_022079265.1. Lineage (NCBI taxonomy): Eukaryota > Metazoa > Chordata > Mammalia > Carnivora > Felidae > Lynx > Lynx rufus. The sequence continues at coordinate 121,686,676 of NW_025814823.1, read as the reverse complement.
TTGATACCATTTCCTTTCTCATCTCTTTCTTTTCCTTGCAAACTGCTTTTTGAAGAAATCAGGTCATTTATCCTGTGAATTTGTATTCACCACAAAATTCTATGATACCCCATAACATGTTTCTGTGTCCTCTGAATTTCCTTCAAATTAGTAGATCTAGAGCCTTTATGACATCTTCTCAATCTTTTGACAGGATTCCAGAAATTGTTGACAACTTTGTTTTCTGGTTGAACAAAGTAATTCTAGGGTCACCTGGAATACTGCCAGCCCCAGATCTGCAGACAGCCATTTCTTCAAAAAACCCTTGGTTCCTCTGAGTGCCTGGGAGGGGGCAGGGGGTAATTACCCTTGGACTGATTATTATTTCTCAACCTTTTCAGTGAATAGAATTAAGAAATGTTTTGGAGCTTTTTACTGCTTATTATTTTTTATGATAAAACAGTCTGTGAATGTGTATCAATACAGCTGATCCTTGAATAACTCAGGGGTTAAGGGGCACGGACGCCAAGAATCAAAAATCCACATATTTAACTTCTGACTTCCCCAAAACTTAATTGCCTACTGCTAACCAAAAACCTTACCGATAACATAAACAGTCAATTAACACGTACTTTTTATGTTACATGTTTTATATACTGTATTCTTCTAAGACGCTACAGAAAAGAAAATGTTAAGCAAATCCTAAGAGAAAATACATTTACAGTCCTGTGTTGTATTTATTTTAAAAATCCATGTTTAGGTGATCTGCACAATTCAAACCCATGTTGTTCAAGGATCTACCATACTTTCAATTCAAACATAGGACTACAGTGTTTTCACTTAATCTACCATACACATCTTTTCAACCACATTGAAAATCGCACCTGTCAGTGACACCAATATAACTTTTCATTTGATTTATCCTACAATGCTCACAAACTGTTTCAGAATAACATTATTGCTGAAAAATACTTGTTAAAATTGTTTTTTTGAACTCAGGGTTCATCTCATTAGGAATATATATTCAAATAGCTGTATTTTAAAGTACTCTCTAGGGGCACCTGGGTGGCACAGTCGGTTAAGTATCTGACTCTTCATTTTGGCTCAGGACATGATCTCGTGGTTCATGAGGTCAAGTCAGGGTCTGCGCAATCAGTGTGGGATTCATTCTCTCCCTCTCTGCCTCTCCCCTGCTCACAATGTCTCTCTCAAAAAAATAAACTGTAAAAAATGAAAAAGGTACTCTCTATGCAAACATATTACTTCATTTGTTTCACTTTTCAATTCTCAGACATTACTTTTTTCATTTTATGACTGAACGCAGCATTTACATGGTTCTAAGACAAATCTACAAAATAAGACATAGTCAAAGTTGTCTAGTTTTTTCCATCCTTGCCGTCACCACCAAGATTTAAATTTTAGGAACTAAAAGAAATTTTTTTTAATTAATTTTAGGATTTTTTTGTTTCTGCTATTAATCAAATACTTAGGTGTTCAATGGCCCTACTTACTTACATTAACAGTGGCTGCCTATATATGTTTTGTACCATTGTACTTTTTTTTTTTTTTTTTTTTTACCTAATACAGCCTCATGATCACCTCATAGTACATATGAAGATATTCCTCATTCTGTTGTAAAGTTGCACTTTTGCTACTGTACTGCATTTTAAGTTAACTAGTCCCCTACTGATGGACATCTGGATTGTTTCCAGTCTTTTGCTATTATAGTCTACACTTACTAGCCTGGTACGTATATTTTTTCGTAGTTTGACAAATGTACTTTTGGCATACATTCTGAAAAGGAGGGTTACTGATTTAGAATAAATGCATACATAATTTTGCCAGACACCGCCAAATTTGCTTTCATGGGGGTTGTAACATTTAGCATTTCCATCAGCATCTAAATTCTCAGATCTTTTTGGAAATTATCCTAGTTTATTATGTAATTTGAAAAATGGATCTAGTTTTATCTTTTCTACACGGCTATTCAGTTATCCAAATACATTTATCAAAAAGTCCATATTCTCCCCACTGACCTGAGATACTCTTTGACATCTAATAAATTCCTATTTGCAAATGAGTCTATTTCTCATCTTTTACTCTATTTCACTGGTCTATCTCTTCATGTGCCAGTACTAACTGACTTAGTTACATAGACTTCATAATACTTTTATTATGGCTAGTAGGGTTAAGCACTCCCCGCACCGGCCTTGATCATTTTCAGAATTTTCCAAGCCCTCTTTGAAATAATCACCATTGTGCAAAGTCACTGTACAGATATATTCCTAAAAGCAAAAGAAACTACTTAAGATACATTTCAAAGTTTTGATTAGGATAGAATCTTCTTCACTATATTCTTCTAAAATTCTCAAACTCCTACTTAGCTTTGAATAGAAAAAAAAATTTAGCCAATTTCTGGCCGTATCATGGAAATTAGGCAAGTATACCTTCCACATTAAGGTTAGCTGTCACGTTTACCTCAAGTGAAGAAACAAGACATTACAAATCTGGATGAAAGTTAAGTTGTTAATTTCTCTGTGTCACTAAACAATTTTAAATATATTTGAGGATCGTGGCACCTGGGTGGCTCAGCTGGTTAAGCATCCAGCTTTGGCTCAGGTCATGATCTCACTGTTTGTGAGTTGGAGCCCTGTGTTGGGCTCTGCGCTGACAGCTCAGAGCCTAGAGCCTACTTCAGATTCAGGGTCTCCCTCTCTCTCTCTGCCCCTTCCCTGCTCACTTCGTCTCTCTCTGTTTCTCGAAAATAAACATTAAAAATTATAAATAGGTAGACAGATTGTGTAATTAATGAATCAGAGGGTCACAGAAATACATACCTGGCAATCCTCTCCAGTACCACCTGACTGATTCAACACGTGTGATGCATCACTCTGGTTACCACTTGCGTGTCCAAGGCGATGTTTAACAGGAACTTTGTTAAGAACATATGCGCCGGATGTCTGTGGTTTACTCATCATCTGCATACACAAAATAAACACATAAGTGGTAAAAGTTTTAAAAATGCCCAGGAATGATACAAATTCAGGCTAGTGATTACCCTGGAGAAGAAAATAAAGAAATGAGAAGGGAGAGTGCTTCTATCATCTCTAAGTTTTTAAGTGGTAGATATTCAAATGATTTCTATTATCTATTCTATGGATGTCTGAAATATGTCATAACAAAATGCATGCATATGGATATAAACTCATACAGAAAACAAGTTCTACTAATTTTTAAAATGTTCCCTTTAATATGTAATGCTTTGAAGGATCTGGGGCTTCTAAATGATAGTAGCTTAATATCAATAACAGTGTGATATGGACACCCCAAGAACACAGTGCAATCTTGGGCTGCATTAACAGAACACAGTCTAATGGATCACAAACATGACCGTATCACTCTTGTACACCATTCAGCCTACATCCAGGGGAAGAACCTGCCTCTGGGCTCTAACATGAAGTGGGACCTAGACAAAAGAAATGGAGGCTGAGATGCACATAAAAAGTATAATGACTGGACTTAAGATTACATATGGTAATACTAAAAAAAAAAAAAACCTGAATGCATTTAATTCAAACAAGAGAACACCTAGGAAAAGATTAGCATTACCATCAATATTGGAATGGCACTAATGCATAGTGGTTTTTTCTTTACTTCCTTCATCTGTTCATTCAAGTATAGTTTGAGCAACATGTGCCAAGCCTTGTTTTAGACACAAGAGACAGAAGGAATAAAACAGGCAAAATCCTATTTTCTCGGAGCTTACATTTCAATTTTTAAAGCTTTTAAAGAGTTTTCTACATGGAAAAAAGTCAGACAAAAGAGTGGGTACAAGGATGACTGAGTCTAACACAAAACAAAGAAGAAGTTCTAGATTCAGAGTTGTCTGGTAGTGGACAGTTATTATACTTTAGTGTTGAGAAGAATCACTAAGAGTATTCCTTTAAACATGTAGATTTATGGGTCCCATTTCTACAGACTGACTGTAACTTGTGGGTGCTAAGATCCAAGAATTTGTATTCAGGCAAGTAATTCTGGTAGAAGCAGAATTGCACTTGTCAAACTTTACGGTTTGTAAGAATCAAGTGGAGAGCTTGTTAAAACACAGATGCTTAAGCCCCAACCCTAGTGATTCTAAGTTGAGGTGAGGTCCAAAAAACTGCATGTCTAATAAGTTCTCAGGAGATAAGATGCAGCTGGTCTGCAGATCAAACTGAGAAGTTTTAAAGTAGAAGACCTAACGACCGCAAATTGACAATGATCTAGAGGGTGGGACCAGAGGACTTTTCCTTGTCTATGAACCAGTAGATTACCTTCTGGATACCCCCATGTACCGTTGAGGGAGGGGACTGGGCCACCAGCACTTGTTGCTGATGAAGGTGCTGTGGCAAATGGTGGTGCTGCTGCGACAGGTGACTAAGTGTTTGCTGTTGCTGCAGGAGTAGCTGTGTTGGAGACTGCAATGCAGGCTGCTCATTATTTTCCCTATGCCACAGAACTCGAATGAACCGGTTATTTAGAACTGCTTCAGTGCTGGAAATGGCTTTCCTGGCCTCCTCATTGGTAAGATACTGGATGAGGGCTGCTTCTGGATCTCCCTTAAAAGCAACCTGTAAGAAAAAAAAACAAAAGCAACAAAAAAAAGCAAACAAATTAATAAGCGGTTAAATGCAAATAAATTATTGATAAAGACTTCAGAATAGAAAAGAACCTGCTGAAATCCATTCCGAAAGCTTTGTAAGTACAGTTCTCCATCACCCTAAAAGATAATATGCATATTTTTCAAATTATATACAAAAAAGACTAGTAATGTTACATAACCAGTTAGGGAAAAGTTGTTAGATCCCTCCCTGATATCCTACATCCAAATAAACTCCAGAGAAAGAAAATATTTTACCATAACAAAAAACAAAAACAAAAAAAAAAACAATAAAAACACAGAAGAAAAAAAGGTGAATATCTGTACAATCTGAGTGTTTGGAAAATCTTTTTATGCATACCTATAAAAACAGGATCCATAAAGACAAACAGTAGTAAATTCTACCACATAAAAATTTAAAATCTGTCAGTCCAAATATACCCTAAACTAAATGATGAATAGAAGAACTATTTTTGATATACATGACAAGCAATGGCTTGGAAAAGCACTATTATAAATGGCTTCATAAAAAATGGGCGAAGACAATCAATAGGCATATCCAAAAAAACCTGCAAATGATCTATATAAATCAGAATCTACGTAGTAATTTAAAAAAGCAAATGGGGCGCTTGGGTGGCTCAGCGGGTTAAGTGTCTGACTCTTGATTTTGACTCATGTCATAATCTCACAGTTTTGTGAGTATGAGCCCAATGTCCGGCTCTGTGCTGACTGCAAAGCCTGCTTGGGATTTCCCCCGCCCCACCCCCTCTGCCCCTCCCCAGCTCACACTCTAAATAAATAAATAAATAAATAAATAAATAAATAAATTTTATTTTAAAAAAAGAAAAGCAAAGTAAAACAAGTATAATTTTTCACTTACGAAACTGGTTCAAAACATTTTGATGGATCCACATTACAATGTTGACAGGCTTTAACACAGTGCATGTGGGAGTATCAACTGGCACAACCCTTTTGGCAAACAATTTGGCAGAGCACAAATAAAAAGTCTTAAAATTCCCTTTAATTCAGCAACGAATCATAAAAAGGTAACGAAAGGTTTAGCAACAAGGAGGCTCACCACAGCATTGTTTTTATAGAAGATAAGAGAAACAATAGAAATCCTCAACCACAAAGAACAGTAAGTAAATTATGGCCTATTGCTACAGACTGATTTATGCCCCCACTCCCAAATTCTTATGTTGAAACTCTAACTCACTGTGTGACTACATTTGGAGACAGGGCTTTTAGGAGGTAATTAAAGTTAAATGAGGTCATAAGTGTGGGGCCCTAATCAGATGGTACTGGAGGTCTTATAGGAAAAGGAAGAGCTCTTTCTCCCCTTCCAAAATTTGAGGACACAGCAAGAAAGTGGCCATCATAAAGAGAATCCTCACCAGGAACCAAAAAGGCCATCACTCTGATTTCGGACTTCCCCCAAAATAAATGTTGTTTAAGCCACCTAGTCTCTGATATGTATTTGTTATGGCAATCCAACAAGACTAATATACCAAATTACATTAAGCCATCTAATTTTCCTAAATGCCATAAACCATAATTACCTAGAAAACACGTAAGAGAAAAAAGGCAGAGACATCTGATATGATTTTGTATTCTTGAAGTGTGTAAAGTATTTTTAAAAAGAAAACATGTCTATGTGTGTGTATAGATGTGTTCTTCCATATAAATACAGTATGTTCATCAAAAGATTAATAATTATTGTTGCAACATGGTGAGATTCAGGTGATTTGTTTTTTCACTTTTGTTTAATGGATTTCCAATTATCTATAAAATTAAACACGTACTATACTCAGGAAAAAACACTGCTTAAAAATCTTTCAAAAAGAGTACCTTGGTTCAATTCTTTGAAATATCAAATTTCCTCATACTACTTTTTTTTAAAGTTTATTTTTTTGAGAGAGAGAGAGACAGACAGAGAGAGAGAGAGAGAGAGAGAGAGAGAGAGAATGAGTGAGCACAAGTGGGAGAAGGGCAGAGAGGGAGAGGAAGAGACAGAGAATCCCAAGCAGGCTCTGCAAAGTCAGTATGGAGCCTGATGCCGGGTTCAAACTCAGGAACCGTGAGATCACCCAGGCACCCCCTCATACTACTTTCTTCAGGTCTCAGCTTAAATGTCACCTCTCAGAGTGCTTTTTCTTGAGTTCCCTTCCCCCTCTATCACTTAATTACCTTACTATATTTATCTTTATAGCACTTAACCTGTTTTACTTGTTTATTCTCTCTCTGCTCTCTGAGAAGGTCAGCTGCATGAAGGCCAGGACCCTGATCATCATGCTCATTTTTAGCCAGTGTTTTCAACAGTGCTGGTCCAGTATAGCACACCTCCACATTTTGGATGAGTACAGAGATTGAAGGGTGCAGGGCACAGGGATTTATTGCAGTGACCTAAGGGTGGTGCCTTTTTTCATATAATTTTTTAAAAATTTTTAATGTTATATTTATTTTTGAGAGAAAGAGACAGAGCACGAGCAGGGGAGGAGCAGAGAGAGAGGGAGACACAGAATCTGAAGCAGGCTCCTGGCTCTGAGCTGTCAGCACAGAGCTTGACAAGGGGCTCAAACTCACGAACCGTGAGATTATGACCTGAGCCTAAGTCAGACACTTAACCAACTAAGCCACCCAGGCACCCCCTCATAATACTTTCTTAAATTGTTACATAAATCATATTTTGGTTTCATGACCAACATTAACCATCAGGGGTAACTGAGTGAAATGGCAAATTAATAAGGACTTCAAGTACTCTCAATTACACCGGAACACCCAACCACAAATGCATAAATTGGAATATGTGTCAAGTAGACAGCAAAATACAGAAACTACAAATCACATGATGTTAGATAACATGTTACACTGCCTAAATTCTCAAGATTACAACCATCCTTAACCAATTACTTTTTCACTACAATATAAAAGTCACTCAGTAGACAAAATTACCTTAGAAATTACCAAAAATCTTACCTATCTAGTTAGAATACTAAAGCAGATTAAAAAGTCTTTTGTCCAAAGCACCATGAATAAAAATATACTAACCATCCTCAATGTCTTTCAGGAAGAGGTTGCAGATAAGAAACAAATTAAAAAAAAAAAAAAAGCAAAAAACAAATTCAGCTTAATTTCATCATAAAGTTGGATATAGAGCTATACAGTGGAGCTTAAAACACTTAGCAGAGATTATAAGATTAATTACTGGCTCATTTAAGCAAAGTGAACTGCTATGTTCAAAGATGCATAAAAGCACATTCATCTGTCAGCAACCTAGTCACATTTACCTGGATGTTCACAATAGTTCCAAACTTGCTGAAGTGTTCATTGAGTTTAGTAATGTTGTTTAATTCCTGAGGGATCTTCTTGACTTCTAATTTGGTGTTTGTATACTGATTCTTTCTCAAAAATCCTGGTTTACTCTGACTGTTATTCCCTTGCCTGAAAGGAGTATTAATAGATCTTGATTAATTCCCCCACCTTATGCCTAGCCATCAGACAGGTCAACAAAAACTTTAAGTTTATATGTATTAAAGTGTCATTTGTAAGACATTCTTACATTCTTCAGAAATTACTAAGTAATTTTCACATCGTCCTTGTTACATGGGAACAGAACAGGTATAGAAAAAGAAGACTGAAGAGCAAAAGATCACAAAAAGAGAGGCCCAAATGAGATTAAAACTAATAGGCTAAAAAGATCCACCACAATTACCAAGGAGTCTAACTTTTTTTTTTTTTTTTTTTTTTTAAATTTTTTTTTTTTCAACGTTTATTTATTTTTGGGACAGAGAGAGACACAGCATGAACGGGGGAGGGGCAGAGAGAGAGGGAGACACAGAATCGGAAACAGGCTCCAGGCTCTGAGCCATCAGCCCAGAGCCTGACGCGGGGCTCGAACTCACGGACCGTGAGATCGTGACCTGGCTGAAGTCGGACGCTTAACCGACTGCGCCACCCAGGCGCCCCCAAGGAGTCTAACTTTAAAGCAAGGAAAGAACATCATTTTTTTCAATGGTAGGTTTTTCAACTTCTGTAAAAGTACAGAATACAAATTACTAATACCTATTATATTAGTTACTAATACAAATTACTAATATCTATTATATTCTGCTTGCTCTTCCCATTTTTAAGATGTTCTAATGATGCCTTAGGGAACCCTAATTTTGAGACACAAAGTTTTAAAATCACTGATTAATGACAACTGTGAATTTTACAAATTTACTAATGCAAACCAAAACAACAAATACACCAATTAGAACTACTAAGTAGCAAATTGTCTTACTTTCCCAGCCAAGGTTTCTTTGTGAGCGGCCCTTCCAAACCACTTATAGCTCTTTTTCGGCTATCTGGTTCAAGAACTACTCTGGTTATGTTGCTATTAATTGAAACAGGAACTGGTGGTTCAGTCTGGATGACAATGTTAGCAGCTGTTGGAAACAAAAATTAACATTACTAACAATGCATGGTACCTGAGGAATTTCAAATGATTACAATATATAGCCTAAAAGCTAAAAAGCACAGTGAATAGCACCCAGCTACCATTTCCTTTTCAGAAATGCTTATTTACTAACTGCTTCCTCCTTTTTCTCCTTTGTTAAAAATACAATATTGAAGTTTAAAAAGTCATAGGCAGTTCCAATGTAAAAATTGATTCAGACAAGGATCATCAATGGTTGGAAAACAATATTCATCAGTGAAACGGTGTTAGAGAACAAGATATTTATCTGGTGCCAAAGTACACCCCACAAATGATGACTTTACAATGGAGAGATCTACCAATTATCATCTCAGACAAGCAATCAAACTTAGCACCATAAACAGAGTGAAATTATTTGTACTGTTTGATGTGATTTAAAAAAAGTTCACCTGGACAGGATATTAAGGAATTATGATTTTCTTATGTGTAGCAATGATATTGTGCTTATAAAGGACGTCATATTCTTGGAAGTAAAATAAAGTATCTACAGGGCACAATCTCTGCAATATACTTTCAAGTAACTCAGGGAAAAAAAACCTGAAGGGAGAAGGAAAGAAGGGATAAAGAAGAATGTGCATTGCGCATACAAAAGCAAGCACTTAGGCCCAAAGGTGACAAAACTTTAATAAAGGTGAATCTAAGTAAAGGTATTCAGATGTTTATTGTATTTCTTTTGATTTCCTGTGCGTTTAAAATTTTTCAAACTCAAAAGTTGGGAGGAAAACCCAAAGCCCGTATTATAAATTGCTATATTTCATTCACAACAATTAAAACTAAAATACTTAAAGAAACTGACATTACAATGGCTTATCTGTGAATGGGGAGAGGTGTGAATAAAAAAGTAAGTAACAACACAAAACGATGCCTGATACACTGTGAATATTCTCCTTAACTTTAAGTGACTCTACCAAAAGTAAAATCAGCAGCCAAAAACGACATGTAGGGCTAGGGGTAGGGATGCTGGGGTAGGGATGAGAGTGGGGGGTAATATGTGTGACAATCGGGGAAATAATGATGCAGATTTAACATGTATTTCTTTAGCAGCTGCTATAGCTCAACAATTATGTTAGACATACGTGTAAATCAGTGAAAAAAATAACTTTGATCTCTGCTCTATTAGGGCCTTTATTTTCAGAAGGCAAATGGAGGAGATAGCAATTGTGATGGTATAATGCATTCTAGAAGCTGAGATGCCATTAGATCTTCCCTAAAATAGCTTGATTACCTTCTAACATTGCCTACTGCTTTCCTTTACTGAAGTGCTTTATAAAAAAAGAAAGAGATACAGAGCTAGAGGCTGGATGACTTTGCCAAGGTGACAAACCAAGTCTGCTGTACAAAAACCACATATCTTTTTTTTTTTTAATTTAAAAAAAAAAATTTTTTTAATGTTTATTTCAGAGACAGAGACAGTGTGAGTGGAGAAGGGACAAAAAGAGAGAGGGAGACAGAGAATCATAGCAGGCTCAAGGCTTTAAGCCGTCAGCACAGAGCCCGACACGGGGCTCGAACCCATGAACTTTGAGATCATGACCTGAGCTGAAGTCAGACACTTAACCAACTGTGCCACCCAGGGTCCCCCAAAGACCTCATTTCTATCTGAGTGAGATTATCCACGAATTACTGTATATGAATGCAGAGAAAGACCAGACAAGCGACAAAGGAAAAACTTGAATTTTTAAGACTCTGATCTTTCCACTAATTTCAAGTAATTTGGTAATAATATATGCATTATAGCATAGAAGGTAATAGTATACTCTTCAGAATTGGAATGACCTGGGTTCAAATTCTAGTTTGGCCACTAAAAGCTGTGTGACTTTGGGCAAATTTCTTTAACCTCTCTAATCCTCAGTGTCTTTATCTGTAAAAAGAGAATTAAAATAGTACCTCTTTTAAGGAGTTGTAGGAAAGGAAAATAAGAGATAATAATACATATACAAAAGCATTTGGTTTCATCTTGACACAAAACTGTTAGCTTGCAGTAGTAACAATGATATTAATGGCAGTAAATAAAAGTTAATAAAATCAAGACAGGAAAGAAGGTAAGAACACGAAAATAGTCACCATATAACTAAATCAGAAAAACATTGTCGGGGGGGGGGGTGCCCGGGTGGCTCAGTTAAACATCCAACTATTGATCAGCTCATGACCTTGCTGTTTGTGGGATCAAGCTATGAGCCCAGCTCCATGCAGAGCCTGCTTGGGAATCTCTTTCTCTGCCCCTCCCTGACTCGTGCACATGCACACACTCCCTCAAAATAAATAAATAACCTTTTAAAAAATGTTTAAAAAAAAGATAAATACTGTCAGGATGTCCCATGGACAGTCATTCAAATTAAAATTAAATATCAAAAAACCAACTATAGTAAGAAAAACTGGAACCTCATCAAACTTTTTAACCCAACTTTTTTGTTTTCAGATCTTTTTATATTTATTTTTGAGAGAGAGAGAGAGAGAGAGAGAGAGAGAACACGAGCCACCAGAGTACACGGGGAAGGGACAGAGAAAGAGGGAGACACAGGCTCCAGGCTCTGAGCTGTCAGCACAAACCCCAATGTGGGGCTCAAACCCACAAACCATGAGATCACAACCTGGGCCAAAGTCGAATGCTCAACCGACTGAGCCACCTGGTGCCCCTAAACCAACTTTTTTAAGGGAGGAGAAAGGAGGACATCAACCCATATTAAAGGTAAATGCTTACATTTAATTTTTAAAGGTTTATGACTATGCTCTGTAAAGATCCTGACATATGGTTGTAATCATAAATATTAAAAAAGGTCAAATAATCATCTTATTGCAGTATTTTAGATTCTCAGTTATTAGTGTGCAACACAGCTCTTACGATACAAAGTAGGCCCTGAAGTGATCAAATTCTTTGAAGGCAAGGGACCATGTCATTTCATCTTTCTTTACCTATTTTCTAGTGCAGTGCCCAGTAAATAGCTAAAACAGGCTAAAGGTATACAAAAAAAGCAATTAAAAAAAAGTATTATTTTTATTTTAAAATAAATATATTACAATTATAGCTTTATTTATTTATTTTTTTTATTTATTTTGAGAGACAGCCCAAGTTGGGGAGAGGCAGACAGAGGGGGAGAGAGAGAATCCTAAGCAGACCCCACACTGCCAGTGCAGAGCTTGACGCAAGGCTCAAATTCATGAAACTGTGAGATCATGACCTAACCAAGGGTTGGACGCTTAACCGACTGAGCCACCCAGGTGTCCCTCTAATTATAGTTTTAAAATAAAATGTGGAGACAAAGTTATTCAAAAACATTTATTTGAGATGATTATAGAGCACTCTTCAAAAGGACAGTGTGTAAATAATTTTGGACCTTAGTGAGGTCTGAAATGCTATACTGAACTCCTGTAAAACAGCAACAAACAAAGGCTGAGGCATTCTCACCTCTTGGATTTGCATCCATATCTCCAGATGTTAGGCCAATCAGGTTTGGGCGCTGTGTCTGTGTTCTGGAAAAGAATTGTCTGTACTGAGATCTACCAGAACTGGTAATACTAGGAGCTTCTGGATTATAACCATCTGGTTCATACGTATCTGGGGGAAAACAAAACAACAAAACACGTAACAAATAAGAGAGTAGTTAAGTAATTTTTCATTACTATAAACAACTGCAAAAAATGAATTTTTCTTTGATAAATACATCAACCTATACATACATACAAATACACACACACACACACACACACACACACACACACAATCTGAATTACAATAATACCCCTGTTAGAAGTGAAAGAAATAAAAACGCTCCTGTCTCAAAACACAGATACACATATTTGTTCTTGATTACGGAGATATTTCCAAATTCATTTACCTTAGCTAGCCATTTTTATCCTATATATTAATCACTTAATCCAAACATCTCTTAAATATTTTTAAAAGAAATATGCACATATATGAATACTATATATAAAGGACTGGTTGAGTTTCCTCTGTTATCATGTTTCACCAATTTCTTTTTTTTTTTTTTAATTTTTTTTTTTTCAACGTTTATTTATTTTTGGGACAGAGAGAGACAGAGCATGAACGGGGGAGGGGCAGAGAGAGAGGGAGACACAGAATCGGAAACAGGCTCCAGGCTCTGAGCCATCAGCCCAGAGCCCGACGCGGGGCTCGAACTCACGGACCGCGAGATCGTGACCTGGCTGAAGTCGGACGCTTAACCGACTGCGCCACCCAGGCGCCCCATTTCACCAATTTCTAGGTACTCTTTTTTTTTTTTAATTTACATCCAAGTTAGTATATAGTGCAATAATGACTTTACGAGTAGATTCATCCCCTGGGTAGAACACCCAGTGCTCATCCCAACAAGTGTCTTCCTTAATGCCCCTTGCCCATTTAGCCATCCCCCCCACCCTAGGTACTCTTTTAAGTAGGGAAAAAAATAGAGAAAAAAATCAATCTACTAATTTGATTACCTACATTTTAAAATGGAGATATAATAGCTGCTTTCATACATAAAACATTTCAAATGTTTTATTTCAAACAGCTAAAAAAATTTTACATTTACAAATATAATCATTATGTTACTACCAACCACCCCATCAATGCCACTTTTATCACATTCCCTTTGTTTTCTCTACAACTAAATATTTAATTCTTAAAATTATAATGCTAAATGGCTATTCTGTTAGTATTAAAAAAATTCTGAATATGTTCATCTCTAAGTGGTATATATCCTCTTCATCCTACATAAAATGAAACAAGGGTTAAGATTAAGTGAAGACACTGGTTTTCACAACTGTGATTTAGAAGTCCTTGCGTCTCTTTTTCTTCCTTGGTGGAAAAATGCTCTATGGCATTCATATTAAGTTTCAGCTACAAAGTAAGAGACATTCAGATCCTTACTAATGGCCAATCAATATGATTCAAAGTATAAGATCAGCAAATTATGATAAAAAAGTTTTCAGTTACCACTTGGTAGTCTTGAAAGAAAATCTCCTATAGCTGTAGGTTTTAAAGCAGTTACATAATCAAATGACCTTGTTCTATAATTCCTGAGAATACACAGAACCCCTAGAAACTCAAAAGTCCTTTAGACAGTTATGATGGACTCAGATCTAAAGGGAAAGCAAGAAATGTTAAAAACCTCATGAAACACCCACAAAGCACTCCACAGGTCTTCCAAAGGTACACATAAGTAGGAGGGAAGAGTTTTCCAGAAAGTACTACATTATACACAGCCAGGTCATACATGGATCAGAGAGGGAAAAAAAGATATGCTCATCTGTGATCAGCAAGAAAAACAGATGTTTTTGGTTTGCTTTTTAAAAAATTATCCTAGTTTTTCTTGTAATGTGTAACTGATTAGAAAATATTCAAGTAGATATTCTCTTCCTATTTACTGTATTAGAAATCAGTTCAAGGAACTACCATGACTTTTGTTACTGAGGCACTAAAAGTCAACATAGAGGACACCAGAGATGACAGACACACAGGAGGCCTAATCTAGCAACCACTAGGGACAAATCAAAGAGGCAGAGGAACAGAAGAGAAAACTACCTAAGAGGTTCAGTGGGAATTTGTGATGGCAGATCAGGATGCCAGTCACCACGCAGGCTGGCAAGCTATGGTACAAAAAGATCAGAGGGTGGATGGCCAGCCATCTGTAGCAAAGCTTACCTGGGACCAGAGGGGTGGGGCTGGAGACTGAGGTATGGTACCCAATGGAGGATCCCATGAGGTTTCGAGGTGGCACCAAACGAGCTGCCAACAGAGGAGGCGGTGTCCCCAACTGAAGTCGCTCAGATGCAGCAGCACCATGTTCACGAGAGTACATGGGCTGTCCTACAGAGGAAAGAATAGGAGGGCAGCTGGGAATGAGAGTCACAAGCTTCTCAGGGAATGATGTACTTCCTGAGACTTTAGCCAAGAACAGAGAGAGTACACCAAAATGCCAGTCGAGAAAGGTATTACTGATATTCTTCCTAACTCAAGAAACAGGCACATAACCAGTTAGGATGCACTGAGGTATAAAGAAAGAGTGAGAATTAGGCAGTATGACTGCATAATCTCCATTTTTCACAATCTTAAGTGGAACAACTATATGCTAATTGTACCCAAAACTGAACAGTCAACCATGTCACACTATCAGGTAAAGGTGCCCTGAGCTATTACTTGTGTACAGTTTTGTATCCAGCAAGACATGTAGTTTTTTGAAGACTATCACATCCATTAAAAACCAAAACTCTTCTCCTCAAAACCACATAGTTTAAGGTTGACACAAAACATACTCCCATATCTGGGAGCAGAAAAAACAATAAAAAAATTAAAAACAAAAAACACCACAAGCATATCCTCACAGAAAATGAGAAA
The DNA here is from genome assembly GCF_022079265.1 of Lynx rufus. Taxonomy (NCBI): domain Eukaryota; kingdom Metazoa; phylum Chordata; class Mammalia; order Carnivora; family Felidae; genus Lynx; species Lynx rufus. The sequence continues at coordinate 121,671,244 of NW_025814823.1, read as the reverse complement.
CGTTCAAAAGGAAAACACTAAACAAGACAGTGAAAACTTGTTATCCCATGAACAGGTAGATAACAAGTACAAAGAAAAAAGGACAAAACCCGAGATAAACAGACCAACTACTGTACGTATGAAATTACCTCAGATACTAAGAATGACTTTTGAAAAAAAGCACATTTAGAGCTTACATATATTAACACAAGAATCTCTAACACAATGAAGTCAAATTTGGTAGAAAAAGATTTAAAAAGAAGTACCAAGGAGTAGGCTTTTTTCTTTCATTGGACGCTTAATAGTATGTTTTACTGACTACTCCATGAGAACTATTTATAATGTTTACTCAACACTTTATATTTAAAGTCAGATGTTCACTATGTGGCACAAGATAAGTGAATTTAGAATTTCTTTTACACCTGATAAATTTCCTTAACAGTTATAAAATTCCAAAGATTTTTTTTAACTTTTTTTTTTAACGTTTATTATTGAGAGACAGAGAGATATTATTGAGAGACAGAGAGACACAGAGCATAGGCATGGGAGGGGCAGAGAGACACAGAATCCGAAGCAGGCTCCAGGCTCTGAGCTGCCGGCACAGAGCGCGACGCAGGGCTCGAACTCACAGACCGCAAGATCATGACCTGAGCCGAAGTCAGGCGCTTAACTGACTGAGCCACCCATGTGTCCCTCCAAAAGATTTTTAATACACTTTTAACAGAACAAACCACAATACAGCCACTTGATTTTATAGTAAACGTACAAGAGAAACAGATGTACTAAATTTTACTACCCTTCTCTTGCTACGTATGAAGCGAAGGAGGTGACAAATCATACTGTACAGCAGACCACAAAACTGTGTGCTTAGCACCAATTCTTTCAAAATTTGCATTAAAAAAGAATCTTTTGATCACTACATTGCAAAAACAACCTAACATATCATCAACGAAATCTGAAAATAGTTGTAAGAATGACCTACTGGGCAGAATTTCCTGCAGAATGAAGGGGTGTGCTAAAGAGAAAAATGGGGAAGTACATTCTCAGTCCATACAACTAGTTTAAATTTTGGACACAGCACTCAATGTACCAAGTATACTTAACTAATAACTGTCTTAAAGTGAAATGAAAAGTTAAAGGCTAATCTGCACAATGTCTTCTTGTCAACATGAATGACAAAGAACATGCATTTAATTTTAGAAAGATGGTTGTTTACTCAAATGCAGTCTGATGTTCAACAACCCTTAATGAAACAACAGGTCTAAGCAGTGATTACAAATGGCTGCTGAAACCATGAACAACTTTCAAAATGGATCAATCAGGATGAAAACACCTGTACACATTGATCAGCATTTACAATACAGAAAAGAAATATTATGTACATCATAAAATACTGTAGTAGGAAGTACATCAATAAAATATTCATGACAAAAACAAAAAACAAACATGAATCCAATGCCTCCAAATTTAGCCCCCAATTTATAGAAAACCCAGAAGATAGAAGAATGTGTTAAATGACACAAGGGGGTGTAATGTGCCAAGTCCAGAATGTGAAAACATTCTTCAGGACAAATGATCAGTTTCTTTAACAAATAAAGGTCAAGAAAAAACAAAACAGAGGTACGAGAAACTGTTATAGGTGTAAAGACTTAAGAAATACATCTTCTAAATATAATATGTAACCTTGTTTGGATCCAGCTTCAAATGAACCAGCTGTAAAAGGACACCTATGATACAATTTGGAAATATGAACACTGATGGCATATTTGACAACAGTAAACTTACAAATATTTTGGGAGTGTAATAAAGTACTGTGATTATGTGTTCAATCCTTATCTTTCAAAGATATACAATGAAGATTTTACAGATCAAATGTTACGTTTGGGGCTTGTTCTAAAATAATCAAGTCAGGGATGAGCTATACATGAAGCAAGATTAACTCCATATGTTGAGAAGCAGTGAAGGCCATGAGTACCTGAAGATTCCTGCAGTATTTGCTTTCCTTCTTTGTGTATTTGAAATTTTCCATAAGTTTTCTTAAATGAAGTATGTTACAATAACTGTGAAGGTGAGCTGATCACAACTTATATTCATTAATTTTAGTTCTGATCAGCACAGAGTGAATGGAGAATTTCAAAGTGCAAACACTCCAAGTTCATGCTCCTAAGTTTTTCATATATCTTATATGCCTGACAGCAAAATTTTCAGTTTTTAAAAATGAAGTTTAGTTATTTATTTTTAGAGAGAAAGAGTGAACAGGGGAGGAGCAGAGAGAAAGAAAAAGAATCCCAAGTAGGTTCTGTGCTATCAGTGCAGAGCCCAAAACAGGGCTTGAACCCACGAACCATGAGATCATGATCTGAGCTGAAATCAAGAATCAGACACAACCAACTGAACTCCCTAGGCACCCCCAAATTTTCACCTTCTTAATGTTAACTGTAGTCAGCTGAAGATAGTCTTTATTCAAATAGAATTTTTAGCTACTCTTTGTAATTTCCTGATTTTGTGTTTAAGAGTATTCCAAGGGAAAAAAAATCTTAAGCTTTAAACTAAAAGCTCAATTAGAAAACAAAAAAGCTACACCTTCCAATTATTGGCCATATTGATCATGTATCTTCAGTATTAGAATCCAAGGTCCCTGGCACACCATCTAAAGTTCCAGGGTCTAAATGATGTCTGGTACATAGTAAGAACTCAATAAAGAGTGACTTAAAGAAGCGATGAAAGTTTATTTATTAAAAGTATCCCAATGACAAGTATTTTGGATGAAAATCTGTATGCTGAAATGGACAATAAGATAATGAATGCAAGACAAAACAAAGTAAAACACAAGGGGAGAGATGCCCCAGACAACATTCAATGACTCTATCAGATATGAATAAATTTTCTAGACCTCAAAACCCAAGATTCTGCACAAAGAAACATTATTTATGCATTCCACAGAATTAAGTGCAGAATCTCAAGTTTAGTAGGTGTACAGGGCTTTAAATAATTTTACACAGTCGGTAACAGGAAATGTATTTTAAGAAAGATAATTTACATAAATTCATTTGGAGACTGACAACTGCCTTCAACCCAAAACATCAGTCTGTAGAATACAGGATGTTATATTCTACTATTACTCTTGCACACACTCGTTACACTGAGCTTAGCGATGAGAAAATGTATCTACCACATCTTCTTCAGAGAAACATAAAAAAGAGACCAAATTTAAAGAAGAAAGGGGAATATACTTAAAACTGGTCCTGAAAACCAAAAAATTATACACTGAATTGGTTATTTCAAATCTGGATAAAATGTCTTGAGTACCGCAGAGGACAGAGGTGATTTTAACGTGTGTTATGATATTGCTCTCTTTCCATACAATTCCATCTATATTCCTTAAGTCATTTTCAGAGTATCTGTGACATTTTTAATGCAACAAAACAACATTTCAGAATTTCTTCTAAACTGTATCTATTTGACAACACCTTTTAAATAGCATTACCAGAGGCCATATATACCCTACCCAGTTATACAGTGAAGATAATTCCTTTTCTTTTAATATTCAATTGTCCTATTCCAAAACAAGTAATAACCACAGGCTGGATGTTTTATTTTTGACAGAATTAGTTCCTTTGTCACCTGTATTTCTGAGCCACTTTGTTCATCTAGTTACAATGGCAAAATATGCTATATTTTAAAAAACACATTTCTTTTCCACTATTAGATTAACTTGTTACAAGAATCATTTCTTACTCATCTGTATATTCCCAGTACCTAGCATTAGGGAAACTCCTCTATTTTTCCTTCCAAAACCCCAGATTTCATTTTTCTCTGTATGTCCTGGGTTTCTACGGACATAATTTTCACAAGTAAATACCACTTGATACGCTGTATTCCACTTATAAACATCTTCTGTGTTGTGAATTTTAACGACAACAAAATATCCGTAATTTATACCTTCCCAACTTGTTAAACTTTGAGAGCTCAAGTTCTCTAATACATTTTTTTACTTTGTTTGAAGTGAAGTTCTAATTTTTTGGGAAATTACTCATTACACTATTAAGAAAAATATACCTGAACAATTTGAAGGATTCAACTTATATCTAAAAGGAAATTAAAAAAAAAAAAAAAGCTATTTTTAAAACAACTAAATACAAAGATATAAAAAATTTATTTATGCCTAACAAACTACACCAAAAAAATGTTTAACTGTTTACATTGTAATCAGAAACTTTCTCCTATGTTTTCAAATTTCCCTATGAATTTTAGAATCAAATTTTAACTTTTAAAAAAGGAAGAGAGTAGTTTGCATAGCACAAAGAGTTTTAAATTGTCTGATATGAATAATTCTGTAACTTTCAAGACATTTGTCTGCCAACCAAATCTCTTCAAGACACTGGTGCGTATATGGGACTATCCTCTAAAGCAGTAATTCACAAACGCCAAAAGGAAGCTATCACCTTTTACTGGTCTGAGACAAAATGCAGGGAAAAATTAATATTTCATAAAATGAAATATAAAAGGATTGTCCTTTATTCTGGTACTGTCTTTTTTTATAAATAAAAATGTAGTTTTTAAACAGGAATATTAAATTTTTTCACATATAGTTTCTTAATGGGGGCAAACAAGAAGTTGCTAACTATAATGCTCCTCCAAATTTTCTTAAAAATGTTACAGCTTCTGAAAAGCAGTTACTAATATATTAACAAAATATTCTTGCTTTTAAAGACAGAAAAATGGGGGCATCTGGGTGGCTCAATTGGTTAAGCATCCAACCTCAGCTCAGGTCATGATCTCACAGTTCGTGGGTTCGAGCCCCACATCGGGCTCTGTGCTAACAGCTCGGAACCTGGAACGTGGAACCTGGAGCCTGCTTCAGATTCTGTGTCTCCTCTCTCTCTCTGCCCCTCCCCTGCTCACTCTGTCTCTCAAAAATAAATAAATATTTAAAAAAAATTTTTAATAGAAAAATGGGGGTGTCTGGGTGGCTTAGTTGGTTAAGTATCCAACTCTTGATTTTGGCTCTGATCATGATCTCATGGTTACGAGATCAAGCCCTGCATCAGGCTCTGTGTTGACCCTGAAGCCTGCTAAAGATTATCTCCTTCTCTCTGTCCTCTCCCCTTCACACTGTCTCTCAAAAAAACAAAAAACAAAAAAAAACACACAAAAACTTAAAAATAAAAAATGGTGTTCAAGTAAAATGAGGTTAGATACCTTGTTCAACTTTGCTCTCAAGCATGTAGCACAATACCTGGCACACAGCAGGCATTCACCAAATACTTGCTCAATTAACAAACATCTAAGTCACTAAAAGGTAACAGTCAGATTTTTATAAATTAAAATCAAAGTGGAATTTTTACAGTCACTATGTTAAATTTAACAATATTAAATGGTAATTGCCAGACTTAGAAAAAAAATCAAAAACAAAGAATTTTTATTGTGAGTCACAACACTAAATTTAACACTAAGGAAACGTGCCATCTGCAATACACTCTCAGATAAATAATCTGTTTTTTGTACTTGTAAGTCCAAAAGCATTAACTAATAATGTTAAGAACTCAATTGGGGGAAATAAATGATACAGGACTGATAAATGCTGAAGCCAGGTAACAGATGTATATGGCAGTACATTATACTATCTTTATTTTTACATTTAAAATTTGTCTAATTGAAAAATAAGAGAAGCAGTAAAACAAAGATGCACTAATTAGAAGACTATGAGAGGCTAAGATGTTCTGTTCTGAAAAAGCTCAGCTGAACATAAACTTAATATACATGAAAAGAAATCTAACAGGAGGCCTATGGACAATTATACGTCATTATGTAAGAAATGCTTTTTGGTCTTGTCGGAGTTTACAACAGACCAATAATGTTCCCCATGTACTTAGAAGATGTGGGGTTTGAAAGAAGAGAAGAGAGAGAGCACATTACTAGGAATGAAGACAGGAAAAGAAAGTTGAGTCAAGACAGGGACACAAGACAAGATATTAATGGCCTAACCAGAAGATGTATGTGAGAGCACAGTGAGATTACCTATTATATAAAAGAGAAGCTACAGGGAAGGGTTCATCTATAGTTTAGGAGAAAACTGTGGCCACTAAAGAGTTCTCATGTCATGAATGGCTTTCTTAGGAAAACTAGCAGCACTATGTGGTGTGACTTAGGGGGAGTGAAACATAATGGGAGTCAAAAGAAGTACAGCAATAATCCAAATGTGAGGTGATTCAAGTGTGGATGAGGGCAAAAGCCACAGGAGGAATAGAGAGAAACGGATACTTCAAAGAAAAAGAGAAAGGATTTTTTTACTAACTAGATATAAAAAAGCAAAGCAATGAGTCAATCATGTCAAGGTTTCAATTCTAGGTGACTAGATGGCTGTTATTTCAATTTATAAAGACAGGGATAGTGGAGGTAGAGACTTAAAGAGAAGATAATTATGTTTGATTTCAGAAAAGTTAAAATTTAAGCAGACAATAATAACTACAGTATAAAAACTAACCACTACATCTAGCTTACTAGATGCCAGGTACTATTTTAGATACTTTACATACATATATTCCTTTATTCCTCAAACACTCTTAATGAGGTGAGTAATATTATTATTCCCATTTGACAGAAGAGAAAATTAAGATACAAAGAAGTTAAGTAACTTGTCCAAGGTCACAATGACAGAAAGTAATGGAACCAGGATTTAAACCTGGGCTTATTAATTACTTTGAATTGTCTCACCATGGTATGATAAAGACGAAAAAATGCCTGACAAACAGAACTGCATAAAAGATGAATTTATCGATAAAGTGACATAGCTCTGAAAAAATTAAAAACTCACAACCTGACATTTTTAACAACTAATTACGTCACTTTTATGCTATTAGGGAAATTTTTTTAAAAACTTTAAATCAACTATAAATCAACTATAAACAACAAAGTCACCTAAGAAAAAAGAAAGAATTAGGACTGAAGAACAACATATTATAAACATAAATGTTATAAATATCCTAGCCATTAAATATTACAGTTCAAATTATGTTCGCTATCTTCACTCCAGCATACACGTTAAATAATTATTAGGCATATTTTATCTGACCTTTTGTATATTCTTAGAAGATAAGCCTTGTGCTTTGGAAATTCAATCAGAGGTACAATTTTTTAACAGAAGCTTCAAATAAATTTCCTTTAGAAGAGAATAAAGCTTCAAAAGAAATGTCCTTTAAGAGATACAAATGTTGCTACCTCCTCTACAGGAAACTTCTCCAGTACAGAAGGCCTTGCCCTTCTCCTCCATGAACACACAAGTTAATACACAACTAAAGAGCATAACCACATAGTAAACTTCCTTATGAATACAAATATAATTTTTATATGGCACAGTCCGTAAGAAGAGAAACAAATTGTATTTTTTAAAAGGATAACACTGAAACTTAAGCTTTTCTAGACCCTAGCAGTTTTAAGTCAAGCAGTATTTACTTACGTTCTGATACTGTATAAAGGAGGTTCTGGGGTAAAGGAGGAGGTAGTCTTGCTCCCACTGGCGCAAGATTGGGCACTGCACTTGTCCCAGGCTGGTCACGGTTGTTTATCAAGCTTGACTGTGTTATGGGTGGTCCTAAGAATTAAAGAAAAGAGAAGAGAAGAGAAGAGAAGAGAAGAGAAGAGAAGAGAAGAGAAGAGAAGAGAAGAGAAGAGAAAAGGGAAAGAAAAGGAAAGAAAAAGTTAGAACACTAATGTTTCCTAACTAATAAAAATACTATGCTAGTACTAATTTGGGTAGTCATTATTAAACTACCTACTTTAGCTTAGAACAGAATAAAGGAATTCGATAAACACATGCTTCAACACTCTGAGTTGCAGTATTAATTAAGATGACATTTCAGTTCTAAAACAGACAAAACAACTCCAGGGTACAAAAAAACAGAATAGTTACCTCTGGAGAATGGGAGTGAAAAATGGCTGAGAAGTAACTTGAACAAACTTTCTGGGATGATGATAAAGTTCTACAGAACTCAAGTTCTACAACATCATGAACATGTTTAAATATACTGATTGTCTGCAACACAACAGGAAATGCATCAAAAATAATAATGGGCTGGGGCGCCTGGGTGGCTCACTCAGGCGTCCCGACTCTTGATTTCAGCTCAGGTAATGATCCCATGGTTTGTGAGATCAAGCCATGCTTGGTATTCTCTCTCCTTTTCTTTCTGCCCCTTCCCCAAGTGTGCACATGCATGCTCTAAGGAACATATAAAAATAATAATGGAAAAGATAGAAAGATACATGATGAGAGAAATATAGTAAAATATTCATCAGGAACCTAGATGGTGAGTATATAGGTATTCAGTGTATAATTCTTTCAACTTTTCAGTTTGCTTGAAATTTTTCATAGCAACATGGAAAAAATGACATTCTTCGATTTCACTATTAAACAGAAATGTTCCCACATATCACATCTTTTATTGTGAGAATTTCTACGTATTAAGATGTCTTTATATCTGGGGAATAAAATCTCAACTTGAGCTTCACAATTATGCCATATAATTGACAATACTAAATCTGTGTATTAAATGTCTCCAAATCTTTATCAACATTAATGAAATGTGTTCTTTTTTAATTCCTTTTTTTTTTTAATGTTTATTTTTGAAAGAGAGAGTGCAAGTGGGTGAGAAGCAGAGAGAGAGGGAGACAAAGGATCCAAAGCAGGCTCTGCATTGACAGCAGTGAGCCCAATGTCAGGTCAAACTCACAAACTGTGAGACTGTGACCTGAGTTGAAGATGGACACTCAACTTACGGAGCCACCCAGGTGCCCCATGAAATGTGTTCTATAAAGAATACTACTGCAGGAAAGCTAGGTGATTGGTACATGGGTTCATGCTAAACTATTTTTGTCACTTCCTTGTGAATCTACAATATTTTCAAAAATAAAGAGTTTAAAAAAAGAAACCTGAAAAAGTACTGCTTAATAAACTGAATGGCAATCATTTTTTAAAATAACAATTTGCGGGGCGCCTGGGTGGCTCAGTCGGGCGTCTGACTTCGGTCCAGGTCATGATCTCGCGGTTTGTGGGTTCAAGCCCCGCACTGGGCTCTGTGCTGTCAGTTCAGAGCCTGGAGCTTGCTTTGGATTGTGTCTCCCTCTCTCTCTGCCCCTCCCCCACTCACTCTCTCTCAAAAAATGAATAAACATTAAAAAAATTTTTTTAAATAACAATTTGCCATCTCTTAACAATTGTTAATGTCTCCACATATTTTGTTCTATCTTTGCACACATGTAAACTATTCACCAGTTTTTTCTAATTACCAAAAAAACAAAACAAAACAAAACAAAAAGGACTTTAGTCTTGCTTCTCTTTTTGCTAAACTATCAACTATTAAGAATTTTTAAATGATCATTTAAAAAAATTTTGTGCTTGGGGTGCCTGGGTGGCTCAGTCAGTTAAGTATCCCACTTCAGTTCATTTCATGATCTCACAGTTCTCAGGTTCAAGCCCCACATCGGCCTCTGCGCTGACAGCTCAGAGCCCAGAGCCTGCTTCGTATTCTGTGTCTCCCTCTCTCTACCCCTCCCCGCTTGTGCTTGCTCTCTCTTTCTCAAATAAACGTTAACATAAATAAAAACATTTCGTACTCCATTTTGGTGGATGTGATAAGAGCATACAGTTCACTAAAAAATAAAGTAAAATAAACAATAAACAATCCTTATCAGTAAAGAGACTCATACTAAAGTACATGCTAGTGAAATGATAAGACTTTTGGAATTTTACTCCAGCAAAAATGAGCCAAAAAGCGCACACACTAGGGTGGGGCAGCGGCGGGGGAGTGGGAGCAAGGTGGAGGAAATAAGACAAAAACAGGTGAATACTGATAATCACTGAAGTTGGATGATCGTGCATGTGGTACACATATTATTATTCTACCATATTTGAAAATTTCCATAAAAGACTTTAAAAATTATTTTAATATTCTAGAACAGATTTTCAGACTAGGAAATTTCATTAACCAAGTCGCATGTTCTTTTTTCTGACATCTCCAAAACACTGGGATTTCTCAAGATGTTGTCAACTAAGCAAGATTTTGACTCCTAAGATTTTTTGAAGGTATCTATTCTTAATCTATCTTTCAAAAACTTTAAATCTAGTGTCAAGTTAGCTAAGAGATGGGTTCTTCTAAATACAATTCTTTGCTAAAGAAAGAAATAGTCAATGAACATATACTTACTTGGTATGGGAAGCACAACAGATGGTGGAGGCTGGCCATGTCCCTGGGGAACAGGAAGTCTCATGCTATGTCCAGGACCTGGACCTGGACCCGGGCCGGGGCCAGGGCCTGGTCCTGGGCCTGGTCCTGGCATCGGAGGCATTAACATTCCAGGAGGTGGTGGAGGAGGAAGCCCAGGGGGAGGTGGAGGGAAAGGAATCATGCTTGGCAGAGCGACTTCATCAACAACCAGGGGATCATTTCCATGATCAAACTGACAAAGGTCACCAAGTACACAAAATCCTCTTTCTGTAAGAACAGAAGAACAATCTTATTACAATCTATTTAGAGTTCAGAAAACAAATAAAACAAGACCCTGAAAAGCCTACCTATCTGATTTACAAAGTATTTTTTCTCCAAGGAATTTAAAGTCTTCTTAGTGTTACTCTGTTAATCATCACATATCACTGAGGTAGGGCCAGATGTACTCTCTACTTTCTGAGACTACGCTTTGTTGAGATAGCAAGTAACAGGGTCCAAAACAGGCTACTAGCCACTATCAGATTAACCTATTCGCCATTAAGTTTTTGTAATAAAAATTCAGACTCAGGGTGCCTGCCTGGCTGGCTCAGTCCATAGAGCATGCTACTCTTGATCTTGGGGTCATGAGTTTGAGTCTCACACTGGTCGTAGAGATTACTTTAAGGAAATAATAAAAAAAAAAAAAAAATTCAGATTCAAAACAGCAAAGGCAGGGTACAGCAGGTAAAGGACTTAACTAGACAATCTAATTTCAACTATCTATTTTCATGGTATAATTCTAAATTCTACATTCTTGCTATATGTACAGTTTGAAACTTTAGTTTAAAATATTAAAGTGGAAGGGGTGCCTGGCTGACTCAGTTGGTGGAGCATGTGACTCTTGATCTCAGGGTTGTAAATACAATCCCCATGTTGGGTGGAGAAATTACTTTAAAATAAATGTAAAAAGAAAAAAAAAAAAGGAAGAAAAAAAACCATTCAATTTACTAGGTTATTCACTGCAGCATTGTTCATAATAACAAAACGTTAGAAACACCCCAAAAGCACATTAACATCAAATTAAGTTAAACATGTTTTTCTACATATAGAATACTAAAACACCTCAAAAAAGCATTAAGGAAGCTCTAATATAGGACAACTGCCAGCAAATACTACTCTGTGAAAAAAAATACATGCAGAAGAGTGTGAATAGTATACTAGCATTTATGTAAAATAGAAAACGGGAGAACGTACATATTTATGTACACATATTCAGACTATGTTTGGAAAGATACATAAGAAATTAATAGCACTGGGGTGCCTGGGTGGCTTGGTCGGTTAAGCACCTGACTCTGGATTTCAGCTCAGGTCATGATCTCACAGTTCATGAATTCAAGCCCTTCATCGGGCTCTGCACCAACTGCTTGGGATTCTCTTCTTCTATCTCTGTCCTCCCCTGCCTACTCTCTCTCTCTCTCTCTCAGAATAAACAAACTTAAAAAATAAATATATAAGTAAATAAATAAATAAATAACATTAAATTGGCCTTAAGAGAACTCTGTGGCTGGGAGACCAGGGTGAGAATGAGATAATGCCTGAATTATTATTTGATTCTATTTCCCACTTAAAAATAAATAAAATGTTGGGGCGTCTGGGTGGCTCAGTCGGTTGAGCCTCCAACTTTGGCTCAGGTCATGATCTCACAGTTCATGAGTTCGAGCCCTGTGCTGGGCTCTGTGCTGACAGCTCAGAGACTGGAGCCTGCTTCGGATTCTGTATCTCGCTCTCTCTCTGACCCTCCCCCATTTGTGCTCTCTGTCTCAAAAATAAACATTAAAAACAATAATAATAAAATAAACAAAATGTAAAAATATATATTCTATATTTACAGGAAACATGTTAATAATGTCTGTGATTTGCTTCAAATAATACAGGTCCAGAAGAAGCAGTAGAAAAGCACAGATGAAAACAAAATTGCCCAGGAGCTACTAACTGCTGATGCGAGATCACAGATACACTAGGGTTAATTACATTGTTCTGTCAACATTAATATTTAAATATTTCCATAATAAAAAATTAAAATACATACACACCTAAATACATACATACATTCAAATGGAAAGTCAGCATATTAAAATTTTAACCAAGTTATAATGCTTAACAAATTGCCACCACCAAACACTACACAAATAAATTACAATTCCTAGTGCCTACCAAATTTTGTGGTATACTGTCTGAAGTAACAACAACAACAAAGAAACGAATGGATGACATGTGAACACCCTCTTAACCAGAACCAAACTATTAAATCAAAAAAGCAAATAAGCATATACGAAAAGAGATTTTCCTCCTCATCCATCCCTTTTAACAAAAATCTGGATTAAAATGAAAAGGTCTGTAATATTCACATTTGCTTTACTAGCACTTTGGGGTACAATCTAAAGGACAATTTTTACCATCATAATCTCTGCATCGCCTCTTTGGTGGTGGGTTTCGACCAAAAGAATTGGAAGAGCTATGATTGTTATAGTAATTAGACCAACTCTCCGTTGTGTTTTCAGAGTGGTGCGCAGGTGCAATCACAGTAACAGTGCTGGGAATAGACTGTGCCCCAGAGGAGTACTGCTCAGAAGAGCTCGGAGGTGGTGCAGACACAGGCACATAGGAACTCTCCAAGTCGTTCCTTTCACTCTTGAACTTTGATCTTTCCCTGTGCTCTGCTTTAGAAACAAAGTAAAAACAAGAAACAACCGAGATTAGACATTTATGTTCTCAATCTATGATTCCTTTTTTCACAGAACAGGGAAAAAGAGAACACTGCAGTAAACTTACTGAGCTATCCGTATTTCAAAGTGTTCTCATTATTAATATATCCTAAAAGCAGGAGCATCAACAACATGATGTATCTTGACAAGAGCTTATGTAAAACCATCTTTTATAACATCAACATCAGTACATAATGAAGAAAGACCAGCTTCACCACTGAGAGTTAATAAGAAAGCTACCTAAGAAGTGACTTCCAAGAACTGACTTCATCCTGGTAATGAGTGGTTGGGATCCCAGTTAGTTATCTACCTACATTTTTTATTTTTAATTTTAGAAACTCTAGGCAATCTTAAAGCAAATCAATTATTTTTAGTCAGAGGGTGGGGGAAGGAGCAGGTAATCCTCTTCCTCCAATGATAGCCTTGTTGATGAAATGACATTAGTTTCAATTATACAAAATGACTTTAAGCCTAGACATGTACCATGATATACTCATCAACAGCTTCTTTTTAGTCAAACTCAGCCCTGTCTCTGTAACAAAATCAGTATTAGATTTTTTGAGACATTTCTAGATTTTATATCGCTCAGACACGTTAAAGATAATGTGCCTTGAAGGGAAGTTCTGGTACAGTTATGATAAAGGAAAATAAGCAATATAGAGTTTTTAGGGGGAAGCCTCATCTACTCACCAACATTCCTACTTGGATCCCGGTCTTTGCTGCGCCCTCTACTTCGGCTTCGGCTTCGACTCAGGCCTCGGCTCTTACTCCGGCTCTTACTCCTGCCTCTTCTCCAGTCATATTTCTCACGGTACAATTCATTCCGCTCGTAGTACCGGTCATAGTCTCTCCACTTGCCATCTTCCCTTTTTTTCTCACGTGTCCTATAATGCACAGATATAAAAGCCATATATACACTAGAGAAACCAAGTAAGCAAACGAATCAGGAGTATGAAATACCCTCCCTGATTCATCAAAACTCGTAACGTCTTGCTTTTTTAGAAAGCCATAAAGCCACAGCACAACTCCTCTGATCCATTATATAATAAGAAAAAACATTCCCTCAAGTGTACTGGGTGGGGAGAAATGAAAGAGGTGAATCCAAAGTATGGGGAGGGGTAGGGGAAAAAAAGAAATTTACAAGTAGGAAAGAAAAAAAGGCTGCAATAAAGTTTTCCTAAACAAAAGACTAATTTCTGGATGGCAGGCTGATGATTCAACATGTAAACTGAACTATTTGTAATATAAAATACTATGGAGATTTTAATAGTGAGCACCCCTAACCAAATGGAACATTTCATTAGTATCCTCTAAGGAGACTACTCCCACCCCTGTGCTCTTGGGGAAAGCACATAATGATGACTGTTTATAAAAGGAAGAGAAAATATGACAAAGACAAAAAACAGAATGGAAAGAAGGTAACATTCACTTTCTTTAATCAGTTTAGAGAGAGAGGGATCAGTACATATGTTAAAAATCCCGTTAATGCCCCTACAAGGTAACTGAAAAGTGAATTATGAGTGTCTTCCTAACTAAATACAAACACAAACCTTCGTTCACTAGATTCTGAACGAGTCTTCTGGGGACTAGGATACTTCTTTTTTCTGCCATCTCGTTCTTCCTCTGCCGGCTCCTGAAATACCTACATGAAAGCATTCATTAGAAAGATCAGTCCTTCTACTAATTACGAAACACATCCACCTGATAATCTTTCTAACGAAAGAGAGGGCACAAATACACTGAAATACTGAAGTCTAGAGGCTCCTGGGCGGCTCAGTCAGTTGAGTGTCCAACTCTTGATTTCAGCTCAGGTCATGGTTTCAAGGTTTGTGGGTTCAAGCCATGCATCAGCGTGGAGACTTGTTGGGATTCTCTCCCTCTCTCCCTCTTCCCCTCTCCTGCTTGCTGTCTCATGCTCTCTCTCAAAATTAATAAACTTTTTAAAAAAAGACGAAAGAAAGAAATACTGGAGGCAAATCACATCTAAAAAAGTTAGGCAATGGGGGGAGTAAAAAAGATGCTGAAATTATTTTAACAGTAATACACTAATTTGTTTTTTTTTTTTTTTTTTTTTAATTTTTTTTCAACGTTTATTTATTTTTGGGAAGGAGAGAGACAGAGCATGAACGGGGGAGGGGCAGAGAGAGAGGGAGACACAGAATCGGAAACAGGCTCCAGGCTCTGAGCCATCAGCCCAGAGCCTGACGCGGGGCTCGAACTCACGGACCGCGAGATCGTGACCTGGTTGAAGTCGGACGCTTAACCGACTGCGCCACCCAGGCGCCCCAGTAATACACTAATTTGTAAATGTTAGTTTAAGGTAGAGAATGGAAGTGCAGAAGGGAAACAGCAATTCTGCATTTCTAAGTATCATATGCAAAATGGTTCCTGTTTTCCTAATTATAAAATATACTCATAATTTGAGGGCTGTAGATTTATTTCATAGAAAATGTTTCAAGAAAAAATGGTAAAGTAAATAAGTGCCATAAACTACACATTTCATGAGATTTACAGGAAAATGATATTGGAATTAATGGAAATATTGTCTTATTTTTTTATTTTTATTTTTTAATGTTTATTTTTGAGACAGAGACAGAGAGAGAGAGTGAGTGAGTGAGCAGGGGAGGGGCAGAGAGAGAGGGAGACAAAGAATGTGAAGGAGGGTCTAGGACGTGAGCTGTCAGCAGAGAGTCCAGTGTGGGGCTCGAACCCATGAGCTGTGAGATCATGACCTGAGCCAATGTCAGGCATTTAAATGACTGAGCCACCAGGGGCCCCAAGAAATACTGTCTTCTTTTTAAAGCCTAACAGTTAAGACTGACCAGAAATAACTTGTGATTTTATTTTTTTTTTAAGATTAATCTCAAAACAAATATATAGCCTTTACTAGAGAAAGGTGAAATAAAGTCATTTGCCTTAGAGCTAAAACAAAGGTCCATCTAATGGAGAAGCTCACTTAACAAATAGGAGGTCAGTGAATGGAACAGATGAGAACAATTTAATAAAACTCAGGCAACATAAAATGGTAGCCACAATATGGCAACCATATGGCGCTGGCTAAAATACCACACATTTGTTAAGACTATATTTAAAAATCATTCTCTTTACCTATTTACAGGAAATACAGACTATATATGTTACTCCCCTGGGATGCAATCAGCAAATCCAGATGGCAAAAACTCTACAGAGCAAAAGACTGAGTTCCTTCAACAACATAAAATTTAGGGAGAAAAAAGTGGGGAGGAAAAGAAGAATGAGAGAGACATACAGGTAGGTATAAAGGGGGGATTTAAAGATTAAAATAAACTTAAAAGACATCAACTTGGAAGATCTTTTTCCTTTTCTGTATTTTGCAACAATTTTCTTGATGAACATGTATTAATTCCTAATGGAAAAAACTATTATTAAAGAGTTGAGGGGCGCCTGGGTGGCGCAGTCGGTTAAGCGTCCGACTTCAGCCAGGTCACGATCTCGCGGTCTGTGAGTTCGAGCCCCGCGTCAGGCTCTGGGCTGATGGCTCAGAGCCTGGAGCCTGTTTCCGATTCTGTGTCTCCCTCTCTCTCTGCCCCTCCCCCGTTCATGCTCTGTCTCTCTCTGTCCCAAAAATAAATAAAAACGTTGAAAAAATTAAAAAAAAAAAAAAAAAAGAGTTGAAAGATCCAAGAGAAATAAAAACATAAGGCCACCCAAAAACTTGGGACATGAATGTTCAGAGCAACATTATTCAGAACAACAAAAAAGCATTAACAACTTGTCTATCAACCCAAATATCAATCAACTCATAAGTGGATAAAGAAAATGTGGTACATTCCCAAAATGGAATATTATTCAGCCATAAAAAATGAATACATGATAAAACCTACATGAACCCTGAAAGCATCCTGCTAAATGAATGTTAGTCACAAAAGACTACAAATTATATAATTCTATTTATATGAAATATTCAGAACAGCCAAATCCATAGAGAAATAAGTAGATTAGTGGCTGCCTAAAAGAGGGGTGGGGATTGGGAAAGAAGGGCTGGCAGGTGATAGATTAATGAGTACAGGGTTTCATTTTTGGATAATGAAAATGATTTAAAATGGAGCATACTAGTGATGGCTGCACAACTCTGAATGCGATAAAAACCATCACATTTGTACACTGTGAGTAGGGGAATTGTATGGTAGGGGAGTTGTATTTCAATAAAGCTATTTTTAAAAAGTCAGAGGGTGGGGTGCCTAGGTGGCTCAGTCGGTTAAGCATCCAACTTCGGCTCAGGTCATGATCTCACGGTCCGTGAGTTCGACCCCTGCATCAGACCCCTGTCTGTGCTGACAGTTCAGAGCCTGGAGCCTGCTTCAGATTCTGTGTCTCCCTCTCTCTCTGCCCCTCCCCTGCTCATGCTCTGTCTCTCTCTGTCTCAAAAATAAATAAAACATTAAAAAAAATTTTTTTTAATAAATAAATAAATAAATAAGTCAGAGGGCATACACAATGCCCTTTTCCTTTAAAGAAAAAAGTTAAAATGGCCAGTCCTTAGATGGATCCGCAACTCTCTACACTGCTCAGAGAAAGTGCATCAACCTAGCACAGACCAGAAGTATGTGCTACCTCAAACCCCTTCCTTTCCACATCGTGTAGAAGAGTTAGGATAAGCTACTTTACTTATACACTAGCTCAATAAGCTGTTATTTATGTCAGTGATGACAATTAAGTTGTGTATAAAATCTTAGAATACAAGAGAAATACCACATGATGTTATCTGTGGAGTTGTTACATGCAGAAGCTGATACCCATTTTTCACAATTTTCGAAATTAGAACTTAGTAAGATACAAAATGAAAGAGTGCAACAATTTGTTTTTTTTAAACTATTCTTTAATAACTCAAAATAATGCAATTTTTCACTTATGTTCAAACCTGCTATCTTTCAAACAGATACTTCTAGTCCACTGAACTTCAAAGACTGTAGAAAAGGACAAATGGTGCAAAAATTGTAACTTATTTTAAAAGATTTAACCTGTACACACAGACCAAAATTTATACACAATCAAGTACAGCAGAAAAGTTTCTTACTATTTCCATTACTTGAAGTAACATACTGAGAGTGTCTCCTATTTTAAAAAGATTTTATGAAACAATTATAGTGCATGAGCCAAAAACGAAAATGCGACAGTGGTTTCAACTGATTGTAAGTATAGCCACGTTTTGTTGTTGTTTTGTTTTTTAAGTTTGTTTATTTATTTATTTTGAAAGAGAGAGAGAGAGCGCATGTGCACACGAGCAGGGGAGGGGGAGAGGCAAGGGGAGAGAGAGAGAATCCAAGCAGGCTCCGCACTGTCAGCACTGAGCCTGATGCGGGGCTCAAACCCACAAACCGTGAGATCATAACCTGAGCCAGTCAAGAGCTGGATGGACGTTCAACCAACTAAGCCACCCAGGAGCCCCTTGTTTTCTTTTAATGATGGATCGATTCAATCAGCCTAGCATTTAAAAATGGAGCAGAGGGGCGCCTGGGTGGCGCAGTCGGTTAAGCGTCCGACTTCAGCCAGGTCACGATCTCGCGGTCCGTGAGTTCGAGCCCCGCGTCGGGCTCTGGGCTGATGGCTCAGAGCCTGGAGCCTGTTTCCGATTCTGTGTCTCCCTCTCTCTCTGCTCCTCGCCCGTTCATGCTCTGTCTCTCTCTGTCCCAAAAATAAATAAACGTTGAAAAAAAAAAAAAATTTAAAAATGGAGCAGAGAGGACAACTAAATGCAATACTTGCTTCTTAGATTGAATCATTTACTGAAAGAGAAAAAAACTGTTAAAAAAGGTGGGGGAGGACATTGAAAAAAAAGGGGGGTGGTGGTACATTGTTGGGACAATGCATAAAATTGAAATACAAACAGGATTAAAGTATTTTGTCAAAATTAAATTTACTGAAAATGAGAATAACGAACATCGTTATTCTTATGAAGTACACAGAATGCCATGAGATCATAAGGTATCTAACTTACTCCTAGATTCAGAGCATGATAGTTCTGGGTGTGGATATATAAAGAGAGCATATGGGACAAATCTTCAATAGGTGAATAAAGATAGATGGTATACAGATGTTTTAGGTACTATTCTTATAATTTTTATGTAAACTTAAAATTATTCCCAAATAAAAAGTTTATTAAACAATTATAATAAAAACAAAAGTTGATAAATATTTCTGGATCATAACCAACGTTCATGTGCCAGGTAGCTAAGATGTGTGTATATATAAAAATCTCATTTAATCCTCAATGAGATAAGTATTACTATGATCATTATCCTGATGTGAAAATGAAGCAAGTAATTTATTTTAGAGCTATCATTTTAACTCATGCAGCCTGATTCTAGAACCCATAATCTCATAATACTGTGTTATCTGTACATAAAAAGAATCACAAATGGGGGCGCCTGACAGGTTCATTCGATAGAAGACATGACTCTTAATCTCAGGGTTGTGAGTTCAAGCCCCACACTGGGTTGAAGGAAGGAAGGGAGGAAGGGAGGAAGGGAGGGAGGGAGGGAGGGAGGGAGGGAGGGAGGGAGGAAGGGAGGAAGGGAGGAAGGAAGGAAGGAAGGAAGGAAGGAAGGAAGGAAGGAAGGAAATGGAAAAGAAAGGAGGAATTACAAATCAACTCTGTAAAAAGTTTCCCCTTAGTTCAAACAAGAACATTACCTTATATAATCATGCTTTTAAACTCCAACCATTGTAAAAACGTTTTTTTCTTTCATATGTTAACATTATAACTATTTATTTGTAACTACCTTAACCATAAAAAATATTCTGTGGTTAAAAAAGAGAAAATGGTTGGTCTATAATATGAAAATGTGTCACTTAATCATTTTTCTTGAGCTTTCATCTCACTTTTAGTCAAACCTCTACATGTAACCAAGTTTTGTCTTTCTAAAATCACTAAGATTTCTCTGAATTTCTCAATATTCCTAAAATATTTCTTGGAACACTAAATAACATTTCCAGTCCAAAAAACTAAGAAGTTAACTAAGAAGCCCTGGTAAAGAATCTGTAACATGCCAAACACAGAAAAGTCAATCAAGAGATAATTATTTTTAAAGAGGTCAACTTCCAACTAAGAATGATACTAGGAATAGGATCTAAAAAGCCCCCAAAAGCAAAAGAAAACTTTATTACATTACCTCTTCTTTAATTTCTTCTTTTTCTTGGACTGGTGCTTTTGGCTCAGGCTTAACTGGTTCCAAAGGTGGAAGGTAGTTCTTGGTATAGAGACTTTCAAACAGTTTATCCACAAAACCTGAAGTTTCTAAGGAGAAGAAACAGTATTTAAATATTGCACAAACAATAACTGAAGACTGACAACACGCTCCTCGGCAAAGCTGAGGAAAACAGAACACCTTCCACACTGGCAGTGGAATCAAAACTAAGTCTGTCTATACGTTATGAGGGAGATTCCCATGTCTGGGTTTTTAAATCCTTTGTACGTTCTTGCTTATGTACAAAATGATGTATATGCAACACTGAGTACAAAATAGTAAAATGCTGGAAAAAGAACAATTTTCATGAATAAGAGACTAGTTAAATAAAGTATGTCACAACCATACAACAGAATACACAGAGCTCTAAAGAGAATGAATATGGATAACATCACATCTCAAAGACACAAACTAAATATTTGTATCTGTTTATATGTGCATAAAAAAACTCTGAAAGGACACAGACAAAAAATGACAAGGTTGTCTACTGGAAGCGGGAAGGGAACAAACGAAAAACAAGTGAGACAGACTTTTCATGATATTTTTCAAGATACATACCTTTAATTGTTGGATTAAATGTACTGTCTATTCAAAAATTTCATTATAAACATTTTAAAATCACTTGGAAAAATAAAGTTTGGTACGAGAATGATATGAAAATATCTTGTTGTGTTTTACTTAAAAGCTACTGTATTTTGTAACTTTTTCAGATTAACTGAATGGGGGAAACAGATGAATTTATTAAAAACTACAGGGTGTATTAAAAATATAGCACAGAATCTAGTTACACTGTAATTATACATTTTATATAAATAGCTATTTCTAAAATGTAAAATGAGTTTTTCTTCAGAAAAGTATGTTTTCAAAAAACTTTATGGTATGAATTTGTGTAGTAAGCATTTTCTGTGATTATAGAACTGTTAGGCCTTGTTAACTGTTACACCTAACTTTAAAACAATAAATTGATCAGACCCTTCAAAACTCTTTATGATCAAGACTCTCTTCATATGCTTCTGTACTTCTTAAAACATTTTTTAAAACATGTATCACTTTTGTAATTTAAAAGACCTATAATACAAGGTGCATAGGTGGCTCAGTCAGTTAAGTGTCCAACTCTTGATTTTGGTTCAGGTCATGATCCCATGGTCCTGGGATCAAGACCCGTGTCAAGCTCTGCAATGAGCGTGGAGTCTGCTTGAGTGTCTCTGTCTCTGTCTCTCTCTCTCTCTCTCTCTCCCCCCCCGCTCCTTCCCCATTTGCATCTTCTCTCTCACTCTCTCTCTCTCTCTCTCTCTCTCAAAAAATTGAAAAAACAAAAGACCTATAACCCAATGAAGAACTGTGGGGTGCCTGACTGACTGGCTGTGTCAGAAGAATATGTAGCTCTTGATCTCAAGGTCATGAGTTCCAGCCCCACATTGGGTACAGAGATTTCTTAAATAAACAAACTTACAAAGAAAAAGAGGGTCACCTGGGTGGCTCAGTCAGTTAAGTGCCAACTCTTGAATTCGGCTCAAGTCATGAACTCACAGTTTGTGAGACAGAGATATAGAACCCCGCATCAGGCTCTGTGTCAACTGCACAGGGTCTGCTTGTGATTCTCTCTCTACCACACTCTCTGCCCCTACCCCGCCCATGCATACACACATGCCTCGCTCTCTGTCTCAAAAAACAAACATCTAAAACATAATTATAGGGGTGCCTGGGTGGCTCAGTTGGTTGGGCGTCCAACTTCAGCTCAGGTCATGATCTCGCAGTCCATGAGTTCGAGTCCCATGTCAGGCTCTATGCTGACAGCTCTGAGCCTGGAGCCTGCTTTAGATTCTGTGTCTCACTCTCTCTGCCCCTCTCCCACTAGCACTGTCTCTCTCTCTAAAATAAACTTTAAAAAAATTTTTTTTTTATATTTATAAAAAAGAAACAAAAGCATAGCTAAATACCTAATATTCAAGATAAACTATTGTTTTCTTTTTAAGATTACAAGGGCATATATTCATTTAAAACTACTTTGACAAGTAATACAAATATATATATATATATATATATATATATATATATATATATATATATATATAAGTTCAGAGCCATGCAGTCCAATACAGAAGCCACGAAACAACATGTAGGTGTTTAAATTAATTTAAATCTAAAAATCAGTTCCTAGGGCACAGAGGTAGCTCAGTACGTTAAGCAGCTGACTTCGGCTCAGATCATGTTCTCCCAGTTCGTGGGTTCCAGCCCTGCATCAGGCTCTGTGCTGACAGCTCAGAGCCTACAGCCTGCTTTAGATTCTGTGTCTCCCTCCCTCTGCCCCTTACCTGCTCACACTCTGTCTCTCTGTCTCAAAAGTAAACATACATACATACATAAATAAAAATTAAAAACATAAAAATCAGTTCCTAAGTCACATTAGCCCCATTTCAAGTGCTCAAAAGCTGCTAGGAGCTACTGAATTAGAAAAGGAAGATATAGACTATACTCATCAGTGTACAAAGTTCTACTAGACCATGCTAGTCTACAAAGACATATACGGAGGTGACTGATTTTATCTCTGGTGGCAAATTTATGGCTATTAATTTTCTTCTCTTTTAAAGAATGTTTTATAAGGGCTCCTGGGTGGCTCAGCTGGTTGGGCATCTAACTCCTGATTTCAGCCCAGGTCATTATCTGACAGTTTGTGGCCTCAAGCCTCTCCTCAGCTCTGCACTGATAGAATGGAGCTTGCTTAAGATTCTCTCTCTCCCTCTCCCTGTCCCTCTCCAGCTCACATGCATGTTCTCTGTCTCTCTCTCTCCCTCTTTCAAGATAAATAAACTTAAAAAAAAAAGTTTTTAGGGGCACCTGAGTGGCTCAGGTGGTTAAGGGTCTGACTTCAGCTGAGGTCATGATCTCACAGTTCGTGGGTTCAAGCCTGTTTCCGATTCTGTCTCCCTCTCTCTGCTCTTTCCCCATTTGTGCACATGCACTCGCGCTCTCTCTCTCAAAAATAAATATTAAAAAGAAAGTTTTTATGATTCTTCTTGTGTACTGTTTTTTTAAAAAGTTACTAAAAATCTTTAAAGCTTTTACAACAAATTCTTAAATGTATATTTAAATATACATTTGCCTCTTACCCCAATGTCTTCACTAATTTTTTTTTACTATTCTCATGGCTCTGTGTGTCACATGACTCTTCTAGTTTCATCACATGTAAACTAAGTAAAACGAATACATTTAGAAAATACTCCTTTACAAAAAAAGAAAACAAATACTCACCTGTACTAGGGAGGAATTCTAGAAGTATTATGTTTTTTGTGTATTAAAAAAAAAAGCCTTAAAATCCACCAAAAAAATATGTAATCCTGTTTTCCAAGTGAGAAGCCATATTTACTATCGTTTATTTCTCTGTAGACATTTCAGTTGAAGGTTATCTTCTCACAGCAATAGCTAGATCAACCAACGTGTGCATTATCCACATTCCTTTCATCCATTCAACATTTACTGAATGCCTTCTATGTGCCAGGCATTATAGGTTCCAAGTCACCACTCTCAACAAAGGGAAAGACAAAAGTAGGGGGAGGGGAAAAGACACACACACACATATAAACATGCAAATAAACATATAACATGACAAAAAGTGACAAGTACGAGGAGAAACAAAATGAAGCAAGGCTGGGAAAAGGAAAGGGTGATTAGGGGCGTGAGGTAGAATATACTGTACATAGAACACTCAGGGGAAACATTTGAGGTAACATTTGAGGAGAAACCAGAAACCATAGAGAAGAAACCATTTCAAGCAAGGGTAAAACAAGTTCAAAATCCCTGATGTGGGAACATGTTTGCCATACTGAAAAAAAAAGGCAAGGGGGTCAAGGTGGCTAGACTGGAACAAGTGAGAGGGAGTGGTAGGAGATGAGGTCAGAGAATAAGCAGGGGAGCACTCCAGGACGCTATGCAGGCCATGGAAAGGACTTTGGTAAGATAGGAAGTTGGAGGCACAAAGTAAAGAGGATCATGCCCATCTCTTCCTGGACAGCAAAAAGCTCCAGCCAAGAGGGAAAAAAACATAGCTTCATAGTCCTAATAAACAGTAAGCATAAATAGTTCCATCATCCTTAAACTGTTATCCCCAACCATCAACTAGATTCTGTCACAAGCCAAAGAGGATCCATTCACCTAAAAAGCAAATGCTCCAATATAGGAAAGAAGTAGAGAAAGAAAGGGGGTAAAAACAGTTCTTCCAAAATACATGATAAATAATTAACAGGAATCGGTATATTCAAATGTTTAAAGGGCAATAACTGATGTCTTTCCTTCCAAGTTTTTATCTCCAAGATTTTATCAGAAAGTTTTAAATTTACATTCTTAAATATGTGACTGAAAGGCCACAATAATTACCTTTTTGTAAAAACACGTCAAGTTGATCAGCACAAAAGGCTTTCAATTCTTTCTCAGGTTTGTCCTTCTTGACCAGTGCTACAACATAGTTGGCTAAGGCTGAAGGGTCAGCATCACATCTAGATAGACAAAGAGAAAACAAAAATGTTTTAACTTTTTTTTTAAACAGCAATGTCATTAATGAAGTCACCCCTATTTTGGAAAGCTAAAGGTCAACAACTTTATTTCAAAGAAAGTGACTGCGAATAAGTTAAATAAATAAATAAATAAATAAATAAATAAATAAATACTGACTGCAAACAAAGACGATTTTTATAACAAATAGCATACACACAGTGCAAGCAAGATTTTCCTTTTATGCTTATTTTTATAAAATTGTCTATTTTCAATGTTCTAATTATACCCAGAATTTTGGACCAAATCTACATTGATTTGCATCTCTCAATGGAAACAAGGAAAGGATGGCAACCAACCCGAGTTGCAGTGCTGTAGAAGCACTGTTCATATCTTCAGGAACTATCTGTTCCATGTGACCGTGAGGAAGAACCAGGGGAAGTGATGGGACACCTTTCCTCATTCCCTATAACCCCAGGCACCAGCATCCAAAAATAGCAATCAATTCCACTGATAATCTTCTCGGTCTCTTGAAGATCTATTTTTTTTTAATGTTTTCTAACATTTATTCATTTTTGAGATACAGAGAGAACAGAGCGTGAGCTGGGGAGGTGCAGAGAGAGAGGGAGACAGAATCCAAAGCAGGCTCCAGGCTCCCAGCTGTCAGCACAGAGCCCGACATGGGGCTGGAACCCACTGACCGCGAGATCATGACCTCAGCGGAAGTCAGATGCTGAACCGACTGAGCCACCCAGGCACCCCAAAAGATCTCTTTAAAAAACGAGAACACAAGAAGGTTGACACCATAAATATTACTGGCAAACACTCTAGCAGCTCTAAGCAAGAAAGAAAAGATCTGGGAGCTAAAACAGAAAGGATAAGAGAAGTAGTAGAAGGGCAGCAGAAAGGATCTTTAGCTACTTCCCTTTTTTGTTTTGTCCTCCCAACACCAACCACCACCCCCCCCACCCCCCCCCACCCCCCCCCCACCGTCAGTAGTAACTTGTCTTTTGACATTCAAAATCATCTCGTCTGCCAGGGCAGTACATGTTCCCTGAGTTGCCAATATGTAGTACTCTCCAGACCTAACATTTTATCTACACTATAGGAAATGAAAGTTTTTGTGTTGTAAATATATACATATATGGGAAAAATATATTTTTTAAGTAAATAAAAAAAATTTTACAAAAAGAAAAGCCAAGCACTTCCTTCTATTCTATATTTTTAAAGTTCATAATTCAATAAAATAGAATTTTTTTCACTGCCAATACTGCTGTGGGAAAGGCTATTTCTTTAAACACCCGCACATTTATGCACCAAATCTAAGAGAGCAAGTTTCAATGTCAATTTTACGAAACTCAGAGCTAATAAAAAAATAATTATGGATAAGGGTCAAAGTGCACTGGGAAAGAATATAAGTGTCCACGATGATGAGCTATATATTAATAAAAATATGCAATTTAAAAGAAAGCCAGGATTTTTCTTAAGTAAAAAATGTAAATTACATTTTGGAGAATTATTAATAGACTACCTGGATAAATCCAATTGCTAAATTCTAAAATGGATATACAGATCAAAATCAGAAAAAAAATGTCTGGGGGCACCTGGGTGTCTCAGTCGGGTTAAGCGCCCAACTTCAGTTCAGGTCATGATCTAACAGTCTGTGGGTTAGAGCCCCGTGTTGGGCTCTGTGCTGACAGCTGGGAGCCTGGAGCCTGCTTCGTATTCTATGTCTCCCTCTCTCTGTGCCCCTCCCCTGCTCATGCTCTGTCTTTCTCTCAAAAATAAATAAACATTAAAAAAATTAATTAAAAAAAAAGAAAATGAAAACACTAATTTGGAAAGTCATATGCACCCCTATGTTCATCATGGCATAATTTACAACAGCTAAGAAGATATAGAAGCAACCTAAATGTCCATTGTCAGAAGAATGGATAAAGAAGATAAAGATGACGTCGTATACATACAATGTATTATCACTCAGCCATAAAAAAAAAGAATGAAATCTTGCCATTTGCCAACAACATGGATGGGCCTAGAAAGTGTATGTTGAGGGCAGTAAGTCAGAGGAAGACAAACACAGTAAGATTTCACTTACATGTGGAATCTAAAACATAAAACAAAGCAGAAACAGACTCACAGATACAGGAAACAAACCGATGGTTGTCAGAGAGAAGGGCAGTTGGAGGGGACGGGTGAAATAGGTGAAGGGGATTAAGAGTTGTAATCTTTCAGTTTTAAATAAATAAGACATAGGGGATATAATGTATAGCATAGGGAATATAGTCAATAACATTTTAATAACTTTGTATGGTGACAGATTGTAACTCGACTGATTGTGGTGAGCACTTCATAATGTATAAATCAGATCACTATATTGTATACCTAGAAGTAATATAACATTGTATGTCAATTACCCAACCTAAAAAACAGCAATAATAAATAAATAATAAAATGAATATATAGCATTTGCACCTTCAAAAATGTTACACAGACCATGCTCACCTTGGCTAATCCATAAACACTTCACTCCTGAGAATAGTAAGGTAAGGTATTTGATCAATCAGTTCTAAACAACATTCAAATGGAGGGGAGAGGATTAAAAAAAATATCACATCTCTACCTTGACTTAGAAAGTTCAGATCATGGATAAGGAAGATATTTTAAACATAGAAAAGACAAGAATTTTTAAAAATACGTACAAATGGTAGAAAGAGGCAATGTTGTTTTTTCTCCTGTTATAAGAAGCTTTAAGGAGTCTCATGACCTAACAGGTAGAAAGTTGGTAAGGATATGCCATTTCTAGTGAGAAGCAGGCAAAACATTCACATTACTGAAGAGGAGTTAAACGAACCCGTATTTCTTTTTAGGTTTACTTATTTTGAGAGAGAGTGAGATGGGAGGAGGGGTGGAAAGAGAGGGAGAGAGAATCAACCCCAAGCAAGCTCTGCACCGTCAGCGCCAAGCCCCATTCAGGGCTCCAACTCGCAAATGGTTGAGATCATGACATGAGCCAAAATCAAGAGGTGGACACTTCACCAACTAAGCCACCCAGGTTCCCCAATCCCACATATCTTATACATGTATTTAGTATACAGACTCTGAAAAAACAACTGCGGAGTTAGGTTGCTTCTGATAAAACACATGATGAGACGATGATGTGAAAACACAAGATGAATAATTACAAGAAGGTAAAAGATCAGGAAAAAACTAGACACCAAGAGAGTGATCACAGATTTTAAGTATTTGTGCAACATGAGTAAACAACTGATTGTTAAGAACTGAGAGTTAGAATTCTGTACCCAATTCAAAAGCATGTTTACAACCAAAGGAATGGGACCATTTAAATTGAACAGCTCCTAATATGTACCCATCAAGTACTATGACGGAAATTACCAGTCTGAAATAATCAAGTCACACCAAGTGAATGGTGAAACTTAAATACACCGGAGAGTTTTATGCTGTAATTTTCTGTACCTTTATGACTGTTCTTATATAGTCTTTTATCACTTCTTACTATATAATCTTTAGAAGTTAACAAATACAATACTGTCGTAGCTTTGACACCAACAAGACTTCCAAAAGCGTGTCCCAAAAATCGGGGCATGACTAAGATTCTTGGTAATTTATGAGACAAATGCAGGACGACTTCTTATTCTCTTATTCCAGAGTATTTTAAATCTTTTAGCTATTTATTTGTAACCAAAGCTTATGGAAACCAATTTCTCCTTAACTATAGGGACAAGCATGTTTGAGAATAAAAAAGATTTTAAAATCTTGGATCCATGGCTGTGTTAAGTACACACATTTCTAGACAGAAAGAGGCTTCTATTGTAAGAAAGATTAGAAAACATAATGATACCCATCTGAATTACTATTCTACTACAGTCTTTAAAAGGCCTTAACAGCACAATGAATTAGTATTCATTTTATAGATATCTAAATTTGTAAATATGTAAAGACAAATTAAGGAATCCACCTAAGATCAGGCAGAAAGCATACTTGTGGAAGTAAAACTCAGTTGCAATTCCAGGGAGTAAAATTATTTTATAGCATATTTTATAGCATATGCTTTCCTACTGTAAATCTGCATGACAAATTAATGTATCTGAAGTCTCGACCAATAGTTACCTTCCAGTTAAAATCAAGAACAAAATAAATTTCCTTAAGTTTAATGGAAATTAGAAACATGAGGACTCCTTAAAATTTACATCTTGCATTATAATATTCTAAGAACATGTTTCAATTATCTTTTATTTTAAAAAATCAACTATAATGAATTTTCATCAGGGGAAGTTAACAGAAATACTGCCCTAAAAATATCTGTAAAATCCTCAAATTTGTCCTTTCCTCCTTAATGAAATCTCCACTACAGGTTTATGACCCATCTGCTTTGGTGGCATATCAGCTTTACAGATCTCAGACATATGTCCAATCCCAAGACCAAAGAATAAAGGTCTTTGCTTGCCTTAGGCCCTAGCCAAGAAACGCTACTTAAAAGTTAGAGAAGTCTAATTTTTTTTTTTAAGGAAAAAACCAACACTATTTAAACCTCTTCCACTTTCAGAAAAATCTACATGTTCCTGAATAAGAAGGGCCCAAGTTTAAGTTATTCCTTAGTGTGATATTTGTTTCATAAGTGAAACAATGAATACGTTACTGAGCCATAGGGGAAAGAACCTCCTGATCTTAATGTGTATCAACAGCCATTAAAAATATTCATATTCTCTGACTAGTAGTTGTAGTTATGAGAAGTTAGCTTCAGGAAATAAAGCCAAACATAGAGAACACTATACCTAATTAGTGCTAAATATATATATATATCTAAATATATACATGATATAAAAACAGCATTATTTTTAACAAGAAGTCAAGATACCCATTCTTATTGTTGTTTATTTTTATTTTTATTTATTATGTATGTTTATATAAATAATATACATTTATTATTATTTTTCAGAGAAAGAGAGCAAGCGAGTGCGCTTGCGAGAGCACAGGAGGGGCAGAGAGGGGTACAGAGAATCCAAAGCAGCCTCCTTGCTGACAGCAGAAAGTCTGATGAGGGACTCAAAATCAAGAACGGTGAGATCATCGGGGCGCCTGGGTGGCGCAGTCGGTTAAGCGTCCGACTTCAGCCAGGTCACGATCTCGCGGTCCGGGAGTTCGAGCCCCGCGTCGGGCTCTGGGCTGATGGCTCAGAGCCTGGAGCCTGTTTCTGATTCTGTGTCTCCCTCTCTCTCTGCCCCTCCCCCGTTCATGCTCTGTCTCTCTCTCTGTCCCAAAAATAAATAAACGTTGAAAAAAAAAAAAAAATTTTAAAAAAGAACGGTGAGATCATGACCTGAGCCAAAGTTGGATGTTCAATGGACTGAGCCACCCAGGTACCCACCCATTCTTATTGTAAATGTTTATGAAACATAAGGGATCCAAAGTGATAGTTATAAAAATACACAGATATGAAAAACATTTCTGATGTAAGGTAAAATGGAGAAATCAAGATAATAAATTTTACATTTGGGGGCACCTGGGTGGCCCAGTTGGTTCAGCACCCAACTCTTGGTTTTGGCTCAGGTCACAGAGCCTGCTTGGGATTCCGTCTCCCTCTCTCTCACTGCCCTCCCCCTGCTCGCTCTCTATCTCAAAAATAAGTAAACATTGATGTTTATGTTTACTTTTGAGAGAGAGAGCACAAACGGGGGAGGGCAGAGACTGAAGGAGACAGAAGCAGGCTCCAGGCTCTAAGATGTCAGCACAGAGCCCAATGTGGGGCTCAAATCCACAAACTGTGAGATCGTGACCTGAGCTGAAGTTGCACCCTTAACCAAATGAGCCACCCAGGTCCTCCAATAAGTAAACATTAGGTTTTTTTTTTAATTTTACATTTGATTCTTATTATAGCTACATGAAGTTCAAACACACAAGAGAAACTAGAAATTAATACACACAATTTTATTATTTTTTCTTTCTATATTTTCTATAATAATGCTTTTATTTTTACTTTGCAAGAAAAAAAAAACCTAAATAAAACACCAAAATGTCTGATCCTGAGATCTGTGTTCAGATTATTCCGTTGATAAAACAACACTGGAAAAACAAGTAAAGGGGGCACCCGGTTGGCTCAGTTGGTGAAGCATGCGACTCTCAATCTCAGGGTTGTCAAATTCGAGCCTCATGTTGGGTGTAGAGATTACTTAAAAATATAATGTTAAGGGTGCCTGGGTGGCTCCATCAGTTGAGTGTCCCAACTCTTGTTTTTGGCTCAGGTCATAATCTCACACTATGGTCCTAAGATCGAGCCCAAGTGGGGCTCTGCACTGGTCATGGAGCCTACTTGGGATTCCCTCTCACTCTCCCTCTGCCTCTGCCCCTCCCCAGCTTGTACACACACTCTTCTCTCTCTCTCAAAATAAATGAATATTTAAAAATAAAATAAAATAAAATCTAAGGCACCTGGCTGGCTCAGTTAGTTAAGCATCCAACTCTTGATTTCAGCTCAGGTCATAATCTCTGTCATGAGTTCAGGCCCTACCTCTGAGTCCAGGCTAGGCAAGGAGACTGAGCTTGCTTGGGATTCTCTCTCTCTCTCTGCCCCCTCCCTTATCTCTTTTTATTAAAAAAAAAAAAAAAATAAGAAGAAGAAGAAAAGAAAAGGAAGTAAAACTTGAACTGACTTTATTAAAAGAGTTAATGTGGGGCGCCTGGGTGGCTCAGTTGGTTAAGCGTCCAACTTCAGCTCAGGTCATGATCTCATGGTTTGTGAGTTTAAGTCCCACGTCGGGCTCTGTGCTGACAGCTCAGAGCCTACAGCCTGCTCCGAAATCCGTGTGTCGCTCCCTCTCTCTCTGCCCTTCCCCTGCTCCTGCTCTGTCTCTCTCTCTCTCTCAAAAATAAACATTAAAAAAAAATTTTTTTTAAAGAGTTAATATGAATAACATTAAGTTGTAAGAACCTGTTAACACATATTAAAAAGAAATAATGGCACTTCTACTTCTTTTCGAATGAAAGCTTTCATCTTCCCCTTAATTAATTAGAGGCTTTCATGAATGGAAGAAAATACCTAGATTTACCTTGGAGAAAAAATATATATATATACCTGTCAGCTGCAAACACTGTTTTGATATTCAGACTATGGCTTACAAATCAATAGTCACCAGCTAAGTATACCCTAAAAATTAGGCTATTAAAAAAATATGGGGCACCTGGGTGGCTCAGTCAGTCAAGCGTCTGACTTTGGCTGAGGTCATGATCTTGCAGTCCCTGAGTTCCAGTCCCGCATTGGGCTCTGTGCTGACAGATTGGAGCCTGGAGCCTGCTTCAGATTTTGTCTCTCTCTCTCCTTGCCCCTCCCCTCCACATGCACATTCTCTCTCTCAAAAAATAATAAACATTTAAAAAAATTTTTTTAAATAGTACTTTTCAAAATTGTCAACCAATGTGTACATATACATATAAGGACACTGATTCATTTAAACATTTACTGAATGTTTACTAAGTACCAAGCATCTTGCTTGGTAATGGAATTAGTCTAATCTAAGAAAGACAGACCTTGCCTTGCAGTCTAGTGGCCAAGGGCTGAAAATGAAAACAAATAATTACAGTACAAAATAACAAATGGTTAAAAAACATTTTCACAACAAAGTAAGCAATAACCCTATCAGAGGATGAGACAAGACAGTGATAAGAAACAGAGGGCTATAAGAGCAACTTCTGGCTTCTAGCCTATAGCAATTGGGCCAAGAAAAAAGTCAGACATATTTAGGAGTCAAACCAAAGGACATAAGAACAAGTATGTCCTTAAACTTAGTGTATTTGCCAAGGGGTGCCTGGGTGGCTCAGCTGGTTAAGCGTCTGGCTTCAGCTCAGGTCATGATCTTGTGGGTTGTAGGTTCGAGCCCCATGTCGGGCTCTCTACTGACAGCTCAGAGCCTGGAGCCTGCTTCGGAGTCTGTGTCTTTCCCTCTATCTCTGTCCCTCCCCTACTCGTGCTCTTGTTCTCTCTCTCTCAAAAATAAATAAACACTCAAAAATTTTTTGTAGGGTGCCTAGGTGGCTCAGTTGGTTAAGTGTCCAGCTTTGTTCAGGTCATGGTCTCATGGTCCATGAGTTCAAGCCTCACGTCAGGTTCTGTGATGACAGCTTGGAGCCTAGAGCCTGTTTCAGAATCTGTATCACCCTCTCTCTCTCTGCCCCTCCCCTGCTCATGCTCTGTCTCTCTCTCAAAAATAAATAAAAACATTAAAAAAATTGGGGGGGGGGGCGGAAACTTGCCAAGAAGTCTTCTGGTCAAAATAAGTCCTTTACTGTGAAATAGTTAAGGGTCAGTCTCCTTAAACGAGTCCAATGACAGCACTTTAGAGGCAGTATAATTCCTTGAGGCCACTAAGCACATTATCAGAACTTCTCAATCTTTTAAGAACATACCTTCAAAATACTCATTTCACCCTAGTAGTTTATTTATGTAAGGTCAGGTGTCATAGCTACTAGGTGATGATTTTTCCTCCTATTTGAGCAGCTGAAGACATTACTAATCAGAACTTAATGTGATAAGGATTGCAAATCTATGGTGGCATGTAAAACTCTACACAGTTCAAAGTATACTCCCTCCTTGAATACTGAACCAATACAGTGATCTGTCTATGAAGCTTACTGCTGCCTTTTCCATCATACTCCAAGATGACAACATATTCAATCTCCTAGTGCACTAAAAAAGATGTTGCTATGGGCTGAAGTCACAGAAGCTACACATCAAAGTCACAGCTTTCACCAATTCCCGGTCCTACCTACAGGCCCGCAGTGAGACTCTAGCTGCTCTCTAGTAAGTAGCAGTAATGCTTAACAATATTAAGTAAAATATTTTTGCAAAAAGAGTTTAACATATTTTAATATTTCAAAAACCACAAAATTACATTTATATTTAATGATTCTAAGGTACACAGGCACTTTTTATAGTCTACACATTAATATTCATACCATATTTGAAAGATAGGTAGATGGCTAATATTATTAACTGTTTAGAGAAAATTTAAAGAATTTCTCCAAAGTCACACAGTAAATCAGAGATAGATACAGAACTAGAAACTAAATGCCCTGATTCACATAATGGTGTTTACTACAATAGATAGATGCAACTGTACAAAAAAGTATTACAAACCCCATCACTCATTTTAAAACATATACCAAGGAGGGCGCCTGGATGGCTCAGTCAGTTAAGCGTCCAACTTCGGCTCAGGTCATGATCTCACAGTTCATGAGTTCGAGCACCATTGTTAGGCTCTGTGCTAACAGCTCAAAGCCTGGAGGCTGCTTCAGATTCTGTCTCTCCCTCTCTCTCTGCCCCTCCCCCGCTCTCACTGTCTCTCTTTCTCAAAACAGACATTGGGAAAAAAAAGTTTCAAACATATACCAAGGGGACTCCTGGGTGGCTCAGATGGTTAAGCATCTGACTCTTGGTTTTGGCTCAGGTGATGATCTCACAGGTTTGTGAGTTCGAGCCCCACATCAGGCTCCACACTGAGCCTGCTTGGGATATTCTCTCTCACAATAAGTAAGTAAACTTTAAAAAATAAAAATAAAGAAAAAAATAAAACACATACCAAGACAGATTTTTATAGTAAGCTAAACAAACAGCTTTGAATTATGTTTATATATATATATATGTATATATATATATTATATATAATATAAATAACTTAAAACACTTAAAGACTTTTAGGGGAGGTGTCTGGGCGGCTAAGTCAGTTGAGTGTCCAACTCTTGATTTCCGCTCAGGTCTTGATCCCAGGGTTGTGGGTTGGAGCCCTACATTTGGCTCCCTACTGAGCATGGAGCCTGCTTAATACTCTCTCTCTCCCTGGCTTGTACTCTTTCTCTCAAATAAAAATAAATACATAAAGACATTTTCAGGTAGAAATGCATGTTTGTTATTAAAAAATGCTTGCCTGGTGGTACCCAGATGGCTCGGTGGATTGAGTGTCTGACTCTTGATTTGAGTTCATGAGTTCAAGCCCTGAGTGGGGGCTCTGCGCTGGCAACGTGGAGATTGCTTGGAATTTTCTCTCTTCCCCTCTCTCTGCCCCTCCCCCACTTGCTCTCTACCTATCTCTCAAAATAAATAAATATATTTTTTAATTTTTTTAATGTTTATTTATTCTTTAGAGACATAGAGACAGAGTACTAGCAGGACAGAGACAGAGACAAAGGGAGACACAATCTGAAGCAGGCTCCAGGCTCTGAGCATGGGACTTGAACACACAAGATCATGACCTGAGCCCAAGTAGAACACTTAACTGACTGAAACCACCCAGGCATCCCAAAAAATAAATATTTTCTTAAAAAGAAAAATGCTTGCCTGAACTTTTTTTTTTTATGTATTTATTTTTGAGAGAGCACTAGCACAAGCAGGGGAAAGGCAGAGACAGAGAGAGGGAGAGAGAGAATCCCAAGAAAAGCTCTACTGCCTGAACTTTTTCTAAACTTGTAACTTCATCAGTTTTTAATTTATCCCTTGGATTTTAGTTAGACTTTACTCTTAAAGGGCCCACCTACTGAAAATGAGACGTTATTTCTAATAGAAACCATGACATCTCCCAATTGTACATAATCCCTACATAGTCTCTCTGACTGACATCTAGGATATTTTGAAAGTGAGCAAAGATAAAGACCTTATACAAGGGGCGCCTGGGTGTCTCAATCAGTTGAATGTTCAACTCTTGATTTCAGCTCAGTTAAGGAGCTTCTGCTATTGAGCCCCGCATCCAGCTCTGTGCTGACAGCAAGGAGCCTGCTTGAGATTCTCTCTCTCCCCACCCCCACCTCCAGATCGTGCTCTCTCTCAAAACAAATAAATAAACTTAGAAAAAAAAAAAAAAGACCTCAAACAAGACTTGTGAATTCAGTCTGTTCATGTAGCAGTAGGAAAAGAGATATAAATTTCTTGACTGAGATGGTTTCACTCCCTTGACTGCACTGCCAGTGAAAATGGTACTAGGTTTTCCAAGCCAGTTAAGGAGTCATTTCTTCCAGGCACTGTCCTTTTGTCTTTCCTCTAGTAAAAGTAATTGACATGGGGCACCTGGGTGGCTCAGTCGGTTAAGCGTCCAACTTCGGCTCACGTCATGATCTGGGCTAAAAGCTCAGAGCCTGGAGCCTGGTTCAGATTCTGGGTCTCCCCCTCTCTCTGCCCCTCCCATGCTCATGCTCTGTCTCTGTCTCTCAATAATAAGTAAACGTTAAAAAATAATTTTTTAAAGTAAAAGATAGGTCCCCAAACTACAAAAGAAGTGGAAGGTAACAGATAAGCTCTAGCATATGATATTTCTAATTTGTCTATAAGAAATAATTAAATGTAAAATGCCTTGGTTTAGAAATACCCCATTACATGCAACACAACATACTTAAAAGCCCCTAAAAATTAAAATCTTTTATAAATTTACTTAACCATAAACTAAGCTAAGAAAACACAATAGAAGATCATGTGCATGGACACAGTATGATTCCAACATATCCACTTCAACTCCATTATCTGAAACCCTAACAACTGCTCTGAAACGCTAGGTCATAACAACATGCCAATCTGCCATGAAAATTTTCTACAATCTGTAATACGCAAAAAGTAAATTACCAAATACAACCCATTTTAGCATATCATTTATTATATTTTAGGATGTCTAAAAAAAAAATCCCATGACAACTAATGAAAATACATATATCTGCATTTATTCCTTTCCTTTTTGCATTTGCTGTCTCTTATTAACGCTTCCATCTGAAACCATACTTCTATGAGTTAAAATTTAGTATTTTTTAATTTGTACTTCTAGGAAAGCCTGAGTAGTGATTTTGGCTCTTTTTAGCCCCAAAAAAGTAACAATTTTTTAATAATTAAAAAAGCATTTTGGGTGTTTTCAGTTGAACATGTAAGTAAAAACAAATGGGGAAACTAAAATAATCACTTTCAAAGATAATTTTTACCCATAAAAATTACAGAATACCTATAAACTTATTAGTATAAAAAGCCAAGGGAAAAAACACAATTAGGTTTAAGTTTGTACCCAAACTAAATTTTCACATTAAAGAAAAAACAAAAACAAAAACAAAAACAGGGGCGCCTGGGTGCCTCAGTCGGTTAAGCAACCAAATTCAGCCCAAGTCATGATCTCACAATCTGTGAGTTCGAGCCCAGCGTCAGCTCTGTACTGTCAGTTCACAGCCTAGAGCCTGCTTCAGATTCTGTGTCTCCCTCTCTCTCTGCCCCTCCCCCGCTCACTCTCTGTCTCTCAAAAAATGAATAAACGTTAAAAAAAATTTTTTAAAACAAAAACAAACACCACTACCCAGAATAAAACATTTTAGGGAGGACTAAAAAAAAAAGGCAATTAACATTAAAGTAACATTAAAACTAGTCACCTTCTACCAAAGACATATACATGTAATTCTTATGGAATCTCTACCTACAAACAAAATCAGAGCCTATATGAGCCAAAACTGTCACACACGCACACAAGGTTTTTTTTTTGATGTCAAATAACATGAAGGTAAACAATTTTTTAAACATGATCTTTTTTTCAGCCTTTTCCATATATGGTCAATTTCACTAAATCTATTTCATTTATGTTCTACCTTCATCACAATACATCTCCATCTCTGTGCTCCCAAACTTTACTGCAGAAAGAGACAGCAGACTCAAGACACCCATACTCTTCTACAAAACTTTCAAGTAGATCAACACTAATATAAAACCCAGAAGCCCTTAGTGTACTTTCATTCACACCTGTACTCTCACATACTCCTCATCCTCAGAATGTAAAAAGCATGTCAGACACCAAAATTCTAATGCTGCCTCCTTCGCCCATCCTACCTTCATAAGGCTGACACAGTGGACTAAAGATGACTCTCTTCTTAGGTGTTCACATCCAAGAAATCAAAGTAGCAAAACAACAACAAAGTTATTTAACAAGATTTCTCAGGAGGACCAGGACATAAACTGGGAAGTAGCTGTCTCCCAACAGCTCCAGCTTTACCACACCTCCACGCCTCCCAAACTACCTCTTATTTACACTTCTGAAAAACTCAATGTTTCCACTAAAATGGTCTAATCTAATGAATCCTATAGCCTGCCCATCTCTTCCTCTACCCCTTTTCTTTCACCAGCAAGTCCTACCTCTAACAGGAGAATAAGCACTAGAAATTAGGAGGGGGCAGGAAATGATCCCTTCCCTTCTCTTTCCAAGCCTTCTTTCCCAAGAGAGTTCGATATAATCTCTCTCCAACTCTCCCTTCAGCATTCCTTCTCTTCCCTCTCTGGGATGTTTCAGAAACTACCTATATCCCATTATCTCAAATAAACTCACCACAATCCTAAACTCTTAAAATGGTTACAAAACAAAACAAAAAGCTGGTACCTCTGCTCTCTCTCTCAAGTGTCCCAGTAATTCCATAACTAATACTACCCAAATATTTTTCAAAAACAAGCCCTTCTGATTCTTCAGCCCGTCAACAATAATCCTACACCCCAATATCCTCAGTTGCCCTCACAATCCTTCAACAATATTTACAAAACTCGTAGTCTTTCTTCTACCCCTTTTATTGCTCCTATGGCTGTACCTAAAAATCCCTACATGTTGCAGGTATACCCCCTTTCAACTACTCCTCCAGTAATATTAAATACCAGGGTAGCCCTTTCAACCCTCAAACTTTAAAATCTCAGTATTTTCTAACCCTTAATGGTATTTAAAAGTTATTAGTTCTCCTAGTACTAACAACTCCCAGATAATATTTTAAAATCCCTTCATATCCTTGTTATCCTATTTAACAGCTTTCCAGTAATTCCCAAAAACACTTGAATGCTCACATATCCCTTTCAACTACCTCATGTTTCTCAAATCCTTCAAAATTCTTGAACCCTTAGAGCTCATCAATAATCGCTATAAAACCCTCAGTATCCCTACTATTCCTTTCTGTCTTCATGTTTTTAAAAGGCCCTCGATACTCTGCTTCTGGATCTTTTAACCTCGTACTAATATTGTTAATAAAGCCCTCGACATGCTGCTACACCCTTAATATTCACATTCAAAAATCCCTCGATAGCCTTGCGATCTACCGCTGTTCTCAAAGAGTAAAATTTTAAATTCCCTCACTATTCCTGCTACCCCTTCCAACACCCCAATATTTATATTTAAAAAGCCCTCGCTGTCCTTGCCGCCCCCCACCCCCACCCTCCGGTCGCACAGCCACACCGCCTCTACGCCCCTGCCTCTCGCCGCCCCCCCCCGCCACCGCCCCCCCCACAATGGTGATAGTACTACAGAGAAGACGTCGCCGGGACCTCCGGACCGCGGCCCCTCCGCTCCGCCCTCCCCCACGCCGCCTCCCCTCCCCCCACGCCCCCGCGGGCCCCCAACGCCCACGTTCGCCGGCCCTGGCCCAGCCTGGCTCACTCACATCGGCTCCAGTAACTTGGCCAGCCAGGACTTGAGGGCATCCACATCCTCTATGAGCATGGTGCAGGGAAGGCGGGCTCGGCCGCCGGTCTTGTTCAGGCCTGCCGCGGGTCTCCCCTCGCCGCTTCCTCACCCTCTCTTCACAGCTCCCGGTGCCCCAGCCCACCGGGCATCTTAGGAGACTTCAACCTACTCCCCCGGCCGGGGCCTAACAGGAACTAACCCAAGAGCCCTCACTCAACCTAGCTTGACGGCTCAGGAGGGCAGGAGATAGCGTCAGGTGGCGGGCGCAAGAACCAATAGAAATAAGAGGGCCGTGCGCGCAGAGCCAATGAAAAAGCTCGCTCGCCCCGCCGGCAGGCCGTACCCAGCTAAGGAGGAGGGATATAGCAAGGTAGGTGGAGAGCTTACGTGAACTCCTGGTGCAAGATGGTATCTTGGAGAAGGTGCTGTGAGTCTTAAAGGGGCCGCGGCGCCTTTTTGACCACGCCGTCGCCCGCCGCGCAATACCGGTGTCTGCTACTGGGAGTGCCTGGGGGAACCCGGCAAGCCCCTCAGCCTGGTTCCTTCCTCTCGTTTTTTCCTGGAAACACACTTGTGTCCCGAAATGACTCAGCTGTAGTAAATCTGCAACACAACGTGCAATACGTTCACGTTCGACACATTGCACAGAATGCAAAATTTTACTTTTTTTTTTCCTTGCACAATCATTTTGCTCAGCACACATGCTTGTATTTTTCGCCGCTATGCTTAAGTTACGCAGAATGTTTCTGACAACCATTCCTTGGACTCCAGTAATCGTCATTTTTAAAACGTGGCGCACAGTTGTAAAAGGCTGAGGCCATTTCAGTTTTACCAGTATTTTTAATACATGCTTTATTTAGGAAAAAAAAGATTCTAATCTTTTTTTAAATTCTCTGTTCACTGGATATCTAAAATTCAGTAGGATTTTTTTTATTTTTATTTTTTTGCAGGGAGAATTTTGGTCAGCAAAAAAGTTTTTAAAAATAAATTTTTTTTTAAATCGAAATTACCAAAATAGGCAACTTAGTTTGTATTGAATAAAAAAATTCCTTATGAAGTTTTGAAATTACTAGCTTGGCACTGGTCTTAGAATGCTTACGCAACAACAAATACTGAACACCTGCTCTATGCTAGCACTGTGTAAGGCACCAGGATTCCAATGGTTAGCAAAACAGTCTCTCAGAAAGCTGAACGGTTTGTGGGATTGTGCAATATAATAATATTTTGAAAAATACCTGATGAGCACAAACCTCATATAAAAGAGATGGGTCAGCCCAAAATAAGCAAGTATACTTATCGACATAGAGCAGAAAAAAGCAAACTTTTTCTTAAAAGGACTAGATACTAAATATCCCTTGTTTTGTGGGCCATATGGTTTCTGGCAACTACTCAATTCTGCCCTCTTGGCATGAAACTGGCCATAGGTAATACATAAACAAATGATTATGATTATGACTATGTCCGAATAAAACATACTCAATTTTAGATGATTTTCAAATGTCACAACATACTTTCTTGATTTTCTAAAAAACCATTTAAAAGTGGAAAAGCCATTGTTACCTTACAGATATACAGAAGAGCCAAGAGCCAACAGGGTTTGGCTTACTGGCCCTTACATAGAGTAATAAAAGCAAAATGCACTTAGAAATCATCTAACGAACCCCCTTCCCTGACACCTTCTCCTTAACTTTGCAAATAAGGATAAAAGGCCAGAGACTGAGTGGTTTATTGAGAATCACACATATCTGTAGATGGAGCAGAATTTGCATCTGGATCTTCTTACAGCAAGTCCAGAGTTTTCTCATATCCAACTGTTGCCTCTTCTTCCCTCTCTCCTCCCCTTCTTTATGCTTATCCACAGGTTTCCTTCACTTTTCTTCCTAGTACATAGATGAAGTATTATCCAAAAATGACAGAAAAAAAATTTTGAAGTGTAAAAGTGATATGATTAGGCCTAAGGCTAGGAAAGAACCTGATAGTGTGATAGAAATTTAACAGGAATTGCTTTCATCACACAACTTTGAAAAGTTATATCCATTTATATGGATCCAGCCTTTTGGGAGCTCACATTCTGGTAGGCTAACAGTCAGGTATTGTAAATAATCATCTGTAGCCACGGTTGTTGACTACATACTCTATGCTGGCTCTGTGCTAAATATTTCCATGTGTTATTGCTTCCCATCTTCACAGTATCCCTATATAGTAAACACTATTCACAGATGAGAAAATTGAATCCCAGAAAGATGATGAAACTAATGAATGGAAAGACCCCGTCTTGACCATGTGTATTTGACCACAAAGCCCACACCTATAACCTTCACTTAAATATCTCACTAGCAAACACTGAAATATTCACCATGTGGTTCATTCAAAATTCATTCAACAAATATGTATTGAGCCCTTTACCACCATTAGGCACTGTTCTTGGGATAATAGAGAGTAAGACTAATATTAAATAAACGTTTTTTCCTTAGTTAAGGTGGATGCTAAAATGGATACTTAACAAAGACTGACTTTTCTCTCAGTTTTATCTTCACAGGAGGAGAAAGAGATGCCAATTTATCTAAGAAATATTATTGATATAAGACATTGAAAAGAAAGTGACTACAGGAAGAATACACGTGTAAACCATCCTTATTCAAATCAAGTTTGCTTTCCTCGCTTGAGGGTAACTGGGCCTCAACCAGGAAGAACTGTTAACTATGCAATTTCACATAAGTGTTGACAGAGGGAGATGGGCCTTCCATAATCAGAGTAGATTTGTCCACAATTTTTTTTTTTGTCTTATTCCCTATCCTGTGGTTAAGTGCTGTCCCAGATGTATGATAACAGAGGTTGAGAGTAATTTTTCAGATTTAAATTTCTGTGAAATTTACAATCATGATATTTCCCTTAAATGCAATCAGACAAAGCTTTGGTAGAATTTCAAACAAGGAAGTTCATAGTTACAGACAGACTCTCTCATTTCTATACATTTATGGTGATCATCTGATTAAACAACACACCCATCAAAATATCAGCGCCTCCTGAGTCTGGATCCCCATTTGCAGTCCATCTGGCTCAGAGAAAAGTCCCTTCAATAAAAGTCACTTGGGGGCACCTGGCTGGCTCAGTAGGTGGAGCATGCAACTCTTGATCTTGGGGTCATAAGTTTGAGCCCCACGTTGTTCAGGTTGTAGAACCTACCTAAAAGTAAGTAAGTAAGTAAGTAAGTAAGTAAATAAATAAATAAATAAATAAATAAATAAACAAATATCATTTGAATCTTGTTTATGCAAAGGCAAAGGTAGTTAGCAGAAAAATAGCAAGTCAATTGGAATTGTCTCTCTTCATTATGGAAATGTAGATTTGTTTTCTTAGGAAAACTATGTTATAAGGGTTTTTTTAAAAAGTTCTGTCACACTGCATAGCTATAAGAATGGCTAATATAAATGGCAAAATGGTACAACCACTCTGAGAAACAGTTTGGTATTTTCTCTAAACACGAATGCAGCTACCATATGGCCCAACAATTATACTCCTGAGAATTGATCCCAGAGAAATCAAAACATTTTCATGGACGAAAACCTGCATACAAGTACTTATAGCAGTTTTGTTTATAATAGCCCAAAACTGGAATCAGCATCAGATAGCCTTAAATATGTGAATGGTTAAACACATTATAATACATACGTACCATCATGGAATGCTACTCAGCCACAGAAAGGAAGGAACTATAGATATGGGCAACAATTTGGATGAATTAGGCTGAGTGAAGAAAAAGAGCCAATCCTCAAAGGTTATATATTGGATGGTTCCATTTACATAACATTTTGAAAATAACATAATTTTAGGAGCAGAGGACAGAGATGAGGGTGTGGAGGGAAAGTTGGTGTGGTTCTTAAACATGAGGGATCCCTGTGGTGTTGGAAGTGTTCGGTATCTTGACTATGGGGGTAGACACAGAGGTGATAACATTGTATAGAATCAAGTTTATATGTGGGGCACCTGGGTGGCTCAGTTGGTTGAGCATCTGACTCTTGATTTCAACTCAGGTCATGATTTCA
Source organism: Lynx rufus (assembly GCF_022079265.1). Classification (NCBI taxonomy): domain Eukaryota; kingdom Metazoa; phylum Chordata; class Mammalia; order Carnivora; family Felidae; genus Lynx; species Lynx rufus. The sequence continues at coordinate 121,628,079 of NW_025814823.1, read as the reverse complement.
TGGTTCATGAGTTTGAGCCCCACATCAGGTTCTGCACTGTCAGAGCCTCCCTCCCTCCCTTCCTCTCTCTCTCTCTCTCCCTCAAAAGTAAATAAATAAACATTAAAAAAAAAGAAGAATCTAATTTATATGTGTATGCCCATGTAGACATGTATAATGAATAAGCATAAAACTTGTGTTGATGTAAATATTCTGATTGTGATATTATACTATGGTTTTGCAAATATTACCTTTGGGGAAAATTGGGAAGTGTGCAAAAGTTCTATTATTTCCTACATCTGTATATCACTCTACAAGTATCTCAATTTAAAAACAGTTGCTTTTAAGGGTGGCTGAGTGGCTTAGTCAGTTAAGTGACCGAATCTTGACTTTGGCTCAGGTCAGGATCTCACGGTTCGTGGATTCAAGCCCCACGTTGGGCTCTGTGCTGACAGTGCATAGCCTGCTTGGGATTCTCTCTCTCTCCCTCTCTCTCTGTCTCTCCTCAGCTTGTGCTTTCTCTCCCTCCCTCCCTCCCTCTCCCTCTCTATCTCTCTCAAAATAAATAAACTTAAAAAAAAAAAAAAAGATTCTCTCTCTGCCTCTCTCCCAGCTCATGTGCACGCTCTCACTCTCTGTCACTCTTTCTCTCTAAAATTAAAAAAAAAAAAAGTTTAAAAGAGCTTTGCTAGAAAAAATAAAATAAAAATAAAACCATGGGCCTGGATAAGATCATCTAAGAAGTAACTATATCTCGAAAGGCCACTAGGGCATTCCCCTATTTAGAAGGAAAGTGAGTTATTCAGTAAAATAAATGGAGAAGGCATCGCCATGAGGCAGCAAAACAAAGAAGAAATTTGTCTCAGGAAAGATGGAGTTTTCAACTGTGTCATATGTATAGTTCTTGGGTCAAGTAAGATGAGGATACAGAATTGACCACTGAATTTGGCAGCGCGGAAATCACTGATGACCTACACGGTTCCATGGAGGGGAGAGAATAAACACCTGACTGGAGCAGATTCAGGAGAGGAATTAGAGACAGGAAGACAGTTCTCTTGAGACTTTTACTCTAAAGGGGAGTAGAGCAATGAAGGTACTGGAAGGCATTGTGGAATAGAGAAAACAGAGTCAGCTTGCACGGTGTTCTGTTTTTCTTTCTCTTGTTTGTCTGCTTTGCATTAGGTGAGATGGTATGTATGAATTCAGAGGAGCATGATGTAATGGAGAAAGAAAATCTGAGGATGTGAGAGGTGAGGTGAACAACTGTAACAAAAAAATCTCTTAGGAAAAAAAATGGGATTTAGTGTACAAATATTGTGTAGGTCTTTTTTTTAATTCAGCTTATTTATTTATTTTGAGAGAAAGAGAGAGAGAGCACTATCAGGGGAGAAACAGAAAGAGAGGGAGAGAGAGAGAATCCAAAACAGGGTTCGCACTGTCAGTGCAGAGCCAGCAGTGGGGCTGGAACTCACGAAACTGTGAGGTCATGACCTGAGTCAAAGTCAAGAGTTGGACAGTTAACCTGACTGAGCCACCCAGGCGCCCCCATTGTATAGGTCTTTTTTTTTTTTTTTTTAATGTTTATTTAGAGAGAGAGAGAACTTGAGCAGGGTAGGGGCAGAGACAAGGAGACACAGAATCTGAAGCAGGTCCCAGGCTCTGAGCTGTCAGCACAGAACTCAATGCAGGGCTCGAACCCACGACCCATGAGATAATGACCTGAGCCCAAGTTGGACACTCAACCATCTGAGCAACCCAGGCGCCCTGTGTAGGTCTTAATAGGAGCTCTGATTGTGCTACATGGAGAAAAAAGTACATGTTGATAGAGGTATGGTGGTAGATGTAGTAAATGTAACTCACGGATGTTCTTTACTGATTGCTTCCATGTTTTTAGTGAATTAAGAAGAACTCAGAATTCAATTCAGAAGAATATGGGGGGGGCATGCTGACTGTTTGAGAAGAGAGGAGTGAGGACAAAGCATCTTTGGCTTCTCAACCATTTCTTTCTTTTTCCTTTTATTTTATTTATTTATTTTTTTTTAATATATGAAATTTATTGTCAAATTGGTTTCCATACAACACCCAGTGCTCATCCCAAAAGGTGCCCTCCTCAATACCCATCACCCACCCTCGCCTCCCTCCCACCCCCCATCAACCCTCAGTTTGTTCTCAGTTTTTAACAAGTCTCTTATGCTTTGGCTCTCTCCCACTCTAACCTCTTTTTTTTTTTTTTTCCCTTCCCCTCCCCCATGGGTTTCTGTTAAGTTTCTCAGGATCCACATAAGAGTGAAACCATATGGTATCTGTCTTTCTCTGTATGGCTTATTTCACTTAGCATCACACTCTCCAGTTCCATCCACGTTGCTACAAAAGGCCATATTTCACTCTTCTTTTTTTTTTTTAAATGTTTATTTTTGAGAGAGAGAGAGACAGAGACAGAGACAGAAACAGAGAGCAAGTGGGGCGGGGGAGGGGGGACAGAGAGACAGGGAGACACAGAATCTGAAGCAGGCTCCAGGCTCTGAGCTGTTAGCACAGAGCCCAACATGGGGCTCAAACACAGGAACTGTGAGATCATAACCGAGCCGAAGTTGGACGCTTAACTGACTGAACCACCCAGGCGCCCTAGGTTTCTCAACCATTTCAAGCTCCTTCTCACCTCAGGGCTTTTCTGGTCCTTTTGACCAGAAATCTTTTCCATACATATTTGTTTCACTGACCTTTTCTTGTCAGCTCAAATAACCCTTCCTTAGGAAGGCCTCCCCTGACCATCCCATCTAAATTAACACCTTACTTCCCTCCTCTAGTTATTTTCTAGCATATAATTCTGTTTTATCTGCTTCATAGCATTTTTCACGGTCTGACATTTTTTTATTTATTCGTTTTTTCTACCTTGTCCTAACTAGAATATAATTTTTCATGAAGTCAAAGATTTTGTCCTCTTTGTTCCTTGGCACTGAAAACAAAACCTGACATGTAATAGATGCTCTGTAAATACTAATAAATGACTACGACAACATCAAAACAATATTACTACCTGAGTACTATTATCACCAACTTCCTGGCTCAGACAAGCCAAGTGATTTGGAACACAACAAATTTGGAATAGAGGAAATGGGGGGGGGGGGAGGTGTCCATGATTCATGATTCAAAGGCTAACACTAGAGCTCACATTCTCAGACACTATATGGAAGAGCATATAAGGAAAGATACTGCCTTCTGGCTACCTAGATGTTGAGAACCTGACCAATGTTTTAGAAAAAAGAAGAAGAAGGGAAGAAGAAGAAGAAGAAGAAGAAGAAGAAGAAGAAGAAGAAGAAAGAAAGAAAGAAAAAAGAAAAGAAAAGAAAAGAAAAGAAAAGAAAAGAAAAGAAAAGAAAAGAAAAGAAAAAAGAAAAGAAAGAACCTGGGTAGCTTAGTCGGTTGGGCATCCAACTTTAGCTCAGGTCATGATCTCACGGTTCGTGAGTTCAAGCCCCACGTCCGGCTCTGTGCTGACAGCCAAGAGCCTGGAACCTGCTTCAGATTCTGTGTCTTCCTCTCTCTGCCCCTCCCCCACTCATGCTCTTTCCCTCTCTCTCTCAAAAATAAACCTTAAAAAAATCAAAAAAGAAAAAGAAGAGTAGGACTATGATTGTGCCATTAATTTATATAGTTTACAGTAGTCTAATTTCATTGATAGTGTAAAAATAGGGATCTTAAACATCGTAAATGCACAAAATAAATTTAAAAATATAGTCCTTAACACTGGAATCTCAGTAATATGTAATTACTTGTCTTTAGCTCTTTCTTTGCTTTTTCTCCTCCCTTTCTTTCTTCTTTTCCTCCTTCCTCCCTCCCTCCCTCCCTCCCTTCCTTCTTTCCTTCCTTCAGTTCCTTAAGGAACCCTAGGACTGCTTCACGATGGTGATGGTAATGGTGGTGATAACATGGATAAGTAGGCTATTTAGGAACTACAAGCAGTGTTTTGATGACTCAAGTGTCACGTTTCCCATATGAGCCTATGACATGGTTAGCAATGCTCTGTGGAATGTTGACAAGATAGCAGGCTGAAGCTTGTGGGTCCTAAGTCTGGAGTGGTGTAGCATGAGTGAACTGTTACTAATTCCTGAAAATCACAAGTATCACTGCTTGAAAAGAAATCTAATTTTTTGAGGAACCTCCACACTGTTTTCCACAGCGGCTGTACCAGTTTGCATTCCCACCAACAGTGCAAGAGGGTTCCCATTTCTCCATATCCTCACCAGCATCTATAGTCTCCTGATTTGTTCATTTTAGCCGCTCTGACTGGCGTGAGGTGATATCTGAGTGTGGTTTCGATTTGTATTTCCTTGATGACGAGTGACGTTGAGCATCTTTTCATGTCCCTGTTGGCCATCTGGATGTCTTCTTGAGAGAAGTGTCTATTCATGTTTTCTGCCCATGTCTTCAGTGGATTATTTGTTTTTTGGGTGTGGAGTTTGGTGAGCTCTTTATAGATTTTGGATACTAGCCCTTTGTCCGATATGTCATTTGCAAATATCTTTTCCAATTCCGTTGGTTGCCTTTTAGTTTTGTTGATTGTTTCCTTGGCAGTGCAGAAGGTTTTTATCTTCATGGGGTCCCAATAGTTCATTTTTGCTTTTAATCCCTTGCCTTTGGGGATGTGTCAAGTAAGAAATTGCTGCAGCTGAGGTCAGAGAGGTTTTTTCCTGCTTTCTCCTCTAGGATTTTAATGGTTTCCTGTCTCACATTCTGGTCCTTTATCCATTTTGAGTTTATTTTTGTGAATGGTGTGAGAAAGTGGTCTAGTTTCATCCTTCTGCATTTTGCTGTCCAGTTCTCCCAGCACCATTTGTTAAAGAGACTGTCTTTTTTCCATTGGATATTCTTTCCTGCTTTGTCAAAGATTAGTTGACCATACTTTTGTGGGTCTAATTCTGGAGTTTCTATTCTATTCCATAGGTCTATGTGTCTGTTTTGTGCCAATACCATGCTGTCTTGATGATTACAGCTTTGTAGTAGAGGCTAAAGTCTGGGATTGTGATGCCTCCTGCTTTGGTCTTCTTCTTCAAAATTACTTTTGCTAGATCTACCCTATGACCCAGAAAATAGCACTGCTAGGAACTTACCCAAGGGATACAGGAGTACTGATGCATAGGGGCACTTGTACCCCAATGTTTATAGCAGCACTCTCAACAATAGCCAAATTATGGAAAGAGCCTAAATGCCCATCAACTGATGAATGGATAAAGAAATTGTGGTTTATATACACAATGGAATACTATGTGGCAATGAGAAAGAATGAAATATGGCCTTTTGTAGCAAAGTGGATGGAACTGGAGAGTGTGATGCTAAGTAAAATAAGTCATACAGAGAAACACAGGTACCATATGTTTTCACTCTTATGTGGATCCTGAGAAACTTAACAGAAGACTATGGGGGAGGGGAAGGAAAAAAAAAAAAAGGTTAGAGAGGCAAGGAGCCAAAACATAAGAGGCTCTTAAAAACTGAGAACAAACTGAGGGTTGATGGGGGGTGGGTGATGGGTATTGAGGTACCAACAGGTATGAGCACTGGGTGTTGTTTGGAAACCAATTTGACAATAAATTTCATATTAAAAAAAAAGAAAAGAAAAGAAATCTAGGCAACAGAAATTTTAACAGAAAGCTTCTGTTGAGAAACAGAAAGTTTCTCACAATTTTAGTGTCCGAGAAGTGCAACTTCTCCGATTTCGTTACATTTGTCTAAACATCAAAGTGTCCCTAATTAACATGGCTACTTGTCCCTAGCTCATGTCAGTCTGATTTAGAATTTCCATTTATTAAATGACTATCTTAGTCCATTTGAGCTGCTCTAGCAAAATACCACAGATTGGGTGGCCTATAAACAACAAGTTTATTTCTCATAGTCTCTCATAGGAGACTAGAAGTAGGAGATCGGGGTGCCAGCATGGCTGGGTGAGGGCCCTCTTCTGGGTCCCACATTTCTCTTTGTTTACTTACAAGGAGGAAGGGTTTCTCTTTTTTGTTTTGTTTCATTTGGGTTCTCTTTTATGAAAACACTAATCTCATTCAAAAGGGCTCCATCCTGCTAACCTAAGCACTCGCCAAAAGCCCCACCTCTTAATACCATCAGATTGGGCATTGGGATTTCAACCTATGAATTTTAGGGGGGAAACAAACATTCAGACCATGACATTGATCAAACTGGCTTCCAGTATTCTCTTCCTTCCTTCCTTCTTCCCTTCCTTCCGTTTAGCTTAATATTTCTTGACATTCACTTAGTATGAACCAGGTATTGGGCTAATCACCTTGCTTGGTGTAGCTCATTTTATTCTCACAGCAAGCTCAACAAGTAGGTGATCCCAGTCCACATTTTACATACGGCGATCTAGAGTCCCAAGGTTGAAGGAACAGAGCTAGCATGGGACAGTCTCAATTTAGACCCAGGCACTTCAAAGCCTTTAAGCACAACCACCACACACACTCTTCCTTTCCTGCCCATTCAATGTCAAAGACTGCACACAGAGCAATCCCAGGATCAACTAAGCCCATAAGTCTTAGAAGGAGTCTTCCTTTTTCTCTTTATACTCATTGCTTGCATCATTACAAGCAAACAAACAAAACTGTTCACCATTCAGAAACCATGAAAGTAAAGATACAACATTAATGTTGGAGGGGCGCCTGAGTGGCTCAGTTGCTTAAGTGTCCGACAAGGCCCAGGTGGACCTGATCTCATGGTTTGTGGGTTCAAGTCCTGCGTCAGGCTCTGTGCTGACAGCTCAGAGCCTAGAACCTGCTTCAGATTCTATGTCTCCCTCTCTCTCTGCCTCTCCCCTGCTCATGCTCTGTCTCTCTCTCAAAAATAAATAAACATTGGGGCGCCTGGGTGGCTCAGTTGGTTAAGCGGCTGACTTCGGCTCATGTCATGATCTCGCGGTCCGTGAGTTTGAGCCCCGCGTCGGGCTCTGTGCTGACAGCTCAGAGCCTGGAGTCTGTTTCAGATTCTGTGTCTCCCTCTCTCTGACCCTCCCCTGTTCATGCTTTGTCTCTCCCTGTCTCAAAAATAAATAAAACGTTAAAAAAATTAAAAAAAATAAATCAATAAACATTAAAAAAAAGAAAAAGAAAAAAGAACATTTATTTAGGAAAAAGCCAATTTAAGTACAAAAGATGTTTAATAGGGTAGAGAACTGACAACCATGTTCTTTGAGAGCTGCATGCCCGTGAAACAGAAGTATCAAAAGAAGTGCCCTGGGGTGCCTTGGATGACTCCGTCGGTTGAGCTCTTGATTTGGGACACTTTGATGTTTAGACAAATGGCCTGGCAACACGGAACCTGCTTGAGATTCTCTCTCTCCCTCTCTCTCTGCCCGTTCTCTGTTCACTCTCTCTCTCTCTCAAAAATAAATAAACTTTAAAAAAAAGTGCCCTTAATTCCTTCCTCTGACTCTGCCATCTCAAGATAGGGTAAATATGCATGAAAAACAAATACAAAGGGACTCAGAGACAAGCCAAGGCTAATTATAGCTTTATGGATCTAAATTGAGAAGTGGTGATTCAGTTGAGTTTAGTAGAGTGACTGATGGTGTGAGTTTAGTGGGGAAAAAAACACAGGAAATGAGTTCTGTTGTGGAGTTTTAAAGAATGACCAGTATGGTCCGACAGTCGGAGAAGGTATAGCACAAAATTATATGGTGATAAGTAGCTCAGTGATGTTAGGGAAGAAATTAAAATGGGGCACAGGTAAGCTTTTCTATTTTAATCAGACTAATGCTTATAGACCAATTTTTCTAAAATAATAATAAAAATAGCTGACATCTTAAAGTTCTTACCCTTTGCCAGGCATATACATAAATATGTACATGTGGTTTATACGTGTATTATTATATGTATACATATTATTTCTTTAATCCTCATAGCAATCCTATGAGGTACTTACTTTTATGACCCTTTTATAACCACAAAGTGGTTAATTGAATTGCCTGAGGTCACCCAGCTGGTAAGTGATGAATTTGGTCAGTCTGATTCAGAGCCTGAGCTCTTATCCACTATGCTACCTTTCCAATTTCATCTGTCTAGAAAGGGTATTCCATATGGCATAGCAAAGAATCGACAATTCTCAATTAAAAAGTGATATTACTACGGTGTAACAAATTTCATTCTCCTAATATCTCTTGAATCTGTTTCTCTTTCTCTCCCTTGACTGCCACTGCCATAGTCCAAACCATCCTCACCTCTTACCTGGACAATCGCAATAGCCTCCTGCTTTTACCTTAGCTTTCTTCCAACCCTTCTTCAGAATGATCTTACAATACATAAATAGGACCGTGTCTCATGTCCTCACTTAAAACCCTTCCATGGGCTCCCATATCTCCACTTGTTTCAATGTTTTCCTCTTCCACTGGACTGCAAGCTCTGTGGTGGAGGCGACTGCTCCTGTCTTGTCCAAGTGTTGTTATCTCCAGCATCTAGCATAGTGACTTATACATAGTAAAAGCTAAATAAATCTTTGTTAAATGAATGGAATCTAAATGACCCTTTAAAAATATATTACTCATTTAAAGAGGAAACAGGCTAATAGGGGATAAGGGATGGGGGCATTTAATTAGGGGATAGGTTTTCCATAATTCTCATAAGTTGTAATCACATAACAACTTGTTTATTCTCTTCTTCTCTGTCTTGTTCCCTGCTATATCCTAGCTCTATGTCAGGTTCACAGGAGGTAACCAATGAATATGTATTGTATGAATAATTTCAGTTACCAATGTGAATTGGAAGCTGATGAATCAAAGATGACAAATAGTACTGATAAGGACAGAACTGGAATTGGAACAGGAGACTATAACCATAGTTATGGGAGCTGTGGAGGATTAGGATTCTTTTTTCGTTTTAATTAAAATTCTTTTTGGACGTTTATTTATTTTTGAGACAGAGACAGAGTGTGAGTGGGGGAGGGGCAGCGAGAGAGGGAGACACAGCATCTGAAGCAGGTTCTAGCCTCTGAGCTGTCAGCACAGAGCCCGACGGGGTGGGGCTGGAACCCATGAACCGCACGATCATGACCTGAGTGGAAGTTGGACACTTAACAGACTGAGCCACCCAGGAACTCAGGATAAGGATTCTTTTATTCATTCAATGAATATTTATAAGTCATCTATTATGTACCAGATTCTGCTAGGCAGCCTCTGCTGTAAAGAGCTTACAGTCTAGTGATAAATAAATAGGCAATTAAATTCAAGGAGAGAACTTTCCTAAGGGAAGACAGGAAGAGTGTGCTTCAGGGAACATTTAGGAGGGGACATATAACCCAGACTTGGGTTGTCAGAAAGTAAATGTCTAAATTGTTAGTAGCTAAAGTAAGAGGGTATGGAAAGTGATGGAGAGGATTTGTATGGGAAAGCCCTGAGGTAGGAGAGCCCTGGTGGTTTCTCCTTAGCCTAAGGTTTCTGGTTAACTTTCTTCCATCCAACAGATTTTATTGAGTTCATACCATGTGCCAGGCATTGTTAGGCCATCATTAAATTTTTATTTCAAAAGTAGTTGTTGTGCTTTATTTTAAAAGCACACACACATATAATTTTAAATTCATTAATTTATTAAACTTATTTAAAAAATTTTTCTTTCCCTTAGTCTTTTAGGAAGACACAATATTTAGCTGGGCACCCCTCTGACCCCAAAAGTGCTTTGCAGATGCTTTATGAATATTTACTGAATTAATAAATAAATGCATGTAAGAGTATCTAATCTGACTCCAGAAAGTAAAAGCCTTGCATGGTTGCTTGTCAGTACATCTTTCTTCCTATGATGGAAATGCTCCAAATCTCCACTGTCAGATGATATGGTAACCACTGGCCACACAGACTGCCAAGCACTCAAAAAGTGGCTAGTGCAATTGAATAACCAAATTTTAAACCTTTTTCTTTTTTTTTTTTTTTTTTTTTTTTTACTGTTTGTTTATTTTTGAGAGAGAGGGAGCAAGCATGAGCGGGGGAGGGGCAGAGAGTCCAGGCTCTGAGCTGTCAGCACAGAGCCCGTTCCTGGGGGCTCGGGGCTCCAACCTGACTCGAACCCACAAATGGCCGGATCATGACCTGAGCTGAAGTCAGAACCTGACCTGAACTGGGAACCTTAACCCTGAGCCACCCAGGCGCCCCTGAAGAACTGAATTTTAAATTTTACTGAATTTTATTTTAAACTTAAATAGCTACATGTGACGTGGCAGCCTTAGATGGTAGTACAGCTGAAATAATGCGCTTGGCACTGGAACCCGGTAGGTTACCGGCCTCACGCTTAAAAATAGAGATTGTTCATAAATGGCAATAAAACGTCTGAATTCTGGGCTGTTGAATGCCACAGACAGCACTAAATATCTGTGCACAATAGCAAGCCATAATTAGCACTTCAATCACTGAAGACTAATAAACCTTGCAACCTGGCATCCTGACAAGACACCTAACCCAGCGCCATGGGGTGAAAAGGTTGAAGGCCAGGGAACTGGACCGTAGGCGCGTTCGCGGCAGTCTGAGACTTCGAACAGCCTCATGGACTTTGTAGTTCAACATGCCCCTGACATCACTACCGGTGTCACCACAGCGTGACCTAGAGGTTCAATTTCCGGTAACCTGTTGCTCTATGGGAGTTGTAGTCAATAGGTGACTGCTAGACTTGGGCTCTAGTGGTCTGGAAACTACAATTCCCGGCGGGCTACGGAATGCACAAGGCAGTAGTTAGCTGTGAGCGGGCGATTGCCTCATCAGGTGTAAAGTGTGCGCTTCAGTGTATTGGGAGGCCTGGCTACCCCCAGACGGAAGGGAAAGGTTGGGATCACTGCTTTGAGAGGATCGCCGAGGTCACTGTCGTGGGTTGCAGAATTGGTTGGGCGGTGCCATGGCGGTGAGTTCTGGCGGAAAGAGAGTCTGCTCTGCCCGGCCCTATAACCCGGCTGATCTGTTTGCTTTTGCCAGAAGCTGGGGTCTCCATGTGGTAGCCGTTGTCCTGAAAGGAAAAATCCTTATCTAAACACAGGGAATGCCTTGACCCCCACGTTAAAGGTGTGGATGTTGTGAGGATGCGCCTTTTCTTGCTATCTGTTGAGCCCGGAACTGGTATCTTTAACTTTACACACTACTTAATGTTACGTGTGTTAATTTCACAACGTGTCAAAAACCCATGTGGAGAGAGGGAAGTAGGTAACCTTGTTCCTCCTTTAAAAAAAGTTTTTTTTTTTAATGTTTATATATTTTTGAGAGACAGAGACAGAGCATGAGCAAGGGAGGGGTAAAGAGAGAGAGGGAGACACGGAATCCCAAGCAGGCTCCAGCCTCTGAGCTGTCAGCACAGAGCCCAGTGTGGGGCTTGAACCCACGAGTGCTGAGATCATGACCTGAGCCCAAGTCGATGCTCAACCCACTGAGCCACCCAGGCGCCCCCTTTGTTCCTTCTTTTAACAAAAAAAATTTTTTTAAACAGACAAAAATCTCTACATTCATGGTGTTTACGTGTGTGTGTATGAGAGAGTTACATGCTAAAATATTTGGTAAAATATGTCTGGTGCCAGAAAGTCCTATTGACAAAAATAGAGCAGGAAGGGGAGACTCTTAAGTGTGAGGTGGGGTAGGATTGCAGTTTTAAAACTGTGATCAAGGGGCGCCTGGGTGGCTCAGTCGGATAAGCATCCGACTTCGGCTCAGGTCATGATCTCACGGTTTGTGGGTTCGAGCCCCGCGTTGGGCTCTGTGCTGACAGCTTGGAGCCTGGAGCCTGCTTCGGATTCTGCATCTCCCTCTCTCTCTGTTCCTCCCCTGCTCTCACTCTGTCTCTGTCTCTCTCTCAAAAATAAAGATTAAAAAAATGTTTGTTAAAAAAAAAAAACTGTGATCAACAAAGGCTTTTCTAAGAAGGTGGCATTGTGGCAAAAAGGAGGTAAGGGAGCAAGCCATGCAGCTATATGGAGGAGACGATATCTAGGCAGAAGCCACACTGAGTGAAAAGCAAAGAGGGTTGTATATCCAAAGGACAGTGATACTGGAAATGATGATAGTGTATGTGATGGATATTGATGGGCGGATGGATGTAGGTCATGTAAGGCTGCTGGGTTCAAGAAAGAATGGGAAGAGATGGACTGGAGATCATGAGTATGGATAACTCTTGAGGAATTTTATAAAGGAGAGCAGAGAATTGGGGTAACAGATGAAAGTCAAAAGAGGACTTTCTTTTCTTTTTTTAAAGGTAGAAGAAATTACCAATACTTGTATGCTCATGGGAATTACCCTGTAGAAAGGAAACATTGATGTGGAAAAGGGATGATTGCTGAAGTGCTGTTCCTGAATAGAACAGAAGGGATGAGATCCAGTGCATCAGTGGAAGGGTTAATAATAACAGGAAAGAAGACAGACTATATAGGTACACAGGCATGTGGGTAGGTAGATGTGATGAGGGAGGCTGTGAAAATTTTCTGTTCACTTCTGGTTTCTAATTCAATTAAGAACCAAGATTAACAGCTAGAAATGAGGATGGAAGAGGAATTGTTGGAGGATTGAGGAGAGAGGAGAAAGCATAAAACAATTGTCTAGGACATTGCCCTCAATAGAACTTTTTATATTTGCACTAATTTGGGAGCCACTAGCCACATGTGGCAACTGAGCCCTTGAAATGTGGCCAGTGCAATTGAAGGACTGAATTTTAATATAACTTTAAAATTAACAAGTCATGTGTGGCTAGTGGCTACTGTATTGCACAGTATACACATTAAAGTTGAGAAGCACTAGTCTAGGAGAAGGAGTAACGAAGTGGATTTCAGAAATTAGTAGTGTGGCTTGGCATCACTTGATATTAGTGGACATGAATTTTTTTTATTTTTTTTTTATTTTTTTTTCAACGTTTATTTATTTTTGGGACAGAGAGAGACAGAGCATGAACGGGGGAGGGGCAGAGAGAGAGGGAGACACAGAATCGGAAACAGGCTCCAGGCTCTGAGCCATCAGCCCAGAGCCTGACGCGGGGCTCGAACTCCCGGACCGCGACATCGTGACCTGGCTGAAGTCGGACGCTTAACCGACTGCGCCACCCAGGCGCCCCTAGTGGACATGAATTTAAATGGAGGCCAGTCAGCATGGTTGAGTGCTTATCTCTTGCCACTTTCAGCTGCCTAGGTGAAGGAACAGAGCAGTTGGATGGGACGGATGGATGGAGTTTTGCCAGGCAAGAATGGTAAAGGGAAAACCGAAGAATTATACAGATGGATTTAAGGGACAGAAATGAGGACATGGGGTGGTAGGTGCCTAAAGATTAGTGAAAAAAGGTCATGATCAGTAGGACCCAATGGGGTTGAGGAATTATTAGAGTTGGAATTCTAGCAGAGTTAGGATCAATAATATCAATAACTGACATTTCTTATGTGTCATGCTTTTTGTTTAGCATTTTATTTGAATTGTCTTATTGAGTGTTCACACTAATCTATTTGAGTTAGGCACTCTTATTTGCAGTTTACAGATGAAGAACCCCATACTTAGAGAGCTTACCTAACAGGTCTGATTTCTTATAACTAGGACAGGATGAAAGTGATCAGAACTCAAAGGGATTGATTCATTTTTCAGTCACTATGTCATCCTGCTTCCCAGGAAAACACATGCCTTCCGACTCCTGGTCCAGAGCTTTTTCTTCTGTCCCAAGTTGCTCATTGCCTCCCACCAGCCCCTCTCCCCCATGATGATATCCTTAGCTGATGTGGAATTTGCAGGTCTTTCTTTCTTTTTTCTTCTTTTTGGTGTTAATGGGAATGAGCTTTTTCAGTTTGGAAGACTTTAGTACATTTTTATTCTTTTTATGTTTTGTATAAGGAAACTGGCAATATTTCTGGTAGATCTGATTGTTTTACTTTATTCACTTCGTGGCCTCTGCAGATATTCATGTTTTACACTGTCATGGTACTGGGCTGACATTAAAGTTAGTTTCATTGGAAGAATCCAGTAAGAACTCCCTTTAGAAAGAACAAGTAACAATAAAAATAATAAAATGTACCAATTTTATTTTGTGTTTTAAATGTACCGATTATTCTGTGCCATGCATTAGTGTTTTACAAAAGTTTTCATCTGCACAACCCTATAAAAGTGGGTGCTTTATCCCCATTTTATTGATGGGGAAAATAAGGCATCAGGTCTACTCAGGAAGAATTAGAATTCATTTGGTCCCACACTGGAGTTCATTCTGTTAATCATTGTGTTACCCCCAATTGCAAGCTAATTAGGATATTTCTTTTTTTTTTAATAACTTGTTTTATTTTTTATATATTTTTAAATTTATATCCAAATTAGTTAGCATATAGTGCACAATGATTTCAGGAGTAGATTCCTTGGTGCTCCTTACCTATTTAGCCCATCCCCCCTCCCACAACCCCTCCTGTAACCCTCAGTTTGTTCTCCATATTTATGAGTCTCTTCTGTTTTGTCTCCCTCCCTGTTTTTATATTATTTTTGTTTCCCTTCCCTTATGTTCATCTGTTTTGTCTCTTAAAGTCCTCATATGAGTGAAGTCATACGATTTTTGTCTTTCTCTGACTAATTTCACTTAGCATAATAGCCTCTAGTTCCATCCACGTAGTTGCAAATGGCAAGATTTCATTCTTTTTGATTGCCGAGTAATACTCCATTGTATACATATACCACATCTTTATCCATTCATCCATTGATGGACATTTGGACTCTTTCCTTACTTTGGCTATTGTCGATAGTGCTGCTATAAACATGGGGGTGCATGTGTTCCTTTGAAACAGCACATCTATCTCCTGTGGATAAATACCTAGTAGTGCAATTGCTGGGTCGTAGGGTAGTTCTATTTTTAGTTTTTTGAGGAACCTCCATACTGTTTTCCAGAGTGGCTGCACCAGTTTGCATTCCCACCGGCAGTGCAAAGGAGATTCTCTTTCTCTGCATCCTCACCAATATCTGTTGTTGCCTGAGTTGTTAATGATAGCCATTCTGACAGGTGTGAGGTGGTATCTCATTGTGGTTTTGATTTGTATTTCCCTGATGATGAGTGATGTGGAGCATTTTTTCATGTGTCGATTGGCCATCTGGATGTCTTCTTTGGAGAAGTGTCTGTTCATGTCTTTTGCCAAATTAGGAAATTTCTTTTGCAAACATCTTCCATAAAGAAAGTTTTCTGTTTCCAGAGGAAATCTTATCAATAATGAAGTGTGTAAGACAATGAACATGTGATAGCATGGATAGGATATTAGTTTTTATTTTATAATTGAATTTATAAATAATAAACTAAAATTTTCTTCATATCAGAGTAGTATTTATTTTAAAAAATTTGTTTAATGTTTATTTTTGAGAGAGAGAGAAAGAGACAGAGACAGAATGCAAGCTGGGGAGGGGCAGAGAGCGAGGGAGACACAGATCTGAAGCAGGCTCCAGGCTCTTAGCTGTCAGCACAGAGCCCGATGTGGGGCTCAAACTCACAGACCATGAGATCATTACCTGAGCTGAAGTTGGATGCTTAACCAACTGAGCCACACAGCATAGTATTTATTTTTTAGAGCTTTTGACAGTTCTATTTTTATTTTTGTGTATTTAAAATTTTTATTTGTGTATTTTTGAGAGAGAGGGAGAGAGTGAGAATGAGAGAGAGAGAGAGATCTAGAGTGGGAGAGAGAGGTAGAGAGGGACGGAGACAGAATCCCAACCAGCGGCTCAAGGTCAAGCCATTAGATTATGACCTGAGCTGAAACCAAGAGTTGGACACTTAAATGATGAAGCCACCCAAGCGCCCCAAGCTTTTGACAGTTTTAATCTCTTCTAGTTACATATCAGACTTTTAGAGGGGATCTGGCGATGTGATATAATGAACATAATAGCCAATCTAAAAAAATTATTGTTTTTAAACTTTCATTTGGAAAATTTAAATAGTCAGCATAATAGAGATAATAGTATTATGTACTTCCATGTACCCATCACCCAACTTCAATAATTGGCAGTTCAGGGCTATTTTGTTTCATATATCCCTTCCTGGGACCCTGCCCCTCCACCCCTCAGGATTCATTTTAAGCAGATTCCAGGCACTGTACATACATATTTGACATAGTTTAGTGTAAGTTTTTACATCAATACATATTTTAATATTTTTTAATGTAATGATAACTTCTCTTAAAACATAATCCCAATGCCATTTTCATACCTAATAAAATCACATGATGTCTAGATGTCTCTTTGTGGTATTGGTTAACATTATCGTGCATTTACCATGAGTCCAGCCCAAGGTTAAGTCCTTTGTCTGTATTAACTCTTTCTTTTTAATGTTTGTTTATTTTTGAGAGAGAGACAGCATAAGTGGGGGAGGGGCAGAGAGAGAGGGAGACCCAGAATCTGAAGCAGGTTCCAGACTCTGAGCTGTCAGCATACAGCCCAATGTGGGGCTCGAACTCACAAACTGTGAGATCATGACCTCCCAGGCGCCCGTCTCCTGTTTTTTAACTACGTTAAAACTACGTTTAACTACGTTAAAAAATAGGAAACCATTCTTTGGTTTAAAATATAGAAAACTGAAAATAGTACAACAGCCTCCCTCATCACATCTACCTACCCACATGCCTGTGTACCTATATAGTCTGTCTTCTTTCCTGTTATTATTAACCCTTCCACTGATGCACTGGATCTCATCCCTTCTGTTCTATTCAGGAACAGCACTTCAGCAATCATCTGAAAAGTATATTTAAGATACTTATTGGAGAAATAATGTTAAGTTTGGGGTTTTTTTATTGCACATAATTCCTCTTTGCAAGTGTTCAAATTTGTGTAACCATTTAAAAGTCCAGTATATTTGTGATACAAATAGAAAGCTTATTGATTGATAGATTCATTGATTGAGAGAGAGCAAGAGTGTCAGTTGGGGATGGTCAGAGAGAGAGGGAGAGAGAATCCCAGGCAGGCTCCACACTCAGCACAGAGCCTGATATGGGGTTTGATCCCATGAACCATGAGATCATCACCTAAGTTGAAATCAGGAGTCAGGTACTAAACCAACTGACCACCCATGTGCCCCAAAAGTAGTTTTTGTAAGCTCTACATACAATGTGGGGCTTCAACTCACAACACAGAGGTCAAGAGTCACATGCTCTACTGACCGAGGCCACCAGGTGGTCCACTTTTTTAAAAAGTAGTATAAAATATATGTGTGTGTGTGTGTGTGTGTGTGTGTGTGTATATATGTATTAATTTTTTTAATGTCTATTTATTTTTATTTTTATTTAAAAAAAAATTTTTTTTTTCCAACGTTTATTTATTTTTGGGACAGAGAGAGACAGAGCATGAACGGGGGAGGGGCAGAGAGAGAGGGAGACACAGAATCGGAAATAGGCTCCAGGCTCTGAGCCATCAGCCCAGAGCCTGACGCGGGGCTCGAACTCCCGGACCGCGACATCGTGACCTGGCTGAAGTCGGATGCTTAACCGACTGCGCCACCCAGGCGCCCCTTTAATGTCTATTTTTGAGAGAGAGACAGAGTGAGCGAGGGGGAGACAGAGAATCCGAAGCAGACTCCAGGCTCTGAGCTATCAGCACAGAGCCCAGTGTCGAGCTCAAACCCACAAGCTGTGAGATCATGACCTGAGCCAAAGTCACATGCTTAACCAACTGAGCCACCGAGACGCCCCTTTTTTAAAAATTAAAAAAAAAATTTTTTTATTTGTAAATTAAAAAAAAAAAGTTTATTTTTGAGAGAACACCGGTGGGAGAGGGGCAGAGAGAGGTGAGCAGAGGATCTGAAGCAGTGTCTGCACCACAGCAATGAGCCTGATGCAGGGCTCGAATTCATGAGCTGGGAGATCATGACCTGAGCTGAAGTTAGATGCTCATTCGACTGAGCCACTCAGGTGCCCCAATGTTTTTTAAATGTTTGTTTATTTTGGAGAGAGAGAGAATACTTTTTTTAGATTTAAAATTAAAAAAATTTTTTTTAATGTTTGATTATTCTTGAGAGAGAGGGACAGAGTGTGAGCAGGGGAAGGGAGGGAGACACAGAATCTGAAGCAGGCTCGAGGCTCTGAGCTGTCAGCACAGAGTCCAGCGCGGGTCTCGAACTCACAAACTGAGATCTTGACCTGATCTCACGTATATACATATGTGTGTATATACATTGTGTATCTATTTAAAGTTTATCTGAGAAAGAGAAGAGAGAGAGCATGTGGGGAGGGGACAGGGAGAGAGGGAAAGGGAGAGAATCCCAAGCAGGCTCCACACTGTCAGCACAGAGCCCGACATGAGGCTTGAACTCATGAGCTGTGAGATCATGACCTGAGCTGAAGTTGGACGCTCAGCTGGCAGAGCCACCCATGCACCCCTAAATACATATTTTTAAGTGAATTATATGCCCAATGTGGGCTTGAACTCACGTACCCAAGATCAAGGGTTGTGTGCTCTCTGGACTGAGCCAGCCAGTCGCCCCAATGGAAAGCATTTTTTACATTGTTGGGTGAAAGGACAGAGAGAGGCACTCTTAAAGGAGACTGAGTTGCAGTCTTTAGGTAACTTGGCAAGGTCGTCTTGTGTAGTAGGTTGTAAAAGTATGAGTAGAACCCAGAGGCACCTGGCTGGCTCACTTGGTAGAACATGTGACTCTTGATCTTGGGGTTGTAAGTTTGAGCCTCATGTTGGGTGTAGAGATTACTTAAAAAAAAAAATCTTAAAAAAAAAGGTATGAATAGAACCCAGGTATTTTCTCATTTGAAAATGCTGCACAATCTGGGAATGTTTGCACGTAAGAAGGGGGTAAAATCCAATTTCAGTTCAGATAACTATACCAGAAAATACATTTTAGAGACTAATACTAAATTTCAAAACAGAATTAGATTTGTGTATGGTCCATTAGTATCCAGCTTTCATACTTGTCTGCTCTGTGTTTCATTCCACGCCAGCTTTGGCTTACCTGCTTTTAGCATCTGTTTTTTCACACAGTCACAAACTGAGAAGGAAGCTCTAGCTCTTCCTTTTCAGAGGTAGAATGATCATACATGTTTTTTTGCTTTCGCTTTCATCCACAGGCAGCTTATGGAAGGATGGCAATGTTGCTGGTACATCTGATATATTAGAGACATCCTTGCCATTCTGTTTCATTTAAATTTCATGTTAATAGTCTGTTAACCATTTTGGAGAGGAGTTCTTCATCAGTTGCCTTGAAAAAAAACATGTAGATTACTAACCCTTCCTCAGCCTCTTCCCATTGGGTCTCAGCATCCTTTGATTGAGCATTATTGCAGCTTGGCCATCTTGTACTTTTCTAAGTATTTGTGCATCTTAACTAAATAGGAACAGTATCTGTTTTAGTGTCTCATTTAATAGAAGTATTTCAAAGCCCTTTATATATTTTAGTAATTCATTAACTATCCCTTTGGTGTTTAAAGTAGACAGATTGTGATAGCGCAGATTTTTAATCTTGTTTGTTTAAAGTTCATGATAACCATGGAAAAATTGCCTATCAGTAAACAGCTTGTTCTATGTGAATGTATTTTTTTTTCTTTTTTTAAAGCAAGACTGTCCAAGTATAGAGTGGATTGTTGTATCTCTTTTGTGTCCAATAGGAAAGAAAAGGAACAGCAAAAGTGGACTTTTTGAAGAAGATTGAGAAAGAAATCCAACAGAAATGGGATACTGAGAAAGTGTTTGAGGTTAATGCATCTAATGTGGAGAACCAGACTAGGTGAGTAGTACTTTAAGAAGTTCTACACCTTGTGTTCCCAAAACTGTTGGCTACAGAAACTGCTTTGTGGAAAGGATAAGGCAGATTGTACTTATACTGTCTGAAACGGGCTGAAGAAGGTAACTTTTATTTTCTCAATTTCAAAGTAGGATTTTCTTTCCAATAGAATTCTTTTTTTTTTTTTTTTTTTAAGTGAGCTCTGTGCCTAGTGTGGGACTTGAATTCACTACCCTGGGATCAAGAGTTGCATGCTCTCTGAGTGAGCTAGATGCTCTTCCTATAGAATTCTTAAAGGACTTTTTCTACATAGCTTTTTTTTAACTAATATTTTTCATATTTAGACAAAAGAGAATGTTTTGAAGTTTTGTCTTTCCTAACTGATAAAATGAGATTATTCTAGTAGAGATTCATATTATGGTGCTAATTATCTTCAAAGACACCAAGTATTAAATTTTGAAGGGTTTCAGGGGCACCTTGGTGGCTTAGTTAAGCTTCTGACTTTGGCTCAGGTCATGATCTTGTGGTTCATGAGTTGGAGCCCCACATCGGTCTCTCTGCTGTCAGGGTGGAGCCCTGTTCAGATCCTCTGTCTCCCTCTCTTTGCCCTTCCCTTGCTTGCTAGCTTGGGTGTGTTCTCTCTCTCTCAGAAATAAATAAATGCTAAAAAACAAAACAAAACAAAAAAAACAACAACAACCCAACTCTTTAAAAAAAATTTTTTCAAGGGTTTCTGTATTTTAAGATCTTATTTCATAAATACTATATTGCCTTGGTTTTAAGCATCAATTATAAGACAAGCCACAGGTAATGATATGGTACTAGGGAAAAACAAAAACAAAATAACTGCCCCCAAACAGTAGTGTAATAAATGTATGCATCAATTATAGGAGCATCTCAATTTCAGATATGTTGAAATGTAGAAAAATGTTCTTGTTACAATGATGAAATACATTGACAATAATTAAAATAGTAGCTAATCTTGAAAACTTATTGGTTGTTATGCAAAGGCTTAGGAAATATTCCATTTTTAGTATGCCTATTATCATTTAATCTTTTTAATAACACTTTAAGGTTAGCAGTATTTTTATCCTTATTTTATTTTATTTCTTTATTATATTTTTTAAGCATTTATTTATTTTTGAGAGACAGAGTCAGAGCACAAGCAGAGGAAGGGCAGAGAGAGAGGGAGACACAGAATCTGAAGCAGGCTCCAGGCTCTGAGCTGTCAGCACAGAGCCCAACATGGGGCTCAAACCCACAAACCGTGAAATCTTGACCTGAGCCAAAGTCAGATGCTCAACTGACTGGGCCACCCAGGTGCCCCTATTCCCATTTTATAGATGAGGATACTGAGGTACAGGGAGGCTAAGTAACCAGTTCAAGGTTGCATAGCTAGGAATTGACAGGGCCTGGACTACTTTTTAGGACATTCTGATTTCAAAAGGTACTTTCCTTGCTACTAAGCAACATGCTAGTGGAATTTTCTTATGTTTATTTTTGTGAAAGAGAGAGAAAGCGTGCATGTGCAGGGGGGTACAGAGAGAGAGGAGGACAGAGGATCTAAAGCAGGCTCTGTGTTGACAGCAGAGAACCCAATGCTGGGGTCACAGGCACAAACTGCAAGATCACAACCTGATCTGAAGTCAGACACTTACTGACTGAGCCACTCAGGCAACTCTGAATTTGGACTTTTTTTTTTTTTTTTTTTTTAAAGAAATTAAGAGTGTTGCTGTAATATAAAGTCTTTGATGTTATACTTTATAGCTTTTGCTGTTTCTAGAATTTTGGCCAACTTCAGGTAAAGTTATCGAGAGTGAACTGAAAACTTTGTTCCATGAAAGAAAATGAAGTGAGGGAACTTAGAAATGTAACATTGAATGAAAAAAAAGTTTTTTTCAGTAATATCTCCACCCGACACGGGACTTGAAATCACAACCCTAGAGTTGCTTGCTTTACCGACTGAGCCAGCCATGTGCCCTGGTGTATAATTTTTAATGAAGCCCATAGGCTTCATTGAAGCAAAAGTAAGTGATAACATTGTTTAAGGACACAGACAGAGATATAAACTATTCAAAATGAAGGGAATGACAAAAGTAGATTTCAAGATACTGGTTTTCTCTGCGGGGAGAGGGCTGAGGAGCACACAGTGTAGATTCAGTGGGCTCATCACTTGGATAGCATGCTTACAGGCATTCATTTTATTGTGCTTTGTAACTTTTATAGGTACGTTATACATTTGATTGTAAGAAAAAATAATATAATAAATTAAACAGCTTTAGAGAGACCCTTCTTAAATTAATTTTCCATGTGTCATGTAATACTGAAGATGTTTTATTATAGCTGATGGACTTTGAATTGCTTTATATATATCAAATGAAGGCAAATCTCATTTAATCACTAAAATATGAAATTAATCCAGTTTCCTAAGAGTATTAAAATTATCCTCAGCAAATTATCTTTACTCAGCATTTTTAAGTTAAACCTGCAGTATTTGCTGCAAGGATATTTATTTCTTTAATATCTAACCATAAACATTTTATTTTTTCTAAATCACAATTAAGTTTCAATTTCAGAGGGCTTTTAATTTCCACATTCATATGTTTACTTTTAAAGGTCTTTTAAATAATAAAATTTAAACAAGTTGTTTGTAATAAGCTTTCCCTTCACCCTACCTCCTCATTTTAAAAGGAACTTAACATTTTCTTTTCTGTACTTTGTTTTTTCATGATTGTTTTGCAGCAAGGGCAAGTACTTTGTAACCTTCCCATATCCATATATGAATGGGCGCCTTCATTTGGGACACACATTTTCTTTATCCAAATGTGAGGTAATGTTTCCTCTGTGGTTAACATAATGGGATTGAGGGTCTTTGATAAATACTATTTTGAAGAAAATGGCATGTATGGGATTTATTTCCTGTTAAGAGAACTTAGAATTCCTTCATTTTAAGCCTAAATTTTATATTTTTACCTATATTAAATATTCTTATATTTAATTTGTATATGCTGTGTGTATGTGTGCAGGGTTCTAATTATTTATGCATGGTCATAAGTAATTCCTTTTTGGTGAAAAGACAGAAAAAAAGAACAATGGGCCAGAATTTTGGAATGACTTCCTTCTTTTCTTTTTCTTTCTTTCTTTTTTGTTTTTTTTTTAAATATTTATTTATTTATTTTTGAGTGGGGCAGGGAAGGGCAGACAGAGGGAGACAGAGAATCCCAAGCAGGCTGCACATTGTTAATGCAGAGCCTGATGTAGGGCTCGTTCTCATGAACCTGATATCATGACCTGAGCTGAAATCAAGAGTCAGACTCTTAACTGACTGAGCCACCCAGACGCTCCAGGGAATGACTTCCTTCTAAAGCAAGAGAGGAAGAGGAAATCTGAGCCCATGATCTTCATGAACAGTGAACATTCTGTATTCATCTAGCATTTAAACTTACAATTTAAATTTAGTTTTCTTTTTGTAGTTTGCAGTAGGATACCAGAGACTGAAAGGAAAAACTTGTCTGTTTCCCTTTGGTTTACACTGTACTGGAATGCCTATCAAGGTAAGATTGCTTTTGGGATTGGTTCCTACTCTTTTTAGCTTAAAGCAGATGTAATGTACAATTTAAGAGCTTGAAATAGTATTTTCAGATATTTGTTATAATGCAATGTCTTGGCATGAGCTGAATTCATTATAGTGAAAACTATTTTTTTCAATTAGAAACAGTTAAAAAATATTTTTTTAATGTTTATTTATTTTTGAGAGATGGAGAGAGCGTGAGCAGGGCAGGGTCAGAGAGAGAGACAGAGACACAGTATTCGAAGTAGGCTCCAGGCTCTGAGCTGCCAGCACAGAGCCCGATGCAGAGCTCGAACCCATGAACGGTGCGATTGTGACCTGAGACGAAGTTGCACGCTCAACCAACGGAGCCAGCCAGGCGCCCTGAGAAACAGTTTTTTAAAAGTTTATTTATTATTTATTTTGAGAGAGATAGAGAATGAGTGGAGAAGAGGGGCAGGGAGAGAGAGGGAGAGAATCCCAAGCAGTCTCCATGCTGTCAGTGCAGAGCTCAATGCAGGGCTCAAATGCATGAACTGTGAGATCATGACCTTGAGCCAAAGTTGGAAGCTTAACTGAGTGAGCCACCCCTGTGTCCCATGAAAATTAAATTTTAAAAGGCATTTGAAGAAGTACTTAAATAAAGGGTACATGTTAAGGTGTAAGTGATTTCTTTTAACAAAAAAAAAAAATATATTTTTTGATTTTTTTAAAATTTTTATTTATTTATTTATTTATTATTTTTTAATGTTTATTTATTTTTGAGACAGAGAGAGACAGAGCATGAACAGGGGAGGGGCAGAGAGAGAGGGAGACACAGAATCTGAAACAGGCTCCAGGCTCTGAGCTGTCAGCACAGAGCCCAACGCGGACGCTCAACCGACCAAGCCACCCAGGTGCCCCCCCAAAAATTTTTTTAACATTTATTTATTGTTGAGAGACAGAGACAGAGCATGAGCAAGGGACAGGCAGAGAGTGAGGGAGACACAGAATCTAAAGCAGGCTCCAGGCTCTGAGCTGTCAGCACAGAACCTGATGCGGGGCTTGAACCCACGAACCGTGAGATTATGACCTGAGCCAAAGTCGGGCGCTCAACCAACTGAGGCACCCAGGCGCCCCAGGTCTAAGTGATTTCTCAGTAATTTTTGTATCTCTATTGGTGACCTTACATATTGATATTTCTGTTTTCAAGTTAGATAATAACTATTAACAAGTATTCATGACATACATAGAGTAATAAACAGTTTTTTAAATGTATAATACTATTTGTTTTAGTTGTATCATATTTTGATCATGTTTGCAAATGTCTTCGTTTGTCATAAATTTATATTAGAAATAATTCTCAGTAAAGAAGGGGCCAGACAATTATTGTCAAAAGGATTCCTTAAATGTAAGAGGGTTGGGAAATTTAACTTCCCATTTCTTTTGCTTCTCCAACCTTTTATTTTGAAAAATGTCAAACCTGCAGAACAGGTAAAAGGATAGAATGAACAGCCATATACCCTTCACTCATAGTTACCGAATATTAACATTTTCCATAATTCCTTTGGTTCTCTTAATGCACATGTAATACATGCATACTTTCTTTTCTCTGTTTCTGTGAACTCACTGAAAGTAAGTTACGCATATCATGCTGTGTTACCTCTAACTACTTTAGCATGTGTCTTTTGAGAACAAAGGCATTTTATACATCATCACAGTTTCATTATCCCCTCCAAGAAATTTAACATTGATGTAATATTAGCATCTTCATCTAATCTCTAGTCAGATGTTTCCAGTTGTCCCAAAATGTCCTTTCCGGCCTTTTTTTTTTTACTTTGTGTGTTGTCGGTCACACGTTGCATTTGGTCATTAGTTCTTTTTGGTTTCTTGTAGTTTGTCATGACGTTGATGTCTTTGAAGAGTGTATGCTAGTTATTTTGTAGAATGGTCCATAGTCTGAATTTTCTGATTGTTTCTTCATGATTACATCTGGGTTAAATATTTTGACAAGAATACTACATTGGTGAGGCGTAAACCTCCCATTGTATCACATCAAAAGGCATAGAATGGCACTTTGTCCCATTTTAATGATGTTGAGCTAGTAACTGTCAGATTTCATTCTGAAGGTGGGTTAGTGAAAAGTAATCTGCAGATGATACTTTGGGAGCCTTTGAATATCTGGTTATCCAATAACCCAGTGGTTTTAGCATCATTTGATGCTTCTTGTCTGCTTCACTTATTGAATAAGTGTTTATAAAATGGTGACTTTCTAGTTGTGTCATTCTTTCCTTATTAGTTAACTGAAATTCTTCTGCATGGAAGAGTCCCCTTCGTTTTTAAAAGTCATAATCCTATATTTGCATTTTTCTCTTAACTTTAACTTGATGTCATCTTTGTGTGTGTATATATATATATATATATTACATATATATATACATATGTATACATATACATATATAATACATATACTATATATGTACGTGTATATGCACGTACATAATATATATACATATATAATATATATGTATGATATGTGTTATATGTGATATTATAGTGTAATTGAGAGGAGCTGGGGTGGAAAGCCAAAGTTCATGTGTTATCTCTGTAGCTTGCTAGATTTATAACTTTTGGATAAACCCCTTCATCTCTCAAGTGTGTGTTTTCTAACTAAATACCTGTCCTATCTACGTCGGAAGGTTGTGATGATGATGGTGATATAAAATAGTAATCTTTAAATTGATAAATGCTGTGATTCATATTGTTATTCAAAATGATAACGCTATGTCTTACGTTTTTCTCTTAAAAATTTTTTTTTTCATGTATATTTTAGTTTTGAGAGGGAGACAGAGACAGAGTGTGAGCAGGGGAGGGGCAGAGAGGGAGACACAGATCTGAAGCTGACTCCAGGCTCTGAGATGTTAGCACAGAGCCCAACGCAGGTCTCAAACTGGTGAACCACCAGATCAGGACCGGAGTTGAAGTCGGATGCTCAACTGACTGAGCCACCCAGGCACTTCATGTCTTATGTATTTTTGAACTTTTAATGTCTAACAAAGTACACTACATTAAGAACTTTGAGTGTTGAATAAATGCTTGCTGAATAAAAGCAGTAAAATACTAATGTATAAATTAGTGAATTTTGAGGTACATGAATTTTATCATGTGAGTTTTCTATTGTGATCCACATGTGTATAGGTGTATTGCAGAAAATTTCAGAGTCAATTTTAGTTGGCTGTAAAAATATCAAAAAATTCAAATTGTTTCTACCTCAAATTTTGAACTTCACTCTAATGTTGTATTTGTTATAGGCATGTGCTGATAAACTGAAAAGAGAAATAGAGCTTTATGGTTGCCCCCCTGATTTTCCAGATGAAGAAGAGGAAGAGGAAGAAATCAATGTTAAAACAGAAGATGTAATAATTAAGGATAAAGCCAAAGGAAAAAAGGTTTGGTGGTTAATAATATTTATTTTGGTTGAAATTTAAAATTTTTTTTTTTTTCAACGTTTATTTATTTTTGGGACAGAGAGAGACAGAGCATGAACGGGGGAGGAGCAGAGAGAGAGGGAGACACAGAATCGGAAACAGGCTCCAGGCTCTGAGCCATCAGCCCAGAGCCTGACGCGGGGCTCGAACTCCCGGACCGCGAGATCGTGACCTGGCTGAAGTTGGATGCTTAACTGACTGCGCCACCCAGGCGCCCCGTGGTTGAAATTTTATATTTGTCTGATTTATATTTGTCTTTTTTTTTTTTAATGTTTATTTACTTTGAGAGAGTGTGCATGGGGGAGGGGCAGAGAGAGGCAGGCTCTATGCAGTGAGCACAGAGCCTGAGGCGGGGTTTGATCTCACAAACCATGAGATTACAATCTGAGCCGAAATCAAGAGTCAGACGCTTAACTGACTGAGCCACCCAGGTGCCTTGTCTAATTTATCTTTGTATTTTCAGGACTTAGCACATAAAAAGTACTCAGTAATTTTGAAAAAGTAACAAAGCCAGAAGTTATTTTTCTGACTTTTTGATGGCCCTTTCCCCCCCTTTTGCTTTTTTCGGCAATAAATTTTAGATTTAGAGAAGAATTGCAAGGTAGAGCGGAGTTCCCTCATGATCCCCTAAGTTCCCCTAAGGTTACATCTTATATAACCATGTACAACCCTGAAAGCTAAGAAATTAACATTTGAACAATCCTATTTACTGAACTACAAACCTCATTTGACTTTGAACAGTTTTTTCATTAACACCCTTATTCTGTTTGCAGGTCTAATCCAAGATTCCACATTGCATTTACTTGTCACATCTCCTTAGTATGTCTCCGTAGTCTCTTCCATCTTTGTCTTTCTTGATTTTCACACTTCTGGAGAGTGCTGGTCAGATAATTTATAGAATGTCCCTCAATTTGAGTTTGTTTAATGCTTTCTCATGAGTCATGAGTTGATTGAGAGGTGACATGTCCTCCTCATTGCATCGTATCAGTGAGCGTATGATATTGGTATCTCATTACTGGTGATGTTAACCTTGATCATTTGGTTTAGGTGGTGTCTGTCAGGTTTTTCTACTGTAGGGACTCCATTTTCCCCCTTGATTTGTATATATTTTGAGAGATACTTTGAGGCTATCGAAATAGTACTATTTATTTATTTATTTATTTATAATGTTTATTTATTTTTGAGAGACAGATCATGAGTGGGAGATGGGCAGAGAGAGGGGAAGACACAGAATCCGAAGCAGGCTCCAGGCTCTGGGCTGTCAGCACAGAGCCTGACGCAGGGTTCGAACCCATGAACTCTGAGATCGTGGCCTGAACCGAAGTTGGACGCTTAACCGACAGCCACCCAGGCGCCTCAATATCTTCTTTTTAAATATTTTCTCATTAATTTTAGCATTCATCTGTGGATCTTGCCTACTTGCTATAGTTATTACTGTGTTCTTTTTTTTTTTTATGTTTGTTTATTTATTTATTTATTTTTTATTTTTATTTTTTATTTATTTTTGGGACAGAGAGAGACAGAGCATGAACGGGGGAGGGGCAGAGAGAGAGGGAGACACAGAATCGGAAACAGGCTCCAGGCTCCGAGCCATCAGCCCAGAGCCTGACGCGGGGCTCGAACTCACGGACCGCGAGATCGTGACCTGGCTGAAGTCGGACGCTTAACCGACTGCGCCACCCAGGCGCCCCTGTTTGTTTATTTTTGAGAGAGGGAGAGAGAGAATTCCAAACAGGCTCCACACTGTCAGTGCAGAGCCTGATTTGGGGCTAGAACTCATGAACTGTGAGATCATGATCTGAGCTGAAATCAAGAGTCAGATGCTTATTTGACTGTGCCACCTAGGCACCCTATTACTGTGTTGTTCTAATAGTGATTTTCCATTTCCCTCATTCTTTCTCCATTTATTACCTAGAATTCTTCTGAAAAGAATAGTTGTCCTCTCTTCCCCAGTTACTTATTTATTCAGTCCCTTTTTATATCGGTATGGATTCATGCATATTTATTTTATTCTTTGGGTTATACTCCAGTACTCTCCAGTGTTTTGGGGGTTGTTATTGTAATTACTCAACTTGTTCTGATTTTGGTCATTGAGAGTCTTTTATGCTGGCTCCTGTGGCTATCTGATATGCTCCCATCTTTTTTCTTTTCTTTTTGAAGCCCTTTATTATTTTCTGGTGCCAATATACTACAGCTTTGTCTTATATTTTCCCTGTTCCAGCTCTGGAATCAACCACATCCCCAAGGAGGCCTGTTTCCTTTAGTTGAGAAATGGTATTTAGAAAACTAAGTTCTGAATGCTAGGTATACTCATTGTAGCTCCTTTCAGTAGAAAGAGGAAAGAAATATATGTATTAACCCTGGTAACCCACATATATGCACCTGTCTATAATAGTTCTTTATCTCTATATATGTTTGAAAAGTTCTTACTGTGAGGCACCTGGCTGGCTTATTTGATAGAGCATGTGACTCTTGATCTTGGGGTCATGAGTTTGAGCCCCACAGTGGGGTTAGAGTTTACTTCAAAAAAAAAAGAAAAGTTCATACTGATAACTTTGGCTCCCTGTTAGCACCATAAGGCTCATTCTAGCATTCTCCTTTTGCCAATTTGTGACTTCTTTCTCTGACATTGAGAAATCTGGCCCTCATTATTTATAGTATATGATATATTTAATCCTAGTCTACTGGTAGTTCAGAACTGCTTAACCCATACTCCTGGGAGGAACAGTTTTACCAACTAAAGTACAGTGTTTGTATATACTTTTTGTCCTTAGAATCTAGTCAACATATTCTTTTCCAAAGTTACTTCTTTTTTTTTTTTTTTTTTTTTTTTTTTTTTTTTTAGTAAGCTCCATGCTGAACATGGGGCTCTTGAAGTCAAAGTCCCTGAGATCAAGTTGCATGTTCTACTGACTGAGCCAGCCATGCACCCCCCCCAAGTTGCTTTTATTTATTTTTTAAATTGTTTTTATTAGTTATTTTAAAAACACATTTTTTTTTTAATGTTTATTTACTTTTGAGACAGAGATACAGAGAGTGAGCAGGGTAGGGGAAGAGAGAGAGGGAGACACAGAATCTGAAACAGGCTCCAGGCTTTGAGCTGTCAGCACAGAGCCTGATGTGGGGCTTGAACCCACGAACTATGAAATCATGACCTGAGCCAAAGTCAGACGCTTAACCGACTGAGCCACCCAGCTGCCCCTTTATTAGTTATTTTTGAGAGAGAGAGAGTGTGAGCAGGGGAGGGGCAGAAAGAGCAGGGGACAGAGAATCTGAAGTAGGCTCTGTGCTGACAACAGTGAGCCTGATGTGAGGCTTGAACCCACGAACCATGAGATCATGACTTCAGCTAACGTCGGGTGCTCAATCGATTGAGCCACCCAGGTGCCACCCACTCCCCGACAAAGTTACTTCTAAAACTCCTTTTTTTTCCACTCACTTCAAAGTGTGGTTGTATCATATATTAATAATACTGTTTGATACATTTGTCACAGTCTGCATTTCATCTTTGGTTCCTCCCATATCCTGGTTGATTTTTTAAACAAATGTATATACAATAAAATTCAATCTTTTTAGCAGATAGTGGTGTTGGTTTGACAAACACATGGAGTTGTGTTTCTTTTTTTTACTTTTTTTTTAAATGTGTGTTTAATTTTGAGAGAGTGAGACAGAGTGTGAGTGGGGGAGGGGCAGAGAGAGAGGGAGACACAGAATCCAAAGTAGGCTTCAGGCTCTGAGGTGTCAGCACAGAGCCTGAAGCAGGGCTCAAACCATGAGATCATGGTCCAGCCGAAGCTGGACTCTTAACCGACTGAGCCACCCAGGCGCCCCTGGAGTCGTGTTTCTAACCCCACAGTACCATACAGAGCAGTTCTATCACCTCCCAAATTCCTTCCCTGTCTTTATAGGTTTATAGTTCAACTCCTTTACCCACCTCCAATGCCTGACATTTGGTTGCCTTTTTGATATTGGTAAATATTAGAAGAGGACAAAACTCTTGTCAGTAGCTTATTCATAACTAAAAAAGATACATATGGCATTAGGAAGAAGGCAATCGAGCTTGGTGCTGACATCTTATCTTTGATGATAATTCTTTATGGTTTCAACGATTTAGTTACCTCTGGTGTCAAGGACTTAATATCAGACTGTTCGGTTTGACAGACAGAATAGCACATCTCAATTCGTTAGTAATCTGACATATCAACAGTATGTTTTGGAATAGAAAAATTACTACTAAATGGGATTATTTACTTAAAATGATTGTGGTCCTAGAATTTGGTAATCATTTGTTGGTTGGTACTTGATGGAGTTTGTTTTTACTGGTTATTTTCAGAGTAAAGCTGCTGCTAAAGCTGGATCTTCTAAATATCAGTGGAACATTATGAAATCCCTTGGTCTGTCTGATGAAGAGATAGTCAAATTTTCTGAAGCAGAACATTGGCTTGATTATTTCCCACCACTGGCTATTGAGGATCTGAAGAGAATGGGCTTGAAGGTATGTCCATCACCCCTATAGTTTAAGAAAATATGAAGAACACATTTGTATTTATGTGATTTCTGTGAGTTTGGACCATCTCATAATTTAGAATAATTTATTCCACCTGTATTCCAGTAATGAATTAGTTCTGTTATTGTTATGGGCCTTGATGTAAGCAACAAAGTACTTTAATATTTGTTGTATTGAAAATGTTTTAATATGTTAGCAATTAGTAGAAGGGAATTCTGTTCAAAGACTATGAAGAAGGCAAAGGTTAGTTTGTATATTTAGGAATACACAAAGGTGTTATTTAAATGTTCCTTCTTATTATAATTTCTATATGTTATATGAATGTGTGCTTAAAAACTTAAAAGTTAAATACAAGTTAATATAATTATAATATATATTTAATAGGTGGAACCTGAATATTGTTTTCCTTTTAATGTTCGATATAATTTTAAGTTGGAAAATAAAGAGTGGAAGAGTAAATAATTGGTGGGAGTTTTTATTCATAGAAACTATACACATTTCTCAAAAATCACGTATTTTCTTTTCTGTAGGTCGACTGGCGTCGCTCCTTCATCACCACTGATGTTAATCCTTACTATGATTCATTTGTCAGGTGGCAGTACTTAACATTAAGAGAAAGAAGTAAAATAAAATTTGGGAAGCGGTGAGTTTGTCGTCCTTCAGGATAATAAAGCAAAAATTTCACTCTGCGTTGTAATTCAGTGCCCGATAGATAGCTTCTTTTTTTCATTATCCTTTCTCTTCTTATAACTTTTTTCCTTTTTGTTCTCATGTCTCCTTTGTTTTCCTTTTTGTCTTACCAGCATTTTAGTGTTTTACCAGCGTTTAATGTCTCTGAGCTGCTAAAAAGAGGGAGAATAGGAGTATTGGCTGTTATGATCTCCCTAAAGATTCTTTTCAGTATTTTCAGTCAAGCAGAAAAAGAATTTTATATATGTGTTAGTTTATCTACTTTTTCCATAAATTGTTTAAGATTCTTCCTTGATTCTATGGATTAATTAAAAACTATGTGTGCTTCATAACTGAATTTATATTTTAGAATCTGTTTCATACCTACCGGCACAAAAAGAGACACTTCGAATCTGTTTCATACCACCAAGCCAAGACCGGTGCATAGTTTTCAGGGGTATTACCTTTAATGAAGGCAGAAAGCTTTCATTAAATAGGCTGGCCACTACTCATAAAAGCATAAATAATTGATGTAGACATTTGTTCAGTTAAAAGTTTTAGTTAGAAGAAATATTGTAAGATATTAGCAATAAAGGCAAATACATTAGGATAAAACTTGTATATTATAATATTTGTCACTTACTATTTATTTTTTAGGTATACCATTTATTCTCCAAAAGATGGACAGCCTTGTATGGATCATGATAGGCAAACTGGAGAGGTAATTATTTGTGACATAGAGTAGCTATTATAATAATTCTCACTATGGCCATAGAGTTTACGAAATAGATCAGGAACCTAAAAATCATTTTATTTCAGTGCTGAGGTGTATTCTGGTGGCTGTGAAGAGGGAAACAGAATGTTACTGTAAGATTCTGTGTCTTGTCTAAGACCTTGTTACTCCAAAGGTGGTCCTAGGACCAGCTGCATCTCATCTGCTTGTGAGAGAAAAGCACATTCTTGGGCCTCATCCCCAAATTGCTGAATAAGAAGCTCTGAGGGTGGAGCCCAGGAATCTATCTTTAATAAGCTTTCAGTATGACTCGCATGTAGGCTAATGTTTGAGGAGCGCTCCCTGGAGAATACACTGCTCTAAAAAGAGAGATGGGGCAAGGTAATGAGATATGTGGCTAACTGATGTACACAGATTCCATTTATACTTGCTTTGATCATGTGCTTGCTTATTTCTAAAGTACTTCTAGCCATGCATGACATCAGTTCATTCTACATTCCTTAGTAACATTATTCTTTGTAATACTTGAGTGAAGCCAGGGTCATTTGCCTAAAGCTGTGGCACAGTAAATCAACAACAATGCCAGAATCTGAACTTAGGATTCCGTATGAGTGCATCTTCCTTTGTTACCATCTTTGAATGCATTTGTAGTCTAGCGACTACTTTTCGAAGTTTGCTTTCAATTATGGTGTAACTTATCTAACAGAAATGAGAGTTGATCAAAATTTTGAATTCAGAAGACCCAGTTTACTGACTGTATTAACTTTTAATATGGTCAACACCAGCAGTATCCTAAATTCCAGTAGTATGCCATAGTTTTTCAAAGCATTTTACTATTCATTTGTCTTATGTGTTCTTTGGGTAAGTCCTGTGTGAGTCACAGTATGGTTATATTACAGTTGAAGGAATGAAGTCTCAGAGAGACTTTGTCTCCCTTGGATCAAGATATTAGTAACAGCCCAAGCTAGGTTTTGAATGCTTGTGCTCTGGCCCCTGGTCCAATATATTTCTATGATGCCTGCTCTGGGGGATTGTTTGATTACATATTCTGACTCCCATTTTGGTAAACACCGTTTTGGGTGATTACTCTAAGTCACTTTTTCCCTCCTCATTCTTCACTCTCAAGTGCATTCTTAGCAAACTGTCCTTACTTAGTAGAGTCTGGGGCTCCTTTACTAGTTCTGATTTGGTGTGGAGTGGGAAGGTGGTCTTTCAAGTCACTTCTTACACCTTAGACATTATGGGAATACAGTCAGCTCCCTACTGGCTGACTCCTCCTTGTAAGAAAGAATTATTCTAACAATGCAAGAATCCATCTAAGAAATTTGAATCCGATCTCTCACTTCTATGTGTGGGTTTAATTCAAGTCTTTTTTCTTCTTAAGGTTTGGTTTTGTTTATTTGTTTAGGGTGTGGGACCTCAGGAATATACTTTAATCAAGTTGAAAGTGCTTGAGCCGTACCCATCCAAATTAAGGTAGGTTCGCTGCAGAGTTATTACATTATCTTTTTGAAGTAACAGATAGATGCAATAGAATTCACAACACTTTTTTGCGTAAACATATATTTTTTTCTTCTTAGTGGCCTGAGAGGGAAAAATATCTTCTTGGTAGCTGCTACTCTCAGACCTGAGACCATGTTTGGACAGACCAACTGTTGGGTTCGCCCTGATATGAAGTACATTGGGTTTGAGACGGCGAATGGTGATATATTCATCTGCACCCAGAGAGCCGCCAGGAATATGTCATACCAGGGCTTTACCAAACACAATGGAGTGGTGCCTGTTGTTAAGGAATTAATGGGAGAGGTGAGTTGGGTAGCAGATTTTTAATTTTAGTGCTTAAATTTAGAGGAACATTTTATCCATGACACTTAAGAGCATTGGAAAATTCATTTTAATTGAGGAATACATGCAATGTGTAAATCGTTAAGTTCAGTATTTTGGTGCAGTTTTATTACATGTGTACACTCCACCCTAATCAAGATACAGACCAGTTCCAGTAGTCCAGAAGGTGCTCCCACGTCCATCTTGCAGTCAGTACCCACCCCTCTTCCACAAAGGTAACCACCACTCTGCTTTTAGTCATCAAAGATTAGTTGCTGTTCTTGAACTTTACGTAATTGAATTATATAATCTGTACTCTTTTGTGTCTGGCTTCTTTTGTTCAACATTAAGTCTGTGAAATTCATACATGTTGTGTGTAGTAGACTTGTTCTTTTTTTATTGCTGTGGAATATTCCTTGTGTGACTATATCACTATAGCATTTTTGACTCGTATGTTTCAGTTCAGTAAGTATCTGTTTGAAAAATATAGACAGTTCTCCCCGAGAGATTTAATGGTTGCAGTGGAATATAATTACCTGTGTTTCTGGTATAGAATTGCAGCTGTTTGTTTTTCTGAAGAATCTTGGTTGATGGTAACTAAATCTGGACGATTATATAGCTTTTATTCTTACACTTTATTTACTTACCAAAATTTCAGAGTATATTTTATTAAACCCTTTAATAAATGCTAATCTTAGGTATCTTGATAAATCACATTTTCAAATTTTTTTAATGTTTATTTTTAAAAAAATATTTATTTTTGAGGCGAGACAGAGTGTGAGCAGGGGAGGGGTAGAGAGAGAGGGACACACAGAATCCGAAGCAGGCTTCGGGCTCTGAGCTGTCAGCATAGAGCCCAACGCGAACCGTGAGATCATGACCTGAGCCAAAGTCAGACGCTTAGTTGTCTGAGCTACCCAGGTGCCCCTCTTCCTCTTTTTAATATACAGATGGCAATATATTTTGGGGCGTCTGGCTGGCTTAGTCAGAAGAGTGTGTGACTCTTAATGTCAGGGTCCTGAGTTTGAATTCTGCACTGAGGGGTAGAGATTACTACAAAAAAACCCAAAAAACAAAAAACACAAATGGCAGTATACTTTATCACATTTTTCTGCATCTTGCTTTCTTCTTTTTTCTTTTCCTTAGCTATGTCTTGGTATTTGCCTTGTGGGTGCATAGCTTCCTTATGTCTTATGTTTTGCAGCCACATAAGTAGTCCATTGTGTGGCTGTACCACAGTGTATTTAACCATTTTCTATAATGCACATTTGAATAGATTCCTGTTGTTTTCTGTTACAAGCAGTGCTGCCACTTCTCATCAGCTGTTGGAGTTGTGTCTGAGAAGTTTTTAGGAATAGTGTTAATAACACAGATTTTTCCTGTTACTAGTGCAATTTCTTTCCCTGTAAATTTGAACAGATTTTGGAGTGAGGAAAATGGGTGATATAAATTAAAAAACAGCTTTTAGCCCTTAAGACTGTTACGATATTTAGCCTTCACCCACGTGACTGTAAGTTCCATAAAAGCAGTTTCTCTTTGAATAAAGTGGGCCGGTGGGAACTGTGTGGAATTGAGAACTGCAGTCTTTAGCTTAGTTTTGAGAGTATGGGTTCAGTATTGTTGAATGTTTGGATTTTTTTTAAGAGAAACTAGATGTATGTTTTTCATACAGTTTGTCTTCCTAATCATTGTTGTTTTTTTTTTTTAAGTTTATTTATTTATTTTTATTTGGAGAGAGAGCTAGAGAGCAAGTTGGCGAGGGGCAGAGAGAGAGGGAGACAGAATCCCAAGCAGGCTCTGTGCTTTCAGCGCAGAGCCCTATGTGGGGCTTGAACTCACTGTGAGATCATGACCTGAGCCGAAGTCAAAAGTCGGATGCTCAACCAACTTAGCCACTCAGGTGCCCTGCTAATCATTGTTTTAAATGGATATACAGTATTTTATTTTGTTTATATCTCATATTTTGTTAAATGCTTTTTCTATCACTTAAATTTTAGCTGTTTCCAGGTTTTGCTGTTGTAGTTAACACAGCATTGGGTAGACTTCTCAAAGAAAAAACGTTTTTTTCTTTTGAGGTAAATTCCTAGGACTGGCTGGATCTAAGTTGTGTGAATGTTTTTGTGTCTTGCTATGATTCTTACATCGTTTTCCTCAAGGAGTACAATGCCACCAGCAATGTATTAGTGTGTTAATTTCCTCACCACCTTATGACATCACGTTTGGGAATTATAATTATTTACAACTATTTTTAGTCTAGTGTGTATAAAAGAATGAGTTTGTTTTACTTCATGTATTTTTTAATGTTAGCTTCTCAGGGCTTAAAAATATTAACACTTTTAAATTTGAGTGAGTAAAATAAGTTTTTTCACCTTTTATGCTGATCTTTTTGTTGCACAGGAAATGCTTGGTGTGTCGCTTTTTGCACCTTTAACATCTTATAAGGTGATCTATGTTCTTCCAATGCTCACCATTAAGGAGGATAAAGGTAAAGAGTTTCTTTCTTTCTTTCTAGAAATACTTTGGTGATTGCATTCTGTTGTATTAATTAATTCCATACTTTCTTGTATAAGGCACTGGTGTGGTCACAAGTGTTCCTTCTGACTCCCCTGATGATTTTGCTGCCCTCAGAGATTTGAAGAAAAAGCAAGTGAGTATCTGAGTTTCATGTTGTTATTAATTCTTTATCATCTCATTATGTACCATTGAACCAACTATGAAATGAAAAAGCTATCATATCTTGGAACTGTTATCTCCTTGTTTCTATATGTGTATATATTTGAAACATAATATTTCACAGAATTTTTAAGACTTCTAGAGTTTAGGTTTACAATAAATTGGAGAAGAATGTAGAGAGATTCCCCTTGTTCCCACACATGCACAGCCTCCCCCCTTATCAACATCCCCCACCAGAGTGGTGCATTTCTTACCATGGATCAACCTACATTGATGCATTATAATTCCCCAAAGTCCATAGTTTACCTTAGGGTTCACTCTTGGTGGTGTATATTTGGGTTTGGACAACTGTATAATGACATAGATTCATCATTATTATATCATATAGAGTATTTTCGCTGCCCTAAAAGTCCTGTGTGCTCTTTTTGTTCATCTCTTTCCCCTGTGACCATGCTGTCAGTGCAGAGCCCCATGTGGGCTCGATCTCACAAACCATGAGATCATGACCTGAGCTGAAATCAAGAGTCGGATGCTTAACTGACTGAGCCACCTCGGTGCCCAATGTCTTTTAATTCTTGGTACTGTCTGTTGCAGAGCAGCTTTTAACTTTAATGAAGTTTGATTGTTATTTCTTTCACGGATTAGGTCTTTGATGTTGTATCTAAAAAGGCACCACCATACCCATGGTCATTTAAGTTTTCACCTACGTTAGCTTCTAGGAATTTTATAATTTTATGTTTTACATCTAGGTCTGTGATCCATTTTGAGTTAATTTTTATGACAGTGTAAGCTCTATGTCTAGATTCATTTTTTTTTTTTTTTTTTTTTGCACCTGGGTGTCTAGTTATTCCAGTAACATTTGTTGAAAAGACTATCTTTGAATTATTGTATTGCCTTTGCTCCTTTGTCAGAGATCAGTTGACTCTCTTTATGGGCTCACTATTTTGGTGCACTGAACTATTTGTCTCTTCTTTCCAGCACTACACTGTCTTGATTACTGTAACTTTATAATAAGTCTTGAAGTCAGATAGTGTCCGTTCTCCAATTTTTTTTTTTTTTTAGTACTGAGTTCACTATTCTGGGTCTCTTGCTTCTGTATAAAGCTTTGCGATCAATTTGTTGGTATTCATAAAATAACTTGTTGGGGTTTTCATTGAGATTGTGCTGAATCTGTAGGTTAAATTGGAATTGGTAAGAATTGACATCTTGGCAATACTGAATCTTTCAGTCCATGAACATGAAGTATCTCTCCATTTATTTAGTTCTTTGATTCTCTTCATAGAGTTTGTAGTTTTTCTCACGTAGATCTTATGTATGTTTTGTTACTTTTGTACCTAAGTATTTGATTTTGGAGGGGATGCTAATATCAGTGGTACTGTGTTTTTAGTTTTGAATTCCACTTGTTCATTTTTAGTATATTGGAGTGCAATTAACTTTTTTTTTTTTTAAGTTTATTTACTTATTTTGAGCAAGGGAGAGAGAGAGAGAGAGAGAGAGAGAGAGAGAGAGAGAGAATGTGAGTGGGGGAGGGGCAGAGAGAGCAAGGGACCGAGAGAGACTCCTAAGCAGGCTCTGTGCTGTCAGTGCAGAGCTTGATGTGGGGCTCAGGCTCACAGACTTCGAGACCATGAACTGAGCTCAAATCCAGAGTTGGTTTTAATTGACTCAGTCATCTGAGGTACCCCTGGAATGCGATGAACTTTTGTATATTAACCTTGTATCCTGCAACTTTGTTACAATTGCCTATTAGTTCCAGGAGTTTTTTTCCCTTCATTCTTTTGGATTTTCCTACGCAGATGATCATTCCATCTATGAACAAAGACAGTTTTATGCTTTCCTTCCCAATCTGTATACCTTTTATTTTATTTTCTTCCCTTATTGCATTAGCAAGGGCATTCAGAACGATATTGAAAAGAAGTGATGAGAGGAACATCCTTGCTTCATACCTGATCTTAGTGGGAAAACTTTGAATTTCTCATCCTTAAGTGTGATATTAGCTATGGGTTTTTTGTAGATAGTCTATCAAGTTTTAGAAGGTCTGCATCTATTCCAGTTTACTAGGATTCTTTATCAGGAATGGGTGTTGGATTTTTTTCAAATGCTTTTCTTGCATCTCTTAATAGGATCATGTGATTTTTCTTTTTTAATGTTTTGCTGGATTCCATAAAACTTTAGAAAAAGTTGTGATATTCATATTCACATTTTCACTGCAACCTAGAATATGAACCTCATTTTCAGTGGTGTATGTGTGTGTGTGTGTGTGAATTTTTGCTTTTGGCTTGCTCTTTCTTTTTAATTTTTTAAAATGTTTTTATTTTATTATTTTTTTTGAGAAAGAGACAGAGTATGAGTGGGGGAAGGGCAGAGAGAGAGGGACACACAGAATCTGAAGCACAGATTGTCAGTCTGTGCTGTCAGTCAGCACAGAGCCCTACGCGGGGCTTGAGCTCACAGACCATGAGATCATGACCTGAGCCGAAGTTGGACGCTTAACTGACTGAGCCACCCAAGCACCCCATTTGGCTTACTATTTCATCATTTAAGCAATTCACTGTAATTTAAACTGTTGAGTTTTTTAGTGACATAGATCTCTTCTTGAGATATTTGGAAAAATTAAAAAATTTCCATATGAAAGGGAGAACAAATAGTTTATATTTTAAATTCTATTTATTTAGGAGAACAAATATTTTTTAAAAAGTTTTGGAGTTTGTTCTCTCAATGATTATGCCAATAAAGTGTTGATCATTAGTGTTAATTTGCAAAATTTTTTGTAGGCCTTACGAGCAAAGTATGGAATTAGAGATGACATGGTCTTGCCATTTGAGCCGGTGAGTACACTGAGGACTCAGAATATTCATACCCATCTCTTTGTCATTGAAAAAAAGAGCTAGCATTTTCCTTGTAACAAAATTAAATAATTAGTGGATATAAAAATAAGAGGGAGTTTGCTTAGAGTTTATTTACTTTAATTTGCTATCTGTTGTGGCACTTAAGAGTGAGAGAAAAACCAAGAGTAAGTATTTTCTTAGCACCTGGCACCTGCAGTTCTGAAACAATGTTTTTAGCATCACCAGTTTTATAGTAGCTTATTTTGCTAGTAGGGCCAACTTCCAAGCTTCTAAAGACAAAATTTTGCCATGTTAGCCATGAATGTTTATGTTTTCATATTAGTGCCTGGTGAAGAAAAAAAAAATTTAGTTACTAGCAAATAACTTTCATGAAGAATCTAGAAGACTTTTTATAAGCCAGAAGTAAGACCATCCTTAGATTTAGTTTTTTATATCGTTTTGCTAGTTTTAGAATTATATGCCAGTACAGGGTTGTGGGCTGGAGAAGGTGTGTTATATAGTGAGGGAGGGACAATTTAGGGGTTGGTGCAGAGAATTTGGGTAGTTCCTGTGGAGGAGAGTAAGAAGACAAATTCACATCTGTATGTTAGTCACAGTGATTACCTAATGTGTGGTGCTGTGGTAATGATATATAAAATCTGAAATGACTTCACTGGACAATAGAGGCAAATGAATTATGCACCATAGGGCCGTTTTTATGATCATTCAGTGTGAATAAGGTCCTGAAATTGCTGTTCTTTACAGGTGCCAATCATTGAAATCCCAGGTTTTGGAAATCTTTCCGCTGTAACCATTTGTGATGAGTTGAAAGTTCAAAGCCAGAATGACCGAGAAAAACTTGCAGAAGCTAAGGAGAAGTTATATCTAAAAGGGTTTTATGATGGTGTAAGTTATAATTTTTTAGTTTTGCTCTGTGTATTTTTCAATGATTTAGAAGAAAATAGAAAGATTCAAT
This sequence comes from Lynx rufus, assembly GCF_022079265.1. Lineage (NCBI taxonomy): Eukaryota > Metazoa > Chordata > Mammalia > Carnivora > Felidae > Lynx > Lynx rufus. The sequence continues at coordinate 121,587,200 of NW_025814823.1, read as the reverse complement.
ATAGTTTCACCTACATACTGATTTGAGAGATAATATGAGATTGTGTTCTTCTGTTTCCAAATTTATTTATTTTTTGTTCAATGGCACTTACAGAATTATATATTTGTGTCTTTTAGGAATGTCTAAGAAATGAGTTTCTTGAGAAGATTATTTAAAGTTAGTTCATGTTATTATGGAGTCAATTTCATAGGTTTATTGCATGGACAATACCTGGTCCCTTTTGCTCTTTTAATTGAGGAGTTCATATTTTAAATAAGCAGTTTTTCTCATTTAGTTGTTAATGTCCACTAAATGCCAGGGGAGTGCAACAGACGTGTTTGGAACCTCTCTTTTCTCCTTAATTGTGCATGTGTTAATGTGGCTTACACATTTCCATGGAAAGAGGACTAGGCTAGAGAAAGTAAAAATCAAGCCAAGTTGCTAGTGACTTGAGGTTAAAATGAAGATTTTTAAGGCTATAAATGGGAATTCTTTATTTTTACCTTCACTTTCATTGTTCTGGATAACCAACAATTGGTTATGTGTCTTTTTTTTAAGTGACTTACACATTTTGGGTGGTAAGAAAAGCTACCACTTATATAGATAGCACTTAAATGTTAACTTATTTAAATCTCAAAATAACCTCGTGAAGTAGGCACTATCATTCCTGTTTTACAGATGAGGAAATTGAGGCACTAAGACATTAAGTAATTTACCCAAGATCAGCAGATAGGTAGCCAGTGGCAGAACTGGTCTAGGGGAGCTTGGCTCCAGGGTTTGTGCTCTTAACCACTTTACTAACATGATCTATAAGTATAATTTTATAGTGGTCAATTAAATTGATATAAAACACTTCAGCATGTTAGAGGATTGGAAGGTCAGAAAACATCTTTCTTTTCCATTTAAGATAGAAACTGTTTCAGAGAGAAACAGGAGTCATATAGCTGGAGGTCAAAATATGAGCTGGAAGGGACTGTGTGGATCTGTGACAACAATGGGCAAGCTAATACCTAGCCCTAGGATTAAATTTCCTCACTACGTTAAAGGCAGAGTTGAAAAACCAGCCTTCCTATAAGGGCCAGGTTTATCACATGGCCAAGCTAAGGAAAATGCTTGCTGGCAACAGGCAGAATTGGAAACAGAAGTCTAACTGGGGCTGAGCTGTGTGAGCTCCGTTCATTTTTCCAAAGACTTCAGGAATGAACTGAGTGAGCCTATTGAAATTCTCTCCCCATGGAAATCTGAGAAGTGGGAAGGTAATGAGGGATCCTTCCTCATCTTGTTCGTGATAGCTATTCTAGTCATGGCAAAAGAAAAACCAAGTGTGTTGTATATATTAATCACCCAAGCTCTGGCAAAATAAAAACTTAAGATTACAAATGTGATAGATTTCACACTAAAAATATCTTAGTTGTGGATGGAAGTAAATTTAGTTAGGGAAAAATTTGGAGGGAACGCAAGGCAAATTTTAATTGTTTTGTCTGTGTTTTGTCCCCCCACTTCTCATCCTTTTAGGTAATGTTGGTGGATGGATTTAAAGGACAGAAGGTCCAAGATGTAAAGAAGACTATTCAGAAAAAGATGATTGACACTGTATGTGATAGGCCATCCTCTGAAGGCTGTTTTAGGAGAAAACCCTTTCTTTAAATTTATTTATTTATTTATTTATTTACATTTATTTATTTTTGAGAGACAGAGTGAGACAGAACGTGAGCTGAGGAGGGGCAGAGAGAGAAGGAGACACAGAGTCTGAAGCAGGCCCCAGGCTCTGAGCAAGCGTTCAGCACAGAGCCCGATGCGGGACTCAGACCCACAAACCGTGAGATCATGACGTGAGCTGAAGTCAGACACCTAACGGAATGAGCTACCCAGGCATCCCTTTTTTTTTTTTTTTTTTTTTAAAGTAGGCTTTTAAACCAGAGCCCAAAGCGGGGTTTAAAGTCACAGCCTTGAGATCAAGACCTGATCTGAGATCAAGAGTGCCCCTAAACTAAATTTTGATTTCTGACAGTTATATATGGCTTTAATACAGAGAGACTGTGGTCTGTAAAGCTTACTAAAATAAAAAACCAGCAGTTTCCTCTCTATCCTTCCCACATTCTCTTCAATTTCTCTTCCTTGGACAGGATTACTTTCAGCTGTTTTGGTTATTTCTTTTAATATTAACCTCCATCTCTCAGATCTCTAATGTAAATGCTCATAGAGTAATTTTTAAATTTTGATTTTTAGTTTTAGACATTAGCCATTGACTTTCTACCTTGGAAAACCAAGATTTAACTCTTTCTTCTACCTTGTGTCTTTCTTTCTGACCTCACCACATTTGTGTGCCCTTCTCTACCTCCCATCTTTTTAGTATAGGTACATTATAACTTATATGAGAGCAGTAATTGCGTACATTAAAAAAAATATTTCTTTTCATATGTTAATGTGGGATTTCCATGTTCAATTTGCTAATCTCTTTTTTTAAAGTCTTTTAATTTATTTTTGAGAGAGAGAGAGAGAGAGAGCTAGCGCAAGTGGGAGAGGGGCAGAGAGAGAGAATCCCAGGCAGGCTCTGCACTGTCAGTACAGAGTCCGATATGGGGCTCAAGCTCACAAACCATGAGATCACGACCTGAACCAAAGCCAAGTGAGCCACCAGGTGCCCCCATTGTATACATTTTTGAGACATCACTGATGTACAATGAGAACTTTTCTTCCTCAGCTTTTGTTTTTCCCTGGTGTTAATAATTGTCCTTCTTGTTTTTTAATTCCTTTTTTAAATTCCTTACTTTAAATACAATGCTGTATTCCCAAACTCTGTCCCAACTCTTTATTTCTTCTTTCACTACTTTAACACGTCAGTATGCTGTTGGTTCCTTCTTGGAGAAAGCTCTTCCCCTGCCTTCTGGCCTGTTTTAGTCTGGACTGGTTACTTACTGTCCTAGTGCACAAATATCATCTGGGATCTTCTTCCATTACTAAGAATTTTCTTTGCTTCTCTTGAGTTGGATCTCATGTTTCCTTGATCCCGTGGCCGCTGCTTAATTATTCCCTCTCTCATTTGGGTTAAACTCTTACTCTAGTAGCTTTCCTGAAAAAGGGTACCTGGAAGGTAAATTTTTGTAAGCTTCCATGTGTGAAATATCTTGTCTATCTTCATACTTGGTTGCCTGGGGACAGAATTCTAGATTGAAAGTAGTTTTGCCTTAGAATTTCATGGACATTACCCATGGTGCTCTGGTTCAGAATGCTGTTGTGAAGTCTGAAACCATTTTGGTAATAACTCATTTTTTTATAAATGTCCTGTTTTTCCCCCTCTCCTTCTCTTTGTATAGAATCTTGTCTTTCTTCCTGATGTTATGGAATTTCGTGATTTACTGTGGTGTAGGTCAATTTTCATTCATTTTTCTGAGTGCTTAGTGGGCTCCTTCAGCCTGAAGACTTAGGTGCTTTAATTTTGGGAAAATTTCTTGACTTTTTCTTTGATTGTTTCATCTCTTCCTTTCCTTATTTTTTGCTTCCTGAATTCTTACTCAATTATGGGTTCTCTTAGACTCTGGAAGTCTTTTTCTTTCTGGGAGAGTCCCTCAACTTTTTCTTCCTGAGATTTTGTTTGTTTATTGTGCATTTTTTATATCTGCTATTTGTGTGTATGCGTAAAAAAATTATGTTTGGTATGGAAAATTTCAAATTAAAAAAGTGGAGAGTAGTGTGTTGAATTCCTGTATACTTATTATCCAGCTTCATCGTTACCAATGCAGGGCCCTTTTTTTTTTTTTCAATATATGAAGTTTATTGTCAAATTGGTTTCCATACAACACCCAGTGCTCATCCCAAAAGGTGCCCTCCTCAATACCCGTCACCCACCCTCGCCTCCCTCCCACCCCCCATCAACCCTCAGTTTGTTCTTAGTTTTTAAGAGTCTCCTATGCTTTGGCTCTCTCCCACTCTAACCTCTTTTTTTTTTTTTTTTTTTTCCCTTCCCCTCCCCCTTGGGTTTCTGTTAAGTTTCTCAGGATCCACGTAAGAGTGAAAACATATGGTATCTGTCTTTCTCTGTATGGCTTATTTCACTTAGCATAACACTCTCCACTTCCATCCACGTTGCTACAAAGGGCCATATTTCATTCTTTCTCATTGCCACGTAGTACTCCATTGTATATATAAACCACAATTTCTTTATTCATTCATCGGTTGATGGACATTTAGGCTCTTTCCATAATTTGGCTATTGTTGAGAATGCTGCTATAAACATTGCGGTACAAGTGCCCCTATGCATCAGTACTCCTGTATCCCTTGGGTAAATACCTAGTAGTGCTATTGCTGGGTCATAGGGTAGGTCTATTTTTAATTTTTTGAGGAACCTCCACACTGTTTTCCAGAGCGGCTGCACCAATTTGTATTCCCACCAACAGTGCAAGAGGGTTCTCGTTTCTCCACATCCTCTCCAGCATCTATAGTCTCCTGATTTGTTCATTTTGGCCACTCTGACTGGTGTGAGGTGATATCTGAGTGTGGTTTTGATTTGTATTTCCCTGACGAGGAGCGACGTTGAGCATCTTTTCATGTGCCTGTTGGCCATCCGGATGTCTTCTTTAGAGAAGTGTCTATTCATGTTTTCTGCCCATTTCTTCACTGGGTTATTTGTTTTTCAGGTGTGGAGTTTGGTGAGCTCTTTATAGATTTTGGATACTAGCCCTTTGTCCGATATGTCATTTGCAAATATCTTTTCCAATTCTGTTGGTTGCCTTTTAGTTTTGTTGGTTGTTTCCTTTGCTGTGCAGAAGCTTTTGATCTCATAAGGTCCCAGTAGTTCATTTTTGCTTTTAATTCCCTTGCCTTTGGGGATGTGTCAAGTAAGAAATTGCTACAGCTGAGGTCAGAGAGGTCTTTTTCTGCTTTCTCCTCTAGGGTTTTGATGGTTTCCTGCCTCACATTCAGGTCCTTTATCCATTTTGAGTTTATTTTTGTGAATGGTGTGAGAAAGTGGTCTAGTTTCAATCTTCTGCATGTTGCTGTCCAGTTCTCCCAGCACCATTTGTTAAAGAGACTTTTTTCCATCAATGCAGGGCCTTTTTTATAGGATGCTATGTTTCATGAATGTGAAATCTTAATCTTTTATTTCTCTGAGGAAGATTGTTGATATTTAAGAGTAGGTACAGAAAGATGATTGGAACCTTTTTGGATGTGAGTAGGGCTTCATTGGGGGAGATCTAGAAGGGCTTTTTGGGTCTTGGGGAAGCCTTTATATTAGCCCTGATGTCAATTAGTTAGAGCTTCTTGGATTTATTAGCTTCCTCCTAGAAGATTCTTCCACTTTCTAGCTTGAGAAGTCTAAGCTAACTGGGAGCTGAAAAAATTGCTAGGGGGAATACCAAAACCCGTTGTGCTGACTTTCCACTGAATCTGTCTCTTCCCACTGTGATACCCATATCCTTAACTCTGTCTTTGGTTGAGTGACTCTTGTATCCTTTCCAGAGCATAAACCTTCATTGTTCTGCTGGCATAGGGAGGGGCATTTGCCTGTCTGCATAGTATGGGATTAGGGTATCTGGGGTTCTGACCTCTTCTTTAGAAACTTCAGTTAGTCCTCTTCAGCAGAGTTTAATGTCTGTTTTTAATTTCCCTTCTTTATACCAAAGTCCTAGCTATTTAAGTTCAGTATGAAGAATTGCATTAAAAACAAAGAACAGTGAATCATTTTATGAATAATTATGTTGGATTTTATCTTAAAAGATAGCCTGACAAGTGTGGGACCATAATACATTAAGAGGTATTTATATTTGGTAAACAGTTACATTCATGGTTAGTTTTCTAGTGGACGTTTTTCATGACACTATAAATCTTTAGCAACAATGTTTTTCATGTTTAGTTTTTGTGCATCTAGTTTTTTAAAAGCAGTGGTTCTATGTGTTTAATTTCATATTTTCTTTATATTCTTTTTTTTATTTTTTAGAGAGAGAGATCGAGCATGAGCGGGGAGAGAGGCAGAGAGAGGAGAGAGAGAGAATCCCAAGCAGGGTCTGCGCTGACAATGCTCACATCTCCCCCTCTTTATATTCTTACTATAACAAGGATAGGGACGCCTGGGTAGTTCAGTCAGTTAAGCTTTAGACTCTTGATTTCAGTGCAGGTCATGATCTCTTGGTTTAAGAGTTCAAGTCCCGAGTGGGGCTCCATGCTTATAGTTCGGAGCCTGCTTGGTATTCTCTCTCTCCCTTTCTCACTGCACTCACTTGCACTCACTCTCTCTCTCTCTCTGTCTAAATAAATAAATAACTTAAAACAAAAATAATAAGGGTAGCTTCCATAGGCAATCTAACCTTCAAACCATAGAATTAGAAAGTATTGAACATCATTCATGTTCCACTGACAAGGAATAATCAATACCTAGGAAAGATGATCCATTTGACAGAGATACACACCTTTTCAAAAGCAAATGATGTATAGAAAGAACGGCAGGGGCGCCTGGGTGGCTCAGTTGGTTAAGTGGCTGACTTCAGCTCAGATCATGATCTCACGGGTCATGATCTCACAGTTTGTGAGTTCGAGCCCCGCGTCAGTCTCTGTGCTGACAGCTTGGAGCCTGGAGCCTGCTTTGGATTCTGTGTCTCCCTCTCCCTCTGTTCCTCCCCTGCTTGCACTCTGTCTCTCTCTCAAAAATAAATAAAGATTAAAAAAAAAAATTAAAAAAAAAAAGAGAATGGCAGATAACTTATACCGGGAAGACATACTGAAGATGTGGGGTTTTTGTTATTGGTGGTGTAACATTTTTTTTTAAAGTTGTTTTTTTATTGTCCCTGAGGAATAGAGATTGACTTGACATAATATCTGATATATTTTTATTTGCTTTCATGTAGGGAGATGCCTTTATTTACATGGAACCAGAAAAACAAGTTATGTCCAGGTCTTCAGATGAATGTGTCGTGGCCTTGTGTGACCAGTGGTTAGTCTCTCGTACAGCAAGACATTTCCTTCAGTCATTTTACTTATCCTTTTGAATTTTATGTTTTTTTTTAATCAATCTGTCCACTACCAGGTACTTGGATTATGGAGAAGAGAACTGGAAACAACAGACATCCCAGTGCTTGAAGAACCTGGAAACGTAAGAAGGGAAAAAAGTGATAAGGGAAGGGAAAGGAGATCACAAACATGGAAGACAGTGAGGATGAAGAGAGACACTGTACCTTTTACTCTCTCCAGATTCTGTGAGGAGACCAGGAGGAATTTTGAAGCTACCCTAGGTTGGCTACAAGAGCATGCCTGCTCGAGAACTTATGGTTTAGGTAAGCATGCTTCAAATTCTTCTGTTTGAATGACTTGGCCAGTTACCTGGCAAATTAACCCTTTTACTTTTTCTCTGTCTCTCCTAGTATTTTTCTGAATTGAGAGGTTTTGGTCTGAGGGTGAGGGAAACTGGGATGTGGTGCCCTACCGTCTATCTACCTGCTGGTAGAGTATGACCTCTCAAACCCACATAGCTTTATGGATTTTTTTTAATAGAAACTTTGTAGTGCTTCAACCATTTTGCCTTTTTAAAAAATGTTTATTTTCAAGCAGGGAGGAGGGGGGCAGAGAGGGAGGGAGGGAGAGAATCCCAAGCAGGCTCTGCATGGTCAGCATGGAGCCGGATGCAAGGTTCTATCTCACGACCTGTGAGATCACGACCCGAGCCGAGATCAAGAGCCGGACACTCAACTACTGAGCCACCCCAGTGCCCCCATTTTGCTTTATATTTACTAGTTCATTTTGTTAATTATTTAAGCAAATTTAAGACCTTCTTAAATAAGTAGCTTTGTAAATGCTATAGACCTTGAAGATATGGATTCTCCAGATGAAGTATCTCTTTTAAGTTCCTCAGGAATTAATTTTCTTCTTTTTATCTTGCAGGTACTCGTCTGCCATGGGATGAGCAGTGGCTGATTGAATCGCTGTCTGATTCCACTATTTACATGGCATTTTACACAGTGGCACACCTGCTGCAGGGGGGTAACTTGCGAGGACAGGCGGAATCTCCACTGAGCATCAGGTTGGTGAATGGATGCGGCAAAGAAATGTAGTTTATTAGCAGGAGGTGTGATCTTTTGATTTACACATTGAAAGTTCCTTTTTTAAAATTATTTTATTATTTTATTTATTTTTTAAAACTTTTTATAATGTTTATTTTTGAGAGAGAGAGACAGAGCTTGAGACTGGGAGGGCAGAGAGGGAGACACAGAATCTGAAGCAGGCTGCAGGGTCTGAGCTGTCAGCACAGAGCCCAACGCAGGGCTCGAACCCACAAACCATGAGATAATGACCTGAGCCAAAGTCGGACGCTTAACTGACTGAGTCACCCAGGCATCCCTTTATTTTTTAATATTTATTTATTTATTTATTTATTTATTTATTTATTTATTTATTTAATTTTGAGACAGAGAGTATGTGAATGGGACAGGGGCAGGGAAAGAGAGAGAGAGAGGAAGAGAGAAAATATTCTAAGCAGGCTCTGCATTGTCAGCACAGGGCCTAATGTGGGGCTTGAACTCATGAACCGTGAGATTATGACCTGAGCTGAAGTCACATGCTTAACTGAGTTATTTTTTTATTTTTTAAGTTTATTTATTTTGAGAGAGACAGAGACACTGCAAGCGGGAAAAAGGTAGAGAGGGAGACAGAGAATCCCAAGCAGGCTCTGTGCTGTCATCATGGAGCCTGACCTGGGGCACCATCTCACGAACTGTGAGATCATGACCTGAGCTGAAACCAAGAGTCAGATGCTCAACTGACTGAGCCACCCAGGAGCCACAAAAGTTCCTTTTTTTTTTTTTAATATTTAGTTTTCATAAGAATTCATTTAGCAAATTTTGCTAATGATGTTGTTGCTTTTTTGCTGTTGAACTGAGAAAAAGTAATAAATTGTCCCTCTATTATTGTTACTGTTCTTTATTCTTAGGGGAATCTATTGTCATTTGTTATGGTAACTACATTAAGACAGAAATATCTACTTCATGGTTAGATGAAAATACTGATTCTTTCATGGAAAAATATATATTTTTTTGATGCTGGTTTTTTTTTGTTTGTTTGTTTGTTTTTATTTTAATTACAGACCACAACAGATGACCAAGGAGGTTTGGGATTATGTTTTCTTCAAGGAGGCTCCATTTCCTAAGACTCAGATCCCAAAGGAAAAGTTAGATCAATTAAAGCAGGAATTTGAGTTCTGGTATCCTGTGGATCTCCGAGTCTCTGGCAAGGATCTTGTTCCAAATCATCTTTCATATTACCTTTATAATCATGTGGCTATGTGGCCAGAACAAAGGTGAGTGCTAAAAAGGATGCAGACTAAACTTATGCCTTGTGGCTTCAAATATTTAAGAAGTTATCGTGCAAGGTATAGTTAGATTTGCCAGTCACTTTCTTTTTCTTCTATTGAATGTATACTGAAGCATAAAGCACACCTTCTCCTATCTAGTACATCCAGAAATCCTCCTACTTACTTTAGGCTCCCTCTCAGAGAGAGAGGGAGACACAGAATCAGAAGCAGACTCCGATTCTGAGCCATCAGCCCAGAGCCCGACGCGGGGCTCGAACTCACGGACCACAAGATCGTGACCTGAGCTGAAGTTCGACACTTAACCGACTGAGCCACCCAGGCGCCCCTCTAAGATCTTTTTATAGCCATACTTCTAGCCCTGCCTGTATTTTTTTTTTTAATTTTTTTTTTTTAACATTTATTTATTTTTGAGACAGAGAGAGAGCATGAATGGGGGAGGGGCAGAGAGAGAGGGAGACACAGAATCAGAAGCAGGCTCCAGGCTCTGAGCTATCGGCCCAGAGCCTGACGCAGGGCTCTAACTCACGGACCGGGAGATCGTGACTTGAGCTGAAGTCGGACGCCCAACCGACTGAGCCACCCAGGCGCCCCCCTGCTTGTATTTTTTAAATAGTTACTGCATAGTATTTCAGTATATGCCTGCATCATAGTTTATGTAACCAGTCCTTCACTTAACGCACACTTGTTTTTATTTTTTTCGTTATGAACAGCACTCAATAAATATCCTTGTACATTTGTCTTTGCAAATTTTTACAGATCTTTTAGCATTTACCTCAACTTTTTAAGCTTAAACTAGAATGTTTATGTTGTGTTTTCTGTCTTTGAACATTTACCTGTAAAGTGACAAATGGCCTGCAGCTGTGAGAGCAAATGGACATCTCCTCCTCAACTCTGAGAAAGTAAGTAAGGCTTTTGGCCTCTCGGAAGTTTAAAATTCTGCAGAAAACTTTTCAGATACAGGAAGTTGTATTTCTTAAAGAAATAAAGAGTATAAAAATCAGAGTTAGTCTTCCAATTAAAATATATAGGACTACCAGCATAAATTAGGGAGTAGAGTGAATAGTATTAACTGAGGGGAGGGAGTGGGAAAATTTGTTATGTTATGTTTTGTTATGTTACATTACGATATGTTAGAGAGAAGGAGGGAGAACGTGAGCAGGGAAGAGAGGCACAGGGAGGGAGAGAGAGAGAGAATCTTAAACCCTTAAGCAGGCTCCACGCTCAGCATGGTACCTGATGCGGGGCTGCATCCCATGAGCCAACTGGGATCGTGACCTGAGCCAAAATCAAGAGTTGGGTACTCAACCGACTGAGCCACTCAGGTGCCCCAAAACTTACTTATTTTAACATTTGTGGTTAGAATGACAGAAGGTAACACAAATTGTGACTAGAGGAGAGAGAGATAGATAAGAAACATAAAGATCCTAGCATTGTGACCCTAGAATATCTTTCTCATTAAGTTGAGAAGATCATTTGGTGGGATTTGTTTTATATTATGACCAGCCACTGAATTATAATAATAGAATTTTGGAATTGCCAGGATTCTTAACAGTCATGTAATATTTCTTCCCAGGCAATGTAATATTTCTGTTTATACTAGTACTGCTTCCAGTATTGTTAAAACTCTTAGTATATATGATTTTTAATAGGCTACGTAAGACTTTATGTCTCATTAATCAATATCTTCAACAGGAGGTTATGCAAACCTCATAACCAAGCCCTTGTTTGCTCCTGTGATGCTTTTGTTCACATTAGAAAGGGGTACCCCTCCTCAACCAAACCTGAAATTAAGTTACTATGTTATTTCTTAGTAATGACAATTGTAGCAAGTTGGATTTGTTACAGTTAGTGAATTTTGCTGCTCCTGTTGGAATATTAATGGTAAAACAGTATTCTTTGCTATAAATATCTGTCATAATGAGAATAGACATAGATTTAAACAAATAATAGATGGTCTGAATTGTAAAATGAAACATCATTTAACCAGTGTTCTAATATTGAAAGGGAATAAAAAAGTTCATTTAAAATAATCTCTGTATTAGACCGAAAAACAGCTCTTTGATTAGAAACACGGGCTATTGGATACGCCTGGCTGGCTTAGTCGGTAAAGCATGTGACCTTTAATCTCAGGGTTATGAATTCAATCCTCATATTGGATGTGGAGCCTACTAAAAAAAAAAAAAAAAAAGCATGGGCTATTTATAGATTTTGTTAGATCAACAAGGACTTTTGATTCTTAAATTCATTTTTACTTTGTAAGTCAAAGTGACACTATGTATGTTATATATTTATCTGTTTGTATATATGTGTATATATGTATATGAATGTAAATTGTGGTATATCATGACATTCTCTTTGGTCTCAACATTGTTGTACTCTACACTGTACTGAATTTCTTAGAACTAGATACTTCATTGCCATGTAGCATAAAACTGGATAATCACCTCTGTTTGGTATCAGCAAAGTTATGATAAAGATACAACATTCTTAAATAGTAAAGATTGATAGGCTGTGCACAGTGCCTCCTTTGATGTGGTGCCCTCAGGTAGAGCACAGCTTGAAGAAACAATTATTGTGACGCCATTGACAGGAAGTTCCCTAAAAGCCTAACTCTGACTTCATACACTAGTCCTTTCATTTCTGAAGGTGTCTAATTGCTGTAAAATTCTTCTTTATAAGCAGCTGAAATGAAGTCACTTAGTAACCGGACTTTAGTTTCTATGTCTGGAAAATTAGTGCAAGGTATCTTTTCCATTCCCTCTTTGTAATATTTTTTGTCTGTGTTTATCTGATTGTGGCTAACCCATGTATTTTGATTTGGCTGATTTGGTTTATTTTACTTATATGCTTAATAATGCCTGGTCATTGATTTTTATTTCAGATGTCAAAGTCCACAGGCAACTTCCTCACTTTGACCCAAGCTATCGACAAATTTTCAGCGGATGGTGAGTATGCTTTTTTATTATTGCTATTATATAGGGTCTGATTCTCTTCAGATTATAGAAAACAAGTTAAAATTGTTTCAGTTTTACTGCCTTTTTTTTTTTTTTTGGCTTTTACAGTAGTTTAAAATAGTCGTGTTTTCTTTGTGTACAAGCAATGTAATATTTAAAATGTAAGAATTGCTGACATGATCTTTTTAGGAACAGATTTGAACTAAGACTATTAGAGTCTTTTTTAAAAAAAGAAACTCACTGTAATTGCTACTCGGCTTGCTTCAATTTCTTATTACTTGAAAGATGAAAGAATCGGTTTGTAGAGATGTTGACTGTAAAGCTTTTCCAAAGTATTTGCTTCGTACTTGATATAAATATGGGTCACTTAAACCTGGGAGCATTCATTTTTTAGAACAGTCTTTTCTCCTTGGCCTCAGTACTGTTCCATTTGATCATTACTTTGTCAAGGGAAGACATGCACTGTGTAACCTGAAGGAACCATTCATTACTTTGGTTATCATGGCACTTGTTTCTTCTCATCATGGCTAGCACAGTTTGAGGCCATAGTGATGGGAATGGGAAAGAACTAACCTAATTAACTTGGAGAAACATTGCTTTGACTGGACACTGTAAACCAAAAAGAACTGCACATCAGTACTGTAATTGGTAAGACTATTTCTTGCGTGAGGTATAGGATAGCAGTGTGTGCTGGGATTGAACAAATAAATCTATTGTAGATGAGAGCTCACTGTCAAAGAAGATGGAAATAATAAAGGGGGAATGCTAGAAGGCAGCCTGTGGTGTTGGATTGGAATTGGCAATATCTAATGGTTTTAATTTTATATATAGATAGATTAATGCAAAAATTAACATTGGTGTGTGCAGTGGGTTAGTGCATGTGCACACATTTCCCTAGCTGTGTGTGCCAAGAAGGCTTATGAGCAGTGACACCCCAGTGGCAGAGGCACACCTGGCATTCAGATCTTGGTTGCTAACTACAGTTTTCCGATAAGTGGAACTGGGGTGCCTGGGAGAAGTGACCGATTTGCAGGCTGGAGTAGGGAAAATAACAAGATGAGCATGGAACACATTGTTCCAGAAAATAAGGAAATGTTTCAATAAGGATGGGGACATTTGAAGGGCACACAGGTACTGAAGACAGAAGGTGGCAGCAGAGTAGGAGGATTCTCACTTGCCTTGTCCCATGAATACAGCTAAATAACTATCAGATCATCTTAAATAGCCCAGAAATCTATATGAAGACTGGCAGAACACACTCTACAACTAAAGATAGAGAAGGGGCCATATTGAAGAAGGTAGGAAGTGTGGAGACATGGTTTGGGAAAGAAACAGATCATGACCGCTGTTGGGGAGAGGGAGCTGCAGTCATGGAAAAGGATAAGACACAAACTAGCACACAGGGGAGCACATGGGGAAAACAAATCCCTATAGCAAAGGGCTTGGAAAGCGAGAGAGCCTGAATTTTTGAGTACTTGTATCCAGTGGGGCTTAATTAAAGTTTGGAGTTTTAAAGGTCACTGTGCTTGGCTCTGGAATAGCCTGGAGGACACTGGGGCTGTGTTTGGAGAGAAGGCAAGCAAACATCATGCAGACATATGGCAGGGAAACAGTGATCTGAAGAGCACCCGGGACACACAGTGGAGAAGTTAGTTGCTCATCTCATAGCATGTTCTGGAGTGGCAGCATTCACAGAGGGACCCCTCCAGGAACAAAGGAATTGGCAGGTGCCGTTCCCTTCCTCATCCTTCAGCATAAACGCAGGGCCGCCAGTAGGAACTAGTTCAGTGCTGATACTTGCCACCTAACTTGCTTACATCAAGCCCCACCACTCTGCATTTTGGTGGAACCACACCTCCTGGTTATGCTTGCCTCAGTCCCAGTGCAGCAGGGCCCCTTCCTCAGAAGACTGGCTCAAACCCCTGCCCACACCATGTCTCTCGAACTGAGAATTTTATGAGACTTTAGTGCTGGCAGCACCAGGTTTCATTTCACAAGCAGACCAGAGCACACCTAGTTTAAGTGCACCACATTCAGGGACCAAACACTGCCCACAACAGGCAAAGAGAACATCTGTAGATGACTGGCCTGAAAGATAAAGCAGCCAGGAAAAACAGCAGAGCACACGCAGCATACATTGGAGATATTCCTGGGAGCAGCAGGTCCTGGGGGAATGGGGATACTACACAGTAGGACACTATAGGCTTTTCTTCATAAAGCCTTTACCTTCAAGAACAGGAGACATTAGCTGACTTTCCTAATGCACAGAAACATGCACAGAGACTTGGACAAAATGAGAAGACATAATTTGTCCCAAATGAAAGAATAAGACAAGGCCATGGCTGGAGATCTAAGCGAAACAGATATAAATAACATGCCTGATTAAGAATTTAAAGCACCGATCATAAGGATACTCACTGGATTTGAGAAAAGAGTAGAGAACATCATTGGGACCATCAACACAGAGATAAGGAATAACAGCAGAGATAACGGGCTCAGTAAACAAAGTGCAAAACACACTCGAAATGAACAGAAGGCTGGAAGAAGCAGAGGAATGAAGTAATTACTAGATGACAGAGTAATAGAAAGTAATCAAACTGAACAAAAGAGAGAAAAAAGAATTCTGCAAAGTGAGAGTAAACTTAGGGAACTCAGTGACTCCATCAAACATAGTAACAATCGTATTATAGAGTCCCAGAAGAAGAAGAAGAGAGAAAAGCAGGCAGAGAATGTATTTGAAGACATAATAGCTGAAAACTTACCTAATCTGGAGAAGGAAACAGATAGCCAGATCTAGGAAACACAGAGAGCCTCCAACAAAATTAACAAAAGCAGACCCATTCCAAGACATATTGTAGTTAAAATGGCAAAATATAGTGATAAGGAAAAAATATTAAAAGCAGCAAGAAAAGGGTGGGTCATTTGGTTAAGCGTCCCACTCTTGATTTTGACTCGTGTCCTGATCTCATGGTTTGTGGGTTTGAGCCCTGCATTGGGCTCTGTGCTGATGTGCAGAGTCTGCTTGGGATTCTCTTTCTCCTCTCTCTGCCTTTCCCCTGCTCATGTTCTCTCTCTCTCTCTCTCTCTCTCTCTCAAAAATAAATGAATAAACATTAAAAAACAGCAAGACAAAAGAAGATGGTTACATACAAAGGAAACCCCGTAAGTTGATCAACAGATTTTTTAGCAGAAACTTTCCAAGCTAGAAAGGAGTGACATGATATATGCAAAGTGCTAAATGGGAAAAACCTGCAGCCAAGAATACTCTGTCCATCAAGGCTATCATTCAGAATGGAAGAATAGATAAAGAGCTTTCCAGACAAAAACTAAAGGAGTTCATGACTAGTAAACCAGCCCTGTAAGAAATATTAGAGGACTCTTTGAGTGGAAAGGAAAGACCAAAAATGACAGTATGGGGGTAGCAAACACAAAAGCAATAAAAAAATGAATATATCTGTAAAAAAAACAGTCAAGGAATTCACAAAATAAAAGGATGTAAAACATCATATACCTAAAACATGGGGAGGGATGGAAGTAAAGAATGGGTTTAAACTTAAATGACCATCAACTTAATACAATACAGACCATGATATGCAGAAGATATTATGTATAAATCTAATGGTAACCACAAATAGAATACTAATAAATATACAAAGAATGAAGAGAAAGAAATCAAAATATATCACTAAAGGAAACCAACAAACCATGAAAGAGAGTAAGACAAGAAACGATCAGAGAAAATTTTCAGAAACAACACAAAACAAGTAATAAAATGACAACAAATACATATCTATCAATAATTACTTTGAATGTAAATGGACTACACACTCCAATCAAAAGACGCTGCATGACCTAATGAATAAAAAAAGCAAGAGCCATTTATATGCTGCCTACAAGAAACTCATTTTTTTTAAGATTCTATTTTTAAATAATCTCTACACTGAAGGTGGGGCCCCAAATCACAAACCTGAGATCAGGAGCTGCACACTCCACTGACTGAGCCAGCCAGGCACCCCTACAAGAGACTCATTTTAGACTTAAAGGCACCTGCAGATTGAAAGTATGGGGATAGAGAAACATGTCTTGCAAATGGATGTAAGAAGAAAGCCAGAGTAGCAATACTTATATTGGACAAAATAGACTGTAAAACAAAGACTATAACGAGAGGTAAAGAAGGACACTGTGCAATAATAAAGGGGACAGTCTAACAGGAAGATATAACCATTATATCTGCACCCAAATACATAAAACAGTTAATGGCAAACATAAAGGAACTGATCTATAATAATACAATAATAGTAGCGGACTTTAACACCCCACTTACATCAATGAACAGGTCATCTAAACAGAAAATCAACCAGGAAACAATGGCTTTGAATGACACACTGGACCAGATGGATTTAACAGATATATTTAGAACATTCCTTTGTAAAACACCACAATACACATTCTTTTCAAGTGCACATGGAACATTCTCTAGAATGGATCACATATTACGCCACAAAACAAGCCTTAACAAATTTAAAAAGATCCAAGTCGTAACATGCATCTTTTCTGATCACAACATTATGAAATTAGAAGTTAACTACAAGAAAAAATCTGGAAAGACCACAAATACATGGTGATTAAATACCGTGCTATTAAACTTGGAATGGGCCCTGAGGTGCCTGCGTGGCTCAGTCAGTTAAGTGTCCCACTCTTCATTTTGGCTCAGGTCATATCTCACAGTTCTTGGGTTTGAGCATCGCATTGGGCTCTGCACTGACAGTTTGGAGCCTGCTTGAGATTCTCTCTCTGCCCCTCCCCACACCTCTTTCTCAAAATAAACCTAAAAAACAAAAAAAACAAAAAAACCCAAAACATTGAATAGACCAACCAGGAAATAAAAGAAGAAATAAAAAAGTACATGGAAACAAATGAAAATGGAAATAGAATGGTCCAAAACCTTTGGGACACAGTGAAAGCAGTTCTGAGGGAAGTTTATAACAATCCAGTTCTACCTCAAGAAACAAAAAAAAATCTCAAACAATCTAACATTACACCTAAAGGAGCTAAACAAAGAGCAAGAAGCAAAACCTAAAACGAGCAGAGGTTAGGAAGTAATAAAGATTAGAGTAGAGGGGCGCCTGGGTGGCTCAGTCGGTTAAGCGTCCGACTTCAGCTCAGGTCACGATCTCACGGTCCATGAGTTTGGGCCCTGCGTCGGGCTCTGGGCTGGTGGCTCAGAGCCTGGAGCCTGCCTCAGATTCTGTGTCTCCCTCTCTCTCTGCCCCTCCTCCGTTCATGCTCTGTCTCTCTCTGTCTCAAAAATAAATAAACGTTAAAAAAGATTTAAAAAAAAGATTAGAGTAGAAATAAATGATATAGAAACTAAAACAAAAACAAAAACCCCAGTGAAACAGATCAATGAAACTAGGAGCTGGTTCTTGGAAAAAAATCAATAAAATTGATAAACTTCTAAGTAGACTCATCAAGATAAAAAGAGAAAGGACCCAAATAAATAAAATCATAAATGAGAGAGGAGAAATAACAAACACCACAGAAATACAAACAATTAGAATATTATGCAAAACTATATGCCAACAAATTAGGCAACCTAGAAGAAATGGATAAATTCCTAGAAACATATAACCTCCGAAAGCTGAAACAGGAAGAAATAGAATATTTGAACAGACTGATTACCAGCAAAGAAATTGAATCAGTAATCAAAAGACTCCCAAAAAATAGAAGTCCAGAACCAGATGTCTTCAGGGGCGAATTTTACCAAACATTTATTTATTCAAAGATTTTATTTTATTAAAAAAAATGTCCATTCATTTTCAGGGAGAGCGCAAGCAGGGGAGGGGCAGGGAAAGCAGGGGAGGAGCAGAGAGAGGGAGGGAGAGAGGGAAAATCCCAAGCAGGCTCTGTGCTGTGAGCACGGAGCCTGATGTAGGGCCCAGTCTCAGAAACGTGAGATCATGACCTGAGCTGAAATCATGAGTTAGATGGACGCTTAACCAACTGAGCCACCCAGGTACCCCACCAAGATATTTTTTAATCACAAAAGGAAAAACGATTAAGTCTATAGTGGAGAAAAGTCGGCAGACACTACGTCAGTGATGAAAGCTTGCAATACCAGTAAAAAGTCGTATCAGTATCTTGCACCTCCCTGATAGTGATGCACTGAGAAGACACATAACATCGCTTCTGCCAGAGGTTTATAAGCTCAGTCTAATCATGAGAAAACACCAGACAAACCAAGTTGAGAGAAATTCTATTAAGTAACTGATGAGTACTCATCAAAAATGTCAGGGTCATGAAAGACAAAGACAAAGAAACTGTCACAGATATGAGGAGACCAAGGAGGTAAAATGATTAAATGCAATGTGTTTTTCCAGATTGGATCCTGCAGCAGAAACAGAATATTAGAAGAAAAACTGGTGAAATTTGAATAAGATCTGTAGTTTCGTTAATACTATCGTACTAATGTTAACTTCCTGGGTTTGAAACTATGGTTAGATAGGTTGTTAATGTTAGGGGAGCCTGTTAAATGTCTAATGTTTATGTCTATTCTCTTGCACCTTTTCTTTAAGTGTAAAATTATTTGAAATAAAAAGTTAAAAGTTTAGAGCTCCTTGTGTATTATAATGTATATTTAATGCGTACGTAACTTAATGTGACATGTTCTCATCTCCTCCCTTGTAGGCATAGATGGTAGAAAGCAATACCTACTCTTCTGAACTTGTACTTTTTCACTTAATTGTTCATATTTGAGATCATTCCATATAGATACATATCGAGTTTCCTCACTCTTTTGCAGCATTATAGTATTCCATTGTACAAGGATATCCTGTAACTTAATCAGGCTGTTATTAATGTTTTTTTTTTTTCAATATTTTAGAATAAAGATTCTGGTTGGAAAGCAAAATTTTGTTAGAAAGCTTAGAAGAATCGCTTTTAGAAATAAGAAATTAAATATATTTTTGTACATGGAAGGCACCAGTGTGTGTACTCATGCATTAAAACATAGTGTTTTGCTCCCTCTAAATGAGCCTTAGATGCTGATAGGGATCCCTATTGCCAGTTTATCATTTTTTTCCCCTGCTTCATTAAAGACCACTTTATCTCATTAACTCAGCATGCCTGAGAAGAAACAGCTATTGATGCTAAGTGTATGCAAATAAATACATGTGATTCAAATATTTGAACAACATTGTGGATCCTACTTTTGGTGATTTTTATTTTTGTTTTAGATCCATGGCAGTCCTTTATTATTTTTTAAATTTTTTATATTTTTTTAATTTTATAAAGTTTATTTATAAAAGAGAGAGAGAGGGCACAATCAGGGAAGGGGCAGAGAGAGGAGAGAGAATCCCAAGTAGGCTCTGCACTGTGAGCCAAGAGCCCGATGTGGGGCTTGATCTCACAAACTATGAGATCATGACCTGAGCTGAAATCAACACTTGGAAGCTTAACCGACTGAACCACCCAGGCGTCCCCATGCAGTCCTTTAAAGCATCTGCTATTTCTTAATTTATATGTAGGTTTGCAGTATACCAAATTGGATACATCGTTGATATTTAGTAACCATATTTTGTTTTTAAATTATTTTTTAAAAGTTTATTTATTTACTTTGAGAGAGACACACACACAGAGCGTGAGCATGGGAGGGGCAGAGAGAGAGAATCCCAAGCCCCGCTTGAGGCTCAGTCTCAGGAACGGCAAGATCACGACTGGAGCCAAAATCAAGAGTCAGACGCTTAAGTGACTGAGTCACCCAGGTCCTCACCAACCACATTTTAAAATCATCAGTGATCGGGGCGCCTGGGTGGCGCAGTCGGTTAAGCGTCCGACTTCAGCCAGGTCACGATCTCGCGGTCCGTGAGTTCGAGCCCTGCGTCGGGCTCTGGGCTGATGGCTCAGATCCTGGAGCCTGTTTCCGATTCTGTGTCTCCCTCTCTCTCTGCCCCTCGCCCGTTCATGCTCTGTCTCTCTCTGTCCCAAAAATAAATAAACGTTGAAAAAAAAAAAATTAAAAAAAAAATACTTTAGAAAATATAAAAAAAATAAAATAAAATCATCAGTGATGTTCCTTCTTTTTCTTTTTCCTCCTCCTGCAGGAATGCGTTTGGCTCTGGCTGATGCTGGTGATACTGTTGAAGATGCTAACTTTGTGGAAGCCATGGCAGATGCAGGTATTCTCCGTCTGTACACCTGGGTAGAGTGGGTAAAAGAAATGGTTGCCAACTGGGACAGCCTCCGAAGCGGGCCTGCCAGCACCTTCAATGATAGAGTTTTCGCCAGGTAATTTGTGGACTCTGGCCACTTTGTACTTCAGAGTTGCTTAGTCCTTGTGCATTTTTAAGTTTTCTTTTTTTTTTTCTCTCCTAAAATAAATTAGATGTTAATAATAGCTACTATTCACTGAAAGCTTACTTGTTCTAGGTACTCTGCTAAGCTCTTCGCATCTATTATCTGATTTTACCCTCACAGCAACCTTATGTGATAAAGATATTACTAGCTCTATTTTAAAGAAATCGAAGCTTAGAAAAATTAAGTATTTTATTAAGTGCCTCAAAACTAATAGTTTCAGATGGAGGATATGAATTTGCTTTTTTCTCCAGAGCTCATTCTCATTACCATTTTACCATGCTGTCTTGGCATTAGAGTAGGACAGAATGGTTAAATGAAAAGTAGATTAAAACGGGAAGAGAATGTCATTTTTTTTTTTTTCTTTCTAAAAGCACTTATCATCATCTTTGCATCAGGAGCCATCTTAAGAACTGGTGTTACAAAGTTGAATAGGACTTGACCCTTCACTGTAGTCTAGCAGGAGAAGAAAACACATATCCAACACATTACAAGTGCGATAATATAGGTAGAGGGAATTCAGAGGAGATGGCTTGTGAGTTCTGGGTTTTCTTGAAAACTACATGGATTTTTACAGAGAGGAGAAAGCCATGGAGAGCGTGGTATTTATGTGAAGCACCATATATGGGGGGAGAGTAGAAGATCAAACAAGTTGGGGCCAGATTAGGGTAAATTAAGAAGGGCCATAGGTATGGGAATGCAAGCTGGTGCATCCACTCTGGAAAACAGTATGGAGGTTCCTCAAAAAACTAAAAATAGAATTACCCTACGACCCAGCAATTATACTACTAGGCATTTATCCAAGGGATACAGGTGTGCTGTTTCGAAGGGACACATGCACCCCCATGTTTATAGCAGCACTATCCACAATAGCCAAAGTATGGAAAGAGTCCAAATGTCCATTGATGGATGAATGGATAAAGAAGATGTGGTATATCTATACAATGGAGTATGACTCGGCAATCAAAAAGAATGAAATCTTGCCATTTGCAACTACATGGATGGAATTGGAGGGTATTATGCTAAGTGAAATTAGTCAGAGAAAGACAAAAGTCATGACTTCATTCATATGAGGACTTTAAAAGACAAAACAGATGAACATAAGGGAAGGGAAACAAAAATAATATAAAAACAGGGAGGGGGACAAAACAGAAGAGACTCATAAATATGGAGAACAAACTGAGGGTTACGGGAGGGGTTGTGGGAGGGGGGATGGGCTAAAGGGGTAAGGTGCACTAAGGAATCTACTCCTGAAATCACTGTTGCACTGTATGCTAACTAATTTGGGTGTAAATTAAAAAAAAATAAAACAAGTTAATAAAAAAAAAATTACTGACACAAAAGTCAAAAAAAAAAAAAAGGAGGGCCATAGGTAGCATGAGAAAAATTTTTTTAACAGCCAATGTTAGTTGTTTAAAATGCAGCAAGTAAATCTGACTAGCTCCTTTGTTAAGCTGTTTTCATATTGTATTTTGGGCTTCATGATAAAGTTTCCATCAAGAAATTGTTAAACAAGGACATCGCTAACTGCTGTTAACTGGTTTTGTGGTTGAGTGGTCTTAAATGTTTCAGGCGTTCTCATTATACTGCTTATTAGTATATGCAGCAGTTATTTATATTTTTGTGTACTTGCATTTAAACTCAGTCATCTTTTTTTCCCTATTCAATAGTGAGATGAATGCAGGAATTATAAAAACAGATCAAAATTATGAAAAGATGATGTTTAAAGAAGCTTTGAAAACAGGGTTTTTTGAATTTCAGGTAGGCCTTTCTTTTAGTAGCTGTAAGCTGTGTTAGTATGAATATGATGTATTTCACCCTTTTTCCCTCCTGCTATAACATAATAACTAAAATAGAGACTGACGGGGTGCCTGCGTGGCTCAGTCGAATGCATCTGACTTTGGCTCAGGTCATGATCTCACAGTTCGTGAGTTCGAACCCCATGTCGGACTCTGTGCTGACAGCTCAGAGCCTGGAGCCTTTTTCGGATTCTGTGTCTCCCTCTCTCTCTGTCCCTCCCCTGTTCATGCTCTGTCTCTCTCTCTGTCTCTGTCTCTCAAAAATGAATGAATGGAGACTGAAATTGTTCCCAAGCAGTTTTTAAATTCCTATGTAATTGTGATATTAAATATTTCTCTTTGATATTCTTTCGATTGTGTTCATGTAATATAAGTATTTCTGTTTCTAGTAGAGCTGTGAGTTAATAAAGAGGTTAAGTCTAAAAACCAGCCACATTTTGCAGGAGAACATTTTAAATTGATAAAACATAAAGGCAAAACTGTAACTAATTGCCATTGGTTTGAAAACAAGCGTGTTCTGATGTTTTCCACAAGGTGTCAGTATTTCCTCAAGTTTGGCAGTTCAAGTGCTTAAAGTAAAAATGTAGGTTTCCTCAATCAGTTTTGTAAAATATCACATTGGGATTTATGTAACTTGCTTTTCATAGATGTGGTTAAATAAGGATAAGTGCTGAACATAGCAGTGTGTCGTATTTATAGCCATTTTTGATACTTAATATCTTTCTTATAGGCTATTCAGAGCATCGTCAGCCCTTAATATGCAGTTTAAATTGTGCAGCCTTTATGTCTGTTAATATATTTTTAAAATGTCTTAAAAATTTTTTTTTGAGAATCATTAATATAAAACCATAATATTTTTTGACAATGATTGGTACACATTTAATTGCAAGGTGTTAGAAATGTAGTAAAACTGGGGTGCCTGGCTGGCTCAGTTGGTAGAGCTTGTGACTCTTGATCTCAGGGTCATGGGTTTGAACCCCACATTGGGTGTAGAGATTTCTTTAAAAAAATGAAGTAAAACTTTTATGAAAATTCATTATGGAATTTGGAAAGACTAAAAGCTTAAAAATGCATTAAAATAGAGGTACTGCATTTTTTCTTTTATTGTTTTTTTTTTAACGAAGTATGGGGAGAAAATGATAAATAATTTCAAATTTTGTAGGCTGCCAAAGATAAATACCGTGAATTAGCCATCGAAGGGATGCACAGAGACCTTGTGTTCCGCTTTATTGAAGTTCAGACCCTTCTCTTGGCTCCATTCTGTCCACATCTCTGTGAGCACATCTGGACACTCCTGGGAAAGGTATCTGTATACATTTAAGATTTGGGCAGTTTTGATTTGGCCCTTATTAAATAAATACAGAATAATGTTACTTAAGAGGAGAAGACTGAAAAAGAATATTTCAAGGCTAATGTTGGACTCATCATCTCGTAATCATTATAGCAAATTAAACCTAAGCTACCTTCTGTTTAGACAAATACATCATATATGTGCCTTTATTTATATACACGCAGTGTGTATATTTTAAAAACATGGGACTACGCATCTTATCACCTAATTCTTGTTAGGAAATTCTTGTTATCACCTAATTCTTGTTAGGAAAATACATTTTAATATATTTTAAAAATACATTTAATTTGAATACATAGATAACTAATTCTGTTTTTTCCAACTGTTAAAAGGTGAAAATCCTGAGAAATATATATAAATGACTGTTATGAGCAGCTTTTAACAAGATAGAAGTGTCTCTTTGCATAAATTTTTTTGTTTTATATAAAATTTCTGGCATATGTAGGGCTGCATATTTAGGGCTTTATATTAGCATCCTTACTTACTGTGAAGGTAAATTCAATTATTTCTCCTAGGCTTGCAGATAAACCGATTGGATGGTTTAATAATTTCTTTTCAACTTTATAAGCCCAACTCCTTTGTATTTTTCTAACGCATGAACAATGCAAAAATGTGCTCATGATATATATCCTGAATAGCCATGCTTTCAAAACTGGGTGTATTAATAGGATAAAAACTGAGAGTTTGTATAATTTATGTAATAAAGATTAAATTTAGGCAAATTAGCATTACATAATTTTCTTTGAAAGTGAGCATCTGTGTGTGGGTATTAATACGCTTGTACAAATGGATGCTAATTAAGAATGTAGAGTCAGACTTCACAGCTTGAATTCTAGGGAACATTAGATCAGGGGCTGTGGAAGTGTGTTATGGGTAGTAAGGTTTGAACTTCAAGCACGCAATTACAGATGGTAGCCTTGGTATGGAAATGTAATCAAGAACCATAAAATAGTTGTGTTGTTTAATCCCACTGAACTGTTTTTTTTTGTTTGTTTTTTTGTTTTTTTTCTTAAAGCCTGACTCAATTATGAATGCTTCATGGCCTCTGGCGGGTCCCGTGGATGAAGCCTTGATACGTTCCTCACAGTATCTCATGGAAGTAGCACATGACCTTAGATTGCGACTCAAGAACTATATGATGCCTGCTAAGGGGAAGGTGAAGTCATTTTTTTTTTTTTAAAGATTATTCTTTAAAAGTTATTAGTTCAGTAACATTTGCTATGAATGGAACTTAAGACAATTATTGTTCAAATGTGTCAGGATATCTTTACTGCTAAGTCCGTTTTGTAGTACGTGTGTGCTTGTTAACGTCCGAGGCAGTAGTGGTATGTACCAGAAGAGGGTTCTCTCATCTTTGATTTATACAAAAGTGATGAAATGTTGTCTTCCCTTTGTTTTGCCCTGTAGAAGACTGACAAGCAACCGCCTCAGAAGCCTTCACATTGCACCATCTACGTGGCGAAGAGCTATCCTCCTTGGCAACATATCACCCTGTCACTGCTCCGTAATCACTTTGAGGTGATGCTCTCTGCAGACTTTCCCCCTACGTTGTTGGGTGCTGCCTGTGCTGTTTTGTTTGGAGGGTGCTGACAATGTCCGGGAGAAGGAAGACGGGCGACTTTGTCTAATTGTCTTTAGGCACGGAAAGTTTTTTGTTAGCCTTGCTGTCTCTTAAGTGGATCCTGAGGGAAAAGTTACTTTTTTTTTTTATCATTTCTGAAGCTTTCTTACAAAAACAAATTGGATCTAGTCATATGTAATTAAAAGATAATGAGACTTTCTCATATGTGGTTAAAATTATGAAGCCAAAGGACTGAGTTTGCCTTTTGAGTTGATTGTGGCTTGAACCCTGGGATTCATGAAGCCTTAACTTAGTTATGTTTTAAAAAAATCTGAAGCTTGGCTCTTGAGTAATTTAAAACAGAATGGTTAATTTGCTAATTACTCGTAGAAATGGAGAGCTCATTGTTTTTGGCTCCGTCCGGTAAATAGCTATTAAATATGATTGTCGAATTTAAAGGAAACTCAACACTTAACACTTAGTTCTAAGTTTCCCTAAAGAAAAAAGTTCATCTATCTTTTTTCTTTCACATTGGAAAAATAGAAACTAAGTATATGTTGTTGAAGTTTTGCTCAGGAACAGTTATTGATAGACACAGACTGTGAAGGTACACTTAAGAGACAAAATAGTGATTATGGCCAAAGCATAAAGCAGTAACATGAAGGGAAAATTCTTAGCTTTAATTTTTGAGAATTTTATTGAGCTTTTATTTCAGAAATTTCCATACTTAATTAAAAATTTGTAAAATTTGATGGAAAGAGAAGAGCAAGTGTTTTTGTACTCCTTGTGAGCCTATTTTTATGGAGAGCTGCCTCTTCATTTGATTGTGTGTAATGGAAATAGAACGTGGTCTGTAGAATTGCTTGCAGATTTTGACTTACGCTAACTAAAAAAGTAAAAGCCATTTTGGTAGGTAGAGAAATGAAATTGCACCCAGTGGGTTACATATTCATACCAGCATTTTCAAGGAGGCAGGAGGAGAGCCAAATACAGAATGTAATGTTGCAGATATTGAAAAATGCATCTTTTATTAAAAACTGCTATTCTTTGAGAGGTTAATATTTTTATTTAGTAATCAGTGACTAGATATCATATGGTTTCATCATCTATGGGCATTATTTGGAATGGTCAGCTTTTTAAAAAATGTTTGTTTTCATCCAAAAGAGCTAAATATTAGTTTTTATAATAAAGGAGGATGTCCTTACGTTGTATACAGTACCATTTTGATGACATAAGGGAAAGGAGTGTTTCGTATCCTCTTTTCTCTTCTGTACGTATTTTAAAACAGCACATTGACAAGTGGAGAAAGTTTTTATCCCCCCTGTACCTTAGTAAAGGTTAGAGTTGAAAGTAAATAGATTATCAGAAATTTTACTATACACTACTTTTCATTTAGATTCATTCCCAACTCTTGGTTTTGATGCCATGCTTTTGGAATAAGGAAAAAATAAGTCACTGAAAATTCTGAAAAGGCTACTTGCTTCATTTGTCACTCTGTAGAAGGGGCTACTTGTGTTTGCAGAAATGAAATGAAATTCAGACAGCACATTTGGGACTCTGCTTATTAGTGATATATGATATAGGCATTTATTTGTGAGTAGATAGAAATGATACTGTTTTTATTTTTATTTATTTTTTCAATATATGAAATTTATTGTCAAATTGGTTTCCATACAACACCCAGTGCTCATCCCAAAAGGTGCCCTCCTCAATACCCATCACCCACCCTCCCCTCCCTCCCACCCCCCCGTCAACGCTCAGTTTGTTCTCAGTTTTTAAGAGTCTCTTATGCTTTGGCTCTCTTCCACTCTAACCTCTTTTTGTTTTTTTCTTTCCTTCCCCTCCCCCATGGGTTTCTGTTAAGTTTCTCAGGATCCACGTAAGAGTGAAACCATATGGTATCTGTCTTTCTCTGTATGGCTTATTTCACTTAGCATCACACTCTCCACTTCCATCCACGTTGCTACAAAGGGCCATATTTCGTTCTTTCTCATTGCCCTGTAGTACTCCATTGTGTATATAAACCACAATTTCTTTATCCATTCATCAGTTGATGGGCATTTAGGCTCTTTCCACAATTTGGCTATTGTTGAGAGTGCTGCTATAAACATTGGGGTACAAGTGCCCCTATGCATCAGTACTCCTGTATCCCTTGGGTAGATTCCTAGCAGTGCTATTGCTGGGTCATAGGGTAGGTCTATTTTTAATTTTTTGAGGAACCTCCACACTGTTTTCCAGAGTAGCTACACCAGTTTGCATTCCCACCAACAGTGCAAGAGGGTTCCCGTTTCTCCACATCCTCTCCAGCATCTATAGTCTCCTGATTTGTTCATTTTGGCCACTCTGACTGGCGTGAGGTGATATCTGAGTCCGATATTTGTCTGATATGTCATTTGCAAATATCTTTTCCCATTCCGTTGGTTGCCTTTTAATTTTGTTGGTTGTTTCCTTTGCTGTGCAGAAGCTTTTTATCTTCATAAGGTCCCAGTAGTTCGAAATGATACTATTTTTAAAGTTTATTTAGTTAGAGAGAGAGAGAGACAGATAGAGAGAAAGAGATGAAGCGTGGGAGCGTGCAGGCAGGGGAAGGGCAGAGAAAGAGGAAGAGAGGGAATCCCAAGCAGGCTCTGTGCTGTCAGTGTGAGAGATCACAACCTGAACCAAAATCAAGAGTCGGACGCTTAACTGAAATGATACTATTTTTACTAGGTTGATAGCCAATAGTATCAACAGGCGTTCCTAAATGATAGTCTTTTTAATAGGTTGATAGCCAAGGATTTTATTTTTTTTTCACATTTGTGGTAACAATTTATAAGGAGTGTTGAAAAGCAGACATTATATAAATCTTGTATAATGGTTGTGCAGTTTTCATTTTGATATGACTAATGACATGTTTTTACAGGTTTGGAGACAAACAAGATCTTTATAAGACTATTTTGTTTTCTCACCAGATAAGATCTAAAGTTACAATCATGGAGGTGTTTTTAAGTGTAAGGGAAAATTAAATGTTCAACAGGATGCACCTATTTTCTTTGCCTTCCCAAAAAACATATATCCTTTAAATTTAGAGGGAATAGGAGACTCCCTTCCATATTATACATTCATGTTTCATTTCCCCATGATGCTTGGGGCTGCACCATTTTCTACTGTATTCTAACAGACTAGTAGAGGCCACCATTCTATGGCCGACTTCCTGCAGGTACATGTACTATTTCGCATTATTTAAAAAATACTTTTCTCCACATTCCTCTCCAACCTATTTTTTTAGGGCAACAGCAGAAAATTGCCTGATAACAAGGTCATTGCTAGCGAACTGGGCAGTTTGCCAGAATTGAAGAAATATATGAAGAAAGTGATGCCATTTGTTGCCATGATTAAGGTAAGCTGTGGACCTCATGTAGCAGTGACTATGTGAGTAATGGTTAGATGGTAGAAGGAAGGGGGAACTTTGAGTATAGTCTTTCCCAGGAAATCTGCTAAAATAGCACTTTTCAATCAGTGGTTGTGACAAATGAGCGATCATTTTGGGGGTTTATCTGTACAATTGCTGAGTATATGAAAATATGCATTGTGGAAGAAAAACTAGTTTAGAATTGTTACACTAAATGATTCTCTTCATGTTCTACCTTCTTTTCTGTTTAGGGGGGAACCATATTGTTTTTGGCTTACATTAGGGTGTTTTTGTTAGCTCCTGTTGCTGGAACCAAGGTAGTACATTTGGATAGGTTTTGCTTAAGAGGATAAACATTGATTATAGTGGTTAGACCAGAGTTTGTCAACAGTGGTCTGTTGATACTGTGGGCTGATAGTTCTCTGTTGTGGGAGGCTATCCTGAGCATTATAGGATGTTTTGCAGTATTTTTGGCTTCTACCCACTAGATGGCAATAGAACATCCTCCTCACGTGCTCAAGTTTGGACCCCAAAATGTCTCGAGACATTGCCAAATGACTCTTGGGGACATAATATGCTCCACCCTCCCCCACCTCTCCTGTTGAGAAATCATTGCATTAGACTCTTAGCTTTCTTCAGAGAAATAACTGATTTATTGCATTAAAAAAATTTTTTTTAACATTTATTCATTTTTGAGAGTGAGAGAGACAGAGCGTGAGTGGGGGAGGGGCAGAGAGAGTGGGAGACACAGAATCAGAAGCAGGCTCCAGGCTCTGAGCTGTCAGCACAGACCCCAACAGGCAGCTCGAACTCACAGACCGCGAGATCATGATCTGAGCTGAAGTTCGACGTTTAACCAACCGACTGAGCCACCCAGGCGCCCCTGATTTATTGCATTTCTTAAAGAGAAACAGATGGCTGTATGTTGCTGCTGATCTCAGGCTCTGGGATCAGATAGATCTTGGTCCAAATCCTTTTTGTCCATCACTTCTTAGTTTTGAGACCTTAGATAAATCACTTAAATTCTCTGGGCCACATAGTTTTTCATCTGTAAAATGAGGAAATTAATAAAACCTACATTTTAGGAATGCTGTGAGGAATACATGAAGTAATATACTCAACACACTTTAATACTTTCTGTCAAAAGGTAGGCTTAGTAAATTTTTTTAATGTAAATTAGTATATTTCACTCTGCTTGGAACATGGTGGTTATTCTTATAGCTTAGATTAATTCTTTAATCTTCTAGGCTACAGATGCCTGCGTGATGGAGACCAAAATTCTAGATTGTCCTGTATTGGAGTAGATCGTATTCTTAGGAAAGCCTTTTCATTCTCCTAGACCAAAATCAACTCTCTGAGCCTATGGTCTTTGAAGTTTCAGAAATAATTTAGAATTTTGGATTGACCTACACCAATCAAGTTATAATATATATGCTGATATGTCCCTAATTCATTTGTTCCCTACTTAGCTAGTGCCACTGGTCAAAATGCCAGATCCGTTGTCAATACGTGGATCCAACAAAATATTTCATTATTGATTGCAAAGGCAATTAAGTTTGATGATGTACTTTAAAGAATCCAGTGAAACTCATTTGACAAGTTCTGTAGTTAAATGATACTAGATCCAAGAGGTGGCTTTTTAGAAAACCAGTGTTAGATTGTTTCAGCAGTAGTAGTTTTTTTTCCAGTAATATTGGGGACTTGCCAGGCAAATTAATGGTTTGAAACTTTTTCGAAAAGCGTTTTGTAAATCTGAGAATAAGAAAATGGCTTCTAGCACTTTTCACAGGACAAGAAACGGGTTGGACAGTAAGTGAAAACAGTGAGTATTAGGAATCTTGTCAGGTCGTTTTCATTTAGTGCAGCATGTTCTAGGCAGTTAGCTATACTTGTGGATATAAGCTTGGCTCTCGAGGGTTATATTTTGAGTGGCAGATATTTTGTTTCATGTTCAAGAAAATTAAGAATAAATTGTTTTTCATGTGCTATCAGATTATCTCAGTACCAATATAACCTAAATTTTTTTTTAATTTGTAGAAATTTTTTGTTTGTTTATTATTAATTCACTATTCTCTGAACTAGCTTTAAAGATGTATTATCTTAGAAAATTAAAAAAAGATTTTTTTTTTCATTCTTTTCGGTTACCTGAAGGGATATTTCCACACATTTGTTTGATTCCTTGTCAAAGTGAATTCTTTGGGCTTGCATATTAAGTCATTCTAAATAAACAATGATAAAATGCTATTTCTTTTATAAATCTGAAAACCTTGTCCCTCCAGGCTTTTCGGTGTTGCCTTAGTCTTATCATACCTCAAATGATAATTATTCTGAGCCAATAATTTCATTAACGAACAAACATAGATAAGGGAAACCATGAGTCCAAGGCCTTTCCTTCAACTGTTCAAATTTGAAGATTTTATCAGTTGAGAGAAGAATGATTGCTTTGGAGGAAATGTATTCATTTCAACGTATTCTTAATGTGAATTTTATTTTTCAAAACTGTTTTGGCTATTAGGAAAATCTGGAGAAGATGGGACCTCGTGTTCTGGATTTGCAATTAGAGTTTGATGAACAGGCAGTGCTGATGGAGAATATAGTCTACCTGACCAACTCCCTGGAGGTACAAGGGGCCAGGGATTGTAACAACTAGTTCACTGTAGTAAATATAGTCCATTTTTGTTTTATATATATTTTTTTAATGTTTAATTTTGAGAGAGAGAGAGACAGAGTACAAGTGGGGGAGGGTCAGAGAGAGAGGGAGACACAGAATCGGAGCAGGCTCCAGGCACTGAACTGTTAGCACAGAGCCCGATGCAGGGCTCAAACTCACAGACCGAGAGATCATGACCTGAGCCAAAGTCGGATGCTTAACCAACTGAGCCACCCAGGCACCCCATCTTTTGTTTTATAATAAACCTTTTTATAAACATCTTCTGTGTTTAGTACCTTTGCCAAATATACCTGTCAAAAATATTTTTGGAGGGAGGAGAATGGATGGGTATAGAAGTTGCAGGAATTAAAAAATGATTGTGATCTTATTCCATTTCTCAGTTACTTTATTTTTAATTAATTAATTAATTTTAAAAAAATTTTTTTTAACGTTTATTTACTTTTGAGACAGAGAGAGACAGAGCATGAATGGGGGAGGGTCAGAGAGAGAGAGGGAGACACAGAATCTGAAACAGGCTCCAGGCTCTGAGCTATCAGCACAGAGCCCGACACGGGGCTTGAACTCACGAACCGTGAGATCATGACCTGAGCTGAAGTCGGACGCTTAACCGACTGAGCCACAGGAGCCCCTATTTTTAATTTATTTATTTACTTATTGAGAGAGAGAGAGAGAGAGAAAGAGCAAGAGTGGGGGAGAGGCAGAGGAAGAGAGAGAAAATGCCAAGCAGGCTACACACTCAGTGCGGAGCCCGGTGTGGGGCTTGACCCCATGACCCCAGGATCGCAACTCCAGCTGAAATCAGTAGTCGTTTGCTCAACTGATGGAAACTCCCAGGTGCCCCTATCAATTAATTTATACATAAAATACTAATTGTATGTGCCTGGTTTTTCCTCCCACAATTCTCCTTAAAAAAATGAGGGCAGACCTTATGTTTATATTTAAATGCTTTCAAAGTCTCTCATATTATGAGACACACTGAATTGCTTCTTTTTTTTCCTCTCTCCCATTGAGACCTCCAATTTACAGAATTGGCTTAATTAGAATCCTTTGTCCATGAGATAGTATCAAGATCCATGCATGGTCCTGTTTTGGATTGTTTTAAAGTTAATAATGTAATGAATATTCCTGAATTTACTCCTCAACTCAGGAACTAAGACACTACCAATAGCTTTCACCTAATTGTGAGTTTCTCCCCATTCCACCTTTCTGCCCCAGTCACTTCATATATAGTTTCTAAAAATGCTCTCTCTCAGACAACTTAGGCAGAAGGAAAGATAATTTGCCCTAGAAAACTGTGTTTGAGGACTCAAAAAAGTGCTTCTAGTGATAATGAAGACATTTGAGTTAAAACATGCAAGTGTAGATTTTGAATGAAATTGTTCCATGAAATATGGTAATAAAGTTATTTCTAAATAAGCACTTTATGTCATATAATTACAAATGAGTTAATAATTAATAATGGTAGTCATTTATTTTGTGCATATTTCTAAATGTTCATATACCTGGAGGTCAAAAAAGTTCTTGTATTTTTTCATTGGGACAATGGGGACAGGTTATATTGAAGGTCATCTTATATTCAGGCATATACATTATACTACATTTCTGAGGTTTTCCAGAAACCTCTGTCTTTTATCCTGTTTTTCATTTTCTCTGATATAGCAGGTAGATGCTAGATTTCACTATAGAAAATGGTAAACATGACTATGTCAATAATACCATGAGACATTTAGGAAGAGTTAAATAATTGATTATAGATTATAGATGTCATTTAATGTTTATTTGAAATTAATAAAGTCTAATGGTCTAATAATTAAAGACCATGTTCTTAAGAAAAAAATTTTTTTGATGGACATAAAAATGATTTAGTCTTTTTCTTTTATTTTTCTTTCTTTGTTTTTTTAATGTTTATTTATTTTAGAGAGAGTGTGAGCAGTGGAGGGGCAGAGAGAGAGGGAGACACAGAATCCCAAGCAGGCTCCAGGCTCTGAGCTGTCAGCACAGAGCCTGACTCCAGGCTGAAACTCACAAGCCATGAGATCATGACCTGAGCTGAAGTTGGACACTTACCTGACTGAGCCACCCAGGAGCCCCATAGTCTTTTGCGTTTGAAACAATGTTATCTGTGGGAGCATTTGATCCTGAGTTTCAGAGCGGTCTCTTAGTCCTGTCCTGTGCTTGGCTGGCTTCCTGAGGAATACACAGACCATTTCATGTTAAGTGGAGAAGCTAGTTTTCCTCTTTGGTGAAATGAGGTGATGATTAATTGCAGTCATATTAAGTGATACTAATGACTTTCATTTTCCCTCCTTGTATTTAGCTAGAACACATAGA
This sequence comes from Lynx rufus, assembly GCF_022079265.1. Taxonomy (NCBI): domain Eukaryota; kingdom Metazoa; phylum Chordata; class Mammalia; order Carnivora; family Felidae; genus Lynx; species Lynx rufus. Next base: position 121,553,513 of record NW_025814823.1, on the reverse strand, counting down.
AGTCAAGTTTGCCTCCGAAGCAGAAGATAAAATCAGGGAAGATTGCTGTCCTGGGAAACCACTTAATGTTTTTAGAACAGAAGTAAGTTGAAATGATTTCACTGAATCATTGTATTTTAGAGCTAGAAGAGACCTTAGATATTATATCCAAGCTTGTCATTGAAAGATGGAAGGAAATGAGGTGCAGAGATGCAAAGTGATTGCTTTGGTCTAAGCCACAGTTTGTTAGATATGAGGCTGGATTTGAGCTCTTCTAATTCCCTGGTTGATGCTGCGCTCACTTTCCTTCACTCTGCTCTTATGGGTGGCATCAGATGTTACATGTGGGTTTAAAAATCAAAATGTGATTTTCTTTTTTTTAAAATTAATTATTTTTTAAATTTACATGCAAGTTAGTTTATAGTGCAACAGTGATTTTAGGAGTAGATTCCTTACTGCCCTTTACCCATTTAGCCCATCCCCCCTCCCACAACCCCTCCAGCAACCCCTCTGTTTGTTCTCTGTATTTAAGAGTCTCTTATGTGTTTGTCTCCCTCCCTGTTTTTATATTATTTTTGATTCCCTTCCCTTATGTTCATCTGTTTTGTATCTTAAATTACTCATATGAGTAAAGCCATATGATAGCTGTCTTTCTCTGACTAATTTCGCTTAGCTAATACCCTCCAGTTCCATCCACGTAGTTGGAAATGGCAAGATTTCATTCTCTTTGATTGCTGAGTAATAACCATTGTATATATATAACTGTTAGGGTTAGGCGTAAGGCAGGGTAAAGATAGGAGTCAGAGGCTAAAAAATTTTAGCAGTCAAAGGCTTTATTTGGGAACTAAGGTCTCGGGCGAGGTTCCGTGACTCAGGGAGAGAGAGAGAGAGGAGTCAGGGAAGTCGCACCCAGGTGTGGTGGGGTGGGGTTTTTAAGCTGCAGCGGTTCCGGGTTTAGGTCCGGGTGGGCCTTTTTCGCATCAGGTCGTGCTGTCACTCGGTGATTGGTTGACCTCCAATTTGTTCTGGCAATTTTTCGTTGGGTTGAGCTGGCAAGATGGCCGTCCCCTCTACTGTGGTTCCAAGGACATCCTAACATACACCACATCTTCTTTATCCATTCATCCGTTGATGAATATTGGGGCTCTTTCCATACTTTGGCTCTTGTTGATAGCATTGCTGTAAACATTGGGGTGCATGTGCCCTTCAAAATAGGATTTTCAAAACCTGATTTTTTTAACCTTTTTTTTCTTTTTCTTTTTTTTATTAATTTTAATTCCAGTATAGTTAACATACAGTGTTATATTAGTTTCAGGAGTGCAATACAGTGATTCAATAATTCTGTACATTACTCAGTACTTGCCATGATAAATGTACTCTTAATCCCCATCACCTATTTCAACCATCACCCCCAGCCACCTCCCCTCTGGTAGCCATCAGTTTGTTGTCTATAGTTAAGAGTCTGTTTTTGTGTTGGTCTCTTTTTGCTTTGTTCGTTTGTTTCGTTTCTTAAATTCCACATGTGAGTGCAATCAGTATGGTATTTCTCTGACCGACTTATTTCACTTAGCAGTATAATCCCTATATATGTGCAAGTTGTTGCTAATGGCAAGATTTCATTCTCTTTTATGGCTGAGTAATAGTCCATTCTATATATATTTATATATTTCTATTTATACACACACACAGACACCCCACATCTTCTTTATCTATTTATCAATTGATGGACATTTGGGCTGTTTCCATAATTTGGCTATTGTAAATAATGCTGAATAAACATATGGGTGTATGTATCCATTTAAATTAGTGTTTTCCTATTCTTTGTGTAAATACCCAGTAGTGGAATTACTGGATCATATGGTAGTTCTATTTTCAACTTTTTGAGGAACTTTCATGTTGTCTTCCAGAGTGACTGCAACAGTTTGCATTCCCACCAACAGTGCATGAGGGTCCCTTTTTCTCCATGTCCTTGCCAACACCTGTTGTTTCTTGTGTTGTTAATTTTTAGCCATTCTGACAGGTGTGAGGTGTTCTCATTGTGGTTTTGATTTGCATTTTCCTGATAATGAGTGATGTTGAGTGTCTTTCCATGTGTCTGTTGGCTGTCTCTACATCTTCTTTGGAGAATGTCTGTTCACGTCTTCTGCCCATTAAAAAAAGTTTTTTTTTTTATGTTTATTTATTTTCAAGAGGTGGGGGAGACCGAGACTGAGTGAGGGAGGGGCAGAGAGAGAAGGAGACACAGAATCCGAAAGCAGGCTGTCAGCATAGAGCCTGATGCAGGGCTCGAACTCATGAACTGTGAGATCATGACCTGAACCGAAGTCGGAAGCTTAATGGACCGAGCCACCCAGGCTCTCCTGCCCATTTTTTAATTGGATTATTTGTGTTTTGGGTGTTGACTTGTGTCAGTACTTTACATATTTTAGATACTAACCCTTTATCGCATATGTCATTTGCAAATATCTTCTCCCATTCAGGAGGTTGCCTTTTAGTTTTGCTGTTTCCTTCTCTGTGCAGGAACTTTTTATTTTGATATAGTCCCAAGAGTTTATTTTTGCTTTTGTTTCCCCTGTCTCAGGAGACATACCTAGAAAAATATCGTTATGACCGATGTCAGAGAAAGTGCTGCCTCTGCTCTCTTCCAGGATTTTTATGCTTTTAAGTCTCACATTTAGGTCTTTAATCCATTTTGAGTTTATTTTTGTGTCAACACCTGACTTTTATTAAAAAATAAAGTGGAAATTGATATATAAGATTTTTTAAATAGTGAAAAGGAGCTTTCTTACTTTAGATGAGTCTTGGTTCGATAAGGTTATTTAAGATTTTCTAGCTTCTGGCATAAACCAGATTGATGAATCATCTTACATTATACTAGAAATAACTTTTTTTCCCTTAGTTTTTGGCCAGTATTGGTGAAGATAAGCAAGTTTTAGAGTTTTGGGAGATTCTGTTTATTTGCTCTCAATCCATTGCCTGGTAGAGTGCAACTGTGGGAGTCCATAAAATGCCCTACTTTTCTTGATAAGTATCCTGTTACTTTTACCACATTTAATTGAAAATGCAACAAAGAGAAAAAACCTATTTGAAAGGATGAAGGCCTCATTACATTAAAAATATGTGGTTATTTATTTATTCATTTATTTATTTTAAAGGTTTTTTTCTTTTTTAAGTTTGTTTATTTATTTTGAGAGAGAGGGAGTAGGGGAGGGGCAGAGAGAGAGAGGGAGACAGAGCATCCCAAGCAGGCTCCGCACCATCAGTGCAGGGCCCGATATGGGGTTTGATCCTGTTAACCATGAAATCATGACCTGAATCAAAGTTGGACGATTACGTGACTGAGCCACTGAGGTGCCCCCTATTGTTGCTTTTTATTTATTTATTTATTTATTTATTTATTTATTTATTTATTTATTTTTTAAAATTTTTTTTTCAACGTTTATTTATTTTTGGGACAGAGAGAGACAGAGCATGAACGGGGGAGGGGCAGAGAGAGAGGGAGACACAGAATCGGAAACAGGCTCCAGGCTCTGAGCCATCAGCCCAGAGCCTGACGCGGGGCTCGAACTCACGGACCGGGAGATCGTGACCTGGCAGAAGTCGGACGCTTAACCGACTGCGCCACCCAGGCGCCCCTATTGTTGCTTTTTAAAGTGCAGTCCTTTTGGGGCGCCTGGGTGGCTCAGTCAGTTAAGCGGCCGACTTCGGCATGGGTCATGATTTCGCGGTCTGCAAGTTCGAGCCCCGCGTCGGGCTCTGTGCTGACAGAGCCTGGAGCCTGTTTCAGATTCTGTGTCTTCCTCTCTCTGACCCTCCCCCATTTGTGCTCTGTCTCAAAAATAAATAAACGTTAAAAAAAAATTTTTTTTTAAAGTGTAGTCCTTTGGCCCATTGGATAGGTACATGAAATAGAGTTCCCTTTACAAATATGTTTCTGTCAAGCTACTTTCAAGCATTCCCTTAAGCTACTATGTCTTTAAGTTTTTCCTAAGACTCAGTTGACTTTTTCCACTTAAAATAATGAGCAAAGTCTTTGGCTATATAGCTTATATAATGTAGGAAATAGTATGGTATATGATGGGGTTTAATCCGGGCTCTGCTTCTTACTAGCTCTGTAACCTTGTTAATGTTTCTGGTTCTCAGCTCTTATCTGTGAAAAGAGGTTTTAAAGAACTACCTTTCAGGGGCGCCTGGGTGGCGCAGTCGGTTAAGCGTCCGACTTCAGCCAGGTCACGATCTCGCGGTCCGTGAGTTCGAGCCCCGCGTCAGGCTCTGGGCTGATGGCTCGGAGCCTGGAGCCTGTTTCCGATTCTGTGTCTCCCTCTCTCTCTGCCCCTCCCCCGTTCATGCTGTGTCTCTCTCTGTCCCAAAAATAAATAAACGTTGAAAAAAAAAAAATTTTTTTTAAAAATAAAAAATAAAAAAAAAATAAAAAAAAAAAGAACTACCTTTCAGCTTATAGGAATCATGTCTATAAAATGCTTAGTACAGTGCCTGGTACATAGTAGAAATTCAATAAATGATGGGAGTTGAAAAAAGAGAAAATATAATTATTGTTGTTCTCCATCATCAGTATTGATATATATAGTCAGTCATTTTCATCTAGGCATTTGGTTGTAAGCATGAGCTTTTGTACATCTTTTATTTCATATTTGAGTATCCCTTGGTCTTGATATTAGACTACCAGAATTAAATTTTTCATTGAGCATTAAAACTTTTATAGAGATTTTCCCTCCCTCAGCAGTATTCAAGTTTGATTTTGTAAAACAATCATTTTCTCTTTATTTTCCTAGCCTGGTGTGTCAGTTTCCTTAGTAAACCCCCAGCCATCCAATGGCCACTTCTCAACCAAAATTGAAATCAGGCAAGGAGATAACCGCGATTCCATAATCAGGCGTTTAATGAAAATGGACCGAGGAATCAAAGGTAAATGGTTTTCCTGAAATGCACATTTGGCAGTAGTTTGCAGACATGAGTTTTTTTTTTTTAAATGTTTTTAATGTTTATTTATTTTTGAGAAAGAGAGAGACAGAGCATGAGTGGGGGAGGGGCAGAGAGAGAGGGAGACACAGAATCCGAAGCAGGCTCCAGGCTCTGAGCTGTCAGCACAGAGCCTGACACGGGGCTTGAGCCCACGAACTGCGAGATCATGACCTGAGCCGAAGTCGGGCACTTGACAGACTGAGCCACCCAGGCGCCCCTGGACATGATGAGTTCTAAGCAGAGGGGAGAAAGGAGCATCTGGTCTGCTGAGGGACAGCAGTGGCATGTTATGCAAAGAGTATTGGGCTCAAAATCAGGAAGCCTCTATTCTCTTTGGGATGTTGTGGCAATGCAGCTTGGTGACTTGGCCATGTCACTTAAACTCTAAACTGACCTCTTTTTTAGTAAAAAGAGGACAGTTGGATTAGATAGTTTTCCAAGACTCCGCCTAGCTTTAAAATTGTAGCAAGCAATTTCCTTCTCTTAAAGGTTTTCAGACGGAAGGTGTACATACACGTAATATTTCAAATTAACCTGCTTACTAGGTCTGTTCCTGGGGAAGGAAGAGAAACAGAGTGAAACTTATTGAGCATCTTCCATGTATTAGCCATTTAATCCTTTTACTGCCCTAGAATGTAGAGGGTATTATTATTCCCCTTGTGCAGATGATGAGATGGAGTTCCGAAAGGCTAAATAACTTGCAGTTTCATTAAGGTAGTATCCTTGAGTTGGAATCCAAACTCAGGTCTGTTTGACTCCATAGCTTGTATTCTTTCTTCTAAACAATATGCTTCCAGTTAAAATATGTAATTAATCTTAATTTCTTACCAAGATTAAGTCTAGATCTTCTATGATTAGATTTAATATAATAATTTACAGCTTCTTTTTCTATCACTCAGCCACGTTTAAGGGGGAGCAGTGTGAAGGGAGTTAGTGTGTCTTTCCATTATTTTTCTTCTAAATTATAAAGACAAATTAATCTCCAGGTTCCCTATTTTGCATTCTCACTCTCTCTTCTTGATGGCAATCAAGAGTTGATTGGGTTACATTCTATCAGTATAGAAATTTTCTGAAAAGATTTAGAAATCTAAGACAGTGACCTAATTTATGGAACGATATTCAGGTCAGCCATATCACATTTACATAGAAGACTTAAAATAGCTGTTTGGAATTCATCCTACACGTATTTTTTGTTCTTTTGAGGTCATTCGTTCATCTTCTGTGGACATTTCTTGAGAGACTATGAGTAGAGTGTATGCAGTATACATGTGGCGGCTCGTGTGTGTGTACCTGGGGCTTTGGGGAGCCCACAGAGTGCTGCTCGTTAGGCGGCTGTGTCTAGTGAAGGAGCAGGGTGTGAAGCTATTCACATACATGATCATAACCTAAGGACGAACTGCTGCATACCATAAGGGAGGTGTAGATAAAGTTTATAGCACAGAAAGCAGTGAGATTATTTCCAGCTCTGGTGATCAGGGATGAATTTACAGAGAAAACACTGTTTGGATGGGACCTTGGAAGTTACATCCAAGAGGGCGAGGGGAAAGGGCATGCCAGCAGGAGGGAAACACTAATGTCTGCCTGTATAGCAGCAGTGTGTTAGGGCTAGGGAGTTTTCATTTGTAAACATTTAAAAAAATTGTGGTGAAATATCCATAACATAAAATTGGCTGTTTTTGTGCTTTTTGAACGTACAGTTCAGTGGCATCAAGTTTACTTACATTGCTGTGCAACCGTCACACTGTTCATCTCCAGAACTTTTCCATCATCCACACTGACACCCTGTACCTGTTAAACAGGAACTCCCCGTTCTACCTCTCTCTACTTCTTGGTAACCACTGCTGCCCTGTCTCTTTGCATTCGACCGTTGTAGGTACCTTGTAGAAGTGGGATCCTACAACGGTGTGAAGAGGTGGTTTATTTCCCTTAGCAAAATGTCAGGGATCGTTCATGTTGTTACAGACATTTATCACATTCCCTCAGTAAACCAGGCAGTGCCATCCTTAGAACTCACGGGCCACAAAATGCAGAACTTGAAAACTGTGCAATGTTAACGTCTTGGGAGCCTTCCTGTGGCCTTCCATTTGGCTGTTTTGTGTTGCATATATTCAGTCACGAGAAGATTTGGGGAAAGGCAGAACTCTTATCTTTGAAGAATAATATGGTGGCATTTAAAGAAAATAGCTGTGGGGACCCACGCGATAGGATTACTCTGAAGTTGTACTGTGTGAGAGGATGTATTCCTCTATTGAACATTGTGTTTTGTAATGTTAAAATTGCCTCCCTTTAAAATATGCTCAGATACAGGGCTGACTAGTTTCTTTAGCATTGTGCTGAAACGTGTTTTCTATATCTTGCTTCTTCTCGCTGGGCCTCTGGCATGATTCTTATATCCTTTGTCATACTGGCTGTGAATAATATTATCATAAAGTACTTTAAGTTTGATGTTTGTAGCTGCTGTGAATTTTCGAAAATGGATAGAAACGTTAGGGTGGAGTTAGAAATGGATATTCCTTCAAGTATCTGCAGAAGAGCTCTAACCTTGAGACTTTTCCAGGAGCCCTCAGGATGCTTTGATACCCAAAGGAGCTGAGTATATTGAGTGTATGAGATGGGAAGGGAGTGAAATTCAATAACGTATTTCTCACTCTGTTTGCTGCATAGCCAGTAAGTTGTCCAATTAGTGCCAATTGCATTGAGGGTGATTATAATCTAGGTCCAGGAAGAACTGGAGTAAAACCATCATTTCTGTCCACAAAGGCCACTGAGCAACTATTTGAGGATAATGACTTTAAATCACTCCCAGCCCATGCCCCATATGAACTGATACCATGGAGGTGAAAGGCTCCATTTCACATTATCAGTCCCTAGGGACTTTCAATCACTCTCATCTTTTCTCTAAGTGCCTTAATTCTTGTGTAGTTGCAGACTTAAATTTCTACATTTGCAGTGACCAGAGAGGTCTGGGATAAGAAAAGATAGTAAAATCTCTCCAAGAATTATTGGCAGTAATGAGCTGCATGGTGAAACATCAAAGCAAATAATGTTTTGTCACTTAGATGCCGGATTGAGTATTAAGGTTTCTTTGAAATAGTTTGATTCAGAATTGCTTGGAATGATAAGGGAGGTCTGTTTCAGAGAGGAAGAGAGAGAGAGAGAGAGAGAAGGAGGAGGAGGAGGAGGAGGAGGAGGAGGAGGAGGAGGAGGAGGAGGATAGTGAAGGGCGGGGGAGAGGGAAAAAGTGAGAGCGAGAGGTGGGGGTGCAGACCTACAGTATTTCATGTATTTTATGCCTCATGCATAAAACCTGCTGGTAGAACTTCTCACCACATCCGTAGCAAAATATTTAGTATCAATGTGCATGTTGAATTGTAATAGCTGTTAAGATAAATTGTACTCTCTCCCCCAAATAGGACTTGCAGGCAGGGTTTGCCTTCATGGTAGTCTGAGGTAATTGTTCTGTAAGCTTCACTCTCCCTATGCTAAACTTGCCGCCTTTCAGTCTTTGTCTCCCAAAGAAAACATAATGCCTGGATAACTTGTACTCCTGGCATAGCCACCAGCTGCATTAATGTCTGCTTTTATCTCTTATCCCTCTCATGCTAAGCTTCATACTCTCAAGGCAACATGAGAGAGTGTAGCTCTCAGACCACCTAGCAATCTGCTTTAGAGAGGGGTAGGAAGTAAATCAGAAAATATCTTCTATTTCTGTTGATCGGGTTAAGTATAACTAGCCATGCTACACTTAGAATGAGATATAAATGCACAATCAGCATTTGTAGTCATTTGTGATGTTTTCCCACTATATAAAATAAAAGCATTTGATGTTGGGACATCTCAGAATTGCTGAAATAAATTTTTTTTCAGGCTCAGTTGTTGGCAGGATTTTTGGATCATAAATTTGTTCGAGGGACAAGTGCGTTCTTTGCCAGGAGCCATCTTATCAGCTTGCATAAGAGCAGATCAGGAAAATCGCAAGCAGGGTAGGGCTGGAGCTCATCCAGAAGCTCAAACCTCTGAGAGCTGTGCCCTTTCCCCTGTCCTTCCCCGTCTCTCCTTGTCTCTCATCAGCTTGGTAATACAAACACTTTTCATCCTTTGAGCAAAACAAGAAACTGGTAATGCTATTTCTTAGAGTGGTAATTCTTCCTCTAAAAGTATCTTTCCAAAAAAGCTACAACACTTGCAGTTTTAATGTATCCCAGGAGCAAGACAAGAAAGAGAAATAAGTTTTGGACTGATTGATATTTTGAAAAATGGTTAATTGAAGCATATAAAAAGTGATTTGAGAAACCATATAGGATAGTGCTCAAAAATATACTCCATCCTTCCTCTTGGTTTATAGTTCGAGGAGATGTGTTATGTAGAATCTCTGTATCTCTGAATCTTTGATCTGAGTAGAAGCTGACAGGATGGAGATGTGTTAGATTTAGCTTGGCTTTCTGAGATGGAGTCTTATTTAATAATCTCATGCAAATATCTTTTAGGTAAACAACCAATGTGTTTAAAACATGAATTGTCAGGTTTAGGCATGGGTTTGAGTCAGTGACTGTAATTAAATGCTCAAATTGATTTTTTTTTTTTTTTTTTTTTTTTTTTTTTTTTTTTTTTTTGCTGTAGACCTTTCTAAAGTGAAGCTGATGAGATTTGATGATCCACTCTTGGGGCCTCGGCGAGTTCCTGTCCTGGGAAAAGAGCACACTGGGAAGACCCCCATTTCTGAGCATGCTGTTTTCCACGTGGACCTCATGAGCAAGAAAATTCATCTCACTGAAAATGGGCTAGGGGCAGATATTGGTGATACAATTGTTTATTTGGTTCATTAAACTCATGCAAATTGGAGATATATCCTGGTTTCTGGAGATATGACTATTCTGTGTCTACAGATTGGCTATGAGAACCTAAGACTGAACCTTGATAGACTCCATTTCTAATGATCAAATTCTGCATGTATTCATAATTACACCAAGTCATCTTGGGTTCCTAGACCTAATAAATTATTTTTTTCCTCCTTGGGACTTCTGAGAGAAGTAGTTTGTATCATTTTTTTATTTTTTATTTTTTTATTTTTTGGTCTTTTAACAAATTACTGCTATTTCCTAGAAGCTTCCTTTTTTTTTTTTTTTTTTTTTTTAAATTTTTTTTTTCAACGTTTATTTATTTTTGGGACAGAGAGAGACAGAGCGTGAACGGGGGAGGGGCAGAGAGAGAGGGAGACACAGAATCAGAAGCAGGCTCCAGGCTCTGAGCCATCAGCCCAGAGCCTGACGCGGGGCTCGAACTCACGGACCGCGAGATCGTGACCTGGCTGAAGTCGGACGCTTAACCGACTGCGCCACCCAGGCGCCCCGAAGCTTCCTTTTTTAAGTTTATTTATTTATTTTGAGAGACAGAGACAGAGACAGAGAGCAACTGGGAGAGGGGCTGAGAGAGGGAGAGAGAGAATCCCAAGCAGGCTCCACACTTTCAGTGCAAAGCCTGGTGTGACTCACCAACTGTGAGCTCATGACCTGCGCTGAGACCAAGAGTCAGACGCTTAAGCAGCTGAACCACCCGGGTGCCCCCAGAAACTTCTAGTCTTTCAGATTAACACAAAAGTGTCAGTATGTTTCTTTCATGAAGGGTGCTTTATCTAGCAACTTTTTATATTATATCCATTATGGAGTTAGCGGTAAAGAGAAAAGTGAATTAGCTTGTTTTACTGTTTTAAAAAAACCAGAACTCGTGATGATTTAAAAAAACACATGAGAATATTTTGACTTAATTATGATCACTAAGTATTTTGTATAAAGAATAAATAGGTCTTGTATTTATAAGGATTTTTTTTTAACTTTAATATATTCGATTAACCACCAATAATATTTTTTTCAAGGCTAATATCAATGGTTTAGAAGCAGTTTATGTAACCATCTACACTAAATTTAGGTATTTTAATATTTATTTTTTTAAGTAGGCTCCACGCCCAGCACAGAAACCAATGTGGGGCTTGACCTCACAACCCTGAGATCAACACCTGAGCTGATATCAAGAGTCAGACGTTTAACTGACTGAGCCACGCAGGTGCCCCGAAATTTAGGCATTTTAAGAAGGATTTTCCCCCAGAAATCTTCATTTATCAAATTTATCTCAAGTCCAATTGTGTTTAAAGATCATGCCCACTGTATTGCACATTTATTCCTTTATTCTCGCTGGAATGTCTTGATGATATTGTCTGTGCCGTTCCTTGTCATATGAGGAAAAAATATTAGGTATTGAATGACATTGGAGAAAAACATTTCCATTTCTTGAAGGGCTCAATTTGTGCAGAGACCAATTCTGATAACCCTAAGAAACCTGAATTCTAATCTTCAGGATATGTCAAGAGATTTTACTGAACTTCTTTATTTTGCAACATTTTGACATCACTGGGCCAAAATGAATGCTGTGTCATAGAGTCATTGAAGTAAGTCATAGAGTGTTAGAACTGAAAGATCCCTCAGAGATCAAGTGTAAGTCATTATTTATCTGCTGAAGCCCGGCAGCATAGCCTGGCAGTAAGCTTACATACTGTCAAGCTAGATAAGCCAGGTTAGTTTTCCAGTTTTTCCATTTGCTTCTTGGGGATCATGTCCAGTTACTCAGCCTCAGTTTCCTCATCTGTAAAATGGAAGTAATAATGTGTCTACTTTCTAGTCTTATTGTGAGATATTTAGATGAAACAATCTTAGAAAATCCTGTATATAGCATAGTAACTGGCGAGTGGTAAGCCTTCAGTAGGTGTTACTTATTAATAATTAATTTAAAAAAAGCCCCAGGATATATTGGCTTAAGATTACTCTCAGCTATAATCATGTCCTTAGTATTGGTTTCTGTGAGGCCACCATCGTGTTGTTTGTCCTCCTTTAGATTCTTTTGCTGCTCTCAATCTGCACAACCTTGATTATTCCCCAAGAAATTATTCCTCAAGTAATCTTTCCTGGTGCCTAAATACAAACTCACTTATGTTTAACTTAACTTATAGGCAAATTAAACTATATGTGCTTGGCAAAAAATCAAAAAGCAAATGAGGAAGGAAAATAATTTTACTATTGTGCATGATTATGCCTATTTTATAAAATGAGCCTGTGAACTTGTGTTGCCTTGGATTAAGTGTGAGTTGGGATTCATGGATCCTCTGTTCCTGCAAGTTCATTTCCTTGGTCTCTCTTAGAATGAACATCTTGCTGGGCTGAACATGCTTCTTGTGTTTAAAGATATCTAAGTTTCGTACAAGGAAGCCTTTAAGCATAAGCCCATTGCATCACCTGGTGCTTCACTGAAGGAACAGCAATTAGTTGAAATGCCAAAGGAAAAACAGGTTGCTTTGGGCTAATGGCATTGATAGGAAATTGATACCTTCCTAAAGGATTTTAATTCTTTTTAAGTTGTGAAATATGCCCAGACACAAAAACTGAATAACGATAAGAAATATTTCACATACACACAAAATATTAAAAGCATTAAAAGTTAAATTCACAAAAATATTAGCAACAGCAAACCGATCTGCCAATAGAGCAAAAACCTATATAATCACCACTCAAAGAACGGCACAATGCTGGCACTTCAGAAGCCTACCTAGTGCCTTCTCGCGGAAAGACAAGCTTGCGTCCCGTTCAGTATACAATCGTTTCTATACATGTTCTATGTGAACCTGAAAACAGTGTCTATTCTGCAGTTATAGAGTTCTGTATATGTCCTTCAGGTCATAGTTGCAGACTGAACTGTTCAAATGTGTACCCTACAGTTTTCTTGCTTTGTTTTTGAGAGGTGTACTAAAATCTACCAAGATCATGGATTTACATTTTTCTCCTTACAGTTCACATAGTTTTCGTTTCATATATTTTGATGCTGTGTCATTAGGTGTGTATCAATTTAAATTGTTATCTTCCTGGTAAATTGGCCTTTTTCCTTTTTTAAAAAAATGTTTATTTTTTTTGAGAGAGAGGGAGAGAGAGCACCAGAGAGCGCGTGTACAAGTGGGGGAGGGGCAGAGAGTGAAGAGACAGCTGCCAGCACAGACCCCAGTCTGGGGCTTGATCTCATGAACTGTGAAATCATGACCTGCACCAAAACCAAGAGTCACATGCTTAACCAGCTGAGCCACCCAAGCACCCCAAACTTTTAGGAAGTGTTCCTCTGGTTTTAGAAGTTTTTTGCCTAAAGGCTATGATATTATCATAATAACATCAGTTCCCTTTTGGTTAGTGTTCCAGTGGAATATCTTTCTCCATCCTTTTAACCTTCTGTAGCTTTATTTTATTTTAACATTTTATTTTGACAAATTTTAAACGTACAGAAAAGTGGAAAGATTGACCAACAAGTAGCCATATACCTGTTACCTAGATTTACCAGTTGCTAACATTTTGCCACCTTTGCTTTCTCTCTCTCTCTACATATGCAGTTTTTAAAGTTTATTTATTTATTTTGAGAGAGACAGAGAGCATGAGCAGGGGAAGGGCAAAGAGATAGAAATAGAATCCCAAGCAGGCTCCACTCTGTCAGCACTGAGCCCAGTGCAGGGCTTGAACTCATGAGACATGAGACCACGACCCGAGGGAAAATCAGCAGCTAGATGCTTAACCGACTGAGCCACCCAGGTGCTCCTCTACGCATTTTTATTTATTTTTTATTAAAAAAATTTTTTTTTAATGTTTATTTATTTTTGAGACAGAGACAGAGCATGAATGGGGGAGGGTCACAGAGAGGGAGACACAGAATCAGAAGCAGGCTCCAGGCTCCAAGCTGTCAGCACAGAGCCTGACATGGGGCTTGAACTCACAGACCGCGAGATCATGACCTGAGCCGAAGTCAGATGCTTAACCGACTGAGCCACCCAGGCGTCCCTAAATATGCATTTTTATATAAAGCTTTTATTTTGGGATACTTTTAGATTTACAGAAAAGTTACATCTATTAAACAGAGTGTTCCTGTACACGCTTCAGTCAGTTTCTTCTCATGTTAACAGACATCTCATATAATAACCTTGGTTCTGTTGTCAGAGGTGAATAATTAGCATTGGTATTTTACTATTAACTACATTATAGGCTTTATTTGGATTTCAGCAGTTTTTCGACTGATATCATTTTGCTATTATAGGATCCAACCCAGGATACCATTTTGCATTTAGAATATACTTTTAAAAAATTCTGAACCATTTGACGCTCAGTTGCACACACCATGACACTTTACTTTTCGATACTTTAGCACATAACTCCTAAGAACTAAGACAGTCTCCTGTATAATCACTATATATACACACACATGCATATATTTTGCTCAATAAATTTAACGTGATGCAATAATGTAGGTAATAAGCTTTCTTAATAAAAATGAAGTAATAAAATTTCCCGATAACTCATTAATAATTTTTTTAAAACTCTTAGGATCTAATTAAAGATCAAGCATTACATTTTGTGATCATGTCTCTTGACCTCCTTCAAACTAAGAAAATTTCTCAGCTTTTCTTCTTTGGTCTTTCATGACTAGCGTATTTGAAGACTGTGGCAGTTATCAGTACTTTGTCTCACAATCTGGATTTGACTATTTTCTCATTATTAGATTCAGATTTAAAATTTTTGGCAAGACCGACTACATGGGTGACATTTCCCATTGTATCACATCAGGATGGCTATATTGATACATTGGTGTGTTTCCATTACTGGTTAAAGTGGTGTTTTCAGGTTTCTCCATTGAAAAGATACCTTTTCCTTTTTATAATGAGTAAGGTGATATTTTGAGACTTACATGAATATCCTGTTTACCTGCAAACTTGCATGGAATGGTAGCATTCATTGGTCATGTTTTCTGCCATTTATTATTACATTGGTAGTTGTAATAAGTTGATTCTTTTTTTTTGTTTAATGTTTACTTATTTTGACAAGGAGAGAGAGGGAGAGGGAGAGAGAATACAAACAGGGGAGGGGCAGAGAGAGAGAAAGAGAGAATCCCAAGCAGGCTGTGTACTGTCAGTGCAGAGCCTGATGCTGGGCTCGATCTTGAGATCATGACCTGAGCTGAAATGAAGAGTCAGACGCTTAACCAACGGAGCCACCCAGGCGCCCCAGTAAGGTGAGTACTTAATTTTACCATTTCTTTTACATTTATTAGATACTGTTCTTCTGTGAAGAAGAGTCTTCCCTTTTGCTCTCAATTTTTTTCTTTCATCATTCTTTTCAAATCACTATGTACTGATGGACTCTTTCTGTTCATATATGCTGTAATCTCAATACATTTACTCATTTCAGAATTACCAGTCCAATAACCACTGTTGACAACACATCTACTAAGTAGAGGTCAGGTTTTTTTGAGTAAGTAAAATAGAAGGTTCGAAAAGTCAAAACTTGATCCACTTAGAGAATTTTTACTCTGGTTGAACCATATTCCCAGCTAACCATTCTCATTAGTTTCTGCATTGTCTTTCCTGTGTTTCTTTTTCCAAAAATAAGCACGTGTTCATATGTACTTTTTAAAAACTGCGGTAGAGTTGACACAGAATGTTACACTAGTTTTAGGTGTATAATAGAGTGATTCAGCAAGTCTTTGTGTTAGGCTCTGCTCACAAATGTAGCTACTGTCCCTGACCATACAACACTGTTACAGTCCCACTGACTGTCTTCCCTATGCTGTGCCTTTCATTCCCATAATGCATTCATTCCATAACTGGAAGCCTGCACCTCCCACTCCCCTCCATCCACTTTGCCCACCCCCCCAATCCTTTTCCCTCCGGCAACCACCAGTTTGTCCTCTCCGTATATGTACTTTATTTTCTCTTTTCTCATGCAAAAGCAGCATGTTATATATAAGTATTTTACACCTTGCATTTTTAAGTTAACATAGCTTGGATAGTTTTTCACTTCAGTTCATAGCGATCTTTTTCTTTCCTTCTCCTCCTCCCTTTCCTCTCTCCCCGCCTCTGTCTCCCCCTGACCTTGTGTCATACTATTGTAAAGGTGTACCACAATTTATTCAACTAATCTATGGTTGGGCGTTTAGATTGTTTCTAAGCTTTTGCTATTTTATAGACTTTGTATAGAATTATATAGTGAGTAACTTTGAGAATACATAGTAGTTTTATATTTGTGGAGGTCTACCTTTTTTTTTTTTTTTTAAGATTTTATTTTTAAGTAATCTCTTCACCCAACGTTAGGCTCAAACTCAACCCCGAGATCAAGAGTTGCACACTTCACCGACTGAGCCAGCCAGGTGCCCTTATGGAGGAATATCTTAAGAGTAGCTTTCTAGGGGCGCCTGGGTGGCTTGTGAGCCTCTGACTCTTGATTTTGGCTCAGGTCATGATCTCAAGTTTCATGAGAACTAGCCCCATGTTGGGCTCTATGTTGACAGCACAGAGCCTGCTTGCGATTCTTTCTCCCTCTCTTTCTGCCCTCCCCCCTCTCAAAATAAATAAATGAACTTAAAAAAATGTCTGTTTAAGAGTAAATTTCTAGAAGTGAGCTTGTAAGTCCAAGGGTAAATGCATATATAGTTTTGTTAGCCTATAATCCGGGCAAAAAGGCATTTTAGGCAGAAGTTACAGCAGGTATAAAGGCTCTGAGGCAGGGGCATGTAGCTGCTGTGCTGAGGGAATAGGCAGAGTCCCCATGAAGCAACAGGGATGAAAAGTGACCTGCTGAAGATCTTTGCACCAGTGGCAGAGCTCAACTGGGGCCCTGGCTTCCATATAGTCAATCCATTGCAACACACTTATTTTGTTGGTTTGTTTTTTTAATGTTTGTTTATTTTTGAGAGAGAGACCAAGAGAGAGCAGAGGAGGGGCAGAGAGTGGCAGACACAGAATCCAAAGCAGGCTCCAGGCTGTGAGCTGTCAGCACAGAGCCCGACATGGGGCTCAAACCCACAGACCCCGAGATCATGACCTGAGCTGAAGTTGGACACTGAACCGACTGAGCCACCCAGGTGCCCTGCAACGCACTTACTAAACAAAGAACACATGCGTGCAAAACAGGAATGTATTTGACCAGAGCCCGTGTTGTCAGGGCTATCAGGGAAGAGTGGAGAGAAGTTTATATGGACCAGAGTCCAGTAAGACTCCAGAGATGAGGCAGAACATAATGTTTAAGATTGGAGTAACAGTTGAAGCAGAGCAGGGCCATATTCCTAACTTTTAGAACTAGGTGTGGATAAGGGCTTGGAGGTAATGCCAAGAGTGGAATCTTTATCTGAGAGGAATGAGAAGAAAACTGGAAACAGGTGAGTAAACTGGGTCGTATTATAAAGATTTTCAGATTCCAGGATGAAATTTGAAGCTGATTTGTCTGGAGAATTACTGCCACTTTTTGATGTGTGGATGAGGTGATAAGTGTCTTCTCTAGTTTGTGGTCGTTTTGTCCATCTCTTTTCACCGTGAAACATTCATTCATTTAGTTGTAATGATTATTTAGGAGACATCTATGTGCCTGGCTCTGGTAGGGTCTCATTATTAGCTGATACTTCGTCACATTGTTTTCTCTCCTTGATGTATTTGGACATAATTTCACATCAGGGGTGCCTGGGTGGTTCAGTCAGTTAAACGTCCAACTCTTGATTTTGGCTCAGGCCATGATCTCACGGTTCTGAGATCGAGCCCGTGTCAACATGGAGGCTGCTTGGGATTGTCTCTCTCCCAGCTCTCCCCTCTCTCTCCCCTTCCCCTGTTCTCTCCTTATCTCAAAATAAATTAAAAAAAGGAAAAAAAAAAAGACTCAGAGGCCACCTAAGACTTGCAGCATCAATTAAGTTTTCTAATTGCCCACTATTAGGCTTACAGCTCGATTGGTTATAAGGTGGGAACACCTTCTTTAACTTCCAAAAAAAAAAAAAAAACCCCCCAAAAAAACCCAACAGGCTAGGACGTGATCTTTGCTCCTAAGGGCTTAAGGAATGTACTGCATTTTCACTTTGGAGGAGCAGGTGGTATTTGTTCTTCTGTCCCTCATTCTCCTTATCCTGGGTCCTGTTTAGAGCTGTCCTGTGCAGTAGTTGAGCTACTAACCACGTGTGTCTAGAGTACTTGGAAGGTTGCTGGTCTGAACTGAGGTGTGCTGTAAAAGTGTAGAACATGCTTTTCATTTCACAGACTTAGTATGACAAAGAGAATATAAAATGTCTCTGTAATAATTTCCTTTGATATCAATTACATGCTGAGACAATGCTTTGGGTAAATTGTGTTAAAAGTACATTAAGGGACGCCTGGGTGGCTCAGTCAGTTAAGCGTCCGACTCTGGGTTTCAGCTCAGGTCATGATCTTGCAGTTGGTGAGATCAAGCTCCAGGTCGGGCTCTGCCCTGACCGCATGGAACCTATTTGGGATTCTGTCTCCCTCTCTCTGCCCCTCCCCTGCTCGTGCTGTCCCTCTCTAAATAAATAAACTTAAAAATACATTGAAATTAATTTCATATTTTTTGTTTTTACTTTTTTAAAAACATGGCTACTAAGAAATGTAAAATTGCGTATGTGGCTTGCATTATATTTCTATTGGAGAGTGTGGTCTAGTAACTTGATGAAATTTAGGGTAAACATTACATCATATTGCATCATATCAAGTGGTACATAGGATGAGCTTGTTCCACTCTTAGTAATACTAAATTTGGTATTTTTCCAAACTCTCCATTATAAAGACACATTTTGATAACTTTCAGAACTTTCCATTTTAAAGGTATATATATTTTAAATCACTTCCAGAATTTTTGTTGTAATGATACTAAAAAAAAAAATAGCAACACTCAGAACTTTCCATTTTAAAGATAGATTTTGAGTATTTCTGGAACTCTCCAGTGTTAAGATATGTTATTTTCTTTTGCAATTAGAAATCTGTGGAGTGATATTTTGGCACCTTGGGAACATCCTGTTTCCATTCTTTTTTACCTAGTGGTTTTAGTACCCCTTGAAGATCCTTTCCTGAATAAGTTATGTTAGAAGCTGTTCAAAATGGTGATTTTTTAAATGCTATTATTTCTTTTTCATAAACAGTTGTCATTCTTCTGTAAAGAACACTCCTTTTTCTTTTTTTCATTTTATTTTTTGGTGAATCAGTTATGTGGCATGTGGATTAGTCACTTCATATAATCGATGTTTGATTAGAAAAGTTAGGTACAAGTGAAATTTTTCTTTAATATAATTTATTGTCAAATTGGCTTACATACAACACCCAGTGCTCATCACAACAGGTGCCCTCCTCAATGCCCATCACCCATGTTCCTGTCTTCCCCAGGCCCCATCCACCCTCAGTTTGTTCTCTGTATTTAAGAGTCTCTTATGGTTTGCCTCCCTCCCTCTCTGTAACTTTTTTTCCGCCTTACCCTTCTCCCCTGGTCTACTGTTAAGTTTCTCAAGATCCACAGATGAGTGAAAACATATGGTATCTGTCTTCCTCTGACTGACTTATTTCACTTAGCATAACACCCTCCAGTTCCATCCATATTGCTACAAATGGCATGATTTCATTCTTTCTCATTGCAGGCACATGTACCCCAATGTTTATAGCAGCACTTTCAACTGTAGCCAAATTATGGAAAGAGCCTAAATGTCCATCAACTGATGAATGGACAAGTGAAATTTTAAAATACGGAATCAGGGGCACCTGGGTAGCTCAGTTGGTTAAACATCTGAGTTCGGCTCAGGCCATGATCTCACGGCTTGTGGGTTCGAGTCCCATGTCGGTCTCCATGCTGACAGCTCGGAGCCTGGAGCCTGCTTTAGATTCTGTGTCCCCCTCTCTCTCTGCCCCGCTCATGCTCTGTCTCTCTGTTTCTCAAAAATAAATAAACATTAAAAACATTTTTTAAATATAAAATATGGAATCAGCTTACATGTACAATGGTTGTTCACTGTTTAAAGGAACCTTATTGTAAGTCTTTTTTCGCAAAGCTAGTAATCACCCATTAATTTCTGCTATCCTTACAAACTTTAATTTTCATGTATAACACATTTATTCAACAAATTATTGAATGCTTATTATGTTGCAGACACTGTGTTAAGCATTTAGAGTGGAGTGGTTAGCAGAAGAAGCGCGGCTGTCCTTCGTGGAGGATGCATCCTTCCAGATCAGGAGAGACAGAGTTGCCCAGAACTCAGTGAGTGAAGACGAGTAGGAAGCTGTCTCTGCAGCATCTTGATTCGGGAGGTGTTATATAGGCTTTGCCTCACAACCCTGCTTAACAAATGCTTTGAAATTCAGAACCTGCAACAGTCATTCTCCATGGGTTTGATGAGAAGGGTATATAGCAGAGCTGGCAATTCCCTCCTGTTGTCTTTCTAATGTAACGCTGAACTATGATTGTAGACCTTTTCCCTCAACTGCACTTTTTTCTAATTTTCTTTTCTCTCTGGACATTTCCCCAGCATTGCTGGGGTCCACACCTCCATAAGGCATGTCTCAGAGGCTTACTTCGGAGACTCTTAAATACCCTGAACGTGGACATGTCCAGTTAGATGTGTACCTGTCTTTAAAGAAATAAGATGTCTGTTGTTATAGTGCTATGACCTCAGGTTCCAGAATATCAGTGCAACATTCTTTAGAAGGGATGTTTCACTTTGGATTAAGTCTACGTTTGGAATCAGCCTATTATCAAGGGGAGAAGGTTAATCCCGGTGACAGGAAAACACCCCACTATGAACTGGTTTGGAAATTACTTCTCTAGATTTCCTGAGGATGTTTCCTTACTCAACATACACTCACCTCTGTTGCTTTCACTCAGATCATCCGAAGATGAGCAATATTTTATTTCCAGCACGAGGTAGAGAGTTTGGTGATACCCTTTTCTTCCAGGTTTTTCTCTTTGGGTAGCATGTCAAATCTCTCTCTCTCTCAATCTCTTTAACAATCAGTCTCTTCTTATAAGGATCCAGAGAGAAGAAAACTGGGCTTGAGAAGAAAGTAGTTGCTATCCTTTTCTATGGGTACTTGAAAAGGGACAACCGATGAGTTCCTTCAGGCCGTGCTTGGCTAGTGAAAAGAGAAGGGCTGGCTTGGGTGAAAGAGTGTCTCTTTACCCTTAAGTTACAATGTCGAACCCTGACCAAGTGAAACTTTATTTCTGGTGGCTGCTAGTAATTTCTACCCTTTTGAAATAAAAACTCGAGGGCTTTGGCTTCAGTTAAATTTGAAGTAATCAAGGAGGCCTGAATGGAAGGTGGAATGAAACCTTAGAATTGCAAGTTTCATCAAGGGAGAGAGAGAGTGACAGGAAACCCCCTTCAGGCAGAAGCACCAGGCAAGTGGGGCCATGGCCTGGGGAATGCGTTCTGCTTCGAGAAGAGGAGAAGGACAGAGTGAGGTCAGAAAGGGGGAAGGGTGTGCACCTTCAGTAGGAGCAGAGAACTGGAATGACTTGAGTCAGTGTCCTGCCTCCCACCAGATGAAGCCTCCCTCTGCTTCTGTCTTGGTTCTCCTGGGACTGTCCTGAGGTTCGCACTGGAAGTTCTCCATCCTGGGAAAACTGGGATGATGGGTCACCGTGGCTGAAGTTTTAGGTACTTGGGCAGCACACATGACACCTGGGAAACTGCCCCAGTTCTCTTCCCTCTGTTGTTTCTCAGAAAAGGGTACAGAATGCTCTCGGCTAAGTGCAGTATCACTAAGCGACAATAACAACAACCGCCATCAACTGCATGTCTACTATGTGCCAAGTGCCTGATCTTGTTTCATCCTCCAGGCAACTGGGGAGGTGAGATGTTTTTAATCCAGTTTTATGGAAGAGAGGCCAGAGCTGAGGGCTCTGACAGGGTGTGTTTTCCGAGGTCAAACAACTAGAAAGCAGCTGAGCCACGTTTGAATTTTAGGGTGCCTGGGTCTAAAACCTGTCCTCTTCCACTAAATAAAGAACTTGCTCAATTTGATGGCAAATGGACCGCTGCTCTGATTTAGCAAAGCTCTGTGACCATCAGCCTCATCTTCTGTTTCCAAACTCTTTCCTGTTCTTAATGGTAGTCGAAGATTCCCCGGGATATGCGGGGAGCTCAGAGATGTGCAGGAAGCTACAGTAGGTGCTTTAGTCTGATACTTGTAGCAGCCCCTGATTAATTATTCAGTTTTTAAAGGACCTACTAAGTGCCTGGCACATAGAAGGTGCTCAGTGAAGGGAAGCTATGCTTGTTGTTTTAATTATGACACGTGAGCTATAATCTTGAGCTGCAACTTTTTAGTGAATGCATATCAATTCAAACATTTTAATATTAAAATCACCAAGGATTCAGGGTATTAAGACACTCAGTAATACACTTGCTGAATTCAGAATTAAGCAAACACACAAAAAACAACTTTTTTTCCCCCACCACGGAGAAGGTGCTTGCTCTCTTTGCTGTTTGATTTGGAATAGAGGACAGCCTTCCTTGCCATCATAAAAGCTGTTACACACAGAATGCTGAGATGGAAGCAGAAATTGTTTTCTAGGGCTGAAAGCTGTAAATGGTTCGTTTCAGGGAAAAACCTAATCCAGAGGCTCAGGACTATGAAATTCCTTTACTAATATCAGAGATAATTGGAAGCTCCCAGTATAAGGACAGAAGCCCCAAGTTGTGAGCGTCACATTGAGAGATAAATGCCTTGGCCTGTATAGAGGGATGCGGGGAGCTCTTAGGCCAGTCTCTGCTTTTATTTCCTCTTTCAACACCTGAGAGTTGTACATTTGCTAGAGAAGGAAACACAGTTAAGATCACATGATTTATAACTAGATTTGAGGAGGACTCAAAGAGACATGGGCATTCAGTTTGGTCCGGTTCAACAAATAACCAACCACATGGCCCTTAGGTGTCAAGGTCGTGTGCTGGATTCTGGGCTTATATGGAGAAGCAGGATGTCCCTGCTGACCCCAAGGAGCTCACACGGAGACGGAGGAAGTAATAATAAATTAATTATAAAGGTGGTTTCCTCGGGGCCAATTTGAAATCTTCATGGTTGTCTTAATCTGCTTGGGCTTCCGTATCACAACACCGTAGACTGGGTGGTCTAGTGGACAGAGATGCATTTTCTCACAGTTCTGGAGGCAGGAAGTCCAAGGGTAACGTGCCAGCAAGCTCAGCTTCTGGGGAGGGCTCTCTACCTGGCTTGTATCCTTCTCACTGGGTACTTAACGTGGGCTCTTGACATGGCACTTCTATCTGACTAGGATCCTACCCCTATTCCTCACTGAACCTTAATTACCTCCTAAAAGCCTTCTCCAAACAGTCACACTGGGGCTAGGGCTTCAACATAGGACTTTGGGGGAACACAGTTCATATACCACAGGCCCTAACCCACATCATTAAAATGTTTTAAAATGTAACTCATACCATAGGTTATATCCACATCCACATTTTTTTTTTTTTTTGCTGTCCAGTAAGTGAAAGGATTTTTATAATTACTTCTGAAATTATTCGGCTAGCAGTAATTAATTCATTTTATGATTGGCACTTGTTTCTTAGTAATCATTCATACTTGGGATTTTCTGCAAAATGAGAATTCTAAATTGTTTCTCAGTGTAATGAAATATTTGTGGGTTTGTAAATTTGACGGTTAATGAGATCGGCATAATGCTAGATTTTTGTGTTTAGTTGAGCATTAGCTAATTTTGCGGTCTGTCTTATAGTTTTTATATTTTGGAGCCACTATTTTTTTCCAGGTCTCAAATACTTTTGCAGGCTCTTGGAAAATGTGTTAGCCTCTAAGCATTGCCTATAAATACCTAAGGGATAAAGGGGCTTCTAGCCAGGGAGCTCCTGACCTTAAGCTCTCCTCCAGGCTCTCATGCCTCTCCCAGCTCGTGTCTCAAGGGCCCTGAAGTCTGGCTCTGTTCCAACCGTCCTCTTCCCCGCCAGCCTACCTCCTATTCAGTGTTCCTTGCCATCTCTGT
The DNA here is from genome assembly GCF_022079265.1 of Lynx rufus. NCBI lineage: Eukaryota > Metazoa > Chordata > Mammalia > Carnivora > Felidae > Lynx > Lynx rufus. The sequence goes on along the minus strand of NW_025814823.1, from coordinate 121,529,706 downwards.
TACATTGACATCACCACCCACCTAGTGGGAGACTCAGAGGTTCCCGCGGTCATCATCAGTGGTCTCCATATCCACCTGTATCAGGTTTCAGGATGGTGTCAGGAAGACTGCATAGGTATTGCCTGGCAACTCTGTTATGAGTACTGATTTCTGTACCTCATGTCTGGAGACCTGTGCTGTTGGCTTGGGGCGAGACTTGGGCATTTGTGTTTTTAGCAAGCTCATGTGCTTATTAAAAAGCACACCAGATTTGGGAAGGTGTGGACGTGGGTAGCGTTGGTGGAATGAAACAGAGATATAGATCTTAACAAGAACAGTGCACCCCCGTTGCATTTATTGCCCCAGTTTAGAGATTCTCAGAGGGCCCTTCTGCTGTTTCCAAGATGCCCTGAGGGTGTTGCCTTAAGGGTGCCCAAGAATGTTCCACTCTGGCCTCCAGGCTCTAGGTCCCAGGTGCTGAGCGTTGGTGACTAGTACCGCAACGACAGCTGTTACGGGAAGAAATTCTGCTGTCTCTTGTTTATTTTGTCTCAAGGATGAGGCAGGCTCTTTAATTCTTCACAGCACACCAGAGACAGGTACAAACTGTTAATGAGGCTTGCCAAAAGGGAAGCACAATCTAGAATAATTACTACCATGTACAGGCTCCCTCCTCTCCATCTGCCCCTTCCGTAAGGCTAGGTACAACTTAGCCTTCACTGTGGGGCTTGCCCCAGGTATCCCCATGGTAGGAGCTCAGGTCAAACTGTCTCCAGAAAGAGAAAGACGTTTTTTCACCTCACTTTTAAAGCCCATCCCCACCTGTTGGGATGAGCACTGGGTGTTGTATGGAAACCAATTTGACAATAAATTTCATATTAAAAAAAAATAAAGCCCATCCCCTGGGCCCATATTTCCTACTTCAGAATGATAGAGTAGAATATCTATTCCCTTCAGTGAAAACGAACCCAAATTGTACTTTGTGGGCCCAGTAGGACAATCTTACAGTACTTTGATATCAAGACATCTTCTTTTTATTTTATTAAAATTGTTTTTAAGTTTATTTATATATTTTGAGAGAGAGAGCAAGCCGGGGAGGGACAGAGAGAGAGGGAGGGAGAGAATCCCAGCCAGGCTCTGCACTGTCGGCATAGAACCGCATGTGGGGCTTGAACTCACGAACCTGAGTTGAACCTGATCAGACTTGAGCTGAAATCAAGAGTCAGACACTTAACCGACTGAGCCACCCAGGCACCCCTCAAGATGTCTTCTGAAGTCTTGGTTGTTCACTTAAATGATACTGCATGTTCAACTTCCATAGCCTAGTCCCGATTTCCATGTCTGATTCCTTATTAATCTCTTCAACAAAGGCTCAAAACCCTTGGGGTGTATGTAGCCTCACTCAGGTCACCTTGTTACATACTCTCTGGGCATAGCAAACTAATTATATGTCCTTCATTTGACATAATAACCCTATGAGGTCATTTTTCTTTATCTCATATTTGGATAAACAGAAACAGGTTAAGCGACTTCACCAAGGTCACTTTTCCTGGAAGTGGCATGCTGGGATTTGAACTGAAGCCTCTTGGTTCCAAATTGTGAATTTAGCTATTAGGAAACACTGAGGAAATAGGCTGGGCATTAAGGTGGAGTGACAGGATCTGGAATAATCATGCCATTAACAGAGATAGGGCACAGTCAGTGGAGAAGGAGTGATGAAGTAGGAGGGGAGTACATGGTGAGGAGCTTGGGCTATGAAGTAAGAACCACTTGGCATTCTTGGGTCCCTTTCTCCTCTTTATCACTCTGTCTTGGCTTAATGGTTATCCTTCTGAACCATTATCTTTGTTTTCAAGTTAATCACCATTTTGACTCTCCAGGAGCCATGCACCAGCCCAGGCCGTGACGAAGCAGCCTGTCTGGGGAGATACCGGCAGGACCACAATCATGATTGTCCAGACAGGTGGAGACTGGAGCACTGGCCTCTTCAGTGTCTGCAGGGACAAGAGAATTTGTATGTTTTTCCTGTTCATTTTGAGTTCTCCTTTACTATTTTCTTTCCCCAGGCATCAGATGGGTGCAAAAGCTACGTCAGGCACAAGGACAGAAATATAATGTTTTTAGAATAACTGGACTGATCTTCTAGTGACTCATATGCACTTATTGGCAGGAAAAATCCTGCTTTTCAGGGATGGGAATGCTTTTATAGAGTCAGTGGTGACTTCAGAGATTTTTTTTAAATGACAAAATTCACTGTTGGCAAAGATGCCTTAGTGGGCCCCCCCATCTGCTGCTGGTGGGAGTTTAAATTGGTATAACCTTCCTGCCGGATGGCTTAGCAATACATATAAAAAGAACCTCAAGTGTTACATAGTGTTTGACCCAGTAATTACATTTTTAGGCGTTTAGTCTAAGGAAATAAATCCACATGCAAAGATTTAGCAACATTAAATTTTGCGGCATCGGATATCCCAGCAACAGTCTGGAACAACCTAAAATATTTGATGGGGGCATGCATACAAGGAATTATTATACAGCCATGAAAAGTCATGTCGTAGAATAACATTTAATGGGATGAAAGATGTCTTGGTATTTTTTAAATTTAAGAAGCAGACTATAAAGCCAAGCATGATAGATACCATTTGTGGAAGGGTGGGGGCCATACTTGAAAAATGCCAGGCGGGATACAAATACAAAAGTTTATGACATGTCTCCAGATGGTAGGCTAATGAATCATTTTTATTTCCTTTTTTTTGCTTATCCCTTACTAGTATTTCTATGAGGAATGTGTGGTACTCTTATAAGAACAAGAATAATCACAAAAGAAGCCCCCTTTGTTGACTGAAATATTTTCATATGCTTGTTCAGCTATAAAGATGTACCAATAACACTGTCCACCAGCTATGTGATTTTCCTCTGGGAATGAAAGTTCAAAGCACATTGATTTCATTTTTATCTTAGGACATTCTGATGTGTCTCTGGTACCACACGTCAGCATTCCCTTCCAGGTCCTACCTTTGCCCTAGGGAGCAACTCGGTCACAGGGTCTTTCTTGTATATGTTGGGGTGAGGTGTGTGGGGGGGTCCCTTTGTTGGATAAGCATTAGCTACTAATGTTGAAAATCCAACAGACCCTGGATCTAATATTTTGGAAGAATATGGCTTTCCGTGCCCATTTCAGGTTTCTGAGAAGGTCTGAATTTGTTTCTAAAGCCTCACAGAGTTGATCAATCAGCAATTGATCTCAGCCGTTTCGTGGTCCACATCCCCATTCAGCCGAGAGTCTTGCTGAGACCAAAGCTCTCCCACCATGTTTTGGTGATCTGGTCATCCAGCCTTGAGCCCTTCACCGTCTGCCTGGGCCTCACAGAGGAAAGACTGCCCAGTACAAAACCTTGCCCTCCATCCTGTTCCTTTGTCCATCTGACCCAGAGCTCAGCAGGCTTCTTCCTGCCTCTGCTATCTGTGTGGACTTCTGACCAGATAATGATGGCAGCCATTCTCTGATTCTCTCAGCATTCTTCTTTGTTCTCTTCCAGATACTCTGACTTTGGCTGTCCCCCAGTACTGAGGTACAGAGAAGACAGAATAGCCATGTGGAGACATAGCATTGAATTGGGAAGTGGACCATTTTCCTTTCCTAGCTTGTAGGTGGTAGTTGGGGGACCACCAGTGCATTTTCTAGTAGGACAAAGCCTCAAATATACTGTAGTGGTGAGGAGAACATGATTATATGAGATAGACCTTGCCAGATAGAGATCTTAACTCTGCCTCTTACCGGCTATTTGGCCTTGAACAAATTCTCTGGAATTTGCCACCTCTAAAGTGAGGATAATAAAGGTGCTTACCTCAGGGGTTGTTGTTAAGATTAAAACATAATGTCTGGAACTTATAAACACTGCCTTGGAACTTAACTGAATCAGAGTTTTTTGGGTCGCATGCTATCGTTGAATAGTCCTTTCAAAATTCTTGTCTACCTACAGCTTCTGAATGTGACCTTATTTGGAAATAGGGTCTCTGCAATGTAGTCTAGTTAAAAAGAGGTTATAGTTGATTAGGGTGGAACCTAATCCAATGGCTGATGTTCTCATAAGAAGCAGGAAATTTGGACACAAACACTCAGAAGAGAAAGCCAGGGGAAGAACAGAGGCAGAGATTGGGGTAATGCATTCCCAAGCCAAAGAATGCCAAAGATTGCTAGCATCACCAAAAACTTGGAGAGAGGCATGGACCAGACTCTTCCTCCTGGAGGAGGAACTTCTGGAAAGAATTAATCCTGCTAACACCGTGATTTCATACTTCCAGCCTCCAGAATTCTCCAGTGAGAATAGTTAAAAAAAATTTTTTTTTAATGTTTATTTATTTTTGAAGGAGAGAGACAGAGCATGAGCAGGGGAGAGGCAGAGAGAGAGGGTGACACAGAATCCGAAGCAGGCTCCAGGCTCCGAGCTGTCAGCACAGAGCCCGACATGGAGCTTGAACTCATGGACCGTGAGATTATGACCTGAGCCAAAGTCACACGATTAACCGACCGAGCCACCCAGGCACCTGGAGAATAATTTCTTTTTAAAATTTTTATTTAAATTCCAGTGAGTTAACATACAGTGTAATATTAATTTCATGTGTATCATATAGTGATCTAACAATTCCATACATCACCCAGTGCTCATCACAAGTGCATTCCTTAATCCCCGTCACCTAGTTTACTCATCCCCCCACTCACTCACCCCTTCTCTAGTAACCATCAGTTTATGAGAGAATAATTTCTATCTCTTAAAGAGGCCCCGTTTGTGGTATTTTGTGATAGCAGTGCTAGGAAACTAATACACAAACATTGGACTTCATTAGAAGGCTTTGGGTAGCTCACAAAATAAAAAAATCAACTAAAAACTAAGCTCAGAACAGACAACCTGCATTATCAGGAGCTAGCCGACTGTCTGGTTAATTCCAAACATTTTGATCCCTTTGAGAATAAAAGGGATAAAAATTTCCTGTCTGAGAATTGATGGATCAGATGGAGTGGAATTTGCCAGGTTTAGGTCATTTGGAAGGACAGTCCCATCAGTATTGCCCACAGTAATGAAGGGATAATTTCCCAAAATTATTGTCGGGTTACTGTTAACAGGAAATGTCCAACAAATACCCAATGAACTTAGTGAATCTAAGGTATTAATATTATCGTTCCTGTAAATTGTTACTATTCTCCGCCATTTTGGGAGCAGAGTAGAGTCAGGAGACTTCAACTGGCTGCTGCACCATGATTTGTACTTAATCCCAAGAGCACCTAAAAAGTTGGCTAAAGCAATGACCATCCTCACCATCGCCTCTGCCTTAAATATTGCTTCACTGCTTAGCTCTGTTCTCCATGCTCATTAATGTTCCAACCAACTGCACTAGATCTCCTGAGGAGTCCTAGCCTGTTCGTTTGAGAGCCCATTCTGGGGGCAAGGTGAGAAGGGAGAAAATGTGGAGAAATAGAATATTCTTTACATTTTGGCATGATCCGTGGAGAAGAGGCCCAGGATATACAGTACAAGGTGCTCTTGAATGTTCTATGTTCCAATTGTTATAACCTGGATGGGCCTCCATTTTATGACTGCGCAGTGTGTCTCTAATCTGACTGTCTCAGAAGAAAACTTAAAGATAATATCACTTTCCACCCTCGTTCACTGCACTGTGATTCCCAGGACATGGGTGGAGTAAGAGGGCTATGCATCCTGGGTTTCTTTTCTTCGTTGTTAAAAAGGGCTACTTTATCCACAGAATTCCGATTCGAGCAAACCACTGTGAAAATAGTTAACAAACTTGGGAACAAAAAGGAGAGCTGCTTTCCATGACTTTGTCCATGCCAGATTCCCATCCTGGGACAGTTTTCCATTGAATTTTGAGAATTATTGCTGCAATTTGTCCTCCATTAGACAAAGGGTACATTATGAACAGCAATGATTTCCATTTTTTTTTGACATTTTGCTTCTTCATTTTATTGCGATTACTTTTTTTTTTATATGAAGTTTATTGACAAATTGGTTTCCATACAACACCCAGTGCTCATCCCAAAAGGTGCCCTCCTCAATACCCATCACCCACCCGCCCCTCCCTCCCACCCCCCATCAACCCTCAGTTTGTTCTCAGTTTTTAACATTCTCTTATGCTTTGGCTCTCTCCCACTCTAACGTCCTTTTGTTTTTTTTTTTTTTTTCCTTCCCCTCCCCCATGGGTTCCTGTTAAGTTTCTCAGGATCCACATAAGAGTGAAACCATATGGTATCTGTCTTTCTCTGTATGGCTTATTTCACTTAGCATTACACTCTCCAGTTCCATCCACGTTGCTACAAAAGGCCATATTTCATTTTTTCTCATTGCCACGTAGTATTCCATTGTGTATATAAACCACAATTTCTTTATCCATTCATCAGTTGATGGACATTTAGGCTCTTTCCATAATTTGGCTATTGTTGAGAGTGCTGCTATAAACATTGGGGTACAAGTGCCCCTATGCATCAGTACTCCTGTATCCCTTGGGTAGATTCCTAGCAGTGCTATTGCTGGGTCATAGGGTAGGTCTATTTTTAATTTTCTGAGGAACCTCCACACTGCTTTCCAGAGCGGCTGCACCAATTTGCATTCCCACCAACAGTGCAAGAGGGTTCCCGTTTCTCCACATCCTCTCCAGCATCTATAGTCTCCTGATTTGTTCATTTTGGCCACTCTGACTGGCGTGAGGTGATACCTGAGTGTGGTTTTGATTTGTATTTCCCTGATAAGGAGCGACGCTGAACATCTTTTCATGTGCCTGTTGGCCATCTGGATGTCTTCTTTAGAGAAGTGTCTATTCATGTTTTCTGCCCATTTGTTCACTGGGTTATTTGTTTTTCGGGTGTGGAGTTTGGTGAGCTCTTTATAGATTTTAGATACTAGCCCTTTGTCCGATATGTCATTTGCAAATATCTTTTCCCATTCCGTTGGTTGCCTTTTAGTTTTGTTGGTTGTTTCCTTTGCTGTGCAGAAGCTTTTTATCTTCATAAGGTCCCAGTAATTCACTTTTGCTTTTAATTCCCTTGCCTTTGGGGATGTGTCGAGTAAGAGATTGCTACGGCTGAGGTCAGAGAGGTCTTTTCCTGCTTTCTCCTCTAAGGTTCTGATGGTTTCCTGTCTCACATTTAGGTCCTTTATCCATTTTGAGTTTATTTTTGTAAATGGTGTGAGAAAGTGGTCTAGTTTCAACCTTCTGCATGTTGCTGTCCAGTTCTCCCAGCACCATTTGTTAAAGAGGCTGTCTTTTTTCCATTGGATGTTCTTTCCTGCTTTGTCAAAGATGAGTTGGCCATATGTTTGTGGGTCTAGTTCTGGGGTTTCTATTCTATTCCATTGGTCTGTGTGTCTGTTTTTGTGCCAACTTTTTTTTTTTTTTAAATGGCCTCTCTCTCCCCACCTTGGTGCTTTTATGTGAATTCACAGTGCGCTGCGATTGGCAAATGGGTGCTTCTGCGTTCTTGAAGATGGGGTTTCTGAAAGCTCAGCTGTGAAGATAAAGTTGAGGGGAAATGCATGGCTGCTAAATGGCATTGTGAGTAGAAGGTGAGGTGTCCCAGCGTTGGGAATGTTTGTAATGTTGCCCCAGAGAAGGTTTATATAGAAGGTGTAATCAACATTGGTTTGTCATTCAACCCCTGTTTACTGAGCTCCTACCTGTGTGCAGACAGATGGTGGGTGTTACAGATGTAATAGTGAATAAGACGGAGATGGTTTTGCAGATAGACAATAAGCACGTAAATCAATAAACAAAAGCATGGCAGTTGTGATAAGTGCCATGAAGGAAATAAATAGGGTGCTGTGGAAGGAATCCATAGCAGAGTGGGGTCAAGGATGGCCTCTTTGAGGAACTGACTTAAGCGGATTCCTGAAAGATGGGAAGAAAGCAGCTACTCAGGCAACCTCCCTGTGGAGGGCACCATAAGCACCAGGGGGTAAAGAACTTGGTGCGACTGGTAACCATCAGATGCCCAAGATGGGGAGAATGAAGAGGGCCAGGATTTTTGTGCCCTAGAAGAGGAAAAGGCATTGAAAAGCCTTCAGCCTGGGATTTGTGTCCCTGAACTGTATCTTGGGTAAACCATAGACTCCCTGAAGGCAGGGACCACTGTTGTCTCGCTTACCACTCCGGTGCCCAGCAGAGCACCTGGCCCACAGGAGGCACGAAGAACTATTTCCCGGACATTCCATCAATGAATGAATCTTAACCTGTATTCTCAATTCTTTCTTTCTTGCCCTTCATTGAAAGAATAATAAATCCTCTGAGTTGGAAGGGCTGTTGGAGTCAGCTGGTCTGGCCCCTCACCTGCTTGGCTAAATCTCCTCTGCATTATGCCTGGCGAGAAGAACCTGACAAGTTTGGCTTTCTGAACATTTCCAGGAAGGAGGGCTTCTCTCCTTTGGAGCCAACTCAGTGCTTTGAAGGAAAAAAAGAAAAGAAAGGAAAAAAAAAAAAGAGAAGATTTTGAATAGGTTTGCCTGCACATGATGCAAAATTCAAAAGTACCTATGCCTTTGATATATTTGCCATCTGTCCACCCAGTTTCCACCAGAGGCACCTGCTCTTACTTGAGGCCAGGTAGAGTCTATATGCTTGTAAAGATATAAAATAGTTTTAAATGAAAATACATTAATTTTTTTGTTATAAAGCTATCATGTAATCATCATAAAAAAGGAAAACACACAAGGCTTATAAATGAAAAAAGCAGAATCCTGTAATCCCAGCTGTCAGAGATAATCATTGTTAATATTTTGGTATGTGTCCTTCCAGAAGTTTTGCTGAATGTGTCTGTGTATAATTTCCACAAATAGTAGAATTGTAAACACACACCGTTCTGCACCTTTGTTTTCAATTTAACGGTATATCCAGGGTATCAGACCATATCGGCACTTCTGGAGCTAATATTTTAAATTGCTGCATAGATTCCCTTGTATGAATGTACCATGATTTATTTATCCAGAAATCCCCATTGGTGCACCTTCATGGGGCCTCCAGACTTTTTGCTATTCACACCAATGCTCCGTGAATGTCTTCGTACAGATGTCACTTTTGCATGTGTGTGAGTTTACCTGTTGGATAATTGCTGAGGAATAAACCTGCTGGCCAAATAGTATGTTCCATTTTAAATCTTGATAGTTGCTGCCAACTGAGTCTCCATTTGGAAGTTGTACTAATGTACACTCCCGCCCACATTGTATGAGTGTGCCCCATTTCTTTTTTGAGCATCTCTTACTGGTAGATGGTTCTGACTTTTTGTAATAATTGATCTGAGCTATTGCTTCGCTGAAGCTTCCTCCCACCTTCCCTACCTTTGCTCTCTGGGGCTCCGCACTCCGGTTTTGTGTAGGCTTTTTCTTTTTATCTTGCCTCCCCTGTGAGTTAGGAGGATGAATAATGAACCACATTTCGTGCATGAGGGTGGAGCCCATTTAGGAGGACAAGCCAGGAACATTTAAGCTGTGGGTGCTTACATAACTACCAGGCCTCTGGGTGTAACATAAGAAGAAGAGGCCAAATTTATGGTTCAAATCCCCTTTTGAGCCTGAGCTCCTCTAAACAATACATATATATAAAACAATACATTTTTACATATATGTATATACACAACACGTGAGTGTGTTCACCTTATAAAAAAAATGGAACATTACAGAACAGAAAACTATGTCTCCTCTTTTTTATTAAATCAGTTTGGAGGGTTTCCTTCCAGATATTTTTCTCTATATATGTATCCACAAGTAGTATATACTATTGTTTTGTAACTCTTTAAACAAAGCATCAATAGTATTACGCTGTACATATCATAATGAACTTTGATTTTTAAAATTTTTATTTTATTTTTATTTATTTTTGAGACAGAGACAGAGCGTGAGTGGGGGAGGGACAGAGAGAGAGGGAGACACAGAATCCGAGGAGGCTCCAGGCTCTGAGGTGTCAGCACAGAGCCTGATGCAGGGCTTGAACCCACAAACTGTGAGATCATGACCTGGGCCAAAGTCGGCTCAACCGACTAAGCCATCCAGGTACCCCCACTTTTATTTTTCTTAACTCAAAATATGTCTTAGAGATTTAACTCTGTTGGTTCTGAATCTTCCACTGAACTCTTAATTATTCCATAGTAGGATTTATACCATCATGGCCTATTTACACTTTCATCTATTAGTGCACATTTAAGTTTTAAATTTCAAGCTGCAGATAATGCTGCAGTGGACATCCCTGTGTTCCCTCTTTGTGTGCACGTGTAAACATTACTCTAGGGTAGATACCCCTAAGTAGAATTACAAGATCCTAGAGTGCTTAAAATTTTACTAGATTCACCCAATTGCCTTCCAAAGTGATTGTGCCCATTCCTGCTTCCAGTGGGTCCCTGTTCTCTATGGTTCTCAGCAATTTACAAATTTAGAAACATTTGGCATGCTTATGGGTTTCCAATCTGTCTTAACATGCATTTCATTGATTACTACCAACAATGAGTAGCTTTTCGTGTCTTGTTATTGGCTGTTTGTGTTTCCTCTTTGGTGAATTACTTGCTCATGTCCTGTGCCCATTTTCTTCCTTCCTTTCTCCCTTTCTCCCTCCCTCTTTCTTTCTTTCTTTCTTTCTTTCTTTCTTTCTTTCTTTCTTTCTTTCTTTCTTTCTCCTCTTCTTCTTCTTCTTCTTCTTCTTCTTCTTCTTCTTCTTTGTTTAGTTCTTTATCTATTGATGGGTAGGAGTTCTTTGCATGTTCTGGATACTCACCCTTAGCCTGTGATGTATGTTGCAAAATTTTCTCCTACAGACTCTATGGGACAGGGTTCCATCTTCCCACCTCAAGGTGTGAGCCAAGAGTGTGTGTCCTGCTCACTCCATCACACTGGAGCAGTAACATCTGACAAAAAGGAACTTTCCTAAAGTTGCATGGTGTAAGAGTGTTGCACAGGAATAAATACAAAGTAGTGGTAGTAAGGGTGCTGTCTTGGAGCAACAAGCACTGTGGCAAACTATGTACACAAAACATGAGGACATGTGGTGTTATGTGTAGTGGTTAAAACTTTGGGGCCAGACTGCCTGAGTTCAAATCAGGTCTGTGCTCTTTCCCTTTTTTTTTTTTTTTAAGTTTATTTATTTATTTATTTTGACAGAGAGAGGGCAGGAGAGAGCATGGGCAAGGAATGAGTATAGAGAGAGGAAGAGAGTGAATCCTAAGCAGGTTCTGTGCTGACAGCATGGAGCCCAGTGCGGGGCTCGATCTCACGAACCATGAGATCATGACCCCGTGATATCATGACCTGAGCCAAAATCCAGAGCTGGATGCTTAACAGACTGTGCCACCCAGGTACCCCTGTCTATTCCTAATAAATGTATGGACTTGGGTGAATTACTTTTTTTTTCTTTTCAAATTTTTATTTAAATTCTAGTTAGTTAACATATAGTGCAATATTGGTTTCAGGAGTAGAGTTCAGTGATTCATCACTTACAACACCCAGTGCTCAACCCAACAAGTGCCTTCTTTAATGCCTATCAGCCATCTAGCCCCTCCCTCACCCACCTCCTTCCATCAACCCTAGTTTGTCCTCTATCATTAGGAGTCTCTTACGGTATTTTGTTTCTTAAATTCCACATATGAGTGAAATCATATGGTATTTGTCTCTCCCTGACTAAATTATTTTGCTTAGCATAATACACTCTAGCTCCATCCACATTGTTGCAAATGGCAAGATTTCATTCTTTTTGATGGCCGAATACTATTCCATTGTGTGTGTGTGTGTGTGTGTGTGTGTGTATGTGTGTATATCAACCACATCTTCTTTATCAATTCATAAGCTGATGGAAATTTGGGTTCTTTCCATACTTTGGCCATTGATGATGATGCTGCCATAAACATTGGGAAGCATGTACCCCTTTGAATCTGTACTTTTGTATCCTTTGGGTAAATACATAGGAGTGCAATTGCTGCGTTATAAGGTAGTTCTATTTTAAACTTGATGAGGAAGCTCCACACGGTTCTCCAGAGTGACTGCACTAGTGTACCTTCCCACCAACAGTGCAACAGGTCTCCCCTCTCTCTGCATCTTTGCCAACACCTGTTGTTTCTTGTCTTGTTAATTTTAGCCATCTGACAGGTGTGAGGTGGTATCTCATCATGGTTTTGATTTGTATTTCCCTGATGATGGGTGATGTTGAACATCTTTTTATGTGTCTATTAGCCATCCGGATGTCTTCTTTGGAAAAGTGTCTGTTCATGTCCTCTGCCCATTTCTTCACTGGATTATTTGTTTTTTTGGGTGTTGAGTTTCCTAAGTTCTTTATAGATTTTGGATACTAACCCTGTATCAGCTATATCATTTGCAAATATCTTCTCCCATCCCGTAGCCTACTTTTTAGTTTTGTTAATTGTTTCCTTTGCTGTGCAGAAACTTTTTATCTTGACTAAGTCCCAATAGTTCATTTTTACTTTTGTTTCCCTTGCCTCTGGCAACATGTCTAGTAAGAAGTTGCTCCGGCCAATGTCAAAGAGGTTTCTGCCTGTGTTCTCCTCTAGGATTTTGATGGTTTTCTGTCTCACATTTAGATCTTTCATCCGTTTTGAATTTATTTTTAAATATGGTGTAAGACAGTGGTTCAGTTTCATTCTTCTGCATGTTGCTGTCCGGTTTTCCCAGCACCATTTGTTGAAGAGACTGTCTTTTTCCCATTGGACATTCTTTCCTGCTTTGTTGAAGATGAATTGATCCTATATAGCTATGAGTCCATTTCTGGGTTTTCTATTCTGTTCCACTAATCTATGTGTTGGTTTTTGTGCCCGTACCATACTGTCTTGATGACTACAGCTTTGTAATAGAGCTTGAAGTCTAGAATCATGATGTATCCAGTTTTACTTTTCTTTTTCAGGATTACTTCAGCTATTTAGGGTCTTTTGTGGTTCCGTACAAATTTTAGGATTGTTTGGTCTAGCTCTGTGAAAAGTGCTGGTGGTATTTTGATAGAGATTGCATTGAATGTGTAGATGGCTTTGGTAGTATACACATTTTAACAGCGTTTGTTCTTCCAATCCATGAGCATGGGATGTTTTTCCATTTCTTTATGTCCTCTTCATGTTCTTTCATAAGTGTTTATAGTTTTCAGAGTACAGATCTTTCATCTCTTTGGTTAGGTTTATTCCTAGGCATCTTACGGTTTTTGGTGCAATTGTAAATGGGATCAATTCCTTGATTCATCTTTCTGCTGCTTCATTATTGGTGTATAGAAATGCAACTGATTTCTATATGTTGATTTTTATATCCTGTGACTTTGCTGAATTCACATATTAGTTCGAGCAATTTTTTGGTGAAGTCTTTCAGGTGTTCTACATACAGTAATGTATCATCTGCAAATAGTGAAAGTGTCACTTCTTCCTTGCCAATTTAGATGCCTTTTATTTCTTTTGGTTTGATTGCTGAGGCTAAGACTTCCAGTATGATGTTAAATAGTAGTAGTGAGAGTGGACATCCCTGTCTTGTTCCTGACCACAGGGGAAAGGCTCTCAGTTTTTCCCCATTGAGGATGATATTAGCTGTGGGTCTTTCACATATGGCCTTTATGATGTTGATGTATGTTCTATCTTTCCTTATTTTGCTGAGGGTTTTTATCAAGAATGGATGCTGTATTTTGTCAAATGCTTTTTCTGCATCTATTGACAGGATTATATGGTTCTAATCCTTTCTTTTATTAATGTGGTATATATTATTGATTGATTTGTGAATATTAAACCGCTTGGGTGAATTACTTAAGTCCTCTTGCCATCAGTTTGCTTATCTATTAAAATGGATATAATAAGGGGCGCCTGGGTGGCTCAGTTGGTTAAGCGGCCGGCTTCGGCTCAGGTCATGATCTCGCGGTCCGTGAGTTCAAGCCCCGCGTCAGGCTCTGTGCTGATCGCTCAGAGCCTGGAGCCTGTTTCGGATACTGTGTCTCCCTCTCTCTGACCCTCCCCCATTCATGCTCTGTCTCTCTCTGTCTCAAAAATAAATAAACGTTAAAAAAAAAAATTAAAAAAAAAATGGATATAATAAGAGTATCTATATTATAGGATTATTGTGAGTATTAAGTGAGTTAATGAATGCAAAGTATTTTTAGCAAGGTGTGGCACATGGTGAGGTCTAATATTAGCTATTACATAATAAGAATTTGGCTTTCATATTGTTTTTGATCATATCTGTCTTGTGTACTGAGGTAATTGGATGTGTGTTTTGTTGTGTTGCCTTCAGCATCGAGTACTGCACCCTAATGAACACTTAGACAACATGATTTTATGGTGGAAAGGATTAAAAATAAAAATAACAGCATGTATTTTTTAAAAAGACTTAATAGTCACAAAGATAAGGTATAGGAATTCCAATGGACAAAAGAGCTTCTTTACAATATATTTACTGAGGATGGTGGGCATTTCTCTTTTCCAATTAAAGTGTACAGCTTGGGCAATTGTGTAAACACAATTTATTATTCACTTAGTTTGCCAGCTTTATAATTATACAATTTTGATTAATTTTTTATTTGCAGGCATTTACACTATTTCATAATCCATGCATAAAATGAGATTTGATTGACTTTTTTTTTTAATGTGCCATTGATTTCCAAGTCTCCTAATTCAGGGTTGCATACAATGTGACTACTGTGAACTCACAGTAAGTTTACTGGGCCATCTGTCCTCTGGGCTGTTCATGCCAGGGGTCAGTGCTCAGTGGGGCTCTCTGATTTTTTTAAAAAAATTATTTATTTATTTTGAGAGAGAGAGAGAGAGAGAGAAGAGCATGCAGATGTGTGAGCTGTGGTGGAACAGAGAGACAGGGAGAGAATTCCAAGCAGGCTCCATGCTGTCACCATAGAGCCTGATGCAGGGCTCGAATCCACATGATCTGATCATGATCAGATCACGATCTGAACTGAAACCAAGAGTCAGATACTTAATGGACTGAGCCACCCAGGTGCTCCTGTGCATTTTCTTGTGTATAAATGATGTCTGAATAACATTTATTACATACATGCTTTAAAGGTTATGACTAGCTTTTTGGTATTTAATTGTTTGTTATTATTACTGCTATTTTTTGCTGTTTCATAGTCCTAATTATTTGTATTCTTCAAGGTCGTCCTCTTTTGTGATGCTGGATGACTTAACATCTTAACTGTATATCTGGGATTCTTAACCTGCAGTTTGTTGATAGCTTTCAGTGGATCCTTGGACCCCACAAAACTGAATGCACAATTTTGCATGTCTGGGTATCCTTCTTTTCCCTTGAGGAGTGACTTCACAGTTATTATCATATTCTTAAAAGGGTCTGTGACCCAAAACATATTTAAAGCAGAACCTCTGCGTTAGATGTTTCATGCAGAATATGTAGGAAACAGTATCCGGAGTTAAAGATCAGTGGCTGAATAAATGAGAGACTGTTTCCAGTTGATGCTAAAGGAACCAAGCCTCTAATAGTTTACAGATTAAAACTGGCAGATGTCGGTGGCTCCATGAAACTAGCAAAAATTAGAGTAACCTTCTGGCCTGAGAAATAGAATACAGTCCTGATGAGAACAGCAGACAGAATCCATGCAGCATAAAAGATCTTTCAATCACATTGACAGAAAAAGATGCCTGTTATTCAAAAGTATCGTATACTGGGTCTATTTTAAATATTGAAAATAGATAGATGAACATAATAGAAGCAACAGCTACAATTCAACTGTAAAAAATTATTTAATGCTTTTCTCTTGACAGGAAAAAACAATTACCATCACGAATGCTAACAGAATTGTATCAGGTTCAGCTTTGCCAGTGTTTAACAAAAGAAGACAATTTTGATGTGGCTCAGTTATGGCAATTTTCATACACTGAGTTTTGACAATTGGTTATTCATTCTCAGTCCCTGATTGCAGGGAGGCAATGTAGCATTAAATTGATGGCATGGGGTTGTAAATGCTCTTTGAGATGTGGAGTTGCTCTGAGCACATCTGAGAACCTTGGTTTTCTTTTATGTGGTTATTGACAGGTTTCTGTGGTCTGTTTTGTCCAATGTGCCTCGAGTGTGACATCGCCAGGCATCACGGAGAGTGCCTTTGTTGGCCATTGTTACCTGGGTCCACCTTTGCACTGAGAGTTGGCACCAGAGAGAGACATAAAATACGGGTAAGTGTGTTTGAAAGTATATGTGAAGTTGGATCTCTATAAGAACCTGGATGTCTTTCAAACCTGCGAGTTTCAAAAAAAAAAAAAAAAAAAAGGTCTGGATGAGGATGCTTAAAAACACCACACTTAGTGGAAGCCTTTGGGAAAGGAAAGGGAAGAAATTTCTGATTTCATTCATTACGAGGATGTATGTTAACCAAAATGCCACATTATGAAGGGTACTTCAAGTGGCACCTATTATAATGCTGATCACCAGTCACTGGGCTACTTCTGTTTCTCTTTCTCTTACTGCATCAAGAGAAGATGATGGGTAGAATTGCACCAAATTTGGAGGATATACTTGGGATGGTCTGACTTCAAATGAAGACTATGTGGCATATGCAGAATTCGCTTTGGGGGTTCCTGGGGGATGCTTCAGAGTCCATCAATTTCCAGGGCAGCTGAGACTGAGGCACAGTGAGAGACTGAGCCCAGACAGATCAGACCTACCAAGATGTGGACAGTTAAAGATAAAAAAGACATCTCTTTATATATTCATGTGGAATGATCCCTAAAATATATTTTGAAGTGAAAAAAAAAAAAGGACAAGGCATAGAAGTACGCAACTATTTACATAAAAGGACTCTATATATACTTGTGTAGACACTGAATTTATGTGGAAGTGCATATAAAAACCTGCCAACAAAAGTTACCCCCAGGCAAGTTCACTGGGTGGCTGGGGACAGCTGTGGAGGAGGATGTTCTTTTTACTTCCTGTGCCTTCTTACTGTGAGGATTTTGAACCATATGTACTTATTACCCACTCCAAAGAAATAAATAATTATGCATATTAAGTCCTAACAGAAAAAAAAATATCATGGACAGAGAAATCAGTGGCTTCCAGTATGAAGTCTATATCAGAAGCCCTAAGTAAGGACTGGTCTCTGAAGTGCAAGGATGGATAAGCGGTTGAGCTGCTTGGCACTTGGGTATCCTGGTGGGTCAGTGTCCCTGGGCATGGATTTAGGGTATTGACTTGGTGGATCTTGGAAGCCATGGGTGGGCTAGGCCTTCAGGAAATATCGTAGAGGCCCCTGGGTAATGGTCATGAGTCTGTGTGGTTGGGCCACAACGGAGACCTGGGTCTCACCCTAGGGCACACTGTGTGAGGACTGGCTGGCGGTGCACTGCTGTTGGCCCTTTTCCATCTGTCAGGTGGCCCGGGAACTCAAGATGAGGGCCTCCCAACTCTACGAAATCTGTGCAGCTCCGTCAACCAAGGACAACTTTATCTGACAGAGCCAGAAAACTCTTCCTCCTCACCACCGCCCCCACCCCTTCCCTCCTCTCAAACCCCTCTTAGAAGAGAGAGTTCTTTTCACTGAAATAATATGAAAATAAAGGATTTCTCCCCTACTGTCTTTCCTGTTGTTCTCTCTTTACACGCGCCTCCGGGGAAGTCTCTCTGTCATTTGTCTGGATTTGCTCTTCCAGCCTCGCCACACAAGGCAACTTCCAGAGGTGAGTCTGTGCCTTCCACACCCGCCTGGAGTTTGAGAAGGTGGCATTTCCCCCCGGTCTTCCTTCTACCATCCTTTCATGGGAAGCTTTCTTTTGCTCACCCCCTGTTCCCAGAGCGCCAGCAGTGGGGCAGGAGATGGTTAATCTTAGCACCTGGACTGGACGTTGTCACTAAAGCAGAGAAGCATTGTCTCTCCCTTGTCCTGACCCCTTCAGTCCCCACGGTGCAAAGGAGACCGTCTCAGGTTGCTGCTGCTCTTGAACGCCTCCCCACCACCGGCAGATCTTCGGCCTCAGGCTTGAAGTTTTAGGTGGGCAACTGAATTGTGTCTGCCCCATCCGCACCCCCCCCAAAAAAAAGATGTGTTTGATTTTACTCATTTGTGATATTTGAGAAACTCAATAGGTAATCATAGAAAAGGGAAGGAAAAATAAGGTAAAAACAGAGGGAGGCAAACTATAAGAGACTCTTAAATACAGAAGAATAAACTGAAGGTTGCTGGAGGGGAGGTGGATGAGGGGATGGGCTAAATGGGTGATGGGCATTAAGGAGGACACTTGTTGGGACAGGCACTGGGTGTTCTATGTAAGTGATGAACCACTAAATTCTACTCCTGAAATCATTATTAATATACCTATATGTTAACTTGCTTGGATTTAAAAAAAAAAAAAAAAGATCTGTTGAAGTCCTAATTCCTGGGATCTGTGAATGAAACCTTATTTGGAAATAGGGTCTTGGAGATGTAATTAAGTTAAGTTGATGTCATTAGGGTGGGCCGTACTCCAGTATGACTGCTGTCATCACAAGAAGAGGAGGAGACACGGAAACATAGATGCACAGAGGGAAGCTTCTGCAGAGCTGAAGGCGGCGGAAGAGATTGAAGAGATGCGGCCACAAGCCAAGGAGCACTGTGGGCGACGGGCAGCGAGAAGAAGCAAGACAGGATCCTCCCCTAGAGCTCCTTGCCCACACCTTGAGTTTGGACTTCTAGCCTCCACAACCTGAACAGAGCGAGTTTCAGTTGTTCTGAGCCACCCTGTTTGTGGCCCTTTGTTACTGCGGTCCCGGGAAGCTGCCACACCAGCTGTCTGCCACGTGAATGGCACACTCCTGCTTCTGTTCAGGCAGCAGCATGGAACAGGGCTGGGAAGTCCAGGTTCTGAAGTCCAGACTACCTCCTGCATTT
Source organism: Lynx rufus (assembly GCF_022079265.1). Lineage (NCBI taxonomy): Eukaryota > Metazoa > Chordata > Mammalia > Carnivora > Felidae > Lynx > Lynx rufus. The sequence continues at coordinate 121,510,878 of NW_025814823.1, read as the reverse complement.
GCTACTTGTGTCACGATGGGCGCAATGTCCGTGCCTCAGTGGTAAAATGGTAATGCTGACCTCACAAGGCTGTGAGGATTCTAACAAGTCAAGACTCTTAGCGTGGTGCCTGGAAAGGCTCAAGGACTCTGTAAACATAAGCGGTTACACCTGTTTAGATGCTACTTCAGATTCACAGCAAATTATGCTGGTTTTCCATTTACAGTTGAGATCTACAATTATCTTTTCAATTAAATTTTAGATTAAAATGGAATCCATTAAAATAATATTAAGTAAATAATAATCTGGATGGTTGGTGGATGTGGCAAACATTTTGAAGGTGGTAAGGCACATTTTATTGACTACTTGTGTATGTTCAGAGTGCTCTACACGTTTTAAGGCATTTAAACCATACGTCCCTCAAGAAGATGCTATTGTAGCCCCATTCTCCAGAAAAGGAAGCTGAGCCACATAGAGGTTAAGTGACTTGCCCAAGGCCACATAGCTGCTAGGTGACTGGAAGTTTAGGTTCTCTAGGCTGTGCTCTTGACCTCTGCATTCTGACTCGAGCAGAGATGGTTTCTGGCCAAGAGGCCTTCCTGGGCCCATGTGGTTGTACAAACTGGAAGTTTGCTCTACAGAGATGAGCTGGCCTGGCGAGTGCTGAGAGGCCGAGGGGGCCATCCCCACCCTTCCTAAGCAGTGGCCGTCTGACAAAGTGATACCTTCCTCTCCTCTCAGCCCTCCCTTTTGGATGTCCAGAGCAGCTGCCAGGAACCAATGCCCTTTGGGAAAATTAAATGCTCAATGTTGACGTTTAATCTGTGATAAAATGCTCCCCCTCCAAGCCAGCTACTGAAAGAACCAGACCTGAGGGACGACTAAACCGGTTTTATTGTTCCATCCTAAAACACACATCGGGCTTCACAAGCTTACAGCTGGGAACAATACGCATCTCTGACGACGGAGAGTTGGGGAATGTCCCCACTTTGGCATATGATGGGCCTCTCCCTGCGTGGAGAGCAGACGGCAGTGCAGGCCCTGGTTTCTGGTGTGGATCTCCTGTGTCAGTGGGAGGTGCAAACGGACCTGTCCAGCAAGGGGGCCCCTGTTGCCTTTGCTTCTTCTCCTCAGTCTGGCTGATAAAGAGTAAACTCAGCACTTCACTAGAGCCACAAACCCAAACAAAACTCTGAGCTCTGAAAGTCATTGAATCTACCACCGAATCACAGAACAGAAAGCAGAATTAATATGTGGACAGTTCTTTGGAAACTGATGGTGGAGAGTCGTCCTGAAGCAAGGCAGCTTAGGGCTCTGTCTACCGGTTTCCTCTGGAACATGTCATGTCCAAGAAAAAAGGACTTAACAAAAATATGTGCTTCCTTCCCAGGAGAAAAGTTAACCAACACCCAATATTTAAGTGAGAGACAATAACTTTGGTTTTAAACTTCCCATTTCCTCAGACTTGCAAAAAGCTACCAGTGGTATAAATCTGAGGTTTTCCCAACAGTGAAGGCATGTTCTAGGTATTTTTCATCTCACTAGAAAATTCCTTTTGGTTTTCCAAGATGCAAAGTGTGGAACAGATCTCTGATGACTCCGCATGGGCAAACAACACCAACACACAAGCAATAGACATGTCAAAGTAATCCATACGGATTATTATAAATTACAGAACTAGAAAACACATAAAACCCCACCAAACTTGTTGCCTTTACAGTGGAATATACTAAGGAAATAAGCTGCCATCATTGGAGCTTTCTATTTTTTGGAACAAAGATATGAAACTTTGGAAGTTTAAGTGTCCACTGCTCCATAAAATAATTTTTTATAAGATTATGTATTTTATATATCTCAGATTTATTTACACAATAGCCCATAATAGCTAAGATATTACACCTTATTTTATAAACATCATTCACATATGTATTACCACATAAAGATTCTCTTTTGGTCCATTAAAAATACTAAAAAAACCCAAGAGACACAAGAGTCTATAGCTTTTCTGCTTATATTTCCATGGAGGAGTGAATTTTTCTCCCATTTTTTCTTTCTGCTTTTTCCCCTAAACGATACCCTCTTCCTGGACCCATGTATAGTAATAAGAAACAAGAAATGCAGACTTTGTGGTTAGTAAACTATTTGAGGGTCAGTTTCTGGGCTGACCTCATTCTGACCATCCTAATTCATCCTCACCTCCTCCCCCATCCCTTATGCTGCTTTTCAGCCCATGCCTATTTGGAATCTATATGGTGGGATTGACAGTCCAGAGATGAAAACTTTAGGAAATGGGGGACAGGAGGGCAGCGGTACTTTTCTTAAGCTTCTGGGTTTGGCTGGGAACAAATCAGATTTGTTGTTTGATGTTTTAAAAAAGTATTTGGTCGGGGCGCCTGGGTGGCTCAGTTGGTTAAGCGTCCGACTTCGGCTCAGGTCATGATCTCATGGTTCGTGAGTTCGAGCCCTGCGTCGGGCTCTGTGCTGACAGCTCAGAGCCTGGAGCCTGTTTCAGATTCTGTGTCTCCCTCTCTCTCTCTGACCCTCCCCCATTCATGCTCTGTCTCTCTTTGTCTCAAAAGTAAATAAACGTTAAAAAAAATTAAAAAAAATAAAAAAGTATTTGGTCTATTGGCTAAGCAGGTTCAGAGGAAGAGCTAAATTTTCATGAAACCCTCCACTTGATAAGTCACGGAAAGTTCCCAGAGACTTAAAAAAAAAAAACCAGTGTAAAAACTAGGAGTGGTGATTTCCTGTCACTGTTAATGTGAGAGGAAGAAGAAAGAAAATGTGAGAAGAAAACAGGAATGAGAGGCTCCTGAACACAAGGCTTTAATGAGCTGATGTGATCTAATGGTTTCTGGGGATTAGAAGTAATGCTGTGTGTTCGCCTCCCGCCCCGCTCCACCCCCCAGTTTATGCAGCTTGCTTTCGTATGGGCAGCTTGCCTATACTTCCCTTTTCATACATCATCTACGAAAGTAAAATTCCTTCCAACTCTGACATTCTATGACTTTTCCTTGGAAAATGAAGTCACTGAAACCTATTTATACGTGGGCTATAAGGCCTCATGGTAGTAACAAGTCAGTTCCAGAATATGAGGGCGGCATCTCTATATTCTTTGCTGCTGAGGCTAAAGAGGGGCCAACCAAACCTGAACTCATTCCAGAGGAAATGGAACTAACATTTAGTCATAGCAGTTAGGAGACAAGGGATGATGGACAATTGGCAACAGCATCACTGACCATGTGTGAGAAGCAATGTCATCACTGTAATATTGTCTCTGCGGTCTCTCCCTACTTCTTGCCTTCTGACTCACCACCTCGCAGATACTGCCAACACAGCAGGGCATGTTGTTGCTTATTACCACTTTCCACCAGGGCTGAGAGTAGGTTGTGGTAAAAAGTCCAAGTTATTCATTTAATTAGGAGATGGGTGCTAGGTTGAGTCCTCCATGTGGCACCTTCACATAGAGGAAACCATTTCTGTAACCACAAAATCTATCCCTTACTCTGCTCACGATTTGGCTGATGCTTGCTCCTGCTTACCAGCAGGGCTGGATGAAAGACTCAACTGTTTCAGTGCCACATAATAATTCTGAACTCTAAAACAACCAACATATCCAAATACTGCTGTGCTCTTGTCATTGTCTTTAAAAATCAGGGCAGGGGCGCCTGGGTGGCGCAGTCGGTTAAGCGTCCGACTTCAGCCAGGTCACGATCTCGCGGTCCGTGAGTTCGAGCCCCGCGTCGGGCTCTGGGCTGATGGCTCGGAGCCTGGAGCCTGTTTCCGATTCTGTGTCTCCCTCTCTCTCTGCCCCTCCCCCGTTCATGCTCTGTCTCTCTCTGTCCCAAAAATAAATAAATGTTGAAAAAAAAAAATTAAAAAAAAAAATCAGGGCAGAATGTGCTTTGAAGAAATTCTCACTGATGTCTTAAGATAGAGGAGAAGATGAAAATGCACAGCTCAGAGTCTCAGAGTATTTCCAAATTGCATTTATCTGTGCCATGTCTCTCTCCAGTTAACAGAGACAATTTAAAATTTGTATTTTAGGGTCAGGGTGCCTGGCTGGAGCAGTCAGTAGACAGACCATACAACTCTTGACCTCAGGGTTGTGAGTTCGAGCTCCACATTGGATGTAAAATTTGTATTTTAGAGTTTTTTTTTTTTTAAACCAGGCATAGAAGATCTTCTAGTGACTTGCCCTTTAGGATGACTTACTCTGAACAGAAAAGAATGAATGGTTATAATTGATTTTTGTATCTTTAGACTTGAAATAGCCTCACTGTGAGCACTGTAATCTGTGGTATCTCTATTATTACATCATCATTTTCTTCTGAGATTCCTTATGTACCAATTCCTCATTTCTTTGATCAGTATGTTGGAACAGAAATCCTCTGGACCAGAGAGTGTCAGGGGGAAAAGACAGCATGGAATTGGAATGGAAAAGAACAAAGATGTGGTGGATGGACGCAGGAAGCTTGGTGGGAGTCAGGAGAGGGGGTGAAGGCTAGGGGTGTTGTGAAGAAGCATTGGCTTGTCTGGCTTGAATATCCAAGAGGAGAATGTGATACCATCCCCTACCTGCACTGCTCCAAATGTGAGCTGCACAGACTGGCCAGTCACAGAGTTGGAAGGAATCTGAAGTCTAGTCTTCTCATTTGTCAGTGAGGTGCCAAGGTGTGAGAAACTGGCAAGACAAAGCCTGGCTTTGACAACAGAACAGAGAACAGAACACCTCCCAGGAGAGGTGGGAATCTGCTGTAACCTGGAACAGAACATGGCTCATGTGCTGTTCCCCATCCTGGCTCACCACCCACGGATACTCTGGATGAAGACAGATTTGTTCTTTCTCCTATTGCCTTTCTGTCCCAGAGGCCAGCCTGTTGGTATTCCGGTACCATCCCTGATGTCCAAGGAATATCACGTGGTCCACAAACTCTCCACTGAGCAGTTTCCATCCCAGCAGATCATTTATGCTCTTCAGCATCCCGGTTGTTGCTAGCTCCTCCTGGGAAGATGACCAAGACCGGGTCTGTGAAGGTGAAAAAGATTTCAGAATGTATTGTGTATGAATGGACCCTGGAGAGAATGATAGCTCTTTAAAATTCTTAAGCCTTTTGGACAGAAATCTGTCTTGTCATTTCCCAGAAGAGGTGTTGTGTCTTCAGTTCATTGTATTGGGAGGTACATGGTGTCTATTTCCCCACTACTGGAGATGCTAACTGGGGTCTTTTGGTTACAGTGGTTCTCTACCAGATTTCTCCACTATGAAGTTGCTCTTTTCCCCTCTGTGATTAGTAAGTATCATGTGAGGAAATACTCTGAGTTCTTCAAGCTTTCATCCACTGATTTTAATACCTGTTGATGTTTCTTACCTGAACCAATTATTAGTGTGGTGGTTGCCAAATGGTAATTTTTAAAAAAAATTCCATCATTCCTTCTACATTTAGTAGTTGGCACTCTACTGTAAGGAAGAGCTTTTCCTTATATTTATACAGCATGGACTCAGGCATTTCTATCTGATGCTGAGTATTATTTTGTTACTGACAAAAATGAATAATCTGAGTCTAATGATGGAGGAATATCAGACAAACCCCAACTCAGAGAGATTCTGTAGAATAAAAGGCCTCTATTCTTAAAAATGCCAAGGGCATGAAAGGCAGTGAATTTTTCTTAAGTTCATTTATTTATTTTGAGAGACAGAGAGCATGAGTGAGGGATGGACAGAGAGAGGGGGAGACAGAATCCCAAGCAGCTTCTGTGCTGATAGCATGGAGCCTGAGGTGGGGCTTGATCCCACAAACTATGAGATAACGACCTGAGCTGAAATCAAGAGTCAAGACGCTCAGCTCAGTGAACCACCCAGGCGCACCAGAAGGTGGTGAATGTTGAAGAACTGCTCCAGGTTAAAAGAAAGCGAAGAGAAATGTGGGGCACCTGGGCAACACCCCGGGCTGCCCCTGTGCAGGTGGTTTGAATGCTCATCCCAGGAACTGGCTCCTGGCCCTCCTGGGTGCAGATGAAGTTCCAGCTGATCCTGCTGAAGGGGGCAGGAGAAAGCCAAAAGGATGATGGGAAATTGGTCCAATAACATTTAGAAAGACTTGCCTTCTGAAAGACAGCCTCACGCTTTGTCCGTGAGTGAGTTCCTATGAAAATCCAGTAAAACAGGAAAGGAGCAGGAGAGAGACTTTTCCATATTTTGGACAATTTCTTTCATCTGGGGCCTGATTTCTTTCCTCTCCGAGGACTCGAGCTGATTTAACAGACCAGTTTTCTCTTTGGGGAAACTTTCATGATGATCCCAGCCTCATTCTTTGCAGGAGGGTGTGGGACTGATCTTGCGAGGGGTTTATGGGAAACACCGATTTTGGGGAGTCTTCCCCAAACCCTCACTCTCCAAAGGCAGAGTTCTGATCCATCGCTACAGAGTCAGCACTGAAGAACCCTGAGCTTTCCAGCAGGCAGTCATGCTTGGGCTCAACACCGAGCTGCTCTGAGCTCTCAGGGCCTGCAAAAAGGAACGTGGTGCTTCCTCGTTTGCTGACGTGCTCCGTTCAGCACAACAGCAAGTAGGAGCTGTGGGAGTCTCCAGGTGTCTGTTTCTGTTCAGCAGGAGAAGCAGGCATGAACACAAAGTCTGCGATTACCAGGATGCTTTCTGCACCCCACCATACCAGTAAATTCCCCCGGATTTCGAATTAGGCTCTCTTCACTCTATACCACCAAACGTAGGCAGTTTTATCCTGCTCTTCATGACTGTTAGCCCTTAAAAGAGAAGGCACCTGTGTTGGATATAGCCTGCTTGTCTTCCCTCTGCCTAAATTGGTGCCAGCGCTAGTGCTGGGCACATGCCTTTGGAGATGCGTTAATATCACTTGGGTCTGGAAATGGACGCTCTCATCTGTAGATTGGCCCAGAGTCAGCAGCCGGAGTCTGTCCCTCGGAGACTGAAGGTAAGGTTATTTGAGATAACCGCATCTGGGTCCCAAGGGAGTAGTGGTGGTTTGTCTGCTCTTTTGAGTACATTTATTGTGACGTAGCATTTCCGAGAGGGAGTGCGGGGCCCTCCCGGGCGGAGAAAGGTAACTGCCAAGGGAAGGCTGACTGCCATGTGGATCTGACCTTCCAGGTTGTGCTAAATGATGTGGAAAGGACTTCAACTCTAAGATCCACTGACATTTTAACAGGCACCCGAAAATCCCATCAAGTGGTAGGAGGTGTGAATGCACCTATGGCTGGCGTTGTGTAGCACTGGGTGGGAGCTCTTATTAGTGCTGTGTCTACAGGCCTGGGGTTTCAGGATTAGGCAGGTAATAATTCCTTGTGGACTGAGCACTCAGAAGACAAGTCTATTTGAAGTAGAAAACCCTGATGTCTTTAGGAAGGCTTTTGGGTTTCATCTTAAATGAGGTGGCAAGCTGTAAGCAGAAGAGACTGGAGTCAGGCTGCCTGGGTTTATTCCTGAACCCCACAGATTCCTAGCTGTGTGGCCCTGCGGAAGTTATTTATTGTCTCTAGGTCTTAGTTTCTTTATCTGGAAAATGGGGATAGTAATAGTGCTTACTTTGTACGGTCGTAGTGGGATGTTTAAATCGGTAAATGTAAGTAAAGCACGTAGAACAGTGGCTGGCACGTAGCAGGTGTTCTATGATTATTGGCACCAAAGTATTATATATTAAGGGCCCTCTTGAACGCTGTTGATTGTGATGCTGCTTCTTATCCCAAAGAACGGAAAACGACACAGGTGGATACAGATCATTAAACTGGCTCCTTGCTCCGCTCATTGCTTGAGTTTCTTTTGCCTTAAAGACTTAAATCTCCATTCTCTAAGCCGGTTTGTTAGGGTTTTACACACTTTCTAAAAATAAGGATAATAATAGCTTAGTGTTTACTTTATCTGGTTGTTGGTGAGATGGCCTCCATCATACAGATGAGAAAATTAAGACTCTGAGAAGTGAAGCAACTTGCCCAAAGTCACACAGTCACACCTGAGATACGACTCAAGTGTTCCAGTTCTATAGCCTGGGCTTGTTTGTTTGTGTTTCACTGTGTGATCCTCCTTTTATTGAGGAGGAAATTCAGGTACAGAAGTTAAGGAACTTAACTCATTTAACATACCTAGATGGTAAGTGGCAGGGCTAAAGTTTAAACCCATACAGCCTGGATCCAGGATGTGATCTCATAGTCAGTGAACCATAGTGCGTTCTTAAGTGGGTCGTAAGGAGAGTCCTTTAATGCAAAGAATGTACAGTAAAACCCTGGATTGCGTGTAACTTGTTCTGCGAGTGTTCTGCAAGACAAGCAAACCTTTCTAATAAATTTTAATTTGATAAACGAGGTATGTCTTGCAATAGGAGTAGAACGTGATGCCAAACATCACATGATCACAACTGAACCAATGGTTCTTTTCTCTCTCTCTCTCTCTCTCTTTCTCTCTCTGCGGGGTTGTGGGTGATGGATTGTCTCCCATGTTTGGAAGTATAGCCTGAGCTCTTAACTGCTCTGTCTGAGCAAGATTGGGGTTGGAATGGGGGAGGAGCAGAGGAAGGAGGTGGTGGCAGTGGGGAGGGACACTCACAACAGAGCAATATTTTCAGAGTAAGTGGACGTGGAAATTCAGTCAGAATGTCCTAATGGTAACAAAGCAGATGACAGGCCTGGACTACACAATTCCAAACAGCCATTCTGACTGCTTCTAAAAAAAATGACAGATTGCTTTTGCTTGCTGTGTGGTCATTGCTTAAAGAGCTGCGAGTGCGAGGCCCTTGGAAGGTGTTCTAATCCTGGAGTCCCGGAATGTAGCGTATAGGCCCAGCACCCTGTCTTCGAGATGGGGCACAGGGCTTGAGAGAGGTCAGGCACTTGCCTCTACGCTTGTGGCATCTCACTGAGTTCAACCTTCCTGTGAGGGTCCTTCTTGGCAGGAACAAAGAGGAAGTATCTATTCTTCCATTGTTGGTTCGACGCACATTTGTTGCCACACTGTGTGTCTGGATCCTTCTTAGCCTTCAGTCTCAGCTCCCATGTCACCTCCTTGGAGAAATCTTTCCTGGCCACTCTACCTTATGTAGCTTGTCCCTCTCAGCTGTTCTTTGGCGGATCATTTTGTGTCCTTCATAACATCTGTGCTATGGAAGCAGTCCTGTGTATTTAGTTGTTTATCATTCACTCCCCTTCGCGAAGGCAGGGACTTTCCTTGCACCGTTTACTGCTATATCCCAACCGTATGGAACAAAACTGCACATGGTAGGTGCCCATTCAATATTTTTTTGGATGGAAATAAATGAATGAGGGGACACTGATTTCTACTCAGGAGGAAAACATTCTGTGCCTTTAAATGGAGATGGGGCGAGGGCAGGATGCTGGCCTGCAGCCCCTTGGTCATAATGGTGTGTCCAGCAGGAGATTAACTAATCAGCACATACATTTTCTGAATTACAAAGTGTGCCAGGGACATTTCATGTCTGCTAATTGGCACCAAGGAGGAGGGGTTTTTATCGAAATCACAGCCAGCTGGAAGCATGTCCGTGTCAGACCTACTTGCAAATCAGAATGGACATTTCATAAGCCCTGGCCACCTCGTGAACCTGCAGGTCCCCACAGATGCTTCCACCGGCTGTGCTTGGGGTCACAGAGGACCCTACACCTTACACCGTCTCCAGGTGAGGAGGTGAGGTCACGGGGGGCAATCAGAAGAAAAAAGACTGATGAGGGTTATGGCATAAGGTGCACTTAAAGTAACTGTCATATTGCCTCAACCCTGGGCCATTTACCAGCTTACCTAAAAAGTAAAGAGAACAAAAATCCGGGCTTTCTAGTTTTACGAAACCAGCCTCGTGGCTTCCTTACTGTGACCTTAGCCAAGTGATTTACCCTCTGAGCCTCAGCTGTTTGATTGAGTGAACAGAAGATACTAACACTTAGCTCCTGAACTGTTGTGAGGGCTACGTGAGCCACACACATGTCAGCCACACACAATGACAGCTAACACCACAAGCACTATGTGTCGGGCCCTGTGCTCGTGACTTGTGTCCATTCTTCCGTTTGCTCCTCGCCACACTGCTCAGGGAACGCACCCTTGCTGCCTGCCCTTTACGAGCAAGGGGACTAAAGGCTGGCGAGATTCAGTGTCTTGCCCACAGTGACACAGGGAGGAAACACAGAGCCTAGATTTGAATCCAGGGCACCTAACTTGCTGGGCTCTTAACTGCCCTTGTAAGTCACCCTCTGAGGGGTTAGCTCAGTACCTGGCGTTCAGTACACATGTAATGAATGGCAGCTCATGAGATTCTGTTCTTAGACTTAGCATTTCTCCTGCTCCCCTGCTTTCAAGCCTGCAAACTCCTCCAGCAACCACCACTTGTAGGGTTCCTTGTGCACGCCAGCATCTGGCCTCCCTGGCTCAGTCGACGTTGCCAGTAACCCACTGAAGTGCTGATGGTTGTTTCCACTCTTCAGGGGTTAGTTAGCTTGGTCCCAGATCAGAGAGCCAAGGAGACCGGGACTTGAACACAGGGACTTGGGATTCCAGAGCCCAGATGTTTTCTCTGCACATGACACTCCTCGGTGCTAGCATCTCTCAGAATGTGTTTCTCCTCACTGAAGCTCCCCAACGTCCGAAACCTGCCCTGGTTGCCCCCCTCCCACTTCTGTCTGTACTTTTGAGCCTCGTTTTTTCCTGTACTCTCTGATGTGGGGTTGTGCCTCCATATCCATTTCTCGGTACTCCCCGCCGCTTATTAAACACTTCAGTGTACCCCATACCATGATCAGTGCATGATTTCGTTTAATCCTGCTGAGAACCCCACGATGTGGAGGTTCTGATCCCCATTTCACAGGCGAGCAAATAGGTTTGGGGAGATGTCATAACTGTCCAACTTTGTTTAGTCATTTGCCAAAGGAAACATAACTGGAAAGGGACAAAGCTGGGATGAAACCCCTTAGGATTTGATTCCAGAACCCATCACCTGAGCTATTATATTATATGATTTTCCATATCTTGTAAAAGTTCTAGTGGATTGGGAACATAGCTGGTATAGCTACTCCCAAATCCTCGTTGACCAAAGCTTTAAAATCTAGTCCTTTGTTTGAAGTCTCCATGATAAAGAAACCTAGGTTCTCAAAATTGCCAACATGTAAAAACAGCGTACGCTTAAAAAAGAACTCGGCTTATAAATAGAATGTGCAGAATGGGCTATTTGGAAATGTGGTTCTGATATCTGAAACTCCCTTCCAACCTCTGACTGACTGCTCTGTTCCTCGTCATGGAAGCTGGTGCTTCTCTCTCTCGAGTGTGCCTGACATGTCCTCTTCATGCAGTGAAATTTTTTCCACTTTTTTCTTGACAGAGATGCAAAACATCTCCCCAAGAAACTGGGAGTAGGGAAGGGTCAGGAATCAGGGGCAGGTACAACCCTCTGAAGACCATATTTGAATTTCTCTTTGCCCCCCCCACGTATTTTTGCTGCCTCCTTATTTTTAGATGCAGTCTGCTGAATGCCACTAGCTGTCACGATCCTCTTGGGAGGTCCAGGGAGTCGCCGTTTTCATGGTGGTGGCATCAGGAGGGCTCTGACCTCCAGGGCATGTGTGACCTACAGCAATCGAACTCTGACATCACAAATGTCCTTCATCAAGCCGGTCGGTCAAGCTACCATTGATTCTAATAGCATTAACGGAGGACACACAAAATGGCTTTTGCAAATGCCCTTTGCCTTTCTCCCTGGGTCTTGGCTAGCATCCTTTTAGTTCTTACTGGGCCGTAGTTCTTGTCCATCCAGCAGCGACCCTATTTGCATAATTAGCTTGCATCTGTGGGTGTGTGTTTACCCCTGAAAGTGATCGCCTTTGAACTTTGGATGAATACCAGCATGGAGCGCTGGAAGATGTTCTTGCTTTGGAGCCCTCTTGTTCCCACAGAGCAGGTGAAAGTGGAAGATCATTTTGGAGGTCATACCCCCATCTTCAGGGTCTCTGCATGTGCCATTTAGAGTGAGGGCAGGCAAAACCAGAAATAAACTCATGAAGAGGGAGGGGTCTAGGGGATGCAAAATGATTATCGTGTTTTGACGTCAACGATGCAGAACCACATTGTAAGCTTCGGTTCTTTTTAAAGTTGTTTGGCTGTATCTGGCTGCCCTTGTAGCAGGGGTACGTTTGCTTCTTGGATATTCTGTTCAGAACACCCTCAGTTACCTTCCTTCCCACCCCTGCTTCTTGATGGCAAGACCCTTACAGTTTTTCTCTTGGAGGGCCTGAGCCTCTGAGTTAAGCTATCCCCTGACCCTGACCCCGACCCTGACCCTATCCTCATCCCCATTTTTCGGAAGCACATGCTCATTTGTCCATCCTCTCCAGTCTCATCCATGTTGTGTGCTACTGGTTGCCACTGAAAAAGAGGGACGAGGTGATTTAAGATTAAGGTTTGGGATTAGAGTGCTGGGTTCCAGTCCTTTTTGCCTTAGACGGGTCATTTGACCTCTGAGCCTTAATGGTAATCTCTAAGATGGGATGATGCAACACCTCCCCTCATAGGGTTGAATGGAATTACATGGTATAAAGCATGTAAAGTTCTTGATACATAGTAGGTGCTCAGTAAATGGTGACAATTATTGCTGAATGGAAAGTCATAGACACTTTTTTTTTTTTTTTTTTTTTGGTCTCCCTCCTATCCTAAACTAATTATGCAACCTTGCAGCATTGAAACATTCCGAGTCTCAGTTTCTTGATCTGTAGTCAGGGGACAAAAATAGCTTTTCCCTGTAGACTTCACAAAGTGGTTGTGAGGGTTTTTCAGCAGCAGCAGGAGCAGCCAGATCTGTTTTAGTATCAGACTCTGAGGACCTGCTTCTGGTTTCTGCAGGTGGCTCCCCAGAGGTGCCAGGCAGGGCCCGGAGGAGAGCTGCCTGGAAAGTCCTGTACTCAAACCATTTGGCCACAGCCACAACCCATATTTTCTCTATTCGGGTGCAGCAAGGTCTCTCTGTAAACAGCTGTACTGGGAACAGTTCTTATAAAAATCCCTCTAAACTAGAACTTCTTAAAACCTGACATGCTGTACATCAAAATCTCAATTCCCAGCCATGACCCAAAGCCTTAGAATCCTAGTGACAGAAGCCAGATGGGAGTTCAAATATTCAGCAGGGTATCTGTGGCCTCAGGTTGTAATAACCGCTATGACTAGTGTTTACTGAGCAGATCTATGAGCGGCACTGAAAATTCCATATGGTACACGTGTGGAAAGCTCCCAAAGGAATGATGAGCTCTGAGTTCAGGATAGTGGTTGTGATAGAAGTGGGGAGGAGGGGAAGAAGGAGTGAGGTTAGATGAAGCACACAGCAGGCTTCAATGGGATAATGATTTTTTTTTTTTTTTACAAAAGTTGATGGTAGGTATATGGTTATCTGTTTTATGATCAGTCATATATATGTACGTGTGTGTGTGTGTGTATGAGAGAGAGACACACACACATACCATTTAATTGAATAAGGGGAGAAAGCAGAAAAGAGTCCTCAAACCCAGTAAAATTAATAAGAAACAGCACTCTGTGAGGCCCACATATATTTTCTCTCTCTTTTGAACCCCTGAATCCCCACTGTGTTTCACAGAGCCTGACTCAGAGTGAGTGGTGGATGATCGTTACTGAATGAGTGTACAGGTGAATCTGCAGCGCTCCCCCTCCCGCCCCCCCCCCTATTCTTGTCACCTTTGGTCCCACCTCTGCTGCGTTTTATTTGTCAAAGTGGAGGTCAGTAAGCAGAAGGGCTTCCTGAGAACATTTTTGTGTCTGCTCTGGTCTAGGACACAATACTATGGCCTGGCAAACAGATGGCTTGCTCATTTAACATTGTTCTATTTCAAGCAGAATGTCCTTGTAAGATTTATTCTCAGGGACACCAACCCGCTGGAAAGGATCTTTGGAGTTAACTCCTCTGATTTGGTCTTGCCTGCCAGATGCATTCCCCCAGTGACTGTCATTCATGGTCACCTGAGAGGTTGCTGGAAGTGCTAACACTCCCTTCTCTTCGCCAAAGGCACAACTGGGGTCTTGACTGTCAAGACAAAACAAGAGAAGCACCCGTGGCAGCAGCTGCCAGCCCTGGGATAGCCTAGCTTGCTCAGCACTTGCTCCCAGTGGGGAGACTTGATAGGACGCCACTCCCCTGCCTGCCACAGCTGTTTACTTCCTGGGAAGGGAGTCCAGGGGCTGTGAGGCTGGTCTGTATGGGCAGAGGCGAGCGAGCAGATGAGGATCATGTCTGCTCATCGTACTGAAACAAATGACTTCCCTGACAGCCTGGTTGATGCCAGAGGAGCTGGGAAGCTAACGAGCACTGCTTGTACCTATGAAGATGTTTGGCGAAAAAGGTAGAGCGGTGAGCAAGGAACTGCCCGCCCTCTAAGTCTGCGCCTTTCCTAAGCCAAAGGCCTTGATGGAAGTGATTGTCAGGGAGCTGGACAGTGGCTAGGATTTGGGGGGGAAAGAGTGCTCCCGATATCTGAGGGACCTCTCTGGGCCATGTTCTTTCTGTATAACAGGGTAACAGTGGAGATACATAACAACCAGTATGGTGTAGTCACTAGCCAATGAGAATGAAAAAGGCCTTTATTGCTGAGGTCTTAGCTGCACCTGGCCTGAGCCCTTTAGCGGTTGGACGATGGGGAAAATGGCGAGAAAGGGCAGGAGTGGGGAGAGGCCTTGGGGAGCTCAGGGTCCCTGTTCACCTGTCACTATAGGCAGAGTTCAATATATTAGCCACCAATGTGGCCACATTCCCGTCTGACTATGTGGTATGAGGAAGGTGGATTTGATTCTTGTACATCAGAATCACCTGGGGAGTACGTTGAAAACACAGGTGTCTAGTCCCCGCCTCAAAATTGTTGAGCCCTGTCAGGCCATGAGACCTGAGTGCCCGAGTCAGCTGATCTCTAAGGGTCCAGCTCTAATGATTAGTGCATCACTGAAGATTCTGAAGTGAAGTCCAGCTCACTCTAGGACCCTAGGAAAACACACCTCATTCAAGTGTAGGTCATGTGAGTGAGTGAAGCAGGCTGTTGGGACTGGGACAAATTGAAGAGTCCATGTCTGTCTAACTACAGCTCAACCCTGACCCAGCACCCCTGGATCGCTGCTGCTCTGGAACGCTGGCCTGACACGGACAGACCATGTATTGAGTCAGTCCTGAAGCTCACCAACCCACAGGTGGGGCACTGTTTTAAACTCTTCCTGCTCCAAAAGCCCTGTCTGTGGAGGGTAGAGGAGGTGTCACTGGTCCCACATGAGAAAGGAAAGGAGACAAGATCTAGGTGAGGGTCCTGATGCCACTTAAGGAGACCATTTCCTCAAGTGTGGCCCTGAGAGTCTGTCCTCAGCTGCTTGTGCCCCTCCATCACCTCTCAGATGTCCCCCGACCCCGTCCTCCCCAGTCAGAGCCTACCCTCAGCAGCTTTCCTAGCACTGAGATTCGAGCTTCTTATGAGGTGAGGGGGCACTTTCCTAGCCACTCTGAGCCTTAGCTGAGGGGTGGAGCTCGCACAGGATGGGATGCTTGATGTGAAGTGCTTGTTTCTACCTAGGATCCCTGGAATGTTCCACAAAGAAATGGATTCCTCTAAGAGAACTTGGCTTGATTAATACATTTAAATCCAGATGTCAATGCTTCTATCTCTGCTTGGGATGCCATTCTCCCCACACTTTTTTCTGACTCCTATATGTCCTTCAGGACTTAGTCTAGTCTATGTTCTGACCTCCATGATGGGGCTACACTGGTTTCCTCCTAGCACCTTCACCCTGGCCATACCCTTGCTTTAGATTTTCTCACCTGGAATTTCAGGGGCCCGCTCCCTTAAAAACATCCAAGTTTGACATGTGTGGGGTGTGCACGGTGTCACTTTATAATATTATGTCAGTTAATCCTTATAATAGCCCAATGAGTTTGGCACTATTATCATTCATAGGTAGGAAAACACGGCTCAGAGAGATTAAGTAACTTGCCCAACATTACATGGCTAGTAAGTGGTAATTGGGAATTGGATCTGAAATTATTCTTTGTGTAGCAGAGACTACATTTGTAACCACTGTACTATGTCATGTCCCTGCAGCCTGAAGTCAGTGGCCTGAGGCCAAGGATGGTCTCTTAGTTCATAAATCATAGTCCCACGTTGGGCTTTGAAATCATAGACTTTGAACTCAAGGGTGTGGGCAGCTGTCAAAATCACTCTGCTACAATCTGTGGTTACCCTTTAAGCCTTGGTTTCCTTGGCTCTGCACTGGGACACTTACAGTTGCCTTATAAGGTTACAACAGACATTATAGAAGAGGATGTATCTGTTGTTCTCACTGCAGTGCCCTGCTCACAGGGAATGTCTGAAACACATTGGTGGAATAAATGATTGGAGGTGCCAGCGGGTTCACCTTTTACTTGGAAATGACACTCTCCTGCTCCTTTCAAATCCTCATATAACCCTACAGACACGGGGTTTAGTTTGGGAGGGAGGAAGTGGGATGTTGGGTATTGGTGAAGAGCCTGGATGGAATGGGGGTATCAAACTTTTGGAGTTGTTCACATTTCTCAGAAAGGCAACCCTCTACAGAGAGCGCACAATTGGAATAATATTCTTTTTCATTTGGAAGTCAAGGATCGTGTCTCCACTACTCCTGTACAACCCGCTTGTCAGCCACAACAGTTAAAAATTAACTGGATCCATTGTTACTGAGGCACAGAATAAATATTTAATTGTCTGGTCATCTCATGTACCTGCCACCCTGGTAGTGGAGCAGCTTGCTAAACTCATCGCTAAACTCATTGAGGGTGTTCTTTTGAATAGAGAAGCAGCTTAGGTACTTAAATTTTGACAAATAACAGGATGCCTCCCTGTCCTTGTGACCTTCTCCCAATTCTCCATGTGGATTATTTTTCAGCTCAGTGAGGTAAGAGTCGTTAGTGTTGCTTCTGCAAAGTAGGCAAGGGTCACATCTCAAAGAAACACTAGTAGAATGTGTCACCAGGTTGGCTCTACCAACTCCATAGGTGTGACATACGTGCAGTGTCCTTGGCAGGATTATGGTTTTGTTTTTGCTTTATTAATATCTACAAAAGTATGTGGACAATTCAGTTGGCTCTGTGTGTGTGTGTGTGTGTGTGTGTGTGTGTGTGTGTGTGTGTGTTGGGGGGGGGTTATGTAAAAGATAAATGTTTTTAATCCCAGGATTTCAAGAACTGTCCAGGGAAAAGGTCTAATTAGACCAGCCTTGTTTTTTTTAACGACACCCAGCCTTAGTGGCAAATGGCATTTATGTACTAAGGTGCCCACATTGATGGGCAAGCAATAAATGTTAAATCACAACAGTTAAGTCTAATGAGAATTAATGGGTTGTCTTACAACATTGCCTCAGCTCTCTGGGGTGCCCCCTCAGCCCTGTTTGTAAGGCTTTCGCTTCAGTCCCGTCTCAATGCGGTCATCTGCTTTTGCAGACTCCACCCTTCTGTTCCCAGTTGTCATGAGTGTCAAAGCCGCTCTTCCCCTTTTCCCTTCTTCCCTGACAGATCCACCCAATCTATCTTCCTCTGTTCTATTCACCAACCCCACCTTTTCTCTGACTGCTTTTGTTTGTGCCTCACCCTTTCCTCCTCTGTTCCCCCTTTCCTCTCCCACCTTCTCTGCTGGGTCCCTTTGACAGCAGCTGTTCTCTGGGGAATGTCTCCACTCCAGCTTTGGACTGGCATCTCCTCACTGACCCTGCTGCCTTATCCCACAACCTAGTGAAACAGCTAGTCTGCCCCAAACAAATCAGGAACAAATCGGAGAAGGTAAAGAATGTTGTCATGCAAATGGAATATATATCTAAACTCAAGCCCCTTACGGAGTTCTTTTTAAGCATGCCGTGTTTTCTTGGGGAAGTCAGGCTGGAGCCAGGAAGAATGAACTATCCATAATTCCACACAGGACTCTACCCCCAGCTCTGTGCTTCCTGCTTTATGTGTCGTGTAGGATTATATGTAGGGAAACAGATCGAGAGGCTTAAATTGTGATCGATCATCACTTTCTCTCTGACCTTCTTGTTTGGACCAAGTCCACTAAGCTGACTCCCTTTGGTTTTAGAGGGTTCTCAGAAGATCAGAGTATCCACCACACATCCTTCCCCCAATTTTCCCTTGGCAGCCAGGGTGATGACTCTGTGGAGGGAACAACGTATGGCAGCCACTAGCGGTCAGCGTACAGGCCCCAAAGATGGCAGAAGCTGTCCTAATGCTCGTTGAGAACACGGTGATGAGGTCAAAGAAGCAATGCCAACATTTCCACCATTGTGAAGCCCCTGGCTGAAGCCCCTTTGAGAGCGCCATAGAGATGCTACACGGAACGCAAAGGATGAGGGAACAGGGTGGGCAAGACTGTCTCCCACTCCTTGGTCTGAGTAGCGGCCTTGCTGCATCAAAGCATTATGTGTAGAAGGCCATGCACTCTATCTTCCCACCCAGGGCAGGAACCCTGCTCCTGGTCTTTCCTCTCCCACCTGCTGGCGGAACAATGACCCGAGCTCAAGAACCCAAAGAATGGCAGGATGCCACCAGTGGAGGCAGACTGTATTTAAATGCAATTCACCTCTTTGGGGTCTGGGAAAAGCCACCCGTAGATTCATTTGCTGGGAAACACGGTCTGTGTGGCCGAAGCAGTGGACACTGGGGTGGTGGTCTTGCCCAAAGTCGACTTCCTCCGGAGGTCTGTCTGCTGTCCGGAATGGCAGCCGCTTCGGTGGGCGAATAGGACGGTCATCTCTGGGCCTGAGGGGGCGGCTTCGGGCTGGGACCCCTTGGGGATGGCAGGCTGTTCAGGCTTTCCTGACGTGGGGTGGGAGGTGTACTGTTTGGCCGGAGGAGGGCTGTAATTCTGAAATCGCACAGTTTTGACTTGCTGCAAGAGAAAGGAGAGCACAGGGGCCCAGGTGAGGCAGGAGCTGGGAGGTTTTCCCTGGGACTTGAGTCCTGCTGCTTCTCCACACATGTCCCTACTTAAAACACCTCATTTCTGTGTTCCCTCGCAAACGCCTTTGTCTACTCTGAGGGTCTCAGATACACCGCGATGTTAGGTGCTGTGGACCCAAGAGGGAACAAGACTGCCCTGACAGGCAGTGGTAACACATGCGGAAGCCTCTAGGGGTGCGCAGGGGCCTATCTAGCAGCAGTGGGGCATCTGGGGAAGGCCTCCGAGAGCCACAGCTATTTAAATTGAGAACTGAAGAACGATTAGAAATTACCTAGAAGAAATGGGAGAGGCAGTCACTTGAGAAAAGGGCTGAGGCAAGAGGTTATGGCTCCTTCCAGAAAGTACAAGAGGTTCACCTTCTCTCTCTCCACACCACCTGCCCTTCAGGCCTATCTCCAGGCCCACCTCTTCCTTGAGGCCCCCCCACCTGCTGACTCCCAACTCAAAAGTCTCATGATGGCCTTATATCCTCAGAGCAGAGGTTGCAAAGTGGACTCCTGCTGTTTGAATTTAGTCTGCAGCATGTTTGAGAGTCTGATTTAGTTGCCAACACATAAAATTGGGAGATTGCATATAAAAATTAGAATTTCATATGTCTCTTAAAAAATCAAAGCTGGTACATTGAGGCCTGTGCCCCATTCTGGCAATAGCTGTCTGGAGCTGATGAGCAGGACTCCTTCATATGGGAGGCATGGTCTCCTGTCGCCCAAGCCCCTTCTCTCCCTCCCTCCCTCCCTTTTATTTTATTTTTTTAATTTTTAAAGATTTTTTTCCTCCCTCTTTCTTTCACCTCTCCTTGTCTCTTATATACCTACCTTGTACCAACAGATACTTCTTTAGCACAGCCCTGATTTAGGGCTTAATAGTGTTCTGTGCTACTGCTTAGAAATTTCTTTTTCTTTCTCTCTTTCTTCCGTCCGTCCTTCCTTCCTTCCTTCCTCTTCTTTCTTCCTTCCTTCCTTTCTCTCTTTCTTTTTTCTTCCTTCCTTCCTTCCTTCCTTCCTTCCTTCCTTCCTTCTTTCCTTCCTTCCCTTTCTTTCCTTTCTTTCTTTTCTATGACATTGGATCCTAGTGCCCCCCACTGAAAATCCAAGTTTCTTCATACTTTTGACCCTCACCACATCTCACAGAGGTCTGGGCATTTCTTAAATGCTGACAATGTGAGGGCTGTGTCTAACAGCTTGGCGTAAAAGGCAACTGGGGCCTAGAAAACTCTGAATTATTTGAATGCTAAAACCCAGAAAAAGAACTCCCAACATTGATATCAGTCAACACTTTTTTTCCAAATGCTTTTCCTTACAAGCTTACAGCTTAGTGTTAAGAACATGAGTTTTTTTTTTAATTTTTTTTTTCAACGTTTATTTATTTTTGGGACAGAGAGAGACAGAGCATGAACAGGGGAGGGGCAGGGAGAGAGGGAGACACAGAATCGGAAACAGGCTCCAGGCTCCGAGCCATCAGCCCAGAGCCTGACGCGGGGCTCGAACTCACGGAGCGCGAGATCGTGACCTGGCTGAAGTCGGACGCTTAACCGACTGCGCCACCTAGGCGCCCCAAGAACATGAGTTTTTATATCAGATCTGGATTCTACTCCAGACACTCACGTGTGTCAGCTGTGTGTCTTTTGGTAAAGCACTTTAACTCCTCAAGCCTCCTTTCCTCATTTTAAAACGAGGACGACAATAATAATATCTACTAGAGGGTGTTGTTGAGAATTAAAATAACCACTTCAGAGGGTTATTGTCAGGATTAAATGAGATAAGGCATGCACAGTAGTCAGCGCGGTGCCTGCCAAGTTGTTAGCATTCAGTAAATGCTTAGCAAAGAGGAGGAGACCACATCATCTTTCCTTTTGGCCTGGAATGGGTCATGGTGGGGCTGGTGGTGGAGGTGATGGTCAGTAAACTAAAAGATAACAGTCACCTAATTTCCTTAATGTCACCTCCTCTATCTCGCTGTTCCTCCTGCCTTAAAAGGATATTATTGAGAACATAAAACTTTTACAAAAACCCATGGCTTCTAGTGGGAAAAGCCCAGGACTAGAAGTTAAAAGATCTGAACTCTGCCATAGAGGTTACAGTAAAAGTTAGTTGTTGGAATCATTATAATTTGGTGTGACTTTGATAAATCCCTTAAATTTCTCCTGTGTCTCAGTGGCCTCTTCTATATCATGAACGCTTATGATCAAGCCCCGTTTAAGTACTTTACACGTCTCATCTCGTTTCATCTCCGCATCAGTCCTAGGAGGCTGTTCCCGTTCGTACTGCTATTTTACAGATTAAGCAAAAAGAGTCTAAGAAAGGTGAAGTGTTTTGGCTAAGACACCAGACAGCAAGCAGCTGATCTGGAATTCAAATCAAGAGAAGGCTGATGACAAAGCCACGTTTTTTCCAACTTACCTCTGGGCCTCGAAAGACACACGTACGAAACGTTCAGGAGGCATGAAGGAGAATACAGTAACACATCTGCAGAGGGTGTCAGTGGCCTGAGGGGTGTGTGGGGGGACACTGTGTGTGAGGATTCTTTTGAGGCAATTTTGATACCTCGTCCAGGTAAAACAAACCTCGGGAGCTGGGACGCTGTGCCAAGTTAGGGATATAAAGACTCCGTACGCCCCACCCTCATGTCACCTCACTCCTACCTTTTCGCTGCCATTTCTGGAGTTTTCTGGTTTCACTAGGATGGATGGTGGGGCGGATGCAGGTGGTTTAGGTAGAGGCTCGCTCTTGACGGGGATTTCCTTGCCTTCCATGATGAGGGAACTGGCGGCTGAGCGGGTCCTGGTGTCGCCGCCTCTGCTGACACACGTGAGGGCAGGCTCCCCGGTGGGAGTGGGCTGCGGTCCCAGTTCCGCCGCCACCACCGTGGAGGGGGCAGGGGGGACCCCCTGCGGCTGGTAGAACGGGAACTGCTGAGGCCGTACCACCATGGTGGGGCTGCGTCTGAGGGAGCCCACCACCAGGGCGGGGATCCCTGACTGGACGGGCCTCTGCAGGGATCCATCTGAGGAATTACAGGACACAGATATCAGCACCGGGGGCTGCTGACAGTGGCTTCGCTTGGTCTTGTGTGGGCCGTGTGTCCTGATAGCCCAGAATAGTTAAGTACTTTCCCCATTTGAGTGTGCTCACATTCTCGCAGGGTCTTTCAAAGGTGACCTTATTCTTTTTTTAGTGCTGTTTGCTGATGCTGGCAGGAAATAACTGGCTAGCTGAATGTTTGGCGGGGGGCGGGGGGGGGGGTAGTGTCAGAAGGTGTATTACTTGCATTTGCCTCCTCTCTCTCTCTCTCTCTCTCTCTCTCTCTCTCTCACACACACACACACACACCTACTCTCTCACTTCGGGGCCTATAAGTTGTAAAGTGAAGAACACAAACCTGAGGAGACAGCTTCACAGTGAGAAGCAAACAGAGGCGTGCAAACCAAAGAGGAAACAAAACAAAAGAAAGAGATGGAAGGAATTGAAAACACAAGAGTCAGTCAACTGGGAGGGATGAGAGGGTGGGAAAGAGGGAAGCAGAGAGGGCAGGAGGGGGCTCTGACCAGCTACTTGAAGACTATTCTAACAGGAGCGGTAGGCATAGGGTGGCGGGATTGCCCTTGCTGGGGGCGGAAGGGCAAATGGAATTAAGGGAGAGAGTGTGCAGGCAAACGTGACACCACACGGAAGCAAATTTGGAAAGATTGTTCCAGAGTGAGGGCTGTGCATGGATGAGCTTTGCAAAGTCCCATGACAGAGGTTCTGGAATCAGACTTCCTCTCAGGGAGCCTGGGACAGGTCAGCCACATTCCTTCTCTGCATCTCAGCCCCTCGTGTGTAAACCCAGCACCTTACAGGGCTGCTAGGAGGCTGACATTTTATGATGTGTGCAAGTGTTAGGACAGTGCCTGGAACATAATAAATGCCCCGTGTTTCTAACTCTCACTGTTTTTGGGTAAAGGACAACAAATCCGAAAAATACAAGGTCCAGAACTATGGTTTTATCCCTTCCTTGGGCTTTTTTTGTTTGTTTTGTTCTGTTTTTGTTGTTAACGGAGATGATCTTCCCTCAGTAAAAGGAAGCCATTCCTCCCCCTCAAATTCTCTGGAAGACAGGACATACGTTGTTTTCATCTCTTGGGCATGTGTCCTGTACATGATAGGGACTTCAGTGTACTCTGTGGGGAGACAGGAGGCACACCCCTGGGAAGCACCTCAGTCCACTTCTCCGTAAGGGTCTCCCAGCATTTAGGGAGCATCAGTGACGTCCGGTCAGAGTTGTTAGTCCTTTGTGATAGCCTCTAGACACGTGTGTGAATCACAGACATTTGTGTCCAGCACAGAGGGCCTGAGCCAACACCATGTTCTGCTTCATGCCTCGTCTTCAAGCCAGATGTGAACATGAAAAGCAGAAGGCTCACTAAACGCAGTCGGTGTTCTCAGCTGCCGTGAACAAGCCAGGCGCCATTTACACAAGTCTGCCCTTTCAATGTAGACATTTATTTTTCCACTGACAGCCCTATGGGGTGCACAGTCAATTCTCCTGTCATGTGTCTTTGCTGTGGTGAGATTGATAGCTGGACCAGCCTCACCTTGGGGAAAAGGGAGAGAGAAAGCCTCCGGGACTTGAGAAAGTCAAAGCAGCGCTGTGCAGGCCTGTCCTTAGGCTCCTGGAAACGTGTGAAAAATCGGTTTTATGCCTCATCTGTTGATCTTGTCAGTTCTTATTACCAAGAGATTTAATGCTTTCTTATTTACACGTGCATCCAGTGCAGTCACAACTCCAAGTCCGGCAAGATCTTTGCAAAGGTAGAGGCAGTGTGTGAAAGGAAGTGTGAGTGGTTGCCAATGGGGTACAGGCCTCAGCACTCATAAGTGGTGTGGACTGAGTGTGAACGTTTCAACACTGAGTCACTCACACACTGGATGGGCCAAAGAGAACCTGCTTAGTTGTAGTAGCAATGATAGTACTGATAAAATGATCACCCTATAAAAACAGCTATTATTTCTTGAGCCTTATTATGTGCCAGGCATGGTGCCATCAGTCTTACATGGATTCTTTTATTAAATTCACACAATACCCTGATTTTAATGTTTATTATTTTATTTATAATAATTATAAATATTTATAAATAAATATATTATAATGTTATTTATTTTGAGAGACACAGAGACACAGAGAGACAGACAGACAGGCAGAGTGTGAGTAGGGGAGGCAGGGAGAGAGGGGGAGAGAGGATCCTAAGTAGCCTCCATACTGCCAGCGTAGAGCCCAAAGCAGGGGCTCGATCTCACAACTGTGAGATCGTGACCTGAGCTGAAGTCAATAGCTGGATGGTTAACTGACTGAGCCACCCAGGTGCCCAGGCAGGTATTATTTTTATTTCCATTTTACAAATGAGAAAACTGGAGGCTGATGAGGTCCAGTCACTTGCCCCAGGCTTCTGTGGTGGGATTATTTAGGAGGCGTTTGCGTGTGGGCAGGGAGAAGGAGGTGGAAGGTCAGCAGGGAGGAGGGAGGAGGGGCAGCTGGGTAGAGGCAACACAGTGGGAGGTCAAGTACATGGTGGTGGGGCAGGTGGTCAGGTGAGAGCCCCGGGAGAGGGCAGGACTAAGATACCTATTTTAATTTTCTTGGGACCTTTTCCTGTGTGGCATACTGACCCACATGTTACCCTCTTGCTTTGAGTGGTCATACTGCATTTTCATATTTAATCATTTTTTAAGATAGAGAGACTGTGGAGCCCAGTTTAAATCAGAAAATGTAGAATAAATCAAATTTACTTGGCTTGGCTCGTGGTCTTCTAGAGAGGTATGCAAATATAGAACCTTCGTGTTTTGTAGAACAATGGGTTCCAGACGCTTTTTAAAGTGCCTGAAAATGAGGTCTTATGTAGTGGTTCAATATTTTAGGGGATGAAAGCATTGCCACGTGAGCAGTGTGGATGTTACACAGGTAAAATATCAGCAAGCTGCAGAACAGTGCATGTGGTGGGTATGATTACGAGATACTATGTATATACACAGAAGAGCACTGGGGACAGGGGTTATGGATATGAAGGAGACTTCCTTTTGTACAATAAAAATGCTTTTAACCTCATGTATATATTAGTCAAATAACAAAGCAAGATTTGGGGACTCTCAGCATTGACTCTTCAACCCTCTTTACCCCCCTCCCCCACCCACCTCCCCGATATTTCCCATGTTTCCCTTTTAGCACCCCTGCGGGGTTCCCTGGAGCAGAGAAGCCCTGATCCAGCAAGTACTTTGCTCGTTCTGTCTTAACTACAGCCAGCATCCACCTTGGCTGTGTTCTAATTATATGCTGGCACTCAGGGCTGCTCCCATCCCCACCATTCAGTATACGTGTGTGGAGTGACCAAGGGCAGTGACCTTAAGTCGGTCTGGCTTCATCCAATAAGACCAGTCACTATTTGGGAATTGAAAGCACTCTTTACAGAGGCTTGTTTTAAAGCCAGTATCCTCCTTTTGCAAAATGTACTCTGTCTACCCCAGAGCCAGATTCCCCCCATCACTTAGCTGTAGGCACGTACCTCTCTGCCACCACTTACTCTTTCTCATGCTGCTCCTCCCGGATCTCCGAAGAGAGCCCTGTCCTAAAGTCCCCGGGCTGGTTGTGCTCCTCACGGGGTTGACTATGGCGGTGGGCACAAAGACGGACTTGAAGGGACGGTTCTGCCGGGGATCACCTTCTGAAATGCTGCCTTGGGAGGACACAGAGGAGTTGGATAACGTCCATGTGGCGTAGAGACCAGGACTCCGAGAATCTGGAAAACTAGATGTCTTTCTGGTTGTTGCAAGCGTTTTAAAGAGAAGAAATAAAGAAAACGTTCAGTTATGAGTCCTATTTAAAAAAGCTCTCAACCATATACTGAATGTGGTCTCTCTTCACCCCCTTCCTATCATATATGCTCCCTTTATTAACCACACAGGCTTGATCATGTGGGTCTCACGATTTACAGCTGGGCAACTGTGCAGGTGTGCAGAGGGCAGGGAGAGGGGCTCATACTGAGCTCCCACTGGAACGAGAACACTTAGGTCATCTTTCTTTTTTTTTTTTTTTTTTTATTTAAATTTTTTTTTTTCAACGTTTATTTATTTTTGGGACAGAGAGAGGCAGAGCATGAACGGGGGAGGGGCAGAGAGAGAGGGAGACACAGAATCGGAAACAGGCTCCAGGCTCCGAGCCATCAGCCCAGAGCCTGACGCGGGGCTCGAACTCACAGACCGCAAGATCGTGACCTGGCTGAAGTCGGACGCTTAACCGACTGCGCCACCCAGGCGCCCCGGTCATCTTTCATTCCAGCTCTAATCACTCCTAACCCCAAGAGTTTGGAGCACAAGGTCTTGTACATGTTCAACTCGTTTTGTGGTTCTGATTTCCTATTCATTCTGTGACTTTCCCCTTTGATTCTAAACTCAGGGAAGGCAGAGATATTTTATGCCTTATTTTATATCCTTTGTGTTCTGCATCTATTGCTTATCAAAAAATGTTTGTTGAATGATTTCCATGATGCTTTCAGCACTGATGCCAGTTGTTTGGGCTAACACATGTTGAGCACTTACTGTATGCTGGGCATTGGGCAGTGCTTTGCCCCCATTATCTTGTGGGTTCTTCACAACAGCCTTCTGAGGTACGTACTATTAGTGCTACTATTTTGTTTTAATTTTTAAAAATGTTTTTATTTATTTTTGAGAGAGACAGACAGACAGACACTGAGTGTGAGCAGGGGAGGGGCAGAGAGAGAGGGAGACACAGAATCTGAAGCAGGCTCCAGGCTTTGAGCTGTCAGTACAGAGCCTGATGCAGGGCTCAAACTATTGAACCACGAGATCATGACCTGAGCCGAAGTTGGATGCTCAACCAACTGAGCCACCCAGGCACCCCAAGTGCCACTATTTTATGGATAAGAAAATAGAGGCTTACAGTTACTTGGCCAAGCAGCTACAAGACCTGAGATTTGAACCCAGGTCCAGGCTGGCCCTCTCCTCTACCACTGAAAAGATCACTGTCTTACCACTGAGCACACTCCCTCCTGGCTAGGGAGAGTGTTCATCATTTAGGTAGCAAGGTAAGCCCTGAATCCTGCTTGAAAGAAACAAACTGAAGCAGTGGGGAGGCCCTACACATGCCTTTGGAAGACCCTCCCTTTTCAGCCTTGGGTTCTGACTTTTAAGACTAGTATTAAAGTTTTATAAAACACCAATCTCCAGTCACTCGCTTCCAGATTGCTACTCCCTGAACCCTATGGGGAATGGCTGGCATTTTACATGCCCTTCTTGCCCTTTTACCAATCCTACCCCAAAATCACAGCCCCGATTGAGCAGTCCATCGATCAGCTTGTCATCGGATGATGAAATAACCTCCCTGGGAACAACCAACTCAACCAAGACCCTGGCTCAGAGATGCCCTCCCTGATGGCCTTCCCATTAATGCCTACAGTCATTTCCCTTTATTTCTTCTCCTCCTTTTCTCTCCTTCTTTGGCTGAAAAAAGTGATGTGGAGCTTAACAACGAGCCAGCCAGTGGTACAAAGATAGGTAAGGCGTTATTTAACGTGACCAACTCTGCCCAAGAAGCATATGCAGCCAAATGCCCAGGAATGATGCTTACAGTGATGGGACTTCTATCCACAGCCATCAACCTGCCTCTGGTCCCTGGTGATGTCATCAGTAAAGGGGTGCAGGCTTCCTGCCAGTAAGAACTCCCACTCTATTCTGGAGCTAACGGCTGGCAGTGGAGAGAAATCCTTGGCCTTGGCCTCCATGGTCATGTGCTAGATCTGCCTGTTTTTTGAATGGGGGGCCTGAAGGTGTTGGATGCTGTAAAATGGGCTGGCCACAGGAAAGACAGGTTCCATAACCATTCCCAGCAGCAGCAAGCACAGAATACAGTTAATTAGGCCCAAGCCAGCCTTATTCCACAAGTCTCTTCTCTGAATGACTGTTGATAGACCGAGCTGCAACCTGATTTTTCTGAGCCCAGCACTAGGTCAGGTTCCAAAAACTCTTAAATCCAAAGTCGTCCTTCCAACAGGAGTCCCTCTCTGTCTTTTGGCAAAAAGCTCAGCACTTACCCAGCGCTTTCTTCTAATATCAAAGTACTTTGTGAACATATATTAATTAATCCCCATTACACTCCAGATCCTTGTTTTCCAGATGGAGACACTGAAAGAGGGGTTTGGGGGGGAAGGAGTGCTATTGCCTCCAACTTGCTCCATTGTGCTGCTTTGAGTGTGCAGGTCTGTGTCCCCTTTCCTGTCTGTCATAGGAACCCATAAGACCTAGCCCCCTCCCCCCGCCGTACGTGAAGGGGCATTTGCGGCTCTACTGTACTCACCACTGGCAGCAGTCTCCTGGTAAGGGAAAGCTTGCACCCTGGCAACTTTATATAGTTCTGTGTAGAAAGTTCAAAGAACCGAGTGTTGGCCCCTGTATTGCTTTTTCCATCCATAAGGCACCAGGGGGGCGCATGTGCCTGGTGAAGGTTGTAAGAAAGAGGAATATCCTGGCTACTGGACAGAAGGGACTGTGTTGGGAGAACATGAGGGGTAGAGAGGCCTTGGAAACAGGACCTGAGGGAGGCTGCTGAGAGTCTGGCAGCAGATATCTGAGATAGGGGGCAGGGGTCTGATCAGACGTTGCTGATTGTGTTCTTGCCATGAAAGGTCTTCAACTGCAACCACATTCTTTCCTCTCTGGTTCAAGCTTCCAAGCCCTAAGAGAGAGCCTCAGATGGGCTGAGCCTGTTTCTTAGCTGGGGTGATGGGAGGAGGAGGAGAGGGAGGATAAGGAGGAAGAGCAGAATAGAGAGGAGGAGGAGGGGGACATGAGGAGGAGCTAGTTTCTTAAGCCTCTGAAAAGAGAGGAAACTTGTGCCTCCCACCAAGACTATGCCTGAAGGAGGAAAAGTATGTTGACGCTAGTCAGAGGGGATTTAGATGGAAACTTGACAAACGTTCTGCACAGTCTGAGCCTGTGGCTGCCTCCAGGGCCTGGGAAAGCATGTCACAGTGGCAGAGATTTACTTGTGGTCAACTCGGCTGGACAGGTGGGTGTCACTATCTAGCATTGAGAGAGGGCTGGCGCTCTGGAGGGCACAGCTGCCTTTTATTCTCTTGGGAATTAAAAGGCTCACTTGCTGAATCTTAAAACCCTGGTATTTTGGTCAGCACTAGTCTTTCTATAGAGTTAGTCCCCAAGCTCTGGCAGGCCCAGTTCATTGGGGCATAATGCTAATAAAGCAAAGGTTCCAGTGCTCAGGGGGGACCTCATACTTTCGAGCCCTGGCTCTTTTATAAAAGGCTGCCTTCTAGCCCAAGGGGGCTGCTGGTGGTGAGAGGCATCGCTGCAAACAGAAAACAGAGATTGGAAGAAAACCTCACACACATGCAGAACCAAAGAGCAGAAAGGGGCCTTGCACATGTAGTCCAACCCACTCAGTCCTAACACAACCTGCTAAAAGGAGTGGAAACTAAGCTGACAAAGGACCACATCATTCAGCCCCAAGAAGCAAAAGGAGAGGGTGGCTAAGAACAAGGATGAGCTGCTCCCAGGTAGATAAATAGGGCATCATAGACCCATGTCTAAGATTACTGGTGATGGGACCTTCCTTTGCATCAGGGGACCATCAAGGAGAACTTCACACAGAGAGAGCACCAATCCTCTGTCACTTAACAGCTGTCAGGAGAATATACTCTGACAGGGATTTCCTCTTTTTGGAAATGTTGGTTCCCTAGAAGCAAAACCCACATCCATGTAAGTAGCACCTCAGTATACACATATGTTCCGGATTCTATCAACTGGAGGGGAGGGACAGATTCAATGGCAACCTATGGCTGAAACTCCATCCACTGTCTGATGTGGCTGTCTCTGAACAGGTGAGTCTAGATGGCTCATGGCTTGCCTAAGGACACAATACATGTACCTAGGAGAAAAGCCAAGGAGAGAAAGGGAAGCTGGAGCCTTGGAATACACTGGAATGGAATCCTCCATGCATTCTAGTGAGGGTAACCATTTGTCCAGATTTTCCTAGGAGAGTCTTAGTTTACATCTGCTCTTCTGGTGTATTGAAAGTGTGTGTGTGTGTGTCTCTCTCCTTCTTTTCTTAAAAGTGTCCTAGTCTGGGGGTGACTGATTGGTTAAATCAGTTAAGCATCCGACTTTGGCTCAGGTCATGATCTCGTGGTTCATGAGTTCAAGCCCCGCGTCGGGCTCCGTGCTGACAGCTCAGAGCCTGGAGCCTGCTTCGGATTCTGTGTCTCCTTCTGTCTCTGTTTCTCTCTCTCTCTCTCTCTCTCTCTCAAAAATAAAGAAAATATTAAAAAAAGTGTCCTAGTTTGGATGATCAATTATATGGTCACACTTATTCTAATGGTGTTTTCATGGAATAACCAGGACACTGGGCTAAGGCGTGATGTATAAGCAAATGCTTTAGTAGCAGACATGGGCCTTACAGAATTGATGTCAGATCCCATGGAAGAAAGTGTTCCTGAGTTAGGGTAGATATCCTTCTTGCTCTTCAATGGCACCTCTAGACCATTCCCCCACCCTCCTTAATCCTTCCCAGTTTGACTCATAGTATCAGACTTGACCACCTGTCCCATCACTTTGTCACCATTTCCTCTCTCAGCCTCTCTCCACTCATTCCATGAAGATTTTACCCTCTGGCCATGGGGGAAGGGAAGAAAAAAAAAATAGTTACAAACAGAGAGGGAGGCAAAACATAAGAGACTCTTAAATATACAGAGAACAAACTGAGGGTTGATGGGGGTGGGGGGGAGGGGAAAATGGGTGATGGGCATTGAGGAGGGCATTTATTGGGACCTGGGTGTTATATGTAAGCAATGAACAAGGGAATCTAATCCTGAAGCCAAGAGCGTGCTGCATACACTGTATGTTAGCTAACTTGACAGTAAATTATATACACGCGCGCGCGCGCACACACACACACACACACACACACACACACACACACACACATAAAATTTGGCTTCTGGCTCACTGTCATTCTCTCTAATGCAATTGATCCTACCACAATGGTCTCATCTAGTCCTAGGGTTTTAAATACGTTCTCAAGCCTGGACCTTCTTCCTTAAATGCTGGGCTTGTATACTCAACCATTTGCCAACATCTCTACCAGGACTGGTAACAGGCATCTAAGACTTAATCTGCTGCAAACTGAGCTTTTGCTTCCCCTCACATCTCACAACCCATTCCTCTTGGTTTCCCCCTCTAGCTCAGTAAAAGGCAACTCCATTTTCCAGTTACTTGGGGCAAAAAACTAGGACTCACCTTACTCCTCTATTCTTTCACACCCGATATTTGATTTGTCAGAAAATCCTGTGGTGTCTACCTTCAGAGTATATCCAGAATCTAACCACCTCTCCCTGCCTCCTTGGCTAATGCCTTGGCTCCATTCACCATCACTTATCCCCCAGAGTATTACAGTATCTTCTTAATTAGTTTCTCTGCTTCCACATTTCCTTTCTACAGCTTACTCTCAACCCAGCAACTACAGGGATTTTGGTTAAAATGTAAGTTAAATCATGTCACTCTTACGCTCAAAACCTTGCAATAGCGTTAAAGCCAATTCCTCATTATGACCTAGGAAATTCTATATGATCTGGCTCACCTGTTACCATTCTGACCTCATTTCCTGTTAACATCCCCCTGACTTGGTCTAAACCAGTCCTACTGGTCTTCATGTCAGGCTCACTCCTACTTCAGGGCAATTGTACTTGCTGTTCCTTGGTCTGGAATACACCTGCCTCATTTCCTTCTTCTCAGTAAGGCCATCCCTGACCAACCTATTAAAATTTTAATCACCGCCTCTACTAATTCAATCCTTTTCTTGTTTTTCTTCTTGGCCTTTACCATTAACACACCATTTACATTACTTATATACCTTGTTTATTATCTGTACCACTAGAATGTAACTTCTGGTGGGCAGAGATTTTGTGTGTTTTGTCCACTGGTGTTTCTCCTGTGTCTAAAAGGTGCCTGACACATAGTTTATGCTTGATAAATATTTGTTGACTACAGCATCAGCTATAGACACCCTTAGTTTGCCTTTGGAGATTTTGCAACTTTCTAACAAATTCCAAGAACCTTCCACTGAAGGAGATAACTTCCGGTTCAACTTTCTGCCATGTGAAGAAATCTTTTTATCTAAGCCTGGATCTATGGAAACCCAGACTTTGCCTGTACTCTTCCTAGAAAGGGGGTCCTACCACCTCACCAGCCAACCTTATTGGAAAAAAAATCTATGTGTTAGAAAGTGCAAACTTTTACGGATCCAGCTTCTAAGTTGTATCCACTGGTTCACTTTCCCCTCATGGAACAGATTTCCTGTCTCCATGGCTTGTTATGGTCCCTCTGACCCTGTCTTCTGTAGCTTTACCCAAGTGTTTCTATAACTGTCTACTGTGGTGTAGTGTTCTGTCTCCTCACCATCTTTGTGGCCCTCCTCCGGACACTGTGCCCCACCTTTATGAAGCTCCCGCAAACTGGACATAGGACTCCAGCTCTGACCCCCCCCCCCAGAGAGTTCAATGGGTTATCACTTTCCTTGGAGTTATGTCATAGAGACAGTGTTTGATGTGTGGGGATGGCCTCACTGCCTTGTGACAGGCTGTGCCTGGGTGGATGTGGGGTGGAGGAAGGCGGAGCCATGGGCAGTGCGGGGATCTGTGGTGGTGGTTTAAGTGAAAGGGTCGGGTGTGCTGGAGAATGAAAAAAGTTGGGAACACTGTTAGGGACAGGGACCTACAGGGTAACCAGCCTTTGGCCTGGGGTGTGGATGGACAGGTCGTAGTCTGAGTCATGGAAAGTCTGCCTACTGGCCTAGTGTCTTACGAAGTTTCCTGAAGTGCTCTGAGGGGTCTTCTGATTATCACAGGCTCCCATTATTCGGCTATACAGGAGAGTTGGGGTGCAGGATATGAATGGGATTTTGGGGGTTCGTACTATAGAAAACCTGAAACCCAGCTCTTGAGCGGGTTGCTTAACTCTGTATATCACTTTCCTCATCTGTAAAATCACATCTCCCTTACAGGAGGGACTCTTGAACACATCCAATGAGTTAAAAGATGTGAAAGTGTTTGTAAAATGTGAAGAACTCTAAAAAAGATAACTTTCTACAATTAAAAAAAAAGTGTTAGGGGGTTACTAAGGCCATTTCTTGGCCTACGCTCCGAAGGAGCACTGAGTCCTTGAGCAGTGAAACCACAGATGGCCCTGGGCCTAGTGGGCCCGACCTCCGCTGCTTGAGAATAGAGGGCACGCACCTGAAAATGGGGATGACATAGTTGTTGGGGAAGGTGCCAACCCGCCCAGTGACCAAGGAGACGCCCCTGAGCCAGCCGTCTGGGTACTTGCCCAGGACCCTGATGCCTTCTCCCTTCTGTAGGTCCAGCTCATCGGGTCCATGGGCTGAGTAGGAGTGTAGGGCCACAAACCTGGGGAGACAAGGGAACTGGGTGAAGAAGGGGAACGTGCCTGGGGGAGGGCATGGAGCCAGCAAAGTGTGAAGGGAAATGGAACCACTGACCCAGTGGTTAGAAATAACTAACTTCTTCATCGTGAAATGTCGGTACGGAAGGCAGGTGATAGTGATGGAACCTATAGTGATAGAAGTAGCATTGGATGAGCCAACATCCCTGCTCTTCCACAGAGTGCCACACAGCTTCAGATCACTAATTTAGGCCACCTTGGCGTTTTGACAATGGGGAAACTGGACTAGGATAGAGAAAGGAGTTGGTGACCCAGAATTAGTGGCAGAGCCTGGTCTCAAACCTAGAAATTATGGCTCTGCCCAGGATGCTTTTTCATACTGCTTAATGTATCACCCCAGAACATGTTTGCAGCCAGCAAGTGAAGGGAAAGGAGAGGTCAGAACAGAAGACTCTCTGATCCGTTCCCTCTGCTGAGAGCGGGGGCACATTTGATTCCCAGGAATGGCCAGAGGAGCTAGCTTAATGTAGGCAGGGAAACAGACATTGGGGAGGGGAGGTAGGAGTTGATTTTAGTTTGTTAGCAGACAGTGGAATCCTGGCTGCATGGCGGGATGGAGGGCGATGATGCGTTTGTAACATCGCAAAATGTCCTTGGGTTAGAGTCGTGACTTTCCAGTTTGCAGTCTACACAGGCGTCAGGCAGATAACATCTAGTTATGAGCCAGGGGTGAAGACACAGCGAGGGTGTGGAAGTGAGAATATATGCTTGACTAAAAGCATTAAAAGTAACCCATGTGGGCTTGCCAGATTCAGGTTACCAATGTATGGCCTCAGGCTGGACATCAAGAAGTCCCTCTAGACTCCAAAGACTATGAGACACTGGAAGGTTTTATCAAAGGGGCTGGGCAGGGTATTCTCTTCTACAGGGTTTCCCTCCACCAAAATGCTATATTTCAACATCTATTTATGACCCAACATTTTGAATCTAGAAGACGACAACAGAAATTGCTCAGTATCCAATCTCCCAGCAATGTTTTGGTGTCTAATCTTCCAGTTCCTTTCTACTTTTGTAAAATAATAAGCTAGGATAATGTGGCTTGCCAATCTGTTTTTCAGCATTATTTCCTTTGAAGGATATAAAGGAAGGGGATTTGTTGTCTCTTTGTATGGGATGGTCTGGGAGTGGTGATGCTTGAAGGCAGAGGGGTGGCAAAAGCGGCCTCTCTGGCCAGGACCCGGGGGTGGAGAGCTGAGCTTGTTACTCACATGTTTGCTGAGAGGTGTTGCTGGGAGCCGGACAGATTGACGATGGCTGCGGAATGTCCTGGGGAGCCAGGTATGGGATGGTAAGTGCTGACCTACACAGAAAAGACAGCCAAGCAGAACCAGTGAATGCTACACGCCAGGCCCACAGCAGAGCTGCTGCAGAAAGGCCCGATGCAGCTGGAAACCAAGAGCCTTGCCCAGTGCCACGCATCATGCATCTTCTCTGTGGTTTGTGGCTGGAGGCAGTGAGGTGGGGATGGACTGGTTTATGGCCTGCCAGGGTGGCATGCCAGGGCTGCCTTCCCAATGACTGCTCCAACATGGTAGAAGATGAAGAGTCATCCAGTCGCTGGTCAACAGGACACTACTCGGCTGCTTGATCTATTCCCCCAGCCTCTCCTGACCCACCTCCTAGTGCACTTGCTCCCTCTATGGAAACCTACATTCAGAAAATGATATCATGGCTACTAATGAGAACTTGACACTGGCTAGGCACTTTTAAATGCTTTACAAGTATCAGCTAATTTAATCCTTACTAAAGGTACTATGGGCATCCCTAATTGCGGATGAGAATTTGCGGATCACCCAATTTGAAAGAAACCAAATTTTAAACCAGGGTAGTCTAGGTCCTGAGCCCACACTCTTAATAATGCTAGTATTAATACACACACACACACACACACACACACACACCAGTTTATCCAGTGACTTATGGAAGGTGAATCTGAATAGTGTTCACTTCGCCAGGACAAAAGAGTGAGCAACACTGCTAAAAACACTTGGAAACTACTATCCTGGCACCTTGCCTATTTATCATATTACCTTATTTATTTCCTTCTTGACACATACCACAGTTGACTGCCCCACCACTAGACTATAAGTTCCATGAGGGCAGGGACTATGTCTTGTTCATCACTGTGTTTTCTATGTGCCCAATATACACTTGTAGCTTAAAGAACAAATAAATGAATGAAAACATCTTCCTACCCAGTACACCAAGCACGAAGGTAATCTCAATCATCTCCTTGTCATCCAGAGTAAATACACTCAATTTATGTTCAGTTACCACCCCCGTAAGTGATGATAACTATATATGTGTGCCTTTTTTAGGACTCTGCTTTTGTGGGCACAACTGTCATTTGTATACATACGTGTGTTCAGGCAAGAGTGAATGTGTTATTGAGTGCACATGTCTCTGGTTCTGTGTGCATGCTTGTTCACAACCCATGACAATTCTATGCACATGTGTGACAGCACTGGTCTACTGTACATCTGATTACATTCCCACATGTGAGTCTATGCACTCACAGGCATGTGCACTGTGACTGTACATGAGCTTGTGATTGTAAATGTCTATGCGGGGTTCTATGTATACATATGTGAACTCTAGAGGTATGTGCTGGTATATGCTGGTACGCATGACTTGGTAGTTTTGTGTGTGTTCTCTGGTGATGATTGTCTAAATATATGTGTGCTGTGCATGTATGTTTGACGTTTCGAAGCTATAGTTGCAGGATCAAAAAACCATTCCAAACAGATAGCAAGTGTTGGTGAGAGTATAGAAAACTGAAACTTTGATGCAGTTTGAAGGTAATAGGGTGTAGCTCCTTTGGAAAATAGTCTGCTGGTTCCTTGAATGATTAACCAGAAGTAGCATATGATGCAGTAAGTCTACTCCTAGTCCATACCCAGGAGAAATGAAAACATACGTCTACGTGAGAACTAGTACACAAATGTTTAGAGCAGCATTATTCATAATAGCCAAAGGGTGGAAATAACCCCAACGCCCATTGACTGACGAATGGACAAACAAAACGTGGTGTATCTGTACAGTGGCACGTTATTCGGCCATAACAGGAATGAAGTATTGAGACGTGCTAGAACATGCATAAACCTGGAAAACATTACACCAAATGAAAGGAGCCAGGTACAAAAGACAGTGTTATATAATTCCGGTTATGTGAAATGTCCAGAATAGACAAATCTGTAAAGATAGAAAGTAGATTAGGGGTTGGGGATGAAAAGGGTTTTGGAGTGCTGGTCACAGAGTACAGGATTTCTTTTGGAGGTGAGGAAATGATATAAAGTTGTGGTAATGGTTGCACATACCTGTGACTATATTTTAAAAAACACCGGGGCGCCTGGGTGGCTCAGTCAGTTGGGTGTCCGACTTTGGCTCAGGTCATGATCTTGAGGTTCCTGGGTTCGGGCCCCACATTGGGCTCTGTGCTGACATTTCGGAGCCTGGAGCCTGCCTCGGATCTTGTGTCTCCCTTTCTCTCTGCCCCTCCCCGACTCGTGCACTCTCTCTCTCTCTCTCTCTCTCTCTCTCTCTCTCTCAAAAATAAATAAAAATATAAAAAAAACCCCCACAGAATTATACACTTTTTAAAGTAATCTCCACACCCATTGTGGAGCTCAGACTCATGACCCCGAGATCAAGAGTTGCACACTCTTCTGACTAAGCCAGCCAGGTGCCCCTGAACTGTACACCTTAAAATGAGTGAACTTCACGGCCTGTGAGGCATATCTCAGCAAGGTCTTAAAAAAAAATTCCACAGTCACCCATCCTGTGTTCTCTATCACTGTGTAAAGTGCTTTGTGCTTTGCAATCAAATATTGTCACACCAGTTCTCTTGAAGAGAGAAGAAAAGTTTGCCAGCTTTGGGCTGGGCTACTCCTTCCCTGTGACTCGACAAAACAAATCCCTGCTGGGCTTGGGACTTGTGCCAAGGGAGAGCCTTGTTATGAGAACAATTAATCTTATGTTTGTGGAGACTGTTGGACCACTGATTAAGCAGGATGCACTTAACACCCATGACTTTCCAGTGTTAGGCTTGAGTAAAATAAGCCCTTCTATCTATAAACACTATTAATCATTTAGGGAAGAGAAAGATGTCAGAATGCAAAGCCATCCCTCCATTACACTAGGCTATGTCTTTTTACTTCTCTAGGTCTTCATTTGGAGGGGGGGGGGGAGTCCTTCCTCCTATTTGGAACACTGAACCTAGCCAGGACTGAAATCAGTGGGCTTGTGTTTAGTGGGTTCTTTCTAATATGGAAGAGGAAGTGAGGCCAGATTCTCAGGTTTTGAGATGTCTTGGAGGTGAAGGGAGAACATCCATGAACAAGGAGGAAAGAGGCCAAGAAGGAGGGAGGAGAGAAGGGGAGATAGTGGACAGCTCTGGGGGTGGGGGAGGTGTCAGAAACTGGGACCGGGACACAGTGGGAGAAAAAAACAGAGCCAGAGGGATAGAATGAGGAAGAAAGAAGAAAAGGCAGATGAAAAAAATATCAGAAAACTCTTACAACCCACAGAGAAAACGACAATCCAATAAAAAATGGGTAAAAGATACCACAAAAGGAGATTGAGTGGCCAAGAAGCACATGAAAAGATGCTCAACACCAGTAATTGTCAGGAAAATGCAAGTTACAACTACCATGAGGTACCACTACACATCTATGAAAATGGCTAAAATGAAAACGACTGACCCTACCAAGTGCTGGTGAGAATGTGGAGCAACTATAACTCTTACATACTGCTGGTGGGAAGGTAAAATGGCACCACTGCTTTGGAAAACAAGTTGGCTGTTTGTTATAAAGTTAAATATACACTTATGCACTACTCAGCAACCCTACTCACAAGCAGTTATCAAAGTAAAGTGAAAACATACGTCCATACAAAGACTTGACATGAATGTTCTTAGCGGCTTTCTTCATTTTAGCCCTGAACTGGAAACAACCCAAATGCCAATCAACTGGTGAATGAATAAACAAATTGCGGTAAAACCACAGGGTAATGTTCCTCAGCGATGCATGCAATGGCATGGGTAATCTTAACATCATCCTAAGTAAAAGAGGCAGGACACATAAGACTACATATTCTACTTTGCTATTTGTAGGACATTCTTAAAAATACCCAAACTAGTGACAGAAAACAGATGGAGGACTGCCAATGGCCAGGAGTGAGGGGAGAGGATTGACTGATGGCAAAAAACTTTCTGGGGTGATGGAAGTGTTCTTTGTCTTGATTTTGGTAGTCATCATATGCATTTATGCATTTGCCAAAAGTCACTGAACTGTGTACTTAAAATCGCTGAACTTTATTGGATGTGACTATGCTCAATAAAGCTGATAAAAAATAGGAATATATTATCTAGTTGGCAGGAAAATCCAAGGAGCCTGAGCTTGACCCAGCCCAAGCTCTGGGATTGGTCAGAGGAGGGCACAGGGATGGTTCAGCTTATTACTGGGCAGCTAGCAAGCAACCCTCATAGCAGAGGGCCACCTGAATAGGAGAGAAATCAAGAATGGAAACCTATGTATCAGACACAAGCTCAATAAATAAGGTGCAAATGAAAATGAACAAGAATGAAGGAAGAATAAAAGAGGTGATAAGGGAAAGAGCAAGATAGCTAAGGGCAGAGAAGAGAGAGCCTGGTAGGGAAGGAGGACAGACAGAACAA
Source organism: Lynx rufus (assembly GCF_022079265.1). Classification (NCBI taxonomy): domain Eukaryota; kingdom Metazoa; phylum Chordata; class Mammalia; order Carnivora; family Felidae; genus Lynx; species Lynx rufus. Next base: position 121,471,722 of record NW_025814823.1, on the reverse strand, counting down.
GACAGAAATGAAGGCCCCACTGGAAAAATGGGGGACAACCAGGTGGATGGCCAACTTCTGAGGAGGCATGTATGTTCCACCAGACTAAGTGAACAGGCCTCTGGCAGGTGGTTCCCTGCGGTCAGTTGTGACCTCAGGTCCCTATATCAACAAGGAACCTAAGGCCAGATGCAAGGCCCTCCAGCAACTGGTGCTTCCTGGCATAGCGTTTGGGGGCTTGAGCAGGGTCAGACAGGATGTGTATTTGAGGGTGGGGGTGGATATTTCTGCTACAATGTGAAAACAGTTTTTCCTCTTTTTTGAAGGAAATGACTCATTTAAAAGAAGTCTTTATCAGTAGCAGAAGAATCCACAGCTGTGTGGCTTCTAGGCGTTTTCAGGTTCTGGGGTATTAAATGAGGGAGGAAACAGGCCTGCAGCCTGCAGAGTTGTGGCAATGTTCTGTTGGCCTTGCACCTTCACCATCAGCCATACAGGGAGTGCAGGATGTGGCGCTATCTCAGAATCTGGAGGGGAAGTCTAGCTTAGTATTCAGCCATGTGGTTCTAGCATTTACTAGGGTTTGTGATTTGGGCAAGTGACTCTCTTCGGAGGGTCCTCCACTTACTCATCTATAAATTTTTTTTTTTTTACATTTATTCATTTTTGAGAGACAGAGAGAGACAGAGCACAAGTGGGGGAGGGGCAGAGACAGAGGGAGACACAGAACCTGAAGCAGGCTCCAGAGCCCAACTTGGGGCTCGAACTCAGCAAACCGCAAGATCATGACCTGAGCCAAAGTCAGACGCTTAACCGACTGAGTCACCCAGGCACCCCTCCACTTCCTCATCTATAAAATGAGGGCAATAATGGTATTTCTGTCGGAGTTGTTAGGACTAAGTGAAGTGATCAATGTAAGTTATTTAGCATACTGTAAGAGCTCAATAAATAGTACTTATTTCCATCTGGAAAGAGATTAGCTACTGTACAGGGTGAGGATGGAACATCCATCTCCTTTTATGCAACAGCTCTGCAAGATCTGGCCTGAAAGTGGGACCCAAGAATGTGATGGGGGATAGGAAGAAGCAACCCTATTCTTCTGGAGGACAGTGTCCCCAGCTCTCCAAAATGCAAGTTTGCTGTCTCTCTCCAACTCATATGGTGGCACTCAGCTATTTCTTCCCGGGTTCATGCCTTTCAGTAACTTAGTGGGCACAGGATGACTGTCTTCCTCCAGTGTAAACTACTCTGGAGCCTGTTGTGTTTCTGTATCTCAGTATTCCCAGGAGCTAACAAGGGCCTCGAACCTACAGAGGGTTCACTCAGGGTTAGGAGAAGGGCTGCGTTTTCAAGACAGAAAATTAGGTATTTTTATGATAGTTTTTGTACCCACCACCATGGATAATCCAGAGTTGGCCATCAAGCTTCATAAAGTTAAAAACCCATTTTCCTCTACAGATTAAAGGAGTCTTAAGAGTCACATTCAGCACTTGCCTTGTGTGGACCTTATATGGTTCTAGCACTGGGGTTAATGCAGTGAATGAGACACATGGGGCTCCTTCCTCATGTGCAATTCACCACATATACCAGGGAAGACAGTGAAATCCATAAGCATATAAGCATGACGTGTGCTGGGGTAGGGGAAGTTCAAGGTGCTTTGGGCACTGCCAGGAGAGGCTTGCCTTGATCTCCAAGAGGTATTTCACTCTCACACCCTATGATTCTAATGCTAACTTACATAACATTCTCATTGTCATTATCCCCATTTTTCCCAATGAAGAAACTGAGATAAAAAGATTCCATGATTTTGTGGAGGTGGCCAGCAAATGGGTAGCCAGGAAGAACCCCATGCTCAGAGCGTGTTCTGTAGGACACCAAGGTTAACATTTCTAGATCTCAACACGGCTAATGCGGTCATATGTATAAGGCAGATTTGTATATCCTAGAAAAAAGCCACCCAGTCAAATTCAGTGTTCTGTTTTTATGCTCATAGATCTATTCTATTCATGATGACTTCCATCCATGCCCAAGGCCCCACGTAATGTGGAATAGATCTGACAGCAGGTAGAATAATGGTTGTTTGTTTGTTTGTTTGTTTTTCTTCTTCCTTCTCTGGCAGAACCAAGGCCCAAACAGAGTCAGGGCTCCTTCTGCCAGATTGCTCTCCCCTTCCTTCCCGTCTTAACCTATCTCAGAGGCAACCCAGCCCAATGAGTAAAGAGTGGCCACCTAGTGCTACTTACCTGTCCTGTGAGTGAAAACACCGTCTGAAAAAGAGAGCTCATATGTGAGTTGGCAGCAGTCCCTTTAGCTCTACCTCAAAAAAAAAAAAATCTTAAGAACATAGGTCAGCCAAGTATCTGTGAAGACCACTAATTTTACATCTTCGAGGTAGTCATCAAAGCTTAGAATATCCCCTGTGATCTGGCTCCTGCTTTTCTCTCCAGCCTCACCTTCCTACACTCTGCCACTCACTTTTTCACCTCCTTCAGCCTTGGAGTCTTTTCTCTGCTCTCTGAGCAGGTCACACTTTCTGCTGCCCCTGATTTTTGTGTGCCTCCCCTCCCCCATCTCTGTTATTTCCCTTTGTTATGGAAAATTTAAATTACATTATGCACACAAATAAGTGCATATAATTTTATGTATCATTGAAAGGAGAAGAATAAAACTAACACCTGTATACATACCGCCCAACGTAAGAACCAGAATAAAAATGGAAATTGAATACTACCTTCTGCATATTCCTCCATAATCAGATCCCCTCCCTCTGGCCCCTGTAACCACAGGGTTGAAATTGGTGCTCATCATCCCAGTGCTTTTCTCTGTAATTTTACCACCTTGGCATACATCCCTAAACAACATGTTGTTTAGATTTGCCTGTTTTTGAACACAGTATGAAAGCATTCACGTTGAGCGTATTCTTCTGCGAGTTGCAACTTTGGCTCAATCCTAAGTTTTTGTGGTTGATTTTCACCGCTGTCATGTATTTCATTGTATGCATATGCCACCTTTTAACCATTCTATCATTTATGTGTCATTTGGGTGATTTTCAGTTTGGGGCTGTTATGAACGATGTTGCTATGAACAGTCTTGTATACGTCCCCTGGGCCCCTGTGCAAGAGTTTCTCCACGATATATACCGACAAATAGAATTGATGGGCCATAGGGTATGAGCCTGCTAAGTTTTATTAGGTAATAACAAATTGTTTCCCGGTGTGGCTGTAACAATTTACACTTCCACCAGTAGCAAATGGCAATTCCTGTTACCCCATAATCTTGCCAACATGTGGCAATGCCCAACTTTTTAATACCTGTCTATGATGGGTGTGAAATATCTCACTGTGGTTTCAAATTAATTTCTCTGAGTACTAAAGAGCTTGAGTTTCTTTTCAAACATTTATGGGCCATTCTTGTGTCTTGTATGAAATTCTTGTTCATATCCTTTGTCTATTTTTTGCCCTCTGTTGGGTTATTTATTATTTTCTTATTAAGTTATAGAGTTCTAATATTTTGGACATGAATCCTTTGTAGCTTATATTTTTACTCTGTGGTGTCTTTTGATAAACTGAAGTTCTTATTTTTAATATAGTCAAATTTACAATATATTCCTTTATGGTTTATACTTTTAAAAATCTTGAATATGATTTTTTTTGTCCCAAGGTCATAAAGATGTACTTCTCTATAGTCTTCTAAAAGTTTTATAGTTTTGCCTTTCACATTTAAGTCTTTAATCCACCTGGAATTGATTTTTGACAAGGGAGGAATCCAATTTCATCTTTTTCCACATGGATACCCAATTAGCCCAATGCCATAGTTCATCCTTCCCTTCTGATCTGCAAAGCCTGCTCTGCCATAAATCAAGTCTCCGTGCTATGTCTATTTCTGGGCTCTCCAGTATTTTCCATTGGTTTAATAGAATCTCTATGCTAAATCCATGCCATCTTAATTAGTACAGCTTTGAAATAAAATTTGGTAGTTGATAGGGTAGGTCCTCACCACAACCAAATTCCATCTTCTTCTTTAGAAACATCTTGGCTATTGTCTTTCCTTCAATTTGAATTTTAGAATTACCCTTTAAGTTCCAAACAAACAACTCACTGGGACTTGAATTTATAGATAAATCTGAGCAGAACCAACATCCTTAAGATTACTGAGTCTTCTTACTCAAGAACATGGCACAATTCTTCATTCATTTTAGGTCTTCTTTAATGTCTTTCAGTAATGTTTTACAAATTTTTCCCACAAAGGGCTTGCAAGTCTTTTGTTAGATTTATTCCTAGAGATTTAAAAAATTTGGTTGCTGTTTTATTTATTTATTTATTTATTTATTTAATTTTTTTTTTCAACGTTTATTTATTTTTGGGACAGAGAGAGACAGAGCATGAACGGGGGAGGGGCAGAGAGAGAGGGAGACACAGAATCGGAAACAGGCTCCAGGCTCTGAGCCATCAGCCCAGAGCCCGACGCGGGGCTCGAACTCACGCACCGCGAGATCGTGACCTGGTTGAAGTCGGACGCTTAACCGACTGTGCCACCCAGGCGCCCCTGGTTGCTGTTTTAAATGGTATCTTTTTAAGAAAATATTTTTCTGTGTGTTTTCTTTTTAGAGTACAGAAATGTAATTAACTTTATTGTATTGATTTGTATCTAGTAACCTTGCTAAACTCATATTTATTCCTAATATATTTTTCCAGATTCTTCTGTGTTCTCTATATAGATGGTATCATTCACAACTAATGACAGCTACATTTCTTCTTTTCAAATACTTAACCATTTACTTCTTTTTCTTGCTTTTACTATATTGGCCAAGTACGCCAGAAGGGACAGTGTTGAGCAAAAACACAATAGGCATTCATTATGTTCTTTTTCTGGACCTAAAGGGGAATGCCTTTAACACTGCAATATTAAATACGATGTCCGCCGTGTATTTTTATAAATACCATTTATCATATTAAGGAAGTTCCTTTTTATTTGAGTTTTGCTAAGGTTAAAAAAAAATATATCTATATAATGAATGGATATAGAATTTTTTCAAACATTTTTTTCTATAGCTATAGAAAAGATCACATGTTTTTTTCCCTTTCATCTGTTAATGTGATAAATTATATCGATTAATTTTGGGAAGTTAAACCAACCTTTCAATCTTGGGGAAAAATCTACATTAATCATGATGTATATTATTTTCATACCTCCCAGGTTTGGTTTGCTAATATACACTCGAGGGTTTTGCATCTATGTTTAAGAGTGAGGTAGAATTCAAATTTTCCTTTCTTACATTGTTTTCTGGTTTTGATATTAAGGCTACCTTAGCCTCATGAAATGAGTTGGGGAATGTCTTCTTTTCTTCCATTCTTTGGGAGAGTTTGTAAAGAGTCAAAGAGCTCACCTGTAAACCTGTCAGAATCTGGGGTTTCTTTGTGGGAAGATTTTAAATTTTTTTATGGGTTATAATATTATCCCAAAGGGCTGCCGATGGCTGTTTACCAGATGTCAAATGTTTTTCATAAATCCTGTTTGCTGAAGATAAGTTCCTGATTAACTTATTCCCCTGGAAGACTTCTGTTGGGGAAAAACGGTGGTGCTTGGAATATCTGCATAGAAGCTTGGAAATCCCAGCCACCATGGATCCCCATAATGCCAGTTCAAGTCTAGAGTCTACGGAATCCTGCTCTTTTAGTCAAGAAAAACCCTATGAGACAGTCACTGATTAGAGGGATTTCTGTAACTCCACGAGACACTATGCAGCCATGGCTAAGAGAATGAACTATTGGGCTGTCTGAAGTGAGTTTGAATTCTGGCACTGTAACATACTGGCTGCGTGAAGCTCAGACTTAATTCCTCTGAGCCATAGTATCCTCATCTATGAAAGGGGGCAATAGTCATAGCTATCTCATAGCATTCTTGTGACCATTCATTCAGAACATGCATGCAAAGTACTTTGCACAACGTCCGGCTGATAGGAAGTACCCAATAGACAGCTGCCATTGTAACTATGATGTGATGGGAAGCAGACAAGACCGATTTGTCAGAGGAGGGCAGTGATAGGACTTTCTTACTGGGACTGGATGTAAGAAGGAAATGTTCATTCTCTAGGACACCAGGGCCAGTCACAATAGTCCAGACTCCCTTTGAGGAAGACTAGGTGACAGGTGACTGACTGTGTGTGTGGGACAGGAATTTAAGAGTCTCTTTCCTGACACTGGATTGGGCTAATCACAAGCATCCTAAGGCTTCCAAAGAAAGGTAAGGTCTGGCACCTCTATGTAGCTGTGCTCTGCATCGGCGGCTTCTCCTTCTCCTTCTTCTTCTTCTTCTTCTTCTTCTTCTTCCTCTTCCTCTTCCTCTTCCTCTTCCTCTTCCTCCTCCTCCTCCTCCTCTTCCTTCTCCTCCTCCTTTCTTCTTCTTTCTCCTCTTCTTCTTCTTCTTCTTCTTCTTCATGTTTATTTATTTTTGAGACAGAGAGAGTGAGCAGGGGAGGGACAGAGAGGGAGGGAGACACAGAATCCAACACAGGCTCCAGGCTCTAGGCTCTGAGCTGTCAGCACAGAGCCTGATGCAGGGCTTGAACCCACAAACTGTGAGATCATGGTCTGAGCCAAAGCCAGATGAGCCACCCAGGCGCCCCTGCATTGGCTTCTTGGGACAAAGACGAAAATGCGACCCACACTTAAACCACAAAGACAAAACACTCTTTTTCTTTGTTTAAGTTTATCTATTTTTGAGAGAGAGAGTGTGTGAGCAGGGGAGGGACAGAGAGACAGGCAGAAAAACAAATCCCAAGCAGGCTCTGCACTGTCAACATGGAGCCCAACACAGGGCTTGAATCCATGAACCATGAGATCATGAACTGAACCAAAACCAAGAGTCGGACACTTAACTGACTGAGCCACCCACGTACCCCCCAAAATCTTCTTCTTTAAGCTGGGTCTTTTGGTTGGGCACAGTGATCCTGGCCCCACCACTCCGCTTTCCATTTTTCTATGTCATGCTTTCCTGAACTTAGAAGCCTGCTGGTAGGTTTTAGTACCAAAGCAGAGTCTGAAGGGGTACATACTATTAGGGCTTGTTCAAATGCTAGGGTATATCCATACCTTAATTATGACCCTTGCCCTCCTCCTAGTCATAACAGTCCACTTGAGAAGGAACTGCATAGCAATAATTACAATTAAATCTTCTCATTGGGCTTCATTAAAGGTCATAAAAATTTAAAGAAGCAAAGTTCCTCTTAAATTTGGTGTGGGTCCTTTCATGGCATTTATTTGCAGAAGATGCTTGTTATGTAGCTACTAAGTACCGAGTGCCATGCTTACCAGGATAGTGCAGACTGTGCAAGAAATCTTCTATCTGTCCTACCTCAAGGTCCTGCCCTCACATTTGCCAGATAAGAGCATCCCAAAGAAGAGCAGTCTCTGAATATTTAGAAATTTAGAAATACTCTACTCACTTCTGATAGGCTGCACATAGTCTTAAGAAAGTAGCTTTTCACAGTGGAGAGAGTGGGGCTGACAATTCTTTCCTGGGCTAAGGAAAATGGACCCACAGGGAGAGTTGGATAGGGACAGTAGCGGACTAAAATCAGCCAGGAGACAATATAGCATAATTGTAAGGAACTGGGGTGCTGCATTCAGATTTCCCTGGGTCTGGCTCCCACTTTGTTACTCTTTTGCTGAGGAACCCTGGGCAAGCCTTCGAACCTGCCCATGCCTAAATTCCTTCATCTGGTTTAGGCTAAGTTTGCTAGGTTTTCCTCCAAGGACTTGTCAATTTTTATGGGACTTTGGGGGAGATAGCTGGACAGGCCAACTGAAGTAGGACTAAGAATTAATTTTAAAAATCCTTTCCAAAGAATTGAGGAAGGTCAGAAATCATTTGACAACGTCAAATTCACTTGGTATCTTCAGAAAGTTAACTTCTTGCCATGTGTTTGCTGTCTCTTAATATTTTTTAAACTTTCTCAGTGGATATCACCACAACCACAATGGACATTTTTATTTAAAATTTTTTTTTAATGTTTATTTTTGAGAGACAGAGAGACATAGTGTGAGTGAGGGAGGGCAGAGAGAGAGGGAGACACCGAATCCTAAGCAGGCTCCAGGCTCTGAGCTGTCAGCACAGAGCTCTATGCGGGGCTTGAACCCACGAACTGTGAGATTATGATCCGAGTCAAAGTCAGATGCTTAACTGACTGAGCCACCCAGTCACCCCACCATGGACATTTTTAAAAAGAGAAAAAAGAGAATTGCTCAATGGCCCACCACATTATCAAAGCAGTTGTCCTTGCTCCCTTTGAGTAAGTAAGTCCCTTCAGTAAATGAAGGATTTATGATCTTAGAGACCACAGAATCTGGAGCTCTCTTGGGCTGATACCCTTTTGTTGGCAAGTCTGCCTTTCTTCTGCCTTGCTATCATAGGTGACACTTGGGAAAGCACCCCATACAGAAGCTAAGGCCTCTGATGTGGTTGGTCATGTGACAATTTTTCCTTCTCATGGGATTGACAGAATGTGGCTACGAAGTCCTTTCTAAAGACAAACTCAGGTATCTACAATGTGTGAAAAGGACATGTGATATTTTCCAAGCCAGTGCTTTAAAGCCCCCTCTGGATAGTGTGCTTGTTGTCTTTGTGATTCTGCTGAAATCAGGAGAAGCTAGTCCTCTCATGTATCAAATGAGATTTGAAAAGTTTTGATTGGCTGCCACTGCAGACCACCACCCCTCCCCAGGGGGCCCAGCCTGTGGTACTGAAGAGGCTGACTACCCTTTGGGTGAGCACTCTGCTGTCTTCTCCCTTCCTGAGTGAACCACACAAGCCCAGGGCCCCAGGCTGTTTGTATAATTGATGCATCTCACCTTCCAGGGCACTGCATCTGACAGGAAATAAAGAGAGAGTAAAACCTTTCCAGATGTCATGATACATGCTAAAAAGGGATGAAGACACGGACTTGGATTCAGAACGGGATCCCTAATTTTGTCCTGTCCTGTCCTTGTCCTTAGAGCAACACTAGAAGTATTTGTATCCCCAGTCTTTCAAACGGTACCTCAGCACTCAATAAAGAAGGTCAGTGTCTAAACCCTCTGGGGCAGATGTGAGGAGACCTATCCCTTCTCCCAATTCTCTCTTCTGCTGGTGGTAAGAATTTGCTAACATCAAACAATCAAGGTGTATTTTTTTGGGAGAAGTTTTACTCCTTGTTCTTTACCTTCCCTAGATGTTTCCTAACTCAGCCTCTTCTCCCAACAACGGTTTTCCACAAAATGTGGATGTCATTTGTCTCAAAAGGAGGCTGTGTGCCATTGCTGTCGAGTTTGACTCACAGACCTCCATCAACATTTGGAGAGCAGCGATTTGTGAATGTCTGATGCCTTCCACTCAAGAAGCATCCTGAGTGTTCTGATCCCAAGATGAGGCAAGGTGAGCATGAGGTCCAGGTCGAAAAGAAGGCATAGTTGCTGCCCTTAAGAGGTATATAATCTCACTGAGATAAAATGGGAACACCCAAACAGATTTTGGAAATCACACAACCTCAAAGTCTAAAACATACTCAAGTAATTTTCCCAAGGCCATAGAGCCATCAAAGTAGGCTGAGCTGGGAGTCAAACCTAAAAATCCTGAGTTGAGAGCCAGCCCTCTTAGAGGTCCCTTCAGTATGCAAAGCAGTGTGTGTACTTTGGAGGTTGGACCAAGTGGCTCTGACTGCGAGGGCAGGAGGGTTCTCAGGATTCAGGAGACAGTGAGAGCTGAAACCCCCAGATGAGCCCTCTTTAGCTCCCTGTACCTCATTTGCTGGGCTGAGTCAGGAAGAGTGTGTATGGTTTCTGGAAACTCTACAAAAAGGTCTGAGAAGAGATTTCCCAGCCATGGTGTCCTTTTCTTTTCTTTTCTTTTCTTTTCTTTTCTTTTCTTTTCTTTTCTTTTCTTTTCTTTTTTCTTTTCTTTTCTTTTCTTTTCTTTTCTTTTTTCTCTTTTCTTCTTTCTTTTTTATTTATATTCATGTTACTTAACATACAGTGTAGTCTGGCTTCAGGAGTAGAACCCATTGATTCATCACTTACATATGATACCCAGTGCTCATCCCAAAAAGTGCCCTCCTTAATGCCCATCATCCATTTAACCCATCTTCCCATAGACCCCGCCTTCCAGCAACCTTCAGTTTGTTCTCTATATTTAAGAGTTTCTTATGGTATGTCTCTCTCTCTCTGTTTTTATCTTATTTTTCCTTCCCTTCCCCTATGTTCATCTGTTGAGTTTCTCAAATTCCATGTATGAGTGAAATCATATATCTGTTTTTCTCTGATTGACTTGCTTTGCTTAGCATAATACCCTCTAGTTCCATCCATGTTGTTGCAAATCAGCCATGGAGGTTTTATGGCATCCTTTTACAGCTTTCTAGAGGCATGGGCAGCAGGATCTCAGGGTGGGCTTTGGCCCTGTGCAGAGGCTAGGCAAAGCCTTAGAGAGAGGACTGACTACCTTTGGATAGTCACACATGATGCTCAGATGGCCACTGGCCAAAACAGAGATGTCACCACACCCAGGGTCACTTTACCCCATCACAGGCTGGCTGTCCCTTTAATAAGCAAACTTTTTTTTCTTAAGTGCTGAGGCCAGGGCACTCAGGTTCGTACTAACCATGTGAATCTTAAAAAATCCAAAGGCCCCTCCCTTGGCTTTAGAACCCTAGTATGTGGGAGCTGAAAGTGACCCTGAAGATAATCTCATTTGGTCCCCTGAGCCTCAGAGAGGGCAAATGGAGTGCTGAAGGTCACACGTACCAGTTGGTGGTAGAGTTAGGTCAGGCCCATCACTGGGCGAGGGAGTCATGTTGGGGTAGCTGGTTCAAGGGGTTGGTTTACTTGTTTTCCAGACAATTTTTCACTCACTTTCCCCAAATATTTATTGAGATTTCCATGTACCTGTCTCTGTCCTCATGGAGCTTACATGGTAGCGAGGGAGCAGGCAACACAACAAAAACACACAAAACAAAAAGCAAGAAAACAGACAAAGTATGCACTCTAGAGGCCACAGAGTTAACTGTAGGGACCTGCTTTATATAGGGTGTTTTTGAATCCACATTTTCCCACCTTGTTAGGATGACCTTGGCCATGAACTTCACCCAAAATCAACATGTTGCCCATCCCTTGTACCTGGAAAGTGTGCCTTTGTGGGGCACTCAGCTTTTGGGGTAGGTCCTGTTCACCCTGTAGTACATGGCAGAGAGGGGCCTGAGGATGCATCAGCTGAAGGCTTATTTTTTCCACATATGGGAGGGAGACGGTAGTCTCAAAGGCAGGGCTGTCTGGCTTCCAGCCCATAGGTGCAGGTGTTTTTGTCCTTCTGACAAAAGCCCCAGACACTAAAGCTGTAAAGTATGGGCACACCCTCAGCAAGGGAGAGCATTGATTAAGTTCAAAACCCCATGGCTGGCAGGGTATGAACAAGCCAGGCAGAATGACAGCAGAACTTGGCAGTGACACCCCGTGTCCTTGTTATGCGGCATCTGTAGAGACCCAGTAGCCTGCGCTCACTTGCTCACCCATCTGTCCCATAGATCTCTCCTTCCTACATTCACTTACATACTTATTTCTTTGTTCAACTTCTCACTTTTATGAGAATCTCCTCACTCATACACTCATTTCTGTCTTCTTTCATCCAGTCCCTTAGTCACTTAATCATTCGTTAATTCACACATGTATTCTGTTTCCTGTTTATGTTTATGGACTCACATACATTGGTACATATACATTCACTGGGTTTTGCTCTCTTCCTCACTCAAACATTCTCCCGACATTTACTAAACATCTCTCGTGTCAAGCTCAACTGGGCTTAACCCCGGAGGGGCCAGGAGGCACCACTTATGCTGTCCTTATGGAGTTCTTGGCAATAAAGCAGCATTTAGATAAATGCCAAAATGAGGTGTGAAATGACAGATGTGCATCTGGAGGCAAAGACCACTTACTGTGGGGGTTTGGGTGGCGCCCTCTCAGGTGATTCTTCTTCCCTGCAATGCCAGAAATGACCAGATACACATGGTATCACAAAGGCATTAAGGGCTTCAAAAGTTGCTAGACCAGTGGGTATTTGCATTTTAGAGAAGCAAAGAGGGGGCAATGTTTCAGCCCAGGGGTCGGTATGCTCTCTCTGTAGAGGGTCAGATAGTAAATACTTTCAGCTGTGTGGGTCTCTGTCACAACTACTCAGCGTTGCCACTGTGGTACCAAAGCAGCCACAGACAATTCATAAAGAATGAACATGGCTGTAGGCCAACGAAAGTTCATTTTTTGACATGGAAAATGGAATTACATACAATTTTTGCATGTCATGGAGAATTATTCTTCTTTTCATTTCCCCCTATATAAAACTGTAAATACCAGGGCACCTGGCTGGCTCAGTCGGTGGAGTGTGCGACTCTTGATCTTGGGGTTGTGCATCCGAGCCCCATGTTGTGTGTAGAGATGACTTAAAAAATAAAATCTTAAAAAAAAAAAAAAAAGTAAAACGTTCTTAGATGGTGGGCCATGCAAAACCAGGCTATGGACTGCACTTGGCCTGTGGGCTGTAGCTTGCCGATCTCCTGTTAGCTTAAAGAAATGAACGTACAAAGGATAATTTTCAGGTGCCACTGGTGCAAACAGTTTGGGATGGGTAGTCCTTCTCCTGGTGGCCACCTTCTCTGCTTATGTAGAGAGATGAGAGCCCAGCGAACCCTTGATTCCAGGCATAGGGAACGTGGCTTTGAAAATAATGGGATAGGTATTCTCCAACCTCATTAATGGCCAGCCCACTTGAAAGTGACCCAGGAGAATGACTGAAATAATGAACTCTCTCCATGACCCAGTGCATGCTGGTTCACATGTTTAGGGTTTGTCTCCTACTGCTTGCCTAGAACTTGGCACATAATAGGGACTTAGTAAATCTTGAATGCCTGGCATGTGGCAGTTACACTATGCTTATGAACGGGACCACAAGGGTGGTGAGACTTCTGTAATCTGTGTCAGCTCAGGTCAAGGCTGAGGTGGCAGAGAAAGGCCTAAGAGCTCAGTTAGGTAGACTGAGCTGAGCCAGCGAGTGGGGATGATTTATTCACATTTCTGACTCTGCCCTCTGTGTCCTCAGGGTGGCCCCAGATGCGGCTGTGAGAAAGCACACCTTCCCTAGCCCAAGTGTCTGCAGACAGACTGGTGTTTGCAATAGTCTCTGCATATGTAAGCAGGTTTTATTATGTATCTAGTTGTGCAATTTTCCACCAGGGCTTGATTGTTTTGGAGTGGGAAGAGAGGATGAAGGATGGATATTATATGCCCCAAAGCTTATGCTTTGAAATATAATAAACACTTTTTTCTCTGAAAGAAAATGGCCCATTTCCTTGGAAGTTTCCTTTTTCTTTTCTTTTTTGAAAACACTGTTCCTCATCAAAAACAAAATTCATGAAGCATTAACAAAAGGTTGTGATAGGAGCTCCTAACTTGCTTTTGCATGGAAATTATCTAAGAACGTGGCCCTTTTGTGCCTTCTGTAGAAATCCTCACCTGTGAAAAAGACCTGTTTTTCAGCTTATGCCTTGAGAAAGTATATAGCAAAGTAGCTTTTTTGCTGAATAAACCCAGGGATGCACCCTTAGCTCAGTGTAGTCCCCAGATAACACCAGAGAGGAAGGTATAGAATCACTGAATTATGGATTATGGGCCTGTACATGGATGGCAAACTCATGGCACATGTACCTCCATTTCCTCTTCCTGGGCCCATAACAGACACTGCTACTCAATCCCATCATTCTTCCTGGTAAGCCTGGTTCTTGTCCCAGAACTGCTCCTAAGTTAAGTCAGAATGTGAGAAGCCCCACTCTAGCTGCTTGAGTGGGGAAAGAGGACTTGGAGGACAGTCAGGCCCAGGTTCTGACCCAATCCTAAAATGTAACTTCTGAGTAACTGTGAGTTAGTTACTTAGCCTCTCTGAGTCTTTGTTCTTCCATCTAAAATGGAAATAATAACATCTATTCATAATACTCGGACGCCAAGATGTACGTAAGACCCTGGCACTGGGTCTGGTACCTGCTACCCATGATGTAAAATTAGCTCCTTGAGCAGAGTGGAAAGTGGGCTTGTTCTAACAGCCTACTCAATATATAGCTCCCTCCAACTTCTCCAGCCAGGGACACATTAATCTCTGCACATTTCAATGACGGCACTGGCAAATCTACCCATCCCACCTTTGGAAAGTTCCAGCTTTCTCCAAGGCCCTTATAATCTTGGCTTGTGTTTGGAAAGAAGGGTCTGCTGTAGCTACCCAGAAAGGGCATTTCCCTTGCACAAGCCTGATGTTAGCTGCCATCCATTCTGCATTTACTATATGCCAGGCCCTGCCCTATGTCCATTACATCAGTGGTTCCCAACTGTGGCTGGTTTTGGCCCTGGGGAATATTTGAGGATGTCTGAAGACATTTTTTTATTGCCACAACTGAGTGGTGGGTGCTATTGGCATCTAGTGGGTGGAGACCAGGGCTGCTGCTAAACACCTGACAAAGCACAGGTCACTCCCGCCATGAAGAATTATGTGGCCCAAAGTATCAACATTGCAGAGGCTGAGAAATCTTGTATGTGAGTATCTCACTCAATTCTCTAATAGGTCTATGTGAAAGATGCTAGTAGTTTTACCACTTTAAGATGAAGAAACCGAGGCTTTGCAGTGTCCAGCCACACGGCCAAGGTCATTGTGCCATTAAAGGATAACACTGCCCCATATGTTCCTGTATACTGTCCTCCTTGTCTCCTGACTGTTGCCCTGTACAGCCCTCTTTTTCTTGCCCTTTTAGTTTTCTGATTTGGGGAAGGGGAGGGGGAGAGCGAGCAACGGGGTGTGCATGCACATGTGTTGAAGCCCCAGTGGCCTTGGATATCAATTACCCCTGCTTCTGGCTCCCAGAGCTGAAGAGTCTATGCTAAAATTCCTGAGGTACAAGCTTGGCCGCTCTGTCTTTCACCTGGGCAGGGGCGGGTCTCCTGAGTGGCTCACCTGCTGGGATTAATTAGGAAAGTGATGATGTAAAGTTCAACTTCTCATTGGAGACATGCTGAATCAAGGAAGCAAGCTGAGCAGCAAGGTTAATTAGTGAACCTGCTTTGGTCACCAGAAACCAGAGAAGCTTCTCCCCAGAGGACCTGAGGGAGCTTGGGCGGGGTTGGGATCCAAGTGCAGGTGTGGCAGGTGGACCGGGAGTACTGGCATTTGCCGGTGAGACTTCGGGATAAAGGCAACTGGACTGCCGGAGCTGAGGGGAGGTACTTGTGAGGCCTTGCTTCACCTGTGTTTCTGCTTGTTTGTTTTAGTGAGTTTCGTGCCCATTGTGGGGCTCGAACTCATGATCCCAAGATCAAGAGTCACATGCTCTACTGACGGAGCCAGCCAGGTGCCCCGCTTCACCTGTTTTTGTTTGTTTTTTGTTCTTTAAACCTAGCTGCCTTCTGTCATCCTTCAGTCTCAACCTGGAGATCCTTTTGTCAGGCGGGTTTCTCCGACCTCCCAGATGAGGTGGGCCCTCTCTAACAAACTCCTTTCGTTCCTCATCCTTAGCTCACAGCATTTCACACATTCACAGTCTTGGAATCATGTACGTACAATACTTTGTTTCCTATTGCTCTTCCCTGTGAGCCTGCAGGCTCGTAAGTACAGGGACCATGTCTGTCTTGTCCACTGCCTCACGCGTGCCTAGTGCATGGGGGGCACCCAGAAATTTCTTTGTTGGCTGCTTCACTGATGGGCTGTGAGGAGCTTGGGCAACCACACAGGGGAGGACGGGGCCCACACAGAAAGCTGAAAGGCATATGCAGAAAATGGTGGACAGGCGGCCCTGCCTCAATCTTCACCTGGTCTCTCATCCAAAGCCATTCTTCCTGGAGTCATTCTTGGCTTCCTTCCCGTGGGTTCCCCCTCGGGATTACAGCTGAGGGTCTGAGCCGAGCAAGGAAAACTGCCCCAGGAGTCCCCTAGATAGAAGCCAAAAGTCATGCCCTTCCCCACTTCGAAATTGTCACTGCTTATCAAGAGAGCATAGGGGCTTTTGGAAGCGTCTGCTCTGTGAGGCAGATCATCCTTCTGAAGTATGTGGCTCGTGAATGTTATTCTCAGCAAGGCCTCGGGATGGGGGATGGTGATAGCTTCCTGACTTGACCTAACATTAATAGCAGAGTGAACATTTGTTGAGCTATTTACCACTGCCAAACCCGAGCCATTATCTCATGTACATGTATTGCCTTGTTTTATCCTCATAGCAACGTTATGCGGTTAAACAAAATTACCATCAGTTCCATTTCACAGATGGAAAAATGGAGGCCCAGAGAGATTATATAACTTGCCCCAAATTATACTGCTGAGTAAGAAGCAGAGTGAGAGTTTCATCCCAGATTTGGGGGCTCCCCAATCCCATGATTTCTCACTATGCTGCCTGTGCTGAGAAACATTGCTAAAAAAGCTCTTTGCCTCAAAGAATTCTACCTGATACCTGATGGGGCTGAGAAAACTTTGCAGTAGCCAGAGAGAAAGCAGGTCTCTTATGTGATGGTGTGCCTGAGCACAAGGAGGGACTGCAGCAATGACTGTCATTAACTAATAACAGGAACAGGTTTTCACTGTGTTACCTAGCTTTAGAATGCACTGTTAACTAATTAAGCAACATAATTCTCTATCAGATGAGTTGTATCATTCCATCTCAATAACGAGAAAACTAGGATCTGGAGAGGCCGTGCAGCTAATGGGTGGGAGTACTCAGATCAGATTCTCTTTGGCCTCCCTGGTGACATAATGGCATGTCAGATGATGACGGCACCTGCCTTGTGCTAATAATGGCTACTGCAACCTGGGACTATATGACTCAAGGATGAGACATTAAATGATATGTTGTAAGGACTCCTAATTCTGTCTTAAATTGTAATTGCTTTTTTTGGAAGACCTTGAATCTGTCATAGAAATACCTTTCTCTGCCAGTTTTCTTTTGTATGAAATGAGACAAGAACCTCTCTCATCCCCCCATATCTGCTAGTAGTTGCAAAAAATGTACTTTAGGAAAGTCAAGTGGAAAAGGACACCAAGGTTTTCGAAGATGTTTGGCTTGTTGCCTGCTTTAAGTCAGGGGTACTGCTCAGTCACACAAATGATGATATATTCTAAAAACTGTGCTTGGAGGAAAGAAGGTAGTAGCAATGGCTATAGGTAGTAGCAGTAACCCTGCATGGAAGGACCTACCCCTTTTGCAGATGAGGACACCTAGGATCAGTGGGGTAAGGTACTCAGTTCGTGGTTACTTCGGTATTAGATGGCAAAGCTGTGGCATGCAGCTTTGCCTGACTCATAGCCTTCTTATTTGTACTAAACTTCCTTCCTCTGTAGGGAAAAATAAAAACCAAACCAAAACCCAGCAGTATTAGGTTCCATAAGCTCCTTCAGCATTTTCACTATTTACTTTCTCACAATCTGTGTGATGGGAAAAGTTTTTCCTTGGAACTTGTGAAGTCCTTCATGTTCTGATTTATGTTCTGTTCCTCTTCTGGACCCCAGGAGTTTAAAACCAGTACATAAACCTAGGTTTGGAAAAACAAAATCAACACTCCTTCCCACATGAATCCTGAAGCCTTTTGTTCTTCAGGCTGGAGAAGCCTAGGCCTTTTCTCCTGGCCTTAGCCCAGGGGTGGGATCCAGACCTCAGGAGGGGCAGAAGGGTGACCGTGTGGCTGAGGAGGCCAGGATGCTGAGGCTGGCCTGAAGGCAGTGATAAGGATGTAAACAAGAAGACTGGCACAGGCAGGCAGCGGGAGATTAGCTCCGCTGGCAGCAGTCAGTGGAAAAAGGGGAGCAGTTTAGGGATGGTAAACACGCCAAGCCAGAAGGTGGTGAGAAGTGAGTCCTGTCTTTGAGCTAGGGAAACGCCCAGGAACAAACAAACAAGAAAGACACAGAGAGAGAAACAAAGAGAGACAGAGATAGAGGGGATATAGTGGTTGAGGCATGAACTTTGGCTTCCTCAATATATGCTGAGCACCTATGATATACAGGTTTGGAAATCACTGTGAAATAATTTAGGTACAACTCACAGTATAACATCTTGCACATATTAGCTCTTAGAAAGTAGTAGTCAATCTTGTAGAAGAATTGTAGCTTAAAAAAATTTAGGAGGAATGATAGATTTGGAATGTCACCATTTTGCAACCCCAAATGAATGTTCATGAATGGCACCTCAAACCATTAGATGAAAGGCTGATGGGGAACCTTATAATGGGTGGAGAAGGCTGACAACACCTGAATCTGAATAAACTTTAATGCAAAATGAGAGACATTCTTTTTAGATGTAAAAGAATGAATTTGGACCCCTACCTCACAACACATACAAAAATTTACTCCAAATGTATCATACCCAAATGTAAAACTATAAAATTCTTAGATGAAAACATAGGGGTAAATCTTGTGGACCTGGATTAAGCAATGGATTCTAAGATATGACACCAAAAGTACAAGCAACAAAGGAAAGAATAGATAGAGTGGATACCATCTAATTAAAACTTTTGTGCCTCGAAGGATACCACCAAGAACATGAAAAGGCAACCAGAGAACAGGAGAACATTTTTGTAAGTCATATATTTGATAAGGGACATGCAGCTAGCATATATGTACATACGTACAGAATTATTTTTTTTGGGGGGAGGGTTATTTATTTTGACACAGAGGGCAGAGAGGGGGAGAGAGAGAATCCCAAGCAGTCTCTGGATTGTCAGTGCAGAGTCTGTTGTGGGGCTCTCCCTCACAAATTGTGAGATCATGACCTGAGCTGAAATCGGACACTTAACTAACTCAGCCACCCAGGTGCCCCCATAGGTACAGCATTCTTAAACTCAGTTATAAGGTAAATGACCCATTAAAAATATAGCAAAGGATATGAATAGACAGTCCTCTAAAGAATGCATATCCAATAAACACATGAACAGATGCTTAGCCATCAAGGAAATGCAAACCAAAACCACAATGGATACCACTTCATACCCATTAAGATGGCTATAATAGAAAAGGAAGATAATAAAACAAGTGTTGGTGAAGATGTGGAGAAATTGGAACTCTCATAAACCATTGGTAAGGATGTAAAATAGTGTAATAACTTTGGAAAACAGTTGGCAGTTCTTCAAACAGTTAATAAAGTTACCATATGATCGAGTAATTCCACTCCTAGTTGTATAACCATATGAAAACACGTGCCCACACAAAAACCTGTACATGACTGTTCACAGCAGGATTATTTATAATACTAAAAGGCAAAAAAACTCCAGATGTCCATCAACTGATGAGTAGGTAAACAAAATGTGGTATATCCACACAATAGTCTATACAAGGGAATGTTATCAATCGTAAAAAGGAATGAGGTACTGATACCTGCTCTAACAGATGCACTTGGAAACATAATGCTAAGTGAAAGAAGCCAGCCACAAAGGACCAAAAACTGTGTGACTCCACTAAAATCAAATGAACAGGCAAATCTATAGAGACAGAAAGTAAATTGGTGTTTCCTGGGGCTGAGGTGGGGGTGGCGGGAAATGGGGAACTTGGGGTGATGGTGCAGAGGTGTGAGGTTTCTTTTTGGAATAATGAAAATGTTTTACATCACGGTAATGGATGCATAATGTCTGGATATATTACAAGTCAGTGAATTGTGCCCTTAAACAAAACAAGACAAAAACCACAAAAGAAGTACTTAGCACTATCCATGAGGTATTCTTGCCAAAAACCAAGTCTGAAGCTGATTAAGCCCCTAGATGTAACTACCAGTTTACAGAAAGCACAGGGGAGAGAGGCATGTGTTAAAAAATGCTGCAAAGAGGCAACTAGCAATACCCAGAATGCAAAAATCCAACAAGACACACAACTTGGCTTCTGTAACACATGCATGGCCAAGGACAAGACAAGGAGAGAGAGGGAGCTTGTGGAATAAAAGAAATCTAAGAGACATATCAACCCAATTCAAAGTGTTTACCTCATTTGGATGCCATTTAAACAAACCAACTGTAAAAAAAAATTATAAGGCAAATATGGACATGTGAACACTGGCTAAATAAAGAAATTGGGGCAAGTGCTCTCAAAAATAACTAAATAAACATTAAAAAAAAACCCAAAAGAAATCATTGCCCATTTTCTAATGTGTGATAATGGGATCATGGTTATGTTAAATCCTTAGAAATAAATACTGACTAAAATGTGTAAAGAGATGCTGAGATATGTGTGGATGAAGTGATAGGATGTCTGAGCTTTGCTTCAAAATAACCCAGTTGGGGAGCAGGTTCGTGAGTGGGGATATAACTTAAATAAGACTGGCCCATGAGTGGATAATTGTTGAGACTTGGTGTTATGTATATGAGGCTTCATTATACTCTTCTTCTTTTACAATGTTTAAAATTTTCCATTACAAAAAAAGCTCAAAAAAAATGTACAGCATAGTGATTGAAGAGAAATCTAAAACTTGACCTCTAAGAAATTTTGACTGCTAAAATTTTTAGTAATAATCACAACAATCCAAATGCTAACCAAGCACTTTACATCCACTTTGCATCTTCTGATTTTCCCAACAACCTTTCAAGGTAGGAAACCCTTTCTGGATTCAAGGCCAGAGGAGGTTCTGCAGCACAAAACACTGCTTGCCTAGGTGGCTCCTGATGGTTCTTTCCCGGGGAGGGGGGCTGGGATCTGGCAGAGTAGAGGGCAGTAGATGCCCTGTGGTCCCAACCTGTGTCCGTTTTTGCTTTCAGATGTCCACCAGGGAACTCCTGCTAAGGCATTACTGATAATTTATGAGAACAGTTAAAGGGGCTGTCTCTAGCCAGGGATATACTCTTGAAATTTTAACAAATTTCAAGCACCTGTTAGACTCCACACAAGGCACTTTGGGGCAGATAAAGATGATGTGGAACAAAACGGTTTGAGGGGACAGGTATCAATAAAATGGAGCCTTCCCAATTTTTACCCATGACCCTTGGGGACCATTCCATCAGTTCAAGAGTGCTAGGATAACTTAATTTATAAATAGGGATTTATTGAGTGAAAATTGTGAAGATGGAACATTTATATTGGGAGATATTAACATAAGACTAGAAGCATAGGATCAATCTATTTCTGTAAATTACCTTAGAAGGAGGGTTAGCTAGAGTCTTAAGCATAAATTTGCATTGAGACAGTGTCCAAAGGAAAGAAATTTTCTTAATGCTAAGTCAAAACCATCTCTCATGGTAGTCCTGAGTACCATGAATTTGGGCTGAGAAACTCCCATCAGAGAGAGAAAAGGTGAGGGTCCAGACTTATAGTTCAAGATGCTGAAAGTTACTTTATCCAGAATATTTCAAATATGGGATTGAAAGGAAAGCTAGCTTTATAGACTTCAGAATTTCCCAAGATGTGTCACAGCTCATCTCCCCAGGAGGCCAGGAAAGATGCTTGGACTTGTCATTATCAATGGGATGGAAGAGGTGTGGGGAATGGAATTACACTTCACTGATCTGCCTTTGTCCTTTCTTTAATCAGAAGAAGGGATGGGGATTGGTAATTATTTAAAAATTTGTTTTTAATGTTTATTTATTTCTGACAGAGAGAGAGAGAGAGACAGAGCATGAGCGGGGGAGGGGCAGAAAGAGAGAGGGAGACACAGAATCCGAAGCAGGCTCCAGGTTCTGAGCTGTCAGCACAGAGCCTGACACGGGGCTCGAACTCACAGTCTGTGAGATCATGACCTGAGCCGAAGTCAGATGCTCAACCGACTGAGCCACCCAGGCACCTTCTGTTTTTTAAAAAAAAATTTTTAATGTGGTAATTATTTTAAAAAGTCAGAGGTCTCTGACTTTGTTTTTAATTCTTGAGGCAAAACATGTTATTAGAAACCTTTGTTGGGATTTTGGAAAGTGAGCAGTAACATAAATGAATAAAACACCATCTCCTCCCTTAAGAAGTATTCAATCTTCATGAGCTTGGTGAGAAGATATATGTGGGGTATTGACAGTACAAAGAAGAATGTGTTATAACTTGAGTAAAAACGATGTGCCGTGAACACAAGGCGAGATATTAATTTTGCAGGGGAGAACTGGAAAAAGGTTCCTTGCAGAAATGATATGCATATAGGGCTTGGGGTGTGGATATGATTGTGACAGGTGAATGCACCAAAAATAAATTCCAAGAGAAACAGCCTTTTGTTCATTGCTCATAATAATGCAGGCACCATGCTGGGTACAAGGACAAAAAGCAGAGAGGTGGCCTAGAATAGATGTACTGTGCTTAAAAATGTCAAGTAGATCAGGCCGCCTGGGTCGGTTGAGTGTCTGGATCAGGTCATGATCTCACAGTTTATGAGTTCGAGCCCTTCATGGGACTCTGTGCTGACAGTACAGAGCCTGCTTGGGATTATTTCTCTCTATCCCCTCCTCTGCTCATGCTCTCTTTCTCTGTCTGTCAAAGTAAATAAATAAACTTTAGTCTATCCTCAAATCCTGACTCTGTTTCTAACTTTGAGACTTTGGACAAGTTACCTAATCTTTCTGTCCCCGAGTTTTCCTATTTGGTAAAATGGGCATACCAGTGCCTACTATGAACAGTTGTGAGGCTAGTCATAATGTCTGTAAGTTATCAGTACAGATGCTGGCTTTTAGTGGCCATTCAATAAACGGCAGGTATCGCTTCTTCTGTGGACTGTAGGGAACCACTGGCAGTTTGGGCAAGAGAAGCAGCTTCATGGATTTGGGCTTTCAAGACATTGTGATAGAGGCCATGACTGGAAGAATGCATGGGGGTGAAGGGGTGGGTGGGGTGAGGTGTAGTGATTGAGCATGAGCTCTGTGAAACCAAGGAGGAGGCTGAAGCAACAGTCTAGGCAAGAGATGAGGACCAAAAGTACGGCACTGGGATGGAATGGACAGAAGCCATGACAATTCAGGTGGGAAAATGAGCTTGCTGACTAACTGATGTAAGAGGTGAGGGAAAGACAAAACTCTGGAATGATGACAGGCTTTCTAGTTGTTTAGCAGTTCCACTAACCTGCATCTGTGATACAGGAGGAGGGGCAGGCTGAAGGCGGGGGTTAAGGGGATTAGTAGGGGGGTGGCAGGTGAGGGTAGGAGATAGGGGGTATACTGAGGGAGCAGAACCTCTTAGGAAGCCCAGCTTTAGAGAAAACAAGAATGCCTCGTTGTTCTGTGAGTGTGGGAGACAGTGGGCAGGCAGCCTCCACATCGTGAACAAGTGAATTTTAGAATCTCTAGGGTGGGCCTGGCAGTTGTGACTTCAACTGTTCAAGGACATCTTTCTTTTTAAATTTTTTTTTTCAACGTTTATTTATTTTGGGGACAGAGAGAGACAGAGCATGAACGGGGGAGGGGCAGAGAGAGAGGGAGACACAGAATCGGAAACAGGCTCCAGGCTCTGAGCCATCAGCCCAGAGCCCGACGCGGGGCTCGAACTCCCGGACCGCGAGATCGTGACCTGGCTGAAGTCGGACGCTTAACCGACTGCGCCACCCAGGCGCCCCCAAGGACATCTTTCTAATGCGTGCCCCATGCACTTGACTTTCTCCTTCTAAGGCGTCCCTTCTCAGTGTAGACCTTGAGATCATCTTCAGGACTCTCCCAGAGGCCAACTACATGAGTTCCAATCCTCCTACTTAACCTTCTCACCACAATTTCCCAGGGAATCTACTCACCCTCTTCAGGTCTAATCCTGAATTATTTACGAGTACAGTTGTATTTAGTGCAAAGTTCATCTTTGAGGCCATTTCCTGATGTTCTAGCCAAATGTGTCAGGTGGTTTCCCACAGGTGAGAAGACACAAAGACAACAGGAAAACAAAATTCCTTACTCTGGCTTCTCTTTTCATATACCGCTGTGAACATAAAACTGATACCACTTATATGGAAGATAACCATCAGACCACATAATAAAAACATACAGTGTTGTTCAGTTCAGAGATGGGCAAGAACTTGCCAGAAGCCCTGGGCCCCAGGCATTGCTCTCTCTTCCTTACCAAGGCAGACTGTCAAGTGTCAGTACCAAATTGGGACCTTCTCAATATCATCAATGGACTTGGGGAAAATTGGAAAGGAAATGACTTTCTCAGTCTACAGTTCTGTGTTGTTAAATTCTGAGTCTCTGTACTGCTTAAGTCAGTGCGGGTGCCAGCAGGTCCTCAACCCATGTTAGGAAGCCCTCACTCCACTATAGGCAGTCATTTATTTTTTGTGTCCCTGCCAGAGGGCGTTCCTTGATGGTGAGAGTTTACTCTTGGTACCTCAGCAGCATACACAATGGCTGGACACAGTTGGTAGTTCATAAAGGAACAAAATGATAGTAAACAAAAACGTTTAGATGTAAAAGACTTAGGGCAAATTCTTTACTGGAGAAGGGGGTGGGCAGGGAAGAGAATGCTGGAGGGCCTCGGTGTCTAAAGGGAGTCAGGTGACAAGTCTGAAAGAATAGAGGCTACAGATATCCGATATGAACTGCACTGACATAACACTGTTGCTTGATGAGGTCTCTGTTGATGGCATAGTGTAGTGACAAGAGTGTATGTTCCAGCATCACACAATTCTAGGGGTAATCCAGACTCTGTTTACTAATTACATGAACTATGGAAAAACTATTTTTTTGGGGGGGCAGCTTAATTACCTTAAAGTAGTGAAGTACTAAAGTACTTTAGTAACTACCTAAAGTAGTGATAATATCTCCCTTACAAAGGCTCTTATCATCTTTCAGGATAGAGGGCAGGACTTAGGAGACTAGCAAATAAAGACTTTGCTATCAGAGTATATCATCCTATCTCTCTATTTCTCTATCCATCAATCATATTAGTCTCAGTAAGTGTTCAAGATGACTATTGTTCCTGTTGTTTTGGTAGTAGAATCCCCAGTACTCACTATGGGTATGAGCACACTGTAAGCACCCAACAGATGTTTATTGGTTGAAAAAGCTACACTGACCTGTGAGATCTCTACAGGAAATTATTCCTCCTCCAGGCTTTCCTGTCTGAGTATACATCACAACTATCTGCCCACATGTTTAAGTCAAAAGTCTTGATTTCCTGATTTACTAAGTGCCTATTACAGAGTAGACACTGTGCAGGGTGCTGGGATGGGGAATAGAGGGGAAACCTGAAAAGTTAGATCCAACCTCAGCTCTCAAGGATGTTAGAGGAAAAAGGAAGCAAAAGAACTTGTCATTTGCTCAATGTTTTACCCATCTTTAGATGTAGCTTGTAAATGAAGTATTGTAAGAGCATTTTTGACAATACTTGGGCAAACATGTAGAAACACTTAAAATCCACGGCCATCTGAATTGAGAAAGGCTATTATCAATACTGTGCAAAGGTTCCCTGGGAATAGGATATGCAAATGCCAAATTTTGGAATTCTCACCTCTGTGCAAACTAGGAAGAAACACTATTTTACTTTATATTTTTTAATTAAATTTTAAAAAATACTATTTACTTTAAATCCTACTAGGATTCTCCACTCTGCTCTAGCCTCTCTATGGATAAGGTAAATGACTGGAAAGAAGAATTTAAAAGGCACATGAAAAGTGACTCTTGGCTAAATCTCTTGGGAAACCAACTTACAGCTGAGTGAGCTTGCTTAGATCTTCTGAGTGTGGGCTGTACTTTATAAATATCTACCTATCTCTCTCTATATATAAAAACGGCTTTAGAAAAATTCTGTTAGTCTTTGGCTTAATTGTGAGTCACTAGGCCCCTCATTTTAGAGAGAGAGAGTGTGTGTGTGGTGGAGGGAGAACTCTGAGCACAAAGCGTGTATGTACTTGTAAAAAAGCATTTGGAATGTGTGTGTAGGAAGGGAACGTTATAGTTTTTTATGTAAGGAGAGAGTATGTGGAGGGGAAAATGTGTATGTGTGTGTGCATGTGCGTGTGTGTGTGTGGGCATGTAGTACGGGTGGTGGGCTGAGGCACGTGAAGAACCAGCCTCTTGGAGATCCAGACAGTGGTATGAGATAGAAAATGTTGTTGATGGTGATTGTTTTCATTTTCGACCAGCATACAGGTCTTTGAGAAGCCCTTGACTTTCTCCTCCTCCTTGTCTTGTTAAAAAGGGATTAGAGTCCAATTAAGTCCTTTAATCCCAAGGTAGAGATTCATGTTTAAAAACAAGATTTACAGCTTTAAAAAAAATACATCCGTGCAAGTTGAAGTTTGTCCTTTCAAGCTGCCACCTGCCCGGTTCCAAAGAGTGTTTTCAGCAGAATCCCCAACATGCAGTTGTTCTTAATTACTTTGCCTCATACCTCCAGTCCTTCATCTTTCAAAGTACCCTCCAACCTAAATAGCCACATGCTGTTAGAAGTACTTCTGTTTCTGGATTGCTACAATCGCCCCTTGGTGTATCTCTCTTCATTTGGCAATTCAGTGATTGGGCTGAATAATAATAGTATTAACAGCTAATGCTTACTGGGGGCTTAGCATGTGCCAAGCACTGGCACTGAGCACTTTCCTGTATTATCTTATTAGGTACTCCATATAAAAACACGCAGGGCTGGCTTTGTGTGTGTGTGTGAGTGTGTGTGTGTGTGTGTGTGTCCATGTGACACATATAGTCACATGGGGCTCTGTATTGAGAAGGGCTCTTCACTAGGTTTAATGCTCTGCTGTTGATGTATCAAAATTCTTTAAAAAAAATTTTTTTTAACATTTATTTATTTTTGAGAGACAGAGAGAGGCAGAGCATGAGCAGGGGAGGGGGAGAGAGAGAGAGAGATACAAAATCTGAAGCAGGCTCCAGGCTCCGAGCTGTTTGTTAGCACAGAGCCTGATGTGGGGCTTGAACTCTCGAACAGAAAGACCATGACCTGAGCCGAAGTCGGACCCTCAACCAACTGAGCCACCCAGGGGCCCCTTGAAATTCTTACTCATTTTTGAGCAAGGGGCCTGCATTTTCACATTCCACTGGGCCCTGCAAATTATGTAGCCAGTCCTGAAAACACCTAGTAACCCACAATTTCTCTTTCCCTCTTTTCCTTCCTTTCCGCATGATGCCTAAGACATTGTCAGAGGATAGAATGGAACAGTGAATCTCTAATCATGATGCCAAAACTCTGTTTAGAAAATGGGTGCTATTGTCTCCTGGGAGAG
Source organism: Lynx rufus (assembly GCF_022079265.1). Lineage (NCBI taxonomy): Eukaryota > Metazoa > Chordata > Mammalia > Carnivora > Felidae > Lynx > Lynx rufus. Next base: position 121,444,607 of record NW_025814823.1, on the reverse strand, counting down.
AAGTTCTTTATGGGACGGGAACTATGTCATGGCTTTCAGCATGGGAAAGCACAGTGTCTGTGAAGATCTCGCAAGTTGTTTAACTCCTCTTGGCCTCAGTTTTCTTATCTATAAAATGGGGAGAACAGTAATAGTACCTAACTCAAGAGGCTGGTTCAAGGATGACATGGAATCATGTGTCTACAGCTCTGACATATAATATACACATTAGTTGTTATTAGTGCATTATGGATGCTCAGCAGGTACTAGATATCCAATACCGTTTATGACATGGTGTGCATCACCTGCCTGACTCCAAGGTGCCCTTATCCCAGGGGTTTGTTTCCTACCTGCCCCACAGAGCTGGGAGGAATATCTCCTTTTTCCGTGTGCTGGGTGATCACAGAGGGGTTGCTGGAGCTGATGAGCACTGGGGTGCTGATCTCCACCATATGGCGCCCCGAGGGAGAATGGACCATCCTGTTGAGAGTGTTCAAAGCTGTTGTGATAGAGAACTGCCCGGGCCCTTTCCTCCTGGACCCAGGGCCCCTGCGGAGGGTGGGCGTGTTGGCTGCTTTGCCTCGGGAGGATGAGGGTACCAGAGACAGGTTCTTTGTGCGGACCGATTGACGGCCTTTGTTCTTCTCTAGGAGGTGTCTTGCAGTGAGGTTGGGCTGAAAACACAGAAGGTCCATGAGAGGTTAGTCTTCCTGATCTGGTGTGAGCAGCTAAGTCCTACCCAGGCTAGTCTGAAGCGGGTTCGGATGCCGCCACCTTAGCCATCACTCTTTGGTCAGCTTCCTCCTTTTATCGATATGTCCCAGCTACTTGGCTGCATCAAGAAATTCCGACAAGTCTCTTGCAAAGTAGATATTGCTCTCCTTCCTCACTGAGGTCTCCAGGGGTTAAAAATAAGTCATGATACTCTTCCCTGATCGGGAGCACTCTTCCTTTACCCATTTCTCCCAGGCACACCCTCCCCTTTTCCTCCTTCACCCACTCCTGAATGCCACTGCGTGGGCTGCAGCTTCTATCCTTTTCCACCATGGCACTTTACACAACACATTGCAATCATTTCCTTCCCCCACTGCACTGTTAGCTACCTGATGGCAGCGAGCTCATACATGTTCGTCTCGGCCCTGTCCCACAGCGGATGCTCAGTGAGTGCTTGTGGAATCACGCATGGATGGACTTGGTCAGGTTTTCTCATCTTATAAGCATTTGAACCATAATGTAAATGTATTTGGGACTTTGACTCTTTATGCTACTTTTACTACTTTCTTTAAACACTTTTAACTCCTCACATTTCTCTCTTGTTCCATGCCTCTTAGTCTCTCATATGCTGGTGTATGGAGAAAGAAAAGAAACGAAAAGAAAAAACATAAGTGCAAGCCCTGATTTGTAGAGTTTCCCAATTTCTATGGTGCAAATACCTACCAATGGTTTAACAACTAGCTAGCAAAATTCCTGAAAATATAAAAACCAGCTCTGACAATCTAGTACCAGCTAGGTCTAGCACAGCCACCAGCTGTGTTATATTTTGGGTTCAATTCCTTTGGAAGGCTGGAATACATGGACAGAGTTGTCCTCCAAAGCCATGTATCTCATTCCACTTTACAGATTCAACTATAAAGATAAAAGGGAATTTGCCCATTTAAGAACGTTTTAATGACAATATGCAGATGATTAACATAGCCAAGATAGAAAATTTTATTTTATTTTTAAATGTTTATTCATTTTTGAGAGAGAGGGAAAGAGAAGGGGAGGGGAGGGGCAGAGAGAGAAAGGGACAGAGGATCCAAAGTGGGCTGTGTGCTGACAGCAGCCGGCCCATGTGGGCTTAAACTCACAAACCATGAGATCATGACCTGAGCCTAAGTCAGATGTTCAACTGACTGAGCCACCCCAGGCGTCCCCCAAGATAGAAAGTTTTTAAAGAAGATACAATTTCTACCTCACAAAGCTTGTAATACTGTGAAAAAGAATCATTGAGTAGGGGAAGGGGCATTACTATGTCCAGTTTATTTTATTTATTTAAAAAATTTTTAAAAATATTTATTTATTTTTGAAGGAGAGAGAGACAGAGCATGAGTGGGGGAGGGGCAGAGAGAGAAATGGAGACACAGAAGCTGAAGCAGGCTCCAGGCTCCGAGCTGCCAGCGCAGAGTCCACTCAGAGGCTGATGGGGGGCTCGAACTTACAAGCTGTGAGATCATGATCTGAGCTGAAGTTGGATACTTGACTTAATGAGCCACCCAGGTGCCCCTATTATGTCCATCTTATGTATGTATGTATGTATGTATGTATGTATGTTTATCTTTGAGAGAGAGAGACAGACAGAGCACAAATTGGGGAGGGGCAGAGATAGAGGAAGACACAGAATCTGAGGCAGGCTCCCGGCTCTGAGCTATCAGCACAGAGCCCGATGCAGAGCTTGAACTCACAGACCATGAAATCATGAGCATGGCCGAAGTCAGATGCTTAACTGACTGAGCCACCCAGGTGCCCCTCTTATGCCCACTTTAAAGATAAAAGGGCTGTGGCCCAAAGGGGTGACTTATAAATGGCACAGCCAGCAAACAGACAACCAAACAAGAAAATATCAGACAGAAGTAAGTGCTTTGACGTGATAAAGACGGGTTGGGGGAGATGCCTACTTTAGATGGGGGTGGGTGGGTCAAGGAAGTTCCCCTGAGAAGGTGGCATTTAACTGAGACACAGATGACAAGAAGGAACCAGCTGTGTGAAGATGGGGGTAAGAACATGCCAAGCAGAGGGATTATAATCAAGTAAAAAGATCCTAAGGAGGGGGAAAAACAGTCTGAGAAAAAAGCAAGAAACAGAAGCTGGAATGGAGTGAGGAGCAGGTGGTAAAGAGACCACAGAGACAGGCGGGGGGGGGGGGGTCACAAAGGTCCTGGGAGGCTCAAGTTTATTCTAAGTGTAAAGGAAGCCTTTGGCAGGATTAGGTAGAGGAGTGACACAATCTGATTTCTGCTTTTAAAAGCTCATGCTTTGCTTTGGCAGTTTCTTACAAAGCTAAACCCACACTTGGCATCTGACCCAACCATCTCACTCCTAGGTAATTACTGAAGAGACAGGAAAACTTATGCCTGCTCAGAAATCGGTATGCAAATGTTTATGGCAGCTTCACTCGTAGCTGCCGACAACTAGAAACAACGCATTGTCTTTCACCTGGTGCACGGACAGACTCTGGCACATCCATGCAGTGGAATGCGGCTTAGCAATAAAAAGGGAAGAGCTGCTGATATACCTAACTACATGGATGAATCTCCAATGCTTTGTGCTAAGTGAAAGATGCCAGACTCCAAGGCTACATTTTGCAGGATTCCATTGCTATGACATTCAGGAAAAGGAAAACTATAGGAGCAGAAACCAGATCAGTGATTGCCTGCTATTGGGAGTCAGGAAGGGGCTGACTACAAAGAGTCAGCATGTTGTTGCACTTTTTGGGGATGTTGGAACTATTCTAGATATTTTTTTTAATGTTTATTTATTTTTGAGAGAGGTGGGATGCAGAGAGAGACAGAGAGACAGAGAGGATCCGAAGCAGGTTCCGCACTGACAGCAGACAGCCCAATTCGGGGCTCAACTCACGAACTGTGAGACCATGACCTGAGCTGAAGTCGGACGCTTAACCGACTGAACCACCCAGGCACCCTGGAACTATTCTATATCTTGATGGTCGTGTGGGTATACTGGATGCATTTACCAAAATGTATAGAAGTGGACCCGAAAAGAGTAAATTTTGCCATATGCAAATAAAAACAAATACATAAAAGTTTAGACTTTTATGTATTTGTTTTTATTATTTTTTTTGTTCAGAAGTACCAGCGTACCAGCGTAGAAGTAGGGAGACTACCTAGGAAGTTACAGAAGTTGTGTCGGCAAGCTCTGATGGCAGTGTGGGCTCGGGACAATGTCTACATTCCCCAGAGCACCTATCCCTCCATTGTTGATTTAGTAAGAGGGCAACATATACTCTTTGAGTTGAATGAGTAAAGTTCTTTATGGTCATTCACAGCTAGAATGAAATCAATTAATTTTTTTTTCCTGCTTCCTAATTGTTCTTTTTCCCCTGGTGAGCAACACCTTCAGTGTTTTCATCAGCAACATTGACAAAGGGCTTTGTGTGACTCTTGGTCTGCCTGTGTTCTGCCAACGTGATTAATAGCTCGGTTGGAGAAAGACTGCACATCTCTTAAATTTGTACCCACTCGTTTGAAACAATATCCTTGAGGTTCATTGGGCTGAGCAAGGTTCACATAACCCAGGCAGGCCTCACTGGAGAAGTCCTGACAAGAATGGGTATAAGCTCAGCATTTGTTTTACCACCTTTTTATTCAGGTGTAATTCAATAAATCAAGTGATGCATTAACAAGAAAAATCCTGTTTATGCAAAAAAGAAAAAAAAAAACAACAACCCATGCCACTCTTACCAGAAAGCTTTCTTTCTTTTCAGTTGCTTTGCATGGCACTGATAATTCAAAACTTGTTTAAAGAGTTCTTAGCAAGTGCTAGTCTTAATGAAATGACTGGAGTCAAAATTTAAGTACTGCTTTAAAAAGCTCAATTTAGATTTCAAGTAATTTTTGAAAATCAGGTTTCCAGATTAGAGCAACCACTTGATTATCTTTTTCCCCTCCTAGCAATTAGGAGAACAAACGAAGCAATGGCTAGTTTGATGATAATCTTGAGGGTTCTCGTAATCACTAATTTTAGAGGTGAAGGGGTGGGGAGAGTGTCCAAATGAATAATCATTAAATGTAGAAATTTTCAAAAAAAGAGTACCAAAAATGGGTAATAAAATCAATGGTGCTTTTTTCCCCCCAGAGCTATGGAGAAGCTTCTTGAAATTATGCAGGGGACCACGCAAGCTCTAAAATGCAAAAATGTAAGCACCTCCTATGTATCCAATTTGGTATTGATTGTAGCTGATCTCTGTCCTTGGAAATTTAACCACTGTCTCCCCATCACTGTAATTGTCCCTCTTTGGTAGCGGCTCCACCACTAACCTAGGCACATAAAGCAGAAAGTGGGGCATGCATTCTTGACCACTCCCTCTCCCCTGTTCCTCACTTTTGTCAACCTCCAAGCCCTGTGGATCTACCTCCTAAATGGTGTTTGAATCTGTCTACTTGTTTCCAATTTCCCGGTCTAAACCACAGTCATCTTCCAACGGAGCCATGTGCCAGCCTCCTAACTGGTCTTCCTGCTTTTTCCTCTCTCCTCCTCAAATTATTCTTCTTACTATAGCCAGAAGAGCAGACTTTAAGAAATCCAAGTCTGGGGGCACCTGGGTGGCTCAGTGGGTTAAGCATCTGACTTTGGCTCAAGTCATGGTCTGGAGGTCTGTGAGTTCGAGCCCCGTGTCGGGCTGTGTGCTGACAGCTCAGAGCCTGGAGCCTGCTTCGGATTCTGTGTCTCCCTCTCTCTCTGCCCGTCCCCCAGTCTTTCTCTCAAAAATAAATATACAACAACAACAAAAAGAAACCCAGGTCTGATGGAGTTACTGTGTCCCTTAGAATCTTCCAGTGGTGTCTACTGACTTCTGGATCAAGCCCAAACTTCTTACCATGTGGCACAGACCACCATACTTATCAGATGTTCCTCATGCTCCCCTGTACTTCTCAGCTGCCTTGAAGACAGGTGGGGCTAGGGGACTGGTTCAGGCCCACGGGCCATGAGTGGAGTGACAAGTGTCAGTTTTGAGCTGAGGCATTTACTGATACACAACTCAATCCTCCTTACTCCTCCCCTGCTATGAAGACTGGAGAAGTCCATGTGCTCCATGGTGGAGCACTACAAGGTGGCCCAGCCTCAGTGTGGGTTTCTAGAGTGACTATGTGAGCACAGCTTCCCACTGTTCTGTGCCAAACATGTAATGTGGGTGAGAAGTAAGTTTTTCCTTGCTAAGTCACTGGCGGTTTGGGGCTATTTATTACCATAGCATAACCTAGTTCATCCTGATGAATACAGGATGATTTATAAAGCCCTCAGTGACCTGTCTCCCACTCACTTCCCTGGTGTGTCAGGTTACTGTCTTACTTTCTAAGCTCCAGCTCTAGTATTCTTTCGGTCCTATGGATACACTACGCTTCCTCAACCTGCCAGACTTTTGATTATGTTACCTCCACTCCCTAAAACACTCTTCTCTCCGTGCTTACCTACATAACTCCTATCCATCTGGGTGATCTTGGCATACAAGGTATTTGCTGACCTCCTTCCCAGGTCAGTTGCACATCATTCTCTCCTCCCCCCATTTATTTCCCTCCCTTTCATTCTTTGCATCATTCATCACACTTAAAAATTATTTGATTAATGTCTGACTTTATAGTCCCTGCAAGTAGGAACCCATTATCTCTTTGTATCTTTAGAACTTAGCATAGGACCTGACTTAGCAGGTACTCAGTGAAACATTAGTTGAGTGATTGAATATATGTGTACAGGACAGGGTCATACTGAATGGTTTGTTTTCTTTTCTTTTTTTTTTCAATATATGAAATTTATTGTCACATTGGTTTCCATACAACCCCCAGTGCTCATCCCAAAAGGTGCCCTCCTCAATACCCATCACCCACCCTCTCCTCCCTCCCACCCCCCATCAACCCTCAGTTTTTCAGTTTTTAAGAGTCTCTTATGCTTTGGCTCTCTCCCATTCTAACCTCTTTTTTTTTTTCCTTCCCCTCCCCTATGGGTTCCTGTTAAGTTTCTCAGGATCCACATAAGAGTGAACACCTAAGGTATCTGTCTTTCTCTGTATGGCTTACTTCACTTAGCATAACACTCTCCAGTTCCATCCACGTTGCTACAAAAGATTTCATTCTTTCTCACTGCCACGTAGTACTCCATTGTGTATATAAACCACAATTTCTTTATCCTGAATGGTTTGTTATCTAATTTTTTTCTCTTCATTCACTTTTTAAGCTTTTTTTTTTTTTTTTTTTTTTTTTTTTTTTTTTTTTTTACAGAGAGCCTTTCTGTGTCAGGCTAGCCTGTGAGGAATAAGCAATACACCCCTCAGGTGTTTGGAGAAGAAAGAGACAACTGAGTGTTCAACTAGTGGTTAGAAATTTTATGGAGAAAGCAGGTTTCTAGTTGAGCCTTGTAAAATGAGTGAAATTTGAACAAGTAGAGAGAATTGGGTGTGTGTGCCTGAAAGGGGCCTCAGCAAGATAAAAGGACTGGTAATGAGAATACTGTTGACTAGAGTTGGTAAGATGACCAGACTCTCTGGACCCTTCCTCTATCCTTCCCTTCCATTTTTCATCCCTTCAGCATCAAGTTAGAAGAGCTATAGAGAACCTTGAAAGCTTAGAACCTGCTTTGGCTCTTATGAATGAAAGAACTGGCCCTTTTTCTCCAACTCTGCCCCATTCTATTTTCACCCTGCCTTCCTAGAGGGTGGAAAACATGCCTTTTCCTTCTTTCATAGCTCCCCCATGCTCACTTTTAATGCTTTGTGCCTGGTAAGCATCCAATTAATGCAGTTAAACAATGAAGCCTCTCTTAAATTTGTAATGACCTGCCTCAAGCTAGGGTGAGGCTCAAGGCTAGAGAGGTTGGGAACTCCAGGTTATAGTATTATACTTGAGAAATAGGCAGATAGGGTCTAGTATGTGCTCTTGTTTTTTAAGGGAGCTTAAAAAACCTCCAGAAGTAATATATGCTTATTTCAGAAGATTTACAAAATACAGGGCAGCAGAAGAAAATGAAAATTATCTAGAATCTCACTATCTGGTGATCACCACTGTTAACAGTTTTGTACATATCGTTCCACCCCCTGTCCATTATATACACACATATTTATGAAGCTAGTTTAATATAGCTCCATTTGTTAATTGTGGCAAAAAACATGTAACAGAAAATTTACCGTAACAACCATTGTAAAGTGTACAATTCAGCAGTGTTGAGTATGTTCATATTGTTGTGAAACAGATCTCTAGGACTTCTTCACCTTCTAAATCTGAAACTCTATGCCCATTAAACTTTACTTAATAACAAATCATAAACGTCTTTTGATAATATACCAAATACTCAAAAATACTGAATTTTCTTTAACATTATGTTTAATGGGTATATATATATTTTCCTCACCATAATTTAAAAAACCGAAATCCTTATTGTCGGATGTTTAGATTACTTCTGGCTTTTCACCATTACACACAACGCCATGGTGAACACATATATCTTTGTGTACTTATTTGAATATTTCTTTACAGTAAACGGTCAGATTGATGCAACTGCTGAATCAGAGGAGATGTAGGTTTTTAGTGTTATTGACATGGGTTTCTTTGAGTTTGGGTATGAGACACTGCACTATTTACACTCCCGTCAGAATAAAAAGGTCCATTTCACCACACACTTGCCAGAACTGAATGTTATCTTCTGGAATCTTTTCCTTGGAGACTTTAGTTACTTCTGAAATAAGCCTCATATCAAAAAGGAATTTCTCTCAGGCATCCCGGTGGCACATACATACTTCTGAGTGGGCGTGAATCAGATGTAGACTTGATACTCACGTACCTCTACAAACAAGATTGGGAAGATGCCGACTTTATCTCCTAACTTGCCTTCTGCCCAGTTCTCATCCACTCGGCTGATCACGGTGATGATATCGTCCTGAAAGAGAGAAAGTTTCATGGTCAGCATTTGCTCTCAGTTTTCAGGTGGTGAAAGCTTTTAGTGGAGAGCAGTTTGGAATCCCAGATGGTGTAAGGTACAAGAAACGTAACTCTTTCATAATTTATTTGTAAAATCTTCTTCCATAAAGGGCATAAGTATTGGGCCACCAAGACCACAGGAGGAGTAGAAATAATTTGGAGGACCGGTGGAATCCAATAGAAAATTTGGAAATGTTTCTAATTTTCAATCACCAGCAGATTCTGAGCTTTCATTTATATTAATCAGATGGAGAAATCAATATGGGAGCCACAGGGAGATAGATCTTTAGCTTAGCAAAAGGAAGAATAAATTTCATTCTAATTTTGAAGAATTTTCAGAACCTATTCAATTTTTAATGTATCAAATGTGAGGTGGCTTTTTATTCAAAATTTTCCTATTATAAAAGGTTATGGGGTACCTGGGTGGTTCAGTTGGTTAAGCATCCAACTCTTGATTTTGACTCAGGTCACGATCTCACGGTTTGTGGGATCGAGCCCTGCATTGGGCTCTGTGCTGACAGCACAGATGCTGCTTGGGATTCTCTCTCTCCTTCTCTCTCTGCCCCTCCCCTCTCCAAGATAAATAAATAAACATTTAAAAAAGGTTATATGAAGATTTGTAGAAACATTTGAAAATATAGTATGCAAAACAAAGAATTTTACCACAGTATATATACACTCATTGTTAACATCCTGATTAGCACATTTCCCAGCCAGAGTCTTCTGAGGATAAAACATACCCAAGTATACATATATATACATTGCTTTTTAAAAACTTTGATGAAAACATACATACATATATAAAATAAAGTTCATAAAGTTTAGATGTAAAGCTTGATAAATGTTAACACTAACTATACGCACGAAACCCCCATCCAGATCAAGAGATATAGATCATTTCCAGCACCCACAAGGCTCCTTTGTGCCCTTTCCCATTGCCTAGCAAGAAGTAAGCACTATTCTGACTCCTAGCATATACACTCGATTCTGCCTCTCCTTATATTTCATACAAAAGGAGTCATGTAAGACACACTTTTCACTGTATACCATATCAGGAACACCTTTCCATATCCATACATGTTCATCAATCCAAATCTGAATATCCATCCACTGATTGCTCTGGCTTTCTGATCCATGCCCCTCAGCAATTTAGATGAATCAGAACCTAAGTTCATTACTGTATTATACCTTTTCTTATCTTTCTCTGCCCCTATTACAATTTACAATTATCCATTTATAGGTTATGATTTCTTTAATGCCTGTCTACCCCCTCAGACTATAAACTCCATGTGTTCAGGGCCTGTGTCTGTTCTGTTCCTTTCTGTGTCCCTAGCACCCAATACAGTGGTTCCCATTTAGTAGTCATTCAATAAATTTCTAAATGAATGTGTGCATGCATGAATAAGTCACTGTGTGAGTAAATTGTACAGTTTACTGAGACAGAAAAACACTAGGAAAAGAGCAGCTTTTGGAGGGAAGATTTTTGGTTTAATTTGGACACGCTGAGTTTAGGAAGACCATGAAATTTCCTAGTGTAGCCTAAGCCTTTCATAGCTTCCAGAATGGATCAAATCTTCTCTTCTGGTTCCTTTATCATAATTTTCCATTCCCATGTTTGTTCTTTCCACTAGTCTGTCAGCTCTCTGAAGGTAGGAACAATGATTCATCACTTTAATCCAGCAGGCAGCTTGGCACATGGATGAGCTCAATGAATGAACAAGCAGGTGGAGTAAGTGTCCCAGTTTGCAAAGTCCCACAAAGGGGCAAAAAAAGAAGATGACGCTTCCTGCCTCTGCCTTCTTCCGGCAGTGTCCCCAGGGCTCGGTGTTTAATGCCTGGCCCAAAGTAAATACTCAATAAATGTCTGTGGGATTGAACTCCCCTTCCTCTAAGTGTGACTGAAACACAGACTTTGCAGTTTGGGCTACAGAATGGCCTTCCTTAAGGGGCTCATGCTGAGGGGGCTCAGTGTTGAGTGTCGGACTCTTGATTTCGGCTCAGGTCTTGGTCTCATGGGTCATGGAATCAAGCCCTCACTGGGCTGGCACGCTGACTGGGATTGTCTCTCTCTGCCCGTCTCCTGAGCGTGTGCGCACACTCTGTCTCCCTCTTTCTCACAAAATAAATAAATACACTTAAAAAAAGAGGACTCACTCTGAGGTGCCAAGGTAACAATGATCAGTGTTTCAAAATATGGGGTACAGTGAGGTTATCGAGACTGAGGCAATCTGCAGCAAATCTCATTTCTGGTAGTGGTGGAATAAAAATGTTTTGCAAAAGAAAAGACCTTTCCTGAGCTGCTATAACAGTGCCACTTCTAGTATTGATGTACTTCTCGTAAGCAGCGAAGAGTGAATATCACCTCAACTTTGGCTTCTGTGAGAGAATTTGACTGTTTAAGGAATCATAAATACCGAATACAGAGAATTAAAGCAGTCTAGACTTTAGTAGAAGTGTTGTTACTTGCACATGTGAAGAATTTTCTGATAAAAAAAAAGGCAGAAAAAAATCTTAATGTGCTTGGAAAATACAACTTGTAAGAGGTTAGTTATATATAAAGGTATAATTATGTTATTGTATGTGTTTGGAATGTTTTGAATACAGTGTTTACTATAAAATAGAATGTTGTAAAGAGTAGAATTAGATGCTCAGAACTTGGTCAGCAAGAATGTCCTTAGATAAAAGGGTAAAGAGGTAAGATTTGTAGTGCAGCACACTGTCAAAATGTATTTGTAAACTGTTGTCCACATATCTGTCCCACTACTCTGCCTATGGGCAGAGACTGGGACTTGTTCAGGCTGCATCTCCAGGGCCTGCAAAGAGGTGTTCAAGAGTGACGAGAATGAATGAATGAATGAATGAATGTGTGAATACCTATTTTTGTAACTGCAATAGAAAAGGTTTAAGGATTTGCATCAAACTCTTTAGTAGATTTCTCTGGCAACTTCCATTTAGTTTTGAATTATACACACACATACTTTACATACATATGCACACACACACATATATAAACATTTCTGTGTAAAATATATATGTTTTAAAAATTAGCAAGTGTTAAAAACTCCAGGTTGTGGCACAGTATCTGTGTGGTTGCTGGTGACCTCCACGGCTGCCTAGAATTGTACCTTGAGGAAGCTCAGGCAGTCCTGGCTCTCACTCTTGTCTTTGTCTCGCAGGTCAAAATTGTAGAGGGCCCGGCAGAGTGGGGGTGGCTGGGGCAGCTGCTTGATGACTTCCACGGAGCTGGCTGGGAAGATCCCACTGATTCCATTGATCTCCCCCTGGTACCAGTTCTCATCCAGCTGTCTCCGCAGAAGGATGACATCTCCCTTATTAAACCTCAGGTCACCGGGATTCTGCCCTCGGTAGTTGCATAAGGCCTTTGCTCTTGGCACCTGCAGTGGCACAGACCAGTGAAATATGTACTTAGCTTACAGATTGGAGGGACAGAAGTATGTATAGCATTATTAACTGATTACTGAGCACTCCCTATGTGCTAAGTGCTGGATGTAGATCATCTTCTTTAACCTTTGAGATAGACATTCTTATTAGTCCATATCTAAGTAGGGCACCTGAGGCACAGAGTGGGTTAGTACCTTGCCTAAGGGGACACAGCTGGGAAAAGGCAGATAGTGGGTCTGAACTCAGACTATCTGATTTTAGAGGCCCTGTTCTTAATCACTCTGCAGGAAACAGGATTTTGGCCACAACTCTGTGAACTTGAGTGAGTCAGTGACTCTTTCTGGGGCCTGAATATTGATTTGGAATTCTGGCTTGACCTCTTTCCTGTCATGTGACCATGATCAAGTCATTTAATCATTCATAAATCTATCCATTTATAAAATGGGATAATAATAGAATATGTGCTTTATCAGGTCAGTTGTGAGGACTACATAATATTCACAATGCATTTAGCATATTGCTTGATACATAGTACATACTCCATAAATGGCATATCTTATAAATTTTTTTTATTACATTTCTTTATTTTTGAGAGGCAGAGAGAGACAGAGCGTGAGTGGGGGAGGAGCAGAGAGAGCGAGACATAGAACCCGAAGCAGGCTCCAGGCTCTGATCTGTCAGCACACAGCTCGATGCGGGGCTCAAACTCAAGAACCATGAGATCATGACCTGAGCTCAAGTCAGACGCTCAACTGACTGAGCCACCTAGGCGTCCCTAAATGGCATCTTTTATAATCATCGTCTGTAGGGAAAGGTTAATAATATCAGTTCTACCTACTCCTCGGTGTTGACAGGGAGACAACTGAGGTGAGAAGTCCCTGAAAATACAAAGTGCTGTATGAAGGGCATCTGGCTGGCTCATTTGGAGAAGCATGAGATTTTTTTTTCTTACATATTTATTTTTGAAAGAGAGAGAGATAGAGTGTGAGCAGGGGAGGGGCAGAGAGAGAGGGAGACACAGAATCCCAAGCAGGCTGCAGGCTCCGAGCTGTCAGCACAGAGACCTTTGCGGGGCTTGAACCCACAAGCCGTGAGATGATGACCTGAGCCAAAGTCAGACGCTTAGCCTACTGAGCTATGCAAGTGCCCCAGAATCATGAGATTCTTGATCTCAGGGTTGTGAGTCTGAGCCCTATGTTGGGTGTGGAAATTACTAAAACCAAGCTTTAAAAAAGAGAGACAAAGTGCTATATGAGAGTGATTGCAGCATGATTTGTCCTCAGCCTTGTCTAGAAAGTGTAAACCTTGTGAGGGCTTGCATCATTAGGGAGCATTGAGACAAAGAAACATTTAGTCAGAGATCAGTCAGCACTTTAAAAAAAATCAGCTAAAGAACTGTCAAATTAGTTGTCTATCCAAATAATTATTTTAGTGAAGTGCATTTTTTTCTAATTGAAACTGGTTTCTACACAGAGAAATGGCCTCACTCTCGTCTTGCTTGGAGTCAGTTTGGCAAACTAAAGGTTCTAATAACTTATGTTTAATAGCCCTTCAGGGTCACCTGCATTGTATTTTACTTTATGCTTTCCTCAGCAGTGGGGTGACGTAGTCCCCTTTATCGGGGGGTGGTCTTGCTACTCATAAGGGGGTGTAAGCAGGCAGTGTTCCAGTTCTCCAAGAACCTTCCGAGACCGCAATGTTACTTGAAAAGGAATTTCAAGCAGTTTAGGGGTAGAGACAAGATCTGAATAGTCCCTTGCTGATGGGATGATAGAGAAGTGCTTTTCTGCTGGTCCCTGGATACAGTAAAGGGAGCCTAGGGAAAAAGAAAACCACAGGAACACAGCTCATCCTCGGGAAACTTGGGGACACGTGAGCAAAGATGCGTGGGCTAGGAGGTTTAGCACAGCGTTATGGAGATTATAAACGGAACTGGTTGAATAAATTATGATACACCCACACAGTGGAAAACCCTGCAGTCATTAAAATTGATGAGAGAATCTATATGAGAATTACTCCTGATATATGCTAAATTTAATAGAAGAGGTTAAAAACAGTTATGTTTTCATTATAAATGAAAACTAGGCTTTCCTTGTAAACACATACGTATATTTTTACCTTGAGAAAATGCTGGATGGCCAGAGCAGCATTTTAAGAGTGATTATTTCTAAGCAGTGATATTTTTGAAAATTAAAAAATTGTTTTTCTAAGTGCTTAGCCATGCTTTCTAACTATTCTACAATGAAATAATTGTATTGTCTATTAAAATTGAATAGTAGAGGGGTGCCTGGCTAGCTTAGACAATAGACCATTTGGCTCTTGATCTCTGGGTTGTGAGTTTGAGCCCCATGTTGGGTATGGAGATTATGTAAAAAAGAAAATTGAAAAAAATTGGATAGTAGGAATAAAATGAATCAAACTGGGGAATGAAAAGTAAAAGGTATGAAAGCAATTTAGGAAGAAAATAAGCCAAGCTGAGTAGGATCCACAGATTATGCAACTACCTCTTTGGAGAAGTTTCTTATCTGAGAAATAAGCAGGTGGAAGCAGAATGAGAGCAGAGGATTTCTGAAGAATGATTTGAATCTGTTAGACTCCCTGGGCTGGGTATAGCAGGGAACAACAGTTGTCCCTCCATATTTTTTCTCCCAATTTTCCACTGTAAAATAAATCACATTTTGGGGGGTACATGGCCACCTGGAACGCTTATCACATTTGCCAGCCTCTCCGGACAGCTAAGTTTTGGCCAATGGGATATAAGCGAATTTTAGGAAGTGTCGTTACTGAGAGAGATTGATTTTCTCTTTCCTTTCCTCCACTTTGCCATGTGGAATGCAGACATGAATGCTGGAGTTCCAGCTGCCATCTTGAACAGTGAGGATGAGGGTCACACTGAAAGAGGGAAGGAAGTAGTCTGGGTTGCAGAGCTGTCACACAAGTCTTGAACTACTTTCACTTCCAGACTTTTGTCTGGAAGCTAAATAAACTTCCGTCTTGCTTAATGCACTGTTAGTATGGATTTGTAAAAGAAAAGGGAGGAAGAATGAAAAAAATTAAGAAAAGAAAGAACCGAAGCCCTTTTCTTTGACTTTGCATAATCATGATAGTGTCAATAATTAACATTTACTGAGTGCTCCTTCCTACGGGCCAGGCGTTGTGCTCGGTACTCCACAATATATCTTAATATATCTTATTTAATCTCATGCCAACCTGTGATTAGACTCCCATGTATCAGAAGATACAAAGTTGCCCAAGTTCGTGAAGGTAGGAAGTGGTGGGTTCAGGATCTGAGGTCGAGTTTGTCTGTCCTGAAGAGCCCAAGCTGGTGTGTTTTTCAAAATGAAGTTTGTGGTTCACCTGTATCAGACTCCTGGACCACATCCCTGATCTATTTGACCAGAATCTCTTGGAGTGCGATTCGAGTAGCTACTTTGTCATCAAGCTCCCCAGCATCCAAGTTTGATGCCCTGGTCTGAGTTACATCTTATTCTAACTAAAACGGGAGCAATGGAATTTTGATGTAGGCTTTGTAAATGGCTAAGCTGCCTTTTTTCTTTCGTTTCTGGAAGATACTCCAGTGCAAGTGGCTACATATTTTATTTATTTATTTATTTATTTTTTTTAGTGGCTACATATTTTAATGACTACTAAGCAAGTATATTAAAACTGAAATTGCACAGAATGCTTACATCTTTTTGAAGATGTATGTACGTTGAAACCCTGAGATAGTTCTAGTTGCCTGGCCACCTTCATCTTTGTGGGAGCGAACTGTCAATCCATTCTTAACATCTTCTTACTCTTCAACCTCCCCTGGCATTCTCAGTTCTACATTCATACTTATAGGAACTACGGACTTCCTGCTGAAAAAAGGTCGGTGGGGCGGGTGGGTGCAGAGAGAGGGAGAGAATCTGAAGAAAGGAAGGAAGTTAACGTTTATTGTGGTACTGGCAGGCCACAGAAATTTGTCTCACATTACCGCTTTACTGCACTCTTCATGTATTGTCATTTACATCATCTCAAAATCCTATGAAGTCGGTGGTGTCACCCCATTGTACTGATGAAGAAACAGAAGTTCTGAGACATTCAGTGTTATCGCGCAAGGTCACACAGCCAGCGTGTGGCAGCCCCAAGACTGACTTAGGCTCTTTTGACCTCAAGGCCTGGTGTTTCTATCATCCTCATTCTCTTTCATCCAGCTGAAGTCACCAAGTATGTTTTTCCATCATAAAACTCATTTGGGTCTCTGTTTTATAATCAAAATCTGAATAGAGTGTGAATGCAATTTGCTTGCTGCTGGCTGCATTAGCATGAATTATTGAACTCCAGAGCCCTCACATAAAAGTTAAGCACCTGAAGAGACTCAGCTGGTTGATTCTATCCGGTTCTCAACTGTTCTCTCGGGGGAAAATGACTCTGCGTTCCACATCAGCTATCACCTGTCACATTGTTGGTAATAGGTTTTATCACCCACAATTGTTTTCTGTCTCTACAGGTGTGGGTGGGAGGGGAATGGGGATAAAGTGGGTGTGGAGGTCTCAAAGCCAAGCCATTACCAAACCCTTTTTCCTGTTGATTTCACAAAGCCAGATGATCCAATGGAAGCTCGCATGTACCCCCGAAGCTTTCCTTCTCTGAGATTCAAAAGGCTCAAGACTTCTATGGTCCTGTAATTTGTCTATTCATTTGTCACCGCAGTAGGGTCTGAGAGCCATGAGGGCCATGCTTTTGATGGAGGAATAATACATGGAACCAAGAAACAAGGAAACACGGAAACACGGTCATGCAGAGACATTAGCAGTAAAAGGAGGAGGGAACTTGTCCGGATGAGCACTGGGTGTTGTATGGAAGCGATGAATCATGGGAATCTACTCCCGAAGGCAAGAGCACACCATATACACTGCATGTTAGCTAACTTGATGATAAATTATATTTTAAAAAAAGTATGTTGTAGTAATGAATGTTAGTAATAAAATTATGGCAAGCATTCCTTCTTTGAGGAACCACCTGTTTGCTCTCATCTTCTGAATGGCGTAGCATTCACTCTGGTCATATCACACACACAGGGCCATGTGGCCCAGGCCAGCCAGGGAACCCAAATCCCCCTAGCATAGTGCTTTGTACAGAGCAGTCATCTGCCACAAACAGGGCCAACTAGAATCTTCTCAGAGGTTTGATATATAGATGCTCTCTTGAATCATGTGCCTTGAGGAGGTAAGCCTTGGAGTACTAGTGGTGATATTTCCCGCCCAAAAGACACATCTTCCTGAATGAAGACACAGGAGGCAGCAGAAATAGAGATATGGATAGATAAGAGAACTAGACAGACAAGAGACTTGACAATAAAATTTGAATGCCTAGGTCCAGCTGTGCTTGAAGGATACTTAGTTAAATAAGATCAACTTACTTATCTGCAATGTTTTGTTTATTACTTAAACTACTTGGGAGTTACTTTCTGACACCTGACACTGTACAAGTCCAGACTAGGACATATTAAAAACCCGGAAACAATAAGACTGCATAACAATGAAATAGCCAAATAGTAGAATCCAGAAACAGCAGGAAGTCTCGTTGCCAATGAGCTCTGAGCTTATTTCCAATTTGAAAATACGGAAGGAGTCATGTGGACTGGTAACAGGGTCAGAGAAAAGGAGCCCAAGTGCAACAGAATCACCACAGTACAAAGGAAAAGGCCGAGTTGGGATGAGAACTCCATCTGCTACTATGTACTGAGCTCTTCACTGTGCACTGGTGACACTCCCCACTGGTTTAGAAAGGGTTTGGCCTGCTTCTCTCTATTCCTGGAATCAGGTGGGGCCAAAATCAACATGCGGAGCTAAGTGCTTACCTTCCTGAGCTGGTTATGAGATCGCCCATCACTGGAGAGGGGAGCCAAGAAAAACCATCCTGGCCTTTGGCTCAAGTTATTATTCAGTAGGCTATGAATTCTCTGCTGAAGAGTTCAGAATGTGTGTGTAAAGCACCTCTGTATCTCTGTCTCTGAGACCTGGAGACAAGCAGGTATTTGACAGATGCTTGAAGAATGAATGAATTTGTGAACTAATCAAGAAACATCCAGAAATTGTCATTCCTGGAAGAAATGGGTATGTGCCAGGTGAATCAATATGACTGATAATAACAATTTGGAAGTAGGTTTATGGGCATAAGCTGGGAAACAAAAAAAAAAAGAGAATTTGGGCTATATTTTCCAAATTGTCCTGAATTTTAATAATTTGGTCCTACACATGCTCGAAAAAGCGTTCTATACTCAAGTTCAGGAAACACTGAGTTAAACAAAGTCACATAGATTTCTTTGCTGACTGGCTTCTTAGGAGCTTTATCTGCTAATGTGATTTTACATTTGCATCTGGACCACTCTACCGGATTAGCAGAACAGGCCGTGGGAATGCTGGGTAAGATAAATGTGATTTTACTCTACTGGTGAGAAAAGAGTCAACTGACTGTCCTGGATCTTAACTTCCTAGTTGCTGCTTAGCCAGTTGGGCCACCCTCCCTCCCTCCCTCCCTCACCATGATCATCCTTTTGGAGCAGATTTTGGGCATTGGAGTGTATGTTAGAATGTGCTGGTTGGCCCTTGTGCACACGTTTGTCTCCTCTGGTGAGAAGGGAGAACATGCCAGTGCCCAATAGGATCAAGACCATCTGCTAGTTGGGGACTTGAGATCACCAGAAGGTTCACAGTATTATGCTCTTCCTAAGTGGAAATCCCTGAATCTGGGCATTCATATTTGAGGCCAGGCTTATGAGATACTCTATGTGAGTTACTTTTCTTCATAGAGAACTTTACTTCTTTAAGGGAGACACGAGGGCACAACAGAACATAGATGTTACATTCAAGTAGGATGTCTGTTTGCATTGTGGCTTTTGTTACTTTGACCAAATCACTTAGCCTTCATGATCCTTGGTTTAGATCATCCACAAATTAGGATTAATACCATACCTCTGTGTGCAGTACACAGCAAGTCTAGGTTATTCAAACCCTGCCTGTTCCAGCGAAACGTTTGGCAGCTGACGTGGGAGATAGCCTCTAAGCCCTAGGAATATCCTGCCTGTTTAAGAGAGACTTTGTATACTGGGGTCCTCGGGTCACACCAGAGAGTCTAAACTAATAATGTGATTTATGGTGGGAGCCTGGAGCCATGTGCTGGTAGAACCTTGACCTCTGGAGAAACTGGAGACTAAAGTCACCCACACAGGAGGTCGGTCATGCCTACCTGACTGGCTTCCAATAAAAACCCCAGACGTCAAGTCTTGGGTGAGCTTCCCTGGTTGGCACTACTTCACGGGTGCTGTCATGCATTGTCGCTGAGTGAAGCTAAGTGTTGTCTGTGCAACTCTTCGGGGAGAGGACAACCGAAAGTTTGTGACTGGTCCTTTCTGGATTCTGCCCTGTGTGTGTGTGTGTGTGTGTGTGTGTGTGTTTGATTCGGACTTTAATCTGTATTCTATCACTGCCGTAAACTGTTAACTGTGACTGTAACAGCTTGCTGAGTTCTGTGAGGTCTTCTAGTGAATCACTGAATCTGAGGGGGGTCTTGGGGACCTATGAACACACTTCCTCATGGGTTTGCTAGGAGGACTAATGAAATAAATCACATAGAGTACTTGTAGGATGCTTGGCAAATAGTAAGTGTTCAATAAATAAGGATTTTTCGCCCAAAGGAGGAGAGAGGAGTGATAAGCTTGTTGTTACATCTTCTGGCCTGACTTTTCCAGTCCTACTTGTCAGCCATTCAGTCTTTCAGTAAATGGATTTTTGAGGGACAACTATGCCAGGTATTGTCTAGTTGTAGAAACAAAGATTAAATTTATAAGTAAAGATATAATTACAATTTTAAGTGTTATGGAGGAAAAGAATAGGGTGATGAGAGATGGGAAAGGAACCAATGTAAGGAAGGTTCTTTTTAGTGGCCCTGTATGTCCATCTAAAACTCCATTCTCTTCTGTGACTTTTGTCATATAGCTTTCTCTTTATATCATCTTCCTTTAGTCCTTTGTCTCAGACCTCTCTTCTTCCAGTCCTAGGTAGAGAGCTGGGACACTGCAGCTTGACAGTTTCCTTTGTTATCTATCTCTTGCCACTTTTAATCAGTGGGCATGGCATTCCTGCCTTCTTCTATCAATCAAATATCAATCAAGTATGCCAAGCTTCTTTCCCTTGGTTCCTCCTGCCTCTTTTCTGGATTATCAAGGGTCTTAGAGCAGGAAAAAGTGCAAGAGGCAGGAGTCTATGCCAGGGGACAGAGAAAGAACCATTCACAATTCTTAGCCCCATTTTAGGGTCACCCTTAGCATGCTTTCGTTTTTCCCTGCAAATATTTCTTTGAGATTGCTTTGGGGTGATCTCATTCCCCTATCATAGGAGGTAATCCCAGACATGTTCATAGCTATATCCCTGACTCCTAACATAAGCTGGTTCTTAGTAAATAGCTTGGGATTGTTTTTGAAATGGGCTGGGTGCCAGGTCCCAGAGCTGTTCAGTGGGATAGCACTGAATTCTTCAGGGAATCAAAGCATTTCCATTGTAATCTCTTCTTCTAGGAGGGCATAGGCACCTGTGAGGAGGCTCCAGAGGTACATGGGAGCCTAAGAGACAAGGGGGGGGGTTAGTTTTCTCACATCCTGGGAGGCGATTCTGCTCCCTTCCATTATCCTCATTTCCAGAGTGAGCTTTTCCAATTGGTGTGGCACATGGTGAATGAGTCTCTTTCCATATGCTCTGAGAGTCTGAGCCAAATCCAACATGCACAGGGAGGAAAGATGAATCAGATGACTGTCCCACCATCACTACCTTCCCTGGCTTAGGAAAAAATAGTAAAAAGCTCTGGTTACATGTACACTGGCTTCTTCCCCCAAGCCTTTTCTCTCTTCCACCTCCACGTGAAGATTTCTGCAGCCGAAGGAGGAATGGTGAGGGACAGTATGACCCAGGCAAACAGCAGACATTTCTCATAACAAGGCAATATGGTTGGGGGCTGGAGGTAACGCCTAGAATGTGATACATAACTTATAAATTTGTGTCTGTGAGTGACGCCCTGAACCTCTCTGAGCCTCAGTTTCCTCAACTTCAAAGCAAAGACAGTAATTCTTACTATTCCTTCTCACTCTAAACACAATAGGATACTAAGGTGAATGGTCAAAGCTCCAGGGACATCTTTAAAACATTCCAGAAATAAAGGTGATGTATGAGACAAAACCAAATGAGCAAAATGTTGGTAACTGTTGACATATGAGTCATGGAAAAAATGTGATTTATTATGCTACTGTTCTCTCTACATCCGTGTACGTGGTCCTTCTTAGATTTGCCAGTGAAGTCAAGGTGTCACTAGCAGGATAGGCTGTTGTGGTGAGGCATGAAGTGATGGGGAGTGCTCCCAGACCCTCGGCGAAAAGGACTTTGAAGACAAACACTGAGGTGGCTGTGCTTGCCCTCTACTGTCACAAGTTACATCCTGATTTCAGTTTGCTTCTTAGTTCATCTCAATCCCATAAGACTTGCATGTTGTGTGTGTGTGTGTGCGTGTGTATTTATGCCTATTAGCCCTTTAATTTGGTGATACCAAAGAAAAAAGCCCGCATGAACCCTGTTGAAAACAGCAAGCTCTGGGAGGTTAGAAATCTTTTCTTTCAGTTCAGCTGTCCTTGAAGCTACGATTTTCATCATAAGGACCTTCTGCAAATCTGCAGTTTGTCTGTCTCTGTCAAATGAAAATTTAGAGCATTCCTCTCATTTATACCACTGGGACAGACATGACCTGGGAGAAGAAGTACCTGCCTGCCTATGGAGCTGGTCCCCATGTTGGGAGTGAGGGACGCTGGAGACCTTCATGTCATCTCTCGCACTGGGCACAGGGTCATTTAAGTAGAAATCCCGAATTTAGGAAAACTTTCTGAAAGTCCCTGAGAAATCAAAGATGTCTCTGATGATTAAGCTACAGAAGTATTCTGGAAGTTATTTGCAATCATTTTTCATTCTAAGATAGAGCCTGTAGTCCTCCTAGGAATACGAGATACTGCAAATTACGGGAACAGTTTTCTTTTTTTCCCATAAAGTCATATCCAGATAGGTGCCAAAATCTTTGGTATTGCATCTCTGTCTTCAGAAAGCCTTCACTGTCTCCTCCCCCAAGGCTGAGTTGGGTCTCCTTTTCTTGTGAGCCATTGCACCCAGCAACCCTGCCAGTCCCCCTG
This sequence comes from Lynx rufus, assembly GCF_022079265.1. Lineage (NCBI taxonomy): Eukaryota > Metazoa > Chordata > Mammalia > Carnivora > Felidae > Lynx > Lynx rufus. The sequence continues at coordinate 121,422,332 of NW_025814823.1, read as the reverse complement.
TCACAGCACTCTTCACCCTGTGGTGTAATTGCTGGTGTCCTTGTCTGTCTGTGCTCCAGACATTGAACTCTGTAGCATCAGGGCCTATGGCTTGTTCATCTCTATACCCGTGACTACTGGCAAAGTGATGCCATCCATGCATTCCTCCAACAGAAATGTATGGACACCCCTACAGTATATAAGATAGGCACACTCTCTGCCTTTGTGGCAGAGAGTTTACATTCTCAGAGCACCCAGAAAGCCCAATAAGTATTTGTTGAATATATAAATGAAACAAACAAACATATGAATAATATGCTACACCATGTCATTTGAACTGATTCCAACTTCGTCTTTTGTGATCTCTGGTCCTCAGGTAAATTGCTAACATGCTCAGCTAGTTATTTCTCCAGGATTGGGAGTGTGCAAGTGTGTTAGCCTCAGATATCCACAGATAAATATAGTATTTTTCTAGGTCACCCTTTAGAAAGGTCCCATTGTTTCAAATGTGCTTTGAGCTATATCCATGTCCCGGTTTTTCCAGCAGATACCTGCCTTAGACCCTCCCACTGTTGAAGACTCTTTCTTTCCCACATGTTCTCTTCACCAAGTGTATAATCTCCACTGCAAGCAACCATGATGAGTGACAAGAAATACCAGCTGGCAGCTCCAGGAAAGGGAGCAGAGGGGAGCAAGGAGATATCTTTTTCCGCCTATTCAGAACATTGAAATCCAATTTATCGTTGGCCACACGAGCCAAAGAAAGCAGCTCTCAGCAGCTGTTGATCTGAGAGGCTCCAATCTCACTTCTGTGACCTGGGTGTCACTGATACTCCTTGGTCACCTCTGGGAATGGGTTGGCATGAAGGAGTGGCTCTCCCGTTCTCTTTCCTAAGGGCTGGTGTTGGGTAGGCCTGTTGCAGGTAGCAGAGAGTGTGAAAAGAGTCACTCTTTCAAAACTATTTTTTTTTTGTTGTGGATGGACATTCCTTGGTAATTGCTGGGCAGGTTCTTATTCATTTCATTACTTTCACCTTCACTGAGTGGTGTGCTGGTAAACCAGCTCTCAAAAGCAAGCAAAAGGCTCTGATTTGCAGCGTTTGCCAGTTTTCATGGTGTAAATACTCCTACCTTGGCTACCAACCTGACGTTACTGAATATGAAGTTGGGAGGACATAAGACGTGCATTATTGCATTTTGTGAACCAGCAGTAGCTTGTTCCAACAGTATTACACAGCTCCCTAATTCACCCATGCTCCAGAGGTGAAATTGGACCATATTAGAACCTCTTGTCTTTCTATAACTGGGATTTTAGGATATAGTTTGGAAAATACTTTTGCATTTGCTATGTCATTGGGCTCTACCCATAACATTGGATGGTCATTATTATGCCTGTTTGGTGGAGGAATAAACTGAGGCACAGGAAGATATGACTTACATTGTGGGATTTACTCAGTTCTTAGCTATCTACTCTTTTTGTTTAAGTTTTTATTTTAATTCCAGTTAGTTAACATACATATTAGTTTTAGGTATATAATATAGTAATTCAACAGATCCACACATCACCCTGTGCTCATCATGACAAGTGCACTCCTTAATCCTCATCACCTACTTAACCCATCCTTCCATGATACTAACCTCTGGTAAGCATCAGTTTGTTCTCTATACTTGTCTGTTTCTTGCCTTCTCTCTCCCTTATTTTATTCCATTTGCTTGTTTGTTTTGTTTCTTAAATTCCTCATATAAGGATCCTGAGAAACTTAACAGAAACCCATGGGGGAGGGGAAGGAAAAAAAAAAAGAGGTTAGAGTGGAAGAGAGCCAAAGCATAAGAGACTCTTAAAAACTGAGAACAAACTGAGGGTTGATGGGGGGAGGGAGGGAGGAGAGGGTGGGTGATGGGTATTGAGGAGGGCACCTTTTGGGATGAGCACTGGGTGTTGTATGGAAACCAATTTGACAATAAACTTCATATATTGAAAAAAATAAAATAAAATATAAATTAAAAAAAATTCCTCATATAAGTGAAATCATATGGTATTTGTCTTTTCTGACTAACTTACTTCACTTAGCGTTATACTCTCTAGATCCATCCATGTCATTACAAATGCCAAGATTTAATTCCTTTTTATGGCTGAATAATATTCCTGTGTGTGTGTGTGTGTGTGTGTGTGTGTGTGTGTGTGTGTGTAACATCTTTTCCATTCATAAGTCCACGGATTATCTCTCTACTCTTGACTCTGGCCATTCTCCTCTCACACTGCCTGCTGCAGCCAAACCATACTTTGTCTTCTGCCAGTGCCTCATGCATGCTCATCTCTTAAGTTCTTCCCAGAACATTCTTCCTGCACTCCACCCTCTCCTTCTGTCCAATTCCTACTTGTCTTCTAGGTCTCAGCTTCAACTTCATGTCCCTCCACATTCATGGCAGGGTCAGGGATCTCTCCCAGTTTTATGTTTTATGACACTCTCTAGCATCTTGATCATGGTATCTGTCAGGGGGTGTTAAAGTACTGATCTGTCTTCTTCAGCAGTCTGGAGATTTTATGAGGGCAGAAACTTTAATCTAGCTCACCACTGATCCTAGTGCCAAGTGCCAAGTCTGGCCCAATGAGTACTTCCAGAATGAATGAATCCATGAATGATGGTCTCCTAACTCTCACTAAATGCTTTGTTTTCTATACTATCTCCTATGGACTCAGAAGCATCCATGTCCTCATAGTTTCGTTAATGTTTTATTGGATACCTGTGGAGGCCCCTGCTAAAATGCACAGCCAGTCAGATTTCTCCATTGTCAGTTGCAGCTGACCTCCCCTACATCCCCATGGCCCCTCTAGACTTTGCAAAATATCACAGAAGCAAGTTAAGAAACCTGTCTGGTGCACTGTGGAATATGCTCATTACCCACATGCCAAGACAAAGGCACAATTCAGAAAGAAGGCTCCAGCCAGAAGCACCTGCACCTCTGACAAAGGAGAAATGTTTAGGAATATCCAGGAACCAGCGTGTCTTGTAATAATTGCAAGACTAAGCCCTCACAGATTCGCACTGATACCCTCAATTTCCCTCCAAGGAGGCGGGAAAGGATCAAGGCTGCTTGCATGCCAGGGAGCTGCTGACCTCTGACACCACCGAATCTCATACATACCTGAGGCACTCATTATAAACATCTAATCATCTTCTGAAAACACAGCCAGCTGCCACTTAAAACAGGCGGAGTAGAGTCTGGCACACATAAGATACTTCCCTTATATTACCTGAGACTGCCTAGTAATGCAGACTCCAGGGTGTTCATCTTTGCTCTTAAGCATATATGAGAAAAAAAATAATTTACTAGTCACCATAGAATCCCATGATGCCTTTAGAAGCATTCTGTCCAATAGAACTTTCTGTGATGATGGAAATGTGCTATTCTGTACTAATACAGTAGCCACTAGCCACATGTGGTTACTTAGCACTTGTCATGTGGCTAATGTGACTGAGAAACTGGACTTTAGGTTTTATTGACTTTAATTAATTTAAAGTTAAAGTAAAATGGCCGCATGTGACTTGTGACTCCTATATTGGACAGCATAACTCTAGATCTAATGATCAGTTATAGGAAATAGAGAGGATTGAAGAACATATTAAATGATACCAGAGGGATACAACAAGAAAAATTCACAAAATAGGAAACTACATGACAAAATGACCCAATTCCTCTCATATATTACAAGAAAAAAAAAGAAGAGGGTATGTGTGTGTGTGAAACCTACAGATTAAGACACTTAAGAGGCATATCAACCAAATGCAACATATGGACCATGGTGGATCTTGATTCAAACAAACCAATTATTAAAAAATCATAAGCTAATTGGGAAAATTTGAAAACCAACTGGATCTTTGATATCAAGGAATTTTTAGATGCAATAATGGTACTGAGGCTAAGTTTAAAAAAATAGAGTTCTGGGGTGCCTGGGTGGCTCGGTCCATTGAGTGTCTGACTCTTGATTTCAGCTCAGGTCATGATCCCATGGTCTTGGAATTGAACTCCACGTGGGGCTCTGGGCTGAGTGTGGAACGTGCTGGAGGTTCTCTTTCTTTCTTTTTCCCCCTCTGCACCTCTCCCCAGCTGGCGTGTGTGCACTCTCTCTTTCTCTCTCTCAAAAAAAAAAACCAGGTAGAGGGGTGACTGGGTGGCTCAGTCGGTTAAGCGTCTGACTTCGGCTCAGGTCATGATCTCGCGGTCCGTGGGTTCGAGCCCTGCGTCGGGCTCTGTGCTGACTGCTCAGAGCCTGGAGCCTGTTTCAGATTCTGTGTCTCCCTCTTTCTCTGTCCCTCCCCTGTTCATGCTCTCTCTCTGTCTCAAAAATAAATAAATGTTAAGAAAAAATAAAAAAAAAAAACAGGTAGAGTCCCTACCTTTTAAAGGTACTCACTGAGTTGTTGATAGATCAAAGAAAAGAACACATGGGCTTTGTCTCAATTTAACTTTGAGGGAGAAGGTGAGTGAGGTTTAGATGAAATAAGATTGGCCTTGTGTTCATTGTTGTGGAAGCCACATGATGGGTACACAGTGATTCAGTACTATTGACTCCTCTATATTTTATGTGTACACATTTTCATAATGAAAAGTTTTAAAAAATCATCGGAGGAATGCCAATGTCTGTGAGAGGATGGACAAACAAGACACTTCCCTTCTTGAATGTTGGGAGCTTAAAATTTTACTTTGAGAAGGCAATTTGGGTATATTCATCAAGATTTAAACTGTATTTTCTTTTTGACTTAGGAATGGTAGTTTTAGAAATTTCTCCTACAGATCTTTGCAGGAATCTATATAAAAGATTGTCAAGTGCAGGACTGTTTAGATAAATGATGGTGTGTTACTACTGTGGAACGCTAAGCAGATTTAAGAGAATGAGATATATCACTGTGGACTGCCATCAGAAAGATGTCCATGATGTATTCTTATGTTAAAAAGAAAAGCAAATTGTAAAAAAAACCTGCTACTATGTCTCAGTAAGAAACTACCTATGAGTATGTGTACATATATTGGTATGTAGGCACAGATAAAACTTGGAAAAAAACATATATCAAATTGATATGGGGACAGGAAGAGGAGCTTACACCTCTATCAAGATGAGTCTGAGTTGCTGTATTCTCTGTGACTATTAGGCGCTCATCCTCTGTTTTATGAATAACCAACAGCCGGTTCTCCCATCAGGCAAACTGGCTGACATGGTCTGAATATTGTGTGTCCCCCCAAATTCCTATATTCAAATCCTGACCCCCAAAGATTATGTTCTTAGGAGGTGGGGCATTAGGGAGGTGCTTAGGTCACAAGGGTGGAGCCTTTAAAAATGGGGTTAGTACTTTTATAAAAGAGACCACACAGATGCCTAGCTCTTCCATCATGTGAGAAGACACTGTTTTTGAACCAAGAAGATGGCTCTCAGCAGAACTTGACCCTGCTGGTGCCTTGATCTTGGACTTGCCAGCATTCATAACTGTGAGAAATACATTTCTGCTACTTATAAGCCACCTACTTTGTGTGTGGTATTTGTTAGAGTGGCCCAAATGAACTAAGACACTGGTGCTTCCTCTCGGAAGAAAATGAATGTGGCTTCTGTGACTGAGAAAATACATTTAGCATGAACTCTTGATCCTTCCTTCCAAAAGAATAGGGGCATTTAGGAAGTTCATTTCTATCAAATAGCTACCACTTACTGAGTGATGCTTGGTGCCAATCACTGTGCTAAGAAGTCTGTGCACATGTCTCTCACCCATAGGCTCTGGAATCAAGCTGAGACTCTCCCACTTGGTGGCTTTGTCCCTTTGGACATGTGACTTCAGCTGTTTCCCCATAAATAAAATGTTAGGAATAAGAGCTGCTATCTCATGGTTATGAGATAGTGCATATTCAATGCTTAGCACATGGTAAGTGCTCAAGAAAAGCCCACTGTCATTATGTTTCCACTTCCACATTCCAACAACCCTATGAGGTAAATATGACATTTCAAACCTATGACAGATGAAGAAACTGAGTCCTAGAGACAGTGGTGTGCTGACAGCAGCTCACATGGGTAGAGCTCACTGTTCAATTTTCATGAATTTTTTCACTTGACTGACCATCACGTGGGTAGCCAAGATGGGAGTATTCACACCATGGAGATGGGCAAACACTCTACTTCCCACAGAGAGCTGTTCGTTAACCAGCTGCTAGCACACTGCTGCTCAGAGAGGTTCAATAACTTGTCCAGGGCTCCATGGCTCCTGAGTGGAAGAGCCTGAATCTAAATCGCTCTCTGCTCAACTCCAGAGGTCTTAGTGTTTAGATACGCATCGTTTGAATAAATCTCTCTTTAAAAGTTAGGACTCTCACCTGGACAAAGCTAAGTAGGATAATGCTCTTCAACATCATGCCCCTAGAAGCAGTTCTCAAATTTTCGCGTGCATCAAGCCTTGTTGCTGCACAGATTGCTGGGGCCTGCCCCCAGAATTAGGTTTTTGTGGGGCCGGGTTCAATAACTTGCGTTTCTAACCAGCTCCCAGGCGGTGCTCATGCTGTTGGTCAGGGACCATACTTGGAGAACTACTGTCTAGTAGGAAATCTGAAGCTTTCTGCTATACATCTTGCGGTAAGCTTATTGGGACCATGGCTTTCTCAATTCTTATCTGATCTCAAGATGAGAGGATTTAGGTAGTAGTTCTAGGCCCTGAGCTTCCCACAGGAGACCATTTTGGTAAGATATTTGTGTTCCCAGCAGTGTGAGCACAGGAAAACAGGAACCAAAGCTGGGTGCCTCCCTCTCTAGTTGGCCCCCATTTAGCTCTGGCCTGTGTCCCAGGAGCCTCAGCCACTCCCCACACACAGCAGGAGGCAAATGAAAAAAGCAACATTTCAAAGTCTATCTTTAAAGCCTGGCAGAAAACTGCCCTATAATTACATGAAGTGAACTAGTTACAACTTCTCTCCTATTGATGTAGGATTATTAAGAGATTGCTCACACAGTACCACGGAATTCAGCGAATGAATTTGGAGATTTTTGTTTTAAACACGCTTCTCTTCGAACTACCTCCTGCCTCCTAAATATTATAGAAACAAAACCAGGAAGGAAAATGAGTTAAACCCTGAGTTAATGTTTCTCATCAGAACCTGGCCGCTGCTTTTAGGAGCAACTTTCCCAGCTGAGTTTTCTAACTTAAGTTTCTTTTTGTAAACCTTTAGACAGGGGAGAAGGTAGGAAGGCATGGAGGTCCTTATAAAAACTGGCCTGTGGCCATCACTTCAAAGGAATCTAGAGAAGCTAGCATGGGGATCTCACTATCCAAGTTTGCACAGATTTAATTTATTCTCCCCACAACAGTGTTCTATGAATACACCCAGCAAATGGTGTATGCAACACAATAAATGAGGCCAGCGGACCTTGGTGGGCCACTTTTATAATCCTGGGTTTGGCAGACAGGACAGGCACTCTTGGCTTAAAATGTACCATGGGCTTCTATCATTTGGACTTGTGGTGTGTGAATAAGGGAATATGATTCCAGGAATATGGATTCTTGCAGACAATTGCTATCCCATCTTTTTGAGAGTAGGAACTAAACCTTATTCATCTTTGTAGCCCCAGATTCCTGAGCACATAATTAGAGATCAATAAATTCAACAAATGGCTAACACTGACAGAATGTTATTTTGGAAAGAAAAAGAGCTTTTTTTTTTTTTTTTTAAATTTTAATGTTTATTTATTTTTGATAGAGAAAGAGGCAAAGAGAGAGGGAGACACAGAATCTGAAGCAGGCTCCAGGCTCTGAGCTGTCAGTATAGAACCTGATGCAGGGTTTGAACCCACAAACTGCAGATCATGACCTGAGCTGAAGTCAGACAATCAACCGACTGAGCCACCCAGGCGCCCCGGAACAAGAGCTTTCAAGTCAGAGTGGTTTGCATTCAAATCCCAGCAGTTAACTCCTACTATCTGTGTGACCTTAAGCAAGCCATTGAGGGGGTTGGTTAGTTAACAAAATTTACTAGTGCCTGTGTGCACTGACCCTGTTCTGGATACTAGGACGACGTCAGTGAATAAGGCATTCGGAATTTCTGTCCTCAAGGTATATGTAATATTAAAGCTTATCTCAAGCTGCTCTCAAAAGGCCATTTATGGGATTAGAGTCAGAGTACCTGGATTCAAATCCTGCCTCTACCACTGTCTAGCTATGACAGATCAGCAAGTGAATGGCAACAGGAGCAGCCACATGAGGATGCCGTCAAGACTTCCACCATACCTCCCTGCGTGCCTCTGTGTATCTTTGGAAAGGACATCTCGTTGGGCAGATGAGTCACACAAAGAGGCACTCCTACCACAAGGCTGATGTGGTCCCATTTCAGGGCTTAGTACATGTATGCTGCATTCAGCCTCCAGTGTACATCCTTGGCTGGGTACCTTGTGCAAATACATGTAAAGTCCCTAGAACAGCACCCAGCACATAGTAAGTAATCAGTAAATACCAGCTTTTATGATTGTAGGCGTGTAGTGAGAATTGAATGCAAGCAAGGCATCAGCTGTGTATAGCTGGTGGACGGTAGTTGTCAGTTCCCTCCCTCTTAGGCTGTGGAGAAATGGTAAGCGTACAGGTCACAACAAAGTGCAGGTGATGGGCACCCATTAGCTACATTGTCTTTTCTGCATGTGCGGGAGACAGTTTGACCTAAAAAAAAAAAAAGAGCCCCAGGCCGGCAATCAGAAGCCTTGAGTTCTGGCCCCACCTCACCCACCCATTGCCTGTAACTGCCCGGCCCAGACCTTTACCAAACCCCATTTCTCTCATGTGTAAATGAGATGAGGGTGTGGGTTGGCCTAGGTCACTTGCAGGTGTTATCACATGAATGTATTTCACTCTAACAAGTTCTTACTTTGCCTAGTGTGTGTACAGACAAAGAGGGGTAGGAGCCAGACTCACGCAAGTGGTGAGTGGGTGAGCAAGCCTTAGAGGGACTTTCTGTTCCAACACGCTTGGTTATAAAGCATTAATTGAGATGACAGAACTTGCCCAGCATCACATAGTGGGTCAGTTCTGGATGGTTTCAAATGGCCTTTAACTTGGAGAACCATGGAGGGAACTGGCTAGAGAGCCTCGCTGCAAAGTAGATGGCTTGGGCATGTGAGATTCTGTTTCACGTTCTAGGCTTGCTTTGGCTAACTGGGTGACAGTGGCTACATCACTTCTGGCTAATTTGGTCTAAGATTCTGTCCGGCTCAGATATTCTATCAATCAGTGACTAATATTTTCTATTTCTCACTGACTTTTCCAGTTAGAACATGACTCTTTACATTCCCATTCAGGCGCATGAATGAGGCATTCTTTGTCCCAATTTGGGGAATGCAAGGTCGTTTCTAAGCACTTAGAGATTTTGGCCTTTAGGCAAGTGCATTTCAGAAAATTCCTTTTTGTTTTCCCTCCTTAAGTCCATGAGTCTGTAAGACAGCTTAACGAGAGCCACCATTTATTAAGTAAGTGCTTACTGTGGGTCAGGAACTGGGCCAATATATATCTAGATTGAATATCTCATTCAATCCTCACAAGCAGCCTATGAGGCAGGTATTACTGTTATTTTACAGGCGAAGAAATTTGCGATTCAGAGAGAAGAAAGCTGCTGCGGGTCACATAGCTGTTAGGTAAGTGGTGGAGTCTGAGGATAAGACTGGCCTCCTTCCTCTGCAGCATCCTGCATTTATTAATGATCTCCTTCCATGTGGCATTATAAGAGTGGCTTATCTGTTGCAGTTGCTTAATATTCCAGGTCAATTCATGTTCCACAAATATACACTAAAAATCACCAAGTGCAAAGGAAGAGTCTTTACTGGTGTGTGTGTGACCTTTTACTATCTTACTAGAGTTGCATAATTATGTATTTATGTATGCTGTTTGTTGCAGACGTTGAACGTTTAAAAAAATCAACACCATTCATTCCTTACTGATAGCCTCTTATAAATTACATTTATTGGTCAACTAGTCCTGTCTTCTAATGCAGTAGCTCATGTAAGCCTCACAACAGTCTGTGAGGTTGGTCTATTATTATCCCCACTTTCAGATAAGGGGTGTGAGGCACAGAGCAGGGATCAATGTACAGCCCACAACTTGCAAATCACAGGGCCACGTGCTGTCCCAGGTAGGAGAACGCATGTCCTCTGTTGCCTCTCACTCTCCACCAAGGGTCTAGGGCTTTGCATAAGGTTTGAATTTAAAGTAAGTTTATGGCTTGATGGGACTCCGGCAGGGTTGACCATAAAACATGAGATCAGTGGTTTTACTCATCTTGCTCTGGGCAGGTGGGAACCAGCTGGAGGGCTTTGTCAAGTCATATAGCCCAGGCAGCCAGGATGGGGGCTGGGATTAGCCAAACTGCCTGCTCTGAATTGGTGCAAGAGGGATCCAATTTCTAAGCCCTTCCTTTGCACTACACTACAGTGAGTCACCTTGTATTGAAAGAGGAGGGTTCCTGTGGTGCTTGCAGCTGCCGCCTCTTTAAGACACTAAGAGGTGCGTCAGGGGTAGGCCATGTTCGGCCATTCTTCTTAGAGCAAGTGTGGGAACATGCTAGCTTCCAAGGGCTTGACCCTGAGCAGCACTTTTGGAGCCATCTAGTTAAAGTAGCTATTGGGAAACTGACTCCAGTGTCAGTTGGGAAGGACGGAGTGTCCAGGAATAGAACGGGACATTGCAAATGAGCCGTGAAAAACAAGCCCAGGCCCCGCTCAGTCGCCTGGGCGCAGATGTGCTCCTGCAGACATTTGGCAGAATACGGGTATAGATGCTGCCTGGATAAGCCAGGCATTTCTGAGGTCCTGGGTATGGCTTGGCTGTAGTGTTTAGTTCTAGATTCTGAAAAACTCAGGTGGGTCAGCAAAGGGTGCAGAAGCATGAGACTCCATCTATAGGCCCACTGGCTTTAGCTCAAGAGAATGTTTTTCTAATTGGCCGCTTCCTGCTGAAACCAAGCCAGTATTGTAGACCTACAGGTTTTCTTACTGATTGCCAACTCTTTTAGGAACAAATTTGCATTTGTTTGGAAACTATGTTCTCTCTTATTTCTCCATTCTCTCTTTTATCTTCTTTAAATCTCCCCTCCCTTCTCTCTTATAGTAGTTACAAGCTGAGGCTGTGGAATCTAACAGAAATGAGTATGAATTCTGGCTCTACTTTTTACACTACGTGAACTTGAGAAACTCACTTCTCTGAACTCTAGTTTTCTTTTTTGTAAAACAGAGATAATAGTAACACCTACCACACAGGGTTCAGAGGAAGATTAAATTACAAAATGCCTAAAGATAACTGGTATAGTACCTTGCACATAATTCATAGTTAATAAATATTACATATACATAGATACATTTTTCTTATCCTTCCATTTCTTTTCTTCTCCTTGCTCTTTTTCCTTCCTTCCCTTATCCATCTGTGGCAGACAGACTTGAAAATGACCCTGTGGTCTTGCACCATGAACATGGGTGTTCATGACTTTGTGTAATCTCCTTCCTTTGAGTGCAGGTGGGATCTGTGACTTACTTCTAACAGAACATAGCAAAGGTGATAAAAAGTGCCAACTGTGATTGCTTTGCACAACTTTCCATCTTGCTACAGATTCTCTCTTTTGCTGGTTTTACAGAAGTAAGTAGCCATGTTAATGGGTCCGTATGGCAAGGAGCCAGGGGTGGTTACTATGTAGGAGCTAAAGGCAGTCTTTGGCCAACAGCCAGCAAGAAGCCTGGGCCCTTATTCTTAGAGCCAAGGAAATGAATTCAGACAACAACCTCTGTGAGCTTGTAAGTAGATCCTTCCTCAGTCAAGCCTCCAGATGAGAACCCAGCCCTGGCCAACCCCTTTGTTGCAAAGGATCCAGCTGGTTGTGGATCAGCTGACTGACTGAAATGGTGAGGTAAGTGTGTATTTTTTATGCCTCTAAGGTGTAGGAATCTGTTACATAGCATAAAAATATGTATTCTTTTGCAATTATTTCTGTCTTCACTACTTCAAAACTTTCATAATTGCTACATATAAGCCTTAAGTAGAAAATGTGGTAGAACCACATCTGTATATCTCTTGCTGAAGTATTTAGGAGAACACAATTTGGTCTTAAAGTCAAAACCAAACAAACAAAAACAACCCAAACAAACAAAAAACAAAGAACAAACTGAGTTGGGTTAAATGCGTCAAGTATCCTTGCAGAAAGACCTAGAGAAGCTGAGTTATTTTTATGGCAAAATAAAAGTGGCATCTCTTTCCTCCTATATGGGTCTCTAGAGATTTCAGCAATTTCTCATCATTCTCAAAATGATGCATCTATTTTCAGACACTTCAACAACTACACACATAACGAAAAGTTTGAAAGAGATTTGAAAGACTTATTTTGGAGAGAATCTCAAATGCTTTCAGATCCACTTTCTTTCTTGGATGGTGTGGAAGATAACATTGAAAAATGTCCAATTCCTAAATGGTCATATCACTTTTTTTGATCAGAATTCCTTAGCAGTCTCCTCATTGCCCCCAAGATAGAGTTGGCACTCCTTAATATGTCTTAAAGGCCAATGTCAACTTCTTTAGCTTCATTGTTCTTCTTTCTTCCTCTGATGTTCTGAGTTCTCTCATTTCAGAACTTTTGCACATGCTGTTCCTCCACTCTTACCACTCTTTCAAGTTCCAGTTGAGAGGTTATTCACTCCAGAAGGCCTTTCTTGATGCCTAAGCACAAAATCAGGTGTCTCTCCTTGGGGCCTTGTACTTCTCAAATCACAGCCCTCATTACAATGCATTTTGCTTGCATGTTTACATGTCTGTCTCACTCCAGCAAACCATGAGACCCTTAAGGGCAGGGTTCATACTTGGTTCCTCTTGTATCTTGCATGCCTAACTGTGTGCCTGGCGGTATGAATAAGGCAGCAAACAGGACAAAGTCCTACCCCCATACAGCTCAAACTAGGACTAGACTAACATACATTACCAGTCCAAACTCACTTTGGCCTCAACAACCCTCTATCAAATAGACCCAGTAGCTTCCATGATGGTATACCATTAGTGGTAAAGATAATACATGCCGTAATATCCTGCAAAGGTGCAAAGGTGCAAAGAATGTAGGAGAAATTGCAGAGAAGATGCCTATCTGTGGGGGTGACATGGCCCCAGATACTTGTGCTTCCTGTGACACCCAGCCCTTGAGGCAGTGCTCAGGTTGGGAGAGGACTTCGTGTCCAGTCCATTGCCCCTCCTGTGGCTCTGGGTCATCACTAGTGATTGCCATGTGAATGGCACTCTGGAACCTAATCTACAGGGAGCAGGCCAAGTGTCATGGTGGGTAGTGGTAATGATGGTGGTAGGGTGGGGTGGGGGTGGGTTCTGCATCTTTCTAATGACTTTGCTTCTGCACTCACTTCTTTAGGAGGCAGCAAACCAATTTGTCCTGAAGACAAATAGAAACAGAACCTCTGCTATTCTGATGGCATGCAAAAATACACTTTGTCCTCTCTACCTAGTTTATATAATTAACATGATCATTGTTTTCTTTCTTTTTTCTTTTCTTTCCTTTCCTTTTTCTTTTTTCTTTTCTTTTGTTTCTTTCTTTCTTTCTTTTCCTTCCTCCCTCCCTTCCTCTTTTTGAAGTTTATTTTTGACAGTGAGAAAGAGAGAGAGAGAGAGAAAGAACAAGTTGGGGAAGAGGACAGAAAGAGGAGATAGAACCCCAAGCAGGCTCCCTACTCTCAGTGCAGAGCCTAACGCAGGGCTTGAACTCATGAACCATGAGATCATGACCTGAGCTGAAGTAAAAAGTTGGATGTTTAACCAACTTTTTGTATTATTAGGTTTATTTTATTTTATTTTCTAGATGGATTGATGCAAGATAAGTTAAATAACATTCTCAGAGTCATCAGATAATGAGTGGTACAGTAAGGATTTGAACAAAATCTATTTGGTTCTGAATCAAAGAAATGTATTCTGTGAAGACAGACCTTTTCCACTTCTAGTTGGGTGACCTTGGCCCCAGGCCCTCTTTAAAATGAGGATGATAGGGGCACCTGAGTGGCTCAGTAAGTTGAGTGTCTGACTTCAGCTGAGGTCATGATCTCCTGGTTCCTGAGTTCGAGCCTGACATTGGGCTCGCTGCTGTTAGAGCAGTTTACTTTGGATCCTCTGTTCCCCTCTCTCTGCCCCTTCGCGGCTTGTGCTCTCTCTCTTAAGAACCAAAAAATAAAATGAGGATGATAATGACATCACCCTCATACAATTTTTGTGGGACTAAATGAGCTGGTCTATATACAATGCTCTGAGCTTGGTAAATGCTCAAAATTGTTACCCATTATCATTATTATTATTACTTCTTGACTATTTCAAGCCTGACGTTTCATCTTAAGTCCTAACCTTCGGGACTGATCTTAGTCTGGCCATTCCAGAGTTGGCAGTCTTGTTTATCACCGCTGGAGTCAGCTAGGACCATGCACTTTTCTTCCTGGCACCCACCATAACACCTAGCACATAGCTGGCCACAGCAGGCCTTGTGGACTGATAGAATGACTGAGTTTCTTTCATTCTGACTTTGGCTTGGATGCTTTGTCTTCCTGCTTGGCCTCCCTTGTCCTAGAAAACAGCACAGTATTGAGGAATAAACAGGTTCTGGGGACATTTGCCATGTAGGAGACTTTGGAAAAATAACCTATGTCTTCCAAGCTCCACTGTCTACACTAGTCAAGTGGAAATAATATCCCCCACCTCGTACAGTCACTGTGAAGGTGAAATGACACATGTGAGGAGAACTGTATGTGATGGTCCTTCCTCCTCTTCCCTCAACCATCTCCTGTGACTACACAGTCACCTTCTCATGCCTGGATCCATGGTGAAGGAGAGAGGCAGACTATTGCTTATTGCTTCATTTACTTACAAACCAATAAAGCCTGCTCATCAGCTTCTGGCAGGTAGGAAAAGTTTCCAAGCCCAAGGGCTCAGTTTGTAGATGGAACAAATATGGCTTCTTGCAGAGCTGTCAAGTTCAGACGCAGCCATGCAGGTAATATTCACAGATTGTTTAGGGCTGGATTTCTCAGTTCTTACAAGAGAAAACAGAGCCCCGGCCTAAGGAGAACCAGCCCAATGCAAAGGAAACCTCTAGGCTAGAGGCTGTTGAGGTTTAGAAGTCCTTGGAACCAGGTCCCATTAATATTACTTATGGCTCAAAAAATGACTCAAAAAAGTTACATAAAGAGGTTGCCCCGGGGCGCCTGGGTGGCGCAGTCGGTTAAGTGTCCGACTTCAGCCAGGTCACGATCTCGCGGTCCGTGAGTTCGAGCCCCGCGTCGGGCTCTGGGCTGATGGCTCAGAGCCTGGAGCCTGTTTCCGATTCTATGTCTCCCTCTCTCTCTGCCCCTCCCCCGTTCATGCTCTGTCTCTCTCTGTCTTAAAAATAAATAAACGTTGAAAAAAAAAATTAAAAAAAAAATAAGAGGTTGCCCCTCCCCCTTTTTTCCCAAATGCTCTGAGAATAGTATGGAAATAAAATTGTATTTCTAATCCTGTCATTCAAAACTGGGTGTTCATTAATTATTAGAACATCTGATATACATCAAGTCTATAAAGTTCACTTCCCTCTTTAAAAAAAAAAAAGTTCTCAAAGCTCTGAACTCAAGTAGTTTCCAGTGGGCAGAGAAAACTGAAAGAATATTTATTTTTCTTATACTATCTTTTCGTTTTATTAGGGTAAGACGGGAGACAGTGAATACCCAATAGGAAAGGAAAGCAGATATAGCAGAGTGGTGAGGAGGACTGGTTTGGGTGTAGATTTTATCAAATACCAGCTCCAGCTCTTGCTGGCAGTAGGAATTTGGGCAACCAAGCCACTTAGTGTTCCCGAGTCTAAGTTTCCTAAAACCTAAAATGGCATAATGATGGTACATCTGCCAAGGGTTTCTGTGAGGATTAAATGAGTTAATGCATGTAAGGCCAAGGTGAGTAAGGGCTAGGTCACAGTTAGCCATTATTATTATTATTTGGCAATATGAGCAGATTTCTTTTGCACTGGAATCTCTTCTTTCTTGGTAAAGTGGATGGGGCACCTGGGTGGCTCAGTCGGTTGGGCGTCGGACTTCGGCTCAGGTCATGATCTCACGGTTTGTGGTTCGAGCCCCACGTCGGGCTCTGTGCTGACAGCTCGGAGCCTGGAGCCTACTTCAGATTCTATGTCTCTCTCTCTCTCTCTCTCTCTCTCTCTCTCTCTCTCTCTCTCTCTGTCCATCCCCCACTCATACTCTGTTTCTCTCTCAAGAATGAATAAATCTTAAAAAAAATTTCTTGGTAAAGTGGAAAATGTACAGATTAAAGGGATGGGGAGAGAATAACAGCATATATACTCATGATGTGCAATGCCACCACGTGACCTTGGTCATTCAGAATCCTAGGAACCACACAACAATGTTAGACTATGTACTGACCACCCCCAGCCTGAAGTACTTGGTCCACTTTATCAACGAATGGCTTGGGTCTCCTTTACTCTAACCTGCTTTGCGCTCTCTCTTCTGTAGCTACTCCATCCACAGGTAGACAGTCAGGAAGTGTTGGAATCTGCCCTCTGTGCCTTCTCCATCACCACTCAGTGACACAGGGGAACCTGGACTCAACCTGCCCCAAGATGCACATAGTGAAGATCTTTTGTTTCTCCTCTCCCTTCTCCCTTTCTTCCTTTCCTCCCACCTCCCACCAAACCCCTTTCTTTGAATTCCCATTGCACTGTCAGACCTACTTGATGATGATATTCAGCCTTGAGTTTTTTCTCTAATTTTTCCATAAATAGGCCTTTCTTCCATCAAAATTCTAAATTCAAAGGCAGGAATTCTGCCTTCTGCTTCTTCATAACCTCTATGGGGTCTAGCTCTCAGTGTGATTCTTTTCACACTGTAAATTTTTAATAAACACTTGATAGCTTGATTTATTTTCTTGGAGATGTATATATGTATATGTGTATGCATAGGTATAGGTATAGGTATAGATATAGGTATAGATATACACATATTTACATACCCTTGCTAATGAATCCTTCATATTATTAGCCTGGGTGGGTTATCTGATTAGAGAAGCAAATTCATGTACCTATATGTTCCTCCTGACAGTTATATGAAATATATGTAAAAAAGAAAATTTTCTTCCCTATAAAGAAATATAGGCACTATAAAATGTATAAAGAAAATACAGCTCCCTTTTTTGCTCTCTCTTGAATCCTACTTCCTGGTCAAGATAACTTCCATCTACAGTCTGGCAAATAAGCTTCAAGGTTTTCTCTATCTAATATGGAAGCCACTAGCCACATGTGAGTATAAAGGGCTTAAAATGGAGATAGTTAAATTATAATGTGCTGTAAGTGAAAAATGCACACTGGATTAAAAAAACTTAGGAAGAAAGAATGTAAATTATCTCAATAATTTTTATATTGATTACATGGTCAAATGATAATATTTTGATACACTGGACCAAATGAAAAATATTTTTAGGATTACTATCACCTTTGTCTTATTTAACGTGGCTACTAAAATTTTTAAATTAGATGTGTAGCTCACATAGTGTTTATATTGGGAAATGATGTTCTAGATTAAGTGCTATGCATATACAAATCTGCATACATGCACAAACACATATGAAACATAAATTTAAACAAATATACATATATAACACATGTAGATATGTTCTGCAACTCGTTTTTCTCATTTAGTGGTAGTTTATGGACATGTTTTATTAGTATATGTAGAGCTACCTTGTTTTTCAAAATGGCTATAATATCTATAATGTATCATTGTTTTGTTAAGTCCCTACCTACGGGATTTGGGGTTGTTTCCAGTGTTTTCTTTTAGAAACAATGATGCAATGTTTGAGAATGTGTGCACAAATATTGTTAAGCATTTTGCTAGTGTTTCACAAGTGAAATTATTAAATTAATTAGTACATATATCTTAAATTTTGATAGATGAGGAAAAATGTTAACATTTTGTAGGGTCATGAACTTTTGGACAATCTGAAGAAGGCTATGTATGGTCTCTTGCCTCAGGAAATATCACAGAGGCACACATCCTTATGGTTTTTTGTAAGATGTCAAGAATTCACAGATCCCTTGAAATTAAAGTTGAGAAGTCCATTTCTAGGGAAATAATTCACCACAAATTCAGCTCCTAAGTGTCCTCATTGTTGACTATGAGAGAGAGAGAGAGAGAGAGAGAGAGAGAGCGCTACAAAGTAGTCAGCAGATGATCCTACAGAGTGGTCATTCTGCACCCCGGCATTAGACAGACCTGTGTTCAAATCCCCTTTCTGCCACTTTTAATCTCTGAAACCACAGGGACATCCCTTAAACTCAATAAACCTCAGCTTCTTCCCCCACAAGGCAGAGGAATAGTGCCTACCTATGACTTGGCACGTAGTAAAATAAATATTACTTTATTTTTGGCACTTCTGTGGAATGACTTTAACTTAAGGCACCTTGTTCCACTGATAGAGCTAACAGACGGCTTTCAGTGTCCAGCCACTGGTCACTAACTAACTTGGGCAGAAGTGCTAAAAGGGAAAATTAGGAGAGTCAACTGATATCTATTTAGAGTTTACTTAAACACCGGAGCCTTGTCTCCAATAAAACTCTTGTTTTGAAGCAGCTGCCTAAGTCGGAACCTTAAACAGTATTCAACTTATATCTGGACTTCTATTTCATTATCATTGCTCTTGTTGGCAGGTTTTAACCTAAAGTATAAAAGCTAAACAGTTCTTATTCCCTTGAAGGGTCTACTTATAATTACTCCTGTTTGTGTCATGAGTTTCTGTCTTACATCTCTTCATTCCCACCTATAAAATTTAGATTGTTCTCAGTGTCGGAACCCTATCTCATCTTTCTTGGGTTCCTCCAAGTGTTTGGTACAGTGCTGGACATAGAATGTATATTTTAATTCTTGTAAACTAGAACCCGTCTAGATGGTTCTTAACAGAAAAGGGAATTTTTAGTCAAAGCATTCCCATCGGTCTGAAAATAATAATAGCTAACATTTACTGAGCACTTACAATGTGTCAAGCATCATTATAAACTCATCACATACACGGTCTTCCTTGATTCTCACAACCTCATGATATGGCTTCTTGACTACAGCTGAGGGAGCCAAGTCTCTAAAATGGATCTCAAAGATGTCACTGCTCTCTGTCTCTGCTGCCACCCCATCTCCCTATACCATGTTCTCCTAATAGGTCTCCCTATTTCCATTTTGCCCTCAGCCAGTCCTTCTCACCAAGGCAGCCAGAATGGTCTTGAGAAAATGTAAACTGGATCATACTGTTCTTATCTAAAATGTCAGTGGCTTCCCATGGTCCTTAAAATCTGACTGGGTCCCTGCTGCTTTCTTCCCTCCCCTGAGACTCCTTTCCTCTTCTTTACAAGGCCTGGGTCCTGTCCTCTACCAGTTCATTATCCTCTCCTCAGCTGCACAAGCTATTCCCTTTGTTTCAAATACCCTTGCCCACCTCTTCAATTGGCTCGTCCCTACTCAGCCTTTACTTCCTCAGGAAGTACCTTTTTTGGTCTCTGATCCTCATTTTAATTATGTCTTCCTCCTCAAATATTGTCCAAATATCCCTCCCCTACTCTAGGAATTAAAGCCACAGCTTTCAAGACTTTTCTTTCTTATGACCAATTACACCTTAAATCACACCTTAAAATTATATATTTATTTGTGTGTTTCACTACCTAACTCCAGACTGCACGCTCTGTAACAGAGGTAACTAATTGCATCTACACTTTTCTCCACTGTATCTCTTCCCCACCAACCTGCACCCCCCCAGCCTAGCAATCTGTCTGCCATATGGTGGTGGCTGATAAATAAATATTTGTTGAAAGGATGAATGACACTTAGCGTAGTTCATGTAAACACTGACTGTATTAGTTCTTTTCAGCTTTAAAAGCCCCACAATGCAGTCTACTGCTGTCTGTGCAAAAGGCAATGTTTGTTGAAATGATTAAAACTGAACTTCAACTTTCTTTTTCTTGTCTTAGTTTCACAGAAGACTGCCATCACCCTCATCCAAAATGATGATGGCTCTAGATAGTAAAATGATGATTGCTCGGAACAGCTTTACAGTGATTTGAAACACAGTGTGTGAACTGACTGTTGACCATGGGGCTAATATAGCCCCAGATAAACAGTGAACTCACATCAATTTTCATTTGATGGCCACTTACAGAATCAGATATAGCCTGAGGGTAAACACCTCCGAAAAAACAGGGCAGTGCTATTTCTAGGAGAAAAACTGAAAAGCTGCAAATGGCTGAAACAGGGTCTTCTAATTTTTGCTTTTTGAACGGCCTTGTCACAAATAACAAACCCTCAAAACTGAGTTTACTACTTCATTTAATTGTTCTCAGAACCTACAAAAAAATGTGTTTTTCTACTGAAGCATTTTTCATGGAAACTATGTGGAGCCCTGACGTGGATCACTCAAGGATCCACAGTCAAAACTGACAAAGGCAAGTCTCTACAATCTGCTTACTTCTTTTTCTGTAAGCAGAACTTAACCAAAACTGCACTTTTTGGATGTTCTGGTGATACGGAGATGCTGTAATAAAAAAAACACACACACACACACAAAACCCCCAAAAAACCCCAAACAGTTAGGGGGAACTCCAAGGAATCAAAGAACTGGGGGTGAGGGACATGGTTACAGGTCACTTGATAATATTTACTCCAGTCCCTGTTGTCAGGAAACTTGGAAAGTAATTACAAGTGATGGTAGGAGGGGTTCTCATATTTAATCAGCCTGACAGGAGGGTAGTTTGTCATTATGTTAAAACAAATTCTCTTTTGCAATAATTTAAATGTATTATGTCCTATTTGTCTCAGTGTGGTTACGACACTTGGTACTATAAAATTTTTGGTTGCTCACTCAGCTGATCTTAATCCCTTCATTCTTTGGAACTCTTATTGGTACAGTGGGAAGGCTTATG
The DNA here is from genome assembly GCF_022079265.1 of Lynx rufus. Lineage (NCBI taxonomy): Eukaryota > Metazoa > Chordata > Mammalia > Carnivora > Felidae > Lynx > Lynx rufus. Next base: position 121,401,377 of record NW_025814823.1, on the reverse strand, counting down.
CTAGCCTACAATTAACTCCAAGAGTCTTCCATTTATCCCTCCATCCCTCCATGCATCCCTCCCTCCCTCCCTCCTTCCATCCTTCCCTCCAGCCATCCATCCCTCCACCCATCCCTCCCTCCCTCCCTCCCTCCATCAATCCCTCCCTCCATCAATCCCTCCCTCCATCCATTCATCCATGTACTCAGTATTTATTTTGTGCAAGCTCTAAAAAAAGGAAGAGTTGAACAATGCAGAATCATTGCCCCACTAAGAACTGAGTCCAGGAGGAGAAACAGACAAGAAATACTCACCCTCTTTTTTTCCTCCTTCACTTGCCCCCTTATTTCTGTTTCTTTTTAAAGAATTTTCTGGGGCACCTGGGTAGCTCAGTCATTAAGCATCTGACTTTGGTTCATGTCATGATCTCATGGTTCATGAATTTGAGTCCCATTGGGTGAGCTTGAGCCCCACTCCAGGCAAGAATGAGCCTGCTTTGGGTTAGCCCCTCTTCTCTCTCTCTCTCTCTCTCTCCCCCTCTCCTCCCCTTCTGCCCCTCCTGGAATTCTCTCTCTCTCTCTCTGTCTCTGTCTCTCTCTCTATCTCTGCCCTTTGCTCACTTGCACCCTCTCTCTTTCTGAAAAAATAAAAAAGTATCCTCTGAGTGCAGGGGGCAGAGGGCATAAGGCAAAACCATGCATATATAATACATATAAAAAATGTATTTTTTTATATGTATTATATAAAATACATATAAAAGGCAGGGCAAGGTAGTGCCAGTTCATACAGGAACAGAGCAGGGAGACAGAGTCTCACGGGACCAACTGAGAAGATTTTCTAAAGAGGCAGCATTGGAACAGGACCTTAGAAAGTTTGAGCAGGATTTTGATAGACTGATTTGTGCAGTGATGAAGAGGCTGGATGGAAAGTGAGAAAGTTCGGGGAAATAATAAGGTGTTGGTGGGGTACTTTGAATTTTGGTTCTTTTTGCTTTTAACTTCTGTGCATAAAAAGTTAATAACCTAAAAATGTACCCAGGATTTAAATGTATTCTTACTGAGACATTGGTCTGCACAGACTCTCTTCTCTCGTGAACTAACTCTCCTTTACTCTCTAGTAATTCTGCTCAGTCCCTGAGGTGTTTAGGTGGGCTGACCCTGCTCTGCCCTCTGGCTTCAGAGTTGGCCATGTGACCTAGTCCTGACCAATCAGAGTATTCCTTCTATCCTATTCACCTCAATCGCTCTTAGAGAAGCACTGGAGACCAAGGTAAGCTAATTGGAGTCTCCTTGGTAGAGCTGTCATGGAAGAAGAAATCCTCAATTTGTCTAAGATTAAGAGCTTTAAGAATGACATAGACTTTGGCTGCCAGTATCTTTCTCCAGGAAAGAACTTTCCTGAGAATGAAGAAAGCTGCAGTAGGCAGAGGTGAGAGCCAGAGAGTTACATACAGAATTCAGATGACTGTGAACTCCTAGATACTGCCATGCCTAAGATCCACTTGTCACATCTCCACGAAAACATCTCCCATTTTTTTTTCAAGTTAGTTTGGCAAGGAACTTTTCAAATTACAACTGAAAAGGCCCTCATACATACAGCTGATAAACTGGGTTCATGCAGAGGAAATTTCCTTGGATACATTGGTCTAAACAGTATCAATAAAAATCGACACTTGAGGTTAACGACTGTGGCTTGGCCAACTTCTCTTTCTTGCTGAATTGACAGCCTCAGTCAGCAACTTCACTTAAAATGACAAAACCACTGTGGTTACAGTGCATGTGCCCAAGTGGATGCCCAGACTCCTTCTATTTTTAGATCAAAGCTAAAAAAAATTCTTGTCACCACCAATCACAATGATTATTTCCTGTATTTCAGAAATTGGAGTACTTTCATTCCAGAGAATCCTGAAATAGTTCCCTGTCTGCACCTAGAATACTGAGCATGACGGCATCTGCCTCTGCAATGTTCTCTCTCATGGGCTCTCTCCCCTTCCCCAGGCCAGAGTCAGGAGTAGTCTGGAGAGGAGTCGAACAATGTGCTTTACTGAGAAATGAGAAAATTCTCATGACTCAATATGTTCTTATGTTTACTACCAAATTAGGGAAACTGTCACAAGTGACATCTAAGGATGACCCCCTCGGGACTTTTCCCCACCACAAACTCTTTTGAACTGACATGACGGGGGAGAGGGGAGGATAGAGGCAGGAATGCAGTGGTTCCTGAAAAATCCTCCTGTCTTCAGAAAATGTTATCAGTTAGCCCTCTTCATTTTATCTCTGTGGGCAACTTTGCAAGAGTCAAGGTTGGGTAGTGCTCACCACAGGAATATGTGTTAGCAAAGCTAATTTCAGCATCTGTATAAAAATTTCCATCAGTTGCTTGCTGCTATCAAATATCACACTACCTGTGAAAGCTCTTTGAGGGATTGCATTTTAACTTCCTGCCCTGTTTTCAATGAAACTGAGAATTGTATGTGCCATCTGCCTTGCCTATTGAGTTCTTTTTGATCCCAGTTTTGACCCTGCTAATGTATCTTGAAGTGCCAATAGCAATCTTACATCCTGTTAATATTCTTCCTAGGTAAGAGTCTCATTTTCTAGTTCAGTAGACTGCCATTGGTAAAAATGCCAGATTTCCATTTGTCAGAAATACTATGTCCCTTCCCCCTACCTCCAACGAAGAAATTAAACAGCCATAAAAGTTAGACCAAGTGAGGTAGGTCAACCTGGCCATCTTAAACTAAAGATCAGGGAACAAATCTTTCAGACACAGGGAAATGAAGAGAACAGATGACTTTAATTCCATCGTAGTCTCCTCAGCATCAGACACAAAGGAGTCTTAGGATTTGGAATCAGGCTTTAATTGTTAAAGCTTCTGGGTCATTTCAAACTGGCACATATTTACTAATTGCTAGGCACTGATCTAGATGGCGCTGAAAGAGACCTTCCTTCTGTCCCCGTTGTAGGGGTGGAGCAGTGTAAATCTGAGCTGTTGCCATGTTTCTTACAGTACGTATTTGTGATTCCTTTGAATGCCTGTATCTGAACCCCCTTTCTATGTTTGGGAAGACGCCCACCTTATAAATCTTGGTGGGTGGCAGAAACTGCCTCAAAATTGAGAAGTGAAGATGCCTTGCTTTATCGGTATGGCTTGGACTCGGGGGTTTAGGCTTTGTCAGTTGCAGAGACCTGACTTGAATTTGAAGTGGGAGCTCGTGACATGAAGAGGGGACCAGGGTAGACTTGCCTCCACTCTGTGGGACGGTGGCAGAGTTTGCTAAAGCCAGGGTGACCTCCAGCTGCAGTATTAGGAGCAGGGCTGGGAAGGGCCTCAGTGTTCAGTGCCAGTCAAGTCAGCCCTGGAAGTCAGCCTTTGATCACCGGGGGGCGTTGTTCCTGGCAAGGTGGCCTCAAATCAGGCTTTGTGGCCCTCCTAGAAATTCTTTGAACTACTTCATGTCCTCTTTTTTTTTTTTTTTAAACAAATCCTGTCTCTTAAATCTGTTTTTGCAGTAGATTCTATTGTTTGTCACTAAGTACCTGGGAGGATGCACCTTCTTCTATGTGCATCATGGAAAATGGCCTTTGCACTTGGAGTGAATGATGCCAATATGTAGAAAGAGGTGGAATCAAGACAGAGGAAAGTGATCTGACAGGACAATCTGGGTCTTTAAGAGGCCCTGCGGTTCCCATTCTTTGAGGTAACACATTCACACTTGTAGTTGAGCTGGTTTGAGGTGGGTTTCTGTGACTTGTGATTGAAAGTGTTTTGTGAACACAGATGAAAGCAAATTAATATTATGTAAGGGAGCCTCACAAATATCATCCCCTGTGACCCAGTAATCACTTCCATTCTTTGGAAATAATTTTGAACATTAAAAAGCAACACTAAAAGAGTTGGGATTAGGCAAAAGGTTGCTGACAAAAGTGATTTTTACATAATGGTGTCCATGAAGTCGGAGGCATTTGCTGCTAATTCCACATGTACCGTTTTCAGACCTTTTGCTTTTCATTTGAAACATGTTTTCATTGCCACTTAGTTTTATTCTCTGTCTCTCTGTATTGCGTCTCCCTTTTTCTATCCCCTAAGTCTTTGGAAACTGCCTTTTGAGGCTCAAAATTGGCATAAACTGTGAGGCTACGTAAATGGTTATTTGCTTCTCAAACCAAATTGCAGTGGGCGCCAGAGGTCTGAAAGTGCCCTGAAGAGGCCACGCTGCAAAACACTAGACATGATCTGAATGTGTTCATGTTTCTAAAAATATTCTTTATGCTGAAATCTGGTTTGGAGGCCTCTGACCCAAGCCCAGCAAACTAATTACAATGACACGGCAAGATGCAAGGCAGTTTGGTAAAATACAAGGTGCTCGGACTGAGATTCAGGAGACCTGGACTCTGGTCCTTGTGCCTATTTACTGGCAAATGTGAGGCCTTGGAAAGTCTACTCCTCTCACTAAGCCTTAGACTCCACGTTTGTGTGAGACATTGGACTAGATGTTTTTTACAGTCTTTGGTAGCTCTCAGCATCTATGCTTTATGATCCCTTATAAGGTGGCATTTTTCAAAAAAGCCTGAGATGAACTTGGTTCAGGAGTGCCTTTATGCAGTACCCAGTCTAGGTCAGGCCGCAGACAGAGTTGTGGGAGGAATTTGCTTAGATGAGTTCCCCTTTGAAGGAACCCGTCCCCGAGTCTGCTCAGTCAAGTCTTCTGAACCAACTCTTAAAGGAGGGAGCCTGACTTGGCCCCAGTTCTGCTCCCAGGTGGGGGCACCTGGGGACACGGTCTGAATTGATGCTGGGATACCCTACTGATTGAGCTTTACAACGTACCACTTAATCTCAAGAATAACCATTTGAAGTAGGTGTTATGTGACTTTATTGGGAAGGAAACTGAGGCCAAGAGTTATAATGATAGAAAGTGAGAGAGCTGGGATTCAAACCCATGTCTTCTGTTTTTAATGCCTATGATTGTTCCTCTGCCTCATAGACATCCTACAAGTGCTGCCACTGAAGTGAACGGTGATGTGCACATTCCGAGAAGGGGACATGCAGCTGACCCCACCTCTCTGTTTTAGTGCTACCAGAGAGCTCTTTAAGAGCATCAGCTTTGGCCACATCCACCTTTGTCTCTTATTCTTGGTGTGACCTCCAGCAAATTAATCTTTCTGAACCTTGGTCTTCCCATCTGTAAAATGGGAATGAAGGTAATACCTCATGCAGCGGTTGCAAGAGTCAAATGGAAGTGCTTATTAGCACAGTAAGAGTTAGTGATGCTTAGAGTCCAGATTGCAGCAAGTTCTCCTGTTTCTACTTCCAGATTTGCTCTCATATCCATCCACTTCTCTCCATCACTGCCACCATCTTAGTCCGGGCCACCCACCGAGAAGACTAGAATTGGTCTTCTGCTACCATTCTTGTCCCACAGATGTTAATTTCTCACACAGGAGCCAAAGTAAATATTAAACTGAAAATCAGGTCAAATTACTTCCCATCTTTGATCTTTCTGATTGCCAGTAGGATCCAATCTCTTTGATCACCATAGCACCTCGGTCCTCTAGACCTTCCCCTGTAGCCATCTGGGTCTCCAGTCAGTTCCCTAGACTCACTAAGCTCCCTCTGCCCTCTGGGAACAGAGCTCAAGATGTTCTCCAGAGCTGTACCCCAATTCTCTGCCCTTCATGGAACTGTCTTCCTCTCATTCTTCAGGTCTCAGCAAAAATGCCTCCTCTTAACAAGGCATTCTTTGACTACTCTGGTCAGAAGCCTTCCCTTTCACCCTTTATTTTATACCTTTGTGTAGAGTTAGTTTATTCAGTAAACTGATCACAATTTGTGATTATTTTGGTAATTTGGTATGTGTGCATGATGCTGATGGTACTCTACCCTCATCTTTTCAGATCACTTTACCATTTCTGTGTAATCCAGCCTCACTTCCAATAGTCAACATCTACAATTTTGTAGGAAGCCTTCCCTTGACCCTCTAGAAACTATTTTGGCCCATGGGGCAGTTCTTAGCCAATGAGTGACAGGTACATGGGCATCAATACCCCAGATCTTTCATCTGTTGGCCAGGATGATTCTGAGGTCTGAGTTTTACACTGTTTCCCAGAGCTTTCCTGAAGGATTGAGCTCTAGTCATCCCCTGTGATAAATGGCTTCATAACACCAGCCACCATCCCTCCTTTGTATGATATCCCCACTCTCCTGCCAATGTCATTATACTTCCCAAATAATCTGTAAGCACTCAGTGTTCATGATAGGGTCTGATTCTGGGGGGACCTAAGACCATGGGGGGTCTTGGTTCTTTTTATCTACCCCAGAAGAGTGTATATTATATGTCTGTCTTGCTTATGGTTATAGCACTCAATACATATTTATTTAAGCACTCAATATATATTTATGTAATGAGTTAATACTAGTGGTATTATTATTTCAGTGCACAATTTCTTCCTTTTATTGAGTTTATTTTATACCAGTAACCTACCATGCACCACAGAAAGGTTAAATGTGCCCTCCACAACTTAGAGCATGATGAAAAAGGTATTTTCTACGGTGTTTTTAAGAGTAACGTTCCTATAATACTGTTGTTGTAGCAAGGCTTGTTATAGCTAGAGGCTCTCTACCAGGAAGAGATCCCAAGAGAGACTCTTGAGGAGTGTGGCAGTTGTTCCTGAAGCTACCTGAAAGCTAGTGTGGAGTTAATTTGGAGATCTTTCATAGGATGAAACTCTGTTACGTTTCTTTGTGGGCAGTTTAAACAGACAGCAACTGGACTCTGGAGCAGGTGCCCTCCGTGAAATAAGATGGGTACCAATGCAGAGAGACTGGCAATAATAATAGTGAAGAATAATAAAAATTATTAACATGTCTTAAGTATGCATTTATGGATCAGTCCTTGAATGTGTCACATGTACTATCTCATTTAATCCTCAGAACAAATGCATATGGCAGGTACTGTTACCCCATTTTCAGAGGAAGAGATCAGGGCTAAGGGGGATTAAATGACTTGCACAAGGTCACACAGCTAACAAGAGGTAAAGCTGGGATTTTCAATCAACTATTATGACTTCAGAGCCCCTGCTCCTCTTCTTGGATCTCACCCCCTGGGTTAAGACCAGCTCACCAGGTGACTTAAAACCTGCTCACCAGGTGAACTAAGTGAAGTACTTCAGCCTGGAGAAAATAAGACATAAGAATAAAATGCACACCTTCTAAGTTGCCTTCAATGACCTTTGGTCTCCCTATCCAAAGAAAGGATAGCTGTGTCTTGTTGGCTCAATTGCAGGAAGACTTTTCTAATACTGCTGCCTAGAGGTTGGGGCAATAAGAGTGGGTTCAGGCATAGAAAACTCTCCCATACTGGAGATTTAAATGCACCGGTTACGTGGGAAGTCCAAGAGAGGACTGAAGCATAGGAGAAATGGTTGGCTCAGAGGACTTTTAAGATCTCTTTCAGGCATGTGATTCTATAATATTAAAGGAATCAGAGGGCTCACTCAATCCTTGTACATGTGGTTGGTACTATGTAGTTCTAGAGTGACAACATTTACAAAGGTAACATGACTTGGAGAAACTTATAAAAGCCACGTTAATAAGTTACAGAAGTATGTTCTAGATATACTCCTTGCGCAAGAGAGGGAGAGCTACTGTTGCTGCACGGTTAACCAGTATAATGTCAAGAGTGGTCAAGAATGTGGGCGTGCACTTAATCTATGTACTCACATAGTGGCAAGCTGTGGGCAAGCTACTCAGTATTTCTGAGCCTCAGTTTCCTTATCTGTTGCTCTGTGGATTTAAAAGCCTTTGCAGGTAAAGTATTTAGCACAGTCCCTTGAAGACGGTAAAGGCTCAAAAATGGTACCTATTTTTCTGAAAACCTTTATATTTTATTTCTTTAAATTCCGATTCTTGTGTATCGTTTGTATAATCTGTAAAATATAAAAAGGATAAGTTTTAAATTTGAGACGCTAGAATCTTGAGATTTAAAGAATCTGGGACTTTTCTTGTAAGTACAGTAATTGCTCACACGTTAAGCGCTCAGGTACATTTCATGTCACATGGTTGGTTTTCAGCTAAGGCAGGATTAGAAGCTGACTTTCCTGAATTTCAGGCTCTATTTGTCCCCACCTAGGACCATTTTGCCAATCCAGATGACAGGTTTCCAAAAGGAACAGAGCATAAATATTTGTGTTCTGACTCTGTTTGCATTTCTAGGCAAAGCAGACTGGTTCTGGATCAGAGCTTGTCCTAACTCCTGATAACATATCTCTCCAAGTACTCTGCCCTTGTGCATGTGGTCCCTTGATCAGCTTTCCTCCCTTTTCTCCTTCTCCCTTGTTGGTTTTTGTTGCCCCAGTGTAGATCACAGATGCAAACTTTTCTGCCTTTCTCTTCTCTACCCTCCTCTTTTCTCTGACTCCATTCCCTCCCTCTCATTTCCGTCTCTGTTCACCTTAACTCATATCTACCACTTAAAACCTTAAATTTCTGACCAAGAAGCACCCAGTTAAGACACAGCATATCATTAACGTGGAACTGGGTTGGCCACAGATTACATCATGCTCTGAAAGCTTATCAGCAACATTAGAATGGTACTTTTGGTGCCAACAGGTACCAACCAGCTGTGGTAGAGAGTGCAAAGCTGTGTGGAGCTCCAAGGGAACAGCCATACTTGGGCAACCAGTCTTGGTCACCTGGACTGATCTGGTTAAGAGCCCAGTCCTTGGATGCAGGCAGACCTGGTTCATATCCTGTTTCTGACACTTCCTAACAGTTTACTCATCTATTAAGTGGGAAAATACCACTGACTTGCATGGGTTGTTAGGAGGATTCAAGGAAAACCATGTATATTTCGCACAGTGTCTGGCACATGGTGTAAATGATGTGATGGATGTTGTTATTAAGGTGCTAATATCTATTTCCACCTCCTCTCTGGCTTCTCTCCTCCCTGGTCCATCACTCCTTGCCCAAGCAATCAGGACAGTCACTCCACACGATGAAGTCTGCTGGATTCGCTAGGCCTTGGGATAGCAGCTAGAATGGCCAAATTAGGAAACCCAGAACATGTTTTACAATAATGAAAAAAAAAATCCTAGTGTTTCAAAATCTTTAGAAAACAAAAATAAAACAATAAAAAGATATTTAATCAGAAATTCTCTAATACCAAAGGAGGGGATGGGACATCTTCTTTCTGTTAAAATGCAGGCTCCTGGATCCTGGATCCTTTTAGGATCTCTCAAGAGGAAGAGAACATGGCCATCTCCTTCCATTCTTCAATCACCCTATTCCCCCTCCCATGGAACCAATTGCATGGAACCAATCTACTTGGATTTTCCTCATCTATGGGAATTTACCAGTCCAAGGAGAAATTTGAAATCCAGAAGACTGTCTTTCCTGCTTCTCCAGAGAGCCAGCAAGGGAAGATTTCTCCTCTGCCCCTCCTTTTCTCTGCCATTCTTGTTTATTAAGCAAAAGTCCCAGATAAGATTTATTGCAGCCTTGCCTTTCTCAGCTCCATGCAGCTTGTTAATATCACAAACACCCCTCCTGAACACAGCTCTGCAGAGTTCTATTCCTGCCCCATGCCCACTGATTCTGCTGCATTGCCTTGGCAACCAATTAAAATACTATATGCACCAATATCATCTTTAATTCTGCAAAACCAGGGCAACGTGCTCAGAGGTTTGTGGCACATCCTTCCGTTGGTGTTCCTACCTGGCTCCATTCTGGTTGGACTTCTTTTTTCATCTCCCAATTACCTCTGAAACCCCTGAAAGCACCTATGTGCCATTCCTAACACACCTGGCTTGACATCAAGAAACACCCTTGTCAACGAGACAGGGGCTGGAGAGGATCCTGGGGACAAAATGGCTGGTATATCCCCTCTCCTCTAGCCTCAGGGGAAGACACCAGGAGCTCCTCAGCCATGAAGCTGCTGAATCTAATTGCAGTTTCTTGCAACATGGCAAGCAGTATGCATTCAGTAATTAAATACTTACTGAATGCTGTTTGCATTTCATGCACTGTGTGAGCTACAGAGGAGACAACATACCTCCTTAACCACATGGGGCTTATGATCCAGTAGGAAAGAGAAGTGAGTGGAAAACGCCATATAGTCTGATGCGTGCTGTGGAGGCCGGGGGACGACAGCACTGGGGACTCTGGGGACTTGAGGAGGAACCTATGGCCAGCTACACTGAGACCTAAGGATGGGCTGCAGTGGCCACATGAGCCAGGTTTCCTGGCTGCCAGAGAGTTTCATTCTTGCCTTCTCTAACACTGGTAGTTTGGCTGAAGCCCTGAGCTTGGGTGATCTGTTTCAGGCACCCCAGGAGTATGTGCCTTATTTCTCGTGATCTCCAGGCTAAAGTTTTCCCATTAGCCTCTCGGGGAAGGGTAATGGTGAATAGTCCACGTTCTCCCACCTCTTCTCTTGGCTTTCTATGCTGTGTCTGTGAATGGTGGCTGACAGGCCCATTTTCCAAAACCAGCAGCATCAGGACTGTGACACCAGAACTCACCACCCAGTGTATGTGCCTCTCACTTATTCTGAGGGTTGTAATCCCCAGTGTCATGGGTTTCTGTAAATGCTTGGGCACTTAGGATTAGACCATCTGCAACCTCCATAACTGCCCCCAAACCAAAGAGAGGATGCTGTAAATTTTTATCTGTAACCATTTTCTACCCTTTTTTTGTCTTATACGAACTTGTATTGAGCACAAATCTTTTATGAGAAAATAGAGACAACAGTTGCACCCATCTCACTGCCTTAATTAACTGCATCATAATGATTACTTTGCATGGCTCTCTCAAAAGATCTTAAGTTCTTTGAGGACAAGGATCATATCTTATTTATTTCTGTTCATCACTAGAGCCCAGCCAAGAGTCGTATTCATAAAAAGCATTCTGTACGTGTCTGTTGAATGAATGGGAAATAGTAACAACAGTTCCTCATATTCACTGTCACTGGGTTTACCATGTGTCATGTCCTGTGCTAAGAACTTTACATGAAGGATCTTGATTTATCCTCCAAGTGATGCCCTGATTGCTGTAGCTCCGTGTTTACATGCAGTAAAAAAGCAGTCCAAATGCAGGAAGTGTGGTAGTACTTTAAAAGAGAGTGCAAGCGGACAGTTAACCTTTACTAGAACCTTTCTTTGTCCAGACCCTGGCTAAGCACATTATAGATATCACCTTGTTAAATCCTCCCAATAACCCTGTGAGGTGAGCTGACTGTTTCTGTTTTATAGCAACGATGCCTGGAGTCACTAAGTAATTTGCCCAGAAGCACACAGCCAGTACATGAGTAGAGAGCCGTTGTCCTGAATCACAGCATTGTCTTATTTACTTATTTTATTGGAAGACTAAGGTCAGAAGCAACAGAAAATTGAAATACATATTTTAAAAATGATACTAAAATGCCTATTTCTCTTATTTGGAAAGAAGTTTTTTTTTTTTTTTTTAAGTTTATTTATTTATTTTGAGAGAGAGGAGAGGGAGAGAGAATCCCAAGCAGGCTCTGCGCTGTCAGCACATAGCCCCATGCAGGGCTCAACCTCATGAACTGTGAGATCACAACCTGAGCTGAAACCAAGAGTCGGATGCTTAACCGACTGAGCCACCCAGGTGTCCTGAGAAAGAAGTTGAAAAAAAAATACACATGGGGCGCCTGGGTGGCTCAGTCGGTTAAACGTCCGACTTCAGCTCAGGTCACAATCTCGCGGTCCATGAGTTCGAGCCCCGAGTCAGGCTCTGGGCTGATGGCTCAGAGCCTGGAGCCTGTTTCCGATTCTGTGTCTCCCTCTCTCTCTGCTCCTCCCCCGTTCATGCTGTGTCTCTCTCTGTCTTAAAAATAAATAAACATTAAAAAAAAATTAAAAAAAAATACATAAATACATACTGAGGGCAATGTAGAGTTACCACTTAATTGGTACATTTCAGTAAAGAATGATGAACAACTTCTGGAGACCAACAGTGGCAACGGTTGCACAATAATGTATTAATTATCAATATATTAATGGTAGCACACCTAAAATGACGGAAATGGTAAATCTTATGCATGTTTCATATATGCACGATGTAGGTTTAGCAGCATGAAAGGTACAAGGGCCATGTTCCTACTTGAAATGCTGCCTTCCCTTCATATTGGGGGCCAGGTCAATTCAGCTCATAACTCCAGTGGCAAAGTCTTTTAGAGGCTCTACCTTTCTGTCACTGGTATCTCTGTGACTCAGTGTCAATGAACTCCAGATAATGTTTCTCCCAAGATCAAAGGAGCACATAAAATTTGTGATAACTGACGCGAAAGTTTAGCCATACATGGAGTGGCATTTCCTATGTTCTTAGGGTTAACAATTCATGAGCCAAGTGGTTTTGAACTTGGACACTGTTTTCTGGACAGTGCTGTCTGTCACCCAAAAAGGTATTTCATGAAGTGATTCACCTCTAGAAGGTTTCAGCCACTGCATGACTTTACACCTAATATAACGTGCTGCTCATTCCTCACATAGCTCTCTAATGGCTTGATCCGTGAAGAATTCATTTCTGCATCATTAGGAGTTATTTCATGATTTCATGAGCTCTACCATAGACATGAATGTATTTATTTATTTATTCACTCATCCACAAAATATCCGGGGGTTCCTAATATGGGTCAGGCTGTAGGCTGGGTGCTCTGAGCACAGTATGGAGACATAAAACAAGTCGCTCATTCTCTCTGTCCCTTGCGTGAAAGACTGGAGCAGTGACAGAGATGGGAGGGGAACTCAGCTGCTATTTGAGTCCCGCGGTCTGAGTCCATGAGCACCTCTGGTATGAGGTTTCGATGGTGTGAGCTTTCAAGACAGAGCCTGGCACAGAGCAGGCACTTAGGAGCAGTCTGTTAAATGTCCTGGCCTCTGAGCGTGGGGATCTGGAGCTGTTTGACCCTGGGGCTGACAAAGACCCAAGTTGCAGGAAACTGCTCATGACAAATGGGCTTGTCTGTCTTTCCTTGCCTGTGTTCTACCACTTCCTTTGTACGTGCTGGCTGGCATTCCTACCTGATAGGGGTATCGGGTACCCCAAACGTGTCTATGGGAAAAAAGTGGCTTTGTCTCTGTCAGTGAAGTGGAGGCTGCTCCTCACTTGGCCAGTAAGCTCAGCCGTCCCCTTGGAGCATTGTCCGGCTGCACTGAATCCATTAGGCAGATACAGCCCATAGGCTGTGAAATGACATGGAACCGGTGTGGCTGCGGGGAGACTAGTACAGAGTCCCCGACATGTGTCTTCTCAGTGGTGGTTTGAGGCTAGGGATCCACTCACCTGGTCTCTTCTCCATCTGTTTCCTTCTCTCTCTCCTCCAACTTTGATTCTATTTGAGATATCCCTGTCCCGTCCTGCCTTTCCTAGTACCCACATGCCCAGAACAGATGCTGCCTTTTCACCCGTTGGCCATGTTTTTCTTGATGATTAAAACAACTATTTTTTTTCCTAGGAAGATTCTTTTTATTGGCTAAACTTCATTTCCTTCAGAATGAACCACCTCACTGACATTTTCAAAAACCATCATTTCTTGAGTCTAAGACTTCTGTATCTTAATTGACTTTACTGGGTTATAATTTATACAGAAAAAAATGCACTCTTTTTTAAGTACAGTTTGATGAATTTAGACAAACCTATACACCATCATATAAAACATCTGCATTGTCCCCCAAATCACTATAGTTGATAGTTTTGCCATTTCTAGAATTTTATATAAATGAAATCAGACAGTAAGACACTCCTTTTTTCATATCTTAACATTTCTAAAATTGGCTGTATCTTAAAATGAACATCTAACATGGTACTGTTTCCTTTTTCCCTTAGGAGATATAACTAAAATGATAACGTATCTTCTAATGGGTAATATCTTTAAATCAGGGATATATATGTGTGTATATGTATACATAAGTGTATTTACATGTATACTGACTAGTTGGTTTTACACCTAGAGAGTAAGCACTGGGAAGGTGAGAATCTTGACTTTGCTGTGTTCCCATAGTACTTATAGCTGGACATCAGTAGTAGCTAAATAAACAGTATAGAGGGTGGTGATGGTGAGTTTTAAATAGCACTCCTAAAATATCTTCTAATGGCAAGGACTTGCCTAAAACTCTTCTTGGAAAGAGTTAGTAGTCCTAACTGCCATAGGGGTTCTCTTTGGGGGCTCAGCTGCCTTTGCATTAATATGAGACATTTTCCAAAATTTGTTGCATGGACAATCAATATTATCCAAGGTAGTAATAAAAGGGAGGAGAGGGGCATGCCACTACCACAGAAATCTGGGGAACATTTCTTACTATAATTTACCACTTAGAGACTCACAATTCATTAGCTTGCTAAAAATTCTGAGAAGTGTTGTCGCAAAGAAACAATGTTCGGCTCTGTTTTAAGCTTAGGTTTGTTTGACCCTGGAGCTCTGTGGAACATCCATTCGTAGTTTGCAGAATATACCTTATGAAAGACTTCTCTAATATATATGCATGATTTTTTTTTTTTTTAATGAGAAAGAGAGAAGACAAGGAAATCGAGAAGAGCTGTATTTGAGCTGGTCCCATGTAAGCCTAAAGCTATGTAGTGGCATCTGGAATGGGCCAGATGAGGATGCTTTTTGTGAGCAAAAGGGCTGAATAAGCACTCTCTGTGTGCTCATAATCTCTCTTTATCCTATGAAGGGACATGTGGGCAGGCAACCTTTCCTAAGAGGAAAGGAAAACAACAGAAAAATAGGCATTGGCTAATCCCTTAGGTGAGGTGGATAATTGAGGTTGCATAAGGAGAGCTGCCCCACCCCTCTGGTCGCGCCATCCTGTGGGGACTGAGCTGTTGGGTTTGTCCACACTTGGGCCAAACAGCTTTAACTGATAAGAAAACCTGAAAGAGGTAATAGAATGGCTCACTGAAACACAGAGAAGCCCACCGGCAGGAATTTTCCTGATCATTCAAATGATGGCAAAGTCCTTCTCAAAACCAGCACTAGCCCAATATATAAAGAGATGAAAGGAAATCAGAGTGGGCTAGGTGAAATCAGGCAGAGACTAAAAGAAGCGTACAAGAGCTAGCTCCCTTTCTGTTTTGAAAAATATTTTAAACATCATTAGGCAGCAAAACCGACTTTTTTTCTCCTGGTATATATGCCTATGAATTTTAACAGATATATAGACTCCTATAGCTGCCACTGCTATCTGAGTACACAACGGTTCCCTCACCCAACCAAACTCTCTTGTGCTATCCTTTTGTAGTCACATCCTCTCTCACACTGTAACCTCTGCCCACCACTGAGAATTATTTTCCATCACTGTAGTTCTGTCTTTTTGAAAACTCCCTTTCCTTTTGCTCTCCCTTTTGCTTCATGCATGTTTAAGTGTGAGTGCAAAGGACTCCAGATCCCATGCCAGCAGACTGTCTCCTTTACAGTTATTGTTTTGTTATTTTCTGTTGCTAACATTTATTAGCATCTGTGATGTGCCAGGCATTTGTGCTAAGCTTTTTACATACATTATCTCATTTTAATCTTACAAGAGCCTGATGATATATGCACGCCATTATTATCTCCACTGTACAAATATGGAAACTGAGGGTAAGAGAGGTTAAGTGACCCTGCCTAAGGCAAATAATTGAATCCCAGCACAAACCCAGCTCCATCTGATGACATATCCTTAATATTATGGTAAGCAATAAAAGGGAAGGGATTGTGACTCGGAAGGAGGTACACAGAGAGAGGTTGAGGGCAGAGCCAATTTGGTGCCATATGGTTTTTTGAAAGATTTGCAAAATGTGTGTGAAGGTGGAGAACCATCTGGGTCTTCTGACTTCTCAACCTCAGCTCCTGCCTTTATGTGTTCCTCCACCTGTCACATGTGGTCCTTGCTGACCCAGGTGGCATCTGCTTGCTGTTTTCAGGGGCTTCAGACAGTCTCACTCCCCTTGCAAATTCAGCAGAAAGCACTGTCTGTGTCACAGGACACAGCAGCTGAGACCCAGGAAAGGAGTTGGATGCCTTCTGGTTTCTACTCAGCCTCAATTCCCTCATGTGTTTTCTGACCTGATTTTCCCCCCCTCGGGGCTTGCAACACCAGCTGAAAAAGTTTCCAGGACACAGTCACCTGGTCTGTGTGCTGGAGGTGGCAGGTATGTTCTCGCTGAGCTGGGGCAAGTGAGACAGAAATGTATGTGGTTGGCATGATGTGTAACAAAGAAGGGAGAAAGTCCGGCCTTGCAAGACCTGGGGCAGCAACATTTGTGTCAGGGATAAAGAGACAGGAGAATAAAAAAGAGAGAGAGAAGTTAATGAAGAAGTTGGAGATGCCGGGAAGTGGAAGGTTCTTGCCCTGCATATGTGTTCATTTGAGCTTGTTATTTGGGGAAGTGAAGTTTGCTAGCAAGTTACCTTCTTGAATCAGTTCCTGCCTCCTTTAGAGTCTTGGAAATGTGCTGCCGAGCCAGCATAAGTTGGGGAGAATCACACATCTGAATCACAGCCATAGGTCATTTGGAGAAAAATCAAACAGGCTGAAAATCAGGGTACCAAGGGCCATCTTTGGATGACACTCCATTAACAAGCCGGTGGAAGAGGATGTGCCATTTAGAGTAAAAAATATTAAGTCACTTCAATAACAACAACATTTACTGAGCACTTAGTATGAGCCAGTCCCTGTGCTGAGAGCTAATTGGCATGAATCATTTCATTTCTTTCTTGCAACATCCCTCTGAATTAGGTACTACTGTTACCTCCAATTCACAGATCGGGACTTGGAGGCCCTCAAGTTTAAATGACTCACCCACAGTATACAACAACTGAGCAGCACAAGCAGGATTTGAATTCTTCTATTTTTCAAACCTAAGTTCGCAAGCTTCGCTGCTTTACTGCCTGTCTTAATTCAGAAATATTTCTAAAAATGAACACAGCGAGGAGGAGAGATCAATTATTCAGAAGCCTGTAATCTTCTGGAAGACTTGCCAAGATCCTTTGGCTTGATTGCTGTAAGGGAAGGAGTAAGAACCTGTGGGATTTGCACAGCCAGGGGCCGTCCAAGAGTCTTTCGATCTCACCTGTTGGTTTGAAATAATTGCACGCTGTAGAAATCTACAGCCATTTCCCAAGCTTTCTTTTTGCCCAGTAGGCTTGGGAGGGTTTCAGGCAGGTAGGCACAATGGACTATTTTTTCTCTCTTGGGCTGGCACCATGAGGTGTGACTGTTGGCTCCACCCTGGCATGCTGGCTGGCACAAGGAGCACCCGGCCTCTTTGAGCCAACAAAAAATTCTCGATGAGCCCGTTTATTACATGAGCCTAGGTGAGCACAACAGTCTTCGGGCTTAACAAACTCATAGGCAGGAAGTTAAATGAACTCTTTCAGAGGGCCAGGTTAACATCGGGTTCCCTGGAAGAGGTGTTTTACAAAATTGTACCCTGGGACAACAGGTTATTTATGCCCTCTTAGGGCAGTACTTTATACTTAGTATTATCCTGGGCTGGACTCATCACAGACTCAAGTTCAATAATACCTATTACACTCTCCTGCAAGGGCTATCACTCCTTCTGCATTTTGTAGAATTCCTCATGCACGACAGGGCACAATAAACAGTCAATAATAATGTTTACTATGATAATGATCTTCCAAATGCCTTTCATCTGAGGATCCCAAAGTGCTAGGTAAACACTAATTAGTTAAGCCTCACAATGGCTCTCTGTTTTTACAATACATTTTCCTATTTTATAGAATTTTAAATTGAGACCCAGCAAACTTAAGTGGCTTGTCCAAAGTCATACAGCAGGTTTAAATTAATGATAATGATGATGCTTTGCATTCACACGGCATATGTTTTCTAAAGCAATAAGAGTATGTTGCAAAGATAATTTTCACACCATCCCAGAGGAAGGTGGGTAGCAAGTATTATTAGCTGTTGACTAAATTGGGTAAACTGAGGAGGCAGGGAGGGTAAGTAACTTGGTAAGGATTAGACTGAGGATACAAGTGCCTCCTCTGACTCTCAGGGCAGTGCAGCGTCCCAGACAATCCTCAATTCTCTGAACTGAGGGGTGCATGCCTGCTTTTGCCCTTACGGAAAAGGGCTACATTCCTGGAAGCAGAGACAGGTTGCAGAATGACAGCCATATTTACATCCAGGAACGGGTTTGTTCATAGTCCCGGTGAGAGAGGCAAAAGGGAGGAGATGAGCCACTTCAAGTAAGGATGGCTTGGAAAATGAAGGGAACGGGGGTGGCTGAGGGAGGCTGCCAGCACCGCTCTCTTACAGAAACATCTTTACCAACCCAGGGCCTGCCTGAAAGCAGTAGCCTTCAACAGCCTTCTTCTGTGTTTCAGCCTCACGACAGGACTTGCTCCGGTGCAGCTTGGATGATGGGCACAACCCCGTCACTGGCACCTTCGTCTGATGTTACAAGTCCTTGTGAAAGAGTTCCAGGGACATGCAGTATCTTACCAGCTGTCTCTTACATATTATCAGCTCTTAATCCCACAGCTCCCTATGCTAGGAGGGGCCTGGGAATCTTCTATGTTCAAAAACTTGGTAGCTGGGGATACATTCACTGCACCTTTTCTTAGCAACATAGCCACATCGAAAAAGATGAAAACATGAACGAAAATATATGAAGATGAGAGAGACTTGCCTCCTGCCGGTCTGGCAATGCTTTCTTAGTGAGTGATGATACTCCACCAGGAGGCAAGTCAGACTTTGCTGGGTGGGGGAGGAAACAGGCTGCTGGGTCTTAGGAATTCACAGGGGGATTTGCTGACCCCAGATAGAGCCCTACTCTCTACAAACAAGACACTTGAGATAAGTTTGCTGCCCTACCCCCACCCTGCCTTCTCCAGGCGTGTGGATTCTGATTGATGACTAGACCTTGGGCTAATGGGAAGCCTGAAAGGAGGGCGCCAAGCCCTTTTCTGGAATGTGGTCACACATACAAGCACAATGGCAATAAAAAGTCTGAAGTGAAGAACTCACACCAATGCCCACGTCTTCCTGCTCTCCTTTTTGACTGTTTCCACTTTCCCTTGCTGCATGGGCAACTTGGAGGTGCAGTGACCGGAAAGAGGGGTGAGCCGCTGGAAGGAATAGTTTAGAAAAGTGTCCTGAATGCACATCATAAGCCTATTCTGCTGTGCGGAAAGGAATGTGCAGAAGACCCTCCCACCCACTGTTACTCTTCACAATGGAGTTGAGAGACTCTGCTGTCAGCTTTAAAGAAGTTAGCTTTAGGTAAGAACTTCACACAATGCAGCCTTGACTTTCTAAGTATGCCAGCGACCCAGGTCACAGCTTCCCGTGTCTACTTTGACATGCTGACTCGTGGGGTGACCGTGCACAAAATCTCGCTGGACTCACAAGGACTGCATCATCCTCTTGAGATGTGCCCTTAACACAGCCTCCCACAAAAGGTTTGCAGCCAGGTCAGACACAGTCCTCAGGATCCATTCGCATGGTTGGCCAGAGTGATTCGCATTATCCAGACACCAAAAGCATTAGCGTGATCTCCTGCGTGCCACTACCGGGTCCTTTCGTTTCATGGCAGCCTTTCAGGTGCATTTTATGTATGTTTGATTCATTTTGTAAATGAAGACACCTGTAGGGCTCCTGTACACATGGGTTCTACTTCACAGCTCAGCCTTCCTGTCAGTCAGTCCACCCACAGACATGCTTTCCTCCTGCACAGTCTTTGGGCATCAAGTATCAGAATAGCTTTGAACGGATCATGAATGAGCACTGTCATAATAGCGCTTTAGGACTTGGGGTGGGAAGATGGGAGTTGGGTAAAATTGAAACAAAACCTGACATTTGCAAACTCCTCCAAGATCTCAAAAGCAAAAAGCAGCTGGATTTTTTTTTTCTCTCTTTTCCCCATCCTCTGGTTTGGCCTCAAACAGCAGAAGTGAAAGATGAAGAATAATCACGAAGGCTTTCTTTGTACTGTTACCTTCTAGACAAGGGAGACAACCTGGGAGACTTTTAACAATTCTAAGAATTCCTGGATGGATTAGATAGGCTCAGGATTCCACCGAGTTTCCGTAAAATGGCCACTGCCCACAGAAACTTACCTCTGGGGAATCACTGGCAGACCTCTTTGAAATGTAACTAAAGAAAGGAAGATGTTCCCTAACTGCTGGTATACACAGACCCAACTTCCAAATGGACACGAAATGAACAAATAAGATCTCTCTTACCCCATCCATGTGGATTCTGATATTAGGCACCAGCCGGAAAGAGCTGGGCTGTAGAGCTCTGGGGTTACTCTTGCCTCTCCTGCCGTCCTGCGCGGTCAGCACACCAGGCCTGCGGAAGGAGCCCCCTCTCCCCAAGCTCTGCCCCGAGCGCACACCGTCTAGAAGACGCACGAGCAGCAGGTTGGCCGGCAGTGCCTCGATGCTGCAAAACACCAGGGTCCTGCATTCCGGGCACCTCAGCTCCTTGTGGGCCTTGAAAATCCTCTGGAGACATGGTTTGCAGAAGGTGTGCTGGCAAGGGAGGACTTTGGCCGTGACATCGAGCTTTTCAAAGCACACGGGACACTCCAGAAGATCAAGTAACGTCAAATCATCCATTTTATTTTAACACTCCACTCTTGACCTGGAAGGGCAAAGTCCGCATGGTAGGGTGAGCTGAGCCGAGGGGGCAGATCTGGGTCTATCCTAACGGGAGCTTCAGAATTCCTGCCTGTTTGAATGAGAAAGGAAGAGAGGAAAAAAATGTGACTGCTCAGAGAGGTATATCCCACCTACATGGAGGCAGTGTCTCATAAGGCAGTTTGCAAGCACTTTGTTCCAGCACCCAAGTTTCAAATGACTCATTCTGATTCAGTGCTAGCAGGTATAAGGCTCAACTCCTGCCTGCTGAAGGATCTGAGGGAGCATTCAGCATGGTGACCGACTACTTACTCATTGCCTCTCGGCATGCAAACAAGAGCAGAGACAAAACGGGCCTGCAGAAGAGCCTTCTCGGCCTCGAAGGGGGTCCCCCCACCCCCCCCCGCCGCAGACAGTCAATTTCAGTTCCCACAGCAAGACCCCCATGGAACACAATTTCTGTGAAGCTATCTATTCCTCCTTCTTCCCCTACTTTTATCTGTTATCTGCAGCACATGCAGACAAGTTGTGTAGATAAGTTTATCTGAACCTCCTGCAGATGTAGAATTATTTCCTTCACAGTGCACCTTCCCCCATTATTTTGTTCTAGCACTGCACAAGAAAAATTCTTACTAGAAACGCATTTTCAAATTGTTTGCCTTAAGTACAGGCCAGGGTGCTTGGAAGCTTTTTTTCTTTTTTTCTCCTTCTCTCACTCCCTCCTTCCCTTTCTTTTTTTCTCCCTCCCTCCCTCCCTTCTTTCTTCCCTGATTATTCTAGCCTCAGAGACGATATTCCACCCAGAAGACGACGTCACACAGCCTGTTTAGTTTCTTGGACAATTGTTCTCAGTTCCACCTGAAGCAGATAGGAATTCTGGATTGTGGTCACAACCTGCAAAAATCCAGACAGAGCAGTGTATACAGGTGTGCGTGTGTGGTCTGAAAACATCCTTACTCCAGTAACAATTTCCTTTTAAATGTCTGAAAAGAAGTCTCCAGTTGAGATAAGTCTCCCCGGAAGAGGTCACCTGTCCTCACAAGTGCCAAATTTTGGGTGAGCACAATGCCCAGGAGGTTTGGCCGGAGGGTGGGTGGCCCCGCCAGTAAGGGAAGCAGACATGACTTACGGGGATGAGAGATGGCGCCGTGCCCTCCTGAGACAACTCTCCAAAGATGTCAGCTCTGGGGAGACGCGCGGGGGGCCACTAACCTTGAGCTTGTAACCCCAGCTGTGTGCAGCTCAGCACAATCCTCTGATCCTCTGCTTGGCCAGGCTTCCTCCAACTGGCTTCCTTTCCCCCAAGAGCGGCTGCCACGCTTTGAAAACTTTAACAACTCTGAGTCTTACTCATTTCAAGGATCGCCTTACTCAGCCTTTGTTAACCCTTTCACCGCCTGGCAGCTAGCAGCAATTTCTGACTTCACCCTGCTGACTGATCCTTCCTTCATGTAACTGAGTTGATTTCTGGGAAAAGATTGCAGGGGACAAAATATAAGCCAGCCCCCAAGGCTAAGTATTTACAGTTTATATTTTCACTTTTCTCATTGTCTCTCTTATCCAAGAAGTTGAAACACAGCTCAGTTATAAACATGCCAGGGTGATTGTGTTTATTTTAAACCTTTATAAGGATTTGCTGAAAAGGTCAAACATATTAATGGCAGCTCTAACAAAGATAACCCAGTCACCTAAAAAGTACTGCTCCTTAAAAACCAGAGTCAGTACTTGAATGTGTGGATTTGAGACGGACTTCAGTGGTCTTTTTGCTCAATCTCTTTAAATAAATTAAAAAAAAATCTCATTATGGTAGTACATACACCTCTTTGAAAAATCAATGCACAGAAAGGCTTTGAAAAAGGAAAAGCAATGGTTCCAGACTCTCTCCCTGCCAGTGCCTATTGGAATCTTTTCGCAGCACCACATAATACTTATATTTTCGTTTCTTGATTTACCAATAATAGAGTCACAGAGGTATTCAATAAAGTACATAATAATAATAATAATAATAATAATAATAATAATATTACTGAACACCATAGTAGCCCTTATCTTCACTAAGCACTGTTCTACCTTTACCTGTATTAACTCATTTAATCCTTTTAGCAACCTGGTAATTCACTATACTCTTCTTTACCCTCATTTGCAAAAGAGGAAACTGAGACACAGAGAGGTTAAATAACTCATTCCAGGAGTCACAGCCAGCAAGAGACAGGTGTTCTGTGCTTTTTACTACCATGTCATATGGTGATACAGCTTTAAGGGGAGGAGAGATGGTTGAAGGGAGCTAAACCTCATCTGAGATGGCAGGAAGTCAAAAGATAATGACCCTAACTGACCAATCAACTGCTTTTGCAGGTGAGACAGCTATGCCCACAGAGATCAAGAGATTCCTTGAAGTTGCCCAGTAAGTTAGGTAGAGCTGAGAGAAGAAACTGGTGTTTGTTTTTTTTTTAAACTATATCCTCTCTCTCAACTTAAGGATGACAGTTCTTTACGATGTGGAAAGCAGTTAGCCACAACTCCATGGGAAAATCTTAAGAGGGGACCAAGAGGCCTGAGAACGGATGGTGATGGATTACATGTTTTACAAAGTTCTTCCATGTTATTTCTGAAAAAGCAAAGACACATGGAGCTCAAAACAGAAGGGGGCTTTAGGATGGAGCAGACAAAGTCACATGTCTTCTGAGCACAGACACCAGATTTGAGTATGTGTCAATTTCAGAGACCATTTTCGAGTCTTTTTTCATCTCTCTTTTATGAAGGTTTTTTTGGGCTTCAGTGACATCAAATCCCATTCTGTTGCCTGTCTCCTTCAATAATTTCCACTTTTATAGGTTCTGTGCTCATCAGGAAGCCCCTTGTAGTCTGACACCCTTGTTCCTTGCTCTTTTTCCCACTTGGTAAAGCTGGGCCCTCTGCTCTGTGAGCTGCTCCACAGTGGCCTCACCCTCTAGAAAGGTCTGCTCCAGTGCCAGAACTCCTGCTGCAGGGGTGGGCAACATTTTCCCTCCTTCCCTCTCTTGTTCTTAAACACTCCACCTCCCTTAGATGTCCGTACCTGCACCTACAAGCACATGTACACACATAACTTGCATAAACATACATATAATCGTAACAGTAACTTTTATGAAGCACTTGCTGTATGCCATGGACCAGCGCTAAGACTTCAAACAGATTGCTCATTAAATCCTCGCAACCACCAAATAAGATAGGTGCTGTAACTTTGCCAAGATTGCAGAGCTTACGATCTGAACTCAGGTTGGCCCAATCCCAGGGCCTATAAAGTTATGTGCATGCCGCAAGTACACTGATACATCTTTACTGTTTAAATCCATACACATCTATATATATGTCCAGACTGTACATATCAGCTGATCTCAGATCCACCCTAAGCCAAAATGATATAACCTGTCCAGTCTCATGGCTCCTCTATGCGACTACATAGTCAGTGGTCTCAAGTAACTTCAAACCCTCCCAGCCCTGACAAAACTCAAAAACCCAGTTCCATTCCAGGAAGGCGGGATAGATCCAGTAGGCTGTTCTGCGTTAGCTTATCTGGCAGTTGATGATTCAGCAGAATAGCAACGTGATGGGAGAATGTCAGGCACTAGTGAAGGACAGACAAAGTTTACACTGAGCAGGAGTGGTCTTTTAGCACCTCTCAAATCAAACCCTGTAGGTGGTCCCCTATACCACCCACGGATGGGGTTATCTCGGTAGAAACTTTAGAAGCTTTTGAAGAAAGGGGAGACTTTTAAATGGGGATTTCATCCTGGCTTACCCAAATACTACCTTGGCGTCAAGTCAGATGAACAAGTAGTTCCCCAAAATAAACGGAAAGGTGGATGATGCCTGCCTTCCCAGACTCCAGGCTCAGACCACCACCTCCACTGCTCCCATCCCATCAACACTCCTTTTTATATTTATACTGTTACATAATGAGTACAGGCTGTACTTTTAAAATACCTGTGTGGTATGTTTAGGAGTTTTCTTGCTGCTTATATTTACAAGTATATGTCCATTTATGTAAAAAAGAAAAAAAGAAAGAAAGAAAGCAAGCAAGCCAATCTGATCATACTGCTACCCTGTTCACAACCTTTTAGTAGGTTCCCACTGACTTTAGGTAATACCCAAATCCCTTTTCTGGTGTAATCTGGCTCCTGCCTACCTCTCCTGCCTCAACTTACCCCACATCTCTCCTTCACTCACCCACACCAGTCCCACTGGCTTTCTCTCTTTACTGAGGAGTTCAAGGTTTTCTGCCATGAGGTATTTGTTGTGCTCTTCTTTCTCTGTGATTCACAGTTGCTAGTTACACTCTTCCTCTCTTCCTACTTACTCTCCCCCACCCTTTGCTTTTTTTACCCCCTCCTCTGCAAGTTTTAGCTTAAATGCCACTTCCTCAGGGAAGCCTTCCTTGATTCTCATGACTAGAGAGTTTATCATCCTGTACTTGTCCTTCATAGCAGTTATCACAATCGTAATTTGGTAATTATGCTTTAATGATTTAATGCCTGATTCCCCAAACAGACAAGCTCCAAGAAAGCAAGGCACTTATGTGTCTTGTCACTGCTCTTTCCCTCAAACCTAACACAGTGACTGGCATGTGGTTGTTTAATAAATGTTTTTGAATGGTTTATTAATGAATGAATGGTATTCTCAAAAAAAAAAAAAAACGTGTCTGGACAGATGTACAACAAACTGGTTTTTGTGTTTGTTTGTTTGTCTGACTAGGCTCCACGCCCAGTGTGGGGCTTAGAGTCACAACCAGGAGTCACGTGCTCTACTGACTGAGCCAGCCAAATGCCCGCACCAAACTGCTGATAATTGCTTTACCTTGGACACCTCTGGGGAGCCACTTGGAATATTGTTAGGCTCATCTCTTAGTCTAAGAAATTTTTCAGATTCGGGTATACGCTACCTGGAAGTGTCTTTGCTCAGGACCCTGCCATACATCTCTTGCCTCCTGCCCTGCTGCTTCCCTGATGCTGCTGTATGGGATACCCTCAGGAGCTTGCTATACACCCACATATGCATGATCCAGAAGTGTGGACCACCCTTGACTAATGGGGAATCTATGGATAAACACCTTCCCCTTTCATCTTTTGGAGCATGTAGTTCTGAGATTTCATAACGCTCTTCATAAGGTTCTGTGGGACGAGTACCATGCATCCCCTGAATGGCTAATGCAGTAATGTACCCCTGTACTGTCTCTTCCTCATTCTCTGTATCACTCCACCATCCCTAACCCTTGCTCTCAAATAAATTGCCCTCAAACAAGCAACCCTTTGTTTCAGGCTAAGATAGTTTCTTTCCAATTTAAAATTAGGTCACAAAAGAAGTATGCCTTTTTTGTCAGATTTACTTATTTATTGGAATTGTAATTTTAGAGTTGTGTTATTTTCATTTGGCTGGCTCTTAACTCTTTGGTGGTCTCAGGCTCTTTGCCCTAAAGTTAATCATTTGTAAAGCAATCCATAAACCCACCAGAGGGGTTCAAGCAGTTAGAAATCTAAAGCATTGTAACAGAAGGGGTCAGGAGGACTTTCTTGACTTACTGGACTCTCTATGGCAGAGGCCAAGTTTTGTACTTCTTCGCCATCTTTCCTCAGTACCTAGTATAAATGTGGAAATGTTTTCAATATTTAAACGAAACTTCATTTTAATGTTCCTCTGATGCTAGGTTTGCCTCTGTGAAACCTTTGGAAGTATCCAAGGAGAGGAATTATTGGAGGAAAATGGGAAGCTTTCCAGTAGTGGAAAAATGGAGGAAAGCAGAATGGCAGGGGTTGAATGCCTATTAGATATTCTTTCCTTCTTTGAAAGATGCAGGCCCCAAATGAAGTTGATTGTGAAATTTCCTCCCCAATCAGGAGGATGTCAGTAGGTGAGCAGTGTACTTTAGGGTAGTGGTATGCAATCACTAGACCCACAGTCAAATGACCCAAACTTCTAGCAAAGAGAACTCCAACTGACATTTTATAGAGATGACTTAAGGTCCTTAAGTTTAACGAGAAACCAGCAGTCAAGAGTATGGCTTTAAAGTCTAATAGACCTGCTTTGAATCTCAGCTCTGCCAGTTACTAGATGGAAGACTTGGTCAAATTACTCCATTCCTCTGTTCCTTGAATTCCTTATGTATAAAATGAGGTTACTAATAGAGCCTGTCTCATTGGGTTGTTCTGAGGAGTCAGTGAAATGATGCATACAATAAATGCTTAATAGATGTAGGATTCTTCTTATCTTCTTTTTTTTGCAGGCAGATCCTATAAGAAAACCAAAAATCAGATGGTTCTCCTCTAATCCAAACTAAACCCAAAGAAGAATATGCCAGAACATGTGGTTGGTCAGTTCTTTACGGACCAAGATGCTCTAACCCCGTATATCCCTAACTTCAGTCATTTGCATCCTATTCTTTATGCTGTTTACCATAGACACACACTGAGGCTTTCTCTTTGACATAATCAGAAGAGTGAAGGAGAAATTAGTAACTTCCTTACTGTATGATTTTGTGTTAAACATTTTCTGTTGGGGTAACCCAGGCTTTGGGATACTCTCTTCTAGTGTATTCTAAACAAATTACAAGCACTGTGAAGAACCAAAAGTAGGGCAGAGCCCTACCCATTTTATGTACCATAAATCGTAGTTCACCATTTGCACACCTGGGGAGGGATTCTTACTTATAGTTCTTCATCTTCATTTTTAATAGAAGACATTAATCTACTTTTTAATTTTTTAAATGTTAGTTTTGAGAGAGGGGGAAAGAGAGAGAAAAAGAGAGGGGGGGAAGAGAGAGGAGAGAGGATCTGAAGTGGGTTCTGCACTAACAGCAGAGAGCCCAATGTGGGGCTTGAATCCATGAACCATGAGATCATGGCCTGAGCTGAAATCAAGAGTTGGATGCTTAGCCAACTGAGCCACCCAGGTACCCTGAAGACAGTAATCTAATAAACACAGTTGCATTTCTTCCTCTAAATGATTAGAAGGGAATCCTAAAGGCAATTGTGCAAGAAGGGAAAGTAGGAAGGTAAGTAAGAATGCATCTTACCATTCTGTTAATATTAAAATTCAGCTGGTCAGGGGCGCCTGGGTGGCTCAGTCGGTTGAGCGTCCGACTTCAGCTCAGGTCACGATCTCACGGTTTGTGGGTTTGAGCCCCAAGTCGGGCTCTGTGCTGACAGCTCAGAGCCTGGATCCTGCTTCAGATTCTGTGTCTCCCTCTCTCTGCCCACCCCCCAGCCCCCAACTCACACTCTGTCTCTCTCTCTTTCAAAAGTAAATAAACATTAAAAAAATTAAAAAAAAATTCAGCTGGTCAAATCCAAGTAAAGTCTGTAGTAACTTATTGTATTGTGCCAATGTCAAATTCCTAGTTTTCACACTGTATTATATATAAGATATTACCACTTTATATATAGAAGCTGGTTAAAGGATGTAAGGGACTTCTCTGTACCATTTTTGCAACTTCTTATGTTCATTATTATTTCAAAATAAAAAGTTAAACAAAAAAAGAAAAAAGGAAACAAGTAAAAAAGATATACTCAAAACCCTGTAAATATGTCCCTACCCTTTGACCCTAAAATAGTACTTCTAGAAGTATATACTAATGTAAATAAATTTATACCCCAGTATGTTCCTCATATAATCACTTTTAATAGTGAAATGTTAAAAACATTCTTAATGTTCAACAGAGGAGTGTGTAAACAGTATATATATACATATGTGTGTGTGTATACTATCAAATATACATACACGATCAAATATATATATATATATATATTTGATATATACTATTAAAAATGATAGTGGAGATGTATATTTATTTTAAAGTTAATTTATTTATTTTGAGAGAGACAGAGAGATGCAAGCAGGGGAGGGGCAGAGAGAGAGGGGAACAGAGGATATGAAGCAGGTTCCACACTGACAGCAGAGAGCCCAACATGGGCTTGAAGTCACGAACTGTGGGATCATGACCTGGGCCAAAGTTAGACCCTTAACTGACTGAGTCACCCAGGCACCCCTGGGGAGATGTATATTTAATGACATAAAGGACATTCATAATGAACTAAATACAGAAATTTATAAGCTGTATGAGCCTAACTTATTTAAGAATAATACATAAATATATAATATTGAGACTAGAGGAATGTATGCAAAACCATCAGCAACAATTATTTCTGGCTTCTAGACTTATTAGTTGATTTAAATTTTTTCCATTTTGTTCATGTGTTTTTCTAATTTTTCTACAATGAGCATATGTTACTGGTGTAAAATTTTCAAAGATAATTAAGATGGCTGAAATCACTTTAGCTTTACTAAAACATTTACAACAGGGAGAGTTAAATCTGGTAACACTAATACCCTATGCATTACCATTGATAACACAGCCATTAAAAAGAAAAATAAATTACAAAGCTCCGAAACTGCTGTATGTAGATGCTAAGCCATAACAGATACTGTGCCTTACAAAGGAAAGGGCTATGATCACTCCTAACCGGTCTTCCTCCTCTTCCTTTACTGTTTCCTTTCTGATGAAATCAGTAAATGTTTTGATTCAAAACCATGAGCAGGATGCAACCTTAATTCTTATTAAACTCGGGGCAAGTCTGTGCAAAAGCTGACAGTTTGCCTAGGCTATTGGGTAACCACAATCTTACACTTTTGATCACAGGTGGGAAAGTTGCAAAGCCGAGTAATCCCCTAAATACCCTGATTAGTCCTAGATGTCTCTCTTCATAGATGGGGTCTGCTATGGTAACAAATACATGAGAAGAAAATGTCTTTTTTTTTTTTAAGAATTAGAATAATTTTCCTATAACTGACTATAAACATTTGTCAAATCAATTAGACATTTCTTGAGCCCTGTAATGGTGTTAATTATATATTAATTATATAATATTATGTTATTTACTCACTTGGCCTTATAAATTGTATCTCTCTTCCACATAATCTCTGTTCCATAGTGCTGGAACCATCTCTGTATTGTTCATTTGTGCCTGACTCTCTAAGTGCTTAATAAATATTTGCTGAGTGATGAGGACGACTCATTTGTGTTTGGAATTCTTAGTGCATTCCTAGGGAGAAAGCCTGGGAATGCTTTGGAAACCCACCTCCAGTATTAACAATTCTGTGACCCTGGGTATTAAACAGCTTAAGCCTCATCCATAAAAGTGCTCTCAGTAATAAGTACTTCTCAGGCTTGCGGTAAGGAATACGCTTCCTAACATGTATTGGTACCACTTAGAAAAGCGTCTGGTGCGTACAAGTTGCTTGAACGATACTAGTTGACGATATCTGAATTCATCTTTTTGTCCTGTGATTTACTTTTTTTCTGTGATTGCTTCTAACTTAATATGGTGGTTAAGAGCAGAAACTCTGGAGTCAGAAGGTCTGTGTCATCTTATTAAATAACAGTGTGACCTATAGCAAGTTGATTAAACACTCTGTACTTGGTTTTCTCATCTGTAAAACGGGGTTGATAATAATAGCACTTACTCCATAGGATTATTGTGAGCATGTAGTGAGAAAATGCTCATAAAATGCTTCAAAGAGTGTGACAGAGAGTAAGTGCTCAGTAAAGGTCAGCTATTATTCTCTTACCAGGCCTCTTATTATCTGTCGTTTTCCATCTAAAGTATAGTTTCAAACTGAGCCCAACTCCTGGTTTCTTTTCCTGAAGGAGTTATTCATTCTGATTTAGCCATGACATGAATGTCAACTCAGAGTAGTTGCCTAGAGGCTTATATGGTTTGGGGCACTGCAGCACCCTGCAGAACTTTCAGAGGGGGTGGGGCTGGCTATTATGCTGGAATAAATAATAACAATTAACATTATTTTGTGCCAGATTCTGTGCGAAGAACTATAACCCTATTATTACTCCCATCTTCATAGATGAGGAAACAAAAGCATAGAGACAGCATTGCCCTCGACAGTGCTTGGGGAAGTCAGGCTTGATGCCCAGGCAGTCTGCACTTCTAACCTTCAAGACATCCCATGTGCTGCATTTATTGTAAAAAAGAGGCTATTTTAATCAATACTGTATTGCAATTTTGACTGCAGATTTTTATCTTTACTTCCATTCAGAAGAACCCAAACCTTGGAAATATAAGTGGCCTGCACACAGTAACATCAGGTTAATCTACTAGAAACAGAAAGGGAAATAAGCCTGAAATACAAACAGAAGGAATATCAGAGGGTACTTCCTATTTATTTATTTTTATTTATTTTAATGTTTATTTTTGAGAGAGAGAGAGAAAGAGAGGGAAGGAGACAGCGTGTGAGTGAGTGGGACAGGGGCGAAAAGAAAGAGCGAGACACAGAATCTGAAGTAGGTTCCAGGCTCTGAGCTGTCAGCAAAGTCCAACGCGGGGCTCAAATTCACAGACCACGAGATCATGACCTGAGCTGAAGTCTGAACGCTCAATGAACTGAGCCACCCAGGCACGCGGGGGGGGGGGGGGGGGGGGGAATACTTCCTTTTTAGATACAATAATAAGAATTGCCAAAAAAACTAAATCAAAACTGGTCAAATACACTGGTTTATTATTTTACCCAAATATATTTGGATAAAAGGTTGATTTTTAATAACAAATGAAAAATCTCATAAATATAACTAGAGCTGTTAGCTCATTTTGTTTTTCAGGCCCCAATTTATGACAGAATTAATTTGTCAGCCAGAATCCTAATATATATTTGTCCTGTGAGGTCTAGTTCTCCATTCACAGTATTATCTTTGTAGTCGTTAGCCAGGGGTAGAGTAGGAGTATACGGGTATGGGTGTTGAAGAAGAGGGCTCCAATGGTGGACATTTCATCTCTCGATGCCACTCTTGAACCTCAACCACTCCTTATCCCTTGCTTTGGGCTAAAAAAAGTCTTAGATTCTAAACCAACTCCAGCATATTGGCATTATCTATTGAAATTTTATACGTGCGTCCCTTTGACTCAGTAATTTCCCATTTAGAAGTTGATTCAAGAGAAATGCCCACAGGATATGCAGAGTTACAAACAAGGGCATTTATTGTTACACTGTTTGTAACTGAAGACAAACGGAGCTGACCCAAATATCCAGCAGGAAGAGACTGTGCATGTACCATAATGTAGTCATAACAGAGGAACAAATAGGTAGAGTTGTATATATTGACATGCATATAATGGAAAAGAAGATGGTAGGCGGTGCTCATATTATTCACAATATTATAGAAGGGCTTCATAAGGAGAGACATTGCAAACTCAGATGCATAACGGGGCCAGATGCATAAGGGGGCCAGACTGGTTTTATAAACGGGTCAGGTGGGGACTGTGACAACCTTGAGAACACACTCTATGTGAAACCAACTGACACCACTCAGCCTCAGCTATTCTTTGCTAATGGGTTGACAGAACTTAGATTCTCCCAGAAAATCTATACATCATGGTCCTGTTCATGCTACTTTGTGATAGTCTATTTACCTCTCTTCCACCTTGAAAGCTCCACGAAACTATTTCAGTTACATGAATCTCCTGATTTTTATTTTGTGGCAACCATTAGAAATATTAAAAAACATATATTCTAAGTGGTCATCTGCAAACTAGATGTGTCTTGCAGGCTCACTGCCCATCAACCTCTAAAATACTCTTACTAATGGCCCTCTCTGGGGAATCATGTTTTGGGCCATTATCAGAGTGGGGTCTTTCACTGTACCATCTATACATTGCTTTATATTTGAGGGTGTTTGGGTTTGTTTGTTTAACCATGGCAAGAACCAGTTTATTGGTCCAGGGGAGAGGCAAAGGATGTATACAATGAAGAGTGAGGGCTCAGGCCTCCCCAGTGACCTAGAAATTCATTCCTCCACCAGGTCCTGGAGGCAGGCCTTGTATCAGTGGAGGAGAGGGAGAGTGGGTGGCTGTTGGAAATATGGGGTCCACAGCGTTCTCCAGTAAGGAGGCACCCCCTAATAGGTCCATGTCTAACAGGGCCCTGAGTCACATGGGAACAACCGTGAGCATCACAAGCCTCTTGATCCACACCTGGTCCTGGGGCCATGACTTCCCCGTGAAGAAACAGAGCGTATAGCTTGGGGAGTGTCCACTTCCTTGGATGAAGACAATCGCATCTGCCAGGAAAGGGCCGTGGTCAAACATGCTTCCTTACTTGTTCCTAGTGACCTCACCATTGGCCTGTGACCACTACCAGGAAGGAGCTTCTCACTCACAGCCCAGCTGATCTGGCTGGCAATGCCCCAGCCTCTGTGGCCAGAGCTTTTGGCTTGCCCTCCACAGAACCAGCTTCTCCTCCCCACCCACCCTGCCCTCAGGGAGCCCAGCACAAGCCTCACCTGGCAGGTCATGGCCCCATCAAGGGCACCCCAGGTCTGGCAGTCTTATTAGCTGCCCAGGCCATGTCCTATCCCCTGCTTCTGACCCCACCAACCAAGGGCTCCTAGGGCAGAAGACAGTCGGTGGAAGACATGGGGGCCAGGGGAGAAGGCGGTAAAAGGTGGAACTTTCACTCTGAGCAGCTGCAGCAGCGACACGAAGGGGGAGACTTTGAAGTGTAGAGGGCCCATCGCCCTGGCCCCGGCCCCTCCTGGCACTCACCTTCCTCGGGCTCCAACAGCCTCCTCAGGTGGGTTCTCAGTGGGTTCTGAGTTTGAGCAAACAGCAGAGATGCCCAAGTTGGGGCTCAGCAAGAACTGAGGGTGGTGCTCAGGGGCCACAGGTAGGCCCGAAGGCCCCGCATCTGGGAATGGGGCCAAGACCATGTCACTCAACAACTCTTCCAGAATGTTCTGCGGGGTAGCACAGGTACTGCTCTGCCCTTGTTGTCTGGAGAGGTATCTGGTTCAGTAAAGTCCCCAACTCCTGAGGTGACCAACTTGAAGAACTGGCCCGCAGGTCGTGGGGGTCCTCACTGGGTCCTCGGCTGAAGACTGCCCTCTCTTCCGGGGGAGGGCGGACCGGAAACTCCTTTTCCGGGGCGAAGGGTCACCGTGCAGGCTCTGCGTGTCTCGTCTGGGTCGGGGCCTGGAAGAGGCGAAGTCTGCCAGCCCAGGGTCCTGCAGCCAGCGGGGCGCCCAGGAGGTGCGGATGTGGACGCTCCTGCGGCCCCGGGCCCGCCAGCGCCCCTCCCCCCTCCCTGGCTGCGCCTCAGCCAGGTAGGATCCTCGGCCTTCCCCACGTGGGGGTGGGGCTGGGGGTGGGGCACAGGGCGGGGGGGGGGGTAGGCTGGCCGGGGGGTGGGCTGGCCCACCCAGGTCTCTGAACTCCCAGCACCTCACCGAGTCGTGGGTGTGCACCCCCTTACCCGCAGCAGAGCTCTAGCGCAGTGGGGCTTTCTTGTCTATCTATTGCTTGTATAATAATCTACACGTGTATAATAAAAAAATACGAATGCTGAGAGCACATTTACACTGGCCTATACTAACAAGGTCTGAACCAAAGGGAGTTTCCAGATTAGTTCAGACTAAAAGCAGTTTCAGGAATTTGACCTAGCTTTGGTTGTGTTACCGACCTCAAGAGTCTTGAATTAGGGGTGGGGGGCGACCTGGATGGCTCGGTGGGTTGAGCGTTGGAGTTCGGCTGGGGTTAGGATCGCCTGGTTGGTGAGTTCCAGTTCCGCATCTGCTTGCTGCTGTCAGCGCACAGCCTGCTTTAGATCTTCTGTCCCCCTCCCTTGTGCCCCTTCCCCTGCATGCATTCTCTCTCAAAAATAAACATTTGGAAAAGAAAAAAAAATGGGGGGGGGCGTCTGGGTGGCTCAGTCCGTTAAGCGTCTGATTTTGGTTCAGGTCATGATCTCAGGTTAGTGACTTCGAGCCCCACATTGGGTCCCATGCTGACATTTCAGAGCCTGGAGCCAGATTGGGATTCTGTGTCCCCCTCTCTTTCTGCCCCCCCCCCCACTTACCCATTCTAGCTCTCTCTCTGGCTCTCAAAAATAAACATTTACACTTGATCTTAGCCAAAAGGCCGAGAAGCGATCAAAAATAAACATTTAAAAATTTTTTAAAAAAAGAAAAAAAAAGAATCTTGATTTGATGGATACCCCTGGGCTCATCTAGATACATCTAGATAATGATAATGGGCTTATCTAGATAATATTTTGGACTAGGGTTTCTGTGGCCTTGAGATACTTCTGACTATGTTGGACTATAGGAGTTTCTGGGGGGTGAAAGTAGCATCTTAAGGATATACTGAGAGGACAATCACATCTCTCATTTCCAAGGTGTATCCTGGGCTTGTGGGAAAATGAATAAGGGATCATCATTCATTAATTTACTCATTCACTCGTTCATTCCACAAAGATGCTTTGGGTGTTTACCATGCACCTGTTTGGCTTTGGGCCACAGATACCTTCATGGAGCTTGCGTCATTGAAGGTGTTACCAAAGTAAATAGACGATCACAAAATAGGGTGAAAAGTAGTGTCGTGAGGGCCAGCACACCGTGTCGTGAAGAGACCCCACTGGAAATCCCTAAAAAGGTGGCACCTGGGCTGAATTTTGGGGGATGAGCTGGAGTTGGAGTCAGCCTGGTAAAGAAGAGGAGGTGGGGATTCCAGGTGGAGAGACCCACAGGTGTGAAGGCGTGAGGGCAGGAGAGGACTTGGGATCTCCTGGGAACAGCCTGTGTTCTGTATAGCCAGAGCACGCAGTCTGGGGCAGGGCAGGCTTCAGGACTGCAGGGTGGGTCGCCATCTGATCACAAGTGCTTACGAAGTAGTCTGGGGTGCCTGGGCTCTATCCTAAAAGCAGCCCAGAGCCAAAGACAGATTTTAGGCTAGGGAGATTTGGGAACTGTTTTATATATTTATGTCAACACATATTTTCGCCCAGAGTTTTCACTTTATGTTTCTTTGATTTTATGAACCAAAGGGGAAAATACTGTGTATTTAAGCAAGACAGAGAAGTAACTTGTTTTTAAAACAAACAAACAAACAAACAAACAAACAAACAAACACACCTCTGGGGCACCTGACTGGTGCAGTTGGGAGAACATTTGATTCTTGATCTCCGGGTCATGAGTTGAGCCCCACGTTGGATGTAGAGATTACTTAAGAATAAACTTAAAAAAAAAAAAAGCTCTGCAAACTGATGGCTGAGAAATTGTAGCTTCTAAGTTTTACACCTTCCTGTGCTCTTGGATTTTAGAGACATTTCATGACATGGCATACACAGCCCACAAGTTAATTAAGCCATTGGCTTAGAAGGTTGTTGGTAGATTCCAAGCCAGTTTCGAGGGCGTGTATGTATTCTCTATGGGGAGCTGGTTAAAGGCATCCATAACATTATGATAATCCTCACTGAATATTGCTAGCGTTCCAACTGGTATTTCATGTCATTCCTGGCGTCCTTACCCACTAAGGGCCTTGCTTCCCTGGAAAGGTAGGTGAATACTCAATTAATAGGAAGAGCATAAACATGTTCAATTTGGTGAGAACTTGACTTCCCTGTCTCTCAAGGTGAAAGGGAAAAGTCTGTGGTTTTTGAGAGGAGGGAGGGGAGGGAGGAGCAGACTGGGGTGACTGATGACGCTATGAAAGCCACACAATTGCTGTCAAGGTGGTTTTTCACCCCTGGAGCAGGGTGATCTCATTTGCTGCTGCATATGCATTCATCCTTGGTTTTCTGGTCTTTTGGCCATGAGGACATGTGTATCTGCTGAATGTGTGAGTGTGTTCCAGGGAGGCTGTGACGATTTTAGAGACAGACTAAGCAGGATTCAGATTCTTTGCAATTTGCTTAAGCTGTGAGAGCCTGGCACGGTTGCTCTCCCTCCCTGATCTGATTGCAGCATGCTTACATGGCATGAACTTTTGTGAGAATTAAATGAAATGAGATATGTATGTGTAGCGACTGGCACATAACTGATGTTCCATAGATGTTAATTTCTTTTGCAACCCTGGACTGAAGCTGCCTTTAATTGGTTTCCAGGGGACTAGCCATTTGTCTCCTTTACTCTCTGTCACGCTTCCTTTTCACAGGTAGGGAGACACATTTAGGGTACTCGGAGGGACCTGCCTTCCAGTCCTCGTTACTACTCACTTTGGATAGGTGACTCCGTACTTTTGTGACTTAAGATTCCTCCTCCTCCTCTTCCTTCTTCGTCTTCTTTTCTTCTTTGAGAGAGAGACAGGGCACAAGTGAGCGAGGGGCAGAAAGAGAGAGAGAGGGGGAGAATCCCATGAAGTACAGATAGAGATTGGGGGGGGGCGAGAGAATGAAGTGGGGCTCATCTGGGGCTAGTGTTTTACCCAAAGTGCGGTGAGATGTAGATTCCTTCCCTATAAAATGGGAACAGTAATGCTCGATGTTTCTGTACCTTTCTACAGTCATTGTGAGGATTCCGTAAAGTAAGGCAGGGTTCTCAGACTTTAGAAGGCACCAGAATCATTCATTTAAAGCTTGTTAAAACAGATTGCTAGACTCCCTCCTCAGGGGTTCTGATACAGTAAGTCTGGGGTGGGGCCTGAAAATTTGCATTTCTAACCAATTCCCAGGCAGTGCTGATGCAATAGTCCCAGGGCACACTTGGAGAACAGTGCCTGGCACACATTGAACCCAGATGGATGTGAGCGACTGTCACCCATTGTCTTTTGGGGCAGGGGTGATACTATAGACACCACAACATGGCTATAATTCTAAGTTTAGGGTCCTTATTTTGACTATGTGAAATAATTGTTTAATTTAGTGTGTTTAGGGGGTTAGAATTTACAAGTCATTTCTGTCGAAGGTATCCATGTGACTCAGACACAGGAATGAAGGGCCCAGACTGACCAGGTCCCATTGGCAGTTTTATCAGTCTGGTCCCCTTGAGGCATGCCTGGGCTCAAAAGACAAATTCCTGGAATATTCTCCTATTGCTTTCTACCAGGTGTTGAGGACATGTCTGGGGGGAACTGGGGAAAATGACAGGAGACTTCCACACGCCCGAGTCTCCTTTGGTCTTGTGTAAAAAGTCTCATTATCCTCAGGGTTTTTAAGTCTGTGAAGGAAGGATCTTCCCACTGAGGAAATCATAGGCCCCGACTCTTTTATTTTAGAAGGTGGATGGCAAAGATTAGGGGCATGGTGACACCCCTGCCACTTAATGTGCAGTCTGAGTTACAGATCTAAAATTAACAGCTTCTCCTCCTCCCTCCCTCCCACCCACCCAATACTTAAACTCTCCTTTGTCATTGCTTCTCAGAGCCCTCAGAGTTGCAAGAAATGCTGCTTGGATCCCCAAACCTTCAAAAATGGCCAGGCGTGGGGCTCAGTGTTGCATTAGGGTTAACATTCTAGGTCCTAGGGGCTGATAGATGGGGGCCCTTCTCCTCATTTTGTGGCTTGGAGTGTGATCTCAGCAAGTGACCTTCTGAACTCCATTTTCTTATCTGAATTGAGGACAGTAACAGCACTCATTTCAAAGAGTTCTTGGGAGGGACAATTAGATAAGAATGTGAGGACTCAAGGAGTGACAGCTATTGTTACTGTGGGGGGATTTTTAAGAGTTTGGGCACCGACTCCTGCATGCCGTCCCTGAGCTGTCACTTTTACAAAGTTATCCAGTAGTATTCATTTGGTTTGTGGGGCCTACCTAGACTCTCAACTTTTCTTCATTTGTTTATAAAGCTTTGGGCCACAGAAGAAGGGAGAAAACCCTTTGCATGAGGCCTGGGGAAAGACATGGGGACACGGATGGTGGCAGGTTCTGTGAGGATCCCAACCCTGCCTGACCCTGAGAACTTCTTCTCAGTCCCTGTGAAGAAGGGTTAGAGCCATGAGCTAAAGGATCTCTTCTCACCTGGTGATGTGGGGTACTCCATGGCTACAAGGCCAAGTGGACAGAATGCAGAGTTGGGGAAAGGGGTGCATTGAGAACCTAAGGGAACCCAAGTCTCTTAGCAGTCCCAGGAGGCTGAATGCTCGGTGGCACAGCCGGGTGTTCATAGCAGCCACGGCGTTCATGGGACAACAAGGTAATTCCTATAGAAACCTGTAGGTGGGTAGGACATAGGAATGAATATGAGGGGGTTGTTCCAGGGTTCTCCCTCTAGATGGGGAGAAATCCATAATGGGGGCGGGAGGGACTGCAATTATACGGTGTGCATAGGTGAGGTGAAGGACGTTTGGGTGATGTGGCTGAAGCATGTTGCAGAGTGCTGGGTACATGGTGAGCACCCAGGAACCAGTCATTATTACTAGCTGTTCCCTGACACCCTACTCTCTCCTTGTGCCCACAGGGCAGGGCAGTCTGAGCTGTGAGTATTGGAGGACATGAGAGCCCTTATCCCCTCACAGACCTCTTTGAAGGATGCAGAGTGGGATGTTAACCCTATTTCAAGTTGATTTTCTCCACCAGAAGCATGAAGTATCTAATTTTGAGAGGAAAGAGTAACTTTTCCTTAGTTGATAGGAAGTAATGATGGTC
Source organism: Lynx rufus (assembly GCF_022079265.1). Classification (NCBI taxonomy): domain Eukaryota; kingdom Metazoa; phylum Chordata; class Mammalia; order Carnivora; family Felidae; genus Lynx; species Lynx rufus. The sequence goes on along the minus strand of NW_025814823.1, from coordinate 121,362,399 downwards.
CTGGATGGCTTTGAGGAACAATAGATTTGAGTCAGAAGACCTGGGTTCAAGTCCTAGCTCTGTTATCTTTGAAATGTGAGGCCACAGGCTAATTCTTTAATGTCCTCATTTGTACAGTGGACAAAACTGCCTGTCCTGCCAACAGATAATCAATGTAACAATGTTTTGTAAATGGTCACGTTCTGATAAGGCAGTTAAGGAAAGTGGTTTTGGTGTGGCTGATGATGTCTTCTAGGGCTACTGGCCTTCAACGAGGGGATGATCTCTTATTCCAAAATGAAGACTAATGAGGGAGTTCGGGCATGGAACCAAATGAGGGATATAGACATATTTTGGGATATTCTTGGGCATTCACTACCTACTCCTAAGGCTGGTTCACAGGACATGAGCCTAATAGTCTTACCAGAATGTGTCACTGGGCCAAACCTGAGGACGTGACAGGTTCCCCTCCCACCCCCCTTCTGCTATGGCCACGTATGACAGTCTACCTTCCAGGCTGGGAACTTGTAGGCTGTTAGCCCAGGGCCTGTAACACAGCAAGGTTGCCATCAGGGTTCACAAAATGACTCAGTAAGTGAATGAGTGCTCGGAAGATGTGGTTTCTTTTTTTGGGTCATGCTCCTTGACTATATTCTGCACACTTGCTCTCATTCTCACACCTCTTCACACCTCATCAAATATCCTCAAAACTGTGGATACAGACTTGAACATGGAAACACCCCTACTTGGGTCTAAAACGCAGGAATACCTGAGAAAGAACAATATGAATTGCTTTCTTTCCTGAGCCATTGGTGCCTTGGGGATCAACTTGGGGGAAGAAGGGAGATTTGGGAATTGGTTGCTGGTGACGGGATGGGGTGGGGTCAATGGGCAAAATCTGTGGAGAATGTGTCTGTCTTAGCACAATACCGTTTTGTAACTTAAAAAAGAGATGTGGATTCTAGGGACTTCCAGTGTTTTCTTAAGGCTTTTATGATTTTAAGCCAGGGCACATCTTAATTTTTTGCTGGTTTCCGTTGTTGCTCGCATAACCTCTTAGAAATGGTGATAACAATGACATCAATGAGGATGTGATTGAGGGCTTGCTCTGCACCTCCCCATGCATACTTTGTCTCATTTTCCACAACAACTCTGTAAGATCGGTTATAATCTCCACCCCATTTAACAGATGAGGAAACAGAGGTTCAAGGAGTTAAGTGATTTCCCCAAGGTAACATAATCAGTCACCTTAATTTGAATTATATTCAAATCCTGGTCTGATAGTTGCATCCATGTCCTTCTTCACCCCCTTGAACTAACTCCTTCAAGAAGTGTAAGGTTTTGGGGCTCCTGGGTGACTCAGTTCAGCTTCTGACTTTGGCTCAGGTTATGATCTCATGGTCTGTGAGTTCCAGCCTGCTTTGGATCCTCTGTCTCCCCCTCTCTCTACCTTGCCCTCTCTCTCTCTTTCTCGCTCAAAAATAAACATTAAAAAAAGTTTACGGTTGTCTCTGAAGTATTTTCTAAGCAGTTGAAATAAAGCCCTTCACAATGTAGATTGTGTTTCCTTGACAGGAAGGCCTCCCCCTCCCCAGTACATCCCTTCAAGGGCTTTTTCAGACAGTCCCCCACCCCGGAGTTCAGCCTAGGGCCTGGGGGAGAAAATGGGACAAGAGAACAATAAAACGAAAGATCCCAAGGCCTGTAACCGATCATGACTGAAACACACTTTCCCAGCTTCACAGAAATGTCAATCTGAATCTCTTTGTTCTAAAAGTTCTAGTTTCACAAAGCATCAATTTCCCCTAATAATAAGCCTTTTTATTCTTCATCTAATGATGCAGCTAGGTCTTGAGAATTCTTATGATCTCTCTTGCTCATCCAGGATGACAGGTGCACGCACAGTGAATTTATCACTTCCCTCCTTTTCCTTTACCATCATACATGATTTCCACCCCAGCACAAACAGGGGTTCTTAGCAGCCCCCCATATCCTCTGCCCCCTCGCTCTCTTACAGCCATGCACAGCTCTGAGCTCTCTGCTCAGCACCATCAGTTCTCCATGAATAAGCTTGTCCTATTTTCTTTGCCCGCCCCTCCACGGTGACTCTTGTGTCAGCTGAGTGTGCTGTGGGCACTTCCTCATGGCGGGGGTGGGGGGGCGGTATTTTTGACTGGTTGTATGTTTGAACTAACATCACTCATGAGCTCTGTTCCAGGCACACTCTGAGAGCTTTGAACAGATGATCTCATGTGCTGCTCACAACACCCTGATGAGGTGGGTCCTGATAGTAAACCCCCTGTACAGAGGAGGAAACTGAGGCATGAGCAGCCGTCCAAAGACACAAAGCCCTCTAAGTGTCTAGATTCTGGAGACTGTCTTAACCACTGGGACTCACTGGCTTGGGGTTGTTCTGGAAACTTCTATGTGAATGTTGGACGGTGTTGAGCATAATACCTGGCTTTTGAAGTTTTCAGCCCAAAGGGTTCTAGAGAACCAATGTGGACAATAACCTTGAAAAGGTCAAGCCAAGCAATAACAATGACTATAGAGGTTTACAGAATAGCCATAGACCATTTGAGATTACCAAGAAATGACAGAAAGTAGGGCACAGGAATGGTAGTGGGAAATGCCCCTGCTCCTGCCTCCACCCGTCATCACCTGCAAGACCTTCTCCCAGACATCTGCATCTTCCCTCCCCTTCTGTCTTGTAGTGGCCATCCCAAGATAGCTAACAGGCCCTTAGGACAATTCTCTAGGTTTCAGGTACATCAGTAGCACTTAGGGAGCCTATCTAAAATGCAGATTCTGTAAATTCTGATTCAAGAGGCCTGAGAAAGGGACCCATAGTTTTTCATTCTTACTGTGCACCTCAGAAGGTCCTAATATAAGAAGTCTCCAAACCACTGTTTAAAGTCACCAGTGCTGTTTGGATTACAGCGTTAGGGGAAGGAAGCAAGGAGTCCATTTGGTCCATGGCCTGGCTTGGCCTCGAGCACTCCCTCACGGATGGCTGTGAGCATAACTAGTCTCGTGACCCCATTGTTGTTGTTATTTACCTCTGCTGCTGGGGAGGATCCAGCTGAGTAGCTCTTCATCTTGATCTGTTCTGCTTATTGTGGGAGCTCAATAATATTTGTTATTATTTTTTAAATCTTCTTGACTAGAATCAAGATTTTTGTCTGCTGGTCTGAGATATCCGACCAGGGGATTACCTTACCTTTGAATCCACATTTAGACCTACTGAAATGATTGGGGAATAATAGGGAAGAGATGCTGCACGAAAGAATGACAGCTGCTTGTTTAGGTGTGGACACAACTGAAGTTGCCCCCACATGCAACTTTCCTCTGATTGATTTATGCTGGAAACCTCACCTTTCACAGGAGGGTTTTTCCCAAGAAGAGGAGTGGCCACCCTTCCCATCCCAGATACGATCTCCTGCCAGGCACCAGGCACTCCCAATTGTTGCACTCATTTTATGGCCAAATCAATGTCTAGTTGCCTTTAATCACCAGCTCCATCAGGTTAGTAATAAATCTCTGAACAAGTTTTGCAATTAGTTACTTGGTTTTTCTTGGTCCATATCATGCTTCTAAAACCAGTACTCATCTAATGTCCACATTGGCTATAGGCTCGACTAGGGCAAGAAACACATCTATCTTGAGAGGCTCACTCAGTGCCTGAAATATACAAGGTGTTCTGCAAGTGTTTGTTGATTACGTGATTATAGTTTTATAAATCCACAGGTTTTTTTGTTTTGTTTTGTGGTAGCTGCCGCCAGACTCTGTGGGGCTGGATAGATAAAACTACAAATAAAATTTCATCTCAGACAAAAATGAGAAGATTTAAGGCATTTGTTTTAATTTTTCTGTAAAGCTAAATTTATGTTGTATAAAAATACAGCCTATTCTGAGACTGTGTTCTTCCTAATCTGTGAGTATTAAAATTACCTTTATTTTATGAGGTGATGGTAATAGATGTGCCTGTATTGATAGAACTGACTCCCACCCTGTTCTTTTGAGGAGGTTCCCACATCTTCTGCCTAGATAACTGAAGCAGACTAGTTGACTTGTCTAGGTGACTCCAGAAGTAGCCTTCCTGAGTCCACTCTTCCCCCTGATCTATCAGGACTTCTCATGACAAACCGGAGAAGTTGATCCTAGCTTTCACTCTCTTGAGGTACTTCCTCAAATATAGAAAGGCTTTTTAAAAGACGATGGGTTTAAATCTAGTGTGTTCTCAGTCGGATCCTGGAACAGAAAAAGAGCACGAGTGGAAAAACTGGTAAAATCCTAACAAAGTTTGTAGTTTAGTTCATGGCAATCTACCAGTGCTAATGTCTTTGTTGTGCTGGATGTACCATGGTTATGTAAGATATTAATAGAAACTGGGTGAAGAGGGGCGCCTGGGTGGCGCAGTCGGTTAAGCGTCCGACTTCAGCCAGGTCACGATCTCGCGGTCCGTGAGTTCGAGCCCCGCGTCAGGCTCTGGGCTGATGGCTCGGAGCCTGGAGCCTGTTTCCGATTCTGTGTCTCCCTCTCTCTCTGCCCCTCCCCTGTTCATGCTCTGTCTCTCTCTGTCCCAAAAATAAAAATAAACGTTGAAAAAAAAAATAAAAATAAAAATAAAAAAAAAAGAAACTGGGTGAAGAATATAAGAAGTCTGTATTATTTTTTGTAACTTTTGTATGAATCTAAAATTATTCCCAAATAAAAAGTTTATTAAAAAAAAAAGATACATTCTCACAGTCTTGTGTGTTAAACAATCCAGCTGACTAGAGTTAGACTTTAAAAATGTAAATCAGAGGGGCACCTGGGTGGTTCAATCAGTTGAGCATCCGACTTCGGCTCAGTTCATGACCTCGCAGTTTGTGAGTTCAAGCCCTACATCAGGCTCTGTGCTGACAGCTCAGAGCCTGGAACCTGCTTCAGATTCTGTCTGTCTGTCTGTCTGTCTGTCTGTCTGTCTCTGCCCCTTCCCTGTTCACACACTGTCTATCTCTCTAAAAGAATAAACATTAAAAAAACTTTTTTAAAATGTAAATTAGAGCCTATCAGAATCTTTCTTAAAATCATCAATGGCTTCTCATTGCTCTATGAGTAAAATTCCAAATCCATACCAGGCCCTTGAGAATTGGCCCTGCTTATTGTCTCCCACCTTATCTCTTGTCTGGCCACTCTACCTTTGAGCACTTTATTCTGGTCACATTGGTCTTCCTTCAGTTGATCAATGAGGCCATGCTTGTCGCTGCTTTAGGCCTTTCCCCTCGCCTCTGCCTTGGACCCTCTTCCTCGAGGTCTCCACATGGCTGGCTTGTCTTGATGTTTGGGTGCCTTTGCTGCCCACCTGCTTGAAAGTAGCTTCCCTTCATTTCACCTTGCTTTGTGTTCTTCACCACACTTAATACTATCTGTCAAATTATTTAAATGGTTTATTTGATTATTATTTATTTGTTTATTATCTTCTCCTCCTCCTGGGATGTCAGCTCCATGAGGACAGAGGTTCAGTTTTCATCACTGTATCTTCATCCCCCTTCATAATAGGGGCTCTGGATTTATTTGCCTGATGAACCAAAGAAGGGACATTTCATCCCTTCCTAACTCCTGGTTACGGGTGAGAACATTCAGCTTCCACGGCCTCTGGCACTTCTCTTTCCCACAGCTCTTGCCCACCTGGATTGTAACCGTCCAGTGACTCATTTGTTTCCTTCACTAGGCCCTAAGCTCTGGTGGGTGGTACAATGTCACTTGCTTTTGTACTTGCAGAGGTGGCACAATGCCTGGGACAACACTGACACCCAGTAGTGGTAAAACTCATTAGGACCCCTGCCTCAGACACTTGCCAACTTGGGGAGTCAGAAGTGAACTGTATTCTAGATAAGATCAGTCACTGACCACTTAATTCATCTTTGTATTGTCAGTGCCTTGCCTTGGAATACTCTCAATCTGTGCATTTGAAAAAAAAAATTTTTTATTAAATTTTTTAGAAGGTTTATTTATTTATTTTGAGAGAGAGAAGAGAGAGCAAGGTAGGGGCAGAGAGAGAGAGAGAGAGAGAGAGAGCATCCCAAGCAGGCTCCACACCGCTGGCACAGAGCCCGATGTGGGGCTCGAACCCACAAACCGCAAGATCACAACCTGAGCTGAAATCAAGGGTCAAATACTTAACTGACTGAGCCGCCCAGGCTCCCCTTGATCTGTGCCTTTTGAATGAATAAAGGAGAGGATGGGGAAAAGACAGGCTGGCTATGTGATTAGAGGGAGTTCAGAATGAACTTTGAAATTCAGCCACTAAGTACTGGCCAGAGTGTATACTCAAGGGAAGAGTGAATTGGAGGTCTCACGTTCATTCTGCCTTCCTGTGTTTTATCTCTTAATCTATTTGCTTGGGCCTTTTGTCAGTCTCATTTTCTCCAGGTAGACATTTTCTTGGCCGTACTGTCTTCATTTCAGTCCCCCTTTCCTCCTTCCTTCTTTCTGTTACTGAGTTAAGGTCTTTTCCAAAGTGTAAACCCAAAGCTGCCGCTTTGGCTTCCCCGGCAGCCGCACTCAGCAGTCATCACAACCTGCAGGGGACACCCAGGGGGAGAAACGACCTCTTGCCTAATTAAGCAACAGTCCTTCATTCTTTTTGATTTAAGCAAGAGATGGCATAAAACCATGGAAAGAGTCTGTAACTCGGAGGCAGACCAAATGGGTTTCAGAACTCTTAGATATGCAGGTGGCCAACAGACCCATGAAAAGATGCTGAAAATCAGTCGTCATCAGGGAAATGCAAATCAAAACCACAACAAGGTATCACTTTACACTTGTCATAATGGCTAAATAAAAAATGTACTAAATAACAAATGTTGGCAAAAATGTGGAGAAAAAGGGACCCTTGTGTACTATTAGTGGGAATACAAATTGGTGCAGCCACTGTGGAAAACAGTAGGAAGTTTCCTCAAAAAAAAATTGAAAACAGAATTACCATATGATCCAGTAATTCTACTACTGGGTATTTACTCTAAGAAAGAAAAAAACACTAATCCAAAAAGATATATGTTTATTGCAGCATTATGTACAGTAGCCAAATTATGTAAGCAGTTCACGTGTCCATTGATAGATGAATGGATAAAGGAGATGTAGAGTGGTGTGTGTGTGTGTGTGTGTGTGTGTGCGCGTGTGCATGTGCATGTATACATATATAAAATGGAATATTACTCAGCCATAAAGAGAGTGAAAGCTTGCCATTTGCAACAACATGGATGGATCTAGAGAGAATAATGCTAAGTGAAATAAGTCCGAGAAAGACAAAAGTACCGTATGATTTCCCTCATATGTGGAATTTAAGAAACAAATGAACAATGAAAAAAAAGAGACAAAAAACAGACTCTTAAATACAGAGAGCAAATTGGTAGTTACCAGAGGGGAGGTGGGTGTGCAGATGGGTGAAATAGATAAAGGGGATTAAGGATACACTTATCTTGATGAGCCCTGAGAAATGTATAGAATTTTGAATCATTTTATTGTACACCTGAAACTAATATAATGTTGTATGTTAATTGTACTTCAAATAAAAAAACACCTGTCTTGTAATAAGTGAGTTATTTGGCACAGGAAATTTAAACTCCTAGAGCCTTGGTTTCCTCATCCACAGAATGGGGAAAATGCACACCTCTTTGCTTGGTTAATGGAGAGTAATTTAGATTCACAAAGGTCAAGCCGTGGTCTGGGGGTGCTGACCAAGAGGATCCTATCTTCCGAAGAGGGATGCATGTGTTTCAGTGGCTGTCAATTTATGAGTGGCCCCCGAGTTTGAGAAGATAAAGTCTCTTGGCTGTTTCCTGCCCTCCAGTCTGCTTGTGTAGTTTCGATTTATTTTAGTAATGAATTCAGTTGGCATTTTCCCTCTGGAACCCTGTTATTAAAACAAAGTTGACAGAGACCCTGCTCGCAGGTACAACAGCGTAGGAATGAAATGAACTCCTATGTACAATATGAGTCTCAATATTGGTTCAGCCTTGGCATGACACTTAGAATGAGTGAGAGCAGTGGGAATCTCATTAATCCTCACAATTTAGCACCAGCCTCCGGGAGAGGAGAAAATCATGTCTGATCGTACTGTCCTGTTAGCCTTGTAAATTCACAGGGGAGGGTGGTAAAAGGAGCAAGAGTATTTATCCTAACTCTTTGGTCATTTGCTTGTGGATCTTAGACCAAAGACTAATTGAAAAGGACTTACAGAAGTAAAATGGTGTTGTCGTGAGAAGGCTCAGGTAGGTGGAGAGAACTGTTATCAGTCAGCCCTTCACCTTTCATTTAATGAGCATCTGGATTGTGCTAGCCACTGTTCTGGGCACTGTGAATGGAAAGGTTAAGAAGCCAGTCAAAATCCTTGCCCTCAAGGAGGTTACATTCTGGTAGGAAGAGGTGGACAACAACCAAATGAGCGAGTTAGCTAATAACTTCTGTAACGAAAATAAAACAGCGTAATGTTAGTAGGACTCCCATATGGGAGTGGTGGGGACTTTTAGGTGAATAGTCAGGAAACACTTCTCTGAAAATGTGACACAGGAGTGAAAAGTGGATTTTTGGATGGAGGCAGCTGCAGAGATGGAAGTTACCAGCATCTCGCTAAGGAACAGGATGAGGGGAAGCCTTGTGCCTGGAATGGGTTCAACATTAGGGAGAAAAAAAGACGCCTCAGTCTCCTCTAAATGCTAACATACAAGTACTCAACATTTCCACATTCTTAACTACTTACTAGTGACATTTATTACTTACCAGCAATGTGACCTTGGACAGGTTATGCAGTCATTCTAATTTGACAGGTACAACCTGACAGTTGTAAAGACTCCACAGCTCCATAGCCTTCTTACAAGAAGTATACATGATACTAGCAATAAATGCTAGTAACTCTCGAGTGCTTATTATTTGCTGGGCACTATGGTAAGTGGTTCACAAGAATACCTCGTTTGATCTTGATAACTTTCTTAATAAAGTAAGTATCATTGTAATCCCTATTTTGCAGATGAAGAAACTGAGTGCAGAGAGAGTGAGTAACTTGCTCATCCAGAGTTGGGTAAAGCTCTCAACTTTACCCCCATATCTTAGAACAGTGCCCATCAGGTGCTTAGCCCAGTGTCTGAAAGTGGTGGCTCTCAGTGCTTCTAGATCTATCGTTACTACGAACATTTTCTTTCTTCCACTTTATCACAGCTTTGATTGATTTGAGAATCTGGGTTTTAGAATGTGACTTTCAGGAGTCAGGGATTTGCTATAGAGCCAGAGCTGGAAGCCAGACCTTCTGAGTCCTGATCCCTAGGTCTTTCCCCTATGGTGTGCCTCCCTGGAGTTTTTGCTTATTATAATTAGGCATATTTTGAAAGGAACCCTCAGAAATACACCCTGAATTTGCTTCAGTAGATCCAGCTGTTTGCAAAACAATAGGTTCAATTTCTTCCTTAATACTGCTTCTATTAACATTTAAAAGATGCCTCCATATTCATTGTTCCTATTTTAAGCTAAAAAATCATCAGAGCATTTCAGTATTCATCAACTGATGAAGCCCACTGGGTTTCTGAATCGACACCTCCTCTGCCACCTGTTACCCAGGCATGACTCTCTGTGCCTGTCTAGCTCCTCCTTGTGTACGTCCCAGGAAGTTCAGGTCTCTTTGAGACTTCACAGGTAGGAAACTTTTTTCCTGGTTAGTCTGTTTGGTTTTTTTGCATATGGTCATTCAAATTCTCTTGGATTTCTACAATGGAAATTTAAATGGGATTTTTTTTTTTTTAAAGTCCTCTTGTATAGGATTGTTGGATGCTATCCTATCTACCTCTGAGAGTGAAGGAGAGCATATCTGACCTCCCTTCCTTGCCAGGCAGTTGTAGTTATAAATGGAAGGAGGACGTGACAGAGGAAAAGTAAGGCAGCAAGGGTCTCTTTCCTCTTTATTATCCATGAGGCTAAAGCTTCTTCTGATCTTTCTCTGAGACTGGGGCTGATGTTATCCAATGTTATCTTTGGACTTGAGATGCCTACTCCATGTCTCTGCTTAGAAGTCTTAACAGGCAACTCAAATTTAACGTGATGAAGACAAAACTGCTGACCTTCATCCCCAGATTTGGTCATCTTTCAGACTTCCCCATATGTGTTAATAGCCACTCTGTCCTTTGAGGTGCTCGAGTAAAAATTTTGGACTCTTCTCCACCATTTTGCCCTCCCTTATATGATCCTGTGTCCAGTTCATCAGCAACAACTGTTGGCCTTCATCTTCCAAATAGATTTGGAAGCTGACCATGTCTTTTGCCTTTGTAGTTGCAACTGTGGACCAAGCTACCATCCTTTTTCCTGATTTCCATGGTCTCTTAACTGGCCTGCTTTCACTCAAGCCCTTCTTCTTCATACTCATTATGATAGCTACAGTGATCCTTTTAAATCTGCATTGGTGAATGCCCCACCTTTGCTCAAAACACTCCAGTGGGAGCGCCTGGGTGTCTCGGTTGAGTGTCCAACTTCGGTTCAGGTCATAATCTCATGGTTTGTGAGTTCAAGCCCCATGTCGGGCCCTGGGCTGACAACTCAGAGCCTGGAGCCTGCTTTGGATTCTGTGTCTCCCTCTCTCTCTGCCCCTCCCCCCACTGTGCTCTGTCTCTGCCTGAAAAATAAATAAACATTAAAAAAATTAAAAAAGAAACCACTCCAATGGCTTTCTGTCTCTTAGAATGAAAATTAAATTCTTAAAATGGCCTATTAAGCCCTCCAGGATCCTGCTGCTCCCCTTATAATTCTAATCTCAGTTAATCTACCCCCTTATCCATTCTAGAATGTAAATTCTATGAGGGAGGAATATTTGTCTGATTTTTCAGTGCCAACAATGGTACCTGGCACATAGTAGGCACTTAAGCATATTTTTTTATTTATTTAAAAAAATTTTTTTAATGTTTATTTATTTTTGAGACAGAGAGAGACAGAGCATGAATGGGGGAGGGTCAGAGAGAGAGGGAGACACAGAATTGGAAGCAGGCTCCAGGCTCTGAGCTGTCAGCACAGAGCCCGACGCAGGGCTCGAACTCACGGACTGTGAGATCATGACCTCAGCCAAAGTCGTACGCTTAACTGACTGAGCCACCCAGGCAACCCCTTAAGCATATTTTTTAAATGAATGCATGAATGACTGTTAAAAGAGATTACTGTAGTGCCAACTGTATTGTCAGGAATCATTTCATTAAAAAAAGAAAACCACAATTCAAATTGAATGTGGTTTTATCACTTCTAATGTGATTGGAAATTCAATGTATTGCTTTTAGGGTAGCTCTGTGTAGGAACTCAAATGAACCCACTGGTCCTTGACTACCTTTGACCAATGTCTCTTTTTCTTCCTTATTAGCTTCATTCTCAGGCAAGCTTTCTTGGTCACTAAAAACTTTAGCATTATGTAATACTACCTTAACAATACCAATGGACACAAGTCCAGGAGACAATATAATTAACCTAGGTCGATTCAGGTGCCTCTTTCTAAACCAATCACTGTGATCTAGTGTGATAAAATGCTCCTATTGGCCAAATCGATTCATCTCACCACCCCTGGAGTAGAATGTGAGAGTAGGGGTTTCAGACCCACCAACAGTCCACAGACTGAGAAAGAGAGAGGGCTGCCCCTGTAAAGAGAAGTATAGATATCATTGTCAGGTTCATCCCATGTTACCACCAGATGTTTGCAAAACACGGTTCTGATCTTGTCACTGTCGTGCCCTAGGATCCTTGGTGACTCCCTGTTGAAATAAATGCCAGAATCCTTGGTCTGGTATTCAAGACTCATTGCAATGTAGTGCTAGCCTGGTCCTCCAGTTGTATGTGTCACCATGCACTCCCATATTCCCTTTACCGCAGAACCCCTGGACCATGTGCTATTCTTGGAATGCCATTTGTTCTTTTATTGGTCCAAATGTACACATACATGTACTTATATTTCTCCCAGCATTTGTTCATTTAGTGACCACTCTGTAGAATGCCTTTTGCCTTCTCTATGTATATAAAAGCCAACACATTCCTTTTTAAAATGTTTATTTTTGAGAGAGAGTGCACATGGGCAAGTGAGTGGGGGAGGGGCAGGGAGAAAGGGAGACAGAATCTGAAGCAGGTTCTGCGCTGTCAATGCAAAGCCCAATGTGGAGCTTGAACCCACAAACTCATCTGACCTGAGCCAAAGTCAGATGCTCAACTGACTGAACCACCTAGGCACCCCAAAAGCCAACACATTAATGGCCCAAGTTAAGTATCATCTTTTCTAGGATGTCCTCATTTTTCTCCTTAACCCCCATACAGCTCAAAATGATTTATTCCCTCCATCTCTCTCCATAGTACTTTATTTATTCCTCTCTTAATAAAGTAGCATTTTTTATTTTTGGCCTTGGTTGAATGTTCTATCTGTACATACCTATTTCCCCTCTTGGACTCTAAAATCTTTGAGGGCTTGGACATCTTTTCCCCTACATAGCCAACCTGTTATGATAGTATTGTGCACATAAGAAGTATCTGAGAACTGTTTGTAAAATGAGTGAATGACAAACTGAATTGAGTGAAACTTTCAGTTTGTCCTTTTTCCTTATCACTGTGATCTGTTTATTTTTGTAGCACATGTATTTGTAGAGCACGTTTGGATTTGTAAGTTGTTCTGAGGCTTTTCAACTTACTAATTTTTCGTAATGGTATTCTGAACTGAGTATTATCCCTATTTTAAGAAGAAAGAAGCTGAATCTCAGTCCAGGTAACTTTTTGGTTGTGCAGGGGTAAGGGCAAGAATTGAATTCAGAACTTAAAAAAAAAATGGTATTAAGGTTTGTTTTTATTTTAGAGAGAGAGAAAGCATGCATGCCAGTGGGGGAGAGGAGCACGGGGGTGGGGGGTGGGGAGAGAGAGAGAGAGAGAGAGAGAGAGAGAGAGAGAGAGAGAGAGAGAGAGAGAGAGAGAGAGAGAAATTCCAAGCCGGCTCCATGCTCAGTGCAGAGCCAGACGCGGGGCTCATAAACCATGAGATCATGACCTGAGCAGAAATCAAAAGAGTCCAACAGTTAACCGACTCAGCCCCCCAGGTGCCCCTGTTTATTTATTTTTAATTGAAGTAGACACATTAGTTTCAGGTGTACAAAATAGTGATTCGACTGTTCTACGCATTATGAAATGCTAAACACGGGTGCAATTACCATGTGTCACCATACAAGGTTATTATATTATTGACTATATTCCCTGTGCTGTACTTTTCATTAATTCAGATATTTTGACTATAATTAGTCATGAGTCTTTTGGCAACAAGTGGCAGCAACTCAAACCAGCTTAAGCACAAAAGGAAATTTATTGGTTAATTGGTGACCCCAAAGAACCATGCTTTTCGGTATTCATGATGTTGTGTAGTGTTATCCCTTAGTGACTCTGGGCTTGGATGTGTGACTTTTTTGGCTGATGGGACTTTAGCAAGCATGATGTAAACAGAAGCTTGATTAGTTGCTGGCAAATTGGGACTTGTCTTCTTGGAATGATCTCTCTTGGAGCACACCTGACATGCCCTAAGAAGCCCAGGCTGTAATGAAAGACTACGGGGAAGAAGAAGTGAGATGCTCGGTCAGCAATCACAGCTGAGGCTTCAGCTGCTACCCAGCACCAGCAACCACCATGAGTGAACACAGGGTGTGAGTCAGCATCCCGGCTGTTCTTGCCCAGTCTAGCCTCCACATGACTGAAACCCTGAACGATGACAGAGAATAAAGTGGTTGTCATTTAAAACTATTAAGTTTCAGGGCATTATGGTCTTAGCAATAGGTATCAAAAAGATAAGGTGAGCCTCTGATATATTCTTTTGTTTTTAATGTTTATTTATTTGTGTGTGAGAGAGACAGAGCAAGGAGGGGCAGAGAAAGGGAGAGGCAGAGAATCACAAGCAGGCTTCACCCTGTCAGCATGGAGCCCAACGTGGGGCTTGATCTCAAGGACTGTGAGATCATGACCTGAGCCGAAAGCAAGAGTCGGATGCTTAACTGACTGAGCCACCCGTGTGCCCCCTGATACAATCTTTTTGAGTTCACCTGCTCAACCCTGAAACAATCATTGTGGACAGGGTGGTAGGGTCTTGTGCCTCCTACAAGGGCCACATGGAGCAGGGTGGAGAGATGCTCAAAAATCCTCCCACGATTGGGAAATCGTGCAGAACAGACAACAATTGTAGCTACCAGAGCCTGTCCAAGCCTGGAAAAAGCCAGCTTAGCTTCTCAGTATGTCAGGCAAGAATCATAGTCAGTTAACAAGTTCAAGTGCAGCTGTTTCACTTTACAGTTAATGCAATTAAGGCCCAAAGAAGACCATTTCCAGGGTCAAGACCCACTGGTTGTCAGGCCACAGTCACAGTATCCCAGCTCCTACTCTGGGTCTCCTTCTTTCAATCTGTTTTCTCAGCAGTGGTGGTTCTCAGGAGTGGGGTGGATGTGGGGTTTATGTGTGTGAGTGTGTGTGTCTTTCTGGGAGTCTAACCTTTGTAGGATGGAGGGGATGGGGGAATTGATGTAACCCTACCAAAGTTCTGTTTTCAGCATACTCCTCTGGGCAGATACCCATACTCACACATCAGTCAGCTCCCTGGATTTGGAGTCAAACCGCACTCAGCCCCAGCCACACATGCTCTTCGGCCTTTGACACGATTGATTGTTAAACCAAACAGCCCAGGACACATCTCTGAAGTGTTGTAAAATTTCACTGGGGAGGAACACTTACAGACACCACTGGGGACCTCAGGCTTCATGTAATGCCCCACTATGTAAATTTGTAGGTCTTTAGACAATTTAAGAGCAATTTTTGTGAAATTTCCCAGGACATTTTGTTTCCTCAGGCAAAAAATGGCTTTTGCTGCATGGACAACAGTTGAGCATCCAGTCCAGCGACAATCAACAGTGGCCTCTCACAGATCAGTAAATATGGGCAGGAAACCAGATTCTTCGTGTTCACTATATCCACTCATCACTCTTCCTTCTCATCACTACTAGAGATAGAGTTGTAGGGTGTTCATTCTGAGAGAGAATTTAGAGTTTAGTCAACTAACATTTTTAGAGATGAGGAAATAGAAGCCCAGAGAGTGCTAAGGGCTTGTACCAGTTGTCCAGTAATCTCATGGATTGACTTGGGATAAGAGTTCTCATCATTTGACTCTAAGGCAAACCTTGCCAGGGCCCTGAGATCTTTTGGTGCCTTCAGGGGCAGCTCTGATACAGGATAGGGAGGGATAGGGAGGAAGACATGAAGAAGGAAGAGAGGGAGGGTGCCGAATGTCAATGGAAACTGATTTATAGCAGGGGGACCTCAAGGAGTGAAGAGAATGATCTAGATTTCATCAGTAGACACTCTGGACCTTGTTGCCAGTCTTAAGCCACAAACAGGATGCCTGCATCTAAAATCTTTAAGGTTTTTAAAAAATCGAAGTATAATTAACATACATTGTTACATTAATCTTTTTTTTTTATTTTATTTATTTTTTTTATATATGAAATTTATTGACAAATTGGTTTCCATACAACACCCAGTGTTCATCCCAAAATGTGCCCTCCTCAATACCCATCACCCACCCTCTCCTCCCTCCCACCCCCCCATCAACCCTCCGTTTGTTCTCAGTTTTTAACAGTCTCTTATGCTTTGGCTCTCTCCCACTCTAACCTCTTTTTTTTTTTTTTTTTCCCTTCCCCCTCCCCCTCGGGTTTCTGTTAAGTTTCTCAGGATCCACGTAAGAGTGAAAACATATGGTATCTGTCTTTCTCTGTATGGCTTATTTCACTTAGCATCACACTCTCCAGTTCCATCCACGTTGCTACAAAAGGCCCTATTTCATTTTTTCTCATTGCCACGTAGTATTCCATTGTGTATATAAACCACAATTTCTTTATCCATTCATCAGTTGATGGACATTTAGGCTCTTTCCATGATTTGGCTATTGTTGAGAGTGCTGCTGTGAACATTGGGGTACAAGTGCCCCTATGCATCAGTACTCCTGTATCCCTTGGATAAATTCCTAGCAGTGCTATTGCTGGGTCATAGGGTAGGTCTATTTTTAATTTTCTGAGGAACCTCCACACTGCTTTCCAGAGCGGCTGCACCAATTTGCATTCCCACCAACAGTGCAAGAGGGTTCCCATTTCTCCACATCCTCTCCAGCATCTATAGTCTCCTGATTTGTTCATTTTGGCCACTCTGACTGGCGTGAGGTGATACCTGAGTGTGGTTTTGAATTGTATTTCCCTGATAAGGAACGACGCTGAACATCTTTTCATGTGCCTGTTGGCCATCCGGATGTCTTCTTTAGAGAAGTGTCTATTCATGTTTTCTGCCCATTTCTTCACTGGGTTATTTGTTTTTCGGGTGTGGAGGTTGGTGAGCTCTTTATAGATTTTGGATACTAGCCCTTTGTCCGATATGTCATTTGCAAATATCTTTTCCCATTCCGTTGGTTGTCTTTTAGTTTTGTTGGTTGTTTCCTTTGCTGTGCAGAAGCTTTTTATCTTCATAAGGTCCCAGTAATTCACTTTTGCTTTTAATTCCCTTGCCTTTGGGGATGTGTCGAGTAAGAGATTGCTACGGCTGAGGTCAGAGAGGTCTTTTCCTGCTTTCTCCTCTAAGGTTTTGATGGTTTCCTGTCTCACATTCAGGTCCTTTATCCATTTTGAGTTTATTTTTGTGAATGGTGTGAGAAAGTGGTCTAGTTTCAACCTTCTGCATGTTGCTGTCCAGTTCTCCCAGCACCATTTGTTAAAGAGACTGTCTTTTTTCCATTGGATGTTCTTTCCTGCTTTGTCAAAGATGAGTTGGCCATACGTTTGTGGGTCTAGTTCTGGGGTTTCTATTCTATTCCATTGGTCTGTGTGTCTGTTTTTGTGCCAATACCATGCTGTCTTGATGATGACAGTTTTGTAGTAGAGGCTAAAGTCTGGGATTGTGATGCCTCCTGCTTTGGTCTTCTTCTTCAAAATTCCTTTGGCTATTCGGGGCCTTTTGTGGTTCCATATGAATTTTAGGATTGCTTGTTCTAGTTTCGAGAAGAATGCTGGTGCAATTTTGATTGGGATTGCATTGAATGTGTAGATAGCTTTGGGTAGTATTGACATTTTGACAATATTTATTCTTCCAATCCATGAGCCGGGAATGTCTTTCCATTTCTTTAAATCTTCTTCAATTACCTTCATAAGCTTTCTTTTTTTTTAAATTTTTTTATATGAAATTTATTGTCAAATTGGTTTCCATACAACACCCAGTGCTCATCCCAAAAGGTGCCCTCCTCAATACCCATCACCCACCCTCTCCTCCCTCCCACCCCCCATCAACCCTCAGTTTGTTCTCAGTTTTTAACAGTCTCTTATGCTTTGGCTCTCTCCCACTCTAACCTCTTTTTTTTTTTTCCTTCCCCTCCCCCATGGGTTCCTGTTAAGTTTCTCAGGATCCACATAAGAGTGAAACCATATGGTATCTGTCTTTCTCTGTATGGCTTATTTCACTTAGCATCACACTCTCCAGTTCCATCCACGTTGCTACAAAAGGCCATATTTCATTTTTTCTCATTGCCACGTAGTATTCCATTGTGTATATAAACCACAATTTCTTTATCCATTCATCAGTTGATGGACATTTAGGCTCTTTCCATGATTTGGCTATTGTTGAGAGTGCTGCTATGAACATTGGGGTACAAGTGCCCCTATGCATCCTCTCTGACCTCAGCCGTAGCAATCTCTTACTTGACACATCCCCAAAGGCAAGGGAATTAAAAGCAAAAGTGAATTACTGGGACCTTATGAAGATAAAAAGCTTCTGCACAGCAAAGGAAACAACCAACAAAACTAAAAGGCAACCAACGGAATGGGAAAAGATATTTGCAAATGACATATCGGACAAAGGGCTAGTATCCAAAATCTATAAAGAGCTCACCAAACTCCACACCCAAAAAACAAATAACCCAGTGAAGAAATGGGCAGAAAACATGAATAGACACTTCTCTAAAGACATCCGGATGGCCTTCATAAGCTTTCTATAGTTTTCAGCATACAGATCCTTTATATCTTTGGTTAGATTTATTCCTAGGTATTTTATGCTTCTTGGTGCAATTGTGAATGGGATCAGTTTCTTTATTTGTCTTTCTGTTGCTTCATTGTTAGTGTATAAGAATGCAACTGATTTCTGTACATTGATTTTGTATCCTGCAACTTTGCTGAATTCATGTATCAGTTCTAGCAGACTTTTGGTGGAGTCTATCGGATTTTCCATGTATAATATCATGTCATCTGCAAAAAGCGAAAGCTTGACTTCATCTTTGCCAATTTTGATGCCTTTGATTTCCTTTTGTTGTCTGATTGCTGATGCTAGAACTTCCAGCACTATGTTAAACAACAGCGGTGAGAGTGGGCATCCCTGTCGTGTTCCTGATCTCAGGGAAAAAGCTCTCAGTTTTTCCCTGTTGAGGATGATGTTAGCTGTGGGCTTTTCATAAATGGCTTTTATGATCTTTAAGTATGTTCCTTCTATCCCGACTTTCTCAAGGGTTTTTATTAAGAAAGGGTGCTGGATTTTGTCAAAGGCCTTTTCTGCATCGATTGACAGGATCATATGGTTCTTATCTTTTTTTTTGTTAATATGATGTATCACGTTGATTGATTTGCGAATGTTGAACCAGCCCTGCATCCCAGGAATGAATCCCACTTGATCATGGTGAATAATTCTTTTTATATGCCTTTGAATTCAATTTGCTAGTATCTTATTGAGAATTTTTGCATCCATATTCATCAGGGATATTGGCCTGTAGTTCTCTTTTTTTACTGGGTCTCTGTCTGGTTTAGGAATCAAAGTAATACTGGCTTCATAGAATGAGTCTGGAAGTTTTCCTTCCCTTTCTATTTCTTGGAATAGCTTGAGAAGGATAGGTATTATCTCTGCTTTAAACGTCTGGTAGAACTCCCCTGGGAAGCCATCTGGTCCTGGACTCTTATTTGTTGGGAGATTTTTGATAACCGATTCAATTTCTTCGCTGGTTATGGGTCTGTTTAAGCTTTCTATTTCCTCCTGATTGAGTTTTGGAAGAGTGTGGGTGTTCAGGAATTTGTCCATTTCTTCCAGGTTGTCCAATTTGTTGGCATATAATTTTTCATAGTATTCCCTGATAATTGTTTGTATCTCTGAGGGATTGGTTGTAATAATTCCATTTTCATTCATGATTTTATCTATTTGGGTCCTCTCCCTTTTCTTTTTGAGAAGCCTGGCTAGAGGTTTGTCAATTTTGTTTATTTTTTCAAAAAACCAACTCTTGGTTTCGTTGATCTGCTCTACAGTTTTTTTAGATTCTATATTGTTTATTTCTGCTCTGATCTTTATTATTTCTCTTCTTCTGCTGGGTTTAGGCTGCCTTTGCTGTTCTGCTTCTATTTCCTTTAGGTGTGCTGTTAGATTTTGTATTTGGGATTTTTCTTGTTTCTTGAGATAGGCCTGGATTGCAATGTGTTTTCCTCTCAGGACTGCCTTCGCTGCGTCCCAAAGCGTTTGGATTGTCGTATTTTCATTTTTGCTTGTTTCCATATATTTTTTAATTTCTTCTCTAATTGCCTGGTTGACCCACTCATTCGTTAGTAGGGTGTTCTTTAACCTCCATGCTTTTGGAGGTTTTCCAGACTTTTTCCTGTGGTTGATTTCAAGCTTCATAGCATTGTGGTCTGAAAGTATGCATGGTATAATTTCAATTCTTGTAAACTTATGAAGGGCTGTTTTGTGACCCAGTATATGATCTATCTTGGAGAATGTTCCATGTGCACTCGAGAAGAAAGTATATTCTGTTGCTTTGGGATGCAGAGTTCTAAATATATCTGTCAAGTCCGTCTGATCCAATGTCTCATTCAGGGCCCTTGTTTCTTTATTGACCGTGTGTCTAGATGATCTATCCATTTCTGTAAGTGGGGTGTTAAAGTCCCCTGCAATTACCACATTCTTATCAATAAGGTTGCTTCTGTTTATGAGTAATTGTTTTATATATTTGGGGGCTCCGGTATTCGGTGCATAGACATTTATAATTGTTAGCTCTTCCTGATGGATAGACCCTGTAACTATTATATAATGTCCTTCTTCATCTCTTGTTACAGCCTTTAATTTAAAGTCTAGTTTGTCTGATATAAGTATGGCTACTCCAGCTTTCTTTTGGCTTCCAGTAGCATGATAAATAGTTCTCCATCCCCTCACTCTCTTTAGGAGGTTTCTATACTTACAAGTGCCTCTAGAAATTTAGCCATGCTACGTTACATTTTCTCAGGTCCCTGACTCACCTACCTAAGATTCAGAGAGGTTAAGCCGTTTACCCAAGATCGCACAATCAGAAGGAGCTAACTCTAAAGCCTATGCCCTTTGCATTACCCTGCACTGGCTTTAAGGGGGCTAGACATAATCTTTACTGTAAATGCAATTGAAAGTATTTGTTCCAAAGAAAAAACCCACAGGAATAATACAGGAGCTTATTTATATTTAAATCATGCCTAGTACAGATGGTTGAGGTTGTGGGCTCCAGGGTCAGACGGTCCAGGTAAAATCCAAGTTCTATTGCTTGCAGCTCTTTGACCCTAGGGAAACATTCAGTCCCTTCAAGGAATTCTTTTACTTCTTCTTCTTTTTTTTTAATGTTTATTATTTTTTTTTTGAGAGAGAGAGAGATCGCAAGCAGGAGAGGGGCAGAGAGAGAGGGAGACACAGAATCCCAAGCAGGCTCCAGGCTCTGAGCCGTCAGCACAGAGCCTGATGCGGATCTTGAACCCACGAACCGTGAGATCATGACCTGAGCCAAAGTCAGATGTTTAACTGACTGAGCCACCCAGGTGCCCCTGGAATTCTTTTACTTCTTACCTTTACAATGGACGTAACTTAAACATTTACTTCATAGTGTTGTTATGAGGATAAAAGGGAGATAATGCTTGTGAATCGCTTAACACCGTGCCTGGCACTTAAACACTCAGAAATGTTAGCTCTTATTTGGTTTTATCATGCACAGTATCAATTGGGGAATGGGATGATGCAGAAAGGGAAAATACAAAAGCGAAAAGACTACCTCTTCTTCATGTTTCAGTTGGCTTAGCTCACTGATTCCTTTGTGTGTCCCCAGAAAAACACCTATCCTCCCTGGTTGGTGAGATTAGATCAGCTCATTCCAAAGGTGAGAGACAAGTGAAATCCTTCAGGGGGAAGCCCAACTGGCTGTGCACAAAGATACATGTAACAGGAAAGTCTTTGTAGGATCATTTGTAATAGAGAAGACCCAGGAATAACCTAAATGTGAGTTTATAAAGAACAGGTACATCTCAGTCAGTGCACCAGAGTATCTCCAGGTGCTTAGGGTAAAACATTGGAATTGTGTTTGATTCCATTTTTTTTTCTCTCACTCCGCATGTGAATACCATCAGTAAATCCTGTTGACTCTACTTTTAAAATGTGTTCACAGTTTGACTTGTTCTCATTACCTGCACAGCTATAACCCTGTTCTCAAGCCACTGTTAGCTCTTTTGTAGATTTCTGCAATCACTTTCGACTTAGTCTTCTGCTTCCCCGCTTGCCTTTCTACCTGCAGTAGCATCCTTGCTGTTCTTTGAATCCTACCTTAGAGCTGTTCTACTGGCTTTTCCTATTGTCTGGAAAACTCTTTTCCCCCATGTCCTCATAGCTCCCCCCATCATCTGCTCAAGCCTGCTTCTCACTAAGGCCTGTTCTATCTGCCATTTTTAATTATGTTCTACCTCACTCTAAATTTAGTAGTGCCAATCCCCTTTACTGTGCTTTTTCCTAGAATTTCTCACGTTTTCATGTACTGTATATTATTTACTTATTTTTTAAGTGTATTGTCTATTTCTTGCCACTGAAATATAAGCTCCTTGAAGGCAGGATTTTGCCTTTTTTTTTCTTTTGGTTTTGTGGTTTCCTATTATATCCTTAACCCGTAGAATAGTTTTAAGCATATAGTAAGTGCTTAATAAATATTTGTTGAAGAATGAATGAATTATTTACAATGAGTTAGTATGGACTCTTGAAATCAATGAGAGGGAACTGTAGGAATTGACACAGAAAGATGTCCAAGATATATTTTTAAATTAAGTCACATTGTAAAACCATTAAAATATATTTAAATATAAATGGAGTTATACACACATATGTATACACACATATACACACATATGCCTATATGTGTATAATTTCATTTATGTTTCATTTATGTTTAAAAAACAACCAAGCCATTTATTTGTATTTGCATACTTATGTATAGAAATGCATAAAATGTTGGCAAGGCCATATTCTAGACTGAAAATAATAGTTATTTTGGGGGGGAAGAGTGAAGCAGACTTTTTGCTTTATTCTTTATACCTGTCTAATTTGTAAAATTTATCCTGCAAAAGGCTGTATTCATGCAACACTTGTGTTAAGTTTTTATATAAATTTTCTCAGTTGGTATAAATTTTGAAAAAAAATATGTGCAGAAAGTTTAGCACTCTTGTTAGATTTTCCTAGATCAGCTAACCTGAACAAATTGCCAGCAGAGAGGTTTGAAATGCGTAGAAATCATCATTCTTGCCCACATGACCTGATCCTTGCCTCCCCACATCCAGTACTAGACTGTGAACTGCTTGGGAACAAAACTGTGATTGTTTGGTCACATCCATAGACTTATCTTCCAGAAGCACAATACTTTGGACCTACTGGTGCAAAATACAGATTTGTTTAATTGAAGCAGCTCTTTCCTTATCCACATTCTTTCCATTGTGGCTTCCTTAATGGAGCCTCGGTTCGCTTTCCTCCCTGCAGGTGGCAGTCTTCATCGGCTAGAACTAGTCATGCTTCCTAGAGCAGGATTCTCATGCATCAGGTGCAATGCATGCTTTCAGTAACCCTTATTTCATAACACCTCCTTTACTATTCTAGAATGAAACTAATAGATTAGGGGCGCCTGGGTGGCTCAGTCGGTTAAGCGTCCCACTCTTGATTTCAGCTCAGGTCATGGTCTCCCAGCGTGGGATCGAGCCCCATGTGGAGCTCTGCCCTGACAGCGAGTGGAACCTGTGTGGGATTCTCTCTCTGCCTCTCTCTGTCCCTCCCCTGCTTGTATTCTCTCTCTCTCTCTCTCTCTCTCTCACTCTCCCTCCCTCGCCCAAAATAAACATTAAATAAAGAAAATAATAGGTTAATCTACCTAGAAATATAACTTGAAAAACCAATACAACACCCTGTCCTTGAAAACACTTGAGTATGAATAGAAGTAAAGGGAAAATAATTGATAATAAAATACTATGTATTGTAATAGTAAATGCTTGGGTGTGTTTTCCCTAGGAGATATTGTGAAGTAGTTGGTCGGATGGTCTGCTTACGTCTAGGACCCCTGTGAATGCAACAGCTATCTGATGTAGGAGCAGTATTTCAATCTGTGATGTGATTTTCTAAAATGGTAGACAATTCTCAGCAGAGCTTTTTTTAAAAATGTTTATTTATTTTTGAGAGAGAGAGAGAGAGAGAGAGACCTCACACACATACACACACATGCATGCACAAGTCGGGGAAGGGCAAAGAGAGAGGGAAACAGAATCAGCCCAGAGCCCAACACAGGGCTCGAACTCATGAACAGGGAGATCATATCTTGAGCTGAAGTTTGATGCTTAATTGACTGAGCCATCCAGGTGCTGCTCAGCAGAGCTTTTAATTAAAGTACAAACTTCCCTTAATTTATTTGGCTATTTGGTCCCCAGAAATGTACATTAAAGCCAAGCTCCTCACTCTCACCAGTAAACAAACAAACAAACAGATTCTAGACTCAGATAATTATAAACAGGTGTTTTACCTGCATGAGAGTCTGGGGTGTGGGACAGTTTTCGGTTGTGTCGGACTGCCCTTCTTATTGCAGAATGTTCTGCATCCCTGGCCTCCCACCCACTAAATATCTGTGGTGTTCATTCATTGTGAGTACAGTACTGAGAAAGAAGCATTTCCACATATTTCCATAATGCCCCTCAGAGGGCACTCCTGGCCCTCCTAAGAACTTCTGCACTATCTGTGCTGTATGGTAGTATAGCCACATGTGGATACTGAGCCTTGAAATGTGGCTAGTGCAACTGAAGAACTAAACTTTTTGTTTTTTAAATGTTGATTTTTTTATTTTTGAAAGAGATAGAGAGACAGAGCGAGAATCCGAAGCAGTCTCTGAGCTGTCACTGCAGAGACCGACATGGGGCTTGAACCCACAAATGTCAGTATGTCAGTGCAGAGCCTGATGCGGAGCCATGAACCCTGAGATTGTGACCTGAGCTGAAACCGGATGCTTAACCAACTGACCAAACCAAGTGGCTCTTTTTTTTTTTTTTTTTTTTTTTTTTTTTTTTTTAATGTAGGTTTCAATCCCACCATGGAGCCCAGTGCGGGGCTTGAACTCAGGATGCTGAGATCAAGACCTGAACCAAGACCATGAGTCAGATGCTTAACTGAGCCACCCAAATGCCCTAAAGAATGAAACTTTTAATTTAATTTACACATTTAAAAACTAATGCTCTATTCAGTTATTGGGAAACTTTTAAGTATGATCGGGACAACTTAGTTGGGTAGTGAATCTACCTTGCCTACTGTAAATTTCCTGAACTCTGAATACAGATCAAATATTTCTAATAAAAGGTTTACTGAACTAATTGAGATGCTCTAAGTGTAAAATACCCAGAGGAATTTGAAGATTTAGAAAGCAAAAAAGAATATAGGGACTCCTGCCTGGCTCAGTCAGAAGAGCATGTGACTCTTGATCTTGGGGTCGTGAGTTCAAGCCCCACATTGGGTGTAGAGATTACTTAAATACATAAAACTAAAAAAAAAGAATATAGAATATCTTATGAACACCATTCCTATATTACATTACATGTTGAAATGAAAAAAGTTTGGATTCATTGGATTAAATGTTATTAAAATGAATTTCACTTGTTTCTTTTTATTTTGTTAATGCTGCTACTAGAAAATTTAAAACTACATATATGGGGGCAACTGGGTGACTCAGTCAGTTAAGCGTCCGACTTCGGGTCAGGTCACGATCTCATGGTTTGTGGGTTCAAGCTCTGCGTCGGGCTCTGTGCTGATAGCTCAGAGCCTGGAGCCTGCTTCAGATTCTGTGTCTCCTTCTCTCTCTGACCCTTCCCCACTCACACTCTGTCTCTGTCTCTCTCTCTCTCAAAAATAAACATTAAAAAAAACTACATATGTGGATCACATTATGTTTCCATTGGAGACTGTTGGGATCGAGAAAAGTCAGGGCCATTTTGTGGCCTCTGAGATCCCTTCTTGCTTTTTGTCTGGTAGAAACGCACAGTGAGTCAGATGTGAGAGAGGAGTTTGAAGTATTGGTTCCTTATTCACTAGCTGGCAAACCAGGGGCTGCAGGGGCAGGGTCTCTGCAATACTAGAATAATCCCAAGTGATTATTAGTTTTTAATGAAGCCCCAGATTTTCGCCTGTGGTTTCTGGCAGGGTTGATGTTTTTCCACTACATGCACCCTCTGCTCGGTCCTCTGGGAACCTTCCCTTTACATTCTGACGTGGGGCTTTTGGCCTGTGACACAAAGACTTGTGCCAGCTCTACTCAGAGGCAATGAGGAAAAAGCATTTCAACGTACGCGGAAGATGGCCTATCGCTCCATTCCGGTGATTTACAGATAATACAGGTGGTTAAGTTTCAAAGCAAACTGTGGGGTCTCCTCTGAGGCAGAGCATAGAGAACCAACCTAGCGTGTGGGCAGCTCAGTTACATTCCAGCCACAGAGAGGCCTCCCTGATCATATATTCAGAAGTCTATTACGGGTTTTAGATTACAACTAGACTAGTTAAAATAATTTTCTGTTCTACCTTTAAGGAAATGGCTTCTTTTTCCTTAAGTGGTCAATTTGGTGATAGGAGAAGAGCAAAAATGGTGGCAAGCTTGAGCTTTAGGGACCAAACTCAGAGTACCAACTGTCAGATTTCATGGCTGTGGAACCATGGGCAGACAGCTTAACCTCTCTGAGCTGCAGTTTCCAGTTTTCCTATCTGAAATACCTCTTCCATATATAGCGTGTACTCAATAAGCAGTAACGGTTGTTCACTACCAAGAAGTAGGAGGGGCGCCTGGGTGGCTCAGTCGGTTAACCCTCCGACTTCGGCTCAGGTCACGATCTCACGGTCCGTGAGTTCGAGCCCCGCATCAGGCTCTGGGCTGATGGCTCAGAGCCTGGAGCCTGTTTCTGATTCTGTGTCTCCCTCTCTCTCTGCCCCTCCCCCGTTCATGCTCTGTCTCTCTCTGTCCCAAAAATAAATAAACGTTAAAAAAAAAAAACTTTAAAACCAAGAAGTAGGAGTGGGAGGTGAGGAGAATTTTTAAGTGAGGAAGCATCTTAGAACAGTATCTCCAACACTATATTCCTCAGAACACTGGTCCAATGAAGTAGAATCCCAGCAGTAAAAAGTTTTGCAGTTACTACATTTTGGAAATGGTGTACCCCTCAGCGGAGACTGGTAAAGTACATTAGCATATTTAACATTCTAAGAAGTCCTGCAGCAAAGAAATCAGTTAAAATAATTTTTTAAAATGTTTATTTGTTTTAGAGAGAGAGAGAGAGAGAGACAGAAACAGAACATGAGTGGGGGAGGGGCAGAGAGCCGGAGTCACAGAATCCAAAGCAGGCTCCAGGCTCTGAGCTGTCAGCACAGAGCCTGATGGGGGGCTTGAACTCATGAGCTGTGAGATCGTGACCTGAGCTGAAGTTAGACGCTTAACTGACTGAGCCAGCCAGGTGTCCCGAAATGAATTTTACTTAGCTGAACCCAGCCTTTCCCAAACTTATTTTATTAGTTCTTTTTCCCCCTCAAGGAATAACTATTACCTCTGTGAAGCCTACTTTGGGAAATAATGGCATGAGAAAAATATCTAACCTTCTAATCAGAATCCATTGATCCCACACTTCGGATGGGCTGGAGTCCTTGTCAGATTGTCCTGTGGTGTGGGGGGAAAATGAGACAAGCCACTAGACTATGTCCCATGTCACCTAGGTCCATAATGAAAAACTCATCTGTGAGGGAAAAACTTAGGGGGAAAAAGTAGTGAAATGAAATGTAGTTTCTTGTAACATTGCCTTGGAAATTTCTGTTTTGGTTGGTTTTGGTACAGGGGGAACTGTAAACTAGATATAAAGTCCCGTGAACTCTCACAGCTCTCCTCAAATGATCAATAGCTATCATAATCTTCTGCCATAAAAATATTTCAAAAGAGTTTCAAAATGCCAGACTGGGGTTTAAATACACACACACACACACACACACACACACACACACACACACACTCTCTCTCTCTCTCTCTCTCTCTCTGCATAGTTATATATGAGCAGATTAAAAGGATATGTTTAATTTATAAGTGCTACTTTGATTAGAAATGATAGATGTGGAAAGACTGCTAAAGGATAATGTTCGTACTCAATTTGCAATAATTACACATTTCTTTCATCAAGACACATATCTAATATAATCTCCCAAATCCCAAAGTACACATAAAAATAAAGTCCAGTAAATGACACCAGATAGAATAGGATAAAAATTCTACTCCTACGAAGATTCAGAATACACCAGGGTCTAAATCTAAATGCACAGAAGCAGACCTAGATACTTTTGAGTATTTTGGTTAGAGCATTATTGACCTCCAATTTTTATTTTATATATTTCAAACAGAAGAACATTAGAGTACAATAAACAACCATCAAGAATTAACATTTTTCCCATTCGTTTTACTTCATATATGTACATATATGTTTAAATATGAATATATATGGGGGGATAAACTGGTTCACAATCAATTGCAGATATCATGATACTTCACCTTAAATATTTCAGCATGTATATCTTACAAAAAGGTCATTCTCCCACATAAACACATGGTATTATTCTGCCAATAATTCTCTACTTCCATCTGAAACCAACTCTAGAGTCAAGTTTCTGCAGGAACAGTCAAGGTTCATATATTACATTTGTTTATATCTCTTTAAATCTAGAACGTTCCTGTCATCCCAACACTTTTTTCCCCAGCATATTGACTTTGTGGTGAGTCTCATAGTCTGGCAGAACATCCCACATAGTGGCTTAGTATATCTGATTGTTCTCTCGGTGTCATTTAGCCCATTCTTTTATATCCTGTGCTTTTTATAAGCCAAAAGTTAGGTTGAGATTCAGGATTAGATAAACATTTAACTATACCTCATCAATGAAATGATTATTTATTCCCGTTTGCCTTTTTCCCAGTGTAGG
This sequence comes from Lynx rufus, assembly GCF_022079265.1. Taxonomy (NCBI): domain Eukaryota; kingdom Metazoa; phylum Chordata; class Mammalia; order Carnivora; family Felidae; genus Lynx; species Lynx rufus. The sequence continues at coordinate 121,334,106 of NW_025814823.1, read as the reverse complement.
TGTACATAGTGCCTTTCACCATCAAGAATGTCCTGGTTTGGGGGCGCATGGGTGGCTCAGTTGGTTGGCTGATCATTGGCTCAGGTCATGATCTTACGGTTTGTAAGTTCGAGCCCTGCGTCGAAGATCTGCTTGACATAAAGCAGGAAATTGGGGATAAGGTTGTTGGATGGCTGGGTCAGCCTCTTGATGTCGTTCAGGTTGCAGCCCAATTTTTTAAGAACAACTGTACTTGTCGTACAAATTGAGGCATTATGAGAACAGAAATTTGGCTCTAGAAACAATGCAAAACCTACCTGTCCTTTTGATCAATACTAAAACCTCCCTTATTTATCTCAAAAGGCTTGCAGATAATGTAGAAGATCTGGAATTTAGGGAGGACATACTGCCCTTGGAGAAACTTATACATTCTTCTCTTTGCTTTTGAGTTGTAAAGGTTCTGCCTGTTTCCTCCAGGAACTCAGAGCCCTTTCTTAAAATGTGAACTTCAGGGAGATAATTCTTTTTTTTTAATGTTTATTTATTAATTTTGATGAGGGGGGAGGGCAGAGAGAGAGAGGAAGAAAGAGAATCCCAAGCAGGCTCTGTGCTGTCAGTTCAGAGCCCAATGTGGGGCTCCATCCCATGAGCCATGAAATCATGACCTGAGCTGAAATCAAGACTTGTATGCTTAACCGGCTGGGCCACCCAGGCATCCCGAACTTTAGGTAGGTAATTCTGACCAGGAAGGGAAAAAAGGTGATAATTTGGAAATTAGGTGAATGAAAATCTTAAAAGTCTCCTCCACAAATAGTAGTAAAATTTTAGCCATCTGAGAGGTAACCTTAACTTATTCTGTCTGCCAGAAACACAATTTGGACTCCATTGCTCTTTATAAACTAGAGTGTTTTGCATTATCATATCTGTCTTACAGCTAATGTTTTAAAATGAAAGTTATAAGATTTCTGCATCTATCTTTATGTTTGTGTATGTCTATGTGTTTATGTTACAGATGTGATATTTTTCTTTTTTTTTTTTAATTTTTTTTTTCAACGTTTATTTATTTTTGGGACAGAGAGAGACAGAGCATGAACGGGGGAGGGGCAGAGAGAGAGGGAGACACAGAATCGGAAACAGGCTCCAGGCTCTGAGCCATCAGCCCAGAGCCTGACGCGGGGCTCGAACTCATGGACCGCGAGATCGTGACCTGGCTGAAGTCGGACGCTGAACCGACTGCGCCACCCAGGCGCCCCCAGATGTGATATTTTTCTATCTCTGGATGGTATTGCTCAAATTAATTTGTAAAGAGCTCTTTTAATTAGCTTAAAAACAAACAAGCATTTAATCAAGTATACTCTCAGAAATATATAAACTAACACAAATATTTTTCAAGGTCATGTGATCTAGGTTAGTCTTTGGTATATAATTGCTAGTTTAAGTTTGTTGGTTTAATTCAAACACATCTTTAGAATTATCAGCATTAAATATAATATTTTATGCTACCTAGGTTTACTATAAGTCAAATAAACATGTTACCTCTGTTACAGAATCTGTCAACAAGAAAGATAACTTAAAATGGTTGTTAGCTGTTTAATGTCTCATGAAATTGTCACAAGTAATCGAAACATAATTGTTAGGAATAAGTAAATCAGATCTAAGTAAGATAGAAGTTTATAAATGAACTTCCCAATAATAAGTATGCTTTGTGGTATGTCTACTTAAAAATGGTTTCCAAAATCTTGGAGTGCCTGAGTGGCTCAGTCAGTTGAATGACTCTTGATTTCGGCTCAGGTCATGATCCCAGCATTGCTGGATTGAGTCCCGAGTCAGTCTCTGCACTAAGCGTGGAGCCTGCTTAAGATTATTTCTTTCTCTCTCTCTCTCTCTGTCTCTGTCTCTCCCTCTGCTCCTCTCCACCTGCTCATGTGTTTTATCTCTGTCTTTCTAAAAAAAAAAAAAAAAAAAAAGGTTCCAAAATCTTTTTGGTAACTTAAAATCATAAAGATATAGTGAAATAAGTTAAGTGATAAATATGCATCATTCCCAAATAAGATAAAGTACTGAAAAAATAATTACTGAACATAGGTTTATCCACTTTTGCCTTCCTTTTAAAGATGCTTGGGTCTTTTAGTAAACATGTTTTGTGCCACACTGAGAATTTGCCTATGAGGAAGCATATACTTCTAGAAATTGTGAAGAAGATTTATTAAATTTGCAGTTCCACAGAATGCTAGTGTGACAGACAATCCAGAACTTCTTACTTCTTAGTTTTCAGTAGGAATGAAGGATTTTAAGTTTTAAATCTAATTAATGCATGTAATTAAAACCACTTAGAAATAATAAGGGTAAAAGGAAACAACTATACATGGAAAGTAGGTAGGGAAATTGGAATGACCAGTTGTTCCAGAATGAGAAAGAGAAAACCATAGGCCAAAACCTGAATGGATATAAAAGGAGTTTTATTAGGTTTGTGGAAGAGAAATCTTGGAAGAGAAATTTTATATGCGGTTAAGCTGACTAAAATGGGAATGGATGTGTTCACGATTTTAAAGAGTGAGTTTCAGTATCAGAAGTACGCTGGTACAAAATTGGAATTTGGCCTTTCTCTCTATTAAAAGGACAAATTTTTCTTGGAATATTGATCTTCTCTTGATAAGAAGTGTATGCAATTTATTGTTTTTAGTTTTAAACTTTTGGGTAATCAATCTGGAAAGCAAAGAGTTTGAGTTTTACCAAAATAATTTACTGTGTATTTACTTGTTTTTATCAGATCTTTGATTACTTAAGAAAACACAGCCTTCTCAATACCAAAAGACTAAATTTTGTTCACAACTACATAACTTTCTGTATTTGCCTTTAAAATCTTCTATTGTTGCTTTAGTTAAATTGATAATTAAGTATTATTTTATAACGATCTGAGATTCTATTTAGTCAGATGTTCAAACCTTTTGACAATTTCCCTAAATCAAATTGTGAATGCGGTCTTTTTGACCTCATAGTAACTTTGAGATTTTCCAGAAGGTCGTTCGAAAATCTCAAAGAGGGTGCCTGGGTGGCTCAGTCAGTTAAGCATCTGACTTGATTTTGGCATAGGTCATGATCTCCTAGCCCCATGTCAGGCTCTGCACTGGAGGTGCAGAGTGGGATTCCCTCTCTCTCCTCTGTCTCTTTTTCTGCCCCCACTCTGCTAGCACATATGCACTGTCTGTCTCTTAAAATGAATAAACTTTTTAAAAAAGGAAAAGAAAGTCTCAAAGCATTAGCCTTTCACCTTGTAAAAGAGAAATTTTAAGCTAATTAGGTTTATCTGGTATGCCAAATTATGTGGGAAGCTTGTCAAATAAGTGATGACAAACCTTCTTAGGTTATATGCGTATGAATGTCTATTACTAATATATATATTCTAGAAATTGTTCAAAGTTGCTAGAAATCTGTCAGTATTCTCATTGTTCAACTGTTATCTAAAATTATTGTATGTCACAGAAATAACATTTCCTAATTGAATGAACTTTCATCAGATCTATAACCATGGCTATTTTTTAAAAGTCTTTTTGTCATTTATAAACAATTACTATTTTACTCTGATGCTTCTGCAAAGGTACTTCATCTTCAGACAGATTCATGGAAAGGGTTCTAGAATATAGGTTTCTGATAACTTTAAGATCATAAAACTGAACTGAGTAAGAATATCCAGAACTAATGGAAAAACTGGAGTCAAGCAGAACAAGAGTTAATTACATGGGATTAAATGAATTGATGAGAATGATTATAATTGTTTTTTACAACTGTTCCTTGAAACATTGCTGATTCCTTAAGGTTTTCTTTTTCTTCCAGATTTAAGGAAAGCTTTTTATCTTTTTCTTAAGCTCTGTATGACTTAGAGTAATTTTGTAAAGTATGCCTTTGTAAACAGAATTGAAACATTTACTTTTACTCTTTATCTGATCCCTCCAGAATCCAGAAACCTATTGAGTATTCTTATTTTCATGGCAGTATAATTATTTGCATAAGTTCAGTAGAAAATGTTCTCCTTATAACAGGACACAGTTGCAAACACTGGTTGTATTACCAAATCTTTAACTGGAATGTCATATTTGAGAATATGTATACCATCACATATAACCAGACGGTTTGAAGGAACAGAGATGACTTATGCAGCCAATAAAAGCCCCTTGGAAAAACTAGCTTGATAACTTGCTTAAGGGTTTTCTGTAGACTTACCAGCTGGATGAAGGAGGTTGCTCCCTGGCAGCCCCTTGGGAGCCCTCAGGACAGCCTTAAAAGAGAAGAATTCATGCAAATTTGTAAGTGTTCCAGGTGAAGTCTGATGGTGAGTTCGTGGCTTGGTTTCTTAGTCTGGAGAGGCTTTTAACAGTCGAATCTAAGCTTCATTAGGAAAAGGTCCCTCAAAGCAGATTTAAAAAGAGCCTATATGGTTGATTACTATGCTTGCTGCATTTATGTAAATAATTAGTCCAAATGTAATGAGACTAGACTTATTTTGCAAACAAATTAGTCTTAGTGTGTTGATCTTTGATAGAGATGAGGGTGACTGTAGAGGAAAAAATTGTTTCATTGGAAATTGTACACAAACTTGCAGACATCAGATTCTAGTCTTGTTCATTGTCTTTGAGGTTTTGTTATATACCTATAAACTGAAATGGATCCTGAATTCTACTGGCTACAACTCTCCGGTCTAAAGTTTCCAATTATCTCCCATCGTTCTGATTTGGAATCAGTAATAACAAAGACTGCCTTGAACTCTCCTTGGAAGAGACCATATCAGGTCTTCTGCACTACCCACATACAAGTCAAACCTCAGGAACTTGAATCTTGGGTCCACATCTCCCTGTTAAAAAGGTCTCCTCTAGGGGCACCTTGGTGGCTCAGTAGGTTAAGTGTCCACCTTGTGTTTTCAGCTTCAGGTGGTCATCTCACAGTTTGTGGGATCAAGCCCCATGTTGGGTTCTGCGCTGAGAACCTGGAACCTGCTTGGGATTCTCTTTCTTCTCTCTCTCTCTCTCTGCCCCTGCCCGTTTGTGTGCACATATGAACGCGTGCACACACACAGTCTCTCTCTCTCTCTCAAAATAAATAAACAAACTTTTTTTTAAAGGGGGGAGTCCTCCAGATTCTTGGAACTGCACACCAGCTAGAGATCTAAACTTAAAGTTGACGAGGGAGTTTACTTCCCAGAAGCAGACAGCATCTTGAGTGGACAGCTCTCCCTTGTTCACAGATCAAGACCTTCATCTCCAGCATTAAAACTTTACTCTTTTTGCTTTTTTACTGCTTGCTTTTTCTCTCTATTAATGCACGGGAGGACAATGCTTCTTAATTCTGGTGACTATCACTGACTTTACCAATCAGGCCACAGCTGCACAACAAAAGTCCCTTAACTTTCCTGCTAAGGTGGTTTTAGATAATAGAATTGCTTTAGATTCCTTATTGGCTGAGCAAAGAGGAGTCCGTGCCATAGCAATTAACTCCTGCTGTTAATTGCTGAATCAATACTTTTGGTATTACACCAAATACAAGAAATTAATAAATATGCTGCTTGGCCAAAATAGGTTGATGCCCTTTTAGGTACATTTTGTCATTTATTTGATACCAGCTGGTTTAGTTCATGAATGCCCTGGCTAATGAGTAGACTTAAGTCTCTGGGTGTTATCCTCCTGATAGTTAGCACTTCAGTCTCCCTTGTGTGCTGTGTTCTCCAAGAGGTCTTAAGGGCATGTTTGCAGCCGTCAGCAGTACATCAGATGGTCTCACTGCACTTGGAGAAACAGAAACAAGATGAACAATGAGAGGAACACAAAAACAATCCTTCCCCGGATCTGATGTCTTTCCGTTTGAGTTTCACAATGAGACCAGAGCCACTCAGTTTTGGTGGTAACTGAGAGCACGAATACCAGAAGTTTGGTCAATCTCCCGTGTATAAGAGTGTGACCAAAATGGAGGAACTGCTAAATTAATTACACAGGGAGGCCATCAAACCGCTGTGGCTCTGGTGCTGTGGCAGCCTGCCTGAGCCGTGTAACCCACAATCTAAGCCTGTAAATGCCTAATGGTTATGAAATCAAAGCACTAAGGACAACCAGTCGCTAAAAGCCAATCAATAATTTTCCAACTTCTGCCTTTTCTCTATAGAAAGTCTCTCCCTGAGCTCCTGTTGGTGGAGCACTCCTACTAACCACTTCTAATTTGGTGCTACTTGATTCAAATCTCTTTTTTTCTGAGATAATATAAGATAATGATATTCATTCTATATGCTGGAATAAATGAATGAGGCTAATGTAGTCAGAGATGACTACCTAGAAGCCTGAGGCCCTGCCTGGTTGTCCTGAGGGCTGAGGGACCCATGTATCAGCCTCCTACAGGAGGCTACGGGTGCATTCATGGTACATCAGGGCCAGCTCTGCACCCTAGGAAACCTAGAAGAATGTATATTCTGACGTTACGATGAGCACATCTTTCTTTTTTAACAATGGTGTTTCTCTTTGTGTGTGTGTGTGTGTTTCTTATTCCTTGCATTGATTACACAGGACCTGATCATTGTGAAACCCCTCCTTAGTGGAAATATAAATGTCTTTCTCGACTACTTTCTGATCCTACGTATTCTTTTTAATTTTTTTTAAGGTTTATTTATTTTTGAGACAGAGAGAGACAGAGCATGAATGGGGGAGGATCAGAGAGAGGGAGACACAGAATCTGGAACAGGCCCCAGGCTCTGAGCTGTCAGCACAGAGCCCGACGCGGGGCTCGAACTCACGGACCGCGAGATCATGACCTGAGCTGAAGTCGGCCGCTTAACCGACTGAGCCACCCAGGCGCCCCTGATCCTACGTATTCCACATGAAGTATGCTCAACTCCTGTTCCAAAAGTTTGATTTATCTGATTTTTCTTGCCTGGGAGTCATACATTCAACAGTTACTAACTGAGTTCTCTTATGTGCCAGTTATTTTGGTAAACACCAGGGATAGAGAAGTAAAGACTGTTTCTGACTCTAAGATATTTACAGTTCAGTGAAGGGAGACACAGGAATGGTAAGAGAAGGTAAGAAGCGCTTAATAGTGGTCAGTCCAAAGTTCCATGGCCTTAGACTTGGGGCAAGTGGGAAGAGTTCCCAGAAGCAGTGACATTTGACGTGTAGCTTGAAGGAGAAGTAGAAGTATGGCATTTCAAACAGGAAATAGAGCACTGAATAAGAGACAGAAACCCGTGGTTCTAAGAAGTAGGTGAGCTCGTCAGTGTGCCTGGACCACCAATTACAGGCAGCACCTGGAAGAGTGACAGAGGACGAGGGTGCAAGTGAAGGGACAGGTTTTGAGTTTTGCCTGCTGCAAAATTAGGTTAAGACTTTTTATGTAGGAGACTGACATCTGTAGATAGTTTTTTTTTAAACATGGCTGTGGCATCAATATGGAGAATGGATGGGTAGGGAAGTCATTAGGAGATTGTTGCCATCTTGAAAACAGAAGTGATGAGGGCTTGACCTAGGGTCATGGTGGTGGGAGTGGATGAAGGAAGGCAGTGGCGATAGAATCCATAGGGATGGCTGCAGGAATACAAGACAAATCAGTTTGGACAACTGAGTAAGTGATGAAATCATCAACAAAGAGGAGGAGAAAGTCTCAAGCCCCCACCATTTCAGCTCTTCAAATCCAAGCCATCCTTTTAGACTCCGCTCATTCCTCCTTCCGCTCATTGTCTCCTTAGGGACCACCCTCTCCCCAGAATATCTATTCTAGGAGACAGCAGTGGACAGTTCGCCGCCAGCAGGAGGCTGTTGTTTCATATATGTTAGGTCTGTTTCCTAAACTAGAGTGCAGGACTCTCATTCACAAGCCCCACATCTCATACTGCCCTGATATTCCTCTCAGTGACTGTTGCACAGTGACAGGCATTTACTGCATGTTATCTGCCACAGGCAATGGGGCCTAGTGCCGTGCTTGCAAGTGAAATCTTAAATATAAAATAAAAATGAAGTGTAGCTGCTCTGGTTAATGCCGGAGTAGAAGGCCTGGAACCTAGGATCTGTAGTTTCCTCCCGTCTAGGGCTCCATGAGACACAGTTTGAAAACTTTTGGCTTAGTGGACTGGCCGTTGGTTGTGGAGTCAGAGCTAGGTTCTCATCCCTGCTCTGTCTCTTACCTAGCTGCAATGGAGTAGACACATGGGGAAACGCTTCTGGGCCTCTCTTTCCCCTCTGTAAAACAGGGATAATTATACTTCCAATGGCTTATGTGGAGGACAAAATAAGGCAATGTATGTAAAAATCTCTGGCACCTATTAAATACTCGCTAGGTCATTGTAGTTGGTAAGAATATTAAGACACTTGCTAGCTGATGGTGTAACTAACCCTTGTTGAATTGGTACTTTGTTCAGTCTATATAAACTTAACCATTGCTCAGGTTAGGAAAAGCCAGGGTTTGGTTGAAGTTACTGGGGAGTTTGGGATCAAAGGGGACCCAATCTTGTCTTATGCTGTGCTCTCTCTACTCCATAAACCCACAATCGCCTGCCTTTGCATGAGGATCTGTCAATATTTAATGTGTGGGTGTCAGTTGCTGTAAACTGAGCATACCCCAGCACCAACTTGAATTAATTATATGCAAGAGGAGAGAAAATAAAATGCCTTCTTCTCAGAGCCCCAAGTTTCATTGGCTACGCTGAAGCCAGGAAACCACAGGGTGAAATTTCTACTGATGGAGGACTCCGAGAAGAAGCTGAACCAGAAGAGTGACAGCAAACCACGGAAAGTACGATTTAAAATCTCCTCCTCCTACAGTGGCAGAGTGTTGAAGCAGGTCTTTGAGGATGGGCAGGAATTAGAGTCGCCAAAGGAGGAATACCCTCACAGTTTTCTCCAAGAGTCCCTTGAACCAATGGATGGCGTTTATGGGTCTGGGGAGGCCCCCAAGCCCCGACCATACTCCCCTAAGCTGACTGCTCAGAGGATCAGCGTTTTTAGAGAGGGCAATGCCTACACTTTGGCGGGCGGCCAGTCTTTCTTCAATGATTACAAGGCGAATGACCATAAGGTTGGTATTGTGCATGATGTGTAAACTTTAAGGACTGAAATGTGTATAGAAAAATGCCCGATTCAAATTTGTACATTGCTCATGCTCCAGTACCAACCAGAGCTGTAGGTGCACCAAATGGGAAGCCACTGTTGGAATAATATTTCTGGAACAAAAATAACATGCTTGCTGACTACTTATTGGAAAGTGCAGTAAGCGTACATAGTATTCCCTTCCATCCAGGGTAGTAAATTGTAATTGGGTCATTCGCTGGGTTATCTCGGTAAGTAAATTTAATAGAGATGCAGTGGTTTTCAGGTTGCCAGACTGCCGTTTTAGAAAATTATGTGACAACTGGCTGTTTTGTTTCCAGAAAGAGCCGAGTGTTTGAAAGTGCTCATTTTACTCCAGCCAATTATTCAGCTTGTGGTTTATCCCTGTCTTGTTTTATTTCCTCTCTCCCTCCTGCTGCCTGCTTTTAAAAAATGTTTGTTTGTTTGTTTATTTTGCCTTTCCCTTGTGTGTTAGCATGAACACTGAGTGGTTGGAGTCCCGGGAAGAAATGGTGAAAAGCAAGTCAAGCAGAGGAAATGTTACATGGGGAAGAAGTTCGAGCTAGTAGTTCAGTTGAAACCTGTATTTTGTCTGTTAATTCAATTATCTTTGCCAGTACCATGGATAATCAAAAGCACATACATGATTTTCTTTTAAGCTAGAAGAACTTGGAAAATATTCACTGATTTCCAAAAAGGAAGAGATGTGTGGATGTTTGCCGATGGGATTGTGAATGCCTTTTTTTTTTCTTTAAGATTAAATACAGTTATCTAATGTGCCAGGTCATTAATGAATAGTACACCAGGATATGCTCTCATCTTTAATGTGTGAAATTCAGATAATTACTCTCTAATCATTTTTATTGTTAGTTTCAAAGGGAACAGATAATTCATCTCTGGCAGACAAATGCATTGGCCTTTCTGGCCTTGGTGAAAGTGAAGTTATGGGCAGTCCACATTTATCAAAGATAATACCAGGTTTCTTTTTGATAACGAAGGGAGCTGGAGTGAACAACCCCTCATGTTAGTGCAGTAACTTAGACATTATGAAGCAATATCACATACTTGCTTTTTTAAAAAAAATATTTAAATTCAAGTTAGTTAATGTACAATGTAGTGTTGGTTTCAGGAGCAGAACGCAGTGATTCATCACTTATACATAGCACCCAGTGCTCATCCCAACAAGTTCCCTCCTTAATACCCATCATCCATTTAGCCCATCCCCCCCCACTCACCTCCCCTTCAACAACCCTCAGTTTTTTTTCTGTATTTAGGAATCTCTTGTGGTTTGCCCCTCTCTGCCTTTCTCTTATTTTTCCTTCCCTTCCCCTATGTTCATCTGTTGTGTTTCTTAAATTCCACATATAAGTGAAATCATCTGATATTTGTCTTTCTTTGACTGACTTTGCTTAGCATAATACATTCTAGTTCCATCCACATTGTTGCAAATGGCAAGAACTCATTCTTCATGATCTTCGAGTAATATACTTTTCCATTGGGTCTTCAACACAACTTTGAGGAGAAAGGCAAAATATGCGCATTTCCATTTTGCAGATGAGTAAAATTGAGTGCCAAGTTGTTAAGGATCTACCAGTATTAGAGGGTCATTAGGTACACGGTCAGAATAAGAACCCAGCTCTTCTGATGCCTCACGCTTTTGACCCTCTGGAATGCTCCTTTTTAGGGAATAAGGTCATGAATCATGATGACGTTAATAGTAATAGTTGCCATTTACTGAGTGCTTATCATATCGTAGCTTCTTGGCTATATCTTGTACTCACAGTATCTCTTTTAAACTGAATCTTATTTGTAGGTTTAGACTACAAAGTTGTAGTTTATACAAACCTTGTATAAGCCTATGGTGGAGAATATTGGACCGCTTCACAGATCATGTGTCAAACTTGGCATGTATGTAAATGTATGATTTGGTAAGGACTTATAAAGCCAGATAACTGAGTTTTCATAGGAGTGCTGCATCATTGGTTTAAACACAGTACGCTGGAGACCATGTTCAGAGTTTGATTCCTGTTCACCTCGTTTCCTGCATGATCCAGTTTTCCTTGTTTTCTTTGTTGCCTGATCCAGTGCCACCTCCTAATCTTAGCCAGCCTCTGGGTTAGACGGGGATCAGGACAGATTCCTGCCGCTCCACCCACTGAAACAGGTTGTCAGTGTGGTATTCATGAAAAATAAGGAAACGAGAGCTGGAAAGCCATGATTTTTCAACAGTGAATCCAGTTGTAAAGTAACCCTAGTAAATATTGGCTGTGAAGCAACACTGGGCAGCAGTTAACTACAACAATTAAAAGTAAAGGCTCTGAATTTGAACAGATATTTGTACACCAATGTTCACAGCTGCTGTATTCACAATTGCTCACAAGTGGAAACAAGCCAAATGTCCACCAGCAGATGAATAGACAAATAAAATGGGATATATACACACAGGCGAATATTATTCAGCCTTAAAAAGGAGGGCCGTTCTGACACATGCTACAACATGGATGAAACTTCAAGACCTTGTGCTAAGGGAAAGAAACTAGTCATAAAAAGATAATTATATGATTCCACCTATATGAGGTGCCTAGGGCAATCAGATTTATAGAGACAGAAAGTAGAGCAGTGGTTGCCAGAGGCTGGGGGAGGGGCGAGGTGAGCGTTTAATGGACATAGAGTTTCAGTTTGGGAAGATGAAAAAGCTCTGGAGATGGTTGGTGGTAATGGTTACACAACAGTGTGAATGTACCAGTGCCACTGACCTGTCTGTCCACTTAGAAATGGTTCAAGTGGTAAATCTTATGTAATATATTTTACCACAGTAAAAATAATAATTAAGAAACAGGGGCTCTGATATCTGTTAGACCTGGGCTTTTTGTCCACTCTGCCTACTTACTGTGGGAGCTTAAGCAAACCACTTAGTCTTGCCAAGCTTTAATGTTATCGTCTATGAGATGAGAGTAATAAAAATACCTATTTATGGGGCACCTGGGTGGCTTAGTCAGCTAAGCATCCAACTCTTGGTTATGGCTCAGGTCATAATCTCATGGTTCGTGAGTTCAAGCTCCGCATTGGGCTCTGTGCTAACAGTGCAGAACCTGCTTGGGATTCTCTCTGTCTCTGTCTCTGTCTCTGTCTCTCTGTCTCTGCCCATCCCTCGCTTGCATGCACATACTCTCTCTCAAAATAAATAAATAAACTTTAAAAAAAAGGACTTATGAAGATTGTTGTGGTGATTAAAAAAAGTTTGTATGTAAGAAATACTTAGCATTATGCCTGAAACATTGGATGTGCTTAGCTAATGTTCCCTACCATTGTGATAATGACCAGGTTCCTATCAAAGAAATACTGAGTCTTTGTAAAAAGTTTTATGGGATAGAGAAAGAGAAAGTGGTTATAAACAACTAAATATTTTAAAGAATTGAAACCAACTGAAGTTTTATAAGGTTCCTTTAAAAAAAAATGGAAGGGAAAGGAAGGGAAATGGCATTTACTAAACATATACTCTGTATATATTATGTAATTTCATCTTCACAGTAATTCATTGAGAAAGATTCTTACAAATTGGAGAAACAGTGCACAGGAGTTTAGTAACTTGCAAATCTTGCACAGAAAAATTCGCCTCAGGCCTGCCTGCCTCCAAAGCCCATTGCATTTCTAGGACCCAGGAAGGTGTCCCCACATTTAAATGCAGAGCCACAGAAAGGTTTCGTGGTGTCTGAAGAGCAGTCTGCAGGCACATTGCCCCTGTTAAGGGCATTTATGAAGCTCAGTCCCGTAAGTTGCCGTTCTGGGCACTATGGAAGGAAACAAAAAAATTCCTGGCTTCCTCATGGCCCTCTGTAATGGAAGAGTGGGTGTTTTCTCACGGGCAATTGGGCGTAACCAGATAGCGTGAACTTTAGTTACACCCGGAGCGTTTCCTTAGACACAAGGAAGAACTTGGCTGTCAGGGTGACTGAAACTTAAACACACCTTAAAGGTGATTTGGGACCCTCCTTCTTTGGAGTACATTAAAAATAAATTTACAATCTTTGGTGTCTCACATATTGACCAGGTTAGAGGCAGGAGGTTGGACCCTACGACCACAGACTTTTTTTTTCAGCACACTATAAAGGGTTTCACCCCAAGAAAACCAGTTCTATGTGTGAAAAAAAGTTCCCTAGTAATTGAACCTCTTTGGCTATTAGTGGAAGTGGAAATGGAACCTTCCAGAAGTGCCACCATCTTTATCTTCTGATGTTCAGAAACTGATAGTCCAGAGTGTGAAACAGGAGCCCAGTGAGCATCAAACAATAGGAAATGGAAGCTGCCACACGATCCCTTGAAGAGAAGGAGAGAAAACAGGCCCAAGTAGGAAGCTTGTGGCTTCATAAATAATGATTGAAAACTCTGCGGGTGTTTCAAGGAAGGGGGCCTGAGTACTGAAGTCCTGTTTAAGCCAGGTTGTGACTGAATGCGTTAGGGTTGTAAAGAGGAGACTGCTTAATTGTGGCATCTAAGTAGATTTGGTTTCTCCCGTTGTATAAGGGCGGGGCAGAGTATTTCACGTTGGGGTATTTAGCTGTGTAGCATGATTGTATGTGGACTGCCAATGGACAGTTTTTCATACTAGCAATGTTAGGGGCGCCTGGGTGGCTCAGAGTGGTTGGTTGACCGTCTGACTTCGGCTCAGGTCATGATCTTACAGTCCGTGGGTTCGAGCCCCGTGTCGGGCTCTGTGTTGACAGCTCGGAGCCTGGAGCTTGCTTCAGGTTCTGTGTCTCCCTCTCTCTCTGCTCCTCCCCGCTCATGCTCTGTCTATCTCTCTCTCAAAAATAAACGTTAAAAAAAAAAAAATACTAGCAATGTTAACAATGCCCACAAGTATATAGTATTTTTAGCTTTTGGAAACCCTGTCTTATATACTCTTCATTGCACCCCTACCCCTAGAAATTGATATAATTAGCCTCAGGGATGGGAGTCCAAATCTTTAACCACAGGGACATTGCCCAATCAGCACAGAAGCCAGCAGAATATTGGGGCAGGGTCCTGAAACGTGGACTTCTGAGCAACGACCACTACATTACTGGGTTTAGGGGATGTGAGAGGTTCCCTGAAGAGAGCTGTGGGTAACAGGAGGGCGCTCAGGAGTCTCAGGACAGCACCTGCTTACCACCCAGTATCAAAGTATTCTTCTGTTTTGATAATAACTTTGTCTGTGGTGAAGCCCATCAGTGAACCCCATCAGTTAGATGTCACCCCATTTGCGGAGGAGCAAACCGCGGTTCTGAGAGGTCACGTGATTCTCTTATATCTCACAGTTGGTGAACAGCGGAATTGAGATCTGGTGTTGTTTCCCTCCAAGCTATCCTAGCTCTGGGAGGCAATATATGTTCTTAGTTAATAATCCCTAAACATTTACTTCCCACGCTTCCTTACTGCGTTGTTGTAGTATTGTTTCAATTATTCCTCAGCAAATTGTCAAGTAATACATGATAAATCTATACAAAAGAACGTGAGCTATTGATAATGATGCCACAGGGTCCCCTGGGTGGCTCAGTTGGTTAGGCATCTGACTCTTGATCTCAGCTCAGGTCTTGATCTCAGGGTTATGAGTTCAAGCCCCGCATTGAGCTCTGCGCTGGGCCTGAAGCCTACTTAAAAAAAAAAATAATGCTATAGAAGTATATTTTTTGACATTAAAAGATTTTTGTATTGTACAAATAATAAAAACATTACATATATGTAAGATGATTGCACATATATAAGATCATTATATATTATGTATTTACATAAGATCATTATATACATAACAATCTTACAGGTTTTTTGGGGAGAAGATGCTTGTGAATAGTGCAGGGTAGGTGTTGAGAATATGGACTTTAGAGTTAAACACACTGGGGTTCGAATCCCAGCCACAGACCCTGACTAACTGTAACCTTGGGAGGCTCTTTACCTCACTGTGATTCAGTCTCCTCATCGGTAAGATGTAGAAATCATAGCATCCGCCTCAAGGGATGCTTGAGGGGAAAGTGAGGTAATGTTTGTAAATGCTTATCGTGGTGCCCGACACAAAATAAATGCTATCCACTATAATCAAATAATGATAATCAGTAAATTTTATCTATTATTGTTTATGCATAACAATTTTGGAGAGCTGTTTATTTTTTTAAGCCCTCTTCTGTATTTATTAAACTCTTTCTGTGTGCATCCCTGCATCAGCTACTGCTGTATGTAGTGGGAATAGAAGTTCTGGCTACCACCCTGCAGTCCCGGTTATACAGTTAGTTCAGCTTTGCTTGGTTACCATCAACAGGGGGAAGGAATCTGGGTTTTAAGGATTTTAGAGAGAGCGAACAAACCAGGGAGTGAATTGTAGCTTTGGGTTCTGTTGGAATCATAAATGCTAGATGGTTACAAGGTCCTTCTCTCCTGTTGCCTGGGATGTTGAACGGTTTCTGCAGCCCTGTATATGGTGATCGGTGTTAAATCTCCATGCTCATTCTCCATTTCTCCAGTCCCCACCTATTATAGATTTTGGAAAGATAATCATCTACACGAACAACCTGAAAATCATCCGAACCCCAATGGACAAGAGAGACTTCATGCGGAAAATGCTCCAGAAGGAAGAGGAGGCCGAGGAGGAGTCTCTGATGAGCAAAGAAGAAATCTGTGGAGACAGCGGCCTGAATGATGGGCATTTGCCAGACACGGAAAGCACATTCCCCCATAACCAGTACCCACAGGTGTGTCAGAATGGTTCGCTGTCCTACTTGGAGCTGGCCCTACAGCAGTGGTCTCCACATGGTTTTGATCTTTGCACTACTTCAGAAAAAACTTGAATGTAAATACTTAAGATGTCTAACTGTTAAAGATGTTCAAGAATTTTAACTTTATTATTATATTTTAATGGTAAGTGATTAGCAAAATAGTTATGTATATATTTCAAATACACACAAATTTTTTTTTGATGACTTCTTTTGAGATCCAATTAGGTATTAATTGTTTTCACTCTGCAATGTGGCAAAGAACAGCTTGTTCCAGAGATGGAAAAAATCAGCTCTGTTCTTTTTCTTGATGGGTTTGCTTGTGTTTGTCTTACTGGTTTATCCTCAATCCAGTTTCCTTGAAGAGATCTTATGAAGACGTGTCCAGTTTTGTAGAGATTAGTTTAGTTGAAATTAAGCCATATTGTCTCTAAGTCTTCTAGACCAGGGACAAGAGAACTTCAAATGCTCAAAGCGAATGAGTGAGCTGGGACACCATTGTCACTTTGCACGCAGTGAGGTCACTTTACATCATGTTTACTGTAGGGTCCCCTGGGTACCATGTTTGGTCACTGCCTGGCCTAGTGAAGGTGCCAGTGTCAACTAGTTTATTAAAAATTAGTATAACGGTTTATTTTGAAGATATTATTGACGCTTAATTTCTTGCCTTTTTAAGATAAAAAGTAAATATAAATAGTTAGAATTTTTTTTCTTCCCACACTCCTCAGAGGTGTGCCCTCTTCACCTTGGAAACTGTTGCTTAGACATGCTCAGATGAGGGGGTAGAGTGATGATATTCATTAGTTCACAGTGTGGGGTTGGGACTGGGAAAAGCAAGTTTGATGGTTTTAAGCTAAGAGAGTAAAAGCTTGGATAGCAGCAGAAATGAATTTTCTCTCTCTTCAGATTCCATCTCTTGGGAGCTGAAGCTTTCTGTGGAATTTACTCTCACCTCCCATGAGTTGGTGTGACGCAGTGAGCCAGCGGCTTCCTCGTACTTGAGTGATATCCCCACCCTGGCAAGGTTTAGAGGATGGGAATGAGAAAGTCATGACCAGACTCTAGCAAAAGACTCTTATTAAAGTTCTGCTCACAACGACTCATGTCTCTTTCCCACCTGATCTCACACTAGATAAGATATATTTGAAATGCAAATATGATCATGTCACCCCGTCATCACTCTCTTCCCCCACCCCAAACTTTAAGTGACATCTCATCCCTTGGAATGAAACCAAACCTTCTGACTTGTTGTAGAAAACGTTGTATAGCCTGGACCCTCCCGGCCTGTTTATTCTCCTCTTACACATCTCTCCTCATTCTCTCTGTCCCAGACACACTGCCTATCTAGCTACCATTCATATGTTCTTTGCCCTTCCCTAGCAGAGGCAACTTCCCTCTGCTTAGAATGTTCTCCAGATTCCCCACCCCCTTTCCCTTAGCATCTGAAAGTGGAGACATCACTTCCTCAGAGGATAGACCCCTCAGAGTACCTCACACCCCTCCTCAGTTGCAGTCTTCAATTTCTCTGTGTAGTTATTTGGTTAACGTTTGCTGTCACACACTAGAGTTTTGTCTGCACGAGGGCTGGGGCCATGTTTATGTTGGATTTGGTATAGTAGTTCCAGTGGCACAACAATAAGAATGAAAATACATGTTGGCACAGAGTAGGCGCACAGTGCATATTAGTTAAATATTTGTGGAGAGAATATTGGAATTTGGGACCAGAGTGCCAGCTGGTAAGGAAGTATCGTCCTTCTGCCTTCTCTTGCCTTTTACATAGCACTATTCAGAACCCAGCTTAGCAGCAGGCAGACTACTAAACATTGTGATCCGAAGCATTACCTCCCCACTTTAAAATTCATTAATTCTATTCTTTTTCAAGCCGTTTTGTAATTTGTAGGAGCATATATTTTCAGAAAGGAGCCAGAAATGATAAAATGCAGGTCACGCCGCTGGCCTGAAAAAAAAAAAAAAAGCAGCAACAGGCCTGACATGACAATTATCTGTAAATTCAATTTGGAGAGATCCATGTTTTCTGGCTGTAATACCACAAACTAGGACAGAGGCGTGCAGCAGAGAGTTGCCGTGAAAGGTTATACTTCACTTGCCTGTCTTTTAAACTCTGTTTTAAATTGCTATTTGTTTGCCAAATCCCTCATGCAATAAATGCCCAGCCAGGTTTTATTTTAAAAAAGAGGGTCAGAGAACATCAAGGCGCCCCTTCTGACCAGGAGACCCTTTGTTGTGTTATATGGAGCAGGGAAGCAGTGGGAACCTTGATGAAAGAGCAAGGCAAGGCTAACGGCCAGGCCATGCTGACCGTCTGTATTCACCGTAAAAGAAAAGGAGAGCAATAATTGAATTGAGCCACAGTGAAATATGGAAGGGGAAAAATCTGGCCGTATGTTCGATGGATTTGAGACCATAACTCATCCGGACTTCTTTATGCCTTCTGCGCTCTTGCCTTTGAAATAGGCGACAACAATGACAACAACTGTCATTTATTGAGGGCCTGTGATAGCCAACCACCATGCCCGGTGCTTTCTATGCATTAGTCTACTTCATTCTCACAAGGACTCTGTGAGGTAGTGATTGTTAGCAGTCCCACTCTTGAGCTGGGGAAACTAAGGCACAGAGAAGTTAAGTAACTTGCCAGAGGTTATCAGAGCCAGTGGTCAAACCCTGGACCACCTGACTACCAGTCCTATCATCTTAACCACTCTGCTGAGCCGTCTCCAGATTGGTGCTCCTTAGCATCATCAGGGCTACCACAAGCCTTTGAGTCTGCAGTGTGAAAGCTGAGGCCCCTTTCCTTGGCCACGGAGCTAGTAAGAGATGGTTTGGGTAGGTCTGTCGGTTCCAGGACCTAAACTGTGCAGTACAACTATGTTCTAAGCCATCTTACTGATTATTCTGAGAGGAGATTAAAAATGCTGAGAACAGAAGACAGAAGCTTATATCCCTCTTGCCTTGAATAGAGGCTCAGTAGCCCTTGATTTAATCATTAAATGATTAAATGACATGCTGAGAGCAAGTGGTTGGAAGGAGGGTGGTAACCCAGGGTAAGAATGGAAATTCCAGGGAGCCTTCTAATAGTATCTCATACAACCACGTGACATTAGATAAAATTTGATCGATGATTTGTTTTTGTTCTCCGCAAGCAGGTGCACCAGGTCATTTCATGAATCTTTTCATAGCTGAACCTGACATTGTATGCAAATTAATTTTTGGATGACATGTATAGCATTTTGGTAGGAATTTACTATACTTCCTTTGGCAGCACTGACAACATTAAAATCTCCCTGGGATCAAGTACAAAAAAAAAAACATGTGGATTTAGCAGAAAAACGGACTGTGACCATTTCCTTAAAGAATATTTTGGCAAAAACACTTATTTTGAATACTTTAAGGGTAGAAAACAAGTTTCTCCATTGTTGATGTATTAAAATATGGCCACAATCAATAAAATATTAACCAAAGGGTACATTTAGGCTTTTGTCGGTTGGATGATCACTTCCATTCCCTAAATCTAGAATGAATAAAATGTGGTATCTTCTTAGGCACTTTGTAGCACAATGGAACTATTTTCAGAACTCCTGCCGCCCTTTTCAAGATTATTTTTATTCTTAAATTATAAAAGAAAGCTGTGTTAGCTGGGTTGAGCCACCCAGTGGATTCCGCCATCTTGTTAGGTCCTAGGATTTAAGAATCAGAAGGGTTCTCCAGACATCGTCATTTTGTTTGTTCATCTGGCAAACATGTGAATGGCACATGTTGTGCCAGGCACAGCACTAGAAGTCTTGGAGGTGATGGTGACAGGGACTAGCACAGAGAGCTTCATGTCTGGTCAGCAGGAACTTTCAGTAGAAGATGAGGCCTGCCATGCTTGGGGCAGGACAGGTGGGACAGGACTCCTGGCCCAGAGGTGTGGGGAGGCAAGGCTTCCTGGATAAGTGCTGCTAAGCCAACATCTGAAAACAAATAATTGTTGTCTGGTTTGGGGAGAGCCACCCACAAGACTAGAGGCAGGGCTCCACACTAAATTCATGCCAGAGTTGGTGTGTATCTGGACTAGCATTGCGGTTGTGGGTGGTGAAAACTGGATGGATCTGAGAGATGTTTTGCAAGTGAAATAGACAGGACTTGGTGCTGGATCCACCTGGTATTGATTTGGTACCGCCCCTTATTTCTTGGGAGGTTCATGGTCTATGCACAGTCTTTGCACAGGAATGCAAAGGTTGCTAGTTTCCTTGAGGTGTCTTAGGGAGGGAACATGCAGTAGACAAGGGGCATATTCTGCAGGATGGGAGTCGAGCACTAGTAAGTCAAGACTCACTAGCAGGGCTTAGAAGTGAATTAACTTTTGTGGAAAACCTATAATATGCCAGGTGACAAATTGTGGTTTTTTTCACACTCTCATTTAATATTCCAGCTACTCCGAGAGGTCAGCATTACTACTCCCATTTCGCAGGGAAAGAAAAACAAAGATGTAGAGAGGTCAAGGGAACTTTCCAAGGTGCATGATTGCTCTCTCAGGCCTTATCACAGGTATCAGAGAAAATAAAGTACTGCAGGAATTCGGAGCTCAGCTTCGAAGGATTGTAACATCGATTCATTCATCCACTCAGGCTCTTGGCCAGTCACACAAAAACAGTATCTCTTGAACGCCTGCTGCTGGACAGGTACAGCGAGGGGCTGTGTATGGAGTCAGTAAGAGCATGAACTCTGGTGGTCAGTCATCTGGAATCAAAACCTGCCTCCTCTCCTCCAAGGCTGTGTGACCATTGACAAATAACCGAACTTCTCAGCGTCTCAATTTTCACATCTGCAGCAAGGATGATAATATTTGCACCACCTCACTGGGGTGTTGTACGGATTAACGTAAAGAAAGCTCTTAGAACAGCACCTCGCACCACCTAGGCACACTGCAGCTGTTCACTATTAGTATTTGGCAATGCGGATAAGTAGGTCCTTGTCCTGACGGAGCACACAGAAATGACACGTCAGATGGTGACAAGGGCAGTGAAGAACGTAAAGCTGCAAAGTGCAAGGCATCGTAGCAGGGGATGGTGTCTCAGAGATTCCATCAGGGAGATCCTCTCTGATAAAATTGCAGTGAGAATTGTGTGCCTCTGGTCAGTTCCCTCTTTGGCGTTTGTGGGAAGCATTTTCTGCTCTCGTTCTGCCTCTGCCTTTCTGGCAGCCCAGTGCTATTTCAACGTGTATTTGAACAGTGGTCTCTAACTGAATGCTGCCCTGTCTCTTGCAGGAAGGGGAGCTTCCCGAGGACAACTGTTTTCACTGCCGAGGGTCGGGCAGTGCCACCTGCTCTCTGTGCCACGGCAGCAAGTTCTCCATGCTGGCCAACAGATTTAAGGAGTCCTATCGGGCCCTGCGGTGCCCTGCCTGCAATGAGAACGGCCTGCAGCCTTGCCAGATTTGCAATCAATAGCCTGTGGCTTTGTATGTCCGCTGTTATCGCATCCTTCCTGAAGTTACTGCTTATAAACCCCCTCCTTCTCTTCCCTCTCCCAGCAAGGAAGCCACAGTGCCTACCACCACTTCCACCACTGGCAAAACTCAATTACTTGATGACATTTCGTGAGGCTGGTAACATCTCCATGTGGTTCTAAGTGGCAGAGGCATTTTCGAATTAGAGTCGGCTTTGAAACGGGTTCTAAAATTATCCTTCCAGGAACGTGTGCGTGTATCTTACTTGGCTTAGCTCGGTTTTTTCCTTACACTAGTGAGCAAATAAATGCACATTACAGGCAGCAGGTTGAAGTCATTTTCTGGTTGGGAATTATTTTGCACAATTATGCCATGAGAAAGGGATAAAAAAGTAAGTAAAAAAGGCAGGTTTCTGATTAACTGAATTTCTGTTGCATATAATGCATTTCAAATCATCATTGGTCAGATTTAACTTTTAATTAAGCAGAAGAGGAAAGGGATGCCCGATGCAGAATGTACCAGCAGGCCACTGAAAACAAAGCAACATGTATGTGCTTCGTGCTGAAGATGGGCAAGCTGAGGAGGCCTTTCCTTCAAAGTCCTGAGTCTCTCCTGTGTGATGTGCTTGGGTGATATTCACGCAGGCAGTGAGCAGTGCTGCTTCTTAAGACCAGATGAGATAAGACACTCCTACATATGCCTCTAAACTGCTGAGGCTATAAGCCAAGTCAGAACTACTTAGGATAAATTTGGTGCTTAAGTATGTGTGTGTGACATGACTTCTTCCAACCCCTGAATTATCAGCAAATAAATACATGTATTTCAAGTCTAGGATATAGCCACAACCTCTTCAAAAAAGACTGGATATTTTTATAGTTATCTATTAGAAACCTCTAAAAAAAACCCCAAGGATTATTTTTAAGAATTCTCATTCTGCCGTCGGTGAATACATATAGTAAAGGTAATTCTTTCCTCTTAAAGTTGGTTACAAAATTAGAAAGATGCTTTCGTTAATGTACTTTTGTGGCTCTAACCCCCACACCCTTTACCACTTGAGAATAACCCTGTAAAATCTGTTATGTTTTGAGACATGTGGCTTTTCTATGATGATTTTGATTTTCATTACCTGATTCTTTTTTCAACATTTGTTTGTTATTCTCTAATATTCAGCTATTAAAATAATTCAGTGAACGCTTTTCAGGAGACATAAATACTTCTAATAGAAAGATTAAAATATTTTTTGAAGCCATGATAAATTTTGCCTGTCCTCTCTTCCCCAGAATGATAGAACTATTCCTAAGAGACTTTCTTTGCCTCTGCACTAAACTGTTTCCCGAGTTGGTTTATGGTTTCTCACAGCTTTTGACTCTTCTATTTTTCCAGACTACTAGAGGAAGGAATGATAACAAGAGGCCTTTAAGTGCGTTCTTCTCTTTTTTGACAGGAACATTTGACAACGGCTGTTTTGAGCCCTGCGTGCCTGATGTACATTGTTGCCCAGATGGGCACCATCGCTTCGGTAGGGCACAGCGCTTACACTTTCAGTGGAGGAGGCAGATCTATCAACAGATAATCACAGCATAGCATGACAAGTTCTGGGGTAGGGGAATTGCTAGGAGGATTTGAAGCACATGGAAGATACATCTGATGTAGCCTGAGTGGGGTTAGAGAGGCTTCCCAGGGGAGGAGGTATAGCAATGGTGGTTTCTTTTCCTTCCTTCATGCTTTTTAGAGCCTTTAATCCTTTTCAGCCCATAATAAATGCATCCACTAATGATTACGTTTGTTTATTCAGTGAACAAGAATTTATCGTGCACTGGGAATATATCATTAAACAAAACAGACAAAATCCTAGCCCCCATGGAGCTTACATTTTGGTGGGGAGGTATTGAGACCTAAAAACATATATATTTGACATAAAATATCTATATTTAAAGACAACTAAAAAGTATGCAACAGAATAAAAAAATACAATTACGTATGCACATATATAATGTATAAGGTGTTAGAAAAGGATAAATGCTTTGATGAAAAATAAAACAATATGGGGTGTCAAGAGTTAGGAGGGTTTGCAATTTTAAATTAGTTTTCAGGGAAGCATCACTGAGAAAGTTTCTTTTACATAAAGGCCTCAAGGGCATGAGGTGAACGTGTCTGGGGCTAAGGTTATTCCAGGCAGAGGAAACAGCAAGTGCTAGGCTTGTAGGCAGGAGAGCAGCAAAGAAACCAGTGTGGCTGCAGTGCAGTGAGCAAGATGACAAGTGTCAGGGAATGAGGTCAGAAAGGAAGGCGCCTGAGGGGGCACCTCAAAGCTCTTGTAAAAACCTGGGTTTCAGGGAGTGAACTGGTGCTCTGCATGGGGCATGTTTTCTGTCAACCGCACCACCTCTCCTTCCACATGCTCCTCTCACTGCTGGGGCGGGACAGCCACAACCTACACTTCCCAGAAATCTTGCCTGCTGGCTCCCTGTTAAGTCCTGCCAACGGGTGGAAGACAGGCGGAAGGAAAGTCTTCCCTCTTTTTCTGTTGGGGATCGTGACAGCCGTTCCCACGAGGCAGCTGTGTTAACAGCAACAGCAGCTGGGAATGCTGGCCCAGGAAGCCCGGCTCCAACTGCAGTCGCTTTGGTGGCTCTGATTGGAGGTTCAGTGTTACACCATTTTCCCCTCAGCCTAAGGGGAGTGAGTAGTGGCTTGCTGCAGTTAGTCATCTTTGTAATCAATTCCCTATAATCTGTATCTATATGATATATACATCTATCTATATCTATATCTATATCTATATCTATATCTATATCTATACTTGGTACTCTGAAATATCTAGAGTGGTTTCTGGTTTCCTGATTGAATGCCAACTGATAAAAATATTTTGAGCAGAGGAGGGTCACAGTCTGATTTGTATTTTCACCAGCTTCTCTGGCTGCTGTGTTGTGAGAAGACACCATGGGGCAAATGTGGAAGTAGGAGCCCAGTTGGGAGACCCCTGCAGTGATCCTGGGGACAGTTAATGGTGGCCGGGGTCAGTGTGGTATTAGCAGAGGTGGTGGCAGTGGTTGGATTGTGGATATATTTTGAAGGTAGAGCCATAGAGTCTGTCCTCTGAACCCAGAAATACTGCTTATGACCAACTGCATGCAAACCCTTTCTGAGTTCTTACCTACCAGGGGAGAGAAGTTTGAACTAAAATACCACTTTTTGATTTGTGATCTACAAACATTGCCAGTGGTTTGGGCAGTGTCCTGGTTAAGTTTAGTGTCATGAGTATGGATGGCCAACTAGCGCTCCTAAGACTGGAAGAATTCCTTCAGAGCTAGACAAAAATAGGAAGGTTAAAAAATATCCTAATAGATTAAGAAGATGTGGGGTGTGTGTGTGTGTGTGTGTGTGTGTGTGTGTGTGTGTTGGAATATTATTTGGCAATCAAAAAGAATGAAATCTTGCCATTTGCAACAATGTGGATGGAACTAGAGTGTATTATGCTAAGTGAAATAAGCCAGAGAAAGATAAATATGTGATTTCACTCATATGTGGAATTTAAGATACAAAACAGATGAACATAGGGGAAGGGAAGGAAAAATAAGGTAAAAACAGAGGGAGGCAACCCATAAGAGACTCTTAAATACAGAGAACAAACTGAGGGTTGCTGGAGGGGAGGAGGCTGGGGGAGGGGTGGGGATAATGGTGATGGACATTAAGGAGGGCACTTTTTGGGATGAGCACTGGGTGTTGTATGTAATTGATGCGTCGCTGAGTTCTACTCCTGAAACCAATACTACACTATACTGTATGTTAACTAATTTGAATTAAAAAAATCCTAGTGATGCTATAATGAAAATAATGCTATTGTGTTGAAAGCTCCAACATTTTTGACTATGTCAGCTATACTTCAATTTAAACATTTTTTAAAATTACTACGTGTTTTCAAAAGATAGAATATCTACCAATTCCTTTATCCATTGAGCAGTTTCCCACTGGATTTTGACTATGTTCCAAATATTTATACTAGGTCCTCAGGATTCCAAGATGAAAATACTCTTCGTATTTATCATCAATGAAATCATAGTCTTGGGCCTCCAGTAGGCATAATAAATGAATTTGGTTGTATATCTCTGGGGGACACTGCTGCTTACCCTTTGCTAGTTACTCTAGTGATTCAGTTCCTCTGAATAGGAGGACTTAATAGGAGACTTATTACAGAATTTATTTATTTATGTACTTATTTAAACAATCGCATATCAGCTGTACCACGTGCAGGACACTGTTCTAAGCACTTGACGCTCATTCCCTGGATTGTCCTAAACCCTTGAATTAATTCTGCGTATTGGTCACGTTAGCCCCATACATGCTGTTCCTTTCCCCGACACATCCACCCAGGCCATAAACATGCAAGCCCCTTCAGTGATCTTCACAAACACCTTGCCTTCCTAGGCTTTCGTGAAAGTAACACCCTGTAGGGAAAATGGGCGCGGTAACTAGGGGCCTGAGAAGGTAGTACTGTAACAACTCTGCTTCAACTCTGCTGAACTTAGCAAGACTTGTTTCCCTGGTGTGCTGGCCCCTTACAACTGTCCTGCTGGTTCCTCCTTTCATTTATGCCTGTCCATCCCTGTGTACCCTCTGTTCTTGCTCTGTGAAACAGAATAACTTATCTTTATGGCCCCTTTTCTCAAATGTGGCTTAGCCTCAAGGCCTATCTACTCCTTCGCACACAAAGATCTGCAGGGCCAGGTTTCCTTTCATAAACCCCACCCCTTCTAGGCAGACACTTGTGCTTTGCAGTGGCCCCTGTCTGCCCCTGCCTGTCATCCTGTGGGCTGAGGAGGGTTGAACCCATCTGCCTTAGACCTGTGCCATTAGAATAACTCTACTTTTTTCTGTTTTTATTTTGGCTTCCAGGTAAGATCACTTTTTTAAAATAAGTTTATTTATTTATTTTGAAGGGGGGGTGGGTAGGTGGGCAGAGAGAGAGGGAGAGAGAGAGAATCCCAAGCAGACACCTTGCTGACAGTGCAGAGCCCAATGCAGGGCTCGATTTCACAAACCGTGATACCCCGATCTGAGCCAAAATCAAGAGTCAGACGCTCAATCGACGGAGCCACCCCAGGGTCCTCTGAAAATATTTTTTGAAGTCCACGTTAAGCATTAACTGTGTGAACCATATTTGACCTTTCCAAATTAAACTGGCCAAAGATACCAATTAAACTTAAGTTTATGAGAAAGACGACGTTGTTCTTTCTAAGTCTTCCACAGTTATGACTCACTCTGCCAATACATTCATTTAGACTGGTGCCAGTGACATTTATAAAAAGTTTCTATGGTTCACTGGAGCTTCGTCTGAGTGAATTTAATGATAAAGGTAAATTTGAAAGAAATGTTCACAGTTGTTTTTATCACCTGGCCTAATTAGTTGCATCTCATTTTCTAATTAAACACAGTAATTACAGAGAGTTCACATTCATGCAATTATGTGAGAGAAATGGAATTCTGTCACTGTTGGAATTATGGCATATAATTACTGCCTGTGTTAAACAACATGTAAAACCTAGAGAAGAAAAGACCTGGAAACATAAAACAATATAACTTCCTCATTGTCTGGTGGTGGAGGTGTGGGGGGCAGGTGGTAAGAATGGGGCAGCTAAATCGGGCCTTGACAAAACTAGAGTTAGCATTTATCTTCTTTAACGGTATGAGACTTCTTTCTCTTTATGCAGTCCTTCAGTATCACTTCTATCCAGCTGCCAAGTACTGCTTCCCCTGTTAATGATTATTTCTCAAAAGATTGGGGGCATTAATTCATACTAAGATGTGGATGGCTAACAGATTATTGACCTTGTCTGCTTTCTATGTTCAAAGTGTTATATTATTGAACGATTCCTGTGAGTAAGGCCATGTGAAAAAACGCGGAGCCAGAAGATGAAACAGACATGGTACCTTTTCTTAGGAGCATTATAGTCTCACAGAGAACCAGAGATTTAAATGAATATTTGCAAAATAAAATGATAGATATTATAGAAGGGGAAGAGAATAGAGAATGGCTAACTCTCCTTTAGTTGTTGGCCTCCTTCATTCTGCTATGAACTCCTTAAGGGCAGAAAGTGTGCCTCACCCATCATTATATCCCCTGCACCTACCATAGGGCCTGCTATATAGAAGGTGTTCAATAAATATTTGGTGATCTGGTGTTTGCAGAAACATGACATTTGGTTACACATACAGTGTATTGTATGTCTTGTGGGCCAGTGTCTAAGAAAAATTCCTCAGAGAGACAGCTTCTAAAATGATTCCCAGTGACCCCTACCTTTTGGTATTCCTGGCTTTGTGCAGTCCCCTCGAATGTGAACCGGACTTTGGGACTTGCTTCTCACAATGGGGTATGGCAAAAACGGTGGGATGTCTCCTCTGAGATTAGGTTTTAAAAAAAATATGATTCTTTCTTTGGCTTTCCTTGCTTGCTGACTTGCTGAAACCAGCTGCCACGGTGGAAGCTGCCTTATGCAGAGGTCCACATGGCCTGGCAATAGCCAGGGAGGAACTGAGCCCCTCAGTCCAGTGACCTGCTGGGAACGAATCCTGCCAACACCCACATGAGTGAGCTTGGAAGGTGCTCCCTCTCTAGTTGAGCTGAGCCTTGGGGTAGATGACATCTTAATTCCAGTCTTGTGAGAGACCTGGAGCTGGAACCAGGCAGCTAAGCCCTGAGCTATGAGATGATCAACTGTGAGCAAATAAATATTGTCTTAAACCAGGAATTTTGGGGACCACTTATAACCCAGGGATAGAAAGCTAACACAAGGTGACATGACAGATCCTTTTATCTCCACAGGGTGTTCCCGTGGAGAGAAGTATAATCATTTATACTTTGTTTTATGCTCAGTTTATGAAGTTTGTGAATCCAATACCCACAACTGAAAACCAATTTTTCTTGAGGCCTTTAAACATTGATGACAAATTTATTAATCATATAATTTTAAACATTTTAAACCGACTGCAATTATATATTCAGAATGGCTGATCCTTTTAAACACTTCAAAACCTTCATTCACAAACATGTAAAACAAAAATCACAGAATTTATTGCCATAATTTCACTTAAATCTCCTCTAAAAGCATCAATATCATGGGTTTAATGCCCATCTTATTTCTGTTCTTGTTTTTCTCTGCTAGTTTTGATATGCCATGAGGGCTATGGCATTATTATTTTTACTCCTTTTCTTGGGTCACAAAATTCTTAGTAGATCTCAAAGAAAGATTATGTTATCAGAACAGCCTAGATTGTAGAACTTGGTTTATTGACTGATTAATTCTTGGTCAGACTTGTTTGTTTCTCCCAAGGTGATTCTAACCCAAACCACCTTTTTATAGTAAGCTTTTCTGCAGATAAATGATACCTGTTATGTCAGAGAGACTATTTCAGGCCTTATCTTATGCCTGAGGTTTAATTTTGCAACCTAGTATCTATCTCTGAAATTGTTTTTTAATTATCACTTGGCCATTGTGATATAACCGATTATCCTGTCATAATCAAAAATTCATTTTATCTCTTAGCATTAAAAACTTATACCTCCCTTATTAGCATTGAGATTTAATCTCTTAAGAGCTGAAAGACTGACTACACTCTGTGTAGTTAGTGTCCCTTTGTAGGTCATCTGGCTAATACATTATATTGATCAATATAACGTATTAGTGGAGCCCTCTTGCTCTTTGGTTACTGTGGGTCCCCACCCAAGCCAGAGGGTCCTTCCTGTTCTTGGCATCTGCTTTTTCTGGGACTATTTGGCTTACAGTTTCCAATGTTTATTTTCCTTAAACAGATAAAGATAGGCATATGACTGTTTTATAAACATAAGATTACTAGAAGAAATGTCAAACCCTTCTGATTATTAAAATCAACAAAAATTTTTTGTGGCTTATTACATTCACCGTTTTCTATCACAGTGACCTTTTGGGCAGATTTCATATTAGCTTTTCTATTTTGAGTCATTTCCAATTCATGGCCTTTCTCATGCCTCATGTTGGTCAACCTGATGTTGGTCATGGTGGTGTTGATGATGATGGTGAAAGTGCTTTTGATGCTCAGATTGTAACTTCATCTTAAGCGACAGGGACAGATT
The DNA here is from genome assembly GCF_022079265.1 of Lynx rufus. Lineage (NCBI taxonomy): Eukaryota > Metazoa > Chordata > Mammalia > Carnivora > Felidae > Lynx > Lynx rufus. The sequence continues at coordinate 121,304,746 of NW_025814823.1, read as the reverse complement.
TTTTTTTTTTTAATGGGCAAGAGTATAGTCTTGGGGTATACGTTTGGGTGATAAAACCATAAAAATACAAATAAGTCATTATTATAAAAGAACGGAAAGGAAGAGTGATCAGAATGAGGCCCACGGAAGGAGCTTGTGGGATGAGTGGCAAAGGTCTATTTTTTGACCTGGGCATACATTTGATATGTGTGTGTGTGTGTGTGTGTGTGTGTGTGTGTGTGTGTGATCAGTGCTTTATTCTTACAATAAAAATTTTATTTAAAAGAAATGTCAGCTTATAATCAGTCCTTCATGTTGGCTTCTTTATCCTTTATACAATGTTCCTGACATTTTTGAAAACATTCTTGCTTTTTGGTAACAAGAGGATGTTGGATAAATGTTCTTAATTTTTTCTCTTTCCTAAATCATGGTATCACCTAGCTTCCAGGGGTTTGTGTTTCTTTTGAATAGGTGATAATTCTGAACAACAGGAGCTGGGCTCTTGGGGTGCACTTGAGAATGTGTGGTAAGCAAGAATGCATTGATGTTGCTTCTGGGCCACTGACACCTGAAAACATACTTATTAAGGTTGTTATTTTACACTGATATTTCCAACTTAACTTTTTCTTATATAAGATTTCCTCAGCCTTTCTCCTACATTGACAGTCTTTTTGGTATGATGAACCTCCTCGATGGAGCAAGGCATGCCTTACATCACATTTTTCTTTTCAGTATAGTAATTTCCAAACTTCTGTTATTCATATAATCTATAATTTTTTGTATATTTTCCAAATTCACAATTTTGTACCACCTGTATTACTGTTTTTTAGACATTTTTGTTTAATCAGCATTAAAATGGCCCCCTTAAAAGAATTAGATTCATATTAAGCAGTAATATCTGTGGCATCATAGGGTTTAATTAACATGTGTTTTTCCAGTATCCATTAAGGTGGATACATAGATGTTGGCATTTAAAGGGACTCAATAAACATCACTTTCCCTCACTCATTTTTAGTACCACCTGAAAGATAAGATAAAAAATCAGGAAAATGGAGCTCAAAACATCATGTTCATTGCTAGTCAAAAGCTGCACTGGTGAATGTTGCTTAGATGCTGCACAATTATGGGCTCCCTAAGAGTGGACCTTAGGTTTGGGCAGACATACCCACCTGCAAGCCTTCCCACCAGTGTAACCCTGTTACCTCACAGCCAAGGACTGCATAGAAGTTGTCTTCCCTGAAGGCAACAGACTCAGAAAGGATGGAGAAGGAAAGACTGAGCTACGACTTAGTTTTTCCTCTAAACTCACCAATAGGGCAGGAGGGAGTAAGGGAACAGAAAGGGGCCAATAACATTAAGGTAATGGAAAGAAATCACAACACCAGGAGAAATAACTATTAGTATACATATTTGTCCATGTAAACGCATCTAAGTACACCTTTGGGGAAATCCTGCTTTAGTGAATAGTGTTATGATAAAAGTGTTTTCCTTAGTCAAGTCAGGAACACTTATCTCTTTCAAATATTTTGATGTGGTAGCTTCCTGTGATCAAGATTCTTAAAATGTCAGTGCTTAAAGAAAAAATGTAAAGGCAGGCTAACTCCCCCTTCCTTTTATGGAGATGAAGAAGTGAAGGTCTGAGAAGGAAAAGGACTTGTTCAATGCCACATCCTACTTAACTGACTTAATCCCAGAAATGGGGTCTAAATCTCAGCGCATTTATTTTTTTATGCTGCCCCTCAGCCTTTGAAACATAAAATCAAAATGAGAAAGCAATGGGTTTAGGCAGAGAAAAAATTTTCCCTATCCTTCTCTAGCTCTAAATTATATTTTCAATCTCTCCATTCTTTTCCATGTTCCATGCCATAGCCATAGTCCAATCAACACTACCCCTGGCCTGGATCACCACAATAACCTCAAAACAAGCCTTTCCCATTTCAAGGGCATATCCTCAATGCAGTGGGTAAAGATGGCCCAAACCAAAGCGCCTAGATGGGGCTTTGCTGCTGTGATTGGCCTCGGGAGGTTATGTGCTCATCCCCATGTAAGTGGCTTATGCTGATTGGCTTAGCTTAGGTCTTGGCCCCACCCAACAGCGAGGGGCAGCAGAAATACCTCCAAAGTACCACCGCAGTGAATGTGGGAAGGGTGTGCAAGTCCAGAAAGGCTCAGACTGTGGTTTTAGAAGAATGTCAACTGATGCTGGGTAAGAAAATAATGAAAGATACCTACTGCTCTTTTCTCTCAGGTCTCATGTTTAATATCACTTCCTCAGAGGGGCTTCCTTTGGCACACAGGCAAACTGAACGAGATACTCCATCTACCTCTCAGCACCCCCTTTACTTTTCTTTCAAGGCAAAATATGTCATTTTCTATTTATTTGCGTGATGACTGGCATTACATCGCTTTCTCCTACCGGAAGGTAAGCTCCTTGAGGTCAGCAAGGATATTTGTTTTGTTGCGTAATGTTTCTTGAGCATCTAGAAAACTGCCTAGTATGTGGTGGGTTCCCCAAAAATTGCTTAGTGAAAGAATTAACAGCAAATACTACACACATTTGGATATTTATTGATTTTATGATAAAAACATGGAGGAGAGTATTAGAGGTTTTGGCTCCAAGATGCATGGGCTGATATGTCTAGGTTAATGAGTAGATACATTTTAGTAAGACAGTGCAGTTAACAGATTGGACTAATGGAATGGGTTATCGAATGCTTCTACAGTAACCTTTAGACTGCAGCAAAATGAAAAAACAAGCTTCCAAGAATCTACAAATCAACATAACATATTTAGGTGTTGTAAACAAAGCAGGCAAATCTATATTTTTCACTCCCTCATCCTGTCTAGAGGATGAAAAACAATCCTGTTTTTTTTTTAACGTTTTATTTATTTTTGAGAGAGAGTGTGAGTGGGGGAGGGGCAGAGAGCGAGGGGGACAGAGGATCAGAAGCGGGCTCTGCCCTGACAGCAGGCAGCCTGATGTGGAGTTTGAGCTCAGGAACCATCAGATCATGTCCTGCGCTGAAGTCAGATGCTCAACGGACTGGACCACCCAGGCACCTGAAACACAATCCTATTATCAACTGACTTAGATAATCCTTATTGGTTGAAACACAGGGACTTTAAAATGGTATTTTTATTTGTCCTTAGTTATTTAACTACAGAGAAGTTTCCTCTTAAACAAGTAAGCTTTTTAATATGTATCTGAGTAAATATGTTGTGTCTCAGCTTCTTCGCCTGTAAACTGTGGATAGTAACAGTACCTGATTATTGTGGTAAGGATGAAATAAGTTCATATATGCAAATGACTCCAAGTAATTATACAAAGAACAGTTACTGGCACAGATTAGGTAACCAAGAAATGTTACCTATTATTATGAAAAGCTTGTGTTAGTACCTATTTCCTTTACTGTTGTATTTGAAGAGAATATTCTTTCCCAGAGAATTTATGTATACATTATCTTATCTGAGTTCCACGAGAGATTCAGCATTTAGTGTTTGTAGGGTGCCAGAGATACAAAGAAATATTAGACCCAGTCCCATCTTTGAGAAATTTACAATCTATGGCTTGAGTATTTTATCCTATAGTGTGAGGTATATCCTATACCTCTTTAGGGGAGCTAAATTCAGACTGTTAGCTTTTTACCAGTTAGGATTCTTTAGGTTACAAGTAACAGAATCCAACTCAAACTGGTTTTGAGCTACAAAGCGAATTTCTTAGCTCAAGTATGGGGCAATGAAAGTAGTGTGGTATTTAGGGGTGATCTGTGGCTCCACAGTGCTCACTGAAGACTCAAATTTTCTCGTCTGTTGGATTCTGTTGGATGATGTCAAACCAGGGTTATCTGCCCATAGGATATTTGCTAACCATGGCTAGGGACATTTCCTTGTTCATATCCAAGAGAGGGGGAGCTAATTAACAGAAGGCCCCAGTAAATCTCTCCTCAGTGTCTCATTAGTCCAGACTGGGCCGTATACCCATTCTATTGCCAATCACTGGCAATGGAGATCACTCCTAGACCAATAATAACTTCTGCACTTGGGGGTGGGATGAAATCTTGAAGGAAAATAGCATTCTATTTTGGAGACAGAAGGGCAGAATGAATGCAGAATAAACAATGAACAATTTCCAGTCGTTTGAAGGGAGAACCATATCTTTTCTTTATGTTCCAATATATTCTGTGCCAGGTGCTAAATACTAGTGGAAATAATGGGTAAATAGACTTGCCAAGGGATTATTTATTCACCTTATGTAATCCTCTAAGGTCCTAGAAATGCTTGTCCCCAGAACTAGCATGACCAATTTTTTTTTCTTGGTTAATTGCCTTCTCTCTTAGCTACATGACCATGAACTCCATCTATTCCCAGGAACGCCAGTGGGCAAGTCTGGATTGGCCCTTTCTTCTGGAGTTCCCTCGTTGATCAATTATAAACTATGATATTCATCATTCATTCCCAGGTCATGGGGCTGCTTTTGGCTGGTTGGTATCATATGTCCTGTTAGATGAGTCAATCCTTTAAGATTTGTGCCCAGAGAAACTGGCATTTAAGCTTCCTCTTTATTCCAGCTCTAAAGTTAGGGAAGCAGCTGTTGATGGACTAACTACTATCTTAGGAGGACTAAGAACGATCTCCCCATCCTTAACAGTTGTTCACTCATTTGTCTCAAGGAGACTCTGAAAGCATTTTTGGAATGGTATTTTATACAGAAGCTGCTGGTTGGCCTGCCTGGTCACCATACATAATACAACGGTAATAACTATAGTAGAAGAACAAGTCTGTTAAGCCTGGTCACATGTAAGGATAATGCTAGGGTGCATGTGACTTTGTTACATCCCTGGAATTAACCTAAAATTTTTTTTTTCTTGATGTTTATTTATTTTTGAGAGAGAGAGACAGACAGAGCATGAGCACAGGAGGGGCAGAGAGAGAGAGGGAGACACAGAATCTGAAGCAGGCTCCAGGCTCTGAGCTGTCAGCACAGAGCCAGATGTGGGGCTCAAATTCACAAACTGCAGGTTCATGACCTGAGCCGAAGTTGGATGCTCAACCAACTGAGCCACCCAGGCACCCCTGGAATTAACTCTTAACTTGTATGATCAGTAACTGTTTTATCTCATCTCTTAGGGGTAGACTTGGGGTGAACAGGTATACACAACCACTGCATAATATCATCCACAATTGTCCTTTAAGCTATTTGGAAGCGAAAGGAAAATCAGGAACCCCTTTATTTACTCTGAGACATCACCTACCATACCACGTAAGAAACACTTTTATTGGAGAGATTAGCTTGCTCAGTGAGCAAAGATGGGAGGCACTTGCTTGATGACTTGGGTTAATCTTGGATGTAACTATTTTCAGAAAAGAATATTCTTTTCCATTAAGGACAGAATTATTCAAAGTTCTTACATGAATCATCTGTTTCAAGGAGTGAGTTCTTCAATATCTATGTTTACCTCTTGGATTTTATTTTCTCATGCTTTCATAAGTCACCAATGCCTCTTTTGGTTGCCTTATTCTTTTTTTTTGGAAACATCACTGCCTTTAATGTGCACACTCTTGTGTGTTCTGACTTCACATTAGTCTAGTTTTCTTCAGCGACTTTGCAGATTAAAAATTTGAGGAGACTTGAGCAGCACTTCCTTGGGATGAGTAATTAACCTCTCCAAGTTTCAGTTCATTCATCTGTAAACTGTAGATAATAGTGATATGCATGCGGTGGTAGTGCTGCCCCCTGTTCCTCTCTTCAGAGTCTTTGCCTCCTACCCCATCCCAAAGCTGTGCTCCTTGCTGGAAAGTGTCCTCCACTGCAAGGGAACTGCCTCACCCAGCAGCCTTACCTCAGTGGGGGCCGCCCAGCGCCAGGGGGTTCTATACTATTGACTGAGGCCTCAGTTGGAACCAGATTTTGGAGCACACTATGTCTTGGCCCAATCCTGCATTCTTCACTTCAGAAGCAACCCCAGTCCTCTTGTATGTAAATTATTGCCTCAAAGTCTCTTTCCAGGGAACCCAATCTAAGACCAATGCCACTTCTTCAGACTGTTCCAAGATTGCATATATAAAGTCCTTTGGGAAGCAGTGTCTTTGGACTGGGGAACGGACTTCATATTTGATAGCTGTCACTATTCTTGGCCGGTACGGCATTGCCTGAGAACATTCTCGTTTCTTTCTGATCTCATCAGATAGTACTTTGAGAAAAATAATGTAGTAACTAGCTCAAGGCAAAGTGACACTGTGTTAAGTTTGTTATATATCCCCCAACTCATTCTTCCTTTGCTCTGGGGCCCTTCAGGGCTGCTTTCTTCACCACACCTTTTCCCAGCTTCCTCTCATTCAAACACAAAATTCAACCAAGTAAATCTGAAGATCTAATTCACTTTATTCAGCAAGTTGTGAATCAAGCAGCATCTCATCTAGCAAGTTAGAGGGGAGTCCTGAGGAGTTGTATAAAATGGAAGGGTGGGGGGGTGGGACCAGGAAGTTAAAGCAAAACTAACTAACCACCTAACTAGTCGTGGTCACTTTCCCTTAGGAGAAGAGCAGCCTCTGGTCTTATGCAAATCCTCTCATCTTCCTTTGGGGAATGGAGAAGGCCCAAGTGCTTATTCCTGGTGCTAATCAGAACATTCCTGACTGACCGGTTAAAATTTACATTTCCCAGGGAAGTTGAAAGGCAATGGGGTTAAGTATTAAGCCCCAGTTTGGTTACTTGGCCTAAATGATGCCATTTTTGGGCTTGTGGTTTTCTCTTTAACACCCTCTACCCATTCCAACCCTCGTGTACCTTATGGTGCACACCTTCTTCTTCCCTCTGAGAAATTTGTGGGAAGGAAGAAGATTTGGTAAACTTACTCACCTTGAGGTGTCATGTGTTACCACTTAGCTGCCTAAGTTATACTTCACCTGACATTCTTTCTGTGTGCCTTTGGTTTTATGATTTTTATTCTCAGAACTGTATTATGATCAGAACTGTCCTTCAGTAATTTCTGGTCTTTCGTCTGGCAAGAGATCAGTCTTTTAAAACTAGTCTTCCCAGACAGGAAATATCTTAAATAGACTCTTTTAAAATGAATGCCATTAATTGCTACTGCTATGACAAAGAAAATTTACCCTTTTGTACTAACATTGTAAGGTGAATTGGCCTTAAAGGATGCAATTTTGCCAAACAAACAAAATGAATAAAATTCTTATTGGATTTCTAAACAAGATGAAAAGGATGAAAACAGAGAATTGAAAATATAAATGTGTTACGCAGCTCACCTTTCAAAGTCTCAGAAGCTGGGTGGATTTGGAGATGGAAAACAACCTGACAATAAAGGGTTCGTTTTTCTTTTCTTTTTTTCTTCTGGCATATGAACTCATAACGGCTAAATTTGTCTTCCACATCAGATTAGTCAGGAGTCTCCATTAAAAGTGACAGAAACCTCAACTCACATGAAGGTAAGCACAAAAGGAGATTGACCGGAAGGATCCTAGAGAAGCTGAGAAAATTCAAGAAGGAGCTTCAGGAAACAGGGCAGCTGGTGGTGCTCAGGCCAGAACTGGAGATCGGGCACCCCCAGACTTAGCCTTCATCTTTCATTTCAGCCTGTTTGTGCCTGGTGATGTGGGGTCAAGTAGATGACTCCCAGTACCTGTGAATAGGACCTCATTTGGAAAGAGGATTTTAGCAGATGATCAAGCTGAGATAATATGTTAGTTCTGTAGGGCTGCCATAACAAAGTACCCCAGACTGGGTGACTTACACTTCCACAATTTATTTTCAAAATGTTTTGATGGCTCATCGTCTAGGATCAGGGTGTTGACAGGCTTCAAATGGCCCTTCAAAATGGTCCTCTCTTTTTACCCAGTAACTACCCTCCTAGGACTCTATTTTTAAAAAGCAATAAAACATGCTGATACAAATTTACATAGAAGGATTTTCGTGACATCAGTAGTTATAAAAAATAATATAAAAAACATAATTTAAAATGACGGTTCATTCATATAATATGTGATTATATAATCATATAATATGATTAATATCATTAAAATCACATTTTTGAAGGTAATGTTCTCCATTTGTTAGAGAACATGAAAGAGGGATACAAAATCATATATATTAGTTCTCCCAATGTTAACAAAAAGCGGGGAAGTGTGTTTCTTCTGAGGCCTCTCTCCTTGGCTGACAGATGGGGGTGTCTTTTCCCTCTGTCTTCACATGGTCTTCCCTCTGTTCAGGTCTATGTCTTGATCTCCTCTTGTTTTAATAAGGACCCTCATCATAATGGATTAGGGCCCACCTGTATATCCTCATTTTACCTTAACTATCTATTTAAAGGCCTTATCTCCAAATACAGTCCCATTGTGAGCTACTGGGCCTAGGGCTTAACATATCAATTTTGAGAGGAGCATATTTCAACTCTTAACAGATGAGGTCATTAGGGTGGGTCTTAATCCAATGATTGGTATCCTTATAAAAAATGGAAATCTGGACACAGGGACAGACAAGCATAGAGTGCAGATGATGTGAAGCCATAGGCAGCACACTGTCCACACGTAAAGGGATGCTGGGGGCTCTCAGGAGCCAGACAAGAGGCTTAAACAGATTGTCTCCCTCAGCCCTCAGAAGGAACTGACTCTGCCAACGCTTTGATTTCAGACTTGCAGCCTCCAGAGCTGGGAGACAGTACACCTCTGTGTAAGCCTCCCAGTTCATGGTACTTTGTTTTCAGTCCTGGGAAATGAATACATCTGGCTTAATTTCCTTTTATAGTCAGGCGGGCTTTCTCCATGGGGGTGTGCGGTATAGCACTGACACATCATCCTTGGTCCCTCTCTCACATCCCACTTCTGGTCTTTCGGCACACTTTGCATCTGTACCTTCACAAAGGATCCAGAATCTGAAAACTCCCTCAGTACCTCCATGATCAGTCATCACCGCTTGTACACATTACAACGATGGCCTCCTAACTTTCTTTCTCCCGCTTGCCTCCCCAAGGTCACTGCTTCATAATTACTAGCCAGAATGCTTCTGTGAAAACAGAGTTCTGTTCACGTCACTGCCCAGTTCAAAGTTCTCAATGTCTCATGCAGAGAAAGAGCTAACATCTTCACAATGGCTTACAAGACTCTGTGTGACCTTGTTGCTGATCCTTGTTGCTCTTCTGACCCTATCTTTCAGGACTCTGCTCCAGCCACACTGGCCTCTTCCCAGTTCTCCAGCACACCAGGCGAAGGACTGCTATCTCAGGGCCTGTTAACTGGCCAGTCCGCTGCCTGGAATGACTGTCCCCCAAATAAGAGCATGACTTGCTCCCTCTCTTCTTTCAACTCTTCTACTTAAAAGTCAGTTTGCCAGGGAGTTCTACCCCGCTGCCCCACCTCCACTTATCATCCTTCTTCTATACCTTATTTTTTCTCTTTGGTACCCATATTTACCTGTTTAATACTAGATATTTTACATATTTCTCTCTCTCGCATTGGAATGTGATAGACCTTCTAAGTGTTCGGTAACATGTAGGATGCTGTGATGACCTAGTAGCTCCTTGCCCTGAAATATTTCCTCTCTGTCTGATTAAAGTTTATCAACTTTTTTTTAAAGTTTATTTTATTTAGTTATTTTGAGGTGGGGGGGCAGAGAGAGAGAGAGAGAGAGAGAGAGAGAGAGAGAGAATAATAAGCAGGCTCTGTGCTCTCAGTGAAGAGCCTGACCTGGGGCTCAAACCCATGAATGGTGACATCATGACCTGAGCTGAAAACAAGAGTCGGATGCTCAACCAACTGAGCCACCCAGGTGCCCCTAAAGTTCTTGAACTTCTTGAAACTGTCTGATCACAGTCATCTTGAAGTGAGGGAAGAGAAGTCTGGCTCAGTGATGCCAGTGATTACTTTACCCTGACACGATGAACTTGTTCTGAGATTTTTGCCTTGTTCTCCATGCAAATTCCCGCTTTGTACCCTGGTTCTGGTAACTGATTCTGTTGCCTGTCCTGAGTCTCTAGTTCACATATGAAATCTCAGGGAAGTAAAAGGGAATTTAGAAATAATCTTGGTCCTCTTGGTCACTTTGTTGAGGTGCAGCTACAGGAAGGAACTTGCTCAAGATCATATTCTCTGTTAAGTATTCATGAGTTTATTGAACATATACTATGTGCTAGATATTTTGCTAGGCACTTGTCAGATAATAGAAAATATTAGTGTCTGCTTCCCCTCCCCCTCCACCCACTCCTTGCTCTCCCCTCCACTCTTTTCCTGTCACAGAGTGCCTAAAATCCCTTGTAATGTCCTAGATGGTAAAAGTACTAGGAGCATCTTTTGTTCTAATAATTGTTTAAAACATTTTTTATTATATATTATATATTTTTTAATAACAATTTTTTTCATGTTTATTTATTTTTGAGAGAGAGAAAGACAGAGTATGAGCAGGGGAGTGGCAGAGAGAGACACACACACAGAATCAAAGTAGGCTCCAGGCTCTGTGCTGTCAGCACAGAGCTCGATGCAGGGCTTGAATTCATGAACTGAGAGATCGTGACCTGAGCCGAAGTTGGACGCTTAACTGACTGAGCCACCCAGGTGCCCCAACTAATACTTGGTTTTTGACCCTGGTTCCTGACACCAAGCTTCTAACCTTTTGAAATTTTCTGGGTGGTAGGAGTGTCTTTTGTTCTAGTGAAGTGACCTTGGGTGTGCTCCTGGATGGGGTTGGTCACCAGAAAGACCAAGCCATGATTAGAAGCTCAGAATATCCAGCCCCATACCCCGTTCTCCAGAGAGGGGAGAGGATCAGGAGTTAATGATCAGTCATGCCTACATGATGCCCCCACAAAATTCCCAAAAGTATGGGTTTTGGAGAGTTTCTGGGTTGGCGAACACATGGAGGTACTGGAGGGTGGTACATCTACAAGCTCTGTGTTCCTTCCCACCTACCTTGTCCTATGCATCTCTCCCACCTGCGTGCTCATCTGTGTCCTTTATCATATACTCTTATAATAAACTGGTCAACAGCTGGTGAACTGTTTCCCTGACTCCTGTGAACTGTTCTAGGAGTACATCAAACTGACAAAGAGGTCATGGGAACCTGTGACTTACAGCCCATCGGTCAGAAGCAAAGGTAACAACCTGAACTTGTTATTGGCACCTGAAGTGGTAATGGGGGGCAGGCAGTCTTGTAGGATGGAGCCCTTAACCTGTGGGATCTGGCACTGTCTCCAGATAGATAGTATCAGAATTGAGTTCAGTTGGACAAACCCCCAGCTGGTGTCACAGAATTGCATGGTGTGGGGGAACCCTACATGCCACATGTCAGTAGCGTTGTGAGTGTGGTAGTAGTATGAGAATAAAGGAGGCACACAGGAGGAGGACAGAGGTTTTCCGCCTCAGCACTAGATAGGGAAGAGTGAATAACACACAGTTCCTGAGAAAAGCAAAGAGGGGACAGGGTGAGGAGAGAGGGTCAGGGCTGAAGCGTCTGTCCACTTAAAACTTCACGTCATTTGTAAAGAGCCAGTCATCCACCCCTTCCCTCAAAGTGTGGTGTGTGTCCACCAGGTTCAAACCTCTGTGCCTTGCCTTGAAGATACAAACGTGAGTTTGGTATCTCAAAGACCAAAGGAGGAACTTGGGAGGTTTGCAAATTTCCAAACTCCAGTCTCTGACTAGGTAAAAGCCACCCAATTTCAAAGGAATGGGAATTCGTTTTATAGTTCCTTCTCTCTTCCTTGGGGACATAGCAAGTGACGCTGTCATTGTGCAAACTGGCTGGGACTCTGAGGCACGAGATTACATGGCAGTAGCCTCCCTTGTCAAGCGTGGCCTGCGTTTCCACGTTCAGAACACCCTGATGTCCTTGGAGTGGGCAGGTGGCCTTTGTTCTTGCACAAGTCACTCAGACAACCAGCCCAGTTAAAGCCAACAGGTGCTCAGTCCTTTAATCTTTCAGGACACAGGCTTGGCCTTTTGTGATCAGCTAATCAGGAGTTGGCAAGCAACTGCCCAAGGATACCTTCTGGAAGAAAGCAGCTGTCAGAGTGGAGTCGGAGGCTAGTTGGAATGGGTGCGTGGCCCAGCCTGTCAGGAGGCTTCTGTTTCACACCCAGTCTGGCGGTAGAGGCAGGTAAGGGTTACCATAAACTCCACAAATTATCTCTCTATTGTGGGCCTCGGTAGTCCCCCAGGGCGACTGGTATTTGTTTTTTCTATAAGAAGGTGTTGGTGATATAGTAGCGTTGCTTTCTACATAACATTCAATAGTTTTTTTTTTTAATATTTTCTGGGGTGCCTGGGTGGCTCAGTTGGTTGAACGTCCAACTTTGGCTCAGGTCATGATCTCGCGGTTTGTGGGTTCGAGCCCCACGTCAGGCTCTGTGCTGGCGGCTCAGAGCCTGGAGCCTGTTTCGGATTCTGTGTCTCCTTCTCTCTCTGCCCCTCCCCCACTCACACTCTGTCTCTCTCTCCTTCAAAAGTAAATAAACATTAAATAAAGAAATTAAAATATATATATATATATATTTAAAGATTATTTATCTTGAGAGAGCACGCATACAAACTTGAGCATGAGTGGGGGAGGGGCAGAGGGCGAGCAAGAGAGAATCCCAAGCAGGCTCCACCCTCAGCATGGAGCCTGACACGGGGGCTCAGTCTCGAGAACTGTGAGATCATAACCTGAGCTGAAATCAAGAGTCGGATGCTTAACCGATGAAGCCACCCAGGTACCGCCATACATTCAACTTTTAAGGGCTTTGACATCTAACCCTCCACCCCACACCTGATAAGTAATTCAAGGAGACATTACTCTGAGGTTTAGTAAGGTGGGGGATTAAGAATTGACTAGTGAATTTAGCAATTTTGCCATTGGTGACCTTGCCAACAGTAGTTTCAGTGAATTGGAAAGGTCCCACATTGATTGGAATGGGTTCAAGAGATTATAGGCAACTCTTCTAAAGAGCAAAAACAGACCAGAGAATTGGGATAGATCAGGAGGATGGTATGGGGTTAAGAGTGGATTTTTTTAAAAATGGAAGAAATCACAATGTATGTATGTGTGCTGGTTGGAATGATCCAGTAGAGGCAAAAGTGATGATGTGAGAAAGAGGCGGGGGGGGGTGGCGGGTATGGCTAGAGAGATGTCCTTGAACAAGAAAGAGGGCGGGAACTTTTTTTTTTTCAATATATGAAATTTATTGTCAAATTGGTTTCCATACAACACCCAGTGCTCATCCCAAAAGGTGCCCTCCTCACTACCCATCACCCACCCTCCCCTCCCTCCCACCCCCCATCAACCCTCAGTTTGTTCTCAGTTTTTAAGAGTCTCTTATGCTTTGGCTCTCTCCCACTCTAACCTCTTTTTTTTTTTTTCCTTCCCCTCCCCCATGGGTTTCTGTTAAGTTTCTCAAGATCCACATAAGAGTGAAACCATGTGGTATCTGTCTTTCTCTGTATGGCTTATTTCACTTAGCATCACACTCTCCACTTCCATCCACGTTGCTACAAAGGGCCATATTTCATTCTTTCTCATGGCCATGTAGTACTCCATTGTGTATATAAACCACAATTTCTTTATCCATTCATCAGTTGATGGACATTTAGGCTCTTTCCATAATTTGGCTATTGTTGAGAGTGCTGCTATAAACATTGGGGTACAAGTGCCCCTATGCATCAGTACTCCTGTATCCCTTGGGTAAATTCCTAGCAGTGCTATTGCTGGGTCATAGGGTAGGTCTATTTTTAATTTTCTGAGGAACCTCCACACTGCTTTCCAGAGTGGCTGCACCAATTTGCATTCCCACCAACAGTGCAAGAGGGTTCCGAGGGCGGGAACTTTTTAGTGATGCGGTACAGCTGTGTAGGTCAAGTTTTCCTTGACCCTCTCAGGGTCCCTGGCTGAGTCTGAAAACCTGACACAGACAGATTAGCAGAAGAAAAGCATACACATTGATTTACTGTAAGTTTTATGGGACATGGACACCTTCATACAGAAATGAAGACCTGTAGAAATGGTTATACCTGAGGGTTTTGCACAAGGTTTGATGAAGGGGGAGCAGGACTGTAGAAATATCATAGGACAAAGGGTATAAAGTAAGTGTAGTCACTGTGGGGAAACTTGGCAAGGCCTGTTTGTGTGCATTCTTCTGGGTAGCACTCCCGTCCTGGAGAGAAGGATGCTACTTTCCTTCTGGTATACAAAGGACATTTCTCACAAGAGGATCTTATGATGTGCTTCGGGAGAGAAGGCGAGAGGAATGTCAGAGAACTTCCTGCTCCTGCCATTTCCCCAAACTCCTTCAGCTTAAGATACTCAATATGCCACACTGCCGTATTTTGGGCTACTGTGCTCTGAATCCTACTAGCTGGATCTTAAGCACAGATATTATTAAATATTAAATTATATAAATTTACAATTAAATGAACTATATTTAAAAAGGTAATAGGTATTCCAAACCCAGCCCTTCCGAATTGCATTACAGTCACCATTAACTTTATTTATTTATTTATTTATTTATTTATTTATTTATTTAAATGTTTATTTATTTTGAGAGAGAGAGAGAGAGAGAGAGAGAGAGAGAGAACATGAGGGCGGGGCCAGAGAGAGAGAGGGAGAGAGAGGATCTTAAGCAGGCTACACAACCAGCATGGAGCCCAACGGGGCTCAATCCCATGACCCTGGGATCATGACTTGAGCTGAAATCAAGTCGGTTGCTTAACTGTCTGAACCACCTAGGGGCCCCTCACCATGATCTTTAAAGAAGGATTTTTTTGAGTATAGTTGACACAGTGTTACATTAGTGTCATGTGTACAACATAGTGATTTAACTTCTCTATACCTTATGCTATGCTCATCACAAGTGTAGCTATCATTTGCCACCATACATTATTGTTACAATATCATTGACTATATTCCCTGTGCTGTACCTTTTATTACCGTGACTTACTCATTCCTTAACTGGAAGTCTATATCTCCCATTCCCCTTCACCCATTTTGCCCATCCCACCCCACCAGCCCCCCCTTTGCTCTGGCAACCATCAATTGGTTCTTTGTATTTATAGGTCTGATTCTGCTTTTTTAATTTGTTTATTAATTTTTGTTTAGATTCCACAATGAGTGAAATTATATAATTGTCTTTCTCAGTCTGACTTATTTCACTTAACATAATACTCTGTAGGTCCATCCATGTTGTCTCAAATGCCACAATCTCATTTTTTTTTTTATGGCTGCATGATATCCCTGTGTGTGTGTGTGTGTGTGTGTGTGTGTGTGTGTGTACACAGCACATCTTCCTTATCCATTTGTCTATTGATGCACGCTTAGGTTGCCTCCTTATATTGGCCATTATAAATAATGCTGCAATAAACATAGGGTGCATATATCTTTCTGAGTTAGTGTTTTCATTTTGTTTGAGTAAATACCCAATAGTGGAATTATTGGATCATTTGGTATTTCTTTTTAACGTATGTTTATTTGTTTATTTATTTGAGAGAGAGAGAAAGACAGAGGGTGAGCAAGGGGAGGGGCAGAGAGAGAGAGGGAGACAGAATTCAAAGCAGGCTCCAGGCTCTGAGCTGACAGCACAGAGCCCATTGTGGTGCTCCAACTCACAAACTGTGAGATCGTGACCTGAGCTGAAGTCAGATGCTCAACAGACTGAGCCACCCAGGCCCCCCAATATGGTATTTCTATTTTTAATTTTTTGAGGAACCTCCACACTGCTTTCCACAGCAGTTGCACCCATTCCCATTCCCACCAACAGTGTATGTACCATGCTGTTTTGATTACTATAGCTTTGTAGTAGATCTCGAAATCTGGAATTGTGATACCTCCAAGGCTTGTTCTTATTTATCACGTTTGCATTGGCTCCATTAACTATGTTCTTGCAGTTATGTCTACTACATGTGGATTGTGGAAATGCCACACAGTAGTGCCTTCCTGCACTTGTCTTCCTAACCCCATGTTTTGTGACATCACATTGCTAGTTTGAAGCTGGCCGTGGTGGGAGTATTTACACAGCAGAAACTGCAATTGTTAGCAGTCATGGCCTTCTCTGGGTTGTTTTTTAATGTTTATTTATTTTTTGAAAGAGAGAGAGAAAGAGAGAGAGAGAGAGGGAGAGAGAGAGAGAAAGAGTGATTGGGGGAGAGGCAGAGAGAGTGAGTGAGTCACAGAATCCAAAACAGGCTCCAGGCTCTGAGGTGTCAGCACAGAGTCCAATGCAGGGCAAGACAACAAGATCACGACCTGAGACGACTGACGACTGAGCCACCCAGGGGTCCCTGGTGGGTTTTTTTTTTGTTTTTTTGTTTTTTAAAGGAGAGGTGTTGGTTAACCATTTGCTAGCCCACTGCTGGATTCAGTGGTCAAGTGGAGAAACTGGCCCTAAACTAAGTGCTGGCAGTTCACACACAAGAATAGGAGAGACAGGTGCCTGGATGGGCCCAGTCAGTTAAGAGTTGGACTCCTGATCTCAGCTCAGGTCTTTTTTTTTTTGTTTTTTTTTGTCAGCTCAGGTCTTGATCTCAGGGTCATGAGTTCAAGCCCTGTGTTTTTGCTGGGAGTGGAGCCTACTTAAAACAAAACGAAACAAAACAAAAAGTAGGAGAGAAGGCAGGGCATTTGGACAGGTGGGTAGATAGATGTGGTAGAGGCAGGTTTCCTATTTACTAAGTGAAAAAGGAAGCAAGGTAGTCGCCTGAGAATAAGGTTGGGAAGTGTTGGGGGTTTGAGGTGAGAAGACTGTGGGACAGTTAGTGGATTAGAGAAATGGAGGTTTTTTGTTTTTTGTTTTTTTGTCCAGCACCATTAAAAGGCCCCTGGAGGTTAGTGGTTATGAACTTAAAAGGAGGCCTGTTATATTGGGTGTAGATTTGCCTCCAGTCTCTTGCAGGGGTGGGAGTGAAGCTGTGAGTAATGGAGAGCTGGATTTACCCAAGTGTAAGATTTGTAACACCAGTATGACTGTGCGTGTCGGTGGCCAGCGAGATTATGAATTTATAAATGTCAGAGTCACCACCTCAGAGACCTTCCTCATTCATGCTAGCTAACATCGGGCCCCAGTCCCATAACCTTAATCCCTTATCCTGTCTGTTTTCCTATTTTGTTCATTGGGTGTTACATAGCCGGGCTCACTCATCCCACCTGACAGCAGGGACCATGCCTGCCACAGTGCTTGGCGCGGAGTAGCTTTCCAGGAATATGTTGACTAACTGATTGAGTAAGTGGATTCACTTGCTCGTTCTTGCAAAATCTGTACAGGTCAGTGAAAAGCGGTCATATTCTTTTCGTGCGTCTTTGTAGCAACAAAGGCTTCATGGTGTTTCAACTTTAAGGAGCATAGGAATTTCCTTACAGCGCCGGACGTGCCAAGCCACCGTTATTTCCCGAACACTCCCTGGGGATACGGGCAATTTTTACCGAATTTGAGACCCAATTTACAGCTTTTGAGGCGGCTGCCGGGATCGTGTGAGTCACGCAGTCGCTGACCTTTGTCACACCAGACTCAGCAACACGGAGGGGGGTTAGATTACAAGCCAATCTCAGAGGGCGGGTGGTTGTTTCCGTATTTATGATCCTTTTCTTAGGGCTGCTGAGTGCGAGGCTCAGGGGCGGGACGGCACCAGAGCTCAGGGCCAGGCCGCGGGGCGCGGAGCGGTGGGGTCACGGGCCCTGCAGGCAGGGCGGGCCGCTTCAGGTGCGCGCGGGCCCCAAGCCGCCGCAACTGCGCCCCCCTCCCCCCGCCGCCCACAAACCGCGGGGCGGAAGGGGGCGGGGCGCGACCGCCTGTCCGTTTCTCCGGGGGGGACAATAAAGTTTCGAAAGTTTGAAAAGGCAGGAAAAAAAAAAAACCCTCGCCCCTTCGGCGGGGCGGGTGTGGACGCCTGCGGCCCGGGGTGAGCCCGGCGCCCGGCGCGCGGGGATGGGGGTCACGGTGGACGTGCGCCAGGTGTACAAGTACCCCTTCGAGCAGGTGGTCGCCAGCTTCCTCCGAAAGGTACCCGCCCACTCCGGCCCGGACGCGCGGCACCCGGGAGCCCTGGCCCAGCCGTCCGCGCTCGGGGCGCCCGGCCCTGTCCGGGCCCCCGCCCCGACCCCCCGCGGGAGTCCCCCCCCACCCCTCCCCTTCTTGCACTCCAGCTGCGGGGTTCGCTTCGGGATATGCAGGGCGGGGGTGGGAGTGGATTTCCTCGAGGGCTCCCCTTCGTGGTGCGCGGCGCCACGTTCACACCCTGTCCCGGAGTGGCAGGGAACGCAAGTTCTGGAGCCTGCTTGAGGCTGCACAGGACTTGTGGATCTTTCTAGTACCTCATGGACCCCTTAAAGCTAGTGGGGACCGTGGAAGCCATCACCCTAGGTTTCCCAGCATTGTGGCTCTATCATCACAATGGAGGTCGCTGTGGGACTTGGGGCAGATTGCTTACCCTCTCTGTGCCTTGGTTTTGTGATCTGTGAAATGGGGACATAATAGTACTAAGTGAAAGGGTTAGTTGCGAGGACTCAAGTGAGATAATTCATGGAAAGTCACTGATGGCCTCTAAAGTGTTGTAGTTATTTGTGCTGCTCTAACTACACCCCAGTCTCGGTGTTCAGTGGCCCTCTTTTCTCAGGGCTCCTCCGAGGACTGTGCTCATGGTAATAGAAGGGGAAATTTCGTTGAGAAATTGAAAGCACCCAGGCCAGGGAGCTGGGACTCCTGGACTCTTGTCTGTCTCTGCCTTTAGTTCCTTCACTTGGTCAAGCGTCTGTTCTCTTCAGACGCAGTTTCTGCTTCTAAGAGTGTTGTATCAGAAGATATTTTAGGTTCCCCTTCAGCTTTCATGTTCTTAGACAAGGTTTGCCAGACTTGTAACTTGCCTTGGGTAGCAGCCACCAAGCAGTGCACTCCTTATACAACCCACAAGCCATCAAAGGGAGATAAGGGGAGAGGAAGTTAAATTTTTTTTAAATTAGTGTTTATTTTTGAGAGAGCGCGTGCGCAGGACAGCGGGGGTGGGGGTGGGGGTGCTGTGTGCAGATACAGAATCTGAAGCAGGCTCCAGGCTCTGAGCTTTCAGCACAGAGCTCAACCCTGGGCTTGGATTCATGAATGACAAGATCATGACCTGAGCTGAAGTCAGTCGCTCAATGGAGTGAGCCACCCAGGTCCCGAGGAAGTTAATTTTTTAAGTGATAAGACCTGACCTTCACATGAGGAGGTGATACAGTTCGGGACCCAAGCCAAGGATTGTAGGACTCTGGGTAACATGGTGTTGCCATAGAAGTCTTTTTTGGGGGAGAATGTCAGCTTGTTGATAGATCTTCAGTATCTAGAATAGTGCCTAGCAGCTAGTAGGTGCTCACTAAAAATCGGATAACTGATGAATGACTAAATGAATGAAAGCTTGAATTGTGGATCTAGTGTAGACTTTGCCTTAGGCCAGACTTCTGGGCCCAAAAGAGAAACAGCCAACTCTCCATTAAAAAAAAATTATGTTTATTTACTTTTGAGAGAGAGGGAGACACAGAATCTCAAACAGGCTCCAGGCTCCGAGGTGTCAGCACAGAGCCTGAAGCGGGGCTCAAACCCACAAACTGTGAGATCATGACCTGAGCCGAAGTCAGACACTCAACCCACTGAGCCACCCAGGCACCCCAACAACTCTCCATTTTTTCTTAGGAAGTTGGGAGTGTGGATTCTCTAATGCCACTGCCCCCTTGGAATGCCTTCTGGATTACACTCCTCAGGAGCTGATCTTTGCCTTGTCAGACCTGGAAGGGCACTTGATCCAGATCAAAATCATTGACTATCTTCTCCAGCATTGGATAGTTACTGCTGCACATCTCTTTTTCTCTTAGACTCATGCCTGCAGAAGCACATAGCACAATGACATGCTCTCTTTTAGAGAGCATTGCTCATGTGGTCATGCTTCTGGGCTAAAAGCTTTTCTTCTGTATACTGGGCTCGGTGCTAGGACACAACAAATAGACCCTCTTTTCATGGGGCTGATGGTGTCTTGTAAGTGAGGCTGACGTTAATAAATGGCCAACAGATGAATACATACTTAAAATTGATGATATGTATTTACAGAGAAAGTTTATGTTACTGGGACCAAATATAGCGGGGAAGGCCTGCTAAGGTCCCACAGGGTGGCCATGAGGAAAGGCTTTGTCAAACAAATGGCCTGTGTGAAATGATGGCTGATGTGTGAGTAGGACTTTCTCAGGCAAGAAGAGAGGGGGAGGAAGTGCTTTCATACATTATCGTATTTACCTCTTCCAGCAGCTGCAAGCAGTTAGGACTGACTTCCATTTCATTACGTAGAAAACCTGAGATTCAGAGGATTTGAGAATCTTTTCCAGGTTCCCATGGCCAGCAGCTGGGAGAGCCAGGATTTCAGCACATCTGAATCCTAAGTCTACACCCCTAGTCCCCCAGACTGTGCTGCCTTCCACATAATAGGCATTCCGATGACTACTGAGGGGATAAAATGTTCCAGAATCATCTTTGCTGTGCTCTTTATCCGATTTCAGTTTTCTTCTGTCTATTCTCAGGACTTATTTTATCTTGGTGGACCCGTTGTGCCTGATGTAGGGGTATAGCTTTGATATGTGGTACAGTGAGAGAATATAGTGTCTCAGGTTTCTGTTGCTATGTAACAAATCACCCCTGTGATGCAGTGGATTAAAGCAGTGGTAGACCTTTCATTCTCATAATTCTGTTGACTGGGCTCAGCTGGGTGGTTTTTGTGTGCCAGTGTCTTCTAGCTGAAGTCACTTAGCTGCATTCAGTTACAGTGTGGAAGGTTGCTTGTAAAAAACTTGGCAAAGTGCCTGGCACATAGTAAATAAGGACTGAGGAGGATATTTTGGAAGGTAGAGTTTCAGGGAAAGGAGAGCATTTTCAGAAAAGACCTAGCAGTGGATTGATGTAAGCACTGCAGATGATACTACACTTCCATTCTTTCTTTTTTTTAAATTTATTTTTAAAAAATATTTATTTATTTTTGAGAGAGAGAGAGAGAGAGTGCGAGCAGGGGAGGGGCAGAGAGAGAGAGGGAGACACAGAATCTAAGGCAGGCTCCAGGCTCTAGGCTCTGAGTTGTCAACACAGAGCTCAGTGCAGGGCTTGAACTCATGGACTGTGAGATCATGACCTGAGCTGAAGTCAGACGCTCAACCGGCTCAGCCACTCCTGAGCCCCATACATTTCCATTCTTTCTATTCACAAAGCACTCCTTCAGAGAGTGCCTTAGAGATCCCTGGAAGGGGCTACGTGAGTCACTAAATTATGAGATGTCAATAAATCCGTTTGCTGTGAGAATTTTTGCCTTACATTACTTGCAGCCATGAGCTGGAAGTCAGTAGATGGATGGCCATCATTGTGCCTTCCCCTTTAAAAGCAGTTTTTGGGTGGCCTAGGGACACAGTTTTCACCAGTCTGTATCGGGCCCTAGTGCAAATTAAGAAGAGGTATCATCTAAAGGCAGAGAAACATAAATATATGATTTCACTCATAGGTGGAATTTAAGAAACACAACAATGAACACAGAGGAAGGGAAGGAAAAATAAGAGAAAAAGAGGGAGGCACACCACAAGATACTCTTAATTACAGAGAACAAACTGAGTGTTGCTGGAGGGGTGTGGGGTGGGGGGATCTTCTAAATGGGTGATGGGCATTAAGGAGGGCACTTGTTGGGATGAGCACTGGGTGTCATATGTAAGTGATGAATCACTAAATTAGACTCCTGAAACCATTATTACACTCTATGTTAACTAACTTGGATTTAGATAAAATCGAAAAAAAAGAAAGAAAGAGGCACCATCTTACTGGTCGACCCCACAAGCTCCCAGTAAATGGGGCTAGTGGAAGGTAAATGGGGGCATTTATGCAAATTAGCAAGAATGGCTGTTACCCAATCAGGCTCTTGGGGTAGCCATAGAAATTGAGTAGGGCTAAGTGGGAGTTCCTGGCAAAGCTTTATTGGGTTGGCTCCAGTAGAAGGGAGACAGCACAGGGTCTGTAGGCTGGGTTCCCAAGGAGAGGTCTGGGAGGGTTTTAAGGAGGCCTAGGCTGAAAAGGGTGATGTCCAAATGTGTAGGGGTGGGTTTTTCTTTTGTTCTGTTTTTTTTTTTTTTTGGGGGGGGGTGGATTGTGCACTTAAAGGTCAATGCTTCTTGCTTCTTCTTGAGTTGCATGTCTAATTAGCGTGTTAAGTTCCTATCCCTGGGTGATTTTTAGTATTAGAATAAGGGGAAAACTCAGTGGAAATTCATCACTGGGTCTATCTTGGCTCAGGTGGTTGGGTTTTCACAGGGGAGTGTCCATCCCTTTTGGTGCTGGAAAGTTAGCACAGTGTCTGAACTGGATCACACTCGTTGAAAACTGGGTCATGGGGGCTTGTTTGGAGCTTGGGGCTTCTGGCATTTGGCCTTGGTTTCTGACGGCAAGCAGCACCTGCAGGCATTGCTAGAAGACTGGGTTATTGTGGCTTGTTAGCCATTTCCTGGGTGTGGGGGCCCAAGTCTGGTGCCTGTTCTGTCTCAGCACTCCTTCCTCTAGGTGGCTGTAGCCCTGTGCCCACCGGCCTGCTAGATTGGAAGACCTTGTGCAGTGAGCAACATGCACAACTCTATACAGCAAACCTGCTGTCTTAATTTCATATCTGTGAAACAGCAATGCCATGTACCTTACCACCTATCTCCTAGGAGTGTTGTGAGGATCAAATGTGTAACAGTCTGACAAGCATTAGCTTTTTATAAGTGTAAGATAGTAAGAATGATCTTTTTGGCTAAACATACTTTTATATTTCTTTTAGTCTGTATGTATTTTTTTTCAAAGGAAGGCACTTGGCAGAAGGGACAATCATATGAGGATCTCTGGGAAGCATTTAATCTGATTTTTCACAATGGTATGTTTGAAGCTGCTTCAGCGCTGAGAATGTTCTATTTTAAATAGAGTCTACTGATCTACGTCTTTTGGTATGTTAGGACTTGCCTTCCAAGTTATAATATACTACTATTTTTAAAACCTGAGGAATGTTTGCTCTTCTTACACCTGCCTGTTGGATACCACAGGCAAAATACTAGCTACATGCTTTCAAAGCTGAGTGGTACCTTGAAAACAAACACCGCAGAGTACTCTTTGTTCATGGAATATAGTGTTTCCCAATGAACTCTTATGTAGGTATGCTATGAAACCCAAAATGGTTTATTTATCAGATGCTAAACTGTAGTTTCCATGAGGTATATTGTCAGTGTGCCTGACAGTGTATTTTGGTTTCTTTCTTTGTATGATCTCTTACCTTTCTAGGTCTTATCACTTATAGCTGTTTCTTTCCTTTATTTAAAACCAGCTACAAAGAGAACACAAAGTTGCATGGATGAGTGTAGCAGTCTAGAAGCTCACTCATCTCTTACAAGCTCACGCCAGTCTGTTTACTGAGCTTGCGTTCACCAGTTAGATTCAAACACTTGTTCAGTTTTGTCTATTTGAAACTTAAAGTTATTAAAAAGGACCCAGAGGGGTTTTCTTTTTTCTTTTTATTTTTTATTTTCTTTTTTATTTTCTTTTTTATTCTCAAATAAGGCCAGAGACATTAAGAGTTTTTTGTACTATAGAGTTGTTCAGGTTAATTTTCTTTCTGTGCTGTAGGCCAAAGAATCGTGGTGAATAGAGTGTGAGGTTCATGGGCTTACACTCTACCATTTATTCCTCATGCATCACAAGCACCCAAAGAGATCCTGGAACATAGTAGGTGCTCACCAAATCCTTGCTGAGTGGATAAGGAAATGCACTATTCAGGAATTTGGCCCTATGTGATTTCACACTGAAGTTGTTGTGGGTCTCAGTAACATGTCCTTACTTAGGGTATTGTAATAAAATGGACAGATCAAAATAATTTCTTTGCTTCAACACAGCGGCCTCGGGTTTTATTTATTCTCGCCAGGAGCCTGATGTGCTGAACAAATGGTTTGAGTGTTTACCCTTACACTCATAAAGGCGATTTATGAATGGCTATTTCCATTTAGAGTAGAAAGTTGATTGGGCAATTAATAATGTTTCCATTTCTGATCCTATCTTTTCTCCCTTGCAAATCTGACACTTAGTTGTATAGAACATCTCTTCCTGCAGAGCTCCTGAAATACTTGGGGTAAACCCATATTTCCAAAATCCATGTTTTGATGAATGATAAGCCTCGTTTAACATAATGGTTGTTTATCTTTTTACTTACGCTGTAATAGTCTTTCTTTTATCTTCCTATCCTCAATTCTCCTAGAAGAAGATTAGGTACGACACGAAGCAGAATGGTGCAAACGGGAAGAGTACGGGCTCTGACATCAGCCGGGGGGACCGAGTGCTTCTAGCTGTGTGAGTTTGGGCAAGTCAGCTCTTTTTCTATGCCTCGGTTTCCTCATCTCCAGAGTAAGATAATAGTCACTGTCTTCTGGAATTGTTGGGGGAAATTAAGAGGATAACGCACATAGTTGCATGCATTGGCACACAGTAGGTGCTTTTGAAGTACAGTACTTGTTAAAAATCTTGAGAGTAATACTAACAATAATAATTTCTTACATTTATTCCATGAACCTGAAAATAAAAAGCTGAGAGGAGTAGTCTGCAGAAACCTTTACCAACTTGGAGTAATAAAGAGAAGAAAGAACAGGAATAAAGGTGCACATTTGAATTCTGACTTGTTTTTTAAATGTTATTTAAATCATAAACTGTACTTGGAAACTTATCTATTGGTGGTTGTGGCTTAATAAGTTTATAAAAGGTAGGATGATTATTAACTATTAAAGTACTGGCAGTAAAACTTTTCCTAGTTCTATTAATGGACACTTATAGTAAGTGTGCATCTTTTTGCCTCTAGGAGATGAGATAAATAAAACATGGCCCCAGCCCTCAAGGGGACAGAGGAAATACATTAGTTTTTGTGATAAATGCTTTCTCAGGGGCATGTTACAGATACAGAGTGTGAGGAAAGGATCCTATCTTTTTAAATAATATTTTATTTTTAAGTAATCTCGACACCCACCATGGGGTCGAACTCACAACCCTGAGATCACACACTCCACTGACTGAGCCAACCAGTCACCCCCATTTTTAATTCTTAATCTATGAGAGCTTTTAGAGTGCTTAGAAAGACTTTGTTGCCTTTTCAAAAATGTCAGTACTCTCTAGTACTTTCCTGACTCAATGCCTTCCCTAATGCTAGTAGGGAGGGATTGTCAGGAGTTCTTGTCACATGGACTCTGAATTGGGAAAGCATGAGCTTTGAAGTTTTATTCTAGGAAAAGAAATATCTTTTAATGATTTTTATTTTATTTATTTATTAAAAAAATTTTTTTTATGTTTATTTTTGAGAGAGACAGAGTGTGAGTCGGGGAGGGGCAGAGAGAGAGAGGAGACACAGAATGCGAAGCACGCTCCAGGCTCTGAGCTGTCAGCAAAGAGCCCGATGTGGGGCTTGAGCCAAAGTCTGATGCTCAGCCGACTGAGCCAGGTGCCCCTGTTCTAATGATTTTTTTTTTAATTTTTTTTAACATTTATTTATTTTTGAGACAGAGACAGAGCATGAATGGGGAAGGGTCAGCGAGAGAAGGAGACACAGAATCTGCAACAGGCTCCAGGCTCTGAGCTGTCAGCACAGAGCCCGACGCAGGGCTCGAACTCACGGACCGTGAGCTCATGACCTGAGCCGAAGTCGGATGCTCAACTGACTGAGCCACCCAGGCACCCCTCTAAAGACTCTTAAATCATCACCTACATATATTTAGTTTGCAGATGGATACTAGGAGTATGCTTTAATACCACACCACAGTAAATTGCAAGATAAGCACTGAAGTCCTGAAACTGAGTTTTAAAAAATGTAGCCTTTCATTCTTCATCAGCAAGAAACTGCTACTGTTTATTGAGAACCTGCATGATGCCAGGTGTTACACTTTACATAAAATTGTTCCCTTTAATTTCTGTGACAACTCTCTGAGATGGATTTTCCCCCCCTATTTTCACAGATGGAGAAACTAAGGCAGGCTGAGATTAAAGCATTTTGCCCAAGACTCTCACAGATGGGTTTCAGACTGAAGTCTCTTGGTTTTAAAACTCAATTGTTTCCAGCATTCTGTATTTTAATTTTAACTTTGTTTTTTTTTCTTAAGTTTTCATTTAGAAATACAGTTGACCCTAAACAACATGATGTTTAGGGACACTGGCCCCCACACAGTTGAAAATCTGCATCTATGTGACTTTAGACCCCCCCCCCCAAATTTAACTACTAGTAGCCTGCTGTTGACTGTAAACCTTACAGATGAAATGAACAGTCAATTAACACATATCTTGTATGTTATATATATATTATATACTGTATTTTGATGGTTGGAGAGCTAGAGAAAAAAATGTTGAGAAAGGCATAAGGATGCATTTACAGTACTGTCCTGATTGGAAAAAAACCCACATGGAAGTGGACCCACACTGTATAAACCCCTGTTGTTCAAGGCTCAACTGTAATTTGACTTAAAAAATGTTGCAAAACAAAGAATTCCAGGGTAGCCTTTACCCAGCTTCCCCAAACCACTGTATAGTTTTTAAAGCCAGGGAATTAGCATTGATAAAATGTTAACTGATCTACAGACTTTATTCAGATTTGGCAGTAGTCAACTAATAGCATTTTTTCCAGTCTAGGAGTCAGTCCAGGATCCCACATTGCATTTAGTTGTCCTGTCTTAGTCTCCCCCAGTGTGGGACAGATCCTCTATTTTTTTAAATTTCCGGACCGACCCTAGCACTTTTGAAAGAGTACTGGTCGGGTATTTTGTAGACTTTTTATCTTTAAATGCATCTGGTTTATGTATGCATTTAATGTTGAGATACGAGGCTTTTCCTTTGTGTCACAATTATTTTCTTTCAAAGAAACTTCACGTTGTCATTGCCAATTATTAGGACATTTTTGAATGAATAAAGGTGATGTGACGTCGTTGGCCTTTGTTTAGAATCATAACTTGTTCCAGGCAGAACGGCCTTGCGTGTCCTCTGGTGGTCCATCGCCCCGGCTCCAGAGACGGCAGCATCATGGTCTGTGTGTCTGCTTGTCCTTTGTTCTTTCTCCTTCATCATCCCATTGTCCTGAAAGGCTGATGCACAAGCATTCAGAAATTTATTGACTTAAAAATGTTTTGTCCTTGAACATTGAAATTTTGACTAATCGATGATTCATTTGATCTTTGTATGAAATCAACTTTGCTTTCCTCTAAGATAGACTATTGCATGTAGGTCATAAAGGAAACTTGGCACAGTCCCTGGTGATGTTTTTGTTTAACTAAAATGCCACATCTCTTTTCTGCAGCTCCCCTGCTTTGCATGTGGATGTTTGGAAGCAGCCTGAGGAGCAAAGATTCTCATAATGCTTATGAAACAGAAGTGTTAACATACAGACTTATTTTAGGTCCTCTTGGCCTTTGTAGGACTAACACAGCTCTGTCGCTGAGTTGCTTCCTTGTCCTCTCTTGGATGCCATTTAGAAGTTGGTACACAATGGCTCCTTTGGAGGTCATTGACTCTTTTTTGGGAGGGGGTATTCTAAAAGGCAGGCATTAACTTCTGAGCCTTTTGGAAAGTTGGTATTTTAAAAAGTCCTTACTCTTAACAGTAAGCTTTATGAAAGCTTGTATACTTTTCCCTTGTAAGTAAGAAAGGTAAATAACTATATCGTCATGAAACTCTTCCCACAAATAGAGTGACTGTTAATTCCTGTAATTGGATGGACTCCATTTTTTGGCCTCTCACTTTTCATAGCTCTGTGTTTGTCTTAATGTGTATTTTCTCTTTTTACCCAGTGTTTTGCAGTTTTTGGCCTCTAACCTTTTATTTATTTACTTATTTAGGCCTCTTACCCATTGATGTGTAAAAAGTAATTGAAAGCAAGATATATGACAATGTAGAAGAGTCTCCATTTTACCCTTGTTAGACTGTGGTATTTGCAATAGATTTGTATCTCAGGAAAAGGAAAAGGAGTTAGTTTACACATTTGGTAAAGAACGTAAACTCATGAATAAGTTCAAAATGAAGTGAAGTATACCTTGGAAGATCCCTTAAGTCAGCCAGAATATATGGCATATGTGGTGACTGTACACAGCCCCCCATGTGGTAATTATTTTTGTGCGACTGCAGCTTATGATCCACTGAGCCAGGTTCAGAGATGGCACACATTTTGGGCAGATACCTGGGTGTTCACACCACTTTGCTTCCATGAGAGTCCCCAGCGTGGAGTGGGGATTGGAAAATCCAATCCGTGTGACCCTGTTAATGCCATTGCCATTATGCCTTTCATGCAGAGACTCCTTATCTTAATAGTTGTTGATTGGTTTACTCGCTTGGGGAAGTACTAAATGAGATAATACATATGGCAGCCTCTAATACAGGCATGGGCATAGTAGAACAGTGCATACTCAGTAAGTCTTTGATGGTCTTAATCCTGACCTAGCTTGATCCGTTCCAGTGTCACACCGCATTGGAAAAAATGTCCAGAGAAACCTGTCCACTGCTTCCTGCCTTCCCAAATTGGCATTCCTGTTGATGACCGTCTTTGAGAGCGTTCCCTCTCTCAACCCCTTGTGAACCAGAGTTCAGAAAAATGTTCGTGAATTAAATCATGAATATTCAAGTTACCACAAGGTGGCATCAGATCATTTCAAGTAATGCCAGATAGGGGGAGCCTCAACATAATAAATCTTTCATTTTAAAAAAGTTAAAATATATGCCTTTCATGTCATGGTATTTAGTTATTGTAAACAAACCTCTCATTTCTTTTCCCATTCAGGATCTCTTGTGTTTGGCTAATAAAACCTTCATTTTACTTGTTATTTACAAGCATTGTCTGTTGAGTGACCCTTAAGTATTTTATGATGACACCTTTCCACAATTTCTCATCTCCTTATTATCCCTTAGTTTGATTTATTTTCTCCTGATATGTTTATTTTTTTCTTGTTTTTTTTTTCCCCAACTAACACGTAAACTCTGTAAGAGGCTGCAATTTTATTTCATTACTATATCCTCAGTGCCTAGAACAGTGCCTGGCATGGTAGGTACTCAAAACCTCTTAAATGAAGAATTTTCACTATTGTTTCAGTCAATGCTCTTTGGCTTAATAAGAAAATCTTAAAATTATGTTAAAGTGTGAAGTTTCTGAGTTCATATTCTTTGGGAATTTTACTGATAATTTAGTGAAGCAATTAGAACTTGAAAGCTTTTATCAGTCTCCTCCTCTGGTGGTTACATTTCAGATCTCCTCCATAATTTAGTAATCTTCCTACAACTTACAGTGTATTTGTAATATTCATTCAGGGTGTATTGATGAATGCAAAACGAACAGACTAGGACTAGTCAAGGAAATACTTTCAGACTTGCATTTTATCTTGGCACAAAAGTTTCTATTCACACACACAAACACACAATTCAAGGGATCTGTGTGAGGCTCAGATACCTTCCTTGCTTGAGGGGTGCTCTGTAAGTGAGGCCCCTTGCAAGGAACAGAATAGCTAAACTTGATCCTACCTAATGGACACTATCTGAAAGTTAAACTTCAAGAAAGCAGTGGCCATAATTTTGAGCATTTTTTTTCTGGAGCAAAAATGAATGAATGAATGAATACATAAAACTCAGTTTTTTTGATTACTCATCAAGATTGCAGTTGCCAGGATGGGAATGATGAAGTGTCAAGGCTACTGAGGGCTGACCAGAGAGAACTGATCATCTGTTCCCTTCATAGATCATTCTCCAAACAAAATAAGGTTTATTTTCTAAATTGGCCCCCTAGGGAGCGAGGTTCATCTTCCTAATCATTCATTCATTCAGCAAAAATTTATTGAGTGCCTACTATATGTCATACACTGTGCTAGTGGTAGAGATACAGGAGTGACTGAAATGGATCATATTCCTGTTCTCATAGAGTCTCTGTTCTCATCCAGTGTCTTTTGGGGCCACAGATATCTTTAATAACGTAGGTAATGGACCCTTTTCTGTGAAATCAATCAGTTAGCCAACCCCCTCCCCTCCCCCGCCCCCCCCCCCCCCCCCCACCCACACGTGTGCATGCAGGTACCTGTGTGAGATATGGGAGACCCACACCCTGGGTAACATATACCACTTCCTGGGGTTCCAGAGACTTGAAGCTCAAGTTCATCAAGTAGAAGGCCCCCCTTTTCCTGCTTTTCAGCCTTTTCACTGCTCTCCTTCCCCTTCGGCACTTGTTGATGTCTTGGATAAGACTTCCTGTCATTTTCTTTGCAGGTTTGATCACATGATGAAGCAGTGTAAGTCTTTGGGCAAAGAGCCCAAGGAGTGCTCTGCAGGCTTGGACCAGGGACCCCCTTGTCTTATGGGGAAGTCACTTTCACCCCTGAAGTCTTTCTCTTTGCACCTGAGCAATGGAAAGGGTTGGATTTGAGTAATTCTGAGGTCATTCAAGGGTAGGTTAGGTAGGCAGGTTTAGAAGGCAATAGAAAATATCTGTGGGTAGATTATAATCTCAGTCCTAACTAGCTGGGTGATTTTGAGCAGATTACTTAGTTTATCCGGGCCTTATTTTTCACATGTGAAAGGGAAAAAGCAGTATTTACCTCATGGTATTGTTTTGAGAATTAAAATGAAATAATGTATGTAAACTGCCTGTGACAAAAATGATAGCTTTTTCCAGCCTTCTTTTATCCAAATTGTCTTTCTGGGCAATTAATAGATAAATGATCATTGAGCACCTGGAGTAGACTACTTCTGATTATTTTCCTCTGATGCTAAACCAGCTGCCAGGCAGTGGTACCCAATCATAGTGGAAGGTTCACTGTGTATTAGGCCTGGTTTAATTTCACGCCTCTCCCACTAACTAGCTGGGTGACCCTAAACTCTAACCTTTATCCAGTTTCTGTTTCTGGCAGATGAAGTAATGATAACATATGACCCAGCCACAGCAGAGAAGCTGTTTTGGGATTTAAACAAGGTTATGTAGGGGCACCTGGGTGGCTCAGTCAGTTGAGCATCCAACTCTTGATTTTGGCTCAGGTCACAATCTCATCGTTTGTGAGATCGAGCCCCACGGCAGGCTCCATGCTGACAGCATGGAGCCAGCTGGGGATTCTCTCTTTCTCTCTCTCTCTCTTTCTCTCTGCACCCATCCCCCCACCAACCCCCCTCTCGAAATAAATAAACTTAAAAAAATAAACAAGAACGTGTAAGTGAGTAAAGCATGTAGCACAGTGCCTGCTACCAAGGACACTCTTCATTTAGGCCAGGCTGGTTCCATACTAATAGTAATACTTATTAATTAGATTAACCTCACCCTCCCTTCTCTGCCCAGGGCTGTATTGGATCTAAAGGTTTCCCCTGGATTTATACAAGTTGAATTCATGATAGCTTCTTACTTATCTAGGCCCAAGTAGTACAACGAAGGGCGTTGATTGAAAACTGGCCTTAGAGTTGCTTGGAAAATATTTACTGTTCCTGCAAATAACTGTGGTTACTGTGAGGTAATTCATTTTGGTTAAGGATGAATGGTAATTCTTCTTTATGTGTTTTCATTTAGTATCCCAACCCCATGGATAAAAATGTCATCTCTGTAATAACTGTGGAGGAAAAAAGAGGTAAGTTCTCTGAATATACCTCATTTCAGTGATGATCATTAAGTAATAGTGATGTTTGTCAAGGTGTGTGTGTGTGTGTAGCCTATTTTTCTTTTTTCTTTTTTTGAGTTTATTTTTTATTTTGAGAGAGAGACAGAGAGAGTGAACGGGAGAAGGGCAGAGAGAGGGAGAGAGAGGGAATCCTACGCAGACTCCACACTGTCAGCGCAGATCCAGATGTGGGGCTTGAACTCACAAACTGTGAGATCATGACCTGAGCTGAGATCAAGAGTCGGAAGCTTAACTGAGTGAGCCACCCAGGTGCCCCAGCCTATTACCTTTTAAACAGATATGAGAACAGGTGTATTTCTGTATTTGAGGTGACAGAGAAGAGTACCCAGCATTTAAAGCAGCAGTAGAAGTCTTGTTTAATATGCTTTTGTCACTCAATTAATGACTGATGACAATAGTAACAGCCAACATTTCTGAGCACTGAATATGTGCCAGGCACTCTTATTAACTCCTTTAATCTGCAGAATAATGTTTGGGATATGTATTATTATTACTGCCTTTTAATGTATGAAGAAATCAAGGTACTGAGAGGTTAAATAAATTGCCCAAGGTCACATGACTATATCCCTATAATATATTCATGTATCATTGTATATACGACAAAACATTTGTGATTAGTAGCATGTATGTAAGATGTGATTGTAAAGTGATTGTATTATAGAATATGATTCCATACTGACCAGCACAGGGGTGGGCAAGCTATGCTTGTCCTGCTTGTATTTGTGAATAAAGTTTTATTGACATACAGCCGTGCCCACTTGTTTACATATCTTCTATGGCTTCTTCTTGGCGACAAGAGCAGAGTTAAGTTGTTGCAACAAGACTGTTCATACCATAAAGCATAAAATATTTACCATTTGGCCTTTTACAGGAAAGGTTTATTCACCCCTAGACTAGAGCGTAGGAGTCTCCACTGCTCTCTGTCGTTTGTATTTCCCTGGAATAATTTTTCACTGTCATTGCCTGGACTTGAGAACTGGGCCACATAGGAAGTTCTGGTGAGGCACATAATCAGTGTGTAAACATTTGGAGACACCCAGGCCCACTTCTGACACACTCTTGAGCCTTCTGAGAAAATGTGTGAGATGCCACTGTTTGTTACGTGACTCTGAAGTCTTCTCTGTGCTTGGTAAACACAAAAACTGTCTTTTGCTTGTGAAGGTATTTTCTTTGTGTCCATACTCTATTAATAGATTTTAAAAAACATTTTTTTCATGTGTCTGCACTCAGTGTGAGAGAAACTTGTGATGGGGCATCAGAGAAATCTGGTTCCAAGCCTTGATTTTGTTACTCCCTGCATGACCTAACTTCTTCGAGGCTCTGTTTCTTCGCTTATTAAATGGGAAAATAATATTAATCCCGCTTTAGGTTGTTATGAAGATCAAATGAAAGAACAATATGTGTATTCCAAAGTGGTATAGGAACATTAATTACGATTTCTACCATTGACAGGAGCATCGTTGCCTGCAGGAGTGGCTAATCCATTTTAAGTGGGTGTGCTGCAAACATTGGATAAGCTGGCTGAAGGAAGGCCAGTGGCAGGAGACAAACCCACTCCTCACCCTGTCAGTGGCTTCTGGGCAGTCTGGATGTTTGCATTGTCCGGGCTACTATAGCCAGAGATTTGAGAAACCCTACAGGAGCTTGGCTGAGTCGCAGTAATTTACAGGCCAAAAGAGAATACTTCAGAGTTTATTTTTTTCTATGACTTGGACTCCCCTTTTCTTAATTCACATTTATTGTGTGCTTTTTACATTTTTGGAAACTCTGTTCCAAAACAGAGTAGTGCCAGTCACAGGGAATCTGTTTCTTTATGAGTGAAGACTTTGGCTAATATAATTAATTGTAGGTTTACATTGTGTACCCAGAAATCTGTGCTTGAAAACATGTTTGGTGCAGAATGTGGCAGAATCAGATTCTCCATATTCTTGTGAAAACATCTGTATTGGATTTGAGCAGAGGTCTCATTGGCCCTTGTCATTGGAGTGTTGACATTGATAATCCAGAGCAGTGAACAGTTTGTGATTCTTTCTCTCTGACTTTAGAGCATGCAGAGTGAGTAGTTGCCTCACCCTTATTCCTTGATTACAGATAAGTGTATTTGGAATGATTTGGCCCAGAAAAGTGGTCAGGGATACTGAGTTTTGAGTTAAACATTTTTCTCTAGGAATTCTACATAGAGAAAACTGACATCAAAATGAAAAGTTTTGTTGACGTTAGGATAGGAGTACATATCCTTAAAACATTTTTTGAGTGTAAAAATTTTCTGTTTCTAGATGTGTCAACAGGGATCATCTATAGAAAGAGGATTGCAGTCTGTCAGAATGTGGTTCCAGAAATTTTAAGGAAGGTAAATTCATTTTAAAATTTAATCAGATTTGGTGTGACACTGGGTGATTTTCACACAGTCCTGGAAAGAGATGGCATTTTCTGATGTCCAGGCGTGTTAGAACTTTCCCAGTTGGATCTCACAGCTCCTCAGAGGAAGAAAGCACTCTCATATCTAACCTCAGTTTTGGCAGATGCCACGGGAGATAGTTTTTTTCTCCCCCCTCCTGTTTCTGCTTCTCTTTTGTGGAGGGCTCTTAGTGGACATAGAGATGGTCTACAATTATTTTATTTTATTTTATTTTTTATTTATTTTTCAATATATGAAATTTATTGTCAAATTGGTTTCCATACAACACCCAGTGCTCATCCCAACAGGTGCCCTCCTCACTACCCATCACCCACCCTCCCCTCCCTCCCACCCCCCATCAACTCTCAGTTTGTTCTGAGTTTTTAAGAGTCTCTTATGCTTTGGCTCTGTCCCACTCTAACCTCTTTTTTTTTTTCTTCTCCTCCCCCATGGGTTTCTGTTAAGTTTCTCAGGATCCACATAAGAGTGAAAACATATGGGATCTGTCTTTCTCTGTATGGCTTATTTCACTTAGCATCACACTCTCCAGTTCCATCCACGTTGCTACAAAAGGCCATATTTCATTCTTTCTCATTGCCACGTAGTACTCCATTGTGTATATAAACCACAATTTCTTTATCCATTCATCAGTTGATGGACATTTAGGCTCTTTCCATAATTTGGCTATTGTTGAGAGTGCTGCTATAAACATTGGGGTACAAGTGCCCCTATGCATCAGTACTCCTGTATCCCTTGGGTAAATTCCTAGCAGTGCTATTGCTAGGTCATAGGGTAGGCCTATTTTTAATTTTTTGAGGAACCTCCACACTGTTTTCCAGAGGGTCTACAATTATTTTAAAGATGTCTTGGACATTTTGCAGGAAGTGACCATGTTTTCTCATCTGTCTGTGGTTAGATAAGATTCTTAGATAAGAATGATCAGAAGTAAACAGATGGTAAATATTTAGTCTCATCTTCAGCAAGGAAGATAAAAGCTTCAGATTCTGTGTCACTGTCAGAGAATACAGTTATTTCAGGGTCTATAATCTTCTCAGTGCTCTCTGTAAGTCTTTTTGTATTTCTGTAAAGTAATGGTGGTGATGTTGAAATCTTCATGATAGCAAGTTGTTTTCTCTCTTTGAAATCCTTAAGCACTCTGGTGATTGTTGGCAGAGGTAAGTGGGAATTTTTAATAACATTGCTTGAATCATGGAGGGATTATTGACAAGAGTCCTTTTTGAATCATCAGGAAATAAGAGGAGAACATCTTTTTTCTTTTTTTTTTAATGTTTATTTATTTTTGACACAGAGAGAGACAGAGCATGAACAGGGGAGGGTCAGAGAGAGAGGGAGACACAGAATCTGAAACAGGCTCCAGGCTCTGAGCTGTCAGCACAGAGCCCGACGCGGGGCTCAAACTCACGGACCGTGAGATCATGACCTGAGCCGAAGTCGGACGCTTAACCGACCAAGCCACCCAGGCGCCCCAAGAGGAGAACATCTTGATGTGCACGTCTTAAAATGTCTCAGATCATTATTTCTACCCAGAATTGATTGCTTTGGTGATGTAGAAGCCAGTTAGCTTGCAGATGATATTGCTGTGCTTGTTTGCTGTATTAGAAAGAGTGATGGCTTCTATCACTTCCTTATCCTGGATTAAGATTCTGTCATATTCTTTGGAGGAAAGAAGGCTGATATGACAGTGAAAAAGAACTTTATTTTCCAGATGCTAAAATGTGTTGCAGTGAATACAACAAATTATGACTGGCTTTTTCTACAGGTTGTATACCATGCCTTTGCCCTATATACACCCTTTGAATCTATTATTTAAAAAGACATTCAACTTTGTCTTGTATCTCAATTCTTAAATAATTTAAGGACACCTCTGACTTGTACAGTGCTGCCTTTGTAGTTTCCCATGTCTCCTCCACCTCAGAAAACATACATTTCAAGGTATTGGACAGAGTTTAAAATGAAGAAAATATTTTATCTGATATTGTCTTGCATGTGAGCCCATAAGTGGGCCCAATTAGTGTCCATCAATTTAAGAAGGCCATAACCAGCCCTGGAGGAGACACGAAGGAGGCTGATAATTTGCTTAGTGTTTAGCAGTTAGGGAAATCAGGCCAGAGACTATACAGCTCGCATAAATCCTGGGTCATTTGCATGTCCTCACCAGCATTTAGTAAGGTCATGGTATGTTTGATTATCAAGAAGTCACAGCCATTGGTGAGCCATCATTTGTATATCAGGATCACTTGTCCTCTTAATTATCCAAGACTAAAAGCAACTCTGGACTCCATCCTTCTGTAGCCTTCCTCATTTGAGAAAGCCACCCACTCTCTGTTGGACAGGTGAGCATTTTAAAGGTACCTAGTATCCAGTTGGAAGAGGAATCGTGGCTCAATCCTCAGGAAAGAAACATGGCTATACGGAGTCACTGTCTTACATGGACACAGTATGCATCCATGAAGGAAGAGTCTGTCTTCCGGGAAAGTGTGGAAAATCCAAACTGGTAAGACCCCCCCTGTGTGTGTGTGTGTGTGTGTGTGTGTGTGTGTGTGCGCGTGCGTGTGTGTGTATTGGGTGCAGGGATGCACATATGAGCTCATACATTAAAAAGTTTTGATTGCATACTTACAACCTCTGTTTACAACTACATAAGTTACACATTATTAATCTGTAATCACACAAGTAGTTAATAAGTAGATTTCTCTATGGGGGAAAATAGCAGCATTCAACTCCTTGCCTTTTTTTTCCCTCTATAATTTATTTTTTATAATTTACTTCTAATTAGTTAGCACATGGTGCAACAATGGTTTCAGGAGAATATTCCTTAAGCCCTTTACCCATTAGCCCATCCCCTCTCCCACAACCCCTCCAGTAACCCTCTGTTTGTTCTCTATATTTAAAAGTCTCTTATGTTTTGTCCCCGTCTGTGTTTTTATTTTTGCTTCCCTTCCCTTATGTTCATCTGTTTTGTATCTTAAAGTCCTCATAGGAGTAAAGCCATATGATATTTGTCTTTCTCTGACTAATTTTGCTTAGCATAATACCCTTTAGTTCCATCCACATAGTTGCAAATGGCAAGATGTCATTCTTTTTGATTGCTGAGTAATACTCCATTGTATATATATATACCACATCTTTAACCATTCATCCATCGATGGACATTTGAGCTCTTTCCATACTTTGGCTGTTGTTGATAGTGTTGTTAAAAACATGGGGGTGCTGGGGCGCCTGGGTGGCACAGTCGGCTAAGCGTCCGACTTCAGCCAGGTCACGATCTCGCGGTCCGTGAGTTCGAGCCCCGCGTCGGGCTCTGGGCTGATGGCCCAGAGCCTGGAGCCTGTTTCCGATTCTGTGTCTCCCTCTCTCTCTGCCCCTCCCCTGTTCATGCTCTCTCTCTCTGTCCCAAAAATAAATAAACGTTGAAAAAAAAAATTAAAAACATGGGGGTGCATGTGTCCCTTCAAAACAGTACACTGTATCCCTTGGATAAATGCCTAGTAGTGCAGTTGCTGGGTCATGGGGTAGTTTTATTTTTAACTTTTTGAGGAACCTCCATACTGTTTTCTAGAGTGGTTGCACCAGCTTGCATTCCCACCAGCAGTGCAAAAGAGATTCTCTTTCTCCACATCCTTGCCAACATCTGTTGTTGCCTGAGTTGTTGTTAATGTTAGCCATTCTGACAGGTGTCAGGTGGTACCTCATTGTGGTTTTGATTTGTATTTCCCAGATGATGAGTGATGTGGAGCACTTTTTCACATGTCATTTGGCCATCTGGATGTCTTCTTTGGAGAAGTGTCTATTCATGTCTTTTGCCCATTTCTTCACTAGATGATTTGTTTTTTGGGTGTTGAGTTTGATAAATTCTTTATAGATTTTGGATACTAACCCTTTATCTGATATGTTATTTGCAAATATCTTCTCCCATTCTGTCGATTGCCTTTTAGTTTTGCTGATTGTTTCCTTCGCTGTGCAGAAGCTTTTTATTTTGATGAGGTCCCAATACTTCATTTTTGTCAACTCCTTTCTGATCACCCTGTTCAGTCTTGGGGCCTGTTTGTTCTCTCCAAAGGCAGCGAGTGTTATCAGTGTGCTAAGTATTCTTCCAGACTTTTAAGAGATACCATTAGGTACTACATGTATATTCACAGAGCCTGTATAGCCTGGTTTTGTATGTCTTTTTTTACATAGTTGCTTTCATTCCGTGTCAGCCATTGTACACTAATCTTTTTTGCTTAACAGAACTTGATCCATTTAATATATATAAAACCTAGCTTATTCCTTTGTACTGTTGCATGGTATTCAATCCTGTGATTGTTCTACATCTGTTTAAATATTTTTTTTGATAGAGGTTCAGATGGTTTCCAGTTTGTCTTTATTACAGATAGTATAGTGTTTGTGAAGCATGTGATCCCTTATTTGTCCTATATGTGAAAGTTGTTAGGTTTATTGAGTGTTATTTACATACAATAATTTTATTGTTCTAAATGTACATTTCAAAGAGTTTTGACACAGTTGTGGAACCAGGACCACCATCAAGCTATAGAACCTTTAAGGAGGATTTTAAAAAGCTATATGCCAAGACTATTCCATGAGGAAAGAATATTCTCCTCAAAAATTGGTGCTGTCACAACTGGATATCCACAAACGAAAGCATTAAGTTGGATTTCTGTCTCACAAAAAATACAAAGTTAATTCAAAATGGATCAAAGACCTAAATGAGAGTTAAGACTATAAAACTTTTAGGAGAAAACATAGGCAAAAATGTTTATGATCTTGGATTAGGTAGTGATTTCTTTTTTGTTTTTAATTTTTTTTTAACTTTTATTTATTTTTGAGACAGAGAGAGACAGAGCATGAATGGGGGAGGGTCAGAGAGAGAGGAAGACACAGAATCTGAAACAGGCTCCAGGCTCTGAGCAGTCAGCACAGAGCCCGATGCGGGGCTCGAACTCACATACCGCGAGATCGTGACCTGAGCCGAAGTCGGACGCTTAACCGACTGAGCCACCCAGGCGCCCCGGTAGTGATTTCTTAGATGTGACCCCACAGTCCAAGCAACAAAAGACAAAATAGGTGAAATTGACATCAAAATTAAAAACTTTTGTGCTTCAAAGGACTGTCAAGAAGGTCAAAAGACACTCCAGAGAATGGGAGAAGATACTTGTAAACCATATATCCGATAATATATATATCCATAATACATGAGAGTGTATACTTATTGTGATGAGCACTAAGTAACATATAGAATTGTTGAATCATATTGTACACCTGAAACTAATCTAACACTGTATGTTAATTATACTTGAATCTTAAAAAAGTCTAACTAAAACATGGGCAAAAAGTTTGAGTAGATATTCCTCCAGAAACGTAGGTTTATGGTCAACAGGTGCATCAAAAGATGCTCAACATCGTTATTCATCCAGAAGTGCAAATCACAATCACAATGAGATACCACTTCAAGTGTGGCTTGATGGCTAGGATGGCTATAATAAAGAAGACACATGGTAGCAAGTGTTGGAAAGGGTGGGGAGAAAGCGGAGCCCTACACAGCACTGATAGGGATGTGAGTGGTACAGCTGTTATGGAAACCAGTTTTTCAGTGCCTCAGAAAAGAAACAGAGTTACCACTTGACCCAGCAATTCTGTACAATATTGAAAACATACGTGTTTTGTGAAAACACAAAAACTTATACAGGAGTGTTTATAGCACCATTATTCATAATAGGCAGAATGTGGAAACCAAATGTCTATCACTTGATGAATATATAACCAATTGTGGTATACTTATACAGGGAATATTATTCAGCCATAAAAATGAAAGAAATTCTGACCCGTGCTATAACTTGGGTGAAGCTTGAAAACATTATGCTAAGTGGAAGAAGCCAGTTACAAAAGGCTACATATTGTAGGAGTCATTTTATTTGAAATTTGCAGAATTGGTAAATCCACAGGATGGAAAATAGATTAATGGTTGCCATGGACAAGGAGGAAAAGAGTGGGTAGTGACTGCTAATGGGTATGGAGTTTCTTCTTGGGGTGATGAGAATGTTCCAGAACTAGTATTGATGGTTGATGGGTTGCATGACTTTGAATAAACCAAAGACAATGAGTTATACACTTTAAAAGGGTGAAGTTTATGGTGAGAGGTCATTTCCCTATAGCCAAAAGTTAACATACCTTTAAAATTTTTTTGTCAATATAATGGGTGAGAAATAATTTCTTTGAGATAGGTTTAAAAACAAAAGCAAAATATAACACGCACCAGGTGTTAATAGTGATTATTGCTGTGAGCTCTGATTTCAGAGGATAATTTACTGTTTTTTGTTATTCTGTATGATTTGAAGTTTTTGTTCACTTGTCATTTTAATGGAAATAGTAAGACTCTCAAGTTCAAATAACTAGAACTCCCAAATCTCAAATCCATTCCGCAGCCCCATCACTTGTGCAAATCATTACTGTTCCTCATAATTTTGGTCCTTGAGTGATAATTCTAAAATCCTCCAGCCCCACACTGAATGAGTGTGAATGCCACATCTTATTAGCATCTGGGGTGGGTTTGCCTGGAACTACCCCGTAGTTTGTTTTCCTCAGCCTTCGCCAAGGCAAGAGCTTCACATAAACATAGATGTTTGGGATTAAGTATAAAAGCTGTGGCCAGAGAATAGAGGAGTTTTTTTGTTTTTTGTTTTTTTGTTCATGGGAGTAGTAAAAGGACAGAATTGTCTGATTTTATGTAGAAAACAAAAGTCTTTCATTTGTCTCATTTTAGCCTCTCTTTTCTCAAATATCCAGACTATTGGCTACTTTGATCTGAACCTTTATCAATGATCCATAAACTGATAATTGGCTCCAAGAATCCAAGGAAAACATTCTTCAGGACTTCTTTCCTTTGTGTCTTTTTTAAAAAATCTTTTTAAATGCTCTGATCCTAGAAAATGTGATACATACGTCTTGTTAAAAATACTAAACAGTTTTGGGGAAAAAAGTTTTCATTACCTAACAATAGTGTCTGCTTACATAATTTTTTTGGTTCATTCCTAATTGGCATTTTATTTATTTATTTATTTATTTATTTATTTATTTATTTATTTATTTTTAAGTTATTTATTTTGAAAGAGACGGGGAGAGAGAGAGAGAATCTCAAGCAGTCTCTGTGCTTTTGGTGCAGAGCCTGCTGTGGGGCTTGATCCCACAAACCATGAGATCATGACCTGAGCTGAAATCAAGAGTCTGATGCTTAACTGACTCAGCCACCTAGCCAGCCCCCTTGTTGGCATTTAGATTGTTTTTCAATATTTTTGTTGTTACAAATAATGCTGTGATGAAGTCCCTATAATTACCTATTTCTGTACTTACTCAATAACCTTTTAAGGTAGATAGAGCAAAATTGGATTTCTGGGCCAAATGTTATATTTTGATACATATTATCAGATTGCTACATAAAAAAGCTTGACCAATTATACTTTTTTCTTCTTTCTTTGCTTTGTTATGTTCTTGTCCTGTCCCAACACTCTCTTTTACATTTTTGAGACAGTAGGCCAATATTTATTGATACCTACTGTGTCAAGGTCAAAGCTAGATCCTTCCCCTGCAGCTTTAAAAGCTCAGGTTAAAGAACTTACCCACAATGAAAGTAAGTTGCCACCAAGGTGTGAGTCCAGGTATCATGGATCCCACCTCAAGCAAAGTGGGGAGGTAGGAATATGGATGTTTATAAAGGATTGATTTACATCAAACTGTAGAGTGCTTTGGATTCCAGGTTATGCGGGAGGGATCTTGTCCATTCAGTAACCAGCAGCCACATGAAGGTTTCTGAGCAGGAGATGATGTGATGATAGTTGTGATCTAGACTCTAGGATACTTGTTTTCTTAGCTCTTGACATGGATTTAAGCAAGGCATTTTAGGCAGACATTCTATTTTTTTTTTTTTTTTTTTTTAATTTTTTTTTTTTCAACGTTTTTTATTTTTGGGACAGAGAGAGACAGAGCATGAACGGGGGAGGGGCAGAGAGAGAGGGAGACACAGAATCGGAAACAGGCTCCAGGCTCCGAGCCGTCAGCCCAGAGCCTGACGCGGGGCTCGAACTCCCGGACCGCGAGATCGTGACCTGGCTGAAGTCGGACGCTTAACCGACTGCGCCACCCAGGCGCCCCTAGGCAGACATTCTAAATGAGTGGGTAGTCTTGGGGGGGACATCAAAGAAAGAAGGACACATTATTACTTTCTTTCCCATTCTTTGCCACGGAATGTGAGAACAATGGCTAGCCACTGTACCCAGAAAATGAAATATGGGCAATTTTTTTTTTTTTAAGATCAAGAAGCCTTGATCAGTGTTTCCTCAGATAGATCCAGTTTTGGCTTCCCGCTGATGTCTCTGCAGTTTGTGGCACCTTCTTGGGCAAGAGCTACATTGTGATTTCACGTTTCTTCAAGCACACCAGCTCTGGGGCTGTGAGCTCCTCACTGGGAGAGGCATGCTTTCCTCTTGTGTAAACCTTACATTTGAAGATAAACTTATTAATTTCTTACTATTTTGTGTTTGGTCCTATTTTCAAAAATATATCTATTCAGTAGTTTCTGATTCTTTACCTTCTAATTGATTTTT
Organism: Lynx rufus; assembly: GCF_022079265.1. Lineage (NCBI taxonomy): Eukaryota > Metazoa > Chordata > Mammalia > Carnivora > Felidae > Lynx > Lynx rufus. The sequence continues at coordinate 121,262,121 of NW_025814823.1, read as the reverse complement.
ACAGTACTATGTGGGAATGTAATGGATGCACATTTGATTTGGCTTTAATGATTGACATTTACTTTATCCAAGCAATTCTAAAAAGACGGTTACCTTGTAAAAGTATTTTCTTGGGCTTTGTTCTTTCACCATAACTGTATGAGTTCAGGTGTAAGTCATAACTTTTCTGTTATCTTGAAACAAGGTATTAGTTCTTATCATCAGTGGAGACTCACTCTGTTGATGATGTTGCCAAGCTGGGTTTGTTTTTGCTTTAGATGAACCAGACCATTCTCTCATGCTCAGCGTTGAGTATGTTAGTGGCCCGTATCTTTACCCATCTAGCTTTTGCTTATTGACTGATGCTTATAAACCTTATTTCTGAGATTTAAAATGGGCAGTCTAGGAGAGTGTGGGCTAATAACATTGGATATATCCAACAAACATTTATGAAATATCAAAGAAGTTCTTCCTGGAATGTAGTAAAAGGAACAAAAATGCCCAAATCAGACTTTACACCCAGATTAAATTAATGGGATGAGCAGCTGTTTTTAGTTCATAAAATTTTCATTATAATTGAAGTTACACACATGAATATTCTTCATTCTAATAAGATGTAAAACATTTTGTACTTTTTATTTTCGATTTCTGTGTTAGAACATCTGAAGTCTTGAGTGTTCATCTGGTGAATCACAAATAGTGTAAGTTGCATGTTTTGAGGGGCTGATTGTTGGGCATTTTGTGTGTGTGTGTGTGTGTGTGTGTGTGTATCCATTTTTTCCTTGCTTTTTTTTTTCCTAGTAGCAGATTTGGCAGTTTGGTGATTTCAGTGTGTTGGGCACCAGCCTTTTTGGTTGACCTTCAAACTTGCTTTCACTGAAGTATTAAAATATTCTGGCTTTGTTAACTTTACTTAGGAATTATTTCTAAGCTCCATTCCTAACAGTAAAGGGCTTGAGGGTATAGTTATCAAATAGCCTGGATAAATACCACCGTATTCATCCCAAAACATGACTCCCTATGCTCATATTGGCCTTAATTTCCAGGGCACCAGTGGGTGATCAGACAATTACCAGAATGCACTGCCAGTTACAGAAACTGAGCAACAGGGCCTTTTCTGTGTAAATATGACATTTGGGCAGGAATCTGATTTTTGGCTCAGTTACACTGCCCTGGAAAAGGTACTCATGTGCTTTTTATATTTGTGTTTACATAGCTGGAGTCTTCTCTGCCTCCCTATCCTGTTGTATACTGAGGATACCCTCCCCATCCTGTGTATACTAGGATCCTGAGGACACTGTAGGTCAGTGCTCAGCTGCTTGCAGACAGTGCTCTGTGTTATTTGTTCACCGAATGGCAGGTCTTGCTTCTTATGGGCTGAAATGGGGTTGAGGGAAGTGAAAAAGGATGGAATTGTCAGGAGGGGCAAATGCAAAGTGGGAACGTCCAATATGATTTGGTAGGGATTCAACGTAGAGGAAATCTTGAACTGTTAATAGGAGACCTTGCTTCTGATTTTTGCTGCTTGATCACTTATATATACAGTTTGACTCTGGGAAAAGGGACAAAGCTGGCCTGAACTCCCTCATAATGTGAAGATTTAATAATAAAGGGGAATGCTCTATACTTGGAGGGTATAAGGCAGTAGACAATGAAAGTTGTTGGAACTAATGGTGAGTAAATGCTGTTTTCAAAGGGAGGGGGCCCCTTAAAGGTACTAACTTTGAAAAGCAGAATAAGCTGTTTTATTGAAATAGAGGTGGTGATTGAATTGGAAACAAGGATGTTGGGCTAGGGGAGCATCCGATGCCATTTATGAGTAAGAACTTTTGAAAAAACTTAGTCGGTGCCTTTTGACTTTTTATTCTCATCCTCCTTGCCCTTTGGTTTGGGCTGTGTATCAGTGCAGGATTCAGGGGGAAGGTTAAACATGTAGATTCATTGTGTTGGCTCTAGTTGTGTAGGCCTGGGGCTGTCTCTTGGGAATCAATGGTTCTTAAGTTCTTCAGGTGAATCTGTCGTGCACTTAGATTTGGGAGCCCCTGGTAATTAGTCAGTCTCCTGCAAACATACTGCTGAAACCTGTCGGTGTTGTATAGCATGACCAGTTGATAATCTGGCCCTTCAGCAAACAGGTAAACACTTTTTACCAGAAACACCCTCTTGGAAAGTTCAACAAAATTCAGTTGAGGGCCTTCTTGAATTTATGCAAGGAAGGTGTTGTTAGTGGAAGGAAGGGAGGAAGAAGGGAGACTTCAGTGACTCTGTTTAGTGTCAAAATTGTGTTGCATTGTTTCCTGTTTTGGATTAGAGGTGCTGATTAGATTTTCTTTCTTGCAGCACTTACACCTGTAGTAAATAAATAGGTTGAGTATTAAAAATGACAGTATTTTATCACATGCATGGATATCCCGCAGAACAACCTAAAGGTCTTAAGACAGCACACCAGGAATCTGATGCCCATCTGCCTGGTCTCAGGGTGTGCCTCCTACATGGGGTTGAGAACTGACACCTGGGAGCTTAGTTGTTGTCTTTCCAATCAAGGACAATAGTGGTAGCTAGGCAAGGAGATAGAGAATAAAAAAGCCAGGTTGAGTTCAGTTTCCTGGTCTGCATTTAAACAGCTACATTTTGAGACCTTTTCTGTGCAGGAGGTCGAGGCAGCTTCGTTCTCTGTGCCTGACCTCAAGAGGGTTGGAGAATTGGGAGGAATTTAGGGGATAATTTATGGGGTAATATCCCCCTGCTCTAGGATGACTCAATAGACTCTTGTCTGAAGGTAAGAAAACCTGGCCCCTCATATAGGTCTAGTTTGGGTGAGTCTTTCTCCAGGTGTCCTTTATTATCATACGTTAAAATAATCTTTCCTGTTTGTTTTCTACACGTATTTCCTGCTCATTGTAGGACAGTTGCAAAATACATGTAGGAAAAAACAGATTATGTTCATGCCCTCTTCAGGTGTGTGCTTTTCTAGTAGTTGGTGGCTCCAAAGGGAGCCAGTATTCTGACCTCCATCCTTATAGCTTAATGCTGCCTGTTGTTGGTCTTCATGTGGAATGGACTCCGTACTCTGTTGTATCAGTTTTCTTTTGCTAAATCTTGTGTCTGGGAGCCTCATCCGGGTGTATCAGTACTTGTTTTCCCAGTGTTGGGTAGCATACTGTAGTTGCTACAGTTTATTTACTCATTCTGCAGAAAAATCACTTTTGCAAACATGGAATCCTATTGTACATAGTATTCTGACTTTTACATTAATTTAACATTACATTTGGGACTGTCTTTCCTTATTAAATGTGTCATTTTAAAATGACTTTCTATGGTTGTTTAGATGTATTTGTTGGATAAAATTATTCTAGTGTGTTTCATTAAATGTCTGTGTTGGGCATTTGCATTATTTCTCATTATTTGCTCTTATAAATAATGATGTGAGGAATATCTTTATAGGCTGCTCTAAGCCCTCAACTAAGATTATTTGCTTAGGACATATTTTTAGAAGTAGATATATGAGTCTAAGGGTTTGTATGTGTTTGAGGCATTTATTAGGTTAGGTATTGCTAAGCTGAGGCGTGCATTTCTAAGCATCTCAGAAAACTCCCCAAGGGCATGGCAGTTGGCAGTGTTGTATAGACCTACTTTGGAATTGGGATCAGGAATGGCTATGTAATTTGCAAGGCCCAGTGCAAAACGAAAATTCAGGGTTCCTTGTTAAATGTTTGAGAACTTCAAAACCAGTGACGTCAGATCATTTAACTAAGTGGGGAGCCCTTCTGAGAGGTGAGCATTGTGTGACTGATGTGTCCTTGAAGTCAGCACCAAATGGGATGCACTGGGAGGCCTGATATCCCAAGATAAGACTCTGATTGGACAGGTTCACAAACTGTTACAGATTTTGAAACTTTGCCCACCACTCAGGATGCCAATAAGCTTGCACTGAATAGACATTTTTCTAGGTAGTAGGATTGTGGGGATATGGGATCTGAGGTTAACCGTGTGGATTTAAATAGTGGTTCTGTCACTTATTTTTATGAGACTTTACAAATTTGCATCTTTGGACCTCAGTTTTTTTTATCTGTAATATGGGGTTGTATTACCTCATAAGATTGTTGTGAGAATTAACTGAAATGTGTGTATATAAAGGACTTAATACAGTGCTTTACCACAGTAGGCTATTAACAAGTGTTACCTATTATAATTGGTTATCAATTCTTAAACACTGTGCTTTAAGAGAGTGAGCCTCCCTGACCTAAAATATGTACCTCCACTAGGCTATCGGGCTCCTGAGATTCCACCATTTGATTATTCCTTAGCATTATAGTATTCCCTGCTGCAGCTCACTGTTAATAATGAGGGCTATTGCTAATAACCCATTCCCAGGAGGCGTTAGAGCAGCTCGGGGGGGGGGGGTGCTCTAGGAATGGGGGTTAGAGAGGCTAGTGGGGTGTTTGGTTTCACATGGCTGGTGTGCAGAGTGTATGTGTGATGTGTGATAGCAGGGTGGGGAGGAGGTTGGTGAGAAGAGAGGGCTCTGGAGCCCGAAGGGCTTTGGATGCCAGAATGGGGAGGGAGAGATTCATTTCCAAGTGGTTTAGGGTGATTGAGTGTCACCTAGAAGTTAATGAGGTACGAAGGTTTGGGGATTGACCATACCTGGAATTTGTGCTGTGAGCATTTAACTTCTCAGACACTGTTTTTGTCTTTGTGTAAATGGTAATAATAATGATGGTAGTATTAAATGGCATTAGTAGTTGTAGGAGTAGTCATAGTAGTGGGGTTAGTATTATTAACTAACATTTATTGAATGGTTACCCATATCACCTCGAGTGCTTGACACATAAGACCTTATTCACCTTTGGAACGACCTGTGTCATAGGTGTCATTAATCCCATTTTACTGAGGAGACTGCACATCACAGAGCATCAGGGACTTGCCTATTAGGTAGGTTAGAGATGAGATGTGAATCCAGGTAATCTGACTCCAGGAGCTCCACCCTTAATCTCTGTTGTCTTTTTCTGTGTGTGTGTGTGTGTGTGTGTGTATGTGAAGGCTGACAACTGCTTAGCACTTGAGATCTCTGTAAATTGAATGGGTTCTCTGCAGAAGCATTATGGCATAAATGAGCTTGGTCAGATGGGGTGGGACAGACTACATGTTCTGGCTTGGTGGATTTCATGTATTCTCTGTGTGACTGCTAGACCCAGGGGCTTAGCAGGGGCAAGAGCAGGCAACCTGACCTGCACACCCTGCCTTTCTTTTGGGCTACCCCTCTGTGGTTACAGGAGAATGCCAAAATCACCATGATTAGAACTGAGATGTCATCACAACAGGAATATCTTTGGGAACTTTTTTTCCCCCTCCAAGACACTTTAATTAAATTCCCATCATGAAAACAATTAGGCAAGATTTGCCATACCTAACCAGTCAATAACTCAAGGACAGGATCTCATTAAGAGCTTTCGCTTTCCCGGAAACTGCCATTTTGAGGATTCAGAGCTGGTGGCTGCGTGCTCTGGGAATTAATTTATCCATATTTCCTCTGAGCTTTTTTTTTTTAATTTTCCCAAATCCAGAAGGAAACACATTTTTAAATGACCTAAAAGTAGGAGACGGATTGTATACACCGCCATTCACTTTCACAAAGGTGTTCCTAAGTTTGAGGTGTTCTTTCCCTGCCATGATCCCATTGTCTTCTGTGTTGACTTACGCCTGCCTGTGGACAAAGCAATAGATGTGGCCTGGATACAGGCACCGTGTGAGTGAGTGAGCCTCCTCTTTTAACATAATTTACTAGATACTGTGGTGTCTTATCTCTTAGCCAGGTGAGGGCTGCCCCTTACTGATGTCAGCAGGTAGAAATCTTGAGATACTTGATTCAATTTCCCTGACAAAAGTATTGAGATAAACTATAAATTGGCCCATTTTTTTTTGCTTCCTTCTGTCTGTGCTTTTGTTCCTAATGCGCTATTGATCTTCCACCAGGGGCTAGCCATTGAAGTTGCCATTGAGGCAATAAAAAATGTACAAATAGAACTATGTAGAAAAACTGTTGACATCATCTAGTAAAGACAGACCCAGAAATTCAGCTGTTAGGTAGTCTAGAGGCACTTGTGTACATATGTACCTGGATGCATTATAAAATGTTCATCTTCAGTAGAATGGACAAATAATTGCGAGTATTTTCAAACAGTGGAACACTATGCAGCCATGAAAATGAACAAACGACAGCTACATGCAATAATATGGATGAATCTCAACTGAGCATGCAGGGTTTATTGTCTGTGACTTAGTGAACAGCCAGCGACTAGATCAGCATGTGTTTAGGAAACTGGCTTTGGGCAGTGTGGATTATAGAGAGTCCACGCTGGAGACAGGGATCCCCCTGAGAGGCAGTTGTGGTCCTGGAAAGAGAAAATTGCTATGCTAACCCCTGGCATTCCCAGTAGCAGGGGAGAGAATGACACGGACTGTTGAGAGACGTTAGAAGAAAAATAAGTACAGTCTGGTGACTGATTAAATGCTTGGGTTGTTTAGAAAGGTAGTTTACTTCCATGTCGCTGAGGCCTCTAATATCATAGACTAGGAGGATGATGGTGTCTTTAACGGATGTAGGAGCAGGCCTGGGGTTTTGAAGCAATGGATACTGAATCTACATGCAACCAAGCTACATGATCTTGAACAAGTTATTTATCTTCTCTTTATACAATTTCCTCACATATAAAAGAGAGAAAATGTTTTAAGAATAACAACCTCAGGGACGCCTGGGTGGTTCAGTCGGTTAAGCATCCAACTCGGGCTCAGGTCTTGATCTCATGGTTTGTGGGTTTGAGCCCCGTGTTGGGCTCTGTGATGACAGCTCAAAGCCTGGAACCTGCTTCGGATTCTGTGTCTCTCTCATTCTCTGCCCCTCCCCTGCTCACACTCTGTTTCTCAAAAAATAAACATTAAAAAATTTAAAAAAAGTAACAACCTCAGAAGATAATACAGTGTCTGATACATAATACACTATTATATGGTTTTTGAAGAGTAAAAGTGACCCTGGATATATAACATCGTGTGATGCAATCCTTTCTTTAGACCTAACAGAGATAAAAGATAGATGTAGGAAAACTTGAATCATCTTTATGTCTCTTGAGTGAAACAAACACTACAAGTTTGGGGGCAGTAGAAAATCTTAGAACAAAAGGCACAAAAACCAGAGGTTATATAGTGTTGGAAAGGGAAAGCCAAGGAGGTGACTTAATGAGATTTTAAGTGAATGGTAAGTCAGAAGTTAGCATGTACTTTTGCTGAGAATGGTTCTTGGGAGCACAGAGCCTTTAAAAGAATAACTTTTTGTTTATATATAAATGATTTTCAAGTCCTTACTATTTGGGTGATTGCCAAGTAATATATATTATAGAAAATTACTAAAAAGAACATAAGGAGATAACACCCATGATTCTAATGTCCAGAGATTCTTTTCATATTTCAGCTCTGTCCACTCATCTTTCTATTCGTCCATCTTTTTTTCTTTCTCCTTCTCCTTCTTCTTCTTTTTAAAGAGCTGAAATTAATCTGTATATTGTTGTATAACCTGCTGTGTTTTGCACAGAGCTTTAAAGAAGGCTTATCTAGCATGAGGGATTTAGGTTAGCTATGTGTAGTAGGAAGAAAATGTCTGATGTGCTTTGTCAATGAATTATTGAGGGAAAGTGCAACATTTCCTTCTCTGGCAGTCTTAAAATATACTAGGATAAACTCTCATTTCAGTGATGGTAGGGCATGACCCTGCTTTACTGCCCTGTTATTCTTTGATATGTGGGCAAACCATGAGAGTGCTTTTCTGCACACTTCCATCTCCCAAAAGTAGCAGAAAGAAATACTGGTTAGAATATGATGTAAGAGAGACTTTTATTAATCCCTCACCTACACTTGCCTTGAGGACTGAAGAGTTTATCTCTCCCAAGAGTGTAAGACTGCTCAACTTTTCATTTTTAAATATTAAAATCACTGTAAAATTCTACTCTGACTAATCTAGAATAAAGACAGGAAAGATTAGTGTCACTAGGATGTAGTTTTACATGAACAAATCATTTTAAATAGGCTTAAATCTAAGAGGTGGAGGCTGCTTTGCCTAGACAGACTATTTGCCTAGACTGTTTATGTCACATTGGCTAGGATAGCTCTGTGTGTGTGTGTGTGTGTGTGTGTGTGTGTGTGTGTGTGTGTGTATGGGAGGGAGGGAGGGGGGGAGAGGGAGGGAGAGAGAGAAAGAGGAATCTGAAGGCTTCTTTTTACTGATTGCACGATTTGCATGTAGAGGCTACCGCTACTAGAGAATTAGACAGAAGGTCTAATAAGAGTTATGATAACTTTGATGTGGCTCTTCTTGACTTTGTACTCACCTGCAAACTCTTAACTAGTTCTAGTGTTCTCCCAAAGGCAAGTTGGTCCATAGATTGGTAAGGTGGAACATCCTTGGGGGAGTGAGGGCCTGGGGGTAATTCTGCCATCTGTCTGATGTCACTCTCAAGTGTTCTCTGTTTTATGAAATAGAGATAATTTAATATTGGTAGAACTCTAAATAGCAGAGTGGCACATCTTATCTCAGCCCCCCTCCCCTCCAATCAAGGCTTAAAGAAGTCATCTCAGGCTTCTGACTTTCTAGTCTCTGTCTCTACCGTCTGTCTCGCTCCCTCTGTAGTAATAGTGGCTAACATTTAATGAAGGTTTGTTGTGTCTGAGGAACAGTTCATATTTACTTCTCAAGATAGTTGTGAATGATACTATGAATATTCCCATTTTTACATATGAGGAAACTGAGTTAAGAGAGTCTTAGTAATCTAACCAAAGTCCTACATCTGATAATTATCTCAGACTCAATTTTAAAAGGCCATTTTGCAGCATGAAATGAATATATATATTCATAATAATATATACATATATTTTAATTGGAATTAGTTAAGTTTATTGTGAGTCAAGAACAACATTTTATTTATGTATTAAAAATATTTTTTTTAAATGTGTATTTATTTCTGAGAGAGAGGGAGAGACAGAGCATGAACAGGGGAGGAGCAGAGAGATAGGGAGACAGAGTCAAAAGCAGGCTCCAGGCTCTGAGCCGTCAGCACAGAGCCCAACGCGGGGCTTGAACTCACAAGCTGTGAGATCATGACCAGAACTGAAGGCAGATACTTAACCAACTGAGCCACCCAGGCTCCCCAAGAAGAACAACATTTTAAAGATAGAGTACAGATCTCCTGACTATCAAAATTTTATCATGGGATTATGTAGTCTTAGTTATGACTAGACATCCTATATTCTGCAGTAGTTACACTTAGAATAATGAAGCTATATATATTTTCTTTTTTCTCTTGGCTTAATTGGCATATAACATAGTGTAAGGTGTACAACATAATTTTATATATGTATGTATTGCAAAATGATTACCATAATACGCACCCATCACCTCTCACACAATTATTTTTGTGTGTGATGAGAAAATTAAAATTTACTCTTTTAGTAACATGAAATATTCTTAACTTGAATAAAACAATTGCTTATATAAACTGTAAATCTGTTTTTAACAAAACTTTTGTTGTAACAGGCAGTTATTGAATTATTATGGATATTGTTTTGTGTTGACTTTAAATGGTAATGCTTTGGGAAATCTCTGTAGTTTAAATATCCAAATGTAGAATGACATCAATGATTTTTTTTTTTTTTTACAGGACAGAGTTCATTCAGAGAGGCAGAATTTCAATTACAGGGGCTGGCTTTCTCAACTGCATTTTGGAGACTTTTGCCAGCACATTCTTAAGACAGGGAGCCCAGAGGGTAAGCTTGTTTTTACTTTGAACCAATATTTATTTTAAGAAATCATGAAGATTCCAGTTGGGTTATTGAATAAGGCTCCTGAGCAGACACGATGAGAAAAAAATACAGTTTATAAACAAACAAATAAAAAATAAACAAATAGATGCAAAAATAAGTATCTTTGCTAATTATTGCATACATCCAAATCAAAGTAAAACTTAAATGCCATTTGTGACCCATTAAATTAAAACTATGCCAGTAAAGAATATGTAATAATATGGAGAACTAAGAGATATAATCAGAATGAGTAATTACATTTTCAGTATATTCAGTATAATGACACCCATTTAGTGAAAAAGATAATAGCTAGTATTTATTGAGCACTTATTATGAACTACTCACTGTAAAAAGAATTTTTATTTATTATTTAATACAAACCTTTGAAGTAGCTATTTTTGTTGTTCTGTTATTATGGATGAAGAAGATACAGAGACCTTGAGTTCCTGGTTGTCACTTCTTGTGTTTTTCAAATTCTGTGGGAGTTTAGGGTTCCATGAAGGTGATTTAGAGACCACCATAGAGTCTAAGGTTGGTACCCTGTTTTAAATAGAGCTATTCTTGGGGCACCTGAGTGGCTCAGTTGGTTGTGCATCCGACTTTGGCTCATGTCATGATCTATTGGTTTGTGAGTTCAAGCCCCGCGTTGGGCTCTGTGCTGATAGCTGGGAGCCTGGAGCCTGCTTCGGATTCTGTGTCTCCCTCTCTCTCTGCCCCTCCCCCGGTTGTGCTCTGTCTCTCTCTGTCTCTCAAAAATGAATAAATGTAGGGGTGCCTGGGTGGCACAGTTGGTTAAGCGTCCGACTTCAACCAGGTCACGATCTCACGGTCCATGAGTTCGAGCCCCGTGTCAGGCTCTGCGCTGATGGCTCGGAGCCTGGAGCCTGTTTCCGATTCTGTGTCTCCCTCTCTCTCTGCCCCTCCCCCGTTCATGCTCTGTCTCTCTCTGTCCCCAAAATAAATAAAAACGTTGAAGAAAAAGGAAGAAAAAAATGAATAAATGTAAAAATAAAATAAAATAAATAAATAGGGCTATTCTATTTTTAATCTGTCTTATATAGAGAAATTTATATGTCTCATTTTCTTGTCTTCACAGCATTATTTTCAAAACGTCTTTAGGGTAAAGTCTATTCCTTATGCATTATGATATGCTTATTACAGGTGTTCTGAAGTATTGAGAAATTATTATTTAATTTTTATTAACTTGTTTTATATATAATATTGTACTTTTAAATTGTTGTTGTTGTTATTGTGATAAGGGGCATAATCACTTACTTCCTGGATTTACTCAGGACATATGCTATGCATATGTTACCTTGTTTTGTCTTGTAGAATAATAGGTTTAATGGCTGGTCTGAAGGAATATTGTTGTGGCTCCAGAGATTATCTGGGTAACAAACCTTTGTTCTTGCTTTGCAGATCTAGGTTCAAGAATGAGCCTGGACCATGATGTGTTAGTCTGGGAGGCTGAGGATGATGAACGAGCGTTTGATACTGTACTGTACTCCATAAACATACTGTCAAGATTAATGGTGTATTCCTGTCTCAGAAATGCACATATCTAGACTGGCCCAGCCTGTTGAAGCTGGGCTTGAAGTGGATAGCTGGGGTTCTAGAAGGTCTGATATGACCTTACTCACACATGATTGGAAGTTTTTCTGCTATATTGCAAAGTATGCCTGTGTAAAAACCCACATGTTGTGCAAAATTGCACCGTGAAATTAATGGGTCTGATGACAGAAATAATTTCACTGCCATATCCCTGAGTATCATACACGTTTTTGATCAAGACTGAGAAAAATTTTCTGTAAAGAACCAGATAGTAAATACGTTAGGCTTTGTGGGCCAAGAAGCAAACTGGAGATATTATGTCGGGGCTTTATAGCAAGAGAGAAACAAGTTTCCACAATTTTTTTTTATTTACAAAATTAAAAATACAATAATAGTTGAATTTTTTTTGTAATATAGTTCTTCGGATCAGAAAAACGGGATTCCATTTTGTGGGAGAACATAACGTTTAGCTAAATTGTGATTCAGAGTTAGTGTTCCCTACCATCAAATTGCAAATGTTCATTTGTGAAAACCATTCTTGTGGATCACACAAACACTGGTGGTGGACTGGATTTGGCCTGTGGGCTATATAGTTTGCCAACCCCTGCTTTAGATAAATAGATAGTCCTTGATTAATTCAGATGGGTTTATGTTCGACCTGTCCATCAATCTGAACCTTGTAATGACTTTTAACCATACAGTGGTTGTGGATATTCTGATCCTGTGTGATGCATAAAGTGAACATTATTAGTCCCATTTTATCGATGAGAAATGTCTTGGAAGAGTTAAGTGCACCTAATATGTGGGTGGCTGCTTGTCTGCCTTTTTCTTACACGTATACGTGGAGCACCTGCTTTTTGCTAGGCTCTGTGGTAAGCATGGGCTTTTAAATGGATTTACTCAAGGTCATAAGGAGAGCAAAAGGTGGAGTCTGAACTCACATCCCCATGTTTTACAAGTCTTACCCCTTGCCACTTTACTCTGCAAGATTTTTCAGATAAACAAAGCAGATGGTTTGCCCACTCAGCACCTTTGCTGTGTATCAGATGCATTTGTGTGGTAGTCTTACTTTCTCTGTAGTTATTAGGACTCTTTGGTTATAAGTAATAGAAACTACTTTAGGCTAGCTCATTCATTGTAAGGGTACAAGGGTCGTGAGGCGGGCAGGCTTCAGAATGGTCTGCCCTGGGACTGAGAGATGCCAGGAACCCAGATACTATTCCTTCTTCAGCACTTGTCTATAAGAGTATGCATCTGTTGTATTCTCTTTCTTATCACGTGGGCCTCTACAGTCCAGGTGTACATCTTGTATAGAGTTTTGGCCAACCAAGAGACTGTCTGCTTATTTCATTCATTTCCAAATTCTTTGGAAGGGACTCTTGTTGGCATTTCATAGGTCAAGCGTAGCCAGGAGGGTGGACGTCAGGTTTTATGAATATGGCTCATCCCAGGTCGTGACTGGATTGGGTGGGAAGTCATGTCCCAGGGAAAAGCGTGGTGGGATGGGTAAATACTCCCAAAGGTTTCTGGCGTGATCTCACAGTAGATTGTATGTTCTTGATGGCAGAGAGGGGGTTTTATGAATCTTAATTCCAATTCCCCTCAACCCATCATAGCTTGGGCAGCGGTCCTACATTCATGTGGAAATGGGTAGAAAGGAGATAGAATGCACAGCTATATCTCATTTGGTTTCTGATGAGTATTATCTGGAAATCATCAAGTGGATTTAAATTTTTTAAGTTTATTTATTTACTTTGAAAGAGACCTGGGCAGGGGTAGAGACAGAAAGAGAGAGAGACAGAGAGAGAGAATCCCAAGCAAGCTCCACACTTCCAGCTCAAAGCCCGATGCAGGGTTTGAACTCAAGAACCGTGAGATTATGACCCAAGCTGAAATCTAGAGTCAGATGCTTAACCAGCTGAGCCACGAGGCACCTGAAGTGACTTTAAATTTTTGAAGTGAGAAACCCAAGTAATTCCTGCGTATTCTTGCTTTTGCTCAGAAGTAAGAATATATTTTTCCTGTAAGGTTTGGCCTTTTCTGGCTTTCCTCTTTTTTTTTTTTTTTTTTTAAGAGGCTTAATGAGTTAGCTTTTCAATCTTAGAAGCCACTTGTGCTAAATGGTCTTTTACCTTTTAGCCAAGTGGGGATGTTTTCCGGTATCAGCCTGACTTCCTGATAAACCTTCACAGTTGAGCCTGCATAAATGGCTTCGATGGAAGTCATCCTGAGAGTGTTTTAGGTGAGTTTATTTAGGACTTTATTCTTGAGACTGTTTAGTGATGGTAAAGGTGGGATCTGATGTCTATTTTTTTCTAGAAAAAGCAAAATGAGACACTCGCAAATTCAGTATCTTTGTGTTTGTAAATTAAAAGCTGGCCCTAGATATGAACCCCCGAGGTGAGGTCACTTGTATTTCTGTGCCTCTGGTGGCTTTTGCAATTATTTTTCTCTCCTCCTTTCACTACTTTGAAGTGACATACAATTTGGGGGCCCTTCTAACACAAATGCTGACTTTTCATATACTGCTCGGACTTCCCTTTTCTCTGAGAATGGAAGTATGTGGGCAGGAGAATGGAGATTGCCCCCTGGTAGCCCAGTCAAGAGCTATGCTTTTGAAATAGAAGCTGTTCTGAACTTATAGCCCACTAAAGCTCATCTTTGTAATGTGGCACAAATCACTTTATTCCCCTGATCCTGTATGTTCTTGTCAACAAGATGGAAACTTTAATGCATTCCCGAAGATAGGTATGAAAACTATGTTTGAAAGCTTTCAGTAGATTGAAGAACACAGGTCAAATATATGTAAGGTGTTATTTTTGTTTTCAAGAATTAAAAAAAAAAACCTACTCACATCCTTCCTTTTCATACTTTCTTTTTATGGTTGCATGTTTGTTTGTTTTCCAAACCCATATGAACACCCAATAGATTTTAAACTCAGAAGTGTAGTTCCACAAACAGTTTGAGTATCACCTGTGTGCCAGGCATTGGGTAAGGTGCTGGAGACACAAGCAGGAATGAAACAATTCATAAGATTGGAGGCTGTGCCTTATACAGCTTTACTTCACAGATTCTAGCTCAGGGTGGAAGGCCTGACAGGCAACGAATAAACATCTGCTGATGGTGAGAATTATTGAACCCCATGTGGTGGTCAGTGCTCAGCACTATGATCATTGTTGGGAAGGATTTTCAAATAACAACTGGTACTTACAAGAGCTTACTTGATGCCATGCCCTACACATGGCACGCATTACGTTAATTACTTTTCTAAACAAGTCTATGACATAGGAACTCTTCTTCCTCTTTCATTCACGGGGAAACTGAGGTCCCAAATGACAAAGCAGTTTTCTCAAGGTCACAGAATTAGTGGGTGGTGAACTTGGGATTTGAACCCAAACCTCTCTGACTCCAGAGTGTACTGTTAATGAATACCACACTGCCACATCCACGCACTCTGCCCTCAAGCAGCCACTTGTGTGGGGCCAGATGTGGTGTGCTCGATAGAGCCAGAGCAAGGAGTTGTGGGGTTTACAGTAAGGATGGAGGAATGTAGAAGCACGGAACTCAGTTGCCGTGGAAGGACTTGGAATGGACTAGAGGGACGAGGGGCCATGATGTTGGTAGTTGAAAAGGTCTTGAATGGCTCTGTTCAGAGCTGCCAGCCTCTGGTTTTATCCAGACTCCACCTGGCCTAAATTCCGGACTTCCATGCAGGTTTGAGGGTGTGTTTAGCTGGTGTTTCTGCCATTTTAACTATAATGATATATCCTTTTTTCTGTTTTAATATGGACTATGGATTTGTTTTTGTGCTATTTGTTTTGAAAATATCTTTATATTACAAAAGAAAAGTTCAGTGGCATTTTTCACAGAAATAGAATAAACAGCCCTAAAATCTCTATGGTATCAGAGAAGACCCCAAATAGCCTTTCTTCTTGAGAAAGGAGCTGAAGGCATTGTGCTCCCTGATTTCAAACTATATTACAAAGCTGTAGTCATCAAAACATTATGGTATTGCCTAAAAACAGACACAGACCAAAGGGGAAGAATAGAGAGCCCAGAAATAAACCCATGCATATATGGTCAACTAATTTACAACAGAGAAACCGTGAAGACAGTCTCTTCAACAAACAGTGTTGGGAATACTGGACAACTGCATGCAAAAGAATGAAACTGGACCACTTTATTATATCATACACAAAACAACAATAGCAACAAAAACCCAAACAAATGTTCAATAAAATGGGCAGAGGAATTGAATAGACATTTTTCCAAAGAATACATATAGATGGCTAACAGATGCATGAGAAAATGTTGAACATCACAAATCATCAGGGAAGTATAAATCCAAATCACAATGAGATACCACTTCACACCTGTTAGAATGACTTGTATCAATAAACAAGAAATAATAAGTGTTGGTGAGAATGTGGAAAAAAAGGAACCCTCATGGAAAAAAAGGGCATGTAAGTTGGTGCAGCCACTATGGGAAACAGTATGGAGGTTCCTTAAAAAATTAAAAATAGAACCACCATATGATCCAGCAATTCCACTTCTGGGTATTTATCCAAGGAAAATGAGAACACTAATTCAAAAAGATAGGTGTACCCCCACGTAAATAATGCATTGTTTACATTAGGCAAGATATGGAAATGACCTAGATATCCACTGATGGATGAACAGATAAAAAAGATGTAAAAGATGTGGTGCGTGCACGCGCGTGCACACACACACACACACACACACACACACACACAGAAATGTCACTCAGCCATAAAAAAGAATGAAATCTTGCCATTTGTTAACACCATGGTTAGATCTTGAGAGTATCATGGTAAGGAAAATAAGTCAGATAGAGAAATACAAATACCATATGAGCTCACTGATATGTAGAATCTAAAACAAAAACAAAAGCCAGGTTCATAGATACAGAGAATAAATTAGTGGTTGCCAAAGGCAGTTATAAAATAAAGATGTGGCAATATAAAGTACAGCATGGTGACTGTAGTTACTAATACTGTATTGCACATTTGCAAGTTACTAAGAGAGTAAATCTTAAAAGTTCCCATCACAAGAAAAATGAATTCTGCAACTATGTATGGTGCTGATGTTAAATAGACTTACTGTGGTGATCATTTCACAATATATCCCAATACTGATTCATTATGTGGTACACCTGAGACTAATGTATGCCAGTTATACCTCAAGAAAAGGTACACGTGAAGATGATGTTGGGAATGGTTTGGCTGGCAACATAGAAAAGATGCAGTGGAAAATGTCATCCATCAGTTGGAAAGGTCAGGGAATTATGGATTCTCAGAATGAAAAGTCCTTCCCTTCCTGAGCTGCTGATCAAATCCAGATTCAAGTGCTGCACACAAGACTTGCTGGCTCAGACTCTTGGGGGCACAACAGAGAAGAGGCTCTTGAGTACATGTGTTGGTCTGCAAGTTTGGGAAGCAGGGTGTTACAGAAAAGGAAGCATGAGTTTTTAAGATGTTATTTGACTCGCCAAAATCGTGACTCAAGAAGGTAGAGGTAGACCTACAGAAAAGATCTCCTGATTCCCCCCCAGGATTAAAAACTACATTAAAACCTTTTTATTGTAGCAAAGTATATGTTACATAAAATTTACCATTTTAACTATATGTAAGTCTACAGTCTGACATCATTAAGTGCATTCAGTGTTGTACAACCATCAGTACCATCGAATTCCAGAACTTTTTCATCTTCCTAAGTAATAATTCTGCAACCATTAAATAGTAACTCCCCATTCCTCTTCCTCCTAGTTCCTGGCAACCACCATTTTATTTTTTGTCTCTGTGAATTTGACTACTTTAGGTACTTCATGGAAGTGGAATTGTACCATATTTGTGTTTTTCTGTCTGGCTTATTTCACTTAACATAATGGTTTCAGGGTTTATCAATGTTGTAGCTGGATAGTATTCCATTGAGTATGTATACCACATCTTGTTTATTCATCCATCAGTGCATGCCTGTTGTCTTCAACCTTTTGGCCATTGTGAATAATGCTGCCATGAATATGGGTATATAAATATCTGTTCAAGTCTCTGCTCTCAATTCTTTTTCTGGATTGTATGGTAATTCTATGTTTAAATTTTTGAGGAACTGCTTAAAAGTTTGTTTTTGAGATAGCTCTCTCTCTTTTTCCATGGCAGCAATGGACTGTACTATTACTGTGTATTTTTTTCACGTCTGCCCAGAAGAGTGGTGCTATATATACTATACTCTTGGCTGGTGACACTAGTGAGTGTGCCATATGGTGCTTTCCTCAGTCCGAGAGCCACTCAGTTGTCTCTTGACTCTGCCTTCATCTCTGTCTGCTGTAATCTCATGTTCTGGTGGACAGTTTTGATCCATGATGGGTTGGATGGGTTGGAAGCGTTGAAAAGTTGGAGGTGTTGAAAAGTGTTGAAAAGTGCCAAGGACAAGCGTCCTGGATAGCAAGTACATATGTTAATTTGCCTTGAGGTAAGCAAGCACATTCAAAAAACATATCAAGGAAACAGAAAGATCTGAAGGAAAACAGAGTTTGGGGGAAGTCTGAGACACATGCAAGGCTTCGTACACATTTCTGCAGCCTAGGGGAAATGGCCAGTGACTGAAGCAGAGCTGAGAGGGGCCCAGGCCAGTCAAGCCCCACCTCAGGGATCCTAAGAGAAGGAAACAGGACAGAGATCAGGCTATTCTGTGGGGCAGGTATGGCTCTGCAGGTGCTCTCCAATTCTGGAAAGGGAGCCTTTGCAAGAATCTTGGTTTTCAACCTTTTCTTCATTATCACCCACCCACTCCCAGTGACTCTTTTAAGACTTCTTTTTTTTCTATTTGTCCCCCTCCCCATGAAATATTAATACCATGGCTATACTGATTATCTCTTTGTAGACTATATTATGCTATTGCTTTATACATAAAAAGTGTAAGATATTTTTCACTCCCCAAAACAAAATGTCACCTTGTGTTGTTAGGGTTCCCATTGAGAAAACATGGTTCCTACTGCCCTGGGTATCACTATCTCCGTCTCTCCAAATTAAAACAATCACCAGTCCTCTTGGCCCCCAACCCCTAAAATTCCAAGCGAAAATCAAAAGAACTTTTTGGTGAACTCCCACGTGGTTCTTGCAGATTTCACATTTTACTCTTCTGGGAGAGGCTTAGGAGACAAAATGGGTGGTAACGCTCTTGTCATGCAAGTGTTCTTTTTTTAGCCCAGTTGTCTTCCCACTTGGAGACGACCATAAATGCTGTGGACATGCAGAGCTCTCATTATGCACTCGCATAGAGGTTTTTTGTTTTTTTTAGGTTTGTGAAATACATTTTCAATGTGTAATAAAATAATGTGTTATCTTAGCCACTCTCCTGGCAAGGCCCCATTATTAGTCCCATGATTATTCCTGTGTTGATTGGGAGGCTGAAGCGGAGAGAGACTGAATTCAACAGCATGTGAAATATTTGTCACTGAAACAATGTGGGCAAGTCAAACAGTTTGAACATCGCTTTAGAGAAGGTCTGGCCTACACATGCTATAGCTAAAGATATCTGAACATGCTGTTTCTTTAGGGTGTTTATAAAAATCCATTTTAATAGTGGAAGATAATTCTCTGCGACAGAAGATAGTATTCTTGTGTATATATTGGTATATACAAATGTGTGTGTGTGTGTGTTTATATATATATATATATATATATATATGTCTCCAAACACACAGCCACTGTACACAACACACACACACACACACACACACATACATACACACTCTGAGACACTGTATATGTAGTCCAAATGGGCATTTGAAAAACCTGGTTACTGTTTGGTTGCACCATTTTTGCAAACTGTATTAGTTACCTATGGCTGTATAACAGATTACCCCAGCACTCCACAGCTTACAGCACACATTTACTGTGTCTCACTTTCTACGGGTCAGGAGTCTGGGCGTGCCTTAGTTGGATCCTCTGATTCAGGGTCTCACAAGGATGTAGTCAGTGTCTCGGCTGGGGCTGGGATCTCATCAGAAGGCTCTAGGGGGAAAATTCAGTTTCAGGTATATTCACATGGTTGCTGCCATGCCTCCCTGGTAGGGAGCCTCCTGGCTGGTAGGATTCTGCCAGCCTCCCTGGGTTCCTCGACATACGGGGCTCTCACAACATGGCAGCAAGCAAGAGAAGGGGCAGGAGAGTGCTAGCAAACCAAAAGCCATGGTTTTTGTTACCCGATCATAGAAGTGACATCTATTTATTTCTGTATTGCGTTCATTAGGAGCAGGTCACGAGATGTAGCTTGCAGTCAAGGGAAGGGGATACACAAGGGCATAAATACCAAGAGGCAGGGATCACTGGGAGCAATGTGAGACCTGCCTACCACACCGACCTCATGTGATGGGTATGCCAAGTTGCATGCACAACTGTTGAATTCTTTTTGGTGGTATTGGGAACTGATAATTAGAAGTTGGTAAGGGTTAGCTGCACCCGCACAACTTCACTCCCAGCTTATAAAAAAGTTCTGCAATGCATACAGATATTTAATTAATCGTTTATTTATAAGTAGGCACAAAATAGATGGCTTGTTTTATGTTTGATTAAGTCTCTGTCCTTTTGGGTGCTCCGACCATGAATTGCATAAATAGATGGCTCCCTGAAAACAGAACTGACTCTATTCCAAAGGCAAGATTCAGCTGTTCTAAAGATAACATCAGGTGGCCAAGTCTTCTGACCCAGTGGATGGGCATAGGACCACGTATACATAAACTTTGGGTGCCATCCCTAAAGTTGGCTGGTGAAGGGCTTGCTGGATAGAATCTTAGCTCTTCATTGTGCAAGGAGTGTATCTCTGTAATGTTGAGCTAATCCCTGTATGTTAGGTTCCACTAATTAAATTAATGAGAGTCCATTTCTCACATCCACTAGGAAGCCACTAATTTTACCGGTGAAAATGCACAATTTATGCCAATTATTAAAGCCTCTGATGTTTCCAAGGATAACGGTAACTGACATTTCTGGAAAGTGAGTTTGCTAATTAGAATGCTCACAGCCAACCCCTGGAGCCTGAAGCTTGCATTAGGGCAACTGACTGTACCTGATGTATAATGTGAACTAACACATGTACCATAATATTATATTGTATGTACCGAAATATTTTGAAGCAAATAGATAACCTGATAGTCATATACCAAATGTCAACTCCTGAACCTAGTACACTTTGTCTTTAGAAAGATTATTCAGTGTGAGACAAGATTTCAGCTGTGTGTTTAACACAAAGATTGAATATGGAGCTTTAGAGAAGCGGCCTTTGGTCCATCATCTGGTTTTTCATTTCCTGGATGTCACATATCACATCTTGGATCGTCAATTTTCTCATCTCTGAAATGGAGAGATAATAGTTGTCTTTCACAGGGTTATTTTAAAGATTAAGTGAGGGCACATATATGAAACATGGCTGACATAGAGAAACTCCAAGAATTGTTAGCATTAAGAGAAGTTGTCTGATAAAAAAAGGTATTTTTTTAAGTAAATACCCTCTTAAATACTCATCTGAACAAAAATTTTAGATTGCGGCAGTATAGGTCAAGTTTGTGCTGTCTTAAAAATTATTTTTTTGCCATTTTTTAAATCCATTATTTTAACATTCAGTGTCTCCATATTCACCATTTTGATTTAGTTCTTTCCATTTGTGTTCGTGTATGTTTGCTTATGTATGCATGTATGTATGGTATTTTTTGAAAGACACACTGGGATTATTCTGTTTATTTGGCCCAACTTTTTCATTTATGGGCATATTGTTAACATTTTCCTTGAAAACATGAGTTTTGATGCCTTTGTAATATTCCATTGGCATAAATGCCCTTATTGTTGGTTTTTGTTTTTTTTTCCACTATTATAGATATTATTGTGGTAAATCCATGAATACAAATACTTGTATTTCTCATCACTTCCGGGGTTAAAGAGTGTGCACATTTTTAAGACCTTTGATGCAAATTGCTAAATTTCCTTACGAAAGAGTTTTGCCACTTTGCAGCTTCCACCGCAAGCCAACTCTGGGTATTATCAGAGATCTTGCTGTGTAACATGACGTAACCTCTTAGAATTTCCATTTGTCATTAGGGAAGCAGGGTTAATTATTCTACCCTCCTAGGATTTTTATGAAGAACAAATGAAATTGTTAGCTCCAGACTTCTGGTTCTTGCTCCAAAGACATTGAAAATTAATGCTTCTGTCATTAACTAATTGTTTGACCTCAGTCTTCCTCCAAGCGTTTTAATTGTGTTACCTTGAACTAGTTGCCCTTAGCTGCCCAGTTTCTCAACTGTGAAATGAATGTCTGGTGGACACACATGCATGGTAGTCCCAACCTTAAAAGAGTGGACTTTTCAAAACCCAGTAATTCTAAGATCGAGGAAGACAGCAAATACAACTGTCATTCAAAAGAATAAATAAAAGTCACAAATATGACAGGTGAACATCAGTGTAATTAATAATCTGCTGACTGTATGTTGGAGGTTTGCATTTCCTTCTGGGCTTATGTTGGAGACTTGTATTTCTTTCTGGGTTTTGTCCATCTTTCAAGATTTTTTCAATTACTTGAACAACTTGAAAGAACTTCTGTCCTTAGTTCCAGAGGGTTTACTTCCTAGCTCTCAATTTACCTCTGTTGGCAATACTCTTGAGTGCTCAAGTAGATTTATTTACTCGCTATTTATTCATTAGATGCTGGTGATTAGTTAAGTAATAATAACTGCCCTCTTCCTCCATATTTCCTCTCCATCAGCTCGCCTTGTCGTGCCGTCTCAGAGTTTTAGTCCTAAGAAATGTAGCCTTTGCGGTGAAAACATCTCAGGGAAAATGAGTATTCTGTGACTGATAACAGTTTTGGTCCTTCTCCTGAATTTAAAACAATGCCATTACCTTGACTGTGAGACTTAGGAATCTAAAATCCCTCTGTGGCTCATTTGAATTCATCAGGATTGTAACAGACTGCTCAGTGGTAAAGGTTTTGGGAATCCCTGAGATCAGCCAGCTGCAACTGTGGGGCGTTGCCTTTTGTAAACAAGATGAAACCTGGGAAGTTAAACTCTTACCAGAAATGGCAGAAAGTGGCTTCTTGAGCTTGAGATGTGTCACTGTCATTATAGTGATTGGAAGTCATGTCTCCATACAGTGTGCAGCACTGTGCCAAGAATCAGGAAATCTGGGTGGTGGCCTTGCCTTGGCCGCACCCTACTGGCTACATTGCGTGGACTGGTTGCTCTGAATGTCACTGTCATTTTTTTGTAAATCAGGGATTGGACTAAGAGGGTCAGTTTCCATTTTGACGCAGTATGATGTTTTTTGTTGTTGTTTGTTTGTTCGTTTGAACCCTCACTCCTTTCCCCCAATGTGTAAATACCAAGATTTAAATGTTGTTTTTGACAGAATTTAAGCCTGCATAAAAATTCAGGAGTTTAAGCTGAGCGGGTATCCAGGAACATCAGAAATAATTCATAGTGGATGGTCAAGGTTTGGAGAAGGGCAATAAAATATTTAAAAATAATAAACAGGTTTTTGTAAAATAAATACTAGTTAGCAAGAGGAGATGGTAAGCATGTGGTAGGGATGTTATAGTTCCATTTTATAGTCCTATTCAGATGAACTAAATAAACTGCATATTGCAAGGATTTGTAGGTATTGAAGGGGGTCTTCAAGATATTGGTGACCAATAATAGATATGTTGGCTTATTTTTAATCCATGCTTTCTGAAAACACAGACTTTTCTGGAAGCTTTGGAGAAAACCAGTATAATACAGTATTAATAGTGTTTATACTATTTTTAATAGTATTAATAGTATTATACTATTAATAGTATACAGTATTAATAGTATTTATAATCTATTGATTGTTTACCACGATCCAAGCACTGCACTGTTTTATGAGAAGTGGTTTCTCCCAATGACTCAGAGAGAGAGAGAGAGACAGAGCAAGAGAGAGAGAGACAGAGAGGGAGATACTGTTATTCCCACGTCTCCATTTTACAGATGAAGAAGTGGAGGCACAGAGGTTACTTTCACAGGCTCATCAGCCAGCATGTGGCAGAGCTAGAATTCCAGGTGGTGACCTCAGAGCCCATCCTCTTAACTGCTGTACTCTTTGGCTTCCTGAGCTGGAGGGCAGAATCCTTTCCCCCAAAGAGCCTGGGTGAGGAGACCAGCCAAGCATTTGGCCAAGCTTTTGGCCAAATGCTTGGCTGGTCTCCATTGACTGTGGGGTATGACCTTGAAGTCAGATGACCTTGAAGTCAACACTTGTCCGAACATAGAGAACACGTAGTCTCCATAAGCTTAATGTGATGCTTGCTTTCCTAATGCTGCTTTACTCTCACACCCAACCAGGAATCTGGAGATTTGGGAGCCATGTTCTCACCACTGTTCTGGATAGAATTTCCAACCAACCTGTTGCTTTTCTGAGCTCGCTCGCACACACTGTTGTGCTAAATTCAAAAGCAAAGACAATGAGAAAATAGGTATTTGTGGCCATCATAAATCTTCACATACCTCGTATAAACCTAAGGCAGGCACAGAATTGAAAACTGAAACAGCTCTGGCCAGGTGGCATTGAAATACTGCAAACATTGGGGCTGTGTCTGCAGACTGTGGATTCAGTGCCTTTGAGGCACGCATCTTTGGTGGATGCAATCTGTTGTAGGATGGGACTTGAATTCAGTTGGGTTATCTGTGCTACGTTAAGGCTCTTAGTTTGACCAACAAGGCCAGGAAAATGTCACTGAGGCATCTTAGATCAGGAGTTAATGCAGAATTCTGGGCAGAGCAACTTGAATTGCAAAGGTAATTTGATTTCTTAAAGGTATATCCAATAAGCCCTGCAGCATACTAATTAAATGCTCTGTGAGCTTTCTCAGATGTCCAGTCGTTCTCCTTGACCATGTTCCCCCTCTGTTGGTGGTGATTTCTTATTCTGCCTCCCCACTCTGTGGGAGAATTTCATCTCTTGCTGAGTGACCCCTTTGGTTTTGCGGACGCTTTGTGGGACTTGTAGCAGGCAGTGCTCTGGCAGGTGACGGGAAGAAGGCTGGAGTGCCTGGCTGGGAAGGAGGAAAAATCCTGTGTCTTGTGACCCACGTATGTCAGAGTGATACTTCTTTGTCACTTTCAATTTCTTTGGAATCCCACTTGCTGCCTGGAGTTCGACCCCTTATTTCTTGTGTGGCTTTCTTCCTTAGATTCTAGCTAAACTGTTTTTCTATTTTTCTCCGAATTTCCTTAGTAAAGGAAAATGGTGGGTTTTTGAGAGTTAATTAACTCCTTTCATACTGACAGCCCGTTTAAGAAGAATTTCTCAATCAGTGGCCTTTGCTGGGGAAGTAGCTTTTGTTCACTTTTCCAGATATTAACATTTTTGAAAGCTTACTTACTGCTTTTTCTATTCTCTTCACTTCTTGACATGTTTGAATATTTCATAATTTCCATAATTTCATTTTTTTTCACAAAAAATGGCCACACTCCTCCCCAAAAGACTCTTTCAGTCTGTAAACAACAACAACAAAAAATTTAAGGTTTTATTTAAAATATTTTTGAATAGGTGCTACCTGCACATAAATATTTTGTATATTTTCAGAGGAGCCATTTGTGTCTTTTTGTCCTGGCTCTCTTCAAAAGCAGCAGACTACCTTGTACCAATCAGCTGTGTGACCTTGAGTAATCCACTTAATTTTCTGAGTCTCATTTTTCTCATCTGTAAAATGAGGGCAGTATTGGAACCTACTTCATCAAGTACTTGTGAGAAGCAAATGAGTTATATGCATAAAATGCTTAGGACGGGATTTGGCACACAGTAAATGATCAGTTGGTGTTATTTAAAAAGAAAAATTCAAGGAAGTTATAGCAAAAACTTATTTTTCCCATTAAGGCTACAGGCAAATGTTTAATAGTTATAATAAGCCTGTCTTGGGAGTTACCCAGACCCGAATGTAAATCTCAGGGCCCTCCCACCTCCTGTGTGTACAGATTGAGCCTCTGGTTGAAATGTAAGTGGTAGTACCAACCTTCTGAGTGTGCAAGTAAAAGGAAATAATGTAAAGAAGTGCTTAAATATCTTGGCACATGTTAAATACTCCAGAAATGATAACTGTTATCTTACCGTTATAGCTCAAATTGGCATGTTCTGGTTAGTCTTTTACATGCAGATTTTAAGCAGTCATAATTACAGTGTAAGTACACTTTAATGTTTTGCTCTTTTCAAGTAATATTATATCACAAATGCCTGCCGCCGCAACTCTATAAACCTCAAAGCCAACATTTTAATGACCGCGTAATATTTTCTTTAGTTGTTGTATAATAATTGATTTTACTCTTTCTGTAGGATTGAGCACTAAAGTCATTTACAAGCTTACCATTATAAGTGAAACCATGTGCAACATCTTTATACTTAGAATTTTTTGTATTTTGTATCATTACCTTAGAAAAGATTCCCTGAAGTACAGTGCTCAGTATGTGGCTGTTTTCATGATTCTTTGTTTCCCTTAGTGAGTAATAGGCTTCTGTGTGGCTCACTGTTTTATCCTCAATACCTAGCACGTAGTCCATGCTCACTAAATATTTACTCAATTAGTGAACACATGTACATATTTCTCAATGTGCTAAGACGTCTTTATGTTTGCATTCTGTTTTATTTTAAAATAGTCTTACAAGCAACTAAACTTTTTAGCCATTGGGGTAATAGGAAAGGTAACAGTAACAGGTCATATTTGTTGAGCCCTCTCTGTGCTCCAGGCATTATCCTCAGTACGTTACATGCGTTGGCTCCTTCAATTTGCTCAACAGTGCTGTGCAGTAAGTGCTGTTATGACCCTTTTCTAGGTGAGGACACAGAGAGGTGTGGGTTGATGTGCCCCAAATCACACAGGTGGTGAGTGGTAGAACGTGTAATCAAACCAGGAAGTCAGACCCTTGGTCTCTGTACTAGGAGACTAGGCTCCTGATTTACTTTGCCAGCCACTTACCCTTTTCACATTTCAGCCAGTCTAACAGATTATTTGCCAGGGAGCCTGAGTTTGTTGGCCAAATTCCAAGAGAAGTGTGAATCAGGTGTCCCTGAGCCTTGAGGATTTTCTGTCAGTCTCAGAATAAGAGCCAGAATTGCCCACAAGGGCTTGTTATTTCAAAGGAGTCCTGCTTTTGCAGTTTACCAAGTGAAGGATATGTGAATGTTTTTTTTTTTTTTTAATAAACCTTAGATGTTTTTTTCATTGAAGGGGAGAATTTTATTAGATTGTTAAACATCAGGGCAGCTGGTAGATTTAGAACGTTGTCTATGTGGGAGTTATTAATGCATGAAGGAATATCTGGGACCAAGCTATCAATTTATCAATTTTCCCCCCTATCAATTTACTATGGGGGTTGGGGATTTTAAAGAACATTTGCGTCTATAAGCACTAAAAGGTATTTTTTCCCCCTTTGTAAATGATTGACTCTGAAAAACAACAGGTAGTTTAGACTATTATTTGCATGTAGTGATTTTTATTTTTTAGTCATTTATATGTAGCTTTTATTCTGGTTGTTTGTGTTAATTTACAATATTAAATGCTTAGAATTTTTCAAAAGGTGTCCCTTCTTATACTTGCCATGAACTTCATGTTTCTGCTATTCCACAGGTAATGTGAAGGATGGGGAGTGAAAGTGAGCCCTCCTATTTATATAGCTAATGTTCAATACAGCCCTCTGGCTCCAAACAGTACCCTCATGCCTCGTTCACCCTTCCCAGGTTCTGTCCCCTCCAAAATGGCTAAAGACTTTATGTGGGATGTAACAGCCTCACTAATCTGCATTGGTTAAAACCAAGGAGTTCTAACTGGCAGATACTGGGTTCAACAGAAATGTTTCTTCTGCACACACTTGTCCTCCAGCCTCTTGGTAGTGTGTGAGAGAGCTTCACTTGGTATCCACAGAAAACAAAATGCATTTGGAGATGTGGTGAGGTGCTTTTATCCTTAGGGAAGTTTTAAGAATTACTTGTAGTTCGGTGTCATCCCATCTCCCCTAAATAGGTAAGATTAAAATTACCCAGATGTAGATAGAAATAGCGTTGGGATGGCAGGAAGGACTATGCCTAAAGCAACATGTCATTTTTTTGGTGGTTTGAGAAGAAAACTCTACCAATCTACCTTTTTAAGGAGGCAGTTTAGTGAGGGCTCAGTCACAAAAACCTGGGTACGGATCTGGATTCTGCACTTATATAGCTGGGTGCCATTGGTCAAGTTTCTTAGCCTCTCTGCCTCTCATTTTCTTTGTGTCACTGACTCATAGGTTGAAAGGATTAAATGAGACCAGGCAAACAGTGTGCTCAGCGCACCCTAGTAGGGCCTTAGCCTTTCAGTAAGTATTCCTTTCCTGTGATTTGGATTCTAGTTCTCTGTGTATTGCTGACCACCCTGTGACCTAGGGAAAGCTGGTTTACCCTGATGGGCTCTGTGTCCTTGAACAATATTAGTAACTTTTAGAGGTGATGGGAAGAGAAAGTAAAATGTGCTTTGAGAAATCCGAACAGGCACGAGGTGAGCCCTTGCTGACATTTCCTCTGGGTCACTGACCATCCACTAAATGGGGAAGGGGGGTGGTGCCTGGTTGTGGGAGTCCCATTGTGAGGGTCCCCTAGTCTGACTTGGGTCCACATAGAAATCAGTAGCCACTTTCCAGGCCACGGGGAGAGTGGGTGGGAGTGCCTGACAAAAGGCAGTCATTTGTCCCTAGCTTTCTATGTTGCCTCACCGAATCCTCAGAGCAGTCCTGCAGGGAAGTGTGCTTGCTCATTTCCCTCACTGGGGAAGCATATAGGCCCAGAAACAAACTCACTGAGGCAGATAATCATTGTGGAAAGAGTTGGAGAATTCCAGGTTTAAATTCCAGGTTGGTCACTTACTCAATCTGTCACCCTGAGCAACTCCCTCTCCTCTGAGGTCCAATTCCCTTACCAGGAGCTGGTGAGAGTGAAAGTATCTTACCTGGGAGCACCTTTGGGAGGATTAAGTGAAGTAATGTAGGTGAAGCCCCTGGCAGCTAGTTAGCCCCTTAACCTCAGTGTTGTTGAGATTTGGCATGATAGGTTTTTGACTGAAATAGGGCTTTCAAAACTTACATGTGAAGACCCAGGAGACCGGCCTTACATGTAAAGAAAATTGGTGATGTATAGAAATTGATGTGGGTGAAGAGAAGGGGAGAGACAAAAGGTAAAAGGAGAATTATCTGAGCGTCTATTGGATTTATTTATTCTGTTAGAGACAACAAGCATGCTGGCAATCATTTTCTCTCTCAGGATAGAGAAGAAACAAGGCAAAATTATGACTGAGCTGAAATTTGATGAATAGTGAAAAAAGTGCTGATAAAGGGAATAGATAGGAACCTTGCTGTGTTTGAGTTGGTTAGTTAGGAGTATAAGAGTTGGTCCTGGACCCCTCTAGTACCACGTGCTGAGGCAGTTTCGCCTCCATGGAATGGAAGTAGAAAGCTTCCCAGCAGTGGAGGTTTCTAAACAGGCAACAGAATTTCATTTGTCAGAAACGTCATGGATGGCACGTGGCACGAGGTAGGAGGCTGGTCTCTTGATTGGTTAGTAGTGAAGAAGCCATATTTTGTATGAAGTCCAAATCAGGAAAAATAAAACTATATATAGGTCATGTTTAGAAACTAAAATTGAAGATAGGCTAAGGAGTTACATTGGAGGGATGGGGAAGGAACTTTGTAAAATAGGAAAACACCAATGACTAAATGCCTTTTAGCTAATAAAGTAGTCATGCCAGGTCAGAGTTCAGTTGAAAACCGGCAGCATAGAAATGACTTGGTAACCTTTCATCCTGATATTTGATGCCAGGACACCTGTCTGAGTCAGATAGGACACCTTCAGTTCTTTGCTAAGAGTTTCCTTTCTGGACTAGATAATATAATGTCATTTCCAATGTTTAGGTTTTATTATTTGGGGCTATATTCTTTTCCTTTACCAACTGTGAGATTAAATACTCTCTTTCAGGGGAGAGGAAGTTTTATTATGTGAAGCAGAGACATCTGAATTATTGTATCAGTTAATGTCCTGCAGTTACACCTGAAGATTTTGGGTTGCTTATCAAAATAAAAATGAATCTTACGCAAGAGTTTATTAGCTACGATGGGAAAATTGTATTGAAGTCATACATGCAATCAGATATTCCTACTTGAAAAACACTGTATTTAAAATAATTTGTAGAGGTGATTAAATATTGATTCATATATTAAGAATCATGCCATTTAGTTTGTGAGCAGGGCTAAAATATCTGATTTATTTATCACGCTTTCTGAACATAGTCAATAGGGAAGGCAAGAACAAACCTTGCTGTGTACCCAACATTAGAATAGGTGTTTTCATACATGCAGTCTCATTTATGCCGTCCACCCATGTCAAGATATCCTGCCCCTGGACTCTCAATCCTGATTGCTTTGGGTTAAATTGAGACTCTTTGCTTCTTAGTTACTGTGTGATTTTGGTCTGGATGCTTAATTTTTCTGAGCTTCAGATCTCGTATGAAAAAAAAAAAAGATGATAATCCTCTAAGGCAGATAGAATAAACAAAGCCAATGGCAGTAAAGCACTCAGCACAGTGCTTGGCTTTCAGTATTTGCCAATAATGTCGATTATTATTATTGTTTGATGTTACCCCAGTTTTACAGATGAGGAAGTTCTATATATAAAAGAAACAACATCAGATTAAAAGATGCTTTATTGGGCAAAAGATGTCTTCCTGGAGAAGCTCTGAGCAGTGTTTTTCTTACCTTTTGATGAGAAAACTGGATTCAGATTCCTCCCTTTCCTTTTTTCCATAGATGATGCCCACTGGCCAGATGTCTCCTGGAGCCTACTTTCTACTGGGGGAAGGGAGGGTGGCAGACAGTACAAAATATTTTTTTTAATTTTTATTTATTTTTGAGAGAGAGAGAGAGAGAGAGAGAGACAGAGCATGAGTGGGGTAGGGGCAGAGAGAGAGGGAGACACAGAATCCGAAGCAGGCTCCAGGCTCTGAGCTGTCAGCACAAAGCCCAATGCAGGGCTTGAACTCACATACCACGAGATCATGACCTGAGCCGAAGTTGGACGCTTAACCGACTGAGCCACCCAGGCGCCCCAAAAGTACGAAATATTTTTAAAAGCATGATAATTTTTTTATAGTGATGAATGCTATAAAGACAGTAGGACCAAGTTGTGATCCACACTGTGGCCAGGCTGACCTAGGGCAGTCAGGGTTGTCTCTGAGGAGGTGCTGGGTGAGTTGAGAGCTCTGGCCGCTGGAAGATCTGGGGATGTTCCTGCCAGAGGGAAGTGCCTGGAAGAGAGAGGAAGTGAGCTTGTTGCATGAACCGAAAGCAGACCTGTGTATCTGCAGGGCAGTGAGCTGAGTTGGAAAGCCTTGCAGCCATGATAGTGAGTGTGGATTTATTATAAGAGCAATGGGACACGACTGAAGGTTTGAATAGGGTTCTACACAAAGTAAATGAAGAGATTCAAAGAAAGTGATGTAAATCAATTGAATGAAAAAAAAGAATAAAAAAGGGAAGTAAACTTTATATAAATCTTTTTATCAAAAAGTGAGTTTTATAATACAAATTTCAGCATTTGACTTTGTACTTTCTAAACCCCTCTTGGCTAATCCAGATTCTTCAGAAACCGTTTTAAGTACCACGTTTGCTGGTCAGTTATTTTCACATCGTTCTCCCCTGCACCCCGCCCCCCCCACCTTTTTTTTTTTTCCATACTTTCATTCTTTCCTTGTTCTGTTCTTTCATCTTCTCTGGCAGCCCTTGTTATGCTGGCCTTTTCCACTGCACTTTCAAGAATGCTAACTACTAGGCAGATTACACGGTCATTGTAACATTCAGCTTCATCAGCTTGGCATTCAAAAGTAATCAGTTTATCCATCTTATAATCCATCAACATCAAGTACCTTTTTTTTCAATTTAAAAAAAATTTTTTAAATTTATTTTTGAGAGACAGAGAGTGAGGAGGGGAGGGGTAGAGAGAGGGAATGAGAGACAGAGACACAGAATCTGAAGCAGGCTCCAGTCCCTGAGCTACCAGCCCGACGTGGGGCTTGAACTCACAAGCAATGAGATCATGACCTGAGCCGAAGTCAGATGCTTAACCAACTGAGCCATCCAGGTGCCCCAACATCAGGTACCTTTTGTGAGCCAAATTCTGCACCTATCTTTTATCATGGTGATAATTAAGTGAGCAATTCTTGTTTTAAGAGCTCCCCACAGATGTGTCTTTTGAGAACTGCTTTAGAACTTTACAATTTTTATGAAGCCTAATATTACTCTCTTTGGGACCTCCTAGGTAAATCAGAGCTTCCTCAGGAGGTATCAGTTAGATAACAAAATACATATATTGTCTGGATCTAGCCGCCTTTCGTTCCAATTTATTCTGGTTCCTCTTCAGACAAGCTTTTTGTTTTCCTCAAAAATCAGCTATTTCTCAGAGACTCTTAGAGTGGGGGATCTGGGAAGTGTTTTGAATTTGTGGGATTCTGGGAGGCCTTTATGGGGGTACAAGGATGCACTTGGACAGCCCAGTGCTGGTGTTAGGGAAATGGGACTGTGAGGGCTCACTCACTCATCTGTACATTGGCAAATAGCAAAAGACAGCCTTGTAATAGAGAGAAAAAAAGATCTCAGAGGGGAAGGGAATAATAAAATCATGCTGGTTTATGGTTTGTCAGTCCAAAAAGCTTTTAAGCCATCTCTATAAAGGTGGATTCACTTAATGTTTGTTCTGCATTTCAGGCATCATTGTGTGGTAAGTGGGGTAAATTTAGCCTCTTTAAGCCTGATCTCCTAGGGGTTGAGTTTTAAGCATTGGAACTTTATTTGAAAGGGCTCTTATCGATTGGGCTTTTATTTGGTACCTCCTTACTAAAGAGAGGTACTAAATAATGGTTTGGCCTCCCTGTTAGGTTTTTTTTTTTTTTTTAATTCACGTTATAGGTCTCTCTCTCTGCCCCTGTTCTCCACCTTCTATTTCTAACTGCTCTGCTTAAAAAGACTAAAGTGGTATGAGAGAGGGGAAAAAAGGGAAAGAAAAATCAACTGTCACATTGTGAACATAATTGATTCAATAAATAACGTCTTTCAATTCCCAAGGCAAACCTCAAAGTCTTCACTTATGTCAATTAGTGTTCAGCTCAGTAAGTGGTGGCGTTCTTAATTTAGACGGATGGGGAGAGTTCACCAGCGCTCACTTCTGAAGGAGGGACTGTGCTTTTCTGGTTTTAAAAACACACCACCAGATATATGGGCCCACTCTGCAAAAAGAAGGTTGAAATGGAATTATTGTGGCCGTTTTTATTCTTCCTGAAAATGGAGGGAAGGCATTTAATTATTGTTTAGGGTTTTGTTGAAACAAACAAATGGAAATAAGGGAAGTAAGATCTACTAGACTGTATGCTCCATACAGGGGTTTTGTCTTATTGGTTCACTATTTAATCTCTGGTGTGCACAGTAGGTGTGTAATATTTGTTGAGTGAATCTGTTGATGATTGAAGAGAGTAGAATGAGTGCAATTCAGATCTTAGGGTAAGAATTCAATTACATTTTATTCCACTGGTGGTTTCATTCCCCCCTTCCCTCCCCCACCCGCTCCTTCATTTCTTCTCTAATTCTTTGCGGGACTGCAGGGTGTACCGTGTCTTCCAAAATGATTAAGGAGGACTATTCCATCCTTCCCCAGACTGGCAGAGTTGGAAGGGATCTTGGAGGTGATGTCAGGCTGCCATTTACAAGTTCTAGTAGATGAATCAGTTGTGCTTCAGAACCATAACTGGAAATTCTGATTGTGTGGGTCTCAGCAGGGCTTGGGAATCTGTATGTGCCTCTGTGAGTTTCTCTACCAGTTCCTGTTCAGTCCCTGTTCGGCCTTCCTGTCCCCTGAGCTGTCCGATCTCGGTTACTCCCTGGTAAAAGTGATGCACCTGAGGTACCCAGAAGAATTCCCGGCAGGGCTGTGACCAGGACCCGCCTCTCTTCACCCTGATAGCAGTGCTCCTGGTCTTGGAGCTTGCTGCTTTAGTTCACCCCTCTCCGTGCTCCTCAGCATTCAATCTGTATCCTTTGGTGCTTTTTTCTTGCAGGACAGTGGCAGTGTTTGTGGCGATGGCTAGCCACAATCTAAAGGACCATCTGAAACCTCAAGGAAACATTACATTTTGTTTTGTGTACTTTGGTACTCAGTATATTTTATGGTCTTTCACGATGGAGCTCGTGAAAACCTGAGCAGCCAGCACAGCACATTTATAAATGCTCAATAAACACTAATTATTACCATTATTATTTCAGTTCTGGCAATGTCACTTAGCAGCTGGACCTGTGTTTTGAGAAGTTACTTGTGTTCTCTTGAACTGCTTTCTTATGTTTAAAATGGAGATTCTAAACTCTCCTGTGCCCACTTCCCTTGAGTAGTTCTGAGCACATGTAGAGAAAATGTATGTGAACTTGGTGAGAAAAATACTATAAAAATGTAAGGTATGACCATGAGCCTACTTTTCTGGAATGAGTATATGGCCATGACTTGGATTCCTTGGAGGGAAAGGGCTGTGATAAATGTAAAAGTGCTTGTTGCATTTTGATTTTTCTTTCTTCTCTCTCTAGGGAATTAGAATAATGGAGATGCTGCTAAAGGAACAGTGTGGTGCCCCCTTAGCTGAATAAAGAATCCGCAGTGAGTACCAAAAACAAAATCAGAATTCTTTCCTCCAGCCATGTTTTTAGGCTCTTAAGCCCTGTATTATGCGTCAGCCTCCCTGGGCTGTTCATGCTGTACATTTCCCAGTTATATGCAGAGGATCCTGTCTCACAGGTGTTTCGTTTTCTGTTCAGTACCTTCATTTACTTAGTTCTTTGATTTTCAGAGCAGTTTTGTACCTCGTGCTGGGTTACAACGGCATTCAAATTGTTGAAACCGCTCAGCACAATCCAGCGTGATTACGATCTGCAAGTGCCATAGATTTGTAGACTTCGGTGCAGGATTAACTGAACCTTAATTTTATTGTTCTGGGGACAATGGAAGGAGAGGGTTAAAGCTGTCTTTGAAGTAGGAAGGAAAACAAGGAAGGGGCATGTTTTGATTGGCCAGTGAAATAAATGTATTTTGTTAATCATGTATATACTTCCTCTGGTTGGCAGTGGCTGCCTGAAATGCTATTGAGAAGGATTCTGACATTTTGAGCATAATATCAGGCTCTGGGTAAGGGTGCCTGAGTGATTAGCAATGTTGGCTATGGGCAGAGGATGGGAGAAAGCGCTAGTGCTAGAGCTCATACCGTCTCTAGTGTAAGACAAATGCTGTAGGGTTCACAGGTGGCAGGGGGAGTTTAGACTTGCTTAATTTTTTTTCTTAAGTTTTTATTGCCTGCATGAAGAAGGGTGTCCATAGTGGAAAGGACAGACCAGAGTTATTTAAGAGAGAACCAAAGCCTAAAATAAATGAGTGTAATGGATTTGCATCTTCCCAAATTTATTGGAGTTAAATTTTTTTTTTTTATTTTTTTTTTCAACGTTTATTTATTTTTGGGACAGAGAGAGACAGAGCATGAATGGGGGAGGGGCAGAGAGAGAGGGAGACACAGAATCGGAAACAGGCTCCAGGCTCTGAGCCATCAGCCCAGAGCCTGACGCGGGGCTCGAACTCACTGACCGCGAGATTGTGACCTGGCTAAAGTCGGACGCTTAACTGACTGCGCTACCCAGGCGCCCCTGGAGTTAAATTTTTAACATGTGAGAGAAGGTAAAGCCATTGAGTAAAGCAAACGCTCTCTTGGGTAATTCATCATTACCTCAGATTTCCCTTATGTTGGCTTAAAATTGTAGGACACATAGTTTTGTATAAGCAACCTTGGACTCTAATCGTGATCTAGAATAAAGTTTGAGAACAATTAACCAAAGAAAAAACAAAATGAACATTTATGTACAAGTACTTCAGCACTGAGTGCATGCTGGCATATCTATGAATAGATTTATTCATTACTGGGGAGGCTAAATAAGATAATTCCATTTAGCACAAGCATGGCACATGGCAGGTGCTCAAAAAATGTTGAAATGGGATCTAAATATGGTCTGTTCCTAAATCCACTCTGCTCTTTGAGAACATTTTTATGAAGCATTTTTGTGAGGCTCACAAAGCACCTGGGTGCAGATCCCTTCTTATCCTGGAGGGTGGGATCTAAAGTCAGCTCCAAGTGAAATGAAAGACTGGGAAGGGACTCCACTTACAACTATACGCTGGTTTCCAAACTTCAGGTTAATGATTTTGGAACATCACTGAACCTCAGAATCCTCTGGAGGATTTGTTAAGCGTAGATCGGTGGGCCCCACTCTCAGTTTCTGTGTAAGTAGGTCTGGGGTCGGGTCCTAAGATTTGTGATTCTAACAGGTTTCCAGGTGATGCTGCTGTTCTTGGTCCAGGGACCACACTTTGAGAACGATTGCTCTAAATGAGGTCTCATCTCTGAATGAAGACAGATTAAATATAAGGGCACCGAGGAAGCTAATAGCTGGGGTTTTGAAATTGTTGTCATGCAGTCTGTTGACTTTAGATTAATCAGAGGAATGATCTTCTTGTGTGGTTTTTCCCTGATTTTAGGGTCTCGGTGCTTGTTTAACTGCTTTTTTTTTCCCCCTGCTTAAATGTGGACAAGCTCCACAGTGGTGTAAAGACGACTGAAAAGAACAGAGATGAGACTCACACCAACTTGTGTTTTTGATTTAAAATGCTGTTAGTGAAATGAGCAGATTAAACAAGCTTACTTGTTGTCACAAATACGCATGTTCTTGTGGGTTTGCTTGTTTTGTTTTTACTGTGGTTGAAAGCTGATCAGGGCTCTTTATTGTTTCTAGTAACAACTCGCTCTTCTCTTTCAAGTGAAGTGTCTGTGAAGGACAGTTGCATTCAGGGCATTTAAAATGCAACAGAGTGTTTGAAGGATTTACCTAATTCAGACTGTTGTAATTCATGACCGGGTGTCTCAGGGCGGTAAATGGAAAGTAAGGGGAATATACTTTTACCACATGAATTTACAGTTACTGCCAATTAGAGCTTGTGGCTGAGGCTTTAAAGCTTTTTTTTTTTTTCAATGTCCACTTCATTGAAGTATTATGCATGTACAATTAAATTCACCAATCCCAAGTGTACATTTTGGTGAGTTTTGACAAATAGGTGTAGTTACATAAGCATCACAAAAATCGTAACATACAACACTTTATGGCTTTGTGGTGCTGTCGTGTTTTTGCCAGTTTGTTGCTTCCCTTTTTTTCTTGACTATTACAAAGTTTTGGCAAGCTTGAAATGTGCCTGTTTTAATGGGACTTCTTCTGTTTTCAAAAGTGGCTCTATGGAAAATGGGAGAATGGTTGTGGGTTGGGCGAACTCTACTGTTTTTATGAGCAATAAAATGCCACATTAAATGGAAGGGGGGCAGGTATCAGGGCTAAGGCTGTAGAAGAAGGGTCAGTCAGTTGTTGCCCTCAGGCCAAACCCAACCTGCTCTCTGCTTTTGTAAATAAAGTTTTATTGGCACACAGCTATGTCCCTGGCTTTGTTATGGCTGCAACGGCAGAGTGAATAGCTGTGACATAGAGCTCTTCTCCAGCAAAACTTAAAATATTTATTGTCCTTTAAGAAAAAGCTTTCTGTCCTGTAGATTGTGAGCGTGCCCTCTCCTAAATTAAGACCAGGGAACCTGGTAGTGGTTGTTTAGCCTTTTAAACATTGCATTTGATCACATCTTACCTATATTCCAAAGTTAATAGTTTATTTTGTCTGTATTAGCTTTAACATCACCACTCGGCTGATTTTATTTTAAGGCATAAAAAAGCACTGAAATGATCACAACAGTGAAGTTAAAATATCAGAGGCAGTGATCATTAAAATTGCTCATGAAGTTCCAGTGCACGTGCATAATGGAGTAGAAATGTAAGCATTTTGTGTAGCAGATAAGGTAGCGGCACTGTGATGTGGCAGTGGTGTAGGTGCTGGGTACAGTCAGTATACTCAGTTTGCCAGTTGGGGAATTTTGCAGTTCTTAAAAACAACAACAACAACAACATTCCATGGGGTTTGCATGAATGTGCATAGGGAGACATTATTTACTATTTTTATATCCTACCACATTTCAAATTTGCATGATTTAAATTCACATAGAATGTGGCCACCTTGGATATGGTGCCCAGTCCTAAAGATACTCCCCAGAACTCTCTGGCCGTGTATCCACATGGGCATTTGAAAATTAGAAAGCTTAGAAGGTGATTTTATCATGAACCAAAATGGAGGCACATACATCTCAGTAACCAATATGCTTGTAGAATTGCTGCTGACACATCCGTTTGATAGATTTTTGATTTCCTGTCATTTTTGAATAAAACAAATAGCCCTGACATCTGTTTGTTCTTGCCGCTGGCAGTGAGGAGACACGGCTCGGTGAGGTTTGATCACATAGCAGAGTTCCTTCACGCTGGAAAGATTAAGACCTCCGTTTTAGCTATATCTTAACTCCCCTTTGAACCAGCTCCTCTGGGTAGCTGGACTTTATAAAATAAGGTGCTGGCTTTGTTCGAAGATCATTAGGAGGCAGAAATGCAGTTTCTTCCAGAATTATCCACAGTGATGGAATTCAAGTGACCCTTAAGAGTTGCTTTAGAAAAGAGGCAAATAAGTATTGATTGGGGAGACCTGTTTATTAGGTGATAAAGCCAACTTGCTTTCTCTTGCAGGGGACCTGTGTTGTCCTAATTTGCTCAAGAATCACTTCTTGGCCCCAACACATCAGTGATGCAGTTTTTGAAATCCAACTTTAAGGATACACTGTTGGCAGCTTCAAGAAGAGGAGACCCTCCTTCCAGGACATGAAATGATACACTCCCCTGGGAGCCTGCCTCAGATAGTGGCACTCATGGACATGAGACCTGCTAGCTGGGTTTTTATGGCACAGTCTCTTTATGATTTACAAATAAAGGAAAAAAAAACATAGAAGGTGACGTCTGCCCTTCTTCAGGATGTCCTGCTGACTGCCTGGTGACAGTGTCAGGGAAGCCAAGGACAGGCTGGAGGCCTGGCGAGTGGTGCTGGTGCCCATATGTTATCAGCCTCATTGCTCATGGGATTCATGAGAAGATTCTGGGACAGATAAAGGAGTTAAACCTGATGCCTGATGCATGAGTGTCCTACAACAGAAAGGAATATACCAGGCCAGTGTTGAAGCTAAGCTACATTTAGAGTAATGTTTGGTTCTCAGAAATTGAGAGCATTTAATGTCTACCCATAAGTACTACTTAACTGTCACCAGTATGGCTTTTATAATGTAACTTGTCCACAGTATGATTTAGTCTTCTGAAAGAACATGGGTTGGAGAGCGGGAAGGCAGGGGGTGACTTTGGCATTATGTGACATGGAACGCAGCATGAACCTCTCTGTGTTTCCCTGGCAAGTGGGGCTACCTGGGCACAGGTGTTCTGTGTAGTGATGATTAGACAAGGAAGGGAGTTTAGTATGAAAAGCACAGGTTTGGGAATTTGACAGAACAAGTGTTACCACCTACTAGCTCAATGATTGATCATCTACATAATTTTCAATTTTTCCAAAGCTCCTTCTTTTTCATTGCACAACGAGGTTATAAAATTAACTTTGTGAGGTGGTCGGATCGATTTGGGATTGTGTGTATAGAGTGCCTAGTACGCTACCTGTTGCATCGTAGAAGTCTAGTACCTAGACGCCATTACTATGTGAAACCATTTTGAAAATGTACTTTTCAAATGTAATATGAGGTAGTATTACTGTTTGAAAATTAGGTGACAGTAGTTTGCATTTACCATGATTGGAAGCCAAAATATAAGTGCACACTACCTAATAGGAAGCTTGAAGAGAGGCAGTAATTTGGAATTCATCTGCTTAAGATAAAAATTGGGCCATTACTGGGAAGTCTTGGGGAAATTGTTCTTTTTTTTTAATATTTGAAAAATTTTCCACTTAGTGCAGTGATGAATATCAAAGCAATTTTATTTTTTATACAAGCCTGCCACTGTGAGCTTCTTCTTACTGTATTTGAGCTGTTTGTGCTGCTCGAGTTCTGTCTTTTAGGATAATCTCTCCTCATTTTCTTAGTGTCTCATTCTTCAGGTGTGTTGGAGAGAAAATGAATGGTGGAAACCAGAACAAAACTTTGACTTCTTTTTCCAGTTTGTCAGCGGCATTTGGTAGGCTTT
Source organism: Lynx rufus (assembly GCF_022079265.1). Taxonomy (NCBI): domain Eukaryota; kingdom Metazoa; phylum Chordata; class Mammalia; order Carnivora; family Felidae; genus Lynx; species Lynx rufus. The sequence goes on along the minus strand of NW_025814823.1, from coordinate 121,222,478 downwards.
TGGAATAATAGCCTATTTCGAAAAATAAGAGGCCATGTAAATGATCACAGAGGTGAGAGGTTAGAAATCCGTATGACACTGAAATAAACTTAATGCATCCTACCCAACAAGCTACATCCTCTGAAGCAGGAGTTCTCAGCTTTTGGTGTTCATTAGAATCACCTAGGGAATGTTATGCACTTTTGCTGATGAGGGTACATCCTAGAGCAATAAATACATCAGAATCTTGGAGATTCTGGGTGGAACCCAGGAATCCATCCATACTTTTTAAAGCTCCGTAGGTGGTTCCCATTGGAAACTAGGGATGCGAACACTAGACTGAATTCTTGGTGATTTTCCGACATTATCTGATTTCTTTCTTAACACCTCTGAGGTAGGAAAGGATATTTGTAGCAAGAATTTTTGTTAGAAATACAAAGAGTGGGGTGCCTGGGTAGCTCAGTCAATTAAGTGTCTGACTTTTGGTTTCAGCTCAGGTGATGGTTCATGAGTTTGAGCCCCGCATCGGGCTCCACACTAACAGTGCGGAGCCTGCTTGGGATTCAATCTCTTTCTCTCTCTCTCTCTCTCTCTCTCTCTCTGCCCCTCCCTGCACTCTCTCAAAATAAATAAATAAACTTAAAAAAAAAGAAATTGAAAGAATGAAGCAGAAAGAGGACGAATTTTTGCTAATTCCTTAAAACCAGGGTGGCCAGTGCAAATGGCTTTGGGGACCTGGCAGGTGATCTGATGAGTCAGGCAGGCTGGTGGCGCCTTGGGAGACCCTGGGAACACATGTCTGTTTAAAGGTGGACAGCTGCTGCCCAGGTCTCACACACTGTTGCCATGTGGCTGTTTTTTCTAGTTAACTCTAATTTCCTGTTTTATAGGAAAAGACAGACTTTTTTTAAAGAAAAGAATTCTCCCAATTTTTACATGCTGGCAGTAATTCAGAATTGTTTAAAACATTGTGCTGGCCAAACCAAACATGTTTTCCAGTAGTTTCCGGCCTCTGCCTCAGAGTGTCAAGGCCCAGCCTAAACATCCCAGTCAGTTTTTAATTGATTTGCATTTCCCCACTCTGGATGGAAGCTACATTCTGTCTCTTCTCCAAGACTGCTTTGATATGTATTTTCCTCCCATTCCCAAGAAATCCTCTGGAGTTGCTTCAGACACTTATCCTCTCCCAATATTTTTTTTTTTTTAAGCCTTCTGCAGGCATCCATTACTTCAAGCTTCACATATATGTGTTAGAATTATTATGCTCTTTTTAACATTAATTAGAGCTTGTTAGAGTTTATTTTTATAATATGTCAGAATCCTTTTCCTGTGAGAAAACATTTAGAGATGTCAAAATCAGGAGTACTGCCTTACTGGGAGTATTAGGAACATGTGGGAAGGGGTTAATTACAGACCAGGCCAGTCTCCTCCTGACCTGGTGTGGCTGGGCCTAAATCTCGAGGCAATGATTTTGTCCAGTGATTCCCACACTTCTCCTTGAATCAGAAATCCTCGGGGGAGGTGTGCTAAATGCAGGTTCCCAGGCCCTCTGCCAAAGATTCTGATTCATGAAATCTCATTTGGGACCGAGGGGATCTGCATTTTAAAGCAAGTTCACCAGGAGATTCAGCTGTGCTGTTCCACAGACCATATTTTGAGAAACACTGATTTCGGGACAGCGTTTTTGCCCTCCGTGTCTCCTATCATGCAAAAAGGTTTTGCAATCATTTGGGCCCACTGATCAATACAGTTGACCATGCAGGACAAAACATAAAGTTCTTATGCTGAGATGAACTGACTTTAGCTATCCTTATGTGATTAAGGTGCTTTTACCATGAAGGGTCTTTTACGGTTTCAGTCATATGTGGGTAAAAAAAAGGTGCTCTATTCTTTTTATATAAATTGCTTTGTTTATTTTATAAGCAGTGTATATGTAGTAATATCCTTTTTGTCAGACATTGTAGGGTGCATGGTATAGACAAGTCGAGGTTATTCTTTTAAGTTGCACGTCTTTTTTTGTATTTTAATCATTTACACTGTAACACTTAATTTAGTATATATTTCCCTGCTTTTGAAACAATCTACTAAAAATAATGAAAAAAATTAAGGTCATCACTTATGTTTTTCACTCTTTCAGGTCCTATTTGGGTTTGTTAAAGCCCCTACCATGAATGACTCTGCTCTTTGAGATCTGCAGTGGTTTTTGCAGGGTGTGTTTTCACTCACTGTTACCTGTTACCTTTCTCTCTGCCGTTACTCTCACCTGCCTCTAGGAACCCTCATCTCCTTCTTTATGGGGCTGGGAAATTATGTCATTGCATACTCTATGTCCAGTAACAGTAAACAGAACCTAAACGAGGCTCTGAGAGACTTTTTTCTGAGGACATGCTGCCTTGACTTGGTGATGTTATTTTACTGTAACTTCCTGATTCTCAACTTCAGTTGTCAAATCTTTGACCTCAAGGTAAGTGAGATGTTGCCACACATGCTTTCTTTTGATCTAGAAGTCATTGTCTCCCTCAATTGTGTAAGTGTTTTTATATGTACAGTTGTATAATGTGAAACATAAGTTAAATTCAAATGAACATTTCTCAGGCCCCTTTTTTTGTGAGGTATGAAGTATTTTTGATTCAGTGTTATTGTGATTTAGAGCTATAAATGAGTAGTATAGCTCTGAAATTCAGTCCTGTAGACATTCTGAAATAAAGTTTGTTATGACTCATACTTATGCATGAATTTTACTTTCTTGGGGGGGTGTCACTTGACTCAGCAGAGCTCGTGTGTATCATTGGTAGTGATGATCCTAGTCCTTGCAGCAGCCCCAGATGAGGCTGTTATACCAATCGTATGATGTCAGCTCCCCGCTTCCCCCAAGGTGAGCCATTAAACTTTCTCCCAGCAATAAACAGAGGCCACTTTTATTGGGTGATCTCAGCGGGCTTTGGGCTAATGGAGCCAAGGTCCGGGGTTGACAGAGGAGAACTGAAGCACAAACAGCAACACGAGGTCACGTGATCCCCCAGAGGGAGGGGGCACAGCAGCTCCTTGTCAACTTGTGAGGCTCAGCTCTCTTTTCTGTACTTTGTTTCCATGAGATCCTTTGACTTGTCTGCTTTTTACCTGGGTGTATTTTAGTGGCTTTCTGTGCCTTGTTTCTAAAATGCTTTGTCCAAGCCCTATTGATGTCTTTCTTTTATTAGAGCCTGGGTGCCTTAAGGAGTAGAGTCCTTAGTTCAACCAGCATTTATTGAACACCTATTATTATGTTCAAGAAAAAAGCAGGATTTATCTAGTTCTGACTCGATCCAGGGGTTTCTAGGAGGCTTGCATCTTCATTATACAGACATATGGCAGCAGTGGGTAATGATGGTAAGACTGGACACACGTACCTGCTGAGTAAATCAAACAATGATTGCTTATTTAAAGGATGCACACACACACACACACACACACACACACACAAAATCAGCCCAGGGCACGCAGTGCGGAGATCAGCACATAAATGTTTAGCTTGGTGGCCCTGAAGCCTCACCAGAATATTGCACACAGGTTGTAGATGATCCTGTGTGAATTAGTGAGGGGCACATCATAAGAAATGAAGATATTTTTTGGGAGATAACCAGTTTTCTGTAGGAGCAGCCTTATAAAGAGAAGGGCGGAGCTGCCCTGCATGAGCCCGTCTCCTCATCTGAGCCACATAGAAACTTCACATTTCATAATGATTGCTGGATAGAGGATATTCAGGCATAAATATCTTTTACCTTCAGACTGTTCTTTTTTTTTTTTAATTTTTTTTTTTCTTCCAACGTTTATTTTATTTTTAAGACAGAGAGAGAAAGAGCATGAACGGGGGAGGGGCAGAGAGAGAGAGAGACACAGAATCGGAAACAGGCTCCAGGCTCTGAGCCATCAGCCCAGAGCCTGACGCGGGGCTCGAACTCCCGGACCGCGAGATCGTGACCTGGCTGAAGTCGGACGCTTAACTGACTGCGCCACCCAGGCGCCCCAGACTGTTCTGAATATTACAGCCTGACCCAAGCACATTCCTGAATTCAGGGCTGCAGGATCAGCATAGTGTTTTCCTGATATCTGGGTGGGGCCTGCAAACCCCAAAACCTTCACGCAATCATTGGACAGACTGAGGCAGGTAGAGAGGTGGAATCCTAAGAATGACAAACCCAGTGTGATGGGGGCTTGGAATAGAAATTATATTAACCGAGTGGGACAATTTATAGAAATTTAAAATGTGATAGTTAAATTTTTACATGCAGTATTTCTTACACACCTTGACTGCCAGTCAGAATCCTCTGGGTAGCTTTAAGACATACTGATGCTTGGGTCTCAGCCCCAGAGTTTCAAGACTGTAGCCCTGGCATCAGGATGGTGTAAAGCTCCCCAGCTGATCCTGAAGCCATGGATGGAAATTCCTACCATCGTCAGAACTAATGTCTGTTTTTCCCTGAGTGGGAGCCCTTAAGAAGCTAGCAGGAGGAGGGATGGTAATATGAGACCTCTCCCTTCTAGTGATTTGCCTCTAGGACTTCAGAAAACTACTTTACTGTCCAAGAAAAAAGAGCCCCAATGTCTCTTAAATGCTAGTAGGGGAAAAGTGAACCTAAAAATACTCTGCCATGTGTAGTTTGCTTTGTTGTGACCAAAAGTTTGAATTGCATTTGTTGGAACAGAATCCAATGCGGAGAAAGGATCCCATAATAACTCCAGACCCTTGCTTGTCTTCAAAGGGTTAACCTGAGTTACTGCACTTCCGGACCTTAAGATGTAGCTCTCCAAGCTATGGACAGGCGTGCTGTGCAGGAGGCGGCAGAGACAAAATAGCAGCCACCATCCTGTTAAATTAAACTCCGTGGAGCTATTCTCCAGCATTCTCGGAGAAGGTTAGAGCCGTTTCATGCCTGCCATCTGTTAGGCTGCTGATGGAATCATTACTTCTTTGTGTTGGTGCCAGGATGAACTTTTAGATCCGATGACGAAGGAGAAAATGCTAACTGTTCAGTTGTATGCTTTTGTTTTCTTATTTTGAGTTTAGATGGTCCCCTAAATTCACAAGTCCATCACTTGTGCCAACAATTGAAATTCCCTCACTGCCAATTTTTTTTTAGAGGTGTAGGGGGAATTACTTTCTGGGCTGAAGCTCCCCTGTTATTTGTATTTGTTTAAAGATGTAGTCATTAGTCTCATCAAAAGCAAAGTAAAACAAAATTTTCCCTGGTCCCCAGGATAGGAGGGGACCCAGAAAGCGCCCAGAAAGAATTAAATGGATGAAATACCCTAGCGTCTAGTCATTGTCACTGGAAACAGGATATAGGGCAAGGAGAGGGAGAGAAAAAGGGGAAAAGCCTATCAGGGTTATATCTGCCACTGAGTAGATCAGGGTGAGTGTGAGGAAAACTCGGTTGTCTGATATTTTCTTTCACAAATGACATTTTGGAGAATTAGAGAATATAGCATGGAAGTTTAGAGCCTCAATTCATGTGTTGCTTCCCCCCACCCCCAGTACATATTCATAGATACAGAAAAAAAAATTTTCATGCAACTTTCTCCTGGTATCTTGGTGATTGGATCTAAAGACTTTGGAAAACTTGAGTCCATCAGAGGCACTAGATGGCTACAATTTTTAAATACAGTTTTAAATCGGATTAAACAATGTATCAGCTTCCAGTTGGAACTTTTCCAGTATGGAGAGTCATCTCTTTCTATGTGTGAAGTCAGAAGCTAGCGTTATAACTATTTCCTTAGGTGTTAATTGTTCTGTCAAGTGCTATGAGAACCATTTCTTCCTGGAAAAAATAAGTGCTAACAATGTTTTTGGGCCTTAATAGGGCAAGGATTTTACAGAGAATTGGGGAAAGCAGAGTGTCAGCCAGGCATTTATTCCCCTCCCCCCCCATCTGCCTCTGAAACTTCTTCCTGGGGATTGTCACCTGCAATTTTCTAAACAGGGTATTTGTACCCTTGGGAATATTAACCATCTCTACGAGGGATGTATGAAGCCACAAGGCAGATGGACAGAATGCTCCTCTTAGAGCCTTCCTTTTGCTCAAAGATTTGTGGGAAACATTGTTTTTATATTAAAACAAACATAGAACCATATAACTTTGTGGAATGTAAAATTAGAATGGATCCTTAAGTAGAAAAGAAGACTTAACGTCCTTTTGCTTGGAGCACTGCTTAGTATGCTGCCTACTACATAGCAGGTGTTAGGTTGAATCTAATGGAAATACTGAAGAGTAGCAATTACACGTGCTTCAGCTTGCTACAAGCGCCTGCAATTAATACATCCCCAGTGTTCCAGGGCTGTCTTCTGCTAGTGACAGTCACATTCCTCTCTGGAAACGTTGGCGAAGCCCTGATGTAGGCCGCTCCAATCCCTGGGAGTCCCAGAATTCCCATGTCCCTTAGAGTCGGCCTGGAATCCCAGCAGCATGGCCCTTGCCTGCCAATATCTTGTGATACAAAATGGGGCAAATCTCCTGTAAACTTGAGCCAGCATTGCCATCAGGGGCATCATGGATTATTTAGAGGGCCAAGTTAACATACAGCTCTTAGTTGTTGGGGAGGTACAAAAGTATGAAGGGTACTTTTTAAGTATTAAAGTTTAAATTATTTTTCTCTCATTTGTTGGGAGGTGGTCATGTTTGCTCTTTTGTTAAGAGAAAACAGTAGTCAGGCAAATGTTGTTTGTCAATATAATGTTTTTGACATACCGTTATTCCCTAAATGGAGGCAGTTCAGGTACACCTATATAAACGCTGCTTTTCTAACCAGTCTGTCTAGTGTTTACTTAAGTCAGGGTGTTCGTTAAAATCCTTGAGAAGGGGTATAATTAGTCTTGATGGGGTCAGATAACAAACACAAGGAAAAGTTAATGAAGCAGTGTTTTGATTCTTGATTCTTGTAATTATAGTGGTGCGGCTGGTTCTCCTATAGTGAAGCTTTTACCATTTCCAATAATAAATGTCTTTTCGGGTTGTATTTTCTCAGATATGTTTTAACTGTCATCTAGATGGAAATTGCATGGCAGTTGCCAGCAGGAATAACCTTTACTTTATTTACAAAATACATACATATTTCTATTGAGAATATTGACGATGGTCGTACCTCAACTTCTTTGTTGAAAGAACATGTCCTGGTCAGATCTGAATTTCCCTTCACAAAAGTGAAATATGACTGTATTTTGGGTAATAGCTTAAGTTGAAAATACCAGAAATTTGAGCATTGATTCAATGCTCAATTACATCCTAGAAACCTAAATTTGAGTCCTGGTTCTATTATGTCCTAGACATGTCCATAAATTCTCAAAGCTTTGTTCTGTTCATATGGGAAGGAGTAATAATGGAGATATTTTTTTAGGGTTGTTGAAAGGGTTAAGTGAGCTGAAGACATGTAAAAACTGTTGGAACCATGCCTGGTATGTGGTAAATGCTCAGCAGTCTCTGGAAGAGATTGTGTTAAGTTGGTGTTCTTTAAATGTTTGGTAGAATTCTCCAGTGAAACCATCTAGGCCTTAAGATTTCTGTTTGAAGGAGATTTTTTAAGTTGTTATTTAAATTTAAGTTAGTTAACATACAGTGTAGTCTTGGTTTCAGGAGTAGATCTTAGTGATTCATCTCTTATGTCTGACACCCAGTACTGGTCCCAACAAGTGCCCTCCTTAATGCCCTTCACCCATCTGGCCCATCTCCCCACCTAGCTCCCTACACCAACCCTCAGTTTGTTCTCTGTATTTAAGAGTCTCTTACGGTTTGCCTCCCTCTCTGTTTTTATCTTATTTTTCTTTCCTTGCCCTATGTTCATCTGTATTGTTTCTTAAATTCCACATATGAGTGAAATCATAGGATATTTGTCTTATTCTGACTGACTTACTTGATTTACAGGTGTAGTATTTCATAGTTTGAGTGCATCAGGGGCTCTTGGGTGGCTCAGTCGGTTAAGTGTCCGACTTCAGGTCAGGTCATGATCTCACACTTTGTGGGTTTGAGCCCTGCATCAGGCTCTGTGCTGACAGCTCAGAGCCTGGAGCCTGCTTTGGATTCTGTGTCTCCCTCTCTCTCTGCCCCTCCCCGTCTCTCTCTCTGTCTCTCAAAAGTAAATAAACATTAAAAAATTTTTAAATAGCTGGAGAGCATCACATGCTCTATTTCATTTTGGGTGAGGGTGGTAGTTTGTGTTTTTGAGGAATTGGTCCATTTTATCCAAATTGTCAAATTTACATGTGTAGGGTTGTTCATAGTATTTTCATATTAACCTTTTGATGGTCTCCTTGGTCTTTAATGACATGCTGTTTTATTCCTGATATTGGTAATTTGTGTCTTTTCTTTTTTCTTTGTCAGTTGCTAGGTGTTAGTTTTATTCATATTTTAAGAGAATTAGCTCTTCATTTCATTGATTTGCTCTATTGCTTTTCTGGTGTGTTTTGTGGATTTCTGCTTTTTATTATTTTTGTTTTCATTTTCTTGGGTTTTTTTTTTCTCTTCTTTTTCTAGGTCTTCAAATGGGAGCTTAGATTATTGTTTTTAGACTTTTTCATTTTTCTAATGTATATATTTAGTGCTATAAATTTCCCTCCTAGCACCCCTTTAACTGTGTCTCACAAAATTGGATTTTATTCCATGTAATATTTTAAAATTTATTTTTAAAATTAATTTTATTATGTGTATGTGTGTGTATATATATATATATATATAGAGAGAGAGAGAGAGAGAGGGGATGTATGAGCAGGGGAGAGTGGCAGAGGGTGGGGGAGAGAGAGAGAATCCCAAGCAGGTTCCATGCTCAGCATGGAGCCTGACACAGAGCTCTATCCCATGACCCTGGGATCATGACCTGACCTGAAATCAAGAGTCAGACGCTCAAGCAACTGAGCCACCTAGGTGCCCAGTGTATTTTTAAAATATCCCTTGAAACTTTCTCTTTGATCCATGGATTATTTAGAAGCTTGTTTAATTTCCAGTTGTTTGGAGATTTTCCAGCTGTCTTTCTGCTATTGATTTCAGTTTGATTTCACTCTGGTTGGAGAACACACCTGTATAATTTCATGGTGAGGTTTGTTTTCTGGCCCAGGATATGTGTTCTATCTTGGTATATGTTTCATGGGCACTTGAAAAAGAGTGGATCTTCTACTGTAGGGTGTAGCATTTTATAAATGTTGATTGGATCCTATTGATTGATGGTGGTGTCAAATTCTTCTGTGTACTATCTGATGTTCTGTCTTGTGTTATAAATTGTTGAGAGAAGGATGTTGAGGTCTCCAACTACAATTGTAGATTTGTCTATTTCTTCTTTTATTTCTTTTGATTGTTTCTTCGTATACTTTTCAGCTCTTCTGTTAAGTACATGCACATTTAGGTTTGAGATATCTTCTTTTTGGTTTAACCCTTTTATCATTATATAATATCCCTCTCTGTCCCTGGTAATTTTCATTGCCCTGAAGTCTCCATTAGCTGGAGTTCCTTTAGTAGGAATTCCTATTTCTTTTTATTAATATTTGTATGATGTATCTTTTTAAATTTTTCTTTTAATCTGCCTGTATGGTTACATTTGAAGTGAGTTTTCTTGCATACAGTTTGGTCATGTTTTTTAAAGCATTCTGTTGATCTCTGACTATTAATTAATGATTTTGACTATTTAAATTTAATGTAATTATTCATATGTTAGGGCTTACGTCTTCCATTTTATTTTTAGATCTCTGTTTTTTTTCTTCCTTTGGGTTTTTGAACACATTTTAGAATTCTTGTATGGTTTGTTCACATATAGTACTTTTCAGCAAATCTCTTTGTATACCTTTTTTTAGTGGTTGTTCTAGGTATCATACATGCATATATACATCTTATCACAGTCTCTTGGTGTCATCATTTTACCAGTTGAATGAAGTGTTGAAACCTTACCTCCCTTTATATTCCTGCCTCTTCATGTTTATAATTAATTGCCTTAAATATTTCTTCTACATTTAGCTGGAACCATATCAGTGTTTTAATTTTTTGCTTAACCATCAAACATAGTTTAAAAGATCCAATAGGAGAAGAATAGTTTACTGTATGTGCCCATATTTTGTTTGTGTTCTTTTTTCCTTCCCAATATTCTGAAACTTCTTCTTTTATCATTGTTTTTCTGTTTAGAGAACATATTGTAGCCATTATCTTTTTAAGGATAGAATTTCTGGAAACTAAGTTTTTTAGGTTTTAATTAGCTGAAAGTGTCTTGATTTCCCCGTAATTCCTTAAGGATATTTTCATAGGATAGATAGGATTCAGGGTTGATGTTCTTTTCTTCTAGCACTTGAAAAATGTGCCACTTCCTGTGGCCTCCATGGCTTCTGATGGGAGAAATCCACTATTTTTTTTCCCAATAAGTGTGGTGTCATTTCCCTCTGACTGATTTTTTTTCTTTTTGTGTTTAATTTTCTAAAGTTTGGCTATGTTGTGTTTTGATGTGGATTTCTTTGGGTTTAACCTGTTTGGTGTTTGCTCAACTTCTTCAACCTGTCAATTTATGTCTTTTGCCAAATTTGGAAAGTTTTCAGTCATTTCAGTACTCTTTTTAGTACTTCCCAGCCTCTTTCTCCTCTCCTCTGAAACTGTAATGACATGAATGTTAGATGTTTTGTTATTGTCACATAAGTCCCTGAATCTGTTTATTTTTATTTCTTCATTCTATTTTTTCTCTGTTGTTCACATTGAGTAATTTCTGTTAATCTTTCAGTTTACATTTTTTTTTTTTGATCCCCTCCATTATCCTTTTGAGCTCATTCTTGGAGTTTTTTACTTTGATTATTATGTTTCACAGTTCTGAAATTTCTAACTGGTCTTCTGTCTAGTCTTACTTTCTTAGACTATTTTGTTATTTGTGTCAAACATGTTTGTAGTTGTTCAATGAAACACTTTTATGATTGCTTAAAAACATTTGCCAGGTCATTTTTTTTTTTTTTAATTTTTTTTTTCAACGTTTATTTATTTTTAGGACAGAGAGAGACAGAGCATGAACGGGGGAGGGGCAGAGAGAGGGAGACACAGAATCGGAAACAGGCTCCAGGCTCTGAGCCATCAGCCCAGAGCCCGACGCGGGGCTCGAACTCACGGACCGCGAGATCGTGATCTGGCTGAAGTCGGACGCTTAACCGACTGCGCCACCCAGGCGCCCCGCCAGGTCATTTTAATGTCTCTTTCATCTTGGTGTTGGTATCTTGATTATCTTTTGCTTTTGTTTTGAGATCTTTCTGGTTTGTGATATGATGAATTATTTTTTTATCGAAGTCTGAGCATTTGGGGTATTATGAGATGCTGGATCTTGTTTAGACAGTGTCTTTTAACTGGCTTATTGTGATGCTAGTCCAGTAGGGGAAAGGGTGGGTACTGCCTTATTAATTGCCACATAAGGGTAAAAATTCTACATTGACATCTGAGGATGGAGAGACCTTCCCTGTTACAGTTTGGTGGGTTTGGGGATTCTCACTCTCCACTAGTCCCCACTGGTATCTCCCTGGCTAAGAGGGGTAGGAGTACCTCATCACCACTCCCCATCTGGTGTCCAGTAATACCATGGTATTGATGAATATCCAAACTCTCCACTAGGTCTCCCCTGATACCGCTTTCGTAGAGAAGGAGGGAAGTAACTTCTTCCTGCCAGGTGGAGGTAGAAGTCCAGGCCCCTCAAGTAGTTTCTACTGAGGGGATGAGGGAGTATTTGTTACCACTTGATGGGGATGAAAGTCCCAGCTCTCTACTTAGTCTTCTCTGACACCATCCTAGCAGAGGAATTCGGAACCCCTGTTAAAGCCAGTAAGAGTAGAAGTCTAGGCTACTCATTTGACCTTTGCTGGCATGTGTTGGGGTAGCAGCCATAGTATTTTCTGTAGCATGGTGTACAGTGATTATCTTCTGAATGTTTTCTATCTTGCTAGGTGGCCCCTTTCCTGGTCCTCTGCTTAGAGACAGAAGGATATTGTTGTTGTTATTGTTTTGTCTCTGTGCCTGATGGCATTTCTAGGTTGCTGGCTTCTCCAGAACTCAGTCTTCCATATGTGAGGCAAAAAGAAAATCTAGGAAACTCATTGCAGTGTTGTTCTTTGGGTCTCGAGTTTCCTAGATGGGTTCCTTCTTTGTCCTACTTTTCTTAGTCTTCTTATTTTGTTTCTTACATAATGCTCAGGAGTTTTAATTGTACTACCACTGATTTTTGATAAGTCCAATGTCTTTGGGCTCCTTCCTCTACTTAAGTTCATCTTTCTTTTATGTCTTAGCTCAAGTGTCACTTATGAGAAACTCTCTCTCCTCTCACTCTACATACTGGTCTAGGTTTCCCATTGCACTCTTGCATAGCATGTTGCACTTCTCCTTGCAATAACTTTGTTCAGTGTCTGTATCCTCCATTTGATTGTAAACTTTTTTTAATTTTTATTAAAAAAGTTTTTTTTGTTTATTTTTGAGAGAGAGACAGTGCAAGTGGGAGGGGCAGAGAGAAAGGGAGACACAGAATCTGAAGCAGTCTCCAAGTTGTGAGCTGTCAGCACAGAGCCTGACCTGGGGCTCGATCTCACGGACCACGAGATCATGTCCTGAGCCAAAGTCAGACGATTAACTGACTGAGCCACCCAGGCACCCCATGATTGTAAATTTCTTCCTTTTTTTTTAACGTTTATTTATTTTGAGAGAGAGAGAGAGAGACAGCGAGCAAGCTGGAGCAGAGAGAGAATCCTAAGCAAGCTCTATGTTGTCAGCACAGAGCCGGATGTGGGGCTCGAACTTACCGTGAGATTGTGACGTGAGCCAAAATCAAGTGTCACATGCTTAACCAACTGAAGCATCCAGTGCCCCTTGGCTGTAAACTTCTTGAGGGCAGGAGTTGGTCCTATCTTGAATAAGTGAGCAACATTGTCATTTGCAAAATGAGGGAGTTGGAATAGTAAACTTAAAGACGCTCCATCTCTAATTTCTTTTCCTTCTCTTTCCCTCATTCACTCTCATTTCACTCTCTCCATCCCCCAAATAATTTCCAAAATAGAATTATATAGAAATCTTCTCTTTCTGTGCCCTGTCAACATTGGGTTTTATCATGACAGAGAAAATAAATTTGGGTTATAAAGAATAATGACATCTTATTATGGTTTTATTTTGTACTTATTTGAATAGCAGGAAAGTTTATTTATCCTGTCAATAAATATTGAGTATCTACTATATCCCAAGCTCTGTGGGAGGCTGTGGAGATAGAACAGTTTACTAAACAAAGTCCAAGTTCTCATAGAGCTCACAGTTGAAAGTTTTTTTTTTAATATTATTATGATCATTTGCATGTTTTTTGTGAATTGTGTCTCCACATCAGTTGTTTACCCACTTACCATCCTCTCCTTTCCAGTGCTTATTAAACAAATATTTTGCTCAGGAATATGAAAGATATAAAATTAAGACAATCCTTTTCATAAATCACTTAGCATCTATTCTGACTTATCAGTTCATGCATTCAAACAAAAATATTTTTCTCACAAAAGCAGTCTGGGCAGCACAGTCATCACTATTTTGTTTATACTTTAAAGAATGTGGGTAAAACTTAAAAAAAAGGCCAAAGTGCTTGTGATTTTGGCATATTAATTTTATAATGTGTCTGTGGCCTGACTACATAACAACAATTAATACCATATATTGCAAGGAGGAATTGAGCAGTTGGATTTAATGAAACCATTTTAACAAGAACCAGTTGGAGTGTTAGATTGTCATTGCAAAGGAACCTGCCTAGAGTTTAACTTGTCATCTTGTTTTATTATTTTATTTTATTTCTTATTTATTTAAATTCAAGTTCGTTAACATACAGCACAGTATTGGTTTCAGGAGTGGAACCCAGTGATTCATCACTTACCTACAACACCCAATGCTCATTGCAACGAGTGTCCTCCCGAATGCCCATTACCCCCTTAGCCCATCCCCCCACCCACCAGCCCTCCAGCAACCCTCAGTTTGTTCTCCGTATTCAGAAGCCCTTATGGTTTGCTTCCCTCTCTGTTTTTATCTAATTTTTCCTTCCCTTCCCCTATGTCCAACTGTTTGGTTCTTGCTTTATTTTAAAATGATACTTAATTTGCATTTCCCAGACATCAGAGGCCGTGATGAGAGGTCCTGTGTGACAAGCCTGTAACATCAGCAAGGTTTTAAAACCCAGCATTAGTCTTAGGACCTAAAATTCTACTCACTACAGAGGGAGCTCTAAGTAGACTGCTTTCCTAGCATGACATAGTTGGTTATATTGATCTTAATCTCCCTTATCTGTAGGGGACGTTTTGGTTTATTTATTAAGTGATCCCATATCCATTATCTCAGTCCATGAAGCAACCCTGTGAAGAGGGTAGAACGCGATTTACACATGAAGAATCAAAGGCTCACAGTGGGTTAAGTGACACAGCCAGTAAGTGGCTGAACTGTAGTCATTGTGCGGCCACGTATTTATCAAACCTCAAATGAAATTTCATAGTAATGCTGTGTAATGCTAGATCCATCAAAGAGAGTTGTCTGTATGTCTCTTGATTTATATTTCCTGGTTACGAAGGATATTACTTATACCATGTCACGTCATTGTCATCCTATCTTATTTGCCTTATTTCCCTGAGGTGGAATAATAAACTCTATTGTGACTTACTTGATATGTTTCTGAGTATATGTGTAAAACGTGTCTTGTGAAAAGTTCTTAACTCACTTGCTTTCAAGTGACCCTGTTTGATTATTCTCTTTCTTGCTATGATCTTGACTACTTTGGTGATAGAGCTAGAATTGGTTAGACTAACTGCGATTTTTTCATCTATAACATGAGGTGTTTGTGTTAGCATCTGGAAAGTATAGAAACTCAGGCTGGGAAGGGACCTTAAAAAACTTTGAATTTAAGCTTCCTCATTGGTGAAAAATAATTGAAATTAGTGTATATTTATAGAATTGTTGTAAAATGATTAGTACAGTGCCTGGCATCTAGTGACCTCTTCAAAAAGGGCCAATAAAATAGGTGTTTTCTCTGAGAATTAACAGCTTGGTTGGCTCTTAATTAATGAATGCTCCCCGTTTTCCAAAAAAACATGCTGATTGATGCCCCAATCACCCTGAATAACCACTGCTAGCATACCTCACTCATGTTTGTAGACTTCTGGTCTCCAGTGTTGAATTACATGTTTTGCAAGGGTTGCTTGCATCCTAAATCAGTTTGTGTTCATTATAATTATTTAATTAACTGTTATGTAAACTCTGTATTAGTTTCCTATTGTTGCTTTAATAAATAGGACAAACCTGGTGGCTTAAAACAATACAAATTTATTACCTTACTAAGTGTCAGCCTGAAATGGGTTTCCCTGGACTGAAATCAAGATGCTGCCTTCCTTCCCAAGGCTCTAAGAGAGAATCTATTCCCTTCCTTTCTCAGCTTTGAGATGCCACCAATATCCCTTACCTTGTGGCTGGCTCCTTTTTCCATCTTAAGCCAGTAGCGTAGCATTCTCAAATTACTCTCCACCTCTGTCTTTCACAAGGACCTCTATGATTACATTGGACTTACCAGCATAACCTCTCCATTTCAAGATCATTAATATAATCATACCCCACCATCCTTTTTGTCCTGTAAAGTAACATATTCATTGAGTCTGAGGATTAAACTATGGGCATTTTTGGGGAACCATTATTTTGCTTACCACCATAACCTTTAACATTTGAGAGAAGAGAGAGGATGTTTTTATGAAATCCAGTTTCTTGCTTTGGAAAGACTCATTAACAGTGAAAAAAATTGCTTTTGAATTAGATGTGGGTTAGAGGGCTCTAACATTTTGGCCAAATCGTGAAAGTCAAGAAGGATTCCACACTTAGATTTCTTGTGGAAGTGTCTGTATGTTCTTGCTCCATTTAGAGAAACACACCAGAAACCAGAAAATTCTTTATGGTTTTGATTTTTTGGAAGAAATATAATACAGAAATCTAGTCAGTACACTCATTCACAAAGAAAAGTCCTTGGCTCCACACCAGAAGACTGGTAAAGGCAAATATGTGTATTTTCATTTATTATAAATTGAAATAAAATATTGTAAATGTAGGAGTACTATTTTTTTTATGTTTTCTCACTTTAAGATGAAATTTGTCACTTTCTTGGTTAACTAGCCAACTGCCAATCCCAACTCTGTCAGATAAAAACTGTCTATTATTTAACCAAACTACATTCTACTCCCATCCCTCTGTTCTGATATTTTTCACCCCTGGCTCAGAGATTCTTGACATTTTGGTGGAATCTTGCACCTCTTTGAGAACTTGATGAAAGCTAAGTCTGACCCTGAAGAATACCCATACAGATCATGTTTTCTTTCTTTTTTGTATCTTGGGTACAAAGAGTTGAGTTATTATACTTACTAGTTCTTGATCCAATTATCAGTTTGTGCAGATCCATCTTCTTCTTTTTATTCTATTTTATTTGATTTCATGTTATTTTATTTTCACTTTGACCTCCCATCCCCATCTCCACCTCCACCCCTGGAGATACACCGAGCTATGTATTATTGAAAGATAAATAGTATTGTGTTGCAATACTATGTTTCACATACAATTTTAGGTGAATTTGTGTGTCTTCTGAAAGCTACTCTTGAACATTAGGAGGTCTATAGGTCAAGAACCTTCTCTTTAATCTGCACTATTCAACACTGTAGTCACTAGCCTCATGTGACTATTTTAATTCAAATTTAAGATGATATAAAATTGAAAAGTAGATTTCTCAGTCACACTAGCCACATTTGAAGTGCTCGGTAGCCATCTGTGGCTAGTGGCTGCTTACTATCTAGCACAGCATAGCACAGCATAGATCATGCCTGCCATCACAGAAAATTCTAACGGACAACACTTCCCCAAGTTATCTGTATAAGAACTCTCCCAGATCTAAGGATTATTTTAGTTGGAAACATTTTTTCTAACTGGCATGCCTTTGTGCTTGTGTGGAATAACATTCCACAAAACTGAGAGAGTCCTCAATAGAGCAGATGGGGAGAGAGTCAGGGCATGAAAATTCTAAGTATTGGTTCTCGATCCAGCAAATTGAAGGACTTCAAATCTGCCCCCACCCACTTGCTCTCTGAGGAATTCTACAGTGAAACACACTTAACCCTGGAGGTCATAATTATAATCCCTCACTTTTATATATAACATTTTGTAATTTGAAAACCTATTGATTTACACCTACCTTTGGTGATAGTGTTATTATTTTAACCATTGGTTCTTCATGAAATGTCCAGACTGACATTAAGGTATGAAAATATAGGAGGTGATGTACAAGAGGTTTTTACTTTCCTCATTGAACCCTCTTTCAATCTACATTAAGAGATCATTCAGGGGCTTCTAGTTTCTGTGATCTCCTTCTCTCTTTGCTATTCCTCATGATTCTGGTTCCCTTCTGGAGTCAGGGACATGGAATCCTCTACTCTGGTCCCTGCTGAAAGGTGAAAAGTAGACCCTTATGGCCTTGGTCTCCTTTTATAGAAGGACACTTGGATATTTAGATTCTTCAGAATGGAAAAAATAAACTCTTTGCTAGTTTTGACAGTTTCTTACTGCATAATTTTAATAGGAGTGAGGAGTTCAAGGAAAAAAAATAAGGCAAGGAAGAGGGAAATGACTCGCTGTAGTATAGCTTTATTTTCTGACAAAGACACTGAGGCTAAAAATGGGTCAATGTCATGCCTAAGATTATTCAGCTAGTGAGTCTCTTCTCCACATTCTGTGCTCTTTCCTAAGTCATGCTGACAACTTGGGATAAAGAACTCCACAGTTCCCAGACCACTTTGATGTTTGACTGTGTCTGATACATAGGACTCATTGAATTCCAGTCAGTATGCATCTTAGTCACCGTGAATCTTATGAAATGAGAGGCACTGTGGCTGAGAACAGTAGTTGATGTGAACATTTGCCATGATCAATAGATGTGATTGATGAGTCAATGAATGGACCCTTATGTTCAAAACTAAATGTCCCAGGAACTCTGATAGTCCCCAGATTTATAGAAGATAATTTCCCCTGTGGAACTTAAATTTACTTTATATGTATTAGTACGTTTGCTACAGCAGAGAACAACAAAGTTGCAGTGTGATAGGAAATGATGTGGATGTTGGGCACTTAACTTGGTTCATTCTTAGATAAGAAATTTGCTCTGGTACTTTCTCCAGCCATCTTCATCCTCCATGCATGATTCAAATTCATGCCTCAGTAAAATCACAAATGGTTACTTGTCATGAATCTTTATGTCTCTCTTGACTTGTCAAAACAACCTTAAATATGGTATTTTGACAGTGTGCTAGTGTTAGTACAGCTCATTAAATAGTACCTGTTCTCTACCTTTTGTGCATATGGTAGGATTGAATTTTTCTTTGATTTGCTGAAATTGGGCATGAGCAAGTGAATCAGTTTGGCTAGTGGAATGCTACCGGGAGAGCCATGAGTCACTTCCATACAGAAGCCTTAAGAGCCAGTGTGCAATGTGTGTGAGTGGAGCAAGCTCCCACTGTCTGGGAGAAAGCCTGAATCTGAAAAGTTGCTAGATACATTGTAGGATAGGAAGCTGTCAGGGTGCAAAGCTACAGTTGATGCAAACATCAGGATGAAGGAATATGCTGAGGAACAACTGACACATAATCAGCATAATGTGTACCCACCATATTTGACTTATCCATGCTTGGGCACCATGGGGGCTCTGATTCCCTGGTCCTCAATACATTCTTTAGTTGGACATACTGGTATATATCTACTTGTTCTCTCTCGCTCCCTCCCTCCCTCGCTCTTTTTCTCTTTGTTTCACCTTTCCATGCCTCCATCATCAGGAGTGGAGCTACTGGTGGATGTTGATTAGACTGCCTTAACACCCCCCTCAGCTTTACTGAGATTTGGAAAAGTTTTTTTCCTGATTGTAGGCCCCTGACTTTTCCTTTCTCAGTATATTTTCTTTAGATAACTTACATTTGTATTGTAAAGATTCCACAACCCAGAAATGTGTTTCTCAAGGACCTGTGAAATGTAATCAAGGAAAGAGATCGTCCCTATTTGAGTGTCTGTGGGAGGGTAGGAGCCTAACTCTTGAAAAGTAACAATTATTGAACACAGAAATCCTAATCACATGAACCAACCTCACTGTGAATGTCCTCCAGTACTTTCCTATTAGCTCACCCCAGCATTTAAACATTCTACTGCCTTTTGTCTCAGCAGAATTGAATTTAGTCTCTCTCCTAAGTTGCAATAGTCTTAAATAAGTCTTCCTTAACATTTTTAACAAGTGTCCAGTGAAGTTTTTCTTTAAAAATGCGTATGTATTTAATTTGATTAAGTAGTGCCAGATTGTTATATAGAATGGCTATACTGGTTTATATTTCCATATATATATATCTGTTAGCAAACCAGAAGGTTCTTACATCCCCATGTTTCTACCAACCCTTAGACATGTTTAGAATTTTAATGTTTGTAAATTGATAAACCTAAGTAATATCTCATTTTTTTAAATTTGCATTTCTCAAACTACCAATGATTCTGAGCACTTTCTTTTATATGCTTGATAGATTTTTGGGGTTCCCATCTCCATAAATTCTCTGTTCATGGTTTTTGTCTTTTATTCTATTGGGATTGCTGTTTGTTCTTGCTCCTTTGCAGGAATTCCTTTTATGTTCAGTTATGGCCTTGTCAATTTTAAACCTTCCAAATAACTTCTCCCATGTTTTCAGCCACTGGTGGATGTTGTCACTTGTTAAACAGAAATGCACATTTAAAAAACCGTTTATTTTGAACTTCAAACTCAAAGAAGAGTTGCAAAACTAATATATAAGAACTCTAATATATTATTTATTCAGGCTCACTAATTTTAACATTTTATTCCATTTACTGAATTTTCTCTCTTTCTCCCTTACTCTCTCACCCACCCTGTCTCTGTCTCTCGCCACACAGACACACACACACACAGACACACACACACACACACCCATAATTTATATTTTTAAATAAGCATTTGTGAATAAATGGCAAACATTCTATTTCTTTACTCCTTATTATTTCAGTGTGTGTTTCCTAAGAACAGGATCAAGCTATAACCAGAGTACAAGCATGAAATAAGAAAATTTAACATTGATTCAATATCATCTAATCCTCTATACAAGTTCGGTTTTTGCCATTTGTCTTGATAATTGAATTTTATAGTTATTTTCTCACTCCAATATAGGATTCTACCGGTCACATCTCTGCTATTTCCTTCCTTTCTTTCTCTCCCTCAGGATTCTTTATTTTTCATACTCTCAACACTTTATTCTGTAGATTGTTCCTAAATTTGTATTTGTGTGATATTTCCTCATGATGATAGATTTTTTTTTTTTTTTGCAGAAATACTAAAAAGGTGATATTGCATTCTCAGGGCATCATGTCAGGAGGCATATGATGTCAATTTCTAATATCATTGAAGGCGTTAACTTTGGTCACTTAACTAACATGAGTCAGCCATTTTTTTCTTTGTAACTAGCTACTTTTACGTAGACACTTTGTGTCCATGGCAAAATAAGGGAATGTAAATGTATTTTCATTTTGCATTTGTCACATCTATATGGGCTGAACTCACTTCATATTAGCTCATAGAGATCTTTTTTTAGTTCTTTATTATAAACCACCCTATTGTGTGTATGCATCATAATTTATTCTGTCTCCTACGTATAGACATTTAAGTCATTGCCAATATTTTGCATTTACAAATAACGTTCTAGTGGATAATCTAATGTATGTGTATTTTTTTTACTGTTGGAGGTGTATCTTCAGGGTAGATTCCTAGAACTGGGATTGCTAAATGAAAAGGAAATGCATATGTAATTTTGTTAGAGATTGCCAAATTCCCCACTCCAAGGGTTATATCATCTACATTCCCACTAGCAATGAAAGAAGGGTTCCACAATCTTGCCAGCAAAATATGTTGCCAAGCTTTTAAATTTTTTGCCAAACTGAGAGAAGAGAAATGGTACCTCAGTGTAATTTTATTTGCTTTTCTCTTATAATAAGTAAAATTGAAATGGTTTCATGTGACTGAGGACCATTGTACATCTTTTTTATGATTTGCTTGTGCCTTTAATTCATTGTTCTATTGAGGTTTTGGTCATTTTTCCTCTTTAAGAGTTTTTTTTAAGAGTTTTTAAGTACATTAAAGAGAATACATTTTTATCTGTGATATATTGTGATGAAAATATTCTTCCTCAACTTGTCATTTGTCAGTTAATTTGGCTGTTTTTTTTCCATAAAAAAACGTTAATTTTATGTAGTCAAATTTATTTTTAAAAAATTTTTTCAACTGGATTTTAAGTCTTAGAAACTTTTCTTATACTCATGTTATAGATAAATTCAACTATGTTTTCATCCAGTACTTATATGGTTTTATTTTGTACCTTTATATTTGCATAAATAAATTTTACATTTTATATCCCTGGATCTATTTGGAGTTCATTTTTACATATGTTGTGAGGAATACATTTAATTGCATTGTTTTCTAAAAGACTATCCAGTTGTCTCAGCACCATTTTTTAAAAAGTTCGTCTTTGTCCCCAGGGGTTTGAGAGACACCTTTATCATATGTAAGATTTCCATAGCTGCTTGAGCCCTTGTCTGGGCCTTGTGTTCTATTGCAGTCTTTGTGCTTGCTTATGTGCCAGAACCACCACATGGTTTCAATTACAGAATCTTTATTGACTGTTTTAATATCTGGTATGGATAGTCCCTTTTCATAGCTGTGCAATAGTTAGCTATTCATGTCTGTTTACTTTTCCTTATGAACTTCTGTTGCAACTTATCTAGCTTCATAAAAAACCTTCTTAGTATTGTAATTGCTATTGCCTTAAGTTACAAATTAGTAGATGTAGGGAGCAGTCAGCTTTTTATAATGCTGAGCTATCATCTCCATGAATAAGAGCTGCGTCTCCGATTCTTCAAATCTGATTTTGGGTCTTTCAGTAGTGTTTTTAAGGTTTTCTTTTTTTCTTTCCTTTTTTTTTAAGTTTATGTATTTATTTTGGAGAGAGAGAGAGAGAGAGAGAGAGAGAATGAGAGGGTCTCCCAAGCAGGCTCCACATTGACAGCACAGAGCCCCACGTGGGGATTCATCTCACAAACCATGAGCTCATGACCTGAGTCAAAATCAAGAGTGGGACACTTAACCAACTGAGCCACTGGGTGCCCCAGGTTTTTCCTCTACGGGTTGTACTAGTTATCTCTTGCTGCATAACAAATTACCTCTAAACTTAGCAGCTCAAAGTGATAATAACTATTTATTACCTCACACATTTTCCACGGGTCAGGAGTGACCGAACTGGGTGATTCCGGCTTGAGGATCTCTCATGAAATAGTTGTCAGGATTGTGGCTGAGGCTGTGGAGACCTGAGGCTAAGCTTATGTTTCTAAGATGGCTTGCTCATGTGGCTGGCAAGTTGGTGCTGGCTGTTGGGAGGTCATGGTTTTGAGTGTCCTCAAAACATGGCAACTGGCTTTCCCTGGACAGATGATCTAAGAGAGAGAACAAGGTGGAAACTACAATCTTTTTTTTTTTTTTTTTTAGCTTAGCATTGGGTGTCATACAACATCATTTCTGTGATTTGTGTAATTGAGTACACAGATTTGCATTGATCTTCAGGGTGGGAAAAGTCTATACAAAGAAGTGAATACATGGAAAAGGGGAACATTGGGATCATTTTGGAGGTACACATCTGGCATATATCTGTAGTGTTTTTACATTAAGATGCAGTTTTGGAATCATGGTGTGTGTGTGTGTGTTTATTGGGAATGAGTATTGAATTTTTAAAAAGTTTTCAGCATTTATGCACATCATAATGTGATTTTTCTCCTTAGATTTATGGTATTTTTTGGTAATAGATTTCCTATATTGATAGTATCTTGCATGCCTAGAACAAATCCTGCTTGGTTATTGCATATTATTTTCAGCATGGTGATTAATTCTGTTTGCTAATAAATATTGAATATTTTTGCATTAATAGTCACAAATTGTATTAGTTGGTAATTTTATTTTTAAAAATTTGGACTATGTCATATTTAGTTATCAATGTTATATTTGCTTCGTAAAATGATTTCAAAAGTCCTTTATTTTCTATGATTTGGGTACAAGTTTTGTTATATTGGGACTATTTAGTTATTGACAGCTTGGTAAAATTTCATTGTGAAACCTTCTGGGCCAGATGGTTTTTTGTACGGTATAGCCTTGATAATTTCTCTCTTTTTATCTATGAAAATAAGCCCATTTAAGCTTTCTAAATGTACTTGAGGAATTTTGGTACACTGTATTTCTTTAACAATTATTTATTTGATAGAAGTTTTCAAATTTATTTGCATAGAGATATGCAAAGTAATTTCATGATTTTAAAGTTTTGTTTTAATGGCTGTTTCTTATTATTTCTTTGTATATTTGTGCTTTCGTGCCTTTTTTCTTAATTAGGTGAACTAATGATATGCCTACTTTATTAATACTCTTCAAAGAGCAAGGATTTTGATTTATTAATCAGATTTCTTGTATTTCTCTACTATATTAATTTTCACTTTTATCTCTTATTTTGTTCTTTTTTTTAAAATTTATTTTTATTTTTTGTTTTATTTTTGAAGGAGAGAGAGACCGAGCGTGAGCAGAGGAGGAGCAGAGACAGAGGGAGACATAAGATTTGAAGCAGGCTCCAGGCTCTGAACTGTCAGCACAGAGCCTGATGAGGGGCTCAAACTCACAAACTGTGAGATCATGACCTGAGCCAAAGTCGGATGCTTAGCCGACTGAGCCACCCAGGCGTCCTTCTTATTTTGTTCTTTATGCTTCATTTTGTTGAACTTGATTGTTCTTTTAAAAAACATTTTCTGGAAGTAACCCTCACAATATTGTGGGCCCTCTTGTCATGACTTCATTCCCCTGAAGTTTAAAAAAATATACTTTTAGTTTGCAACTTAATTCATTAATTTTTATTATTTTATTTTTATTGATATAAGTGTATATTACTTTTTTCTGATTATTGCTTGAATGTATTCCATAGATTTTGATTTTTTTCCTGATTACTGTTTGAATATATTCCACAGATTCTGATATGCAGTATTTTCATTATCATTACATTTTGGAAAATTTGAAATTTGGGGTTGTATTTCCCTTTTCCCTTAAGATTTGTTTAAAAGGAAAATTTTAATTCTCAGGTGAAAGAGTTTTGTTATTTAAAAAAAAATTTTTTTAATGTTTATTTGGTTTTGAGACACAGAGAGAGAGACAGAGCATGAGTGGGGGAGGGCAGAGAGAGAGGCTGGCACAGAATCTGAAGCCGGCTCTGGGCTCTGAGCTGTCAGCACAGAGCCGGATGCAGAGCTTGAATCCATGAACCATGAGATCGTGACCCGAGCCAAAGTCACACGCATAACTAACTGAGCCACCCAGGTGCCCCATCTTATTTTTAAATACTGTTATTAATTCCTTATTGCATGATAATTATACAGTGTTTTTTATATTATTTCTTCTCCATGTGACTTACTGATGCTTTCTTTGTGACCTAGCAGTTGATTCATTTTGTAAATGTTCCAGGTAGGCTTGAGGGGAAAATGTAATTTTCTCTTTTCGGGGTTTAATGTTTGATATGTTTCCGTAAGATCTGTTTTACTGGGAATGTTATTTAAGTCTTCTATAGCTTCATTAATTTTTTGTCCCCTTGACCTGTTTTATGATGAGAGTAGTTTACTCAGGTACATTATTGGTGTGCTTTTGTTTATTTATTTCTACTTGCTTCTCCTGTAGTTTCTGCTTTATAAAGATGGTTGCTGTGTTATTTGGTATATAGATATTTGTAGATGTTATATCTCCCTTTTGAATTACAGCTTTTAGTATTAACTGAGGTCCTTTGGTTTCATTAATTTGTCTTTGGCTTGCACTCTACTTTGATATCAGCATGGCAAACAGTGTTTTCTTATTGATTTCCTTTGCCTGTTATGTCTGTATTTATCCCTTTGCATTTAGCCCTTCTGATTCACTGTTTCTCAGGTGTAACTTTTGTATGCATCACAGATTTGATATTTCTTTGTGAGTCATTTTTATTTTGAAAGATGAATTAAGCCAATTCACGTTTGTTGATATGCTTGTTATATTCTCTATTCTATCATTTTATTTCAGTTATAATTACCATATGATTTTATCATATTTTCTGTTTCTCTACCTTACATGTTTGCTTTGCTTTTTAATATTTAGTTTCTTTTGCCATTAGGAGTAGGTATTTCAGTGATAACCTTTTTACTTAAACACCTTTTTTTTTTTTAAGATTATTTATTTATTTATTTTGAGAGAGAGATAGAGAGAGAGAATGAGCAGGGGAGGGGCAGAGAGAGGAGACAGAAGACTGAAACAGGCTCTGTGCTAGGCTCAAACTGTCAAGAGTGAGATTTTGACCTGAGCTAAAGTTGGATGCCTAACTGACTGAGCCACCTAGGTGCCCCTTAAACACCTTTTTAATGCCCTTCTCCACTGTTTTCTTAACTTTCATTACCTGATTTGTCAGTTTCTTTTTTTTTTAAGATTTTATTTTTTAAGTAATCTCTACACACAACATGGGGCTTGAAATCACAACCCCAAGATCAAGACTCCCACACTCTTTTGATTGAGCCAGCCAGGTACCCCAGATTTATCAGCTTCTAATGTATCCTTTGACTCCTCCCTTTTATCTGCACAATAAATGTTTTCAAGCTGTGGTCCACTGAGGCGTCTGAAACCCTTTCAGGGAGTTTGTGAGTCAAGCCATTTTCATAATAATACTGAGACATCATTTTGCTTTTCCATTCACATTTTCTCATGAATTCATATGAAAATATTCCAGAGGCTGCCTGATACATGATGATGTTATCACCGTGATGGCTAATGAAATGTGGGAAACACTATGACAATCCAGCTATCTTAAGCCACACCTAAGAGGGATTTTCAAAAATGTAGATGATGCCACTTTTGTCACTATATTTTTTTGGGAAAAGTATCATTTTTCTAAAAATGTTATTTATGTTACCATGTGATAGATTTATTCTAGTTATTTTTTAAATTTTTTTTAATGTTTATTTATTTTTGAGAGAGAGAGACAGATCGTGAGTGGGGAAGGGCCAGAGAGAGAGGGAGACACGGAATCCAAAACAGGCTCCAGGCTCCAAGCTGTCAGCACAGAGCCCAACACAGGGCTCGAACTCACAAACCATGAGATCATGACCTGAGCTGAAGCCAGATGCTCAACCAACTGAGCCACCCAGGCGCCCCTCTTGTTATTTTTAAGTAAATAATCTCTCAGGTTTAATTGCTAATATGGAAAATATTGATATCTACAATTTAATAAACAAAAACCTTCTGAAGTTCTCAAAAATTTGAGAAGTGTGAAGGATTTCACAGATCAAAAAATTTGAGAACTGCTTCTATGCAACATCAATGAATTGATTCTGTGTTTTACATGCCTTCTCCATTCTCTTTCACCTCTCATTTACTCATATTTCCTTCATCAGAATCTATAGCATTTTATATTATTCTACTCTTGCCTCTATTTTTTAAACCTTACATCTAAAACTAGATGTATTAAATCCTGTTACTCCTTTTGCCTAAATTTCCTCAGTCATAACTTGGATGAAATGCATCCCTTGGCAGTTTCTTCAAGAACTCATTGCTACAGTATTTCCCAAGTTCTTACATGTGTAAAAAATTTTTTTTAAGTTACTTTTTGTTTATGGCCTTCATATTGAAGAACAGCTTAGCTGGATATAAAATCCTTGGTTCACATGTTTTCCCCTTGAGTTTCTTGCAAATGTTGCTTGGTTCCTGCCTTGTTTTGTATGTGGCTCTTGGGAAGTCAGATTCTAGCTGAATTTTCTTGCTATTTTAAAATTTAAAATTTCTAGTACTTTTGCCTGACTAGAGACCTGAGTTTTGTTTTGTTTTGTTTTGTTTTAAATTTCTCTCAGGTCTCATTTCTGAGGGTTGATCATTCTGGGTAAATTTTCCCAGGTAGCTGGTGGGCCTGTTTAGTATGTGGATTTCGATTTTCTAAAATTTCTCGAAACTTTTCATGGATTATATTTTAAAATATTAATTTTATTCCATTGTTTTGTTTTTATGTGTAATTGGATCTCCTTTGCTTATCTTCCATTTAAACTACCCTCTTTTTGATCTTTTAAAAATGTTTTTATCTTATGGTTATTATCTTGGTTGTTTTTCCATTCCCTTTCCTTTTATTAAATGTTCATCCAGTTATAAACTTCCTAGGGCAACTTGCAGTTTTCTTTTTTATTTTGAGATGAGTTTTTTTCTTTTTATTCTATTTCATTTCATCAGCTTTTACTTTTTTCTTCCTGTTTTATGTCCATCTGGTTCCTTAGATTTTGATAATCTGATTCAGGTGTTTTTCATATTCTCCTATCATTGCTTGAAAATACTGGATTTGGTTTGGAGTATTGTGCTATATAGTTTCTTTTGCTTTGCTGTTGTTTTTTTTTTTTTTCAACGTTTTATTTATTTTTGGGACAGAGAGAGACAGAACATGAACGGGGGAGGGACAGAGAGAGAGGGAGACACAGAATCGGAAACAGGCTCCAGGCTCTGAGCCATCAGCCCAGAGCCTGACGCGGGGCTCGAACTCACGGACCGCGAGATCGTGACCTGGCTGAAGTCGGACGCTTAACCGACTGCGCCACCCAGGCGCCCCGCTTTGCTGTTGTTTTGAGGGTGGTGTGGGAGAATGTTCACCAGTTTCAATGTCTCAATTTTAAATTTCAGTTTTATTTTTCCAAATTTGTATAAATGTAGACTGTCTTGGAGTCTCTATTTTGTGGATCGGATTGGCAATTTGGGAAGATTGCAAGTTGTTTATTTTGGGAACTTCCTCTTATGTTTGTGAAGTGAAATGCAGCATCTTTAATGGATATCTTTTTTTTTTTGCAATATATGAAATTTATTGTCAAATTGGTTTCCATACAATACCCAGTGCTCATCCCAAAAGGTGCCCTCCTCAATACCCATCACCCACCCTCCCCTCCCTCCCACCCCCCATCAGCCCTGTTTGTTCTCAGTTTTTAAGAGTCTCTTATGCTTTGGCTCTCTTCCACTCTAACCTCTTTTTTTTTTTTCCTTCCCCTCCCCCATGGGTTTCTGTTAAGTTTCTCAGGATCCACATAAGAGTGAACACATTTGGTATCTGTCTTTCCCTGTATGGCTTATTTCACTTAGCATCACACTCTCCAGTTCCATCCACGTTGCTACAAAGGGCCATATTTCATTCTTTCTCATTGCCATGTAGTACTCCATTGTGTATATAAACCACAATTTCTTTATCCATTTATCAGTTGATGGACATTTAGGCTCTTTCCATAATTTGGCTATTGTTGAGAGTGCTGCTATAAACATTGGGGTACAAGTGCCTCTATGCATCAGTAATGGATATCTTTCTATCTATTGATGATCTTTCTGTCTATCTGTCTGTATCTATCATAGCTGGAAAGTTGCTGGGTATTTCCCAATTTGAAAATTTGTTTTTGTCTTGTAGGATACCAAATTTCCTTCACAAGCTTGCTTTTTTCCTCACCATCCCAGACTCTAACGTGTTTCTTTTCCCTTGAGATGTTGTATCTTCCTGAGGTTGCCATCTGGGCTCCTGGACACCTTTACATCTCTTTTCTGTAGTCATTCTTTTGTTGTTGTTGTTGTTAATTTTTATTTAAATAATCTCTACACAAAACGTGGGGCTTGAACTCGAAACCCTGAGATCAAGAGTCACATGTTTTTCTGACTGAGCCAGCCAGTTGTGACAAAAATTTGTGACAAATGACTTCTTCTTCCTGAGTTTTGTCACAATTAGTATGGACTTTCTGTTTCCAGAGGTGATTTTAATCAATCTTAGGCAACTACACCCCTGTTGGAGGAGAACTTCAAGAGGATATGACCTTTGGTTGACCTTTGGGCTGGAACCCAGGCAATTAGAGGTTCCTCCCTTCCTCCCACCTCTTCCACAGCTGAAGCGGTTTTCCAGGGCACAGCGTTGAGAGAGCAGTGAGCTCTTGAGAACATCTGCTGAATCCAATTAAGGCCTCTATATAAACTCTTAAGATGGGGGAGGTGCGTGTGGATGAGTTCTAGTTTTGCAGTGTTTGTGAGAAGCTGCATGGGTAAGTTATCTTGTTTGTTAAATTTTCTACCTACCCATGACGAGTGGCCTGTACCTGCCTCTTTCTTCAGTTTCTCCTTGCCTTCCTTGTACAAAGCCAGTATCCCCTTCTCTCTCCTTCCCCAGTTTTCTTGGGATTCTCTCACTTTCTACAAATGCTTGCTGGGGGAGCTAGTGCTCTTAGTCTGGTAGTTAGGCTGAAGTGTTGGGTTTTCTGTGGTTTTATTTGTTTTTCCAGTTAATCTGTGTAGCTTGTTTGAAAAAATTGTAGAGTGATTCTTATTTAGGTGTTACGCTTATCTTGGGCCCACCCAGAAACAGAAGTTCTTAAATGTGACTGAACTGGATCACACTCCTTACCATCATAATATATGCTTTTTATTTTTATTTTTTTAAGTTTACTTAATCTCTACACCAAACATAGTGTTTGAACTCGGGACCCAAAGATCAAGAGCCTCATTCTCTACTGACTGAGCCAGTCAGGTTCCCCATATATGCTTTTGTTACTTTATTTTGTTTATGAATTCCAACAAACTTTTTTCAGTTAACACTATAGTTTTGTTGCCTTTATATCTCAAACCTATCAAGAGTCTTGCTTTTTATATAGCATTACGACATTTTTATAGTTTGATTTTTCTCCATGTAGTGAACAAATTTTCCCATTACCTTCCCTTAATTCTTTTCTTACTTGCATTTTGTCACATATGAGGTATTCATATACATATAAGTGTTTCTAAGAGATTTACTCTGCTCCATTGGTTTATTTTATTATTATGGCTTTAGAGTGTGTCTTAGCATCTGCTTGCCAGCTTTTTAGTTTTTGTTTTAAAGTTGACTGAGCCACACATAGACCTATACGTTTTTGTTCGATGTAAATTTTGAAGTAAATACTATCTCTTGCTCAAAATGTTGAAGTTGAAAGTTGGAAATTGACAGATTAGTGATGGAAAATTTTCCATGTAAAAAACGGTCGGAAGTTCCATGTATTCTGAACATCTTTAATGACCTTCATTAGATTTTAAAATTGTTTTCTAGAGGGGTATTGAGTTTTTACTGCTTAGCTTAATTCCTAAGTTACCTTCTATTTTTGTTGTGTATCTTCTATTCTCGAATTGGTCATTGCTGATGTTGACTAATACTATTGATCTTTGTAGGTCAATCATGTATCAGAATTGTTAAGCTCTCTTATTTATTATAATAGTTTGTCTCTAGATTACGTTGGTTCTTCTAAGTAGAGAGCCTCTACTTTATCTACTTTGTCATTTTGTACTTTTGGGTGAGGTAAAAGTAGGAAAATAAAGCTTTATCTAGTGTGATTATTTGAGAGCTGTCAGCACCTGTGTGTGGATATTTAAAAAAAAACTCTAAGTATATTTATTGTGAGAGAGAGAGAAGGAGCATGTGTGTGCAAGCAGGGAAGGGGCAGATAGAGAAAGAAAGAATCCCAAGGTAATGACCTGAGCTGAAATGAAGAGTTGGGACACTTAACTGACTGAGCCACCCAGGCATCTTGTATATGTGGATATTTAAAAAAAAAAAAAAAAAAGGTTATTTTGGGGAAAGTGTAAGTCGGGGAGGGGCATGGAGAGGAAGGCACAGGATCTGAAGCTGGCTCTGTGCTGACAGGCTTACAGTGGTGACCCTGATGTGGGGCTCAAACTCAGGAACCATGACATCATGACCTGAACTGGAGTCTGACGCTCAACTAACTGAGCCATCCAGGTGTCCCTGTGTGGATATTTTTAATGTAGTAGTCTGTTAAAACTATGGAGAAAATACTCAGTCTCTGAAGCCAAATGACCAAGGAAGGAGAAACATGACCCTTAGATCCTCTTATGTGTATAATTTCTCTTCATTTTAATAGCCGGGTGGGCTGACAAAAATCCGTGTTTATTTTAGTTATTTGACTTGAATTTTAAAATTTTTGTTATTTATTACACAGTGGATTATTGTAAATTAAAGAAGTAATCAAAACATTTTAATTGTGAATTATTCCCAGCCTATGATTCAAATGACCTAGAACTACAGGGGGAGACACTGAGATTTCCTCTCCCTGCCTCCACTTCCTTCCTCTTCAACGAACCATGTTCTGTGCATCCTTTTATCCCTTTTCTTTATATTTAAATCCATATGTGTGTGTTAAACCACTGCTTCATTTACTTCTTAAATCTATTCTTCCTTGTAATACAACCCTAACAGTGGCTTTTAGTGTGTTCACAAATTGAGCCATGTCTGGCAACCATGAATAACATTTCCATCATTGTGAATTTGTGTTGTCTGAATATTTCATTGTAAATGGAATTAAGCAATATGTGGTCTTCCTTTACTTCACTGCACATGACTTTTTAAAATAAGTATTAATGGGATCCTTCTTCTTTCTCTTAAATGTTCTTATTTTTATTTTTATATTTTTCTTAGATGTTTCAAACCTATCTTACATGTTTCTGAGTAATTCTTTTAAAAACAATAAAATCTATACAGACCAGATGCATCATCTTTGATTCATGCATTCTGTTATTGATGGATATATGTTGTAGCTGGTCATTCTTGACAAAAATCTCTTACTGAAATTGGTTGACAAATGCATTGTGCATATGTAAGGCCTAGTCTAGAGGGGGAATCTACAAAATGGAAATAATACTGCCTGCCTTTCAGTTACTGTGCAGGTAAGACAAGCCAATACCCATGCTTTGAACTATGCCTGGCAAATAAACTCCGAAATGTTAGCTATCATTAATATTACAAAAATACGCAGTAGCCTAGAAAATATTTAGAATAGTAAGTATGAAAAGCAACCCAGTAAAACAGTGTACAACCTTTGGTGATAATTTTGTGAAAGCTACATATGCTTGTGAATAAAAAGTGAAAGGAAATAATTTGTGTGTGAACAGAACCGATTTGCTATGATGATGGTATTACGGGTTGCCTTTTCATATTTTCAAAGTGTCTTTAATGTTACATCTGTATAGCATTAAAAAGAAATGCAGAGAGAGAAGAATTCTTGCCCTTCAAGATGAGAAAGAGGTTCCCAAGCACCCTGAGGTTGGGGTCCCTACCCAAATCAATGTGTCCACTAAAGGGATGAGTCAAGACCATCCATCCATTCATTCAATACATATCAATTGAGAGCCCATCGTGTGTGATGCAGTGTGAGAGAGAGAAACTATGTGAACAATGGGGAAGATCTTGGGTTTTGCATTTTAATATCAGTCTTAGACTTAAGCCAACAAATGAGTAAACCAGGAAAGTGTTCCTGGGGAGGAACATTTCAGAAGAGTGAGCTTCACTTGAAGTCTGCAAAGCAGGAACCAGCTTGATGGGTGTGAAGTAGAGGGGAAAAAGGCCAGTGATGGTACATAATGGTGGGTGAAATGGGAGCAGAAGGAGGTCTGACAGGAAAACAGGCATCAGATCATGTAGGACTTTGTAAGCTAGGGCAGGAAGTTTGAATTTGCTTCTAAGTGTGATGGGAAGTCCTGAAAGGTTTTAAGTAGGAAAGAGTGACTTGGTTGAGTCTCTGTTTAAAAAAAAAAAAAAACTTTGGGGGTGCCTGGGTGGCTCAGTTGGTTCAATGTACGACTTCGGCTCAGGTCATAATCTGACGGTTCATGGGTTCAAGCCCCGCATGGGGCTCCGTGCTGACCCCTCGGAGCCTGGAGCCTGCTACCGACTCTGTGTCTCCCTCATTCTCTTCTCCTCCCCTCTTTGCACTCTGTCTCTCAAAAATAAAAATAAACATTAGAAGAAAATTAAAAAAAAAAACTTTGAACTGGCTGCTCTGTGGGAAATGGATTTTAGGGAGATCAGTAAGGGGGGTATGACAATGGGCAAGAAATGATGGCTCAGGTTAGGTTAGGGGTAATGGAGAAGGAGAGAAAGTGTTGTTGGGATTCTTGGCAAGATAGTTTCATCTACCATTGAATTGATTGTGGGACATAAAGAGGAAAAAAAACCCAAAGATAACTTGGAGATTTTTTTTTTTTGGTTGAGTAATTGAGCGGGTGTTAGATCTGTATAGCATTAAAAAGAAATGAAGAGAGAACTCTTGCCCTTCAAGATGAGGGCAATCTAGTAATTCTTATTAGATTACCAGCCAGAAGTGACAAGTAGAGATTCGTTGATGAGTATGGATTGCCAGGAGAGATCTAGAAGACCTTAAAATAGATGTGGTATTTAAAGCCAGGGGTTTGGGCGGGCTTTCCTAGAGAGAATTTGTAGATAAAGAGGAAAAAGAGTCACAGTCTTGGACTTTGAGTGATAGAGGTATGGTGTCTGATTTCACATGGATCCAGGAGCTTTCCCTGCACCAGTCTCCCCAAAATCAGAAATTCCATAAGTAGAAAATGACTTATGTTCCCGTTAAAGTCTAACGACCTGGGAGAGATGTTATAGGAAGCCATATGATTATACTTGGCAATGACTGTGGCTCTGTGCCTCATGAGGTATTAGGAAAAAGGAGAGAGGACAGCCCTAAGTCTATGAGGAAGCAGCACTAAGCGCTCAAATTGATTGTGGGCAGAATGAGGTTAGAGAGGGCATTGGTGGGCCAGTAAAAAGCACACACCAAAAATGGAGACTCAAGGTCTAAAATCAGACCTCTGACAAACCGGGTTTTCTCAGTATGGTCTTGGAGTCGACTCAGGAACTGTCAGCTGTCCTTACTCCTTGGGATCAAGGGATGAGGAAGCTTTTTCTTTGACTTGCCCTGGCAGAGAGCATAGCATCTCCAAACTTGTGTGGTGGTTTTCTGGACATACCTGGCAGCAGCTGTAGACCATGTCCTTGATGCCAGTATGGGGAATTTTCCACAAAAGCACACAAGGATTTGTCCCACCCGACTGAGAAGGCTGTTTTTCTGGATGGATCTCTATTTATGCATGAGGGAACTTGGCACTGGCGAAGCGGTAGCTTATTTCTCTTTTTTGTTTGGTTTTATTTTGTGCTTCAGAAATAGAACAGATTAAGCATTACTTGCTTTTGAAGGCTCCAGCTCTCCCTACAGCATGACTTTAAATTCTGTTCTCCCCAGGCGAGAACGTGGAAAAACATCTCCGCTAGCTTTGGTTAAAAGCAATGCAAATGCAGGGCATACTTGGGAGGGATTTTTTTAGTTTAATTTATATGTCTTTGAAAATACGTCTTCCTACAAAAAATAAAGGCTTGTTGTAAAGAAAATGAAGCAAATGAGACAAATATGAAGAAGAAAGAAAAAATGAACTTGGATGATAATTAAAATGATGAACTAAAACTATGCTAGAACTGGAAGGACCTTTCAAGATAATGGAACTAAACTCGAACTATTCTGTGAAGGGTGAAACTGGGGCCCAGGGAAGGGAAGGGACTTGCTCAAGGTTCCCCAGCTAACAGTAAGAGTTAAGATCCTTTTCTTTCTTGATGCATCTTGTTTTATTGTATCAGGGGTTTCCAACCTTTTGTGGACTTGGTAGTGAGGAGACTCTTGAAGGCAAATATTCATTACAAGCCAGGTACATACCACAGGGCATGGTCTGGATGGAAGGGAGCTGGTAGGGAGCTGGTGGGGAACTGCTGCTACAAGCCTGCCCTAGCCACCCATGACCCCCAGAATTGTTTGCAGACACCCCTTTTCCTGGAAACATGCTGGATATATTTAATAATCATTTATTGGTTAACAGTTGACTGAATGTTTGCTATGTGCCAGGTCCCTTTTGAGGTGAAAGGAATAAAACCTGGAACAGAACAAAGATGTATAGAGTGCATGCTGTCTGTATTCTGCTGGTCTCCAATGGCCTTTTCCACCCCTTCTGTGCATTTTGGGTTATCCCTTACTGGAATCTGACAACATCTGATAAAAACCATCCTGAAAGTCCTATTTTTTTTTTTTCTGACTTGATTTGAATATAGTTCAGTCTTTCCTTGTTTTGAAAAGATGGACATTTCTCAGTGTTGATTCAGAGCCTCCATTGCTTTTTAGATGACTGAGGGCTTACCAGTTGCCCTGAGACTAATTTCTGTGTGCACTTTTATTACAGATGAGGAACATGACGATTCCAAAGCTGCCATTTCAGCATTTTTTGGGCAAACCTCCTAAGGATGCTACACATCCTTAATTAAAAGAGGTTAAATAAATGTAATTTCTGACAGACAACATTATGGATCCCACATCTCTTGTGCCTTAATGTAGCCTATTAAAAGCTTGAATGTATAAAATAGAAATGACTCTGTTTCTGACATCAGTTGTAAGCTCTATTCCTAAAGGTCCCCTGAACCATCTTCCACGTTGACTCTGTGGTTCTCCACCTCCTTTGAGCTCCCCACATGAATGCAGGAAGGGCAGATCGAGAGGTGTTGGGGTCCTTGGGGTCCAATCCTGGCCCTCCCCCTAACGGGCTGTGGATTGTGGGCAAGGTATTTCCTTGAGTCTCAGGTTCCTCACCTATATATTAATATAGTGGGTATGAAACTGGGATCATTGTGTGATTAAAAGAAACATAATCCTATTCAAGTGGCACAGTGCTTGGCCCACAGGCACTTAGTATAGGTTGTTTCCTTCCTTCTAATCTGAAGAATCAGTTTTTTTTTTTCCAACGTTTATTTATTTTTAAGACAGAGAGAGACAGAGCATGAACGGGGGAGCGGCAGAGAGAGAGGGAGACACAGAATCGGAAACAGGCTCCAGGCTCTGAGCCATCAGCCCAGAGCCTGACGCGGGGCTCGAACTCCCGGACTGCGAGATCGTGACCTGGCTGAAGTCGGACGCTTAACCGACTGCGCCACCCAGGCGCCCCTGAAGAATCAGTTTCTTAAGGCATTGAATTTATTGGGCCCGTGACTCACCTGGTGGTTTTCAAAATGCAGATTCTGAATCCGCAGGTGCGAGGGTAGGGCCTGAAACTTTGCATTTGGAATAGGCCCTAGGACATGAATGTTGAGTGACTTTACAGTAAGATCTTTGTTGTTTTAATAGAATAAAAATTTTTAAGTTTATTTTGAGAGGGAGTGATAGAGTGAGCGAGTGGAACAGAGAGAATCCCTCAGGCACTGCACTGTCCATACGGAGCGTGATGAGGGCTTTGAACTCACAAACTGCAACTTGATGACCTGAACCGAAACCAAGAGTCGATGATTAACTGACTGAGCCACCTAGGTGCCTCTACAATGTTTGTTTTTAAATACAATATATTAGTATATTACACTCGAGAAAAAAACTTTGCAGAATATGCCCCCAAATAATAGCCATTATTAACTTATTGGTGTTTAAGGGCATTTTTTTAAAGCTGTTCTAGAATAAAGATACCACATTTTTTTGTAACTTTAAAGGCTCATAACTTTGGGTTAAAAATCACATTTTTAAAAACTGGCCTATTATATGAAACATCTGCAGATTTTACTTTCCTGGCATCAACTATCCCTATTGGCATTCAGAAAAGTTACTCATTTATTCACTTAAATATTTTAAGTATCAACTATGTGAGAATACACAAAAGCTCTTGCAGTCATTTATTTTACCTTCTGCATTGGTTGGGGTGGGGGTGGGGTAGGAACCAAAACATAATACACAAGTAAAATTCCACCAAGAGTTACTGAGCACTGTGTATATGCTCGGTTCCTGGCTGTGAGCTAGGGATGCTGAACTTGACCAAGTATAAAACCTTATAGTCACAGTTAAGGTGACTATAAGGTTAAGACCCCCTGCTCTTAACCATGATGTCATCTGAAAAACTAATTTGAGAATTTGAGGAAAATTGTCCTAATTGCGTTCTTTTTAAATAAGAAGAGACTCTTGGGGGACTAAGCCCCCCAGACTCTTGGGGGACTCAGTGGATTAAGCCTGGATGCTTGGTTTTAGCTCAGGCCATGATCTCACAGTTCTCTCTCTCTCTCTCTCTCTCTCTCTCTGTCTCTCTCTCTGTCTCTCTCTCTGTCTCTCTCTCTCTCTCTCTCCCTTCCTCCCTCCCTTACTTACCCTGTCTCTGTCTCTCTCGAGTTGGGACATGCACACTGTGCCTTTAAGATTTAATACATTTAATGCTTGAGAGGAATCACAAGAAGACATTTTGTGACATTTGAAGCTGTTTCGATTTCAGCTGCCAGTTATCTGACACTCCAAAATAAAAATGACTAAAAATTTGCAGCCTACTTTACTTCTAAGTTCACATAGGAGAACCTGTGATTCTCCTGATGCCCCTTACATGCAAAGATGGTTTTAGAGATGTTGGGGTTTGCAAAGCAATGAAAAATGAGAAATTCGGGTCTTTGGGTTTTATTAACAAAAATAGCATCCATGCCTCTTTGCAAGCTCCAACATAGAAATCTCCATTTTAAGTCTAAAGGAAGTCTCAGTTTCAATTACAATCCACAAGAACTCAAGTATTTGCTCATTGAAGAAATCTTGACTCAAAACCTACTACATGCCCGGCATTGCTATTGCTTTCAGAATGGTTACATTCCAGATGTCAGCAATCTATTTAGTATTACTCCTCACCAGTGATAGTTTCCTTTTGTTATCTCTATATCCAACGTGGAGCTCAAACTCATGACCCTGAGATGAAGAATCATGTGCTCATCTGACTGAGCCAGCCAGGGGCCCCAAATTTTTCACTTTGAAGTGAGATCAAACAAGTATGTCCCTATTATCTTGGAGTTTTGTAGTGTACTGAATACAGAATTCAAGCACAGATATAAAAAATTCTACCATTAAAATCATACAGAATGTGCATAGAAGCCTATAGAGAATAATGGGATCCTTCCTTCCATTTGAAGACGGAGAAATCTTAATTTTTTTTAATGTTTATTTTTGACAGAGCATGAGCAGGGGAAGGGCAGAGAGAGAGGGAGACACAGAATCCAAAGCAGGCTTCAGGCTCTGAGCTGTCAGCACAGAGCCTGACACAGGGCTCGAACGCATGAACTGTGAGATCATGACATGAGCCAAAGTCGGACGCTCAACCGACTGAGCCACCAAGGCGCCCCTGAAGATGGAGAAATATTCTTGGGGGAGGTAGGATCTGTGGTGAGAACAAGAGCAGAGCAAAGGTAGGTAAGTTATTCATACCCAACATTCACACCCTGAAAGGCTAAGAATTTGGGTAAACTGGGAACAGGATGGAGTATTTAACATACCTAAGTTGGATGTTATATTATCTCTCTACACATACACACTTACCAATAGCCCAGCTGAGCCTGGAAAAACAGCCAACATAGCCACTGGCCCAGAAAATGGCAAATATGGGATCAAACTCAGGCTGGCTCAATGGCCAAAGTTTTTCATGGTCTCATCACAGGCATCCCTTCCCAGATCCTGAACCCTAAGGAAACAGGGTAATTTTTGAAACCCTTCCTACCTCCCATTTTAGTTGCTGGGACACTGTCTTTAAAAAATAATTATTATTTTGACAGAGAAAGGGAGAGAGAGTATCCCAAGCAGACTTCACACTATCAGCCCAGAGCCACACATGGGGCTCGAACTAATAAACTGTGAGATAATGACCTGAGCCAAATCAATAATTGGTTGCTTAACCGACTGAGCCACTCAGGTGCCCCCACACCTGTCTTTTAAACTAAGCTCAGCCCCATACTCTCCACAACTCTGGAAACTCGGTCACCCCACCCTCATTCACACAGTTGCTTCATGAACTCTCACTTACTTCATGTGGTCCAGCCAGAATTCATCAGGATGCTTTCCGTGGCTTAAAAGGGGGCCGGGCTGGAGAAACAGCCCCCTACCATAATATAAGGATAGGACGGATAAGAGTACACAGTTCTTGGAAGACGAAAGAAACCTTTCCAAAACAGTCCCACCTTTATCAGACTTAGATTTGTGCCCCATTGGCCAGAACTGAGCCATATATGTTCTTCTAAGCCAAATACTCACATGAGGGAAGGAATGGTCTCAATGACGCTATTCAAGACATTCCCTACATTCCAGAGCACCCAAGGAAACTTCAGCTAAATTTCAAAGCAGAGTTCTTGGCCTCGAATCCTACATACACTAGAAAAATTTGTAAAGGTAGAGCTTAAGGACACAAGTAACTTAATAGATAAATTATTTCTCTGTATTTCAAGAGACATCAAATACTGTAAAATGAGCCAGTCACTCATCTTTCAACCCTGACAAAAATGTACACTAACCACGCAAACACGAAGCTAGGTCCTAATTGCGGGCAATATTTACCATTTCTTTACTTTCCACAAGGCACCTGCTGGCCATCAAGTAGCAAATGGGTTAAGAGCCAGCGTTTATGTTGTACTTTTTATGTTACAAGCTCTAAGTGTTTTATTTATACTTAATTGCATTTTGCAACACCTTGTGATGTAGGTCCTAGTATTACCTCATTATACAGATGAGGGAACTGAGGTGCCAGCAAATTAAATAACTTGGTGGAAGTCCTATAGCTAGTGACTAGTAAGACTGGGATTTGAACCAAGGCAGTCAGGCTCCCACATCCATGTTATCAATCTCAATTTTTGCTGCCTCCAAATATTGCTTTTATGAGTGGGTTATTTTTTTCTCCTCTCATATCACTAAATCAAGAACATCTTCCCAATGGTTCTGCATTATCTTACATTATTATTTGGAAAGGCTAAATAGTGTTTGAGTACTTGAGCACTCTAATTTTTTTTATTTAAAAGAAAAGTTAGAGGGCACCTGGGTCGCTCAGTCAGTTAAATGTGGTTTTGGCTTGGGCCGTTATCTCACGGTTTCAGGCTCTGCTCTGACAGCATGGGGCCTGCTTAGGATTCTCTCTCTCTCTCTCTCTCTCTCTCTCTCTCTCTCTCTCTCTCACCCTCTCCCTTCCGCTCCCCCTCCTCCACTAGTACTGTCTCAAAATATAAAAAACTTGAAAAATATTTTTTAAAAAACCTTAGGAATTATACTATTTTTTTCTACTATGAACAATTCTACAATAAAGCAACTGGAGGGCAAATCTTTTCACACCTGTATGATGGTTTACTTTAATTTCTCAACCTGGTATCTAAAGTTCAACTTGAGTATATATGGTAATTTAAGGAATTTACGGGGATCAGGTTTTTAATTTTTTTTTTTAACATTAACTTATTTTTGAGAGACAGAGCATGAGCAGGGGAGGGGCAGAGAGAGAGGCAGACACAGACTCCGAAGCAGGCTCCAGGCTCTGAGCTGTCGGCACAGAGCCTGATGTGGGGCTTCAACTCACATACCTCAAGTTCATGACCTGAGCCGAAGTGGGACGCTTAACCGAGTGAGCCACCCAGGCGCCCCTATGGGGAACAGTTTTGAAACATAGACTTTTTTACACATCTGGAATAGTAGGCAGCTGCCTCGTGAATGTCTTCAAGTGAGGTCTGCCTGTATTTTCTTGTATTCAGTGGTTGCTTCTCATGAAAATAGGGTTGGTAACCAACCACATACGAGTGAAAATGTGTTCCTACATGGAGGCATTCTGTAACTATGGGACGAGCCCTAAATGATAATGGAGAATTCAGAATAAAAATTGAGGTAAAGACTGAGCAAGTCAAGTAAACCATATCTGTATACTTAACACTACATGCAGATTGAAGTGCCTTTCAGTCCAAACAGAAGATTTTGCTTTATGGAGATGCAGAGCTAATTAATCTATGTCAAATTGTTTTTTAAATCCTTGTCTTCTGGATAATTCAAACTCACTGTTGCAGGAATTAATCTATCTCTCCTTAGCCATTTGTAACTGTTGACCTGACAAGCATTTACTTTTTTTTTTTTTTTGGTAGTATAAAGTGTTGATGGTGCAAAATTAACATCATTAGACAAAATGTCATGCTTAGGGTGAAAACACTGAACATTTTTACCTCCTGAAGTGTCAACCCAAACTCCTGTGATTGATGCATGGTGCAAGTACTCCCCTTGCTGATACTAAAAAACATACAGCATATGGGCCTGAGGTCTCGGGGTGTGTGTGCGCATGTATGTCTATATTTGCTTGTATGTATACATACAAGCTTGCGGAACTGGCTGGACAGGAAAACGTAGGAAGTTTTATCCGAACAACTAAAGCCTTCAAAAATATTCAAGTGCAGTTGTAAAATTTATTCAGTAATCGAACAAGCATTTATTAAGCACGTTGTGTCTGTACTATAGTAAATGCTGGAATACAAGGGTAAAAGAGAACCTCCTAGATTTCATGGTATTCTGGAAGCATTAGCCAGATAAAGAAGTAACTGGAGACCATGTGATATTTGTAACGAATGATACTAAATGCAAGGAATGGCATTATCCTGCATCAGGGAAGAAGTTTAGAGCAAATAGCACAGGGGAGGGCTCACTGGTGTTAGGCTTTGATGAATGTCTTCATCAGGTAGCCAGGGTGGGACCTGGTATCCTAGACAGAGAGGAAAATGTTTAAAGACACAGAGTTAGAGAACAGCGTGAACTATTCAAGAAATTTCAATCCCCAGAGAAGCTGGAGTCCAGGGAAGCTGAAGTCCTACACAGGCAGCCTATATTCTGGTTATCCTTGGGCTCCAGAAATGGACAGCTGACTATATGCAACAATAGGCCACCTTGATGTGAAGCTTTTAGCACCCTGGGAGAAACTGATGAGTCAGACATAATTTCTGAAGCTGCTTGGAATTCTGTTAGGATTGATTGACTTGGGATTAGTCCTGGCTCTACTGACCACTTTTCTGACCATAGATATTCACAGAAGGACATTTGTCATAGTCTCTTCATTCGTCACCAGCTGTGCACGGTTCTGCACTAGCTACTGTGCCGTGTGTGGTACATAGTAGGTACATGCTACATGTTTGTTGACTGGAATATTGGATGGTTGTAAAGATGAGAGCTTGTACTTTAAGGAACCTCAAGTCTTCTTGGAGAAATGAATTGTAAACATGCAAAAGATTCAGAATGCAAGATAGGAGTAACTGTTATCTATAAAAGAGATAAAAAAGATGAGTATAAAATCCAAAAGAAAAGCCATGCTTCATTATTATGCACAGAGATACCATGTAGCTCCCTAAAATGGGTAAGAACACCGTATTCTGTATGTAGAATATGGTGCACAGCTCAGTAATAAGTCCTCAAATAGGACATGAATGAACTACAGTTATCAGCATTGTCAAGCCAGATAGAGCATTGTCTCTGCAATTACTTTCTTACAATAAATGTGTGAGCATAAGATTACTGGGTCAAGGGTACTGACAAATTTAGACATTAATCCATATTGCAATGTGATTTCCAAAATAGCTATGCCAATTTGCACAGTCATATACAGTACCCAAATGCACATGATTTATCATAACTTTGTTAGAGTTGGTTATTGTCATTTTTAAGATTATTTTTTAAGGGGCAGCTTAAGATGAGATCATTCTCCTTGTAACTTGCAGTTCTTTGCTTACTAGTGAATTTAAACAATTTTCATTTTGTTTAATAGTGGTGTATTCTATTCTACGAAGACATTTACCCGCTGGTGCTGTGATCCAAAAGGAGGACAGGAAAAGGTTTTCTGCAAATGGAGAAAGAGCGCAGAGACAGATGGAAGGCAATGGTGTTACATTAGTATGTTTTTGTTTTTTACTATTTTTTTGGTAGTAAATGAAAGGAAACCTCACTTCAAAGGAGATATATACACACACATATATATATATGTGTGTGTGTGTGTGTGTATATATATAGGCATCTAATGGTTTACCTTAACTGAAAATTCCAGACAGTACATTTGGCTTCAGTTGTAGTTCAGGACTCCAATAATGTCACCAGGACACACTTGTGGGTTCTGGGCTTTGCATTTTGTTGTGACAGACCCATACTCAAATACGCTTTCCACCTGTGGTTGCTATGTAGCTGCAGCAGTTTGCAAACATCACGTGGCCTGGAGAATGTGTCATTCTGACTGGCTCAGGTCTGTGTCACGTGCTCCTCTGCTAGGCTAACCTGGTATTTCACCCTAAGAGCTAAGGTGAGAGAAGAGGTGGAATGCCCACAGGGGAAACTAGAAGTAAGGGGAATGGGCGTTAACTTACTCCACCTGTATGTGGCTTCTCACTGAGCCTGATTAAACTGAACCCTTCCAGTACGTGAAAGTAGGGCTGCCATGATTCTTCCAACATCCAGATTCTTCCCTTGTATGTTAGCTTGCCAGGATGAGTTCCATTTCCTTCT
Source organism: Lynx rufus (assembly GCF_022079265.1). Taxonomy (NCBI): domain Eukaryota; kingdom Metazoa; phylum Chordata; class Mammalia; order Carnivora; family Felidae; genus Lynx; species Lynx rufus. The sequence goes on along the minus strand of NW_025814823.1, from coordinate 121,179,231 downwards.
TTTGCTTCTCTTTCCTTGGAAACGGAAGGTTGCAGATCTTGGAGGTAGTGGTCAGTAAGCTCTTGTCTCTCAGCAGCAGGTGTCTATGTTGCTCAGCTTTGTGATACTGGGGTTGGGAGTCTGCTGACCGCATTCCTCACATGGCTTCTTGGGAGGCTCTACTGGTCAGGGAGGGGAGTCAAGAAGGTGTGAAGCTGGAGGAGGAAGAAGGGCCTTGCTCTCACCTGTTGATGGAATGCAGCAAACTTCCTCACCTTCCCAGTGATAGTTCTAGGAGCAGCAGTTGGCTCCAGTAGTTGGTCTAACCCTGAGCAGCCTGTCTCAGGGTGCCGTCTCAGAAACTTGTGCACTTGCCAACCAGCCTTTTTTGGGAAGTCTAACTCCCAACTCTGCTGGATCTTCTCAACTTCCAACCATGCAGCATCCTCTTCAGAGAGTTAGGCAGGAACTCTCCAGTGCCCCTCCTCTCAGTTTACACATTTTGATAATGCCACTTTCTTGGCTTCTGCAGCCCTTGAAGCAATCATTGCTTCCTGCACTTAGGACATTGATCCCTCCATGTCTCCTTCTGGTCTTTGTATTTTCCAACATTTGACTCGTAATTCTTTACAGGAAGATATCTTTGTTAAAATAACTAGTGTAGTTTGTTTCCTGACTAGACCCTGACAGAAGCAGTCACAGTCCACTCACATTATCTAACCATCATTCAAAATGAGCCTGAAGATCATCCTGATGGGGAATTAATACTGGCTTCCCATTACCCTTAGGAGAAAGTCTAAGTGCTCAGGGCCCTGCCTGATTTTATATCTGTATCTCTTGCTGTCCCAAGCTTGCACTTTAAGCTCTTAGCACATGGAGCTCTTTGATGTTTTTCCAGTGTGTTACCTACACTGTCACCTTCAGGCCATTGAATTCCTTCTGCTAAGGACCCTGAGAACTTCTCCCCTTTTATCTGGGTAACTCTCACATATCCTTCAGGTGCCAGCCAGGTGTCATTTTCCTTGGGAAGGCTTTATTGATTTCTCTCCCCTTCCCATGATATCCTGTGCTTTCCTTTTAAAGGTATTCTTTTAACTGTTAGATGGCCTATTTCCCCTACTGGACTGCAAGCTCCTTGAAAGTGGTACCAAGAATTTAATAGGTAACTTAAATAATTGACAAAGACGTCATTAGAAAATAACAGTGCTTTCATTTTACTTTCTTGGAGCAAGGACAAAAATTCAGCCACCATTTCTGCTGATGGAAGTCACGCCCTAAATGATTACAGAGGGTTTCATCTTCCATCCAAAGGACAAGCTAATGTTGTGAAAATTGCCAAAGTGGGACTCAAGGGCAACAAACAAGATGCCTTCAAGACCTGAGATGTCTCTGAGGCTGCCACATGTCACTCCAGTGATGGAGGTGGATAGGGATCAGCTATTGATTCACCGGGTTAAAAGCCTTCCCATCACCCTCAGCAGCTGAAGGCATTGTGTCAAAGATAAGCAGGAGAAGAAAATGCAGCCTTGTCAAGTCTTTACACATATGATTTCCGGATACTGATGAGAGGCATTGGATCAGAGGGGACGGCTGAATGTGCCTTCTTTCCTGAGACTGCACCATGTGATGAAAGAACAAGAGTGTTGAGAGTCAGAACTTAGTTCAAATCTTGGTTTTGCCAATAACATTAGGGTCCAGGAGAGATTGTTTGATCATTAATCTGTGAAATGGAGCTTATGGCATCCATGTCACTTAGTTGATTTATTTGAAGAGAACAAAAAGAAGTAATTGATGGGAAAGTACCTAGCACAGAATTAGGAAATACTGGTATTTGTGGAAAATGATTGGATTGGCAGAGCTGATCCCATGCAAGCATTCATCTGTCCATTCAAAAACATCATCGAAGGTATCTTAAATGCTACTGATATATAAGCAAATAAATTTAATGCTCTTCTCTTTATGGAGTTTTCATGGGAAGGAGAAAATCTGAAAAGGTAACAAAATACATAAACAGAAGAGTGACAGTTTTGTCATTTGCCTTAGTATTGTTCTTGATAGCATTTTTTCTTTCTCCTAATCTAGGATTCTGGTCCAGGTTCATGCATGGAGTTTCATTGTCATGTCTCTTTAGTTGTCTTTATTTCAGAATAGTTCCTTGGCCTTTCCTTGACTTACACGACATTGACATTTTTGAAGAGTCTGGGCCACTTGTTTTGTAGAAGGTCTCTCAGTTTGGGTTTGTCTGATTGTTTTCTGACAATGTGCTTTTTAGGACCATGCAGCCAGCAAATGGCACAGCTAAGACTGACCTCATGTCTTCTTCACTTTCCTTTTAAAGCACTCCCAGAAGACCCGAGACCCCCACCCCCAGAAGAGCACTCCTAGTCACACAGCCAGCGTGTGAAATAACAGTTCTGAAATGGTCATAACCAGTGAAAACACATCCTTCCCAGTTAAGCCTGGCTGTTTCTTTGGTTGTCATTTAGTACCTCCAGGTTTGAGTGACAATTAAAAAAAAAATCTATGGTTATTACTTCATTTTGTCTTCATCTCAAGGTGACAGTTTGTCCTGCTTTAATAGAGCAGACAGGAAAAACATTAGGGAAATTAGACCAAATGTGGGTAAAATGCCATAAGACCATTTCAGTTCTATTATGATGTGTTTTTTAAAACTGTGGGGCATTGAACAAAATGCACTAAAATTTAAAAAAAAAACTTTTTTATTTGGAAAATTCTTTTTGAAAGCTGAACAATTGATGCAGCTAATCTATAATTTACCCTAATGTTGGGTACTTTATTATATTGGCATGCTAGGAGTTAGCTCACTGAATTTTCTCAAAGAATTGGGAGAGACAAATAGGCAAGTAATTGGTGTTCTGAGCCCATGTTCTGCTTCCCATTTCATGAATTGGACCTCAAGTACATTTAAAAATTTGTCTAGATGTTTAAAAAAAATGTCCAAAGCAACCCTAAATGAACTCTGCCTGTTTACAGCTTTTTCCACTTCTAATTGAGCCTTTTCATTTCTTTTTTTTACTTTTGTCTCTAGAGCAGATGAGGAGGATGTCACTAATCTGTCCCTAATGGTTGGGGGAAGACCCTCCTCACATTTAGCTCTTGTGGCTGCAGTGTGTGGTGGGGGTGAGCAGTGAGGGAAAATACTTTAGATAACCGTGTCCTACTAGTTAGCAAAGATGGGTATGTGTCATATGGTATGGGCATACCATAAACATTAATTCGAAACAACCTATTGGACACACCATTAAACACAGGCATCAAGCTAGGTAGTGGATTTAACAAATGACTCAGACATGGTTCCTACCCTCAGAGAACCTACAGTCTAAATGTATGTGGGGCATTGGTGAGGCAATTGTATAGGGTAAAAACAGGATGCTAGAGGGGCACACGATCAGGCTTGGAGGGAGGTAGAGTAGGCAGGGTTAAATGTATATTTTGCTCAACTGACTTCTATTTTTATCTCATGGGAAAGAACAAAGGCAGAAAAGAGTTTGGCTTGTTTAAAAAGTTATACATCTCCATGCTGTCTACTCCCACTGAACTTGGAAAATTAATGACCAAAGATTTTTCAGAGAATGACGATATTAGGGACCAGGGGAACCAGAGAAATCAAGCAGCATTTTTTAGATTCTTCGTTAGAAAAGCCCACAGGAGTTTGCTCATAATTCTGAGATGGGAGCTCTTGGGGATAGGGGTGCAGAGGAGTTTAAAGTGTTTTGATCTCTCTTCAAGGTGATGGAGTGGTACTACTCTTTGCAGAACAGCACTTCTTCCCTTTATGAATTAGTGGCTTTCCATCCTTTTTTATATACCAAGCCTCTTGCTTTTCCAAGAAAAATATTTATTTAATATTTATTAAGTTTACTTAATATTTATTTGATTAACATTTATTATAGGCAATTATCCTCCAGTCTTGCTTTATTCTTTTAACACACATAACTTGTATCTCTACACTCAAAGACAGTGTTTCATAGCACTCATGAAACAGATGTGAGATCATTAGGATTATAGTTGCCTTTGTGTAGTAAGTGTTGAGGGTAGAAAGAAAGGGTGGGGCAGGGGGAGCTTCCAATATGATAAGTTTATCTTTCAAATTTTTAGTGTTGCAGAAAAGGCTTCTGAGAAGTTCTGTCGAGGCTGAGACTTGAAGGCATTGTGATAGAAGATGTGCTCTAGATGGCAGGCAGAACACTGGCCAAGACCTGGAAACAAAGAGAACATTGTGTATTATATCAGGGACACTGATGAAAGAGTGAAAACAAGGCAGAAGGAAGAGACAGGGTTAGAAAGGGTTGAATGCTTTGAAAGCATTCCATCCACCACCTCCATCTTGAAGACCATTGGGAGCTGTGGAAGCCCTATGAGATGGAAAGTGGTAGAATCAGATTTACATTTCAGAAAGAACACTCTGGCGACAGGACCGTGAAAGTGTTTGAGGGGCAAAACTGGAAGCAGAGAGACCAACTGGGACATCTGGTTGAGGAGGGTGGTCATTAGGATGAGGAGAGGTCAAAGAATGACAACTATGTGAGAGGTGGAACAAATATTTTGTGATGAATTAGATGTGGGGAATGGAGGGGAGGAGGAGCCAAAGATGAACAGCCCAACTTTCTTCACACCTGTCTTGCACCCTAACCTTGCTCTTAGATGTTGAGGCTTCCCTGCATCCTCAGTTCTTTGTAATACCATGACCTCAAATCTCAGCGTTGACCTCAGATCCCATGGTACCCGTTTGTGCCCTAGTGGTGCCAACAGCACCCATGGCTACAATTTGTCTTTGACATGTTGGTGCTGGTCATGACCTGGCCCCAAGCTTGGTGCCTTGACATTTCCTCTGTCCTGGGTATACAGTCACAGGATACCATAGTGCTTCAGAGCAGGGGCTTTACACTGTGATCTGGATTCAAGTCCAAGCTCTGCTCTTACTTTTTAGTGTGACCTTTGGCAACTTCCAAAATCTTAGCTATAAAATAAGAGAGCTATTGAGGTTACGAGGATGAGATGAAGGCATCAATAAGAGACATAATGCTGTGCACAGGAAGGACGAATAAAGGCTGACCAAGGAGAAAGAAATGAATGAGGAGATAATGTAGAAGAAGGTGATATGGTTTAGTTCTACAATATTCAGTCTGACACCACACAGTAGGGTAACAAAGGTGGCCATTTGGGTTCAGAGGAGAAGAAAGAAACCTTTTTAGCAGGACAACATGGATGAGTTGTGCCAGGAGCCCTTCGTGACCATGAGAAAGTTCTGAGTCCTAAACCTGGGACTCAAACCAAGGCTGGAGACAGGTCTCCTCAGGTGTCCTGCCCCCATGCTGTCTTAGCTTTTTTCATGGTGGTTTTCTTCTCTCCATTAAATGTTCTTACTCTTACTCTGTCTTCAAATATAGGTCTTCCTTGATTCTCTTTCTACTTTGCTATGCAGCTGTTGTCCTCTCCCTCTTGTCACTAGGTAGCTTTTACAGGCTCCAGGTATTTGCCTAATTCCAGGGGCAGGCAGGATGCAAGAGTTGACAGTGGCCAAGGAGTGCGTTGCTTCCTGGAAACTCTCCTCGAAGCAACATTGGACCACTCTGTCTGAAAACCTGGCAGTATCCCTGAGTAAAGGCAGTGTTCCTAAAACCCACTGAATGGTTGTAATCACAACAGCAACAGTAGCCTGTTTGCATCAATTCTCATCAATTCTCTCTGTTTGTTCTATACAATCTGTATTTATTCTGACTGGAGACTGGTCGGTTAAGCAGCATGTTTTCTGATCAGTTAGCTTTCATGGTAAATTGGTTGTTGTGGGTGGAATTGTCTACCATCCAAATGAAGATATTGTAGCCCTAACCCCTAGGACCTCAGCATGCGACTATATTTGGAAATAGGATCTTTAGAGAGGTGATTAATTTAAAATGAGGCCTCTAGAGTGGGCTCCAATCCAATCTGGCTGGTGTCCTTCTAAGAAGAGGAAATTTGGATACACAGACACCAGGGATGTGTGTACACAGAGGAAAGACCACGTGAGAGCCTGGTGAGAAGGTGGTCATCTGAGGGTCAAGGAGCAAGGCTGCTGGAGAAATCATCCATGTCAACACCTTGATCTTGGACTTAACAACCTCCAGAGCTGTGAGAAAATAAGTCTCTGTTGTTGAAGCCCCTCAGTCTGTGGTATTTACATGACAGCCTTAGCAGACTAATACACTGATGTGATATATTTTAGACTTCCGTGTCTGGCAATAACAATTGTACATAATAAATGCTTATAAATATCGGAGGTAACATAGCTCACACCACAGCATCTTTAGGTATTATCTAGGTAATCTTAGTACTGTTTTTGCAAATGAGAGTACTGAAACTCAGGAAAATGACCTACCTCAATTAAAAATCACAGAGCTAGAAAGCGGTCTGGATTGGGCTCAAATTGAAACCTTCCGGACACCAGTGCCTGGGTTTTTAACCACTATGCCATACTGCCAAAAAATGCTGATCTTGTCTGCCTGTTCTCCTTCCCCCAATGTAAATATTGCCCCATATTTTTCTCTGTGGCTCTCTGTACTTCATAGAACTAGCTGTGGTTTGTAATCATACATTTAATTGTCGGATCATTTTTTAAAATTCCTATCTCTTCCACAATCCTAATGTAGCACTGTGCTTATAATCATGAAAGATGGGTTTGGTTTTGGAACAAGCCTCTTGATTTCTCTGCCAGGTGAAAGGCAGCCACCCTTTGCATTTGGTGAAATGAACAGCCTCTGTTGGGCACTGGCAAGTAACAGGAACCTACTGCCAGGCTCTTCAATTTGTACCTTAATGCTGTCCACATGTGGCTTCAGGGGTGGCGTGCCTCCCTTAACCTTCGCACATGATGAACACCAGCATCTGCGCTTCTTGCTGTGCTGGTCATGATGAGCCCTGCCATAGCCCATGGGTTAGGTCTTGTTCTTCCCTTTTGTAATGGGCTTTAAGGCAGGAAGCTGTGAGCCACCCGATGACTCATTGGTGGCCTTGCTTTTCCTGACTCTCTGCTCTTCTAACACATATGGGTGAAGTGGAAGCCACTTATTTTAGGAATAGTGAAGTCTAAAAAAGTGTAGCCCAGTCTATCCTACCAGGTTGTGTCTCCTCATTGAATATGGTGGCAGCAGACATTCGTTGCAGGGATCAGACTGTTTCCACCACCTACTCCAGCCAATGTAATGTTAGGATGAAAGTGGCTAGTATTTTCACAGTGATATTTTCCATCAGAGGTGGGAACACTGTGTACATTTTCCTGTAACACAAACTGATCGAGAAATTCTATATACTTCCCATGGTCTGAATTTCATACAGATTTTTTTTTTCTATAAGTGGCTTTTTATTTTTAGTTTCCCTTCTCCCTCCTCTACTCCTCCACCCCCAATCATTTAATGCTTTCAAAAACAATGAACAGTATTCTCCATTTTTATATTCTAAACATAACTCCTGCATAATTCTATTGAATTCTTTGTTGGTCTTTTTTTCCCCCCAAGTTATGGTTTTAAAAATAATCTAGAACTAATTTGCCTAATGAATATGCAATTATTTCAAGAGTCTTTTGAAGTTTTTGAAAACCTTCGGTCAGCATCTTTCCGGGACATGGTGATGAATGTGGCATCAGGCACTTAGAAGCTGTTAGTAATTTGGCATGAGCAGGTGTAATTTTTGCACATTTCAAAGCCGGGCACAATGTGGTCATTGACCCTCTACTTAACCATCCGTAGCTAGTGCTTTCCACCTGGCCTTGCTCCCTCTACTGGTAGAATGAATGAATCACTGCTGCTGGGGCACTTGGGTTAAAACAGAAATTAGGTATGGCAGTGACGACAAGCAGGAGAGAAGAGGATACAGTTTGATCCAGTCACTGCCAGTAATGGCTACTACCTGTAGTATGCTTATCATGGAATGCACTTTACATACATCCCAATGGTCATTTAGCCAAGCGGAAGGGAGTATTATCACTCAGGGTGATCAATCAGGGTTGGAGAGTTCAGAAAAATTTCCAAGATCATGTAGATAGGAAGTGGCAGAGGCTTTTTCTTCATTTGTCATGGAGCATGTTTTCTGTGCGAAGCACTATGCCATGCAATTTGAAAGTCTAGAAATGAGCTTGACGCGGATCCTACCCAGAATGTTTATCTTCTGGTGGAAACAAGACAAAACAGCCTGATAAGTAGCCAAGGAAAGTCAGAAAAGAGACCAGAGAGGGCCACATCATGGAAGCAGAAGCCAAAGAGAAAAGTTTTATCCCAATAGAGATAAAATTTCTACTCTGAGTTTTCGCTCACAGCTCCCTGTTTCCTGCCTACTGTGCACATTGTGTTTTTGAAAGTGGCTCCTGGATAGAATTTTTCAGTAATTGTTTTTGACCTGGGAAACCAGCTTCCTCCTGCGTGCTTTTTTTCCAGTACCTCAGTGAAGAAGCCAGCTGGGCTTTCTCCATTGCTGAAGGAGGCAAAAGCATCCCAAGTCCAAGTGTGGAATTCATTAGCCTCTGCTGTCAAACTGCTGTGACCATGAGGGTGTGAAAGACACAGTGCCTTCCCAGTCCTAGCTGGGGCACAGTCAGCCATAGTCTTCTGTAAAAGCACACGGGGCCTGCTGTTGAGTGCCAGAATGTGACATCTCATGAACTTCTGCCTTTTAATGGAATTGCTTTTGTTTGCTTCACCTAATGGAACAAAATGATTTCTCTCATGTTCAGTCTGTGTTACATAATTTTTTTTTCTTCTGGCCCCATGTGAATATCAGGGCTCTTCTGATTGTAGGTAGCTAGTCTGGCTAGCTTAGGCAAATCAGGGAGAATTATTAAAAGAATCTCAGGGATTAGACCCAGGAGCAGAAAAGTCATCAGGAGCCAAGGCATTTATCCTTTTGGTAATTCTATCTCTTTTGGGTCATACAGATGAGTGCTTCTGGTTGTTTGTTCATATTTGTTTATTTCCTTTTCTCTCATAACCAGTTGTTCTATGTTCATGCTGGTGCAAGGCAATTCATAATTCCCAAATGTCCACCTTCTCAGTCTGAGCTACCAAAAGTAGCTACCAGGCTGGATCTAACCACCCATGGTGGTGGGGACTCACGTAATATGGACATAATTTCAGGCCTCCACCCTGTTCCCAGCTCCAATAGGTGGGGTAGATTTGGCCGAACAAGAGTAAGGGTCAGGCAGTCACATAGATACTTGGATTTTTACACATAGGTAGTCTTAAATTATTTTATATTTTCTTGGGAGTCAGCACAGCATGAAAACTGTCCATAGGAGAGCAACATCTGTGGACATTCATTTCTTCCTTTTTTGGGGGAAAAGGGGGTTTACTTGTCCTGTATAAAGACTAGAATTGATGAAGCTATCCATATAATTCAGGCAAAAATCTGAGAAGAGAGAAGGTGGGGATATTTTGAATTAATTAGGTCAGTTAATGACAGTCAAATACACAATATAATTGTTTAGGCATCCTCATCAAAGTATGAACAAGATTTGGGCGGTTCAAACTGGCATTGTGAACCTAAAATTACTTGTCACATGTCTCTTCGGGGGGGGGGGCGTGGAGTTCTTCTTGGTGTCCCAAGGTAAACATGATATTTCCTTCCTCTAAATTTCCAAAGTCATGTTTTGCACTTTCAGTCTCTCTGTATGCTCTTATCTCCTGGAATTGTTGCTTGTTGAGAATAGTATCTGTCTTATTTTGCTGTCACTAAGGTTATAGTGTCTCATATGTAGTAGATTTCTTAAGTCATATATACTAAATAGGTCAGTCACTTGAGTGATCCATAGTAAACCATACCAACTAATAATTAGTTTAAAACTCCTTGAGTAAGAGATTGTTGAACTGGCCAATTAATTAATGAAATAGATATACTAGTACCAACAATGTGCTTAGTGCTATGTCTAGTGCTGACAGGTAAGTGGCTTTATAGTCTATTAGTTAAGACCTTAGGAAAGTTCTTAATGTGAGTCTCAATAGCCTATTTTCAAACTAGGGGTGAGGAGAGAGGAGTAACGACAGTTTCCTCATTGGATGATGGTAAAGGCTAGGAATCAAACATAGAAAGAACCACACACACAGTAATCTTGTTTTGGGTTTAATTGTAGTTACTATTTGCTGTGGTTGGCATGAATTATCTTGCATAATTCTCAAGTACAAGAAAAGTCACATCTTTATTTCTCTGATTTATACTGCCTTTTCTGATCTCTGCATTTTTCTAGAAGAGATAATCAATTTAAGTTGTATTCTAGAAGCTTCTAACCCTTTACAAGGCTGTGAAAACTCTCTGTAGATCTTAGCAGTTCTCTGCATTTGGGAAAAGCTCCTTAGACCTCTCCTTATACTGCTCCCCACTGATGAACTTGTCCAAACCCTTCTTGGCCCATGAAGGTAGGTGGTTCTGTATATTTGTGGCTCAATTTGGGTTTGAAGATGTCTGGCCATGGTTCCCAGGACTACAGCTTACGTTCTCTATTTCCTTGGCTGAGAAATCTTCCATTTTGTGGGTTTCACCTCCCTTCATGCCCACCACCAACTATAAAAGCCTGAGGCAAGGCAGAAAAATGTCTTTGAGGAATTTGGCAACTTTAGCTTTTGTTTCTCCAAGACAGAAATTGTAAGTTATCCTTTAAGGTGAAAAAAAAAAAAGAAAAAAATCCAAACATTTTGTTCCCTTCTTGATGTTGGTGAGAGAAAATAGCATGTACTCTTTAAACTTTGCTATAGCAATCAATTATAAATTAATGCCTCAAAAGATTATACATTGCCATGTTTCCCATCTTCCTCATGCTGAATTCATACTGGTCATCACACTTTATCCCCAGTGCCTCAGGTGAGTGGTGGTGGTGCTCGTTTTAACTTTTTTTTTTTTTTTCTGATTTCATTTAAACTATTTTCATAGGGAAAATTTTGATTATATTCAGAAGTAGAATAGCATAATGAATCCCTATATATCCATTATCCAGATTCAGCAGTGATCAATTCATGGTGATTTTGTTTGATTTATACCTTGACTCCCTACCACCCCACTTGCAGATTGTTTTTTAAAATACCAAAGACATGACATCATTTCTGCCATAAATATTTCAATATGTAAAACTGGAGACTCAATATGTAAAACTGGAGTATGTTTTAAAAACATACTCAGTATCATCATCACATCATGATACTAACACAATTAGTGATTTCATAATTAAAAATTTTTTAAATGTTTATTCACTTCTGAGAGAGTGAGAGAGCACAAGCTGGGGAGGAGCAGAGAGAGAGAGACAGAGAGAGGAGACACAGAATCCGAAGTAGGCTCCAGGCTCCGAGCTGTCAGCACAGAGCCTGATGCGGCTCTGAGATTGTGACCTGAGCCAGAGTTGGAAGCTTAACTGACTGAACCACCCAGGCGCCCCAGTGATTTCATAATTTTAAACATTGATTTCCTCACTTGCTTCAGAAATGTTTTTCACAATTGGTTTGACTTAGGATCTAGACAAGGCCCATGTATTTTAATTGATTGATAGGTCTCTTAAGTCTTTTTTGATCTATTTTTTAAAAATCTTTTTGTAATTAATCTGTAGAAAAATATGGTCACTTTTTTCAGTGATTTTTTAGAATTTCCCATGGTCTGAATTTTGCTGAATTTATTTCCATAGTATGGTTAAGAGTATTTCTTTTTCTACTTTCTGCAAATTGGTAACCAGATTTAAAGCCTTGTTCAAATTAAAGCTTTTTTTTTTTTTAAGTTTATTGTTGAGAGAGAGAAAGAGAGAGAGACAGACTGACAGAAGGAGATAGAGAAAATTCCAAGGAGGCTTGGTGCTTTCAGTGCAGAGCCCAGTTTGGGGCTTGATCTTATGAACCATAAGATCATGACCTGAGCTGAAATCAAGAGTCAGACACTTAACCAACTCAGCTACCCATGTGCCCCTAAGGTTTGGTTGGTTGGTTGGTTGGTTGGTTGGTTGGTTTTTAAAGATTATCTTAATAATATTTTTTTAGAATCTGGAGGCATATGTCTTGTCCCTCTTTTTATTGGTAGCAACTAATGATAAGGGCCTAGAGACCTCATTTTATTAAGGATGGCAGAAATGGTGATTCTTCTACTTTATCATTTCTTCTTCATGTATTAGTTGGGATATTTCTATAATAAATTTTTTTTTTTAATTTTTTTTAACGTTTATTTATTTTTGGGACAGAGAGAGACAGAGCATGAACGGGGGAGGGGCAGAGAGAGAGGGAGACACAGAATCGGAAACAGGCTCCAGGCTCTGAGCCATCAGCCCAGAGCCTGACGCGGGGCTCGAACTCCCGGACCGCGAGATCGTGACCTGGCTGAAGTCGGACGCTTAACCGACTGCGCCACCCAGGCGCCCCTATAATAAATTTTTGATTACTCATGAAAATCAGGTTAAATGCTTTGACTTTTCTGCTCTATTTTCTTGTTAGAAAATAAGTTGGTTCTATGACATCTGTATTAGTGTGGGCTGCCATAATACAATACCATAAATGGGGTTGTTTAAGTAACAGAAATTGATTTCCTCACAGTTCGTGAGCTCAAGACTAACTCCAAGGTTAAGTTCCAGCAGAGTTCAGATTTTGATGAGACTCTCCTTTTTGGTTGCATGCAGATGGCACCTTCTCATGACGTGTCCACACAGGCCTTTCCTTGACTCTCGGCATGGAGGGAGAGAGGGAGAACTATCTGGGGTTACTTCTTATAAAAACATTGCTCCTATTGGATCAGGACCACACCTTTATGACCTAACTTAACCTCATTCCTTCTTAAAGGCCCTATTTCCAAATGCGGTAAATTGGGAGTTAGGACTTCAATGTATAAATTTTGGGGAGACACAAACATTCAGTATGTACCAGTATCTTAGCAGAAAGACCAAGGCATTGTTGTCTTTTTGGTTTCTTTAATGTTATTAGCAACTTATGTATTGAAACAGATCCTGTATGTTTTAGTCCATTGCAGTTATTACATTTAGTTCTTTGTTCTTTGTCATTGGGTGGATGTACTGTGTTGATTCATCCAGGCAGGGGCTCAGCAAACTTCTTTCTGTAAGGATAAGATAGAAACGTATTTATCCCTTCTCCCTCTTACCTGCCTCCAAACCTTTTAAAAGTATAAGGCCACTCTTAAAGGCTGTGCAAAAACAAACTTGTGGATTTGGCATGAGGGCTGTAGTTTGCTGACTGCTCATTCAGTTACTGATTGATGGCTATTTGGTTTCTTTGTAGATTTTCAGCTGTAATAAATGATGCTGCAACAGAATTGTGTATATCTTTTGCTATTTTTGCCTTTGGACTGGAGTTCTAGAAGTTCTCAAATGGTAAAGGCATGTAAATTTGCTAGATACTGCCAATTTCTTCTCCATGGTTTCATTCCACTTTAAACTAGCAATATATGAAAATCCCTAATTCTTCCAATCTTGCCAGAGTAGGTTGTTGAACTTTTAGGTTTTTGTTACTTTGCCTGAGTGATAAATATGGTCTTAATTCACATTTCTTTTATTATGAGCAAGACTGAACTTCTTTTCATATGGATTAAGAGCAATTTACATTATTTTTTTTGTGACCTGTCTGTTCATATCTCTTGCCCATTTTTCTATCATTTATTGATGTATTTCGTGTTTAGTTTTAAAATGTGAATGCATTGTCCTAGCAAAAATTGACAAAGATTTTTATTTTTAAAATTTTGGGGATCAAACTTACCAAACTTCACCATTATGACATCTAGATTTTGAGTCCTGGAAAGTATTTTCCACTTCCAAGTTGAGAAAAATTCATCTCTATTTTCTTTTATTGCTTGCTTCGTATTCTTACCTTTCAATCTCTGACCCACTGAAATTTATACTGACATTTACAGAGTAAAGAATGGACCCAATTTTACCTTTTTCCTTATGAGTCACAAATTATTCTGGCTGCAGTTAGTAAGATATTTGTACTTTCTCAGCTCATTTGATATGCTGAATTTGAATTAATGAAAAAATTCAATTATATCAATTCAATTATTAAGTGCTAAATTTCCATATGTGATTAGGTCTGTCTCTGAACTTTTTATTGGTCCCATTTGTCTTTGTGTCTATTCATGCACCAATAAACCATCTAACATTTTTATAGGTTAAATAAATGTTGTATCAAACTCATCCCTCCTTATTCTCCTATTTGTCATGTTTTTCATAGTTTTACCAAGCGAGCTTTATTATCAACATTACCTCCAGGAAAATAAAAACCTGATGGCATTTAATTTGAGCTCATTAAGTATAAAAATTAAATTTTTGGAGGAGTGACAACTTTATGGTGTTGGCTCTCCCTAGCCAAGAATACGAAAAGTCTTTGTATTTGCTTAACTCAACTTTTGTGTCTTTCAGAAATATTTACAATTTTCTCAGGTGGATTTTGCTGAAGTAGCATTGTTACTATGGCAATGGTATTATTGCTGCTCTTATAAACGGGCTTTTCTCTTCCATTTTATCTTCTATAGGATTTGTGCTTATATGTCCATCATTTCACTTCTAATATTTCCCAATGTGTTTCATTTGAGTATATCTCAGGGATGTGTTGAATTCAGCTAATCTGAAAATATTGCATAGGTGTGTTAATCCCATTTACATTCACTGATGTGCAGTGTGTCACATTTTATGTGGCGTGATGTGATAGGATGTGATGTGTGAGTACATATATAGTATTTAACAATGGACTTGGCTTGTTTTTTTCTCATTCTGTTCTTTCTTTGATTTTTTTCCTTCCTATCTTTTGGAATTTGAGAAGATCTAGAATTTTGGTCTAATGGCTATCCTTAGGTGAGTACCTTTATATAATACACCTAAGGTCCTCTGTTCTGGGCAGTATATCATGTTTTCCATCCAGGAACAATATTGAAATTAGTTAGCAATCTTTTCTTTCCCTTCCCATCCTTGTACCATGGCATCTATTGTAATCTGATGCTGAAGTGATGTCATTTTTCCTCAGTTAACACTTAGAGGGCCATCAGAGAGCTTTATCTCCTTATGTTCTTTCCATCTCTGTTTCCATTTTGACTGGGTATTTCTGAAAAGGCAGAAAAGGAAAATGGCACTATCTTTTTTGTTTTGTTTCGTTGCAGAGTTTTTTTAAAAATCTGTTTTGAAAACTTAAACCCAAAATTGTATGTTTACATACAGTGTGACACTGATTTCAGGAATAGAATTTAGTGATTCATCACTTAGATGTCACACCCAGTGTTAATCCCAACAAATGTCGTCCTTAATGCCCCTTGCCCCTTTAGCCCATCCCCACACCCACCACCCTTCCAGCAACCCTCAGTTTGTTCTCTGTATTTAACAGTTTGTCTTATGGTTTGTCCTCTCTCTATTTTATCCTATTTTTGCTTCCCTTTCCCTATGTTTGTCTGTTTTGTTTCTTAAATTCCACGTTAGTGAAATTATATGATACTTGTCTTTCTCCGACTGACTTATTTGACTTAGCATAATATACTTCTAGTTCCATCCATGTTGTTGCAAATGGCAAGACTTTATTCTTTTTAATTGCTGAGTAATATTCCATTGTATATATACTCCACATCTTTATCCATTCCTCAGTCAATGGCCATTGGGCTCTTCCTATACTTAGGGTATTGTCGATAGTGCTGCTATAGACATTGGGGTGTGTGTGCCTCTTTGAATCAGTATTTTTGTATCCTTTGGATAAATACCTAGTAGTACAATTGCTGGGTCATAGGGTAGTTCTAATTTTTTGAGGAACCTCCATACTGTTTCCCAGAGTGTCTGCACCATTTTGCATTCCTGCCAGCAGTGCACAAGTGTTCCTCTTTCTCTGCATCCTCATCAACATCTGTTGTTTCTTGAGTTGTTCATTTTAGCCATTCTGACAGGTATGAGGTGGTATCTCATTGTGGTTTTGATTTGTATTTCCCTAATGATGAGTGATGTTGAACATCTTTTCATGTGTCTGTTAGCCACATGGATGTCATATTTGTAAAAGTGTTAATTCATGTTTTTTGCCCATTTCTTCACTGGATTATTTGTTTTTTTGGTGTTGAGTTTGAGAAGTTCCTCATAGATTTTGAATACTAACACTTTATCTGATGTCAATTTAGTTTTGTTGATCATTTTCTTGGCTGTGCAGAAGCTTTTTAATCTTGATGAGGTCTTAGTAGTTCATTTTTGCTTTTGTTTCCCTTGCCTCTGGAGACATGTCCAGTAAGAAGAGGCTGTGGAGAAATGGCACTATCTTTATTCATATTTCATTCTACCTCTTCCTCCCACAGAATGTGGATAACTATATAGATTAAAGAATAAGACCAGATTTTGATAGATGAAATGGAGCCATTTTAGTCATCTGTTTTAGTAACTTCTTGACCTTTTTAGTAATGGAATATCCTGAAGGTATTTTTGACATTTCCTTGAGTATTTTATAAATGGAGAGATAATTACCACTGTGCAGAGCAGTAGTCCACTGTCTCCCAGCACCCTAGGGAAAAACAGGGGAGACCTTTTTTAATTTACCCAGGAGTCTGGTCGCTAGGAGCTATCTCTTAGCAAGCATCCTGTGCTCAAGTTGCACAGCAAAGCTGCAATGTTATCTGCCCTCAAAAGACACTGATGTACATCTAATGAACTTAATACTGCAGACTAGTGCAGACTCTCTTCCCCAAAGAGAGCCCTTCCCCAAATACTCTGAACTGCCCATGTCATCAAGCATGTGAGGGAGGGAAGGGACTCCCTTCAGTTTTACTGAAATTGAATTTCCCCTTACTAACATAGCCTGAAAAAGAGCTATAAAAATAGACTTTGGTTGTGCAGTAAAATTCGTACCTCATTTCATGGAGTAATCTTAAAACATATCTATTAGATAATGGGATAGAAACTTAAGATAGCAAAATGACAAGCTGGTTTAGGATAGAGGATAAAGGAGAGCTGAGAGCTATCTCCTGAAGTGTGGGGGTGCAGCCATTGGTCTTCCTTCTGTGCCTACAACTTTGGGTGGGGAGAGATCTCTTGAGCATGTTGCTGTTTTCAATGTGTCTTTTTGCAAGTAGGCCTTGTGGTTTTCAGAATCTCTGCACATTCTTCCCAATTCAAAGGTTTCTGACCTTGTGGGATCTTTTTGGTGCTGCACTTATCCTAGACTTCTGTCTCACTCTTTGCTCTTAGAATATGGTGCTTCATGTCCTGAACTAGAGAAAGAACCCTCGTGAAGGATGTGTGAGCCTCAGGTTCGAAGCTGTGTAAGGTACATATCCCAGAAACATTTCAGAATTAAAAAAAACAATGGATGTCAGTATGAAAATTTTTATTTTCCAAAAGTAGAAGAAAAATTCTGTATATTAGTGGAAAGATTAAGATCAACTATAAAGGATTAAAATTAGGGAAACAATGGCTATGGGTTCTATTTCCTATCACTCATTTTTCTTGTTTTTAGTGAATTTTTCATTGCCCAAAGCCTGCGTGTTTTGAGATGTGGTAAAAGCCAATGGAATTTGTACTTATTTTGAATTTTGGGTGCCTTTAATGATTGAGATCAAGGGTGACTATCTCAAGCAGTCTCTCTCCTCTCCCTCCACATTTTCTATTACATGAAGAAGAAATGAGAGAGAGGAGCTATACAGGCAGAAATGAGCTCTCATCATTTGAAATGGCATGTTCTTCCCCCCACCCCCCACCCCAGGCTCTGTGGGGAATTCTGAGTATTAGCTTCAAAAAAGTCATTCCTTATGCCAAAGCTGCTTTTAGATTTGGCTTATTAGGACTCTTTTGTAAACTCCAGTACAATAATGGGAAATGTTGATTCTCAAAGTAGAGATATGGAGATGTAATGACCTAAAATCATAAGCTAGAGCTATCCAAAAATTTCTAAAGTGTGAGAATTTACATTTCTTCTCTCCCCCTGCTGTTAAAGATGATACTGATTTAACCCTTTTTCGGTACTACCCCTTCCATGTCATTCCACAGTGGCTTTTTGCATTTTCATAATATGAAATTAGAGGAAATTGGTAAGACAAGGGTGAGAAGGGTCTGTTACAGGTCTGGGGGACAAATATTTTGAAGATTGTACAAGTGAACCATGGAAGAAGTTGAATATGAAGGAAGTGGAGGGAAAAGAAAGTCAACATTGAAATTATTCTTGAGTTCAGTATATCCCATTCAGAGTACTTTAGAATGCAAATTAAGAACTTGAGTTATTTTAAAATTAATACTTTTGTTTCTGGACTGTAGTTCTTTGTTTGCAATAATGTTCTAAGACTAGACCTTATGGGTGGTGCCTCATAAGGTTTACACTTATGTTTCTAGTTATGATAACTTGTTTTCTGGTCTCTTGTAGAACAATTTCCTTAGGTTCAGCATGAAATATAGGTTACATTTCACACGTCTATGCTGATCAAGGGGTATAACTCCTGGAGCTCTGTTATGAGAAGGTTTAAGAAACCCCACATGGGTTTTAGCAGAAAAGGACCTTCTGATTGATTAGTAATGTCTGCTATAAATGTGAGATTCCAGTGAACATTCGTAGACCATAGGCTCTTGCACAGACATTGGAAAATGTTCCTGACCTGTGATAAAAAGCTTATGTAAGAGAAGATAGGCAGAATTCTGCTATTTACACTGATTTTTGTTGTCAAAATTAAGTGGTAGTATAACACCAAGTTTTAATAAAGGGAGTGAGTTAATTAACATAGCAAAGTTTCCTCCCCCTCAAGTTAAGTATTATTGACATAGTACACTGCACAAGTTTAAGGTGTATAATATGTTCATTTGATAAACTTAGGTATTGCAAAATGGTTACCACCATAGCATTAGCTAACATTCACGTTAAATAACATTAACCATTTCTTCTGTGTGGTGAAAACATTTAAGATCTATCCTTTTAGCAACTCTCAAGTATATAATAGAGTATTATTAATTATCATCAGTATGCTGTCCATTGGATCCCCAGAACTTATCTTGTATCTGGAAGTTTGTACTCTTTGGTCAACATCCCCTCATTTCCACATCCCCTCATTACCACATCCTGATAGCAACCATTATACTCTGTGTTTCTCTGAGATCAGATTTTTTAGATTTCCCCTATAAGTGAGATGATAGAGTATTTGTCTTTATCTGACTTATTTTACTAACAAAGTTTTTTTTTAATTAGAGAGATTGTGTGCACAAGTGGGGGAGAGGGGCAGAGGGAAAGAGAGGGACTCTCAAGCAGGCTTCATGCTCAGCATGAAGCCAGATGTGTGGCTTGATCCCATGGCTCTGGAATCATGACCTGAGCCAAATTCAAGAGTCGGACACTCAACTGACTGAGCAACCCAGGAGCTCCAAGAAAGGTTTTAATGGAAGGAATCTAATCTGTGACTTAGCTCTGTGAAACAGAAGAACTGACCTTGATTTCACTACTTTTTTGGAGTTGAAAGTTCTGTTGGAACTCTGAGCACCATACAGACTAACTGGGTTCAAAAAGTCAAGCACTTTGCCATATGAATTATTCATACTAACTATGTCCTCTGCCTGGAATTCCTACAGTAATAGTTCTAAACCCCTTTTACCTTAAATCATCCCACCATTTTATTAAACAGTTTGGTTTCTTAGGAAGGCAACTTTGAGAACATTTCTGTAGTTGTAGGAATTTGGTTTGTTAATAATAGTTCGCATTTCTGGGCTGTTTTGCATATATTAGCTTATTGTAAACCTACAAAAAGCCTAGAAGATCAGTATCATTATCACTGTTTTGTGGTGAAACAACTGAAGCTCAGGGAGGTTACGTAACAAACCCAGGTACACATTTCATTAATGGGAAAATCCTACCCTTTGTATTTTTCAGAACTTGCGCTCTTAATCATATGCTATATTGCCAATTAGTTTACTTGTTTGCTTATTCATTATTTACAGTACAAAATTAAGGAATTGTAGTTGTTTTCTAGCCCCAGCCCTGGCTACACCATGCATGGATTGTAGATCCTGGGGCTGAGTCTGACTCTATGGAGTTTGTGGAGCCAAAGGAGATAGAGACTGGTGCTCAGGAGGGAATGGGATGCTTAGGTTAAAAGAATGGAGAGTGGAACTCTTGGGTTCTCTGACTTGATTTTTAATTCAACCATTTCCACCCCCCCCCCCAAGCACCTGCCATGTGCCATAGAGTATGCTAGAAACCAAGCTATAAACCAGCAAGCACAGCATCAATTCTGTCTTCCTGGAGCTTAGAGCTGCTGAAGACTGAATGCTTATGTCCTCCCCAAATTCATATATTTGACATTTAATCCCTAGTGTGGTGGTGTTAGGAGGTGTGGCCTTAGGGAGGTAAATAGGTCATGGGAGTAGAGCCCTCATGAATGTGTTAGTCCCATTATAAGAGACCCCAGAGAGCTCCTTTGTGCCTTCTGCCAATGTGAAGACTCAGTGAGAGGATGGCTGCCTGTGAAGAGGGAAGCAGGACTCACTAGACTCCAAATGTACTGGTGCCTTGATCTTGGGCTTGCTACCCTCCAGAACTGTGAGAAATAAATGTTTAAACCATCCTGTCTCTTGTTACAGCTTCGCAAGGTGACTATGACACAGGCTAATGAGCAAAATGCAATCAGTCCATTAACCTCTCAAATAAATGCAAAATGAAATGGGTAAGTGTTGTGAAACAAGGTACATGGTGCTGTGAGAAGGTCTAAGGGGATTTGGCAAATCTGAGGGTCAGGGAAAGCTTCCCTGAGGAAGACACAGTTTAGCTAGACCTGAAGAATGAGCTAATTTTGTGAAGAGTAGAAGGAAGAGAATTCCAAAGAGAAATCAGCATGTGTAAATCCTGTGGGAAGAGGACTAGAGCAGAGAGAGAAGGAGATGGGAGCTGGTTGGAGAGGCAGGCAGGGGACATGTGTATGGTCTTGGGCCATATGAAGGGTTTTGGTCTTTATCCCCATAAGTTTGGAGAGCCACTGAACGATTTTAACTAGGCGACCGACTTGACCAGGCTTAAATTTCAATGAGATCATCTGGGCTGTGATGAGAAACAGACTGGAGGGGAACAGAATGGAAGCAAGTAGTTCAGTTTGGGCAATTGCAGCAGGGTCTGTGTCTAAAAACAGTATCTCCCAAGAAGTGTAGTCAATGGGAATTTTTAGTCCATTGTGTTCTGGTAGCATTGGGATGAAGGCATCCAAACAGTAGGCTCTAAACCTACATATAGTATAGTGTACTAGTGAAGAGCACTGGCTTTGGACAACACCCGTGGTTGCCTTTTATTGACATTCATAGGTTGCGTTGATTATTGCTGTTCATTTTAAACCAATATCCAATCTGCCCTTTGTTTTCCTATCCAATGTTTCCTATCCAGTATTGATAATCTAGCATTTTTCAGTGCTCATCCGCCTTCATGTGGCCATTTAAAGGTAATTCCATTGCTTTTCCTAAGTAATTTTCTCATGAATTGTGATGTTTCCTGCCAATGAGAAATGTGGGGAGGTTGGAGAGCATAAGGATGTGCTTCTGAGGACAATTTGTTTTGTGAGAAAGAAGTTGCTCAATGAATTGTTGCCATGGAATGAACGATATTTATATTTGGTCAGCTAGGATGAAGGAACTCTGGTTACATATGGCCCTGTTTCTACAGGTCATATACTAGCCAATTGTTTAGAAACAAAATTTTATACCTTCTTTTTTTTCTGCAGTGATTTACCTTGATTCTTAGAGTTTTTGTAAGGACATGTAAATATGCCCTCAGTCACCCTTATGGGTTGTTTTTGTGGTCCCCCCCCCACACACACACATTAATGCTTCATTTTAGTACAATCCATTAGATTGCCTGTGCAGATGATTTTGGTCAGTAGATGGTCAGAAGACATGAACTGAATGGTTACTGGGGCCAAAATTTTTCCTTTGGGTAGGGCCTCCCTATCTTTTCTGGAAGGATTTCAAATGTATAATCCCTATGTGGAGATCATTTTAGCACTTTTTCACTTACTCTGTTGGAGGGAACCCTGAGTCAACTTTGATATTCTTGAGTGTGAAGATCAAAAGCCTAGCTCTTCTCTGAAATCCTAATAAGACTTTTGGACCACTGGCAGATCTTCACAAGCTGGCTTGACGTTCCTAAAATGAATTGGATGATTTAATGTCAGAACTTGATTTTGAGCATCAAGCCTGAAATACTATCTCCCCAACCCACTCCTTCTGTCTCTGTCTGAATTCATTAGGTGATTTCTAGAATTGTACCCTCCTTAGAATATGTTCCTAAAGGCCATACCCACTGAGCAGGTAGAGTTAGGCACTAGCCTAACTTAACTATGCTAGGAATTAGCATACTTATGACTGCAGGAAGAAAGCTAACATTTGAAAGCAAGGTATAGTGCTAAGGGATTTATATGATATTACTATCACCATATAACAGATGAATATCTAGGCTAGGAGATATGAAATAACTTGACCAAGTCATTAACTAGTTAGTAGGTGGTAGAGATGGAGGTTGAAACTGGACTTGCCTCACTCCAAAGCCACTTTACTGAAGATAAAGGATTCATGATCACATAGTAAGAAGCATGGAATGCAGTGCCAGTGAAATCCTAGGCAGTAGTGGGAATACTATTAGTGCCTATGTCAAAGGTCTGTTGGGAGGATTAAATGGGTAAATAATTATCTGAGGAACCTATAACAATGCATGGCATAAAATAAGTGCTAGATGTGGTTGTAAATATAATGTGCACCTTGCCATTAGAGAAATGTGTCTGAGTTACAATTTGCCCCTTTGGAATCAATGTCATTGTGGACTCTGTAATTGAAGGGGAATACTTTTGAGCAAGTTGTTTTTTCTTGATAATAAAGCCAGAATATGGCAGGCTGGAGTTTGAATCAGGTCTTTAAAACTGGAAAGCCAGTGTTTCCCCTATGAGGCACAGAATGGAACACTTTGGGGAGCTACAAAAAAACCCCACTGAAGATAATAACTGTAAGGCTAATATTCATGCAAGCTTCTTAGACTTTTCAGGGATTATCCTTGAGTGATCAGGGATTTTCTTTGTGTATTGAGACTTAAAAAGCAAATATAATTTGAGATAAAGGTCCAGGTACAATGCATACATATATATCTACATTGACTAGAGATTTCTCATTTCCTATTTTGTCTTTTGCTATTAACAAAAGCTTCTCTTATTCATTTCAACTGCTTTATCTTTTGTTGTTAAAATAAGGGGTTGTAAATATTTTAAATCAGTCACATATAAGCCATTTTTAATGACTGCATCATTTCTGAATCAGTGTGCTATAAATAAACACAGAAACTGGAATAAAATTCATTAGCAAGTAAACACAATACATATCACAGAACACTTCACATAAATTCCCTTCTGTGCTTGTCAAGCAAGGACTCGAGAAATGCTTGTGTCTGCAAGCTGCACCAAGACTCCTCAGTTGCTTCACAGAAAGAGGGAATACTCAGTAAACACAGAGAATTAATAATCACGTTCCCAAGAGACTGAAATGGAGCTCCCCTACAGTGCCAAAGAGTTAAGGAAAAGTGCTTGTCCTTATCTTGTCCTTGAAGCTCTGCCACTGGATGCTATGAATGGGTGAGATAGATTCCCCTCTTTGGGGAAAATGGACATATAAGCTCAAAATTGGTCATTGTGGATATAAAGTTATTTTCTGTTCCTGGAATAGATACCTCCTTTTTTCTGGAAACAACACTGCCATTTTCTTTTAATGAACCCAGTCTTTCCCACTGTTTTATGTCCATATGGTTCAGGTAGAATTGATTTTCCTCCCTGCTTCAGGGGTGGATTGTGACCCAGACCTGAACAGTTCAGTAAATTCTATCCTTTTGACCATAAGGATTGGTCCAGAGGTAGGCATATGACCCAGGATAGGACAATAAAACTCCATTCTCGGCCTTTTACTGGAACCATTAGAAAACTCCCTGTATGTAGACATGGAGTTGGAGCATCCCCCAAGTGGGAACTGACTGGGTTGGAGTTACGCCAACACAAAGAAGAATGCCTAAAAATGAAGGAATCAGCTGTGAAGAAGTGACTTGAACACCTCGATCCCGTTATGTCTCAAGACCTTATTTCCAAATTTTCTTTTAACATGAGCCAAAAGTATATTCTCCTTCCAAAATTATTAATTTGGGGGGCACACAAGTGCCCAGTCAATTAAACATCCAACTCTTGATTTTGGCTCAGGTCATGATCTCACAGTTGTGAGATTAAGCCTTGCATTGGGCTCTGCACTGACAGCACAGAGCCTGCTTGGGATTCCCACTCCATCTCTCTCTGAAATAAATTTAAGAAAAATAGCAAATTAATAATTTTCTTAATGTCTTAAGCCAGTTTGGTTTCTATCACTTGAAACGAGAGTCCTCATTAGTAAGGCTATTATGTAAACAGTAACATCACCATCGTAGGAAAAAAGTTCTCAGGGAATCTTGGATAGAAAGGAGGGACATTTGAATTGAGCCTTGAAGTATGGGTAAAATTTCAGAATGTATGGTAGGTAAAGTCATTTTGGAGAAAAAAAGAACAACATATACAAATAGGGACATTTCAGGGAAAGTGAGAAATTTGGGGTAACCAGGGCCCTGTGTTGTGGTGAGAAGAGATGAGAGATGGTTTAGAGCTGTATTTTGTAGGGTGTTAAACACCACACTAAGGACTGTGGACAATGTGAGCCACAGGAAGAATGATAAGGCGACATGTGCCTGGTTAATTACTGAGTATGGTGACAAAATGGAAAAAGCATTGGAGTGTGAAGACTTGTAGGCAGGAAAGCTGATGTGGAGGCAATGACAACAGCTTGGAAAAGAAATAAAATATTTGCGGACTAGAGTCAGTAAATGTATGGTAGAATTGCTGTCTTTTCCCAATCCTGCATGTTTAGCCAACCTTGCTAACTGACCACCCTCTTCCTCAGTTTTAATCCTTCTCACAGTATTGTTCCAAAAGACACAATTCTAGTTATTTGTTGACTCCCTCTCTAGTCGAAACCTATGTCCTATTCCAGACCACCTTGAATGTAGCCAATACGGATGCCACCATGAGATGTGAATTCTCTTGGGTTGACTCTTGGTTTATGCTTTTTGGGTTGTATTGTAGAGTGAAAAGTTTAATCTTTTTGACTTGAGGAAGTAAATGTATGAGTGCTGAGTGGGAAAAATATTTGGAGTGAAATCTCAGTTTTTAAGAGAGGCTACAACTTTTCTCTCAATGAAAGCAACGGCTGTGGCGCAGCAAACAAAACAAAGTTGATGGACTCCATGGGGGCCACTGTCTAGCTCAAGCTCCTTTTAATGGGATGAGAAGCACGTGCACTTCTTTGAGGTCACAGCTTTAAATCTGACCTGTGACCGTAAGAACCACCGTCTGACAGCTCCTTGGCAGCTGCTGTGAAATGAGTTACGGGTCTCCGGACCACTTCTGGTAGCATGAGTCCACTTCAGGAAAGCAGTTCTATAGTTACTGCCAGAGAGGGAGTACTAAACTGAAAGGCAAAAGAATAAATGCCGACAGAGCTGATCCATCCATCCACCCACCAAAGAGGTTTTCCCAGCCGGTGGTGAGGCCCTTTGGGTTAAAGGCTATGGTGAGCGCTTCCATTGGAAATGGGGCACTGCCACACAGTGGGGTGTGTGTTCTTTCAGTGGCTCAAAGACACAGATTCACAAAGTAGGAACCTGAGAGCTTTGGACTTGAGAGAATTGGCCTGTCCCCCAGTTAACTGAGGGGAGTTTCACCCAGATCCATCAGCCAAAGGATTTTAGAGTTCTATCAAGTTTGCATTCTAATGAAAGAAAGGAAACTCGTCATTTGCAGAGAACCAGAGGCCATGTAGGAAGGAATCTGGCTCTTGGATGTGAAAGTTTGAAAATTTGAGAGTTTTCCTCATTTTGCTGCCTTAGTAGTCTTGTTTTTGCTTGCTCATATTGGAAGACGACACAGTTATTTTAGAGAATCCAGTGTTTTACAATAAAGCAGGTCTAAAGGAGAGGAACAACTGGGGATTTCAAAAGCCTGTCTGTACCTGTGTTTTCAGAAATTGAAAGCAAACCTACACACAATACTGTATAAAAAAAGAGTTACTGTTTATCAAGCAACAGCACTATGCCAGCATTCTCTATGATCTCCTTTACATGCCTCAGTCATGAGAGATACGTACCACTATTAATTTTGCAAATGAAGCAACCCAGAGTTTAAACAAGTAACTTAGTCAGGCTACACTTGCAGAAGTGATGAAGCCTGGATTTAATCACACACCTGATGTCCAAGCCTGTGTTGTTTTCACTCCTCTGTGATACTTGATGCTATAGAAAATGGTTTGAGCTGGAACTGATGTTCCAAACCAGGATAAAATGGGATGACTTAGAAGTTCTTAAAAAAATGGGTACTGGGTGCTAAGCTCAGCACATGACAGTCCTTTCCTTAATTCATCCTCAGAATAGCACTATGCAGTGGGTTCTATTACTTACCCATTTTACAGATGAAGAAATTTAGAGATTGCGTTTACTTGCTCAAGGCCTCCCAGCCAATAAATGATGGAGCTGGAGTTAGGATTCATGTCTGCCTTGCTTCAAAGCCTAGCCTCTGAACCATTAAAGCAGGTGTGGTACATAGACCTATTAACAGAGGTATAAGAGATTGTTGTAGGGGACATAGAAACAAATACCTTTTAAAAGTAGGTATTTCCTATTTAAATTAATGGAGCTAAGTGGGACTGCCTTTTCTAGTGGTAGTTATTATTTCTCTTTTAAAATTGATTCAAATGAAAAATTAGCTGAGTTGATTTAAATGAAACAATAAGTGAGTAGCAGCATGACACATGGGCATGGCAAAAATGGTCCAGGTGACTCATGAAAGACTGAGGTCTGGGGATGGGAGCCACTGCGATGTGCTATGCTGCTTCTGAGCAGTGACTCGGCCTCCTTACAGTGAGGAGTGGGGAGACACAGGAAGTACTGTGCACAGCACAGCAGGTACTGTCCTGGGGTAGGGAGTGCTTTCAGGTAGGATGTCAGGAAGAGCTCAGCTTCTGGGGAGACCCTTGGGAAAAAAAAGGCATATCTTCTTCTTAGCTCCTTACTTTGGTCTCTCAAATGGTACATCCTATGGGCAGATGAACATGTTTAGTCTGTTTGACTTTTTACATTCTACCCAAATGTCTGCAGTTAGTTTATGTCCCTGCTCCTACATGAAGCTTCTGTCTGAATCCCTACTCCCTTACTGCCTGTCTCACAAAACCTGGCTTTTCATAGTAAATTATGACCAAGGATGGCAAATACATTTCAGATCATGTCTTCACTCTGAAAGATGGATGTTGGCTATTGGAATGTTGTGTTGAAGATTGTGAGGTTGCATGTGAGATCAGCAGGAAAGGACACCATGATCTGTAAGTAATATCTGTCATGGAGCAGGTTAGGCAAGAAGAGGCAGTCATGTTGCATTGGTTATCCCTGATTTTTGATTCTCCAACTAGATGCTGGGTCTCTGAGGAAATGATCCATGGCTTCTCCATACATGGCACTTCTCTCAACATGTAACATGTTTATAGACTGACTGATTATGTCTCTTATTTGCCCCTGAAGACTGAATTTGGAATTTCAATGGAATCAGAAGTCCTTATATTAAATTTCACTGTAGATTATATGTATAGAAGCTGCACTTGTGATTTGAAGGTAAGGTCGCTGCTTACCAAAGCACAACTGATCTTATCTTTCTCTCTACACTATAATCTAGCAAATAGTGAATATGGGGTTTAAGGATGGGGGTATGGGAAACCAGGAAAGGAACAGATCAGAAAAGCAATCAATGCCTTATGGCCAAAATGAGCTTGCACAGAACACCTGGGAGACACTTTTCCCCCATATGTGAATGTACTCCTAGCCAATCATTTTTTTTCTTTGATTTGACATCTCCTTGGTTTTCTCTGTGATTCCACGACTTGTTTCCAAAGAGCAGATGGCCAGCAGGTAGGAATGATTGGTTCATTGGTTGTCTTTGCTTGAAATTTCATCAGCACCACGGTAGGGTAAAGAGCAGCAGCTGCCAGGATTCATACACAGTGGGATACTGATCTAGACAAGTGCCTGCTTCCTACCCAGAGGTATCAAATAATAACTGGGAAAAAATGATCTGCAAACAGAATCCTGTATATGCATCTCATTTAGGCACTACTTGATAAAACTGAAGCTTCTGCTCATCTCTCCTTTGGCCATGCTCTGTTGTCTTCCCTATTCTGAGATGTTTACCATTGTCAGGGCAGGGTCTGAGATGTTTACCACTGTCAGGGCAGGGACCTCTTTCCTTGGGAAAATACAATCTGTTCCTTCAGTTAATTCTTCCTTTTCAAACTCACCCAGCATCCGGGGTCACATTGTGTCAGTCTTTGCTTTTAACTTGTTGACCATTTACCATTTAGAATAAGTTATTCTTACATGTATAGCTCATGTATCTTTTTCGTCCAAAGAGTACCTCCAAGCACAATGAATGCTTTGTTTTTTTGTTGCCTGGTTTGTTGTTTAGGTTGTTGGATCTTGTTCATGGTGTGAATTTTCAGCAATGTGACAGACCAGTGGAGAAAGTACTTTGGGTTATAGGATTTCACTGACTCCTACGTGAAGCCATCCAGTGTTTTGATTACCTGTAGTCACTGGATCTCAATCAGCAGCCCTAGACTAACTGGGTTGTCAAATGATAAATAATAATGCGCGAGCTCATTTTTTCATACGGTTAATACCATGTCTGTCAGAATGTCACGTTGAGTGGGTCATGTAATGCTGCATAAAGTTGGGTATGGCTTGGTGCAAAGAAAAGACAAATAGCATACCATGAAGTTGGTAGAGACTCTGTTGACTCAAACATGAAAAAAAAAAAACAAGAATGCATGTATGAAAGGCAGTTAAGGAAGTAAATGTTTTCACTCAAACACCTGTTGAAAGTCACCGTTCTTGAGCATTTTATACCTTTATTTCCAGAGTGTAGCTTGATACCTGGCATAAGGAAGGCATTCAGGAACTGCTTTCTAATGTGAGGAATAAGATCAAATTAGCTCCTTCTATTTTCCCAGAGCTGAAATAGAAGGCAGTCTGGAAGGTTAAGTGATCCCATGTTTTCTCCCAAGAGTATAAGATTTATAAAAAAAATTGGGGGGCTCAATTGTACGTGTAAGTTTCAAAGACTGTAGATGAAATAGCTAAACATCTACAAATATTAAAGCTTAGTTCATTACATGTATGTGTCTCGGGAGACAGTCGATTAATTTATAAGTATTAGGGTATTTTGCCACTTGTATATATTTTGAGACAATATTATCCAAACTCTTCAGATATATTTTTGACATTAGCATCTCTGGCATTGCACCCTGGTCTCCTCCTATTCCTTCTGATGATTCATGTGGTTCAAAAGAAACTTAGGCTCTTGCCCAAAGGTATTTCTTAGTTGAGAGTGTAACACTAAATTATGCAGAGCCCCCATTGGCACCAATCACCCTGATGCTGGTTCTGGAAGCCATTAATTCTTTATTTCAAGAGTCCCTCTGGTGTTCAGCAAGCACTACTGTTAATACTGCAGCCATCGAGGGAGTGCATTTTTTTCTCCAGCTTCCCTCTCAGTGATAGAATATAACCAGAAGCTTTCTTCTTGGATTCACTTTTGGGCTCTATTCTGTCTAGAAAACTGGGAGAGGGGGCTGGGAGCTGATGCAGGAGGATCATAAAAGAGAAGAATGATGGGGGGTGTGGTCCAGCCCTGGGCCAGACTGCGAAGACTGGAGCACGGAGCTAGGAGGGGTTGTGAAGAAGATCGAATTCAACACTTGATGATTTAAAAAAGAATATACACACAAAAATCTAGGGGAGGCTTGTGTCCTGGGATGCTTCTCTTGCTTTGACTCTAGAGTCCATACTCTTCACCACTGCACTGTCTGGCCTCCAGAGAAATCTCTGTGATTCTTGGTGCTCCCCACTATTAACTGTGAACCCTTAGGCGAGAGTCTTACCTTCTATAAACCCGAGCTTTATTATCTTCAAAATGAAGTAATGATCCCCATGGTAATTTCTGTGAGCAGAGATGAAATAATATGTGTAAAATGTTCACTGCTATCTATGACTTAGTAGCTCAGTATACAGTAGGTACTACCACCACCAGACTTACTGTTTCATATTTTACAGGGTTTTTCTAGGCCTTACGTGCCTTCCTGCTATGTTTCTCCAATCCTTTCCCACCTAGACCCACTTGGATACTACATTTTCACTAAAAATAAAAACAACTAAGAATTGGGATAGTGTTAAATGAACCTGTGTTAGGTCACTCAAAACGGCTCCCCTTCTTTTGGAATTCCTTTGGAATTCTTACTCACCTTTGTAAATCAGATCAAATATCACTTTTTCCAGGAAGCTGTACTGTCCCTGCCTAACTGAGCTAGTGATGGTCTGAATGCTGGAAATATTGGGTAAAAGTGAGATGGTGTGTGTGTGTGTGTGTTAATTTAAATGTAAATAATAGCAGAAAATATTATCCAAATATTGTGATTTAGTCACCTGACAGTTGGACTTTTTCTTTCCTGCACTGCTAAAAGTCTTGTATTTATCCTCCTTATTTGAGAAAATGAGCCCAGCTTCTGACAGTAGCCCTAAATTAGATATTGGTAAAAGCTGGTCATTACAGTTCCAATTAACAAATGTCTCCTTGCTGCTTGCGAAGTGCATGTAATTGATAGAGGTGTTTGCAAAGTCCCAGAGGTATCTGGTTGGCATTCCCCAAAAATAGGGCAATTCTTATTTTCTCTTCCTAGACAAAAAGCATAATTTAAAAACATGTTTTTCTATTTATTTGAATTGTTCTATGTAGAAAAATGGATAGTACATTTACATGAGGCTGGGTACCGAGAGGTCACATTCTGAAGTCTGTGTCTCTCCACCCAAAGGTTAGGCGGAAGAAAAAGCAGTTTAAAAGAATGGTTCAAGAAAGGCTTGCTTGGGCCTCGCCTTCCTGCTATGCCACTTAGCAGCCCCCTCTTCTGAGCTGGGGGAGTCCTTTTGCCCCTTAACTCCCCACAGCTTGCGGTTGGGACTGTTCACACTTTCCAACAGTTAGGCCCATACCTGCATCTGAATATCAGCTTAACTAACAACTGTTGAGGACTTACTGTGTGCAAAGCACCGTGGCAGTTTCTCCAGGCCTTGTCTTATAACAAAATTGTATTTTGGTGTGCTGAGCAAAATGGACACAAAATGTATGCAAGGGTGAAATGAGAATTAGGAGGTTTATTTATTTAATTTTGCTTATTCTGGTATTTATTTTTATTGGATAAATTTGACAATTAGTATATAAATTTAAGGTACATATTGTTACATGTATATATTGCAATATGACTGCTATTGTAATGATGTTTATCATAATACATACTTCTGGTGTAATGTTATTGTCTATAGTCCAAAAGCTGCATGAAGTTTCTAACTGTGAACTAAGGTTAAAAGGAGGCAGCTACAAAGGAAAGGAGGAAAGGAGGATGTGGTTCCAGATGGAAAGGAGGTAGTGATGCTGACCTTAATTTTGGGCTACTGGTGAGCACTCTATGTGATCCAGGGAATAACAATATGTTTTGCCAATTGGAAGGGGCAGTGTGATCTCTCAGTCTGTGCCATGACTCTACCACTCCCTCTGTGATGTGGTCCCTTCCCTAACTCCAGCCTATCTCCTGACTCCACTTTTCTTCCTTGTCTCCAGGTATAGTTGAACATGCTGAGCTCTTTTTTGCCTCAAGTCTTGCTGTGTCTGCCTCAAACTTTGCATCTTTACAGTCTCAGCTTTGTGGAGAAATTTCTGGAACACACTGTGAAAGTAATCCCTCCACTTTACTCTTTGTTCTTGTACTATGTTTTATTTCCTCCTTAGCACTTAATCAGGGGCTGGATCTGTGCAGGGACTGGGTCTTCGTGGGGGTGTGAGGCCACCCTTTAACCACCTTTTCTGTCTGCCTCAGGGTTTTGCTTTCACTTTGCTTTCTTTCGTATTTTTTCCTCACTGTTGTAACAATGATCACATCAGTGTCTGACAGTAAAAGGAGTGGTTTTAGAGCGTGTGCTCAGGAGTGTCAGCTTTTGATTTCTTGCCTTAGCTCAAGGTCTTTGCAGGGATGTGGTCTTGTTCACTCTTGTGGCCTTAGTGGCTGGTACATTGCCTGGCACATAATAGGTACTCAAAAAATGTTGCCCGAATTGCCTGGTATATACTTAAGCATCAGTGAGTGTATCAACTTGTAGAATACAGGAGGGGGGATAATGGCACCTCTATTACTGGGATGTTGTGAGGAGGCAGAAAGAAAAAACAATGTATAGGACTTAATGTATCACCGATGAAAGAATGGAAATTCCATGAACAAAGAGGGGATCTATGGAGCCTCTGCCTTTTTCTTTCAATAAGTAACCTTCTGTAGGCTGTCTCTGAGACAGAGTCAACCTTCAGGGAGTCAAGAGTTTGTGCCTGATGTATCTGGCATCACTTAAGAGCTCATTTCACCTACAGCCAACATATCGTTGATGAGGCCCCAGGGTAGAGTCATTGAGTAATTGTCATCTCTGATTTGTCCTTTTAGTTAAGTAAATAACTAAGCAATCTCTATACCCAATGCGAGGCTAGAACTCAAGACTCTGAGATCAAGAGATGCATGTTCTACCAACTGAGTCAGATAGGCGCCGCTGTCATGTTAATTTGAAAACTTTACTTTTCCACACTGATAAACTATTTTATTTTATTTATTTTTTTTTTTATTATTTTTTTTTTTTTAAATTTTTTTTTTTCAACGTTTATTTATTTTTGGGACAGAGAGAGACAGAGCATGAACGGGGGAGGGGCAGAGAGAGAGGGAGACACAGAATCGGAAACAGGCTCCAGGCTCCGAGCCATCAGCCCAGAGCCTGACGCGGGGCTCGAACTCCCGGACCGCGAGATCGTGACCTGGCTGAAGTCGGACGCCTAACCGACTGCGCCACCCAGGCGCCCCACTGATAAACTATTTTAACAAAAGTCACTCTGGATCCATTTTAAGGGATAGAATAGCATAGTTATGTTCCAGCTTCCCTAAACTAACAATGAATCCTTGCATGTATGCTGGGAATTCTCTTGAGTCAGCTATTATTGCTGCCTATTAGAACTTTTTGCTTTGGAGTTTCAGCAGTAAACTTAAAAAATTTTTTTTTTTAATGTTCATCCATTTATGAAACACAGAGTATGAGTAGGGGGGTGGGTAGAGAGAGAGGGAGACATAGAAACCAAAGTAGGCTTCAGGCTCTGAGCTGTCAGCACAGACCCCGATTGAGGGCTTGAACCCACAAACTATGAGATCATGACCCAAGCTGAACTCGGATTGCCAACCGACTGAGCAACCCAGGTGCCCCTCAGCAGTAAACTTTTTAATAGCAAGATAAACAATAATCTCTTATTTCAACAATTACCAAACTAGTATATAGTGAATATCTATTATGGGCCAGGCACCGTACTTGGTGCTTTTATCTGTTTGTTTTAATGAATCCTCAAACTGATGAGGCAGTTAGAATGTGCTATTACCCTCTATTTATACATAAGATTAAGAACAGAGAGTTTGTGTCATTTTCCCAGGGTATCACAGCAAATAAGTTAAAGTCAAGGCATGGTATTGAGTTCTATACTTTTTCCTGTGAAGACCCTCTATGTCAAAATAAAGTAAGTTCATTTCTGTTGCCTGTTGTTACGCCTTGTGAAAATGGCTGAATAAATTTTGAACCAATTGACAGAATATGTTTGAGTCCATCAAGATCTATATACAGGCTTTTCACATGCTCAAAATTGACCTTGCATGTATTCTGCTTCTGACTTTAGATCATGTTATTTGTGACCAAAATTCTGGATAAAGGCAACTAAAAGGGCTGGATATTAAATTAAGAAATTCTAGTTGGAGACCTAATAGAGCCACCAAGAAAGTGAAGACTTGAAGGACAAAGATCTGAAAGAGGAGAGAATTTCACAGTATTCGGTGCTACTTCTCTCCTTGGAGTGGTCATTGATTTTAAAAATAGTGGCTGAGGGCCTGAAAAACTGAATGCAGCATTCAGAATACTAATCAGGCTAAGGGGTAAAAATTGGATTTCAGGGTTTGTAAAGGAATAATATCCCTGGTAAAATTCTACGGTTTTAGTGAAGATTCCAGGAGTCAAAGTGGATTGGAAATCAATTAGCGTTCACAGGGAACTCAAGCCCAACTTTGAAGTATCCCACTCTGTAATTAGATGATTATTCTTAGGGACGCTGTAGGCAGATAACATCAATCAGAGTCTCAGATATTCTATTTTTCATATATAATAATGAAAATTTCAGGCTAAGAATTTCCTGAGATTTTATCAAAACTATGGTAAGCAAGCAAGTGATTGAAAACAGATATTAAAAACAGATAATGAAAATCAATCCACAAGAGATCCAGATATTTTAGTTAAAAGAATTAAAATTAATGCATTCAAAGAATTAAGAGATGACCAGGGAAACTTTGACAGGAAACTGGAAAAAAAGAATCTAATAGAAAACTTGGTACATAAAAACAACAAATGAAGAAATATGTGGACAGGTTGAATATCATCTTAGACAAAGCTGATGAAAGAATTATTGATAGGAGAATAGGAGAGAGGAAATAAACAGAACTGCAAATAAAAAAGGAGAAGGAAGAGAAATACAGAAGATAGAGTAGGAGACAAATAAAACAGGGTGAAAGATTCACTAAACACATCTCTAAAGACCTAATATATGTAAGGTACATATATACATTTGTATGTATGTAGAGAGTGGCCTAGAAAAAGAGTGGAGAAGCTGCAGCAGTAGTATTTGAAGATACAGTGATCAAGTATTGTTCTAAACTGTAAAAGAAAAAAACATGTCAAGTCATTGACTCAGGTAATTGGTGGAGAGCCACAAATACTAGGCAGGAAAATACAAAGATGGAACTAGACCCATCCTAATAAAACTGAGTTAAACCAAGGCCAAGGAGAAAATACTAAAAACAGAAAAGAAAAATTATCTTCAAAGAATCAATCATATATTGACAACTCAGTCTCTAACATAAACAATGGAAACTCCATCCTAGTCACCTTCCCTTACTAAAGATAACCTTTATGTTGAAGATGAAGTTTAATTATTTTCATCAATGAAAACTTTTTCCATATATGCATGGGTCTATTAACAAAATATAGCATTGTTTGAAAACTGGCAAACATTATTTAGTGTTTAATTCTATAAATGATATTTAAGTTCACTTTAAAAAGATCTGACATTATAGGTTAGATAATATGTTGATCTATACAGTGCTACTTCATTCTTGGACATGTCTCCTTAGCACATGTACAAGAGTTTGAGGATATACCTGTAAGTGGACTTGCTAAACTAAAAGGTATACACATATTCTTTACCAATAGTTCAAAAAAAAGATACACACCCTTGACTAGTTATACCCAATTCCTTATCAAAATAGGTGGTGAAATCATTTCTTTTTTCCTTAATAGTGTATGAAAAGTCCTCATTTCTCTACATCATAACCAACACTTGGTATTGTCAAGTTTACATTTTTTTTAGTTATAAATATATGCAAAATGACATCTTGTTACTGTTTTACATTTTTCTTATTAATGAAGTTTACATTTTAACCTAGATATGGTGGCTTTTTTTGTTTTTAGAAGAACTGTTACAGATAAATTTGACATTTAAAATGTTTTCTCAGGGTGCCTGGGTGGCTCAGTCAGTTAAATGTCCAACTTCAGCTCAGGTCATGATCTCTTGAGTTTGAGCCCTGTCTCGGGCTCTGTGCTGACAACTCAGAGCCTGGAACCTGCTTCAGATTCTGTCTCTCTCTCTGCCTCTCACCAGCTCATGCACTGTAGTGCTCTCTCTCTCTCTCTCCCTCTCAAGTACAAATAAACATTTAAAAAAGTTAAAAAAAATAAATATTTTTTTTCTTATCACTTGTACTTTATGTATATTGTTGAAGCAATTCTCTGGTAACCCAATATCCTAAAGGTAATATTCTATACTTTCTCACATTTTGAAATTTTGTGTCTTTTACAATTAGGACTTAAACACATTAGGAATTGGTATAAAATAGGATTATAATTTATTTTTATAATATTGAGATTCACCATTTATTGAACGGGCCATCTTTCTTTATTGATTAGTAATGCAGTATGTCTGATTGCCATTTATCTATTTATCTTTTTGTTTCTTGAACCCATTCTATTCTGATTACTTTTCATGTGTCAGTATCACAACTTCATAATTACTATAGTTTATTTTATCTGGAGGGTGAATCCCCCAACTTGTACTTGAATACTCTGGCCTTGTCCTTTCCAAGTGAATTTTTGATTTTAAACAATATACCTCTTTTATCTTCTGATTTCCAATTTTTGACAGATTGATTCCAAGAAACATTTGTGTACTAGGAAAAAAAATACAGTGCGAGTGCAATGATAGATGCCAACACAGACCTTAAGGTTGGAAGACAGTAGAGGGTGGTGGACACCGTGTAAAATCATAGAGCACATGTCCTACCCAAAGGGGGAAGATTATCTTCAGTTTCAGCTGCTTTTTGCCATCTGGGAATATAGACTCTGTGCCAGAGAGAAAATGAAATTCAAGAGAACCTGGAAAGCTGATTTTGTCTTTAATATGGAATTTTCAATTGATGAATGTTGATTAATTTTTTCATAAAACACTGGATGAACCATAGAAAAGATCTCTGAGGGCCAACCCCCAGTACTTTCCTTTCATCAAATTTGGATAATTTTCAGATCACACTGAACAGGAAAAAGGATCAAAGACTAAGATTTGAGTTGAGAAATGTTGGAGCCATGATGAGACATTGAAGTGCCATGTTTATGACCTTATCAGTGGATCCAGAGTACAGTCCCATGACCACAAAGTCATTATTCCAATGGCAGATCTTTTGGTTTGGATAACTTCTATAATTATCAGGGAATTTGGCATGGGACATCTTAACAACAGGCTTCCAATGCTTATACCTTTACACCCCCACATCCATGTTGTCCTCCTCTCTGTATTTTTCAAGCTGTGTTCTGTTTTTATAGGAATTAACTCACTCTTACCAAACCGTCTAGCACACTGAGTCTAAAATCTTTATGAGATTGCATATTAACAATGTAATATGACCCAATGTTTTAAAACTCCTTAGAGTTTTGTGTAGGACATGTTAGCTATCTTTCTCTTAAGTGCAATTTAAAGCCTATGGAGGGACCTTTATAACTGGTCTTTTAAAGTCAAAATTACATGTTTTTAAAAATCTATTTATTGCTTATTGTGATGTTAATTTGTGGATTGTCTTGAAGAATAGACTCTGAAGTATAAGCACCACCTAATCCAGGTCAAAACCATCATCTAAAATCTCACATAGCATCTTAGCCTGGCTTGAGCTGGCTTCAGTGCAACCTAGCACGAACTCCTGTGCCAGGAGTTAGCAAGTATTGAGCAATGGCTACAAATACATTTTTTTCATTTGTATATTTTTTTCTGTACCTTTCCAATACACAAAAAAGAAGCAAGGATAATAGATTAGGATTTTTCTCTGATTCCTAGGTACTAAAAAGGATGTATGCTATTTACAAGCTTATCTGGTAAAAATATGATGTGAGGGATCCCATGATAAGATGTAAAACTAGAGAAGTGTTCTGGGTTCTCCTCATCTTGGTGGTGGTGGTGGTGGTTGTTCATAGAATTGATCTTGGTCCAAACAGATCAGGATGAAAGGGAACATTTATGCATTGCACTGACTGATGTTAATGGTATCTTCCTTAACTCAATAAATCATTAATTGATGGCTCTGGGGATATAGTGACTTCCCAGAAAGATGTAATTCATGCTTTCCTCGAGCTTACATTACATAGCAAGGGGAAGGGTCAGATGGTGAACATCCAAATATGTAAGATGATTTTAGATGTTGTTACTTGGAAGACTGCTTAATGAAAGGATGAGGTAGAGGGTATGTGTGTATATGTGACACTGTGGTCAGAAGGACTATGTTGCCTTAGGGTAACAGGCCTGTTTGAATATACACTGTAGTGTGTCCCATCTTCATATCCATGAAGCACAAATGCCACACAGTACTTCTTAGTGCCTATTTAGTGGGGATCACAGTGTAGAACAGGATTTCTAACACAATAGTCTCTGTAATGGTAGTGGTAATATTAATATCATAACAATACTAGCAGTGGTAATACTGACAGTAGTGGATTCTGGGTGCTTTCACATTTCATACCACTACAGTGATGCTAAGACTTTGAAAAAGTCACTTCTTTTTGTCTCATCTGTTCAAAGAGGCACTTGGAGCCAGTGACCTCCGTGGTGCCTTCTACTCTCTCTTCAAAAAGAAGAATGTCAAATTCTCCATTTCCTTATGTTCCATTTCAGTCTTAGTCTGGGTTTCTCTTCCAGTTGGTTTTCCATTATTCATTTCATCTTCATAAAATTTTCTTAGAACAGTAAGTGTGTGATTCAGTTCAGAGAACTGCTTTCTTTGACAGAGAGGAATCCCAATTTTGGGCTAGTCTTTGGGACTATGCCCAGGGGAGATTTTGGAAGTTAGGAATAAGTTAGGTTCTAGAGTCTGAGACCCCTGGGTTTGAGTCCTGGTTCCACCATTTCATATGTGTAGCATTAGACAAGTAGCTTGACCTTTTTGTAATCTCATGTGCCCCCCTGTAAAAATGGGGGGTCTACCTCATTGGATTTTTATGTTTATATGAAATAATGCATGTAAAATATTTGTTATGTGGTACCCACTAAAAGTTAGTTGTGATGATAATTCAGTATATCTTCAGGACTGGCTATCTTTTAAAGATGAGTTTTTGATCTGAACCATATGTGAAATAATTGTACATGGAAGGGTCTTTGGGTCTAGCCTTCTGTAGCAGGCTTAGTGGCCTTCATTCATACTCTATAAATGATGGAGGTTTATTCTCTCTTTGATTCTCTCCATGCCTTTAGCATGTCACTTCCTCCTTCCATTAATGGCATAATGTTGACAAGAAGATAAAATTTGAAAATAGTGGAAATAGACTGGAAAGGGAAAAGAATGGTCTTATCTCAAAAGGAATCACTTGCATTAAAAAATGTAGTAATTCAGTAATACTTCACCAAAGGCCACAGTTTGATCACTAGCTTAATCATTTAAGAGTATATGCCTTATAGTATGGAATCCTGGCCCCCAAAAGAACTCCCAGGCAAGTTTTGATTGTTTTAACTTGTGAAACTGTGGAAGATTATTTCTATTCCCTTTTGATATGTATCTCCCTCTTCTGGTGTATAGAAACAGTCATTTAATGTGTGTCTGGCAACATCGATCCATGGTTGAGGATAGGCTGCACTATGGTTTCACCCAGCAGAACACCCAAGGGCAATTTGAAAGACAATGTAATTACACAAGTTGGAAATAGGTCAGGACTTGGGACAAACACCCCGATGCTTTGGAAAGTAGCTTTGGTATTTGACGGCCCCTGGAGTGAGAAGTTATTTGGGTTGCTGTGCCTGGGAGTTTTTTTGTTTGTTTGTTTGTTTAGTTTTGAGCAGGTAGGCAGAAAGAGACCAATTCTGAGCATGCTCTTTGGGTATAAGCTTGGGTGATGCTGGTTGCCAGTGTAAGATATGGACACTCGTAGTAAAAGCACTATATCAAAATGGCCCAAAGTGGGGCTATGAGGTTAGGCAGACCTGTGTGTGTTTACTGCTCCTCACCTTCTTAGCTTGGCACCCTATGCAAAATTATTTCACAACTCCAAGTGTCACTTTTTTCATTTCTATTTTGGGTATAATAATAACACATAGGGTGTATGGATTAAGCAAGATAGTGAATATAACATGTTGAACACATGCCAGCTATTTGGAAACTAACTTGAAAGATGTGATAAAATACAAAGCCCCAAGCTTTGGCTGCTCACATGTTGCTTTCGGTGGCCTTCCTTAGATTTCTCTCTCACAGTCCACACTTATGGTTCAGTTGCCACTGATGAGGAGGCATTTACTTTATCTGAGGTAGGTGGATGTGGACATACCAAAGCCAGATACTGGATTCTTGACCAGGTAGAGACTGGTGTTGCCCTGTTAATGGGTATCACTGATGGATATGTGTCCTGGAGGAGCAAATCTCTTCCTCACAGGCCATCAATAGCCGGTGGTCTGTGAGCCACAGTAGGCATGTCTCTGACTCTAGGAGAAGTTTTGTGGAACTATGGCCCTGGTGCATCTTAAGCACAATAAGACTACCAGGCTTTACTCGGGGGCTTATGCTACTGAAATGATGCAAACTTCTAGAGTAACATTGCACACAAAGAATGACCCAAAACAGTGTTAGTTGAAAAAAGTCAGCCCCCGGGGTCAGATAGGCTTAAATTCAATCTTGGATCTGCCAGTTACTCACTATGTGATCTTTGTCAGCTTGCATAAATTGTCAGTTACCTCATCTGTGAGATGGGGATACTAATAACTACCATGTATTTTGTAGATGATAAGGAATGAATACAAAACATTCATTCAGAGATTGGTGCATATATACAGGTAATATCTATAGGTTTATATTATCATCTTAAAAATTATGGCTATTCCCTTTAATCTTAAAGCTATATTAAAGCACATAATCAGCTTACATTAACTTGACTAAATATTACATAATATTATAAATACTTAGAATTATTTTAGGCTCTGTGATGAGCACTAAAACACTGTTGCTGTCCTTAAGGAATCTGTATTTCAGTTGAAAGAATGGACACATAAATAAGGCAAAAATTCCCAAGTGCTAAACCAAAGGCACAAGGATCATGATGTAAGGACAAGGAGGAAACAAATTCTGCACTGGGGGAACCAAGTAAGTGTTCATGGAAGAAATTTATTGAAGGGACAATGTGAACAAAGGCTCAGAGTTAGAACTGTGTGGGGTGTGGATGAGAAATAACTTCATTATGACTGGATGCTACAGAACGTGGAGAGATGTTGTAGAATACGTTTGGAAACTGGGTTGCAGTTTTATTCTAGAGGGCTTTGAATATGCAAATAAAATTTGTGCAGAAATATCCTTTAAAAAATGACTTCATTCACTTGTCCCTTCCTTCCTTCAACACCATTTATTTAATGCCTACTCTGCCAGATACTGTTATGGAGAAAAAGCAGTGAACTGGATAAATCCAATGAGTTTCCAGTCCAGTGTGAGAAAGAATCATGAGTAAGCAATTTCATTAGAGTGTGCTGAATGGTCCCATAGCCAGGGAGGAAAGAAAGCTTCTTGCACAGTGACCTCCTCCACATTTGGGGGAAAAGAGAGGGATTTTCTGAGGAAATGACTCTCAGCTAACATTTGAGGGAATGAATCAGAGTTAATCAGGTGAAAGGGGTAGAGGAAGAATATTTTGAGTGGAAGAAACAGTATGTTTTAGAGGTGAGGCAGATTATAGTGGGTCTTAAGAATTCCAAGTTAATTCAAAATTGGTGGAGCACTGAGTGCAAGATAAGAGCTGGGAGGGGTGGTTGACAGGTGGTCCTTAAGAGCCTTGTAAGTCATGCAAAAGAGTGTTTTATCTCTAGGGCCCAGAAAACTTTTAAGCAATGCTTGCTTTGCATACAGAGGGGCAGACTGTGGACACAACCTGATTACATTTGTCTTTTAGAAAGATAGCTCTCAGCAGATTGGAAAATAGAGATTGGAAGACAAGACTGGAGTCAGACCAACTTAGAGGCTATTGGAGTCATGCAGACAGTTGTATCTGTGTTTACCTTTCCCAAAAGTTTACCCACAATGCGAGAAAAAGAAAGGTGACCCATTTTCTTGGATTTTATTCTTACCTTGATGTATATAATGTACTTGGTTGCATGAGACGGGGGGGGGGGGAAGGTGTCAAATGGTTTATATCATTTTAGGCACTATTTCTAGCAATTGTTGAGAGGAATGGGGGCATCTCTGCCTTCCCAGGGGAGGAGGAAAGGGATCCTATCTTCTGCAACGGGGATGCTGGGAAAGTGGCCTTTGCCTACTTGGGGCAGTGTTTGCTGGATATCAGAAAGTATCTCAAAAAATAATTTTAGAAGTAGTTGCATCACTTTCCAAGAGCCACCCCCCCCATCCCTCATTTGCCTGTAGAAGTGACAAGTAGGGGAAACAGTGCCCATTTACTGTAATGAGACCCAGAGCCAGCAGTATCTGCTCCAGGGAGATACAAGTAGGGCAGCTGATTTGACAGCAATTGAGTGCACTTGTGAACTTTTTCTTGGTCCCCTAGGAAATCAGAATAGCAAACAGCACAGTCCTGGAGTGTGTTGTTGCAAAGCTTCCCAACTCAGACCCTGTCTGATACCCTTGTCAAATGCAGCACTCCTATAGACTCATTAGAGATGGTTGGAGCTGCTTTTCTTGATATTGTTGACATAGTTTATCTTCTCTGTTGCTGGCTATTTGCTTCTGCTATGGTTGAAGAAAGAGGGTAAAATGTGAATCACTGTTTGCTGAGACTGATTCAGATCTTAGACCTGAGAACTGGGGCAGGCATAAAGTATATAGGACCCCAAATCAGTCACTAGCCAGTGAGTGACTTGATTCTAGAACCTGTTTCAATACTGTATTGGTTTTCTTTAATGCTTATTTTTGAGAGAGAGACAGAGTGCAAGTGGAGGAGGGGCAGAGAGAGAGAGAGGGAGACATAGAATCCGACGCAGCTCCAGGCTCTGAGCTGTGAGCCAAGAGCCCAACATGGGGCTCGAACGCACAAGCTGTGAGATCGTCACCTGAGCAGAAGTTGGAAGTAACCAGGCACCGGTGTATTGGTATTTTGTTGCTGTATAACAGATTACCACATACTTGGTGGATGGAAAGAGTACACATTTATTACCTCAACGTGTCTGTGAATCAGGATTCCAGACATGGGTTAGCTGGTCATCTGCTC
This sequence comes from Lynx rufus, assembly GCF_022079265.1. Taxonomy (NCBI): domain Eukaryota; kingdom Metazoa; phylum Chordata; class Mammalia; order Carnivora; family Felidae; genus Lynx; species Lynx rufus. Next base: position 121,136,344 of record NW_025814823.1, on the reverse strand, counting down.
AGGTCTTACAGGGATGAAATCTAGGTCTTGATCAGCTGTGTCCTCACCTGGGGGATCCACTTTACATCAGGTTCCTGACAGAATTTATTTTCTTGTGATACAGGAATGAGTTCCCTGCTTTCTTGAAAGATGCCAAATGGGAGCTGATCTCAGCTCCTAGAGGACACCAGTCATACCTTGCCACATGGCCCTCCTCTCATCAGCATGGCAGTTTTCCTTTTAATGGCCAGAAGCAGAACTTCTCTCTCACTTTGAATTTCTCAGACAGCTTTACAAATCTCACCTGATTAGGTCAAGCCCACCCAGAATAAATTCCTTTTTGATTACTTAATTCCATCTGAAAAAAAAATGTAATGTAACATTAATGTAACACAATAATGGCATTATATCCTATCATATTTATGAGCTCACTCACACTTAAGGGGAGGGGATTATAGAGGATATGCTCACCAGGTAGTAGGAATCCTGGGTTAGGAAGTATCTTAGAATTTTTGCTTGCCACAACTACCTATCAACTTTTGTCTACAGGTAGGTTCCTAAACATATGGAGAATATTTCCCAATTTTCAAAGTGGTTACATATTGTATAACCATTTATAAAATGAATATATTCAGTCTTGTTTATTCCTGAGAAGGTAGAATCTCAAAGGAGGGTTTGTGATTGGGGTTTGTGAATGATCAAGTGCTGTATAAACATGAGAGATCGTGTCTATGGGGACCAAGTAGCTTTCTGGGTGTGATTTTTTTCCTACTAGTCACCATTTAAAAATAGTTGTAGGAGAGTGAGGAGTTAAGATGGAGGAGAAGTAGGGGGGTGGCTATTTTCCTCAGCCCTCAAACACAGCTGTATTGAGGTCAGATCACTCCGAACACCTAGGAAATTGATTGGCAGAGTGGCACAAGGATCTCCACAGTTGGAGGGAGACAGCTTTGCAAGATTGAGGTATGTGCATGTGAATTGGGGGAGATAAAATAGCATAGGCATCAACTGATGAATGGATAAAGAAATTGTGGTTTATTTACACAATGGAATACTACGTGGCAATGAGAAAAAATGAAATAGGGCCTTTTGTAGCAACGTGGATGGAACTGGAGAGTGTGATGCTAAGTGAAATAAGCCATGCAGAGAAAGACAGATACCATATGGTTTCACTCTTATGTGGATCCTGAGAAACTTAATAGAAACCCATGGGGGAGGGGAAGGAAAAAAAAAAAAAGAGGTTAGAGTGGGAGAGAGCCAAAGCATAAGAGACTGTTAAAAACTGAGAACAAACTGAGGGTTGATGGGGGGTGGGAGGGAGGGGAGGGTGGGTGATGGGTATTGAAGAGGGCACCTTTTGGGATGAGCACTGGGTGTTGTATGGAAACCAATTTGACAATAAATTTCATATATAAAATAAAAAAAAAATAGCATAGGCATGGAGGGGAGGGAACCGTTTCTGTGCAGAGACAAAAAAGAGAGAGAGAGGGGTATGAAATACAGCATTGAGTTAGTACAAGAAGAAAACCTTTCTGGACCATAGACTGGGGAACAAGAAGTACAGAGAGTGTCAGTTCTTTTTTGCAAATAGCCTCAGGAGCTAAAACTTGGAGGTCTCAGCAAAGGCAAAGGCCTTTCAGCAGAGGCTCTACTCTGGAGCAGGGAAGAAGATTTACATGGTGCCAGGTCCTTTAAGACACCTGATTTTGAGGGGCGCCTGGGTGGCGCAGTCGGTTAAGCATCCGACTTCAGCCAGGCCACGATCTCGCGGTCCGGGAGTTCGAGCCCCGCGTCAGGCTCTGGGCTGATGGCTCAGAGCCTGGAGCCTGTTTCCGATTCTGTGTCTCCCTCTCTCTCTGCTCCTCCCCCGTTCATGCTCTGTCTCTCTCTGTCCCAAAAATAAATAAACGTTGAAAAAAAAAAATTAAAAAAAAAAAAAAAGACACCTGATTTTGAATCCCAGCTGAGCACCAAGGGGAAGTCTCGGGAGAACTGGGACTCAGGGCAAGCTGACCACCCTGGCTATTCTGTGAAGACTGCCTGAATAGTGTGGGTTGAGATCCCCAATCCAAGGAGGAGATATTGGGCTGGTGCCATTTCCCCCAATACCAACATGGTGGGACTTCAGAGAGCAGCACATTGGCTCCCAATGGAGGCGGGACCTGCTTACACCAAACCCCGCCCCTCTATGCCTGGTAACTGCTTATCTATTGGAGGAAGACTGACTGACCTACCGCAGCCAGATTGTCCTCCAAACCAGCACAGCCACCAGCCCCAGGCAACAACAGACAATTCTTTTTTTTTTCTTTCCTCCCTCCTCTTGTTTTCTTTTGGAATCAGGCTCATAGTTTCTGATTTTTTATAATTCACACACACATATATATGTGTGTATATATACATATAGATGTGTGTATATGTATATACACACACACATATATATATTTTGATCAGTAATTTTTATTCTATACTTTCTCCATCTTTTATTCTTTATTTTCCTTTCTCTTTCTCTGGAATTAGGCTTACAGTTTTTTCATTCTCTGGTTTTCTTTTCTCCCCTTTCCTTTTTCTCTTTTTGTGGGATCAGGCCCCCTCTTTTTTTTTTCCAGGGCTCATACCTAGTCAATGATCGAAACACTCCACCACAGTAAGCAAGGAGGAGCTCTGCAGAGGATTGACCAGTGGGATAGGAACAGCCAAAATGCAAGAGTAGAGTGTATACAACATACACCAAACACTTCCTGGGGTGCCGTGCCCCTGCACAGTGTATGACCCCTTTTTAATAGAGTAGTACTTTCAGGTGTAGGGCACATAACAAGCTCTTAAAACACACAAAAGATGGGAGCCTGGATGGCTCAGTTGGTTAAGGGTCCGACTTGGGCTCAGGTCATGACCTCATGGTTCATGAGTAGGAGCCCTGTGTTGGGCTCTCTGCTGATAGCTCAGAGCCTGGAGCCTGCTTCAGATTCTCTCTCTCTGACACTCTCCCCTCTCCTCTCTCTCTCAAAAAATGAATAAACATTAAACACACACACACACAGGACAGAAACTTAGCCAAAATCACAAGGCGGAGGAATTCTCCCCAAAATAAAGGTAAAGAAGAGATCACAGAGAATTGCTCAAAACAGGTTAACAATATATCTGAATAAGAATTTAGAATAACATACTGGCACAAAAACAGACACTCCGATCAATGGAACAGAATAGAGAACCCAGAAATGGGCCCACAAATGTATGGCCAACTAATCTTTGACAAAGCAGGAAAGAATATCCAATGGAATAGATTCAGCATTCCAGCTGAATCTCTTCAGCAAATGGTGTTGGGAAAACTGGACCACTTTCTTACACCATACACAAAAATAAACTCAAAACGGATGAAAGATGTAAATGTCAGACAAGAAGCCATCAAAATCCTAGAGGAGAAAGAAGGCAAAAACCTCTTTGATCTCGGCCGCAGCAACTTCTTACTCAACACATCTCCAGAGGCAAGGGAAACAAAAGCACAAATGAACTATTGGGACCTCATCAAAATAACCTGAGCTGAAGTCAGACGCTCAACCGGCTCAGCCACTCCTGAGCCCCATACACTTCCATTCTTTCTATTCACAAAGCACTCCTTCAGAGAGTGCCTTAGAGATCCCTGGAAGGGGCTATGTGAGTCACTAAATTAGGAGATGTCAATAAATCCGTTTTCTGTGAGAATTTTCGCCTTACATTACTTGCAGCCATGAACTGGAAGTCAGTAGATGGATGGCCATCATTGTGCCTTCCCCTTTAAAAGCAGTTTTTGGGTGGCCTAGGGACACAGTTTTCACCAGTCTGTATCGGGCCCTAGTGCAAATTAGGAAGAGGTATCATCTAAAGGCATTCAGAGAAAGATAAATATATGATTTCACTTATAGGTGGAATTTAAGAAACACAACAATGAACACAGGGGAAGGGAAGGAAAAATAAGACAAAAAGAGAGGGAGGCACACTGCAAGATACTCTTAATTACAGAGAACAAACTGAGCATTGCTGGAGGAGAGGTGGGGATGGGGGGATGGGCCAAATGGGTGAAGGGCATTAAGGAGGGCACTTGTTGGGATGAGTACTGGGTGTCATATGTAAGAGATCAATCATTGAGTTTTACTTCTGAAACCAATACCATACTGTATGTTAACTTGATTTTAAATAAACTAAAAAGAAAGTATAAACCTGGTTGCATTAAAATTAAATTCTCTTACTCAAAAGACAAAAGACTGTGAAAATCAAACTACAAACTGAGAAAAAGTGTTTGCTACAAAAATGACTAGTCATTATATTTAAAGAGATCCTCCAAATTAATGATAAAAAATAGCACACTAGAAAGATGGGCAACTACTAACTGCACTCCATAAAAGAAGAAATAAAATGTTGTGTGAATATACAATAATCAACCTCATTAGTAATCAAGAAATCCTTAAAATGTAGTATTTTATTCCCAATAGATGGGCAAAGGTCGATAATATTGACAAAATCAAGTGTGACAAGTGTTTAATTATCTCTTAAACACTGCTGACAATAGTCAGCAATACAACTGCTTTTGAAAAATAATTTGGGAATACTTTTAAAGATGAACTATTTAATAAATTCTAGGACTTAGCAATTATACCACCAGTCATATTCATTCAGAAACTCTTGCCCACGTGCATCAGAAGGCATGTACAAAGATGATCACAGCGGCATTGTTTTTAACAGCAAAAATCTGCATACAACTCAAATAACCATTGCCAGGAAAATGAATAAATTGTTATACAGCAATGAAAATGAATGAACTCTAGGTGTATATGTCATTATGGGTGAACCTTAAAAATAAAGTAGTGAATTAAAAGTTGAGTCACAAGAGATCACAGCATGTGATACTTTTTTTTAAATGGAACTCTTAGTCTTCCTCAAGGATGGAAAAAGTCATTAAAAAATTCCAACAACAGCCCAGTCTTTTGTTTCTTTAATCAGAATTATTGGAATTGATGGTGTGCAGAAAACCTAATGTAAGTAACTGTAATTCTCTTGGTTGATCAAGCAAACCTTTAGAATGAACCAGTTAGTGCAATGAAGGAAAAAATTTCTGAGAAACACTATCAGTCTCTGATATTGTCGGGAAATGAAACCTGTGGTTACTCAAATACTTTAAATACAGTTACCATGAAGACCATACACAGATTACAAAATTAAAAGGACTATAGAAACCTTGACTTCTCCCCATCCTGCCAACAACTTAGTGAACCTTAAAACACAATGTAGTTTTGAGACCCATTCACCATTCCTGACTCCCAACACAACCTCCTCACATCAAACATGGGTACCATCTCTCATTTGAATCTGAACAGCATATTAACTGCTCTCCTTATGTCAGCCCTGAACCAACTCTTACCCATGCTAAGCTTCTTCCCAAAGTAACAACGACAGTGGTCATTTGAAAACATAATTCATACCAAATCCTGTAATCACCTCCCCCCTCCCGCCCACCAATGGCTTCTCATCTCACATAGAATTAAACTCTTGTCCTGCACAGGCATGGCACCAGGCTACTTCTCTAACTTCATCTTCTAATAATCTTCCAGCCACACTGGCCGTTTTGCAATTTCCTGTTTGTGCAAAGCAGGCTCCCACCTTAGGACCTTAACATCTATTTTTAAATAGCTAACTAAATGAAAATGGGTCCTAGATGAACAAATGCCAAAAATGTGCCATCATCTAATGTTAATGATTTACCCGATTCTGCGGATCTGTGAGGCAGTAAAACCATCCTACCAGATGTGTTGTGGTGAAGGTAATGTTTTCCTTTTGAAAATTTTTTGGACACATTTTACATGTCTTGGAAGCCATTTGCACATTGTGTCTTATACAGAGTGTCTAATTACCCAAAATATACATTCTCTGTAAGATCCTCAGGCAATCTGCTATTAAGCACACGTGTATTAACCTCTCCTGCTTCACTCATAACCTACCCATGCGTACTCCCCCCACGAAGAGGTATGTTTTCTTTATTAAATATTCTTTCTCAGGACATATGAAGTATTTTCAAAAAAATATATTCGTAATGAGATTTTGAATGATAACCTCAACTTGGAGAAATCACCCCTTTATCAAAGCCAGCTCCTCCTGTTCTTTCAGGAAGACCTATGATCTCTGGCTATTAACTGAGCGTTTTATGGGCTGAAAATGGAAATGGAAGACATGAGAACCATAATTTAAGTCATGATATGGCTTCTCAATTAAAGTGATATTAAAAAGCAATAAAATCCTCCACCTCGGCCCCCAGGTACAAGGGTTGCAGAATAATTAGAATTCCTTCTCAGAAAGTAAGAAAAAGAATGTTTTAGTCTAATACTGCTTATAGCACATACAGAAAGTCAAGAGAAAATCAGAAAAGGAGCAAGGAAGGTGCCTTGAACGTTTCCTTTGCCCATACTGGCTGGAGTTTTTTTCTGGTATCAGAAGAGTAAAAATCAGTGCAATCTTATCTACCAGAACCGCTAGGTCAGTCAGGCCTTGATGGCCTTGGCTCCAAGTGGCTGCTCACACAGACAGTGGAGCTCAGAAATAGCTCCTAACACCTGCTCCCTTGGCCCAGGAGCTCTGTGAGAATAGGACTGTGGTTGGGTTTGAAGTTTTTTTAAAGTAAGTATCAAGATGTGATTCTACAGTGAAAACGGTCACACTTTGTGAAGAGAGGAGTGTAAACAGTCTGATGTACATATCTACATTTGTCTTCTAGCCCAAAGTCGTGTCTATTCAACTCCTGTCTACTTTCAAGGGACATCTTGACATTTCATCACTACTTGTGTTTTTTTTTCCTTAAGGACAACTGATGAATGCTGGGCCCTGACCAATGATGTGAAGACTGTGCCTGCTTCTAGGAACACAGGAGCCAAGTGAAACCATTCGATAGACACATCTAGACACCAACTATATGATGATAATTACAATGATGATCATGGAGACTTAATATGTTCCAGGTACTTTGCTAAGTTCTTTAATCATCTAAACTTGATCCTCATAAAAATTTTATGGGATAAACATTGCTATATTATATTAGCATTCCCATTTAATAGATGAGGAAAATAAAGCCTAGGTTAATGAATTCTATACTGCTTTGTCAAGAAGGATATAAAGTTATCTAGCTTCACCCTTTAAAAATGACTTTTAGGGGCGCCTGGGTGGCTCAGTCGGTTAAGCATCTGACTTCGGCTCAGGTCATGATCTCATGGGCCATGAGTTTGAGCCCTGCGTCAGGCTCTGTGCTGACGGCTTGGAGCCTGTTTCGGATTCTGTGTCTTCCTCTCTCTCTGACCCTCCCCCGTTCATGCTCTGTCTCTCTCTGTCTCAAAAATAAATAAATGCTAAAAAAATGACTTTTATAATGCTTTTCAAAATTAGTACATTAAATAAATGCTTTGAATTGAAAACCCCTATTAATTATAGCACTAGGTGCAAAGCATACCACATAATCAGCCACTAAAACCCTAACATCAGTTGTTTTATCTGATTAGGATGGATGGATGAGTTTTTCTCTTTGAAGACAGTTGGGTTTCATGAACAGTTAGTGAACAAACTGAAAGAAATGGAGCAGAAAGGGTGATTCCAAAATTGTGGAGAAAAGGCACATATTGCCTATGGCAAGGGGAACTGGGTGACTGGGGAAGGGGATCAGAAAAAGTCTCCTATTTTAAGAAAAAAGAACTCTCCTGCACTGTTGGTGGGAATGTAAATTGGTGCAGCCTCAGTGTAAAACACTATGGAGGGTTCCCCCAAGGAATTAAAAATAGAGGTATCATGATCCAGGAATTCCAATACTTGTTATTTATCCAAAGCAAATGAAAACACTAATTTGATAAGATAAATGCACATTGATTGAGCATTGCTCAATTGATGTTTATTGCTACATTATTTATAATGATCAAGATATGGAAGCAGCTTATAAGTCACCAGGTAAAGAAGATTATGTGTGTATACACACAAAGTACCTGTACACACACACACATAACCATATATACACACACACATGTGTATATACATATACATATACATAAAAAAGGATGAGATCATGCCATTTCTAACAACATGGATGGACCTAGGAGGTATTATGGTAAGTGAAATAAGCCAGACTGAGAAAAACACCATATAATTACACTCATATGTAGAATCTAAAAAACAAAATAAATGAATAAACAAAAAACACAATCAGACCTCTAATTATAGACAGCAAAGTGATGGTTGTCAGAGAGGAGGGAAATAGGCAGATGAGCAAAATGGGTGAAGGGGAATGGGACATACAGGCCTCCAATTACAAAATAAGTAACTCACAGGAATAAAAGATATAGCACAGGGAATAGTGCTGTATGGTGACAGACTGTAGATAGACTTGTGATAAGCATAACATATAGAGATGCTGAATCACTATGTTGTACACCTGAAATGAATGCAATGTTGTGTGTCAACTAAAAATTTTTTTAAAGATCCAAAATCAATATTCTACTAATAAAAGTCTCTGATTTTACTGTCTAATCTTTTGTACCTTTCACATTTACAGCCTTTGTGTATACCTTGTCTATTCCAAAAATTATGTTTTAAGTTGGTATGTAAAAAGGACAAGGAAGAACCCACAAGATCATTATTCTCCACTTCAAAATTCTGCCTTGAGTCGGAGTAGACTCTATCAATAATATCCCATTACTTGTAAAGATTACCTTGCATTTATTGTGTAACCTATTCTTCTCTTTCTTAGCTCAGATAAGGGAAGCCAGGCTCCCAATAAATTTCAGCTTGCAAGTCCTCCTGAAAGAAGTGGATGAATGAAAAGACATTGTATTCCCCAAATAACCAGGCTGAGTCCATGGGGAGGCTATAGGTGGTGTGCCTGCCTGTTTTAGGAGATGCACCTGACATTGCAACAAGGGACCACTGCTACTATTTTAGACCAACACACACAGAGTTTATAAATAACATACCTAGGATTATCTCATTCCTGTGAGTACTACAAGTCTAAAGTCTGACGAATTTTCAAAGAGAAAATGTACACAGAAAATATGGCTTTGGCACTTCTCTGTCATGACATATTCTGCCATTGGTTAACCATGTAGTCTTAGCCAAGTCACTTAACTTCTCTGAGATTCAGTTTTCACAGATATGAGAAATGGAGAAAAGCCCACAATTCTGCTTATCTCACATGATCATGGAGATAAGTGAAAGAAGTGACTATAGACGTATTTTGTCAATAAACGTGAATACAAAATATTAGCACAACTATTCCTTTCCCGTTATCCACCCAGTTCCCATTAGAGGTTTTATCCAGAAGATTCTGAGTCCAGCACTCTTCCCACCACACCCTGCAGACCCCCTGCAGCCTATGGAATATTATTGCACAGTTAAGTCTCTTCCAAGGAATTATTAGTAGGTAACTCAATCTGTGGCTCTGTGCCTGACTTACTCCCAGGTGTAGCATGTATTAGGTCCTGCCATCTGTCCCTTACATGAGCCACGTGACCTTGGATAAGTCCTATAACCTTTCTGATCTTTGATTTCATATTTACAAATTTGGGTAATAGTTTCCCTTCATTATCCTACAGGCTTGCAGGGTGTATATTAATAAGGCAGTATGTCAAGACATCTCAAAAACACTCAAGACCACAGTCATTGCCATGACATATACTGTCTCTCCCCATTAAAGTATATTCACAGGACAGGGGATTTTACTGATGTATCTTCAGCATATAGAATATTGCCTAGCACATAATATACATTTAATAAATACTTGTCAGTGAGTGAGTGACATAAATGCAAGCACTTGACATTATCACCAATATTACTCTTCCAAACTGATTATGTAAAGTGTAAGGTCTAAAACTCAAAGCATTTTTTCTGTACACATTTATGTGTAATCTAACCCTTCAATGAAAATATATAGAAGCAATTTTCCTCTTGAATACACAAAAAGAAATAGAACATAGAAAAATATTCCCTAGGCTCTAAGTTCCAGGACACCTGCAAACAGGGAGATCACTCCCTGACAATTGAGATCTAAACATTTTCAAAACTAATTTAATAGCAGTATTTTACAATAACATCAAACATCCCTAATAAGGGAAATGCCAAGGCAAAAGATATTAGAAGCTACTAAGGCCTAGCTAAGTAGGAACAGAGATGCTGGGTCTTTGGAGAATGGTTATAATGGTAGCTCCTGAATTTCATGTGCTACTTCATCCCATTGGAAGAAGCCACACTCTATAACCCTTGGGTAAATACAGGCCTCAGAGCCCTGCCCCTTCCTCTTATACAATGTCAATTGTGAACACTTAGAAATGATCACCAGTGGAGGAGTGAAGATGGCAGAGCAGTATGGGGAACTTAAGCTTGTCTCGTCCCTGCAAAGTAGCTAGATCAGCACCAAACCATTTTGAACGTGTAAGAAATTGATGAGGATTAACACGACAATCTGCATTACTTGAGCCACAGAACTTGGCAGGTACACAGTGCAGAGAGGTGAATTGGGGGAGAGAAAAGCTGTGGAGGGTGGGGAGCCATTTTTTGCAGAGAGAGGACACAGAGAGAAAGATAAAGGGGGAGAACAACTGAAACAGGAAGAAATAGAAAATTCGAACAGACACATAACAAGTAAAGAAACTGAATCAATAGTGAAAACTCTCCCAACAAACAAGAGTCCAGGGCTTAATGGCAAGGGGAAGTCCAGGGGAATTCTGCCAACATTTACAGAAGAGTTAAAACCTATTTTTTTGAAGCTGTTCCAAACAATAGAAATGGAAGGAAAACTTCCAAACTCATTCTATGAGGCCAGCATTACCTTGATTCAAAAACCAAAGATAGCACTAAACAGGAGAACTACAGACCGTATCCCTGAGGAACATGGATGCAAAAATCCTCAACAAGATACTAGCCAAATGGATCCAACAATACTTTGAAAGAATTATTCACCATGATCAAGTAGGATTTATTCCAGGGCTGCAGGTCTGGTTCAATATCCTCAAATCAATCATGTGATACATCACATTAATAAGAGAAAGGATAATAACTACATGATATCCTCAATAGATGAAGAAAAAGCACTTGACAAAATACAGCATCCTTTCTTAATAAAAACCCTCAAGAAAGTCAACATAGAAGGAACATACCTAAACATCATAAAAGCCATTTATGAAAAGCCCTCAGGTAATATCATCCTCAATGGGGAAAAACTGAGAACTTTCCCCTTAAGATCAGGAACACAACAGGATGTCTACTCTGACCACCGTTATTCAACATAGAGTTGGAAATCCTAGCCTCAGCAATCAGACAACACAAAGAAATACAAGGCATCGAAATTGGCAAGGAAGAATTCAAACTTTCACTCTTTGCAGATGACATGATACTCTACATGGAAAACCCAAGTATCCATCAAAAAACTTCTAGAACAGATCCATGAATTTAGCAAATTCACAGGATATAAAAATCAACGTACAGAAACTGGTTGCATTTCTATACACCAATAATGAAGCAGCAGAAAGAGAAATCAGGGAATTAATCCCATTTACAAATGTACCCCAAAACTGTAAAATACTCAGGAATAAACCTAACCAAATAGGTAAAAGATTTTTTTATACACTGAAAACTATAGAAAGCTTATGAAAGAAATTGAAGAAATGTCAATACTACTCAAGGCAGTCTACATATTCAGTGCAATCCCTATCAAAATAACACCAGTATTCTTCACGGAGCTAGAACAAACAATTCTAAAATTTGTATGGAAGCACAAAAGACCCTGAATAGCCAAAGTAATGTTGAAAATGCCTCCAAAGCTGGAGGCATCACATTTCAGAACTTCAGGCTGTATTACAAAGCAGTAATGGTTAAGACAATATGGTACTGGCACAAAAACAGACACATAGATCAATGGAACAGAACAGAGAACCCACAAATGGATCCAGAAACATATGGCAAACTCATCTTTGACAAAGTAGGAAAAAAGATACCCAACTGAGGAAAGACAGTCTCTTCAGCAAATGGTGTTGGGGAAACTGGACAGCGACATGCAGAAGAATGAAGCTGAACTACTTTCTTACAAACACAAAAATAAACTCGATATGGATGAAAAACCTAAATGTAAGACAAGAAACCATCAGAATCCTAGAGGAGTAAACAGGCACCAACTTCTTTTACTTGGGTCACACAGCAACTTCTTTCTTGACATGTTTCTAGATGCAGGGGAAAGAAAAGCAAAAATCAACTAATGGGACCACATCAAGATAAAACCTGCACAGTGATGGAAACAATCAACAAAACTGAAAGGCAATCGATGGAATGGGAGAACATATTTGCAAATGACATATCAGATAAAGGATTAATATCCAAAATCTATAAAGAACCTCTCAAACTCAACACCCAGAAAAACAATCCAGTGAAGAAATGGGCATAAGACATGAATAGACATTTTTCCAAAGAAGACATCCCAATGGCGGACAGACACATGAAAAGATGCTCAACATCACTCATCATCAGGAAAATACAAATTAAAACCACAATGAGATACCACCTCATACCCACCCGTCAGATGGCTGAAATGAACAACTCAGGCAACAACAGATGTTGGAGAGGATACAGAGAAAGAACACTTGTGCACTGCTGCTGGGAATGCAAACTGGTGCAGCCACTCTGGAAAACAGTATGGAGGTTTCTCAAAAAATTAACACTAGAACTATCCTATGACACAGCAACTGATCTACTAGGTATTTATCCAAAGGACATAGGAGTGCTGTATCCCAATGTTTATAGCAGCATTATCAACAATAGCCAAAGTATGGAAAGAGCCCAAATGGCCACTCACTGACAAATGGATAAAGATGATGTGGTGTGTGTGTATGTATATATATATATATATATACACACACACACAATGAAATAGTACTGGTGATGAAAAATAATGAAATCTTGCCATTTGAAACAACATCGAGAGAACTAGAGTATTATGCTAAGCGAATAGACAAATTATTTCACTCATATGGAATTAAAGAAACAAAACAGATGAACAAAGGGGAAGGGAAGAAAAAATAAGATAAAAACAGGGAGGAAGACAAACCATAAGAGACTCTTAAATACAGAGAACAAACTGAGGGTTGCTGGAGGGTTGTTGGGTGAGGGAATGGGCTTAATGGGCGATGGGCATTAAGGAGGACATTTATTGGTATGAGCACTGGGTGTTATAGATAAGTGATGAATCACTAAGTTCTCCTGAAGTCATTATTACGCTATATGTTAACTAACTTGGATTTAAATAAAAAATAAAACCCCTAAAGACTATACCAAAAAATAGAATTTATGAATCACTAACGTTAAAGAATACAAAATTAATGTACAGAAATCTGTTGCATTTCATATGCTAATAATGACGTAGCAGAAAGAGAAATTAAAAAAAACAATTTCAAATGCACGTCCATCAAAGGAATAAAACACCTAGGAAAAAAATTTAACCAATGAGGTGAAAGGTCTCTATTCTAAAAACTGTGAGACATTATTAAAAAAATTGAAGATGACACAAGCAAATGAAAAGATATACCATGTTCATAGATTGAGAAGAATATTGTTAAAATGTTTCATACTACCCAAAGCAGTCTACAGATTCAATGCAATCCCTATCAAAATACCAATGACATTGTTCACAGAATGAGAATAATCTTGAAATTTCTATAGAATTATTAAACACCTGTATGGCCAAAGAAACCCTGAGAAAGAACAAACCTGGACCTATCACAATCCCAGATGCCAAAGTATACCACAAAGCTATATAATCTAAAAAGTATGATACTGGCACAAAAATACACACATAGATTAATAGAACAGAATAGGGGGCACAGAAATAAACTCAAGCTTATGTGGTCAATTAATATATGACAAAGAATGCAAGAATATACAATGGGAAAAAGTCTCTTCAATAAATGGTGTTGGGAAAACTGGATAGCTGCATGCAAAAGAATGAAAGTGTACCACTTTTTTATGCCATATACAAAAAGAAACTCAAAATGGATTGAAGACCTAAATGTTGAGAACTGGAACCATAAAAATATTAAAAGATTAGATAGGCACCAATCTCTTGGAGTCAGCCTTAACAACATTTTTGTGTATCTGTCTCCTGAGATAAGTGAAACAAAAGCAAAAATAAATTATTGGGATTCTCCTTCCACTGCTAATGAAACCATTTCTCAATCTTACCCCTAGTTTCTCTTTGCTTAGCCCACTCTCAAGCCTTGGTAAGGTCAGAGATTTGTCCAAGCCCTCTTCTTCCCTAACACCCTCCTCCAGTGACTTCCAACTCACTTCCTTTTAAGCATCTGTCTTCTGAACTTGATTTACTGTATCTCAATAAGTGGTGTCCCTAAGCAGCCTGGTGTAGCAAGAAGAGCACTAGGCTGGGAACCAGAAGGCCCAAATGTGAGCCCCAAATCCCCTGATATCCAGCTGCAAGATCCTGGGAAAGGCCAAATGCCCTCTTTGAGTACCCAAGTCATTATCAGTAAAATTATACTAATTCACAGGCCTGTGTGAGCACGAACTGTGGAAAAAAAAAACTATTGCGACTATGCCAAAATAAAAACGTTTTGTAGAGCAAAGGAAACCATCAGCAAAACAAAATGCCAACCTACTGAATGGGGAAAATATTTGCTAATGATACATCTGGTAAGGGTTTAATTTCCAAAATATATAAAGAACTCATACAACTCAACCCAAGACACAAATAATCTAATTTAAAAATGGTGAGAGTATCTGAATAGATATTTTTCCAGGGAAGACATACAGATGACCAACAAACACATGGAAAGAAACTCAACATCACTAATCATCAGGGAAATCCAAATCAGTGAGTTATCCGTTTGCATCAGTCAGAATGACTGGTATCAAAAAGACAAGAAATAGGTGTTGGTAAGGATGTAGAGAAAAGGAAACCCTTGTGTACTGTCAGTAGCAATGTAAACTGGTGCAGCCACTATGGAAACCAGTATGGATGTTCCTCAAAAACTTAAAAATAGAATACCATATCATCCAGTAATTCCACTACTGAGTATATACCCAAAGAAAATGTAAATACTAATTCAAAAAGATGTATACATCCTTATGTTTATTGCGATATTATTTATAACAGCTAAGATATGGAAGCAACCCAAGTGTCCATTCATAGATGAATAAAGATGTGAACACACACACACACACACACAGGAATATTTCTCACCCATAAAGAAGAAAGACATCTTGCCATTTGTGACAACATGAGTGGACCCAGAGAGTATTATGTTAAATGAAATAAGCTAGATAAAGATAAATACCATATGATTTCACTTATATGTGGGATCTAAGAAACCAAACAAATGAACCAAAACAAAAAACAGAAACAGACCCATAAATACTTGTAACAAACTGCTGGTTGCCAGAGGGGAGGGCAGTGGGGAGATGAGCAAAACTGGTAAAGGGGATTAAGAGGTACAAACTTCCTGCTGTAAAACAAGTCACAAGGATAAAAGGTACAGCACAGGGAATATAGTCAATAATTTTGTAATCCCATGGTGTGGTGATAGATGTTAAGTACACTTAACGCAGTGAGCAATGCATAATCTACAGAATTGTGAGTCACACTACGTTGTACACTTTAATGTAACATTGTATGTAAACTATACTTCAAATAAATGAGTAAATGAATAAATAAATCCAGCTAGCTAGATTTATGTATCTATCTACCTATCTACCTACCCATCCATCCATCCATGCAAGAAAATTCAGCCAGTATAAATCACCATTTCAAGCCTCTTTCATGGTACAGAAAATTTTCCACTATACAAAGTTAGCTTAAAAAGCAGAATATAAAATTGCACAGTGAAATTCTAATTGTTTTAATACTAGGAAGTAGTTCTCAACAAGGGGTAACGTCTAGAGAGATTTTGATTATTACAATGGATGGTAGGGAGTTTTGGCCGGCATCTCTACTCTGCTGAGTGGAGGTCAGGGATGCTATAAACATTCTAGAATTCACAGGACATGCCTCAACAACAAAGAATTATTCCATCTGAAATGTCAGCAATGCTGAGGTTGAAAAAGAAATCCTGATACGGAGAAAAAATATTTTAAGAAAATATAATAGTCTATGATTTTATTATTGATTCTAAACAATACCACATTTTATAAATGGTCTGTAATGAGCATATTTTTCTTTTGTAAGTGGGTAAAAATAACATTTAAAGACAAAAATCTAAATTTGCCGTTTCCTTTTTGAAATAAGTCAATAAGTAATGAGGTCAGCATAGAAACAGGTTGAGAAATTGGTCAGGGCATCAAAGGAGGAGGATCAACAGAGCATGAATAAGAATTATCATGGGGTTTTATTTCTGCTCTGAAACTCTGTGGGGGATTTGAGGGGAAATGCCATCAGCCACCTGGGGTGTTGGGAATAAAAAGCAGCATGCTATTATGTGATTCAGATAGTGACCTTCATCTTGAGTCAAGCAGAGGCTATCACAAGAGAGAGAGAGGAACAAGAAGTAGGAGGCTATTTTATATAAATATCTAAAATATCCCCAAAATATCTAGACATTCCTTGGAAACTGTATCTTGGAATCTCTTAGAGACTCAACAATATGGAGTAGACATAATTTCCAAATTTATACAATCTTCTGTTTTTCTCTAGAGCTATACCACAATTGAAAACTCTTGAGACACTACAGTTGCCCGTTTAGCCTGGGAAATAGCCTTGTCTTAAGCTGACGGAGAAAACACTTTCATATAATGTTTGACAAGGGGGAAAAAAAGAGAAATTTCTAGTTTCTTTTCTGTAAAGTCCATTCCATCACATAAATCCACCATTAATAAATATGACTTGCTATACCCAATAAGCAAGTTAAAACGAATTAACAATTTAAGTCAGAGAAATATTTCAAAATAGTTACTTTTTTATTCATATAGCAAAACTTCCTTGGTATTCAGAAATATTTCCAGGTTTGAAATATCTGAAATGCACAATGATTAAAAGAAAAGGAGAAATGCTCAATCACATCCCCCACATCCCCTGGGTGCATCCTCCTGCTTTTTCTGTTTTCTATAATTTATTAAATGAAATTTATAGAAAAAACTTACATTATTGCAATTCAACATTTTAGAAGAGTTGTTACTGCAGCAATGTAAAAATGACCAAGAATCGTCACTGTTCATATTGTCAACCAGCGAGGCTACAACTTGACTGGAATTTCCTGTCATTTTCCACTCTACCTGGTCACATCTCTCAGGTAGGGCCAGTGATTTCAAGGAAGGGTCCTGGCTAGTCACAATGCCACTATGCACACCATCCCAATCACAGCAAATTATCCTTAGATATTATGATAGTAAGACATACAATATGTATATAGATATTTCTGGGGGATAGATTCCAAAATAAATGATCTTATACTCTCATATCACATAAACCTAGAATGTAAAAAATGGATTTGGATTGAAATGCAGACTTTTTCGTTTCTGTACTTGGCTCCATTTGCTAACTTTTCTTCCCTTAACCTACCCTACCCTGGCCCCAGCTTCACCTTTACAAGTATTTACTGCCTTTTCTGAACAGAGCCTCTGCTGGGCACATTATAGACATCATTCATGCACTCATTCATTCATTCACTTAATCATTTCTGAGTACTTACTATGTGCAGTACCTCTTTAATCTTCACAAAGATACATAAAGTAGGCAATATTTAAATTTATTTTTATTTTATTTTTTTAACATTTTATTTTTGAGACAGAGACAGAGCATGAACGGGGGAGGGTCAGAGAGAGGGAGACACAGAATCTGAAACAGGCTCCAGGCTCTGAGCTGTCAGCATAGAGCCTGCCGCGGGGCTCGAACTCACGGATCGTGAGATCATGACCTGAGCCGAAGTCGGCCGCTTAACCGATTGAGCCACCCAGGCGCCCCGAGTAGGCAATATTTAATTCATATCACAGATGAGAAAATGAAGATCACAGAAATTTAAATTAATTGTTTAAGGTCCTGTAGATACCAGAAGTATAACAAGGATTTAATTCAGCTGCTGAGTTCAAAGTTCATTCTATTACACTATGTATTTTTTAATGTTTGTTTATTTTTGAGAGAGAGAGAGAGAGAGAAGAGAGAAGAGAGAGCATGAGGGGGGGAGGAGCAGAGACAAAAGGACACAGAGAATCTGAAACAGGCTCCAGACTCTGAGCTGTCAGCACAGAGCCCGACACAGGGCTCATACCTACAAACAGTGAGATCATGACCTGAGGCGAAGTCGGATGCTTAACCAACTGAGCCACCCAGACGCCCCTCTATTACACTATATTGTCCCTTAACATCACACTGCTAGCAGACATATAATTTTAGGGATAACAATAACATGCCTTTTTCAAATAAGCTCCTTTAAAGCGATTTGATATCTCATAGCTAGAGATATATTCTTTTTAGTTGCAGAATAATCTGTCTTTAATAAATAACTCAAATATGAAAGACAGAAGTTATTCAGTCATTTTTACTTTAAAGTAAGTGACTTCTCAGATCTTCTTATGAGAGGAGTTGATGGAGAAAGAGAATGAGAGCTTAGGGCAAATGAATAAAAGGAAGAGAATGTGGTACCAGAGTGTAAAGGAAGAAAGAATTGCTGGACAGTATGAAAAATCAGTTCATCTCATTTCCAATCTGACCTGAGACATACCCTTTCTTTTATTTCATTATTGGCCAAGAGATTAGATAGACAGGTAGTAAGGAGCAATATGTGTGTTTGGAATTGACTGGTTTAAATCTTTTCTCCTCTGCTTGTTGATTATATATACTTTGTCAAGACAATCTCTAAGCTTTACTTTTCTCATCTGTAAAAGGGAAATGAAACTGCTTATCCGACTGGATAGTCCTAAAGTTGAAATTATACAGTATCCACTTAATGATTGTTAGTCTATAAATGGCAATGAGTGAGTCATTAAAAGATGGAGAAATATACATGAATTCAAAATTGTACATTCAAAAACGTCACTGATTCAAAACTGGTCAAAGGATGGCATCTCAAAATTAATGTCACCAAATATTCTTGTATTGCCCCACACTTTTAAATGCCATATGGCTAGGTTGGGGTCATACAACTAATACTGGTTAGCGAATTGTGAGCACAAGTACACAGAGGAAGCTTGGAGCGTAAGTGAAAAATGAACTTTGGTGTGCAAATTCACTGAGATGTGCGGGGTTAACTTGTTATTGTAGCACAACTTAGTCTACCCAAATATACTATGAATTTCTACCATCCTGCTGTACAGTCTGTAGTACTACACTTTAGGGCTCCATCCACATGCATGCCCAAGATAGCACTATTATCAATGAATTGATGATCATTAGAACCTCATCATTCTTAAGTGTGCCAAAAAGCTAGGAGGAACAGCTGATAAGAAAGATGATAAAATATCAGGCTGCAGAAAGATCACAATAAACTGAAACAATGATCCAAATTAAATATTCTAGAACGAAATTTGTATAAATACTGAGTCTTATACACATAGCTCCAGAAAGTCAACTTTTCAAAGACCAAACTGTAGAGATATAATGGGGCAGTAGTGGGTATGAGGAATTCTGCAGGATATTACCATGCCAGTAATTGTTCAGTAAATGTACATATTGTAACTATAAAAGCTAATTTAGACCTACATTAAAATGCATCTTAAATAAGCCATTCAAAGTCCCATTCTCTTATGCTAGCCAAACACTCCTTGAATACAGAAAGCCATCTTCTTTATTTGAAGGTAATAGATCCTTAAAAAAAAAGTCCACTTAAAGTTAATTCATTTCAGGGCAACTGGGTGGCTCAGGTGGTTAGGCATCAGACTGCAACTCAGGTCATGGTCTCATGGTTCATGAGTTAGAGCCCAGCATTGGGCTGTGTGCTAAGAGCTCAGTCTGTAGGCTGCTTTGGATTCTGCCTCTTTTTCTGCCCCTCCCTTCCTCACACATTCTCATTCTCTCTCTCTCTCTCTCATTCTGTCTCTCTCAAATACAAATAAACATTAAAAAAATTTACCCTTTCTCTCTGTGCCCCTCCCTTGCTCATGCTCTGCCTCTGTCTCCCAAAAATGAATAAATGTCAACAAAAATTAAAAAAGGGGAGGGTACTTGGATGGCTCAGTTGGTTAAGCGTCAGACTTTGGCTCAGGTCAGGATCTCACGGTTTGTGAGTTCAAGCCCCACATCAGGCTCTATGCTGACAGCTGGGAGCCTGGATCCTGATTCGGATTCTGTGTCTCCCTTTCTCTCTGTGCCCCCCCCCCCCATTCAGGCTCTTTCTCTCTCTGTCACTCAAAAATAAATAAATGTTAAAATTTTTGTAAAAAAAATTTAAAGTGAATCCACTTCAAAAGCTATGCTGGAATTTTCCACTTGCTTTCACAATCTCTACTCTCCATCTCTCACCTTGCTCTGCGCCTTAGGAATCTGGTATCTTCGCACTCTGGCATCCAATTGGTTTTGGCCATTTGGGGGCACTAGTGGGAAAGTAGAGGGCAGGAGGAGACGAAGTCAAGACTATTTCTTGGCTCCTCTCTGTGTCCTCACTGTGAGTTGGCTGTGTTCCTGCCTCTACCAAAGGTGACACTCTCCATATAGTTACTATCTCTTAGTTCACGTAAATGATTTCCAACTGACTTCCCACTACTGCTAGCCCCAGGGTGCTATATTTTCCCTTGGTAGTTTCTCTAAAACCTCTCCAGACCTTTGTAAATAGTAAACTCTCCTCAATTACCACTGTGCCTTTGCCTTCCAACCAAGACCCTGACTGATGTAAATTAAGCAAAATTTCATAGTACATACCAAGTAAAGAAAAAGATACTTTGATTAGGGATTTTATGTTGAAAAATGAAACTGAACTGAAAAGAAAACAAGTTTGTCTTATATGTCTGAATTTATGTTGTTTTCAACTTTGTACTTTTTATAATAAACAAAGCAAAAATAGTCTTTTGTTTCTGGTGTAATTTTACCAATATAACTTGAGGACATTACTGTAAAACACTTTCCATTTTTGTTTAATCTTTCTTCACAATTATAAATCTTTGCAAAAAATTAATTTTTTTTAATGTTTATTTTTGAGAGAGAGAGAGAGAGAGAGAGTAAGTATGAGCAGGCAAGGGGCAGAGAGGGAGACACAGAATTTGAAGCAGGATCTGTCTCTGAGCTGTCAGCACAGAGCTCAACACGGGGCTTGAACTCACAAACTGTGAGATCATGAGCTGAGCCGAAATCAGATGCTTAACCACCGAGCCACCCAGGTGACCGCAAAAAAATTTTTTTGATGTCTTTGCAACTTTCAGCAAGATATCTCCTGAACATTTTTCTTGAAATCATCCTATTTGAAGCACATATAATTCTTTCCTTTTCTTTAATTTTAATTGATACTATCCCATCACATCCTCTTTTTATAATATTTCCCCACATGCTGGAGTTAGCTTTCCACTTTCATGTTAATTAATGTCATAGAATTCTATATCTTCTGCATGCTTTTCAGTTTAATTTTGCAATTACCTTACATTGGACAAATGGTCACATTAGTGAATTATTATCATGTTATGATGATTATGTTCCCCAACTTCATTATGGCAGTGACTCTAACATGAGTCCTGGACACAGGAGAATCAATGTCTACTAGGATGCATTCTGACCATGAAACTTTGACAGAGACAAAACACACAGAATGCAACTAGCAACCAAGAGGGTTGTGTCCTTATGGCTGAAGGTATTGCCAGTATTAAGGCTGCACATCTTAGCAGTTATACCCCACAAAGACCCAAAGATAAACTAAGAGAAGACAGAGAACAGTTCTCTTCCACATGGCATCCACTATGTATGGGAGACCAGCAATGATTTAGTCCTCTAGGCCTGATTCAGAGAGAGAATTTTACCAAAGATTTTATATACACCAATATTACACCATAGCTTCTCTAATTCCAACCTTCTCTGATCACAACAAGACACAGTACAAAAGGATGGTGGACAGAATTTTATATATCCTGTAGTTTAGACTCTATAGTTCAAAGAAACCAAGGGTGGAAACCTCATTGTCCCCCAAAAGTCAAACATCAAAAATATTAAAACCAGTAGATTTTAAAAATTAGGTCTTTTCTGTGTCTTTTCTTTTAAAAAAAATTTTTTTAACATTTATTCATTCTTGATAGACAGAGCATGAGAGGGGGAGGGGCAGAGAGAGAGGGAGACACAGAATCTGAAGCAGGCTCCAGGCTCTGAGCTGTCAGCACAGAGCCCAACACAGGGCTCAAAGTCACGAACTGTGAGATCATGACCTGAGCCAAAGTCAGACGCTCAAACGAGCACCCCTATCTTTTGTGTCTTTTCTAATACACATGCTGATTCATAGGGGGGTTCTAATCATCCCAAGGAAAGAAGCTTCCAGATACAGCTGAGAAAGGACAGAAGTAAAGCAAAAAACAGAGGAACCATTTTCTAACGCATGGTCATTTGAGGCTCCTTTGCACTGAGGAGATCATGTGGGAACAAGCAGAAGAGGAAAAACTATTCACTTTTCTTAGCTGGTGCCAAGTCTATTATAACATGAGAAACTTCATGATTAATAGCCCTTTCGAACTACAGTATCTAGCCTTGGCAAGCTTAATGTTTAAATACTCAGCACCAGGTAAGTGGAATATTTTCTTTAGAAAAAGGTGAGTAGTCTGTCTTCAATTATCTGTAGGTTTATCCCATAGAAGGGAATTCAAGTGAAATTCTTTCCCTCCTAAGTGAGGTATTCAATAAATGGTCCTTAGGACTCTGTATTCATCCTTCCTCAACTGTATAATATGCCATTTCTTTTTTTAATATGAAATTTATTGTCAAATTTGTTTCCATACAACACCCAGCGCTCATCCCAACAGGTGCCCTCCTCAATACCCATCACCCACCCTCCCCTCCCTCCCACCCCCCATCAGCTCTCAGTTTGTTCTCAGTTTTTAAGAGCCTCTACGTTTTGGCTCCCTCCCTCTCTAACCCTTTTTTTTTTTTCCTTCCCCTCTACCATGGTATTCTGTTAAGTTTCTCAGGATCCACATAAGAGTGAAAACATATGGTATCTGTCTTTCTCTGTATGCCATTTCCTTAGAAGGCTTCTCAACCACCATTTCCTACCTGTACGTCTACAGTACTTCTCATAGCTTTCCAGAGTCCTGGTCTCAGGCTAACTGATAGTGAAACTAACAGCATAGTTACCTGATCTCCTTCTGCTATTCGATGGCCCAGTACAGTGTGCATCAGAGTCACCAAAGAAGTTGTTTCAAGTTAAAGATGCTCAGGCATCCATCAGAGAATCTGATTCAGTCAGTCCAGACAGCAGACACATTTTTTATCTGTTTTAGAGGGTAGCCAACCTGTATATCTGATCCCCTCAAAATCACTAATGATAAAAAGTCGATATTCAGATCAAATCAGAAAAGTTGAGAACCAGGTGATGAATTCTATTGTATAATGTTGCCTCAATAAACTTTGCTGTAGAACTGATCATGAGGAAGGCTGAGGATGAGTAACAGTGAGACAAGATGGACTGACTTCAAGCATCAACTCAAGGGTTGACCTGACTGAGTTTGAACTCTAACTCCAAAGCATACTACTTATGTGACCTTGGGCAAGCTACTCGTCCCGTCCGTGTTTCAGCTTCTTCATTGCTAAAGTGATCATCATAATAGCAACTACCTCAAGGCTTAATGTGAGAACTCCAGGAGTTAATGATATAGCTAAAGTACATACACTAATACCAACAAATGAGTGAGTCAGTGCAATGGTGGTTAACAATAAATACTAGCTGGGGATGCCTGGGTGGTTCAGCTGGTTGAGTGTTGTACTCTTGATTTCGGTTCAGGTCATGATCTCACAGTTCCTGAGTGTGAGCCCCACATGGGGCTCTGTGCTCACAGTGTGGAGCTGGCTCTCTCCCCTTCTCTCTGTCCCTTCCCCACTCGCTGTCACTCTCTCTCTCTCTCTCTCTCAAAATATAAATAAATATAAACTAAAAAAAACCAATAAATATTGGCTGAGAATAGTTTATGATAATAGCTGATTTAACCTTTTCTTATAGCCTTTAAATCTCCACAGGTGAGCCCAATGCAAAACTAGGGATACAGGCAAACTCAGGCAGTTTAGATTTCAAACTTTTTTCCCCAAAGGAAATTGGAGGGGCCCTACAGCATTATGATAGCATTTATTAATAAGATTTCTGACGATCTGACCATCATGAATTCAGCTTTAGCGACATCTATAATTATCCTTTGGAAATTTGCCCTAAGCTGAGACTTGACAGAATCTGTATGAGCAGATTCTGCCTCAGAAATTTTGCTTCCTGCTGCTGTTCCAAGTAAGTTAGTCATTAAAGACACTGGAGAAAAAAGGTTTTTGGAAGGTGAGCAGTTTAACAGTCGGCCATGATTAATAAAATGAAGGAGAAAAACAGCTAAGAAACATTCAGATACTGTGACAGGAAATTCATCTTACTATAGGAAAATAAAGTGTGAATAAACATTTAAGTGGACCAATTTGGCAAGACTGATATCTTGAAAGAAACTATGATAATACTGGTATTTATTATGATTAATATAAGAACTGAAAAATAAGTGACTTTATGATACAATCAAAATGAATAATTATGCATATAGTTTACTACATGTAAAAAGTGGTCAAAGTAACAGTAATTCATTTTTTTTAAGTAACATTAATTTCAATCATACAATAGTAAAGTCAAATAAGTATATATCACATATGTATATATATGTGTATACGTATATGTGTATATACATATGTATGTGTATCTACCTATAATGCATGAGTAATACAATGGAAATTTTCATCTCATTTTAATAGTGAGTAGTGGTTGAAACTTTGAGTAGAAAATCTAACACCACATTGTCACTTGACAACTCTGAATGAAACATTTTAGTAATAGATAAAGGCTTTCTCCAGGAAATAATAGTTTCCTGGCTAGGCAGACCATGAAAATAATGAAGTCCAAAACAGGGTATTTCAGGACAGATTTCTAAAATGCACCCACCCAGACCTCCTCAACCCTAACTACTCAACTTATAGCAAGCAAGGAAAGTGTAGACCATTAAGGTAGAGATCATTACAACCTCTCTCTTCCACCACACTCAAATTCCTTTGTTCTTAAAAATTAGAAATTAGGGGTGCCTGGGTGGTTCAGTTGGTTAAGCATTCGACTTCAGCTCAGGTCATGATCTCACGGTTCGTGAGTTCGAGCCCTGCGTCACTACGGGAACTCATAGTGACTATCTGGGAAGTAAGTGTGTGGCAAATAATTCCAACTCTCACTATATGCTAATTCTGAAAAGAATTCTAGATCAAAGGTGTATTATGTAATATTCTTACACAGATTACAGGGCTATTTTACATTTTATGTTATATTAGCTAATATGTATTTAGTACTTGCCAAGCATCAGGGACTTTATGTACTTTTTCTCATTTAGTCTTCAGAGGGAGAGAGAGGCCTAAAGAAGTCCCTCTCACTACCAGGTAGTCTGATGACAAATCCCTTGCTCTTAAGGAGAATTTGTAGATGTTTGTGGCCTCAGTTGTCAATTTCTCACTCTGAGCCATTCCTATTCCCAACCATTCCAGCTTCTGACTGTATGCTTTTGTTCTTCTCTAGAGACAAAACGCTCCACCAGTGCTATTTATGACTGATGTGACTTTGGCCTATCCCTGACCATGTTTTAAGCTCTTCCTTGATGGGGCGCCTGGGTGGCTTGGTCGGTTAAGCGTCCAACTTCGGCTCAGGTCATGATCTCATGGTCCCTGAGTTCGAGCCCCACATCGGACTCTGTGCTGACAGCTCAGAGCCTGGAGCCTGTTTCAGATTCTGTGTCTCCTCCTCTCTGCCCCTCCCCTGTTCATGCTCTGTCTCTCTCTGTCTCAAAAAATAAATAAACGTTAAAAAAAAAATTTTAAGCTCTTCCTTGAATTCTGGTGCGCTAGTTTGCTTCAGAAGGTTAGCCTTCTAGTCCTGTGACCCCCTATTTCAGCCACATCCCAACCCTTCTCAGTTCTGATACTAATTTCTAAAGCAGACAATGGGCCTGCCGTACTTTTTGTGTTGATAATTTGAAGTAGTTGCAGACTTCTAAAACTTGGCATAGTTTTTTTTTTTTTTTCCTTTTAGAAAAATAACCTGTGCCAGCAATGGACAAGCAACCAGAGAGCAGCCCCACTCTTCAGATGGGACATGAGCTCTCCCATTTGCCATTAGTATTGTCTGCCTGGCCCCTATAAGCTTTTTCATTTTAAATTCAAAACAAGAGTTTGTTTTTTGGTTTTAAAATACTATTCAGACAGGGGCGCCTGGGTGGCTCAGTCGGTTAAGCAACTTCAGCTCAGGTCATGATCTCGCGGTCCGTGTGTTCAAGCCCCATGTTGGGCTCTGTGCTGACAGCTCAGAGCCTGGAGTCTGCTTCAGATTCTGATCTCCCTCTCTCTCTGCCCCTCCCCTAGTCATGCTCTCTCTCTGTCTCAAAAATAAACATTAATAAAATAAAATAAAATAAAATAAAATAAAATAAAATAAAATAAAATAAAATTACTATCCAGACACAGTTGTGAATCTCTACCATCTATTAACCAATATGTCATAATCTTGAAAAGAAATAGTGAAGTTTCAGCTGTGTCTTTGCAGGTACCATCACTTGAAGTATGTCAAAAGAAAAAACAAAATGGCCTCTTAGTAAGACTAAAATTTGTGTTTCCACAATCAGCTTTTCTTTTAAAAAATATTTTTTTAAAACATTTATTTATTATGGAGAGACAAAGAGAGACAGAGCATGAGCAGGGGAGGGGCAGAGAGAGGAGGAGACACAGAGTCCAAAGCAGGCTCCAGGCTCCGAGCTGTCAGCACAGAACCCAACATGGGGCTCGAACTCACAAACCGTGAGATCATGACCTGAGCTGAAGTTGAATGCTCAACCGACTGAGCCACCCAGGCGCCCCCACTATCAGCTTTTCTTATCAAGGCATGTTTCATGAAGGAACAAAGTTTGAAGAATAGTATCACCTCGCATAGAAGAATAATATTACTGTTCTCTTATCCAGAGTTATGTACTCATACCCCCCTTTCATCACAGGACAGATGTGATGATCCAGATGGAGAATTACATTAAGCCTGATGACAACTCTATCTAAGCAACCTATTAGAGGGTCCCACAGCCATCACAATGAACTGAAAGATGGAAGCAATGACCAGCTGTGAGATTACTTGTGATGGGCAGGAACCTCAGTAGCTAACCTCCTCTGACAAGTAGTCAATTCCTTGAGCTTCAGTGTTGTGTGTTTTCTATGGGGACTGCAACCTCTGGCTCGATAAAAGAAGCTAATTAATGATAAGCTCTGTTATGGGGAATTAGAACTGACAGCTTAATTCTGTACTTGGTTCTGACAACTTTGGTGGAATTTCCTAGGTCCCATCAGTAAATCTGTAAGCACATCAACTGAGGCGACCCAAATAATTACCTCTAAGTATTTCCTGTGTAGGAACCTATCATACAGATACATTCCTGTGTCTACTATGTCATTTATAGCAGAACCACTTGCAAAGAAAAAGAAAGTGGAAACCTTGTGAGTGTCTATTAATGATGAGTAGAGTGAAGAGTAAACAAATGAAAATTTAACCAATCTGTTATTAAATGTCAATGAGATGAAATTAGGATTTTTCTTTGTTTGTTTTTGATGACTACAAGGCAGGGTTGGCACATTTTTTTCCCATAGAGGGCCAGATAATAAATATTTTAGTTTTACATGCTACAAGAACTGTATCATAACTACTCAACTCTGCTTTATAGCACAAAAGCAGCTGTAGATCTGAGGCAAACAAATGAGCATAACTGTGGTCCAATAAAACTTTCTAAAACACGTGACAGGCTAGGCTTTAACTGGTGGCCACAGTTTTTCAAACCTCTGATAACAAGAATCCTTCAACACTGTAATTAACCTACACAACACCCATCCACACAGATCTTCACACCCTTCTACTAAATCATAGTAGCTAACATTAAGTAGAGAATAATTATTCTGTACCCTTCTAAGCCTGTCATAGGCACTAGGTAGAGTAATCTTTATAACAAAATGTTCCTATTATTCCCATTTGCCAAATGAGGCACTGAGACAGAAAGGGTTACATAACTGCTTTTGCTTGTAGAGCTGGGAAGAGACAGAACCAGGATACATCACCTCATTAAATCTGCAGCCCATCTGTGATAAGGCCATGTGAACATGCAGCTTTAAATCATTAAGCATGATACAAATGACAGTCAAATTATGAGTAATGGCTTTTGCTTTATAGAGAAGGAGGCAGAAATTCAAGTGGATCCACAAAATCCACACAACACGTGGGTCTGGAGTTACTCACAGACCCCCGCCTCTTGATCTGGCTGCCATCCATTATCACATTATCTTCCAATTAAGTCACTGCCACCATCAAATCAAAACAGTGACTTAGAAAATTGTTTCTTTAGGGCATTTCTTTGTCTTCAGTGAAATAGCCCCAAATCCTCACTCCTTCTCTGACTGCTTGATTGGCACCCTCACCTGCATCTAACCCCGGAGGTAAATGTTTACTTCAGCTGGGGCAACAAGGAGGATTACATTGCTGGGAGAAGTGATTATTAAGCTATTAATCAAGACTGCCAACAGAGACTTACATATCTTAGTAATAAAGTGTGAAAACACCTAAGAATTAGCTACTTAACAAAACTGAATTTGATGAAAAGCCAAACTGACAAGCCTCTCCCCCCACATCCAGGCTAATTTTTCACCAACTATATGTAGGAAGCTATGAAAATACCTCTCCAAGATAGCTGCCCATTCTGTACACTCAGAACAAATTGAGAGGGCCCTTTCTTACTGCAGCATGCTATTTTCCTGCAAACCTCCCACTCACTATAAGCCAGAACAGCCTTCAACTACTGGAAACTAGCTAGCAGCCCAAACTGTAGCTTTCTCACACCAAATGGCAAATTAAATTCAGGAATTCTCAGAGGAGCAATCAAGAGGTTTTTATAATGGACTCCTCTGTGCCTGCCCTACGGCAATGTTGGTACAGTAAAGAATAATCTGGCGGAAGAAGTCTACAAGGGACTCCAGGATATCTTTATCCTCCTAGGAATTCAAAGCCTTTATTCACAACTTCTCTGAGACTGCCCATAATGGGAGAGAGGTGATTCCCAAAAAGGAAATCATGGTCTAGTTAAGAAAAAGCAGGCTATGCTGGGTGGCTGGAGTCTAGCCACAACTTGGATATTGAGATCACTTTCTTATCACCTACAGCCTCTGGTTAGAAGCTCTCAGTAGCCCAGTGAGAAAGTAATGCTAAGCATTATGATCCTCATTTTCCACCAGAGGAAATGCAGGCAATGATAGGATATGTGACCTAGTTTATCAGCTGGTATGGGACAGAGCAGTACGGGAACCAGAGCCTTCTGACTCACAGTTTATACTCATTAAATTGAAGACCAGTATAACTAGGAGGGGGGGAAACAGTAATCTTTCCTAATGCCTTGGGGGAAAATGATCTTCATCCACAAATTTAACCAGCCTGAGAAATAGTCCCCAGCCCTTTGCACTTATCTAGGGTCATGGAGAAAAACTGGGAGGTAGAACCAAATTCCACTTGTTGTGTGATCTTTGATAGGAAATATATCTTCTCTGGGCCTCAGCTTTCCTCACTTATAAAATGTGAAGAACACTTTTCTTGATTATCTTCAGATTTATAGAGGCAACAAGATATAAAAGTACAGGTGCAAGTTCTTCAACAAAGCACCAAAGGCCCTTTATAGTTGTAAGCCTCAGTATGACCTGCCAGTCTGCTAATACACAATTACACGCTGGAGGCACAATTTAGGTTTTCATTATATTATTTTTTCCAAGGCATAGTTTCTTATGAACTTGCTCTACTTTTGTTTTTCCCCCTTTAACCTAGGGTAACACATATGAACTCATTAGCCCAAAAAGTATAATTTTCATTTACAGCAGCCAACAGTCTGTGCTAAATGGCAAAATTCAAATCTCATTTACTGTGCATATCCCTTGTACACTAAATTCTACCATGAATATGACGATGACGTGGCTCAGCACTCACAGAATGTGAATGATTTGAGGGCGTTAATTGATAGTTGATCTCAGGTAAAGCCAGGACCCTTTGAAGGCTTTCATCTTTTTCCAAGAATGCTTTATAATAACTTAAGCAAAGAACTCAGGTTTTGTAGCCAGGCCAATGTGGGTTCAAATTCTAATATAGGCTCTTGTTGCCCATTCGATCTAGAGCCACTCACATAAGTTCTTGACTCTTCATTTCCCTGTATACAAATTGGGAATACAAATACATAGTTCACAGTACTATTGTAAGACTTGGAGATAATGTATGTAAAATACCTAGTACCCCAAGCAGGAGGTCATCATCACTACCATATTACTATTATTATTATGTGGACAATATTGTTTAATCCTTACAATATTAAGAAATACTTACTGTTTTCAACAGATGTAGAAATTGGATCTTAGAGGATTTAAATCACTTGCTTAAGATCAATGACTGAATAGTACCCTTGAGATCTGTGTTCTGTGAGAGCACACACTCAACACTCAACTATGCCATCATTGTTATGGTTAACGTTATTGCATTTCCCTCAACTTTCTTACCGCCTATATCTGACAACAGGTCAGGGAAAAATCTGGAGAGCACATGATGCAACATCTCACTCTCTGGATGGCATTCAGCAGTATAGGAAAAGAGCAGGTTACTGGAGTTAAGAGAATAAGTCTGCCTCTTCCGAGTCACGTGACCTTAAAGACGTCTTCTGCTGAGCTCTAATATCCTCATGTGCAAAGTGAGTTTAATCCTCAGGACTCCATGGCATAGCTTTAAACATCAAATATGGAAGTGTGTGTGACAATCCTTTGTGTAGTGTAAAATACTACATGATCATGTTTATGTGAATTGTTTTAGTTCATGGGCCGCTACCATGGGCCAAGTCATAAAGGAATGTCTATAGAAGCTGCTTTACCCTGTTGTAGAAAGTGAGGGAAAACATTTCTGGCTCCACTAAAAGGAACACCTACATCAGCTTTATCCCACTGTTAATGACACTGAAGAGCATCCAATCCAAAGTCTTATACCTGCATGTGCAGGATGTGAGTCCAAGTCTTATGAAAATAGTAAATGATAAACTGCTTAATCAACATATCTCCCCAAATGACAGAATACAGAGTTAACAATGTAGGAGGTAGATGTGATTAGCCCTGTGTAATCATGTTATTTAAACATTTCCTTAAAGTCAACTCTATACAGTGTTTTCATGGCCTCAATATTGCCACCAATTTTCTCTTCCTGTCAATTACCATGTAAAACTAGAAAAGATGGATTTGACTCTCCTGGGCACCAATACCCAAAGCTCTATCTTTCTGTCACTGAAAACACATAGAAGCTTGAAAAGTTAGGAGAGATTGATCAGACGGTAGCCAGAATGAGAGTTATTTGGCAGGCCTTACAATTCATGTAACAGCTGTGTGAGTACTTGCTCCTTGAGAAGCCATACTCTGGAGAGGTGGGCAAGAACTCACACCTGCATGACCTGGTTTAATTATAAACCTAATTAGTATTGACCAAAATTGCCCATCCTGGCTGATGAAAAGGTAGTTTATGTCACAGCTGGCCACTCAAAACAGGCCTCTTGTCTAAAGCCCCTCCTTAGGTTTTTCTGAGGGTCAATGTGCATATTTCAAATTCTTTCCAATGAAGTACATTGGGGTGTACACACTACAGGTGTGAAGTCCTAACTTAGTAAAGGGAACAATTATCTTGT
Organism: Lynx rufus; assembly: GCF_022079265.1. Taxonomy (NCBI): domain Eukaryota; kingdom Metazoa; phylum Chordata; class Mammalia; order Carnivora; family Felidae; genus Lynx; species Lynx rufus. The sequence goes on along the minus strand of NW_025814823.1, from coordinate 121,104,487 downwards.
GGTATTTGTGACAGGGTTCTGTCTGCAAGGAACTAGTCTGGTAATAACAATTAATGGAATAACCTATGGACTCCTTGTGTGAGACACTAGATGGACATGCATAGTACTGCAGGGTATAAAACAAGGTATCATCATGCATGTTAGATAAAGTATCTAGTATACTAACAGATCTTTAATTGTGGGAGCTGAATAATGTTCTTCTGAAGACTAGGAAAAACTATGCTCTGCACCCCTCCACATAAGACCATATGGACAGATAAGCACCATCACCACATAATAAACTACAGGAGGGCAGGGCTATGTCCATGTTGTTCAGTATTCATCCCAGGTGCTTAGTACAAGTGGCTGGCATACTGTAGGCTGTTTATCAACACTGATGAATGAAAGAAGTCAGTAAAGGTAAGCTAGCTATCTGGAATCAGAGGCTAACATTTGGAGTAATGTACCAGTTCTTGAGAAAGAAATTTGTTCTCACCTGCTTTATTTAGCTTTAATGTTTTATCCAAGCATTAACTATGTAAGAACTTACCAGGGCATAGAAAGTATTGTGGGCATAGTGAGATTTCCAGTTGGCCTATGAAACTGATAAAAGAAGATCCCAAACATTCACTGTGAGCTTGTCTCTCCATCCTCCTGCCCGAATCCCAGCTTCAGGTGGTTGTATCTACATGGCAAGGTCTTATTCTCACAACTGCTCTAACTACATGGATCTATTGTACGAATTTTTTTAGGCAATACAAATTTAAAAATAAACGTCAATACTCCAAACACGTTGAGACTAAAAAATTTGACCAAGATGGTGTAAGAGTTGGAATGAAATATTTAAGAATAGAGTTTAGGAGCAAGCCTTTCTTTTATTTGTTTGTTTGTTTGTTTGAAAAATGTAGTAGTAGCTGAACTTTTCCAGCTTAAGTTAATATTGGTCAGCTAGTTAATCCCTTATTAGACAGAGTTCAGACTCTATAGTTAAATCTAATAATTATGATTATGATCTACAGTATTTACCCATGATTAATAATATTCTGCTCACACATTAATATGTGAATATTTAGAAAGTATTTCTTCTGTGTGAAATGTTCACAATCATTGAAAATAATTGTTTGCTGTCAGAAAGACTAGAGAAGATAAATAATCTTTAAATGCTGATAATCCAATTCTCTAAGCCAATCTTTGCCTTCACTATACCCAAGAATGCTTATGCAATTTTCTTGCTAAGAAACCAGGTAATTTCAGAACTTTGGCATGCATAGGATTCTCCAAGAGGGCTGCTTAAAATGCAAACTCTCTACCCATAAGACTCCCATTTAGTATCTCTGAGAACAAGGAGCCCAAGACTATTTTAAATCATCATCCCAATGGATTCTGATTCACTAGGTTAAGGCCTAGTCATGGATTTATTTTTTCACTGCCTATTTATTCTAGTCATAATTTTGGAAGACAATCAATTCATAAGTGTTCCAAAATTACAGTCAGAAAATTATGGAGAAAATTAATATGGGACGTGTATAAAAGGAGTAGGAAAAGAAGAGTCTGGGACAATTAATTGTTCCTTCTTAAAGAGCATGGGACTTGCATAATTTAAAAAAGAATGAAACTCTTTTCAGAGAGAGTTTTGCTTTTATTTTTTGCTCCAAAAACTTAGCTTTATTTGGGGCTGGGAAAGAGTATTTTGCCCACCAAAAGATTACAAAGAATTGGGAGAGACTATCAAGTAAATAATTGTATAATATATAAGAAAACAGTACTTGAAAAAGGAGATTTACAATAAACATGTGTTGAATAAAATGAACAAATGCCTTAACTAATGAATAACTATAGTAGCTTACGGGAAGAAATATATTTTTACAGATATTAGAATTTTCCATTTGATAAAGCTGTGTTAATACTAACTCTGGGATCCATTCTGTGAAACTATATTAAAGGTGACAACACATCTATTTTAAGTTTTTAGCTAGTAGTCCTTTTATACTAAGTAGCAGAAACTCCAATTAAGAGTCATTAGCATTGGGGTACCTGGGTGGCTCAGTCAGTTAAGCGTCCGACTTAGGCTCAGGTCATGATCTCATGGTCTGTGAGTTCGAGCCCTGCGTCGGGCTCTGTGCTGACAGCTCAGAGCCTGGAGCCTGCTTTGGATTCTGTGTCTCACTCTCTCTCTGACCCTCCCCCCCATTCATGCTCTGTCTCTCTGTGTCTCAAAAATAAATGTTAAAAAAAATTTTAAGAGTCATTAGCATATGCACACATTAAAAAAAAAAAGACAAACATAGACCACAGATTTACAAAAGTGAGAAGACCAAGAGTAGGTTTTTTTTGACTTTAGGTACAGCTGGATTCAGGTGCAAGCACAAAAGTTGCTTTTTTGGGGGGGTTTCTTTTCTTTTCTTTTTCTTTTTTCAAAGTTCCAGCTCTCCTATCTCTCTACTCCACTTTTCTTTGCCACTCCATTCTCAAGCAAGCTAGCCTCCCTTTTCTTGGTGACAAAAAGGCTGCCATTAGCACCAGATTTATAACTATCCTACTAATACTTTTAGCAGTAGAAAGAAAACAAAGCACTTCTATTCTGATAGCTCAACAAACTTCCCTCCAAATGAGCTCTGATTGGACCTGATTAACATGATACAGGCCATACTTCCATCGCTGAATCAATCACTGTGGCCAAGCACAGGGGCTTAGGCCTGAGACACAACTACCCCTAGAATCAGAACGTGGCTAGCCACATCTGAACAACATGAACTGAGAAAGGAGGAATGTTAGTTCTCAAAGAAAACTTAAGGTAAGATTCACTATATACAAGTCTACTACAGATACTGTCAAACCAAAACCCCACTGAACCAAGAGAAATGGACTTTATAGAAAAACTCATGTAAGAGAGTAAGTGTATTCTTTGTGGCATTCCTGGGTCAGAGGCACATATAAATACCTTTGTAATTAAAAAAGAAGACAATAGTGACAAAATACTTTTCAAATGTTAAGAACATTCAGTTTGGGATGGTTCTTTGCAATCCTACATTGAGACAGGATAAAGGTTCATACAATTTTAGACCCAGAAGGACCTTAAAGACTACGTAGTCTCATTAACCGCGTTGCAGATGAAACAAGAGAAAATTTCATCATTTGGTTCCTTTCTACATGTCCATTTCTATCACTCACCATTTAATCTTTTTTTTTTTTTTTTTTTTTTAACTATCTAACCCTCAACTGTCCAATGCAGTGGCCATGTCACTGCAGAGCACTTGAAATGTGGCTAGTTTGGATTGGGGTATGGTCTAAGAAGAAAATACACAGAGAATTTCAAAGACTTAGTATGAAAAGGTCATGTAAATTCTCTCAGTATTTTATAGATTACACACGGAAATGATAATATCTGGGATATATTGGGCTAAATAAGATACATGAATTAATTTCATCTATTTCTTTTTACTTGTTTAATGTTACTAGATAATTTGAAATTATATATGTCGTGTTTGCCTATATGACTCATATTTGTGGCTCATGTTAGGTGAGCACTGTTCTCTCCACAACTGCCTTTGAGTAGCTAGAACGTGCCGTACTCTTTCTAATCTCATGGTTACTGCACATATTGTTACCGCTGCCTGGAACACTCCTCCTCAGGTTCTGGCCTAAGGCATCCTCTTAGGAAGACTTTCCCTGACAGTTCTCTGCCCTTGTACCTGTTCTCACAGCTCATTGCCATCACTGTGTTGTTACCATTTGCTTAACTGTCTACCTGCCAAGTCCCTTGAGATCAGGCACCAGGTCTTCCTTGCTCATGGCTGTTTCCTGAACTCTGGGCCTGGCGCACAGTAAGCGCTTGGTAAGTAGTTACTGAACTGCTGGAGAAGGGAGGTTAAGTTACTGTCTTAGTTGTCCAAGAAACGTGTCCCCCCTCTCCTCCAGGAATAAGAAGTGTATCCCACACAAATCTTCTCGAACTCAAGATCGTTTTCTTCACTCCTAAATGGAAGAATTGGTTCATTTGTATTTTTTTTCCTCGAAGGTGACACAATAGAGGGGTTTTTTCATTAGAGAATCGAGACGCTCCTTTGATGCAATCACAGTAGCAGGCTGCACAGCTAATAGATACTTCAATCAAATGGCTTGTGATCTAAGCATCAAGACAAGCAGCTATCATAACATTTAAAACACACCCTATATTTACTTTCCAGTTTTTTAATTATAAAATCAATGGAGTGTTAATGATTTAAGCATTAGCTTGCTCACTGGGAATTCCCAAACTCCTCTTTTTGAGGCGTAAATTTCTAAGTTGCTCAATTTACCCAATTTATCAGAACAGTTTCCATTAGAAAATATGAATATTTAATGAGAAGAAAACGGGCACAAGCCACTTCCCTTAAGCATCTAACGACTTACCGGAATAAATGAAATATATTAATGAAATACCTCATTTACTATTTCCATCATGGAACAATCATCTGCAGATGTCTCTAAACATTGTGCCTTGCTTTACACTAGAGCTGGATTTTTGTTGTGTCTATTTGGTTGCAGATTTTTGCTTGTTTATTGGGCAATCAAGGGACATCAGCAAAGTAAAAGGTGTATCCCTAGATGTGAACCACTGCAAAAATATTTTAAAGTTTTCTCAAACCTCAGTCACACTGTTTATTCATACCAGACCCAGTGTGAATGAAATAAATGAGATATGTGTGTGTATGTAAGAGGTTGGTTCACACATCACTGTGTGCCCTGAATTTTGTAGCTTGAAAAGTGACTTCACATGCTTTATCGCATTGTCCTTCAGTGAAAGTTATCATTATTTCCAGTTTACAGAGGAATCAACCCAGGATTGGAGAAGTAACATGCTTGCCCCAGTACCAGGACCAAAACTTGGTGCAAGAGTTAAAATTTTCTCTCTTTGCTCTTCCCCAAACCTTCCTGATATATGAACATCTTAAAAAGAATTTGCTTTCACAAAATTTCTAGTTGCCATCTTGATTTTATTATTTGCCTCTTTTTCATTCAACCCAGAGTGCTTGGCAAATAGTAAGTACTCATTAAATGTTAGGTATATTATTATTCTTTCTTTTAAAGTGAATTACTAAATAGAAATCAGAATTCTTTAAAAGCTGGATTCTGTCGCACTAAGATTTCACTGTATTACTGTCTTTTTAAGACATGTAACTAGACTTTATCCCATGGCTCCAAATTTGTATAGTCTGTCTCTCTATGGTTCTATGATGCTCTAAGGCAAAAGGCAAATTCTTCTAGTAATGTCAATAGCAGAGGTCCTTTAGAATTGTCCTAATTTAAAGCCCTAATTGTCTCACTAAAGCCACTATAATGGTGTCAATTAGTACTAATTCTTCTTTCTGGGCCAGTGGGATGGTAAATTTCGTGCTCTTTGGTTTCAAGTGATGTTGGTTTGTCTATTTTCACCAGCTTTTTTCATCTTTCTAATTTTTTTCACTTTCAATTTTTAACTCTTCTCTTTCCACAGAAGAGCACTTAAAACCTACTTTCACAATCCTCTAAGAATTTCCTTGATCCCCAGTTCCTGACAACGTCATCAGAACTGAAGAGAGGCCCTGAAACAGCATTTTCCATCTACAGAAAAGACCACCTAAATTTTTTTTTCATTTTGCCTAAAAACACTGTGCGTTTTTTTTTGTTTTTTGTTTTTTTTTTTCATGTAGATAAATGGATCCTAATCACGGTACTCTAACAGCAGCATTTGATCTTCTGGTTCAGGTTAGATGTACATTCACCCTATAGCCAGTCTGGTTTGACCAAAAAGGAACAAGATTCTCCAAGTGGAAGCCAAGCAGAGAAATCGGAGACCAAGAGGGAACACTAAGAGGAATGGGACCAGAAAGCTTTGGTTTTAGAAGCTTCTCATTTCTCGGGCACCTGGGTGGCTCAGTCACTTAAGCATCCAGCTCTTGATTTCAGCTCCGGTCATGATCTCCTGGTTTTTATTTCGCACCTCGAATCAGGTTCTGTGTTGACTGCATGCAGCCTGCTTGGGATTCTGTCTCCCTCTCTCCGCCCCTCTCCTGCTCTCTCTCTCTCTCTCTCTCTCTCAAAATACATAAACATTAAAAAAAAAGTTAAAGAAAAGAAGCTTCTCATTTTTTCAGTGAATGTTAGAGTATCTGATGTGTGGGGAAATAGCACCAGAACAGTCTTCCCTCTCTAGAGTTGTAGAGCATAGGGTTTTAGAAATGAAACTCTGTATTGCCTACTTCGTCACTACTGACAACTGGCTGTAATGGCCTGCTTTTGTTACCACTACTATTAGTTTGTTACACTCATTTGTTATAGCTACTATTAGTTTGTTACAGCCAGTATTAGTCACTTTATTACAGATAGTTTGGTGCCACATAACTGTACCAGTTAGCTCATTGTTGCCAAATGATACTAATACTTCATTGGCTATTACAATAAGTTTATTTCTGGCTCACTAAAATCCAAAACCAGTGTTTGTAATCTGCAGGCATTTCTCTTCTACGGAAATGGAGGTTCTGACATCTGGACTCGTTCCCTCCTGACCAATGCTTCCCACTGTTTGTGGCTAGACCCCAATCACATGGTCATACGTGCAGCAAGGCAGGATGGTATGTAGTCTGCTTATGTGTCCACACACACACACACACACACACACACACACACGTGTGCGTGCATAGAGACAAACAGGTTTGGGGAACAGTTAGAAAATTTCTGCTACAAACTTTTCAAACAAACCTTGATTTGAATCCTGGCTCAACTGACTATGTGTTCAGGAACATGTAACTTAAACTCTGGTAAGATAAGGATTATGATATTTTTATGTGGTTGGTGTGAGGATAAATGATATAATAATAACACATTTCTAACGTCTCTGAGGTGTGACGTAACATCCCAGCCTTTCCACACTATTTCATAAAATTTTCACAATCCACCTATAAAAGTACGTCCTATTATCATGTCTACTTTATAGACTAAGGTTGTGCTAAAGGAAGAAATAGCCAAATGTTCATGCCCCCCCCCCCGTATCCTGCCCTATATAATGTGATTTTATGGTAATTCTAATGAAAAGATGGAATCCCTACCCGATGAATCTGGTTTGGCCTTATGACTTGCTTTAGCCACTAGAATGTGGCAAGAATGAAACTGCCAGTTCTGAGCCTAGACTAGCCTAGACTACTAGCAGTTTTAATTTTGTTTTAATTTTTTTCTTGAGAGCCAGCACGAGAGAGAGAGAGAGAGAGACAGAGACAGAGACATTCTTAAGCAGGCTCCCCACTCAGCCCAGAGCCCAACGTGGGGCTTTACATGGGGCTTGATCCCACAACCCTGGGACCGTGACCTGAGCTAACATGAAGGTCAGACATTCAACCGACTGAGCCACCCAGGCGCTCCAACTGTTTTAGAGCCTCACAGCCACCATGTATGCAAGTCTAGGCTTGCATAGTGGAGCACATGTATAGAAGAGCCAGGTCAGCTGAGGCTATCCTAGCCTCATCCATGCTCCCAGCTCACTCGACAGCTCCTCACAGATACCTAGGCTAGCCAAAATGAAACCAGCCAACCTGACCCGGCCCACAATAACCACCTAGGCAACCAGGCTTATGAGCTTAATAAATTCTGTATTTGCCTACTTTTGTGTGGATTATTATACAGCATTATTTGTGGTAATAAGTAATTAAGGCAGAAGTTCTGAGAGGCTGCATTATCAGCTTAAGGTCACATAACTAGTAAGCAAGAGAGCCAGGAGTGGAACCATCATGTATGTCCTTATGTACTACAATGTGCTAAGATAATTATCTTGTCAAACTGTTTGAAGTGCTCAACAAATAAAAGCCGTTAATATTGTGCTCTATTATTAAACTCTACAATCCAGGGCAAACTAGTATTTGCCTCATCAATGTCAGTTGCTCACACTGTTTTCTCCAAAACTAGTAGTACGCCTGACATGCAGTATGTCTTCAGTAAGTATTTATTGGATGAATCACTGGAGGTTGGCTACTCAGATCAATCAGCAATAAGCATGCCCTTGAGGGGCTGAGACTCTGAAAGGGAAGACCAAATGCATATGTAAATAGTGGTAATATAAGATGCAAACGGTCAAATACCATAGGGAGGGAAGGAATCGGTAGAGTAGTCTCGAAATTCAGAAATAGGAGAAATTACTTACTGGAAAGGAGGCAGTAAGTATTTCACTGAGAGGATGATGTCTGATTACTATCTTCACCACAAAGACTTTGAATATATGAAGATTATAAGCGTGGAGCATTCCAAGCATGGGGATATCAAGAACAACGCATGGAGACAAGAAACTGGGGGGTGGGAGGGAAGGAGTGTGGGTGATGGGCATTGAGGAGGGCACCTGTTGGGATGAGCACTGGGTGTTGTATGGAAACCAATTTGGCAATAAATTTCATATTAAAATTAAAAAAAAAGAAACAATGATAGGAACACATGGAAACAGTGAATGGTTTTTTCCATTGGGTGAAAAATAAATTCAGACTACTTTGTAAATCAGAGTTCATGGGATCAAATCCCTACCCGACAAGAGATTCTGACACTTAGCTGCATCTGGTTCTAATTCCTATCACTTAATTCATCTCTTCCTTATTCATTCATTGATTCTTACTTTTATTTATTCTTCCTTTCAACATTCTTTATCTAAGAACATAGCTACGTAGCATTTCCAAAGAAGGGAGAATTATTTTCATCTGCTATTTTAAAATGGAATGTAAGATTCTGAAAGGCAAAGGTCACTTTTACTCTTCTCTGATTTCTCAGGCACCCATCACAAAACAGTGCTCAAATGTAAGCTGAAGACACAAACATACAAAAACACCAGCGGGCTTTAAATTAATTTAAAGTTGATTACGTGACAACTGACCCTTTGTCCCCATAAGATGCTCAGTTAATGTCCATTATCAGTTACCTCTATACAGCTTAATTATACTTCTCATTAGATAAATCTATATATTAATGGGAATCTTTTATGTCCACTTACTGTGCTGGGCATCAGGCTGAGGAAGTTGTCTAAGATAGGATCCTTGTCCTCACAAGCACAGAGAGGCAAATGCCAGTGACTGTTTCAGGCTCTGAGGGTCCTACAGTGAATGAGTCTGGACCTTTTCAGAGAGCTTCCTGCCCAGAAAGGGAATACCTACAAAAAAGAAAAATGCAATTTCAAAAACCTTAATACAATTCCTAAAAGTAACACATGCCACAAGATAATAAAATAATGCCATATAATGGGAAGTGACCAAGTCTAACTTCTTCAAACAGGAGCTTAGGAAAGACTGTCTCAAGAATTTATATTTAAGCGTCATGGGACGATCTGAAGACAAAGTATTCCAGGCAATGTGAGCGGCAAATGCAGAGGCCTTAACTCTGGAATAAACTCAGTTATCCTATGTACTTAACTATTTCAAGTGAAGGAAGTACTTTTTATTTTTTAAATATAATTTATTGCCAAGTTGGCTAGCAAACAGTGTATACAGTGTGCTCTTGGTTAGAAAGAGATACTGGCATACTAACCAGTCAGTGATTCAAGTTCAGAGCTAGCCACACACTCCAGTGAGACAATCTCACTTCAAGCACCTTCAGAGTGAGCATGCACATGTAGAGTGTGAGTCTGCCTGCTCTGTTAACCACAAATTATCCTTGGCTGTCAACCATGAACTGGAGCCCACCTGGCCTGGCTTCCCCTCTAGCTCTATGTCATGCTGTCAAGTTCTTGGCGCCCCTGGATGCCTGTGCTAAAATGGCAATCATGATCATTGCAATCTTTCCGCCCATCCTACCCACCACATGTCTCTCCCTGACCAGAGTCTCCTCAGCACCTCAGGGCCATCAGCCAGCATGCTTTTATCCACAGACGTAAGGTGATGTGTGTCCAGCCTTCTGCTACATCAAATTGTTGGTGGTTATCACCCCAGGAAACAATGTGTTGATCAAGACAAATGAAAAGAATTTCTTTTAGGAGTTTTGTATTAAATGCCTACTGAGATCTTAATTGAAATTTTTATGTTATCCATGAAAAATTATCTATAGAGACCTATCTATCTCAGCCTGCAACAAGGACATGGGGACACGTGCTTTACTTGTCAGACTTTTTTTTCCAACTCTCATCCCTCCTCCTTTGTCACAGATCCTGAGTTTATTTATTTCTTTAAATTTTTTTTTAACGTTTATTTATTTTTGAGACAGAGAGACAGAGCATGAACGGGGGAGGGTCAGAGAGAGGGAGACACAGAATCTGAAACAGGCTCCAGGCTCTGAGCTGTCAGCACAGAGCCCGACGCGGGGCTCGAACTCACGGACCGCAAGATCATGACCTGAGCCGAAGTTGGCCGCTTAACCGACTGAGTCACCCAGGCGCCCCCCAATCCTGAGTTTAGAGTGCAAGTAAGACAGTCATGTTCCGATTTGAGTTCCCTAAGTGTTTTTACCTAGCAACTGGTCTAGGTGCCTAGTTAAATCACAGTACCAAAGAGCCAATAATTTCCTAAAGGGGACAGAGCCAAATTAGAAGCAAGAGGATAACATTTTCCCCAGAAACCTCAGATTAGGTGTGCTTTCTACTCATTTCCCTAAGTGGCTGTACTTTTGCTATCAAAACACTTATGACACTTAATTGTTGTAGTTTGTTTGAAGATCCATCTTTTCTGTTAGAGTATTAAGTCAGTAAGGATAAAAATTGTACTGATCTTGCTTATCACACTACCCCCAGTGTCTAGCCAGTGCTCGGGAAATTTATATTCAAAATTTGTTGAATTAACAAATAAATGAAGCAACTCTTCAGAAACACTTTCTCAATCGAACACAATTTCAGGCAAGGACTCTAGTGCTGATAAATTCCTCCCGCCCGTCACAATTTCTGAACGTCACACATCACACCCTATGCCAAGAACAGTAGCTGCGTCTTGGTGCATTTTTCTTTAAGACAGCTCGTGAGGAAAAGTTTTTGCAGGTACATGTACAGTGTAAGGTGTTATGTGCTATAAAGCGGCATCTATGGAAAACTATATGCCTGAGTAGAATCATGTCTTCTACTGCTCCCTTCATAGTTGTATTTCCTAGCAGCTGTATTCAGGACTAGTTTTTCCGGGGGGGGGGAGTGGGGGGCAAGGATCTTTCTTCGTGCCACAATGCCCTCAAAGGGTACAAGAGATCCTCTGTAAGTAGAGGACTCACAAAATGTCTAGGAATCCACAAAGTTGTACAGACTAGGAACTACCCAATCCTAGGGGTATTACACACCTTGTAGTTGTCCTAAGTTTCTCTATTTATTAGGACAATTTTAAGACAAATGTGAGCAGCAAGTGCTCTAAAAAAACTCACCAAAAACATCAATTTTCTAATAGATGGAAATAAAGGTCTTGAGCCACCCTGTGAATTTGTGTACCAGATATCCTTCCAACAAATTCCTCTGGGCTTCAGTTGGACAGGGTAAGTTTCTTTTCATTCCAACTAAGGAATTCTACCTGATTTATAAAACATCATCATTAGCTATTTAATTCAGCTTCAAAAAAAAAAAAAAAGAAAGAAAAACTTCACGTTTTCCAATCAGCGTCCAAGAACATCAAACCTTGTTCATTTTAATAATAGAGTAGTACTGTTGAAATTAAAAATAGTTATATGTCATATTTGTACATTTTACATATATGATCTCATGTAAGATTTACAATAACTCTGAAAGATAAGTGCTAAGATTATTGCCATTGTACAGATGAGGAAACTAATATTGTCTGAGTAAAATAACTTTCCCCAGAGCCACAGGCAGTAGGAGGTAGAAGGGGGATCATGTGATACTCAGCTTTGTTTCCCTTCCCCAACAAAGCCCTTCCTTTTGGACCTGAAAGCCACCTATTTCTGCCTACTCAGCCTGAGTGAGATCAGGGATCACATGCACAGACACCTGTACCCTCAGTGTTGATATACCATGATTGTCCCTAATCAGCAGCAGGTTACCAGGCACCCAGCTGCAAGATGAATAGCACATTGAGAAGATGAAATGATTAGAAGGAAAATTAAGTGACCCATTTTACCTTCAGAAGTATGCCTCAGACCTTGCTCTCTTCCATTACCTTTCTCTCAGGAACAAGAGTCTTATGTTTTCAACACTGTAACAGATTATACTTCCACCAAAAAAAAAAAAAAATTCTCACTATTTCAATGACATCAAAGTTTGCTATGTGAAGGCTAATTTTTCACTAGATCTGATGTGAATGCTTCTAACGAAGGATCCATTTAAATTTTTGCAAATGATGCCTCCAATCTACCCTATACCAATGTCTTTTTTCCCCAGGGTATTTCTTAAAAGGTGTTGGCTAAAATGAAGTCAACTGAGCTATCATCAAACCCCCATACAAATCATACAGAATTCTTAGGGTTAGACTGATAAATCAGCTTGTTAATATCCAGTTAAAAGATCTTTCACTTGGGTCTTTTCCTTTTTTTTTGTGCTCTTGCCTAGATTTTAAAAATGTCTTTCTCCCTGTGCTTACATTTCAAGTCCCAGAAGTTCAGTCTATTCAGCAATGTACTTGTCCATGCCTTATACCTGAAACTACATAAACACACATGCGCACGTGTCATGTGCACACATATATCCCCTTGTCTGAAAAACCATTTATTTCAGAGTTCATAGTTTCAGTGCTTTAATCACTTAAGATCTCTTGAAACTAGTATCTTTAAAATTTTTTAAAAATGTTTATGTAATTTTGATAGAGAGACAAAGTGTGAGCAGGGGAGGGGCAGAGAGAGAGGGAGACACAGAATCTGAAGCAGGCTCCAGGCTCTGAGCTTCAGCACAGAGCCTAACATGGGGCTCAAACATGCAAATTGTGAGATCACGACCTGAGCCAAAGTTGCACACTTAACTGACTCAGCACCCAGGTGCCCCCCCTTTTTTTTATTTTCTTTAAAAGAGAGGGAAAAAGAGAGAGGAAGAGAGAGGGAAAAGAGAATTCTAAACAGTCTCCACACTGTCAGCACGGAGCCCAATGAGGGGTTTGATCCCACAAACCTTGAAATCATGACTTGAGGCGAAACCCAGAGTTGGATGCTTAACCAACCACCTGAACACCCCTTAAAACTAGTATCTTGCAGAAGAAATTATTGGGATATAAAGAGACCATTTACTTCAGATATATATGAATAGTAATCAGTAAGTATGCCTAATATTCATCCTAAATCACCTAGAAAAGTGCATATAAATGCTAATGGAAACACTAATTTAGAGAGACAAACAGATGAGAATATCAAGCAATCAGGAAAATTAAAAATGCATAAGTTTTCAACTCTCACCCCTTGCTTTGGTCCATACAGTGTTTAAAAATAATCAACTCTAAAGAAACAAACCAGGAGAAATTACTCTTAATTTTGAGGTTTTGTTTCCTCTTAAAAATGTAAAGATCTAATACTACTGGACAGCTATCCCTGTATGGTAAAAGCTGGAAAAGAGACATTGCTGCCTTTACAAGACTGCACACTGGGAGCATCTAAGTGGCTCAATGGGTTAAACATCTGACTCTTGATTTTGGCTCAGGTCATGATCTCATGGTTCATGGATTCAAGCCCCACAATGGGCTCTGCACTGACACTGTGGAGCCTGCTTGGGATTCTTGGGATTCTCTCTTTATCTCTGCCCCTGCCATGCTCCCTCGCCTGCGTGCTCTCTCTCTCTCAAAATAAGTAAACTTAAAAAAAAAAAAAAAGAAAAGACTTCTTCCAGCACACTTTCCACGGTCCCCACCCCTCCTAGTCCTATATACAATCTATTCAACTTCATCAATTCCCCTTCCTGTGTGGTCCCTTGAGGCATGAGGTTTTTTAGTCCCTAATCTATCCCTTCTACCAAAACTTGTCTTCAAATCTTGTCCTGTACCCTCCATATCCTGAAAGCTTGGTATCAGATTTAATACTCCCCATCCCTCACCGTCTGTGTTCCCATTGGTGCCAAATCCTTTGAGGGCCACTTCTAACAAAGATCTTTTCTGCCCTTTCTTTAATTCCAAAGCCTCCACTCAGTGTTTTCACTATGGCTTACCCCAGCTACTCTCACAGAGCACCAAAGAAACATGCCACTTCCGGGTTCCCTTGTGTCCTCCAACCTACTGCTTCAGTGCCCTGATTTTGGGAGTCTGTTGCCTAAAACTTTGTTTCCATCTTTGCTTATAAAAAGAATAAACACCAGAGCCTGGCATCTTCCATCACCTTCCTCACCACCCCCCAATACACCTGCCACTCTCGCCTCCCAATTCAACACACACTCACTCTCTGCTTCAGTGACATGGAATTAATTATTTGCCATCCTGTGCTCCTGCCACTCTGCCTAGCAAGTCATCCCTTCCTTTCCCTTCTCTCATTCCTATCTCCTATCTCTAGGAGAGATATCTCCTCTCTTCACCTTCCTTACCTAGTAGACAACATCCTAACTGTCTCTCAGGAATATCATATTCATCATGAAGTCTTCCCTCACACCCCTCATTGGAGGTACTCTCTCCCTCCTTGCATCCTTTCGGCTCTTGGCTTTTGTACATGTAAATAGCTCTCATAAATTCCCTTGTACTCTGGGTCACATGTTCTCATTGGAGCATAAATTCCTTGAGGCCAGGTACCAGGTTGTAACATTTCTTTAACCCTTCAAAATGTAGTGAGCTGCTTGTTCACAGTAATAATAAACTCCTAAGCACGGACTCAGTTGTGTGTGCAGTGTTTAACATTTTACAAGCATGCCCTCTTTATTCCTCATCTCTCATTTTACACAAAAGGAAAACGAGCCTTGGAGATGCCCAGGGAGTAGCAGAAGGTACTAACAGTAGCAGATGCCAGAACCAAGGTTGAAAATTAAGGTGCGTCCAAGAACAAAGAACATGCGCTACTCAACTTGACTCCAAGTCAATTTTGTTATTTAAAAGTAATCATAACACTCAACAAAAATTTTAAATACCTATGCATGTTAAACAAATGGAAAAATAGACATGAAGCCGTATATAGTCTTTTAAAAACTGCTTCAGAATATTTTCCACATATTGGAAAATTTCTGGCTGAAAACAATGTAAGATACTGTAAGTTCCAACTCTAGTATCAATGTCAACACTTACGACCTAATTAGTTAAGAGCGGCTTAAATGAAAATCCATCCTGTAGATGCAATGTCCTGACAAGATCGCACACATAAATTAATGATAACTGACAGGTCATATCCAAAGGGAAATAAGGGAGTTAGCTCATCAAGTAATCCAGAGGCATTAGGGAAATGATTTTATGAGCAGGTAAAAACTTACAAAGGGAGAATAGAACATTGTTAGAATATATTCTTACTAAAGATATTGTCAGTAAAAAGACATGTATTATATACTACATGAAGAAAATGAGATCTTACTCAAAAAAATTCAATTAATTTTTTTGGGGAAGTAATGAATCCTAGACGGCTATAGCTGGAAAAATCATCATTGTATAGATAAGGGATTAAGAAAGTGGGAAATGACTTCCTCAGAACCATAAACCTAGTCAGATTTTAAGGTAGGCCTGAAACACAGGTTGTAGGATTCCTAATGCATATGTCACCATGAGCTCTTCCCAGTGTTCTAATACCTAAATGTTCTGAGGACAGCCCTTCTCCACTATTAGAAAAACATGCAGGGGTGCCTGGGTGGCTCAGTCAGTTAAGCCTCTGACTCTTGGTTTTGGCTCAGGTCATGATCTCCTGGTGCGTGGGATAGAGCCCTACATTGGGGCTGCGCTTACAGTGCAGAGCCTGCTTGGGAGTCTCTCTTTTTCTGTCCCTCCCCTGCCTGTGCATGCATGGGCGATCTCTCTCTCTCTCTCTCTCTCTCTCTCTCACACACACACACTCTCTTTCTCTCTCAAAATAAATACACTTAAAAAAAAGAAAAACATGTTATTTGAGTTGTGGGATTTTTAATTTTTTTTAACGTTTATTCATTTTTTTATAGAGAGAGACAGAGTGTGAGTGGTGGAGGGGCAGAGAGAGAAGGAGACACAGAATCCGAAGCAGGCTCCAGGCTCTCAGCTGTCAGCACAGAGCCCGATGCGGGGCTTGACCCATGAACCGTGAGATCGTGACCTGACACAAAGTCGGACGCTGAACTGTCAGAGCCACCGAGGCGCCCTGAGTTGTGGGATTTCTTTTTAATGGTGTAAGTCACTATGAAATCATTCATAGAACTTTTCTCACCACCCTGGTTTTCTTTCCTCTCATTCTATCCTTAATCCGTTTCCATAAATTTCTTGCCTCCACCACCCCACCCAAATTGCTGTTCTCCAGGCCACCAAGAGTTGCTAAATCCAATGACAGCTTGTCCGTCAACTAACCTGGTCTCTCTGCGTGATGGACACAGTCTACCAGTGGTACCATTACCAGACACTCGCCCCACACTCTTACTGGCAGCCTGGACATTGGAAATAGGTTGGTGAGCACAACGATAGTAGAGGGACACAAGAAGGTATGAATGGAGCATCCACAGAGTCAGGTATTATATCTATTTTTAGGTGGGATTGTTCAGAAAATAGGGCACTGAATTCCACATTTGGTCCCTCCAAGCATTCTCCTGACACAACATTGCTCCAAGAAGCAAATCTTTGACTTGCTCTCATTTTGCTTTAAATAACCTAAGTGCAGAACCTCTTTTGGTCCCCTCACAGAAACTATTTCATCATGAATAGACCCAACTTCACTTCCAGAATTTGAGGACACTTCAGATTAGCCCCCTGAATTTTCACATATATCTCAGAAGATAGCCTATAAGGAAAAAGGAATCTGGGATCAGATAAACCTGGATTTGAGTTACAGAACCTTTTATTTCAGAACACTTTTTTTGAATTTTTTGAATTTTATTTTTTAAAATTGACATCCAAATTAGTTAGCATCTAGTGCAACAATGATTTCAGGAGTAGATTCCTTAGTGCCCCTTACCCATTTAGCCCATCTCCCCTCCCACAACGCCTCCAGCAACCCTCAGTTTGTTCTCCATATTTATGAGTCTCTTCTGTTTTGTCTCCCTCCCTGTTTTTATTTTTGTTTCCCTTCCCTTATGTTCATCTGTTTTGTCTCTTAAAATCCTCATATGAGTGAAGTCATATTATTTTTGTCATTCTCTAATTTCACTTAGCAGAATACCCTCCAATTCCATCCATGTAGCTGCAAATGGCAAGATTTCATTCTTTTGGATTGCCGAGTAATACTCCATTTTATATATATCACACACCTTCTTTATCCATTCATCCATCAGTGGACATTTGGGCTCTTTCCATACTTTGGCTATTGTTGATAGTGCTGCTATAAATATTGGGGTGCATGTGTCCCTTCGAAACAGCATACCTGTATCCCTTGGATAAATGCCTAGCAGTGCAATTGCTGCATTGCAGGATACTTTTATTTTTAATTTTTTGAGGAACCTCCATACTGTTTTCCAGTGTGGCTGCACCACCTTGCATTCCCACCAGCAATGCAAAAGATATCCTCTTTCTCCGCATCCTCGCCAACATCTGTTGTTGCCTGAGTTGTTAATGTTAGCCATTCTGACAGGTGTGAGGTGGTATCTCAGTTTGGTTTTGATTTGTCTTCCCCTGATGATGAGTGATGGTGAGCATTTTTCGTGTGTCGGTTGGCCATCTGGATGTCTTTTTTGGAGAAGTGTCTATTTATGTCTTCTGCCCATTTCTTCACTGGATTATTGGTTTTTTGGGTGTGGAGTTTGATAAGTTGTTTATAGATTTTGGATGCTAACCTTTACTGATATGTCATTTGAAAATATCTTCTCCCATTCTGTCAGTTGCCTTTTATTTTTGCTGATTGTTTCCTTCGCTGTGCAGAAGCTTTTTATTTTGATGAGGTCCTAGTAGTTCATTTTTGCTTTTGTTTCCCTTGCCTCCGAGACATATTAAGAAATTGCTGCGGGCAAGATCAAAGAGATTTTTGCCTGCTTCTCCTTGAGGAGTTTGACGGCTTCCTGTCTTACATTGAGGTCTTTCATCCATTTTGAGTTTATTTTTGTGTATGGTATAAGAAAGTGGTCCAGGTTCATTCTCGTGCATGTCGCTGTCCAGTTTTCCCAGCACCACTTGATGGAGAGACTGTCTTTATTCCATTGGATATTCTTTCCTGCTTTGTCAAGGATTAGTTGGCCATACGTTTGTGGGTCTATTTCTGGGTTCTCTATTCTGTTCCATTCATCTGAGTGTCTGTTCTTATGCCAGTACCATACTGTCTTGATGATTAAAGCTTTGTAATGTAGCTTGAAGTCTGGGATTGTGATGTCTCCTGCTTTGGTTTTTCTTTTTCAAGATTGCTTTGGCTATTCGGGGTCTTTTCTGGTTCCATACAAACTTTAGGATTATTTGTTCTAGCTCTGTGAAGAATGCCGGTGTTACTTTGATAGGGATTGCATTGAATATGTAGATTGCTTTGGGTAGTATCGACATTTTAACAATATTTGTTCTTCCTATCCAGGAGCATGGAATCTTTTCCCAATTTTTTGTGTCTTCTTCAATTTCTTTCATCAGCTTTCTATAGTTTTCAGTGTATAGATTTTTCACCTCTTTGGTTAGATTTATTCCTAGGTATTTCATGGTTTTTGGTGCAACTGTAAATGGGATCAAGTCCTTGATTTCTCTTTCTGTCGCTTCATTGTTGGTGTATAGGAATGCAACTGATTTCTGTGCATTGATTATATATTCTGCAACTTTGCTGAATTCGTGAATCAGTACTAGCAGTTTTTTGGTGGAATCTTTTGGGTTTTCCATGTAGAGTATCAGATCATCTGCAAAGAGTGAAAGTTTGAGCTCATCCTGGCCAATTTGGATGCCTTTTATTTATTTGTGTTGTCTGATTGCAGAGGCTAAGACTTCCAATACTATGTTGAATAACAGTGGCGAGAGTGGACATTCCTGTCTTGTTCCTGACCTTAGGGGAAAGCTGTCAGTTTTTCCCCGTTAAGGATGATATTAGCAGTGGTCTTTCATA
The DNA here is from genome assembly GCF_022079265.1 of Lynx rufus. Taxonomy (NCBI): domain Eukaryota; kingdom Metazoa; phylum Chordata; class Mammalia; order Carnivora; family Felidae; genus Lynx; species Lynx rufus. The sequence goes on along the minus strand of NW_025814823.1, from coordinate 121,085,539 downwards.
TATAGCTTTTATGATCTCGAGGTATGATCCTTCTATCCCTACTTTCTTGAGGGTTTTTATCAAGAAAGGATGCTGTATTTTGTCAAATGCTTTCTCTGCATCTATTGAGAAGATCGTATGGTTCTTGTCCTTTCTTTTATTGATGTGATGAATCACGTTAATTGTTTTGCAGATATTGAACCAGCCCTGCATCCCAGGTATAAATCCCACTTGGTCGTGGTGAATAATTTTTTTAATGTATTGTTGGAGCCGGTTGGCTAATATCTTGTTTAGGATTTTCTCATCCATGTTCATCAGGGAAATTGGTCTATTGTTCTCCTTTTTAGTGGTGTCTCTGTTTGTTTTTGGAATCAAGGTAATGCTGGCTTCATAGAATGAGTTTGGGAGTTTTCCTTCCATTTCTATTTTTTGGAACAGTTTCAAGAGAATAGGTGTTAACTCTTCCTTAAATGTTTGGTAGAATTCCCCTGGGAAGACATCTGGCCCTGGACTCTTGTTTTGGGGCAGATTTTTGATTACTAACTTGATTTCCTTACTGGTTATGGGTCTGTTCAAATTTTCTATTTCTTCCTGTTTCAGTTTTGGTAGTGTATAGGTTTCTAGGAATTTGTGCATTTCTTCCAAATTACCCATTTTATTGGCATATAATTGCTCATAATATTCTCTTATTATTGTTTTTATTCTGTTGTGTTGGTTGTGATCGCTCCTCTTTCATTCTTGATTTTATTTATTTGGGTCCTTTCCTTTTTCTTCTTGATCAAACTGGCTAGTGGTTTATCAATTTTGTTAATTCTTTCAAAGAACCAGCTTCTGATTTCATTGATCTGTTCTACGTTTTTTTTCGTTTTGATAGCATTAATTTCTGATTTAATCTTTATTATTTCCTGTCTTCTGCTGCTTTTGGGCTTTATTTGCTGTTCTTTTTCTAGGTCCTTAAGGCATAAGGTTAGGTTGTGTATCTGAGGTCTTTCTTCCTTCTTTAGGAAGGCCTGGATTGCTATATACTTTCCTCTTATGACCGCCTTTGCTGCATCCCAGAGGTTTTCAGTTGTGGTGTTATCATTTTCATTGACTTCCATATACTTTTTAATTTCTTCTTTAACTGCTTGGTAGCCCATTCATTCTTTAGTAGGATGTTCTTCAGTCTCCAAGTATTTGTTACTTTTCCAAATTTTTTCTTGTGGTTGATTTCGAGTTTCATAGCATTGTGGTCTGAAAATATGCATGGTATGATCTCGATCTTTTTGTACTTACTTAGGGCTGATTTGTGTCCCAGTATATGGTCTATTCTGGAGAATGTTCCATGTGCACTGGAGAAGAATGTATATTCTGCTGCTTTAGGATGAAATGTTCTGAATATATCTGTTAAGTCCATCTGGTCAAGTGTGTCATTCAAAGCCATTGTTTCCTTGTTGATTTCTTGATTAGATGATCTGTCCATTGCTGTGAGTAGCGTGTGGAAGTCTCCTATTATTATGGTGTTACTATCAATGAGTTTCTTTATGTTTGTGATTGATTTATATATTTGGGTTTTCCCATATTTGGCGCATAAATGTTTACAATTGTTAGGTCTTCTTGGTGTATAGACTCCTTGATTGTGATATAATGCCCTTCTGCATCTCTTGATACAATCTTTATTTTAAAGTCTAGATTGTCTGATATAAGTATGGCTATTCCGGCTTTCTTTTGTTGACCATTCGCATGATAGATTGTTCTCCATCCCCTTATTTTCAATCTGTAGGTGTCTTTAGGTCTAAAGTGGGTCTCTTGTAAACAGCATATCAATGGGTCTTGTTTTCTTATCCATTCTGTTACCCTATGTCTTTTGAATGGAGCATTGAGTCCATTGATGTTTAGAGTGAGTACTAAAAGATATGAATTTATTGCCATTATGATGCTTGTAGAGTTGGAGTTTCTGGTGGTGTTCCCTGGTCCTTTCTAATCTTTTGTTGCTTTTGGTATTTATTTATTTATTTATCTCCCCTCAGAGAGTCCCCCTTAATATTTCTTGCAGGGCTGGTTTAGTGGTCACGAACTCCTTTAATTTTTGTTTGGGAAACTTTTTATCTCTCCTTCTATTTTGAATTACAGCCTTGCTAGATCAAGAACTCTTGGCTGCATATTTTTCTGATTCAGCACACTGAATATATCCTGCCACTCCTTTCTGGCCTGCCAAGTTTCTGTGGGTAGGTCTGCTGCAAACCTGATTTGTCTTCCCTCGTAGGTTAGGGACTTTTTTTCCCTTGCTGCCTTCATGATTCTCTCCTTGCCTGAGTATTTTGTGAATTTGACTATGATATGTCTTGTTGATGGTCGGGTTTTGTTGAATCTGATGGGAGTCCTCTGTGCTTCCTGGATTTTGATGTCTGTGTCTTTCACCAGGTTAGGAAAGTTTTCTGCTATGATTTGCTCACATAACCCTTCTACCCCTATTTGTCTCTCTCCCTCCTCTGGGACCCCTATGATTCTGATGTTGTTCCTTTTTAATGAGTCAATGATTTCTCTAATTCTTAAATCGTGCTCTTTTGCCTTAATCTCCTTCTTTTTCTCTGCTTCGTTATTCTCTATAAGTTTGTCCTCTATATCGCTGATTCTCTGTTCTGCCTCGTCCATCCTTGCTGCCGCTGCATCCATCCGTGATTGCAGCTCAGTTATAGCAGTTTTCATTTCATTCTGGCTATTTTTTACGTCTTTTATCTCTGCAGAAAGGGATTCTAATCTATTTTCGACTCCTGCTAGTATTATTATCGTGATTCTAAATTCTGGTTCAGACATCTTGCTTGTATCTGTGTTGGTTAATCCCTGGCTGTCGTTTCTTCGTGCTCTTTCTTTTGGTGTGAATTCCTTCGTTTTGTCATTTTGAAGGGAGAAAAGGAATTAATGAGGCAGAAAAATTTAAATTAAAAAATAAAAATTAAAAAATATTAAAATTATAAATTAAACACACACACACACACAAATCGAATAGGTGCTGCTAGATCCTAGGTGTGTTTGGTTCTGGGTGTTGAAAGTGGTTTAACAGATTAGAGAGGAAAAAAAAAAGGAAATCATTTGAGAATTTGAAAAAATGAATACACTGAAGTAGACTAAAATGAGATGATGGGGGTAAAATAGAATTTGAAAAAATATACACAAAAGTAAAGGATATAGAAGAAGAAAATTAAAGAAAAATATTTTCAATAAAAATTAAAAATAAATATTAGGTTTTTTATTTTCTGTATTTAAGAAAAAAGAAAAGAAACCAAATGGAGAAAAAAGATAAAAAAAGAAAAAAGAAAATAAAAGAAAAAAAAGAAATCATTTGAAAATTGGAAAAAGTGAATACACTGTAGTAGACTAAAATAAAATGATGGGAGCAAGACAGAATTTGAAAAATTTAAATAAAAGCAAAAAATATAGTGAAGAAAATTAAATAAAAATATTTTTAAAAGAAATTGAAAGTAAAAATTAAGTTTTTCTCTTTCTGCATTCAAGAAAGAAATGAGAGAGAGAAAAAAGAAAAAGAAAAAAGAAAATTGTTTGAAAATTTTAAAAGGTGAGTACACTGAAATAGACTAAAATAAAATGATGGACGTAGAATTTGAAAAAATTTACACAAAAGTAAAAAATATAGAAATAAAAATTATAGAGATATTTTTAATACAAATTGAAAATAAAAATGTTTTTTCCTCCGTATTCAAGAAAAAGAAAAGAATTGTAAAAGAGAAAAAGGAAAAGGAAAAAAAAATGAATAGATGAACCTGCTAACAGATTGAAGTAGGACTGAAATTGCTTTGTTTTCCCCTAGAGGTCAGTCTATGCAGCTCTTTATAGTCCATAGATTAAGCCAGGGGTGAGGCTTGTGTTCTTGAAGAGCGAAGTTGGCCCAGCTGGGTGGGGTTGGAGTAACAGCTCCGCTCTCCACTAGATGGTGCTGCTAGCCTACTGGGGTGGATTGTTGCGGTGCTCATTGGTGCGCATGCGCATGCACGGGAGCGTTGAAAAATGGCGCCACCCAGCCACCCACTCTATTCTCCCAGATCAGCAGTCGTGCACAGGTCCTCCCTCTTCAGCTCTCATCCACTCCCTGCTTTTCCACTCTCCGTGACCAGGCCCCAGGCAGTAACTCTCTCCAAGTTTTGCTTCAGATGTGGCTGTTTTTCCAGGCCCCTTACTTCCAAAGGACTGAGGCTTTGACCCGCTCTGCCCCTCTGTGGGAGGGCCTCACCGAGCTATGGCTGAATGAGCAATGGCCTAATGTCAGCTGCAACCAGGAACACCCGCTGGATCCTGCTGTTGCCGGTGCCCCAAGACTACAGCCAGGTGCCAGCCCGCTCCCCCCCCCCCCCAAAAATAGCGAGACATGTAGCAGCAGCGTTTCAGGGATTATGGAAAATTGCAACACACATCTGGCACCAGGCTTCACCCTCAGCAACCATGCCCTAGCACCAGCGAATGTGGCCGCCTTCCGGGGTCTGCTGGGACCAGGTGGCTTCAACAGTCTCTACCAAATGTCATTCCAGCAGTGGAACCACTTTCCCCCGTGTGGCCCGAGAACCTTCCTGACCCCACTCTGTTCTTGGGGATTCACCTTTCCTGCCAGAGCACCGCCAGCTATCGAGCTGTGGAGTTGCAGCCTTTGTGCTCCCCTTGTTTACAGTCTTAATAGAATTTAAACCCTCTCCTTTCTCCCTTTTTTGTTTAGTCCCTGTGGCTGTTTCCAATTTTCCACTTTCTCTCCAGCTGCTTTTGGGGAGGGGTGCTTCTCCCGTATGCTCCCCCGCCCCAGTCTCCGTCCTCTCTCCACCTGCAAAGGCAACTTCCTGCCCGCTCCCGGCTTCTCTCCCCCCACGTTCAGCTTTCTGCGCCGCGTACCTGCTGAATTTGGTGGTTCAGGTTGTGCAGATTGTTGTGTTAATCCTGCAATCAGTTTTCTAGGTGTGTGGGATGGTTTAGCGTTGGTCTGGCTGTATTTCACGGATGCGAGACACACAAAAAGCTTCCATGCTGTTCCGCCATCTCGGCTCCTCCCATTTCAGAACATTTAAGTGCTCAGAACCCTGTTTCCCTCAGCTGCAAAACAAAGATAATGATGTATGTATGTCTTTTACATGGCTGTTCTGATGATTATGGCCAATGATTTATGTAAAGCACTTAGAGCAATGTATTAATATTGTTAGTTTAGTTGTGCTCATTGGACTTTTCTCTGCTAGGATGGTGGTTTCATTATCTTTTTTCAGGCAGTGTGTGTTCTTTAAATCACTAAACTCTTACTGCCTCTGGGTTTTGCACCAACTCTTCACTCTTCCTCATTGAATTACAATTATCTGGGTCCATCAGCTTTGCTCACAAGACTGAGAGTCAAGTATTCAAACACTATGTGCCCCATAGAGAATACTGCTGTATTCACTGTTTCACTGCTTTAGCTCAGGTTTTCTGGCCTAATGGTTAAGGAATACCCTTTATTCATTTTTTTTAATTGAAATTATTATGTGCTGTTCTTGGGGATAGAGCACAAGACAGGCAAAATCCCTGCCTTTATTAAAGCTTACATTCAGATAAAGGAGAAAAAATTAGAAGCACACATCAGGGCAATATATGAATTTGTATTGTGCTGGGCTCTATTTTGAACTTAGGAACTTGGAGATGCCTATCAGCATCTAAAGAGACAGCTGGATGTGTGAATGGAAAGCTCAGAGGTGAGGTCTAGGCCAGAGATATAAAACTGGAAGTGGAAGTCACGAGTATATAAATGATCATTAAGTCCCTGACACTAGCAGGGAACATGTGGAACGAATATAAACAGAGAGGGAGGGAGGGAGAGGGAGAGAGACAGTCCGGGAACTCCAACACTAAGGAATCTGGAAGAGAAAGATAAACCAGCCAAAGGAACTGAGAAGGAGTGGCCAGTGACTAAGGGAGAAGATTATGTCCCTGAGATTCAAGACCACTCTAGGATGGACTGTCCTGGGCAGTGACTGGGTGTGGTGGGGTACCATGTGAGTCTATTCCTGCCTCAGTGGACTAATGCTGTTTGGGGACTCTGTTGGCCCAGCTGGCAGGTCTTCAGATGGTGCTGTGGTCTGAGGCTCCTCCTACTCTGTGCTCCATCCTTCTCCCCCCTTCTTCAGTTCTGCCACAAGGGGATACTCCCTTCCTACTCCTGCACACAGTCCCCTGACCCATCTCATAGATGTTTCCCCACTAAATCCCTGGCATGTCTGTTCCCAGCATAGTGTATTTTTTTCTGACGAGTGTAATTCTCAAACTATATTTTGCAGTGTACTTCAGAGTTCCTCTGGGGCATTAAGCTCTACTCATCCACTGCACCTCTAGATTAACAACCTCCTTTTTATTGTCTGCCTTCCCTTCTCTGTTTCACTTCCTCTTTATGTACCCATTTCCCTTGCATGTTCCAATCAACTACTTGCATTTGAAACTCTGTCTCAGGGGAAATCCATACTAAGATATTACAGGGAGAACAGTAATCACAATTTTTAAAGCGTTTTCCAGCAGTAAAGGTGTTATTTTTGTTATTTTGGGGGGTTCTTTTCAGGTAGATAGAAAGACCTGCATACTAGCAAGTGACAGTTTCAAATGGCCACAAAGCCACTTGTGCTCACTCAGTGTCTTGGATTTCCCTGTTTCCAATCCCAAGAGCCATCGGCACAACAGATGGCTAAAAGATTCTGGGATTTATTTATATGCAGAGATTGTGCAGCTAATGGGAAGAAGCTTAACAAGTGAGCCAAATGCTGGAGCACACATCTGGATGAATGCTTTGGGCAGCTGGGCATAGATCACGAGGGTTATTACTGCTGTCAAAGAACTGAGAATTGTCATAACCTTCTCACAAAGTGTCTGTGGAGTCCCCTGCTTCCCAAAACGTGGGCTTTGGTGAGCCCGGGACCCTGTGTTCCATTTGTCTGCACTAGTTCTTCACTAACATTTCCAGTCCAGTGTTGGGCTGAATTAGGGCCTGAAAGCCTCCCACCATGGGCACCACTACGAACTCTCTGAGGCACTGAAGTTGAGTGAAGAGCATATATATGTATGTATATATTATATATACTTATACATGTGTGTCATATGAATCTGTGTTTGTATATCCTGTATGTAGAAAAAAAGACTAGGATATCACAAATGGTTATTTCTGAACAGTAATATTATGAAAAAGTTTCTGCTGCATGTTTTTCTGAACTTCACAATTTTTAAAATAGAAATATGATTTCCTTTGATATTAGGAAAGAAAAAATGGTCAGTATTAGTTAATAAAGAGGAGGAAATTGTCAGGGTGCTCCAAAGACACTTGACATCACCTTGATAGGAGCAGGGAGAGAGTGGAGCCAGGTGTCAGGCACCTACACTGAATCAGCCAAAAGTAAGAATCTTCTTTTCTTTTCTTTTCTTTTCTTTTCTTTTCTTTTTTCTTTTCTTTTCTTTTCTTTTCTTTTCTTTTCTTTTCTTTTCTTTTTTCTTTTCTTTTCTTTTTTCTTTTCTTTTCTTTTCTTTCTTTTCTTCCTTCCTTTCTTCTTTCTTTCTTTTTTTTCTCTTTTTCTTTTCTTTTCTCTTTTCTTTTCTTTTCTTTTCTTTTCTTTTCTTTTCTTTTCTTTTCTTTTCTTTTCTTTTCTTTTCTTTTCTTTTCTTTTCTTTCTGTGTCCTGAGCTGTCTTGCAGGGCCTGAAGGATGTTGTGGTCACTCTTCCCAGAAAGAGAAGAATTAGTGACAGATGTAAGGAGTCACCAAGTACCTTCTGGGTTCTAAGAAAAACAAACCTGAGCTTGTGTCAACTCCTGACCCTGCAACAAAAGGACATCACAGAAGGATTTCAGTTGCTCTCCCACCATTTCCTTCAGATTGAAGGAGGTTAATTCCTTCCAATACACATAGCCAAAGGCTTTCTGCTCAAGTGTAAAATTCCATAGGCTGAACTTTCTGCAAACACACGTGTAAGCCAGACATGTAATTTTAATCTTGGATTAAGAACTGACTGGCTCTGGTACCATGGGTTTGTCACTTAACCTCCCAGGACTTCCCATTCTGGTATCTGGAAAAGCATGACAATTATCCTGCCCTTGCTTCCAGGGAGGTTAAGTAGCAAGGTGGAAAACTGCAGAGTGTAGAATCCTTGGACATCTTGTCAACCCTCTGAGCTAAGCAAGGGCTTTCTTCAGGGTGTCTCTTTGAGCTAATATCAGTCAGCTCACAGAATGATGGAGAGCATTGGGCCCAAGGGTCAGATGAAGTTCTTCGTTCCCGGTAACAAATATATTTTGAATAATTTAAGATACAAGAGATTTATTGGAAAATTATCAGAGAAGCAGAGAGGAAAGAGTGTTGGGACACTAGACCCAAAAGGAGAAGGGACGAAGTTAAGTCTGGATGTCCAAGGAGGATAACTGCCTTGTAGCCAGAGCAGCTATGAGGTGAGGCTAATTCCTCTGCTGCTGTCCTACATCATCTCCAGCATTCTCTCTTGTCCTTCAGCCCCTCACTCCAGGTACAGTGCTTCAGGTAGCAGAGCATACGTCAAGTGCCTGTCTCATGATTTTACAAAGGCAAGAAGTATATGCAGTGGTTAAATGGTTAAATGGTTAAAACTGCAGTGGTTTCCTGGAATAACCCTGCCAGTAAGCCCATTCATGATGGGAAAAATATAATGCCCCTTAGGCTCTTTCTTACAGCCACAAAAAGCCAAACAAAGAATCCAGGTCACCACACTATCAACTCAATTGAAGAAGGAAATATCGTGACAAAAATCAGTGCTGTATTAGAACTAGTTCACTGATTTCTGACCTCAACCAGCTTTTCTGGTCTTATTTCATCACTGCCTATAGAACCCAGACTACTTATTTAATAAAAGAGCAACTTTTATTCGTCACACAGAGCAAAAATACAGAATATATTTATTAATTTATTTTCCCTTAAAGATAATGCACTTTGTTTTTAGAGAAATGAAAGATTAGTGGACGAGATATCTTTAGCCTCCCAAAGACGGTGCTCCACTCTGCAACTTTATTTAGAAAGCATCCCCTGCCCAGGAGATAGTCTCCCTACAGACTCTATTACAATATATCAGAACTCATCCATTCTTTTGGGGCAAGTTCGAAAGCCATCACTTCCATGATGTTTCCTTGCCCATCTACTCTTGACAACTCTTTAGCTCCTCTGAAATCCTCTGAGACTCCATTTCTAAAGCCCTCTACAGGCCATGACTCATATGGTTCAGTCTTAGAGAGATGCCACATATGAACAAGCACAGCCACCACACGCAAATAAATAAATAATCTCATATTGTAATTTTTTTATTTGTATTTTTAAATTTAAATCCAAGTAAGTTAACATAGAGTATAATAATGATTTAGGGAGTAGAATTTAGTGATTCATCACTTACATATAACACTCAGTGCTTATCCCAATAAGTATCCTCCTTAATGCCCATCGCCCATCTAGCCCATCCCCCCACCAAACACCCCTCCAGCAACCCTCAGTTTGTTCTCTGTATTTAAGAGGATTTTAGGGTTTATCTCCCTCTCTGTTATTATATTATTTTTGCTTCCCTTCCGTTATGTTCATCTGTTTTGTATCTTAAATTCCACATATAACTAAAATCATATGCTATCTTTCTCTGACTGATTCGTTTTGCTTAGCATAATACCCTCTAGTTCCATCCACATTGTTACAAATGGCAAGATTTCATTCTTTTTGATGGCCGAGTAGTATTCCATTGTGTGTGTGTGTGTGTGTGTGTGTGTGTGTGTGTGTGTGTGTGTGTATACCACATCTTGTTTATCCATTCATCCACCATTTGGGCTCTTTCCACACTATGGATATTGTTGATAGCATTGATGTAAACATTGGGGTGCATGTGTCCCTTCAAAAGAGCACTCTGTATCCTTTGGATAAATACCTAGTAGTGCAATTGCTGGGTTGTAGGGTAGTTCTAGTTTTAATTTTTTGAAGGACCTCCATACTCTTTTCCAGAGTGGCTGCACCAGTTTGCATTCCCACCAGAAGTGCATAAGGGTTCCTCTTTCTTTGTATCCTAGACAACATCTGTTGTTGCCTGAATTGTTCATTTTAGCCATTCTGACAGGTATGAGGTGGTATCTCATTGTCGTTTTGATTTGTATTTCCCTGATGATGAGTGATACTGAGCATCTTTTCATGTGTCTGTTAACCATCTGGATGTATTCTTTGGAGAAGTGTCTATTCATGTCTTTTGCCCGTTTCTTCACTGGATTGTTTTTTGGGGTGTTGATTTTGAGAAGTTCTTTATAGATTTTGGATACTAACCCTTTATCTGATATGTCATTTGCAAATATCTTCTCCCTCTCTGTCAGTTGCCTTTTAGTTTTACTGATTGTTTCCTTTGGTGTGCAGAAGGTTTTTATCTTGATGAAGTCCCCATAGTTCATTTTTGCTCATTTCCCTTTCCTCCGGAGACATGTTGAGTAAGAAGTTGCTGTGGCCAAGGTCAAAAAGGTTGTTGCCTATTTTCTCCTATGGGATTTTGATGGATTCCTGTCTTATATTTAGGTCTTTCATCCATTCTGAGTTTATTTTTGTGTATGGTATAATAAAGTGGTCCATGTTCATTCTTCAGGTCACTGTCCAGTTTTCCCCACACCATTTGCTGAAGAGACTGTCTTTATTCCATTGGATATTCTTTCCTGCTTTGTCATAGATTAGTTGGCCATACATTTGTGGGTCTATTTCTGGGTTCTCTATTCTGTTCCATTGATCTTTGTGTCTGTTTTTGTACCAGTACCATACTGTCTTGATGATTATAGCTTTGTAATACAGCTTGAAGTCTGGAATTGTGATGACCCCAGCTTTGGTGTTCTTTTTCAACATTATTTTGGCTATTCAGGATCTTTTGTTGTTTTATACAAATTTTAGGACTGTTTGTTCTAGATCTGTAAAGAATGCTGGTGTTATTTTGATAGGGATTCCACTGAATGTATAGATTGCTTTGGGCAGTATCAACATTTTAACAATATTTGTTCTTTCAATCTTTGAGCATGGAATCTTTTTCCATTTTTTTTTGTGTTTTCTTCAATTTTTTTTTCATAAGCTTTATATAGTTTTCAGTGTATAGATTTTTCACCTCTTTGGTTAGGTCTATTTCTAGGTATTTTATGGTTTTTGGCACAATCATAAGTGGGATTGACTCCTTGATTTCTCTTTCTGCTGCTTCATTGTTGGTGTATCAAAATGCAACTGATTTCTGAGTATTTGTTTTATATCCTGTGACTTTGCTGAATTGATGTATCAGTTCTATCAGTTTTTTGGTGGAGTCTTTTTGGTTTTCCACATGTCACCTGTGAAGAGTGAAAGTTTGAATTCCTCCTCGCTGATTTGGATGTCTTTTGTTCCTTTGTGTTGTCTGATTTCTATGGCTAGGACTTCCAACACTATGTTGATTAACAGCGGTGAGAGTGGACATCCTTGTCATGTTCCTGATCTTAGGGGGAAAGTTTCTAGTTTTTCCCCATTGAGGGTGATATTAGCTTTGGGTCTTTCATATATAGTTTTTATGATCTTGAGGTATGATTCTGCTATCCCTACTTTCTTGAGGTCTTCTCATATCCTAATTCTAAGTATCCCTCAAACACCAGACTCCCTGTTTATCATGAAGCCTCTCCTACTTTATCTCAACACTTTATTTTCTTCTTTCTTCTCTCCCATCTTTATTATATGAATAAGACTTAAATCTCTCCACCAAGTCTTTCTTTTGTTCTCCTCCATACACTTTCCAGTTCTGCAGCCTTCTTTCCCTCACAGTCTCTGTCTCTCACATACACCCTGAGAAATTATCTGGCAGAGGCAGATTCTTTAGGGGATAGAAGGAGGGAATTAAGGTAGAGGGACCAGGAAGTGGTATCGAAGCAGTAATGGTATTGTAACCACTGCCAGGTTAATAGCTTTTACCCTGCTACATATCTATTACACATTTGGAAAATCACCTTGATGTCAAGTTATTTGCTCATATGCAATTTTCTTCCCAACTGAATTTGGAGATTCTCAAGGGCATAGACCAAGCCTCATTCATCTTTTTGCTCTTCCAGAGCTTAGAATAGTACCTGATAACCACTTGTTACATATATAATGAATTAATAAGCACATTCATTTATTAATAACAGTTATCACAAGGTAATCAGTAGCCATGATTGTACTCTCCAGTGGTGATGCAAAAAAGCAAATTAATGATTTTCTAGCTCTTGATCCCCAGAAATTCCATTTCAGCCATATCTGGATAGATATCATTAATACAGACTTCAAATAAGTGCTGAGAGATAGGGTCACTACCAGGATCCCCAAACCTATTTTGATCTTTCACTAAAAGAAGGGTAGATATGACTCATGCACTACACACTTTGTTCAAATAAGCTTTAATTTCTTTGCCTCTGGCAGGAGCTCTTAGAAGCAGCAGATTGGCTGGAAGGGAACTCACAAGGGATTGAAGACTGAGGGGTCCTCAAAGTTGGGAGGTTAATGACAGCAGGACTCTGGCCAGAGGCGTGTGACACAACCCAATTCCCCCATCACCTGGTGTTTGAAAGCTCCAGTAAGAGGGATAAAAACTATTTCACTAGTGTGGAACTTTCTATTTCCCCAAGTCCATGACCCTATTTAATCCTCCAAGCAATTGTGAGGCTCTCTTTCCTACTCTTATGTATCCCTACCTCCATCCACCTAATTCCACACTATATAGCCACATATAGTAAAAAGGCACACATTGTTAACAGTGATAAAACACAGAAACAAATATTTGGACTACATAAAAGTATACACGGTATCAATGTGCATACTTGTAAACAAATAGTCATGATAATAATGAGCTCATACTAATTTAGAGTCTACTGGTTGCCAGTCACTTTCCATTAACTTCATCCCCACAGTACTATACAAAGAAAGTGCTGTTATTGTTATGTTTTACAGATGAGAACAAAGGCATAGAGAAGTTAAGGTACTTGATGAAGGTGACAAAACATAATGGACTAGCATTCAAACCCAGGAGTTTTCTGGTCCTGTGTACTAAGTCACAGCATTAAGTGTTTCTGAGGCTGAACCAATGTAGGAAACAATAAACCTAACAAAATTTCTTTATTACGAGGCTTCACCATTTTTAACATGCTCGTTTGCCTTGCAATCCTGTAAGGGTTATTTTCAAAATTCATTTGCTCATGTCATACTTTCGTGCTTGTGGAGCCAGTGTGCTAGTTTGGGGGACACTGTAGGTTTAGTCTCTGCCTTGAATTCAAAGTCTCTGGAAAGCTATTCGATGTTTCCATTGGAAGCACTGAGAATCTCCCAGCACACGATGAAAAATAAGAAAAAGAAAAATCACCTGCCATTACATTGGGCCAGGCTCTGTAGTAAGGTTTGATACCCATTTCTGAAATGAAGAAAATGAGGCTTAGAGGGGCTTGCCCAATTTTCCCAAGTGGTGGAGTCAGAATTCAAATCCAGGAAGACTGACCTCAATGCTTTGAACTGCTGAACTGTTACTACAATGTCACCGCCACATTGCACAGTGAACAGCCAAGAATCTCAGAGCAGTAAACTATTACTGTGGCAATAGCAGTCCAGAGAACAGAGCCTGGCTGTGACCTTGGGCTGGATCAACCTAACCTCACCAAACCTCAGTTTTTCAGTCTATGAAGTGGAAGCAATAAAACATAAATTCTGGGGGCACTTGGGTGTCTCAGTCAGTTAAGCATCCAACTTTGGCTCAGGTCATGACCTCATGGTTCATGAGTTTGAGCCCCACATCAGGCTCTGTGCTGACAGCTCAGAGGGTGGATCCTTCTTTGGATTCTGTGTCTCCCTCTCTCTCTGCCCAGCCCTTGCTCATGTTCTGTCTCTCTTGCTCAAAACAAATAAACGTTAAAAAAAAAATAAAACATACATTCTGGAGGTTGACATGAAGATTGAAGACTTAGCACAGTAATTGGCCCACAGTAGATACTTGATAAACACAAGCTAATAAATTCACTTCATTCCAAACAGAGCACATATTTTCTAGAAGAGTTTTATCTTTCAAGGTAATATGGGTGATATTGTCTCCCTTGAAATTTATTCCAAAGCATAGATGAAAACTGGCGGGACAGGAGAGGCAACATAGAATCACAAACACCTGGTTCATTTGTCCAGTTGGCACAGTTGCCCAAGGGAGACACACTTGAACACACAGACTCAGCATGTCCCTTTTAGTTAGTAACTGAATCCTTCCTCATAATCTTCTTTCTTGTCTTCCAATCACCATTTCTAGATCCAACTGAGATCCTCCCTCAAAGATTGGCAGCTCTCTTCATACCTCTGTCCCTCTAGATGACTTCTGACTTCATTTGCATATGGCTTATCTAATCATATTATTATCTAATGAGTCCATTTAACATGGGCTACTGGGGAAGGGTGTCCATGCAGCTGAGAACTCACCCAGACCTTCCCCAAATGGGTGATCTATGTTCCTGTTCACCTCACATTTGGGATACCAGAACTTATAAACTCTACAGTTTCATTGGCCACACTTGGCCTCTGTTTTTACGTATCGAAGCAAGCATACCGTATTCTCCCAAACCCACTAATTTGGTATGTTCTCTTTCAATAACATGAAGAATGTTTCCAAGAATTTGAATAAAGGCAAATGGATACCTTTGCAAACATACTATTTCTATACATATTATATGCTTTATCTGATACATTTCCTCCCCTGGTGAAGACTTCCCTTCTGATCCAGAGGGCTCATCAAGTAACCAAAAAAGGGGAAAGAAATGACACAGATCTACTACCACCCGATGCAAGCCACTATCACTGCCAAAGCTACCCCTAGGTGAAATGATGCTTTCACACAAGTAAGCAAAAGGTACTCCCTCTGGGTTAGGCCAAGTCTGAGTTAGAGGTCAGTTTTCAATGTTCCCCCCTTCTGGATGATCTCAACAATGCACATCCCCAATAACTCTATATGCCATAATTATCTTTTGCCAGATTAGTGTAGTGACTTCTTATCTGGTCTCCATTCTTTCTTATTCTTGACAATATCCTTTTCTCAATATAGCACTTGGATTGATCTTTTCAAAATGTAGAGCATATAATATGATGTTCCTGCTTAAAATCCTCATCCTTGGAATAAAATATAAAATTCCTGACATGACCTATAAGACCCTACCAGATCTGGCCCCTTTCTTCCTCACTGTGAATACTGCCTCTTGCTCACTCTGTTCCAGCCACAATGGCCTCTTTCTGTTCCTGGACCACTCCAAGTTTCTTCTCTTGGAGCTGCTTAAACAAACCACCCCCCAAATTAGTGGCTCACCACAATAAAAATGGCAGGGGGTGGGGAGGGATCTGTGTGCCTAGTATGCAAGTCAGCTATGCCTTTGCAGGAACCAGCTCTGCTTCAGGCTACAGGATGGCTGAGCTTGGCCTCAAGCTGTGCATTGGGTTCAGACCCATCCCACATGTGTCTTATCCTTCTCTCTTTTTTTTTTAAATTTTTTAACGTTTATTTATTTTTGAGACAGAGAGAGAGCATGAATGGGGGAAGGTCAGAGAGAGAGGGAGACACAGAATCTGAAACAGGTCCTATCCTTCTCTAATCAGTGCTACCCAGAGCATGTTCTTTTCATCAAAAGTGGCAGGAATATAAGAGACTAAGCTGAACCATGCAAGCATGTTTATAGTCTTGGAGACCATTCCATTGACCAAAATAAGTCATATGACTATGCTCAGCATCAGAGGGGCAAGAAACTACATTCCACTCACAGTGGAAGTGTTCTGCAAAGTCACGTGGCAAATGGGATGGATATGTAATCTTATTACAGAGCAGTAAATCACCAAGACCCATCATCCAATATACCAGACTGCTCATAGCTAGCTCCTTTTATCTTCAGTTTCAGTGTAACCTCCTCACAGAGGGCCTCTCTGGCCAATGCATTCCCAATGTACATGGACTCCCATATACATTGGGGTACATGACCCCAACTCACCCATCCCCAGTGATTCTCTAATCCATTAAGCATTTTTGTTTTGTACATGGTATAGATTTAATTAATTAATTAATTAATTTGCTGGCTTACTTCTCTATCATGTTTATCTCCACTAAGAATGTGAGCAAGGATTTTCCCTGTCTTACTGACTCCTTTAACCGCAGCTGGAGCACCACCTGCCACAGGGAAAGGGCTCAATAAACCTTGGTTGAATAAATATGTTCCAGAAACCTGTATTCTTATGAACACTTACATCTCTATTTTTCAGTTCAATGTTAGTCTCTCACCATATTTTCAGTTAATCATTGCCTTAAATGAATAAATGTGTAAACGTCAAGGTGGGAGAATTGGGGAGGATGATTACACCTATGATGTAATACAGATGAGAACAAAGCGTTTGGAGTCAACCTCCAGCAGCATATGACCTAAACCTCAGTGTCGTTATGTATGGAGTGGGAATAAACATTGTAAATTCTTTAAGGATTAAAGGAGATGATATATACACAATACTTGCCTAAAGATGGAGAGTGGCATGTAGTAATATGGGAAAGGTAGACTTAGCCCAGACGGGGGAAGCCTTGTAGAACAATGTAAAAAATTTGTTAATGGGGAACTCAGATGGGACGTTTATTTCTGAGATTTTTCAACTCAATTTCCCCTATGTTCTCCCTGGAAACAAGTGGATCAACAGAACCCGGGTCCCTGTTATCACATAAGCTGTATAGGTTAAGGCTGTCAGATGGCTGCATTCCGAGGTGGACTGCTCACACTTGCGTGCTGTGGGACACTTTGTAGCCTTCCTTTTTACTGGGTTCTGTTCCCCCAAGCATTGTTTTAGGTTGTGAAACAATCTCTAAATCAATCCTTAACTGTATGGTCACACTTTTCTATCAGACCTCAGTAAAATACCATTTTGAGAACACACTTTGAGAGCTAGATTAAACCTTTGTTTTGTTTTTTTAGAAGATTCTATGCCTATTTCGGAACTGTCTGCCTCCCAGAAGAACTGTACTAATGAATTAAGTTTCCCATGAAGCAGGTAAAAAATCAACCCGACAGCACTATTTCGGCAAAAGAATAAATTAAGGCCAAGAGCAAGAATTCACCCCAGAGTCAGTTATCCTACTTTAGACAAAATGAAGTTAATTCTTATTTTAGAATTGACCTCCAATTAGTATTAGCCTCCTATATATACTCAATTCTCCCATTTTTGTAAAGATTCCAAAATTAAGTAGTATAATAATGCTTTTATGGCAAGGGTTGAAGAAAACAGTCACTCTCGTTAACTGGGAGTGTGAATATACAGTTTTTCCCAAGAGTAATTTGGCATTTGCATTCAAATTTAAAATGCACCTTCCCTTTGGCCAACATATTCCATTTCTGAGTCTCTAGGCTACCGTTACTCTTGCTCAAACATACATTTTATATATGTATATATACCTGAATGGTAAAGAGCATACGAAGATTATATGTAGATAAATCTTTTTTTTCAGTATCATTTGATTTTGAAATAAACAATACAAACTTGATATGCTTAGAAAAATTTTAGAAGGTTACACAAAACAACTATTAGGATAGGTGAGTGGCAAGCCAAAGCAGAAACTTTTATTCTCCACTTATGGAATGATGATTAAATGTTTTAAACATTATTTTAATTTTGTAAATATGTTATTAATCAAATAAAGAGAAGGAAAATGTATCTGTCCCTATAGGATTGTGTGCAGTAGACATGTAAATGCACCTAACTTCTTTTCTTCATGTTCTTGGCTCACGTGCTCCCATATCAGACAACATACACATTCTTCCTAAAATGAGTTAATTCTCTTCAGCATCTCAAGGGTGCACCCACAAATGATGTGAGTCAAAGGAGAAAACAAGCAGGGAGTCCCTGGCCTGGGAGGGTCAGCAAGCCATATTTTTCCACAATATCACTGGATGTCATTCTGTGGGAGAGCATCCGCCCTGTCTTTGGGTCCTTTTTGGAATGGCAATTTGTCTCCCCACGTTGGAAATATTAGAGCACAATTTGAATACTGGCCTTAATGAGTCCAAATTTAGAAGTGTAATCCATGGAGGAGCGCCTGGGTGGCTCAGTTGGTTAAGTGTCCGACCTCAGCTCATCATCTCACGGTTCCTGGGTTCGAGCCCCATGTCGGGCTCTGTGCTGACAGCTCAGAGCCTGGAGCCTGCCTCAGATTCTGTGTCTCCCTTGCTCTCTGCCCCTCCCCCACTCATGCTCGCTCTCTCTCTCTCTCTCTCTCTCTCTCAAAAATAAAGAAACATTAAAAAAACCTTTTTTTTTTTTTAAAGAAATGTAATCCCTGGAAAAGCTCTTAAGAGGCTCACTCACCTAAGGTCAAACGCTAGAATTCATGCAATAGGTAATAGATGGAGTAGGCACCATCCATCCTGCTGGAAAACTTGAGTGCGTGTCATGGGAAAGGCTGGGTCTCTGTGATATGGGTTGGCAACAATGGCTATTTGTTGATGATGTGCTCTGAGCCAGGCAGGTTGCAGAGCATGCTACATACACTTTCTCACTGAACAGCCACAATTAATTTATCATGTTTATCTTACAGATTAAATTCTTACCCAACAGTTTTTAAGTGGGAGAGCCAGGACTACACTGGCCTGATTTCTTGAGCCCATGATCTCAACTGCTCTGCTACAGGAAGCTGTTATTTTTGCTTTGGCTTCCTAAGTGCCTTTTCAGAGAAGAGTGGTCACTTGGGCTGCCCTGCACAATGGTGGAAAATTCCACAAGTCTGAACATCCATGATCTAGGCTTTCTGGACCAAGGCTTGTCGTAACCACTCTGCCTTTCTATTTTGCCACCTCTGAAAAAGGAATTCTGCTGGAATCGTAAGTAATAGCTATGCGTGAAGTGCATAGTCATCATGGTATTGATCATCTCCCAAGCTGTTTTGGTTTGTCTGGGCTCTAAGGATAGAAACCCAACCTTTTGCTTCTTTCACCATCCTCCTTCATTTTGTTCATCATAACAAGTTAACATGATAAAGGAGAGGCTGTTTTCTTCCTTTTCCTGTTGCAGAAATGGAGGCTCGGATAACATCAAGCACCTTGCCCCAAGCTACATAACCAATTTCTTAACCTCTCAGAATTTGTTTCCTTGCTGAAAAATTGGAGATAACAATATCCAACCCTTAGACGTGTTGTGATCATGTCTTTAAAGTTCAGAGCACTAAGGATGGATTTAGCAGACTGCATCTGCCCTCACCGATAAGTAGTTAC
Source organism: Lynx rufus (assembly GCF_022079265.1). Taxonomy (NCBI): domain Eukaryota; kingdom Metazoa; phylum Chordata; class Mammalia; order Carnivora; family Felidae; genus Lynx; species Lynx rufus. The sequence continues at coordinate 121,066,313 of NW_025814823.1, read as the reverse complement.
ATCACACTGGGAAGGTATGTGTTACCTGCACGACCCAAACAAGTGATCTAACTTCTCCAAACACATCTGTCCAATGGAAATATTTTCACCCACTTCATGGGGCTATTTTGAGTATTAAATAGAATAAATGTTCTACATAAAACAAATAAGCCTGGTTCACACTCAAAACTGAAAAGTCGGGGCATCTGGGTGGCTTAGTCGGTTAAGTGTCCAACTTTGGCTCAGGAGTTCCAGCCCCATGTCGGGCTCTGTGCTGACAGCTCAGAGCCTGGAGTCTGCTTTGGATTCTGTTTCCCTCTCTCTCTGTGCTGTTCCCCTGCTCACACTCTGTCTCTCTCTCAAAAATAAATAAAAACATTTAAAAATTAAAAAAAAAAACCTGAATAGTCATCTTCTCCAAAAAGAATGCTGCTGACATGTGTCTGACTAGTGCCATGAATTTGTTGTGTCATATATGAAAACAACATTCTCTCTCCCTCTCTTTGCCCCTTCTCCCATCCCACCTGCTCCCAGACTCCTTAGGAAAATACGAAATATTATGCAGAAATTTTTCCTCCCCTTTCATGTTGCTTTCTAATAGGACCGAAAGCTGCAACAGGTTCCAGGGTTTTTTTGTTTGTTTTGTTTTGTTTTGTTTTGTTTTGTTTTGTTTTGTTTTGTTTTGTCATCCTCCAAGTCTTGTCATCCTCCAAGTCTCTGAGGGCTCTGCAGTAAGATGCCTTGGAAAAGGCCGCATCTCAGACTTGGTCTTATTCAGAAGCACCTCTGATGTGACTCTCAGCTCTGACCATACGCTTGATTGCATTCCAGCACAGCATTTGATATGAAAGGAAGGAAGAATGAACCCGTCTTACCAAGAGCTAAAAATAATTTCAGAGGGCTGGAGACAAAGCAGAGGTGATGCCAACCATTTCCTAGAACAGTTGACAAACTGACACTCTCCTACAAGCCAATTTCACTCATTTTCTTTTCTATTTTTTTGTTTCCCGACTACTCTCTCTCTTTTTTTTTTTTTTTCCTCTGGACATGCTGGTGGGGAAGCCTCACAAATTAAACTAGGAAAACTCTGGGCATCCTGTCATCTCATCTTCAGCCTGAGGTTGTATTTTCCCTTTTGCAAAGTCTTCACGTGGAGTCAGTGCAGCTGATTAGAAGACCTATTCCCGCATGGGCAGCCTGGAGGTGCCCAGTTTTGAAACTCAGCAGCTCCACACAAAACATGTCATATCTGTCAAGAGGCAATGTAATTTATAGATGCCCAGAAGCAAGGCAAAGAAGGCTGGCTAAGGTAGGTGATGCAAGAAGCGAGCAAACCATATCACCAGGATCCTGGAAGCTCAAAGGCGATTTCAGGCAGGTGCCCCCTTGATTCAGAAGTGGTTTCAGCCTCTAACTGCTCTCCTGATAGCCAGCAGTGGAAATTGTCCCTGATAGCAAGCAGGCACCTTGTCCCGGTCTTCATGGGAACCCAAGGCACTACTTCTTATCTGCTATTTGTGATGTGGTTATCTTTGTGAAATACATGTGCACAGGGCGAGCTGGGACCTAAAGAGGCCAAAGAGTTCCAATGTTGTAATTTAAAAATTACTACCATTATATGTTTACCATCAAGTGTTGCCCTTTTCAGACCTCACGCTGTCCTATCAGCCCAATGATTAGGATGTTATCATCATTTATACATGGACAAATCAAGAAATAACGAATTCTCTTAAACACCTTGTTCAAAATCACAAAGGTAGTAGAGCAGTGAGGAAAGTGTCTATAAGGAAGAGAAAACTCACAGCAATGTACACAAGATGGGAATTGTGTTTTCTATATATGTCCATAATGGGAGCCAGGTAGCTATGGTATATTGGTTTAATGGTTCAAAAATGAGCTCAATTCTGTTGATTCCAGTGGCCTTTCCCTCATGGTCACAGAGTGATTGCTTCAACTCGGGACAGGAAGTCCGTATTCAAAGTGGTTGGAAGAAGAAAGGACAATATCAGAACCTTCGTGATTTTTATTAAGAGAACAATGTCTTCCTGAACTTTCTGAAGTCTCCCCCTCACCCCAGTAAGGTCTCACTAGTCAGAAATTAGTCACATGACTACCTTTACTTGCAAGGGAACCTGGAAAATAAGTACTTTGCAGCCTGCACATTGGGAGCAGGCCTAAGAGAGCTCTTGCTGATTTGAACCAAAGTGGCAGGGCTATTAAAAAGTAAATGCCTCAAGAGATACTTGGTGGTAAAAATCAGAAAGAACTTTTGATTGTATGCTGGAGATGAGGGAGAAGAAGTAAGGAATGAATCCTAGTTTTCTAATATGATGCATTCACTGACACTGGGAGTCATGAAGAAGGAAAAGATTCCAGGGATGGGAGGTCATGAGGTCATTTGGAACATGGTGACACTGAAGTGTCTTTGGAACATTCAAGTAGAGATTTTAGCAGTTAAATTCAAGAGCCAGAAGTAAGAAAAGTTGTCTAGCTGGAGATGTGAGAGATATAGGTTTGTGGTTACCAATAATTTGTGTCAGCTTGGGGCTTCCAATCTTTATTTATTTCCAACCTTTATTTTTGCTCTCTTGAATCCTCTGTAGTAGTGGTTCTCAAGCAGGTGCAGTCTCCCCCCGCCCAGGAGAGATTGGGCAATGTATGGAGACATTTTCAGTGTCATAACTCAGAAGTGGGTAATGCTATTAGCATCTAGGGGGTAGGAGGCCAAGGATGCTGCTGAACACTCTACAATGCACAAGACACCTCCACCCTCAATAAAGGTTTAACCAGTCCAAATTGTCAGTTGACCTGAGGATGAAAAAACTTGTTCGATGATAAATGCACATCTGACCTTGGCACTCCTTTGGCCCACAGGGTCCTCAAGTGTTCCATTTTTGAGCTTCCCCAACTCCTTCATACCTCTGACATCACCACAGTCTTTAAATTGCCATGACATCATTCCACAGCAATTTCCAGAACCAGATTCTACCACAGAGACTCCTCTGGTAGTGATGCACGGAGATAAGCACCGTTGTTCACTTGACCAAAATTATGGTTCAACCAGGGACCTGACCTTGTTTACAGCTTACAATTTAAGAGTCACTACTCCTAAGATACTGACTCTAAGAGACATCTTACATGTGTGAAAAGTAACCTCTAGAACATGTGAAAAGAATGACTACTTTAGACACGATGTTCTATCCCAAGAGATAACCCAGATTACTGAGTAACGTAAATTGCAATGGATGGATTTATAACAGGTGTGTGCTGCTGTTTGAAACACATCCCTAAATTTTTGAGTTTGATGTCAAGAATAGCTGTGTATCTATAAACCACCACTTGATTTTCTGGTAATGGTCACTCTTGCAGTTTCCTGAAGAACCACCTGAAAAACATTAACTTGCCTTGCCTATAAAAGCCACATAGTTGCCTCCAGTGAAGGTTTATTAACCATGTCAATTTCAGAGACACACTCTCAGGACAAACCAATTGAGTAGGAGCTCTTTTCAGCTTGTCTCTAACATAGCCTACATATGATTCTTAAGGACTTGACTAAAAAACTCAGCTACATGCCTGAATTCATAGGCTCTGATCCGATGACGTGGAGAGCAGCAGACCATTAAAGTTAATTGAAACTACTGAACCATTTCAAGATTGATTTATTTTGTATTACAAAAAATTAAATAAAATGGGAGGTGCTAAGTTAGCCTCTGCCCTGAGAAATTAGTCTAAAATTACAATTGAAGCATCTCAAATGAAATTATTGTAGAACTCATTAAGATATATATTAGGTTTCCAAATCACACTTATCCCCCTCATAATTTAAATACTGAACTACTCTCATTTAGTGATAACTTAGATCTCAACAGTGAGCAAAAAGCAAGGGTGCCAACTAATTCTAGCACCTAGTGAGAACCTGGAGCATCTAACCTGTGTAAATCCATCTATTTGAGATTTTTTTCTCTTTGTATCTTTATGGGGTAGGAAATATCTGAATAGGAATAATATTTTCCCCAAACCGAGACTGTATTATTATTATTATTATTATTATTATTATTTGCATGTTGCATTCATCTTTACTGTTCCTGAGAAAACTCAAGTGGGAATCTGATGGATAAACTACTCAACAGAAAGATGAAACATTTAGAGGCCTTTCATCCCAAGTGTCCAAAGTGATTTCAAAAGCACACATTCCAGGGTCATCTGAGCTGATGGGTAAGGCAAGGAAAAGTAGGAAATCATCTTTCTATAAAATCACCTGCAAAAAGAGGTAAAATGAAAAGCCTGAACCCTCACATTTGCTGGTCCACCCCTGAGTACCTCTCAGGTCTCATCTCATACCTCTGTGCCCCAGACATGCCAGCTTCCTCAGTTCCCCAGACACACAGTCCACTCTTCACCTATTCACCTGTTCTTCTCAACAGTGGAATGCTCTCCCCACTTGCTCCCTTCATCTTCCCCTCTCCCCATTCCTTTCCTTTCATGGCCAGCATCTCATAGAAGGTGAATTCCCGGAGTTAGGACCTTCCTGAGGATTCTGAACTTCCCATGATACCATGCGATTGTAATTAAATAATGATACTAATATGTTTTAATATTTCTCGTGAGAATGTAAGCCTCAAGAAGACATAGATTGTCTGCTTTATATTAGCATTTTACCCCTAGCAACTAGCACAATGCCTGGAATATAGTACTCAATATTTGTTGAATGAGCGAATCAAAATAAACTTTCTGTGAATCATGACCACAGCCTCCCTTTGTTCATTTTTATTTTTTTCTGAGTGTATAAGATTGAGCACAATTTACATTAAAAATGGTTCCATTTGAACTTCCAGGCAAGAGAAGACCCCAGATATTTCCCAGGGGCATTATTAGTCAATGTGCATAGAGATCCTAAACGGACAAGAAGTTAACAAATTTGAAGCCTTTATGGGAAGGGCAGCGTTTCATTGGCAGAAATTAAAGATGAGGAAAAGTCAGTTAGTTAATCCCAGACTGGGGAAAACAGAGCCGTGCAGGCTGCTGAGATTCTAGTCATTCTTTTGTGGCATGTTTAAATGTTCCAACCATTTACTTATAATTAGACACAGTGGGGAGCTAAAATGAACTTTCCCATATAACGCTTTGCCAGCATTTCTGTAAAAGATTGGCACCGTCTAATGCAAAGTGTGAGCAGTTGCCTGTCACAAAGTTACTCTTCATAGAGGACAGCAGGCTCAAATTCCTGCAGGGGCCAGTTAAGGCCGGCAAAGCTGGGAGGGAACAACGCAGCCAACGGAGAGCCCACACCTCCTAGGAAGGAGCAGACTCGGGTTAACTGTGGTTGACAGCTGCCGTGTTAAAAATGGGGGCGCAGTGTGGCTGTGAAATCTCCCTATTTTTAAGCACTTTAAAATCTCTTTAAAAGTCACTGTGTAGGCCAAACAAAACATATCCCTGAGTGGGATACACCCAAGGGCCATCACTTTGCCAGTTCTGCTCCAGAAGCTTTATCTGAACTCCTCAAGGACCAGGGAGCTGGCGTGGTGAGAAACGCTGCCTGGGGCTGACCCAGATACCGTATAGGGCAGAAAAGGCAATCACAGCCAGGTGGCATTTTCTTGGAACCAAGTTCAAAGAAAACCCCATTGCCAACAACCTGTCAATCTTCATTCCCTCTATGAAAACCAGGTTGGTGAAAACACAGTCTTAATTTACAATATGGATGAAAAGCACCAGTTCCAGGTTGTGTTTGACCACACAATGGGGCCCTGCTGGAGAAAATTTTAACCTCAATCGACCTCTTCCCTTTCCGATACAACCTCTCTCTCTACAAATGGGAAAAAATGGCCACATTGCTTTTCTTTTTATTTCTTTTACTCATTCATATGTATTGAGACATTAAAATATAACCAAAAAAAATTGAGTAAGATGTGTATCCATTACCAAGAAGTAGAAACTGTTCAAATGTTATCATGTTTGCTTCAAGTCTTTTCTTTAAATAAATGAAATAAAATACTACAAATACAAGTAAAATTTCTGTCTTAATTCCCAATTACCCTTCCCTTTTATCAAGATTGTGTCTTTTAACTATTTATCCAATCCCTTTTATATCTTTTATGTGTATATATAACAGCATTTGTATTATTTTAGGAGTTTTAATTAGGACAAATGTCATCATACTGTATGTATCATTCTGCAATGTGGTTTTCCAGTCATCCATGTATTTTAAATCTAGCCACAGAGGGAGACAGACAGAGAAAGAGACAGAGACTTGATTCCTTTTAACTTCTGTATGATATTCCATTATATGAATATACTTCATTTTACTTTTTTTCCTTTCCTAAATGATGACATGTATACCAGAACATAATGCCAAAAGTTCCTCGAAAGTTACCACTCAGAAGAAGTCCTCACACAAAGCCTTTCACATTATGGAACAATCTTGGAATTCCTTTAGTTTTAACGTAGCACCATTGGGGAAGACACATTATCCAGAAAAAAAGAAAAAGAAACAAAAAACTATGCAACATTAGCTTTACATACGAAGCAAAGTAAGTCACCTAATGGAATATATTTTTTAAAAGAATACTAAAGAGAAATTGAACACAGCTCAGGTAATTATTTATGAATGTAAGACCTCATAACTCCAAGTGCTGAATGCCATTATACATAAGCCCTTTAAAGATCACGTTAGACCAAAACAGTAACTGGTTGTGTCATTGGAAAGCGAACACCTAACTATAGGACACATGAACAAATGACCCATCCTAATGTTAAAGCAGATGTATCCTTCTAGTCAGGAAAAAATTTCCAAAGGAAACATCATTGACTCATAAACACAGTATGATATACCCTGGGACACTATAGGACTCAGAAAGTGGTTCTTTGCTAATGAGAACCCTGATGTCAGGGGCACAGAGGAGGAGTTGAAGTCAAATCATTTTCTCAAATATGTAACTTCAGAAAAAGAAAAATACTTTTTAGTTAAAATTTTATGTACTATATGATTTCAAATATGTATATTTAACATTTTAAGTAAGGAGTTGGCGATTTCTTTCACATCCCAATGTTTCTATGTGCAGTTTGATCCCAAATCTCTTTTTTTAATTTTCTGATTGAAAACATGGGAAGTGGTAACTGTATATTTGAAACTGCCTTATCTTTAGTCACATGATAAACTGTTTTACTTTTTCGTTATTAAAAGCAATGTAGCAATGAGCATCCTGGCACAGGTTCCCTCCCGCATGTGGCCAATAGAAAGAATTTCTGTGGTGTACATGCTCAGAAGGAGAATTGGCACATCACTTTCTTGCTCTGCAATGTCTTTAGAATCTGTACTGCTTCTCAGAAGACTTCTTGTTTTTCCAGGGGTCAAAAAGCCACGGAGAAACAGGCAGAAATCCCAGGTCAGCTCGGCTCAGATGTCTCTCTAATAGGGGAGAATTTTGTAGCACACTCCCTGCTGTGTGAGATTATGGTTCTCAGCTGACCCCCTCACCCACTGTTTGTGAATTGAAGACTGGCCAGAGTCTCCATCTCAAAGCACCACTCACAGGAATGGGTCACAGGTCAGCTACAAGAGATTCTGTCCCCTTACCTATGGTCCATCTGGGCAGAATAGACCACCCTCCTCATTAGTATGGAGTTCAGGTATCAAAACAAGAATCAGTGCCTGCATTTGGGGCACTCCAGCCAGAGCACTCAAAGGTGTTGGCCATTTCCAGAGCAGAGACACCTCAAGGGGCAAAGATGTCCTAGATGAGGGCACACCCTCCTCTCAGCTAAACAGTGACACTAACTGGGGATTTGAGCAAGAATAGAAGCCATTAGTAACTTGGAGAGGCAGCAGATCCAAAGCACAAAAGAAGAAACGCTGCTCAGTTCTCTATGTGGTAAGTCTTTAAGTCTGTCCCTTGCTCTAGAGCAAGCTCAAAGTGCATCAGGAATTACATCAGCCCACAAAGTTAGATCCTCCCAGAAAAGGCCAACTCCAAGGTCCCTGGAAAACTCTGGACTGACTGACCCTTCAGGGTTATTGTAGTCATGAGATTTGATTAACAGTTCTACTTCTGGAGACTGTTCTCAATAATAGTAACTCATGACAGCGGCACTTTCTGTTTTGTGGGGGAAAGCTTAATTAATTATAGGGAAAGGGAATACATGGAATTAAACATAGAGAAGAAAATAAGTATAGAGAAGAACAAAGAAGGGTTAATACATCAAATCAGGTGCTCACAACATCCAACTTTCTGGCTGGGGAAGCCCTACAGTCAACAACCTGGTTGGAGTCCCGACTGAGGATCATGGACAGAATGTCCACCCCTCAGGTGAAGCTTCCAACTAACTATTCCTGCCAGGGCAAAAAAAAAAAAAAAAATATATATATATATATATATATATATATATATATATATATATACACACACATATATATGTATATATATATATACACACTACCCACGTGTGATCTGTGGTTAGTCATTAAATTTGCCTAAGTGAAACCTGAGAAAGCTGGAGTTTTTTTCTCTATTTCTCTTCGCATATCTCACAATCCTAGGGGCCTGGGCATCTGTATATTTCTTTTTGCTCCCTGATCCATTCCAGGGGGCCAGCCTGGTCTGGAGCAAGGAGGTGAGGCAAGCTAATCCCTCTTAGGGTCAGGAACAGAAGGGCCAATTCTGATCCCGAGGCCAGATAAGGAGCACAAGCCAACTAAGCAGCCCATGTTGTGTATGTGTGGCTCTGGGCAGAAATGCCTGACAAGGGGCACCTGGGTGGTTCAGTGAGGGTAAGTGTCCAACTCTTGATTTCGGCTCAGGTCATGATCTCATGGTTCATGATTTCAAGCCCCATGTCGGGCTCTGTGCTGACAGTATGGAGCCTACTTGGGATTCTCTGTCTCTCCCTCTCTCTGTGCCTCCCTGCTTGGGCTCTCTCTCTCTTTCTCTAAGAAAAAGAAATGCATGAAAAGTCGCACAAATTCTATACAGAACAGAGAGCTGTGGGGGGTCAGTTCCTTTACCTCTGAGCTTCCGTTTCCTCCTCTACAAAATGGGAATATATATCTGTATTTTGAGGGATTACTGTGTGGACTCAATGTCATAATGCATGTAGTACACCTCATGTGGTTTCTGTTATATTAAAAAGTATTTGATACAAGTTAGCTATATTTTTCACTTTTCATTTTAAAAGTAACCAAAACTGATACTAATGCTAATGTTAATACCAATGCTAATACTAAAGCTACTGCCAGTGAACATTTATTATTCTGCGCCACTGGTCTATGTCCCCTCATTCAATGCTTCACAAGAAGGATGTGAGTTGTTTCACATCCTCTTTAGCAATGAGAAAACCCAGACTCAGAAGGTTAAGTAGCTTGTCCAAGGTCAACACTGAGCGAGGGGAAGAAATGGAACTAATGCTAAATTAGGACAATTCCAAAGCCTCTTGAGCAAAAATTTTAGGTATTTAAAGTGTACAACATGATGATTTATGTATAGTGAAATGATTACTGAAGTCAAGCTAATTCATTTATTCTCTCCTCAGTAGTTATAATTTTTTCTTGTAATGAAAACACCTGCAATCTACTCTCTTAACCAATTGTATCACTAGACTTAATCATCCTACATGACTGCAACATTGGACCCTCCACAACATCTCCCTGTTTACCCGTGTCTTTGCCCCTGGTAAGCACTCTTTCTACTCTCTGCTTCTGTGTATTTAACTTTTCCTAAGATTCCATGTATAAATGAGATTGTACAGTTTTTCTTTCTGTGTCTGGCTTATTTCATTTTACATAATTAATATCTTCTAGGTTTATCCAGGCTATATCAAACCCAAAATCCTACACCATCTTAAACCATCATGCACAGCTTTTTCTGCTGCTGGTAAATTGGAGGGGTGGAGAGAGATCTCTGGGAGGATCTAACTTATACCCACTACCCAAGAGCAGGGAACAATTAAAAGTCCCAAATGATACTGGCTTTTTAAAATTTCTAAGTAATGTGGAGTTAGAGTTTTTCCCACCTGAAGTCTGTAGGCAGTTGATGCACTCACCTCTTGACTTCAGAAACTCTGGGAACACAACAGGGAAAGCCCATCACAAACACTCTTATTCTCAAGCATGATTGCAGGCTCCAAATCAGGTCAGTGGTTGCCACATGAGATGGTTTCTCAACCTCTTTAAAATCCCATGCTTCTTCCCTCAGGCAAAAATCAAGCTTTTATTCAAAGATTCAGAAGATTCAGTTTACTCTCAAGGATAGACAAACAACTAGGTGAGTATTTAAAACAAATACCTGTAAGAAACTGATTGTTTCTTCTGGGGTAAGAATGAGTTTGGGATTTGTATTTAAAGGTGGAAATGTCTAACATACCAAAAAGTGACTTGAAGCTAAACAATGAAGTTCTCTGAAAAAAAGAGACAGTGAAGCAACGGAAAGTCTGATCCATTTTCTTTCCCTCTTGCTCTACTTCATTCATTCATCTACTTCTTGGGGCATGTGGGTGGCTCAGTCAGTTAAGTGTCTGACTCTTGATTTCAGCTCAGGTCATGATCTCATGGTAGTGAGATCAAACCCTACTTGGGATTCTCTCTCTCCCTCTCTCTCAGCCCCTCCCTTGCTCTCTCTTTCTCTCTTTCTCCAGACAGACAGATAAACATCTAAAAAATCCATGTCTGGATTTTACTTTTATAAAGGTCACTCTGAATGCTCTGTGAAAAATATTTCAGAGAGTGGCAAAACTGGATCATGGGAGACATATCTGTGATATCACTGATATCACTGATACTCACAGTGATAACAATAGCTGCTAGCAGTCAATGTTGCAATGACTCACATGGAAATGATGAGAGCCAGAGAGATCCTACAGCTAGGGAAATGACGGAGTTAGGAAAGATGCCTTCTCTTATTTGAAAAGCAAGATTTTCTAATTTGGAGAAGCCTTTACTCATTTGTTTTTGCAAGGTACTGCTATGAAAACGGCTAACCAAAAGTCAACTGAGATGTCTTATTCATTAATCTCTCTTCATTATAAAGTAAACTGCTTAATACGGTACAATATCAAGGGGGAGAAATGTCTCAGACTCATATGATAAATAATGATAAAGTAATATATAAGCTCTTTTTCTTAAAAATAATCAAGTGAGAGGTTGTTGGGGGAAGGAAATGTCTCTGTTTATAAGAGGGTAGCATAAGGGATCCTCGTGATGGAATTGTTCTATATCTTGACTGCGATGGTAATTATGCAAACCCACATATACTAAAAATGCATACAACTAAATTCTCTGTTTCTCTCTCTTTCTCACACACACACACAAATTAGTGCATGTCAAACTGGTGAAATCTGCATAAGGTTAGTGCACTGTATCCCTATCAATTTCCTAGTTGTGATAGGCTGAAGTTACACAAGATGTTACCACTGACAGAAACTGGGTGAGGATTATACAGGATCTCTGTGTATTGTTTCCTGCTACTGCATGTGAGTGTACAATTATCTCAAAATAAAGTATTCTAGAAAATAATCTAGAATAATCTGCAGTTCTCAATTTATTGGGTTCTAGGGAGAATGTGGTGAAAAGTATAGCTTCTTTTCCCACAAAAAAAGCACATATAAATTTTTTCTTTTTTTAATGTTTATTTATTTTTGAGAGAGAGAGAGAGAGAGAGAGAGAGAGAGAGAGAGAGAAAGAGAAAGAGAGAGAGAGCTTGGGAGGGGCAGAGAGAGAGGGAGACACAGAGTCCAAAGCAGGTTCCAGGCTCTTAACTGTGGGCACAGAGCCTGATATAGGGCTGAAACCCATGAACTGTGAGATCATGACCTGAGCTGAAGTCAGATGCATAGCTGACTGAGCCACCCAGGTGCCCCAAATTTTTTCATAGAATTTCTTCAACTTCAGGAAGAACCTGAAATTCTTCTGAATCCCTATACTTTTCCATTATACAGATATAGTCAAGGACACCCAGAAAATCAGTGCTTTGCTCTTCCAAGGATTGACACGGGTTAAGAGATTTTACTCTAGAGCATCCTGCACTCAAATCCTGACTGTAATATTTCTAGAACTGGACCACTGATCTCAGGCAAGTTTTTTAAACTCTGTCTCAGCTTCTTGATCACTAAGAAGAGTTTATAATTTTATACACCTTTATAAGGATTAAATAAGTTAATACAGTAAAGCCCTTACAAGAGTACCAATCACATTGTTACTTTCCTTTCGGCTGCCATATATTAGTTCCTGCCAATCTCTTTAGTCTCCTTTTGCCCTATGTTCCATTCCAATGTTCTGCTTTGACATAACTGCTCCGTGACTTCTGTCACTGCTCCGTAACTGACCGTAACTTCAGAACCTTCACGTATACTGTCCCCTTCCCTCACCAGCACCTACTCACATTCAACATGCTAATTTTTTCATTTCATCATGCCAATCTTAATGCAAGCATTACTTCCTTAGAAAATTCTTCTCAGACTTCACTAACAAGGTCGACTATTCCTTCTCTAAGCTCTCTTGAAGATAATCACTACATAGTGTTTATCTTAGATAGTAAAGATGTTTAGAAAGTGTTTCATGAGTTCTAGTCCAACAGGGTGACATAGGAAGAACCCTGAACTCAAATCCTTCATGGAACTCACAAAATTATACCTATTTGTAGAACAATTTCTCCTGAAGAAGAACTTAGGGCTTGATAGAACAGCTCCTGAACAAGCAAATACAGAAAGAACAGCAAAGGAGAACAGCAAGACAGATAGAGACATGGTAACATGGGAGGGACTGAACCGAGGGACTGGAAACCGACCCTTCTGTCCTTGAGCACAGAAGAAAAGCAACTATCATGTAAAAGAGACAATGTTATAACTCTGCCAAGTGGCTCAGGAGCTGTGGGAACACTCTCCAGGTCAGAGGGACTGGAGAAGGACATGGTTCATATTCCCACCCCACCCTAAAAGACCAACCGGAGCAGGGTCTGGACACCCCAGCTGGTGGATCTGGTCATCAGAGTGAGCTTATGACCTCAACAAGCCCAGGGTCTACAAGCCCACATCATCCCCTGGGGTTCTGGGACACAGAAAATAAGCCGTGGGTTTGGAGGTTGTTTTCCTCTTGTTTTTTTCTTTTTGATTTTATTTTTCTTTCTTCTTTTTCTTTCTTGTTTTCTCTTTTTCTTTTCATTTTTTGTCTTTTTTCCTTTTTCATTTCATTTTCGTTTTCCTTTTTATTTTATTATCACTACTATAATTATCTTTCTTTAAAAACCCATGGCTTAAAAGAGTAACTAGCATATAAAATGAGCCACAGAACCTTCCCGAATGGAGGGAGTTGCTGGAACGCCGTCCGGGTAGAAGGGGCTAAGAGGGGTCTCCACTCTCCTCCACCTTGAAAGCACAGACCAGTGCACACTCAAGGCACTCTAACCAGCCTGCTGCCTCAAGGGCCCTGGGTCCCTAACCTACACCACCCTCCAGTGTTCCACCAGGACAGCCACACAGTGGTGCAACACTGGAACACACCTGGATAGGACTCACTACGGCCCCAGCCTTCACTCCCAGGTGACACAGGCACAAAGCTCTCCAGAACACTCCAGACCCACACCGTTTGGACTTCAGATGGCTTGCTACAGCACCGTGAATGCAGAGCACTCCAGAACATCTCAGCTGATGATGTCTGCTTCAGATCTAGCCACCCTGCCAGGCCACCCGCCGTGTAGAGTACCCTGGAACACTCCTACACATGCCGGCCTTGGCTTCAGCTCTCAGACTAGAGCACCTCCTGCAATGTGAACACCTTGGGACACCTGCTTACACCTAATTCCGCATCAGTTGTCCCGCCAGGTCACTATCACTGTGGAGAGCTCCAGGACCACCCAGCTTGCACGCAATGCAAATTCAGCTCTCCCACCAGGGCACATTTTGTGCAGAGAGCCCAGGAATCACATTGGCCTATGCCCATTTTAGCTTTAGCTGTACTTCCAAGATGCCTCCTACAGAGAGCACCCAGGACCTCCAGGACTATACCATGCCTCAGCTCCAGCCACCACTTCAGGATATCCTCTGTACATAGAGTCCAGGAACACCTTGATTTACATCAACTGCTGCTTCAGCTACCCTGCCAAGATGCTTGCTGTGTGTAGAGCCCCAATTCCACTCAGCTTACACCCACTTCAGTTTCAACTATTCTACCAGGGCATCCTCTTTGCAGAGCATTAAGAAACCTTCTGGCCCACACAGTTAATCAGCTCCAGCCACCCAGAATAGGACACCCCAGACTATTTCAGTTTTAACTGTCATGACAGGGTGTCTGCTATGTGGAGGGTTCCAGGACCCTCAGTCTATGCCAGCCACAGCTCCAGTCAGCCCACAAAGTCTGTCCTCAAACACACACAATCTACTTAGGAGATGACCATACACAAGACCATTCCTTTAAGTTTAGCACAAGTAGCTCTTCTACTTAATCCAAAGAAACAGAAAGCAAAGTCAAGAAAAATGGGGAAACAGAGGACTGTGCTCTAAAAGAAGCAATAAGAGGGGTGCCTGGGTGGCTCAGTCGGTTAAGCGTTCAACTTCGGCTCAGGTCATGATCTCAGTGCTTGTGAGTTTGAGCCGTGTATCAGTCTCTGTGCTGACAGCTCAGATCCTGGAGCCTGCTTCAGATTCTATGTCTCCTTCTCTCTCTGCCCCTTCCCCACTAGCACTCTGTCTCTCTCGCACTCTCAAAAATAAATATTAAAAAAATTAAAAAAAAAATAAAAGAAGCAATAAGAAAAAACCCCAGAAAAAGAGCTATATGAAACAGAGATGACCAAAATGCCTGATAAAGAATTTTAAGTAATTATTGTAAAGACACACATAATATTCAATAAAGAGATAATATTAAAAAGAACCAATCATGGGGCGCCTGGGTGGCGCAGTCGGTTAAGCGTCCGACTTCAGCCAGGTCACGATCTCGCAGTCCGGGAGTTCGAGCCCCGCGTCAGGCTCTGGGCTGATGGCTCAGAGCCTGGAGCCTGTTTCCGATTCTGTGTCTCCCTCTCTCTCTGCTCCTCCCCCGTTCATGCTCTGTCTCTCTCTGTCCCAAAAATAAAATAAACGTTGAAAAAAAAATTAAAAAAAAATAAAATAAAATAAAAAGAACCAATCCGAGGGCCACCTGTGTGGCTCAGTCAGTTGAGCATGCAACTTTTGATTTTGGCTCAGGTCATGATTCCAGCAGCATGGAATCAAGCCCTGCATCAGGCTTTGGACTGAGCCTGGTGCCTGCTTAAGATTTTCTCTCTCTTTTTCTCTCTCTTATTATACCCCTCTCCCCACCCCCTCAAAAAAAAAAAAAAAAAGAACTGGAGTCGAAGAAAACAGTAACTGAAATAAAGAACACCTGATGAACAAAGATGCAAAAATCTTCAACAAAATGTTAAACTATATACAATAATGCATTAAACTGATCATTCACCATAATCAAGTGGGATTTATTCTGGGGATCCAAGGATGGTTTAATATTTTCAAATCAATCAACATGATACACCATCTCAACAAAATGAAGGACAAAAATCATATGATCATCTCAAAAGATGCAGAAAAGCATGTGTCAAAATCCAATATTCATTCATGATAAATACAACATAGTAGGTTTAGGGGGAACATACCTCATCTAATAAACCTAATAAAACCTAATAAAAACCATACATGAAAAACCCACAGCTAACATCATACTCAATGGTGAAAAACAGAGAGCTTTTCCTCTAAGGAACAAGACAAGGATGTTCACTCTCACCATAGTACTGGAAGTTCTAGCCCTGGCAAGAAAAAGGAATAAAGGGCATCCATATCCCTAAAGAGGAGGGTAAATTGTCACTATTTGTAGATCACATAATCTACACACAGAAAACCCTAACAACTCTTAACAAAAAAACTACTAAAATAAATGAGTTCAGTGAAGTTGCAGGATACAAACCTGCAGACATCAGTAGTTTTTCCACACACTAATAACAAAATAGTATAACAATAAATTTAAAAAGCAGCAAAATTTACAAGTGCACCAAAAATAATAAAATAACTATAACCAAAGAGATAGATGACCTGTTCTTTGCCAACTATAAAATATTGATGAAAGAAATTGAAGATGACACAAATTGAAAGATATTCCATGCTCATGGTTTAGAGGGATTAATATTGCTAAAAAGTCCATACTACCCAGAACAATCTACAGATTCAATGAAAGCTCTATTAAAATACCAGCAACAGTTTTTTTTAAGCAGCCTTTTCCACAGAAGTAGAATAAATAATACTAAAATTTGTTGGTACCACAAAAGACCCCGAAAATCAAAGCAATCTTGAAAAAGAACAAAGCTGTAGGTATCACAATCCCAGATTTCAAGAGATACTATAAAGCTGTAGTCATCAGAACAATATGGTGGTGGCACAACGACAGACACAAGAAATTATTGCAACAGAAAAGAGAGTCCAGAAATATACCCATGTGGTAATATGGTCAATTAATCTATGACAAAAGAGGCAATTATATACAATGGTAAAAAGACAGTCTCTTTAATAAGTGTTGCTGGAAAAACCGGACAGCTTACATGCCAAAGAATCAAATTGGAATACTCTTACACCATATGCAAAATAAGCTCAAAATAGATTAAAGACCTAAATGTGAGACCTTAAACCATAAAAACTCTTGAGGAGAACAAAGGCAGTAATTTCTCTGACACTGGATGTAGAAACATTTTTCTAGATATGGCTCCTAAGGCAAGAGACAGAAAAGCTAAAATAAATTATTGTGACTATATCAAAATATATCACAGCAAAAGAAACCATCCATCAACAAAACAAAAAGACAACCTACCAAATAGGAGAATACATTTGCAAATATATATCTGATAAGGGGTTAATATCCAAAATATATAAGGAACTTATACAACTTAGACAACCAATAAACCAATAGATTAAAAAATGGGCAGATGAGGGACACCTCAGTGGCTTAGTCAGTTAGGCATCTGACTTGGGCTCAGGTCATGATGTCACAGCCTGTGAGTTTGAGCCCACATCAGGCTCTGTGCTGACAGGTCAGAGCCTGGAGCCTGCTTTGGATTCTGTCTCCGTCTCTTTCTGCCCCCCCACCCCACTTGTGCTCTGTCTTTCTCAAAAATAAATAAACATCAAAAAAATTTTTTTAAATGGGAATATGACCTGAATAGACATTTTTTTTTCTAAAGAAGACATACAGATGGCCAACAGATACATGAAAGATGATCAACATCACTAATCATTAGGTAAATGCAAATCAAAACTATAGCGAGATACCTCCTTACTTTGTTAGAATGGCTAAAATCAAAAAGACAAGAAACAACAATTGTTGCCAGGGATGTGGACAATAAAGAACTCTCATACATCACTGATGACAAGGTAAAGTGGTAGAGCCACTGTGAAAATCGGTATGGAGATTCCTCAAAAAATTAGGTATAGAAATACCAAATGATCCAATAATTCCACTATTGGGTATTTGTATTTACCCAAAGAAAACAAAAACACTAATTCAAAAAAGATATAGGCACAGTTATGTTTACTGTAGCATTATTTACAATACCCAAGATACGGAAACAACCTAAGCGTCTATCAAGAGACAAATAGCTAAGGAAGATGTGGTTTGTATGCACAATGGAATATCACACAACCATTAAAAAGGATGTGATTGTACTATCTGTGACAATGTGAATGGACCTAGAGGGTGTTATGCTAAGTGAAATAAGTTAGACTGAGGAAGACAAATACAAGAATTCACTCATAACTGATATCTTAAAAAGTGAATGAACAAACAAAAAGCAAAATCAGACCTATAATACAGAGAACTGATGATTTTCAGAGGGGAGAGATGTAGAGGGTGAAGCAAAATGCATAAAGGGAAACAGAAGATACAGGCTTCTGTTATGCAATGTATATAGATCACGGGAATAAAAGGCACAGCATAAGAAATATACTCAGTGGTACTATAATAGCAATGTATCAGGACAGATGGTATTTATACTTGTGGTAAACATAGCATAATATATAAACTTGTCAAAGCATGATGTTATACACTTCAACTTACGTCACATTGTATGTCAACTCTATTCAAAGTTGACTATTCAAAAATGACTGAATTAAAAAAGTAAATAAGCCTATCTTGACAGAAGCTGATAGACATACAGTACCTGATAAAGAAAACTTTTCACCCAAGAGAGGGCAGGTTTTCTTCTCCATCATCAGTTCACAAGAGAGACCACTTGCACTCAAAGGGACTTTATACCCATCTACTATTTCCATATCTTTCATCTTTTTATCAGAGTTAAAGGGATTTTAATTCACTTACTCTTCATAAGGCACACTGGAATACATTGAAAATAATAGAGCCATAGACAATCAAAATGCCATTGTGTGTTGGACCATAGCCCTTCACTCTGAACCACCCTTTCCCAACACACGTCACTTTCATTCACACACAAAGATACCCAAAGAGAAAATTAAATTTTCACCGATTTTTTTCAAGATTCAGATGCATATTTTATCAATGTTTATTCATCTTCACACTGTACTGATTCTCAAGGAAATAAATGGTATTCAATGAGAAAATAGGAGCAACTTAGAAGAAAAATAAAGCTTACATCAAGCTCTCCCCCATCCCCCAATCATGCCCCTAATCTTTCCAGACACTGTGTCCAAAATCTCTTCCAGTTTTGTATGCTACGGTATATTAGCAGAAAAGTCCCACAGTTGGATTAATCGGATCAACACTGAAGTTTTCATTTGCTATGTGGGTTTAACAAATTAATCTGGCACATAATGAAATACTGTGTAACAGTTTCAGAATGGATATTGCAAATACTGCCTTGTTCAATTACTGTCAAAATGCACATACAGGAAAAATATGAAAATCTGAACATATAATTGCAGACTTAATTACCACTCTGTGCTAACCACAGGCAAGCATACTGAATTTATCAAAGTATTTAAACTAGTTATAAAGTCTCTCTATAATTCCAAGAAATGGGAACACATGACCAAATACAACACAGAATTCAGTGAGTCTTCTTTTCCTTAAGTTGCAAAGATGGCACAAGAAATGGTGACTAACGGGAGCCAGGGAGTAGGGGAAGTAGGGAGACGTTGATCAAGGGCACAGAGTTTTAGTTATGTAGGATGAGCAAATTCTAGAGATCTAGAGATGTATAGCATAGTGACCATGGCTAATCATATGGTGCTTTATACTAGAAATTCCTAACAGAGTAGATCTTAAGTGTTCTCTACATGCACACACACACATGCAGACATACAATAACTATTTTAAAAACTTAACTTTTCTCTTATTAATCAAATGGTCATTCTGAAATTTAACATGGAAAGAATACATGCATTGAACCCAACAGGCCTGATTTATCCTGTGTCTAGCTCTGCAGCCTTGGGCAAATCACTTCATCTCTCAAAGCCTCACTTTTCTTAGCTGTAGTAGTTTTTCATTAAAAAATCTTTTAATGCTTATTTATGTTTTAGAGAGACAGAGCATGAGAAGGGGAGGAGCAGAGAGGGAGACATGGAATCTGAAGCAGGCTCTAGGCTCTGAGCTGTCAGCACAGAGCCCAGAGCAGGGCTCCAATGCATGAACTATGAGATCATGACCTGCGCTGAAGTCATAAACTTAACTGACTGAGCCACTCAGGCACCCCTCTTAGCTAATAAGATTAATAATACCTATCTCACAGGGTTGCTGTATGATAGTGACAGTAACCATAATAATAATAACAGAAACATAGGGAAGGGGCCAAGATCTGATCTCACAACCATGTACTGTGGTGGGACAGATCTGGAAAGATAGACCAGACACCTGTGTTTCCAACAGACAACCGTCTGCAAGCATCACCTGTCCTTCGGCTATTAGTTGTGGTAAAAACCCGGCGGGGGTGGAGAGAGTTGTGAATTGAATGCCTGAAATGAGGTTCTTCCGTAATTCTCTCCATAGCCTCTGTGATAGCAGATGCCTCTCGAGGCAGTCTGGAATTTGGCAGAGAGAGCGATCTGAGGATGAATTATCTCTGAATGAAGAACCAGCCTTTGGGCTCATTTGCTAAATGGGAGTCACAGAGCAAGCTAGACATCCGCAGATGTCCCCAGGGGGAATAACTGTTAGGTACCCTGGCTTGGCTTGAGCACAGTTAATTTATGAATTTAAACTGTTGGAAAACCACAAGCCATAACAAAGAACAAGTACCTGTCAAATGCCTACTATGTGCCAGGAACTTCTGTTACCACATCTTTATCTGTGGAATAGGGATGGCAATACAGTAACATCAACTTCTCTGGGTTAATGAAGGAGGCAGACAAGCCAGCAGGCACAAGAATGGTCAGACCAGGAGCTTTCATTGGACAACAGCTATGAATCAGCTCTTATAATTTAATGGTTTACACAGTACTTGGATGTACGTTATCTCACTTGAATTATCTTGAGAATTGTGATTCTGTATGATATTTAGCAATCCTGTCACTTGTCCTCAAAGATAGACTATTCATTTACTAATGAGTATTGACTGAATGCCTACTAGGCCTCACATGCTGTTCTAAACACTGAAACACAACTATGAACAAGATAATGTTCCTGCTCTAAGAAGGCTGACATTCTAGTCATAGATATAAACAGCAAACATAGACAAGCTATAAAGAAAACAAAATAACATACAATACAGAAGAGCTGTGTGTCTATTTCAGATCGTGCGTTAAACAAAGGACTCTGAGGAGACATTTGAGCATAAGTATTGAAGTCTATGTTTGTATGTCTGAGAAATGTCCTATTCCTACATTCCCAGTAATTTTTTTTTATTGAAGTATAGTTGACACATGATGTTGCATTAGTTTCAGGTGTACAACATAGTGATTCGACAAATCTAGTCATTTCTTGATTAAACTATTGGCAGTATTTTAGATCAGATAACGATCAAAATGCCGGAGGTGACCAATTATTTCAACCTTTTTCCTGTTCACACCTTCACCAGCACAAGGACTATATATAATCACTATCATCTGCTTTACTAAAACCAATAATTTACACTAGAATATTACATTATACTCTCAGATATTTTTACATCTATTTTTCCTTTGATTCTGGGAAGTTGATATTGTTATCTCTGTTGTCCAAGTGAAGAGACTGTGCTTGCCTTGGGTGATACAGCAAGTAGGTGACTCAATCTCAAGACTTCTGACTTCTAGTTCAGTGTCTTTCCCAGAATGTAATTCGAGTAGAGAGAACTCCATTTAATTAAATGTATTAAGTCTCTATAGTGGCTTTGCTCATTGCCGGTTGATGGAGATTATTCAGAGTGATAAAGACACTATATTTGACCTTATCAAGCTCTTAGTCTAGTTGGAAAAACATTTAAATGATTACATATCAAATCATTAGAAAAGTATAACACCTTAGGGAATAAGGGATAGAATTTAACAAGGGCAGGATTGAAGGAGGAGTAGAGGTTTACCAAAGAGAGAATGAAAGCAGGGGTTGATCCAGAGGAAAAGGACTGAAGAGAAACAGGAAGGACAACGATGAGTTAGCAAAGCAGCAGTCAGACAGAGGCAGAGAGTCAAGAATAAGTGGGGAGAGGCAGAGGATGAGTCCTGTCAAGTAAGCAGGAGCTGAATCCTCAATGGTACTGAATGGTAGGTTAAGAAATCGGGGCTTTGTTCTGTCTGAAATGGAAGTCACTGGAGCAAGGAAAGCTGTGAGTAATAACATGCCATCAATAACTTCAAAAAGCCATCTGGAGGTAAAATAGAGAATGAGTGGAAGCCAGGCATGGCTGGTGGCAGGAGAGCAGTAGTTATAGTTGTAATCGTCCAAGGAGAAATGCAGCCGTCTGGAACCAGGACATGCCAATTACTAAGGAGGCAAACTCCATCATGGGTGGAGACATAATAAGAGGAGAAAGCAAATATCTAGACATCTTATCTTTATCAAAGTCCTCTCCAGGTCCTGGTACAGTCTTGAGCAGTGTGTATGTGCTTGTTTGTTTGGAAATAAACTCCCTAGGAGAGTACTGAAGTCCTGAGCTTAAATTCTGCTTTGCTTGAGGGTCCACATATATGTATATATTCAGCCACTGACAGGGCTCTTTGATCTAGCTCATTATCCGGATGATGGCCATTTGTTGCATGTTTCCACAGCATTCATAAATACATCTGAATCCAGAAGTCATCCTGCACTGCACACACGTGTCGTCTAACCTTGTGTCTATGGAAGGAGTCTGAGTAAGATGCCTCCTGGTTCCCACCTTGAGTTGTTAGGCTGAGTCTCCAGCCTTTGGCTGTTCTGACCCAGACTTAAAGTCATTGGCCACTCCTTCATTTACTTTCTCTCTCCTAAAAGACACTGTTTTGACAAGGGAGGTAATTGCTATTTACTTCTGGCTAGTGTCAAAAGCTGTGTTTCGCTGGTCACATGTAAATCAGGCGCTTCTCCCAAAGGGTAAAGGCAGAGAACTCTAACCTTGATAATTGAAGAAAAGGGCTGGAAAACTGTTTGGCAAGTCTCATGCTATACTGGGAGTGTGACTCATCTTAAGCATTCCTCACTCAGGTTAGGCCAGGAGAAAAATCAAAGGAATGTAGAAGGCTTACCGCTCATGCTGATTTGTAGCTCCCTGCACAATGCATCAGCAAAGTCTCTCCCTGGGCTCTGCAAGCTTCTAGGCCAGGTTTGGCAACACAGATTCCTTGCTGAGATGAAGAAAACCAACCAAGGAGCCCTGAATCAATGAAAATTTTATGTAGGTACAGACTAAGTCTAAACACCTCCCCTAACTTGCAAGCCAACATGTACGGTGCAAGTTCTATTGTTAAATTTTTTGTAACCTAATCCATAAAAGGACCTGGATTAAAGTCCTAGCTCTGCCACTTGCTACCCATGTGAATTTGAGGAAGTTAGTGTCGTTAAGTTTGTTCCTCAGTAAAACGATAATAGCAGAAATGATCGCACAAGTGTTATAAAAATCAGACAACAAAATGCAAAGCACTTAGTATAATATCTGGCATATAGTAAATGTTCAGTAAATGTCTGCTGGTAGATTACTATTATTCTCATTATTATCATTATCAATATCGTATTATCTTTCTTTTGCTTTATCCCTCTACTGTACTGGTTAAAAACCTCAGTGTTAGGATTAGCATTCTAATTTCACCTAGACCATTCGTTAGGTGTGTGATCAATCTTCTAAGGAAGCTAATAACAATACTTACCGAGAGGGTTTGGGGAAAGATTAAATAATAGATGTAAGGCTATTAGAATGGGTCTTGACACACAGTACATGTTCAATTTATGTCACTGTTACCATTATCCTAATTATTATCGTCACTATTGTCAACAACACCTCAATTTAACTGCAGACACATCAGTGATAAGCATGTCATAATGTCATGTCAAAGGAACAACATGGAAGGCCTTGTTCTTATTCATCTTCAAATGTTTCCTTAGGAGCTCTGTCCCGGAGCACTGGGATCAATCCAGGCCTAAGGTGGAGTTTTACTTCTCAGTTGTGATGCCATCACAGAAAAAGGGAATACAGAAGGAACCCTTACACATTTGATCTCAACGTATTGAGATCGGATGGAGAACCCTATTTAAAAATTGGGAAGGTCTGAGAGAAAATATCAAAGTTACTGTTGATGTTTTCTAGAAGATTATGAATTGTGAAAATCAGTGAAGGAACATTAGGTAGAAGAACTCGCTTTGGACAGACTAGAAATAAAGCCTTTACTAGGTGTCACATACTTTGTTCAATGTTTTACAGGCACTGACTCATTTATTTCTCAACATAGCCCTAAGAAGAGAGTACAATTATTAGCTGCAAGTGTGACTGAGGCTTCAAGGGGTTAAGTGATGTATCCAAGGTTACCCAGTTATAAGACATACCACTGGCATATCTATTTCCCTCTTAAAACCAATATTCTCGGGGCGCCTGGGTGGCGCAGTCGGTTAAGCGTCCGACTTCAGCCAGGTCACGATCTCGCGGTCCGTGAGTTCGAGCCCCGCGTCAGGCTCTGGGCTGATGGCTCGGAACCTGGAGCCTGTTTCCGATTCTGTGTCTCCCTCTCTCTCTGCCCCTCCCCCGTTCATGCTCTGTCTCTCTCTGTCCCAAAAATAAATAAACGTTGAAAAAAAAATTTAAAAAAAAACAAACAAACCAATATTCTCTTTTATATAAATCTGCTCAAGCTAGGCATTATCAGGATCACAGCCAGATGAACACAGTGGCAGATTCAATCAATAATGCCTCCTGGATCTTCGTATTTAGAGTTTCAAATATTTGCATATTGGAAAATACCTGAACTGTCTATTGCTACTCAAAGCAAGCATCCGGATGACCAAGTGATTGGATGTTTCTTTTTCCATTTGCATGTCTTATAGGGGTACAAAAAGCTATTCATACTGCTTTGTACAGGATGTCAATGAATGAGTTTACCAGTCATAGAAGTATTCAAGTATCAGTTGATGGATCCTATGACTTAGGAGATTCTACACTGGGTGGGAATTTCTACTCCAATTTTTTATTTACTTTCCAATAGTTCAGAGTATTCACTGTACCAAAAGGAAATAACAAAGTTAATTATCACTAACAAAAGTATATTGCTATGAAAGAAAAAAAAAAAACATACCAAATACAGGTGCTTTGAATCATTCACTGTTACACTTGGATGGTGAGAGTTTTACATTAAACAAGCTTATACCCAAGAAAGGAAGAGGCAAACATTCCTCAAATTGTGTTTCATGGTGCACAAGTATCTCTCCTTTAAATGCGTTTCTTGAGAAACACAAGAAATGGGTATTTTCTGATGATAAACAGAAAAAGCAAACATAGGTAAACATATTTTTAAGAATCTCAACGATATGGCTTTGCTGAGCCTCTTACCTGTTAGTGGGTACTGCAAATATCTAAAAAGGGCATGCTCCATTTACCCATCGCACTGTGGTAGTTGCCCAATAAAGGCTAGTTTCTTTATTGTCCTAACAAAGTGGAGAAGACCCAGCTTACTTGTATTGCAGAAGTGTCCTATTATTTTACCTATAAAAAAAAGTCTGTTACGTGACAAAATATCTTCAACCTGAAAATGGGACCAGCTCATTATGTGAGGTGACTTTAAAAGGCTTTCTTCCTATTAAAAATGTCATTCCATCAGTATTCTGCTATTTCCCTGATCTAAGATTTATGTTCAATATTTTTTTAAGATAGTATTTGTCTGAGAATTTTTGGGACTCCTTTGACATAAGACCTTTCCTCTGGGCACCAGTTAGCAAGTTCATCTCTGCTGTTCCACAGAATTATAGACCCTGCACAACTTCAGGACTCCCAGAGGCCTTATTTCTAATATAGACCTATGTGCCTTCTCCCCCTATTTCCCTCCTTTAAATGAAATTGATTCAATCATGCTTGAATTTGTTGCCATCTAACTTTGTTCATGATTCAAATGGCTGTCTCTGCACATCAGTTTGATCTTTTTCATTTGCACCTTATATTTTCAAAGAGGTTTTGGTGATGACGTCCCTAGACCTCTCACAAGGTAATTATAAATTACAATTTCACTGTAGCCCAAAGAGCTGAAGTGACTCATCCAGGGTCATCCAGCTAGTTAAGAACAAGTGACGCTCATTCCAAGTGCTCCCTGCATAGAACAGTCCTCAGTCATCAGAAGAACTAAATTCAATTCAATAAATATATTTTTAGTACCTAACATGTATTAGGCATATAAAAGCAGATTTTATTTGTCTCTCCAATATAAGGAGATTTGTGTATTATTTTTAAAAGGGCAAAATGTCCTGAACTTATTTGGCAAGAGCTATTCTCACAATTGCTTAATTTCAAAGAAAAGAAGTTCTCTAGGGCATAAGAAGAAGCAGAGTGGAAGCAACCATGAGGTATGTGCATAATTTCATAGCTGCCAATGTTCAACAGATCCCATCCCATTTTGGCTCTTTCAGGGAAAAGATCTTACTCTAAAGATGAACCAATTGGCCTCAGCCATTTATCATATCCAATTGTTTCAGTCATTTCTTCCAGAACAATAGCTTATTTCCCTTTATCGTTCTTCCTTTAGTTCTGACATGTGACATAGTAGAATCTAAGAATGGGCTAAGTTATGTGCACATCCATATGCCCGTATGGTATTTAAAGGCTTGATATTTAAAGGGCTTGACATTTCCATTACAACCAATTCCTCTGAAACCAATTTTAAGGGCTAAGATGGCAGACCAGCCCCTCGCCTCATATCTAATCAAGGTTAGTTAAATGTGCAACGGAAAAATACCACAAACTTTGTGTTAGCCTTGTTTCCATAGTATATGTCTCATTGACCAAAACAAAGCTCTTTAAAAATGAAGACAGTAACAAGACCTGTGGTTCTCTCTACTGCCCTGTTAAGGGAGGCTAAGGGACAGCTCCACAAAAAGAAATGGGTTTGAAAATTGCTGATGCATCCTTTATCACTGCAATTTCCACAAGGTTATAAAAGTCATGCTTGGATAAAATCTTGAAAGTGCCAAAGCAATGATCTAAGAAATGAATGCAGATAAGCCTTCTCCATTTTAAATTACGAGCAGTGGGACTGGAATAGAAATGATATCACTGCTGAAGAATCTAAAATTAAGTATGTGAGTTTGCTCATTTGTATACAACAGGACAGTAAATCATTTTTTGGACATAATGAGTTTGAAATGCAGCTGCCAAGAACTCTCAACCTTGATGATGTTGGATGGCACTTGTGAAAAGAGGTCTTTATTTCTCCATGATTTTGCAAAATGCTCTAACATGCCCATTGCTGTAAGTCACTCTGTTGTTAATTTCACATGTGGAAAAAAGCATGTGGGTTTATATGCTGTGTCTTTAAAGACCAGGAAAGAGAGAAAAAGGTACGGTGCCCTCCCTCTTGGAGTCCATAGAGAACCGGCAACTTCTGTGAAGTTCAAGGCAATTAACTTGGTCCTAGCCCTTTAGAGACTGTAATAAAATGTCTGCTTTAATTCCCATGTGAAAATAAGGACACAGATATTTTTTTTCAAGACTTCAAAAATAATAAAGTGACTCAAAGGGTGAATAAACGAAAACGCAATATATTTTGTATCTCTTTTCCAGTTCTTTTTGGTTTATGTTTCATGAGCACATGAGTCTATGAAGGACTGCTGAGCATTTTTTGAGGAAGCCTAAATGAGAAAGAAGGAAGTAGAAGTTACAAGAACTTCATTGTGGAGGAGAAAATTTTGAAATTTTAAATTTTACTTAAATTTTTGAAAAATGAAATAACACAAGTATTACATAAACACTGTAGAACATTGATTTTAGAGAAAGATGGAAGTTAAAACAAGAAAATTAAAGTCAACTGTCAAACTATCTCTTAGAGATAACTACTCATTCAACTGTGAAAGAACATTTTCTCTTTCTTTCTTTCTTTCTTTCTTTCTTTCTTTCTTTCTTTCTTTCTTTCTTTCTTTCTTTCTTTCAGAGATAGAGAGCATGAGCAGGGCAGAGGGGCCAAGGGAGAGAGAGGAAGAGAGGAAGAGAGGAAGAGAGGAAGAGAGAGAGAGAGAGAGAGAGAGACAGAGAGAGAGAGAGAGAGAGAGAATCCTAAGCAGGCTCCACACTCGGCATGAAGTCAGACGCAGGGCTCAATCCCACGACCCTGGGATCATGACCTGAGTTGAAATCAAGGGTCAGATGCTCAACTGACTGAGCCACCCAGGTGCCCCCATGAAAGAACATTTTCTGTATACTTTTTCCTTACCAAAACTGCATGAAACCATCCATATGGTTTTGTAATCTGCATGGCTTACTCAGTGAGTTGTTTTGATCCTAGAGGAATGGAAACACATAAAATTGCTGAAGGGAGCTTGGGGCAAGAGAAAGGAAGAAAGAAAATCAGAGAGTATGGATTCTATCAATAGAAGAAGGATTAAATGGAAACACCATCTTTTTAACTATCTAACTGCAATTGTGATTGTGTCTTCAAATTTGGGGGGCATGATTAGAGGACAGGGGAGTTATATTTACAATATATAAGACTACATTTATTTTAACTCAATCTGGCTGAACTTTTTCTAATTCAAAACTGTGAGGACATCCACTGAATAGTTTAAAGCTTCACTGCCCAATTTGGTAGCTATTAACTACACGAAGTCATTTACATGTAAATTAATTAAAGTTAGATTATATTAAAAACTGAGTTCTAAATCATGCCATCTACATTTCAAGTGCTCAGTAGCCACAGGTAAGTGACCACAGCATTGGACAGGGTAGATTATAGACCATTTTCACTGTCACAGAGGTTCTATCACATAGCACTATTTTGAAGTACTACTAAAATGTCTTTAGTACCAGAAGAGGGTGTCTAGTTGTGTGTGTTTCCCTGTATGCCATCATTCATGAGACTTTTTAATTCCGGCAATAGTTGGTGTTGGATTATTCCTACTTTCATTTATCCTTGCTTATAATTCATGGACTCACCTGGAGAAATATGATAGCCTCCTTGCCTGAATGGATGGCTGTGCTCAGTGGCATCCAAAGACAGAGGAACGATTTAAGCAACCAGTCTTTCTGGTGCAAAGTTTATTGATATGAGGACACAGTTATGAGCTTCAATGAATGAAGCAAATTTTTGAAGCCCTTGTTAAAGAAAAGATTTATAAAGGCCATTTCCTGCTCAAAAGCACATACTCCATCAGCAGAAAGCCTCACTGCATAACTCAGTATACATGACAGCATCGCCACAAATCACCTGGACCAATCGTGTAAGAGGCCTCCAGGGAGCCCAAGAGCAAACTTACCTGCAAGAATCAGAATTACTGAATGCTGGGCTACTGAAGGTGTAGAGGCAATAAGAAACCCAGAGACAGCTAGAATGAGGAGTCACCCTCAGAAATAAAAGGATGACCAAACCAGAGCACTTCCTCTTTCAAAAAGAGAGGGAGCTTTCCACAGCCTTCCTGCCTTTGGAGCAGAGCTGCTTGGTGATAATGGGGTCTTCAAACTCTTGGATGTTTGCTCAGCTCCCCCATGTAAAAAATAAACTGTTTTGGAGCCACAGATTCACCCTTCTCCTTTTGTAGAAAGTCAGCAGTGTTTTTATAATAGGTGAGATTGAAGTGATGAGCGGAGCCAGTATGAGTTACTCATAGAACATCCATTTCTAGTCCGTGAACAGTTTCATTTAGAGGACGCACACCCAGCCTGGAATGACCAGCACGTGGGTACGTGAAGAACTACTCCATTTTCCCCAAACGATGCAACAGACCATTCATGGCAGAAACATCCACAAATTTGCTTAAACACAAAACCAGGCTTTTGACGCCATCTGGACCTATTACATCAGCATCTGGGAGTGGAGCCAAGAATCAGTATTTTATAAGCACTGCAAGTGATTCTTATATGCACACTGAAATTTGAGGATCACTGGACGAGGAGACTGATCTGCTTCCTCCTACTCCACCCCACCCTGCCTTTCTTTCTCCTTTACCTCTTTCTTCTCTTCCCCTTTCTTGAATTAAGAGCATACTCCAAAACACCTCCAAAACACAAGGAAAGTTTTACATCTGTCACAAGTACTCACATGGTAACAATGAAAGCATTAATAAATATTTGTTGAATCATAATTACATTAGCAAAAATGTTAATAATACTGAAACTCAATATACATAATCAATACCTCATAATTATAATATGGTTAATTATGATGAACCCACTGTATGGCTTTTATCCATTTATTAAGTTTTATGTTTGCACAAAGTTCTTAATAATGTAAGAGAAAGCACACTGTAAAGTAAAAAAAACAGTTTACAATATTATTTACCATGTATGTTCAAAAATGTGAAACTGTTAATAATATATGGGAAAAAACAGTACAAAAATCAAAATGTTAAGAAAAGCAGTTGGCTCCAAGTAATGAGATAATGGGGTTTTGTTTATATATTACTACTTTTCTCTATTTCCACTTGTTCGATTAGCATTTAAAAAGATTATAATTAGTGGGGAAGGGGGGCATCTGGTTGGCTCAGTCAGTAGAGCATGCAAATTTTGATCTAGGGTTGTGAGTTCAAGCCCCCCATTGGGAGTGGAGTGCACTTAAAAAAAAAAGACTATAATTAGAAAAAAGTAAGCTAAAATACACCACTTTAAGAACCCACAGTGCCTTCTCTATCATCATATTTTGTGTTTGGGCTACACTGGCCTGCATCTCAGCCTTAAATTGTATGCACATCATCTGTATGAACTGTTTATAAATGTTTGAATTAGACTCCTATCTTTAATATTCTGCAAAATGGTTTTGATCCATTGTCTGTTTAGCTGATTCTACCTGTATGTTCCTTCATCCATTCATAAATTAAAAAAAAATAGAAACTTAATAAGAGGAAGGTAAAAGACTGCAGATTGCTAAGTCTTACCAACAATATTTGGGGCATACCATTTGATAATAGATTTTGCACTTCCCTTAATACACAGGTCTACAAAGTACCTACTCATGGCAGCTCCTGGTGACATACTCACTGTCCATGGAGTAACTAAATAAGTTATGGCACATTTACCCAAAGGAACACTCTCAGATGGTTAAGAAAGAGGAGTCGCATAATAGGACAGCAGAACGTGATGCCTAGGAGTCCAAGTAACCAAGACTCAAGATTTAGGGGTACCTGGGTGGCTCAGTGGGTTAAGCATCAGATTCTTGATTTGGCTCAAGTCATGATCTCATGGTTTGTGAGTTCAAACCCTACATCGGGCTGTATGCTGACAACATGGAGCCTGCTTGGGATACTCTCTCTCTCTCTCTCTCTCTCTCTCTGCCCCTACTCTGCTCATGCTCTCTTTCTCTCTCTCTCTCAAAATAAATACACTTAAAAAAAACTCTACAGCTAACTACCAAGTTACAGGAAACATGAGAAATAGAGAAGCAAGCTAAATGGCACCACAAGGAAGCAATTAGCCAAGTGCAATATATGGGTTATTATATATGACTTTGTTTCTCCAAGAAGTGAATGAGAAAAACAAAAGAGGAGAAAGGGAGACAACAGAGTGTGGTACAGGACAGAAAGAGAATAAAAAGGCACGACAATCAAATGTTGTGTATGAAGTGTGTTTGAAACCTGATTTGTACAAATTAAGTGTAAAAAGACATTTTTGAGGCAATTGGAAAAACTCAAGTATGGATAAACTTTGAGAAAATATTAAGGAATTAAATGTGATAATGGCATGGAGGGAATGTTTTCAAAATGTATCTCAGTTTTTAAACTGTAAAAGGTATGTGTAAATTAAATGCTTGGGATATTCTTTTAAATATCCCATTAAAAAAGTGAGGGGATAGATAAAAAAGTTTGCAGAAGTGTTCGTTATTAAAATCAAATGACATGATATTCTATATGGAAAACCCAAAAGATTCCATCAAAAAACTGCTAGAACTAATCGATGAATTCAGCAAAGTCACAGGATATAAAATCAATGCACAGGAATTGGTTGCATTCCTATACACCAACAATGAAGCAACAGAAGGAGAAATCAAGGAAATCATCCCATTTACAAGTGCACCCAAAAACATAAAATACCTTGGAATAAGCCTAACCAAAAAGGTGAAAAGTCTATACACTCAAAACTATAGAAAGCTTATGAAAAAATTGAAGAACACACATACACAAAAATGGAAAAACAGTCCATGTTCCTGGATAGGAAGAACAAATATTGTTAAATTATTGATACTACCCAAAGCAATCTACATATTCAATACAATCCTTATCAAAATAACACCAGTGTTCTTCACAGAGCTAAAACAAACAATCCTAAAATTTGTATGGCACAAGAAAAGACCCCAAATAGCCAAAGCAATCCTGAAAAAGAAAACCAAAGCTGGAGGCATCACAATCCTGGACTTCAAGATGTATTACAAAGCTGTAATCATCAAGACCATATGGTACTGGCACAAGAACAGACACTCAGATCAATGTAACAGGATACAAAATCCAGAAATGGACCCACAAACATATGGCCAACTAATCTTTGACAAAGCAGGAAAGAATACCTAATGGAGGAAAGGCAGTCTCTTCAGCAAATGGTGCTGGGAAAACTGGACAGTGACATGCAGAAAAATAAACAAGGACCACTTTCTTACACCGTACACAAAAATAAACTCAAAATGGATGAAATACTTAAATGTAAGACAGGAAGCCATCAAAATCCTTGAGAGGAAAGCAGGCAAAAACCTCTTTGACCTCAGCCGCAACAACTTCTTACTCAACACATCTCCAGAGGCAAGGGAAACAAAAGCAAAAATTAACTATTGGGAAAATAAAATAAAAAGCTTCTACACAGCAAAGGAAACAATCAGCAAAACTAAAAGGCAACCGACAGAATAGGAGAAGATATTTGCAAATGACATATCAGATTAAGGGTTAGTATCCAAAATCTATAGAGAACTTATCAAACTCAACACCCAAAAAACAAATCATCTAGTGAAGAAATGGGCAAAAGACATGAATAGACACTTCTCCAAAGAAAACATCCAGATGGCCAACTGACATGTGAAAAAGTGCTCAACATCACTCATCATCTGGGAAATACAAATCAAAACCACACCTGTCAGAATGGTTAACATTAAAAACTCAGGCAACAACAGATGTTGGCAAGAATGCAGAGAAAGAGGATCTCTTTTGCACTGCTGGTGGGAATGTAAGCTGGTGCAGCCACTCTGGAAAACAGTATGGAGGTTCCTCAAAAAGTTAAAAATAGAACTACCCTACGACCCAGCAATTGTACTACTAGGCATTTATCCAAGGGATACAGTGTACTGTTTTGAAGGGACACATGCACCCCAATGTTTATAACAGTGCTATCAACAATAGCCAAAGTATGGAAAGAGCCCAAATGTCCAATGACTGATAAATGGATAAAGATATGGTGTGTATGTGTGTACATATCTATCTATCTATCTATCTATCTATCTATCTATCTATCTATCTATAAACAACCAAAAAGAATGAAATCTTGTCATTTGCAACTATGTGGCTGGAACTAGAGGGTATTGGGCTAAGCAAAATTAGTCAGAGAAAAACAAATATCACATGACTTCACTCATATGAGGACCTAAGATACAAAACCTGTGAACATAAGGGAAGGGAAGCAAAATTAATATGAAAACAAGGCAGGGGACAAATCATAACAGAATCTGAAATACAGAGAACAAACTGAGGGTTGCTAGAGGGGTTGTGGGTGGGGGGATGGGCTAAATGGGTAAGAGGAATTAAATAAGTCACTCACTGGGATGAGCACTACATGTTATACACAGGGGATGAATAGCTGAAATCTACTCCTGAAATCATTATTGCACTATATATATGCTAACTAACTTGGATGTGATTTTAAAAAATAAATTAAATAAGTAAATAAGTAAATACATGAATAAATAAATACAATTTTTTAAATAAAAAAATGATAAATACACACTGCAACTTCTGTTTTTTCTCTATGTTTTCCTTTCTTCTTTGTACATGTTACTTTTTTTAGGGCATCTTTTTGTTGCTCTTTGTGTGTGTGGTGCAAATCCTATCAGATAAGGCACCAAGATCTCTGATGTCCTATGTAACTCACCTAATGTTAGTCCCATGAACTCATTTCCTTCTTTTAGCCAAGGGGGTTTCTTTTCTATTCATGCTTCATATGTCTACTTATTTGTCACTTCTCTGGGATAGTTTTCCTTGACCTTCCTCTCTAGGTCAAATGTTCCTATTATATGCCCATTTGGCATCATAGCCACCAGATCCCATTTGAAATTTCATATTTGCTCCTATGATCATTTGAGGACTACCTAACTCCCCCACTATACTCTCCATAAGAACAAGTCAATTTTTGTTCTTCATTGTATCTTCAGTGACTACGAAAGTGTGGGCACTTAATAACTATTCAATACATATCCATTGAATGCATTAAGAAAACAAAGGCATTTATTTTATTGACTTGTTTCTTTTTTCCTAAAGTTTAGTGTGTTCTATCTCGGTCTAAGAGAAATTAATTAATATATCTAATACAATATGATATATGCAATATAATCAATAGTTTCATGGACTTTATTTTTATTTTTTATTTTTTTGAGAAAGCTTACATTTTATTTTAGAATTATTTTTATATTTATAATTATAAAGCATATTTCCAATTGTACAACATCAAAATTGGCTTATTTCATCCTTCCAAATATTCATTTATACTATATTAAGATATAAGAAGTAATTCAAATTATGTATTCTAGAGTACAGAGATTAGATTTTCCTGGATATTTTTATGAATAGTTCCATGGACTTTAAATTGTAACTCTTTGTCCTTTTGGTATAATTCATGGCAAGAAGGACTTTCTTTGATTTCTGAACATTTGGGAGATTTGTCAGTGATTTTCATTGTCTTATTCAAATTTAAGTGATCTGGTAACATAACATGAGCAAAGTGAGTGAAGTGAAATTTTTATCTCCTTCTCAAACTCTTTCTCTGAAAGAACAGTAGCCAGTAAAATTCCAATTTAGAGTGCCAATAGCTTCATGTGGCATTGGCGGGAAACATAGAGAGGTTAATGAGGTCTTGACAACAGTCACTGAGTTGAAATTGGCGAGTTTTTTTTTCCTTCAAACAACCTTTCTGTATGAAACCCTGACTATCAGTAATTGTCACATTTGGAGGTCATCTAGAAAAAAATGAGGCACTAAAGCTTCACTTTTCTTCCAGAAGTCAAACAGTTTATAAAGTTGGTCATTGGGTTCTTTTATGAGATAAGAATTTTTCTTCCAGTCAACTTTTCTTTCTGAGAATTGGTAGGGCAGTAAAATTTCAATTTGAAGTTTGAGTGGCTGCAGGAGGTGACACTGAGATGCACTCCAAAAACCAGGAAATAAGGAAGATTAGATTTTCTACCACACATCCAAAACTACAAAAAGAATAAAATGAAGTAGAACAAAATTTTACAGAAGAGCAAGGTGAAGGTCAGAGAGTTAAGAAAGATATCAGAAGTCACACAGCGTGCAAGTTGCAGAGTGAGACTTTGATCCAAGGGAACCTGTGTGCCGAGTTCATGCCCGTTACTACTATGATAAGGACATACTTAAGTTCATGAAGCTAGTTTACTATCTGATATGGTAAAGAGGGATACATCACTGTCATAATTTAACATCCTATAAATTATCAATGCCATTCAATTAAACTATTATGCTAATCCCATGCTCACTAGACCAACTGCAGATAACAATTTGGTTTCATGTATCCATTTGTATGGTGATGTACAAATGTACTGATTAAAAGACAGTTATCCCAATTATAAATTATATTAACAGAAATTAACAAATTGCATTCTATTATCTTATATATCAGTTGCCTGTGAATTCAGTTTAGTGGAGTCCTGTCTAGAGACCAGAGTGTCACCAGGACCTGCTTTAGGACCAGAACTAGTTACTGCCAGTCTCTGGAGATGTGTCTAAAGGATCCACTAGCTTCTTGAAGATGAAACATGTCCCTGTGTGGTGATGTGCACCTTCTCTGCTCCCACAAAATTAAAGAGAGTTCATTTTAAGTTCACTGGGTGCACACTGGAACCTTTGAGAGGTCTTATTATAGAAGATAACAGAATTCAAATTGCTTAGAATTTTTGTCAAATCATCTTTCTCTCTAAGAGCACAGAGGTCAAGACATGTCCAATTTGGAGGGATCATTAGTGACCAATAAGTTCACAGAGAGGTGAGTTAAGACACAGAAAGATCAATAAATTTAATGAGGGTGACAGAAGTGCCCTCAACAAACTTTAGTTGCATTAAATTCCAGGATAGGTGTTCATGTCGAGTTGAATTTTCTTTCTGCAAACCCACACTCTGATAACTATTTGCAAGTACAAGTTCAATTTGAGGCCAATGAATTCATACAGAGCTCAAAGAGAGTTTAGAGAATCACAGAAATCCTTTGTGAATAAGGTCAATAAATTTAGCATTGGATCGTTTACATCAAAAATGCAGTCACCTTTTTGGTGAGTATTTTTTTTTTCCTTCAGAACACTTTCCTGGTCCCCAGACATCAGAGAACATCTGATTTGGAAATTGAGGTCGGTGCATTAAATGGCAAATTTGCTTAAAGAGTTTTCTTACTTAGATCATGAAATCAGAGAACTGGAAGGAATCTTTGGGGTCATCTAGTCTACTCTCAAACTCAAGTCTAGAAACCCCTGGGATGTGAGGCAGCAGGAAATGAAGCCATGGGGGTTTCAGTTTTACTCAATGGTATTTAATTTTAAACACTATTTTTACACTGAAGTAATCATTGCATATATGATGGAGTAGAAAGCAGAAAAAAAATAACCCTTGCTTTTCAAAGTAAGATATGATGCTGGGAAGAATTTTTATCAAGTAGCAAACTACTTTCAGCTGCAGTCAAAATTCTTTGAAGACATGAACACATTCCTCTGCTTTATTTTGGTGGGAGAATCTAACAAACACTGATCTAGTATCACTTTATAGAAAACAGGCTCAAAGAGGTACAGAGACTTTGCCAAGATCACACAGCCAGCATTAGTAACTGAATCAGGACTCCCACCTGGTCAATATGCTTCCTCACAGTTCAGCAAGGTCCTTTGGAATGTCAGCAGCTACCCCACACTTGCTCAGTTCCCACACCAAAAAGAGCACCTTACTCCAAATGACTGGAGAATAAACTTCATTGTCATGCTAAGTACCTTTTATGTTACACATTTGGTGGTCTCCTGGTTCCTTAAAGTTGTTCAAGGTTATTCATGCACAGAGAAGTGAAAAGTAACATAGCAGCTTTGTATATAAAGATATCTGGAGTCTAGATCATAGGGAGGTTGCTCATTCATGAAACAGAAATAAGGTCCATTAAAGCGGTGTCTCCCAAAATATCACACACAGATCTCCTAGGTCAGAATTACCTGTGCTTTTTGTTAAAATATGCATATTCCTGGGCCTCATCTTACTTACTGATGATTCAGAACCTCTGGGGACAGAAGCCAGGAACCCACATGTTTAACCAGTTCCTTCAGGTGATTCTTACATGCTCTAAGATTGGAAAAGCATGGCCTTACATATGCTATCAGACAAGAGAGGGCAAGGGGGAGTAAAATCATATACTAATGTCTTATATTGATAAGGTTCACATGGCAAAGCAAATCCATACCCAAGCTCTCATGTGATTAAAAAACAACAACCACACACACACACACACACACACACACACACACACACACACAAACTCTGACAGGTAGAGTGAGGGAAGGTGTCTTGACTTGCAGAGGAAGGTGATGAGGGTCAGCTGACCAGATGGGTTTTAAACTGTGAAAATTGAGGAAGAAAAAGTAACCACATAAATCCCATAAAATAACAGCAGAATAACCACAAGAAGGACAATGTGAGAGACCAATGGGGAGGCAGGGATAAAATGTCACATGTCTGACAATCACATTCATACTCCTCTTCTTTATACATAAATTCAAAATAGCATTAGCATGGCTTCAGATTTTTAAAAGGGGGTTGGTTTCACAAAATATTAACTATTAAAGCACATATAAGTGCATGACATTATTATCATCATACTTTCAATTTTCTAAGGCATTTTGCAATCGTTATATGTTATCAAGGAAATAACATAGGAGGAAGAGAAAAAAATGATTTCTACAAGAAACTAGCTACAAACCAGAAAAGACACTGAACACAATACTTTTAGCACTCAGTATCTTTAACAAATGCAAAGACAAACTCATTCATCAGAGAAAACACAAAATTAAACCATAGGTGAGTAAATATGATCTCTAGGATTTAAACAAGATTTGGAAGAAGGACACTGTGTATAGCAACGTGGAGATGAAAAGTTGTATGTGTCCCTTTCCAAGACATAGACTTGTGACAAGGGAAACAGAGCATAGCTGTGTGGAAATTCATGAACTTGAAATAGAATAGCACTGGGGAGCAAGAGCAAAGATGAAGGAAAGTGGAAGGGACTTGTTCGCAGACCAGACTGCAGTATTTGAGTCAGAGAGACACAAATGATCTCCTCCAGACTCCAATCCCTAAGTTGGCTCAGCCTCAGGTAGAGCAGAGATGGAACACTTTATCTCCTTCCCTGCCACCTTGATTCCCTCAACCACAGGATCTCTCAAGGATGGTTTCCAGGTGTTGGGAAGTAGACACCTTTTCATCTGAGAGATTTCTCACTGAAATCTGAGGAAATGTATATTCTAATTAGATAAGATGGACTCATGCTCATTCTGGAGAGAAGAATAACACTAAAGACAGGAGAGAGGAGAAACAACCTAGCCTCAAAGTTTAGAGGACAAACACTGTGATCTGGAACAGGTTCATCTTTCTGTATCTAAACTTTCCTTATTTTAATAGAGAGAGTAATAACTACCTCATGGGCTTTCTTTGAGGATTAAATAAAATACATGTGAAATACTTAGCATAATGTCTGACACTTAGTAAATGCTTGATCATTGGTAAGTTCTTGTTAGATCTCAGGAAGATTTTTTTGCACAAGAATATGTTTTGAATTGCTCTGGGTTCTCAACATTTTATTAGCAAAATCTATTGATGACAGCTGATAAGAAAACTGGAGAATCCACCTGTGATGACATTTGTTTTCTTAATTTTCATGAAAAAAATATATCTGGAGATAGTAACATGGCTTTTCTATTATAGATCACACAAATACCTGAATATGAAACAAGTAGGTTAGTAAATGGTGTCCTGTTTATTTCCTGTAGCTCTGGACTCACAGGTCATTCATAAAGATCAAACCTTTCCTTAGACTAAGACAAATTTAGACAAAAAACATAGGATTCTATTTTCTGATATTTGTAAAATAAACTTGCATCAACTGTGCAATAGAAAGGTAACTACAAGTAATACAAATAAAGAAATAAATTGCTCCAAGAAGAAAAAGCATTTCTATCTTTCTCTGTGTTCTCCTGGAAGGATAGTTGCATGAACTTAAAAAAAAATGGGTACAGTTTATGTCTGATAAGAATTTTGTACTCATTTGCAAGGTGTCAAGGGATGAAAATGAAATCATATAACAAGGTGGATGTAATTATATGCTAAAATCAATATCTACTTGCTACTGAAAATTCTGCTCAGTCTTTTCCCTCTGGTACCTCATGTTGGTTTGGTTTTATCACTCCTTATAAAAATTTATCTGGATAAATTAAAGGAACCAGCGGCCTTTTCATCAGAGTATAGTCATACAGAGATCATCTGCCAAATGTAATGTTCCTTCCTTTTTTGAGACCTTGGAAACATTTTCACCATTTGACATGCAAGAATCTTCACTTTTATAACAATCAGCGCACAGAGAAGGCATCGTAATCAAGGAAAATGCCTACCAAATTGACTCCCCTCCTAAAAGCCATCTGTGTATAACGACTCCCCGTAGCAACTGTAAAGTCATAAGCAATCGGGAGAGTTGCTCAAGCTAAGAGAAAACGCAAATCACAGAATTGAGAATTATAGGACAATAAAGTCAGCCTGGCCACAGAAGATCTAAAATCACCCAAGTTATAAAATGTGGAATGATAAATCTTGTGTTATTTCATGCTTATGAAAGTTAACATATTTACCAGCTTATGCCAGCTCCCCACTCCCTTTCTTTTGTTTCAATTTAAATACTAAGCAATACAAACATTTTCTGTTTTCTGATCTTAATTGGTAACTAAAGGCTAGATTGGTTAGATGCCTGGATAACAAGAAGAAAAGGGAAATAAAGAATCCCTCTACAGCTCTAAAAATGCTCTGTTTGGCCACATGAAGACAAAATAAAATAATCATAGAATTCCATTGTTGTGAATTTAACCCTCTCATTTTACAACTGGGAGAATGAACTTCTCTCCTTCATCATCCTCCCCACCTCAGCCTACTCATCTTGCCATGTTCCCTATTTCAGGGAAGAGCATTTCTGAACACAAGAGATATAAGAGCATCATCTCTGTTGAATCCACCTCCAAACATCTCTGATGGATATCTACTTCCATCTATCCCATCCCTGGGGATGGCCTATACCCAGGGCACGGCTTCATCATCTCTCCCCTGGATGACAGGGCTTGCATCCAAACTCTTGCTCCACACATTCCCCGCTGTCCCCACCATCCCAATCTGTACCCCCCCTCCTCAGTCAGGAAGCCAGAGCAATGCTTCTAAAGGGCTAATTGCATCACTCCCGTGTTACATTCTTTGGCAATTTTTCAGCACGCTCTAAATAATGCCCGAGGTCCATAACAGAGCCACAAGAACCCTACTGACTGCTTCAAGTACATCTCTTCCATGTCCCCCATTCTTTTTGCACGCACCTCATTGTACTTCATGTAATTCCACAAACACAACATGCTCCCTCTCACTTTCCCACATTGTGCTCTTTCTGCCCGAAATACTCATCCCCCTTGTCTTCAAGTGCTGACTTGTACTCATGGTGAGGTTGCAGCTTGACTGTCATCTCTAGAAAACCTTCCTGACCACTCTCTCAGAGGTAGCTCAGCACTCCCATAATGTGTTTTCAAACTGCTTATTGCGATTGTGACAAAGCACTTGCCCTACTTTATTGCCATTGCCACTGTCTTCTGAGCCAGACTCAAGTGTTCTTACCACAGGGACCAACTCTAACTTGCTAATTCTTTTATCTTTAGCTCTTAGGACAGTTTCTTGAACATAAAAGCTGTTTAAATTCCATTTTTTGAATTAATTAATAATTAGTTAAGTAGTTGCTCAAATTCTTCGTGAACTAGTTGTATAGTGACAACTAGCTACCAGACTAGAGTTTTCAGCTCCACTAAATTTGGGGGATTTTTTTTTATTACTAATTTCAGGCTATTTATTCATTCAGTGAATATTATATTAAATGTTAAAACAGAAATAACCACGGAATATTACTTTACAGCTAAAGTATAAATTGCTTCATTGCTTAATCCTAAAGTCCATCCTGAAAGTAGGTAATTTCTATAACTTCATCTTAAAAGATGAAATTGTTTCCTTCCTTATTTCTTTTCTCCCAATTCAGTAAAAACAAACATATAAACAAACAAAACAAAACAAAAACAAAGGCAACAATAGATGTTGGCTAGGATGCAGAGAAAGAGGATCTCTTTTGAAATGCTGGTGGGAACGCAAGGGTGGTGCAGCCACTCTAGAAAACAGTATGGAGGTTCCTCAAAAATTAAAAATAGAACTACCCCACGACCCAGCAATTGCACTACTAGGCATTTATCCAAGGGATACAGGTGTGCTGTTTTGAAGGGACAGATGCACCCTCATGTTTATAGCAGCACTATCAACAATAGCCAAAGTATGGAAAGAGCCCAGATGTCCATCGATGGATGAATGGATAAAGAAGATGTGGTGTATACATATACAATGGAGTATTACTCGGCAATCAAAAGGAAAGAAATCTTGCCATTCGCAACTACGTGGATGGAACTGGAGGGTATTATGCTAAGTGAAATCAGTCAGTCAGAGAAAGACAAATATCATATGACTTCACTCATATGAGGACTTTAAAATACAAAACAGATGAACATAAGGGAAGGGAAACAAAAATAATATAAAAACAGGAAGGGGGGACAAAAAACATGAGACTCTTAAATATGGAGAACAAAGAAAGGGTTATTGGAGGGGCAGTGGGAAGGGGGATGGGCTAAATGAGTAAGGGGCATTAAGGAATCTACTCCTGAAATCATTATTATACTATATAACTAACTTGGATGTAAATTAAAAATAAATAAAAACAAAAATCAAAGAAAAACAAAAAGAAACAAACAAAAACCACCATAGGGGTGAATAGAGTTGGTGAGGGATTCCAAATTGGACAGCATACCAAAAGTGGTAAGGAGTTTACCTATTTGGGGAATGAAGCACTAAGTAAATGTATTAAGGAAAATGGAAGCTACATTTCCCACTGGTGAAGAAGAAGAGTACAAATATGGAGAGGGGGAAGGGATGCACATGAACGCTCTGGTGTATACTCAAATTAGTGATATCAGTATAACCTCATGGTTTACACTGTAAGATTCTGAGATGGGAACAACTTTAATGACAGAAGAACAACAGAAGAGCCTTTGTGTCTAGAACCTAATAAGCAATGGAGGAGAGTGGAAAAAGATGAAGAATGGGGCTTACCAGGATCTATGGAACCAGAATCTCAAAAAAAGAGACCCAAAAATCTATTTCACAAGTTATTTTTAAGTATTCAAAACTGTAAGTTTCCCCACACTAAAGAAATATAAGATATTAACACAAGCACTCTTCTAAACTTTAATAACATGAGAAATATTTCCAAAAGAGAAACTGGCAAACCAAGGAATCAAAATGAATTAAGTCAGCACTCAACCAAATGGCCCCAACTACAGATCCCTAACCACTGATGTCTTAAGTTCTAGAATCATTATCAAAGACCTGAATCCCAGAATAAAAGAAACAAATGTTTACTATTCTTGAAAGAATGTCAATAAGATTTTTGGTAATCTGTTTTTGTGGTTGCCATTTACATTAGGTTGTAGAGATATGAAAGCTTCCATTAGTAATTTGAGTGGTAAATGCCAATGTCATGACCATCCAACTACATTAATATCCTTCCTTTAGTAGTTAAAAACTGTACTCAGTTTTTAAGAGTCTCTTATGCTTTGGCTCAGCATAAGAGACTCTTAAAAACTGAGAACAAACTGAGGGTTGATGGGGGGTGGGAGGGAGGGGCGGGTGGGTGATGGGTATTGAGGAGGGCACCTTTTGGGATGAGCACTGGGTGTTGTATGGAAACCAATTTGTCAATAAACTTCATATATAAAAAAAAAACTGTACTAATACTATTAAAAATAAATAATCCTGCTAAAACCATTGTGAAATACAAAAATACTAAACTAAAACTTGAATTTTTATTTATAATTTGTAGCTAGATGAGTCAAGAACAATCTTGTCCAATTTGCAAATGAACATGCAAACTAAAAGGAGGCAATGCCTTAACAACTGCTATAAAAACTCTATACCCCTCCTGGCCAATGCTTTTGTCCCAGGTTGCAAATCCCTTAACTTGGTGACTGAATCAAAAATGATCAAAATTGACTGGGGAAGCTTTACTTTCTTCTAATTAAAGAAAATTTACCTTTGGCTGGTATCATGATAGTTCTATTTTAGAAAAGTGTTACTGCCGTGATTGAAAATATGCTAGGAGAGAGATAATTACCCACTGTATCAGTGAGGGTCTTGGCAGAAAACAGATGGCATAATCCAACTGGGTAATTTGAGACAAGTTTAATAAAAAAGAATCTTTATAAAGGTATAGGCAGAGTTTAGAGAAATCAGCAGTGCAGAACCCCAAGAATAACAACAGCATGAAGACTGAGAAACACAAAGGATGGTTTAGAATCCAGAGAGAGCAGGTATGCAGAGTCCTGCTTGACAGAAGCCAAGTCCCATTGGGTAGGGAGCAAAAGGAAGAAGTTCCCCAATGTCACCCTCCTCCTATCTCCCAGGTCCCCATTGGCCAAACCCATCTTGAATCTAGATAGTTTGTTGATACTGACCATAAAGGTTATCTTTCCATGGCAAAGAGCAGACAATATCCAGTGCATCTCTGTTTTAAAATATCAGAATGACATAGAAAAGACATGCATTAGATGATGGGTCTTACTCCTCCATAGGAACAGGGCTGAGTTGTGAGTCATCTTTGGAAAGCATGGTACCTCAAGACCACATGTTTTCCCTGTCTTTTTGATCCATCATCATAATGGTCATTTAGAAGTCATTTTACTGGTTTTGGCTGTCCAGCACTCACTTGCTTTCCATTTGGGTCAGCATTCAGTCTTAAAGTGTCTGCCCTTTCCTCCTACAGCCCATTTGCTTTAAAATAGCTGGTGCCACTCCATACTTGACTATTGGGTGTGGCAGAGGACTATCTGATCCACGTAATCACATTCTTCCACTACAATTGACTATCAGGGATAGATGTGACCTAAATTGATACAAAGTGAATCCTGTTGACTAATGGGCAAATACACTCTTTTCTCCTAGAATGGATGAGCAGGTGTGTAACCTTAGAGCCACAAGAGGAGATGCTTACTGAAAATGGAAACCCACCAAAAAAAGAAAAAAAAACCACTATATCTTATTCTCACCAGAACAAGCCTTGTCCTGCTACTGTTCTATTCTATAATATGAGGCAATAAACACCCTTTATAGTTTGAGTCAGGTTTTCTGTTGTTTATTACAGAGATGTGTCTCATCAGTACAGGTGACTGTTTCAGATGATTGACTGTATCAAGGCTCCTGGGTGCTCCAATCAGAAATAACTTTCTATGAGAGACTAGGTGGCTCAGTTGGTTAAGCACCTGACTCGATATCAGCTCAGGTCATGATACCGCCATCCCATGAGATTGAGTCCTGTGTCGGGCTCTGCCCTGAGTGTGGAGCGTGCTTGGGATTCTTTCTCTGTCTCTCCCTTGCTTGTTCTCTCTCTCTTCTCTCTCAAAATAAATAAATAAACATTTCAAAAAATAATTTTCTAGGTAGTTTTACTTAATTTTCTTGAAAATGTCTGCTTACAGCACATTGTTAATAAACTTTGAGCAGCATACTGAGAAGCTGTGATGTTTATATGTTGGCAACTAGACCTGTTTTAATTAGAAATGTTTAAATTCGCCAATAATAATGTAATAGATTATGAAAATACTTCTACATTCTGAAGATATTTTCTGATGACTTACTATGTACTAGACATCAGGAACTTAAGAATGACTGAGACACAGTGTCTTCAGAGCTCACTTGAATCTAGTAGATATCTATCAAGAAGCTCATCTTACACAAGCGATGTTATAATTACAAAATACACAAGATGGTGAGAGAACTTCAAAGAAGGGACTATTAACTCTGATGCAAGAAGTCTGATAAGCTTTACATAGCCTTTTA
This sequence comes from Lynx rufus, assembly GCF_022079265.1. Taxonomy (NCBI): domain Eukaryota; kingdom Metazoa; phylum Chordata; class Mammalia; order Carnivora; family Felidae; genus Lynx; species Lynx rufus. The sequence continues at coordinate 121,021,405 of NW_025814823.1, read as the reverse complement.
AGCAGGACCTGGCAATATATGGAAGATCTTGACAAGGAAGTTGGACAGTGCAGGCTGAAGAGGCTTCAGGAATAAGAAAGGCACATTCACATGTAAAGGTTCAATGTGTCTTCAGACAGAGTAGCAGGAGATTGAACAGTTTGGTTCCAACCTGGTTCTCCATCCTTTGCTACTCATGTGATCTTGGACAAGTTACTTTTCTTGGTACCACTTTCCCACTCCAAGACTAATAAATAATAGCTTGCTCATATTATAAGTCACATTACACATAAAATGTCTGTCACTCAAAAAAAAAAATAGAAGAGCGATAACTGATTAACCTGGAAAGGCAGAATGGTGCCAGATTGTGAAAATACTTATGAGCTCTATTAAAGAATTGGGTTTATATAATATAGCTGATATGCACCAAACATTAAAGTGTTTAAGTAGACACAAACAAATTGGTATTTTAGAAGAGTCATATTACTCTTGCTTTGGTGTTTGAAAGCAAAGAAACTAGGATATTATAATAGTCCTTACAAGAGATGATAAAGACGTGAGGGCCTTAACTCAGATAGTAGCAAGAAGGCTGGAGAAAAAGGGACACAAAAGCACAACGGGATCAAGGATGACTGTAAAGTGTCTGGTGGATGCTGGTACCTTTACAAATAAAGGAATGTTATTTAAAAAGGAATGATAGGTTTTTTTTTAAATATGAAATTTGTTGTCAAATTGGTTTCCATACAATACCCAGTGCTCATCCCAACAGGTGCCCTCCTCAATACCCATCACCCACCTTCCCCTCCCTCCCACCCTCCATCAACCCTCAGTTTGTTATCAGTTTTTAAGAGTCTCTTATGGTTTGGCTCCCTACCTCTCTAACCTTTTTTTTTTTCCCTTCCCTTCCCCCATGGTCTTCTGTTAAGTTTCTCAGGATCCACATAAGAGTGAAAACATATGGTATCTGTCTTTCTCTGTATGACTTATTTCACTTAGCATAAAACTCTCCAGTTCCATCCACGAGGGGAGAAAACAATAAGCCCAAGTTTGGGACTTGCTAAATGTGAGCAGTCTATTTGCTACACAAATGGAAACTCCCAGAAGTAATTTGGAAATTTCTCTTAAACTCAAATTTCCAAGCAAGAGATAGATATATGAGCATGAATTGTAAATATATTCCAGCTAAAGGAAAGGACATGATGGACGTGGCCAAGAATAAGGCTAAAACCATGAAATATACTAAAGCAAAATGGAAGAACCAGTGAAGGAGACTTAGCAGTCACCATTGGTGTCATAGAAGTTCAAGGAGGAACTTCAGACTCTTGTAACTTAACAGTGCATGTAAGGAGGCTGTCTTGTTAGCTGGAAGTCTTCAAATTGGATCTTTTATAATCAGAAATGCTTATTTTCTTAAAAACCAGGCAGTTACTAGGGTGTCTGCATGGCTCAATTGGTTGCATGTCTAACTCTTGATCTTGGCTCAAGTCATGATCTCATGGTTTGTGAGTCTGAGTCCCACATTGGGCTCTGTGTTGACAGTGTGGAACCTTCTTGGGAGAGGGACTCTCTCCCTCTCTCTCTGCCCCTCCCCCACTCATTCTCTCCTCTATCAAAATAAATGAATAAACTTAAAAAAAATTTAAAAACCAGGCAGTTACAGATAGCATTTTGTTTAACCTCCAAAGAACTTTCCTCTATTCCCTGTGTAATAACTTTACTCAGAATAAGTAGCAATGATTTAAGAGTTACATTTATAGTTCCTGAAAGCTGACAATAAAACACTGATAAGGTCTTATTAATTTTGGGGTTATCATCAGGAAATAGTATGAAGCAACAATGGATTTGATGTTCAATCAATATGGAAGCTGTCCAGATACATATTAACACCATCTTTCATATTTACGGCACTGAGGAAGAAAGATCAAAGCTTATTTCCAAAGTTACCTTATTAACCTTCAAATTCACTTTTGACTATAAGAAAAAGATAAATATTTGGCCCATTATATAAATGGAGAAATAGAGGTCCAAGACCCAAAAGGAGCTCCATGTCAGAATTCACAACAACAGAGGTTTCTGGACATGATTTACCAACACATTAGAACAGTGTCCAACAAAGTTATCATCCATGGACTACATGTATCAAATTTATGTCACATAATGCATATTCCTGGGACCCTAATCAGACCTACTGATCTGTTCCTATGACAGTAGACTATGAACTCTGAATTTTAAAAAGTTCCACAAGAGATTCTGATGTATCTTGACATTTTCAAAAATATTAAAAAATGTCCAATGACTCACCAAGGAGAATATTTACTATCTACTAGATGCCAGTTATTTGCTATTCAGTATGAAAAATTCCAAAGACCATAAAATTTTTTCTGCCTCGACATAGTTTGCCTAGACTTATATACCATTGTTTTCCCTGTTCACAACCCCTAGATTTGAGGCAGTACTCACTAAAACACAGCTCTGACGATTGGAACAGGGATGCGTACTAAACAACTGACCACCTGTTCTCTGTCTACTCTGCCTCTCTTGTTCTATCAATATATTTTTTAAATTTTTGAATTTTTTATTGAAATATAGCTGAAATACAATATAGTATTAGTTTCAGGTTTACAACATAGTGATTCAACATTTATATACAGCATGAAATGTTCACTATGGTAAGTCTGTTATCATCTGTCATCACACTGAGTTACTACAATAATATCGAGTCTATTCTCTGTACTGTACTTCATATCCTGTGACTTATTTTTTTTAAAACTATAAGTTTGTACTTCTTAATCCCTTTCACCTATTTTTTTTAATTTAACTTTATTTTTTATTTTTTAAAATTTACATCCAAATTAGTTAGTATATAGTGAAGCAATGATTTCAGGAGTAGATTCCTTAATGCCCCTTACCCATTTAACCCATCCCCCCTCCCACAACCCCTCCAACAACCCTCAGTTCGTTCTCCATATTCATAAGTCTCTTTTGTTTTGTCCCCCTCCCTGTTTTTATATTATTTTTGTTTCCCTTCCCTTATGTTCATCTGTTTCGTCTCTTAAAGTCCTCATATGATTTTTGTCTTTCTCTGACTAATATCACTAGCATAATACCTTCCAGTTCCATCCACGTAGTTGCAAATGGCAAGATTTCATTCTTTTTGATTGCCGAGTAATACTCCATTGTATATATATACCACATCTTCTTTATCCATTCATCCATCAATGGAAATTTGGGCTCTTTCCATACTTTGGCTATCGTTGATAGTGCTGCTATAAACATGGAGGTGCATGTGTCCCTTCCAAACAGCACTCCTATCTCCCTTGGATAAATGCCTAGTAGTGCAATTGCTGGGTCATAGGGTAGTTCTATTTTTAGTTTCTTGAGGAAGCTCCATACTGTTTTCCAGAGTGGCTGCACCAGCTTGCATCGCCACCAGCAATGCAAAAGAGATCCGCTTTCTCCACATCCTCGCCAACATCTGTTGTTGCCTCAGTTGTTAATATTAGCCATTCTGACAGGTGTGAGGTGGTATCTCATTGTGGTTTTGATTTTTATTTCCCTGATGATGGTGATGTGGAGCACTTTTTCATGTGTCAGTTGTCCATCAGGATGTCTTCCTTGGAGAGGTGTCTATTCATATCTTTCACCCATTTCTTCACTGGATTATTTGTTTCTTGGGTGTTGAGTTTGATATATTCTTTGTAGATTTTGGATACTAACCCTTTATCTGATATGTCATTTGAAAATATCTTCTCCCATTCTGTCGGTTGCCTTCTAGTTTTGCTGATTGTTTCCTTCGTGGTGCAGAAGCTTTTTACTTTGATGAGGTCCCAGTAGTTCATTTTTGCTTTTGTTTCCCTTGCCTCTGAGACGTGTTGGGTAAGAAATTGCTGCGGGCAAGATCAAAGAGCTTTTTGCCTCCTTTCTCCTCAAGGATTTTGATGGCTTCCTGTCTTACATAGAGGTCTTTCATCCACGTTGGGTTTATGTTTGTGTATGGTGTAAGACAGTGGTCCAGGTTCATTCTTCTGCATGTCACTGTCCAGTTTTCCCAGCACCATTTGCTAAAGAAACTGTCTTTATTCCATTGGATATTCTTTCCTGTTTTGTCAAAGGTTAGTTGCCCATACATTTGTGGGTCCATTTCTGGGTTCTCTATTATATTCCATTAATCTGAGTGTCTGTTCTTGTGCCAGTACCTTACTGTCTTGATGATTACAGCTTTGTAGTATAGCTTGCAGTCTGGGATCGTGATGCCTCTTGCTATGGTTTTCTTTTTCAAGATTGATTTGGCTATTTGGAGTCGTCTATGGTTCCATACAAATTTTAGGATTATTTGCTCTAGCTCTGTGAAGAATGTTGGTGTTACTTTCATGGGATCGCATTGAACATGTAGATTGCTTTCGGTAGTGTCGACATTTTAACAATATTTGTTCTTCCTATCCAGGAGCATGGAATCTTTTCCCATTTTTTGTGTCTTCTTCAATTTCTTTCATCAGCTTTCTATAGTTTTCAGTGTATAGATTTTTCACCTCTTTGGTTAGATTTATTCCTAGGTATTTTATGGTTTTTGGTGCAACTGTAAATGGGATCAAGTCCTTGATTTCTCTGTCGCTTCATTGTTGGTGTATAGGAATGCAACTGATTTCTGTGCATTGATTTTATATCCTGCAACTTTGCTGAATTCATGAATCAGTTCTAGCAGTTTTTTGGTGGAATCTTTTGGGTTTTCCATATAGAGTGTCATGTCATCTGCGAAGAGTGAAAGTTTGACCTCCTCCTGGCCAATTTGGATGTCTTTTATTTCTTTGTGTTGTCTGATTGCAGAGGCTAAGACTTCCAATACTATGTTGAATAACAGTGGCGAGAGTGGACATCCCTGTCTTGTTCCTGAACTTAGGGGGAAGGCTCTCAGTTTTTCCCCATTGAGGATGATATTAGCATTGGGTCGCTCGTATATGGCTTTTATCATCTCGAGGTATGATCCTTCTATCCCTACTTTCTTTAGGGTTTTTATCAAGAAAGGATGCTGTATTTTGTCAAATACTTTCTCTGCATCTACTGAGAGGATTGTATGGTTCTTGTCCTTTCTTTTATTGATGTGATGAATCACGTTAATTGTTTTTCAGGTATTGAACCAGCCCTGCATCCCAGGTATAAATCCCACTTGGTCGTGGTGAATAATTTTTTAAATGTATTGTTGGAGCTGGTTGGCTAATATCTTGTTGAGGATTTGTGCATCCATGTTCGTCAGGGAAATTGGTCTATAGTTCTCCTTTTTAGTGGAGACCTTTTTAGTCTCCTTTTAGGTCTCTGTCTGGTTTTGCAATCAAGGTAATGCTGGCTTCATAGAAAGAGTTTGGAAGTTTTCCTTCCATTTCTATTTTTTAGAACAGTTTCAAGAGAATAGGTGTTAACTCTTCCTTAAATGTTTGGTAGAATTCCCCTGGGAAACCATCTGGCCCCGGACTCTTGTTTTTTGGCAGATTTTTGATTACTAATTCGGTTTCCTTACAGGTTATGGGTGTGTTCAAATTTTCTATTTCTTCCTGCTTCAGTCTTGGTAGTGTATATGTTTCTAGGAATTTGTCCATTTCTTCCAGATGGCCCATTTTATTGGCATATAATTGCTCATAATATTCTCTTATTATTGTTTTTATTTCTGTTGTGTTGGTTGTGATTTCTCCTCTTTCTTTCTTGAATTTACTTATTTGGGTCCTTTCCTTTTTATTCTTGATCAAACTGGCTAGTGGTTTATCAATTTTGTTAATTCTTTCAAAGAACCAGCTTTGGGTTTCATTGATCTGTTCTACTGGTTTTTTTTTTTTTATTTGATAGCATTAATCTGCTCTAATCTTTATTATTTTCTGTTCTTCTGGTTTTGGGCTTTATATGCTGTTCTTTTTTCCAGCTCCTTAAGGTGTAAGGTTAGGTTGTGTATCTGAGATATTTCTTCCTTCTTTAGGAAGGCCTGGATTGCTATATACTTTCCTCTTATGACTGCCTTTGCTGCATCCCAGTGGTTTTGGGTTGTGGTGCTATCATTTTCATTGACTTCCATACACTTTTTAATTTCTTCTTTAACTGCTTGGTTAGCCCATTCATTCTTTAGTAGCATGTTCTTCAGTCTCCAAGTATTTGTTACCTTTCCAAATATTTTCTTGTGGTTGATTTTGAGTTTCATAGCATTGTGGTCTGAAAATATGCACGGTATGATCTCGATCTTTTTGTACTTACTTGAGATTGATTTGTGTCCCAATATATGGTCTATTCTGGAGAACGTTCCAAGTGCATTGGAGAAGAATGTATATTCTGCTGCTTTAGGATGAAATGTTCTGAATATATCTGTTAAGTCCATCTGGTCAAGTGTGTCATTTGAAGCCATTGTTTCCTTGTGGAATTCTTGATTAGATGATCTGTCCATTGCTGTGAGTGTGGTGTTGAAGTCTCCTCCTATTATGGTATTACTATCGATGAGTTTATGTTTGTGATTAATTGATTTATATATTTGGGTTCTATCACATTTGGTGCATAAATGTTTACAATTGTTAGGTCTTCTTGGTCCAAAGACCCCTTGATTATGATATAATGCCCTTCTGCATCTCTTGATACAGTCTTTATTTTAAAGTCTAGATTGTCTGATATAAATATGGCTACTCTGGCTTTCTTTTGTTGACCATTCACATGGTAGATGGTTCTCCATCCTCTTATTTTCAATCTGTAGGGGTCTTTAGGTCTAAAGTGGGTGTCTTGTAAACAGCATATAGATGGGTATTATTTTCTTATCCATTCTATTACCCTATGTCTTTTGATTGGAGCTTTGAGTCCATTGACATTTAGAGTGAGTACTGAAAGATATGAATTTATTGCCATTATGATGCTTGTAGATGCTTGTAGTTTCTGATGGTGTTCTCTGGTCCTTTCTAATCTTTTGTTGCTTTTGGTATGTATGTATGTATGTATGTATGTATGTATGTATGTAGGTATTTATATATTTTTTCCTCTTTTCTCCCCTCAGAGAGTTCCCCCTACAATTTCTTGCAGGGCTGGTTTAGTGGTCACAAACTCCTTTAATTTTTGTTTGTCTGGGAAACTTTTTTTTTTTGCTGCATATTTTTCTGATTGAGCACACTGAATATTTCCTGCCACTCCTTTCTGGCCTGCCAAGTTTCTGTGGATAGGTCTGCTGCAAACCTGATCTCTCTTCCCTTGTAGGTTAGGGACTTTTTTTCCCTTGCTGCCTTCATGATTCTCTCCTTGCCTGAGTATTTTGTGAATTTGACTATGATATGTCTTGTTGATGGTCGGGTTTTGTTGAATCTAATGGGAGTCCTCTGTGCTTCCTGGATTTTGATGTCCGTGTCTTTCCCCAGGTTAGTAAAGTTTTCTGCTATGATTTGCTCACATAACCCTTCTACCCCTATTTGTCTCTCCTCCTCTGGGACCCCTATGATTCTGATGTTGTTCCTTTTTAATGAGCCACTGATTTCTCTAAGTCTTAAATAGTGTTCTTTTGCCTTAATCTCCCTCTTTTTCTCTGCTTCGTTATTCTCTATAAGTTTGTCCTCTATATCGCTGATTCTCTGTTCTGCCTCATCCATCCTTGCTGCCGCTGCATCCATCCATGATTGCAGCTCAGTTATAGCATTTTTAATTTCATTCTGGCTATTTTTTATTTCTTTTATCTCTGCAGAAAGGGATTCTAATCTATTTTCAACTCCAGCTAGTATTCTTATTATCATGATTCTAAATTCTGGTTCAGACAACTTGCTTGTATCTCTGTTGGTTAAATCCCTGGTTGTTGTTTCTTCGCGCTCTTTCTTTTGGGGTGAATTCCTTCATTTTGTCATTTTGAAGGGAGAAAAGGAATTAATGAGGTAGAAAAATTGAAATTAAAAAAATTAAAATAAAAAAATTAAAACTAATAATTAAACACACACACACACACACAAAAATAGAATAGATGATGTTAGATCCTAGGTGTGTTTTGGTCTGGGTGTAGAAAGCGGCTTGACAGATTAGAGAAACAAAAAAAAAAGGGGGGGAAGAGAAAAAAAAAGAAATCATTTGAGAATTTCAAAAAATGAATACACTACAGTAGACTACAATGCACAAAAGTAGAGAATATAATGGAAAAAATTATAGAAAAATACTGTTAATGAAAATTAAAAAGAAGAAAATATGAATTTTTTGTTTTCTGTATTTAAGAAAAAATAAAAGAAATGAAAAAGAGAAAAAAGATTAAAAAAGAAAAAAGACAAAAAAAGAAATCGTTTGAAAATCTGAAAAAGTGAATACACTGCAGTAGACTGAAATATAATGATGGGAGTAAGATAGAATTTGAAAAAATTTACATAAAAGCAAAAATATAGTAATAAAAATTAAATAAAAATATTTTTAAAAGAAATTGGAAGTAAAAATGAAGTTTTTCTCTTTCTGCATTCAAGAAAAAGAAAAGAAATGAAAAAGAATAAAAGAAAAAGAAAAAAGGAAATTGTTTGAAAATTTGAAAAGGTGAGTACACTGAAGTAGACTAAAATAAAATGATGGAAGTAAAGTAGAATTTGAAAACATTTACACAAAAGTAAAAAATATAGTAATAAAAATTAAAGACAGATATTTTTAATAAAAATTGAAAATTAAAATGAGTTTCTTCTCTTTATTCAAGAAAAAGAAAAGAATTGTAAAAGAGTAAAAGGAGAAATAGAGAAAAAAAAATTGAATGGATGAACCTGCTAACAGATTGAAGTAGGACTGAAATTGCTTTGTTTTCCCCTAGAGGTCAGTCCATCTAGCTCTTTATAGTTCATAGATTAAGCCAGCGGTGAGGTTTTTGTTCTTGAAGAGTGAAGTTGGCCCAGTTGGACAGGGCTCGGTGTAACAGCTCTGTTCTCCCCTAAATGGCCCTGCTAGCCTATTGGGGTGGATTGTTACAGTGCTAGTCAGTGCTCATGCTCATGCATGGGAGCATTGAAAAATGGTGCCACCCAGCCACCCAGTCTGTTCTCCCGGATCAGCAGTCGCGCACTCATCCTCCATCTTCAGCTCTCGTCCACTCCCCATTTTTCCCCTCTCTGTGACCAGGCCCCAGGCAGGATCTCCCTCCCAAGTTTTGTCTCAGATGTCGCTGTTTTCCCCGGCCCCTTACTTCTGAAGGACTGAGGCTTTGACCCACTCTGCCCTTCTGTGTGAGGGCCTCACCGAGCAATGGCCAAATGAGCAATGGCCGAATGTCTGCTGCACCCAGGAACACCCGCTAGACCTTGCTGTTGCCGGTGCCCCAAGACTGCGGCTATGTGCCAGCTCGTCCCCAAAAAAGATCGTGAGACAGTGTAGTAGCAGCGTTTCAGGGATTATGGAAAATCACAGCACACATCTGACACCAGGCTTCACCCTCAATGACCTTGCCCCAACAGCAGCAAATGTGGCTGCCTTCCGGGGTCTGCTGGGACCAGGTGGCTTCAACAGTCTCTACCAAATGTCCTTGCAGCAGTGGAACCGCTTTTCCCAGTGTGGCCCGAGAACCTCGCAGACCCCACTGTGTTCCTGGGTATCACCTTTCCCACCAGAGCACTGCCAGCTATCGAGCTGCTGTGGAGTTGCAGCCTTTGCGCTCCCCTTGTTTATAGTCTTAATGGAATTTAAACCCTCTTCTTTCTCCTTTCTCCCTTTTTAGTTTAGTCCCTGTGGCTGTTTCCAGTTTTCCACTTTCTCTCCAGCTGCTTTTGGGGAGGGGTGCTTTTCCCATATGCTCACCCCCCTCCCCAGTCTCCGTCCTCTCTCTGCCTGCAAAAGGGGTTCCCTACCTTTCAGGGCTTCTTGCTCCCCAAGTTCAGCTCTTTGTGTCGTGTACCTGCTGAATTCTGTGGTTCAGGTTGTGCAGATTGTTGTGTTAATCTTCCAATCGGTTTTTTAGGTGTGTAGGACGGTTTAGTATTGGTCTGGCTGTATTTCACAGATGCGAAACACACAAAAAGCTTCCATGCTGTTCTGCCATCTTGGTTCCTCCCTCTATCAATAATTTTAAGTAAGATCTAGAAACTGTAGGCAGTTAAGGTTGAATGTTGGCATTAATCAGTTAGGATTCGATTCTGGAGCCACATACAAGAGAGCCTGAAGAAGTGTCTATTTAAGAACAATGAAGACTGGAGGGGGTCTCAGAGACAAGCAGAGATAAGTGGGTCTTGAGAGCCAGACAAAGAAATATTATTTCCTGAAAGCCTTTCAGTTTCCCAGAGGTCATGTTGCTACAGCTTCCATGCTATTCCCTATTACTTTACACAAAAACTTTTTACTCAAGCTAGTTTGAGTGAGTTTCTACTCAGAAATTACGAGCTTTACCTAGAGAAAATAATTTATAATTGAGTAAATCCAGGCAATTCAATTTCATTCTTTTACCATAGCAGTAAAAAGCATCACTTTCTGGCAGTGCATATCAGAAAACTTGAGGTCTTCCCTTTCTCTCGTGTATTGTATCCCTACCACCAAAATTGCTCATTTAATCACCAATATCACCTAATACCATTAATTTCTTTCCCTTTACAACTGCTGTCCTTGTCAAAGCTACCAATATGCCTATTCAGGCACATTCCAACTGGTCTACCCATTATCCACTCTGTCCTGTCCAGACAGACCTGAGCAAAATGGTAATCTGGTCCTGTTCTTACTGCCCCCCTGCTATGTTCACCACTATCCAGTGACTTCTCATTTACACTAGGTGTAAAGACTAAATCCTTAGTATAGCCTTCAAGGCCTAGAGTGATCTCATCCAATCTCATTTCATCTTGCACCTTGTATTCCTTTGTTTTCTGTGGTTGAGCCTCAATGCCTTCTTTTGGTCACTAACACTTTCCATGCTTCCCTCCACCAAAGCTCTTCTCCCAGCCCACACTACTCTTCTCTCCCCACCTGCGTAATTCATTTCCAACCATCCTCTGGACCTCATTCCCTTTCCTGATCTTCTTGAAAAGGTCAAATACCCCTAGTACAGAGCCTCCTAACACTGTGTGGCTCACCTTTTAACAATTCCAACTTTAAATTTCTATGACAAATTGATAATCTGATAATTATCTGTTATCCTGTAAGCTCTCTGTCTGTGTTGTCCACATCTTACCCCAGTACCTCACACTGTGCCTGATAATGAATAAGGTTTTTGAGATATTCGTTGAACAAAAGTGGAAAAACTGGAAAAGGCAAGAAAAAAAAATCAGAAACAGTGCTTCAGAACCAGACTTTTCGTTGACAAAGCGTAGGTATACCTAAGCTGAGGATCAGATGAGGAAAGAGCAAGTTGGTGTATTCAGGCATGATAATGAAAAACACTGATTCAAGGCCAGGTGAGACAATAGAGCACTTGGCTATCTGAGGTATGGTTAGATAGTAGTTAATTTAAGATGAAATGGTAGAACAAGAAATATGGGTCAAGAGCGAAAACAGAAAGTAGGAAGATTTCTGTCTGAGAGAAACATTCCAGATGATGACACAGATAATTGAGTAAGTCCAGAGTAGATGAACTAGTTTGTCCAAGGGCCAGAGAGAGCACCAAAAGGAGGCAGTGCTAGTGCAACATGATGAGAAACTGTAGCCAGGGCTAGCCACACGGGTGTCAACTTGGTAATGACAGCCATACAAAGATCTTAATTTATGCTTAGTATATGCCAGGTAAACTTCTAAATGCTTTGATACATTATTTCAACTCTCAGAATAATCCAATGAGGTAAGCAAACTTACTGTGCCAATCTTACAAATGAGAAAACTGACGGTCAGTAACTTGCCCAAAGTCAACACTTAGTAAGTGGCAGCGCCAGGTTTGAACCCAGAGAAATTGAGTCTATACCTTTAAACACAATAGTGTACTATTTCTTTATGGGATTAGGACCAAAATGGTTTGTTAATGAGTTGGACTCTTCTTGTCTTAGCCACAACATGGATCATAAAAGGGATAAATTAGCAAAGATCAAAATAAGATGGGAAGGGCACCTGGGTGCTCAGTCGGTTAAGTGTCTGACTTCAGCTCAGGTCATGGTCTCACCATTAGTGGGTTTAAGCCCTGTGTCGGACTCTCTGCTGACAGTTCAGAGCCTGGAGACTGCTTTGTATTCAGTGTCTCCCTCTCTCTCTCTGCCCCCCCCCCTGCTCGTTCTCTCTCTCCCTCTCTCAAAAATAAATAAAAACATTAAAAAATTTGTTGAAGAAGGGGGAATATGGAACATAGTTGTTGTTCTTGTTATTATACCTATGGACCACATGGTCCATTACCACTGACTTGACAGATACATATATGTACATGGATAACCTACTTATTAACTTAATAACTCCTGTGGGAAAACTGAAAATCCCCCAGTGAAGGCTGTTGAATGAAGTTGGTAACTGTGGATACATTTTTCTCTAAGAAAAGCTGACAGCTAAAGTGAACTCCACTTCTATGCCACTCAGAATCCTCCCAGAAGCTTTAGAGCTGGCTTTACAAGTATTTCTAAGAGTCAAAAGCTTTAACACTTCCACATTCAAGTCATGACTTGGAGCATACCCATAAGGGTTGCCCTATCCACAAAGCAGGGAAGCTGGCTTTGTAAGACTATTATGCCTATCTTTAAAAAAGAAAAAAGAAAAAGGAAAAAGAGGAATTTGAGTATTTTGAGGCAAATTCACCAACGACACTGTAGTTCTTTCCTCAAAAGGCGGAGCTAATGAAGATATAAAAAATATGCATTCTTAAACCCTTTGTAGAGTATTGTGACACATATTTGGCTTACAATTTGGCAAAGTCTATGGAAAAAATTAATGCACTTTCTTTATGATCCAGCAAACCAACTTCTAAGAATCTTTTCTGCAAAAATGTTTACATAAAAATGAAAGACATAAGTTAAAAGATGTTCTGGGAAATATTGTAAAAATATCCAGCAATTAATGAAACAGTTTTATTAAATTTGAATATCTCCATGAAATAAAATACTATAGGGATAATTTTTAAAAATGAGAAAGATACAGTCGACTGACCTGAAAATATGCTATACTGTTAAGTTTAAAATGTTGCAGGGGCACCTGGGTGGCTCAGTCAGTTAAGCATTGGACTTTGGCTCAGGTCATGATCTTGCAGTCTGTGAGTTCGAGCCCTGCATCGGGCTCTGTGTTGACAGCTCAGAGCCTGGAGCCTGCTTCAGATTCTGTGTCTCCCTCTCTCTCTTCCCCTCCCCTGCTTGTGCTCTGTCTCTGTCTCAGCAATAAATAAATGTTAAAAAAAATTTTAAAAAAAGGTTGCAGAATGTCAAAAATACACAGTATTGTCTCTTTGGTTTAAAATATATTATATGTGTATGTATGTATACATATATATTAACATTTACATGCATATTATCTGCAAGTACACTAGTTTTGAAGATGGTTACTTCTTGAACAGTGACATTGGCATATGGCTTGAGGGAATAGGGTGAAGAGACAGGAAGCTCTTAGTTAATATTGGATCATCTTTGGTATTGTTTGAATTTTTAACAATAAACAGTTACAACTTTTATTATTAAAAAAAATTAGTTTTTCTGAAAACCAAAACTCCCCCACGATGCATTTAAAGAATTTTTCCCTTGGCATTCTGGCTCATCCCATGGCTTTCCACACATTTCTGTACTGCTTTCCACACATTTTTAGGAAAACTCCTTTTGCCCTAGCACAGGTGCCCAGCATGAGTGCCTCTCACCTTTCCTAACCTAGTTCCCCTTGCTTCTCCTGTGGTTGTTTGCTTCTTCCCTTTTTTTCCCAGCTCATCATCACCAACCTCCCAGAATACATGCTATCAATGCAAAACACGTCTCAGAGGGAAAAGGAAAAAAAAGATACCTAATGTTTTTTCATTGGTAAAATAAAGCCAAAAATGTCTTGCTGAACAGGAGGAAAAAAAAAGGCTGAGGTCACGGATACAGTAATAATTGTCCATCATACCTATTTCTCTCTCCCTCCCTCACCTCTCTCCCCTCAAATTTGAGTCCAAAAAGAGAAAAAAAAAAAAGAAAAAAGAAATTGTGGCTTCATTATTGTATGCCTAGAATCTAACACACACCAGTAATAATACTGGTGGAATATATGCTTGAATAAGTCATACCCTCAAGCAGCTTATATCCTGTTAAGGAGGCATATAATTCCAGTAATTCCTCTTTAATATTATTATATGTGCTCCTGACTCACTATTACCTGAGAGGCAGTAGCAGTTTTAAACAACCAGCCGCCAATAACTAAGGATTTGCTTCTGTAAAGCCCTGCATGCTAATACAGGCTGTCAGCCAGGGAACCCAGCAGAGCTCTGCTTAGCAACCAGTCCCTTTGCTATCTATTTTGGTTAGCTATGTCAAAAGTTATTCTAACTTCATTCAATCAATGGCTTCATGTTGTGAAAGAAAGACACCGCAAAAAGATGAGAAAACAGAATCAAAGATATGTGTGTTCAACACCTCTAAAGGCTGTTCCAAAATGCCTTTTTTCTTTCCCAGTGAAACAGGAGCTGCACTGCACTCTTGTTTACACCCCATTTGGGAGGAATCTGTTACTCAGAAGGAAGGTGTCTTTGACCTTCATCTCCCTGGAAGGAGAAATACAGAACAGCTGTCTGTTTACCATTCTGATCTCATTTCCATGACGTTGAACCACTCATTTGGGAAACATGAAAAGTAGAATTGATTCACTTTTTTTTTTTTTTTTTTTGGTAAGATGTTTTCGAAGACACTAGACCCTTGGTGATCTTAGGGATGATGGCAAGTGTATGGCCACAAGTGTTCCTTAGCTGGAAATGGAAAGATGCTCAGACTTCAAATTAGGAAGAAAGTACAGCATACAATTTGTGGGATTTTTTGTTTTGTTTTGTTTTTCTGTGTCTTTTTTACTTCTACATGGTATTTTGGCTCATAGTTTCCATAAAGAAGCCTCTGAGTGCAAAGACATGTAAACTTCCCTACAAAGGCTAAGGGTGAGACCTGGACGAATAACACACATTCACTTTTCCTGGTGCAGACATGACCGAGCCAGACTACAGTGCGTTCCCAATCACAGTCCCTGGAAGAGAGCTTTGTTGTTTCACATATTCCCAAAGACCCCAGTGTAAATGGAAAGAATTTCTTCTGTTTTCTTTCAACAAACTGTCTTATGCCTCAAGTCAATCTTGATTGCACAATCAGCAGTGCCTGATGTCAGTTTGGACTGGAAGGCACCAAAGAAATCACTGATTCCATTCCCCTCATTTACAGAGGAGCAAAATTAGGCTTAAAGAAAGGGAGAGAGTTACCTAAGGGCAGAAAGAAAACCCATAACTGATTCCCTGCTCAGTATCTTTCTACTGTAGGACATGGCCTCTTAGCCTTGCCTTGAATTGAAATAGCAATCAACATAATGAGTTACCAATTCAATACATTTCTATTAATGCCTCTTATGGCCCCAGAATTGGGTTAGGCTTCTGTGAAAGCCACACACAAAAAGGATAGGTCTCTGCCGTTGCCCTCAAGGAGCTAACTGGAGACAAAGTCATGCATTTCTAAGAGTTGAATGAGGACTGAGTGCAAATGACTATAGGTTTTCTTTTTAGAGTAATGAATATGTTCTGGAATTAGATAATGCTGATTGCTGTATTCACTTTGCAAATATATTAAAAACAGATGAATTATATACTTTGAAAGGGCGAATGTTATGGTATAGCTCATTGTAAAAGTCATGCGTTTAAAATAATAATGGAGCAGAATCTAATAGCAAAAGGTGTCTTCTACTAAGTAGAAATCAGAAAGGCAGACTAGCAGATGCCAATATTTCTTTGAAAATCAAGAATTTAAACATATGTGACATTGTAGCAGGTAGGAATAACAGGAACCAAGGTCAGAATGTAAGCAGAAATAATGGAGATACTTTGAGAAGAAATATGGGTTATGTTAGAGAGCTGCCTTCATGTTCTTTGTGGGAAAATGATATTAGAGTGGGGAGTACATGGCGATTTTTTAAAGCATTTTTCAAGTTCTGTTAAAACCAGATAACTCGAGAATAATGCTGAACAATAAGCCAGTAAATAATTTTTCCAGCAATTTAACAATTCAATATGAAAAATACAAATGAAGAAGCAAATTCTGGCTCTGGATATTTGTCCAGCTAGCAAGTTGATGGGTGCACCAAAGCAAAACTCTTCCCTAAGTTTTATGAGTCATGATAAAGAATTGTAGCAGGTAGTCTAGGTATCTGCTGAGTTTAGAGACAAAGAGCAGAATGCAGAAGGGAACTGGTAACTACATAATAATTCACACAATAAAAATGTACAATCCTGGCATTAAAGGCTAAAGCAGAGGTTTCTTGTGGAAACATGGCCAATTTCAACTAGGGTGTGGGTATAAAGGACTGATTCTCCACTGCAGGATTCATGGAATTGTTCAAGCCAAAAAGAGCATTCATAAATGTGTCTTATTTGAGTGTCCAATATCTGTTCCCTCTTCTTCTATTTTCATGAGAAGAAGTACCCCTCCCCTGCTCTAGGTTCATGTGGTTCACAATGACTCCAGAAGTGAGCACATGATCCAGACTTCAACAAAGATCTAATTTCCCATACCTTGACCATAGTTCAGCCTTAGGTTCATGCCCCCAAGTCAGCATGCTAACCTAGGACTTTTGACAACATGATTTAGGAGAAAAAATATCTTCTTGCATAAGGATTTTTAGCTCTACAAATGATGTTAGCCTGCAGCTACTGGGAATTATCCATATAGAAAGGTTCTGGTAGAGAGTAAAGCCAATACAGAGACAAGAGATGGAGAATCAGATTCCTGGTGACTTCATCTAAGCGTCTGGATCTAAGTGTATATGGAGTCATTGCCCTTGGATTGTTCAGATAAATAAATATATTCCTTTCTGCTTACGTCATTTTGGACAGGGTTCCTATCACTTTCAGCATAAAATCATGATGAATATAGCACCCACTCCTACCTTATAATTTGCAGATGAGGACTGAGGTCCAGAGAGGAGTAAAAATTTGCTAACGTTGCACAATAATAAGCAGTAGAAACTAGACACAAATGCAGACACCTTGGATCTTAGTCTAAGGTCTTTTCCCTATGCTGGCACTAAGCATTCATTTTGGAAACACTCAGACATCCAAAGTTGAGATGTCACCTACAAGCCAATGCTGTTCACTAGAAGCCTTGGGTTACCTGCCTCAAAAAATTACACATTTAATCTCAGAGAACCAAGAAGCAACAATCATCAGCAAATGTCCAAAGTCTACCCATTTTATTAGAATGAAATCCAACCTCCTTTCTATAGTCTTCACATACCTGACTGCACCTTAGACTGTCTTGCAACCTCACGTAACAGAATGCTTTCCTTCTGTCACTATGCTACAGACATCCTGGCTTTCTTTCAGGCCACAGAAGGTCCCTAACTCTTGTCTGACCGCAGTCTTTGCATGTACTCTTTCCTCTGGCTAGGATGCTTGTCCTGCACTCTTTGCATGACTGTCTCCTCCTCATCTCAGTGTCAACGTCACCCCATTAGGCAGCCTTTCCATCAAAACAGATCCCTCTGCCTATAACTCTTTAACTCATAACTCTTTATTTAAATGTTAACTGTATTATATCATTATTTGATTCACTTGTTTATGTATTTGTTGTATTATGTATTTGTTGTCTTGCTCCCTCTTGGAGTTCATGTGCGGAGAAATGCGTCTGTACAGATCACTGTTAAAACCCAATGCCTGACACTTAGAATGCATTGAATAAATACTCAAATTGAAGGAGGAAATAAATAAAAGAAACTCCCCTTTCCTAATTCAAGCTCACAAATTCCTCCCCAAGAGGCCTTCATCTTTTTTTATCCCTAACACCCCAAAGCTTCACAATGTTTCTGTTACTTTTTAGAAAATCATTACAAGAGCATTTCTGCCATTAAGACAGCACTGATTTCCGAAAGCCATTTTCTAAACCTAAATCGGTTGCCAGCTCAGCTTTACCCAAAACTATGTCTAGCAAAGGAAGGCAGGTGGCTTAGTGCTCCCTTTGCCAGTGGCGATAAGTCCGAAGTGATTGAATTGCCCTTCCAGGTGATTTGCCCTGTTATTGTTTTGACATGGAATCATTTATTAGTTCTGACACTGGCACTGCTTGCTACATCAAATCAAGTGTCTTTGCTGCCAGCTTGAATAGCTAAATATTATATTTTAGCCTAATTCAACTGTAAATCTCAAAAGCTAAACCTTCATAAAAGGTGTATTTAACCTCTCATGTACTGCAGACAATTGCCAAATCAGTAATCTAGGCAGCTATAAGCCAAGAAGCTTGGTCACTTCTAGTCAGCTGGCAGATACATCAATTCTTTCGCTCACACAGACCTTCTTAGGACCTTTTTGGTTGTAAGAGACAAAAATAAATGGTTCAAGCAAAAATAGAAATTTACTGGGTCACTTAACTAAAAAAATCCAGGAGTATATCTGTGTCTGGACTCAGGATTTCAGATGATGTCATCCTCAACTCTGCATTCACATGCTTCATATGCGGGCTCCTTATGGCAGCAAGATGGCCGACAGCCATTCCAGGCCCACACGCTAATGGGTCTAAATCTGAGCACAAGTTTCTCCAAGTCTCACTAGCTCTTACTAAGTCATGGGTCCATCTCTGAAACAATCAATGTGTCTAGGGAAATATAATGCTGTAAATACCTAGCATGATCACGTGGCCACCCTGGAGCTTTAGAATGGAATCCACTCTACTTGAAGATTAGGTCAAAGAACAGGAAACAGAGTATTCTTTTGGGGGAATAGGATGCTATTAAGAGAAGAAAAGTCCAATGAAACTGGACAACAAAACCAATAGGCTTCTGTTATACATATCAAGACACCAGGCCTCCAAATAGTCTGACAATGGGGACAGCTACTGCAAAATAACCCCAGTACCCTCATGAAACCAGGGCCAAAAACAAAACAAAACAAAACAAAACAAAACAAAACAAAACAAAACCAGAGAATTAGGAGTCAAGAGATTATGGGATACAGAGGACCTTATAAGTGACATATTCTTAATATTTTATCAAATTACAAATGTTTCTATGTATGTCTTTCTTGTCAGGTAAGCTACATACCTACTTTTCCAAGTCCATCAGAAGAAACAGCCAATTGAGGAATTGGATTATGACACAAGGGGAATGTCCCCAACATGAGCCCTTTGCCACTTCATTCATGTACTCCTCTGGGAAGCAATTGAGACAGCACAAAAATGAAAAAAGAAGTAGAGAATATATAGAGAAGAGAGAGAAGAAAAAGTTACAAAAATGAGAGTCATCTGAAAAGTACAGAAAATAAGTTTTAAAAAGTTAAAAAAAAGTGGGGTGCCTGGGTTGACTCAGTTGTTTAAGTGTCTGACTTCGGCTCAGGTCATGATCTTGTGATTCATGAGCTTGAGCCCCACATTGGACTCTGTGCTGACAGCTCAGAGCCTGGAGACTGCTTTGGATTCTTCCCCTCCCCTGCTTGCCATATGTCTCTTTCTCTTTCAAAAATAAATGAACATTAAAAAAAAATTAAGAAAGTTTTATATTTATTTTTGTTATCTTTGTTTTCTGATTTTTCTATAATAAACATGTATTACTTACATCAGATGTAAGCTTAATGATAGAATTTCTTTCAATTTATCTCCTTCTATGGCCAAAACATATATATCATTTTTATAGGAGATTGGAGTTTTAATAGTAATAATAATAAATAGCATCTCTACTTCCTCAATCAAAATTGAGAGCCATTTGGGAGATAATCACAGAAGTCCATACAGGAAAGATTAAAATATCAACTTTACTACCAATAAACATGATAGTGGAGAAATTGCTAAGTTTGGAAGACAGTTGGGTTCAGTGATACTTCACCCCCTCATTTAGGCAGACTTGTCGACTCATAGCTACTGATAATTCTGGACAACATTGGGCCTTCCCCACAAAGGTCTGCTTCTGTAGTACTTATGGCAGAAAGGAGAAGCACAGAAGGAATGCTTCCAGCTGCCAGAGTTCTTCCCAAAGGCAAGGGAGATAAAAAAAAAAAGGTTGAGCCATGAATGCCTAGGTGCTACTCCCAAACTCACCAACCAAACTACTCAATCCCTTGGGAGAAAGTGAGCAATGGAGTAAGAAAGAGGCCAATTACACTCTAGTAGAGGTCCTCCACAATGGAACACACAGCCAAAAAACAGAATGCTTACTCTCAGTCCCCCAGCAGATAGGATGGTCTATCACAGACTTATCATCATGTATCAACTATTAGCCCTATCAGTGCAATTAAGGGAGAAAATATTATTCAAGATTTGGCTATCCATGTCTTTTTTCAATGACTAGAAGTCAATAATGGGATGACTTTTCTCTAAACCAACCAATTAGAACAGGAATCATGACAAACTTGCTCCAGGGAGAACTTGCAAGGTCTGCATTATGATAATGATTTTATACTATTTACCATATGTAAGATTAAGATGATAACATGAAAATACATGTGACACTGGCCTCTTTTCTCTTTTAGGATTGTCTCCTCCTTTTCTTGAGGGAAAGATGGTGTTTGCTATTACACTTTTAGAGCCTTCTTCTTCTACCAGGCTTGCCTCATAAATAATGATGATGCCTCAGCTACTTAGACTTTTGTTGCAGCCAGCTGCTTTTATTTATGAACAATGTGGGCAGCCAATCATTGTCTGTGTGTTAGCACAATATTACTCTCCAACAGGATTCACCGGGTCACTGGGAAACCTGGCACAGGCTGTTACACACTGTGCCTGCCACTCAGCCACCATCTCGGAACAAAGATTTATTCAGCTCACTGGAATTGGCATATATTTTATTGCTGCTATCATAAAGAAACATGGCAGTCTGCTCCTTCTGGTCTATTGCTATTTGAAACTTTTTTTTTTCCCATTTGCATGCTTCCTTCATGAAGCTTCCAAGAAACACTGTCAAAGCTTTACAAAGGTTATCAATTACATCATTACCCAGAACATCAGATAGCACCCTCAACAGTTATGACCCTTGGAGGGACAAAAGGTGCAGGCTGAAAAGCTGTCAAGAAGAGTTTGTATCTATGAAATTTAATTCAATAAATTAAGTTCAAAATAATTTTAAAACAGGTCCAAGAAATCAAGGTAGTTAAAATACTCCTCATTCTTACAGATGAATTAACAAAGAGGGAATGCACTAATTGATTAGAGGTCATAAGAAAACCTGGGTTTATGAAGGAAGAAATTCTAAACTTAAACTCTTTAATAGAACACGTCCGGGGGACCTATCCCTTAATTATCATTTTTAAAGAACTATAATTATGTTGCTAGGATTTTTACTTTCCATTTGTATATTCTCTGCTCTTCTCAGTACTGTGGTCCATGAGGATAAAGGCTTGACTATAAGACTTCCTAAAAACTAATATTACTATGGTGAATTACAGCATCTTGATATAGTGACATGGAATAAGAGAAAACCAGAGGCCCTGCTGGCTACAAAATCTGACGGACTGACACTGAAATAACTGCTTCCAATTCTGGCTTGCTCTGGAAGATCTAAAAAATCCAATAAAGTTTGCAATGGTTTTCAGTACCCAAGCTTGTTGATACGGGGAGAAAGAAAGTCATATTCGTTAGGTACCTGCAACGTATTGAGTGTTTATATACAGTGGACACATCTTCATCAGACAACAAATATTTATTGAGGGTTTACTGTTTGCCTGAGATTGCACTAGGTGCTGTAGTGACAGTACCCACTTGGTCACAAGCAAGTAGACAGCTCAGCACTAGCCTCATCATGATCAGACCTTGGCAGCTCACTGTTTTTCCTTCAGCCCTCCAGACTTTTGAATGTCTATATCCAGAGACCTGTATTCATTTGTTATGGCTTTCATACCAAAGTACACCAGACTGGGTGGCTTAAACAAAAATATGTTGTCTCATAGTTGCAGAGGCTATAAGTCCAAAAGCAAGGTTTTGGTAGGATTTATTCCTTTTGAGGGCTTTGAGTATCTGATCCATGCCTCTCTCCTGGCTTCTGGTGGTTTACTGGCCATCTGTGGTGCTTCTTGGGCTGGAGAACCCTCACCCAGATCTCTGCCTTCATGTTCACATGGTGTTCTCCCTGTATGCTTGTGTCCACATTTCCCCTTTTTATGAGGACACCAGTCATATTAAGTAAGAGCCTACCCTAATGATCTCATTTTAACTTCTTTACCTATGTACAGATCCTATCTCCAAATAAGGTCACATTTTAAGAAACTGGAAGTTAGGACTCCAATCCATATAAGCACCCCAGAATAGAGGTCCTCATCATTTTTCCAGTATGACATGTGAATATAACATTCACATTGGGAGAACACTCCTATGGGTATGTTTTAACAAAACACTTTGCACTCTTTGTCCTCTCCCTTATCAAAAATTGTTCATGAGTAATTTTTTCAAATACTATAAATCTGCTTTCACAAGCACTGTAATGAGTACAACCACAACTGTGTACTTCAGGTTTTAACTTTTTCTTAAAATTAGTAGTAACTCGAGTAATTTTTTCAAATACTATAAATCTGCATTTCACAAGCATTATAATGAGTACAACCACAACTATGTCGTTCAGGTTTTAATTTTTTCTTAAAATTAATAGTAACTCCATTATCTTGGATCTCAAAATCAGCTTGTCAATGGATCATATATGCTCTACCTTCAAATTATATCCAGAATCAGTCCATGTCTCATTCTCTTCTCTGCTACCCATTGGTCCAGCTGTTACTATTTCTTTCATGGACCATTATAACAGTTTTTAACTGGTCTTGCTTGCATGGTAATCTTGACCCTCCCCACCCCTAGGAAATTTTAAAAACAATAGCCAGAAAAATTCTTTTGAAACAAAAGTGAAGTCATATCCCTCCTGTGCTACATACCTGCCCAAGGCAACCCCATCTTATAAATAACACTAAAGTCCTTACAGAAGCTCCAAGACATTACATAATCTGGCCTGTTACCTCTCTTCCTTCATTACCTACAAGTCTCTCCTGTGCTTATCCTGCTTCATCTTTTCCTTAAAAATGCTGGGCTCTTAATAAATATTTGTCGAATAAATGAATCAAAAAGACAGAATAGAACTCAAGTGACTTAGAAAAGAAATTATTATACTCGTTACCTGTAAATGTAATCCAATGTTTAAAACAAAATTTTTGAAAATGTTAATATTTCAGCCTCATTTCCTGGGTTCAAATTCCCAGTTCTACCACTTACATCTACGTGATGTGGGGCACATTCCTTATTCTTTTTGTGCCTTGAAATACTCACCTGTCAAATGGATAGAATTAAGTTGTATAACTCATAGGGTTTTTTGAGGATTAAGTGAGTACATAAAAAGCACCTACAGTGTATAGCATCTGAATGTTATTTAAGGGTTACCTATCATTATTATAATTATTTTGAGTTTCAACTTTGAATTGGTTCAAACATTAAATGATTTTATTTTACTAATAACTTCCCCACCTCCTCTTACCATCCTCAGTGCTGAATAAACATCCTTGGCTCTTTTGACTTAAGTTGCAGGGGAAGGGTGTGGTCTACTCATCCTCTCCCTCCTTACTGGAGCCTATAGCCTGTGGTGTTGGCCGGAAAGTAGTTTTTATCTCCTGTGTCATTGCTCTGCGTAGGGTTCCCTTACCTCCAAGCTGGCTGTTGATGTTCTCTGAGGCTTTATATAAATCAGGTTCCTCTCTGTAGATGGGATCCAAATTCTTGTGGAGTACACTTTGTGAATATTCCTCTCCATGGGAGACATAGCTCAACGTCTTCAACACCAGCTCCAACACCAGCTCTCTCCTGGGTAACCCAACCCACAACCTCTTGCTGTTCTTGTATAGATAGCCCAACAGATTTCCCTCCCTGGGGTGAGGGCATATATAGGGAAAAGCAGGCCACCTTCTAAGGTTTCCACTCATCCCAAATGAAATTCACACATTCTTCCATACCTTATAGTGTGAACAGGGACGGCCTTCTCTTTACCTCTCCCGACACACACAACTCTATCACTCCATCCTCTACTATCCTTTTGTCCATATTCCCGCAGCCTCCAGTACTCTGCCTCTGGCAACATTCAAATAGAAGATAAAAACCAGTCCTCAAATAATTGAAGAGATTGTTTCAGGCACCTTCCATCTTTTAGTAGGGCAGTGTAAGGGCCCATGTGAAATCTCCACCTCCAAGAGAAAGACAGTGGGTACATGTAATTGCCATGCCATAAAATCTTCATTCCCTCTGTGGTATACAGAATTATGGGCCCCAAAGATGTCCATGTCCTATCTTTGGAAACTTTAAATGTGTTATGCTACACAGAAAATGGGAATTAATGTTGTAGGTGGAATTAAGGTTGTTAATCAGGTGACTCTAAAATAGAGGGGTTGTTCTGGATTATCCTAATGGGCCCAATGTAATCACAAGGTTCTTAATAGTGGAATAGGGAGACAGAAGAGAAAGAAACAAAGAGATTACAGCATGAGAAGGACTAAACCCAACACTGCTGGTTTTAAAGAGTAGGAAGAGGGCCCTAGGCCAAAAAACGCAGGAGACTTCTGACTTCTGGCACTGTGATGTAATAAATTTGAGCTGTTGGCAGCCACGTGTTGGGGGTAATTTCTTATAGGAGCAATAGGACACTCAGAGACCCTCCAAACATAACCCTCTATCTACCTTATTGTCTTCCTCTGAGGTGGTAGCCCTGATGCGTCTGAAATGGGTCCTCCCACCAAAAGGCACTTCTCTCAACTTAGAATGTCAGATCTTTCCTGACTTTTGTTCTCAGTTGAGAACCTTCTCCATCAAGTGCAGCACTCATACCTAATGGCCAAGACCTCCCAGAAATAGGAAATGTTATGGAACCCTCCCATAATGATGATTTTAGGCAACCACTGGCTCTTCTCTGCTGCTGACTCATCAGGCCTGACTTGCGACAAATGCCTGGTTTGTAATTCTAGAGTCAGAATCTATATGACTCCAGACCCACACCCTGAACCCTTTTGTGCCTCATGGTACCCAGATTAATAAAGCCAGGCAACAGTTCTTTTTCCCAACAACCTGGTATGTGAAGGAAGATAATTGACAGAACTTAATGTTCTGTCCCACTGGAGGCAGGTAACTGATGTAAAGCTGATCCAATAGAGGGGTCCATTCATTTGTCAAACAGTTCTTAAATTATGTGTAAGACACTGTGCCAGCCTTCTGAAGAGAACCATTTATCCAGGCTGTCCATCCACTAATTTAACAGATTACAAAGGAAATTAGCTTGTAGAAGGTCAGGACTATAGTCCCCTGTGCTAAAGCTTGAAGGTTATGACACCTTTAATTCTAACATTCTTTAAACAACAGCATAGAGGGATCTTTAAAATATAAACCTTATCATACCTTGCCCATGTTTTCTTCCCTACCTTCCTATTCTTTTAGGATCAAGAAAAACTTGAACATCATTTGTAGAGCTCAGTATCATCTGCCTTGCCTGTAACTATTCTGACCTCATGGGATCATGGTGTAGGTTACATTAGATGGCACATACATTGTATCTGGAACACCCTCTACCCATAGTACATGGTCATCATGATGATCTCTCCAGCCCACCTTGTACCATTCCCTTCTGGCTCCCAAAGCTCTTTGCTCTGGCCTTCTTTCTGCACTTACTCTGCTCCAAAGGTCTTCTGCTAGGAACATTCTTCCCTCATCTTCCCAATCACCTTTTACTTAAATAATTTCCGCCCATCCTACAGAACTGCACTCAGACATCACCTCCTCAGGGCAGCCTTCTCTGGCTCTGCAGAAGAGATTAGGTTACCTTCTTGTGTGCATTCACAGATCTTTTGCTATTGTACCAATAATGGCTTTATTAGGATATAATTCACATACCCTTCAGTTCATCCATTCCAAGTGCATGTTTTAATAGTTTTTAATTTATTCACAGAATTTTACAACCATTAACATATTCAATTTTAAAACACCTCTGTCACCTCAAAAAGAAATGTTATCTATACTCATCAGAGGTCAGTACCCATTTCCCCCCAACCTCTCTAACAGTAGGCCAACACTAATGTACTTCAGTTTTAATGAATCTCCCTATTCTGGGTATTTCATATAAATAAATACAATACAAGGAAGTGTATATAACATTCATATCCAACTTCTTTCATTTGACAACATGTGTTCAAGGGTCATCCATATTGTAGCATGTACCAGGTACTTCATTTTACTGATGAATAATATTCCCATGGATGGATATACCAGCATTCATCTGTTGATGGATATTTGGACTCTTTTTAATGGACCTTTGAATTTAACAGACAATAAGTATAAAATTATGTGCTATTTCTTTAATACCTATCTCTCACATTGGTAAATAAGTGTCTTAAAGTCAAGAACTGTCACTCTTTCTGCTCATCATTGGGTTTCTATCATCAACAACTATTAGAATGTAAGGATAAATAAGTGCATACACCAATGAGTGAACTATAGGAAACTCAAAGAAAAATGGGAGTAACTGAAGAGGGGTAACTTTTATTCCCAGTGTAGGGATACTCATTTCAATTAAACCACCAATCTTTCTCACTAAATGCCCCAATGTTCTGCAATTGCAACTTTGGACATAACACATGCCAGGTACTATATCAGTTTAGCAAAAATTTGGACAACTTGACTTTGCTGCCACTAAAAGTCTCCTGTAAGGAGAGCATAATCCTAAAGAAAGTATGTCCTACATTTGTCACATGCTAAAAGCAAGTGTCCCACCCCATCTATACTGACCACAGTTACCTGCAAAGCTTTTCAGAAAGTGTCCAGGCCCTTTTAAGTAACAGTTTGGTGGGGCTGCAAATGGTGGAAATATGAACCAAGTACAAATCCAGTCTCAGGCTGCCAGCCTTTCAAGTGTGCTCAGATATGTCTAGCTTTTTTTTTTTTTTCCCCCCTCTCGAGAGTCAAAGATAAATGGGGCCAACTTGGAACAATCACCACAGCTTGCTGTGCAAGATGTGTGAAAAGCTAAACCTTTGCCATAAAAAAGAAAAAAAAAAAAAGAAAAGAAAAAAGAAGGAAAGAGACTCAGTAGTCCCTGCTGATGAAAACAGCTCTGGTGAATGAGAGTTGCATGCTGTTAAATGCAGAAATAGTTTTAAGATGGTAATACTTCCCTATCTTATTTATTTGCTGAAGTTTCAACATGTCATACTTATAGACTATACTGTAATTCAGACCAGGATCTAGCCCTAGTGTTACCTAATTGTGTTAGAGTGCTTACTATGTGATGGACAGAACACTAAACACTGCACATCCATCAACTTCCTGAATCCTCACAAATGTGGCAAGAAGTAGATTTTATAGTTAAGTCCATCTTATAGCTGAGAAAACCAAAAGTTCAAGGGGTTATAAATTTTGAGCAAGTTTGCAGTTGGTAGTGGTAGGGCTAGGACTTGATTCCAGCTAAGGTCTATGTATTTATTTATTTATATTTTTGTTTATTATTTTTTAAATATAATTTATTGTCAAGTTAGCTAACATACAGTCTATACAGTGTACTCTGAGTTTCCAGGGTAGATTCCTGTGATTCATCACTTACATACAACACCCATTGCTCATCCCAACAAGTATTCTCCTCAATGCCCATCACCCATTTTCCCCTCTTCCTCCACCACCCCCCATCAACCCTCAGTTTGTTCTGTGTGTTTGAGACTCTTATGGTTTTCCTCCCTCTCTGTTTGAAACTATTTTCACCCTTCTCTTCCCCCACGGTCTTCTGTTAAGTTTCTCAAGTTCCACATATGAGTGAAAACATATGATATCTATCTTTCTCTGACTCTGACTGATTTATTTCACTTAGCAATGTGCTCATCAGAAGACCTAGTTCTAGCCCTAGTACTGACACTCATCAGCTGTGTGGACCATGAGTGACTCATCTCCTCACTCTGTGCCTCTAAGTTTTCATGAGTAAAACAGGAGAATTAGTATCTAGTCAGTCTTAGAGGGGTGTGAAGATCAAGCTGCCATAAATGCACTTTACAGTGCTCCGAAAAGTGTGAAAACACCAGAAAGATACAAGGAGGTGTATATAATGTGATTATTATCATGCGTACAGTTGTCACTAAGTGATAATTTGTAAACTTCCCAGGAGGGAGGATCGATATCCATATATATGATCCATATAAATTATTAGTTTGGATGGAGAGGATTTACCATTGTTAGATTTTAATAAGAAAGACATAGTACTCATGGGTGTTATGAGTTGGTGGTTATGTCATCCTAGCTAATCCTTATCACTTCATCCACCAGTTTTATAGTTCTTGGTCAGAGTAACAATTGTGCAATTGTATTTTCTGGTCCACTGAAATTTAAGGATACTGTCAAGCCATGACAGGAGGAGTCAAGTATTGGGTGTACTGAATATGTAATTTAACCGTGTGGCCTGCATCCATTTAAAATCAGAAAAAGGAAATAGAACTGTCTATAAACACTGGTTATAGTGAATCACTGACTCACCCAAGTATCTTTGGATGCTAAATTAATAAGAAAGAACCTCTTAACCTCTCATATGGAAGCACACAGGAAAGAAACAGAGACAAATTTTCCTTTATCTAAGGAGGAGTGCTGAGCAAGTTTCATGACACTAACCACTCATAAATTATCAAGGGAACATCATTCATGTTTTAGCAGAGTGTTCATTCTCTCTTGATTCTCTCCCCATTTCTCCTCTAGGTTTAAAGGCAGAGACTTACCTGGCTTACGTCTAATCCTACCTTGCACCTACAAGACAACCCTCTATAAAATAGATATTTGGTACATCATTAATTATTGACTAAGTTCAGAGAATCATTTTCCAAATTGTAATTGTCCCTATTCCCCTAATGAATTGAATATATGGGCCATTTACAAATATTTTATGGTAGGCCCAGAGTCATTTTGAGACTGCTAAACATTCAGATAAAGACTGCAGCACTCCAAGAATCTATTACAGCTCCTTGTGATGTCTTAACTCAGGTAAGTAGCAAGGCTTCCCATTTTTACATAATATCACAATGGACTAAAGAGATCCAGAAGCAAACAGAGAACAAGACGGCCAAACTATAAAACATTCTGTCAGGAGGAGAGTTATACGATAAACAGCCAACCCCTTGATCTTAAGCCCAGAATCAAACTGGTTTATTTAAAAACGGAGCAAAGCTCACTCCGCTGTCCACTGGTGTATAAATGTTCATCTAAGATATTCAGATAACAAGTCACCTGGATTGATGAATATTCTCAAAGCACAGGGGGGAAAATACCCAGAGCACAAGTGAACCAAGTCCTCAGTCTTACTTTTGTCATGCTCTCATCATCTCAACTAGCCAGGCCCCTGTGTTCAAAACTGTCCTGTGAATCCAGGTGTCATCTTAAACATGGAATGTTCTGCAATCGCAGAAGGAAGCTAATTCAGGCAGACAATCCAGGAAATCCATCCAGAGGGAATTCATTTTGGAGTTGAATTGCTGGAGCTAGCTATCAGCATTACCATGTTCTTATATCACCAGCTGAAACTTGCTTTACAAAGTGCCTGCTTGAAACCTTTCAATGATTCTGCATTGCCTTTATGCTAAAATCCCATTATTCTTAGCAGTTACAAAGCCCTCTATAATGTGGACCCTGCCTAACTCTCCTGATTCATTTCTTGTCCCTCCCATTCCCTCCTTCCTTTCCTACCAACCACCTCCACCACCATGACAACACCAGACAACACCACTTTGCTCTGCTTCTTACCTAACTCAACTCTCTCTTGCTTGGCCAACTCCTACTCAGGTCTCAGTCCAAATGGAAATGCTCCTTCCTGAGTCTGCCTTTCCATCTCCACTTGTCAAAAATGCTGTCCTAACACCCTGTCCTGCTCCTTTCATGGGAGCCAGAATTCATGGTCGATGTCACCAAACATTTGTCTAGGCCATACCATAAGCTGAAAGTGGCCAGGTACCTTTTCATGTGTTCTTCCCCTGTTTTTCTAGTGCTGAGCATGATGTCTGACACTGTATAGACCCAATGTAAACATTTATTTGATACTTAACTTAGATTTTCAGGTCATTTTTGTCCCAAATTGGTATCGTTTTTAGGCAGGGGAGTGGGAAGGATGATTGCATTTCCATCCACAGGTATAGA
Organism: Lynx rufus; assembly: GCF_022079265.1. Taxonomy (NCBI): domain Eukaryota; kingdom Metazoa; phylum Chordata; class Mammalia; order Carnivora; family Felidae; genus Lynx; species Lynx rufus. Next base: position 120,991,289 of record NW_025814823.1, on the reverse strand, counting down.
TTTGTCTTAATGCAGTAAGACAAGTCTCTTACATTTTTACTCCCATTATTTGACCATTCTATGACCCCCTCTATTGCGCAGTGGATACTTGGTGCCTGCCATGTCTCATCCTTTTCCTCCTTGAGTTCACACATTGGTAGGTGTTCAAATCCTGATTCCACCCATGTGAGCATCATGCTCCAACATTTCAGATAAGCATGTTTAATCGAAAGATGTAGTAATTATTCTGCCCATGCAGTATAGGATCCCTAGCCAGATGAAGGAGGCAGAGAGTCACATGAGAGTGACCTTGTGATTTTACATTAACCTTTGAGCTACCAGCAAACTTGAGTGCATCACCTGTGTCCTGTACAAGATAAATTGAGGGCCAGTCATGTACCACATCACCAGGGAAAACACCATTATTCTAGTCATTATTCCAAAGAGCAAATGCTGTTGCTCAGCAAGGCATGAGGGTTTTAGTGTCACCAGTTACGATTTTCCTCCCCAAATTGCCTGGTTTCGAATTAGCAGTATCCAGTGCAACTTAAAAAGACTCACAGACACAATCCTGCAGGTCAGTGTTTCTCAACTACAGGGTCAGACCTCCTTTCAGGTAATGATCAAGTGTGAGAGGTGCTCCATATAACTTTTTAGTCATATTATTGTGGTTAAGAAGACAGTCTCTGGAGTCACAGAAACATTGTTTGGATCCCAATTCCATTACTTACTGCCAGTACAACATTTGCTGGTACAACTCTTTTTTTTTTTTTTTTTTCTCAGAGTCTGTTTTCTTGTCTATAAAATGGTGATAACACAGTCAGTTACATGTCCAACTCTTGATATCGGCTCAGGTCATGATCTCCTGGTGGTGAGACTGAGCCTGCATTGGGCTCTGTGTTGAGCATGGAGCCTGCTTGGGATTCTCTCTCTCCCTCTCTCTCTCTGCTCCTCCCCATCTCACACTTTCTATCAAAATAAGCAAATAAAACATTTTTTAAAAACGGTGAGAACAATAGTAAACATTTTACAATGCTGTGGTTACAATTAAATAAGGTAATAAAAAAAAGTTGGTACAAAGTCAGACACGTGGCAAAGATGGGTAGCCCTCTCTACCTTATGAGGGTATCATGATGTTTAAATGACATAACCTTCCTCAAATACTTAGCATAATACCTGGCACATATTAAACACTCGATAAATGTAATCTATCATTGCTATTAACTAAAACATGGTTATATTACCCAAGTTTGTAAGGGATATCTCAATGGCATGAACTAAGGTGGTTCCTATACAATGCCGTGCTTACTTGCATTCTGCTACACTTTCTCCTGTGGAAAAGGATGGGGGGAGTGCCAGTGTGGCAACTGGGAATATAGCAAAGACTGAGTAGACCTATGAAAGGAGTACATCCCATGTATGAACTCCTCCCCCGGGTGTCATCACAAATGAAAGGTTGTGAGTCCATGAATCACCGCTGTGATCACATAATACATCTCCTGCACTCTTGGGACCTAAAGAAATGCCAGGCTCATCCAGAGAATCTGAGTATGTCATTGCAGACTCTTGATAATGCTTCCTTAGAACTGTGAAGTAGGAGAAGGGGAAAATGAGATTTGACCCCCAAAACAGATATCTTTTAAGCAAAGTCATAGTGAAAAAATGCAGGGAACAGAGAACACATGGAAGCCAGACCCAAAAGGTCTACCCAATGTCATCTTTGCTGTTGCTCATTCCTTTGCCAAGAAAATACTTTGTCACTGTACCTTGTGTGCCCACCCTCAGATCCTGCTTTCTGCATGCAACTTCTCCCATCAGTACAGTTTACCATAGCCCTGCCCTGACTACTCCACATTCATTAATATCACCACCTGAAGAGACCTTAAATGAGTGCCTAACACAGAGTTTCATATCCACTGACAAGTCATCTGCTGACCACTCATTATGATCCCAAATCAGCTCATTTTGTCATTTAATTATTCTCCTATTCCCTCAAAAAGAATATATACTTCTCACAAGCATGGACTGTGTCTTATGCTTCTCTTCCATCCCTTCTAAATCTCCATATATCACACATGATGGAGCATATGATATGTCAAACTCACCACATTCTAGTGAAAGAAAGTAAGAATACTACATCCAACCTCCTAACATCACTGAGGAGAAATCCCAGGCCCAGAGAATGTAAATAACTTGCTCAAGTTCAAACATACAGATTGTTACAGACCTTGGCAGTAATCATAACCTTCTGAACCACTATCCAGTGTTTCTCAATAAATCTTCCTGTCTCTAATCTCAAGGGAGGAAACTATGATGAAGAAAGAGACAGAGGAGGAACTAATATAAAATGCACTATTCAGGGGCACCTGGGGGCTCAGTTGGTTAAGTGTCCAACTTTGGCTCAGGTCGTGATCTTGCCAGTTGGTGAGTTTCAGACCTGTGTCAGGCTCTGTGCTGACAACTCGGAGCCTGGAGCCTGCTTCAGATTCTGTCTCCCTCTCCCTGCCCCTGCCCTACTCATGCTCTCTGTCTCTCTAAGGATAAATAAGCATTAAAAAAGATACACTATTCCGTGGAAGTCATTGGTTATTGTAAAGGACCAATAGTCCTAGAGTGTGCTCTGGTCTGACTCCAGGTGAATGCTGTGAATGACTGGTGAGTCATTAGCCATAATTGACTACCTGAGATTAATAAAATGAAGATAAATCATGCAGGCAGGGAACACCCGAAAACATGGAGATCCCGCCACAGCACCATACATTATCACCAGCAAAGAGTGCTACACTTGGCAGATTCCTGATGTCATGGAGCTGGGAAAGACCTGTAAAACAGTTTACTATTTGATGCATCTTATTTTTGTGAAAGCCATTCTCCCCAAGCTTGGAGAACACAGAGACTTATGTTGTTCTTGGGGTGATGCAATTTGCATCTAGACTTTGGGTTCTGGTGGCTGGGAAGTTTTACACTATCAGCAACAAGCATTAGTGGCCAATGTCGACTTCACTTTCTCCTCTTCATGCATCTTCAGTTAACGTCTGCTGACAGAGCATTTACCTATGAAAAGACTCATAAAATTCAGCTCTAGTTTTGCAGGAGATACTAAAAAATATCTTTTGGGGCAATACAGAACCTAGTCTTAATGATGTTTACATAGAAGCATAAATAGAAAAATTTGGCTTTTCTGTATCACTTAGAGAAAGCCTAATACTTTATACTCAATTTTACTAGCTATTCCTGTTGTTTTCCTGTTACATTTTAATATGGAATGCTGGGCAAACTTCACAAACAACCCAATGACATCCTCCTTGTTCAAATGCAACCTAACAGGAAAATATTTCCATTTCCCTGGTTCCCTAATAACTGACTCAGATTCTCCTTGGATTAAAATAAGCTTTGAAGATAAGTTATTTTTTTTTTTCAGGTCACTGGGGTACCACTGGGTCATTTACTTTGAAGTATGATAGCAAACGAGCAACAAGGAGGACTCTGTTTCTGTGATACTGGCAGCTACTATCTTAGAAGAAGAGATATAATTTTTTTTTTTTTTTGAGAAAGAGGGCCCAAGTAAGCAAGGGGCGGGGGGGGGGGAGAGAGAGAGAGAGAGAGAGAGAGAGAGAGAGAATCCCAAGAGGGGCAGACAGAGAGAATGAGAGAGAGAAAGACAGAGAGAGAAGCTGGGGCTTGTGCTCACCTGAAGCAGGGCTTGAACTCATGAACCTGTGAGATCGTGACCTGAGCCGAAGTCAGATGTTTAACAACTGATCCACCCAGACACCCTGATAGAAATTTCTTATACTGCTAGTCTTATCTGTTTTCTGGGTTATAGATACAATAAAATTCCAACTGTCAGAGGAAAAGTAGAAAATTGTTTCCACTCCATCACCCCACTCCCTGTTTAGTACCTTTCCCTGCCTTTGGAACTACTCTTCCAATCCCCATTAATGACATCAACATCATTATCTCCATCACTGACACTTATTGAATGTGATAATGTGCCAGGTATTATCTTATTTACCCTATCTTATCCTATGAAGCAGGTATCTATCTTAACTTATGAAGTATTTTTCCATGATATAAATAAGGACATTGAAGCTTAGAGGTATTGAAAAACTATCCAAATAACTCAGTCACTGATCCAGAATTTAAACACAGGTCTATCTGAACCTAGAACCTGAGATCTTAACTGCTATTCTATACCAGTCTCTCTCCAGCTACCCAGAATCACAGAGCATTCGAGTTGGTGAAAGGCCCCCTCCACAACTCAGCTCCAAACAGGCTCCTGCCTAACAAAGAACACCATACACCCAAAACTCTGCCTTTACTTTCCCATGAGGGAAACTCCTAGTCTCTCCAAAGTTTTTAATCCAAGTGCTTTTGTCCTAAGTCATACCAAAATATGGGAAATTTTTTAAAAGACAATCTATCCACATAATATCATTCTTATATTTATATTCATATATAGGGGGTTATTATCTCAAGTTAATCTCAAACTTATAGGAGTTTAAGTAATGCAATAATGTGGCAATGAGACAATTAGGGGAGTAAGGGTAGATGCATTGTTAAATGAAATGACTTGGCAGGTGGCCACATGGTGGCCAGTCCTGCTTTAGACTCCTCTGAAACATTTTATCTACTCATTTTTCCTCCTCTTCCCTATCTTGAACTTCTGGGTTCTCTAAAAATTAATAATAATGACTCCTTACCATCCTTCCACACAAGGCAGCCTCAGCAGGAGCCAGGTATAGAAAGGAAATAGAGTCCTGTCATGAATGTTAAACATAGTTCCTAGTCTACACACTTGTGTTTCAAGGGATGCCTGTCATTTTCTAGATAAATCATTTTTTCCTGATTATAAATATAATATGCTTTTTGTAAAACATGTGGAAAATACAGAAAATAATAAAATCTGTCGATAGTCTTACCTCCAATTTATTACCAGGTCAACTGTTATAGTTTCTTCCAGAGAGAGAGAGAGAAAGAGAGAGCCAAAGAGAATGACTGTGGATGGTTGTCTAAATAACCAAAATTGGCATTTTTTGGCATGAAATACCTACTGTACAGTTTAGAATTCTGTTTTTATGTCTATCATTCTATCACGAGTATGTCCCTTTATCCTTTAAAAGTCTGCAAAAGATAAATTGTCATGGTTGTCTAATCTTACTGTTGTGCCTTTCCCTTACTGTTGAACATTGAAGTTGCTACATCTTACTCTCTTTAAACCATGCTCTGGCCAATGCACTTGAATTTAAGTCTATCTCCATCTCAGATTTCTCCCTTTCATAAGGGAGTAAAGGATGTTAAATAGTCTGTCCAAGATGAACTGTAATCTTAATTTTTGGTAGACATTCCCCAAATGTAAAGATTAAAGGTTGAAAAACACAACCGATGTAAAAAATATCTGAATGTGTGCTGTCCAACCCACCATCAGAATCACTGAATAGAGTCATTTTTTCTTGGCCACTATAACAAAAATCACATCACTCCTTTACTTTTCTTTAAAATGTATTTCTACTAAGGCTGAATCTTTTTGCAGTGTAAGTTCAAAGAGTCTGTATTTATTCTTATATGAATTACAGGCTCCTACCATGTCTCTTGATGTCTTATTAGTTGAGATGTTGGTGTTTTCTTGGTTTATTTTGGGAGCTTTATGTGCATTGCCACATTTACTGCAGACATTTTTCTAACGTTTTCCTTTGTGATTTCCTTCACTGCTTTTATGAAGTTCTTTCCCACTCCAAGATCACAAACATATCCATGTTTCCTTCTAGTATTCTTTTTTTTTCTTGTGGTTTCTTTTTTTTTCTTGTTAAAATTTATCATCTACTTGTAATATACAGATTTATCTAACAACACTTTTTGAATGGACTATCAGTTCCTGATTAGTTGAGATGCATTCTTTTTTTTTTTTTAATTTTGTTTTTAATGTTTATTTATTTTTGAGAGAGCATGAATGGGGGAGGGTCAGAGAGAGAGGGAGACACAGAATCTGAAACAGGCTCCAGGCGCTGAGCTGTCAGCACAGAGCCCGACGCGGAGCTCGAACTCACAGACCGTGAGATCATGACCTGAGCCAAAGTCGGAGGCTTAACTGACTGAGCCACCCAGGGGCCCCAGAGGTGCAGTCTTTATATGAATTTCTTACATGTACTATATGCGAATTATGTGCTAGGATTATGGAGGGAATTTTGATTCACACTCCATAAACCTCTAAAACCCTACATATTATCAGATATTTATTTATTCTTTTTCTGGTCTCTGTTCTAAAAGTCACTTTCATAAGAGGTCTTTTCTCATTACCCAAAGAAAATCACCCCTTAGGTATGCAAGTATTCTCTATTCTCTCACACTATTTTATTTTATTTGTAGTAATTATCATAATTGAATATTTGCTTGATTAATTAATTAATTTATTTATTTATGTGTTTGCTTGTTTATTTCCCCCACTCATATGGAAACTTTAAGAGAGCTGTGATCTTGTCTATTTTGGTTGCTTCTATATTCTCAGAGGCTAGAAAATGGAAGATAATCAAGAAACATCTACTTAAGGAAAAATAGTTTCAAGAATTTCATCAATAGGGGCACCTGGGTGGCTCAGTTGGTTAAGCATCTGACTTCAGCTCAGGTCATTATCTCATGGCTCATGAGTTCAAGCCCTGCATTAGGCTCTCTGCTATCAGCACAAAGCCCTCTTCAGATCCTCTGTCTCCCCCCTTCTCCATCCTTCCCTCACTCATCCTCTCTCTCTCTCCCTCCCTCTGTCTGTCAGAAAAAAAAAAAAAAAGATTTCATTAATAGGTTAGTCTACACTTGAACTTGTACCAGATTTCCTAAGTTATTGCAACTCTAAAAATCTTCTTAGTCTCTTTTAGGCAAATTCTCCTCATTCTAGTCTTTTACCAAAATTACCTTTTTTTAAATTAGTTCAGATAATCTTTAGAATCAGTTTTTTTAGATTCATTGTTTCACCTTTATCCCAATTAGTATCCACACCCAGAAGAAAGCAGTGACATTAAATTAAATCATAAATACAACATTAAGAAAGAACTGATGCCGTTCTGTTCAATGGTCAGCATTGTTCACCATTCTCATAAGATGTAGAAAAATACATGATGCTCAAGCTCATAGAAACATGGATTCTTAAACGTGAAAAGATCAATTTGTTTCTTTTCCAAATAGGAATTTGAGATCTACATTGATTTGGTCACATCACAGCTACACTGGCTCTGTCCAAGAAAAAAAAAATTATAAATGATTATTGGTATCAAAATATAGAGATGAAAATAATAAAGCAAAATTTCAATTATTTTCCTACATTGGAGAAGAGACCATTTCTTATTACAAAGAAGGGGTAGAAATTCTGCAATTTCCAGGTGAAGTGGACTGTGGAGAGTCATAACTACGTAATTTGAATGTTGGAATGAAATTAGTATGTTCATGGTGGCACTGTGGCATTGATTTCAGGGTACTTTAGCTGACAAAGTGTTCGGGCCTCACTGATTACTCAAAAGGTCTTGAGAATTTTTTTCCACAAAAAAAATCACAAATATCACATACTATATCAAAGCCTCTATGATAGAAAAGCTCAATATGTTGAGCCTGCTAAGTTAAGGACCCTCTCAGGAAAACTGTTCCTTATCAGTCGTTTGACTAAAGCCACAGACTCACCTTATTAATGCTCACATGAGCATTTTATTTACATACTCAAAACCTGCCCTCACTTTGCTTTGCCTCTGACATAAAGGCCAAATTTCCTCAGCTTGACATTGAAGACCATTTCGTATTGAATACCACTGTGCTACAGTCTAGATCTACAGTACTAGCCTCATTTCCTGATATGCACACCTTACCTCTACCACATCCTCCACTGTGTATACCACACACAGAATGTGTTCAGGGAGGAAAATTTCTTCAGAGGCGACAATTCTATCTGGAGAAATACACATTTAAGCTGGCTCAGAAGTGGCTCATATTTCATATGTGTGAAATATGGCATTATTTGAGTAGCAAAAAGCTGGAAACCACCATATTACCCATCAGTGGAAGACTTCTTTAATCCAATATGGAGGAGTATACAGATGTGTAAAAGGAAAGGGGAATATCTATATATACTAATATGGAATGATTGCCATAATATAATTCAAAGTGCAAAAAAGCAAGCTGGAGACAAGTGTGTCAAGTCTATTATTGTTCAGCTAAGAAATATTAAACCTAAATGTACTTACAGAGTTACTGTATTTTTTAAAAATTGAAAAATTAAACCAAAAATTCTTTAAATTGATTCTTATAAGAAGAGCAAATCAATAGAGTTTAGAGATAAGAACTGAAGCTAGACTTATCTGAACTACTTTGTTTTATAGCTTTGAAATCAAAACATGTACTTGGATAAATGACAAAATTCAATCTAAAAGTACAACCTGTAGAGGTGCATGGATGGCTCACTCGGTTGAGCATCTGACTCTTGACTTTGGCTCAAGTCATGACCCCAGAATTGTGGGATAGAGCCTTTCATTGGTCTCTGTGCTGAGTGTGGAGCCTGCTTGAAATTCTGTCTCTCCCTTCACTTCTCTCCCTCACTCACACTCTCTCTCTTTAAAAAAATAAAAGATTTTAAATAAAACAAAAAAATAAAAATACCACCTGTAAATGTTGAAAACATAATGAAACAAATTAAGCTAACTATGTTTTGAGTTATGGCCTAACAACAGAGGAAATAACTGTTCCAAGTGGCCCATAAAAAAACAGTAGTTTGGCTATAACTTCCAAGTGTGATATACTTCAAGAAAGAAATGAAAATAAAAATGATTTTTAGTAATCATGTTATTGGCAATAGTTATTGGTATCATTATTCTGAGACTACTGTTAACGTATTGCATGGTTAAGCAGAAAGTAATTATGTTGACATTCTTAAGAGCCGAGATGTTCAGCAATGAACAAAGAAGTAGATGTAAGATTGATAAGGAAACACAAAAAGGCTGTAGTCCTGAATATGGATTAGAAGTATCAGTATAATTCATGATATATTTCATCTGAAAAAATCATATTCCTAGCTACGTGTATTAAAAAGAAAGAAAGACGGACTAGGCACCCCTGGTATCCAAAGTGTGGCCTCTAAACACCACTGCCCATTTAAAGAAAGCAGGGATCCTGGTAGAAATGGCTAAATTTAAGTCCGTCATAGAAAATCTGTAAGAAGAGCTTGGAATATCTTGTCATCAAGTGTCATTCCAAAAGCACCTAGGACCCAATTGGCAAGGACCCCATTGGCCTAAAGGGCAATGTGAATCATAAATGCAGTGAGAATCATTGAGTGCTGTTAGTTCAGACATGTAGTAGTTTTAATCCATGAATTTGTAATGACATTAAAAAAATCACTGGCCACTTTCAGATGTTAAGGAACCTACTCATTAGACTGAATATTAATTTTTAAAAAAGAAGAAAAAATTAGAGGAAGAAGAGGAAAGATAGGGAGAAAGTAACTCTCTTGCCTTTATCACAAGAACTCTATGTACCTCAAATAAATCAAATTGGTAAACAATAACTTGAGTTGGAATCAGCAAAATTCAAAATATGGAAGCCTTATAAGAAAAAACATCTGGTTTCTTGAGAAAAAAAATACAAGAAAAAAAAGAGGTGGCAAATGAACTCCTTGATTAAAAGAGACTTGAGACATGTCATCTAATTATAGCCTACGAACTTATTTGGAGCTTGACTCAAACAAACTAGAAAACAAAATGACAATCTGGGAAACTTGAATACTAATGATATTAAGAAATTACTGTAAATGTTTTAGATTTGATAATGGTGTTGTAACTTTTTAAAGGAATTCTTGCTTGGGGGTAGAATATGGTAATAGTAATGAATCAGATTGCATATTAATTAGATTTGTTCCAAAATAATGAGCAGTGTTGGCTAGTGAGTAGGGTATAAATGAAACAAGATTAGCTTTGACTTTCTCATTTTTCAAACTGGGTGATGGATACATAGATTACTATGATATTTTCTCTACCTTTTAATATTTTTAAATTTATTATTTTTTTAAAAATTTAACTTTTATTTATTTTTGAGAAGCAGAGAGAGACAGAGTGTGAACAGGCAGGGACAGAGAGAGACAACAGAATCCGAAGGAGGCTCCATGCTCTGAGCTGTAAGCACAGAGCCTGATGTGGTGCTTGAACCCATGAACCACAAGATCATGACCTGAGGTCAGTTAGTCAACTAAGCCACCCAGGTGCCCCGGTATTTTCTCTACTTTTGTATAGCTTTTAAAATTTCCATATTCAAAGTTAAACATATAAATAGTAATTTCCACAAAAATAGCACTAGGGTACAATCCCACAAATAGAACATGGGTAAGCCCATTTCCCCATATCCATTCTAACACTGAGTTTATCTTTTTGCATCTGTATCAATTGGTAAGCAGTGTTCTCTGTTTTATTTTGAGTCAGTCAGTATCTAGTCCATGGTGTGTTAATAATGAATAACATTAACATTTTTCTCACTAATTAGAGGAACGTGGCTTACACATGACTATTTTCCTGATCCCGATTTCAAGAATTGTGCTCACTTCCAAAAAAAAAATCTATGAAGGAATTATTTTATAACATGGTCACTGATAACTGATATAAAGACTTAAATTTATGCATGTAATAATTTATCTATGTATATGAATATATATTCACACTTAAATATACATTTACACTTACACTTAAATATATATGTACACTTACATGAATAGGGAGAATAGGAGGAAATGAATAAGAATACTATAAGGATATGACACAAAATATTAACAGTGATTGTCTCTAGGTGATAGGATTGGGAGTAATTTGAGGCTTTGCTTATTCTATTTTCTAATTTTAAACAGTGAACATACATTAGGTTACCAAGTACGGACGTTTAAGAGCCATAATAGATACACACACCCTAAAATAACAGTAATCGGCACATCACTGTGACCCTAACTCATTCATTCCCCGGCACAGCCTTGCTATAACAGGTTAATTGACAATGACATCAGGAGAAAAAGCAGTCTTTCAAGCCTTTGTGTTTGAAATGAAGAGGTAAATGTGGGTTGTAGGTTGGAAGCAGCAATTCCAAGAGCTGGAAGTCATCACAGACAATAGAAATCATATTGCAGAAGCTGCCAGAGCTTCATATTGGCCAGATCCCTAATTCATCCGTCCATTCATTAATGCAACAAACTCTCACTGCTTCAGTATGCCAGATTCTGGAACAAAAGCAAGTATTATAATACATGCCACATCTTGGCCCTTTTTAGAGTCTAACAAAGAAATAAGAATTCAATTATTGAACCCGGCTTAGATCTTCAGGTTTTACATGTCACTGTCCCAGCCCCTCTAGAGTAGGCTATGAATCACATTCATCTAGTGTTTCCCCCCTGCCTAGAAAACTGGCATCATCAGCATTGTGATCCTCTTTCAAGGTAATCAAAGTAACTTAGATTTAAGTTTTTTTAGTCCTCCCCTACTATTTTCTAATACTTACACATCTACTTTCTCAATTTATGTCCATCATAGCACCCTGGGTTTTCCGTATACCTAAAAGATTAATTGAGCTAAATGAAACTGATGCTTACCCTTTCCAAATACTCTTTCTCTCACTATCTATTAAGGATGCTAATTGGGCTCTGAGAACAACAGATGAAAGAAAAAGAGAAGAAGGAAGGAAGGAAGAAAGAAAGGGAAGGAGAGAGGAAGACAACTACATTAAAATATAAAGAAAGATAACAAATGTACTTCCCCTTGTCAAAATTACCTGATTACTTAATTTATTTAGGTGGCTCTGACTTTCCTCTTTGGTTAAGTTTACCTGAAAGGATGTTATTAGTGCACAATGGAAAAAGGTAATACAGTTGTATCTTTACTTTACAGACAGGAAGCATAGGGACATACTAATTACAGTTGGGATTTATCCTGGAAGAGAGGCATCAGAGCCACAGTTTAAAGGTGGTTCAATAAGACCAAATCAGCTGAAATAGTGGGAGATTCTTGTTCTAACTCTGAAACCCAATTGTTTTCATTTAAAAACTAAGTTCTTGTTTTTGATTCCTTTTAAATTGTTTTTTAAAAAGTTCATTTCTTTATCTTGAAAGAGAGAGCGCACTCATGCACGAATATGCGAGTGGGGGAGGGGCAGAAAGAGGGAGAGAGAAAGCGAATTCCAAGCAGGCTCAGTGAGAGTTGGTCACAGGGCAGGAACTCACGAACTGTGAGATTTTAACCTGAGTGAGATTAAGAGTTGGAAACTCAATCCAGTGAGCCACCCAGATGCCCTTTGTTTTTGTTTCTATTCAAATTCTAAAATCATACTTTCCTGCCTATAGTAAGTCCCTGACTATTCAAAAGGCTCACCAAATGCAGGGCACTTCCCCTAGACAACACCAGAGATTTCTTCTCAGTAGAGAACCTCTAGGCAGCCAGAACCTCAATGTAAGATTTAGCACATGATATAAAGTCCTGATTTTTTTTTTAGAAAACTTTTTTTTAAAGGTTTATTTATTTTGAGAGAGAAAGAGGGCTAGCACGAGTGAGGGAGGGAGAGGGAGAGAGGGAGAAAGAAAGAATCCCAAGCAGGCTCTTTGCTGTCAGCATAGAACATGCTTGTTCTATGGGACTCGTTCTCAGATACCATGACATGGTGACCTGAGCCGAGATCAAGAGTTGGACACTGAGAACCTTAACAGAAGACCATGGGGGAGGGGAAGAAAAAAAAAAGAGGTTAGAGAGGGACGGAGCTAAAACATAAGAGACTCTTAAAAACTGAGAACAAACTGAGGGTTGATGGGGGTGGGAAGGAGGCGAGGGTGGATGACGGGTATTGAGGGGGGCACCTGTTGGGATGAGCACTGGGGTGTTGTATGGAAACCAATTTGACAATAAATTTCATATATTAAAATAAAGAGTTGGACGCTTAACTGACTGAACCACCCAGGTGCCCCTAACGTGATTTTAAGAGAAGTTTTCAAAGTGGAGATTCAAAGATAATATAGAGTACAATGTGCTGAACAACTTATGGATTTGTTTGCACATCTTAAGTATTGCTTGAAAGGTGGAAGTAAAATATTTCATGCCAAGGAAGCAGCTCATTACTGGCCTGTCCTGTTTTGAGCCCTATTTCTTCTCCCAGTGATTAGTCATCTGTCCATGTTCTATAGTCCATTGAGAAGATGGATGGCAAACAGTAAATGGAAATTAAGGACTCCATGTGGTAAAAAAAAATACTACATAGCAGAAAACATAAGCATGTTAGTAGAGTTACCTTGCTGAACGTAAGTAATGAGAAATGGTTACTACTACAAGTTCAAATACTGATGTGAAAATTAAATAGCTGAATTTTGATCAAAGATTCCTAGTTCTAAGAAAATTCATGACGTATTTTTAGTTTACAAGGCTCCAATAAATAACATGTAAATAGATAAACAATTTAGCCTATGTATTAGCCATGGAATTTACTAACTCTACCGTTTAGTACCAGAATGTTGATTTTCATTTATTATCCTTAGAAAAGGCAGGAGTCCGTCTTATCCATCTATGGATTTCACCCCATGTCTAACTGTAACCACACCACCAGAATGGTCTGGATGTTTGTCAACTATTTGATGACAGACTCACAAGAGAACTTACTCATTGTCATGAACTCTAACAGGAGTATCAAGATTTCCACGAGGTTAAAAAATGTTTGAAATAATTTAAAATTTAAGAGTAGGACGTCAATGTTGAACAATATTAACCTGCCAATATCTGACCATTTTCTACCTATAAACAAGGCAATTTTATACACTTCAAATGAACTTACTGCATACAGTAGGCTACTTCCTCTACCTTCCTGGGCAAATACAGTGATTATGGTATTCTTGCTGACCTAAAGACGCTCAACTCTGTGCTCCAGATATCCACTATCAACCAATCACTATCAAAAGAGGAGACCAAATGTATCCAACATACCTGATCTAGATCCCTCTTTTAACATGCTGATCTTGGAAGATTGATTGATTAATTCATTGATTCATTCATTCAGGAATTCTTTTTGGAGTGTCTACCCTATCAGCAGCACTGAGTGAAGATGTAGGGGAATACAGAAGAGTATATACAGGGGGATTTATAAGATACTTTGATATGCAGATTATACACACAGCAAAATTTATGTATGAAAATCAGATAATAAGCATAAGATATTACTGGGAAAAGTAAAGGGATATTTGGGCTTTGGGACAATAAGGAGGAAGGAATAATCCCATGGCCTTGACTAATATGAAAGGCTTCATTACCAGTTGAATCTTTTTTTTTTTTTTTTTTAATTTTTTTTCAACGTTTATTTATTTTTGGGACAGAGAGAGACAGAGCATGAACGGGGGAGGGGCAGAGAGAGAGGGAGACACAGAATCGGAAACAGGCTCCAGGCTCTGAGCCATCAGCCCAGAGCCCGACGCGGGGCTCGAACTCACAGACTGCGAGATCGTGACCTGGCTGAAGTCGGACGCTTAACCGACTGCGCCACCCAGGCGCCCCACCAGTTGAATCTTTTAATCAATAGGATTTTAAAACACAGGTGAAAGATGAATAGCATACCAGCTAGAATGAACCGTGCCATCAAGTGGAACTGTCTATAATATATACCTGAAGGAAGCAAGAGACTATAGGAAAAGAGAAATTTCACCAAGGGAGAAAGAGGGGTAAGGTTGGAGAAGAAAGCTGAAATTACACTAGAGGAAACAGTCTAATGAATATTCTATAGTATTTTCTAAATAATCAGATGTTATTGAATGTTTTGAGCAGATATGTGATAGGAGAAAATGTTCTAGAAAAACTGGTGTAGCATCCACTTTCAGGATGGACTCCAAGCAAAGACTACCAGAAGCCAGCTAGGAGATGCCTTCTTTGCCACGACAAAAGAGGGGACTAAAATATGTGTACTAAGTTGCACCCAAAAGTTAAAAGATTACTTACAAAGTGAAATAAAAGAATGAATACAGTTGCTATAAATTTGGATTCATTTCACTAGATACTAACTCAGCATTCCACACTGCTGTGGCATTTCAGCACCTTATTTATTCAACAAATATCTAATAAGCACTGGGTTCAATATGTCTGAATTCAATATGTATAGGTTCTGGGATGCAAGTGTGGAACTAATCAGTCTCTCTCTCTCTCTCTCTCTCTCTCTCTCTCGCACACGCTCATCTCAGATAGCTACATTCTAGCAAGAGAGATAATGAAGAAGGAGAAAAAAGAAAGGATGATTGAAACCTGTGGTTAATGAAGGAAACAATGTGGGTAAAATGATAGAAAATGACACCAGAAACTTCATAAAAAAAGAAGGAGTTCCCTAAAGGCTGAGTGTAAAGGAAAAACCTAAAAGAGTTATTAGAGCCTTGGTTCTACAAGAGCCAGTATACTGCAACTGTATTTCAAAGGCAACATAATTTCCCTTCCTTGTCCTTTTCCTCTTCAAACTTTATGTCAAAGATTGATTCAGCCTACACGTTGTTACTCTTTCCAACTAATGATGAATGAAAATAGCTATGGGACACCAAGTGCAGCTGAGGAAATCATTAACTTACTAGCAGAGAATCAACACCGAGATGGTAATTGTTGCCCTAAATCCAAACCTCCGTAGTAAATATTTATTGGCAGGAAGGCATCTTTCCGCCCCTGATGGTTCTATTAACACACAGCTATTCAAGGCTGAAAACCATTTTTCACATCTATTTAGCAAATCCTAGTAGAGTATATTGTTATACCTTAAAATTCCAGGGAATTCAAACATCTGATTAAAACCACAGAAAGAAATCTCTTCTGCTGTGTTCACTAAATCTTTGCCTAACTGACCCCAAGGCCTTTGAGAACTCTGTTTTTCTATGTTTCTTCTGATTCTTCTCTCTTAAGGCTTTTGCTATCCATTCAAGTTTTAACTTCTGGTCTTGGCCAATAGCCCTGATGACTATGGTAGTAATTTGCATGATCACTCCATTTCAACACTGAACTTTGTCTTATGATACTGAAAATATCTTACATAAGATATGTGAGTGCATGCCTAATCCTACCACATAGATTATAAACTCCCTGAAGATGTGTTTTATTAATCGTATGTTCTCCACAGCACTTCTTATGTGCATAGCAAATACATAAGTGGGGGAGGGGGTTATGAGCGAATGAGTAGTTGATAAAATAATTTCATAAAAGAACCTTAAAAATCTCTCATTGGTAAAAGCAAAGCAGACAATTTCTAGACCTATGGCTCCCAAAACTGACTGTACATTAGAATTACCTGGTAGCTTATTCAAAATGCAAATTCCTGGGCCCCACTTCTCCAGTTCCCCATCACCTAAGGATCTGAATGAGCAGATCTGGTTTAGGCTTAAGGAATTTGCTTTAAAAATTCCTCCCAGGTATTTCCAGTGTGTAGTAGGTTTAAAATCTACTGATCTCCCAATTAATTTTAAAAATAGAGGAAGTCAAGGGAATAAAATGCACAGGACTGGGAATATAGTCAACATATTCTAGTAACATTGAATGGTGACAGTAGCTACACTTGTCATGAGCATAACATATGGAGATGTTGAATCACTATGTTGAACACCTGAAAGTAATATAACATTGTGTGTCAACAATAATCAAATAAAAAAAAGTTTAAATAAAAATAGATCACTAATGGAATGAAGCCCTACTGTGAACAAATTTAGGAGTTTACAAAGAACTGTATTTACACGTTTTTGTCTGTGATATTTTTAAAGTACTTACAAAGACCATGTCTAAATAACCAGAAGAAAATGAATCTGAATTTAAGTTTAACTTTGTAGATAGTTTGCAAACTCAACATTTTCATCCAAGAAATCTTATTTTTATCATGGATTCTCAATGCGGAATTACAGTTTTACACTAGAGTTTCTGCTTCTGTCGGTATGCTATATTGGGTATTCAAGGCCTTTTGCAGGACAGAACAACTCGATCCTGGGTAAAATCTCATTCTTACTGCATCACTGGGAGTTTAGAAAGTAAGAGAAATTGCCAGTAAGGAGTAAAAAGTGGTGAAGTAGCTATATCCAAAAAAGCATGGGCTGCACTGAGGAAAAGAATTTGTTTCACAAGTGTAGATGTGGAGACCAAGACTTGTCCCAGAAGCAAGGTGGGAAAACTGAATCTGAGACACATGTTAATTCATCATCATTGGGTTAGGAATAAAATCATCATTGTTCAATAGCACTCCCTGGCTTTCAGCAAAATAAAAAAAAAAATTTCCTCAGGGTGCCAAGGTGGCTCAGTTGGTTAAGCATCTGACTTCACCTCATGTCATCATCTCATGGTTTCTTCCTAAGTCTGAGCCATGTATTGGGCTCTCTGCTGTCAGTACAGAGCCTGCTTCAGGTTCTCTGTCTCCCTCTCTTTCTGCTCCTCCCCAACTTGGTCTCTCTCTCTTTCAAAAATAAATGAACATTAAAAAAAATATTTTCTCACTGGAGGAAGAAACTCAGTTTAGACTCCCAAGTTTACCACACATTAATGATGACCAAATTTGAGTTTATAATAAAAAATCAACCCACACACAAGGAAATAAGCTACCAGAAAAAACAACAAAAAACAGACCACCAAGGACTTCGGATGTTGGAATCATAAATATAAAATAACTATGTGTGAAATGTTTACAGAAATAAAAATTGAATGTCAAAAACAAAAAAATATTTTTGAATAAAAATGAAAAATATAATTTGAAATACAATTTAGAAGGCTTTTACAGAAGATTAGGAACAGGTGATGGAAGAAGGAAACTACTACAAGACAGAACTAAAAAAAATGCTCAGATTACAACACAGAGAGAAAAGAAATACAAATTACAGTGTAGAACTTGGAGGATATTCAGATTAGAGTGAGAAGACTTAAAATGAGGGGCGCCTGTGTGGCTCAGTGGGTTAAGTGGCCAAACCTTGGTTTCAGCTCAGGTCATGATCTCGTGGTTCATAAGTTTGAGCCCCACATCAGGGGGCCTGCTTGGGATTCTCTGTCTGCCCCTCCCCTGTTCTCTATCTCTCTCTCTCAGAAATAAATAAATAAACTACATGTATTTAGTGAGACTCCCAAAGAAAAGAATAAAAGAATGATATGAAAAAAATGAGGAGGTAAGAGCTGAAGTTGCCACATTTGCTAATGCTATGCTACGTAACTTGGAGTAAGTAGCCTTCCCACTAAAGAAAGTTTTTAAAAATTAATAAAATATGTTTAAGAAGAACTTCTAAATAATATCTGTGAGTTACCTAGAGAGCAAAAATTACTCAAATGAGGTTTAGTAGAAGCCATGAATCTAGAAAACTGAGTCCAGTAACGAAGTCCATTTTTATACTGTGAGAGTTTGCAGATCCACCAAGGTAGCTGAGAGAATGAGGTAAACCTTGACTCAGTGACTTTGGGTTCCCTGAGGAAAAGCTGAATGCAAGTAACTTACTGAGAGATGAACCTAAAAAACACAGGTAGGAGAGTAAGGAACTGAGCAAAGAAATGGTGACAAATACGGCATCATTAGGCAAGTTCCAATAATGTAACTGAAGCTTAATCCTGCTGGGGAACTCTGTAACTAGTGTAGACCTTAGGATTAAAAAGTAATTCACCATAAGGGCACCTGGGTGGTTCAGTCGGTTCAGCATCTGGCTTTAGCTCAGGTCATGATCTTGTGGTTCGTGCCCCATGTCAGGCTCTGTGCTGACAGCTCAAAGCCTGGAGCCTGCTTCTGATTCTGTGTCCCTCTCTCTCTCTGCCCCTCCCCAACTGGCACTATGTTTCTCTTTCTCTCAGAAGTGGATAAACATTTAAAAAAATTATTTCACCCTAAGGAAAAGGGAGTTGGAATATTTATATACCAACTATCTTTAGTCATTGCTTATGAGTCCCAACGAATCAACTTTTCTCTGTCACTGCTGACCTGCCATGCATGTGGCTACTAGAAAGACCCCTCAGGCAAAGAAATGCAGATTCTAATATTTGGAAGTCAAGTTGGTGCATAAAATATAATGGTAAGAGCCAATGAGATAAGAGTAAGACACCGTCAGCATAGTTTTTAGAAAAGGGCTCTCACAGAGCTAAAAGGAAAAAGTCAAAGTTCAGCATACACAAGAGGAGAGGATCTTAGTAAGATATCCTTTATGCTGTGTTAGGATCTAGGAGAAATGAATCCTAAAGGTAACAGTGAGGAAATGAAAAATGAAAATTTGCATTGGGCAAAGGCAAAGTCATCCTAGAACTTAGGTTATTTCTACAAAGAAATTTTCAAATACAATTTCCAGGAAACAATAAAGGAAAACAAGATATAGACAGCATGAGGGAGAGCCAGCAAAAAAAACAGACAATAGAAACAGACCCCAGAACTTCAGATAATTATATTAGAAGACACAAACCACATGCTTATGGCCAAAAAAAAATAAATAAATAAAAGCCAAACATTATTATTTTGACAGAAAATTTCAATCTACAAATAATGCTATAATAGAAACTTGATAAGAAATAAATGAGAATGTGTAACTGAAGAAATATGTCTGAAATTAAGAACTCAGTGGACAGATTTAAGAGCAGATTAGATGGAGGTGAAATCACAATCAGTGGAGTGAAATATATATAGAAAAAACCAGGCACAGAGCAACAAAAATGTGGAAATGTAGAGGGTAAAAACAGAGAAGACAGTGGGAAGACTTTATATACATATACACACATTTTGAGCACCAAAAGGTGAGGACAAATGGACAGACTCCATTACAAGAAATAATGCCTAAGAATTTTCCAGACTTGATGAAACACATCAAACCATGTATTAAGGAAGCTCATCGAAAGCTAAATAGAATAATTTTTTGGAAGGGTGCATTTAATTACATCAGAGTGGTGCTGTTAAAAAAAAAGAGAAGTCTTAAAATGAAACAAAAATTTGATTACTTTCAAAGAGGTACAAGATAAACTGTGAGCTGAGGTCTCAGCAACAATGTTTGAATGATTTCTTCATTATATTAAAGAAAAATGATTGCCAACCTAGAAAGCTCCACCAAGTGAATATGTGCTTTAAACATGGAAAAAAAATAAAGACATTTCAAACAAATGAAAACTGACAGTTCACCACCAGACAGCTTACAAAATAAGAAAATTCTCAAGGGTGACCTCAGACAAAAGATTATTGCAAATAGAAAATCAGATGTAGAAAAAAACTAAAGAGAAAAATAGATATATGGGTATACCTAAATAAGCATTGCTTCTATAAAAGAAAAATAATGAGGTTTTATACACACATACACATACATTAGTGTGTAATTTGGGAGGAGATAAATAAAGTCATTGGATTATAAGGTGGATTGATTTTGGGAATAGAGGATAAAGGTATCAATTATTAAAAGATTTTCATGAGTGAATAATACAAATTAAATTTTCTAGGATAATCTTTAAAAAATTGATGACTGGTGAAAAACTTCCAGCCTCCAAGAAGGATTAAAAAATAAAGCACTCAATCCAGAAAACAAAATGAGAGAAATGGTAATATATTAACAGGTAGGATAAATTAAAAATACCTAATAAGATGCATATTACAAATATTGTCATTACATTAAATGGAAATTAAATATCCCCAAGAGAAAAGATTGTCAGTCTCAATTAAAGAAAGAAGAAAATGAATTCAAGAGAATTATCTAGAATATGTGAACACAGAATCACATGCTGAAACACAGATAACCTAGCCGCTCCAAAGCTTGTGACACATACCAACCAATTGTGGAATGCCACTGAGACTTTGGATTTTCTTCTTATGGTACATTAAATTTGGGCTGAGACAAAAAAAAAAAAATAGTACCTAGATATGGAATGGTGTCTTGATAAAAACTTAAAATATATGGTATTAACTTTGGGATTGCGTGGTAGGTGTAGAGAAACAACCATAAAAACTATTCAGCCTCCAAGGTGGGTAGTTTCTCCCACATTCTCTTCAAAAGTGGCCAAATCAAGAAATAGACCTTCTTCAGATGATAAAGGTAAACTATTATAAAATGTACAGAAAATATCAAAGTTGATGAGGAAATGTCAAAATTCTTCTCTTTGAAATCAGTAAGAGATGAGGAGACTACACTCACTGAATTTATTAAATGAAGAACAAGAGATCGTAGGCTGTGCTGAAGAGAAAATGAAAGAATTACAAATGAAGGAATTAAATTGTCATTATTTGCAGATAATACACTTGTGCACAGTGAAAATCCAACAACTTCACAGATCAATTATTAGAATTAAGATATGAGTTTAGGGAGGTTGAGAAATACAAGATCAATTTCTAAAAATCATCTACAACTCCTTAACCTGCAACAAATTGAAAATGAAAAAGAATTCAAAGGAGGAGCCAAGATGGCAGAACAACATGGAAGTTTTTTTTCCATCTCATATCCATGAAATACAGCCATATCAACACTAAACTATCCTGCGCACCTAGAAAACTGATTTGAGGATTAATACAACAATCTGCACAACCTGAACCATAGAATTCAGCAGGTACGTGGTGTGGAGAGGTAAACTGGGGGAGAGAGAAGCTGTAGAGGGCAGGGAACTGTTTTTGCCTGTGGAGAGAGGATGGAGATGGGGGGAGAATATGGGAAAAACACCCCCCCACACACAAACCAGCTGGAGAGAAAGTGGAATAGTGGAAACAGCCACAGAGGCTGAACTAAAAAGGGAGAAAGGAGAAAGGAGAGAGTTTAAATTCCGTTAAAAGTCTATAAACAGGGTGAGCGCAGAGTCTGAAACTCTGCAGCTCAATACCTGGCAGTGCTCTGGTGGGAAGAAGGATCCCCAGAAGCAAAGTGGGGTCCAGGAGGTCTTTGGGCCACATGGGGAGAAGTGGTTCCATTGCTGCAAGGACATTTTGTAGAGGCTGTGTGGCCACCTAGTCCCAGAAGACTCCAATGAACAGCCACATTCACTGGTTCTGGAACAAGTTCATTAAGGGTGAAGCCTGGTGCCAGATGTGTGTTGTGATTTTCCGTAATCCCTGAAATGCCGCTGCTACATGATCGTGTGAACTTTTTCTGGGGTGGACTGGCACCCACCCAGCCACAGTCTCTGGGCATTGGCAGCAGCATGATCCTGAGAACATTCCTGGGTGTGGCTGGCATTGGGCCATTACTTGGTGAGACCCTCCTGCAGAGGATCTGAGTGGGTCAAAGCTGCAGTCCCTCAGAAGTGAGGTGCTGTCTGGCAAACTGATGGCTTGGTCACAGCATAAAAGCGGGGAGTGGACAGAAGCCGGAGACAAAGGATGGGTGTGTGATTACTGGTCGGGGAGGGCACAGAGTTCTGATACTAGAGACTGGGTAGCTGGGGGATGCCATTTTCACCCCTCCTGAGCATGCACATACACACCTATAAGCACCACAACAATCCACCCCAGTAAGCTAAGCAGCGCCATCTAGTGGACAATGGAGCCGTTACACTAAGCCCCACACAACTGGGCCAAACTCCCTCTTCAGGAACACCACAAATCTTGCCGCCTGCTTAGTTTACAGACTATAATGTGCTTCATAGTATGACTTCTAGGGGAAAACGATGTAATTTATATCCTATTTCAGTCTGTTCGCTGGTCCATCTATTCAATTTCCTTTTTTTTCTTTTCTTTTTTGTTCTTGAATACAGAAAGAGAAAAAATTTATTTTTATCTTCAATTTTTATTAAAACTATTTTTCTTTATTTTTTCTACTATATTTTATGCTTTTTGTAATTTTTCAAATTCTATTTTACTTCCATCATTTCATTTTATTCTATTTCATTGTATTCATTTTCTCAAATTT
Source organism: Lynx rufus (assembly GCF_022079265.1). NCBI lineage: Eukaryota > Metazoa > Chordata > Mammalia > Carnivora > Felidae > Lynx > Lynx rufus. The sequence goes on along the minus strand of NW_025814823.1, from coordinate 120,968,500 downwards.
TCAAATGTTTTCCTTTTTCCCTTGTTTTTCTTTTTTTTTCCATTTTTCCCCTTTTTTCTCTAATCTGTCAACCTCCTTTCAATAACCAGACCAAAACACACCTAATATCTAGAATCATTTATTTGATTTTTGTGTGTGTGCATTGTTTTTAATTTTTTAATTTTAATTTTTTACATTATTAATTCCTTTTCTTCCTTCAAAATGATGAAACAAAGGAATTCACCCCAAAAGAAAGAGCAGAAAGAAATGACAGCCAGGACTTAATCAACAGATACAAGCTAGATGTCTGAACCAGAATTTAGAATCAAGATAATAATAATACGAGCTGGAGTCGAAAATAGATTAGAATCCCCTTCTGTGGAGATAAAAGAAGTAAAAGCTAGTCAGGATGAAATAAAAAATGCTATAACTGAGCTGCAATCTCGAAAGGCTTCCATAGCGGGAAGGATGGATGAGGCAGAGCAGTGAAGCAACAATATAAAGGACAAAGCTATAGAGAATAATGAAGTAGAAAAAAAGAGGGGGACTAAGGCAAAGGAGCATAATTTAAGAATTAGAGAAATCAGTGACTCATTAAAAAGGAACAACATCAGAATCGTAGGGGTCCCAGAAGATGAAGAGAGAGAAAAAGGGGTAGAAGGGTTGTGTGAGCAAATCATAGGAGAAAATTTTCCTAACCTGGGGAAAGACACAGACATCAAAATCCAGGAAGCACAGAGGACTCCCATTAGATTCAACAAAAACCGACTATCAACAAGGCATATCATAGTCAAATTCACAAAATACTCATGCAATGAAAGAATCATAAAAGCAGCAAGGGAAAAAAGTCCTTAACTTACAAGGGAAGACAGATCAGGTTTGCACCAGACCTATCCACAGAAACCAGGAGTGGCCAGAACGGAGGGCAGAGTGGAGTGGAAGGATATATTTAATGTGCTGAATTGGAAAACTATGCAGCCAAGAATTCTTTATCCAGCAAGGCTGTCATTCATAACAGAAGGAGAGATTAAAAGTTTCCCAAACAACCAAAAACTAAAGGAGTTGGTGATCATTAAACCTGCCCTGCAAGAAATATTAAGGGGGATACTCTGAGGGAAGAAAAGACGGAAAAAAAAAGACCAAAATCAACAAAGACTAGAAAGGACCAGAGACCACCACCAGAAACTCCAACTCTACAAGAAACATAATGGCAATAAACTCCTACCTTTCAGTACTCACTCTAAACTTCAATGGACTAAATGCTTCAGTCAAAAGACATGGGTAACAGAATGGATAAGAAAACAAGATTCATCTTGTTTTCAACAGACCCACTTTTAGACCTAAAGACACCTTCAGATCGAAACTAAGGAGATGGAGAACCATCTATCATGCTATCGACAAAAGAAAGTCAGAGAAGCCATACTTATATCAGACAATCTAGACTTCAAAATAAAGATTGTACCACGAGATGAAGAAGGGCATTATATCATAATTAAGGGGTCTATCCATCAAGAAGACCTAACAATTGTAAACATTTATGCTCCAAATGTGATAGTACCAAAATATATAAATTAATCACAAACATACAGCAACTTATTGAAAATAATACCATAATATTAGGGGACTTCAACATCCCACTTACAGCCATGGACCAATCATCTAAACAGAAAATCAACAAGGAAACAATGGCTTTGAATGACACACTGGCCCAGATGGACTTAACAGATATATTCAGAACATTTCATCCTAAAGCAGCGTAATACACATTCTTCTCCAGTGCACATGGAATGTTCTCCAGAATAGATCACATACTGGGACACAAATAATCCCTCAACAAGTACAAAAAGATCGAGATCATACCATGCATATTTTCAGACCACAGTGCTGTGAACTCGAAATCAACCACAGGAAAAATTTGGAAAGATAATAAATATTTGGAGACTAAAGAACATCCTACTAAAGAATGAATGAACCAAGAAGTTAAAGAGAAAATTAAAAAGTACATGGAAGCCTATGAAAATAATAACACCACATCCCCAAATCTCTGGGACGCACCAAAGGCAGTCATAAGAGGAAAGTATATAGCAATCCAGGCCTTCCTAAAGAAGGAAGAAAGGCCTCAGATACACAACTTAACCTTACACCTTAAAGAGCTGGAAAAAGAACAGCAAATAAAACCCCCAAACAGCAGAGACAGGAAATAATAAAGAAGAGAGCAGAAATCAATGCTATGGAAACAAACAAACAAACAAACAAAAACAGTAGAACAGATCAATGAAACCAGGAGCCCGTTCTTTGAAAGAATTAATGTAATTGATAAATCCCTAGCCAGTTTGATCAAAAAGAAAAAGGAAAGGACCCAAATAAATAAAATCAAGAATGAAAGAGGAGATATCACAACCAACACTGCAGAAATATAAACAATAATAAGAGAATATTATGAGCAATTATACATCAATAAATTGGGCAATCTGGAAGAAATGGACAAATTCCTAGAAACATATAAACTACCAAAACCAAAACAAGAAGAAATAGAAAATTTGATCAGACCCATAACCAGTGAAGATATCAAATTAGTAATCAAAACTCTCTCAACAAACAAGAGTCCAGGGTTGGATGGCTTCCCAGGGGAATTCTACCAAACATTTAAGGAAGAGTTAACACCTATTCTTTGGAATCTGTTTCAAAAAATGGAAATGGAAGGAAAACTCCCAAACTCATTATATGAAGCCAGCATTACCTTGATTCCAAAACCAGACAAAGACCCCACTGAAAAGAACAACTATAGACCAATTTCCTTGATGAACATGGATACAAAAATCCTCAACAAGATATTAGCCAATCAGATCCAACAATAAAAAAAAGATGTATATATATATATATATATATATATATATATATGCAATGGAGTAGTGGCAATCAGAAAGAATGAAATCTTGCCATTTGCAACTACATAGATGGAACTAGAGGGTATTATGTTAAGCAAAATTAATCAGAGAAACACAAATATCATATGACTTCACTCATATGAGAACTTCAAGATACAAAACAGATGAACATAAGGGAAAGGAAGCAAAAATAATATAAAAACAGGGAGGGGGACAAAAACATAAGAGACTCCTAAATATGGAGAACAAACAGAGGGTTACTGGAGGGGTTGTGGGAGGGGGGAATGGGCTAAATGGGTAAGGGGCACTAAGGAATCTACTCCTGAAAGCATTGTTGCTCTATATGCTAACTAACTTGGATGTAAATTTAAAAAATAAATAAAATAAATAAAAACAAAAATAAAGTATCATTTATGATTGGAAAAAAAAATTAAAGATACCATTTATATCAGCTTCAAAACTACCAAAACCTAGGAGAAATCTAAGAAAACGAATGCCATCACTCTACACAAATATACTGTACGCAAATATAACTGTATTAAAGATATTTGATTTAATCTAAGGATATATACTTTTACTACATCCAGGAAACCACAACTTTTTAAAATTATTTTTCCACAAATTAATCTATAATTTCAAAACTATTTATACCAACATTCCAGATATTTTTGCACATTTGATTATAATTGACAGGCTAATCCTAAAATTTATATGTAATTGCAAAAGGCCCAAAATACTTAAAACATACTTGAAGAATAATGAAATATGGTAGAAATTTCTCTACAAGAAATCAAGACTTATGAAAAAGCTACAATAATTAAGGAGGTGTCAATATTGATGCAATCAGAGAAATACATCAATGGAACAGCCCATAAAGAAAGAACCCGTATATAAACAACAGTATAAGACAAAACTGGCATTGCAGACCAGTGGGAAAAATAGGCTTTTTACTGAATAATAATAGGACAACTGAATATCCACATGGAAAACCTGCTTTAACTTGATCTCAACTTCATACAATATAAAAAAATTAATTCCAGGTGGATTATAAACCTAAATATGAAAAGTATTATTTTTTGAAAATAAGATAATTTGAGTAAATATATTCATGACCTAGTTTAGAGAAAGATTTCTTTAATCCCAAAGGGCATAATTGGCTAATTTGAAAATATTTAAATTAAATTTATTTTATCCAAAACAAAATTGGCAAACTACAAAATAGAACACAGGTGTAACATGTATAAGTGACAAAGGAATCATATTTATAATATACAAAGAAATTCCATAAATCAGTAAAGACAGACAAGTCACTTTTTTTTTTCCAAAGGGTAAAATATCTGTATAGACAACTTGCAATACAAGAAATGAAAATGGCCACTAAGCATAAAAAAAAATCCTAGTATTATCTGGGAAAGCTGTAAATATATGAAAATGCATTAGTAATGGAGAAATTTAAGCTGAACCCACAATGAGATTATAATACACACCCACTAGATTGACTGAAATTAAATAGTACAATAATTACAGGTATTGATATAACAAGAAACAATGGAAATTGTCATAAACTATCGTAAACCATGTGAAAACCTTTGGAAAATAAATTGACATTGTCTAGTGAAATTGAAAATACACATACTTGATTGGAGGGTGGAAGATGGCAGCAGAGTAGGAGGAGTCCAGGCTCAACTTATCCCACAAATACAACTAGATAACTATCAAATCACTCTAAATACCCAGAAATCAACCTGAAGACTGACAGGATAAACTACAACTCAAGGGAGAGAAGAGGCCACATAGTGCAGAGATGTAATTTGGGAGAGAAAGGAATCATGGCCGCTGACATGGGGACGGAGCCGAAGTCGCAGAGAAGGGATGAGAACACAGAGGAGCCTGGGGGAAAACGAATCCTCACAGCAATTGGCTTGGAAAGCAAGAAGAACATAATTTTGTTAGTTATTGCAACCAATAGGGCTTAAAGTCTAGAGTTCTAAAAGTCAGCATGCTTGACTGGGATAGAGCCCAGAGGGCACTGTGCTGCTCTAGGTGAGAAGGCAGGCATGCTGCCTATGGACACACAGTGTGGAAAGAGCAATCTGAAGAGTGCTTGGGTCACACAGGGGGAGGTTATTCCATTATCTCAGAGCACATCCCAGAGAGTCACCAATGATGGAGAGACCCCTATGGGAACAAAGGAACTGGCATTCACCATTTCCCTTCCCCACTCATTGGCATAAGCACAGGGCCACCCATGGGAACCGGCACAGAGTGGTCACTGGCTACCTAAGTTGCTTTCACCATCTCCGTGCCCCACCCCATTTCCAGTGGAACCACCCCTCCCACTGATGCTTGCCTCAGTCTCAGCCAGGCGGCCCCCTTCCCCAGAGTGGAAAGGATCAAACAAACTAGACTTTAAATTAAAGGCTGTAACAAGAGATGAAGAAGGGAATTGTATAATAATTACAGGGTCTATCCATCAGGAAGAGCTAACAATTATAAATGTCTATGCGCAGAATACAGGAGCCCCCAAATATATAAAACAATCACAAACATAAACAACATTATTGATAAGAATATGGTAATTGCAGGGGACTTTAATACCCCACTTACAACAATGGATAGATCATCTAGACACAGGATCAATAAAGAAACAAGAGCCCTGAATGATACATTGGATCAGACAGAGTTGAAATATATATTTACAAGTCTGCATCCCAAAGCAACAGAATATAGTTTCTTCTCGAGTGCACATGGAAACTTCTCCAAGACAGATCACATACTGGGTCACAAAACAGCCCTTAATAAGTATAAAAGAATTGAGATCACACCATGCACACTTTCAGACCACAATGCTATGAAACTTGAAATCAACCACAGGAAACAGTCTGGAAAACCTCCAAAAGCATGGAGGTTAAAGAATACCCTACTAAAGAATGAATGGGTCAATCAAAATTAGAGAAGAAATTTAAAAACATATGGAAACAAATGAAAATGAAAATACAACAATCTAAATGCTTTGGGATGCAGCAAAGGTAGTCCTGAGAGGAAAATACATTGCAATTCAGGCCTATCTCAAGAAACAAGGAAAATCCCAAATACAAAATCTAACAGCACATCTAAAGGAAATAGAAGCAGAGCAGCAAAGACACCCCAAACCCAGCAGAAGAACAGAAATAATAAAGATCAGAGCAGAAATAAACAATATAGAATCTAAAAAAACCGTAGAGCAGATCAATGAAACCAAGAGTTGGTTTTTTGAAAAAATAAGCAAAATTGATAAGCCTCTAGCCAGGATTCTCAAAAAGAAAAGAGAGATGGACCAAATAGATAAAATCTTGAATGGAATTATTACAACCAATCCCTCAGAAATACAAGCAATTATCAGAGAATACTATGAAAAATTATATGCCAACAAACTGGACAACCTGGAAGAAATGGACAAATTCCTAAGCACCCACACACTTCCAAAACTCAAACAGGAAGAAATAGAAAACTTGAATAGATCATAACCAGCAAAGAAATTGAATCAGTTATCAAAAATCTCCCAACAAATAAGAGTCCAGGACCAGATGGCTTCCCTGGGGAGTTCTACCAGACGTTTAAAGCAGAGATAATACCTATCCTTCTCAAGCTATTCCAGAAAATAGAAAGGGAAGAAACACTTCCAGACTCATTCTATGAAGCCAGCATTACTTTGATTCTCAAACCAGACAGAGACCCAACAAAAAAAGAGAACTACAGGCCAATATCCCTGATGAATATGGATGCAAAAATTCTCAACAAGATACTAGCAAATCGAATTCAACAGCATATAAAAAGAATTATTCACCATGATCAAGTGGGACTCATTCCTGGGCTGCAGGGCTGGTTCAATATTCGCAAAACAAACAATGTGATACATCACACTAATAAAAGAAAAGATAAGAACCATACGATCCTGTCAATCGATGCAGAAAAAGCATTTGACAAAATTCAGCATCCTTTCTTAAGAAAAACCCTCAAGAAAGTCGACATAGAAGGAACATACCTAAATGTCATAAAAGCCATTTATGAAAAGCCCATAGCTAATATCATCCTCAATGGGGAAACACTGAGAGCTTTCCCCCTGTGATCACGAACATGACAGGGATGTCCACTCTCACCGCTGTTGTTTAACATAGTGTTGGAAGTGCTAGCATCAGCAATCAGACAACAAAAGGAAATCAAAGGCATTAAAATTGGCATAGATGAAGTCAAGCTTTCACTTTTTGTAGATGACATGATATTGTACATGGAAAACCCAATAGACTCCACCAAAAGTCTGCTGAACTGATACATGAATTCAGAAAAGTCACAGGATACAAAACCAATGTACAGAAATCAGTTGCATTCTTATACACTAATAATGAAGCAACAGAAAGATAAATAAAGAAACTGATCCCCTTCACAACTGCACCAAGAAGCATAAAATACCTAGGAATAAACCTAAGCAAAGATTTAAAAGATCTGTATGCTGAAAAGTATAGAAAGCTTATGAAGGAAACTGAAGAAGATATAAAGAAAGGGAAAGACATTCCGTGATCATGGATTGGAAGAATAAATATTGCTAAAATGTCAATACTACCCAAAGCTATCTACACATTCAATGCAATCCCAATCAAAATTGAACCAGCATTCTTCTCGAAGCTACAACAAGCAATCCTAAAATTTGTATGGAACCACAAAAACCCCGAATAGCCAAAGTAATTTTGAAGAAGAAGACCAAAGTGGCAGACATCACAACCCACACTTTAGCCTCTACTACAAAGCTGTAATCATCAAGACAGAATGGTATTAGCACCAAAACAGACACATAGACCAATGGAATAGAATAGAGACTCCAGAATTGGACCCACAAAAGTATGGCCAGCTAATCTTTGACAAAGCAGGAAAGAATATCCACTGGAAAAGAGACAGTCTCTTTAACAAATGGTGCTGGGAGAACTGGACAGTAACATGCAGAAGAATGAAACTAGACCACTTTCTTACACCATTCACAAAAATACACTCAAAATGGATAAAGGACCTGAATGTGAGACAGGAACCATCAAAACCCTAGAGGAGAAAGCAGGAAAAGACCTCTCTGACCTCAGCTGCAGCAATTTCTTATTTGACACATCTCCAAAGGCAAGGGAATTAAAAGCAAAAATGAACTATTGGGGCCTCATCAAGATAAAAAGCTTCTGCACATCAAAGGAAACAATCAACAAAACTAAAAGGAAACTGACTGAATGGGAAAAGATATTTGCAAATGACATATTGGACGAAGGGCTAGTTTCCAAAATTGTAAAGAACTCACCAAACTCCACACATGGAAAACAAATAATCCAGTGAAGAAGTGGGCAGAAAACATGAATAGACATTTCTCTCAAGAAGACATCCAGATGGTCAACAGGTACATGAAAAGATGCTCAACGTCACTCCTCATCAGGGAAATACAAATCAAAACCACACTGAGGTATCATCTCACGCCAGTCAGAGTGGCTAAAATGAACAAATCAGGAGACTATAGATGCTGGAGAGGGTGTGGGGAAATGGGAACCCTCTTGCACTGTTGGTGGGAATGCAAACTGGTGCAGCTGCTCTGGAAAACAGTGTGGAGGTTCCTCAAAAAATTAAAAATAGATCTACCCCATGACCCAGCAGTAGCACTGCTAGGAATTTACCCAAGGGATACAGAAGTGCTGATGCATAGGGACACTTGTATCCCAATGTTTATAGCAGCACTGTCAACAATAGCCAAATTATGGAAAGAGCCTAAATGTCTATCAACTGATGAATGGATAAAGAAGTTGTGGGCTATATATATACAAGGGAATACTACTTGGCAATGAGAAAGAATGAAATATGGCCTTTTGTAGCAACGTGGATAGAACTGGAGAGTGTTATGCTAAGTGATATAAGTCATACAGAGTAAGACAGATACCATATGTTTTTACTCTTATGTGGATCCTGAGAAACTTAGAAAACCATGGGGGAGGGGAAGGGGAAAAAAAAGTTAGAGAGGAAGGGAGGCAAACCATAAGAGACTCTTAAAAACTGAGAACAAACTGAGGATTGATGGGGGTGGTAGGGAGGGGAAATTGGGTGATGGGAATTGAGGAAGGCACCTATTGGGATGAGCACTGGGTGTTGTATGGAAACCAATTTGACAATAAATTTCATGTTAAAAAAAAAGAAAAAATCTGGAAAGACCACAAATACATTGAGATTAAACAACATGCTGCTAAACAATGAATGGGTCAACCATGAAATAAAAGTTGAAATAAAAATGTACATGAAAACAAATGCAAATGAAAACACAATGGTCCAAAACCTTTGGGATGAAGCAAAAGCTATTCTAAAAGGAACATTTATAGCAACACAGGTCTACCTCAAGAATCAACAAAAATTTCAAATAAACATCCTAAACTTATACCTAAAGGAGCTAGAAAGAGAACAACAAACAAAAACCTAAGGAAGAAAGATGGACAGAAATAATAAAGTAAGAGCAGAAATAAATGATATAGAAACTAAAAAGAAAAACAACAATAATAAAACAGATCAGTGAAACTAGGAGCTGGTTCTTTGTAAAAAACTCAATAAAATTGATAATTTATAGCCAGACTTATCAAGAAAAAAGAACCTTTTTATTATAGAGAACTCCCCTTTATTAATGGGGAGGTGAGTAGTGTGAAGGGTTTAATGGGTGATGGGGTTTAAGGTGTTCACCTGGTGTGATGAGCACTGGGTGATGTATCGAAGTGTTGAATTGCTATATTGTACATACGAAACTAATATAACACGTATGTTAACTAATGGGAACTAAAATTAACACTTTTAAAAAAGAAAAAAAGAGAAAAAATTCAAATAAATAAGATCCCAAATGAGAGAGGAGAAATATCACCACTGAAATACAAACAATTATAAGAGAATATTATGAAAAACTATATGCCAAAAAACTGAACAAACTAGAAGAAATGGATAAATTCCTACAAACATATAAACTGCCAACACTGAAACAGGATGAAATTGAAAATGTGAAGAGACTGATAACCAGCAAAAAAATTGAATCAGTAATTACCTTCCAACAAACCAAAGTCCGGGACCAGATGGCTTTATAGGAAAATTCTACCAAACAGTTAAAGAAAAATTAACACCCAATCTTCTAAAAAAAAATCCAAAAAATAGAAAAGGAAGGATAACTTCCAAATTCATTCCGTGAGGCCAGGATTACCCTGACACCCAAACTAGAAAAAGATACCATGCACACACACACACAAAAGACAACTACAGGCTGATATGCATGGTAAACATAGATGCAAAATCCTCAAAAAAAAAAAAATACCAGGAAACTGAATCCAAGAATACATTAAAAAATACCACTCACCCTCAGGTGCCTGCGTGGCTCAGTCAGTTGAGTATCTGAGTCTTGATATCAGCTCAGGCCATGATCTCATGGTTCATGAGTTTAAGTCCCACATAGAGCTCTGGGCTGACAGTGTGCAGATTTATATATAGTGACATATAAAGGCCATCTGTGAAAACTCCACAGTTAACATCATCCTTAATGTGGAAAAACAGAGCTTTTCCTCCAAGATCAGGAGCAAGATTAGAATGTCCACTGTTACTTTTCTTCAACACAGTACTGGGAGTCCCAGCACAGCAATCAGACAACAAAAATAAATAAAAGGTATCTCAATTGGTAAGGAAGAAGTAAAACCTTCACTATTTGCAGATGACATGATACTGTATATAGAAAACTTGAAAGACGCCACCAAAAAACTGCTAGAACTGATAAATGAATTAAGCAGTTACAGGATACAAAGTCAATCTACAGAAATCTGTTTCATTTCTGTATACCAATAAGAAAAGCAGCAGAAAGAGAAATTAAGAAAGCAATCCCACTTACAAATACACCAAAAAATAAGATACCTAGGAACAAACCTAACCAAAGAGGTGTTATACTGTATTCTGAAAATTATAAAACACTGATGAAAGAAATTGAAGAAGACAAAAAAATGGCAACACATTCCATCCTCATGGACAGAAGAACAATTTTAAGGTTTACTTGTTTTTTTAAAAAATTTTTAATGTGTATTTATTTTTGAGAGAGAGAGAGAGAGAGAGAGAGGGAGAGAATGGGGGAGGGGCAGAGAGAGAGAGGGAGACACAGAATCTGAAGCAGGCTCCAGGCTCTGAGCTGTCAGCATAGAACCCGACTCAGGGCTTGAATTCACAAACCATGAGATCATGACCTGAGACAAAGTTGGATGCTTAACCAACTGAGTCACTCAGGTGCCCCAAGGTTTACTTTTTTTGATAGATACTGCTAAATCATGCTTTAGGAAAGGTGCCAATGGTGACTTTTTGTTTTATTTTTTATTAATTTAATTTTTTCATATTAATAAATATTTCATTTATTATTACTTATTATTCATTATTATTAATGTTGAATTGGTGTTTCTGGTGATGTTCTCTGGTCCTTTCTAGTCTTTGTTGCTTTTGGTCTTTTTTGTTTTGTTTTGTCTTTTCTCTACTCAGAGAGTCACCCTTAAAATTTCTTGCAAGGCTGGTTTAGTGGTCACAAACTCCTTAGTTCTGTTTGTCCTGGAAACTTTTTGTGTCTACTTCTGTTCTGAATGAGAGCCTTCGGGGATAAAGAATTCTTGGCTTCATATTTTTCCAATTCAGCACATTGAATATATCCTGCTACTCCTTTCTGGCCTGCCAAGTTTCTGTGGATAAGTTTGCTGCAAACCTGATCTGTCTTCCCTTGTAGGTTAAGGACTTTTTACCTTGCTGCTTTCATAATTCTTTCCTTGTCTGTGTATTTGTGAATTTGACAGTAATATGCCTTGGTGATGGTCAGTGTGTATATAATGGGAATTCTCTATGCTTCTTTGATTTTGATGTCTGTGTCCTTCCCCAGATTAGGAAAGTTTTCTGCTATAATTTGCTCACATCAACCTTCTGTCCCTTTTTGTCTCTCTTCATCTTCTCAGACTCCTATATTAGGGTATTATTCCTTTTTTTATAAAGATTTTTTTTTAAGTTTATTTTGAGAGAGACAGACAGTGTGAGTTAGGGAAGGGCAGTAAGAGATGGAAACAGAGTATCCCAAGTAAGCTCCGTAGTGCCAGCACAGAGCCCAATACAGGGCTCAGTCCCATGAATCATGAGATCATGACCTGAGCTAAAACCAAGAGTTGGACATTGAAATGACTAAGACCCCAAGAGCCCCAGATTTTATTATATTTTAATAAACCACTGAGTTTGTTTATTAAAGTGTTGTATTGTGATCTTTTGCCTTTATTTCCCTCTTTTTTTTCTTTTTCATTATTCTCCACAATTTTGTCTTCTATATCACTATTTGCTGCTCTGCTTCGTCCATCCCTGCTGTCACAACAACTATTTGAGATTGCACCTCAGGTATACCATTTTTAATTTTGGCCTGATGAGATTTTAGTTATTTTATCTCCTCAGAAAGCGATTCTCTTGTGTTCTCTGGTGTTTTCTATGCTTTTATCAACCCTAGTTAGTATTCTTAAATTCATGGTATTAAATTCAGACATCTTATTTATATCAATTGTGTCAATTAAATCCCTAGCCATCATTTCTTCCTGTTCTTCCTTTTGGTGTGAATTCTTCCATGTTGTCATTTTGGAGAAAGCAAAAAATTAATATAATAAAAAATAAAAATGAAGACATTAAAAACAAAACAAAAGAATATCACATAAAAGAAGCTAGATCCTAGGCATGTTTCAATCTGCTTGTGGAAAAAACTTGGTCAAACAGAGAAAAAAGACAAAGGAAAGAAAAAAATGAGTTAAAAAATTTAAAAATTAAAAAAAAACATTTAAATAGTAAAATAGAATAAAATAAGATGGAATAAAAAAGTTAAAAATTAAAAAAAAAGTATTTGCTCTTTCTGTATCCGGAAAGAAAAAGAAAAGAAAAAAAAGAAAGAAAGAAAACAATTTAAACAAAAACAGAAGCTTATAAAATGAACAAATAAACCAAGAAACAGAATGAAACCCAAATGAAGTTACATTCACTTTCCCCTAGAACTGAAACTATGAAGCACTCTATAGTCCTTACACTAAGCAGGTGGAAGAATTTGTGCTGTTCTGGGATATGTGCCTGGCGGGCGCAATTGGGTGGGGCTTGGTGTAAGAGATCCATTCTCTACTAGGTGGCACTGCCTAGATTACTGGGGTGGATCCGTGTGTATACGCACATGCACGTGCGCAGTAGAGGTGAAAATAAGTTCATCCAGCTGCCTAGTCTCTGGTGCAGGAAATTTGAGTTCTCAGAGCCCTGGATCAAGCACCCTTCCCTTGTCTCAGATCTCTCTCCACTCCTCGCCTCTACATCGTGCCCAGCTGTCTACCTGCCAGGTACCACCTTCCTCCAGAGTTTCATCTCAGATAGGGTTGCGTCTCAAAACTCCACACTTCAGACACTCCCATTGCTTGGACCAGAACTGACTCCCTGGGGGAGGTCTTGTTGAGCAATGGCTGGGTATGGCTTAACCCAGAAAATGTTCTTGTGATCGCACAGTGGCAGAGGTTCAGAGAATATAGCAAATCACAACACATAGCCAGTGCCAGGTTTTGCAGCACTCTGGCACCTTTGTCCCAATACCAGCAAACATGGTTTCTCTCTCAGGTCTGCCCAGACCTCTGCCTGTGTGGAGGCTATATGACCTCTGACAAACGCACTCCAACCAGGGGAACTGCTTCTCTCCGTGTGGCACATGAACCCCTAAGGCCTCACTGCCTGCTCTTGGGGATTTGCCTTACTTCCTCACCAGAGCATCTCCAGGCACTGATCTCTGAACCTTCAGAGTCTGCATTCCATTGTTCAGAGAATCCTGGTGGTATTGAAACCCTCTTATTTCTCCCCATCACTGGTTTTGGGCAACAGATTTATTTTTCTGTTCCCAGTGAGTGTTTTTACTTTTTCTCTTTCTATCCAGCTATGATAAGAAAAGATAGGATTCAGTAGGAAGAGAAGGAAAGATTAGGACCTGAGATTTTTGGTGGGGGAAAAACACATATTTTGGATCAATGCTGGGAGCGTCTGACCACAACAAACCCTCTCAATGTAAGTTTCCCCTTAAGAAAGTAAGAGATACCACCTATTCATTCAGGAATTTGACAAAAGCCCTAACTAAAAATTAGTAGACCATAAAACCTATGACCCACAGGAATGATATGGCCATTGACCACCCCTCATACAATGGAATCGAGCTAATCAGGAATGGACAACACAGCACCTAGAGTTATCAAGCCAATAATATGGGTAGGACCTGAGAAGGAAGGAGGGGGATGGGAAAGGAGAGCTGACCAGAACTTTATAAAACAAAAACTCTTGCCTATTGTCATGGGTTCGAATGATGCATCTCTGTAAAGAGAGCTTTCATACTATTCTTACTTTGTGATGTTATCTTATACTCCAATAAACTTTTGCCTGCTGCTTATTTTATTTTGTGTCTACTCTTCATTCCTCAAAGTGGTAAGACAACCAACTGTGGGCACTGAGGTAAAAAAAAAAAAAAAAAGACTGAAGCACAGGTACTTTCAGGGAGAGTGCTTTTCTAGTGCAATCCAGTGTGCCTCATCTCTCCTTTTCTTTCTCTCTTGGTCCTCTCTTTCCATAAAAATGGATACCTATCCTCCACGACTTTTCTCTCTTCCAACGCACCTCTCTGCACTGCATACCTGCCAGGTTCCATGACTTGAGTTATGTAGATTGTTGCATTAATCCTCAGATCAACTTCCTAGGTGTTCAAAATGGTTTCATGATGATCTAGTTGCATTTCAGGGATGAGACAAGCTCAGGGTCCCCATGCTGCTTCTCTCCTAGGGTTTTCTATATATAGTATCATGTCATTTGCAAACAGTGACAGCTTTAATTCTTCCCTACATTTTATTGGATGGCTTTTCCTTCTTTTTCTTGATCTTGTATACAATTTTAGGGATTGTGGATCTATGAAGAATAGCCATAGACCTTAATTTAAGGAGTCCTGCTACAAAGACACCTGGTTCCTACTTTATCATGGGGTAGGTAGGACATATATTATAACCATCACAGAGAGCTGAGGAAACCAAGATTGAGGGATATGTTTATGTGTCAGAACTAGAAGCCTATTGCCCAATGAGACTTTATAAATGTAATCAATTACATTAAAGAAAAGTTTTGGAAGCAAAAGTGAGCCCCCCTTTTTTGGGGGGTCTTTAGGTCTTGGTAGTATTAGACAAATGAAGTCTATGTTTTCTGAACTAACCTGAATTACCTGTGAAGTCCTTTTCTACTTCGACCAGTAGTATCCAATGAAGATAAAACCAAGCATGAGGCTTCAGAGATTATCTTCATCTGTTATCACCTATTAGTCTGATTACAATTTATTCCCCTATGTAGACTGAGAAACAGTAATTTTTATGAGCAGTCTTCCCTGGAGTAAATTATAGTACAGTGACTATGTATCTGAGTTTTGTTCTTTGTGACCTATGGTCATGCCACTGCTTTTTAGTATAGAGATAAGAAAAGAAGAAGGGGCAGATAATTAGCATTTACTGAGACTGAGTACCTACTCTTTGCCAAATCCGCTCAAGGGACTTTGTTTCCATACTTTTGTTTAATCCTCATAATACATTTTAGAGGTAATTGATATTATTTTACTGAAAATACTTCATTCAGACTGTTCAAGCCACTGGCCCAATGTCATACGGACAATAAAGGGCAAGTGAACCTGGACAAAGTACCTGATCTTTCTTTTGCATTGTGATACTCAAACCTGAACCAAGACTCTCCCCATCTTTCTCAACACTCTAATTCCTTTTACATCCAATAAAGATTTGCCTAACACTGTATTCCCTTAAAAGCAGATATATCACTTTTTGGAGGACTTTTTATGCACTCTTAGAAGGTCGTTGTTATCCACTTTAATAGAAACAAGTCTTGGATTTAGAAGACATGGTTTTGTTTTCTTGCCCTTTATCCCTTAGTTTTGAATGATGCTGCACTAGTCACTAGTCATTAATCATTTTGAGTGATGTTCTTCCCACCACAGATGCTGTGCTACTTAATACATAATATTAAGGGCTCAAATTTATGCAAGCCCTTTTTTAACTCTATAGTAAGAAAAAACTGTAAAAGATCGCTGCTTCAAGAGACATTTAAACTCCCTTTCCTTCACCATCTTCATCTATAAAATTGGGATTCTAACTCCTACCTCACGGAGTTGTTATATTGTTCACTCAGTGAATATTTACTGTCCTTTTATTATGCACTAAGCACTTTTGGTTGTTGTTAGGGGAGAAGTCTTGTGGCAGACATAAGATAAATAAGCAGAAGAAAAGCAAAATGATAATTGACCATTGCAATAAGTGCTAGGAAATAAATAAAGAAGCAATTGTACTGGAGCTTGAGGGTGCTACTTTAGGTAGGGCAGTCAGGAAAAGACTTGTTAAGGAGATCATGATTACCTGACTGAAGGGTAGCAGGTCACCAAAAATGATGCCATATAATGGTTCTCAAGTATGAAGACTAGTGTTGTTAAGAGACTGACAGAAGGCAAGAAAAGCTATAAGCATTTCTTCTCAACATGTGGTCCATAGATGAGTGGTCATCTTCACATTCTTTGTTTATAGTTTGCAATGAACTTAGGAGCTTGCACAGGAGTGTAAATCAATACAAGTCTTCATTCACTGAGAAAGTTTTGCTAAAAAAAGAAAGTGAACGTGTACCAGCATGCTTTGTTATAGAGTTGATGTGCATTCTTGCATCCTTAACTCATCATGTCTCAGTAATAACTTGCAAATGAGTTATATTTAGTAGCATTTATAAGATGCAGTTGGAGAAGGCAGGGGCTAGACCACATGGGGCCTTGAGGTCATGATAAGCTATATGAGCTTTATTCTAAGAGCCACAGGAAACCATGGGTGGTTCTAAACAGAAGGGAAGAATGATCTGTGGTTGGAAGAAACAGATGCTCTTAAGCACTTGAAAACATTTTATAAACTGTAAAGTGATGAAGACTGTGAATTTTGACTTGATAATCTCATTTAATCAGGGTTTCTCTAGCCATTCTGTCAACAGTTGCCTCCTGGACTGATCTAAATAACATATGTCATGCATCTCTTGAGGCCATATTGCAGCATGGTTTTTTTTTTTGTATCAAAATATTATGCAACATGATTTTGAGGTTACCCCTTTCCAATTCAAATAAAATTCTGTGTTTAGGAAGTAAATAAGTTACATGTCACTATCTCAGGGGTCTCAGATCTCAACATAAATCCCTTTTGGCAGCATTAGTATGTAATGTTCAAAACTACAGAACTTATTACTAACATATTATCCACTTGCACATGTTTTGCTGAAAAGAACAACTGCTTAAAATCTAGAAACTCAGGGGCGCCTGGGTGGCGCAGTCGGTTAAGCGTCCGACTTCAGCCAGGTCACGATCTCGCGGTCCGTGAGTTCGAGCCCCGCGTCGGGCTCTGGGCTGATGGCTCAGAGCCTGGAGCCTGTTTCCAATTCTGTGTCTCCCTCTCTCTCTGCCCCTCCCCCGTTCATGCTCTGTCTCTCTCTGTCCCAAAAATAAATAAACGTTGGAAAAAAAAATTAAAAAAAAAATCTAGAAACTTCATTCATGGGGAGAGTTTTAGTATTTTTCACAAAAGAATCTGACGACTTCATCTTCTTATCACCCAGGAAATGACTTCATCTTTGGGAAAAGCTATGACATTGATTTGTTTGCCCCAGAAATAATAATTATTTTCCATCTTCTGCTTCCCTCCATTCATGGTTTGCTTATTTTCTGACTTGCTCCCTCCCTCCCCTTCTGCTCCTTCATTTTTCCTTCCTTACTTCTTTCCTTCCTGATTCCTTCTTTTCTACATTCCTTTCTCCATCCCTTTCTCCTTCATGTTTCCTTCTGTCCACACTCTTCCCCTTTTTCTCTTCCTTTCTTGCTTTCATAACTACTTACTGAGCATTTACATGACAGGCTAAGGACTATGCTAGACTCTGAAAATACCTCACTCAAAAAGAAAAATACAGTCTCTGTCTAAAAGGAGATTACAGTCTGGATGGGACACAGACAAGGAATCAGAAATTTACAGCCCACTGTGATCCATGCCACGGTGGGGTAAATAAAGAGTGTGTATTGGAGAACATAAGCTGGTCATCTAACTTAGAATTGGAGTCAGGACGGTTTCTGGGAGGAAAGGATGTCAAAATTGAGGTGCAAAGAATAAAAAGTTATCATATTAAAGGTTTGGATATAGGCAGAAAATTCTCAGTAAAAATTCAATATGTGGAAGCTTAGAGATGTGATAATGCACTTGTGAGTTGCAGTAAATGAAATAAATTAAGTCTGCCTGGAGGGTGGGGAAGGGGGGTAGTTTAGAGGCAAAGAACTGACAGATTTAAGTAGAAAACAGGTTATGAAGGGCCTTACACACCATGCTAATGAGTATGGACTTTTTCTTTACAGTGATAGAGAGTCACTGAGGGCTTTTAACAGGAAGGTGACATGATAATATCTATCTTTTAAGAAAGTATACTGGATCTGTGAAGGAGAGTGTGCTAAAGGGGTAAGTTTGGACTCAGGGAACTCCATAGACTCATAGAAGAATGTTATGAGAATTATAATGTAGAACGAACTAATTAGGATATTACATATGCAGATAGTGAGGTAGTGTATTTAATTTGATGCTCAGAAAGCTGCTGATTTTCTGGGGATCACAGGTTAATTTATGAAAGCAAGGACAAAGGCCAGTCCTTCCAATCTGTGTGTTGCTTTTCCAGGTATATTTGTTTTTATTACCAATCATCATTCCTTCTTCTCCCTGCCTCCTTATCTAACACAAATAGCTGAGTTTTTCTTGGTTTTGAAGTGGGAAGTTTCTCTTTGATAATAATTTTACTCTTGAGAGCTGTCCAATATTCTATCACTGCATTAAAATATAAACTAACTTTAAAAAATAATGGAGGGGATATTATGCAGGCAGTTGTCAAGGGAATGACTGGAAATTAATCCTGAAATTTTGTTGTATCAAACTTTGCAGATTCTAATCTGTCCCTCTAAGGTTTTTCTCAACATACACTCATGATAGAAAAAAGGAGGATTGGTGGAAGAAGGGAAGATGGCGGCGTAGGAGGACGCTGGGCTCACCGCGCGTCCTATTGATCACTTAGATTCCACCTACACCTGCCTAAATAACCCAGAAAACCGCCAGAGGATTAGCAGAACGGAGTCACCAGACCCAAGTGCAGACGAGAGGCCCACGGAAGAGGGTAGGAAGGGCGGCGAGGCAGTGCGCGCTCCACGGACTGGCGGGAGGGAGCCGGGGCGGAGGGGCGGCTCGCCAGCCAAGCAGAGCCCCCGAGTCCGGCTTGCAAAAGTGGAGGGGCCTGACGGACTGTGTTCCGACAGCAAGCACGACTTAGCGTCTGGGAGGTCATAAGTTAACAGCTCTGCTCGGAAAGCGGGAAGGCTGGAGGACAAAGGGAGGGAGAGCTGCGGAGCCCCCAGACGACAGAGCTCAGTTTGGTGGGGAACAAAGGTGCTCGCCAGCGCCATCTCCCCCGCCCATCCCCCAGCCAAAATCCCAAAGGGAACCGGTTCCTGCCAGGGAAATTGCTCGCTCCGGGAAAACACCCAACTCTGTGCTTCTGTGGAGCCAAACCTCTGGCAGCGGATCTGACTCCCTCCGGCTGCCACAGGGCCCCTCCTGAAGTGGATCACCTAAGGAGAAGCGAGCTAAGCCTGCCCCCCCTGCCGCCCGCCGTGCACCTTGCCTACCCACCCCAGCTAATACGCCAGATCCCCAGCATCACAAGCCTGGCAGTGTGCAAGTAGCCCAGACAGGCCACGCCACCCCACAGTGAATCCCGCCCCTAGGAGAGGGGAAGAGAAGGCACACACCAGTCTGACTGTGGCCCCAGCGGTGGGCTGGGGGCAGACAACAGGACTGACTGTGGCCCCGCCCACCAACTCCAGTTATACACCACAGCACAGGGGAAGTGCCCTGCAGGTCCTCACCACACCAGGGACTATCCAAAATGACCAAGCAGAAGAATTCCCCTCAGAAGAATCTCCAGGAAATAACAACAGCTAATGAGCTGATCAAAAAGGATTTAAATAATATAACAGAAAGTGAATTTAGAATAATAGTCATAAAATTAATTGCTGGGCTTGAAAACAGTATACAGGACAGCAGAGAATCTCTTGCTACAGAGATCAAGGGACTAAGGAACAGTCACGAGGAGCTGAAAAACGCTTTAAATGAAATGCAAAACAAAATGGAAACCACCACGGCTCGGATGGAAGAGGCAGAGGAGAGAATAGGTGAACTAGAAGATAAAGTTATGGAAAAAGAGGAAGCTGAGAAAAAGAGAAATAAAAAAATCCAGGAGTATGAGGGGAAAATTAGAGAACTAAGTGATACACTAAAAAGAAATAATATACGCATAATTGGTATCCCAGAGGAGGAAGAGAAGGGAAAGGTGCTGAAGGGGTACTTGAGGAAATAATAGCTGAGAACTTCCCTGAACTGGGGAAGGAAAAAGGCATTGAAATCCAAGAGGCACAGAGAACTCCCTTCAGACGTAACTTGAATCGATCTTCTGCACGACATATCATAGTGAAACTGGCAAAATACAAGGATAAAGAGAAAATTCTGAAAGCAGCAAGGGGTAAACGTGCCCTCACATATAAAGGGAGACCTATAAGACTCGTGACTGATCTCTCTTTTGAAACTTGGCAGGCCAGAAAGAATTGGCACGAGATTTTCAGTGCGCTAGACAGAAAAAATATGCAGCCGAGAATCCTTTATCCAGCAAGTCTGTCATTTAGAATAGAAGGAGAGATAAAGGTCTTCCCAAACAAACAAAAACTGAAGGAATTTGTCACCACTAAACCAGCCCTACAAGAGATCCTAAGGGGGACCCTGTGAGACAAAGTACCAGATTCATCACTACAAGCATAAAACATACAGACATCACAATGACTCTAAACCCGTATCTTTCTATAATAACACTGAATGTAAATGGATTAAATGCGCCAACCAAAAGACACAGGGTATCAGAATGGATAAAAAAACAAGACCCATCTATTTGCTGTCTACAAGAGACTCATTTTAGACCTGAGGACACCTTTAGATTCAGAGTGAGGGGATGGAGAACTATTTATCATGCTACTGGAAGCCAAAAGAAAGCTGGAGTAGCCATACTTATATCAGACAAACTAGACTTTAAATTAAAGGCTGTAACAAGAGATGAAGAAGGACATTATATAATAGTTACAGGGTCTATCCATCAGGAAGAGCTAATAATTATAAATGTCTATGTGCCGAATACCGGAGCCCCCAAATATATAAAACAATTACTCATAAACAGAAGCAACCTTATTGATAAGAATGTGGTAATTGCTGGGGACTTTAACACCCCACTTACAGAAATGGATAGATCATCTAGACACACGGTCAATAAAGAAACAAGGGCCCTGAATGAGACACTGGATCAGATGGACTTGACAGATATATTTAGAACTCTGCATCCCAAAGCAACAGAATATACTTTCTTCTCGAGTGCACATGGAACATTCTCCAGGATAGATCATATACTGGGTCACAAAACAGCCCTTCATAAGTTTACAAGAATTGAAATTATACCATGCATACTTTCAGACCACAATGCTATGAAGCTTGAAATCAACCACAGAAAAAAGTCTGGAAAACCTCCAAAAGCATGGAGGTTAAAGAACACCCTACTAACGAATGAGTGGGTCAACCAGGCAATTAGAGAAGAAATCAAAAAATATATGGAAACAAACGAAAATGAAAATACAACAATCCAAACGCTTTGGGATGCAACGAAGGCAGTCCTGAGAGGAAAATACATTGCAATCCAGGCCTATCTCAAGAAACAAGAAAAATCCCAAATACAAAATCTAACAGCACACCTAAAGGAAATAGAAGCAGAACAGCAAAGGCAGCCTAAACCCAGCAGAAGAAGAGAAATAATAAAGATCAGAGCAGAAATAAACAATATAGAATCTAAAAAAACTGTAGAGCAGATCAACGAAACCAAGAGTTGGTTTTTTGAAAAAATAAACAAAATTGACAAACCTCTAGCCAGGCTTCTCAAAAAGAAAAGGGAGATGACCCAAATGGATAAAATCATGAATGAAAATGGAATTATTACAACCAATCCCTCAGAGATACAAACAGTTATCAGGGAATACTATGAAAAATTATATGCCAACAAATTGGACAACCTGGAAGAAATGGACAAATTCCTGAACACCCACACTCTTCCAAAACTCAATCAGGAGGAACTAGAAAGCTTGAACAGACCCATCACCAGCGAAGAAATTGAATCGGTTATCAAAAATCTCCCAACAAATAAGAGTCCAGGACCAGATGGCTTCCCAGGGGAGTTCTACCAGACGTTTAAAGCAGAGATAATACTTATCCTTCTCAAGCTATTCCAAGAAATAGAAAGGGAAGGAAAACTTCCAGACTCATTCTATGAAGCCAGTATTACTTTGATTCCTAAACCAGACAGAGACCCAGTAAAAAAAGAGAACTACAGGCCAATATCCCTGATGAACATGGATGCAAAAATTCTCAATAAGATACTAGCAAATCGAATTCAACAGCATATAAAAAGAATTATTCACCATGATCAAGTGGGATTCATTCCTGGGATGTAGGGCTGGTTCAACATTCGCAAATCAATCAACGTGATACATCACATTAACAAAAAAAAAGAGAAGAACCATATGATCCTGTCAATCGATGCAGAAAAGGCCTTTGACAAAATCCAGCACCCTTTCTTAATAAAAACCCTTGAGAAAGTCGGGATAGAAGGAACATACTTAAAGATCATCAAAGCCATTTATGAAAAGCCCACAGCTAACATCATCCTCAACGGGGAAAAACTGAGAGCTTTTTCCCTGAGATCAGGAACACGACAGGGATGCCCACTCTCACCGCTGTTGTTTAACATAGTGCTGGAAGTTCTAACATCAGCAATCAGACAACAAAAGGAAATCAAAGGCATCAAAATTGGCAAAGATGAAGTCAAGCTTTCGCTTTTTGCAGATGACATGATACTATACATGGAAAATCCGATAGACTCCACCAAAAGTCTGCTAGAACTGATACATGAATTCAGCAAAGTTGCAGGATACAAAATCAATGAACAGAAATCAGTTGCATTCTTATACACTAACAACGAAGCAACAGAAAGACAAATAAAGAAATTGATCCCATTCACAATTGCACCAAGAAGCATAAAATACCTAGGAATAAATCTAACCAAAGATATAAAGGATCTGTATGCTGAAAACTATAGAAAGCTTATGAAGGTAATTGAAGAAGATTTAAAGAAATGGAAAGACATTCCCTGCTCATGGATTGGAAAAATAAATATTGTCAAAATGTCAATACTACCCAAAGCTATCTACACATTCAATGCAATCCCAATCAAAATTGCACGAGCATTCTTCTCGAAACTAGAACAAGCAATCCTAAAATTCATATGCAACCACAAAAGGCCCCGAATAGCCAAAGGAATTTTCAAGAAGAAGACCAAAGCAGGAGGCATCACAATCCCAGACTTCAGCCTCTACTACAAAGCTGTAATCATCAAGACAGCATGGTATTGGCACAAAAACAGACACACAGACCAATGGAATAGAATAGAAACCCCAGAACTAGACCCACAAACATATGGCCAACTCATCTTTGACAAAGCAGGAAAGAACATCCAATGGAAAAAAGACAGCCTCTTTAACAAATGGTGCTGGGAAAACTGGACAGCAACATGCAGAAGGTTGGAACTAGACCACTTTCTCACACCATTTACAAAAATAAACTCAAAATGGATAAAGGACCTAAATGTGAGACAGGAGGCCATCAAAACCTTAGAGGAGAAAGCAGGAAAAGACCTCTCTGACCTCAGCCGTAGCAATCTCTTACTCGACACATCCCCAAAGGCAAGGGAATTAAAAGCAAAAGTGAATTACTGGGACCTTATGAAGATAAAAAGCTTCTGCACAGCAAAGGAAACAACCAACAAAACTAAAAGGCAACCAACGGAATGGGAAAAGATATTTGCAAATGACATATCGGACAAAGGGCTAGTATCCAAAATCTATAAAGAGCTCACCAAACTCCACACCCGAAAAACAAATAACCCAGTGAAGAAATGGGCAGAAAACATGAATAGACACTTCTCTAAAGAAGACATCCAGATGGCCAACAGGCACATGAAAAGATGTTCAGCGTCGCTCCTTATCAGGGAAATACAAATCAAAACCACACTCAGGTATCACCTCACGCCAGTCAGAGTGGCCAAAATGAACAAATCAGGAGACTATAGATGCTGGAGAGGATGTGGAGAAACGGGAACCCTCTTGCACTGTTGGTGGGAATGCAAATTGGTGCAGCCGCTCTGGAAAGCAGTGTGGAGGTTCCTCAGAAAATTAAAAATAGACCTACTCTATGACCCAGCAATAGCACTGCTAGGAATTTATCCAAGGATACAGGAGTACTGATGCATAGGGGCACTTGTACCCCAATGTTCATAGCAGCACTGTCAACAATAGCCAAATTATGGAAAGAGCCTAAATGTCCATCAACAGATGAATGGATAAAGAAATTGTGGTTTATATACACAATGGAATACTACGTGGCAATGAGAAAAAATGAAATATGGCCTTTTGTAGCAACGTGGATGGAACTGGAGAGTGTGATGCTAAGTGAAATAAGCCATACAGAGAAAGACAGATACCGTATGGTTTCACTCTTATGTGGATCCTGAGAAACTTAACAGGAACCCATGGGGGAGGGGAAGAAAAAAAAAAAAGAGGTTAGAGTGGGAGAGAGACAAAGCATAAGAGACTGTTAAAAACTGAGAACAAACTGAGGGTTGATGGGGGGTGGGAGGGAGGGAAGGGTGGGTGATGGGTATTGAGGAGGGCACCTTTTGGGATGAGCACTGGGTGTTGTATGGAAACCAATTTGTCAATAAATTTCATATATAAAAAAAAATAAAAAAAAATAAAAGAGTGTAAGTGTGAATCATAAAAAAAAAAAAAAGAAAAAAGGAGGATTAATCAAATAAGTGTGTTCCACACTATTGTGAGCTCAACACAGAATGAACCACTGCAGGGTACAACAAGAAGACTCAAGACACAGTGTCTATCCTAAAGTTGTATAGTTTGAAAGACAAAAGCAAATGAGCAATTCATAATGTACATAATTGTTGAATCACTATGTTGTCCACCTGAAACTAATATAATGTTGTATGTCAACTATACTTCAATAGAAGGAATAAAAGCACTTCACCAATAGACCTTCCCCCAAAAAACCCAAACACATGAATATGAGAACATCAAGTCACTTAAAACAATATCTAATAATGTCCAATAATTTTTAAATTTTTAAATAACTTAAAAGTGTAATGTTCTGGTTGTTCAGAAAATGAAAAAGATCGCTAGGAAAGTCTTTCTGGAGGAAGTGGTATCTGAGCTAAGCCTTGGATGGGCAGAGCAGAAGGGGCAGTAAGCTAGAGGACTGGTGTGGTGAAGGCATGGAGGTGTGAATGACTGGATCATGTAGATCGGACTTTAGTGTGGGGCCTTTAAGAGAGAAGGAAAAGCACCAAGACAA
Source organism: Lynx rufus (assembly GCF_022079265.1). Taxonomy (NCBI): domain Eukaryota; kingdom Metazoa; phylum Chordata; class Mammalia; order Carnivora; family Felidae; genus Lynx; species Lynx rufus. The sequence continues at coordinate 120,942,945 of NW_025814823.1, read as the reverse complement.
TGGGAAAAAAATTCAGCCAGGTGTGGTGTGGGCTATAATGGATGACTCTGAAGTCCAGACAGAGAAACTTTAAGAAACGGGGGCTCCATGAAGGCTCTAAAGTAGAGGTGTTAAGGGAAAGAATGATAAGATATCCATATGGGTAGGGGAGAATGAACTTTCCCAACTCCTTCTATAATTCAACTCACCTGCTTTGATTCGTCTTGACCAAGTGACGTGACTCAATCCATATCTGTGGTTCTTCTTGTCTCTGATGCATCTTGCAGGTTAAATGACCTAGGTGATGGGAAAATGTTTTGTGATCCATGTGATCATCATAGTTATTGTTGCCAAGAAAGCTGCCACCTTCACATTTTCCATGTCTTTGACCAAGTCCCTTTTCTCATTTCAGTTCAAATAGCTGACTCATTGCACTTCCTTGCTGCTCCCTGCCAGGGACCCACTGTGCCTTGTAGAATTATCTGGCCAGCTTTAGTCGATTGTGTCCTTTGATAAATTTTCATTTCTAACATCTTACACACATCTGGTTTGACAGAATGCAGTCTGATTAAACAACCCAACAAGACAAACTATAAACTCAATTCAGCATTAAAAACTGTGGGGTGTTTGATCTGAATTAATATTTAATTTTTGATCTGAGCATGGGGATTTTTCAGTCATGCCCTGAGTGTTCTGTTTCTTGCAGAGTTCCCAACAGGACATTGTGCAGCCTTAGTAACTGATGCCTTTTCTACTCAAGTTCCTGACTGGCTGCCCAGGAGGTAGATTGTTGCTTCTTGTTGTGCTAGAAAGTGCTGGATTAGCAGTTTTTCCATCATGGCCCTTAGCTAATATTTTTAGGTGGCCAAGATGTTATAAAAAATAGAAATTAGTTGGGTAACTTCAATTATTACCCCTTATTGACAATAGGAGCATACGTTTTTAGGATCAGCTGTATCTGTTTAAATCCTTAATTTCTGTAAATTCTTTGCCAGGCACAGTACTGTGTGTTTTGCAATAAGGGGCTGTGCATTTTTCAATAGGTTCCACATGTAATGAAGATCCACAAAGACATGACTTTTGATTGATGACTGTATTTAAGAAGCTATTTAAGGAGTATTAGTTTTCCATGTTCTTTTGCTCGGAATCAGCTTTTTAAACTGCTCTTTCTCAGCAGCTTCATTCTGACAAGGAACATTTTGTTTGCATTTCATTTTTATTTTTAGGCATTTGCAAATGAGCTATCCTGGAACAGAAATCTGCTCTATCCAGAGGGGGGCAGACCAGTGTCAAAAATTCATGTTTTCATTCCACAAATACTATCTAGCAAGTGAAGCATGGCTGGCCCTGTTCTAGGCACTAAAGATAAAAGGACATATTAAGACAACTCAGTCCTTACCATGAGGAAGTTTACAGGCTGAGAGACTGTGATTATTTCGTTATGTGATGACAATTGCTACAAAGGGAAATACTGGAGGAACTATTAGAGCCTATGCTGGGAACTCATCTGCTCTGGGGGCTCTAGGAAGGACTTCTTGAAGAAGTGTCAACTGAACACTTACCTGAATAAGACAATGAATTCACAAAGATAAAGAAGAAAAAATGGAGAAGGTTAGGGATGATAGAATAAACAAAACAAATTAATTTCTTAAGGTTGGATAGAACTAAAAAATGAAGTTAAATATGGAGGAGGGGTAATATGTCTGGAACTTGGAGAATGAGGGTGAAAATACCACGAATTGAGGCTGAAGAGACAAGCAAGGGCTGCATCATATGGAGGTTTGGTAGGCTATTGAAAGGATTGTAATTTTCCTCTTAAGGAGTATGGAGGAAGCCATCACAGAGACTCAAACAGTGGGATAACAGTATATGATTTGCATTTGTATCGCTAAAGGATATCCCTGGCTCTAGATTTCAAAATCAAATCTAGGCAGCCTGACTCCAAAGTCCATGCCCTGCTATACTTTCCAAAAGTAATAAGAGATTCTGCTATAACTGATAGTAGTAACAGTACTTGATTGAAAATCACAACCAGAATCTCCATTTGTCCACAATCTTTCCTGTGACAAAGAGGCAAAGCTGCGATGGCTGCCATCACTCATATTCCTTAGGTTAAGTCATGTGAAGTATCACCACTTAAGGTCCTGACACCATCAACTTTGACTATTATAAAAGATTCTTCAATCTCCTCCAGCACTGAAAACTGAGTGAAGGCAGAAATCTCACCATCTGGTTTCAGACCTATATAGCCAACTACTTCTTTGATGTCCCAAATTTGTTGTTTCACAGGAATCTCAAACATTACATGCCAAAAATGGGATTCATGACCCCCAAATGCCACCTCAACTTGTTCGTCTTGCTGGCTTTCTCATTTTAGTCTGTGGCAGCACCAGGCACTGCCTGGTAGTATCTCAAGATGATACTATAGGACAACACTCTGATTTCTCTTTCTTTCTCTATGTCCCATCTACTAACAACTTGTTGGTCCTGTATACAAACTGTATCTGAGAATTATCTACCAGCCACGTAGGCCTTCTGTAGGTTATTAGAACATTCTAAGCTCTTTTGTGTGCTAAGACATTGATACTACTACCCCTAAAGCTTTTCCTCTGTTTTTTGTTTTTTTGTTTTCTATGACTAGCTCCTCCTTGTATTTCAGTTCTCGTTTTAAACAATGCTCTTCCTGGAGCCCTTCCTGGATTATTCCATCTGTATCAGTACTTTTTCCCACTGCCAGTTACTTCCTATCACTTCATTTTCTTCTTCGTTCTTATCACAAACTTGAATTGTTTATATTATTAATCTGCTTACATACTTTCTGTGTCTCCTATTAGAATATAAGCTTCTTGAAAGCAGGTCCATCTTTTTATTTACACCCAGAATGCAATGCCTGATACATTGTAGGCCCTCCATAATAACATAAATAAATGGAGAAATGAGCATATGGTAATAGGAATGGTAGAGTGATAGGACCAGAAAACCTCCTCTCTCATTGTCTAGCTATATGTCATTGGCTAAGACACTGAATCTTTCTGAGTTTTACTAATCTGTCAAAAAAAAAAAAAAAAAGAGGGAGGGAGGGAGCTAATGGTAACCACGTTGCCCTCCTCAACTAGCAGGATCAAAAGGCCTTGAAGCAGACAGAGCAGGGGCAGTACAAATATCCAGGGAAAATTGTTAATTCACGACCCATGGCTCAGAAGGCAGGCAATCAGAGCTATGGAACAGTGACAGAAATGACAGTGTGGGGACTAAAAAAGGGCCCATTTGTAACATTTGCAGAGTAATTCGTGCCACACAGAGCGAAACATTATCTAAATTCATTACAGAAATACACTTAGCCATGGGGAATTATCTTTAAGTATTGGAAAGAATGTTCCAGAATCTAGTGCTCATGCTCATATCTACCACTTGAGTCCAGGGTTCACTGTTCAGGGTCTTTTCACTCAGTACAACTTTGTACCAAACAAAATTAAATTCTTGGGTAGAATAATTACATGTAAATGCTGCTCGGCTATTAGTCTCAAGGGGCCAATTTTCTAGCCATTTGTTGCCATCTGAAATGTCAAATTTATTACACAGAGGCCATGGTAATACATACAACATCCTCTCCTAAATAGAATATGAAAGGCACTAATCAGCACTGTGGCTGCAAGTGGTGAAGGCAGTAAGATGTTGCTTTAGCTAATAAGGTGATCTAAAATAATTACGTGGATTGTTTTAAGGAAAATAAAACATTCTTGTAATAGAAGTGCTACCTGAACACAGGTTCCTCAGTTCAAAGACTACCTATTCTTGAGAAGGCTAATTATTCCCCACCCTCTCATATTTTGGTAGATTTTCCAGGGCCTGGAGGAAAAGACACTGGGTAAAAATAGAACCTTTGGCCTTAAGTCCTGGCTCTGCTGTTGTCTTACTTACTGTGTGACTTTGGGTAAATCACTTACCCTCTCTGATTTCAGTTCTAGTTTCCTTACCTGTAAATATAAAGCTTGGGTTGTTCTGGTGGCTTCCTTCAGGGCTCAAAGGAAGGAATTGGTAATTGAGTACATTAAAAGCTAAAAATGTTGTATCTATATAGAATTGTGATATATCTACTTAGTGAGCATTTGTTCATTTTACCTGCCTAGTGTTATTTCTACTGCTTTTATTAATGGTGAAAGACTCTAAACTTCGTTTGGAGGAAATGCTTCTCCATTTATGTTAGTCCACATAGTTCATTTTGCTTTTCCTAAAAGTTCATATATGGTTCCGTGAAGCAGACATGGCCAAGTGAACATTCTGTCAGCTGGGCCTCGGTGACTGGTTCACAGCCTGTGACTTAGGCCGGGACAATGAGGCTTGATTTTGGTGTCTGTAGGAAGAGATGATGGAAAATACATGATTTTTGCCTTTGGGAATGTAATCTGGCAGGTATAAAACATGGTACAGAGTGGAGAGAAAAGGTGATGCTGAGATGTAATGACATAATTTGAGTCTGTGGATCCAGCCTCCTGGCTCCAACTGGAGATTCCTCATTGCGTGCCTGGTTTGTGCCAGGCACAGCTAAAGGCCTTAGAGATTCATCACTGTATGAGACAAATTTATCTTATTCTCATGGGACTCACATTTCAATTATAAGAGCAATAAACTTCTAGTCTAGGTTAAGTTTTCATCACTTGTATTCTCTCTTGATTATGAAAGTCTGGGATTTTCTGTTTTAATCTATAAAATGGACCAATAATCTATTTTGCTGAGATATGGTGAAGATAATGTATATATGGTCTTTGGCATATAGTAGGTGCTAAACAAATTGTATAAAAATGGATATTAGTCATTGTTTTTGGCCACCCCACATCTAAATCCCATTCCTTTGTTTGGGGAATCTCCCACCTGGGTCAGAATCCATTTTAAAGACTGGCAATGCCAGCCCCCTGCAGTTAGGCAGGAGCACCTAAGAGGAGGCATCACAACTTGGATGCTCAATACAGACTTCAAGTCTGAAACACTCTGAAAAGATTCAGTTAAGCACTGAAGGACTAACCATGCAGTTTTCTTTCTGGAGGGAGTGGTGTTAGTGGTGGCGATGCACATGACAGGAGGGTCAACAGAGTCAGCAGCTCTCCTAGAGGCACCCAAAGCCCTGCCTCAGAGGTAAGAACAGCATGAACTGCAGAGCCTGGCAGTGGAGTCTGTGTGCCCTCCACAGACCATCCTTGAGAAGGGAATAATGGGTGTGCAAGTTCAGACATGGTTCTTCGGGCTTCATAGGGAATGTGGAAACTACCCAATATCCAATAGGTACATCATTTTATGCTTAAATTAGCCACAGTCCATTCCTCCTGTTTGTAACTCAGACCTGACTGATATTTGAATTATGATAATATAATTTCAGTCATGACGATGGTGATTGTAAGATCCGTGCCATTCACTCAGTTTGTAACGTGGAGGATAGGAGAGGGCTGAGATAGGACGCTGAGATTAGGAAGAGGCTGATCATACATACTGAGTGTGAGGTGGAATCGTTAAGAGATGGTCAGGATGATATGGGCTAATAGTGGGTCTCCAGCTGTGTAGATGGGCAGAAAGAACATATTTAAGAGCAATATTGGAGAGAAGATTGATATGACAGTTCCATCAGTCATCAGACCATTCACAATACAAAAACATCTAGAATTCTTGGGCTTAGATGCTAATGTTATTTGTTCAACTGGAGATATTTTGAATGCAGGGAGTAGAGTTCAGTTGCATATTATTGAAACTGGGTCAAAGAACAACTAGGGGTAAAATTCAAGGTTGGATTCCCGCATCTTCTGGGTGACTCAGCATTCTCCACTTTTGTCCTTTCAAGATGGTGAGCAGACATTTTTCCAGAAGTCCCATATGCTGATGACATCCAAGTATTTTGCAAATGGTAAATATGTAAGAAAAGTGCTCATGAATAAATAATGGGTACTACTCATCACAGTTTCCTTTGGTGCTTTCTCAATGGCCCAGATGCTGTAAGACTAGCCTGACGAGCCACTTGTGACCAAGGGGGGACTGTAGTTCAGAGAGGGTAATCACTTTACATTGAGATGTGTAATTTTCCCCTTAAATTCATTAAAAGTTTCTGAAACAAATAAATAAAACATAATTGATACAGATCCAGTGTCCTTTATATCCATACATCATTAAGAAGTTGTAATTGCTTCCCAACCCCCAGGAAGCTCTCATCTGCAAGAATAAAGCGTTGGTGTGCGACTCCCTGACAATTGTTATTATTCTGAGGAATTAATTTACTCTAATTAGTTTTAAGCCCATTAACAGAAATAGAAAGCTGAGCAAGGAAAGGGCCATCTGAAAAAAAGCATTTTCCTCAGCCAGTTGTAAGAATTTTCATATGTTTAACAATGTGGCCACTGAAAATCAAACCTTGTTAAAAAACAAACAAAACATAAATCAGGATATAACTAGTATGATTCCTAAAAGGCACGTTACCTCTTATTCTACTTTCTGAAAGAAATCAGCTTTAATTTTTCTTTTCCAAAGTCTCCAAATTGAGTTCTAAGGGACCCCCAAACCAGAGAAATGGCTGAAATTGAGGTCCACAAAAGTCTGGTTTTACTTAGATAGAATCAGTATCTGCTTTGGATGAATCAAGACATTTTGGGAAAGTTCTATTCCTCCAGGAAGTGGCTTTCTTATTCTGACTAACATAAGCTACAATTGCACCATGATAAGAAATAAAGTGATGTTATTGAGTTCCTTTCTCCGAGTCTCCTTTAAATGGTCCATTCACCTAGGAGGGACAATACATGATTCTAGTTCTCATCTTGCCTTCCTGGGAACTGAGCCTTGAAATGGACTAGTCCAGGGTGATTTTGAAGGCTGAAGGCTAGTCCACTGGGATGGAGGTGTCTTTGGAAAATACAGAGTCTATACGTCCATTAAGGTAAACTGACAGCAAATGGGGGAGGTCTGGGATTCAGACTTGGTTTTGTAGGCAATAGGGAGACTGGGTTTTTGAAGAGAGGAGTAACAAAATCAGCCTTGTGCCATTTGGTGGAACATGGAGGGTGTATTTGAAAAGAGACTGAAGGATGTAAGGCAAGTTAGGAGATCCAGGTAAGAAGGACAGGAGATCAGAAAGAGGGGCAGTAGAAGCAGCTAGGAAGGGATGGATTTTGGAAATGTTTCTGGGGGTAGAGTGGACAGGATTTAGTGAAGGATGGGGTATAGTTTCAGAAACCGTGAGGCTTTTCTGTTAGATAACTAGGATGGTGTGGCCAGCAAGCAGGATAGGGAGGGAACAAAACCAAGCAAGTTCCCGGAGTCTGAGACAATGGATTTGGTTTTAGTTAAAACAACTAACACTGATTTTAAAAGAGAGAGACTTTTTAGGAAAATAATCTGAATTTCCTTTAAAGCAGATATAGGTTAAACTCATAAGCTTTTTGAACGAGGCAGAAAATACATACATGAAGCTGACTAGAATTTAGAGCTATTGAGTTTGGAGAACATGCCCCATGTAAAGGGGCAGCTACAACGCAGTTCTGTGTGTTGCTCTTGTGCAAGAACAGGGCCAGGATGGCCAAATCATATAATTCTGAAGAGAAGCCAGAAAGCAGAAATGTTACATCAAGTCGCCTGATTTTTTTTTTTTAATATTCATTTTTGAGGGAGAGAGAGAGAGAGAGACAGTGCAAGTGGGGGAAGGACAGAGAAAGAAGGAGACACAGAATCTGAAATAGGCTCCAGGCTCTGAGCTGTCAGCACAGAGTCCGACATCGGGATTGAACTCACAGACTGCGAGATCATGACCTGAGCTGAAGTCAGACACTTAACTGACTAAGCCACCCAGGCGACCCAAGTTGCCTGATTCTTAAATGTTGGCAACTAATTCAGTTAAATTCTTTTTCTTGAAACTCTAAGTGAGCCCGGCAAGTGTGCAAAGCAGCCCAAGGGCCATAAGGTTGAGATTCAGTGAACTCACTTGAATTATTATGAAGTGGTGCAGAAGGGGAAGAGGCAGGTCATAGGAGAAGTATCTTCTGAGAGGCTGTAATTTGGCTAGCACAGTGCTGGATACTGTGGGAGATACAGTCCATGGCTGTTGCCCTTAAGAAACTAACAGCTTAGCCGGGATACCAGGCTGATAAAACGGCCAAAGAAAAATGCAGTACATTGTGTGATTAACGGCTAGGGACAATAAGGTTTCAAGAAAGAGAGAAATCAGCATTGGACTAAGAAATTAAGGGAGATAATACGAAAGCCCTGGGTCTCAAACAGGTGAGAAAGAGCTTTCAAGAGAGGCAAAGAATGCATAAAAAGATAGAGAATTTTCTCCAAAGTTCATTTCCAAGTCAATAACTGCAACTCAACAGGTTTTGTAATTTCTCCAGGGAGGCAAGCATGAAGTTTCTGAGAGCAGGTGGAAAGAGCAAATTAAAAGTGGAACCTGGTTCCACACTAATGATTACTAACAGGCCAGTGTGGGATAGTTGTTTTACAATGTTTTTGGTAGGTTTCCCCTATTACAATTGCTGGGCCGTTGGCATCCGATATCAGAATTAGAAATAAATAAGATCTTGACTGCTTACATTGGGAGATGACACATTTCTCTAAAATAGTGACATAATCTCTGAAGCTAGAGATTTGGGCTTATTTGGGATTGCCCAAGGAGTGAGACAAGAGGTTAACAGAACAGTGACATTCTTAAGAAAGGGGAGGGAGGTACAAAGTGGGGGTGGAGGGGGGGGGTTGTCCAGTTCTTTCTATCTGGGCTTTGGAGACGCAGCAGAATGTTAGAGTTTTCCTTCATAATACACTCTGTATTTGCTTCTCGATTTCTTGTCTTCCTTTTTCTTTGCTTTGTTGTTGTTTTGTTTTTTTCCAGAATCCCTGACATTAACAATGAGGACAGATTTATTTGCTGGGGAAGTAAAGAAAACAGTCTTTGTCCTGAGTTGGTATCAATCATTTTATTTAAATGAGCTTTTTACTGATAGGAGAATCAATTTGTGAACCACATTTGATTACCTCGGTTCAATTACTGCAGAAGCTGTTTCTAAACTCAGGTGAAGAGAACTGAGGATATATTTTTGCATTTCCCTTTCTGCAAGGGAGGACCTGAGAATGTAACAACTTCACAGAAAACAGCATGACATTTGTCTGACTGTTCAGCTTTGGGGATGAATGGTTCTTGGGGAAGGAAGCATTTTCAGGAGTAAGATGCACTGTCTTCCATAAATAGGTAGAGATTTGCATCTCCTGCCTTTCCAACCTATTTCCATTATGTTTGGGTAGAAAAATCAAACCATATTTCTTTCACAATAGCATAGGTTCTTACACTTGATGCAGTTTTGAGATTACTGGGCTCTTATCTTTGAAAACCGATTGAGAGGCAATGGAACAAAGGAAGGAGGGTCACAGTGGAAAACTCCAGAGGGTGCCATTCCTTCCAGGTTTCTCTGGAACTGTCAATTACATGTTGAGTCCTGTGGTAGATTGAATCCATGGTTCTCATAGGAGTCCTGAGAGCTAAAATAATATCCTTCTCAAGAGATACTGTCTTCTCCATTATGGCGGAGACTATTATGCTTCTACAGCCAATGGATACTTGAGAGATGAGTAGAAGTCTAATTTCAGAGAAACTTAAAATACTAATGACATTTAATCGCTTTCTGGTTGACTTTGAAAAGTCAAATTTTAACCAGTCTTTGTGGATTAGGTGAATTCTGTCTCTTCCGTTTCCTCTTTTAAAGAATTTTGTTTCTTCTTTCAAAGATAAAGTGAGCAAGCATTTGAGCAATCACAGGATTATTCCTTTGAGTTAACACAAACAGTTAATGTCATACAATTCAGTAGATGGTGCAATTATGCACATGCCTTGAGTTACAAACAACAGATTAAAGCCATCCCTTACCCTTACCCAGGAGGGAAAAGTTTTCTTTCTTCCTTTTGCCTAGGCCTCCAGTAATCTGTGAGTTGTCTTTAGCATACGAAAATCCTTTTAAGAAACTTCCTCTTGACTTTATCTCCCCCAACTCCACAGTATATAATCAGTCATGCTTCACAACCCCAGTGCAGCTCTTTCTGCCCATGAGTCCTGTTCCCTGACTTTAATAAAATCACCTTTTTGCACCAAAGACGTCTCAAGAATTCTTTCTTGGCCATCAGCTCCGGACCCCACCATCACTCTGCAACCCCATCAGCAGGCTTCTTCAGATGACATCTTACTTGAGTCTTGAAGCAACAGTCTTGAAGAAGAAATACTGCTCAAAGGACCACTTAGAGTTATCATTCATCGGATGCTTTCCCTGTGTCAAACTTTGCCTCTTACACACATCCACTCACAAAACTCTGAAAACGCTTTAAGGCTGTTTTATGTGTGAAAAACCCAAGGCTTAGAGAAGCTGTTTATCCAGGTTAGTATTACTACTGTCTGGGAGAGATAGGATTCAAATCTAAGAACTGATTCTAAAACTCAGCTGCTTATCCACTGTAATATACTGCCTCTCTGGCTCACAAGACAAAAATGATTATGATTATTAAAAGAAAATAAAACATAAAATGGAAAATTCTCATAGAATCCCTTTAGAGGAAACTTGTGTGTACCTATCTGGCAAAAGGAAGAACACAGAAAATTTAAAGTGAAAGTATTAGAAAGTCATTGACCATTATACGTTAATAAGAAATTATTCAATATAAGGCTGGAAAGATAAAGTTGGGAATGAGAAGAATATAATGATTGGTTTCATACAGTGTATAAAGTATGTCCTGATAGATGACAAGTTGTGAAGAGTTTTATTTTTGTAGGTTCAACTCAATTCCACTCTCCCCGTTACTCACTCAGGGCCAGCTGCACCAGCACTCTTTCCTCTCCCTCAAAACCCCAAACTTGTTCCTGTTTGGAGACCTCTGAAGTCATCTTCCCACCATCTAGAATGTTCTCCTTCTAGATCTTTTCTTTTTTATCCACCTCATGAATCAGCTCAAGGGTCATCTTCTCAAAAAGCCTGGCCACTCATTATCAGATTACCTGATTTTATTTTCCCATAGCACTTACTGCACTCTGAAATATTTCATTGCAAGTTTATTTGTGTACTGACCGCCTCCCTCTGCTAAGATGTAAGTTCTCAGAGGATGCGGATTTTGCTTTACTCGCTGCCATGTTCCCACCTCCTAAAATCATACAGTCCACCTATTTGCTGGATGAATGCATTTGCTGGTTAAAATAACTGTGAAGTAGAATAGGCATTTGTTTTATAATCTTCATTTTATGGAAAATAAAATGTGGCTCTTTGTGGTAATATAACAGGTTCAAAGTCAACTAATAAAAATAAAGGGAAGAATCAGGAATTGAACCCAAGACTCCTATCCTCACGGTATGCTCCTGTCAGCTATTTCAGAAAAAGATCCACTGCTTTTCCTTCCCAGTGGCTGTCACATTTAGGTATAGGAGTCTCTTAGATTAAAAAACTATTATGGGAGCATGGAAGCTTTTTGTGTGTCTCGCGTCCATGAAATACAGCCAGACCAACACTAAACCATCCTACACACCTAGAAAACTGATTGGGAGATTAACACAACAATCTGCACAACCTGAACCACAGAATTCAGCAGGTACACGACACAAAGAGCTGAACTTGGGGAGCAAGAAGCCCCAAAATATAGGGAACCACTTTTGCAGGCGGAGAGAGGATGGAGACTGGGGAGGAGGGGGGGGGAGCATACGGGTAAAGCACCCCTCCCCAAAAGCAGCTGGAGAGAAAGTGGAAAATTAGAAACAGCCGAAGGGACTAAACTAAAAAGGGAGAAAGGAGAGGGTTTAAATTCCATTAAGACTGTAAACAAGGGGAGCGCAAAGGCTGCAACTCCGCAGCTCGATACCTGGCGGTGCTCTGGTGGGAAAGGTGTATCCGCAGGAACACAGTGGGGTTCGGGAGGTTCTCAGGCCACACGGGGAAAAGCGGTTCCACTGCTGGAAGGATATTTGGTAGAGACTGTTGAAGCCACCTGGTCCCAGCAGACCCCGGAAGGCAGCCACATTCGCTGGTGCTGGGGCAAGTTTGTTGAGGGTGAAGCCCGGTGCCAGACGTGTATTGTGATTTTTCCATAATCCCAGAGACACTATTGCTACACTGTCTCCCGAACATTTTCTGGGATGGGCTGGCGCCTGGCCACAGTCTCGGGGCAACAGCAGGGTCCAGCGGGTGTTCCTGAGTGCAGCTGACATTCGGCCATTGCTCATTTGGCCATAGCTCGGTGAGGCCCTCCCACAGAGGGGAGGAGCAGATCAAAGTCGCAGTCCTTCGGAAGTAAGGGGCCGGGGAAAATAGCCGCCGCATCTGAGACAGACCTTGGGAGAGAGGTACTGCCTGGGGCCTGGTCACGGAGAGTGGAAAAGCGGGGAGTGGACAAGAGCTGAAGACGGAAGACCGGTGCATGACTGCTGATCTGGGAGAATAGAGTGGGTGGCTGCGTGGCGTCATTTTTCAACGCTCCCGAGCATACGCATGCGCACTGACGAGCACCGCAACAATCCACCCCAGTAGGCTAGCAGCGCCATCTAGGGGAGAGTGGAACTGTTACACTGAGCCCTGCCCACTGGGCCAACTTCGCTCTTCAAGAACAAAAAACTCACCGCTGGCTTAATCTATGGACTATAAAGAGCTAGATGGACTGACTCTAGGGGAAAACAAAGCAATTTCAGTCCTACTTCAATCTGTTAGCAGGTTCATCCATTCAATTTTTTTTTCTCTCTTTCTCCTTTTTCTCTTTTACAATTCTTTTCTTTTTCTTGAATACAGAAAGAGAAAAAACTCATTTTTATTTTCAATTTTTATTAAAAATATCTGTCTTTAATTTTTATTACTATATTTTTTACTTTTGTGTAAATGTTTTCAAATTCTACTTTACTTCCATCATTTTATTTTAGTCTACTTCAGTGTACTCACCTTTTCAAATTTTCAAACAATTTCCTTTTTTTCTTTTTCTTTTTTCTTTTTCATTTCTTTTTCTTGAATGCAAAAAGAGAAAAACTTCATTTTTACTTTCAATTTCTTTTAAAAATATTTTAATTTAATTTTTATTACTATATTTTTGCTTTTATGTAAATTTTTTCAAATTCTATCTTACTCCCATCATTTTATTTCAGTCTACTACAGTGTATTCACTTTTTCAAATTTTCAAACGATTTCTTTTTTTTGTCTTTTCCATTTTTCTTTTTTCTCTTTTTCTCTTTTTTGTTTCTTTTTTCTTAAATACAGAAAACAAAAAATTCATATTTATTTTTAATTTTTATTAAAAATATTTTTCTATAATTTTTTTCTACTATATTCTCTACTTTTGTGTATTTTAGTCTACTTTAGTGTATTCATTATTTCAAATTCTCAAACGATTTCTTTATTTTCCCCTCTCCCCCCCTCCTTTTTTTTTGTTTGTTTCTCTAATCTGTCAAACCACTTTCTACACCCAGACGAAAACACACCTGGGATCTAGCATTATCTATTCGATTTTTGTGTGGTGTGTTTTTAATTATTATTTTAATATTTTTTTATTTTTAATTTTTTTAATTTCAATTTTTCTACCTCATTAATTCCTTTTCTCCCTTCAAAATGACAAAACGAAGGAATTCACCCCAAAAGAAAGAGCATGAAGAAATGACAGCCAGGGATTTAACCAACACAGATACAAGCAAGATGTCTGAACCAGAATTTAGAATCACGATAATAAGAATGCTAGCTAGAGTCGAAAATAGATTAGAATCCCTTTCTGCAGAGATAAAAGACATAAAAAATAGCCAGAATGAAATGAAAACTGCTATAACTGAGCTGCAATCAAGGATGGATGCAGCGGCGGCAAGGATGGACGAGGCAGAACAGAGAATCAGCGATATAGAGGACAAACTTATAGAGAATAACGAAGCAGAGAAAAAGAGGGAGATTAAGGCAAAAGAGCACTATTTAAGACTTAGAGAAATCAGTGACTCATTAAAAAGGAACAACATCAGAATCATAGGGGTCCCAGAGGAGGAAGAGAGACAAATAGGGGTAGAAGGGTTATGTGAGCAAATCATAGCAGAGAACTTTCTTAACCTGGGGGAAGACACAGACATCAAAATCCAGGAAGCACAGAGGACTCCCATTAGATTCAACAAAACCTGATAATCAACAAGGCATATCATAGTCAAATTCCCAAAATACTCAGGCAAGGAGAGAATCATGAAAGCAGCAAGGGAAAAAAAGTCCCTAACCTACAAGGGAAGAGAGATCAGGTTTGCAGCAGACCTATCCACAGAAACTTTGCAGGCCAGAAAGGAGTGGCAGGATATATTCAGTGTGCTCAATCAGAAAAATAGGCAGCCAAGAACTCTTTATCCAGCAAGACTGTCATTCAAAATAGAAGGAGAGATAAAAAGTTTCCCAGACAAACAAAAATTAAAGGAGTTTGTGACCACTAAACACAGTCCTGCAAGAAATATGAAGGGGGACTCTCTGAGGGGACAAAAGATGAAAAAAATATATATATGTATATATACCAAAAGCAACAAAAGATTAGAAAGGACCAGAGAACACCACCAGAAACTCCAGCTCTACAAGCATCATAATGGCAATAAATTCATATCTTTCAGTACTCACCTAAACGTCAATGGACTCAATGCTCCAATCAAAAGACATACGGTAACAGAATGGATAAGAAAACAAGACCCATTGATATGCTGTTTATAAGAGACCCACTTTAGACCTAAAGACCCCTACAGATTGAAAATAAGGGGATGGAGAACCACCTATCATGAGAATGGTCAGCAAAAGAAAGCTGGAGTAGCATACTTCTATCAGACAATCTAGACTTTAAAATAAAGACTGTATCAAGAGATGCAAAGGACATTATATCATAACCAAGGTGTCTATAGACCAAGAAGACCTAACAATTTTAAACATTTATGTGCCAAATGTGGCAGCACCCACATATATAAATCAATTAATCACAAACATAAAGAAACTCATCGATAATAATACCATGATAGTAGGAGACTTCAACACCCCCCTCACAGCAATGGACAGATGATCTAATCAAAAAATCAACAAGGAGGGGCGCCTGGGTGGCGCAGTCGGTTAAGCGTCCGACTTCAGCCAGGTCACGATCTCGCAGTCCGTGAGTTCGAGCCCCGCGTCGGGCTCTGGGCTGATGGCTCAGAGCCTGGAGCCTGTTTCCGGTTCTGTGTCTCCCTCTCTCTCTGCCCCTCCCCCGTTCATGCTCTGTCTCTCTCTGTCCCAAAAATAAATAAACGTTGAAAAAATTTTTAAAAAATCAACAAAGGAAACAATGGCTTTGAATGACACACTTCATCAGATGGACTTAACAGATATATTCAGAACATTTCATCCTAAAGTAGCAGAATATACATTCTTCTCCAGTGCACATGGAACATTCTCCAGAATAGACCATATACTGGGACACAAATCAGCCCTAAGTAAGCGCAAAATGATCGAGATCATACTGTGCATATTTTCAGGCCACAATGCTGTGAAACTCGAAAACAACCACAGGAAAAAATTTGGAAAGGTAACAAATACTTGGAGACTGAAGAATATCCTACTAAAGAATGAATGGGCTAAACAAGCACTTAAAGAAGAAATTAAAAATTATGTGGAAGTCAATGAAAATGATAACACCACAACCCAAAACGTCTGGGACACAGCAAAGGCGGTCATAACAGGAAGGTATACAGCAATCCAGGCCTTCCTAAAGAAGGAAGAAAGATCTCAGATACACAACCTAATCTTATGCCTTAAGGAGCTGGGAAAAGAACAGTAAAAACAAACCAAAAACCAGTAGAAGACAGGAAATAATAAACATTAGAGCAGAAATTAATGCTATCAAAACCAAAAAAAAAAAAAAACCAAAAACAAAAAAAACAGTAGAACAGGTCAATGAAACCAGAAGCTGGTTCTTTGAAAGAATTAACAAAATTGATAAACCACTAGCCAGTTTGATCAAGAAGAAAAAGGAAAGGACCCAAATAAGTAAAATCAAGAAAGAAAGAGGAGAAATCACAACCAACACAACAGAAATAAAAATAATAAGAGAATATTATGAGCAATTATATGGCAACAAAATGGGCGATCTGGAAGAAATGGACAAATTCCTAGAAACATATACACTACCAAAACTGAAACAAGAAGAAATAGAAAATTGGACCAGACCCATAACCTGTGAGGAAATCGAATTAGTAATCAAAAATCTGCCAAAAAACAAGAGTCCAGGGCCAGATGGCTTCCCAGGGGAATTCTACCAAACATTTAAGGAAGAGTTAACACCTATTCTCTTGAAGGTGTTCCAAAAAATAGAAATGGAAGGAAAACTTCCAAACTCTTTCTGTGAAGCCAGCATTACCCTGATTCCAAAACCAGACACCCCACTAAAAAGGAGAACTATAGAACAATTTCCCTGATGAACATGGATGCAAAAATCCTCAACAAGATATTAGCCAACCGGCTCCAACAATACATTAAAAAAATTATTCACCAGGACCAAGTGGGAATTATACCTGGGATGCAGGGCTGGTTCAATATCTGCTAAACAATTAACGTGATTCATCACATCAATAAAAGAAAGGACAAGAACCATAATACCCTCTCAATAGATGCAGAGAAAGCGTTTGACAAAATACGACATCCTTTCTTGATAAAAACCCTAAAGAAAGTAGGGATAGAAGGAGCATACCTAGAGATGATAAAAGCCATATACAAGTGACCCAATGCTAATATCATCCTCAATGGGGAAAAACTGACAGCTTTCCCCTAAGGTCAGGAACAAGACAGGGATGTCCACTCTCACTACTGTTATTCAACATAGTATTGGAAGTCTTAGCCTCTGCAATCAGACAATACAAAGAAATAAAAGGCATACAAATCGGTCAGGAGGAGGTCAAACTTTCACTCTTCGCAGATGATCTGATACTCTATATGGAAAACCCAAAAGATTCCACCAAAAAACTGCTAGAACTGATTCATGAATTCAGCAAAGTTGCAGGATATAAAATCAATGCACAGAAATCGGCTGCATTCCTATACCAACAATGAAGCGACAGAAAGAGAAATCAAGGACTTGATCCCATTTACAGTTGCACCAAAAACCATAAAATACCTAGGAATAAATCTAACCAAAGAGGTGAAAAATCTATACACTGAAAACTATAGAAAGCTGATGAAAGAAATTGAAGAAGACACAAAAAAATGGGAAAAGATTCCATGCTCCTGGATAGGAAGAACAAATATTGTTAAAATGTCGATACCACCCAAAGCAATCTACATATTCAACATGATCCCTATCAAAGTAACACCAGCATTCTACACAGAGCTAGAGCAAATAATCCTAAAATTTTTATGGAACCAGAAAAGACTCCAAATAGCCAAAGCAATCTTGAAAAAGAAAACCAAAGGAGGAGGCATCACAACCCCAGACTTCAAGCTATACTACAAAGCTGTTATTATCAAGACAGTATGGTACTGGCAGAAGAACAGAGACTCAGATGAATGGAATAGAATTGAGAACCCAGAAACAGACCCACAAACATATGGGCAACTAAACTTTGACAAAGCAGGAAAGAGTAACCAATGGAATAAAGACAGTCTCTGCTTCAAGTGGTGCTGGGAAAACCGGACAGTGACATGCACAAGAATGAACCTGTACCACTTTCTTACACCATACACAAAAATAAACTCAAAGTGGATGAAAGAACTAAATGTAAGACAGGAAGCCATCAACATCCTCAAGGAGAAAGCAGGCAAAAACCTCTTTGATCTTGGCTGCAGCAACTTCTTACTCAACATGTCTCCAGAGGCAAGGGAAACAAAAGCAAAAATGAACTACTGGGACTTCATCAAAATAAAGCTTCTGCACAGCGAAGGAAATAATCAGCAAAACTAGAAGGCAACCGACAGAATGGGAGAAGATATTTGCAAACAACATATCAGATAAAGGGTTAGTATCCAAAATCTACAAAGAACTTATCAAACTCAACACCCAAAAAACCAATAATCCAGTGAAGAAATGGGCAGAAGACATGAATAGACACTTCTCCAAAGAAGGCATCCAGATGGCCAACTGACACATGAGAAAATGCTCAACATGACTCATCATCAGGGAAATAGAAATCAAAACCACAATGAGATATCACCTGATACCTGTCAGAATGGCTAACATTAACAGCTCAGGCAACAACAGATGTTGGCGAGGATGTAGAGAAAGAGGATCTCTTTTGCATTGTTGGTGGCGATGCAAGCTGGTGCTGCCACTCTGGAAAACAGTATGGAGGTTTCTCAAAAAACTAAAAATAGAGCTACTCTATGACCCAGCAATTGCACTACTAGGCATTTATCCAAGGGATACAGGTGTGCTGTTTTGAAGGGACACAGGTACCCCCATGTTTATAGCAGCACTATCAACAATAGTCAAAGTATGGAAAGAGTCCATGTGTCCATTGATGGATGAATGGATAAAGAAGTTGTGGTATATGTATATATATATATATATGTATATGTATATATATATATAGGTATGTATATATATACGTATATATATATATATATATATACACACACAATGGAGTATTACTTGGCAATCAAAAAGAATGAAATCTTGCCATTTGCAACTATGTGGATGGAACTGGAGGGTATTAAGCTAAGTGAAATTAGTCAGAGAAACAAAAATCATATGCCTTCACTCATATGAGGACTTTAAGAGACAGAACACATGAACATAAGGGAAGGGAAACAAAAATAATATAAAAACAGGGAGGGAGACAAAAGAGACTCATAAATATGGAAAACAAACTGAGGGTTGCTGGAGCGGTTATGGGAGGGGGGATGGGCTAAATGGGTAAGGGGCATTAAAGAATCTACTGAAATCATTGGTTCACTATATACTAACTAATTTGGATGTAAATTTTAAAAAATAAAAAGTAAAGTAAAAAAACCAATTTGGTAATGACTAGGGTTGTAAATCCTCTATACACTACTCAGTGCACCGCATTTATTCATATTCTTTTAATTCTCAGGAAGATTTCCCTAAGATACAGATAAGTGGGTAGAAAGTAGGTGGAAGGAAGGCTGCGTACTTGGAGCGTGGGGGTGGGGCATGGCTGTGACTCCTGCTGTATGGCCTTGTCTCCGTCTCATCTTCTCTCTGGCCTGTTAAGTGCAGGAGATGAGCTCAGTGATGTATGAGCAAATGAGTGTGTGTGTGTGTGTGTGTGTGTGTGTGTGTGTGTGTGTGTGTGAGGTTATTAAGAAGATATAAGAAATTAATGATACAGTTTTCTGGGATTTTTCAAGGTTGAAGAGAAAGTGCTTAAGATACCTGGAGTTGATTTTGTTTGTTCCACGTGCAGTGCTCATTAAGTCCTTATGGACTCAAGGATGGATTGATGGAAGACGTTTGCTCAAACCTCCCTGCTTAGGATGTCAGTATCATTTGGTTTCTTACTCACAAGCAACAAAAACTAATTTTAGCCAAACTAAGTGAAAGGAATCTTTCAGAAGGTTTACAGGGGGCCTACAGAATCCAAAAGAGGTTGGAGGTTCAGACCTGAGGATGAGGGGGAACAAAGAGTAGGGGAGTGCTTGCAAAAGGGAAGCAGGCAATAGTTCTGTCACTTGAAAAGCTGAGTCAAGACCAACCTGTGGCTGCATCCACTTTGTAACAAAAACCTCCATATGTTTTCACTCTTAGGTGGATCCTGAGAAACTTAACAGAAAACCGTGGGGGAGGGGAAGGGGAAAAAAAAGTTAAAGAGGGACGGAGCCAAAACAAAAGAGACTCTTAAAAACAGAACAAACTGAGGGTTGATGGGGGTGGGAGGGAGGGGAAAGTGGGTGATGGGCATTGAGGAGGGCACCTGTTGGGGTGAGGACTGGGTGTTGTATGGAAACCAATTTGACAAATTTCATATTTAAAAAAAAAAAGAACATGGTTTCAAAAAAAAAAAAAAAGAAAACCTCCAGCCTATCTCTCTCCTCAGTCACTTACACAGGTGTCAGCAACCTGGTGAGAGTGCCTAGGGCAGTCCCAGTCTAGTAATGAAAACAAATCCATGCTAGTTATTTTATTTTTTTAATAGTTTTTAAAGTTTATTTATTAATTTTGGGGCTCTTGGGTGGCTCAGTCAGTTAAGCCTCCGACTTTGGCTCACGTCATGATCTCACATCTTGTGAGTTTGAGCCCCATGTCCGGCTCTGTGCTGACAGTTCAGAGCCTGGAGCCTGCTTTTGATTCTGCGTCTCCCTCTCTCTCTGCCCCTCCTTGATAATGCTTTGTCTCTCTCTCTCTCTCTCTCAAATAAATAAACATTAAAAAAATTTAAAAATATCAAAAAAAAGTTTATTTGTTTATTTTGAGAGAAATAGAGAGAGCATGAACAGGGGAGGGGCAGAATCCCAAGCAGGCTCTGCAGGGTCCATGCAGAGCCCGATGTGGGGCTCGAACTCACAAAACTGTGAGAGCATGATCTGAGCTGAAATCCAGAGGTGGATGCTTAACTGTTTGAGCCATCCAGGCACCCCCCTGCTAGTTATTTTAACAGAGAGGCTTTAATGTAGGGAAGCTGGAGGATATACAGTAGTGAAAACGAACACAACACAGTACCTCCAGGAAGAAGCTGATCTGCCTATGACCAGAGAATGAGAAAAAGTTGGTGTCATCAGACTAGAAGCTTGGAAAAGAAGCACGGAGGAGCAGAGGTCCAGACCTTTGAGGGGAGGACCTTAGCCAGCTGCCACCTCTCTCTCTAGAGTTAGTGAAAGATCCTCATAGGGCTGGATGCAACCCCAGAAGTTTAGGAGCTGCCTGGCTGGTACCTCTGAGGGAGTGAGAGGAGGTGCTTCTAGGACTGTGGAGAGAAGCTGGAGAGGAACCAGGTGATGTTGGTATGTATGGCCAGGATGCTGAAGGGAGAGCATGTGTATGAAGAAGAGCATGTGGCTTTTCCCTTCCTCCTGCTGTTCAGTTTCCTTGTTGGCAGAGTCAGTCAGGAAGCCACCTGACCAATGGGGAAGTGCGGTCTACAGAGTCTAAGGTCCAGTAGTACAAAGCAGGGTAAACAAGTGAGTTTGGAGCTAAGTTGGTGGTCTGAGAACCTGCAGAGATTGCACTGCATTGCCAGGACTTAGGTCAAGTGCTCGCCCCCCTGGCTTGCTGGGGCAGGGATACTGAGGATCGACCTTTTTTCTTTTTTCATTGAAAATGGGCTCCTGGAATTGTTTCCCCAATACTACACCCATGGGCTGGAAGTAATTCTCTGTGAGGAAATACAGGCAACATAGACAGAATGAATGGATGCTGGAGAGGAAAAATGCAAGTATCTACTGTGTAGATATCTTTAGTAAGAGAAGTCTTGGCGGAGTACTGATGAATGTTGGCATCATTTTCCTTTCTGCATAAATATATGGAATTGACCCTTACTGTCCTTTTACAGCATTAAAGCTGGTTATTTATGTCAGGCCACAAATCCCAGATGCCCTGTTTAGATGGGAATTATAAATCCCCTGCATTGAACTTTAATTGGGGCCAGATAAAGAAAAAAGTTTGGGGTTATTTTCTTCCATGGTTTGGAGATTTATATAGGGTACTTAGAACCTGTTTATCTCGACAGACAGAGAGATAGTGGTTTAAATGGATTTTCATGCTTGTGGCTTGGAAACACAAAGCCCTATGCAGCTTGTTGTTTGTTTTGCAAATCCTTATCACGTCCAAATTATTGTTTGTGGAAGGAGGGAGGAAAACAGCTTATAGCAGCCTCCCCCATCTCTCTATTTTATGCCCAAAGAGATAGACACAAACATGTAATAGATCTGCATTTGGAGGAATTCAATGCATATAATTAGTGCACCACCAGCTTTGAATTTCTTGAAATTAAGAACATTGATTCTTCACTGAAATGGAAGTTCCTTGTGGATACTTTATTCCTTTTATTCTCGTTTTTCTGAAACAACTCGAGCCCATTTTCCAAGGCAGGTTTTTCACTTATGTTTTATGCTGCTTGACTCAGAAGACTTATATGGGCAGTTCCTTAAAATTAAAAGCTCTCATGGATTTCTTCAAGGGTGGTTACAAAGAACGATCGACTGGCTTGACGAGAGCAGCCAAAAGGAAGGTCAGTTGTCAGTCTTGCATATAAATTTGTTACTTGAAAAATGCTGGAAAAAAAGTCAAAATTGTCAACAGTCTACTTAAAAACATAAATATATATATATATATATATATATATATATATATATATATACACCAATTAAGTGAAATCTTTTCCCCTCAGAAATAAATTTGTTAGTATACATAATGCCTATATGTACATCCACACATTGCATACATATATGCAAAATACAACTATGAGGTACATATTAGTCTGAAATTATATTTTTCAGAGAATATTATGTCAGAATATTTTCTAGGTCATCACATATGGACTACCCTCTATTTTACACAGCACAATTTTTATCATTTAACTCCATCCCGTTGGTGGACATTAAGACTGTACTCTTATTTTTCACTACCAAAAAGAATGCCGCTGTGGAAATCCTTGTACGTCTGCATTTACATATTCGTGTTAAAGTCTCTGTTAGATGGATATGGTATCGCTGGTCTTTTGCAAAGCAACCTCGTTCGGAATCCTGTCTTGCATTTAGCTGTCTATTCATTCTCATTTAATCTGGAATCATTTTTCAGACTATATTAATGGCGTTGACACTTTTGAAAATACAGGAGACCATTGGCTGATTGCTTTTTGCCTTACACTTATTTCTTACTGTATTTTATTCTGAGAAGGTACCAAAAGAGGCTATCTGGGCCATGACATTAGGGAAGTGATGTTCAACCTCAGGTGCACATGAGAACCTCTTGAAGATACTTAAAAACAAAAAAACAAAACAACAACAACAACAACAAAAAAAACCTTTTCCTGGGCTCCGTTCCTACAGTCTGATTTAATTGTTCTCAGGTGGGGCTTAGTGTACCTGTATTTTTGAACATCACCCTAGTGATTCCATTGAGCACCCTGGACTGGGAACTACTGGATTACATATGGATAAGAGCAGCTGCATAATCTGTGAGCCCCAGAGCAGAATGAAAATGACAGATCCCTAGTTCAAAAATTATTAAGACTTTAAGATGATGACATCAAACTGTTTAGCCGAGTGTGGGGTTCTAAGAATGGCACCCCGTGTGACTGCCTAGCATGCACGCCTATGCAGCCAGACCTCGGTATACCACATTTTGTAGAAGCAAGAAAGCCATGTAAATCAAAGATTTGAGGGGCGCCTGGGTGGCGCAGTCGGTTAAGCGTCCGACTTCAGCCAGGTCACGATCTCGCGGTCCGTGAGTTCGAGCCCCGCGTCAGGCTCTGGGCTGATGGCTCAGAGCCTGGAGCCTGTTTCCGATTCTGTGTCTCCCTCTCTCTCTGCCCCTCCCCCGTTCATGCTCTGTCTCTCTCTGTCCCAAAATAAATAAACGTTAAAAAAAAAAAAAAAAAGATTTGAGGGAATGATGCCATGAGAAAGGAGAGCAGAGACATGAAGAGGGATCTGCGTGCTCCCTTGCATTCCCAGCTCTTTTGTATTTAGATATGGCTGCTCATCAGACCTGGACATTGGGCAATGGGCAGGTAGGGGGAAGAACAAGTCTGAAGTCTCCAGGCGCTCTCTGAAGCCTCGGTCTGAGATGAAAGTGTCACAAGATGGTGCTCCTTGCATCGGTGAGGATCCCTGGGGGAACGTGGGAAGCAGAACTCCCCGGTAACTCCAATTGGCTATGTATCGGGAACAAGAAATAAATCTTGGTTATACTAAGCCCCTGGAATTTGTTACAGCTGCACAGCCCAGCCTATTCTGACAAGCATAGAAAGGTGCAAATCAAATGCCATGGGATCTCAGAGGAGTGAGAGCTGAATTCTTGCTGTAGCTATTGGACAAAGTTTCACAGAAGGTGATATTACAAAATAGGATGGACAGGATTTGCAAATGTAGAGCTGGGAAGACAAAGATTGTATTAGTTAACTACTGTTACGTGGAAAACCACCTCTAAACTTAGCAGCTGCCATATGTTATTTCTCATAAGACAATGGGCCAGCTATGTGGTTCTGCTCTTGTGGGCTGGACTCTGTTAATGCATGCTGGGGTCTCTTAAGTATCAGTGAACAGCTGCTGAGGTAGCTGGAGGCTGGCTGGTTTAGGTTGGCTTTATTCATGTGTCTGCAGGTTGGCTGGCTCTTGAGTGTTATACTTTGGCTCCCCATCAACATAGTCTGTTGTACCCCAGTGGGCCCACCCAGGCTTGCATATATGGTGCACAAATGGTGGCAGGATCCCAAAAGAGAGAGTGGAAGCATGTAAGGCCTCTTTGGCCCTGTGCTTAAGACTAGCACATTATCACTTGCACCCTGTTCTATTTGTCAATGGAAGTCACAAAGTCAGCTTAGATTACAAACCTGGGGAAAAAAATCTCCACTTATGATTTTTTTTAATTAAAAAAAATCTTCTTTGATGTTTTTTGTTTGTTTGTTTGTTTTTGAAAGAGAGAGAGAGAGCGTGAGCGGGGGAGGGACAGAAAGAGAGACACAGAATCCGAAGCAGGCTCCAGGGTGTCAGCACAGAGCCTGATGCAGGGCTCAAACTCACAGACTGTGAGATCGTGACCTGAGCCGAAGTTAGACACTTAACCGACTGAGCCATTCAGGCGCCCCTAGTCTCCACTTCTTGATCTTCTTTTTCTGGCCTTTGGAAGGTGTTCAGTATCTGTGGAATGAATGTATAAAGAGTGGACTGGATTGCCTGGATAACAGTTCTTTGGAGCCTAGTCCTCTGACTTCTTTATACTGTCTCTGAAGGTCATCTCATCCTATACTCCCAACTGTGGGACTCCAGCCTACGTCTCCACCATGAAGTTTCTCCTGTAATACTAATGGTCTGCTTCATATCTCAATTAACTCTAGTATGAGCATCTTGTACTTAACGTGTGCACACCTGTTCTCTTTATATTCTTCTTCCCTAAATGTGCTTCTCCCTCAGTTTTTCCCATTTCAGTCATTGGTAGCCCAGCTGTTCCAATTGCTGAGGCCATAAACCTTGGAGTCATCTTGGTGTCTCTTCTTTCTGTCATACTCCATGTTGAGTCCATCAGCAAGTGTCGTTAGCTCTAGTATCTCTACATGTCTGGAATACAATTACTTCTCACTCTCTCTACCACTGTTACTGGGTCCACGTCATTGTAATGTGTTTGCCTTGTTTATTGCAACAGCCTTTCCTCTTGTGAAAGGACTTACAAGGCCCTAGAGGAACTGGTCTTCTGTCACCACTTGCCCTAATTTTCTACTACTCTCCTGCTCACGTTCCCTGGGCTCCAACCATGCAGGCCTCTTCACTGCTCCTAGAACACACCCACACACACCTACCTCTAGGCCTTTAGTTTTGTGCTTTGGTCTGCCTCGACTGCCCTTTGTCCTGATACCTGCGTGCCTCACTCTCTTATCTTCTTCAAGTGTCTTCCTTGGATGTCACCTTCTTTCTGATGAGGATTTTCTAGACTTCCCAGAAAGCTGTCTACCCTCCACTCTGTACTTTTATTTCTTCATAGTCTTTCCAAACTTTGACCGGTTCCCCATTTGCCTCTTTGGGTATCATTTCATTCTTCTCACTGGAACATACATTATAGGCAGACTGGAACTTTTTTTGTTACTCACCCTATCTCCAGAGCCTAGAAATCTTCGACATATTTTCTAAATCATTGTGTGAATAGAGTTTGAGATGCTTACAGTGGATGACAGATTGGATGAGATAATCTTTAAGGTTAGTGTAACAAATAGTCTATGATGCCAATGGGAGTTGAAATAGAACTGTTCTAGAGTTCTTTTGGAGATCGACTGGCATCTAGCATCACTATTGTCCCCTCCAATCTGTTCTCTTTACTAGTGCCTGCATCTGATGATTTCCTATCTCCCCTTTTCTCCTGCTTAACATTTTTTCCTCCTTCATATCTAAGCTCGATGGTCATCTCCTTTAGTTTTCTACCCACCCTCTCCTTACATTTACTATTTCATTATGGCATTGTGATAATTGTGACAATTAGAAAAAATTGTATGTTTTTGGTGAGATTGTTTTTTATAGATTTCTCCCCAATGAGGCTGGAAGCTCTATGAGTCTGGTTGGTTCTGTTCCTTAGTTCATCAGTGCATCCACAGAGTCTAGAACATGGCTTCATTCACAGCAAGCACTGAATGCCTTCCAGGGACTGAATATGGGATTGAATGAATGAATCTGTCTTCCCCAGATCTTAGTGTTCTCTGATGACTGATTCTGCTTCTCCTGCCCCCAATTAATTCCAAGGGGGATATTTAAGAACAGAAACTATCTTTGAAGCCCTTACTAGATCTCCATCTCAAAACAAAATATTGAGGCTCGGGTAAAGGGTTGAGAGGGGAGAGGAATCTTAAATCTCATTAATAAAAGGACTGTCACAGGAGTTTTTTGATAACACATTATATTAGAGGTTTAAAACTCACAGTTGGCCAGTTGTGAGGCTGTCACAAAGCAGGGCTTAGGGATTTTCTTGCAAGACAGTGTTGCACAGAAGCTCTGATCTTGGCAAACTCTTCTTGGGAGGCAGTGTCATCTGTTAACACCCCAGGAGCAATTAAATTTATTTAACAAAAACAGAGTGGTGTTTGTAAAATAGCTGGAAAGAATCCATGGGGTACATTGAAATTGATTTTAAAGTAGGTCAGAGCTGTTCTGTACCTAGCCCAATTATGATATGTAGGCAAGCAAATTCAGTTACCTAGTGATTTGACTTAGGAAAAAGAAAAAAAAAAAAAAGCTCCAGCAGTAGGTAAACTGCATGTCTTTGGAAGCCTCCAGGTATGAGATCCTACCACAGCATCTTAGAATCCTGGATCCCCAGGTGGGAACAAAGGGCCAAATTTACCTTCTTCCCTCCCAGTCTTCTCTTTCTGCATCTTCTTTCTGTCCCATGCAGTACAGTGGACCGGGAGCCCTGAAGTCAACAGATCTGGGTTCAAATACTGCCTTTGCCACTTAACCAGCTGTGTGATCTTCAGCAAGTGACTTCACCTCTCTGAGTCATTATTTCCTCACCTGTAAAAGAACAATCTCAGGAAGAGTGAGGGCATGTAGACTTTCATGAGAATTGAACAGTGGGTGCAGATGGCTTAGGTTATACCTGATGTGTAGAAAATGCACCACAAATGCTGATAATTGTCCTTATCGGGAATGTTCCCTCTGCATTACACATGAGAAAGAAATGAGTAACCATGATGCTTCCTCAATGTCAGGCTTTCCTGGGGGATTTCTCCCAGGAGTCAGATCCTGATTCTGTAGCTCCTTAGGCATTCGATTCATGTTAGAACGCTAGCCATTTAATATGTGGCTGAAAGCCGTTTTTGTTCAGAGAACTCTCCACTCCTCTCCGTTCCCTGTCTTTTCCTCACTGAAATGAAAATTTAATGTCTGAAGGAAATGTCAGTTATTTCTATATTGATCTTGAGGGACAACTTATTTCTGTTTTAGAGAGCATAGATGTTTGGGCTGGACATCGACGGGAGAGGGAGCAGCAACCCTGCAGGCAAACCACAGGATGGGCGTAAAAATGGATTTTATTTCTCTCCTCTCATCTACCAGCTCTCCTGGTTCAGACAGTGGCCTTGTCTTTTCTCAGGGGGATGGTGAGGGAAAACAATCAGCGCACTGGATTCAGAGAAGGAAGAAAGGAGGAGTGGGTGGGACTTGCCTTGAGCTCCAGGTAAAATAATAATGAGGACGGTGATGAGGGAGCTGCTAGGTGCCTGGAGTGTCTGTGTCTGGTCTCCAAGGGAAGGCTGGGCAGAGGCTGGACGGCAGAGTTTGTTTTTTAAACCTTTGCTGAATGACTGCTGCAAACATCTCAGGCATAGGAGAATTAGCCTGCGGCTTGGTATCAGAGATTAGGATTCATCAAGTATTCAGTCTTTCATTCATTAATTCAGCAAATATGCACCGAAGACCCACTACACGCCAGCCACTTTTCTAGACACTTGAAACTACCACAAAGAAGAAGACAGACAAGTTTCCTGCTTTCACAGAGCCGGAACCAGGAGGAACCAGGCACTGAGGATTCTGAGGGGTTCTATTCCAGAGGTATGCTGGATGATGGGGCAGGTTTTCAAAGCGGTGTGAAGGTCTACCTTTCCCCATGTCAGTTGTGGAAGTGTATCCCCTTTGGCTCCATTGACAGAAGCCAATCAAATGTAACCCAGTATTTTGTAGGAATCGTATTTGGAAACATGTCTCACAAGTAGTTGAATTTTGTGTAGCTGGGGATTTTGAATCATGGAAATTTCTTTCTCTATTCAAACAGTCAAGTCTTCCAGTATGTTGTCCGCCTTTCTCTCCAGCCTGTTGTCCAGCTGGAGAGGAGGGAATATGGATGTATTTTTGATGCTTAACCCTCCCATCCTAAAAAAAAAAAAAAAAAAAAAAAAACCAGAGAGTTTAAGACAGGTATAAGAGGCTGAATTCTCCAGGTTAAGAATAAAGAAGTTATGTTTCCCCTTTATTTTCTTAGAGCGTTTATTTTAGAAAACTTGTAATGTTGCAAAAAGCTGTAACTCAAATTCTTTCTCTGACCTTTGACAGGTAAATCTTTTAAAAGTCCTCTTGGCGGTATTACGACCGAGGATGGTCTTTCTCAGGGACCTCGGAAGCATTCCTTTGAAATGTTGACATCAGGGAGGTCACGTCTTATTGCCCAGTTTCTGTGGGGGCCTGACCTCAGGGGGCACCAGCTCCAAATTGCAAGCCAACCTCCTGTCATACAGATGTGCGCTGTTTATTTTTCCTTTGTGTAAAGGTAATTAGCTGACACAGGTGGTCACCCCAGTTACCAGGTGAATTTAGGATGAGCTTTGTGTGACAAGAGATGCTGTCAAGTCCTCTGACTTTGGATATAATGGGCTGTATCTGCTTGCCTGTATGGAAAGGTGAGATTTCTTTCTGTTTTATCTTAGTGGCTTGCCTGTGCAACACATTACATTCAGACTTAATGCTCATTCAGTAATAAAATTCTTGTCTTGATCTTCCAACTTTGTGGAGACGTTAGAAGAATATTTTTTGATTATACTCTTCAACCATAGCAAACATACCTCCATTCTAGGGGTTTCCCAACTGGATTGCAATCCCATCTTTTAACCAGAGATCTTCTGGGGCACCTGGGTGGCCCAGGTGGTTAAGCATCAGACTCTTGGTTGCAGCTCAGGTCACGATCTCACGGTTTGTGAGTTTGAGCCCCACATAGGGCTCTACGCTGTCAGTGTGGAGCCTGCTTGGGATTCTCTCTCTCTCTTCCTCTCTCTCTGGCCCTCCCGTGCTTGTACTCTGTCTCTCTGTCTCTCTCTCTCTCTCAAAAAAATAATAATAATAAATAAACTTAAAAAAATTAGAGAGCTTTTGTGATTTTGTGCAAGTTTGACATAGAGTGGTTTGTTAGCTTTTTTTTCTTTTTTTCAAGTTGTTGACCCCTTTCTTCAAATGAAATTTTATGTGGAGACTCCATGCATTAATCTGAAAAGAGTGGACGGTGCGAACAAGGGCTGCAGGTTCTCAGCCCTGAGTCCTGCCTCCACTCTACCCCCTCCCTCTGCATTCACTGGTAGATGACTGGGGGAGACCTGAGCAGCACTGCAGAGCACGGCGGGTACAAAATCCCAGCACATATCTCTCTGCCCCTCATGCCTTCAGCTCGCCTTTATAGTTCCATTGCTTCACCTTCAATAGGTTTCTCACTTAACCTGGAAACTATTTAATCCAAACTACAACCTGTGTGCTCCTGGACTGGGTATGAATGCCTTCCGTTCTGCATCACAGGTAGGTCTCACACCAACCTTGTGCAATAGATTCTTATTATCATTCCCATGTGACACACGAGGAAACAGAGGCAGAGAGAAGCAGAGTGATATGCAAAGTATCTTGCCCACACCTTTCTTCCTGCAGTCTCTATACTGTATCGTAATTGTGGGTCCATTTGCCTGCCTGTCCTACTATACCTTGTGCTCCTTGAGGGCAGGGACCCATTTCCTTAGGTCTAGTTTGACTGGCATGGTGCTGGACGTGCCCTAAATATTTATGGAATAAAAAAATGTGCATGCGGCAGGAGAAAAGGCAAAGCTGAGAAGAAGATCCTACCTGTTTGGTCCTAGAATCTCTGTTCCTTGTTCTGTCCTTTTAAAGGGCAGCTCTGAAGCTGATGCCTGAGCTGGTGGAGGTGCATGGAGTGTGGGAAGAACAAAATAAGCTGTCTTTCTTGCATAAGTTAAAGCTGATGTATCATGTACTCTCACCATTCTGTGTTTGCTCTATTACTCAGAGTGAAGGAGTCCCCCACTCAGTAGTGGAAAAGGATGGTGTGCTGAAATTTACATTTACTTTATCCAGCCAGGCTTCGGAAATCATCGAAGAACTAGGTGTCATCGCTGGTATTGGATTCCCTTCAAATCAGGGTGGCTGCCGTCTACAAACGAGACAGTTGGGTACACACATTTCTCTCAGTGTTAATGCGGTGTCAGTTTAAAGGACCAACCTTTTTCTGGGATAAGAGGCACTGTCCTAATAAAAGGGACCTAGAACAATTTGGCTTCCCTGGGAGCTAACATTGACTGTTACAAAGATGTGACCACTTGAGGAGTTACTCCTTGGGGTGAGACAAGATATTGAGGGCAGGTTTGGGGTCTGATGGGCCTGCGGTAGAATCTTGGATCTCCCTACTCATCATTTGAATGACAATGGTAATGTACCTGACCTTGGAGAGCTTCAGTTTTCCCTTCTGTAAAACAGGCATGTTTCATCCATGTCATAGAGTAGGTGAGAGAATTAACATACAATGAGGCATATGAAGGGTTCAGCACAGGATGTGGCTCATAGCAAATTTGACATGAGGCTTGTTGGCTTTTGCCCATTAGTCCTGAGTGAAGATGCTTTGTGTCTAGGCAGAGGAATTGGGCAGGCATTCCTGTCATGACCAAGGGCATTCCCACTGCAGTGAGGAGTGGGACCAGCACAAGGAGAGCCCCGGCCGACACCCCCTTCCTCACACTTGTCACTGTGCATGGACAAACAAGCACACTAGCATGTGCCCTCTTGTCACAGACTAGGAGTCCAGAGTGTTCTTGTCCACCAAGAGAGCAAACGCAGCATTCAATACGACAAAGAATAAAGGGCAGGAGGAGACAAGAGACCCGAACAAAGCTTTTGTCTCTGTATTTATTGAGCTCACAAGATATTGCCCACGTGGTGAATGTGAAGAAAACAAGATCTTACACACATGAAGGTGGAGAAAACAATCAGATAATCATTAACTTGTGTGTGTTAGAAGCAAAGGGTCTGGGGGGGCAAGTGGAGTTTGTGAAATTGGCGTCAGATGGAAAGTAATTTCCTGCAGGTGATATAACAAGTTACTCATGATCTCATTACAACGTCTTGCTAGCTAACCTCGGGCATTTTGGCCCCGTGGCGGTAGCTTCCCGCCCTCAGCTTTCCTCTAACCCGTTAATATAAGTAGAACTTATTTCCCCACACCCTTTGAAAAGCTACTTGCAAAGCTGCGGGCTTTTCCTTATAATCACAAAAAGGAGAAAGGATATTTTGTGTCCACCTTAGATGGGTTTGGTTCTCCAGTGACTTCTCATGGTGTTTGGACCTTTGGGGATTTCCTCTCATTTGTAGCCACTTGGGAAAGCTCTGCCTTCAGGGGAAGAGTTTTAAACTAGAAAGAGCATGTGTGGGCGTAAGATCCAAATCGTAGCTCTGCCTGTTAATCCTAAGGTAGGTGCCGAGCAGTCTGTGTCTCTCTGTGCTCCAGTTCGCCCTTTTGCAAAATGATGAGACCAAGCCTACGTCATAGTGTATAGGATCTGCATGGCCCAGCATGACCACTTTGAGTCTTCTGCAGTTCACTCACATGTCCTAGAAAGGACTCACCTGCAGGAAGCCTGGATCAAACATCTGGTATGTACCCAAGCTGTTGTACCTTCTCCTTACATCCTGATCATCACCTTGGGCATCTGACCTTCAGCATGAACTTCCTCAGGCCAGACACCACGCTAAGCCCTGCCCATGCTTTATCTCCTATAATTCTGTCACAGACCCTATTATAATAGTAGATACTATTATCAATAATTAATAATAGCAGGCACTGTTATTATAATGATTGTGCAAGTGAGAAACGAAGAGAGAGGTTAAGGCCAAGGTCACAGAGCCAGTGAGCATTGGAATAGTTTCAAAACAAGGAGGTCTGCTTCAAAGCACATAGTTTGCTATACTGAGCATTTTTGTTTGTTTGTTTGTTTTTCGTGATTTTCCTGGGTCCCATTCAAATCAAATCTCAGATGTCCTGGCATAAACTCTGCTTTTGCCCTACATCTAAGTACATATTATTTTAGCGATAAACTGATTCTAAATAGTCACAGAAGTACCTGGTCACCTCCATAAAATGAATTCTTAAGTATCTCTGCTCACAGCAAAATGTGGTGAGTCTTGATGAATTTACTCTGGAGACCAGGGAGCATGCAGCTTCTCATCTTTTTCCCACTTACGGGGAGTCTAGTTTTGGTAGGGGTACTTAAGAGAAGTCCTGTGCATCCTTAGGAAAGCCACTGAACCTCTCTGAGATGCTCCTTGATTCTAGTTATAAGGCAGATGTCTCAGGGTCTTTGCTTCCTTTGGGAGGGAAAGGCCTGGAAACCATCTCCTTCTCTGTTATAGGTGGTCCAAAGAAACAAAGCCAAACACTCTCCTTCTCAGAGAGTAGGTAGTGAAACTGAACATGTATGCAAAGGAGAATGAAAAATGCCTGTTATTTTCTGCAGGCTGGAGAATGATGTATGTTCCTTGGGGTAACCTACTACCTGGGAATTAGTCATTCCACATCGTGTTCTCTCTGCTGCTTGAAGTGCCTCATTTTAAAAATGTTAAGATTTTTTTCCCTCTCACTTAACTGTAGGAACATTAAATGCACAACTTTATCAAAATGACATAAGATATATGTTTCTGCCAACAGCAACAGGAGAGGATTAACAATTCAAATGGTAACAGGGAAAAGTTCTTTTCGAAATATAGGAAGAAGGAAGTTTGATTGGGGATGCTGCTCTTTGCCCAGCCTAAAGCATGTGATTACACATTCAGAGGCCCCTAGGTAGTTACGGAAAAGAAAGTTTTAGGTTATAAGGGGAAAAAGTTATATTCTATATGGTATTGTTCTGCCTCCTTGAAATCAGGGCTACCTGTACACATTTGTCGACTGTACAACTGTGTAAGCAGATGTTTCAAAAATAATTCTCACTTATCTGTCTAAAGGCTGATGCCCGAATTTGGTCAGGGCTCCCACTTCTAGCCCTTATCAGACTCTGACACTCTAATCCAGTGAAAGGCCAGAAGACCAGCATTGAATGGAAATAGGGAAAGGGAAGTGAGTGTGAGCGTGTGGATTCCTAGGAGACGTAGCGGTGGGAAAGAAAAAGATCGCCCTGTGGGGTTAACCGTGGCACGTTAGATAAAGGATGCCACCCATATGGCACATGGTCTCCCCCACCATTTGGCCAATAAAAAGAGGTGTTCGTGTTAGATCCAGTGAGAAATTTTTGAGGGAGAGAGTTGCTAAGTTTCTGGATGGAGTCACAGAATTGCCTTGGTTTTATAAGGAAGAGCATAGCATTTTGTAAAATTGAGTATCCTTCTAACAGGATGAAGGAATGGATGTTTATATGTACCGGCCTACTTCCCACAACTCTATTTTCCTACCACCTTCCTAACCGTGAGTGTCTTCAACATGGTGTTTGTCCGTCTAGCCAGTCCAATCTCATTTTCCATCACTGCAGCCCATGAGGTGGCAACTAAGGCACAATGAGGAGACTCAGGGGGATCCACAGAACACTCTCTACATAATGAATAAGAGGGGGAGCCCCCCCACCCCCCTCAGGGGAAGAGGACAGAAATGGTGAACTTGACCCGGTACAGATGATTTGAGAGGAGGGGTGATTCTGGGTGCAATCTGGTGTTGGCCACTTGGATTAACCCTCTCCTTCCCCATCTCTGGACAGGCCAGTCTCCTAGTTGCTCAGTGGAACACAGGCATGGCGTCTTTAGATTTATCAAGTGTTCTCTCACTCAAGGGCTTTGCACCTGCTGCTCCTTCTTCCTGGAACGTCTTTCCGTAAAATCTTACCATGACTTGTTACTTCATGAGATTCAGGGCTGAGCTCAAATGTCACCTCCCAAGAAAGGACTTCCTTCATTATACTAAGTAAAAGGTCACAGTTTACTTACTATCACATTCATCTTGTTTATTTCCTTCTTGGTTTCCATCATTTTCTCAAATGACCTTGTTTATTTGTTGTTGCTTGTTTGACTATTGTTTCAATGCAAGTTCTGTGGGAACAAGAACATTGTTCCTTGCTATATTCCCAGCGCCTAGAAAAGTGCCAGCTGCATAGAAGGAACAAAGTAAGTGTATGTTGAATTAATTAATAAACCCAGAGCACCATGGAGCACAACTTAAAAATCACCAAAGGGCTCCTGTCTTAACCTGGCTTCCGCTGAAAGCAGAGACTGGGGATAGACCGGTGTGCACATAGTTAATTTGGGAATGTGATTGTAGGGAGCAGGCATGAGAGGCAGGAGAATGAAAACGGAAAAAGGGAGGAAGGACACTA
The DNA here is from genome assembly GCF_022079265.1 of Lynx rufus. NCBI lineage: Eukaryota > Metazoa > Chordata > Mammalia > Carnivora > Felidae > Lynx > Lynx rufus. The sequence continues at coordinate 120,908,258 of NW_025814823.1, read as the reverse complement.
AAAAGGTATGTTATTGATTTGGCCACTGCTAATCAACTGGTAATTGATTCTGAGAGAGTTTCTGTGGAGCTTGATGAAATGCATCTCAGAACTACTCCTCTAAAAGAGGAACGGAAATAACGATACGTCAGCAGCCAGGACCCATTCTTGGCCCAGCAGTTGTCTAATGGGGCATTAACTCTTTTGCACTCTTGGATTGCACATGAATGAGTGCCCAGTGGTTCCCTAACAGATGCCCAGGGCAGGAAGTGGGAGGTGGAAAGTACTGGCTGAGATGAAGGACTGTTGGGTTACACGAGTTGAAGCTTGTTGAAGCCTACATAGGATTAGTAATTGCAGCCATGGCTGGAAAAAGTTGAGGCAAAGAGGATTTATGTAATTTACATAATGCATAGGAATTGCCCAAAGGTCATTTCAAACTCTACCCTCTTAGAAAAGTAATTGGTTCATCAAATTCTTTATTTCACCCATCCTCATGTTACAGTCTCATTCTGACGCAATCTGATAGATTAGGCATGTATTTCTTTCAGGTTCATTTCCTAATACTTGTACTCCTGACCAAGTATCCATTTGGTGATTCTGAGCTAGTCTTGCTGTGTTGGCTCTCTCAGAACATGAAAACCCAATTCCCTTCTCTCTGATGTTACTGGCAGTGGAGGGAATGGTTTATGACTCTAAATCTACTATTTCTGGGCACCTGTGACAGACACCGAAATGCAGGCTCATGATTTCCTAAAGCCTCTTGCAAAGATGTAAGAGGTGGATGTATTGTGTCCCTCTATGCTCCTATTTTCTCCTGGGGTCCCTGTGGAGCTTTGTGGATGGCTAGTTAGCTCTCAGAAAATGATGCATTTGCAGAGGAGTTTGCAGAAATATTGTCAAAACAGGTGTGAATTCTACAGGGGGAGGAAAATTGCAAGGATGCAAGTTGCAATATATTTTGACGCTGCAGTTTTTTGAGTTTTTTTTTCTCCCCCCCCACTTCCCCCACTCCGCTACCTAGATACTTGATAAATGAGATAACTTCTTCCTTCTGGTCCCATGGTGGACAATACGATAACCATTCCTTGACAGCAAGGAACATGCTATTTCTTTTGGTGTGTGTTTTGTCAAAATACGTTTCCCTGGGAGATTTTCCTGAGTCTCAGATTTTTATTTTCTGAGTATCTTTGTTGATATCCTTAATTTTATCTGAAATGCCTGAACTCACTTGGGGGCCCTAGGATCATGTGAGCTGGAAAATGGATGCTTTATGGATCTTAGAAGGCCCCAGTTGTACTTGTGGATCTGAGATTCAATAACACCTGTTTTTCTCAATAACTACCATTACAGCCTCACATTTGGGATGGGGTCTGATTGCTTGTATGGGGGTGACCTAGAATTAGTGATATTAGGGATAGCAGTGAACTGTACGGTTCAAGTTGCTCCCCAGTACATTTGGGAGAACATCTAAATATTTTTCTTTACATAAGTCTTGTCATTTCTAACCTTTATTTTCTTAGGTAGCTTTAAATCTCAGCAATACCTTGCACCCTGACCTGAGCTGGGCTACTTGAATTTTCTCAGACTTCCATATTCTCTGTTTCTTTTGAGCCTTTTCTTCTGCTCCTCTTGACCTGGAAAATTCATCCTCTTCCTCAAAGCCATGTTAGTAATTTTGAGATCTGATTTCTTACATTGTGCCTTCTATAGCTTTCATTCTGTCTCAGATAGCTTTGTTTTGTGTGTGAGGGGGGCGGTGGTATCTTAACCATTTGCTTGAAAATTAGAGTCAAGGGTGAAACAAGGCTCGAGTGTTCTATCTTCTATATAGATTTTAAGTAATGAGATTTTCATACTTATTTTAGTTCAAGTGTTGGCCAGCTTTCACTGTAAAGTGCCAAAAAATAAATATTTCAGGCTTGGTAGAGTCAGTATCATCATATGTATATACACACACATATACACATATAGATGGCATATAGAAATATATTTAATATATTTATATTATATATTATTGTTTATGTTTATTTGATATATTTATGTATATAATATATATTAATGTATTAATTATATATTAATAGGTTATTTATATATATTTATTTCTGTGTATGTTAGCTTATAGGCCATGGGACACATTTTATCCCTAGGTTGCAGTTTGCTGACCCCCGGGACCCTGGGGACAATTACTAGTATTGTCAATAATAAAACATCAAAATTTTGCCAAGTCTCCCATGAGACTGTTGAGGACCAATAGCTCTGCTAAAAAGTGAAATTTCGCGGTGCCTGGGTGACTCAGTTGGTTAAGCATCTGACTTCAGCTCAGGTCATGATCTCTCAGTTCCTCTCCTGAGTTAGAGTCTCACATCAGGTGAGCACTAGCCCTGCTTCAGGTAAAAACAGGATCCCTGCTTCAGGTGAGCCCCGCTCTCTCTTTCTCTCTTTGTCCTTCTCTTTCTTCCTCTCTCTCTCTCTTCTCCACGGCCCCTTGCTCCCTTGTGCCCCCCCCCCCCGCCCCCGAACAAAAGTGAAATTTCATTTTCATGCTGAATTATCTGATAATGTCTCAGTAGCTTGGTAGGAAATGTTGGTTGTTTTCATGATGGTTGGGGAAACTGGGAAATTGGGAGAAAGTATGCTTTTCATGTGCAAATATTTGTAAAACATTGCACTTTTGAACTAGTTTTAAGAGGTCCCATGACTTCTGACTCTGATGCTGATGGGCACCACCTGGTCAGCATATCTAATTAAGATTTTATTTTCCCGAAGAGCTTTTTCACTCTGGCAATTAAAACAAGCAGGAAAGGGGAAGTCATTTACAGTACAGAGGATGGTAATAGAGGTTGTTCTCACTGTAGAACTGTTGCAAAGACAACCGCCTAGTCACAGAACATCAGCACTGGGAGACAACAATTGTCTGGATGGATAAAATGAAGCTTGCGTTTTGAGATGAGTAGCTAGCTGGGCTGGAACTGGAGTCCAGGCTACATGATTCCCACTCTTGGTTTTTTTTTTTTTTTTTTATACCCAACGCACTGTTAGCCCTGGCTATCTTAAGTAGTTTAGACACCGTTAATCAATCTGTTTGGTGTTTGATGCATGTCTGCAAATGTCTTCTCTGGTTCACCAACAAATACACTGCACAGAATTGTGCTTTATCCCACTGTAGTCTCTTGATGGCAGGCTGTTTCCAAACCCAGGCTATTCTCTTAGCACATGGAGGTGTCCCACTGACACCTGTCTTGGCAGAGTGGACCCTGCCAAATTGTCCCCTAAGAAGAGTGACATCTGGGCTGTGGTTCTGAAATCAAAGACTACAGATGGCTACTTGCGGTATTGGACTTGTCTCCTTGATATGCCTGCTCTGCCATATTGTGGCTTAATTAATAATGTCACTCTACATAATGCACTCATTAAAGCAAGGCCAGCATCTGATTGTGTGATGGATTATAGCAGATTGACATTGCTCTACACATTAATCCTGCATATCGGGAATAATCATATGACTGAAGCTGTTCTTGGTGAGAAGTTTTGGTGCTTCTCCAAACAAAGCAGCAAGGGGCACTTGTGTGTGAGGTGGAGACAGGAGATGAAAGGTCCCAGCTAAGCAAATGACAGAGGCAAAGTGTCTGCAGACATACAGACTTTGCCACTAGACTGTGTGGATCCATGTTGTCAGTTGCGTTGGACGGGGGTCAGTGACACAGTAGACAGGATATTCTTGTCAGGGGGGTTATTTGAATGGTGTGCTTGGAGAACAGTGGTATCCCTCTCTTTCAGGAACTGTGTTGGTTGGCTATAAGACCAGGGAAGTCTTTGTTTGTTTGTTTGTTTAATAGGACATCTGTTTTTGTTATGTCCTAATAAAATGGTTTATAGTTACATCAAGGCTCTATTTTCAGAATGTCTTGTATGCTCTAAAATCCACCTGTATTATTTATTTAAATGTCCCTTCATATTCCGTATTTCCTCTGCATGTGGGCTTATGTACGTTTTGTTTTTTGAGTATGGAACTCTTCTCCTTGCTATTATTCTGGCTAACTCCTCCTCGTAATTTATGCTCCCGCCAAGATAGCATGTCCTTGAGGAACTTTTTCTAATCTTCCAAAATAGGGTACCTATGAAGGATACCTAATTCTATCTTTATCCCCATCAGAGCCCCATGAGACTGTATTGAAGATGCTTCCTTACTCCCCTATCCTCCTAAACACACTCTGGAGGCAGACACCTGTTTTAGGTTTTCATGGTGACATCCTGGCATTTATGTAGTAGGTACTCAATAAATATTACTTGAGTGCTTAAATAATCCAAGTTCTTCATTCTCTCAGTTACTAGAATTATTTAACTGAGACCTGGGAAGGAGGTCTAGTGTCAGTTTCTGGCTTTGTCCATGATGTGTGTATGGACCCTTTAGGTGGCAGTGCGGGTCCTGATCTTACGCCCCCTCACTCTCTCCCCTGGTCTACTGAGAATTTAAGTTTCAGAGACCAAGTGAACCACCCAACTTTCATTCCCAGTGACTGTATCTGCATTTTTTCAAGTGTGTATACCATGCTGCCAAGAAAGATTTTTAGAACAACTCCCACAAGTTAGTATTTCGACTCATTTGGACTGTGTGTGATGTATACTGTATTTTATGTTAGAGTTTTTGCCACTTGTTTGAGTTCTTTGGGAGGAAGATGTTCCCTAAATGCAAAGCAGACAGGCAGCACAGCAGAATTTGCATTTTAATGCATTACTTTATCTCTTTAGTAAAAATACTCTGGGGATCAGCAAACCTCAGACTTAACTAGTATTGACAATTGGGTTTTCATAAGGTACTGCAGAGCGGAGGTGTTTATGGACTCTGTCAAGTGATAAGTTGTCTCCTCACCTATTCTAGATCTGTGGGAGCAGTTAAATCACATCATCCATAAACTCTCCCCCCCAAAATCACCTGTTTGTAATTTTCCTGCTATTAACCATCTTGTGTCATAGTCACAAAAATCTGATCAATCAACAGGTAGTTATGCAAGGCAGACTTGCCTGGATCTTTGCTACAAGCCACAGGGGAGACAGAGGAAATATGAATTATGGTTCTTGGGTATAGGGAAGTTGAAATTTAATTGGGGAGATATATAATGAAATAATCAGTACTACTTGCAAATATTTATCAAACATCTATTATGTGTTAGGCACTGTACTAGGAGCTGCAGCCACATGGTGAACAAGAAAAAGTTCTTACCTTTATGGAGTTTACATAACCACGAAGAAAACCAGAAAATAAGTAAACATAGAACTGAGGAAGATAATTTCTGATACTTTTCAGTGCAAAGAAGAAGAAAATAAGACAGGATGATATGATAAATATTTATGGGAGATGAGTGGTGGAGGATGGGAGAAATGTTACTTTAGAATAGATGGTCCAGGTGTACCTGGGTGGCTCAGTCAGTTAAGCATTCTACTTCTGATCAGGTCATGATCTCGTGGTTCAGTGAGTTCGAGCCCCGCTTTGGGCTCTGTGCTGACAGCTCAGAGCCTGAAGCCTGCTTCGAATTCTCTGTCTCCCTCTCTCTCTCTGCTCTTCTTGTGCTCACACTCTCTTTCTCTCTCAAAAATAAATAAATGTTAAAACAATTTTTAGATGGGGTGGTCCAGAGAAGGCTCTGAATGAAGTCTTGAGTCACAGGAAGCAGCCAGCCATGCAGAGATTAGAGGAACAGATTCCAGGTAGAGGGAATAGTAAGGATCAATCCTTGATTCAGGAATGAGCTTGGTATGTTTGAAAAACAGAAAAAAGGCCAACTGTGGTTGGAACAGAAGGAGGAGTGTTAGGAGGAAGTGTCTGAATGTAGGTGGGGACCTGTCATGGGTGCTACAGGTGGTAAGGTCTGCCAGAGTTTAGAAAGTAAGACTTCGTGGGAGCCGGAGCAATCATTAAAGACATTATGAAGGTGATTGGCGATTACAATAGGCTTTGTAAAACGGGTCCAATTAATGGCAGAAGGAAAAAGATAAGTACTAGCGGCAAGGGAGTATCATTTTCAAATGCCTGGAGACCCGTTAGGTTAGCTTTATTCTCTATAATGTTTCCACATTTTCACTTGTTACTTGCTAGACTAAGATGCGCTTGATGATTGTAGCTTTTTTCAGAGATGACTTATGTATTTAAATTTTAAAATTCTAAAAATGCCTACAATGTCTATTTTTATATTTTGAATAGGTAATACTAGGGTACGGAATTCAAAGTAGGACAAGAGTAAAATGTGTTCCTTTTACCTCATCCCAAATGTACCCAACTGGCCATCTTAGGGAAACTTAATGCTGCATGATTCATTCTTATTGTAATGCTTCTCCCACCTGATGCTTCATTTCTTGAACCTCTTCTTCTGATTTTTCTTGAATGTTTAGAACTTTATTTTACCTGTGTTTTCATGGCAAGCCTAGATTGTTTGTAGACCACCATTCAGATGGTCAGCAGCCCACCTGTGGCAAAATAGTGTGGTCACAACTAAACATCTTCAGTTTTCAAGCACATAGACATTCACTGGTTAATGGCTGATACATATAAGTTCTTTGAAAAGAAACTGTATTAACTAGCTGAAACAGTCCTTGAATCAGGTTTTAGGTGATAAGAATTCTAGATGTGCCTGTCTCTTTAACGTCATCACGTTGTGTGCATCACCTAATTTCTTGTGGTTTTGCCTTTATGTGGTGAGAAGGTGATCCCTTCCATCTTCACGTTCCTTGATTTTAGCTAAAAACCAAAGTTTTTCTCCATGAGTACTCTCTTTACCTTGTATGTGGAATTTCACTACCTCAAGGGAGTCCTGTAGGTACAGGCCTATTGCAGAAATAAAGGGCTTTCCTAAGAATTTACATAGGAATTCAAATATCTAGGTTTTTTGGGGGGTGGGGGGGGAACATATCTAAGATCAACATTTAGGTTATATTCAGCTTTGATGACATAACAAATGGTAACGGTAACATTTTGTTAGTATATTTGGCAATTAACAGCACTTAATTGAGTGTGATTTACAAGGTAGGTGCTAAGGATATATCCATTGGTGTCCCTGATCTATGTCCCTGGCAGCGAGCTTATCAATCAAAATGACGTAGCTTACTGATTTCAGTGAGACAAAGCAGGCATTCAGTTTCCTTCGGGATGCTTCCAGGAGAAACAATATTCTAAAGTAACATAGGAGAAGCACTTCCCTAGAATGCATTTATCTGATTTCAGAGACTGAAGCTTCTCTGTTAAAATGATCATATCAAGTGCTCATTCATTATTTCAACAAGAATTAAGAATTCACTCTGAGCTGTTTGTGTAACAGATAAAGCTTCTGTATGTCTAGTGAGATACGAAAACTACATAAAATGCCAATAAAAGACAGAAAATAATGAGGACCAAGAGAGTGTGAGATGTTCAGAGAAAAAGAGGATAGTTAATGTTCGTAGAGGATCTGAAAAGGCTTTATGAACGATTCATGAAGGCAGCATTTGAGTTGGGCCTTGAAGGGTACAATATCATTTATAGTCTAAATATAAATAATTCCACTCCTAGAGAACAGCCCAACTGGATGAATTTCCATGAATGGAAATGTAAAATGCAATAGTTCTCTGGTACTGTCTGTACAAATAGGCCAAGAGTTCTTGGAAAAGGAGAAAAGTCCTACATTATTTACTACCATGTGTTACAGGAATAAAAAATGTATGAGTTGCAAAAATTTGATGGCTAAAATTTCTCATCACTCAAGCGAATTGGTTTCCAACCAGGATCCTATCAGCGTGGTCACTTTGCATTTTTCCTCCTCTACAGTGTTGCCCAGGCAACAATCTCCTCTGATGGAAGATGCCATTAGAGCAGTACTTTCAAAAGCTTTTTCCGAGGACGGACTAGTGCTTCAGGATGCTCTTGAATAAGAGGAAGGGGGAAGAAGAAACAAATAACTAGGGGAAATATTAAAGGTTGTATTTTTTCACCGACATTTACAATGCGTATTTGTTTTCTTAAAGGCTCTGAGAAGTCCCGCAGGAAAGGAATCTGTTCAACTTTGGTACACCTGGTGTTTTCCAAACCAACTTTATTAAAATAAGTGTTTTAAAATTTTAAAATATGTTTATTGAGGTAAAGTTAACATGCAGTGTATTACACAGAACCTAAGTGTAAAATTGAATATATTTTAATAAATGTACATTTGTGTAATTACCACCCAAATCAAGATGTAGAACATTCCTATTACCACCCCCAAATTCCCTCTTACTCTGTTCCAGTCAAAATCCACCCTCCAATGGATACTGTTTTGTTTCTGGCATCACAGATTATTTTCCCTGCTCTTAGAATTTATATAAATGGTATTATAGAGTATGAAATCTTTGTTTCTGCTTTATTTTGCTCAAACACATGTTCTCGGGGTTCATCTATATTGTTACACTTATACATCATTCGTTTTAGTTGCTAGAGAAATACTCAATTGTATGGATATACCATAAATTGGTTATTTATTTTCTTAGTGATGAGCGTTTGCATGGCCTTCACTTTTGGATATTAGGAACAAACTAGTTTTTTAAAGTTTATTTTAGTTCCAGTGTAGTTAACATACGGTGTTCAACATTAGTTTCAGGTGTGCGGTATAGTGATTCAGCAAGTCCATACATTCTTCAGTACTCAAGATAGGTGTGCTCTTTTTTAAAAAAATTTTTTTAAATTTTTTATTTTATTTATTTTTTTTAAATATGAACTTTATTGTCAAATCGGTTTCCATACAACACCCAGTGCTCATCCCAACAGGTGTCCTCCTCAATGCCCATCACCCACTTTCTCTCCCATCAACCCTCAGTTTGTTCTCAGTTTTTAAGAGTCTCTTATGGTTTGGCTCCCTCCCTCTTTTTTTTTTCCTTCCCCTCCCCCATGGTCTTCTGTTAAGTTTCTCAGGATCCACATAAGACTGAAAACATAAGGTACAGAGAAAGGTAAGTGTGCTCTTAATCCCTTCACCTGTTAAACCCATTCCCACACCCACCTCCCTTCTGCCATCTGTTCTCTATAGTTAATAGTCTGAGTTTTGTTTTGTTTTGTTTTGTTTTTGGTCTCCCTCTCCCTCATTTCTCCCTTTGTGTTGTTTCTTAAATTCCACATGTAAGTGAAATCATATGGTATTGGCCTTTCTCTATCACGGAACTCTCTGTGTCTGTGGGAGGGGGGGACTTAGGTTTTCATTGATCTCAGATAAATGTCTTGAAAAGTTGATAGGGGTATGTCTAATTTTAAATTTTCTCTAGCAATGTATGTAACTCTCAGTTTCACACATGACCCACATTTTGTATTGTCAATCTCTTCAGGTTTATCCATTCCATTGAGGGTGAAATGATACATTGTTGTAGCTTTTCTATTGACTTGAAGGTTAATGATCTTGAGTATGTATCTTCTCACATTCATTCTGGTCATTTATATATCTTCTTTCATAAAGTGTGTTCTAAGGTTTAAATGGTTTATCATCTTATTAATGATTTGTAGTGGTTCATTATACATTCTGAACTCACATATATATTTTTGCCAGTCTGTGTCCTCTAAGAAATTTTTGGGTCCTCTGTAGGAAATCGTTCTAAGAAATCTTTACTTACTCCAATATTACAAAGATATTTCTGTTCTTGTGCTATTTTCCCCATGTTTTCTTCTAGAAGCTTTTTATTTTACTGTGTGATGTGAGGTAGAAATTTGTTTATTTTTTCCTTATTTGATTGTTTTACATCATTTGTTGAAACATTTTCCTTTCCTTATTAAAGTTCATTGGATCCTTTGACAAAAATGTTTTGACTGTACAATTGTCCCTTGAAGAGTGCAGGACTTAGGGGTGCTAACCCCCTACACAGTCAAAAATCCATGACTCCCAAAACCTAACTACTAATAGTCAATTATTGATCAGAAGCCTTATCCATAACATAAACAGCTGATTAACATATTTTGTATGTTACATGCATTATATGTTATATTCTTATAATAAAGTAAGCTAGAAGAAAACATTACTAACAAAATAAAAAAGAAAATACATGTATAGCACGGCACTGTATCAAAAAAATCCATGCAGGGACGCCTGGGTGGCTCAGTCAGTTAAGCGACTGACTCTTGATTTTGGCTCAGGTCTGGATCTCACAGTTTGTGAATTTGAACCCCATGTCCAGCTCTGTGCTGACAGCATGGAGCCTCCTTGGGATTCTTTGTCTCCTCTCTCTACCCTTCCCCAGCTCTCTCTCTCTCTCTCTCCCCCTCCCTCTCTCCCTCTCTCTAAATAAATAAATAAAGATTAAAAAATCCATGTATAAATGGACCAACATAATTCAAACCTCTCTTGTTCAAAGGTCAGCTGTAGTTTTTATACATGACTGTATTCCTGGATTATTTATTTTACTCCATCTATTTGATTATCATTATGCCAATGCCACTTTCTTGATAACTCTAGTTTTATAGTCTATTGTGGATAAATTGACTATTCCAACTATTTCTTTTAAAAAAAAATCTCTTGTGAGGTTTATTGGGAGTATATTGAGTATATACATCAATTTGGAAAAAATGATATCTAAAGAATATTGAGTATTCCAATCCATGAGTATATTATACCTCTCAATTTGTGTAGATCTTTTAATTTTCATTCAGCAGTGTTTTAAAGGTTTTGGTATAGAGATAGGGCATATTCATGCTAAATTTCACCATAAGTTTTTCATGTTGCTTTAAATGAAATTTGTAAAATTTCGTATTCAGTATATAGAACATAATTGATTTTTTAGTGATGATCTTGTTTCATGAAGCCTTGCTGAATTCACTTACTAATTTTAGTAGTCGGTTGTAGCTTTCTTGCCCTATTCTGTTGATATCATATAAATCTGAATAGACATAGATTGACTTACTGTTTTTCCATACTAATGCCCTGAATTTCTTTTGTTTTTGTTTTTGTTTAGCTCAGGGCGCTGTCTAGGTCCTTCAGGATAACGTTGAATGTTAAGTGCTGAGATGAGACCTTCTGAAATCCTAGCACCATTAAATATGCTCACTGTAGGCATTTTATCAATGTCCTTTATCAGATAGAACAGTTTTTCCACTCAGTTTCCTGAGAGTTTTTAAAAAAGTCATGAATGGACATTGAATTTTCTCAGACAGTTGTTTTATGTCTATTGAGATAATTACAGTATGTGGATTTTCTACTTCATGCTGTTTTTTAGGTAATTTACACTGAGGAATTTTTCAAATATTAAACCGATTTAATTAATTTAAGTAAATTAATTAAAGTAATCTACGTACCTGGTTAAAAGCAACTGGTTATATCATTCTTTTTACCAGTGCTAGATTTTTAAAAAAAAATTTTAATGTTTATTCATTTTTTGAGAAATAGAGAATGAGTGGAGGAGGGGCAGAAAGAGGGAGTCACAGAATCTGAAGCAGGCTCCAGGTTCTGAGCTGTCAGCACAGAGCCCTATGCGGGGCTCAAACCCACAAACTGTGAAATCATGACCTGAACAGAAATCAGACGCTTAACCAACTGAGCCACCCTGGTGCCCAGCCAGGGGTAGATTTGATTTGTTAATATTTTCTTAAGGATTTTTTGGGTGTCTGTTCATGATAGTATGTATATATGACATTATTTTCTTATTTATATCTGTGTTTTCATGTGGTGTCAGGCCTAAGTTAGTTTCATAAATTGAATTGAAAAATATTCCTTTTCTATTTTCTGAAAGATTTTATACTTTTTTTCAGGCAGTAATACTCTCTTAAATGTTAGAATTCAACAGTGAAATGATATGGCCATGGAATTTTGTGGGAGGATTTTTTTTTTGTGCTAATAAATTCAATTTCTTTAATCGTTAAAAGACTACTCATATATTCTATTTCTCCTTCAATCACATTTGGCAAGTTGTATTTTAAAAATTGGTCCATTTCATGCAAGTTATCATATTAATTGGTAGACAATTGTAACACTCCCTTAACATCTTTAATATTGGTAATATTGTTTTGATATAATCCCCCAATATTATGTTTTTTTGCTTTTTGCTTTTGATCTTACTAGGTTTTTAGCATTTTTTTTACACTGTTTCTTATTTCATAGATTTCTCCCATTTTCCCCCCTTCCTTCTACTTAACTGGGGTATAATCTGACTGCTAATTTAGCTTCTCTCTTAATGCCAATACTTAGAGATAAAGATTCATGTAAATGCTGCTTCAGCCCACAGATTTTGATGTGTTTTTTCAATATCATTTACTCAAATACTTTTTATTTTTCTTGTGTAAGTACAAGATATTTGGTCCATGCAATATTTAGAAGTGTGTTTAATTTCCAAAGAGTTTGAGAGGATATCTATATACCACTTGGTTATTTTTAATAAAATTCTGTGGTAATCAGGAAACAAAGTCTGTAGGATTTCCTTGTTTTTGGTTAGTTTTTAGCCTTTCTTATGGCCCATTATATGCTCTTCGTTAATTTTCTACTTGCCAGTTTTGCATGTAATCCTCTACAAATACCACATAGATCAAAGTGGCTGATAATGTTCAAATCTTGTCTATCTTTGCTTTCAACTAAAGTAAGGGGGATAAAATCTCCCAATATAATTAGGGGTTTGTCTCTTTCTCTCTTTCGTTTTATTACTGTGTGTTTTGTGTATTTTGGTACGTGCATATTTAGAATTGTTATTCCTTTGTGATGAACTTACCCTATTATAATTAAGAAACGTTGCTCTTTCTCGCTGAAAATACTTTTTTCTTGGCTTTTGTTTTAATAGCTGCATTTCAGATTTATTTTGTGGTTCACATTGCTCCAGCTTTGGCCGTCAGAAGCTTGTTCAGTACTTTACCAGGTGTTACCACATTCCGTCTTGGTGCCTGTTGCTGGTTTTGTGCTTTGAGTACCAGAGCTGTTGTCCTGACTGCCTGGCTGAGCCTGAGAGTTAGTTCTGCTTAGAGCCAGGCCATCTCCCAATCCAAACCAGAGAGTTACTACTCTTTACTCATGAGTATTTTAGATTGCTTTTTCTTTTCTCAGATTGAAGTAAAATTAATACAGTGTTCTCTTAGTTTTGGATATACAATATAATGATTCCACAATTCTATACATTAAGTACACACTTCATCAAGGTAAGTGTAATCTTAATTCCCTTTATTTCTTTCACTCCCCTTCCCGCCCCCACCTTTTCTCCGTCAAGTCCCAGTTTTTTCTCTGTATTTGAGTCTGTTTTCTGCTTCTTTTTTCTTAGCTTGTTTTGTATTTCAGATTTCTTGTGCTTATTTTCTCAAATCCTTTTGCTCTTAGCATGGTGGCATGTTGATACTAAAGTGTGGCTTTCGTAGACAACATACAGTTGTCTTTTTTATACAATCTGAATTTTTGCCTTATAACTGCAGTATGTGGTCCATTTTTATTTAAAGTAATTGTTGATATGGTTGGGTTAAGCCTACTATTTTGCAATTTGCTACATACTCAATTTTTTAAATGTCTCTTTTGGGGTAAGGGGATATTTTAAAGTATTTCACTTTAATTTCTCCCTGGGCTTTTAGCTTTATCCTTACCTATAGGTAGTTTATAAAAGGGATTATAATCTTAATCTATAACAGTATTTTTATAAATAGAGTACTTCATGTAAAGTGTAAGAATCTTGAAACAATATACAGTATTTCCTTTGGTTCCACTTAAAGGAAGTTTGTTCCACTTAAGTTTGTTCCGCAACTTACTGTTGTTGCCATATATTTTACTACTATAAATATTATAAACTCTACAATGCGGTGTTATGTTTTACTTTAAACAAGAATTGTTATTTAAAGAAATTTAGAAAATAAAAATTTGACTTTTCTATTTATCCATGTATTGGCAATTTCTGGTATTCTTGATGCTTCTTCTAGATCTAAGTTTCAATTTGGGTTGGTTTCCTTTTGAAACGAAGAGCTTTATATAGCATTTTTCATAGCCCAGTTCATGTGAGATCATGACTTGAACAGAAATCAAGAGTTGGATACTTAACCGACTGAGCCACCCTAGTGCCCCCATGCTTGTACTTTGAATATTGTTTTCTTCTAGCCTCCTTGTTTCTGTTGAAAATTTAAGTGTCATGGTTATAGTTCTGTATGTAAGGTATAATTTTTCTCTGTATTCTTTGAAGATTTTCTTTTTATACTTTGCTAAACATTAGAATTTCCAAATGACTATTTTTCTATCAAACTTGGGTACTTTCTACCATTCATTAAATTTTTGTAATCTTACTCACACCGTCACCTTGTTGTAAGACTTCAGTTATGTTCACGTTGTATCGTGTGACATTATTTACACAAGTCATGAGTCTGTAAATTTTTTTTTCAGTCTTTTACTATATTCAGCTTAGATACTTTCTATGTATCCGTCTTCAAGTTAACTAATAATTTCTTCTGTCCTCTTCAATTTGTTTATAAGCCGTCTAGTGACTTTTTCATTTCTGATACTATTAAGTTTTTGGATTTCTGTTTGGTTCTTTCTTTAAAGTTTCCATTTCTCTCCTGTGATTCCCCATTAATCTTAATTATACCACCCCCATTTAAAGGTATTTAATGTATTTAAAGTAATTTTTGCTAAATCCAGCAACTGAGTAATCTCAGGGTCTATTTTTATGGATTTTTCCCTTGACTGTGTGTCCCAATTTTCTGTTTTTTACCATCTAGTTACTTAAGTGGCCACCGTGGATGATAACAATATACCACGGAGACACTATTTTCTGCTTTTGTTCTCTGCAAAATGTTGATATTTGTCTTAGTAGGCTGATGATCTTCACTTGTAGTGTCTTGATTTTACTCTCTTCTGACCTATCTATTTCATTTTGTTAGGAAAGTCTTAGTTCCAGACCATAGTACTTATGAAGTATGGACCTTCTGTTTTAAGGGCAAGCTCTGGAATTTCAAATACCAAGTCTCTCTGCTATGCATATAATGCATATAAGTAGAGTCCCAGTTTTCTGGGTAGCAGCTAAAGCATCACCTAAACCTTTTCAGGTTTCTGATTGTTGCCTTCCACTGAGTTTGTAGTGTCTACCACACAAGTGTAGTACAGGCATCAGCCAAAGATTAGAGAAAAGTTTATGTGCATATGTTGTGGCTCCTTACTCTGTGACACTCACCTTTCTAGGATTTTCCTCTGGCTTCTCATTATTTTTTAGTTTTTCAGACAATCTTAGACTTTTTCTCTAACACTTCAGTTCAGGAAGACTGCATCTTCCTGCTTCAGATTTGAATGTCTTGATGGAAAGTGGTTTCCATTGAATAGATGTATAAGCATGGATCTGATCTTGTTTGGTTCCAGGCTTTGAAGGGTTGAATCCATTTCCGTTTTCCCTGCTTTTGATAATTCTGTAGGGCCTTTGAATAATCATTACCATGTTTTAAAAATGATGTGTTCAGAATTTGTAGTTGTCATCTATGAAAGGGTTAATCCTGTGCAAAATACACTGTCTTTACTTGTCCCAGACTTTCCAGTAGATCATTTTAACAAAATATGTGACAACAATTCATTCATGTCCCATGGAATTAGTTTTTACTATTCCAGGATGTGTATAAAAGTTAAATGTGTCTCATAGTTATGATGTCACTGATAACTGGGTTTATTTTATTCATATACTATTTATTAAGTCCCTGTATTATAGATGGCATTTTTTGTGCATTTGTGGAAATAAAAAAAAATTTATCAATCTCATTCATTCATTCATCTAATATTTCTTTAATGCTAACTATAATCGTAAAAACCAAAATTATTTCTGTTTTAAAAACTGGATGAAATGTAAAGAGCAAGAAATGTAAAAAAAAAAAAAAGGAAATAAAAGAGAAAAATTCTATAAAATGAGGTAAAAGTCACTTGCTGTGAGTATGTAAGATTGGAGGTGCTGATTTAGAATGAGAATTGCAGAAGATTTTGTTAGGAAAAGATATTTGAGCTGAGACTGTAAGTTAATTAGGCAAAGAATGAAGCAGAAAGGAGCACCTTCATAGGGAGGGAGCAGTATATGCAAAGGCCTTGAGAGACCATATATTTATGAAATAAAATATACAGTTCTTGATGTATTGAATGTTAAAACTATAAGAGAGAAGAAAAAGTCAAGTATGATGTTCAGGGTTTGGAGTTTCTAAGTCATTACTTAAGTATGGTGCCATTTACAGTGATAGGTAATGTGAGACGAGAACCTGGTTAAATAAAGGCAGTAGTTTGGTTTGGACATGATGAATTTGAAGTGTCTTCACACCAAGTGAAGACCTTAAACTATGAAATAGGGTGTAAAGTTTGACAGCTAGAAGTAGGTACATTAGCTATTGTTTTTCCGTGTCCATTGGCCAACCAAGTAGTTGGTAACTTCACAGCCCCAAAACATTGTTTTGATACTTAACCCAACATATTCAATCAATTAATATTTACTGAGTGCTATGTTTATTGTAGGCACAGTTGAGCATATGGCTTTGGACAAGGCAAATAGTTATTGCTCTAAGGAATTCAGATTCCAGTTGGGAGAGACAGACAAAAATATATAAACAAATGATTGAATAGTAAAATTTAAGACAATTATACTTACAGGAAAGTTAAACTAAGGCAATATATATTGTGTTGGAAAGATGTGAAATTTTGTATAGAGTGGTCAAGGAAGATTTTTTTGAGGAGCTGACATTTCATCACCGACTTAGATGATGTGAGAAAAGAGTCATATGAAGATTTTTAAGCAAGAAAGTTCTAGATAGAGGAAACCTGTGGAGAAAGATCTTGAGGTAGGAAAGCATTAGCATTATCTTGCATGGCTTAATTTCAGTGGGTGAAGGTTCAGCTTATATATGGAGTTCTGGATAAAATGTCCTAAGTAGACTAACTTGCCAGGTGATGGCTTTTGTAAGCCTTTTGATTCCTTGTGCACACTTTGACCTGCTAAATCTGAAAAGTATTTCAATAAAGAACATCAGGAATGCCATTTGAGCATTTAATTGAGACTATAGTAAGTTCCATTAAAGGAAACATTGATGGATATCTCTCGTGGTGATCCTTCCACAAGTCTGCATTTGTTGGAGGAAGAAGAGACAGGATTGGTGGCTTTGAGCTTGGTGTGCTGCTTTATGGGGCACAGAGATAGGAGAATGGAAAGGGTTTTTTTTTGTTTTTGTTTTTTTGTTCTGTTATGTTTCTTGACATGATTTAAAGAAGGAATCCTCTTGCCAGGAGCTGTCAGATCCTCTCAACAATGCTTAGTGACAATCGAATTTCCCTGTTTCCTTCCAGACTGTCCCTTAGTTAATTTTAGGTTGTGGGGGGATTTGACAAATCACATGTTTGCCAACTAAGCAGCACTCCAAATTCTTGTTATTTTTTTCCCTCCACTCATATTTTTCCATGTGTCAGAATTTTCTGTGGGAAACAATTGGACCTATCCTGAAGGCATAAATGTGCACGCACATGAGAATTGCAGACACAAATATAGAGCTATTAGTGTCTTACGGGACCTGTTTGGGTTATTTATGCCCAGGTTACTCCTTGGAAACAGGAATAAACTCTGAGGGAATTTGTAGATGGAAAGCAACAGAAAAACCTGGTCTAATAATTGTGAAACATATGTCCTCCCACAATTTCATTAAAATCCTTTTCTCCTACTCTGTCCTCAACATATTCACATAAGTTAATTTAGGTAAAGTCTGCACAAGTAAAGTGAAGTAGAGAGGTGAAGTAAATCACACAGATATTTTAGAAATAGAAAAGTACTATTTAGGAAAAAAGAAAGACCCACCCATTTTGGCCTGGGTATCTAGAGAGCCTTTTTTTATACCACCTATATTTTTCAGAGAACCACTTACTTATTCTACTTTGTCAAGCTAATTGTCTTTTTTTATTTTTTTAACATCTTAACAATTTTTAGGATTTGGTACACCCAGTCAGATTGCCCAGGCCCAGCGGATTTTTATTGATCCCAGAAAATCCCCCGCCCCCCCCCACCCCCCGCAAGGTTTTGAAAGATCATCCTGTCCTGCGGTCCTGTTTAGGTCCAAATGCTGAAATCTTTGATTAAGGCCACTCCATAAGGTAGTGGCAGAGAGTGGCCAGGCATATCTAGCCCCATGCTTTGTTCCCTGTTCCAGAATAACTCCAACTGAATGTTTTTATGGTCTTCTATGGATTTGGGTATTGAGATACATTCTTGCTGCTGCACGTTGAGCCTGAGTACAGCAGGCACTCGTTATCATAGGTTCTTAAGCCAAAACTGGGTTAAAAGCCCCCTTCAGGGATTTCTCTCTATATACCCGCATGTGCATCTATGGACAGTTGGCTCCATGTGTAAGTCACCATTATGTGTAAATGACTCAGCTCAGTTTTTTCCAGAAGGATAGCAAGAGTCCCTCGCTAAAAATCCTTTCAGATTATGCTGTATAGTCCAACAGTCTTATGTTTTCTTCCTATATTTATTTACCACTGACAGGTCCTAGATTAATATTTGCTTTTGGGAGTTTTCAGACATGTCTTTTTAAAGGACTTTCAGTTTGGTGGGCTATAGTCAGGTGGTTAGGTATATGGGGAATCAAAGAACAGACAGACTTTTGACCACATAGCAGTTGATAGATACAAAACATTATATAATTTGGTGGCATTTGAGTGTTGTCAGTAATGCCATAAAATTGCACTTTCAGGAAAATATCTAAAAGGCTTAAATCTTCTCTCCATGAACTATTCTGGTCTTCGATGTGCAGTCTTTTTGTTGAAACAGCCTGATCATCTAATCTACTGTTTACTCCTTTCATTCATTCAACTTCAGCAAATATTTATTGACTGGTGCTGTGTATTTGACACTTTTGCAGAAGCTGAGGACCCAGCAGTAGAAAAATAAATTCCCTGTCCTCAGGGGGCTTGGATTCTGGTCAGGGAGCAGGAAAATAAACCAAAAAAAAAAAATAGGATAAGGGATTCAAAGGCAAAATAATTAGACAAATATGTAACTTCTTTTACTATGGATCCTGGCATGGAGTTGTTTGTATAGTTTGGCAAATTGCCCATTTGCTAGAAATTGGAATCCAGTAGCTGTAACACATCCCTCAGATGCCAAAAATCTAATCAAATCATCACCAGAATCCAGAAACTTAAAGATGTGTGGAAAGAGAGAGCATTTCAATTTGGGTATTGACAGAATACTTCTCTTTACATTTATTTCAAGCCAAATAGTTTTCCTTCCAGTTTTGTTTACATTTGGTACTTATATCAAGCTCTTATTTTCTTCTGATAACCCATTAACTTAAAAGTAGCTCTTATGGAGCACTAGTGACTTTTCCATTATTGAGTATCTGTTTCAAAGTCATTTAATCTTCCAAGCAGAATTTGTTGTGTGAAGTTTTCTTCAGCCAAGAATAATTTATTTGCAAATGTAGCAATAGCATACAATCAGCCAAACAAGATTGAGTTTTTTCTCCAAATAATATTCTACTGAAAGTTTAAATGTTTCTAGTCTATGTTTCATTAGAATTTGAATAGGTATGTGCAGCTACTCAAAATGTTCTGTGATAGTGTAATATTGTTTGGGTAGCAGAATCCTGTAAACATAAACCCTCCTTTGAGAATGTCAACACATTCTAATGTTCTACTCAAGACCAATATTATTTGGAAGGCAAGACTGCCTAAATGAAAGAATATGATTCAGATTATTATAGTACTGTGTTAAAGAACTAATTTGAAAAACATAGGTATAAAGAAATAGATATTATTATATAATAAAAATCATTAAATTATTAGAAATTCTTTAAAATTCTCATCACTCTACTTTAGCAATGTTACTCAAAAAAAACTAACAAATAATAAAAGTTGAAGGAAAAATTTTTTTAAACTTTTTTTATGTTTATTTATTTTGAAAGTGAGAAACATGGGGAGGAGCAGGGAGAGAGAGAGAGATTGGGAGGGAGGGAGGGAGGGAGAGAGAGAGAAAGAGAGAGAGAGAGAGAGAGAGAGAGAATCCCAAGCAGGCTCCCTGCTATCCATGCAGAGTCCAATGTGGGACTCGAACTCCCCAACTGTGAGATCATGAACTGAGCCAAAATCAAGAACCAGATACTTAACCAACTGACCCACCCAGGTGCCCCTTGAAGGCAAATTTTTAAATGACCTATAGGACCATAGCTCTGTTACAACATTTGCACAATTAGCCTAAATGAAACTTAGAAGTTTACTTATGAATGTGTCCTAAGACTTAGGAGTTTGCCTATTTTGCATGGCTATTCCCTCAGTAGTAGTTATGAGATTGTCTTTAACTTTACTTGCTATCAAATGTAGAGAAACTATCACAATAAACCTGTAACCAGTCAAAAACAGGAAGAAACAGTTGGTCTAATTTGGATGCTAATACGTTTGACCCTTGAACAACATGGGGATTAGGGACAGGGGTTAGGGGCACCGATCCCCCACGCAGTCAAAAATCCACATGGAGTTTTGACTCCCCTAAAACTTAACTACTAATAACCTACAGTTAACCACAAGCCTTACTGATAACATATTTATTTTAAAAAATTGATGTATAAGTGCACTCTTGCATTTCAAATCCAAGTTGTTCAAAGGTCAAATTGTAGCAGGATTCTCATACAGAGTCGTGACACGGAGGCTTCTCTTTACAGGAAGCAATTTAAGCAATTTTATTCCTCCAGGCACTGCTCAGTTGGGTTCGTACCCAAAGAACTGAGCCCTAAATGTCACGTGGCATACTTTTTAATATATTTTTTTACTACTTTGTTTTTCATGTATGATAACACACAAACATGTAGTCTGATTAACTGGTCTCATGTTACCAGGTTGTGAGGAATGTTGTTAAGTACGCGTATAGCCAGGTTGCCTTGAGGTTTTTTTCTTTCCTTAGGGAGGGGACCCTGCCAAAAAATGTACATTTATATGGGGACCTTGAGTTATTCAATCTCTAGAACTTTGATCCATCTCATGAGTTTTGACAATGATAATGAGTTATCAGTGTTAGCCAGGTAATATATTCACTATTCTTTCTTACGGTTTCTTATGTTTGTACTGAACTAGCCACATCCTTTTCTCTGGTTCTTCTTGTGTTTGTTCTGTGTGACTACAATCAGTAATGGAGGAATTATTTATTAGAAAAGCTAATTGATCTCTGTGGTGGAGGGAAGAAAACAAGATCCACATCTTCAAATGTTACAAGTGTAAGGTCTAAAGATCTAAATTAAGAGGGGGAGAGTTTGAGGAAAGGTGACACTTAGTATGGTATTGAAACAGATACAATGAAATTTATCATTAATTATCTATTACATGTGGGTGTTGACTTCCAGTCATCAAGCCCTGTCCATATATGTCTTAAAGAGATTCACTCCTTTCATGGCAGTCAAAAAAGCATCTAAAAGAATATCTCTCAAAATCTTTTGCTCAGGATTTATCACTGATAGATCATTGGAACAAGCATGATTATGTCTATATTCATGGTTTTCCTGGTGTCAAAAAGTGTTTAGTAAGCCTAAGTTCACCATAAGACTCATTTTTCTCCCTTAGTCCTAGATCCTTGACCTACAGCAGTCAAGTTTTCTAATTTCCTTCAGCAAAATATGTTCTAGTCATCTTTTATCCAGCCATTTAGAAATTATTATTTATTTCCAATTAAATATGAGGCTCTTGGCCATGCTTTGAGGACACAAAAATGAGCAATCAGAAACTTGATTTCAAGGCATCAGGACAAACAGACAAGAAAGTGAATCATGACAGCAATGTGATGAGGTTGTGGTAGTGGTATGAGTGTGGATCATTGGAAATACATAGTGGAAAGGGCTTACCTATCCTTGAAGATATCAGAGAAGTCTTTGCAACTGTATGAGCTGAAGCTTGAAGGATAGATAGGGGAACCCTGAAGATGATCAGCCTCCCAGTTTCTCCCTTCCCAACCTCTATGTTTTCTTAGGAAAAGTTTCACATATTTACCATGTCAACACATTGTCATGTCTAGAAAGTAATTCCCAGTTCGGCTTTCCTCTATTTTTTTTTTTCATTTAATGTTTATTTATTAGGCACTTAAGGTATGCACAGCAATATACTAGGCACTGAGAACAGTGCCAAATGAGTCAGATATGGACCCACGCTTGTGGAATGTATGTTCCAGAGAGGAAGCCAAACATAAATTATTATAGCCTAAGTGCATATTTAATCATGATTGTGTTGAGTATGATGTGTGAGGGTTACAAAGTGTTCTGGGTCCATGTCATAGGGGACCAGGCATAACCTGAGGTCAAAGCAATCCCTTGGGAAGCTAAACTTCTAATTGAAATCTGAAGCATGATTTAGAATGTTTTAGATACAGAGTGGGGAGGAAGGTGAGTGGACAGAGGTTGATTTCCTGGCAAGAGGGCAGCTTGAGTGAAGAAAAGAAGGAAAAGAGTGGTTCAAGAATGACCCATAGAGGGCCAGATCATGAGGAGCCTTGTGGGTTATTTTATTTTATTTTTTTTATATGAAATTTATTGACAAATTGGTTTCCATACAACACCCAGTGCTCATCCCAAAAGGTGCCCTCCTCAATACCCATCACCCACCCTCCCCTCCCTCCCACCCCCCATCAACCCTCAGTTTGTTCTCAGTTTTTTAACAGTCTCTTATGCTTTGGCTCTCTCCCACTCTAACCTCTTTTTTTTTTTTCCTTCCCCTCCCCCATGGGTTCCTGTTAAGTTTCTCAGGATCCACATAAGAGTGAAACCATATGGTATCTGTCTTTCTCTGTATGGCTTATTTCACTTAGCATCACACTTTCCAGTTCCATCCACGTTGTTACAAAAGGCCATATTTCATTTTTTCTCATTGCCACATAGTATTCCATTGTGTACATATACCACAATTTCTTTATCCATTCATCAGTTGATGGACATTTAGGCTCTTTCCATAATTTGGCTATTGTTGAGAGTGCTGCTATGAACATTGGGGTACAAGTGCCCCTATGCATCAGTACTCCTGTATCCCTTGGATAAATTCCTAGCAGTGCTATTGCTGGGTCATAGGGTAGGTCTATTTTTAATTTTCTGAGGAACCTCCACACTGCTTTCCAGAGCGGCTGCACCAATTTGCATTCCCACCAACAGTGCAGGAGGGTTCCCGTTTCTCCACATCCTCTCCAGCATCTATAGTCTCCTGCTTTGTTCATTTTGGCCACTCTGATTGGCGTGAGGTGATACCTGAGTGTGGTTTTGATTTGTATTTCCCTGATAAGGAGCGACACTGAACATCTTTTCATGTGCCTGTTGGCCATCTGGATGTCTTCTTTAGAGAAGTGTCTATTCATGTTTTCTGCCCATTTCTTCACTGGGTTATTTGTTTTTCGGGTGTGGAGTTTGGTGAGCTCTTTATAGATTTTAGATACTAGCCCTTTGTCCGATATGTCATTTGCAAATATCTTTTCCCATTCCGTTGGTTGCCTTTTAGTTTTGTTGGTTGTTTCCTTTGCTGTGCAGAAGCTTTTTATCTTCATAAGGTCCCAGTAATTCACTTTTGCTTTTAATTCCCTTGCCTTTGGGGATGTGTCGAGTAAGAGATTGCTACGGCTGAGGTCAGAGAGGTCTTTTCCTGCTTTCTCCTCTAAGGTTCTGATGGTTTCCTGTCTCACATTTAGGTCCTTTATCCATTTTGGGCCTTTTGTGGTTCCATATGAATTTTAGGATTGCTTGTTCTAATTTCGAGAAGAATGGTGGTGCAATTTTGATTGGGATTGCATTGAATGTGTAGATAGCTTTGGGTAGTATTGACATTTTGACAATATTTATTTTTCCAATCCATGAGCAGGGAATGTCTTTCCATTTCTTTAAATCTTCTTCAATTACCTTCATAAGCTTTCTATAGTTTTCAGCATACAGATCCTTTACATCTTTGGTTAGATTTATTCCTAGGTATTTTATGCTTCTTGGTGCAATTGTGAATGGGATCATTTTCTTTATTTGTCTTTCTGTTGCTTCATTGTTAGTGTATAAGAATGCAACTGATTTCTGTACATTGATTTTGTATCCTGCAACTTTGCTGAATTCATGTATCAGTTCTAGCAGACTTTTGGTGGAGTCTATCGGATTTTCCATGTATAATATCATGTCATCTGCAAAAAGCGAAAGCTTGACTTCATCTTTGCCAATTTTGATGCCTTTGATTTCCTTTTGTTGTCTGATTGCTGATGCTAGAACTTCCAACACTATGTTGAACAACAGCGGTGAGAGTGGGCATCCCTGTCGTGTTCCTGATCTCAGGGAAAAAGCTCTGTTTTTCCCTGTTGAGGATGATGTTAGCTGTGGGCTTTTCATAAATGGCTTTTATGATCTTTAAGTATGTTCCTTCTATCCCGACTTTCTCAAGGGTTTTTATTAAGAAAGGGTGCTGGATTTTGTCAAAGGCCTTTTCTGCATCGATTGACAGGATCATATGGTTCTTCTCTTTTTTTTTGTTAACGTGATGTATCACGTTGATTGATTTGCGAATGTTGAACCAGCCCTGCATCCCAGGAATGAATCCCACTTGATCATGGTGAATAATTCTTTTTATATGCTGTTGAATTCGATTTGCTAGTATCTTATTGAGAATTTTTGCATCCATATTCATCAGGGATATTGGCCTGTAGTTCTCCTTTTTTACTGGGTCTCTTTCTGGTTTAGGAATCAAAGTAATACTGGCTTCATAGAATGAGTCTGGAAGTTTTCCTTCCCTTTCTATTTCTTGGAATAGCTTGAGAAGGATAGGTATTATCTCTGCTTTAAATGTCTGGTAGAACTCCCCTGGGAAGCCACCTGGTCCTGGACTCTTATTTGTTGGGAGATTTTTGATAACCGATTCAATTTCTTCGCTGGTTATGGGTCTGTTCAAGCTTTCTATTTCCTCCTGATTGAGTTTTGGAAGAGTGTGGGTGTTCAGGAATTTGTCCACTTCTTCCAGGTTGTCCAATTTGTTGGCATATAATTTTTCATGGTATTCCCTGATAATTGTTTGTATTTCTGAGGGATTGGTTGTAATAATTCCATTTTCATTCATGATTTTATCTATTTGGGTCATCTCCCTTTTCTTTTTGAGAAGCCTGGCTAGAGGTTTGTCAATTTTGTTTATTTTTTCAAAAAACCAACTCTTGGTTTCGTTGATCTGCTCTACAGTTTTTTTAGATTCTATATTGTTTATTTCTGCTCTGATCTTTATTATTTCTCTTCTTCTGCTGGGTTTAGGCTGCCTTTGCTGTTCTGCTTCTATTTCCTTTAGGTGTGCTGTTAGATTTTGTAGTTGGGATTTTTCTTGTTTCTTGAGATAGGCCTGGATTGCAATATATTTTCCTCTCAGGACTGCCTTTGCTGCGTCCCAAAGCGTTTGGATTGTTGTATTTTCATTTTCGTTTGTTTCCATATATTTTTTGATTTCTTCTCTAATTGCCTGGTTGACCCACTCATTCATTAGTAGGGTGTTCTTTAACCTCCATGCTTTTGGAGGTTTTCCAGACTTTTTCCTGTGGTTGATTTCAAGCTTCATAGCATTGTGGTCTGAAAGTATGCATGGTATAATTTCAATTCTTGTAAACTTATGAAGGGCTGTTTTGTGACCCAGTATATGATCTATCTTGGAGAATGTTCCATGTGCACTCGAGAAGAAAGTATATTCTGTTTCTTTGGGATGCAGAGTTCTAAATATATCTGTCAAGTCCATCTGATCCAGTGTCTCATTCAGGGCCCTTGTTTCTTTATTGACCGTGTGTCTAGATGATCTATCCATTTCTGTAAGTGGGGTGTTAAAGTCCCCAGCAATTATCACATTCTTATCAATAAGGTTGCTTCTGTTTATGAGTAATTGTTTTATATATTTGGGGGCTCCGGTATTCGGCACATAGACATTTATAATTATTAGCTCTTCCTGATGGATAGACCCTGTAACTATTATATAATGTCCTTCTTCATCTCTTGTTACAGCCTTTAATTTAAAGTCTAGTTTGTCTGATATAAGTATGGCTACTCCAGCTTTCTTTTGGCTTCCAGTAGCATGATAAATAGTTCTCCATCCCCTCACTCTGAATCTAAAGGTGTCCTCAGGTCTAAAATGAGTCTCTTGTAGACAGCAAATAGATGGGTCTTGTTTTTTTATCCATTCTGATACCCTCTGTCTTTTGGTTGGCGCATTTAATCCATTTACATTCAGTGTTATTATAGAAAGATACGGGTTTAGAGTCATTGTGATGTCTGTATGTTTTATGCTTGTAGTGATGTCTCTGGTACTTTGTCTCACAGGGTCCCCCTTAGGATCTCTTGTAGGGCTGGTTTAGTGGTGACAAATTCCTTCAGTTTTTGTTTGTTTGGGAAGACCTTTATCTCTCCTTCTATTCTAAATGACAGACTTGCTGGATAAAGGATTCTCGGCTGCATATTTTTTCTGTCTAGCACACTGAAAATCTCGTGCCAATTCTTTCTGGCCTGCCAAGTTTCAAAAGAGAGATCAGTCACAAGTCTTATAGGTCTCCCTTTATATGTGAGGGCACGTTTACCCCTTGCTGCTTTCAGAATTTTCTCTTTATCCTTGTATTTTGCCAGTTTCACTATGATATGTCGTGCAGAAGATCGATTCAAGTTACGTCTGAAGGGAGTTCTCTGTGCCTCTTGGATTTCAATGCCTTCTTCCTTCCCCAGTTCAGGGAAGTTCTCAGCTATTATTTCTTCAAGTACCCCTTCAGCACCTTTCCCTCTCTCTTCCTCCTCTGGGATACCAATTATGCGTATATTATTTCTTTTTAGTGTATCACTTAGTTCTCTAATTTTCCCCTCATACTCCTGGATTTTTTTCTCTCTTTTTCTCAGCTTCCTCTTTTTCCATAACTTTATCTTCTAGTTCACCTATTCTCTCCTCTGCCTCTTCCATCCGAGCCGTGGTGGTTTCCATTTTGTTTTGCATTTCATTTAAAGCGTTTTTCAGCTCCTCGTGACTGTTCCTTAGTCCCTTGATCTCTGTAGCAAGAGATTCTCTGCTGTCCTGTATACTGTTTTCCAGCCCAGCGATTAATTTTATGACTATTATTCTAAATTCACTTTCTGTTATATTATTTAAATCCTTTTTGATCAGCTCATTAGCTGTTGTTATTTCCTGGAGATTCTTCTGAGGGGAATTCTTCCGCTTGGTCATTTTGGATAGTCCCTGGTGTGGTGAGGACCTGCAGGGCACTTCCCCTGTGCTGTGGTGTATAACTGGAGTTGGTGGGCGGGGCCGCAGTCAGTCCTGATGTCTGCCCCCAGCCCACCGCTGGGGCCACAGTCAGACTGGTGTGTGCCTTCTCTTCCCCTCTCCTAGGGGCGGGATTCACTGTGGGGTGGCGTGGCCCGTCTGGGCTACTTGCACACTGCCAGGCTTGTGATGCTGGGGATCTGGCGTATTAGCTGGGGTGGGAAGGCAAGGTGCACGGCGGCAGGGGGGGCAGGCTTAGCTCGCTTCTCCTTAGGTGATCCACTTCAGGAGGGGCCCTGTGGCAGCTGGAGGGAGTCAGATCCGCTGCCAGAGGTTTGGCTCCGCAGAAGCACAGAGTTGGGTGTTTTCGCGGAGCGAGCAATTTCCCTGGCAGGAACCAGTTCCCTTTGGGATTTTGGCCGGGGGATGGGCGGGGGAGATGGCGCTGGCGAGCGCCTTTGTTCCCCGCCAAACTGAGCTCTGTCGTCCGGGGGCTCCGCAGCTCACCCTCCCTTTGTCCTCTAGCCTTCCCGCTTTCCGAGCAGAGCTGTTAACTTATGACCTCCCAGACGCTAATTCGCGCTTGCTGTCGGAACACAGTCCGTCAGGCCCCTCCGCTTTTGCAAGCCGGGCTCGGGGACTCTGCTTGGCTGGCGAGCCGCCCCTCTGCCCCAGCTCCCTCCCGCCAGTCCGTGGAGCGCGCACTGCCTCGCCGCCCTTCCTACCCTCTTCCATGGGCCTCTCGTCTGCACTTGGGTCCGGTGACTCCGTTCTGCTAATCCTCTGGCGGTTTTCTGGGTTATTTAGGCAGGTGTAGGTGGAATCTAAGTGATCAGCAGGACGCGCGGTGAGCCCAGCGTCCTCCTACGCCGCCATCTTCCTGTCGACCCCCCTTGTGGGTTATTTTAAAAGAGCTGGACAAAAGGGAAAAAGCCACAGATTATAAGGGTTTTATGGGGGTGTGTGAAACAGAATGAGATGTCTAATCTTCATTAAAAAAATAGTTTTCTGGGTGTTGTATGGAGATTTGATCAAAGGACAGCTCTTCTGGTGCCTTTAACACACAAGTCTCTCCCTTAAGGAATGCTAAATATAAGATTAAATGGATCAAGTCTTAAAAGACTCTCTCTACTGGGCATCCAGCCTCCAACACTACAGACATTCTGTGGACAATGGATGCATAATTGGACACTATGTAACTGAACACAGTAATTCCTCCATGCCACCCAGTGTTGATTTCACCCTAGCTGTTTTTATTGCCAACCTCTACTCTAAACTGTAGCGAAGGTATATTTGAGGATGTAAACTTACCACACAGGCTCTAATTATGGGAGAAGTCCTTATTCAGACACACTATTAGTCACTCTCAGTTTGATTAATGGAACAGACTAACTGGTATTCTTGATTCCTGTTTCCACTTCCTGATGCATTCCACAAATAAGGCAGGACCAGCCATGGACAGAATTGTGCAGTCAAATGAATTGATGAACTCTTTCTGTACCTTATTCCTTCCTTTCATTTCTTACTTGCTACCGGGCACAAAATTCCCATAAGCTGCCTGCTGAGAAACCCAACAGGATCATTGGTCTCAGGAACCATGAACTGCTACTTTCCTTCTTTTCTTTCCCCCTAAACTGACTTGTACTGGATCTCAT
Source organism: Lynx rufus (assembly GCF_022079265.1). Lineage (NCBI taxonomy): Eukaryota > Metazoa > Chordata > Mammalia > Carnivora > Felidae > Lynx > Lynx rufus. The sequence goes on along the minus strand of NW_025814823.1, from coordinate 120,879,484 downwards.
TTTCTCAGTTTTTACATCTTAGCAAGATTAAGCAATATGTGATTTTGAAGTAAGGTGTTAAGGACTGATTATAATTTATAATGCCACTTTCTCAGAAACATTTGCTTTTTTCTTTACTATCAGGTTTTAGAGTTTTATTTATTTTTTTTAATTTTTATTTATTTTTTTGAACGTTTATTTATTTTTGGGACAGAGAGAGACAGAGCATGAACGGGGGAGGGGCAGAGAGAGAGGGAGACACAGAATCAGAAGCAGGCTCCAGGCTCTGAGCCATCAGCCCAGAGCCTGACGCAGGGTTCGAACTCACGGACCAAGAGATCGTGACCTGAGCTGAAGTCGGACGCTTAACCGACGGAGCCATCCAGGAGCCCCCAGGTTTTAGAGTTTTAACAAAGCTTTGAGGAGTATGGCAATATCAAATACTGTAGCATAAGCATATGGAAGATGACTTGGAGTAGAGGAAGTTTCCCTGTGTCTTTCATGTAAGAGCACAATTGAACATTGCGATTAGTATTTTAAAGTTTACAAAATGTTTTTACGTTGGTATTTAATCCTTTTAACAGACTTGTAGGTGGGTAATGAGAGAAATGAGCTAAGAATATCTATCTGATTCCATCCACAGTGCATAACAATAAGACACAGATATTATCATATTTGGATGGAGTTTAGACCCTATTGTGAATACCATGCAATAAGAACATCATATTTATTTGCTCTTGCTCCAGCTCTTAAAAAGACTCATGGGCCAAAATTAGTGTAATAGTCCTGTAAAGAGAAATCATGATCTAGAAAGAAATGTGTAGGATCTTGGTTCACTGTTGTTCTTGAATCTCTATGTAAGATCTCCCCTGTAATTTTGTGTTGGACACTCTTCATACCGACTGTTGCCATTTTCCACTTCTCTGTTGTCTACTTTCACTCTACTCATTACCTTACAGATGCCAGGCCTGGCCTCCTGTTTTCACTTTTTGTGGGCTGCCCATAGAGCAGTGCACCTGCCTTTGAAGCCAAAGAATCCCCAGGTGGCTGTTTTCGTCATTAGTTCCACATGATCCTCCCAATTTCCATCTGGTCATTCCTTTCCTGTTATGTGGCTTGCTTTTGGGAGATGGGATCCTACTGGAGTGTGGCTGGACCCCTAGCAATAATAGCTCTTTTTAAAAAAAATACTTATTTTTTAAATTTACATCCAAGTTAGTTACCATATTATGCAATAATGATTCCAGGAAGAGAGCCCATCCCCCCGCCCATAACCCCTCCAGCAACTTTCTGTTTGTTCTCCATATTTAAGAGTCTCTTATGTTTTGGTCCCCCTCCCTGTTTTTATATTATTTTTGCTTCCCTTCCCATATGTTCATCTGTCTGTGTCTTAAAGTCCTCATGTGAGTGAAGCCATATGATATTTGTCTTTCTCTAATTTCACTTAGCATAATACCCTCTAGTTCCATCCACACAGTTGCAAATAGCAAGATTTCATTCTTTTTGATTGCTGAGTAATACTCCATTGTGTATATATACCACATCCTCTTTATCCATTCATCCATCATTGGACATTTGGGCTCTTTGCATATTTTGGCTGTTGTTGATAGTGCTGCTATAAACATTGAGTATATGTGCCCCTTTGAAACAGCATCCCTGTATCTCTTGTATAAATGCCTAGTAGTGCAATTGCTGGGTCATAGGGTAGTTCTATTTTTTTTTTTAACGTTTATTGATTTTTGAGACAGAGAGAGACGGATTGTTTGTTCCAACTCTGTAAAGAAGGCTGGTGTTATTGTGATAGGGATTGCATTGAATATGTAGATTGCTTTGGGTGGTATCGACATTTTAACAATATTTGTTCTTCCTATCCAGGAGCATGGAATCTTTTTCCATTTCTTTGTGTCTTCTTAAATTTCTTTCATCAGCTTTCTGTAGTTTTCAGTGTATAGATTTTTCACCTCTTTGGTTAGGTTTATTCCTGGGTATTTTATGGGTTTTGGTGCAATTGTAAATGGGATGGATTCCTTGATTTCTCTTTCTGTCGCTTCATTGTTGGTGTATAGGAATGCAACCGATTTCTGTGCATTGATTTTATATCCTGCCATTTTGCTGAATTCATGGACAAGTTCTAGCAGTTTTTTGGGGGAGTCTTTTGGGTTTTCCCGAAAGAGTATCAGGTCATCTGCAAAGAGGGAAAGTTTGACCTCCTCTTGGCCAGTTTGGATGCCTTTTATTTCTTTGTGTTGTCTGATTGCTGAGGCTGACTTCCAATACTATGTTGAATAACAGTGGCAAGAGTGGACATCCCTATCTTGTCCCTGAACTTAGGGAGAAAGCTGTCAGTTTTTCCCCATTGAGTATGATATTACTGTTGGGTCTTAGGATCTAGAGGTATGATTGTTCTATCCCTACTTGCTTAAGAGTTTTTATCAAGAAAGGATGCTGTATTTTGTCAAATGCTTTCTCTGCATCTTTTGAGAGGATCATATGGTTTTTGTCCTTTATTCTATTGATGTGATGAATCACATTGATTGTTTGAGGATATTGAACCAGCCCTGCATCCCATTTATAAATCCCATTGTGTCGTGGAGAATAATTTTTTTTTAAAGAATTTTATTTTTTTTTTCAACGTTTATTTATTTTGGGGACAGAGAGAGACAGAGCATGAACAGGGGAGGGGCAGAGAGAGAGGGAGACACAGAATCAGAAACAGGCTCCAGGCTCTGAGCCATCAGCCCAGAGCCTGACGCGGGGCTCGAACTCACAGACCGCGAGATCGTGACCTGGCTGAAGTCGGACGCTTAACCGACTGCGCCACCCAGGCGCCCCTGAGAATAATTTTTTTAATGTATTGTTGGATCCGGTTGGCTAACATCTTGTTGACGATTTTTGCATCCATGTTCATCAGGAAAATTGGTCTACAGTTCTCCTTTTTAGTGGGGTCTCTGTCTGCTTTTGGAATCAAAGTAATGCTGGCTTCATAGAAAGAATTTGGAAGTTTTCCTTCCGTTACTTTTTTTTGGAACAGTTTCAAGAGAAGAGGTGTTAACTCTTCCTTAAATGTTTGGTAGAATTCCCCTCGAAAGCCATCTGGCCCTGGACTCTTGTTTGTTGGGAGAGTTTTGATAACCAACTCGATTTCTTTACTGGTTATGGGTCTGTTCAAATTTTCTATTTCTTCCTGTTTCAGTTTTGGTACTGTATATGTTTCTAGGAATTTGTCAATTTCTTCCAGATTGCTCATTTTATTGCCATATAATTGTTCATAATATTCTCTTATTATTTCTATTTCTGCAGTGTTGGTTGTGATCTCTCCTCTTTCATTCTTGATTTTATTTATTTGGGTCCTTTCCTTATTCTTTTTGTTCAAACCGGTTAGTGGCTTATCACTAGCGATAATACTTCTTTGTTTTACTGGTGCTCCCAACACCTTCACACGTGCCAGGCTTCATCTACCTTGGCGTGTCTGACTTCTTTGTCACTTGAAGCCATTCTGTCAGGAATTCTTGTTTTCTCAAGCTCCTGCCTGCCTGAGTCTGTCCAATATACTTGTATGACACTGAATCTCACCAGGAACATGCTTTATGTATATTCCCATGGGGTTCTTTTGGTCCAAGGGCAGCTGGGGGCATGACCTCTTAGCATGATGTTGCATAACTGGACATACCAGCATACCCAAGTCTGAGCCTCATTCCAGCTGAGATCTCATTGTAAAATGAAGCAGAAGTGGATTTCAAAGTTCCTTTTCTTATAGCAACTTCTGATAACAGTCTTTAAAGAGCACTTCACCAAGGAGTATTCTATGAGGCTGATGTGTCACAAGTATATAGACTTCTAGTTTTTTAGCTTGCTCCAAAGAATGACTTCTCATCTGATAGAGGAGTGCATGAATAGTTCTGAAACCATGCTTATTTTCATGAGTTTGGAAAAATCAGTTCTACATCTTATCTCTACCACGTGGTCATAATTGATGTTGTATTAATCCAGGAAGAGCAAAGGAAACTTCGTTTTATTGTCAAGATTCCTAGTGGTCATTTGCAGAGACATTCGAAACGGTGTCTTTTTTAATAGGCCATCTCATTTCCTGCAGCCTTGCTCTTGATTGAATGTGGTACATCTGAGAACAGGGGGAGATTAATAGAGGATGACCATGCTTCATTCTTAGTGGGCAGCTGTGGTGGATGGAATGCTACAAGGTGCATCACACTAGGTTTTCTGGCCAATCCTGTTTCTGACATTATACTGTCCAGAGTATTGATTATGCTAACCTATAGTTGTAAATTCCCGTCTGAAGTGAAGACTTGCAATAAGGCTCATTTGTCAAGCACAAGCTTAATCAAAGATTATAATTGGCATAAATGAGTCCTCAATAAAAGAACAGGATTGGAGTATCAGTTAAAGATTAGTCCAGGTCAGTGCATCGGTCCGTCATCACCGTCTGGAAAGGAAGCTGACAGCTGAGCAGGGAATTAGGAGATTTGCTGCCAGGATACTTTCTTTCTTGATGGGCAGGTGCCCACAGTCCTCATTAGGAATAATGTTTGGACTGAGTGGATGACCTTTTTGGCAAGAATCAGTACCATCATCCCTTATGATAATCTTCTCTTATGGGAAATCCATTCAAAAGGTAATTTAAAAGCTTACAAAGAAAAACAGGGGGCCAGTTTAAACTTAATTCCAGAAGCTTGGATTTGTCAATTACAGTTTTTCAGGCATTTTGCATGCGTATTTGGAAAGTAAAATCAAGACTTCTCTTTACTTCTCCATCCTAGGATTACTGTCAAAAATAGTGAGTCATTCTCACTATCATGCAATTCCATTATTTTTTTAAGTTTATTTATTTGCGTCTGTGTGTGTGTGTGTGTGTGTGTGTGTGTGTGGGAGAGAGAGAGAGAGAGAGAGAGAGAGAGCGAGCAAGTGAGGGAAGGGCAGAGAGAGAGAGAGAGTGGGAGAGAGAATCCTAAGCAGGCTCTGCACTGTCAGCTTGGAGCCTGATGCAAGGCTCGAACTCACACACTGTGAGATCATGTCCTGAGGTGAAGTTGGATGCTTAATGGACTGAGCCACCCAGGTGCCCTGGGATTCCATCTTTTGGGTACCATCTTTGTTTTAGTTCCATTACATTGTGGAGGTGACATCTCTCAGATTTGTTGGCTTTCGTCTGTTCTCCTTTTGGTCACAGTCATCCATGAAGCTAGAGTTAAAGTGGGCTAACAGCTGTTTGCACCTGAGAAAGAATCAGTCCTATCTTTCTCTGGATCCCTTGTGGTTTGTGTTTTTGTTTTTACATAATTAGTGAGAGGCAAAACAGTTGAGCCTTTGCTATCACTGTAAGAAGTCCATTCTGCATCCTTTGTCCCACCTTGTTAGAAGGGCCAGCAGAAGCCAGACTGAGTCCTAGGGAAAAGGAAACCTTAGATCTCTTAATGTATAAAGACATCCTCTGGATTCCATGTAATATAGCATAGTGTACAAGGGCAAGGGGCCAAAACCCAAGCATGTACTAAAGTTTTAGTTTGTCTGACCTTGTCTCTGTGCATATATTTCCTTTGTGAACTCCTACTTTCTTGAGTACTAGTTATCTTTTAATTTTTATATCCCTGACATTCTGGAATCTTACAAATTCATAAAGTTTAGTTATGAATATTGGCTGCATTCTAAGAACCTGCCAAATGTTATCTGATTTCTTAATGTCCGCTTCATTATGCTTTCTTGCGTTTGAATTTTTTTGAGAGCTTATCACTTTCACCCTTAATATAATTCAGTCTTCTCATTGAAATAAAATCTCTGCAAAAGATATGTCTCATAAGGCCAAAGGAGATGGTCCCATTCTTAAATTCCAAGACCTTTTCTTCTCCATTTTTGTTGTTCTTACCGTGTCACTGTAAGGATGTGTGTGACATCAGAAATCCATATCTTCAAATGTATTATACTTCACTGGCTGATAGGAGCAATATCATGCAGAAAGACCATCTAGTCATGTATTTTTTTTCATCCATAAATGTTTAACTCTTTCTCATATGTGCCAAGCATTCTGCAAAGTTCAGGTGATGTAACAGTCACAAAGAAGGACAAGGTCCCCAACGTTATGGAACATAGATTCTGAGTTAATGTTAAATTACACTTGGTGCTAAGAAAAGACCATGAAATAGGCACAACGCCTGATCTGTTAAATAATTTCAGAGACTAAGTGATTATATGTTCATTTCACAAGTTAGTATTTGAGTTATGCATTACAGTACCTATACACTCAAATTACAATTACTTTTTGGACTTTAAGCCAAGTTAGTTAGGAAAAAACATCTTCTCACAGTTAAGCCACTATGTACAGAACTATAGTTGTTTCTGTGCAGAATAAAATGTTGCTGTGTTTGAAGGTTCCATTATAGTATCTGGCATAGGATATGTACATGATGTATTTTTACTGTTAATAGCAGTATTTATAGTACTAGTAATAATTGCAACATTGACATGCCTACTATGAAACACCATTCTACACAAGGTACTTAACACCTCATGTAACTTTCAGAACAATTTTGTAAGATGGATGTTATTATCCAGATTTCACAGATCAGGTTCTAAGAGGTTATTTTCACTAACAACATCAGTAAATGGCAGAAACTGGATTTAAATCAGTGACTTCCAGCCTCTAAATTCTGTGTTCTTTTTTGTTGGATTCCTTTTTCTTAATGTCTAGACAACCATCTTCTTGGTGGGAACTTTAAACAAGGTATGCATGACCTGCTATCTCTGACTTCCATAAATTCCCAAGATTCTGGTGTATTCTAAACTCATCTGATGTGTTAAAAACTAGTTACTAAGAGACAATGTCATCAGCAGGATCACCTTATGAAAGGAAATAAAATATAGTTATTTTCCTCAATCTCTACACACATATACACACATGGAGAGAGAAAATTGTTAAAAATTCTTGTGAATACTTGATTTAAACTTTATTATTTCCATTAACTTAATTAGGTATGTGCTTACTGCATATGTTAGAAGATTGGCTCAAAATCCATCCTATCCATGTTGTAGTTAACCCGATGGCATTTTTTTCTCCATGTTTTAAAAAAGTTTTTCTGCTTGTACATTGTTTTTTAAAAAATTTTAGATGATTTTTCTCTTTACAGAAAAATATCGTTAAATTTTACATCCATAATACACAACACAAAACCCCAACTAACTAGTCCATCTTAAAATAAATCACTAATTATTATAAATCATGAATATTAAACACTCTCTTTAATAAAAAGTCTCATTACATACTAGTTAGTGCTTCTAGCCACTGAACAGATTTTCATTCCATCGTCAATTTTGTTTGGTCTTTAATGGCACCCGTTGAGCTACACTTCCTTATTAGGATCAAATAAAAGGAGAGCTTATTCAATCATTTGAGAAGCTCAAATGAACAATGGAGACATTGTGTGATAATTCAATTTGCGTAGTTGATTGGATCTCCCTAATCCTCTCTGTCTCTCTAAAGGGACATAATGAAAATGTTTAACAGTAATCCATGATTTTATTAAGGATTATATAGACTCACCTATTCATCCCTCTCTCTGGTGTGCTGTGAGTCAAGGTTACTTAAGAAATCTACCCTTATTGCTTTATCTGTCTACCGATGAGATGGATTTGTTTTGTTGGGATTTTAAAAGTCTTATTGAAGTAATTTTGCACGGGAGTTGAGGTAAAAAACAAATGGATATTTGCTCTTGAGGATAGAAATGTGTAGTGTTTACCTACCATAATAAATTATACACATGGTCGGTGGAAAGGTGATCATTGGATATAGCAAGGACAACTCAGTAAGTTAGTAAGAATCTAGAATACTGGATAAAAGACCTGAGAAAATCCTTTATGACTGTCAAAGAGGCTCTTTTACCCTTTCCAGAGTCTCAGAGTGAATGAGACTCTTAGGCTCTTAAGCCAGACAGACTTGAGTTGGAATTCTAGTTCTGCCACTCATTGGCTGTGTAAGCTTGGGAGAGTCACTTCATCTTACAGCCTCGATTTCTTCTTTTGTAATTTGGGGTTAATTGCACCTGCTATGTTGTGCGAATTAAGTTACATAGGCATTCTAAGCCTTAATTCATCGATTGGTCTATATCAAATGCTTAATACCTGTTGGCTATTATCATTCTACCAGATGTGTTCTCTTTTTTGAAAAAAGCTTTTAAAATTTGACACTCATTCTTATTTTAGTTTCGGGTGTACAACATTATGATTCAACATCTCTATTTGTTGTACTCTTACTACAAGTGTAGCTACCATGCAACACTATTATAGTACCTTTTGATTATATGCCCTGTGCCCTACCTTTTTATTCCCATAACTTACTCATTCCCTAACTGAAAGCTTGTATCTCCCACCGTCCTTCACCCATTTTGGCCATACCACCCTATCCACCTCCCCTCTAACAACCTTTGTTTTTTTCTGTGTGTTTATAGGTCTGATTCTATCTATCTATCTATCTATCAATCAGAGACAGAGCTAGCAGGGGAGAGGAACAGGAGGAGAGAGAGATAGAGAGAGAGAGTTCCAAGCAGGCTCCACACTCAGTGCAGAGCCTGGAACAGGGTTCGATCCCATGACCCTGGGATCATGATCTGAGTGAAATCAAGAGTCAGATGTTCCACCAACTGAAGCACCCAGGTGCCCCTGATTCTGCTTTTTCATTGTTTATTCATTTGTTCTGTTTTTTACATTCCACATATGAGTAAAATCATGTGGTATTTGTCTTTCTCTGCTTGACTTATTTCACTTAGCATAATACCATCTAGGTCCATCCATTTTGTCACAAATGGCAAGATCCCATCCTTTTTTATAACAGCTTCTTCATTTATCTATTGATAGGTACTTGGGTTTCCTTCATATCTCGGCTATTATAAATAATGTTTCAATAAACATAGGAGTGTATGTATCTTTTTGAATTAGTGTTTCCATTTTCTTTGAATGAATACCTAGTAATAGAATTATTGCAGCATATGACCTTTCTATTTTTAATTTTTGCAGGTACCTCCATAGTGTTTTACACACTGGCTGTACCACCTTACATTCCCACAAATAGCCCACAAGGGTTCCTTCTTCCCCACATCCTTGCCAACACTTGTTGTTTCTGGTCTTCTTGATTTTAGTCATTTTGACAGATGTGGGGGTAATACCTCATTCTGGTTTTGATTTGTATTTCCCTGATGATTAGTGATGTTGAGCATCTTTTTATGTGTCTGTGCTTTTATGTGTCGATGTATCTCTTCTTTGGAGAAATGTCTACTCAGATTCTCTGCACAGTTTTTGATGAGTTTTTTTTTAGTGTTTAATTTCTTTATATATTTTGGATATGAACCCCTTATTGGATATATCATTTGTGAATATATTCTCCCACTCATTAGGCTGCCTTTTTTGTTTTATTGATGGTTTCCTTTACTGTGCAAAGTTTTTTTTTTTTTTTTATTTGACATAGTCCCAAGAGCTTATTTTTGTTTTGGTTTCCCTTTCCTTAGGAGACATAGGTAGAAAACTGTTGGTATAGCCAATGTCAAAGAAATTACTTCTTAGGTTCTCTTATAGAACTTTTATGTCTTCAGGTATCATATTTAGGTCTTCAATTCATTTTGAGTTTATTTTTGCATATGGTGTAATTAAGGGGTCTACTTTCATTGTTTGCTGTCGAGTTTTCCCAGCACCATTTATTTATTGAAGAGACACCGTCTTTTCTGCATTGTGTAATCTTTCCTTCTTTGTCATACATTAATTGACCATTTACTTTTGGTATTTCTCTAGGCTCTCTATTCTGTTTCAGTGATGTTTGTATCTGTTTTTGTGCCATTACCATACTGTTTGGATTACTACAGGTTTTTAGTATATCTTGAAATCTGGAATTGTGATAACTCTAACTTTGTTCTACTTTTTCAAGATTGCTTTGGCTATTTGTGCTATTCTGTGGTTCCATATAAAATTTAGTATTCTATTTTTGTGAAAAATGCCTTTGGTATTGTAGTAGGGATTGCATTGAATCTGTAGATTGCTTTGGGCAGTATGGATATTTTAACAATAATTCTTCCAGTCTATGAGCATGGAATATCTTTCCATCTGTGTCATCTTTAATTTCTTTCACTGGTGTGTTATAATATTCACAGTACAGGTCATTGACTTCCTCGGTAAGTTTATTCCCAGGAATTTTATTCTTTTTTGGTGCAGTCATAAATAGGATTGTTTTCTTAGATTTTCTTTCTGTTACTTCATTATTAGTGTTTAGAAATACTATTGATTTCTATGTATTAATTTTGTATCCTGAAACTTTTCTAAATTTATTTCTTACTTACAGTAGTTTTTTGTGGAATCGTTAGGGTTTTCTATGTACAGTGTTAGGTCATCTATAAATAGTGACAGTTTAATTTTTTCTAACTAATATGTATGTCTGTTATTTTTATTGTGTGGTCACTGTGGCTATGAGTTTCAGTTCTATGTTGAACAAAAGTGTTGAAATTGGGCATCCTTGTCTTATTCTGGGTATTAGAGGAAAAACTCTAACTTACTTTATTAAGAGTTTTTATCATGAACTAATGTTGAATTTTGTCAAATAATTTTCAGCATTTATTGAGATGTTCAGATTGTTTTTATGCTTCTTTTTCTTGATGTGGTGTGTCACGTTTATTGATCTGTGAATATTGAATCATCCTTGTATACCTGGAGTAAATACCACTTGATTGTGGTGAATGATCCTTTAATGTATTGTTGAATTCAGTTTGCTAATATTTTGTTAAGGATTTTTGCATTTATGTTTATAAGGGATATTGGCCTGTAGTTACCTTTCTTTTGTGATACCTTTGTCTGGTTTTGGTATCTGGGTAATGCTGGCTGTGTAGAATGTATTTGAAAAGAAATAGATTGCTCTTCTACTTTTTGGAATAATTGAAAGCAAATAGGTATTAATTCTTCTTTAAGTGTTTGGTAGAATTCACCAGTGAATCCATCTGGTCTTGGAGCTTTGTGTTGTTTTTAGTTTTTGGATTACCAATTCAATTTTGTTACTAGTCATTGATCTGTTGAGATATTCTATTTTTTTTTTTCTGACTTAGTTTTGGAAGATTGTTTCTAGGAATTTATCTATTTCTTCCAAGTTGTCTAATTAGTTGGCATATAATTTTTTGTAGTAGTCTCTTTTAATCCTTTGCAATTCTGTGGTGTCAGTTTTATTTCTCCTCTTTATTTTTCATTTATTTCTTCCTTTTATTCTTAATGAGTCTGGCTAACAATTTATCATTTTTGTGTATTTTTCCAGTGAAACGGCTCTTGGTTTCATTGAACTTTTCTGTTGTTTTTTAGTTCGTATGTCAGTTATTTCTGCTTTGATCTTTAGTATTTCTTCCAACTAAGGGTGGACATGATTATTTTTCTGGTTCCTTTAGGTGTATGGTTAGATTGTCTATCTGAGATTTTTCTTGTTTCTTCCTATAGGCCTATATTGGTATAAACTTTCCTGTTAGAACTGCTTTTGTTGCATCCCAAAGATTTTGGACCCTTGTGTTTTCATTTTCATTAGTCTCTATGTATTTTTAAATTTTTTCTTGGTTTCTTCAATGGTTCGTTGGTTGTTTAGTATCATTGTTTTTAGCCTCATGTATTTGTTTTCTTTTCCAGTTTTTTTTTTCGTATGATTGATTTCTAGTTTCATGCTGTTGTGGTTAGAAAAGATGCATGGTATGATTTCAGTCCTCTTAAATTTATTGAGTCTTTTTTGTTGCCTACCATGTGATATATTCTGGAGAATGTTCCCTGTGCACTTGAAACAAGGGTGTATTCTTTTCTTTTGGATGGAATATTCTGTATGTCTCTGTTATATACCTCTAGGCTAATATGTCATTCAAAGACACTGTTTCCTTGTTTGTTTTTTTTGCCTGGATGATCTATCCATTGATGTGAGTGGGGTGTTAAAATTTCTTACTATTACTGTATTACCATAAATTACTCTTTATATCCATTAATATCTGACTTTTGTATTTAGGTGCTCTGGTATTGGGTGTGTAGATATTTACAATTGTTATAGCCTCATTTTGGATCGATCCCTTTACCATTATGTAATGTCCTTCTTTGTCTCTTGTTACAATCTTTGTTTTAAAGTCTCTGTTGTCTGATGTAAATATTACTGCCCTGACTTATTATTATTATTATTATTATTATTATTTTGCTTCCATTTACATGGTGAATGCTTTTCTATTCTTTCACTTTCAGTCTGCATGTGTCTTTGGATCTGAGGTGAGTCTCTTGTGGGCAGTATATAAACATTTTTGTGTTTTGTTTATTTTATCCATTCCTCCACCCTGTGTCTTTTGATTGGAGCATTTATGCTATTTATGTTAAAAATAATTATTGATAGTTAGGAGCTTATTGTCCATTTGTTAATTGTTTTATGGTTGTTTTGGAGTTCTTCTCTGTTTCTTCTTGTTCTCTTTCTTTGTGATTGATGAGTTTCTGTAGTGTTATGCTTGGTTTTCTTCCTCTTTATCTTTTTTATACCCATTATAAGTTTGGGGTTTGTAGTTTCAATGAGTTTCATATATTATATTTTGGTATGTAGTAGTCTATATTAATTTGGTCATTTAAGTTCAAATATATTCTAAAAAACACTTTTTTACTCCATATTTTCTCTATATGCTGACATAGTTCATATCTTTTGATTTATAATTTTGTCATGTCTAATGATAGTTTTTTCCACTTAAAAAGAATTCCTTCTAACATTTCTTGTAAGGCTGGTTTAATAATGATAAACTCCTCTTTTTTTTTTTTTTTTTTTTTTTTTTTGCCTAGGAAACTCTTTATCTCTCCTTCAATTTTCAATGATAACTTTGCTGGGTAGAGTATTCTTGGTTGTGGATTTGTCCTTTCAGCACTCAATAAATCATGCCACTCCCTTCTCACCCTTAAAATTTCTGCCAAAAAATTAGCTGATAGCCTTAAGGGTTTTTTCTTGCATGTAACTTTTTTCTTTTCTCTTGCTTTTAAAATTCTCTTAATGTTTAATTTTTGATACCTAATTATCATGTTTCATGGGTTCTACTGCCTTGGTTTTATCTTGTGTGGAACTCTCTGTGATTGGTGAACTTGGATGTCTGTTTCTTTCCCTAGGCTAGGGTATCTTTCAGCTATTATTTCTTCAGATAAGTTTTCTTCACCCCTCTCTTTAACTCCCTCTCTTCTTCTGGGACCCTTATAATATGCATGGGTTTTTTTTATTGCTGTTGACTAAGAGAATACTTGATGTATACTCATGTTTTAAAATTGTTTTCTTTTTGCTGTCCAGTTTGGGTGATTTTCATTGCCTTGTCTTCCAGGTCACTGAATCATTCTTCTGTGTCTGTTAATGTAATGTTGATTCCCTATAAAGTATTTTTCATTTCAGTTATTATATTCTTAACCTCTGATTGCTTCTTTTTTTCTGTTTGATCTTTTTTTGAAGGTATGAGTTCTATTCTTTCTCCAGACCAGTAAGCACATTTACAATGATTACTTTAAGCTCTTTATCAGGCATATTGTCTATCTTTATTTCATTTAGTTCTTTTTCTGAGGTTTTATCTGGTTCTTTCTTTTGCAGCATATTCCCATCTCACCATTTTGCTTTACTATCTTTGTTTATTTCTGAGGATTAGGTGGTACACCTACTTCTAAGGAACTTGGAGGAATGGTCTTGTGTATGGTCATCCCCTTTGTAGGTGGTATGTGTGTGGTGGCTTTTGCTGCCTGTCTGGAGCTGTGGCTGGTATGGACTTGCGGTCATGGGACTCTTCGTGCTGGGGCTGCCCAAGTGGGCTGACCAGAGCTGAAGTGGGTGTGGGCTGGGGTGGTCCTGAGGCTCTCCATGCAGAGAGTACCCTGGCAGGACAGCTGAAGCTGAAGTGGTTCAAGATGAGGGGTCCTGTGACTCTCCACACAATGGGAGCTCTGGAAATACAGCTAAAGCTGAAGTGGGCACAAGTCAATGCAGTACCTGGGCTCCCCACAAAGCGATGCCACACAGGTCAGTGCAATACCTGGGCTCTCCACATAGGACAGCTAAAGCTGAAGTGGGTGCAGGCTGGGCTGTCCCAGGGTTCTACATGCAGATGACACCCATGGCAGGACAAGTGAAGCTTAAATGGGTGCCAACTGGGATCTCTCAAGGCTCTATGCACAGAGGGCATTTTGGCAAGTTAGCTGAAGCTAAAGTAGATGTCATTTGGGGTGTTCTGGGGCTCTGTGTGTAGGGAGTGCCTTTGCAGGCTGGGCGAAGCTGAGATACGGTGTGGGCCAGGACGTTCTGGGGCTCTCCATGTAATAGGCATCCTGGAAGAACAGCTGAAGCTGGAGTAGATGCAAGCCAGGGGATCCTGGGCTTGTCTGCACAGTGGGCACCCTGGCAGGACAGTTTAAGCTGAGGTGGGTGCAAGCTGGGGTACCTCTGTCCTGGCAGGGGGCCTTGAACTCACACAGTATGTGGGCAGCATGGCCTTGGGTTCTCCATGCTGAGGGTGCTCAGTAGGGTAGCCAAAGCTGAATTGGGTACGAGTCATGGATCTCAGGGCTCTACAAAGAGGGCACTTTAGCAGAATAGCTGAGGTTGAAGTGGGTATAAACTGGAGTATTCTAAGATTCTCTGCATAGAGGGTGCCATGGAGGGATGGCTGGAGCCTATGAGGGTGCAGGCTGGGGGTTCCTGGGGTGCTCCAGGCAGAGTGCCCTGGCAGGACAGATGAGCTGAAGAGGGCCTGTGCGGGTGTAGTTCCTGGGCTCTCTGCACAGTGTGCCCTGGCAAAATAGCAGAAGCTAAAGTGGGTACAAGCTGTGGTGTCTGGGGGATGTCCACACTGAGGGTACCCTGACGGGACAGCTGAGACTAAAGTAGGTGCAAGCTGGGGGGTCCTGGGGTGCTCAGTGCAGGGAGTGCCCTCTCTGGGTGACTGGAGCTGAAACTGCTGTGGGTGTGGATGTTAGAGGGCACTCTGTATAGGAGGTGCCCTGATGGGGTGGCTGGATCCAAAAGAGGTCTCAACCAAGAGGTTCCAAAGGCCTGTGTGTCTCAAGAATTCCAGGGTGCTTTGCCCCTGTGTCATGAGCACTCCTCAGGGGTGTCCTGGTGTGCACTGCCCTGTGATTGCCTTGGGACATTTGGGGCTGGTGTGGGCTAGGATCCCAGAGCCCCCTGAGACAATAGGCTACTTAGGGTGACTAGACCCTTCACTCCTCTGTGCTTTTAGGGTGGAGGTAACCATCGATTGTCCAAACTCTCCAACCCAGACAGACTTCCAGTACCTTATTTCTTATCTGAAAGAGTTCTTTGGTTAGCTCTTTTATATGCTGGTTCTTCTTTATTTATTATTTTAAGTTTATTTATTTCTTATTTTAGTAATCTCTATGTTGGTTGTTCTTTTACACTGGCTTTTCTTCTGTGCTTCATGGAGTCCAGGCTGGACTGGGTCAGAAAATCTAGGGCTCACTGAGATGGCAGACTAGTTAGGGCACTTGAACTCTTCTCTTGTTCATGGGATTAGGAGAGAGGGAGGGTGTAAACCGTGTCCGGGAGCCCCTTTGACCTGAAGAGAGTTCCAGAAGGTACCCCACTTTGTGGCTTTATTCTAGGGCTGGCTGTTTTATATGCTCATTGAGATTTAAACCAGAGAACATAAGAGAGAGACTCTTTTTTCTAATAATTTTTAATGTTTACTTTTGAGAGAGAGAGAGAGAGTGAGCAGGGGAGGAAAAGAGACAGAGGAAGACACAGAATCTGAAACTGGCTCCAGGCTCTGAGCTGTCAGCACAGAGCCCCACACTGGGCTCACACCCACGAACTAGGAGATCATGATCTGAGCTGAAGTCAGACACTTAACCGACTGAGCCACGCAGGAGCTCCAAGTGACACTTTTAACTAGAAAGAACAAACTGAGGGTTGCTGGAGGGGCAAGGGCATGGGCTAAATGGGTGATGGGCACTTGTGATGAGCACTGGGTGTTATAGAGAAGTGATGAATTGGGGTATCTGGGTGCCTCAGTCAGTTAGGCATCCAACTTTAGCTCAGGTCATGATCTCGTAGTTCGTGAGTTTGAGACCTGTTTCAGGGTCTGTGCTGACAGCTCAGAGCCCTGGAGCCTGCTTAGGATTCTGTGTCTCCCTCTCTCTCTGCCCCTCCCCTGCTTGTGTTCTCTTTCTCTCTCAAAGAAGAAATAAACATTAAAAAGTTTTAAAAAAGGGAGTGCTGAATCACTGAATTTGACTCCTGAAACTATTATTACACCGTACGTTAAGTAACTGGAATTTAAATAAAAACTTGAAACAAACAAAAATAAACAGATTTTTTTTTTCCTGTGCATCTGGGGCTGGTGTGAGTAGGAACCTGGGGCTCATGGAGGAGGAAGGCCAGCTTTGGTATCAGGACCCTGCTCCTGTCTTCACTGTCAAGGTGGACGGGGAGTGTAAGTTGTTTTGCTTGCCAGCATCCCTGACCCAGAATGTTCCTCTGCCATTGGGTAGAGTTCTGGAGCTGGACCTTTTATGCAGTAGTTGTTCTTTTAAACCACAGCTTTTTGTCTGTGCCCAAGGCCAATGAATCTGTTCCCATCCCTTAGTACTATAAGGCCAACTGCCTTTTGCAGGATGGGGAATGGGGGTTCCTTGCGTTGATGTGTCTCCAGCTCTGTTGCCATTCTCTTCTGCTGTTTTCTCCATTTTTTGTTCTGCAGTAGCTGTTCAGCCAGTATTTAGTTTTTCAGGGCGAATGGCTATATAAACAGGTGTAATTTGGTGTGTTTGTGTAGTAGATGAGTTGAGGGTCTGGAACCCTGAGACATGTCTTCTTCATGTTCAGTAAGTAGGGCCATTGATAATGCTCTGGGCTTAAATGTCATAAGCGAGAATAATGCCTTCCAGGAAATTCTCAGCCCAGAATATAAGGGAATTGGGGGGTTATCGCTGTCTGGGTTGCTGTCACATATTCAAATCTTTGCCTCTCTTTCTGGATCACAGAAATCTTATACATAGAGCTGACTTCTAGAATCACCTCAGTTCTGTGGTAGTCGTCCCCTCAAACCTCATTCCTTCTGAACTTGGCAGTTAGATATAAATTGTCCATGTGCATGTGGACATACACATGTATGTAAGAGAGATTATGAATAAAAACTGAGGGTGAATGGTAAGTGATGCCTCACAAGAGAACGAAACAGAAATAATTGAATATACTTTAATTTTCCAGCCTCTGTGGCTAGATTTCAAAGTGTCCCAAGCAAACCAATCATTATCTCCCTATGCACCACCATTGAAAGCTTTCCCCTTCTTCTTCTTTTTTTTTTTTAACTTTTTTTTTAATGTTTTTATTTATTTTTGAGAGAGACAGAGACAGAATGTGAGTGGGTTAGGGGCAGGGAGAGAGGGAGACACAGAAGCAGAATCAGGCTTCAGGCTGTGAGCTGTCAGGACAGAGCCCGACGCGGGACTCGAACTCAGGAGCTGTGAGATCATGACCTGAGCCGAAGTCGGACCCTCAACCAACTGAGCTACCCAGGTGCCCCAAAAGCTTTCCCCTTCTTTATTTCAAGTTTCTTTGGCTGGGAAATAATTAACTGACACAAGGCAGGTTAACAGGAGAAAAACAAATTTAATTTGGTGTTATACAGAAGCCTCATAAAAAAAGGAAAATCTAAGACAGGCAATTGAAGTTTATATACCGTCCTCAGCAAAGGAGAATTGGGTAGGGGTCTGGGGCCTCGAAGGGGAGTAAGACAATTTGCAAGAAGATATGAAGAGGAAATGTTTAGTTAACCGATGTTTGCATGCAGATGTCATGCAGATGTCTTTCTGATATAAAAAGTTATCTCTGGTTATAGATCTCTTGCTGATACATTTGCCCTGTGTGAATTTCTTTAGGCAGTTATGGATAAAGGTAAAACACTTTTTCTGTCTGCTGAGTCTTAATTGCCTTCAGCTCAAACAATCCACATGACAAAATGGCACATTTTGTGGTGACATATTCTCTTTCTCCCTCAACATCATAGTGACATTTCCTCCTTTCCCCTCCTTCCTAGTTTCCCCTACAGTTTGTGAATTTCAAGCCTTAGAGCCTTCATAGATCACTGCACCTTCTGTCCAGAAGTACCTTCCTTGACTCTCAACTCCTTAGTGAATTTCCTCTAATCATTTGACACTCAGATCAAATACCACCCTGTGCTGAAATCCTTTCTAATGTCTTTCAGGCTTACACTCTCTTCCTCATGTAAATTTCATGACATGTGTAAATAATGATAAAATTAAAAAAATATTAAAGGCTATCATGATTGAGAAGCCCCTGAATGTTAAGCACTCTTTAGTCTGTATCTTACCTGATGCACACGCAAAACATATGAAGTAGGTTCTGTGATCGTGTCTATTTTATAGATGAAGAAAATAAGGCTCAGAAAATTTAATTTTTCCAGGGTCACCAGTATGGAAAGCAGAGTTCAAAGTATGTCTAAAGCTTATGCTCTTGCCCAGTAGGGTTCTATTTATGTTATGTCTTACTAACTTACCTACTAGGCTGGGATTCCTTATCTTATTCTTATTGAGATCCCCCCTTTGACACATAGCAGGAGGTTAATAATTGCTTACTGAATGAATGTTGGTATGCATTCTCAGTAAATATTTGAGTGAATGTTGTGCAATAGGACTTACATTTAGTGATTTGATATTCATTGTTCTTGAAGTACATTAACAGAATTACAGATCACAGTATGTTTTATTTTTTGTGTGTGCACTTATCATAGAGAACATATCTTAGAAAAATTTATAAATATGGATTTTAGTCTTTAATGCATGTAATTATATAATTCATAATGTTAGCTGTGGAGATTTCTTCTTACTTTCCCTACTTCTCTAACTGAAGATGTATATGAGGGGCATATATATATATATATATATATATATATATATATATACACACACACACACAAATATATAAATATATATAAATATATATAAAATATATAAACATATAAATATATAAATATATATATATATAGAGAGAGAGACAGAGAGAGAGAGAGACAGACCTTTGAGATTTGCTATAGGAGCACATGTCTGTAGTTTGAAAAATGTGTTCTTCTGGGATAGGCATAGGATTTGTAACAAAGGTTCAAATTAAATCACATAACCATGAGACTGCATTCCTCTTTTTTTTCTAGGCTGAAAGGTATATATGAGTTTTGATTCTTAAATTTGGACTTGAGAACCCGGTTCAAGCATCAGATGTAAGAGGATACTATGGGGAGAGTCAATTAATATTCATTGGATTTTATAGATTTAGCACAGGTATACACTTTGTGTCCAAGGGAATACACTTTCTTGGTACTGAATTTCAGAGAACATTGATCCCAAAACGTACCTTATATTATCAACTTGTTTAATAGGTTGAGAAGAAGGACAGACGTTTATATTATTAGGAGAGGAAGTAGAGGTTCATGTTAAATATGGAGGCAGCTTTATTTCTAGGAAAGTTGTATTTAAAATCAATCTGTCATAATGGTCAAATCAGGTAAACACACACACACAAGCACGTCCACAAATAGTCAAACAGTTTGGACAAGACTATTCTCAGTCAACATTTCTGCTTTTTCTCTCCTGAAGTCTAACTATATTATATCCCCTCCTCATTATTAATTAATATGTAAAAGGAAAAAAAACATTAATATGGTAGATACTCCAGACTGACTATTCAAATGTCTTTCCAGCCTTCTTCTCTCTTGCCTACCCAATTAAAGGGACTTGTTTTCCATGCCCCCCCCTTTTTTGTAGCAATGGGTGTCCATGTTTGCAAATTATGGCCAATAAAATATGAGAAAAATCTGCCTGTGAATTCTGGGGAAAAATTACCTTCCTCATTTAAAAGTACACAGGCAACTTCTTTATACCCTCTTTCTGCCTGAAATTTGAATGATGTTCACAGATTTGGCAATTTTTTTACCCTCGGAGTGCCAAGCATAAAAAGAAAAGTCAATATGCTAAGGACTGCAGAGCCCAGAGAAAGAGTCCGGTCCTTGAAGGTATAGTTGAACAAGTAAGGTCCTAAACTTCCTGCCTTGGGTTATCATTATGTGAGGACAAAAGATTTATTTTCTTAAGCCATAATTAGTGAGTTTTCTGACACTTCTGCTGAAGGAGTCAACATCTAGAATTGGTGGAGAAGCCCCAGGAACACTTTGGGAAGCATCTGAAAGTTAGGGGAAGGTGAACTGCCCCTTCTTTTTCTCAGAGGCAGTTTGATTATAACTTGGCCTTCTATCAAGATGAGAATAAGAACAGTATTATCAACTATCTAAGTTTTGACCCTTTCCTGGAAGTCAGTCAAGGTCATGATTTTGACAGAAAGAGAAGACTTATCTGGGTAAATTCCTTCTTCATCTCATTAGGTAAATGTATCTTCAGATCATTTGTACCACACAAAACCTGTTGGCTAAAATTTTCTTTTTAAGTGTTTTACCTAACAGGACTGTATGAAAAAGTCCCTATGCTTTATTTACTCATTGAGAAAATATTTGAGTATCAGCGTAACTAAACATAGTCTCTCTTATGTAGTGTAGCCTGATGACAGAGATGAGCATAATTCCAATAATTATAAAAGATGAATATACTTTTACAAGCTAAGTGTTATGAAATCAAAGGACGAAGTTCTAAGAGTGCATATACTAAAGATATCTGGCCTTTGAGATACTGAAAGTTAGGAGACAAGTCCTTTGAAAGTGCCACTTGAATATTGAGAGACGAGTGGGTGTTAACTAAGGACTAAGAGGGGGAAAGAGCATTCAGAGAAAAAGGAAGAGCAGGCACAGGGGAGTCAGGACAGAAGGCAGCATGGTGAGTTTGAGGATTGCAAAGATCCCTATGGTTGGAGTGCAGAAGATAAGAGGGAGTCTGGAGAGGTAGGCAGGAGACCATACACAGCGCTGTTGTCTATCTTAAAGTCCCTGGACTTTATCCTAAGGACCATGAGAAGGCATTGAAAACTTTAAATGAATTATAAATATTTCAGTATTTTGCAAAGATGAATCTGGCTGCATCGTGAAGAATGGATTAGCACACAGCCAGTCTGAATGCATTTAGAGAATTAAGAATTCATTGCATTAATTCAGGTGGGAGATAACGGTAGTTGATGGTAGAGTGGTTCTGTTGGTGGTGACTGTGATGTTATTGGAGGTGCAAGAAATGAAAGGATTTGAGAATTATATTCAAGAGGTAAATGGGTAGATTTGTTACTAGCTGGGATACGAGTTCTTAGAAAAAGATGTTTTCAAGGATGACCCCAAAGTCCTTTGCTTGCTACGTGGATGAGTCATGATACTATTTTCCCAGATTACGAACACAGGAAAAAAAAAAAAAAGGAATCAGAGGAAAATACTGTGATTTTATTTGTAGATCCACTGAATGTGTTTTAATGGACTGAAGTATAAAGGGTGGTAGTAGAGAGAATTTAATGAAAAGCTGCAGTCTCATTTACTAGTCTGTTTATCATTATTGATGACATTTTTATTTCTCCTGTTTGTTGCCACTTACTTTTCTGATATCTTTAACTGATGGTGAGTTAGTTGCTGACATGGGGGCTCTCAGGATAAATGGTCTGTTTATGGCATCTAATGACTTTGAAGATGTTGTTCTTGGGAGGGTATTTCTCCCCGCCTGCCCAGCGTTTTATTTTTCAGCCTAAAATGCACAGTGCCTCTGATCTAAAACGTGGAATATGTTTGGATTAAAATTGTAAAGTCTCCCTTTTGCATTGGTTCTGTTAGAGGAAAATCTGTATTTAGAAAATGGTTTTGATTTTCGGAAATATTGAAGAGCTAGTTCAGACAGTTCCCGCACATTCTCATGTACTGTCCTCTACTTTTAACATCTTACGATAGTGTGGTACATTTATTATAATTAATTAATCGACATGATAGATTTTTATTGATTAAAGTCCATACTTTAAAAAAAAAAGTCCTTGGTTTTTACCTAATGTGCTTTTTCTTTTCTAGGATCCTCTCCAACTTACTATATTACATTTAGTTGTCATATCTTCATAGGTTCCTCTTGGTGGTGACAGTTTCTCTCCTTTGTTTTTGATGACTTTGGCAGTTTTGAAGAATACTGGCAGCTATATCATAGGATGGCCGTATACTGAAAAGTAATTTTTTTCTCATGGTTAGACTGGTATTGTGGGTTTCGGGAGGAAGAACACAGAGGCAAAAAGCTCTTGTCATCATACTGTGTTAGGAGTACATACTTCCAATGTGACTTACTACTTTTGATGTTAATGCTTAGCCAAGTGTTCATAAGGCTCTACTATAGAGTTGTGATTTTTCCGTTCTTTCTATACTGTATTCTTTGGAAGGAAGTCGCTATATGCACAGTTCCCATGGCAGGAGTGGGGAGTCATTTGGAATCCTTTTGCATGGGAGCTTTCTCTATTTATAAGTATATTTATCTTGTATAAGTCCTGCTCCAGTCCTGGAATCAGCCATTTTCCAAGGAGCTGTCATTTATTTTAGTAGAGAATGGTATTAGAAATTAAAATCCGGATGCTAGGTGTGATGATTGCTATCGGATGTTATTTCTTTTAGGCCCTCTTAGTTGGCACAACTAAGAAATATATGTGTATATGCTAAGCCATGTATAACATGTGTCTGTAAATATTTATGTATTTGTCTGTATCTGTATTAAGCTAAATAAGATTTCTTCTTGAGGTCTCTCATCCATTACTGTGTGGATCATTCTAGCCTTTTCCCTTGCTTTTCTGTAAATCCTCACTTTAACATTGTGAATCCTTGCTCCCATAATCTGCCACCTTTTTATTTAATTGTTCCTTTCCAGCATATACACATAGCAGGTCAGGATTGTTACCTACCCTCCCTTGGGCAATAATGTTACCAACTAGAAATCGGTGTTTGTGTATAGTTCCTTTTGCCTCTAGCTTTACAAAATCTAATTTCCAGAGTTACTTAGGTTAGTACCTCTTCTTCCCTATACCCTTCAGAGAGGTTGTTTGAAACATTTATAACACAGTTAGAGTCTCTCCCTTATAGTCTGCATTGATGCATGGGATCCTGACCTACTAAATGACTTTTTTTTCTAATTTTCATACATCAAGGTTCACAATTGTTGTATGCTATGTGCTATATATGCTCGTGCTATAAGGTTCTATAGGTTTTGACACATGCGTAATGTTATACCATCATAAAAAATAACTTCAAATCGCCGAAAATCCCCAAACAGGATGTTTTCATTGATTCAAGAGGGTAAATGTGTCTAGTAAGAGGCATGAGCAAATGAACACTCACCTAAGTACTCTGAAACTCTAAAATGAGTGCAAATAGCTAAAAATAGAAAAAGAAAACTCGATACACAGAGAAATAGCTATCATAAGCCCTTCACAAACCCAGGGTATTTTTGAACTACAGTGAAATTTGGTTTGAATTCAAAGAGGAAACCTAAGTTGATAGCATCCGCCTTGTTTTCGAGTAATGGGGGCTATTTTCAGGAAAGGGATCTGGAAGGCAGTATAAATTGTGCACTCATGGTGGCTATGGACATCCGTGAACTAGGGGACAAGCAGACAAGCATTCCCTCTGAGACTCATTTCCTCCTCACAAAGCTTTCCAAGAGGTGGAACAGAAATGAGCACATGGCAATGCCATTTTTACTTTCTCCCACTCAGCTTCCTAAATCGGAGTGGCAGCCTGGAGGCCAGGCTTGCAATGGAGCCAGATCCAGCTTTGCCAGTCCTGGGTGAGACTCCTTGAGCAGAAAGAAATAAGTACCGTCCTGCTGAGTAGAAACTTCCTGAGATGTAGCACTTTATGCTCCGACCCCGTATCTACCCAGGAAGATCTACTCTGGTATGAGAAAAAGGAAAAGCTTCTCCTTCCCCCCAGAGGACCAGACATTTCCCTCTCCGTACAGACACGGGAGCTTTAATGCTGTAGAAACAGGTGGAGGGTGGAACGCTGTGACCACATTTGCTCTGGAGAATGTGGATACAGTTCTTTATCCAGGTCAAGCAGCACTGAATACCCATAGTCCAGGTATGCTTGCAATCAATGTGTTTGCTTTTTATTTCATCTTTCTCAGCCTTAAAACTGATGTTCTTCCCTTCTGGCATTTAGAGATAAGAACAGTTCACACACAGGAAATGCAAGCCTAGAGAAATTATCAATGCTTTGAGACCGAAATCAGCTTCTCTCTCCATTGACAGACTAAAACATATCACCTGCTCGGAACCGGGGAGTAGGCTGTTCTCTTGCAAAGGGCCAGATGGTTTTGTCAATAATTTACTCTGACAGGGTAGAAATAGCTGGGCTCTAGGAAAAGAGATCCAGGTTTCTGATGCTCATTTTGCCATTATAGCCCCTCTATAGCTTATTCTTAGCTGCTATTAGTTTTAAAGCTCCTAAAATGGAACAGGCCTGTTAGACTATCTTTAGTCGATAATTCCCTTCCCATTCTGAAAAAAATGTAGTGCCTTATCTCAAGCAGAGATAGGAGAAGGGGAGGAGAACCAGTTTCCTTAAATGATGTTGCTAATGCAGTGGACAGTGTTAGTGACCCTGCGCCTCAAACTCTCTTGAGAACCTATCAATGCTGTCAATCTTGAACACCTGAGCAACCCAATAAATATGAGATTAAGATCACCAAGCTCTCACTGACTGCAATTCAAATGTAAGCTTGACTTCTTGTGAGTTTTTCAGAGTTCTCAGGTTTTTTTCTTTTTCTTTTTTTTTTTTTTTTTTACCTTTAGCTGTAGAGGAGTTATGAATGTTAACACTGGAAAATTAACTTATAAAGTGTTAGCACTGAAGGGCTTTTAATATCTAGTTCAGTCCCTTTGCTTCAAAGATAAGTAAACAGAAGTTCTGAGAGGTTGAGTAATTTGCCGTAGGTCACAGAGCTATGAAGAGGCAGAAAGAAGAGGAGTGTGCTGTGGGCTGTTGGAGAAATTGTGTGTATTTTGTCACCGTCTGCAGAAGCCTCGGGACCCACAGACTCCCCGAGACACTGTGATTTTCCATTGCTCATTTGTAGTTGAGCCTCAGTTTCTATATCTGGAAGTGGGGATAAAAATGGCTACCCTCACAGTGTGCTTCATGTGGGAAGTGTGTGAAACGGCTGAGTACACTCGTGTGAGTGAATGTATGCGGAGGGGTGCTGGTAATTTTGGTTTCGTCCATCTCGAAGCATTGCTTTTTCACAAGTCAAAAGCTCCTAGCCTGGCATTTAGCATTTACTTTCAGGTCACATGTTTGTTTGTTTGTTGTTTGTTTCTCAAAGCACTTCATTTGCAGAGCTTGCACTCTGTTTATAAAGGAGGCTGAAATGAGAAGGTTATTGTTAGCTGGGAAGCAGGCAATGTCGTCTAAGCAGAGTGGTCTTTTACTTGGATAGTTAAACTCAGATGCTAAGAAATGGTTGGTGTCAGAGCTGTCCTGACTTAAATCCTGGGTTCTCCAGTCCTCCTTCAGTATTCTTGCACAAAAGGAACACCACAAGTCTGTGAATTTCAAGAGTTTCATTCCACATATGGGTCAGTTTGGACTATCTTATTCCAAAGCCCCAAGTGCCTCAAAAAAGGAGTCTATGGTCATAAGAGTCGCTTAAGTAGGAAATACAGACAAGAACTATATTTTCTCAGCAGCCTGAGCTTGTGAAGAGAAGCTATTTTTTGTTTCTTTTTACCCCCAGGGCCTAGTGGGAGTGCAATAATAATTATTGAAATAAAAAACTGATATCTTTACCTCATACCTAAAAATAAAATTAATTCCAGATGGATAAAAATTTCAGTCTAAAAAGCAAAATGAAACAGAAAAATGCTAGAGGAAAATAGAAGTCTATATTTACATAAATTTGAAGTAATGCCACAGGCATAAACCACAAATGAGGGTTGATTGTTTCCATCAGATAAAATGATCAATTCTTACATGGAAAAACCCAACACAAAGTTTAAAAGGAACTTCTAAATTGGAAAAGAGATTTGCAACTTGGACAGCATAGGTTAATTCTTGTTATGCATAGCAAACCTTTAGAAAATCCCAATAGGAGAAAACGAGAAAAGGACAAAAACAGGCAATTAAACTAAAGAAGAAATGTAAGTGCTTAATAAACATGAAAACATATTAAATCCTATTAGCGAGCAAAATTACGTATCAGAGAACAAGGAGCTATTATTTGTAGCTGTTAGACTGACAGAGGCTTTAAGCACATAATAATGCCAGGCATTGATGAGGGTGTCACATGTAGGTACTACAGTTCGGGTGTTTGGTAAACCTGTTTTGCATGATGTATTCAGTATCTTAAAATCATGCTTGCCTTTTGATCCAGAAATTGCACTTTTAAGAAGTATTTGAGAGAGTATACAAAGTGAACATGCAGAAGTATCTACTAAAGCACAGTTTAAAATGTAAAAAATTAGGGGTACCCAGGTGGCTCAGTCGGTTAAGTGTCCGAGTTCAGCTCAGGTCATGATCTCGTGGTTCACAAGTTCTAGCCCGCCTTGGGCTCTGTGCTGACAATTCGGAGCCTGGAGACTGCTTTGAATTTTGTGTCTCCCTCTCTCTCTGACCCTCCCCAGCTCATGCTCTCTTTCTCTCTCAAAAATAAATAAAAAATATTTTAAAAATTAAGATGTAAAAATTAGAAAAAGCCAAAATGTTCCAAAACATGGCATTTGTTTAAAAAATAATATATTAGAAAGTATCAGAATCTTGGGGTGGCTGGGTGTCTCAGTTGGTTGAGTGTCTGCACTTGATTTCAGCTCATGTCATGATCCCAGGGACATGGAATTGAGCCCCATGTTGGGCTCTTCATTGAATGTGGATCCTGCTTGAGATTCTCTCTCTCCCTCTGCCCCTCTCCCCACCTGCATGTTCTCTCTCTCTCTCAAAGTAAAAAAAACAAAAGAGAGAGAGAGAGAGAATGTATTGGAATCTTAAAATTTGATATATATAAAATATAAAATTTAGAATGATGATGTAGAAATATAAATACTGATATGGAAATATATTTATAATATGTTACTGCATGGAAAAAACTTCATATATATTTATATGTACATGATGATACATAAGTTGAAGATTTGTCAAAGGTAATACACCAAATATACCAAAATATTGAAGGTAGCTATCTCTGGGTGGGGGAGGGGAGTTACTACTGGTTCTTTAATTTTAAAATGTGTATACTAGGGGGATTCTGGGAAGATGGCGGCGTAGGAGGACGCTGGGCTCACCGCGCGTCCTGCTGATCACTTAGATTCCACCTACACCTGCCTAAATAACCCAGAAAACCGCCAGAGGATTAGCAGAACAGAGTCACCGGACCCAAGTGCAGACGAGAGGCCCACGGAAGAGGGTAGGAAGGGCGGCGAGGCGGTGCGCGCTCCACGGACTGGCGGGAGGGAGCCGGGGCGGAGGGGCGGCTCGCCGGCCAAGCAGAGCCCCCGAGTCCGGCTTGCAAAAGCGGAGGGGCCTGACGGACTGTGTTCCGACAGCAAGCGCGACTTAGCGTCTGGGAGGTCATAAGTTAACAGCTCTGCTCGGAAAGCGGGAAGGCTGGAGGACAAAGGGAGGGTGAGCTGCGGAGCCCCCGGACGACAGAGCTCAGTTTGGCGGGGAACAAAGGCGCTCGCCAGCGCCATCTCCCCCGCCCATCCCCCAGCCAAAATCCCAAAGGGAACCGGTTCCGGCCAGGGAAATTGCTCGCTCCACGCGAACACCCAACTCTGTGCTTCTGCGGAGCCAAACCTCCGGCAGCGGATCTGACTCCCTCCGGCTGCCACAGGGCCCCTCCTGAAGTGGATCACCTAAGGAGAAGCGAGCTAAGCCTGCCCCCCCTGCCGCCATGCACCTTGCCTTCCCACCCCAGCTAATACGCCAGATCCCCAGCATCACAAGCCTGGCAGTGTGCAAGTAGCCCAGACGGGCCACGCCACCCCACAGTGAATCCCGCCCCTAGGAGAGGGGAAGAGAAGGCACACACCAGTCTGACTGTGGCCCCAGTGGTGGGCTGGGGGCAGACATCAGGTCGGACTGCGGCCCCGCCCACCAACTCCAGTTATACACCACAGCACAGGGGAAGTGCCCTGCAGGCCCTCACCACACCAGGGACTATCCAAAATGACTAAGCGGAAGAATTCCCCTCAGAAGAATCTCCAGGAAATAACAACAGCTAATGAGCTGATCAAAAAGGATTTAAATAATATAACAGAAAGTGAATTTAGAATAATAGTCATAAAATTAATCGCTGGGCTGGAAAACAGCATACAGGACAGCAGAGAATCTCTTGCTACAGACCTCAGGGGACTAAGGAACAGTCACGAGGAGCTGAAAAACGCTTTAAAGGAAATGGAAAACAAAATGCAAACCACCACGGCTCGGATGGAAGAGGCAGAGGAGAGAATAGGTGAACTAGAAGATAAAGTTATGGAAAAAGAGGAAGCTGAGAGAAAGAGAGATAAAAAAATCCAGGAGTATGAGGGGAAAATTAGAGAACTAAGTGATACACTAAAAAGAAATAATATACGCATAATTGGTATCCCAGAGGAGGAAGAGAGAGGGAAAGGTGCTGAAGGGGTACTTGAAGAAATAATAGCTGAGAACTTCCCTGAACTGGGGAAGGAAAAAGGCATCGAAATCCAAGAGGCACAGAGAACTCCCTTCAGACGTAACTTGAATCGATCTTCTGCACGACATATCATAGTGAAACTGGCAAAATACAAGGATAAAGAGAAAATTCTGAAAGCAGCAAGGGGTAAACGTGCCCTCACATATAAAGGGAGACCTATAAGACTCGTGACTGATCTCTCTTTTGAAACTTGGCAGGCCAGAAAGAATTGGCACGAGATTTTCAGGGTGCTAGACAGCAAAAATATGCAGCCGAGAATCCTTTATCCAGCAAGTCTGTCATTTAGAATAGAAGGAGAGATAAAGGTCTTCCCAAACAAACAAAAACTGAAGGAATTTGTCACCACTAAACCAGCCCTACAAGAGATCCTAAGGGGGACCCTGTGAGACAAAGTACCAGAGACATCACTACAAGCATAAATCATACAGACATCACAATGACTCTAAACCCGTATCTTTCTATAATAACACTGAATGTAAATGGATTAAATGCGCCAACCAAAAGACATAGGGTATCAGAATGGATAAAAAAACAAGACCCATCTATTTGCTGTCTACAAGAGACTCATTTTAGACCTGAGGACACCTTTAGATTCAGAGTGAGGGGATGGAGAACTATTTATCATGCTACTGGAAGCCAGAAGAAAGCTGGAGTAGCCATACTTATATCAGACAAACTAGACTTTAAATTAAAGGCTGTAACAAGAGATGAAGAAGGACATTATATAATAGTTACAGGGTCTATCCATCAGGAAGAGCTAACAATTATAAATGTCTATGTGCCGAATACCGGAGCCCCCAAATATATAAAACAATTACTCATAAACAGAAGCAACCTTATTGATAAGAATGTGGTAATTGCTGGGGACTTTAACACCCCACTTACAGAAATGGATAGATCATCTAGACACACGGTCAATAAAGAAACAAGGGCCCTGAATGAGACACTGGATCAGATGGACTTGACAGATATATTTAGAACTCTGCATCCCAAAGCAACAGAATATACTTTCTTCTCGAGTGCACATGGAACATTCTCCAAGATAGATCATATACTGGGTCACAAAACAGCCCTTCATAAGTTTACAAGAATTGAAATTATACCATGCATACTTTCAGACCACAATGCTATGAAGCTTGAAATCAACCACAGGAAAAAGTCTGGAAAACCTCCAAAAGCATGGAGGTTAAAGAACACCCTACTAACGAATGAGTGGGTCAACCAGGCAATTAGAGAAGAAATCAAAAAATATATGGAAACAAACGAAAATGAAAAGACAACAATCCAAACGCTTTGGGACGCAGCGAAGGCAGTCCTGAGAGGAAAATACATTGCAATCCAGGCCTATCTCAAGAAACAAGAAAAATCCCAAATACAAAATCTAACAGCACACCTAAAGGAAATAGAAGCAGAACAGCAAAGGCAGCCTAAACCCAGCAGAAGAAGAGAAATAATAAAGATCAGAGCAGAAATAAACAATATAGAATGTAAAAAAACTGTAGAGCAGATCAACGAAACCAAGAGTTGGTTTTTTGAAAAAATAAACAAAATTGACAAACCTCTAGCCAGGCTTCTCAAAAAGAAAAGGGAGATGACCCAAATAGATAAAATCATGAATGAAAATGGAATGATTACAACCAATCCCTCAGAGATACAAACAATTATCAGGGAATACTATGAAAAATTATATGCCAACAAATTGGACAACCTGGAAGAAATGGACAAATTCCTGAACACCCACACTCTTCCAAAACTCAATCAGGAGGAAATTGAAAGCTTGAACAGACCCATAACCAGCGAAGAAATTGAATCGGTTATCAAAAATCTCCCAACAAATAAGAGTCCAGGACCAGGTGGCTTCCCAGGGGAGTTCTACCAGACGTTTAAAGCAGAGGTAATACCTATCCTTCTCAAGCTATTCCAAGAAATAGAAAGGGAAGGAAAACTTCCAGACTCATTCTATGAAGCCAGTATTACTTTGATTCCTAAACCAGACAGAGACCCAGTAAAAAAAGAGAACTACAGGCCAATATCCCTGATGAATATGGATGCCAAAATTCTCAATAAGATACTAGCAAATCGAATTCAACAGCATATAAAAAGAATTATTCACCATGATCAAGTGGGATTCATTCCTGGGATGCAGGGCTGGTTCAACATTCGCAAATCAATCAACGTGATACATCACATTAACAAAAAAAAAGAGAAGAACCATATGATCCTGTCAATCGATGCAGAAAAGGCCTTTGACAAAATCCAGCACCCTTTCTTAATAAAAACCCTTGAGAAAGTCGGGATAGAAGGAACATACTTAAAGATCATCAAAGCCATTTATGAAAAGCCCACAGCTAACATCATCCTCAACGGGGAAAAACTGAGAGCTTTTTCCCTGAGATCAGGAACACGACAGGGATGCCCACTCTCACCGCTGTTGTTTAACATAGTGCTGGAAGTTCTAGCATCAGCAATCAGACAACAAAAGGAAATCAAAGGCATCAACATTGGCAAAGATGAAGTCAAGCTTTTGCTTTTTGCAGATGACATGATATTATACATGGAAAATCCGATAGACTCCACCAAAAGTCTGCTAGAACTGATACATGAATTCAGCAAAGTTGCAGGATACAAAATCAATGTACAGAAATCAGTTGCATTCTTATACACTAACAATGAAGCAACAGAAAGACAAATAAAGAAACTGATCCCATTCACAATTGCACCAAGAAGCATAAAATACCTAGGAATAAATCTAACCAAAGATGTAAAGGATCTGTATGCTGAAAACTATAGAAAGCTTATGAAGGTAATTGAAGAAGATTTAAAGAAATGGAAAGACATTCCCTGCTCATGGATTGGAAAAATAAATATTGTCAAAATGTCAATACTACCCAAAGCTATCTACACATTCAATGCAATCCCAATCAAAATTGCACCAGCATTCTTCTCGAAACTAGAACAAGCAATCCTAAAATTCATCTGGAACCACAAAAGGCCCCGAATAGCCAAAGGAATTTTGAAGAAGAAGACCAAAGCAGGAGGCATCACAATCCCAGACTTCAGCCTCTACTACAAAGCTGTCATCATCAAGACAGCATGGTATTGGCACAAAAACAGACACACAGACCAATGGAATAGAATAGAAACCCCAGAACTAGACCCACAAACATATGGCCAACTCATCTTTGACAAAGCAGGAAAGAACATCCAATGGAAAAAAGACAGCCTCTTTAACAAATGGTGCTGGGAGAACTGGACAGCAACATGCAGAAGGTTGAAACTAGACCACTTTCTCACACCATTTACAAAAATAAACTCAAAATGGATAAAGGACCTAAATGTGAGACAGGAAACCATCAGAACCTTAGAGGAGAAAGCAGGAAAAGACCTCTCTGACCTCAGCCGTAGCAATCTCTTACTCGACACATCCCCAAAGGCAAGGGAATTAAAAGCAAAAGTGAATTACTGGGACCTTATGAAGATAAAAAGCTTCTGCACAGCCAAGGAAACAACCAACAAAACTAAAAGGCAACCAACGGAATGGGAAAAGATATTTGCAAATGACATATCGGACAAAGGGCTAGTATCTAAAATCTATAAAGAGCTCACCAAACTCCACACCCGAAAAACAAATAACCCAGTGAAGAAATGGGCAGAAAACATGAATAGATACTTCTCTAAAGAAGACATCCAGATGGCCAACAGGCACATGAAAAGATGTTCAGCGTCGCTCCTTATCAGGGAAATACAAATCAAAACCACACTCAGGTATCACCTCACGCCAGTCAGAGTGGCCAAAATGAACAAATCAGGAGACTATAGATGCTGGAGAGGATGTGGAGAAACGGGAACCCTCTTGCACTGTTGGTGGGAATGCAAATTGGTGCAGCCGCTCTGGAAAGCAGTGTGGAGGTTCCTCAGAAAATTAAAAATAGACCTACCCTATGACCCAGCAATAGCACTGCTAGGAATTTACCCAAGGGATACAGGAATACTGATGCATAGGGGCACTTGTACCCCAATGTTCATAGCAGCACTCTCAACAATAGCCAAATTATGGAAAGAGCCTAAATGTCCATCAACTGATGAATGGATAAAGAAATTGTGGTTTATATACACAATGGAATACTACGTGGCAATGAGAAAAAATGAAATATGGCCTTTTGTAGCAACGTGGATGGAACTGGAGAGTGTGATGCTAAGTGAAATAAGCCATACAGAGAAAGACAGATACCATATGGTTTCACTCTTATGTGGATCCTGAGAAACTTAACAGGAACCCATGGGGGAGGGGAAGGAAAAAAAAAAAAAAGAGGTTAGAGTGGGAGAGAGCCAAAGCATAAGAGACTGTTAAAAACTGAGAACAAACTGAGGGTTGATGGGTGGTGGGAGGGAGGGGCGGGTGGGTGATGGGTATTGAGGAGGGCACCTTTTGGGATGAGCACTGGGTGTTGTATGGAAACCAATTTGTCAATAAACTTCATATAAAAAAAAAAAATAAAATGTGTATACTACTGAAAGCAATCTACACATTCAATGCAATCCCTATCAAAATAACACCAACATTTTTCACAGAGATAGAAGAAACAATTCTAAAATTTCTATGGAAACAGAAAAGACCTTGAACAACCAAGTAATGTTGAAAAAGAAAACCAAAACTGCAGGCATCACAATTCTGGACTTCAAGCTGTATTACAAAGCTGTAATCATCAAGACAGTATGGTACAGGCACAAAAACAGACCCATAGATCAGTGGAACAGAATAGAGAACCCAGAAATGGACCCACAAATGTATGGCCAACAAAGTAGGAAAAGTATTAAATGGAAAAAAAAAAAACCAAAATAAATTTTCTTTGTATGTACTCTGATTTCTCAACTGAATACATATAAAAATTAATTTAAAAATAAAAAAAACACAAAAGAATAGCACAAAATTAGTTGGCAGATGTTATTAAAACCATACTGGGTCTTTTATGGAATTATCTTCACTTTTTAAAGGCCAAATGTTAAAATGTAGGAAGTTTTAG
Organism: Lynx rufus; assembly: GCF_022079265.1. Lineage (NCBI taxonomy): Eukaryota > Metazoa > Chordata > Mammalia > Carnivora > Felidae > Lynx > Lynx rufus. The sequence goes on along the minus strand of NW_025814823.1, from coordinate 120,845,837 downwards.
TTTTGATTTTCCACTGAGTCTGAGGCAAAGGTAAACTGTAAGTTGTTAATTTTGGAGCCTTTCCCAGGGCAGTGGGGAAATGAGAGTGGGATGGGAACAAAGTTGCTGATGTTTCCATTTGGAAGTTAGTTGCTTTTGGGAGGAACTAGAGGTTAACTCTGTTAAGGAACTCAGGGAGATTAGGAGGAATGCTAATGGTGGAAAGCTACTCCTGGGGATGGGGTGCCGGGGGCAGGGGTGTGTAAATTTCCAAGATTTCTGACCTTTACTGTCAGGTAAAGTGATGCAAACTCTGGTAGTCAGAAATGGACTGGCATGCATAGAAATGCTAAGGGCTAACATCACGTGGATGGGACAGCAACAGCCTCTGCTACACTGGAGTTAGAAATTTGCCAATCAGCAGGGGAAGACACTTGGGTCATTAAAGGAAATACATTTATTTGTGTACAGTCATATAATTACTGGATGAGCCAGCCGCAAACATCAGGTCAACTAACTTGCATCCAGGAATTTTTTCATTTTACGATGACCAAGGCCATCTTTGTCATGGTCATTTCTAAGCATGACAGGTACACAAGCAGGATGCTTGTGTTCTTGTTCTTTTCCTAACTACCATGCCACAGAAGAATAGGACCCAACCCAGTGGTCTTTAAATGGATCTTAGCCATGCAACCCTTATTTATAAGGAAAGCTTATGAGGATGACCAATACGTTGAAAAAATGAATATGGTGCTGCTCAGATTGAAGGGAATGAAGTGGCCTTCTGTCCTCATTACATAAAAACCCTCTGAAGGGATTTCAAAGAGCGACATTTCAAAACACACATTTCCCTTGTATTCTGGCAAGAGAAAAAGGGAATAATTATCCCAGGTAGTCTCTGCTAAAGGTAGTTTTACAGAAGAAATGGTTAGGGAACAAAATTTTTTCTTTAAGGTTCTTCTACCTGGTCTAAGAATTGAAGTGACATGAGACAGGTTAATAGGAGAATGAAACCAAAGTTTAATTACAGGTGCACAGACACCCAGTAATAAAACGAGACCCTAAGAAATGACCAAAGACAAAGAAACAATATGTGAGGAATTCATAGCACAAAGAATACTTAAGATTGGGAATTTTACTTAAGGAATTCTAAACAGATTTAGGCTGGTGTAGTAAATTACTAAAAGTAACAAGGTTTGTTGATTCAGTCTATTCAGTTTCAAATTACCTATCTCTGATGATAAGGATGTCTCTTAAGTAACTTTAATTCAGAATAATCAATAAGCCATTTTGGTGTGTTTGGGGGTGGCTGGCCCCTGGCCTCTCAAAAAAACCCATGCAGAAAAAAATGCATATGGTCTGAAAAGCATGTGATGTCAATTGCAAAGGGATGGATTTTCCTGGGAAAAAACCCCAACTTCTTTACTTACGCTGCTGATTGTTCTTCTGTAAGATGCTCAAGTAGAATGATGGGACCCAGACTTCCACAAGAGCTCTTTTTGTTTTAGAAGATTAAATGGTGGTAACTGTTTTGAAAATTATCATCTGAATCTCAGGATCTTTAAGTTTACAGTGCAGTTGTTTGCAAATAACCTTAACATATTGTTAGAAAACACTGCTTTCTCTCTGGGTTATTTTTTGTGAGAATAATGACCAAGAGCCCATGGATCCTGTGACACTTTTTGAAATGGGTTACATAAGAGTCACTGTTACTTTGTAACTCACTTAAAAATTCTCCTCTCTTCTAGCCATACTTAAGGGAGTTGATAAGGAAATATGTTTAAATACATGACCTATATTTAAAACTTTGGCTTAACTTATGAAAAATGGCTCAATTTTGACGTTCACTTAAAATATGCAGGTAATTATAGATAAAACTAGTATCTAATTTTCCTTCAATCCCAATTACAAAGTCTGATTTAACTGATTATTCACATCACCACCTTGATTTATATATGATGTTGTAAAACTATCAACACAGGGGCATAGTGGTTATGAACATAAGCATTTGAGCCAAATAAATGTGGATTCATATATCTTATGACCACAAATCAATAGCTGTTTGATGTTGGGCAAGTGTTAACTACTATTTTGAAAACAAGGCTCACTGTGATTGAAAATCAGATACAATATGCTTAGTATCGTGGCTGGCATATACGAAGCAATTAAAAAGTTACACCTAATATTCGTTGCTTCTGGCCTAGATTTCAAAAAGGAAAATTATTTGTAGCCATGAAAGGTGATGAGGTATTAAACATCAAAGTTTAGCAGGCAAATTTATTTCAAGCACATCAAATGTTACGCTAGCAAGAAAGATCAGTTTGTTGGCAAAAAATTTATGGTCACAGGGGGTATAAAAACTGATGGGTTATGTGGTGAGTATGTGTGTGTTTTAAGAAAGATTGCTGTTTCATGTCACCAGGTCATAAAAAACAGGAGGTCCCATGGGGCACCTGGGTGGCTTAGTCGGTTGAGCGTCCGACTTCGGCTCAGGTCATGATCTCATGGTGTGTGGGTTCCAGCCCCGCGTTGGGCTCTGTGCTGACAGCTTGGAGCCTGGAGCCTCCTTGGGATTCTGTGTCTCCCTCTCTCTCTGATCCTCCCCCACTCACACTCTGTCTCTCTCTCCTTCAAAAATAAACATTTAAAAAAATTTTTAAATAAAAAAATACAGGAGGTCCCTATGATTTGTTACAAGAATGTGTTTAACAGGTGGTCCAGGTGTACAAACTTTGATTCAGAGGCGTAAACATTGCAGCCAAGAAGCAAGTAAGGAAGTATCTGTGTCTGAAATTAGAGTAGCAAAGTTCTTGCTCAAGAGTGGTGTCTGATAAGTGAAGCTAACATGAAAGAATGTCAACAGGGATCAAAAACGGTGACGACAACGCTTCTAAATTTTTTTGTGACCATGTTTTAATGTTTTACTTCAGACTAATAAAATTTTGAATAAATGGAAGCATATTATACATATGTTTTTATTGAATATTGTTAAACATTTTTTTTTCTGTTTTGGAATTCTAAATTACATTGTAAATGAATTTTAATGAAGTACACATACATTAAAATATACATATATTGAGCATGACAACTTAGTGAGTTTTGACAAATGTCTCTATCCTTATCACCACCAACCTGATTAATCACTGATGGGATTTCTATCAATGAAATATCAGTGATTATTGTTAATGAATAATACTAAATATTAATGAATACTAGTTTTGCTTGGTTTAGAACATCATATAAAATAGAATCATACGCTATGTAGTCTTTGCATCTGGCTTGTTTTCACTTAGTGTATATCTTCCGGATTCATTCATGTTTTTGCATCCGTGTTGCATTATGGCGGCCATGAAAATATGCCACTCAGCTGTCTTGCTGCAGTGGATATAACTGACCAAGAGCTTCAGTTGCTGTGCCTCAAGTTCATAAGTGTGTTCATGGCTGAGGCCCCACTTCTCTCAGGCTGCTCCCAGCCAGTAACGGCACATGGCAAGGATGCTAGGGCAGGACTTATCTGGTAACAAGCGTCAATTTCCACCTAGCAAGTTAGGCTCTAGCACTCTTTGTTGGTCTGGCCAAAATCTTAGCACTCTGCAGCTGTGTGAAATGCTTCTTACCCAATATTTCTACTTTCTTCTTTCTTTCACAGGAGCCAGGTCTCCATTGCTATTTGGTGTCTGGCTTCCTCCTCTTATCCCTCCCGTTTTTCTCTGAAGGTGTTTTCCCCAGCAAGTCTCTCCTCAAGTTCAGTTCCACATTATCTGCATCTTGGAGAACCTTAGCTGACTCATTTACTTTTTAGCATTTCATTCATACTTTTTTTTTTTTTTTGCTCACTATTCTATAGTAAGAATATATCACAATTACTTATCCCTTCTAATATTGATGCCCCCTTGGCCTCGTTCCTGTTTTTGACTGTCCCGTATAAAATTGCTGCGAACATTTATGGAAAAGCTCTTGTGTTTTCATTTATCTTGGGTAAATGTCTAGGAGTGTAGTTGCTGGATCAAATGCAATGATGCTGCCAATTGCTTTCCAAAGTGGTTGTACCATTTTCCATCCCCACAGGCAATATAGAATATAGAGGGAGTCCTCACCCTCACCAGTACTTGGTATTGTCACTCTTTTTAATTTTAGCTGTTTTAGTGAGCATATATTGATATTTCGATGTCACTTTTATTTGTATTTTCCTGATAACTAAAGATGGGCGATATCTTCTCAACTGCCTTTGGCCATTCAAAAACTTTTTTTTGGTAAAGTACGTGTTCAATTCCTGGACAATTTTTATTGGACTCTTTTCTTATTCTAGAGTTGTAAGAGTGCTCCATATATTTGAATACAAATTATTTGTCAGGGTATGTTTCGCAAATGTTTTCTCTCAGTTCTTGGCCTACATTTTCACTTTCTTATTTGTGTCTTTTGGAAAACAACTGTTTTAATTTTGAAAAACTCCAATGCATCGGCTTCTATTTTTTTTTTTTTTTAACCATTGGTGATTTTTTTTTTTTTGGTCTTCTCTAAGAAATCCTTGCCTCACATGAGGCTGTGAAGGTTTTCTTCTATCTTCAGTTAGAAGTTAAATATTATAGCTTATATGTTTAGTTTTGTGATCAATTTTTGTTACTTTTCTTGTATAGGAGGTTGAGGTTAATATTTTTCTCATATGGGTATACACTTGCTCAATCACTACTTGTTAAAAAGGCATTCCTTTCCTCATTGATTTATTTTGATGTGATTGTCAAAAATCAATTGACTTTATATGTATGGGTCTGTTTCTGGACTCCTTAGTCTATTCTATTGATGTGCATGTCTATTTTTAATACCACATTGTTTTACTACTATAGCTCTATAGTAAGTCTTGAAATAAGGTGATAACATCCTCCAATATTGTACTGCTTTTCTTCAAAAATATCCTGGATATTCTAGGTTCTTTGCATTGTCATAGGAATTTTAGAATCACAGAAAGAAACTACTGGGATTTTGACTGGGTTTGTGTTAATCAGTTTGGGAATGAATCTTAACAACAATGAGTTTTGGGAACGTGTGCTGCTTTCCAATGTCTGTAAAGATATTTCTCATATGGTTTGAAAGGACTAGTATGGTTCTAGTTACTCTGTTGTGGCAGAAGGGGAATCTGACAATTCTAATTGTAAACAGATTCCAAATAGGCCATTGCTAGTGATAATTCTCTAACTGCAACCAAAGTTTGCCCAATTTTAGTTTTGATAATTCCCCCCCCCCTTGAAAAAAGGGAGTAAAAAAGAACACTGGAAAAATCTATTTAATGTAGTTAGTCAAAGTTTATCATTAAGGAGACAGGAAAGGTAAATAAGAGAGAAAGAGGTTGGAAAGCCAAAGCTGAGTACTGGCTTCATTTCACACTGGTATGATCTTGGGCAAGCTACTTACTTTATTCCAATTTTAAGTTTCTTATTAGAAAAATGGTCTAATCCTATCTTTGTTTTTTTTTTCAGGGATATTTTAAGTCACTTGTGAAATAAAGAATGAATGTGAAAACATTCCTTAAAATCTAAGGCACCAAACACAACTAAGCTTCTCTTAGTCTTTACTAAAATAAAACCTTCTCTCAGATGACCAGTTTTCTCCACCTCTCCAATTACTTGGATCTTTGTCTCAGGATTCTTCTATGCCTCTTCTTTTCTGTTATTTTGTCATTTGCAGTAGGACAAGGACACCTCTGAGCACTCAGCTGGAAAGAAACACTCTCCAGAGCATTGACTTTGTAGGGAAAATTTTCCTCCTTTCAATGAGATTATACCTGAGAAATAATATGATTTGGGCTTTTGGTCAATCAAGACAGCTATAGCAAGAAAACCTTACTTTCATTTAGATAAATAGAATTTTCATTTTATAAGACTTCCTTATTTTAAAGTATTTTTGTATATTTTTAAAAAAATTAAAATCAAATAAATCATTGCTTAAGAAAAGCATCATGACTATATATATTTACAATGGAAATTTTTTTGGGTTTAGTACCTATCATCGTCAGGAGAATTGAACCCTGTGACTTTTCACAAATGTTTATATATGAGATAAGCAGCTTACTTTGTTTCATTTTACCAAAGAAATCAGAACCCACAGATACTTTGGTTTTCTTGATAAGTTGTATATAGTCTACAGCCTGAAACCAGACTCCTTTACTTCTGATCTGAGCTCTTCTTATTATTACTTGTAACTTCAGGACGTTATTCAGCCTCTCGAGGCCTCAGTTTCCTCATCTCTAAAATGAGTTAACATGAGTACCGACACACAGAGCTGATGGAGGATTGAATTATATAATAATATTATGAAGCACTTAGATAATGTGAAGTACTTAGAGTAGTACCTTGTACGTGGTAAGTATACAAGGATTCAATAAGCTTTCAATAACAATTATTATAAAAATACTCTCTTGGTCTTGTGCTATACTTTTAATATATACAGCGCCAAATTTATTGTAGTACGAAAATTATTGGTAAGAGCTACTTCATTTTTGGAGAATCTGAATTAGGTATGCAGGAACCCTGACATTCCCCAGTCAGTTTTGTTCCAGATCTAAGGAACTCCTGTAACTCACCATCAACAAAGTTGAAGACATCTCAGTTTATGCAGTTTACAACTTGGAACCTGGTTTTGAGGGTTGAAAGTGCAATTTTTATTTTCAAGAGTTCCATCTGTTTCACAGGTGGGGAGGAAGAATGCCTGAACATCTTTGGACATGTCTTTTTCCTCACCACCTTGGGTGGGTTTTTGGAAAGGAGAGAGCAAGTGTCCTTGCTTCCCATCAGTGCTGTCAGAGAGTCCACAGTGATTCCCCAGCACCCGGTAAGTATCTCCAGCCAACAACACTTCTCTCTTTGAGTTGCAGTTGTTTGTTTTACTAGGTCTGGCTTCCCTGTTACTTTGCTCTTTGTGAAAAGAGGCATTTGAGTCTTTAGCACCTAGCACAGTTCCTGGCACTTAGTAGTAGGTATTTAATAAATGTTAAATTAGCATGAAATCCATTCCTGGTTTTGGACTTCAGTCTTATTCTGTCTCTTTATGTTAGTTGGCCATTTAAGTGAGTGGTTAAAAGAGAGATAGAAAAACATTAGAAGGTAGTAGTCTGTCCCACTCTGTTGAAAAGTAGAGTCATTCAGCGTTTTGTACCTGCTCTATAGTGTTGGCTCCAAGGAGAGTTGGAATTCATGGAGACTAGGAGAGGGAACTAATGTCATTCTCTCAACGATGCATATTTAGCTCTGACTGAGACATTGATGAGAACTTCTACTTCTGATACTTTATTAAATATATTCTCCATGTGGCAACCAGACAAATGGTTTAGCAACTTGAGTCTGGTCATACACTTTCCTGCTTAAAGGTATATTCTTTCATGGCTTCCCATTGGACTTGGAAGGAAATCCGTATCACTGTGGCTTCTAGGGTCCTAATGCTTTGGCCCTTGCTGAACTTGCCGTTGTACTTGAAACCATTTTCCCCTCATTCTTTGTGCTCCAGTCACTCTTTATTATTCTTTAAATCTTTTTTCTAATGTATATTTATTTTTGAAAGAGAGAGAAGCAGAGTGCACGTGGGGGAGGGGCAGAGAGAGAGAGAGAGGGAGACACAGAATCAGAAGCAGGCTCCAGGCTCTGAGCTGTCAGCACAGAGCCTGACTGGAGGCTCAAACTCACGAACCGGGAGATCATGACCTGAGCCGAAGTAGGATGGTTAACTGACTGAGTCACCCAGGTGCCCCTGTGCTTCAGTTAGTCTTAACTTTGAGGTCCTCAAGCATGCCCTTCCAGCTTTAAAGCCTTAGCATTTCTTCTGACGGTATTCATTTCCCCTCTGGTATTTATGTGCTTGCTTTTTCTTCTTTTCACATCGTCTCTGAGAACCACTCTAAAGGAGAAACCCTGCTTTAATTGGCAGACTGCACTCTGTTTACATTGTTTCTTGGCACTTACCGCTATTTGTTAATTATGCATTTACAAACAAACTTTATTTGGTTTGTTTTCATGCTTGTAGAATATAAGTTTTATATGGTATTGGACTAAATATTTTCCCAATAAATACAAATATATAAACTTACAAAGTTATAAGACTTCCTAAGTTTTCTAAGTTTTATGTTTGTCTCTGTTATATATATATATATATATATATATTTTTTTTTTTAATATATGAAATTTATTGTCAAATTGGTTTCCATACAACACCCAGTGCTCATCCCAAAAGATGTCTTCTTCAATGCCCATCACCTACCCTCTGTGTTATATTCTTAATGCCAACCACAGTGCTGGTTTCTAGTAAATATCTAATGAAATAATTGTGTATTGGCCTGAGTTTTGAAATTTACTTTCTATCCTTTTTCTTGTGTCACTAGACAAGGAGGTGAGGATTTGGAGGTGATATACCCTAACACAAAAGTGTGTAGGTGGTTGTTAAGTGACTGCATTTTTAGGTCTCTAGATTGTGTTGGGTGGATTTCTCATCTTGGCTTAGCCGTAAAAGCATTATGTCTGAGAGGAAGTAATATATCAGATGAAAAAGAAGCTATCAAGTGACTTGGGAACTGGGTTTTCAGGGTGGAGAGCTGAAGCCTTACTCCTTCAAGTCCTGAAGAAGTTCTCATGTTCAAGGAAAGTGTCTAGTTACAAGAGGGATATTTTGGGAAAATGTAATATAATCCTTGTGCTCAGTGCTTGCACAAGACCTGCAGAAGGGCAAGGAAACTTAGTATGGTTAGCATTATTCTGAGATAGTTTTTTTTCATCCTTTGGACATGTTTAGTCACTTTCAAATCATTCCAGCAATTCACAAAGAAGGACCTGGAGTTATTGGTATATATCAGAGTGGGAAAGCACATGCAAATAAAATAAATGTCTTCAGTAGAAGTCAAACTATGAAATGTTTTGTACACAAAAATCAATCAAAATCTCAAACTAAGTATACATAGATCACCTGTTCAGGGCGATGAAATCCAAAGCCACATCATGATGGACTCTCCACATTGAATTGGATTGCCTCCCTTATTAGATAGCAATGCCTTCTACATTACATTTCTGTGTATTAATTTATTTGCATGATAAAGGGACGGCAGCACACCTTGCTTTATACCATGGAGAGCTCCTCTCAGCACAGAGATAAATTTGTATTTCTCCCTTAAGACAAAAACTTGGCAAATTATAGCTTCGAAAAATTTAGTTTTACCTCAGGGGTAATTGACGAGTTGAAATCAGTATCCACACCCCTGGCACTCCTTCCTTTTTATGACTGATGTAACAAAATAAGGTCCTTGGGGCAAGTGAAGGAGAAGCTAAAGCTTTTTTAAGGGTTATTTGTCAGTAGAGTAGCAAAATGTCATGTTGCTCTCAAACTGATACTGTTAGCAGGCCATAAAAATTACCTGGGATCAGTATTTATATAGTATAAGCTGTGTACTCAATTAATTGGGACACATACTCAGTGTCTTTTTTTTTTTTTTTTTAATTTTTTTTCAACTTTTTAATTTATTTTTGGGACAGAGAGAGACAGAGCATGAACGGGGGAGGGGCAGAGAGAGAGGGAGACACAGAATCGGAAACAGGCTCCAGGCTCCGAGCCATCAGCCCAGAGCCCGACGCGGGGCTCGAACTCACGGACCGCGAGATCGTGACCTGGCTGAAGTCGGACGCTTAACCGATTGCGCCACCCAGGCGCCCCTCAGTGTCTTTTACCAGGTGGAATAGTCAGTTTCATTTGCTTTCTGTAGCATACTCAGCTACCCAGGAAGAAACTGCAAAGAAAAGTACTATTTAAATTAGCTTCTCTGTAAATGGAGTTCTTGTTGCCTTTGTCCAGATTCTTGTCAATATATAACTTCTCTTTCCCCTTAGTTACTTTCAAAGGAATGTCTGTATATACAGGAGAGTTCAAACGTCTTTCTAAAATTTCTGATCACTAACAGGTCTCTTTCCAGTCAATGCCAAATATTAACACTCTGCTATATTGACTTATTAAAAGGATGTAATGTTGTGGAACTGGAGGCTTGAAACCTGAAGGGTCTGCTTTTTATTTGAATTGTTAAGCTAAATTGTTGATCAATTTTTTAAATTTCTCTAACCCTCAATTGTTTTATCTCTAAAATGGGACTAATAATCGTGACTTTGGGGGTGTAGTGAGCATTAGTGGAGATTATGCATGAAAGTGTTTATCACAGTGCTTGGCATGTAGGCAATGCTCAACAGATGGTAGTTAGTAATTTTAATAACAATGACCCTGACCACCATAACTGAGTTAACCTGAGTAAAGTAACATGTTTGATTGGATTATACACCCTCTAAACTAGAGAGGAAAACAATGAAAAAGTCAGCATTTTCCCCCTCGGTTTTCAGTCTTTCCAGATTATGGTATTGTTATTCTGAACTATAATATGTCCTAATTTTCTATTGACAAATGACAAGAAAAGCAAGATAAAATTTTCCCAGCATTGCTCTTACAACATTACTCGCAGCAATATAGGCAAAATCAGGAGAAATGTCTCTGTGATGATCGTTGGGAAAGGTGTATCCTTTGTATGAATTACCCAGGTATGAAATATCCTTTTTATGCTAATCTACCTCCTAGGTCACTGTTGAACCCTTTGCTCTACTTGTCCCTGTAGACAGAGCTGTTGAGCCTGGACAGGTTTTGATATGTGGAAAGTGCAGGCAGGAAATACAGGTGCAGGTAGCCTCGGGAGCGCTCAGGAAAACTATATCCTGACTAAAAATAAGATAAGACACTGCATCTTCAATCCAATCCAGAGTGTAACCAGAGTCAATGGAACAGAAGAATAAAACGTATTTTGTTTGTAATGAACTGAGACTGCACATAAGAGAATCTTTTAAATATGTGAATGGTTAAAAATGGATTATATTTCCCTTTGGGAAAGGAAGTACTCAAAGGGATAGGGCTGATGAACTGAGCTTATTAAATTGGCTTTGGCGGTGATGAAAATGGTATTGACAAAAGCACAGTGGTATATATTTCACACACATTTGCAGGGGTAATGAACATAAAATAATCCTCTGGTAAAAGCTGAGATGCTTTATACTCTGACACCTGGACTCTGGTGGCATGCTTATCACCTGGAGTAGATCTCAGCATTGAGAAACCAAAGTAGTTTCATGAATAAACACCTTTAATCACTGGTGGGGTTAGTTTCCAACTTGAGAAGACACTGTATCATTGGAGAAAAGATATGGGAATCGGACAGGTAGGTACCACTTGCTTCAGTTGACATTATTAGGGAAACTCCAGTCTTTTTCGTCAAATACCAGAGAATCCCTGAGCACTGTGATAGAATTCATGGTGATAGGGTTCATGGCAGGCTGCCCCCAGGTATGCCATGGTGGCATATTGATTAGTCTGAATTAAAGTTGCTTAAGTAGCAACCTATGCAAAGACATCTTGGCATTTCCCTTTCCTTAGCGATGACAAAGATCTCATGGTCCCTGCCTATTTCTAATGTTTTCTTCACTATGAAATGACATAATACAGTTGAAAATGCTTGGTAAACTCTACAGTGTTCTCTAGGGTATCATGATTACTTATGGACAGGATATTAAGCTCTCAATTGAAAAAGAGATACTTTGAGGGACACCTGAGTGGCTCAGTCACTTAAGCATCCAACTTCAGCTCCCCTTTCCCACTGGTGCTCTCTATCTCAAAAATAACATGAAAAAAAATTAAAAATAGATACTTTGAAATGTCCATTAGAAGAAAAGCCTAGGGTGCTATTAGCTCACAACATTCACTGATCCCCCTTTCTACTAAAAATTGGGGGCTGTTTTAGAGAATTACTTCATGTTTTAAAAATTTTATATATGTACCACATTTTTTTATCTAATCATCTCTTGATGGGCATTTGGGTTTCACATTTTGACTGTTACGAATAATGACTGTTATGAAATGCTGTTGTTATTTCTTTGGGTAAATACACAAAAGTGGGATTGCCAGATCATATGGTAGATCTATTTTTAATGTTTTGAGGAACTTGCACATTATTTTTCATAGTGGTTGGACCAATTTAAATTCCTATTAACAGTGTATAAGGGTACTCTTTTCACCACGTCCTCAATCAGCATTGGTTGTCTTCTGGACAGTAACCATTTTAATAGGTGTGGGGTCATATCTGATTTTGGTTTTGGTTTGCATTTTCCTGATTGTGATGTCAAACATCTCTTCATGCATCTGCTGGCCATTTTGGTCCTTTTTGGAGAAATGTATATTTAATTCTTCTTATTTTTAAGTGAGATTTTATTGTTATTGGTATCGGATTGACTGAGTTCTTTATATATTTTAACCCTTGATCTGACTTTTGTTTGCATAAATTTTCTCCTATTCTATAGGTTGTGTTTTTATTCTGTGTGTGTGCGCATATGTGTATATATACATATATATGTGTATGTATACATACATACACATATATATGTATATATTTGTGTGTACATATATATATATATATACACACACACACACATATATATATTTGCTGTGTAAAAGTTTTTGAGTTTGATATAGTCCCATTTGTTGATACTTTTCTTTTGTTTGTGCTTTTGGCATCATGTCCCCCTGCCCCCAACCACCTCAAGATTGCTATGACCAGTATTAACGACATTCTTCCTTCTTCTTCTCCTAGGAATTTTATGTTATCAGGTCTTATGTTTAAGACTCTGATCTATTTTGAGTTAATTTTTGTGAGTGGTGTGAAATATGGGTCCAATTTCATTGTTCTTTATGTGTTTCTCCAGTTTTCCCAGCACCATTTGTTCAAGGGACTACCATTTCCCATTGGGTATTCTTGGCTGTCTTGTCAAATATTAGTTGACCATGTATGCTGAGGTTTAATTCTGGGCTCTCTTCTGTTCCATCAGTTAGTGTGTCTATTTTTGTGTCAGTACCATACGATTTATATTATTACAGCTTTGTAGTATAGTTTAAAAGACAATGTGAGATATTTCTGGCTTTTCCACCCACATCAGGATATCTTTGACTAGTTGAGTCTTTTGTAGTTACATACAAATTTTAGATTGTTTTTTCTATTTCTGTGAAGAAGGCCTTTGGTATTTTGGTGGAGACTGTGTTGAGTCTGTAGATAGCTTTGGGTAGTTTGGTAATTTTAACAGTATTAGTTATTTTGATTCATGAGCACAGGATGTCTTTCCATTTGTTTCTGTATTCTTTCATTTCTTTCAGCAAAGTTTTGCAATTTTCATTGTACAGATTTTTCACTTCCTTGTTGTCGTCGTTGTTTATTTATTTATTTCAATATATGAAGTTTATTGTCAAATTGGTTTCCATACAACACCCAGTGCTCCTCCCAACAGGTACCTCCTCAATGTCCATCACTCACCCTCCCCTCCCTCCCACTCCCCATCAGCCCTCAGTTTATTCTCAGTTTTTTTTTTTTTTTTTTTTTTATCTCTACTAGCTTTATTCTTTTTTTTTTTTTTTTTTTTTTTGGCTTTCAAAACCTTTTTTTTTTTTTTATATGAAGTTTATTGACAAATTGGTTTCCATACAACACCCAGTGCTCATCCCAAAAGGTGCCCTCCTCAATACCCATCACCCACCCGCCCCTCCTTCCCACCCCCCATCAACCCTCAGTTTGTTCTCAGTTTTTAACAGTCTCTTATGCTTTGGCTCTCTCCCACTCTAAACTCTTTTTTTTTCTTCCCTTCCCCCATGGTCTTCTGTTAAGTTTCTCAGGATCCACATAAGAGTGAAAACATATGGTATCTTTCTCTGTATGACTTATTTCACTTAGCATAACACTTAGCATTTCCATCTACATTGTTACAAAAGGCCATATTTCATTCTTTCTCATTGCCACGTAGTATTCCACTGTGTATATAAACCACAATTTCTTTATCCATTCATCAGTTGATGAACATTAAGGCTCTTTCCATAATTTGGCTATTGTTGAAAGTGCTGCTATAAACATTGGGGTACAAGTGCCCCTATGCATCAGCACTCCTGTATCCCTTGGGTAAATTCCTAGCAGTGCTACTGCTGGGTCATAGGGTAGGTCTATTTTTAATTTTTTGAGGAACCTCCACACTGTTTTCCAGAGTGGCTGCACCAGTTTGCATTCCCACCAACAGTGCAAGAGGGTTCCCGTTTCTCCATCAGAGATACTAGTCTATAGTTTTCTTGTGCTATCCTTATCTGGTTTTGATATGAAAGTAACACCGGCCTCATCATAGAATGAGTTTGGAAGTATTCCCTCCTGTTGAATTTTTTGGAAGAGTTTGAGGAGGATTGATGTTAATTCTTTTTTAAAGGTGGTGTAGAATTCTCCAATAAAGCACTTAGTCCTGGAGCTTTCTGAGTTGGAAGACTTTTGATTACTGTTTGGATCTTTTTACTTGTTATTGATCTGTTCAGATTTTCTATTTTTTTTCTTGAATCAGTCTTGTAGGTTCTGTGTTTCCACAAATATGTTCATTTGTTGGCATATAATTGTTCATACTAGTCTTTTATGATTTTTATGTAATATCAGTTGTAAAATGTATCCTCTTTCTTATCTAAGTTTGAATTTTTTTTCTTAGTCTAGTTAAAGATCAGTTTTGTTTATCTTTTCAAAGAACCAGCTCTTAGTTTTATTTATCCTTTCTATTGTTATTCTGGGTTTTATTTCACTTATTTCCCCTTAGATCCTTATTATTTTCTTCTTTCTGCCAACTCTGGCTTAATTTTTTTTTTTTCTGGTAACTTGATGTGTAAAGTTAGGTTGTTGAGATCTTTCCAATTTTTTAATATATGTGTTTATTGCTATAACTTTCTTCTCAGAGCTGTTTTTGATACATCTTATAATATTTGATACATTATGCTTTCATTTTCATTGTTTCAAGGTATTTTTTTTAATTTCCCTTTTGATATTTTTGACCCAAGTGTCACTTAGAAGTGTATTGTTTAGTTTTCATATATCTGTAGATCTTCTCATTTTACTTTTTTTGTTGATATCTAGTTTTTATACTATTTTGTTTAGAAAAGGTAGTTTTCAATCTTCTTAAAGTTGCTAGGATTTGGTTTTTGACCTCTCATAGAATCTCTGCTGGAGAATGTCCCATGTGCACTTGAGAAGAATGTGTATTCTGCTGCTGTTGGATAGAATATTCTGTGTATGTGTATTAAGTCAATTTGTTCTAAAGTGTGGTTCCAATAATTCCTTATTGATTTTCTATATGTAAAGTTTATCCATTATGGGTAGCGGAATATTGAAGTACCTCACAATTATTGTATTGTTGACTATTTCTCTCTTAGGATCTGGTTTTCATTGCTTAATTTATTTTGGTGCTTGGCTGCTGGCAGTGTATATATTTACAATGATTATATCTTCTTCATGTACTGACCCCTTTATCATTATATCATGATCTGTTTTCTTGTACTCTTTTTTGTCTTCAAGTCTATTTCATCTGATGTAAGCATGGCTACACCTGCCTTCTTTTCATTTCCATTTTCTTGGAATATCATCTTCCATCATTTCACTTTGAATCTATGTGTGTCTTTAGAGCTCGAATGAGTCTCCTGTAGACAGAATATATTTGAGTCTTGTTTTTTATTCATACAGCTACTGTGCCTTTTTATGGGTGAGTTAAATCCACGCATGTTTAGGGTAATTATTAATATGTAAAGATTTACTAATGCCATTTTATCTTTTGCCTTTTGGTTATTTTGTTTCTCCACTGTTTGTTTTCCCTTCTGTTTCTACCTTTGTAAGCTGATGATTTTCTATGGTGATTTGCTCAGTCTCCTTTTTTTTTTTATTGTCTCTGCTGTAGATTTCTGCTTTGTGGTTGCTATGTTTTCATAAAGCATTTCATAGATAAAATAGTCTCTTTTCTGCTGTGAGCAGTTTATCTTCATTCACCTATAAATATTCCATCCTTTTACTATTCCCCTTTTATATTTTTGATGTCACAAATTACCTGTTTTTAGGCATGAGTTTGTTACTAAGTTGTAGTAGTTATTTTTAATATTCTTTTCCTTTAGATTTTATGCTATAATTAAGAGTTTAATACTCTTAATTTATTAATAATATTGTTTTTTAATGTTGAATTTTGAGAGGGAGAGAGAGGGCATTAAGTGGGGGAGGGACAGAGAGAGAGGGAGACAGAAGATCTGAAGTGGGCTCTGTGCTGACAGAAGAGAGCCTGATGCAGGGCTCAAACTCACCAAATGTGAGATCGTGAACCTGAGGTGAAATGGGATGAACTGCCTAAGCCACCCAGACACCCCAGAGTTTAATATGCTATTGTAAAAAATAGTTAAAGTTTTCTAATTCTGACTGTTTATCACCTCAATCAGAGTTTCATATACTTTTGTGTTTGTTTCAACTTGAAGAGCTCCTTCCAGTATTTCTTGTAAGGTAGGTCTAGAGTGATGAACTCCCTCAGTATTTCTTTGTCTGGAAATCCTTTATTTCTCCTCCATACATAATTTTTCCAGAAGGAAATGTGGCTGGGAGGTTTTTTTTATCTTTCAGTATTTTGAATATGTCATCCTCTCTCTACTGTTCTATAGAGTTTCTACTGGTAAATCTGCTGATAGCTTAATGTGGGTACCTTTATAGGTTACCATTTTATTTTCCCTTGGCTGCCGTGAAAATTGTTTCTTTATCATTGACTTTAGACAATTTAAATGTAATAGGTCTTAGAGAAGGTCTTTTTGCATTCAGATAATAAGGTGTTCTATTAGCTTCCTAGACTTGTATATCTAGTTTCTTCCCCAGATTTGGGAAATGCTCAGCTATTATTTCTTTAAATATGCTCTCTGCTCCATTGTTCCCTTCTCCTTCTTCTGGGATGCCCATTATTTTTTTCTTGGCTTTTCTAATGGAATCGGACAGTTCTCATAGGGTTTTAAAAATGTTCATCTTTAAAAAATTTTAGTTCTCCTTTTCCACCTGAAAAATTTTAGTTCTCCCTTTCCACCATTTCTATATTTGTATCCTCAAGCTCATTAATTCTCTTCCATATAATCAGCTCTCCTTCCAATGCATTCTAATGCATTTTTCATCTTACTGATTTCTTCAGCTCCAGAATTTGTGTGGTTCATTTTTAGAATTTTAATCTTTTTGGTAAAGTACTTTTTCTGCTCATTAATTTTATCCTGAGATTATTGTATCACCTTTCTGAGTTTTCTTGTAGCTTGGTAAATTTCTTCTTAACTGCTATTTTTTAGTTCTTTATTCATTAGATGACACTATTTCCTGTCTTTGGGTTTGATTGTTGGAAAGTTGTCATTTTCTTTCTGTGATACATATTACCAAGATTTTTCCATGACTTTTGATGAGAAGTGACTCTGCCACTACATTTGAAGAAGTGAACACCTTTCTTATTTAGAGAAGGCTTTGTTTATGTTGATTCATTATGAAAATTGGTTTTTTTTTTAATTTAAGTATAGTTGACACACAATGTTACATTAATTCTAGTTGTACAACATCATGATTTAATCTCTTCGTATGTTATACTGTGCTCACCACAAGTGTAGCTACCATCTATCACCATACAACACTACTATAACACTGACTAGTATATTATGTATTCCTGTGACTTCATTCCATAGCTCAAATCCTCTATCTCCCACTCCACTTCACTCCCTTTTTCCATCCCTCCACTTGCCTCCTCTCTAGCAACCATCAGTATATTCTCTATATTTATAAGTCTGATTCTGCTTTTTTTTTTCCTCATTTATTCTTTCAGATTCTGCATATGAGTGAAATCATATGTTATTTGTCTTTCTGAGTGTGACTTACTTCGCTTAGTATAACACCCTCCAGGTTCATCCGTGTTGTCATAAATGGCATAATCTCATCCTTTTTTATGTGTGTAATATTTCAGCGCGTGTGTGCTTGAGTGTGTGTACATATACCACATCTTCCTTATCTACTTGTCTATTAATGGACACTTAGGATGCTTTCAAACCTTGGCTATTGTAAATAATGCTTTAATATTTGTCTACTTTGATTTGAAGAGTTCTACAGGTTGATAATAGCCCTACCCTTATTTTCCAGAGCATGGTGCTGTAACACAAGGGTTTAGTCTCTCTTAAGGGAGGTGACTCCCAGCTAAGATTGGGAGCCAGCATATTGGAAAAAAAAAAAAAGAGAAAGAGAAAAAAAGAAATGGCAGTGGCACAGTGGGGTGAGTATGTACTTAGCACTTGATATACTGAGTGTGCCCATGGCCCTATGGGGTATCCTCAAGTTCCTAAGATCTGTGGGTGATCCTCTTGCCCTTGGGGCACATAGCAGGAGATGCTGTCCTTCATCTCTTTTTGTCTGCCTATATCTCTTTCCTTTCCCTTCCCTGATTTACACAGTATCTCCTGAGAGATCAACTGGTCCCTACAGCTATAGGGTACATGGCCTACAGGGCAGACTCCTACTCATTCCTTCATGTTCCCTCTCCCCTGCTAGAATGGTCACGCTGGCTCAGTGCCTGGCTGGCCACTGCTTTCTCTGTTCTCACTGCCTCTGCCCCAGCAGCTCCACCACATTTCCTTCGTTCTGCTGCCTGCTCCAGGGTCCAGTTCACCCCCTTCTTGAAGCACCAGTGGTTAGATCCCTTAAGTGTCCTGGTGTGCTGCACAAAGGAACTTTGTTGTGGTAATGGAAGTTCGATTCATTGTAAATCAAAGGGGAGGAAAAAAAAGGTATAATTCACACCACCACGATGCTGATGTCTTCTCTCAATTTTGTTTATTCTTTGATACTATACTATACCTTGGTACTTACGTAAACCTTTTGACTTTTCTGTTTTAAAACCATGAAGTTAGCCAAGTAACGTAATGCTGCAACTTTTTAGGTGCTGAGAGTTGGGGCAGAAACAAGATGAATATTTCTCTGCCTAGTCAGGTTGTTGGCTAGCCACCTTCTACTGAAGTGAAAATACATCCTTCCTGCTACTATTCCAAATAAGCCCGCCTTCCAATCTCTTGCCTGCCAACACTGCCTCATGGGATCCCACAATACCCATTATAGTATGGCTGAGCAGAACAAAGAGGCTATTGTCTGGGAATAGATGCTGGAGAAGATTTTGCCAAATCGTGCATTCTGAGGTGAGAGGGTTTTCACAAATGGAGTGTTAATCACACTTCTTTGACACTATCAATTATGGAAGCAGACCAAGAATAAACCTGCAAATAAGAAGAGCCCTTTGTTCCTCTCTCAAATTAATAATGCAAGCATATTAGAAATGCAAAGAAAACGAATTTGCTCAAAGATAAATATCTCCAACAGAAAAAACTTCATAAAATATTTTTTAATGTTTGTTTATTTTTGAGAGAAAGAAACAGCGTGAGAGGGGGAGGGACAGGGACACAGAGGGAGACATAGAATCTGAAGCAGGCCCCAGGCTCTGAGCTGTCAGCACAGAGCCTGATGTGGGACTCGAACTCATGAACTGCAACATCATGACTTGAGCCAAAGTAGGACGTTTAACCAATGGAGCCATGCAGGTGCCCCTTATGTAATATTTTCAATAATCAGAACAAACTTAATGTTTTTTTGTTTACTGGATGAGTATTTAGCAGAAGTACTTTTAATTATATATTGCATTGATTTCTTGTTACTTTATGTTTCATGGTATTACCTAGAACCTTGATATCTGAAGTGTGGTTCTGTAGGCTGGTAACATTGGAAGAACTTCAGAGCTTATCAGAAATGCAGAGTCATTGGCCCCTTCTCAAAGCTATCATGTTAGGATTTCCATTTCACTCAGGAGATTTGTATGTGCATTAAAGCATGAAAAATGCTACTCAAAAATATAAGGTTCTAGAAAGCAAGTACTTCCTATCTTTCCATGTTCTCCCATGTCATCTAGAACCTGGGTGTACAGGAATTATTAAACATGCTTGGCTGCATAAAATGTAAACTGTTCCTTTGTCAGACTGTATAACTCTTAGCATAGTAGCTTTCTGTGGAATTTGGGTTATTGCTTAGACAATTTCATGTGGCAGGGAAAATAACATTTGCTCATGAGCAACCAATGTACAGAAAACTACATTTGCCAGCCACCTTTGCAAAAATCAAGGCCATACATGGCCTGCATGTTGGTCATTGGTGTAGATCAGTGGGTGGAAGGAATAGCCAGAAGAGTTCGTCTGCAACTTTCTGGATTGAGTACATAATTTTTTGGGCCTGCTGCAAAATGACAATGTGAAGCCTTTTGTTAGAAAATGATGAATTTCAAGACAGCAACAATAGAGCATGAAACCAAATGTAAGCCCTTCTAAGTGCAGAATGGGTGGGTGAGTAGGAGGCTATGCATTTGCATGCTAGGAAGCAGCCCTGATAACACTCTGGCTCCTCTCTTCTTTGTCCCTGGCGAACTCCTGAAACCATGTATGAGATTGTGGCATTATAAAATGTTGTAAATTGTCAGCCTAGGTCCCTGATAAACCTTGGAGAGCTGAGCCCCTGCCAAACACTCTTTGGACTTAGAGTGAATGAGAAATAAACTTTTGGTTCTAAAAGCCCCTGAAATTTCAGCATTAATTTGTTTGTTTGTTTGTTTATTTATTTTAATAAATGAATTTTAATGTCAAATTGGTTTCCATACAACACCCAGTGCTCATCCCAAAAGATGCCCTCTTCAACACCCATCACCTACCCTCCCCTCCCTCCCACCCCCCATCAACCCTCAGTTTGTTCTCAGTTTTCAAGAGTCTCTTATGCTTTGGCTCTCTCCCACTCTAAACTCTTTTTTTTTCCTTCCCCTCCCCCATGGGTTTCTGTTAAGTTTCTCAGGATCCACACAAGAGTGAAACCATATGGTATCTGTCTTTCTCTGTATGGCTTACTTCACTTAGCATCACACTCTCCAGTTCCATCCACGTTGCTACAAAGGGCCATATTTCATTCTTTCTCATTGCCACGTAGTACTCCATTGTGTATATAAACCACAATTTCTTTATCCTTTCCTCAGTTGATGGACATTTAGGCTCTTTCCATAATTTGGCTATTGTTGGGAGTGCTGCTATAAACATTGGGGTACACAAGTGACCCTATGCATCAGCACTCCTGTATCCCTTGGGTAAATTCCTAGCAGTGCTACTGCTGGGTCATAGGGTAGGTCTATTTTTAATTTTTTGAGGAACCTCCACACTGTTTTCCAGAGCGGCTGCACCAGTTTGCATTCCCACCAACAGTGCAAGAGGGTTCCCGTTTCTCCACATCCTCTCCAGCATCTATAGTCTCCTGATTTGTTCATTTTGGCCACTCTGACTGGCGTGAGGTGATATCTGAGTGTGGTTTTGATTTGTATTTCCTGGATGAGGAGCGACATTGAGCATCTTTTCATGTGCCTTGTGGCCATCTGGATGTCTTCTTTAGAGAAGTGTCTATTCATGTTTTCTGCCCACTTCTTCACTGATTATTTGTTTTCCGTGTGTGGAGTTTGGTGAGTTCTTTATAGATTTTGGATACTAGTCCTTTGTCCAATATGTCATTTCAAATATCTTTTCCCATTCTGTCAGTTGCCTTTTATTTTTGTTGATTGTTTCCTTTGCAGTGCAGAAGCTTTTTATTTTGATGAGGTCCCAATAGTTCATTTTTGCTTTTAATTCCCTTGCCTTTGGAGATGTGTCAAGTAAGAAGTTGCTGCGGCTGAGGTCAGAGAGGTCTTTTCCTGATTTCTCCTCTAGGGTTTTGATGGTTTCCTGTCTCACATTCCGGTTCTTCATCCATTTTGAGTTTATTTTTGTGAATGGTGTAAGAAAGTGGTCTAGTTTCAATCTTCTGCATGTTGCTGTCCAGTTCTCCCAGCACCATCTGTTAAAGAGGCTGTCTTTTTTCCATTGGATATTCTTTCCTGCTTTGTCAAAGATTAGTTTGCCATACGTTTGTGGGTCTAGTTCTGGGGTTTCTATTCTATTCCATTGGTCTATGTGTCTGTTTTTGTGCCAATACCATGCTGTCTTGATGATTACAGCTTTGTGGTAGAGGCTAAAGACTGGGATTGTGATGCCTCCTGCTTTGGTCTTCTTCTTCAAAATTACTTTGGCTATTCGGGGTCTTTTGTGATTCCATATGAATTTTAGGATTGCTTGTTCTAGCTTCGAGAAGAATGCTGGTGCAATTTTGATTGGGATTGCATTGAATGTGTAGATAGCTTTGGGTAGTATTGACATTTTGACAATATTTATTCTTCCAATCCATGAGCACGGAATGTCTTTCCCTTTCTTTATATCTTCTTCAATTTCCTTCCTAAGCTTTCTATAGTTTTCAGCGTACAGATCTTTTAGATCTTTGGTTAGATTTATTTCTAGGTATTTTATGTTTCTTGGTGCAATTGTGAATGGGATCAGTTTCTTTATTTGTCTTTCTGTTGCTTCATTATTAGTGTATAAGAATGAAACTGATTTCTGTACATTGATTTTGTATCCTGTGAGTTTGCTGAATTCATGTATCAGTTCTACAGACTTTTGGTGGAGTCTATCGGGTTTTCCATGTATAATATCATGTCATCTGCAAAAAGTGAAAGCTTGACCTCATCTTTGCCGATTTTGATGCCTTTGATTTCCTTTTGTTGCCTGATTGCTGATGCTAGCACTTCCAACACTATGTTAAACCACAGCGGTGAGAGTGGACACCCCTGTCGTGTTCCTGATCTCAGGGGGAAAGCTTTGGGGAAAGTTTTTCCCCATTGAGGATGATATTATCTGTGAGCTTTTCATAAATGGCTTTCATGATGTTTAAGTATGTTCCTTCTATCCCGACTTTCTTGAGGGTTTTTATTAAGAAACGTTGCTGAATTTTGTCAAATGCTTTTTCTGCATCGATTGGCAGGATCACATGGTTCTTATCTTTTCTTTTATTAATGTGATGTATCACGTTGATTGATTTGTGAATGTTGAACCAGCCCTACATCCCAGGAATGACTCCCACTTGATCATGGTGAATAATTCTTTTTATATGCTGTTGAATTCGATTTGCTAGTATCTTATCGAGAATTTTTGCATCCATATTCATCAGGGATATTGGCCTGTAGTTCTCTTTTTTTATTGGGTCTCTGTCTGGTTTAGGAATCAAAGTAATACTGGCTTCATAGAATGAGTCTGGAAGTTTTCCTTCCCTTTCTATTTTTTGGAATAGCTTGAGAAGGATGGGTATTATCTCTGCTTTAAATGTCTGGTAGAACTCCCCAGGGAAGCCATCTGGTCCTGGACTCTTATTTGTTGGGAGATTTTTGATAACTGATTCAATTTATTTGCTGGTTTTGGGTCTGTTCAAGTTTTCTATTTCCTCCTGTTTGAGTTTTGGAAGTGTGTGGGTGCTTAGGAATTTGTCCATTTCTTCCAGGTTGTCCAATTTGTTGGCATATAATTTTTCATAGTATTCCCTGAAAAATGCTTGTATTTCTGAGGGATTGGTTGTAATAATTCCATTTTCATTCATGATTTTATCTATTTGGGTCATCTCCATTTTCTTTTTGAGAAGCCTGGCTAGAGGTTTGTCAATTTTGTTTATTTTTTCAAAAATCAACTCTTGGTTTCGTTGATCTGCTCTACAGTTTTTTTAGATTCTATATTGTTTATTTCTGCTCTGACCTTTATTATTGCTCTTCTTCTGCTGGGTTTGGGGTGTATTTGCTGCTCTGCTTCTATTTCCTTTAGGTGTGCTGTTAGATTCTGTATTTGGGATTTTTCTTGTTTCTTGAGATAGGCCTGGATTGCAATGTATTTTCCTCTCAGGACTGCCTTTGCTGCATCCCAAAGCGTTTAGATTGTTGTATTTCATTTTCATTTGTTTCCATATATTTTTAAAATGCTTCTCTAAATGCCTGGTTGACCCATTCATTCGTTAGTAGGGTGTTCTTTAACCTCCATGCTTTTGGAGGTTTTCCAGACTTTTTCCTGTGGTTGATTTCAAGCTTCATAGCATTGTGGTCTGAAAGTATGCATGGTATGATCTCAATTCTTGTATACTTATGAAGGGCTGTTTTGTGACCCAGTATGTGATCTATCTTGGAGAATGTTCCATGTGCACTCGAGAAGAATGTATATTCTGTTGCTTTGGGATGCAGTGTTCTAAATATATCTGTCAAGTCCATCTGATCCACTGTATCATTCAGGGCCCTTGTTTCTTTATTGGTTCTTTGTCTAGATGATCTATTAATTGTTGTAAGTGGGGTATTAAAGTCCCCTGCAATGACCACATTCTTGGCAATAAGGTTGCTTATGTTTGTGAGTAATTGTTTTATATATTTGGGGGCTCCCGTATTTAGCTCATAGACATTTATAATGTTTGTTCTTCTTGATGGATAGACCCTGTGATTATTATATAATGCCCTTCTTTATCTCTTGTTACAGCCTTTAAAGTATAGTTTGTCTGATAAAAGTATGGCTAGTCCAGCTTTCTTTTGACTTCCAGTAGCATGGTAAATAGTTCTTCATCCCCTCACTTTCAATCTGAAGGTGTCCTCAGGTCTAAAATGAGTCTCTTGTAGACAGCAAATAGATGGGTCTTGTTTTTTTATACATTCTGATACCCTCTGTCTTTTGGTTGGCACATTATTCCATTTACATTCAGTGTTATTATAGAAAGATATGGGTTTAGAGTCATTGTGATGTCCGTAGGTTTCATGCTTGTAGTGATGTCTCTGGTACTTTGTGGTCCTTGCAACATTTCACTCACAGAATCCCCCTTAGGATCTCTTGTAGGGCTGGTTTAGTGGTGATGAATTCCTTCAGTTTTTGTTTGTTTGGGAAGACCTTTATCTCTCCTTCTATTCTAAATGACAGATTTGCTGGATAGGGGATTCTTGGCTGCATATTTTTTCTGTTCATCACATTGAAGATTTCCTGCCATTCCTTTCTGGCCTGCCAAGTTTCAGTAGAGAGATCCATCCCTAGTCTTATCGGTCTCCCTTTATATGTTAGAACACGTTTATCCCTAGCTGCTTTCAGAATTTTCTCTTTATCCCTGTGTTTTGCCAGTTTCACTATGATATGTCGTGCAGAAGATCGATTCAAGTTACATCTGAAGGGAGTTCTCTGTGCCTCGTGGATTTCAATGCCTTTTTCCTTCCCCAGATCAGGGAAGTTCTCAGCTATTATTTCTTCAAGTACACCTTCAGCACCTTTCCCTCTCTCTTCCTCCTCTGGAATACCAATTATGCATAGATTATTTCTCTTTAGTGCATCACTTAGTTCTCTAATTCTCCCTTCATACTCCTGGATTTTTAAATCTCTCTGTTTCTCAGTTTCTTCTTTTTCCATAATTTTATCTTCGAGTTCACCTATTCTCTCCTCTGCCTCTTCAATCTGAGCTGTGGTCATCTCCATTCCATTTTGCAGCTCATTAATAGCATTTTTTAGCTCCTCCTGGCTGTTCCTTAGTCCCTTGATCTCTGTAGCAAGAGTCTCTGCTGTCCTTTATACAGTTTTCAAGCCCAACGATTAACTTTATGGCTATTATTCTAAATTCACTTTCTGTTATATTGTTTAAATAGTTTTTGATCAGTTTGTTAGCTGTCGTTATTTCCTGGAGGTTTTTTTGAGGGGAATTCTTCTGTTTTGTCATTTTGGATAGTCCCTGGAGTGGTGCGGAACTGCAGGGCACTTCCCCTGTGCTGTCTTGAATAACTTGCATTGGTGGGAGGGGCCGCAGTCAGACCTGATGTCTGCCCCCAGCCCACCGGTGGGGCCACAGTCAGACTGGTGTGTACCTTCTATTCCCCTCTCCTAAGAGCGGGATTCACTGTGGGGTGGCATGGCCCATCTGGGCTGTTTGCACACTGCCAGGCTTGTGGTGCTGGGGATCTGGCATATTAGCTGGGGTGGATTGGCCAGGTGCACAGGGGTGGGAAGGGCAGGCTTAGCTCGCTTTTCCTTTGGTGATCGGCTTCTGGAGGGGCCCTGTGGCACTGGGAGGGAGTCAGACCCACTGGAGGGATGGATCCGCAGAAGCACAGTGTTGGGTGTTTGCGCGGTGCAAGCAAGTTTCCTGACAGGAACCGGTTCCCTTTGTGGGGTCGGCTGGGGGATGGGCGAGGGAGATGGCACTGGCTAGTGCCTTTGTTCCCCACCAAGCTGCGCTCTGCTGTCAGGGGCTCAACAACTCTCCCTCCCGTTGTCCTCCAGCCCTCCCGTTCTCCGAGCAGATCTGTTAACTTATAACCTCCAGATGTTAAGTCCCGCTTGCTGTCCGAACACTCCGTCTGGCCCCTCTGTTTTCGCAAGCCAGACTCGGGGGCTCTGCTTTGCCGGCAGGCTGCCCCCCCCCCCCCAGATCCCTCCCGCCAGTCCGTGTAGCGCGCACTGCCTCTCCGCCCTTCCTACCCTCTTCCCTGGACCTCTTGTCTATGCTTGGCTCCAGAGAATCCATTCTGCTGGTCTTCTGGTGATTTTCTGGGTTATTTAGGCAGGTGTGGGTGGAATCTAAGTGATCCGCAGGACCCGGTGAGCCCAGTGTCCTCCTACGCCGCCATCTTCCCAGAAGCCCAGCATTAATTTGTTAATGCCTCATATATCTAGCCCATTTTGACTTACTCATCTGAGTTGTTCCCATAGATGAATTAAGTTGAGAAGAAGAGGTTAGAACCTAACTGAGAGACTACTGGCAGTGAGGAAGGAAGGGTTGGCATGGAGATCAGACCTGGAATGTTCAGGCTTGTAATAGAAAAGCATTCGAGGGAGGATTGGAACATTTATTTAGAGAGAGTTTGGGGAAAAGAGACAAGGAGAGGAAAGGAGCTTTCAACTCCCTCTTTTCTTAGTTAATATGGAGTAAAAGTTACTGGGTAGTCATGGAGAGTGATACAAAATGTATAAAAACGTATTTTGACATAACTACTATTGGAAACCACCTACGAGACAGGGATGAATAAAGAAACATGTGTCAGAAAATATCAAGATGAATGTAGCCTTTGGGTGGGGTCAAGAAACCTAACTGATGGAGCTAGGGGTTACAGAAGGAAGAGAAGGCCCAATATCATGAACAGAAAGACAGTTTGAGTTCAATTTTACAAAATACCTATCTCCTCTGTAGTTAAGCATTCATTGGTCCATTAATGTAAATCATGACCATTTTCATAGTTTCAGATAGGTCCTTGGAATGACACATTGTGATTGTCACTTGGGTAGGGTGCCTGACTGCTCCAAAAGACTTCCAAAAGTGACATTTTCTTTGGTAAAATTGCCACAATATGGATTATTGTTAGTTAGCCCTCCAAATTTAGAGGTTGATATTATAAGGGAAAATATAAATGTCAAACAGACTAGAATAGAGTCATCACATTCTTGCCCTCTACCCAAACTGCATAGGAAGCCAATTTAAAACTATATTTCTAATTCATTAAATTGGCCCCAAAGAAATAATGATAGTTGCAAACACTTATTAAATGCTGTGTGCCAGGCAGTCTTCTAAACACTTTATATGTGTTCCTGTACTTACAGCAACTCCCAAAGCCAGATTCTATTATCTCCATTTTTCAGATAAATGTGCTAAGGCAGAGAGAGACTGAATAACTGATTAAAGGTTATGTAAGTAATCAGATATTGAGCTGTGATTTGAACTGTTTATTTATCCATCCTGTGGTGATGGGGTTATGACAAGCAATGTGGTATCATACCATTGTCAAAAAGACACTGTTCTAGTTGGCTGGCTAGCCTAGCCTTTGTCTTTAGGAAAGCTACAGGGTAGCCATTAAAAAAATGTTCTTTTAATTTGTTTATTTTTGAGAAAGAGAGAGTACATGTGCACCCAAGCAGGGGAGGGACAGAGAAATTGGGACAGAGATTCCGAAGTGAATCCACGCTGGCATGATCTGAGCTGAAGTCAGATACTTAACCAACTGAGCCACCCAGATGCCCCAGG
Source organism: Lynx rufus (assembly GCF_022079265.1). Lineage (NCBI taxonomy): Eukaryota > Metazoa > Chordata > Mammalia > Carnivora > Felidae > Lynx > Lynx rufus. The sequence continues at coordinate 120,818,029 of NW_025814823.1, read as the reverse complement.
ATAGCCATTTTTTAACAAGACTGATTGAAGCCAGCAAGACGGCTTTGTGCTTAAGAGCATGGGCATTGGAGTCACATTTTTTGACTCCCATCCTTGCTCCAGTTGCTCATGTAATTTGGGCAAGTTACTAAACCTTTTGTTTGTCCCCTGAGCTGTAAAATGTGAAGCTCATAGTGTAGTTGTAAAGCTTAAGTGAGATAGGAGGGCTGAGCACCATATTTGGCCTGTTCAGAACTCCATCAATATTACCTACTGTACTAGTGAGCATAGAACCAGATCAAAGATAATTCTTGAGGATTTTATTAGGCCTATCTCATATCATTGTCAACACACTTCCTTAAAACATTCCCTGCTACTGGCTCCCAAAGTTGCAAGGGCACCTTTCTGCCAGCAGGACAAAGTTCTAATTCTTCGGTAATCTTCCTTCTGCAATCTTGCACAATTTTTTTTTTTTCTGTCCTTAATTTGGGCCCTTCCCCAGCATGGACACTTCAATATGGTCATTCACACAAGCTCGTGTGCCTTTGCTCATGTCGTTTCTCCCGTTCATCCTTCAGATCTAATTTGGATGTCACCTCCTATGAACTTTGCTTGGTACACCCTGTTCTGAAATAATGCTCTTTCTCTTCTGAGCTTCAGGAATACCAATCTCTGCTAGTATTCTTTGTGTGTATTAATTCCTACAGCATTTTCTCACTCTTTGCCTACAAATGCATAGGAGAGATAAAGCCTGATGGCATCAAATACTATATTTTAATGCAGTTAATTAGGCTCTATTATTTGACATGAGCACTTTGAGGTTAGGGATATTTTAATATGTCCCAGTATAAGAACAATTTCTAATGATCCAGTTTTATACACAAAAGGGATCTCAGAACCTTATTTCATCTCTGCCCTGAGCCCTACTCCATCCTCTGAATGGAATCAGGGATGGAGTAGGGCCCAAGAAATGTCTTCTGCCTCTTAATTTAAACAAAGAAAAGAATGATGACACCAAACAATCTGTGTGGTCAACATGGCTTTGTGAAAGCAGCTTTGTAAAAACGGCACGTGCCTTTGTAAAGTGTTCGCATCCTATTTGAATCCTTAGTTGCCATACATTTTCTAATTCCTTATGGAAGCTATATATCAGACCCCACTATGTGCTAAGGCTCAGCTAGGAGATCTGAACTATTAAATGCTCAATAAATAGAGGCTGGAAACATGCATTGTCTTAGATAAAGGAATACCTTTCAACTCCTGAATTAAAAATGTCTGTATCTACAGATCTATTATTTCTATCTATATCTACCTACCTACCTACCATCTGTTTATTTATGTAAGTAGATAAGTAGATACATAGATCTACATAGTGACAGAATAATTAGCATTAATTTATGAGAGCACTCTTGAATCATTGTGCTTGCAGTACCCTGCAATATACTTAGAAGAAATTCAACTTGGAATTATAATGTGTGAAAACTGAAAAGTAAGCAATAAAAAAATCTTTAGAAAAATCACATTACAAAAAAGGAAGGCAAAGTGACCATTACAGCAGGGGAGATTGATGATTCTTTCTGCAGCTTAAATCTTTGTCGATTAGTACATCTATTTTCCTCCTAGAGATATGTTTGTTAGCACTAAATCATGGACCCATCCATACAGACAGGATATATATGTACATATCCTAGAACTCCTGGGCATTTGAGTTCTACGCTTGTCTTCAAGAATAATGGCTAATGTAGGTACGGGGCCATCAGTCATCATGAGGCACCCAGTGCCCTCTCAGTCTGATAATGGCTCATGCCTCTTCAGTAGAGTAGTTAGTGGTGGCTTTTATGAGAGTTTATTACTGCCTCCCCCCTTTAAAAGACCCCTCTTTCACTGTGCTGCACTTCTCACTTTAATTAGATGGAGCACACACACAGAGTGCTAAAGTAAGAAATGGTTAAGGGAAATTGTGTGTTAAACACAAAGGTCTGAGAATGTGGAACTCGTACCACCCCTGCCAGGAGTCCTGGTAAAGGAATATGCATAGACGCTCTGGTCAAGACTCTTTCTTGTGGTTTTGGAAACAGATGCCAAAAGCAAGTAGGATCTGAGTAAATCCCCCCTATTTTCCTGCCCTGATGGCCCTGCTGGTTCTGATGGTTTTGTTGCTATGACTCAGGTTCCCTGCTGAGGACATAAGAGCTACTGTGGGGCACAACTCTCAGGTCATCTCTCATCCCAACCAGAGTGCTCTACCCTGAACTGAAAAGACCTGGGACTCCAAATTGCCATATCCCCAGTGGAGCTAGTGTGCACTTGTGGTGGGTGTGGGTGGAGGTCAATTGAGTAAGAATGTCACATACCGAGTATTGGTAGACACAGAGATATGATACTTCATTTCATGGGCTTCTGGACTAGGTGGGCTGGATCAGATTTGACATGTTAGGGGTCAGATCACATGATACTCTCTATTTTCCCTTGAGTAGCAGAACATCTTTAGCAAGTATATCCATTCAAATGTCTTCCTAAATTCATCTGGGCTCATCCACCCAAGGCTTTTAGCTGCGTCTGCCACTGAGAGGCCACCGCCTATGTGAACTTCCTTCAGGGTGAGGCTGGGCTTGGCCTGGCCTCCATTGTACCTGCTACAGAGAAGGTGCATGTGCATGAGCAGGGGAGAGGGAGAGGGAGAGAGAGAATCCCAAGCAGCCTCCATACCCAGTGTGGAGCCCAAACTGGGGCTTTGTCTCAAAATCATGAGGTCATGACCTGAGCCAAAATCAAGAGTCAGATGCTGAACTGACTGAGCCACCCAGGGACCCCTGATGTATATTCATTTTATCTCAATAAACCTTGGAAAAAATGCAACAAATAAGTTAAATCTCCTACCTTTACAGGCATACCTTTATAGTGACAGGGTTGAAAAATATGAATCAAACTGTATTACTTATATGAATTAACACTGATAAAATATCAAAATACTGAATTTAAGAATCATGACAGATCTTGGTATTTTGTTGATGGACTAGTGATGTTTTGTGGAGTATTAAAAATAATGATATATATATAATTTATAAATTAATATACTTTTTTTGTTTTATTTCAGCAAGATATTTTATAATCAAGATTTTTATATAACTTGGGGTGAACTGATATGAGTGCTTTAAAAGATTAAAAAATAAGGTTTATTCAGTTATACACAACTCAAGTCTATTTTGTCAAAAAAGTTAAGAGATGTAAAATAAATTATTTTTCACTTAGGTTTTTAAAAAGTTTTATTTAAAGTAAGTAATATACATTTATATTTTTATGTTAAAATTAAAAACAAAACACGAATTAATATCAATATTAAATTTACTCATCTTAACACATTTCTTTAAACATTTATTAAATTAGAAAATTTAGTTAAAAACTTTTTTTATTCAAATATAATTAAAATACAGTGTTTTATTAGTTTCAGGTGTACAATAGAGTGATTTAACAATTCTATTCATTACTCAGTGCTCATCATGATAAGTTATTATCCCCTTCATCTATTTCCCCCTTCCCCCTACCCACCTCCCTTCTGGAAACCATGTTTGTTCTTTAAATCACTAAATATTTTTATTAAACAAAACTATTCTCATTGGAAGGGCTCAAACTTAATCTAGTTGCCAAGGTAAACAATCAGCTACATATTTCATATGTGTTACATTCAGATCTACATGGAGTTGGCACAAATTTAAAAGTAATATTGTTTACTATTGCAAGATGTCTTTGAACCGCTATGTATTAATCTTGTAAATGCTGCATTAATTTTTAGGTACTTATAGAATGCAGAATAGGTACCAAAGGAAAATGGATGCTTAGCATATCCAGAAAATAATTATTTGTCATGTAAGAGTCCGTTCCACTCTTGCTGTCTGAGAAGAGTGATTCCTTACATTCTCTGACCTAAGTGTGTCTTCTGATAAGTTTTGTCATACTCTGCACTGTATCCATCCTTGCATCAGCAGTGGCCCACCATGGACTTCTGCATAAAGATGATAAACAGGGTAAGAGTTGCAGAGAAGTATTTCCCCAGAGCCTGTGTAGTGTTAGCTACAAGAGCAACTGTTGAGGGTTCAGGGTTGCTCTATGCCAGGGCTGAGTGACAGAGATGCCCATGTCTCATAATAAATATTGTGTGTGTGTGTGTAAGTGCTTATGCTTGGCAATCCCTTTAACAAAACAGGACCTGAGACCAAGGGGCTCTCTTGCCTTGACCAGTGAAAGACAAGGGAAGAGAATGAGCCCACAAATAGATTCATTTCCTCTTTCCAGGTAATGGACTTCTCTGCTGAGTTCTCTACAACTGGCTAAATTGTGTGTATTCATTATGGTACATCCCCCTGATACCCACCTAGTCTACAGCTTCCCTGTTTCTCCCCCTCCAGAGAATTACTATATAATCTTTGGTTAGAGTGAGAAGGGCAGTCACCTGGAAATACACAGTTGGATCTTTGAACCAACCACTATGTCTGTGGTAGGATCATCACTTCTACTTGCAGAAGAGGTACCTGGTGCCACCATTTTCTGAATCTTTGGTGAAATCTACATTGTGGATTGGTTTGCTTTTCCATTTTTCCTACTGCCAGTTTATTTCACATTTGCATATACATTAACTCAGCTGTTACTCATCCTTTTACTTTCCTACTTCCCAAAGTTTATTCCTATCATCTCTTGTATTATTCTCTTTATCCTTTTGGTCTAAGTTTATGCCATAAAAATCCCTTCACTATCATTTTCAGTGAAATTTCCAAATGTAGTAGAAAGAGTTGTATGCATTCAACATGCCATCATTCATGACCATGTAGTTTATCATAGTTACAAATTAAGAAAATCCTATGAAATAATTCTTAGTACTTCCCTATTCATTTATTCACTCAACAGATGTTTTCTAAATCTCTATTATGTCTCTATGTCAGGTTTTGTACTATATTACATAATTTTACAACATTGAAAGATTTTCTTAGAAAACTTTAATATTGAGAAATACTCATAAAGTCATTGTAATACGAATTTAAAAAGCAGAATGAAGTGTATGTACACCTTATGATTTAAGGTGTGAAGAACTAAACATGTAACTAACAAAAATTAAGAAAAGATTCTTTTTTATTTTATTAAATTTTTTTTACTGTTTATTTTTGAGAGAGACAGAGCCCAAGTGGGGGAGAAACAGAGAGAGAGGGAGACACAGATTCTGAAACAGGCTTCAGGCTCTGAGCTGTCAGCACAGAGCCCAATATGGGGCTCAAACACACAAACTTCGAGATCATGACCTGAGAGGAAGTTGTATGCTTAACCGACTGAGCCACCCTGGCGACCCAGAAATGATTCTTTTTTAAATTTTTTGAGGAACCTCCATACTATTATCCAGAGTGGCTGTACCAGTTTGCATTCCCACCAACAGTGCAAAAGTGCGCCCCTTTCTCCAAATCCTCATTAACATCTCTTATTTCCTGAGTTGTTCATTTTAGCCATTCTGACAGGTGTGAGGTGGTATCTCATCATGGTTTGGATTAGTATTTCCTTGATGAAGAGTGATGTTGCACATCTTTTCATGTGTCTGTTAGCCGTCTGGATGACTTCTTTGGAAAAGTATCTAGTCATGTCTTCTTTTTATTTCTTCACTGGATTATTTGTTTTTTTGGGTGTCGAGTTTGAGAAGTTCTTTATAGATTTTGGATACTAACACTTTGTCCAATAATGTCATTTGTAAATATCTTTTCCCATTCCATCAATTGCCTTTTAGTTTTGTTAATGGTTTCCTTCACCATGCAGGAGCTTTTTATCTTGATGAGGTTCCAATAGTTCATTTTTGCTTTTGTTTCCCTTGCCTCCAGGGACATGTGTAGTAAGAAGTTGCAGTGGCTGAGGTCAGAGAGGTTGCTGACTCTCTTTTCCTGTAGAATTTTGATAGTTTCCTATCTCACAATTAGGCCTTGCATCCATTTTGAATATATTTTTGTGTATTGTATAAGAAAGTGGTCTAGTTTCATTCTTCTGTCTAGTCTTCCCAGAACCATTTGCTAAAGAGACTGTCTTTTGGAGATATTCTTCCCTGCTTTGTTGAAGATTAGTTGGCCACACATTTGTGAGTCCATTTCTGGGTTCTCTATGCTGTTCTGCTGATCCATGTGTCTGTTTTTGTGCTAGTATTATATTGTCTTGATGATTACAGGTTTGTATTACACCTTGAAGTCCAGAATTGTGATGCCTCCAGCTTTGGTTATCTTTTCAACATTACTTTGGTTATTCAGGGTGTTTTCTGGTTCCATATAAATTTTAGAATTGTTTGTTCTAGCTCTATGAAGAATGCTGGTGTTATTTTGATAGGGATTGCACTGAATATGTAGATTGCTTTGGGTAGTATAGACATTTTGACAATATTTGTTCTTCTAATATATGAGCATGGGATATTTTTCTATTTATTTGTGTCTTCTTCAATTTCTTTCATAAGCTTTCTATAGTTTTCAGTATACAGATCTTTTACCTCTTTGGTTAGGTTTACTTTTAGGTATCTTATGGTTTTTAGTGCAATTGTAAATGGGATTGATTCCTTGATTTCCCTTTCTGCTGATTAATTATTGGTGTATAGAAATGCAATAGATTTCTGTCTATGGATTTTGTATCCTGCAACTTTGCTGAATTCATGTATCAGTTCTAGCAATTTTTTAGTGGAGTATACTCTATGACTCAGCAATTGCACTACTAAGTATTTATTCAAAGGATACAAAAGTACTGATTAGAAGGGACACATGTACCCCCTTGTTTATAGCAGTGATATCCATAGCAGTCATATTATGGAAAGAGCCTAAATGTCCATCGACTGAAGAATGGATAAAAAAGATGTGAGATACACACACACACACACACACACACACACACACACACAGCATGGAATATTACTCAATGATCGAAAAGAATGAAATCTTGCCATTGCAACAATGGATGGAACTAGAGTGTAGAATGCTAAGTGAAAAAAGTCAGAGAAAGACAAATAACATGATTTCACTCATGTGAAATTTAAGAACCAAAACAGATGAACATAGGAGAAGGGAAGGAAAAATAAGATAAAGACAGGGAGGCAAAGCATAAGAGACTGAAATACAGGGAACAAACTGAGGGTTTCTGAAGGGGTGTTGGGTGGAGTGATGGGCTAGATGAGTGATGGGCATTAAGGAGGACACTTGTTGGGATGAGCACGGGGTGTTACAGGTAAGTGATGAATCACTGGGTTCTATTCCTGAAACCAATATGATACTGTATATTAACTAACTTTAATTTAAATAAATAAATTTTTTTAAGAAAGGAAATGCTTTTTTAAAAGAAAAGATTCTTAAGCCTCTTAAAACACATGGACACAGTTTCTCTAAAAGGAGTTTTCCAACTACTCTGTGGTGGTGAATGGGAGCACTGAAGGTGATGCCTTTCAAAGCAAATGAGATGAATAATACTAAATAAACAATTTGTCAACCAAATTCCAGACTTTCATCCTAGTAATTTCAATATTAGAATAATACCCTCTTTTATTTGATGTCTTTTCTATACTATGTGTGTGGGGGAAATGTGTCCCATGGTGGTAGACCTAGTTTGACCCCACACAATGTGAATCTTTAAGTGGGAGTGACCTAATGAACAGAGTGTAGTCTTGGTGTTTAGAAGCATAAGACTTAAATCTTAGCACTGATGTAACTTTAATATTGCAAAAGTAGGGCTGTGATATATATTGGAAAGGCTGTATGTTTTAGTGTCAGAGGTACATGGGTTAAATTCTTGACTCTGACAGTACTTGTATTACCTTGAGCATATTAATCAAACTGAGTCTCAGTTTTGTTATCTCCGTAACAGGAATTATTAATCTCCTTTCTAAATTTTGCTGTAAAATGGACAGAAATAAAGTATTAAACTTGCCCAACTAGTCGTGATAGAAAAGATATATGAATGGGAGGGAAACTATTAAAACTATTAAAATATTAAGAGTTCTTATCTTTGGAAAGTGGAGTTATGAGTAATTTTTTTGTGTTATTTTGGAAAAGTTACTTTACCTTTCACATCTTCAATTTCTTAACCATGCAGGGTGAATAATAATAATGACACTTTCATAGGGATGTTGTGAGAATTTGATTAATAAAATTATGAAAATAAAGCATTAGGACTCTACTTGGCATGTATTAAGTGCTCAATATATGCTAGCCATTATGTGTTATTTTTATTTCTTTTGTACTTTTCACTGTATTTTGCCAATTTTCTACGAGTAGTCTGCTTTATTTTTTTAATCAGAAAATCCACCAACTTCAGGAGAAGTTATTAGGAGAAAATGTCCCTTCACCTGCATATTTCTAAATGGAAGCCAAATTAGGAAGGTGAAAATGAAGCAGCATATCAGTTGCTCCAATTCCATCACACCCAGCATAATTCCAGTGACAATTCCAGTCACTCAGCATAATTATGTAGCCCCCACAGAAGCATCATGAGTGCTTCAAAAGACATAAAAAGACCTGCAACCGTGATGGTCATTTCCAATGGATTCACTTTGTCCCTGACTGCATCTTTGGGGTTTTAGCAGACAGCCATCATCATGAAATGGAGCCTTTATAATTGTAACAATCAAGTAGTCCTTTTAATTTGGTGCTGTCATACTTTTTATAATCAATAGAAATTCATTTAATCTAGTTAATTAAATGTTGGTGAACCCAGAGTGAATTCTATTAATTAATGTTTCCGTATAAAGACATACCAGACCACACAATGCTTTCCATCAAGCTCACAGATGGCTGCCCAATTGTGGCTGTCACATTTCTCATGTTGCTGGGGAGAGGAAAAAAGAAAGATGAAGTAAACCTGTGATTCCCAGCCCAGGGTCTACAGATGTGACTCAGGGGACCATGAATTCACCGTGAGAATTTAAACATGCCTCTTTTCTAGTTATTTCTAGTGATCTAGTTATAAATGTAATGTAAGATTCTGAATGTTCTGGATGATGACCTTAAATGAAGCATTGCCACACAATCATTATCAAGGTTATGTGGATAAATTAAGGTGGTAGTGTTGATTTCACCATTTCGATTAGGTAAGCATCAGAAATAAACCTCAAGCACTGGCTTTAAAACAAAATGTAACTAACAGTGTATTTTTCCTATTCTTTGGGATGCTTTATCAGTATTAGTTAATTCTGACAACATTATAAGGATTTATATTACTCTTGTCCATTTGTGAAGCTCAGAAAGGTAAAGTAATCCTCCTAGTTGACATTACTAGCTAGTGATAGCAATGAGGTTTAAATCTATAATTTCATTATTCTAAGACTGATCTATTCCAAATATTGCCTGTGATCCTAGAGCTTAAAAACTCATATATGGAGAGGGGCATTTGTACTGTGTTCACAAAATACCCAAGTCTTAATAGTGTTGAAGTCCAAGTTTACAACAGTGGCTTTATACTAGGCTCAAGTAGACAAACAATAACAAACCAGTGATCAGCTTGAAGAAATAACTGATTAGCTGACCTTAGCAACATCGTGACATTTGGGACCTCCACTATGACAGGAGCTATCTGTGGATAGAGCTATTCACATATTCACATTCTTAAATATATTCAGAATAGTGCTTTGCACTTTATAGATTCTTAGTTATTGAAACTGAATCCAATTTGTTCTTCATCCTTTTTCAACATTTTTTTATTCAGAATAATACTGGCCACCTGATTTTTGTGTAACTTAAGAATAGATATGCAATATACATTATAGTCTTTGCAACAGTTCTGAGGTAGATATTACTAATCCCCATTACAGGTGAGAAAACTAAGGCTCATGGAGCTGCATTAATTTGCCCATAGTTCTGTAGCTAGTGAGAGGCAGAGTCAAGGTGTAGAGTTGGTACACTGCCATTTCCATCATACCATACTGTTTGCCATGTGCTAGGGATGTGGATATGTATGATATGAGCTCAAATCCAAAGGTTTAATAATGTAAGATCACAGAAGTAAATTACAGTAAACTCTAATAATTATACACAATTCAGTTGTAAAAATGACATCTTGGAATGGTTGATAAGTAGGCAAAATAAGTGATATAATGTTAACTAAAAAAAAAGTTATACTACTAACAGTCATTAGGAATTCACTACATCCCGGTGGTAAGTGCTAAATATATCTTTATCTCTAGAGCTAACTGTTCTTTAGAGTGATGTGTTCTGACAATGTAGATAAAGTATAACTATCAAAAGTTGGAGGGGAATAGAAAGGTATATGAAAAGTGTGATAATTATGGCAACTTTTTAGTTTTTAACTAGTTCTTTATGTATTACCTACTCAGATCAGATCCTGTGGTCAAGTTAGATAACTTCAGTATCAGAGTAGAGGATAATAGACAGGAAGCCCCCCAAAAGCAGGTGCTAGTGGTATTATATAAAGATATCTGTATAAAAGGTATTACTAGAACAAATATAATCATGCTTTCAAGAATGAAATCAAGAGATCAAATGAAGTGGAAAATTGATTCAAAAGCAAATTGTATTGATGGCCTGAATATGTCGATAAAATATTTTCAAAAGACAGATTGATTTTTTTTATATTTTTTATATTAGTAAATATAAATAGGTGTACTTCATCTGTTGCAGTTTAAAAAATCATATTGGTTAACAATACAAGCTCTAATCCTGTGTGTACACTGAAATGTACTCTTAAAATGAAGATATTTAGAAAGGTAAAAAATAAAAGGATATTAAACTATATAACAGATGCAAATGAAAGGAGAGCAAGGGTCAAAATCTGGATATCGAGAGAGATGAAATTATCATCATCATCATCATCATCATCATCATCGTTTTTAAAGTTTATTTATTTTAAGAGAGAGAATGTGTATGTGTGCATGAGTAGGGGAGGGGCAGAGAGAGAGAGGGAGAGAGAGAATCCCAAGCAGACTCTGTGTTCTTAGCACAGAGAACCCAATGTGGAGCTTGATCTCATGAATTGTGAGATCATGACCTGAGCCAAAATCAAGTTGGCGGCTCAACTGATTGAGCCACCCAGGTGCTCCCAGAAAGATGAAATTTAAATGAAAAAATATTAACAGAAGGCCTCCTTAAATGAATAAACATATCATATTTGAAGATTGGAAAATCCAAACTTTTTTAAACATAAATTGTCTTCAACTTGATCTATTAAATCAGTGCAATCTCAATAAAAATGTTCATCTTAGTTTTTGGTGAAAATTGACAATCTGATTCTGAAATTATTTGAGAATGCAAATAAGCTAGATTAAATTGAAAAACTACAAAAGAAAAAAGAACAAAGCTGAGTTATTTTAAGATAACCTGTTTTTAATATGTATTATGAAGCTATAATCACCAAGATAGTATGGTTTTGGTGTGTGGATCTTCATATAGATAGAATAAAGTCTAGAAACTGATCCTAAAATATACAGGCAATTTAATTTTGACAAAGATCCCAATGAAATTTAATGGGGAAAAGACATCACTTTTCTACAAATGGCAGTCAAGCAATCTTGACTCTTACCTCACACTAGACACAAGATTAAATTGAGATAGATCATACATATAAACGTAACAGTTGAAAATATAAAACTTCCAGAATTAAACATAGAAAAGTATTTTTGTCACCTTGGAGTAGACCAGGATCTATTAGAAAGGTCCCAAAAACATGAGCCATAAAAGAAAGACTGATAAATTTTGTTTAATCACAATTTAAAATTTTAACTCTTCAAAAGACACCACAAAGAAAATGAATGTGCAAACCCAAACTGGCAGAAAATATTCATGTCATACATGTCAGATTCAAGCATACTTAGAGTGTTACTACAAATGTGGTGAAATTTAAGATTTAATTATGGCACACGGGTTTTATTGTGTTTTTATACTGCTGCAGTGACCTTCTTTTAAACGTGTAATTTGAAATGAAATATGTAAAATACTGGATTATATATTGGATAATGTAAATATATGAAAGCAATAACAAAATATACAATCTATTAAATATATAACATAGTAAATAACATTAAAATATATACTGCGCTATGTATATGGTTTTTTTTTTTTAATTTTTTTTTTCAACGTTTATTTATTTTTGGGACAGAGAGAGACAGAGCATGAACGGGCGAGGGGCAGAGAGAGAGGGAGACACAGAATCGGAAACAGGCTCCAGGCTCTGAGCCATCAGCCCAGAGCCCCACGCGGGGCTTGAACTCACGGACCGCGAGATCGTGACCTGGCTGAAGTCGGACGCTTAACCGACCGCGCCACCCAGGCGCCCCTCTATATGTTTTTAAAAAATGATCCTCTACTGTCATTCGGATTCTGACCTCATGGAATTCATCCATTAATGAATACGACGTTCTCTGTATCTTCTTTGTTTCTAGAAATCTCCTTTTTCTTGTCAGATGTCTTTCCTACTATAAGTAATTACTAGTTCCTAATTAATATTCTCAAAGACTCATAAATGATTTCATTCTCTTTTTCTTAACAAAGTACAGTTTTTAAATGGAATTATTTACTCATTCATTTATTCGTTCATTCATGTAACAAATGAATGTGGTTGGTTCTTCCATCACTTTCCTATGTGAGCACGAACAAGTCTTTTGTTTTCATTCTGAATCTCAGTTTTCACTTTGAAAAAATGATGTGCTTATGTCTTATGATCTCTGAAGAATTCTTCCAGCTTTAAAATTCTCTACAACAGTTATTCAATCATTTATTTCTATCTGACATAAGTTACTTTTATTCACATCCTGGGGGTACTTCCTGTTCTGTACTGTATCACACTTAGGCCATCAAATCAGCAAACAACTTTTAGTTTTCTTTGATTTGCAGCAAAACAGACGTCACTTAAACCATCATTTCCCAGTGGGTCACTGAAAAAGGGTTTCATGATCAAATATATTTGGGAAACACTACAAAGTGGGTAGCGTTGACTTTTCACTATTCACCTAATTAGGGGGAGTAAATTAGATTAATATGCGTTTTCTTCCTCCTCTTCCTCCTCCTCCTTCCTAATTGCTATGTTTGAGAATTGAGTTTTCTTAATAAAATAATTACAAAATAAGCTCATATCATAGAAATTTAGAGGTTATTTTTGGAGGGGGAGTGCCTGGGGACTCGGTTAAGCATCTGATTCTTGATTTGGGCTCAAATCATGATGTCATGGTTCATGAGATCTGTGCTGTCAGCAGAGAGTCTGCTTGGGATTCTCCCTCTCCCTCTCTCCTTGCCCCTCACTACTCATGCTTTCACTCTTTCTCTCAAAATAAATAAACATTTTTAAAAATATTTTTTGGAGGGCTGTATATAGAGAGATGTCAACTAAATACTTCTCTTTCATGTGCATAGTCTATAGTTTGCTGCACTGTGTTCCAGGGTATCATAGATGCTTCTACTTCAGTATGACATGTTGGGCAAAAGGCATGAGGCTGCTTACAGCCAAGAGCAACCAGCCCAGGACAAGCACCCAGCCCAGAATCTGAGAAGATCAATATCTAGACTTCCCAGTAACTCATTCATAGCAAAACGTTTGGAAAGCTCTGATAGATTTTCTTCTCTCATGGAATGAAAAACATATTTGTTGTTTGGACAGCAAACTTCTCAACATATCTGTCAAAAGAAAATTTATCCACACAGGAACTTGCATTTTTAGGCCAGTACAGTTGAGTGATCTCTTGAAGCAGAGATTCTACTCATAAGTTACTAGACCTTCAGGGAAATAGGGCATTAAATGCAGAAATAGAATATCACTGTAGAGATTCATGGCTCTGTCATGTAACTACATGAACCGGGATTAGTTTATTCCGAGAAAGCAAGTTCCTTACACAAGTTACATATATGGCTAATTACAAAATGACTTTAGTATAGTCTTTGGTATTTGTTAACAATAACAAAGGAAAACAAATGGAAAACAAAGGTCTTAATGCTGTAAAGTTATGAATATGATAAAATATTGCCAATACAGAGTTAGCATTGGAATGGTAGACCTGTTGAAGTCACTGTGTATAATGTAGAAACTGTCACAGATTGAGTTCTCCAGAAAGCAGATTTAGACTTGAAGTGTACTGTGCAGGATATTTTTTTTTGGTATGGAGTTTCTTGGCATTAAACCTGTAAAGGTGGATAAGGATGTGTAATTGAATGGGGAGAGAAGTTGAATTGTGATCATGGCCCAAATATTTCCTCACATGACCCAACATGGAATAGAGCTCTGGATCTAGAATGGTAACCAAGCATTGTTATGTGTTGGGCACGGATGGCCAGGGCTTCATACTAACACAGCAAATAGTCATTGGATATGGGTCTTTGGGTGACCTGGAAGCATAACCTTGGGCCAGACAGCTCAGGCCATTACTTATGGGGCTGACAGGTGATGTCTGCTGACAGTACTCCCAGGAGCAGGGACAAAAAGTTCTTTATTAAAGGGGGATCTGGGCAGCATATCTAAGTATCTACTACAGAAACTGTAAAGGAACTGAGTAAATTAAATCAAGATGTTACTGCAAGTGTCTTCAAGTTGGTTTCTTGCCTTTGATCTTTTCTACTCATCATCTTCCAATTCTCTTGCCACTTGGAAGTCAGAGTGTTCCTCCTCAGGTGTATGTTTCCTAAAAACTTCGATGATTCACTACAGTTGTGAGAATAAATTCCAAACACTTGAATATAATTCCTAAAGTCTTTCTTGAGCTATATCTTGCTTAAAGATCCTTGGGCTCTTTTTCTTGTCCTTGTAATTTCACTTCTTAAACCCAAGGTGCTCAGAATTGCTTAAAACCCCACAAACAATTTATGTTCTCTCTCATCTGTAAGTATTTGCACATGCTGTTTTCTCTAGGGCACGCTCTCCTTCCTTCATTACTGTACTCTGTACTTACTCCCAAGTAGGTCAATGAAGTCTGGTATTGTCTCCCTTCCCATGGTCCATGTCCCCTCCGAAAATTTCTTTGTCCAAGAAGCTTCTTTGATCTTGTTCCTTTCCTTTGTTCAGATGACACTTTTACTTAATCTGTGAAATAATTTACTTATATTGGAATTGACTGTTTACTTGATCTCTTCTCCCACCACATAAACTCTGACAATGAGCAATTGGAGGCAGGTCCTGAATTCTGTCTTGTTCATTAAGGAATCTTTGGCACCTAACTCAGTACCTGGTGTAGAGTATATGTTTGGTAACTATTTGATGAAAGTTGTATAACTGGAAGCTAAATGCCTCTTAGGTGACACATGGCAGGATGCCTTCAGGGAAATGATTTGCATTTGGAAAAAATAAAAAAGGGTAAAGTTACCAGGCCTTAAGTTTCTTGGCATTGTTCCACTTTTATTAGCCTCCTCTGGTCATCTCTGGGCCTCTAACTTGGAGTTTGGAGTGAACATAATATTTGCATCCCTGACAAATCATTGAAGCTTGGTGTTTTCTCACTGTCCATGATCCGTCTTTTCCTCTACAACTCCCCACCCATTTTTCATCTGGGAAAAATACCCATCATTATATTTCTTTCATCTGGAGTTCCTGTTTGGTTCTCTAACTCTAAAATATACGTCTGACTTACATTCAACAGTGACCACAGATTGAACATTAACTATGTAGTAAGAGTTTTGTAGAAGTTTTATCTACATTTTTTGAACCCTTATGACAACCAATAAGGTTAATATTACTATCAAAACTGAATATAGGAGTAAACAAGGAGTTAAACAACATTCCCAAGGTCACAGAGCTACTAAGTTGTAAAGTTGCTCTGAATTTGTTTAGTCTTTCCATTATGCTCACACTAAACTACAAAGAATGAATTTGTATCACCATAGGGTCACCAGGCATTATTTCTTCCTGCTCTCAAGAGGTTGACAAGGTGGTTTAAATCATGGTGAAATGGTTATGAGTTCAGATGTGAGTTTCTGTCGCTATTTGCCTACTTGCTATGCCTTTGAGCAAGAATGTAGCCTCTAAGCTACAGAAAGAAGCAGCAATTAGAGCTACTACCTAGGATTTTTGTAAAGGATAAAACATATTTCATGCCAAGTAGTGAGTATAGAATACATAGCGTAGCTCTAATTCTCAACAAATAGCATTTTCTTAAAATAGAAATTATTTTCAAAGAATTTGTTCTAACCCCCACTATCCTCCCACCCTGCCCAGAAATCTCTGTAAGTAGTGGTACTTCAAATCCACATAACAAGGGTTGAAAACCCAATATGTTTATGAGAATTAGGCAGATAAGGTAAATATGTGAAGCTGGCCATGTTTTTAACAATTAGAATTGGTGGCGTCTGTTGTGAATTGTAGAACACCTGCCCTCTCCAAATGGAGAATAAGTGTTCAGCACAGTTTTAATGGAAATGAAGGCTTAGTGTTGCTGAATCCTCCAACTTTTGTAAAGCTAAGACTGAAACCTAGATTTTTATGAGAGTTTTTCTCATTTAAACGTGTTAGAAATGACTGCAGTTTTTTAAAAATTATTTTTTTAACTTTTTAAGTATGAGACACTTAAAACACACCTGTGACCCGGATTAAGCCTTTGGTCCATCAACCTGCTGCCCATTTATTTGCAACTTATGAAAGCTTATGACATCATCTTTCATTCAACAAATATTTGCTGAGTTTTGATGATGTGTGAGACTATGCTTGGAGTAGGGAATACAATAGTCACCAATAAAGATGAGGTTCTTATCCTTTGGGATACTGTTTTTGTAACATCTGTGTGCCTCACAGTGGTTTGTGTGTGGGGAGGGGAAAGAGGAGTGTCCTGTTATTAATGCATTTTTATGAAGTCATAAAATGAGTCCTCTGTAGGGCAGGACCTCATATTTCATAATAAATCTCTCTCTTGTCTTATTTAGCCCTAATGCAAACTTCTTCCACAGCTGATATAAAAAGCACACATATGAACATTTAAAATTTCATAATATATATTTTTCTAAATCTGTGACTCCAAAGGAGAGTTTATCTTCTTCACTGCCTGGAGGTACAAATAAGAAAATGATTATGAATCATTTTCAGTTGATGTAAGAAATTTATATCACCATTTTTGTGTAGTGCCTAGAGAAACTGAAGTTTTTTTTTCTTTTTGATAAATGATCTAGAGGAAAGGAAGAGCAATAAAATCTGCTGCAAATATAAAAAAATTATGAAAGAATTTAATGGATTATATCATCTATGGAAAATAACCAAATATTTAAAAATATAGCTCAAACCCACACCAATATAGTTAACTGATTTTTGACAAAGGTACAAAGGAGATTCTACCAAGAAAGGATTGTCACTGCAATAAATGGTGGAACATTTGCATGTCAGCTTGCGAAATACTGAACCTGGACACAGATCTGACACCTTTCACAAAAGCGAACTCAAAATGGATCCGTCGAAAATTAAAAACAAAACAAAACTTTAAAATTTCCAGAAAAATACATGGGAGAAAATCTAGGTGACCTTGAGTTTGATGATGAGTTTTTAGATACAGTACTGAAGTATGGTCTTTGAAGGAAAAAAAAAATGATAAGGTTGACAATGTTAATTTCCTAGGGCTGTCATAACAAAGTACCACAAAGCAAATGGCTTAAAAGCCAGCAATTTATTTTCTCACATTTCTTAAATCTCGAAGTCCAAAATTAAGATGCTGGCAGATGCCTGCTCCTTCTGAAGGCTGTAGGGAGGATCCCTCATTGCCTCTTCTTACCTACTGGTAGCTGCTGGTACCTCTTGGTGTTTAGGGCTTGTAGATGAGTTCATCCAATCTCTGCCTCCACCATCCTGTGATCTTTTCCCCTGGTGTTTCTGTGTCTAGATCTCTCTCTCTCTTTTCTCTTAGAGAGACACCATTCACTGGATTTTGTACTCAATCTAACTCAGTATGTCTTAGTCTCAACTTGATTACATCTGCAGAATCTCTATTTTTAATTAGTGTCACATTTGTAAATCCTGAGGGCTAGGACTTGGTCATGTCTTTCTGGGGAACACAATTCTACCTACAACATGAACTATATTAAAACTTCTCAGCATGTCTGGGTGCTTCAGTCAGTTAAGTATCCTACTCTTGACCTCAGAATCATGAATTCTAGCCCTGCATTGAACTCCATGCTGGGAGTGAAGCTTACCTAAAACAAAACAACACAGGAGCGCCTGCCTGGCTCAGGAAGTTAAGTGTCCCACTTCTGCTCAGGTCATGATCTCACAGTTGGTGGGGTGGAGTCCTGCATTGGACTCTGTGCTGACAGCCCAGAGCCTGGAGCCTGCTTGGATTCTGTGTCTCCCTTCATCTCTGCCCCTCCTCCACTTGCACTCTGTCTCTCTCTCTCTCTCTCTCTCTCTCTCTCTCAAAAATAAGTAAGGATTAAAAAAAAAGAGAACAAAACACCAAAACAACAAGAACAAAAAAACAAATAAAAAAAGTTGTGCTCTGTAAAAGGCACTGTTAAAAGAGTGAAAAGATAAGCCCCCGATTAGGGAGAAAAATTGTTTACAAAACACGTATCTGATAAATGACTTTGATCCCAAATGAAAACAAAAGAATTGTCATAACTCAACAATAAAACAACAAACAACTCAATTAAAAATGGTTAAAAAATTGAACAAATATGCCACCAAAGAAAATACACAGATGAAAAATAAGCATATGAAAAGATAATCAGTATTATTTTTTCATTATATAATGTAAATTAGAGCAATGATGAGATACCAGTGCACATCTATTAGAATGGTTAATTAAAAACAAAAACAAAAACAAAAAACAACCTGACAATACCAATTGCTGGTGAAGATACTGAACAACAAAATTCTCTTTCCTTGCTGTTGAGATTACAAAATGACACTGTCACTTAGTAAGACATTTTGGCTAACAAAGCTAAACATTGTCTTATCATAAAATCTAGAAATAGTGCTCCTAGATATTTACACATCTGATTAGAAAATTAATGTCCATACAAAAACCTGCATGCAAATGTTTATCGATAGTACTTTAACGATCATCAAAAAAGTAGAAGCAACGGCATTTTTAAACAGGTAAATAGATAAACTTGGTAGTCCATACAATGGAATATTACTCAGTAGTAAAAATGAGTAAGTTATCAAACTATGAAAAGGCATGGTGAATTGTTTTTCTTCCAAGTTTTTCTTTAAACCAAACTTAGGTAACATATAATGTATTGGTTTCAGGAGTAGAATTTAGTGATTCGTCACTTCTATAGAACACCCAATGCTCATCACAAGTTCCCTCCTTAATGCCCATCACCTATTTAGCCCATCCCCCCACCTAACACCCCACCAGCAACCCTGAGTTTGTTCTCTATAGTTAAGAGTATCTTCTGGTTTTGCCTCCATCTCCATTTTTATTTTATTTTTCCTTCTCTTCCCCTATGTTCATCTCCTTTATTTCTTAAATTTCATATATGAGTGAAACCATAGGGTGTTTGTTTTTCTCTGACTTATTTTGCTTAGCATAATACACTCTAGTTCCATCCACATGGTTGCAAATGGCAAGATTTCATTCTTTTTGATGGCTGAGTAATACACACACACACACACACACACACACACACACACACACACACCCCAACACATCACATCTTCTTTATTCATTCATGAGTCAGTGGACATGTGGGTTCTTTCCATAATTTGGTTGTTGTTAATGCTGCTATAAACATTGGGGTGCATGTGCCCCTGTGAATCAGCATTTTTGTATTCTTTGGATAAATATCTAGTAGTACAATTTCTGGGACATAGGGTAGTTCTAGTTTTCACTTTTTGAGGAACCTCCACACTGTTCTGCAAAGTGTCTGCGGCTGTTTGTATTCCCACCAACAGTATAAGAGGGTTCCCCTTTCTCTGCATCCTTGCCCACATTGGTTGTTTCTTGGGTTGTTAATTGTAGCCATTGTGACAGGTGTGAGGTGATATCTCATTGTGGTTTTGTTTTATATTTCTCTGATGATAATGGTGTTGAGCATTTGTTTTTCACGTGTCTGTTAGCCATTTGTAAGAGATATTGAAGCTTAAATATACAGTGCTAACTAACAGAAGCCAGTCTAAAAGAGTACATGTTGCATGATTCTGTATGTATGACATTTTGGAAAAACGAGAATGTAGACAGTAGCAAAGTGATTTTCAGAGATTTGAGGGAGGGGGTAGAATAGGTGAAGCTCAGAGAAATTTTTAGGCTAGAAAAACTATTCTATATGATCCTGTAAGTGTGGATACATTATAGCATGAAATTATTATAACCTGTAGAACTTTACAGCATGCAAAAAGAGTGAGCTTTGATGTCTGCATATTAAACAATCATTTAGGAGGCTAGAGGAACGCAGGATGGAATGCATAATATTATGACAAAAAATATCTAAATATATTAATAATGTCTAAAACAACCTTACTGAAGGAGGCCAGTGGGGAAAGGTCTTGACCAAATAACTGTAAAAATGTGGTGTCTTAAGACAAAAGGCAAAAGGAAATGCATCTAATACTGTACGTACTTGATAAAGTTGTTATCCATGGGTATGCGTGGATGGTTCACATACTGCTACACATGTATCCTGGAACTGAACAATTCAATGGATGTAAATGGTGTAAGCCAAGTTTCTCATTATTATGCAAAGCTATAGCCAAAAAGAGGTGAAAGCTATAATGACGTTGCAGTAACATAACTGGAGATTTCCGTATGACCTAATATTTAGGTTAATAGACTAGAGATGGCTATTTTGTATTTTTAGGTATGTATATATAAACAGGTTAACACACACACATGTATCCTTGCTCTGTTAGCTGAGGAACGCTAGAAAGAAGGGCAGACAGTAGCAGCAAGCACATCTAACACTCAGATATTGGTTTCTAATACCATTCTCCAATAAAGGAACTTTGGAGAAGCCGTTGATTCTTGGGGTCTGTCAGAAAATACGCAGGTTGAATCTGGAGCATCCTGTAGTGTCAGAACTTTGGCTCAAAAACAAAATGAAGTACAGTAAAAGGAGTATGTCAGAAAGACACAAGAACCAACTGAAAGAGCTCTCAATAGTCAAAGCTAGAAAAGTTTGAGCCACAAATAAATCAAGTAGCATTGGATTGTAACCCCACATTGTTCAAGGGTCAACTGTATATTCTAAAATTAGGTGTGTTAAAAGAGAGAGAGAGAGAGCTTCAGAAATGTAGCCCAAACATACAGGAGAATCCCATTGATGTGTAAGAATGTGAGGCTCTGTGTTGAAAATCTAATGCCATTTTCTTTGTTTTCCCTCAGTCATAGATCATTGCTCATTGGTTCATAGCACTAAAGAACTACTGATGGAAAGAAATCCCTTCTTGAGAGGCATGATGAGGAGTTAGGCATGGGGGCTGAGCGAGATGAGTTGACTTTGAGTTTATTCTGATTTATTACGACTGGGAAGATTGTATGTCATGTCCGAACCTCAGTCTCCTTATCTATAAAAGGGGTCCAATAATTGCATCTACCTTACTGAATGAATTGTCTTACTGATGTAGTGATACAACATGTATCGTATATAGTATTATCCTTACACTAAAATACGAAGAGCAAACCAACAGAAAACCTTGTTGGGTTTTCCACTCTCTTGATTCCTTATCCACATTATTCAGCATTGTTATCCAGCCATGACTGATGGACTTTTATGTCAGAACAGTTATGGTAAACACTATTTCCCAGTCTCTTGTTGTGTTCGCTTATTCTCAGTGCACAGACCATGTCCCTAAATATCTAACATTTAGTTAACGCATTCCCAAGTTAACTTGGTATTCATGAGGATGTAGTGATTTTTTCTTTTTTTTTTTTTAGTGTGAGCATTGAGTACCTGCTATGTATCAGACAATGTGCTGAGCAGTTCATGTACATTAATCCACAGAATGAATCCGTGAAGAAGATACTATTAGCCCTATTTTATAGTTGAATAATATGCTTAGATTAATAACTTTCCAAATTCAAACACCTGATAATGGTCAGCTACATTTCAAGCCAAGATCTCTTCAGCAATGGCATTCTTAACTTTTAACTACTAGGTTTCAGGAGGCTCTAGAAACTAGGAAGAACAATAAAACAACCACCACTTCTCCCCTGAAAAAAAAAAAAAAAAACAGAGGGAGGTCTTTATAATAAGAGCTTACCGAATGCAGTGATGGTTTTTAGCTGAACATACATAATTAATTTCCTCTCAAATCAATTTAACATCTAAATAATGCAGCACCAGCTAATGGGCTCTCAGCTGGCCAAACATTAAGAGATATATTGTCCCATATACTCATCATAAAGAATGAAGATGAACAACTTGCCTGGTTACATAATATTGTTGTACAACATAAATAAAAAATTCTCTCGTTTTGGCAATTGTTCTGTACTGTTCTAAGTTTTGCTAAATCAGACTTCCTTCTAATCTAACAGATGCCAGCAGTTTAAAAGCAGTTCAAGAATTCTTATTTATATCTGGTGTTCAGCTTTGAATAAAATGGGCCAGCAAATGCAGAGGGAGAGGGGGGAAAAAAGCATAACTTAAAAATGGAATTTATTTCCAGCCTTCTAAACACAGATTTCCAATAAACATCCACTTAGAGAACCATTTCATTAAGCTAACTGCAGCCGAAAACAAGTTCCCTGATGTTTCTTTGAGTATTTTATTTTCTAAAATGAATCATTACTTTCTATGTTTTGGCTTGACAGTCTTTTCCCCCCCAATTGTGTAATTTCGCATTTGTCACTCAAATTGCTTGTATTTCTGGAGGATTGTTCCAAGACGTTTATGCTTTGGAATGAGACTCTTAATATGGTGGCATGAGTTTGGAGAAGCCCCCAAACCACTAAGGTGCATTGCTTCGTCCTTTAAAAGACTGCAGAGGGTCTTGACTTCCTCATTCCAATTAAAGTTTAGCAGCCCCTTAAGGCTGATTCTGGAGGTGGCTGCAATGAACTTGTAATAAATGGGATGCATAGCTGTGGCCCTTTGAGGAGGCAAGGGAAATGAAAAGCAGGGCTTTTGAAGCTGCCTTCTTTCCATGGTTTGGTAAATAATGCAGATATTTGCAAACTCATTCTTAACCACTTACCCTCCAGGGGCAAAGTTTTATGGAGAACTAATGGAAAGTGAGGAAAACTGAAGTGAAATGTCAGAAGGAAAACTTCCAATATATAAACTCCATGTATGCAAATGACAATCAAGAATAACACTTTCGAAAGTCAGTTCATTTGGCTTTGATATCTTGGGTTAAATTTACTAAAAACTGATTATATTTCATGCCTGGTGATAAGCATAGGAAGTGCACCATTAAGAATGGTATGGTTAACTATGAAGAAACTCTCAGTGTAGTAGCTACATGGTTACTCTACCATTCAAAAGATTAGGTACAGTAATGTTCATAGTAAGCAAGATGTAGGGCTATTTATTGAGCATTTACTATATGCTAGTAGGGTACTGAGATAATAAAAGTAAATTCTATTATAACAACTACATAGCAGCCATAAAAATGAGCATTATGATTAACAGGAGTAATAGCTAAATTTGTGGACTTCTTACCACATACCAGACAATATGCTAAACACGTCCTGTGGTTAAATCACTTCATCGTCGCCAGTAGCTGCTTTAATTATGCCCGATGTACAGATGAGAAAACTGAAAGGTGGAGTCATTTACACGTGTCAAGGCTACTAAGATCCTAATTCAGGCAGTCTAGCTCCAAAGTTAATGCCTTTCTGCACTGTGTTATCCTCCCACGCTTGGTTTGCAGATAAGATAGGAGGCTTAGAGAGGTTATCCCTCTGACCAGTGACTAGTAGTTGTTAAATGGCAGACTTGGGAGTCAAACACAGGTTCTCTGGGTCTTAATCCAGGGTAACTAATGGATCAGGCGTGGAATTAGTGAAAGCCCACTATAAAATTGTGTTCCGGAAGACCAAAGGTTGGAAGTCAATGACAACTATCTTTAGCTACCCACCTTCCTGTGAAAGACTGTGTGTATGAACTGTAAACTCTAGAGAGCCATATAAATGTAGGTTTCACCCTTGTACTCCATCTGTGCTATCCCTGTAATGGTTCCAAAACCTATGGGGTTTTATCCTCATTTTATGAGAGTAAAATACGTATCAATGCTTTTTAAACGGTCTCTGTGTACATATGTCTTTCCTTATAATGTGTGTTTTCTAAAAATTGAACATTGTGCTACATTTGCAATAGAGAGGTCAGAAAGAGTCTTTTTTGTGTGTGTTGGTTTCAAGTCCCTGTTCTTTTTTTTTTTTTTTTAACAAATTCTTGTCGTTTCTGCCATTGGTTTTTTTCCAAAGTATCAATTATTTCCTCAGTAGTTTTCAATATCATTATTAAAGGCTGTTATTATTCCTAAAGATAACAGCTATTATTTATTTCATTCCTACATGACACTTGGGCTGAATTTCTGCTATGTCTAATCCTCATTACAAATCTGCAAGGTAAATAGATTTATCCC
This sequence comes from Lynx rufus, assembly GCF_022079265.1. NCBI lineage: Eukaryota > Metazoa > Chordata > Mammalia > Carnivora > Felidae > Lynx > Lynx rufus. The sequence goes on along the minus strand of NW_025814823.1, from coordinate 120,793,621 downwards.
TATTTTAGAGATGAGAAAACTTAGGTTTGGAGAGGCTAAACAGCTTGTCTAACATGACACACTCAATTAACTTAAAAAATTGATTGCCCTAATTTACTGAGGACCTGAGCTAGAATTTTAACTCAAGTTTGTATAGTTCTAAATCAAATGCCTCTTCTGCTATATTGATACTGCCTTTCTCTCCTTGGAGTTAGTAATCTGTAATTATTAGGTTACTAGCTTGTTGGTAAAGCAACACATAAACAAGACTCTTAAATCATGTAGGGCAGGGGGCGCCTGGGTGGCGCTGTCGGTTAAGCGTCCGACTTCAGCCAGGTCACGATCTCGCGGTCCGTGAGTTCGAGCCCCGCGTCGGGCTCTGGGCTGATGGCTCAGAGCCTGGAGCCTGTTTCCGATTCTGTGTCTCCCTCTCTCTCTGCCCCTCCCCCGTTCATGCTCTGTCTCTCTCTGTCCCAAAAATAAATAAACATTGAAAAAAAAAATTAAAAAAAAAAATCATGTAGGGCAGGTGTGTGATCTCTGCTCATTTTACGTGAGAACATTACGTAAACGTTGTATGTAAACATGGGTCCCCACAATCATTTATTTTGAAGGTGTTGTCATTACTGTCTTATTTCATGGTAGTATAGTAAGTATAGTATAGTAATACCCAGACAGGTAACCTGCTACAGGGTCAATTACTAAAAGGGTAGAAGTTCTAGCGTGCCCTACTAGGCTAGAATATCAGTTGGCTCTGGACAGAAGAAAACATAATAATCACTGAAGGATAAGAAACATCTCTGACTGCCTGCTGTACCTCAGTAGAACCTTTTCCTTTCTCTAAGAGACCTATGTCCCAAATGTACAGATCTCCTGGGTGTTGGTAGTGAAAACCGACTTTACTTCCAGGTCCAAGAAGTGAACAGTTGACCCACGCATAATGAATGAGACCTCCACATTTCTATGACTAGTGGTTGAATCTGAATTGGACATTTGGACCTAGCTGGAGCTCAGTAATCATTAAATTACTAAGAAAAAGGCAAGCTTTTTCAGCTCAAGTTGTTAGCCCATTAAGATACAATCTTGATTTGCTGGTCACCAATTTTGCCACTTCTTGGAGAGAATCTGAGAGCAGAGCCAACAAAGAAGAATGCAGAACAGAGAGATGGAGAATTTTGATTTCATCATTTGTGCATGTGGATACTGCTGGTTCTTTTTTTTTAATGTTTATTATTTTTGAGACACACACACACACACACACACACACACACACACACACACACACAGCAAGAGTGGGGTAGGGGCAGAGAGAGAGGGAGACACAGAATCTGAAGCAGGCTCCAGACTCTGAGCTGTCAGCACAGAGCCTGATGTGGGGCTCGAACTCACGAACTGTAAGATCATGACCTGAGCTGAAGTTGGACATTTAACCAACCGAGCCACCCAGGTGTCCCGGGATACTACTGTTTCTAAAGGAGGGTACCCCATGGTTTTTTCCATTTTATAAGCTAATTCCTCCCCTGTCCCCAAATCCAGTTTTAGTTGGGTTGCTATCATTTGCAACTAAAATTATACAGTGTATTCCAGTAAATCAGCAAATATATATGAGAAAATACTCCAATCTATTTTTTAATGAACTGTGCTCTACCTCATTAAGAGGATCTATAAGCAAGCCAAATCTAGAAAACACATTTCTGTTCTTCCTCTTCCCATCCAGACAGAAATAGTAGATTCAAATACAAACATTTCTTGATTGCCAATACACACACACACACACACACATGCATATATATGTAAATAAACTGCCACACAGAGATGCATGATTTTTCAGCTAATACATGCCATACATCACCACCCTGTTTAAATCCTTGATCGGGAGTATATTTCTTTTTAACAACATGAGCAAAGAAATTATTTCCAGTTGCATTTTTACAAATTGCTCTCAATTGTGACGTTTATCTTCCATACCAATCAAGTGTAATTTACCAGAAAGACTGCATAATGTTTCTGTATTTAAAATATGTGAGGTTTTTGTAAAATGCCCGCCCCCCTCCCCCTCAAGTTTGCCTACTGGGTGGGGATGGGACCAGCATGGTGCAAACAAACTCATCAAGTTGTAATAGCTCTCTCGAACCCCATTTACTGCAAAAATAAGATGACTGATTGTTGAGAAGTTTCACTCGTTCTGTTCACAGAGAATCAGTCAAAAGAGATTGAAAGTTTGGGGTCCAATTTGGTTTGAGGTATCCTAACAAAAAATATGCATTGATGCAGGATAAACCTATCATTCATTCAGTGGTTGAGATAGAGAAGGGCAGTCATACCAGCTCTATCGCTCTGGTCTGATGGAACGTTGGGCCTCTAGTGCAGCAATTGCTAAACCCTAGCACTAGTGAAATCATCAGTGAAATTCCATGATGAAGTTTTCACCATGCATTGGCAACATAGATAGGAAAAATCAGTGCTGGAGAGTGGGTTTTTTTTCTCCAAAGCTAAATATATAACACTTAAAAAGACTATCTTTTAATCCAAGATTATGTCCTTTTAGGTTTAAACTATTTTTTCTTTGATAAAAGAATGGTGATACTAAATGATAGTTCTGAAGATGAATTTAATTAGAAACTTAAAAATTGGCAGCTTGATGTTTCTTGAGATTTTTTCTGTCTGGCAACCAGTCTTGTTCTTGGCAATAATGATAATGTTAGGCACTAACATTTGTGAAGTTTTATCATATGTTGAGCTCTATGCTAAATGGTTTGTTTACTTAGTCCGCAGTCAACTCTTTCTACTGAAAAAGTGCTATTATTATTATTATTATTATTTTATCCACGTATAATTGGAGTGTTACATTAGTTTCAGGTGTACAATACAATGATGCAACAATACTACACAGTACTCAGTGCTCATTGTGGTACGTGTATTCTTAATACCTTCACCTATTTAACCCATCTCCTCACCCACCTCTCCTCTGGCAACCAGCAGTTTGTTCTCTATAGTTAAGAGTCTCTTTTTTTTGTCTCTTTTTTCTTTGTTTTGTTTCTTCAATTCCATATATGAGTCAAATCATATGGTATTTATTTTTCTCTGATTGATTTATTTTGCTTAGCAGGATACCCTCTAGATCCATTCATGTTGTCATAAGTGGCAAGATGTTAATAAATGCAGAAAAAGCATTCATCAATGTACTTCATCCATTCATGACAAAAACTTTCAACAAAGTAATTTTAGAGGGAGCATACCCCAACGTAATAAAGGCCATATATGAAAAACCCACAGCTGACGTCACACTCAATGGTGAAAAACTGTAAGCTTTTCCTTTGAGATCAGGAACAAGACAAGGATGTCCAGTTTCACCACATTCATTCAACAGGGTACTGGAAATCTTAGATACAATAGTAGGACAAGAGGAAATAAAAAGCATTCGAATTGGTGAAGAAGGAAAACTTTCACTATTTGCAGATGACATGATACTATATATATAAAACCCTATAGACTCCACCCCAAAACTGCTACAACTGATAAAAGAATTCAGCAAAGTCACAGGATAGATTAATAGACATTTCTATATACTACTAATAAAGTAACAGAAAGAGAAATTAAGGAAACAATCCCATTTATAATTCAAAGGTGCTATTGTATCTCCATTTTACCCCTGAGGAAACTGAAGCTTATACAACTTAAGGAACTTGTCAGGCAATACATGGTTATAATGGAGAAGAAGCCATTTTTTTTTCTGCCCCAGAGGTCTTGTTACTCAGAACTTTACCATACCTGTCATCCAGAATGTGACTCTGAGAGATCAGGGAGAATGATGGTGACATCTCTTCAAGCCAGCTTGGCAAAAGAAACCTGAGAATGATGGCTGGTAGATACCAAAATGAGAATAGGGGTATGGATTTATATATGTCATATTCTGGAAGGCTTTTGGACAAGACAATTCATGGCCTGGCAGAATTGTAAAGAGCTTCAGAAACTAAGAATTCCTTTTTTATGTCATAGGTAATACACATTACAGGGTAAATTCTTTGGATAATTTGAAGAGAGCACTCCTGTTGCCATGCACATTCTACTAGGTTGCATTGTTGCAGTGTTGCTCTGGATAAGAGAGAATAGGGCCATCTCTGCTCACATTTTCTCCAACTCCTCAGAAAAATTCATCTCAGATGAGTTTTATTAACTCTAGGAGATTTCTAGATTTCTTTCTTTCTGAACTTTAGGTCAAATATCCCAGAAAGGCAAGAACGATAAAGCATCACAGAAGGTATTTGTTTTTATTGATAAAGTTAAGAAAGAGTGCCTTGAGGAAGGGCTAAAATAAAAATAATATAGCCCAAGTCATGGACCTATCCTAAGGTGGGCCCATGATTTTGCCTTCTGGTGTCACACCTTTCTGCAGGCCACTCATCATGACCGAGGGCAGTACCTGTGACTTGCGTCCAGCCATCTAAATATAGTAAGGGTGATGGGATGTCCCTTCTGTGATTATGTTACTTAGGATTGTAATACTTTCCTTGCTAGAACTCTCTTGCCCCTGCTGGCTTTTAAGAAGCATATTGTCATATTATGAGCTGCTTATGGAGAGGACCATGTGGTGTGGAACCGAGGTCACTTAGGCCTCTTGCCAACAGCCAATAAGTAACTGAGGGCCCTCATTCCTGCAGCCTGCAAGGAACTGAACTCTCCCAGTAACTACATGAGCTTCGAAAAGAATCCTTCCATTCTGATGGAGCTCCATCACTGGCCAACATATTGGCTGTAGCTTGGCAGAGGACTCAGCTGTTGCCTTTACTCCTGAGACAGAGAAACTGTAAGGTAATAAATGCATGCTGTTTTAAGCTGCTAAATTGGTGACGATGTTGTTATGCAGCAGTAGATAACTAATACACCAAGTCTGTGGCTTGAGAGGCTTACATACTGGTGGTGAAATTCCTTAAGAAGGAAAATCTAAGGGAAGATCAGAGTCTAAGGATGTAGAAAATGAGATGAGTTCAGTCTGGGAAGGAAGGTAGAGTTTGAGGTGATTAAGGGAATTTAGATGGAAGATATTCAATAGGCAGAGAGGTAGATGATTCTGGGGCTTGTCAAAGGAGACTCCAGTGGAAATCAATTAGTTCTTACAGGTTCTCCAGAAGTAGACTGTCAGATGGAAATTCATGTGCAGGAATTTTATTAGAAGTGTCCTGAGATCAACAGCTTTGAAAGAAGAGGAGGCCACAGGGGTGGGGGGGTGGGAGGGCATGTGTGCACTGTCGACTCACGACACGTTTCCCCTGAGTCACTGGAGATTCTGAAGCCAGGATGGCACAGTAAGGGCAGGGGTCTTTACCCTCCCTCATCGCTGTTCATGGGGCAGACTGCTTGACCTTGGGCAAAAGAGCTGTCGTCAGCTGAGAGAAATACCCTGGAGAAGGCTGAGAGTTAAGGTTTATTAGCTGTCTGCACTGCCGGAAGCAGGAGGAACAAGTCCTTTAGCAGGACAGGGAATCTGAGCATCTGTGATGATATCCATTGTATCAGCAGCTGAAGCTATGGGTATGGTTGTGAGTTCTCTCAGGAAGTTGGAACGTGGAGAAGTGAAGAGGGAAAGGAGTGGGGTAAAATCCTGAGGGAACCCTGGGGACACCCTGAGGTGAAGAAAGGGATGATACTGTTGAAGTATTGAGTGAGTGGGAGGATTTAATTTTGTATAAGGTGAACAGCACGCTAAAGTTTTGGGGGACAAAGGATAAGGCATCAAATAACATGCATATTCTGTGACCCAAAATATATTTACTGTACTTTAGATATATAAGGCAGATATTCACATTTTAAAACACATGTAAGGTCACGATTACTCTTTGGCTCCACGTAATATATGTAATCTTACTATTTTTCTTTCAGTGGTAACAAAGATTTATTGATTCTCACCACTCAGCAGAATTTACTGGACATTTGGTAAGTGCCAGATGCTAATGCTTGGGCAGAAGTGACCCATGAAGTCTGGTGATGGTTACAAGCAGGAAAGGCATACATACTGTGTCCTGTGGCAATTGCCAGCAATGGGCAGCACAGAGAAGGTGCCCTGAGCCCCCATTCATCCAGGACACCTTCCACCATGCTTATTATTCCATGTAGGTGAGTTGACCAGGCATGGGGCGCCTTCTGTATGAGGAACACCTAGGCTTCATTTCCACCATTGTTACCACTAAACCTTCACCAACCTGAGCTGCTGCATTTGTAAAATGGAGAAATAACCATTAGCCTGCAGAGTTTCTCTAAGAGCTATTTCTGATTCATTAATTCACCACTTATCGAGTTCCCACAACATTCCAACTTTGTATCAACTTTTTTCTGAAAGTTATATCCTCATATCGTTTAGATGTGAAATATATCAGACTGGCAAATATGAACATTTACTACTGTGGAAAGAGTTTCATTAACAGAATTATAAGCATTAATGAACCCACTAGATGAGTCGAGTTATCCTTAGTTAACAAGAGTAAGAAATTGAGCTGATATTTTTTAAGAGTTAGGACTTTGATAATTTACCATTATCTGACAGGGAGGGTAGGATAATTATGCTATTAACATCAGGGATAGCATTTTACATAATGAATCTTGTTGGTCTTGGCGATTTTAGAGTGTACCAATATTTGAGTGATTCTCCTCTGGACCCCTTCTTTAATTCAGAGACACTTGCTTTCCATCATAGTCTTTAACATATCAAATATGTACACTTAGACCATGTGGACATACACAAAGATGAAAGACTAAGCTGAAAAGGGAAACTTTAAATAAAAAAAAATAATAATGTTTATTTCTTTTTGAGAGAGAGAGAGAGAGACAGCGCAAATAGAGGAGAGGCAGAGAGAGGGAGATACAGAATCTGAAGTAGGATCCAGGCTCTGAGCTGTCAGCACAGAACCTGACACAGGGCTTGAACTCATGAACTATGAGATCATGACCTAAGCCAAAGTTGGGTGCTCAACCAACTGAGCCACACAGGTACTCTTGAAAAGAGAAACTTTAAACTGAAAAAGAGAGATGCAACTCTGATGAAACATTTTAATGGAAAGGGACAGGAGAAAGACATTTGATGTCCAAGACCACACCAGCACTTTTAACCAATGCTCATTCGTCATCAATGTGCTTCCAGAAATTTCTTTAAAGGCCTTTTAAAGGAAACCCATGTCATAAACCAAAATGTTATTTGAGATCAAAAGAGGAACGAATCAATAAATGTTTGCTGAATCGATCATTAAGAAAATGTTCCCATTTTTGCCTTTATCCCACTTTCAAGTGATTTCTTCATGTGTTATATAGATTTTACTTCTTTTTGTTCCTCCAAACAATAGAAGTTGCCATATGCTGAATGTTACTATGTGCCGGGAACTGTGCAAAGTACTTTCCTTGTATCCACTCATTTAACTCCATATGTATGGGCTGTGTACTATGATGAGTCCCAATGTTCAGTTGAGGAAACATATACCTAGATAGGATAAGTACGATAAGTAGGGAAGGCAGACTTTCACTATGGGGTTTTATGTAAATAAGTAATTTAGTAATTGATCATACCTTTGCCACCTGCTGTAAAGAAAACTGAAAGGATGGAGGGTTGGAGAAGGGTGCCTGGAAGGGAAAAGGGGGCTTCAAGCCAAGTAAGTCTACAAGGGGGTGAGTTGATACACATAAAGTAAAAGCATAAATTTCTGTTGTTTAAGCTGCCCAGTGGTGGTGTTTTGTTATGGCAGTTCTAGCAAAATAATGTATTGTGTAATGACTGACACTCTCTGTATCAGACCGACCTTCTTTGAACTCTGATTTCCATTGCTTTCCGTTTGTCAAGCTAAGCCTTCCTCTTTACCACATTTTATCTACTCAGCTCTGTCTTCTTTTTGTCTCATCTTGACTTAAAGTAATTGATGGACTAGAATATATATATGCAAATGCTTTTTATTGTCTTTACTAGTGTTATTTATTACTTCCAGCAGGCTGATTACAATGATGTAAACTTCCGTGCCAAGGTGCCCACTTTTTAACCTCTAAGTCTGTGCCTATCTCAAACATCTATATAATCTCTTCAAATACTTGGCATGGAAGCTGTTCATGAGCAGATGATAGAACTTCTCCCAGATGCCATGGGGTCCATAAATTCAAGTGAGCTCATTATTTTCTTTTCTGATGCATAATGTCGCTCTAGAAAATTATCATTTAATCAGCAGTAATGACTCTCATATTTCTGTTGCTCTGCTTGTTAATCTCCCTACCTAGTATAAAGAGATTCTTTAGCAATGCAAATAAAATTTCCCCTTAGAAACTGAGCTATGGAGAAAGATGGGGTCTCGCCCCATTCTTCTCTTGTCATATGTATAGCCTTTGACGTTCACAGAAACTAAACGATAATGTATTCCATCCAATATAGTAAAATATTCCATGAAAGGTGGTCAAAAATAGGAAGTGGTTAACTTGAATTTAATAATCTTATACCGGAATGCTTGTGTCCCATTGTCTATTTCAAGTATTCCACATTTATCAGAAGGTGATGACTTCACACCCTGCCAGGCCTTACCTTTCTATCATGTGTGCCACTGTCCCTCTTACCATGCTCTTGTCACTCCAGTGTTCACAGTATCCTTGAACATCAAGCCCCTTCCAACCTCAATGCCTTTATTCACGTTGTTGCCTCTATGACCATTTTTCCCACGTTCTTTTCCCAATAACTTCAACTTTGAGAACTTGTTTCGCTGACACTTTTTGGATGAAGCCTTCCCTCAATATTCCAGGATACAGTTGTTTCCATAATTGGTCCCCAAATATGCATGGTAGTTTTCTTCAGAGCATTGGTCAAAATGACGTTAAATATTTATGTTCAAAATCAATAATCAATAATCCATTAGCTCTGTCCCTAATATTTGGAAGGGAAAAACCATGGGCCCATTCCTTTCTGGGTATTAATCACACACATGTATCCAGAAGATGCTACAAAACATTTTTTATCCCTTTGAGTGGCTTATTCCCCACACTCAGTCTTCCTGTCTGGACCCTTCACTCTTTCCTTCCATCTTGAGGTGCTTTGGTTCTATACTCTCCATACCGCCATCCACAGGGCTCCCTTTCTTCCTCTTAGTCTCTGGCTAAGACTGTTCATCAGTTGTTTACATCAGATTTTTTTCAGTATTTGAAGAAGGTAGTCAAGGTGGGAGGACTGGAGGATTTGGAGGGCTTCAGACCAGAAGAGAGCAGTACAGAAAAGCATGTATTTCCTTTTCATCCAGGAAGGAACATCTGAAAGACAAATAAAGCTCTTTCTTAGTAATATTGGCTACTTCTTATAGTATAACTCAAGAAAAAATAATTCAGGAGTATCCTTGCTAATGTTTCTTCAGTCCATTCCCCACCCGAACGATTTTGCTAAAATACAATTATGAGCCCAAACTTTAAAATGCTTCAGGGATTCCCCTTGCCCTTTAGGATAATGTAGAATAATGTCCACATTTTTCAGCATGGGAAACAATTTCCTCTGTGATCTCATGATCTGATTTTAATCTACTTCTCTGGCATCAGCTACTGCTATTCTCTTCTTTGTCCCAGATGCTTTGTGTCCAGGCAACACTAGCATTCTCAGAACTCTCCAGAAGATGCTGCTCCCTCAGCTCCCTCTCACCTGGCTGTTACTTCATACTTTGGAACCCTCTTGACATGATTTCCTTTGCGAGATCTTCACAGATCGTTATCCCACAAAGAGTAAGGGAAAATTTTATAGAAAATTAAAATATAAGTATTATAAAATTTTAACATTTCCTTAGAAAAATTGTCTACTACCTACCCAACTATCTTAAAAATTATGTTGCACTTGCAGTGTTTCAGTTACTATTTTAAACGTGTTTTATGTACATATAAAAATATATAGCATATGTATAAAACTTAATCCTTTCAGGTCAACAACTCTTTTGATAGATGGGAAACTAAGGTCCCAAACTTAAGTAACCTATCTAAGGTTCCACCATTTCATAGGAGTGGTATGGGACTTTAAACTGAAGTCATCTGTTTTCAGAGCTCATGGTATTAAACAGTACCCAATTTACCTCTGCAGTGCCATATGTTGAACAAACAACTATTAATCATTTGTGTACAATTATGCCATTTATAGTAATTTATAGTTTTATTTTTTGTGTGTCCATTGTAAGACTGACTGTCCCAGGACCAAAAACTATTAGTGCTTAAATGTTGAAGAATTGGTACAGTCCATATCATAGAATAATATTTGCTGAATTTATCTTCTATGCAGGTTGTACAAATTTTGAAGGCTGGCTTCCTTGCCTGATCAAGTCACTTACCTTTCATCTTATCTTCCAGCTAAGGATTGAAATGTTAATCTTCTCAGTATAATCAAATTTAATTATTGTAGTTTATGTTTCTGTGCCCAGAGGTGAAGACTGTGTCTTCTCAATAAGTCAAAGTAATAAATGAACATAGTGCAGTTGCAAGGTAGGTCATTTGATGCTTTGGGAAATAGAAAATGCCCCCATCTTAGCCTCCTAGATTCCAGGATTTCCACATCAAATGGGTGGGGGATCCACAGGAGAAAGAGCAACTTGGGAAACTTAATGTGATCAGGGAAGTAATCCACAGGGAATTTATTGGATATGGAATAAATCCTGCTATTTGAATATTAAAAGTCTCAAATTAACTACTAAAAATACTTTCTCACAATCAGTGCATTTTGATGACTTAGTGAGATATTTAGAAAGTAGGGTTGTAAGTCTTGGGGATGGATTGGATATTGGGGAATAGAGAAATGGCCACATTTGTGGCTTTAGCTTGTTCGTAAGAAGCACTAATAATCAAGAAGAGACCCACAGGAGGGAAAACATATCATATACATTTCTCCAAATCTGGAAGGAGGCCAACACAATAGAAGAAAACAGTAATGGTTCTCCTGCTTCTAATACACACCTCTTAATTTGGGAAGGACAGAAATACAACAGGCACTAATTTAAGATAAAAAAGAACTAACTATGTTGGCTTTGGGCACCACACCTTAATAAGGGTAGGTGTAGATTTAACCTTGGGACAATTGAAAGTGGGAACTCACACATAGTCATGATTTTATATATAATTTACATGTAGTGACATGCAAAGATAGTAATTGTACAATTCTATGTAACATGCATGCCTGTTAAGAAACAGAATATTTTAAAATTGAAAACAAACATTCTTTAATAGTTATAAGGCAACTGAGATTTTCTGTTTCTTGTTTTGTCACTGTTATTGACTGAATTGTGTCTCCCCGGAATTCATGTGTTGAAGTTCTTACCCCCCTTCTGACTGTTTCTGAGGACAGTGTCTTTAAAGAGGTAATTAAAGTTAAATGAGGTCATAAGGGTAATTCCTTAATCCTATAGGACTGTTGTCTCTTCCTGTAGGAGGAAAAGATACCAAGGATGCACATGCACAGACAAAAGACTATGTATGGACATAGCAAGAAAATCACCATCTGCAAGCCAAGGATACAGATCTCATAACAAACCAAGCTATCCTATCACCTTGATCATGGATTTCAGCCTCCATCTTGGGAGGAAATAAATTTCTGTTGATTAGGTCATCTAGTCCATGGCATTTTGTTATGGCAGCCCTAGCAAACTAATAGTCAGTTGTAGTAAGTTTTGTTTTTTTAAGGAATTTGTTCATCTAAGTTATGAAACATTTTATCATGAATTTTTTAAATATCCTATTGTTATTTTTGAATAATTTTAGGTTGTTGCCCCTCTTTAATTTCTGATATTGATAATTAATATTTCTTTTTGATCTAATAAGAATTTCTAAATTTTATTAATCATTTTAAACAACAAATTTTTGACTCTTTTTTATATTGTCTTACTTGTTATCTAGTTCATTGATTTCTATTTTTATTTGTATTATTTACTTTTTTCCACTTTTTTGGGTTTAATAATTAATCTTTTTTGATATTTTTTAAAATAATAGTTGGGGCTTTATTATTTTTTTAATTTTAATTCTAACATAGTTAACATACAGTGTTGGATTAGTTTCAGGTGTTCAATATAGTGATTCAACAATTCAGTAATCACCCAGTGCTCATCACAAGTGCATTCTTTAATCCCCTTTACTTAGCTATTTCACCCATTCTTTTTTGAGGTTTTTAATGAGGACAGATGGATCACTGATTCTACAAATTTCTTATTTTTTTAATACATTCATTTTAAATGGATACATTTTCCTGTAGGAGCATATATTTTCCTGTATATTACTTGTAACCTACAAATTTTGATATGTTGTGTTTTTATTTTCATTCAGTTGAAAATATTTTCTGGGTTACCTGTGATTTCTTCTTTGACTCATGCTAGTTTACAATTGACTGTTTAATTTCCAAATATTTGGAGATTTTCAAAATACCTTTTTCTTACTGATTTCTAACTTCTAAGTCTAAGTATGGTCTGCATAATTTCAATTCTTTCAAATGTACTTAGATTTTTTGAATACAAAACATTAATCTATTTTCGGGAATGTTCCTTGTATACTTGAGAATGTCTATTCTGCTGTCATTAGATGTAGTGCTTTTTAAATGTCAGATATATTGGTTGATAGTGTTGTTCACATTTTATGATATGTCTCCTTTTTTCCTGTTTTATATATTCCTGTCGGTGGTGATTTAACTCTTCAACTTGATTTCTCCTTCTCTTTCTTTAGTTTTCTCTATTTCTGCTTCATATGTTTGGGGGCTTTTGTATCAATTGTACCTGCATTTAGAATTAGTCTGTCTTCCATTTGGCTTCTTTACATTATGCAATGACTTTCATTGTCTCTGATAATGCTCCTCATTTTGAAGCATGCTTCTAATATTCAGTTAGGTATACCAGTTTTCCTGTTGTTAATGTCTGTATGGCATACCAGTTACCTTCCTTTTTTTCAATTTTGTATTTTTGTTCATTCTTGAAGTATAGTTGATGTCTTATGTTTTCATCCTTCTGACAATCTCTGTCTTTTAATTTGATTCTTTACTCCATTCATAACATTATTTATATATTTATGCATTTAAGTCTGTCACCTCTGTGAGTTCTCTAAGTCCCATCTACTTCGTGTTTTTCTGTTTCTTCTTTTATATCCATTTTTCTGTGAGGTTTGAGTATTTTTAGTATATTTTTTATGTCCCCTCTTAGCTTTTAAAATTATACTTCCTTCTGTTATTTTTGGCAGTAATTCTGAAGATTACAATAGGCATCTTTAATTTATCAACATCTACTTTAACAAAATGGTCTTCTCCTTGCCAGCATAAGAATGTTACAAATGTATGCTCCATTTACTACCGTAATGACTTATGTAATCTTTTTGTCATATATTTTACTTTTAAGTATTCTTTAAACCACACAGTATGCTATTATATTATTTTTAATTTGAAGATTCAGTTTTTCAGGCAATTTTAGAAATCGTATATTAAGAATAATTTTAAATGTTCTTGAAATTTACTGACCTATTTGCTCTTTATGTTGTTTTCTATTCCTTCTTGCATCATCAAGTTTCTATCTGCTATTATTATTTTTTTCAGCCTAAGAAACTTTAAAAAAATATTTCTTGTGGTGCAAGTTCATTAAAAATGATTTAGTTGTCTTCTCAGAAAAAAATGTATTTGGCCTTTATTTTGGGGTGGTATTTTCACCAGATACAAAATTCTAGTTTGACCCGTTTTCTTTTAGCATGTTTACATTGTCTTCTATCCTCTGATATTTTTCTGATTAAATTTTACTGACATTTTTCTTGGTTGTTTCCATATACATAACGTACCCCGCCCCCCTTGTCTGCTTCTAAGACTTAAAAAAGTCATTATATTTCAGTATTTGATGTCTAGGTGTGATTTTTGTTCCCAGGTATGCTTTTCTTCCTATTTGTTCTGCTTGGAGTTTGCTGAGAGTTATGAATGTATGAATTCACAGGTGTGGTAGGCAGAATAAGATCCTCCAAGGACATCTGTGTCCTCATCTGTGGAATTTGTGCAATATGTAAGATTATCTGGCCAAAGGTAACTAAGTTTGAAGATGGAATTAAGGTTGTTAATCAGTTGACTTTACAATAGAGAGCTGAAGGGAGAGGCTGGATTGTCAAGACAAACTGTGGGCATTAAACAAGGTGTAATGTCCATGAACAAACTAGGGTCTGGATATGTAAGAAACACAGAAAAAGAGGCCCCACTCTCCTGACAAGGGTGCGCAGCATTCCAATAATCTACCAAAGACCATGAGGAGTATTAAACTGAAGTAGAGATGTTGGAAGTAGCCTGATGGAATGAGTACAGGCATGCTTGACCACCCATGCTCAGTTGAGGTGCACAGCCTACTCTCCTGGGTGGAATAATAAAGACCACCAGGCTTGAGCTCTCCTTTAGAATAAGAATAACTTCCATAAATACTATTAGCAGACAATTATTACATGGCAGAGACTCAGACTCTTGAGAATTCCTTCCCCAGGGGCTACAACTTTAGAAGGGCACAGAGTCCAGTGGAATACTCCAACTACAGGTTGAGAACTTCTCTCACTTGAGAAGTCTCCTTCGCCGATAGAGTTAGCTACGATGCTATTGTGTGTTCTATACATGAAAAATAATTGACTTGCTGGTTTAAGGTGATAATTAGGAAGATAATCCTCTATGCCTAGCAACTCTGTTATGCATATGATCCCAGCCTGAATATACCTTCCACTGCTCCCGGCTGCTGTGCTAATGGAGACTTGTCCGTACAGTGTTCAAGATCAGGAGCTGTTGGATGGATTAAGAAAATCTCCTTGATTCTTGCCTTGTAATCCCCTCTTCATCTAGATGTACATCTCACTGGGGGGAGAATTATCTAGCAGCTATAGATCCCTGAGCCATCTGCTGAAGCATCCAATCTTTATCATCTACCACTATCGTCTCATTTCAGAAACAAGTATGTTTTAAATAATCTTTTCTTTTTTGTACAGAGGTACTATTTGTTTATCATAGAAACTGAAAGAAGCTGGATAGAAGGTGAACGTAATTTACTAAGTGCTTATTTCAGATGTAGTGGTGAACAAATACTGTAGTATCCCATAATCCTATCTCCCATAAGTAATCACGAATAGGTTTTTGTTTGTTTTATTTTGGTTTGGCTTTATTGGGATCATGCTCCACATACTGTTTATATCCCAGTTTCAAATTGAACAGTGTTGGAAGAAAAATATCCCCTTATCATTACCTATTTATTTTATGGCTGCATAGTATTAGTATTCCATTTCAGAAATCTAAACCACTCTATTCTACTTATTAGCCACTGACTTTGGACACTTCTTATCTAGACCATCTCACTAAGTCTCTCTGTCCCCTCAGACCAACCCTACAACCCTACAGTCTATAACTTCAAGTCCTTTTTCATCGTCATTTTCAACTTCCTCATTCTCTTATCAGTGATTTGATTGCAAGTAGGTCAGTTGAGCAGCTTCTTTATAAGACTCACTCTGATTCTCTCTGAAGCGGATGGCTTGGTTCAGACATCTGTATTTTGAATAAAGTCAGACATCCTTAATCCTCACAACCATTGACACAGAATGAGCTCCCTACACATATGTTTAAGGTATTTTAGGCTAGAAAATACTCTTAAAGTAGGATATATTTGAGCAAAAAATTGCACATTGCAAACATGGTTCTTTCCCCCCATAATTCATGTTGATGAGGTTTGTCTGTGCGTATTTGAGAATATATTTCAGTTTTGATTACCGTAATCCAACATAGTAGTGGTTTCTCTGGAAAGAACACAAAACCGGATACAATATTGCCTTTCCAAACTGCATTTTATAAAGGCAACACAATTGAAAGATACTAGATGCAAAAAGAAAATTCAGGTTTTGTATTTCCAATTAAATGTTTATAGCAAGGTTGTATGCACGGTGTAATTGGCCATGCATTGAAGAGAGAAAAAGGGAAAGAAAGGGATAAAAATACATGGAAATGGTGTTGAGAAAGAATGACATCCTGTGCTTCCATCACCTTGTTATTCATTGAGGCCAGTGTCCAAGGATTTTAAATTATACTTCTTTTCTGGAAAGAATCATAAGATTCCTTTAGGCATTCCAAAGCAGAGAACTGAACTTAATAGTGGGAGGTAGACCCAAAAATCTGTCTCCTCTGCTGGCTGAAATATAGTATTTTTCCTTTAAAATAATGTTGAAGGAAGGTGAAGCTTTAAACCTACAGATTTGCAGCTTAAAACTGTAATTTATTTTTCCTGGCAACAGTTGCAATGTTCCTAGATTTATGTGGAGAAGAAAAAATATAATTCCTCTATCTGAAGTGGACAAAGCTCTAGAAAGGAAATAAAATGAGGATTTTGACCTTCGCTGTTAAAACAGGAAATAGACTTTGGGAATGTGACATGCCATTGTCCAGTCCTCTGAGAATTTTGGAAGGTAATTATAGAAGGCATTTATGTATTCAAAGTACTCAAAATTAAGGATAAGGCTCAGACAGCCCAAATGCTACCGAATTAAAAGAATGTTATCAGCTAATAGTAATGGAAGGATGAAAAGGTTTAGAATTTGAAGAATCATGAGACAGATGACAGCAAGGTGCTGACTGACTAGCAGGAACTTGTGGGTTGGAAAGGGGGCATGTTATTTTTAATCAGCTTCATCTCTTTCGGGCTTGGTGCAAAAGCCAAACAGGAAAATTCTAGATTTCTATGTTCTTCAGCAAATTGCTAATTTGTGGTTTTGTAACTTGCTTAAAAATGAAGCTAGTATTATATTTCCTATGAAATGTGGTGATGCTTATTAACATGCAGGAAATACGCTGACAGCAATAGGGGAAAAATACTCCTGCATCTGAACGAACATCAGCACAATATTTATTGAGTTTATATAACTGAAACATATGATGACCTAAAATGATGGGCTGGCCCTAAAAGTTTTCATCGTGGTCCCCGAGACATTTCCTTCTTAAATTTAGTTGTTGGCACCTGATTATTGTTCCACTGGTTTGGTTCCCTAGGGTATAAGGTGAGAAGAGAATGCCAGGGAGCAGATAAACCTCTCTGACCTCACAACGACCTGCCAAAGATGAACTTAGAGCTGTGATATTTCCTGACTCTCCGATTCCTTTCTCCTATTAACACCGCTGGCTTCTCATTCTATACAAATCTATTATGCATATTTTGTAATTACAATTTTAAATTAACTTTTTAAATTATAAAAGAAAACATGCTTGCTGTAGAAAACTTAAAAAAATATGTCTAAGCAAAGAGAATGACATAAATATCTTTGTCTCTTTATTTTATCAAGGGCTTCCCTCTATCCTTCTCTTTCCCATATACATACAAGAGTTGGGAGGGGAATGAAAATACAGGGTTTTGCCCTTTGATTTACTATTATGTCCTGAATGCTTCCCGCGATCATGAAGACTTTGTTGAAATATCATTGTTAATGGCTATTTCATATTTTATTATAATTTATCATAATTTTTCTCTGCTGTTGGTTCAGTTAAATACTTGACAAAAATATTCTAACCATGATTTTTTTTCATGAACTCCTGTGACTCTAGCTACCTTCTAAATATTGATGTTACTCAAAAGTCTATCTTTGACTTGTCTTCTTCATTCTTACCTTTCTCCTTCATCCATTTTATACATTTCCATTTTTTTTCTTAGGCCCCTTCTATACCCTTGTATATGTTCAACCTCTCTCCTGAGTCTGAAGCCCTATATTCCTGTGTCTTTCAATATCTTTGCCTAGGTTCCCACAAGTAACACAAATTCAAAAAAGTCCTCAAAGTTGATCCTTATGCAATGTGATTAATGTAACACTTTTTATCTGGTTAGCCTAATCAGGACCTTGGAAAGCTTCTCAGTTTTCTCTCTCACTGAGCTTGTACTTGTAATGGAGTACAATGGAGCTTGTACTTGTACTTGGAACAGGTGCCTACCCCTGGGTTCCATGGTACACAATATCACTGGATCTACTAGCAATGTACAGGGCAATTTTGCTCAAAAACAACTGAGTGTAGTATAGATCCTGACTGGCCTAATACAGTCCTTGAAAATGGTTTTGTTTTTTTTTAATCAAGCTAAAAAGAACTGTGGTTATGATGGGTATGTTACTTAAATATTATATATATCCTAATTTCTATATCATAAGTATCACTGTAGAGATGTGCTTCACAAGTATTTTGGGAATGTGATATGTAGAAGACTCATATCATATTCTCTAATCTTGAGAAGTGTAGGTGCAAGTGAAGACAAGTGTGGTTTATGGGAGAGAGTCGTGTAAAAATAGTAGGGAAGGACTGAGTGTTATATTGAAGAGTTTGGCCTTTTTTTTTTGTAGATTATAATAGCTACTAGCAGGTTTTCATGATTGGAAGTGCCATGATAAAAACTTTCTGAAAGATGAATCTGGAGTAGAATGTAGGATGGCCGAGAGACAGGAGATGCATCAGAGCCCTCTTGTTCTCCACGTCAGACCTTCTTGGCCTTTACTCTAATTCCAGCTCCTGCTTTGGGGACCAGCTTATGCAGGTGCAAGTGATGGAGCCTTGTCTAAGGCACATCTCATACTTCTTGCTTTTTCCAGGGACGTCTCTGCTGCAGGAACAGGCAGGACTGGTTGGCAGTCAATTATAGGCCTTCAGTCATGTGCATCCCAGAATTTGGGGAAGTTAGACCTCAGTGGAACAATGCTTGACTAATACAGGTCAGAAGCCCATACACAAATGCTTTCTCTTTTCTTCCCTCAAGCAAATGGTACATAGAGGTATTTCATAAGATTTCTCAGATGTCTCTATGGGACTGAGCGGGCAGTTGTCTGGGATGGTAACAAATTGTGTAATATAGCCCTGTTTTGGCTCTCTGGCTCCCTATCTCTCATGCCTGCTACTAAATAAACTATGCCTGGCATTTGACTGAAGTGTGGGCTCTGGAAGAGCCCATGCTAAGGACTGGAGAGAAATATAATCGCCTTTCTCCAGAGAGGCCTTCTCGGTCTAAATCAGAATACCTTTAATACATCACACTGTCACTTTAGAGTAATTACTATATTTTAAATTTATTTTTTATCGTGTGACTATATATGTATGATTCTCTTCCTCCATTTGACTGTAAGATCTATGAAGCAAAAAAATCATGCTTTCTTTATTCATTATTATATTCCCGGAAGGTGATAAAAATTATTAAATAAAATTAGATTTTAACACTTTCTTTCAAAATCTGAAGTTCTGTGGGCTGTCAGAAGCCACACTGTTTTACTTCTGTTGGGTGTGATGGTTAGTGAGAAAGATCCAATTTTATTTTTCTCAATATCTTGTGATTTTCTTGTTATGGGATGACAGAAAATGTATTTGACATTAATTAGGATAAAACAGAATTTCATGATCTCCTTGTTTGCCATATTTATGATTTTCTAGTTAATTTCTCCATCCCAGTTTTGTGTTTTCCAAGTAAAATACCCCCTCCCCAGTTCAAGCTTTCCATAGCCACACACACAACATCTACCTTGTGTCATGGTGTCCCAAATTAAGCCAAGGGTTCTGTGACCTCCCTCCTTTGGTTTCTTTCCAGAGGCTTCTTGGAAGATTAGTTGAGGCCAACTCAACTCGTAAAATGTAAAATACAAAAAGTGGAAATGTGTTAAGTACCAGAGTTCTTTCTACATTGACATACACAGTCCATTAAAGGAGGAATCCTTAGTCACATTTTACAGTTGAAGAAAATGAGGCCCAGAGAGATTAATTGATCTGCCCAAGTTTACACAGCTAGTAAGTGGTCTCATTCCAAAGCTTGTGCTGTTAACTGTTGGATTTAAGAGCTGCTTGAATCTGCTAAATCTCAGTTTCTTATGAGTGAACAGTGGCTCTTTCTTTCTTTCTTTCTTTCTTTCTTTCTTTCTTTCTTTCTTTCTTTCTTTTTTTCCCTGCCCTGTGCAGTTATCATTAATCCTTCAGGGCAGCTAAGAAGTATCTTAATCAGGGCCTCTGACCTTGTCATTCTTTCTTTTTCTTCCTGTTCAGTTAACTGCAGGCACCCTAAGGAATGGAAATGGAAGGGCTTTGGACTTCAGAGGGGCAGACCTAGCCAGAGACACTACCCAAAGACCTCACAGAAAGTGATGCTTTTCCCATTACTGCTTTTTCTCTTTCTCTTCTCTCCCTCTCTCCTCCCTACAGTATCTCTTTGCATCTGCCTGCTGACTGGTTCCTTTACTTTGGGTGGAAGGAAAAGATAAAAAGGATATCTTCATTTAGCTTTATTTTTGCTGAAATGCAGGTTTATTTAAAAACGACCTCTGAGGATTTCTAGGAGTTTTTACCATTGGGCATTGCAATAATTTAAACTGTAGCTTCTCAGCATTGACTTGAAATCTATGGAAATAAATCATGGTGGAAAGCTCATTATTGCTTAATTACAGGACATATTAGTATCTAGCTTTAAGAATTCCCAGTGGGTTAAAGGAACATTTTGGTTTAGAGGAAAGTTTCTGCTTTAACCTTTCTGCTAGAGCATCATCAGTGGAGTATCATTATCATTAGTTTAAAATAAAAATGGAACAAACAGAAAAACACACAGGAATGAAAAGACACGCTTTGAACATTTTGGAGAGGAGCCAGAGAAGAAACAGCAATTGCTTTTTGTTAACAATTTTCTTTTTTCCTGTTTGGAGTGAGTCCTAAGGAAGACTCATAAGGTACAGTGTTGATTTTTTTTTTCCAGATAGAACTGTGGGTAGGCAGATTTGTTCTGCCTCCAGAGGAAAATTAGGGTAAAGTTCACTCCTGTCTGAGCTGGACTTCGATAAGTAACAGCCATCTCAAAAACTTAGGATTAGGTATTAAATTTTTACATATTTGACCAACATATTCAGTATGCTATCTAAATCCCAGCTACACAGAAGTTTACTATGCTCAAGTTGAGACTAGGGAATAATTTAAATACACTCTCCCTTTGGCAAGTACTGGGACCCTGTGTGAGAGAGCTGCCGGACTGCCCCAAATCCTCCTCCATGGCCCCAGTCCAGGGGAACAACATGGTCTCATAGCACCCTTTCCTCCTATTCATTCTTCAAAGCTGTGATACTATATATTCTTGTCTCTTCAGTTCAGGTCACCATGCTGACCTTTCATTCACTTTGTGGAGGTTGATGGAACTCCTGCCACCTGCCAGGCACTGTGGTAATGATGGGGTTGGAGAGGTAGACAAGACAGAAGTGGTCCCTGTTCTCACAAAGCTGTCAGTTTAGAGGGGAGAAGGGGATTGAGAAAATACGAAATGAAATAAATGTTACAGAAAGGTTGGGAGTGAAAGGGAAGAGATATAACAAGGGGGCCAGCAAACAGGACCTACAGGGCTCCAGAAAAATGCATGGTCTCCTTTTTGAAACCCTAGGAAAATGAAGCATTTATGAAATAATAACAGTGCTAAAAATAATAACTGGCACTTGTGTCGTATTTATTGTCTGCAAGCCATTAAACTAACTGTATAAACCTTAAATGAGTATTTCTGAGTGAAAGAGACCAATCCAGAAGGGCTATGTACCATATGACTCCCACTATATGATATTCTGAAAAGCCAAAACTATGGAGACCAGATCATTGGTCATCAACAGTTTGGGGTGGAGGGAGGATGAAGAGGTGATGTGCAGATTTTTAGGGCGGTGAAACTATACTGAGCAATATTCTAATGGTGGATGGATGTTAGGCACTTGTCTAAACTCACATAGCACAGAGTGAACAGAATATAAACTATGCACTTCACTAGGTAGTAAATATATCCACAGTGGCTCATCTGTTTTAACAAATATACCACATTAATACAAGATGCGAATAAGGGAAGTTGTCAGGACAGTGAGGTGGTATATTGGGCTGTACTTTCTCCTCAGTGTTTTGTAAACATAAAACTGCTGGAAAAAATAAATCTGTTCTTCATCGTCATCATCATCAAAGAGGCACTTTGAGGAAGGCACTAAATTAGCATAGTTTTTTAGGCGAGGAAACAAAGACTTGGGGACTTGCCCAATTTCCCACAACAAGTAAGGGGCTGAACTAGAACTTGAATCTATGTGTATCTGCCAGTGAGATCAGAAATGCTTCATTGTTCTCTCACTCTTATTTCTAACCTCTCTATCCTTCTCTCTTCCCTTAGCTGTCAATGACCTCATTATTCCTAGGGGCTTAGAACCTAAGAAATATATCTGTCTGCATTTTTTCTCTTTTACAACCCTTCAGCTA
Source organism: Lynx rufus (assembly GCF_022079265.1). Taxonomy (NCBI): domain Eukaryota; kingdom Metazoa; phylum Chordata; class Mammalia; order Carnivora; family Felidae; genus Lynx; species Lynx rufus. The sequence goes on along the minus strand of NW_025814823.1, from coordinate 120,771,429 downwards.
CAGTCATGTATCACATCCAAAGATCCTCCTTCCACTGTTTCTTGGCCTCACCAGGTCGTTTTCTAGATGGCTGTCCCTGGCTTGGTCCTCAGATTATCCATTTCTCCTCCATTTCTCTCACTTCTTAGGGATTTCACCTGCCTTTGGGATCATGGTTTCTCTTTTCTCTCCTTTCATTTCTCGCATACTAACTCCAGACTGATCATTCTAACAATTAATCTGCACTATGCCAGGCTTTTGACATTCAACAAACAATAAATATTTTTATGAGGATGATGATCATGATCATGGTGATTACATTGAGGGAGATCATATAAATGATTATATCTTTCATCAAGCTTGTCTCCCAAGATATCAAAGCAAAATTTGGGTGTCAATCTAAACAGCTATGGTGGGCTTGACCATTTGAGTGTTTGCGTTCTTTTTTGTTCTGATTTGGGAAAGAAAACTTGGCCTAGCCTCTGCATTCCTTTTTTATTCTCTTAGTCCTGTTGACATCTCCCTAAGTAATTGGTTGATTAAAGTTTCTTCATTTGAGTCATCTGGGGTGAATTCTGTTTCCCGCTGGCATGCTTATTAATAAAGAGGGTATCAATGCGTATTAACTAAACTGATTGAAAAGTGAAAGACATTTCTGTCTTTACTTGTTTTGTTTTGTATGTGTTCAATTTAGCATAAAAATTATACAACAGTAACAAAACAGGTTGAAGTGCCTTTCAGTTCTCACTCTGAATCCCTACTTTGTGTTTTGTTTGGAATATTCTCACTACATTTTCAAGAAAGTATAATTTCCTTTTAAATGCATGATCATTTACAAGTTTTTTTTTTATATCTGTGTGATTTTATAAAAAGGTCTCTTAGCTGTTGTTCTTTTTCTTTTTTTTTAATTTTTTTTAATGTTTATTTATTTTTGAGACAGAGAGACAGAGCATGAACAGGGGAGGGTCAGAGAGAGAGGGAGACACAGAATCCGAAGCAGGCTCCAGGCTCTGAGCTGTCAGCGCAGAGCCCGACGTGGGGCTTGAACTCACGGACCGCGAGATCATGACCTGAGCCGAAGTCAGATGCTTAACCGACTGAGCCACCCAGGCGCCCCCTGTTGTTCTTTTTCTAAAGAATTATATCTAAAATGGAATAATGAAAATAAGTGGGAAATAAGATTTAAACATATAAGTCTATGTTCTATAGCTGTTGCTCAGGAAAACATGTAGAGGTTAAATCATGCCATTTAAAGGTAAATGGCACTTAATAAATCACTTCAGTATTCTAAAAATTAGTTTTATTTACTCTTTCTGTAAATGGTAAGTTTTTAGAGTGGGGCTTGGTAAACCTTGAGTATTTCAGATATTTTTACTGAAATTATTGGGTTAGGTTTTAATCCAATGCTCATTAAGTGATTCAGTTGTTCTTTTCTGTGCTTTAAACAGGGCTTAATTCAAATACATCTTTTTGTTCACATTTTTCTCTTATAGGCACATCTGTAACTGTTAACATTGATTAACTTGATCGTATCTGTCCCTTCGACCATTTTCAGAATATTCATACATGAAAGTTGAAGCCTACACATCACTTAGTAGGTGATTGTTTGCACTGCCTGGTAACCTTATCTGGGTAACCTGGGACAAGCCCTTTAACCTTTCAGGATTTCATTTTCTGTTGGTGGGAGGTGGGGGGGGGCACTGATAATGCCTTCCTAAACACCAAACACATTGCAGAGCATGATGTAAATGTGATATATATGTATTTAAGTTTATATATTATAAATATACATTTAATATAATATATTTAAGTTTGTTTATTTTGTGTGAGAGAGAGAGAGAGACAGAGAGGGAGAGATAGAGTGGGGGAGGAGCAGAAAGAGAGAGAGAAAGGAAGAGACAGAATCCCAAGCAGGCTCCTCGCTACCAGTGCAGAGGCTAACTTGGGGCTCAAACTCAGGAACCATGAGATCATGACCTGAGCCAATATCAAGAGTCAGTCACCCAAATGACTGAGCCATCCAGGCACCCCTTAGTTCTCTATTTAGAAAGATAAATTTGATGGTGTTCTTTAATATCTTATAGTCCCTTGAGAGTCACAATACTCTGGAAAATATTTCAGCTAGTCTCAACTAGAAGCTTTAACCTAGAAAATAAATCATGTGGTTAATATTTCAATAAATTTTTGCCTCAATACTCATAAAATGACATGTGTATGTATATATATATAGTCTATATTATCCTTGGTATCCTTTTTCCTTTCCCTTCCTTTGGTAACAAACAACATTTTTGTAAAATAAACAATACTCCAAATTGAGCATTTTTCTTTCATGTTTGTTGTCCTCAAGAGAAAAACTTTGATATATATTCCTGTTTGGTATGACTTTGCTTTAGACATTTTAGAACCATTATAGGGAAGTTTCTCTCATTGGTGTTGGATTTTTACTTCTCTTCTTCTTTTTTTTTAACGCAATAGCCTTTCTTTGGACTATTTCTCTTTTTTCCTGAAGTATGTTTCCTCCTGGATTTTTTTAGCTACTTCTTTGGAATTTATGGTCCAAATGTTTTAATAAATATAAGAAAAACAGTGCTCACCAGTGAAGCTAAGAGGGGGATACAAGGTATCTGTGTTTTTAAGTTGAGTAAGCCCACTTAGCTCTATTGAGATTAATCTCTGTAGCCCGGAGTCAAATGGGGGATATAAGAAAGAGATGAGGTAAAATACATTCTAGATAAATAAATGACCTTTGAATTCATGCATTGTGAAGTTGTGGACTCTGCAGAAAATGTTTTATTCTGAACTCCTTTCATCTATTTCTTCTTCATATTTTGAGAACAAAATTCTTTCTTCTTTAAAAAAGATAATACCTGATAAGAGAATCATGATAGGCAACTCTGTTGGTCTAGAAAGGCTAACTGCTATGACAGGAGCAATAAGCCATTTCAAATGCAACACAGTATGGATGTATTTCTCACTGCTGTACTGATCGTTCATTGTGGTTGGTGAAGGTAGGGTTCTTGTTCTGTACAGTCATTCATAGATCCAGGCTCCCTCCATCCTGAGGTTCTACCAGCTCTAGGTCCTTGGAGTTGTCTCTATTCAGCTAGCAGATTGGGAAATGGATGAAAATCATGTCTTAAATGCGGGTCAAGCCAGTAAGTGACACTTAGCAGTTCATTTCAGATAGTAGTCTCATAGGAATACCTAACTGCAAGGGAGGCTAAAAAATTAATTTAGCAGTGTTGCCAGGAAGAAGGAGAGAATGTGTAGCACTTACTGAATGCTTCCAAGTGCCAGGTGCTGTTCTGAATCCATTGTATGGATCAATTCATGTAATCGTCAGAAACAACCCTAAGAGAGATTTTAATTTTCTTGTTTCCAGATGAGGAAACTGAAGCATAATGAACTTATTTAAGTTACTGGAGGCATAGAACTAGGGAAGGGCTAAACCAGGATGGGAGATCAAGTAATCTGACTTGAGAACTCACTTCATAACTATTACACATTCTGCTTTTGTACACCTAGACAGGGTTTATAGAATCATGTTCTTGTTCATTAAATGTAGAATATAAATGAATATTAAAAAAAATGTTTTCCTCATCATATAGGCTTATACAACAATAATACCTAGGATTGACACAGGGCTGTTCAAGACTGATCCAGAGAGACATTTAGGCCTAGGCCTCAGGAGCCCTTAAAATGGTCTCTCCCTTTGGCCCAGAAGTTCTACTGGTTTCCTTGCATTCTCACGTGAGTGAAAGAAGTTGTATGGATGAACACCTTTCTCACAGTGTTTTTTAATATAGAAAAAAGTTAGAAACAACCTAGCTGTCTGACAATAAGTACAGACTAAATACATTTTGAGATATACAAATGGATTGTTTTGTAACCACTACAGATGGGAATATTCATGAATACTTAGGACATGAAATATGTTTATTTACTATTTATAAGTAGTACATATACAAGTCATGAAATAATACATACATCAGGAAAATATATTTTCAAAGTGTGTATTTGCATATGAAAGCCTTAAAAACATCTTACAAAATATTAATATTGGTTAACTTTAGGTGGCAGATTTTTTGATCTTTAAAATGTTACTCATTTTTATTTTCTAACATTTCTATAAAAACATATTTTATTTGTATGACAAAAAAAGAGAGAAACCAATAAAGCAGAAAGTTTAATTTAAAAAGAAGATATATTTGCCCAGCATGGAGGGTGATGGAGAGATGTACAAGTTTATAAATTCCACAGAACTTCAGGCCATTCCAAGGGATAGTCAGTTAAAATCATTTTCATGCATTCAGCTAGCGTGTACTCATTCATCCCATTACATGTAAGATGCCTACTCTGTGTCTCCACTTTGGCAGGACCCAATGTATGTCAATAAAAAGGACACAGGTTCTCCCCTTTAAAGAACTTACTTAGGGTAGGAAAGGGGCTGAAAATACCCCTAGTCAGAGAGAATAGAATGTATAGGTAGGTTTTGGTGGGGTCACAGTTTTATGTGACATAATTTTGTGCAAGTTGCGTAAAATATCCATCATATTTAGCTGTAATTACCAACTTTAAGTCATTCATTGGCAAAAAAACAAAATTAGGTTCTAGATTTGCCAGGCTCTTGGATTCCTTTACCTTAAGTGTCTGAGGAAATTCTAAAGAAGCTTCTATAAGGACATATTCAGCAAATCAAAGGGCCCTTTCGATAAGACAGACTCTTATAAAGTTTCTTAAGAACTTTATGGGTTAAAATCTTCTGGAAGACCTCCATGGGCAACTTATTGGGAAGGCCTGAATTAAAAAAAAATCCAATTTTCATGGTTCACATTTGAGTTTCTGGAGAGCAAGGCAGCGATTTGATTTAATTCAATTCCACACACATTTATTGTAATTGCATTATAATATTTATTATAATAGCATTATAGCATTTACCATCACTTCAGGAGGAAGCTCTGTAATTAGAGACCTCTGCAGTCAGTCATATTTGCCTTCCCTCAAAGTATAGGATACCCCTGGGCCTCTGAAGACCCAGAATACTGCATTGTAATTGTCTGTTTATCCCATTAGACTGTATCCTTGAGGCCAGAGACTGTGTGCTCCTGTCACCCACTGTGGTTCCTGGAATATGGTAGGCTCTCAATAATTACATTCTGGGAAGATACACTCTTCATTCTCTTGTTCCTTTTTAACATTTAATTGCTCATTAATATTTCTTTCAAAGGACTAGCTAGACATGGGGAGGGATCCTTGGTCAGTTATAAACATTTAATAAGATAGCTGAAGACATTGTAGTGGGAATTAGAGGATTATAAAATAATTTTAAAATTGGTACTTGTCCTAATAGAGCTCACACTCCCACTGAAATGATGCATGATGTCCTAGAAAAAAATGAGCTTAAGATACTTAACTGTATGCTGCTCAAAAATGAGCCTTAATTTGTAGATATATAGCCATACCTCAGTTATTATAAACTAGTATCAGAAAATCAAACCTAACAAAGCCGATGAAAGTAGTTATTCAGAGGATTAAATGACTTTTTATTATAGAAAAATGGTTTTGCACAGAGCTTCCTTTACATTGGGAATGTCCTGATTAATTTTAACTCTGAATTGCTTTATGCTTAAAAATGCATGGACTGTGTAGCATGGCATTGACTTGGAGGGTGGAGGCAGATGGCAGGAGTGTAATGTTGAAGAGGAGTTACAGGAAGGTGAGGGGAAAAACAATTTCATTCATTTAGTCATGTATTCATCCAACAAAATTTATTTAGTTCACATCTGCCGTGGAGGAGAAAGATGTGGAACAGTAGAGCTAGGAACATTCTAAGTAAATGCATTTAGTGCTACTCAGACACATTTACTTCATTGAAGTTGACATACTCTTTTGAGGAATAATAAAATTGCCTGAAATCTAAGAGCATTGAATCAAATCAAGAGTCGGGAGTGTTGACTAGTAGAAGGTGCTTTAGGGCTGATGTCACAAGACCTGGTTTTAAATCCTAGCTCTGCGTCTTGGTTGAGCAAATAACTCATGCTCGGAGCCCAGTTTTCTCATCTTTAAAATGGGAATAAAAATAACCACTTGTATGGGTAAGTGAGAGAAAACATTAAATCTTCTCTAATAGCACCCTACTACATAGAGGTGCAGGGCAAAAATTACTTCCTTTCTAAATTTGTAATGTCACTCTCTTCTTAGCAAGCTAATGGGAGAGACTTGGGTAACAGTATTTGTTACAGTGACCTGTAGATGGCGCTCTAACAATGTAAGAGTAGTTTGTTGGAGGGTGGCTTTTTGTGAGGAATATGGCATATGCTCAGTGCTAATTAATGCCTGATAACTACATGAAACATGTTCGTGGTCCACAGTTCATATCCCAGCCTAACCCTGAGTGAACTAGTAGGATTGGCAGAAAGAGGGTTTTGTGGAGCCAACCATACTTGCTTTTGCTCTGTGAAGACTTACATGTATTTTATGTCAGCTGGTTAGAGTCAGTAAATGGATCACTTCTTTCAGAAGTATAGGAAAGAGTCATCAGAGGGGGAGAGCACATGGGCCAGTCATCCAAGGAAAAAGGATGAGTGTTTACTCTGACCCTTTATTTTACTGATGGTGGAAAAAAGCCAGCATCATTTACCACCACTCTACCAGCTACCACAACCAAAGTTGTGAGACTCCAGTGAGAGGCAAGGGATATTTAGAAGGATCCAGAGGAAGGCAGAGGACAGTGGGGAAAACACAAAATTTATTGCTTTCAAAGGCTGGAAAGGTGGGAGACACTGACGCTCTAGACTAGCAAACATGTCACCTGTATCACTGCCTCTTCCATGCTAAACGCAGACATTACTAATGAATTATGCCAATGTTCCCTGTTGAAGATGGAGACCACTGAAACGTTCTTGTTGTAACTGTCTAGGCAGCCTTTACAAAATCTTAGGAGTCGACACACAGGATGGAGATGAAAACTCAGCCCAAAGCATATACAACCACCCTACTCAAAGGTGGTGTTTCCTTTTTTGGCTTGGCTTGTTTGATTTTTACCTGAGTCATTAACAGCAAAATCTAAAGATCTCTCCTAGAGCTCACATTTGCTCACACAGCTCACATTTGCTGCAGTAATACACAGTCCCACATTCTTAATGACTTATGATGCCAATTTGTTTCTTACATTACATGTTGGTGACTGTGGATCAGCTGCTGTGGCCTGGCTCCACTGTTTTTCCATTTCTGCATTGTAGGCACCAGGCTAAAGGAACAGACCCAGTTCAGCAATAGGGCTGGTAGAAACAAGCAATGCCTCTTAATTCTTTTCCTCTGATGTGGTGAATGTCAAAATCAGTCACGTTCTTCTAGTCAAAGCATATCATAAGGCCACGCTCAATATCATGAAAGATGCCTGGATACCGAAGGAGACATGGCAATGGTTGAGGATTTATAGGGAAGAGGGGGCACAGTAACACAGTCTACCATAGAAAATTCTTTCCTTGTGATCTCACTGGGGCAGCGTCAAGCATTTTATGGTACATGGATGGTGACTCAGTACCTTTCAGATTTCTTCCTCGATTGCAGTGAAGAAAGAGAGAAGCTATATAGAAAGCTGAGGTCAAGCATCTTGTAGCAACTTAGTCCAATTCTCACAGAGAGGGATAACCTCTTCTCTTTGCTGAACTTCTTACTGCACTCTTATTTAAATTTTTTTTTTAATGTTTATTTTTGAGAGACTGAGAGAGAGACACAGGGTGCAAGTGGGGGAGGGTCAGAGAGAGACAGAGACACAGAATCTGAAGCAGGCTCCAGGCTCTGAGCTGTCAGCAGAGAGCCTGACGTGGACTCGAACTCACTGACTGTGAGATCATGACCTGAGCCAAAGTCACATGCATAACTGACTGAGCCATCCAGGCGCCCCCTTACTATACTCTTAATATGATGATTTGATTAGAACAGGTAACTTAATCTAAAATTCTTTACATGATTTAAGCACTGGCCCTTGTTCACTCCCTTGGCCTCCTATTTCAACACTCTTCACCAGAACGTTTATGATGCAGACAAAAAAAACACCACAGGAAGTCAGGAATATGCAATATTATTTGCAATAATTAATTAATGCAATAATATTTGCATATTATTAAAAATCTTCAACTGAGTATATTTTAAAGATCTAATTGGCTTTATTCAGTGATTCATGAATCAGGCAACATTCCATCTAGCATACAGAAAGTTGCTGAGTTGCTATACAAAATGAAAGACTTTTATAGGCAGAATGGAAAGGGATAAGGTAGTTATGCTAGCAAGAAGCAGATTGGTTGTGGCAAGGTCACCTTCCTTTAGGGGACAGGGATGGCAGGAATCTATCAAGAGATTACCTCACTAGCACTGATCAGGTAATTCCAGGTTTAAGATTCCATTCCTGGGAGAGGCTGAAATTGTAAGTAGATACTAAGTCTTTTTTTTTTTTTTTTTTTAACATTATGCCCTTCAGTTTGCCTGGAATATATTTCCCCCTATGTTAGACACTCAAGGTTTACCAAAGGAACATATGTATGCACTTCAGTGTGGCTTCTGTCCTTTACCAACCTATAGGATGGTAAATCCACGCCATTACTTTTTGCCCTAAAAAAATAAATCAGATCTTTTAAGCAAAGAAATGACTGTGGGTATCATTCCAAAAAGAAAGAAACTAATGTTTCAGCAGAAGAAAAAAGAACTGTGCTCTTTTTTAATGCTAATTTCCCATTCCCACCATATCAGTTTGCATACAGTTGATACTGGAAGGAAAGCAGCCAGTTCTAGATTTTCCTTGATGCCTTCAGGCCAGCGCAGTAGCTGATTACAATACCCCCTCTGGGCTTGCATGCACCTGGAAGAGCAAATGTACCCTATCCTTGAGTTGGCCAATGAGTAACAGCTGTTTAGTTCTGCAGGAAATGTACACCTTACCCAAAGAAAAGAACAGACTGGGATTATGGGACTGAAAGGCTGTCACCCTACCACAAGAACACCAGCCTGTGACCCTCTTTCTTTGACTGTATTCTGAAGGCTAAGTCTTTGACTCTCAGTTATGTTTGCATTTGATTATTTTTATATACATTTTTATGTAGCAGTGACAAGGAAGGGGATAGTTCACTGAAACATTGATAGCGTGCCACGGTCACTGGAAGATGTGACTCTATTTCTACCTCTTCCATCAGAACATTATTGTCTTATTACATTTCCTTTTCATATGAAATACTACATTTCCTCTTACTTAACTGATGGATGGTTGGGATTGTTACTTTTGATTTGGGTAAACCCATATAGAGAAGCATTCCCGATGTGCTGGAGGGATAGGAACAGAATAGATATTGAGGTCATGGCTCACATAAATACACTTTGCCTTGCTAAATCCTCTTCATCCTCAGGTCTTAGCTTCATCAACACTTCCCTTGGGTCATTCTGAGCTGGGGGACCGGCTATATGTTTCTATGTGCATCTTATACACTGAAAAAGTCAACTCTAAATTTCTTGAGGCAAGAAAGTCTCTTCAGTTATTGATATTTCTTCAGTGCTTGACATGTGTTTGGGTATATAGACCAAGTCCTCAGCAAGTATGTATGGAATAAATGGAATGAATGAATGCTTACTTCCCCTGCGTGTTCCCATCTTGGGGGCCAAAGAGAAGTCTTAGATTGGTTTAGGCCACAAAGAGAATGGTAATGGAGTTGGGCTCCTTGTTAGGAAGTACTGTGACCAAAGCAGACATGTTTGAGGAGGCAATGGTTTTACTAACTCTGAGCCTGTCCTTTATAGGAAGGCTTTATGGTCTGTGGGTCAAGAACAGAGACTAATGGCACACATATCTGACGTTAAGTTCTCCCTCTACTTTTGATGAGCAGTCAGAACTTGTTGGGTAAGTTGTCTTAAAAACTGTAGATCTCATTTTTTTCAACTGTAAAATGGGGGGGGGGGATAATAACACCTACCTCATATAGTTGTTGTGAGATATAAGTGGGATTTTAAGTGGTTGGGTCTCAGTAAACACTCAGTAATTGCTAGCTGTTGTAATCAATATTGCTATTAATTTGTATTTTTTTCTGATTTTATTATGAAAATAAGAAGAGGCAAGAGAATGAAGCAGAATGATACTCAGTATCTGAGCAGATTTTAAAAGGCCATGGGATTAAAGATGTCAATAACTCAGATCCTCTTGCTTGTAAACTCCCACTCCCATCAACACATTAAGTATGATCAATATAAATATAATCACCACTCAGGATGGTCTATTTGCTACTCACTTTACAGAAAAGAAACCTAAGCATAAATGTAAAGACTGTGAAAGCAGTGTAGTGAATGTTATTACCAGCCCTCCCCAGTCCTACTCAAATCCCAAGGTTGGTTATATTTTAAAAGCACTCTTGCTTCATTAATCTGATTTTTAAAAAGCAGGGAGAAGTTTACTGTTGATTATGCATGATGCTTAGAGTTAGAATAGCTTGTAAGAAACTGGTATTTGGTGTTGCTAAATAAAATTTGTTTTCTTTGTGATCACACAGTAGATGAACTTTGCTACAGCAGAGATGTTGAATGCCCTGAAAGGGAATAGGTAACCTGGGTCTGAGTAGACTCCCTCCCTGCCATGAATGGACTAGTGTTTGATGAGATATGCTGGACCAGTGAATTCTTTTTTCAGGAACAAGACTGCTTCTATCTGACAAGCTGGAGAACAGTGGGGATAGATGACTGTGTTCTAAGTTTGATTTCCAATTGGTGAGGAATTCCAATGTCCAGTAGGACCCTAAATAGCTACTGCCTCTTCCTAGTCTGTCTTCCTTCAGATGCCAGAGAGCTACTAGTGAGAGCATCACTGAAAAGGTGGAATTTGTCCTAAGAAATGTTGTATCCCAGGATAGAAAATAGGACTGAGAGACCAGGAGAATTCGTATCAATCATAACTATATATGCATGGTCAAAATCTGATCTTCACGTCTTGTGGGGGAGAAGAGGAGTGGGAATCTGGCTTAGATTATCCTTTGTTTTATCAGAAATAACACTGACTTTGAAATCACATGCACCTCAGGTTATATTCTAACTCTTGAACATTTTAGCTATGTGATCATGGATAAATTAAGTTGACCTTTCTAAGCTTCATTGTTGAAATCAATAATATATATAATGTATGTAAGTCATCTCCTAAAGTGCCTGCAAGATATTAAATTCTTAAGCAAGAGTAATTTTTACTGTTTTAACAGAAATACTAGTAGTGTATATAGTGAAATATAAATGTACATATAGACCTATAGATAGTTCATTTTGAACCAATGGAGACATGTGTATTTTAATAATAGTAGGAATAAATTACATTGAGCACCCAGTATGTGATGGGTTGTACTAATATCATTAAAAACATTATCTCATTTAGTTTTACTCTAACAAGACTTTAAGAGGTGGATTCTATCATTTTAAAATGTAAGAAACTGAGGAATGAAGAGTTAGTTTCTGAACAACATAAAGAAGTGGTATAGTCGACTGAGAGTTCTGAAAATCATGTAATTTGTTTTTCCAGTATAGAGGGTATTTACCCAGCATCTCACACATCATCAGGAGGGAATAGAAAGGCCATAAGACAGACTATATGCATCAGAATGCCCATTAGTTGAGAGACAAAAATACATGTCCAAACAATGAGTGATCATGCCTTGTTATTGGTGGTCATGATGTTATAAGAGATAAAGAAAAAATGTTAATAATAGGACTTCTACTACTCTTTCTTCTTCCTCCACACCCTCCTCTACTAAGTAATTATTTCAGATGCTAATTTTGTGCTTAAGTCAGTGCTAGGTACCAACATGAGATCTGACTTCAGATTTCCTGAGTTTAAAGCTTTGCTTCACCCCTTATTAGCTGGCTACCCTCAAGTGACTCACTAAACTTCTCGGAGTCTCAGTTTCTCATCTATCAAATGGGGAGAATAATAATATTATTCATCTTTATTATTATGAATAATGTTATTTACATCAGGATTATTGTGAGGAAGAGAGGAGATAATATATTTCAAGCACGTAGTACAATTTATGAAACATGTAGGCATTATTATTATTATTATTATTATTATACTTAAAAAATACTTCCACTCTTGTCGGGATGCTAGGCTTCTCAAGGGTGTTACTCAAGGGTGTTACTGAGAATGTCTCTTGGATTCTTTGCACTTCAAAGCAAGACATTAATGTTCTGAAAGTTTCACTCCAGGTTCTAAAGAGCCCTCATATATTAGTTAGGATGGTGAATATATGAGTGTGTGTGTGTGTGTGTGTGTGTGTGTGTGTGTGTGTGTGTGAGTGAGCTAGAGAGGGAGAGAGAGATTGATTCATCGATTGATTGTTCATTGCATTTAGCATCCTGGATGGTCCAAGCAGCATATGCAATAAAGACAGAGGAGAGGCAGAAGTATTCTTTTTGGGGGGGGGGTTCATTTGTCTCCTCCATCACCCCACAGAGAGAATTTTTAGCAGAATTTGACCTCAACTGTTCTGACCTGTGGAAACAAGAGGTCTCTTCCTCTCTTGAGTTTTCTGTCCAGGGAATAACTTAGCTGTCTCTTGTTCCACTTCTCCCACCAAGATGTCAATACATTGATTTCAGCTTAGCAGAGAGGAGAAGGCTGTAAAATTGAACATGCTCAAATAAAGTGTGGGGGATTAGAAGGATGGAAGTCCAACGCTATTGTATCCTTTGAAGCTCTTCCAGACACAAGTCTAGTGGGTGGTCAAACTGTCCATGAGAGGGAGAACTGTTTAAGCCTTCTATTTCTTTTCACAAACTGTCCTGAAATTGCCAGTGTCAATTTCAAACCATTATTTAAAGCCTTGCAAATAACTATAATGCCTTGCATTATCTCTTGTTATTTGACTATCTCCTCCATTGTAGGCCAGGGATAATGGCATGCATGGGATTGGCATTGTTTTCAGTTTAAAGAATGGATCATCTCTAAGAGCTGCCCTCACATGATACACAGAATATGGCAGAGTCCTGAAAAAGACCCTGTGGTGTTTTTAATTTAAAATGAGTCAACAAATGGTTTGATACTCTTCCCTTCAAAAGGTGAATGCTAGGGGCACCTGGTTGGCTCAGTCAGCTAAGCAGCCGACTTTGGCTCAGGTCATGATCTCATGGTTCACAAGTTCGAGCCCCACATTGGACACTGTGCTGACAGCTCAGAGTCTGGAGCCTGCTTCAGATCTGTGTCTCCCTTTCTCTGTCCCTCCCCTGCTCAGGCTCTCTTTCTCCACCTGAAAAAAAAAAAAAAGGTGAATCCTAATTCTCCTCCTTTTAAGTGTTGGTTGACTTAGTGACCTGCTTCTAACAAATAGAATGTGGAGAAAATGAAGTTGTGTGATGCTTGACATTAGGGTATATAGGTGTTAATGGCTTCCTCCTTGTCTTCTCTCTGTGAATGCCAATCATCATGTCACAGAAATATTCAGCTGACTTATGGAGTAACAAACTGAGGCCTATTAATAGTCATGTGAGTGTGCCATTTGGGAAATTAAGCCACCAGTTCCATTCAAGCTTTCAGATGACAGTAAATCTGATTGATGTCTTGTGTGTACCAATTTACGAAAAATTCTGAGCCTGAGTCAGTCACTGAAACTATTACTGAATTCCTGACCCACAGATAAAATGAGATAAAAAAAATTTATTGTATTAATCCACAATGTTTTGAGACTTTTATCACACAGAATGGCTGACTCATTTTATTATTTATTTATTTATTTATTTATTTATTTATTTATTTTACATTTAAGTTGTTAGCAACTTTATATATATATATTATATATATATATATAATTATATATAATATATAATTTATTGTCAAATTGGTTTCCATACAACACCCAGTGCTCATCCCAAAATGTGCCCTCCTCAATACCCATCACCCACCCTCCCCTCCCTCCCACCCCCATCAACCCTCAGTTTGTTCTCAGTTTTTAAGAGTCTCTTATGCTTTATAAACCACAAATTCTTGATCCATTCGTCAGTTGATGGACATTTAGGTTCTTTCCATAATTTGGCTATTGTTGAAAATGCTGCTATAAACATTGGGGTCCAAGTGCCCCTATGCATCAGCACTCCTGTATCCCTTGGGTAAGTTCCTAGCAGTGCTATTACTGGGTCATAGGGTAGATCTATTTTTAATTTTTTGAGGAACCTCCACACTGTTTTCCAGAGCAGCTGCACCAGCTTGCATTCCCACCAACAGTACAAGAGGGTTCCCGTTTCTCCACATCCTCGCCAGCATCTATAGTCTCCTGATTTGTTCATTTTAGCCACTCTGACCAGTGTGAGGTGGTATCTCAGTGTGGTTGTGATTTTATTTCCCTGATGAGGAGTGACATTGAGCATCTTTTCATGTGCCTTGTGGCCATCTGGATGTCTTCTTTAGAAAAGTAATACTCATCTTAACAAAGCTTTTAAAACACTCTCCATTTCAAATAGTGTTTTTATTTTTATTATTATTTTTAAGTGTTTGTTATTTATCTTGAGAGAGAGAGAGAGAGAGAGAGAGAGAGAGAGAGAGCGCGCGCAGGGGAGGGGCAGAGAGAAAGGGAGAGAGAGAATCTTAAGCAAGCTCCATGCTGTCGGCGCACAACCCAGTGTGGGCCTTGATCTCACCAGTCAGGAGATCGTGACCTGAGCTGAAACCAAGAGTCAGATGCTGAATCCAGTGAGCCACACAGGTGCCCCTCAAATAGTTTTTTAGAAAGCATAAAAGAGACTCATACAAAGAAGTTGGTGGATGCCGCCAAAGTAGGAGCTGTATGTCTTTTTGCTAACACTTCTAGCTTCTAATTTATTTTTCATTGGTTGCCTCTGAGATCACATTCTGGGTATAGAATCTCTCTGTGGCCAGGATGGAGGAGGGCATACTTGGGAATCCCAGCTGGTTCCATGAACAACAGTTGAGGCTTTCCTTATCTTTAGCTGATGGGCATAATATTCTTGCTCTAGAAGACCTAATCCTTAACACTTGAGAAAGATTTGGGTGAAGAGGCTGTTTTTGAATAGAGACCTCTCAATGGGCTATAGAAGGCCCAGTGAGTGAGGACTAGGTGGGTAGAGATAATTATGTCTTGCATATATGCAGTAGTGCAGTTTCTGTGTTCTCTGAAATATCCCTTACATCATTATTTGCTGGGTGATATTGTAGATAAAGCCTTGGTCTTGAAGTCAAGAGGCTTAGCCTATAGTCCTAGCTCCAATCAGAGATAAATTTAAATTATGAAATAAATTTTTCTCCACAGAATTGTTTTCCTCGACTCCTTTAATGCAGTGGGGAAATAGGCTTATAACTGAAAGACACATTTTCCAGGAGACTGTACAGAAAATAGATTCTCATCATGATAATGGTTTGAATGAATAGTTTGGTCTTGAGGAGGATGCTTTTGTTCCTATAATTTATGTTACAATCAAATTAATTCATCTGTGCAGTGAGACCAATGGATGAAAAGGTCTGTAAAGTGCAAATTGTTGTTATAAGTTTATAAGATAAAGTACTTGCTGTTTTGGGAATCAGTCCCAGGGCCCACTGTTTTCACATAATCTTATATTGTGGGTAATTATACACAGACATTAACTTAATAAAGATAATTACAAGAATCTATCATTGCTGGGGTTTCGATTTATTTGATTGTGAACTTTTAGGGACTTTGGATTAGATGATTAGCTTATACTGGGTATTAATTTGTTGGTAAGTGCCTGAAATAGTTGCTGAAATTAATACAGAGCACGTTTTTACCTTTTCACATGAATTTGTTTGATTAACAGTACTGTATTTATTCAGGTGGGGATCTGAAATATCAGATGCAAATTTCAAATAATCACTTGAACAATCGAGTTCAAATATTTAACAGATAAGTGCAGAAAAGATTAAGTGGGAAATTCACTTTAAAGGACAAGTGAGTGAGTTAGAGAAGTAGAGAGAGGAATGGGTAGATTTTTAACTACATCAGACCTTATGGTATGGCAGATATATAGGTCACATCAAGGTGATGTTTTCAATTTGGGGAACTTTTCTATTCTTTACAACTTTTTATGTAACCTTTTCTGGTATGTTAGAGAATGGCTCTAACCCTGGCTGTGTGTAAGCATCACCAAGAGATCTTGTTAAAAATACATATTCCTGGGCCCCTCAGGATTCTGCATCATAGGTCTGGTTTGGTGTCTACACATCTTTATTTTTAACAAGCTCCCTAGGTGATACTGATGCATCGCCTGCTTTAGGAAGTACTGAATTAGAACATGCCTATGTAAGTCTACTCCCAGCTAGAAACATGATATCATACTAATTTGCTCCTAAGATCATAAACAGGAAAATAGAAGAAAAGACACATGATTTTTTCTCTTTTTCCCCACTCATCAGCCCATTGTCCAAACTTTGCATGTCTTCTCTTCTCATTGCCAGAGACTCCTGTTACCTTCATGCTATGTCTTTCCCCAGTTTCTTACCTAAGGAAAGAGACATTTGCCCATTTCTACCCTATCCTTCTGGGACTTGTACTCATATGCTCTCAAGGCTAGCCCTGCTCAGCACTGGGCTTTACCCTGCTCCCTGGACTCTGTGCCCATATTGTGCTTTAGTCTCTAGTAGTTGACTTCTGGCTTCTTCCTTAAGACTTAGTCCTGAAATTCCTGTCCAGTAGCTTAGTTCCCCTAGGGTTGGCATTCTGCCTTGATTTTCTTTTAGTCTCTCCCTAAGAACATAAATCTTCTTTCAAAACCTTGGTCCAGAGGTCAGGACTATCACAGAGTAGTAGATTTCCTCCATGCATCCTGGCATGCTTTACTCCCTCTTCCTTCTCTATGATCATATTCCACCCGCCCACCCACCCAACTGTATACTCTGAGTTGGGCCTTCCTGATGGCCCTGACCCAGGGAATGTCTGGTTATTTGATCTGGTCAGGCAATATCATGAGACATGACCTTGCATTTGAAGCATCTATAAATCTCTTGAGACTGTATAGGAAGATTAATAGAGAAATTAAAACCATGTACTTTCTTTCCTTTTTAAAAAGATTTTATTACAATTTTTTATGTTTATTTTTGAGAGAGAGAGAGAGAGAGAGAGAGAGAGCGTGAGCTCAAGTGGGGGAGGGGCAGAGAGAGAGGGAGACACAGAATCTGAAGCAGGCTCCAGGCGCTGAGCTGTCAGCAGAGAGCCTTATACACGGCTCGAACTCACAGAATGTGACATCATGATCTGAGCCCAAGTAGGATACTTAACTGACTGAGCCACCCAGACATCCCTAATGATTTTAATTTTTAAGTAATCTCCACACCCAATGTGGGGCTTGAACTTACAACCCCGAAATCAAGAGTTGCATGCTCCACGGACTAAGCTACCCAGGTGCCCGACATGTACTTTCTTTTCTGGTTTCCTTTTCCTCTCTTTCTCTCTGTTCTGGTCATGAACTTGAATTTGTGGCTATTTACTTTTCTCCTAATCTGTAAACTAAGTCTTTTTTCCCCTTGATTTCAAAAAAAGTAATAACAAGAATTTGTCCTGTAAAAGAAAGATTCAAAGGAGTCCTGACTGCTGTCTTCAAGTATATGAGATTGTCATGCAAATAAGGGTTTAAACTTGAGCCACGTAGCCCAAAGGATGGCCAATGATGTCTCAGAATGAGGAAGATATTCTCCCAGTCTAAAATGGAGTGAGCAGTCTCTGAAGAAGGAGGGCTTCCTTTTACTGGAGGGATCAAAGGAATCTGAATGGCTAGAGTAGACATCCCAAGGAGGGGACCCAGGAGTACAGTGGATCTCATGCAGCTTTGACAGTCAGGAGTTAGGATTCATTGATAGGTCAGTGGCCATAGGTTCAGGCAGTGTCATTTAGTGCTCTGTGGAGTGGCATGTAGGTCCCTACCCAAGAGATTATACTGGTTGGTTCAGAAAAGGGTAATGGGCCAGCTTTGTTCAAAATAACATGAAGAGTGTCCTGACTATATGTCCTTGGTAATTTTAGTCTTTTATCTATCCTGAGATAAAAGTACTAGGGCTAGCTTCTCTGCAGTACTGGTAACAAGTCAGTTCTGAAAAGATGTCATATCTTATGGTAGACCTAGGTGGTTAAGGCTGGTACTTGATAGTTTAGGAAATATGGTTTTGCATTGACTTCCTAAAAGATCTTGGAAGTTTAATTATTAATTAAGTTTTACCCAATCTCTATTATACGCTAAACACTGGATAGAGTTGGTTTGATTTCAGGGTTATCTGTGGGTCTTGATGGTTCATTATACAATGTGTTTAAAAAAAATTTTAATGTTTATTTTTGTGTGAGAGAGAGCGTGCACAAGTGGGAGAGGGGCAGAGAGAGAAGAAGACACAGAATCCGAAGCAGGCTCCAGGCTCTGAGCTGTCAGTACAGACCTTGACAAAGGACTCAAACCCATGAACTGTGAGATCATGACCTGAGCTGAAGATGAACGCTCACCTGAGCACCCCAACAATATGCTTTAACTAGAATATAGTTTTACCACCCAGATGACAAACTTTAATAATGTTGCACTAAGCAGGCCACTCTGGGAGTCATGCAGGTTCCAATACCAAATCTGGAGTAGGATGGAACTTTTAGGTTCTAATATGGACTGGGCTTCCCCAGGCTGGCCTGTATTTCTGAGCAAGAACTGTCATCTAAGAGGGGTGTTGAAAAACAATTTCAAGGCTTACTCTTGACTGTCCACAAACAAGACCAACTCTCTGGGCTGGATTGCAGCAGAGTTTATCTTTCAGTCATGGCTGGCAATAGAATGCTAAGCTTACTCCTTAGATAGGAATTCATAGGTATGACTATGAGTCTAGGGTCCACTAGAGATGAACACACTTTTTCATTATCATCCTGCCAGCATCCTGTCAGCATGTGTTAGATCCTATCTGTCCCCTTTATTATGTATCTGGAAACTGCCCCACATGCTCACCCTCTTCCATGGTCACTGCATCTGTTTTTAGATAATGTAAAGGCTCCAAGAGCTGTGTTTAAGCAGAGTACTGCTCTGAGCCTCCATATTTGTCTGACTCAGTCACCTTACATTTAAAAACAAAACCCCAGACTGAAAGAAAAACCTTAAAAAAGATTCTCTAAAAATAGCCACAGAGTCAATTTTAGTAAATTTAACAGTTTGGTTAACTAAAGATCAAATTCCTTCACCTTTTCTTTTGGTTCGTGACTATGATGGCAAGGGCATTGCAAGCTGCTAAAAAGACTCAGGGATACATTTTGGACTCAGAAGCTGAGTCTTTGAGAGAAGTCTTCAAGCTAAGGAGAATAATTTCAGGACACTCTCCCAAGTTATTTAGAATCATCAAATCATAGAACTTGGATTTTCTGTGTTGACGTTGATACTCACAAAAGCTGCAAGAAACATCCCTATTTGGGCTCCTGGGTGGCGTAGTCAGTTAAGCATCTGACTCTTGATCTCACTGTTTGAGATTTAGAGCCCTGCATGGGGGGTCTGCACTGATGGGGCAGAGCCAGCTTGGGATTCCCTGTCTCCCTCTCAGTTGCTCTCTGCCCCTCTCCAACTTGTGAGTGCTCTGTCTGGAAATACATAAACTTAAAAAAACTTTTAAAAAGATACCCCTATTTGCATTTGTTTTATCAACTGTTCTTTCTGTGTTTGTGGGGTTGGTGGCAAAGTATGGAGAAGACACGTTCTCTGGGCTTACATAAACAAGTCAAAAATTAGTCTTCTTTTTTCTCAGAGTGGGAATATAGGGAATACAGGCATTCATAAGTATGTTTCTATTTGAGAAAATATAAGGAGAGGCTTTCAGTTCATAGGGCTCATTTTTTCTTAGGGCAAATTATGCAAATAACTGGAACTTAAACATATTGCTACTGCTATTATTTGAACATGCATACTTTTGTAGGATTTTTCATGATTGAAAAAAGAAATCTAGGGCCTGTGCATTTGCAGTATTCAATAACATAAATGCTCATTTCTGAACTGTGATTGTATATTGTCTCACGGCTCATGCTGACACATGCTCAATTCCTGTCATAGGCAGGATGGTGTGCTTTGGGCTGATTACATTTTTGACAAAACTCTCTGTGGAGATTTTAGACATGGCCGATGTATAACAATGAGGCATATACTGCGTGTATGTTTGTGTGTGAGGCAAATGTAAACTTCCATCAGATATTTGATTGAAATGTAGCACTTTTTCAAATTTTGAAAGCCATATTTGCCAGTATAGAACTCAAATTTGCTAATATAAAGATATAAATTTCCAAACAGGTATGCACTTTCTTCTTTGGAATGAAAATGGACTTGTCCAGTGAGCACCAATTTTGTTGCAAGTGGTGATGTTGTAGAGAAAGAACCATGGAAAGTGGAGCAGAGGATAGTGTGATTGGCAGTGAAATAAACACCAAAAACCACACAGAGACTGGAGGTATTTCTTTGGAAAGCAAAATAAACGAAACAATGCCTAAAACAAAGAGGCAACTTGCAGATGATAGGTAGGTAGGTACATGATTGATTGATTGATAGATAGCCACAAAGAATTTGTAGTTCTCCACTTTTTTTCCTATTCCATTAAACCTATTATGTGTAATTAGAATATCTCATAAGAGCTGGAAACCAAGAAAGAGCTATGATATACTATATGCAGGGAGTTACCTAAAATGTTTGATACTATTTACTTCATTGCTGCACTTTCCCCCACCCATCCCATCTTTAGGAAAAAGTCTGAAGTCCCTTACATGGCTATAAGTCTTGAGATGATCCAGCCCCCACCTACCTCTTTAGCTTCATTCATGCCTTTTGATTTGTTTATTTTTATTCTGCCTCTGTCACACTGACTTCTGTTCAGTTCCTTGACATGCCATATCTTCTATGGAATGAGAATCTTCATACAATCTGATATTTTTTTTCAGTATATGAAATTTATTGTCAAATTGGTTTCCATACAACACCCAGTGCTCATCCCAAAAGGTGCCCTCCTCAATACCCATCACCCACCCTTCCCTCCCTCCCACCCCCCATCAACCCTCAGTTTGTTCTCAGTTTTTAACAGTCTCTTATGCTTTGGCTCTCTCCCACTCTAACCTCTTTTTTTTTTTTTTTCCTTCCCCCTCCCCCATGGGTTTCTGTTAAGTTTCTCAGGATCCACATAAGAGTGCAATCTGGTATTTTTGATGTGGTTACCCCTTTCTCTCCTCTCACCCCAATGCTTTCTCATGGTGAAAAGATACTTGTTTTTTAGGTCCAAGTTCAAGTATCACTTTCTCCAGGAAGCCTTTCCTGATGTCCCCATCTCCCTAATGAGTCTAAACTTCCTCACTGCATATTCCTACAACATACTCAACTCCTCCTTCATGGTACTCAACACTGTTAAAACTGCCTGTTTAAAGTTTGTCTATTCTACTGTCAACTCCATATCTTCCTTGTTATATCCAAGAACCTCATCTGATGCCTTTCCCTTGGTTTGTGACCAAATATTCTTACAGTTTTAAGTAGTAAAGCTGACTACTGAGGCCTCAGGGAAGTGAATGTGTGACTGCAAAATGTGAGGTATAGTTAATATTTTGGGGTTGTTATTGAAATTAAGTGATGTAAAACATCTACTGAAGTTATAAAGGACTTATAAATTTGTAGCTTGTAAGTAGCTTCAAGTTAGTTTTTGTAATTAAGCAGCATAGAAATAACAAAGACTAACATATCTCTACTTGGATGTGTCACGTCTTCAGACCCACCAGATAAAAGATCAAACTTAAAAATTTTTCCCCAACTTGAGAAGCTTAACAGAGGACCATGGGGGAAGGGAAGGGGAAAAATAGTTTCAAACAGAGAGGGAGGCAAACCATAAGAGACTCTTGAATGTGGAGAACAAACTGAGGGTTAATGGAGGGGATGGGGTGAGGAGGAAATGGGTGATGGACATAAAGGAGGGCACTTGTTGGGATGAGTGCTGGGTGTTGTATATAAACGATGAATCATGGGAATCTACCCCAAAAACCCAGAACACACTGTATACACTATGGGTTAGCTAACTTGACAACAAATTATATAAAAAAATAAAATAAAATAATAGAATAAAATAAGAATAAAAATAAAATAAAACAAAATAAAATAAAACAAAACAAAATAAAACAAAAAGCAAAACAAAACAAAACAAAACAAAATACAATAAAATAAAATCTTTTCCCTCAATCCTGTACTAATGAGCTATTCACAACACCAGTGGACAGAAACACCATGTCTAGCCTTGATAGCCATCTTCAACACTTTGATTTTCCTCCTCAATAAGCAATCCTCAGCAAATCCTGATGATTTTACGTTTCTCCAATCCATCCATTTCTCCTCATCTTCAGTTTTCCATCCTTGCCCCCCTACCATCATTTTAGTCCTGGACAGCGGAGTAGCTTCAAGAATGGTCTTCTTGTTCTACCCATGCCTTCCATTCAATCCAATCTTCTCATTGTAGCTAGAGTGATCTTTTACAAACTTAGATATAACCATACCATACACATGCAGCTTATATATTCACTTTCCAACAGAATAGTGATAGTAACAAGTAACATTGTTATATGGCACTTTATAGCACTCATTATATGCCAGACACGGTATTAAGTGCTTTATGTATGTCAACTCATTTAATCCCCCATAAGTTGTGTTGTTATT
The DNA here is from genome assembly GCF_022079265.1 of Lynx rufus. Taxonomy (NCBI): domain Eukaryota; kingdom Metazoa; phylum Chordata; class Mammalia; order Carnivora; family Felidae; genus Lynx; species Lynx rufus. The sequence continues at coordinate 120,748,791 of NW_025814823.1, read as the reverse complement.
ATGGATTTAGTCGATTGTGGAGGAAGCAGTACAGAGAGTTTGAGCAATTTATAGCAGGCCATACACACTTACCATTCTTTAATCTTTTCTAAGATTTAATTTGGAGAGGCAGTGTAGAATGATTATGAAGAATGTTGACTCTGGAAATGGTCTGCCTGGCTTCAAATCTTGACTCAACCACTTGCTAGCTGATTTCTACCCTCTCTGGACTCTGTTCTCTCATCAGCTAAATGGGGATGCTAACACATCTCCTTTATAAGTTTCTTGTATCATATGGGTAAATAAAAGTAAACTGTTCAGAATGATACTTGGCACAGAAATAGAATTCAATAAAAGTTATTGATATTACCTTAGGAGATAGACCCTGTCTACCCTTCCTAATTCATCCTTTGCCACTTTTCTCCCTTTCATCTCTATTATTTTTTTAAAAATTCTGGTCTTGTTGCTGTCTCTCACAATATCGTGCTTCTTGTCATAGTATACATGTCCCCTATTGTTCTCCAACAATCCCCATCTTCCCTATTCAACTCTCAAATATTTTTACTTCCCACATGGTACTTAGTCTTGGATGTAAACCCTTATTTGCCCACAGTCTAGTTTAGATCTCACTGTAGTGTATTCTCAGTATACCCTGTAACTTTTCCTGGGAGGTGCTTATCATAATTGCGCCTTTATATTTATTTGTATGGTGTTTTAGTTGTCAAACTTTACTATTCTTCTATAAGATCAATTATAAAAGTATTTTTATAGTCACCATTATACAGTGAGCTTGATACATATTTTTGTTCATGAATGAATAATATATGTCTCTATTATTCAGAACTTGTGGTTAGAGGGGTACATTTCTATTTAATAAACACAAGCCTCACTTAAATTTCTGCAGGTGTGGTGGTTGAAGATGTTAAATCCATAGAAGTAGATATAGGCTCTTTTCATGAATCTCTGTGTAACTGGAACCAGAGATGATGTTTGTTTTGTGTTCATAGCTGAAGATAAAAATTAAGGACTACTTTTAAAGTGAACATAAATTAGGAACTGAATATGGATTTTAGCAGCATTTTAAGTCTCTCATTAAGATCTAAGAAAGATTGCTTGATCATGGATATTCCCATTAATCATTCTTGAGAAATTCTTTAAGTCATGAAGCAGAACTGTACAAGTGGAAATTACCAATTAAGTAGTATATCTAAGAAGGGGTAAATGTTCTAGTGAAAGGATTAGAGAAGAAATGTTGGCATAAACAGAATAAAGGGATTTTCATTTGTACTGGGCAGTCATAAAGGTGGTCTAAATCCTGATGAATCTTTTGCTTTCTTTGGAAGCAACCGGCCCATTAAGCATTTAGTACTACAGTCCCATGTGGTGGGAGCCATGGCACTTTTCTACAGCCAATGTGTTGGTCATGCAGGTGTGAGCAGATGAAATTGTGCATTGGAGCACAGATGAGATGAAAAAACAAACCACTGAAAAGTTGAGCTAAAAATGTCCATATCCATTTGGCACAAGCAAATATAATACCATGGGAAATGCCACAGAAAATTAACTTCAGCTGTCTTCTTCCATTTTGGACTCATGTGTTAGCTACTTTAAAGTAGTATGGTGGTTATTTGCGGAGAATACATATCCACAGAAAGGTCTTTTTTTAAAGCTTCTTGGTTATTTCCTCCACATAATAAAATTCCTGATCTCACACAGAATGTAGATGAAGGATTAGGATGAGAAGCATTTTTACCAAAATATTTGAATATAGATATAGATATAAGTCCCCATATTCCTAAGGCAACTCATGTCCTTTTAATGGCCTCAGTATTAGTTGAGTCCATTATTATTAACGGACAGTAGTTCACCAACGTGCCTCATCTATTGCCATTGGAGATTAAGAAGTTTGGCTTCTTTGTCATAAAAAGCAATGCATTAAATGTGTTCCCTGGAAGAAAAAAAAAGTAGATTTGAAACAAAACTTAATAGGGGTGCCTGGGTGGCTCAGTCGGTTAAGTGTCCGACTTCAGCTCAGGTCACGATCTCACAGTCCGCGAGCTTGAGCCCCACATCGGGCTCTGGGCTGATGGCTCAGAGCCTGGAGCCTGCTTCCGATTCTGTGTCTCCCTCTCTCTCTGCCCCTCCCCCGTTCATGCTCTGTCTCTCTCTGTCTCAAAAATAAATAAACGTTAAAGAAAATAAAAAAGAAACAAAACTTAATAGTTTATAAAGGCTAAAACCAACTTACAGATATACGAGAGATGGAAAGAAATAAAAGACCATACAAAGTTAATGAGCACATAATAATTGATAATCATCAGTTCTTCTAAAAATATTTTTTACTGAGGATAGTTGATACACAATATTAGTTTCAGGTGTACAGTATAGTGATTTGACAGTTCTATACTATACATTATAAAATGCTCACCACACTAAGTGTACTTACAATATGTCATTATACAGTTATTGAAATATTATATACCCTATTCGCTATTCTGTACTTTTTATTCCCATGATTTATATGTTGTACCTCTTTATCCCCTCACCTGTTGTGCTCATCCCTCCCTCTCCCCATTCCTCTTCCCTCCCCTTGGGCAATTACTAGTTTGTACTCTATATTGCTGGTCCCTTTCTGTCTTCTGTTTATTTATTCTTTTTTTTTTTTTTAGATTCCTCATATAACTAAAACTGAATGGAATTTGTCTTTTTCCTTCTATTTCACTGAGCATAATACTCTCTAGCTCTACCCATGTTGCAAATGGCATGGGTTTTTTTTATGAGTAATATTTCACTGTGTGTATAAATATAAATACAAATAATATAAATATAAATATATAGTGTGGGTTTGTGTATAGATAGATAGATAGATAGATACCACCTTTTCTTTATCCATTTAACTATTTATAGACCCTTAGGTTGTTTCCATATCTTGGCTATTGTAAACAGTGCTGCAGTAAACATAGCAGTGCATTTTTTTTTTTTTTTTGAGTTAGTGTTTTTGTTTTCTTAGGATAAAACCAAGAAAGGAATTAATGGGTTCTATGGTATTTCTTTTTTTAATTTTTTGAGGACACTTCATACAGTATTCCATAGTGGTAGTATACGATAATGCCCTTTACCCCACAATTTCACCAACACTTCTTTCCTGTCTTTTTGTTAACAGCCATTCTGGCCAGTGTGAAGTGATAACTCAATGTTTTGAACTGCATTTCCCTGACAATTAGTGATACTGGGCATCTTTTCCTTTGTCGCCTGGAAATCTGTATATGTTTGCAGAAATGTCTATCTAAGTCCTCTGCCCATTTTCAGTTGGATTATTTGTGGGCATTTTTGTTTGTTTTTGTTTTTGTGTTTTGGTCTTAAGTTGTATAAGTTCCTTATGTATTTTGGATATTAACTTGTTATTAGGCATATCATTTGCAAATATCTTCTCCCATTAACTAGGTTTCTTTTTCTTTTGTTGATGGTTTTTTTCACTGTACAAAAGTCTTTTATTTGGGTGTATTTCCTATAGTTTATTTTTGCTTTTGTTTCTCTTGCCTGAAGAGGCATATCCATATATATGTTGCTACCACCAGTGTCTAAGAGATTATTGCCTAATATTTGCTTAAGAATTTTATGGGTTCAGGTCTCAGCTTTAAGTCTTTAATACATTTTGAGTTTATTTTATTTTGTTTTTAATATTTTTTAAAGATTTGAGAGAGAGAGAGCACGAGAGAGAATATGAAGTAGGCTCCAGGCTCTGAGCTGTCAGCATAGAGCCAGACATGGGGCTGGAACTCATGAACCACGAGATCATGACATAAGCTGAAGTCAGATACTTAACTGACTGAGCCACCCAGGTGCCCCAATATTGAGTTTATTTTTGTGTATGGTATAAAAAAGTGATCCAGTTTAATTTTTTTGCATGTAGTTGTGCAGTTTTTCCAACACCATTTGTTGAAGAAACTGTTTTTTTCTCCATTGCCCCCTTTGTTGTAGATTAATTGACTATGTAAGTGTTGGTTTATTTTGGGGATCACTTCTGTTTCCTTGATCTGTGTGTCTGTTTTTGTGCCAGTACCATATTGTTTGGATTACAATAGCTTTGTCATATCATTTGAAATCTAGAGGTGATATCTCCAGCTGTGTTTCTTTATCTCAAGATTGCTTTGGCTATTTTGTGTCTTTTTTGTTTCCATTTAAATCTTTGAATTATTTGTTCTTATTCTATAAAAAATAGTATTGGTATTTTGATAGGGATTGTATTGAATTTGTAGATCACTTTGGACAGTATGGACATTTTAACAATAATATTTTTTCCATTCTATGAGCGTGGTATGTCTTTCCATTTGTTTGTGTTGTTTCCAATTTCTTTTATCAATGTTTTATAGTTTTCAGAGCACATATATTTCATCTCCTTGGTTAAATTTATTCCTAAGTATTATATTCACTACAATTGTAAATGGGATTGTTTTCTTAATTTCTCTTTCTGCTTCTTCATTATTAAGTGTATAGAAATGCAACATACCTCTGTATATTAATTTTGTATCATGCAACTTTATTGAATTAATTCTAATTGGGTTTTTTTTTTTTTGGTGGAGTCTTAGTATTTTTTATGTATAGTATCATGTCATCTGCAAATAATGAGAGTTACACTTCTTTCTTACCAATTTGGATACCTTTTATTTCTTGTGTGTACTTGCTATAGCTGGGACTTCCAGTACTATGTTGAATAAAATCCTTATCTCAGAGAAAATGATTACAGTTTTCCACCAATGACAAAGATTTTAGCTGTGGGTCTTTATTTTGTTGAGGTATGTTTCCTCTAAACACACTTTATTGAGGGTTTTTACCATAAATGGATGTTAGATTTTTTCAAAGCTTTTTATGCATCTATTGAGATGTTCATATGTTTTTTATTTTTCATTTGTTAGTGTGGTATATCACATTGATAGATTTGTGGATTTTGAAACATCCTTGCATTCCTGGAATAAATCCCACTTGATCATAGTGAAGGATGCTTTTAATGTATTGTTGAATTCACTGTGAATTTTGTTGAGGATTTTTGCATTTATGTTCACCAGGGTTATTGGCCTATATTTTTCTTTTCTCTTTTCTTTCTCTTTCTCTTCTTTCTTTCTTTCTTTCTTTCTTTCTTTCTTTCTTTCTTCCCTTCCTTTTCCCATTCCTTTTCCTTTTTTCTTTTCTCTTTTCTTTTCTTTTCTTTTTTCTTTTTTTTCTTTTCTGTTCTCTTCCTGTATTTTTATCTGGTCTTGGCCTCATAGAATGAATTTGGAAGAATACCTTCCTCTTCTGTTTCTTTGAAATAGTTTGAGAATAGTTTTAACTGTTTCATAAAATTTACTGTGAGTTATTCTGGTCCTGGACATTTGTTTGTTAGGAGTTACTTGATTACTGATTAAATTTTGCTAGTAGTAATTGATCTAATTATATTTTTATTTTTTTCCAATTTGGTGTTGGAAGAATGCATATTTCTAGGAATTTCAACATTTCTTTCACTTTGTCCAATTTGTTGGCATAAATTTTTCATAGTAGTCTCTTAAAATCCTTTGTTTTTATGTGATGTTTTTTGTAACTTCTTTTTCATTTTTGATTGTATTTATTTGAGTGCTCTTTTTTGTTTGCGTCTTGCTAAAGGTTTATCAGTTGTGTTTATCTTTTCAAAGAATCAGGTCTTAATTTCATGGATCTTTTTTATTGTGTTTTTTTAGTCTTTAGGTCATTTATTTCTTTTCTCATCTTTATTTCCTCCTTCTACTAACTTTGGGCTTTGCAAATTTATTTATTTATTTATTTATTTATTCATTCATTCATTCATTCAGTCGCTTTAGGTGTAACATTTTTTTTTTTGACATTTATTTTTGAGAGACAGAGAGGGAAAGAGACAGATCATGAGCAGGGGAGGAGCAGAGAGAGGGGGAGACATAGAAACCAAAGGAGGCTCCAGGCTCTGAGCTGTCAGCACAAAGCCCAACGCAGGTTGAACTTAGGAACAGCGAGATCATGAGCTGAGCTGAAGTCGGATGCTCAACCAACTGAGCTGCCCACGAGCCCCTAGGTGTAACATTATATTGTTTACTTGAGACTTATTATTTTTCTTGAGGTAGACCTGGATTGCTATAAACTTTCCTTTTACAACTGCTTTTGCTGTATCCCAAGATTTGGGTTTGATTTGTTTCAATTTTTACCTGTCTCCATGTATTTTTAATTTCCTCTTGGGCTTCTCATTGACCCATTGGTTGTTTAGTAGTATGTTTTTTAGTTCTCACATTTAAAAAAAAGTTTTTCATTTATTTGTTACAATTAATGTCTAGTTTTATAGTGTTAACATTGGACAAGACACCTAATATGTTTTTACTATTCTTAAATTTATTGAGATTTGTTTGGTGGCTTCACAGGTGATCTGTCTCAGAAGGTTCCATTTTCATACCTGATAGCAGGTAAAAATGCACTTTTTGTAGGATTGAGGTCACATCCCTCCCCTACTGTCTTTGGGCCCCCTTCAATTCCATTTCACAGCAGAATCTCCTTAACATTTACCAGCTGCAGTGCAGTTAGATTATTCCAGTGCTTATGTTCTGGGGCACCTGCCATCCTTGTTTGAACTTTTTTCTGTAGAAAAGGTAGAGTTATAAGTCCTCATGCAGTCATGTTACTTATTAAAATGTTCTTTGGGTTGTTTTGTACAATTATAATATCTATTTTTTTCCTCAATCTTGACTATATGTAGACTATACTTAAAAGTACCCAATTTAGTAACACAAATAACAGAGACAAAATTAGTTCTCTCTGTCTCTGTATAAATTTTGGTCCTGGGAAATGGGTATTATGCACTTAAAACACCATCCAATTTTTGTACAGACTTTTTATAGTTATTCCCTGTCATATGGTTTCTCATTGCCTTTAGAATAAATCTAAATTTCTTACCATGATCTACAAGGTCCTAAGGGTTCTGGCCTCTGTGTTACTGTCCTGACACATATCCTGTGTCTCTGCTCCTTTCCCACTAAACTCCAGTCCCACTGGTCTTTTGTTTTTCAAATAGGACCCTTTCTTCCTTCCTTCCTTCCTTTCTTTCTTTCTTTCTTTCTTTCTTTTGTTCTTTCTTTCTTCTGTCTTAGGACCTTTGTACTTGTTACTCTCTCTCTCTATTTGGAACACCATTACCCTCAATCTTCACATGAGAGACTCCTACATAAAATTTAATATTCTCAAATATTCTTTTCCAGATCATTCTGCCTGAAGTAGATACACTCTTTATAGCACTTAATATGATCACATGCAATTAATGAATTGGTTTGCTTATCCTCCCTCCTTTTTTTTTTTTTTTTTTTTTTTCGGTCTGAATCTCATGATAAAATGCAAATCCTATAAAGGTAGGGTCCATATATGCTTAACCATCACAGTCACAGTCAAGATACTAGTGTCTATAGTGTCTTGCACTAATAAGTGAGAAATACTTTTGTGAACATGGGAATATTACAAGAAACTTCTTGGTTCAGATAAAGTGTTCTTATTTTTAATAAAATTCTTTTAAACAAAACCAAAATTTACAGAATTGATAAAGTGCATTGTGAAACCAACATCTCCATCTAAGAAAGGAGTATACAACACACACTGCACACTGACATCTTCCTGCAAACTCCAACATTGCATTTTAATTGTTTTATATCTCAAAAACAATCAAAACATAAGAGAAAGGCAACTCATCTGGGAAACTAGGGAAAATGTGACATCAAACTTGCCCCTAAGCATGGGATTTAAGTCCCTCACGTAAGGCATGAATACCAATCTTGGAAAGGGCTATAAGGTATGGCATTTTTGTTTTAGTCTCTGCTGTATCTTTAGTCCTTAGCATGATGCTGGGACCTTGGAGGCTTTCATATATTGTTGAATGAATTAATAAATCCATGCAATATCTCACAACCTGGTAATCTTTATTTATTCTGAAGCTATTTTTATTACTCAAGTTAGTCATTTCTTTTTCTTGCTAAAACAACACTTTGCTGGTTTTATATCAAAAGTCTGTAGGGAAACACAGTTCACTTTACAGCCAATTTTGCTGAAATGCATTGGCCCTGCAAAGCAAGAGACATTTACACTTTGAAATATGCATTGTCATTTACTCTTCAAACACATAGTAGTTTTCTGTGGCTGTCTCTTGGCTTAATCAGTCCCCAAAGCTGAATAAATGGAACAAATAGAAAGTTGGTGAGAATTATACTATACCCTAGCAAGGTGAATTTTACTTTGCTCATGGTAATGTAATTCTTAATGAACAACTGTTTTATCTAGATAATTATTTTCCTCATAAATTATTGTTATTTGAAATATGAAGTGGTGATTTCTGGAAAAAGGAAAATGTTCCTAGTTTAAAGTCTAATCCCAAACCATTAAGTTAAAAGTGCTGATACAACATCACTTTCACATGTTCAATTTCTAAAATCAAAGACAAATACAAAATAAAGGTAAAGCTACCATAGATATGGTGTTCTTAGATATTGCTAGTGGGAGTAAAAATTGGTGTCACAATTTTGAAAGTAATTTACTTATATATACCTTAAAAATGTCACTCTTTGGAACCAGTAATAGCATTTCTAGGAATTAATAACACTCATAGAGATAGAATTACACCCAAAGGTTTGTGTGCAATAATGCTTATCACAGCATCAATAAGAATAACAACAACAACAAAAAAAAGTCAACAGAAATTTTAAGGATGTAGGATAAGAAGCATAATGACATGTGTTTATGATTTAATTAAAATGCCATCAAAATTAATGTTTATATTTAGAAAGACTAACGATAGGAGAGACATGTTAAGTTGGTAGTGAAAATTGTAAGAAGTGAAAGAATAATACAGAGGAAGTAAAAAGGTTTCTCTTTGCTGGAATCCAGCCCATAGATTTGTTTGGTGTTAATTTTTTTTTTTAATTTTTTTTTTCAACGTTTCTTTATTTTTGGGACAGAGAGAGACACAGCATGAACGGGGGAGGGACAGAGAGAGAGGGGGACACAGAATCGGAAACAGGCTCCAGGCTCTGAGCCATCAGCCCAGAGCCCGACGTGGGTCTCGAACTCACGGACCGCGAGATCGTGACCTGGCTGAAGTCGGACGCTTAACCGACTGCGCCACCCAGGCACCCCTGTTTGGTGTTAATTTTTTAAAGCAGTTGCCAAAATTTAAGACTCAGGATATTTGACTTTATTACTTTATTTATTTTAATATGTCTAAATATTTTATATTTTTCAATATTTTTATTATGAAAACATAATTGACATGCAGTGTTATATTAGTTGCAGGTACACAGCAAAGTGATTCAACAATTCTATGCATTACTCAGTGTTCATCATGATAATTATAGTCACCACTTGTCACCATACGGTGCTATTGACTCTTTTTCCTATGCTGTAATTTTCATCCCCATGATTTACTTATTTTATGACTGGAAGTTTGTATTTCTTAAACCCCTTCACCTATTCTGCCCACTGCTCTTCTCCCCACGTCTGCAAACCCCCACTTTACTCTCTGTATTTATCAGTCTGTTTCTGCTTGTTCAAGCACTGTGTTTTTCAGATTCCACATATAAGTGAAATAATATGGCATTTGTCTTTCTCTGATTTATTTCACTTAACAAAATACCTTCTAGTTTCATCCATGCTGGTGTAAATGGCAAGATCTCATTATTTTTTATGGATGGGTAATATTTTATTGTACATATGCACCACACTTTCTTTATTCATTTATTTTTTTTTTTTAAATTTTTTTTTTTTTTCAACGTTTATTTATTTTTGGGACAGAGAGAGACAGAGCATGAACGGGGGAGGGGCAGAGAGAGAGGGAGACACAGAATCGGAAACAGGCTCCAGGCTCTGAGCCATCAGCCCAGAGCCCGACGCGGGGCTCGAACTCGTGGACCGCGAGATCGTGACCTGGCTGAAGTCGGACGCTTAACCGACTGCGCCACCCAGGCGCCCCTCTTTATTCATTTATTGATGGACTCAGGTTGCTTCCATATCTGGGCTATTGTAAATAATGCTGCAATATATCTTTTTTGAATTACTGTTTTTGTTTTTCTTTGGGTAAATACCAAGTAGTGAAATTACAGGGTTGTATAGTATTTCTATTTTTAATATTTTGAGGAACCTCGGTACTGTTTTCCATTGTAGCTGAGCCAATTTACATTCCCATCAACAGTGCGCAAGATTGCCTTTTCCTCCACATCCTCACTAATGGTTATTTCTTGTCTTTTTGATACTACACATCTCACTGGCATAAGGTGATATCTCATTGTAGTTTTGATTTTCAATCCCTGATTAGTGATGTTAAGGATCTTTTCATGTGTCTGTTGACCCTTTGTATATTTTCTTTGGGAAAATGTCTATTCAGATCCTCTGCATATTTTAAAATCATGGTTTTAGTTTTCTTGGTGTTGAGTTGTATGAGTTCTTTACATATTTTGGATTAATCCCTTGTCAGATATATCATTTGCAAATATATATACATTGAGTAGGCTGCTTTTTCATTTTGTTGATTGTTTCTTTTGCTTAGAAAATATTTTTATGTTGGTGTAGTCCCAATAGTTTATTTTTGCTTTTGTTCCCCTTGCCTAGGGAGACACATCTGTAAATATGTTGCTAAGGCCAGTGTTTAAAAGATTACTGCCTATGTTTTCTTTTAGGAATCTTATGGTTTCAGGTCTCACATTTAGATCTTAAATACATTTTTAAAAATATAATTTACTGTCAAATTGGTCTCCATTCAACACCCAGTGCTCATCCCAAAAAGTGCCTTCCTCAACATTTTGAGTTTATTTTTGTGTATGATGTGAGAAAGTGTTCCAGGTTCATTCTTTTACATGTAGCCGCCCAGTTTTCCAACATCATTTATTACACAGACTCTCTTTGTCTTATTGTATATTTTTCTTTTCTTTGTCATAGTTTAGTTTATTGACAATATAAGGTTGGGTTCACTTCTGGACTCTATTCTATTGATCTGTGTGTCTATATTATACCGTTTGAATTATGATAGCTTTGACATAAGGAATTATGATACCTTCAGCTTTGTTCTTTCTCCAGATTGCTTTGATATAGGATCATTTGTGTTTTCATATACGGTTAGGATTATTCTAGTTCTGAAAAAAATGCTAATAGTATTATGATAGAGATTACAGTGAATCTGTAGATTGCTTTGGGTAGTATGGTCATTTTATTTTATTTTTCAATTTTAACATTTATTTATTTATTTATTTATTATTTTTAATATAATTTATTGTCAAATTGGCTTACACAAAGCACCCAGTGCTCATCCCAACAAGTGCCCTCCTCAATGCCCATCACCCATTTTCCCCTCTCCCCCAACCCCCATCAACCCTCAGTTTGTTCTCTATATTTAAGAGTCTCTTATGCTTTGCCTCCCTCGCTCTCTGTTTGTAACTATTCTTTTTCCCTTTCCTTCCCCCATGGTCTTCTGTTAAGTTTCTCAAGGTCCACATATGAGTGAAAACATAATGATAGTTGTCTTTCTCTGACTGATTTATTTCACTTAGCATAATACCCTCCAGTTCTATCCACGTTATTGAAAATGGCATGACTTTATTCTTTCTCATTGTCAAGTAGTATTACATTGTATATATAAACCACATCTTCTTGATTCATTCATTTGTTGATGGACATTTAGGCTCTTTCCATAATTTGGCTATTGTTGAAAGCACTCCTATAGACATTGGGGTACAAGTGCCCCTATGCATCAGCACTCCTGTATCCCTTAGGTAAATTCCTGGCAGTGCTATTGTTGGGTCATAGGGTAGTTCTAGTTTTAATTTTTTGAGGCACCTCCACAGTTTTCCAGAGTGGCTGCACCAGTTAGCATTACCACCAACAGTGCAAGAGGGTTCCTGTTTCTCCACATCCTCGCCAGCATCTATAGTCTCCTGATTTGTTCATTTTAGGTACTCTGACTGGTGTGAGGTGGTATCTCAGTGTGGCTTTGATTTGTATTCCCACTCATTTGTATGGTGAGTTCTTTATAGATTTTATACTAGCTCTTTATCCGATAAGTCATTTGCTAATATCTTTTCCCATTCTGTCAGCTGCCTTTTAGTTTTGTTGTTTCTTTTGCATTGTTTTGTTTTACATTTATTTATTTTTGAGAGACAGAGAGAGACAGTGTGAGCAGGGGAGGGGCAGAGAGAGAGAAGAGACACAGAATCAGAAGTAGGCTCCAGGCTCCGAGCTGTCAGTACAGAGTCGGATGTGGGGCTGGAACCCACGAACTGTGAGATCATAACCTGAGCCGAAGTCAGACACTTAACCGACTGAGCTACCCAGGCGCCCCAGAAGAAGCTTTTTATCTTGATGAGGTCCCAGTAGTTCTTTTTTGCTTTTGATTCCCTTGCCTTTGGAGATGTGTCAAGTAAGAAATTGATGCTGCTGAGGTCAAAGTGGTTGTTGCCTGCTTTCTTCTCTAGGGTTTTGATGGTTTCCTGTCTCACATTCAGGTCTTTCATCCATTTTGAGTTTATTTTTGTGTTTGGTGTAAGAAAGTGGTCTAGTTTAATTCTTCTACATGTTGCTGTGCAGTTCTCCCAGCACCATTTGCTCAATAAACTGTCTTTTTTCCATTGGATACTCTTTCCTGCTTTGTCAAAGATTAGTTGGCCGCACAATTGTGGGTCCAATTCTGGGTTCTCTATCCTATTCCATTGGTCTATGTGTCTGTTTTTGTGACAACATAGTGTGGCCATTTTAAAAATACCAATTCTTCCTGGGGCACGTGGGTGGCTCAGTCAGTTGAGCAACTGATTTTGTTTCAGGTCATGATTTCAGGTTCGTGGGTTCGAGCCTCCATGTCGCACTCTGTACTGACAACTCAGAGCCTGAAGCCTGCTTCAGACTCTTTGTCTCTCTCTCTCTCTGCCCCTCCCCCACTTGTGCTCTGCCTCTGTCTCTGTCTCTCAAAAATGAATACATGTTAAAAATTATATTTAAAAAAATAATAAATAATACAAAAAATACTAATTCTTCCAGTCTATGAACATGGTTTATCTTTCAATTTGTTAGTGTTGTCTTCAGTTTCTTTCACCAGTGTTACAGTTTTCAAAGTACAGGTCTTTCATCTCCTTGATTAAATTTATTCCTAGGTACTACATTTTATTCTCTCTGATGCAATTGTAAATGGGATTGTTTTCTTAATTTCTTTGCTCTGCTACTTTATTTTTAGTGTATAGAAATACAACAAGTATTTTTGTATCCTGCAAATTTACTGAATTCATTAATTAGTCATAGTAGTTTTTGGGTGGGGTCTTTGAGTTTTCTGTAAATAGTAAAAATTTTACTTCTTCCTTACCACGATCAATGCCTTTTTTTCCTTGCCCGATTGTTGTGGCCAGGACTTCCAGCAGTAGGTTGAATAAAAGTGGTGAGAATGGTCATCCTTGTTTTGTCCTGATCCTAGAGAGAAATCTTTCATTATCTACTAATGAGTATCATGTTAGCTGTGGGGTTTTTTTTATATACGGCCTCTATTATGTTGAGGTATGTTCCCTCCATACCCACTTTGTTGAGATTTTTATCAGGAACATATGTTGGATTTTGTCAAATACTTTTTCTGCACGTATTAAGATTATCATATAATTTTTATCTTTCTCTTAGAATGTGATATATGGTGTTCATTGATTTGTGGATACTGAACCATGCTTACATCCCTGGAATAAATGCTGATTGTGGTGAATGATCCTTTTAATGTGTAGTTGAATTCAGTTTGCTAATATTGTGTTAAGGATTTTTGCTTCTATGTTCATCAGAGATAATTGCCTGTAGTTTTCCGTTTTAGTAGTATTTTGTTGGTAGCATCAGGGGAATGCTGGCCTTGTAGAATGAATCTGGAAGTTTTCTTTCCTTTTCTATGTTTTTGGTAACATTTGAGAAGACTAGGTATTAACTTTTATTTAAATTTTTGATAAAATTCACCACTGAAGTCATGGTCCTATACTTTTGTTTGTTGGGCGGTTTTTGATTACTGATTCAATTTTGTTACTAGTAATAGCTCTGCTCATGTTTTCTTTTTCTTCCTGATTGAGTTTTGGAAGATCTGTATGGGAATTGTTTTAGGAATTGCACTATTTCTTCTACGTTGTCTAATTTGTTGGCATTTAATTTTCATAGTATTCTCTTATAATCCTTTGTATTTCTGTAGTATCAGTTGAAATTTTTCCTGTTTTGTTTCCAATATGTTACTTTTTCTTTGAGTTCCTTCCCTTTTTTCATTGATGAGTTGGGTAAAGGTTTATAAATTTTGTTTATATTTTCAAGAAAGCAGCAGTTTTATTGGTATTTTTCATTTTTTTAGTTTCTAAATAAAGTCTATTTTTATAGTTTCAGATCTTTATTATTTCCTTTCTTTTACTAACTTTGGGCTTTGCTCTTCTTTTTCTGATTGCATTAGTAGTAATGTTAAGTTGTTTATTGGAGATTTTTCTTGTTTCTTAAGGTAGGCCTGTGGCACCTCTTAAGAGCTGCTTTTGCTGTATTCTGAAGATTTGCTTCATTTTTTTTCAATTTTCATTTGTCTCCATGTACTTTTAAAATTTTCTTTCTGATTTCTTTGTTGACTCATTGATTGTTCAATAGCATGTTGTTTACTGTACATGAGTTTGGTTATTTTTTCCATTTTTTTCTTGTAATTGATTTCTAGTTTCATAATGCTGTGGTTGGAAAAGATGCTTGTATGAGTTCAGTTTTCAGTACATTTATGTAGACCTGCTTTGTGGCCTATCACATGATCTATCGTGGATATTTTTCCATGTGCTCCTGAAAAGAATGTGCGTTCTTGTTTAGGGAAGAATGGAATGTTCTGTATATACCTGTTAAGTCCATCTAGATAATGTTTTGTTCATAGCCACTGTTTCCTTATTGATTTTCTGTCTGGATGATCTATCCATTGATGTAAGTGGGGTATTAAAGTTCCTTTCTATTATTGTATTACTGTACTTCTCCCTTTATGTATGTTAATATTTGGTTTGTATATTTAGGTGCTTCTAGGTTGGGTGTATAGATATTTGCAACTGTTCTATTTCCTTGTTGGATTCACTCCTTTATCATTCACTCCTTTATCACTCATTTATCATTATGTAATGCCCTTCTTTGTCTCTTCTTAAAGTCTTTACTTTTTTATTATTTATTAATTTATTATTTTATTTTGAAAGAGAGAGAACAAGTGATCTGCATGGGCATGATAAGAGGAGGGGCAAAGGGAGAGGGAGGAAGAGAATCTTAAGCAGGCTTCATGCTCAGCATGGAGTCCCATGCATGGCTCAAGCTCACAATCATGAGATCATGACCTGAGCCCAAATCAAGAGTCAATGCTTAATTGACTGAGCCATCTAGGTGCCCCAAAGTCTTTGCTTTAAAGTCTGTTTCTGATAGATATTGTTCTATCCTAGTTTTTTTTTTTTTTACTTCCATTTGCATGTTATATCTTTTTCTACTTCTTTACTTCCAGTTTCTATATGTCTTTCGGTCTGAAATGGATCTCCTGAGAGCAGCAAATAGATGGGTCTTGTCTTCTTATCTATTTAATGACCTTCTTATCTATTTTTGATTGGAGTATTTAGTTTATTTACATTTAAAGTGATTACTGATGAGTATGTATTTACTGTCATTTTGTTAATTGTTTTCTGTTTGATTTTTTTGGTAGGTATTCTCTTTTTGTTAAAAAAAATTTAATGTTTATTTTTGAGAGAGAGACAGAGACAGAGACAGAATCTGAAGCAGGTTCCAGGCTCCAAGCTGTGAGAGCCTGACACAGGGCTTGAATTCGTGAATTGTGAGATCATGACCTGAGCAAAATTCGATGCTTAACCGACTGAGTCACACAAGCACCCCAATTTTTATCTTTTTAAGTTTTCAGTGAGATCATCCACTGTTAAGTCCAGTGAGTATTTTTATGATCATTACTTGGAACTCTTTTCTGGGTAGATTGCTTACCTCCATATTGTTTAGCTTTTTTTCTTTGATTTTATGTTGTTTAGGATATATTACTCTGTTTCTTCATTTGGTACAACTCTGTGTTTGATTTTCTGTATTAGGTAGGTTGGCTGCATTGCCTGGTCTTGAAAGTTGTGTGGCCTTGCGTAAAAGTACTTTGGTGACCTATAGTGCAATCCCCAATGGTCAAAAGAAGGGGGAGCCCAAGGGGTGTCCCCTGTATGGGCTGCATGTGCATTCCTGTTACAGATGAGTTTCAGTAGCTCTGGGCATACTGGTGGGTGGGTCTTGCCATCAGTCCAGCTTGCTGCAGTGACCCGTACACGTGCTGTAAGTATATTGGGCAGTGTTGTGTTTCTTTTTTTTTTTTCTTTTTTTCTTTTTTCCTATATTGTTGAGAGGTCCAGCTGCAGAAATCTTAGACTCACTGGTGGGCAGGCTGTCCATTATCTTGGCTATGTGCAATGAGCTGTTGTAACAGCTACAGGTACACTGAAGGTCAGGGTTTGCTTCCTGCATAATTAGCTAAGAGGCCTAGCCACAGGAACTGTGGACACACTGGTGTGTATGGTTATCTACCCCCTCCCCAGGGCAGGAGTCATTGTGGAGTTGCACTGGTCCTGGCCAGGAATGCCTAGCAGGTTTGTTGGGATAGGAGATGCCGGGAGTGGGGTTGTCTGCTCAGGCTGGCAGTTTGGGTGGGACTGGTAACTAGTGAAATATTATAGTGGGGCACATGGTACTAGCATGGTAGTGTTAGCACTGGCTTCTAAAAGCATCTGGCTACTTAGGCTAGGGGAAGACCAGAAAACTGGCACATATCAGCAATTATTTTACTTTGTTTTTTTGCTGCCGAAACCTGGGATCAAACCAGAACCAGAAATTTTGTTTCTAGAGAAATGTCCTGCAAATCCCTGCCCCTCCAGCACAAACCCTGAAATTGGTCAATAAATTGCCTTCAGGTATACCGCAGATGATTTTCAAACATTTGCCTCTGTGCTGTGTCTCAGGCTGAGTTACGTAGCAGATGGGCTTTTATTTATTTTATTATTTTATTTTTTATTTATTTATTTATTTATTTATTTATTTATTTATTTATTTTTTTAAATTTTTTTAATGTTTATTTATTTTTGAGACAGAGAGAGACAGAGCATGAATGGGGGAGGGGTAGAGAGAGAGGGAGACACAGAATCGGAAACAGGCTCCAGGCTCTGAGCCATCAGCCCACAGCCCGACGCGGGGCTCGAACTCACGGACCGCGAGATCGTGACCTGGCTGAAGTCGGACGCTTAACCGACTGCGCCACCCAGGCGCCCCTTATTTTTTTTTTAAATTTACATCCAAATCAGTTAGTATATAGTGCAACAATGATTTCAGGGGTAGATTCTTTGATGCCCTTACCCATTTAGCCCATCCCCCCTCCCACAACCCCTCCAGCAACCCTCTGTTTGTTCTCCATATTTATGACTCTCTTCTGTATTGTCCCTCTCCCTGTTTTTATATTGTTTTTATTTCCCTTCCCTTATGTTCATCTGTTTTGTCTCTTAAAGTCCTCATATGAGTGAAGTCATATGATTTTTGTCTTTCTCTAATTTCACTTAGCATAATACCCTCCAGTTCCATCCCCATAGATGCAAATGGCAAGATTTAATTCTTTTTGATTGCCAAGTAATACTCCATTGTATATATACGCCACATTTTCTTTATCCATTCATCCATCGATGGACATTTGGGCTCTTTTTATAATTTGGCTATTGTTGATAGTGCTGCTATAAACGTTGGGGTACATGTGTCCCTTTGAAATAGCATACTTTTTTTTTTTTAATTTTTTTTTTTCAACGTTTATTTATTTTTGGGACAGAGAGAGACAGAGCATGAACGGGCGAGGGGCAGAGAGAGAGGGAGACACAGAATCAGAAACAGGCTCCAGGCTCTGAGCCATCAGCCCAGAGCCTGACGCGGGGCTCGAACTCACAGACCGCGAGATCGTGACCTGGCTGAAGTCGGACGCTTAACCGACTGCGCCACCCAGGCGCCCCTGAAATAGCATACTTGTATCCCGTGGATAAATGCCTAGTAGTGCAATTGCTGGGTCGTAGGGTAGTTCTATTTTTAGTTTTTTGAGGAACCTCTATACTGTTTTCCAGAGTGGCTGCACCAGCTTGCATTCCCACCAGCAGTGCAAAAGAGATCCTCTTTCTCTGCATCCTCGCCAACATCTGTTGTTGCCTGAGTTGTTAATTTCAGCCATTCTAACAGGTGTCAGGTGGTATCTTATTGTGGTTCCTGATGATCATCATCATCCCTGATGATGAGTGATGTAGAGCATTTTTTTTTATGTGTCGGTTGGCCATCTGGATGAACAGACTGGCTTTTAAAGGGCAGAGTGCCAGTTTCTTATAACCTTCTGGCTCTCCGGGAGTTAAGCCCTACTGATTTTCAAAACCTGATGTTATAGGGACTCTTCTTCCCAGTGCAAGTCCCTAGGGTAGGTGCCTGGTGTGGGGTCTGATCTTCTTGCTCCTTTGTACTTGTGATATACCTCCCATTTGTGGTTCATCTCTGAGGGACTTTGTTTCTCAGCCATTTCTTTGCCCCTCCTACCCTTTTTGATGTGGCCTTCTCACTAAGACTAGCTGTGGAAGATATGTTCTGCCTATCTTCCCGTTGTTTTCAGAGTTAGTTAAAATATACGTGGTTGTTGCTTTGATGTGTCTGTAATGTGTCAGGATCTTCCTACTCCATCATCTTTCCTGCACCCCCCTAGTTTCACTTTATAACAACCTATTTTTAGGTCATTTCTAAAATCCTGGATATATGGCAATACTCAAGGCCCATCCACCTGGAAGCAGTAATGACCTGCATATGGGGAGGCCTGGCAGCTTTAGCTCTGGCATATGCTCTCTGGTTGGTTGCAATCTTTAGCACTCCTGCTATCCCTGACCTGTTGCCTTCCTGGCATGTGAATTCTTGGCTCCTATACACCATGGTCCAGTTTTGCAAAATATACATGCATATGTATGATATGTTACCAAATTTCTCTCAGAGTAGTGAGGTAATGAATGATTTTCACTTTCTTCCTTACAGTTTTTGTAATTTCCAAACTGTATTACAAAAACATGTATTGCCTGTCAGATTTCAAAAAAAGAGTAGCTTATTTTTTAGATGTAAATCATTAAACACCATAGATCCCCATGCTAAAAGATTACAAATTACAAATGTTAACAATATATTCTTAAGGGAATATTGCATTCCTGAATTCCCTTAACCAAAATACTAGACCAGATTATTGATGATTTTTTTCATTCACTGTGTTTTTCCCATTATTTAATAAAAACACATTATTTAAATTCAAATGAAATGAAAAAATCTTACTAGGCTAAATTGCTTTTTTATTGCATAGTATTGTATTTCTACCCCAATTCTAAATGAATAATAGCCTCACCTTTAAGAAAACCATTTTGCTCTCTGTGTAAGAAATAAATACTTCTGATAATATGAGGCAAAGGAATGAAATTGTTATCATTCAGATCTTTGATTTCATGGAGAATTTGTTACACTTAAATTTTTATTAAAATACTAGTGGATTAGATAAACTAACTGCGGCATAAAGAATATGCAGTATCCCTGAACTGGTGATCTAAAACAGGTTTTGCTGATTTTATGATTGACATACATTGTATTAGTTTTAGGTGTGCATAAGGTATACACAATGATGTGATATGTGTACATATGGCAAACTGATTACTACAGCAACTCCACTTAACATTAATCACTACATATAGTTTTGAATTTTTTGTCTTGTGATGAGAACTTAAAAGGTCTACTCTCTTAGCAACTTTCAAATGTACAACATTATATGGTTAACTGTAGTCATGCCAGTGAACTTTATATCCTCACCTGATAACTGGAAATTTGTATGTTTTGACCATCTTCATCTAATTCTCCCATCCTGCACCCCCTGTCTCTGGCAACCACTAATCTGTTCTCTGTTTCTATGGGTTTATTTATTTTAGATTCCACATATATGTGAAATCATACAGTATCTGTCTTTCTCTGTCTCATTTCTCTTGCTTAGCATAATGCCCTTGGATTCCACCCATATTATTGTAAATGGCAGGATTTTATTCTTTCTTATAGCTGAATAATATATGCATTACTAATTATACAAATCTATCCATTCTAAAGTGCCAAGGTCAAGAGAAGGTTGAGAAACTCTTCTAGATAAGAAAAAAGACATTACAACTAAATGTGATTCGTAATCCTGATTTTGATGCTGGACCCTCAGAAAAATATCTATAAAGGTCATTGTTACAACAACTGGAAAGACTTAGAATATTGACTAGGACTAATTAATGGTACTGTATCAATATAAATCTCTGATCTTCATAACTGCATTGTGGTTATATAAGAAGATGTCTTCATAGTTAGTGAATTCATTGTGAAGTAACTGAGTAAAGGACAATACTTTGTCCTACTTTTAAATAGATCAGAATAAATAATTTGCATATAAGCATACACATATATATCTACATCTCTACGTACTCACCTATCATCCCTCTGTCTATCTATGAAAGTAGAAGAGATAAAACTAATGGAAGAAAATATAAAGTGTACATGGAGGTAGTTTATACTGTTCTTGCCGATTTACTATAATTAAAAATTACATCAAAATGAAAATTCTAAAAATATTCTAGTCACAACCTATCCTTTCTTGTCTCATCACCAGATGCTCCCAACACTGAGCTCCAGCCTCACCTAGACAACCATGTGCTTTCCTGGCTCTATACTTTTCATCCCACTATTTCCTCTTTCTCAAAGTCCTTACTTTGCCTTCTATGCCTATCTAAAGCCACACAACCTTCTAGACCTAGGCCAATGGTTATCACTTCTGGAAGACTTCTAGCATTCTCCTAGCAGGATTCTAGCCTGGCTCAGATTGAATTGACCCTATTCTGTTGTTATACATTATCTGATCTCTGTTGCTAACAGAGTCTATTAGAGTAGACTAGGTTGTACTGCAGTATCAAGGCCAAAATCTCAGGGAGTTAAAACCACTAAGGTTTCTTTTTCATAATAGTTAAGTGTCTTGAGGATGAGTGAGTAGGGCTTTGCTCGTTGTGGTCATTCAGGGTCTGAAGATGATGGAAACTCTGTCTTGACATGTACTTCCATGATGTACTTCAGTCAGAGGGAAAGGAACATGGGAAATCACGTGCTGGCTGTTAAAATTCCTTATTAGAACTCAGTCACTGTTTTCCTTTCTCCTTGGTAAAAGAAGTCATATGGATATGCCTAATTTCACAGGGTTGGAAAGTGCAATCTGCCTGGAAGGGGATTTTGAAGAGTTCTAAGAATGTTCACTCATAGGGTTTATTGCCTCCCACAAATGTTACCGTGTATGCCGGTTTCGTCCAGTGAATTGTGATAGCTGTTCATGTCCTGTTTATCCTTCCATTCAACCCTTCAAGCCCAATGTGTAATACAAAGTCACTGCTTAATGCTTCTTGTCTGATGGAGAAAATCAAGAGACTTGCCCAACGTTGTGGAGCCTCTGGGATTTAGCTTCATGTCTCAGAATTTCTAGCCCTGTGCACTACAGAAAAAACAAACAAACCACAACAACTCCACAGACTTCACTGATAGGGTCCCACCCGTATTAAGTTGCTATCTGCCAATAGGAACTGCTTTTACCTTAATATACTGGTTAATATTTTGCATTCTTCAATCTATAGACACTAACCCATTTTAGAATTCCCCTGCAGCCAAAAGATACCAAAGGAATATATTGATTAAAATCCCATAAATAAAAACACATTTTATTTTTTTCAATCTGCTAGGAGTTTTCACTTTTGCTTTTGAGACTCTTTCTCCCATCATTTCCTTTTTTTTTTTTAATTTTTTTTTCAACGTTTATTTATTTTTGGGACAGAGAGAGACAGAGCGTGAACGGGGGAGGGGCAGAGAGAGAGGGAGACACAGAATCGGAATCAGGCTCCAGGCTCTGAGCCATCAGCCCAGAGCCTGACACGGGGCTCGAACTCCCGGACCGCGAGATCGTGACCTGGCTGAAGTTGGCCGCTTAACCGACTGCGCCACCCAGGCGCCCCATTTCTCCCATCATTTCTGTTTCATGGCTCTTTTCATTTGAACTTCACCACAGGGTCTTTTAGAATTGTCTGCTTTTAATAACAAAGGCCAAGAAAATTCGAAAAGCCTTCAAAAGATACAGGAAATACTAAAGTCTAAAACAAGTCTTCCAAAACAAATTCTACCAGGATAGCATATGTTCTTGGTTAACTCATGAAATTAAAAATCTGATTATAGTAAAATCAGATTTCCATCCATTTTTGTTTTTCTGTATTTATTATTGTTAGGATTATTAGTATTACCCATTCCTCAGATCCTAGTGGAACACTGAATTACTAATTACTATTTTTCTGTCTTGGAATGAGAAGAGTAGAAATTGGCTTCGGAGGAGTAAGATGCTCTGAGTTTGCCTGTTAGGTATATTGAATCATCATCACTTCAGTGAAATGCAAAAAAATAGGCAATCTTTGCAGATCAGCATGCTTTGCCATTCAAGTCAGAATTTCAATGTGTGGCACAGAATGAATAGGGATGATGAATTCAGGAGACACTATGCAAGAGCAACTCAAATGCAAAGCATCTGTTGTTGCCTGGATCCCAGGAAGCTGGGTTCTGGGGAGGGTTTCTTATCACTCTGTAATGTCTGCCATGTTGCGAAGCCATGTCAGTGATTGGTTTAGTATTGTGGCTACTTCTACCACCAACCACGGAGGCATGACAAAAGTCTAAGTTCCTTGCTTGCTCAGATTTCCAAATGCAAAATGGAAATGATTTTTGTATCTTTGATTTCAAATAAGGTTTCAGTATCTCCCTGGGAGGGTGAGCCAACTTTCAGTGACAGACCATTTTATGAGGCTTCTAACTATGATGAGCAAGCCTGTTTTGATGACATAGAATAGGCAGGAACTTGAGCTTGAAATTTGAATAGAGCTCAAACTGAATGTCTGTACAAGTTTGAAGAGGCACAGATGATTTTATGCAAATTGTTTGTTTAAGGAATGCTTCCCCTGGGCACATCTGCAGGCTCACATGGGCTGAAGGTGGAAGAAGAGATGGAAACACTTTAGTTAATATGCCTATTAGTTTTTTTTTGTTTCTTCCTAGCAATTAGAAATCCAATTAAAAAATTAATAATATCCAACATTCATGGAACACTTTTAGTGAGTTAGGACCTAGGCTAGGTGCTTTGAAATTATTTAGAGGTGCTACAACTATTCTCATTTTCCTGATGAGAAAAATTGGGCTCAGGTATGTAAGGACCTTATTCAATGCCACAGCAGTAAGTGGCAGACAGGGTTTTAAACTTAGGCACTCTGTTTCCAGTGTAAATGTACCTCATTTACACTGTACCAAATGTTGAGCTTCCTAGATAAAACAGAGTAACTCTAAGGGATTGAGTTATTTCAAACTCAAATTGAATAGTATGATGAAAAGAATGACAGAAAACTCAGATAGAAAACTTCAAATTTGTCACTCCTACCCTAAACTCTGCAGAACATTCTTTTGAAATAGGACGGCTCTATTCATTCCCAGGAAATTGAGCAGAAACCTTATAAATGAGGCCTTTAGACTTCTGACCATCTAATCAGAGTCCTCCATCATGCCATCAGTGAAAATGTTGGAGAATTCCTACCTTTCTCAATCTGAGATACACAATTTATTAGGATTATTGAGGGTAGACATAGGTTGCACTAAGAATGTTAATGACTTATTTGATTGCTCCCCTCACCTCTGTCTCCCCTTCTCCCAGGATGCGAATTTTTAAGTTGAGGTGTTGTGCCAGGAGGATGACAAAAACGGAGGAAGGGGACTTGAGGATATACTGCAGTTCAAGGGCCTATAATATCTTAGGGATCTCCTCCTTGTGAGTGAGGTTTGGCCAGGCCACAGATGCTGGAATCATCCCTGACTCAGGGCCAACCTCATGTCACCTCTTACTGTCTTAACAGGTATCTTTTCTTCCACCTGATACAACTGTAGTCTATCCTCCTCACAGGGGCTAGAGTGATTCTTTTAAACTGCAGGTCACATCCTCTACCTCTTCCAAGGTAGACTTCCAAGGTAGTCACCTCTTCCTCTAAGTGACTTCCCCTTTCACTTACTGCCTTTTGGATCTCCCTGCTCTCACTTCCTGCTACCCTCCCTTGTCTCAGTCTGCTCCAGCCACACTGGCCACTTGCCAGCATACTCCTGGCTCAGAGCAGTTCCCTGGACTGTTCTCCTGCCTGAAACCCTCATCTCCTGGGGCCTCTAAAGACTCTCTCCTCACTTCACTCAGATTTGTAAATATTAACTGAAACACTTTCCCTCATTCCCATTTTTTTCCAAAACAATGCCTTTGACCACTCTCTATCCCCTTACAGTGATTCACATTCCTTCTTAACACTATCACATGACATATTCTATAGTTCACGTGTTTATCTATTTATTGTCTTCAAATAGAATGCAAGTTCTATGAAAGTTTGGACTTGATTTGTTCACTGCTTAGTGTTTGATAAATGATTGAGTGAGTAGCATGGAACAATGCCGTAGGAGCCAGTAAAAATAGTTTTAATGGGTATTACGTTTGTCAAGTTACAATATATGAAACTAGAGGCCAAAAAGTAGAGGATAAAATTAAAGCTAACATGCAATGTGTAAAAAAAAAAAAAGCATAATCTATAGGCACACCCAAAATACTATATTTCACAGGCAAAACAAAAATCATATTTCATAGGCATCCAAATTGTCCCTAAAGGTTGAGAAGGTCTAAATCAAATTTTGATGGATGAGTTTCAGAGGGAAGAAGGAAGGGGTCTGAGGAAAGTTCCATCATCCAAAGTCTCTAGGATAATAGTTAAATGAGCCCATTGAGATTGACCTGGAGTCTGGGATTTTTTGTGTCTTTAAGACACAGCTCATATTCTACCACATTTGTTGATCACCTACTGGATGGAGGGACTGTGCAAGACAACTTAGGCTATCATTTCTGTATCTCATAGCAACTTAGTGATGTATATATGATGTATGTATATATGATGTGGTGTATATATGATCCCCATATATAGATGAGAAAATAGAGTCTCCTAGAGATTAAATTCTGGGTCCAAGAATGAAGAACTGCTCTGATGACTTGACTTTATAAAATCTTACCCAGTGAGTTTGGATCTGAAGGAGAGCTCTTCTTCCTCCCAAGTGCTAGACCGTTTAATGGACTCTGATCATATACTGACATATTTTAAGATATTGCTTACCTGTCTCATCAGAAAACATTCAATTACTTAAAAAATTGTTTTTATTCAAATACATGTAGACTCCTCAAATAGGACTGGACATATTCTATGAATGCCACACTTCTTTGAATAAAAAAGCAATCTCTATGAAAAGGAACTCCATTTTCTAGGAACAATCGATTTTGAAAGTACTCATACTTTGAAATGACCACATTTGCAATAGTTGTTCTACACAAAAGCTTGGTCATCACTTTTACTAAAACAGTCCAACATAGCCATTCTTTAAAAAAACTATTTTTAATGTTTATTTAGTTTTGGGAGACAGAGAGAGAGAGAGAGAGAGAGAGCCAGTGAGCATGAGTGGGGGATGGGCAGAGAGAGAGATGGAGACACAGAATCTGAAGTAGGCTCCAGGCTCTGAGCTGTCAGCACAGAGTTGGCTCAGAGCCCAACAGGGGGCTTGACCTCACTAGTGGTGAGATCATGATGTGAGCTAAAGTCAGACGCTTAACTGACTGAGCCACCCAGGTACCCTTATTATGCCCATTTTATTTATTTATTTTTAATGTTTTTCTTAGAGAGAGAGAGAGAGGGAGACACAGAATCTGAAGCAGGCTTCAGGCTCCAGGCTCTGAACTGTCAACACAGAGCAAGGCACAGGGATCAAACTCACAAATGGTGAGATCATGACTTTAGTCGAAGTCAGATGCTTAACTGACTGAGGCACCCAGGCGCCCCTAATGCAATCTTTCTACAGATAGAAATAGATGATAAGCTTTTGTTCAAGCTTTTGTTAACATTTTGTTTAATGCTAAGAAAACCAATTGATAATTTTCACAATAAGGAAAAGATTTCTTCCAGCCATTCCAAAGATGCCAACTAATTCCAATTCCAATTAATACAGAAGAGGTCAAGAGTTAACAGTGTAATGGTTAAGGACATTAGTGTGACCAACTAACTGTGACACCTTGGGAAAATTTCTTAGCAACTCCCAGAGTCAGTTTCTTCATGTCTATAACAAGCTAATGCAGTTAAACATTTACCACAGTGGCACATAGAAAGCACTCTATAAATGGTATTGGTTATTGTATTATAACCATTGTTACTAAAAGGAGGTGTAATACAGCAGAAGATCTGAAATCCTACTCCAATTATACCCCTAATTTCAGTCCTCAAACCATGTACAGTTATGGGAATTAGGATATCACATAAATCAAAATTAATAGAACTTGAGTCCTTTAAAATTATATAAAAACAACTCAAGTGTGATGACACAATGTGAGCAATTATGTGGAATTTCACTTCACGTGTGCCACACTGGCAAATGGAAAATAAAGCTGAAATGCAACATGTCTCTGTTGACATGAAACATTACCACCCCTTCCCATTTGTTACCCAGGTTCTCTGTTGTGTTGTTTTTAAGCCATGTTGTGCTGTGGTGCTCCTCTTTCTTGACTCAGTCGCTTTTCTCAGAAATTCTGCCAGGAGATCTAAGAACAGATGGTGCCTTATTGTTCAAGAAAGTGGTATTTTTGTTGAGTGTTTGATCACATTGTTCTGTTGGGGACTGGCTTGTCAGTGACTTGTGCCATCAGAATAAGATATATGCCAAGTAAAATGAAGACAGCATATTTGCTAAGCCTGTCAGAGGATATATTAACAATTGTGTCAAAACCTGAAACCATGTCTTCAAAAGTTATAACATATGACAGGAGTATTTTCATTTTGTTAAATAAATCCAGGGTTTGAGGCCATGTATGTACCATAACAAAATGAAGGCAGCAATCCACACAGATGGTGACCCTAACTTGTGAAAACACCCACCTAATACAGAAAGGATAGAGATTATCTCATTTACTCAGTAGCCATTATTGAATACCTACTGTGTCATGCATTGTGCTATGAAGTACAGTGAGTAAGATGCAGTCCCTAAAGTTGAGGTGATCTCAGTCTTGTGGGTGAGAAAAACACACAGATAAAGTAAGCAATATAGCCATTCTTTACTTTCCTATACCATAGATTGATTCTCTGTGTTTCCTCTGTGCTCTGGGAGGGAGGCTACCCCAGTGAATTGCTCCCTTACCAACTGGCTTCAAGATGAATTCAGCAAATTGAATGTCTGGCAAGAGGGTCAGAGGGCTCACATTTTCCCTCTCACCCCTCTGTGCTTTGCCATCTAGCTTCTGGCGGTGGCTTTGTGCTTCCGTGGCTCCTCCTCCTCTTTCCTCTGCTCCTCCAAAGCTCCAGCTGTCACCAGGTTCTAGGCAACACTGTTTCCTTCTCAATTGAAGGGTGGAAGTCTTCATACTTTGGATTTATTTGACAAAATAAAAATACTCTTTTCTTCCCATTTCACCTCTCCTGGTGGTAGCAACTTGGATCGCTGCTATTCTCCGAGTGCCTCAACCCTTCTTGTTTATTCCATTAACTCTACAACATCCCAGAAGTAGTCCTTTATTGTAACTCTCTTCACCTGAAACAACAGAGTTGAGGGGCGCCTGGGTGGCTCAGTCGGTTAAGCGTCCGACTTCGGCTCAGGTCATGATCTCGCGGTCCGTGAGTTCGAGCCCCGCGTCGGGCTCTGTGCTGACCGCTCAGAGCCTGGAGCCTGTTTCAGATTCTGTGTCTCCCTCTCTCTCTGACCGTCCCCTGTTCATGCTCTGTCTCTCTCTGTCTCAAAAATAAATAAACGTTAAAAAATAAAATAAAAAAAAGAAACAGAGTTGAACTCTATTTCTTGACAGAATTCTGACACATGCAAGGACTATAATAGAAAAACTAGTTTATTCAACACGCATTCTATCATAGACTATTTATTGAGTGCCTCTATGTGACGGCATACTAGTTACCAGGTATAGACTAGTAGTTTCTAGTAGAACTTGATGGAAATATTCTGCACTACTCCAGATACTAGCTACTAGGCTTGTGTCATGACCGAGCACTTGAAATGTGGCTAATTGTGACTGAGCAATTGAATTTTAAATTTTATTTAACGTTAATTTATATTGCTGCACACAGCTCTTGGTTTTTGGCTACCGTACTAGACAGAAAGGTGTGGACTGAATAACTCTTTTGGGTAGAGATAGACATGGGGGAAGATCAGGATTTGTTGTGAGATATGGCTAGGAAGGTGACATGTGGGCTGCTCTGTGGATGTGCAGGTTCTCACCAGACAGTAATGTGGAACATGCATGCTGGGCAAAAGGAGCATCTCATGTAAATGCTCAGAGGCTGTGGCATATGGAAGGTAAACTCAGAGGATCACATAATATTCAAAATGGTTAGATAATAACAATCAAGAGGGGAGTCTTGGAAAAGGAGCCAGGATGTTGTATTGGGGCTACATGGTGATGACCGTTGTTTCATGTCCATATTTCACTGTTCTTTTATACTCCATAGCAATACCATCACATAGATCATCTTAAAACATAAATATTAAGCATGATAGTAATGATATGTTCATATTCCTTTTAAAATATTCCATTGAGCTTTCAATTTCAGTATAGTAGTGATCATTTACAGTATGCTCAATTTTGTTGCCCCTATTCTTTGAGATTTTGCTAGAAAAGTGAATTTACTATTACTTCTACAATAGTGGGGGGTCCTGGGTGGCTCAGTCAGTTAAGTGTCCAACTCTTGATTTCAGCTCAGGTAATGATCTCCTAGTTCTTGAGTTTGAGCCCCTCAGTGGGCTGCATGCTGACAGCATGGAGCCTGCTTGGGATTCTCTCTCTCCACCCCCCCTCCTCCTTGTGCATGTATGTATGCAGGCACACACACTCTCTCTCAAAGTAAATAAACTTCAGTAGTACAATAGGTACAATAGATAATATGTTAGTAATCTAGCTTGATCCAGGGATCTACAAGGGGTCAAGGAGCGTAAATGAAGTACATGTAGACATGACTTAAAAAGACCAGAAAAAAATTCCTGGATAAATTGTGAAGTTTGTGCTTAGCCTGAACAACTGGTCAGAAATTTTGAGGCGAATCTGTGTAGCTGTGTGGGTTGGGTGTTGGAAGAGAGGGGTGATGAGCGTGGAATGGAGTGTGTTTCTGTCAGAAAACATTAAATGTGAGATAACGAGAGAAATGAGAGAAAGGTGGAGCCGTCTGAAGGTTTAGATCTCCAAGGATCTAAGTTATAAAAGGATCACTCCAGATGAATGTTTTTGGAGAGATGTAAGACTGAAACGTCAGTTGGAAACCTGTAGCAGCAATGCAGGGAAAACACGATGATGTTTGAACACAGGTTCTGAGAAATAATATGTCTCATTCATGATCTTTGATGCTTCCAAAGATTAGTATGTTTCTTTGAAAAATAAAACAATAACTTCACTTTGGCTCTGGGTCATAATAGTAATAGTTGCTATTTAGCAAGAAATTACTACATGCCAATCACTCTTCTAAGCCTTCACATGCTCTGTATTAATTCACGTAATTCTTATTACAACTCTATATTACAACTCTAGGAGACAGGTGCCAGTATTACTCCCTTATTTTACAGATGAATAAATGGTGGTTCAGCAAAGTTAAGTAACTCTCTCGACACCCTCAGAAATTTATAGAGCAGGATTTAAATCCTGGCATCTGCTTCTAGAACAACTCATTAAGTTTTACCCTCTTTTATAAAAATCTTACAATTTGCCCTATGCTGATACTCATGGTTTGTTGATGAAGTTGGCTTTTCCTTTACTTTGAATATTATATAATAATTTTATTTTCTATAACATTATCTAATAGCATATGAACATCAAAGTCTTGTAGACTTTGAACAGAAAAGGATAGTCATTTCAAGAAAGATGGAAAAAAATAACTATGAATGCGGCCAAGATCATCCACTATTCAGTCATCTAGGATTATTAGATTTACTATACCATGATTGTCTTTCTCATATTGATTAAAATACTTTCAGTTTAAGTATTTCAATGTGAGTAATGTTAAATGTGGAATATAATTTTTTAAAGGAATTTTAAAGAGGCATGCTTGACAGATTTGGAAAATATCTTTCCTTATTATAGACTACATCATTGTCACTGAATACTAAAATATGTAAGTTTCTGGATGCTTGATGAATATCTGCAGCTATTAAGATCTGTGTTTATAGGACTTACCTTAAGGTCACCCTCTGCAGTGTTGTATTACTAACATTCATCTGCTTATTTTATAAGAAATTTTCCTGCCCAAAGATAGAATTCAGTAAACTGAGGCCAAGAACCATGTAGTTGTACTATTTTTTTATTTCAATTTTTTTTAATGTTTATTTATTTTTGAGAGAGAGAGAGAGAGAGAATGAAAATGAACAGCGAGGAGCAGAGAGATAGGGAGACAGAATCAGAAGCAGGCTCCATGCTCCGAGCTGTCCGATGTGGGGCTCAAACTCACAAACCGTGAGATCATGACCTGAGCCAAAGTTGGACGCTTAATTGACTGAGCCACCCCGGTACCCCATTTTTTTTTTTTATTTAAAAAAGTTTTAAATTTATTTTGAGAGAGAGATTGAGATAGAGTAGGGGAGGGGCAGAGAGAATGAGACAGAATCCCAAGCAGGCTCCGTGATGTCAGCATAGAGTCTGACGTGGGCTCTAACTCACAAACCATGAGATCATGACCTGAGCTGAAATCAAGAGTTGGACACTTAACCAACTGAGCCACCCAGCTGCCCCTAGTTGCACTATTCTAATACAAAGCGTATTGTTCTTAGAAGAATCACCAAAAGGACTTGATATAGGATCTAAATTTCTTCTCACTTCAAATACGTTGTAAAAAGAATATAATTTGTTAAGAGGTGGGACACTGTCTGGGTTCCCAAAGCCCAACACTCATTTAGTGCCCAGCTTAGATATCTAATACCTAAGACTTCTGTATCATTCACTTATACATCCTGGCTGCCCAACAGTCTTGCAAAATTCCATCATAGTTGCATTAGATGGCACTCACTGAAATAGAATATGTTAACTCATTCAACCTTATAAGCTTCCTACGCTCCCACTGAGCCTGATCTCACACTGGTTTCTTCTCACCACAACCTATCATTCTGATAAATAGAATTCTGTGAATTTTCATTAAAACAGCTATATGCCAATTAGATGAAATCAAGTGGGGGAAAGAGCTTATGACATTTGCCATCTTTTAACACTCTCCCTAAATGAATGCCTCAGATCTCACTCTTTAGTTGAGCACTGCATAGAACAAAATCATAGTATAGTCTAGTTATTAGGGTAATAATGGCAAGTCAATATTTACAGACAGAACTTCTTCAGGTGAAGAAATAATGGATACTGTGATATGTCTGAGGACCCAGGACCATAATCATTTTGGTTGTGTTGAAACAAAGGAAACGTGGAAAATACTAGTGAAAGATGAAGCTCTAAAGGGATGTCAAGGCCAGGTCATAAAAGATCTGGTTCCATGTTAAGGAAGTTGGATTTTATCCATCTGTAATACACAACTGCTGAGGGCGTTAAGCAGAGAAATTACAGAAACATTAGAAAGCTCCTTGAACTTGGATGATAAAACTGTAATCCAGAGCTTCATTATCATGAGACCTATCGCAGCATAGGATTTGGAAACTCATTACTCCATTCTGGACCAGTATGTTATTTAAGTAAAGGACTAGAGGGCTATCAACTATAAAGTACTGCCCCCAGGTTTGGCAAGGGAGATGGCTGGTTTGGTTGAAGCTGACAATGCTTACTGTACTGGGGGTCTCTCAGTGGAGTTCTTCTTTTTCCAGGGAGCCTCAAGCCAAGAGAATCAGTTGAAATCAGGTCAAGTTATCATTAGTGAGTTAAAATCACAAGAGTGGCTAATCAACTGTTGTCAAGGAAAATCCTAAGTCAAACATATGGAAAATGAGACTTATGAATCATAGCACCAGCTTGGCTTCAGCCCTTAGGCAAATGAAACTCAATCAGTAAAAATATATTCAGTAGAAACATGATTTGTTCTAATTCTGTCTAAGGCACCTCAGATTCAGAAGCAGAGCGCCCTCCAGAGATCTAAAAAGAACAACTGTTCCTTTACCTCTCAAGTCAGACTGCAAGTTTAATGTTCGTCTGACCCTCTCCAACTGTGTAAATATTGGACAAGTACCTTAAATGCACCAGTTCTTATTTTTATCATCTTAAAAAATAAAATGTAAAAATAGCCTCTGCATTATGGGACTTTAAGCTCCAGGAGAGCAGGGACTAGTCTGTCATCCACACAGCTGAATCCCTACTGAATAGCACAAAATCAGGCACATGGCAGGCATCTAACAGATGTCTTTGGAAGAAGTGAATGAGTGTGTGAGGAGAACTAAATGTCATAGTACATCATGAAAATGCTCTGTAGGCCATAGAATACCATATGTACAGTGATATTATGATGTTCAGATTCTAAGTTCAATAAAAATCCACTCAGATTCACATCACAAGTACATCACATAGTAAAAGATCTCCAGTCACTTCTTTCCCCTCGCACCAAAAGGCAACAGCTATACTAATTGTCACTTATTATTTGTTAGACCATCGCATGCATTTTCTCATGCCTTCTTTATAATAATTTTAAGGAGGAGGAATTATCATTAGCCCAACGTATAGACGAGGTGAAGTAAACTCCCCAGCATAGCAAAGAAACAAGAGGTCACACCAAGATGCAAATTGAGGTCTTTCTGCCTCCATAGCCAATGATCCATGCTACTTCTCAAATGAAAATCTTAGACTTTCCCTTTTATTCTAAAATGTATCATGGTTTTAAAAAATTCAATGTCAAACTGTCTGGTCCTACTGAATGAGTCTACTTGGTGAAAATAGAATTACTGAAAAAAAACAGGGTATCACATATAGTTCCGTATATGTCTCCTCAACCCCCAAAGTCTATAATTCTTTCTACTGTTTCTAAGGACTCAATTTATTTGGCTGCATCTATACAAGATAAATGTGAGAGAAATGTTGGGCTTTTCATTCACAGTCCTGGGTTTCTATGATTTTTTTCTTTTTTAAAAAATTTTATTAACTTTTTTTAAATGTTTATTCATTTTTGAGAGACACAGAAAGACAGCATGAGAGAGGGAGGGGCAGAGAGAGAGGGAGACACAGAATCTGAAGTAGGCTCCAGGCTCTGAGCTGTCAGCACAGAGCGGGGCTCAAACTCACAAACCGTGAGATCATGACCTGAGCTGAAGTCAGATGCTTACCTGACTGAGCCACCCAGGAGCCCCTTAAATTTTATTTAAATCCAAGTTAGTTAACATATAGTGTAATAATGGTTTCAGAGTAGAATTTAGTGATCTATGATTTGTGTGTGTGTGCAGTTCTTTTTATCTATTACTTTTCATTTGTAAAGCATAAAATTCTCCTTAAACAATGCCCTTCTCTAGAAGACAGTAGTTTGTTCTTAATGCAATTATATATTTCTGATCATTTTAGAAGTTAGAACCACCAAGAACAGTGTGACAATACTGCCTAAAGGTGTAAGATATCATCTTATTACAATGAAAAGAAATCTAAAGTAGTTCAAGTCAAGCAAAAGGGAAGCCTATTATAAGTATGTGGGGGAAATTCTTGGATTCCTTTGGCCATAATTACTGCCCGTTGTACCCACTTTTTCTCTGCTTCTGTGTTCACCTCTTTTTTCCTTTTTCCTTCTTCCTCCCTTCCCCTTCCTCCCCCCCTCCTCTCCTCTCTTTTCCTCTCCTCTCCTGTCCTCCTTTCCTTTTCCAACTCCTCCCTTCACTCATAGGCAGCTGTGGCTGCTCAAAACGGGGAAGCATTAGCTTCTGAACCTGTCTTTCCCAAACCAACTCACTCAGTGTTGCAGATAGTATTTGCAAGCCATGGGAACGATCATCTAGGAGAGCATCCATTCTGTTCCGATCACCTGTGGTCAGGACAGGTGGGTTCATGTACCACACTGCATGTGATACTTACCAGCATATACAGGCTCTTTAACAAGGCAGTATCATCCAGGAGAAAAGGACTGATGACTCTTCTGAAAATGTAACAAAAACCATTAAAATAATGATTACCAACTCTTGGAAAGGGAAGTCTCAGGATGTCATATCCATATATGCTTCAAAGGAAACTGAATCTAAATTTTCAAATCAAAAACAAAGTTAATTTCTCTAAAATATTGGGTTCATGGATAAGCCTGAGGAAGAACCAATACATGTTATCCTTTTAATGCATTTTTTTAGTATAGACTAAAAGTACATTGACCCCAAATAGTTCTGTGAATAATGAAAATAGCAATTACTAAATTGATTTGGGTTATTTGGCAACTTTACAAAAAGAGCTGAAGGAAATACTGTCTGAAAATACAAGTGCTATATTTTAACTTTATAATGGTGTGGACTGGTATCACATACATTTACTTGTAGTTCATTTGTTCAGTGTAGTTCAATTAAACCTTTTATAAGCTATTAGCTTACGTATTAGCATCCACAAAAGTTATCAAGAGAAATGGGTGCTCATCTAACTGAATTCACTACATACTTCTGTCTTCTTTTTCCCTTAGAATCTCTGTGCTTCATTTCCTTTACCTGTCAAATGGAGATCCCTCCGTTTGAAAAAAAAAATGTTTTTTGAAGACCTACTGTATGTACGGCTAGAACATTTCTTCAGGGATTTGAGGGTCAAGGAGCTAAAACATGGAATTAATTTGAAAAGAATAAGTACTAATACACATACAAAACATTGTTATTTTCCCTTTATGGACCCTGTAGAGGATCTAAGCAAATATAAAAGTCTTTTGATCTTCCAAGCAACTGAAAATGGAAAGCTGCCACAGGAAGAATCAACTGCACAAATAGTGATTAATGTGAAATAGCTAATTGGACCGAGCCCCTGGAGAAAGTCCAGTAAGCTGAGAGATGGAGAGGTGCATATTGCTCTGTTTATTCTGGCAAAATGAAAGTCTTCTCCCGTTTACATTTCTTCTTATTAATATGCTACATGGACTATTGGCATATCCCATTTTATTCTGTTTGCAGGGCTTTAAGAAGGTGACTCAGGGGCAGCTAATGAAGAATGACAGGCACCTAATATCAGTCAAATGTTTCATTATTCCTTTTACATTAATCTCCCCTCTTGCAAAGATTATTCAAAGTGCTTAGCTGGAGAAACTAGGAGGAAATATGGATAGCACGGAGATCAGATTAATCTGGCCTTTTAAACACAAGGAAAGAATTTGGCTGAGTGTTGAAAAAAGTCGTAAAAACAGATTCCCTTTGAACAAGAACAATTTAATCACTACCCAAAGCAGAATAGTCTGTATTTGGGCATCCATGGCTTTCAGTGAACTCATGAAGAACTGTGTGTTTTGTAGATTGTGTGTCTTACCTCAAGTCTGAACTGGCAAATAAAATGTCCTGCACCTTCAGGCTGAATTATAAACTCATTTTTTCCTCTTTTTTTTTTTTAGTTTTCCTCATTATTTCTAGAAACATTTCTCAAGCGCAGGAAGTAAACTGTCAGCAATTAATGATCCACGCTCCTTAGAACAAAAGTTTTCTGCTCCTTCTCTTTCTTTTATCAGAGAAATCCGGGGAGCTCGTCCATGTTTGGACAATGGATACAGCTTCATGACAGCTGGGAAGAGCACTAGGAAAAG
This sequence comes from Lynx rufus, assembly GCF_022079265.1. NCBI lineage: Eukaryota > Metazoa > Chordata > Mammalia > Carnivora > Felidae > Lynx > Lynx rufus. The sequence goes on along the minus strand of NW_025814823.1, from coordinate 120,712,930 downwards.
AGGTTGGAATAGAGTAGACTCAGTTTACCCATCTGAACCAGAGAAAGAGACTGGCTTCTGTAAACATCATCCTGTTTCTTTTCCATAAGTCACCAGCCATCTTCTGCCTAAATTGGCAGGGAGTACTAAGTAGAAAGAATGCTGTTATAATAAGCCCTTTATTGAACTCTTGCTATTTGCTACACATTGAAGAACTTTCCATCAATTACCTAATCTGGGTCTCAAATGGCATCACTATATTTTTATTCCATAGATAAAGAAATTGATTTTTTGTGAAGTAACACTAGATGGTGAAGTAAAATGTATTACTGATACAGAGGTAAGTTCATCTGGGATAGAAGATAAAGGTACCAGTGGCAAGACTTCTCTCCAGTTAAAGCTCCCTTAGCCTTCCTGAACCTACCCTGTAAAATGAATCTAGGCATTTAAGTCATTGTTCTGGGGGAGGGGTATAATAAGGTGCAAAGGATTGGGGAATTCTAACTCTGAAGCAAATAAGATCTGCTTTCTTCCATCATCTTTCTCCTAACACATGCTTTAACTTAAATTCAAAGCATGGACAATATTAGGCAACCAAAGAAACCTGCTTCCACTGATCAAATGACCCTTTTAAATTGTTATTATCCAGAACGAAGGGGCCAACATTAGAAGGGGAGAAGTATACTGGTCTTTTGACACAGCTTTCACATTCAGATAGTCTGAATCCAAAATGGATTCTTTAGGGGCGCCTGGGTGGCTCAGTCGGTTGAGTGTCCAGCTTTGGCTCAGGTCATGATCTCACAGTTTATGAGTTGGAGCCCCGCGTCAGGCTCTGAGCTGACAGCTCAGAGCCTGGAGCCTGTTTCGGATTCTGTGTCTCCCTCTGTCCCTGCTCCTCCCCCACTCGTGCTCTGTCTCTCTCTCTCTCTCTCAAAAATAAATAAAACATAAAAAAAATGGATTCTTTAAACCTTTTCCATGCAAACTGGGGTCCAGGGAACAATAGCATCAGCATCACCTAGGAGTCTGCTAGAAATGCAAAATTTCAAATCTACTGTATCATAATCAACATTCTATCAAGATCCCCACAGAGCTAAGGCTTCACCTGAGATTTTAAAGGCACTGCTATCTGTCATTATTTCCTTGGTGCTCAATCCTGACAGGCATCAAAATCACTTTGAAGTTTTGTAAACCTGCAGTCTTGCCAACCTCACTGTATACCTTTGGGGTGAGACTGGGCATCCATAGGTTTGCTACATTCCATGAGGGATTTTGATATTGAGCAAAGTTAGTTTTGACTTCAGCCTTGGAGATTTTCTAGACAGGTAACAAAGATCTGACCAAGGATGGAGAAGCATCTCTCAGTAGCTGCAGATACTCTCTGGGGCATGTTTTAGATGGCGGCAACAGGAAGTCCTGTGTTCTCCTCAGCCTTTAATGTCTTCTCTGAACTTTAAAGATATGAAAACCCTTCCAAAGCCATTCTGTTGAGTCTTTAATCAGATTTCTCCTCCTTCTTCCAAACTCCATGTTGCCACCTTCCACTCATCATGAGAAGAGAGAGAAGCAAGATAGCATGTAGGTAAAAGACAGGAAGGTCTCTTCTTTTTTTGTCCTCCTCCAAGTTTTGCTTCTGAGGAAGGAATACAGCCAATAAAAATTGGGAAAACCTCCGCTTTATCCTCCATTATGCTTTTTAAAGTTGACTCCATTTTTTTTCCCTCAGTCAACAACAAAGGTCTAAACACTTGGTCTTTTATGTGTCCTGCTTCATCTTTATTGATAATGTCTCAGACCAAGGACATACTTTGAGAAGGTGAACATTTCAAAGTGGGTTGTTCAACAATCAAACCCTTTTACTCTTTGCAAGACAGGAGAACTAAATGTCTTTGCTGAAATAACCAATGAATACATTAATTCATAAATGTACATCTGAGTTTATAAACAAGCTTCTCCAGTTGCAATGGGTTATATATTTGTATTGTGTCTCTAGCCATTTGTAAGCAGTTGATGTGGAACTCCTTTTCCAGAACTACCTTGTAAGACTCTCCTAACTTGATCTCCTAAAGAACAGAGAGGAGGCATTTAAAAGAAAAAGTAGTAGTGATACTTTGCTTTGACAACCATACTTTCAATATTTTGTTTTTCTCCCACCCTTAAAAATAATCTCTTGGTGATATTTATATTAATAGCTACATTTTAATAATCGTATTTTTGCATCATGGGCTTTAGGGACTCTGGGCTCCTGAATAAAATTTACTAAACAAAATGACAAAATTCACCAAATAAGACAATAAACGCAAATAAAGAGTACATAAGCCTAGAACAAAGACTAAAGGAACAAAGGCAACATAATACTGACTTGCCCCTAACAGTGCAGAACTAAGCAGTCCTATTTTGGGTATACATCTGTTCATGTGAGCATAGATACCCTGTAGCTGATGGGCAGGGGTACAATCATCCGATTTTCATTTAAGGATTGTTATTTGTTTTCTTCTTAGGGCAACTTTTTTTAATGGACAGACTTCTTCAATAGGGACAAGGCTATTAGTTAGACATATTTGATATCGTAATGGCTTTGATTTATGTTAGTGTTGAGTTTCAATTCCAGTTGTGTCACTTACCATCTGTCACCTGAGATTCAATATTCTTCCTCATCTATAAAATTGTGCCTCTATTATTAGGGCTGTTGTGAAGGATTAATGCCATCACTCATGAAAAGTCTTCATCCCAGTAAATAATCTGTAGATACTAGTTATTATAATCTGTTATCAGATCTGTATATCATTGTTTTTGTACTGTCATCTGAAGTGACAGTAGAATTGATAGCGAAATTTGGGGGCTCTGATGTCATGACTCATTTGGGAGCCATAGTCAATCTGATGGGAGTGAAGAAATGGCACTGTAAGTAGAATGAAAGTGAAATAATGTGTCAAAGTTCTAAGAATTGGGTGGAGTAGCCGTGGTATTTATTGAAGGTTGACAGAACCACACATAAAGCAGGAATCTAAATTGTATTCGAGAAAGCAAGCAAACTATTTACTATTAAATATTTTATATATTTCAATTAGGTATACTTTATCTATAATACTATATTAGTTTCTGGGGTATAATACTGATCTGACTATTCTATACAAGATGCATTGCACACCACAATGCTCATCAATGTCCGTCACCATGAAAAGTTGCTACCTAATCATTTACTACATTTCCTATGTACTAATTTTCATCCCTAAGACATATTTATTTTATGTCTGGTAGTTTGTATCTCATGTTCCTCTTCAACTATTTAATATATACACCCACCCGCTTTCCCTTCTGACAATGAACAATTTGTTCTCTATATTTATGAGTTCATTTCTTTTGTTTGTTGTTTGTTCATTTGTTTTCTTTTTTATATTCCACATAAGTGAAATTATATATTATATGTCTTTCTCTGACTTATTGCATTTAGCATAATACTCTAAGGTCCATCTTTGTTCTCATGAAGGGAAGGGTTTAATTCCTTTTATGGCTGATTAATATTTAAGACATGGAGGCAACCTAGGTGTCAACTGATTGATGGATAAAGGCAATTGTAAATAATACTGCAGTAAACATAGGGGTACATATATCTTTTCCGGTTAGGTTTTTACTTTCTTCTGAATAATACCCAGAAGCAGAATTACTGGATCATATGGTATTTCTATTTTTAATTTTTGGAGGAATTGCCATACTGTGGCTGCATCAGTTGATGATCCCACCAGTAGTACACAAAGGTTCTTTGTTCTCCCCATCCTTGACAACAATTGTTACTTTTTGTCTTTTTGATATTAGCCATTCTGACAGGTGTGAGGTGATATCTCACTGTGATTTTGATTTGCAATTCCCTGATGATTACTGATGGTGAGCATCTTTTCATGTACCTGTTGGCTAGCTGAGTATCTTCTTTGGAAAATGTCTTTTCAGGTCCTCTACTCATTTTTTTAATGTTTATTTTTTTGGGGGGGAGGGAGGAAGAGAAAGAGGGAGGGAGGGAGAGACAGCATGAGCAGGGGAGGGGCAGAGACAGAGGGAGACACAGAATCTGAAGGACACTCAAGGCTCTGAGCTATCAGCACAGAACCTGATGTGGGGCTTGAACTCATGAATCATGAGATCATGACCTGAGTCAGAGTCGGATGCTTAACCAACTAAGTGACCCAGGTGCCCCTGCTCATTTTTTAATCAAATTTTTAATTTTTTTTGGTGTCGAGTTGTATGTGTTCTTTATATATTTTGGATTTTAACTCATTATTGAATATACCATTTGCAAATATATTTCCCATTCAGTAAGTTGCCTTTTTGTCATACTGATGATTTCCTTCACTGCATGAGAGCTTTTCAGTATAGTTTGATGTACTCCCAATTGTTTATTTTTGGTTTTGTTTCCCTTGTGTAGGGAGATACACCCAGAAAAATATTGCTAAGGCTGGTGTCCAAGAGATTACTGCCTACATTTGTTTTAGGACTTTTATGGTTTCAGGAGTCACATATAGATCTTTAATCCATTTTGAGTTTATTTTTGTGTATGGTGTAAGAAAGTGGTCCAGATCCTTGCCAATATCTGTTTTTGCCTGAGTTGTCAATGTTAGCCATTCTGACAGGTGTCAGATGGTACCTCATTGTGGTTTTGATTTGTATTTCCCTGATGATGAATGATATTGAACATTTTTTTCATGTGTTTATAGCAGCACTATCAACAATAGCCAAAGTATGAAAAGAGCCCAAATGTCAATCGATAGATGAATGGATACAGAAAATGTGGCATAATATACAATGGAGTATTACTTGGCAATCAAAAAGAATGAAATCTTGCCATTTGCAACTAAGTGGATGGAACTGGAGGGTATTATGCTAGGTGAAATTAGAGAAAGACAAAAATCACATGACTTCACTCATATGAGGACTTTAAGAGACAAAACAGATGAACATAAGGGAAGGGAAACAAAAATAATATAAAAACAGGGAGGGGGACAAAACAGAAGAGACTCATAAATATGAGGGTTTTGCGAGGGGGTTACTGGAGAGGGTGTGGGAGGGGGGATGGACTGAGTAAGGGGCATTAAGGAATCTACTCCTGAAATCATTGTTGCACTATATGCTAATTTGGATGTAAATTTTAAAAAATAAAAAATAAAATAAAATAAAAAAAAAAAGGAAAGTGGTCCAGGTTCCTCAGTACTTATTGAAAGGACTGTCTTTTCCCATTGTATATTCTTTCCTTCTCCGTTGTAGATTAACCCTACAGGCATGGATTGTTTTCCTAAGTTCCTTATTTTGTTGTATTCCTCTCTGTGTCTGTTTTTGTGCCAGTACCATACTCTTTTGATTACTATAGCCTCATAGTATAGTTTGAAATCTAGGATTGTCATATCTGCAGCTTTGTTCTTTAACCTCAGGGTTGTTTTCATTATTTGTGGTATTTTGTGCTTCCATACAAATTTTAGGATTTTTTGTTCTAGTACTCTGAAAAATACTGTTGGTATATTAATGGAGATTGCACTGAATTTATGGGTTGCTTTGGGTGGAATGGAGATTTTAACAATACTAATTCTTCCAAGAGTACATCTTTCCATGTGTTTGTGTCATTTTCAATTTCTTTCATATATGTCTCATAGTTTTCAGTTTACAGTTCTTACACCTCCTTGGTTAAATGTATTTGTAATTATTATTATTATTATTATTTTGGTGCAGCTGTAAATGGGTTTGTTTTCTTAATTCCTCTTTTTGCTCCTTTGTTATTAGTGTATAGAAATGCAGTAGATATCTCTGTATTGATTTTATATCCTGTAACTTTACTAATTTTCTTTATTCTCATAGTTTTTTGATGCAGTCTTTAGGGTTTCCTATATAAAGTATCATGTCATCTGAAAATAGTGATAGTTTTACTTCTTACCAACTTGGATGTCTTTTTTTTTTTTTTTTTTTTTGTCTGATTGCTATGGATAAGACTTCAGTACTATGTTGAATAAAAGTGTTTAGAGTGGACATCCTTGTCTTCTTCCGGATCTTAGAGGAAAAGCTTTCAGTTTTTGTCATTGAGTATATTACTGGGTTTGTCAGATGTGACATTTATTATGTTAAGGTATGTTCGCTCTAAATTTATTCTGTTGACTTTTTATCATAAATGGATGTTGCATTTTGGGAAATGCTTTTTCTGCATCTTTTGAGACAATCATATGATTTTATCCTTGGTTAATGTTGTATATCACATTGATTGATTTACAGATATGGAACCATCCTTGCATCCCCGAAATAAATTCCACCTGGTCATAGTCAATGATCTTACAATATATTTTGAAATTCAATCTGCTAATATTTTGATGAGGATTTTTGCACCTATGTTCATCAGAGTTTGCCTGTAGATTTTTTTTTAATTTTTGCAGTGATCTTAATAGGGTTTCTTACTACCTACCCCAGTCATAAATAGTACCGAGGGGACTCCCACATAATGTCTTAGAGGGATGCTTTCAGATAAAAAGGTCTGTAAGTTTACTTACAGACTTGACTCCTCTCCTCACCTAAAGCTTGGGGAAGAAAATAAATATTTACTTTTTAACTATTCAGAGCTTTGGGCACAGTGTAGCACTGTAGTAGTAGTTACTATTCTCTGATTTTCATTTTCTGAACCTTTGGCTTATAATTTTCTCTACGTTACATTGAAAAACGTGTGCATGTCCCTTGATCAGTAGTACCACATGGAAATATAAACCTTGTTCTTCCACATCTTCTACAGAGGATGAGTGAAAAAATGGTACTTTAAATATCCTGCAAAGCTATTTTGTGTACTTGACGCAAGATTTGGGTAAACCATTCCATTTCCTTATCTTGAGCAGTAGGAGTTAAATAGTCTTCAATCTCATCTTCCCAAATATCTCCATTAACATCCACAGCATGGAACAACCGATTAAAACACAGGAAACAGGATCAGTGAAATGTTTATAAGGGTTTTCTCTAGCGAAGAACCCATGCAAATCCAACAGAAATATTGCATACAGCCAATCCATGTCATCTTGTTACATCCATCTCATTTCTCTATGGGAGTCCCACAACATGGGCAGCTCTTTGAGTTCTTTTTACCCATTCCTTGCTTTCCATCTCTTCCAGTGCCTTTCAGAATCACCCTCTTGCCATACCTCTGTTCCAAAAATCTTTTACTGTCCTCATCTGCTTGCAGGTACTCATTTTGTAAGTCTATTAATTTCTCAGCAGTTACCTTACATGGAGAGACCCCAGGGTAAGTCAATCTGCACAAGGTACAGAAGGCGAAATTGCAACTGGAGCAGATACCCATGGTGCATGAATTTAGCAGCATTTATTCCTCTTCTATTTCTTGGACTAGTTTGAGGAGAAACGGTATTAATGTTTTTTTTTTTAATTTTTAAAAAATGCTTGTTCATTTGTGAGAGAGAGAGAGATGGAGTGTGGGGGGGGAGGGGCAGAGAGTCACACACACACACACACACACACACACACACACACAGAATCTGAAGCAGGCTCCAGGCTCTGAACTGTCGCACAGAGCCCAACAGAGAGCTCAAACTCATGAACCATGAGATCATAACCTGAGCCGAAGTTAGACACCTAACTGACTGAGCCACCCAGGTGCCTAATTAATGTTTGTTGTTGTTGTTGTTGTTGTTTTAATGTTTACTAGAATTCACCTGTGATGTCACCTATTTCTTGACTTCTGTTTGTTTGAAGTTTTTTGATTACCAATTCAATTTTATTAGTACTAATGGGTCTATTCACATTTCTTTCTTCTTTCTAATTTAGTTTTAAAATGTTGCACATTTGTAGAAATTTCAACATTTGTTTCCTAGGTTGTCCAATTGGTTGGCATATAATTTTTCATAGTAGTCTCATAATGCTTTCTAGTTCTGTGGTGTCAATTTTAACTTTTCATTTGTTTCATATATTATTTTAGTCCTCTCTTTTTCTTGATAAGTCTGGCCAATTATTTTTCAATTTTGTTTATCTTTTCAAAGACCTAGCTCTTGATTTTATTGATCTTTTCTATAGTTTTTTTTGTCTCTATTTCATTTATTTCTGCTCTTTTATTCTGCCAACTTTGGGCTTTTTTCTCTTTCTAGTTCATTTAGGTGTAAGGTTAGATGGTTTCTTTGAGATTTTTTTTTTGTTTCTTAAGGTAGGATTATATTGTTATCAACTTTCCTCTTAGAACTACTTTTATTGCCTCACAGTGATTTTGAACCATTGTGTTTCAACTTTAATATCTCTTCAGGTGCATTTTTATTTCCTTTTTGATTTGTGAAACCATTTATTGTTTCATAGTATGTTGTTCGGACTGCACATGCTCCCCCCACCTTTTTGTGATTGAATTTTAGTTTCATACTGTCCTGGTTGAAAATAATACTTAGTATTATTTCTATATTCCTAAATTTATTGCTCCTTATTTTATGCCCTAACATGTGATTTATATTGAAGAATGTATCATGTCCACTTGAAAAGTATGTGTATTCTGCCAGTTTGGGATGGAATATTCTGTGTATATCTTTTAAGCCCACCCGGTCAAAGGTGCAGTTCAAAGCTACTGTTTCCTTATTAATTTTCTGTCTGGATGACTTATCCATTGATGTAAGTGGAGTGTGAAAATCTGCTTCTATTATTGTATTACTGTCAACTTATCCCTTTATGTCTGCTAATATTTGCTTTTTATTTATAGGTGTTCTCATGTTGAGTGCATAGATACTTAAAATTGTTATACCCTCTTGGTGGATAGATCCCTTTATTGTTAAAGTCTATTCTGTCTCAACAACCAAAGAGTCAATGACGAAATCAAAGAGTAAATAAAAAGACAAAGGAGAAATGGAAACAAAATGGACCAAAATCTTTGGGACACAGCCGAAGCAGTTCTAAGAGGGAAGTTTATGATGATAAAGACCAATAAAAAAACCAGAAAAATCTCAAACAATTTAACCATACCCCTAAAGAAACTAGAAAAAAAACCAAATTGAGTAGAAGAAAAGAAATAAAAATGATTAGAACTGAAATAAATAGAAAAGATTAATGAAACCAAGAGCTGGGGTTTGCAAAGACAGACTGAATTGATAAACCTCTAGTTAGACTCATCAAGAAAAAAAAATGAGAGAACCCAAATAAATAATATGAGAAGTGAAAGACGAGAATAGTAATAGGTGCCACAGAAATAGGATTACAAGACTGCTATGACAAATTATATGCTAACAAACTCAATGACCTAGAAGAAATAAATAAATTCCTACCAATATAATCTTCCAAAACTGAGTCACGAAGTAATAGAAAATCTGAACAGATTAATTATTAGTAACAAAATTCAATCACTAAACTCCCAACAAAGAAATGTCCAGGACCAGATGGATTCACAGGTGAATTCTACCAAACATAAAGAAGCATTAAACCTATTCTCCTCAAACTATTACATAAAGACAGAAGAAAGGAAAGCTTACATATATATCCTATGAGACCAGCATCACCCTGATGCTAAAACTGAACAAAGATGCAAAAATCCTCAACAAGATAGCAGCAAACCACATTCAACAAAACATCAAGAGGATCATTCACCACCATCAAGAGGAATTTATTCTGTGGACGCGAGGACAATTCAGTATTGGCAAGTCACTCAACATGATACCCCCCCCAATCAAAATCAAGGATAAAAATCACATGATTATTTCAATATATGCAAAAAATTCATTACACAGAATTCAACATTAGTTCATAATAAAAACTCTGAGCAAAGTAAAGTTTAGAAGGCATATACCTCAACACAATAAAGGCCATATATGACAGATGCACAGCTAATATCATACTCAGTGGAGAAAACCTGAAAACCTTCTCTGACATCAGGAGGAAGACAAGGATTTCCACTCTCCAGACTTTCATTCAACATGGCACTAGAAGTTCTAGCTGCAGATAATAAAGAAGTAAAACTATTTTCAGATGATACCATACGTAAAAAATCCTAAAAGCTCCACCAAAGATCTATTAAAATTAATACATGAATTCAGTAAAGTTGCAGGATACAAAATTAATACACAGAAATCTGTTGCATTTCTATACACTAATAACGAAGCAGCAAAAACAGAAATTAAGAAAACTAAATGCACCAGAAAGAAGAACCTCCTTAGAAATAAACTTATAATTGAAGATAACATAAAAAATGGAAAGACATTTCATGCTTATGGATTGGAAGAATGATTTTATTAAAATGTCCATAGTACACAAAGTAGTCTACAGATACAGTCAATTCTTATCATAATATCCAGAAATATATCCAAACATATATGGCAGTATACGACAAAGGAGAGAAGAATATACAATGAGGAAAAGACAGTCTCTTTAATCAATGGGGATGGGAAAATTGGACAAAGAAAAAAGAATGAAATTAGACCACTGTATGCAAAAAATAAATTCAAAACGGTAAAGACCTAAATGGGAGACATGAAAGCTAGACATAAAAACCTAGAAGAAAACAGGCAGTAACCTTTTTGACATCAGCCTTAGCAATAGTTTCCTAGATATGTATCCTACAGCATAGTAAACAAAATTAAAACTAAAGTATGGGTATTCTACCTCCCAAAATGCTTTTAGACAATAAAGAATCCTATCTACAAAAGAAAAATGCAACTTACTGAATGGGAAAAAGATATTTGTGAACAATAAGGTCTATTTTGTCCAGTTCTTGTTACCTACCTGTATAGTCTTTAGGTCTGAAGTGAGTCCCTTGTGGGCACCATATAGGTGTGTATGTGTTGTTGTTGTTGTTGTTTTTAATCCATTCATTCACCCTTGGCTTTCAATTGGAGCATCAAGACCATTTACATTTATAGTAATTATTGATAGGTATATATTGCCATTCTGTTGATTTTTTTTCTGGTTGCAATGTAGTTCTTGTTTTTCTTTCTCCTCTTCCTGTCTTCCCTTGTGATTAATGACTTTCTTTAGTGTTATGCTTGGATTCCTTTTTCTTTAATTTTTATTTATTGTAGGATTTTGGTTATTATAGAGTCAAATATAATATCCCATGTATATAAAAGTCTATATTAGGTTGATGGCCTCTTAAGTTTGCACACGTTTTACTCCCCGCTCTGAGTTTTATGTTTATGATGTTATATTTTACATCTTTCTGTTTCGTGTATCCCTGGACTAAAATTTATATGTATAGTTGATTTTACTACTTTGGTCTTTTAAACTTTATACTAGCTTTTTAAATGACTGATCTACCACCTTTATTGTACATTTGCTTTTACCAGTGCATTTTTTTCCTTTCAAAAACTTTTGAGTTATGGCCTTTTCTTTCCCACTTAAAGAAATCCCTTTAACATTTCTTGGAGAGGTGCCAGTCCTGGCTGAGGCTGCCCACAGGGTGTGGCAGGAGTTGTCATGGAGGGGTACCTGCTTGGGCAGGTGGGTTGAGCTGGGCAGATCTGTAGAAAATGCCTCGGTGAACCAGGCAGTGATAGGTGAGGTAGATGGAAGGTGTCAGAACTGGTTCCCACAATTACCTGGCTAGCAAGGCTGTGGGAGGGTAAGAAAAATGGCACCTGCCAGCACTTCCATTCCCAGAGAAAGATCCTATAGATCCCATTCCTTCTGGCACATCTCCTAAAATTAGTCAATAAATCTTCCTATATACTCAGACACTTTTCACACTGCTTCTCTGTGCTGGGTCTCAGGCCGAGTGATATAGCATGTTGGTCTCTAAGGGAAGGGGAAAAAAATAGTTACAAACAGAGAGGGAGGGAGGCAAACTACAAGAGACTCTTAAATACAGAGAACAAACTGAGGGGTGGATGGGAGGGGTTGGGGGAGAGGGGAAAATGGGTGATGAGCACTGAGGAGGGAACTTGTTGGGATGAGCACAGGGTATTGTATATAAGCCAATCTGACAATAAATTACATTCATGAACAAAAAAAGAGTAGAGACTCAGTTCCCTGTAGCCCTCCAGCTCCCAGGGCTACATCCACCAATTCTGAGAGCCATCCCCTAAGTGGGATTATCCTCCCAGTGCAGGTCTAATCTGGGTCCGCTGGTTTTCAGAGAGTGACTATGCCTACCATACTCCTCCCACCATGGGCAGTCACCATGGCAGGGGTTTGTTTCCCTCCTAGTGACATATTGGCTATATGACCTTAGTTGAGTCTTCTCTGATCTTGAGTTTTTACATTCGTTGAAGGGGAACAATAATACCTGATAGCACACTTCCAAAGCCTGTTGTAAAAACATGAACAAGAGTGCAAACGTAGTGAATCTTTGTTCATAGACTCAGATATGCAAAAATATCAAAAACATTTATTTAAATTTGAATCTGCACCCTCATCCCAGTGGGCTGGCAGAAAATTTGACCTAAGTCATTTTGAGTTTTCCTCCTCCCTACGCCGGTGGGAAGGTGTTTTAGCATCAGTAAAGCATTGGGAAGACCCCTCGGGCCACTGACCATTTGCCTATTCTTGTTAATGCTGAGACGTACCCAATGTCTTTACTCACATTTTCCTTATTTCTGTGCTTCCCTAGGGACATGGAGATGCTTACCAGAGCCTGGGCTCCTATGCCAGGCAACACCCTCCCCGAGTGCATATGTTTGCTCACCAATCCATCCCCATGCAACTGCCACTTCCCAGCAAGGGTAGTGCTTTCTTTTTCCCACCTTCTCTAGAGCACCAATTATTTAAACAAAAATGTTCTAAGGCCTTTCACCAAAACTAGAAAGATCTATTGAACACAAGCGCATTTTTCTTTGCTTTCTCTCCTGCAAAACTGGCTCGAGGCAGGAGGACTAGAAAATGCACAGACCTGGCGACATACTCAGAAAATGAAGAAGGAAAAAAATAGAATACAAATTTGCATATTAATAAGTTGTTTTGTAAAAAAGGCATTTAAAAACATACCGTCTGCTACCTGCATTTGGTTTTGTGGTTGGAATTCACCCCTGACTCACAGACACCTTTGTGGAGCAGTGGGTAACTAACCAGAAAAGAGGCACGTCTTCCGCCATTCGCAGATGTTGCTCTTTCCTGGTTGTAGTTCATGTCACGGTCATTACATTGTGGATTTCATCTTTGAAGAGGCCTCCAGAGCCAGTATAGATCACTGAGTCTTTGATTAAACCCTGCTAAGGCCTAATAGTCCGGAATGTTTCATTATTTTCTTGGCAGGACTAGTGGCTTATTTTTTAGTAGGCTGCAGAAAGCAGAAATTGGGAAAAGGTGTGTGCCACTGGCTGGGGATTCACAAGCAAGGGGCCCATTTATGGTGTCTTTAAAAAGACTACATTCATCAGCAAGCTTTGCTTTTTTTCTGTGTTGGAGTCTCAGTTCCGTTTTTCTCCCTACCCAACCTATCCAGTAAATGTCCACCAAAATGGGCATGCAATAATAAGAATAACTTCTGCTAATTTAGGGCTTAGTCTCTGACAACCTTTGTAGTTAGAACTTAGAGTGGCCTCTACCATTTGTAGTGGGTTGAATTGTGCTCTCCCCCAAAATTGTGTTCCCTAAAAAGATGTCTCCAAGTCCTTATTCCTCATGCCCATAGGTCTTTGCAGATATGTAATAGGTTGAATAATATCACCCCAAAGTTCACGTATACCCCAAACCTCAGAATGTGATTCAGAAATAGAGTCTTTGCAGATATAATTAGTTATGGATCAAAAATGAGCCCATAAGTGATTAAATGAGGCCCCAAATTCAGTGACTGCTATTCTCATAAGAAGAGGGTAGGTCAGAGACGCAGACAAACAGAGCAAATAGGTTATACGAAGATGGGGCCATGCTGCCACAAGCCAACAAATGAAAGGAGCTACAAGATACTTGAAGAGGAAAGGAAGAATTCTCTTCTAGAGGTTGTGGAAGGAGGATGGCCGTACAGACACCTTGATTACAGATTTCTGGTGACTTCCAAAAGTATCTGAGAATAAATTTGTTTTTTTTTTAATTTCTTAAAAAAGTTTATTTATTTTTGAGAGAGATAGAGACAGAATGTGAGTGGGTTAGGGTCAGAGAGAGAAGGAGACACAGAATCCAAAGCAAGCTCCAGGCTCTGAGTTGTCAGCACAGAGTCTGACATGGGGCTTGAACTCACGAGCTGTGAGATCATGACCTGAGCTGAAGTCGGACGCTCAACTGACTGAGCCACCTAGGCGCCCCTAAATTTCTGTTTTAAGCCTCTCACTTGGTTGTACTTTGTTACCTAGCATCCCTAGGAAACCAAAATAAGATATAATTAAGTTTCAATCTTGAGACAAGATTATGCTCAATTTAGAGTGAACCATAAAGCCATAAGGACTGGTGTCCTTATAAGAGAAAGGAAAGAGAGATCTGAGACACAAGCCTAGTAGAGAAAGCCATATGAACACAGGGGCAGAGATTGGAGTGATTTGTATATAACCCCTGAACACCAAGATTTGCAGACAACCAACAAAAGCTGGGGGAAGACACTTGGAGTGGATTCTCCCTCAGAGCCACCAGAAGGAACCAATCTTGTCAATACGTTGATTAAGGACTTGTGGCTTCCAGAACTGTGGGATAATGCATTTCTCTTGTTTTAAGCCACCAAGTTTATGGGAATTTGTTACGGCAGCCCTAGGAAACTAATATAACAATTTAATCCTGACAGTAGCCCTGTGATAAGTAATATCATCCTCATTTCATTGAAAAGGAGATTAAAGACAACAGTGGTTAAGTAGCTTATCAGCATCACACCAATTTCAAGTGCACAGCCAGAATTCAAACTCAGGGTTTAAGCCTAGCTCTTCTCAATTCTGAGCCCACACACTTCACCCTTTGACCAAATCAGTTTTCTGTATTTAGTTAAGGGACCATTTCTTTACCCAGAAGAACCACTAAAAATAAATAAAATGGTCAATTTCTTAAACATGTGTAAGAGAATGGACAGAATCTACTTCCTTTCTTAGCATCCTTTTAACTAATGTTGACTTGGTGTCTATTTTGTCCAGGCACTGTGCTAGATTCTAAGGAGACAAAGGGGGAAAAGGTGAAATTCCTATCTCTAAGGCATTAACAATTGACTAAATGAGAAAACTAGTGATTTCCAGGATGATGTGGGAGCCTTGAACGGCACACATCATCCTGGGCAGTGGTTATGAAAGTAATACTTCCAAGAGGGAGTTCTGTCTTGAAATGTGAAAGGAATTTAGTCATCAAGAAAGAAGTGGAAAACTGCAAGGGATACGGCGGGGCAGGGAAAAGGGGGGCATTTTTGGTGGAAAGCACACATGTACAAAGATTAGAGGTGAGAAATATTATGGCCCGTTTATGGTGTATATTTCCTTGTGGCCAGAGAACAAGCTACGAAGAGCAAGGAGCCAGCTCTCTGATGATCTCTGGATGCCAAGATGAAATGAATTCTCAAGAGAGTAACACCAGGGAAAGACACAGGGAATGCAACATTTCAGTAAGATACCATCTTTCAGTGAATAGTATTTGTCTTACAGAGCCTTTGAGCTAAAAGACCAAAGTTATGATGTCATACTAAAATATTCCTCTTTTAAACCTGAACTTTATTAGTATCTGTCAATGAAAAATTGCATCAGACAAGTGAAACAGGCAAGGAAGAATTTATTCAAAATTAATGCAGTAGGAGAGAGAATGAACTCTACTTTACTGAAACAAAGGGCAGGAGAGTTTTTAAAGCAGTGTACAAGTGCCCCTATGCATCAGCACTCCTGTCATAGCAGCACTCTCAACAATAGCCAAATTATGGAAAGAGCCTAAATGTCCATCAACTGATGAATGGATAAAGAAATTGTGGTTTATATACACAATGGAATACTACGTGGCAATGAGAAAAAATGAAATATGGCCTTTTGTAGCAACGTGGATGGAACTGGAGAGTGTGATGCTAAGTGAAATAAGCCATACAGAGAAAGACAGATACCATATGTTTTCACTCTTATGTGGATCCTGAGAAACTTAACAGGAACCCATGGGGGAGGGGAAGGAAAAAAAAAAAAAAAGGTTAGAGTGGGAGAGAGCCAAAGCATAAGAGACTGTTAAAAACTGAGAACAAACTGAGGGTTGATGGGGGGTGGGAGGGAGGGGCGGGTGGGTGATGGGTATTGAGGAGGGCACCTTTTGGGATGAGCACTGGGTGTTGTATGGAAACCAATTTGTCAATAAATTTCATATATATATAAAAAAAAATAAAAAAATAAAGCAGTGTAGTGAGCCAGAGGAAAAGTACTGGCTGGAGATGGGGGAGAATTTGGTCAGTGATTAGGCCATGAGTGTTTGCTAATTGGTGCTTATCGAAGTAAAAGTCCTACCCTCCCACAGAGAATGGGATATAGAAGCAGGATCTCCTTATATAATTCCATTTCAAAGAGATAAGTCTTTGTCAAGAAAAACATTTCTGGGGTGTAAAACTGGCAAGAGGCTGGAAGAAGATTTACATCTCAAAGAGGCAGAAAATGGATTTATAAGTAGAAGTTTTCTAAAGTAAATGCCTAAGAAAACTGTGGGTCAGGCCCATAGTTAGGAAGCAACCTGTCCAAGATTATTAACTTGAGGGCAACTTTAAGGCTTTGTTGATCATATGGAACCAATTTGATGTTTTTGTTTTTAAACAAACAAAACACAAATCAGTTGAAGTCATGGCAATTAGGGTGACCAAAAAAGCCTGGGTTTTGTCAATAGGAAAATCTAGATTTCTATCTCTATGCTTCAACTACTGACTATGGATGCATCACTGAATCTCATGGATCCTGTTTTTTCATCTGTACAACAGAAGAGATATTTTATACACACTTTTGTAGGGTTGCTTTGATTTACAAATCATGTACATATATTTAATAAATAATGCTATATTTTGTAACTTTTCTATTCCATGAATATTTGGCCAATTTAGGTGTCTGGTTGATGGAGATTTCTAATCTGTAACCACTTGTACAGCCTATAGGGTATTGTATTTGTCAACTCAAAGTGCTGCCTATATTTCCATCTTGTGATATTTTGGAGACTAAGGCCTTATGTTTTTTTAACGTTTATTTATTTTTGAGACAGAGGGAGACAGAGCATGAATGGGGGAGGGTCAGAGAGAGGGAGACACAGAATCTGAAACAGGCTCCAGGCTCTGAGCTGTCAGCACAGAGCCCAACGCGGGGCTTGAACTCACTGACCGCGAGATCATGACCTGAGCTGAAGTCGGCCACTTAACCGACTGAGCCACCCAGGCACCCCGAGACTAAGGCATTTAAAAGCACAATGCCAAGTGAGAGACAAAGACACAGATAAAGTGTTCACTGGGGATAACATCTTCTGCTCATCAGTCAGTTCAGGGTGTTCTTTAGCCATGCCACAAGCAGGAGTTGGTGTACAAGGCCTATGGAAGAGCTGCAGAGAGACATTCATATATGCAAATGAAAAGCCCCGGAAAGAACAAAAGTCAGGGGATTTAAAACCTGTTGGTAGCAAAGTATCCAAACTGGTACAGCCACTGTGGAAACCAGTATGGAAGTTCCTCAAAAAAAAAAAAAAAAAACAGAACTACCCTACGACTCAGTAATCACACTACTGGGTATTTACTCAAAGAATACAAAAACACTATTCAAAAAGATATATGTACCCCCTATGTTTATAGCAGCATTATTTATAACAGCCAAGATATGTAAGCAGCCCAAGTGTCTGTGGATGAAGGAATGGCTAAAACGATGTGGTATATGTAAAATGGAATATTACTCAGCCATAAAAAGAATGAAATCTTGCCATTTGCAATGGCATGGATAGAGGGAGAGAGGATGATGGTAAGTAAAATAAGCCAATCAGAGACAGACAAATACCATATTTCCTTCATGTGCAGAATTTAAAAAAGAAAATAAGTGAACAAAGACAAACTAAAAAATAGACAAACTGACAGTTCCCATAGGGGAGGTGGGGGGGGGGAGTGGGCAATGGGTGAAATAGGAGATGGGATTAAAGATACACATATCATGATGAGCATTGAGTAGTGCATAGAATTGCTGAATCCCTATATTGTATACCTGAAAGTAATATAACAACGTATGTTAAAGATACTGAAATTAAAATTTAAAAACATAAAAAAAAAAACAAAAAACTAGGTGGCTTATTGATGCCTCACTCCCAAATTTTATCTGTATTCTTTTGATACCCAAAACAGATCCACTGAAATCAGTCAGAGCAGTACATCCATTTGAAAAAATGTATTCAAATTGCATCACAAGTTTCAATGCAGTACGTTTTTCCTAAGGAGAATTTGCAAAGCATAAGCAAGAAAAAGAACAATTAAGGATTCAGAAAACAGTCCACATGGTGCCCTCAATAGCATCTCAGTCCCTTAGGGCCACATTTTCCTTTCCAATCTTTAAACTCCAGTCCCTTTTACTCCTATGCCTTCAGCTCTTTTCATTTTAATGGACTGACGATTTCACCACATCTTAAAATACACATCTCTTGAAGATACAACTGTCTGCTCTACTTCGAATATTTTTATTACATTTTATTACCAGCTTGGTTCAAGAGAAGTTTTATACCTAATTTGGAGGACCTGCCCTGTCAGTTTCATTTTCCTTCATGACTTTTATTACATTAATCTGATTCAGCTATGAGTTGTTCTTTGCAAATCCAAAGCACTCTGTTATTCCTCCTACTTTTAAAAAAAATTATTCTTTCTATAGCATATGAGCTGTACTCCAACCTTCTCATTCTTATTTTTGCAGAACCTCACTTACCTTAAGCTATATAATGTCTAGTTCATCTAGTTAATGTGTTAGTAATACTAAGATCAAGAAAACATACCTGAGTTCAAGATCACACTTTAACGGTGGAGGCTTCTATGAAAATAAATAAATATGTCATTGATATGAATGCAATAATGGAGCTATGTTCAAAGCACTCTGGGAGCACTATCATGTAGGAGAGAAATAGTTTTATAAATTGGGTGCTATTAAAACTACATTAAAGCAAGAGGCACTTTAAAGGACATTCATAATGAATATTTTAATAAATGAACTAATGAATTTAAAAATTAAAAAAATATATAAATCTTAGATTTGCTTAAGCTGTGATGTTAATCTTCTCCAAAATATATTCCTTCAAAGAGCCTACCTACTGTTTAAAAAAATGATTTCCACAATCAAGTAAGTTTCACAAGTAAAGCTTATTTTATTGTTGGCATGTGACTGCACAGTGTACTTTAGTGTATTAAAGATCCTTAAAAGTTCCAATTATTTAACTTTAGTAACTCAGCATTTTTTAACTTACTTGACCACTGATACTTTTTTTTTTCTGTAACAGCTATAAACATCCCAAGAACTAGTGTTCTAAAGAATACACTTTGAAAGATACTCTTTTACATAACTATTTGACTTGAAAACCAGTGCAAAATGTCATACCAGTCTAAGCAAACCAAGCACAGTGAGTTTTAATGCCTTAATAAGGCACCTCCCAACATCAAATATTATTTTATCATTACAAGAGGGAAAAAGAAGCCACTAACTGCCTTACCAACCAGATATAGTTACTATTAAGATTATATACTTCTTTCCAATCATTTGCTCTTACCTTTTGAAATCTAGATATAATAAAGCATATACAAATTTGTATATACTAATTTTCATGTCTATTGTGCTGATTATAAAAATAACCTATTATTGTGGAGCAACAGAAGTTTAGAAAATAAAAATCATACGGAGGAGGGAGGTTCCAAGATGGTGGCATGGGAATACTCCGAACTCATTTTCTCCCCTGGACACACCAAATCTGCACCTACATATAGAGTAATTCCTTCTGAAGAACAACTGAAAGCTGACTGAAAAGCTTTTCTGTAGCAAAGGACAGAGGGACCAAATACAGAATAGACTGATGTTCTTACACAAGGCCACTCCTTCAAGAGTGGAAAAGGTTGATGTTTTACTAATTTCATGGAAGCAAACACAAAAAGTCAAACACAGTGAAAAGACAGAGAAGTATAATCCAAACAAAAGAACAAGACAGATCTTCAGGAAAATGAACTGAATGAAAAAGAGATAAGCAATCTATGTGATAATGTGTTCAAAGTAATGGTCATAAATAGGCTCACTGGACTTGAGGAAAGAGAGGATGAACTCACTGTGGGAACGTTAGACAATGTAAAAACAAAACAAAACAAAAACCAGTAAGAGTTGAAGAATACCACTCATGTTAACTACAAACCCAAAACCTGTAATAGATGACAAAAAATAAAAAGTAAGCTAAACATAACACTACAAAACTCATAAATTACAAAAAAGTGGAGCAAGAAGAAAGGAACAGAGAGGAACTACAAAAACAACCAGAAAACAGTGGACAGGATCAGAACTAGAGTTGAACTCCTATTGGCACCAGTTGCGAATCCAGGACCAAGAATTTCAGGAAGGCTTTGATGGTGGCTGGTGCCTCTCTATGCATTAGCCCTGGGCTTCTCTGCTTGTCAGAGGGATCAAAAGGGTGGAGGGCAGAAGTTGGTACATTCCTCACAGAGGGCGTCTTTGGATAGCAGTCACAGCCAAAAGACCTTCCCCTCAAGAACTCTCAGAACTCCAGACTACATATTGTCTTCTTCGTGGGAGAGACATGGAATTTCCCAACGACTATCCATCAGGTTGTCTTCTGGGCTGTATGGACCTCACTGACTGCTTGTCCCAGAAGCAGTTTAAGGAACAGTATCCAGACATGAGTCAAGAATCTTATTCTCCATTTGTTTTCATCTGCACAAATCCCCAGGAAATGATTGTGAAGTTTCCTATTAAAGGAAATCCAAAAATCTGGAAACTGGATTCCAAGATCCATCAAGGAGCAAAGAGGGGGTTAATGAAGCAGAATAAAGCTGTCTGACCCAGGGGAAAAGGAGCTATACAACATAGTGGAGTTTTGTATACTAAAATTGCTATCCACTGGTCCTTTGGAATTGAAGCATAAGAAATCTAAAGGCTTGGCGTCAGGCTTGAATCTTTCAGAATTTAAACTCTTACCTAAATCTGTATATTTTTCTTAAAGAGTGGGATTCTTACTTTACGTAGTAGGTCCGAAAGCAGGTCCACAGACCTAAAGACACAAATAGCTGAAAGTGAAAGGATGAGAAAACAGTTATGCATTTGGAAGCAAACAACAATGAAAACAACCTAGGATAGCACTACTTATATCAGACAAAATAGACTTTAAAAGAAAGACTGTGGTAAGAGACAAAGAAGGGCATTGTAAAATGATAAAGGGATTAATCCTTCAAGAGGGTGTAACAATTGTAAATACCTAATACATGCAGCAAATATTGATGGATATAAAAAGAGGAATTTATGGTAATACAGTAACATTGGGGAACTTTAACACCCAACTTACATCAGTGAATAGATCTTCCAGGAAGAAATCAATAGGAAATGGTCTCTGTGAAAGAGATTTAGATCAGATGGACATAAGAGACACATACAGAACACTCCATCCTAAAACAGCAGAATACACATTCTTTTCAAGTGCATGTGGAACATTCTCCAGAAGGATAACATGTTAGGTCACAAATCAAGTCTCAATAAGTTTAAGATTTAAATCATACCATGCATGTCTTCTGAGCACAGTTGGTAAGCAATTAGAAATAAATCATAAGGGAAAAAAAAGGAAAAAACACAAACACATAAACAACATGGTACTAAGCAACCAGTTGGTCAATGAAAAAAAAAAATCAAAGAAGAAATTAAAACAAAAATACCTATAGAGAAATTAAAATGGAAATAAACAGACTTAAAATCTTTGAGATACAGTTAAAAGAGTTCAAAAAGGGAAGTTCATAGTAATACTGGCCTACAGGAAGAAACAGGAAAAATCTCAAATGAACTATCTAATCTTACACTTGAAAAAAAAAAAAGAACAAACAAAACCCCAAACTAGTAGATGAAATAATAAAGATCAGAGTGGAAATAAATGCAATACATACTTAAAAAAACTAGAAAAGATCAATAAAACCAAGGGCTGGTTCTTTGAAAAAATAAAATTTATAAACCTTTAGCTAGACACATCAAGAAAAAAAAGGACACATTTAATAACATAAACAAAAGGGAAGAAGTAACAACCAACACCACAGAACTACAAAGGATTGTAAGAGATTACTATGAAAAATTCTATGTCAGAAAATTGGACAACATAGAAAAACTGGATAAATTCCTAGAAACATACATTCTTCCAAAACTGAATCAGTACAGACCAATTACTAGTAACAAAATTAAATGAGGAATCAAAAGTTCCCAAAAAAACAAAATCCAGGACCAGATGAATTCACAGGTGAATTTTATCAAACATTTAATCAGAGTTAACACCTAGTCTCCTCGAACAATTCCAAAAAAAAAAAAGAAAGAAAAGAAAAGTAAGGAAACCTTCCAAATGCATTCTATGAGGCCAGCCTTAGCCTGATAATAAAACTGAAAAAAGAAACTAAAGAAAAACAAAAACAAAAACAAAAAACAGGCTAATGCTTGATGAACATAGATGCAAAAGTCCTCAACAAAATACTAGCAAATGCCATTCGATAATACATTAAAAGGATTATTCACCATGATCAAGTAGAATTTATTCTAGACATGCAAGGATGGTTCAATATTTACATATCAATCAATGTGATACATATCAACAAAACAAAGGATAAATACCATATCATGATCTCTAGGGATGCGGAAAAGGCATTTGACAAAATTCAACTTTCATTCACGATAAAACTGTCAATAAAGTGGGTTTAGAGGGAACATACCTCAACGTTATAGAGGACATATATGAACACATAGCTAACATTATACTGAAAGCTTTCCTCTAAGATAAGAAATAAGACAAGGATGTCCACTCTTGCCTCTTTTATTCGACATAGTACTGGAAGTCATAGCCACAGCAATCACAAGAGAAATAAAAGGCATGCAAATTGGTAAGAAAAATTAAAAGTCAGTATTTGTGGATGGTATGATACCATATATAGAAAACCCTAAAGACTACAACAAAAAACTATTAGAACTAATTAAGTAGAGTTGAAGGATACAAAATTAATACACACAAATAAGCTGTGTTTCTATACAATAAAAATGAAGTAACAGAGAAATTAGGAAAACAATTATAGTTATATTTACATGAAAAAGAAGAAGATACCTAGAATAAACTGAACCAAGGAAATGACACATCTGTACTCTGAAAACTATAAAATACTGATGAAAGAAACTGAATACAACACAAACAAGTGGAAAGATATTTCATGTTCATGGACTGGAAGAATGAATATTGTTTAAATGTTCACACTACCCAAAGCAATCTACAGATTCAATGCAACCACTATTACACTAGCAACAGCATTTTTCACAGAACTAGAAGAAATAATCCTAATCTTTGTATGGAGACACTAAAGACTGAGAAGCCAAAGCAAACCTGAGAGAGAAGAACAAAGTTGGAGGTATCACAATCCCAGGTTTCAAGACATACAAAGCTGCAGTATGGTACTGTCATAAAACTAGACACATAGGTCAAGAGAACAGGATAGAGAGCCCAGAAATAAATGCACACTTACATGGTCAATAAATGTATAACACAGGACACAAGAATATACAATGGAGAAAAGACAGTGTCTTAAATACTGTTGGGAAAACTGAACAGCTACATGCAAAAGAATGATACTAGACCTCTTTCTTACATCATACACAAAAATTACTCAAAATGGATTAAAGACCTAAATGTGAACATAAAACCATAAAAATCCTAGAAGAAAACATTGGCAGTAAATTCCTTGACATTGGGCATTGCAACTGATTTTATAGATGCATCTCCTCAGGGCAGGGCAACAAAAGTAAAAATAAACTATTGGGACTCTGCCAAGATAAAAAAGCTTTTGTACAGTGAAGGAAACCAACAAAACTAAAGAGGAAATCTATTGAAGGGGAAAATATATTTACAAATAACATATCCAATAAGGGGTTAATATACCAAAATATATAAACAACATAAATAACTCAACACTAAAGAAAGCAAATAATCTGATTAAAAATGAGCAGAGGGCCTGAATAGACTTTTCTCCAAAGAAGACTTACAGATGGCCAACAGATAAGTGAAAAGATGCTCAATGTCAGTAATCATCAGGGAAATACAAATCAAAGCCACAATGAGCTGTCACCTTACACCTGGCAGAATGGCTAGAATAAAAAAGACAAGAAATAAGTGTTGGTGAGAATGTGGAGAAAGGGGAATTCTCATGCACTGTTAGTGGGAATGTAAACTGGTGCAGCACTGTGGAAAATAGTACAGGGGTTCTTCAAAAAATTAAAAATAGAAATACTATATAACCCAGTAATTCCACTACTGGGTATTTACTCAAAGAAAACAAAAACACTTAACTCAAAAAGATATATGCACTCTTATGTTTATTTCAGCATTATTAGCAATAGGCAAGATATGGAAGCAATCCAAGTCTCCTCTTCCACTGATGGATGAATGGATTAAGATGTGGTGTGTGTGTGTGTGTGTGCGCGCGCACGCGCACATACACACAAAAGGTGGAATATTAACCATAAAAAAGTATGAGATCTTGCCATTTGCAACAATATGGGTGGATCTAGAGGATACTGTGCTAAGTGAAATGAGTCAGAGAAAGAGAAATATATAATTTCACTTATATTTGGAATCTAAGAAACTAAACAAATAAACTCAAATGCAGAAACAGATGCATAAATACAGAAGAGAAACTGATGGTTGTCAGAGAGTAGTGGGCAAGGGGATGGGCCAAATGAGTGATGGGGAGTGGGGAGTACAGGCTCCCAGTCATAGAATGAGTATGTCACAGGGGTAAAAGGTACAGCATATGGAATATAATCGATGGTACTGTAAGAGTGTTGTATGGTGCCAGATGGTAGCTATACTTGGGGTGAGTACAGCGTAACATATACAACATAACAATGTTGAATCACTATGTTGTATGCCTGAAACTAATATAACATTGTGTATCAACTATACTTCAGTAAAAACAAGAGAAAAAAGAGAGAAAACTCAAGTAAAATCAGAAATGAAAGAGAAGTTATAAGGGACACCACAGAAATATTAAGGATTATAACAAGAATACTATGAACAATTAAATGCTAACAAATTGGGCAACCTGGAAGAAATGGATAAATTGCGAGAAATACCTAATCTTCTAAGGCTGAATCAGAAATAGAAAATATGAACAGAATAATTACTAGTAATGAAATGGAATTGGTAAACTCCCAACAAATTAATATAATACTGTATATTAATTATACTTGAATAAAAACAAACAAAAAATACTTTTAGCAAACAAAAGCCTAGGACCAGATGGCTTCATAGGTGAATACCATCAAACATTAAAGAAGAGTTAATATCTATCCTTCAAAAACTACTCCAAAAATTGAAAGTGGAAGGAATGCTTCATAATTGATTCTATGAGTCAAGCATCACCCTGATACCAAAACTAGAGAAAGGCACCATAAAAGAAAAGTATAAGCCAATATCTGATCAACACATGCAAAAATCTTCAACAAAATACTAGGAAACTAAATTTAATGATAGGAGAGGAGAGGCAAAACGGGTGAAGGAGATTAAGAGGTAAAAAATTTCAGGCATAAACTAAATCACAGAGATGAAAATTACAGCATAGGGAATATAGTCCTTAAGATTGTAGTAACTGTGTATGGTGAAAGATGGTGAGAACATTTATTGTGGTAAGCCACGTGTAATGTATAGAATTGTCAGATCACAATTTGTACACCTGAAACTAATATAACCTTGTATGTTAATTTACTTAAATTAGGAAAAACTAACTAGAAAAAATTATGTGAAAGTCCCTCATCTATATTTAAGTCATACACACAATTATTGTTACAATTAAAAAAATGATTCTAGATAAAATTTAGGAAGGGTTGAAGGCTTAATTACACTCTAAACCACAGTGCCCTATACTCAAGAGAACTAAGCAGGTGTGTAGAACATGGTGAAAATCGTAAACACCTTATGTTTCTCTATGGACTGAAGGGATGATGCCCCTTCTAGTTAAGATTTCTGACAGTTAATAGATTCCCTAAGGCCCGGTCTAAGAAGCTACAGTTGGACAATTGGACAACTCCACTATCTTAGATAGTTGCCCTGTTTACACGGTTCAGAAACATTGCATTCAACAGCAAGTCCCTGTGTGCATTTTGGTGTTTTTTCTCCAAGGTCCGGTAATCTATACTCATCTGCATGTGGCTATCATGTAGCCTGGCAAGTTAATTGTATTGCTTCTCTGAAATTAGCATTGCTGTACCATGAACAACTCCTGAGCAGCACTTCCGTTTGCTACCGTAGCTAAATTTCTCTCCCTGGCCACATTTCACATTCTTGCCTAATCTGTTTTGGTTTTTCAATTTGCTCCATGGGTTGGCAGGCATAATTTACGGGGCCACTGGCTGGCTGTGGTTTAAGGCTACTTATACCCTCAGCTTTCAGGCTTGGTGGCTCCACTAGTCCACACATTCCCTAATGTCCTCTTCACGTCCATATTTCCCTGCTTGTGTAAACAAAGCCAAAGTTAACTGAGTCAGACACTATTCCCTTTGCTGTTCTGTGGAGAGTAGAATGAGAGCCTGTAACCATTTGGAAAAACAAACCAACCAGCCAACCAATGAAAAAACCCAGCAATGAAACACTGCTTAGTAAAAACATGAGGCCAGAGGGATTTCAACTCAGCAGAGTGAGTGATTCTAATGACCAAGTATTCAGGCTCTTTTCATGTGGACTTTAATTTTGGGGGAATGTAAGAGTGTCACACAGAGAACATGTTAAATGCAAAGGCAGCTAGATAATATGACAGGGTTATTGGGGCAATCAACATGGGAAAACTCTGGTTGAATTTGGGTGACCTATGGGGACCAGCAATAAGAAAATCACTTTTAATACTGCACAGTTAGTTGTCCTGCCGAGGGGAAAATGCCATATCCCCTTCTCTTTTAGGTAAAATAGTAGACCATCTGTGTCAGCAAGGTGACATGCATTCAGGATTTTATAAATCCAGTAGCTGGTCCGCACATTTTCTACAGCTTATTTCTACATTTATAACAATTTTGCGAGGTTGATAGTACACCAGTTTCATAGGTGAAAAACAAAAGGAAATTCAGAGATAATAAAGTAATTCATAACTGATGGCATTATATTAACTATATATTATATAACATATACCTATAATATTTATCATATTAATAAATGAAATTTTGCAGGTTCAGTAACTGATTTGGAGGGAGTCTTTGTATCTCTGAATTCCATATTCTTACCAGTGGAGTACTTTGTTTGTGTTTCATTTTTGTTTGGGTTTAGGCTCATAAACTTTTGGAGGACCTCATGAGAGTTCTGAATCTTGAACATGGAAGGTGGCATATGGACCAACATTTTTATTTGGGTTTTATGGCGCCCAATGGGTAGGAAGCCCTTCATTTTGCAACTATTCTTTCTGCCAAAAGAGGGTGGTACTTGAAGTGCAGAAGAATATCAACTGTGCTGTTTGGAGGTACATGTGCTTCTTCCCTAACAAAAGCAATTCCCAATCAGGAATGAATAAAGGGGATGATGGGAGTTGTGGTCAGCCTCTCTTTTGTAGCCTGACACATTCGTCCCAAATCTCCCTGGGATTGGGGGTGTAAGGGGCTTGGTTACTGACGGCACTGTGTCTCATTCTTTTAGTGTATTTGTGCTTTGCTGAAACACAAAAAAAAACATTGAAAGTTTCTATCATGGTGAATAAAATATCTGGCTAAATCGAAATGATCTGTCAGCATACTTTCCTTTAACAAGCACCACGTATTGACGTAATTTTTTGATTACCACCTACCTCAGAAAGTTAGGTGCAAATAGGCTTTATACAATAGTTTTTATTGTTAAAATTTTATGTCCTCTTTTTTTTTTCTTTTCTACTTAAAAGGTCACAAAAGGTGTATGTTGCCAGTCTTACCACACTCCACATGGCTAATGAAAAGCAGTTTTCTTTCCCCGTACGTCATGATGCATGTTCTAGCTCTGTCCTCTTGAATTTGTGAGGGGGTGAACTTGCTAAGGTAACTGAGAACCAGCAGGTAATACAAACACTCAGGTATCTGCTGAAGGGGGTCTGCATCAGCCAGATGCACTGGAGACGTACGGGTGATTTCTGGCAACACTGGTGGTGTGACTGCAGACTTGACGCCACAGGAAGTAAAGAGAACCCATTCTCACTCTGAATGTAAGTTATTCATGAACTTGGGGATGAAAGGCATGTGATGGGCTTCAGAAATATAGAATGCCTAATGTCTCTGTGTCAAGGAGAAACACTTTCATCTTCATGAAAGAGAGAGCAGAAAGAGAATGCTTTTTTTTTTTTTTTCAAAACAAACAAAAAACCCCAACAACTTTTGTATTTTCCGGGACACATACAGTACAAAATTAGTTTTCTTTCTTCTCTCTCTCCCAAGTCCTCTGCTCACCTCCAAACATCTTGGAATCTTAATATTGTTGAGTTAGGTTTATAGAAAAAAGAATGAAGTGGGAGACAAAAATGTTTAAAATGTACATAGTGATAGTTCATGATATTTATGCGTTCTAATGAGATTTGCTTGCCATATGATTGGGTTTTCTCTGCCACTGGCATCAATTTTATGGAATTATCTCCTGGTAAGTAAAAATAACAAACATTGATATTAATTGATGGTTATTCTGTCCCAGGTACTGTGCTGTAAGCACATTACTTAATTTATTGCTTGAGACAGTACTAGGCAGTAGGAAATGATCCCCGTTGTCCATTTTACAAATGGAGAAACTGAGGCCCCGGGAAATTAAAATAGAAAATGTCAGGCCAGTTTACGCAAGCAAATAACGTGAGATACATTGTTTTAATGGGTAGTTTGTATAGGCTGTACAATTTATACTTGTTTACCAGGGAGGGTCAGAATTTACTCCTAACCTGGTTGACTCCAGAGCCTGTGCTAGAAACCCTTTCCTACTCAAAGTGTGGTCTGGGAACCAACAGCATCACAGAGGAGTTTGCTCAAAATGCAAAATTTCAGACCTTATCCCCAGTGCAGTTCTGGAAAATGTTTCCCCATCAGCTTTTTGGAGACTATGTGTGGAGGGGATCCTTTGTAGTGTTTGCTGATTTCCATGGTGTAAATACTCCCACCGTGGCAGATGACAAACTACCAACGTGAAGTTCGGTGAAGTCATAGAGCATAGGGAAAAGGAGAGATGTTACTGATCTCTTCTGTCAGGGCAGTAGAGGAGCCAGCTCCCAACACCACTGCCCCTGAGACCTACCGAATCAGAATCTTCACGCAACCAAGTGCTCCAGGCAATTCATGCATACAAAAAGCACTGGTGCAAGCCACTGCCTCATACTGCCTTGTTCTGTGGGTTCCAATGAAACATTTGGTTCTATTCTGGTCTTCTGTTGCCCCTTCAGCTTCACCACCTGGCAGGAAACAGGACAGGGCTCTAGGTGGCCCTGCTAGGACAGAGCAGCAGACACGGTGTGGATTCTGAGCTTCAGAACTCTGTGAAGAGAGCTGAAAAACCAGCTCCTTGCACTGCTTTGCAAGGCTTTTCGTGAGAGAGAAGGGCATGTAAACTGCAAAACATCTGGGGATCAGAAAGTCAGGATTTTTTGCTTTCCTTTGTGACTGCATAAACCATTTTGGCATGCCTGAGTGCATTTATCCCACGTGTACAAGGGAGAAAAAACACGGTAATAGGAAGGCTTAGATTTTGCAGTGCTGCACATATCTTTTATCTGGAACCCAAATAACCTGTATGCAAATACATATTTTTCTTGCTTTGCAAGTGGAAAACAGAGATCTATTTAAGGAAGTATTTTACAGGACACAAATTGAGAATAAGATGTATTTTGTTCTATCTCCAACATTTCTTCTACCTACAGACTATAATCTAATAGCTAATGAATGAAAGAAAATGCCAGAGAGGAGAGGGAATTTGATAATTATCTAAACAAAAACTCTCTTATGAGAGATGGGGAAGCTAAGGCCCAAAGGGGTGGAGGAATGAGGTAGCTATACACTTTTGTGGAGTTGCCTAGTGATGGGCCCAATTACCATTCTAGCTGCTGCTTCTTAGACTCCGTGATAGCTTACTGAGCTTACTCACAATGTCCCCTTCTCCAAACAAGACTGTCTCCTATAATTTCTTCCCCTTTCATCCTTTCTGATTACTTTAAAGGCTCCATAAACTGATGAATCCCAAGTCAATTCTCCAGCCCAAATTTCATTAGCCCATTAGATTTCTTCACATGAGTGCTTTGATGCCTTCGATTCAACTTGTCTTCCCAGTTCTTTTTTAAGGCAGTTTTTCCTGTGTTTCCATAGCACTCACATTTCTGCATCAGAGTACTTATAATACTATATTTGTCAGTGCGCTCGTCTGTAAATAGCGTAGATTCCAAGCCCGTGGTAGCAGGGGCTATGGTTCATTGCTTTATCCCTAGCACCTAGCATAATGCTTCAGACATGGTAGAATGATCACAAAGTGCTCAGTTTGGCAGTGCTGAACTATCCTGAGTTCCTCAGAAGGCAGAGACTGAGGCAAAGGATAATTGCTACTATTTTATTAGGGAATGTGATCCCCCGGACTTGTTATGGTAACTGAAAACCAGCAGGTGGAGATGTACTGGAGAGATACAGGTGATTTCTGGGAATACTGGTGTGTGACTGCAGATGTGACTCTACAGGAAGTCAAGAGAACCCGTCCCCCTCTACCTAAGTTATTCAGTGAGTAAGGGTCAGGGGTGGTTAAGCACAGAAGGAGAGAAAGCAAATGCAGAGACCTATTACCAAGCTGGCCACCCAAGAAGCTGTTTAAATTAGTTTTAGGGAGAGAAAAGGGAAATACTTGATCCAATGGGCTTCTTTCTCCTGGTGATTATAGACTTGCCTCATAAAGCATTAACATTTCTTTACTTCCAGATTACTTATGGGTGGGTGTCAAGTGGCGTTCTATGACTTGTTATACCTCAAAGTCAACAGGGTAACCCTGGGACAGAAGGCAAGAGGTGTATAGAATGGTATATGCAGTAATGTTCAAATTCGGTCTCAGGGCTTATCCTGGATGCTCTCTCTTTTAGGAAGTTCCTCACCTCCAGTAAGTCAACATAATTGTTATCAAAACATCTCTGAAATATATTCTTTTATCCCTTTCTCCATTGCTGGTTTTTTTTTTTTTTAATTTTAGAATCTCTCTGTTCGTCACTTATGTTTATGCCATAATCTTTATCTTTCTGTCTTTATCTTTATCATAATCTTTATCTTTCTGTCTCCCATCTTGCCCCACTGTAAATGATGTCTCTGATTCTAATCCTTCAGTGATGCTTCGTTCCCATCAAGGTAAATCTCATTAACATAACTAGCAAGAATTTTCAGGTTCTGATTAATTGCATTTGACCAGTCACATCTGTCCCCATATCCCTCCCTAGCCACACCAGGATTATTACTTTGGCCATACTGAATGCCTTGCAAATCCCTGTTGTGGTTATGCTCCCTCATACCCCTAGGGCTGGCAAGGATGCTTTCCTTCCTTGGAACACTGGTCTTTGTCGAGCTAGTTTCTCTTCATCCTTTGAAACTCAACTCAGATATCTGACCCTCTAGAAATCCTGCCCTAACATCTCTGCTCTAGACCAGTGATTCTCAAAATTCTGTGTATAGGAATCACCTGGAGGGCTCGTAGAAACACAGGTGGCTGGGCCCTACCCCCAGAGTTTCTGATTCAATAGTAGGTCTGGGGTGGGCCTCGAAAGTGTGCATTTTTACCAAGTGCCAGGTGATGCTGATGCTGCTAGTTCAGAACCACACTTGGAGAATCACAGCTCTGAAAAAACACCTGTATTTTTCTCTTGCATAGCATTTTACACAACTTCTACAGTAGTTTGTTTACTGGTTCCTTTCCTCAATCAGCATGTATTCATTGGAGGGAAAGAGCGATGTCTTGTTCATCTCTGTAATAAGGCACTTGGCAATGCGCCTGGCACATGGATGTTATGTTAATGGAGGGAACAGGAAAAGGTAGGAAGGAAGAAAGACTTTTTAATAAGACTGGAAGATGGAGAAAATTAGGTGCAGAAGTCTTCAGAAGACACCCACAGACCAGTGTTCTGTATTTTTGGCCTAAAATACTATTACACTATAAAACTGGTATATTCTATTAAATATCGTGGAGTGGAGCCAGTGCAATTTGGTGGTGGCTACCAGTATGGGCTCTGACATCACAAAGTCTTATCTTAACTTCTAGTCTAATTTGTGATATTAGGCCCATTACTTAATCCCTCTCTAATAGTTAGTTTTTACACTCATATAATAGGAACAACAAAAATGCTAACCTAATGGGACTGTTCTAATGTTCAACTGAGGTAATACATGGTTTTTTAGTAGTCCTTAACATATTTGAAGCACCCAATGAATGTTAACTACCATTTTATTTTCTGTTCCTTTAAATAGCTTAGTTGCAAAATGATGTGATTTTAGTAATTTAATAGACATGAGCACAAAAAAGAAAGAAAGAAATAAAGAAAGAAAGAAAGAAAGAAAGAAAGAAAGAAAGAAAGAGAAAAGAAAAGAATGTAAGTTAAGTGTAAGTTCAGTTGCTTTTATCTTAGGAATTTTTGTGCTATGCAGCATTGTGTTTATTTTAAAGTCAAATATATTTTTAATTCAGATCGTTCTTATCAAGGTAGAAGATGGATTACAGGAGAAACTGATTTTGGTTTTGTAAGATAAGTTGTGCATTTTCTACTTGAAACTCATTCTTTAAATATTCACATCTACAAAGGGAAAAAAAAATGTCTTCAAAAGGACCACTCTGCTAGAACAGAATGCTCAATGAAATAATTTAAGGTGAGAGAGACCATTTTATCTAAAGGTCCCAAAGGACTCGTCAGTCATTAACCAAATACCTCTCCAAAGTATCTTTGACATATACTGTGCCAATTTTATGTTAGAAAATGCCTGTCAAATTAAAACATTCAGAAGCAGGATGCTGGTGCTCCCACTGGCAGGCTAGGCCAGAAAGTGAAACACTGTGAGAGAGAACGAAACTGAAAAGGAAGAAGTTTTAGACACCTGCACTAAGGAGTCATCTATAGACATTACACTTTCTCTCACTGACTAAAAGTACAGAGGAAATAATTTTTAATCACTTGAATCATGCTCCTTCTTCTCTTTCTGTTCATTTATTCAACAGATACTTAGAATATAGTATGTTTAACGGCATGCTAATAATTTCTCTTGCATTATCTATTTTTTCTATCTATTTATGAAGTAAATACCATGATTATCCCCACGTAGCAGAAGCTTGTCAAGACTTACAAGCATTCCTAAATTGCATGGTGGTTGGAGAAGTGAGTTTTTCTAACTCCAGTTGCCAGGTTCTAACCCCAGTGCTACTCCACAGGCTAACGGTGCCATGGCAGCCAAAACTTGAGAATGACTGTCTGAATGTGAATACATAAATTCTTATCTGTGCCAATTACAGAAGTTCGCTTCTGATATTTATTAATTTGCTTACGCATTTTAAATAGCATGTTATAAAACTACACATTAATTTGGAATATAGCTTTTTTCCCCCAATGTCGTTTTTCATGGAAGTATCTGATTTAAATTCTGGACATGTATCTTCTTTGCCCTCGTGAGGAGTAAGTGCTGAGTTTTCTAACAGTGTTCCAGAGCAAATGATTTTCACTTCTGTCTGGAGTGTTTGGTGTTTGTGACATAGCACTTTTGGTATCCGTGTCTGATGTTATCATAAAAATGTTATCCTAAGCCACAAGTACTTAATTGTATGGTTTTGATGGCTGTTTTCTTATTCATCTTTACTATATATGCCTTAATGCTATATTATAATAATGTATATATATTATAGTACTAAGGTATTTATTAGAATGGAATGCATATATAAATATTTATATATTATAGTATGCCACTATCTGAATGGATCCTGAAAACATGATACAAAGTCTTTCTTACAATGGCATTCAATACTCTCAATTATAAAATAATACTTCCCAAAGATAATTACTGAATTCATGTTAAAGTTTTCCTTTTCTTTTTTTAACAGATTCTCTCACGCAATTTATACGTATACCCCAAACTAACATTGATTATGTCTTAGGCTAAGATGACTTACTCAAAGAGTATTAATTTTTTCCCTAAAAGAAGTATGTAAGAAAACTTCTGTAATATAAAAGACTGGTTAGGGTGTTAAGAAAAGCCATCATTTTCTTTTCTCAGAGTTTTTTTTAAGTGGTGGCCTAAAAGTATTATTCTTTATACTCGAGCATATTCAGTAACCATGGTATTCAAAGGTAGAAGTTTTATGAAGATTTTTGAAAAGTGAGTCAAAAGGATCATCCCTATTTCTATCCTTTCTTATCTTTATATCTTCTATGTTGTCTGTTTCATCCATAGACTGGTTCTCCTTCAGCCACAAAGTGGCTGCTAAAGGTGCTATGAATAAGTGGGGAGAAAGAAGTGAAGGAAAGATGTTTTTCCCACCATTTCACAAAAGGTTTCCTTTAGTATATTGGGGCCAAGTTAGGTTAGTTGTTAATCCTTGAATCAACCCATGTGACCACAGGATTGTCAAGCATAAGTGACTTGTGCCAGTTAGTATCCTCTGCAGTTGGAGATAGATAAATCCTCTTCCAGCTGCATGGCTATTTCACAGGGAGGGAATGTATTCACTGTATCAGAAGAATACAAAAAAAAAAGTCACAACTCTCAACTACAGTAGTAGAAGGTGACAGCAAACTTTCTAAGTCAAAAACTGAAAGCAGACCCTGTGATCCTCTTTAATTGAAAGGCTATTGGAAGACAGCACTTCTAGAAAACAAAGATGCAAATCAAGGCAGGTGTGATTTCTGATGCTTCCTCTATTCCCCGAAGCAACTTTGCTTTCTGTTTGCCACCATTTTTGAAGAGTGGGACAGCAAAATTTTTTAAATTCACCATGTTTCAGTGAAGCAATATTAACTCCATGGGGACAGTGCTTATGAAATCCCAAAGCACTTTTGTGCCCTCTTTCTCATTTGATTTCTAGAGCAACTCTTCAGCTATGTGCTATAAGTAGGATCATTTCCATTTGATGGGTGAGAACACTGAGTTCGGTGTGGTTAAGTTACCCTAAACTCATATTTATTTTCCTTTAGCTCCAGGTTCAGCACTTTCTAGACACTTGATCATTTTGTTGAAATAACTGGTTGAAAAGTGAGTAACTGAATCAAATGACACATTTATCATCATGTTGTCTAAAGAAACTTGCTATAATGGGGGTATTCTTTTGATACAGAGATTTAGGAGAAAGCCTAGATGGGAGGATGGCAGGGGAGCTAGAATCCACCTAGAAACTTGCCAACGTTCACAGGAAGGATTCTATGTGACAGACTGGTAGCAAAATCCTTATTGGCAGGCTTACTTATCTTACCTCTTCTGATAATGTCCCACCCACTATTTAATATAGATATTGGTTTGGGGCGCCTGGGTGGCGCAGTCGGTTGGGCGTCCGACTTCAGCCAGGTCACGATCTCGCGGTCCGTGAGTTCGAGCCCCGCGTCGGGCTCTGGGCTGATGGCTCAGAGCCTGGAGCCTGTTTCCGATTCTGTGTCTCCCTCTCTCTCTGCCCCTCGCCCGTTCATGCTCTGTCTCTCTCTGTCCCAAAAATAAATAAACGTTGAAAAAAAAAATTTAAAAAAAATATAGATATTGGTGATTATGGTACAAAATGACTGAAATGAGAGGAAACTGTGAAAATACCACAATTGGGGACTATAAGATTTAGAAATAATTAACTCCTAATGATGGTATTAATGCACTCCATTATTTGTTTTCACAATGCCATGGGATACCATGATGTCAACAATGTTCCCTAAAATTTTTGTGGCCAGGCATGTTTTTTTTTTTTCTGTTATCTCATTACCCTAAAGAGGTTACAACTTTATGTGGCATAGACATTGAAAACGTGGTTCTAGTGTTAGTAACACACACAGGGTGTAGAATGTACATACAATATACATACCCATAGATAGATATTCCTAGCAAAAAAATGGAAAATATTCATTCTTACAACAGAGATCAAGTACTATACTGGGCATGGCTCTTTTCTAAATGCTAGGAATAGAGAAAAAGATCAGACCTCCTCATTCCTCTTTAATAAATCAAGCATAGCAGGGAGTCAGATATATAAATAATAAAATAAAAATAAAATAAAATAAGAGTTTGCATAAATTCCAAATTCAGTAGGGAAGTGCGAGCTACTTGACCATACTAAAATAACTACTAAACAACGGTACAGATGAATGTCAAATATGGGGTTATGTTAATAAAAGGGAAATCAGATGCAGAGGCTCTTGAAGGGGTGTTCTCAGAGGAGAGGATTTGTATGAAATATTTATGAATAGAAACCCGCTGACAGGTAGGTTTGGTATGAGTGTGTCCAGGGTACACAGGATGGTTCAGGTTTTTTAAAGCAGTGCACCCAAGTTCAAAGGTAGTTAAAAAAAGAAAAAAAAAAAAGGAAGGACAGTTTGAGGCCCAATTGCAACATGCTTTTGGGAAAACACACAGTGCCATAAATCCCTTACCACACTTGCTGCCTGGTGTTATTAACACTTCTCTTACTTCCTACAGGTTAAGAGTGTAAAAACACAATCCTACTTATAACATTTCCAAGGTCCTTCACCATCACACAGTCACCTCCCCTCCCAATAAATACACACACCCACACACATGGGCCCTGTTCCCTGGGTTATATTTTCTAATATTCTTTTCAACGTTTTTATTTATTTTGGGGACAGAGAGAGACAGAGCATGAACGGGGGAGGGGCAGAGAGAGAGGGAGACACAGAATCGGAAACAGGCTCCAGGCTCCGAGCCATCCGCCCAGAGCCTGACGCGGGGCTTGAACTCACGGACCGTGAGATCGTGACCTGGCTGAAGTCGGACGCTTAACCGACTGCGCCACCCAGGCGCCCCTCTAATATTCTTTACTTGGTGAAGATTCATCTTTTCATCCACACAGCCAATTTTGAGTTTCTCTGTTAGTATTTCTGGGCTTCAGGTACATAATTTCCCTGAGCTGGTAACTCCCATGATTTTTTGCTGCAAATAAGACTTTATTTCTTCCTAGTCTACTTTTTTCCCATGTTGCCACACTTTTACTGTAGAATTTAAATCAGTAATGCATTTAGGTAGACAGTTTCTATGAAAAGCACAAATCAACATAGAATCATAGCATATCCAATTTGCTGTGCACAGTTGGTGTTTTATAAAGGGCTGTAACTGAGAAGAATTCAACTCCTGCTTTATGCTCTCTTATCATGGCAATTATCATGGAGATTAAGAGAGTCAAAACAAAACAAAACAAAGCCTTCACTTTTTGGGAGAGAAGAGAAGTGAATAAGAATAAAAATCAATAGAAGGGATGGCCTATATGGGGTGGTGCTGATATTGTGAAATGGGTTATATCTAAATGTAAGTTAACATTGTGTTTAAAATCTGATCTATTAATAGTAAGATAGTCTCATTTAAAACTTTATAAGTTAAAGATTTTGAAAAGTGTAAAAACACTAAGGTGAGAGAAGAGGGGTCCAAGATGACAGCATAGGAAGACCATGAACTCACCTCCTCCCACAGACACACCAAATCTACACCTATTTATAGAGCACCTGCTCCTGAAGAACTGAGGTCTGTCTGACTGACCACATTCTACACAACAAAAGATACAGAGACCACAGAGAAAATGGCAGGAGAGACAGAGACATGGTAATGATGGGAACCCCAACTCTAATGTGGCAACTTTCAGTAGAGAGGAATATCCTTACTAGGGGGCCTGTGAGA
Organism: Lynx rufus; assembly: GCF_022079265.1. Taxonomy (NCBI): domain Eukaryota; kingdom Metazoa; phylum Chordata; class Mammalia; order Carnivora; family Felidae; genus Lynx; species Lynx rufus. The sequence goes on along the minus strand of NW_025814823.1, from coordinate 120,675,080 downwards.
ACATTTGCCTGACTTGCAGCACAGAAAACACACAGAAACAGTGGTTTAAAGGCCAAATATAGATTATAAGTGAAAGAAACCTATTTACTAATACTAGAGAGCTGCCAAACATCGGGAAAGCTGCTGGAACTCTCTCCAGGGTTGGAGGTGCTAATGAACACCATTGTTTATGTTCCATATTGATAGCATGGAGGGGAGCAAGTCCAAGTGCTCCAGCTAGCCCACTACCTATCACATATCAGTGAGCCCCGGCCCCTATCCCATATCAGCTCCTGCCATTCCTCAAAGATAGCCCCCTGCTTATACATGTCCCAGCTCCAATTGTCCCACCAAGGCTGCCCCAGCATGGTGCACACTGGGAAACTCCCAGCTTGTGCCCACCACAGTTCCAGTCATGTTACCAAGGCACTCAGTGTATGAAAAATACTGGTACACCACTGGCTTTCAACAACTTCAGCTTTAGCCATCCCACCACAGAGCCACCTGTGAGAAGCACCCCAGCCTGCACCCACTTCAGCTCCAGCTATCTCACCAGCATCTCCCCTGTGCCCACCCCAGCTCCAGCCATTCCCACCAGGCAGCAGTAGTGTGGAGCCATCAGAACCAACCAGACCAAGCCCATTTCAGCTCCAACTAGCATGCCAGAGCACCCCCTGCATAGAATACAATGGCCCAGTCCATGTCTTCTCTGATTTCCTTCTCCCTCCCAGGTGGCCCCAGTACAGAGTTCTCTGGGACCCTGCAGCATCCACCCACTGGAGCTCTAGTCATCCTACCAGGGTGGTCCCTGTGCAGAGTGCCTTGGGAAATCCAGCCCATGCCCACTACACCTCCAGCCAGCCAGCCTAACCTGCCAGGCACACAAGTCTACACAGGGGATGTTCCTACACAAGGCCACTCCTTCAAGACTGGTTGAGGTAACTGTTTCCCTAATTCACAGAAACAAACAAACAAGTCAAACACAATGAGGAGACAGAGGAATATGCTCCAAATGAAAGGGGGAAAAATAAAAAACAACAACACAAGATATAACTTCAGAAAGAGAACAAAATGAAAGGGAGATAAGCAATCTACCTGATAAAGAGTTCAAAGTAATGGTTGTAAAGATGTTCAAAAGACTTGAGAGAAGAATGGATGAACTCAGTGAGAACATCAACAAAGATAGAACATATAAAAAAGAACCAGAGTTGGAGAATATAATAACTGAATTGGAAAATATAGGAAATTATTAGAAAATAATCATATTAGAATATGCAGAATATGCAGATTGTAATATGCAGAAAAACAAATCAGTGACCTGGAAAACAAGACATAGGAAGGAACTCAAGTTGAACTGCAAAAAAACAGAACAAATTTTAAAAAATGAGGATAGGTTAAGGGATCTTTGGGACAGCAAGTAGACTAGCATTCACATTAGAGGGATCCCAGAAGGAAAAGAGAGAGAAAGAGGAAGCAAATTTATTTGAAGAAATAATAGCTGAAAACTTTCGTAATTTGGGGAAGGAAACAGAATTCTAGGTACAGGAAGCATAGGGGAACCCAAAAAAGATGTATCCAAGGAGGTCCACACCAAGACACATAATAACTAAAATGTCAAAGAAAAAGATAAAAAGAAAATCAACTAGTTACATAAAGGGAAATCTTATAAGGCTATCAACCAGTTTTTTAGCAGAAATATTGCAGGGCAGAAGGAGGTGTCATGATGTGTTCAAAATGTTAAAAGAAAAAAACCTACACCAAAACAACTCTATCAGTAAGGCTATCATTCAGAATTGAAGGAGGGATAAAGAATTTCCCAAACAAACAAACAAAAAAAAAAAAATGAAAAGAATCTATTACCATTAAATCAGCTTTACAAGAACTGTTAAAGGGAGTTCTTTAAATGAAAAAGAAAAGGCCATAACTAGAAGTAAGAAATTAAAAGAAAAAAATGTATGGGTAAAGCAAATACAGTATATGATAAAGGGACTAGATGAATTACTTATAAGGCCAGTAAGGAGTCAAAAGTAGTAGAATTAATTATATCTCAAAAATTAGTTAAGGAATTCACAAATAAATATAAAATATCAACACACACATATATATAATGGGGAATAGCAAAAATATAATGCTTTTACAGTGTGTTCAAACTTAACTGATCATCAGCTTAACATAGACTCTATATACATTGGATGCTGTATTTAACCATCATGATAACCACAAACCAAAACAAATAAACATTAAAAAAAAAGTATCTCAAATGGTATTTGACATTGAGTAAATAAACTGAATATTTGTGTGTAGATTAAACTAAGGTTCTACTACTTTTATTCACCCTGACAAAAGTATTGTTATACATAAATAGGCCTGTTTCTTAGAGGATTTTTATAACAGTTACTTCCTAGCTTCCTTCTTGTTCCTGAAGCGTTTTTTTATGTATGCAGTGGATACCCTTTTACTCCCTCTCTACCTCCCTCTTTCATTCAATATATCTTAATGGTCTTAATACATCTGGCAGTAAACAATGTATTAAGCCTTGGGAAAGACTAAAATGCTCTCATAAGGCCAACATTCAGTGGGGGATGAGAAAAGTATCAAAGAATCCAACAAGCCAAATAATTACATTTTGTGGTAAGTTCTATTAAATAAATGAACAATGTGACAAAGATGTGATTAAAGTCTCTTTCAATTTAAGTGTGGTGATTAGAAAGGCTTCTTGGGGAAAGTAAAGTGTATGTGAACATGTGATGTATGAAAAGAAGCTACACATGAGAAGTATTGGGAAAAAAGTACTTGAGGCTGAAATGAAAACCTGTGCAAATACCTTGCCCTGAACAAGACGCTGGTGTGCTTGTACAACCAAAAGAGGGTCAGGCATTATCAGTATATTAGTATCTTTCCCAAAATCTGGTGGGCACCTTGAGGGCAAAGCTTGCGCCCTATGCACACTATCTTTCCTTAAGCAGCCAGGGCAAATTTTGATAAATATTAGGGCCTCTGTCACTTTTGATGAATAACTGAAGAATTGAGGCGACAGCTCAATGAGTCATCTATGTAAATTTACATGTGTGGTGATATTGCTAAGGAACATGATTGACCCCTTCCTCTCAGCCCGGGGAATCTCCAAGGGACTTTAGAGGGCCATGTGGAATGATCATTCACCTATATTAGGAAAATGATTCTTTATATTATCTCTAGAATATTCCAGATATGTTCTATGACTTGGTGACAAAGTTCTATTCCTTCCAGAAATACCCAAAGACTGATGCTCCTATGTTTCTAAAACTTCAGCTATGTATGTTCAAATGACATAATTCTACCGTATCTGAATTCCAGCTACATTGTTATTATATGCATGACTACTTGACTCACTTAAAAAAAAAACTTAAAAATCTACCAGAGCTATACACTATGCATTACTATCTATAAGATCATATTATATTCAGTATCATGGATATATTTTTATAATATGCATTAAAATAGATGTATAACTATTAATTTTTTTTATAAAAGGCATCTATGTTTTAACTTAAAACACAGTATCCTATTCCAACCCACAATGATTCAAGCTCTAGGCTTTCCTTCCATTTCCAACTCAATCCCCATTTCATGTGGGAAACCTTCCTTCAACAAACACTTCTGCTCCTAGTGACATGATGCTTTTCAGAGTGTTGCATATTGTGTTCTTGTCATTTCTGTTAGGCTAGGCCAGGGAGGGGAATGGACAGGAATCAGGCAGAGTAGCAGGCAGGAGGCTTACTGCCTAAGAATCAGTAATAGGTTCACTGACTGTGGCTGCGTATTAGCCTCAATGCTCAAAAAAAAATTAGAGGAGAGCTTGTAAAAGTTGTTCTTTACCATACCGGGGTTATAGACCTCTTTTAAGAAGCTCTTGAAAACTGAAATTTCTCCCCTAGAGGGAATGCACATGGGGTATAAATGTAGGCAAGATTTTCAGGGTGCGGGTAAGGGATCTTCTGAATCCCATCTGTAAAACTAGGCCCGGTTGTCATGGACCCCATGTTAAAAACAAACAAACAAATAAAAACAGAAAAAATCAAAGAGCAACAAAAAAACAACCCTGCCATTCACTGAGAACATACTATGTTCCAGGTCCTGTACTCAATAGTTTGCATGCATTATGACATTATGTCTTTTTTTTTTTTTTTCAACGTTTATTTATTTTTGGGACAGAGAGAGACAGAGCATGAACGGGGGAGGGGCAGAGAGAGAGGGAGACACAGAATCGGAAGCAGGCTCCAGGCTCTGAGCCATCAGCCCAGAGCCCGACGCGGGGCTCGAACTCACGGACCGCGAGATCGTGACCTGGCTGAAGTCAGACACTTAACCGACTGCGCCACCCAGGCGCCCCTATGACATTATGTCTTAATTCTTCCCCCATTCCCTTACAGTACATACCTTTATTCGTAAATTTATTTTATAAAAGGGAGAAAAGAAGAGATAGAGGTTCAATAGGCCAAGCTGTTAGTAAGTTGTAGAGGCTGATTTTGGACTCTGGCAGCATGAAATCACTCTTTATCCATACTCTTACTGCTTTTCATCACTGTATCACTTCTCCTTAATCATGATGAGGGGTGAATAGCATATTCATTTGGTGAAGGAGTGTGCTACCAGAAACTTGGATGATTGACAACAGCACCAGATGTTAATGCTATGGATTCTTCCTCCAAGAATGGAAACCATCCATTCTGAGGCACATAGGGAATAAAGATAGATTTGGAAAAGTCCAGGTGGCAATTAACACTCTCCCCACTACTTTTTATCCAGAGACTTGCTCCGTTTCTGTCTTCTAAGATGGAGTTTAAAAAAAAAAGTAGAGTAAAATTTGCCTTCATTCTAGTTGCAACATATTCTAATTTTAAGAGATCACAGGTTAATTAAATTCATTTAAAAACAACTTTTGGGTAGTACCTTAATTAACCTTCCAGGTTTCCTTGTTATTCTGCTCCTATTCAGGTCTGTCAGTCTGCCAGGGCGAGGGTTAGAACCCCTCACCTTCTTAGGTAGGAGGGGTGGGTGGGAAATAGCTTTTACTCCTCAGTTTGATTAGTGGAGCTCATTAGCTGTCAGATATAAGGCACAAGGAGTCCATCAGAAGAGAAAAGCAACACCAGTGACATTTATTACATGGCCAGCGTTCAGAGGCTGCTTAGAAACCAATTTCCATTCTTATAGATTCTGTCCCCAAAATGGAACTTCTCTAGATTCATAAGCAAGCCTGATCAAAACGCCAAAGAAATAAAAGAGAAAGAAAATAAAAAGGTCTTAAGATGACCAAAGCACAAAAAAAGCCCCAAACATTTAAGGCAGAAATAAAGGAGAAAAGTTGTCGTCTGCCTCCCTTTTTACTAGCTGATACTGGGTGTTATTTACACAGTTTCAGGAGAGTTGCTGTTCTTGGGTTTTCCTGAGATTTCACAATGTGAATGGGCATTGGAGCTATTAGGCTGACTGTCCCAACACAGTGGAAATGCTTATTTGCCTGTTTTTCCTGCTTGTCCTGACATGCTTCCAGTCAACCAACTTGAGTGAGGGCTTGGCATGACCAGACAACAGGCAGATATTTCACATGTACAGTCTCAGTGCAGTGGCCAGGCAATCCTCGGAAAGCATTTCTGCTCTTTAATAGTGTGGCAAGGCAACCACCTGGATGGAGCTAGAGAGTATTATGCTAAGTGAAATAAGTAGAGAAAGAAAATTCCCCTAGGATTTCACTCATATGTGGAATTTAAGAAACCAAACAGGTGAGCAAAGGGGGAAAAAACCAGGAGAGAGACAAACCAAGAAACCGTAAGAAACTCTTAAAAACAAAGTGACTGGTTAGCAGAGGGGAGGGGTTAAATGGGTGATGGGGATTAAGGAGTGCACTTGGAGTGATGAGCACCGGGTACCCTATGGAGGTGTTAAATCACTGTATTGTACACCAGAAACTAGTATCACACTGTGTGTTAACTGGAATTTAAATAAAAACATAGAAAAAAGAGGCATTTTATTTTTTAAAACTCACAAATAGATATTGGCAAATGGTCCTCCTCTTAACTGATCTATGATTTAGACCAAGAAATGGACACTGAGTGAAATCAAATTACTTATGTAACAAACTATAGTGGTAGAAGCCTTTAAAATTTGGGATTTAGTTCTCATTTGGGACCAGACCAGCTGGGAATCCCACTCTTCTTACCTACAGTGTGAGTGTATTGGATGGCATTTACAGCGTCTTCTGGCTTGAAAATTATATGCCTTTATGATGATGCGTAGTTTTGTATCAGTATTTGTTCTACTATTTTACAGACTTATGAGCTAGGCATTATCATCTCCCTCATTCACAGAGGATAAGGTAGAGAAATGTGAAGTGACTTGCCCAAAAAACACAGTGAGTAGATGCAGAAGGGCAGGAGGTAAACCACGGCAGCCGGTATCAGATTCCGATCTTGTTTCCCAGATCCTAACACTAACAGTCTGTGACTCAAAGCTGCAATACTTTGTGTCAACAAATTGCAGTTTTTCTAACTACTTTAACCATTGGCTAGCCCAAGGGGATTTTAACAAAGACTAACATTCACAACCAACTTCCTGTCTTCTCCAACCACTACTGTCCACAGTGGAAAGCAGCAGTGGAACAAAACCAGAGGTCCAAGAAGCTCCCAGTGTCCCCTTGATTTCTTCTCAACTCTTTAAAGAGAACTGAACCAAGAAATATAAGAATTGCTTATATTACTCAAAGGGAATTTCAAGAATCTATCTTCACCATGAAGGAAAGATGGGTTCAAGAAGCAAAAGTTCCTGAAAATATACCTCAGAGCAGAGATTTCAAAGTTTGGAAGGCATTACAATCACTTGAGGAGCTGTTAAAAATGCATATTCATGGATGCCATCATGGACATTCTGATCTATATGTGGGACTCAGGCATGTGATTTTTTATCAGGCTCTTTAAGTCATTCTGATGCAATTAAACACTGTTAAAGGAAAACTGTCCTAGAGATGCTCCGGAGTTGATTGGGGCTACTAAAATGAGATACGACCGCCTGGTCGCTTATAAACAACAGAAATTTATTTGTCATGGTTATGGTGACTAAAAGTCTGAGATCAGGATGCCGGTATAGTTGGGTGAGCGCTCTCCTCTGGTGTCTTAAGATGCCAAAAGGGCCAGTGATCTCTCTGAGGCCTCCTTTATGAGGCACTCATTCCACTGACGAGGATTCCACCCTCATGACTTACACACCTCCCAAAGACCCCACCTCCTGAAACCATCACATCTGGGAGTTTGGATTTTGACATGTGAATTTTGTGGGGATGCAAACACTTAGTAGCACCGTTGTTTTCAAAACATTCTCATGTTGTCTTTGAGGTCTTCCTGTAGATTTGTACTCTCTTAAATCCCAAATTCACGGCACGTCTATCTGGGCATTTTCTAGTCCTCATGTACGTACCCCCACACAGAACTTTTGATTTTTTACCCCTGAATATTGTTCCTCTCCACAACTTCCCAATCCCAATAAAGAGCATCATCAACCACCGGATTATTAAAATAAACATTGATGACTCATCCTTGTGTCCCTTCACCCTGCTCACACATTCACTTTCCTACCTTTCCTACTCTTCATGCCTTCCCCCAACGTTGTTTTTTTTTTTCATTGGGGAGGGGGGTGGAAGGGCAAAGGGAGAGAGGGTGTGCAGAGAGATGGATGGAGAGAGAGAATCTTAAGCAGGCTCCCTGCCAAGCATGGAGCCCAATGCAAGGCTCTATCTCATTACTGTGAGATCATGACATGAGATGAAATCATGAGTAGGTTGCTGGGCCACCCAGGTGCTGACTGAGCCACCCAGGCACCCCTTCCCTCCCTCTTTCTTTGAATAAGAAAAGCGAGAGAGAGAGAGAGAGAGAGAGAGAGAGAGAGAGAGAGATGGAGAGAGAGAGAGAGAGGGAGAGAGAGGGAGAGAGAGGGAGAGAGAGAGAGAGAGACAACTTCCTCCAACTACTAATCAATTAGGAAAACCTTTTGTTACTGTCTCCAAAATACATCCTTCATTTGTTGACCTTCCTCCACTATCATCATACTTGTCTAAGCCAACACTTTATCCTATCTGGATTTCCAAAGTCATCTTTGTTTTTCCTGACTCCAGTTTGACCCCTCCATGTAGCAGCAAGCAGTGTTTCAAGTGTTTCCATCAGACCATACCATTTCCTTAGGTGAAAAACTCTAAAGGACTCTCGTTGAATAAAATCCCTGACAGGCCATGGATGCACAGTGGCAGGTCCCTGCCTAGCTTCAGACAAACCAACTTTCTGTCAGTGTGTGGATTGAGTTTTTCCCTCTGCCCAGGGATGCTCATGATGTCATCTGCCTGCAGCTTCTCTCCTCTGAATCATTTCTTCTGTTTCTTTAGATCTCAGTTGAATTGTCACCACCTTAGGTATGTGGCCCTGATTTCTTGGGACACTTCCTACCTCATAATCTCTTCCACAAGGTGTTTATATTTTCTTCCTAGCATTTGTTATTATCTAAAATGATTTGCTAATTGCCTGCTTCCTCTAATATTATGTTACTTCCATGAAGTCAGCTACTCATCTGTCTTGTTCTCCTTTGTACCCCAGTGACTAGCACCATACCTGGCACTAAGCAAAAAACTTATATTTATTGCACTTAAATACAATGTTAGTAAGTTGTTTAAATATTTCCTTGCAAAATATGCAAAAATGGGATGATATGGATATAGTTATAATTAATTTGGAAGGCGTAATTCTGGAAAAACAAAAGAGTAGATTTGTGTGTGTTATATCTCCTTTGCCCCTTAAAATCCCACAGAGCAGAATCTTTTAAACTAAGAGAACCCTTCTACATTGATCCTATCCAGGCTGATTATATCCAATCAGAGAGAATTTCCTGAGATAACTCATGGCTCTTGCCACACAAAAGGCAACTGGTTTCCTGGTTCATGGCTCAGCTCACTGTGCATATAGTGGCCTCCCCAGCATGTATATGGTGGAGCCACTGAACATAATTAAAGGTACTTGGCTTTAGGCAATTATAAAAACAAATGATGATGAACTGCTTCATGTGCTTCTCTGGTGTGAAAGTCCTCATCTGCTGTTAACTCACAAAGCATACTGTGGTGGCAGTGAGATTGTACTTTGAAACGGTCAGAAAATGAAACTCGGGTGGATTCCTCCAAAAGCTTCATGAAGATAATTTTCTTTGCTTAAATGTTAGACACAAATTAAGTTAAAATGCTTTCAAACAATAAAATGATACTTTTTTTTCCCCTAGAGCTCACATTTAATAATTAGCTCATGTAGAAATCTCTTTGAAGGCAGCCACTTTGCTTTTTGAGATACTTAAGTCAAAGGAAACAAGTAAAAAACAAAACAAAACAAAACAGTAATTAAGAATCTTCTTTACGAAGGGAACTATTTTTGGTTGTTGTTTTCCTCCCCCCAGTGCATTTCTCCTTCATCTAGTAGAACATCTTGATTTTGCCTTGGCAAGGAATCCTTTCCATACTCTTAGTCCAAGTGATTTAACTGAGATGATCCACCCTAGATATAAGAAGGGAAACAATTTACAAGCCAATGAGATAGTCTCTCCCTGGCATTTTAATCTTGAGTAGAATAATTCAAAGATTGGAAATGATAGTATGTGATGGTGGGTCCAGAAGAGATTTTTCATTGGCTTCTGTTACCAAAGTTTCTAGAGCTGCTGGTTACTTGTGCTTTCAGGACCTAGTTCTTAAGCTTCTCTCTCTCTCTCTCTCTCTCTCTCTCTTTAAAAATAGCCTTCACACCTAGCATAGAGCCAACATGGGGCTTGAACTCACTACCCTGAGATCAAGACCAGACATCAAGAGTTGGATGCTTAACCAACTGAACCACTCAGGCGCCCCTAAGTTTTTCTCTTAATTGTATGAGCCGTTCCAGGTTATTAAAATTGTTCTGGTTAACTAATGACACATAGCAAACCACCCCACAGTTTAGTGGCATGCCAGGACAGTGATTTTATTAAACTCATAGTTCTGTAAGTCATGAGTTAGGGTAGGACAAAGAAGAGATGGCTGGCCTCTGCTCCACCATTACTGGGCCCTCAGTTTGTGTGGCCCCAATGACTAAAGATGGCTGGATGGTTTGAGGAGTTTCATGCATCATTCTGGCTGTCAGCTAGATTCCTCATTTCTTCTCTGTATTACATCTCCTGGAATATGTAAAATGGTTTCTTCACTCACATGTCTGGTATTTTGGCAGAACTGATTAGAATAGCTGGAGTTGGCTGAATATCTTTTTCTCTCCAGGTGATCTCTTGCATGGCTATTTGGGCTTTCTCACAGCATATCAATTCATGGGATAGTCACAGACTACTTATAAACTTTGTAGATTCCACATGACTCTTGGTACATCTGCCCTGAAGTGTGGAAAAACTGGACAGCTACATGTAGAAGAGAAACTGGGCCACTTATATTCATCATACACAAAAATTAACTCAAAATGGATTAAAAACCTAATTGTGAGACCTGAAACCATAAAACTCCTAGACGAAAACATACACAGTAATTGGACATTGGCCTTAGCAACCTTTTTATTGATCTATTTTCCTCATGCAAGGAAACAAAAGCAACAATAAACTACTGGGACTACATCAAACTAAAAGTCTTTTGAACAAAAAGGAAATGATCAACAAACAAAAAGGAAACCTATTGTATAGGAAAGGATATTTGTAAATAAAGTATCTTATAATGGTTAAATATCCAAAATATATAAAAAATTCATACAATTCAACACCAGACCGAAATAACCTAGTAAAAACATGGGCCAAGCACTCAAATTGCTGTTTTTCCAAAGAAGCCATATAGATAGCTAAGGAACACATGGAAAGAAGCTCAACATCATTAGTCATCAAGGAAATGTAAATCAAAACCTCAGTGAAATGTCACCTTATACCTGTCAGAATGGCTAGTATCACAAAAATAAGAAATAACACATTTTGCCAAGGATATAGAGAAAAGAGAACCCTTGTGTGCTACTAATGTAAATGTAAATTGGTTCAGCCACTCTGGAAAACAGTATGGAGTTTCCTCTAAAAATTAAAATTAGAAATGGCATACAATCCAGTAATTCCACTGCTTTTCACCCAAGGAAAACAAAAACACTAATTTGAAAAGATATATGCACCTTCATGTTTATCACAGCATTATTTGGAATAGCCAAGATCATAAAATAGACTTAAGTGTCATCAAAAGATGAATAAAGAAAATATGGTAAACACACACACAGGAATAGTATTTAGCCATAAAAAAGAATGCGATCTTGCCATATCTAATAACACAGGTGGACCCAGAGGGCATCATGCTGGGTGCAATAAGTCAGAGAAAGACAGATACTATATGATTTCACTTATATGTAGAATATAAAAAAACAAAACAAATGAACAAATGAAAAGCAGACTCTTAAATACAGAGAACAAAACGGTGGTTGCCAGATGGGAAAGGTAGATGATGGGTGAAGTAGGTGAAGGAGTTTAAAAAGTACAAAGTTCTAGTTATAAAATAAATAAGTCTTGAAAATGAAAAGCACGGCATAGGGAAAACTGTCAAAAGTATTGTAATAATTTTGTATGGTAACAGATGGTAACTATACTTACCATGGTGAGCTTTGTGAATGTATAGAATTGTTGAATCACTATGTTGTACACCCGAAATGAATGTACCATTGTATGTCAACTACAATGAAAACAAAGCAGGAAAAAATAGGAACTGGTTTCTGTTAAATGAAAAAAAAACTCATTTTCTGAAAACCTCATTTTTGACTCATTTTGCCCTAGAGCAGTGAAAACTTTCTCACAGATTGGCAGTAGTCCATTGAAGGTCTTATGGGCACTGTTTCCCTCCAGGAGTGAAAGGCAAAAATGTGGGATCCACATAGGTTGCCACAGATATTCAGAGAAGTGTGCCAGGAAAAGAGTGGTCTGGGAAGCCATCATGAACGAGGCAGGGAGGTAGAAAACAGGGAAGAACAGAGTAGAGGACAGGGGAATAAAGAGGATAGAAAGGAATTTGGATGAACATTTATGGAAGGTTTACTAACGCTAGAAATTTTTGATGTAGCATTTCACTTAATCTTTATAGCAGAACTGTGATGTGAGAATATATGTCCAATTTAAAGATGAAAAAGTTGAGAAAGTTTAAATAACTTGGTCAAAATCCCCATTCTGGTAAGTAGGTGAATCAGGTCTTAGATAATTTTGGTGTGTAGCCAAGTATTATTCTACTGCATCATAGGGCCTTGGAAGCAAGTTAAGCATCCAACCGTTAACTGAATTGAGTTAATTGAATGTCTAATGTACATCAGTTGAGCATCTACTCAACCTTCTAGAAACAGAGAATTTATACTGAGAGAGAGACATGTTCATCTCCAGGGAATATAGTCTGGCATAGGAGACAAAAGGTAGATAGGCATTTAAAAATCTGTGATGAGTACCAATGAAGCATGTGAGGTCAGAATAAAGAATTCTTCTGGAGCTAGTGAGGGACTAATCTGGTTCAGAAGAGTCAATAAAGCCTTCCCTGAGGGGAAAAAAACAGATAGATAGATAGATAGACAGATAGATAGAGGTTAGCCAGGTAAAGAGGGAATGTGTTTGATGGAGATGGGTGGGGACTTTCCCTGCAGACATGGGGCACTCTGGAATGAAAAGGCAGCACGGTACCTTTGAGAAACTGCATGCAATTCAATATGGCTAGAGTTTAGGGTTTGAGAGCCTGGGCTGGTTGTGCAGCAGGAAATGGAGAGTTAGTCAAGGGCAGCTTGTGACCGGCTCATTATGGAACCAACACTTTTCGATTGTATCCAACACAAAAAGTGGAAAGTGTGCTGTTGTTTGTGCTGTTGCTATACTGACTTCTTTTCACAGCTCACAAAGCAACAATGGATGCCAAAAATAATATTTCTTAGCTTCTGTCACCTCGTTCTGAATTTCCCACCCGTGCTTAAGGGAAAATGTGAGTCACCAGAGTCATTAGTAAGCTTATAAGTATACTTGAAAGACTCTGAGAAGATCTGGTCATCCTTATATCTCTGTCTTAGAAAGATTTTTGGAAAAACATTTTAATGTTTGCATGACCTTTCATCAAATATACTGCACATTTTTAGATCTCAGTAAATTACTGCCTTCCTATTAATACTGGGGGAAAAGTTAACGGTATCATTAAGAAACACATAAATATCATTCTTTTTTTTTTTACTTCATGCAGTTTTATTCCTGCTGGCAAAGATTTTTTTTTTCAGTTTTGCCTATGGAAATTAAGCAGGATTTTATTGGCAATAAAAATTTTCCAAGTTATCTTCCTTCTGGGTCTAATGTATTTCCTAGAGGCCTTCTCAGGCTATAAAAGGACTGGGTTCTTCAACATCTCTAGTTCTTAATCATCACTAGCTCATGAATATCACCTCTCCCAACCTCTCCTTTTCTCTCTTCCTCAGAATAGCTGTAACAATGATCTAAAAATCCGGACATACTTCCATGTAAATTTCCAAGTAAAGAAAACTAAATACCCTTTATTAGATGTCCTATCCAACTTTAAAATATAGCAATTGCATTCCTGTGTTAGCCAGAACTCCTTTTGGTTTGAAGTGACAGAAATAAACTCAACCTGGCTTAAGCAAAAAGAACACTTATTGGTTCTGGCAAAAAAACAAACAAAAAAAAAAAAAGAATCTAGGGTGCCCCAGCTTTAGGCCTGGCTAGGTCCAGAGACTCGACTTCCAACCATTGGAGCTTCTTTTCCATCTCCTGCGTCTTCTTTGCTCTGTTCATACCATGAACAGGTTCATACCATGTGTTAGCAAAGTTTTGCAGGTTCATACCATGTGTTAGTAAAGATGCAATGCTCCACCTGCCAGGCTTAAAACTTAGGAACATAGTAGTGGTTTCTTGGAAAATTTAGATTTTGTTACCAAACTAAAGGGAGATGGGCAACAGAGATGCAAGGAATTGACAGACTGCCCTACATGATGACTTTTGTTAGTAGTTTTAGCACTAACGATACCAAAATATAGCAAAACCATCATCTCATTTTGCAGACATGGTAAGGCCTCACAATTCAGCCACTGTTATTTTTTGGGTTTCAGGATTATCAATTCTGTGATATATAAGCTTTGAAACTTGTGTGAAGAGTTGTACATTTTCCCAAGGGAATTTTCTCTAAATATTAGAGTAAGGTTATTACATAAAAAAAGATGCACTTTGTCTTCCTTTCTTCAGCCATATGGCTAACATTTTCATAAGGATAATATAGTTCTTATTTGGCTAAGACAGAGTCTGATAAATCCTAACTTTTCATCTCACATTTCATTTTCTTAGCAGCTTATTCTATGCCTAAAAGGAATCCATTATCCTTTGCTTCATCAAATGTGTCCACATGTAATGCCAGAGCATTTTCTGGTAGGTGCATCTAAAACTCTGCAGGACATCCATCAAGATCCGGGGCTCTGCCTGTAGAGAGATCTGTAAGAGTTCATTTTACCTCTTACGGAGCAACAGGAACATTTTTTGCCACCAACACTAACTGAAAGAGACTGAATACTTCTAATGAAATGTTGGTATTCCTGAAGATTAAACAGTATGAAGGGCAAGTCATATTCTTTTTATTAAAAACAATGTAACACCCTCATATCCTTTTACTTTATAGAATTCCTACCTCTACCCTATAGAATGAAAAAACTGGTGAGTTGAGCTCTTCACTTACAAGAAGCAAATGGCTCTGCCCTTTCTTTCCCCAAATTTGGGTGGTTTTGAATCATTTTCCTTGGCTGGTTTTTCACATTAACATTTGCCTCACTACCTGCTTATTTGCAGCAAGCCCTTGAATGCTTGCCTTACTTCTTCCTTAATCAAACTAGCTTTTGAAGATGTGATTTCAGTTTCCAGGCTTAATGCCTTTGGTCCTGTTCTTTTTAGGTAAAATTAAAATAGCTAATTAGCAGCTTTCTTCTTCATGATCTTAGGGTTTTCCATACGGGTTATGGAAAGGATTCAGAATTATTATTATTTTTGAGGTAATTATCCAAATTGATTAGAGAACACTTTAAAAAATTTAAAAGAACCTTTCCCTGTTTTTTACCAATGCATGCTCAGATGCCATCTGGAGCCGTTCAGAGAGGTGAATTGAGATTCAGTGCTATGATGAGGTCATATGATTAGCCACCAACACTGCTAAGTACATCATTAGCAGCACCATGTACAGAGGAAATTACCTAGAGCAGGAGGAGAAAATGTAGAGTGAGACCATTCTCCTCTCTGACCTTTCAGCACACAGCTTCTCAAGCAGAGTGAGGAAATACAGATGCGAAGAGAAGACCTCTATACTGTACCAGTCATTGTAAATGGAAACATAGCTCCAGGGTTGGCTCCTCAGTGGCTAAACAAACACGTATCAGACACAACCAGTGGGCAGAGTATAAGAACAGCTACCATCTTCTGCTGTGAGATTATTAGATCCAGGCACTGTGTACTGTGTAATATATTCTAAAACAGCCTTTTTTTCCCCCACTATCACCACGACAATATCAGGAACACTATCTTTCCAATTTTATACATGACAAATGAAGGAGTTTGAATACATTAAGTACCTTGTAGAAGTTCACACGGCTGGTGAGTGGTAGACATGAAGTTTGAATCCTGACCCATGTCAAACCCTGTTCTTAGCCATCACATCTTCTAATTCTAAGACACCACCAACAGATAAAACCATAAAAATGGCAGAGAATAAAGCTTGAGATTCATGTGTTGTTGTTGTTGGGTTTTTTTTTTTTTTTGGCTTGTTTTTGTTTTGTTTTGTTCTGTTTTTTTGCTCCACTTATCTGTCCTTTATTGGGAACAGTGCTTTCTGAGGGAGCATCAAATGAGTAAGAACATAGTAATAAAAACACAAAACATAATATTTATAGTATAACTTCCCATATAAAGTGTTATCCTGTGATCCTCCCACCTATCCTCTAAGGAAGGAAGAAGTTTTACTAAGTGATTCAGGAGGGACTTCCCTTGGGCTAATACTACCAACCTATCCATTGTACACAAGATGACACTGAGACATGCCATCATGTATGGATAGGGCAGAATCAGACATCAATGGTACCATGATAAAATTAACAGGTAAAGTTAAAATAGTAACAAGAATAATATTGATCTGATATTTAGAACTCTGGCCCAGGCTGGATCCCAGCACTTATTTTGTTATTTTTAACTCAACTTTGCTGAGGTATAATCACTTATGCTGAACCACATCTATTAATAGTGTATAATTTGATGAATTACAACAAATATATACACCTATGAAACCACTATCTCAAGCCAAACAGAATCATCCCCAGGATTCTTATGCCCCTTTGTAGTCTATTCTATCCTCTTTGTCCCAAGGCAACTACTGATCTGCTTTTTGTCACTATAGATTAATTTGATTTTTTTTCTTTTTTCTTGAGAGAGAGAGAGAGAAAGGGAGCATGAGCAGGGGAGAGGGAGAAGGAGAGAGAGAGAAAGAGAGAGACAGATCTCAAAAAGGCTTCATGCTCAGCACAGAACCTGTTGTGAGGCTTGATCTCATGACCGTGGAATCATGACTTGAGCCAAAATCAAAAGATGGACGCTCAACCCACTGAGCCAACCAGATGCCCTGATTAATTTGAATTTTTAAAAAGAATTTTATGTAAATGGATTAATATATGATGTGCTTTTTTCTACCTAGTCTCTTTCACTCAGAATATTGGTTTGAGTTCACTTATTGTCTTGAATGTATAAGTATTCCTTTACAAAGATTATAAGTATGCCATTGCAAGGATATACCATATTTGTCTATCCATTACTTTATCTACCAATGGACATCTAAATTGCTTCCACTATTTGGCCATTCTGAAGAAAGCTTCAAAACACAGTCAGATTTATGTGCTTGTGTGTTTTCACTTTGTTAGGGGTAAATACCTACAATAGAATGACTGAGACCTCTAGTTGGTTTAAATTTAACTTCTTAAAAAAATTGTCATTCTTTTTTCAAAGTAGTTGCGTAATTTTGTGTTTCCATAAGCAGTGTAGGAGACTTTGAGTTGCTCCACCTCCTCATTAACACTGTTTATATTCTTTTTGATTGTAGACAAAGGGTTCAAAGTGGAATCTCATTGTGGCTTTAATGTGCATCTCCTTCATAATTAATGATGTTGAGCACCTTTTCCGATATTTTTCACCATTCTTGTATCTTCTTTTGTGAAGTATCTGTTCATATATTTGGCAAACTTTTATTAGATTATCTTATTGAGTTATAAAAGCACTTTAAACTCTGAATACAATTCTGTTGCCAGCTAAATGTACTTCAAACGTCTTTACCATTCTGTATCTTGCCTTTACATTTTCTTAATGCTGTTTTTCAAAGAGAAAAAATTTTAATTTTGATCACATTTAATTTGTCCATTTTTCTTTTTATTGTTTGTAACACGTCATTTACTTTAACCACATTTAACTCTCTCATCAGCCTTATATAATACTGTAATTGTCCACTTTCTCAGGCGATCAAATTAGATCTCCCAGAGATTATGTGAGTCGTCCCAAATCGCACATTTGTAAGAATGCTAAATTCAAGCCACTGAATGGATGTGAAGTCACAGGAATGAAGTCAGGGGTCATTAGCAGGAAAACAGAACCAAGAGTCAGAAAAGTCTGTGTGGGCAAATGTGAAAAGCAGAAACTAGGGCAACATTTTGGATTCTGTCTCAAAGTTGATGATTCATTTCCCAAGAGGAGTTTGAAAGGAGGATCTATCCATTCAGCCCCTCTTCTTAGGTGAGACTTTTCCAGGCTGAAGGACCCTGTTTTTTTATGTCTGATGTCCAGCTTACAATTGCAAGGACCCAGATAAGGAACAGGTCTCCTTAATTCTAGTCCAGCACTCTGTCTACCCCACTGGGATACAATCCCTGTGACAAGCAGCAAAACCCAGATTATCATAATCTCTGTATCACATAGAAAAATCTATGATTCGTGTAAGTAGTAAGACAAAGGTCTATTTTTCTTCTTAGAGTACCAATAGTACACAAATATTTTGAAATATAAATGGCAAAGTAGTTCCCTGACTTCACAAGAGTCAAGGATTGAACAGTTATAGCCTAGCTTCTCGCACACTGTCCTCAGAAGAAAACCCATGCAAAGTCCTTCTCTCCTAGCTTCCCATTATGCAGGCAAAAGCCATTAATCACAATCGATTGCTTCTTCACAACTGCATCCTGCTGTTTCTCTTGCCACATTTCTCTGGCCAAGTCTACACCCACATCTATTTTGGCAGATGCAAGTTCTATATTTCTCTTGCCTCTGGCTACCTTTGAATTACCACAGCTCTGCGGCACTGCAAGTCTATCACCTTAAGGTGTGACAAAGAATATTGTACAACTACCAGTGATAGCAACTTTAAATGGAAATTAGATTCCTTTCCTCCCTATTTTTATGCTCTACTTTAATTTGGGCAAACTATCGTTGCAGACATCATGTTCACTGCAATCATCTATCTTTTAGAGAGCACAACAGTGGTCCTGCTCGCTTAAGTACTTTTCATTTTTCATGCACCTCCCCCCCCGTGTGTGTGTGTGTGTGTGTGTGTCTTTATTTCTTTTTTTAGTAGCATACCTCTGCCACAGGCAAAGGCATAATGTGCTCTCATGAATCTGGCTGCCCATTCAAGCAATAGGAAATGGGAGAGTCACCATCTGATGAAATGTGCTGCAGTGGTCCAGGGGCCTTTAACTCCGGGATTCTATTATCAGAGTAATATGCATCTTCAGGAGAAATGCCCTAGAGCCCAGATGGATCTCTGGAAGACTGAACTTTAAACCTTATAGTTTCTTTGGAAATGTAAGTGTGTGACAGTATCTCAGGGGACACCAAAAGAGTAACCAGAAAACAACCAGTTTGAAAGACACTGAAAAAGAACCCAAATGCTCAAGTCCACCAAAATGGTAGACCTAATCCAGTGTGAACATCTCAGGTTATCTTGATTTGACAAAATATTTTGCTGATTTATTGGGGAGAACAAAGACCTTTTGGGTCAATCCTTACAGAGTTTGTAGACAAAAAGAATAGTCCTTGGGTTTGCTGCTTGTTCGTAGTTTTCCTCTGCCAGATAGATCTTGCTTTTTTCTCTCGTGCTTTGTCCCAAGAAGGCTGACTTCTGTGCACTGTATGACAGAGCACAGAGGGTATTCTGCCCTCTGGTCTCTGGGTGAGTTGGACCAATAGGAGATGCTGGCAGGAGATTAAAGGAAGAGAGGAAAGACAGGGTAGAGCATTTATTCCTCATCTGCCTGTCCTTTTACTTTGTTCTGGTGCTGGTGGTTAACGATGCTCTTCTGCAGCCCTTGTACCTACCAGCCAGCCATGTCTCCATGACTCCAAATCTTCTGGTCTGCTGACACCTTTATCACTCCTTGCCCTTGCAAGTGTAGGGGTGATAATAGAGTCCCACTGTTGCCAGTCTCTGGCCAATTTACATCTCTAATTTTTTTCTTCCATCCTGTCTATACTCACATAATTGTCTAATCATCAAATAATTTCTGATGAAATGTGTTGTTTTTTTTTTGAGGAGGGGAGGGGGCATCTGTTTCCCGAAATGATTCAACTTGATAAAATTTTCTGCCAGAAAAACTTTCTCTTTCTTGGCAGATTGGTTTTATTTCAGTGTGATTATTTAGTAAGCTACACATGCTTACTGCTAACAGCATCTTAAGTGCGTTTTGAGCAAGTAAAAGTGCACACAATAATATAATAGGCATATGCTGAATAATCACAAGTGGTTCCATCTACACCCAACCTCTTATCTGCTTGGCCTCTTTAGATATTTGAGTTTGTAACCTGCTATGTTGCAACCCTGGCTTTGAAAAATCCCAACAAAAACTCAGGCGAGGAATTTAACAAAACGCTTTCAACAGGTTTCCTTTCCCTTCGGGAAGTCTTGTGCTGCAGGTGAGGCTGTATTCAAAGAACCCCCTCCCTTGGTGTCTGGCAGACATGATGCAACCATGCTATCCCTAGCACCCTCTCGCGTCCAGTCCTAGGCAATCAGACCGTGAGAGAGATGGTTTCCAAAACCCATTACAGTTTAAGGGCTGAATCTATATATTAAAACATACCTCGTAAAATTTTCCTGGATTAGTGACAACACTTCAGCCTATTAAAATGGTGGGAAAGGAGACCTTAAACTGTAATGGGCTTTTGGAAAACTGGCCCAAATTGCTGTTTTTACATTTTACCTTGTTTTTTGTAAAGTAAAGCTAACCAGTTTCTTTTTTCCATTTTCCAATTCTGCTGTAACACATTTTCCCAATAAAGAAGATGCTTGCTTGGGGTAAATTAAATACTTGGAAACTATGCCAATTCCTTCAGGATGGTTATTGCTATCTTTGCTAATTTTTTTCTTTCTTTCCCTTTTTTTCAAGAAGTTCCTGATTCAGTGGAATTTTTCTTCTGAGTATATTTTGTGTTTTCTGATAAACATACTCCCCAAACACAAAATACTATTTAGTTCTAAAAGGACACGTTAGAAATATTAATACCTATAAATGCTCATACATAGGGTCTTTACATTGGTTTTCTGAGCCTGCTGAGAAGAATAAATCTTCTAGGACTCCTGTCACATTCACAGTAGAGTATTACCAGTAATTAAAACAAAACAAGAGCACTTATGTTGAGCATATAATATGTGTCAATAAATATGCTGAAGAATTTACATGCTGTGTTAGATTCCACGCATGCAAAAATCCTGAGATGTGGTTACAATGATCATCCCAGTGGTCACACAGAAGTGACAGAACCAGGCAGGATCCAAGCCCAAATCTGCCTGACTCTGCAGTCTTAGTGCTCTACACCACACCTCAGTGTCTCTAAATCTAAGACATAACCGGGCTCAAACATGTGGCAATTATCCTGTTATAGAATGACTTTTCCTTCTCCCGCTATTTGCAGTTCATTCCCTGAAGTTTCTGTTGTGCAATGCTAATCCACCAATTTACTGAAGGAAATGTTTTAAGAAGTCTTTTTTAATATTTACTTATTTTTGACAGAGAGAGAGACAGAGCACAAGCAGGAGGGGCAGAGAGAGAAAGGGAGACACAGAATCTGAAGCAGGCTGCAGGCTCTGACCTTCAGCACAGAGCCCATTGTGGGGTTTGAACTCATGAATGGTGAGATCATGACCTGAGCTGGTCGGATGCTTAACTGAGCCACCCAGGTGGCCCTGAAGGAAATGTTTTAGGGGCCATTTCCAAACCCTCATTTTTTTTTTTTTTGCCATGGTTGAAGGATTTGGGGAAGCAACAAACGTGACAGATGGCAATGGGATTACACATATAGTGAGAGATATGAAGTGGTCTTCTAAGTTTAGTGTTTTCCAAAATCAGTTTCATAATATTTTAGGTATCACCCATCAAAAACTGCTAATGGTAATTTTCATAAAATCTTTTAAACAATCATAGTGACCAGATTTGATACCTGAACATGTTACAAAAAGGGTATTTCTAATTTCTCTCTCTCTCTCCCTCTCTCTCTCTCTCTCTCTTTTTCAGTTAAGTTCCTTCCCAAGTGTAATTTGTTCGATAAGTACTGAGAGCTCATCAGGAGCCAGTGATGGTCATGGCTAGGAATATAAACGGAAAAAAAGACATAGTCTCTTGCCCTGAATGGGTTCATTTGCCAACCCATGCAGACATATTCTAAGTATAATTTGACAAGTGTCACAAAACATCTTGGAAAATTCAATATTTGTGGTTTCAAATGTTCCTAAGCACTGAAGATCCATGAACTAGGGTAATCTATTATTTTGCTTAAGGATGAATTGAACTGCTCAGGCTTTGGGGTTGTTCTGAGAAGTGGATCGCTGATTAGTGGGTGAGCAATGCTTACATCTCATCATCCATATCTCATCATGGCCCTAATGTGCACGACCCACATTAAGTGATAAAAACTTTATATTTGAAAACAAACCCAAATGTAGTGCTAATGACGAATGTGAGGAGAAAGTGAAGCAGTCTAAGGAAATGCTGGTTCTTTACAGAATGTAGAAATGTTGGATAATTTAAGAAGTAACATGTCACATTCCTTTATGGGTTTGGATATATGACAGAAATGTGCCACAAGCTTTACATAAGTGGCTTTCAAACTTTTTTCTTATCCCCAACCTGTCTAAAAAATAACTTTTCTTCACAATCTAATAAATACACACACAGAAATGAAATAAAACTTCAATAACACAACGCTTGCCTTTACTGGAAGTCATACAGTGTGATATTTTCCCCATCCTTTCTATTTTTATATTTTTAATGCTGATTACGATCCCCTAAATTGATTTTATAACCCACTAATGGTTCGTAACCCCCAGTTTGAAAAACAATGCTATGTATTAACCATATGAATAAATAAGTGAGTAAATAAGTCAGTTGATCAAGCTGTTTCAGCTGGGTTTCCAGCTTGAATTTATTTTAATAGCATTATAAATTACTTTAATCCTGTGTTTACAGAATTGTTAAAGGTCTTATGGGGTCACTTAAATTTTTCATTTGTTCTTTGCTGCACTTTATGGGAGGGATTATGTAATACAGTAAGACCTGTAAATGCAAGGGTTTCCAGAGCTCTCTCGATAAAAGTATAAGCTCTCTGAATACAATGGCTGAGGAGTATACAGATGAGGGAAGGACTGTACTTGAGCAGTGCAAAAAAAGTGACATGTAATATGACTTGGAAACATGAGTGGAATTTGACAGGGAGAGAAAGAGGAAGGATGGTTTATAATGGAAGGATGATGTGGTTTGGAGACCAGTGAGGAGAAGGTTGTGTCTAAGAAGTAACCAAGAAGACAGACCTGGATTGTGCAAGTGAGATGGAAACAAAATCATGGCTATGGCTTCACTGACATGATGGAGCTTGAAGTTCCTTTCCATTGAACAAATGGACACCTTTCATAGACATATATTATTTTACCACAATCGGACTGCATGGGAGCTAGAGTTTCTAGGGGATTTGGCGTAGAATTCAGGAAGGGAAATGAAGAACAAAATTTATAAGATTATTTCTGTCCTAGATTGCAAACTCCATAAGGGAGGTGAAACGTCAGTTTGATCCATTTATGTTTCCTAGCATGTAAAACAGGGTCTGGTGCACAGTAAGCACTCAGGATATTTTCTACATGAATATATCATGTAGAGATAAAGGAGTGCACAGTTTACCTTGGTGATAACCACCTGAACTCTGCTTGTCCAAAGTCCCTTGTCCTCTAATGCAGTTATTTAGAGTTTGCATTTATTCCACTTCTAGGAACATTCTAAATCCAGTGCCCTCTTTTTGTCTTCCAGGATGATCTATTCTCTGTTCTGTAAGCATCCTTTATAATACCCTACCTGTGTTGCTTCTGCTTTCTTAGAATGTCTCCCTGTAATGTCTTTTATGTATCATAGCCAGTACCCCACTCCTCCAAATGAAATCTTATCTTCCCCACAAAGCCTTACATGGAATATTTTAGCTCCTATGGTAACTTTGATTCTCCTACCATTTTTAAATTTACTAACTATTAAATGAGACTAATTTAATAATTATTAAGAATTTAAAACACACATATATTTTTAACTTAAGAATATCTGAAGCTCGCCTGGGTAGCTCAGTTGGTTAAGCATCTGACTCTTCATTTTGGCTTTGGTCATGATCTCACGGTTCCTGAGACCAAGCCCCACATCTGGCTCTGGCTTACAGTGTGGTGCCTGGTTTGGATTCTCTCTCTCTCAATCTTTCTCTTTGCCCCTCCCCTGCTCATGCACACTCTCTCACTATCTCTCTCAAAATAAGTACATAAACATTTAAGGGGCGCCTGGGTGGTTCAGTCAGTTGAGTGTCCAACTTAGGCTCAGGTCATGATCTCGTGGTTTGTGAGTTCAAGCCCCACATCAGGCTCTGTGCTGACAGCTCAGAGTCTGGAGCCTGCTTCAGATTCTCTGTCTCCCTCTCTCTCTGCCTCTCTCTCACTCACCTCTGTGTCTCTGTCTAAAAAATAAATAAACACAAAAAAAGTTAAAAAAATTAAAAAAAGAATATTTGAGAAATGAAGAAAATATGTAATATGAACAAACCAAGTGTCTGTAATATTAGTCCATAGAGAAAATTCTGTTAACATTTTGCTGCTTGAAGTTACTGACATTTTAATATGTTTATATTAATGAATTAATTATAAATATGAAAATAACTTGTGATTGGGAGATCTACGTTTTATACAATGCTTTTCACTTAATGTGAATTTTTCCTCATTTTAAATATTTCTCAAGAATCTCACCTTAATGCCTATACAGTACTCCATTATTCCATTAAATGAGTATGTATTTAATTAAGCTTTTCATATTTTTGTTGGATATTTGTTTTGTCCCCCATTTTTTTACTTCAAAAATAACTCTATGATAGATATCTTTGCAGCTGAGACCTTATATTTGTACCTATTATTTCCTATTTGACTGTATGTATGTCCACTGTATATATCATAAATAAATGGAAGTGACATTTTTTGGAAAAAGGGTATAAGCATTTTAAATAGTGTCACAAAATGTGACGAGTGACTCCATGTCCATCCCCAGGAAACCACTGCCATTTACGTCCTCCTCAGTAGAGTATGAATGCCTATTTCTCTACCTACTTACGAATTTTAGTCCAATTTAGTCTACCTACTTATGAATTTTACCTCCATGTTGTGGAGGTAATTTGAGAGCTAAAAACAATGACATCACCAGTGAGTGTGAATTTTGTTTTGTGTTTCAATAGGTTAAATCTAACATTACTGCATAGGATTATTATCCATTTTCCTGACTTTTGAAACTGAGTGTTCATGGCCCATGTTCATGTTTCAACTCAGATGTTACTCTTTTTCTTCTTATTTTTAACAGCATTTTGCCATTAGCTTTTAGGAGTTCCTTGGACTCTTAGAGCCTTTGTCCATTCCTCTCATATAATGTAGGCCATACTGTTTTACACACACACGCGCACACATGCATACACACACACACGCCCATTTGACTGCAGACCTCTGAGCAAAATGGTTTTATTCTTACTTAAATCTCATTCTTTGCAGAGCAGTGTGGACAAACTGAAAGGACATTTGGGGAATCCACTAGAGTTAAGATGTTTTACCTGAACAAGCTCTTCAATCTCCCTACACCTGTTCTTTCTTCTGAAAAGGAGTGGGTACATGGTGTCTCTTCTTCAGAGTGTGGTGAGAAGTAAATGAAATAATTTATGTAATCCCACAGAACAGTGACTAAAACACGGTGGAAAGTCCTAGATAGTAACTACTTTTATTCTTACATAACCATATTTTTTTTTGCATAACATTTATTATAATGTTTTGAAACATATTAGGAGCATAAGAAACAGAATCAACTAGTCAATTATGCTGGATCAATAGCAAAACAGTATCAATTTGTCTTTACACATAATGTTTAGAGAAATTTGAACCAAAGCTTGATTTCTCCGTTTTCAAGTGCATTCCACATACATGCCATTTAAGGTATAAATAATCCAAACATCATCAATTCTCAATTCTCATGCCCAGACTCTAGATAGGCATTTTATAAATCACACTTTCCTTCTTAATAAACTAACAATAAATAAACGGAAGTGCTCTTCCATATCTGGGCTCCTTCCCGCGTGAAACTCATGACATATGCACTGGTAAACTCTTGAGTGGCTTTTCCAAAATACGGTGATGAAGTGACCTGGTCCAAGCAATTCTGTATTTCAGTTTGGAATTCTGCTTCCTGGACTGAGTTAGTCGTAGATGTTTGTGGTGCTTCCCTCTGATGGCATCTGCTGCTATTATGCTCCAACTTTCGCCAATTACGTACTACTTAGAGTCACTTTAATTGATTCTTCGGCCCCCACCTTGTGCGGTAGCACTGTCATTTAAAGATACACAGACCTTTGGAGAATGTTTTCAGGAAAAACTCAACAGTTTCTTAAAACTGCAAGGCAAGTTTTGTCCTCTGATTAATACTGGCTTTGGAGAGCCATGGCATCACACATTTGCTTTTATTTATCCCTTTATTCATTCTGCTGGCCCCACACAACAGAAGACCTTATGAAATCTGTTTCCAGTTATTTCCCCATCACTCTATGCATCAATGAGGATCAATGCCATCCCAGTGATGTTCTTCCTCTTGACTCGTCTGCCTTCTAGGCCACTTTTCCCTCATCTGGCCAAGAGCCACTGTAGATCCATAAATAATGGCACTTTAATACTTCCTTATTGATCTAGACATAGCTGAAGTTTGACTGTAGGTCCACTGGTCCCCAAATCATTTCCCCATCAATAGGGGCCTTCCCCTTTATCCTCTATCCACTTTCTTCATAGGCAAAGACAAAGTGGAAGGTAAAGTTCTATTTCTTCAATTTTCTGACTCACTTTTTTAAGACAAATAGCTTTCTTTTTTCTTTACCTTTTTTCTTTCTTGGGTAGGAAATCGAAGGAAATTCTTACATTGAGATGTTGCTGCCTATTTTCTTTCCTTTCCTTTCATCTGTTTTACTTACGTTAGCTTTTTCAGGCTTCAATCGTCCAACATGTACTTCCTTCATAGTATTTTTTTATATCAATTTTATGGGGGTATTTACATATTTACATATCATGGAAAGTGACTCCTGTTTTGTAGTATTTTTGAGAGGAAGTGGAATGGAAGCATGAAAGCAAAAATGCCGTTTTGGTTATATGATTTTTTATCCTCATCTTTAATTTGCTCCTTCATCAAACATTAAACATACTTTTGATATTTAAGTGTGTTTTTTTAATTTCCTCTTGTACAATTATTTGTTTTCTTTCACATTAGATCGCAGTTTCTCTGGTCCATGGTATACCCTTCTGTCTGGAAAGCATTTATTTATGTTTTATTATTACTATACTTCAGAAAGCTCAGATTTTAGAAGCACTCAGATAATTTTGTTAACTTCTAAAAATGTGACATTGACATACTTGGTATAATATTAGCCTTACCTTGTATACTGACAGAATATTGAATACAGAGAGCATAGCACAATAGGAGTCACATAATGAGGTTAAATTAATGCAAAATGTACAACACAGTCTAATTAGAATATGCACTAAGAACTGTTACTATAGGTAGGAGAAGGATGGAAAATATTAATTTTATAGGATAATACCGAAACAATTTTAGGCTTAGAGAATTTTATGTATGTATGTCAACCAAAACACAGAAGGAAGGTGGAATATATGTACTGTGATTCATTATTGCATTAGTTCAGAAACCATGTATGGAGACCTAATAATGCTGAGACTGATTTTAAGCACTAAAATGACAGTTTGTGAAGAATGACAAATTCTGCTTTCATAAGGAGCTTATATTCTAGTCTCATGTTAGTGTAATAGCTATTACTCACATGTGACTATTCAAGTTAAAATTAATTACGATTAAATGAAATAAAAAAATTGAATCCCTTATTTGCACCAGCCACATTTTAAATGCTCAGTGGCCACATGTGGCTAGTGGTTATCATGTTGAAAAGAGCAAATACAGAGCATTTCTAAGATCACAGGAAGTGCTAAGAGAAGGTACTATCTTTAAAATTGTGTTTTTACTTTTCAAAGTTTAAATATAAATTATCTCAGACACATAGAAAAGCCTTATAGATATTTATATAATCACCACAAAGATAAAACATATGCTGGTATGTTTCATATTTGTCTCTGCTGACTTTCTTTTTTAAAAATAAGATATAAAACATTAGAAGTAAGGAAAAACCCATATCCCCTGCCTTTCCTCCCTAAAGGTAACCATCATCTTTCCATGTTGTAGAATCACCCACAAACATGGTTTTGCAGGAATTTATTGATCAATAATATCAACTGTTAAAATTTTTTACAATTTTTACATAAATAGTATAAGCTACTTGCCACTTGCTTTTTGGGTTGCTCATTGTTTCTGTTTGACATTTTATTTTGAGATTTAACCACAGTGATACATTCCATTCTATACATTCATTTATCTGTTCTATAATATTTTCTGTAAAAAACCCACTGTGTATTTATCTACGTCCTGAATGAGAAAATGTTAGGAGCTTTCCAACCGATGTCTACATTCTCAACACTTTATAGGCTCTGTTGGACAACCCAACCTCTGTCCCAGAGTTCAGCAGCTCACAGATTCTATGTCTTTCAAGTAAGTGACTTGCAGAGGGTAAAACGGAAGCCTCCCTCCATGGTGCTGTTGGATACCCCATCATGGCCCCGCTTCAGTGAGGGACTCTCTGAGAGGTCTTCTCTTTATGCTCTAATAGAACCAGAGCTTAGGTAACCAGTGACCTGGCAGTGTCAGAGCAGCTGACCCAGCTGGTACTCTTTCTTAGAATCCTGCTTATTAATTCTCTCCTAAGTAAATTGGTCTCTATGTAAATCAAATCCTAAGAAATAGCTTGTAAAACACATGCACTCATTTCTTGAGGGGAAAAATAAGTCACTAAATTTATGTCAAAATTTCTACTCTACCTGAATATATTTAGCTGCTATCTTTGATGTTCTGATCTCATAAATTTAAAAGCAACTCTTGGATCCAAGCTAGGAAGACAGACAGCAGGCACTATGTCTATTTCTCCTTCCTTTTGCCTCCTCCTCTCAAAGGATTCTGTCCTTTATGGAATGTGAAATCAGCCTGGAGATTTTTTAAGAACTTCAGTGTAATACCAACTCTTTTCTCCATCCTGGGTGTTTAAAGTGCACTCTTCTTATTCTTTCCTCAGGTTACAAACCAAACCTGCATTCACCTACAAGATGAAACTGCTTTTGTACCATTTTAAAGACAGGACAACTTTGGAAACATTAATATATATCATTTCTACATTTTAGGCATTTTCACATTTTAGGTTATTGGTTTAGAAAAAAATATTAGCAAATTGGACATTTTGACAAATTGAGAATCCCGAGAGGGCTACAAGATTGATTGTGAGAGGCAGCCCGAGGGTCATTTTCACAAATGGTACTTTCTAGGAAGCCCACACAAAACATGTAAGAAAAGTAATTGCTCAACCTAATTCAGTTCAATAAGTCAGTATATACCATCTTAGGTTCCTCCTAAAGGCTGGGCAGGTTTAAATTTCCCCCAGCACAATACTTTTCTAAAGTCTAATGTAAAAGTACAATAAAGGTGAAAGGACCCTTCCCTTACTCAGTCACACCCTGCCCCCACAGATTCACAGAATGCAAGATTTGTGAAAGACACAGTGTTAGTGTTGGGATGACTTCTGTTTCTGTCCCTTTGATAGACTGGTTACTCTACATAATTTTACATCTGAAAATAACTAAATATTCTGGATAAAATACCTTTTAAATCCATTTTAAAAATGGGTTTGTTTGTTTTTTTTAAACCACTGCTGTGGCTAAGTACAGACTATGTGTAATCTGCCAAGATGCATGCGCACACACACACACACACACACACACACACAAAGGAAGAAGAGAAGGAGGAGGGTGAAGAGGAGAAAAAAAAGAAGGATCAAAGAAAGAATCCTGGTAAGTAAATGAATTTCACCTTGAGATGAACCTTGTTGACTTTAGGATACTATTTTAGTATCTATGCAGGGCATAAAAGAATAGAAATAAAGACTAGGGTGAGTATAAAGTAAAAACATATTAGGAAACCCCAATATCAATCTGGAGATCCAAAGGACTACTCCTTCCAAGTAAGGGTGAGTAATAAATTAACTCACTATCTAGAAGATAACATGGAACCCTCTCACATTTGACCTCTACACTGGCTGGAGGGGAAAGATAATAAAAAACCAACTGCCCTCACTTAGAGCTCAAATTCCTGTTACCTTCTATAACTTAAGTGATCTTAGCAGATAATGTCAAGTAGATAATAATTTGAAGTAACTAGCAGAATCAAATGTAATATCCTCTGAAGAAATCCAACTTTAGACTAGATCTCAAAGAATTCCTGCAGAGGCTATTCCAAAGTATAAGACCGAAGAGACAAATCTCTTTTATCATCTAAGCAAACAAGGGACTATAAGTTAGATGCAAAGAGTCAATAGAGAGTTGAATCCTACCCAAAAGTCTTCATTAGTGAAATTATCAAACAGAATTAAAAATAAGTATGTTTAATATGTTTTAATATAACAGGATTGACACCATGAATAAGAAAAGAGATTATAAAGCAACCAATCATATGTGAAGAAGAACCAAATAAAGCTTTACATATGAAAAAATATAATAATTGACGTAAACAATAACTGAAGGGTGAAAAGAATAGATTAAAATCTGCTGAAACTAAAAGTGGTGATCTGGAGAAAAGATCTGAAGAAACACAGAATATATTTCAGAGAGACAAAGAAACAGAAAATATTTCTTGAAAGGTGGGGACAGGATACATGGAGAATAGAGTAGGAAGTGATTAGTGTTCAAAATGTGAGAAAAGAGAAAAATGGGAAGAGTTAATATTCCAAGTGATAATATAGAAGTTTTCAGAATTGTCGAAAATCAACAAACTAGAAGTCCACAAAACCTATGATAAAACCCAAACAAAATAAATAAAAAGACATTCATGTATTTATGTGAATACATAGTCATACATACATGCATACATATCTATCTATGGATCTATCATTTGTATAACAAAAGAACAAAGATAATATTTCTAAAGAAGCCATAGAAGGAAGAGAGGTCACCTACAAAGGAATGGTAATTAGCCTAAGAACTGAATTATCAGCAGCATGCACAGGAAGCCAGAAGCCAATGAAATAATATCTTCAGTGTACTGAGACAAAAATAACTTTTAATGACAGAACAAAATAAAAGCATTCAGATTTTTTTTTTTAATTCCAAAAGTTTACCTCACTAGGAAACTATCTAATAGATGTATTTCCATGGAAAAAGCTGATCTCAGATAGAAAGTCTAAAACACAAGAATGAGAGCTATGATATTATTATCATGTAAATAAATCTAAGCAATTATTACAGAAGTGTTTAAGGGTTACAAATAAAACAAGGCAGAACTTCAATATGGGAAGAAACATGCAAATTGAGAGGAGTCGTGATCAGTTCTACAACATGCTAAAGTTTTTGTACTGTTTACAGTGACAGCAAAAGCACTGGGGTTCATTTTGGCTGCATTTAATTAAATAAGCATGTTAAAATAATATCCAAACTACTATTTTTCAGTTATATTAGATGAATAAATTGCAGAGATCTATTGGACAATATATTGCCTACATTAACAGTATGGTGTTGTGCACTTCAAAATCTGTTAAGAGGGTAGATTTCATGTTAAATGTTCTTACTGCAAACAAAAACAAAAATCCCCAAAGGGGCACAAGGAAACCCTGGTAGTTGCTAGATATGCCTATTACCTTGACTGTGGTGATGCTATCACAAGTATTTGCTTATGTCCAAACTCACCAAATTGTACACATTGAATATGTGCAGTTATTTACATATCAATATCTCAATAAAGATCTTTTAAAAGCCCAAATTACTACTCCATTAGTGCAAAATAAAGCACAAAAAAAGTTTTAAAAAGTTAAATAAATCCTGAAGACATAGGTCAAATTTAAGGTATTAAAAAAAGAAGATAATGGGGCGCCTGGGTGGCTCAGTCGGTTAAGCGTCCGACTTCAGCCAGGTCACGATCTCGCGGTCTGTGAGTCCGAGCCCCGCGTCGGGCTCTGGGCTGATGGCTCAGAGCCTGGAGCCTGTTTCCGATTCTGTGTCTCCATCTCTCTCTGCCCCTCCCCCATTCATGCTCTGTCTCTCTCTGTCCCAAAAATAAATAAACATTGAAAAAAAAATTAAAAAAAAAAAAAGAAGATAAAAATAAATCCACATATCAGTGGATTAAGCTTAAGCTTAATCTGAACAATTAAGCTCTACAATAAAAGCACAAAAATTGTTGGAATAGATTGAACAAAAACAGCCAATTGAGATGTATGTTCTTTTAGGAGACAGACTAAAACTTACGGACACAGAAAAGCTGCAGGTACAAGTATGGAAGAGTATATATAACAAACAAATAATAACCAATATTAGGCTAGTATAATTACATAAGTATCAGGCAAAATACTTTTAAGGTAAAAAATATCATTACAGATAAATAATGTAATTTATTAATAGAAGCATAATGATGAAAGATTCAGTTCATCAGGGAAGTAAAAAGAAAGTTCCAAATAATGCATGTCTAATATACCTTTAAAAAGTAGGAAGCAAATACTGACAGAAATTTAAGTAGAATTAATAAACCCAGCTTTGTAGCAGCAGATTTTAAAGCAACTTTTTAAAAAATTTTTTTTTCTTAATGTTTTATTTTATCTTTGAGACAGAGAGAGACAGGGCAAGAACGGGGTAGGGTCAGAGAGAGAGGGAGACAAAGAATCTGAAACAGGCTCCAGGCTCTGAGCTGTCAGCACAGAGCCTGACGCGGGGCTTGAACTCACGGACCAGACCGCAAGATCATGACCTGAGCCGAAGTCGGACGCCCAACCAACTGAGCCACCCAGGCATCCCTAAAGCAACTTTTTAAAGATTTTGGTAAATCAAACAGACAAGTAACACTATACTTTAGAAAACTGGTATACTTAGATCATGATGGGCATTGATCAATACAGTTAGAAAACAATACCAAAAACAATACACTTAGAAAACAATTTTAAGCAATATTTGGGACAAAGAAGAAATCAAGGTGGACAAAAATAAAATAGTAAGGTAGAGTAGCCTGGAAGAGCACATTTAACCTTCTAATGGCCATGTAAAAACACCCTTGGCTCCTAGTACTCACACCATTGGAAGCCCTATATACACTGCATATGGGATTACTCTGTGTAACAAATAAGGTAAGGTACTGTATCACTTCCATGGTTAGATTATAAGAAGCCTTGAAGCTTCCACCTTGGTCAATAGGAATGATGATCTAGGGTAAGCCAGTTCCCATGTAAGAAGTATAATTACGCTGGGACCACCATGCTGTGGGAAATCCAAAGTTAACCATGCTTAATGTAGACTAGGAGAGAGAGATGCTCAACTATCTCCTGGATGTTTAGGTTCTTCCTTGAGGTGTCAGAAATAGGGTTGCAGGTGTTTTCTTGGATGTCTGTCTCTCTGAGGCTTAAAGCTATCTCCAGTACTAGCCCCCATCTCACTGACATTGCATGTAAGAGTCCAATTTCTCGTCTAAATCAATGTATACCATTTTGAGATTAAAAATAAATTATTTTTTCAGCTACCAAATTTTGGGATCATTGATTATGCAGCAAGAGATAACTGAAATAACCCTATAATCGGAGATTAAACAATCTTTAAAAACAGACCTAACAGCGAGCATCACTACATATTACATGATTAGTATTATTCAGATCATGTTTTGTGAATGTATATCAACATAATTAGAAAAACAATAGCAACAAATGATGCATTTAGAAGAAAAAGGCTGGAAACACTGTTCTATGTCTGGAAAAAAAAGAGAAAAATCAAGATGGAAATTTTAAAATATTTATAAATTAGTCACTTATAAAGCCAGTATAGAGGTTAAAACACAAAAGTAGGAGAATATCAATTATTTATATAAAAATTAATTAAGGGATAAACAAACTAAAAAGATGCAAAGTATGGTATCATATACATAAAACATGGAGGAGGAGAAAAATTTAATGCTTTTAGAATGTGTTTGAGCTTAAGCAACCATCAACTTAAAATACACTGCTATACACATAGGATATTATATATGAAACCAACAGCAGCCAAAAATCAAAAACCTGTAATAGATAAACAAAAAATAAAAACAAAGGAATCTAAGTATAACTAACAAACCACAAGGGAAGACAGCAAGAGTAAAAGAAAGGAATGGAGAAGAAATACAAAAACAATGAGCAAAATGGCAGTAAATACATATTTATCAATAATTACTTTATTTTTTTTTATATATGAAGTTTATTGACAAATTGGTTTCCATACAACACCCAGTGCTCATCCCAAAAGGTGCCCTCCTCAATACCCATCACCCACCCTCCCCTCCCTCCCACCCCCCATCAACCCTCAGTTTGTTCTCAGTTTTTAACAGTCTCTTATGCTTTGGCTCTCTCCCACTCTAACGTCTTTTTTTTTTTTTTTCCTTCCCCTCCCCCATGGGTTCCTGTTAAGTTTCTCAGGATCCACATAAGAGTGAAACCATATGGTATCTGTCTTTCTCTGTATGGCTTATTTCACTTAGCATCACACTCTCCAGTTCCATCCACGTTGCTACAAAAGGCCATATTTCATTTTTTCTCATTGCCACGTAGTATTCCATTGTGTATATAAACCACAATTTCTTTATCCATTCATCAGTTGATGGACATTTACTTTAAATGTAAATGGAGTAGGTGCTCCAATCAAAACACATAATGTGAGTGGATAAAAAACAAGACTCATTTGTATGCTCCCTATAAGAAACTCAGTTTACACCTAATGGCACACACAGACTAAAAGTGAGGGTTTGATTCCAAGCAAATCAAAGTGGAAAAAAGTATGGGGGGCAGGGTAGCAATACTAATATCAGACAAAATAGACGTTAACACAAAGCCTGTGGCAAAAGAAAAGGAAGGACATTATGTAACAATAAAGGGATCAATCCAAAAAAAAAAAAAGGATATAACAATAGTAAATATCTGTGAACTCAACAAAGGGACAAAAACAATATGTAAAGCATACATTAACAGACATAAAAGGAGATACCGATAGCAATCCAATAGCAATAAAGGACTTTAATACTATACTTACATCAATGGACAGTTCATCCAGACAGAAAATCAATAAATAAAATAGTGGCTATGAACAACACATTAGATCAGATAGACTTGAGATACAGCATTCCATCTCAAAACAGCAAAATACACATTTTCTTCAAGTGAACATGGAGCATTCTTCAGGATAGATCACATATTAGCACACAAACAAGTCTAAATAAGAAGAATGAAATGTCAAGCATCTTTTCTGACAACACCACGAAACAGGCAATTAATTAGAAGTAAAAACTGAAAAAAAAATGTGGAGGCTAAACAACACGCTACTAAACAATCGATGGGCCAATGAAGAAATCAAAGAAAAAATTAAAAAATATATGGACATAAAGGAAAATACAATGGTCCAAAGTCTAAGAGATGTGGCAAAAGCAGCTTTTGAAAGTTTATAGCAATACAGGTCTTCCTCAAGAAGCAAGAAAAATTTCTAACAACCTAACCTAAAGGAAATAGAAAGAGAACAAACCAAGCCCAAAGTTAGTAGAAACAAGGAAATAATAAAGATTAGAACAGAAATAAATGAAAAAAAGAGCTAAAAATAAAATACTGGCAAAATCAATGAAACCAAGAGCTGGTTTTGAGAAAAGATAGACAAAATTGATAAACCTTTAGCCAGCCCATCAGGGAAAAAAAAAGAGAGAGAGAGAGAGAAGACTCAAATAAATAAAATCATAAATGAAGGTGGAGAGATAACAAGTGACACCAAAGAAATACAAAAAATTATAAGAGAACATAATGAAAAATTATTTGCAAACAAATTGAACAACCTAGAAGGAATGGCGAAATTCCAAAAAGATACAATCTTACAAAAGTGAATCAAGAAGAAATAGAAAATTTCAACACTTCAATTAGTATTAACAAAATTAAATCAGCAATCAAAGAACTCCCAAAAAGCAAATGTCCAGGACCAGACAGCTTCACAAATGAATTCTACCAACACTTAAATAAAGGTTAATACCTATTCTTCTCAAACTGTTTAAAAAAAAAGAATAGGAAAGAAAACTTCCAAATTCATTCTATGAGGCTAGCATTACCCTGATACGAAAACTGGATAAAGACACCACATACATAAAGAGAACTACAGGCCAGTATCCCTGATGAACAAAGATGTAAGATTCCTCAACAAAATATTAATAAACCGAATCCAATAATATATTAAAAGGATCAATCACCATGATCAAGTGGGATTTAATCCAGAAACACAAGTGTGGTTCATTATCTCCAAATCAATCAGTGTGATACATCACATTAACAAGAGTTAAGGATAAAAACCATATAATCATCTCAAAGATGTAGAAAAGCATTTGACAAAAAAAAAATAAAAAAAAAACAAAAAAAAAATTAAAAAAAAAAAAAAAGGGGCGCCTGGGTGGCGCAGTCGGTTAAGCGTCCGACTTCAGCCAGGTCATGATCTCGCGGTCTGTGAGTTCGAGCCCCGCGTCGGGCTCTGGGCTGATGGCTCAGAGCCTGGAGCCTGTTTCCGATTCTGTGTCTCCCTCTCTCTCTGCCCCTCCCCCGTTCATGCTCTGTCTCTCTCTGTCCCAAAAATAAATAAACGTTGAAAAAAAAAATTTTTTTTTAAAAAGAAAAGCATTGTCAAAACACAACATCCACTCATGATTAAAAACTCTCAACACAGTAGCAGAAAGATAAATTAAGAAAACTTCTGTTTACAGTTGCACCAAAAAGAATCAAATACACAGGAATAAACCAAAGAGGTGAAAGACCTACATTCTGAAAGCTATAAGCTAATGATGAATGAACAAGAAGACAGGGGCACCTGAGTGGTTCAGTAAGTTAAATATCTGGCTCTTGACTTCGGCTCAGGTCATGATCTCACATTTCATGGGTTTGAGCCTTTCAAGGGGCTCTCCTCTGGCAGCGCAGAGCATGATTGGGATTCTCTCTCTTGCTCTCTCTCTGCCCCTCCCCTGCTAGGTGCTCCCTCGCTCCCTCTCTCTCTCTCTCAAAATAAATAAACTTTAAAAAATTATTTTAAAAAATGAAGACTACACAAATAAATGGAAACATAGTTCATACTCATTAGATTGGAAGAATTAATATTGTTAAAATGTCTATTAATGCCCAAAACAATCTATGGATTCAATGTGATCCTTTTCAAAATACCAATGGTATTTTTTTTTTACAAAACTAGAATAAATAATACTAAAATTCGTATGAAACTACAAAAGACTTTGAATAGCCAGAGCAATCTTGAGAAAGATGAACAAAGCTGGAGGTACCACAATTTCAGATTTCAGGATATACTACAAAGCTACAGTAATCAAAAAAGTATGATTCAGGCACAAAACTAGAGGCAAAGAGCAACAGAGCAGAATAGAGAACACAGAAATAAATCCATGATCATATGGTCAATTATTGTAGAACAAATGAGGCAAGAATATACAATGGAGAAAATACAGACTTTTCAATAAATGGTATTGGAAAAAGTGAACAGTCATACGGAAAAGAATGAAAATGGACCACTTTCTTACAACATGAAAAAAAATAAACTCAGACAGATTAAGACCTAAATGTGAGACCTGAATCCATAAAGCTCCTAAAAGAAAATATAGGTAGTAAACTCTTTGACATTGGCTTTAGCAATATATGTGTGTATTTGTTTCCTCAGGTAAGGGAACCAAAGGCAAAAATAAATATTGGGACTATACCAAAATAAGAAGATTTTGCACAGTAAAGAAAACTATAAACAAAATAAAAAGATAACCTACTGAATGGGAAAAGATAGTTTCAAATGATATATTTCATAAGGGATTAATATCCAAAATATATAAAGAACTTATACAACTCAAACAAACTCTGATTAAAATGGTCAGAGGAATGAATAGACATTTTTCCAGAGAAGACATACAGATGGCCAAAAGACACATGAAAAAACGCTCAACATCACTAATCATCAGAGAAATGGAAATCAAAACCACAATGGGATATCACCTCATACTGATCAGAATGACTTAGTATCAAAAAGACAAGAAATAACAAACACTGGCAAGGATGTGGAGAAAAGGGAACTCTTGCGCGCTGCTGGTAAGAATGTAAATTGGTTTAACTACTGTGGAAAACAATATGGAGATTCTTCAAAAATTAAAAATAGAAATATTTTTGAACCAATAATTCTACTACTGGGTATTTACCCAAGGGAAATAAAAACAACTACTTGGAAAAGATATATGCACCCCTATGTTTATTGCAGCACTATTACAAAAAACTCATAGCCAAGATATGGAAGCAGCTCAAGTGTCTATCAGATAGATGAATGGATAAAGAAGATGTGGTACACACACACACACACACACACACACACACACACACACACACACATACACAATGTAGTATTACTTAGTTATAAAAAGAATGAAACCTTGCCATTTGTTGACAACATGGATGGACCTAGAAGGTTTAAGGGTATGTGATATGTCAGACAGAGAGAGACAAGTATTATATGACTTTATTTGTACGTGGACTCTAAAAAACAAAACAAATAAACAAACAAACAAACAGACTTTTAAACACAGAGAACAAACTGGTGGTTTTCAGATGGGTGAAATATGTAAAGGGCATTTAGAAGTACCACCTGTCATTTATAAAATAAGTCATGGAGATGAAAAGTACAGCATAGGGAATATAGCCAATAATATTGTAGTAATAGGGTGACAGATGGGCAACTATGCTTTGGTGGTGAGCTGCGAGTAATGTATAGGATTATGTAGTCACTATGTTGTACACCTGAAACTAATACAACATTCTATGTGAACTATACTTCAATGATAAGGAAAAAAAATTGTAACTCGGCTATAAATAAAATATCATAGATTAAACTCATGTGGTACAGCTTTTGCATAGTTATAGATAGAAGCAATTTTATTGCCTTAAGTTTTCACAGTTTTAAAAAGCAAGAAAGGGTGATAATTAATGAATTAAATGAATCAGGGTCCCTGTTAGGGGATATAAAACATACCAGAAATGTGAAGAGGGAACACTTAATGTAAAAAATTGTGAACTGAAAAAGTAAGTTGTTGAAGGGTAAAAGTGACCTTTAAGACATAACAGAGAGCATAGCTATGGAAAGCAGCAGCTTCCCTTAGAGCTGGTGGAAAAATGAACAAGGAAAAAAACATAGAAGAGAAACTCTATAATGATAAAACGTAGACCTCTGAGAGATGGCAAAGTGTTCTAAAAGCACACAACCTGTCATGGCAGTTGCTGGAGGCCACTCTCCAGGACTGGAAGAGCATGCCCCCGTGGTGGTGAAGAACACTTCTAGGAGATCATTAGCACACTGATCTGACTGCTATTGCTGGGAAGGTGCAGGGACATGCCACAGACCAGTCCACCTGCTACTGTGGAAAGCAGAAAGAACCAAATGCCTTCTCCTTCCTTCAGCCCTGCAGTCTCCTTTTTGTGTCCCTCACCATCAGAGTGTAACATAGAGGCACCTGGAAAAGGAGACATTTGCTTTGCAGAGTCCATCTTTCAGCATCACAAAGGAGGGTAAAAGAAGGGAGATTCCACACTGAGAACTAATAATGAAAAACAGATATACTGAGGATTCAATAGAAAAAGAAACGGTAGAATAAGGATCAAGAAACTAAAACGAAGGAAATATGGCAGATAAAAAAATAAAAGTAAAATAAATAGAGCAGCAATCGATGCAATAAATTTTATATTGACAAAACTAATAAAATTAATAAACCTCAGGGAATCTTAGGAAAATAAGTATGCATACATGATATGATTACAGATAAAGCCAAAAATGAAAAATATAAATATATATTAAACAATGTCATGTCAGTAAATTTGAAAACTTACATGCAATGGACTAGATTCTGAAAGATACAAGTTACTATGACTGATTAAAAAAGAAAGAGATCATTTAAGTTATCCTATAATCTTTAAAGAAGTTGAATAGTACTTGAAAATTTCCCCTACAAAAATATTAGACCAAATGAGTTCAACCAACATTGAATGAACAAACAACTCAAATCCTAAACAGTTTCTTTCATAAAGTAGACAAAAAAAAAGCGTAATGCATCCCAAGTATTTTGTATTAGTTGGAAAGTGTTGATAGGAACTGAGAATAATCAGATAAAGACAGCATAAGAAATAAAAACTAGACATCCCTTTCCTTCAACAGCATATGAACAAATATCCTAAACAAATTATTACAAAATGAAATATATAACAGAAAAACTCCAGAACCAAAGTATACATTAGAATAGGATGTAATAATTAATTTTTAATAATTTTAATATACTTATTGAATGAGCTACTTATTATGCAGTAACTTAAATGAATGATGGCTATAATTTAAACCATTGAGAAATTTCAAAAACAATGTTGAGTAAATAATGTAAGTCATATAAAAACATATTCACTATGATGTTTTTATTTGGGCCCTGATTCTTTTTTTTTTTTTTTTTTGAAAGAAAGAGAGACAGAGACAGAGACAGAGAGGGAGACAGAATCCCAAGCAGGCTTCATGTTGTCAGCACAGAGTCTGACACAGGGTTCGAACCCACAAATGATGAGATCATGACTCAAGCTGAAATCAAGATTCAGGTGCTTAACTAACTGATCCAACCAAGCACCCTGGGCCCTGCTTCTTTATTTTTTAAATTTACATCCAAGGTGGTTAGCCTATAGTGCAATAATGATTTCAGGAGTAGAATCCAGTGATTCATCCCCTACATGTAACACCAGTGCTCATCCCAACAAGTGTCTTCCTTAATGCCGCTTGCCCATTTAGCCCATCCCTCCAGCAACTCTCATTTTGTTCTCTTTTATGTTTTCTCCCTGCTCCCCTTCATTGTAGTAGGTTGAAGAGGGGAAGTAGTGACGGTGGTTGAGAGCCACCACTGTTTGCATTAGCTCTCAAGTCTCTTTCTTTGCCCATAATGACAAAGTTGAAAGTTGAATGTGTGTGTGAGTGTGTGTGTACATATACAAAAAACCTGCCAATTTATCTATGGAAATTTTAAAGTTTTGCTTTTTTAAAACTTTAAGTCCATGTTAGTTAACATATAGTGTAATAATGGTTCCAAGAGTAGAATTTAGTGATTGATCAATTACACACAACACCCAGCATTGATTCCAACAAGTGTCCTCCTTAATGCCCATCACCCATTTAGCTCATCCTCCTACCAACTTCCGCTCCAGCAACCCTCAGTTTGTTTTCTGTATTTAAGAGTCTCTTACAGTTTACCTCCCTCTCTGTTTTTATCTTATTTTTATCTTATACATTCTAGTTCCACCCACATTGTTGCAAATGGCAAGATTTCATTCATTTTTGGTCACCAAGTACTATTCCATTGTA
Source organism: Lynx rufus (assembly GCF_022079265.1). Taxonomy (NCBI): domain Eukaryota; kingdom Metazoa; phylum Chordata; class Mammalia; order Carnivora; family Felidae; genus Lynx; species Lynx rufus. Next base: position 120,633,931 of record NW_025814823.1, on the reverse strand, counting down.
TATACATAACCACATCTTTATCCATCCATCGGTCAGTGGACATTTGAACTCTTTCCATAATTTGGCTATGGTTGATAGTACTGCCATAAACACTGGGGTGCATGTGCCCCTGTGAATCAGCATTTTTGTATCCATTGGATAAATACCTAGTAGTGCATTTCCTGGGTCAGAGGGTAGCTGTATTTTTTAATTTTTTGAGGAACTTCCACACTATTCTCCAGAGTGGCTGCACCAGTTTGTCTTCCCACCAAAAGTGCAAAAGGTTCCTCTTTCTCTGCATCCTTGCCAACATCTGTTGAAGCTGTGCTTTCTAAACTGAAACTCAAGTAGATTTGGTATACACACACATATACACACACACACACAGACATCTTTACTTCTTCTCTGAGATCTTGGAGCCTCGTCAGTGCCTACGGTAGCAAGACAGTGCTCTCTCTGTGAAGGAAATGAATTTTGGATTGTGCCTCCTAAGGGCCAATAACAATTGAGAAATTAAAGAAAATGGTAGAATCTGAGAAATTCTAGAATTTAGAATTCACATGGGATGCCCTCCTAGAGTTCATTTCAGCCTCTGCATATACATAAGTAGAGGCAGAATTGACTGCCAATGTTAACATCTCCACAAAGATACAGAAGTGCTTTTACTCAGTGCTATAGACTTTCAAGGTACATCAAAATTAATAGGCAAAGCCTCTCAGCACGTAAGTAATGACTCTACATGCAAGCCATTTTCACTTATCTGGATGTGTTTTGCCGGTGTGCTGTTTGTTTTTGCTTTTGGTGGGGATCAGAAAGCAACTACTAGGGCCAAAATGTTGCTGACTTCTAATTTTAAAACTTTGCCCAATATTAATAACATACTTCCATATTTTCTGTTGTTTCCTCTCACCTATCCTATGATAAAGCACTTCATTGTGTTAGCACAGAAAAAAATAAGAGCAGCAGTGTGAAGCTACATTCTCAAGATAGTACAAGACCCTTGGGAAGCAAGAGTAATGGTCTTGGTCTTTGATATACAATCCAATGTCCCAAGTATGAGATTTTATTAAGCAGACTTTGGAGTACTTCCCTTTGCTTTAGGTTCCTTATGAGTGTGATCAGTTATTGTGGTGAGGTGGTCAAAAGTTTCTAAATAATTGCCTTCATTTTTCTCTGTGTACTTATGCTATTACCTAAACCTAGAGAATTTTTTTGTGTGGCTCAAAGAAAATACCGTTACATCTGATTAAGTTCAAGATGCAACACTGACTTTATCTTTTCCTTTTTAATGAACCCAGTATTCAAACTGCCTCCTTTTTCTTTCTTTCCCATTACCTTACAGACCTGTGAGAGCAGTAAGTAGGAAAATGCTGTACTCGGAATTTAGGAGCTTTGCCTGCAATAACTTTACTTTGTCTGCACCAGCCAAGAACACAAGACTCTAGGGATTTGGCTCCAAAAGCAAAAGCAATTCTCGTCAGGATTATATAACCAAGGCCTGAAGGATCATAATTGGCAATTTATGGAGTAAAGCCTTTGCTACTTTCACTTATTTATTTATTTGTAAAATCTTAATAACTATTTTCAGGATGTGCTTTTTCTAAATTTCCATGGCTGATTTCTTTTTTCTTTTAGCCACTGTGGAAGACAGTATGGACGTTCCTCAAAAAATTAAAATTGGAACTACCATATGATTTAGTAATCACTACTTGGTCTTTACCTAAAGAAAATGAAAACCCTAATTCGAAGATATATGCATCCCTGTGTTTACTGCAGCATTATTCACAATAGCCAATTTATGGAGGCCACCCAAGTGTCCATCGGTAGATGAATGGATAAATAAAAAGTAGTCTATATAAAATGGAATATTATTCACCCACAAAAATGAAGGAAATCTTGTCCTTTGCAACAACATGGATGGAACCAGAAAGTATAAATTCTAAGTGAAATAAGGCAGAGAAAGACAAATACCACATAATTCACTCATATGCGGAATTTAAGACACAAAACAAATGAACAAAGGGGAAAAAATGAGACAAAGTAAAAAGCAGACTCTCAACTATAGAGAATAAATGGGGAGGTGAATAGGGAGAGGGGGGTTAAGAGTACACTTGTGGTGAAGAGCACTGAGTAACATATGCAATTGTTGAATCACTATACTGTACACCTGAAATTAATATAACACTGTATGTTAATGACATTGGGGTTAAAATGTAAACAAAAAAAAACATTTAAAAATTTAAATCCATATGCCTTGAGGGACATAGTGGTAAAAATCTGGAACCCAGCATACTTTTCTAAATGTTGATATCTAATGCAGAGATGATTATTGTTATTGGTCCCCTATGTGTAAAAAAATTTCAATGAGGCACACAAATCAGAAAATTTTAGTGTTTATAGGGATATTTATAGTCACATGGAAATATTAGATATATATGTTTTGATTGGACAGATAGATACTGAATTCCCAGAGATAGCAGTGTCATTTAAACTGAGACTGACAGATAAAAGGGGTCTAGCAAGGCACATCCCTTTAACACACAGAGAGATGGGACAATATTTTCCAGCACTCTCTCTCATGTCACCTTTCAGACAAAACCTTCTTTGGTTCTCTCAATCCAAATAGTGCCTTCAAGCTAAAATTTCTCCTTTACTTTTCATTCTACCATCTTATCATTTATCATAATTTAGTTCTTCATATGCATCTATGATAGTTTAATGCTCTCTCTATTGCTAGACTCTGAACTCCACAAGAGCAAGTGCCGTATGTGTTTTATTTATTAGTATATAGTCTATATGGTATATTGGTATAGAGTACAGTGCCTGGTAAATAATAGGTGTTCCATAAATGTAAGTAAAAAGATAAAAGACTATATATCATATTGCAAGTGTAGCTATCATTTATTGAGCACTTACTATCTGCCAAGCACTTTAAGACATCTTATTTAGTCCTCTAACCATGTTCTAAAATAGACATTATCTTAATTTTATGGATGAGGCAACTTAAGCTCTGAAATTGTAAGTAAACTGCCTAAGACCTGATAACTAGTTAGCAGCAAAATTGTGATCTGAACCTCAAGTTCAGTCTCTTTGTTGTTGTTGTTTTTTTGTTGTTGTTGTTTTTTGTTTTTTGTTTTTTTGCTGGGGGTGGCTATACTGCCTGCCCTCCTTCTTTCCTCCCTCTCTTCCTTCTTTTCTCCCCACTTCCTCTCTTGCTCCCTCCATTCCTTTGTTCCTTTTTTCTAATACTTTACAAATACAAAAGCATATATAAATATTATATAACATTATATATATATATATATATGTATATACATTTATATAACATTTTGCAGGTGTAAGAATATCAATGAGACAAATGCTTCTGATCCTACCACCAAGGTTAAGACCAATGGCTTTGAAATAACTATGTGTCCTTCCCTTATTACAGTCACCTCTTTCATCCTAAATATGCATGCCAGTCATTTCCTTGTTCTATTATTTTTGATTATAAGTAAGACCATAGTGTATTACAGAGGACAGATGCAGAGGGATTTTTTCTCAATTCCTTCTATGAGGTCAGAATTACCTTCATACCAAAACCAGGCAAAGACAGACCAGTATCTCTCATCAACACAGATGCAGAAATCCTCAAGGGATATTAGCAAATTAAATCCAACAATATGTAAAAACAATTATACACCATGACCAAGTGAGTTTTTTCCCAAGCATGCAAAGCTGGTTCAACATTTGATAATCAATTAATATAATCCATCACATCAAAAAGCTAAAACAACAACAACAAAACAAAACACATGATCAAAGGACAATGGAGGAGGGATTATTCCTTAGATAATCAGAGGAACCTTACCCAAGAAGGTGGTCTGGAGTGTGAATGACATCCCAAAACCCATTTTCTCATTTGTAAAATGGGGCTAGTCACAATACTTCTCTCAGAAAGATTTTGTAAGAATTCTATGAGGCACTAAACATAGTGGCTGACAGAGGATGGTCTTGAAATTGACATAGTCATTAATACTTTTTTAAAACTTATATTCTTTTTTATTAAAAATGTTTATTCATTTTGAGAGACAGAGAGAGAATGAGCAGGGGGAGGCAGAAAGAGAGAGAAGGAGAGAGAATCCCAAGTGTGCTCTGCACTGACAGTGTAGACGTGGGGCTCCATCTGACGAAAGGGAAGATCATGATCTGAGCTGAAATCAAGAGTTGGATGTTTACCCAAGTGAGCCACCCAGGTGCCCCTAAAAATTATATTCTTTTTTATTTTTACTTTTCTTTAATGTTTATTTATTTTTGATAGAGAGAGACAGAACACAAGCAGGGGAGGGACAGAGAGAGAGAAGGAGACACAGAATCTGAAGCAGACTCCGGGCTCTAAGCTGTCAGCACAGAGCCAGACACGGGGCTCGAACCCATGAACTGCGAGATCATCACCTGAGCCAAAGTCGAATGCTTACCCGACCGAGCCACCCAGGCACCCCCAAAAAATTATATTCTTGATTAATTTCTGAAATCAAGATTCAAGTCAAATGACAATCACAGACATTAGAATACGATGCCCCAGGGAGCTTCAAGAACTGGTCAGCTATACTGAAGGAAATCTTTTTATTGGAAAACTATACTTCCCATAGCCTGTCTTTTGCTCTGTCAGTGCCACACTTGTGCTCAGAGTTCTCACCAGCAGGAAACCAAAGGTACATGAGCAGAGGTTTGTATTTGTGTCCAAGACTAAGGCTGTGGTCTGAAAGGGTAAAATGACACTCAGTAAAAAACTGTACCTACATGCAGCAGGGTCTTTTCTCATGTAACAGTGGTAAGAAAGAGCCTAGCGTTGGTCTTTAGAGAATAATTCAAAGAAATGTCTGCTTTGTTGAACGGGAAATATGTTGGCCCAAGCAGATGATACTCACATTGCAGCCCTAGCTAGATTGTTAACAGTGTTATAAACTTGAGCAAGTTATTTCAATTTCTGCATGATACTTTGCTTACACGATATAATACTTTCCATGCTCATTTTGCAGAGGCTGTCTGATTTTAAGAATTAACTACTCATTACAAACAAATTGGAAAATATAGAGAAGTATAAAGAAGAAATATATCCACCCCAAAATCAATATCCCAAACATATGCACAATTAAGATTTTGTTGTAAATTCATTTTTTCAACAATTAATTTATTATGGGCCTACCATGTGCCACTGTGATTTCAACTTTGTTAAATGGGTATATATTTACATACGTAATTTAAAAATGTAAAATGGTTATGGCTGTGTTCCTTTTCATTTAAGCTCGAGCCTCATCGGACTGGCTTTTGAAAACATATTTCTTATGGGGTGCACAACAATGGCTCAATTAAGAGGCTATATGATAAATAATTATTCTAATTTATCACTCATCTCCTGAAGGTTGCTTCTCATATTTCTCTTCATTCTTGTAATTTCAGTCTCCAAGTATTTTCTTAGGGTAGTGCTCCAGATGTTATCTTATTGGATAAACAGGCTGGGGCATCTTTTAGGCTCCTGATGACGTCTCAAGTAAGATATAGAAGTTTTTGTTTCCTTCAGTAATGTATGAGGGTGGCATTCTCCCAACTCTTATATTTAGCGTCTACACACAAAGAAATGACCACGCAGAGCAAAGTAGCAGGTTCCAGGCTTTCACCCCTGCATTCATTTGGAAACATTGTGGAGTGAGGCAGACCCCTCAGCATGGGAGAACCGATATAGTCTCACGTAACAGACATCAGGCTTCGAGGCTCTCGCTCAAAGTAGGCACTCCATCAGTACTGCTGATGATGGCTGCACAGAGCAGATGGTGGTAAAGGGAAATACCGAGTAAGAAAGAAAAAAAAAAAAAAAAACAGAACCACAGAGCAAGGTTTTCTTTTATTTTAGCCAGATCTTCTGTGGTTGAATATATCTGCTGTATTTCCATTGAAAATGCAACATTTGGGTTGGTGTGAAAATCTGTGTCAGGAAATGCCCCCAAGAGAACAAAACATGTACCAGGTGATAATGGATGTTATTACTGGAAGCAACATTTGTCTTTTTTTCTCTCTCTCTCACTCAACCATAGTAAATTTTAATATGTGTGTCAGGTTTCCTGCAATTTATATAAAATGAAACTCTTTGGGGAAGAGAACACACAGTGTCCATATGATTTCACGGTGCAGCCTCACCTTAGATCTAAAGCTCATGTCAGCTGCTCGTACCTTCTCCTGCGGAGATGTCAACAGAACAGGCTGGTTCAGAATAAATGTGTCCCTGCGACCGGTACGTGTGATGGACCTGGCTGTGCTTCTGCTTTCAGAAATCACCCCCTTCTGTGATCACAAGAAAAATAGGCCCATCTTTTAAGACAGGCATAATTTTTGCTTCACTGAACTGCTTCTTAAATTTGTTTTGGGGCTTAAAATCTATTGGTTAATCTTTGTGGCATATCTTATTATGCAATAAAGTTCAATGTATACTGGTTCTCGAAACAGGCCCTGAGGTCTAATGGAATATGTTAAGTTCTCGAAACTTTCAAAGTCAGATACTTATTTCTTTTATTTTTTTCATCTTTTTGATTTGCCTTTCCCAGAAATCATTCGTTTGCCATTTTGCCACTTGAGGGGGGAGATATATGTTTGGTGGTGCCATGAAATACACCACCAACAGACAGTCAGCATCTGGACTGCAGAAGCCAGAATGGGAGAGGATGTCAAACTAAGGTCTATGAGTAAGAGTTGAAAGGACCGTGACTCTGCAGCCTGGATAATCCAGTTTGGGACGGGGGGAGGAGTGGCATGCCTGCCTTCAGAGAGCTGAAGTGCAGTCAGGTGAAGACGTGAAGCTGCTTATGTTTTGTGGGTTCACCTTCCCAAATCTCTCTCCAATCTTTCAACTTCTCCCTATCTCAACTTTTCACCACTCTAGTGTAAGCCATTTTCACCTCTTGCCTGCACCATGACCATAGTCTCATAATCCATCTCCCTGTTTCCCTTTTGCTCCCCTCCAAGTCATGTCTTTCCTCTGCTTATAACCCTTTATAGCTTCACATCAGTGCATGTAAAGATGAAGTTTGAGTTTCCGATGGCCTCCTTATCCTGAAAGATCTTGTGCTTCCTCTCCCTCCAACCACATCTTGCCCCTTAGTCTTTTCCTCAGCCACCATGGAATTCTCTGAGGAAGATGATCCTCAAGTGCCCATGGTTTCATGCAGCCTCAGCAGCATATCAGTTTTGCAATCGTGAGATACATTTTTCCTTTTGCTTGGAGCCACCCATCCTTCTTCAAGAACTCCACTGGCTCTCCTCCCTGTATCATCTAACCCTTACTCTTTCTTTAGACTTCACACACACACTCCTCCTTTCTTGTCCAAGTTCCGGCCTCAGTTATGAGTTCTAATGGCACCATCTACCTCCTGTCTAGTGCTTTTCTTATAATTATATACACAGTAGCTATTTTCACAGCTGCCCTGACCACTCTGTGGAAGAAGAGATGGCTTCTCTTACACATTGCTGTACTGTGCCCCTCATATGCATTCACAGAGCTAGCTCGGTGGCTAACACATGGTAAGATGCTTACTTATGAATATGTGTGAGTGAGAGAATGAATAGAACACTAAAAGGAAGTTTATTTCCCGCATGTGCAACAACTCCAACACTGCATGTTGTTAGAAGATAGACCAGACTATCATGTATATTGCAGGAGAGGTCTTCTACTATGAGAGTAATGCAATGGATATGAAGTATCAAGTGGGACAATTGGACTATACTCTTTTTTTAAAAAAAAATTAACATTTATTCATTTTTGAGCAACAGAGCATGAGCGGGGGGAGGGCAGAGAGAGAGTGAGACACAGAATCTGAAGCTGGCTCCAGGCTGTGAGCACAGAGCCTGATGCAGGGCTTGAATCCATGAACCATGAGATCATGACCTAAACTGAAGTTGGACGCTCAATGACAGAGCCACCCACGCACCCCCGGACAATAGTCTTTAATTGCTCTCTAAACTCAGTAATTCTATGACTTATAAAGTATTTGAAAATATTTTTTTGAGGGGGGAGGGAAAGTAATTCTGATAAAAAGCTTAGCAAGGAAAAGATTAAATATTTGGTCAAACATGAATGTTTGAATGTCTGTATTTCCAATTTACATGGAAAGGTTTGTGTATGTTTGGAGGCTATATAGCTGAGCAGTGATGCGGATGACATTCATTCATTCATTATTTATGCATTCATTCAACAAGTATTCTTCTGCTGGGGACACAGGAGAGAACAAGAAAATAAGATCCCTCCTCTCAAACATCTTCTATACAAATGGACATAAACACAAAATATATGAATAAATAAGAAGTAAGTAATGGACAATGATAATGGGGGTGGGTGTGTGGCTTCCATAGAGTAATCAGAGAAGCCTTATTGATGGTGCCAGCATTTAGGATGAGATTTGAATGACAAGAAGGGGAAGATATGTAAAGAGGTGAAGGAAGAGAATGAAGGTCAGAGTGCACCCCTAGACAAAGGACCTAAGGCGAAAACAAGCCTGGCATGTTGGAATGGGAAAATAAATGCCAGCATTATGATTCGGTCTGAAGAAGAAAAGTATGGCACATGGTGGGGCTGCAGAGACAGGTGAGACCAGATGAAGCTGTGATGAGGAGAATGAATTTTATCCAAATGAAATGCGCTGTCATGGAGGTTTTGAGGAGAGAAGTCACCTCCTCAGATTTGGGGGGGCACCCTGGGGCTCACTGCAGTTCCTTCTGGTTTTCCTCATACACATTTCTCCTCTATTCCTAGCTTTTGTGTTACCCAAACCTATTCCAAATCAGTATCTTTTTAAAAGTACTGACTTAAAGAAAAGTATTTTTAGAAGCTGGGAACATTGTGTAAAACTTATACTTTAAAGCAGTAACCAAAAAAAGCTATCTAACTGATGTGTCAACTTGTACATTTTAAAGCCCCCTGCCCTCTTTGATGTACCTATAAAGAAGTCATGTTTTCTTCCTTAAGACCTTTTATATAGAAGGTAAACCTCATACAGAGTAAAATAAGTCAGCTCCATCCTGCATGACTATAAAATGGAGTATTACTCAGCCATAAAGTAGGATGAGGTCTTGCCATTTGCAGCAATGTGGATGGAACTAGGAGATATTAGGCTAAGTGAAACAAAACAGAAAAACAAATGCCATGTGGTTTCACTTATATGTAGAATCTAAAAAATGAAATAAATGAATAAACAAATAAAAAATAGTCAGACTTATAAATACAGAGGAAATAACTGATGATTGACAGAAGGGAAGGATGTTGGGGACGGGCAAGACGAGTGAAGGGGAGTGGGAGACAAAGGCTTCTAGTTATGGGACGAGTAAGCCCCGGGGATGAAAGGTACAGCACAGGGAGCCTGGTCAACATGACTGTAACACACTGTATGGTGACAGATGGTAGTTACACTGGTGGTGAGCCCAGCATTACATATAGAACTGGTGAATCACTATGATGTACATCTGAAACCAGTGTCACATTGTGTGTCACCTATATTGAAAAAAATTCCAGTCCCTCCCAGTATTTCTGAATATTTCCAGGGAGTGCTTCTATGTCCTGGTTGGTTTTCTCCATTCTTGCTCTGAACTATTGCTTCTAGGCCCTCCCCCGTCGCTTTTGGAAGTTATGTCTTTACCTTCCCTGGTCATTTAACTGTCTTCCCTTTGTTTTGCCTTAAAACACTGACATAGCCCCTTCTTTCACTCCCAAGACAGTACTAACAAGAGGCTAAAACCAAGTTGGGGCGGATAATAAACTTTACTAAAAACCTGAAGATATTATGAAGTCATATCAATTCAGAAAGCTAGATGTTACTGCCCTGAAACTACTCATTTTTCCTCGGTGGCAGAAAGCTTCTTCTTGGCTGTTGTTGGCGATGGGCCCAGACTGTGGTCATACTGATGAACGCCCTTTCCTATTTCTCTCATTTTTCTCTTCTCCCAGTATCATGATCTGAAATGTTTGTTTCTTGGCCTGCTGAGGGAAATCTGTGATGCTTTTTCAAGCTTCCTTGTTACCGGATGAATTACGCGCTCTCAAAATTCATGTCCTGAAGTCCTAATACCCAGGACCTCAGAATGTGACTGAATTTGGATATATGGCCAGAGGCAGTTAAGTTAAATGAGGCCATTAGGGTGGGCCCTAACCCAACAGGAGGCGTGTCCTTATAAGAAGATGGAACACACACAGAGGGAGAACGCCACATAAATAGGAAGAGTGTCACATCCAAGCCAAGGGCAGAGGTCTCCGAAGGAACCAACCCTGCAGATGCTTAGATCTTGGGCTGTTAGCCTCCAGCAAGTGAGAAAATAACTTTGTGTTTTTAAGCCCCCCAATCTGTGGTGCTTGTTATAGTAGCCCTCACAAATATGTACAACTGCCAGTCTCCTTTGCATACTTCTGCCAATGGCTTTCAGGGTCGTACTGTCCCTCAGTAAGACATTCATGTGGTCATTAAACCAAACACTTGTCACCACAGTCTGAAGGGCTCGTATTACATTATCTCTATTCGTGGCCAAACTGACTAATATCAAACAGATATGTGAATGGCAAGTAATATGACCGAGAGGACTCTCTAAATGATTCCTTGCAGGAAAAGGAAGATTCTGCCCTAGCGACTTATTCCCATCTCCCAGAAAGTTTTTGGCATTCTAGGAGCAGCCAGATTACCTCGTGTTTTTAGCCATCACTGCCTTACAAGTATTGATGTGTGGCCTCAGAATACTCCACTGATTTTCTTTACAAACCCAGACTTGAGTTAATGCTCTTCTTAAGCTCTAAAAGCACCCATTTACAAATATTGATGTTCTGCGTGTGACGATCAGCCCAGAGCTTTTCACACCTCACTGTCAGTGTCCTCCAACACTACCAAAGTCAGCCCAAGCAAACTTGTGGCCACTCAGGCTGCCTAAGCAATGCACAGGGATGTGTGGCTGCCTTCTCCACCTAACCGGCACGTACAGCAAGAGGAGCAGCCCCTCACACCTGAGCTATCCAACGGGGCCAGTCTAAATTCCACATCTTTATCAAAAACGTACAGAACTATTTTTGTGCCAAGCCGTATGCTAAGAACCTGAGATATTTTATCCCGTTTGGTTCTCGTCACAATCTTAAGATGTAGGAGCCATATTTTACAGATGAGGAAGTAGATGCTTGGAAGATTTCTGTGGCTTACCCAAAGTCATAGTAGGTAGTAAAAGGTAGTGCTGGGTTCATGTACCGTGTGCCATGAAGTCCCAGCTTTTGGTCTTCTTATAAGGCTTAACTGTGGCCTTTCTAGATTTCTTCAACCTTCACTCATCCCACACTTCTCTAAACTCCCGTGCTAAATACTTCTAGACCCACTCAGCACTTAATTGTGGTTCACTTTGAGCTGCTCTCTGTTTACTTAATTCATGCCTGTCTGGTGCCGCCAGTTATGTTACAGCTCTTCTGTGACAGAAACAGTACTAACAGATATATATCACGTTCACTGTTCTTTACAGAGCCTCACCTTTGTGGAAACTTAATGTTTCTGATTTCCTAGGTGCTCGGAATCCAAAGATTCTCCCTTGGAATCTTTCACAGTAATAAACACCCAAAGGGGTCATTTGGTAGAAATCACTTCAGGGGCAATAAAATACAGAGGTAAGAATTGTGGCCCAATTCTCAAATTACCACAATTCCGGTCTTAACTCTGAGCTCTTGGTAGTTGTTGGCCCTAAATGAAAAACTTTACCTTCTCTGAGCCTTAGATTCCTTATCTATAAGACGAAGGTGATAATACCACTCCACTAGCCTGCTGTGAGAATTGGAGGTAAGACTAGGTCTGAAAATGTTAATAAATTGTAGAGTGCTCTTCACATGCAAGAGATTATATTCTTCAGCACTGGTAGCTTTATTATCAGTATTGACCAGCAATGAAAGACATCTCTCAGTAATCTTACTTTCTCCATAAAAATGTGGTGGTCTACAAAGTTCTCTCTTGTTTTAACACTCTGTCAATTCCTCTTTATGGTGATGGTGAGAATGTGTGGGATTGGCTGGGAAGGGGGTGAGGGCTGTGTGGGCAAGACCTTCCAAAGTGAGAAATGATGCCTTACTTTCAAAGGGCTTATCACTCACATCCCACTTGCCAGCAACAGGATCACATCTCACGTGGGGGCTGTCTGTGTCTTCAGAGAAGAGGTGGGGTGGTTATATGACTCACGTTGTCACCACTGCAGATGGAGAAATGCCACTCTCCAAGAGTTTGCGATTCTAATGACTCTGTCCTGCACCTCATATGTCTATGTCAGTTCACAACTGTATGCTGATGCATTTGAACACTTATCTCAACCAGGAAAAAATAAAATCTGAAGATAAGTATTTTCTCACTTATCTTTCTTCCAAAGTATAATTTTTTTTCAAGATACCTTCACTATGCCTTAAAACACAACTTCCTTGGTATTTCTCCCTTTTGACAAAGAAAGTAGGAATAAGGGCATGTTTAACCAAGGTGGAAATGGAATAAACATATTCCCAAACTCACTGTTACTATGCAGTTTTATTTAACACCTAACAGAAGTTCCAAGAGTGTTAAAAGGGTCTGGATATTTCCCCCAATGGCATTAGGTATAAACATGAAGGTGTTTATGATTCTGTGTTCCTTGACCTTGTTGCAGCTTAAAGTCTTGAATAAATTGAAGCAAAGTAGGCCACGCGATCACAGGGGCTTGGCTTCTTGGTGACAGTTTTAAAGAAATAACTTTTACTGCTAAAGGGCTCAGAAAGTAAAAGTGTCTTTTCTACAGAGAAAATAGTTCTTAAATATTTAAAAATGGCAAATTTCTCCCCAGATGTCAAGAACTGGAAAGGTCACAAGAGTTGGGAGGACTTTGGGGACCACAGCACTCATGAGTACTGGTTATTCTTCCTTGAATTAACTTTCAAACACAGATTATTTCACAGACTATTCAATTTCTTGCCCATTAAACTGCAGAGGCTCCAACATATCTGTGAAAAATAGTCCACAGTATTTTGTCTGGATTCCAAGATCCTCCACAGTTTGTCACCAAACCATCTCTCTGGTTATATCCTTTTCTCTAGTCTTCTAAGTATCCTATATTTTCGCTAATAAAAGTCACCCATCATTTTCTTCAACTATTCAAGCAATTTCACACCTCCTTGCCTTTTATCCCTAGTGTCCCCCCAGCTTGGAACAGTTTTCTAGGTATTGAAACCTTTTTCATTCTTTAGTTCCCAGTGAAATGCCACTTTTCCCACAGCGTTTTTCTTGAGTTCCCAAATGGAATATTCTTCCCATATTTAATATTTAGCAGTTCATTTTAATTTTTTTTTCATCGTTTTTTATTTATTTTTGGGACAGAGAGAGACAGAGCATGAACAGGGGAGGGGCAAAGAGAGAGGGAGACACAGAATTGGAAACAGGCTCCAGGCTCTGAGCCATCAGCCCAGAGCCTGACGCGGGTCTCGAACTCACGGACCGCGAGATCTTGACCTGGCTGAAGTCGGACGCTTAACCGACTGTGCCACCCAGGCGCCCCTAGCAGTTCATTTTAATACCATTATTATTTCATTCTGACTTGCTTAGACATTATGAAGGCCCTATCTCCAGTCCCTTTTTTGAAAACAAATATTTTAATCAAGTGGGTTGAACTCATTTGTTGAGTCATTCATCCACTGAACAAAAAATGAATTGATTCATATTAATAAACAAGTGTCTCTGTCTTGATTAATTCCTACTCAAACATGTATTACAGTATCTGCTTTCCCTTTTTGATCATCAGCTATGTGAGGACCAAAAGCACATGTTATTCAGCTTTCAATTCCTTTGTTTATTTTAACTGGTGGGTACTTTATAAACATGGTATGGATGGCTGGCTGGCTGGATGGATGGATGGACAGATGGATGGATAGATGAATTAGAATGTGAATTAGAATTATGAATTCAGAATATTATCTTTTCCTTGGCTTAAGACAATTACTTTTGCTTGGAATCATTGCAGTATGTGTACTGAATACATGTTACTTTTGTCCTTTTTGTGTGTTTCATAGCCTTTTATTTGGGGAACTTTTAACTCATTCCATAGTAACCTGTTTGGTCCATGAGGCTCAGATGGGCTTATTCATTCCCAAATGTTGGCACATTATCTAGGCCTACACAATATTCCAGGTATTCAAGTGCAGATACTGATTCAGCAATAGAAACAAGAACAATTAGACTTTTTCCAAGGCACTGGGCAAGGTTAGTGGGAGAGACTCTCTCTTCTGGGAGATTATAAGTATAAAGTTAATGTGAACTAGAGCTACAACAGCCTTTGTTCCACCATCAGAGGAACAGCTTATATAAGAATAAAGCCAGGCTGGGGCACCTGGGCGGCTCAGTTGGTTAAGCATCTGACTTGGGCTCAAGTCATGATCTCACACTCTGTGAGTTTGAGCCCCATGTCAGGTTCTGTGCTGACAGCTCAGAGCCTGGAGTCTATTTTGGATTCTGTGTTCCCTCTCTCTCTCTCTCTCTCTCTCTCTCTCCTTCCCTTTACCCCCTCTCTTTCTCAAAAATAAATAAACATTAAAAAAAGAATACAGCCAGGCTGAAAAAAGTAGAATTGAAGGATAGAGAGAAAAAAATTGCAAATATTGTGTTTGAATCATGAGATCTAGCCAAGCCTGTAGCCCACTTCTCAAGATGTGGATAAATAAATTCTCGTATGTGTTTTTTACATTAGTTAATATTCAATTACTGTTGCTTAGAAGCAAATGAATTTTAATTAACAGGAAAATCTAAAGAAAATATCCCAATATTCTCACTTTTAAAAATAAACACTTGTATCTCTTAGGACAATCACCATAATCGAATAGAAATTTAGCTAGCTACTAGGATATGAAGGAAAAAAAATTCCTAAAATATTAAGGCACTTAAAAATCTATGTTCCATGCCTTCTCCTTCACCCTGTAAATCTTTTTTTTTCTTTTTCGTTTTCTTGCATTTCTCCCCTAGTTTAACTGAGGTATAATTGACAAACAAAACTGTATTAATTTGGGGTGCCTGGGTGGCTCAGTTGGTCAAGTGTCCGACTTTGGTTCAGGTCATGATCTCATGGTTCGTGAGTCCAAGCCCTGCACTGGGCTCTGTGCTGACAGCTAGCTCAGAGCCTGGAGCCTGACTTTGGATTCTGTGTCTCCCTCTCCCTCTCTGTCCTTCTCCTGCTCTCTCTCTCTCAAAAATAAATTTAAGAAACCCACATAAACAAAAAATCCAAAATTGCATTAAAGTATACAGGATAATGATTTGATATATGCATAATTCCAGAATTATTACCACAATAAGTGTAGTTAACATCTGTTACCTCACATAGTTATACATTTTGTTTAACTGAAAAGTCCTGCAAATCCTATTTAACAAAATTTCTTATTTATTTCCAAAACACATCCCTTATTTCCCTCTCCATGGCCACTCCTATGACTCAAGACACCATCCTCCCTCACCTCCACCCCGACAGCAGTCTCCCAGCTAGATCCTCGTCCTCTTATATCTTCACTTGATTGTCAGTCATGATGATTTCCTTGAGACACCATGTATATCACGTCAATCGTGGTCTTGAAACATACCTCATCTCTCATTACCCTCAGAAAAAAACATTCTTATTCTTCTGCTTAATTTACAGACCCTACTTTTCTGTCCTTCTTTATCTCTTTTAACTGACCCTTAGCCCTCCTTCCTTTAGACACACTGACATTAAAAAAATTTTTTTTAATGTTTATTTATTTTTGAGAAACAGAGTGTGAGCAGGGAGGGGCAGAGAGATACACACACACTGAATCAGAAGCAGGATCCAGGCTCTGAGCTTTCAGCACAGAGCCTGACATGGGGCTCAAACTCACAAACCATGAGATCGTGACCTAAGCGGAAGTCAAATGCTTAACCAAATGAGACACCTAGGTGCCACATAGTCACAACATTAAAAACAAAATTCTTTCAGTGTGCCATACTCTTTCTTCATTTTAGCACTTTGCATATTCTGTTCCCTTTGCCTAGAATGCCCTCTTGTTACTTGTTCTCTAAATTAGTTCCTGGTTCTTTGTAGAGGGTTGATTAATGTCTTTCCAAAATTCATGTCCACCTGGAAGGTCGGAGTAAAACCTAATTTGTAAATAAAGTCTCCACACAGGTAATCCAGATAAATATTGAGATGGCATTATATTGGATTAGGATGAGCACTAAATCCAATGAGAATGTTCTCGTGTAAGGGACAGAAAAGGACACAGAGACACAGAGAAGGCAATGTGAAGAAGGTGGCAGAGACTGAAATGATGCATTTTTAAGCCAACGAACAGTAAGGATTGCTTGCAGCCACTGGAAGCTAAGAGAGAGGCATGGGGCAGTCTCTCTCTCAGAGGCTCCAGAAGAAACCTATACTGCAGACACTTTAATTTTGGTTTCCAGCCTCCTGAACTATTAGAATCTATTTCTGTTGTTTTACATTACCCAGTTTGTGGGACTCTAGGAGACGAATATAACTTTCCCTGGGCATCACTGTACACATATCTTCCTTGTGAAGCCCTCTCCTATACTGCTCGTCTGAATCAAATATCCCTTTGATGTGTTGTCCTAGAATACTCTATTTATTCCCACTTCATTATGTTTAAATTTCCTATTTGTTTCTCTTCCACTGGTCTATACCACATTGCCTTTCACAGTTGTGTTCCCAGGACCTATTACCATGGCCAGCAGGTAACAGGTTTCAACAAGCATGCTTTGATTGATTTACTGTATCTTATTCCCTTCTGTCCTGTTAGCACCCAGTGAAGGAGTTGCTATATAACAAGTACTCCATAAATGTTGTTTACCCAGTGATGACATTTGTCAGCAGGATTGTATTGTTAGCAGTGGTACAGCCAGGTGACCATGGTGCTCACTGATCCTTGTCCCCAGTAAAGAGTGTAGGGCTTGCCCAGAGGGGGTTCCATTTGTAGAGCCCTTTATAACTCCACAATCCTGTTTCATGCATAACTGAAGGTAATTGTCCAAAGACCCCATGAAGCGTGTTTAACAGGTGTTCTTATCTCCAATTTGAGGGGAAAAAAAAGCCAAATCTTATGACTAGAGAGTCACAATAGAACTGAGTAGTTCTGATTCCATATTCATCATTCCTGCCATTGAATCCTGAGACTCTATTAAAATTGGGACAAAAACATCCTGATTCTTCAGTTATCCCTCCATTTAAACAAAATGCTTTTAATCATTTCTGTGATAGGTAAAGAGAAAGCTGTTGGGGGAACTTAAGCAAGATGACAGGCAGTATGTGGCATTGGGATTCTAAGCACATAAATTCCAGAAAAGTCTCAAGTGACAGTGGAAGATAGCCATTAGTCTTTTTGGTCATTTCCAATGTGTCCTACCTTATTAGAAACAGAAATCCAAATTAGCAGACGACACGAAAACCAAATGGAAACAGAGATGGAAGAAAGACCAGAGAGTGCGTACTTCGCTCTGAGTAAAAGAGGAAATGCGATTGCATATTACAACAGATCAGTAGTCTACCAAAGCCATGGAGCTGGCCTACGCTAAAAGCAAGGGCAATTGACAGTGAAAAGCAAGAACCCTGGGAATGGAGAGCCAGTCAAAAATAGCAAAATGTTTTTTCTTTCAAAGTCTGCACTTGAGGGGTATTTGGAAGGTAGTCAGGCCTGGGAGTTCCAGATTTCTCCAGAGATAAATAAATCATGTTTGCTGTCTATGTCTTTGGAATAAACTCACAGAAATATATGTATCTCCATAGAGTATCTGCTGAGAGAAGAAAAAACTCCTTTTTTACTAATAGGAATGAAACACAGAATGTGTGAAATACTATATACTCTCTGGGAATGGAAAAATACAAGACAGTGTGTATGTTAAGAAGGTTCAAACAGGAAGAGCAAAGGAATCTCCGTGCATTTCAGATCCAGGTGGTATACTGTGTGGTTAAATGCGAACGGTTTGTGGTTCCACTGATTTGGTACAGGTCTTGGGTATATTACTAACTCATCTATATCACCTTGGACAACTTGTTTTATTTCTCTGTGTCTGTAAAATGGGACAAATGATAAACATAATTCATAGAGCTGTGGTAGGAATGAAAGGAATTACGATGTAAATAATATAGAATATTGCACAACACACAATAAATAATAAATATAAGGCCTCATTTTTGATGTCTGTGTTCTGTGGATTCAGCAATAAAAATAGAAAGGTGGAAGGGAAATATACACGATAGTCAAATGCTCAGACTGTAGGGACAGACAGGCCTCGCCCCTTGTTGCCTGTGTGCTGTTAAGGAGTAATTTAATTTCTCTAAGCCTCATTTTCTTCTTTGATATGATGATAACAATACCTTTCTCATAGGTTGTTGTGTCATATCATCTTCTTGATTATCCAGCACATGGTACAAGGTTGACAAGTGGCAGCTGTTTCAATTACAGACTTGGAATTCTTATGTCCTGGGTGGGAGAACTGATTGCTTCAGCAAAATACAACATGCAAAGCAGTAAAGTTTTTCCTTCCATGGGCCACTAAAAGCTGATCTAATTCTTCCCTCTAAAGAGAAAACAAATCAACCAACCAACCAACCAACCAACCAACCAAGAAAAAAAAACATGCTGAAAGATGAAAGAAGATATTGCATTTTTAATTGTAGGGTAAGGCTTGTTCCTGGTGTGTGTGTGTGTGTGTGTGTGTGTGTGTGTGTGTGCACGTGTATGTATGTGTATGTGTGTGTGTTTTCCCTATATGTACCAAAGTGATAACAGATGTTCTTTTGTCCCATTTTATTTGGGGAAGAAACAGAAACTGAGGTTGTACAGACCTCCGTTATGTACCTTTGGGGTATGGTCTTTCATCAAGAGACCTCTTCATCTCCTTCAGAGGCAGCTGAATGAATAGAAGCATGTGTTAGGGTAGTCACTGGAAGCCTATGCAACTTTGAAACAGCACAGGGCAAAAAATGACTAGAATGTTTTATAAATATTCATCATTCAGTTGGATCTAAATACATAAGTTCAGTATGTAACTGTGTAATGAAGCATCAGGGTCTGAGACTTGAGGTCCCACCATTAAGGCAAGAACACAAGTTTCTCATTTCTCCATCCACAAACCATACTTAAGGAGAATGATCTCAAGACCTCACTCACCCATCTCCTCATGCTGTCACACTTAACACTCTCATTCCCACTGATAACCACAGGGATTACTGTCACCCGAAATGTTTACCAGGTGGCAGGGTTTTCGCTGAACTTACACATTATTTCTTTTCATTGCGTTAGGAAATTATGAGGTAGATATTATTTTTGACATTTAAAGATGAGGTAAGTGAGGCACAGGGAGAGGAAATAATTTGCTTCAAATCTCATGAACAAGAACAGTAGCAGAGCAAGGATTTGAACTCAGTTTGTCAAACATTAAAGCTCTCAGTCTTGGCACATTACTCCCAATATTAACCTGTAGCCTTCTGCTATTTACCCCTGGACTAGAGACAATGAGATAAAAGTGAAATAGGGGAAGCAACACTGAGTGCCCTTTTTAGGACCCTTAGACTCACTAAATACAGATGACAAAATACAACACACAGGCCACCATAAGCCCCTCCTTCAGTACTCAAAGCATCGCACTTTCCTACTGAGTCTTGATGTAGCCTCAGAATTCTTTTCAACTGAGATTCATGAAAATGTAATCAAGCAGAGTTAATAAACAGGATGTACATTGTTAGCAACCCCACATCTATTTCAACTGGCTCATTTTGTACAGGAAGACATTCATATACTGAGGAGAGTTACTTTCTCAAGATCACAGCACGACAAGAGCAAATTCAGTATAGGGACTAGATTCCAGACTTCCAGCATGTGCTATTTACTGGAATCCCCACTGCCCATCCTGACCAGATGTGCTTCAGGGAGACCTTGCATGTGATTGGGCAGCCTTGGAAGTCACAAGCAAGATGACACTAATAGCAAGTACCCTATCTAGGTATTTGTGGATAAACCCCCAACTCTTGCCAATTTTCAGTTGGTGTTTCCGTATGGTTCTGAGCTTCCTTTTGCCTCCCACTGAAATAAGTCGCATGTTTCAGATACAATACAAGGCTAATTCACGTGCTTTGATCCATCCTAATTATAAATTGCTTGTGAAAAAGAAAGCAAGTTAGACTAGTGGCTACTTGTCACATCTGAGAAGATATCAAAATGTATAGTCTGGGGAAGCAGCAACTGTATTACTCATGATAGGCTAACTTCTGTAAAACCCAAATAAACAGACACAAAATAAACCAAACAATTCCAAAACCAATGGCTTAATACAAATAAAAATGAGGTTTTCATTGTCTAAAGCAGGTGGGTGGGATGGAAAGGATTGACAGTGGAAGCAGGCTGTACTCTGTGCAATCATTCTGGGTGTTGTGTAACTCTGCACTTAGCAGGTAGACCAGAAGAGAGAAACAAAGTGGTGATTCTTGTGGGAGATTTTCATGGGCCAGGCCTCCAGCTGATACCCACTGAGTCTACTTCCGCTGTCCAGAACTCAATTCTATGATCAAAATTAACTGCAAGGAAAGATGGGAAATGTGGTGTCTAGATGGGTGCCCAGGAGGTACAAGTGTTGGTGAACCACTTGCTAGTGTCTGTAACAGCCACCAAACTCCCTCCCCATCACAATTCATAGGCAGATGGACACACAAAGAGAACTGGCCTGAAGGAAGGGACATGTGAAACTTGGCCATAATATTAACAAAGAAAACAAACAACAAATCAGCCTAATACTTCGTTTTCATTTGAACATGAGGTACTGAACATCTGAAGCAGGGGAGGAGAAATATGTATCCACTGTAAATGTGAATTGCTTTCTTATCCATCAATTCCTTTTCATGGTATTTATCTGAAGTAAATAAGTGGAAAATGCACAAGGATATATGTAAAAGGATACTTATTATAGCATTATTGGATGGGAAAACAGTAGATTGAAACATATCAATAATGAATTGATTAGGTAAATTATAGTGATTTTATACAATACAGTACTCTGTAGCCTTTAAATACAATAAAATGTTTCCACATATACTATCATTTCCCTAATAGCAAGTTGCATAATCACAGATACCATAAGTCCTACACATTCCTTGGGGCCGCCATGGGCCACAGACACAGTGATGAAGGCCATAAGATGGAGTTGAACAAAACAGCAACCATGGCAATATCTAAATCAATATCTGTGTTCCTGCTGCATCTCCTGTTTCTATCCAGTAGATAGTGCTGTAGTAACTTGGGGAACAAATATGGTCCCATCTCTTATATCTTACCCAACTCACTGCTGAAGTTCCCACATACCTTAACTGTAGAAAATTCACAGTCTCCTTTTAAAGACCCTTCAATGTCTCTAAATAATCCAAGAAAATTGGGAGCATGTTGGGGTATATGGAGAAGGGATGGGTCGGCTTGGCTTCCACCTGCCCCCGGGGGAAGTCAGGGTAGTACACTGCCTTGTAAAAGAGTTACTGAAAATAGCTGCCCACAGTGTGAGAGACACTGTTGATCTCTCATCTGGGATTCTGCACAGACTGCACTATGAAGCCTGGAGCTGTACTCTCTTTTCTCACAGGGGATCTCCCTTTGGAGATGGGCAGCCTTTCTGCAAATACTCAAAAAAAAATTCTATAAATTTGCACTAATTGTCCCTTATTAGAGACTTTACTCACCAATTCTGAAGGAGTGTTTTCTCAAAGATTTCCAACCATTTTGTCCTCCTAAAGAAGGCTTTAAGGGATTTCAAATTGTGCCCATGCACACTTTTTCTCAAACTGTGGAAGAAAGAAATTCCATAAATGAGGAGAGATTATGGCATCACCCACAGTAGAAAATAAGTGGGCAAAAATCTCATAGATGTAAAATGTGTTTATATGCACTTGTATAAAATCTTTTCCCTCATATATCATATTTATATATTATGCATACACTTTTATATATATAACCTATAATATAAAAAATATATATATGAGCGGTATCTAAAAGGATAGTCCCCAAATCATATCAGTTGTCCATAACAGTGATATTGTTTTGCTCATTTAACTTATTTATTAATAAATTTTACTTATGAATAAAATTATTTATTTTACATATAAATACTTATTGTAAAAATTCCCCCTTCCTTGCATTTCTACATGCTATGTATTGTCTTCCTTTAACATGGTGTGTAGGTGTAATTTTATGTGTATGGCTTCATATTTGAGTAAATCCACATTTAAATTTGTTTTAGGTTCCTTAGGTGAAAAGTGTTAGGACATAAATTATTAAGAGGTGTATGTTTAGTGCTTGAAGTTGAAGCCAGCTGAGTACCTATGAGGCTCTGAGGCACCTATGAAATGTACCTGGTTACTTTATTCCCTAAGCAATTATAATTATATGGCTCCTTCCCTTTCTCAGTAATAGACACACCTCTGTTTATGTGCCATCCTCCTGGTTCTCTCCCTCCACCCTTTACAGAGAGATGCTAGTAATCAGTTGTGATGATATCACATCATGCCTGTGGGATCACTGCACATGTTCATCATTCCACAAGCAGCGTGCTGATCGTAGCTGCTGGAAACCTGGAGATGATGTCTTTGTAAGCACAGAGCTCCAGAGAAATGGAAGGTAGCCAGAGGTTTGGGTTAGGAATTTGGGGGGGACAAAAGTACATTATTGTTTTACTGTTCTCCATATAATATGATAGAGCTTGAACGTAGGAGGCCCTCGATAGTGTATTTGTCAACATGAATTGACCTGAAATGTTTTAATGATTATCAATTAATCTGTTTCTTTCAGTGTTGTCACTATCTCATTGTTTCGTCTTGCCATGCAAATTTTCAAAAAATTTCAAACAAAGAAAATTCAAGTCTATCTCCACGAATATTTGGCACTGTTTAATGTACCTTGAGCAACATACACCAAACGGTTCCTTGTTGAGTCTAGGTTAAAGGAAAAAAGAAAGATTCAACCCTTTCTTAGTAAGCAGTCTACTGTAAGTATAAGAGAAGGAGAATACTATTTGGGGTCAGGCTCCAGTGAGATGGAAAGATGTGCAGATGACTGTGTAAATAGATGGTACCCGAAGACTTATCCCAGAAGGGAGAATTGCCTTCAAAGCACATGGTTAGGTTATCAGAGCCCACCAGAAGCAGTGTGGCTAAGGCAAGACTCCTATTTCAAATTGCTTCTGTTTGAACATGATGGAAGATTCCTGGGTCATCTGGCTTCTAACTGAAGGTTTAGGGGATCCTGGGTCTTCCCTTGAGACCAGGCTAAGGGAGGCAGAGCTGATCTTCAGAGCCCCTTTAACACATTTCCCAGAATTTCAGTCCAGTTCAATGTGGGCAGTGATAGATTTTCCCTTCCCACCATCCCCTGGCTGTGAGCTGCTGGTGACCTCAGCCCCTACTGACTTAGGTTTGTTTTTCAAATCAAAATCAAGCTTTATTTCCTAATACAAAAGTATTTTCATTGTCAAAAATTAGGAAATGGTATAATTGAAAGGATGATAATAAGAAGTACTCATAATCTCACCAAATGCACACAAAGACATGTGAGAGCCCCTACGAGCATGAATGCATGTGTGTACGTGCACGCGCGCATGCGCGGGCACACACACACGCACACACACATGCGCACACACACGGAGGGTAGGAGGGAGGGAAGGAGAGAGAGAGAGAGAGAAACATAAAACTACTACTACTTGGTATCAGGAACCCTACTTAGATCACTACTGTGGATAAATTTCTCTTTCTCTTTTTCTTTCCTCATCTGCAAACTAAGGGAAGCACTCCATGGCCTTTTCTAACCAAAGTTCTGAAGTTATGTTAATATAAGATTTTAAAATCTCTAAAAATTTCAATTCATGTGTCTTAAAATAAAAAAGCTTGGAAAAACCACTGTGGTAGTGTTTCAGAATTAAAATATGTGGTTAAATCGATCCTTCTTACAGAACTGGGAGAATATTAATAAATTCAATTTTTTAAAAAGTATGTGTAGGAAAAGAGACATACAAAATAGAGATTTTGACAGGGCTTTATCATATTCTTATTTATGTGCATGTGAGGTGATCAAAAGCATCTCCTTTGCCTTTTTCTGCTTCTGATGTAGGATGTTAGTATTACCGGGTATGACTTTACCAGTTGCATTTTCTCTATTCTTCTATTTTGAATTCTGTGAAACAAGTTCTCCATCTGAACGAGAACAATTCAAAAAAGCAACAGCCCTCTCTCGGATTTCTCTCTCGAGAAACACCTATAGTTTCAAATTCAAACAGAACAGGTAGTACAGCTACCTTGACGGCACTGTCTGTATGTCCTTTCAACAATGACTATAAGTAGATGGAAGTAAATGTCAAAATGGCAGGTTCTGACAGAGATAAGAAGTGGTTCTGCACAGGGGAGAGGCTACTTTGACATAATGGAAACATGCTTGATATTCAAAGGCCTGAATTTAACTCTTGGGTCTGTGAATTCTTAGTCAAGGGGTCTGGGCTAGTCCTTTAACCCTCTTGCTCTGGATTTCCTTCTCTGTGAAGAAGGAAATACTGTATTTCCTCGAAAGTGTGCATGTAAGAGTCAGATAAAATAATGAATGAAAATAAAAACATAATATATCAAAATTTGGGGATTTAAGTTACACCAGGAATTATTATTACAGAAAACAAATATGAAATTAATGACTGATGTGTGCATGGTAAAAATATGCTAAAAGATGGGGACACTGAACAAAATTAACAGAAGAAAGGAAAACATAAGGATGAGAGCAAAACCGATAAAATAGAAATTTGACAAAAGGAGATTATAAGAACTGAAAGTCAATTCTTTTAAAAGATTAGTAAGATTGATAAACCTTTAGCTAGGCTGATGAAGCAAAGAGAAAGAAAATCCAAATTAACCATATCAGTAATAAATGAGGGGATGCCATTTAGATCTTCCAGTCATTAAAAGATTAACAAGGGAATATAACAAACAACTTTATGACAATAAATTTGTCAATGTAAATGAATATACAAAGCCATGTAACTCACAAACTGGCAATAATGACAGGAGCAGAATTAGAAAATATGGATAGTTCTAAACATGGTTTTAAAAACCACTTTATTTATAATGAAAGTAATTACTATTGAATTGTCTCAGAATCCTTGTTGAAAATTAATTGACTATAAGTGTATTGGTTTCTCTCTGGACTCTCAGTTATATTCCACTGATCTATATGTGTCTCCTTATGCAGTATTGTGTTTGATTACTGTTGCTTTGTGTTAAGTTTTGAAATCTGAAAGTCTGAGTCTGCTTTACTTGTCTTTTTTCACATTGTCTGGCTACCTGAAACTCCTTGTAATTTCATAGGAATTTTTCAATCAGTTTTTATATTTCTGGAAAAATGGCTGTTGGAATTTTGACAGGGACTGCCTTAATCCATAGATCATTTTCGTAGTATTGACATCTTAACAATATTAAATCATCCTACCTGTGAATATGGATATGTCTTTCCATTTATTTAGCTTTTTAATTTCTTTCATCAATGTTTATGTGTGTGTGTGTGTGGGTGACTCAGTAGGTTAAGTGTCTGGCTCTTGCTTTTGGCTCATGTCATGATCTAGTGGTTTGTGGGATCGAGCCCTATGTTGGTGTCTGTGCTAAGAGCATAAAACCAGCTTGGGATTCTATCTCTCTGCCCCTGCCCCATTTACACATATGCACGCTCTCTCTCTTTCTTAAAATAAATAAACTAAATAAAAACTTTATAAATGATTATATGTATTTTAAAATATTGAAGAATAAAAACTATCTTTTCTATTTACTGATTTCTCAAATACTTACCATTTATGTTCTTACTATATTTGTAAAAATCCAAGTTTTCCCCTTTATATTTCCATTAGCATGAAGAACTTACTTTAGTGTTTCTTGCAGAGTAGATGTGTTGACAACACTTCTCTTAATTTTTCTTCATCTGACACTAGGTATATTTTGCTTTCATTCCTGGTGACTGTTTTTGTTGGATATAGAATTCTGTATTGATAGTGCTTTTTCTTTTTAAAGTACTTTCAAGATGTTTTCCATTATCTTCTGGTTTCTGTGATTTCTGTTTATCAAAGACATCATTAAATACAATGAACAGGCAAGGCACAGGCTGAGAGAAAACATTCAAAACACTTATTTCTGAAAATGGACTTCTATCCAGGTTATACAGAGAACTTTAAAAACTTGGTAATATAAATACAGTTCAGATAACTCAATAAAATGTGGTGAGAAATCTTGAATACGCTCTTTACAAAGAAATATTACAAAGAACAAATAAACTCATGAAAAGTGCTCAAGATCATTAGTCATCAATTAACTTCAAATTAAACCCACAATGAGATAGCACTTTACACACAGCAGAATTGCTAAGACTGACAAAACAAAATACTGTGTTGACAGAGGTATAGAATAAAAACTCTTATACTTTGCTGATGGAAGCAAAGTATCTACTTTGTACAACTACTTCCTATCTACTCTGGACAACTGTCAGTTTCTTTTAAAGTTAAATATGCATCTTCCCAATGACCCTTCAATTTCACTAATAGGTACTTACCTGAAAGAAATAAAAACATAGGACCCATATAAACTGGAATGAGTATTGATAGTAGCTTTCTCAATGAAAACCACAAACAAGAAATTAACTAAATGTTTACAAGAAATAAACTGATTCAAGAAATTATTGTATACTGATAAAATGGAAAATTACTCAGCTATTGATAGGCACAATAACTATATTTTCAAAAATATAATGCTGAACATGGTTTTACTCCAATAAAAAGCTGTATATAGTTCATAATTCTATTTGTAAGAGCTCTAGATCAAGATGCCTCTAAGGAGAAACTGAGGAAAGGGAGGAAACCTCCATATTAGCATGGCTTACGTGATTCTATTTGTCACAATTAACTGTAGGCAAGTTTTTGATGTGCACATGTTAATTTAAAGGACACTTAATTTTTATTTATTTGTTTAAAAAAATTTTAACGTTAATTTATTTTTGAGAGATCAAGAGAGACAGAGTGTGAGCAGAGGAGGGGCAGACAGAGAATCCAAAGCAGGCTCCAGGCTCTGAGCTGTTAGCAGAGTCCAAAGCGGGTCTCAAACCCATGAACCGTGAGATCATGACCTGAGCCAAAGTCGGATGCTAAACTGACTGAGCCACCCAGGCGCCCCAAAGGACACTTAATTTTTAAAAAGAGGGCATGAAAAAAGTGATCAGAAACTATTGAAAAAAGTTTCAGAAGTTGAGCTTTAATTTAGCAATATCTGAAGTTAATGTGAAAAAAGATATACTCTGAAATTAAGCCTCTCACTTGGAAATCCCAAGTATCTACCCAAGGTAGTCATTCCATATAAGCCATAATAAGCTTGGTTCCTTGAGTCATGGCATGCCCAAGTTCCCATGACAAACTCCAGTTTAAGCAGACACCATTCTACTTACAGGAGCGTCACAATACCAGCTGGAAGACAGCTTCTAGTTTTGGTCTTGTAGGTACAGAAAAATAGAGGAGATATAAGAGAAAGCAGTTTCTTTACAGGATGCTAAGCACATTGATGGCAAATCTTTTCATTTGCTGCTCAATAAGTGCAGAGTATAGATACAGAAGAACTGTACCCATTTCTCTAAGAATGAAACAATCTACAAGCAATAAAATTGTTGGCGATTTTAAGTTTACTTTTAATTCAGGATCCAAATTGATTGATTGATAGCTACCTACCTACCTACCTACCTACCTGCCTGTCTACCTAATACACAAACACATATCACATGTATGCATTGTAATCATACGTGTTCAAACAGAATAAGGGACAGAGTGGGTTAATGCAATAGAAACATATAGACAGGTTATCGTACACATTATCTCAATTAATAGCCTTCCATTTCCACCCCCACCCTATTTTCTACTCAGTTTCATCACACTACTTAATGTCTATTTCAATATGCCATCTTCCCACCATGAAAATGGCTCTCATGAAGGTCACCAATGACATTTACTTGGCTATATTCAGTGGATACTTTTTTGTCTCCAGTGATGAAAACCTCTTTATTCAACTACCTCAGTATTTCATAATATTCCTCCTTCTTTTTCTAACACCATTTTGAACTTCTCTCCTCTACCTAATCTTTATTTATTTATTTATTTATTTATTTATTTATTTATTTATTTATTATTATTATTTTTTTCTACCTAACCTTTAAATTTTGACATTGTTCAAGCCGGGGTCCTACACTCTGTGCTCTTCTCACTCTATAATCTCTTCATGAGAAACATCTCTCATTTATCCCATGATGCCACTCAAGGTTCTACTCTCTTCTGGATCTTCTTCCAAAGGTCAGACTTACATATCTACCTTCCTTCTCAAATTTCAGTTTGGCTGTCTCACAGATACCTCATTCTCAATATATTCACAACTGACCCCATAATCTTGGTGCTGACAATCCCTCAGTTTAATCCTCCTTAGCTCCTTAGCTCAATGTCACATCTTCCTAAGTAATCCAAGACATTCTCTCTTGGTCCACATACTTCATAAATCCCTCTGGCATCATTTCCTCCCAGACTATTATGGTTATCTTATAATTGGTCACCAACCTGTTTTCTACATAACAAGTGATCTTCTTTAAAAGTCAATCAGGTCTTGTCATTTCCAATGCCTGAAACGTTTCCCCTCCTTTTGTCCCTTAATCCCATTTTCAAGTTAATTTCTCACTAATTTGTATTTAGTAATCCTTCAAAATTTAAAGAAAATGTCAAAAAAAAAATCCTTTCCTGACCACCCAGTCTGGCTCTTCTTCTTTATTTAATGTTTATTTATTTATTTTGAGAGAAAGAGAGAGGGAGAGAGAGAAAGAATGTGTGGGGAAGGGGCAGAGAGAGGGAGAGAGAGAATCCTGGCACCGGGGCTTGATCCCACAAATTGTGAGATCATAGCCTGTGGCTTTTCTTCTAATAATCACTTTTTTAGAAGACTCCACCCTTTCTTCATGCCCTTTGCTTATCACAAGTTGCTGTGGAATAATTAATTTTGAAATCTCTCCAATTAGAATGCCAGTTTGAAGAGAATAAACATGTCTGTTACTTTGCTGTTCTATTTATAGCTTTTAGCCCAGTATTTTTCACATGGTGTGTACCAGTAAACATTTATTAAATTACTTTCTGTTCCCTCCAGTTAATATCTTCCTCCATTTTCTGCCCTAGTTCCCTTCATTGAGCCAATCTTCCGAATTTTTTAAGATTCATTTCAGACATTACTCATTCAGAAAGCCTTCCCTGTTGTCCCCTGCCACCCCAACTGTGCTCCTATGGCTCCTTGTATATTCTTATTTTATAAATGTTATCACACAATCGTATAATTTTTATTTTTTCTGAGCACCTATATTGCTCACCTGTGAATTCCTTAAGGAGAAGAACTGTGTCTTTCATGTATAAACACTCAGGGACTGGCCATGGGAAGACTCAATAAATGTTTATTAAATGAATAAATAACTTAGTGAGTAAATAGGGACAATACTTCATTTTGCAGATAAATCTAGGCTTAGGGAAGTGAGAAGATGATCAGAGTATCTCATGTTAGAATCCAACATCTTTTTTACTTCATTCTCCTTCTTGGCCCTAGGCAATGAAATTCTAGGTAATTCCCAAGGCTCCTAGCTCACAGAACCTCCTCTGTTCAACATCTTAGATGGTCACAGGCAAGAAAATTACCAGATTCAAGTTTTGTCTTTCTTTTACCTTTTTCCACTTTGGGTAGAAATTCTAATACTATTTTTAGGACTAAAAGTGGGATGAAAAAGGAGAAAAGCAAAAATAGTCTTGCATAATTTGCTGATGGAATAGCAAGCCCGGCATAATTGAGAACAGCCTGGGTTTTTAACATGCTTCAAATCTCCATGAATCAGGAGGCATTTGCACTTGCATGAGTGAAAATGTCAGGGAATGATTTTGAAAGGCCCTGTTTGAGGGTGAAATGTTTCTGCATCTGAAATCCATTTTACTGAGCAAACTACAGTAGTCATAAAGGCTAAGAGGTTTTCATTTCCATAATTTTACCAATTTTTTTTTTTAGGAAAAAGTAGAAAAATCCAAGCTTATAAATTTGGACCTTCACAGCACAGCAAGAAATGTATTTTAAATAATAGTTCTGACTGCCCTTACAAAGAAAACTGACATCTATGTGTGAGGCTTCTCATGAAGTTTTGTCCAGTCTCCTGGCTGGATAATTCCAATACCTTTGGAATTATGTCATGTTGCATAGAATTTCTAACTTTGTAGTAAGCTCCTTTTGCTTTCTGGATTACTGAGAACAGCAAGTTCTTTCCTCAGTGAGTTCTTTCAACAAAACTGTATTGAGCATCTTCCAAATTTGAAGGAATTTTTTCAAAATTAGGTAAGCAGCAATGAACAAATCATAAAGAGTCTTTGCCTTCATGGGTCAACATTCTAGTAAAGGGAGACTGACAGTACACAAAGAAGTCATTAAGAAATAAAGAATATCTAATTTTCATTGGTCAAGGAAAGGAAAGCAGGAAAGTGTGGAAGAAAGCTGCTGGCATTGGAAGAAACTGAACTATTTTTTTTTAAATACAATGATCATAAAAGTCTTTACTAAGACATCATTTGAGCAAAGATCTGAAGAAGTAAAGTAGTGAAAAGTATGTCCTATGAAATACCTAGTATATACACACTGGAGGACACTTGACAAAATAACTGGGTAATACTTTCAAAATCTAAGGTCTTGAAAGACATGAGAACACAAAGGAATTGATGCAGAAAATGGGGACTTAGTGGACAAACTGGATAAAACTCTCAATCAAACCTGCAATTCAGCTACAATATTTTACCAATATTAATCTCTGAGTTTTGATAATTTTACCATGGTTTTGTAAGACATTAATGTTAAGGGAGGCTGGGTGAAGGGTAAATGGGAGCTCTGTACTATTTCTGTAACTCTTCTCAAAATCTACAATTATCTCACAATAAGAGGTAAAACCATGTGTACATAACATGGGAAGAGACTCCTGAGGAGAGGTAATAGTGCAAAAGTTTCTAGCATGTTAGAAAAGAGTTAGGGGCACAGTGTGGATGGAGCTGAGTGAGGATTGGGGCAGACCAGTGGCACTTGTAATGGGGGCAGGAGTGTGTAGGGTTCCTCAGGCCAAGGTAAGGACATTAACTTATCCTCTGAGTTACATGGAAGCTGTTGGAACTTTTTGCACACAGAAATGTTATGATCTGATTGCGACTTCTAGAGAATTGTGGTTGCTGGGTTGATAAGCTAATGCAAAAAGTTGGGGGAGAAATCATGGTGGCTTGGATCAGAACATAGCAACGGAGGTGCATTAATGAAATGATAGACTATCAGTTCTGTATTGAACTGAAAGTAGAGTTAACAGTCCTGTGTCAATTTTAAAATCTGCAATTTTTCTCCCCTTTTCTCTGGGTTGCCACATTCTTCCATGTTAACTATTTATGCTTTATTTTCAATTTCTCCTATGAAACGTAGGGGGGACTTGGTTTCGATGAACACCTTCTAGTTTTCTTCTAATTCTAAGGGAATATGGCTCTAAAACTCACAATATGACTTTTTCTCTTATAATGGAAAAATTAATATGAATGATTCATTCACTTCAAGGTATTGAGAACTTGGTATGTCCCCTTTCCAAGGATATATTTAAGAGGCTACCAGGAGAAGATAAATATTTATATTCAAAGGAGTGAATAACTGATTTGGGACTGACACATCAGAGGGAGAAAGAGATTTGGCCATCAGGCTTTCATGACACTTCTCCCCTTTCTTCCATTCCACATCTCCATGAGTTTATTCAATGTGTACCCATGGGATGCACTGCTAGCCTGTTATATTTTAAGATCCCTCATACCCTTAGGATCCACCACAGATGCTAAGTGAAAAACATGTTCTTCCTTGAGAGTTCCAGCAATGACTGCACATGGTGGGTTACTGGGACCTGGCCATTTCTGCTCAAAGTGCAACACCTGCAAAGGGTCATATTTACCAGGAGGCTCTCCTCTGGGCTGCCTGAGACTCAGCCAGATTGCCTTTCACTCTGAGGCAGTCCTGGCTCAATCTTATTTCTTCTGCTTTCTGATGATCACCTATATTTAGTCTGAAAGCTAATACATTGTTCCCCTTTTACCTTTCACAAGCAGCACCTCCATAAACCTCTTGTACTCCTACCTCTGTTTCAGTGTCTTCTTCCCAGAAGATCTAACACAAATGCTGGTCTTATCCTAAAAATCAACCCTATCTTTCATCTACCTCATCTGTCTTTTTTCACTATCTCATGCTCAGCATATGATATGCCTTCTGGCACATACAGATACTCAGTAACTATCTGTTTAGTAGAATCCAGAGAACTTGGGTCCCAGTCTAACTTTTCCACAGTATTGTGTGTGACCAGAAAGTAAACATCCCCTCCGTTAGATGTCTCACCACTATGATTAGGGTATAGAAGTAGATCTTCTTGATGAGGGAGCATAAGGCAAGCTGACAGGCTGCCAACACCCGCACACCCAGGTGGGATATGTGATTTCCTTTGACACTCCTGGCTGCCCAAGAACAAAGGAAAGGGGGAAAACAAAAGGTTAACTGATAGAGATCATAGTCCTGCAAGACCTGACTCTCCATCTATTTACAAATATCTTACTAAATTACAAGAAAAAGGCAATCTTATCAGTAGCCTAATCTCAAGAAGCCAATAGACTCTGTTTCCTGGAGCCGCAATATCCCCCCTCCATAGTGATGTGGGAAAAAAAGGCAGAAGGAAATGGCAGATAGAACTAAATTTCCTTATAACCTGCAGCCTATTGACAAATACTTGAGTCAGGCCGAGTAGTTTCTCCAGGAACTTCTGACTTAATGCTAAGGCTTTGCTCAAGGGAAAAACAACCTTAGCTTGACAATAGCTAGGCCTCCAGGATCCTGTGAGTCTTCTTTAGCTTATGAAAATCTTGTTGTAAACTTCCCCTGGACTTTCCCTCCCCCAAGTCCATAATATATAACCAGTCTCTCCTCATGGATACTGGACAGCTCTTCCTGCTCACAGGTCCTATCCCCGTGCTTCAATAAAATCACCTTTTTGAACCAAAGACATCTTCAAGAATTCTTTCTTGGCCATTGGCTCCAGACCCACAAGACCCCATCACCCCAAAAAACCTCGTAATTCTGAGTATCTCACCAGTCTAGAAACACCACATCCTTAGGAAAGAGCTCATCACTGTGTGCCCCTACACCTGTCTCCGGAGAAGACCGAGCCTGCCACCTCCACAAGCATAATGTGGTTTGACAAGAGACGGAGAAGCATAGTGAGCTACTTGCCTCCAGGGAAGAAATGTGACATTAGAGGTACTGCTCGTGGCATTACCATGAAATGGTCACTGCTGAATTGGCTAAAGGTAAAACGGAAATCATCGCGGCTAAGCCTTCCAGGGCACGGGTTGGCAAAATTTTTCTGAAAAGGGCCAGTTTGTAAATATTTTAGGTGTTTTGGGCCGTGCACAGTTTCAGTTACATATTCTTTGCTAATTTTTACAACCTTTCAAAATATAAAATTCATTCTTAAGCTTGACAGCCATACAAAAACAGATGTGGGTCCAATTGGATTATTGGGCCACAGTTTGCCAGCTCCTTTTCTAGATGACCGTTTTTGTGTCTACAAAACAACTTGAGTAAACACAATGACTTGGCTAAAAAAAAAATGACTGGGTATTGTGTCCTCTCTACCTTTAATGCAAACTCATGGCTCCACCCATGCTGTTCCCTGAGTTGACAGGCCTCTGGTCTGTACGGAGTTTTAGTCCCTAAGATGACCCTATCGTACTGGTTTCCCAGATTAGCAACTTGGAACCTTTCCAGAAGTATCTTAATGATCCCTCAAGGAGGAATCAGATAAGAACCAAACCACTCCCCTACCCCTAGAGCATCCAGAAGGCTGCTCTATATATTCACGATAGTGAATACCGAAAATATATTTTTCTTCTGTCCTTCCTTCCTTCCTTTCCTCCCTCCATCCTTTCTTCTTATCTTCCATAAAGTTCTTGAATCAAGGGTTTAAATTTTTTTTCCTTTTTTTAAATCTTCTTTATTTATTTTGAGAGAGAGAGAGAGAGAGAGAGAGAGAGAGAGAATGAGAATGAATCTCAAGCAGGTTCCACCCTCAGTGTGGAAGCTGATGCGGGGCTTGATCTCACCACTGTGAGATCATGACCTGAGTGGAAATCAAGAGTCAGACACTTAACTGACTAAGCCACATAGGTGTCCCTAAGAAGGAATTTTTCTTGAATCAAAAGTATGATCAAGGAGTGATCTCTGAGGCAGTAATGATTAGAGAAAAACAAAATGTAGGGCAAGTGGGTAGACTCGAATCAGGCTTTCCTAGCTTCTAATTCAAGCCATGTCCCTTTAGCAGATGTATTAATTCACTTACTTTCTCCCAGGCTCAGTCTCCTCATTTTGTCTTAGGGATCACTGTTCTTCCCTCACAACACTTACATGAAGATTAAACAATTAATCCATGTGAATATGCTTATTTCAGTGTCTGGCACATAGTGGGTGCCTCTGCATTGCATCCCTTTGGTGGCCTGTATGATGCCCAGACAAGGTGCACTCCCCAACTCACAACTATACCACATGCATGTTATATGTAGGCAAAGCTAAGAACATAAGAGGTGAAGCAAAGTGATTTTAAATCCTACAAAGCCTCATCCTCTATACACATTTTCTTACAACTCCCATAGAACCCATACTCTCATGATTAGAAAAATTTGCCCTTATCTGCTGTTTGCTGGAAGGGCAGGGTCACCAGGCTCTGCCCTTTTAGTTTCCTCTCTCCTGTCCTGTGATATATCCACAAATGATCCCCAGATTAATGCCTTCAAGTTTCAAATTCCCCAGGCAATTGAGAATAGCCTAATGATAGTGGAGACTTTCATCTGTGAGAGCCATTACTATATGTGTTCAGCCCTTTGCATGACTCAATGGGCCTCATGCTTTTTTCTCTTCTGATAAAGATGATAAATTTCCTCATTTTCTGGATTCAACTGTTTGTCTGAAAATTATGAAGGATACACAGCACTCATCAGCCTGGACTGAATGTCAGCATTTGCCTGGATGCTTGGAGAATGCAGCCTGTTTGGTATACTATGTTAATCACATGGAAGTACAACCAAGAGGGACAAGAGAGTAACAGACTCTTAAAGCATAGACTGCTTGCAGCAGGAGAGGGGAGAGGACCTCAGGATCAGTGGAAGCTTCAGATTTTTAATTCAGAGAATCTTTTAGTTCAGTAAAAATTATGCTAAGTGGCAGAGGGGTGTTAGAATATGTGCCCTGGGAAGTCTCAAAGGATTAAGTCTTCTTTCTATGGGGGTCCCTTAGAACCCAAGGGATATTCTGTCACTAGATTTGGATAATGAAAGGATTCTCAGCCTTCTTGTTTCACTTTCATCCACACTACTTCTGAGAGGTGATAAATGAGCCAGCATCCCTAACTAAAGAAACTGTTCTCTGGTAACCACTATAGCACCATTTCTTACAGAATCCAAATGTCTAACAGAGGATCCACTTGAGTGAAGGAAAGTAGATGACTTCCCAATTACCTACTCCATTCTTACCGGGACAGAGAACAGATAACCAAGGGCACAAAGCCCAGAAGCAGACACTGAGTCCATGGAGAACAGACTTTTAGAGAACAGGGAAAATCCCGAGTCCTTTTATCCTATATTTATAGATGACCCCAATTCACTACAACATATGTGAATATCCCAGAAATATTGATCATGTTCATTTTAACAAACATAAAAATATAGGAAAGAAGGTCAATACTCATATGAATTATCAATGGTGAGAGCTGAATCTAAGGTGTTTTCAGCTAGAGCCCAAGGTCACTAGAATTCTATGATTTTCTGAACATTGTGAATGATTGACATTCATTTGCAGTGAATGGGGAATATGACAGTTTGAGCCCCAATATGATTCCTTTTAAAAAAAATTTACATTTATTTTATTTTTGAGAGACAGAGAGAGACAGAACATGAGCAGGGGAGGGGCAGAGAGAGAGGGAGACACAGAATCAGACGCAGGCTCCAGGCTCCTAGGTGTCAGAACAGAGCCCGATGCAGGGCTCGAACCCATGAACCATGAGATCATGACCTGAGCTGAAGTCGGACACTTAACTGACTGAGCTACCCAGGCCCCCCCCAATATAATTCCTTTTAAGCCCTTCATTTGGAACTTTATGAATATAACATGAGATAATTTATGTAAAGTGCTTCGCCCAGGACTGCACTCAATGAGGCACTTAAAAATTAGTCCAATTTTTTGTAAAAATAAAAATTATTACTGGTATTTTTCTCAAATTCTTCCATTGCCTGCCACAAGTTTTGTCACCCATAATCTCTACCAAACATAATCACCATCCATATGAAGACACAAGATGACTACCCCCTAAATAATCTAGAATGTCATGAGAAATGTTTGTCAAGACTGAACAAACACATTTTTATTTAAGATGTTTCTCTTCAATATGTTAGTATTTTGGTGCCATTTAGATATAAGCATAACTGTTACATAAAAAATAAAATAAAATTACAGAATGCCAAAGTTTCACAACTTTATAAATGTACACTTCATGGGATGAATACTCTGGTAAATTTTAGTGAAAAGGTAGGGTTAGCATTTGTTTCTTAAAGACACCGATCATTTTAGACAAGGAAGAGCTCCTGGAATCAGACCAGTCTCCAGCAGCCATCAGGACTTTGGCAACTTCTTGCTGACCACTGCAACATTTCTGTGGTTCTTATTTACCAGTAAAGGGTTTTCTAAGTATATTTCCCTTTCCATCTCTTTGTGTTTAATTTTTAATGTGGACCATTAAACCCCTGGGACAGAGGGTGAATCTTAAACACTGCCTTTTAAACACCCTGTGCCATCTTTTCATGGTTAATTTCTCACTGCTGCCTGGGGCTCATTTGTGCTTTTATCTAGAATTGGCCCATTAAAGTGGCATGACTTTAGTGACACTAATAACAAGCATATATAATTCTGTAACTGTCTCTTTATAGAATTCTGATAGGGGCGCCTGGGTGGCGCAGTCGGTTAAGCGACCGACTTCAGCCAGGTCACAATCTCGCGGTCCGTGAGTTCGAGCCCCACGTCGGGCTCTGGGCTGATGGCTCAGAGCCTGGAGCCTGCTTCTGATTCTGTGTCTCCCTCTCTCTCTGTGCCTCCCCCATTCATGCTCTGTCTCTCTCTGTCCCAAAAATAAATAAACGTTGAAAAAAAAAATTTAGAATTCTGATAGCTGATCTTTTCAGTGCTTCTTCTGCACAAACCACTTTCTACAAAATGGGGTGTATTTGCCTGTGCAGCACTCATGTACAGCCTCTAAGCAGTATGTCAGTTCTGCCTTCTTGACATTCCTTACCTGTACTGTATCGTGATAAATTGATGACCAACGCAGGTGCTTTGACAATTGGAGTGAAACAGAGTCCAGAGACCCAAATCCATGTGCGTGGCTGAGCTGATACTAACAAATTTTAATTTGTCTTATATATATGCTTGTTACCTAGAGTTCTAGGTAGTATTTCTGAAGGAAAACCTTTCTTATAAGACGTTAAAAAAAAAAAAGCCTACGAGCCATTGAAGTTTCTTCTACTTAACCCAAATCTAAACCAATCTGAGATGAGCTCTCTCATCTACTCCAAGTTAAAACAAAACAGAAAACCAAGCTTACATTAATATTACCTGTTTAGAACTATAATAATATTTCATATGCACAAAAAAAATCCCTTTCTTATCCAGATAAATGACAATCAGTTTCCAACTGACATTTTCCCCTTTCCATTTTATTACTCCTATAAATAGCTCCAATCCTACTACCAACAAGACCTACTGGATCTGGCTACAAAATGCACTGTATCATCAGTACACTTGTCTTTATATCTACTGCTACTGCTACAACCTTAGTGTAAACCACCATTGTCCTTTACCTACAGCATTGCAATAATATCTAACATTTCTCCCTGCTTCTTCTCTTGCGCCTCACAAGTAACTTTCCATAGAGCAGCCAACGTGATACCCTAAAATAAAATTCTTATCATTATTTTCCCCTTCTTAAATTACTCCAGTGGGTCCCCTTATAATCCAAATAAAATTCAGTATTAATATGTGGACTATAAGGACCTCAATAATTTGGCCTCTGCTTACATCGTAATGTCTTCTGTAACATTCTTTTATTATTTTTTTTTGCTTACCATATTTCAACCACTCTGATCTTCCCACTGTCACTGAGCCCACTTGCTCAACTGTAGACCCTAAGAGTCAAAATGAGAAACAGACAAGACTGCTTAACTGATGCTTAATTGAAACCCACTTATTATGTCCTATTGCACCTTCTTGAGGCACAGATGAAGATGTTTTGCAATGACAGGAACATTTAAACTGCCAGGCCAGAAAAGCCCTGACAGCAGTGTAATGCGTAGGAGACCCAATCCCACGTGTCCCCTTCCCTGTGCATTATCATGGGCTGAACACATACTGACTGCCACCCAGGATCATGCACTCTCCACCTGCTCTCTTGTGCGTACCGCCCCCCGCCCCCCGCCCAAAACCTCTTATGAAACTCTAAATAGCTTGCTGATGAAGAGTTTGCTTGTTAATGCTTGAGCCTGTCACCTCTCCCCCAGCTGCTGGCACATGAAATAAATTTCTCCCTTTCTCTTTTCCAAACCCTCCTCTCCTGAGTTATTGGCTGCTCTTGCCACAAATTTATTTGTTGCAAACAACACTGTTGGCAAACCCAGCCAAAAGCTATACTGTCGATTTTTCCAGCCCCTTGGGATTCCCTGACTTAGAGCAGTTGGCCCCAGTAGCACCAGGGCTCGTGTTTGTGATAGATGGATTGGTAACACCATCATTTGGCAACTCTGAAATTATTCCCATTTCATAGCCATTTGCTA
The DNA here is from genome assembly GCF_022079265.1 of Lynx rufus. Lineage (NCBI taxonomy): Eukaryota > Metazoa > Chordata > Mammalia > Carnivora > Felidae > Lynx > Lynx rufus. Next base: position 120,594,920 of record NW_025814823.1, on the reverse strand, counting down.
CAAAAGTGTTCTCCAGTTATCTCTTCACATGACTCTCTTCATCATTCAGACCTCACCACAAAGATGTCTTAACCAAAATATTCAACCTAAATGCCCTTTACTCCATTCTCCATCATATAATTCCGGGTGATAAAGTATATGCCCCAAATAGTCATCTCCTTTGCACCTTTTCCTTTTCATAACTTCATCTTCAGGCAGTGTTTATCTTTGCTCCTTGACTTTGGCTTGTCTGTATGGTTTTTTTTCGGGGGGGGGGCAGTGGTTTATGGGTGTAAATAAAAGCTTGCTAGTTCCAAATTCAAAACCTAAAAGACCTCCCCTGTTTTGCTTGCTTTCTTGCACCTCTACCATTGCAGGACAGAGCTATGCCAGTCGCTATAGCCTGAAGCCAAGCCACCTATCTGGACCCACTTTGTTTTTTTGTTTTTGTTTTTGTTTTTGTTTTTGTTTTTCAATATATGAAGTTTATTGTCGAATTGGTTTCCATTCAACACCCAGTGCTCATCCCAAAAGGTGCCCTCCTCAATACCCATCACCCACCCTCCCTCCCTCCCACCCCCCATCAACCCTCAGTTTGTTCTCAGTTTTTAAGAGTCTCTTATGCTTTAGCTCTCTCTCCCACTCTAACCTCTTTTTTTCTTTTTTTCCTTCCCCTCCCCCATGGGTTTCTGTTAAGTTTCTCAGGATCCACATAAGAGTGAAAACATATGGTAGCTGTCTTTCTCTGTATGGCTTATTTCACTTAGCATCACACTCTCCAGTTCCATCCACGTTGCTACAAAGGGCCATATTTCGTTCTTTCTCATTGCCACGTAGTACTCCATTGTGTATATAAACCACAATTTCTTTATCCATTCATCAGTTGATGGGCATTTAGGCTCTTTCCACAATTTGGCTATTGTTGAGAGTGCTGCTATAAACAGTGGGGTACAAGTGCCCCTATGCATCAGTACTCCTGTGTCCCTTGGGTAAATTCCTAGCAATGCTATTGCTGGGTCAAAGGGTAGGTCTAATTTTAATTTTTTGAGGAACCTCCACCCTGTTTTCCAGAGCGGCTGCACCAGTTTGCATTCCCACCAACAGTGCAAGAGGGTTCCCATTTCTCCACATCCTCTCCAGCATTTATAGTCTCCTGATTTGTTCACTTTGGCCACTCTGACTGGAGTGAGGTGATATCTTAGTATGGTTTTGATTTGTATTTCCCTGATGAGGAGCGACATTGAGCATCTTTTCATGTGCCTGTTGGCCATCCGGATGTCTTCTTTAGAGAAGTGTCTATTCATGTTTTCTGCCCATTTCTTCACTGATTGTTTTTCAGGTGTGGAGTTTGGTGAGGTCTTTATAGATTTTGGATACTAGCCCTTTGTCCAATATGTCATTTGCAAATATCTTTTCCCATTCCATTGGTTGCCTTTTAGTTATGTTGGTTGTCTTCTTTGCTGTGCAGAAGCTTTTTATCTTCATAAGGTCCCAGTAGTTCATTTTTGCTTTTAATTCCCTTGCCTTTGGGGATGTGTCGAGTAAGAGATTGCTACGGCTGAGGTCAGAGAGGTCTTTTCCTGCTTTCTCTTCTAGGGTTTTGATGGTTTCCTGTCTCACATTCAGATCCTTTATCCATTTTGAGTTTATTTTTGTGAATGGTGTGAGAAAGTGGTCTAGTTTCATTCTTCTGCATGTTGCTGTCCAGCTCTCCCAGCACCATTTGTTAAAGAGACTGTCTTTTTTCCATTGGATGTTCTTTCCTGCTTTGTCAAAGATGAGTTGGCCATACGTTTGTGGGTCTAGTTCTGGGGTTTCTATTCTATTCCATTGGTCTATGTGTCTGTTTTTGTGCCAATACCATGCTGTCTTGATGATGACAGCTTTGTAGTAGAGGCTAAAGTCTGGGATTGTGATGCCTCCTGCTTTGGTCTTCTTCTTCAAAATTCCTTTGGCTATTCGGGGCCTTTTGTGGTTCCATATGAATTTTAGGATTGCTTGTTCTAGTTTCGAGAAGAATGCTGGTGCTATTTTGATTGGGATTGCATTGAATGTGTAAATAGCTTTGGGTAGTATTGACATTTTGACAATATCTATTCTTCCAATCCATGAGCACGGAATGTCTTTCCCTTTCTTTATATCTTCTTCAATTTCCTTCCTAAGCTTTCTATAGTTTTCAGCATACAGATCTTTTACATCTTTGGTTAGATTTATTCCTAGGAATTTTATGCTTCTTGGTGCAATTGTGAATGGGATCAGTTTCTTTATTTGTCTTTCTGTTGCTTCATTATTAGTGTATAAGAATGCAACTGATTTCTGTACATTAATTTTGTATCCTGCAACTTTGCTGAATTCATGTATCAGTTCTAGCAGACTTTTGGTGGAGTCTATCGGATTTTCCATGTATAATATCATGTCATCTGCAAAAAGCGAAAGCTTGACTTCATCTTTGCCAATTTTGATGCCTTTGATTTCCTTTTGTTGTCTGATTGCTGATGCTAGGACTTCCAACACTATGTTAAACAACAGCGGTGAGAGTGGACATCCCTGTTGTGTTCCTGATCTCAGGGGAAAAGCTCTCAGTTTTTTCCCCATTGAGGATGATGTTAGCTGTGGGCTTTTCATAAATGGCTTTTATGATCTTTAAGTATGTTCCTTCTATCCCGACTTTCTCGAGGGTTTTTATTAAGAAACGTTGTTGAATTTTGTCAAATGCCTATTCTGCATGGATTGACAGGATCATATGGTTCTTATCTTTTCTTTTATTAATGTGATGTATCACGCTGATTGATTTACCAATGTTGAACCAGCCCTGCAGGCCAGGAATGACTCCCACTTGATCATGGTGAATAATTCCTTTTTTATGCTGTTGAATTCGATTCGCTAGTATCTTATTGAGAATTCTTGCATCCATATTCATCAGGAATATTGGCCTGTAGTTCTCTTTTTTTACTGGGTCTCTGTCTGGTTTAGGAATCAAAGTAATACTGGCTTCATAGAATGAGTCTGGAAGTTTTCCTTCCCTTTCTGTTTTTTGGAATAGCTTGAGAAGGATAGGTATTATCTCTGCTTTAAACGTCTGGTAGAACTCCCCTGGGAAGCCATCTGGTCCTGGACTCTTATTTGTTGGGAGATTTTTGATGACTGATTCAATTTTTTCGCTGGTTATGGGTCTGTTCAAGCTTTCTATTTCCTCCTGATTGAGTTTTGGAAGTGTGGGTGTTTAGGAATTTGTCCATTTCTTCCAGGTTGTCCAGTTTGTTGGCATATAGTTTTTATAGTATTCCCTGATAATTGCTTGTATCTCTGAGGGATTGGTTGTAATAATTACATTTTAATTCATAATTTTATCTATTTGGGTCCTCTCCCTTTTCTTCTTGAGAAGCCTGGCTAGAGGTTTATCAATTTTGTTTATTTTTTAAAAAAACCAACTCTTGGTTTCATTGATCTGCTCTACAGTTTTTTTACATTCTATATTGTTTATTTCTACTCTGATATTTATTATTTCTCTTCTTCTGCTGGGTTTAGGCTGTCTTTGCTGTTCTGCTTCTATTTCCTTTAGGTGTGCTGTTAGATTTTGTATTTGGGATTTTTCTTGTTTCTTGAGATAGGCCTGGATTGCAATGTACTTTCCTCTCAGGACTGCCTTCGCTGCGTCCCAAAGCGTTTGGATTGTTGTGTTTTCATTTTCATTTGTTTCCATATATTTTTTAATTTCTTCTCTAATTGCCTGGTTGACCCATTTATTCTTTAGTGGGGTGTTCTTTAACCTCCATGCTTTTGGAGGTTTTCCAGACTTTTTCCTGTGGTTGATTTCAAGCTTCATAGCATTGTGGTCTGAAAGTATGCATGGTATGATCTCAATTCTTGTATACTTATGAAGGGCTGTTTTGTGACCCAGTATGTGACCTATCTTGGAGAATGTTCCATGTGCACTCGAGAAGAAAGTATATTCTGTTGCTTTGGGATGCAGAGTTCTAAATATATCTGTGAGGTCTAAAATTAGTCTCTTGTAGACAGCAAATAGATGGGTCTTGTTTTTTTATCCATTCTGATACCCTATGTCTTTTGGTTGGCGCATTTAGTCCATTTACATTCAGTGTTATTATAGAAAGATATGGGTTTAGAGTCATTGTGATGTCTGTAGGTTTCATGCTTGTAGCGATGTCTTTGGTACTTTGTCTCACAGGATCCCCCTTAGGATCTCTTGTAGGGCTGGTTTAGTGGTGATGAATTCCTTTATTTTTTGTTTGGGAAGATCTTTATCTCTCCTTCTATTCTAAATGACAGACTTGCTGGATAAAGGATTCTCGGCTGCATATTTTTTCTGTTCATCACATTGAAGATCTCCTGCCATTTCTTTCTGGCCTGCCAAGTTTCAGTAGAGAGATTGGTCACGAGTCTTATAGGTCTCCCTTTATATGTTAGAGCACGTTTATCTCTAGCTGCTTTCAGAACTTTCTCTTTATCCTTGTATTTTGCCAGTTTCACTATGATATGTCGTGCAGAAGGTCGATTCAAGTTACATCTGAAGGGAGTTCTCTGTGCCTCTTGGGTTTCAATGCCTTTTTCCTTCCCCAGATCCGGGAAGTATTCAGCTATTATTTCTTCAAGTACAACTTCAGCACCTTTCCCTCTCTCTTCCTCCTCTGGAATACCAATTATGCATATATTATTTCTCTTTAATGCATCACTTAATTCTCTAATTTTCCCCTCATACTCCTGGATTTTTTTATCTCTCTTTTTCTCAGCTTCTTCTTTTTCCATAATTTTATCTTCTAGTTCACCTATTCTCTCCTCTGCCTCTTCAATCCGAGCCGTGGTTGTCTCCATTTTATTTTGCAGCTCATTGATAGCATTTTTTAGCTCCTCCTGGCTGTTCCTTAGTCCCTTGATCTCTGTAGCAATAGATTCTCTGCTGTCCTTTATACTGTTTTCAAGCCCAGCGATGAATTTTATGACTATTATTCTAAATTCACTTTCTGTTATATTGTTTAAATCCTTTTTTGATCAGTTCGTTAGCTGTTGTTATTTCCTGGACTTTTTTTGAGGGGAATTCTTCCGTTTTGTCATTTTGGATAGTCCCTGGAGTGGTGCAGAACTGGGGGGCACTTCCCCTGTGCTGTCTTGAATACCTTGCGTTGGTGGGTGGGGCCGCAGTCAGACCTGATGTCTTCCCGCAGCCCACCCCTGGGGCCACAGTCAGACTGGTGTGTGTGCCTTCTCTTCTCCTCTCCTAGGGGCAGGATTCACTGTGGGGTGGCATGTCCCGTCTGGGCTACTTGCACACTGCCAGACTTGTGGTGCTGCAGATCTGGTGTATTAGGTGGGGTGGACCGGCAAGGTGCACAGGGGCGGGAGGGGCAGGCTCAGCTGGCTTTTCCTTCGGAGATCTGCTTCGGGAGGGGCCCTGCGGCACCAGGAGGGAGTCAGACCCGCCAGAGGGATGGATCTGCAGAAGCACAGCGTTGGGTGTTTGTGTGGTGCAAGTAAGTTCCCTGGCAGGAACTGGTTCCCTTTGGGATTTTGGCTGGGGGATGGGCGAGGGAGATGGCGCTGGCAAGCGCCTTTGTTCCCTGCCAAGCTGAGCTCTGTCGTCCGGGGCTCAACAACTCTCCCTCCCGTTGTCCTCCAGCCCTCCCGTTCTCCGAGCAGAGCTGTTAGCTTATAACCTTCCAGATGTCAAGTCCCGCTTGCTGTCAGAACACACTCCGTCCAGCCCCTCCACTTTTGCCAGCCAGACCCCGGGGCTCTGCTTGGCCAGTGGGCCCCCCCTCCGCCCCGGCTCCCTCCCTCCAGTCTGTGGAGGGCGCACAGCCTCTCCGCCCTTCCTACCCTCTTCCGTGGGCCTCTCGTCTGCACTTGGCTCTGGAGACTCCGGTCTGCTAGTCTTCTGGTGGTTTTCTGGGTTATTTAGGCAGGTGTAGGTGGAATCTAAGTGATCAGCAGGACGTACGGTGAGCCCAGAGTCCTCCTACACTGCCATCTTCCTGGACCCACTTTGAATTAGTTGGATCCCAGACCACTCTCAGATAAAAATAAATTTTCTGCAAGCTATTGAGTTTTGAGTTGATTTGTTATACACTTTTTAATGTTGCAACAGGTTACTGAGAAGTTATTTTTGTCATTACCCTTATCATTTCAGAGTCACTTCCATTTATTTATTTATTTTTTGATCTATTCATATACCTTTACCATTACTAGAATATAAATGTCATAGAAGCAGGATTCTTACCCAATTATTTTCTCTGAGCCCATAATAAAATAAATAGTGCCTGGAACACCAGTCACATACTAGATGTTCAATAAATCTTTGCAGAAAGAGGTAATGGATTGTTAAAATAGTTTTACCAAAGGGCCTAATTAGCCATGTAGAAATAAAGGGAAACTGGAAAAATAAATTCACCTAGCCATGGTAAAGGAATAATTGGAGTATAATACTCTGAAGTAAGATTAAAATCTATTGAACCCAATTTTCCTTTTAACAGGCTGAAAATATCAAATACATGAGGTTTTGTAGAAGCAAAAGGTACAATATAAGCAGAATGTAGAGGTTATTTCCAAGTACTGTTAACAAGACATCTTATGATAAAGATCCTCAAAGGTGAACTAAAACAAAACTGAATTCTCAGGGAATAACCGTCTACGTTTAAATTCCCTTGGTATTATCACTTCTCCCAAACGATGCATTCACTGAGTGTTTTGTGTAAGAATATATATCAGTTTCCAAGTCAAACTGTCTTAGCAAAGAAAATGAAAATTTTCATATTTAAAAACTATCTACAAGAAGAGTGAATTTCAGGAAGAGTATGATTTAGCATTTCAAGTTCCAACAATGAGGACCTATTTCATGTTTTCCTATCTAGTCTTCCCCTTCTATGGTTAGTGTCATCCTAAGACTGACTTCCCTCATTGTCACCAGGTGAGTGCCAACAGTTCCCCAGAATACCTAACTCATGCTTCTTGGTCCATGTCAAACTTTCTCTTTTTTTCAAACATTTGAATATAAGTCTTGGCTTCCACTCTGACTTAACTATCTTAGTCATGTGTTACCCCCAAACCAATCACTATGGCCAAAGAAATGCTATGTACTAATTGGCTTCTTTTGGATAGTATTATCATGCCTGGAGATAGAAGTAATTTAATTTCACTCAAAACATACAGCTTTTAGTGTATGTGATGGGGGGAGAGAGTCACAGGGACCTGCCATCTTCTTCCTTTCTGATTGTGTTTCCTCCTTGTTGAGCCTAACCTGCTGTCCCACCGTACCTGGAACTCTACTCAGCCAGCTTCAGTTCCTATCCATGGGCTCCAGAATGCACCCTGTCTACATATGCCTTTTATGCTTCTGTGACTTTGATATCTAAATTGCCTTTTTCCTTTAGATAGAAGCTATAGTAAGCAGAATAAAGACCCATCCAAAGATCTTCATGTCCTAATCTCTAGAATTTGTGAACTGTTAAATTATCAGCTGACTTGAGATAGGGAGATTATTCTGGATTATCCAAGTGGGCCCAATGAAATCAAAAGAGTCCATAGAAGTAAAAGAGGGAGGCAGAAGAGTTAGAAAGAGGTTTGAAGATGCTCTGCTGCTGCCTTTGGACGTCAAGGAATGGGGTGGCATCCAGAAACTGGAAAAAGTGAAGACATGGATCCTCCCCTAGAACCTCCAGGAGGAATCTCAGCCCTGCTAATACTTTGATGTTAGCTCAATGAGACCAACTTTGGACTTCTGACCTCTGGAATGGTAAGATAAAAAATCTGAGTTGTTTTATGGTAATTGTGTTAATTTATTATAGAAACAATAGGAAACTAATACAGAAACAAATACATATTAATGTGTTATTCCCTTCGCCCTGATAAGAAAATTGGCTTTAGAAGGAAGGTGGCTGCAATTAGAAGTAGAAGATAACCGTTGAAAACAGAGTTTCACTGGACCTTTGCTTCTGAACCTATCCTAAAATCTTGCCAGGAAGTTACCACAAGCATTTCAATGAGTCAGACACTGGATTTCTGAATCTGTTCTTCTGCTTCTTCTTTTTGCTTCAAGGTTGCCCTTGTGCCAATAACAGACCTTTCCTGTCAAGCCTGAGCTCTTGCCAAACATGTTGGTTGCAAATCATGGCCTTACCTCTTGTGAGCTGAGTGTCCTTTGGTGAGTCAGTTAACTGTTCTGTCCTCAGTTTCTTCAACTTCAAAAGGTGGCTAGTAATAGCACTTATCTCAAGAAGAATGTATTAGTTTGCCAGGGCTGCTTTAACAGAGCACTCTAGCCTAAATGGTCTAAACAACTGAAATTTATTTTCTCACAGTTCTGGAAGCTAGAAGTTTAAGGTCAAGATGTCAGCAGGAGTGTTTTCTTCTGAAGCCTTTGTCTTTGGCTTGTAGGATGGCTGTCTTCTCTGTCCCCTCATGGTCTTTCTTTTGTGTGCATGTATCCCTGGTGTCTCTCTGTGTGCCTCAGTTTTTTCTTCTTATAAGAACACTAGCCATAATAGATTAGGGTCTGCCCTAAAGACCTCACTTTAAATGAATCACATCTTTACGGACCTTATCTCTGAATACAGTCACATTCTAAGGTCCTGGAGGTGAGGACTTCAACATATAAATTTTAAGAGGACACCATGAGCCCAGAAAAGAGGGATTTGAGGGTGACAAGACATGATCAATCAGAAGACCTTAGCAGAGTGCCTAGCTCACTGTAAATCTTAGACTTTACATTATTATTTTTATTTTTATGGCAAGATTTTTGTTTTTGTCAAGCAACACCGTTATCTGTTACAGTCTATGACAGAGCAATAACTCAAGTGTTAGAGATAGAACCATTTAACAACTGGGGCTGGGGAAGAAGACTGGAAGGGACCAAGCTCAGTGATCAATAGGCTGGTACACAACATACCTGTTTCTTAGATCTAATTTCACTGTCTTAGAAATACATCTGATTTTCTAGCTGGATTATACATGAGACATGTGTGTTCTACAAGCTCACCTCATTTATAGCACAGAGAGAAATGCCCTTCAGAAGCAGGTACGGCAAAATATAGTTCAAGTTGCATTGAAGGTGCAGCCACCAGCTCCACAAGCTACTGCCAGTTCTGACAAACTCCTTGGACTTCAAGGCAGCCAAGCTGAAAATCTATTCAGTTTTTGGTAAAGGCAGATATAGTAGATGTGCACTGATGTCTCAGAATTTGATTCCAGTTGACATTTAGGGAATTTAATGAAAAAAAGTATTAATGATGATAACACTAATAATGCTACATAATCACCTGTAGTAGTCTTAAATCTAGACACTGTGTGTAGTGACTGATGTACATTATTTAATTCATTCATCAAATACATATTTATTGAATGCTTATTACATACTGACGCTGTTCTGGTTCCTGGAGATATCACAGTAAATAAGACATACGAAATTCATTCCATCAAATTTTATGTATTAGTGGGAAATCAAAGACACTAAACTTAAATATATATTTATATTATATACATACTTGAATTTAATGTTTTTCATATGTATTCACATAAACACATTTGAGTTATAAATATATATTTCGTATGTCAGTGATGTGAAGTATGTCAGAGAAAGTGGGTAGAAGGGTGCTGCAATCCTATACAGGCTAGAGGAAAAAGTCTGGCTGAGAAGGTAACTTGGAGCAAAGGCCTAAAGGAGGTAAGGACATGAGCCATGAGGAGGTCTTGGAGGAGAACACTCCAGGAGGAAGGGAGAGCATTTTAAAGGACCTGAGGTAGTAATGTGCCTACTGTGCCCTGTAATTAGTACACATATGGCATGTGAAAGGAAGTGAGAGGAGGGAAAACTTATACTAGGTTACATCAGAGGCAATGGGAACACACCAATTAGGTAGGGTATTAACAGACTTGTAAGGACTTTCCATTTTTTTTTAATGTTTATTTTTGAGACAGAGAGAGAGCATGAACAGGGGAGGGTCAGAGAGAGGGAGACACAGAATCGGAAACAGGCTCCAGGCTCTGAGCTGTCAGCACAGAGCCCGACGCGGGGCTCGAACTCGCGGATCATGAGATCATGACCTGAGCCGAAGTCGGCCGCTTAACCGACTGAGCCACCCAGGCGCCCCCGGACTTTCCATTTTATTGGGGATGAAGACCCAAAGGATTCTGAATAGGAGAGTGACATGACTTGATTTATATTGTAAAAATATCACCCTGGTGCTCTACAGAGATTGTAGAGGGGCAGACAGGGTGTTCAAATGCAACCTGCCTAACACTAAAGCTAGGATCTTCCACATGCTTCCATTTTTACAATTTACTTTTCTTTTAAGAAAAGTTCTCTGTGCTGTGGAGGATGAATAAGAATTATTTGTTATTCAGGTTCTCACGGTGTGAACCTCCTTACTCAGATCTTCCTTTTAGTCATCCTACCAAAGTTTTTGAGCCCAGTCCATAGCAGTTCAGATTGACCTGCTACTTTCATGCTATGACAGAGCCATCTCTTCATTCATATTTCAAATAACTTCAACAAGTGTTTTAAGACAAAGGACATTTGAGCACCTACCACCAAAATCTGAGGATTGTTCTTGAGAACTACATAATTTTGTGCTATCTGTACTCATATATCTTTTGTCTGCATACCTGACAATGGCCAAAAGCAAGAACTAATGATAAAATTGCCTAGTGGAATTCTAATGTCACTGTCAACTTCCTACCTAGCTGCTAACTGCGGCTATTTTCTCCTTTCCTTCCTAAATTCTAATCATTATGGTGACACAGGATTCACTTTTCTATAAACTCTCTCTAGGCAAACATATTCCATGCAAAGGCATTAAATATCACAAAGACCCAGTTACTCCCAAATGTAAATACTCCAACTCATAGGCCTGGTTCAGATCACTGTTCTGAACTTCATTTTGTGTAGTCATCTAATTACTTGACATTTTGTCCTGCATGTTTAAGAGGCATCTCAAACACAGCCTATCTAAAGGAGCCTCTTTATTTCCAAATCTCCTCTTCATCTGTGGATTCCATTTACCTCATTGCCACAGATTCTTTTTTCTTCCCTCACACTTAATGTCTAATTCCTCAGCAAGTCCTTTCCCATCTACCTTCAACTTACATCCTGAGACTAGTGTTTCTTACTCTGTCTGTCATGGCTATTTTCGTTCACAACCCTACCAGCTTTCATCTTGACTATGGCAATAAACCTCCTAACTACTTTATGTCCTCCATTCTTGCTTAATATAGTCATTTGCCATTCATCAACTACAGTGATATGTTAAAAAGCAAATTCTGAAAGGCGACAACCAACACACACACACACCAAACAAACCATGTGTGGGTGAAAATGAAAATGCAAAACATGTGGAACTCACTCATTGCTCATCAGAATGCAAAACTGTGAAGCTTCTACATTTATACATATACTCAACATATTACCCTAGTAATCCTACTTCTGTGTATTTATCCAGGTGAAATGAAAACGATGTTAACACAAAAACCTGCATGTGGATTTTTATAGCAGATTACTTTGCAAAGTGGGGGCAGGGGGACTGGGAAACAGATAAATTGTGGTACATGTATTCAATAGCATACAATTCAGCAATAAAGCAAATTACTCATAAACTCAACATGGATGTATCTCCAATGTGTTATGCTATGTGAAAAAAGTCAGACTCAGAGGCTACATACTATATACTTCCATTTATATAATATTCTGAAAAGGCCAAACTATAGCAATAGTGGAAAGATTTAGTGGTCGTGGAGGTTACTCCTAAGGGGAATGGTCAATTCTTTTGGGTGATGGAACTACTTTATATCTTGACTGTAGTGATAATTACACAATTACATGCGTAAGTCAAAATTAACAGAACTAAACACTTTTCAAAAGGGTAAATTTGCAGGTAGACTATACCTTAATAATTAAAATTTTTTAAAAATGTTCAATTCCCTAATTAAAACACCACAGTGAATTCCCTTTGGAATCAGACTACAATCCAAACTCCTTATGTATGTAACCTGTTAAAACCTACTCTCAGAACTCACCTTGTAGTTCTGAAAAGAAATGCAGGTTTTCTGTTCAAGTGTCCTCACTGGCTTCCCAGGCAAAACAACAGCCTCTGGCTTCTTACTCTGTTTTTCTTTGAAGCCCATAATACAATTTAGTGTTTTTACCGATTAAGTTCTTTACTTGACCAGAATATAAGTCCCAATAGAGATGGGACTTAGTCTGATTTGACTGATCACTGCTAATCCCTCAGCTCTTAGAAATAAAGAAGTAGCACATATTTTTAACACATATTGTTGAGTATATGTTGAATAATTTGATGACTGCTTGGAGACACTATAATCACACCAGAATATTTACTCAGATACCTATAAAATAACTGCTAACTTGACCTATACTATATTGTCTGTTTCTTATGGTGCTGCCACAAAATCAAAGGATACATGAAACCCTTCTTTTTACACACAAGCTAACTGGTTATTTAGGAATATAGGAAGAGTTGCCTGGAAAGTCTGCTGACTGAGTTCTCAGTAGTTTAATGTAGCTTCTGTGTCTATCTTCCCATGTCAATTCTAGAAACACAAGAAAAAGTGAAACCCAATTTATCTCACAGAATTATACAGATGCATAATAAATTAATTTTTTTCTTTGCAAAAATGAAGTACTATTTCAGTTTCTTCCCTTCAGTCTGATTTCAGTGTTCCTATCATTGGTTTTCTCAGATTCAGGCATTGTGATATAATTAGGCTATGGCTAATAATGATTGTCATGTGAACATAGGCATGCAGTTAAAGAGTTTATGCATTTCTGAGATGTCTAAGTACATTATTTAGCTATATAATATGTTTACAGCTAACATATATAGAGTAATTCTTACTCAACATTGCATTTGAACCTTGGTGAAATCCAAAGCTCTTTTTTTTTTTTTTTAAGCTCAAGATTTCACAAATTCTAAATAAATCAAGAAAACCAACCTGGAAAGCACACATACAATTAAATTAAAATAGGTAAGGGAAAGAATAAAATAGTCTGTAATTGGTAATTCACAGTGTTGGTGAGTAAATGATGCTACTAAGTGGGTAAGAATGCTAAAGATAAATTTAAACTCTTCCTTTTTACTCTAGACAATTAAATTACTTAGAAACTGCTTTATTCATCAAATGAACAAAAACAAACTTTAGCTGATATGAATTATCTGAAGCTCTGAATTAACAGTGCACCACCATAATTAGATTTTACTGAGGATGAAGTCAGTAACTGAACCTTGGTACCCTGCCCCTTCCATCCAATCTGGGTGGAGATAAAAGGGAGTGGAGGATGATTGGCTGAGCTCAGTTAACTCCTGGGAGAATCCTAGGGCATTAGAGAATAAAAACAATTCTATGAATAGTTGTCTAAGACTGTTATTTCCAATCTCAGTGCTTAGCTAACATCCAATTAATTGGCAGGATTTTAGATCTCCGGGCATCCCCTTTGGATCAGGGGGAGAAAAAAGGAGAAAGACTGACTTTATTTCTTTCTAATATTTATTCATTGCTCCAGCCAGGAATGTATTCATTTTTAAATAGGGTTATAATCTGTTTGATTAGTCTCTACATGATGCCAAACATATGAATAAAACCTGAAAATTACATCCAAAATATCCTTTATTTTCTGTGACGACTTGCAGATGAATATACCATTTCCTGATAATGGAAGGCTATTTGAGCTTCTGGGTGTTATCCAACCTGGCTCTTTTTCCACCAGTGGGGGCACTAAGTTTTAACTTGCCTTATCATTGGCCTTCATTTGCACTTCTACCATCTTGGTTAGTGGTAGCACAAACATTTGCACTTGAGGTTCAGGACAAACTCTCTTCCTAACTCAAACCAAGTTTATTTCCTCTATTCTTGTGCTTGCTATGAAATCTCTGTGAGGAAGGTTTCCCTCCCTGTTTTACCTCCTTAATTGACCCCTCTTATATGCCAGGCACTATAGCACTATAGGAATGCTTTATGGGCAATATCTCATTTAATCTTGACAATGCAGAATGGAACTTATATAAAGATAGGGAAAATGAACATTACAGTTATATTTTCAGGTACTACAGCCAAAGAGAAACAGAGGAGGGATATAAATGTGCTTCTCTCCATAGCCTCTCTTCATATCACACTTTCATATGTCAAGCCTCCAATCAGTCAACAAACTACTTAACCAGTATTTAAGGAGCTCCAAGCTCTGGTTTAAGTAAAAATATTCAGGAACTAGATCTTTGGCTTTATTCAATTCTGCCTAATTCCATTCTTCTTCAGGTGCTCAACCCCAGTTAATAAAAACTGCTTAAGAAGCTTTCAAACCATTCTGAAGCCTATAGCATTGGTTGCTAATAAAGTTGCAGAAATGAAAAGTAGTTGTTTTAAACACTTTACTCAGTTGTTTGAATCTTTACCTTCCTTTGTCAGGCACATTGTTGGACTAGAAAACAAGTGCTGAGTTTCATTCACTTTGTATTAGCCTCAAAGGTCAACCATCTAGTTTTATTCCAATTAGTTTGAGGAAGTTGGTTGGTATTCTAGTTCTGTGAAAATTCTAACTCAGATACAAGCCAGAAAGTTCTCTCAAGAACTAAGGGAAAAATATCAGGGGGATTTAATGGAGGTAAAAGTAAATTCACTTATCATTACTATACTGCATTTTATCCTCATACTCTTCGAATATTGTAAAATCTTCAAGCTTCAAAAGAAATTTGACATAATCTAATCTAAACATCTCATTTTCCAGAAAGGAAAACAGGACCAGGGGTAACAGATATGCTGTATTATACTATTATGGCTCTCATTTCACATAGTTCACATGGCTAGCAAGCGAAGGACTCAAAAACAAGTATATATGACATGATTGCACATTCAAACATGACTGGAAGTGTCCTACCTTAAGAAATCTTAAGTCAAAAAATTAAAAAGAATCATTTTAATAATAAGGGTCAGTGAAGAAAACAGAAACAACTGTAGATGAAAACTTCCTTTTCTCACTACCCATGTCATGGTATCTCTACACACAGCTAGCACCTTATCTGCCCATGACTGTTTTTATGTGGGGCAATCCAAATCTTCATTCCTCAAGGGTCCTGCCCATGTCTCTGATATGTTGCTATGATCTTCTATTAGTATTTATCACCTACATGGAAGTACACCTTGATAACCTTCTTGGTTCCAGACATACTAAGACTCATCCCCTTGTGTGGCAATAACCTATTTCCCCTTATTAAGTGGGATCAGTTATTGCAGCTTATTCTCTGTCTACTGATTCAGTGGCAGAGGGAACTCAAAACATCCAGGTGGCACTTTCAGCTTCTGGTTCATTAGAACCATTTTGTATTTTCTGGTCAAAGAGTTTTGTCTGCTTTTTTTTTGCTTATTTTTTAAAAATTCTTTATTTTTTGAGAGAGAGAGTAATCAGGGGAGGGGAAGAGAGAGGAGACAGAGGTTCTGAAGCAGGCTGTGTGCTGACAGAGTGATAGCAGTGAGCCCGATATGGGGCTTGAACTCATGAAATGTGAGATCATGACCTGAACTGAAGGTGGACACTAAACCAACTGAGCCACCCAGGCACCCTGTCTGTTTTGTTTTGTTTTGTTTTTAACCTTGAAAAGCAAGAGCTTCTAGAGCCTAAAGTTGTGAAACATGCAGGAATAAAACACAAAGGTTTTGCAAATGTACCACGAGGCAAAATAGTGAAAATAATGTCTCTTTTTCAACTTCCAGGTTAGATGGGAAAGATAAGAGACACTGGTCACTGGTTCAAAGCATATACCAAAATGTATAGGGTCAGCTTTCCTACCCTCCTAAGTGTTACTATCTAGTTAGTTCTATAACTGAGCCCTTAGTAACTTTCCCACATTTTCTTCAGGTATGTTGCTTCTGAATGATGGGGTACATGGAGAAGTTAGTCACAAAGGATTGGGTTTTTTGTCTGATTTCTTTTTGCTCTAAAGTGAGTTCCCTTTTAGAAACGATGATGTGTATGAAGCCACAATAGAGAACAGAGCATTAAGAAATCCATAGATGGGATGCTGGGAGAAACATTGTGGACAGTGAGGAAAAACTCATGTCTTATCTGTTTATTTCAGTTGGGAACACTCATGAAGAAAGTGGTCTTGCATGAGCAATGTGTCACTAGATAAATGGTGATGTATCACTATTTACCTCTGTTGTTAGCAGATTAGGCCCTCAGCATTGGTGACGTCCAGTTCAGTCAGAGTGAGAGAAATACCAGGACATATCTGTGTGTGAAATACCAGTAGCCCTGGTGACTTTATTCATAAACCTTTTGATCACGACAAAGTGTTTGGGAAAAGACTGTGTGTATGGCATCAAAAGAATGGGTCATCTTCAACATCTGAGCATTGAGACTATTCCAGGAAAGGTATAGCCTTTGATAAGCCTTCAGGTGAGATATAAATATTCTCACAGTCTATGCCCATTTCAAGGGGTCTGACTGCAAACTATTCTCCAATCTTTTTTCTCCCAAGTCTCTGACCATATTATCAAACTGTTAGCCACCATCTATGTATCATTATAGACTGTATTTCAGGCCATCTCTCTTCCCAGAAGAAAGTGCTCAACGAAATGCACTATTCCCTGTTCTACTCACTGGAAGTGTTTCCTTTCCATAGTATTATTGAAGGCCAGCCCTGAGTGGAATTTTAGTGCTACAGCTGTCTCTTTCTAGCCAATGTCAGGACATCGTGCAAGATACTCAGTAATGGGGCTCCATTTTTACTCTTAATTATCTGGTGGAGGAAAATCTCTACAAGGCCATAGGTGTGTGTTGATGGAGAGATGGCAATGCAGTAGGCATAAATGTCAAGAAAGTCAGAGTCAATAGTTCACATAACTTGCTTGTACCTTAAAGACATACCTGAGCTTCTTTTTATACTAATTCTTTTTATACTAATTTTTATACTAATTCAGTTTCATGGGAAAGAGAGCTTCTCTGCATGCTCAAATTTATGAGTAGTAAACACCCAGTTAATGACTGGAACCTTAGTTTGTAGAATCAGTTGTAAGCATTATTCAATGAATAAGCATTCATTTCTACCAGTTCCAGTAACTAGCAGAAACTATCTCTCAATAAAAAAATAGTTTTGAGATATTTCTCTCCAACCTCTGAGTACCTGTGTTGTCATTATTCCATCAGAGTTTACCAGAAGCTCGGTAGAGCATCCTGATCAGTGAAAGACTCTTGAGAATCTTATGTCAGGTCATTAGCCACAATAGAGACACAGCTTGAAATCCAGCCTGATCCAATTGAAACTCTTCTTCTTTCTCTGGACTTCACTCTAAAAAGCAAGTCTTACAGATGATTTCATAAATGGGCTTACGAAACCCTTTCAAATATGGTGTCTATTGATCTAGGATCTAAAGACACTCTCCAAGTACTGTGCCTCTGTCTTATTAAAGGAACTAAAAGGCACAGGTGGTCTTTCACATTGGAGGGAATACATAGCTATGCTCCAGACCCAGTGAACCTCTAAAAAATCCCAATGAGGTCAAAGGCACCTAGATAGTTTTAGATTTTTATCTCTTACTCTCTGACACACATGTATCTCACCACATCATTCCTGCTGAATAGATCTAATTGGCATTATATCATACATTTATAGCCCAATATGATGCCTTGTGGGATGGCAAAATGAGTAAGATTCCTGCATGCTAGATTTTGACAGAAAGCCAGGAAACTGTTAAGCCTGAACAAAGACAGTGAAGTAAATTGTTTCCCCTATCAAGTGGAAGAAGACTGTATCTGACTGACTTTGCTAATTGGTATAAAGTAAAAAGGCATTTGCCAGATCGATAGATGCAAATCAGATGCCAGAGTCTCTGTTGATTTACACTAATAAACAGACAATATGTGGAATAGCAGCTGAAGTTGGAGTCACTTCCTGATTAAGTATATGAGAATTCAATCGAATTCTCTAAGACATATCAGCTGCACAGGCCAAAGAGGTAAGAAAAATGTTGTAGGTATCATTACTCTGCATTTCACATCTTTGATACTGCCAATAATCTCTGTAATTTCTCAAGGAATGAAATACATTGCTTTCAGTTTACTATTTTGTGATCATATGTGTGTGTGTGTTTGGAGGCGATGGGAGCAGTTGTAAAGGCTTCTGATTGGTCCTTCCTACCACAACAGGTCTCACTCCATAGGTCTGGAAGTGGAAGCAGGGATTCATACAACAATCAAGTGAGTGTCTTCCTACTGTGCATTCAGGAACCGAGAAAATGATCGCAGTGTGGGTTCTTAAACCTATTTGGTCCTCTATGAGATGGATTTACAAAAAAAATCTTTATTATCAACCTTGATAGTACTCTTCTGGGTAAACCACAGTGGAGGTTGAATTCCTAAGGGATTAGTATAGTCTCAAAGCCCATATTTAATCATTCCTCAAATATATGACTGTTTCCCTTTCCCTTGGAAATAGCTGTAGGTCCTTAGGAGAAAGGGTGGATGAAATATTTAGCATACTGAGTTTTGGACTCCATTTCATTCAAGGGATTCTGAATTTGTGAGCTGGCTTACGTCTGAGAATTGGGTGAGGAAGTATGTGGTAAATTATATTATTTTCAAAACCTCACTTCCAAAAATAGAAAAGAATGCTTGAGTTAGTTTAAACAGCACAATTTTCCTTCTATAGACAAGTTCATGGGAAGGCAAATGATCAAAAGATTGAATGGAGTGGGTGGAGTCACAAGTGCCTAATGTTTAAAGTTTCTTGTAGTTATAGTATCTAATGGCCCTCTCATTCAATACAATTACTACCAGGACGACCTTCGCAAAAAAAGCCATACAGTTACTCTTGAACACCATAGGTTTGAACTGTATAGATGGACTTGGACATGGTTTTTAATCAATACATATATTGGAAAATTTTTTGGACATTGAGGTCAACGTGAAAAAAGTCATAAATGAAGAGCTAGCATAGAAATCTTTTTAACAATGAGAAAAAATTAGGCATGCCACGAATGAGTAAAATAATCATACATACTAGTCTATTTTACCATTTACTACCATAACATATGCACAAATCTAGTATAAAAAGTTAAAATTTATCAAAACTAACACATATCAACACAGATTATAACTGTACATGGTGCCAAATTCACGAAAAATGTGAACGAACATACAGATATGACATTACATCATAAATGCATGAAGTTAACTATATAGCTAATTGTAGTACACTGTAATAATGCTTCTGTACTTCTGAGCTACCTCCTGTTACCCCTCAACTGTTGGGAATATTTGCTTAACATGTTGTGTGACGATAATCATCTCTGCCAGAACACTCCATCTCTCCAGTAAATGGGGTGTCAAAATAAAAATTGATGTCTTGTGGTTCTCATGTATTTCCATTGTGTTTAATACAATACTATAGACTGTGAATAACACTATGGGACCCACATGAAGTGCCGTTAGTGATGCTGGAGGTGCTCAAAAGAAGCATAGAAAAGTTATGACATTACAATAAAAAGGTGAATTATTTGATATGTACTGTACACTGAGGTCTGCCGTGGTGATCATCTACCACCTTGAGATGAATCTAGCCTAAAAACAACCATGAAAAAAGAAAAGGAAAATCGTGAAGCCATCGTTGCAGCTACTTCAGCAGGTACAAAAACCTCACACCTTTTGCAAAATGTCTTCTTTTTAAGTATTTTTTAATGCTTATTCATTTTTGACAGAGAGACAGACAGACAGAGGATGAGCGGGGGAGAGATTCCCCAGAGAGAAGGAGACACAGAATCCAAAGTCTGGGCTGTCAGCACAGAGCCTGAGGTGGGGCTCAAACCCATGACCTGAGAGATCATGACCTGAGCCAAAGTTGGAAGCTTAACCAACTGAGCCATCTAGGCGCCCCTGCAAAATATCTTCTTTTCTCATACTGAAAATGTAGCTTTTATGTGGGTGCAGGATTGCTACAAGAAAGGCACACCTACAGACTCTAATATGATTAGAGAAAAAAAGCCAAGTCCTTATATGACGACTTAAATCAAAAGGAAGGTGCAAGATCTAAAGCTGGAGAAGTGAGTGCCAGCAAAGGATGGTTTGATAATTTTAGAAAAAGCTTTGCTTTAAAAATGCCCATATAACAGGAGAAGCAGCTTATGCGGACCAAGAGGCAGCAGACAAGTTCCCAATGATAAAGAAAATCATTGAGAAAGGCTATCTGCCTGCACAGGTTTTTAATGCAAATCAAAGTGCCCTATTCTGGAAAAAAAAATACCACAAAGGACATTTATTAGGAAGAGAAGTAAGCACAAGATTTAAGGCAGAAAACAATAGGCTATCTCTACTGTTTTGTGCACATGTGTTGGATGTTCAGAGCTGCCCTTATCCATAAAGCTGCTAAGCCTCAAGTCTTGATGGGAAAAGACAAACACCAGCTGCCAGTCTTTTGGTTGTACAGCAGGAAGGCATAGATGATGAGAACCTTTTCTCTGCATTGTTTCCATTGATACTTTTTCCTTGAAGGCAGGAGTACCTTCCAAGTAAGGAACTACATTTTGTAGTTCCTTTTATATTGGATGATACCCCTGACCCACCAGGGCCCCATTAGTTCAACACCAGAGGTGTTGAAGTGGCCTCTTTGCCCCTAAAACGATATCTCTCATTCACCATCTAGATCAGCAGGTCATAATGAAAGGATTGTCAACCCTATGGGAAAGAATGCTGATAGTGAGAACATCATGAAAGTCTGAGGATGACACCATTCAAGTTGCCATCATTGTTATAGAAAACCCATGAAAGTCATAAAGCTCCAAATAATAAGTTCCTGCTGGAGAAAACCTTGTCCAGATGTTATGCATAATTTTACAGGGTTTTTTTTTTTGACAGAGACATGGATATTATGAAAGAGAGAGGGGTATAGCAAAAAAAAAAAAGGCGGGGTGCAAAGGGTTTCAAGGTATGGATCCTATAGAAGTTCAAGAGCTAATAGACACCCCACTAGAGTAATTAACAAATCATGACTTGCTGGAGGTGAGTGCTTCTGAACTAGTACTAGACAGTGAGGAAGAAGACATAGAAGAAGCAGTTCCAGCAAACACATTGAGAGTAGACAATATGGTAGAAGGGTTCTGATCATTCACACTGCTTTGACCTTCCTTTAAAACATGGACCCCTTTATGATACAGGCACTGAAGCTAAAGCAAAGAATGGAAGGAGGATTGGTACTGTGTAGAAACATTTTGAGAAAAATGAAAGAGCAAAAGGCAGGCAGAAATTACACTGTTGTTCCATAAGTTACACTGAGTGTGCAGCCTCTCTTGCCTCCCCCTCCCCCTCCTCTGCCCCTGAGACAGCAAGACCAGCCCCTCTTCTTTTTCCCCCTCCTCAGCCTACTGAAGGTAAAAACAACAAGGACCAAGAACTTTATGATGATCGGCTTCCGCTTAATAAATAGTAAATAGTCATCAGGCGATAGAGTTAATAAGCTTATCTGTTGTGTCTGTGTGTGAGTGTCCTGGTGTGGAAATCTAGTAAGTGTACGTCAAGAACTGGAGGACAGGTTTCTGCAACATCACCATCACCACCTAAGTATTCAGTGTGGAGAACATCATGTGCAAAACCTGTATGGAATTGATTAGCCTATCCTTACATATAGGCATTAGGCGCGTGATATTTAATATAAAATTAATAGTGTATTAGTTTAAAAAAATTAATGTGTTAGTTTTGTTACTATTTTGTAACTTTGATTTCAGATAATTATATTACCATACAGTATGTCTCTCTCTCTCTCCTAATTGGAAAAACTGGGTATCAACCTATCATCATAAATGATTTTTTTAATGTAACAATGTTTCCAATACTGTATTCTAAATAGGACTGTAATAGTATATGCCATAAAAATATTAGTGTATAGGCTAGGCCACCATAAAACAGATGTATTGGTTGTAATAGGCTACCATAAAGGAATCATAATGCTGCTTCTTTGCTATCTATGCATGAATCATTATATAAATAATGTAAATAAATGAGTTTCTTTTTCATATTATCTTTTCTTTTTTGTATAGTATTATTAATACACGTAACATCTACAATGTTTTGTGTCATATAAGACAATATTGATGTAGGTACTGACAGACAATTTACCTTGTAAACAGATGATGTAAACTTATAGTATCAATAAATACAGTGCAGTGATATAAATGCATTTTCTCTCCCTTACGATTTTCTTAACATTTTTTTCTCTAGATTACTTGATTTTAAGAATACAGAATATAATACATACACAAAATATGTGTTAATCAACTGTTTATGTTATCAGTAAGACTTCCAGTCAACAATAGGCCATTAGTAGTTACCTTTTGGGATGTGAAAAGTTACATGGATTTTCAACTGTACAGGCATCAGTGTTCCTAACCCCTGACTTGCCTAAGGGTCAAACTTTATACATAAAATATCTGTCCTAGACTAATACTTTTGTAGACAGGGCTTATGTGGATATTGATGAAAGATTTATTTATATTAATTCATGTCTGGTTAGTCATCCTTTTGATCTATTTTTCACACAAGTTATGGATGCTTATTTATTATTATTATTATTATTATTATTATTATTATTATTATTGTTTTTACCTAACATTTTCTATTCCTGAATTAGGGTTACTCAAAAACTCTTTATTCAAACTGTTAGAAATGTTCTGCTAATTTGCTCCTGCATATAGATTATAGACTCCATATGGAAATTTTAGGACTTTAGAGAAAGTCACTTCATTTCTAATTCATAGTAGAGTGTGGAGGGGAGACACCTCATTGTAGCTGTCATTAACCACCAACAATCATCATTATCTAGGATCTGAACAAATGGGTATCTAATACAGGTGAAAATATTTGTAAAAATTATGAATAAAAATTTTTCCTCCTATCTAGGAGGTGAAGCCAATCTCACAACTTTACAGTCTCAATATATTTTTTTCTCTTTCTCCAAGTTTATAGAACAAAATTTGTCAGATTTAAAAATGGATGAGGGCAGAATGAAATCCACATCTTCACAGTTGATCTATAATAATGGTGATATGCACTTTGTGCAAACCCATTAAAATGAATAATGGTGCCCTGATACACCATTCAAGTCATTTTACTATGGGAAATCATTCATCAAAAATGCATATAAATCTGAAATTCAATTAATCATCTCATACAATAGGTTAGTCTCTTGCAATTTTTATTCTAATACATTTTTTCTTTGAATAAAATGTAGTTGTCACTGGAAAATATCAAACCAACACTTCTTAACAAATACATATGGATTTGTAATTAAACCCAATAAAATCAACAGTGAAGTATAAAAAGTAAAGAGCTAAAATTCAATTAAAATTACTATAGGAAATAATACTAGGTTACTTTTGGGCAGAGCACAACACATTTTGTTTTTTAACAAAGTGCATTATTAGGGGTTTTAATAATAAAATGTAACATGAGATTTAACGGTGTATTCAGTGAGTAGCTGATGGCAAGAAAAGTGTAGGAGCTATTAGAAAATTTCAATGGTGATCTAACATACATTATTAAAATAGTCAGACATGCTATATGTTTATTTAAAAATAGCTTATAAATCTAAAAGAGGAGATTATGGCTGGAAAAAATAGGGTATATTGATGCTGGGACTGTAGAGCTGGACAAGTGAAGCCAACAGAATTTCAAGATTTTTTTTTTTTTTTTTTTTTGCAAATGACCACATGTTGCTACCAAGAGAATAACTGACCAAAATATTAGTTTGAGAAATCTGAGTGACTGATTTTATTTGTCCTATTTTTTAAATTTGATATAACACAGCAATTGAACTCACTGATATCCAATTAATTTATAAACAAAAAAAAACCCAAAAAATGATTTCAAATACCATTTACAGAAAATTCTGATACTACTAACTGCTTCAGTTTTCCTCTTGATTTCCCTAAAATAAATCTTTTACAAATTTCTCTTTTAAAACTAATACAATCAAAATGAAAAAATATGGGTCCATCATCTCCCAATGCTATTCTTGCCACAATATATTTTCTTTGATGCACTTATGTACATCTGAACCAACAAGGCAATAATTAGTATTTACCCCAATAAATGATGTGATAGTAAGAATTATAGTACACGAAAGTTTTTATATTACTAACAATATTTTTCACAAAACTAGAATAATCCTAAAATTTGCATGGAACCCAAAAGACCCAAAAGAGCTGAAGCAGTCTTGAAAGAAAAAAAGAACAAAGCTAGAGAGATAATAACCCTTGATTTCAAGATATACTATAAAGCAAGAGTAATCAAAACAGTATGGTACTGGCACAAAAAGGGACATGGACATCAATGGAACAAAATAGAGAGACTGGAAATAAACCCATGCTTGTATAGTCAACTGATTTATGGCAAAGCAGGCAAGCCTATAAAGTGGGGGAAAGACAGTCTATTCAATAAATGGTACTAAAAACTTGGACAGCTTCATGAAACTGGACCACTTTCTGACACCATAATTAAAAATAACTCAAAATGGATTCATGATCTAAATATAAGACATGAAACCATAAAACTCCTAGAAAAAAACATAAGCCAGGAATCTCTTTGATATCAACCTTACCAATACTTTTCTAGATATATTACTTCAGGCAAATGAAATAAAAGCAAAAGTAAACTATTGTGTACTATACCAAATAAAACCTTTTGCACAGTGAATAAAACCATCAATAAAATAAAAAGGCAACCTTTTGAATGGGAGAAAGTATTTGCAAATGATATATCTGGTAAGTAGTTAATATTCAAAACATATCAAAAAATATATAAGATTCAAGACAAAAAAAATTTTTAATGGGCAGTTATGAAATGTGCAGAATACCTGAAGAGATATTTTTCCAAAGAAGACATCCAGACGTCCAACAGACACAGGAAATGATGCTCAATGTCACTCATCATCAGGCAAATACAAATCAAAACCATACTGAGATACCACTTCACACGGGTCAGAGTGGCTGAAATGAACAACTCAGGAAACAAGAGATGCTGGCAAGGATGTGGAGAAACGGGAACCCTCTTGCACTGTTGGTGGGAATGCAAACTGGTGCAGCCACTCTGGAAAATAGTGTGGAGGTTCCTCAAAAAATTAAAACTGGAACTACCCTACAAGCTAGCAATAGCACTACTAGGAATTTACCCAAAGGATACAGGAGTGCTGATTCAAAGGGGCACATGTACCCCAATGTTTATAGCAACACTTTCAAAAATAACCAAATTATAGGACGAGCCTAAATGTTCATCAACTGACCAACAGATAAAGAAGATGTGGTTTTTATATACAACAGAATACTACTTGGCAATGATAAAGAATGAGATCCTGCCATTTGCAGCAACGTGGATAGAAGTGGAGGGTATTACGCTGCGTGAAATAAGTCACTCAGAGAAAGAGAGATATCATATGTTCTCACTCATCTGTGGATCTTGAGAAACTTAACAGAAGACCATGGGGGAAGGGAAAGGGGAAAAAATAGTTACAAACAGAGAGTGAGGGAGGCAAACCATAAGAGACTCTTAAATACAGAGAACAAACTGAGGGTTCATGGGGGAGGCAAGGGAGAGGGGAATGTGGGTGATGGGCATTGAGGAGGTTTCTTGTTGGGATGGGCCCTGGATGTTGTATGTAAGCGATGAACCATGGAAATCTACTCCAAAACCAAGAGCACACTTTACATGTTGTATGTTAGCCAATTTGACAATAAATTATATTAAAATAAAAATAAATTAAAAAAATAAATAAAATATATGGTTCAATGACAATCTATCTTTAAAGCACATCTGTCCTTTTGAGAAGAAACCCCCTATACCCATTAGCAGTTTCTCTTCATTTTCCCCCACACCCCATCCCCTAGATCTGTAGAATCATTAATATACTTTTTGTTTCTAGAGACAGATATACACTCATTATGGATATCCGGTACAAATGGAATCATTTGTGACTGGCTCCTTTAGCACTCCTTTTTATTGCCAAATTTTCTACTGTACAGAAATTCCATACTCTTATCAATTCATTATTTGGTGAAGATTTGTGTTTATACCTTTTGGCTCTTATGCATAATGCTACTATGAACAACTTTATACAAGATTTTGTGTGGATGTATGCTTTCAATTTTCTTGGATATGCAACTTGAGATAGAATTGCTATGTCATATGGTTAACTTTATATTTAATCTTTTGGGGGATTGCCAGCGTTTTCACACAGTGACTGCAGCATTTTACATTACCATGAGCAAAGTAGGAGAGTTCTGACTTTTCTTCATCTTTGCCAGCACTGATCTGGTTTTTGCTTATAGTCATCCTAGTGGGAGTGATACAGGATCTCATTGTAATTTTAATCTGTGTTTCCTTAATGACTAATAACATCGAACATCTTTTAAGGGGCTTATTGGCCAGTTCTATATCTTTTTTAGTTTTTGAAGACATGTTTATTAAATACATTGTCTGAATTTTTTTGTCTTTTTTACTGTGTTGTAGGAAGATAGTCAAATGAGCTATATCATTAACAAATATTTTCTCCCATCCTGAGGGGTGTCTTTTCACTTTCTTTGTAGTGTCCAGGCTTAGACTATTTTTTCCTTGTTTTCTTTTAGTGTGGGTACTTAGCAGTTATTCCTGGGTCAGTTTAAGCCATTTATCAGTCAAATAAGTCAAGCTCCCTTAAACAGTTAGATTTTTACCTTTTGCCATTTGAGGTCTCTGTGACTTAGAGACTGTTTTCACAGTTCATGAAGTTTGCATTATTTTGCGCCATGTTCAGCCAGGGATTAGTGGTTTGAAGGTTTCCTCTCTGATCTTTCTTGAGAGGTTATGGCCTTGGACATGGACACAGTCTTCCAGAATCACGGGGATGAGTGTGATTTTACTTTTAAGCCTGGATTTCTAGAAGTTGCTTCTGGGTTAGTGCATCTTATTGTTCAGTCAGTGTTTGGTCAGAGATTTAAGCCCAACCTGACACTAAGGCTTCTATTCTGTTTGGACAAGTCTATGTGCAGCTTTCAAATCTGGCCACATCCTAATCTTAATGCTCCTGTGTGCATGTAGCCTTGTCCACTTCAGGATATCCTCCCTGACCCCTAAAGTTGGCTGTGATCCACAGGGGCTCTTCTTAGCTTTTATCTTTCCCTAATTTTCTCTGTTACACTTCTGGATGTCCTACTGTTTTTGCATGTCTCATGAAGCCAACATCCTACTCTTAATTACTTTCTGCCAAAATTCTGTTTTTTGACACCACGTCTATTAATGGACATCTCAACATTTCATTCCAAGTGAAGTCAGTCCTCTCAAGTAAAACTGAGGAGCTCTTCTTCCATAGGGTCTGATTTTTTTTCCCCCTGCATGCTTGCACCAGAGCTGGGGACAAGGACTTACTTTCCTGAAGTGAGAGCCTCTACTCTACAAGCAAACAATGTGGGTGATGGCAGCCCCTCAGCTTCTCAGTTTATACCTCCCATCGTGGAACATTTAGTTGGGGCAGGGACAGTCAGGGCCCCATTATTCTTGGCCTACTGTGCCGAGTAGAGCTTCTGTCCTACAAGTGAGATTTGGGTTGGGGGGAGTAGACCCCATTACCTCTGGCATGCCTGCCTATAATACAGCTTCTGCCATAGAGCTCTGGAAGGGGATCAGAAAGGCTGGCAGGAGGACAGTAAATCCAGTTTTTCTAGGCTGTACCTGCCTGAAATAGAGCACCCGGGGTAGTTTCCTAAACACTAGCTGGGGAGAGTGTAAAGAAAAGGCTTAAATGCCATAGCCTCTGATTATTTGGAGATTTAGTAGATTTTCATGAATGAATTTTGTTTTTCCATTTACTACATTTGCATCCTTACTACATTTCCCCAAGACTCTAGATGATGGCTTGTTTTTAAAATGGTTCACTAATTAATTTTGTTGTGATAGAGTCCATCCAGCTCCTTACTTCACCATTCTGGAATTCCTGTTCTACCCCTGCCCTCCATAGTTCGTTTACACTCATTGTCATTTGCTCCATGTGGTATAAGAACTTGTTGTTCCTTTGGGTACCTATACCATTTTATGTTGATAGACCTTTAGGTCGCTTCCAGTTTGTGGTGTTGTAAACTATTCTGCTATTACAGTGTATTCATACCTTTTGCTGAAAATTCATGTCTTTACACATTTCTGTCAGTTATACACACAGATGTGGAACTGTTGGTCATGTTATGTGTGTGTTTAGCTTGAGTGTGTACTGCTGAGGAGTTTTCTAAAGTTATTGTAGCAATTTACACTCCCAACCAAAAGTTTATGAAAATTCTGGATGTTTCATATCTTCACTGACGGTGGTTTTTGTCTGTTTTACTGTAGTCATTCTCGTGTGTGTGCGGAAAGTACTGTGTTGTGTCTCTCATTCACATTTCTCTGATGACTAACAGCATTGGTCACAGTTTCATCTTCATATTCCTACTGACTTTTGGGATTATGAATTATGTCTTTGCAAATTATGAATTGTATGTCTGAGGTTTTTTGCCCATTTTTCTGTTGGACTGTCTGTCTTGTTAATTGATTAGTATAAACTCTGTCCATATTCTGAGTATGTGATTATTTTTTTAAAGGAAAATAAGATAAAATATATAAATAATGAATCTGATATATTTTGAGGTGACATTAAGAAAATTTCAAAACTAAGAGGTAGTTTTTAAAAGTTAATAAACAGGGTTAAAAAATAAGTGAGGCAATTTAGAAGGATAAAAGTATTCTGAAGTAACGTTGCTTATGGTCACTTAGGGTGTGGTTATTACTAATGATTGAATGTATCTCTACTCTAAAAATTCTGTAACAATAAGCACTAATTTTAAATGAGTTCCAGGCACTATGTTAAGTGTTTTGCATCCATAATACTTAATTCTTTCCATCCTGCAGGGAAGATTATATCAAGTTCAAGGGAGGCAATTGAGGTAAACTTGCCCAAGGTCATACACTGGGACTAAGGATGGTTGATCCCATAAACCCAGTGATTAATGCAATACTATAGAAAAAGACCAACAAGTATTTTAAATGCACAGAGCCACTGATGAAGAAAAGAGCTTTAAGGGACAGAATGTAGGTCCTAAAAGAAAATGTTAAATACAGTGTTATTTATCTTGAAGAAAAAAAGTTTCGTCTAAATTAATGCTTTTAAAGTACGAAAAGATCTTTTAGGGAAGAAAAATCCTTGGAAACTATAAAGTATGGAAATGGATGCATATTGAAGCATGGAAGATTTCATTTATTAACAATAACTTTCATGGTTATGATTGATAGCAATTCGAAAATTATTGAGCATTGCATTCGAGGTCTAACCTCATTGCCATATTTCTCAATATTCCTTTCAACCTCCTGTAAAAGCCCAGCAAACTTGTGGGTGCCAAATGCACTTCCATGTCTCTCTGACTTTTTGTATATACAAAATGTCTTATGTCACCTTCTTCATTTGACATCTTCTACAAGAGCTTATTTAAATAACACCTACTCTGTGAAGCCCTCACCAGTTCTCCCTCTGTGTCCCCCTCTGTGAATGTATCTGTCCCACAGGATTGAGAGCTTTGACTGGGGGAAGAGAGATCTTTCCATCATTATTTGTAGCTTGCATGTAGTGAGTACTAAATAAATATTATTAAATAAAATTCAGAGCCACAAATGCATGAAAAGTTTGGTACATTAGAAGACAAAAACAGTATGGTAGCACTGTGATGTGTGGTAGCTAACACTTGGCCTCAGTGCCAAGGGACAAGAAAGGAGAACAGAGAAAGTCCACCCAATCTAAAGTGGAAACAACTCCTGAGTTCTGATTAATTGTTGGAAAGCTAGAATGCAGACCGCATTATACCAAAACCTCTCGTTTAATCTAGAGATGCAGAAATCAAAACCCGTTTACTCTTCCATACGTACATGTGTTTGTGTATGTGTGAAACCACCTGATGTTTGCATCTTGCTAACTGATTTTTAAAAATCACTTTGTGGGGCATCTGGGTGGCTCAATTGGTTGAGTGTTAGACTATGGCTCAAGTCATGATCTTGTGGTTTGGGAGTTTGAGCCCTTCATTGGACTCACTGCTGTCAGTGCAGAGCCTGCTTCGGACCCCCTCTCTCTTTGTCCCTCCCTCACGTGCACTTTCTCTCTCCCCCCAAAAAGAATAACTAAATAAACATTTAAAAATCACTTTGCAAGCCAAAAAACAACAAAAATATATCTATAGGTCAAATTTGGCTAGTATGTCTTTGACTTGTAATTCTTGGCACAAAGGCATTATTTCTGAACGTCAGTGATAAAAGATTCTACTACCCTCCCCCTGTTTCCCAAGAACGTAGGGAAACATGTGAAAGACCTTTAATAAAACCAAGGAAACTATACCCTGGAATGGCCTGGAGAAATCTACTTGTCAATCTGTCTTGGATAACTTAGTCATTGACTTTAGGTCATCTCAGGAGACATGATCTTATAGACTCATGCCACTCTGGGTTCTGACAATCTGTGAGATTAGTCATGAAGGGAAAGTACTCAACTAGTTAAAATATGACTCCACATTTGCATTTTCTGTTTTATAAAGCCTATCAGATTCTGCAAGGGCCTTATGTAAGCACTTACGTGGGAGACTTGGAAGTGGCTGAAGACTGATACAAGTCTGATGGTGAAATGGCTTACTAAGTGTATGGTTAGCTGCTTTCTCCAACCTCATAAAAATCACAAATAACAAATAAACAGTAGCAACAGCAGCAACCCAATGCCATCCTTTTGAACTTACCTCACGAATCCTGATCAAAAGCCTAGTTCAACTAAGCTTTCAGAGAGTAAAGCAAAGACTTTCATCAGTTGCCTAAATATGTTTAAATCAAACAAAAATAAAAAGACCAAGTCGCATCTGGACTAAACCTGTGACTCTTGATGTCATAAGATTCATTCATTAACAAGTCTTGTGGAGTTTTTGTGAAAATTAAATGGGATGCTATAAAGAATTTCACACTTCACCCTGCAACATAGTAGTGGCATAATAAGTATTGTTAATTATTTTACTTTTGTTTTTAATCAAGCCAGCCAGACATAAAACATATGGATGCTTTAAAGATAAATGGTTATCTTCTGACTTAGGTTTAGGTCATGATCTCAAAGTTTCATGAATTTGGGACCCAGGTCGGGCTCTGTGCTAACAGCGTGGAGCCTGCTTGGAATTCTCTGTCCCTCTCTCTCTGCCCTTTCTCAACTCATGCTATCTCTGTCTCTCTCAAAGTAAATAAAAACCTGAAAATATTTAAAAAATTAAAAAAAGATAAATGGTTATTATCTGTTTATTTTTAAGGATGACTGTAGGAATTTTCCTATACCAAAGCTCATAGAATGCGGTTTCAGGGTGGCTAAATAGTAGCCACCAGCACACCAGGGTCTGGGGATGAACAGGCTCACATGGAGGCCATCTTGCTCCCATTTTGCTCTAATCTCCTGATGACCCAGAGCATGCTTTCCCCATTCCCCCCGGGAATAGGGTACTTACTGAAGTGCTTGGAGAGAATGGGAATCTATTTCGCCATTTCACATTAGAGTTCAAGTTGGACATTTCAAGTATTACGTGCAGATGAGTGTTTGTGACTTTATAGCACCGCAGAATTCTTAATAAAATATGAATTAAAGTTTTAAAAAGAAATCCTGAATTTTTTATTGGGGATGATATGGAGTTATAATTTTCAGGGTTAACCTGTTAAATGTAAACATTTAAAAACATATTGTAATTTTTGAAACTATTTTGGGATTTCTTCACTTTTTTAACATACAAGATTACATAAATAAGTGAGTTGACCTAAGCCTCTCTCCACCTCCGAAATGGTCTGTGGTACTACAGCTCTTTTCATAGACAAGCTTTGTCAGGACGGTAAGCTCCTGGAGATGTCAGATGTCCATTTCTGGGATAAAGACACTTTGCCTCTTTTATTTATTTCCTCTTGCATTTTTCATATGGTCCTTTCTCCATAAAGGCTCCAAGAACAAATAACGTAACTTCATTGAACGTTGCTGAACGGCTCCGTTGGTTAGTTACACCACCTTACTTTACAATGATGCTAGCAGAGGCAAGAGAGAAAATTACTTTTCTTTCTAGCAATTTTGGTGATGGTTTTGATACACAATTGATGCTAGGAGTAGACTCTATGCAATCATTTGGAAAAAAATGAAGCCATTTCAATAGAATGAAAAGTGTTCTGATATTCTTATGCATCATGACTGGCATGTAAAACATTGGGAGATGTTATGCTCTATTTCTCTGTTCTCTCTCGGTACACACACATGTACATACATATCTACACATCTTTATATAGTGGGCAATAAGCCCTGATGGGAAGGATGAATCGGTGGGAAGAAAAATGCCTTGAGTCTCGTCTGGGAAGTGCAGTGTGTGCTGTACTTGGATAATGATGCTCGGTTAAATTCAAGTTTTAGATAAACAATAACTGTCTCAGTGTAAGTGTCCAGTATCTACTTAGTATGCATTCATCCCATAGAGTGCTAAATCTGGCGACTCTAACTTGGAAGTAAAGGAAGAACAGAATCACAATATTTGAAACAGCCATTTGTGGGATGAGTGAGAGAATGTCCGTGGAAGTGAGCACCTGCTGTGACTGACACATACTAGGTGCTCAGTAAATGGCAGCTTCCAACATTGCCCAGGTAGGAAGGCTAAGGGGAATTTCTCCTTTCAGATCCTCTCGTAAGATAAAAGCTTGGGAAGTCCTAAAGCAAAGACAGAGCTCCGGCATACTGCAAATATTAATATTTAACAAATTAACACCTTCAACACTATTGAGACTTGGGGTGATAAATTATTTACAATTATGGGAATTTTTTCAATATTAATTTACCAGGTTGTAGACAATGAGTGGTCCAGTGATGGTTACAAGTTTGAAGCTAGCTGACAACTTCCTTCTTCAATGCTGTCAGTTTATCATTTCAGCTGCTAAATCCACATGTCCCTTGTTGACTACAGGGCCTGGGTCAGTGATGGGCTTAGTCTCCATATGACAAATGAGAAAAGTGAGGTCTGGCCGAGGCTCAGAAAGCCAGGCATGATGAAACAAGGTACAGAACCTGGGAGTAGGACCTGCTTTATGGGCTGAGACCTGAACAGTCATACGGGGCCCATGTTCAGACACATCCTGCTCTTGTATTTTAATGCTACTCAGTCATTGTCTTGAAATTCTTAATGATAATTTGTCCTCTGAATTTCTGCTGTGTAAGTGGGATGGAACAATGGACCATATATGCAATACACACATATATATAATACACAAAATTTGATCACATATGTAATGATTCCATAAATCACCAAATATCCAGTCCACTTTCAAAATCTCCCCCCAAAATGTTCTCAAAAATGCCTGGTTTTTAGCAGCTGATTTGCTCTATCCTGTATCTAAACAACCCCCATACGTTGCATTTGATTATTACATCTTTTACATCTTTTTCCCTTTATAATGCAGACCTTTCCCTTTTCTAGTGCTATTAATTTGCTGGAGAAGCTGCTTCTTTTCTCCTGTAATATGTTTTACGTTCTGGAAGAAGCCTGGGTTATTAGCTATTGTGGCAACTGCCTGACACAGTGTAGCTTGAGCCTACCTAAAGAGGCCAAAAGGTGAAGAAGGAAAATCATGTTATTCCTTATCATCATTATATATTGATGATTCACAAATCTTATTTCCAGCTTAGATCTGTCCACTGAACTTCAGACCCATGTATCTTACTGCATAAAGTTTCCCTTTCCTTTACACGTCCAACAAAGTCTGATTTTTCACCTTCTCTCCAAAAGCACATTTGCAAAATTCCACATTCATTCATTAAATGGTTTCCATTTTTCTAGTCTTTTAGAGCAAACACTTGATGTAAACACTTTTTCACCCAAACCTATGTATTTTCCTGAAACAGAACATGTTTGTTCTAACTTCAGACATATACAGAACTGACCACTTCATACCATCCCCACTGCCGTCTGTCTGATTGAAGCCACCATCATGTCTCTCCTGGACTGGTCCCAACTCGTCTCTGCTCCTGTTATTTCCTTGGGCATCTATTCTCAATACAGCTGTTAGAATTATCTTGTTAAAATATAAATCTAATCAGGTCACTGCTCGGCTTACCACTTCTTGTTGGCTTCCCATCTCACTCAGCATAAAAGCTGATGTTCATACTATGAAGTACCAAGAACTACAAGCTTTATATTATCTGGCCTCCCATTAACTTTCTGGACCTTATCTCATGTTCTATGGCCTTTTGTCCATTTTTTTTTTCTTGAGCTACACTGCTTTTCCTGCTGTTCCTACAACACACCAGGCATGCTTACATGTGAACTTGTTATTCCCTCTGCCTAGAATGCTATTTTCTAGCCCTTTAATTGTTAATCTTCACTAGAATATCAACTCCTTCAATATTTCATATTTTTCTTTGCTGACTGATGTTTCCACTTAGCATTATAACTCTATAACTGTTCTAGTCTGAATATTTTGTCACCTCAAAATTAATATATTGAAACCTAATATCCAATGTGATGGTATTAGGAGGTGGGGCTTTTGAAAGGCACTAAGGTGAAGAGGGCAGAGACCTCATGAATGGGATTAGTGCTCTTATAAAATGGAGTTCACAGAAACCCCTCAGCCCTTTTGCCATGAGAGGACACAGTGAAAAGACACCCATCTAGGAACCAGGTAGCAGATTCTCACCCGACAAAGGATCTACCAGTGCTTTGATTCTGGACTTGCCCTCCTCCAGAACTGTGAGCAAAAAAATTTTCTGTTGTTTATGAGCCACTTAGTTTATGGTATTCTGTTAAAGCAACCCAAATAGACTAAGGCAATAAATTACCTTATTTGTTGACTCTTCTATTAGAATAAAAGCATCCTGAGGGTGGGATTTATTTTTCTATCTTATATACTACTATATCCTCAAACATGAGGAACAAAGCTAGAAGAACTACTTAAGGAAGTACTCAATATGAATTTATTGAGTAAATGTGATATAATTATCATCATCATCATCATCATCATCATCATCATCATCATATTCATTTTATTGTATGCATGTGAGACCTTTTCTCTGATTTCTAGCTGTATGGGACCTCCCACCTTATTTATATATCTGCTCCTCTTTTCATTTTCCATGTTATTCTTTTCAGAAACAGGTTGAAAACAAGACTTAAGAGCTTCTGTGTCCTCAGTTTTTTTCTACCTCAGTGGTCATTGGTATGAAAACAGTAGCTCTAATTACTTCACTAGAAAATTCCTTCTTTAGCGTGCAGAACTGCTTCTGTTTCTGGTCCTCCAGGCACAGAGACGCCAAGAAAACAAAGTTAATTAGGCACTTCGGAGTCTAGACAACTGCACGACAAAATCAAGCCAGAGGATTTCCATTTTACCCTGAAGGTTGCTAGAGTTAGTGACTGTGAGAAGTGCTTCCAAGATGCCCTGGTAGAAAATGATGCAAATCAAGCTATCATTGAAAGGCAATTCAGCCATGAAATGAATGGTCTGGACTTCTGTCTAGAGTAAAGGTTGGTGGCTTTCTCTTGATGGTTTGTAATGTTCCTGATAGAGGATCATCTCTGCCTTAACCCCAAGATTTTCTTCTGCAGCCTGCTAGAATTTCAACTTGGCAAGGGCTAATAAATGAGAATAAGTTAAGTTAGAACATATGATATACAACATTGGTTTTCAACTGGGACCAATATGTTCAGGAAAAATAAACAAGCAATGTCTGCAGACATTTTTGGTTGTCACAATTGGGAGCATGCTACAGGCATTTAATGCATAGTGACCAGGGATGCTGCCAAACATCCTAAAAATCACAGGATACACCCGAACAACAAAAGAGTTATCTGGTCCAAAATATCAGTTGTAGCTTGGTAGAGAAATACTGTTAGAGAAGAATCATACCTTGAGTCTACAAATACTGCTCCTATCACTTGACTTATAAACAGCATTTATGAAAAAGAATCACCAGTATCTTCATGTGGACTCAGGGATAACACACTTTCCTGCTTATTTCTATCTTTTTCAGCAAACTTTCTGAGTCTCCTTGGGTATTTCTCCTTATCTCCCAGAACTATGACTCCAGGATCCATTCTTGAATCTTTTTGTGCTACGTATTTCTTAGGAATCCAGTCTCAGGACTTTAAACACCAATGACATATTAAAGATTCCTAAGTTTATATTATTTTTGACTGAGAACTCTAGACTAGCATAACCAGTTGCTACTTGACTTCTCTATTATGTGCCTATTAGATATCTCAAGCCTTATATGTCTAAAATTATATTTCCAGAGGAGGGGTCCAAGAGGGAGTGTAGAACGACCTAAACTCACCTCTTCCCATGGATGTACAAAATCTATACCTGCACATGGAGCAGTTCTAATGGAAGAACTGAGTGCTGGTTGAACAGCTTCTACACAGAAAAGCCAAGGATAGAAGAGCGACACAGAGATTGGCAGGAGAGATGGAGGGACAGCAACGATGGAAACCCCACTCCAATGTTACAAATTGTAGTAAGGAGGGATATCACTGCGGATCCCCAGAGAGATTTAGCCCACTTGGGGCAGAACAAAAAAGTAAAAATCAAACCAAACCAAACAAAAACAAAAGACCCATTGATTTCATGGGCAATTAGAGAAGAACAAAGATGGTGGCATAACAATTCCAAATCTTAAAAAATACTAAAAGCTATCGTCATCTAAACAATACTGTATTGGCACAAACATAGGCACATAGATTAAGAGAATATAATTTGGAGTCTCAGAAATAAACCCATGCTTGTATAATCAATTAATATATGACAAAGGAGGCAGGAGTATACAATAGGGAAAAGACAGCCTTTTCAATAAATGATACTGGGAAAACCGGAGAGCTACATGCAAAAGAATGAAAATACACCATATTCTTACATCACATACAAAAATAAACTCAAAATGAAGTAAAGAAGTAAATGTGAGACCAGAAATCATAAAACTCCTAAAGGAAAACATAGACAATGATCTCTTGGATATTGCCCTTGGCAATGTATTTATGGGTATGTCTCTCCAGTAAAGATAAATAAATACAAAAATAAATAACTGGGACTACATCAGAATAAAAAGCTTTTGTACAGCAAAGGTACCATAAACAAACAAAAAAAGGCAGCGTATTGAATGGGAGCAATTATTTGCAAATGACATATATGATAAGTGGTTAATATCCAAAACATATAGAGGACTCAACAAAACTCAACACTGAAAACTCCCCAAATAATTCAATTAAAAATGAGCAGTGGACCTGGACAGACATTTTTCCAAAGAAGATACACACAATGGCCTACAGACACATGAAAAGATGTTTGATACCACTAGTCATCAAGGAAATGCAGATCAGAACTATAATGAGATGTCACTTCCTACCAGTTAGAATGGCTACTATCAAAAAGACAAAAAATAACAAATGTTGATGAGGATGTGGAGAAAAGGGAACCCTCATGCACCATTGGTAAGAATGTAAATCGGTGCAGCCACTATGAAAAACAGTATGGAAGTTCCTCAAAAAATAAATAGAAATATCATTTAATCCACTATGGGTATTTACTTAAGGAAAATGGAAAGTCGAATTTGAAAAGATAAAGGTACCCCTATGTTTACTGCAGCATTATTTACAATAGCCAAATTATGGAAGCAACTCAAGTGTACATCGAGAGATAAGTGGGTAAAAAAGATGTGGTACATACAATATTAATCAACTATGAAAAAATGAGATCTTGTCATTTGTGACAATATGATGGACCTAAAGGTATTATGTTAAGTGAAATAAATCAGACAAATTCAAATATCAGATGATTTCACTTATATATGGAATCTAGAAATCAAAAGCAACCAACCCACAAACAAAAAGAAACAACATGTAAATACAGAGAACCAACTGGTGGTTGCCAGAGGGAAAGGAGGTTGGAGGATAGGCAAAATAGGTAAAGGGGATGAAGAGGTATAAACTTCTAGTTATGAAATAAGTGGATGAAAAGTACAGCATAGGGAATATAGCCAATAATATTCTTATAATGCTTTATAGTGACAGATAGTAAACACATTTATCATGGTGAAGACTGAGTATTATACAGAATTGTTAAATCATGTTGTACATCTGAAACTAATATAATACTATATGTTAACTATACTTCAATAACAAACATTATATATATATATATATATATATATATATATATATATATATATATATATATTTAAAGGACATCTAGACTCTAAGTGAAGGAAACCCATTTACTAAACCTAGAACATCCACCAGTGAAGGCACTTCTGAAACTCTCTCTGGGGTGGTAGGTACTGGTGAACACCATTTTTATGCCCTTCTCCCAACTTGACAGCACACATAGGAACAGGGCTCAGGTGCTCCACCTGGCTTGCATCTCAGCAAACTCTGGTCCTCTAGCCCTCACCAGCTTCAGCTATCCTCACAAGGTGGCCCCCTATCCATGCCCATGCAAGCTCCATCCATCCTACCAATGCTGCCCTGGTAATACATCTTGGGAAACCCCCAACATGTACCCACAACTGTTCTAGGCATTTTTTTCTAAGTGATGTGGGCATAAGTACCCGGAACATACCTGGTATGCACCTACTTCAGCTCCAGATGTACTAGACAGGCACCCCTGTGTTAAGTTCCCCAGGTCAAACACACCTAAGATACAGATGTCCCACAAGGAAAGCCTAAGTGCACAGCTCTACAGGACACAGTAGTCCAAACCCACTTCGTATCCAGCTGTCCCACCAAGGCACCACCTATGTGGAGCACCTGCCATAGCTCCAGTTGCCCCACTGGGAGTGTCCAGCATTGGCGGTGGGGAGGCCCTGGGATCCACCAGCCACACCTGCTTTAGCTCCAGATGTCCTGCCAGGGTGCCTACTGCACAGACTATCCCAGTCATGCTTGCTGCAGTTACACATGGTGTCCTGGGACACCTCAGCCCACATCCACTACAAGTTTCCAGGCACATACGATCTACACAGGGGACATTCCTACACAAATCCTCTCCTTCAAGATTAGGAGAGGTAGTTGTCTCCTTTAAGCCATAAAAATAAACACATAAAATCAAACAAAATGAGGACACAGAGGAATAAGCTTCCAAATCAAAGAACAAAACAAAACTCAGGAAAAAAGGAAACAAAAACCATAAAACCCAAAACACTAATTGAAACAGAGATGAGCAATCTACTCAATAAATAGTTCAAAGTTATGGTTGTAAACACTCTCAGCAGACTTGAAGGAAAAGTGGGTGAATGGGTGAATTCAGTGAGAATTTCAACAAAAAAGAGCAAATATTAAAAAAAAACAGAGTTGAAAATTACAAGAACTAAATTGAAAAATAATCTAGAGGGATTCAACAGCAGATTAGATCATACAGAATGGATCAGTGAGCTAAAAGGTGAATGGGGGAGCCTGGGTGGCCAGTCAGGCGTCAAACTTCAGCTCATGATATTGTATGATATTCAGGTCACGATATTGCAGCTCATGAGTTTGAGCCCCGCATCAGGCTCTGTGCTGACAGCTCAGAGCCTGGAGCCTGCTTTGGATTCTGTATCTCCCTCTCTCTCCTTCCCTCCCTTGCTCATGCTCTGTCTCCTTCTTTCTCAAAAAATAAATAAACATTAAAAAATAATAACTAGCTAGCTAACTAACTAAATAAATAAAGAAATGCAAATGGTCCAAATTCTCCCTGGCTGAACCTAGAGGGTGTAATGATAAATGAAGTAAATCTGTCAGAGAAAGACAAATACCATATGATATTACTCATCTGTGGAATTCAAGAAATAAAACAAAGAAAAAAAGAGACAAACAAACAAACAAAAAAATGCCCTCTAAAATACAGAAAACAAACTGATGGTTGCTAGAGAGGATTTGGGTAGGGGGATGGGTGAAATAGATAAAGAGGATAAAGGATACACTTATCTTCTTTGGAGAAGTGTCTATTCATGTCTTTTGCCCATTTCTTCACTGGATTCTTTGTGTTTTGGATGTTGAGTTTGATAAGTTCTTTATAGATTTTGGATACGAACCTTTTATCCCATATGTCATTTGCCTTCTCCCATTCTTCTCCCATTTGTCAGTTGCCTTTTAGTTTTGCTGATTGTTTTCTTCACTGTGCAGAAGCTTTTCATTTTGATGAGGACCCAGTAGTTCATTTTTGCTTTTGTTTCCCTTTCCTCTGGAGACGTGTTGAGTAAGAAGTTGCTGCAGCCAAGATCAAAGAGGTTTTTGCCTGCTTTCTCCTTGAAGATTTTTATGCCTTCCTGTCTTACATTGAGGTCTTTCATCCATTTTGAGTTTATTTTTGTGTATGGTGTAAGAAAATGGTCCAGGTTCATTCTTCTGCATGTCGCTATCCAGTTTTCCCAGCACCACTTGCTGAAGAGACTGTCTTTATTCCATTGGATATTCTTTCCTGCTTTGTCAAAGATTAAATAAGACATCCAGATGGCCAAACGACACATGAGAAAATGCTCAACATCACTCATCATCAGGGAAATACAAATCAAAACCACAATGAGATACCACCTGACACTTGTCAGAATGGCTAAAGTTAACAACTCAGGCAACAACAGATGTTGGCGAGGATGCAGAGAAAGAGGATCTCTTTTGCATTGCTGGTGGGAATGCAAGCTGGTGCAGCCCCTCTGGAAAACAGTATGGAGGTTCCTAAAAAAACTAAAAATAGAACTTACCCTATGACCCAGCAATTACACTACTAGGAATTTATCAAGGGATACAGGTGTGCTGTTATGAAGGGACACATGCACCCCCATGTTTATAGCAGCACTATCAACAATAGCCAAAGTATAGAAAGAGTCCAAATGTCCATAGATGGATGAATGGATAAAGATGTGGTATGTACACACATACACACACACACACACACACACACACACACACACACAATGGAGTATTACTCAGCAATCAAAAAGAATGAAATCTTGCCATTTGCAACTATGTGGATGGAACTGGAGGGCATTATGCTAAGTGAAATTAGTCAGAGAAAGACAAAAATCATATGACTCCACTCATATGAGAACTTCAAGAGACAAAACAGATGAACATAAGGGAAGGGAAACAAAAATAATATAAAAACAGGGAGGGGGACAAAACAGAAGAGACTCATACATATGGAGAACAAACTGAGAGTTATGGGAGGGGTTGTGGAAAGGGGGATGGGCTAAATGGGTAAGGGGCACTAAGGAATCTACTCTTGAAATCATT
The DNA here is from genome assembly GCF_022079265.1 of Lynx rufus. Classification (NCBI taxonomy): domain Eukaryota; kingdom Metazoa; phylum Chordata; class Mammalia; order Carnivora; family Felidae; genus Lynx; species Lynx rufus. The sequence goes on along the minus strand of NW_025814823.1, from coordinate 120,553,664 downwards.
GCTGCACCATATGCTGACTAATTTGGATGTAAATTTAAAAAATAAAAAATAAAACAAGTTAATAAAAAAATAAAATAAAAAAGTACACTTGAGCACTGACAAATGTATGGAATATTGTTGCATAATTACAGTGTACAACTGGGACCATATAACACTGTATGATAATTATATTTGAATTTAAAAATTTAAAAATACATTAAAAAACGACACAGGGTGACTGAATGGATAAAAAAAAAAAAAAGAGACCCATCTATATGCTTTTTGCACTAGACTCACTGCAGACACAAAGACACATATAGGCTGAAAGTGAAGGACTGGAAGAAGAAATTCAATGCAAATGGAAGCAGGAAACAATGCTGGGGGAGCAAGATGTTTATGAGACAAACTAGACTTTAAAACAAAAACTGTAACAAGAGACAAAAAGGAACATTACATAATGATAAAGGGATCAATCCAGTAAGAGGATACAATAATTGTAAATATCTATGAACCCAACATAGGAGCACTGAAATGCATAAAGCAAATATTAACAAACACAAAGAGATAAATTGACAATAATACAGTAATAGAATGGGACTTGAACACTTCACTTACATTAATACATAGATCATCAAGAAAGAAATCAGTGAGGAAACTGGGTTTGAATGAATGACACATTAGATCAGATGGAATTAAACAGATACATAGAGAACATTCCATCCCCAAACAGCACAATATGTAACTTTTCAAGTGCACCTGGAACATTCTTCAAGACAGATCACATGTTAGGTCACAAACAAGGCTAATAAATTTAAGAATTTTGAAATCATATCAAGCATCTTGTCTAACCACAATATGAAAGCAGAAAATCTAAAATAACATGCTACTAGGGGCGCCTGGGTGGCGCAGTTGGTTAAGCGTCCGACTTCAGCCAGGTCACGATCTCGCTGTCCGTGAGCTCGAGCCCCGCGTCAGGCTCTGGGCTGATGGCTCAGAGCCTGGAGACTGTTTCTGATTCTGTGTCTCCCTCTCTCTCTGCCCCTCCCCCGTTCATGCTCTGTCTCTCTCTGTCCCAAAAATAAATAAACGTTGAAAAAAAATTTATAAAAAAAATAAAATAACATGCTACTAAATCATCGATGGAACAAAAAAAAAAATCAAAGAGGAAATCTAAAAATAATTGGAGTCAATGGAAATGGAAACACAGTGGTTCACAATCTTTGGGACACAGCGAAAGCTGTTCTAAGAGGGAAGTTTATAACAATACATTTCTACATTAACAAACAAGAAAAATCTTAATTTAACCTTACATCGAAAGGAAGTAGAAAAAGAAGTGCAAAGTGAGTAGAAAGAGGAAAATAAGAAAGATCAGACTGGAAATAAATACAGACAAAAAAATAGAAAAGATCAATGAAACTAAAAGCTGGTTCTATGAAAAGATAAAAAAAATTGATAAAGCTTTATCAAGACTCATCAAGAAAAAGAAAGAGGTTTAAAATAAATAAACTCAGAAATAAAAGATAAGTTATAACTGACACCAAATAAATACAAAGGATTATAAGGGGATACTACGAAAATTTATAAGCCGAAACTTAGACAATATAGAAGAAATGGATAAATACTTAGAAACAAACAATCTTCCAAGAATGATTAGGAAGAAATAGAAAATTTGAACAGATCAATTCAATTACTGCTACAAATTGAATCTGGTTAATCAAAAAACTTTCAACGTACAGAAGTCCAGGAACAGATGGCTTTACTACTGAATCCTAAAACATCTAATGAATTTCTACCTATCATTATTCCATTAAGGGGAAGACATTCTTACAAAATGTTTCTTCAAGGCCAGCATTACCCTAATTCCAAAACCAGACAAGGCATTACCAAAAAATAAAAAATAAAATAAAAATTAAAAAAAAATACAACTGCAGGTCAATGTCCCTGAAAAACATAGATGCAAGAATTCTCCATGAAATACTAGCAAATCAATTTCATCAATACTTCAAAAGGATCATTTATCACCATTATATGGGGATTGATTCCAGGATGCAAAAATGTTTCAAAATCTGAAAATCAATCAAAATAATACACCACATTAAAAAATAAAAGATATATAGCCTGTGATCATCTCAGTAGATGTTTTTACAAAATTTAGCATTTAGCATGGTAATAATTTTCAGTGTGTTTAAAAGAGACATACCTAACATAACATAGGTCATATATGTCAAACCCACAGCCTACATCACACTCAATGATGAAAAGCTAGCTTTTCTTCTAAGATCAGTAACAAGACAAGAATGTCCACTTTTATTCAACTGAACATCCTAGATACAGCAACCAGACAAGAAAAAGAAATAGAAAAGCATCCAAATTAGAAAGAAAGAAATAAAATTGTCACTATTTGCAGATGACATGAAACTATACGTAGAAAGTCCTAAATACTAGAATTAACAAATGAATTCAATAAAGGTGCAGAATAAATATTCTGCAATATATTTATATTTCAAAATAAATATACAGAAATATGTTGTTTCTATACACTAGCAACAAAGTAGCAGAAAGATAAATTAAGAAACAAATGGTATTATTTATAATATCCAAGATTCAATAGATGAATGGATAAAAAAGATATGGTACACACACACACATGCACGTACAATCAAGTATTAATCAGTCATAAAAAAGAATGAAATCTTGCCCTTTGGTATAATGTGGGTAGAAGTAGAGGGTATTGTGCTTAGTGAAATAAATAAGACAGAGAAACAAATACCATAAGATTTCACTTACATGTGAAATCTAAAAAACAAAACAATGAACAAACAACAGAAACAGAAACAGACTCATATGGAACAAACTGGTGGTTGCCAGAAGGAGCGGGGTGGGGGATGAGCAAAAGAAGTGAAAGGGATTGAGAGGTATAAACCTCCGGCTATACAATGGAGTCATGGTTCTAAAAGTATAGCATAAGGAATATAGCCAATAATAGTGTAATAACTTTGGCAACTACACTTATTGTAGTGAGCATTTCATAACATATATAGTTGTCAAATCACTATGTCTGGACACCTGAAACTAGTATAAAATTGTATGTCAACAATACTGCAATAAAAAACAATAATAATAAATATAATAAAACCTTCGTGGCTTCTTACTAACAAAAATAAACTGAAATAAATAAAATAAAAATAAATTAAGATAAAATTAAATTAAATTAACTTCTGGGGTTCCTGGGTGGCTCAGTCGATTGAGTGTCCCACTTTGGTTCAGGTCATGATCTCACGGTCTGTGAATTCAAGCCCCGCGTCAGGCTCTGTGCTGACAGCTCAGAGCCTGGAGCCTGCTTCGGATTCTGTGTCTCCCTCTCTCTCTGCCCCACCCTCCCCTCACTCTCTGTCTCTCTGTCTGCGTGTCTCTCTCTCAAAAATAAACATTAAAAAAATTAACTTCTAATTCTCTCTACTTCTAATACTGCTCTACCCACAGTAACTTAGTTGAAGGTGCAAAATATTGCAGCTACATCTGATCTTTGCTTTTCTTATGCTCACATACATTTGCTAGCAAAAAGTGATAGCCTTACCTTCAAAATATATCTAGAATCTGATCAATTCTTATTACTTTCACTGACCCAGAGGCTTAGTCCATTTGAGCTGCTATAACAAAATGCCTCAGACTGCGAAGCTTATAAACAACAGACATTTATTCTTTATAGTTCAGGAAGCTAGAAGTCTGAGCTGAGAGTGCCAACACAGGGGAGGTCTGCACACTCCTCACTGTACCCTCACATGGTAGAAGGGGCTAGCAGTTGTCTTGTTTGTAATAGCACAAATCCCAGTCACAGGAGGCCTACCCTCAGGACCCACTTACCTCCCAGGGGCCCCACTTCCAACGCCATCACATTAGGTGTCAGGACGCCAACGCAGATTTTACAGCACCCAGGGTCAAGTCACCTTCCTTTGTTGCCTTAGTTACTTCAATAGCCTCTTCACTCCTCTCGGCTGCTGCTTTGTACAATGAGGTCAAGATGACTACAGACAGGCCAGTGTTCAAAAATATGTGAAAGCAACTTTGCAGACTTATTAAAATGTCATATGCTAATATGTTTTATATAAATCAGACATACTTATTGTTGTTAAGTTTAAGAGTTTTCTTTTATTGATATAACAAATTCCCACAAATCTGGTGACTTATACAACACTAATTTATTTTCTTATAGTTCTGTAGGTTCAGAAATCTAACTAGCAGAGTTCTCAAAAGACTTAAATTGAGGTGTTCTGCAAGACTGTATTCCTTTCTAGAGGCTCGAAGGGAAAATCTGTTTCTGGTCCTTTTCTAGATTCTAGAGGTATTCCTCATTCCTTGGTCTGTGGTTCCCTCTTGGATCTTCAAAGCCAGCACTGTTGAGTCCAGCCTTCCACATGTTCCATTAATTTCCACATCCATTTCCTTTCCCTACTTAAAAAAAAAAAAAAAAAAAAAACTTTTTTTTTCTTTTTAATGTTTATTCATTTTTGAGAGACAGAGACACAAGAGTGTGAGTGGGGGAGGGGCACAGACCGTGGAGACACAGAATCCTAAGCAGGTTCCAGGCTCTGAGCTGTCAACATAGAGCCTGAGGTAGGGCTCGAACTCACAGACCATGAGATCATGACCTGAGGTGAAGTCAAGGCTTAACTGACTGAGCCACCCAGGTGCCCCTCCTTTCCCTACTTTCAAGGACCCTACTGATTACACTGGACTAACTGAGATAATCCGGGAAAAATTCCTTCTCAGTTGATTAGCAATCCTAACTCCATATGGATTCTTAATTCCTCTTTGCCATCTAACTTTGCATATTCCCAGTTTCCGAAGATTAGGATGTGGATACCTTTGGTGGCAGTGAGCATTTTTGTCACTACCACAGTAATCAGAGCTCTTTCTAGTCCAGTACTAAAATTGTGATCCTTATTGCTTAGCTCCTCCAACTGAACTTAATGAGAGCAAACATTTCACATTATATATTTACAACATAAAACAACAAAGGAGAATGATTTATTATAAATGAAATATTGAAGTTTAAGCCAAAGACTCTTTCATGGGAACATCTCTTCATTAAAAAAAAAAAAAAAATCAAGTCAAAGAAAAAAAATCCTACTTTGACAAGGAATTGGTTCCAAAACCAGATTTTTCAGGACAATGTTCACAAAAATCAAGTAACATTTCAACTTATTTCTTCTTTGGTCACTTCATCTTCCCTATATATTCATTTCTTTGAGACAACAGTAATAATAATCGTCAGCTGAGTGTCTGCTTCATGCTGAATTCAGTTCCAAGTATTTTATCACATGATTCATTTAAGCTCACATAGCATTTTGAGAGAGATGTTATTTTCTTCTACAGACAATATAATTGAGGCTCAGACTGACTTTTCTGCCCCAATAGGAGACAGAATGGGCCTTTGAATTGAAGCAAAAAAGCCCATAGAGGTTTAAATTACTTTCCATGGCAAATCCAGAAAGATGGTAGCAGAAAGACACCTGGCATTCACAAGTCTCAGATACACAATCCAGTCAGTTTTTGTCATTTTTGTCATTGATCAGGCAAAAGATAAAAATTATGCTGATTAAACTTTTTTTTTTAATGGCCTCTTCAGCCCTGGAGAGCCCTCCTTCATAAACTAGTTTGGGAAAAGCCAATTTCCAGTGGGTATGCTCACTCTGTTCCTCATTTGGAGAGAGTATCCAATTCCAGGAATATTTTTGCCAACAATAAATTCACTTTCACCAGAAAAGTTACAGAGGATTATCTTAAGTGCCTGCAGAGCATAAATGACAAGTCAGAGGAATCATCCGTTATGTTCCCTGGTAATTGGATACAAAGTGCTGACCCTAAAAGATTGTGCTCCAATAATGCAATTATTTGCCAAAAATCTTAATAAAAAGCACATTTTTTCTCCTCATGCTTCTCAGAGGCAATCCACTTTTAAAGTCTCAACCAAAGACAAATGCAAAGGTTCAGAATACTTGAGGTTCTGGTTACATACCTGCTCTCTGATCTTATGCTAAGAAGATGAATATAAACTGCTGTCGGGACCAAAACATTGCTAAATATGACACTATAAATCATCTCCATTAGTAAATGTAGTGTCAGGTTCTCATATATTTCAGACTATTTTAAACTCACACTTCATTATTTCATGATATGCCTGAATGAATCCCGGTGGTTTGATACTGCAAGTGGGTCAGCAGTCAAATCAACCTGTCTTTACCAGTTGAAGTCCCAGAGGGTCCTGGAGGCTGCACTTCCGGTGACAGACTACATCACCTTACCTGTCCCCCAGCTCCTAGATTGATGGGACCCCTTGTCTTCTTCTGCAGAAAACTGATTTTATCTTCCCCCCACACTGGAGAGCATAAGGATGGGTGAAGTTAGCACATACAAAATTCACTGGTTCCACCATCCAGGTAGAGCCTGGATGTCTATCTCGTGTCCTAAACCAGAATGACAGCACGACCTTTCACTTCAAAAGCTTGTTCCTTCTTTAAAGACCCTAACTTACAATACCAAGTTTCCTTGCCTTTCATGATCAAAGGTTGAGATCTATCAGAGGATCTTAAACTCTATCAGAGGATCAATGGCTTCTGGGGTCTGTAAATCCCTAGAAATTGCATGTAAAATTGTATGTGTGTAAAGGGGGAAATATGCATTTTTTTAGAGAGAAGAATTTATCAGATTTAAAACAAAAAGAAAAAAAATCAAAATTCTCATGGTTCATAATAGTTTAAAACCACCTGGTAAGACATGATAGAAGGGTTTTCCTTCTCTAAAATCAAAATGGAAATCCTAAGTATATTAATGTTGCAGCTCTGCTTAAACAGGCACTGATGGGTACTGATGCTTCTTCTATGTCAGAGACAATTTGGAACAAAGCAAGATTTAAACAAACAAACAGACATAAAAGGAAAATAGTTAAATTAGGTGCTTGTGACTGGCAATAAAGGAAAATTAAATCCTCCAATCCACATGGTATTACGAAAGGAATAGGACTGCCCAACAGTTTCTGCTGTTAGAAACCACAGAAAAGCACCACCTCCAAAAGCTTGCCATAATTAATCATAGCAGTCTCCTTCCTTCTCTACGATTTTCTCTTATGTATGGATATCAGTGAAAATAGAGCAAGGTAAGAGCTATTATCAGGCTAAACACAGAACACTTCAAGCAATTACAAGAAGCACCTAACCTAGTTTAAGGAGTGGATGGATACAGAAAGCCTTTTTAAAGGAGTTGAAATCTTAAGTTTAATGCTCAACTCTAAGGTCAGAATTAGCTAGGCAAAGACCGGATATTGGCAGGAGGAAGGAAACAGCATTTCTTGACAAGAAGAATAGGATATTCAAAACCCCAGGGACTGGACAAAACATGGAACCCTTAAAAAACTGAAAGAAATTCCACATTGCTGTAAATTAAAATGAGAGGTCTCATGTCTTGTATGATCACACTGGTCAAGTAGCCTATTTTCATTTGCCAGTGAATTTCCAGATCAAATTCCTTTATAGTACATACTGCCATTTGAAATTACCTTTATTCAGTCTTTCTATTGGTGAATAGAAGACAGGGCTGAGAGTCATGTCATACTGAGAGCACTGTCCATGACTTGGGGCCTTCATATAAAGCTGACATTTGCAAGAGTCTCTGAAGGTAAGGTAATGTGGGAGCCATTTTATGAAATGGAAGCAGTTTTCTGAAGATTTCTTCCTTATTTTGCAATTTTGAAAAGTTAAAGAATGATATTCTAGACCCTGAAGAGACACCATTATCTCTGAGATAACACACTTTCTAACGATGAGGCTTTGTGAGAGCAAGAGATTTAGGAGGGACTGCTTGAAGGAGGTAGAGCTCTGTCCTTCTCAGCCATTGTCACCAGGCTTTCACTGATACAATTATATATTGCGTTGTTGAGTAGAAGAATCAAAGTAGCCCAAAACACGTAAACAAATGAACAAAGTCTTTCTTCCAGGGAAGTAAAATACTGGTTTTCAAAACTCAACACTCAAGGAAGGGCTTCAAGATTATACGCCTTTAGTTTAATAAAGTCAGCTTATGTTTCCTTAATTCTATCCCAGACTGAGTTACTCTTCCCAACTCTTTTCTAGGAGAAAACAATGACAAATACATATATCTGACAGAGGGCTTACATACAAGATACATAAACAGCTCTTACATCTCAAAGACAAACAAGCCAGTTTCAAAAATGGACAGAAGGGGTGCCTGGGTGGCTCAGTTGGTTAAGTGTCCAACTTTGGCTCAGGTCATGATCTCATGGTTCGTGAGTTTAAGCCCCACATCGGGCTCTATGCTGACAGCTCAGAGCCTGAAGCCTGCTTTGGATTCTGTGTCTCCCTCTCTCTCTGCCCCTCCCCACTCATGCTCTGTCTCTCTGTATTAAAAATAAATAAAACATTAAAAAAATTTTTAAATTAAAAAAAATGGACAGAAGATTTAGACACCCCACAAGATATATATGAATGCACACTAAACACGTGGGAAGATGCTCAACATCATTAGTTAGAAGGGGAATGCAAATTGAAACCACAAAGAGATACCACAGCACACCATTAGAGTAAAATATGGTAGTGGCAACAAATGATAATATCAAGTAAAGATGAAAATATAGAGCAACTGAAACTCTCATACACTGCTGGTAGCAATGTAAAATGGTTTGGGAGGCTGGGTGGCTCAGTCAGTTAAGCCTCTGACTCTTGATTTCAGCTCAGGTCATGATCTCACTATTTGCGGAATCAAGCCCTGCATCGGGCTCTGCACTGACAGTGTGGAGCCTGCTTGTGGATTCTCTATCTTCATCTCTCTCTCTCTCCCTATCTCTCTGTCTCTGTCTCTCTCTCTCTCCCCTTCCCCTTTGCTGTCTGTCTCTCTCTCTCTTTCAAAATAAATAAATGAACATTTAAAAAAAGAAAGAAAGAAATGTAATATGGTCCAACCACTTTGGAAACAATTTGGCAGTTTCTTACAAAGGTAAATATGTACTTTTCATATGAACCAATATTCCAATACTTGGCATTTACACAAGAGAAATGCAAATGTACTTCTACAGAAAGGCTTGTACAAAACTGTTCATAGCAGTTTTATTTATAATAGCTTCAACCTGAGAACACTCCAAATGTTGAACAACAAATGAATGCACAAACTATTAGAAGTGCACAAAATGGAATATTACTCAATAGCATAAGTAAATAAACTACTGATGTACACAATAGCATACTTCTCACAAACACTGTGGTGAATCAAAGAAGCCAGACACATATTTTGATACTCCATTTACGTTAAACTATAGGAAAAGCAAAATCAACTCTATCAAACAGATCAAACATTGACTTTGCTAGGAGATGTGAGATGAAATGGGGAAAAGCAAAGAGAACTTTTGGAGGAAAACATGGAAGTGTTTTATATCTGACAGTGGTCATAGGTATAGGAACATATGCATAAATTTGTTTCAACTCATTAACATGTACACTTAAAATGGTTATACTTTTAAAGTTTGTTTATTTATTTTGAGAGAGAGACAGAGAGAGCATGGGTGTTGGGGAATGGGACAGAGAAGTAGGGAGAGAGAGAGAATCCCAAGAAGGCACTGCACTGTCAGCATAGAACCCAATGTGGGGCTCAAAGTCACAAAGTGTGAGATCATGACCTGAGTAGAAACCAAGAGTCAGATGCTTAGCTTAACTGAGCCACCCAGGTGCCCCTAAAATGGTTATGTTTTATTTTATGTAAGTTGTAATCCAATAAATCTGACTTACAACAGTAAATAAGAGAATTAGATTGTATGGCTTAAGGTGATGAATGGAATAGAAACAAGAAAAAGTATATAATGCTAAAGCTCACCAGGGGTCCTGCAGATGGTGAACAGTTTGCAACAAAAAGTAGAATAGTCAAAGGTGTTCTTGATGACAAAGCAATCTTTTAGTAAGGACATAAAATACACAAGGAAGTTATCTTGATGAATATTTGGGACAAGGATATTCCATACAGAGGAAACAGCTGGTGCAACAATCTTAGATGGAAACATGTGCAGCATGTTTGAAGGATACCAAGAAGTCCAAAGTGACAGCATTCTGAGATTGGTTCAGAAAACAAATAACATGGGAAGAAAAGGAGGGCATATGGATGACTCAGTAGGTTAAACTTCCAACTTTGGCTGAGGTCATGATCTCACGGTTCATGGGTTCGAACCCCGCATCAGGCTCTGTGCTGACAGCTTGGAGCCTAGAGCCTTCTTCAGATTGTGGGTCTCCCTCTCTCTCTGCCCCTCTCCTGCTTATGCTCTGTCTCTCTCTCAAAAATAAACATTAAAAAAAAAGAATGATGTGGGAATGAGACCATATAGAGTCTTTCAGGCCATTTCATTTCACTCTGTAAAATGAAGGTATCAGAAAATTTTAAGCACAGGAGTTACACAAGTTGTCTTATAGATCAGCAATATAATCGTATATGGTGTATTGAATATAGACTATAAGAGACAAGGATAGAAGAAAGAAGACCAGGTAGGAGCCTACAGACATAATGCAGGGGACAGAGAATGGCAGTGTAGAGAAGTGGCCATTATGTGGATGTATTTTGAATGTGGAGCAAGTAGGATTTTCTGGTGGATTGGATGTTGGGGATGGGAAGCAAAAAAAGAAGTCAAGATTCATCAAGTTTTGGCTGGAGCCAATGGCAGCAACTAAGATGTGGCAAACTGTGGATGGAGTGGATTTGAAGGAGATGATGAAGAGTTCCATTTGGAATGCATTCAGTTCAATAGGTCTAAGTATACAACCATATGTAGATGATGAGGAATTAGGTACATGCATGACAGGGTGAGAAGAAAGGTCTGGGACAGAGGTACAATTTCGACAGTAGCAATATACCAAAAATATTGAAAGTCACATGACAGGATAAGAATCATTATGGGAAAACATGTATACAGAAGAGGAGGAAAGGGAATGAAAGGAAAGATAAGGGAAGGTGATGGAAAGAAAAGGAAGAAGGAAGAAGGAAGAAGGGAAAGCCTGATCCTGGATACTCAACATTAAAATGATTAGAAAAAGGAGAGAAAATTTCTAAGGAACTGCAAATAAACTGCCAGTGGAATAGGAAGTAAATCAAGAATATGATGTTCTGGTGGCACCTGGGTGGCTCAGTTAGTTAAGCATCTGACTTCAGCTCAGGTCATGATCTCACTGCTCATGAGTTCGAGTCCTGCTTTGGGCTCTGTGCCGACAGCTCGCAGCTTGGAGCCTGAAGCCTACTTTGGATTCTGTCTCTGTCTCTCTGCCCCTCCCCTGCTCGTACTCTTTCTCTCTCTTTCTCTCTCTCTCTGTCTCTCTCTCTCTCTCTCTCTTTCTCTCAAATATAAGTAAATGTTAAAGAAACTTAATAAAAAATAATATGATGTTCTGAACACCAAAAGAATATGTTAAGAAGTTGAGTGCAGTCAAAGATATCAAATACTCCTGATAAATAAGATGAGAATATAACTGTCCATTGTCATTAGCAAGGTGTAAACCACTGATGATCTTGGTAAGAGTAGCTTCAGTTGAATAGTGAGGATAAAAGTACAACTAGAGTGAACTTAGGGAAAAATTGAGGAGAGAAGTTGGAGACAGGTAGTATAAATGACCTTTTAGAAATGTTTCAAAGCACAAAGAAACAAAAATAAGTTTTTATTTTTCAAAGGAATAGAAATAATAACATGTTTAGAAGCTGATGAAAGCAAAGATGTAGAAACAAAAGGGGACAATTTCTGGAACTGTGCCCTTGAGTAGGCAATGGGGCTGGAGTCTAGTACATAGTGAAAGGATCAGCTTTAAAAGAGGGGCACTCAAAGCATAAGAGACTGTTAAAAACTGAGAACAAACTGAGGGTTGATGGGGGGTGGGAGGGAGGGGCGGGTGGGTGATGGGTATTGAGGAGGGCACCTTTTGGGATGAGCACTGGGTGTTGTATGGAAACCAATTTGTCAATAAATTTCATATATAAAAAAATAAAAATAAAAAAAATAATAAATAAAAAAAAATAAAAGAGGGGCACTGGGTGGCTCAGTTGGTTATGTGTCTGACTCTTGATTTCTGCTCAGGACAAGATCTCACAGTGGTGAGATCAAGCCCCACATAGTGCTTTGCACTCGGTATGGAATCTGCTTAGGATTTCCTCTGTCCCCGCCCCTTTCCTGCTTGTGCTCTCTCTCTCACTCTCTCAAAAATAAACAGAAACAGGAACATGTACACATCACCTGTGTTAACAAGAAGGTAGAATATATACGTGGATGCTACTAGATAAGTGCATAAATCATTTCACTGAATCTTTTTTTTTATTAAATTTTTTTTAACATTTATTTATTTTTGAGACAGAGAGAGACAGAGCATGAATGGGGGAGGGTCAGAGAGAGGGAGACACAGAATCCGAAACAGGCTCCAGGCTCTGAGCTGTCAGCACAGAGCCCGATGCAGGGCTCGAACTCACGGACCGCGAGATCATGACCTGGGCCCAAGTCGGCCGCTTAACCGACTGAGCCACCCAGGCACCCCTCACTGAATCTTTATACATCTTGACTTAGAAATCATTTAAAAAGTTGCCCTGTACTTTTGCACTGTCTCTTTCCCCTCCCTTCGGCATTATCTGATTCAATATGTTTATTTTACACTCAGAGGAAAACACAGCACCCCACATTGGAAAAATCTTTCAGATTGTTAATTTAAACACTAATGTACAACATGAATATTCTCAACAACATTCCTGAGAAAGATCACAATGCTCATGAGAACAATCTTCATGACAGTCCACTGTCCTGAAAGAAAATCTGTTTCATTGGAGCAGAAATCTTTCTCAAATTTGGAGCCCGGCATTTTAACATTCACTGCTCACTTTATTCTCCTCTCAGGAACAGCAAAGCCAAACCAGGGTGGGACTTCCTAAGTCATGTTTCTAAAAACACTCTTCTGGGAGATGATGTTTGGCATCTCAGAAATAACAAGTAAGGGAACGTCACTGTATACACGATCACACAGTAAGCTCGGAAAACTCTACAGTGAAGAGAGATTTTCACACTACTGACTTAGTGTTCTAAAACTGCTTACACATGGAATAACAATTCCTCTCTCTCTCTCTCTCTCTCTCTGTTTTTAATTTAGTACAACATATTAGCCATCTGCAAAAGCATTCTTCTGAAGAACAAGTTTAGGACTTAGAAGGTGACAATCCTGTGGGCATCTGCCCTTCCACAGATCCAAGGTCTAGAGACAGCTTCTCAGAATGTGTTCTTTAGAGCTAGGGGACTTGTTAAATATGCAAGTTGCTGGATCCACTGTGTCAAAATCCCCCGGAAAAAGTCCAGGAAGTTTGCATTTAATAAAGGCACTTCATGATGTTAATGCACACTAGAGTTTGAAAACTACTGCCTCCAAATGTGGTCCATGGACCGTCAGCATTGGCATCATCAGGAGCTTGTTAGAAATGAAGAATCTTGGGTCCCCAGAGCAGACAGAATGAATCAGAATCTACACATTGACAAGATCATCACGGAACTTATATGCACATGAAAGTCTGAGAAGCACTGTCCTGAGCCATATTCAGCTCTCAGGGAAATATTTTATTTTTCAAATTCCTCAGAAGAGAATGTTCTAGTCCTCATGGACATTTCTTGCCACTCAAATCACCCCAGGTATGTAAATGTCATCACTTACAGTAGTAGACCATGGATGTCACTTAGAATCACAGTCAGAGAGCTTTTCATGGCCACGTGGTTTGGGGCATAAGGTGATGGTTGATAGTAGGAAATTTATTCCATGGCCAAGTACCCAACTTCATCTTTATTAATTCTTAGTAGACTACTTTCAAAAAGTGTATGTCTAGCCAGGAAGGTAAGCCTAATAATAGCAGATTATAATAACAATACGAATACAAATGTTGCTAACAGTGAGCTTTTACCATATGCCTGGTGTTGTTGTAAATCTATGTGTTTGTGTAAGTGTAGGTATAACAACCCTAAGAGGTTGATATTACTTTTGGTAGCCCAAAAGAGAGCATGATCTTCAAAGATTCCATTACTGAGGAAAATGAATGAAGAGTTGAAGGGAAAAAAAAATGAAAACAAAACCTAAACTATTTGAGTTTTTCCAGGCGAGTAAATTAGAATGCAATAAAGGCTTAACTTAAATAAAGTAAAATCCAAATATAAAACACTCTTAAAGGGAGTATGTTTTATAGTTTAATTGATTTGGAGGTAGAAATTGCTGAGCGGGTCTGATTACCTTGCTGAAGATGCAAGCAAGTGGCAACAATCATACCGATTACAAGCCATTTAAGCAACCTCAATTAAATTAGTGGTAATTCTAATCTATTCCATCTTGCACAGAGATTGGTTTATAATTTTTATGTAAATTCAAATTCTGGTTGTGCAAATCTTAATTGTCTAACAGCAGTCAAGCTAGATTATTTTCATTTATCTTTGTGGAAATCTCAAAACTCCATTCAAAGCTCTGGTAGGCATTCACAAAGACTGAAATCATTCCTAGAGGAAAATCATGCAAAGAAGACTCAAAGATCAGGCCTATTCTGCAAGCTTTAAGTGACAGAGAGACTGTATGAATAAGGAGGAAGTGAAAGGCTGAAGATCATCAGGATTTAGGAGCATGATAGAGAGAAAATATGGTAAACCTCACAGTCTGGAGCCACGACCTAATTCTGATTCTGCCATCTACTTATGGTGTATCTTCAACTGTGTAATGACTTACTGAGAAACTCTCTATTGGTTAGTTATTACTTACTGTGTGATACAAAACCACACATCGTCAATGGATTAAAACAAGAGGCACTTATTTATTCTGCAAAAGCGTGTGCATGCAGGTTGGCTGGCAGTTGGCCGATCTTGGCTGACCTCACCTGGGCTCAGCTCTAAGCTACTGTGTGAGTTCAGCTCTGTCCCACGTGTCACGTATCCTCCTCGAGCCAGTGTTGACTAAAGCGCATCCTATCCATGGCCAAAGACAGGAATACAAAGACATGCTCAATCAGACAAGTTCATTTCAGGTTCTAGTGTCATGTCTGTTTGCCAAAATGGCCAAAGCAAGGGGGGCGGGATGGGGCTTGTCTTCATCACTATGTGGCCATAACATGGGAGAGGATGACCAATAATTGAAACTATTACATTCTTCCCCTTTTCTTTAAGCTCCACATCCATAATCTGAGGTAGGTGGATGTCCTAACCATCAGGATACTTCTAATTCTTAACATCATTCTGCAAATGTAGAAGAAACTCTATGAAATTCTATAGTACTATTTATAAACTACTGCCCTGCAGGCTGGATTCAATCATGTTTATTTTATCTGAAGAGTGTTTTAAAATACATTTGACCCTGAACAATGCAGGGGTTGGAAGCACCGACCCTCAGCACATATTGAAATCTTCATGTAACTTTTGACTCCCCCCAAATTTAACTACTACTACCCTACTGGTGACTGGGAGGCTTACTGATAACATAAATAGTTGATTAACATAGTTTTGTGTATGTATTACGTATATTCTTACAGCAAACTGAGAAAACATTATTAAGAAAATCCTAAGGAAAAGTAAATACGTTTACAGTACTGTGCGTATATTTATTGGAAAAAAATTCTGCATATAAGTGGACTCGCTCAATTCAAATCCATGTTGTTAAGGGTCAAAGATGATCTTAAGTACTTCAAAATATTTTTAAAATCATGGTATGTCACACAAAAATTCAGAAAGTAGCTTTTTCATGAAGGCTCAGAATAGCTGACAAAAATGATTTTGACTAGCAGCTGCCTCCTTCACATGGTCCTACCTCTCCCGATCATCACTACTTCACCCTCCAACTCCCCAACTATTGTCATATACCCAACCCACTTCACATAGTTATACCACTTGTCTGTGGTTATTTCTGCTTGTTTGTTTCCATCTCAGCGTTGCAGGCTTGAGCTCCTACCTGCCCTTCCTTCTCTCACCAGGTACTCACCTGGTGAGGTCAGTCCCTTGACATACCTGGATTATGTTTTTCTCATTTGCAAAGAGGAAAAGGGGAGTTCTGGAAGTGTTTAAAAGTCTTTCCAGCTCTACCATTTTGTCATCCTAAAGACATTAGATAAGACAGTCCATGTTTTAGCACATCTAACGAGGGAAGGACAGTTTCATGGAGGAATGGCAGGCCTTCAGTTGGAGAGCCGCAGACCCAGCACTGCCGAGTGAAAGCCAGCAGGCAATCAGGAGCGGTGCTCGCTCACACTGTGGGTCTCAAAGGAGCCCAAGAGAGAGAGGGAGCAATTAGAGAAAAAGAGAAGTTGTTGAGTTAGGCTGAGTATCAGCAAAGTTTTCCTAATAGGCAAGTCTTTAAACTAGCAGGCTCTCCCAAGAGAAGTGGCAGAGTTACTTAAAATAGGACCAAACCAAAACATTTCAATAACCCACTGTAAACAAAATTTAAATGGGAGCTACCCACTCAAGGATAGGTTGTTTCTTTCCCTTCATTTTATAAATTGATTTAGTTTCCAATTGAATAAACAATGACAAAAATCAAATCCTGGGATGGGGGCCGGGAGACAAATTCATGCTATGCTCACGTATTTCCTTGGCCTTATTAGTTGAATGCAGACAGTTAAGGCATCTCAGAAATGATGACCTATTTTGCACCAGCCATCTGTATTAAATAAGCATATATAAAGCATGGATGTGGATATACTATTTTGCACGTTGTCACGAACGTGAAGTTTCAGGCTGTCACCCAGTTTGCCCTGTAGAAGGCAGAGATTTTTGTTTTCCTCTTTATCTGCTGCACATCTTTTTTGGAGGTATTTTGGGATAATAGTGCTTGTTATTCAATTATTTAAGACAGAGTGTTTGCTGACAACTCGATATTCTATTTTTTTCCTCTCTTCTCTTTGAATTGGAAAGTGCAAAATGGGTAAAGGAAAATAACTGGCTTGGCTTGGGAATGGAGGTGGAAAACAAACCAACAAACTAAAGGCAAACAAGCAAAGCCCCTCTCCCTCATTTCATCAACAGAGGTATTAAGGGTGACCAAGGAGAAAGCTTACAGAAAAACACTTGGAAGTGCTCTGTCAAATACATGTTCTCCTAGGGGATTAACATAATGAGAGCAAGCAGGCCCCTGGAATCAGCTCATTGTCATAAAGGACAAATTTGATTAGAGGCATACAAGAATGCGAACTGATTACATTTGTAATAATCCATTATCCAAAGCTGCACTATACTCATTCATTGAACAAACATTTACTGTACATCAGATTTATTCTCCTAAAAATCGAGAGGATAGCAATGCTTATTTCCCATACACTCCCCCCACCTCTTCTATTTTATTAAGCCACCCCCTCCAATCCAGGTACTCCTTTCTTTTTGACATTCTTGTGTTGCCAGGGCATCACCTGACATTCATGAAAGTCATCTGATAAATGTATTAAAGCTTAAACAAATTCCACTGAGTGGATCTAAAGAAGAAACTGATTAAAACAATGATGTGAGTCACTAATGAGGAGCATACGGAGGAGGAACTAGGTGGGAGGGTGGGGAACATTTCAGAAGAGAAGGGCATTTAAAAAATTTAGACATTCCTCTTCCATAGAAAAGTTGAAAAAGAATAAATTGAGGGAATTCATAGACAAGGACACACAGGATTACATGGGTGGTTCAGTTAGTTAAGCATCTGACTTTGGCTCAGGTCACGATCTCACAATTTGTGAGTTCGAACCCCACGTTGGGCTCTCTGCGGACAGCTCAGAGCCTGGAACCTGCTTCGGATTCTGTGTCTCCCTCTCTCTCTGCCCCTCCCTGCTTGTGCCCTCTCTCAAAAATAAATAAAATTTAAAAAAATAAAAGAAAGGGAGACACAACCATCAAAAAGTTTAAGGGGTGTGCCTCACAAGAAAGTGCCTCACAAGAAAGTATAACACAAAATAATAAAATAAAATTTTAATCTACTAAGTTGGGGGCAAAAAAACACTATAAAGCCTAAGAGGAGTTGTGAGGCAAAAAGAACCACTACATATATGGGTGAGACCATACATATATCAGTTCAAGGGCTTTGGAGGGCAATTTGGTCACCTCTGTTAAAATGTTAACTGCCTATGCTCCTACAGTCTAACAGTTTAACATCCCAGAATCTACCCTAGCAACACTCATTGGTCTTTAATAGAAGGCATGTTCAAACTTTGTTTACATTAGCAAAAATTTGGAGACAATCTAATATCCATCAAAAAGGAAATCGCTCCATTTAGACTGTGGAATCCTCCAATTTAAAAATATTATAAACTAATCTAAATCTATAAAGCCAAATAAACATGTGTATATACAATAAGCAAATCACCATACAAATAGAAAAAAAAAAACCTGGCTGTAGGCAAAATTCAGTCCAAGGACTCCAGTACACAAATTGTTTGAATAATCATTCAATTCTTTAATTCAAAATGTAACTTTGTAAAATGAGTAATGAGTATCCACTAGGTGTCAGTTACAATGTCAGGTGTTACATACACTTTATTTTTCTTGTCCTTGCAATAACCATGCAAGACACTTACTTTTGCAATGTTGCAGGTGGCGATTGTATGGAAATTTCTGTCTGCAGAGGATAAGCTGTCATTTTCACCAGTGTAATCTTGCAAGAGAGTCCAGGTTGGGGCTCAATTTATGTTCCCAGGGAAATGAATCCAGTTTCAATAGCTTTACAAGTGAGCAAAACCAAAAAGAGGCTAGCTGGATTCATTTTTGCAGCTGCTTTAGCTGAGCACACAAAGACAGTGCTTGGGGGAAACGTTCAGTGCATCTCATTTTGGTTGACCAAGAAAGCCCTAACATTTCCCTCAGCTACATGAAACAGGCTTTTTCTTGCTGACCTCCCTTTTCTTGAAGCATTTTCTCTAGAAAACTTGTAATTCTAATTCTTTCTTTGTTCCTTTAAGAGACAAATATTTTGTATCTTGACACTTGGGACTGGTCTTTCTCAAGGACCCGGGAGCCCTTGAAATGTGCACATTAAGGGAGTTTGCCCCCACATTTCCTATGTTTCCCTGGCAGGCTGGAAGTTGAACTTTGGTGCATTCCTTGCTCCAAGGTATAAAAGACACATGAAGACTCAATAATGTGTACTTTTCCTCTGGTAAGACCAGCAAACAATACAGATGGCCTATGATAAACCTCTCCCCCCACCCCACCCTTAACCCCTGCTTTCAAAACTCTCTTGTATTTTGTTTAAGCAGAGTTTATTTCACACCCAGTTCTGGCCTCTCTCACCTAGTGCAAACAGCTTGAGTAAAGCCTCCCTTGCGTGTTTCACTTTGATGCAAGTTTTGCCTTGACATGCTCTCTTTTGAAATGTTCAAGTGCTAGGAGAAGCCGGAGGGCATATTAAGTAAAAGCGCTTAAGGAAAAGGATACAAGAGTTAACATGTAGAAGGGTCATCCATATCTCTTCTGTTAAGAAAAAAATAATAATAAACTCTCAAAGCACATATAGTTATAGCCAAGTCTGGCTGGTTACCTAAAAAGCCATCTTACATTTGTTTAGCATTTAGTATGATTTAGATATTTTTCACATTTTCATATAATCTGTGTTTTGATGTCCAAATATCATCCATCTTTTAAAACCTCTCTTCCAGTCAACACTTGTTCTTTTCCAAGAGCCCGAAGAGCTTAAGTATAATTTATTGTAACAAGAATGAAAAAGTTTCGGGGTATTTAAGCAAGGTGGTACAGAAGTGCTCAACAATGTCTTCAGTTCTGTCTCTAGGCCTGATTTCTTTCCTGCCTCCGTTTTTAAGCTGAAGCTCCTCTTGAGGCCACAAAGTCGGTGCCAGTATTACAATTACATCATACCCAGTGGAAAAGAATATCTCCCCCAAGTGGTTGCCTCCAAAGCTCCAGAACCGACTCATGATAAAACAAGCTTGTATCATGTAATCTTTGACCTTGTCGATCAGCTATGGAAATATTGGAAACGGCCAGACTTGAGACAGAAGCCGCCCCACCAGTGTTACATGTGATCAAAGGAGAGACAGAGTGTGACTCCAGAGAAAAGCGGCGTATATAACCCAACAAAGAAGAAACGAAGTCTGTAACAATTAGGCTACACTCACAGATTTCCACCGCAACTGTTTATGATACATCCTGCGTCCACTCAATGAACACAATATTTTAGGTGTACTCCTTTCAGGGCAGGGGGATTCTTCACCTTCATCTTACAGTTCCCTGCGGTTTCTTCAGAGCAAAATCAGGTTTACTTTTCTAGCTTCAAACCTTATTATATGTTTGCAGTAGGCAAAGGACTCATGGACTTTCTTAAGTTCCTTACTCATCCTGTGCCCCATTTTTTTCATCCTCCCCAAGAGCAAGCATATTTATTTCTATTCAAGCACTGATTTATTCATTCAAAAATTATCATTTCCAATAACTGAAACCATAACCATGACAACACTAGCAACTAACATTTACTGAGCCCTTGCTATGCACCGGTCAGGATTTTAAGGACCTTCTGGCTCCTTTCTCTCCCCCACTGCATTGCCTATAATATAGAATTGTTGATACTTTCCATCTGGCTTATTGTATTCCAGCTGCCTCAGCTTTCTTGCTGTCCCTCGGTACCCAAAGCTCATTTCTATGGCAGAGGTTTACTGAGCCATCTGACTAGAATGTTCTTCCCTCAGTTATTCACACAACTAGTTCCTTTTTGCCATTCACAGCTCAGCTTAAATATCAGATCCACAAAAGGGCCATCCCTGAACATTCAGTGTATGTTTCCCACATTTCTAAACCCACTTGCTCTCCCCACACTTTTTCTCTTCTTCCCCCTTTTCTTTTCCTTCTCCTTTTAAGGTCCAGGATCACTCTTTAACGTATATTGAGTATTTGTCTCTTTTTTCCCCTCTGTTTGCTCTCCCCTTGGAAGATAAACTTGGTGTGCTTGGTATGAGAGCATGGACCTCTTCCATCTTGTTATTGCCACATCCCCAGGACCTAGGAACATGCGTGGCACACAGCCACCAAGGCTTTAATTGTTATATGAATGCATCTCTTTGAACCTTCATAATGATTCTATAAGGTAGACACCAGTAACCACCTCCATTTTTCCATTTTAGATGTAAGAAAATCAATTCCAAAAAAGCTAAGTGCCTTGCCCAAAGCCACACAGTAAGTGGCAAAACTAATGTTCACACTGAGGAATTCTGACTCCACCATTCAGCTTCAAAGTCAACTGTATAAACTTCCGTGGCCACGTTCTGTGCAGAGTTTTTAGCATTCAGGGGTGAACAAAATAGACCATGACCCACCATTCATCAGTTTGTAGTCTAGAGGTAGCTAGTCTTCAACAAGTAATCAATAACTTTCGAAGAAAAAGCACAGAATGCTATGGGAAACACTTAAAACCTAGACCTAATATATGAGGGGGTCAGTGAATTTAAGACTTTAAGGATGTATAGCTTTTATCTAGGGGAAGGATAAAGTGGTAAGGAGCTTCAGATTAATGGAATGGCATTGGCAAATCCCTGAGACATTGAATCAGTGCCCTCTAAGAGGTAAGAACAGGGGATATGAGAAAGTGACCTGCTGTCATCCTTGAAGTACTTTAGTTGGTTATGTGAAAAAAGAAAACAGGTGTCAAGAGGTATATGAAGTATGATATTAGGGGAGACTTTAAAAAAGTCTTCAATTTTTAAAAGATCAAATAAGCTATAAATAAACATGGAAGTGGAAAAATAATTAATTAAGCTGATTTATAGATATTCACTGAAGTTCTCTACTCTATAAAGTGAGAATAGATCCTCTTTTAAGGATCCATAGAATATTTGCAAAACACCGCCTTGAATTATTCCAGAAGCATAATTTCAATCAATAAATCAAGAATCAAGAAAAGTAATGTTGTAGTCTACTTTCTCCACAATCAATGCCATAAAGCCACAAATTAATAACACCAGCAAAAACAAATCAATTCAAGTAACTTGGAAATTAGAATAATAATAGCTAACATTTACTGAATGTTTACTACATATTTTCAGCATGCTGAGACTTTGTCTTAATCAGCTCATTTAATCCTCACAAAATCTTTTTTTAAGTAGATACTGTTATCATTACCATTTTACAGGTGAAAAAGCTTATGGCAAGAAAGAGATTATATTAAGATGCACCAAGCTACTCAGCTAGCAATCTATGCATGTGGGACCTAACCAAACAGTCTAATTATGATGTGTGTATGTATGTTTAACCACTTTGCTATTCTCTCTGTCCTCAGTTGTTTTTGGGTAAAAGACAGAATCAAAAGCATAATAGTATTTGAAGGCGAAGATAATGATAATATAAACAAATTAAGAAAAGCAGGAAAAATTACTTATGAGCAAAACCCGTTAACTGTCGAAGGTATAAAATGGACACAAAGGGTTTTATTGTACTGTTTGTCTATTTTTTAATGTTTATTTATTTTTAGAGAGAGAGCGAGCACATGGGGGCAGGAGAGGGACAGAGAGAGATAAAGGGAGAGAGCACTATTCCAGGCTCGATTTCATCAACAGTGAGATCATGACCTGAGCTTAAGTCAGATGCTTAACCGACTGTGCCACCCAAGTGCCCTGAACATTTTTTATTTTTTTTTATTCTGAAGTCCTTTCTCTGTACAATACAGTACATGATCAAAATTATATACTTATAGACTTTGGTGGCAGGGCACTTGACTAACTTAATCTATGAGAAAATTTTCTATAGCATCTACCAGAGCACCTGTCATAAAGTTGGCTCTCAATAAATACTCTGATGGGAACAAAGGAGAAGAAAAATGAAGAAAGACAGAAATTATTTTACTTCATCTCTCTATGAACAATACCAGTGGGAATTCTTATTTCCAAGATAAATTATTAATTAACGTTCCCAAGAACAAACGTTTTACTTTTAATGGATTTAAAACTGTAGCCCAGTTATTTCAAATTTTGTGTGATTCTCTGGACAGGAACCGTTTCCTTCATTGAATTTAACAGCATGATGGAACCAAAGGGGGAAGTTGGTTGTAATACTAAATTCTAAGATTTCAAGGTTATGATTTTTTTAATTCCCAGTCATGTTTTACATCACTCTGTAAAAGTTTTGATTCTGCACCTATTTCTTCCTGCTAGCCTTGAGTCATCTGAAACAGAGTTCACCTGTGGTTTCACCCAAGTAACTGATGAAAGCTTCATAAAGAAAAATCATTAAGGATTGACCTTACACTCATTCTTCTAAGGACTTAAAAATCTGGTAATTCACACATCATCTTACCCACAGTAAAGCAAGAATGACTTTGTTAAAATTTTCTGCTGATACTTCTGATAAAATGTATTGATGAAACTCATATCATCTGCAAATTTAGAAAAACTTACAAGTTGGACCATTAATAATATGATTTGCTCATTATGAATGGCCATGGATGCCAAGTGGGCCCCACTTTGTTTTCCATATACTCACAAATCTCGCCATAAATAGGAATCTACCTGTAAATTTTTCCTTGTGATCAAAATCAGGTGTGCTAGTTTATAGTTTTTGAGATCATTTTTTAAATGAAAATTGGCACGGTATTTACCTATAGTCAGTTTCTCGTACCTTGTCTGCTTTGTAAGATTTATCATGCATTCTAAAATATCTTTCACTATTTGTGAGTATTAAAGGAAAACAAAACCATTTACCACAATGGAATTCATTTCCGCTTAGGACCCTCTCATACCATATTCCTCTTTTGATTATCATATAGACTGGCTAGAGTCACTTTTTCTCCTTAAATCCCCCAAATATATGCCTTGAGTGCCTCCATTTTTCCTACATGCACGGCAATGTCTACTTCATCTGATGGTAAATGTCAATGAAATATCTTCATTTATCTCATTTTGACACATTTCTCTCTTTCAAGATATATCCTGCAAATATGTGCTTAAACTTTTGCTGTGATGTGGGCAAAGAACACTCTGGCCTTTAAAATATGTACTAGAATTTAAGTGGCTTTAAAATGTTTAAAATGCTATCTTGTTCATTATTAGTATAAAAAGAATCATAATATAAATCCAGTTAAAAATATTTTATTAATTATATTAAAAGATTAGAAAAATTGACAGATATTCTTTGGCATGTACATTTTATTTTATCATAGTTTATGATTGCTACAAATTTCAAATAACCTTAATGTCCAGCATTACAATGTATGAAATTATATCTTAACAAAGTAACAGAAGACTCGAATTTAGGAATAATGAGCTCTTTCTGTGTGATGAAGGATGAAAATCTCTAGGTCATATTTTAGAGCCAAACCGAATGAGTTGAAGAAGAGTAAAAAAAACCTACATATTTATATACCTGCATATATGTGTGAATATACATTTACATAAATTGTAAAGAATAAACCCAAATTTGGAGGTATAAAATTATGAGACATATCTACTTTCTACCATATTAACTTTTTATGTTAAATATTACCATGAGCATACATTAGCTTTATAACTAGAAAACAATATAGACTTTATTTTTACTTGGAGAAAATGTGGTTTTTACTTTTTTAATACTCTTTTACTACTGAAATCTTCATGCTTTTATAGGTAATTTGGTACTGTTGACACTATAGAAATACATTCTATTAGAAGAACATCATAAACCCTACAATAATATGGGCAATGAAAATCAACAATTATAGTAATTCATTGAACTATTAATATGTGCTAAGCCCTCTGTATATCATCACATTGAATCCAAAGCACATTACTTTAGGGAAAACATCAATATCCATATTTTACATATAGGGTACAGTTGAGATTCAAATCTTATTCTCTACATGGCCACCTCTTTACTATCTCATAAAGTGATGTCCACAGTGAAGTTAAAACATGAAAAACAAGAGAGGCACCTGCCTGACTCAGTCTATTAAGTGTCTGACTTTGGCTCAGGTCATGATCTCAGGATCTGTGGGTTTGAGGCCTGCATCAGTCTCTGCTGACAGTTCAGAGCCTGGAGCCTGTTTTGGATTCTGTGTCTCACTCTCTCTCTGCCTCTCCCCAGTTTGTGTGTGTGCGCTCTCTCTCTCTCTCTCTCTCTCTAATAAAGAAGCTTAAAAAAAATTTAAAAAAAAAGTGCAAAACAAGAACATCTTTTCCAGAATTTAAGCCCATAAGTATCTTGTACTTCTTTTGGATAAATTTACTAGGGTCAACAATCAGAAGGGGAACAGGGCTTGATAGAGATGGGATGAAAATTCCTGTTTGTTCAGGTTCAGGTCTGCAATACTGAGATCTGTTCTCTTTATGAAAATGATGAGGCTGCAGAATGCCCAATCTATCTATCCAAGGCATCCCTCTCTCTTTGACAGTCAACACCAAGGGGGCGTCTTGGAGTCTGCTGCATCTTCTGTAACTGCTTGCGAGCCTCTGGAGAAGAGGGTTGACTTTCAGTACTTTTGTCTTGAGTCTTCTCCTTGACTACCATTTCTAAGGTGGATTATTTATGTAGCTGATGGCAAGTGTAATGGGAAACTATTTAGGCAAAAAAAATCACTCAGAACGCAGGGTTCAGCCCAGGTTAGTTTACACAGCTCTGGAATGCAAGAAATGTAAAGCAAGAATGTGTGACAACCTCAGAAAAAAAGCTCTCCCAGACTGGTGGGTTGTAATGTCTACTATTTCTACAGCAGGTCTTCTCAGCTACACCTCACACTCCTTAGAGTTCAGACGCACCTAATCTACGAAGTACAAAGAAAGAGTACTTCTAAAACTTGGCAACATGAGATACCAAGTACCTAAAAGGGTCAAGAACATGTTGCAATAGTAACTGCATTATATTATATAATATCTATATATCTATATATATCTATATATATAAACAATATAAATATATTTTTTCTGATATACTGCTTACAGTAAAGAGAATAGATATCCTAAGGTTATGAGTAAAATAGAAGTATATTTGGGAGCACGTGGGTGGTTCAGTTCGTTAAGCATCTGACTTTGGCTCAGGTCATGATCTCGCGACTGGTGAGTTCCAGCCTTGCATTGGGTTCTATGCTGACAGCTCAGAGCTTGGAGCCTGCTTAGGATTCTGTGTCTATCTCTCTGCCCCTCCCTCACTCACTCTCTCTCTCTCTTTCTCTCTCTCTCTCTCTCTCTCTCTTTCTCAACTATAAATAGACATTAAAAAAAGAGAAGCATATTCAGCCATAGAAAGATGCAAATGGAGAGTTTGCACAATACCTGCTTATGAAACCTCCATTGCTTTGTCCACTAATAATCATTATTTCTTCTAAATAAGTTTATTTTTTAATCACTCACGTGATTAATTCCTTATTGTGCAATGACAGAATTCCTTCTATTGGGCCTTGATACCCCACTGGCCAAAAAAAAGTTTAAAGGGTGTGCATTTATATTGAAGGAACGTAAGACAATTCTAAGTATTTTCCTAAGTCAGACATACGCACATTGATGATGTGCAAGATGCAAACCACAGTAATAAAATAGTCTGGTTGACAACAAGACTTTAATTATAAAGGACTATTGTTTAGTAATCTAGCTGATGCTTAGTCTGACAGTTTTTCAGAAAAAAATGTGTGGTGTGGCAAATTATAAACTCTTCTACACTTCTCAGGAGATAATCCTGGAAATATAAGTGTGGTGCATTGTTTGAAAACTACCCAGCCTGGATATAAATAGCGCAAATTCAAATTACACGGCTCTTGAATACCAACAGGTACATTGGTTTAATTTTTAAAAGACATAAGAGATTGAAAGTAGATTATGCGAGTGTTGCTGAAAAAGTTAAGTTCTAATATCTGAAAAGATGTATGTGTGCAACTGTGTGTGTCTGTGTGTGTGTGTGTGTGTGTGTGTGCATGCGTGCACACAGTGTATAGGCGCGGGTATAGAGGTACAATAAAATTGTGGTTTTGTGTGTGTCTGTATGCATGTAAGTATTGAGAATTATGATTTTGAGAGATTCGACCTAAAGACTTCTCCTATACCTGGACAACTACGCATTTAGGTGTGAAGTGAGTTTTTTGTCACGTTAATTTTAAAATCTGTGATTTGCTTATTTCTACAAGCTTTAATGCATGAAGTTCTTTTAATCCTATGCAAAACTGATCAATAAAGAAATAACCATCACCCTAGCCTTATCAAATTGAAAATTAAGGCAACTAGAGATTGACTAATTTGCCAGTGGCCAGTCTCAAGCTATAGATTGTTCATCAATCAGATTCATTCTATGAAAATATTGCCATAAGTGACCCGATCCAGATTGGGGTTTGGTCTTGAGTAGGGGCCGGGCAATGAAGAGGGTTAACACTTTGATGAGACATTGAATTCCAAAGTGGCTAAATGCCTTCTCTTCAAATCTTAACACTCTCTAGGAATAACATTCTCAGTTTCCAGCTGCCAACAAAGAAATTATTTCACGCCTCTCATTCTCACTATGAAGAACTCTTCCTAAAGCCTCCGCGGTTCCTGAGGTCTGAGTTTGTTGCCTGACCTGACAGCGGAAAGAGACATTTAAGGTCAGCTCTCTTAGCATCTTGAAAGCCTTCCAGTGGAGGAGGCTTTTCAAAGAAAAAGCATTCTGACAGGAAACTTATAATAGGAGGTTTTTCACATCTTGCACAAAAGATCCATTTCTTTGTTTTCTTTACGTCCATTCTCTTTGGACCCTGGAGACAAATGTATCCATTCACCAAGAAGAAGACACGTACTAACTGCTGTATGCAAGACATTTATAGAATATTTATTTGACAGTTCTGCCTACCTACTGCTGCATAACCAACCACGCTACAACTGCTCTACAACAACAACTTATTAATACGCCTCCCAGTCCTGAAGGGTGGCCAAGATCAGCAGGGCTGTTCTCACCAATGATCTCTCATGAGGTTGGTCAGATAGCAGCTGGGGTTGGAGTCATGTGGACGCTCAACTTGGCTGGAATCCACGCTGGCCTCACTACTCACAGATCTGGTACCGCATTGTTCCTGTCCTCCTTCCTTCTCTTCACCTAGTCTCACATCTTCCAGGGGCCTTCCATGGTTTTCTGACAACAGGTGGTCTTAGGATAGTCATACCTATTACCTGTGTTTGACTTCCAAGAGAAATAATGAAAACTGCTGGGACAGCTGAAGGCTACATTCAAAACTGGCACAGTGTCCATTTGGCTGCATTGACAGTCACAGGGCATGCCCAGATACAAGGGTGTGGCGCAACAGGCTGTCTCTGTGTGCAAATGACAAAACCATACTACGGAAAAGCACTGGGATGGGAGATTTGTGGCAACTATCTTTGGAAAATGCATTATGTCACATTTAGTGTCTGAGACATGGAGAGCAGCAGGCTCTCTATTCATATTCCAGGTTGTGTTTTCAAATCTGTAAAGCTACTGGGAACAGGGTTTCCTCCCCGTCTCTGTCATCGTCCCCACCCACCCCATTTCTCTTACATAAAAATGTACTGAGTTTCCACAAAGGGAGAGTCTCTCTGGTGTAGTCACATCACTGAATTCAGGTAGCAGTCTCAGCTACATGATGTTGTACTAAACAATTCTCTTTGAATGTATCCCTACTCTTTTTGTTTAGAAAAATAAAAATGTATGTTTTAAGATGGAGGAGGAGAAATAATACAGGATTAATCCTGCCATGCTAAGGATCTAATTCCTGCTCCTGATACTTGTGGCTACATGAGTGCTAAGAAGTGTCATTTGTCCATTCATTTATGGTTCTGACAATGCTGAGCACTGGAGACACACTGTTGGACCGAACAGACATGGCCCCTACTGTGGATTATGTCTTCCAAAATGTAATGTGAAGTTCTAATCCCTAGTCCATCAGAATGTGACTGTATGTACATATATATGTATGTATTTTGAAAAAGAGAGTGCTAGAGCATGAGTGGGGCATGGCCAGAGGGAGAGAAAGAGAGAGCATCTTAGGGAGAGAAAGAGAGAGCATCTTAAACAGGCTCCACACCTGACATGGGACTCGATCTCATGACCGTGAGATCATGACCTCAGCCAAAATCAAGAGTTGGACACTTAACTGACTGAACCACACAGGCACCCTAGAATGTGACCTTATTTAGAAAGAGCATTAATGCATATGTTATTAGTTAAGATGAGGTCATTAGAGTAAGTCTTAATCCAATATAATGGGTGTCCATATAGAAAGAAGAAATTTGGACACTGGACAGACACACACAGAGGGAAGACGATATAACGACACAAGGAGAATATGGCCAACCGCAAACCAAGGGCAGGGGCCAGGAAGAGATCCCTCCATCAAAGAGTTCAGAAGGAACAAACCTTACCAATGCCTTGATTTTAGACGTCTAGCCTTCAGAACAGTGAGACAATAAATATCTGTTGTTTAATCCAATCACTCGGTGGTCACTTGTTACAGCAGCCCTGGTAAATTAGTATAGTCCACATTTTCACAAAGCTTATCAGGCAAACATTAATCAAATAATTCCAAATAACAGGTGTGTAATTACAAAACTGACCTAAGTAGTATGAAAGGAAATGCAATTCTGTAAGAGCAGAGACAAGAAATCTTTCCTAGATTGGTGGGTCAAACAATATCTTCCCAACAAACTGGTGCTGGAAGGGAGAGATGAAGAGTGACAGAAAGACAAGCGTGTCCTGGGTTCGGGAGGGGAGCGCAGGGGCAGATGTGCAAAGGCCTCTGTCAGATGATGGTATGATGCAGTCAAGAAACCAAAAGGATAGTGAGGTTTTAGTGCAAGAAATGGAGGGAGAACAGTGCCACATAAGATTGGTAAAATAGGGGGACCCAGGTGGCTCCGTTGGTTAAGCATCTGACTTCGGCTTAGGTCATTATCTCCCAGTTTGAGTTTGAGCCCCACATCGGGCTCTGTGCTGACAGCTCAAGAACCTAGAGCTTGCTTCAGGTTCTGTATCTCCCTCTCTCTCTGCCCCTCCCCTGCTTGTTTTCTCTTTCTCTCTCTCTCTCTCTCTCTCTCTCTCTCTCAAAAATAAAATAAAAACCTTTAAAAATTTAAAAAAATATATTGGTAAAATAGGCAGGAACGTCTATGCCTGTGCAGGGCTTGTAAAGACATTTTTCAGTATCGTAAATCAATGAGGATCCCTTAGAGCATTTCAAGTTGGAGATGACGTGATCATGTCTGAGGTATAAAAAGATGACTCCTCCTGTTCTTGGGGGAACACATGGGAAAGAGCAGGGATGGGGCAGAGGAGGAAGACCAGGACTCAAGGATACTAACTTCAGGGGCTTATAGGAAGGACACTCCTGCAGGTGCAAGAGAAGTAGCTGAATCCAGGCAAAGGCTGGAGGTAAAGAAACGAATGCATTTAAGATATTTCAAAGGAGACAAGGGTAAGATTTGCTGATGAGGTGCCTATGGCTTTTTGCCTTCACTCAGGCAGGCTATACAAAGACTCATTTTGAGGGAGAAGCTTATGGATCTCAGATGCGTTGTCCTATGGGCACTAGGGAACTGCAAGCTGGGAAGTCAAGAGGCAACTGGATATAAAGGGAGCTCAAAAAGTGAGCTCTGGGTTAGACAGATGAATTTGTGGGTTCTTGACAAATCAATGGTGACTGGAGCAGTGTTTGACAAATCAATGGTGACTGGAGCAGTGTATGGGATGGAGATGGCCAGAGAAGAGCATTCCAAGTAGCAAGAGACAAGAGCCCACAACAGAGACCTAATCCACATCAACATTTGTATGATTTTTGTCTTATTTTGCTATTATTTCATAAGGCAATGATGCTAGAGTTTGTATCCAATTACCCATCAGATCATTTCTTATAAAAATCGAGGTCTCCACAGCAAACCAGGTATCTCCAAGTTACAGTACCTACCACCTTGGGCAATTGATAATTATATGTGCTTTCATTTTTTTTTTTAAGTCAATTGGAATTTGGTGTTTCCCCTTTAGAATACAGAAGGGGAAAATGGTTTCATAAGTATTTCAGATAAAAATAAAGCAAGAATTGATTTTGCTTTTCATAGCTTAAAAAAAAAAAAAGGTATCTTTAAAAACAACCTATTGCCCACAGGGAGAAAGAGGCCTTATCTGATTTTAATGGTGATTGGATTTTTTGTACACACTGACATTTGGTACAGGCCCTATCTCTGAATCATTCCATTTCTAGCAGCATCACGACATTATTTGTAAGTGTTTATTGCACTGTTGAAATACTAAAAGATGCGAACACGTGCTGTTTCCCTTCTTAAAGGAAATCCACTGGGGTTGCATCACTGCACTGACCCTCAAAAATCATCAAATTATGTCTTTGTTAGTATGGAGGGAGCTAGAAGCCTGCTTACTTCACCATATTCTTATAGTGCTGCAAACTTGCAGATGTTCACAGCCGCTAACTCTAGCTGTGAGATGGGCATAGCTGCCAACAAAATAGAGGACAAAATAGGCTCTCAACAGAGTAGGCAATGATATTCCATCATTACCACAGATAGGCTACGACATCGGGCAAGAAACATGCTCTGAGTGCATGGGACATGCAGATGGCCTTTTGATTGCTTTTAATGATGATACCCAGTGACAGTAACAGTGGGGAAAATGCTGAATTTCTTTAACTTGCATAGTAGTCTTAGCTTTGATAATATGTGACTATATCTTAAAATTTTCTGTATCATATGACCCAGCAATTTTACTTCCAGGATTTTAAGAAGTTCATCATGAAATTCTGAAAGTGTTACTTTACGAAAATATTAACCTCTATTTACTTCTCAGAAACCATGTCTTAGGAACAATTGCTTTCCCAACCACAAAACACAGGTTCAGAATGGTAACGTGATGCAATAACTAGCAGCCATTAAAGTTTTGATGTAAAAATATTAGGAAATGAAAATGGTCAATACATAAGAGCAGTTTACAGATAGGTATACAGTGTACCACTTTGGTGCATATGTGTGAAAACGGCTATTTGTTTTAAAAAGTCTGAAATTGTATGCACTAAATTCTTAATCACTGAAGTCTGAGTGATAAATATACAGAGGTTTATTCCTCTTCAATCCCACGAAAATATTTACTTGAGAAGATACATAAAATTATATCGGTCACCTATGCCTCAGTTTAAGTAAGCTTATTACCTCCTTCCAACAAGCAAAGTTTGATGGCCCCAAAGGAGGATGAACAATGGGCCAACAGGGCACCTGAGAGGAGGCCAGTTTGGCCCTGGGAAACCTTGAATTCTTTTCTATTCTACTAATCTGGGGAGAGATTGATAGCAATTTAGTCATCTAAGAACTGTGCTCAGGGTCTTGGCATTTGACACTTTTATCAACAGATAAAAATGTTTGGATTTGTTGTTTGCTTTAAGCGGATTCAGATGGACACCCCATCTCCTAAAATGTGTCATAATAAGTACAGATCTGAGGTATATTCACATCCTGCACAGACTCTGGCCCATTAGTCCTGTTGGTCTTCATGTGTTTAAAAGATCTTAGACTATTCTGAATCTCTTCCTTCCCTTTGACATCTTCATCATTTATTTATTTCCAGTGGGAAAATTCATTTTTGAGTAGGCTATCTTTCGAGCAACCTAAATATTAGGTTTAGACAGCTGATTAAAGTTGAATTAGGCCACATCTTTACAGAAAGCCCCCTGCTCTTTTAATACTTTTATTACCACCAATCCTACTGTGAAGGAGAAAGCATTTACTGATTCTCTCCTATGATTCAGGTATTTTATATAATTAAATTACATGTTAAATAATTTATACATAATATATAAATTATATAAGTGACCCTTTAGGGTCAGCAATTTACTCTTGTTATACAGATGACGAAACTGAAACTTCAAGATTCCAAGCAACATGCCCAACTTCACACATCTAGGAAGCATGGGGTTGAATTCAAACGTTGGCTTTCTTCAACTCCAAGGTTTTGCTTTCATCTGCTGTGCTACGCTACCCATCCATATTTTTAGAAGAAAGAAAGAGACCCCTCCACACATGGCTAACACTGGAATCACTACTGCTCTCACCACCAACTAGAAAGTGATGTTTAGGTCCATTTTCAATAATACAATGCATCACTGTAGCCAAGCTGATTGCCTCTCTCCACACTTTTTAAAAGCAACTAAGGTCAATCAGAGTGTCTGATTCCTAAGTGATCTGTGCTATCTAAAGCACTCAGATAGTGCCAAAGCCACTCAAAATTCTCAGACATCCATCTCCTCTTTTCTTGGCATAGCTATCACTTGACATTTGAGTTTATTTCCACCATCTATCCTCAGAATCTTTGCAATCAAGTTATTTTAGACAATTGATGATAAAGTACACTGGAGTCACTATTTGGGATGATTTGAGGCCATTATTTATTTTATCTCTTGGTAGACTTTTAGTATCCTGTAGGCTTATACATACAAATGACAACCTGGGTTGAGTGTATTTTCAGTGCACTTGACAAGCTCACTGGACTGAAAGACCTCCAGCCTAGGTAGGACTAAACATGCTGAAATGTCTAAATTACTTAAACATATTTTCTCTCAATCAGAAATGTGAGTTCTCACCAGGCTTGTTGAATGCAATTGGCCATTTTAGTTAAGGCTCACTGGAAATAAAGAGAATACAACGTTTTAAAGAAGAGACGCACAATCTCATTGAATCATACCTGCTCTCCTACACAGGTATTTTTTGTGGTAGATTTGTTGGGGCTGAGGGAGAAGCAACAGACTGGGGTACAGCCAAAGGGAAATATATTTATATTTTTAAATATACTATATTATTTACATATGTACATGACATTGGGAAATTAGTTGCTCTCTCAAAATATCAAAAATACCATTTATTACTTAAGGAATTTTTAAAAGTAGGAGATATATATATATATATATCTCCTACTTTTAAAAGTATATATATATATTATATGTATATATATATATTACATGTACAATTATATGTATAAATATATATATAATATATTATCAGTAACAACAATAGCGAGGACCTATTAAGCATGTACTATGCACAAGGCACACTGTGCTTTACACACGTATACATACAAAATACACACACCTATATGTACATAATGTTCACAAGAGCCTAGCGAGTTCTCATGTTATAGCTAAGATAAATGAGACCCAGAGATGCTCAATAATAAAATCATTCAAATATACCTGGTCAGGAAGTGGCAAAGCTGAGATTATAAACTCTGTTCTTTTGGCTCTGCAGTGGTAGTGCTAATCTATGTACTATACATCTTCCCTGATGATATTTATTCTTCCAGGTACTAGAATTTCTCAAATTGTAGCCTGTTATCTACATTAAATTCACCTGAGGTACATGCTAAAGCATAATTCTCAGGCTTTATCTCTGACTTTCCAAATTAGAATTTCTGAGAGGGAGGTACCAAAGATCTACATTTTTAATTTGCTTCCTGGGTGACCTCTTAAAAAAAGTGAATATTTACAAGCCAGAGTGGTTAACAGGTAGGCCCATGACTGTGAGAGTAACATAATGGAAAGACCATGGTGTCAGAAGCCAGATGATAGTTTTAATCCCACCATGAAAGTAGCTAGTTCTATGACTTTGGACAAGTCATTTTGCCTTTCTGGGCCAGCATTATCCCATCTGTAAAGTGATGATGTTAGATCAGATGCTTACTTAACATTGTGTAAATATTTTCAGTGAGTTCACAAAATGGGAAATATTGCTATTATAGTCTGCAATGATCAATCAACTGCTAAGTCCTTTTTGCAGGGCCCGCCATTGCGTTTCAGAGAGACTTGCCCATGTGGAGAAGGGTTAAGACTGGCCAGTGCCACCGCCACAGAACAGTGTGACCTGGGAGCAAGACCACAAGGCTCCTTATTCTGGGAACTTTATTGTTCTTGCAGAAATAACTAAAGATAGGGGAGTGATGGCCGTCATTCCAAATGTGCCCAAGTTGAGGTACAGAGGAAGTTTTCTTTGTTTTTTCTTTTTGTTGTTGTTGTTGTTGTTGTTGTTTGTTTTTCTGGCAGCAGCATATTTTCACAGAAAACAGGCAGTATTTGCTGTTTGAGAAAGCAGGGGCCTTTAGACCTGACAGCAACAGCTCCCTAATTTATTTCAGCAAAGAGGTAACCCTGTCCAGTCTCTAAAACTATTCCTGCAAATCCAACAGCATGCATTTCATTTGTGGCCCACACAACTGTATTGGCCTTTACAAGAGAAGCAAATATGTCCTCAGTGGCAGCTTTGTATTGGCAATGAACTGATCTGTTGGCAGAATCTGGTATCTGCATATGCAAATGCACGTTTAGCAGCATACCATCGAAGGCAGGGACACATTTCATTTTGCAGGCATATTTTGGGAGTCTGGAGGAATACATGGTCTTTGTTTTAATCAGCAGTGGCTTGTCCAGTGTTTTCCATACCAACATGTTTACTAAATGAGTATTTGATATTTAGGTCCCAAAATAAACAGGTAATGAATATTCATACATATTGAATGCAGTCAGAAAAAAAGCCAAGAATAGAACATCAGAGTGCATACTCCTACTCCCCATCTGTAACCATTAGGAAAACAGGACTACATTGCCACTAGCTAGGCATGGAGTCATTCATTCAACAAACAGCTATTAATTGCACATTATGTACAAGCCACTGAAATAAACACTAGAGGCTTTTTTTTTAATCTCAAGGAGGACAAATTACCTGAAAGTAGAGAATAATGGTTTAAGAGTATTCATTCAACAAATATTTACAGAGTACATACTTCACATGAGACACTGATATAGGCACTGAAGCTTCAAGCAATGAATTTTTAAAAAGTGATAAAAATCATTTCCCTTAAAGATTATGTTTAGTGTGAGGAGGACAAATAACAGATGAATGTAAATAGATATTATGACTGATGGTGGGGCGTGCTATGCAAAAAATAAATAAGAAAAGGGAATGGGTGCCTCTGAAAAGAGACTGATTTAGACTGGGAAATAGGGAAAATCTTACAAAGAAGATAAAATGTAAATATAGATTTGATGGAGAGAAGGGGAGTGAGTCACAGGGGTATCAGTGAGTTGAATATTCAAGACCTAGGAAATTTCCAGCATAATACCTCTAAAGATGGTGAGCATGCAAGAAGTTAGAAGTCCACAAGGGAGGCTAGCACGGGTAATGTAAAGGCAACAAATTTGAGGAAAAAGTTTAAGAGAATGTCACATCATAGAAGTCTATGCAAACTATAAAAAAGTCTTTGACTTTGAGTAAGATGAAAAGCCATGTGGATTTGAGTAGAAGGATAACATGATCCAAATTGTATTTTGTAACAATGTCATTAACCTTTGAGCTCAAAGTAAGACCATAGGGGCAAGGACTGAAGATGGAAGTCCAATGGGGTGGTGTTTACTATCAACAAGTTAAAGAATGATGGAGCAGTGGCTCAGGATAGGAATGGTGGAAATGCTGAGAGGTAGTTGAATTGGGGATGTTTTGAATGTGGAGCTAATATGATTTCTTGAGTCACCTAATGTTTCACTTTGGAATACAATACCCATGCAGAAAAATGCCCGAAACAGAAAGGTAAAACTTACCAATGTGATATAACGTGCCAATGTAATGTAAAGCACACGCCATGTATCCACCACCCAGGTTAAGAAATAAAACGCTAACAGCACTCCACCTGTTCCATGTACTCAACAAGTCAGAAGAAAGATTGATCTTGTTAAGTAGAGGCATGGGAGATATAAAAGAGACCCCAATCATACTTACAGAGGTGAAAATGACAATGTCTGAAATAAAAATAATCACTAGGTCGGATGAACAGCAGAAAAAACATTGCAGAATAAAAGATTAACGAACTTTCGAAGATGGTGTCTTTAATGAAAATTGATAGAACTACATTCTTGAGAACTATGATGGACATCCTCCAAAAGAAGTGAATGCTGTTCCTGAGGGCTCTGTCATTGCCAGAGGAAACCGTTTCTTTGCAGTAGAAAACACAGATTGAATGTTAATGACTTACAAAGTGAATTGAGACTATTCTTGTTCAGTCCTGGTATCTAATCATAGTGGCTACAAAAATTCTAGAGAGCAGAAGAAAATATTGGCCAAATATTTCTTAGCAACTTCTGATAATCTAGATGATATATAAGTTATGTGGTTTTGGCTACAGAGGAGTGTCCTTCCAAGACACCACTGGCATAGGAGCGTCTGCTCACTCGGTTAACTTCAAACGAACAGATACAGTAGCAGGAATTGCTCTAATTAAAAATACAGAACAAAAGATCCTGTTCCAGGCTATTCTGTTCCATTGGCACAATACAGTATCACAAGAGCCTGCGGTAAAGACTGCAAAAAAGATGCTTTTGAACATCAAGTAACACAGCTTTCATTACTGCTTGTATCTGTAGTCAGGAATAGCTATAGCATTTATAATGTGTGCGAAAAAATAGGGGATGAAGATCTAAGACTTTTAATAGTAGCAAACTGTACAAAGGCACCACTAATAATTAGACCTGATTCTTGAAATCCTCTTAACACTATAGTAAAGATTTTAGATATTTTAGGTAAGAAATTTCCTATTACTGAGAATTCAAAGGGCTACAAGTTGCTGCCATGTTATCTTAGAGCTAGTCAAGGAAACGGTATACAAATACCTCAGGTGAAACTGTGAAAGGTATAAACCGAAAACAAAACAAAACAAAACAACAAAAAAGGAGTGTTAAAAATATTTCCTTTGGTTCTGGTGGCGCTCTGCTCCAGAGGTTTATAAGGTATCTCTTGAATTTTTCCTTCTTGTACCACATGGCCTTGGGATTATTGTCTTCAGGAATCCATTTGCTGATCCCAACAAAAGGCCCCGAAAGGGAGGATTATGTTTACATAGGAAACAGCAGAGAATTTTGTTACACTTGAGAAAAGGACACCTTGAAGAACTCCATCGTGATCTTCTTCTTACTGTCTTCAAGAGTGGGAGGATGACACGACACAAAGCTGTTCATAATTAATGAAGAAAAAATGCAAAACTGAAGAATGAACTGGAAAAGTGCATCACATTAAGCTTTGTTTTATGACTGAGTATGTGAGCATGTTGGGGTGGGGCATACATGCAGACATGTGTGTATATAACATATAATGTTATATGCACAGATGTATGTCTTCATGTTCTGTGATACATTACAGCCCTATTACTTGTTGATTTACGAAAATACTGTTCTTTCCTTTTTTTTCCAATGTTTAGGTAATCTCTAATTAGGAAATGCATTTAATCTTGTAAAAGATTAATGGTGAAGTAAGCTTTTTAGGGCCTTATGCCAAAAGATAGTAATTCAATCTGGTACTGATCTTCTCACAAATAACAGAACTAAGAAACTTTTACATATAACTGGAGATCACATGAAACCGATTTAATAAAATTACCAGGAGTTTTTAATGTTTATATTTAACTTGTATTTTTATGTAAACAAGATTGTGTAAGCTATATTTAAAGCCTTAATGATTTCAGATTCTTTCCAACTCTTTGTGATTTTTCAGCACAGACTTTTAAAAAAGTATCTGAAAATAAAAGACACTGCCTTTTTTTTTTTCATTAAGCATTAAATAAAATACGGCCTTAACAAAGTTGTTTTTGTTATTAGTTTGAAAATTATGCCAGGACAACACCTGGAGAAAATAAATTTGCAAACCTACAATAGGTGGGAAATGTGGGGTAAGGAATTAGTGACAAAACTCATGAAGTCCAACTTACGTAGCATTTAGTTATACTTGAGCTGGTGAAAATGCTTCATGAAAATGTCTTCATCACCCCTGAGGAGAAGCCAGTGGTATGCTGGAGTCAGCTCCCACCCTATGCGTCTCTCCCAGCTCCCAGTGACACGAGTGTTATGGCTTGAAATCAGCCATGACTGGATCATCACACCACACAAAGGAGCTAATGCCATGGATTAGGGTTTTTTTCTCTTTGGAAAAGTCAATCATTAAACATCTGGAGGAGGAGGAGCCTACACACTATGCACTGTGGGTAGCAAAATGGAAGGCGCCTTAGGTATGGTTCCCAGAGAGACAGAATCTAAGATAAAAACTTACGCATAGGAAGTTGTCTGAGCTATGTCTTTTATTTTCTGTATTCTGAGGCTTTGACATTTGGAGACTTGCCAACACTAAAGGAGCTGCCCAATTTCTAGGGAAGTATACAACCTGACTACAAGTGTGTTTTTTATTTTTTATTTATTTGTTGTATTTTTTTCAATTTTATTTAAATCCAGGCTAGCTGACACATAGTGTAATAATGGTTTCAGGAGTATAATTTAGTGATTCATCACTTATGTATGACACCCAGTGCTCACCCAACAAGTGCCCTCCTTAAAGCGCGTCACCCTTTTAGCTCATCCCTCCACCAGGCACCTCCCTAGCAATCCTCAGTTTGTTCTCTGTATTTAAGTGTGGTTTTCAATTTTTAATTTTTTTGACGTCTATTTTTGACAGAGAGAGAGAGACAGAGAGTGAATGGGGGAGGAAAAGAGAGAGAGGGAGACACAGAATCAGAAGCAGTCTCCAGGCTCTGAGATGTGAGCACAGAGCCCAAAGCAGGGCTCGAACCCATGAGGCACTAAGTCATGACCTGAGCTGAAGTTGGATGCTAAACCGACTGTGCCAACCAGGTGCCCCTTAACTGTGCTTTTTAAATGCAAACCCAACAATCCAGAACCCACATCCCCAATCACCTGTTCTCACCACTCCAGTGCCAGGTACCAGGCTACTAAGGACAACCTCCATGCCCCAGATTCTACAGACATTTTCACAAAATTTGCTTCATTTGTTCCTTCCCTTGAAAATCCTAGTAATGATTACTGCTCGCAGTATCTCACCCTCCCATTGCCTCCGGACTGACCCTAGTGCTTCCCTATGTTGCTACCATGGTGTAGTGTGCCCCTTCTTCTTGACAACTGACTAACAAACTATTTTTTCAGTGACGACCACCTCTTTCACACCTAAATAATAATAAAACCTATATTTAAAGAGAAATTCTTTGAAGAATGCTCTCAAGAACACACATTTGAGAAAAAAAAAAATAGGGTTGGGAAGAAGGGATTTTACCTAGGATTTAGTCCCAAGAAAAGCCTCATTCAATCCTACAGAAATGAGATGGCCCTTCTAAGTCATTCCCATTGAAGTAAAGGACCTGGCTTTCATATGCCTATACTGATCAGGGTAGGGTGCGTCCAGACTGTAGAAAGAGGACTTGACCTTGGGCTCTAAAGAAATTCTTTGGCTGAGAACATCACCCAGAGAAGAACTCTCCTAAGTGTTATGAGCCACCAATATTTCAGCATCTGGAGAAAGCTCTTGAGTTCTCACAGAGGCTGGGGAGGTGCACCTCTGCACATAGCATGTAACATGGAGATAAAATCAACCGCCAGGTGCTAGCTTTTAAGATTCATGAGCTTTCTGATGCAGTCAACATCAGTGAGGAGAATAAATGCTGTAGTTGAAATGGTGCTAAAAGTTCATGCCAAATGCAAAGTCAGATATGTGCCTTCAACCCTGGCCAAAAAAAAAAAAAAAAAACACCAAAAAACAATAAATGTAAAATAAATTAGCCATTTAAAACTTTACAAAACCCAACATACTGTGAAGATTTATCAGCTGGACCATGAAAAAAATTGACTGTCTTCAACAAAGCAATTAAAAATGAAGATCTGTGCACCTGAAGTCCAAATAAAATAAGCTTTAAGAGTAGAAGAAAAGTAGAAATAAAAGTTTGTTGGATTTCTCCCTCTCTCTCTCTCCCTCTTTCCCCCCCACCTAATCTGACTTTTGAATTTCTTATTTTGTAAAGCTGATGACTGACTAAACAGGATAGAGCGATTGACAATGGCTGATTAAGATCCTCATCCCCCAAGAACATACCCCACAAGGGCATAAAGACAGTGTGGATTCTGAGATGCAGCAGGGTGATTCTAAGGAAATTTCCTGTTTGTCATTGGCTGTTTTCTCTCTAGCAATTAGGGAATAAAGGATGTGCAATCCACACTTACCACTATTTTATTATTCTAATAAGCCATGACAGAAAGAAAAAATAAAAAAAAATTTAAACAGATACCATGGTTGAACACAAAGTCCTATAGGTTATTCTGTAAATTAGAAAGGAAACAAACAAAAAAGAATGTGTTTTATTCAAAGATATTGAGTAAATTTACAGCAGAAAAGAAAACACCTAGAGATTGCATAAGAATTCTCAGAAACAAATGTAGATGAGGAGAGAGAGCCAGTCAAGAGAGTAGCACAAAGGCAGGACCACACTTCATCATGACTAGTTGAATATATGGAGGTTTCTCCAAGGACACATCTTCTTTAAAACATGTTACCTTAGTGCAGTGGTTTACTTGCTTCTTGATGCTTTCCTTCCATTCTATTTCAAATATGAATATAGCTGCAGATCTCTTACTTGATTCTATATAATCTAGCACAGGGGCACCTGGGTGACTCAGTTGGTTAAGCATCTGACTTTGGCTCAGGTCATGATCTTGTGGACCATGAGTTCAAGCCCTGCAACAGACTTTGTGTTGACAGCTCAGAGCCTAGAGCCTGCTTCGGATTCTGTGTCTCCCTCTCTCTTTTCCCCTCTTGTCCTCACATTCTGTCTCACTGTCTCTCTCTCTCTCAAAAATAAATTTAAAAAAACTTTATACAATGTAGCACAGATTTATTGTTCTGGTTCTGTGCTTGATGTAGTTGAAGATACAAGGTTAACAACAGCTAACGTATTTTAAGCATATACTATGGACTACACTCTACATAAATCTCTTTAAACTCTCACAAAAGTCCTTTCGTATGAGATTATAATTTCCACTTATGGATGAAAAAGCTAACACTCAAAAAAAAAGCAAATTAAATAATTTGCTTAGGGATATGATCTTGTAAGCTACTAACAAAGAACAGAACTGTGGTCAATCTAAACTTTAGAACTTTAAACCTAGTTTAAATCTAGTCTCTGGTTTCTATAAGAGATTCACTATTACTAATAGGATTCTAGAAGGGAAGAGAAATTGATTTTATCCTTGACAAAATGAATTGAAATTGGGTAGTTAAAAAAGGGTAGCTATGGAGGGAAAAATGTTCACACAAACACAGAGATTTCACAATATTGTAGGACATCTTTGAAGAACACAAGTTGGTATTGTATCAGCAATCACCAGAAGATAACATTGAGACAAATTATAGAAACTCTAGATATTTATCTTCCCCTTTGTTTGTTTACTAAATTTTATAACCAGAGAAAAGTCTTGGTTCACAGTCCTTAAGAATATCCCTAAGAGAAGATGTACATTAAAGGAGATAAGAAATAAATTACCGCCTTAGAAAGTACTGATTCTTAGTGTCATCTCTGCTTCTCTGAATCTCTGTGTGTACTCTTAGGACTTCCAGGACCAGGAAGCATTCCCCTTCTCAGTGCAGCCAATCTATGTCTTCATTTCCTACCAGACCATTCAATGGATAAAAAGACTGGAGGTCATATTGAATGGGTGTCTCTAGCTAGCCTGAGTCATATAAACAGACTTATGACCAGGATCAGGAAGTAGATCCATATGTCACCCTGCTAATGCAATCTAATTTCTGATTTCCCTTCTTGGTTGAATTCTAGGGGTTACATATCCTCAACACAGAAACACATGTAGCAGAGAAAGAGAAGAAGGAACATTTGAAGTAGCCCAAATTCCAAAGTAGGAAGCAGCAGAATGACTTTTACTCCATACAACATGTCTGCTACACTTTATCGCCTCAGAAATAAAAACAAACAAAAAATCAACTCCCCTCTTTATAGAGTTAAAATGGTTACATTTGTTTTCAACAAATTCATAAAACAGCAATTTTGAGAAGCAGAGCAGACATTTTTTGGTTGCTTCTCTAGCGTTTCTCTCTCCTTCCCTGATGAACGCACTAGTTTTTTGTTTGTTTTTGGTTGTGATTTTTTGGTAGCCTACTGTTTTTCTGTTCTCAGCTATGGGGCTGGAATGGGTCTCATAACATCCTTAAGGCAATTATCCTATGGCAATGCCCTAGTCACAGGAATTATTTAATGGATGAGTGTGGAACATGCTCAAAACAAATTATAACCAGAGAAACGCTTAGTAACTCCTAAAAGGAAACAAAGCGGAATCTCTTCACATTGGTCTTAGCAATGATTTTTTGGATAAGACATCAAAAGTACAAGCCCCATGAGCAAAAAAAAAAAAAAAAAAAAAAAAAAAAAGTGGGAATACATCAAACTAAAACGCTTCTACACAGAAGAAGAAACAATCAACAGAATTAAAACGCAACCAACCTATAGACTAGGTGAAAATATTGCAAGTCATAGATCTCATAAGGGGTTAATATCCAAAATACAGAAGAAACTCGTATAACTCAAGAGCAATAAAACAAATTGCCTGATTAAAAAGTGGTCAAAGGCTCTGAATAGACACTTTTCCAAAGAAGATATAGGAATGGTCAACAGGCACATGAAAGGTGCTCTACATCACCAATTATCAGGGAAATGCAAATCAAAACACAATGAGATACCATCTCACACCTGTGAGAATGACTATTCTCAAAAAGATAAGAGATAACAAGTATT
This sequence comes from Lynx rufus, assembly GCF_022079265.1. NCBI lineage: Eukaryota > Metazoa > Chordata > Mammalia > Carnivora > Felidae > Lynx > Lynx rufus. The sequence goes on along the minus strand of NW_025814823.1, from coordinate 120,510,115 downwards.
GTCAAGGAGGTGGAAGAAAGGTTTCCCTTGTGTGCTGTTGATGGGAATGTACATTGTTACAGCCATTATGGAAAACAGTAAAGAAGTTCCTCAAAAAACTAAAAGGAGAACTACAAAAATAAGTAAATAAATAAGAACTACCATATAATGTAGAAATCCCACTTCTAAATATATCTTCAAAGGAATTGAAATCACTATCTCAAAGAGATATCTGCACCTTCATGCTCACAGCAACATAATTTATAATTGCAAGACATAGAAACAACCAAAGTGTCTCTAGATGGATAAACAGATAAGAAAGATGTGGGCATATATGTGTACACACACACACACACACACACACACACACACACACACACACATAGATACACACATACATACACATATACATAGGATAGTTATTATTCAGCCGTAAAAAAGAAGGAATTCCTGCTATTTGTGACAACATGGATAAACCCGGAGGGCACTATGTTGAGTGAAGTAAGTCAAAGACAAATTCTGTATGATCTCACTTAAGTGTGGAATATTAAAAACAAAAAAACGAAAAAACAAAAAACAGAACTTCTAGAGACAGAGAGTAAACTGCTGTTTGCCAGGGGTGCGGAAGGGAGGAAGTAGGAGTAGGTGAAATGGGTGAATGTGGTTAAAGAACACAACATTCAGTCATAAGATGAATCAGTTGTGGGGGTTTAAAGTGCAACATAGTGACTATACTTAACAGTACTGTATTGTGTATTTCAAAGTTGCTAAGAGAGTAGATCTTAAAAGTTCTCAACACACACAAACACACGCACACAGCAATTATGTGAGATGATGGATGTGTTAACTAACCTTACTGTAATTATTCCACTATATATATATAAAATCAAATCATGATGGTGCACACCTTAAATTTTGTACGTGAAATTTGTACAAAATTTGTACAAGTTTGTACGTCAAATTTATCTCAGTAAGGCTGAAAATAATAAAATTTTAAAAGAAACATTGAAAATCCTGGGAAAGCAAAATTTCTTCTTCCTAAAAGGGAATCTTGCATTTTTTCTTCAGGGCTTTGTAGAAGGATGATAGGAAGTTTAAACGGCTGTAGTCCTTTTCTTACCATGAGGAGAAAACCATATTCGAGGAACTATAGTTGAGTTATTTGGGAAAGTTTGAGTTCAGAATCACGCAATATCTTAAACCAGTTTGCAGGTTCTTCTATTAGGCGAGCCAATGAATACTTTTTCAAAAGCTGGCTGAGGACATTTTTCTGTCTTTTCCCACAAGAAATGACTGTGGCAGGCTGCCTCCTGGTCTACCCCATTCAGCTCTTCCCAGACCTGTCTGTAGTCTGCTACAATGTAACTGGACTTGTGTAATGCACAAAAACATGTCAGAAATGAACCTGTGACACTAAGAAATATTACCAAGATCCCAGATAAAAGATGTAGTTAATATCATGTGAAAGGTGAGTTTCAAAAGCTGAATTTGCCAGATGGTACAAGAAGGTTTGGGAAGTCTCTCTTAGAGCTTAACTTTGACCTGGCAGGATTTGACCCTAGACAGAGAGAATAACAAAAGCATCTCCCATAAAGAACTAGTAAACTCCAAACACCTTGGTTCCTACCTGTCCTGATGTTCTAAACTATGCTCTAGTGATAAATATAAATTAAGTTATCACAACGAAGCATAGGTTCTATTTGATTTGTGAATCAGAAGTGTCATTTGTGCCAAGGCTATAAACCAGTCAACTGTGAGATGCATTCAAGTGATTCAGGATAGAGAGGTCCAAGATGAACACATATATATATATTATAAACATGTGTACTGATTTTTAACTGGGACAACTTAAGGTCAACTCAGGGCATAAAGAAATGGAACTGCCACACAAGGTAAATCCATATGAGAATCAGCTCAACTATTTTTTTTTTAATCTTAACTCCTTTGGCATTAAGCAGATGCAGTCTATGCTTCCCTGCCATGCTAACTCTTCTAGTGAGCATGTGCCTCTCTGTTCACATGTCACAGGAAAGGAAGATTTGAGGAGACTTTTTCCTATCAATTCCTCCCACGGCAGCTTGCTTGCTCTCTGCTTTATCATTAATTTCCATGAACCGACCTAATGCCTTCTCGCCTTTCCTTTTCGCTTCTCACTCTTATGTAGTCTGTTGCTTCCTCTTGGTTCCAGAGCGCATTAGGTTTCTTGTATTTCCTGGACTATTCCTTATATTCTATACTTTGTTAAATCTTCCTCTTGCTTTGGTCTCTGCTAAAATGACCCTTCCTCAGCTAAATCAGGTGTCCGTGCTCTAATCAATCATTGCACCCTATACTTTTTGTTCAGAGTCCCTATCATATTTTGTATTTACATGTATAATAATGTGATTGTTTGATACCTTCCATAGCACACTAAACTAATCTTATCAAGGGCAAAGACTTGATTTATTTGTTTACTGCTATGTCTCTGAAGCGTAGCACAGTGCTTGGTGCTAAGTAGACATTGAGTAAATGGTTTGTATGTTTGTTTTTAAATGTATATGTATGCATGTATGTATTTATTTATTTATTTACCTTTGAGAGAGAGAGAGAGAGGGAGAGAGAGGGAGAGAGAGGGAGAGAGAGGGAGAGAGAGGGAGCACGAGCATGTGAGCAGGGGAGGGGCAGAGAGAGGGAGAGAGAGAATCCCAAACAGGCTTTACACTGTCATTGCAGAGCCTGACGCAGGGGTTGAACTCATGAACTGCGAGATCGTGATCTGAGCCGAAGTGAAGAGCCAGGTGCTCAACCCACTGAGACACCCAGGTGCCCAATAAATGCTTTTTTTGTTTTTCACTGAAATAATTACACATTTATTATTCAGTCCTCTAGGAAAAGGCTGGATTAACAATTGTGTGAATATGAACTGCAGCTTTAAGAGAAATTAAGTGCATTCTTTCCACAGCCACTCTGAGCACACACAGCAACACCACTTGCATTTTTCCTATGTGCATTCTGGCCACGTGACTCGCAAAGCTTTCAGAGGGGCCACTGGGGCAGAATGGGAGGATCGACCCACCCAGGAGCTCTGCCCTTGGCCTCTTCACTATTGCTTTCTGAACCTGACTTGTGTGCACAGGGTAAATTAATTACTCTCTTCCGGTCTGAGTGCTTTTGAGAAAGAACAGCTGCAAAGCCTGATGAGTCCTGAAAGATCAAAACAAGCCTAGATACTGTCATTGGCTTGTCATCCCCATTGCAGAGCTCCCTAAATGTTGGCAGCTTTGGCATTTGATTACTCTCAGCACAGCCCCCGAGGAGGCATTATCTTAGATGTTCTTTTAAAAACAAATTCTTTGTATAAAATTTGTTGGCTTCAGTCCCTCCCTTCCTTTCCTTTTGCTTGTGAATCAATCCAGTCAGACTGGCCAATAACCCCTCCACTGTCCTGGTCAAACAACACCATCCTGAGAATGATGCTCAAATACTATTACTGTATTTTCCCTCTTTCTTCCCTCTGGAGCAATAAATCACCCATTCATCCCAGGTGATTTGCACAGACAATTCCCTTAAAGCAGTATCTCGTGATTTAATAGGCATAATGTTTCTTCAACAGACCATTTCTAACCATTCTTTCTGCATTCCAGAGATACATTTTTTTATTCTTATTTTCAAATCACCTAATGGCCAAGTGGATAAAGTTCTTGGGGAATATGCTCTGTGACTTCATGATGTGGGTATTTTCCCTAGTCTGCCATTTCCAGGAAGAGTATTTTTTTTATTTTTTATTTTATTTTATTTTTTTTAATTTTTTTTTCAACGTTTATTTATTTTTGGGACAGAGAGAGACAGAACATGAACGGGGGAGGGGCAGAGAGAGAGGGAGACACAGAATCGGAAACAGGCTCCAGGCTCTGAGCCATCAGCCCAGAGCCCGACGCGGGGCTCGAACTCACGGACCGCGAGATCGTGACCTGGCTGAAGTCGGACGCTTAACCGACTGCGCCACCCAGGCGCCCCTATTTTTTATTTTTTTACAAATACAATAGCTAGGGGCACCTGGGTGGCTCAGTCGGTTGGTTGTCCGACTTCAGCTCAGGTCATGATCTCACAGTTTGTGAGTTCGAGCCCCATGTTGGGCTCTGTGCTGACAGCTCAGAGCCTGGAGCCTACTTCAGATTCTGTGTCTCCCTCTCTCTCTGCCCCTCCCCACTCGTGCTCTGTCTCTCTACAGCTCTCAAAAATGAATAAACGTTAAAAAAAAAATTTACAAATACAATAGCTATACTGGACTTGAACAAAGACTGTTGGTTGAGTTGCAATCTGCCAAACCAGATGACCTATTGTTTTAGAAAAAAAAAACACTGGCTGTTCTCATCTGTTTGCCTTTTAATTTTTACAGTATCTGTTAAATGAAATTTGACTTTAGATTAAAAGAGAGGCTTACATGGATTTGTCCTGGAATCTCAGCTCTTTTTAAAAAATCTCACTCTGTCAGTTGACTTTAAGGAAAAGTAATTTCTGCAATTTAGCATGGAGGGGATTTTACATTTGCTTTTCTAATAAGTTATATATAGAGCTTTAAGGATGCTAGGGAGGCTTTACATGAGGAGTATACTCAATAGGCATGGGAAAATATATTTTGCTGTTTGCTTCATCTTCTGGTTTTATGTTAAAACCTTAATTTAATTTTCTCATTAATATCCAAAGCTTGACTGTGCACAAAATGACACGATATTAAGGGTGGATTTTATGGTATTTAAATTCCATTTTCCCCTCCTCTTTTACCCATTCATATTGAGGGGAAATTTTCAAATTAAGTAAAATATAATGTTTAGGCATAAATGAGACAGGAGACCAAAACCAAAGCAGTGTCACTTGCTACAAAGAGTCCCGTATTCTGTGAGCATACTACAATTTCTTCTCACTGTTTCTGCGGATAAAGCAATTTAAATTTGCCAAGAAAGTTATCATCATATTGCCAAACTGGGCTTCCAATCTATTACATTTGTACTGGGAACCCCTTTTACACAAAATCTTAAATCTCATTCTCTGAACTCAAAAATCTTTGTCAGTGTGAAGGTCATTAATTTTTATTAAATGAAAATCTTTTCTTTTAACTTGAAAGAAAATGAGGATTAGTCTCAATAACTTTCATTAAATAAATGGAACAAATTAAAATTTATACTACATCTCTAGATGTATCGAAAATGGTCTCATCAAAAGCCTATTAGTTGACAAGAAGGGAAGTGTCTCAGTGGGTTATGGTAAAAGATGAACCCAGAATTTAGAAAACAAGATCTGTTTGCTGCTAAGCTACGGTCTGCAGTTAATTTTATTCCATTGTTACATTAGACTTCCATTTTAATGTTATAGTCAGGAGGTAAAGATAACATCAACTTTATAGGCTACAGTTAAAATAATCTTTTGTAACCACATCTATGTTTGTGTAGCTTCTGGCAGCTTAGAATACAAATTTATAAATATCAGCTCTTTCTGCATGATTTATTAGAAATACTATATGCTTTGGACATAAACATGGGGGATCACAATTCTATCTGTACCACTTGGTAGTTCTTTCAGAAAATAACTTCAACTCTCTGAGCCTTCATTTTCTTATCTTCAAAGTGGGAATAATTCCAACCTTGCATGTTTGGCCAACGCCCCCTCCCTCCCTTCCGTTTTGTTGATCATGGGACCTAATTTCCATTATAGGACCCAGGGACACTGCCGGTTCAGCTTCTTTTCCTAGGGCTTTAAATGTGGACTCTTTAAAGTTTGGTCCTGACCCTTCTTATTCTCTACTCTTTTCCTAGGTGCAACCGCTAATGACCTTGGCCTCATTCCAAAGGAGATTTCTCAAATAGATGTCTTCAACACAATCCCCTCCTCTGGGTTGCATTCCATGTATCTAGCTTCCTATCCAACATTATCACTAGGTGTCACACAGCTACTTCCTATTCATCACATCCCAACATGGCTTCATGATCTTCCCCCACAAAATTGATTCTTCTCCTTTCTTGTCTCGTGAGTACCACTCCATTCTAAACAAAACAAAAAACAAGAGCAAAATCCTACTCTCAATTTGTAATACCACTATTTATGGCTGTCTGGGACCACATGCTGTTAAGTTCTGGGCCCAGATGTACTTCTTACTAATTAAGGGGATCTATGTATCATGTTTGAAAGCAGAGACTTTGGCATCTGACTCCTTGAGCTTAAATTCCCACTACTTCTTATGAGATCTGTTAGATTATGAAAATTGGTTAATCTCTTTGAGTTTCAGGTTCTAAGAATATAAAACTGGCAGAGTAGTGTTAGTTTTCTTAAGCTATCATAGTGAGAACTATGTTCATTATTATGAACTAGTTTAATATGAACTAAGTTCATTATTAAAAAGCATCTTACATCTGTGCTGAGCATATAATAAGTGCTCAGGTAATACTTATCATTATTAACTTTAAAAGATGCAAGATTAAGTCTGGCCTTTCCATTACAAGCAGTTAAGACTGTGGTAATATTACCTAATCATTTTCTTTTCCTTATTTATAAAATAGAATTAAAAAATAGAATCCACCTAACATCATTCATTGTGAGAAGGAAATGACATTGTATTTATACCTCACCTAGTCAACTTCTGCATATATGGCACAGTTTCAACATCTGTTGGTAGAGTCTTCCACATTTCACTGCTTCAACAAAGCCCAGTTTGTGACTTCAGTGAAAATAATGAAAATGTTACTAAGAGCAATATTAACATTCACAAATTCAGCTGCTACATTTTTTTAAATAAAATATTTGAGAAATTCTGGAGTAAAGACGAAAAAATGGATAGTGAAAATAGATCCAATAAAATATCATACTAATTGATGTTTAAAACATAAGAGGAGGGGTGCCTGGTTGGCACAGTCAGCTGAGTATCTGACTTCGGCTCAGGTCATGATCTCATGATTAATGAGTTTGATCCCCACATAGGGCTCACTGCTGTCAGCCAAGAGCCCTTTTTGGATTCTACGTCTTCCTCTCTCTCAGCCCCTACCCTGCTTGCTTGTGCGCGCTCTCTCTCAAAAATAAAAACTAAAAAAAAAAATACATGTTTTAAAAGTCAATACCCAGGCATAACTGATTAATTAGTTCTAGTTGAGATCTTGATTATTTTTTACTATTACTATTGGAGCTATTAAGCTTTCTAACTGAAGACTTTGCTTTTTAAGTATATTTGAGTTCACCAACTATAGTGGAAAGAGTTGAGCTTTATTCAGATTCCTGGTTTGTGAACCAGGTATAAACTCCAGGTCAGAATTTACCTGGTAGGTCTGTATGGAGTAAAAGCTAGTAGGAGATGTGATGTGAACTCCACAAAGCAAGGCATTTTATGTTTCTTAGCCATGCATTCTCAGGGTCTAGAACTCTGTCTGGCACATAGTTGCTACTTAACAGCTATGTGTTAAGTGAATGGACATATAGCATGTAACCTGCCTTCTAGATCTGTACAGCCCATGATTCCAGCTTAAGATTCTAAGGGATTTAAACAGAACTTAGATTAAACTGAGTCTATTTGAACACATACATGGTATAAAACCACCAGAAAGAAAACAGCTAATGTGGGCCTATGTTCTGCTTTATACAAAGACCTCTCAATTTCCCTTTCTCTGTTGAGCACAGTATCTTGTGCAACATTGATGTTCAAACTTCTGGTGATGCAAAGTTAATGTTCAAGGTATTTGTTAAATAACTGAACAAATTAAAAGTAGGCATCAAAACTCACTACAACCAAAAGCAATAACCAAGGCCAGATACATGAGTGAACTTTAGAAGGGAACTATACAAAGTAGGTTCAAACCCTCTCAGACAGGAATTTTAAATTAAAATCTTCCTAAGGACAAATACTGAGACACGATAGTGCATGCCTCATAGATTGGCTTTAAGAATTAGTCGCTGTTAAATTACTTGTGCCTAACATTTCTTCATCTCTAGATGGAAATAGTAATGTTTACATTTTTACAGAATTGAAATAAATGCTAAGAGACAGAGAAGGTTAAAACAAAACATTCTATCCAAAGGGCTATTTTCTTCTTATTTAGGAAATTTTTCATCTATGTTTTAAATAATAAACTAAACCATTAAACAAACGAGGGTTTCTATTTTTCACCAGATGATAGTATTCAGCAAAGCACATTATCATCTGACGGGTCTAAGGAGGTCAGTGGTTTTGGGATCTGTAGGCAGGGGGAGTTCCTGGGTAAACAACTCATTTAGAAGCAGGATATGGCCTATTTGGCTTAAAAAGTAGCTAGAAAAACCACTAATTTCTCTGCAGCATGACACCATACACACATGCTAAATAAAATAAACAAAATTATGTCAAATAGATGGGCATTACAAATGATCCAAATTTGCAGCTGGGGCTATTCCCTGGTGTTTCCACATGGCCTCGTCCTCCCATTGTATTCAACATTAAAATCACAAAATTGGCTTCTGCTCTGGTTTGAATTGTAGTTTTCATGAAAATTGTCCCTAACTCCTATTACAAAGTTAATAAATAATAAAAACAATATTACCACCCAGTTCAGCTTTCATGATTATGTTTTCATGGTGAACTTTCCATAAAGTTTTCCAAAGTTATATATGTGTGTGTGAGTTTAAATTGTGTTTTTAAAATAAAGAAAATAGAAAATTAAGAGTTATGTGGCAGTTTTACCCCTTCTTTCCCCTCTTGTGCTTCTATCATGCCAAAGACTAAAATAAAAGGGAATATAACCAAATTTATTTAATTAATTTTGTGAACAGAAATGGTCTAAACCACTGCTTGGATGTGAAATGAAATCCAGGGGTTTTGTTTCTTTTGTCAATAATTGCTTTGGAGTTTTAAAGACATAGCTCTTACAGTGCTAAGAAGCAGCATCGTATATATCCTTGTGAAACAGAAAATTCTATCTCGAATAAACAATGTGTGCATTTTGAGTAGACCACTTTCATGGCACGGATTTCCTTAATTACAGCATCTATTTCTGGAAGATGAAAAGGAAACTGTTGTCACCTTTGCTGCATATCATAAGATCATTTTGATTTTATCCCTTTCCTATAGGAGCAATTCCTAGTTCACTGAAATGGAAAGAAAGATAGGCACTCCGCTTGATCAGAAGTTTACCTACAGGGACGCCCCATACTGGGAACTGAGCATTGGGTACAGCTATGTGGATGGCATCAGTGACCTCAACAAGAGAATTTTCACTGTAATGATAATAACAAAATTCTAATTAGAGTGGATTTATGAATGATTAAGAATTTTTCCCAAATCACACAACTAAGATTTGTAAAAAACTAGTCTATTTCTTTATCCTTATTAATTGTATCCAACAGTGTATAGTTCTATGGAAATTGAAAACTTTTTAAATGCCAAATAATAACCTGAATAAAATACACAATTCAGTAAAAAAAGAAAGGAGGGATAGTGAAAAATATGCAAATAGTGAGGAGAGAGATTTAATAGGGAAGTGCATCTTGAAAGGACAGAGTGGACACAGGAATGTGACTGGGTTACACGCTTGTATTTGGAAGGGCCAAACAGTCAGTTCAACCTGACTTAGGAAAAACTGGGGGAGATTTCTTGGCTAATGTAAGTGCAAAGTTCAGGCATAGTTCCTTCAAGGTGATCCATGCCATTGTCTGCTTTCAGTCAAGCTCCACCTCCCAGCTCTCTTTTTGGCTTCACTTTTAGGCAAGTCCCCAGTCGTGTTGGTCATCAGTGACTCCTGGCTTACCTCTCACTGTCCAGCAATGCTTCTGAAAGCGACTTTTCCTCAGTAGTTCTTGTAAACCATGTGTATTGGTTCTGATCAGCCTGGCTTGTGCTCTGTATAGGTCAATAACCATTTACTGTGGGGGTCGATTAGCCAGATTTAGGACTCATCTGTACCTCTTGGAAGTGGCATGGTGAAGTCTGCTCTTCTCAAACCACAGATATTAGCAATTAAGTAAAGGGTTACCCATAAGAAAATTAAATTACCCATAAGAAAATACTATAAAAATGGGGGACTAGATATTGGATGCATAAAATAAGATGTCCATGATAGGGGAGAAGAAAGAAAATATAAAGGAAAGAATAGAGGCAAGTATTTATGTAGCATTTACTGAGACTCTACCTAGATTTTTCACATTTTCTCATTTAACACTCATGACAACCCCAAGGTTTAAGTGCTCACTCATGCTGAGGAAAGTTGCAGAAAGGGAGAGGCTCTCTAATAATTACTTCAAAGAACACTTGCCACTAGTTATCATTTATAAACTAATATTTCAAACTTAAAATAACCATCTCCATAACCATATACTGAAAAAAAATACGTATGGTACACCTGTTCAGCATTATAACAAGCAGCCATGAAAACAAATTGATACAAATAAATGAGACAGAAAGTGGTAGTCATATGGTCTGGTATCATTCTGGACGTGTCTGGTTCAACTTACCCAGCAAATGAAGCTCTTCTCTTCTGAGGGTGAGCAAAGAGTGGTTGCACATGTGTGAGGACTGAGGGGGGAGCTGCAGAGTGGGTGGGGGTGGGGCGGGAACTCTATCTTACACGGCTTCTCAAACAGTCCTCTCAATTCAGCCTCACCTCTCTCCATTTCCTTTAGAATTACACAATAGTTCCAAATCCAGAACCTTCCTGGAGGTTCTGGAGCTAACAATGAATTGTTACAAATTGGCTGCTTCACTTTGGGCAGGTGGATTTAGCCTCATTTGCACTGCCATTTTTTCATCCATTTCCTCTGCATGCTATTGACATCTCTCATCTGGGCCCTTCTTTGCCACTCTTTTTTTTTTTTTTTTGGTAGACTTTTACCTTTATTATTTTTTTTAACTTTTACTTTTTTCCCACTGGTATTCTGAGAGGTAACAAGCATAAACATACGTGTAAATTCAATCTACCTCCTTTCACCAGAATTCCTTTAATTCAATTCTACATCATCTATTCACATTTAATAACCGAGAATATTAAACATGCTATTATGAATCCCCACTAGCAGTCTAAAGCCCCACTCTGAATTTCAACAAATCTACCCATTCCCAACATGTTTATATGCATCAACCTCTAAACCCATCAACATCCATAAAATGTGAACAAAGTCCTAACCCTGTATTTGATTACTCTGTTTTTCAGTTGGTTCCAACTCTCAAGTGTCACTAGGTATCAAACAGAATGTTCATTCTGATCATAATGTCTGTAAGATGTCAGAAAATATATGGCAATGTTTAGATTAGTGTTTTGAGGGATGCCTTAACGGCTCAGTCATTTAAGCATCTGACTCTTGATTTTGGCTCAGGTCATGATTTCAGGGTCCTGGGATTGAGCCCTGCGTCAGTCTCCATGCTGAGCGTGGAGACTGCCTTGAGATTCTCATTCATTCTCATTCTCTCATTCTCTCTCTCTCTCTCTCTCTCTCTCCTTCTCCTCCTCCTCTCCCCTGCTCACACTCACTGTCTCTGTCTCTAAAATAAAAAATAATTTTTCAAAAAATTAGTGTTTTGAGTTGTGATCACTTAAGTTTCCAAGCACTTAAATAATGTAATTGATCCAAGGTAACTTCTCATTCTATATGGAGTTTTCTGACCTACTATTACAAAATTGCACCTACAATTTCCACATCTATATAAAAACAAAAAAAAAAGACATAATGAAAGATCATGAAGGCTGGTACAAAGTGGTACCGAAATGAAAATGCCATGCATCTTCTCCTCGAGGCTTTAGTATCTCAGAAAAAAATACACATTTGGGAAAGAAGGACACTGAATCATAGAACCAGAGAAAATGCAGCTTGAAATAGCCCATTTCTTTTAGCTGTCAGTGAATTTTTGGTGGTTGGTTTGCTTTGTTTTATAGCTTTTCTTTGGCTCTATAAAGTATCTTGACATACTGTTTGAGACCTCTGGCTTGCTATCTATTCCTTTTTTTTTTTTTTTTTTTTTTTTTTAGAATAAGTGAGATGCCATTGTGAAAGGCACTGAGGCATCACTGTTAAATTATACCCACTGTATGTGCAGACAGCCATGTAGTGAGCTCGCTCTTACTTAACTCATTCAGCTTTAATTTATTTCTCGCATAGAAGAACAGTAGTGATCACCAAGTTATGATAGACTTGATACTTGGATACCTGGACATTCTTTCTTATAAGGTATAATTATTATACCACATTTTACCAGCTAACATTTTTACTGGAATTCAGGTATTCTATTCAAATGAAGAATATGTTAAAACTTGGAACACAGGTTAATAACTTAGCATTTGACTGACATATATAGTTGCTCAATACCTATCAATTACTCTAACTCATTGAATATTCATTCTTATTTCCCACACTAAGGCCTTTGTCCTAACTGTTCCACTGCCCTAAATACCCTTGTTCCAGATCTTAGGATTGATGGCTCTTCCTTATCTTTCTAGCATTAGCTTAAATATGCCTGTCTCAGAGAAACTCCTCTGATCGAGGTATGCTTTTCCATAATACCAATTTAAATTCAATTTAAAATGTTTTGTGGGGCGCCTGGGTGGCTCAGTCAGTTAAGTGTCTGACTTCAGCTAAGGTCATATCTTAAATCCAGTTCATGGGTTTAAGCCCCGCATGGGGCTCTGTGCTGACAGCTCAGAGCCTGGAGCCTGCTTTGGAGTCTGTGTGTCCCTCTTTCTCTGCTCCTCCCCTGCTGGCTGGCTCTCGCTCTCTCAAAAATAAATAGACATTAAAAAAATAAAATAAAATTTAAATTTTTTGGTACTTATCAGAGCTCATTCTTTTCTTAATTATTATTTTGCATATATAGCAAAAACAGATAATTCAATTTTGTCCTATGTTTTGCTTCTATTGCCTAAAACAATGCCTGGAATATGGTAGGTATATCCATGCCTCCATATTATACTAAGAAAGGGACTTTGGTGTTATCATTGTGGTAGCTTTAATGCTTTGTGCAGGTATGGCCTTCATATGTGTTCAATTAATTAATAAATAACTTTCCTGTGTAGTTTAATGCCTATATTGGATCTTTAAAAATAAAATACCCCAGGGGCACCTGGGTAGCTCAGTCAGTTAAGCGACGGACTTGGGCTCAGGTCATGATCTTGTGGTTCGTGACCTTGAGCCCCACGTCGGGTTCTGTGCTGACAGCTCCAAGCCTGGAGCCTGGAGCCTGCTTGGTACTCAGGGTCTCCCTATCTCTCTGTCCCACCCCTGCTCACGCTCTGTCTCTCTTTCCTTCAAAAATAAATAAACATTAAAAAAAATTTTTTTTAAATAAAATACCCCATCCTTGATGCTTACCCAAGACAAATAAGGTTTTATATTAACACGCAAAATAATAATAATAATAATGTTTTTAAAGGATTTACTTACAATTGCTGAACACTGAGAAAAAAACAAACTCTGGTGAATGGAAAAATAAACTGTGGTAAATCCATTTAATAGCATACTACCAAACAATAGAAGGGAAAAAATTACTAAAACATGCAAGACCACAGATGAATTTTAAACACACAATGCTAAGTAGTCAGACTCAAAAGATTACACACTCTGATTCAATTGACATGATCTTTGGGAAAAGATTAACAAAATAAACCTGTTATTATTTAAGTAATTAACTAAATTATTAACCCCATGGGGATGGGGGAGGAGTTTACTACAAGGGAATTTTAGGGGGTGATGATGGTAGGGGTGGTTACATGACTGGATGTTCTTGTACAAACCCATAGAACTCTATTCCCAAAATAGTGAGTACTCCTTTATGTACATTATACCTCAATTTTTTTTTTGAAGTAAAATACAGGGTGCCTGGGTGACTCAGTGGGTTAACCATCTGCCTCTTGATTTCAGCTTAGGTCATGATCTCATGCATGGTTCAAGGGACTGAGCCGCACATTGGGCTCTGCAGTGACAGCATAGAGCCTCCTTGGGATTCTCTCTTTCTCCCTCTCTCTCTGCCCCTTCCACACACACTGTCTCTAAATAAATAAACTTTTTTTGTTTTTAAATTAAAATAGGTGAGCCATTACAATCCACTACAATTCAAAGAACTATTAGGCTGTTGTACAGCTGCCTAACTATTTTCTGGTGACTCTTTGAAAGTATGTCCTATTATTTTACTCCTCCAAAGTCTTCCCAGCTTAGTTCTCATAATGGTCTTCAGTGTTGTACGTGAACTGCTAACCCAGTGCTTTGCTGACCTCATCTTCTATCACATTCTCCTTCACTCAGTGCTCTAGCCAGAGTGGCTATCTTATTGATCTTCAAACACATTCAGCAACAGGAGGCCTTTGCATTTCCTGTTCTGTGCCAAAATGCTTACCTTTCTATATCTACATGCTTTGTTCCTTTACCACCTTCAGCTCTGTCTGCACAGATCAGCTGATCAGAGATGTTTTCCTTGGCTAGTGTATATAAGTGACACCTCCCTCCTTGTATACTGTTTTCTATACATAAAATATTTCTTTTTTTTTAAGTCTGTATATCCTCATTAGGATATAAGCTTTATGGAGTTTGAAATTATGTTTTATTCACCAGTGTTTCTCCATCTTTTAAAACAATTCCCAATTTTAGTGATATATATCTATATATATATCTATCTATATCACTTTTATATATATGCACATATATATATATATATATATATACATACACATATATATATGAAAAAATAGATGAACTAATTTTCTAATATATATGTGTTGGCAGAGACTGACTAGATACTGGTGAAACCCATTTTTTTCTTCCCAAGCACACAACCTTCACTTCCCAAACTACCTGGCTTATAGGGGTCATATGACTAGTTCTTATCAATGGAAATGGAAAAGATAGTTCACAGTATGGTTTAAGCAGCTATGATCAATTTACCTTTCCTTTGCTCTTTTCTCTCACTTTTCCCTTACCCTGGATGAGGTATAACATTTATATATTATCAAATGGATGACATCTATACGTTATCAAATTATTAAAGCCATTTGCTGGAAATGGAAGAGGCACAGGATGGAAGAGTCTAGTTCCCTTAAGAGCCTTCCTATACCTCCACGTTCACTTGACTTGCATATTAATAAGAAACCTTTATTGTGTAAAGCACTATACTTTTAAGTTGTTTGTTATAGCAGCTAGTGTTACTGACCCTGAAGAGAACACACAAATTTAGAATCAAAAGATGTTTCTAATTTGAGGTTTGCCACATCTGGCCATCAGTTATGATAAGAAACTATTTCCAGAATTTGTACACTGGAGACAGTAAAACTAACCACTTCATAGGATGAAAATGCTCTGCACATCAAAAAAAAAAAAAGAATCATGGAAAAACAATTCATATATATATTTTAAAGAATTTTACAAACATGAATTTTGTAAAGGGCAACTTCTTTTAGTCTACTGATTTAGGTTCTATTTTCCCAAACATTCCTTCACTAACTTCTCTTCCTGTTCATTCTCTCAATATTTAACATTTACTTAATTAGTATATTCTCTGTGCCAAGCACTGTGCTGAACAAGAAAGACAATGCCTGGTTTCATAGGAAGTGAGTACAGAAAATAACATGGAAACAATCAATCATGGTGTGAAAAGTGTGTTTGACAGAGAGGTGAAGTCTACAGAGTATCATGGGTAAGATAGGAAAGCCTGCCCCATACTTGAGAGATTGGGGATGGTGTCTCAGAGGAAGTGATTTTAAGTTGTTATTGCAATGATTAGGATACATTTTATTAATATTTATTTATTTATTTATTTATTTAGAAAGAGGGAGGGGCAGAGAGAGAGAGAAGCCTAAGCAGGCTCTACACTGTCAGTGCAGAGTCCGATGTGGGGCTCAATCTCATGAGCAATGAGATCATGACCTGAGCTGAAATCAAGAGTCAGACGCTTAACCAAATGAGCCAAGCAGGTGCTCCAAGAATAAATTTGGAAGGTAAACTGGATGATGGGATTGGAGGGGCAGTGCTTTTTAGAATACAAGGCACTTTGATGGAATTGAAAGAATTAAGAGGGAGGGTAATGTACTAGCAGGAAAGGAGCAAGAGATATGGGATGGCTGTAAGAATAAGATCAAGTTGTGAAGAACTCTAAAAGTTACAAAAGTGTTTCATTTTTACTTAAAGGGAAATAGAAACTATTAAAAGGCTTAAAATGGATTAATATGATTACATTTTCTTTTTACAAAGAGTGATCAGTCCAAATTACAGATAACAATGTGAACGTAAGAATGGCATCACACTAAAGTATGCTGCTGCAGTTCTCAAGGGGAAAAAAAGATAGAAATACCAACTTGGGAGATTTCAGTGGAATCAGAGAAAAGTTGACCAACTAGGACGTTTTTTAAACTGGTATTATCAGGACACTGCTATTGTAAGTAGTTATATGTTTGAAACAAGAGGAAGAGACAGGCATTACTTTTAGTTTCTAGTTTGGGCATATTCTGAAACTCTAGAGATTTCTCTGCAACTATAGGAAAATCCTTTCTCAGTTTATTTTCTTTCTTCATTTTCCTCTTTCACCTTATTGTCTCTAATTGAGTTAATGGTATACTACCAATGCTACACTCAGCCGTGGTCACAATCTGTCTCTATCTATCTATCTATCTATCTATCTATCTAAAATAGATCTTGATTATATATTTTTAACGAATATATATTAATATTTATATACCTATTGTATATATCTACCATATAAATATATATAATTTTCCCTTTGCTTTACTATTTTGTCAAGGGCTTCCAATGAAGTTTGGATAGTATTGGAAAAGTTTGGAAGTATTGGCAACCTTCCCTGCTTTCACCATTAAGTATAATATTAATTTTTTTGAGTTGTCCTTTATCAGATTGAGGGAGTTCTTTCTGTTCCTAATTAGCTGAGATATTTTTCATAATAAAAGGACATTAAATTTTATCAAAAGCTTTTTGTCTGTTATCCTCTTAACATGGTCAAATATACTGACTGACTTGTGCAAGTTAAACCAACCTTGTATTCTTGGCATAATTCTTCTTGGTCATGACATAATACTTTTGCATATAATGATGAATTTTATTTGCTAATATTTTGTCAATTATTTCTGCATCTATGCTTATGAAGGATATTAAACTTTTTAAAATCTTCCCACCATAAAACAACTAGAAAAGTAGATTACATATATGAAATCACTGTTCTAAAAATTACCTATCAGGAATTCCTTCAAAGAAGGTAAATACATCAAATGAGCTCTTTAAGCACCCCAGTTTAACTTCTTAGAAACATTTTCTGACCCTTGTGTAGGGACAGGAATTCTAAGCAGAACAGAAATAAATTACTGAATTAAGGATAAAGAAGTAAAATTTCAGTGAGGCTGAGGCTTCAAGGAGGAGACAGATATCTGAGAGAAAAGCTGCATGTATCTGCATACTCCTGTATCTTTTACTAAACCTAAGTCAGCAAGTCTAAGGTCTAGCTGAAAAAGAGATTTTTAGAAATACTCTGCATTCTTCTCTATTTAACAAAGTATTTGGCATAGTGGCAATTCAAACTCGAGTTGCAGCTACTTGACTCAAAATGATGACTGGAAAACTATAAAATTTACTCAACTTGCTCATTGTTTTCATATGCCCAACAACTTAATTTTCACCCTGAATTGGTATTTTCCTTCATTCTGGAAGAAACAGAAGACTGGCCTCCAGAAACATCTTGTTTTAACGAGTGGGTAGATGAAATGATTAGGCATGGTATGGTCCCTTTCCATTTTTAATTTCCGTGATGATTGCTGGCAGAAGGCAAGCAATATGCAGCCTCCACCTCAGGTGTGCTAGCATATTGCAATTTAAATAAAGCTACTCTTACTCACCCAGAGGGAAAGCGATTGATCACAGTGTCTGATGATTTACTTCCAGAGTAAGCGACAATTCCCTGCCCCAAACACCAAGATCTATTTAGTAAAAAGAGGGTATCATTAAAACCAAGACACATATTATTCACAAATTGTGGTCTAAGGGAATGTAAATGACATAATTATTCTCCAACAGGTAAACAAATTCAGTGTCTTCTCTACATCCACCCTTATAAATAATTGTTCCAATTAGTGTTATCCAAACACTGTATGAAGCTAATTTAAAGCAATGCAAGTAAGATTATTTTTTATACTTAGTGAAATAAATCCAAGTCAGGCAAGGAAGGGGCTCATGGCAGAGGAACAGAGATGCAGATGGCAAATCAACTTGAAAATTACATAACCAAATAAGGGTGACAGGAATAAGAGTATAATCGAGAGGCAAGTCACACTACTTATTATTGTCATCAATACGTTATATTGAGCAACAATGAACAATGACCCAAGATCACTAGTCAATTTGGTCTGGAATCAATACCAAGACATGGGACTTCCCTGATTGTATAGAAAAATAATAATTATGAAGGAATAGCCACAGTGCGCTCCTCATATTGGCATTGTGTTTGTTACATTTTCAAATGGCATTTGATGCCTAGTGTATTATTTTAGCTTTATACTGACACACTGTTTAAGAGCTTATGCTCTGAAGCCAGCCTGCTTTGAGTTCCAGTGCTGACTCTGAAATTTAACCTCAGTGAGTCTCAATTTTCTCAGCGCTAAAAAGCATGGTCTCATTAGAGAACCTACTTCTTAGAGATGTTTAAGATGAAAATTAGTGAAGATGTGGACAGACTAAATCAACAGATAAAGTTTTTGGAGCTGGCTGGTGATGGAATTGGGATCTAAAACACATATTCACCTTCTAGAGCCTTCGGTGCAATCACCGTGCATACTGCCTCTACCCTTTCAGCAGGTAGAGCAATTTTCAGGGGTTTGGAGCAATTTAGCAAACTCACGCATGCAGGGCACTTCGTCCACTGTTTGGCAGGCAGCATTCGATGACTAGTGGTTAAGAAGAGAAGAGGGAGGAATTAGGAGAAAATGAGGTGGAAGAATCTATAATAAGATTCAGGCAGGGGGGTACACATTTTTAGTGTGAAGGTCAGATAGTAAATATTTTAGGCTTTGCCATATATACTTTCTATCTCAACTACTCAACTCACTGCCATTGTAGTTAGAAAGCAACCCCCTATAATACATAAATGGATGGGTTTGTTCTAATAAGATTTTATTTACAAAAACAGGTGTTGGGCTGTATTTGTCTCTTGGGCCATAGTTTAGCACCTGGTTCAGAGAATGAGGATTTATATGCAGTTTTTGGGTTTTTTTTTTTTTTTGAGATACAATTGACAAATATTGAAAGCCGTTTTTTTGTTTGTTTATTTTTAAATTTTTTTTTTCAACGTTTATTTATTTTTGGGACAGAGAGAGACAGAGCATGAACGGGGGAGGGGCAGAGAGAGAGGGAGGCACAGAATCGGAAACAGGCTCCAGGCTCCGAGCCATCAGCCCAGAGCCTGACGCGGGGCTCGAACTCCCGGACCGCGAGATCGTGACCTGGCTGAAGTCGGACGCTTAACCGACTGCGCCACCCAGGCGCCCCCCTTTTTTTTTTTTTTTAATTTTTTTTTCAACGTTTATTTATTTTTGGGACAGAGAGAGACAGAGCATGAACGGGGGAGGGGCAGAGAGAGAGGGAGGTTTGTTTGTTTATTTTTAAATAAAGTCCACTATTCTTTTCACTCTATTCCAGCTGCCTCCCTCTTGCCTACTGTATCCTTGGGAACAATGAGACTATATGACTGCTAGGCTATTTCCAGAAATGATGGTTTAAGATTATAAGGTACAGTCCCAGTACATTATGTGAAGGTGATTTAGTTACTGTCAAACAGGAAAACAAGTAAAGCAATTAAATGTTAATTCTAGGCATGGTGGACATGGCTTAGACCATGGTGAAAAATATGCCTGGGAACCCACATTCTCTGTTCAGACAAGAATTATGTATTTGTTCATCACATATATTCACCTGGAACCCTTCACACTTTTCAGTCGTTGGCTGCCAGGTGATGTTTGTAGTAGGGTAAACAGATGTCCTTCCGTGCCTGTGAAAGTCCCACAATATGCCGATTGTTTCAATCCAATTATTACTACCATCCTTTTTTACTCTTCTAAAATGGTTCCAGTTTTGATGAAAAATTACGTGGTCAGCCTTTAATAGGAGATAGATGCCAATTCTATAGATTTCTACCAGCTTTGGAAGCTATACTATCTTCCCCCTGCCTACCAAGGGATGGGAAACAGTTCTCATCTAGTTATTACTTCTGTTTTAGCAAATATTTATTGAGTACCTAAATATGCCACATACTGTGAAAGCCACTGAAGAGAAAATGCTCTCTCGGAAGACACCATTTGATTTGGAGACAGATGGTCTGTGAAGGTTTATGTGAACTCATTCTCTGTCTGAAAGCTTTAAATTCCATAGGCATAGCCTGTCTTTCTGTATGTTCCCTTCATTGTTATGTATCCCACATGAACCAAAGCTTCTTGAGAGCAGTGGCTGGGCACACACTTTTATCCCCATCACCAGCCTCTAGTCATGCTTGCTGTATTCTAAGTGAGCACTTGTGGAATGAATAACTTAGCACTAGTCAAAGGTTTCCTCATTAAGCACTAAGATTTTGTGTGTGTGTGTGTGTGTGTGTGTGACCACATTGTGCAGAAAGGGAAAGGAATTATTACACAGAATTTATAAGGTTTGTATGAGTAGCTCCAAATACATACCTGCATACTTTATACCTACTATTTACTGAGAGTTTACTATATGCCAGGCCCTAAACTGAACTTTTATATATGACATAGCACTTAATCCTTACAATCACTCTATGAGGTAGGGGCAATTATTTTCCCTATTTTGTGGATAATAAAGCTATAGCTCAAAGAACTTAGGAAATTTACATAAGGTAGCATAGCTCTCAAGTGATGGAAACAGGACTCCACCCTACATTTGAGTCCCACAAACACTGAAATACTATGAAAGCTGGTAGGCATAGTACCACTTAAATACATCAAAACTCAGTGACAGCCTTGACTAAACTGCCTGATTTAATACTACTAGTATCAATGCTATAACTACTGCATGTACCATCCTTGTATTAAAAACATTAATTTGTGGTTTATCTGAAATTTAAATGCAACTGAGGTATGCTATATTTGTATGTGCTAAATTTGGCAACATTACCTGCTACGCATGCTATGTATGTAGGATATTTGTACTGGGAAAACAGGACGATACCCTAATGGGGCTCCCATCTCAGTTGTTCTATACCCCATCCCTGATTTTATGGTTCTGGGCGTACATAGAAAATAGAAAATATTCCTGGGGCAATTATGACAAAATTCAAGGAGGACAGTGTCTCCCACCCTAGCTCTAACGAATTGTCCCATCTCAGCCAAAAAGTGTAAGTACACAAGTGTCCCTTGAGCAGGCACCATCATACTGAGCGTGTTGCCCCACTGCACTAATTAATCCCTGAGGGTAACTCCTCTAGCTCTCTTTTCATGGTGATGAGATGTACCATAGAGCCCAGCTGTACAAGTGAACTACAATATAAATTACACCCAAGGCCACCAGCAGGTAGGCTGGGTACCAGCTGAGAGCCTGGTATATGCTGGCTCCTGTGAAATCTACAAAAAAAGGCCAAGACAAATTCCTCACTGAAGGATCCTGCCATCACCTTGCAGAGGACCTGCTAACACCTAGATGATTAAAACAATTATGTACAAAACTCCAAAACTTCATAGGGAATATTTGTCAAGGTTTTAGCCCCCAGATTTCTAAGTCCAACTTCCTAAGTACCCCAAATTCTTCTTCAAAAATCACCCGTCCCCCACTTTAAACAAGATTTGTTTAAAGCAATGATTGCCAAGCTTCCTACAGACTTGGAGATAAATGATTTGCTCAAGGAAAGACTAAGACCCAATTGGAACCAATGAAATAAGAGATATTTCTTTCTGAAGAGAAACACATCTTATCTATCCTACAGAAACAACCATAAGAAACATTCCTTCTTCCTGTGAACTTAGTGGTTTGGGTGCTTGGGATGAAAGGTTCCATTTTGCTGCCCCAAGAAGAGAGAGGTTAGAAGCTCCAGAGGCCGTAATGGTGAGGTTTGAGAACAAGGCTGATGCTGCATAAGCATATAACAAAGATTTACCAAGTACCCAAGGTTTGGATGACAAAAATTGAACTTCTGTTTGTTTTTTTTTTAACATTTATTTATTTTTGAGAGACAGACACAGCATGAGTGGAGAAAGGGCAGAGAGAGAGGGAGACACAGAATGTGAAGCAGGCTCCAGCCTCTGAGCTGTCAGCACAGAGCCTGACACGGGGCTCGAACTCATGAACCACATGATCATGAGCTGAGCTGAACTCGGATGCTTAACCGACTGAGCCACCCAGGGACTCCAACAAAATGTGAACTTCTGGATCAAGTTTCAGCTAAAGCTGAAAATCATGTTTTGTCACAGGCAACACAAAGACTTCTGACATCTGTCTTGTATCTGTTTATTTGTATTTCAATTTGTACCCATTCTAGGAAAAAATACGTAAGGAGGTTTACTAAAATACACAGAATACAAAAATGAAACATAGATTAGGAAAGTGTGATTAAAAAGGAGGCAGGTGTGTGGGTGTGTATATGCGTGTGTGTGTGTGTGTGTGTGTGTGTATGTAGGGAAAACATGTGGACATGAAACAGAGCCCAAGATGAGGCTCAAATAAAAATGCTCACTGTGAAGTCTTTACCCATGCTCTGCAAAGCCCTAAGAGTTCCTTGTAAGCCTCCTAGCATGTAATTCAAAGGAAACAACCTGTTTATTCACCCAGTTCACAGTGTCTTCCAGCGAAATTCCAAGGAATTTCTCAAGAGAACTACAAGATATAAAAATGTGCAAGTGCAAGTTTCTGGAAAGAAGAATGATCACTTTAGGGTGGAGCAGTGAAGGAAAGCACCCCTGTAGAAGGTCAGACCTGAGCACAGCCAGGAGGGAGGGGCTGAGATGTGGGTGGAGGGGGAGGGTTGAGCCCTTGGTTTAAGGAGAGAAGTTATGGTGAGATGGAATCTGAGATTACCTGAGCACCCAGAATCAAGATGGGGAGAAGCAGGCAAACAAAGAAACAAAACCCCTACTCTTAAGGGAAGATGTTATTTCAAGCTTATCAAGTGTGTGTTTTAAAATACAGCCATGCTGGTAATTTTGGTTTGATAAAAAAATGGAAACAGCCTACAAATAAATCTTGACAAAAAATACAACTGAGAATAAACAAACTCCCCTGCAGAAAATAAACAACATATTGAGCTTAATTTTCCTGTTGTGTAAATTAGTCCTTAGGAGTAATTTAGGTAACTTTCACTCTGCAACCTAGGGAGCGAAGTCTTCAACAAAACAATTCTCATTTGCACCCTGTCAAGATTATATATTCAGAAGTTTCAGTATTATTTTCTCAGGCTGGTAGGATGGAGGGTGGAAAATGATAATAGCATTACTATATGCTCATAAATAATAAACTCTTATGGTAAACATTCTAACTAGAGTGCTCTATTAACTGGTCCTTTCACATAATTAAATTATAATACTCACAAATTATGAATTATCAGTGGATAGCTTGTAAAAGCCACCCACTGAATACTTGTGTTTTTCAATGATATTTTGACTTACTTACCATACTAGCTCTGTGACCCTGATGAAGTGAATTAAACTCTCTGACCCTTGTGTCCTTCGCTTGTAAATAGGTGCAATGATAACCACTTACCAAAGTGTATGTGGATTAAGTGAGAAAATACATAGCAAGGGCCTGAAGTTAATTAATTCATGGAAGATCTTAGGATTTCGGCCCATAGTAATCATTCAAATGATTCAATCATTCAAATCATTCAAATGATTACTGTGGGCCGAAATCCTAAGATCTTCCATGAATTAATTAACTTCTCATTCAACCCTGATAGAGATTTTTTCCCTCTCTGTAGGTAAGTACACTCACACACAGAGGGGTTTTATCATCTTACTCCATATCATAATTAAAAAAAATATGACACGTATTACTTCTATATTTAAGGCACCACTTATTACCATTAGCATGCCAAAGTAATAAAACTTATTTTACTACTATTTCTAAGGAACCAGAAAGAAATTTACATTAAATGAAATTATTGGTCCTCAAAGAGCTCTTTGAGGTAGTTGAGGTCATATATTATTGTCTTTATTTTACAGACAGGCATAACGAAGTGACAGTAGTATATTAAACTGATGCTTTATTATGGGGGAGATTATCTTCATTATCTGTCTCAATGATTCTCAAACTTTAGTATTTTTAAGAATCACCTGGGGAACTTATTACAAATATAGACGTCTGGGCTTAATTCTCTGGGATTCTGTGCTAGGGGGAAGTCCGGGTCCATTTCAACAGCACTATGGAAAATTCTGGTTTAAGTTGTCCACTAGCCATATTTTAGGAACAAATGACCTGGAGTTCAGTAATGCGTTGAGGTTAGGGGCTACACATGCATGTAGAACAAAAGGACTAACTGGAAAGAAAAAAAAAAAAAAAGAGGAAAAATAAAGGAGTGGAGTGTCTACATAGCACTTGCCCCTGCAGCAACAATGCCAATTTTTCTAACAGGCATACATTATTCCCTGCTCTTGAACCGTGGCCCCTGGGTAGCAGCCGCCCATCCCTAAACTCCAGGGTGATCATGTGATATAAGACCAAGCCAATCAGCACACCAGATTGTTACTGTGTATGGTGACTGGACCTACTTTGGACATCTTGAATCAAACAGAGAAAAGCATAAGACCACCAAGCGTGCAATAAAAAGTGGTCTACCTTCTGCCGCAGTGGGAGTTTTATGGATGTTGGGGTACTGCAGGTACTTGCCGATTCTTGGGGGCTGAGCTTAATCAAGTCTTGATTAAGGGTGAGCTTTAAGCCAGCTATGCCTGAAAGATACAGTCTACCTCAGGACTTCTCAGTCTTGTGAACTAGTAAATTCACGTTTGGACTTGAGACAGTTTCACATGCAACCCATAGACATACAGAGGATTTCATCAAAACTTAGGGAGGAGAAAAAATGAGACTCAGAATCAAGAAACTTGCCCAAGATCATCCAGCTTGTAAATGGCAGAGAAGAGATTCAAGGCTTGGCTGTCAGACTCCAAGGATGGAGATCTTAGTCACTGTGGTATATCATGTCTGAAATTTTTGGTTGTATTGAGGTACTGTATGCAATTAGGCTTGCTCACAAAAGAAAATGCCTTGTAGAATTTACTTTTTCTGGGCTTAAACTGCAACTTGACTCCTTTATTGGGTGCAGGTGGATTTATACCACATTCAACCCACATTTCAGTTACTCTGGTTGGCACATCACCATTCATCCCTGTTTCTTCCTGTTTTCTAGTGGTTTAACATGTTTGTGAGGAACCTGCAGGGTAGAGAGGATACAAAGGAAAGGTAGGTAGTGGGGGAAAGGGGAATGCCACATCCACACATTTTAAACGACATCTTTCTTCCAGTTTCTATCTGCTCATTGGATTGATGTTCTTCTCCTTTTGTTCAATTCATTTATCATCGCCAGCCTAATACATGGCTTTACATCCAAGGCTCCATTTGACTAGACAGCACATTTGGAAGCCAACAGATCTCATGGTTTGAGCAAGCTGCTTTGATACAGATGGACATGGTTTGCTGACGCTATGGATGCAAAATCCAACACCTGTTTGTAATAACGCTTGCTACCTCTTGTAACAGAACTGTTTGTTGCTGCAATCTGACAGTTTTAGTCTGCACTTAGGTTGTTAAAACGGGAACTTTACCCCCAAAAAAACGTGGGCACTATTTTGGACTATTCAGAATTCTTGATGTCATCTTCAAATATGACACAATCTTAGAATATCAATGTTAAAATGTTTAAGATCACAAAAGTGATGATGTTGATAAAAAAAATCAGTTAAATATGAGCGTTTCCCTGTGTATTTTTCATGTATTTTCTCATTCATGACAGACCATGAGGAAAAATGTTATTGTTGATCCCATTTGATGGTTCAGGAAATAGAGGCTCACAGTGGTTCAGTGACTTCCCAATACTCATGGAGCTAATGAGTTGTGGAGCTTGGATCAAATCCATGTTTATTTGACTCTTAAATTTTTAATCATTATATTTCATCTTTAGTCCAGTGCTTTTCAAAGTTTAGTGCATGTCAGAATCACCTGGAAGGCCTGTTAAAATATAAATTACTGGGCGCCACCCAGAGTTTCGGATTCAGTAGATATGGAACGTGCCATGATAATTTGCATTTCAAACAACCTCCCAGGTGGTGATGAGGTTGTTTACCTGATGACTATACCTTGAGAACTACTGATCTAGTCCAACTGCTTCACTTCATTATTGTGAAACAAACTTAGTAAAGGATAGAATCTGCTCAATATGACAACATGTATTAATGGCCAAGCGAACATTTGAATCTAGGTCTTTTGGTGCTCAAGCAAATTGTCTCAACTGTGAGGATGCTCTTGTTTTCTCTCTCTTTTCCATTTACAATAAAGAGATGTAATATTTGCCTAAAGTTGCAAATAATAATTCCTCTGACATGTCCTGATTCATTAAGATCACAGGTATTAATGAATTCATGTATATTAACAAACTTTTTGAGTTTTAAATTCCTGTGAAATTGGAGTGATCAATTCTTACTTTGCAGCTATGTCATAAAGATCAAATACAAATAAGAATTTCCCAAACTGAAATATAAGCTTGATGAAGTCAGGTACTGTGCTTATCATTGTTCCCTTCTGCATACCTATATCCAGCAATGAATGCATAAGTGAATAAAAATAAATACCTGATACACCATCAGAACTCACAGATGGTGCTTTATTGCTATTTTAATATAATCACTACCAAATTAGAAAGAATTGGAAAATTTGAACAGATCTATTACTAGTAACAAAACTGAATTGGTAATAAACACTCTCAACAAACAAAAGTCCAGGAAAAAATGGCTTTACTGGTGAATTGCACCAAATGTTTAAAAAGGAGTTAATAACCTATTTCTCTCAAACTATTCCAAAAAATAGAAAAGGAAGGAAAACTTTTAAATTCATTCTCTGACATCAGCACTACCCTGACACTGAAAACATACTACAAAAAGAAAGAAAGAAAGAAAGAAAGAAAGAAAGAAAGAAAGAAAGAAAGAAAGAGAAAGAAAGATAAAAGAAAAGAGAAAAACTATAAACCAATATCCCTGATGAACATAGATGCAAAAATACTCAACAAAATATTATCAGGGGCACTTGGGTGACTCTATCAGTTAAGTGTCCAACTTTGGTTCAGGTCATGATCTCATGGTTTTGAGTTTGAGTCCCATGTGGGGATCTGTGCTAACAGCTTGGAGCCTGTAGCTTACTTCAGATTCTGTGCCTCCCTCTCTCTCTCTGCCCCTCCCCTACTCACACTCTGTCTCTCTCTCAAAAATAAATAAACATCAAAAAATGTTTTTAATTGTCAAGCAAATTCACCAATATATTAAAAGGATAATTCACCATGATCAAGTGGGATTTATTCTAGGAATGAAAGGGTGGTTCAATATTCACAACTCAACATGACACATCGTGTTAAAAATAGGATGAAAACCATATGATCATCTCAATAGAAACAGAAAAATCATTTGGTAAAGAATAATATCCATTCATGATAAAAGTTCTCAACAAAGTGGTTTAGAGGAATCATATCTCAATAGAATAAAGTCCGTATATGAAAAACCCACAGCTAACAACCTACTTAGTGGTGAAAAACTTGAGAGCTTTTGCCCTCACATGAGGAAGAAGACAAGGATGTCCATTCTCACCACTTTTATTTAACATAGTACTGGATATCCTAGTCAGAGTGATCAGAAAAAAAAAATAAAATAAAAGGCATCCAAATGATTAAAAAAAAAGAAGTTAAACTGTCACCATTTGCAGATGATGTGATACTGTATGTAGAAAACCATAAAGATTGTACAAAAAAACTGGTGGAACTGATAAATGAATTTAGTAGTTTCAGAATATAAAATGAATATACAGATATCTGTCACATTTCTGTACACTAATAATGAAGTAGCAATAAGAGAAATTAAGAAAAAAATCCCACTTACGATTGCAAGTAATTTTATTCTTTTTGAAAAAGAGTAAAATACCTAGGAATAATTTTAACAAAGGAGGTGAAAGACCTGTACCCTGAAAATGATAAACCACTGATGAAAGAAATTCTTTTATCACTCTCAAAGACTGGAAAAAATAGTATTGTTAAAATGTTCATAACTATCCAAACCAATTACAAGATTCAGGGTAATCCCTATCTAATTACCAATACTACTTTTTCACAGAACTAGAACAAATAATCCTAAATTTTTTATGGAACCACCAAGACTTCAAATAGCCAAAACAATCTTGAGAAAGAAGGACAAAGCTGGAGGTATCATAGTCGAGATTTCAAGATATATTACAAATATAGTATCATCCAAACAATATCGTACAGGCATAAAAACAAACACATAGATCAATGGAATACAGAGTGCAGAAATAGACCCACACTTATGTGGTTAATTAATATACAACAAAGGGGGCAAGAATATATAAGAGGACAAAGAATATCTTTAAGAAATTGTGGTGGAAAAACTGAAAAACTACATGCAAGAGAGCAAACTGCGACCACTTTCCTGCATTATACGTAAAATAAACTCAAAATGGACTAAAGACCTAAATGTGAGTCTTGCAACCATAACACTCCCAAAAGGAAACATAGGCAGTAATCTCCTGGACATCACCTTTAGCAGCATTTTTCTAGGTATGTGTGCACAGGCAAGGGAAACAAAAGCAAAAATAAGTGATTGAGGGGTGACTAGGTGGCTCAGTAGGCTCAGTGTCTGACTTTGGTCCAGGTCATGGTCTCACAGTTCATGGGTTTGAGCCCTGTGTTGGGTTCTGTGCTGACAGCTCAGAGTATGGAACCTGCTTTGGATTCTGTGTCTCCCTCTCTCTCTGCCCCTCTCCTGCGTGTGTCCTGTCTCTCTCTCTCTCTCAAAAATAAATAAAAGCATTTAAATTTTTTTTTAAAAATGACTGGGACTACACAAAAATAGTAAGTTGTTGCGAAGGAATGGGAACCATCATCATCATCATCAACAATAACAACAACAACAAGGCAACCTACAGAATGGTAGAAGATATTTGCAAATAATGCATCTCTTAGGGGTAACACCCAAAATATATAAACAACTTATACAACACCAAAAATGAAACAAAACAAAAACCCAATCTGATTAAAAAATGAGCAAAGGACACGAACAGACATTTTTCCAGGGGAGACACATATATGGCCAAGAGACAAATGACAAGATACTCAACATCACTTATCATCAAGGAAATGAAAATCAAACTATGATGAGATATCACCTCACACCAGTCAGAATGGCTAGGATTAAAAAGGTAAGAAATAATAAGTGTTAGTGAGGATGTGGAGAAAAGGGAACTCTTTTATACACTGCTGGTGAGAATGAAAACTGGTGCAGTAATGTGGAAAACAGTATGAAGTTTCCTCTAAAAATTAAAAATAGAATACCATATAACTCAGTAATTCCACTACTATTTACCCAGATAAAACAAAAACGCTATTTTGAAAAGATATGTGCATCTGTATGTTATTTGCAGCCTTATTTACAACAGCCAGGATATGCAACCAGCCCAAGTATCCATCCACAAATGAATGGATAAAGATGTGATAAAGAATGAAACCTTGCCATTTGTGACAACATGGATAGACCTAGAGGGTATTATATTAAGGGAAATAAGTCAGATAGAAACAGTTATATACCCTATGATTTCACTTACATGTGGATTCTAAAAAAGCAAACAAACAAACAGAAACAGAAGAACAAACAGATTCTTAAATACAGAGAATAAGCTGGCGGTTGCCGGGGGGATATGGGGGGTGGTATGGGTAAAATATGTGGAAGAGATTAAGAGATACAAACTTTCAGTTACAAATTAAGTCACAAAAATGAAAAGTAAAGCATAGGGAATGTAGTCAGCAATATTATAATAACATTGTATGATGACAGATGGTGATGACACCTATGGTGGTGAGCAATGAGTAATGTATAGAATTATCAAATCAATATGCCGTGTACCTGAAAATAATACAGCATTGTGTGTCAATAATAAAGTAAAAAGAATGTCATCATCACCACCACCATCATCATCATCATTAATTTACAGAATTTACTGATTAATTTCCCATCCTATTTTCTCCTTTTCAGATTTTTATTTTACATCCTCTTTACCTGCCAAGCTCCATCATATTTTCTGGTAATAATGTTTCCATTTTATGGCTTCCGAAAAACATGCCAGATGTTAAGTTTTTTTTCTGTTATTCTTTCAGCAAATTCACACTGCAGCCATTGATGTCCTGTTTTCAAATGGGGAACTCTAAATTACTGCAAACATTATGCCTTGGCTGCCTTTTAAATCTTTTCCAGCTGTCGGCTTTGAAGGGAGTAAGTATGGCCAAGTCATTTGGGACATACCTTAACCCTTTGGTTAACAGTTAAGACATCTACTCATACAGTGTTGGAAGTAGATTTCCCACTGCCCCATATAAGATTCTCTCTTGCCTCAGAGACCAGTCAGGCAAACAGGAAAGAGACTTCACTGAATTTATTTTGCAGTACATTCTTCAAGCCTAAGACAGTCTGGCACTAAATATCAATGCTACTTGGGGAAGGAAGCACCCATGTGCACTGATGTAAGATACAGCTTTGGGCAGTAGACAGTTTCTAGACGAAAACAGTGACAAAGGGAGAGAAATGGTCCACTAGCTGTAGACCTATGGTTCTCAATCCTGGTTGCATTGTGTATTCATTAGAGGAGAACATTTGAGAAATCACGGAGCAGAGAGACACCTTTCACAATTATTTCAATCACACCCCTTGAGGGGTGGGTTCTAGGCATCTGCAGTTCTGAAGAGCTCTCTGGTTATGCAGTTCCTTTCAAGGACCAGTGCAGAATGTTTCAAAAGTTTTCATTACTCCTCAACATAATGAGAAAAATAAAGTCAAAGTAGCAGAATTTTCATAATCCAAATTCAGTTGTTTAATAAATACTGTCGTTATTCTGACAGCATTCGTCCTCCTTTGCAATACTTGAGAAAATTTTTTAACCACCACTGACTAAATAAAATGCTACTACAACTCAGCTTACAGCAGGCTATATAACCCAAGAAGAAGCAAGATTGTAATCAAAGCCTGTAATTTAGAACATCTGCCCTTCTGCCTTCAATCTGGGGCTCCCGTTTAAATCAGTGCTATTTTCTCAGCCATCAGGAGGGTGTCTCCTCTAGGCTCAGTTTCATGTGCTCTGGACCAAGGATGTCTGTTTCTTTGTGGGGCTCCCCAACATTTCCTAACATGAATTTCATGTATGACCCCGTAGCCTATACCTTAAATCAGATTGTCCTAGACATACACTCTTAATATTCTGAAAATCTATATGGTTACTTGTGTAAAATGCATTACTAGATAAAAAAAGAACTTAATTTTATTTATATAGATTATTTTCTTCCTGCCTTTTTGCTACAAAATAATCTTTTTTAAAAAAATGACAGCAATAATAATTGTAACTTCAACAAATTACACATTTATGTGATAAAATTAAAATGTTGGTAATGCTCTTTGGGGAAAACTCATTAATTTATTTTTAGTTGTACTGGTCTATGTAATCCAAAAGTCTGGTATGCCACATTTTGTGAGAGAAAGTATCCAGAGCATGGTAACTCTCATTATTACAATTTTGCTGGTAATCAGTGATGACTATTTACTATTCAAACCAGCATTTTATAGAGGCTTTTCCCTCTTTTCTTGGGACACCAGAAAATAACAGACAAACAACCCATACATGACAAGTTTCCATTTCATACAACTCTGAGGACTCAAACCAGTTCCATCATAACTGAATTCAGTTATCAAATGGTAAGAAATAATTATGTGCTTTGTGAGAAGGACATTCTTGCCACAGCCTTGAATAGTTTCTTAAAATGCAATCTTTCCCTCTTCTGACTTCCTGCACACCTGATCAGTCTTTTTGACTGGCATTTATCACTTACTTGCTTGCTTGAGGTATATGTAATTATGTACAAGCAAATCGTTGGCATCGTTGTGAATTGAACATTTTCAGTTTCAACTCTTCATAAGTGACCCTGAAGGGTCCA
Source organism: Lynx rufus (assembly GCF_022079265.1). NCBI lineage: Eukaryota > Metazoa > Chordata > Mammalia > Carnivora > Felidae > Lynx > Lynx rufus. The sequence continues at coordinate 120,477,996 of NW_025814823.1, read as the reverse complement.
TCATTTGTATAATTTCTCATACTGTTGTGGTATGAATTTAAATCACGCTCACTTTGAGCCAGCATAAAAAAAAGTGAATGCAATAGCCTGGACAAACGCCCAGAATCTCTCCTCAATGTGGCTCATTTACCGTTTGTATAAGATCAATTTTTTAAAAAATTTTTGTTGAAGCAACGAAGAATATTTCAGTGAAAACTGAAATAGATGTTTGTAAAAAAAGTTTGATAGAAATTAAGCTTACAAGAAACAAATAACAAAGATATCATTAAGTGCTTACTGTGTGCCTAGCGCCACAAAAATAGCTTTATATTGCCAATCTCACAACCCCACATTTAAGTTAGATTATTGTTGTTAGATTCTCACAACCCCACATTTAAGTTAGATTATTAAATCCACTTAATGGAAGAGGAGAATAAAGGTTACAGGATTTGGTTTAAAGTGACAGAAGCAGAGCCAAGATATGAGAAATGATATGTCTAACTCGCAAACATGCACTTTTTCTCCCCTCTTCTCCCCTAGTAAAAAAAAAAGTTACAATTGATATATAACATTATGTTAGTTTCAGGTGTACAACACAGTGATTTGATATTTGTATATTTTGTGAAATGGTCACCACACTAAGTTAACATCTGTCACCATGGTTGACATTTTTTTTCTTACAATGAAAACTTACAATCTACTCTCTCAGCAACTTTCTTTTTTTTTTCAACGTTTATTTATTTTTGGGACAGAGAGAGACAGAGCATGAACGGGGGAGGGGCAGAGAGAGAGGGAGACACAGAATCGGAAACAGGCTCCAGGCTCCGAGCCATCAGCCCAGAGCCTGACGCGGGGCTCGAACTCACGGACCGTGAGATCGTGACCTGGCTGAAGTCGGACGCTTAACCGACTGCGCCACCCAGGCACCTCAATCTCTCAGCAACTTTCAAATGCACAACACAGTATCAAGAACTACAGCCACCCTGCCATACATTCCATCTCCATGGCTTATTTATAACTGGAAGTTGGCATTTTAACTCCCTTCATCCATTCCACTACCACTCTGGCCACAAGCAACCAGATCCAGATCCAGATCCAGAAGCTTGCTTTTTTTGGTTACGATTTTATTTTTTTTTCATTTAGGTGTATTTGACATAAACAGTATGTTAGTTTCAGGTGTAAAATGTCATCGTTCCACATTTGTACATATTCAGAGATAATCACCACAGGAAATCTAGTTAATATCCATCACCATACATAGTCACAGATGTGTGTGTGTGTGTGTGTGTGTGATGAGAACTTTCAGTGTGTACTTTTAAATTCCTATTCGTTTCCATTCTAATCAGCTTCTCATCACCCCACATGATTTTTTATATTCTTTTTATGCTGTAAGTTCTATTTGGCCATGAGTTTAACTTTATTCATGTATTCCTTGGAGCACATAAACCAAAACTTTTGCTGTAGCAGGATTTGTTGAATACAGATGGATGGATGAATACAAGAATGAATAATGCATTTGCTAATTTCATTCACTTGCCTTCTCTTTACTTCATCAGCAAAAATTGAATGAGAATAAATACTCTTCCATGTGCATTTCTTCCATGTTCTCCAGTAATACAACAGAAGTTCTCAATGTTGAAAAAAGAGAAGTTCCTTTGTATTTAAGGAGCTCCCAGGTCAAAGAGAATAATGAAACCTTTCCTTTACCAAAGACGTTAAACACTGTGAGTCTACCTCTATAGTTCATCCAATTGTGTTCCAATGTTATTTATGGATTTTCAAGGGAGGGCTGACTTTAAATTAGTAAGTACCAGGAGGGCCCTGTTTACTTTACTTAGAGTGTAAGTAAACATCTTATTCTTTCATGATAAACTAAAAGACCCTAAAATAACACATGTACATTCTTTCTATATCTATCTATCTATCTATCTATCTATCTATCTATCTATCTATCTATCACTAAGAACCTAGGGACCTAGGTTCCCTAAGAACCAAAGGAACTGATGGTGTTAAGTCCAAATCCCAAAGCCCAAGAACCAGGAGCACCAATGTCTAAGGGCAGGAAAAGATAGATGCCTCTATTCAAGCAGAGAAAGCAAAACTCACTCTTCCTCCCACTTTTTGTTCTATTCAGGTTTTCAGTGAATTGGATGATGCCCACCCACACTGGTGAGCATGACTTTCTTAATTTATTGATTGATTCAAATGCTGACCTCTTCCAGAGATACTGTCATACACACATGCAGGAGTAATGTTTTGCCAGCTATCAGGGCATTCCTTACCCAGTAGAGTTGACATGTAAAATTAACAATCACAAACTTCATGTATTGCCATGAAACTAATTAGAGAGTTATTTGTTTTTAATTATAATAAATGACAAGAAGTAGAAGGACAGAGGGCTATGATGGTGCATAGCAGGCAGAGACAAACTATTGGGGAGGCCTGTGGGAAAGCTTCCCTTAGGAAATGGTATATGAACTGGAACAGAAAGAGAAGGCAGATATCTAAATTAGAAAATTAATTCAATATGTGTGTGGGTTGGGTTGTTTAAACAGGAAGAAGTGCCCAAAGTATATGGAACAGCATTTATGAGGGTTTAAGCAGAAAGGATGGGAAGCACTTGAAGAACTGAAATGTGGGTAAATGTTGGTGATTGAAATCCTGAAGAAATCTGAAGTCCTCAGTTCAGTTACTAGTGTTCTACCAATGTCAGTTTTCCGGTTTTGATGAAATACTATAATTATGGAGATATCATTAGAGGAACCCAGGGAAAAATTCATAGGAACTTTCTGTGCTATTTTTTTCAACTTCCTGTGAGTCTAAATGATTTTATTTATTTATTTATTTATTTTTTGTGGCTTATCCAAAATTTATTTATTTATTTTTTTACTTTTTTTATTTATTTTTTTTATATATGAAATTTATTGACAAATTGGTTTCCATACAACACCCAGTGCTCATCCCAAAAGGTGCCCTCCTCAATACCCATCACCCACCCTCCCCTCCCTCCCACCCCCCATCAACCCTCAGTTTGTTCTCAGTTTTTAACAGTCTCTTATGCTTTGGCTCTCTCCCACTCTAACGTCCTTTTTTTTTTTTTTTTCCTTCCTAAATGTCCATCAACTGATGAATGGATAAAGAAATTGTGGTTTATATACAAAATGGAATACTACGTGGCAATGAGAAAAAATGAGTCTAAATGTTTTAAAATAACAAATTTTCTTAAAACAAGAGAACATTTGGAAAATGACCTCTGGATCCCAGCTTGCAATGGGGACCTCAAGTTTGTGGGCACCAATAAAACTATACATAGGTCATTATGTTCTTAAATGTATTCACTGTGTTCTTTTGATGTGTGGAGTGCTATAGTGCCTTAACTTACTGGTGGTGCTTCACATCTGACATACCTCCCTCAGGGATTCATGATAGTCATCTTTAAAGCAAACAGTGATCAGGACTCTGGACAGAACAAGATGGAAATCAGCCATCTACTTTTATATTTATCTTCAAATGTCAGCACTCTGCTCTGGAATATATGATCGGTAGGCACCTGTACTTCCACGAACTGAGGCTCAGGGAAAGTAAGTGAATATATTGTATGACACATAAGAAGAATGTGCTTATAGAAGGCCAAAGAACTACCACCTACAATATTGTGTAATAGTACAAGGACAGTCATGCTTACTTCTAGATATGATTTTGTATCAGCCTAGGGCTGGTTACAGAATGTAAGACAAGGAACCAGGGAACGAGGGACATTAAGCCTCATAAATTTTTAGAGCTGAGCTAAGACGGACTTACTGTCAATAGCCCAATTGTCATTTCTCTGAAATAAATGTGGCACTGAGAATTCACATCTAATTATGTCATTCCTCTGCTCAAAATTCTGCAGCCGTTTCCTGTTGCTCACAGGATTAAACACAAATTCCTTTGGAAGATGTCCAGGTGCTCCATGATTCAGGCACTATCTGGTTTTCTAACCTCACTGCTTTTTCTTACATTCCACTATCACCAAATTCTTGTACTGATCTTCGGAGACCCTGAGCTCCTTTATGCCTTTAAGCAACTGTGGGTTTTGTTTTTTCTTTTTTTAATTTCTGTGTCTTAAAACCTGCTGTGTCTGTGAAGCCTTCTTGTATCTTGCCCAAACATAGGGACACATTCCTTATATTCTCATCCATCCTATAAGCAGCTAAATTACAGCCAATGCCATTTTGTATTATAATGTGATGCCTGTACACTAAGCTGCACGCTCCTTGAAGACCCTATGCTTTATTTTTGGTGTCTTCACTCCCTAAAAGACTGCCCGACACAATGTAAAAAATGATGAATGAATGAAAACAAAATCTATTGAGTGATCCTTGCCTTTATTAAAAGAAAAAAAATGTTATAATGGTTTCCAATAAGAATCATCAATAGTAGTACAAAGGAATTTATGTCCTTGACTCTAAAACATCAATAAGATATCAGAATGCGGTTACTCCAAATTAACTTGCCTACCATCACACCTCATGCATGTTTTTTAGGGAAGCCACATGGTTAAAAAATATCTACTTCAAAAGCAGAAAACATAATCAGAATTGTTAGGATAACTCTATGACATGAAATTATTTTTTTTAATTTTTTCAATTTGTTTATTTTTGAGAGAGAGACACAGAGTGCAAGCAGAGGACGGACAGGGAGAGGAAGGCACAGAGTCCAAAGCAGGCTCCAGGCTCTGAGCTGTCAGCGCAGAGCCCAATGTGGGGCTCAAACTCACAAACGTAAGATCATGACCTGAGCTGAAGTCACACACTTAAATGACTGAACCACCCAAGTGCCTCCCGAAATTATTTTTTTAAAAAGAGCTAATTCCTCTTTACTTAGCTCCCCTACCATGGTTCTATAGGTTTTTTTTAATTTTTTTTATGAAGTTATTTTTGATGATAAGAGTTTTTTTTTCAATTACCTTCTGAAGGCTTTTGATGAGAGGACAATGATTTTAGGGAAAAAAATGCCAATGCTTATTATCCTTTTAGGGAAACTCTTGGGTAAATTTATTTTCTTTCTCAGGTCAAAACTGCAGTATATTCCAATTCTAGAAAGGACTTAATAAGAATATACGAAAGTGGGATGTAAAAAGAAGTTAGAACTCTGTATGATCTGAGACTGGAAAAATATCCCAGTAGAGCAAAATATTTATTTGAAAATATCCCCAAATAAATGTTTTCCAAATATTGCACAGTGTTTCAAAATATTCCTCAGAAAACAAAGTAAAATAGAGATTAAAGAAGTCAAAATCTGAACACTGATAACAGCTGAACAATGATAACAGTGAAGAGCCAAATTGAATTCACTGATTTAAACATTTATGATCTAAGACAGGATTCAAATGGATATTTTTTGAAATTTCAAGTCCAATTTTTAAATAGACATTTGTGCCAACTGCATAGCAGATGCTTTATTAACCACTGGAATACTGTGGTCTAAACATGGACCTGCCTTTGAGAGGTTCACAGTCTAGGGGCTCCTGGGTGGCTCAGTGGGTTAGGTGTCTGAACTTGGCTCAGGTCATGATCTCGCGGTTTGTGAGTTCAAGTCCTGTGTTGGGCTCTGAGCTGACAGCTCAGAGCCTAAAGCCTGCTTCAGATTCTTGTGTGTGTGTGTGTGTGTGTGTGTGTGTGTGTGTGTGTGTGTGTGTGTCTGCCCCTCCCTTGCTCTCTCTCTCTCTCTCTCTCTCTCTCTCAAAAATAAGATAAATAAATCTATCAACATTAAAAAGAAAAGAGGCTCACAGCCTAGAAGGAAACAGAACATGCAGGGCATAAAGTCTGGAGAGAATTCCCATGGAATTCTATGCACTTGGATGTGGGTGTCATAACATTAAATTGCCAGCTGTGTGGCTTGGTCTAATTCATTTCCCTGTGGAAGGCAAATAATAATAACAAATCACAAGGTTGTTGTGAAGACTATATATGGAAATTTCTGTAATGTGCTTGGGAACTCCTGGCTAGGGGTAAAAACACAAATATATATTTACCTGACAAGTTAAATAATCATTTTCCTAGTGTATATTTGTGTAAGTACTAGGTTTAAAAGAAAAACTAAGAGCCTGTAGTAATCTAAGAAACTGTAAGAAAACAACTCCTCAATTTCAAAGGTCGTTTTTTATTTATTTTTTAATTTATTTTTAATGTTTATTTATTTGTGAGAGAGAGACAGAGTGTGAGTGGGGGAAGAGCAGAGAGAGAGAGAAACACAGAATCCGAAGCAGGCTCCAGGATCTGAGATGTCAGCACAGAGCCCGACGCGGGCTCAAATTCATGAACCGCGAGATCATGACCTGAGCCTAAGTCGGACGCTCAACCAACTGAGCCACCCAGGCGCCCCTCAAAGATAGTTTTTTAAAAACCGTCACTGAAATATTATAACTCCTTTATAAAAAAGAAAGAGTGAAAATTCTATATGGTCTCCATGAGAGGCAAATACAAACAAAACGCTTTCAGTTCAATTTCTGGAAAACTCCTCATTCATCAGAACTATCTATCTAAAATGGACTGAGCTGCTTCATCAGTTAATATAGTCTCTGCCATGAAATTTATTAAACACCATGAAGAACAACTGTAGAGATTAAGGTAAGTAATAATTTAGGAATAATTAGTAATAAACAATTGATCCAACCAGATGCTATGAAAAGCCTCCAACACTAAATCTGTGGCCTGACTCTCCATTTATTTTGCCACAGAGAGGAGACCATAATCAAGTTTTGGCTGTCATTTTGTCAATCAAATTGACTGTTCTAGTTGGTTATGAGCTAATTTTAGAGAAACTTACTAACCAGGCTGTGAAACAATTGATTTTTCAATGACAGACCATCATTTTGCTTTCCTGATCCCCCAAAATAAAATCAACATAGTAAAAATAATTACAAATCATTGATCAAAAGCTGTGCACTATTATTCCAAACTGAGCTTTCTTTTTACTTGGATTTGTCCTTGAAGCTCTAAAAACAATGTGCTTTCTTCTATTACCAACTATATTCATCGGCACCTATTTTATATTTTTGCCAAAATAAAACAATTGGTTGCAGGGATCATCACTGATTATGCCTAAAGGTAGACACTGAAAGCTATCATTCTGCTCTAAAGATGATGGAGTCTGGTATCAGAAGGACCAAGACCTGAGCACTAGCTTTATCCAGCATGGTCTTGGGGAAAGGCAAGCTATCACCCAGCTTCCTAACTGCAAATATAGGACTAATAAACAGTACACAGGACACTTATGGGGTAAAAAGAGATAATGTTTTATCATGCTTAAAATGGAATTTAACATCTTTAATATTAAGTAATAAAAATAATATATGTCTTTTCACATCTTGGTGTCTTCCACCATGTATTGACCCTATACCCTATAGAGCAGACTGGAGAAGTCAGAACTGGAATAAATTATAAAGTTACCTAGTTTAAGCCTCTCATTTACAGAGAAGAAAACAGGCTTCAGATTGCACAGCTCAATAAGGGAAGAGCTAAATGAAGGAGGAAGATGCGTATCTCCTACTTCCCAGCCCATGCTCTTTCTACAACACATGCCATTTTTGAAAATGTGATGAATTTGAAAGAGATATGTCTCTCGTTTAAAAAAAAAATGAAGTGCAGTACAGCATAAGGGATTGCAAAGAACATGAACGTTGAAATAAAATCATTCTGGATTTCACTCTCAGGTGTGCCACTTATTGGATGGGAGCCCTGAGCAAATCACAACCTTTCTGACTCTTCATTTTCTCACCTAAATTTGTGGGTATACCTCATGGAAATACTGTAAAAATGTCAAATAAGGAATATAAAATCCTTCAAAGAGCATTTGCCACATTAGGAATCCTTACTACATATTAGCTAATAATAATAAAAAATCATAGTAACGGGTTTGGGTATCACAAAAGACTCAAGGAGGACAGAGAAACAGGAATTCTTCTCGGTTCTTCCCAAGATCAGTCAACATCACAGTCACTCTCGGAACTGGAGTTAGCTTCTAAAGTAGGAAAACACTAGCGTGTCGTATCTTCCTTCTCCAATAGTTAGTTACCGGAAAAAACCACAAACATTTTTCTTAACCTCTCCTTTCAGTTTCTCCAAGTTCTAGCTTCTTTTCCACTCCTAATAAATATTCTCCTCAGGGAGCACCCACAGAGTACCTGCAACATACTCAGCTTCTGCCCAAATCTGTTTCTGAAGTGCATGAGCACCCCTGAGCACGATGCACCCAGGGCTGAGACATCCATCAAAATCTCTTTTCAGTGACTGTGGCTGCCTCCAAGGTCTGTTCGCTATTCTGGTGAATTAACTTACACCCACAACTAAACCCAACCCAGCCAAGTTCTTCAAGGAAATTAGGGATCCATGAGTTGAGCTCTCTAATCCCTACATACTGCAATGCTACATTCAACTAGATAGAGTGTGCACAACATTACAGTATATTCCATCTGACTGCTTCTACTTCAGCTGCTGTGCTATCCAGAATGCTCTCACCTGGGCTTTTAGTTCGTGTGGCTATTTCCTTGTTGGCTAAGTATTTCTTCTGGATGAGTGTGCTGTAGAGGGATTTCTTTGTAGAAAAAACTGTCTTGAGTTTTGATGCATATAGAGAGAATTTTCTCTAAGGATTTTTTTAATGCCCCCAAAAGGAAGCTAAAACTTTAGCTCAGAAATTAAAAAACAAAAAGCGAATTCATTTGTATTATGCACATAACACTGTGCCTTCCAGAAATACTTACAGTGATTTCAGAAAGTCCCTTAACTTTGGTAGCTACTTTCTGCTACTTTGTCTTTCACCCTTCTCTCATGTCTGAATTCTCTAATTTCACACTTTTTTGTTTCCTCTTGATATAGGCTGAAATATATAGATACTTTATGTATAAGGCTTTGGTTAAGTGTTCTGTTTTGTAGTCACATACACTTGGTTTGAAATCCAGCTCCTCCCTTTATTTTGTGAGCTTGTGCAAAATGCTTAGGCTTGTCTCAGTTTTCTCACTTGTGAAATGGTACTATAACAGTACTTACTTAAAAGGTTGTGAGGAGTAAATTCTGTCTATAAAATACATATACAAAGACTTTATACAATTCTCTTCATGGAGTATGTTCCATATATACTTTTTGAAAAGACTGAAAAACTTAGCCAACTGGGGATGACATCTGGTAAAACTCTAGCAATCAGAGCAGTAAGAACTTTTGGATTTAGGTTTGTTAATCATCAGTAACACTTGAACTAGCACTTGACATATGTTATCTCAGTTTTCACAACTCTAAAACTTAAGATATTATATTCTTTACACTAATGAGGTAATTGAGGCAACAGCCCAAGATCACTCATCTGAATAGGAATGTAGGGGAGATTCAAACTAGGTTGTGTTAAAGTCTGTGTTCGAAATCATTGTCCTTCATTACTTTCTTAGTTTGAAAATTTAGATAAATGTGTCAAACTGGTAGCCCAAAGATGTATTTTCATTGGTCTAGTAAGGATTTTTTTTTTAATGATCTCTCATTAAAACCTTAGGACAAAATCAAACACCTTCCATCTTCATGTTACATTCCTATTTGGAAACAATTGTCTAAAACTCAGACTCATCGTCTTTTTCAACTAGACATGCATCTCTACTTCTTATAACCTCCTATGCTTCATGCATTTCTATCATCTGCTTGTCTTCCATTGTGTGTAACTTCCTGCTCACTTGGGAAGAGGTAAGGTATGCAATGTCGATTAATTTCTTAGTGGAGCAGAACAATTTTAACCTTATGTACATTGAATAAATATCAGACTAGGCACATTATGGCCATTATCTGCCTTTTGATAAAAGGAGATGTGAATTAATATTTCATTTATTGATTAAATGTTCATTTACTACCCTATCCAATCGGTGATGATATGTTTTAATTCTGATTCACACAGAAATATTTTAAATGCATTGCCTTGGAGGAACAGAAAATGCAGAGTAGGAGGATCCAAAGTTCTCCTTGTCACATGAACAACCAAGGTGACAGCTACATCTATACAACTAACTCTGAAAATGACCTGAACTGCCAAAACAGGCCTTCCATAGTTAGTCACAGATAGAAGGCCACATCAAAATGGGTAGAACAGGGAGAAACACGTGGAACTAAATCCTTGGTGCAACTAATCACTAAAAGGAGGGATGTCACAAGCACAAAGGAGGAAGGGAATGACACCTCACAATGGCCACCTCCAGCCCTGAGAAACCACAATGCGAAGAGTTCCCATAACGTTTGGCTTTGAAAAACAGTGGGCTTAATTCTGGGAGTTTAAAAATCAGTGGGCTTAATTTCAGGAGAGCCAGAGGGTAACATAAAACCAACACTTCACCCTTAAAGTGTCAGCCTACTAAATAACTCAGCCCAATGCACAGGAAAGAAGCAATAGTTTGGAAAGCATCTGCAGTGTCTGCGAAAGAGGTTTATTAACTAATCTTAGGATGTGTGCTGGAGAGGCAAGTTCTACCTATTTCTCCAGGAACAAAAATTGCTGTGGGTGCCATTTCTTTTCCCTTTCCCCAACCTGGATAGCTGGATGCTGGAGGGAGTCAGCATTGACACTCTCCATCTGTTTCTCATTATCAGGAGGTATTATAGTAAGACACCACGGGACCTTTCTACACAAGGCCAGTACCTTCAAGACCAAGAGGTTTAAATTTTTTTTTTTCAACATTTATTTATTATTTTTTTGGGACAGAGAGAGACAGAGCATGAACAGGGGAGGGGCAGAGAGAGAGGGAGACACAGAATCGGAAACAGGCTCCAGGCTCTGAGTCATCAGCCCAGAGCCCGACGCGGGGCTCGAACTCACGGACCGCGAGATCGTGACCTGGCTGAAGTCGGACACTTAACCGACTGCGCCACCCAGGCGCCCCCAAGACCAAGAGGTTTAAGTGAACTACCTAATACACAAAAACAAGAGGATTGTTAGACAAAATTAGGAGAAAGAGGAATATGTTCCCAAAGGAAAAAAAAAAAGACAAAATTACATTAAAAGAGCTAAATCAAATGGAGATAAGCAACATACCTGAAAAAGAGTTCAAAGTGCTGCTCATACACACTAGATGTGAAAAAAAGAGTTGATGGACTCAACAAGAACTTCAACAAAGAGAAATAAAATATAACAAAGAACCAGTAAAAGCTGACAAATTAAATAATTTAAATTAAAAATACACTAAAAGGAGCTAATAGCAGATTAGATAATGCAGAAAATAGATCAGCAATCTGGACGACAGGGTATTTGAGAGCAAGCAAGCTGAGTATTAATCAGTCAAGCCATCAAAAGAATAGGTTAAGGGAACTCTATAACATCATTAAATATAAAAACATTTGTATTAAAGGGATCCCAAAAGGAGAAGAGAGAAGGGGCGGAAAACTTATTTTAAGAAATAATAGTCCAGAAAGAACAGATAAACTGTAATCCTAGAGGTCCAAGAAACAAATTAATTAAAATGTAAAAATTAATGATAAAGAAAGAATTTTAAAAGCAGCAACAGCTGCTATGATAGCCCCTATAAGGCTATCAGCTGATTTCTCAGCAGAAACTCTGCAGGTCAGAAGGAAATGGTATAATATTTTCAAAGTGCTTAAAGAGTAAAAAAAAAAAAAGCAACCTAAAACCAAAAATACTCTACTGCCAAGATTATCATTCAGAATTGAAGTAGAGATAAACAGTTTTCAGACAAGGAATAAAAGACTTCATCACCACTGAATGGGCATTATAAGAAATGGTAAAAGGAATTCTTTAAGTGGAAAGAAAAGGCCATAGAGGAAGAATATAATGAAAGGAAAAAATTTCACCATTAAAGGCAAAAATATAGAAAACATGGTACAAAAATCAATTAAAAGCCAGTATGGAGGTTGAAACATAAAAGCAGTACAATGAATTATATTTACAAAAATTAGTCAAGGGACACACAAAATAAATACATGTAATATATGACATCATATACACAAAACATGGAGGGGGAAGTAATATTTAGTGATTATAAAATGTGTTCAAACTTAAGCAACCATCAACTTAATACACATTGCTACACACATAGGATGTTATACATGAACCCAACAGTAACTAAAAATCAAAAGCCAGTAATAGATACACCAAAAATATCAAGACAAAACAAGCATAACACTAAACAAAGCCACCGAACCATAAGGGAAGAAAATAAGAGAACAAAGAAACATAAAGAACTACAAAAACAACCAGAAAACAATGAACAAAATGGCAACAAGTACATACCTACTAATAATTACTTTAAATGTAAATGGACTAAATGCTCCAGTCAAAAAGACATAGGGTAAATGAATGGATAAGAAAACAAGATCCTTCTGTATGCTGCCTATTATAAGAGATCACTTCACTTTAGACCTAAAGACACTTATCAACTGAAAGTGAAGGGATGAAAAAAGATATTCCATGCAAATGAAAGCAAAATAAAAACAAACAAAGCCAGAGTAGCAATGTTCATATCAGATAAAATAAAGCCTGTAACAAAAGACAAAGGAAGGCATTCCATGATGATAAAGCAATCAATCCAACAACATGATGTAACAATTGTAAACATTTATACAACCCTCTCTCTCTCTCTCAAAAATACGTAAGCATTTAAAAACTTTATAAAACAAAGTGGGGGGCACATGGGTGGCTCAGTCAGTTAAACCTCTGATTTTGCTCAGCACATGATCTTCTGGTCAGTGGGTTCGAGCCCCACATCAGGCTCTGTGCTGACAACTTAGGGCCAGGAGCCTGCTTCAGATTCTGTATCTCCCTCTCCCTCTCTCTTTCTGTCCACCCCCCACCCGTACTCTGTCTGTCTGTCTCTCTCTCTCAAAAATAAACATTAAAAAAATATAAAACATATTTTATACACCTAACACAGGAATACCTAAATACATAGAGCAATATTAACAAACATAAAGGAGATATTGACAGTAATATAATACTAGGAGAAGATTTTAAAACTCTACCAACATCAATGGATAAATCATTCAGACAGAAAATCAACAAGGAAATATTGGCTTTGAATGACACATGAGACCAGATGGACCTAACAAATACACATAGAACATTCATCCAAAAATAGAACACAAATTCTTTTCAACTACATGTGGAACATCCTCCAGGAAAGGTCACATGTTAGAACACAAAACAGGTCTCAATAAATTTAAGAAGATTAATATATCAAACATCATTTCCAACTTTGATGCAATTAAGCTAGAAATCAATTACATGAAAAAAAATTGGGAAAAACACAAACACATGGAGTCTAAACACCAAGCTATTAAGCAACTAATGGGTTAACAAAGAAATCAAAGAAGAAATAAAAACATACATGCAGACAAATAAAAATGAAAAGACAGTGATCCCAAATCTTTGGGACACAGCAAAAGCAGTTATAAGTGGGAAATTTGTAGTGATACAGACTTTCTTTAAGAAACTAGAAAAAATCTCAAACAATCTAACGTTATATCTAAATAAAAGAAAGAGAAGAATAAAAAAAGCCCAAAACTAGCAGAAAGAAAAAATAATAAAAAAGAGTAGAGCAGAAATAAATGAATAGAAACTAAAAATGAAAAATAGAGAAGATCAATGAAATCTATACCTGGGTCTTTTAAAAGATAAATAAAAGTAATAAATTTTTAGTCTGACTCATCGAGAGAGAGAGAGGGGGAGAGAGAACTCAAGTAAATAAATAAAAAATGAAGAATAAATAACTGACATGAGAGAAATACAAAGGATTATAAGAAAATATTATGAAAAATTATATTCCAACAAATTTGACAATCCAGAAGAAATGGATAAATTCCTAGAAACATGCAATTTTCCAACAGTGAATGAGGAATAAATACAAAATTTGCAATTACTAGTAACAAAGTCGAACTAGTAATCAAACATCTGCCAACAAACCAAAGTCCAGGCCAGATACTTTCACAGATGAATTCTACCTAACATTTAAAGAAGACTTAATATCTATTGTCAAACTATTAAAAAAAAAAATAGAAGAGCAACAAAAACTTCCAAACTCATTCAAAAAAGTCAACATATCCTGATACTAACAACAGAAAAAGACATGACAAGGACAGAAAAAACCAGCCCAGTATCTCTGGTGAACATAAATGAAAAGATCGTTAACAAAACATTAGCAAAGCAAACGCAACAATGCCTTAAAAAAAACATTCACCACCATCAAGTGGAATTTATATCTGGGATGTAAGGGTGGTTCAGTATTTGCAAATTGATTAATGTAATACATCACGTCAAGACAAAGGATAAAGACCACATAATTATCTCAAAGGCAGAAAAAGATATGAAAAAATACAACATGTGTTCATGATAAAAACTCTGAAAAAAGCAGGTTTAAAGGTAACATATCACAATACAATAAAGTCCATATATGAAAAACCCACAGCTAACATCCTACTCAGTGGTGAAAAAATTGAGAACTTTTCCCCTTAGATGGGGAGCAAGACAAAGATTACAACCCATCACCTTTATTTTGCATGATACTGTAAATTCTAGCTGCAGCAACCAGACAAGAAAAATAAATAAAAGGAATCCCAATTGATAAGGAAGAAGTTAAACTTTCACTATTCGTAGATTACATGATAGTATACATAGAAAACCCTAAAGACTCCACCAAAAAAACTATTTGAACTGATAAATAAATTAAGTAAAGTTGCAGGATACAATATTAATATATAGATATTTATTGCATTGGTATACACTAAAAACAAAGTAGCAGAAAGAGAAATTAGGAAAAAAATTTCATTCATAGTTGTACCAAAAATAATAAAGTATCTAGGAATAAATTTAAGGAGTTGAAAGACTTATAAAGTGTAAGACTTTGATGAAAGAAATTGAACACAATACAACCAAATAGAAAGATACACCATGCTTATGGATTGAAAGAATACTAATTCTTAAGTTAAAATGTCCATACTATCCAAATCAATAGATTCAATGCAGTATCTATCAAAATACCAATACTATTTTTCAGAGAACTAGAACAAAGAGTCCTAAAATGTGTATGGAACCACAGGAGACCTCAAACAGACAAAGCAAACTTGAAAAAGGAAGAATAAAGCCGGAGGTACCATATTCTCAGATTTCAAGATTATTACATCTGTAGTAATCAAAACAATATGGTACTCGCAGAGAATAGAAACATACTAAGCAAGAGTTCCCATTCTGAGAAATAAGATGGAGAAATTTTGATGAGCCCCATCTTTTTATTAATCTCTTGGCCAGTCAGCACATCTTGGCTGCTCTACCTTCCAAACATATGCAGAATTCAAAATATTCAGAATTTAGCCACTTTTATCACCTGTATCACCTCCATGCTGGTTCAGGCCATGATCACCTATCACCTGGATTATTGCAATATCTGTCTATTATTCTTGCCTCTGCTCTTGTATACTATCTATTCTATCGCCCCTTGGAAGCCCTTCAGGGGGTTATTATCTTACTCACAGGAAAAATTAAATGTCTTGTTATGACCTGTCAAGGCCAACATCGTGGCCCTCCGCCCTCTCCTTACCTCTCTCATTTCATCCTCCACTACTTTTCTATTCATTTTCCCTCTCCAGCTACTCTGGCTCCCAAGCTATTCCCATGCACTGGGAATATCTGGTATTTCCTTTGCCTTGAACACCCTTCCCTACATTATCTACATGGTTTCCCTCTCACTTTCAGGTTTTTACTCAAAAAACACCTTGAGAAGATTTCCTTAACTAGTCTTCTAAAATATCCACCTCTTCATCCCCCAGCAGTTCATATTTAACTTCCTTGCTTGGGTTTTCTCCTAAACTCTTGTCACTATTTAACAAATGTGGTAGTTTACTTTCTTCTCTTATTTATTATCCACGCCCTTCATTGAGCTCCACAAAGACAGGCCTATTTGTATTTTTGTTTACTGCTGTGCCTTAGCCTTTAGAATAGCACCTGACACAGAGCAGGCCTTCCTGAAATACTTGTCAAATGAATGACTGAATGATCAAATGAGATAATACATGCCAAGCCCTCAGAGGGGTGCATGACACTGATTGACATATGTTTCTTGATTTAGACAGAATGGACAACAGGGGAAGAACAACTCCTTCTCTTTACTCCCTATCTCCAAAACTCCAAGGCTCCAAGATATCTTAAAAGTGTGCTGTCTGAACCACAATGTAGCTAACCCCTAATCTGCTCAACTTTCTTTCTCAAGTCTGCTTTGGAAAGGCATGTCATTCACAGTATCATGGGAGATCTTTTGTCCAAAGCCAAGTGCTTAATAGCTCATTTTTCCTCCCACTGTGAAATGAAAACCAAAATAAATCAAAGTAGAAACCTAACAGTCCAGAACAGCCTTAGACTAAAAGTGTAAATAAATGTGCTCAGTGATAAAAGGGAAAAAAAGTTCAGATACAGAAACATATTTCAATTCCTGGTTCCTAGGGATTTTGTGTAAGCAAAACGAAAGCAAGTTTTACACAAAACTTACTTTAGGATGCTCCTTTATTACTCATAACTGCCAGAAAGTAAAATAAGCATTTACCAAACTTTGTAAACCCTGAAGAACCAACTGCCTATTTATGTGTTTTCATTCAATAACTTGTCAGACAAAAAAAAAAGTCAAGACATTGGCAGTGAACAAGTAAAATTTAGACACAAAGCAATTTAGCCTAGAATGCTTTCTGAATTTTTCTGTGTGGAGGGGAACCAGAGACCAGGGAATGAACAAGTCCACATCTTTAATAGGTGTAACAGAGGTTGAACAAGTTAACAAAAGCTCGCTTGTGCTACTGTACAAATACCATTTGCTTTCTCACATGCATCAGAAAAGGTGTGTACAAATGGGTACTTTTTATCCAGGACAAGTTTTATCGGTTGTGAGAAGATACAGGTCAGGAAAATCCAAATCCACAAAGCATTCTGGGCCCTTCTGGTGGTGCTCACAAGCTCTCTGGCAGTTACCTAAATCTGCAGCCAAGGGTCAATTGTCATCATGCCTTAAGAGACAGAGGACTCTTAATCCTACCTTCTCAACCAGTTCTCATAAGCCCAACGACCCTAAATGGACATTCAGTATACATGCCCCCGGGTGAAGACGCTTTTGATGGGAGAATTTTTCTTTGCCTTTGGCACTACCATTTGTAAACTTTGATTCCAGAAAGTTGCGGGACCATTACAATGAATGCAGTTGTCCATCTGAAAGTTGCATCTATGGCTGGTGCTGGCTGAGGAAAGAGAATTCTATATGCATGGACAGAGGCATGTTCCTCACCCCTCCCTTCTCCACTCCCAGCTCCAGGCTTGTCGCTCACCCCGTCCTCTCCTCTAAGAGTGGAGGCCCAGTGAAGTGCCTGGGTGGCTCAGTCGGTTAAGCGGCCGACTTCAGCTCAGGTCATGATCTCTCTCTCGGTCCGTGAGTTTAAGTCCCGCGTCGGGCTCTGTGCTGACAGCTCAGAGCCTGGAGCCTGTTTCAGATTCTGTGTCTCCCTCTCTCTGACCCTACCCCCCTCATGCTCTGTCTCTCTCTGTCTCAAAAATAAATAAACATTAAAAAAAAAATTTAAGAGTGGGGGCCCAGAAAGGCACACATTTTCAGCCACTTTATTGTACTTCCTTTTCCAGAAGGACAGGTCCAGTGTTGCAACTAAAGAGCACATTTTCCTTCTTAATCTCTTTCCCTCTCCTGCCCCTGACATTAATGCTTTGAAGCCATGTGAGGATCATTTGCTGGCTGAAAGGCCACAGTCAGAGGATGGCCTGGCAAATAACTCACTCTCACAGTCTCCCTGTTTATCATGGATATTCTATTCCAGCTGGATTTCCCTTTCCCCAGGAAACCGAGAGCTAAGTGATTTCACTCCTTTTCTTCTTCCACTCCAGCATCTACATATGACATTGGCCACGATGTCCCTTAACACGTGTGTGCATGTGTGTGTGTGCGTGTGTGTGTGCCAGATCTTCAATCTCTAGCTGTGGACTACAGGACAAATCATGGGATAGTTAAGAGATTTGGTTCACATACTGGTCTGAAAATGAATTGTTTTTCTTGTGTTCCAGCTTTTCTATGTAAGCAGAGAAAGTATAATAGACCTCACTGGATCAAAAGATAACACAAGAAAAAATAGCTACTATTTACTCTGCTCTTATGAGTAGCCACTCTGAGTGCTTTGCCTCACATGCCATTTTGCTTTCACATCTGTCATTACAGTTATTATCACTTTATGCTAAGAATAAGAAAACTGAGTCTCAGGGACAAAGAGTGGCAGAGAGGAACTCTACACCCATTTCTGTCTGAATTCAGACTCATGGTCTAGAAACATGCTGTACTATAGGAGTTGGCAAACTTCCTTTGTAAACGGCTAAACATTTTAAGCTTTCAGGCCACACAAGATTTTTCTTCCATTGCCTTTTAAAAATTTTTTTAAGTTTGTTTTTTTGAGACAGAAAGTACATGAGCAGGAGAGGGGAGGTTGCAGAGAGAGAAAGAGGGAGAGAGAGAATCCCAAGAAGGCTCCGGGCTGTCAGCACAGAGCCCATCACAGGGCTCAATCCCATGAACTGTGAGATCATGATCTGAGCCGAAATCAAGAGTCGGACATTCAACCCTCTCTTTCTTTCTCTCTCGCAACTCTTTAAAAACATAGAAAACGTTCTTAGATTAGAGGCCATACAAAAACTAGCCACAGGCTGGATTTGTTCTGCAGTCCATAATTATACATTCAATTATACCAATTATACATTGGTACCTTGTGTAGATGTGAAGACCAGGGTGACATCTTTCATATCAATATACCCATATTATCATGACACCAAACTTTCAGTATTGCTTTTATGAAACCCAGTCACTGCCCATATGCTGTGCACATCTGATAAAACACATGAAGAATTCCAACAGAATTGTAAATTCCCTGGGCTGTTTACTCCAGTGAACACTGATGGGCTTTAACTCCCAGTTTCCACCATCCTTTCTGCTCTGATTTACTCTTATTCTTTTGGGAAAAATTTTCCTTATCTTTTGGGGTGGTCTTGATAGCTTCATGATTCAGGATGTTGTGTTTGACCACCTGCCCTTTACCTTCCAGGACTCTAAATTTTACATATCATGATGCTATTTAATATTTGTGAGTGTGCACTGACATCAGTAAGTCCTAAGGGGTCTCCCTGTAACAACTTCGTAAACTAGATGCTATTATCCCAATCTTACAAATGAAACAAAAATTCCAAGGAGCTAGCAGTTAAATGGGGACACGGAATTCAAATTCTGATCTGTCTGCTGTGAGAGCACTCTCCAGCATTGGGTTCTGCCATTTCTTGGCATATATGAGCTCAAGAATAAAAACGCTCATTAGAGGTGATCCGCCCCAGCACCAGTTTCCTGATGAAATGGTTTATCTCTTTCTGCTACCTAGATCCATGGGCTAATGGGTTTTAAATTTTTCTTTGTCTTCATTTGCATTACTTAACCATAGGCTTCTATGTTCTAGTAAGTTGGCTTTTTGATTAAGATATCTGGAGTCACATTTTGTTTCTTGTTACCAATAAATCTTAAGAGTATTTCTTCATACTCTCCAAATGCATTTGACTTTTCCAGGATATTGCTCTTAATATCTGAACACATTTGTTTGCCCGTTTTTAAGCTATTTTAAAGGCTACTTCAGACTGTGCTGATCTCTCCCCACAGGCTCTGTATATTATGGGGACTTCCACTGTGTTCCTGGTGTGCAAAGTCCTGCTATTCAGGGCAGGGTCAGAGCTCTGCTACACAATGCAAAAGGAGTCAATACTTCAGCTCTCTCCATGAATCCCTTCCTAGGCCAAAGGGATTGTTTTATTTCCCTAACTACAAAACCGTAAGTTTGTTTCAGCTTTGACCTCCTTACAAAGTCCCAGCAGAAGCCCGCATCTCATCATTCATGGACTTCTGTCAAGTATACTCTGACGTCCAAACTGGAATATTACAGTTCAAGTGGCCAACCTGACTAAGGAATGCAAATTTATTATATCTTCAGTGAAGAGATATTGTTTTCTCTTTCTAAATATTTATGGCTACAAAAATATATCTGTTAAAGACTATAGTGAACATCCAAGCACTCTTATTATTATATTTTTTAATGGTGTTTGTGTCCCTTCCTTTCAGATATCACCCTTCTCCATTCTATGTACTAATGATAAGGCTATCAATCCAAGGTTATACTTCCCAGAGGGATGGGCTTCTAACCCAGACTGGTCAATTATAGCACCCAATCCAAAACAGTTAGCAAAAAAGATTAAGTGCTCCAAGCAGGATCAATAAGTGCTCCTTTTATTTTATTATTTAGTATTTTAATGTTTATTTATTTTGAGAGAGAGAGAGAGACAGAGAGCAAACATTTAGTGGGGGAGGAGAGAGACAAAGAGAGAGAGGGAGAGGGAGAGGAAGAGAGAGAGGGAGGGATGGAAGGGAGGGTGAGAGAGAATGAATCCCAAGCAGGGGCTCAATCTCAAAAACCATGAGATCATGACCTGAGCTGAAATCAAGAGTCAGAGGCTTCACCAACAAAGCCACCCAGGTGCCCCTCTGTGCTCCTTTTAAAATATCTGATGCATTCACTGAGTAGATGAGGGACTCGGAGATGATGACATCTAAGAAAATAAATCTGGAGCAGATTCCAATGCCTCTGCAATGGTGAGGAGAGATCTAAAGAAGAGAATAAGCAAAAATGAACCTACAACTATATAGTCAAGTGATCTTCAGCAGAGCAGGAAAGAATATCCAACGTAAAAAAGACAGTCTCATTAACAAATGGAGTTGGGAAAACTGGACACATGCAAAAGAATGAAACTAGACCACTTTCTTACACCATACACAGAAATAAATTCAAAATGGATAAAAAACCTAACTGTGAGACAGGAAACCATCAAAATCCTAGAGGACAACATAGGCAGTAACGTCTCTGACAACAGTCAAGCAAATTCTTACTACATATGTCTCCTCAGGCAAGGAAAACAAAAGCAAAAATAAACTATTGGGACTTACTCAAAATAAAAAGCTCTGCAAAGCAAACAATCAAGAAAACTAAAAGGCAACCTACAGCAGAAGATATATGCAAATGACATATCTGATAAAGGGTTAGTATCTAAAATATATAAAGAATTGATCAAACTCAACCTCTCAAAAAATACAGTTACAAAATGGGCAGAAGACACGAATAGACATTTTTCCAAAGACATCCAGATGGCTAACAGACCCATGAAAAGAGCCTCAATATAACTTCCCATTAGGGAAATACAAATCAAAACTATGATGAGATTTCACTTCACACATGTCAGAATGGCTAAAATTAACAACACAGGAAACAATGGTTGTTGGTGAGGATGTGGAGAAAGGGGAACTGTCTTACACTGTTGGTGGGAATGCAAACTGATGCGGCCATTCTGGCCAACAGTGTAGAGTTTCCTCAAAAAGTTAAAAATAGAACTACCCTATGATCCAGCACCAGCACTACTAGGTTTTTACCCAAAAGATACAAAAATACAGATTCAAAGGGAAACATGCACATCAATGTTTATAGCAGTATTATCAGCAATAGCCAAATTATGGACTATGGAAAGAGTCCCAATGTCCAGTGACTGATGAATGGAAATAGAAGATATTATATATATACCTAAATACACACACACACACAGACACACACACTCTTTCTCTCTCTCTCTCTCTCCCCCCACCCACACACACGAGGAGTATTACTCAGTCATCAAAAAGAATGAAATCTTGCCATGTGCAATGATGTGGATGCAGCTAGATGCCAAATGAAATAGGTCGAAGAAAGAAAAATACTGTATGATTTCAGTCATGTGGGAGAAAAAAAAAAAGACAAACCAGGAAAAAGACTCAACTACAGAGAACAAACTGAAGGTTACTGGAGGGGAGGTGGGTGGAGGAAGGGTTAAATAGGCGATGGGGATTAAGGAGTCACTTGATGAGCAGTGGGTGTTCTAAGTGATAAATCACTAAATTCTTACCTGAAACTAATATTATTACACTGTATGATAACTGGAATGTAAATAAAAATTTGAAGGAAAAAAAATAAGAGAATAACCTAAAGGGGAGAAGAGAGGAAGTGAAGGGGAGACTGATAGCATCATTTCAACCTCCATAATCCCACATTGCCTAAAGCCAGAATTACCACCTTAATTTCCCTTTTAGAACATCTGTTAGTTCACTCACCTCATGTCTTTATTGCTTTTTTTTTTTTTTTTGCATAAAGAAGTATGAGTTGGGCTTTTGTCACGTGTAATTGATAAAGTCTTGGGTAATCTTTGTGGGCCTATTCATTAGAATATTTAGGATTTTCAAGCATGTTTTGTTTTCCCTTACAATACCAACAGTTTATAATCTTTCTCTATACACACAGACATACACACACACACACACCATTTTTTCTACAATACCCCAAACATCAGAATGAAAATATAAAATCCCAACCATTTAGAAGTATGTTTCAAATATTTCTTTATTTTGAAGGGGGGGGGGGGAGGAAGAGAGAGACAGAGACAGAGACAGAGAGAGACAGAGAGAGAATCCCAAGCAGGCTCTGTGCTGTAAGTGCAGAACTCTATGTGGAGCTTGAACCCATGAACTTTGAGATTATGACCTGAGCCAAAATCAAGAGTCAGATGTTTATCTGACTCGGCCACCCAGGAGCCCCAAAAGTGTCTTTTTAATCCATATCAGAAAAGGCTTTAATATCTTCTTTTGCCTAGTTGGCCAATCTCTTTATCACTTACTTTCATCCAGACATTTGAGACATTTCTTCCATGATCAAAATCAGCTTTGGAGAATTAAATGGGACCTTCCAATATTTTAATTAATTTTGGATAAGTACTCTAAGACTTAATAGCTTCCTAGAAGTCTATAGTAGACATTTTTTGGATGCTGTCTGCTACATTACCTCATCTGTTTTTCAATGTACCTACCTTTTAGTAGGTAGGAACACGAAGATTACCACATACTACAGAAGAAATGAATGTTGTGAAAGATAGGTGGCCTGCCCCAATTTACTCAGCTATCAGGAGCCACAATGTAGATTCAAATCCAAATATTCTGGCTCTAAATCCAGTGATAGCTTCACTCAAAGAACTTACTGTTTGATCCATATGCAGGGGTTCTGGTTATATTTTATCATAAAAGTAGTTTAGTTGTACTAAAAATTTTGAAAATAACAGCATAACTGCCTACCTTTTATTTTTCTCAAACTTGAAGAGACATTGTTATTATGATTTCCTAAAGACCATGACCATGAAAGATGCATTTCTTGTTTGAACTTCAACTTAGAAAAAACGAAGTTTAAGTATTAATTCTTGGGAGTTGGGGAAAAAAAGAAAGTGTCTCTCTTTTGCAGCACATGGAGATTGGTACAGATCTTCCTTATTTATCTTCTAACATGACAGTTTAATTCTTCTCTGTATAACCCTGGTCAGTTGGGTTATTCATGCTGTTCTTTGTATCAGAAGCCACTTTGATTCACAGTCATGTCTCTATACTACAGCTGTTGTTAAAAAATATATGAATTAGCTCTGAAACTAAAAATACATTCTTCTCTGCCTGGTTAAATCAGTTGAACTCCAGCTCTGTGAGGGGCCTTGATCTAACTTTATCTTTTATTACTTATTAATATCTGTGTTCTGTGATCTTGAGTCACCCCCACTGCCCATGTGTCCATGTTATGCAGCAGAGTTTTGGGCCAGAGCTGATCTCCCCATGTAGCCTGTGGCCTAACAGTAACATCAAAGTGAAAAGGAGGAAAATCTATCACAGGCTACATTCTTCTTAGGTGAACAGGATATAAAAATCTTCCTGCCAATTGTCATTTCTGGCCTTCTCCATGTTACACATTAAATAAATGTTTTAATGTCTCAAACCTTATGACCTCCTGTCACCTGCTATAGAAACACATGGTTTTGGGGGAGTTTAGTTGGTCTTATATCAGGAAAATGTCATATTAATCTCCATGAGAAATGTTACCAAACTGACCCCTTTTCAAAAGACTCAGAATTAATGATTGATTATATGTAGTAACTTGCTATGCATTTATTATCTAAGGGGATTTGTCATACATCATAAAACCTTGAATATTTCCTTTTAAATTAGTTTACAATGGTATTTGAATTTGAATTATGAATATAAGATTCTTGCTTTAAGTTTCTTCCTAGGTTTTAGGGTAATGGAAAACTAAGTATATTATAAGTATCTGGTTTGGGATCATATCAGGAAATGATAAGATTTCTAACCTCCCTACAATTATCGTATCTAAACACTATACGGGACACCTGTGTGGCTCAGTTGGTTAAGTGTTCGACTTTGGTTCAGGTCATGATCTCATGGCTGGTGAGTTTGAGCCCTGCATCGGGCTCTGTGCTGACATCTCAGAGTTTGGAGCCTGCTTCAGATTCTGTGTTTCCCTCTCTCTCTACTCCTCCCCCACTCATGCTCTGTCTCTCTCTCTCTCAAAAAATAAACATTAAAAAATTTTAAAAACACATTTTTTCTTTGTTACATAAAGGTAGAGAGAAAAATGTAAGAATGTGTACAACAGCCAACCTAAGTATCGTGCTAATCCAACATCCATTCAGTTTTCTTACAGTAAGAGCACCCACATTATAGTTTTGAGGGTTACTACTTCTCCACTCTGGATCTATGTGGTTCAGTTCCAGCTGACTCTATCTCCTACTCCTAGAAGAGGAAAATGACCCAGGGGTGGCCTACCTGAGCACTGTGCCTTCCCAGGCTCCATGACTAGCTGCGGGGAAGACATGTGATCAAAGCAGGCCAATGCCATCCCAGGACTTCTTAGGGAAATTTAAGTGAAGCTCTCTTCCACTGGGTTACTGTGCAGGTAGAATGCAAAGCTAGAGATGATGCTATATAGTTTAACATGCCACGGGATGAGAATAAGCCATGAGAATAAGCCAATATAAAAGAAAGCAAAACTGAGATTAAGACATGGCATTGAGTAGCTAGGCCGGTTGAGTGTCCAAGTCTTGATTTTGGCTCCAGTCATGATCCCAGGGTTATGTGATCCAGCCCCACATGAAGCTCCACTGTGAGCAATGAGCCTGCTTGGGATTCTGTCTGTGCCCCTCTCCCCAGCTTGTTCTCTCCCTCAAAAAAAAAAAAAAAAAAAAAAAAAAAAAGTGGCATTGATTTTATCCCTTGATCTAGCCTTTCTAAAAGTTTCGAACTTTTCGGGGCGCCTGGGTGGCGCAGTCGGTTAAGCGTCCGACTTCAGCCAGGTCACGATCTCGCGGTCCGGGAGTTCGAGCCCCGCGTCGGGCTCTGGGCTGATGGCTCGGAGCCTGGAGCCTGTTTCCGATTCTGTGTCTCCCTCTCTCTCTGCCCCTCCCCCGTTCATGCTCTGTCTCTCTCTGTCCCAAAAATAAATAAACGTTAAAAAAAAAAAAAATTAAAAAAAAAAAAAAGTTTCGAACTTTTCAATTATATAAACCAACATATCTCCCTCCTTTCCCCTCCCCCCTCTCTTCCTTCCTCCCTCTCACCCTCCCCTCTCAAGCCAATTTCATTTGGGTTTCTGTCGCACGCAATTGAAAATCTCCCAACTAATTTAATAGTTGAATAGAATTTTGACAAAAACGATCACTATAATAATACAGCAGCATTTTAAATAATCTTATGTTAATACGTAATGGAGAAATATTTTTAAGAAAAAGTTAATAATGATAAAAGCTGATTTATGAAACAAAGCAATCTTTCTTAACGTAAGGGAAATTTTTAAGAATATACCAAACAATGGGCATTAAAATATAGGTTTTAATCAAGTAAATTTTTTTCCAGAAACTGGCAGTTAAGAATTATTCACAAAATATATTCAGTGTTTCACCCTTACCCAATCAGTTTGTATATAGACACAGATTGACTGAACTGTGGGGAGGTTTTGCTGACTTTAGCATTCAGACACACAGGTGAGTCTTGGGTGTGTGCTGCCTGCCTAAGTAGCTGCAAGGCTAAATAACCAATTCTATTAAAGTTTTTGTGGAACCAAAATTCTAAACAGAATCTGAAAAAGTCCTAAAGCAGCATAAAACGAACGGAATAAAGAATAGAGGAAAGGTGCTCTGACTTGAACCTTTCTGATGGTATTAGAAGTGTAACAACAAGGGGCGCCTGGGTGGCGCAGTCGGTTAAGCGTCCGACTTCAGCCAGGTCACGATCTCGCGGTCCGTGAGTTCGAGCCCCGCGTCAGGCTCTGGGCTGATGGCTCGGAGCCTGGAGCCTGTTTCCGATTCTGTGTCTCCCTCTCCCTCTGCCCCTCCCCCGTTCATGCTCTGCCTCTCTCTGTCCCAAAAATAAATAAAAACGTTGAAAAAAGAAAAAAAAAAAAAAAAAAAGAAGTGTAACAACAAGATGCCACTTCACGCCTATTATAATGGCGAAAATCCAAAATACTACTGGCCCTAAATGTCGGCAAAGATATGGAGCAGCAGCAACTCCCTTCAGGGTTGGTCAGGATGCAATATTGTACAACCACTTTGGAAGACAATTTGGTGGTTTCTTACAAAACTAAATATATCCGTACCATTCCACCTAGCCATCATTTGAAGGCAAATTTCTACTGGCAAACTGCATATAGAATATAAGGACTATATTTAGGTACATTCCTGAGATGGAGTACTTATAAAACATTGAGTGTGTATCAACTTTAAGATGCTACACTCCCTCCCCAGCAGCTGCCTGAGAAGCAGAACCTGCCTGAGAAGATCTTCTTAGTGCCTGCCTCCCATCATCACATAATGTAACCTCTCCTATGCAAATGCATGATATAAACTAGGGTGAGGTCAGAGGTCACATATCATATTTACCAATCTGGAAACTCTAAGAGGCATGAGTCTCTGAAAAGAAAAGACCCTCAGTAGAGTAAGAGCTTTTCTATGCTTTTTTTCACTGATATATCCCAGGTGCCTAAAAAAGTGGCTACATCATGATAAACACTGGATGACGTTTTGAATGAATGAATGAATGAATATAAGAATAAATTATTAGAAGATAAAATGTAATTATACTTGGATACACATGAGAAAGAAACATAAGTTTTAACTCCATTATATTGAGACCTGAACATAGTATCCTTCCACAGTATTATGTTTGAGATTTCTTTGATATTGGGGGTGGGGGGTGGGGGAAGGATTCAGAGAAGGAATGAAAGTATACACTTATTATGTACCTTGTTTCATTGCAGGATAATTTACGGCAAGAAAGTATTGGAGGGGCCTCTGGGTGGCTCAGTTGGTTAAGTGTCCGACTCTTGGTTTCAGCTCAAGTCATAATCTCACAGTTCCTGAGATGGAGTCCCACATCTGGCTCTGGGCTGACAGCACAGGGAGCCTTCTAGGGATTCTCTCTCTCTCTTTCCCTCTGCCCCTTCTCTGCTTGTGCTCACTTGCTTGCTCTCTCTATCTCTCAAAATAAATAAACATTAATAAAAGAGAAAGTATTTGAAAATATGTAGATACCCAGGAATGTGACACTGGTTAGATAAATCACGATACACACATATAATAAAATATCCCACAGTCATTAACATGCTATGCAAGATTCTTAATACAATTAAGAACTATTATTATATTAAAAAGGGGAAAATAAATTGAGAAATTTTTCTTGTATATTATGCCATATGTTTTCAATTATTATTTATTTATATAGATGAAATCAACACTGAGCATTTTGATGGTTTCTAATTTTATTCATATCCCTGGTAAGTGAAGCTTTTATGATCACAATGTTAGTGATTTGGGTTGAGGGGCACTGTTTAAAAATCTGGGGAATAAAATCCTGCCAAATATGCTTCAGAGGGAACACTATTGGCTTACATTCTTTTTTATGCCAATCCAGTGATTTCGAGGAATTTATGCTTGAAACATGAATGGAAAGAGGAAAGGATTTTTATCTCCATTGGAAAACAGGACAGAAAGGATAAGATATATGCTGTTCTCATCACATGTGTATTTTCCCACAAAGAAACAGAAAGTCACAATGCACGTCTTTCCTCATGCAGATACTTAAACTCACTTTTATTCATTTAGATAAGTAACTATAAAGACAGTAATCATTCAGTTTGTGGGTCTGTGGTCCTGAAGTTGCAATAAAGGGTATTAATATTCTCTGAGATGTTTTTGGTGCCATCAAATAACAGCCAATCTAATGAATAGTGAGTCTCCTTTCAATTTTCTATGTTAAAATTACTATCATCTCCCACTGAACAAGCCATTCACACATGGCTTATATTGTGCTAATGTAAGGAAAGCATATTTTGACTTTGTCTTTCATCAGTAGTTACTTGAACATGTCACCAATATTCATCTTCTATCAGAAATATGCACATATTCAAGAAATTGATCTCAAATGTAGGCCTGTAATATACCTCCTTTAAAAAAATTTACAGGGGTGCCTGGGTGGCTCAGTCGGTTAAGCGGCCGACTTCGGCTCGGGTCATGATCTCACAGTCCGTGAATTCGAGCCCCGCTTCGGGCTCTGTGCTGACAGCTCAGAGCCTGGAGCCTGTTTCAGATTCTGTGTCTTCCTCTCTCTCTGACCCTCCCTCGTTCATGCTCTGTCTCTCTCTGTCTCAAAAATAAATAAACATTAAAAAAAATTTTTTTTAAATTAAAAAAAATCTTACAGTTGGCCTTATTAATATTTTAAAGCTCATGTCAAGGTTTTACGATCAAGGGACTTTTGAAACTTACCTCCAGTGTAAAAGTTTCATCCTGGACCTGTATATGTGTTCACTATATACTATCACCTGTCTCATTTTATGTGTTCATTATACAAGTTTTGGCTATCTTAATAACTCTTGTCACATGTCATATACAAAATAATGACTACAATGAAAATGACAATTTAAAAGTTATATTTACAAAGTGTTACTTGGAAATCACATTATAGTCCAGATTCATAATATATTTAATACTTGATTCCATGGCAGTAAACAAAATTCTCAACCCTGTGAATTTATAGCCTAGGCAACCATGAAGTCATCAAGTAACATAGGTATCCAATATTGCTGTACTTGACCAGTTAAGAAAGTAAGCTTACCTATCATTAAATCATTTTTCCATTTATCCCTTTAACACTTGTAAAAAATAAATACACTTGTAGCAAAACTGTTAGCTAAAGAAAATTAATCAGTATGACCCTTGTCCATAACCAATCACTAGTTTTATTCTATCACTTCAGCTACTAAAGTAGCATATACTTCGGTCACAACTAAAACATTTCTTTGAAAAATGAATACAGTAATGATATAGTGAGGTTTTCTCACCAAAACTGAACTTTTTGAGAGTTATGACTGTGCCATGTTTGCCTGTACATTTTTTGGCATCCATTTAATTACTCTACAAGTTTTATTAAATTTAGTCCAGCCGTCAAGCAAACAGCAATGTTCCCATCTATTTTGTACCTATTAGATGCATTCAGGTCTTTGGACAACAAAATAGTCCAGCCTTTCTCATTTAGGATTCATCATGCTACTAACGAGCTGGGAAAATGTAAGGCTTATCATCTCCTTTCAACACTGAAAGGAAATTGCATATTCATGTCTTTAAAGGCAGTACACTTTTCTGTTTGGAAAGCAATGGGCTACTGCTTTCTTCACAGGAGCTAAGGTGTTTGTCAGGTGTCCTCTTTCCCCACAAACATGTAAGGTCCACAACTGCAAGGGCTTTGTCTTGTTCCTTGCTATATCTTCCTTTCTTAGCCAATAGGTTGTAAGAGAATAGGTTTTGAATAAATGATTCATATGGTACCTCTCTGTAAAACTCTCATTATTAAGCCCGAAAAACAACAACAACAACGAACAAGTTGGTCAGGTTTGTTCATAAGAAAATCAGTAACGGGTCTTTGAAAATTGATGAGACTTGTGTAGTCAGCTTCATTCAAATTAAATTCTAACAAAGAGCTCATAAATTCTACATAAGCAACTATCCCTTGGGGTCTTAATTCATAATTTCAGTGAGACCATGTTGTATAAAATGCTTCTAAATAAGAATACCATTAAAGATGCATATTCTCACAGATTTCTATCTGTGGATAAAGTAAAAACACAGTATTCAGAGACTGTGACAGTATACATATAAGAGGAAGAGTAAGATGCATGGCAATGTATCATGTCATGAAATGTTTAAACCTCTACGTGGTGCAGGGAGGGGGTGGGGATTTATGCCCTGGCAGAAATGCACCAATGCCACTGGCATGCATCATTAGTGAATAGCTTCAACTATAAAATACGTATTGAGGACTACAACAGCTTGGTGTGTTACAGCCTAAGGAAAAGAAAAAAAATCAAGAGAATGTTGTCACATGACCTTTCTTTGAACATCCGGGGGGGGGGGAATCACAAGTTACTATGGACTGCATATTAGTCTTTTGCACACTGAAATGAAAAGATTATTAATGTACATAGTCTCTTTCTACTACTATTTATGGCATTATTCAACTCTGATCTACAGAATTTTAAAGGAGATTTAAGCAACCAACTAGAGAATAGCTTTGCTTTTTCTGATATAGAACCTATGTGATTCAGGGTGATGTGGAGATTGATAGTCTGCAGACAGTGGCTTCAAGTGTCTCTATAAACTCTGATGAAATATGACTCTGGAAATGCTGAATGTAGCAATTCAGTGTGAACAGAGTCACCATACTCCCTCCCACCAACACATACAAACACACACACACCTCTCCTGGAAAATTTTGTTTCATTTTTCAAACTGTGTAAGGTGCTCTTTTCATAAAGTAAGAGTATTGTCTATATGGAACAAACTCCGATTTAAAGTTTAAAAATCAGTTCGTCATTTACGGACACAATGCCAAGCAACTCATTTCATTGATTTTTTTTTTTTCTTCACTGAGCTATTTAAACAAACCCCAGAGGGGCGCCTGGGTGGATCAGTTGGCTAAGTGGCCGACTTCAGCTCAGGTCATGATCTCACAGTTTGTGAGTTCGAGCCCCACGTCAGGCTCTGTGCTGATAGCTTGGAGCCTGGAGCCTGTTTCAGATTCTGTGTCTCCCTCTCTCTCTGTTCCTACCCCCGCTCGCACTCTCTCTCTCAAAAATAAATAAAGATTTAAAAAAATTAAAAATAATAAAATTAAATAAACAAACCCCAGATAGTGTATCTATTTATCTATACGTATATGTATATCTATATCAATATGCTTTTCTCTCTCTATATATATATAGATATATACATATATATAATACATATATACATATATGTAATATATATACATATATACATATAATATATATATATATAATATATATGCATATATACATATATATATATTAGAGATAAAGAGTTAAATCCAAACAAATTGCCAGTTAGATCATGTGCAACATATTTAGTTCTCCAAATAATCTACACTTTTAAACCCATTTCCATCAGATTTTTGTTCCAAACAGACCTCTATGTAAAAACACTGCTAGAACTAACTGGTTGATTCAAACTCCAGTGGACAAAGATTCCATTAGTAACCATCTCTACGTGTAGCACTAACTGAGAACAAAATGAGCATTCAGTCATAGAAGGAGGAAAGAAAGGAAGGCACTACCTCTTTTACAGAACAACGACTGCATAGGTTAGCTAATGGAGCCAACATTTCATTTTCATACCATTACCGTGTATTTGTAAGGCAGCAAGATAACACCCAAGAAAAAGCACAAAACTAGCAGACAGGAGAACTTAATGATTAATATGCTGGGCTTTGAAGTCAAACAGACAGATGTGGATTTTTATCTGGATTCTTTCACTGTATCTCTGGGCTCATGTAGGCTCTAGGCCTCTACTTCTGCATTTGTAAATTGGATATGGAGAGTATCTAATTTCTAAGTTTCAAGTATTAAGTGAAATAATATCTAGAAATGTAATTTTACAGAGTGCATGACAAAATGAATACTCATAAATACTAGCTGTGAATCTTAGGAGGCTTAACTATGTCATTAACTGTGATTAAAATCATTAACAGTGATTTTTAGCCAGTTGATAGCACTAACAGACATATTAATGAACTCTTATTTTAGACCAGAGTTTATGCTAAAAAGTTTGTGTGGATTAAATTAATATAAAATTAAATTTGCAACATAAACACAATTTTTCTCCTTGTTCAAATGGAGAAAATCAAGACTCAGAGAGGTTAAATAAATGACTGTAGATGATAGACCAATCTTCACGGACATCAAAAATTTGAATACAGGCTCTATGTTACAGCCTATATACATGCTGCCTACTTATCAAAATAGAGAAATAAGAAAAGAATGCACAAGAAAGTGATTCCTACCTTTAGATAGAAAGGGAAAGAAGAAACCTAAAACTTGTTGAAAGTCTACTCCACATGTGTTTAACACTGTGCTGGGGCACCTGGATGGTTCAGTTGTGTGAGCATCTGACTCTTGGTTTTCGGCTCAGGTCATGATCTCTTGGTTCATGGGTTTGAACCCTGCCTCAGGCTCTGTGCTGTCAGCACAGAACCTGCTTGGGATTCTTTCTCTCCCTGCCCCTCCCCCATTTGTGGGCTCTTGCTCGCCTGCTCACGCTCTCTCTAATAAACTTAAAAAAAAAAGCTTAATGCTGTGCTAATTGTGTGACAAGTATAGTCCATTTAATTCTCACTAAAATCCTTAAAAAGTCATTACACTTATTTTAAATTCAAAGACTGTATTCACATCCACATCACAAAAAAACATACTGACAAGAAAATTAATATCTGTTGAAAACACTATGAATGCACTCTATTGTCCTCATTCCATTGTCCCAAGTAATAGTCAGAATTCAATATTTGATGTGTCCATTGTTTTATACTTTGACTATATGTGTTATTCCCAGACAGCATAAAGCGATGTTTAGTATATTTTAACTTCCACAGAGGGCATTGTACTTTATGGAATCAGACTTTTTTTCATTCAAATATATGCTATGATATTCATCCACTTTTATATGTGTACCTCTAATTTCTTCAATTTCACTACTGTATATTATTCAATTTTAATAAAGCACCACAGTTTATTTACCTATTTTTTCCCTGTTGAGGCTTTTCCTTCCCCAGTACTATACGTAATGTTTGTCTATATATTATCTATATATTACGTAATGGCCATGTGTAAATGTGTAGGCTATAGAAGAACATACACCTAGGAAATGAATTGTTATGTAAATAACAAACATTCTCAAACTTCCCAACTTCTGACTTCATTAACTTTACCAAGTACTGCCAAATTGTTCTCAAATTAGGTACACTAATATATAAGGATTTTCTCTTATTCCACCTACTCTTCAACAAACGACATTATCAAAAATTCTCTCTTCTTGACTCTTAAAAACTGAGAACAAACTGAAGGTTGATGGGGGTGGGAGGGAGAGGAGGGTGGGTGATGGGTACTGAGGAGGGCACCTTTTGGGATGGGCACTGGGTGTTGTATGGAAACCAATTTGACAATAAATTTCATATACTGATAAATAAATAAATAAACATTTAAAAAAAGGCTCCATCAATAATACAAAAAAAAAATGTATGTTGAGATCATGTTAGTCTCCTACTTAAATAATGTGCTATATTTTTTTCTCATTTTCCCATGTATTTTAAATATTGTCATAATAAAATTAAATATTGCACATTGAAAAAAATTCTTCTACATTTCTGTTCTTAATATCTATCATTCTTATAATTAAGCTATTATTTTTTCTTATCAGCATTTTGGGATTGTTTTTATCCTGGATGTGGATATTTTGCTAGTCCTCTGTATTATTAACATCTGTTTCTAGTTTTGGGAATTATTATTTTTTTGCTTTTAATAAACTTTTTAAATAACACTCAATTTTATAAGTATTGACTCTATGGTTTGTGTTTATTTTGTCTTATTTTAAAGTAATTTCCTATCTAAATATCATAAAAATTGTTTATATATTTTTCTCTAAAAATATTACTTTGATTTTCACACCTGAGGTCTTTAATTCATATAGAATTCATTTATGGATATGATAAGGGTTAGGAATCTGTATTACTTATTTTCACATGGGTTTTAAATTTTCACACCACCAGTTTACATACTGCTATCATCAAAGCAAACTTAGGAGGCAGATACTAATATAATTCCAAATTAATCAATCCAGTAACCCAGTGGTTAAATGGTGGGGCCAGGGTGTGAACTCAGGGACTCTGGTTCCTGAGGCCATACACAATGAAATAACATGTATCTGGGCCAGGTTAGTCACAATAAAAGAAGTAGAAGATGAATATGGACTGAAAAAAAAACATCAAAAAATCTCAACTCTATGATTCACAATAGAGCTATAAAGCAATCCTTTCCACTTTGGTACCTGACTTTTTGTGCTACACTCAGACTGATTATTTTGTGTTTGGTGAGATTCAAGGGTTAAAAGTAATGAATTCAACTAATTAATTAAGCTGGTCAATCAGTGAATTCATCTGTTATCTATAAGAAAGTGATTTATCAAATAATTCACTTAATCAACGGATTCAACTGAGTAACTAATGATATAGGTTTTGATAATACCTGAATGTATCAGGCTCATTGACTTGCAATTTGACACAGATGTAAAGGGATAAATACTACACAGTGTGTCGGATATAAAGAATAAAATGTACATGGGGTATTATAGATCATAGCAGAGGGACATTTATGTTAGGTGAGTTACGGGGATGGTGGAGGAAATTTTCAGAAAAGTCTTCCTGAGGAGATGTTTTGTGATTTATGATTTGATGGTGAAGAAAAATTCATCAGACAGGCTATCGTCCAATTCCAGGGAGAGGAAACAGAAGCAGCAGAAACACACAGGTTGTACTCAGCAGAAAACATCCCTGAAAATCACTAGCAGTTTGTGTTGTTGAATGGCTGCATACAAGGTGGGGTCCAGGTTAAGACCAGGGCAGTGAGCAAGGGCCAACTGAAGGAAAGCACCATATTTATGATGACAAGGACATAGTATTTTAGCCCAAGTACAATGAGAAACATCTCTGCAGGATGTAAATAGGAGATTGGTTTTCACTGGGCAGGTAACTAAGAGAATGATTCAGGGGGTTGTAGCCAGAGTGTAGGTGACAAACAGCAAAGGTCTGACCCAAGGCAGGGATGCAAAAATCATCATTGTCATTGCTTATACTGGGGAGTTACGGGCTGTTAGGGCCTCTGTGCAGCCTCAACTTTGGAGTCCTTCACCATCTTTTGGAAATCTTTATTTTTCAGTCTGTCTTTTCCCCCAAAAAGTGTCTGGAAAAGAAAAAAAAACAAAAACAAAAACAAAAACCCTATGAACAAACTGTGTCCAAACCTGGTTTATAAAACAAACTCCTCTCTCCAACCACCTCCATTTATCTTCCCCATCCAGCCAGCAAAAAAAACAAACAAACAAAGAACCCAAAAAACAAAAAACAAAAAATAGAACCCCTTGGGTACCTGGGTGGCTCAGTTGGTTAAGCATTCAACTTCAGCTTAGGTCATGATCTCCCAGTTCTGTGAGTTGGAGCTCCACATGGGACTCTGGGCTGACAGCGTGAAGGCGGCTTTAGATCCTCTAGTCTCCCTCTCTCTGCCATTCCCCCATTCACAAGTACACTTTCTCTCTTTCCCTCTCCCTCTCTCTCTCTCTCTCAAATATAAACATTTAAGAAAATTAATTAAAAAAAAAACCCAGAACCCTCAGAAAAGTACAAGCAAGTAACGTGAGGAATCTAATGAAATACCTATTGGCAGAGTATAAGAAAATCACAAGTGATTGTGCAGTATCTCAGTGGTGGTTACATCGGGGACAATAAGCATTTCTAGTCCTGAAAGAACAAAAGGAAGTATAATGGAACCCAGACCAGGGGTGAGAGTTGAGTGGAGAGGTTGCCTCTCAAGAGTTGTTGCACTGGTCAAGAGATGAGCCGAACTAGAGGGGCTCTGCAGGAAGGCAAGTAGGGGAAGAGAAGTTCATGCTTCTCTCTCCCACCAACATACTACCAGGGTGTCCTGCTGTCAAACCAGACAGGAAGCTAGACAGAAAGGGAGCTTGCTAATGTCATCTACACAGATCAGCCTCAGCCTTGGAGGCACAAGGCAAGATGGAGGGCAGTGAGGAGGGTATCAGGAAATGCACAGAGGGATGCTTTCCAGAAGCTGTATGAGTAAAAACTGTTTACAATGCAAATGCAACTCAGGACCCTGTCCTGTCCTCCTTCCACTCAGATTCCACTCTCTGGGTGCCTGCGTGTGTAAAAATTCTAGATCCAGAGCTCTTGGGAATCCCAACATTCAACACTCAAAGATTCACTGAACATGCATTTAGTCCATTTTTATAATAGAGTAACATAAAAATGTATTTTGTATTCTTCTTATTGCATTCTTCTCTTGGCATTCTTTCTTATCGCACTTAGTCTTAACAATACCCTCTTAGATATTTTTGCCTTTTTATTTTATTTTAAGGAAAGCATAAGTGAGGAGAAGCAACTGAGGAGAGTTGCAGGAAGCCAGAGAGAGGTCAAGGTTAAGTGGCTTGGAACACACTCCAGTCCTCAGGCCAGGAACCCACCCCAAATTTTCAGACCCCAGACACAAAGTCATGTTTCGAGCACACTATAACTGGCAATTCAGAACAGTTGTCGTACAAGGGAGGAATATTCCTTTGGGATCTGTATGATTTGATTTAAGCCTGACTCCTAAGCAGACCACAAGATATTCAGGGTCCACCTCAGATGATACTGATAGTCACTGGGGAGCTACTTTTCAAAGTGGAAACTTGCCTTTACTTGGAAGAACTGGCTGTTCCCAGAGAATAGTAAATAAAGATGAAAAGGTTGGTACTAATTAAATTCTGAAAATTTGTTAAATGTCCTTTAACCTGAACAAATAACAGACATTTTTTTTATCCTGATTCGTTATAAAAGGCTTGTCATCTAAATAAATAATAGACCTCTATGATGCAGCACTTTTAAGATTTTCTTCTCATGTTTGAAAGATTAGGGTCATCACAGATAATAAATATTACCAAGAAGCCTATGAAGAAAAAGATAAATATTGAAAGTACAAATTGAGGAAATTAAAACTCTGTATTAAGGGAAATAAAGTACTCGCATTCTCTTTTTCTCCCCAGATGAAGTAATTGTATAATAGGAAAATCGGAGCAGGATTTAACGTGCAATTAAGTAATCAGAAAACAACTAATCCTTGGGGGAGGTGGGTGCTGGACAAATAGAATTAAGGCTTAAAGACAAAACAATTAATTACAAGTAATTATTTGCAAGTCAAAGTATTTTTTTAAATTATATGCTTTCCATGAAAAATTAACATACCACAATGATAAGGTATTTTAGCCACAATTCTACTAAGGAATAATTCAAAAATAAGAACCAGCAAGCTTACTAACAAGTATGTCAAAGAGATAAGGTTAATGGAAGTTCCAGGACTGGCTTAAAGGCAGAAATGTCTGTTTTCTATTTCTGTATTATTGGTAGCAGTTTCTGTTAGGCTAGGATAAAAGCACCAACAGAACGCTCATGATTCCCTTCACTGGTTAGGTATTTATTTCGGGGAAGATTTTGTTTCCTATAACCCTTGTTTGCATTATCCTTTGTTAAACACCGCCACTAAATAAATTTTCCCTGTTTTTCCAGCTTGCTTAATCCCTGTGTTTCCACACAGATAAATCTCATATAATTAGCTTGAGCTTTGGAAAATAGTGTTGGCTGGTGCACGTGAAATGAAGTTTTATGTCATGCCGGAGGAAGTTACAACCTGTTGTGGGAATAGAAAAGCTTTATTGGGAGTTCCTTGCCCATGGCTATACATGAAATGCAGAGAGAACAGAGGAAATTATTCAGCTCTGAAAATCCTTCTTCAGCCAAAAATATAAAAGTAAAATATTTTATTTTCATTCACTTTGATATCTTACACCTAAATTTATTATTTTGGCTATACTGTAATTATGCCAATAAAACTGTCAAAAAGGTTTTTTAAAATTTTTGAAAAAAACATGGGTGATATATGGAAGTGATGAATCACTGGGTCTACTCCTGAAACCAATACTACACTGTATGTTAACCTAATTGAATATAAGTAAATAAATTAAACACCCACACACACAATTCAGCTGTGTCTCTTCAGCGATTAGCACCAGGCCTGGCACTCAAGAGTAAGTGTTTGAAGAAAAATGAAAGATAATGGTATTAGTTCTCTGATAGCACTTAATGATAATACTTTCATTCTTGCCTTCGGACCCAGTATCCCAACGCTGGTTTTGGTTTTATTCATCCTCAATGAAGAATTGGTCATCTGCATGGGTATATCACAATATATCCTGAACAGGGTGATTTCTTGCCAACTTTACAGCTCTCACCTTGGTCCAAACCAGTGTAACCTTCTCATTAGGCCTGAAGTGTCTACCTCCTAACTGCTTTCTCTGCTTCCAAGCATGACCTGGTATACCCTGTTCGCAACTGGAGAGACATTTTTAAAGATTAAACTTGATCCTTTTGGTTTTTCCTTAAAATTTTTCAATGACTTCCTGCTAAAGCTGAAATAAAAG
Organism: Lynx rufus; assembly: GCF_022079265.1. NCBI lineage: Eukaryota > Metazoa > Chordata > Mammalia > Carnivora > Felidae > Lynx > Lynx rufus. Next base: position 120,439,434 of record NW_025814823.1, on the reverse strand, counting down.
CTGCCCCCCTTCCTATGAACTGCCAGGACTTAGAGAATAGATCTTTGTCTATTCCACATTTGTGTACTTTCCCCAGAGTTGTCTCTGCTCCACTCCTATCAGCCTGGTCTGTGCCCCTTATTTACTCATTATCTGCATTTTACAGTCTTTGTATTTGCTGAGTCTTCTTCCTCAAAGTTCCCTGCCCCAGAGCTCTGGATGACTGCTTCTACTGACTTCTCCGGGTCTCAATTCAAAGATCACTTCTTCAGAGAAGACTCCCCCGCCCACCCTATTTTAGTAAACCACTCCCGTCCCCCAGGCTTGGGACATTATTTTATCATGCAGTGCTTCTTTCTATAAAATGTATTACTATTTGAAATCGGATTATGTATAAATTTCTTTTTAATTTAAACTCTATTCTTTATAAAAGGGCATACAGGGTATGGAGTTCTATGTACCCTAACATAGAGATGATGTGACGTGAGTACTACCCTATGTCCACAGTGTTTACATAAGTAGGTGCCCAGTAAATTTTTATGGGATTAACTAAAGAAATTACTTCAGGACAAACTCCAAATAAGCAAGAAGAATCAAGCCTATATACAGACAGAGAGTAATACAGGAAATGGATAGTGTCTTTTTTTTCTTCCCCTTTTCATTGTTTGGCCCTACACACCAGTAAAAAACTAATCAAGCAAAACAGATGTGATTTATTTCAACTGGGTTACCACCTCTTGGTTTGTTTGTTTCTTTGTTTAAAGTTGGAAAAGGACTTTATTTCTTTATTAATTTATTTTCAAGTTAGTTAGCATACAGTGTGGTCTTGGCTGCAAGAGTAGAACCCAGGGATTCCTCCCTCATATATGACACCCAGTGCTCATCCTGAAAAATGCCCTCCTTAATGCCCATCACCCATTGTACCCATCCCCACACCCTCTCTAGTGAACCCCAGTTTGTTCTCTGTATTTATGTATCTCTTATGATTGCCTGTTTTTTTCTTATTTTTTCCTTCTCTTCCCCTATGTTCATCTGTTTTGTTTCTTAAATTTCACATAGGAGTGAAATCATGTGATATTTGTCTTTCTCTGACTGAATTATTTTGTTTAGCATAATACCCTCCAGTTCTATCCATGTTGTTGCAAACAGCAAGATTTCATTCTTTTTCATCATTGAGTAGTATTCCATTGTATACATATACCGTATCTTCTTTATCCAGTCATCAGTCGATGGATATGTGGGCTCTTTCCATAATTTGGCTATTGTTGACAGCACTTTTATAAACATTGGGGTGCATGTGTCCCTTCAAATCTATCCTTTGGATAAATTCCTAGTAGTGCAATTGCTGGGTCGTAGAGTAGTTCTATTTTTAATTTTTTGAGGAACCTCCACACTGTTTTCCAGAGTGGCTGCACCAGTTCGCATTCCCACCAATAGTGCAAAAGTATTCCCCTTTCTGCACATCCTCACCAACATCTGTTGTTTCCCGAGTTGTTAATTTTAGCCATTCTGACCGGCGCAAGGTGGTATCTCATTGTGGTTTTGATTTGTATTTCCCTGATGATGACATCTGGATGTCTTCTTTGGAGAAGTGTCTATTCATGTGTTCTGCCCATTTCTTCACTGGATTGTTTGTATTTTGGGGTGCTGAATTTGGAAAGTTCTTTATAGATTTTGGATACTAACTCTTTATCCAATATGTCATGTGCAAATATCTTCTCCCATTCCATTGGATGTCTTTTATTTTTTTGACTGTTTCCTTTGGTGTGCAGAACACCACCTCTTAGTTTAAATTGGACTGCTACCTCTTAAAACAGAAGGAGGTAAACATGATAATTATACTCATCCAAAGGAACATTTTACAGATCAAGACACCTAAATTTGCTCCTTTTTACATGGGAATGTTCTTTGGAGTCCTTACACATCTTGAGAAGTGATTAACAAACATTATTATTGTACACATTAGAAAAGGACATACCCAAAGCAGTCAGAAATGTCTAGCCCTGGGTTTTTTCTGTAAGGTAAGGAATGGAAGATTAGCTATGGTCTGCTCACTCAGGCCAATAACTACAGGCTAATTCAGTTTATTATGCAGCAACTGGTTATTGAGATTGCCAGAAGAACATTTCCCAAAACAATTAGACTGAATACATATTAACTTCAAGTGACCACACATGGTCAAGGTCTTGGCAGCCTTTTCAAAACTAATATATTTTTCTCTGTCATAGAAATATTTGATTTATTGAATTAGCAGTAATCTTTTTTGTCTAAATGGAATTATAGAAGCAAAGCAATATCCAACTCATTTTAGATTAGTTTCTTTCATATTTTTATACTCTACTGTAAGAAGAGGCGGGGAGAAAGCATGGCCGCTTATTCAAAACTTCCCTCCAAACACATTGACCAAGCGATTTCAGGATAGCATAGCTTGCTGAAATCTCAAAGTCTATGACCCCTTGCTGACCTCATTATAGGGAATGTTTTTCCCCACTTTTATCATACAGTTTTTCTGCTCATCCCTCAGGTATTGGCTTAAATACACCTCTTTTCAAAGATCTTTCTTATTTAGCCTTACTCGATCTCCTTGTTTATTGTCTGCTTTAGCTTCCTCATTCTTTTCTTTGTAGAATTGTCACAGTTGATAATTATTCTATTTACTTGTCTGCATACCTGTTATGATCTACTTTCTAATAGAAGGAAAGCTCATCTGGTACAGGAGAGACTGCTTCTATTTTACTCATTACTCTAACTCTAATACTTGTCTCATAAAAGGCACACCAGAAATACATGTCTAATGCATGAATGATCCCATCCCAGTCAAAATGGGAAACTGAGATCAAACAATTAGTCTTATGGAAGATAGGATCTGAGACCCCTCAGGTTCCAATGAAAAACTATAAATAGCTGGCCACCAACACAAAGAGAAGCACTGTTGAGAAAGGGACATCCAGGGTAAAGAGGTCTACGCACACATATACAGGTCTAATCTGACCTGAGTACTACTCTATGCCCATAGTACTCCTCTGGGGTGGGGGGGCAGTCCTTAACCCTCTGCTCTGCTTCGCTGAGGGTAGCTAATAATGAAAAGACCAAGACTGCATATTGTGAGGTTTTCTTCTAGGGAGGTAAATGAACTCTTATTATTGCCAGGCCCTGGAAAAGCTTGCTATCCTCAAAAGAGCAGCTACCAGCCATTTTCAGCTAAATGGCCATTTAAGTTAGTGCCCTATCTCTTCTAGTGTTTCAATTTCAAACTTGATCAATAAAGTATGGTGGATAAAAGTAATCCTCTCTGGCCAGAATGTCTGTGGAGTCAATCATTGTCCTTTCAAATTACTTTACAATGGTATTTGAATTTGAATTATGAATATAAGATTCTTGCTTTAAATTTCTTCCTAGGTTTTAGGATATGGAAAAGTAAGTATATTAGAAATATTTGGTTTGGGATCATATCAGGAAATGGTAAGATTTCTAACCTTCCTACCATTATCATATCAAAACACTTATTATATTTTTTCTTTGTTACATAAAGGTAGAGAGAAAAATGTAAGAATGGGTACAACAGTCATTTTATGTATTGTGTTAATGCAACATCCATTCGGTTTTCTTAAATTAAGAGCACCCACATTATAGTTTTGAGGACTACCCCTTCTCCACTCTGGGTCCATGTGGTTCAGTTCAGGCTGACTCTATGTCCTACTGCTAGAATTGGAAAATGATCTACCTGAGGTGGGCTCAGGTGTGGTCTATCTGAGCACTGTACCTACCCAGGCTCCATGACTAGCTATGGGGAAGGCATGTAGGTCAAGGTAGGACAATGTCATCCCAGGAACTCTTATGGAAATTTAAGTGAAACTCACTTCCACTGGGGTTACTTTGCAGGTAGAATGTAAAGCTGGAGATGATAATATGTATTTCATCATCCCAAAGGCATGGACAACCTGAGAATGAGCGAATATAAAAGAAAGCAAAACTGAGATTAAGAGATGGCATTGAGGGGTGTCTCAATAGAAATATTTAGGCTAACTATAACCTTTGTTAAACTTTAGAAGCAGTTTGTTGCTACAATTTGATTGGGATCACATTGAATCTGTAGATTCAGTTAGGAAGAACGTGACATCTCAAAAATATTAAGTGTTCCTATCCATAAATGCAGACTATCTTCCTTTTATTTAGTTCATCTTTCATTTAATTTCTCCTAGTTTTAGTAGTTTCCTCATATTGCTCTTATACATATTTTGTTAGATTTATACAAAAGAATTTCATACAGTGGAGCACTAATATAATGTGTATAGTGTTTCTAATTTCAAGTTTGGTTTATTGTTGGTATACAATGAAGCAACTGACTTGTATATGAACACTGTATGTTGTACCTAGCTATACACAATTAGTTCCAGGACATTTTTGTTTTATTATTGTTGATACTTTGAGATTTTCTATATAGACAATCATGTCATCTGCAACAAGGACAGTTTCGGGTCCTTTTTTCCCAATCTATATACCTTCTATTTCCTTATCTGGCTTTATCACATTAGCAAGAACTTCCTCTATGGTGTTGAAAAGGATTCGTTAGAAGTGACATTCTTGCCTTGTACTCCATCTTAGAACGTTTTGATTTTTTTCACCATTAAGTATGATATCAGCTGTATATATTTTATAGATCGTTCTTATGAAGTTGAGAAAATTCTCTATTCCTCAAATGCTAATACATTTTGTTATGAAGAATGTTGGATCTTGTCAAATCCTCCTTCTACATATACTGATATGATCATGTGATGTTTTTCCTCTTTAGTCTGTTGTTATGATTACATTAATTCATTGCCAAAAGGTGAGCCAGCCTTGCATATCTTGGTTATGGCTTATAGTTATCTTTGTACATTGTTGGGCTTGATTTGCCAATTTTTTCTTCAGAGTTTCTGCATCTATGTTTCATTAGACATGTTGGTCTCTAGGTTTCTTTTCTCGTAATACCCCTGTCTGGTTTTAGTATTGGATAATGCTGGTGTCATAGAATGTGTTAGGCAATGTTTCCTCTGCTTTTACACGGTATAAGAAATTGTACATAATTGGAATAATTTCTTCCTTTAATGTTTGGTAGAATTCACCAAGGAAGCCAAGCGGGCCTGGTGCTTTCTGTTTTGGAAAGTTATTAATCATTTGATTTTTAAAAAAGAACTAGGTCTATTCAGATAATCTATGTTTTCTTGTCTGAGTTTTGACATATTGTGTTCTTTAGGGAATTGGTCCATTTAATCAAATTTATGGGCACAGTGTTACTCATAGTCTTCTTTTATTATTCTTGTTATATTCCTAGAATCTCTAAGATGGGTCCTCTTTCATTTTTGTTATTAGTAATTGTGTCTTCTCTCTTTTTTTCTTAGTCTGGCTTTATTGCTTTTTCAAAGAACCAGTTTTTATTTCTTTTTTTTTTTCCTATTTTTTTTTCCTGCCTTCTTAGGTGTAAGTTGTTCTTCTTTTTCTACTATCCTAAGGGTGATTTAGATTAGTGATTTTAGGTCATTCTTTTTTTTTAATTTTTTAAAGATTATTTATTTATTTGTGTGTCTGTGACAGACAGAGAGCATACAAACAAGGGAGGAGCAGAGAGAGAAGGAGAGAGAGAATCCCAAGTGGGCTCCATGCTGTGGCTCAGTCTCACAAACCATGAGCTCATGATCTGAGCTGAAATCAAGTGTCAGACACTCAATCAACTAATCCACCCAGGTGCCCCAGGTCATTCTTTTCAAATGAATGCATTTGATGCTATAAATTTCTCACTAGCTACTGTTTTTCACTGAGTTCCACAAATTTTGTCAAGTTGTGCTTTAATTTTCATTTCGCTCAAAATATTTGAACATTTATCTTGAGATTTCTTCTTTGACCCATGTATTATTTAGAAGGGTGTTGTTTAATCCCCACCTATTTTGTGATTTTCTGGTTACCTGTCCGGTATTGGTGTCTAATTTAATTCCATTACAGCATGAGAACGGACATTTTACGATTTCTATTCTTTTATATTTGTTAAGGTTTGCTTTATATAGCTCAGATTGTGGTCTATCATAGTGAATACTCGGTGTGAGGTTTAGGAACATGTTCATTCTGCTGTTTCTGGATGAGGGGGTCTATACATATTCATTTTATCCAGCTGATTGATTTAAGCCTGAGCAATATGTTCATTCTGCTGTTGCTGGATAAAGTAGTTCCTGTGGTGGTTTTTGCTCCTGAGTTTCTACTAGGTCAAGCCATGACTCTCTATACTCACCTGTCTCTTTAGTCTGGGGGGCAAGTTTTCCCCTCCGGGCTCTCTCTTCTTGTGGATCTAAGAGTTGCTGACTTCAGTGCTCAACTTTTCATTGTTGTGAGGATGGAGTGGTAATTTCTGAGCTCCTTACAAGTAGAACCAGAAACCCTCTTTTTCATTCTTTTAAGTTGTTGCTACTCTTGTTCTAATAACTGGTGCCAGGTTATGTTGTCAGAGATGGTATGAGGATGCTGGAACTTAATTTTTAAACCAAGTGGGGTTTTTTGCTTTTAATTTTAAAAATGAGGTCTCTCTCTCTCTCTCTCTTTCTCTCTCTCTCTCCCCTCCCTTTTTTGCTTTTAATTTTAGAATACCAGCTCACCTCCTGATCTTGATGTGCTCTCCAGAGTATACCAGAAGGAGATCTCCCACTCAAATGAATAATAATATTAACTTTATAAGCTAAACAACTCCCAGCATAATTTTTTAGTTAATGAATCATTATCCTGTAAGTTTAATGTATTTTCCCAGAACTTGATCACTTTTCGATGAGCTTATAATTGAGTTTCCAATTGAATCTAATTTCTGAATGTATGACTGTTGATTCTAGAGATATTATGAATCTGCCTTCCCTCAGCCAGACCACTACTACCAATACTTTTATTAAATTCTCCAGTATCAAGAGGCTGTGCCTTTGACAGTCTCTTTTTAATAGTGCCCATGTGAGTATGTCATGTATTTATTGGTGATTATTTACATTTAAAAATTTTAAGTTTCAACTATCTTAATCATGGCGTACCGTTTGCCCAGGACAACGATTCTAAGAAGTGACTTATTTAAATTCACCTTTATACTTGTGATGTATCTGAGAAATGGAAATGTCATACTTGGAGACCAAAAAAAAAAAAAACCAAAAAACCATCTTAATGACTTCCTGTGTATATTGTCTAGGGTGACCAAACCTGCCTTGCATTTTAGCTTTGGGAATTATTTTTTTTTCAGAGAGGAGGAGCTCAAGTACATTTACGATATATTGATAGCTTCCATCCCCGAATTTTTCAATAACTCACTCTGTGAATTAAAAAATTTATTTCTTGTTTCATACTGCTGCATAGCTTGCTGTCTGTATCAAAAGTTGAACAATGATCCCTAGGCTTGACTACTTGGATTGGTTCCGACAACAGTATTTATTTGATTTGTTGGTATTGCATTCTTCCTGGTATTCCACAATTTACACAATTCTAAAATAAACAATGGCAAGCTAACAAAGCATTGGTATAACATGTGGTCCATTTTATAAGCACAGCCATCAATGGAATAGTTGTTTACATTCAAAGTGGCTTTAAGGAAATATACATTAGTAGATAGTAATATCACAAAATCACGAACATTTTGCTTGATAAAATAAAATTATCGGTTTTGAGGAAGTATTTCGAAATGAGTTACGTGTTGAGTTCATGGTGGAAAATGAGTCATTTTAACTAAGGACAGTGTAGACAATCTGAACATTTGTCAATGTTCCAATACCACTGTGTAAATCAGCAAGTACATTTTTTTAAAGTTTCTAAATGTTCCCTTCAATAACACAAAAATCTGTTCTTTGCTCTCACATGGGTAAGTTGAACAAAAAATTTTTGCCTTTTCAGCAGCTGATATAATTGCTCTGTTGTCTACAGGCCTTGGGCTTGACCCTAACAGTTTCGTTCCCATATATAGTTTAGATATTACAATGCATTCATGAAATAGTATTGAAAAATGAAACTCAAAAATCTTAAGTAGAGAGATCTGTGTGAAAATCTGTAGGCAATTAATCCTACCACGTGTGATATCTGTCAGCCCTGGTCACTTTCAGAATTATAAGCACTGTCAGCCATCTTTGCAACTTGATGTTCTCAAGTCCATAATGTCATACTTGGCTGTGCTTTCTTTCTCCTAACACAATCTCCCACAGCACCCTTCTCTGCAACCTTTTATTTAGGAATTTCAGCACATGGTTAAAAATAAAAACTCCTCTTCAATCATATCTGTTCACAGAAATTTCTTTCTACCTCCTGCCATAACCAGTGAATTGTGCCTTTCCACTGACCGTTAACTCTTGAGTAAATATCCCAGATCTTCAGAGACTCAGGGCACTATGACAACACCATATGCACCCTTGCCTCTGAGGTGTCTTCTACTAATTTCCTGCTCAGTCCGCAAACATCCCCTGAAATCCTACCCCCAGGTAAGGCCTGGCTGGCCAAGAGCAGGAGGGAGGGGAACAATAACCTTGTTGACACTTTGGCTTTATTTGTTTGTCTATTTGTCTCTAAGTCTTCACTCCATGGCTCTTGATGGGGATGCTTTGTGTCATTTATGCTTACATTCCTAAACTGGCATAGAGTATGGCACTTAGAAAGTGTTTGATAAAGGATTAATGAATGGCAGAATAACATCACTGCTAGCCTATATTATAATCGTTAACTTTTTGGAAGTTTTTACTACATGGCAGGAAGAGCCTTAAGCCATTTACATGTGTTGGCTCCTTTAAATCCTCACAATAACCTTAAATCAACTGCTGTTGCAAGTCGGGAAATTTAGAGAGTTTAAGCAACTTATTTCACTCAGGTAACACAGTTCATATGTAGGAGAACTGGAATCTGAACCAAGGCAGTTCTCCAAAGGCCAGCGTCTTAAATCCTACCTTAAAAAGTTTGTTGTGGCTGGCATTATAAAGGCAGAATAGATCTGGGGCGACTGGGTGGCTCAGCTGGTTTAGTGTCCAACTCTTGGTTTAGACTCAGGTCATGATCTGATGGTTTTGTGAGCTGCAGCTCCTTACTGGACTCCGTGCTGCAGTGTGGAGGGTGCAGTGTGCTTGGGATTCTGTCTCCCTCTCTCTCTGCCCCTCCCCATATGTGCTGTCTCTGTCTCTCTCAAAATACATAAACTTTTTTTTAAAAAAAGGCAGAACAGATCTGTTTCTAAAAGAGACCCATTTCTTCGTTAGCATAAGGATAGGCTTACGGTAACTGAAACTCGTGTCCCACAAAGGCTTGTACAACTTCCTGATAGTGTCAGCCTCACAAAATGGAAGCTGCCATGATGGTGCCCAGATATCCTAGCCTCATGGAAAAAAAATCCAGTGTCTTTAGTATCAGGGGACAACTGTAGCCAAAATAGCTCACACGAAGGTATATTAGACTTTTGCTACCCAACACAGGCTGGAGAAGTGAGAAAAATGAGAAAGAAAAGAGAAAGAAGGCTAAAACCCACAAAATGAAAAAAACCTCCAAAGCAAATAATACAAGTAATATTTATATGTGGGTGAAAAAGCTGAGGAGGACGAACAAATAACTGAAATTGTTAATGATCACAGAGGAAGACTGAAAAAGGAGACACCCAAGCAAGAGGGAGAGAGATTGAGCCAGGAAAATATGAATAGGAGGAGAGCAGGGTCTGGGCAAATGAGAACCGTGTAAAGGCAAATGTTTGTAGTGATGGGGGGAATTTGAAGTAGGAAAACATTATATAAAAATGTTTGGGTTCTAAACTCAGAACACAGGCAAGTATCACTTGGGGTCAACTTTAACTTTGAAAATTCCCTGGAAATACATATAGAAGCTTGACTATTTTCAAGAGGTATAGAATCACATGTGTATAGAATACATAGAGGAACATATAAAATATAATAAAGCATACATATGCAAGTATCATTGTATAATATTTTCATTCCATGAGACAGAGGCCTAAGTGCTGGAAGCCGAGCTATCCCAGCCTGAGTGGCAGGGCCCGGGCTGTGGATGGATTGGTGACTGCAGGGCCGCCGACAGTGAAGCTTCTTGTCCTCCCACTTTTAGGTAATTTGGCCTTAAAACTACCTGGGGTATTGTGTGTTGGGGAACTGCCCTTGACAGGCCCTATGGGAAAAGAACCAGTAGGAAATAAAATAAGGTTCCACAAGAAATTGTGCGGCCTTACTTTTAGCCCTTGCCATCCCTATGGAGACTCCTCTACTTACAGGAAGGATAGCCTCATACCTTTGCCAGCAAAGAGGGCCTGTATAGGAGAGACATATGGATTTGAAAGCCCCACTCCGGCAGCTAAGGAATGTATCTCTGGGCACAGGTGACTTCAACCCCTAGGCCCACCTGGCCCCCCCGGAGGCATTCCAGATGATGACTGAACCTAGTGGGTTAAGGTACAGAATGGTTCATTGGTTCCTAGGTGCATTGTCTCTCTGAGAAGGTATGAGGCGTGGGTTTCTAAGGCCTTTTCAGCCCCCCTTCTGGCACCTCGGACCGAGGCAAACACATTATTCTTCTGGCCTCATGTGGTTATGAGGTCATGTCCCTGTAACTGTTCTACTTGAGGTGTTGAGAAATGGAGGGCCCCTCATGAGAGCAGCAAAACAAATGCTTTGTAGATTATAGATAAACGCAGATGCATAATGGAATAATGTAAGAAATTAATCTATAATCAAAGGGTATGCAGAAAAGTTAGGGGAAAATCACCATGTTATTTCTTAAAGGTCGTTTATACATAGGAACATTTTCAAAATTAGGTAATGTTAGAAAAACATAGTTGACGTATGCCACAAGGAAATCACTAGCCTATATAATGCCACGTTTACTGCAATCAATCGGCCAGTTCAACACACTGCTGTTGTCTGTGTCCATTTTTATTTTAGCCTTAGTTTTTTATTTTAGTTTTTTATTTTCCAGTTTTTTTATTTTAGTTTTATTTTTTTTTTTTTTCACGGACACCATTCTTCCTTCGGGAACCCCTGGTGGCTGGAGCTGGTCTCCAGCACCTAAGTACAAATGGCTTAAGATATATTAAATGTTTTCTGCTGTATTTACTGCATGCCGTTTGAAAACTCAAAATACTCCCATTAGAAAATACTGGTGTCTCCTGAAACATACCCCTTGTGAGGGGAGAACAGCCTCCACAGTATTTGCTTAACATGTGCTTCATTCTTGACTCCCTGAGTAGTAGGAGTGTTGCCACCTGTTGTGGAATTGATGTGGTGTTCAGGCCCCAAACTTTGGGAAGGTAGGCTATCAATTCAAGGGAAGGCTAATCCTGAATGCCATAGAGTTTGTATCCAGAGCTAGTAAATGTTGAGATTCGTAAGCTTTGACAATGGTAACGTTCAGCACTCAAAGTGTGTACTCAATTTCAAAAATATATATACTACTAAAGTATTATTTGATGTTTTTTTTTTTTTTGCAAACCTCTTTCACCATCAGCTTGTTTATTGAAAATTCCTGGAAGCTATGAAGTACCATCTGTTTCCTTATCAAATTTTGCCCCCACAATCACAGACAAATATTGTTTCTTTTTTTATTCGTGAGGTTGCTTAGAAACAATGTGGTTCTATTCACAGGTCAGTTGCGATGGATTCTCTGATGATGGGCCTGGTGCAAGTAAAAGTAAACAAACAAATGAAAAAAAAAACAAAAAACCAAAAAACCAACCAAACAAACAAACAAAAAAACTCCCCCAACTCTGAAAACAGCCTGAAAATCAACTTCCAATCCAGAAACACATACATAACAAACTACCCAATGTGTGCAGCATCTCACACACAGACACACATTAGAATGATGCCTTCTTTGCAATCTATCATCAAGAGTCATGTGACTTAACGGAACATTTTCATATCTGATGGAAAACTTAGTGGTGTGATCCCTTTGTAAGTGTTAGCAGTATAAAGTATGCCTTTTCAGCCTGAGAATATTGAGTAGACTATGAAGAATCCCACCCCCCCAAAATGGATTTCTTAAGCTGAAAAAGGTCTAAGCATCCTTTGCCAACCCACCAAGGGAGAGTCAATATTCCAATTCTGTTAGCTTCCGTGGAAATGGAGAGAGATATCAACAAACAGTACAGAGAGTGGCAGGACATATCCTAGGAGGAAGGTGGCTTCTCTGGGGGAAAAAGGAAGAGCAGAAAATAAAATAATAACAACAACAACAATAATAATAATATATAAAATATAATAATAATAAATAATCACTGTGATTGCTGTGATTTTGTTTACTCAGAAAAAATACCAGTTAGAAAAAAAGTCAACTCAGTGTTTTCTTCTGTCACATGAATTCACTCAACTGGTGATCAGACCAACCTATTCCTTTTAAAATGGCTAAGAAAATCTCTTGCAGGTCCCAAAATAGAAAATAGTTTCATGCATAGTTTTAAAAGTGTTATGGTGGACTATTCCAAATATCTAGCACAGAACTGACGTATCAGCAATCAGAATGATATGTAATCTATTCTGAACACCTGGCTACACTACGAATGTAATGTATAATGTCCATGTACGAATGTCCTGCTAACTAATTATGACCTTTAAAATATCAGTTCTTTAGGTTCAGTCATGCTTCCCCTATATGCTAAGTGCTTCTCAATATATGGCAATATTTTAATATATTTACTTTTCAAAGTCATTTTGTGTACTTACTATATGCCAGGCATTGTACAAGATAGTTCACTTAAGTTCAATCTTCCTAATAGCTCTACAGTACAGTTCTTATTGTCCTTTCCATTTGCAAATGAGGAAACTGACCCTCAAGAACTCAGTAGTTTTTTCCACATGTGTTGCATTACAGAATATATGGTCTTTTCACCCCATTACAGAGCAATACATTCAGGATGCCTAGTAGCAAACAAAATAGAGTCCCTTGCCCTATGCCTTTTAAACTGTAAAGCTCAGCTTTACAGTGGCGAGCATAATGTATAGAGTTGTTGAAGCACTGTGTTCTATATCTGAAACTAACATTGTGAATCAACTATACTTCAATAACCAAAGAAACAAATATATAAAGTGTAAAGCTCAGAAATTTCCAATTGACAAATATAAACAGGATGAGTCAATCAAAGTGAAATATAGCTCAAGGTGAAAATACACCCAGAAAGCTCCTATACCCTGGGAATATTCCGGACATGGGGCAGGCTGCCAAGTGCAACTGAAACCAGAACAGAGTCTGCCAGAAAATTAGAGTCCAGGGCAACTATCAGAAAGAAATAGACAGGGGGACCTTTGATACCAGCCTAAACCTTGCTGAATGGCTCTACAGGATATTCTCCCCAATAAATAGCCTCTGTCCATACCTTCTGCAGGCTATCAAATGGGAGGAGGCACAGGCATGGAGGTTAGTCTTCACATACTGTAGGTTTGAACATACTCAGGTTTGTATTTGCACCTATCATTGTTTAATGTTCATCTCAAAGTTTTCTGTAAGAAGAGGGTATGAGCACATGTTCTTAAGAATTCAAGAAAGAAAGAATACAACTTAAATATATAATGCTTTTTAAAACGTCCACTAACAAAGTGGATGATTGCAGTTGCACATTTCTGATTTTTTTAAATCTGTTTCTGAGAGGCACAAGTGGTAGGGAAGAACATAGTTCTTCAGTTACAGGCTTTACAGTTTGAATGCCAGAATTTGAGGGGTGTTTTATTTTTAATGTTTTAATTTTCATGTTTGGCCAAGAAATAAAACATGTTTTGCTTTCCCAGAAGGATCTCAAACAACAGGCATGGTCAAAAGTATCTTGTAGATTTCTTTATGCCTACCAAAGCCCATGGGTTGTTAGCATTGGAGCACCAGGCAGCTTCTTCTCAATGCAAAAGAGCCAGAGATCTCCAAAAGATATGGATGCCTGGGCCTTTGTAATTCCCTTGTTAGAGCCTAAAATGTCTGAAAATATCTGATAAGAGAGTCTCTTATTAAAGAGAACCCAATTTCACCCATTCTTAACTAAACACATACTCTGTGTCTCTTGAGTGATATCAAAAGTTAACTCTACCCACTGGATATGTTAGGGTAAGTGAAGTTCACATTACCTCATATATGCAGGGTCGCTTGCACTGGGTCTTTCCTTCAACCTCATTTTTTACCCTTCTAGCATCCCCCCACCCCAGTCTTATTTTAATCTTCCTACCAGTCTTTGTGTCTGGGCTTCAAAATGTCATTAACATTGAGTCCTCCCATTCTTCAGAGTTGGATGTCTGTAAGACACATAAATTCCTTCCTTCCTGGAAATAATCACCTTTTATAATTAAATCACTCCCTAAAAGGCATCCAAATTGGCAAGGAAGATATAAAACTCTCACTATTTGCATATGAGATGATACTATAAATAGAAAATTCTAAAGACTCCACCAAAAACTACTAGAACTGGTAAATGAATTAAGTTGCGGGATACAATATCAATGTCCAAACATCTGTTGTATTTCTCTACACTAGTAATGAAACAGCAGAAAATGAAATTAGGAAAACAATCCCATTTACATTTGCACCAAAAACAGTACAATATCTAGGAACAAACTTAACCAAATTGGTGAATGACCTGTACTCTGAAAGCTATAATACGATGATGAAAGAAATTCAAGATGATGCGAAGAAAAGGAAAGACATTCCACGCTCATGGGCTGGAAGAACAAATATCAAAATATCAACAGCATTTTTTCACAGAACTAAAACGAACAGTCCTAAAATTTCTATGAAACTACAAAAGATCTTGAATAGACAAAGTGATCTTGAAGAAGGAAAACAAAACTAGAGGTATTACAATTCCAGATTTTATGTTATATTACAAAGTGGTAGTAATTAAAACAGTATGGTACTGGCATAAAAACAGACACATAAATCAATGGAACAGAAGAGAAAACCCACAAATAGAACTACTTATATGGTCAATTAATCTTTGACAAAGCAGTAATGAATATACAATGGGAAAAATTCTCTTTCACAGATGGTGTTGGGAAACTAGACAACCACATGCAGAAGAATGAAACTTGGCCACTTTCTTTCACCATACACAAAAATAAACTCTACATGGATTGAAGAACTAAATGTGAGACCTGGAGCCATAAAAAACCTTGAAGAGGGCACAGGAAGTAATCTCTCTGACAATGGCCATACCAACATTTTTTTAGATATGTCTCCTGAGGCAAGGGAAATGAAAACAAAAATAAACTACTGGGGCTACATTAAAATAAAAAGTTTCCACACAGTGCAGGAAGAAATCAACAAAACTAAGAAGCAAGCTACAGAATAGGAGAAGATATTTGCAAATGACATACCCAATAAAAGGTTAGTATCAACAATATATAAAGGACTGATTTACCCCAATACCCAAAAAACAAATAATCCTATTAAAAATAGGCACAAGACATGAACAGACATTTCTCCAAAGGGAACATCCAGGTGGTCAAAAGACACATGAAAAGGTGTTCAACATCAATTATCATCAGGGAAATGCAAATCAAAACTACAATGAGGTGGGGTGCCTGAGTGGCTCAATCGGTTGAGCGTCTGACTTCAGCTTGGGTCATGATCTCATGGTCCATGAGATCAAGCCCCACGTCGGGCTCTGTGCTGACAGCTCAGGGCCTGGAGCCTGCTTCAGATTCTATGTCTCCCTCTCTCTCTCTGCCCCTCCCCTGATCATGCTCTGTCTCAAAAATAAATAAAAACATTAAAAAAAATTTTAGGAAAAAACTACAATGAGGTATCAATTTATACCTGTCAGAATGGCTAAAATAAAAAAACACAGGAAACAACAAGTATTGACAAGGGTGTGGAGAAAAAGGAACCCTCATGCACTGTTGGTGGGAATGCAAACTGGTACAGCCACTGTGGAAAACAGTACAGAGGTTCTTAAAAAAAATATTTAAAAAAGAACTACCCTACTATCCAATAATCACACACTACTGAGTATTTACCCAAAGAATACAAAAACACTAAATCAGAGGGATATATGCACCCCTATGTTTATTGCAGCATTGTTTATCATAGCCAAACTATGGAAGCAGCCCAAGTGTTCATCAACAGATGAACAGATAAAGAAGATGTGGTATATGTGTGTGTGTGTGTGTGTGTGTGTGTGTGTGTGTGTGTGTGTGTGTATGTGTATACAGATATAGATATAGATATATGTATGTGTATGTGTGTATATATATATGTACATACACACAGACACACAGGATATTATTCAGCCATAAAAATGAATGGAATCCTGCCATTTGCAATGACATGGATAGAGCTATAAAGTATAATGCTAAGCAAAATAAGTCAGTCAGATAAAGACAAGTACCATTATGATCTCACTTATGTGGAATTTAAGAAACAAAACAAAGTACAAAAAAAGTGAGGGACAAACCAACAGATTCTTAACTATTCAGTACAAACTGATGTTTACCAGAGGGGAAGTGGGTGGGAGGATGGGGGAAATAGGTGATAGGGATTAAAGAGTACACTTACCATAATGAAATAAATGAAATTAGATGAATAAAAAAAATAAATAAATCAGTCCCTTCCAGAAGGAGAAAGCAGAAAGATCAAGAAGTAAGGACAGAGATTTCTATCCTGCCTTACATGTTCTAATCTTGGAGCTGTGTCACTCTGCGAAGTATGATGTTAAGGGGGCCTCCCCAGTTGGTAATCGGGACTAAGAGTCTGTGGCCAGAACAAGGAATCAACATGTGCCTGGTGGAATCTATCGGCTATAGTGAATTACATGGCACCAAAGTAAATCCAGAGTAACTTCTAGTCATTGTCTTATGCATGCATTTATTTTCTTTCATGCATGCATTCAACAGATACTTATGAAGTACCTACAGTATGTAAGGCAATGAGCCAAGGATAAGAAATATAATAGAAAAGAACAAACCGGAAAGTAAAAAGCTAAACAAACCAAACAACCACTCATCTTAGATCCATCAAAGAAGTGCTGGGCAAGGTGCTGCCCTTGCCCAGGGCAAGGTGCTGCCCTAAAAATTAAAGAGATAAACAGATACAGAGAATTAAAAATTACCAGAGCAGAGAGGTGCCTGGGTGGTTCAGTCAGTTAAGCGTTCAACTCTTGGTTTCAGCTCAGGTCATGATTTCATGGTTTTGTGAGTTTGAGCCACCTATATCCCTCTCTCGCTGCCTCTCCCCCATTTGCGCTGTCTCTGTCTCTCTCAAATTAAATAAATAAACTTAAAAAAGAAATTACCAGAGCAGAAAATCATAAGCAAAAACCTTTATTGGAACCAGCACTGGGGTAAGAAAGGTTGAATTATAATTGATAAACTGCTAAAGGCACATTATGCACAAATTTGAAAGATGAAAACTTTAGAGGACCTTGTCACACTTTTCTGAGTTCTACCTCAGGGACTTCTAGGGACTTCTACCAGGTCCTCAAAGTGACTGGAAAAAAATTCCCTCCTGCTTCCAGGAAGTGGACAGAAAAGGAACCATTTTGAAATACATCAGAGCACTCTGTTCTTCTAAACAAGGCCTACTCTCAAGAAAAGCTATATTAACAGAGTTTAATCAGGAATTTCATGGGAAATACCCAAATCCATTATCCTCTAGCTCGCCCGTTCCATGTAAGATGGGGGGAAAATACTGAAAAACAATGGTGACGTTCACAACCTAGGATCTCGGGCTTATCAAAAGACTAAACCCTACAACAGGATTATGGAATTCTCCTTCACCCCAGCTCTCTCCCATATTACCACTACATTCCTCAACATCTGTTTATAAAGCTTATTTTATCCGGTACATCATGTCCATGTATCAATAAAAAATGGCAAGGCAGAAAACATATTTTGAAGAGAATGAGCAAGCACCAGAGGTGGATTCAGTTTTGTCAAGGATATTAGAATTACCAAGTGAAGAGTTTTTCTTTAGCGATTAATATGCTAAAGGATTTGATGGAAAAAGTAGAAAACATGAAAGAACAGATAGAAAATGTTGGCAGAGAAACAGAAATTCTTAAAGAATCTAAAAGAAAGGCTAGAGATCAAAAACACTGTATCAGAAATGAAGAACACCTTTGATGGGTTCAATAGTACATTGTAGTTGGTTGAGGAAAGGATCTCTAAGTATGAGGATATGACAATAAAAATATTTCAAACTGAAAAGCAAGAACAATAAAAGACAGAAAGAAACAACAACAAAAAAATTCCATGCCTACAGGTTTGATACCTTGATTAAATTAACCAGTTTTTTTGAGAGAAACAGTCTGCTAAAACTCACACATAGGCCTTTATCTATTACGGAAATTGAAGCAATAATTAATAATCTTTCCAAGTCAGAAAGTATCAGGTCCAGATGGATTCACTAGTGAATTTTAGCAAAATTAAAGAAAAAAAATATGCCAATTCTCTACAACAACTATTATAGGATAGAAACAGAGGAAACACTTCATAACTCATTCTATGAGGTCAACATTACCTTACTTATTAATATCAGAGAAAGACATTATGAGAAACATAGGTGTAAAAATCCTCAAAAATATTATCGAATCAAATCCAACTTTTTTTGAAGAGAGAGAGGGCACAAGTGAGTGATGGGCAGAGAGAGGAAGGGAGAAAGAAAGAGAGAGAGAAGGGGGCTCACACAAAGCGGGGCTCAAGCTCACCTGATGCAGAATTTGAACTCACAAATGGTGAGATCATGATGTGAGCCGAAGTCTGATGCTTAACCAACTGAGCCACCCAGGCACCCTCAAATCCAACAATTTATAAAACGCATTATACACCACAACCAAGTGTAATTTATTGCAGGTATGCAAGACTGGTTCAATATTCAAAACTTAGTTAATGTAATCCATCATATCACTAGGCTGAAGAATAAAAATCTGATATAACCTGATCAGATTAATAAATGAAAGAAAAACATTTGACAAAATCCAACATCCATTCATAATGAAATAAAGATAAAACCTCTAAGTAAACTAGGAATACAGGGAAGCTTTTTCAACTCGATAACGACAACAAAACACTATCATACTTAATAGTGAAAACCTTGAAGTATTGCCATTAGGATCAGAAAAAAAATAAAGGGTATATATAGTAGGAAAGAAGAAAAAAAACTTTGTTCACACATGACACAATCATCTATATGGAAAACCCAAAGAGTAAATAAACAAACAGTCTGGAACTAATAAGTGATTATAGGATAGTCACAAGATACAATGTTATGTACAAAAGCCAATCCCTCTCCTATATTCCAGCAATGAACAAAAAGAATCTGAAATAGGAAACAAAAATAACATTTACATTAGCTTTCCCAAAATGCAATACTTAGGTATAGATGTGACAAAATATGTACAAGATCTATATGAGGAAAACTATAAAACTCTGGTGAAAGATACTAAAAAGGAAACAAATAAATGGAGAGATATCCCATGTGTGTGTGTAGAAAGACTTAATATTGCCAAGATGTCAGTTCTTCCCAACTCGATTTATAGATTTCATGCAATCCCAACAAATTCCAGAAAGTATTTTGTGGACACTGACAAACTGACTCAAATGTTTATATGGAGAGGCATAAACCCCAAATAATCAATAAATATTGAAAGATAAGAACAAAATTGAAGGAATGACACTACTCAATTTCAAGACTTACTATAAAACGAACGTAACCGTATAATATTAATTAAAGAACAGATAACTATAATCATTTGTACAGAACAGAGAGGTCAGAAATACACCCCCATTAATATAGTCAACTGATTTTTTTGACAAAAGAGCAAAGGCAGTTAAAGATTATCCCTTTAACACATGGTTCTGGAACAATTAGGCATTTAAATATTTTTAAAAAAGCAACTAAACAAAGAAATCTAGACACAGACCTTACACTCTAAACAAAGATTAACTAAAAATGGATCATATACCTATCTGCAAAATGCAAAACCACAAAACTCCTAGAAGATAACACAGGAGAAAATCTCTATGACCTTGGATGTAATGATGACTTTTTACATACAACACCAAAATACGATTCATGAAAGAAACACTTGATGAATGGGACCTCATTAAAATTAAAACTCTCTACCCTGAGAAAGAAAACATCAAAATAATGAGAGGATAAACTACAGATGGGGAGAACATGACTACATTGTATGTTAACTTGAAAGTAAATTAAAAAAATACAGTTTTGATAAATGATTATCCAACCCACCGGAGAACTCTTAAAACTCAATATGAAGAAAAGTGAACAATTGATTTTAAAAAAATGTGGAAAAGACCTGAACAGACAACTTACCAAAAAAGACATAAAGATGTCAAGTAAGCATATCAAAAGATACTTCTTTCACATAATATGTCAACAGGGAATTGCAAATTAAAACAATCTTATCAATCTGTCCACAACTTGTCTTAACTACAGATAAACAAAACTAATGACCAGCAACTCATACAAGAAACATAGAATAAGAGAAAGAATGGGGGGGGGGATAGTTTAAAAATACTAAAATGAAAAAGACTTGTCAAAAAAGGAAGAGACTTTAAAACAATGAGATATCACTTCACACATATTAGAATGGCCAAAATGCAAAACACTAGTAACACCTAATGCTCGTGAGAATGGGGAACAATAGTAACTCTCATTCCTTGCTGGTGGCAATGCAAAATGGTACAGCTACTTTGGCAATGCAAAATGGAAAGGAGTTTGACAGTTACTTATAAAACTAAACACTTACCATGTGATCCAAGAATCAACTTTCTTGGTATTTATTCAAATAAACTGAAAACTTGTGTACACACAATGACCTGCACATAGATGTTTACAGCAGTTGCTCTATTAGTACTTGTAAAAACTTGGAAGCACCCAAGTTGTCCTTCAGTGGATAAATGGATAAATAAACCATGGCACATCCAGACAATGGAATATTTATTCAGTGCTAAAAATAAAAGAGCTAATGCACCTTAGAAAGATATGCAGGAAATTTTAACACATATAACTAAGTGAACGGAGATAATCTGAAGAGGTTTAAACTATATGATTTAAACTGTATGGCATTCAGGAAAAAAAAAATAACTACATAGACATTAAAAAGATCAGTGGTTGCTGGGTTGCCAGGTGTGAGGAGGGAGCTAAGGCTGAATAGGTCCAGCACAGAAAACTTAGGAGCAGGGAAACTATTCTGTAAGATACTATGGTGGTAAGCACATGTCATTATTTGCAAAAACCTATGAAATGTAAAACACGAAGTGTAAACCCTAAGGTAAACTATGGATTTGAGGTTATATTAATGTGTCAGTGTAGGTTCATCAATCATCACAAAGACAAGACGCTGTGATGCAAGATACTGTAGTTTTGAGTGTAGGTGGACAGGGATATATGGCAACTCTCTGAACTTTCTGTTCAATCTTACTGTGAACCTAAAGCTACTCTAAAAAATAAAGTTTATTAATTAAAGGAACCCTACAGTTTGCAAAAAAATCAAACATTCCAATTAGCAAGTGGGAAAAAGACACGAAGAGACATTACACTAGAGTGGATAAAGATGACATATAAACACATGAAAAGATTTTCAACATTGTTAGCTATTAGCAAACCTGTCGATTAAAAACCGTGATGAGTTATCACTATATATCTATCATAATGGCTAACATACATAAAAAGAAGAAACCAAAGTTAGCCAGGATGTTGAAATACTGGTTTGATCATACACGGCTGGTAGGAATATGAAATGGTATTTCACTTTTGAATATGGCTTATCATGTTCTTATAAAACAAAACATCCACTTACCATATGGCCCAACAATTGCATTCTTGGGCATTTATTCCATTATAATGTCTGCATATTGTCATATAAAAGCCCATACACTGATGTTCTGAGTAGCTTTATTTATAACAGTAAAAAGCTGGAAACAATTTACATGTCCTTCAATGGGTGAATTGTTTAATGCAACTATGGAAAACTAATCAGCAATTAAGCAAAGAACTACTGATACACGGCACAAGTCCCCTGGGAATTGTGGAATTATGTTGTGTGTTTAAAAGAAATCCTAAAGGTTCTATACTGTAAGACTGTACTTATAGAACATTCTTGAAATTAGGACATTTTCCACATAAAAATTAGATTTGTGGTTACCTGTGGTTATGGTTGAGAGTAAATTGGGTGAGGTTGTAAAGGACAACGTGAGAGACTGGGACATCTAGTTCAAGGGCCTTAAGATTTTGACTACTCAGAATCTTCTGAATTATCTGCGTCTTCAATAATGGCCAGAGGCCTTTCTATTATTACTTGAAGGCAGTGCAAAAATCTCTCTTCCGCATACAAAAGGCAAATGTATCACCCTTGCCCTCCTGGTCAGTAGACCTGTAAGCAGACTTATGTCACAGCATGGCCCAGATGGTGTTGTAGTAAGAGTGAAAAAGGTGGAAATGGATTATGTGTGTATATTAAATCATCTGAATGAAATGCAATCAGAATATATATATCACAACGGAGCTGCAGGACCTAGCCATTGCAAAGCAAGCATGAGGACGGTAATCAAGGAGAAGATAAAATTAGAGAGACACTTAACACCTTGGCAAGAACTCTAGGAGATGATGTATGAACTCACTACTAGGATGCTCCCAGAGGCATGGAAAAGATGATGTCCAGTGCTGAGCGAAAATGAACAGCCAGAATCATTGTGTAGCAGATGGCAGAGAACTGGATTAAGAAGGTTAATGAAGTCGGCATGCTGAAATATGTATGATTTGCATAATCAGAAGACCCACCAAATGATTATATTTCATAGGAAGATCGAGAGGACTTAGTCACCAAGCCATAAGGAATGTGCTAGAGAGAGGAAAATAAGCATCACTAAAACTTTTAGTGGTAGCTCATCTCTGGAGGGTAGAAACTTTAGGTCATTCATAGCAATGCAGAAGGTAAGGTGCTGACACTATTCAGGTTATGTAACAGCAGACAAAAAACTCGATTTCAGGGTCAGAATTACTGTCACAAGTAGCAATGTCAGAGTGGCAGCTAAGGGCAACTGACCCACAGAGTTCTGGAGATGCTTAATAGAATACAACATTCCAAGGGGCAAAATAATTAGAAAATTAAGAATGGTCACACCAATCAAACGTCATCATCTATTCCCCAGTGTCCAAGTTTGAGTCAATTTTCAAACCCTGGTTGTATTGCCTGAACAGATGGCTAGCTCTTGAAGAAGGACTGTGCAACATTATATACTAAGTATCCACATTAACCATCTCTGTGATCCTTATTTATGGGCCTTGGTCCACTTACATTGAAAGCTATGCATCTGAGGGTCTGAGTTGACACTGAGACCCAAAGACTTGAAGTGTCCTCATGGCACTAGGTGAGGTACAGGAGGATCAGGTAATAAATGGAGTCCTGGCAAGGTCTGGTTACAGTGGACCTATTGATCTGCAGATATACCTGCAACGTGGTACAAACTCCACGTTGGTTCTCTGTTTGAGGGGAAGGCCAAGAAGAAACCTGGAAACAATCACTTGCAGCAAAGATAATAAATGCAAAAGTTGATCACATCACAGGAGGGCAATGGAAAGCAAGGATTAGTGCCAGCCTCAAGAATCTTACAGGGCACAGGAGATTTCCACAATATCACCATGTATTCTCCAGTATGGTCCCTGCAAACATTGGATGATCCTGGAAGATAACTGAATACAACTGTAACTGTTATAGTTGAAGTGTATTCCCCCCAAAAGATATGTTGAGGTCCTAACTTCCAATACATCAGAATATGACCTTATCTGGAAATAGGCTCATTAAAGATGTAACTGATTGGTAAAGATTAGGTGACTGGACTAGGATAGGGCCTTAATCCAATATGACTGGTGTTCCCATGGGAAGAAAAGAGACAAACACAGAGGAAAATTGGACAGGTGAAGACAGACATGTAAGGAAAGAACTCCATGGGATGATACAGGTAGAGACGGAACTGTTTTCAAGTTAAGGAATGTCAAAGACTGTTGGCAAAGCACCAGCAGTTGGCAAGAGTCAAGGAAGGATCCTCCTTTAGAGGGTACAGAGGATGTATGGCCCTGCCAACACCTTGATTTCTGACTTGTGCTGTTAAGAACTGTGACAGAATAAATTTCTGTTGTTTTAAGCTACTAAGTCTGTGGTACTTTGCTACAGCAGCCTGAGGAAACTAACACAGTGTTCAATCAGGTAGTAGCCCTGATCTCAGCTGTGGTGCCAGATATTCTTCCCTTGCTAGAACACACTGATATTGCCTCAGGTTGACAGAAAACAGCCAGAAATTTGATAAAGGAATGCTTTTCTGTCTCAATAAAAAAATAGAATCAGAAAGAGTTCGTAACAGACAACAATATATAATTATGGCTTTGCTCCAAAGCTAGGCTAACTCTCCTGATCTCTGTCATAATACAGTACAAAGAAATTTGCAAAGTATAGGCACCAGAGTACATCATGTTGGTCTATTACCTCAGTAAGATCATGCTCATAGGTCTAGAGGAGCAGTAAGTGGTTAGTACGGTGAAGGACGTGGTTAAACATATGTTGTCCAGAGAATGAAAGACAAATCCTATTTTGGTACAGGGACCAACCACGCCTATAATATTTAGGTTCTAGTGGTCATGGTGGGGAACATTGTCTCCTAAGTAAAGGATAGACCATTGCATCTTTTATCTCTCCCCCTGAAGAAAAATACCTCGTTGACCTCTTTAGACTCTGTGGGTAGCACATGCCAAATAGCTCTCAAATAGGAAAGATACCCAACTAGGAAAGAGCTGTAGCCAAATAGACTTGCTATTTGATCCAGGATAGCCAGAACACTCTATGGGATTGAAAACATCAGAGGTATAAAATTAATGTATACATTCTGTGGCAAGACCCAGTAAGATAATTATAACTCAGGACAAAGGACAACAGACCATCTTTAGCTTCCAAAACCAAATGAGATCAGATATGTTCAGAGTGCTATGGCCATAGACTGCTTTATGACCCAGCAATCCCTCCTCTGAAAAAATTGAGATTCAAATCCTGGGAGATTTACTCTACAATCCATGGTCTTAATAAATACATATTGAATTAGTAAGTGGATAGAATTTCTGCTCACATTCACTTTTTTAAAAAGCTGCCTTTGACTTCCTTTATGCCTTTTTTAACAGCTTTATTGAGGTATAATTGATACAAAAAGGAATGCACACACTTATTTAATATAGATAATGTGATGAGTTTGGGAATAGGCAAAAACTTGTGACACCCTCACCACAAGCAAGGTAACAAACATAACCATCACAGAGGTTCCTTGTGTCTCTTGTTTTTGTTTTGTTTTGTTTTACAGTTAAGAATTCTTTTGAATCTACTACTTTATGTTCACCAGGACTTGCTTTCACTTCTCAGTTCAGTGTTTGACACAAACACTTTGAATAATTTGTCTCTTTTAATCCCCACTGCAAACCTATATGGGAAATACCACTTTTATTTCTAATTTATAGAAGGTAAAGCTTGGAGAAGTCACACAGATGAGAAATACAGAAGTCAGGATTCAAGCCCTGCTTCATTGGTTTCCAAAATGGGTGTTTTTAAGCACCAGTAGGTACTGACTTTCAAAAAAAAAAATAGATTAGTTTTGTTTCGCTTCCTCTTCCTGGATAAAAATACTGGTCCATATATATAATTTACCACTGGTGACTATTTTAGTACCCACATTTAGTACCCAATGGCTGATGTACAAATTATACAAATAATGAATTCCACCTGGCCATGGCCTTTATTTAATTTTTTGACAAACTTTGTTTTTGTCATTTAAGCAAAAGAAAAAAAGATAAAAGTAAAATTGAGATAGTATATTTATTTTTTATTTTTTTTTCAACGTTTATTTATTTTTGGGACAGAGAGAGACAGAGCATGAACGGGGGAGGGGCAGAGAGAGAGGGAGACACAGAATCGGAAACAGGCTCCAGGCTCCGAGCCATCAGCCCAGAGCCTGACGCGGGGCTCGAACTCAAGGACCGCGAGATCGTGACCTGGCTGAAGTCGGACGCTTAACCGACTGCGCCACCCAGGCGCCCCTAGATAGTATATTTAATAAATTAAATGGATCTATATAAATTCTTGTTCTTGTGCAGATGAAGCCAAAATCACTGCCATGTTCTGAGTGAACTCAAGCCATGACGGCCAACTTTCTTTTATCTCACTCACACTTCCCTTTCCTAGGTCCTTTTGATCCATTTCAGATTGGATTGATCTGTGTACACACTTCGTGCGCACAATTCCATTTTATCCTTTGTGAGTATCTTTCTCAAGGAGTCACAGAAGAAAGAGAATAGGGCCTTTAAAAGCCTCATTTTTATCTTTCTACTGGATGGAAAATTTGGGGGACAATTTAATACATCTGATTCTTCAAACACCCTCAAGTTATATTTCTGAAGACACTTGAATAAAGATTTGTTGGAAAAACCTGCGGGGGAAAGGCAGTATGCTATACGATGGTAACAATACTATTCAATCTAAAGAAACAGTTACTCCAATTTCATACTGAAACATAAACTGGATTACAGCTTGACCTCCTATATTGACTTTCTTCCCAATGCACAACAGGAAAGCTTAAAATAAAATGCACACATTTCCTTTATGTAGGGTTTTGGCCTTAAAATTTCCAGACTAGACACAAGCAACACACACTCATGCACACGCACAAGTGGCATAAATTACTTAAGATTTCAGGGGTTAAAACAGTTCCGATGTTGTTTATCAAGGACTCAAATGATGTGACCCAGACTCACTTTCTTATTTTAGCCTCCTTTTCTTAGTAAGACTTCCCACTTTCTCAGGCTAATAATCTGTCAGTCAATCTGCTCCCCTTCCCCACACACACCCCACAACCACCAGCATTTCTCAGAATTGGCTTCATACTCAGTAAGGCTATTTCTACATGATCTCAAGATGACCATCAGCATATTAGCAGTATCACACTTGTCTGTGTTCACTTTGGGAAGAGACAATCTGCTTTCCTGTAGCTTAATTAAACAGCTTTAATTGAGTCTCATTGACTCTTAGTGACCTATTTTGGGTCTCTTGCCATGTCTGAATCTATTGCTATGGCCAGGAAGCTAACATATGTTGAATGACTCAGGAAAATTGAGACCATATCACAGACACTGGGAGTGAGATCAATTCTACTCATCTACCTACCTGAGAAATTTGGAATACTGTTAAGAAGCTGGTAGGAGAAAATTAATGTAAGAGAGGCTAACATCAAATTTCCATTGGAATACTTATGTAGATATTAAAGCCAAATTTGAAGAAACACAAACTACTGCCCTGGGTTATTCCAGGATCTTGTCTCTGAAGATGGCACAAGGGAAGTCAGGACAAGTGGCTACTAGTCACAATGTCTGGTTTGGATTTTGAGCCTCATTTATGTTAATATTTTATGCTTTATGATTTCTTCTTCCATATACTAGCATCACTTTGTACTTTTCTATTATACTTCATATAATTCACATGTACTTTAAATTCCATCTAGTGCAAATCAATAAAAACACTCATATTCTACATGCTCAAGGAGCTCCTAGTACTTGGAGGTGGGGGGAGTAAGATATGTAAACAGGAAAATTACTCAAAGTATGAACACTGCTATGATAAAAGAAAGCATCTTATATAGGCATTAGGAAATGCATACAACCCCATTTTTAATGAGTATGGAGTTGGGAGTGAGAAAATGCTTAGTGAAGGAGTAAAGTGGGGGAAATGTAAGGGATCTATTGCTTCTCTGCACAGATCTAATCCCTGACTCACTTTGTCCTTACTCCCTCCAAAACTTACAGCATGAATTTCTATAGAAAGAAAGAAAGAAAGAAAGAAAGAAAGAAAGAAAGAAAGAAAGAAAGAAAGAAAGTTAGTTTTAGTTGGCCTTTACAGTTTTAAGACATAATTCAGAATGGATCAAAAATATACCCTAGATCAAGCTTATAATATGGCATGAGCTCCTGCTAAAACTGTTGCTTCTCTGTGACATTCAAAATAGAATTTGATGAGATAGCCAGATCCCCAATGTCCAATTGCCAAACATGCCAAAGTCCAAAGCCAAGAAATAAATGGCAGGCATCTGTCTTTCTATGCAATTTCTGCATTGAGATGTAGAAAGTTCGCCTTTGCTTATTTCTAGGAATTTTATATATGACATAAAGGGAAAATGCTCAAGTGAAGCATAAATGGCTGGTACAGTACATGTGCGCAGAGCTGTGAATGAATTTAATTTTTACCACCCAGAGTTTCCAACATAAAGCTCAACAGAACGTAAGATCCCAAAGGGAGAACTTACCCTGAATAATAAACTGCTCTATCTCCTTTCTTTAAATGGCCCATGGCAGATGAAGTTGACTCAAAAAAGAACTTGATAGTAAATATGTATCCATTAGGTTATTTTGGAGGCAAGTTATAGAAAACTCAACAGATAACTGGCTTAAAACCTGTGTAAACTGATCAATTCACACAGCTAGAAATAATAGAGGTAGGATGAGCTTTAAGGATGAGTTGCTTTAATCTATAGTCTTTAGATCAATTTTTCTGTTAGTCTCTTGGCAATGTCCTCTTCTGTCCTACTCTGTTCAGTAGCAAGGCAAGGGATGATGCCTGAGGAAAAATGTGATATTCATTAGTAGTGGCCAATAAATACCTCTGGTTTCTTTCCTGGAACATACATGTTTGCTCACCCCTGCTCTCTTGAAGTTAGATATGGTCCTGTGACTCATTGTTAGCAGAACATGATTAGAAATAATGTAAGTTAACTCTGGGTTTGGGATCTAAAGGCCATTTTCTAGGGTGATGGGCATTGAGGAGGGCACTTGTTGGGATGAGCACTGGGTGTTGTATGTAAGCAATGAACCACGGGAATCTACCCCCAAGAAACCAAGAGCATACTTTACACGCTGTATGTTAGCCAATTTGACAATAAATTATATTAAAAAAATAATAAATACATATTAAAAAATTTTAAAACAAGGCCATTTTTACTGGTACAGTGATGAGTACTGCTCTGGATCATGACTGCTGTGCCAGCCCATGTGCTATAGAGAGGACAGGGCAGAGGAAACCTACTATCCCATGTGTGGTGGAAATTAATGTGAAAACTATATAAACCTTTGTTATTGTATCCCATCAATAACCTAAAACCTATTGAACCCAATATAAGAGAAACCCATTCCTAAATATCATCCCAGAAAATCAAGGAAGACCTTAATATAAACCCCCCCATATCGTCTCCCTGTTTTAACTCTTTGGCATGTATTCCTATTACTGAGTCAATCATTGTCAAGAAATATCACTGCTTTAAGATCAAACAAGCCAACTTCTAGATCTTGGATCCTTAATTCAAATTCCCTGAAGTCTCATGGGATGTATAGGGACATATGCTATTCTGAATAAAACAGGATTTTGTTAAGTAAGGTCCAAGAAATTTCTATTCAAGTCAATGTAAGTTTTCTGCCCTTCATTGGGTTTAAGAGGGTGCTTAGTAACGTGTCTTCTTAAACACTGCCAGTAGAAATCTCTTTCTGCATATTTCCCATAATTTCAGCTGGACTATTCACAATAGAAAATCACCATCACAAACAATATTTCTTGTTTACTTGGGAGGACTCCACCTCCATCTTCTAGAACAACAAATAGAGTTGAGAGTATAGAGGATTAATGAAAAAGTCCAACTCTGTTGGATACACCTTAGTGCAGGTTATCAGCTCATGATGACAGTAGTCTCTGCAATAACTATTTATACATTTTTAATTATAGTTTGTCTCATATGGACAGCCCCCCCATCATTTTTCTAACAATCATAACAACATATTCCCTGCACACCGAAGAATTATTTGGTCTCTGAGCATGATATGTGAGTTAACTTATCCCAAGTTTCAACATTAGATTGACGTACATAGGAGTAAGTTACTGTTTACTTGATCCTAAAAGTCTTTTCCTAAAATCTTTATCAAATTGGTAACAATCTCTTGTGTTTACTGTTCTCAAGCACAAAAGGAATTATGTCTTATCAAGCTATGTTAAATACATCTTGAGGATATGAAGACCTTTTTAAGTAAAAATTATGTAGCATGATATAGATAGAAGTGAAGTTACCCTAACTCACTTTACCTAGAGTGTGATTTATACTAAGTAACACCTCCACTATGCACAGTGAATTTGATATTACAATGAAAAGGCACAGAATTAAAACAAGACTGAAGTCCCAAATAGCACTGACAGTTCAGAGGCTGCTAAGCTCTTGTTCCCTTTATCTTCCTTTTAAGCCCATGGAAAAATACTCCAAAATTATCTGTTACATCAACCATGTATCTCCAACATATTTGTTCATTTATTCATACATGAATGCATTTCAAGGAGTGAGATAAAATCAGAGGAGAGAATGTTTGGGTTGTAAATATAATTAATTGGGTAAGTACTACTGTACCCAAAAGTGTACAAGAAGGCCTTGGAAGTGTTATATCTTAGATTACGTCTTTGGGTCATATTGCTCATTCTATTTCTCCAAGATATTTTCAAAATGGAGCAACAAATTCAAAAGACATAACTACCTGCAGTCAAGAAAAAAATTGTGTGCCAGGCATCCTCATCTACAGAAATTCAGACCAGCATGCAAACAATTCATTTCCTAACTTCTTCCATTGCATGTCCCATAGTAAGGAATACAGAGAATCTTAACATCTGAAAAAATCTTACCCTTTATGCTTAGAAACAAAGAGTAGGAATGATTCAACAATTTAAGACACTGAAGCTATCAAAATTATATTAAAACCCTGGTGAGCCATAATTCAAGCAAATAGAACCTTAAAATAAGCTAAGAACCAGAAGAAACTCTAGGGGTCATTTAGTCCCACCTTCTGACAACAAAGACATCTCTTCTTCAACATCCTTTTATCAGCAGTCTTCTTACCTCTGCAAATATATTTCCAGGAATGGGAACTTACTTCTCAAGACTGTCTACTCCATTTTTGAAGTTATGATCATTAAACCATTATTTATCAAGATTAAGGTGAAATCTTTCTTCCTCTAACTCGCCTATTATTTTCATTCTAAAATGACACAGAGTAAATTTTCTCTTCCTTAAATTAATATGGCAGTCTGGCTTTAGATTAAGATATAGAAAGGTGGGAGAAGCAAGTCATAAAAAAAGTTAGACATCAATTTTTAAATTCAGTAATCAACATCCTTGGGTACACTCTGTGATATGCCTGTATTTCATCCAAATCCTCACCCTTGTATACCCACAGCAGGAATGATAAACATAAACTTATTCATGTCACTCTTCTATTTAAAGTCCTTGAAAGGCTTTTTATCTCATCTTAAGATAATGTCTGAACTTCTTTACATGGTTTCAAGGCTCTACATGCAAAGGCTTCAGAGTCCTTCTTAATTCTCGTGGCCACCTGGAAATCAACAATGCATCCACACTAAATGCATTTCAATACTTGGAAACCACCAAAGGTCACTCTCTTTCTTTCACCTTGAGAGTCTCCTTATTGTGTCAACAACATTCTTTTATGCCTCTTGCTCTGCACAACTAATTCTGGTTTCATATGAAATATTTCTCAGAAAGCCTTCCCTGACAGTCCAAATTTGCGTTTGATTCCTCTCCCACAATCTCTTATGGCATCCTACAATCTCCTTAAAATAGCCCTTACTATACTGTATTTTAAGTTGCTCATTAGAACTAGAAGCTGTATGAGAGCAGCAACCAGACTGTGTCTCTATTATAATGCCTAAAACACAATTCTGCTAGGTAACTATTTGTTGAATTTATGAATAAATGATCAAAGATAAATAATAAACGTGAGTGAAAAGTCACTTATCCAAGAGCAATGAAATTGTTTTCAATATAGTCCATCTATTGAAGCTGAGAGTAATCTAGTGGATTTTCCAAAGTTTCCAATAACCGAAGATAGTAACAGAAAAAGAAATATTTCCAGCTAATTAAGCTCTTCTTGTGGTTAAGGTTTATATGTTACCATTAATCTTGACAGTCATTGGTGCAGGGGTGGTTGCTCAGTTATCTCTCTGTTAGTAGATTTAAGAATTATTTATGATTAAATTATAGGACAATGTTTATAAAGGGTACATTTCCATGACAATTTTTTTCTTTAAAAATAATTTTAAAAGGGCCACACAAAACCAAGTATCATTCTCAACACTAGAAGAATATGATGATCCCAAGTTGATATTGTTCTCCTTTTAGGAATGAGTAGATCAGGTTGATGACAAAGAAAGTTGTTTTCAACTCCCATACCTAGGGTGGGTCATTACATCACTTGTATCACCTTTTACAGGATAACATCATTGACAAGTAATTGACAAAATAGTAAATAAATGACCAAGAAATGGATGATTTGCTTTGTAAATCTTGAGCATATATCTGGCTTTGTTTATTGCCTAGCCATTGTGGATGTGCAAAACAGTGTGCCAGGAAAGAAACCTGGAGTTGCATTTTATGTAATCAATGCCATAAGTTATTGCCCAGCCCCACTGCACAAGGGCTGTTTCAACCTTGAACATGGCCTTTTGTCTGAACGTATCACCATATGTTCCCAAATTGCTGTGCAAAGACTGATTGTTCCACAGTCTCCTATTAATATTTTGCCTGGGCATAAGGTTTGCTTTTATTTATCTAAAATGTTCCAAATTGCCAAGTGATTTTTAAAGTAATTGTTAAATTTTGCAAGTAGAACCTGCTATTCTATGACTCAATTGCACAGTCGAAATATGTGAAAACATCATGATCTGACTTACAATGGCATGGTAAGATACAAAGGACAACTGTCACTTTTCAGCTCAAGGGGTTGAGATTGAAACCCAAGAAGAAGACTTCAAATGTATTTTTCCCCTTCTTTCCCTTGCCCTGCTATTCATACTCAGCTCATTAGTCTTGAAATAAAAAATAGAATGATCTTTTAGGGAATTTAAATCACTGAAACAATACTCATTCCAGAGTTTCTGGAAAGGGTAGCATATGTCCCTAGTAAACCTTTAATATTAATGGCCCCAATTCGTTTTTTGTTTTCTTCAAGGACAAAACCAGTGTGACTCCAGAACTCAAAGAATAAGAAGGGACCAAATTGGAGAGGAAGACTTCACTCCCTTCCCATCCACACCAGCCAGCCTGTCACACTTCATGCTATTCTTTTCCAAAAAGTAGCACCCAATCATCTATGACAAATGTGATCTAGGAAAATCACAGAACATCATACTATGAGAAACAACAACCGAGGAAAGATAGCACGAGTGTGCATGTTCTCTTTCTCTTTCTCTTAGTCTCTCTCTCTCTCTCAGTCACATACAATTCAATTTCACAACATCCTTTTGGCAAAATATGAGATCAGGGCACAAATTAGATCTCAAAATGTCACCACCTTGAATCCTGCATTTTTCTTTCGTAGTGCTGAAAATACTGTTTCCTTATTGGTCTCCATCTGTAGACTGTCCTCAGGGAACAGAAACTTTATCTTGTTATTACATTTCTAGTGCCTCCTGGTGACAGAAAGTCATAGTGATTAAAAACATAAAAGCTGGAATCAGATACGCTTGGATATGAGCCCTGGCTATATTGCTTAATAGCTGTGTGATTGCAATTTTCCACATTTGCGACAGGGGAAAATAATAGTGCATAACTCTTCGGGGTGCTATGACGATCAAATGACATTTTACATATAAAATGTGTAGCTCTGCACCTGACTCATAGCTATTGCTCAATTAGAGGTTAGCCATGATGATGATGAGAATGAGGATAATGATGATGAGCTACTTTGGCACATAAACGGTTTGGTGAATGCTACCGGATATTTTTATATTTCTCTATCCTAAAGAAGATGCGGACTCAGCCTATGTATAAACTGAAACTTAGAGATTTTTACTCTATGACCCAAGATATGACATGTAGTAAGTGACAGAGCTTCAATTTATACCAACATCTGTCTGACTTTGCAGGCTGTGTTCCTGAATGATCCGTCATATTGACACCATGGCCCCATGCATGCTGGGAAAATCAGCTAATCTCTCATAATATGAGGAAAAGCCCTCTTTTCAGATCTTTGTCTCATATCCTGGCACCTGTGCTTCCAGTAAGCCTCTTTTACTGCTCAATGCTAACCTCTGTTTCCCCAGCTACAAAATGGGCATCGTGAGAACACTAAAAACTGTTCTGTAGGATTAAGAGGATTAAATACGCTAGTAAGCCTCAAGTATTTGACCTTGCCTGTCATACGGTAACCAAGTACAATATGCACTAATTTATATTTATTAGTGTTACATTATCATTATTGTTACTTAAAGCATATAATGAGTAATAGAGATCTACCTGGAGGTGACTTAAGCAAATAGTGACAGTTTGTCCTCAAGTAATAACAGGCCTGGATATAGGCGGCTTCTGTCCTTGGTTCTGTGACCTAATGATATCCACAAAGACCAAAGGTCTTTCTTTTCAACCCACTATGCTCAGCATGCTGCTTTTTCATTCTCCTAGCCTTAGGATAGTTGTTAGAGATCCAAGACTCACACTTACATTCAATTCAGGAAGAATGGAGAGGAAGGGGCCAGAGAGATAGTACAAGAGATGAGTGTCCCTTTCATCAGAAAAGCTAGCTTTTTCTCAAAGCCCATTCTTTCAGTGCCACAAGACATCCACTTATGTTTCTTGGACAAAACTGCATCACATGGCCTCTAAGGTAGGCTAGGAGGGTTTTTAGTTTTTGAAGTTCTATACTGGAGATGGCCAAGAGAAAGGGATTTTGCAAGAGATGCATTGGGCGACAAAACCTGCGTGCTGTATTCACACAGGGAAATTCACAAATGCTGAAATATGAACTTGATGGTCAAAGTGTCATCATCAATGTTCATTCAACACCAAATTTTAACAAAAGTAAATTCATATTACTTGTAAATAGAAATATCTTGAATGACCAACATTGTAGAGTGGATAGAAAATACTTTGGATTAAGATGCATGAGAAAAATTAACTACACCAGTATTCAATGTATTTGTCTGCACTGTGCTTCTTTACTGACAAGTTATTGGCTCTAATATGCTAGAATATGTGTAAATGAACTGTTGATCAAGGAATTGTCACAAATGGCTCTAAGTCCTTGGGGACAGGCCAATCTGGCTCTGAGTTGTGGCTTGGCCACTTTCCAACTGTATGACTTTTCACAAGTCACTGTTTAGCTTTTTTTCCTCACAAGTAAATTAAGAATAATCATTGCTCTCCTACTAGGTGTTCAAGAGGATTAAAATGTAGATGAATATGTATATGCAGAAAAAGTCTTCACGATGCCTGGCGTGGAGAAGATCCTTCATACATCTCAGCGCCCATCACATTTCCTCAGAAAAATCAGCAGAAATTTGGGTCAGAAGTCTATATTTAACTATTATTCTAAATTTCTCTGTTGTGTCTATGACTGTTTTTTTCACTTCTCCTTTGTTACTGCCTGAGGGTATATCCCTTTCAAACAAGCAGGAAGGGTCCCCCCAGGTGGGTATTATATTTCTACCAAAAGAGATAATGGGTAACAAAGACTCTAAGGTCACAATACCTGGATTCAAACCCTGGTACTATTTTTTACTTATAGGGTGACCTTGGTCAAATTATGTATCTGTACCTGAGTTCCTCATTTGTTACGAAGGATTTAAAAAGTACTTGTCTCGTAAGAATTTTTAGAGTGGTAGACAACTCTGTAAATTGTTAATTTTAGATGTCAACTTGGGGGTTGTTTTGGGATGAGATTAACACTTATATTGGTGAACTCTGGATAAAGCAGATGGCCTTCCATAACATAGGTGGGACTTATCCAATCATTTGAACGCCTAAATAAAAAACAAAAAACAAAAAGAGACTAACCTCCCAAGCAAAAGAAATTCTCCAGAAGACTGTTTTCAGACTTCATCTGCACCACCAACTCTCCTGGTTCTCTAGCACACTAGCCCCCTAAACTGCTGATTTTGAACCTGTCAACCTCCATAATGTTGCATGAGCCAATTTTAACTAGCTGATCAATCGATTCTATTAGTTCTGTTTTTCTGGATAATCTTGGCTAATATAAGACCCTAAGGGGGTGGATTCCCATGACCTAATACCCTTGCCTTTGTGTAATCCACTCCTCTTAAGTATGAGCAACTCCTGTGATCTGCTTCTAACCCATATAATTTTTCAAAACCAATGGAGTATCACCCTCCCAACTGTATTATGTATAAGTCAAAGGTGAGATTTTTCAGATGTAATTCAGGTCCCTTTTTTTAGTCAAGTTTGAGTTAATGAAAAGCGATTACCGTGGGTTGACGACCTAACATAATCAAGTGGGCCCTTAAGAGAAAAGGCCTAGGCATTCCAGCAAGTTAAGACTAGAAGCAGTAATATGTCTCTTTCTCTCTTGCATCTCTAGCTTTGAAGAAGCAAGCTACTATCAATTCTACAGCCTGAAGGGAATGAAATCTGCCAACAACCTTAGGGAGCTTCAACAAAGATTCTTCCCTTTTTGAGTATTCAGATTACAATGAAATCCTGCCAACACCTTGACCTTGACCTTGTAAGACCCTGCAGAGGCCAAGCTGTGCCTGGCCTTCTGATCCTGGAAAGTCTGAAAAGATAAGTATATGCAGTTTTATTTTATTTTTTTTTTTTTAAATTTTTTTTTTTTTCAACGTTTATTTATTTTTGGGACAGAGAGAGACAGAGCATGAACGGGGGAGGGGCAGAGAGAGAGGGAGACACAGAATTGGAAACAGGCTCCAGGCTCTGAGCCATCAGCCCAGAGCCCGACGCGGGGCTCGAACTCACGGACCGCGAGATCGTGACCTGGCTGAAGTCGGACGCTCAACCGACTGCGCCACCCAGGCGCCCCAGTATATGCAGTTTTAAATACTACGTTTGCTGTACTTTTTTATGCAGCAATAGAAAATTAATACACTTGCCATTATCAAAGAGAATAAACTACTAGCGTTTTTTTTTTTTTTAAATATCCCTGTGCTTTGGTTTCTACTAATTTAGTTGTTTTAATTCTGAAAAGTTTGGGTCAACACAACATACTGAGGGAAAAGGAAACAAAGAATGGAAAATGGAAGAAGTTATAAATATAACCCATGTAACCAGGAACAAGGAAGGACTGTTTAGTTTCATGTATTTTTGTTTTTGCTTTGATATTAACATATTTGCATCTGTCTTAGTCCCTTTGTGTTGCTGTAACAAACTACCATAGACTGGAGAGTTTATAAGCAACAGAAATTTATTTCTGAGAGTGACGGAGACCAGGAAGTCCAGGATCATGTCTCTAGCCTATTCACTCTGAGGGCTAGCGAAAGCTGGCTTTCAGGCTCACAGGTGGCATCGTCTTTTTGCTGTGTCCTCACATGGTGGAAGGAACAAGGGATTTATATGGAGTCTCTCTTATAAAAAGCACTAATCCTACTCATGCTGACATCCTCATGACCTCATCACCAAATGCTCCACTTCCTAATGTCACCACACTGGGCATTTGGATTTCAACATGTGAATTTTGGTGGTGGGTGCGGGGGGGGGGGGGGGTGGCGGGGAGGCACAAAATTTCAAACCACAGTAGCATATGGATTCTTCTCTTTTCTCTTTGTCAGTCCTTTACTACCTAATATAAGAGTCTCAATAATGCTTCACCCGTATCTCAGCATGTAAGTAACAGAATATCAGAGCAGGCTTTGAACTTGAATGGGAGAGGAATGAATGCTACTAGAGATGGACTGAGTCCATGAAACCTACATTTCCTCATTCAGGGAGAGATGTGTCTGTCTTCAATCTTTTATTAAATAAATACAGTTGTATGTGGGATAATGGTAAGGTATTAAGCAGAAGCAGGGTGGTATTTTCATCTGGATCCTAAATACGGGTAAAAGGGGATGGGAATAGACACTGAGTTGACAAAGTGCACTGTGTCAGAATGCATGCTGTCAACATGGCACTATCACCAGCAACCCCTTCTGAGAATAGAAAATATATTTCACAGAATCCCCTTTGCCATACAATCTCTGTTTAGAATTTTCCAGTGAAAAGAATTCATGTCTTCTTTGGAATGCAAAGTCAAAGAGAAGTTAGCCTTCTTTGGAAGGCTGTGGCAGTCAGAAGTGGTAAGCCTTCAGATCTTACAAGTTTCCCTTCACACCATGGTGCAATGCAGATTTCTTCATTATTAGTAACTTTGTTCCCCAAATCCAGTGCTTCAGGGTATGTAATGAATATTTTTCTGATCCTCCAGATGTTGTCTTCCCTACTTTCACACTCCAAACCTTTCCACATTTATAGGATTCTTAATTCACATATTAAACCCCTTAGTCCATAAAATTTGTACTGTCTTTTTTTTAGTTGATCAAATTCAGGGTGATACAGTATGTCAAGTGTTGTAGATGCTATAGCAGTGTTAACCTACTATTTCTAAGGCTCGTATATATGGGTATATTCAATTTGCATTAAATTTGTTCTAAGAACATTCTTATTTTATGCAATAAGACACTAAACCACATACTAACAAGTGGCTTCTTTTCTCTTAGAGACCAAATAATTAAATAAACTCATGATTCAATAGAGCTCCTGACAATATTATTTTTGTACAGGACTATAATGGAATGTCATCTTCAAAGAAAGCAGACACTTTGAGTGATGGCTAAAGATTTGTCAAACTGAAGTTTTTGTTCTATGATAAATCACTCTGGAATGTGAGAAAAGTTTGGGCTCATTTATTTTATTCAAGACAAGTTGACTCTATAGGAGCAGAGCTCACAGCCAGAAAGTCTATCTCCAATCGGCCAACTCTATCAGGGGCCTTGAAAAGTTCTTCTTCAGCAAGAAGGGCCTTCAGTCTTTGTCACAGA
Source organism: Lynx rufus (assembly GCF_022079265.1). Taxonomy (NCBI): domain Eukaryota; kingdom Metazoa; phylum Chordata; class Mammalia; order Carnivora; family Felidae; genus Lynx; species Lynx rufus. The sequence goes on along the minus strand of NW_025814823.1, from coordinate 120,400,604 downwards.
TCAATGCTTCTGCCAATCATCTACAGGTAGTCTTGATGGGTTGTTATTTGGAGGGTAGAATACTGCACAATTCTATTACCATGCAATAATTCAAACGAGATACACCAAGGGTATGGGAAGAAAACATGAGGTATCTTTCTATCTTGCTTAGGGTCTTATTTACTTATTTGTTTTTGTAATCAGTAACGTTACTATTGCCACTTGTTAATACTGCTACTAGGAAATGAAGGTATTCTGTTTCTGAGTACCCCAACCAGAAAAGGAAATCTAAATTTTAATGCCATGATGGGATTTTCATGGGTTTAAAAAATAAAAAGGTATTCTTCATGCTAAAAAAAAAAATATATATATATATATATATATATATATATATATATATATATATATTAGTGAGCAGACCATGTTCACTGAGCTTAGTGGTAGATAACATTATTTTTTGCCCCCGCCTCACAAGGTAGATAGAATCCAGCATGCTTCAAAAGGTAGATAGGATCCCAACGCTCATACTTTTGAAACAATGTAAGAAAAGGAACCTCACCACTTAAGAAAACAGCATACTTAATTTAGGAATACTAAATATTAAAACAAACTAGGTCTTAAAAACATGTTGTACATATAAAAGTGCAATAGACTTAAGTTTACAGACTGTTGAATTATCACAAAATGAGCCATCCATTCAATCACCATCCAAACCAAAACAAAATGTCAGAAGGATCTAGAAGCTTCCCTCACCTTCGTTCCCACCAACTCTGATACTGACAAACTCCCTTAAAATAACTATTACCCCAGGGGCGCTTGGGTGGCGCAGTCGGTTAAGCGTCCGACTTCAGCCAGGTCACGATCTCGCGGTCCGTGAGTTCGAGCCCCGCGTCAGGCTCTGGGCTGATGGCTCGGAGCCTGGAGCCTGTTTCCGATTCTGTGTCTCCCTCTCTCTCTGCCCCTCCCCCGTTCATGCTCTGTCTCTCTCTGTCCTAAAAATAAATTAAAAAAAAAAAAAAAAAACTATTACCCTGATGTCCAACACTACAGATTGATCATAAATGAAACCTTATTGTATGTGATCTTTTGTGTCTGACTTCTTTATCTGTATTAGTAGGGTTTATCCATTTTTTTCCTTTAGTTCATATTTAAATTGCCCCAAGTATTCCATTGTATAAATATATCACATATTATTTATCCACTTTAATGTTTATGGGAAAATGGTTTGTTTCTAATTTGGAGCTATTATATATAGTGTCCTTGTCCTAAACTATCATAAAATTTAGTGCCAGAATGCTGAGCATACCTAAAAATATTTTAAGTCAAGTAAAGTTGTGTTTTGCAAGGCTCAGTTCATGCAATACGAAGAGTTTCTCAGTGTCCCTCAGAAAGGCTATATATCCCTTAGAAACTCCACAAGGAAGTTTCTATTTGCTAATTGTTAGTTTCATTTTCCAATTTGTTAGCAACAATAAAAATGATCCCTATTGTCCAATTTATGGGCAATTTGTAAAATATGGCTTCCAAGGAGAGAATGAGAGAAATTATGCTGCTTTGTTCATGACAATCTCATCACTGATCACTGATCAACACAATACCCCTTTTTATTTATCCACATCTGTCCATTTCAATAATGTGGGTAAGAACCTATCAAACTACTGTCTAACATAGAAGTTACAATATTGGCAATAACTTACATCTACATGTAATTCTTACCCCAAGAAGACTGAAACCGTGCCTTCTCACCTGCGCTAACAAGTTTCTGAAATCCTGTGCTCATCACCCTGATTTCTTTTTCATGTAATTTCATCTACATACGGTCTCCAAAATAATGTTTTTAATGTTGTATAAAAATGTGTGTTTTTATTTCAGAACTTATATTTTCATTAAATACTATTTTCAACCATAATGTAGTAAGTGGTACTAGACCGGTCCTTTTGCTAGACATATCATAATCTGGTCAGGGTACTAGGGTGGCTAGGTCGGTTAAGCATCTGACTTCAGCTCAGGTCATGATCTTGCAGTTTGTGAGTTCGAGCCCGCGTTGGGCTCCGTGCTGACAGATCAGAGCCTGGAGCCTGCTTCGGATTCTGGGTCTCCCTCTCTCTCTGCCCTTATCATGCTCATGCTCTATCTCTATCTCTCAATAATAAATAAATGGTAAAAAAAATTTTTAAGCTGGTCAAAATATTTAAGATAACTATTTTCAGATATTGGACAACAGCCATTCATGATAGCAATCCCTGAGAGAAAATAAATTCATAAGGTAAATTCCTCTTTTGTTCCAGCTTTCTCATCAGGGATAACTTCCTAAATGTTGCAGAGGGAGGGAGAGTGCAACTAGACCACAGGGGATCTGTGACAGAGAAGAGTTCCAAGCTTCTGAAATATATGAAAACTAGGAGGGGGCAGGGGGCAGGGCACTTAGGAGAAAGTGGCACAGATAAAGAATCTAGAAATTCATGGGAAAGGGTTTCCAAAAAATTATTAGGCCAAGGAATGGGTTATTTATATACAGGACCAGACTTTCTGACGTTTTCCAGGGAGTAATGTGATGGAGTTAAGGAAAGAATAGGGATAAAAACATAAAACAGTGCTAGAAGATATTGCAATTCTGGACCAGCAAGAGTGAATAGACCTTGTTAAGAGGCCAGCCATCTTCCTGAGACACCAAAGATACCTCCCGTTAGAACTAAGAGCCATACCCTAGGGTAAGGTCTACTGTAGACCTGTATTAACATAGACTGAAACCAAGCTCATTAAGAATGGCATGAAATGGGCGCCTGGGTGGCTCAGTTGGTTAAACATCTGACTTCGGCTAGGTCATGATCTCACAGTTCATGGGTTCAAGCCCCATGCCAGGCTCTGTTGCTGACAGGTCGGAGCCTGGAGCCTGCTTCCGATTCCGTGTCTCCCTCTCTCTCTGCCCCTCCACTGCTTGTGCTCTGTCTCTCTCCCTCTCAAAAATAAATATTAAAAAAAATTTAAGGAAAGAAAGAAAGAAAGAAAGAAAGAAAGAAAGAAAGAAAGAAAGATGGACAGACACACAGACAGACGTGAGAGAATTGGAGTTAAGTTTTTCCAAGTTTGAAGCATCTGGTAGATAAGATAACCCCGAGGCAATCAGATATTTAAGTGTTTTATATATATTCATTAGTTGCAAGAGATTGTAGTAAATGAAATATATGATGGTCTTAATATACACATGGTTAATTTAAGACTATATTAAGTAGATTGTTGGTATAATGGATATTTGTTCCCTTGTTTTCCAAAATCCATTAGCATTATTCTAGTAGCAATACCCTGATGTCTTTTTGAATCAATTCATAACTGTTGCAATTTCAGTGGGATTACCAAACAAGATACCCTCCCCAAACCTGTGTAAGTGATTCACATCTCACCTAAGGGAGTTTAGCTGGATTCTCTACCTCTTAAACCCATTAATCCTCAATGAAGTAATCTAAGCACAGAAAACAATCACAGCTAATTCATACCAACATTGATGTCCCAACAAAACAGTTTATTAATTCCTATAGCATATGTCCTCAAAAGTGACCTTATTCTTTTTTTACTTCTGAGTTTGATTTTTTAACTTTTTGTTTCTTCTTTAAATAATTAAACCTTTACAATAAGTTTGTGTTTCATTAAAACAAAACAAAACAAAACACATTTCTGATGTAGCACTGACATTTCCGCTACTTACAGTCAAAGAAATTTGGCTAATTAGAAGTTACTGGATGGGTGCCTGGGTGGCTCAGTCGGTTGAGCATCCGACTTCAGCTCAGGTCACGATGTCTCGGTCTGTGAGTTTAAGCCCCGTGTCGGGTTCTGTGCTGACAGCTCAGAGCCTGGAGCCGGCTTCAGATTCTGTGTCCCCCCCTCTCTCTGCCCCTCCCCCACTCATGCTCTGTCTCTCTCTCTCTCTCTCAAAAATAAACAAACATTAAAAAAATTTATATATATAAAAAAAGAAGTTACTGGAAAAATCTTTGGAGTTCAGTGTCAACCATTCCACCATTATGAGTTGTTTTCAGCACATACTTTACAGGATTAAGGGGGCTCTTCCCCAATCTGTCTTAGTTCCAAGTTTATGTGTAAGCTACTTGGTAAGTGATAGGATTTGGATTTATTCCAGCTGAACAGAAGAGAGAAGACACAACAGAAGACCCACAAGTCTCTTGGCAACTAATTCTATTCCCTTCCTTTAATTTGCCTTTGGATGAGCTTGGTTTAAGCTCCTCAGTCTGGTCCTGCCTCAGCAAGTACATTATGTAACTATGGCAGTGGGTGTAGACATTGATTTCACATATTTTCAAAGGTATTTACCTTTGAAACAAGTTTACTGTGTTACGTACGCATTTCTCATTCACAGTCTCAAAGTAAAACCCAGTTAAAATTCTCCTGTCTTCCAAAGTCTCCAGTTTAGAAAATACCTTCTTATAAGCACTAATTTAGACCAAGCAATAACAGGATAATAGAATCACTCTTAGTTGCCTGCTGAAAGGAGGGATTTTTCAATAATGTGAATAATTTGGGGCTCCAGACATGGGGTAAGGATGGCCAATTAAGGGGTATTTAGCAGAGATATTAGCCAAACTCTTTATGGGCTGATGAGAGAATGTTCAAGGAAAATGGAGAAATGTTCTTACCTTTTGTCTTACTTTCCCCAGGGCAGAAATTGCTGTTCCTTAGTTACATATATTTACTGCTTTCTTTCCAAGTTTTACAATATATGAGTCACATTTTCCCCCTATATATAGATGTCTACAAAGCATCAAAAGGAAGAAAGTATACTTTCTCATCAAAGAGTCTATCAGCATTTCCATACAATGTATGTTCTCCACCATTAGGCAGAAAAGCAGTCTATCTTTTGGATGGGTCAAAGACCTGCCATGTTTGGTTTAAGAACTATAGGCACAATCTATTAGTATTATCTCTTTCTGTGAGGGAGAAAAATCATCACAGAAAAGTCTCAGATTCTATTTAGGGTCCTGTCCTATGAGTCTCCCAAATATAAAAAAAAATTTTTTTAACGTTTATTTATTTTTGAGACAGAGAGAGACAGAGCATGAATGGGGGAGGGTCAGAGAGAGAGGGAGACACAGAATCTGAAACAGGCTCCAGGCTCTGAGCGGTCAGCACAGAGCCTGACATGGGGTTCGAACTCACGGACAGCTAGATCATGACCTGAGCTGAAGTCAGACGCTTAACCAACTGAGCCACCCAGGCACCCCTGAGTCTCCCAAATATAATGGCTGCCTACAGTGACTGTGTTTTTGCTTTTGTTGTTGTTGTTGTTGTTTTTAAATATATTTTCTCATACTTTCTCTTTTATACAATATGTGTGAAATAATGCTCTTACGGTCTCTGGCTCTTATTACTTTCATCTCAAGTTAAAATACTAACACATGATCTATTTGAAATATTTGGTACAGGTCAGTGTAGTTGTTCATACAGATTACTGTCCAATTACTATGGCTAACGGGACTTGGCAATGTCTTTGCCAATCCATTTAATTTAATTCACACAGACTGGGTCGATGATTTCTAAAGGATCCAAACAATGGAGGCAATAATTTTAATAATTCAGTTGTTAGAACCAGTTAAGGAGAACCTGATCTTATTGCACACCTACTTTTATCAAACTTACTAAAAATTGCTTAGTCTTCCAATTCAGATTCCCTCAGTGTACAAATAAGTTACAGACAAAACATGTCTTTCCATGACTGAGCTGGAGTATTTTAACACAAAAACTCTATTGAGCCTTTATTTTTAAAAATCTACCATATTTATTATGTTCTGAGAGAATATATAAGACTTTTCTAAAGTTTGAAGCTGGAACGTTAACAAAATTTTTAGAGTCTAGACCAATTACTAAATCTATATCTTTTTCAGTAAATCAACTTTTTATAATAATTTACTAAAGCGATGTGTCTAAAGAATAGATTTTCAGGTATTTGTGTTCCAAGTAGGTTCAGTTAATCCACACACACAGGACCCTACGTTTAATCTATGCTTTTTTATGGATGTTTTAGGAAAGTTCTCTTACTTCTGCAAAAGAAACTTTTGACTTCCTGTAATTGGAGTTTATATCATTCCACAAGCTTAGGGTAAAGTGATTATTTCTGAAAATATTACCTTGATTATTTCCTGTTATCACGTTAATATTTTATCATCATGGTACTATTCATTTATTTTGGATAAGAGGAACATTTGTCAGATAATCTAGATGACTACCTTTATTACTTTGTATACTTGAAAATAACCCACAAATTTTTACATAATTAGAAAAAATTACAAACATTTTATAATCTGAGTATTTTCTTCTGGCTCATTCTGATATGTCACAAAGTTAATATAACTAATATATCATGTTAGACCAATCCAACCACACATAAATCTATCAAATAAGGATATTTAATGGCAAAGTCAGTGATACTGTATTTGCTTGTTAGAATGCTATGTATAGATGGGTATGATGCTCATGAAAATAATAACTAATGTTTTAAACATGCCTATGCCTATTTACTACTGTAAGTGCTTTCATAGTTACTTCTTTTTTTTTTTTTTTAATGTGTATTGTTTTTAAGAGAGAGAGAGACAGAATGTGAGCAGGGGAGAGGCAGAGAGAGAGACACAGAATCCGAACCAGGCTCTAGGCTCTGAGCTGTCAGGACAGAGCCCAAAGCAGGGCTCAAACTCACAAACCATGAGATCCTGACCTGAGCCAAAGTCAGATGCTTAACTGCTGAGCCATCCAGGCACCCCAGATTTACTTAATTCTTAATAAACCCTATTATTATCTCAATTTTATTAATGAGGATACATACTATTATTACTGCAATTTTAGACAATACTTAGAGAAATTAAGGGACTTGCCCAAAACCTCACAAGAAGTAAATAGGTGGAGGCAGGTGCTAAACCCAGGAAATCTCTCTTAAATCTGCACTCAAATTCTCATCACTGTTCATGTTTTATCACAGAAAATGTCTGTGATGTAATGCAATCAGAGCAGTTCATTTGTTCATAAAATGCATGGACTGACCATCATGGTGGCTGAAAGACTATTTTTTAAGAATCTTTACACAATTTTCTATAGAATGAGGAATGCCTTTAATAAAAAAAAAAAAAAAAAAACTTAAATAGCCTAGAAAGTAGAAGCCAAATATAGTAGAGATATTCTACTATCTCTTCCCTATGGGTGAGAACTCAAAGGTTCTGGAGTGTGAGTGTCATCTATATAAAAGAAATGAATAGATTAACCATTCATTTATTACTCCTCACTTGTAGGGCACATGTCTACTTTAAGATAACCATCTCTCTGAAATGCCCACTATTTTATTACAATAGTATCAGAAACTTCTTTGCTGAATTGACTCAATCTGGGAGGGAGGGAGTGGGAAGATACTTCTGTCCAACAGGAAGATAAATATTTGGTTCCTTTACAAAAAATCTCTCACATCAAATGTTTCCAAATACCTTTTCTGTATCGAATTTACACAATTCTGCAGAGCAGATGACATGTTTTCTTTGTTGGAATTTTTTTTTTATCTTCTTAGAAAATCACTATGACTGGTCAATTTACAGTAAAACTACCTAACAATCTAATGGAAATGTCTGAAAGGTAGTTTTCATCTTATTAGAAATAGTGTTTCCTTCAAGGTAACAGTGGGGAGAAATTAAGGTAGTAATATCTCTTAATAAATTGCATCCTAGGAATCAGTAATTGTCCCTGGACATCAACTCCCCATGGTTCATAAGAGGTTCCTGAATTTCCAGAACTAGTCTTTGCCTAACTAAAACTTGCAGACTCAAGACACCCCATTCCTTGAGGGTTGGACCACATTCTTGACATACTTTTCTTCCCTTTTGTGTTTGAATTATTCTTAAATCAAAAATTTTAATCACATTGGGAAAGTCCCCTTACTTCACTCGAAAAACCTGACATTTTAGTGTTATTTTGAAGCCAAAAATTTTTTTTACATGAATTGTCCTTTTCCTTAGCTTTTTACCTCTTATTTTTCTGTATACTTTTCTATTGTTCAATTTAGTTTAATTGCAATATAAATTCCAGTGAACTTTACAATGACGTTAGGCACATACATGAAATATATGCCATCCTGCAAAACTTGTTTCCAAGAATGTTTCTTTTCAACCAGAAGGGAATATCTGAAATCTTCTTAAGCATATTTAATGTATATTTATGAAGGTATTTGATTAAGATTCTGTTCATACTTTATCTACTGGAAAAATTAATAAATTTCTATCTACACATCCATTTTTAATAAGTATCTATCAGCATTTATATAAACATCTATATAAAAGATGTTAAGCGTTTTACCTTAATTTATTAGGGTATTCACATATGATAGAAAAATGTTTGAAATTTATTTCTATTTCATTCTTGGCACTAAAAGTAACTTTTCAAAAAATAAATACATGTAAATTATTTTTCCACATTCATAACAATCTCACTAAATTATGAGCTCTTAGAATGTAGGGCCAGCCACTTCTTACTGAATTTCTACTCCAGCTTTCCAAATTTCTATACAGCATTTTTTGTTTGTTTGTTTGTTTATTCAAGTTACTTAACATACAGTGTACTCTTGGCTTCAGGAATGGAACCCAGTGATTCATCTCTTAATTATGACACCCAGTGCTCATGCTGAAAAGTGCCCTTCTTAATGCCAGTCACCCATTTAACCCACTCCCACCCTCCCACCCCCTTCCAGCAACCGTCAGTTTGTTCTCTGTATTTAAGAGTCTCTTATGGTTTGCCAGTTTTTTAATGTAACAGACCCTATTTGGCAATTTGTGGAATAATCTCTATAGCACCTAGAACAGAGAAGCTATCACTGAGATTGCCAATTAGATGATGATGTTGATAATATGATGGTGGGAGGCTATGTATATGGTAATTAAGTAAGAATGATTTGCATTCAGATAGATGGGGCTTAAATCTCACCTCCCATCACTTAACTAGCTTTGTCCCTGACCAAGTGGGTAGAGATCTTTGTGACCTTCAGTTTCCTCGCTTATAAAATGTAAGTAAGAACAATACCTATTTCATAAGGTTTTAAGAAAAATCAAGTGACATGATGTTGGAACAAGAATTATCACAGTGTTTTCCATACTTAATAGATGCTAATTATGTTATCTTTTGCTGCTACTGTTATTAGATTTGCTATTTGCATTAGTCAGCTATCAGATAATTTGTGCTGCTAAATACCTTACCTATTTACTTATGTATTTGTTTACCCTAAAAATCACTCTATCATTAAAATAATAACTTGTACACTGTAGAAATGTTGAAAATAAAGACAAATAAAATTGTTAAAAACATTAATGATAATAATAATAATAATAAAGCTTTACATTTCCACCACCCCAAAAACAGTGTAGATCATATCTTCAGCTCGATCTTTTTGGAATTTCTCTATGCAAGCCTGCTCATGTACAGATTAATTTTTTTTAAATTTAAATCCAAGTTAGTGAACACAAAGTGTAATAATGGTTTCTGGAGTAGAATTTAGGGGTCCATCACTTACATATAACACCCAGTACTCATCCCAATAAGTGCCCTCCTTAATGCCCATCACCAATTTAGCATACAATTTTTTGTAACTAATTTGAGATCATATGGTTTATAGTGCCAGGCAGAAAAGTGAAATATATGTCATTCTGCAAAACTTATTTCCCATTTGAGAGAATTATAATATCTTTGATATCTAGATCACATTCTAATTCTCCCTATTGATTCCAAATATTCCTTATAGCTTGTTATCTATAACAGTATTTAATCCAAGACCATACCTGCTATCTGGTTATGTTCCCAACCACTCTTCCAATCAAGTACAATCTTTTCTTCTTTTTTAAATGACACTGACTCATTTAACAATTGGTAACAATCAGATGACAATTTTTTTCTTTCATTTTCTCATTTTAAAGGTGTGTGACTTAGCAGCCATGGTCTCAAAAGTTTATGTAATAGAGAAGATAGCCCTGCCCTACGCGTCTCAAACAAGACAGGTGACTTATTTTCCAATTCTTTTAAAAATGATATTACAGATAATATTTGACTAGATAAATCTGAGATGAGTTTGAAAAAATATTTTTTGTTGACACACAATGTTATAGTAGTTCCAGGTGTGCAAAATAGTGATTCAACAAGTTTACACACTATGCTATGCCCAATACAAATGTAGCTACCATTCGTTACCATACAACACTACAGCAATATATAACCCATGGTATACCTTAAAAATCCTAAATTATTTAGGTATTTAGGCATAAAATATAGATGGGAATTCTCTGTTTACCAGTCCATATGCTTATCTATGTAGACCTAACATTAGCCTTCAGCTAAGATTATACCAACTCTTGAGAAAAGTATTCTAATATGCATTAGATGCAATTGAGAAGCCATAAATGCTAAATCATTATAAAAATATCCACGTACAGGAAGAAAGAAAGTGCCATGATGGGCGAAGGGCAAACAGATTCTTTATGTGTTTTTTTGAGGTCCTTGCCCTTTATGTCTTACTAATATATAAAGAAGACAACGCAGTGATGAATATCAAAAGGCTGGATCATTGGTTGTATGATTCCTCAAGAGATCTGTAATTCTCTAGAGCAATAGCCTTTCAAGGGATCAAGTGCAAGAACTGAGGCTGACCCATGTGACAAGGACCAGAGTAAAATGAAATAAGTGGTCTTCAAGAGGCAAATATACCACTGTTCTGGGAGTCCAAGAGAATACAACTAGTAAATGGGATATCCTGACCACCTCTTAAGAGTATTTAACAGCCAGGCCCAGCTTCCCCCCAAATATATATGTTTACACTATTCCTAATTCTTCTGAACATAATAAGCCCAAACTAATCAGTAAGAAAATAGAAAAATAAATAAATGCAAAAAAAAGAGAGACAAAGTGCATAAATCTCTGTGGCAAAACCTTATCTGACCCAGAAATTCTATTGCTAATTATACACTCAAGAGAAATGCATATGCATGTTTACCAAAAAGCACTGTTTAAGAATCCTCATAGCAGCAATATTTGAAATCAAATAATTTTAAAATTTCAAACTAGAAACTATCCAAATAACATTCAACATTGGAACAGATGTTTTTAAATAATGGCAATACATTCAAATACTAAAAAATGAGAAAGCCATGAAAATAAACAAATAACTATGCTACGCACAATAGTAATGAACTTCCCAAACATAATAATGAGAAAACAACAGTCAGATAAAAAGAATACATACCTTCTGCTTCCATTTATATAAAATACAAAACAAGCAAAGCAATCTATTCTGTTAGAAGATAGGATATTTTACCCTCAAGGGAGAGGTTAGTGGTTTGAATAGAGCACAAGAGATATCTTGTGGCACCAATAATATTGTGATTCTTCTTGATCTGAACTCTGGTTATCTGGGTATATGGAAATTTATTGAGCTGTACAATTATGGTTTGTGTAAATATATATACACACCTATGTATTATACTTCAATAAAAAGTGAAAATAATTTTTTTTTGCATCCCTCACAGTTCTAAGGTTTTATCACCTACATAAGTAGTTCTTTTTTTTAGTAATTTTTTTAATGTTTATTTATTTAATTTTGAGAGAGAAAGGGAGGGAGACAAAGAAAGACAGAGAACCCCAAGCAGGCTCTGCACTGCCAGTACAGATCCCAATGTGGGGCTCAAACTCACCAACCATGAGATCATAACCTGAGCCGAAAACAAGAGTCACACTTAAGTGACTGAGCCACCCAGGAGCCCCTAAGTTGATAGAGTGGATAGTCCACTGATAGAGTGGAAAGAACATGGAGACCTGGATTTTTAGCTGTGTAACTTTGGGTATGTAACTGCTCTCAAACACAGTGTTTCATCTGTAAAACAGAAAAAATACTTTATAAGGTTGTCACAAAGATTAAATCAGATGATGCATGCTAAACTTGTTGATCACCTATAAAATGTACTTTATGAGTATATTAAGCTAATAGAAGAAAGGGACTTAAATATTTTTCAAATAAACTGAGTCATCTCTGACACAACTTTAGGCATAGAAAAATTATCTGGATCTTTTTTGATCAATTAATGAACACTGCCAAAATTTTATAATAGTGAGGAGGTACTATATCATGGAAGGTTATAGGCATGAAATTCCAAATTATTCATAAAAATTTTCATTCATCACTTATTAAGTATTTACTGAATGGTTACTGTATGGCCATCATTTTAAAAACAGAAGAAGATAGGGGCACCTGGGTGGGTGGCTCAGTTGATTAGGCATCTGACTTCAGCTCAGGTCATGATCTCAGAGTTTGTGGGTTGGGGCCCCACATCGGGCTCTATGCTGACAGCTCAGAACCTGGATCCTGCTTCGGATTCTGTGTCTTCCTCTCTGCCCTTCCCCTGCTCGCACTTTGTGTGTGTGTGTGTGTGTGTGTGTGTGTGTGTGTGTGTGTGTCTCAAAAATAAATAAACATTAAATTTATTTTTAAAAAAGAAGAAGATAAAGTATTCTGCACTCACGAATCATACATTTTATGGAAGAGAGATGAGATTTGTGTCCAAACCCAAGCTATGCCATTTACTGCCCATGTAACTTTGGGCACATCACTCCACCTTCCTAAGAAACAGTGCTCTTATTTGTACAATAGAAATGGTTATTGTATGTAGGAACTAATGCCTATGAAATCGCTGGCTCACAGTTTAGCATTCAATGAATAAAGACTAACAGTATTGATACCACCATGAGCCTGGCATTCATGGAATTGTATGTGGATACTCCCTTTCCCATTGCAAAGAGCATGTTCTAGTCCTTCATTAATCCATTCTTCACAAGGCATGGTAGCAGTCTTGATTTAGATTTGCATAAATTAAAAAGAAATGAATTCAAAATCCAGAAAAAAATGTATATTGACTTTCTAGTCAGCCTGAATTTCCCAAAGTGTTCTAGTCCTGACAATACTTGACTACTTAACATGTCATCTGTACCACCAATATCACTTCCCAGCTCTTCTCCTGACCTCCATTTCATTATCTGTTAATTATTTTTTCATCACCTACATCAAGTGAATGAAACCAAAAAAATAACTGACAATGTCACTTTTGTTTTCTGCCCTTTGAAATTCCCCATTTCCTACAAGTTAAAGTCCAGGGGCTCCTTAAGATAATATCCAAGAGCAGGCATGACTTGGCTGCCATTCAGCTGCCTAATCTCGTCTTTCAACTCTGTGCTCCCAACTCCATTCTAGATGCTCTATCAGCTGAATGGTTCCACAGACGCCCATATCATTTCCTGCTAATGTTTCTACACCAGGGAAGTGCTATCTGATGTATCCTTCTACCCTTTCTTCTTGCCCCAATCTACCAACTCGAAGGAGCTAGTCCCTCCCCTTCAGGAAAAAATAAAAAAAAAAAAATTGTCAGCAGTCTAGTTTGCTCAACTTCAGACCTGTTTTCCTCATTTTTTTAAATAATACAATCATATGCAAAACTAAAACATGACAAGGATGGGGTAGGAACCAGAGTTTGCTTTTGATATCTTCCATCATATTCCAAGAGCTTCAGCACCCATAATCAGGGACACCAGATTTTTCCTGTAAAGTCTCTATTACAACTATTCATCTCTGCTATCATAGAGCAAAAACAATAGGCAATATGTTATCAATTGGTTGTACCATGTTCCAATAAAGTTTTATTTACAAAAATAAGTCACAGACCAGACTTGGGCAGCTGGCTTTAGTTTGGTGAGCCCTGGTGGAAACGATGGAAATGAGGATGAGGATGATGATAATATTCAAGCAGTTAGCTAAAAGTATTTGGCCATTACCAGATACCAGGTATTGTGGTGAATATTACCTAATTTAATACAATCATATTGTAAGAACACTTATTGCCATTTTATAGATTGAAAACTAAGGCTGAGAAGAGTTAAATACTCTCCTCCAATGACTTTCACCTGAATTACGTCTGACTGAAATATCTAGCTTTTCCTCACCCCTCCTTACTGACTAGAGAATTTCCTAAGACCCTTTTGAGTTCTATGTATACTACATCATTCTTTGACAATTACTGCAGAAATGAATTTATAGAAAATGGTCTCTTCATCCTTACTCTGACAATACCCTGACATATCACTCTATCCTTGGGGCAATAAAGCACCTTTACAAAGGTATAGAGCCCAAGTGCAGAATCTAGCTCATATTCCAGAATGTTCTGTTCACTCATGTTGATATTGGTAGATGTTTATTCGAAATTTTTTTAAATGATCTCTGAAGCAGGATGGACCAGTTAGTGGTTTGGCTGCATGGACAAAGCCACTGAATCTCTAAGGAAATGGAGCCTGGCATATCTTTGTCCAGGTCAGAAGGCCAAGGGACTTGAAAAGTGCTTTTGAAAATCACGCATTTCAACGTGCCAGATGTGGATAAGAGACAAAGTTTCCCTGAGTTGTTTTCTTCTCCTCCTCCTCCTCCTCCTTCTTCTTTTTTTTTTTTTTTTTTTTTTTTTTAGGAACACTAGTAATAAAAGAAACGTTTAGTGATTGTAACACTTCTTGACACTGAATGATTAAGAAGCAGTGTCTGACTTAGATTTTTCTTCAGTTAATGTCAAGAGAGAATAAAGATAATGATTCCCAGGGCTCAGGGCTCACTCAGAACGATGAATCCATCCAGCCGAAGCCACATCTGAGGCTGTCTGCATCACTATAACATCCCAACTCAAGGTTACTTTATTATCTACCTCTCTTTCTCTCTTGAATGGTGGGCTCTGCTGAAAGTCAGCTAGCAAATTTACTCAAGTCTAGGAAAACAATTCAGGAGAAGAAACACAAAGGGAAAGAAAAGAGAGGAAATTAAGTATATAAAATGTCAGGCAATAGTTGATAGGACACAGAGATAATTAAGTGCATTCCTAAAATGAAAGCTCAGATTCTCCAGAAAAATTGTGAGGTTTTCTGCATTTATGAAAAGGGTGATAAAAATAGTGTTAATTAATGCCCCTTCATTAATTTCATGATTATTAAAAATTCCCTAGGCAAGTGCTATCTTTTCTGCTTATATTTATGATATGTACCAGACACTATCCTTGAACTATTATGATTTGTGTACTTGTGTATTTTTTTTTCAGTGATAGAGTGGAGCCAGCAAGGCTTGGTGATTAACTACATGGGATTTGAGGTCAAGGGTTGGTTTCAGTACTGGCTTAGTTTCTTACTAACTATATGACTTTGGGAAAGCTATACCTCCATTGTGGGGTTCTTAGGAGGATTAAATGAGATCATGCATGTCCTGTTTTAGCACAGTGTCTGGAATATAACAGAGTAAGCAATCCATAAATGCTAGCTATCATTGATATTACTGTGAAATCAGGAGTTCACATAAAAGCAGTCATCCAAGCACATGCTCAGCCAATTATTTTTCTGTGTATATTCTGTGCTTCCGGGGACGCAAATATCACAAAGCCACATAGGGTAGAAGCTGTAGGAATATTTCCAATATGATAAGTTTCCCAACTCCTCTTTAAAACTGATGCTCCAGTTCTATCACTGTGTGAACGCTGTCTTATAACTTCTCTATACTCCTGAACATCAAAACCTTTACTCATTACACAATAAACACGTGTATATGTGGTAACTGTCAAAGATAAACAAAGCCAGCTGTTAGTTGAAGTCATAGAAACAGATTTTATTCAAGAACTACTGATAGTAGGAGAAAGAGCTGAGCTTCATTCGATTTGACTTGCGTGGAGGTGACCGGGCATTTTAAAGGAAGAATGAAGGTGCGAGGAGGGGAGCAAGTGAGGACTCAAGTGGAAAATTATAAAGGGTTGGTCAGTGTCGATGTGATTAGGCCAGTGCATCTGCTTGCTGGCAGTTATGAACGTTAGCTTTCTATTCTCCCACAGAGATTGAAAGGCAGAGACGACATCTCCTTCCTGATGATTACATTTCACAGGAATGGCTTTCAGGTCTTGGAAAAAGACCTTCTAAGTTGTAGAGGATACATACACATCTCAAAGGGAGAGAGAAAAGAACTCACAATTATAAGTCCTTTTTAGCCAATGCCTGAAAAAGGGAGGTCAGGAGCCTGTCATCCAGAATTGGCTATAACAAATAGTAAATTCTTTTGCCAGTCCTGAGTTTTTCCAGACAGAAACTGAAAAGGAGGCAAGGTGTCCCAGCGATGTGATCTTAGAACTCCTGAAGCCACATTAAGTCTGAGCAAGTCTCCCAGCACAGGAATTTAAATACAGTGTTTATGTCAAGACTTCCAACTTCGGCTCAGGTCATGATCTCATGGTTCGTGGGTTCAAGCACCGCGTCAGGTTCTGTGCTGACAGCTTGGAGCCTGGAGCCTGCTTCAGATTCTGTGTCTCCCTCTCTTTCTCTCTCTGCCCCTCCCCTGCTCACACTGTGTCTATCTCTCAAAAATAAATAAACGTAAAAAAATTAAAAAATTAAAAAAAAGACTTTCTGTAGTTCTCACAACCACATTGATATGTAGGGTTTCTTACTCCATTCCACTGGATGTCCTTTAGAAGGAAAAGAAATGCCCTGCCCCCAAATAAAAACAGAGACCAAAACCAGAGACTAAGTCTAGGACTATAAGTTGAATTAGCCCATTCAATTCAAAATAGGTGCTTTGTTTTTTTGTTTTTTTTTTTTTAAGTCATAGAATGATCTTCTATTAAGCTAGGCTAAAAGCCTTCCACAGTGGTCCAATTAGATAATTTATTGATTTATCCATCAATTTTCAAAGAAGAGCTTACCACCTATCAAGTAGTGAAAATAAAGGGACATTGTCTGCCTTCAGAGAGCTTAACACATGGGCAGCATAGTACCTAAAATAAAGCATGAAACTTGTTATGGGGTAAGGCTATAAGGCTGCTTTGAAATCTAATAGTAGAGGAATACAACTCAGTGGATGATACTATCCTGGATGTGGCCAACTTCCTATTCCCAGGCCCTGAGAAAGGAGAAAGGACTCCTGGTCCATAAAAATGATTCAGAAGAAAGCATCATGACTAAGAGTAAGGCCTCCTCCTGCCAGACAAGAAAATGATTCCTTAGGTGTAGGAAAAGAAAAATGAGCGTGGGGAAATTCATAAACAAGTAGATATTACGTAGCCACAGACAGAGATACCTTATGAACTAATTCATAGGACAAAATACTAGGTTGAATGTGTTGGATCCAGGAGTTCTTTGCTTCCTGGGTAGAGCCCAACTAGATCCACAAGGGAGGACATGACTCTTCATTGGTTCTGGACAGGCTTAATGGTAGACAGATTCAGAGCAATCTCTTCGATCTACTCTGATGCTGAAGGAGACATATTCCTGGATGCCCAATAAAAGCATGGAAAGAGAAAAGAAAGATCACTTAAAAAGAACATTTAAAAGATAATGAGAGATATCTCCTTGGAGACTTATAAAGGTGATTGACCTAGAACCAGATGTCATGCTAGATGACATGGTGACTATCTATAGAGGCAGATAACATTAAGTATCAGTTGCATACCACCCTGCTACACTGATGCCTTGGCAATGCACAGTGTAACAGAGTGCTTAAATGCAGTCTCCAAATTCAGTGTGTAGGTTTGCAAACTAACTATGAAAACTATTTAACTCTCTGTAATTGGTATTTCTCATCTGTAAAATACAGATAGTATCTACCTCCAGGGTTGCTATGAGGATTAACAATGTGTTCCATGATGATAATGATAATGATAATGATGAAATCCCCTTCAAAGAAAGGGAGAGGAGTCAAATTGACAGAAAACTGTCATTTTCATTTCAGGCTAGGGATTAAAAATAGAATATAATAAACATTATTTGATGTAATGCTTATTTCTAGGATTCCTTGTTTGTGGATTAAACTTTACTATTAGTCCACTAGCTTACAGGTATAAGGATGTGCCACCTAGAAGAATGTTTAAATTTGGAGATCTAATAAATAAGATGTCGGAATTGTCAAGAAAATTTGGCAAAGGCAGTGTATTTCATTTAGAAATGACACTGTGTAAAAGTTCAAAGGCCTGAGAGAACATTGTGTATGGCCAGAATATGAACAAATTTTGTCATGGTTGGAATGAGGTGTGTATATCTAAGGAACATCCAAGAGTGAAATTGTGCAAGGGTCATCTCCATGACCTAGCTCATTGCTAACCCAACATTATACACAGACAGACAGACAGATACTATAAGTAGAGATAAAGATTAGAAATTTATATATTTATCTATCTTCATGACTGATCAAGATGGACAAAAAAAAACCCAATTTAAAACATTTTCAGATTCAGAAAGACAGTTAAGGAAATATACTTCACTAATTTGTTTCACATGTGCTGGTCTTAGTTCTCCAAAGACTTTCTAAATGTCAGAGATGAGGTGCTGTCTTTCTTACGAATCCCACACAGCACTTAGTAGCCATTGAAATCAATAAAGATTTGTGGGTTAATTGATTTTAGTATTAAAGGTATCTATCAATTCTGCCACCTGGGGTTTTCCCAGTACTAAAAGTAGAATGGACCTGGGTAATTATTCTGCTGGGTTTCTGTATAAAATGAAATAATATAATATCTGCTAAAAACAGAAGGAAGGAGTTTTTGTTTAGTTTTGTTTTTTCAGTTATTAATTAGACATGACTTTGAACTAAAGAAATCCAAGGGAGAGGAAGGGCAAGTGCTTCCCAATGCATTCAAAAAATCAGCTGCACAGTAAAAAAGTATCCATTGTCCTTCTGTGTGTTGTAACGACTGCTATTCTATAAATCAAAACTACATCAAATAAATCTTTATGTCATATATTAGATGAGGGCAAACAGATAAGGGTGGGTTTGGATGATTTATCATGACTTAGTAGCTAAAGACATAGAAGATGACAGTATGCTATTACTATATATTATTTATATCTGTTCCTTGGGGAATAGACACTATCCTTTAGCAGATGGGGCTGCAGCTTTCTCAATAGTCAGAGTTCAAATAATAAAACCATGACTAATCAAGTAATAAAGTTAAGGTAGATTATGGCTACTTGTGATATTCTTTCAATAATACATTAGATAGAACCACATGATCCTCTCAATAGATGCAGAGAAAGCATTGACAAAATACAGCATCCTTTCTTGATGAAAACCCTCGAGAAAGTAGGGATGGTATAGAAGGATCATACCTGGAGATCATAAAAGCTATATTGAAAGACCCAACACTAATATCATCCTCAATGGGGAAAAACTGAGAGCTTTCCCCCTATGGTCAGGAGCAAGACAGGGATGTCCAGTCTTGCCACCGTTATTCAACACAGTATTGGAAGTCTTAGCCTCAGCCATCAGACAACACAAAGAAATAAAAGGCATACAAATTAGCCTGGAGGAGGTCAAACTTTCACTCCTCCCAGATGATAAGATACTCTGTAAGGAAAACCCAAAAGGGCCCACCAAAAAATTTTTAGAACTGACATAAATTCAGCAAAGTTGCAGGATATAAAATCAAGGCACAGAAATCAATTGCATTACTATACACCAATAATGAAGCAGCAGAAAGTGAAATCAAGGAATTGATCCCATTTACAATTGCATCAAAAACCATAAAATACCTAGGAATAAATCTAATCAAAGAGGTGAAAAATCTATACACTGAAAACTATAGAAAGCTTATGAAAGCGATTGAAGAAGACACTAAAAAATGGAAAAAGATTCCATTCTCCTGGATAGAAGAATATTGTTAAAATGTCAATAATACCCAAAGCAATCTACATATTCAATGCAACCCCTATCAAAGTAACACCAGCATTCTTCACAGAGCTAGAACAAATAATCCTAAAATTTGTATGGAACCAGAAAAGACCCTGAATAGCCAAAGCAATCTTGAAAAAGAAAACCAAAGCAGGAGGCATCACAATCCCAGACTTCAAGCTATACAACAAAGCTGTAATCATCAAGACAGTATGGTATTGGCACAAGAAAAGACACTCAGATCAATGGAACAGAATACAGAACCCAGAAATGAACCCACAAACATATGGCTAACTAATCTTTGACAAAGGAGGAAAGAATATCCAATGGAATAAAGACAGTCTCTTCAGCAAGCGGTGCTGGGAAAAGTGGACAGTGACATGCAGAAGAATGAACCTGGACCACCTTCTTACACCATACACAAAAATGAACTCAAAATGGATGAAAGACCTCAATGTAAGACAGGAAGCCATCAAAATCCTTGGGGAGAAAGCAGGCAAAACCTCTTTGATCTTGCTTGCAGCAACTTCTTACTCAACACGTCTCTGGAGGCAAGGGAAACAAAAGCAAAAATGAACTACTGGGACCTCATCAAGATAAAAAGCTTCTGCACAGTGAAGGAAACAATCAGCAAAACTAAAAGACAAGCGACAGAATGGGAGAAGATATTTGCAACTGACATATCAGATAAAGGGTTAGTATCCAAAATCTATAAAGAACTTATCAAACTCAATACCCAAAAAACAAATAATAAAGACATGAATAGACACTTCTCCAAAGAAGATATCCAGATGGCCAATGGACAGATGAAAAAATGCTCAACATCACTCATCATCAGGGAACTACAAATCAAAACCACAATGAGATACCACCTCATACCTGTCAGAATGGCTAACATTAACAACTCAGGCAACAACAGATGTTGGCGAGGATGCAGAGAAAAAGGATCTCTTTTGCATGGCACTGCTGGTGGGAATGCAAACCTGTGTACCCACTCTAGAAAACAGTATGGAGGTTCCTCAAAAAATTAAAAATAGAAGTACCCTACAACCCAGCAATTGCATTACTAGGTATTTATCCAAGGGATACAAGGATGCTGTTTCGAAGGGGCACATGCACCCCAGTGCTTATAGCAGCACTGTCAACATAGCCAAAGTATGGAAAGAGCTCAAATGTCCATCAATGGATGAATGGATAATGAAGAGTTGGTATATATATAGAATGGAGTATCACTCGGCAATCAAAAAGAATGAAATCTTGCCATTTGCAACTATGTGGATGGGACTGGAGGGTATTATGCTAAGTGAAATTAGTCAGTAAGAGAAAGACAAATATCACATGACTTCACTCATATCAGGACTTTAAGATACAAAACAGATGGAACATAAGGGAAGGGAAGCAAAAATAATATAAAAACAGGGAGGGGGACAAAACATAAGAGACTCTTAAATATGGAGAACAAACAGAGGGTTACTGGAGGGGTTGTGGGAGGGGGGAATGGACTAAATGGGTAAAGGGCATTAAGGAATCTACTCCTGAAATCATTGTTGCACTGTATGCTAACTAACTTGGATGTAAATTAAAACAACAACGCAAATTTCCCACCAGGTCTCACATCAGTGATCTGTACACTTTCAGCACAAGTGCAATGTCAGTTCCACACTCTAAGAAGAGATGTTATAAAGAAATCTTTAAGTTTACTTTTGGCAAGGAACAGAGGATATTAACAACACATTGTAATGTTTGTCCTAATAAAGTGCACTGTCCTTTTTTATAAAAAACAAAACAAAACATATGAGATAATGCCACATTCATAAGCAGAAAAATGAACTATTAATAAAAATATTTTTCATGTTAACTAATCTAAAACATATCAATGTTTATTACTTTTTAATAATTAAAGGCCTGAGTGTATCTACCCTTTTTTAAGATTGTATAAGCCAAAATACTAATTCTGATTATACAATGAAGGATGCTTTTTCAAAAATATATATCATTCTGCTTATTTGCATATATCACAAAATCATAAATGGCTGTAGGCTTTAGTGATACAAAAGGTAATAAAGCAGGGAAGACAATGAATCTTGCACAAAGAATATATCACATATATATGCATGTGATATACATACATAAAATGTATTTGATCACATAGTCAAGGTATATCTGACAATCGTGAGCAAGGTGAAAATTATTTTTGAAGAAGAAAAAAAATGAAAGAAACTTAAAATGACTTTGAAATAAGAAAAGCAACGTATTCAAAGTAGAATCCTAATAATAGTAACTATGTATGAAGTTCGTATCATAATAATTATGAAATGCCTGATATATTTATGAAATGTCCCTAAGAATGAAAGATACATTGGGGAAAAATGAATAAGAGTGCTTCCGTTCAAAATAAAAGCTAAAATTTGTAGAGGTATATGTGGTGCCAAGTGCCATGTGATTATCTGATAGGATTAAAATGGGGCAAAGTTTAGATTATCAACTAAATATGATTTGAAGAATACACTGTAACAGTTTATGCCACTGAAAGTTACATTTTATATAATATGAATTATTTTAATGGATGTTTTTAATAAAACCATGTTATTTATTTAAGTAATTTCAAGTAATAAATGTTTCTCAAATAAATGGGTGAATGAATGAAATCAGAGCAGTAAATACATAAACAACACTCACAGTAAATAGCTATCTCCAAACAGTAAAAAAAAAAAAAAAAAAAAAAAAAAAATCATATAATGAGAATAAGTACCTTTCACATTTCTGTGGGTGACAGGAAAGAAACAATGAGCTCCATCCTCCCAAGAGAGTGAGATCCATAGAGGTAAGAAGACCTCCCTAAATTCCAGTCAGGAATGGATCTTAAACCTGTATCTTCCAACCTTTAACTTTCTCTTTGCATTTCAACAGCATTTTAGGGCTTACAAAGCCTGCTCACCTAAGTCCCTTACTTGAGCTTCATGGCAACACTGTGAGGTAAAGAAACAAATGAGCAATCATAAGCAAATGTCAAAAAATATGGTCTAGTTTGCAGTTTGAGGTCCTGCATAAGCACAGCCAGGAGGCATCTGAGAGGCTATCTGTGGGAATAGTGGGAATCCAGGAGACGTAACGAACGGGGCTAAATGCTGATAGACCCTGAAATCCAGGAAGGGCTCATATCCCTCTTGTTTTTAAATCAAATATATACTCCTTTCTGATTATACATTTATGCATTAATTACCCCTAATTGCTAGAAGGCTGTTCCAATCTTAATATTTTTTCAAACATTTGATGGGTATGTTAGAGGAGAGCAAAGGCTATATCGTACAAGTGTTTTTAAAAAGGCAAGACAGGGGCGCCTGGGTGGCGCAGTCGGTTAAGCGTCCGACTTCAGCCAGGTCACGATCTCGCAGTCCGTGAGTTCGAGCCCCGCGTCGGGCTCTGGGCTGATGGCTCAGAGCCTGGAGTCTGTTTCCCATTCTGTGTCTCCCTCTCTCTGCCCCTCCCCCGTTCATGCTCTGTCTCTCTCTGTCCCAAAAATACATAAACGTT
Organism: Lynx rufus; assembly: GCF_022079265.1. Taxonomy (NCBI): domain Eukaryota; kingdom Metazoa; phylum Chordata; class Mammalia; order Carnivora; family Felidae; genus Lynx; species Lynx rufus. Next base: position 120,377,347 of record NW_025814823.1, on the reverse strand, counting down.
GAAAAAAAAAAATTAAAAAAAAAAAAAAAGGCAAGACAGCACTTTCAACAACAGCCAAATTATGGAAAGAGCCTAAATGTCCAATGAATGAATAAAGAAATTGTGGTCTATATACACAATGGAATACTACTTGGCAATGAGAAAGAATGAAATATGGCCTTTTGTAGCAACGTGGATGCAACTGGAGAGTATTATGCTAAGTGAAATAAGTCATACAGAAAAAGACAGATACCATATGTGGATCTTATGTGGATCCTGAGAAACTTAACAGTAACCCAAGGGGGAGGGGAAGGAAAAAAAAAGTTAGAAAGGGAGGGAGCCAAAACATAAGAGACTGAGAACAAACTGAGGGCTGATGGGGGGTGGGAGGGAAGGGAGGGTGGGTGATGGGTATTGAGGAGGGCACCTGTTGGGACAAGCATTGGGTATTGTATGGAAACCAATTTGACAATAAATTTTATATTTAAAAAAAAAGGCAAGACATATCCAAAGCTCAGGGAGTTTCTCAAATATTTTGAGAAAATATTCCAAGAATAATGTAGTAATGTCTAAATAAAAGTTACAGTTCAATCTGCATTGGATTATGGTATTGCAAAATGTAACACTGGACATGTGAATAGCATTTTATCATATACTTATGTTTTCTAATTTGGTTCTCATAAAACACATGAAAAAGTTACAGAACTAGCCTTCATAAATTCTAATTAATAAATGAAACCCACAGAGGTTAATTGCCTTTCCTAGTGTCATATAATCCAGGTCTACAAACTGCATTTACTAGTCTTTCCACCACTTTTCAACTTCCCCATTAGCACTCAGAGTCAGAAAAATGCTTGCTTTCACGGTCTGTCCAAATCAGTTTACTCTGACTCCAGGTGATCCCTGGGTTACCCCCAGGTTGAGGGTGTAAATAATACCAAGTCCTGTTGTATTTGGTGACCTCTAATCAGAGGCAATTTTCCAGATGTCATGTCACTGATCCACTTACAGTCTCTGCCTCTAGATCTTTAGGGTTTGACCCAGGTCCACTCATATTTTGGCTTAAAGTTTCAGATTCTTTTGATATCCAGTATTAAAGTTTGGTTTCTTTGGCATCTATTGTAGATTGGAATATGATTCTTTTACCCTTTGCATTTCTCTTCTTTCGATGAGGTATCTTTAGGAACTCTCTAATTCCTATTGTCCCTGGACTCTGCCTTTGGACCATAGGCCCCTCATCAATAAGAGACACTACCCAATTTCCCAGGGGACATGCGATGGCCCATCTAGTCCTCACCTACTGACTCAAGTGCAAAAGGGGCTTTCAGCACAGAGCCATCAGCTGATAGAAATGGGCAGCAACTATCTTACCACAAACTTGTGCCCCTCCAGAAATCTTGTTCTTCTCCTGGCCTACTTCTCAGTCTTCTGTTCCTACACCTCTATGTGAAGCTCTCCTGGGCTAGAAAAACCATACTGGGTAGCCTGATTTTGCATCCTCAGCTGAGCCTAGAACTAGTCCACCCTGGGCTGCACTAGCAGAGACCATCCATCACAGAGGCTGCTCTGAGTTAGAATTGTCCTAGATATTTCCTACTGGAAATACTTCCTTCTTTATTATGATTTGTTTTCCTGTCCTTGGGAAAACGTGATCAGGGTGTTTCTCAGTAATTCAGCTTCACTGCTAACCTGAAACAATAATGTAAACGTGAGAAAAAGAATGTGGAGGGGAGGGTGGAATAAGGGGATGGGGGTTGGGGAAGCAAGAAGGCAATCGAATTTTAAGCAGCTGAACTACTTTCTACAGCCTGGAGAGAATTGTCAAATTCCATTTAACATGTTATTCAGCAAGACACAATTTAATCAGGTGTACAAACATATACATGTAATTACCACAACGTTGTCAAGTACAAGTGAATAGGCATGTAAGACAGCACATGTGGATGGATGACACAATCACCTCCCTGGAGATCAAAAATACAACATTAAGCCCTAGTCAGTACTGAAATATCTTTTTACATTGCTCTCATATTTCACTGGTTTTCCCCAAGCAACAAAATTGGTGCTTTAAAATCAGACACACTCTTAAGTCTAAGTGAGTCACCCCAGGTGTTAAAATATATGTGGGGAAGAAAGTAAGAGGCCAAAAGGATATGAGAAAACTTCAGATATCCTAGGCTCTGAGGCTTTGGTTGTCAGGCAGGAAAGCAGATAAGTAATACGACTGGTCAACACTACTGGTCATGTCTGTAGTCAATCTTGGGTCCAGTTTGCACCTCTCACTCACAGGAGAAGCTCCCTTATCATGTGGAGAATGTAGTCTTTCTTTCTCCTTGCATTCAAATGGCAATTCTCAGACAACATTTTGTGATTGTTTCAAAAGACAGGTTTCTAACAGGGACATCTGCCTCAGCCAGCCTTCCCCAAATTATCATGCTGTTCAATGATGTTCAACTAGCCATTTAACAGCTCTAACTCCTCCAACTTGTAAATATTTACTGCTTAACAAGCACTCTCAACCATATATTTGCTAAGACATAAAGAAATAAGAAACTGTGGTTCTCTCCAAGGATATGAGAGACTGTACAATTCGTTAGTTTGTCGCTTAGAATTCAACAGGAGACATCAACACAACTATATGTAACATGGACAATGCCTAGAACTGTATTGGTGCCTTGCAATTTGCCATACATCCACTGGAGGGGCAGAAGGAGACATTTAAAAATTTTCTTGATATATTTCCCAAATACAAAACTAAGACTATCTGAGCAATGAGAACCTATGTCATGAGAGCACTTTCATCTCTGTTTCTAGGTCAGACATCATTAATTGTTTACTGCACACTTTATATCTGAGCCCAGGTAGAGCCTAGTTCAATCTGTCAACAGAACACTCCAGGCAACCACTGCCAATTAAACAGTGTTAGTTCATGAGATGAAACCTATTTCCCATCCTTGCATTGAGACTATAATTTTTCCCAATATCAAATACTTTAGACATTCTATATTCTTCCATAGGCAATCAGATTAAACAGTAAATGTATGTTAGTTTAATGAAATACATACATTCAAAACCATTCCCCTTCCAAATATTTATATACTCTAGTTCCTCCTCCTTAAAATTTTAGTGAAATATTTTCCATCTTCTTCCACCTGTTTCTTCACTGAACACACCATTATTGCTATTGGATTTACCATTTCCCAAAACATTGGGTATTTTTTTTATTTTTTACCTCTAAACTCTTGTTATAGATGAATTTTAAGCACATAACAGGATTATATGCCTTCAAATAAAGTCTTCCAAATAATAGTCCATAAAGCACTGGCATTAGAATTTCTTGAGGAGTGTTTTAAAAATAGGGATCCCACTACAATCCTAGCCATCAAAGATCTCAGGAGAGTACTCAAGAGTTTATGTGTATGCAGTAAGGTAAGTAGTATGTAGTTTTTAAAATATGTCCGGGATTCTGATGGGCAGCAATTTTTGCATCCTACTGTCCATGCCATGCCATTGAAGATTTCACTGCTTTCTAGCCTTTCATCTCCAATTGAGTCTTAGAGCACAAATCAATGTGTTGGGCAGCTCTGGTAAGTATATTTCCATTTCTGAACTTCAATTTGTTGCTTACTGTCAAACCCCCATGTGCTTGAGTGCCTTACTACTAACAAGTTTTTATTATCACTATACTTCTTATCCTTTAAAAACTCAAGCTTTCTGCCTAATATGGTACTCTGTTCTTAAGGCATGGCAGGTTATTGAGGAAAAAATATAGGCCTTTCTACTCAAGAGATATTTATTTAAATTCTTTCCACTATAGAAAGCAAAGATTTTGACATTAAAAAGACACAGGAGTACAAGAACAAGATCTTTTTTTTTCCATCTCTAAGAAAGTAACTCTGTTTCTTACATAGCCTTCCTTGGACCACTTCTGGCTTACCCATTGTTCATGACATAATGATATTAATAATTAAGAAGTTGGATTTAACTGTGGACGTATTCAATACATTGACTGAGTGCTTTTAGATAAAGCATGTGCCAGCTCACTGCATTTCCGACTCCAACCATAGTCCTACCCTCACAGACTTACACATATTCATCTGTTTATTCCCAGTAGACGTTTTATTTCATGCTATCTGAGCCATAAACCTGATTATCACTTTGGCAATCCTATGAGTCTTGCTTGACATAAGCTGAGAACTAGCAATTTTAAGGGTCAAAACTGAAATCACTAGGTATTATTTTGTTTCCTTATTTCACTTTGACTATTTCAAATTTATCCAATATTCCAACTTGGGACAAATCTAATTTTCCACAGTGTAAAATGCAAGGTTCATATATGAGCAGCTGACTGGGACAAAAACACTTTATAAACACACCCACAGGTGTGTTTCATGTGTGCCTTAGACACATTTTATCATTTTCCCATTTGCCTTTTTCAGAGTTCCATCACTTGAAAACTAAGGAAAACTGGTCCTAAATTATGATTTCAAGAAAAAGAAATGGGTATTTGTTGCACAGAGTCTGGGCTATTTATTCTAATTTGGGGATGTTCATTGGAGTTGGGTTGTAAAAAAAAAAAAATTCTGATCTAAGGGGCCATTATTTCCCCTTAATTCCTAACAATCCTTAATGACAAGATCAACTGCTAGTTATCATTAATTTACCCAAGAGACATGTATTGGGTACTTAATATGTACTAAGTATTATTCTTGGTGAATGAAAATAAACCCTGGATAATGTCAACTCCTTACTCTCATCATATTGACATTATAGCCTCAAAAATAAGAACACAAATAAGACCACAGACCCGGACCTATAGTTTTAGTGTTAACGCCTTCAATATAATTGGTGCCTGGTATTTGATGGTAAATATCTAGAGGGGATAAACATTTTGGTCTGCTTGGCATTGGTTATATCTGTGCTATATCCCTGTATTATGATCCCATTGAAAACAAAATATACATAAAGAGGAAAAGGAGTAAGGAAGCATATGAAGAAGGGATGTGCCTGGTGAAAATCCCAGGCACCAGAGAACTTTTGCATAATCACTTCTAATAAGAGCCTATGTTAATTTTAGAGTGGTTGATTTCTAGCATAATAAGATCTGTCAAATGTGAGTCATCTCATTGTCCACAAAATATGAATAGACATTCATATTATCTGAAATATAGCAGATAGATATTGCTATTACGGGGAAAAAAGAAAAGGTGACAGGGATGTCCCATTTTTTGGTGCTCTCTGGTCACATTTCATTTTAATGTGATTAGGGACCATTTGACACTTTAATCAGGGTTATATCTCACATGCCTGGAATGCTCAGCCTGCGACAGGAGCCTGAACATTGACATTTGTTTTCTCCCCATATTCAGCGGATCACTGTCATTCCAAACTGGTGGGAATGAACAGGTGTGTAAGTAGAAATTAGGGTTAAGACATTTTAGTGAGTTCTCCTTGGTGAGAAGCTGTATGACAAATATAACAAGTCTTTGATAAATGTACTTCTTAATAATTAAGCCATTCTCACCTTCATTTCATGATGTATTAAACTAAGGGCTGCCTTCCTGTGCTGAAGCAAGTCCCCCTGACTCAAATCTAGGGGTCGGGTGCTATTTGAAATGTTAATTCTTTTTGGCTCATACTAAGGTCAACTTTGGCCAATATTATTTGATGGTACAAGTACCAAGGTAATATTCTTTTGATATACTGTCACACTTAATCATTACTGCACTTAGAGACAAATATTTTTTATTCCAACTTCACAGATGGGTCAACTGAGACTCAAAGACACAGTATCACTTACTTCAGTCACATGGCATCTAAGTGGTATGGGAACTGGCCTTTCATCTTGTGTCCTACACCACGGGGTAGCAGTATGAGAATCTCCACTGATGCCATTCACCACAGCTCCCCACCTTGCAGTGTCTGTACTCTGCCTTCCTGCCTATGACCATAGGCAACATTTCCACACTCTTCCCCAAAGCTGATCTTTCCACTTGCATACTAATCCCCATTTCCTCTCACCTACTTAACAGCAACCATCTCAAAAATGGCCCTCCCTACATCATGACTTGATTGCTCACCAGAGCATGATTCTCATCAGTATGCAAACATGTTATCATTTCTCCATTTCTCCCTACTGAGCAATCTTTCTTTTCACCCTGATTCTCTTGCCAGCTTCCAGCCTATTTCTTTGCCGTCTTCTGTTATCAAAGTCTTCTAAAAACACATTCATGCTCATTATCTCTGATTACTCTCCTCCCATTCTCTTTCAGCTATTCCAATCAGATTTTATTAGAACTGTTTCTATAAGGTCGCAACTCGTCTCCATTTTATAGTCCACTCTCAGTCATCATCTTACTTGACTTAGTAACTACAGTTTACGTAGTCAGTTTTTCTATGTCCCTGATGCATTACCTTTGTTTTGTTTTGTTTTTTTGGTGTCCTAGAACAATGCAGTTCCTTGGTTTTCCTCTTATTCCACTGGTAGATTCATAGTTCTCATTCTTCTCCCTGGCTTCTTGACATGGCATCCTGACCCTTCTTTGGTTTACTGATTTTCACATAAGATAGAGCACCCAGTAGGCATTCACTAAATATAAATCTTATGAATGAATTAATGAATAATGGCTTACTGCTTGGCATAGATACTGGTACAAAGTTAACATTACAAGAAAGGTTTTTTGGTTGACGAATGAGGAAATCAAAGAATGAAATAATAGCAGGACGTGATTTGAATCCTAGCTCATTTCTCTTCCCTCAGACCTTAATTCAATCTATTTAAGGGGATAAAGAATTCCTTATAAAATGCAGATCACTTAGGTGTGTTCTGTTTAGAGAGAAATTCCGGAACACTACGTCTAAATTAGCCAACCATCTCCAACTCCCAATGTCCAGCCACTCTATCACAACTGAGAGTAGTAACTGGCAGTTATTACTATCTCCAACTATCTTTTTCACTTACTTATTTTTGTCTTTCATTGACCACTGCCTAGACAATGCCTAGCACATGGTATGTGCTCAATAATATTTGTCAAATGAATGAATGGATGTGATGAAGGCTGATATCTTTAAGAGTCAAATTGTCTAATTTGGATTATAGAAAGAAAAACAGAAACAAGAGCTGGGTTTGATGAATTAAACTCTTCAGAGAATAGGTATAATCTGACCCAGAGACAAAATTGCCTCTGTGTACAGAGAACAGTGTGTAAAACCATGCACAGAATTCAATTTCTCTATATGTGAAACCATCCTCATTACGTTGTGTTTCCATCGACAAATGTATAACTCTACAGCAGTGCTTCTCAACCTTCTTATCATTATTCCTCACTAAGCAAACTTTTTAGACATTTTTCCTAGTTCCTCATGACATTTTAGTATCACTGATATACTATTTACATACTGTATGCACATCTGGGCTTTATACACTAAAAGGGGAATTTTTTTTTTTCAAGTCGCCCTCAACTGAAAAACTAATTTTCAGCCTCTTGGGAAAGATACTGTTCCTGGTGAGAAGACATACTCTATAGCACCAGCATTTGCTAACTTCTTAACTAGTATGGTATTATTTCAGGTATCAAAGTTTTCAAGTAGATGCACTGTGTTTTTCACATTTACTTTTTTTGTTCCATTTCCTTAGATGCACTGTTTTCTCAAATAACAAGCCTGTAATGCCTAGTGGTTATTTTGCCCATCCCACCCTTCCTCACACACCCCTCACCATTAAGCTTCTACAAACATTTACTAATGACTCTGGATTCCATCCTTGAGACCAAAATTCATCAGGGTTCAGGAACCCATGTATATTACAGGGTTGCAGATTCTGCCACATCATGAAAAATAGGGGCCGCTCAGTGTCAGAAGCCAGTCACATGCACTGAAGTCTTCAGAGCATGGGGTCTTCATTTTTGTCTTTCCTTTCCCTTCTTACATTTCTCTTCAGACTTGTAGTCAGTGATCTGGTTTGGACTGGTACATCTCTTCTACCTTCTTATTAATGTCTTGCTTTGTGTGAATCAGAGGAGTTTGTGGGGTTTTTGTTTTTGCATCATTGATTTTAGTGCTTTACTCTTGTTTTGATAAGATAACTTACAACTTGCTTAGTGTTTTGTTTTTTAATTTTTCCCTCTTCCTTTCTACTTCTATATATTTTCTTTGAAAGCTGCAGTTTTTTTCTGTCTTCATGCTCAGCATCTACCGACAGTACTTGACTGGGAATTGACTCTCTCATACATCCTTCAGGAATAGCCAGTCCATTGGCAGCACTGTTATCAAGTGGGCCTTTCTATCTATGGATACTACAGGTTAACACCAGGTATTTTGTCAATGTGGTTACAGTGCACTGGATAAGGATAAGTCTTCCAAATCAGAACCCCAGCTATTTCTGTTATCAGATATGTGGCCTTGGGAAAGTTCTTTGATTTTTCCAGGGCTCAGTTTCTCTTTAGTTTCTTACTTGTATAGTGAGAATCATCACACCTACTTGCTGGGATGGTTGCATGAATTTCAAAAGTAAAATGGAACTCCATAAATGGAACCTATTACTATGTATATAATATGTATACGTTATTATATACATGTACATATGTGTGTGTATTTTTTTTTAATTTTTTAACGTTTATTCATCTTTGAGAGACAGAGAGAGACAGAGCATGAGCAGGGAAGGGGCAGAGAGAGGGAGGCACAGAATTGGAAGTAGGCTCCAGGCTCTGAGCTGTCAGCACAGATCCCAGCGTGGGGCTTGAACTCACGAACTGTGAGATCATGACCTGAGCCGAAGTTGAACACTCAACCGACTGAGCCACGCAGGCATCCCTGTGTGTGTGTATTTTTTAATTGTGCTCTTAGAATCCATTCTGCCTTTTGATATGTCATGTTTTCCACTTGTCAGTTAACTTGGGAATTAATATCTTAGGTATCCTATCACAGTTTTTGCTTCAATTGTAAGGCAATTATCTAGGTTTCTCCAATGGCTACAGTTATCAATTCAGGCTTGGAGTCACCCAATCTGGATAAATCTCATAGCTTTTTCTAGGATTTCTGGGAAAACAGTCCCAATATATATACCCAGTGACTAGGAATAATACCATAAGAGATAGTGGAGACCATGAAACTCTTGATTGAGATTATGTGTTCTAACTAAGGCCATTCAAATTAAAAAGTCAATTAGAATGGCCAACTAAAACAAAACTCAGGTTAAATTCTGTGCTACCTTAGCACATGTCATGCTTTTGTATGAAAAGGACTATGGATATGTACATTTGGGTGAATTACAAGTATTTACCCATTTTGATGGATGCATTAGTAAAAGGAACCCTCCCTAAGATTACATGGGGCTCAAGTATGTCAGATTGTTATTTGGAAACCCCAGAAAAGGATCAATGTCTACTTGATATGGACTAGTAACCTAAGACCTTAGAAGGTGTGCAGCATTATGATTCTTCTTCTGTAAATCAGAGAGGAAAGCCACCATAAGAACCATATCATGCTCCTCTGCTGCCCTCCACACTTTGCTTTTCTTATAACAAAGACATTCACTGGCTCCCCCAGCTCACATATGTTAGCAATCTGAAAAGTGCTTTAAAAAAAAAGATTTTAATGTTTATTTATTTTTGAATGAGAGGAGGGGGGTGGGGGAAGAAGGGCAGAGAGAGAGGGAGACACAGAATCAAAGCAGGCTCCAAGATGTCAGCACAGCCCGACGCGGGGCTTGAACCCACAAACCGTGAGATCATGACCTGAGACGAAGTCAGACACTCAACCAACTAAGCCATGCAGGCACCTCTGAAAAATGCTCTTAAAAGGCCTCCATAAACTAGGGTGGGACAACTGACTATAATATGTAGCTTACATATAAGACAGCGTTGAGGTACGTATGAAATTTATTAAATATCCCAACATGCCTACAATTTAATTTCCTTCTTTTAAGTTGCTTTATTTCAATTAATTCCTTCTCTTATCCATTTATACATTCATCCTTTCAACAAATCCTTTCAGTTCTACCTTTCAAACGTACCCAAATTTTGACTCCTTCCCATCACTTAAACTGAAAGTCATCTTCTATCACCTGAATTATTGCAATAATCTCCTAATTGTGACATCCCTCATAAAGGCTGTGAGCCCCATGTGGCTAATGAGTGCCCGAAAAGCAGCTAGTACAAACTGACATAGAATGCCAGAATAAAATAAAAGACTTAATATCAAAATAATCTAAAATATCTAAGTTAAAACAAACAGGTCACCAATACTATTTCACCTAGTTCTTTTGACTTTTAGTGAGGATATGAGAATACTAAATGTTACACATATGGCTCACTTTTATGTCTGGGTTTACTTTTGCATTGAACACTACTCTTCACCTTTTCTCTCTGCTTCTACTCTTGCTTCCTTTTACTCTAATTTTCAAACCAGAAACCTGTTGCAATGTTATTTAAATTGTGGCAGTCCTTTGCTTGACATGGATTTTCATCTTGCTCAGAATAAAAGACGATCCTTACTATGACCTGCAGGTCTATATAATCTATACAATCTGACTCCATTTATTCTCAGGCCATATGTCTAGCTAATCTCCTTCTGGTTCCCACCAATCCAGAGACACTGGTACTTTAGCTCATCTCTGAATTTGATTTCCACTGCCTCTGTTCAGAATCCCCCCACCAATTATTTTTTTACTTTCCTCTGTCTGGCTTGCTTATTCACTACTTTTAGTTTCTCTCCATCCCTTCCAAGCCTCCTTCACTCTATCCCAAACTTGGTATCATTCATTCTTGCTTCAATTTTTTCTCTTTACCACTTATCACAAATGTGTGTATGTGTGTGTATTTAAAATTTATCTGACTTGTCTCTATCCCAATAATGTAAGCCCTCCAAGAACTGGAAAACACATCTAATTTGTTTGTAATAGTACTTCCAGCACCTAAAACAGTGCCAGCTGCATAGTCAATATTCAGTAAATATTTGTTGAACAAGGATCTGTTCCAACTTCTTACTGTAGCCTCAAGGCTCTCTAGAAACTTGGTTCTGCTTACCTCACCACTATAAATTCTCATCTAAAGTTTTATTTTTCTTTATTCCATTGCACTAGCTTCATAGTCCTCAAACAGCCAAGCTCATTCTTATCTTGCACTTTTGTTTGCTTTTTCTACTACCTGAAATATTCTTATGCCCAGAGCAGACTCTTTTGTAATTTTTAGACTTCTAGAAAAGACTTTCTGAACATGCAATATAAAGAGAATATCTAACCATAGCTCCATAGCCATATACATACATACATATATATATATATATATATATATGGCTCCATATATACATATGTACATACATATATACATACATATATACATACATATATACATTCTTACCCCCAGAGCAGACTCTTTTGTAATTTTTAGACTTCTAGAAAAGACTTTCTGAACATGCAATATAAAGAGAATATCTAACCATAGCTCCATAGCCATATACATATATATATATATATATATATATATATATATATATATATGTGTGTGTGTGTGTGTATATATATGTATGTATATGGCTATGGAGCTATGGTTATATGTATATATATATATATGTATATATATATATCTTGCCACCATATGAAGCTGCATTATACATATATCTTTGTCTGGCTCTGTGCTTATTTAGTCTTTTCACTTGAATATGAGCTCATGCTGGAAGGAATTTGTCTTCTTCATCATGGCCTTTATAAAGCCTAAAACAGTGTCTGGCATGTAGTTGTATATTTGTTAAATAAATACAAAGGAATTATGTCCAGGAGTTATTAGGTGCTAATGACTAAAATAAAGTACACATTAGGCTAATTCTGTGGGGAAAATTGAAAAGTAAACAATTAATAGATGATAAGCTCAAAGACAGAAGCAAACACAATGAAGTTGTGTTTTTTGAAACGATAACTCAAAACTAATGGTGCAAACTGGGGAATAAATTGGAACTGTGATTTTCTCCCCATCTACCCCCCACCTTCTACCCTATTGTATCTCCTAAAGAACCCTCTCTCACCCTTCACTGCACATTCAGTCTTTAGGATGCTACACAAGAGAAAGTGATGCTTTCTGGCCATACTTCCTAGCAATTGTCAATGCTTCTCTCCAGCGAATGAATTTGGGATTAAAAGCTGTGATTAAGATACTGGCAACCTAGGACTCCACTGACTCTTAATGATACACTGGCTTCGAGTTGCCAGAAGGGAAACACTTCAGTGTGTCACCATTAGGAAGGAGCCACAGTACAAATACAAAACGATCACAGCCAGAAGAGCCTCAGAGAACTTCCTCAACACTACCACAGACACACTCCACGAAACATTCACTCTTTTTTTTTTCTTTTTTAATTTTTTTTTTAACGTTTATTTATTTTTGGGACAGAGAGAGACAGAGCATGAACGGGGGAGGGGCAGAGAAAGAGGGAGACACAGAATCGGAAACAGGCTCCAGGCTCTGAGCCATCAGCCCAGAGCCTGATGCGGGGCTCGAACTCACGGACCGCGAGATCGTGACCTGGCTGAAGTCGGATGCTTAACCGACTGCGCCACCCAGGCGCCCCCACTCGGTCTTTGATGAAAGCTGGTATGCGGTAGGCTCTTGATGCCTAGGCCTAGAGTGAATAAGCCAATAAAATGACCAGACAGGTAGAGAGTGGTGAGTGAGAATGACAGAGTTGGGGTGAATCCGTGTCTACACCTTGCTCAGCCCCCTGAAAGACCAGTGACAGTGGCCATGTTGCATATTCTGATAGACTCATTCTCATCATCTTTAAAATGGAGCCAGTGATAGCATACTCAAAGGGTTGTTCTAAATGTAATAACAGTAAAATGCTTGTCATAGTTGGGACCACTTTATAGGCACTAAATGATGATGATGATGATTTCCAGGGTCCTTCACATGGATCACATGGTCAAAGCTTTCCTAAGGTCTCTGGATATAAGGGCTCTCTCTTTCTCTCCTAGAAGCTGTTACCATATTCCTCCTGTCTCACTGAGTGGGAATGAGTCAAGCAGAAGCAGTTCAGTCATTATTTCTTATTAGCCTCTAGAGAGAAAAGGCATTTCCTCTGAAACACATGGGCACAGACCTAAATGAGACATTAAAGATCCCTTAGTCCAGTTCTATCATTTTACGGATGAAGAATGAGTCTCTTGGGTGGAAAAGGGCTTTTGTATAGAAGTACATATTTTTCCAAAGGTCTTAGCAGAGCCCTTTCCAATACAGAGAATAGAAGAGAATGGCCTAGGAGACAAAGGCTTAATGATTGAACTACTCTTAGTTCAAAGCAAGGAAATCACAACTGAGTCAGCACTACTTAGCTAATGAAATATTATGGGAAGCATCTATAAGCAGACAATGTAACTGGCAGATACCAACTACCACCTGTAGTCAGAGAGTGCAAGGCCCATGATGTGACCCACTGAGCAATAAACACACAGAAACCACTTCTTGTTTGTTTATTATTTTTAATGTTTATTTATTTATTTTGAAAGAGACTATGTGCTAGCAGGGGAGGGGGAGGGGGAGGGGGAGGGGGAGAGAAAGAGAGAGAGAGAGAGAGAGAGAGAGAGAGAGAGAGAGAGAGATACAGAATTCCAAGCAGGCTCTGCCATCGGTGGGGGGCTTGAACTCAAGAACCATAAGGTCATGACCTGAGCCAAAGTTAAGAATCGGATGCCTAACTGACTGTGCCACCCAGGTGTTCCAACAACTTCTTGTCCAGATCAGGGGACTGAATGGGAAGATGTGTTGTGGGAAAGGATCACAAGTTATAGTAGTTCATAGAAACATGCACATTTATCCTCTGAATGAGGGTGACATTTTCCTTTCACTTAATTCCACCACTCAGGTAGAGACTCTTGACTGATAGTGTGCCTAACTGGTTTCCTGAAATGCATGGCCAATGGTAGTAGTTTCAATATCGGTAACAAGTAGTAAGTATTTTTTGGCAATGAACTGGTGGTTCCGTGAGCGGCTCATTTGGAACAGTAAGAGGTACCCACTTTTGCCTCCACTTGGCTTTCAGGGTTTAAGACTAAAAGGAAAATTCAACACTGTTATGTTAACTCCACAAGACTTGCAAGCTGACAATGGCAATTAGAGTCTTTCCCCCAATAGTCCATAATCAGGCAGTTTGGATTTTGCAGCTGTAAGAGGATTTTAGAGCAGGAAGAGAACCATAGGTTTTTCTATATTCCCTGTGTCTTCCAAACCTCCAGTCTTAAGGTGAAACAATTAAATATTGCCTTGCATTAGTAGGATAAGTGCTAAGTGACAAACCCAAAGCTGGGCACTCAGATCCCACTTCAAGAAAGGACTTGCTGCCCAGCTGACAGGACTCCAGTTAGTGGACATTCACTAGCTGTTATTTCCTGTGGGTCTCCCTCAGCTTCACAGCCATGTGTGGCCCAAGCCAGTGACCAGGCAGGACACTGGTACAAGAGCCATGCCATTTATGTCTGGCATAGGAATCTTCTAATGGGGACTCTTCATTCCGGAGCACCCATTGCACTGTGGTTTGACAGCTCTCTCTTCCCGATCCCATCTTGTCCCCCTTGGCTTTCACATGCCTTCCTCCCAAACCCATTTATGCATTCCTAACTCTGTCTCAGAGTTCATTTCCCAGGAGTCTCAATGGGCTATCTGGCAACAGCTCTCATCTGAGAAAACAAAGCTTGAACAGAAAGAACAGGTGTCTAAGCCAAAGTTCTCAAAAGGCTTATTTAAAGGAAAAATTAAGGACCCATAAAAATAAATTAAAATAATTTTTAAAAACTGCTAAGTCCTGCCAGAAGTTTTTAGAATTTATAAAGTACTATTTGTTGTGAAAATAAGTAGGAAGTGCACAGAACAAAACATAATAAGTGAAGGGTCTTCTAATGTCCTTTCAGGCAGAATAAAGCAGCTAGCTGCTTCTGCGCAGCCACAGTGAAAGCCCATACTAAGGACTCCCACTGAAGAGCCACATTTCACTTGCACATTGTCTCCTCTGTGTGAGGTGTTATCGGCCTCCAATAATAGCAATAAATAAGGGAGATGGGTAGAAAACTTTATGCATCATGGAAAGATAGTTTTCTAGGCATTATGTAAATTGATGTGTATTTGAAATATGCTAATGCACACAATGTCATGTTGATATAATAACAGATGGCATTTTCATTTTGGGGAGAGATGCAATGTGATGCTGTTGCGTCCTTGATGGAATCCTCTGGGAACCAGTTGGGTTGTCAGAGGACTTGGTATTAAAATAAAAATGTATATAATTTGGAATGTAATGGACCATGAGGAATCCTTTAAAAAATACTACGACCTACAAGTATTTCGTTTGTGGCTGTTCACTGCTGCTGACTCTGCTCTGAGATGAAGAAATCCAGTGGTACTCAAACGTCCCTGAAAATTTCCAATTGGCTCCTCTCTTTGGAAATGCAATGAAAATCAGAGCTTTAAAGTCTCAGTGTTCTCAAACCAAACATTATCCTTTCTGTGTGGAGCTACATTGGTTCAATCTATTGCTACTTTTGATAAAAAAAAAAAAAAAAACTAAATAGGCTAAAGCTTTGCATATAAATGCGGCACCTTCAGATTTCAGTGCAGAAACCAGCCATAATAATAGCTAGAAAATTGATCATTTAGCGAGTGCTCACTAGGTTCTAGGTATTTTGGCAAGTGTTTTATATAATGTACCTCAATTCTCACATCACTATCAAATAGTTTTTATTATCCCAATTCAATGATGAGAAAACATGCACAAAGTCATACAGTTAACAACCAGTGAAGTAAGGATCTGAACCTAGAGTGTTAAATTTCAAAGCCCTAAGTTTTAGAAAGGTTAATAACACAACCGCAAATATCCATGCAGCGGATGAGTTCTGAACAGTAAAGGAGCATGCGGGGGGGGGGGGGGGAGGGGGAGGAGAGGAGAGGAGAGGAGAGGAGAGGAGAGGAGAGGAGAGGAGAGGAGAGGAGAGGAGAGGAAAGAGCTCCTGTGGCCAGAAATTCTGCCTAACCTCATTTTTAAACTTCCCAGTATCAAATACAATGCTTAGCAGTCCTTAGTACTCAACTATTTGTTCAGGATCAATTCCTGAACTGCAAATGGGGCACTGGTGTATATATAGAGAGAGAAAATACAAGTGTTGTGGATGTGATCCTCACATTATTCTATTATTTCTAAAAAGAAAAAAAAATCAAAATGGCTCTGTGACTCTAACATAAGAGTTAAAGAATCAATAGCATGAGCCCATGAATTTGACCTGAACTCGTATTTTGGCTTTGTCCTTTATTAGCTGAGCAAAATTATTACTTAATCTCTGGGAGTCCCAGTTTCCAAACAATAGGTTTTGTAAGTCTCAAATAGGGACCTTATGAGGATTAAATAAAATAATGCCTGCCAAGTACTTAAAATACTTCATAGAATAAGCCCTTGATAATTGTAATCATCTTCCTCCTTAGCCTTAACCATTTTGAAAGCAACATGTCATTAATTTTTACATAAAACTTCTAGTTTTAGTTGTGGTTAAACTGTGTTGATTGTCAAATCTATTAACTCAAATGGAATGTTGGATGTGATCAATAGCTTAGCAATCAAAAGTGGCAACTGAACTTTCTGAATCACAGAGGCTTTTTGGTTGCTCTTCTTCATAAACAAAATCACAGAAGAAAACCAGTTGAGTAAACTTGGAGGCCATTTCTTAAATCTGATCCCTTATGTTCAGAACATATTTTACTTGATCTTTCTTCATTCTGAGTTTATAAAAATGCTACCGCAGGTGTCATTATGCCCGTTTTAATCACTCAGAAGACTGCCACGTGAAGTAAGGTCAATTGCTCAAAGCCCCAAAGCCAGACAGAGGTAGAGCTGTTTATGTGTGAACGTGTTTGTGTGTATTTCTTCTTATGTGAATTGCCTATTCATTTTCCATGCCCATTTTTTATGGGGGTGTTCAACTTCTAACTACAAATTTGTAAAAGCTGTGTATACGTTACAAGCATAATTTATCTAACACACCACCACTCCATGTAATTTTTCTAGTTTGTCATATTTTTTAAACTTTGTTACTATTTTTCTCTATAAAATGTTTAAACTTTTATGAGATGAGATTGATTTTTTTCATTAACGTTTCCAGTTTTTGTGAAATACTGTAAAATCCTCCTTTATCTCCAGAGTACAGAACTAATTACCTAACTTTTCCCCTAATCCATCTGGAAAGGTCCAAAACAACCTAACACCCCATCAATATTACAATGATTTATATATTTGGGTGAGTGAGTTATGGGTAATTTTTCAGTTTCTTATTCAGACTTTTGTGGATTAAAATGCATTAGGGTCTTCCTATCGCTTTAAGTCCATCTAAACTAGCCTACACCAAGAAAGGGAATTTTATGCCTCATGAATCTGGCTAGTTTAAGAGTAGTCCCTCCTCAAGAGAAAATGATTCAGGGCTCACTGTGACCAGAAGCAGGTTTTTCCTTTTCCCCCTACTTTGCACTGAGTGGCTCTGCTTCTTCTGCTTCATTCACGGACACAATCCTACCTCCTCAGGAAGAGATGCTTGTCTGGCATTGTGCACAGGAAACAGTGGAGAGGCTGTTATAGTTCCTTCTAAGGAAGTAGGCTTTCATTTACCTGGAAGCCTTAGGGTCTTAGTTCACTCACAGTGGTTAGGTCATGTACTGATCCCTCATCTCATCTCAATGAACCTGGGATACTTGGATTGCCTAAAGCTAATCAAGAACCCTCCCTGAAGCTTAGAGTGGGTCAATCTCACCAACTATACTGCAAAAACTAGGGTAATTTTTTTGAGAAGCAAAGTACTGTCTATCAGGAAAAAAAAAATCGATGCCAGTGAGGTAACAAATTGCCTCTGTAAATCTCTCATATAAAACAAAATAAAAATGTTAATGAGGTAGTTTCTTCTCTCAACCAATAAGTGTCTTCCCAGAGTAAAGAGAGGAGTTATTTCTGGAAGTGCAAATTCTAAATCATCATATCTAGCATCCCTGACTTTGCTGTAGACTGAATATGTTAACTATGTGGTCCTCAGAAATGTTACTCATCTGCTTAATTGGCCTGAAAGGAAGCACTTGTTTCAAATTAGGAGCAACAGCATTTCTGAAAAGGACATAAAAGCATTAACAATGGCAACTTGTTTAAGTAGTAGTGCTTTTAAAGCCGATTTTTAAATGAGACTGACTGAACCCAGGACGATTTTCACTCATTTTGGTTTTCCACATCTCACAAGCATCCAGATCTTCATTACTTCAAACCACAACAACTGTCATCATCATCTAGGAGGAAATTAGTTCTGCAGTAACTTGGTGGCTGTTGTTAGAAGCAGCAAATTTGTAATAATATTCCAATCATAACTGTGATTCTAATGCATAACTATTTGGGTTTTGTGCTTCCTTAAGGTTTAAACAAGATCTCAAACTAGGTTCTATAAGAGCTATTTCCATGCAAGTATTCACATGTCGGAAAAAAGTAATTCACATACAGGGGCTTAGAGGGAGAGTCCAAGTGAGAGTTAGTTGACATGAAGGACAGAAAGTATAATGTTCTACTATTTGATTGATTCAAATTATTTGATAATATCTCTCCCTGAATAGTTAATAGTCTCCATCCAGTTGACTCAACAGGTGTAACTGTAAATAGTTTTGTTTCCTCTTTCCGGTTTCCATCATTCCCCTGGTTTTTTGCCAATAAGCCTATTTTTTCTTACCATTGTGCTTGAGTTTATGCTCAATTCTTACCTCAATTTACTTATCTTCACCACTATTTCCAGGTGCTTCAAACACTTTGGTGGAATAAGTAAATATTCCTAAATAACAGAGAAACTTCTCTGTATCATTCTGTCAGTAATGCTCTCTATCACAGATGCCGAATCACCTTCCATCCACAAAAAGGACCTGGGAGTTAATGAGTACCCCTTACTCCTGGCGAAGAGATGATCTCAAGAGTGTGTAGACATACACAAAAGCACTGGAGGGAAATTTGTCTTCTGGTTCATGTGCTATAACGGCATAGGCTTCTGGTGGTCTCTTTCCCACAACATAGGAAGATACTGCCAGAGATTCAGTCAGTAAAGACGATACCCACAGAGGGAAGCAGAGCTGAGTGACAGAAAAACAAACAAGACCACAGTTTTTGGACTCCTAGATTCAGCAGACACAAGGCAACTCTTCTTCTGAATCCATTACTAAATCCATGAGCCAATCACTCCTTTTTTTTTTTTACCTAATCCACGAAAAGATAGGTTTCAAGTGCCACAAAAATACTTATGACCCATACCACACCTCTACGCAATGTATCTTTTCCTTCTTCTAATGTTTCATATTAACTTGAACTTAATTGATACTTAATAGCGATTAGTTGAATTTAAGTTAATAGCAATTCTAAATCAGAACTAATTACAAACAGAATGTGGAAGGAGCTACCCCAGGAGGGTGAGGATGGCAGCAGTGGGAGTGATGGTAACAGGATGTAAGTAACATGAAGGTTTTGGAGAATGAGTATTCACTAGTAATGGAGGAAGATCCCGCTTCAAAACACACAGACCCCTTATAAGACTTTATCCGTAATATTCTTCAGTTGCTAATGCAATTAGAACAATTATTGGGTTTGTAGGTGCAAATAGATTTTTCTGGTGGAGGTACTGACTTTTAATACATTTATAGAGAGGCACAGGCAGTGTATATACAGGGAGTGAATTGCTCATGACGTGGCTAAAGACTGACAATCATTCTTTAATCATTAGTCATTCCATCCCCCAGCTCTGCCACCACAGAATGGCAAGACCATTACTTCCTGATTCTTCCCAAATTAAGAGATTTATACCAGCAGTACTGAATATATACACATGTCTCACCAGAGCTACCTAGGTCCAATCTACACCAAGTTATATACCCCCAGTGGGCTGCAGAAATTATTTTAGAGGTTTGGGCCATATCAAAATGTCATCTTGAGAGCAGCAGATAATAGTACAGGGGGCAGAAGCATGCAGTAGTTGAAAGTACTGTCTTTATGTTAGGAGCTTAGATTTAAGATTCCTCTGCACCCCCTGGTAACAGATTAACCACAAGCAAGATAACACAGCCTGCCCGAGTTTGATTCCTAACCTGCAGAATGAGAATGATAGTACTATTTCACCCAAATGGTTATTTTAACAATTACATGAGAAAATGCTAAACAGGCCTTTTGCCAGGATACAAAGTCCTCCCTAGTTGCCTGAAAATAAAAATATGTATACGTATGCACGTATTTTTGAATTAGAACCTAGAATTAGACCTCTAAGGATTGTGACAGCCATAAGCTCTCACTTTACTAATGATCAAACAGAAGCTCAGAGTGAAAAGGACCATGGCCCCAGATAACACAACCTGGTGATAACAGAAGCAAAGGCAAGTCCACGTTTTCTAATTTCCAATACTGTGAACTCTCTGTGTAATTGGAAGCCTTTCCTCCAGAGCCTGTGGACATAAACCAATCATCCTTCTAAATACCAGTGGTAGATCGGAGCCTATCTGGAAAACCACATACTCACTTATACATAGACACTTCCATTTTGATATCCATCTAAGCTAGTCTACTTACAACTCATTATTTTGTTTTGCCAATGATAGACTTCCTGTTTTTCAGATTTGACTTAAATATAATCATTACTCATCTGTTTTACATTCTGCCTGTAGAATCCTTCCTTCTCCCTCCCTCCCTATCAACCTGCATGTGTATTTGTGTGTGCATTATTTTAGTTGAATTCATGCTTCCACTTATGCATGTGTATTTGTGTGTGTATTTGTGTATTTGTATGTGTATTTGTGTGTGCATGTGTATTTGTGTACACCTGCATGTGTATTTGTGTGTGCATTATTTTAGTTGAATTCATGCTTCCACTTATGCATACACGAAACACAGGATCATCACAACTACCTCAAGGATTGATCAGGTCTTCAGTGGCCTTGCCATGTAAGCTTGATTCCTGTGGGATTGTGAACCCTTTCCAAAATATTTTCCCATACACTGCTCCCCACCAAGGCAATCCCTTACAAAGTGTGATTCCTGAGTTTGTGACCACTTAAAGAGGCCATGTTGAGACTAGAAAGGCCATAAACACCTGCTTTTAGGCACCATGGTCCAACCTGGCAGGAAGGAGGGCAACATCTTCAGTAAAGACTCAGTTCTCCATAAATGTGATATCACTTAATGAAATTTGTTGCTGGTGGTAAACATTTTTTTCTCCCCCTCTTGGACAAAATACCTTATTGTAGCCTGAAAAAAGCCTTTTCTTTCATAATGTTCCATAATGATGAGGTAACTCACTTTTTTTTTTCTTTTGAAGGCAATTGACTTTGATTCACTTTTGATTTTTTATATCATATTTAAAAAGCCCAAGCCCCTGAATCAGTAATACAGGGCTGCATTTTCTGTCCTGAACAATTATTTACAGATTGTGGGAACTCTTGCAATTTCACATGCCACTTAGGCAGTACAGGAGGTGAGCCGCTTGCTTTTTAACTCGATCAAATGGGGATGAAAGAAGTAATTAAGGACATGAAAAAAAAAAGGCACATAAGGTACCAGGATTCTAACATCACTGCTTTAGGAGCTGGACGGAACTTCTACGTTGAGAGCATATAGAGAGAAAGCACAGTATTACTAAGTCAGGTGCACTAATGGAGAGAATATCAAACCACACAGCACTGAGCCATGTTAAAACATATTAACATAAATAAATGGAGCTATAATTGTGGAAGTGTTGGCTATCATAAAATATCTATGGTACAGATTATTGGATATGGGTATTCTTCATTACATCATGTGGGCAGTCACTACATTTATGCACAATGCTCTAATGTTTTTCTTTTTTAAATTTTTATGCTTTTTCTTATTTTTGAGCTAGCACAAGGAGGGAAGGAGAAGAGAGACAGGGAGACAGAGGATCTGAAGTGGGCTCTGCACTGACAACAGAGAGCCCAATTTGGGGCTTGAAATCACCGAAAATGAGATCACGGCCTGAGCCAAAGTCCAACACTTAACCAACTGAGCCACCCAGGCACCCCATTTTGGAGGTTCATTTTTCAGTGAACAAAATATTCCATGGTCTAAAATCGCTGTGGCAAGTGACTATTGGAGAACATTTTATAAATACAAGAATAAATATTTCAAGAAACAGACTTAATCTGTTGAGAACTGACAGTTCCCAGAGGGGAGGTGGATGGGGAGGATGAATGAAATGGGTGATGGGGATTAACAAGGGCACTTGTTGTAATGAGCACTGGGTGATGTATGCAAGTGCTGAATCACTATATTGCACACATGAAATGAAAATAACATTGTATGTTAACTATACTGTAATTGAAATAAAATAAAAGTACAAGAAGAAACATAAAATACCTATGTGTACATCAGAATGTTGGAAGACTCCTGATAGCAGATCTGTCCTAAATGTAGATAAATCCTGGCAGAATTACAGCACAGAGATTGAAAATAAACCTCATCTCACAAGTCAACTGTGAGATGTTTGGTTTAGGTTTCCTGGAATGATATATTAAGAGCGATTCTGAGGTTGTTCTATGCTTGATATAATCTATTAATAATTTTTGTTACAGATGCAGAAAAGGGAAAAAGGCATAGTGGTCCATGAGTCACATGATCGACTTTATTTCATGATACTGCTCTCTCCTTAAAACCTTCTCTTTTAACTAGTACTCACTAATTACTCTATAAACCGTTGTTTAATGAACATGTAAATGAGCCCAAAACTCTACCGTGCTATTGTCTCTATTCTCCTTTGAGTCCTTACTTATTCCAGGGAACACAAGACACAGATTGGATGTTCTAACACACAGCGAACCTCAGATTCTATAAATGCCTCACTAACTACCTCACTGCATTCAAGTCTTGTCAAATCCTATGTTCTCACTGAGCCCTACCTAACTGTTCTATTTCAACTGCACTCCTCCAATCCATTCTTTTTAAAATCGAATTTGTTCATACTATAGAAATAACTTCTTTATTAAGCCTACTGATCATGACCAGTCTCCCAAGCTGGACTGTAAACTCTACTAGAGTAGGAATCCTTGTTTTATCATAAAGGCTTAGAAGACACTCAATTATTTATTGAGTAACATTTTATAGGTAACGTTTTCCACCCAATTCCTTTGCAAGCATCATGAAATTGAAGGCTGTATTCTATTTCTTTTGCATTTTCTGGAGACTTATAGCCAAGTACTAGGAATAGGCACCTAACTGAACATTACTAATTTGACTTGACTTAACTTTAATGAGCCATTTATCATGTTATGCACTGCTACCACAATAATAGGAAATATTTTTCAGCACTTAATGTGTACTAGGCACTATGCCAAATGATTTACATATACTATCTCATTTAATCATCACAAAAGCTGAAACAGTTACATTCATTATCCTCATCCCACAATGAGGACAGTGAGGGTGAGGGGACCTCACCATTTCTCTCAGGTCAGCACAACTAGTAAGTGACAGAGTGTGAAGTGCAGTGAGGCCATTGTCTTCAGAGCCCAGGCATTTACCCACTATAAAAATAAAGTATGGAACATAGTTTGGGAACATAGTTTAAGACTACCAAAAGGGAAGTAAGTTTCTGATTCTGGTTCTACCTGATGCTAAATGATTCACTTTCTTTTTTTCCTGCCTATTTTTTCCTACTTGATACTAAGAGATTTTTTCTATATAAGCTAAGAGAACAAAAAAAATCTTCTTTTGCAAAGTGCTTTGGATGGCTAAAATGAAAGCCTCTTCTAGATTTCTCAGGAATGCAAAGGAAAATATTAGTTTGGTTCATGAGCAACCTGTTGCTACAGGAAGACTGGATTACAGTTAGCAGAAAAACAGCACTTCAGAAGTCAGGAGCTGAAACTCCGTGAGAAACGCTCAGAACCCAAAGTGAAGAGAGCTGTTGCAGGAGACTGGGGCAGCCCATGCTGAGAGAAAACAACCATGGTGCCACGTTAGGGGAAGTGGGATTAAATCCCACTCAGCTGGACAGGCTGCAAACTCACAAAGACTAATAATATTTCTGAAGCCAGTTCTCTGGTGGTATTAGATCGCAGTAGCAAAGATCTCCTTAAGCAGCTTCCACAGATATTAAAGAATAAACATGACAACTAACAAACATTAAGTCCCAAAGAAGGGAATTAGTTAGGACATTCATGAATTCAAGTTCTGTTTGTCTATCGTCCAGAATCATTTGAGCAAACCAAATCTTTCATTTGGCTAAGGCATGAATCATTGCCAACAACAGAGACTTACTCAGATGCTCCTTCGTACGGTGAATAAGAGTTCATGCAAAGACCACCATACAGAATCACTGTCCAATAAAACATTACTGAAAGTGGAAAGCTGACAGGAAGCAAAGGAAGTTAGGACCATTCTACCTCTCTGTACGAATTTGCTACACTGTCTTCCATTAACCACCAGCCTCTCCTTAATCTTGCTATTTCCTATTATTTTTATTTTTTTCTTCCAAATACAAATTCTAGCACCTATGTGTCTAAATCAAACCACAATAGGCTATTACCTCCCACCTAGCTATTAGCATGGATATATTATTATTATTATTATTATTATTATTATTATTGAGGAACTGGACCCCTTGTACATTTTTGGTACAAATGCAAAATGGTGCTGCCACTATAGCAAACAGTATGGAGGTTCCTTAAAAAACTAAAATTGACCTACCATTTTACCCTGTAACATCTTTTGGGTACATATCTCAAAGAGGTATCTGTATGCCCATGTTTGTTGCAATATTATTTACAATAGCCAAGATATGTCCATTAATAGAACAATGGATAAAGAAAATATGGTGCATGCATTGAATAGAATATTATCCAGCTTTAAAAGAGAAGGAAATCCTATCATTTGTGACAGCATGGATGGACCTGGTGGACATTATACCAGTTACAGAAGGACAAATATGGAATGATACCACTTCTATGAGGTTTAATACAATCAAACATAGAAGTAGAGAATACAGTAGTGGTTGCAGGGGCTTGGAGGTAGGGGAATGGGGAATTACTCAACAGGTAAAAAGTCGAAGTTATGCTAGATAACCAAGTTTTACAGATCTGGCATCTATCATAGTGCCCACAGTTAACCACATGGTGTTGTGCACTTGAAAATTTGTTAAGAGGGTAAA
Organism: Lynx rufus; assembly: GCF_022079265.1. Lineage (NCBI taxonomy): Eukaryota > Metazoa > Chordata > Mammalia > Carnivora > Felidae > Lynx > Lynx rufus. Next base: position 120,352,188 of record NW_025814823.1, on the reverse strand, counting down.
TCTAATGTCGGGTGGCCTTACAAAACAACAATAAACAGCACAAATATGAAAAGAAAAAAAAACTACCACCACCAGCAAAGAAACACAAATTGAAATGACGGAAAATGTTGGGTTTGTCTATTACCTTGATCATGGAGATATTATCACGGTTGTTTGCATTTATCTTAACTTAACAAACTGTACATATTAGATAGGTGTAGTTCTTTGTACATTGGTCACATCCCAATAAAGCTATTAAAAACTACAACTGTGGTACATGGATATCAAAGAACATATAAATATGGATACTGTAATTTAGGAACATACTGCTGTTTGGTTTTTTTATCCACGAAATTAGGGAGTTCTTCCCCTAGGATGTGAGGTATAAGTGGTGAATTTCACTCATTAGTTAACAAATATTGTTTCTGTACCTATTATATGCCTGAAACTATCCTAAAAACTAAGGGATGATACTAAATAAGACAGATAAGGTTCCCACAAAAAAAACAAACAAAAAACAAAAACAAAAAAAACTTACAATTTAGTTGGGGAGAAAAGTAGTAAACAAGTGAGAAAGTAATAGATACCGGAATTTCAGATAGTGATACGTACTCTTAAACCATGAGACCTTGACTAGTGGTGGGATGATCATGTAAATTTGAACTGAGATGAGAATGATGTATAGGAGCCAAGTGAATGAAGATCTTAGTTAAGAATATTTCTGCAAGGGGGGCGCCTGGGTGGCGCAGTCGGTTAAGCGTCCGACTTCAGCCAGGTCACGATCTCGCGGTCCGTGAGTTCGAGCCCAGCGTCAGGCTCTGGGCTGATGGCTCGGAGCCTGGAGCCTGTTTCCGATTCTGTGTCTCCCTCTCTCTCTGCCCCTCCCCCGTTCATGCTCTGTCTCTCTCTGTCCCAAAAATAAATAAACGTTGAAAAAAAAAATTAAAAAAAAAAATAAAAAAAAAATAAAAATAAAAAAAAAGAATATTTCTGCAAGGAAGAACTATGGCAACCCTGGTGCCAGAATGGGTTCTGGTGTTCATGGAACACTCCTCTTGCTCTTTATATTCCAGCTGTATTGACCTGTATTCCTTCAAATGTAACAGCTGCTTCTTCCTCAAGAACTTCCTCCTGGTTCCCTTTTCCTGGTTTTTGTCCTACCCAGCCTCTTACTAGATCCCTCTAGGGATAATTCCATGACCACATTCATTACATGTGTCAAAATGTCACTTCCTTAAAGAGATTTTCTATGGCCAAGAGTATCTGAAATACTACCAACACTTCAAAGAATTGTCCAAACCCTGCGCTGCTCAATATGAGAGCCGCCAGCCAAACATATATTTAACTTTCAATTAAAATTAAATAAAAATAAAAATCTAATTATTCAGTAACACTACCCACTTGCAAATGTGATTACTTTGTTGGATTGCACAGAGAATATTTTAATCATTGCAGAACTTTCTACTGGACAATGGTATTCTACCTTGCTCTATCCCTTGTAGAGCACTTATCATCTTGTATTTGTTTACTCATTAATTTTTTTCTCCACTTTAAAATCCATTAAGGCAGGGAATTTTTGTACTAGCTTTTTTATTTATGTATTTCAAGTGCTCAAAAAAGGGCTTGATGTTAATTAGGCACTAATTTGTGGAAAGCATAAAAGAAAGGCTGTGTGAGTAGAAGACAATGAACTAGTAAGATGACTATGCTAGTCTGATGTCTCATCTATCAAAATTTTTAATTTTGAATCTTTTTAAATAAAAATATTTTAACAATTCAAAAATAAAATGAACCCATTTTGTTGGTCAATAAGTGAATACTTTATCATGTAATTTATTATTATTATTATTATTATTATTATTATTATTTCAGAGAGAAAGAGTGCAAACAGAAGAGAGGGGCAGAGAGAGATAGAGAGACAGAGACAGAGAGAAAATCTCAAGCAGGCTCTACACTCAGTGTGGAGTCGGATGTGGGACTCAATCCCACAACCCTGGGTTAATGACCTGAGCTGAAATCAAGAGTCAGACACTCAACTGGCTGAGCCACCCAGGCACCCCTATAATTTAATTTTTAAAAGTGTTTTGTCATCTCATGTCTCTTTCACAAGTGTCCTAGTATATTCTATATAACTGTAGTTAAAGGAGATTATTTTATGAGACCAGCCATAGAACTAAGCCAGGAACATGTAGACCCTTACAGGAAAATGCATTTTATTCTATAAAATGAAATAGTATATATCTTATTCTAATTGCAATGGGAAGCCATTAGAGAGTTTAATATGGGATATGATTTATCTAATTTTAAAGCTAAATTATAGAAATCCCAGGCAAAAAGAAGAAACCGTTGGGAAGAATAATTTCCCCAAAAGATTAGCCACAATATGCACAATCCCAGGTAAGAGTGAGGGTGGATGGATCTCAGTACTAAAGAACAAAGTGGCAAAACATAAAGCTTAATAAGTAGGCACGGACCAAGTTGGGGTGCCATCAAGGACACCTGTAACATTTGGGATGTTAGCATAGTAAGAAGCCAGAAAAGGAGCTTAAACTGAAAAGTAACATCATTAGTTTTGCCTTCCAAATGGATTGCTTTGGAGATGGTGAAGAGAAAGGAATGTAGGAGAGCAGTGATGGAGGATAGTGAAAGCTGTTAGTTGGTTTTTAGATGCCCTGGTAACAGAAGATGAGGTTGTAGCCTAATGGTAGGACAGTGAGGAGAATTATGGGTGGCTTGGTAAGATATTTGGGAGACATCATCTATAAGATTAAGCAATTAGCTATGGGACAAGAAGATTTGATATTTGACTTGAAAGGCTGAATGACTGTTGGTTCTATTAATTTATTCAAATGAGAAGAATACAGTTGATGAGAAAGATGAAGAGTTCTATTTTAGTCAAGTTGCAATACAGGCACCTGCAATGTATCTAGGGTGAAATATACAGTTAATTGTTAGATAGGAAGGCTAAATGTCACCAGAGATACATATTTGAGACTACAGGCATATAGATGTTAAAAGAAACAGTGGGTATGCCTGGGGTCATTTTCTTGCTAAGCAATGCCATCTTCTCAAAACAACATTTTTAGAGGTAAATATGAGATCTTAGATATTTAGTCCAAGTCTCTTATTTCTGGAATAAACTATTGTCCAGAGATAGGAAGTGATCTGTTAAGGACCATGTAGCAGAGCTTAAGTGTTAGAGATAAAGAAAAAAAAAATAATTAAAATGACAGCTTACTTTATTTGTATGTAATTTTTTTTTTTGATGTATAAGATCATATTACACCTATGGATTGGTACAGGAATACTACGTGATTATGATTAATTACAATCGCTAAAAGTTCAAGTTATTCTTATGTTATTAATTAGTTTAATGAAGCATTAATTTAGATTGAAAATATGATACTACTATGGTTTTAATTCTAAAAATCAATATCTCATTAACAAGTTATTGTTGTATCCATAGACATCACTAGATTAATCTCTTAGTGTAAAAGAAGCAACATTCTACATAGCAGAAACAAGACTTAAATTCATGACTTAAATACATTTAAGTCTTAATTCAAGACTTAAATACATTTTAATGTATTTGAAAGGAATATATTTTAATCATTTAGTAAATTTATAATTACTCTAGTTCTATCTCTCTCTTTGGCTCTAAAAATTATGGGACATGGTCCCTTTCTTAGTCTTGATGATAACGGAAATAAGTGTACCATTTAATAATTATAATGTAGCAGAATACAAAAAAAAATTCTATGGTGCACTTTTTTCTATCTCTGTTCATGGCACATAAAGGAATTAAAAATACTTGGTGTAAGCCCAGAATTCTTATCAATAATATACCATCTCATTCCCTTCTCAGTTATGGAAAAAATCAGAGTTACTGCCCATGCTTATGAACTTCAAAATAAAAGTAGTAAGCGAATTCAATCATCGACAGATCTTGGTCGTATCTCCAACCTGATCATCTACCACCTTTCCTGACTCACTCTATTCCAGTCACAATGATCTTCTTTATGTTTCTGGACTGTGGCAAACTCACTTCTGACACAGGGCCCCTACACCCACTATTTTCTCTGTGTGGCATGCTCTTTCCTCAGATCTTTCCACAGCTAGACCATTTTCATAATTAAGGCACTGGGTCAAATATCACTTTCACAAAGTCATTCCCTGACCACTGTATCTAATGTAAATCCTCCTGCCCATAGTTAGCCTATCCAACTTTCATAATCTACTTATATTTGCAGTAGTTGTCTCTTTCTATTTTAAAATTATCTTATTTATGTACTTTTTAAATAGTTTCCCTGTCTCTCCCACTAATATGGCAGCTTCATGGGGGCAGGGAGACATTGTCTATCTTGTTCAGAGCTGAATCTGTAGTGATTAGTGCAGTGTTTCATACATAGTAGGGCTCCACAAATATTTTTGAATAAATGCCTCTAGCATAACTACCTCACTTTCTAGTTTGGGATCCTATAGTCCACTAATCAATGATAGTATTGAGGCAAGAACCCTAAATTTTTTACTTGAAGTCAAGCACTCTATCTCACACACTATTTTAATATATTTCATGTTAAAGGGTCCTGCTGGAGGCATTTAAATATATATATGTGTATTTTTTAACTTAGAAAGAATAATACGATGACAGACAACATTTTCTGAACACCATTTAGGTGTCATACATTGCACTGTTTTATATGCTTTAGCACATTTAATGTTTGCAGCAACTTTAGGCTAGTAAGTCTTACTCTTAGATTTAGAGAAACAGACTCAGACAGATATCTAAGTAATGTGCCCATGTTCACACAGCTGGGTTTTTTTTTTTTTCATTCCAAACACCAATATCATAATTGTTTTGCTATGTTGTGTTGTATAAACTTTATAAGATATTTTATTAGGAACTAGGGGGAAAAGAAACCTTCCAAGAAAAGCAAACCTGAGGATAAATAAATATCACAGCAAATTAGACTGGTTAGATTTGTATTCTTTCCAAGTAACAATGTGATGACAATATCAGCAGGAGCATTCACTAAGTTATATCATATTGATCACTAGACCAGTAGGCTGCTAGAAAGGCCCATGGCCTGAGGCCCGCTGACAGATTGTCCATCACTGTAACTTCTAAAGTGCCTAATGGAGAAATGTCAGCATTTAGGCCCCAAGGATAAAAAGATTAATAAAACTTACAAGCTCATATTTCACATGTATTTTCCACCCCAAAATAAAATGAATCCAAACCCTGCATTCATCAAATTGATTTTTCTGTGTGTTAATGTTAGAATTTCCTTTCAAGGTCCTCAAAAGTTCCTAAATGTCACAATAAATAATAGACTTAAACAGATTACTTCATGTAGAAAAAATAGATAAACATTCTCTTTAAGTTCTTTTCTGAACAACAAATCCATGGATTATTTTCAGGGTTGTACAAAGTTTAAGAAATATATATATTTTTTCTCCCCAAGATCAAAGTGAAAAACATAGGAATCCATTGAGTCCTGTGTTATTTTTAAATAGTTAAACTAGAGAAACTAAATTATAAATAATTATACTGACATAGATTTCAAATTTTATTGTTTTTTAACAAAGTCTGAAAACAAATAGGAATACATTAATGTCAAAATATTTTCTTAGTCCTTAAAGAAAATTGATTATTTTTCTTTTTCCATGTCTTCTCATTCTCCTTCTAAAATAATTCATTTATGATTTCCTGTTGATGATTCATTGACCTGGACTCACTTAAATGTGTTCTAATCTATCTTTAGGAACAGGGTTCTCCATTCAGTGACGTGCAGGGAGAATTGGCTTGTGATGGAGGGAGAAGGGCACTAGTTATAGTCTTCCTCAGTGACCTTGGAATAGATGTTAAAGCTGGAGGTGCCAAATGTATAACAACACAGGTATTGAAATGAACTCAAGTATGGCTTTTTCCCTCATGTGGCCTCAACTTTAGACATTAGAGCTTCATTTCTTCTCATCCTATGCAAGCTCCTTGAATATGCAAGCTATTCAAAAGCATTCAGTGAAATATATTTCAAATGCATGTATATGTGCATCATCGTATTTCTTTTCTAGGTTACAGGACAATAGTGTCATTTCACTGCATTCCAAAAAGAGTTCATGATGGCCCCCCTTGCTACAATTTAAGAGCCAGTGTCTACTTTCTAGGTGTACCTAGGGGAGTTTTATCTTAGAGTAGTTAAGAGAACGTATTCTGGATTCAAACTCTTAGTTTCATTCTTACTCTTTAAAATTCTAATTATCTGACCTTGTACAAGTTATAAAATGTCTTTATCAGTTCTCCTGTGAATTACAAGTATCAATAATAGAAAATTCTGTATAAGGTTCCTTTTAAGGTTTAAGTGAGATCATATAGGCAAAATGCTTGGCACATACCTAACACTCAACACTTTTTTTATGTTTTAAAATAAAATGGTGATATCAGATCACATCATGTGTTCACCTTTCATATATGTAATTAGAAAATAATAGATTTTCAGTAAGTATTTGTGAAATGCCTAAATGAATGAAAAGACATACTAAGGCTTTTGCTTAGATCAGTAAACATCTAACCTTGATCAAAATCAGAGATGAACCACCTAGCCCTGAATTGTTCTGGATAGTGAAGGAGTGTTTACTATCACTGAATATGTTCAGTCATTTCATCTTTTCTTTCCCTAGTACCAAATCTCTCATACAACCTTACCATGTAAACACACAGCCTACTAAAAATCATCTTTGTTTTATTTCTTTGCACTCACAAATATATTTCCCCCAAATAACTAATCCAAATGTGCCACTTAGTTAATGTTTTTTAAAGTTTAATCTCATATCCCCAGCACATATTCTATTTGAAATATTTTTCCTCAATATTCTCATTCAGAATGTTCATTCAACGTGCCACAATGATGCATCGATACCTATGAAAGTGAGGATAAAAAAAGTGTGGGTGTGTGTATTGTTCTTGTAGACTAATTGAGTGCTGTTGTTTCTATTTCAATTATTAGTAGTAACTGCTTAGAAGACATCTGTGAATGCTGGAGTTTTCAGCAGACTTGTTCTGTAACAGCTGGAGATCTGAAATAATGATCTCCGAATACTAAATTCACCTTTGAAGTACATTTTGTACTCAACCAATGTGAGGCATTTTTTGCACATCTTAATTATTCCAGACTTGAGACATGGTTTGAGTACATTAGAAAGACCCAGACTCAAGGTGGCCACAGCTCTAGTAACTGCTTCTCTTCTAATTAGCAGTGACATTTCTGAACAACCCTTACAATCCCCAGGCCTTGGTTTCCTCATTTGTAAAATTAAGTGTAGGAGTAGTGGCTAGATGATCTTTAAATTGTTGGCCAAATAATCCTGTGATCCTAGCTCTGTAAGTTAATGACATGAAGTTAATGATTAGTGTATTTAAAAAAAATTAATAAAATAAGTCCCATTGAGTTCCTGTTCAATCAGTCTGAAAACATCAACATTTTTTTTAAAAAATCATGGATGAACTTGGATGAAACAGCTTAACAATGGCAAGTACCACTCTTAGGTACTTCTTCAAAGACTCATGCTATCCAAGTGAGGATAGGATGCCAATGGTATGTACACAGCCATGTTATTATGTCTAGCTTGATGTACTTTATAATCCTCCATCAAAAATTTAATAAGCACTTACTGTATAGCGGCCATAGAAAACAGAAATAAGTCTTACATAGTCCCAGCCCTTAAAAATTCACAACACTGGGGATTTAGGGTAAGACTCAAGTTCAAAACAGCCAGATGGTCAACGAGGAAGCCCCAGATCCTCTTTTTCCCTACAAAGGTATCAATTCAACAACAATATAGGGAGTTCTCTTTGTGAGCATTTCAGAAAACATTGAAGAAGTTCCTGCACCCCAGACGAATGTGAAACCAGCCACACTGAAACCAGTAGGAAAATTTGTGGTACAAAGCAAGGACCATCTCCCTGAAATGGTAAAGACTGAAGCAAATGTGCAATGTTCTGGCTTCTCAGGAGGCTGCCTGAAGGACTGACGTGCATTTTATCTGAATCTAAGTGCTGACAGGAGACGGTACCAGATCAGGGATTAGAGAAAACAAAGGTGAAGGTTTGGAATACATCCCCACTCATCACAGTCCCTACCCCTGGGTCAGTATGAAATGAGCTTCAGAAAACCTCCCAACTCCCAGATTCTCCCTGGGGAGGCAAAGAATTGGTACAGACATCCAATATTCCAGCTTTTCAGACAAGTGCTCAAAGAACTTGTTTCTGTCTCATTTGTTTTGGATGCTGCCTGGGACAGACATATTCTCACTGCCTGGAGGCTACTGAGAACAAGAGAGCAGGGTAGCTTATTGATGCTCCAGATTCCCTCTGGTTCCAGAAACAGAGAATGATATAGTTCAGGAGGCTCTCTCTGGGGGCAAAGAAAGAGTAGATTACACATCCAAAGTTCTGGGTTTTCCCAGGAGGAGGGGCAGCGGACAGACTGGTTTTTGTGTCACCTGTCACAGCACTGATGCGGTCCAGCAGAATCAAGAATCACGGGACCACTGAGAACAAAGGACCTGTGTAGCAGCTCCACAGAAGAGGCAGTACCACAGACAGATACCACAGAGAAGAGGATATTATGAACACCAAAAAGAAACCAACTCATCTCTCTAACTGGGAATTTACACATACAATTCCAGCTAAGTCGCGTCAACAGAAAATACTTGAAAGACCCTCAGAATCGCTAGCTATGATAAATGGTAAAAATCTTTCCCTGTACAAAGCCAGTTCCCTAAAGACTTGAAGAGGTGGCTGTTTTTCAAAGCATAGATATTAACAAAATCTTACAAAGCACATGAAGAAATAGGGAAACAAAGCCCAATCAAAGGAATAAAATCAATCTCCGGAAACCAACCCTATAGAAATGGAAGTGTATGAATTATCTCACAAATAATTCAAAATAACCATCATAAAGAAGTGCAGTGAGCTCGAAAAATGGTCCATGAACAAAATGAGAGTATCGATAAGCAGAAAAAAAGTTTTTTTTTATAAAGAAACAATGGAGCTTAGGAATACAATAATTGAGTTGAAACCTTCACTACAGGCATTTGCCAAACTTGATCAATCACAACAAAGAATCAACAAACTCAAAGACATGTCATTTAAATTTTCCATCAGAAGAACAAAAAGAAAAAAAAAGGATGAAAAAGAGGAAGAAACCCTAAGGGATTTCTGGGATACCACCCAAAGGACCAAGGTACACATTATGAAGATTGCAGGAGAAAAGAGATAGCAAGGGGAGAAACACTTATTTGGAGAAGTAATAGCTTAAAAATTTTCCACATCTGGGGAAGTAAAAAGACATTTATATTCAAGAAACTCAGTAAACTCCAACTAGAACCTACCTAAAGTAGCCTACTCATAGACACATTAAAATCAAATTGTCAAAAATCAAAGACAAGGAGAAAATTTTGCAAGCAGCAAGAAAAACGGACTTATCATACAGGAATCCCCATAAGGTTAGCAACAAATTTTTCAGGACAAAAGGGAGTGGGATGATATATTAAAAATTCTGAGGGAGTGGGATGATATGCTAAAAATTCTGATATAAAAGAACTGCCAACCAAGAATACTATATATGGCAAACTGTCTTTCAAAAGCAAAGAAGAATTAAAGGCATTACCAGATAAACTAAAGGGAGCTCATCAGCACTAGATCCATTTTATAAGAGATGCTAAAAAAGGGTCTTTTAAGTTGAAACAGAAGGATTCTAGGGAGCAACACTGAAAGCATATGAAAGTATAAAGCTTGCAGGTAAAGGTAAATATAGAAATAAAAAATACTGTATTACAGTAATGGAGGTGAGAAAATCACTCTGAATTCTAGCATAGAAGTTACAGGCCAAATATAAAGAAACAATTTTAATTACAAAAATATGTTAACGGTACACAACATAAAAGACATAATTTGTGACATCAATAACACACATTGGCGAAGAGAATGAAAAGAGTAGATTTTTGTATGCTACTCAAGTTGTGTTTAGCTTAAAATAGATTGCCTTAACTCTAAGGTGAACATACAAAAAAAATGACTGTAAAATATACAAAACAGTAGGAAGCAATAAAACCATGTCACTAAAAAGAAATCAATAAAACACAAAGGAAGAGGGAGGAAAAAAAGAACAAAAAAGTTGTAAGAAAAACAACAAAATAGCAATACTAAGTCCTTCTATCAGTAATTACTTTACATATAAATGGTTTCAACTCCACAATAAGAAGACATAAAGTGGCTGAATGGGTTTAAAAAAAATACAACTCTATGCTGTTTACAAGAGTCTCACTTTAGACATAGGATAGATGGCACTTAGGCTGAAAGTAAATGAATACAAAAACATATTCCATGAAAATGGTAAGCAATGGCAGGAGTGGCCATGCTTACACCAGACAAAATAGACTTGAGCTTGAAGGATACATTATAATGATAAGAGAGTCATTCACAAGGAAGATACAACAAGCGCACATATTCACGTGTCCTCAGAACACATGGATACATGAGGCAAAGAAAACTAAAGTGACCAAATAGACAATAATACAATAATAGTAGGAGACTTCAATATTCCAACTTAAAATAATGGACAGATCATTCAGGCAGAAAAGCAATAAATAGAGGATTTGAACAAAACTATAGACCATATGGATCTAACAGACATATACAGAACATTCCTCCAGATAGCAGAATACATATTGTTCTCAAGAGCACACGGAACATTCTACAGAAAAAGCCACATGTTAATCACAAAACTAATCATAACAAAACTAAGACTAAAATCTTGACAGGTATCTGACAAACCAAAATAAAACTGGAAATCAATATCAAAAGGAAAACTAAAAATTCACAAACATGGAAATTAGACAAAACAGTTTTTAATAACCAATTGGTTTATCAGAAAGCAACCAAACTTCACAGCCCAAGGAACTAGAAAAACAAGGACAAACTAAGTCCACAGTTAGTAGAAAAAAGGAAATAATAAAGATTAGAACAGAAATAAATGAAATAGACGCCAAAGAAAAAGAAAATATCAACAAAACTAAGTAAAATTTTTAAAAATATTAACAAAATTGAAAACATTTGTCTAAGAAAAAAGAGCAAAAGTGCTTTTACTCTACAAATGATTCTACAGAAATAAAAAGGGTTATAATCGACTACTATGAACAATTATAAGCCAAAAACTTGAATTACTTAAAAGAAACAGACAAACCCCTGAAAATATACAATCTACCAAGACTGAATCATAAGAAAATAAAAACATGAACAGGCCAATAATAAATAAGAAAATTCAATCAGTAATTAAAATTTTCCCAACAAAGCAAAGCCTGGGACCAGATGGCTTTATTAGTGAATTCTACCCAACATTTATTAGAGAATTAATGCATTTTCTTGTCAGACTCCTCCATTAAATTGTGGAGAAGTCACCACTTCTAAACTTGTTTTTAGGAGACTAAAACCATAAACACGACAGGAAAAGAAAATAATAGGCCACTATCTCTGATAAACATAGATGCCAGGATTCTTCCAGAAAATACTAGAAAACTGAATTTAACAGCACATTAAAAGGATAATACACCATCATCAAGGGACTTTATCCCTGGGATCTGAGAATGTTTCAACATACATAAACAATAAATTAGATGACCGTGTGAATATAACACAGGACCAAAATCATATGAAGCAGAAAATTCCTTTAACAAAATTCAAAATTATTTCATGATAAAAATGCTCAACACACTATCTAAGAAGAATGTATCTCAACAAAGTAACAGCCATGTATTATAAATCCACAGCTAACATTAGCTTCCACAGTGAAAAAGGAAAACCTTTTCTTCTAAGCCTGACACACATCAAAAATGCCCATTCCCACCACTTCTAGAACTCCTATTCGATTAGGCAAAAAACAAAAAACAAACAAAAACCATCCATATTGGAAAGGAAGAAGTAAATTATCTTTGTTCAATGAAAGACATGATCCTTTATGTAGGGAGCCCTAAAAATTCTATAAAGTATCACAATTAATAAGTTTAGCAACACTGCAGAATACAAAATGAACATACAAAAAAATCAGTTTCTGTATACTATATAGTAACGATGACAAAAAGTGCAAAATGGAAAATATAAAAACAGCCCATTAACAAGAGCATCAGAAAAAAATAAAATACTTAGTGATAAATTTAACCAAGAGGGAAGAGCCTTGTACAAGAAAAACTACAAAATGGTGATGAAAGAAATTAAAAGTCATACAAATCAATTGAAAGATATTCCACATTCATGAGTTGAAAGACTTAATATTGCTAAAATGTCCATACCACACCAAGGTAACTAGAGATTCAATACACTCCTTATCAAAATCCCAAGGGCAATTTTGCACAAATAAAAAAAATTCTAACATTTCTATAAAACCACAAAGGGCCTTTAATAACCAAAACAACCTTGAGAAAGAACAAAGATGGAGGCATTATACTGCCTGAATTCAAAATATATTATTAAACTACAGGAATCAAAAGTATGGTGTTTAAATAAAGACACAGATGAAAGGAACAGAGCACAGAGCCCATAGTTCATTGAATATGGTAAGATGATACAGTACAGCTTCTTTAAATGCTGATGTAAATATTTACTGACCTGGAAAGATATCCAAAGTATTTAACTGGAAAACGTAATATAAAAATACATTTACAAAGAAATCTATTAATAAGCTCATCTTTGTTTTAAAATTTCTATATAGAGGAACATGTTTATGTAAGAAATCTGGAATTGTTGGGCGGCGCATGGGTGACTCAGTCAGTTAAGTGTCTGATTTCGGCTCAGATCATGATCTCACAGTTCCTGAGTTTGAGCCCTATGTTGGACTCTGATGACAGCTCAGAGCTTGGAACCTGCTTTGGATTCTGTGTCTTCTTCTGTGTCTACCTCTCTCTCTCAAAAATAAACGTTGAAAAAATTAAAAAAAAGAAATCTAGAATTGTATACACAAAATATTAATACTAATTTTCTCTATAAGGTATAAAATGAATCCTTTTTTCTCCTTTATGTTTTTATGCGTTTCTTTATTTTGCAATGAACAAACATTTAAAACTGGGCTTGCATGTGTGGAGAGACACAATAATGCTGTGTAAATTAACAGCCTGGGTCCCAGGTAAATTTGGTGATCTCAACATTAAAACCTATGAAATGGAGGAGATATATTATGAAAATCTGCCTGAGGGCAACTGGGTGGCTCAGTTGGTTAAGTGTCTGACTCCTGACTTCTGCTCAGGTCACCATCTCACAGTCGGGGGATCAAGCCCCATGCTGGGCTCTGTGAGACAGCACACCGCCTGCTTGGGATTCTCTCTCTCTCCCTCCCTCTGCACCTGTCCTGCTTGCACTCTCTCCCAAAATAAATAAATAGCTATTAAAAAGAAAAAAGCAGGGGCGCCTGGGTGGCTCAGTTGGTTAAGCGTCCAAATTCGGCTCAGGTCACGATCTCACAGTTTGAGAATTCAAGCCCTGCATTGGGTTTTATGCTGACAGCTCAGAGGCTGGAGCCTGCTTCTGATTCTGTGTCTCCCTCTCTCTCTGTCCCTCCCCTGTTCATTGTCTGTCTCTCTCTGTCTCTCAAAGATGAATAAACGTTAAAGGAAAAATAAAAAAAGGAAACAAAGATTCTCTCTCTCTGCCCATCTCCCCCACTCATGTGCATGCTCTTGGTCTCTAAGGATGAAAAGAAAAAAAAATCATGAAACTATGTCTTTCATCCTCATTTCAGCTTTGTCTCCCATTTCCCTTTGCCTCCACAGATGCCCTCCGGGAGCCCTGAATCCCTCAGTCCTCAAAATATCTGTAGCATGTAATGTTCATATGTTTCATAAGTACTATCTATTAGCATCTGGTACCTTGAGTCCTTAGCTCTTTCTCACATGCCTAGCTTTTGCCTCTTTAACTAGTTTTTAAGTTCTGTGAGGACAGGCATTCATGTCTTTCATGGGGTCTACTCAACTGCTTAGCGATTTTTAAACATTGCTGATTTTGCTCACATTACACTTATTCTCTTTCTAGTTATTCTCTGTTCTTTAATCAGTTGCTGACTTGTATGCCTCCATGGCTATGCTCATGGTGTTCCCTCACCTCTTCACCCTTTGTCTGCCTGACACACTTTTAATAAGCCTTCCAACCTACCTCAAATGTTTCATCTTCTCTGTAGCTCTCCTGGACTTCCCTACCTGGCACCCTCACCTCTGCTCTGAGCTTCTGTATTGCCTTTGTCACAACACATTATAATTACTTACTCAGTAGACTGTCCACTCTGTGAGAGCAAGAAGATCTGTCTCTTCCCACTCCATGCCTCATATACAGTAAGTGCTCAGTAAGTGCTGTGTGTTGAGTTGAACGGGACACAAAGTACAAAGTTTCAAAGACTCTGAGAAAGGTAAGCTACCAATGTGTTAGGCCGGCCCTCTTCCTATTCACGATGTGATTTTCTATTTTCTCAGCAATGAATTTGAAAGGTAAAATAGTTCTCAGTTGGGAGGCTCTCAGGGGAAAGAGTAAACATCTTAGTTTTCACAGTTCATCTTTTTGTGTGTGGGGGAGTCTTGGTCTGAACTGATAGAATATCAGGCACACCCTTGTTAAAAGCTATCAAAATATGCAGTGATGCCAAGATTATTCTTGAAAAATCTGCTGTTTTAAATTAACCACTCCCTTCCATTAGGAGACATCACTGAAAACTGAAGCCAACCAAAACAACACTTAAAGTACATCCAGAAGATCTGGAAGCAGAGAAACATGTGAACTGAGCTGACAGTACGTATCCTAATGACTCTCATTTCACCAAGATCTCTTTATTAAACGTCTGTGAATTGCTAAGTGCTGTCAGAAGTCTTTCAGAAAGAAGTACTATGTGGTCACATCCCTCATGGGAGGACTATACCAGGAACAATACTGCTCATGTCATTAGTGTGTGGTGAACAGATGCCGTGAGAGACGTTCCCAGGGAAGTCGCTGTACAACTGGTGTAGTCCTTATTCTCATTATGGGAGATGCCAAGCAGGGAAGAGCTTGGGTCAGAGCCTCCCTCATGCTCCTGGAGATGCCATCGTTGGAAGTTTCTGGCCTTTATTATTCAACAACTGTTCTAATTTCCCTTATTCTGTGTTGGGCCATATGTTACATGACTGTAAGCAGCACATTTACAGGGCAGAAAGCTGGAAGGCACCTCGCCCTCCAGGAACTTCTCGGCCATGGCCTCAAACTCTTGTTCAATCTTCGTGCCTTCAATCTGCGGAAGACCTAACAAGGTCTCTGGCTTCAGTGCTGAAGCAAACTTCTCCAGCTTCACCTTCTGCTCCTGGCACAGCTCCACGAGCTTCCGCAGCTCCTGGTACATGTCCGAGAGGTTTGAGCAGCTTATCTCCAGGGAACCTTGAAACTCCAGGTTGTACTCGGCCACGCTCCAGCTGGTGGCCAGAGCCATCTCTCATTCCAGCTGCAGGGCCTGGACCTCAGGGGACTCCAGGGCCATCCGTCAATGGCCTCCAGGTGGTTCTGCATTTCCAGTTCATCCAAGGTCTTGTCTTTCAGTCCATCTTCCCTTCACACATGGGGGCTCTGGGGCCTCAGCATTACAGGCTCAAGAGCATCACTGCTAGTTGTGTCTAGTGCACCGACAACCTTGGGCTTCCCTGAAGTATTCTCTGCACCTACAGTCCCCTCCATGTGCCACAGAAACGGACGTCACATGTAGGTCTCCTTCCCCAGCCAGGGGCTGTACAAAATTATTTTGCTGTAAAAAATAATGACTCGTACTCTGGTCTGCACCTTGGCTCTGCCCTCTAATTGAGTTTTCTGAACAAAAATCAGGGTAGTGGCCATTTTGGACACTTTTCTTCTGTCTTTATCCCCAGACAAAATGGAGCAAGATGGCACTCAAGTTCATTACTGAAGAGAAAACAGACTTCTAAAAGATTCAGTGACTTCAGGACTCGGGTCACTCCTCTTATAATGTTTAACTATTAAAAAAAAAATCCTCCCCAAATTTCCGCTAAAAATTTCTCTTAAAGTAGGTTATTCACAGTTTTTTTTTCCAAAAAATTTTGAAAATTCACAGTTAATTTTGCTAGTCAAAAAATAATATGACCCCTCCTCAGGCAGTTATAGAATATCCAAATTTGAGGTCTGAAAGACAACTTAGAAATAATTTTAATCAATTCTTTTATTTAACAAATGAGGGAGGGTCAATTTGACAGGCTAAATGACTTTCCTACTACTATACCATTAGTTACGGACAGGATTCAGTCTAGAGTTAGAACTCAAGCCTCCTAACTCTGAGGGGGGGGGCGTTCTGTCTTCAATTAGCTTTTTGTACCAAAGGGAAGACAACTGCTTAACTGAGTTACTAAATCAGGAGAATTATAATATGCATTTGATTTTAATCTGTAATGCAGAAAAATAAACACATTCTACCAAAAAATCCCTCTGATTACCAAAGAAAAACATCCAATGTCAGAATAAACCCCGTGGCCTCATGGCAAGGGTCAACCTCAGAATACTGGTTTGGTACGTATGTTTTGATCAAATAAATGATTCATTAGATTCAATCAGAGTGTGTCATCTACATGATGCCAAAAACAACCACTCAATTCAAACAAATCAGAGAAACAACAATTCCAAATAAGTCTATTCAAAAGAACCAAATGAAATATTTAACTTGATATTCAGAAATTAAAAGAGCAAAGGGCAAAAATAAAAGCATAGCACCAGAATCCTCTCTGGGAAACCACAGACCTAATAAAGGAAACCACATAGTGATGTGTTCAGACAACTCTTAGGGCACATGCCTTTACTCCCACCCCGTAATTGTCCCCATCCAAAAATGTGTGCTCTTGGCATGGATGCTCATATAACTTGATCCATCACCCTAGCCATAGTTGACTGTACCAGAGTAGGTCACCTGAACCAAGCTGGGACAATCAGTACCACTCTCTAAGAGCTGGAATTTGGACAAGACGAATCTCAGAGTGACTTTTAAATTTTTTTTTTTCAACGTTTATTTATTTTTGGGACAGAGAGAGACAGAGCATGAACGGGAGAGGGGCAGAGAGAGAGGGAGACACAGAATCGGAAACAGGCTCCAGGCTCCGAGCCGTCAGCCCAGAGCCTGACGCGGGGCTCGAACTCCCGGACCGCGAGATCGTGACCTGGCTGAAGTCGGACGCTTAACCGACTGCGCCACCCAGGCGCCCCACAGAGTGACTTTTAAAGAAGTGAAAGTACCCAGCATGAGTGGAGCACAGGGACTAAGAAGGATGGGGAATGAGTTTGAAGATAGCGGTCTAGTTAGTGAAACCTAGGGTCCCCATTCGCCTGGGACATGAGTTGTTTGAGCCTGGTGCCCAAGCAAAATTATTCCCAGCATTCCTTTTACTCTCCAATTGTCCTAGTTTGGACAATGAATTATATGGCAATCCTATAATTTCTTACCCAAAGGTAAGAATTTCTATTACCAGTGAAGGTTTTGAGGGAGAAATATCGAGAACAAATCTGTATTTTTTCCAGAGATCACTTTAGTAAAGAGTACGAATTATAAATTAGAAAGCACAAACTATGGATAGCTGGACTTCTGGTCCAGTGTGGTATTGGAGAGCACCTATTCTGGTGCTCTTTATGTACTCAGAGTAGGGAATTTCCAAATTGTTCTGTGAAGAGATACATAGAGAGTTCCCAACACTATGTAAGAACAGCTGTTAAAGGGACAGAGGAGGACACAGAGCATTTAGACCACACCACTATACAAAACAGAAAGGGTTCCAAAGTCTGGATTACCCAGTTACCTCAATTATCCTCCATTACATACATCCTCATGATTGTATTACCTAAAAACATTCATTCACTTTACTTAATGCTTTCATTTAATGGTAATTCCTCTATGGTAAGAAAAAAAAAAATCTAAGCGAAATCCCAAAACCAAGTCAGAGATAAAAGAAAACACTAGAAAGAAAAGAATTCTACATACAGCTGCCGCGTTCTGCATACAAACAAAGGCAATTGCTGCAACACCTGAAATAAGGCACCCTAAACAGGAAGCTTGCCTGGCAACCATCAGCCCCCACAAATGAACATACTTATGATGCAAGAAAGATTAACGATTTAAAAATATCGCTGGCTTTCAACAATACCACAAAGTGTACATTAAGACAGATAAAGTTGGTTACCTCTCTAAAAGGAGTGACTCCTCTCCATGCTGCCCGCTTGTCTGGGGTAGTTATTAGGAGCGATGAGGAACTTCCAAGTCAAATAAGAATAAGCGAGAGCTTTGCAGCGTTATTTTTAAAGAAGTAGGAAGGTCAATGGGTGCCTGCGTGGCTCAGTCCTTCAAGCATCTGACTTTGGGAGTCAGAGTCCCACATTCCAAGAGCTCCTGCCCGGCGTTCCAGTGAGCACAAGTACCTCCTTGGGTGAGCAAATGCCCCGCCTCCGTTGAGCTCCAGCCCTCGCTTCTGCTTCTGGTGAACACGTGCCCTGCCTCAGGTGAACTCGATCTTCGCTTTGGGTAAAAAGCACGAGACCTGCTTCAGGTGAGCCCGCTTCTCTTTCGCTTTCTCTCTGCCTCTCACTCACTTGTTTGTGCCTTCTCAGGAAGGAAGGGAGGGAGAGAGAGAGGGAGAAAGAGAGAAAAAGAGAAGGAAAGGTTAAATCAAGAGGCATGACTGTTGACACAGAAGAAAAGGTCTAAAGGTGGAAAGTTATCTCCATATTGTCGTGTTCCAAACTGTAGGGTCTTTTCCTAAATGCAGTTTCTAGGTTTGAGCTATTTTACACCAACATTCTTCCATAGCCTAACGTCTCCACTTTTATTCTCCTCACACCCTATCCCTCAACACAAGAGACAATATATTGCTTTCTCAAGCTTAGCTACAGGCCTACTCATTTTACTAGGAGTTTTCTTATAAAATACAGCATATTCCTTGAGGTGAGAGCAAGAGAAACAGAATTTCAATGATACATGCATCATTAAAAGTGTATTATATATATTTCAACCTGAAAAAGGAAAAATAGTGACTTAGAATTGTAATAGTATACAAATATTGTTCAATTCAATTAAGTAACTGTGCACTGAGATAGCTTTTGGACGTCCTGAATTGGGCTATGCTCCATGAGCAACATAGAAGCACCTAAAAAATATCCCGTGGTCTTGAGATGATGTATTTTGGCAGTGATTCTAAGAAAGAGAAATGGGGGGAATAAACACATGTGCATGAGCCAGAGAATAAATTCCAGAAGAGATAACAGAAACTGAAATAATGTTTGTTACAGTGTGATCCAAAGTCTACCTCTGTGGCAGTTGAACAAGTGAAGATCCTCAGATGCCTTCATTAACATAATAAATCAGATTCTCGGGGGATGGGCCCAAGAATGTCAATAAAATTATATTATTCTCCTTCTAAAAACTCTCTAAACAAAATGAAATAAGATTTAAACTCTTTATGAAGACCTACAACGTCCTACACAATCTGTCAACTGCTTGTTTCTCCTTCCTCATCTCCCATCCCTTCAACACTGCCCTCCACCACCATAAAGGCACACACCTCAATCCTCTATTAAGCTCCAGTTATACTGGTGTTATTTCCAGTTCTCTGATGACAAACTTTGCCTACACTGTCCTCTCACTTACTCACCCTATTTCCTCTCTGGGAAGTTTCCAATCAATACCCAAGATAACACAGCCTCCCCACCACTGCCACCACTTTCTTTTCTTTCCTTTTTTTTTTTTTTATGTTTATTTTTGAGAGAGAGAGAGTGCACAAGTAGGGGAGGGGAAGAGAGAGAGAGAGAGACAGAATCTGAAGCAGGCTCCAGGCTCTGAGCTGTCAGCACAGAGCCCAAGGCAGGGCTTGAACCCATGAACCATGAGATCATGTCCTGAGCTAAAGTCAGATGCTTAACTGACTGAGCCACCAGGAGCCCCACCACCACCACTTTCTACATCACTATAGATGTAGTGCATGTACACACTACATACATAGTAAGTATATATATATACAACCTATCTGTATTTTTTAATGGTATTGTAGTAGTTTTGTACAAATGTTCTACAAATTACCACAAACCTAGCAGCTCAGGACAAACACAGATGGATTTTCTTATAATTCTGTAGATTGGAAGACCAGCATGTGTCTCATTGGGCTAAGATAAAGGTGTAAGCAAGCCTGCATTTCTCTCTGGAGGCTTTAGGGGAGAATCCGTTCTCTTCTTTTTCCAGTTTTTAGAGGTTATCTAAATCCTTGGCTCATGGTCCATTTCTTTCATCTTCAAAGCTAGCAATGTAAAAGCTCTCTGATCCTTCTTCTGTAGTCATATCTCCCTCTGACCACAGCCAGGAAAGGTTCTCAGCTTTTAAAGACTACCAGGTTAATGCAGGACAATTTCTCCAGCTCAAGGTCCTTAGCCTTAATAAGATCTGCAAAGTCCCCTCTGCCATGTAAAACAACGTATTCACAGATCCTAGGTATTAAGACGTGGATATCTTTAGGAGCCATCATTTTGCCTACCACAAATACTTAACACTATCTGAAATTACCATATTTGTCTCTTTATGAATTTACTGTCTTTATCATCTTGCTAATACGAAAGCCCACCATTGATTCAGAGTGCCTAGAAACTAGGCTAGCATATAGTAATCTGCAAAAATATTCCATGTATGAATGCCTGAAAAAATGACAGTCTTTTATAGTAACTCCCTGAATGACTGCTATACAGGCTTTTCTATTATGAATCATTGCACATTGTCCTTTTCTTAATGAAGGTGTAGTCCTCAAGTCCACCTAATAAGTCTAATTTTCAGTAATTCCAAATTTCTGACATAATATGATCTGTAGTCCATATAAGGAGCATCTAGTACGCTTGTTCTAGAAACGCCTTGCCTTTACTAGAAAGTGCCTGTAATGGAAAGATGCTTTATGTCTAACAAAAATCCTTTTTATTGCCACTGATGCTCCTTTCCTGTACTGTGGCTTTGAAGAACAGGAAATATACTATTCTCTCCATACACTTCACGAGATGCAAAATCAAATGATTACAGAGGGGTATACAGAGGACAGCGGTGAGTGAAGCTGGAAGAGTGAAGGACAATATAGAGTGGTGAAGATTACGTGTCTTGGTAACTTGCCTGCTGAGTTGAAAGGAGTAAGGATTCTCTGCTGCCATGGCTTGTTATTTTCAAGTGCAAAAAAAATGTGAATTTTCATGTGAAATGTTCTGATGTCTAAAATAATATGCAGGTAAGAATGCTTCTGCTTCAAGTGATGATGGAGTAGCACATTTCACTAAGAGAAACTAAAAATCCAAATAAAACACACACAGGGGCTCCTGGATGGCTCAGTCAGTTAAGTGTCCGACTCTTGGTTTTGGCTCAGGTCATGACCTCACGGTTTCATGGGTTCAAGACCCGCATTGGGCTCTGTGCTGACAGCATGGAGGCTGCTTGGCATTCTTTCTCTCTCCCTCTCCACCCCTCCCATGCTCATGCTGTCTCTGTCTCTGTCAAAAATAAATAAATGAACTTTAAAAAAATTAAAAATAATAAAAACATAAAAAAATACAAACACACACACACACACACAATCTGAAGACAGAGTAAAAATGCCAGTGCAGTCAGGATTTGTGGAAACTTACTGAGGTGAGGTGTATATTCTGAACATCACTTTCCTACTGGAAGAATTTGCTACTTTTTGCTTGAGATGAGAGGTTGAGAAGCCAAAAGAGAGAAGGAAGCAACTATAAAGAGGGAGATAAGCCAGCAGCAGAGTATTCTGGCAGTTTTCCAGAGCTGTGGAGACCAAAATTTAAGTTTAGGGCTGCCAACGTTTTTAGAATGAGAGGAAACAAGATTCCTGAAGGAAGGGAAGGTAGAGTCATAAGCCTAAAACTCAGTATGTATTACTTTGAAGCATTTGCCAATTCTTAAGCTGTGCATTATTCTATGTCTGACACAAATCCATATTACTGCTACTAAAGCTTCTTTCCTCTGTTAAGGAGAGAATATCCTA
Source organism: Lynx rufus (assembly GCF_022079265.1). NCBI lineage: Eukaryota > Metazoa > Chordata > Mammalia > Carnivora > Felidae > Lynx > Lynx rufus. The sequence goes on along the minus strand of NW_025814823.1, from coordinate 120,330,141 downwards.
TTTTCATACCTGATTTTAGGAGACAACAATCAAATGATTGCAGAGAAGGACCATGCACCTGATAAAAATGAATGAATTATTCAACATAGGGAGCATATATCCTTTCAAATTAGTGATTTCATTTTCTTTGGGTAAATACTCAGTACTGGAGTTACTAGATCATATGGTAATGCTATGTTCAATTTTTTGAGGAACTCCATACTGTTTCACAGTGGCTGCACCAGTGTGTGTTCCCACCAACAGTACACAAGGGTTCCCTTTTCTCCACATCTTTATCAACATTTGTTATTTCTTGTCTTTTTGATGCTATCCATTAGGACAGGTGTGACGGATATCTCATTGTGGTTTTCATTTGTATTTCCCTGATGATTAGTGATGAGGAGCATCTTTTCATGTGTCTGTGAGAAAAATGTCTATTCCTGTTTTCTGCCTTTTTTTAATTTTTTATGTTTTATTTTATTTTAGTTTTGAGAGAGAGAGACAGAGTGCAAGTGGTGGAGGGCCAGAGAGAGAGGGAGACACAGAATCCAAAGCAGGCTCCAGGCTCTGAGCTGTCAGCACAGGGCCCGACGCGGGGCTTGGACTTTGAGATCATGAACTGAGCCAAAGTCAGACGCCCAACCGACTGAGCCACCCAGGCGCCCCTCTCTGCCTATTTTTAATTGGATTATTATTATTGATTATTTTTTGCTGTTGAGTTGTATAACTTCTTTATATATTTTGGACATTAACCCCTTACTGGATATATCATTTGCAAATATCCTCTCTCCCATTCTATCAGTTACCTTGTTGTTTGGTTGATCACTTCTTTTTCTGTACAAAAGCTTTTTATTTTGGTGTAGTCCCAACAGTATAATTTTGTTTGATGTCCCTTGCCAGAGGAGACCTCTCTACAAAAATTTTTCTAGGGCTGATGTCAAAAAAATTATGGCCTATGTTTTCTTCTAGGAATTGTATAAAGGAGATGTGGTGTACACACACACACACACACACACACACACACACAGAGGAATATTATTTAGCCATAAAAAATCTTGTCGTTTGCAACAACATAAATAGATATAGAGGGTATAATGTTAAGTGAAATAAGTCAGTCAGAGAAAGACAAATACCATACGATTTCACTCATATACGGACTTGAAGAAACAAAATAAACAAACGAAAAAGAAAAAAATAGACCCTTGAAAATAGACAATTGGTGGTTGCGGGGTATGGGGGAGTAATGGGACGGGTGAAATGGGTGAAGGGGATCAACAGTACAATTATCTTGATGAGCAACGAGTAATGTATAGAATCTTTGAATCATTATGTTGTACACTTGAAATGAATATAACACTGCTAATTATTCCTGAATTAATACGTCTTTTAAAAATTTTAAATTAGGGGCACCTGCATGGCTCAGTTGAGTATTCGATTTTTGATTTTGTCTCAAGTCATGATCTCAGGGTCATGGGATCCAGCCTTGCGTCAGTTTCCCGCTGAGCATAGAATCTGCTTAAAATTCTCTTTCTCTCTCCCTCTGCCCCTCTCCCCCACTCCTGTGTGCTTTCTGTCAAAAAAAAAAAACACTTAAAATTAAAAAAGAAAAAGAAATTAGTTGGGTGCAAAGCAACAGTGAGTAGAAAAGTTTGCAGTGAGCTAGAAAGTGCACGCTGCATCTAAAGAAGAAAGGTATCCCTGAGTACCAAACATTTCTTGCCTTTTAAGAACAAGAGTTCTGTATGCTCAAAACAGGACAGATTTTTCAGCAGTTTCAGTAACAAAACTGGAGTTCAGGATCCCGAGGAAGAGGGGCCATATAAGAACTCCAGGCAGTCAGTTAAAACCCCTGAAGACCTACATCCTAGGAATACTGATTTTTACATTGATTTTTAAAGAAACTCTCTCCTTCTAGTATTGAATATATACACCCTACACTAGCTAATAGCCAAAAGCAAGGATAAAGAATGTTTTTGAGGAATTTAACATCACCTAGAACCTCTACAATTTTCCTACAAATATTTATTCAAGAATCACCAGTCATCACAAGAAAAGTGGCTAAGACAAAAAAAGCAATAAAAACAAGCCTGCAGGTAACCGGACATTTGCAGTTATCAAGCATGGCCTTTAAAATGACTATGAATATGTAAGTGATGAATCACTGAATTCTACCCCTGAAACCAATATTACACTGCATGTTAGCTAAAATTTAAATAAAAAATAAAATAAAATAAAATAAAATAAAATAAAATAAAATAAAATAACTATGATTAATAAGTGCAAGAAAATAGATAAGATGAAGACTCTTCACAGAGAAATATACCCTTAACAAAAAAGTCAAATGGTATCCCCAAACCAAAGAATATGATTGATAACTGACAATACTAGTGAACCAGAAAGTAAGTCAGGATAAAACACCAGACAGAAGCACAGAGAACAGAGATTTATACACACACACACACACACACACGTATATGTATATGTATATGTATATGTATATGTATATGTATATGTATATGTATATGTGTAGAGAGAGAGAAAGAAAGAAAAGGGCTTCAGAAATGTTTGGGAATGGTCTAACTTATGTGTTACTGGAGTTTCAGAGGGGAAAGAGAATGAGATACAAGAAATACTTGAAGTCAAATGGTTGAGAATTCTCTAAAACTTTTAAGAAAAAAAAAAATCAACCCACAGCCTCAAGAAGCTCAGCAAACCCCTGGCAAAATAAATACAATTAAATCATTCCTGGGCACAATATTGTCCAACTGCAGAAGATAAGACAAAAAAGAAATCTTAATTGGAGAGAAAAAAAGATACTAGCTTTAAGCATCAACAATAAAACCAACAACTTATTATGTAACAGAAATAATGGGAGCAATATGATAATAGAATGACATTTTTAACCAGCTAAAAGAAAATAGATGAACAATGACAAAAATAAATCACTAACTTGGAATTCTGTACCTAATAAAATATTCCTCAAAAATAAGGGACAAAGACATTTCCAGAAAAGATATAACAACTGAGAAGACCCATTGCTCACAGACCCAGTAGTACAATTACGGTAGGATTTTATCTTACCCCATTTCATGGTTCTCTATTCCTTTCTGTTGACTTCTTTTTCAGGTGATTTATTAGTAGTAGTGACTCCAGGAAGATTCAAGCTTTCATTTTTATAATTAAGAGTTGAGTAAATAAAAAAGGTTTCTTCCAGCAGTCCAAAGTATAATTGAGTCACATTTTTTTTTCAACGTTTTTATTTATTTTTAGGACAGAGAGAGACAGAGCATGAACGGGCGAGGGGCAGAGAGAGAGGGAGACACAGAATCGGAAACAGGCTCCAGGCTCCGAGCCATCAGCCCAGAGCCCGACGCGGGGCTCGAACTCACGGACCGTGAGATCGCGACCTGGCTGAAGTCGGACGCTTAACCGACTGCGCCACCCAGGCGCCCCGAGTCACATTTTTAAATTAATCACCAAAGACTGGGGATTCAAGGTTTTGATTATATAGCCTTCGATCACATAGAACACATAGGAAGCGGTCAAGTTGGCTCAGTCAAACACATGGAAGAAATCATTGTCCAAGTGAAATAGAGTGTAGAGTCAAAGAGAGCAGCATAACATGCTCCTTACTTGTAACAAATTTACAGGCTCTTCTGGGGTTCTATACTTTCTCTCGTAGATAAATCCACAGCTCTGGAAAGGTTTAATGGCTTGGTTAAGACTTGGAACTTCAAAGCTTATGTCAGACAGAAATTGAAGAAACAGCACATCTTATTTCTACTTAGTCCTGTAAGGTCTGCATGTGGCCATCTCCTAGTATGTACTCATCTGGGACTTCTGTAAACACACATTTGGCTGAATCCTTTTTTCCTTCTCTCCCTCTCTTTTCTTCCCAATTCCCTTTTTCTTTATTATTCATTTTCCCCCAGCTTCCTGTCCTGCATTTGTTTGTCCAAGGTGGCTCCCTCTAAACTCAAGATTTTCTTCTAGAAACTTCTGAGTTCAACTTTTTTACTTTACTATCTTCAGGTATTTCATCCTGAATGTACAACTTTCTTGAATTTTTAAATGTCCATAACAATTTCCCTGATTTTCCATTATTTTAGATCCCTACTCATGTTGTAATCTCTACTCCTTTGTCCCGATTATCCTAGCAACCTCCCATGTACCTTCAATACCCAATAAAATTTCTGTTCTTTAAAGAATACTTTTCTGAATTCTCCAAACAATAACATTGAAATCTATAACTCCCATTTCACTTATCAGATGGCATTGCAATTATATGATAATATTTCCCTTCTCTGACACTTTGTGATTACTCAAAGGTAAGGGCTGCATCTTATTATGTCCTCAGTACTTGCCACAGAGCCCAGCACACATTACATGCTCAATACATGTTGACTGAGATGCATGGAAAGGAGAACAAATGAAGGATTCTAGACTAACTCTGTGAAGCAAAAGTTCTTCTTTCTCTAAATCATTTTTACATTTCGTTCTCTCCCTTCAACTCTCTCTCTCCCTTTAGAGTTGTTTTATGAATGTTCTGAAATGTAAATTTATGAAACAGTGTAATATGATAGTGAAGTCTTTTTTTTTCTTTTCCTATCAGATCTTTAGACCATTTAAAAAGTAATTATATGAACCCACAGTGTTATTAGTTACGTTCACTGAATTGGCATTTCCATTATGAATCCATTTTTAATTACATTGGACACATTTCATCAATATTTCTTCTAAGAGCAGCAGAATGTATAATGGCACTTGCAGAGACATGTGTACCAGATTAAATGGAAAATTCTACACCTGTGCGGTTATGCCAGCCACGATTGGAGATTTGATGAGGCCTGTGAAGAACCTCATCAGCTTAAATGTGGTCTGCACTAGCAAACACAAGAGGAGAGCAAGGGCACATTACCTTGGTAATGCAGGTTTTTGTATCAGTCAAGATGATTTGGCTACAAGTGTTAGGATCCTATTCACATGGCTTTAGAAGAACAAATAGGATTTGTTGGCTCATGTAAATGCAAAGGCAAGGGCTACATCTTCCTGGATCTAGGAGCTTAAATAAAATATATTTTTACCAGTATTCTAGTCCATGAGTTAGCCAACTGTTTTCCGTTAAGTACAGGATAATAAATATTTTAGGCTTTGAGAGCTTCATCAGCTCTACACTGCAAAATCTTGGAGGCTTTTTTTCTTTCTTTGTTTTGTGGAGGGAGGTTGTGTTTTCACATTTTAAAATGTAAAAACCACTCTTGGCTCATAAATACTACAAAAACGGGCCCTGGGATAGATCAGGCTCACACACTGCAGTTTGCTAATCTCTTATAATCCATAGTCTATATTCAAAATTCTGTTAATTCCTGCAATACCATCCTTTATAGCTGTTTCTTTTTCATGTGTAGAACCCAATTCAGGGTAGTACATTACATTTAGTTGTCCTGTCTCTTTTAAAATAAACAATACTTCAGTTTTCTTTCTAACCTTCATATGTTTAAAAAGTACATGCAACTTAGTTTGTAGATTATCTCTCAACTTGGATTGGCCTAATGTGCCTTCTTAATTAGGTGAATGTTATTCTATTATTATAGGCATTTTCTTTCATATACCGGGAAGAAACGTTACATCCTTTTCAGCGCATCATGACAGCAGGCACTTGATGCTGATTTGTCTCAGGGTCAGTAATATTAAATATTAGCTGTTATCACTTGAGTAAGGCAGTGTATGACAGGTTTTTTCATCATAAAGCTACTATCTTTTCCCTTTGTAATCAATAAGTAAGTTGGGAGAGATTTTTTGAAACTATGTCAGTTTCATGTTCCTTATCAAAATTAGATCTATAAATTCTAGTTTCCATTGATGGTTTTTAAACTTCTAAACATATTAGCTATAATCCCACTATAAGAAAGAGATTTTCCTATTGTTGCAAGCACAAAATCATATAATTGTTTAATTAATGGGTTATAATTCACTGCTTTCATTTCTTAGGCATTCAAACTATTCAAGATTTGATCACTGAGTGCCCAAACTGGCTCCTATGTCCTTTTGACATGTCTCTTCCTTACTTTTTTGATAAAATAAGATATTTTGGGCTCAGTTTACCACAATCATGGAATCAGCCATTGCTCCAAGAATCTTCTTGGTTCTTTCTCATGCCGAATGGCATAGAACATGCATAACAAGGCCACAATTTGCTATGTGGATGAAGGTCATATGGGAATAGCAACAAGCCATCTTTAACCTTCCCAGCCAGGCTAATATCCCCATAAATGATAGGAGGAGTGTGAACTCCTGTCTTCTACCCAGATTGCTGAGACATGACCCCGCTCAGGATGTCAAGGAGGCTGAGTGGGGAACCTGGACTTCAACCCTAAGTGACAACAACCAGGTGGTACTCTACTTTGCCCACCAAGCAGCCTCAGAGGGGGCTGGTAAGCAGAAGACTTAAATGAGATTAAGAGTCCCATAACCTAATATATAAAATGTACAGGATTCAACAACAACAACAAAAATCACTCATCTTTCAGGGTGCATGAGTGGCTCAGTCGGTTAAGCATCCGATTTTGGCTCAGGTCATGATCTCGTGGTTTGCGAGTTCAAGCCCCACGTCAGGCTCTGTCAGGAGCCTGGAGCCTACTTCAGATTCTGTGTTTCCCCCTCTCTCTCTGCCCCTCCCATGCTCATGCTGTGTCTCTCTCTGTCTCTCAATAGTAAATAAACGTTAAAAAAAATTTAAATCACTCATCTTTCAAAGAAGCAGAAAGATCTCAAAGACAACAAAACAAATGCCAACAATGAAATGACCAAGATGTTAGAATTAAGTGAGATGTATTTTAAAGCAGCACACAAAAATATGCTTATATGAGCAATGATGGGCATACTTGAAAGTAATGGGAAAAAAACAGTCTTGGAAAAGATGGGAAAAAATGTAATAAAGAATGAAATGAAAATTTTAGAACTTAAAAGTAAAATAACCAAAATAAAAAACTTACCGATGAGATCAACAACCAAATCGAACAGAGATCACCATCAGTGAACTCCAAGATAGAACAGAAATTATCCAGCAAACACAACAGAGAGACAACAGACTAAAAATTCATAAATAGAGCCTCAGAGACCTGTAGGACTATTGCAAAAGATCTAACATTTGTGTCACTGGAGTTACAGAAAGAGTGGAGAAAGAGAATAGGGCTAAAAATATATTAAAAAAAAAAAAACAAGGAAAACAATGGCTGAAAATTTTCCCAGCTTGCTAAAAAATGTATGGAAACAAAAGAAGTGAGCAAATCCACAGTGGATACTCAATAAAAGATCATGTGATGAGTAAACATCTACTCATATTCAAAGGAATTTAACAAAATCTGAGTAGATCTCTTAGTGACCATCTAATATTGGGGCCCACAGTAGGTCCACTGGCTGCCTTTATCTCAGATGTCAACAACATCTGGCCAGGAGAGGGGATCTCATGGTTCCAAATATGGGTTTATGTATGAGGAATGCCCTCGGGCTCTGTTGGCCAGGGACTATAAGCTGTAAAATCTCTCAAAGGATGATGCCTATCACACATATTTAGTACTCCATTGTCATACATTACAAGTCAGAGTTTTCTAATAATCATTGCTATAAAAAGCTAAACAAAGTTTGATAGTTTACTTGTAATATCCCTTCTGACTGAGAGGCACTGGGTGACATTGCTTGACTCTTGAATGACTCTCCTTGAATTTTAATTACCAGATTGATGTACAGTGTGATAGGCGTCACATTAATTAAAAGACTGATGTCCAAGGAGATAAGGGTAAGGGTGCACACAAGCTATTCTTTGGGAAAATAGTGACAATGGAAGGAACAAAGGGAAAAATGAGGGCAGACATGGCAAAATAAGTAATTTTATCATGCTTTTTAAGAACACTGGTCAGATGTTAGTTTCCAAATTTTTCATTCTGTGTGTATTCTTGTACGATCTCCCAGGTAGATGGCCGCCAATGTAGAAAGAATAAATGAGATATTTCTAAAAGCATTCAGTTCCAGTGGCCTCTTGGGAGCAAGAGGCAGGCAGGGAGGCATTGCATTAAACATGTGGGAGAGAGAGAGGGGAGGAGGAGTGAGGTTAGCCTGCCATCTCACTCTGTATGTGTTGCCCTTATCTAGGACATTGAGGAAATCCATAGGATACTCCCAGTAGCACCGTTATTCTCAGGGACTCTATAGAAATTATTATGGAGGAAAATTGCTCTCCTTAGGGGAGTTATTTCTGTTCATTCAATGAGCGTGACTAACAGAAAACTTATATAAAGAACATTATCAGCTAAGCCAAAGCTTCTCAATTCCCCTTGGCCATTACACATCTGCCTTTTGGGCACTAAATAATCTGCTAATAGATGGAAAGTACATTACTGTTTGAAGGAAGAGTAGGTCTCTCAGTTATGACTTTCATATTTTCCCATCGTAAAAACATAATACATTAGTCTGCATAAAGTGGATGCTAAAAGTTAATACTAAAAAAAAACCTCTGAAAACGTATAGATCAGGTACATACTAAGAGCTAAAACACATGTCAGAGTGCTAAGTGCTTCAGAGTCATCATCCTGATCATTACTATATAACCCAATGAAGTAGTTAATATCATTTTCCCATTTTACATATGAGTACACGAGGCCATGTAGCTTACAGGGTGTGGAGCCACCGTTTTAATTTGATTCCACGGTCCAAGGTCTTAAACACTATGCAGGAACATAGGCTTCATGATCAAAAAAAGGTTTTAAAGTCCCCAGTTGGGGCCCGGCCAAGATGTCTTTGAATACCAAAATAAGGAGTCTGCATCTTATTCTCCAAACATTTGGGAATCACTGAGGATTTTGAGCAAAGATGTGGCATTATTACAATGATGGTGTAGGAGGATTTATGTGAGCATAATGTACAGAACAGACTGAAGAGGAAAAAGAGATATTCAAAAACATACCACATTTCCCATTTATTAGGTACTTATTATGTTCCAGGCACATGGTATCTAGCTTAACGAATGATATAAGGCCTGGAATAGAGGGGGGGGAAAAAAGGAGGAGAGGGGATAGGATTTAAGCTAAGTAGACAAGTATACAGAATATACAGTAAATAAAACCAGTAGAATTAGCAGTTGATTAGCAATGATAACAAGAAGCTCTCAAATATATTTATAATAGCTCATTCCTCTTACCTATAACATGAGAAAAGGGTGATGATGGCAAGAATGAAAAGCACTGAGCAAACAGGACACCAAGCTGTGAAATAATAAGCCCTTTCCTAACAAAACCCCACCATGTGCTGAAACTGGTGTTGTGGGTCTGCCTTGGAAAGATCTATTTCTACAACCTCATACACAACATAGGCGCCTAGCCTACACTTCCTCCAGCAGCAAACAGCATTTATTGAGAGTTCACATTGTGTATAGCCCCAAACCTGCTGCTGTGTATCTATTCTAATAAAATACCCAGTAGCAAGTAGCACATCTCTATTGTGAAAAAAATACATATATTTAATAATTTATATAGCACCATGAGAATATCTGTATAAAACTTCAGAGCTCACCTCAAATTCCCTCAAAGAGATCCTTTTTTTCTTGGATCTGCACATGAATTTCACAGTACCGGGGCTTTGAACAAAAATGTTCAAAATTCCAAAACTTCATGAATAACTTTGAAGTAAAAGATTTTTGAAGCTGACAGAGCTGAACATATTAAAGATTTCATTTACTATTTCCACTTCAGGGTTGATCCTAATTTACTGAAAATGCTAGCATGATGTTAGTCCCTAGAAATTAAACTAATTTCTCCACTGATTGGTTTCTCGGCCCACCCCTCCTCAGTACCATCCCATTGTAGTGTGGCACTTCCCTTCCACAACTGTTTCCAAGGATCGCAAGCATACACAGCAAAATCCATTTCAACTGAGAAATCCACATCTGAACTAAGGCCTGTAAGAAGAGATGTCTTGGATGAGGGATGAAGGGTTGTATATTGGTTATGGGAGGAAGTGAGTTACTTCATTTGATTAGAAAAAAGAGCGCTGGAAAAAAATGGCATTGAAAAGAAAATTTTTCTGTCTAACTATGAAGTATTATTTATTAACTGTATGACCTGCTTACGATTTGGAAGACATCAAATAATTGGTTCTACAACATAATGCCTTTTCTGTGGTTATACAAGCTAGTTAATTTCACATAGGAGAAAGATCACTTGAGAGAAAACACATGTATGGAATATAAAAATGCTTGAGTGATGACACTTAGCAATGATATATAAAATGCTCTGTGTTTCGTGTATCACCCACTATGAACTTGTAAGTAAAGTTGTACCTATGCCAGGTACTAAATATACTAATTCAAATAAGACAAATCTTTTCCATCAAGGGGCTTATGGTTTTATACATGGATAGTGGATGGTGGGAAGAACAAGTATACAAACCTCTTTAATATAGTATTATAAAGGGGTATGTGCTAAGGAAGCATACAAAAGGGATAGAAAATCACATTCAGGATATCGAGGATGTTTCCCAGGAGTAATGTTCAATTTGAGTTTTAAGGGACCAAAGTAATCAAAGAGTTGGCGGCAAGCATGTAAAGAAGAGGGAACTTCCTGGTTTTGATGCCTACTGACATCCTGAAAGAAAATAAATCCAGTCAATCACAGCCTTTCTAGACTCTGACAATGACTCTCATTTTGAGAATTTGGGGACAAACTGCATGACCACCACTGCCACCTTCAAGAAAATTCAAGAATGCTTCCAAGAATAACTAACTGTCACAAGAGCAGAGGGGAATTCCTTAGTGATCAGTCCAAAGGAAACACGCCTGCATCACAGTCACTGCCTATTGATCTCTTTCCATTTAATTTTCTTTACAGCACATGTCACATATCACCTCTTTTACATATTTATTGTTTAACTATGCCCATCAGAATGCATGTCCAAAAAAGCAAGGACCGAGTATATCTTATTTACCTATCTATCCCCAAAGTCTGGAACAGCCCCTGTTGTATAGAAGCTGCTGAATACATGGCTTGTCAGATGAATGAATGAGTGCCTTCTGTACCTACTGAAACAAAGGTTAGGAACATCTGGTGTACTTCTGCCCTGGCATTTCTAGTAGCAGCTTAATAGACCACATTCCTTGATTTCAGTGTAAACTGAGTCATTAAACAACATCAGGGTATCTATTCTGTCACATCATAGGACAAGTTCATTGCAATGCAAGTATTTAACAAAATGCAATCATTGTCAGTGTGTTGAATAGTTTCATGATAGCGATCTACAAATCTTGTGTAAATATTTTAAGTCTCAGATGAAGAGATTTGCTCATAAAGATCTATTGTATATGCTTCCCTCTCTTACACTAGAACAAATAATACAAAGGAAAACCACCTCAATTTATCCAGTATTTGTTGAGTAGTTATTATGTGACAAAGCTTTTGGGTAAAAGGATTTAGTCATTACTCTGTGATTTAAGGAGTGTATGTAAAGTCAATCTGCATCTTTTGAGAAGACTCAATATAAATAAAATGCTTTTTCACCTGTAGATCTGACTCGTGATACAAGAATGGATTAGAACTCCAGCTTATATTCAATTTTGAATTGTCTCAAAATATTCCCATTTTCCTACATGTTATTTCAGTCATAATCATAGTAGTAGAAATTCTAACAATGATTAAAACTTACCAAGTTCACAGCAGGCCAGGCCTTGCATATCTGCAGCATCTTTATTATCCTCATTATTAGTCCATGGGTGGGTAGGTGCTACCCTTATCTCCATTTTGCTTGTGCAAGACTGAGGCATAGAAAAGTCTGTTCTGAAAAGTCAGAGCTATCTAATATCAGGACCTATAAATATCCGATCACAAACCTTATGTTTCTAGTCATTACATCATAGAGAACTAAGATACTTGGACTTTTGCTTCCAAAGTAAAAAATCTACTCATTTAGTTTTGTACCTAGTTGGTTTATAATTCATATTCATCTCTGTTATTAAGAGAAGCTTGTCTGTCTACTTTATCATAGACTTAAATGCACAAAGAATCGGGCTGGAATTTTGCTTTCATTTGTGAGGTTCCTGTGGGGACCTCTGAAGACACAGTGCAAGTAAAAATGATAGACACCACAGGGCCCTGATTGTGTCTCAAAGCAATTAAAGATCAAAGTTCTTCTTACACTTGTCTCTTGACTTTTCTTAGCCGGTACATGCTAACATACTCATATCACATTATGAGTGAGTTAATTTGAGACAATGTAGTGAGTTGTTTTCTTCTGTTAAGCTGTTAAACCATCCTCTCAGATAGAGTGAAAACACTGTTAACCCACTTAATACTTTCTCTCTTTGTCCCTCCTTCCAGGCTCTAGCGATATATCATACAAATAACTTAAAGTGGTAGTGAGATCAATAATCCCCAACTGATCTAGCTTTGAACGAACACCTATTTGTCAAAGAGGCCTTTGTGTGAAGTGAAGCTTTCAAAGAAGTCAGCCCTACACAGACCTTTGTTCAATAATAGCCCTGCCTCTTAACCATCAGTAAGTCCTAGGGCATATTGGTTATTCTTTGTTGTCCTACCTCAGTTTCTCCTATTTGAGATAAGACAAGAAAGATGAGATGAGATGAGATGAGATGAGATGAGATGAGATGAGATGAGATAGGAAAAAAAGAAGTGCTTACACATACTCCTCAATGGTTTTCCCCCCCCTAATTAAAGAACATGCAAGTGGAGTGTTGGCCATGAAACAGGCACTTACTAAGTAGTAATAAACTATGATGACACAGCCATCAAACTTATCAAGAATCTTCAGGGTAAACTTCCATCCCCCTTCATCCCAGAGTTAGCCCAACAGAACTATCAGATAGAGGAAAGGAGATTGAGGACCCAATGAAATTAGTCTTTTCCTGACAGACTGATCCCTCTTTCATTCATCACAGTGGCTCCAGCTGTAAGATTTACTGTCCTTGCTCCTATTTTGTTGTCTAAGTACAAATCTGACCAGGGGACAAAACCAGAGAGCACATCAAAAGAAAGCTCTTTTGCTTGGGCTCTTAAACAACCAACATACCAACAAACCATCCATCCACCCTTCATCTGTCCATCCATCCATTCGCTTTGGCATTGAAGAGCTGTACCCACTGTTGATGAAGGATAGACGGCCAAATCTCTGTACTTTGGCCATAAGCTGCTTGACTAGTGAGTGATTAGTGGGGAACAAGGCCAAATTTAGCACCAAGATTCCTAGAATCTCCAATGTTTCCTATGGGTTTGGCATATTCAAAAACCACCCAGGAAATATTTATGTACCATTTTCTTAGAGGGTGATAACTTGATTGTATTTGAGTGTGTGTGTTTGTGTACATGTGGCCTTAGGAGATGAACTATTCAGACCTATGAGCTAATTTAATCAATTTTTAAACATTTATTTATTTTTGAGAGACAGAGTGAGACAGAGTGTGGGTGGGGAGGGGGCAAGGAGAGAGCAGGTACACAGAATCTGAAGCAGGCTCCCAGCTCTGAGCTGTCAGCACAGAGCCCAACACGGGGCTCGAACTCACAGACTACGAGATCATAACCTGAGCTGAAGTTGAATGCTTAACAGACTGAGCTACCCAGGCACCCCAAGACCTTTGAGTTTCTTTTTTAAAAGAAAATAACTTGGAACAAATCTTATTAATTGCTTATCTGGCGAAGAAGAAAAAAAAAATCTCCTTCTGGGTATATCCCATGTGGAAACAAACTAGGAAAAAAAATACTAAAACATTTAAATCAGCTTTTCTTATATGTTTCAAATAATTCATGTCTATTTCATTTAATCATACTCTTCTTTCAAAAAGATAGTTAGTCATCTTTTATCTCTACTGGAACAGGGAATATTATCTGGTTTTGCAGCCTGAACTGAATTTAGTAGAGCTGGTGTATTAGAAAGTGATTAGTGACTGGGCCTTATTTATACATGTTTATACTTGTTTGGGTTCCTCAGCAGAGTAGCCACAATGTCTCCACAGACAGGGAGGCCAGATGACTGTCCTATGGTCAGGAGATAGAGGTTTTGCATACAAATCAGCACCAGGTTTTCAGTAGTGACATTCTTTCTCTGCATAGCCACATTAATTTTGTTAGCTGATTGCTCTCCACTGGCTGCCTTTTTATGACCCAAATAATTCATTTAAAAATTTATATTTTATCCATTTTTACATTTTTAGTCCAAGTAATCATCTAGGAGACAAACGTGTTTCCTGAAATATATGCATACAACCATACCCAAATCCCCTTGGATTAATGCACATTAAGAGAACATGCCATCCGTTGATGCTAATTATTCCAAGGTCACTAATCCCTGTGTTATGGTAACCTGGGCTCACCCCTAAAAGCCTTCTGTGTTTCACTCAGGCCAGTCCCACCCGCTCTATGTTCTCAGAGCAATTTCACTTGGGTTTCAATGTGTTAAGAGTTATGAAAGACTCATAAAGGCCTGGCCTTCCTTATTCTAAGCTGATGCCTATCAAAATGTCTCACTCTGTGCTATGCTACACAGAACTTCGAGTCAGAAATTCCACTAAAACACTAAATTCCACTAAAATACTGACATTGCAATAAGTTGATCTATTATACAATTTGGTCCAATCTTCTTTGGAACCCTAATTTTTTTTCTTGTTATTTTTTTTTATTTTTTTAATATGAAATTTATTGTCAAATTAGTTTCCATACAACACCCAGTGCTCATTCCAAAAGGTGCCCTCCTCAATACCCATCACCCACCCTCCCCTCCCTCCCACCCCCCATCAACCCTCAGTTTGTTCTCAGTTTTTAAGAGTCTCTTATGCTTTGGCTCTCTCCCTCTCTAACCCTTTTTTTTTTTCTCTTCCCCTCCCCCATGGACTTCTATTAAGTTTCTCAAGATCCACATAAGAGTGAAAACATATGGTATCTGTCTTTCTCTCTCTGACTTATTTCACTTAGCATAACACTCTCCAGTTCCATCCGCGTTGCTACAAAGGGCCATATTTCATTCTTTCTCATTGCCAAGTAGTATTCCATTGTGTATATAAACTACAATTTCTTTATCCATTCATCAGTTGATGGACATTGAGGCTCTTTCCATAATTTGGCTATTGTTGAAAGTGCTGCTGTAAACATTGGGGTACAAGTGCCCCTATGAATCAGCACTCCTGTATCCCTTGGGTAAATTCCTAGCAGTGCTATTGCTGGGTCATAGTTTTAATTTTTTGAGGAAACTCCACACTGTTTTCCAGAGCGGCTGCACCAGTTTGCATTCACACCAACAGTTCAAGAGGGTTCCTGTTTCTCCTAATTTGTAACTTGCTGTGTGATATATAGCAGAAGCTTATGCTTCTGTTGGTTGAATGAACAAATGATAGCCTTGGAAATTTTGAGTGATCTGGATATATCACATGTAGATTTATTCAAAACTAAGATACAGGCACTTTAAATCACCAATGTATAGATGTAGCAACTTCTTATGTTAAGAATTAAGAAAAAAGTGATAAATAAAATTCTGCCAGAGTATCTCCTCACTACCTTTTCACTCCTGCCCCAGGGCCTTGGCTCACACTCTTCTTCTATATAAAAGGAGTTTCCTCCTTCTGTCTTCTCTTATACAACTTAAAGCCACCTCTTCCACAAATTTTCTCTGCTTAGTCTAGGTTTTGTCGAGTCTTGTGTTCTCAAGAATCTGTCTGATTTCATGAGGTCCTCATATACTTAATGATCTTTTTAGTTCAATATTTGCTAGGCTGTTGTCTACTTCATTATTCTCCAACCTTGGAGAAGTTTAACTACATCTGAAAGCAAAAAGAGTAGAAGCAAGAAAGGATGAGAGGGAGGACAAAGGTAATGTAACCTTTCTTTTATTTTGTTTTTTATACCAGCACCCTGCAGCTGTTTAATAAAACCATCTACTTGCAGTGATAAATTACTTGCAAATTATATCAGCCCTAAATTGCTTCTCGAAGTTTCTAGCTGCTGATGGCAGAAATGTTTTATGGAGATTTAAACAAGGTGATTTGGCAAAGGAGTTCAACTCACACTCGTGCATCCCTGAAATGACAGTTTTGGTGGCAGAGACTGAGAAATGAGCCCTGAGGTAAATGTCCCAAATACATAATTTGTCACTTCATGTACTTGTGCTGTCTGAGTTAGCAGCAACGCAAAATGCTTGATGGCCAAAGATATCTAGCCTTCATTACTGCTTGGGGGACCATTTGCCAACATTGTTTTAAGGCTAAAGAAAAAAACATTTCTATGCAGATGGCTTCTGATCTCAGTATTCAGCAGGCTTTTGCTGTTTTGTTTAATGCCATGTAAATATACTCCAGGGAGAAAGGAGAGGCGAGAAGTGAATACCTCAGTGTCTCTCACTCACACATACACACACACAGCCTCTTTCCCCCCCACCCCCCACAGGGGGATAGCCTAATAAAAATTTAACTGTTTGGTTCTGCTGAGCCAAAGTTGAACCACCATCACGTGGCATCTTTGTTTTAAAATGAAATGTAGTCCCTGTGTCAGTAAAATCTAAGAATGGTTGTGTTTAGGAATCAAATACCACAAATACTTGTCCAGCTCTTGACCTGCCTTCTGCCTTTTTTTGACACAATTCCTCCAGTTTAACAAAGTATTCAGCTATGTCTCAGATAAAAGAATTGGGTTGCAATAGCTTGATCCAGACCACTACAGAATATATGCCTATCTTTTTAAAAGTCTTTATCAAGAAAACATTTGCAACATTTTGGATTCCATGGAAACCCTTCAAGAGTAAGTAGCTGGCTTCATCAGAAACTTCCTAGCTCATGCATGGAAGAGGTAGCTGTTCATGCTTGGGCATCTTGTGTGAAAGCAGATAATTCCCTAGGGAAAGCACCTGCCTGATACAGCACAGATCCCCCAGGAGCAGCTTTATAAACTAAAGCAAAAAAATCTCTATTTCCGCACAGGGCTGTTCCTACTGATAGGGCTTTGCAGAAATGCAGCTGAAACTCCAGAGATGTCCAAAATACACAGACGTAGATCTTAAATTGCTTAGTTTCAACAACCTATTGCAATTCACTCAGTTAATAAATATTTTAGAGGGCCTATTACTAGAGCCACTCATTTTGTTAGACACTCAAGCAATGCAGTGGGTATCAAAAAAACAAAATCTCTGCTCATAAGGTTATATCCCGGTAGAGGTAGAAAACATACAAATGAGTTTCTTTTCCATTATTATAAGTGCTCTAAAGGTAGCAAATAGGATGAGATACTATAAAACATGGAATGAAGAGGGGCTGCCTTACATTGACTGATCCAAGATGTTCTTTATGCGGATCTGAAGGGGCTGCATTTCAACAGTAACCTGAAGAATGAAAACACACCAGATATACAGATATGCAAATAAAGCAGAGGAGGGAACGAGGATTGCGCAAGCCTGAGGTTAGAGCCTGTGCACAGATTTGAAGACTTTAAGTCCTGGAAGAAGAGTATGACAACTTAAAGAAATACAAACGGACCATATAGGTCCTGTCAAGGAGTCTAGACTCTCACCCCTAAGAGCCCTGAGAAATGACAGGTACTTTAATTCACTGACAACAAATGATTTTCAACACTTTCTAATGTGCTCATTGGTCATTCATATGTATTCTGCTGTTAAGTGCACATTTAAAGGGTGCCTTGGTGGCTCAGTTGGTTAAGCCTGTGACTTCAGCTCAGGTCATGATCTCTTAGTTTGTGAGTTCCAGCCCTGCATCAGGCCCTCTGCTATCAGCACAGAGCCAACTTCGGATCCTCTGTCTCCCTCTCTCTCTGCCCCCTCCCTTCATTCTCTTTCTCTAAAAAATAAACAGAAGAAAGTAGTTTAAACAGTGTATGTTTAAGATTTTTGCCTGTTTTTATTATTTATTTTTTGTCATTTTACTGGCAATTTTACTGGTATATGGAGAGTTCTCCATATATTCTGGACCTGAGTCTTTTGTTAGATTTGTGTATTTTGATTATTCTTTCCCATTTTGTAGCCTGCCTATCATTTTCTTAATGGGGTCTTTTGATGAACATTCATTTTTTTATTTTAATAATGCCAAATTTATAAATTTTATGTTTTGTGGTTAATGATTTTTTTTCCTATAAAAGTAATCTAGAGCGAACCTAATGTCACAAAGGTACCCTCCACTGCTTTGTTCTAAGTACTTTTAGGTTTCTAGCTTTTATGTTTAGATCTATGATCCATCAAAAAATAACTTTTGTGTATGGAGTGCTGTAGTATGCTCAAAATTTTACTTTCTTCCTGCATTCCTATTATCCAGTTATGATGCCACCATTTGTTAAAAACCAACCAACCAACAAAACAACAACAAAAAACCTTTGCAGTTCCCAATGAATTCACTTGGTGCCTTAATCATGATTCAACCATATGTATTCCTCTTTTTGTTACTTTTCTGTTTCTTTGATCTATTTGACTATCTTTATGCCAGTAATGTACTATATTAATCAACATAACTTGATTACAAATCTTGAAATCAGGAATTATAAGTTCTCCAACTTCTTTCTTCTTTTGTAGGATTGTTTTGACTATTCTATATACTTTGTATTTCTATATACATTTTAGAATCAGCTCGTCAATTTCTAAATAAAACACTTGCTTGTGTTTTGACTAGGATAAAATTGATACCACAGATCAATTTGGAGAAAATGAGCATCTTAGTAACATGGAATTTTTCAATTCACGAACAGAAAATATCTAATTTTCCATTTTTGTTTCTCTCAAAATTTTTTTATTATATTTATATCTAGGTGTGTGATTTTATAATGTTTATTTCTAGGTGTATAATTATGATGTACTCATACATTTTTACATTCATTTTTTAATTGTTTAATGCTAGTATAGTGAATACCATATTTTTTATCTATTTGGTCCTGCATTCTGTGACTTTTCTAATTTCACATATCATTACTAGAAATTTTTGTACGTTCCATGGGATTTTCTATGCACACAATCAAGTCACCTGTGAATTATGAGGTTTTTATTTTCTTTTTCTTACCTTTAAACCTTTTATTTCTATAGCTTATCTTTTTACATTGTATAGGACTTCCAGACAGTGTGGCAGATCAGTGATAGAATTTGACATTCATGCTTTGTTCCAAATCTTAGAGGAAAATCATTCAATGTTTTACTATTAATTATGATGCTAACTGGAGATTTTTTCATAGATTTCCTTTGTCAAATTGACAAAGTGTCCTTGTATATTTTTGGTATATTTTAGTTTGTCAGATAATTTTTAACATGAATTGGCGCTAGATTTTGTCAAATGTTTTTCCCGTAATCTACTGAGATAATCCAATGACTTTATCCTTTTTTATGTTAAAGTGGTAAATTGCATTCCTGAAATAAATTCTACTTAGTTATGATATTTTTAATATGTCACTGCATTTGATATGCTAATAGTTTGCTAAGAACTTTTGGCCCTTTTTTCCATGAGTGTTACTAGCATCGTGTTGTCTATTTTGTTTTGGTGTCAGAATTACACTGAATTTAGAAAACAAGTAGAGAAATGTTCCTTCTATCCCTCATTTCTAGAACAATTTGAGTAAGATTGGTATTTCTTCTTTTTAAAGTTTGAAAGAATTCCCTAGTGAAGCTTTCTGAGCTTCAAGTTTTCTTGGTAGGAAAGTTTTCTTTCTGCTTTTTTTGTTTTTGTGACTTTTACAGATACAGGTCTACTTGCATTGTCTGTATCTTGCATCAAAGCTGATTTTCAAAGAAATTGTCCAGTTCATCTAAATTTTCAATTATTTGCATAAAGTTGTTCATAGCATTTCCCTACCTTTTAAAAAGAAAATTAATATTTATTTTTGAGAGAGACAGACACAGCATGAGCGGGGGAGGGGCAGAGAGAGGTGAGACATGAATCCAAAGTAGACTCTAGCTCTGAGCTGTCCATATAGAGCCTGACAGGGGGCTGAAACTCACCAACTGCAAGATCATGACCTGAGCCCGAGTCGGAAGCTTAACCGACTGAGCCACCCAGACACCCCTTCCCTCCCCTTAATACACACACACACACACACACACACACACACTCACACACTATTTTCTTATGATTTTTGTGATTCATGAATTGTTTTGAGGGCCTTGCTGTATTTCCAAATAATTGAGAATTTTCCACATATCTTATTCTTGATGATTTCTAATTTATTGTTGTTGTGACCTAAAACACACACTACATGATTTCAATCATTTACAAGTTGTTGAGAGTTGATTTGCAGTCCACTAAATAGTCTACCTTGCTGAATATTCTATATATATTTGAAAAAAAAAACACTTGTATTCTACAGGTTTAGAGCATAGTGTTTATAAATATGAAATAGGTCAAATTGTTGGTAGTATTGGAATGATTAATATTCCCCCTGACCTTGAGTGCTTTGGTTCATTTTGTTCACTCTTTTTTTTTCCTCCAAAAGCTTCCCTTTGGATAATCATCATGCTTCTTGATCCTTTTCTGTTATGTCCAGTCTTCTGTCAAGATCTTCAAATTAATTTTTCATTTTTCCTAGCACACAGTTTATTTCTACCATTTCTATTTGGTACTTTTTTATAGTTTATTACTCTGTTGAAATTCTCAATCTGTTCACACATTTTGTCCACATTTTCCATTATACTTTTTAACATATTTGTCTTAATTATTTTGAAGTCCTCAACTGTCTATAATTCCAATTATGTGAATCATTTTTGTGTCTGCTTCTACTGATACTTTGCTTTTTTTTACCATGTTTCATATTTTCTTGCTTTTTTTGTGTGTGTTATGTTTTTTTTTTAATTTAATGCTAGATGTATGTGGAAGAATAACAGAAAGCACTATTATACCTACAGAAAGGCATGGTGCTTCTTTTATAAGGTAGCTAATCTGTAGCTGATTGGAATTTGATTTTTGCTGCATGTTTACTTAGATTCAGTTCACCCTTGGCCTTAATGTTCATTGGGGAAGAATTAGGACTTCCCCTTCAGGAGTGCTTGAGGTCTAAGGGCTAATTCTCCAGAAATCTTCATATCTAACAGCATATCCACCATCATTTTGGGGTTCCTAGGGAGTTTTCTTAACTCTCTCACTCTGTCCCCAGATTTAGGTAACTCAACAAATCAACCTCTACATTCCTGTCCTGCCTGGCCTTTAGCAACCACCACCCTGCATATGATGAAGGAGGACAGCCTTGAAGTGTCAAGTCTAAACTACCTTAAGAGGAATGAGAGAATTCAGCAGAGAACATTCAGTGAGCCTAGGCAATTAACCAGTGATTTTTTTTCCCCAATGTCTATGCCTTCTCAATGGAAATGAAGATAATTTACACTTTCCAAAGTAATGCACAAAGATTTTAACAACTAAGATACTGTTTTGCGACCAGTAGACATTATGCATATCTTTGTTTGTTCTGGTTGAGTGCTAATGTAATTGGAATTGGTAGATAGAAAGCCAACAGTTGTCAGATCTCATCAAGTTACACTACAGCCAAATTAGAGGTATAGGAACAGACAATGCATCCAGCAAAGGTGAACCCACACATCCCACGTTCTTCTCCATATAAAAGCCTTTCTCATATTTCAAAATAAATATAAACAAAATATCAAGAGTTCCCTGGGGGGTTGAAGCTGAAGAACACCCAGGCACAGTGTATTTCCACTGAAAGCATTCTTCATTTTGATATTGAGATGGAGGTCGGTAGGTTAATTGAAACTTACAATATGCTGATGTGAACATCAATGAAGCTTGACAATTCTGTAACTTTATTAACTCTTTTGCATCTTTTGTATTTGGCAAGAATATAATTCACTAGTCCTCCTATTTTTCCTTGAGAGATACATGAAACCCACCTCGAATTTTCTAATGATAATGTTATAACAAAAATGTACCACTGTCATTTATTTTTGAAGAGTAGCTGTTATAGTTTTAAGTGCACATGCATCATAATGAGATGACACCAAAATGAAGATGCTTTGATGTCTATCCCAAGAGATTTAGATTCAAGTTATAGGCAAAGCTCAAGATTTGAATATGAAGACTAAGGCAAGCCCTATTTGAAGCACTGCCATATAAGTAACTCCCAAATTTACAAATTTACAAATTCCAAATGATTCATTACACTCTGATAAGGACATGTTAGGTCTTTATGTCTCTAGTTTCCTCTTACATTACTCTCCCCTCATTACTTCAGCTACACTATCCCTCAGCATATATATAACTACATGTTCTTTTCTGCTTTTATACCATCACAGAGGCTGTTTCTTTTGCCTGGAAAGCCCATTTTTCCCCCCTGATCAACTCCTTCTTATCCTTGGCTCTCAGTTTAAATGCTTCTCTAGTGTGGGGTGCCTGGGTGGCTTAGTTGGTTAAGCGACCAACATCAGCTCAGGTCATGAACTCACAGTTCAAGGATTCAAGCCCCATGTTGGGCTGTGTGCTGACAGCTCGGAGCCTGGAACCTACTTCAGATTCTTCATCTCCCCATCTCTCTGCCCATTCCCTGCTGATTCTCTCTCTCTCTCTCTCTCTCTCCCAAAAATAAATAAATATTAAAACTTTTTTAAATGTTTCTCTAATGCATAGATTAGGTAGGTCTCCTTTCTCTGAACCACCTCCCACCTCAATTAGACATTTCTTTTAAAACTAGCTTCTTCACAGCTATTTACACAGTTGTAATTATGTATTCATTTTAAAAAATATATTAAATAGCTATCTTTATCACAAATAGTATAAATGTAGTAGTAGGGACATTAAGCTTGCTGGTTATGTTCACTAATGCCACATAGTGACTATCTCAGTGCTTAGCACAAACAGGTACTCAATAACTACTTCATGGACTGCATCACACCTAATGGCTGCAAAAAGGAGTAATGCCAATCATGAAACCTGTGTCCTTTTATAGTGCTAGTTTGTTTTTCTGTCCAGCCATCATCTCTCCTCTTTTGAAAACATCCTCCTCAATTTGAGTCCATCCACATGGTTACTTTGGGTACCATCCTTTTGACTAACTCTAATAAGCTCTCCACCTGACCACTGTTGGCTGATCCGGCATAGACCATTATAGCTCCTGGACAAAAGTTTTAGAAGTAAAGTCAAGAAAGAGAAGGAGTTTCTCTGGGTGACTGTTGCATTACCTGAAACATTGAGGAACTCTCAGGAGTCACTGCTCAGACCTAATCATTGGAGAAATTGAGAAACCAGTCTCCAGAGAGAAAAGAATGAAGTTGACATGCATAATGGTATGTAGGAAGATGTTCTTATATCCATTCTAGGCTGTGGTTATTTATGAGGCCCAACCACTTTCCTGTCTTTGAGTTTCCTGAGATAGTTCTCTAGATCAAAAGTCTAACGTGGGTCTTGCTAGGTAAAAATCTAAGGGGATGCAGAGCCTTATTCCTCTCTGCAAGCTGTAGGAAATAATCCAATTACTGTTCTTTCCAGCTTCTAAACACTGTCCACTTCCTTGGCTCATGGTCACTTCCTCTTCCTTCCAAGCCAGCAATGTCACATCTCTTTCTAATCTCAACTGAGAACGTTTCTCTGCTTTTAGGATTCAAGTGATTAGGTCGGGATCATGTGGATATTCCAAGATCAACTCATTTCAAGGTCCTTTATCTTAATTGCCTCTTCAAAGTCCTTTGTGCCAGGAAAGAGAATATATTCACAGGCTCTGGAGATAAACACATAGACTTCTTTGAGGAGCAGTATTCTTCTTATCACACTCAATGTCTTTGAAACAAATTCTCCTGTGTACCCCAAGTCAGAATGAATTTCTGTAATAAAGAGAGTCCCCTCCAAAAAGCCTTATGTTTGCTTCTAGATTAGTGGCAATAAAATTCCTAGGTAGATATCCAGAACTTTCTTCAATGTCTTATGTTCCTAACATACACATCTAATTTTTAACTTTGTCCTACACAATTTAACCCTACAATGGATTGACTGAACTTTTTTCTCCTTGTTTTTACAGTGCCCTATTTTAGTTCACATTCCCTTTTACCATTGGAGAAGCTGGGTAGCTCAGTGGGTTAAGCATCCAACTCTTAATCTCAGCTAAGTCTTGATCTCAGGGTTGTGAAGTCAAGCCCTACATTGGTCATGGAGCCTACTTAAAAAAAAATAATAAACAAACAAATAAACAAACAAATAAATAAATCCTCTTTTACCTGTATTACAATAGCCTTCAGCCTGGATTCCATGCCTGTAATTTCATTATGTTCCCAGTCACTCTTTCCCACTGCTAACAGTGTTATCTTTCACTGCTGACCACATAATTACATAGTGCTACAAATTTCCTAATAAAAAGCATTTGTTGGTTATTAAAGACTTTAAGTCCAGACTTCCATAAAATAATCTGATATAACCTATGGGACATTCATTTTTGTTCTGTGTCCTTCTCTTCCTACCCCTCTAACATTTTGAGTTACCACAAATACTAAATGACAATTTGTGGCATAAAATGCTTGCTCCACCCATCATTCATTTATCCTGCACTTTATCAGGTACTAATATGATAGGAAAAGATAGTATTCATTCGATAGGCAGAGATGGAAAGATTAGGACATGAGATCCCTGGGTGGGGAAGAAAACACAGATTTTGGAACAATGCTGGGAGTGTCTGACCACAGCAAACCCCCTCAAAGCATAAGGTTCCTCTTAAGAATGTAAAAGACCCCACCTACTCCCCCTCAGGCTTCCCTCAGGAATTTGGCAAAAGACCTTAGTATGGTCTTAGACCACCCCTCATACAATGGACTTGGGCCAGGCAGGAATGGACAACCCAGCACCCAGAGCTATCAAACCAATAAGGGTAGAACCTGAGAAGGAACAAGGGGGAACGGAAGAGGGAGGGCTGACCAGAACCTCATAAAACAAGGACACTTGCCTATAGTCCTTCACATATTCACTTTCGAATGCCCCCTCTCTGCAAAGAGAGCTTTCCTACTGTTCTTCTTTCTGATCTTATATTCTTTATCTTTTTATTTTTTTAATGTTTATTTTTAAGAGAGAGACAGAGAGAGAGCAGGGGAGGGACATAGAGAGACAGAGAGAGGGAGGCAGAGAATCCAAAGCAGGCTCCAGGCTCTGAGCCGTCAGCACAGAGCCCGATGCAAGGCCCGAACCCACAAACAACAAGATCATGACAAGCCAAAGTCAGATGCCCAATCAACTGAGCCACCCAGGAGCCTCTCTAATCTTATATTCTAATAAACTTTTGCCTGTTGCTCATTTTGTGTTCACCTCTCCATTCTTCTAATCGGTGAGACAATGAACCCTGGGTATTGAGGTAAAAAATCCTGCAACACCACGAAGGGTAGAAAGATAAAGTACACTCTAGGCAAATTTATTTATTTTTTAAAATTTATTTTTATTTATTTTTAGAGAGAAAGAGAGGGAGAGAGAGAGAATCCCAAGCAGGCTCTGCACTGATAGTGCAGGGGCTCATACTCATGAACCCTGATGTCATAACCTGAGCTGAAATCATGAGTCCTATACTTAACTGACTGGCCCACCCAGGTGCCCCTACTCCAGGCAAATTTAATAAAAAGTTATGGTATGGAAAAGGTTCAAAAAATAGGAGAGAGATGGTACACCATAGGGGACAGAGGCAGGATATTCTAAGTTGAAGGAGAGCTTAATAGTTGTACACAAAAAATTGTTTTTATTAAAATGTATTCATTCCTTGATTCCAATATTTTTAGATTATTTACTATCATTCTATGTTTTTAGGAGACAGTGGTAAAAAGACAAAAAACAACAACAATAACTTCTTGTCCTCAAAGAGTTTATATTCTAGTGGAAAAAATACACAATTAACCAGTAAATACACACACACACACACACACACACACGCATGCGCACACACACACACACTCAAAATTTTGGATACAGTTACTTTAATGAAGAAAATAAATAGGGGAAGACATTAGAGAGACCAGGTATGGGCTGGAAGCAGTTTTAGATTGGGTGATAGGGACAGTCTCTGAAGAAGTGATGTTTAAGAACAGATCAGAATGATAAGAAATGCCCTACAATGTGAAAACCTAAGAGAAGAGAACTCAAAGGTAGAGACTAGTTGTGCAAAAGCCATGTTTTGCAAATAAACTCTGTTTATTCAACAAAGAGGAACAAGGTCAGGTTGGCTGGAAAAGAGAAAGCAAAAAAAAAAATGTATTAAGAGAAAGAAGAAAATACAAATCTAAAGTAGCCTTGTTCACCGTGACATGGAGTTTGAATGGTATTGTAAGTGTGATAGGAAGGCACGGGAAGATTTTCATGAGGAAATGTGCTATCTGATTTGTGTTTTCAAAAGCTCACTTTGCCTGCTATGGAGGGAATGAACTTTAAGGGTGCAAGAAAGGAAAGAGAGATCACTGTAGAGTCTATAGCAAGAGTTCCAGCAAGAGAGAACTGTGGCTGGGACAAGGAAAGTGACAGGAGATGCAGTGAGAAAATATTGGACTTGAGACATTTGTTGAGGACTGAGTGACAAATGTCAAGGAATGGAGTATAAAGACAAAAAAAGAAGAGGTCTAAGGACTGAACCTCTGCTAGCACCCCACGGTGGCTTAAATCTTGTGATATAAAGTAGAAAATTAGCCAGGGAGATGAGTGAAATTGAAATACAGCTGGGAGGGTTAGCCAAGAGAACAGGAGCCTGTGTCATTCCAGAAGCCAAGTGAGGAAAACATTTAAAGAAAAAGAACATAATTAACCACGTCAAAAAGGCTGACTGAAAAAAGGGGATGAGAAGATGGTAAAGGTCATCGTTACCCTAATAGGAGTCATTTTCATATTAGGACAAAAACTCTACTGGAGTGGCTCAGGAGAAAAGCGATGAAGATAAGGAACCAGCAGGTATAAACTACTCTTTCACAAAGTTTTTTTTTTTTTTTTTCTGTGAAAGGAAATAGTAAAATTAAGGAGTAGGTGAAGATGGACATAGGTTCATGTCTCTTTTAAACTGATTTTAAGATATCTGTATGCCTGTGGGATTTCTGATAGTAAGCTTTACTCTAATGGGGTTGACTCTACTCCAAATGTCGGTAACATTCTGGATAAAAGTTTTCCTCAAAAGCCGAGTATTATAGTAGGCAGCAAACATTATAATTAAGAAGTTAAGTCTATATAGGAACCCTGACCCTGCTACTGGTGAATATGAGTTGAGACTAGTTCGTTCAGTTCTCTGAGCTCTAAGTTCACTATTTATATAACGTTTATGACCATTTTTTTGAAGAGAAAATGTAATCATGTATATAAAGCATAAACACAGTGCCCAAGACAGATTAAGCACTCAATAATTGAGAGGAATTATCATCATTGCTATTTAGGGCTTGACTGTTAACACCTTCTACAATCACTAACACAGCCTATTAGGATTTCAGCAGCACCAAAGATAACAATTTTTGTCTTGATTTTTCTACCCCCTTTCTGTACCTCTTGTTTCAAAGCAGACTCTAATGCCCTTTCCCATTTCAAAGTACAACAGGGGATATAGCCAAGGGACTGAAACAGCTGTGTGCCAAGCCCCACATGGAAACCGAGTGAGTTAATGTCATTTTAAACATGGTTTTCTTATGAGTAAATTAGCTTGCAGATTTTGCAAGCTTCCTACCACTAATTACTAGATTAGCTAGAGTTACCCTGCAGGGAAAGCAGCAATGAGGAAGACAAACACAGCATTCTTATGTGAATGCTCATTTGCATAGTTCATACAACTCTAGGCTTGCAGGAAGACAGCCCCTTCCTCTCCCAGTTAAATCTATTATGACATTTACAGTTTTACACAAGAATATTAGACAATAAATTAGCCCAAAGCTGCAATTAATCACAATCCAGAGTCAACCCAAGGGAATAGAGAACTAAACAAATGAATTTCTAACATTTAGCTCTCCCCCTGACCTATGCACAGTTACCAAGATAATGTCCTAACTCAAGAAATGTTGGTTGAAATTTCCACAAGGAACCTTTGGTAACAAAGTTGTGACATGCACAGTTCCACAAATATAATCACTTGAAATCACTTCAAATCTCAATTCTCATTAACTTCTTACAAAGAATAAATATGTTCACCAAGACAATCTCACATGCAAGAAAGGGTGCCCAATTCAAACAACTTAAGCAAATACATTGGCACATGTTAGGGAGAAGCTGAGAGATCAAAAGACTTCAGGCTTAACTGGATCCAAAGGCTCAAAAGCATGTTATTAGCGACTGGTCTCCTGCCTCCCCATCTTACGATTCTGCTTTCCTCTCTGTGCATCATCTTTGCTGCTAGCAGTCCCAGAAAAGAAAAAGATTCCTTCTTCTTAAGACCTTCAAAGCATTTCTAGAATTGAGGCACATGCCCACCTTAAACCTATCACAGTGGCCCATGATGCTGATTGGCCTGGACTGGGTTACATGCATAATGCTGAACACAGGGTGGGATCCTCTTCACCTAAACCATAGCAACAGAAAACACTGGCGGTTTTGCTTCCCCAGAGAAAATTGGGATGTTATTACTACTTTAAGGAAAGAAGTGTGAGTTGAAGCTAGGAAGAAAAATATCACAGACACTCCCTGCTACAAATGCTTCAATTGCCCATCTTTTCAGTTTTCCTATTTGTAAAGAGATAAATAATAACTATAATTATAGGAGTATCTGCCTCTTGGGATTATGCATGTTTGCATAAATTAAATTCTAAAGAATTGTGTTTTATTATCGTTGCTTTATTGAAGCTATGCAGTCCCACTGCTATTGGCCATACAGCTGATTTCACTTTATCATATCACTGCTATAATTACAAACACATTATGTCTTATAAGTTAATTGTATTATCCCGTTTAGCAAGTGGTTCTTGAAGCATAAGAACTGAAGTGATTCCCAAAGCCCACACACTCTTCTAAGCATTGTTCAAGTTAGCCTTCTAGTTACCAAAGTGCTGGAAGCCGAGCTATCCCAGCCTGAGTGGCAGGGCCCGGGCTGTGGACGGATTGGTGACTGCAGAGCAGCCCGACAGTGAAGCTTCTTGTCCTCCCACTTTTAGGTAATTTGGCCTTAAAACTACTTGGGGTATTGTCTGTTGGGGAATTGCCCTCGGCAGGCCCCCTGGGAAAAGAACCAGTAGGAAGAAGATAAGGTTCTGCAAGAAATTCTGTGGCCTTACTTTTAGCCCTTGCCATCCCTATGGAGACTCCTCTACTTACAGGAAGGATAGCCTCATACCTTTGCCAGCAAAGGGGGCCTGTATAGGAGAGACATATGGATTTGAAAGCCCCACTCCGGCAACTAAGGAGTGTATCTCTGGGCACAGGTGACTTCAACCCCTAGGCCCACCTGCCCCCCCCCCCAGAGGCATTCCAGATGATGACTGAACCTAGTGGGTTAAGGTACAGAATGGTTCATTGGTTCCTAGGTGCATTGTCTCTCTGAGAATGTATGAGGCATGGGTTTCTAAGGCCTTTTCAGCCCCTTTCTGGCACCTCGGACCGAGGCAAACACATTATTCTTCTGGCCTCATGTGGTTACGAGGTTATGTCCCTGTAACTGTTCCACTTGAGGTATTGAGAAATGGAGGGCCTTTCATGAGAACAGCAAAGCAAATGTTTTGTAGATTATAGATAAACGCAGATGCATAATGGAATAATGTAAGAAATTAATCTATAATCAAAGGGTATGCAGAAAAGTTAGAGGAAAATCACCATGTTATTTCTTAAAGGTCGTTTATACATAGGAACATTTTCAAAATTAGGTAATATTAGAAAAACATAGTTGACGTATGCTACAAGGAAATCACTAGCATATATAATGTCACGTTTATTGCAATAAATCGGCCAGTTCAACACACTGCTGTTGTCTTGTCCATTTTTATTTTAGTTTTAGTTTTTTATTTTAGTTTTTTATTTTCCAGTTTTTTATTTTAGTTTTATTTTATTTTCACCAACGCCGTTCTTCCTTTGGGAACCCCTGGTTGCTGGAGCTGGTCTCCGGCACCAAAGTTTAGAGGCAAGCATCTCCCCTTACATGAGTGAAAAGAATTGTTGAATAGAAAAAGTTAAACACCAGGATCCATCACCAGTAAAGCTTCTTATGATACATACTACATAAGAATCAAGTATAGACACAGTTTATTTTTGAGATATTAGTTGCAATCTGCACATAGATCACCTCAAGAAGTTTGCCAATTCCTTGCTATTTGTGTGTGCTCACTACAATTTTGTATTTTATTGTGTCCCACAGAGGATAAAAGCAATAGTCCCACAAACTCTACCTTCAAAATAGCAAACAAATTTCCATTGCTATCAGTGTTGAAAGAAAATCCCGAGAGATTTTCATCTTCACTTTAACAATATAAATGTATAAACCCAATAAGCCATAAAACCATAGTTTGTAAAAACAAAGCAAAAGGAACCAAAACAAGGCAAACAAAAAAACTATCAAAGAGTTCAGGATGCAAAGAAATCCAAATGAACTAAGTGCCAGAAAGTTAAACGTCCTTCATAGAGAAGAGACAAATGGAACCTATTAAAAACATTAAAAAAAAAAAATAAATGCTAGAAATAAAAAGTTTGCTATTTGAAATGAAGAATTCTTCTGGTAGGCTGAATAGCAGATTAGACACAACAGGAAAAAAAGTGAGAACTTGAAGACTGGTCAAAAGAGAGATCCAAATTGAAACTCCAAAATAATAGAAAGGAGTTGAAAACCAGATGATTATGAGACATTAACAATTGGTTTAATGCATATGTATTTACAATCCTGGAACAGAGAGACAAAGAGGAAGGGATAATGGCCAAGGACTTCAAAAGCTGACAAAAAAAAAAAAAAAAAAACAACAACCACCAACCTATAGATGAAAGAAGCTCAGAGAGAATGAAACAGAATACAAAGAGCTCACATCTAAAGTTACCATGGCTAAACTGATGGAAACTAAAGACAATGAGCAAAGCCACAAGGGAAAAAAATAAAGGTAATTTTTAAAAATCAGCAAATTGAATCCAAAATAACCAAATGATGTTTATCACATAAATGCAAGTTTAGCTCAATATTTGAAAATCAATATATTTTACCACAGTAAAGAATAAGGGATTAAAAACCATGTAGTTTTATCAGTAAATGCAGAAAGGGCATTTGACAAAATTCAGCATCTATTCATTATAAAAACTGCTAGTAAATTAAACATCATAGAAGACCTGCTAAACCTGATAAAGAGCATATAAAAAAATCGTGAAACCTGGCATCATACTTAATATTGAAATATTGAATGCTTTCTTTCATAAATTGGGAAGAACAAAAGAATGTCTGTGCTGATGATTTCTATACAGTATTGTGCTGGTGGTCTTGACCAGAGAAATAAGAAATAAAAATGTTTGTTTGTAGATAACATGATTATGTGGAAAGACTGAACAGAACCTATGAGAATACTGATAAAATAAATGAGTTTAGCAAAAATAGTACACAGTCCATATGCAAAAACTACCTAAAACATAAATGCCTAGGAACAAATGTAACAATAAATGTGCAAGACTTCTAAAAATTATTCAAAATTCCTGCAATTATTAAGACCTAAATAAAGAGAAATACAATATTCGTTAATTAGAAGACTCAATATTAAGATGTGTATTCTTCCTAAGTTGATATATATACAACTAGTATCTAAACCCTAACACAATTTTGATGAAGAAAGGGACAAGTTGATTCTAAAATGTGTATGGAAATGCAAAGAATCTAAAAGAGCTAAAACATTTCTTAAAAAAAAAAAAAGACAGTGATGGGGAATGTACATTATTTGATTTAATGACTTACTACGAAGCTACAATAACAAAGACAGTGTTGAAATGGCCCCAAGATAGACATGTCCGTTGATGAAATAGAGTTTATAAATAGAATGACATTTAATGGTCACTATATTTTAAAAAAAAAGAAAGTTAACATTTATTCATTTTTTTTTTTTGAGAGAGAGAGAGAGATGGTACAAGAGGGGGAAGGACAGAGAGAGAGGGAGACACAGAATTCAAAGCAGGCTCCAGGCTCTGAGCTGTCAGCACAGAGCCCCACAGGGGGCTCAAACTCATGAACGGTAAGATCATGACCTGAGCCAAGGTCAGATGTTTAGCTGACTAAGCCACCCAGGCGCACCTTTATGGTCACAATATTTTTTGACAAGGTGCTACGTCAATGTCTTTTTGCTTTACTTTGAGTAATTTAAGATTTACAACAAAGTTGCAAAAATAGTGCAAAGAATTCAAGTATACTCTTCACTCACTTGCCCCTATTATTAACATCTTATATCCATGGCACATTTGTCAAAATTTTAGGAAAGCAGAACTGATACATTATTATTAACTAAACTCAAATCCTTATTCGTATGTCACATTATTTTTGTATTTTAATTACAGTATAGTTAATATACAGTGTTTTATTAGTCTCAGTGCTCATGTTGGTAAGTGTACTCTTGATCCCCCTCACCTATTTCACCTATTCCCCCTCTGGTAACCATCTGTTTGT
Source organism: Lynx rufus (assembly GCF_022079265.1). NCBI lineage: Eukaryota > Metazoa > Chordata > Mammalia > Carnivora > Felidae > Lynx > Lynx rufus. Next base: position 120,297,664 of record NW_025814823.1, on the reverse strand, counting down.
TCTCTACAGTTAAGACTCTGCTTTTGGTTAGTCTTTTTTCTTTGTTCATTTTTTTCTGTTTCTTAAATTCCACCTGTGAGTGAAATAATATGGTATTTGCCTTTCCCTGTCTGACTTATTTTACTTAGCATATCTGCTGGGTCCCTTCATGTCGTTGCAAATGGGAAAGTTTAATTTAAAATAATTTTTTAACGTTTATTTATTTTTGACAGAGAGAGAGACAGAGCACAAGCAGGGATGGGGCAGAAAGAGAAGAGACAAAGAATCCAAGCAGAAATCAAGAGTCAGATGTTTAACTGACTGAGCCACCCAGGAGCCCCCAAATTTAATTTTTTTAATGGCTGAGTAATATTGCATTTTATATATATATATAAATATACCACATCGGGGCGCCTGGGTGGCGCAGTCGGTTAAGCGTCCGACTTCAGCCAGGTCACGATCTCGCGGTCCGTGAGTTCGAGCCCCGCGTCGGGCTCTGGGCTGATGGCTCAGAGCCTGGAGCCTGTTTCCGATTCTGTGTCTCCCTCTCTCTCTGCCCCTCCCCCGTTCATGCTCTGTCTCTCTCTGTCGCAAAAATAAATAAACGTTGAAAAAAAAATTAAAAAAAAAAATATACCACATCTTCTATATCCATTCATCCATCAGTGGACACTTGAACTGCTTCCATAATTTGGCTTTTGTAAATAATGCCGCAATAAACATAAGGATGCATAGATCCTTTCAAATTAGTGTTTTGGTATTCTTTGGGTAAATACCTAGAAGCATGATTACTGGTTCATATGATAGTTCTATTTTTAACTTTTTCAGAAACCTCCATACTGTTTTTTATAATAGCTGCACCAGTTTGCCTTCCCACCAACCGTGCACAAGGTTCCTTTTTCTCTATCTCCTGGCCAATACTCAGAGTTTCTTGTGTTTCTTATTTTAGCCATTCTGTCTATGTCATTAGTTTTTTTACTACTGTCCTTCACTTTGTAGTTTCAGGGACCCAAACTGTGTTTAATCATCATGTGTCCTTAGGCTTCTGTAGTTGGTGACAGTTTCTCTGTCTTTCCTTATTTCTGATTACCTTGCTATTTTTGAAGAGTGTTGGTTAGATATCTTGTGGTATGTCCCTAAACTTGGGTTTGTCTATTATTTTTCTCATGGTTAGTCTGGGGTATTGAGTGTTTTGGAAGAACAGCACAAGTGTCAAGTCCCCTTATCATCCCATCCTACCTGGGGTACATGCTGTCAACATGATTTATTACAAATGATAGTAACTTTGATCACCTGTGGCCAGAGTAGTATTGCAGACTTCTTCACTGTTGTTTTCTCATTCCACACTCTGTTCTTGGGAAGCAAGTCACCAAGTCCAGCCTATAGTTCAAAGTGGGGGCTTAAGGGGATTAAGCTCTACTAGCTGGAGGGAGGGGGTAGTATTCACATATATTATTTGGAACTGTTCTGTAAGGGAGACTTTTCTCTCCTCCCTCATTTATTTATTCATTCATTTATTTTGTTTTCACTTTGTGTTAGGATCTAATATTATATTATTAACTTTGTTAAATTTTTCCAGCTTTGGCCATTAGGAGCTCTTTCAAGTGTGTTCTTGTGAGTCTTTGATAAGCCCTCATTCTTTTGATTTTCAACCATTTTCTTACATTTAACCACTACAAGAAGCTCTTGGCTCCTGTTGCATTTTCCCTTCCCCAGTCCTGAAATCAACATTTCTCCAAGAGATCCAGGTACTTTTTATTGGAGAATGGTATGTAGAAACCAAGATCTGAGCCCTGGCTCTCCTCATTGCTACTGGAATGTCACTGTTTCTAGTCTCGCTTGGTGGACAGAGACAAGATATTTATGTATGTGAACTAACCCATGTATACATACATATCTATATTTATTCTATCTATAGAATTTATCTATAGAATTATTTATAGAATTTATCTATAATTATTCTTGGATCTCTTCATCTACATCTATGATAAATTAAATATATGTTAATAATATCTTCTAGTCTAATCCAGTACCACATAATTAATTCAAGTCATGCCCCCTTGCTTTATAACGTTGCTACCAACATTGAGAAGCCCATCTCCCACCACCATCCACATCTATTTAATTATTTGTTTGACTTCAGTATACAGGCATTTTTTGGAATCCCTAACCTGTATGTCCATGATAAATAACCTTTCCAACTAGAGCACACAGTTTATGTTCAGTTCATTTTGTCAATGCCTCTATAATTTCTGGTTAAACATCTATTTTCAAGAGTAACTTCACTCTTGTTTTTTCATCTCCTTCAAAAAGATTATGTCAAAAGTATGTAATACAGATAGATTCTTTTATCACAGCTAACATTTCTTTCTGGGATTTTATCCCAAACTCCTGGCTGATTTTTCATTTAATTTGCATACATTCAAGTTTACTCTCTGTAATGTAAATTTCAGTGGATATTGACAAAGTCATAGTTATATATTCACCACCTTAACACCATATCGTATGGGTCCATCACCCTAAAAATTCTTTGTTTCCCCTCTGTAATCAACCACCTTCCCTTCTCCCCAACCCTTAGAAACCTAGGGGCAACTGAGTGGCTCAGTCAGTTAAGTGTCCGACTCCGGCTCAGGTCATGATCTCACAGTTCATGAGTTTGAGCCCCACATCGGGCTCTGGGCTGACAGCTCGGAGCCTGGAGCCTGTTTCAGATTCTGTGTCTCCCTCTCTCTCTCTCTCTGCCCCTTCTCTGCTCTCTCTCTCGCTCTCACTCTCTCTCTCAAAAATAAATAAAACATTAAAAAATTAAAAAAAAAAAAAAAAGAAACCACTGATCTGTTTTTTGTTCTTTCAGTTTCTCTTTTCCAGAGTGCAATCATATAATATGTACCCTTTTGAATTTGGGCTTTTTAACTTAACAAAATGTATTTATGATTTATCCACTTTGGTGTCTGATTCAATAGACCATTCCTTCTTACTGCTAAATAGTATTCCATTTTATGGATATATAATTATTCACCCATTGAAGGGCACTTTGGTTGTTTCCAGTTTGAGGCAATTATTAATAAAACCTCTATGAACATACACACCCAGTTTCTGTATGAATCTAAGTTTACTTTCAAATGGATGAATACCTAGAAATGTGTTTTTGGTGTCATATGGTTAAGTCTAGTTAGTTTTATACAAAACTTGCAAACTGTCTTTCAAAGTGGCTGTAGCATTTTTTTATTCCAACAAGCAATAAATCAGTTCCTATAGCTCTATATCTTCACCAGCATTTGGTATTGTCAGTTTTTTTTAACTTTCTTATCCAATATAAGGATCTACATATAGCAAGAATAAATATAATTCTGTGGCTCTGATTTAAGTAAAATTGTATTCACCAGAACAAAATTCCTATCTAAATAAGTGTCAGGAAATTTGTTTTGTTGATATTTGTAAACATGGGATTGCATTAAAAGGAAGTAAAATTATCTCTAGATGGAAATGGTAAAGTGGTTTCTCTCATGTAAGAACCTGGGTCTATTGCTAGAGTATACTTGGAGCTTTACCTTAAGAAGGATGCTGAGGCTATACCTGGCCTCAGTAAGAAAACATGCTGAGAACAATTAGCAATGTCTGTTACAAAAAGAGGACAAGACACTGGGGCACAAGATCATTTAGTTTCTAAAGTCTGGGCTAATTCAGTGCCATCTCATTAACGTCTTCCAGAAGGACCTAATATGGTAGGTAGAATTATGGCTTCCAAAACTGCCCATGACCTTATCCCCAGAGCCTGTGACTATGTTATGTTACATGATAAGGGAGCTCTGAAGTTGAGGATCGAATTAACGTTTCAAATCAGTTGACCTTAAGATAGATTATTCTGGATTATCCATATGGACTCCACATAATCACAAGCATCTTTAAATGTGGAAGAAAGAGGGGGCCCTTGGGTAGCTCAGTAAGTTAAGCATCTGACTTCAACTCAGGTCATGATCTCACAGTCTGTGAGTTTGAGCCCCGTGCCGGGCTGTGTGCTGACAGCTCAGAGCCTGGAGCCTGCTTCAGATTCTGTGTTTCCCTCTCTCTTTGCCCTCCCCCACTCATGCTCTGTCTCTCAAAAATGAATAAATGTTAAAAAAACAAAAACTTTAAAAAAATAAAAATAAATGTGGAAGAAGGAAGTGGAAGAGTTAGCATCGCAGTGATGGGTTGTTAGAGAGATTTGACTAGACAATGCTGATGGAAGAGGCTGTGAGCTAATAAATGCAGTAGCCTCTAGGAGCCAGAAAAGTCAAGAAAACAGATTCTCTCCTAGAGTCACCAAAAAGGAATGCGTCACTGTCAACACCTTGATTTTAGCTCAATGAGACACTCACCAGAAGCCTGACTCAAAGAACTATAAGATAACAAATTTGTATTGATTTAAGGCACTAAGTTTGCAGGATTTATTATAGCAGTGATATAATACAAATGCAATTATTATTATTATTATTATTATTTTAATTTTGAGAGAGAAAGAACACAAGTAGGGAAGGGGCTGAGGGAGAGAGAGAGAGAATAAATCTTAACATTTATTCATGCCCAGCATGGAGCCCGATGTGGGGCTCGATTCCATGACCCTGGAATCATGACCCAAGCCAAAAGCAAGAGCCAGATTCTCAACTGGCTGAGCCACCTAGGTGCCCCCAAATACAGTTATTTTAATAATTAGAAAGCAAAAGTTAAAGATGAAAGTGTTAACTTTTTTTTTTTGAGAGTGTTAACTTTTTACCATGAAAGCAGAAAGTTTAAAGAGTTTTAGGTGGGTTATACAGTTTCTCAGCTATCAATTCATTTCTTAAAATATTGTGAAAATGCAAATTTCAGACTTATTCCTATCCATTTCACACTACTTTGGAAATGATGGGTATAAAATAATGAGGTTTTCTGACACTACCAAAACACCCATTCAGAAGAACTAAAAACTTCTAGACGCATTCTGTCGGAGTAGTCTGCAAAAATACGGGCCAAATGTCATTGGAGGAACACTGGAAAGATGGAAAACATCATCGTTGCTGCCATGGCGTAAGTGCTCTTCTGTTGATGGAAGAAAGCCATGTGTCAGGACTCCAACTCTGACTCCTTACCCGACTCCCAGGGTAAGAGCAGCATGCACTTATGAGTCAGCCAACCCCGTCATTCTTTTGATAATCTCTCTGTGTTGTTTATGACTCTGGGCTGTGTAAACACATAATCAATGCTGCTATTATTGTCTGATGGGCCCCCATGTGCGTGTGGGTTCTCCTTGCCCCATATTCGTGACGAATTCTTCGTCCTCCCTCACGTCTCATTCCACACCTCCATAGGTTTCCCCTTCAGATGGCATTGGAGGCGATGGGAGATGTGGGATCGTGCTGGGAGCACATTCTTCTCTCTTCATAGCTGTGTGAGCTGTATCCTTTTTATTAAATTCAAAATTGGACCTCGGGGAACAAAAGCAGCATAATGGTTGTATGAAGGAAGCACTGCTTTCGTCACACGTCATAGAAAATAAAGCCCATGAACTATGTACATCAGTAAAAGAGCATCTTTATGGAAACATTTAAAAACAAAGAACAGCCTCAAAATCGTGACTGGAGGCTATGTAAGTATCTATTATTAAATAGATATCTGAAATCTAAAATAATTAGGAATGGACAGAAAAAAAGAAAAGGATTTTTTTTTCTTACCCCTGCGACGTGGCTAAAAGAGTTTTTTGGGTTTTTTGTTTGTTTGTTTTGTTTTTGCCTCTAACTGAGCCAATGAAGAATAATGGGAGTATTAATGTAGCCCCAAACCAGGACCTGAATGGCAGGGGGAACCATCAGGGGAGCCTCAATCTCTTCTGGGAGGCAAGAAGGAATTAAGAGAGCCTCAGGGCCAGAAAGCATCCCACAGAGCCATTAAAAAGCTTTCTTTGAGGGGAAAAAAAATGTCCTCTTTTGATCTTATGGTTCATATCCAAAAGGGACGTTGTTTCAGCTATTGAAACTTTTTGATATTGTTTGTTTGTTTGCCAAAGGATTCACGGAAAATTTTGCCCTAATTACATGCTTGGGTTCCTCACTCCCGTTTTATATCCATGATGAAGAAATGATGGACATTATCGCAAACCATGTCATGAAATTTAAGTTGTTGCCTAAATATCGAGATCTAGAGCTTAGTACACAGTAAATGTTCAATATTGAGAAGCTTCAGGCTTATCTTTGTTACACCTTGCAAAAAACAGAGCACCCTATCAGTAATGCCCTCAGTTATCAAGAGGATATTCTAAGGGACTTAAAAAGTAAGGCGGAGAAGCTGACTTCCCAGCATCTCACAGAAAGATGATATAGGACAGGGCAGAAAAGACATGTTTAACTTACAAAAAAGTATCTCTGATATTTAACAACGTTTAAATAAAACAGTATCACTTTCTCTGATTCTGTGAGTGCATTCAAGCCACAGGTAACAAGTTATAAGTACAGAAGGTAAAAATGAAGACCCAGACTAGAATTACAACACTAATGGTCACTAGCAGAATGAACATCGACAAAGGGCTTAAACTCTCTGTGCCTCTGTTTTCTCATCTGTAATATTCTGTGACAATTAATGAGAATGCTTGCCTCATTCCTGGTACTTAGTAACAAGTTACTGACAGACTAAATGAAAAATGAATGGAAAAATCAATAAACGACTCATTTAGAGACTTCCAGATCTTCTTCCCAAAATTGCTCTACCCATAGCCTGCCTCATCTCGGTAGATAGCCACTCTGTTGTCACACTTCATATCAAACCTGTCAGGAAATGTGCAGCTCCCTGGAATTTGACTGTTTTTCACCAACTCCACTGCTATTCCCTAGTCTGAGCCATGCCTGGGATTTCTAATAATCTAATACATTTTCCCACTTCTAACTTTGCCATTCTGTAGTCTGATCTCAGGGTGTCTCTTTTAAAATAAGGGATGGGGTGCCTGGGTGGCTCAGTCACTTAAGTGTCTGACTCTTGGTTTCAGCTCAGGTCATGGTCTCACTGTTCGTGAGATGAAGCCCCACATCAGGCTCTGTGCTAACAGTGCAGAGCCTGCTTGGGATATTCCTTCCTTCTTTCTGCCCTTCCCCCGTGCGTGCACACACTTTCTCTCAAAATGAACTTAAAAAAAAATAAATAAATAAAATAAAGGATAGATTAAATACCTCCTCTGTTTAAAATTCTATTTCAATTAAATTAAAAACTTACACTCAGAATATCCTACAAACCGTGTATGATCTAGCTCCCAGGTCTCTCCCTAACCTAATCTTCTGGTCTCCCCTGGACCCCTCACTTGGCTTTTGCCCCATGGCCTCAGCTGATTTTAGAACTTGCTGAGCATGCTTCTGCCTCAGAGCCTTTACTGGCTGTCCCTCTGCCTGGAAGTTTCTTTCCCTAGCTATCATACCTGTAGCTCCCTCTCCATCACCCTTCAGGCTTTTTTTAGCTTACTTTCTCAGGAATGCTTGCACGGACTATCCCATTTAATACTGCTGCCAGTCTCTGCCCCTTTATTTCCCATTTTCTCACCCTGCTTAACTTACCTCCCGCCCTCCTTTTTAACATCCTAATCTTACTAAGCAGTATGCTATTTTGCATATTTATTTATGTTTGTTACTTGTTGTCTGTCTTCACCTGCTAAAATGCAAGCTCTCTGAAGGTTTACTGATGCATTCCAACATCCTGGAAATCTAGGATGTACTCAATAAATATTTGTTGCTTCTTCTTCTTCTTCTTCTTCTTCTTCTTAGTACTATTATTATTGATAATATTATCACATAGTAGTCACAGTGTTCCTCTGCACTACCTTTCTATCTTCCTAAAGAACAACAGTGACAAAAAGAAGTGGCTTGGGACATGAGACAAGTTATGACACCACAAGTTCTGTCCCTGATGGATAGAGACTGATTTTTCTCTTCCCTGGCATATGCAAATCAAGCAGTTGTCTTTTGATGCATATCCCCAAGGTTTTAGACACAGCACCAACCAACAAGCCAGCAAGAATGCAGCTAATGAAATCAAATCACATATCAATATCAAAGTCATCTCCAGAAAGAGAAAAAACAAGGAGGAAAACATCAAACTTTTGGCATCAGAGGAAAATTTAATAAAGAAAAACTAGTGAGAACCTCAGGGCAAAGTAAGAACCAGAACAACTAATTTTTTCTCCAAGTTAAAAACATCTTACAGTATTTTTTTTCCCACAGACCCTGATAATATGCATGCCTGATGAAGTGAGACCAGTATACAAAGATCTCCTTATAGGCAAAGACAAATTAGGACCCCAAAATTTCACTGGGATGAGAATTACTCAATAGTTTTGTTTCTGATGATTGTGTGATCAAGAGTGATGACCAGCACAGATTCTTGGATCAGATTTTTTGGATTCCCTGTGTGACTCTGGGAAACTAGTTTTCATGGTTTCTTCATCAGTCATATGGGGATAGGGTTCTTGTAAAGATAACATTAGCTAATGTTCAGGAAGCTCTTAGGATAGCACTTATACATAGTTTTCAGTTCTAGCTTCTGAAATGCTCCCTCATGTTTTGTAAAGGCAAGACTCAGTCTTAAGCAACATGCTGTCAATACAGCACATTCCTTGTTCCCAAGGAGCCATTCTGCAACAAAAGTGGCAAAGGGAATGTGCTTAGTAATCAGAAACCATAGCCTTGGGCAAGCGATATAAACATAATGAGACACCGTCTCTTCACAAATTAAATAGGGATCATACTACTTACCTCACAGGAGTTTATAGTTGAGATAATACATACAAGAGCAGTGCCTAGCATATAGGAAAAGCTTAATAAATGGTTATTATTTTGTTATTATAATCACATCCACTAAAAGAATATTTCTTTGACTCTCTCTCCACCTGTTCCTAAATATAGATGTCGCTTCTTCCTTTCTTTCACTCGTTTTGAGTTGTTGCTGGGCTCTATGCCTTCAGTTTCAGTGCTGGCACTTCTCCCCATGTTGGCCAGACCAAGTTTCAGCCCAAACTACCTGCCTTTCTTCTCAGCTCTTCCATCAATTCTAATGCTGCCAGCAGATACCCCAAGTCTTGCCCTAACTCCAATCTTCACTTTGCTGTCCACTTAGAGGGCTTTCCTGCCCTTGACTCCAACCTTTTCAAATCCAGAGGTCAAGAAGCATACGATCTGGGTCTACTTTACTCTTATGTCTATATGAAGATCCACCATTGCTGTTCCCAGTAAATATAACGTTGCTTGTCCAGCAAACATGTCCCTTTATTTTGTGAATAGAGGGCTAGCACACCACTTTTCCTTCAAGAGCCATCTTGCCTCCACTCTGAGCCTTGTGATGTGGGTGGGAACTCCCCTACCACCTATGCCAAGAAGGGATATGTAATTGCTTTAATATCCACACAAGAAAAGCTTGATGAGAACAAAGCAGATGGAGACATTGCAGAGAGATGGAGAGTCCTGATGACTATGTTGAGCTGCTAGATGGAGCCACCCCTGAAACCTGAACCACCTGAACCATGCCTGAACCACTTTTCAATTTCTCATTTATATCAGCCAATATGTTCCTGAAAACCCAGATGGGGAACCTCATCTTGATAGTATGAGGAAAAAAAGAGCATCATACAGCTATCAAGAGTGAGATAATTACTTCCTAACTACTTGGTATGGATGGGTTAAAATTGGAGAGTGGGTGTGGTTAATACCTTTTACAAAAATCCATAGAAGCTATGTAGTCCAAGATAGAAAATAGAGGGAAACCTCTGAAACTGCAATATGTTGTGCAAGGAGTTCATTAAATTGTGTAAAAACTCCATCAGATGCAAAATTAAATTGCGGTTAACTTTTTAAAAAAATATTGCTTTATTTTTTTTTCATTGAAGTTTAGTTGAAATACCATATCATATTAGTTTCAGGTATACATATTAATGTTTTCACACTTTTATACATCACAAAATGATACCCACAATAAGACTAGTTACTATCCATCACCATACAAAGTTATTACAGTATTAATGACTACATGACTCATGCTGTACATTAGACCCCCGTGACATTTTTATTTTATAACTGGAATTTTGTACCTCCTAATCCCCTACACCTATTTGTCTGCACCTCCCCCCTCCAGCCCCTCTCCCTTCTGCTAATCAACAAGTTGCTTTCTGTATCTGTGTGTCTGTTTCTGTTTTGCTTTTTAGATTCCACACATAACAGAAATCACCCAGTATTTATGGTTCTTTGACTTATTTCACCTAGCACCATACCCTCAAGGTCCACTCATGTTGTCACTAATGGCAAGATTTCGTTCCTTTCTTTGGCTGAAAAATATTTCACTGCGTGTATGTGCACATGTGCACTTTCTTTCATTTAATTTTTATGGAAAAATCTTAACACATACGAAATAGACAAAGTACTATATGAATCTTAATATGCCCATTATCAAATCATAGCCAATGTTTTTTCACCTCTATCACCACCTACTTCTTTTCTCCTGGTTTTTATTCTGTATTTTCTAATTGAGGTAAAACTCACACAATGTAAAATTAACCACTTTAAAGGAAGCAATTCAGTGGCATTTAGTACATTTACCAGGTTGTGCAGCCACAACCTCTACCTAGTTCTAAAACATTTTCAGCAACCCCAAAATTATTGTGTACATACTGAGCACTTGCTCATTCACCACTCTCCATTCTCCATTCTCCACTGGATCCCAGAACCTTATAAGAAATATGATTTTCAAATACTCTTTGCCATTCTGTAGGTTGCCTTTTCATTTTTCCTGTTAATGTTCCTTCTTGGAACAAGTTTTTAATTTTGATAAATCCCAATATAACTCTTTTAATATATATTTTACGAACAGTTTGTGCAATATGCTCACATTTACAATGCCATAGATCTTGGTATCCTGAAATTCTTTTGTTCCTTGTGCTTTTCATGACATATATAAGAATCTGTTGACAAATCCAAGTTCATGAAGATTTATCCTTGTATTTTCTTCTTCTAGCAGTCTTATTGTTAGCTTTTACATTTAGGTCATGGATCTATCTTGCACCTAATATTTTTGAGCACCTAATATTTTACAGCAGGAACTTAATACAAATTATCTCTTTTAATCCTCAAAAGAATCCTCTAAAATTAATTTAAAAAAATGAAAAGAAAAAGAATCCTCCAAGTAACTGACTGAAGTACTTTTACTATTTCTCTTTCATAGATAAAGCAACCATGGCTTATAGACATTAAGAATTCGTGGAAGCTTGCAAAGCTGTTCAGTAGGAGCCAACAGGTGAACACAGCTCTGTAACTGCAGACCCGGAGTTCTTTACTGCTTTCAAAAACAAACAAACCAAACCAAAGAAAAACAAAATGAGAAAGAGGAAGCACTGAAGAGGAAAATAGGTTTTTTGTCAGTTGTTCCTCACTCTTCAACTTGTTTTGTGTTCCTCTCATGTTTTACATCCTGAGTCAAGGGAAGGATATATAGATGTCCTCAAGCTCTCCCTTGTCTAGAGGTAAAGACTGGGGAGACAATCCAAACCAAGAAATATTCTAACATTCATGATAATATAGATCCTGATGCCCTGAAATCCTCAGCCTGGACTATTGGAGCCTCTAACTATAGGGTAAATCTTTCATTATAACCTTTCATCATTGTTCACTCTTCCCTCCTCATCTCCATGCACTGGGTGCTGACCTTTATGGATTAAATCACCTGGGGTCATTTGACCTCTGCTCTCTGGAGTTTGACCAGTTAGAGGAAATGACACAGTATCAGAAGATGCAACTGGGATATTTTTTTTTTTTTTACTGTGTTCTCTGTTTGCTTGAGCACTGTGTTAGAGCACTGGACATATCACTTGATGACCACAACTCCTTTAGGTGGCCTACCTTCTAAACTCCAGTCTCTTATCATTTACCACTGATAATGGTACTTCCCCCCCTGCCTCATCAGGCCTAGAGATGGTAACAGGAACGGGCAGTAAAGAACTCTAAACACAGTTGATTTATTCTATGATGGAGGTAAATCAAAGCTGGTGAGATGTAAAAGGACATAACCCTCATGTTTGAGACTCTTTCTATGGAAACTGACGTTCTAGATCTTAAACAAAACTTACATGTGAGCTTCTGGAAAGAAATCCATGTGTTGGATCAGGGTCCCTCTGTTATTCCCTCCTCTGCCTTTCTGTCTCTCTCTCAGCAGCCTGAAAGAAAGAGCACCCTGTACCTTCTCCAACAAAAAGCTGCCTTCAGAGAATGAGCTTGAAATATGTCAGCATTGAATGGAGTTAGAAGAAACTCTACTTAGCAAGCTGTTAATTTGGGCACATTAGATGGTTCTAAAATGAATAAAACTAGAAGGAAACAAGGTAAATCCTTCCAAAATCTAGGAGTAAGGAAAATCTTTTAACTATGAATCAAAAATTTAGGAGCCATAAAGGAAAAAATGGTTAACTATATAAATATCTTTCAACTTTTGTTTGGAAAATAATACACTAGAAGTAATACATGACAAACTGGAGAAGGGGGACTAAAATTTATAGTATAGGTAAGCAACTAATCTCTCTAATACATAAAAAGCCCTTAGGTAAAAATCAAGAAAAACAATCTGACAGAAAAAATGGCCAAGAGACATGAAGAGACTGTTTACCGACATACATTTCCATTGTATTCCTAACAATAGGAATGCAAATTAAAATCCACTAAAGTGTATTTTTTAAACCAAAGAGACTAGCAGAAATTCATAATCATAACAATGTGCTATATTGGCAAGGACATGTGATGGATCATTTGTAAAATTGGCCCCAATTATTACTTCCCCTACAACCAGACCTCTTTGCAACGTGATTTTGCAACTCTTCTGATTAAGATATGGAGTCCATTCCCCTCATGTGGGCATTCTTGTGACTGAGCTTGACAAATAGAATTCAAGAGAAGTAATGTTATGTGAGGTCTAGCCTAGCCCTCAAGAAGCCTTGTGTGATTCCTTCTGTTCTCCTTGAACTCTGCTCAGTCACCATGTGAACATGCCTGGGCTACTTTTCTGGATGAGAGACACTTAACTTGGTCACCTCCTTTCTATCTCAACTACAGCCAACCAATCTCAAAAGCTGATCTGCAGGTGACCACAGATCCATGATGGAGCCAAGCTGACGCAAGAACTATTCACTTGCACCTAGGCTAAATCACCTACCTGAAAAATTATGAACTAAGTCAATTAAATGGTGGTTGTCAAGCAAATAGGCTTTGTAGTAATATTTTATGCAGCATAAACTGAAACAAGGAAATAGACACTCTCAGACACAGCTGATACGAGTATAATGCTTCCCTATAAAAGGAAACTTGACAAGAGCTAACGGAATTAAATATGCATTAACCTTTTGACCAGAGTATACCTGAAACAGTAGGAATTTAATTATGTGTCAGGTTACTTTTTGTGGCATTATTTTTAATAGCAAATGATTGCAAATAATGCAAATGTTCATCAAGAGGGAGCTGGTTGAGTAAATGATGATAGAAGCACACATCAGAATATCATGCAGCTGTAAGAAGAGGGAGGAAGCACTCTCTGTGCTGACATGAAGTGAATTCCAAGATGCAAAGATAACCTTCTTTTTAACTTACGTTTTTCACTGATTTATTAGGCTGCATTTTGTGTAAGAAAAGAGAGAAAATATGTATGCATATAGGATATTGCTGGGAAAAAGCATCAGTGAAAAGATAAATCAAAAACTAATAAAAATGGTTCCCTATAGAGGTGGGAGAATTGGTATAATGGGAATAGAGAAGACAATGAGAATTGCCTTAGAGTACCATTTCATATATATAGTTTTAACCCTAACCATGCATTTTGTATATTAAAAAAATAGTAAACAAAAATATCATAACAGAGAGAAGTAATCATTTTGGGTGCCTGTAGAATGTGTTTCTTGAACTGAACATACAGAGTGAGATCTACACTAAGAACAACCAGAGCTGCAAAAAAGATAAAATTCATTCAGTACATGTAGCTGTAACCTAAAGATGTTTTACAGACATTGAAGGAAAATGTAAATAAACAATTATGTTAATGTAATTAGAAATCACAGATTTTCAAAACAATAGAAAAGGTAACAGAGACACAAGTGTAAAATCCAAGTAGTTGAATAAAAATTCAAACTAATATAACTGTTTTTAAAGATGCATAAATATATTATGCACATGTAAATGTACATATATTAAATGCATGTTTTAGTTTTGTCCACTGTTAAAAGAACCTAAAAGCAATGCCATTCCAACACCAGATTTTGGTCTCTAAGCACTAACCCTTTTGATGGAAATTGAGCTCTTTGGAGAAATAGTTGATTCCAGGTATGAAGAAGGTAAGAGGACTTAGATGTACCTGGGACATCTTTTGCCTGAAAGCAAGAACAGTTTCAGAGACTAATTGGGTTGTAGTAAACGAATAGAGTTGATAAATGGAAGGAGATAATTCAAAGGAGACAAACGAGTATTAAAAAGAACACTAACTTATTTTCACACATTAGTACATTAAAATCCTTTATACTACATTTGTACTTAAAAAGAACCAAAACCTGGGTGCCTGAGTGGCTCTGTCAGTTAGGCAACTGACTCTTGATTTCAGCTAAGGTCATGATCTCAAGGTTTGTGAGATCGAGCCCTACATCGGCTCTGCACTGACAATGAGGAGCCTACATGGGACTCTCTCTCTCCCTCCTCCCCCCCCAAAATAAACAAATAAACATTAATAAAAAGAACCAAAACCAAAAGAAACACATAAAAATCTTTATTTGTTACCATTTCTCTAAAAAGTTATGCTTAAATGAAAATCATTGTTTATCTTGCCTTTATAATAGATACTAGAATTCAGGGTGATCAAACAGCCCTAGTTTGATCGAAGAGACCTTCACAGATGAATTATAGTTGATAAATGTAAAGCATTAAAAAATCAATGCCTAAAATATAATCAATTCAAGAAAGGAGCAATAATAAGTGTTTAAGCAATTAAATAAGAAGTTATTGGAAAATCACACATTCACAAGATGCAAAATATCAATCCGCCATCTTTCTGGTCATAAAGTGGGAAATGTGAGTTTACTTATTTATTTGTTTGGTTATTTACTTTTGTTTTTTGAGAGAGAGAGACAGACTGTGAGCAGGGGAGGGGCAGAGAGAGACACACAGAATCTGCAGGCGGTTCCAGGTTCCAAGTTCCGAGCTGTCAGCACAGAGCCCGACCTGGGGCTCAAATTTATGAACGACTAGATCATGACCTGAGATGAAGTCGGACGCTTAACTGACTGAGCCACCCAGGCATCCCAGGAAATGTAAGTTTATAATAGAAGGACCTAGCCTTTACCACCTGAATGCAGGCCTCAATCTTATAACCACTATAAGTGAGAAAAACATGTGTTATATGCCTCGACATATAATTAATTATGAAATTAATGGTATTGCATACAAACAATTCTTTTTTAATTTTTTTAATGTTTATTTATTTTTGAGAGACAGAGAAAAACAGAGCATGAGCAGGGGAGGAGCAGAGAGAGAGGGAGACACAGAATCAGAAGCAGGCTCCAGGCCCTGAGCTGTCAGCACAGAGTCCAATGAGGGTTCAAACCCACGGACCGTGAGATCATGACCTGAGCCAAAGTTGGATGCTTAGCCCACTGAACCACCCAAGCATCCTCAGGCAATTCTAACAAAAAGATTTTAATTAAATTTTATACAATCTGTAGGTCTAACTTACATTTACAGGAAAAACAAAAATAAGTAATAAGAAAACAAGGAAATAATCACACAAATCCAGAAAGTAGGACATTTCTGAAAGATTATAGGCTTAATGTTTTCAAGAAGTCTTTTCAGGGGATAGGAGGGTGGAGAAGGTGGCAGGGAGTGTGCTAAATTGAAATTTTAAGAGATATACCAATCAAATGCTAGGTGTCATCATTGACTGCATACTAGTTGGAATAATCAAGGTGAAGTAGTCATTTTTGAGATAATTATGAAAATATGATTTCTTAGGTATAAATTCATTTAAGTTATATAAGAAAATGTCTTCATTTGTAGAGATGCGTAGTGGTGAATTTAGAAGTAAAATGTTATTAATTCTTTAATTTATCTTAAAATACTTCAGTAAATATACACACATGTAATACATGTACACACAGATCCATATACATATATGGAAAATTATTAAGTCTTGGAGGTTAATATATGGGTGATAATTTAGTACTTCCCTCTACTTGTCTATATTCAAAAATATTGACTATAATTAGATGTAGAAGATGGGGGCAGAGTAGGCTCATCTTATTGCAGAAATACAACTATATAACTATCAAATCATCCTAAATACTCCAGCAAATGACCTGAGGACTGGCAGAACAAACCCTACAACTAAAGGTAGAGGAGAGACCACATCAAAGAAGGTAGGAAGTGCAGAGACCCAGTTTTGGAGAGACGCAGAGAGGTGCCACTGCAGTGGGAAGAGGACTGCAGTCATGGAGAAGGGCGAGAGACAGACAAACACACAGGGCAGCACATGGGTAAGACAAACCCCCATAACAGTTGGCTTGGAAAGCAAGAGGGGCCAAATTTTATGAGTTCTTGAAACCAGCAGGACCTAAAGACTGGAGTTTTAAGAATAAATATTTATGCACCAAATGTGAGCACGCCCAAATAAAGAAAACACTCAACAATAAACATGAAAGAACTAATAGATAATAATGCAATAATAGTAGGGGACTTTAACACCCCATTTAGATCAATGGGCATATCATCTAAACAGAAAATCACCAAGGAAACAGTGGATTTGAGTGATACGCTGGACCAGGTGGATCTAACAGATATATTCAGAGCATTCCATCCTAAAACAGAATATACATTCTTTTCAAATACACATGGAATATTCTCCAGAATACACCACATATTAGTCCACAAAACAAGCCTCAACAAATTTAAAAAGATCGAAGTCATACCATTCATCTTTTCTGACCACAACAGTATGAAACTAGAAGAAACCAAAAGAAAAAATCTGGAAAGGCCACAAATACATGGAGGTTAATAACATGCTGCTAAATAATAAATGGGTCACTCTGGAAATAAAAGAAGAAATTAAAAAATAAAAAAAGGAAACAAAGGAAAATGAAAACACAATAGTCTAAAACCTCTGGGATACAGCAAAGCAGCTCTAAGGCAAATTTTTAGCAATACAGGCTTACCTCAAAAAGCAATCTCAAATAAAGAACCTGGGGCACCTGGAAGGCTCAGTTGGTTGAGCATCCAACTTTGGCTCAGGTCATGATCTCATGGCTTGTGGGTTCAAGCCCTGTGTTGGGCTCTGTGCTGACAGCTCAGAGCCTGGAGCCTATTTCTGATTCTATGTCTCTCCATCTCTCGGCCCCTTCCCTGCTCATACTGTCTCTCTCCTCTCAAAAATGAATAAACATTTAAAAAAAATTTAAATATTAATAAAAAATAAAGAACCTAACTTTACATGTAAAGGATCTAGAAAAAGAACACTAAACAAAAAACAAGACCAGCAAAAGGAAAGAAATAATAAAAATTAGATCAGAAATAGGTGATATAAAAACTAAACACACACACATACATGCAAAACCCCAACAACAGAACAAATTAACGAAACCAGAAGCTAGTTCTTTGAAAGATGAACAAAATTGATAAACCCCTAGCAAGATTCATAAAAAAAGAGGATCTAAATAAAATTACTAATGAAACAGAACAAATAACCACCAACACCACAGAATACAAACAATTGTAAGAGAATATTAAGAAAAACTACATGCAATAGTTTTCCAAATGAATTGAACAACCTAGAAGAAATGGATCAATTCTTAGAAACATATAACCTATCAAAACTGAAACAGGAAGCAAGAGATAATTTGAACAGACTGATAATGAGCAAAGAAATTGAATTAGTAATCAAAAAAGTCCCAAACAAAATTCCAGACCCAGATGGCCTCACAGAAGAATTCTACCAAACATATAAAGAAGAGTTAATACCTATCCTTCTCAAACTATTCCAAAAAAGAAAAAGAAGGAAACTCTCAAACTCATTCTATGAGGCCAGCATTACTCTGATACCAAAACCAGATAAAGACACCATTAAAAAAGAGAACTACACGCCAATATACCTGCTGAACATAGATTCAAAAATCCTCAACAAAATACTAACAAACCGAATTCAACAATGCATTAAAAAAAAAAAACATTCTCCACAATCAAATGGGATTTATTCCTCGGTTGCAAGCATAGTTCAATATTTGAAAATCAATCAGTGTGATACATCACATCAATAAGAGAAAGGAGAAGAACGATATAATCTTTTTAATAGACATAGAGAAAGTATTTGACAAAGTACAACACTCAGGCATGATAAAAACCCTGAATAATGTAATAAAGGCCATCTATGAAAAATCCATGGCTAACATCATCCTTAATGTAGAAAAACTGAGGAATTTTCCTCTAAGGTCAGGAACAAGACAAGAACGTCTACTCTCAGCATTTCTTTTTCAACACAGTACTGGAACTCCTAGCCACAGCAATCAAACAACAAAAGGAAATAAAAGGCATCCAAAAGAGTAAGGAGAAAGTACAACATTCATTATTTGCAGATGACATGATACTACATATAGAAAACCTGAAAGACTCCACCAAAAAAAATTGCTAGACCAGATAAATGAATTCAGTAAGTTGCAGGATACAAAATCAACATAAAGAAATCTGTTGCATTTCTATACACCAATAACAAAGTAGCAGAAAGAGAAATTAAGGAAACAATCCCATTTACAATTGCACCAGACAGCTAGGAATAAAC
Organism: Lynx rufus; assembly: GCF_022079265.1. Lineage (NCBI taxonomy): Eukaryota > Metazoa > Chordata > Mammalia > Carnivora > Felidae > Lynx > Lynx rufus. The sequence continues at coordinate 120,278,860 of NW_025814823.1, read as the reverse complement.
CTAACCAAAGAGATTCAAGACGTATACTCTGAAAGCAATGAAAGAAATTGCAGATGACACAAAGATATGGAAAGACATTCCATGCTCATGGGTTGGAAGAAAAAACATTGTTAAAATGTCTCTGCTACTCAAAGCAATCTCTACATTTAATGCAATCCCTATCAAACTACCAACAGCATTTTCAGAAAGCTAGAACAAGCAATCCTAAAATTTGTATGGAACCAGAAAAGACCGCCAAAAGCCAAAGCAACCTTGAAAAAGAAAAGAAAAGCTAGAGGTATCATAAGTCTAGACCTCAAGGTATATTACGAAGCTGTAGTAATCAAAAAGGTATGGTACTGGCACAAAAATAGACACACAGATCAAGGTAATAAACTAGAAAACCTAGAAATGATCCCATAACTATTTGGTCAACTAATCTTCAACAAAGCAGGAAAGAATATCTGATGGAAAAAAGACAGTCTTTTCAACAAATGGTGTTGGTAAAACTGGACATCAACATGCAGAAGAATGAAACTAGACCACTTTCTTACACCATACACAAAAATAAATTTAAAATTGATGAAAGACCTAAATGTGAGACAGGAAAACATCAAAATTCTAGAGGAGAACACAGGCAGCAACCTCTTTGATATCAGCCATACCAACTTACTAGACATGTCTCCAGAGGCAAGGGAAACAAAAGCAAAAATGCATTACAGGGACTTCATTAAGATAAAAAGCTTCTGCACAGAAAAGGAAACAATCAACAAAATTAAAAGGCAGCCTGCAGAATTGGAGAAGGTATTTGCAAATGACATTTGTGATAAAGGGTTAGTATTCAAAATCTATAAAGAAGTTAAAGGGGGGTTGTCTGGGTTGTTCAATTGGTTAAGCATCTGACTTTGGCTCAGGTCATGATCTTGTGGTCTGTAAGTTTGAGGCCCGTGTCAGGCTTTGTGCTGACAGCTCAGAGCCTAGAGCCTGCTTCGGATTCTGTGTCTCCCTCTCTCCGAACCTCCCCCACTTGCAGTCTGTCTGTCTCTCTCTCAAAAATAAATAAACTTTAAAAAAAATTTAAGAAAAAAGAAGTCATACAGGGGCGCCTGAGTGGCTTGGTTGAGCTTTTGGCTTTGGCTCAGGTCACAGTCTCATGGCTTATGGGTTTGAGCCCTGTGTCAGTCCCTGTTCACAGCTCAGAGCCTGGAGATGCTTTAGATTCTGTGTCTCCCTCTCTTTCTGTCTCCCCACCCCCAATCACACACTCTCTCTCTCTGTCTCTGTCTTTCTCTCTCTCCCTCTCCCTCCCTCCCTCCCTCCCTCAAAAATAAATAAATAAACATTAACAAAAAAGAACTTATACAACTCAACCCCCCAAAACAAGTAATCCAATTAAAAATGGGCAGAAGACATGAACAGACATTTCTCCAAAGAAGACGTACAGATGGCCAACCGACACATGAAAAGATGTCCATCATCACTTATCATCAGGGAAATACAAATCAAAATCACAATGAGCTATCACCTCATTGTTGTCAAAATGGCTAAAATCAATAACACAAGAAACAACAAGCATTGAAAATGATGTGGAATGAAAGGAACCCTCATGCACTGTTGGTGGGAATGCACAGTGGTGCAGCCTATGTGGAAAACCTTATGGAGGTTCCTCAAAAAGTTACACATAGAACTACTCTATGATCCAGTAATTGCACTAGTTGGCATTTACCCTTATGTTTATAGCAGAATTATTTACAATAGCCAAAATATGGATGCAGCCCAATTGTCCATCAATGGGTAGGATAAAGAAGATGTGGAATACACAATGGAATATTATTCAGCCATTAAGAAGAATGAAATTTTGCCATTTGCAGTGACATGGATGGAGCCAGAGAGTATAATTCTATAGGAAATAAGTCAGAGAAAGACAAATGCCACATGATTTCACTCATGTGGAATTAAAGAAACAAAACAAATAAGCAAAGGGGGAAAAAGAGAGACAAATCAAGAAAGAGACTCTTAACTACTGAAAATAAACTTATGGCTACCAGATGGAAGCAGGGAGTGAAATAAGTGATGGGGATTAAGGAGGGTACTTGTGATGAGCACTGGGTGATGTATGGAAGTGCTGAATTACTATATTGTACACCTGAAACTACTATAACACCATAAGTTAACTAACTGGAATAAAAAAATATACTTATTATAAATATATACAACTGAGTGGGTAGAAAAAGTAAGAGAGTTGTCATCCAGCACTAATTCTACCATGTTTTGTCTTGGCTGCAAAGTTCTACTTCTAAGGAGATATGAAATAAGATTTAGCTGAACCCTAGCTCGATGACCTTGGATGAGGAAGTAAATTTCTGTTATATAGTTTCTCGATCTGCAACTCTTTTTATGATTCATTAGGAATAAATAATACCAAATGCTGACCACATGCCAACCCTTCAATTAATTTTAACTATCATCCTCCTCCTCTTCCCCATCATACTAAGTGCATCTTCTTCCAATAGATATGCTATTGCATGTATCAAATAGATAAATTAATCCTGCTACTATTTGCAAAGGTGAATGGATTTTCCAAAGGACTAAATTTAGCTCTAATTCTCTAGGCCAGCGTTTCTCAGGGTTTATGTTCTACATGTACCTAATTTTAAGAGATTTTTTTTTTAATTTTTTTTTCAACGTTTATTTAGTTTCGGGACAGAGAGAGACAGAGCATGAACGGGGGAGGGGCAGAGAGAGAGGGAGACACAGAATCGGAAACAGACTCCAGGCTCTGAGCCATCAGCCCAGAGCCCGACGCGGGTCTCGAACTCACGGACCGCGAGATCGTGACCTGGCTGAAGTCAGACGCTTAACCGACTGTGCCACCCAGGCGCCCCTAATTTTAAGAGATTTTAATATATGCATGGCAAATAACAATTCTGCAACAAACATCACAAACAAAAAAGAAATCTATGTATAAATAAGTTTGAAAAAAGAGTATCTCATATATGAGAGGCTCTAAGAAGTCTGCAATAAAGACAACCACACATTTGTGTTTATTTTCATTTAACTCAGAGTTTTCAAACTTAGCAGGAAAGTGTTTCTGAATTTCTTACTTCTTAATACCATGGAGGAAAGTTCTCCATGAACACCAATTTGGAAAACGGATCCACATGAGGAATGTAGAGTCAGTTGTGACTGAGGGTTTGATTTTTGGGGTGATCATTACCTACAGAACTCCAGTAGCTTTAGTTCCTAGTGTTCATTAAGCTGTTTTCCAAACCAAATATGAGCTTGGGTCCATTGAAGTGTCTATATTGTGCTTTCTTTTTTTTTTTTTTTTTTTGTTTTTGTTGAAGTGAAAACACTTAACATATCAACTACCTGAATAAATTTTGACGTGCTCAATACGATCTTGTTAACAATAGGCACTGTGGTGCACAGTATATTTCCAGAATTTAACCACCTTGCTTAATTGAAACTTTATACCCACTGAACAGTAATTTCCCATTTCCCCACTGCTTCAGCCCCCAGCAACTGTCATTCTACTCTCTAATTCTATGAGTTTGACTTGTTTAGATACTTCATATTTGTGGAATCATGTGCTATTTGCCCTTTTGTAACGGGCTTATTTCACTTAGATAATGTCTTCCAGGTTCATCTATGGTGCTGCAAATGGCAAGATTTTCTTCTTTTTTTATAGCTAAATAATACTCCATTGTATGCAGGTAATGGATTTTCTTTATCCATTCAGCATGAGCTCTTATTTTTAAGCAAGTCGATATCCAAAATACCTTTGTTTCCTTTATTAGCATGTTGCTTTTATACATTCATGTATTTATGCATTCATTTACAACACTATCTGAATATCCATCATGAGCAAGACACTATGCTAATGGTTCTGACAGAAGTTAAAAGTATGTATTACCTATCCCTTGCCTTGAAGAAATTTGCAATCTAGTTGTTTTCACCCAACTGATACTCTCTAACTGTAATTTTATTTCAACTGTCATTTTTTCTCTCCTAATATACATGAATGAATTGGGTTAACAGTTCAAAATGCACACCAAAAAGAAAGAAAATCTAAACTCATTCCAAGCCCAGAAGTGACTTTAATATTTAAGTATAATCAACAGTTGATTATCCTTCCAGAATTATCTGTTTTAGTTTTTATTTTGTTTTGTTTTATTTTTTTTTCTTTAATGATCAAGGTAGTTTGTTTTATGTTTGTGTAAATAGGCCTGGGAATTTTTCCCAAAAATTTATAAGTATTTTCACAACATGTAATACATATTCTAAATGTACTATTGAGCACAACAAAAGGAAAATATAACTCATCGCTGAATTCCAAGATCAAAAATAAATCTTTGACTGCATCTGCTTTCAACCAACAAGCCACACTACCTCACAGTGCAAAAAAGAAGAGGGAAAGAGGGTTATTTTTAAGACTTCCCTAATATGAAATACGATCCTTCCAGTGACATACAGTATAGGTTATGGGAAAGACTACAAACTCAAAGGCTGTGATTCAACTAGGTAAACCTTATATGTCACTTCAGAAAAGCCACTTCCTTTATTTCTCAGTTTCGTCACGAAATTAATAAAATCTAAAATTATATTGCTAAAAATTGCAGTTCAGCTGTCTTTTCTGTGGAGACATTTGCTACAATAGTCTAACCTGCCATTGGTCTCACTATGATAATGGTGGGAGCATAATAGAGTTATTCTGTATTCAATCTTATTCTATTGGTGCAGAGTTCCACTTACAGTGGCTACTTAATGAATTCCGAGTGAAGTATTTCATTGGAGACAGAAAATTCTCGATTTTTAATTGAAATTTAAATGCTTCATCCTCAGAGTTCAAAGACGATAGTAAAAGGTGGTTGTACAGTAGAATCATAATTGGTTTTAAGATAGAGAGCCTCTCATCAGCCAAATGTTTCTTGCAATGTTGGAATGTAAAAACTCATCATCAAACAACTTAATTTTCACCGAAATGTAGCATATACCATGTAGTCTTGCCTTAAAATTTTGACTAATATTCATCTAACCTGTATGCATTTTTATACATATTATACCTTTAGAAAGTAAGTTTTGAAATAAACTGGAGATTTTCCAGTTAGGAGAGCAAGTGTTCAAGATGGGAGGAGATCTGGGATGAGAAAATGTGATAAAGCTTTTCATGAAGATAAAAATACTTCTGAGTTTTCAGAGCCTAGGAATCCCCATTTCCCTTCTGTAATAATTGCACAGTGTAAAAACCAGAGTGAAACACCTGTCCTGGTGACTACAGCTTTGCATGCTAACTGCATCATAAATGCCGTAGTCTTCATCAGAGGCAAGAGTGCAGAAAATAAGAATATACAGACACTGAAATTTTACTACATGCCACACAGGAGGCTGTGTTTTACTCCTGTCCCATTTAAAGGACACTTTTGTGCATATTTTATATGTGAAATTATAAAGGTAAGTAACATAGCATTTTCCTTTCTCCCTTGCAGGGTCTTATTCTTGGCAATACACATATTATTAAAATGTTAGTAATACTTATGAATCCTTTTGAAGTCGGCAGAATTTCTGGGATATTTTCAACAGATTAATAAGATATTGTAGGATGTATGTTTGAGAAATGTGAAGTCCAATGTAATGAACTAAAAAAAATGAATTTAGAGTAAAAATTTTAAAGATTTGTTGTAGCCTAAATGTCTTTAGGATTGATCTAACAATTATCCTATACTATGAAAAATACAAGGAAAGATTATTAACTGCCTTCTGGCTCCCATGAAGTATGCTCACATTGGGATGTCTGACTATTTGACATAATTTCCAGACCTGTCCTACAACCCCATTCCCTTCCACTACTGTTCATAATACACTCAAACCCCTTTCAGGGGAAGGTGCTATCCCCATATGATAGGATCACAGTACATTCTTTCTTCCCTCATCATACGTACAGCTCCAATTAGCTAAACCCAATCAGATGTTTTGTCCAGATTTTTCAACATCAAGCTAGAAATGGAGAAATTGTCCCTAAACAGATGGAAACATGAAACCATGGCCCTGCTGTGTGAAGAATACACATTTACAATAGAAAAGATTGAAAACCTAATATGCAGAGACCAGCAGATGAAAGGAGGGGGGAGCAACGTTGACTGAGTCCTACTTATACTTGATGTCAGTTCCCTAAACAAACCTACATCAACCTCATTCATGTCCAATTTCTATCACTTGCAACCAATAGCATCTTGTCGCAGACACTCAGCATTTTAGAACTGGTTGTCGATACTGGCTAAATCAAGTATAGATTTTAAGCAATTACATAGATTTTACACAAAAACCTGGGATGTGATTCATTACCAGTAGTAATTACATTCACAGGGAAATCATATTGAGTTAGTACTCTACCATTATAGCTACTTTTAAAAATTTAAACCTTAACTCCCATTCTTACATATACTTTTGCTTTCTTATGTTTGCAATTATACTTATTATCTCAATTCTCCATGCAGTCTAAGTCTTTTGGTTTTAGAGTCTTTTGTTCACTCTGATCTATATACTTAAGTCACTAGACAATTAACAATGTAAGAAATTGTACTAGCAACTAGTGTGATGAAGCCTACCTATGAGCCAGGTGTTTGCTGAGCTCATTTGAGGCTCCATTTGGTTGTCCCAATACTCTTACGAATCAATTATTATAATCCCACTTTCTAAATAAAGTGAAATATAAAATGTTAAGTAATGTATTCACAGTTATGAACCTAGTAAATGTGAAGGAGCTGGGACTAAAACCCAGGCAATTGGACTCCAGAGATTGATTGATTGATTGATTGATTGATATTTTTTATTATATGAAATTTATTGTCAAATTAGTTTCCATACAACACCCAGTGCTCATCCCAAAAGGTGCCCTCCTCAATACCCATCACCCACCCTCCCCTCCCTCCCACCCCCCATCAACCCTCAGTTTGCTCTCAGTTTTTAAGAGTCTCTTATGCTTTGGCTCTCTCCCACTCTAACCTCTCTTTTTTTTTCCTTCCCCTCCCCCATGGGTTCCTGTTAAGTTTCTCAGGATCCACATAAGAGTGAAAACATATGGTATCTGTCTTTCTCTGTATGGCTTATTTCACTTAGCATCACACTCTCCAGTTCCATCCACTTTGCTACAAAGGGCCATATTTCCTTCTTTCTCATTGCCATGTAGTACTCCATTGTGTATATAAACCACAATAGTTTTAAAAGGGCATATTCAGGAGCACCTGGGGGGCTCAGTCAGTTTAGCAGCCAACTCTTGATTTGGACTCAGGTCATGATCTCATGGTTTAGGAGTTCAAGCTCCATGTCAGGCTCTGTGCTGACAGCGTGCTTGGGATTCTCTCTCTGCCCCTCCCCTACTTGTGGTCTCTCTTTCAAAAGAAATAAGTAAATAAACTTTTTTAAAGGACATATTCAGACATAAAGAAGTGTTTATAAGATGGGTTCTGAAATCACAAAGTAGTAGAAAACTATGTATAGTAAAACCTTGGTGTGTGAGTAACTTGTCCTGTGAGTGTTCCGCAAGATGAACAAACATTTCTAATAAATTTTAACTTGATAAACGAGCGATGTCTTATAATACGAGTAGTAAATGATGCTGAATGCCACATGATCACAACTGAGTCAATGGTTCTCTCTCTCTCTCTCTCTCTTTCTCTTTCTCGCTGTGGAATTATGGGTGACAGTCTCCCATGCTCAGATGATCAGACTCAGGCCACGGTATTTGGCAGAAATCAATTATGTTTCAGAATATTAGAAGGTGCCCACAATTGGCACTAGTGTATTTTTTGTCACTTCAAAGTACCTATGGACATCTTTTGCTTTTCCAAAAAGAGTAAGCTTAGGAATGCTTTGCTTCATTCTATGTCAGGCTGCCTGCAGATATAGACCCTATCTTCTGCTGCCTTATTGCCAGTTACATTAAATACAGTAAATGACAAGAATTTATTAATACTGTACTGTAGTCGACATCCATGCAAGTGTATACAATGGCCACCATTCAAAGGTTGAAAAGAAAGGTGGTAAGAAAAAGAAGATGATTACAGTGGAAGTTAAGAAGGAAATCATTGAGAAGCATGAACGAGGTATACAAGTGGCTAAAATTGCAAGATTGTACAAGAAGTCTATGTCGACCATGTGCACAATATTAAAGAAGAAAGAAGGGGGCTAGATGCAGCAAAAGGAAGCACAAGAATACCAAAGGTATGGCCACGTGTTCTGGAAGATGTAGAAAAGTTGCCTCTAGCTCAGATAAATGAGAAGCAACTAGCAGGTGATACTGTGACCGAGAACTTTATCCAAAAAAGCATAGGCCTTGCACACTGACCTTGTTAAGTAAGCTGCCAGGCATGGCAACAGAAAACAAAGAAGGCTCCAAGGCAAGCAGGGGATGATTTGGTAACTTTAAGAGGAGAAGTAGCATCATCCACAGTGTTGTGAGGCATGGAGAGGCTTCAAGTTCGGATGCTAAGGCAGCTGAGGTATTCACTACTGAGTTCCAGAAGCTCATGGCTTCCAACCATTACCTGCCAGAGCAAGTTTTTAACTTTGATGACACAGGGCTTTTTTGGAAGCAGATGACAAGGAGAACCTACATTACAGAAGAAGAGAATACATTGCCTGGTCAGAAGCCCATGAAAGACCCTCTCACCATCTAGTTTTTGCTAATTAAAGCAGGGATTTCAAAGTCAAGCCCCTGCTTGTGTACCATTCTGAGAATCCACCAGCCCTCGCGAAATGCAAGGTGCAGAAGAGCCAGTTAACGTTATGTGGAGGCCCAACAGCAAGGGTTGGGTCTCTTGTATCTTATTTATTGGGTGGATCAATGAGGTTTTCTGTCCTAGAGTGAAGAAATACCTTTTAGAAAAGAATCTGCCACTCAGAGCCTTGCTGATTATGGATAATGCTCCTGCTCATCTCCAGGCTTTGAGGATGACTTACTGGAAGAACTCAAGTTCGTTAAGGTCAAGTTCCTTCCTCCCAACACCACTGCAATCCTCAAGCCCATGGATCAGCAGGTCATTTCGAACTTTAAAAAGCTTGGGGCACCTAGGTGGCTCAGTTGGTTGAGCGTCCGACTTCTGCTCAGGTCATCATCTCACAGTTTATGAGTTCGAGCACCGCGTCGGGCTCTGTGCTGACAGCTCAGAGCCTGGAGCCTGCTTCGGATTCTGTGTTTCCCTCTCTCTCTCTGCTCTTCCCCTGCTCACACATTGTCTCTCTCTCAAAAATAAATAAAGATTTTTTAAAAATTAAAAAAAAAAAAGCTTTAGCCCAAAGCATTATTTCAGCGATGTTTCGAGGTAAACGAAGGAACAAATCTAACTCTCCAAGAGTTTTGGAAAAATCATTTCCACATCATGAACTGCCTCAAGATCATTGATAAAGTCTGGCATGGGGTCACCAAGAGAACCCTCAATTCTGCTTGGAGAAAACTGTGGCCTGATTGTGTTCTTGGACATGATTTATGGAAGCCTGCTCATAAACAGGAGCCACCAGTTGTCAATAAGTTGTGTCCTTGGGGACAACCGTGGCAGTGGAGGTGGATGAGGATGCCATTCAAGATCTGGTGGGAGAACACGTCCAGGAGCTGACCACCCCCAAAGTGACAGATCTGCATCGTGAGCAGCAGCAGGAGATTATGGAGGAGATCTTGGCTGTTGAGGAGGAGCAGGAAAAGCTGGGAGAATCCTTCACTTCAAATGAGATTAGGGAGATGTGTACAATGCAGGAAACAGTGACAAATTTGTAGAAAAAGCCACCCGAAGAAGGCTGTAGCAGTGTGAGCAACGAATCTAACAAAAATGCAATGTCAAATTTCCACAAAATCCCCAAAGTAGGAAAAAGCATGTGTCATTGGATAGGTTCCTTGTTAAAGCTGCACAAAAAGAAAAAGATTCCATTGAGCTAATAGATAGAAGTGATTCATTAGTGATAGTGAAAGTCATCCTACACAATAACCCTCCTCTCTCTCATTTCTGTCACACCAGCCACAAAGGTTTTCAAAGGTAAGTGCAGGTTCATTTGTTTATTTTTCTTTATATTTTGTATTTTCTTTATTATTTTTATTATATTGCAGTACTGTCATCATTTTATATTAATATTTTTGGGTTGTGGAACACGCATCATCTAAGTTTCCATTATTTCTTATGGGGAAATTCAGTTTGATATACAAGTGCTTTGGATTACAAGCATGTTTCTGGAATTAATTATGCTCACAAACCAAGGTTTTACTATATATACATATACACACACATACATAAAATAAGGTAGGGAGAAGAATGCAGGTGGTTTACTGTCATGACTCTCTAGCTCACTCCCATTGACAAAGGAATTGTCAAAGTGATATTGTGGCAGTTGCTTAAAATCTCATCCTCTCTCACAGTTTCTTAATTTTTGTAATATTCCTACTGTGTGGCATGGTGTTCAGGACATAATAATTAACAAAAACTAAATGAATGAAAGAGTAGTGTCATGAAATGAATGAATCAAAGAATCTAGGGGAGAAATGATAGTAGAAAACCAGAGAGTATACAGAAAGGTTAATTCAAGTATCTGTGAAGGGCACTGAAGACAATTAAATACCTCGAGAAGAACTCAGAATCAGATTCCACTCCATCTTTCCACTAATTCCCACCATAAGACCACTACTGGGCTATTTTCTCTCTTCTTTGGGATGTTGAAGAGCTTCAAGGCTATCATATTCCTAAAGTCCCCCTCTTTGTTCCCAGCACTTCTTTAGCAAGGAGTGACTATGTCGATGTAGGGTGTTTATTTTAGATACAGCTCTCTGGCCTCCCAGCTACAAGCTTCTGAAGACCAGTTTGTTTTCTGCACATTTAATGAAGCCCACAGGCAAGTGGAAAAACAGCATAGAAAGGAGGTCAGGCCAAGAACTTTTTCTGCCTCCTTTAGCAGTGTGGTTTACCTGAGAGAGCTAAAAGATAAGCAAAACCTTAAGGTGGAGAATCTTTTCCTATTTCTCCTTCTTAGCTTCTTTGTCAACAGAACATGAGTGTTGCATTAAGCGTCGGTTCATTGCTACACTTACATTCTTTACTTGTCATTATTGGGATCAGGGACATAGTATTTGGAGTTGGAAGGGGGGTGGTCAAGAGAAACAAACTCCATCTAGCCCATCACTAATTTCTGAAGTGGTGTCTTATTCTGCCTTCCATGACGTAAGATGATTATGTGTAAGCTGAATTACCATTGGGCTTTCTGTTGACAAATGATTTTAATATCTGAGGTCAGAACTCCAAGTGGTACCCTATGCTCTCAATCTAGCATGCACCAGTAGTTTATTTTCCTGGTATTGTCTTTAAAAACTCTGAGCCATGATTTTCAAATTGGGAGGATTTTCCTACTAAGATCAGGAACAAGGCAAAGATGTACCTTATCTCTCACCACCCATTTCAAACAATGAATTTTAAGTTCTAGCTAATGTAGTAAGATGATAAAAGTGTATAAAAGCCATACAGATTGAGAAAGAAGAAATAAAACTGTCTTTTTTTTTTTTTTTTTTTTTTTTTTTTTTTTTTTTTTTGCTGAGGACAGGATTGTGCATTTAGAAAATCTCAAAGAATTAACAACAACAACCAAAAAAAAAAAAAAAGACCTCTTGGAACTAGAAAGTGATTACTGCAAGGTTGCAGGATACATGGTTATTATATAAAACTTAATCACTTTCCAATATACCAGGAATGAACTATTGAATTTAAAATTAAAAACACAATGCCATTTACCTAAGCATCCAAAAAAATGAAAGTCTTAGGTATAAATTTAATAAAGTCTGTAGAAGGTCTATATGAGAAAAACTATAAAACTGACGAACAGAATCAAGGAACAATGAAATAAATGGGGAGAAATGCTACATTCATGGATAGGAAGACCCAATATTGACAAGATATTAGTTCCTACCAATTTGATCTATGGATTCAACCCAATACCAATCAAAATCCTAGGAAGTTATTTTGTGCATATTGAAAAATTGATTCCAAAGTCTAAATGGAAGACAAAAGACCTTAAACGACCAGCAAAATGTTGAAAGAGAAGAAAAAACTCGGAGGACTAAAAGTAACCACTTCAAGACTTACTATAAATCTAATGTGATCAAGACAGTGAAATATGAATAAAATAATAGACAGTGGATGATGCATAGGGGCACTTGTACCCCAATGTTTATAACAGCACTCTCAACAATAGCCAAATTATGGAAAGAGCCTAAATGTCCGAAAAATGAATAAAGAAATTGTGGTTTATATACACAATGGAGTACTACGTGGCAATGAGAAAGAATGAAATATGGCCCTTTGTAGCAACGTGGATGGAACTGGAGAGTGTGATGCTAAGTGAAATAAGCCATACAGAGAAAGACAGACACCATATGGTTTCACTCTTAGGTGGATCCTGAGAAACTTAACAGAAACCCATGGGGGAGGGGAAGGAAAAAAAAAGAGGTTGGAGTGGGAGAGAGCCAAAGCATAAGAGACTGTTAAAAACTGAGAACAAACTGAGGGTTGATGGGGGTGGGAGGGAGGGGAGGGTGGGTGATGGGTATTGAGGAGGACACCTGTTGTGATGAGCACTGGGTGTTGTATGGAAACCAATTTGACAATAAGCTTCATATATTGAAAAAAAATAATAGACAGTGGAAAAGAATACAGAACCCAGATATATACCTATAAAAATATACTCAATTGATCTTTAATGAAGGAGTAAAGGGAATAAAATGTAGCAAAGAAACTCATTATCAAATGATGCTGAAAGCAGACATCCACATGCAAAACAAAACAAAACAGGGGCGCCTGGGTGGCGCAGTCGGTTAGGCGTCCGACTTCAGCCAGGTCACGATCTCGCGGTCCGTGAGTTCGAGCCCCGCGTCAGGCTCTGGGCTGATGGCTCAGAGCCTGGAGCCTGTTTCCGATTCTGTGTCTCCCTCTCTCTCTGCCCCTCCCCCATTCATGCTCTGTCTCTCTCTGTCCCAAAAATAAATAAAAAAACGTTGAAAAAAAATTAAAAAAAAAAAAACACAAAAGTCAATCTAGACACAGACCTTATATCCTTCACAAAAATTAATTCAAAGTGAATCTCAGACCTAAAACTATAAAACCATAAAAATCCTAGATGATAGCATAAGAAAAAACATAGATGATTTGTGACTTTTTAGATACAACACCAAAGTCACAGTCCATAGAAGAAATAATTGAGAAACTGGACTCCATTAAACTTAAAAACTTTGCTCTGTGAAAGACAATGTCAAGACAAGACAAGAGTAGGAAAACAAAATATCTGCAGAAGACAAATATGATCATGTACTATTACCCAAAAATATACAAGGAACTCTTAAAATTCAACAACTTAACTTAAAAATGGGATAAAGACCTGAACAAACGTCTTACCAAATAAAACATACAGATGACAGATAATTATATGAGAAGATGCTCCACATAATGTGTCATCAAGGAAAATCAAAATAAGACTGGATACCACCACACACCTATATAACGACCAAAAAAACAAAAACAAAAAAAAAACACAAAAAACAAAAAAACAGAACACTAACAACACAAATGCTAGTAAGGGTGTGGAGCAATAGGAATGATTATTCACTGGTGGTAGCAATGAATGCAAAATGGTACGGCTACTTTGATAGACAGTTTGATGTCTTCTTACAAAACTAAACATACTCTTGCCATGTGACCCAGAATTGCACTCTTTGGTATTTATCCAAAGGATTTGAAAAGTTAATCTGCACAAAAGTCTGCACATGATGTTTACAGAAGTTTTATTCTCAAGTGCCAAAATCAGGAAGCAATCAAGATGTCCATCAAGAGGTGAATGGATAAGAAACTGTAGTACATCTAGACAATGGAATATTATTCAGTGCTAAAATGAAATGAGCTATCAAGCCATAAAAAGACATGGAGGAACCTTAAATGTATACTACTAAATGAAGGAAACCAACCTGACAAGGCTACATACTGTATCATTCCAACTACATAATTTGTGAAAAAGGCAAAACTATGCAATTACTAAAAATATTAGTGATTGCCACAGAGGGCAAATGGAGGAATGAATAGAGAGCACAGACTATAGTTAGGGCAGTGAAAACACTCTGCATGATACCATGATGAAGGATAAATGTCATTATAGGTGTGTCCAAAACAGTAGAATGTGCAACATTAAGAATGAACTATAATATCAACTACAAACTTTGGGTGATTATGATTTGTCAATGTAGGTTCATCAATTGTACAAATAAACCACTCCAGTTCACAATGAAAGAGATACATGGTGGGGCAGGAGGTATATGGAAAATGTCTATACCTTCACTTCAATTCTGCTATGAACCTAAAACTGCTCTTAAAAAATTATCTTAGTAATAAAAAAATTATCTTACTAATAAAAATTAAGAAGCTTCATATGCAACCCTGAAACTATAATTCTCCTCAAAAATCCAGTTTTCTCTTAAAAAAAAAAAAAAAAAAGGCTTAGCAGGATTTGGCCCATATTCCTGTAAGGCAACCAGCAGCAAAACTACAAGATGGCTGCTTTCCTCCCTGAGAAACTAAGTCAGAATCACTTGCATTTGTCACTAAGCTTCCACAGCTGTTTTGCTCAGAGTAGAGAAATATCTTTCTCTATAAAAAGTAGAACTGTAGGGGTGCCTGGAAGCTCAGTCAGTTAAGTGTCAGACAGCTCAGGTCATGAGCTCACAGTTTGTGGGTTCAAGCCCCATGTCGGGTTCTGTGCTGACAGCTATGAGCCTGCCGGGCATTCTCTTGTCCTCTCTCCCTGCTCCTCTCCTGCTCACTCTCTCTCTAAAAAATAAGTAAGTACTTTCAAAAAACCCTCAAAAGCAGGATTGTAAAAAGAGATTAAGAGGGGAAAATGGCCTAGGCCCACTCATACTTACTCATGTTACATGCTTGCCCCACAGACTTTTGAGTTTATGAGTCTTAGATATGGATGGTAAAATGATGCCTATTCATGGAGAAAATACCATAGTAGTCACAACGAAAATAATAATAGAAGCATTTAATTGAGCACTTTGCCTTACTAAGTTCTTTATATGCAATGTGTAATGAACACCGTTATCATCTTTGTTTTACTAATGAGGTAAACAGAGGTTAGAAAAGTTGTTTAATTTCTCAAGGGCATATACCTCATTAGTAGCTGATTTAGAAATCAAATGCAGGATATTGTAGCTTCTGAGGCCATACTTTCAGATAATATGCATACTAGTTCCAAAAAATGTAAAATGTTCAACTTAAATATCCAGAGACTCTGGATAATGCTCTTCATAATTTTATATGCATGACTCCTAGGACCCTTATCAGTGATATCTCTACAAGAACACTAATTATCACATCATGTAAGCTCAGCATACATGAAAAACATAAAACATAAGAAATACATACTCAAAAAGTTTCCATTATTAACTCTTTTGCCTGATTACCATTTTGGTTAATTAGTTTTACTATGCTGTGTTTGATTGGTTGTCAACAAATTCTACCGGAATTGAAATGATCTTTTCCAAAGCTATCAGTTCTAGGATATTACTTGATATGTGGTTAGATTTCTTGGGTCAGAATCCAAGAGCTCAATCTTTCAACACTACAGCCTTAGCAAGAGAGTGTAAAAATACCTATCTCCACATTACTTCAGATCCTGGAACAGATGGTACACACAAATTGGTTACTCTAAGAAGAGTCACAATGCAGGCAGGGTATTGGGCAACCACAAGAACTTGCATTATTATCATTCCTAAAATGTAAGGGAGCAGCTACCAGAACCTGGTGATAGAGAGCTCTGTAGAAAGCACTATAGTTTTGGTTAAAGGAAGCAGTCAAACCATAGTGATGTCACAGGGATGAACACAGAGAAGTGAATACCAGCACAATACTCTGCAAGCCTCTAATCTCTTACCAGCTCTTGGGATAAGCCAGAGGGAAAGAGAACCCACTGATGCCACCTATATAGGTTCAGCTTTTCCAAAACACAGAGCATGGTAGAAAAGCACGAGGGAATGTCTAGAGTGGAAATGGGAGATACTCACCACACCCATCTTGGCTAAAATGACTAGGATTTTCAGGCTAGCAGACATATTTTCAAATATAAATCATGGACAACTGTTATGCATTTTGCATTTAGCTGAGTAGAAGACCCCCAATATGAAAAAGGCTCTCGCAGAATTTTAATGGAGGAAGTAAGCATAAAGATCTAGTTTTATACCCTGTCTAAAGCATGAGTCACTGCTAACAATACCAACAAACAATGGTCTGAAACACCCTTAGTTTGAGCATCTGAAATTGATCAAGAATTTGCTTTTCACTGACTTAGACAGGATTCCTTAAGTTCCAAGTAATGCATACCCAATTTTGAGCACTGACCTAATTAAGAATTCCAAGTGTGGCATTCATGCAATGTTGGATCCAGAAGTTCAAATCATAGCATCAGATGCAAGGCTTTCTCTGTATTGGATTCACTCTCCAGGAGGCTATTTTAGCAGTTGGTAAGATGGTTATCAATAGTTCCAATCTTATACTTTACCCACCTCGGATGCAAAGCTTCAGCAAAATCCATGACTTGAATTCACTGGACTTCTCTGTAATGTTTCCATTCTTGTCCCACGAGCAGTTTTGAAGAGGATAAAATAATGTAATCAGCCAGGCCCTGGTCAAGTGCCCACTTTGAAGGTGGGTGAGGAGAAAGTTTATCCCACCCAAACCACCTGGATTTAGTTAGAGAGAACTACTCTCAAAGACAAATCCATATGCTGTAATTTCCAGAAGAAGGGGAAATATATACTTGTCAGGAAAAAAAAAATGACAACGATACTTACATTTCTAGAAAATTCTTCTGAAATCATCTTCTTGGTTATATGTATTTGTCCTAGCTCTGACTGGTGAAATCATTGAGACATTTATCTACTCCTGCTTCTGCACCAAGTTCCTCATGTATCGGAGAATATCCCTCATACTCATATTACTCTGAGTCCTCACTAGTCAAAACACCATCAGTAGTCTTTACCTACTCTTCATGGAATGTATTTCTATGTGTCCTGTCATCCTGGACTCTCTTTTGTATTCTGTACAGTTTATCAATGGTTCTCTTAAAGAGTAGTACCCAGAGAAGGATGCCAAAGGGGTAACTCACAGAAGAATTTGATGTTTATTGAATACTTTCCATTTTCTAAGTACTTAGAAAATGATCCAAGAATGTTACATATTTTAACATATTTGGTTTTTTTTTGAATTTTTAAAAATGCTTTTATTATTTATTTTTGAGAAAGAGAGAGAGTGTGTGATCAGGGAAGGAACAGAGAGAGAAGGAGACACAGAATCCAAAGTAGGCTCCAATCTCTGAGCTGTCAACACAGAGCCCAACGCAGGGCTTGAACTCTCAAACCACGAGATCATGACCTGAGCCCAAGTCAGACGCTTAACCAACTGAGCCACCCAAGCACCCACATACTTTAACATATTTAATCTTCACATCAATCTTCTGGAATAAGTACCATTATTACCACCATTTTACAAAGCATTGAAAAGTTAAGGAACTTGACCAAGGTTACTTGGTTAATAAATGAAATACTTTGAATTCAAACCCAACAATTTTTCCTCCCACATTGGCACTATGATCCACTTTGAGAATCAAAAGTCACAGCACTGGTATGTAAGACTTGGAGGGAAAATTTTTAAATCATATTAGTAAGTTAAGAAATGGATATTCTCTCAATGTAAGAGACCACTTTCAACTATAAAATTGGCATGTTTTAATAGCTGCCAAAATTTGTCAGTGGGAAATGCAAACTATCTTATGTTGCTGGTCTAAGTGGTAGACCAGTTTGCATTATGCTAACTAGAGTCACAGAAGCATATTCTTTGAATACATAACCTATGGATGTGTTCAAATCTATAACTACCATGATGTAAAATGCTATAAATAACAGAAAACATCAGAAACAATCTAAACATAGAGCAATTAGAGATTGGTTAAATAAATTTGGAGACACCCTCTCAATGAAATATGAAGTAACATTAAAAATGTTGGTATACAATGGTTAATGATACACAAGCGTTTATTTTTCTAGTTCACTGAATGAGCACCAGAAAAAAAGTGTATTAAGAGAAATTGGAATAAAAGAGGAGTTACTTATCCTTCATACAGATTCCCAACAGAATGAATTGATATAGCTAGCTTTCTCCACAATGCAATTCGTAGAAATAGGACTCCTACCAATCTTTCTAGAAGCATATCTATTACAAAGGAGGACTATATTGAACTAAGCGAGAGCTAACTGTGTCTGTAGTCCACATTGCCAACAGCCATCTTCTATCAGCCTGTGTTAACCTCTGGTGGATACCAGCATCACAAATGAAGGGACATTCCACCTTCTACCTTCCTTCAGCAGTTGCATGTGAGAGAAAATCTCTATTAGATCTTTTTATGCTAATTTTGGGAAGAATTGCCAGCTTCTTCATCTCTAATCCTTTCAGAAAATGATGTCTAGAGGCATAAAGGAATTATTTCTGTCTTGTCTGAGATCTTCCTCATTTCTCTCTGAATTTAGTTGAAAAATAAAGCCTTGACCATAAGTAGGAGACTTCTCCTTCTGCTTGTACTTGTCAAGCCATATAACTTGGAGTACAGTATTTTTGTATATGAAATGCCATGTTCATTGTGAAAGATGTAAAAAACAGAACCAACTTTTGAAAAATGAAAGAAGAGAAAATAATTGATAATCCTACCATTGGAAGTACCACCTTTAACATTTTATGTACATATTTCTGTAATTTTACCACAGAAACACATACCTTTTAGACATATGTGAAATCACACTCTGCATCCTATGCTATAACTCTTTTACAATTACTGAAATAACAAAAATATCTTTGCCTATCATTACTTATCCTAAAGCAGGAGGTTTACCATATAGATTGCAATTTATTGTTGAACAAGAAAAGTTAAGGATTCCCAAGTGAAGAAACCAAGAGACCTTTGATGCTTTCAATATGTGCTAATATTACAGTCACCACTAAAAGCAATTATAGATGAGGAATGAAAAGGGAACGAAAGGGGATCTAATATTTATTATTAATAAGATCTTTTACTAAGTGATTTACATTCATGGACTCATCACAATCATAACCCTGGAGGTAGGAACGTCTATTCCCCTTTTCCCACATGAAGAAATTGAGACTCTGAAGGTTATATACGTTGCCCAAGGTTGCATTACTATGAAATGGGAAGCCAGGACAGAACTTGCTTTTGTCTGATTCTAATCACATTACTATAAAATGGGAAAACCAGGACACAAACTCGGTTGTGTCTGACTTCAAAATTCTCATTGCATCCTGCAATTTCTTTACACACGAATTCATTTAATCTTTTTTGGACAAATATCTATTAAATGTTTATCAGTTTTCAGGCACTGGATGAGAAAGTGTGCATGCAAAACTAAGCCAGAATAGGTCCCTTTTTGATGAAGTTTACATGCCAGAAGGGGAGACAGGAAATAGACAAGGAAACACTTACACAACTGATATCAACAAATAGACCCTCCCACCCAAATACTCCCAAAGGAAATGAGGTCCAAACTTTGTGCTTTTTTAAAAGGGGTCTCTGAGTCACATGGCTGTATCCTGGAACCCATTAGGCATAAGGTCGGTTCAGACTTCAGGGCTCTCACCTAGGAAGATCTTTAACTATTCCAGCTTGTGTTCTCTTAGTATTGGCTGACAATACATACCCTGGATAGAGTTCAGTCATGAGAGGTTTTCCTTCCAAATTAATGGTCATGAGACCTTGCGATCAAGAGATAGGAAAACACCATAGCTATATTGTCACAGTATATTGCATAATGCTTTAAGAGCTTGAATTCTGCCTCCAGACTGTCTGGGTTGAAAGCCTCCACCATTAACTAGATGAGAAGGCTTCAGCAAGCTATTCAACTACTCTTGACTGTGATCTTCTCATTTATAAAATGGACATAATAACAAGTAGGAAAAGAGAAGGAAAAGAAGAACTTACCTGGTAGGTTATTGTGAGCGATGATGGAATTGAAACATGTGGAGAACCTTGAACAGAGCCAGGTACATAATAAACGCTTTGTAAGTGCTATAACTGTGGCATTGTAATATGATACCCTGGGATCTGGGGCACTGGAGGCACATCTCAAATGACATGCACTGGAGTCAAGCATGTGAAGGCATTATTTGATCCCCACCACTCACTACCTGAATGATACTGAATATTTCTGCAAATTTCATTTCACTCAACCTTAAGATGGGGATTTCAACAGGACTTACTTTAGAATATTGTTTTGAAAATAAAATCAGATAATGTGAAAACATATACAACAATGTGCTTTACTTATGGTCATATTCTACAAAATGTTAACTATGAATAACCTTACAGTATCAGAACATATATGCTCTCACCCACTGTTTCGCCATGTACCACGCTTGCCCTCTTATGGGGACGGACATCAGGGCCTCTGGTTGCTAAGTCACCTAAGTCTCCCATGGTGTGAAGAAAAACATCTCATTCTATCAGGTGAGATATTTTCTTTAAGTGAGCTAAGTCAGGAAGCAGACCCATAAGAATTTTGAGAGAGAGACAGAGAGAAAGAGAGAGAGAGAGAGAAAGAGAGAGAGAGAGAGAGACAAAGAGAGACCAGGAGTGAGCATATGTTAAAGAAACAGATGAGCCTTAGAGTCTGAGAGTGCACCTCTCTACTTGTAGTTTCCTTACATTCTGCTTTCTATTGCCATACCATTTTTTGAATTTCCCTGGATATATTATAGTATCAGTATCCTCTTTTTGATATTCTAGAGCTATTATGTAAAAGAAGAAAAGAAACGAGTTCTGCCATGAAATTTTATATGGTGTTTTCCAGGTGTCCCCATAGAACTGTGTTATTCTAGACCGGGGACAAAGTTCCTATTGATTCTAAGTTAGGACTGTTGCTTTCTTTGCTATCCTATTACACCAGGAATACATTTTCCCTTAGAGTGTCAGACAGTCTCTGATAATTGGCCAAAGCCTATCTCTTGTTTTGTCTTTTTAATAATTCCCAGCCCCTGGCACCAATTCTCGAGTATAGATGTAACTGATATGCTAGAAAGCTAAATTTTCTATGGAGGTGTCAGAAGCACCTGCTCCCATGGTATTTCTCCTCACTCCAATATTCACTGGCACATTCAACAAGCTCACTGAGTGCCTACTATGTACACTGTACTGGGGATCCAGCATTGAACAAGACAGGTAAGTCTCTGCCTTACTGACTATGCATTCCCGTAGAGAAGACAGATAATTTACAAAAATACAAACAAATGTGAAAAAAGCTATGCATAAACTGCAAAATCATACAGAGTGAACAAAGATGAAAATGGCAGGAAAGGGGTATCAGGAAAGATCTCTCTCAGCAAAGATAATACCTGAACTATCCTAAGACTTGGATCTAAGAAAGACATTGTAAGGTAAAGTCCAAAAGAAAATGAGCCAGGGAAAAGTACAAAGTGCAACATCCTTGAGGTAGGAATAAATTTGACCTATTAAGGCACAAAAAGAAGGCCTCTGTGGCTGTTCCCTGGCTAGCAATGGGGAATGATGGGAAGGATAGATCAGAGAGGCAAATCATCAGCTCTATTTGCTTTTGGCATAGAAATAAGACTGTTTGTGGTGTCTTGTTTTTCTCATTTGTGAATAATAAAGTAACAGGAGGTGAAGTGAGGACGAGCATGATGCTGAAGGTTCATATTTGTCCAACACTGCATTTAGACCATACAGACCATGGCTCCATGACATAATCATACATCTAATTGGAGTCCACACTCACAATCTCACACTATGATCTTCAAAGGCAGAATATAGAAAACTTACCCTCCAATGGGCTTTTTCTAAGCCTTAGGTTCCTCGTCTGCAAAATGGGACTAATAGTAATAGCATACCATTGTGAGCACAGGATATGCACAGTACCAAGGTCAACATGGTAATGAACACATTAAGACCAAAGAGTTATCTATAACCCCATTTTCCCTACAGCACCATTAACAATAGCCAAGATAGGGAAGCAATTCGAGCGGCCATCAATAGATGAATAAATAAAGAAAACATAGGGGACCCCTGGGTGGCTCACTTGGTTAAGCGTCCAACTTCGACTCAGGTCATGATCTTGTGGTTCATGAGTTTGAGCCCCGTGTTGGGCTCTGTGCTGACAGCTCACAGCCTGGAGCCCGCTTCAAGTTCTGTGTCTCCCTCTCCCTCTACCCTTCCTCTGCTAATGCGCTCGCTCTCTCTCTCTCTCTCTCTCTCTCAAAAATAAATAAACATTAAGAAAATTAATACAGAAAGAAAACATGGTACATACATGCAGCTGAATACTCCTTAACCTTAAAAAGAAGAAAATCCTGCCCTATGTGACAACATGGATGAACATGAAGGACATTATGCTAAGTGAAATAGCATTTCACTTATATGAAGAATCTAAAATAGTCAAGTTCATAGAAGTAGAGAATACAATAGTGGTGTCCAGGGACTGGGAGGTGAAGGATATACAAGGTTGTTTTTCAACAAGTATAAAATTTCACTTATGCTAGATGGATAAATTCTAGAGATAGGCAGTAGAGTATCTATAGCTAACAATATGGTATTTAGTACTTCGAAATTTGTTTAGATGGTAGATCTCATGTTAAATGCTCTTAGCACACACACATACACACAATAAAAGGGACATAGGAAACTGTGAGAGGTGATGGATATGTCTATTATTACCTTGATTACGGTGATGACACCGTGAGTGTTTACCCATGTCCAAACTCATCAAATTGTACACACTAAATATTTTCATATTTTTGTATATTAATTATACCTCAATAAATCTATTTTTAAAAAAGACAGCTAGACTATCAAAAAAAAAAACTAGGGACATCTGGTTGGCTCACTTGGTAAAGCATGTAACTCTTGATCTCAGGGTTGTGAGTTCAAGACCCATGCTGGGTTTAGAGATTACTTAAAAAAAATTTTTACAAAAAAATAAATACATACAGAAGGAAAAATTAAAGAAATAAAAAAAATAACCTGCATGTCTGAGAGAGCGGGGTGTTAATCTATATTTTTCTTTTTGTGCTTACACAGCAGCTGAGAAAACTGCCTTCCTAAAAATCCAGTCTTGTGTCTATGGGCCTGACTGACTCCACAATACATTTTCAAGGCATAAATCATTTTCTCTTTACCTGTTTTATGCTTCATAATGATGCTAATGGCTGAAAGGTCACCAATTTCCTGGCTGTTTATAGTCAGCAGGGTTAATTTTTTCAACTGGTCAGAAAATGTCAAGCCCATCAGCAGCATTATTCACTTCATTAGCTAATGCAGTATAATTTAGTGTTTTGGGGATCAAAGAAAAGACGCATTGAAAGAATACCTTGGAATAAGATCAAGAATATTATTCAAAAGGGAAATTCTCTACTTAAATTACTATCATCACTATAGCTGATTATCTTTTCTCAGAAAATGACCCCATATGTCTGCATGTCAAATGACTATATATGTCATTTTCCAAATAGCCCTGAGCGATGCTTTAAAAAACCTTTAGAACCATTATATAATCATTCCGATAGCAAATATTTATTAAGCCCTTAATATGTGCAAGTCTCTGAGATGAGTATTTGAAATAAATTGCCTCACAGAATACTCATGACATCCTCATGAGGAAAGAACCATTGCTCTCATTTTGCAAATTAGAAAATGGATGCTTTGAAAGTCTAACTGGAGGAAAGTCACCATGCCTCTGAAGCCTCACCTCTTGAGGTATTTGGGTGTGAATATAGGCCCTGGCCTGGCTGGCTGTGATTATGTCTTAAAGTCAAGGAAAGGGCTATTTCAAGGTTGAATGGCAGTAAAAGAACATGCTATCACCTTCAGCTTTGTGCTCAGCTCCGCACCAGCTTTGCAATCAGCCTTCCTTGTTTCCTCCCAATCTATTTTACTGGAACATTCATTCTACCGAGAGAAGAAAGATGCCATTGCCCTGTGATTTCCCTACCAATATCCCACATGCCCTAGTCCATGGCTACTTCTTAGAACACATTACCTGAAAACGTTTCCCTTCACACACTTTTCTCCTGCCACCCTAGCCTCTATTTCTGGATTGTGTTATAGCACTAGCACATGGTAAGTACTCAATAAAAATGTGTTAAATGTATTATGAAATCCTACAGTGGAAAACAGGTAACCTGGTCAGTTACTTGTAATCCCCTAATTAAACACAGTTTTCAGAACTTTATTTGTATTCTTATTTGAACATCACATCCAGGGCATAGAAATTAAGAAAAGCAAAAGAAGACGCACAGTTCAGTCAATTACTGAAGTAGAGGTTGTCATGTGACACTCTAAATGAAAACTCATTCTTTATATAATGTGACAGCAAAAAAAAAAAAAGTGACAGTAGCGTCTTAAAATCAATAGGAAATAGACGTGTAAGTAAGACGTCTTCAGTTCAACATCATGGAAACTTACAGCTGTCTCAAAAAAAAGTCAGCTAATTTCTTTACCACTTTTACACAGGATTGCCAGAGTATCTTAACTGGGGGAAAAAAAATCATTGTGATATAATTCACACAAGAAAGGTAACCAAAAATAAAAGGATAATAACGTTAGAGAATAGTATCATTTTAACGATTCCTTAAATAGGTTAGGTGAATACTCCAGCAACGTTTGTCCCATTTTTTCACTAATTATTTTTTCCCTGCTGATGAAATGCTAAGGCCTAAGCCTTTGAAAAATTTGTTGTGTTTTTTAATCAGTGTTATTTATAGCCCAGTAAATCTAATATCCCAGAGCTGATGCTAAAATGTTTGTCTCAACAAAGCAAAAGGCAAATTCCCTACTTTCATATTTCAATGCTGTGAGCAGGGGCAAATCACACCTAAGTGCCTAGAATGGCAAACATCACAGGATAGGAGGGCACCAAGGTGGTCATGAGTGTCAAAGGAATATGGGAAGAGAAACTACCTATTTTACAATTTCCTCAAAAAGTAGCCTTTAAAAAACTGATCAAAAATATGTGTTTATGGTTAGGTCAATACACCACATTAAAAGTAAAAGAGGGGAGGAGGAAAAGGAAGAGTAGGAGGAAGAAGAGGAGGAGGAGGTAGAGGAGCTAGAGGAAGAGGTGAAGGCAAGTAGGAGGAAGAAGAAGAGGAGGAAGTGGAGGAGGAGGAAGAGAAGGAAGATGACAAGAATGACAGTCTTGGATTGCTGACATGGTGACTTGTATATGGTATCGGGAGACCAGCAGGCCTGCAGTCTAGACACCCTCTCTGCTACCTACAAGTGGGAACCTTAGGGACACAGTTTAAGCTCTCCAGAACCCAGCTTTTGCATCTGTAAAATAAAATAATAGCAATTCCTACCTCAGAAGCATTTTTAGTGACAAACGAAACTTGTTTAGGGAGAAAATTCTCCGTAGAGTAAAATGGCAAATGATTGCTTTTTGTGGCAGTTTCCACTGAATGACTAGACTTGGTTCATTTTTGTTGAAATCCCAGATAGTGAGCTGAATGCCGTTGGGCAGGTGACTCCTGCTCTCAGAACCCTGATTTTCTGATCTATAAAATGGGGATATGACAGTAGCTCCTTGGGCTGTCTGTTTCCTATTACACCTAACAATTGCTCTCCATTTTACCCATCCTGCTTTCTGCTCTGGAGAGGACTGTGGAGCAGAACAACAGGCTACCTTGTATCTAACTTCCAGTCCAATGTGGCCAGTGGCAAGCACAGATGAACAGCGGTGGGATGTGAGGTGTTCCTCTGGAACCCTTCCTATTAGGGAGGACTTGTCTGCTACTCACTGTTCAAATCAAAGCTTCAGTTAAATGGTCCTCTCCTATAACCACAAACACTCTGAATTCAGCCAACAGCTCCCTCTCCTTGCCCCTGTAGGCCTACGGGTGGTAACGAATACTGCATTTGCAATAGTTAGGGTGCTTCACCAGCCTTTGTTATCTTCTCTCAATTGTGATCACAGCTTTGTAAATAGTCACTTTATTAAAATCTCTTCAGTGCATGTGAATGTCACATTTTTCTTGCCAAGACCAAAATCGTAGCTGATAGAATAGGAAGGGCCTGAGGAAATAAACTGTCCTAGCAGAATTCTGAGATTAAGTTGCCTATATATTTAAGGAGAGCATAGATACTTTCATTGTAGGTGGTAAATGAAACACCAGTATTCCATGTGACACAGTAGCATTATCATTATTTGGGGTATAACTGAAGATGGCTTGGCATGAAGTGCAAATGGAAAACAAGGGATTGGGAGATTAAGTGGCTGTGGCACTCAGTTTCTATGGTGACAATATAGTTTAGAATGTTTTGGGGGTTAGTTAGTTGCTTCTGACAGCCCTGGAGAGCTAACAGTCGCCCTGAGAAAAGAAAAATTGGAATCTTTAACTGACCAGCTCATAACTCAAGTGGAAAATCAGAAAGCCGTGATGATACCTTTGCTGTAGTGCTCTTTTTCCAGAAGTCCTAGAGCTGATATGTCTGGGACTGATTGTAAGTAACACTGAGTTGGGAGACCAACTAAATGTTTAACTGCACCAGATCTTGTATGTAATGGCTCTAATGGAGAAGCAGTAAGACCCTGCTAGGTGAGGAGGCTACATTTAGGCAGAACAAAGATGAGGGTGACAGCCCTTCATCCCTAAGTCTTTTGGACAGAAACAGATATCCTGAATAAAAGGAAAAAAAGAAAGAAAGAAAAAAGAAAAGGTAACTCCTAGCATGGCCAAGACAGAGAATTCAAAGCCTAGTCTGGGAAGAAGATAGATAGATAGATAGATAGATAGATAGATAGATAGATAATAGATAGATAGATGTCAAATAGTATATATGTCAAAACAAAACTCTAGGACATTGCCAATTTTCACAAAGGGAAAGGAGTAAGTTGGGGTACCATGCCTGGGAGCAGACACTAATAGTGTTAGACCAAATATACCAAAATATGAAACTTAATTTAGGGCAAATTTATTGATATTGGTATACTCACCTCACTGGGAGTAAAGTTAATATTGTGCTTGACTGGCTAATTCAAATGGGATTCAGGAATTGCCTAAGGGTAATGAAGTTGAGATGTCAGAACCTATATATAAAGGAGTCAGAATGCTCAGGGAGATGGGAATGACAGAATAAACCTGTGTGTAACCTGCTCATCCATATCCTAACCACCATAACCAGAGAAGAACCCAGAGGACACTGCCTTCAACAAAATATTAAAAATGTGTCTATGAGGGGGCATTGGTCTCCTTTGAAAACAATTTGTTGGCTGTCCTCCTAGGCTAGAGATGATGGAAGTGTTGCAAAGGAAGGTTCTTTTCTGACCTCAGTGAAAACAATGGGATTCTGGAGTAGTAGAGTTACAGTACCTAATTTCTAGGTACTGGTGGTGTGGTAAGAAATCGAATTCACATCTTTGGGGCTAACCATGGCTTTTTATACAGTATTCAGACATAAGCTAATTCATAAATCTAGACTTTCTTGAGCATGGTGGAAGATACCTTCCTCTGAGGACAATCTCAAACAAGTGGCCATCGATGTGTACTATAAACATTTATCCAAGTCTTTCTTAAAGCAATCTATGAACATTTACCAGACTCTCTGAGAATTATTAGATATTGACTCTGCACTGAAATTGATCCCCCAAGATCCCAAAACACAACTATGATCTACTGTTCTTAATGGAAGACTGGTGATTTATTCTTGACCCCAAACCATCTCACAATGGGTCCAATGGGAGACTGACCCAAGTAGTTTCTTCCTCTCATCCTAGAACTTAGAGTGGAAAAAAGTAGAACTTCCAATTTTGTTCCTTGACCCACTGAGTGAGAGCTACCATGGTAAAAAGGACTTAGTGGGAGCCCCTGAAACTATCCCCCACTCCAACATATGCTGACATACTTTCTCCACAGGGTTACTGCAGAGATTAGGAGTGAGGAAGTAAGATTCACCAAAGACTTCAAGACGTTTGAGTTGGTGTTACTACCTTACCCACACTTGCTTCATATGTTTGGCCAGAGCCAACCTAGGGTAATGATATTTAAATTCACAAACATGTGAAGTTATCATACCACAAATATTACAGCAACAGTAATAATGATGTAAAATTGATGTGGCTTTTTTGATCGATCACCTAAAAGCCATAACTCGTGTCAGTATAGAAAGGAAATCAAATCAGCCAGTTGAATAGAAGCTTGTATTGAGAAGGGTATAAAAAAAAAAGGAGACTTTATAAATCTATTTCCAAGATGTGTTCAAAGAATATGGACTAATTTGTGACTGGGGTCAATAAACCAATATTCCCCTTGCAATGCCAAGCTCAGCAGCCATCACAGGAGGACCTTCCCTAAATGAATCATTATTCCTGTGATCTCATTTAGTTCTTAACATTACATATGAAATCTAAGAAGGAGAGAATCTAAGGAGAGCAATGGCTTTAGATAGATTGACACTTAACTTAATTCTGCAGAATTTTTTTTTTAATTTTACCCAATGAAAGACCTAGGAACTGTGATATTTGAGATCTACCAATATTACATAATGTTAACCACTCAAATTTGGAGTAGAGGTTCATTAGCAACCTAAAGCCTATAAATTTTTCCTCCTTTTTGCTTTGGGATCTTTAATAGTACATTTTCTTTGATACCAAACAGCACTTAGATTAGTTTTATCCTCACCTTAACTTCCAAATCCCCAAAGTGGATTAATGACTTTTTCAACCAATATTTGGGTACCAGTGAAGACTTTTCCTTTCCAGACCTCTATCTTCCTAGAGAACTCTGCCTCAGGTATTGTGGCCTCATCTTCCCACTAGTCAAAAGAACTTAGAATAGTTGACCTATTTTCTGGTGAAGGCTTGGTTTCTCTGGAAATGAAGCCCTTAATCATGTGGCATGTCTCTGAAAGTACATACTCTATTAGGTAATCCATGACATCTCAGGTGTACCAAGAGTAAAAAAAGGATGGCATTTTCGCTAGAAGGAAAATACAAAATAAGCAAACAAAACACTCAGAGTCCCAAAGCTAAACCTTCCAAGGTTGTAAATGCATACAAGTTTCAGATATCAGGGAACTCTTCATGGTTGCTAAAAAGCACAGGTTACTGTTAAAAAGAGGTCTGGACACAATCCTCAAGGTAAACATATCGAATGGTTCATTTATAATTTTCTGTAGAATCTAAACAGCTTTCAAAACCTATGACTTGAACTACACTAGAAATTGGGAAGGGAAGGGAGAAGTCATTAATGTAAGGAGAAAGGGGGAGCCCCATTAAGGCAGAGAAAATGCTGATCCTCTTAACCACTACATCTATGGCCAGTGGCCAGCCCTGGCACATGACATACCATAAGTGTTTAATACATGTTGCTTGAATAAATGCACACAGAAAAGAGAAAGAGGATAGGCTGAAAATTTTCCGAAGACGATCCTTGCCTACATGATTTACCATCTCCCCATAAACTGAGCTTCAGGCCATCATGAGGTACTTCCTCTGGAAAAATACAGCTCTTCCAGACACTTTTTTAGATTTTGCTTATAACTCAAAAGGAAACAAAGAGCAGACATGCAGGACCTATTACTATCTTTGATTATTTGTCTTAAAACAATTGTGCTCCAAAGAATGCTCTCCAGGATTTTGTCCAGGAAGTAGTTTATTTGTCTCATATATTAAATTGTCCAGAAACAAACAAACAAACAAAAAAAATAAACTTAGGGAAATACACATACATTATTGAGTGTTCCAATTATATGCGTTGGTATATTACAATAAGCTTTTCCACCGTCTTTCCTATCTCTTTCTCCCCCCTTCCTCTTTTCAGTCCTTTCTTTCTCCCCCTCTCCTAGTCTCATCAAACCATTTCTTTCCCATCTCTGTTCTTTTATGTGTGGTAAAACATTTCCCATCTCTTCTGTTTCTTTGATTTCAATATCATCCATGTCTTCTTGATGTAACAATTTAATTACTTTTTCTAGCAAAAGCCGTATCTAATCTTAATTTTTCCCCGTTCCTCATAATTGGATAATTGCATATTTGGTAGCTTAATCAGTTAATTGTGCATGTGCAAAAAAAAATGCTTTAATATGTTAAAGATTCCTTTACCAAAAGGAATTAATGTTTGGTTTTGGAGGATTTGTGAATAGATTACTTTATAGCTTCCACATCCTGTGTAATGGCACCTGGGGCCAATACGACTTCTATTCTTAATGAAGGAATGGCTTCTTACAGACAGATTGAATCCTAAGAAAAATTGAATGGGGCTTATTTCTCAGAACTAAAAAGTCTGTGTTTTTACTGACATGGCGTCATTGTGGTAGTTTTTTAGTGGACTGTCTAAAGCAACAACAACCTTTGTGAAAGTGGTAGCAAATACAAGTGACATTTCTGGCAAAGGTCAAAGAACCTAATTTATAAGGGTTCCTCATTCAAGTTTCATGACTGAAGTCCCTGAGGCTTGGAAGTTAGTTTATTAGTTAATTAGTTTAATAGTTTACCACCACAGGTAAAACATATTACCAGAAATTTTTAAATGGATCCTTCCAACACTAATCCTGGACCCAAGGAATTGTTTCTATAGGAAATGGATTTAAGGGGAACCATTAGCTACATCACCCCACCTTGTAGCCCACAGATGTAAAAGTGAATTCCGCCCATGAGCATCAGGTAGCTCTGATAAAAACTGATGCCCTACTATGGCTATAAAAATTTTGTCACACTCTATTCCACCCCCTGCTTCTTGAAGATGCTGAGGAGGAAAATGAGTCTGTTGCTTAGACTCTGAAACTCCTACACACCACAATAAGGGAAATTCTATTTTCTCTAAGATTTAATCAACTTTGAACACCCTTGAGGATTATACATGTCTCTTATTTGTCTTGGTGTCTGTAGCATTAAGGACACACAACATGACCGATGATGAGTACATGACAAGAATGAAAAAAAGGCAGGAAGAAAAAGAGGGACAGGTAAGCAGGCAGAAAGAAAGGAAGAGAGGAAGACAGAAAAAGGGCAAAAAAAAAATGAGATTGGGGTAGAAAGAGAAAAAAAAACAAGGGAAAAGAGAAGGATAAGAAGTAAAAATTCTATAGCATTAAAGAATTAGAACTTAGCAATAAGAAATACTTTATGATAATTACTTCTTCATCTGGAAACTGGGGCTAAGACTATGTACCCTGTGGAATTTTTGTGACCATGGGAAATTATTTATTTTGAGTCGTTCTTTTTACATTGGTTCATTTCTAGTCTATTTAGGGTGAAATTTCACTTCCCTCCTCCCTTGTCTTTATTATTCCTAAAAATATCTGAGATACCAGTTGGAAAAAAGAAACATTTGTGAATCTTCAGGGCTATTAGAAAAGAAGTAGTCCGAAAGGGATAGATCAGATAAGGGATTGAGAACCAGTGAGAGGCAAAGACAAACATCTAGAGAACCACGGATAATCTACCAGGTAATTAGCTGGTCATTGGTTTTAACTGGAACTCCATGGAAAGCCTCAAGAAGAACAACCTGGTGCAAACACTCCTTCCTCCCAACAGCCCTACAGAGGGCAGTTCTCAGCCCAGAGAGGCAGAGTCTCAAAATGTTACTTTCTCCTCCCATATGATTTTTCTTCTTCATCTTCTTCTCCTTGACTTTCAATCTTTGTCACTTGCTTAACCCAGTGAGTTTTGCTGATGTGTTTGATAGTTGTACATTTGCAGTTTTAGCTCCTGACTTACTACTAGGGGTACTCAATCACACTTAACTATTCACTGTGAGGGCAGAAAATACCTCACAGAGTATAAGGGATTCAGTGAGATGGGAAGAGATAGGAAAAAAATCAACGTATTAATACCTTAAAACTTTTCCTTGTGTCATGTAAAAGAACCAACACATGATGGATGACTCTGTCAAAGGTAGCTTATTATTATTCACCAAGACAGGATGGACCCAATATCTTATCCGCCAAGACAGATGGACTTAGGGTAATATTGATAGAATACTCAAACACAAAAATAAGTAGCTGTTATGGTTATCTGCCGAAACATACATACCCCTACCCACAGACATTATTCTGATGTCAAGACATGATGCCATACACACACACAGCTAAGAAAATGTTTGTTACTTATATAATTGAAGTCCCTGGGGACAGCAGGGAAGCCGTCTCAAGTAGGTTTGAAATGGCTTGATAGAGCAAGGAAAACAGATATCTCTGAGTATGTGCCCCACTAGCAAGTCAGAAGCTAACACTGCAAGGGTATGACCATAAAGCAAACTCAACATCAAACGAAACCTTGGGTGGAATCTACCTGACTCTGCAGGTGACTATAGTGACAATCACTGTAGAGTAATACAGGGGAGTGCCAAAGGAGAAATAGAATTTGTGGTATGGTCAATAACTTGTAAGAATTGAAAGAAACCAACCTTCCCCATGAACTAGAATTGTTAGGAGTGGTGTGGCAGAAAATAATATGCATTGGATACATTCATTCCAAATCATCTATTGAGTCAAGCCCTGTGCCAAACATCATGGATAGAAAATTAATATGTGACACAGATTTCCTTTTGGAGGAATCGAAAGTCCAGCAGTAGGATAAAAACAATAAATGTAGTTATAAGTAGAATAATATGCATGTGATGAATTATTATATGTTAGAATTATATATAACATATACTCTATACATAAACACCTATATAATAAGCACCATGACAGTAGTATGAAGTTGGTATATAAAAGGATCATTGAGTAACTGATTAAAAAAAGGGTATAACTGGGTAGGCAATCTGGCAGAATATAAATCCATGACATGAGCAGGCTCTGATGGGGCAGAGCATCTCTGTGGATCCCAGTTCACTCTGGGCACTCAGGCCACCACCATAGCCCCCATCCAGCTCCTGGGGTAGAGTCATGTCTGAGAATAGTCTAAAGGAAAATTCTAATCTTCCCCTTCCCCCAACACAGAAGTATATAAGGGCACATTAGTACCCTGACAAGAGCCAAATCCTCTGCTTACGGAATAAATACTACTCCATTGGAAATATCCCAGAATTTAACAGGTATTTTAAGTGCTATCTCTTAAAACTTCTAAAATTAAAACTCTAACGTGTTTATGTATGTTTGCCCCTATCTTCTTACTGACTCGCCCAAGTGTTCTTTTTCTCTGGAGGTGGTCAAGAGAAAAGCAGTTCTAAAATACTCTTCAAATTCCCACTGATCCAGGTATTATCATCTAAGCTCTTTGAGACACAGAAGTGGTTTCAGATTACAATTTCAGGATTGTACTAGCTAGGCACTTCATTATCTAACGTTATTGTCATGTGTTACTAAAAAAAATGCCAAAGAGAAAGTCTAACAAAATCCCCTCTTATCTCCCTCAGCACAGACACATCAAGAATATCAGCCAAAGAGAATATGTGAATAGGCAAACAAAACTTAGACCACTTGCCCCAACATCCGTAAGCATACAAAATAAAATGATGAATAAAGACAGCTATAAAAAAGCAATATTGAGAACACTCTAGCCTAATAATATTAACCCGGCAATAATGTCTGTTACATTGAGACAGCAAAAATCCAATGAGTGACGAGAGTTAAATCCCTTTGAAGATCCCGGAACTTTATAAGCAAAAAGACAAAGATCAAGGAAAATAACTATTCACTGAGCTGAACACTAATTGGCCTCAGTCAAGTTCTGACTGAGGCAATGGAAGACTGCGCCAACTCTCCAACTCTTTCTGAAGAAAAAGGGGCTGCTGTTTTTCTCCTCTCTGTTGCCCCACATGACCCTCAGTTCAAACAAGAGGGGATCTAGTTACAGACAGGACATCTGTCCTGGTGGGCCAGGATGTTTGAATCCTTAGCTACTGCCTGAGAGGCCTGCAGTGGCAGATGAGGAATGGCACCAAAAGTAAATAAGCAAATTAGCAAAAGCAATTCAACGGAGGATGGAAATCCTTTTTAATAAATGCTGTTTGTTAGAGCAACTGGACATCCATAAGCAAAAAAAAAAAAAAAAAAAGTTGACCTCAACAGCACACTTTATACAACATATAATGCAAAATAGATCATAAGTACCAATGTAAAACATCAAACTATGAAGCTTCCACAAGAATGAACAAAACAGCATAGGAAAGAATCTTCTGTAGCTATGAATAGGTAGTTTACAGTGATACCAAATACATAATCCATAAAAGGATAAAATTTAAATATTGGATCTCATCAGGGCACCTGGGTGGCTCAGTTGGTTGGGCAACCTACTTCGACGGGGGTCATGATCTTGCAGATTGTGAGTTCGAGCCCCGCGTCAGGCTCTGTGCTGACAGCTCAGAGCCTGGAGCCTGCTTTGGATTCTGTGTCTCCCCCTCTCTCTGCCCCTCCCCTGTTCACTCTCTGTGTCTGCTTCTCAATAATGAATAAATGTAAAAAAAAAAATTTAATATTGGATCTCATCAAAATTAAAACCTTTTGCTCTGTGAAAGATCTTATTTAGAGAATACCAAGACAAATTATAGAGTGGGAGAAAATATGTGTAAATCACATAACTCACAAAGTTCTTTTATCTAGAATATATAAAGAACTCCCAAACCTCAACACTGAAAAAAATCCCCTTCAGAAAATCAGCAAAGTCGAGGAAGAGACATTCCACAAAGAGGATATGCCAATTACAAATAAACACATGAGGGGTGCCTGGGTGGCTCAGCCGGTTAAGTGTCGGACTTTGACTCAGGTCATGATCTTGCAGTTCGTGAGTTTCAGCCCCATGTCAGGCTCTGTGCTGACAGCTCAGAGCCTGGAGCCTGCTTTGGATTCTGTGTCTCCCTCTCTCTCTGCCCCTCCCCAGCTAGCCCTCTCTCTTAAAAATAAATAAACATTAAAAAAACAAACAAACACATGAACTCATGTTCAACATCATCAGTCATGAGAGAAACGGAAGTAAAACCACAGTGATATATGAATTCACACCTATTAGACTAAAATCAGAATAATAGTGACTATACCAAATATTATCAAGATGTAAGAAAGCTCAATCACTCATACACTGGCAGTGAGAGTGTAAAAGGGTAAAGTCACTCTGGAAAATAATTATAGAGTTACCTTTAAAATTAAAAATGAACTTACCATACAAGCTAGCAATTGCAATCTTGGTCATATATCCCAGTGAAATGAAAACTTATTTTCATGCAGAAACATGTACACAAATATGTGTATCAGCTCTACTCAAAATAATCAAAACCTGGAAACTACACAAGTGTCCTTCAATGGGTGAATGGTTAAACAAACTGTATATTCATACCATGCAATACTATGCAATACTACAAAGCAATAAAAAAGGACACCTTCGGGGCACCTGGATGGCTCATTGAGTTAAGTGTCCAACTCTTGATTTCAGCTGGGGTCAGGATCTTATGGTTCCTGTGTTCCAGCCCTGCATCAGGCTCTATGCTGACAGTGTGAAGCCTGCTTGGGATTCTGTCCCTCTCTCTCTGCCCCTCCCCTGTGCTCTCTCTCTCTCTGCCAAAATAAATAAGCAAACTTAAAAAAAAAAAAGACACACTTTGGCTGTATACAGTAACTCAAATGAACCTCAAGGAACTTTTGCTGAGCAAAAAAAAAAAAAAAAAAAAATCTCACCTCAAAAAGATACATACTTTATGATTCCATTGATAAAATATTTGTGAAATAGCACAATTGTAGAAATGGAGAACACATCATGGATTGCCAAAAGTTAGGAATGGGGGAGAAAGAATAGATATTTCTTTAAAAGGTACAAAGTTAACTATCTTGACTACAGTATGGGCTACATGAAGCTACAAGGGAGATCTAACTACAGAGAGCCATACGCACAAACCACACTTACAAAGGAATGCATATATAAATGGTAAAATGTAATTAAGCTCTAGGAGTTGTACCAAGGTCAAATTTTTAGCTTTAATATTTAGCTTTTATAGTGTAGTTATACACAACATTGAGGATGCTGAGTAAAGGATCACAAAACCTCCCTGTCTATTTATTTCCAACGTCCTGTGAATCTTCAATTATTTCAAAATAAAGAGTTCTTTTTCAACTTGCAGTCCAGACAAGATAGTGCAGACCCATTTTTTACCAAGCTACTCCCCACTAGTGACAACTATAAACCTCAAAAATGGTATAACAGGAAAGAGAGGTAGCAGTCTGAGCAGAGCTGAGAAGCTGAGCTGGTTTGGGATGGTGGGATTGGAGAAGTGACACTGGGAGGGGATCTTGGTGGCCCATCCGATAGGAGACCACACAGACACGGGATTCCCCGACCCCTGACTTAGCAGAAGTTAGCCCACGTAGGTTCTTTTCATCCCCTAGATGGAATGGAAGTCTCTTGATGACATCAGGCACACCTGACACCAATGATCAGGAGGATCCATTAGGAGTCTCACTAAAAATAAGCATCCAGGGAAAGCACTCTCCTTCTCATCCTGGTCAGGGACTCCCCCTTTATGCCAAGTGGTACCCAGGTGGTAAGTGCTACCAGCAAGAGGAAGGACCTCAGGCTACAGAGCCACTTTGTTCGTTCAGGCCCCCAAACTCCCCTTCCCATCACAGAGACAGTGGATCAGGCAGGCGGACGGTAAATGAGGACCAGTCTCAGTGAGCAGCCTGCTGTGTTTTGTGGCCAAGATTTTTGCCCCCACAAGAAGGTGGTCAAGTCTCTTAATATGGGAGGCCTCAAAAACAAAACAAAACAACACCTAAAAGCAAAAAAAAAAAAAAAAAAAAAAAAAAAAACCACACTGGAAAACAAAATTAACAGTAATAAAAACAGTACAATTAAAAACTGGAGGACAGAAATCAATAGTATTTCACTACAGAAGACATCAACATGGTAAATAAGCACCTGAAAAGATGCTCAGCATCACTGGCCGCCAGGGAGATGTAAATTAAAACCACAATAAGATATCACTTGCAGTCCTACCAGAATAGCTGAAGTGAAAAAAATAGTGAGAACACCAAAAGCTGTCAAGGATGTAGAGAAACGGAAGCACTCCTATATTGCTGGAAGAAATATAAGATGTTACAGTCACCCTGGAAAACAGTTTGTTAGGCCCTTGTAAAATGAAGCATGCAGCTACCACGGGTCCCAGTAGTTGTAGCTTGGAGCATTCATCCTCAGGGAAATGAATACTTATATTTCCACAAAAAAGTAAACACAAAAGCAGATTTATTCATAATATCTCCAAACTGTAACCTGCCCACATTTCCTTCAAAAAGTGAGCACATAGGGGCGCCTGCCTGGCTCAGTCAGTAGAGTGTGCACCACTTCAACTCTAGGGTGTGAATTCAAGCCCCAGGTTGGGTGTAGAGATTACTTAAAAATAAAATCTTAGGGGCACCTGGGTGGCTCAGTCGGTGAAGCGTCCGACTTGGGCTCAGGTCATGATCTCACAGTGTGTGAGTTTGAGCCCCACATTAGGCTCTGTGCTGACAGCTCAGAGCCTGGAGCCTACTTTGGATTCTCTGTCTCCCTCTCTGTCTGACCCTCTCCCACTCATGCTCTGTCTCTGTCTCTCTCTCTCTCTCAAGAAAAAATAAACATTAAAAAAAAATTGTAAAAAAAAAAATGTCTTAACCAACCAACCAAACAAACAAACAAAAAAACAAAAACCAAAAAACAGGGGTCAGGGGGGTAGTGAACAAGTAAATAAACTACAGAACATCCATAACAAGGAAATCTACTCAGCAATGAAAAGGATTGGAATAGTTACACGTATAGCAACCAGCTGAATTTCCGGGTAATGATGCCAAATGAAAAAAAATAAAGTTCTTAGAAAAATGAAGGGATTG
Source organism: Lynx rufus (assembly GCF_022079265.1). Lineage (NCBI taxonomy): Eukaryota > Metazoa > Chordata > Mammalia > Carnivora > Felidae > Lynx > Lynx rufus. The sequence goes on along the minus strand of NW_025814823.1, from coordinate 120,241,000 downwards.
CTATTTACACAACAGTTTATTACACACCAATTTAGTAATCCCAACTCTGTGCCTCATACTGTTCCATGTGTTGGGAACCAGCAGTGAACAAAGTCCCTGACACCGAGGAGCATAAACTGTGGTGGGGAGAAGCCGACCACCAACATACATACAGGACGCCGGAAACTATATATATTGGGAAAGAATTTTTTTTTTTTTCAAAAAAAGCAGAATAATGGTGAAGTAGTCCAGAACAAAATCACAAAGTTGTATGTAGAAGACAGGATTGATGGGTAAGGCTTTGGCATTTTATTATTATCTTGTAACTTGCAAGACTTTTGTAAAAACCTGTCTGTTTGAGGGGCACCTGGGTGGCTCAGTTGGTTAAGTGTCGGACTTTGGCTCAGGTCAGAATCTCACGGTTTGTGAGTTCGAGCCCCACATCGGGCTCTGTGCCGATAGCTCAGAGCCTGGAGCCTGCTTCAGATCCTGTGTCTCCTTCTCTCTCTACCCCTCCCATGCTCGCACTCTGTCTCTCTCTCTCTCAAAAATAAATAAACATTAAAAAAAAAAAAACCTGTCTGTTTGAGCTTGTATCATGGCTATGGCTTCAATTCTTTGCATGGTATGAAGGGCATAAGGCAATGAGTCAAATTTACAACTACTCTGGGCTTTTACATTAAAAATTATAAATTTACCAAGTGGTGTTATTTTCAATACATATTACCCTGCACTCGTGGTGCATCTGGAGGGCGGGCCCTGATTGGTGTATTGGTGGCTAAATCAGTAACAAAAGGAAGGTTTGGGCAACAATACCGTATACTGTTCCATGGTCAGTTTGGATTTTTCTCCTTTGTACTTGATCACAAAGTGAAAAGTGTTCTGTTACGATCCCTATGTCCTCCTTTCTGCTGTATTCAATCTTCATCACCCTTTAGACCTTCAAATTATTTCCCACTCCTTTCTCTACTTCTGTATAAAACTAAAAAGAAAAAGAAAGCTGCTTTCCCCGGCACCACTTGCCTTGCCACTCACCACTTAACATCTCTCTCTTATTTTTTTTTTAGTGTTTATTTTTGAGAGAGAGACAGAGACAGAGTGCAGGCAGGGGAGGGGCAGAGAGAGAAGAAGACACAGAATCTGTAGCAGGCATCTAGGCTCTGAGCTGTTAGCACAGAGCTGACATGGGGCTCAAACTCATGGACTGTGAGATTACGACCTGGGCCTAAGTCGGACGCTTAACTGACTGAGCCGCCCAGGCGCCCCATCCACTTAACATTACGTGTCTCCTCCTATTTCCTCCCAACTGAGGAAAGACGCAGCCTCCACTGTCATGTTGGATTTCTTGCCTCTGCTCCCCAAACTTGCAGAGACTCCAGCCTCCTCTCACTGCTAAGGCTACTCCTCTCTACTCTCTGCTTTTGCCTGCATGAAATATCACTTCATCTTCTACAGCCCCCGCTCCAAGAGATTTTTATTAACATTACTGAGATTATCAGATGCCAAAGATGTGAAAGGTGAAGACATTCTATTGATGTTCTCTTAACTAATATACATGCATCCCCTGGGGAAGATTTTTTCTTATCAAATTGCTTCCCTGTGCCTTCAAAGGACAAATGGAATGAGCTGAAACAATTATTCAGGAACTCCAGACCTTAAGAGCAACACCTCCTACTGATAATGAAGTAGGATTTTGTTCTGAACCATGTCACCATTAATCACATTTCCCAGATAAGTTCTTGACTCTCTACTTGGCCTCAGTGGAAAGAGACGGTGAACAGAACACTGGAGTTGGGAACGGTTAAGAGATGTAACTCGGTGACTTATCAAATCAATGGAAGCTGCTTTTGGATTTCAGTCTCTGAATACAGCAGTGGTGATTAATACCATGGAACATGTTTCTAGTAATTACGAAGCTGAACAAGAGCCATATCTATAGTCTGCCCTATTTGGGGACTTTTTTTAAAATTTTTTTTAAACTTATTTATTTATTTTGAGAGAGACAGAGAGAGCAGGGGAGGGGCAAAGAAAGAGGGAGAATGACAATCAGGCTCCGTGTTGTCAGTGCAGAGCCCAACGCAGGGCTTAAACTCACAAAAACATGGCATCACGACCTGAACCGAAATCAAGAGGCAGACACTCAACTGACTGAGCCACCTAGGTGCCCCTATTTGGGGCATTTTCTTAAGCTCCCTACATATAAACATATTTTTTATAAGTAAAATAATGAGAAAAACTGTGAAGCAGTTCTAACTTTGATTAATTATTTAGCTGTTCCAGATAAACAGTGCGGGGGACCTGGAATTGCTTGCTGTCTCCACTACATGTGACTGGAAATAACCAGTGCTCAGAGCCAAAAATCAGTCACCCACCGTTCTGTTGCACCAAAGAACAGACCTATGCAGATGACTGTACACACTATTTTTGTTTTTGCTTTTGTTTTTGTTTTTGTTTTTGTTTTCACAGCCAGTGTGAAGCCCAATGCAGGGCTTGAACTCACAACCCTGAGATCAAAACTATATATCAAGGCCTGAGCTGAGATCAAGAGTCAAATGCTTAACCAACTTAGCCACCCAGGTACCCCTGTACACACTGCTTTTTAATAGTTGGACTCAAGTGTCCCAGCAAGAAAACTTCAATCTGGGAGTCACTGGATCACGTATCAGCCACTTGGTAATACAATTCTGGGAGAAATTGTTGTGGTCACTAACTGCCAAGTCAAAACCTAGGTCAGCGTACCGAAGCTTAGCCCTTCATAAACTTCCCTCACGTCCGCAAAGAAAGTGTGTAAGGCCTCTAACAGGGAGATATCTGAGGTGACATTTTAATTTTCTTAAGTATGTTCATTTATTTTGAGAGAGACAGAGAGAGTGTGAGTGGGGTAGGGGCAGAGAGAGAGGGAAAATCGCAAGCAGGCCAGAACCTGATGCAGGGCTCAAACCCACAAAACCATGAGATCTTGACCTGAGCGAAAATCAAGAGTCAAAGGCTCAACTGGCTGAGCCACCCAGGTGCCCCTGAGCTGCCATCTTCATGAATAGGAGATGCCCACGGGCAACTGTTAGGAAAGGTAATTCCTGGTAAAGGGGACAGAATGTGTGAACACCTTGCAGTGAGAAAAAGCTGTGTGTGTTCCAGGATCAGAAATGCCAAAAAGGCAGAAAGGTAGTGTCAAAGCAAAAACTGCACTGGACTGAGTTAAACAGGTAAGAAAGACATGATCCAAGTCCACTGCAATAGAGAAGAGAGACCACAAGGTGGTCTAAACTCAACTCCACATAAAGGGCAGGAGAATTTTTAAAAGCGAGGGTGAGGTAGTTGTAGGGCATCTGTGTTTGCTAATTGACCTTATCCACAATAACAATCAACTTTCTCCTATTTTCATGAGAGGAGGGGGTTTTAGAACTTTGACAAAGTGCTTCCAGAGGTTAGGCTCCTACCCTCCCACAGAAACTGGGAAATAGGAATGATATCTTCCTATTACATTTCAAAGGGATGGCTCCAAGTTCCCTGAGAAAGACCGACCAGTTTTAAAACTAACAAGAGACATTTTAGAAGACTTACATCTCGAAAATTCAGAGAAAGAATTCACAAGTTCCCTAAAGAAGATGCTCTAGAAAAAGATAGGGCAGGCTCTAGAGTCAGGAAGACAGCTATTTAAAGTTTAGTCAACCAGAGAGGAATGTGAAACCATCTCGGTCATTACAAGACCGGAGGAAAAGTGGAATGGAGGGAAATTTTACAGACAGTGGGACACCACTAAGTTCCATGGTTATGACAAGAAGGTAGACTTCACTCCAAGTGCGTCAGGAAGCCATTGAAGGTAGTAAGCAGGACAAAATAATTATCCTTGGCAACTCCCATTTAAGCCGATAAAATACTTCGGTAAAAGGAATTAACATATGGGAAGTACTTAGAACATGTAGCACATGCATTACTTCTTTTAACCCTTATAACCTTGATGTTACATTAAAAAGACAAGCCTAGGTAACTTTAGGAATTCTGGCTAATTATCTCGCAATCTAACTTTTATCCTAATTTTGGAGTTGAAGGAATGGAAGGTAGGAAAGGTGAAACAGCTTGCCTAAAGTTACCAATTGCCCTAAGTTCTTTTTTTTTTTTAATTTTTTTTTCAACGTTTATTTATTTTTGGGACAGAGAGAGACAGAGCATGAACGGGCGAGGGGCAGAGAGAGAGGGAGACACAGAATCGGAAACAGGCTCCAGGCTCTGAGCCATCAGCCCAGAGCCCGACGCGGGGCTCGAACTCACGGACCGCGAGATCGTGACCTGGCTGAAGTCGGACGCTTAACCGACTGCGCCACCCAGGCGCCCCCCTAAGTTCTTAATAATGAAGAATCCTGATGATTTTCATTTTCTGTCAACATCCAGTTCATTGGTGATCTCATCTAGTCTCACGACTTTAAATGTCATCTCTGTGATGATTCCAAATTTTTACCTCCAGCCTAATTCTCTCCCTCATAGCTGGGTGATGATGGTTTGTGACGTAGACATAGCCCTTGAGATGCAGAACAAAACCTTTCAGGAGGAAGTTCTGAAAAGTAATTTCTATTCTGATAGAGAGATATAGGAGGACAACTTTCTGGAAAACTTATTCTTACTTTCACATTGTTAGATAAGGATGTGATGATCACTATTATTTGATCCTTGCCAGCACACTGAGGATAATGGAATAGAAAGACAGGGGCACCCTGGGTCTCTGATGATTATTGAGCGAGTAGAACAACCCAGGATCATCGTTCAGTCTATTTTTTTAAATTATATAATGAAATACCAAATACTATTTAAGTCTCTTTTACCTGGTTACCATGTCAGTTGTACCTGAAAGTAACCACGATTAGAGGTTGTCAGAATGATTAATCAGAGCCTGTGATCTAGCCAAACCAGCTTCCTTATTCTTCAGTATTATTATTATACGGCTTACTTACTAAAGCACAGTCCAATTAAGTCCAACTGCCTGCCATACCAAAAGCCTCCACCCCTCAAGAGGGAATAACCTCCAGGTGATTTTTTTCTACATTAATTCTACAAACTGGGCATCCATTACAAGCCAAGAAATATTCAAGTCTCTGAGGATACAGCACTTGTGAACTCAAGTGGTTAACACGCCTGAGTTCATGGAATTTACATTCTACTACGAGAAAACGGATCAGCATGGTTCAGACTTCTAGGAATCACCTATATACGATTCTTCTCTTTCTAGCCTAACATTTATTGATACCCTAGCAGAAAGAGTCACATGACTAGTTCTGACCAAGTCTTGCTAATGCTTTGTGAGCACAACCGATAGGTGCTCCTTCTGGGCCAAAACATTTCATTTCAGTGCAAAAGACACTCTCTTCTCCTTTTTTCCATACATAAAGGAATATATATTGATATGGACTTACCTTAAGAGTTCTGAGTTTCAAAGTCATCTTTCAGAGAACACGTGTCCTAGAGCATCATCCTGATCCTCAGTTCACTTTGCATAAGGGAGAAACTTCATGTTTGTCCACTGAGATTTTGTGGCACATTTTGCTTGCCTCCGCTAATTTAAAGTGTTAGATGGTGCATTTGACTATAAGTCTCTATTTTTAAATATAATTTTCTCACATAAATGCAGCTTATATAAGCATTTACAAATTTTTCTCGGCTACATTTAGAAGTTATCTTCTCTTAACAGTGTGCATCACTTTATTTTTAGTGTGTGATACACAAACACACACATCGAGTAAAATTATTACAAGCAAAGTCAGATTCTGATTCCTATCAGTCATTGATCACAGCTTCCCTCTAAATTCATTCTCTTCCATTGTAAAAATCACTAGGAATCAAATTTAAAAGTCCATACCTTTTTAAAAACAATCCAGGGCACGGGACAAGTATACATATATTTTAAAAAGCTAAACTAATTAGTTCATACTTAGGATAGAAATTGGAATCACATAGAAGAACAGGGAATTCAGTCTATTTGCAGTAGAATGATGATGGAATCCCCACCATATTTTTTCAGATAATCTCTGAATGTCCCAGGAAACCAAGTGACCATCTGTCATCCCAGGAGATTACTGTGTTGTGAACAGTGTTCTTTTTCAGCTGTTTTCCAAGAGGTATTTGCTCTAGAATTTTTCTATTCCCAATCATTTACCACCGCGCTCTTTCTACAAAAATTCAACTACCAAATTCATCACGTCATGATGTGTTTTGAAAATGGTTATTAGATTAAGTCCCAATAAGACACATTTGATATTATCATTTTTCTTATAGTGATAACAAGGATTTCCTTCTATCTCTAGGAGATCTCTATTGAAAGACCTCTTTTTTGTAAAAAAAAAAAAAAATGGATAAAGTTCTCTCAAATGCTCTTCTAGAGTTTCCTCAATAGGATGTCCTTTCAGAGACTATGGGCTGTGGCTTTATGAGACCAGGGAACATGTTTGCATCACCCACTGCTTTATCCTCAGGGCCTAGTTTAGTGTGGTATATAGTAGGTATTCAATAAAACTGCTTATGTACTAGCCCATCTCAATTCCCCTTAAATAATTAGTTGCATAAATACCACTATAAAGAATTGGAAATTCATTGCCATTAATTTAATTTTATGGCATCCTGGCTCAATCTTCCAAAATTAATAGCATTCTAAAAAATACTAAAGATTTAAACACAATTCTTATCCCACATCTCTGGAGATACTAGAACACACATTTGACCCTTGAACAACAGAAGTTTATATCGCCCAATTTATAGGTGCCTGGGTGGCTCAGTCAGTTCAGCATCCGACTCTTGATTGTGGCTCTCTCCCTTTCTCCCTGCCTCTTCCCAACTTGCGCAAGCTCTTTCTCTCTCTCTCTCTCTCTCTCTCTCTCCCTCTCCCTCTTTCAAAATAAATAAACTAATTAATTAAATAATAACATAAGAAGTTGCAAAATTTATATGCAGATTTTTTCAATCAATACAGCACCATACTGTAAATGTATTTTCGCTTCCATATGTTTTTAATAACCCTTTCTCTAGCTTACATTATTATAAGAATACAATACATATACATATAACATATAAAGTATGTTGATTGTTATGTTGTTGATAAAAGAACAGTAGACCATTAGAAGTCAAAGTCATATACAGATTTTCTACTAGGCAAGAAGTCAGTGTCCCCCACCCCCACTTTGTTCGAGGGTCAACAATATATTCTGGATATTTTACATGATGTTTTCCTTCTTGTTGCTTCATTTTACTCAGTACTTTACAGATGGCCTCCCATTGTCTTCGGGTCTCTCTTGCTTCTTATGATGTCAGCTATAATTCTTACCAAAATTCTTGCATAAATGTAAACTTTTTATTTGACTGTTGTTAAAATATGTTCTATATTTTGTTGTCAGCTGTTTATGAGCTGTTTATGCTTGGTTCTCTTTGGGTTTATTCTGCCTTTTTCTTTTATTGGCTTTTTGGATCTATGCATTGCAATTTTTATTTTTAATTATTTTTTTAAATAGTTAGTATCTTCCGGGTGCCTGGGTGGCTCTGTCAGTTAAGCGCCTGCCTTCAGCTCAAGTCATGATCTCACAGTTCATGAGTTCGAGCTCCATGTCAGGCTCTGTGCTGACAGCTCAGAGCCTAGAGCCTGCTTCGGATTCTGTCTCTCCTTCTCTCTCTGCCCCTCCCCTGCTTGCGCTCTGTCTGTCTGTCTCTCTCTCAAAAATAAATAAGCATTAACAAAATAAATAAATAGCTGGTATCTTCTCAATTTTTGTTTTTTTTTTTTTTTTTCTGTTCCATTCTCCCTTTTCTTTTCCCAGTCCAATTGCATACATGTTCAATCACTTAACATTGTTCCAGGATCATTTTGGTTTTGGGGGTTTTTTTTCTCCAATGTTTTTTTTTCTTTGTGCTTTATAAAAATTTTTTAATGTTTTTATTTTTGAGAGAGACAAGGTGTGAGCGGGGAGGGGCAGAGAGAGAGGGAGACACAGAATCCAAACCAGGCTCCAGGCTCTGAGCTGTCAGCACAGAGCCCAATGCGCGCTTGAACTCATGAACTGTGAGATCATGACCTGAGCTGAAGTCAGATGCTTAACCAACTGAGCCACCCAAGCACCCCTCTTTTATGCTTTAGTAATTTCTATGCTCTACAAATTCACTGATCCTTTCTTCTGAATTTCATAATCTGCACTTAAACCTGGTCATTGCATTTTTAATTTCAGGCTTTATTTTTTTAGTTATAGGATTTCTGCTTGCTTCTCTTTTAAAAATTCCCTGTCTCCTTTAATATTCCCATACTTTACTTTCACAGGTATTTTGTTACATATTTTGTTATTTTGAAGTCTTACCCCAGATGATGAAATTATTAGGCAATCTGTGAATTTGTTTCTATTGTTTATTTCTCTACAGTCCATTGTTGACTTTTATTCTGTCTAGTAATTGTGTGTTAGTGTGCTGGACACTATAGATGATGCATTGTATGTACTCTGGATTATCTGTGTTCATTTGAGTCATGTGGAATTTTATTCCAGGGGAAAATTAAATTAATGATAGATCACCTATATCCTCTAGCAGCTTGGTATTAAGCTTTATTAGCGAAGGTCTGTTTTGGATTTTTCCTTAGTCCTAGAGCACAGCCCTTAGTTTTGCCATGTAGTTCTTAGTCCTAAAACATGAACCTTTGGCATTTTACTCAAAAGGCCAAGGTGTTTACTCTTCTGTTAAAACTCGGGGATGACTGCACCCCAAACCCTTTCCAGCACCAGCAAACTGCTCAATTTTCATTTGTTTCACCCCTGTAGTTTTTGTAATTTCTTGAAGTTTCATCCCATTCATGTCCAATTTAGGAAACTATCAAAATTTTTGAAGACAACATATATGCTGATTTTGCAGCTTCCATCCTCCATGACTTTTTTTACTGGATTCCTTTCAATTTTCAGCCATTTTTGCAACTAGGGAAAAACCATTTGAATTGGAGTCCAACTATTATATGTCCCTTTTTTCAAACAGTTACTCAAATTTCTGCCCATAGAGCATCACTCTGATTTGTTTTCACATAACTCTTATTTATATCTTGTTTGACATTATACATTTATAATTGTTAATAGCAGAAATATTAATCTAATAAAGTCCACACCACCATTATTCAAAATAACTTACAAAAAAATACCTGAATATATAAAACTGAAGCAAAAATAATAGACACACACCACAATGAATAGACATTAAAAATAATCCAGCCTCTCTATCCACCTACCAACTTATAGGAAGAAGGAAAAAGAAGATAAGCCAAGCCATGAGGGATCAAGTAAATACATAATATGCAACATTCTGCAGGACAAGTGATCCTATTTCTCCAAGGAATCAGTGGCATAAAGAAGGAATGAGAACCAATCAGATAAAACAGACTAAGGACACCCAACAAAGAAATGTTACAAATTGTCCTGGTTTGTAGTTTGATTTTAAAAACTTTAAGAGAACATTTATGAGACAATTAGAATCACTTAACATGGACTGGAAATTAGATAATGTTAAGGAATCATTATCTTTATGTGTCCTGAAATATTTACTAGTAAAATAATGTTACATCTGTAATGTTTTAAAATTTAATAGGGAAAAATAGGTGGGGAGTATAAATATGAAAAAGCAATGGAATCACATTTACATTTTTTAGTAAACATAGTTCAAAATAGTAACCCCCTGACAAGGGACTCAAGATGCATACTTAAGTCAGGGATGACAAAAGTGTGGTGTATGTGTCACTGCTTCCACATTCTGAACCTAGAGAAGACAATGGTAAATGACGAAGGTGCTTTTCCTGCTAATCAAGATTAACTTTCTTAGCCAAGCCATCTGGACAATTACAAAACAATGAATTGACACTAACACAAAAGATAAAACATCCCTACAAATGTCCTCCTCTTCCATTTTATTTTCTCTTTGTCTCTTTATGACCCAGCATTTTCCCGTTTCATGAGGTTTTTAATACATAGACTTATGAGTCTACTAGAAAGAAGGAGATTATAAAAGACAATACTAGAACTCACCGATACCCATTTTACACACAGGATCCGTGGAAATGTCTTCTTGCATTGAGTTGGTGGGGATTTTAAAAAGCAATGCAACTTGCAACTGACCATGTAAAGGACAGCTGGCCTGAGGCCTCACTTGGAATCACAGAGACTTTGGTTCAACAAGAAATTATATTTTGTTGTATTAAATGACTGACATTTAAAGTTTGTTGCTGTCTGTGATTTGCCTATAAACCTAAATTAACTCAATTAATAAAGGAGTAGAAATGCCAATAATTCGAAGTATGGGATGATCAAAATGAGGTGTTTTTAAATTGTACACCATAGCATGGGGCGCCTGGGTGGCACAGTCGGTTAAGCGGACTTCAGCCAGGTCACGATCTCGCGGTCCGTGAGTTCCAGCCCCGCGTCAGGCTCTGGGCTGATGGCTCAGAGCCTGGAGCTTGTTTCCGATTCTGTGTCTCCCTCTCTCTCTGCCCCTCCCCCGTTCATGCTCTGTCTCTCTCTGTCCCAAAAATAAATAAACGCTGAAAAAAAATTTTTTTTTTAAAATAAATTGTACACCATAGCATATTTTAGCAATAGTTGCCATTTGTTAGGTGCTTATTATATGTTAGTGATTGCGCTGTGTTTTATAAGAATTACCTTATATTCATTACATGAATTACATTCATAAGAACATATAAGGAAGGTGTTACATTTTATACACAAGAAATGAAGCTTAGAATTAATAATTTCCCCATGTTCATGTAGCTAGGAGTCAAGGAAGCCAGAATTTTAAACTAGGTCTGTAAATTTGAAGCCTGTGCTCTTAACGATTGTACTGTAGGCTCTTTGAGGGTAACATGGGACCTTGTATTTTTATTATATTCTCCAGTGGCCCTGGTAGAAATATGAAGTCTGTATTTTATTCAGCGTGAGTTGAATACAATGAATGAATACATTTTAATGCCGGAAGTAAAGGAGACAGTTTTAGGAGATAGATTGGGTCAGGGAATTCCATTAGTGAAAATTTGTCTCTCTTCCCTATTTTAAAATAATTCATAACAAGTTGGAAGCCATTAATATACTGTTACATTGCTAAGTATACCTTATTTTCAAAGTATTTGCAGTTTCAACAACAATGAAAGGTGTAAAGGTGAGAAGAGGTCACGAATACTAGGGAGAGACTCTTTTCTCCATCTGATTTCGTACGCTGCTCACAAATACTGGTTTGGTCTTATAAGGATTACAGTAATAGACTCATGGCTAATATTTATGGAGCATTGATAATGAAGTAGGCAATGTGATCAACACTTTTTATATATCAACTCGTTTAAAACATGAGCACAGAAGTAGGATACCAGTACCATCGCTATGGACATCTTACAGATAAGGAACCTAAGACTCGGAACTGATACGTGACTTGTCCAAGGTTATAGATGAGTTAAGTGACCCAAACACTCATCTAAGTCCAGTGTATAAGTTCTTAACTACTGAATACTCTGTCTTCATTATGGTTCTTTCTGCTTCTCTCTGCCATCTACATCAATGGCAAAACATGTTTTGTTAAAAAAGAAAAAGGCTTCCAGGAGAAGTTGGATTCTGGTAAAAACCATGAAGTTTCTGGATTTATTCATTTTTCACAGGTTATCCTTTTATGAAAAAATCATCCCTTGGCCTTTTCCCTCCAGCCAACATCATGGCTTATTCTGAAAACTATGTCTGAGTTTCCAGAGCATCTCCATAGGGATGGGCAAATTTTAGTAATTAAGGTTCCCATGTGATTTAGAGTATTTGGGGCTCCCTGTAAGAGCAGTCAGCAAAATCAAAACCTAAATTAACACTGACATTACCTTCTCACTTAACTCAAGCTTCAGCCAAGCCCTTCTTTAGCATCTGTTGTCCAATTCTGACTTCTAGAAAGATTGGCTAGAAGCAGGAATAAAAGATTTAAAAATAATTCCTATGAATCATAACATCTTAGACTTAGAAAGCACTTTACATTATCATCTACTCCAACCTGCTCATTTTATAAGTGACAAATCTGGGGCGCCTGGGTGGCTCAGTCGGTTAAGCGTCGGATTTCGGCTCTCGGCTCAGGTCATGATCTCACAGTCCAGTCCGTGAGTCTGAGCCCCGCGTCGGGCTCTGTGCTGACAGCTCAGAGCCTGGAGCCTGCTTCAGATTCTGTGTCTCCCTCTCTCTCTGACCCTCACTCATTCATGCTCTGTCTCTGTTTCAAAAATAAATAAACATTAAAAAAATTAAAAAAAAAATAAGTGACACATCTTAGAAGGTTTTTGTGACCAAAATCTCAATGGCAAATTAACTTTTTTTTTTTTTCCCAGACACACAGTCAGTGCTCTTTCTACTTCCTCACAGGAGAGGGATGGGGAAAGAAATTACTTAAAGAGAAGCAAACTGAGAGGATAGAATAAATACATGAAGCTTCTTATCACTAGAGGAGAAAATTAGGCCTCAAGCTTCAGTGTAAGCATCAGAGGATTTCAACTGGGAAAAAATTGTAAAAATCCAGTTGTGTGAGATGATTTAAGGCTAAAGTATAGCATGGTGAATATAGTTAGTAATACTGTATTATATACTTAAAATTTGCTTAAGAGGGTTGATCTTTTTTTTTTATATATATGAAATTTATTGACAAATTGGTTTCCATAAACACCCAGTGCTCATCCCAAAAGGTGCCCTCCTCAATACCCATCACCCACCCTCCCCTCCCTCCCACCCCCTATCAACAAGAGGGTTGATCTTAATTGTTATCATGCACATAGAATTGTAAGTATGTTGAGGTGATGAATATGTTAATTGGCTTGATTGTGGTAATCATTTCACCATGTATATCAAGACATCATGTTGTTCACCTTAAATATATACAACTTTTATTTGTCAATTATACTTTAATAAAGCCGGGGGGGGAATATAAGTACACTCTGAGGTATACACACACACAAAAACTGCCTGCTAAAAGTACTTAAATAAGGGAAGAAATAAAGAAAAGAGTTAATGAGTTTCTTTCTCTGTGAGCCTGGAAAATCCAAGTGATTTTCACCAATGTAAAATGCAATCCTTATAGTCCCCATCATAGCCAAACAATTTTCATTTCCTCCTTCATAAATATTTATGTAGCACTTTTCACATGCCCAATTACTTTTTAAGTTTGAAGTTAACACAGAATAGATAGATGACCTCATGAAGCTTACATTTTAGGGAGATTTTCCCTAAAAAAAATGTAATTAAAGATACAAATTACTGGGACTCATGGGTGGCTCAGTCAGTTGAGCCTCTGACTCTTGATTTCCGCTCAGGTCATGATTCCCCAGTTGTGGGATTGAGCCCCTTGTCAAGCTCTGCACTGAGCATGGAGCCTGCCTGACATCCTCTGTCTCTCCCTCTGCCCCTCTCCCCCCCCGATTATATATATATATATATATATATATATATATATATACACACATATACGTACATAACATATATATATATATATAAATTTTTTAATGTTTATTTATTTTGAGGAGACAGAGAGATAGAATGTAAGCTGGGAAGAGGCAGAGAGAGAGGGAGACACAGAATCCGAAGCAAGCTCCAGGCCCTGAGCTGTCAGCACAGAGCCTGACCCAGGGCTCGAACCCAGGAAGCGCAGGATCAGGCCATGGGCTGAAGTCAGATGCTCAACTGACTGAGCCACCCAGGTGTCTATATATATTTTAATACAAAACAAAAATGAACCTAAAACTATGCAAATAAAGTAAATGCACATTGTGATGTTAAAGAGGACATAACAGGACAATGAAAGAGTAAATGAGAAGGTCCAACATTTAAGAGGTCATTGAGGCAAGTTTCTTGGGCTAGATCTCAAGTGCAAAAATACGGTAAATAGGGAAAGGGGCAGGAACAAAGCAGTCCAGGGAAGAAGGTACAGCGAATGCAAGCAACAATCCCTAAGGAGTGTGGCTTCAGGGTCAGCTAGGCAACAAAATAATCTTCCACTGGGATTCATCAAATCCTGGCATCCTCACCATGGTATTTCTATTTTCCTACTTTTATGTACTTAAGTTTCTAAACTTTCTTTTTTTTTCCCCCTGAATTTCTTCAGTGCTTTTAGGTAGATGACCACCCGGCCCAATTTAAAATCTCTAAGGGGACTCTAGTCCTTTATTAATCACTAAAGGTATTCTCTGCCCACATCTATTTCTAGCACTTCTATACTAATCATTCTGATTTCCGACACAGGGAAAGAGCCAACACCTCTGTATGCACAGACAGATGGAAAAGAAATGTCTACTATCCTACGCCATGGAAAGTCTCTTCAGTAATTCCCTGATCACCTTATCTGTGGGACAAGAATAAAGACATCATGATTTCAGTGCTATTTTGATAGAACAAATAGAGTGATAGACTGATTACCATGGTCAGCATGTAATGTCATGTATTGTCAATATGTCAGCTTTGATTTTCTACTTGGACAAGCATTTAGCACTTTGAATGGGCCTGTTCTAGGTACCATACAAATTACAAGTAATCTTCCTCCAAGATTATAATATTTTTTTGGTTTTGAAGGTAGAAAATGGGTTTTTATGCTACTCATAGAAATCTGTATTTTTCCTTGTTAGCACATATGTTAACTATAATTAAATAACCTTGTGCAAAATTATTTAACATCCTGCACTAAACATTAAGTTCCTTAAGAATAGGGGCAAGTTGGGGCACCTGGGTGGCTCAGTCGGTTGAGCATCCAACTTCAGCTCAGGTCATGATCTCACAGTTTGTGGGTTCGAGCCCCACATCAGGCTCTGTGCTGTTTGCTCAGAGCCTGGAGCCTGCTTCGGATTCTGTGTCTCCTTCTCTCTCTGACCCTCCCCCGCTCATGCTTTGTCTCACTCTGTTTCTCAAAAAAAATAAATAAATGTAAAAAAAAAATCAAGAATGGGGTATGAAAGTCATGCTTATCAGTGTATCAGTGAACATCTTTCAAAGTGGGTAACGCATAGTAGGTGTCAATCAAGTTTTTTTGGATGTATAAAAAAATTAAAGTCTGTGTCGTTGTCTCATTCACAATCTACAAGGGTGCTAGTCTGTTTGGATTTGGAAGAAGCAAGACAAACTCATGAAATGTTTAGAAGGTGATGCATTAGCCGTTCATTCAGCAAATGTTTGAGTAACTATTATGTGCTTGGCATCATGCAGGGATAGCTTAGTGAGCAAAATTAGAAATGGCTTTAGTTTTACTGAGCTGATTGCCTTGTTGTGGAACCAGATGCTAGTTAAATAATACCACAGATAGAAAAGCACAATTCAGACTAATGCCATGAAGTTGCCATATAGAGGCTCATTTGGATTTTAAGAGCTCTAAACAAGGAACTGCCAATGTAAAAGTGCAAACAGTAGCCCAGTCAAGCAATTAGAGTTTTTCTTTGTCTTCATACTATTAATAGCTCCCTCTCCATCCATGACCACCGATAAGCTAGAACCTGTTACTACATCTTAGCCACTCTTTTGGACTTTATAGCTCACCAGCCTTTGGAATCTTTTTACCCAGGTCCCTTACTCCTGAAATGTATCTTTTCACTTAGCCCTTTGGATGGATATCACAGTTGGAAACTTGACTTGGTTTGATTGGACCCTGTATCTTGTTGCCCTCCTCTGGATCCCTGCTTGGCCAGTGCTCATTAATCCCATCAACCAACCTAGAACTCAGGATCCCAATGACTGACTGGGTTTTGTTTATGCTGGAGGGAAATTGTGTCTTGTGCTATACTTTCCTGCCTCTGTACCTGTGTATGCTCCTCCATGCAGCCTCCATCCATTTTCCCCAGCTCCTCTAAATTCAATCCAAATTTTCCAGGTGTAGTTCAAGTCTGATCTTCCCCAGGAGATTTCTGATCACTCCATTATCCCTGTACTTTGCAGTTTTCTGTTACTTTACTCCGAAATAGAAGGGATAGTTTTACAATGTAAATTACTTCTTGTTGCTCCCTGCCTAAAAGTCTCTAGAGGCTTTCTTTTCTACTGAAAATAAAACCCAAGATCCTTACCATGCCCTGCAAAGTCCTACTTGATCTGTCTCTACAATTCTATCTGGTAACATCCAGTAATCTTCCATCACCACCACTCACCGAGTTTCAACACACTGGCTTTCTTTGGATTGCTAAGATATGTTGACCTCATTCCCACCCAGTGGTCCTGATGTTCGCTACTCCCTTTACCTGTAGAACCTTCTCAGGATTCAGAACATGACCCGCCTGCCTACCTCCTGCCGATCTTCTATTACCTGCTCTGAGAGACCTCCCTTCAGCATCCACTCTCAAGTTACTTCTGCTTTATCCTAGTCAATATCTATTAAGTTGTCCTAACCTATCTCCTCATGGCTTTTACCACATGCTCAAATTATCTTGTTTACTGATAGGAGTACAAATGAAATCTCTTTTAAGCATCTCAACAGCTCAGTCAATATTGATTACTGATGAATATGAATACATTTCTACTGCAGCTGTCTACTTACTCCTTCCTTGGACATAGGTATCAACTGGTACCTCAAGATCTTTCTTCTGATGTCTATTCAATCTTTCTACAGCCCTCCCAGAAACACCCCTCCCCTTGTTTCCATGCATACTTTGTCCATGGGGAATATTTAAGTATTATATTCCTCAATAAAGTCAAGGGATGCAGGCCACTGAATACTCCATCACTCCAGTACCAAAGCAGCTAGCTGACCTATCTTTGACTTTCTGGATCTTTCAGAAGGAATCAGCTCAAGTGTACAGGGTTCCCCAAAACAAGGAGAAATCATATTTAACTCTGAATGGTCTCCTTAAAGTACATCTTTCTTAATGTAAGCAGAAGAAGGAAGCAGACCCACCCTTCCCATCCTTAGGGGAAAAGGTAGCACTTAGAGGATCCCAAATGCTCTCAACAGCATTTTTTTTTTCTTTTATCTTCAAGCTGACATTTAGTTATACTCAATGCATGAGAAGATTTTAATAGATACAGAAGTGGATTTCAACACCACTTTTGAATTGTTTATATCATGACCTCTCATTTCACTTTGGAGTATGGTATTTATTGTCATGGTGCCTCACCCAAAACGTCCCTTTCAACATAATTTGCTAAGTATCTGTACACAGAATTACATTCACTATCTTTAACAACCAAAATGATGTAGGAACCTATGGATTAGAAATTTAGCTGAAAACAGAATGGAAATTTATCTGAAAATAGGAAGTGGTACACCCATGGTATTGCATAACAAGTTAACATCAGCCCTTGGTCTCCTCCCACTAGAATCTACACCTTGTGAAAGTAAGGCACTTGTCTGTCTTGTTTACCAATGTGTATCTTTTGAGCACACAAAAAAAGTATCTGAGCACAGAATAGGTACTCAAAGAATAACAGTTAATGTGCATTAAAACACACATTTCAAAAACAGTCATTGTTCTTTGTTAGATAAGAGAACTGAGGTTCAAAGCAATTAAGTAATTTGTCTGAAGTCATATATGTCAAAGCTTGGATTCAAATCTAGCCAGCCTGACTATAGAACCCTTAAATTTCTATAGCAGACTATCTATTAGGAGCAAAGCTAATAGGTGTAGTATACTGCCAGCCCCCAAAGGCTGCATCTGAGACTGACGCTTCTCATATTTCAAAAAAGGAGAGAACCAAACAGGGCCCCCATAACTATCATGCTATATAGATAGAACTATATCATACTAGATAGATTTTTAACAAGAAATACACATGCTATAGCATTTCAGGAGAAGGCAATCTCAAATTTTATTGGGCAAGCTGCACTTTCAGAAGGTTCTTAGAGATCATAGCTTCTCAGAGGACTCTGAAAAGAGGTTTTAAATTTCAAAAGTTGTAGATAGAGAGTAAAGGTATTCAAGGAAAATGGAAGAGAGAGGTTGTAGTAAAAAGGGAAGGAAGAGGACCTATGAAGCCAAATCTAACAAACTTGGAGCTCATAAGATACTGTATATAAAGAGAAAGAACTGACTATTGATAATAAGGATTTAAGAGCTTCAAACTGAAATCAGAAAAAGAAAGGAAAGGTCATTACCATTAAGGCACAAGGAATGTGATGGGGATATGGAGCCTAAAGGGAAGAACAAGAGTCTATAGTATCAGGTGCATATGTAAAACGAGCTAGAGTCCAAGGGAGTTTACCCCTAGTAGTGGACTTCAAAACTTTGTAGTGGACCCAAATAGCATCTTTCAAGAGATGCAGCTCTGTTATGAAAAATGGAGAAATTAATTAAGCTTTTCTGCTTGTATTAATATAATGAATAGATATCTAGTATTAGCTTTTCACAGGAAGATAATAGATGGCAATAGGTCCAAAATAGTTGTTGCAGTTTCTGGTAGGTCATTAACCATCTCTGGGCTCTTCCTTACAATATTTGGTAAATATACAAGACCATGTTTGATTTCTTGGTATCTGGTTGCCTAAAGGTGATATATAATCTTGGCCTTCTACATGTGGCTACAAGAGAAACTCCCCACAGGACGGGTTGAGAATTATCCATCCTACCCATGGGCAACGTAGAACAGAGAGGAAAAGCTAGAAGCAGTAACATATGTGTTTAACATTTAAATTTTCCCATAATACTATTTTCCAATATCATTCACAATTGAGAGTGTAGTTAAAAATCATGAGGTATTTGTGACTTTTCATATATCTATCTGTATCTATAGCTCTAGATGCACTTAAATATCTTTCTTTTATTCTTCTTCCAAAGTATGGAACAGAGATTTATTCCTTAAAGTTCTTGAGTCATTTGATGTGTCAAACCAGGGACATATCTCTGTATCACCAAGGACACATTGAAATGGTAAGTATGCCTTGATTGTACTTTAGGACTCACCTAAGGGTCTCTAGTTCCCAAAATGGAATGATCTTTGTGGTACTCAGTTGCCAGCTCCAAATTTTACTGTTCAAATGGGAGCAGCTACCTTTCCCAAAGTTAAGAAGAAATCTCAGGGGCACCTGAGTAGTTCAGTCGGTTAAGCCTCTGACTCTTGATTTCTGCTCAGGTCATGATCTTGTGGTTTGTGGGATCAAGCCCCATGTCAGGCTCTGTGCTGACAGCATGGAGCCTGCTTGGGATTCTCTCTCTCCCTCTCTCTGCCCCTCTCTGACTCACGCTACCTCCTTCTCTCTCTCTCTCTCTCTCAAAAATAAATAAACATTTTAAAAAAAGAAGAGGAAGAAATCCCAGCATGTTCACAGTTTCTTTAAAGGATGAAAGTACAAACTCTGGGGATTTTCAGGCCATTCTTTGCCTCCTCTTTGGCAATCAGCAACGTCTGTCTAGTGTCTCAAATTAGGCCAATGAAAACAACAAGAACGTATGGAGTAATAGCTGAACCCAAGGCTGCCATATCAGAAAGATGGAGTGGAGAGAGCAAAACCCAGCAATCAGAAAATATAAGTTCCAGGTCCATGTCTGCAAGTTAAGAATGATCATTTTTATTCTGCCTATTTCCTGAAGCTGGTCTGGGAATTAAAAAGTTTATAGAGGGTACAGAACTGCAATCAATAGAAGAATTTTATCTGGCCATATATTTGTTTCACTTATTAATTCAACCAATATTTACTGTGTATACCTTAATGCCAAATGCTGAACTATTCTCGGTTGGTAGAACAGAAATCGTCTCTGTTCTAAGATATCTATCTACTGGTATATCCATGTGAAATATTACTATTGGTAATATGTCAGGCATAGACTTTATTCTAACCTAAGAATCCAACATATGTATGTGTGCATATATGTGTTCCTATATTATTCAAAGCTTTGGTCCAACATGTGTGTGTGGGGGGGTGTGTATGTGTGTGTGTGCACGCGTGTGGTGTGTTTTCAAGCTCCAATCAGAGGTTATGCACTTAGGAGATAAGATTGGAAATGGAGTCAAGTAGACCCGTATTTGTAAGCAGGTTATATCACTTACTAGTCATTGCCTGGAAAATTTACTCCACTTCTACTATTCTTAGGAGTCTTTATATGTACAATATAGGTAATGATAGTTGATCCACCTTAGGGTTGCTAGAATTTGAAGAATTAAACTTATTAAGCACATCATGTAGCAGCTGGCACACCTAGAATCCTATATAAATTATGGCTGAAAAATTTCACTTGGAGATGCTCTTTTTGCATGCAGCTTCTGGAGAATAGGCTATCACTTCTCCCACTCTCTCGGTGAAGCCTGTCACAGAGGGCTACATTGAGCAATTTCTAAATAATTTACATGGCTAGAGGCAGGCCCAGACACAGGTACTGGTACTTATTGCTGCCTTCCTGATTTTACTTCCTTCCTATGCAGGATTCTCAAGTCCTGGTGCCCCCATAAATAACCTGAAGCAAGGGAAGGGAAACATCCCCTGGAAGATACCCTGCCAGGTTCGTGGTAGTGTGTGACCCCAGCAGCAGCCGGAAGTGCAAGCAAATGAGTCAAACACTACCTCCTGGAAAATCCTGAGGCAAGGTGGCTGTTCCACGTACGGTGGAAGGAGCTAACCTTCCACAGGCTCATCTCCAGGCACCTGATTGGGAAAGGGAGCGCTGGTCAACAGCTCCCTTCCCCACCAGCCTACATATGAGGCACGGACGCAACCCCTGTGTTGCATGAGAGCTGGCAAACGGCCCTGCAGTCACTAAGGGTCTTCAGGCTGGCGAGCAACATCCCACCTCGGAGGGCCAATTAGGAAAGGTACTGGGTCTGGTTCAGGAGGGATCGCTGAGGTACGCCTGCCAGTGTCAAGAGCTGCTTCCTCAGGGTCTCACTGGGTGTGCCGCACTGTGTCAGCTCCTGCTAGTTGAAAGTAATTGAAGCAGGTGCCACATTAATATTTATCATTCCTCCTTTAAACAGCATTTGATCTGAGAGTGTGAAATGGCACATACAGAAACTTTCCCATGAGTTCGTTCTCCAGCGTCCTACTTCTCAGTGACACCCGCTATCTGAAAACTGGAGGCTAGAATTTCCAGTTAATTAGCAGAGAGGACTTGCCAATTGTGAACTACCATGATGCGTTTGATCAAATACCCTTTTCTCACAGATCTTTTTGGAGTTTATTTTTCTGTGGGATCTCATCAATGATACTACCTTAAAATGTTAAAGGGTGTGTGTTAGCTTCACAGGGCTATTGTAACAAAGTACCCTGAATGGGCTGGCTTAAAATAGGAATGTATTATCTCAAAGTTTTGGAACACTAAAGTCGAAAATCAAGGTGGCTAAAGGGTTGGCTCCTTCTGGGGAAGACTGTGTTTCATGCCTCTGCCCTAGCTTCTGGTACCAGCCAGCAATCCTTGGGCTCTTTGGCCAAGTCCAATCTCTACCTCCATCTGTAGCTGGTCTTCTTTCCTATAGGTCTCTTCTCTGTCTCTAGATCTCCAAGTCTGTCTGTATGTAAGGACACCAGTTACTGGATTTAGGACTCACCTGGATCCAGTAAACCTCTTCTTAATTTTATTACATCTTCTAAGACCCTATTTACAGTTAAAGTCACATTCGCAGGTACCGGGATATAGAACTTCAGCATAATGTTTTGGGGGACACACTTCAAACCACCACAGATTAGAAGGAAAAAAATAACTCTCTTCTATACTTAGAGAAGCTTCTTTGGAAAGACTCTTGGTCTTGCATACAGTGAGTATATAGTGGAGCTAGAACCAGAATTCAGGGTCATGACTGCACACTCAGTGACTGCAGGAAGTCCTAGGAAAATGGCACAGAAAATTCTCATTATTCATGGTAATTAATGTTTTATCAAGTAGTTACAAATACAGAACTCGCAAATATTAAACCATTACTTCTAGGAGAAATACAGGTTTAGGTTCTCACGAGCCCCTTGGCCACACCATTTTTATCAACGGATCAATATGGAACCTTGTTTTGTGTGTGCGTTTGTTTAAAGAAACCTTATTTCACATGTAATGCTAGCTAACTCACCTGATTTGAACCCACAGCCAACAACGGCATAACTCAGAACTGAATGCAGCCTTTCTAACACATGGCATTTTCTCAATAAGGCATTTCACAGCCTTCTCGTAATTAGGAACACTCGACAGTACTATGCTTCGAGTCCATTTTAAACGCAACATCACCAGAAAAAAAGCTCAAAAATGTTGGGTAAGCCAGCACTACATAGACTCAAAAAGGACCCCTGCTTATAGCAGGAAAAGTAACACAAGAACACTGAGCAACACTATATTCAGCCCCAACTGGGATTATGCACAGCGGATTTTTTCACTGCTCTAATCATGTTTTGATGGGACCACAAAATAGTGCCAGCTATTGATTTTAAGATTCTAAACCAATCACAGGAAGTATGAACATTCACAATTGTGAAAGCTGCAAATAATGAGGACCAGCTAGCTGTATACTAGAGGCCATCTTAGTTAGTTTCATGTAGGGGTGTACCGTCTTATGTACAAATGCCACGGGGGATGGAGGCTGCCTATCACAAAGCACAACAGTGTTGTTGCATTAACTGATGGGCACCAGGATACATGGATCCAGACCAAGCGGTAGGGTACCCGTCTCCACTGGTACTCTAATTTTGAGTCAATCCTAGATGATAAAATCTGTACCAGGGAGAAGAAAAGGAAGAAACCCTGAATTTTATCACTTACCTATAAGTAGAAAAACAATGGAATTACCTAGAATTAAACTTATTTATTTATTTGCTGACAGGTAAAAGGAAAACATGACAGAGATTAAACAGAGGTACAGAAAAATAGTTAACATTTTGGGTCACCTGTACTCCAGACTGTGAAGAATATATAACACACAAGTATTTATTGAGTGAATATTGCGTAACAGGCACCTTGTCGGGGGCTGATTTAAGAGTGAATGATACAGGGGCATCTGGCTGGCTCAATCGGTTAAACATCCAACTCCAACTTAGGTCATTATCTCACGGCTCATGGATTTGAGCCCCAGGTCAGCATGGAGCCTGCTCGGGATTCTGTCTTCTCTCCCTGTCTCTCTGCTCCTCCCCAACTCACACTTTCTCTCTCTCTCTCTCTCTCAAAAATAAATACACTTAAAAAAAAGTGAATGATATAGACATTAAACTCATAAAAAAGAATATCCAAAATTTACAAATTTATGACTAATTCCTATTCCATAGCATATAACAGATGTTTAAAAGTAAGTTCAAATGTAGGTATCAATGAGCATGTTATTAAGAAAATGATATTTAGCTTATATCTGAGTATATGTTACCCTCACAGTTTGGAGGGAAGTGGTGTTCCTAGTTGAAGAAAAAGTATGTGAATAGTCGCAGGACCTAGAGAAAACATAGGGAGTTAATAGATACTACACTTGATCTTAGCCAAAAGGCTGAGAAGCGATTCATAGGGAGTCAATAGAAAGATTAGTGGGACTACAATGTACTGGCTCATCAAAATGGGCCATGAGAATCACAAAATCAGAGATGTGTAAGCAACAGTAATACATTTAGCATCTGAATTGGTCACTCAAAAAAGGAGCACAGAATTGAATTGTTCAAACTCTAGCTACTCAAGAGAAAGGCAGATTGGATTTAAGGCAGCAATTCTAAGAACAGCAAAGTCCCCAAGACATTTCCAGGGCACCCATGAGCTCAGAACTGTGTTCAGAGTATACCAACACTGCCTTGTTCACACTGGGTTGATATTTGTACTAACAGAGCAAAAGCTATGGCGTGTAAAATTTCTGATGCCTTTGTACAAATCAAGTCAGTACCACCAGACTGTACTACTGGGAAACACTGTATTCTCTACCATAATGTATGTATGTATGTATGTGTATATATATATATATATACACATATATATATATATGTGATATATATATATATATATATATATATATATATATATATATATTTAATATCACCAAAGAATATCCTTGTTGAAGATGTATACTTTATTTGACTGACTCTCAATCTTGAGTACACGTCTTTTTAACACTGTATGTGAAGAAATGATGAATCGGGAGGTATGCATGAGACATTAATGCTGCACACCCAAAGTGGGATTGTCTTGAGCAAAAATGCTTATGTGAATGTTTGAGTTTCAAAGTTTGTTTTTTCCTCCCCTTATTAAACATAACCTCTAGTCATTAAGACTTGGAAATGTGGCATAAAGATAATTTTCTTGAGAATTTCTTGAGAATAATTAAGTGAGCCTGTAACTTTAAGAAAAACTGGTATTTGTTAAAGATGAAATTTGAATGGAAAAATGAGAATTTTGAAAACCATGTGTCTGAAACCATGAACTTGAAAGCTTCTCAGTATGTCAGGACCTTTCTGGTAAGATCGGTAGTGCCATTAACATGTGTGATTTTTTTTTTTTGAGACTATACAATAAATTATGATGGTATTTGAAAAAAACTTCACAACTCATTAAGTTAGTATTTTCCAAATAACCAGAGCATGATTTTATCAAATCATGCATTGGTAACATACTCATTCAAAATGCAAGTAGACCACTGTATTTTAATGTAACAGAATACAAAAAGTTCACTGAAAAGAGTACACATTCCATATCACAACTGGTTTTCAACAGACTATCACCGGTTGAGTTCTGGTGTAGTAACAAAGAAAAACATCCACAATCATCTTTAAAGTATATTAAAAACTGCCTTCATTTCCAACCATGTATATCTAGATGGTCAATTTTTTTTCTACACCCATCAACCAAACCATCCCCTTGAAACAAATTAAATGCAAAAGAAAATGTGAGAGGCTACTTGTCTTCTATTAATCCAAACCTTTAAAAAATATTTTCAAATTTACAAAGACATAACATTTTTGTTGTTTTTGCAAAAATACTGTCATTTTTTTGTTGTTTTGCCAAGATTTTTTAAGTAAAAAATACATAGTTGCATTACAGTGTGATTGGTTTATTTATGTTATTTTTTTTTAATATTTTAATGTTTATTTATTTTTGAGACAGGGAGAGACAGCATGAATAGGGGAGGGTCAGAGAGAGAGGGAGACGCAGAATCTGAAACAGGCTCCAGGCTCTGAGCTGTCAGCACAGAGCCTGACGCAGGGCTCGAACTCACGGACCATGAGATCATGACCTGAGCCGAAGTCGGATGCCTAACCGACTGAGCCACCCAGGTGCCCCTATTTATGTTACTTTAAATGAAATACTTTAAATGAAATGTAGTGCCTGGATGGCTCAGTCGGTTAAATGTCAGACTTCGCCTCAGATCACAATCTCATGGTTCATGAGCTCAAGCCCCGTGTCAGGTTCTGTGCTGACAGCTCAGAGCCTGGAGCCTGCTTCAGATTCTGGGTCTCTCTCTCTCTCTCTGGCCCCTGGTCTCAAAACATGAATAAACATTAAAAAATTTTTTTCAAGATAGGGGCGCCTGGGTGGCTCAGTGAGTAGAGCAGCTGACTTCAGCTCAGGTCTTGATCTCACTGTTCATGGGTTCAACCCCGCATCAGGCTGTGTGCTGACAGCTCAGAGCCTGGAGCCTGTTTCGGATTCTGTCTCCCTGTCTCTCTCCCCGGCCCTCCCTCACTCGCACTCTGTCTCTCTCTGTCTCAAAAATAAATAACATTTAAAAAATATTTTTAAAAAATTTCAGAAGATGGCGGCGTAGGAGGACGCTGGGCTCACCGCGCGTCCTGCTGATCACTTAGATTCCACCTACACCTGCCTAAATAACCCAGAAAACCGCCAGAGGATTAGCAGAACGGAGTCTCCGGAGCCAAGCGCAGACGAGAGGCCCAAGGAAGAGGGTAGGAAGGGCGGAGAGGCGGTGCGCGCTCCAAGGACTGGCGGGAGGGAGCCAGGGCGGAGGGGCGGCCCACTGGCCAAGCAGAGCCCCTGAGTCTGGCTTTCACAAGTGGAGGAGCCGGGCGGAGTGTGTTCTGACAGCAAGCGGGACTTGACATCTGGAAGGTTATAAGCTAACAGCTCTGCTCAGAGAATGGGAGGGCTGCAGGACAACAGGAGGGACAGTTGTTGAGCCCCTGACGACAGAGCTCAGCTTGGCGGGGAACAAAGGCACTTGCCAGCGCCATCTCCCTTGCCCATCCCCCAGCCAAAATCCCAAAGGGAACCAGTTCCTGCCAGGGAACTTGCTTGAACCAAGCAAACACCCAACGCTGTGCTTCTGCAGATCCATCCCTCCGGCGGGTCTGACTCCCTCCAAGTGCCGCAGGGCCCCTCCCAAAGCGGATCTCTGAAGGAAAAGCAAAAGCGAGCTGAGCCTGCCCCTCCCGCCCCTGTGCACCTTGCCGATCCACCCCAGCTAATATGCCAGATCCCCAGCACCACAAGCCTGGCAGTGTGCAAGTAGCCCAGATGGGCCACGCCACCCCACGGTGAATCCCGCCCCTAGGAGAGGGGAAGAGAAGGCACACACCAGTCCCACTGTGGCCCCAGCAGTGGGCTGGGGGCAGACATCAGGTCTGACTGCGGCCCCGCCCACCGACGCAAGTTATCCAAGACAGCACAGGGGAAATGCTCACAGTCCCGCATCACTCCAGGGACTATCCAAAATGATGAAACAGAAGAATTCCCCTCAGAAAAACATCTAGGAAATAACAACAGCTAACGAACTGATCAAAAATGATTTAAACAATATAACAGAAAGTGAATTTAGAATAATAGTCATAAAATTAATCGCTGGGCTTGAAAACAGTATAAAGGACAGCCGAGAATCTCTTGCTACAGAGATCAAGGGACTAAGGAACAGCCAGGAGGAGCTAAAAAATGCTATCAATGAACTGCAAAATAAAATGGAGACAACTACAGCTTGGATTGAAGAGGCAGAGGAGAGAATAGGTGAACTAGAAGACAAAATTATGGAAAAAGAAGAAGCTGAGAAAAAGATAAAAAAATCCAGGAGTATGAGGGGAAAATTAGAGAACTAAGTGATGCACTAAAAAGAGATAATATACGCATAATTGGTATTCCAGAGGAGGAAGAGAGAGGGAAAGGTGCTGAAGGTGTACTTGAAGAAATAATAGCTGAGAACTTCCCGGATCTGGGGAAGGAAAAAGGCATTGAAATCCAAGAGGCACAGAGAACTCCCTTCAGACGTAACTTGAATCGATCTTCTGCATGACATATCATAGTGAAACTGGCAAAAAACAAGGATAAAGAGAAAATTCTGAAAGCAGCTAGAGATAAACGTGCTCTCACATATAAAGGGAGACCTATAAGACTCATGACTGATCTCTCTACTGAAACTTGGCAGGCCAGAAAGGAATGGCAGGAGATCTTCAATGTGGTGAACAGAAAAAATATGCAGCCAAGAATCTTTTATCCAGCAAGTCTGTCATTTAGAACAGAAGGAGAGATAAAGATCTTCCCAAACAAACAAAAATTGAAGGAATTCGTCACCACTAAACCAGCCCTACAAGAGATCCTAAGGGGGATCCTGTGAGACAAAGTACCAGAGACATCGCTACAAGCATGAAACCTATGGACATCACAATGACTCTAAACCCATATTTTTCTATAATAACACTGAATGTAAATGGGTTAAATGCGCCAACCAAAAGACATAAGGTATCAGAATGGATAAAAAAAACAAGACCCTTCTATTTGCTGTCTACAAGAGACTTATTTTAGACCTAAGGACACCTTCAGATTGAGAGTGAGGGGATGGAGAACTATTTATCATGCCACTGGAAGTCAAAAGAAAGCTGGAGTAACCATACTTACATCAGATAAACTAGACTTTAAATTAAAGGTTGTAACAAGAGATGAAGAAGGGCATTATATAATAATCACAGGGTCTATCCATCAGGAAGAGCTAACAATTATAAATGTCTATGCGCTGAATACCGGAGCCCCCAAATATATAAAACAATTACTCACAAACATAAGCAACCTTATTGATAAGAATGTGGTAATTGCAGGGGACTTTAACACTCCACTTACAGAAATGGATAGATCATCTAGACACACGGTCAATAAAGAAACAAGGGCCCTGAATGATACATTGGATCAGATGGACTTGACAGATATATTTAGAACTCTGCATCCCTAAACAACAGAATATACTTTCTTCTCGAGTGCACATGGAACATTCTCCAAGATAGATCATATACTGGGTCACAAAACAGCCCTTCATAAGTATAAAAGCATTGAGATCATACCAAACATACTTTTAGACCACAATGCTATGAAGCTTGAAATCAACCACAGGAAAAAGTCTGGAAAACCTCAAAAGCATGGAGGTTAAAGAACACCCTACTAAGAATGAATGGGTCAACCAGGCAATTAGAGAAGAAATTAAAAAATATATGGAAACAAATGAACATGAAAATACAACAATCCAAATGCTTTGGGACGCAGCGAAGGCAGTCCTGAGAGGAAAATACATTGCAATCCAGGCCTATCTCAAGAAACAAGAAAAATCCCAAATACAAAATCTAACAGCACACCTAAAGGAAATAGAAGCAGAACAGCAAAGATAGCCTAAATCCAGCAGAAGAAGAGAAATAATAAAGATCAGAGCAGAAATAAACAATATAGAATCTAAAAAATCTGTAGAGCAGATCAATGAAACCAAGAGTTGGTTTTTTGAAAAAATAAACAAAATTGCTAAACCTCTAGCCAGGCTTCTCAAAAAGAAAAGGGAGAGGAACCAAATAGATAAAATCATGAATGAAAATGGAATTATTACAACCAATCCCTCAGAGATATAAGCAATTATCAGGGAATACTATGAAAAATCATATGCCAACAAACTGGACAACCTGGAAGAAATGGACAAATTCCTAAGCACCCACACACTCCCAAAACTCAATCAGGAGGAAATAGAAAGCTGGAACAGACCCATAACCAGTGAAGAAATTGAATCAGTCATCAAAAATCTCCCAACAAATAAGAGTCCAGGACCAGATGGCTTCCCAGGGGAGTTCTACCAGACGTTTAAAGCAGAGATAATACCTATCCTTCTCAAGCTATTCCAAAAAATAGAAAGGGAAGGAAAACTTCCAGACTCATTCTATGAAGCTAATATTACTTTGATTCCTAAACCAGACAGAGACCCAGTAAGAAAAGAGAACTACAGGCCAATATCCCTGATGAATATGGATGCAAAAATTCTCAATAAGATACTAGCAAATCGAATTCAACAGCATAAAAAAGGAATTATTCACCATGATCAAGTGGGATTCATTCCTGGGATGCAGGGCTGGTTCAACATTCGCAAATCAATCAATGTGATACATCACATTAATAAAAGAAATGATAAGAACCATATGATCCTGTCAATTGATGCAGAAAAGGCCTTTGACAAAATTCAGCAACGTTTCTTAATAAAAACCCTCGAGAAAGTCGGGATAGAAGGAACATACTTAAACATCATAAAAGCCATTTATGAAAAGCCCACAGCTAACATCATCCTCAATGGGGAAAACTGAGAGCTTTTTCCCTGAGATCAGGAACACGACAGGGATGTCCACTCTCACCACTGTTGTTGAACATAGCGTTGGAAGTGCTAGCATCAGCAATCAGACAACAAAAGGAAATCAAAGGCATCAAATTTGGCAAAGATGAAGTTAAGCTTTCGCTTTTTACAGATGACATGATATTATACATGGAAAATCCGATAGACTCCACCAGAAGTCTGCTAGAACTGATACATGAATTCAGCAAAGTTGCAGGATACAAAATCAATGAACAGAAATCAGTTGCATTCTTATACACTAATAATGAAGCAACAGAAAGACAAATAAAGGAACTGATCCCATTCACAATTGCACCAAGAAGCATAAAATACCTAGGAATAAATCCAACCAAAGATCTCAAAGATCTGTATGCTGAAAACTATAGAAAGCTTAGGAAGGAAATTGAAGAAGATATAAAGAAATGGAAAAACATTCCATGCTCATGGATTGGAAGAATAAATATGTCAAAATGTCAATACTACCCAAAGCTATCTACAAATTCAATGCAATCCCAATCAAAATCGCACCAACATTCTTCTCAAAACTAGAACAAGCAATCCTAAAATTCATATGGAACCACAAAAGGCCCCGAGTAGCCAAAGTAATTTTGAAGAAGACCAAAGCAGGAGGCATCACAATCCCAGACTTTAGCCTCTACTACAAAGCTGTCATCATCAAGACAGCATGGTATTGGCACAAAAACAGACACATAGACCAATGGAATAGAATAGAAACCCCAGAACTAGACCCTCAAACATATGGCCAACTAATCTTTGACAAAGCAGGAAAGAATATCCAATGGAAAAAAAGACAGTCTCTTTAACAGATGGTGCTGGGAGAACTGGACAGCAACATGCAGAAGATTGAAACTAGACCACTTTCTTACACCATTCACAAAAATAAACTCAAAATGGATAAAGGATCTGAATGTGAGACAGGAAACCATCAAAACCCTCGAGGAGAAAGCAGGAAAAGACCTCTCTGACCTCAGCCGTAGCAATCTCTTACTCGACACATCCCCTAAGGCAAGGGAATTAAAAGCAAAAATGAACTACTGGGACCTTATGAAGATAAAAAGCTTCTGCACAGCAAAGGAAACAACCAACAAAACTAAAAGGCAACCAACGGAATGGGAAAAGATATTTGCAAATGACATATCAGACAAAGGGCTAGTATCCAAAATCTATAAAGACCTCACCAAACTCCACACCCGAAAAACAAATAATCCAGTGAAGAAATGGGCAGAAAATGTCTTCTAAAGAAGACATCCAGATGGCCAACAGGCACATGAAAAGATGCTCACCGTCAGTCCTCATCAGGGAAATACAAATCAAAACCATACTCAGATATCACCTCACGCCAGTCAGAGTGGCCAAAATGAACAAATCAGGAGACTATAGATGCTGGTGAGGATGTGGAGAAACGGGAACCCTCTTGCACTGTTGGTGGGAATACAAATTGGTGCAGCCACTCTGGAAAACAGTGTGGAGGTTCCTCAAAAAATTAAAAATAGACCTACCCTATGACCCAGCAATAGCACTGCTAGGAATTTACCCAAGGGATACAGGAGTGCTGATGCATAGGGGCACTTGTACCCGCAATGTTTATAGCAGCGCTTTCAACAATAGCCAAATGATGGAAAGAGCCTAAATGTCCATCAACTGATGAATGGATAAAGAAATTGTGGTTTATATACACAATGGAATACTACGTGGCAATGAGAAAAAATGAAATATGGCCTTTTGTAGCAACGTGGATGGAACTGGAGAGTGTGATGCTAAGTGAAATAAGCCATACAGAGAAAGACAGATACCATATGGTTTCACTCTTTTGTGGATCCTGAGAAACTCAACAGGAACCCATGGGGGAGGGGAAGGAAAAAAAAAAAAAAGACATTAGAGTGGGAGAGAGCCAAAGCATAAGAGACTGTTAAAAACTGAGAACAAACTGAGGGTTGATGGGGGGTGGGAGGGAGGGGAGGGTGGGTGATGGGTATTGAGGAGGGCACCTTTTGGGATGAGCACTGGGTGTTGTATGGAAACCAATTTGACAATAAACTTCATATATTGAAAAAAATTAAAATTTAAATTTAAAAAAATTAAAAAATTTCAAGATAAATGAAATAGTATTTTAATATTTTCTCACGTTAAATTACAATATGGTCAATGTCTATAGATATATGTCCTGTGAAGAAAAGATCTTCAGGGTCCTTGGTAAATGGGGTCCTGAGGTAAAATCATTTAAAAACCACTTGTGCAGGGGAAAGAATACGGACTTTATAAAATCAATGGCCTAGACTCCATCCACTTCCTCCTGCATCACTAATTAGAACAGTGATCCTAGATAAGTAACTAACTGCACTCCCCAATACCAGGTTCTTCTTTCATAAAAGGAGAGTAATTATCATAAATGCTCACAAGGTCACCAGAAGGAGAAAGCATGGTCATATCTGGGGAGGCACTTTTTACTCTGCAAAGCACTACACAAATGTTACTTCCTTATTATTCATGACACTAACAATTTAGGCTAAAACTTGATAAACTATGTTATTATTAATTATCTCCCATCCATAAG
Organism: Lynx rufus; assembly: GCF_022079265.1. NCBI lineage: Eukaryota > Metazoa > Chordata > Mammalia > Carnivora > Felidae > Lynx > Lynx rufus. Next base: position 120,209,029 of record NW_025814823.1, on the reverse strand, counting down.
GATGAAAATATAGATTTAAATCCTAATGTAAAACATTTTTACCTCATCCCTGACACAGATTTCTTTTACTGGTTTTCATTACTTTTTAAAGTCTTTAAACCTCAGATATTCTGATCACAAGACTCATTTGTAAAATTGTTTCCGAAACATTTTTTGGAGTACATGTACGTATTGCAGCAAAACTCAGGAAAAGATTTGCAATCATATGAAAGTAATGAGTACTCTTGTGGCTGCATGAACCGTGGATGAGAGTTAAACTGCGACACCAAGGTCGAACATACTGACCACCCACTTCTTGCTGATAGCAAATAATGTCAGTGTGGCAAACAACTTTAGCAACTTTCTCATCTAATGCCTCACCTAAAGCAAGAATCTCTTTTTTTTTGTATACAAATAATTTTTTAAAAATAATTTTTTGTCAAATTGGTTTCCATGCAACACCCAGTGGATCCTGTCATTGGAGACTTACAAGGCAGTTCATTTCATCTATTACAATGTTTCTTTTATTATCCATATCTCATTATACAAAAAGCTAAGGAACTTCTGGGGCACCTGGGTGGCTTAGTCAGTTGAGCGTCTGACTTCAGCTCAGGTCATGATCTCATGGTCTGTGAGTTTGAGCCCCGTATCAGGTTCTGTGCTGACGGCTCAGAGCCTGGAGCCTGCTTGGGAGTCTGTGTCTCCCTCTCTCTCTGCCCCTCCCCTGCTCACACTCTGTGTCTCTCTGAAAACCAAAGGTTAAAAAAAAAAAAAAAAACAGAAACAAAGCTAAAGAACTTCTTGAATTTTAACAAGGTCCCAAGCGATGCTGATGTTGCTGGTCAGGGACCACACTTTGAGAACCACTGATCTCTGAGTCTAACCACAGATCTTTACACATCTTACATGGAAGCATGTTCTGAGTTGGGTCCAACAGACTTGCAACGGTGCCCATTCACAGTTTTGAGACTGTCTAGATGGTTAACTCTCAATAACTGTTTGTTAATAGAAGAGCAGTGGTGTGAATAATCCACTACCATGGATAATCCAAAAGTCATTTCAACTTGGTTTTGGAAGGTGTTCAAGTCGGATTTTAATTTTTCAGGATCACTGGATTTGCCTTCAAATAGGTTTTGCTGAGGCCAATGTTAAAACTGAGTGACTGTTTCCTGGGTAAACTCATGCTTTCCTCAGAGGGGAGGCAAGCCAGCTAGCCTCGCATGCTGGCCATGGAGTCACAACTGGTGCTCAGAGTTCACAAAACACACAATCTCTGTAAAGCATAACTGAGAGTAGAATCCACACAGAACGCTTTTAAAATTTTTAGTTACTAAGAGTATGTATGAAAGTTGGGAAGTTTAGGGGGAAACTCATCATTTCTTCTTTCTATACATTCCCCAAAATAATTAAACTCAAGCAATTTACAGCACTCGAATTATTTCCTTTGTACCCTGTGTCCAAACCCTCAAGAAAAAGCAAAACAAAAAACCCACAAAAATGCGTGTGCGTGCGTGCGTGTGTGTGTGTGTGTGTGTGTGATTTTACCTTAGGGAAGTTATAAAAGAAAAACACCACCCAAAATCTCATAAATCCTATTGGAACTGATAGGAATGTCAAAGCTTGTGGTTAGAGGTAGTTATAGTCTATAAAAGTAGTTTCCAAATGTTGGCTTGTGGATAAGCTGTATCACAACAAACAGAGAACTTATTAAATTCAGATTCCTTCCTCTGCAACTCATCACTGAAATTCTGCATGTGTGTCTCTATCGGCTGCCCTCTAACTAGTTTTCCTCTTCCATTTCAGTGTCTCAAATTATACACAGAAATAATCAGTTATTCCTAAACCAACTTGTGGATTTGGGGGAAAAATATTTAAAGGCTCTACACATAAAGTCTTATTATCACAGAAATGAATGCCAGAAATGGGGTAACAGTAACACTACCTACCAATTTTTCGGTTCTTGTCAGAGATCAGATAGTGTGTGAAATGCCATACATGACTTATTTTACCTAATCTTCACAAAAGCTGACCAAGTAGGTCCTTTTCTTAGCCCCATTTCACAGATGAGAATCCTGTGTGTCCCCAAATCCCACAGACAGTGGCAAAGCTACCATTAAACTCCCCTTTGCCAGAATGAAAGCCCATTCTTTCAACCACTGTGCAGTACTGTACCCCATATCTGTTTAAGAAAAAGGTCTACTTGCAAATTAACATGTATACAAAACACCTCTTAGGGGTTACTGTCGATCTTCTGTCTCACCTAGCTCTCAACTGGACTTCACTTCCCACAGACACAGCTGCAGAGCATTACACTTCACGTGCACCCTGTATGCAGCTTATCTCTCACCTCAGGTCTCTACCTAGGAGGCTGAGGTAAGAGATACTGCTGGCAAGTATGAGGGAATCAATGCTTCATTGGGGGAAACGTTGGGCCAATGGAAATCTAACAAGAGAGAATAAATGTCTTCCTTCTTCCCTTGCATGATCTTTCCTGAGAAGCAGTCTATAAACTTCTGTGAAGACAGCCCTGCAAGATGGAAAGATCAGTCCCACTTGATACTAAGTAGTTGCTCACTTAGTAATGTGGTTTATGTTGGCTCATTGGTTCTTGTGCTTTCCCTGTCTCATACCTCTTCTCCCTTCAGTGAGACTCTCTGGAACTGTATCCATCCACTTTGTGAAATGGTACCACAAAAGGCTTCACCCAGGCTCTGCTTTCTAGAAACTCAGGCTAAGACAATTTGGAACTGCCCAGCTCCAAGGTAAGTGCAAGTAACAGTGCTGCTTTCACTTGTTTTGGAGGTGGAACAAAAAAGGAAGAAGAGAACTAGGAAACCACATAACTATAGGATTGTGTATTATCTGCTTTAAAACTATGTCTGGAAAAAGCATCCCTCTGCTTTAAGACAAACAACACAAACATTGCTACAGTTCTGTGAGCAAGGAAAGGCACAATTACAAGCAAGCAAATAATGAATGGCTTGTCTTTCTTTTCCTACAGGAATGTTCTTACTCTTGGTCTGCCTCCAGTGCTAAATAGAACTCACTGGCCTGGGAATCCGGTCTACTGAGGCCATGCGTTGTTAAAAACTCTCCTTGTGAAAGCGGAGAAATGAACCTCCTGGAACCAACACCAGAAACTAAAATGTCACTTTCAGGCCTCACTCCAGGTGGGATTGAAAAAGCATGGCTATTTCCCCAGAAATGAACCAGTCTGGGGAAAGTGTGGCTCCAAGCCAGAGCTAAAATTGAACAGGTGTACCTCAGGAGACAGGTTCCCAGTACCTTCTCCAAGCAAACAAAATTAACATGTGTTTCCTTTCTCCTCTATTCTAAGAAAATCTGTCCAACAGGCCCAGAAAAACAGACACTATAAAGGAAAAGAGTTATTTCAGAAATCCTTAGAAAGCATGTATCTATATATGCTGATGAAATTTAGAGCTAACACATGTGTCTAAATAATACAAATTCTAAATACGTTGGCCTTAAATAAATCTTCAGATGTGAAAACACTAGGTAATTGTGGTCTTTATTGCATGTTCCCATCCTTTATGCATTGATAGCATGTAAAAATTCACTTACATCGCTCCTCGGCCTTTTGGCTAAGATCAAGTGTAAAATTCACCTGCAGTGCTCCATAATCACAATGACATAACTCTACTTATGATCACATAAATAAGTAGTTTCTAATATGGTAATGCCAGGGATAGAATAATAATGCAAACCTGGGTGTGCATGTGTCCATCCAAACTCAGTACTTCTTTTCTAAACTGGTGAGTGATAGGTTTAAATGTGGATGGTGGGCTATTGTAATGTAAAGGTGCAGAAAATATATGTCATATTTTGATTAACATGGCAAGTCCTATGCTGGCATTACTTTATAGGAATAAGTGAATGCGCATAAAACGTAACCCCAATAGTCCACGAACTCACACTGCCAGGAGATTAAAGCTATTGGCATTGTTATGCTAATGGATGCTAACACACCTACTGTGGTATTTTATTTCTTTGTTATCCTCTAATTCTCTTAATGACCCAGTGAGGTAGATGCAGTCATTTCCATTGTACTGATGAGTCAACAGACTCCAAATATTTAAGGATCTCACATAAGAAAAAACACAGAGGTTGGGGCGCCTGGGTGGCTCAGTTGGTTAAGTGTCCGACTTCAGCTCAGGTCATGATTTCATGGCTCGTGAGTTCGAGCCCACATCTGGCTCTGTGCTGACAGCTCAGAGCCTGCTTCGTATTCTGTGTCTCCTCTCTCTGTACCTCCCCCACTCATATTCTCTCTTTCCCTCTCTCAAAAATAAATAAACATTAAAAAAAAATTAAAAGAAAAGGAAAAGAAAAAACACACAGGTAGAAAGAGTGGAGAGTCAGGGGTTAAGACTTGACAGAATTTGTGTTCCTGGCCCCACTTGTTCTTGATTTGGTTACTCACTTGCCTTTTGTGTGGTGTGCTTATTCAACCCTCCCTGGAGTTCTGTGAGTTAATAGATTTCCTTCTGAATGAACTTAAGTTTGTTTCTCTCCTGCATAACCCAGAATAACTCAACCTATTACAGTATCCAATGAAAACACAGCCACTTAAAAAGCACCAAGTCATCTATGAAAGCACATGCTTCTTTTATTGGGGCTCATCCTGGTGACCAACTTGGACCCTCACTCACCATCTGACTCACCTGGTCTTGCCCCAGTCCATCCAGTAGAGTCCACACGGCTCGTCTGTGTGAGCGTATACCGTCTGGCAACCACAGGGAGCACTCCCTGCTCCCACACCAAGCAGCTCAACCTATATTTCCAGGGCCGTTATTCTGGGCTGAGCAAATAGATCTGTTTGTACTCTAGGGGGACAAGGTAAGTACATACCAACGGCTGCCATCCTGCTGCCCCTTGCCTGGCAACTTCCTAGAAGGCCCAGACGTAACTTTTAGAATGAGAAGGTTTCTCTTCTATGCTTCCAAATTGACGAAGGCCCAGACAGGAGAGTTCTAGGGCTATGTAAGGGGTCATCTTATGTCAAGTCCCCTAGATGTAAGCCTGAAAGAAGGATTTGGAAGCTCATGATTTATGAAAGGAGGGCTTCATTAGACATCTCATCGATTCCCATAGGTCAGGCCTCTTGGATGCCATTCTAACTTTGCTGCTCACTTTACAGCATAATTAATGAATACGATATTTAAGCCCACTTTGCTTCAGATGATTAAGAGTTTCCCTCTGGCCTCTGGTAATCTAAAATCCTATTATCCCCACTGTCACCAGACATCTCAGTTCTGTACCATCACGTCCTACTGTCAGTTCTGGCCTCAGGTGACAGCCCCCACTGAGCTTCTCAAGGACCATGTCATGCCGATACTCTTCTCCAAACTTTGTCAGTTATCCCCTTAGTAAATGGAGTGCGCTCAGGAGCCTCGCAAGATACAGCGAGCTCGTGGGTTTTCCATTCTTGTACAGTAGACCCATTCTAGCATGCCACTTATCTGAGTCTTCTGATGCCTTCCTCCTTTATCTGCCATGGAAGTTCTGCCACCTCTAGCTCATTGAACATGGGACCAATTTATTCAAGCTTCTAAGGCTTGTTCCAGAAACATACCAGGCCCAGCTTCCAGCGTCCTGCTAGAATGCCAATCCTTTGACACGGGAGAGTGCCTCCTATCAACAAGCTCTCCTTATTTAATTTAATACCTTGATTCTGCAGCCACAGGCTCCAACTCTGCACTTGCAGTTAATATAAGACAGTCAAATCATGTGGCCTCTTTAGCATGTAACTCCTACTCCACCTTATCAGAGCAGCTCTTTCTGCCCTCCCTTCTTCATTACTGGTCTGCGAACCAGGGGAGGAAGAGCAGGAAGCAGATTCTGAAGACCAAATTTATCTTATAAAGCACCTGCCTCATTTGCGATTTCTGTAAAAGGTATGGGGATAGATGGGTGGATTGGGCTCTATCTTCCAACAAGAGCAAGTGAGACACTTCTTCAGGTGCAAAGGGATCGGGACCATGTGCAAATTCAAGTTGCTCAAGTAAGTCTACCCAGTTACAGTCATCCCCATTCCTGGAACACACTTGACTGGCTCTGATTTGGCAGAGGAGACTTACAGAGGCTGGGAATCAGCTATCTCCAAAATTCTGCCAGCCCCCCAGGTCTGTTACCTGGGTATGCCCTCCAGTTGTAGCTGGTAAAATTCTCTTTAAAAGCTGCCAAGGAGGCCCTTTGACCCTCATGCTTTAGTTGAATTTGGTTATCAATTATCCTGAGCTTGTCCTTTCTTCTTTTCAAAATATCCATGGTGGACAGCACGGTATCATTATAATTAGTATCTTTCTCTACCCTTGAAATGAGTGAGAAAGCGCCTCGGCTGGTACATCCCCTCTGTTGTACCCTGTGCTGGTTCACCGCCTAGCGTATACACTGTGACTTCGTGCTAGCGGTTGTTGCTAACTCTGTCTGCCATCAGCGATGGTGTCCCCATTACCAACTGGTGGGAGGGGATCCCCTCCAAAACTCCTTTCTAGCAGGCTGCTTCCTAGGACCACTCCTGGTACCAAATCTCATAGGCAAGCTCCGTGACAGCACAAACAAAGAAACTCAAGGGCTATATGAAGGGAGGGCCCTCTGGGTTTTCTTGTCTCCAGGATCACATGCTTCTGTATTACTGCTTCTCTGTGCACATCTACTACTTTGCCCCCTCCGCCACAATTCTCTCTCTCACCCTCAAGGCAAACTTCGTGTATTCCAGCATGTACACAGCCAAGAATGACAGCCAAAAATCAGTTTAAATCTCTCTTCAAATAATCAGCAGTCTTTTAAGTATCATTAGTATAGAATTTGGAATTTGAAATTAAGAAAAAAATGTTATTTATCTAGCCGTGGTAAGAGCCCATGGGTTTGGTCATGGTGATTGAGAGGGTAATGTAACATAGAAAAGACATGCTTCTTTGGGCATATTCCCGTGATTGGAAGGAACTCACTCAGAGAAGAGAATACAAGGTTAAGCAGGCACTCCAAACTTTTCTATTAGAGCTTCCTTCTCTAGAAATAGTCCAGCCAACTTTGCTGATATGAGTGTTACCCTAACTTACATAATTAAGTATCCCAATATTTTCTGGCAAAATATTTCTTTGATTTCAGTAAGACATATGAGAAATACCATAACCTTGTTTCAAGGCCAGTAGAATGGAAGCTCCATGACAGTAATAACTTTATCTATTTTGTTCAGTAATGAATTGCCAGCACTTTTTAAATTACCTATGTCATAGTAAGCTCTCAGCAAATTTCATAAGAGAATGAGTTAAGAAATGCCTGGTCTTACAAAGATCTATTTTAAAGTCCCATGCCCATGAATTAGATTCTAGCTGTTTTGTGTATAAAATGGGGATAATAACAACTTCAATTGTACAGGGTTATTTTGAAGGTCAAGTGAATACTGTCACTGTCATTAACCTTGGTTCCAGGAACAAAGCAAGTGTTCAGGAAATGAGAGCAATTATTAAGAAAGTCATGCCAGGACACCAAAGCTACTTCAAGGAAAACGAGCCAGAGAATGCAAAGTAACACTTTTCCGAGAGAAAGATGCATTCTCCTTTTTGGGCGAATTGAGATAAAAATACAGAGAAGCAATTAGAGCAGAACCAAAGGCAGTCATCCCTGTGAAGGCAGACCCCTTCAACTGGTCAGAAAAAATAAATAAGAACCACTGCCGGAGCAGCAGCAATGAAGCTGTTAGCACGGTATCTCCAGCAGGACTGCCTCTTGACAACCGTGGCCTTTGCCCTACCATCTCCGCAAAAACTATTACACTTTCCTGTAGGAGTGATTTGAGCAAGGTGAAATGTACTATAGGTGCCGCATCTATACCATGTAGACAGAGACCTTCAGGATACACGAAAGAGTCTAATTTTGAGCTAATTGCCTCTGGAATGGAAGCTGTGTCTAACTCTTTCCACCTGCTTTTTTTTTTTTTTTTGGTTTTGTTTTCTCCCCGCCCCTTGCAAACAGCACAGATGGGAAAGAGAGAAGCAGACGATTCAAACTGGTACATTACGTGGGCACAAACAAGTTGGGGAAAAACATCTTTGCATAGTGAGAAAAATTCCACTCCTTTCTTGGACAATTTCTAAAGTATTGGAAACCATGGCAACTAATATAAATGTAGCCAGTGCATTGTACATTCTCAGTCTGAAACAATAAAAAACAATTGTTAAAACAATCTGTTAAAAAATTAAAAATAAACACAACTTGGACAACTGACTCCAACAAGTTTCTTATTCCCTCAGACAGAAACTTATGAAAATCGGACATTTTGAAGGGGTGAAGGCTATTTAGATTCAGTTCATCATATAGATAGATAGATAGATAGATAGATATAGATACACACACATATATTTCTACATAGATGTATATGTGTTAATACACATACATATGCATTATATAGTATATTGCATATTATACAGTATAGAGTAATGTGTGTATATTACGTGGTATATAGTAATGTATATATATTATACATTTTATTGTATTGTTTTATTATATGTTATATTTTATTATATATACTTTATATGTTACATATGCATGTGTATAAATTATATATATACATTTTTTCTAGGGTTAAATATGTTCATAGAACATAGTATTGAACAATAATTATAATTCAATATATATGTGTGTTAGTGAGTATATATAATATGCAATTCTTATCATTTAACAATACTATGTATTAGGAAAAGTCTTATCATTGAGAATATAGTGATGGACCAATATGGTCCCTGCTCTCTTGGGACATAGAGGCTACTGGGGAAACAAAGACATTAGTCACATAACCAACTAAATGAATACTTAATTAAAAACAGCGCTAAACTCATTGAAAGGAAAACACACAGTCATGAGTAAGTGTGACAAAGGATCTAATTTAGATGGGCAAACACGAAAGTTGTATAGAAAAATAAGGTACAAGATTTCAGAAGCATGAAACACCTTATGTGTATGGTTCTGCAAAACAGGTGTAAAACATCACATGATGCAGGAAACATTCCATTAGTCCAAGAGTTAGAAGAGAGACTGATCCCTGGCTGGCTCTCATTAGAGACAGCAAGCAGAGGGATCAATTATTTCTATTAGAAGAGGGAGAAAAGTTGAACCAGGTCTTTCTTACACCATGGAAAACTCTATTTAAAAGCTTGGCAAAGATCAGCAGAATCATGGCAATGGAACAAGCCGCTGATGGAATCAACTTCTCAGGGGAAGCCAGAGGTGGTGAAAGGAGGAAAAGTTATTTGGAAAAAAATTTTTTTTTCTTAAAAAAATGAATTTTTTCTCAGTATCATGAAAGCCATTTCATGAAACACTGCTCCCAAATGCCATGCAAACCCATGAGCCAATTAATTAAAGTTCTCTTCCAACTTCCTTTGTTCCACATGTTGGTATTAGATCTCAAAGCCCACAATAAATGTTAATCGAAATTCCTCTTACAAGGAAGGCATTATTAATTGCATATTTGGACCACAAAAATCAAACAAATCATTTGTGTGGGTCATTCACTTTAGCTGTTGACTGGTCCAGAAACACGACTCATATACGGGGACTCTGACTTTCATGTATTAAAAAAGACCATGTTCCCTCCTCTATACTGGGAACTAAAAACTTAATTCTGGCTTAAGAAATAAAATAAAAACAGCAGCTAAACCATACAGTTGAGAAATTATCTTTACATTATGTTGAGTTTTTCACATCCTGAAACAGTCTGTTTCCTACCTTTAATAAGTTTGAGTTTGCTGTGCTCAGCATAATTGGACACAGCTGCCTGCATTTTCTGCCAGTGTGTGAGGAAAAATGGAGTTATTATTAGAGCTTGGTATAGCAACCTGCCTCGCCAATGTAAATCTTAAGATTCAATTGTTTATTGGTTGTGAATTTTCCATTATAAGGGCACCTAGGAAGTTTCTTCACTAATAGGAGTCTGGAGAAATAGGCATCTGGAGAAATAGGCTGAAAGCTCCCAGTATCCAATCAGAAAATTAATTGCTTGACCCATCCATAACGTCAGAGTCAACAATAGAGACATCAGACCACACAAAATTGGGTTGTCCTCAAAATCAGTAACTGCAGCCAGCAATTTCCAGGACTTGTAAGTGAGACTCTTGATGCTTTAAGTTAGAGGCTTTTGTAAAAGCATTACTTCCCTGGAAGAGCAGATTTGAAATCAGTCTTGGTTTAGGTTTTGCCAGAAGCACACTCTGAGATAAGGAATTGGATACAAGCGGTTTACTGGAGAGATGCAGACAGCATCAGCAGGAAAGAGGAAAATGTCAAAGAAAAAGGAAGGCAGCTAATCAATGTGCATTACTTAGCCAGCTTCCGTAATGAGCGAATGAATATAGCTTAACCTCATGAGGAAACTCAGATTTTGTTAAGGACGGCTCAAATTATCCTATCCAAAAAGCAAGACAGCTGGGGTATTTATACACCAACTCCTGAAGCTGTTCCCAGAGGTGGTAATTCCTTGGTATTTCTGACCTGTTAGGAGTCCGGAGCAGTGCCACCTTCAGCGACTTGGAGAAAGCCTTTGGGCACGAGACAGGAAGATAATGGCAGAAGACGTCTGCTAGAATGCACCTAAAGGTTAGAAGGAGAGGGCTGGGGGCACTCGCAGAGAATGCCTCAAAAGTCTTCTTAGGAAACTTGAGGGGTAAAAGGGCAACCCCACTAGATTAGTATGAACTTGCAGGAGTAATTAGTTGATGGGGATCCTAAAGCAGTCGGAGAATGTTTCTGTAACCCATTAAAGGTGTCTGCCATGCGCACGGTAAAACAGAACAGCAGCATCTAAGCCACGTCCATATCATCCTTGGTCCACATTAGGCATCAGCAAACTTTTTCTGTAAGGAGCCAGAGTAATATTTTAGATAAATATTTTAGGCATTGCAGGTCATAGTATCGTCTCTGTCACATACTCTTTCTTCTCTATTTGGTGTTTGATCTTTACATTTTAAAAATGATTGTTAAAACATTTTTAGCGTGTAGGCTATAAAAAACAGGCTGCTGGCTGGTCATAGTTTGCCAACAGATCAATAATTCTGACCTGCCTGTATAAGGATCCCTGCTATGTTTCTCACAAATTACATTTTAAATATAAATGGGAAGGTCTTAGAAACAAAATATAGCCACTCCTCAACCTTGTCCCTGAGGTTCTTGACATGCAGACTGCAATCCACTTACCTAAGTGAAATGCCTTAATTTATAGAAGAGGAAACTGAGGCCTAGAGAGAAAAAAGGACTTGCCAAACATCAAATGCCTCATGGATCATCAACCAAATAGTGCTTAGCAGATGATAAGGCACTTACTGACTTAAAGCACATAGAAGTGTAATAGAAAATCCAAATTCCATAACATAAGAAGTACACATTTGAGACATCTGGAGCTTAGAGGAAAGGCAAAATACAAGATAAGAAAATAAGCAAAGACTTCATGAATAAACACACGCTAAAGGGAAAAAATCACCTGTGTTTTATAGTAATTCAACAAATATGAAATTGAGCCCCTAAATTGTGTCAGGTACCCTGTGGATAAGGGCACAGCCTTCCATACTACAGGCACTACAAAGATAGAAGTAAAAGAAAAGGAAATAAATGTAGTGTGTTTCTGGTTTAGGTGGAGATTCAGAATACTTTGCATGTAGACCTCAATTAATCATTTTTCAATGAATGAATAAATGAATAGTTCAGATAGCAATTTTGGCTTGGAACACGTCACAACTGCTGTTACTCATACGCATTAGCAATAAGGTCCTTTCATGTCTTTTGTGTTCAGAATCCACAAATGCATTCTTAGAGATGCCTAGAACCTGGATGAGCAAACTGATACCCTCAGTCTATAGGAGGATATACAAATAACAAAACCAAGAAAATGTATCCTGCTTTAAGAGGAGAGCCCTAGCTAACAGTAGCCATTCTTTAATTTCTTGAGGTCTGGCTTGTCCTGGACAAAGCTAGGGGTGGTGAACAGACTTGCATGGTCAAGGAAGCTAGCCAAAGCAGCCGTTACATGGAGAATAAAACCTAAGTACAGTGGCAGTAATTCATACCCAGTTGCAAAATAATCAGTGAAGGAGCAACTTGATTGCCAAGACTCCTTGGGCAAGAAGCCAAGAACAAACACACAATGCACTGAGCTCAGCAGAGTATCAACAAGAGATTCCATATTCCTGTGGCTTTCTTGGAAGCAAAGAGCTTTCCAACAGGCCAATCCCTTTAAACTCTTTTGTCGGCTTAATGCACGGCACCCTCTGGTGTGGTGTGTGTAACACAGGACGTGTTTGATTGGTTCAACCCAACAGCCCTAGAATAATATCACCAGAAAGCAAGTGGCTTCAGGATATGGGCATGTTTATTTAACCATGATTAAATCCCATTATTTTGGTTATTGTAGTGGCATAAAACAACAACCATTTGTTATGCTCACAGATCCTATGAATTGGGAATACAGAAAGGGCACAATATCTGGGGCCTTAGCTGGCAACACTAGAATGGCAGGGAGTGATGCACAAACGTAGGGAGGAAACTTCTAGAGCCTTCTCCATTTATACCTCTGACAGCAGCACTGAGTCAACCTAGAAAGCTACTATCAGCTGGGACTATTAATCGGAGGTGCCTACACAGAACTTCTCTGCAAGCCTTGGGTTTTGTCAGTCTGGCATCCTCTGGTTAGTTAGAGGACTTTCATTGCAGTTAAGGACTTTATTAATAGATGTTCCATGTAACAAGGTGGAAGGGGCATGGCCATCTATGGCCCAGTCTTGGCAGCCACATAATGTCACTTTCAAACTCCCCAGATTTAACAGGAGAGATTATAATTTCACTCTTCCATGGAAGACTTGTTGGTAATTTGTCATTACGCCTTCATACCACCACACCATTATTACCTGATCTGTGTAAAATGGAAGCAAATACTGCAAGACAGGAGAACACAGCAGCTAAATCTGTGCCAGGTTTAAATACCAGCTCTAGGGGTACCTGAGTGGCTCAGTCTGTTAAGTGTCTGATTCTTTATTTCAACTCAGGTCATGATCTCATGGGGCCTGGGCCGAGCGTCAGGTTCTTGCTGAAAGCACAGAGCCTGCTTGGGATTCTCCCTCTCTCCCTCCCTCCCTCTCTCTCTCTCTGTCTCTCTCTCTCTCTCTCTCTCTCTGCCTCTCCCTTGCTAGTGCTCGCTGGCTCTCTCTCTCTGTTTCTCTCTCAAAATAAATAAACATTAAAAAACGTTAAATGCTAGCTCTACCACTTCCTGGCTGTGGGTGCATTACATCACTTTTGGCTGACCCAGTTTCCTCCACTATTCAATGGAGATAATAATTACCGCATCGAATTCATAAGGTTATTGCAAGGACCAAATGAGTTAATGAAGTCATTAGCATCTGCAACAAAGCACTATCAGCATTAGCATCTGAAACAAGTCAACACTCAGTAAATATTACTATTGAGATGGATTTATTGATTTATCAAATACCAACATAGTTAGCAACTCTGCTCACTGTGGCTGTGATGGTCTCTAGGAATACAAAGATAAATAGAAGACCACTGATATTGATGGGGTTACACTCAAGGAGGGGATTCCAAATTAAAAATAAATAAATAATAAATAAATAACATTTAATATTTATTTATAATTATTTATATTTATTAATATATTATATAATTATTATATTATATAATGTTATGTTATATTATTTATTTATAATTATAATTATAATTATAATGTATTTATTATTATTAACATTTATTAGTAGTAGTAGTAGTATTTTGATAGAGAGAGGTAAGAGGAGGATGGAGAGAGGGAGAGAGAGAATCCCAAGCAGACTCCAGGATGCTAACATAGAGCCTGATATGGGACTCAAATCCACAAATCAGGACATCATGACCTGAGCTGAACACATGACCAAAGTCAGACACTTAACCAACTGAGCCACCCAGGCAACCCAACAGGTATGTGTGAGGTACACATCCAAGATAATACTGTCTAAGGGAGAAACACTGATTTTGGAATCAGAGGCCAGAATCCGAAACCGGAATCTGACACTCTCTGTGTTACCTTCTCTATCCACTCAGCTTCTCCAGCCCTCACTTTTCCGTGTCTATTTTTTTAAGTTTATTTATTACTTTTGAGAGAGAGAGTGTGCATGCGAGCAGGGGAGAGGCAGAGAGAGAGAAAAACCCAAGCAGGCTCAACGCTGTCAGCACAGAGCCCAATGTAGGGCTCAAACTCACAGTGAGATCATGACCTGAACCAAAGCTAAGAGTCTGATGCTTAAGTGAGTCAACCAGGTGCCCCACGTTGCCTATTAAGTGAGAATAGTTCAACATTTTCTACATATCTCATCAAGTTATTGTAAAGATGAGTGGAATAGAATTGTAGAAGTATGTCATAAACTCAAACATTTTGTGCACAAGTGAGGCACCATCACTCACCAGACAATTAATCCTGCACCCTACATGTTACAATTTAATCACCAAGCAGTGAGTCTGACAGAGGAGCTCCCCAGACCCATCCCCAAACCAATTTCTCAAAAGAGGAATGAAATTGTTACATTTTAAATCCCATAATTCACTGTCTATTGATTTTAAAAGTATGTTTTCAGTAAATATTTAAACTACTGTCATGTACCAGAGATTTATTTATTTTTTTAATGTTTATTTATTTATTTTTTTAAATATGAAATTTACTGTCAAATTGGTTTCCATACAACACCCAGTGCTCATCACAACAGGTGTCCTCCTCAATACCCATCACCCACCCACCCCTCCCTCCCACTCCCCATCAACCCTCAGTTTGTTCTCAGTTTTTAAGAGTCTCTTATGCTTTGGCTCCCTCCCTCTCTAACCTCTTTTTTTTTTCCTTCCCCTTCCCCATGGTCTTCTGTTAACTTTCTCAGGATCCACATAAGAGTGAAAACATATGGTATCTGTCTTTCTCTCTGTCACTTATTTCACTTAGCATAACTCTCTCCAGTTCCATCCACGTTGCTACAAAGGGCCATATTTCATTCTTTCTCATTGCCATGTAGTACTCCATTGTGTATATAAACCACAATTTCTTTATCCATTCTTCAGTTGATGGACATTTAGGCTCTTTCCATAATTTGGCTATTGTTGAGAGTGCTGCTATAAACATTGGGATACAAGTGCCCTATGCATCAGCGCTCCTGTATCCCTTGGGTAAATTCCTAGCAGTACTATTGCTGGGTCATGGGGTAGATCTATTTTTAATTTTTTGAGGAACCTCCACACTGTTTTCCAGAGTGGCTGCACCAGTTTGCATTCCCACCAATAGTGCAAGAGGTTCCTGTTTCTCCACATCCTCACCAGCATCTATAGTCTCCTGACTTGTTCATTTTAGTCACTCAGACTGGCTTGAGGTGGTATCTGAGTGTGGTTTCGATTTTTATTTCCCTGATGAGGAGCGATGTTGAGCATCTTTTCGTGTGCCTGTTGGCCATCTGGATGTCTTCTTTAGAGAAGTTTTATTCATGTTTTCTGCCCATTTCTTCTCTGGATTTTTTGTTTTTCAGGTGTGGAGTTTGGTGAGCTCTTTATAGATTTTGGATACTAGCCCTTTGTCCAAGATGTCATTTGCAAATATCTTTTCCCATTCCTTTGGTTGCCTTTTAGTTTTGTTGATTGTATCCTTGGCAGTGCAGAACCTTTTTGTCTTCATGGGGTCCCAATAGTTCATTTTTACTTTTAATTCCCTTGCCTTAGGGGATGTGTCAAGTAAGAAATTGCTGTGGCTGAGGTCAGAGAGGTTTTTCCCTGCTTTCTCCTCTAGGGTTTTGATGGTTTCCTGTCTCACATTCAGGTCCTTTATCCATTTTGAGTTTATTTTTGTGAATGGTGTGAGAAAGTGGTCTAGTTTCAACCTTCTGCATGTTGCTGTCCAGTTCTCCCAGTACCATTAGTTAAAGAGACTGTCTTTTTTCCATTGGATATTCTTTCCTGCTTTGCCAAAGATGAGTTGGCAATACTTTTGTGGGTCTAATTCTGGGGTTTCTATTCTATTCCATTGGTCTATGTGTCTGTTTTTGTGCCAATACCATGCTGTCTTGATGATGACAGCTTTGTAGTAGAGGCTAAAGTCTGGGATTATGATGCCTCCTGCTTTGGTCTTCTTCAAAATTACTTTGGCTATTTGGGGTCTTTTGTGGTTCCATACAAATTTTAGAATTGCTTGTTCTAGTTTCGAGAAGAATCCTGGTGCAATTTTGATTGGGATTGCATTGAATGTGTAGATTGATTTGGTAGTGTTGACATTTTAACAATATTTATTCTTCCAATCCATGAGCATGGAATGTTTTTCCATTTCTTTATGTCTTCTTCACTTTCCGTCTTAAGCTTTCTATTGTTTTCAGCATACAGATCTTGTACATCTTTGGTTAGGTTTATTCCTAAGTATTTTGTGCTTCTTGGTGCAATTGTGAATGGGATCAGTTCCTTTATTTGTCTTTCTGTTGCTTCATTATTAGTGTGTAAGAATGCAACTGATTTCTGTACATTGATTTTGTATCCTGCAACTTTGCTGAATTCATGTATCAGTTCTAGCAGACTTTTGGTGGAGTCTATCGGGTTTTCCATGTATAATATCATGTCATCTGCAAAAAGTGAAAGCTTTACATCATCATTGCCAATTTTGATGCCTTTGATTTCCTTTTGTTGTCTGATTGCTGATGCTAGCACTTCCAACGCTATGTTCAACAACAGTGGTGAGAGTGGACATCCCTGTCGTGTTCCTGATCTCAGGGAAAAAGCTCTCAGTTTTTCCCCATTGAGGATGATGTTAGCTGTGGGCTTTTCATAAATGGCTTTTATGATGTTTAAGTATGTTCCTTCTATCCCGACTTTCTCGAGGGTTTTTATTAAGAAGGTTGCTGAATTTTGTCAAATGCTTTTTCTGCATCAATAGACAGGATCATATGGTTCTTATCTTTTCTTTTATTAATGTGATGTGTCACATTGATTTGCGAATGTTGAACCAGCCCTGCATCCCAGGAACGAATCCCACTTGATCATGGTGAATAATTCCTTTTTTATGCTGTTGAATTTGATTTGTTAATATCTTATTGAGAATTTTTGCATCTATATTTATCAGGGATATTGGCCTGCAGTTCTCTTTTTTTTGCTGGGTCTCTGTCTGGTTTAGGAATCAAAGTAATGCTGGCTTCATAGAATGAGTCTGGAAGTTTTCCTTCCCTTTCTATTTTTTGGAACAGCTTGAGAAGGATAGGTATTATCTCTGCGTTAAATGTCTGGTAGAATTCCCCTGGGAAGCCATCTGGTCCTGGACTCTTACTTGTTGGGAGATTTTTGATAACTGATTCAATTTTTTCACTCGTTATGGGTCTGTTCAAGTTTTCTATTTCTTCCTGTTTGAGTTTTGGGAGTGTGTGGGTGCTTAGGAATTTGTACATTTCTTCCAAGTTGTCCAGTTTGTTGGCATATAATTTTTCATAGTATTCCCTGAGAATTCCTTGTATTTCTGAGGGACTGGTTGTAATAATTCCATTTTCATTCATGACTTTATCTATTTGGGTTATCTCCCTTTTCCTTTTGAGAAAGAAAGCCTGGCTAGAGATTTAGCAATTTTGTTTATTTTTTCAAAAAACCAACTCTTGGTTTCATTGATCTGCTCTCCGGTTTTTTTAGATTCTATATTGTTTATTTCTGCTCTGATCTTTATTATTTCTCTTCTTCTGCTGGGCTTGGGGTGTCTTTGCTGTTCTGCTTCTATTTCCTTTAGGTGTGCTGTTAGATTTTGTATTTGGGATTTTTCTTGTTTCTTGAGATAGGCCTGGATTGCAATGTATTTTCCTCTCAGGACTGCCTTCGCTGCATCCCAAAGCGTTTGGATTGTTGTATTTTCATGTTCATTTGTTTCCATATATTTTTTAATTTCTTCTCTAATTGCCTGGTTGACCCATTCATTCTTAGTAGGGTGTTCTTTAACCTCCATGCTTTTGAGGTTTTCCAGACTTTTTCCTGTGGTTATTTCAAGCTTCATAGCATTGTGGTCTGAAAGTATGCATGGTATGATCTCAATGCTTTTATACTTATGAAGGGCTGTTTTGTGACCCAGTATGTGATCTATCTTGGAGAATGTTCCATGTGCACTCGAGAAGAAAGTATATTCTGTTGTTTAGGGATGCAGAGTTCTAAATATATCTGTCAAGTCCATCTGATCCAATGTATCATTCAGGGCCCTTGTTTCTTTATTGACCGTGTGTCTAGATGATCTATCCATTTCTGTAAGTGGAGTGTTAAAGTCCCCTGCAATTACCACATTCTTATCAATAAGGTTGCTTATGTTTGTGAGTAATTGTTTTATATATTTGGGGGCTCCTGTATTCAGCACATAGACATTTATAATTGTTAGCTCTTCCTGATGGATAGACCCTGTGATTATTATATAAGGCCCTTCTTCATCACTTGTTACAGCCTTTAATTTAAAGTCTAGTTTGTCTGATATAAGTATGGCTACTCCAGCTTTCTTTTGACTTCCAGTAGCATGATAGATAGTTCTCCATCCCCTCACTTTCAATCTGAAGGTGTCCTCAGGTCTAAAATAAGTCTCCTGTAGACAGCAAATAGGTAGGTCTTGTTTTTTTATTCATTCTGATACCCTATGTCTTTTGGTTGGCGCATTTAGTCCATTTACGTTCAGTGTTATTATAGAAGGATATGGGTTTATAGTCATTGTGATGTCTGTAGATTTCGTGCTTGTAGTGATGTTTCTGTCATGTACCAGAGATTTAATCAAAATTACCAATTTGGATAATTTGCTAGCTAGAAGGGGATGTTGCAAAGAACTACAGAACGCTTTTGAAAGATGGAAAGTGTCATTTTTCAATTTCAATCAGTCATAAGGAATAGGTAAATCTCAGAACATGGTTACCTGGGAATGATGAAAAACAAAAACATTAAGGTCACCTCTGTGTACTGCTTACACTCTTTCAACATTACTCTTCTGGAGGGGAACGGAATGGAACTTGAAAGAAATTTACAAATCTCATGCTATCAAGTATTTTTGCATTGTAAAACTTTCACAGGATATGTGAATATTAAGAGAACCTTCAGAATGTTTCCCTAAAGTAGAAATTGGTGTTGGGGCACCTGGGTGGCTCAGTCAGTTAAGCGTCTGATTCTTGATTTCAGCTCAGGTCATGATCTCACAGCTCATGGGATTGAGCCCCATGTCAGGCTCTGTGTTGACAGCTGGGGGAGGTTACACTGGATTGTATTAGTGTTCTGGGGTCTTAAAGTGATTAAGAAACATCTGGAATAAACAGTCTCTATGCTATCATGGTAGAGCTTAACGAAGGATATCAGTTTATGAAAACTATATTATGTGTATAGCTTGTTTTGTGTATATAGTACATTATATAAGATACAATGTAATGTAATATATCACATTATAAAGTATTGCATAGCATATATTACACACAAGTGCTGGTACCTTGTTCCCCCATTTAGATAAATATTTCATATGGATTTTTTAATAGGGAAAACTTCTGACCAGAAATTGAAATAAGAAAGGTGCCAGAAAAAAAAATCAAGGAATTTCTAGGTAATCTAGGTGATTTTGGTAGGTGATCTTCAGAAAGTGACAGAATACAGGTAGAAAGGGTAACTGTTGATGACTTCTCTCATGAGATATGGTTTCCTGGAGAAGAACTGAAGGACTTCTCCACTCAATCCCAGATAAATGCCCTAAATGAGAGAACAGGAAACATGGTATTGCAGGACGCAGACTTTGAAGGGATGGTAATGAGGCAGGAGTTCCAGAAAATATGACTTCAACAGAAAAATTAAAAAATCACCTGACTTGCTTCCAACTGAGGAAATACTCTAAATTTGAAGTGCAGTTCAGAAAAAGAATATCACCTTATAAAAAGAAATCACAGAAAACCCCTCTAACATAGCAAAAATCAAAGAGGCATTTTAAAGAATTCTGTATTATTCCTAAAAGATTTCAGAGACTGTTTTATCTGTGAAACATCTTCTATAATCAGTAAAGACTTTTATAAACATTTTTTAAGTGAGCATGATCTTTTTAAAAAGTTTATTTATTTTAAGAAAGAGAGAGCTCAAGTGGGGGAGGAACAGAGAGAAAGAGAGAGAGAGAGAAAAGAGAGAGAGAGAATACCAAGCATGTTCTTCACTGTCAGCACAGAGCCTGATGTGGGGCTTGAACTCACCAACCATGAGATCATGACCTAAACCAAAATCAAGAGTCAGAAACCTAACCAACCAAGCCACCCAGGGGCCCCTACATTGTTTTAATATTAGAATAAACCACAGGTTAGATACCTCCCATAAATTCACAACATACATGAAAAATTCAAAAAATTTATAATGATGCCAAAAAATATTAACATGATGAAAGACATGAAAAATAGATTTATATGAAGAATCAAAAAGAGATGGAGAATAGAAAAATAAGACAAAGATGATAATTAAGAAACAAAAGGGAAAGAGCAAGCAGCAAAAGAAAATAATAGAAGAAAACTTTGCTAACTTGAGGAAGGATACAAAGTGACAAATGAACTGTTTTTTTAAGTACAACCAAGTACTATAAGTATCAAGTACCATAAGTATTGTACAAACTGGAGACCAAAAAAACTTTTACAATTATTTCAAGAATAAAAAGATATCACCTATAAATAGATGACAAGAAAAGAGATTCTACTTGTATAACACCCAAAATACTCTTCTTAAAAAACAAATTACTTGAAGCTATATAACAGCACTGCAGATATAAAGCAAAATAGTCATCTCGAGAAGGGAATGGTTATAAAATGAGGCTGAAGTGTGCGCAATGTAACTAAATTAAACAAGGTAACATTGAAATAATTTCGGGCAATATGGCTTTAGAATGTAAACTGTATGATTCTAAAATTCTTATGTTACACATTCATTCATTCATTCATTCATTCATTCTTTTATTCATTTATTATTTATTTTGTCGGCTCCAAGTGCAAAGTGACCCTCAGATTAAGAGTCACATGTTCTACCAACTGAGCCAGCCAGGTACCTCATCATAGTCAATTATTTAAATTTTAGTATCAGTCTTAGTAAATAAATGTAACTTTAAAAATTTGTTTTTATTTCGAAGTAGCCATAATTAGAATTAAATATGACCTGGGGCGCCTGGGTGGCTCAGTCAGTGAAGCATCCAACTCCTGGTTTTGGCTCAGGTCATGATCTCATGGTTAGGGAGTTCAAGCCCCACACATGGGGCTCTGTGCTGACACCTCAGAGCCTGGCGCCTGCTTCAGATTCTGTGTCTACCCCTCTCTCTTCCCCTCCCCGCTGGTGCACATGTGCGCTCTCTCTCTCTCTCTCTCTCTGTCTCTGAAAAATGAATAAAGTTTTTTTTTTTTAAGTTTAAAAAATGACCTAACCTTTCCAGAAACTTGGGGTTTAGATACAGTGACATACATTTTTTTCCCAATTACTCTTACCAACAAATACCCAACTGGCAGGAGGTTCCACTGTCCCCTTTTGAGACTCTCTTCTCCCCAGTAATCTACCAACTTGAGGGCTTTACTCACACCCAAGAGGGTTAGTTTACTACATACCTAATAGAGAATGCCCTGAAGTAAGGTGTGTTGACCACAGCTCTGAGTGGTTATTAGCAATCTGAAAAAGGTTCTCGCCTGTCACTGGGAGGGATTGCTGTACCAACTGTAGATTCTTCCCAGAGCATTATCAAGGCAGGACCTGGCAAGGTACTCCTGGTTTGGGTTCCTAAGGTTACGGCTCTGAGCACTCTGCTGTCTGGGTCTGTATAACCACCTTCCAGAAAGCAGTCCTCATCCTTCTTCAGAATGCCAATACAGAACAGGCTGCAGGCCACCTCCTGCTGGACTCAGAAACACATCCCTCTGGACAAGTGAGTTTTTCATCTGACTTCTTAAGGAAGATCCCCTCAGCAACTCCAGGGTGCTTTACAATTCTGAGGGAGCCTACCATTAGGGACTCAATGTTGATGTACTGCTAAGGGTGACTGTTCCAATTACTTGAGATGACTCTTTACCCCCTCCTTAAAAAAAAGTAACAAATTACCTTAATAAAATAAAAGCAAAAACATCTGTGTTTGTATATGAGAGACACATAATAAAGCTATGGAAGGAGAAAAACCATGAACAAAAAAGTAAATGTCATGAAAATGACTGTAAGGAGACTCAACTTTATCAGCCATCTGTATAATTTTAAATGAATTCTATCTCCTACTAAAAGAAAAAGAATTACAGATGTGGGGGTTTGGTGACCAGGATTCAAATACAAGAACTTATAAAGACCTATCAGAGGGGAAAAAAAATGGGTTGGCAAAATTATTCAAGTAAGATTTAAATCAAAGGAAAAAGGAAAAAAAAAGAGTAATTTATATTGACAAGAGTTAAAAACAGTAAGGACATTAAAGATGTGAGTCATGAACCTTCAAGTAGAGAAAATCAAAATCAAATATAGTAATCAAAACCTGCCAGAATTATAGAAGGAAATTGTCAGAAGCACAAAAGTAGTAGGAAAATTTAATATACCATTCTCTGCTTTTGACAGAACAAGCAGAAAAAATAATATATGTAAACAATACACAGACAATTCAAATATAATACATAATTATGTATGGAACAGGTTTTTTGGGTTTTTTTGTTTGTTTGTGGGTTGTTTTTTTTTTTTGCCAAGAATCTACTTTATTTTCCAAAGATTATGGAACATATACCAAAATTGGTTATATTCTTCGGCAATAATAAGACCTGAATAAATTCTCAAAGGTAGAAATTATATACTTCTTTCTCTAATAACCATCCAATAAAGGCAGAATTAAAAAATAAAAGTATATTTTTGAGACCTAACGAAGAAACCGTTTTAAAAGGGGCAAAATCAAAACTGTAATTATAAGATATTTAGAAAATTACGACAATAAGATTACTGTAATAAAGAAAATCGATAAAGCTCAAAGAAATTCATACCTTTGAATTAAGCAACTTCTAACTTCAAGATTGAGAAAAGAAACATTTAAATATTAGAGGAAAAGAACATTAATTCAAACTTAACCAAGTACATTCAAACAAAAGCCAAGACATCATATAGGGGTCTAAGAGGTGTTTTTTGGGTGGGTGCAGTAATGTCTTAGGTCTGCTGAAATCAAGAAAAGAGCATGAAGCCAATAGAGAAAATTGTGATCACACATATTGAGTATGTATATATTTATCTATATATCTAGATATATATTATATAGGTAGGTACTTATTGTGTATACTAAAATATATAGTTTTAAACGAATATGGAAAATTTAAATAAAAAGAACAAGTTCTATAAAAATAAAATTATGAAAATCTACCTGAAAAGAAAAAAATGGATCCCCTGAACCACAGAAAAAGATGTTGAATAATTGCCTCTGACATTCATCACTGTTCTTAAATGGTTTTATAAGTGGTAACAATTGCTTATTTAAGACAGGGACAACCCCCACTCTCCATCACCTCATACAACTAAACTTCAGCATTTCATTTTTTTTCTTTCCATTCTTAAAATATCATTACACCAAATCTTACTGGTATATTGAAATACATCTAATGTATTTAATAAATTGTCAGTAAGTTTAATCTACTAGTACATTAAAATAATGTAACAGTGGGTTATGAGGTCCGTCAGCTTGGTTTACAACCTGAGTTTACCATGAATGCTAACTTTGTGAACTTACGTGACTTAACCTCAGTGAGCCTCCATTTCTTCAACCCTAAAACATTAACAGTACTGACTACATATAATCGTGGTGAGGATTTAAAAAGATAATACAAAGTATTTAGTAGTATTTATTGAGTGTGTATGAGTAGATAATATTATCTTTGGTTATTGTTACCTTTTTAAATAGATTTATTTTAATAAATGCAAGAGGTTTAACTTTAAATGTATACGAATATATTTTATTGCATGAATAGGTCAAAAGACTTAAAAATTTTATAATCTTGATACATTGTATAATAGCACTGATAAAATTTAACATGTTCTTCATAATACACTAAGTCCCCAAAATAAGAAATGCACAAGAACATTTTTCTAAATTGCAAATTTATTTGGAATTTAAAAAACCACAGAAAAATGCTTTTTAATCACTGTTTGTTTCAAAACCAAGTCATTAAGCAAGCATTCCAATACCTCTCTTCTGAGAAGTTACCTAAAAGCAAAAGAGAATGTGCACATTCTACTTTCAGTTTAAAAGAGCTAAAGCCTCTGTTCTCAAGATGTGCCAAAGGACTGCCAAAGCCTCACAGAGAAAGCAAGAAATCATGGAGTTAAGTCATGGCCTCAGATAGATAGTCAATGGCTCAAACTACTCTCCCGAAGGCGAGAGGAGGCACACATGGGTCCGACATCTCTGTCCTTGGTCTACATTGGTCCAAAAGGGCACATGGACAGGTTGGAGAGGTTTCCTCAGATGAAATACCCATTAACCATCCAGAGAAAACAGCACACATATAGAAACTCATCAAATGAGTAAACCTCATGTTTGCAAATGAGTTTATCTCTCTTAAAGAAAAGATTTTACATTCTGAACCACCTGCCCACCTCTTGGTCCAAATAGAACTATTCCCAGTTGAGAGCCATTGCTAGGGAAAGACAGACAGGAAGTTGACCAAATATTATCGGCCCAAAAAGCACCATACTTACAAGTTTCAGAGCCAAGTTCTACAAAATATTTAGGGGAAAGAGAGAGAGAGAGAGAGAGAGAGAGAGAGAGAGGAACAATAAGAATGCTATTTACAGTTTTCTAGAACATAGGCAAGTAAGAAAACCTCCTATTTGTGAGATGAATATAACCTTGATAACGATTCAGAAACATTAGACAAAGTGATTCTATACACAAACATTACTTTAAAATGTCATTTAAAAATCCTTAAATATTAACTGACAGGACCCAGCAACACATTTAAATATTTATGTACCATGACCAAATGACTTGATTCGAGAAATTCAAGTGTAGTTAAACTTCAACCATTAAAATACATAACTTGTCTAAAAAGATGAATTATGCTTATTTGCATAGATGCTAAAAAATTAAAAATCCAAAATTATTTTTAATAGAAATTGTGTTTAATAATATAGGAACAAAATGCCTACTGCCTAACATCATAAATTACAACCATCGCAACACTAAAGTCAACATTTTACATAGTAAGTACTTGAAACATTCTCCCTTAAAATCAGGAATCCGAATAAAAGATTCCATAGCTATCATTATTATTTAACATTGTTTTAGAGGATTAAAACTGAAATTAGCGAACTAAAACTAGAGATACAAAAAATAATAGGAAGGAGTCAAAAATTGCCAATATTTGAAGAGGCTATTATTGCAAATAATGATATTGTAAGCAAATTAACTGGAACCAATTACAGACATGGAGAATTTAATAAGGAGGTACTACACAAAATTAATACAGGGAATCAATAGTCTTGTTATACAAACAATAAGATAGAATTTATAATGGAAGAATAAATCCCATTTAAAATGTCAACTCTCCTGTCCCTTCAAAGAAGGTTAATACCTAGGAATAAGCTAAGAAGTGTGTAGAATCTATATGAAGAAAATTTAAAGCATCTTAAAAGATGTAAAAGCGACTTTAATTTAAAGGGATGCCATGTTCTCATATAGGAAGACTCAACCTATAAAAAGTGGGTCCTTTCTAAATTGATCTAAAAACTTAAGAAAAATCCTAAAACACAACTAAGAAAAACCCAGTAAAATTTTGGTGAGGAGAAACTAGAAAAAGTAATTCTAAAATTCAATCACAAAAATTAAGAGGCAAGAACATCCAGGAAAATTTCAAAAAGAAAAAAAAAAGTAATAATGGCGATCAGCTCTATAGTGTATAAAAACAGGTCTTAAATGTACTATAATTAAAACTCTGTAGTACTAGTAAGTGAATAGACACCAGAAGTTTGATGGCACTCTCATGTTCAATGTATTAGTTACTGAAGACTTGCTAACTAAAACTGTTTCACTAGTAATTATTCAGATAAAGACTGAAAAGTTGCCAGGAGTTTGGAGAAATAGGAAATGCCATACACTATGCTAAGTTGATATAAACTAATTAGTAATTACTTAACACTTTATTTTTCAAGTAATTACTTAACACTTTAAACAAATCCATAGTTGAATTTCAGTACTTTTATTTAAAATAAAGTATTTAAGAACTGAAAGTATATACAAATATGCTAGAATTCTCATCCCAGCATTATATAAAATGGTAGCAGGTAGATATTATTAAAATATTATATGATAGGAAATAGGTAAAATAAATTTAATACTTCAATAAAATAGAATATTTTGTCATATTTATATAAGCTACTGAAATAAAAAGATAGAAATCCATTTCAAAATGTGCAAACAGCATGAACAAGCAATTTCTAAACACCACAAATGGATAATTAGAATTATGAAGATTTTCTCAAATTCACTATCATCTTATGAAAATAAAGATAACTCACATTAATATTTAGATTTAAACAAGTTTCAAAACTTTGATCACACCTAGATTTAATGCGAGAAAATCAGAACTTTAAGCATTGCTTATGGGAGGCTTATCTGGAAGAGTTGTCTCCCCAAAGTATCTGGTATTATTTATAGAAATTCAATTTCCATATGTCTTTTGATGGAGAAATCACACTCTGGGGGATACAACCCTGAGAAATTCTCTCATAAGGGAACATGTTCAAGGGTATTCCTCACAGCATGGTTTATAATGATACAGTGTCTATCAGTTGAGGAATGAAAAAAATCAAATGTAATGGATGATTATTATAAATACTATGAATCACTTACAAGCAGTCTGAAAAATATTTCAATGGGGAAAACATACAGGTAACTTATTTTCTTTTATGGCACTCAAAAGAATACCCATATATCCAGGGCCATGTACCCAACATGTACCCAACATAGTAGAATGGGTGTGTTTGTGGGTTGAGGGAGGAGTAGGGTTAAAAATGATTGGTGGTCAGGAACAAGAGGAACAATTTTGACAATAAAAATGTTCCCTGAATTCTCTGTGCCAGAGACTTAAAAAAAAATCATGATGCAGAAAATAATTTAATGTTATGAGAACACATGTATAAAATTTAAATGACCAATAAATCAGAATACCAACCATTATATATGGTTTATCTCAGTAATGTTTAAATATATTGTAAATGAACAAAAGAGGAATAGGATATTAACAACAATGTTATCTCAAAGCTGCATTTTTGAATCTTTTCTTTCTACTCACATTTGACTTTTAATGAAAACTTTCAATTAATTTTATAATAAAAAAAGCTGTAACTGTTTAACGAAAGAAAAAATCTGAATAAGTACTAAGGGACTAGAAAAGAAAACCTAGCTTCAAATCCTTGTTCTCTCTGTGATTAATTATGTGACCGGAGACCTACATGTTTAAACCTCAGTCTTTGAAAATGCTTGCAATCATGCTTTCATTACATCTCAGGATTGCCTTAAGCAGTAATGAAGGTAGCACAGGTGGAATTATTTATAACCCATAAAACTAAGGGGGTATGAGTCCACAATTCTTTAAGTAAAATACCTAGGTTTTTATGTGCTTCAGAATTCGAAATGTCTTTTAGAGACTTAATAGTGCAAGAATAACATCTGTTACGTACCAACCCAAATAAGGCCAAAGAAATCATCTTGTAATCATATTTCTTCAGTGAAATATTAATCTTCTGATTAAGAAGAATACATAAATAAACAGCCTCAGGCCAGTTCCAGTTGTTGACAAACTAGTGCAAGCCACATCAGTGTAGCCACCAAATACATAGTAAAAAAAAGTTTCATTTCCAAAACTTCTTTTGACATTAGAATTACACATAAGGAATTGAGATTTGTAATGTTAGTATCTTGTCTGTGTGAAATTAGAACAAAACAACTCAGCAATTTCATTCACATTTATCTCGCTAGAAACCTAGGTGTTTCAAGAAAATGAAACAGCTTGTTCAGAATTAGAAGTTGGCAAAATGGATTGTGCAATCGTTGAAGGTAAAAAAACAAAACAAAACAGATAAGGGAACGAAGACAGCTGAGAGGCATGAGAACCTCGGTATGGGCTTCGGGTTGAGACTAGGTTTATTGGGGGTGAAGAGAAATGAGAAAGTTGTGCCGAGGTGGAATTTTCAAAGTTCCAAGCCTTGGGTGGGTATAAAAATCAAGGAAGTCGATTCTGGGCTAGCCCCTCTAACCACTTGTTCACAAGCCTTCCCAGCCAGGCTTAATTGTGTGTTTATCCTCCCAAAAGCGAACACTGGCTTCTCTGCTGAGCAATGTTGTCAACTGTCACAGCTGCCAAGCCAACAGATGGTGTGGGCCTATGTCACCAGCAGTTTCCAAATGTAAAAATATAGTCATTTAGATGTTTTCTATGTACACCCATTTCTTCATTAATCTTCTAAGTGCAGCTGCAAATGGGTAATTTCCATGTGACCATAGCAGCCTTCTGGTCACCTTCGTTCTCCTACTTTTCAACTACCTGCTGTGTGCTACAATGGGAAGTGTGCAAAGAACATAGGCCACAGTCTCTCTTGTATTTTTCTTTTATGTAGCGAATTCATTTTTATTCTCATTAGCTGTATTTAAAGCTCTTTGAGGGCCCATACTTATTATTTTTTTTAATCCCAGGAAACACAGAGCAGCACTTAGCACACAAGAATTAATGAATATTTCTAGGGCAGTATGGGGGAAATAGGAAGAGGTTGTTTAAAGGGCACAAATTTTAAACATTAAAATGAATAAGGTCTGAGTATCAAATGTGTAATATGGTGAGTATAATTTATAACACTACTGCATAATCAAAATTTCCTGAGTGTAGAACTTTAACATTCTCAAATATATACATGTTTTTCACAAGATGATGTGTGTTAATTAACTAGATGAGAGGATTCCTTTTTACCATGTGTATGTGTACCAAGTCATCAGGATATCCACTTTAAGGACCATAAATTTTGTCAATTATAAGTCACTAAAGCTGAAAAAAAGTTCATAAATATTTCTTACATTGATCTTAAGTCAAAACTTATTCATAGGAAGTGCCTACATCCCCTCCAAGAAGTCACACACAAAAAACAAAAGCTCAAAGAACGACTACTAGTTTTAAAGCTCAATATAAATAATGATTGAATTGTCCACTGCCTTGGTTTTGTATTCACTATTAAGAAGAACAATTCAGAATATTATATCTGTTGTCTCCCACCATGAGGCTACCAAGAATCTCTAATTAGAATCTATGTCACTAATGCTTCCTTTCCCCAATTCATCTTATAAGTTCTGACCAAAATAATCTCTCTCAAGCACATGTACAATTTTCTGCTGCCTAAAATGACAAAGAATTTCTCTTACTTATGTGAAAAGAGAAAAAAATTCAGAAATTTGGGGCCTGGCAGTTTTTTTCATCTGTTGCCATATTGCCCTTCCAATGTGGAGGGAGTGCTACCTCTCATCACTCGTCTGATTGATCCCTGGGCACCGCTCTAGGCAGGTGGTCACTCGCTCTAGGCAGGTGCCATTCCATACTGTGCACATTCCCTTTGAGTGTGCTATTCCTCCTGACTATGCCAGTTCCCACCATCTTTGAGGCCTACCCTATTCCACCAGCTATGTGAATGAGCTATGACTCAGGGCCTGGCCAATCATGGAACCCAGGAAGGACCTTCCCAGGAAGGGACTCTTGCTGCAAGTGTTTCACAGAGATCCTATTTCTAAGGTACATGTAATCCTAGAATTATCAGTGGCCATATTTATCCCACAAACACCCACAAAGTAAGGATTTTTTTGCCTTCAGTGTTCCTTAACTGCCTCAGAATCAAGTCAGTGTGAGGAAGCAGGGATCAAAGGATGATAAACCAACTTTGAAAGACAAAGACACTAAATTATTGAATCCTCAAGTTGTTCTTTGTGTATATTCCAAAAGCTCTCCAAAAATGTCTCCCTGCCAGAAAATACACACACACACACACACACACACACACACACACCCCAAACATGTTCTGCCTAAAAAATCTTAGCCATCTATCTGGACTTTAAAGTGATCTCATCCCTTGGATCTATTTCTTGCTCTGTGAGCAATACTTCAGGTACAAGTTTCATATTCTGTCACATATACTGGTCTATGTAAATGTAACATCAATTTACTTGTCACAGAGGGTGCCTAACAAAGAGATCTATACAAAAATGAAAACTATATGCCCTGGCAAAATGTTCATGTCCCTTTTCAATCGGCTCTCTTTTCTCTCACTTCTGGCACTCCAAACTCTCATTGTGGAGCCAAACCAAGCCCCTGGTCTTCCTCTTGCTCCACATATAGACCTAAGTCCCTGAGATTTCCCTATCATCAAATTCAAACCTCAGACTTTTTCTGCAACAACCCAAAGTGGATTGCGTGTAGGTCAAATGTCCCCTTTCCTCTGAACCATCATAAATCTACATGACATGGACACATCTGGCTAATTCACCAAGAAAATCAGCCATTTTTTTCTTTTGTTGGCTTAATGCAGATTATAAACAAATAGCTGACTGACTCTTCACTTTCCATTCAGCTATTTAGTCCTCAGTAGTTAGATCCAGATTTTTATCATTTATTGCCATGCAATGATTTTGAAAAATTCCTGCTATATAATCGTAGCCTGCCATGTTCCTCTCGAGTGTTCCAAGAGAATAGTTGATCGGGAGCTGGGATTGGGACGGAGGTGCTTTGGCAGAAGAGCAATGAATGCAGGTGGTTGGCAGAAATGTATACTACCAAGCTGGCAGGGTTTGAATGGACAGGTGGGCAGGTCTGGCTACTATCACCAGAAATTGTTGGCCCTTGGCCAAAAAAACAAAAGAAGACACCATTCCAAGAGGTAAGCTAATGATGTAGATTCTTGGGTAGGAGCCAGACATGGAATGGACTCTGCCAAAATCAGTAGGCTGAAAAAGAGAAGGACCTGGTGGACTGAAGGAAAAGAAAGGTGGATGGGGCTCTGTCCACGAAGAGAAGTTATGGAGCCATTATCCTGATGCAT
This sequence comes from Lynx rufus, assembly GCF_022079265.1. Taxonomy (NCBI): domain Eukaryota; kingdom Metazoa; phylum Chordata; class Mammalia; order Carnivora; family Felidae; genus Lynx; species Lynx rufus. The sequence continues at coordinate 120,177,958 of NW_025814823.1, read as the reverse complement.
GGGGAATGGGGATATGGGAAGATCACACCACAGCACAGTGGAAAGCATACAGGATTTTAAGTGAACAAAACTTAATTCAAGCATTAGCTTCACCAGTTCCAACCTGGTCAAGGTATTTTATTTAAGTATCACTTTTTTCCTCAACTATTAAAAGAAAGGGTGAAGAATATTACTTTTTTAAAAAAGTAATCTCTATGCTCACCATGGGGCTTGAACTTGCAACCCTGAGATCAACAGTTGCATGCTCTACTTGCTGAGTCAGCCAGGTGCCCCAAGTATATTATTTCTTAAGTTTCCTACCTAAAGAACTCAAAGAGCAGTATTTCTTAAGAAACCTTAAGGTTCCCCTTCTGAAGGTAAAGTTCAGTAACAAATGATGTGCAATGCTTTGTAGGTATTTGCAAACAAATGCTGGTTGTTTTGTTTGTCATAGGCAAAAGCAACTGCCTTTTAAAACAGATTCTAGAAGAAATAGGTTATTCAAAAATAATAGCTGGAGACTTGAATACCCCTATTTATAATAATGGAGAGAACTACCAGACAGAAGATAGGCAAGGAAACGTAAGACTTTAATAACACTATTAACAAGAAATTAATAAGAAATTAACACTCCAGCCAACAGAAAACATACTTTCTTAAGGGTCCATGGAACCACATACAGGATATAGACCATACGTTAGGCCATACAACAAATCAAAGCTTTAGTAAGTTAGAAATCACACAAAAGATGTTCTCCAACCACCATGGAATGAAATCAGCCATCATTAACAGAAGGAAATTTGGAAAATTCACAACCATGTGGTAAGTTAGTAATAAATTTCTAAATAACCAGTGGACCAAGGAAATCACGAGAAATTTAACAATACTTTGATTTCAATAACAATGAAAACTTACCAAAACAAATGATTCAGTTTAAACAGTGCTCAGAGTGAAATTTATAGCTATAAAGACCCATGTTAAAAACAAAGGTTATACCTTGGCCATTAGTTCCTTGTGTTGCAATGAACATGTAAACACAGCTGTCTTTCCAAGATAGCCAAGACATGGAAGCAACCTGAAGGTCCATCAACAGATGAATGGATAAAGAAAACCTAATTTAAGCCCAGCACTGAAGGACAAATACTGAGTGATTCTATTTATGGAGGTATCTAAAATAATCAAATTTATAGCATCAGAGCAAAGAATGGTGGTTGTCAGGGACTGAAGGAAAAGGAAAAATGGAATATGCTAATTAACAGGCCTAAAGTCTCTATTACAAAGTAATTTCCAGACATCTGCTGTACAACCTTGTGGCTATAGTTAACAATACTATATTGTACACTTATAAATTAGGATTTCAAGTGTTCATACCACACTAAAAAAATTCTACAAAAGAGATCTCCAATTAATAAGCTAACTTCCACATTAAGCAACTAGGAAAAGAAGGATGAAAGAAACCCAAAGCGAGCTTAAAGAAAGGTTAAAATGAAAATCAAATAGAGAGTAAAATAACAGAATCAACAAAAATAAAAGTCACTTTTCTGAAAAGATCAGTAAAATGATCAGCAAAATCAGATGCTACAATTTAAAACTGACAGTCGGTGCCCTTCACATTCATAAATTTTCATAAATTTCTTCACATTAATAAATTTTCTTGAAATGTTTCTCATTAGGCATTCTTAGACTTGAGTCTACCCATAAAAAGTAGGCAAAACAAAAGTAGGAGAATTAAAGAGGAAAGGGTATTTGCTCCAATCATGAACAGAATGTTCATTTCCCAAAATCTGATTACTTGGTCTCTTTAACGTAATAACATGCAGTAATGCTGGGTCTAATCCTGTCCAGCTTAGCCTGGTGTTTTTGACACAGCTCTCGCAAGACCACAACATTCCTATTTCTTTGTAATAGCTTTCTGAATCCAACAAAATATATTCTTTTTAAATTTTTTTAATGTTTATTTATTTTTAAGAGAGAGAGAGAGAGAGAGAGAGCATGAATGGGGGAGGGGAAGAGAGAGAGAGAGGGAGACACAGAATCTGAAGTAGGCTCCAGGGTCTGAGCTGTGAGCACAGAGCCTGATGCGGGGCTGGAACTCACGGACCATGAGATCATGACCTGAGCTGAAGTTAGCCGCTCAACCGACTGAGCCACCTAGGCACCCCCCAACAAAAGATATTCTCTACCGAACACAGTATTTAAAATCACAGAACCAAGGAATTAAGATTCTTCACATAAGGATAAGGATATTCTTCTAGTTGTAACTCAAATGTAAAATATCTCTAATATCTGTGACAGAACTTTAAACATTATCCGAAGTCAACAGGTTTTATGTGATTAAAACTTGGTCTCAAAATTTAAGTTAATTAATCTCAATATCATAAAGATGAATTGTCCAGGGACTCCCAACTCCAGCCAAGTAAATGCAGCCCTGTTTTATTTAAGTAAACCATTTCAAATATTTAAAAAATAATAAATGCATTTCTCATCTATGCATCAAAGAAGAAACCATAAGCAAAATTAGAAAATATTTTGAACTAAACGAAAATATAAACACAACCTATTATACTTTATGGAAAATGATGCTTAAAGGGAAATTTACAGCATTAAGTACTTATATTATAAAAGAGGGTTTGAAAAGATATATGTACCCCTGTGTTTATTGCAGCATTACTTACAACAGCCAAACTATGAGAGTAGCCCAAGTGTCCACTGATAGATGAATGGATGAAGAAGATGTAGTATTGGGGTGCCTGGGTGGCCCAGATGCTACAATTAGGCATTCTTAGACGTGGTTACATCTCAGGTCATGATCTCATGGTTTGTGAGTTTAAGCTCTGCATTGGGCTCTGCACTGATGGCGTGGAACCTTCTTGGGATCCTCTGTCTCCCTCTCTCTGCCCCTTCTCCCCCACACACTCTCCCTCTCTCAAAAATAAATGTTAAAAACATTTTTAAAAATGTGATATATATGTACAATGGAATATTGGTCAGCCATAAAAAAGAATGAGATCTTACCATTTACAATGACATGGATGGGCCTAGAACATATAATGCTAAATAAAGTAAGTTCATCAGAGAAACACAAATGCCATATGATTTCACTAAAATGTGGAATTTAAGAAACAAATGAACAAAGAGGAAAAAGAGACATACAAACAAAAAACAGACTCAAATACAGAGAACTAGTGATTTCCAGAGCAGAAGTGAGAGGGTGGAAGGGTGAAATAGAGACAAGGATCTAAGAGTACACTTATCTTCATGAGCACTAATGTGTGAAATTGTTCTATCATTATTTTGTATACTGAAACTAATACAGCACTCTTCATTATTATGCTTCAATTAAAAAAATAAAAGACAAAGAAAGAAGGGTCTCAATCAATGATCTAGGATTCAACTTTGAGAAACTATAGGAAAAAATGAAAGCAAATTAAGCCTGAAGTCAACAGCAGGAATGAAATAATTAAGAACATAAATCAATGAAGTTGAAGACAGACAAACCATGGAGGAAATCAGTAATAACAAAAGCAGCAATGAAGTTGATAAAGCTCTCATCATATTGATCAGGAGAAAAAAGAAGATTTAGATTACCAGTATTAGGAATGAAAGAATAGACACAATTACAGCTATTAAAAAGACAACATGGAAAATAAAATAAAATAAAATAAAATAAAATAAAATAAAATAAAAAGACAACATGGGGAGTGTCTGGGTGGCTCAGTTTGTTCAGCGTCCAACTTCGGCTCAAGACACGATCTTCTGGTTTGTGACTTCAAGCCCTGCGTTGGGCTCTGTGCTGACAGCTAGCTCAGAGCCTGGAGACTGCTTCGAATTCTGTGTCTCCCCCTCTCTCTGCCTCTCTCTCTCTCTCTCTCTCTCTCTCTCTCAAAAATAAATAAACATTTTTAAAAAGTGGATCACTTTCCACCTAAAAAAAAAAATTAAAAAAAAATAAACAAGACAACATGGGACTATTTTGAACTGAACAGTTGACAATACCATATTGGGAAGAATGTAGAGAGACCAGAAGCCTCATACACTGTTGCTTTGCTAATGGCCCAAACTTAGAAACTACCAAGAGATCCATCAACTGGTAAAAGAAGGAGCAAATTGTGCTACATAGACAGTTACGGAATACTCATCAGCAATAATAAGAAACCCACTACTGAAACACACAACTGCATGGGTGATTCTCAAAACATTATGCTGACTGAAGTAAGCCAGACATAGAAGACTACAGACTTTATCATTCTATTGGTATCAAAATCTGAAGACCCTTTGTTGATAAGAAGGATCAGTTGTTTCAAGATACCCTGGTAGGGATAAAGAAGTGTTTGCCAAAGGGCCCAGGAAAATTCTTTGAAATTATGTAATAGTTCTATATTTTTATTTTACTGATTATTATGTAACTGTACTAAATTACCAAAACTCATTTGTATATGTAAGGTTGGTAATGTTTGTAAACTACACCTCCATAAAGCTGATTTTTCTCAATGTTTTATTTATTTTTGAAAGAAAGAGACAGAGCATGAGCAGGGACGGGCAGAAAGAGAGTGAGATACAGAATCCAAAGCAAGCTCCAGGCTCTGAGCTCCCAGTACAGAGCCCAACGTGAGGCTTGAACCCATGAACTGCAAGATCATGACCTGAGCTGAAGTTGGATGCTTAGCCGACTAAGCCACCCAGGGGCCCCAGAGCTGATTTTTATTTTTTTTTTTAATTTTTTTTTCAACGTTTATTTATTTTTGGGACAGAGAGAGACAGAGCATGAATGGGGGAGGGGCAGAGAGAGAGGGAGACACAGAATCGGAAACAGGCTCCAGGCTCTGAGCCATCAGCCCAGAGCCCGACGCGGGGCTCGAACTCACGGACTGCGAGATCGTGACCTGGCTGAAGTCGGACGCTTAACCGACTGCGCCACCCAGGCGCCCCCCCAGAGCTGATTTTTAAAAGCACTTTAGTAAATATATTTCTTCACATGGACTATACATTTTAAAATATTTATTTATTTAAGTAATCTCTACACCCAGCATGGGGCTCAAACTCACAACCCCAAGATCAAGAGTCACATGGTCTACCTACTGAGCCAGTCAGGCACCCTGAGTTATGGGTTTTAAAGTAGAAGAGAAAAATATTCTGAAAAAGAATGGAGTAAGAAAAATTGGATTAAAAACATTTTTAAAGATATTGAAAAAAAGAACTGCTTCTTTAGACTAACCAATTACCAAAAACTTAATAGAGACTAAGAATATTCATTGTCATAAAAAAAAAAAAAAACTATTTCCAGCCAAATTGGAGTTGATCAAAATCACTGGTTATTAAGAGAAAATATTAATCTTTTGACAAATATTGACCTTATGGATTATAAAGGATTAGGTCTTTGCAACATCAACACAGTCAATTCATTAAACAATTCTGTCAGTGAGGTTGTTGGATGCTATGATTAGACAAAGGCCATGTGAGCAAAGGCAACTTTCAACAATATTTTGGCATCATAGAAGTGTTGATTATACACTATTTCGAGAAAATGTCAGAGGAGAGAAGTAGATCAGGGTGCTAATGCCATCATTGTTAGTAAAAGTGGGAGCTACTGGATTAACATTCACTCTGCAATGGCAGTGAGGGGGATGGGGGCTGGAAGCAGGGGGAGAGCTGGAGACAGACATGAACACATACAAAGTCGGCACTCGCCAAGCGTTTACTGAATGGAACTGATTCTAGTCAGTAAGGGAAGACTTAGGTTTTTTTTTTTTTTTTAAATTGCAGCACTGTGAGTTAGGCTGTCAAACCTTATCAAGTCCAAACAGGATTCACATTGGTCTTTGAAGAGTTCAGTCCCTTTAAATAGGTAAATATCAATGAGGAAGATATAGGACAAAAGTGAGCAAATACCCATCAGGGACTGACCTTGCATGATCAGAATACAAGAGCATCTTAAACTCTTCTCCATGAGACAAAGGGAGGAGACTCGCCTTGACCTTGATAGAAGCACATGTGGGACTTGAAGATGCCTCATCCTTCTCACTTAAGGTGAACCAGAGACAAGCTGGGGAGACACACTTGGCCCTTTCTCCTTACCCATCCCCTTCATTCTGGAGCCCTGGGTCCTATAGTCATCCTTAGAATTTTCTCCCAGAGAGAAAGAGGCACTCACAAAAAGAAAAAGAAAAAGAAAACAAACAAAAATAAGAACCCTAAAACTCTATCCACTGCAACCTTTGCATCATACATGTGATGGGGTGTCCTAGAATAAACAGATAAAGTTGAGGGCCACCTGCGTGGCTCAATAGGTTGAGCGTCCGACTTCAGCTCAGGTCATGATCTCACAGTTTGGGAGTTCGAGCCCCTCATCAGGCTCTGTGCTGACAGCTCAGAGCCTGGAGCCAGCTTCAGATTCTGCGTCTCCCTCGCTCTCTGCCCCTCCCCCATTTGTTCTCTCTCTCTCTCTCTCTCTGTCTCTCTTTCTCTCTCTCAAAATAATAAATAAACATTAAAAAAAACAGATAATGTTGATTTGCAGTAACTTGGGGCATGTCTCTCATTATGAGGTCTGAAGACCACAGGGGAAATGCTGTGTGCCATCTCAAACTCCTTACAAAGGAATGCAGATTACCCCCAAATCATCCACTACTCCTTCCTCCCAGGTACATGAAGAAAAGTGGCTCTTTCTCAGAGTTCTGTATTTTTTATGATATTCATAGAAAACAGTTCTATTGTATTCTCACGGCCCAATTGTTGCTGAGAGAACACGGCACTTCCTGCCTCTGAAGACTCCATACTGTGTCATTTCCACAGAACATAACAGAGTCCTGATTCCCTACAGATCCATAAACGGCTTTAGGCAGCATAGATAACAGGGATTAGCCAGGGTATCCTAAAACAATTAGCAGAGCTAATGAAATGCATGAGAGGAAGATTTATAAGACATCCACGGGATTAGGCCTTAAAATAATTTTCAAACCCCGCACGAGGTAAGTAAAGAGCATTCTAAAGGGTTTAGCTTACCAGTGTGGTTTACTTAGTTAGGTGCTATTATTAAGGCCTCTATCCCCTCAACACATGTTTACTTTTGTACCCTATACAGAGCACCCTTCCTGAGCAGTAGAACCCTGCTGGGGATACTCGATACCACGACTGATAGGATTCAGCATCTGTCTTCAAGCAGCTCACCTCAGAGCACGGGAGATAAATAAGCATGGTGGGGTGGGGGGGTGGGGGGCGGTGGTGCAGAGTGGTAAGGGCCTCCATTTCACCACATCACATGAGCGCAAGTAAGCCAGGCCAGGCCTGGCATTAAGGGTAAAACAATGGCGGCTTTGTGAAGGAAGGCGTATCTGAGGTGAGCCAAACTACTGCATGTAGAGACGCTGAAGGAAGACAAGAGGTCAAAAGAGGAATGAGGAACTTATTCCAGAAGAAAAAACAGCACAGGAATGTAATCATGTCAGTCCCGGAACTGTCGCATGTAGGTAGATGTGGAGCTCCACAAGGCCCAGTTGTCACTGCCACAGACACACAAAAAGTCTGCGTAATGGAGCCATTCACAGAAACGAGGAACAGGAGAGAACAAGAAAGTGGGGAAGAAGTCGGTGGTACAGTAAACCTGGAGAATTCATGATCAAATATCATTGAACAGTAAGATTTGAATACAAAACATCTTTCCTGAGGCACAACTTAATATTCTATTTATTCTCCATTGAACAACTTTCTTAGTTTCCCTAGAGCTACTGCTTTGGACACCTTAAAAAATATTAAATGCACTAGAAAATGTAAGTACAGCATGGACTTATTATTACAAATTCCCTCTTCTGCTTATATTGGCAAGCTGTTTTACAACCATGTTGACTTTTAAGAAATAATTATTAACTGTTTCTCATGGGGTCTCTTAATTGAATTATTGAATGTTTCTGTGTACATAGGTCAAAGGCAGGATTTTTCTGGGTTTAACACACTATTTTCCATTGCTGAGCAGGATAGAGTTATATAGATGCCCATTACAATAAGCAGCTACCAAGATATTCCCACTTTAACTTCTAAAAAAAAATTTTAATGAAATTTCTTTCAATGTTCATTTATTTTTGAGAGAGAAAGAGACAGAGCATGAGCAGGGAGGGGCAGAGAGAGAGGGAGACACAGAATCAAAAACAGGCTCCAGGCTCTGAGCTGTCAGCACAGAGCCTGACACGGGGCTCAAACCCCAAACCGTGAGATCATGACCTGAGCCCAAGTCGGATGCTTAACTGACTGAGCCACCCAGGCGCTCCAAATAATTTAATATTTATTTTTGAGAGAGAGAGAGAGACAGAGCGCAAGTGGGGGAGGAGCAGAGAGAGAGGGAGACATAGAATCCCAAGCAAGATCCAGTCTCTGAGCTGTCAGCACACAGCCCAACGCAGGGCTCAACCTCACAAGCCATGACATCATGACTTGAGCCCATGTCGGACTCTTAACGGACTGAACCACCTAAGCTCTCCATGAAACGCCCACTCTAAAATGAACAAAATTGGGGCTCCTGGATGGCTCAGTTGGTTAAGCGTCAGACTCTTGATCTCGGCTCAGGTTGTGATATCATAGTTGATGAGTTCCAGCCCTATGTCAGTCTCTGCACTGACAGCATGTAGCCTGCTGGGGATTCTCTCTCTGTCTCTCTGCCCCTACCCCACTCATTCTCTCTCTCTCTCTCTCAAAATAAATAAACTTAAAAAAATTAAAATGAACAGAATTATTCAGTTCGATATATACTTAAGGCAAATTGATTTTCATTCATACCCACATTTCCCAAACAAAGACACAAATGCAGACAAGAATGATAACTGTGCTGAAAACGTGGGACATGTTCAGAATAAGAGACAAAAATCGACATTCCAGAGTTTACAGCAAGTTATAGTTGTTTGGTACACTGGATTTGCTAAGAAATGAGAAGTTAACGTCATCCATACAATAACACTTTTTTGGAGTTCACTGAACATAAAACTGCCTCTTCCCTACAGAGAAGACAGCTCTGTCAAGGGCAGCTACATGACACATATGAAACGAAGGTCAAATGCGGGGCAGGTTTGAAGCTAATCGTTATCCCCCCCCCCCAAGAGATCTTTCTGCAGTTTTCTGCAAGTACAGTGGTCTCAATTTGTGGTGTTTCTTTTTGTTTATTTGTTTTAAACCAAAAATCTTAAGCCACACATGTTTTTGAGTTTATCTTAAATTTGTCTGAATAAAGCAATCCCTCCAACGTGTTTGCAACATTTTGCAATGTCAGATGTTGCTTCCAGCTGCAAGAAAATGTATCCTTTATGTTCTAAGCAACTTAGAATGTTTACATCTGTAGAAACAGTAGCTCCACGTGGAATCCAGCACCCAAGAGATGGTTGTTTCTATACACTATTGGACTTTATCAAAGATGGCATTGACAAGTACATAATTATTGGCTTTTCATGTGGGACCCAACATTTCAACAGAGACTTTATTATTCATTCCAATCTGGCCTTAGTTCATCCTCCATAGACACTCCAGATTAAATTTTGTTCATTATCACTACAGAACTAGATGAATAAGTGGTACATCTGCTCATGAAGTGGTTTATTATCTGTTGTAGGAGGTTTGGGATGAATAGAAAAATAACTATGGAGAAGACAAATGCACCCAGGTTTACACTCACTTTGAAATGCGGGACTAGCGATGCTTTCTCTGTAAATCCACTGGTCTCTCCTTTCAGTGAATGGAAAATTATTATTTAATAAGTTGACACAATTTATCATGGTGAAAACACAAAGCAGACAGGAATCAAAGCAAAACAAATTTACAGAAACCTGGCATGTGATTTAGGCCTAATGAAGACCTTCTATTGTTCAATTCAGTTCCTAGCCTATCTTTCCAAAGGAAAATTTTTAAATCTGTAAATATTTTACCAACAATCCCTTATCAGATATTTCTTACGCAAAACCAGACCATAAAAATAAATCTGTTGATTACGAAGACATCAACACATTACAGCTGTGCCATTCACATGAGATTTACAATGAACCTGCTATAGGACTATTAGGATTGCAGCACCCATTTCCAGACTAGCATCAGGCCTACACAGCCTGACGAGTCTATGCCATTCTTGGAGGAGCCCCACAGGGCCCACACTGAAGAATTTGTCTGCAATATAACTTAACTGTACCTCCAACCTGCCACAAACCAGCCATATAGCTTAGAAAATAGGTATGAATGGTTCACTTCTGCAAACACCAAAATAAGTGAGAACAATAAAAACCGTAGCTCCTCAAATTGTAATGGACAAAAAAAAAAAAAAAAAAAAATCACCTAGGATTTTTCTTGAAGTGCAGACTCTGATTCAGTGGGTCTGAAGCGGACCTAAGATGCATTTTGAGTAACCTTCCAAATTCCCCTATGCTGCTAGCATTTAGAATCTGTCAGCATGGAGATAAACCCATGATGGTTAATCATGCTAGCCACCGACAGCTACGGAGGACTCACACATACTTACCCAAATGAAGATGTTCCGTGAGTACAAAATACACATCACACTGCAAAGATTTAGTATAAAAAATAATGTACAAGTCGCTAATAATTTTAAACTGATGAAATGTTAAAAATATTTTATTGTTAAAAATTCATTATCAAAATTAATTTCCCACGTTTATTTTTACTTTTTTAAATGTGGCAATGATACTTTTTAAATTCCTATGTGGCATACATAATTCTATAGCACTGAGATTTTTAAAAGATGTCACAAAGTATCTCACATCTACGTTAAAATGGCATACATGTGTATGTGTACTATATACATCTGATATATAGATGACGTGGGATTAACCAAGTAGACGGATCCATTGAAATGCTTTCAATGACGAGAAAATCAGACTGTTCATTGAGCTCTAGGAAAAGTATTTGCTTGGGAAACAGTAAATAAGATTCCGGAATGCTTAATTTAGGGACTCTGACGCCATTTATTTTCAATTCTCTTGGTTCTGGTTCAATGTTCAGGCAAAAAGGTACATCAACAACAGGAAACAAAAAATCCAAAGAAAGAAGAAATAATCCCCTCCCTACATCTCTATTTTAAAACCAAGAAAACTGGGGTGCTTGGGTGACTCAGTCGGTTAAATGTCTGACAGGCTCAGGTCATGATCTCATGGTTCATGGGTTCAGGCCCTGCATCGGGCTCTCTGTTGTCACCATCGCAGAGCCCACTTGGGGTCCTCTGTCTCCTTCTCTCTGCCCCTCCCCTGCTTGCTCACTCTCTCTCAAAAATAAATAAACAATAAAAAAATAACACCAAGAAAACTTTTCCAGAAACTACTACTTAGCTCCCAATTCCATGTTCCAAATGGAGTCAGACTCCCAAACTTGAACCAATTCCCATGGCCTGAAAAATTGATGTCTTCTTGTTATCTTATTATCTTCCAGAATTAACCTGGATCAGAGGAGTGGAATTAACAAGAACTGGCCTGGAGTGATCATGGCTCCCTTGCAGAAAAGTACACACATTGGGAAAAAGCAGGATGTGGTGTGGGGGTAAACTCAACACCAACAACAGATGGGCCCCACTCCTGTTTTAAAATGTATAGGATTATCATCTGGGGAAAGTTCTACCTACTAATGGTAACCATTTTTTAAATTAAAAATATATATAATTTAAAAAAGATCTAAAATAGAATCCTATCGCTTAGTAATAAGTAATCCCATCGCTTAGTAATAATAATAATAATAATCGTATCACTTAGGAATACAATACTGATGGTTCTCCCTCCAGGTATTTTAGATGTGCACTTATACTGAAGTTGTATAAACTACACAGACTCAATTGCAACCTTTTTTCCTACTATACAGTTGGCAGTAGATAGCTTTTCATGGCATACATTTATATCTACGTTATCATTTTTTTTGTAGCTACAAGTATTCCACTGTACATACATGCTATAACTGAGAATTTCCCAGAATGCCATAGATGCACTTCAGATATGCCTCCAGAAGTGAATTCACTCAGTCTTCTGGGCAGTCAGGTAGAGTCAGGGGCTGCTCAGAATACAGTTTTATTAGAGCAAGCATCTACCGACACTCTTTAATAGTAAATGCAGTGAAGTACAACCACTAACTCTCATTATATATATTGGTGCTATTTCCAAATTTTCATTATTAAGAACCAATCATTGCTAACATTGTTAGGCACATATATTTTCCCAGGTGAGGGATTTAATCACAGAACTTCAGACACTTGATATTCAGCAGGTTTGGAAAGTCTACAAGACACATTGAGATGTAGGAAGAGTGCTTATAACCCCACCAGATACACTGTTATCCTTCCTAGGCCTACAAAATCCACAGGGCAGCAAGAATCACAAAAAACAATCCAGTTCATTTGATACCACTAGGGGTAAAATTAGAACTATGTAACCTGTTCCACTAGGCTTAGTGAGTATTGCTACACCCTGAAATAGTAACATAGTTATTATCAAACCATGACAGAGGAGGCTGGCTTCCCTAATGCTCAAGTATGGTTGCTTTGAGCCAGGGTTTGATCCATGGAAAGCACAGGTGGTTTCACTCAAATATCCCAGGGTGGATGTGTACATGTATGTGATAGAAAAGAAAAACCAACAGGCAGGTAGGCAGACAAATGACACAAAGACTAGCAACAACTTCTAATTATCTGGCTCAAGTTAAATGTTTTAAAAGTTACAAAGCAACATTCTTCCAAAAGTAACCATCATTTGCCCCATTTTACCAAGAAGTTCACTGAGGCTTAGAGAGTGACAAAATCAAAAGGTCTTCAGAGCAAAATCTCAACGCTCTTTGTGTTTTTTGTTTGTTTGTTTGTTTTTTGGGTGTTTTTTTTTGGTGGAGAACGGTCTAAGATGGGATTGGAGAAGTCATCTGTAAGCAGGTTACAAACTCTAAAGCAAATTGAAGATTTTGGACTTTATTCTGAGGGCTATGGAGAGTAAGTTATCCAGACATAATCAAGAACCCAACTAAATCTGATTTAAAATAAATCGTGAGTCATTTTTAGTATGTTTGTTCTGAATATTGCCTGGAACATGCTTACACTAAAAAATTCATTGTTTATTTGAAATCCAAATTTAACTACAGACCTTTATATTTTATTTGCTTAATTTGGCAACCTTAAAAGAAAGTCACTAAAAAAGTTCAACCAGAGGAATAACGTGATACATTTCAAGCTTTAGAAAGATACTACTGATTATGATATAGAAAGCAAGGTCACTGATTTATCTATGACAGCAATTTTTTAGCAGCTACCTTACTTATTAGACAAAGTTTTAAATAAGAAACATCCCTGCGTTTGCAATATAATTCTTTTTGTATTGATATGTAACAGCTAGTACAGTAATGGCTAATGGAGGAGAGTAACATTGTTATAATAGGGGAACATTGACTTTGGAGCCCAAGTACCTGGATCCTATCTTTGACTTCCTTTACTTAAGAATTATGGGATATTAAGATATTTTACTTCTGCCTTAGGGTCCTCATCTGTCAACTGAGAATATATTATCGTATGCAGATCCTAAAAATCAAATGACAATTAAATATATGTAAAGCCTGACAGGAAAAAAAATGTCATGAAACCATCAACTCTTACTATAATTATTAACTTTGTCCAAGTACAACCATTTTAACTTAAATAAGCTTACCTTAAGGCAAATAGAAAACCAATTTCACTTACCATGAACAGAAGGTAATTTAAAACATGTAACCACATGTACAACAAAAAACCCATCATACTGGATTTATTCTTTTACAAAATGGCAATGAAACCTATTTTTTTTAATCTAAACATTGCCTTTTACATAAGACAAAATTGAAGTTCAAAGGGAAGATACTTATATCATAGACTTAAACACACAGCTGGGGATTAGATCTATATTCAGTAGTTTCTTTTTTTTTTATTTTTTAAATGTTTTATTTATTTTTGAGAGAGAACATTAGCAGGGTGAGAGGCAGAAAGAGAGGGATGCACAGAACCTAGAACAGGCTCCAGGCTCTGAGCTGTCAGCACAGAGCCTGACGCAGGACTCGAACTCATGAACCACGAGATCATGTCCTGAGCCTGAGTCAGACGCTTAACTCGCTTAACCGACTAAGCCACCCAGACACCCCTATATTCAGTAATTTCTAATACAGTGATTTCCCTTACACGTGCAAAGTTGCCCTATCACAGGTCTTAGCACAGTCACCTCCAGAGTTGAGCAGGCTTGAACCTCTAATTATGCTAAAAATCTTGTAGTCCCAGTCTTAACTGCCTAGTTTTGCATCTCTGAAACCTTTGGGTTTTTTGTTTGTTTGTTTTAATTTTTTTAATGTTTATTTATTTTTGAGAGAGAGAGAGACAGGGTGTGAGCAGGGGAGGGTCAGAGAGAGAGGGAGACACAGAATCCGAAGAAGGCTCCAGTCTTCGAGCTGTCAGGACAGAGCCCAGTGTGGGGCTCGGGCTCACAAACTGTGAGATCATGACCTGAGCTGAAGTTGGACACTTAACCCACTAAGCCACCCGAGAGCCCCTGAACCCTTTGTTTTTTAAATCACAGACCATCTCTGTCTTCATTCACCTTTCCAAAATCTCTTCTCCTCCTGATTCTAAGGGTGGGTACATGGGATCAGGAGCAGAATTGTCTAGCTGGGGTTTCAATGGTTTCCCCCGGTGAGGCAGGTTAGGAAGAAGCTTCTAAACATGCCTAGACACAGACACACACATGCTCTATAAATCTTTGTGTTTCCCCTACAACGCCTGAGTCCAGTACTTCTCCATTAGCAACAGATCTTCTCTTTTCACCTTCCTCATTTCCTGGGTTTTTTTTTTAACAATGACTTTTTAAGTTCTACTTATTTCTTTTAAGAGAGGGAGAGAGAGAGGAAGAGGAGGGGCAGAGAGAAGGAGAGAGGGTCCCAAGCAGGCTCCACACAGTCAGTGCAGAGCCCCACATAGGGCTCCATCTCAGAAACCACAAGATCCTGACCTGAGCCAAAATCAAGAGTTGGAGGTTCAACAAACTGACCCACCCAGGTGACCCTCCTCTCTGTTTGAATCCCTCTTTCATTTCTCGATTTACCTGTTCCTGCTCTGACCCTTTGCAGGCAAAGGGAGAAATAAGTAAACTTCACAGCAGACTTAATACAAAGATGGAAAGATATTACCACCATCAAAAATCCAAATAGTCTCCTATGTACCACCTAACATCACCCTGCCTGACACTCTTCAAAAACCTATACCTCCCCCCGCCCTGCCACACACACACACAAACGATCCTGAAATATAAGCAAAGAGAAACAAACTCAAACAAGAAGTGAACAGCTGTTGTCTGACAGACAACTCAACACCTCTCCAAGCTGACAATGCTGATGACCAAGGACAAAGCTCTTATTTTTTTAAGGCAAGTCTTTTCCCACAGAGTGATGATTTATGAGCTTGCTAAAGACACAATGCTCTGATAATGCTTATACACATATCTAGCACCATTTGGCTTCCCATATTTATTTGCTTGATTTTACAAGTCAAGGCAGCCCTCCTAATGATTTTGATACAGAAATGTGATTCATACCTGGACGGCTGCAGAGAACATTTAAAATACAAAATCCATTTGGTACCGATTAGCCTTAGAACATTATTTATGTAATCTGTCACAATGGCAGATATTCGAGAGAACATTTTTCTCTTTCCTTTGAAACAGTTTATCAATCACCCTTGCTCCAGACAAGCCCTTAGGAGGAGAACATTTATCAGAATGTATTAGAAGACTAAAAATAAAAGCTGAAGCTCGTGTTTATAAGGAGAGTATGAGCAGATTGCAAAGACAGGAGAAAAGGCTGCTCAGTGTCCGTATCACTGCGGCAACGGGAGAAGCCAAGCTTGTAGAGACGCACTGGAGTGCTCTGGAGTAGAAGGAAGAAATCCGTGGGGGATGGGGGGCTTCAAATTTGTGATGGGTAGAGATGCGGGAGTCACGCAATACAGTGACTAATACCTGGCTTCCAAGAGGCAATGTGACATGTATCGATAAAGCAGTTCCTTCCAAATTTGCAAATGTCATAGGATGCATGTTACCCAGTGGAGTCAAATGAGTAATAAAATTCTTGTATGAGTAATGAGGATATTTAGTACTTACACAGTGTTGTGCTACTCATTTCGGAAATGGAAGGGAACCTCATTCCACAGTTAGGACAGCAATTTCAAAGTCCTCACCTCCAATCCCTCCTCTCTTGGCAAGTCACTTAATTCCTTCAAGGCCATTACTCCACTTTTGGAACAGTCCTCCAGGTCAACGGAGGGGACAAAGGTGGCGGCCCACCTTTGGAAGTGGAAGACAGAACGTGACCAGGTGGCCTTGAGGAGAGGAAGGTTGGTAATTTACATTACTACGCATTGGATTCTCCCCTGTGCTCATGGAAAACCCAGCATACAGCAGCCCAGCCACTGAGGTGGAAGCCACAGCCAAAGATTTGTGCCATACAACCACTGGCTCCCACCCTGGGACTACCAAATAAATACCTGGAAAGCACAACCACTCAGTGCCAAACCAGCTGCTATCCTTTTTTTCTAAGATTTTATTTTTAAGTAATCTCTACACCCAATGTGGGGCTTGAATTTACAACCCCGAGATTAAGAGTCGCATGCTCCACTGACTGAGCCAGCCAGGCATCCTCACTCGTTATCCCTTAATGTGACAGAAAGACTACACACTTGTGGTGAAAAACATCTCATATTCCTGGTTCTGTTCAGAGTGATTTTTCTGTTCACAACATTAAAGAACAAAAATTCAACTCAGTAAATGTGAAGATCTAATTGGCTTTACTGAGCAATTCATGCATCAGGCAGCATCCCATCTAGCGAGGAGATGGGAGCGGGAGCGCTGAGGAACTGTATGAAATGGAAGGTTTCTACAGGAAGGAGGTTAAGCAAGGAAGCTATTAGCAAAAGAAAGAATTGCTGCAGGCAGGTCACCTTCCCTTAGTGGGACAGCAGGAGGGACTTGTTAGCTGGATTATTCCATCTTGCTTTGGGGGATGAAAGGGCCCATGTGACAGATTCCTTCATTGGTGCTGACCAGAAAATACCTGACTGAATAGTTAAGACTACATTACTGGGGAAGTTGGCACTATTAGAATAGGTATTAAGGTCCAGTTTGGTGATCTGGACTGGCATAAGTGACTCCATCTTGGGCCTTTGATTTTCTTTTTAACACCAACATAGGGGTGCCCATATGCTCAAATGTCCATAACCTGGGGAGAGCCACATTAACCCATCCCAAATCTGAATACAGTCACCTATGGCTTTGGTGGTATTTTTAGGACCTTTCTAGTCAGCAGTTTGAATGGCTGCCTGTGTAGTTAGGTTGACAGAAAAAGGATACCCAGGGCTGCATTACTGATAGTGGATGCCACAGGCCAGGTTTGGGGATTAGCATTAGTAATATAAAATGAATTAAGAATACTAGCCTTAGCTTGTTCTTCCTTAATGTACTGCTTTAGGGCTTTCCAACCCCCTCTGGCATGGTGATACTCACCATGGCAATCCTGACAAGCTACAGTGGCTCAGCCGCCCACATACCCAACAGTTGGATTGATTCCTTTACTGGGCATACATGTGGGCCCATTGCAGGAAGGTGTTTGCATCAGGTGCCCATGACATGGCTAGATACCACATGCACCAGAACTCTAAAGTCAGCAACAGATACATAGTAGGAACTGTTATGGGAAGGTCTTCTCCTTCTATAAGATTTGCACTTGTGGTCTGATCTTCAGAGGATAGTAGAACTGCAGCTATAGAAATGTGACCATGGTGCGCATGCTACACATGTTGATTAGGAGAGGTAGGATTGTGAGGCATGAGGAGACGGACTGAGTGAATACGCAAGACCAGAATTTCCACTTTCTCCCTTCTTCTAGTAGTGCTTCTTCCATTCCAGGTATAGTTCATTTTAACAGCACTGGCTTGCGGCAAGACCATAGGATCCTAGGGGAGATTAAACAGCCCCCCTCAGCCAGGGGTACAAATTGAGTCATCCATTCTGGTGGGATGTTCCATTGTAAATTCCAGTAAATAGTGATTTTCCCGGGCATGATGGGACTCAGTATTCTCAGCGCATACATAGCACGTTGGTCCACCGTGAGAGTCAGGGAAATGGCTGTTTACCATGATTTCTATACCTTTTCAGTATTGGTGTCTCAGTAGGGGGCCCCATGCTGGCATATGGGACAACAGGACCTACTGGTTGATTTTTTAAATGTGTTAAATCCTGGGATAGAACTTTAGTCCACAGGGTGAAGGTGGTTTTACTTATAAGCAATTTAGTCTGCTGCTTTAATATTTCATTCTTCATTTCTAACAACTCTCCTGCTTACAGATGATAGGGAGATGGAACCTATATTCAATGTCATGTTCTTTTGTCCAATCTCCCATATCATGACCTTAGAAATGTTACCCCTGATCATTGTCTCTTCATCGAGAACATCTGTACATCGTACTTAACTTCTTTAATCCCCTAATGGTGCCAGCCTGTCTTGCCTGGCAAAGGGGAAGCTTAGTTTAGGCCAAGTGCAGTGACCACACAAACCAAGGCACATTTAGACCCCTCACTCAGAGGGAGGGGCCAAGAACAACTGACACTTCAACAATTCGGGGGTTAGAAGCAATGATATCCTGCAGTCTTTTGACCCCCCCCCAAACTTAACTACTAGTAGTGTACTATTGAACAAGAACCTTACCAATAACATAAAGTCAAGTAGCATACATTTTGCATGGTATGTGTATTAGATACTACATGTATTTCTACAATTGCTCAGTAAACGGAGAAGAGAAAATGTTAATTGTAAGGAAAAGACATTTACCATACTACACCATATTTATTGAAAACATATGTGTATAAATAGCCCTTCACAGTTCAAACTCATGTAGTTCAAGGGTTATCTCTAATTAATTTCCCAGTGCCTCACTGGTTGGGAACTCTGGTGTATGATGTCACTTTTTTTAGTAGTTGACTTGGGTGTTTTTTAGAACACACAGGACATGCATTAACAATGTCACTGTACAATAAAACCTTGGATTGCGAGTAACTTGTTCTGCGAGTGTTCTGCAAGACGAGCAAACATTTCTAATAAGTTTTAACTTGAGAAATGAGCAATTTCTTGCAATACAAGAGTATGTGATGCCAATTGTCACATGATCACAACTAGGCTAATGATTCTTCTCTCTCTCTCGGTGGCATTGTGGATGATCGTCTCCCATGCTCGGATGCCCGCTCTCAGGCCATGGTATTTGGCAGAATTCAGTGATTTTTGAGAATGTTGGAAGGTGCCCACAACTGGCACTAGTGTAATTACACTAGTAATTGGCACTTCAAAGCTCCTGTGGACAGTCCTTTGCTTTTCCATACAAGAGTAAGCTTGAATGCTTCGCTTCATTCTAGATCAGGCTGCCTACAGATATAGACTCTTTATTCTGCCTTGTTGCCAGTTACATTAAATACAGTATATGACGAGAGTTTATTGATATTGGGCAGTAGTCAACATCCATTAGTGATAGTGAAAATCATCCTACACAATAACCCTCCTCTCTCTTGTCTCGCAGACACCAGCCATGAAGGTTTTCAAAGGTAATTGCAGGTTAATTTGTTTATTTCTCTGTGTATTTTGTATTTTCTTCATTATTTTATATTATGTTACAATTGCTATCATTTTCATATGAATATTTTTGTGTGTGGAACACATCATCTGAGTTTCCATTGTTTCTTATGGGGAAATTCACTTTGATATACAAGTGCTTTGGATTACAGGAGTGTTTCTGGAACAAATTATGCTCCCAAACCAAAGTTTTACTGTATTTCAATAGTAATCCAACATCTTTAGGAATATGCCATCCCGCCAAGGTGCTACCGTGGCTGCTTTCTTTTTTTTTTAAATACTTAAGTTATTTATTTTTGAGAGAGAGAGTGAGCGAGCACAAGCAGGGAAGGAACAGAGAGAGAGGGAGAGGTAGAGAATCCCAAGCAGGCTCCATGCTGTCAGCACAGAGCCCAATGTGGGGCTCAAACTCAGGAACCATGAGACCATGACCTGAGCCGAAATCAAGAGTTGGACGCTTAACCGACTGAGCCACCCAGGTGCCCCAGCAGCTCTTTCCATATACCCAATTTGCTCTATCTACAGAAGGATCCAGTTGCTAAAAGTGTGTCAGCATCTATGAGCCAGGATGTGGAAAACATGAGGACTTCCTCCAGCTTTGCAGGAGAACCCAAATGTCTTTCCACATATCCTGACCCCATATGGGGTCACACATCATCCCTTGACTTGCCATTGTCCAAACTATACAGCCAATCCCTTTAGGACACCCCAGTTGTCTGTGCAAAGGGTTACTAGCCAAAGCTTCTGAGTGACCTCCAGCCAAAACACTCTGAGTTCAGCCCACTGGTAGTTGCAGTTCTTTTTTGTTACAAGGAGAACAGATTCTTATGAACTTATGCAAATAACTATATTGCCATAAAAATAACAATACTAAGAGTTTCCAAATTCTGGAGGGATCAGGTAGAGAGGAAAAGACAAATGTTTCATCTTTGTTCACAAAGGTACGTGTTGGCAAATTGCTGATAGTTTAAGAGAAAGGAGAAAAAGGTTTTCTTAAATCTGAAAAAGCAAACTATAAAAGAGCCAACAATATTTGAAATGAAAGTTATAAAGATTACAATCATCCTCATTAGTTTTTCCTTTAGAGTTCTGTAAATTCGTATTCAGTCCAGTGGTAAGATCTTAGTTATCAGAAGCCTGTACTTGTTGGTGTTTCCCATGAATCTCTTTGAAGAGGAAGCATTTTACAGGAACATTTTTTTCAAAAACATCAGAGTCAAACAATAACTGTCTGTGAATGACAAAAGATTTAAAAAGTGGTCATGGTTAGAGATCTGATGAGTCTATTATAATGCAATTGACAAGGGGATTTGGTTATTTCTGTGACAACCATTTTAAAATAATAACTAGAATTATGACAAATCATATTATATCAGGACATATTAAATTTTTAGGAACTTCATATAATTTCTGGAACACTCATATTTATACAAATATAACCTAAGAAAGATTAGTATCACTTCTTGTTTGACAATGCTTCCCATGTAATTTAACATGTCAGGTAAGTTGAGTTTAATACCATTTTCTGTATGCAAAGATAATAAACCTTGAAATGCTCCAAGGACTCTGGAAAATCCCAAAGTTAGCTCAAGGTCAAAAAAACTTCATTTAAGGGGAGACTGGATGGCTCAGTTTGTTAAGCGTCCAACTTCGGCTCAGGTCATGATCTCACGGTTTGTGAGTCTGAACCCAGCATCGGGCTCAGTGCTGACAGCTCAGAGCCTGGAGCCTGCTTCACATTCTGTGTGTGTGTCTCTCTGCCCCTCCACACTCGCACTGTTTCTCTCTCTCTCTCTCTCAAAAGTAAATAAACATTTGAAAAAAAAAATATTTCATTTATTTGGGGAAGTTTTGTAAAAAAAAAAAAAAGCCAAAGCATTTTAAAACACCTGATTGAATAGGATCATAAGTCACTGGGAAGCAGTATTTAGTTATCCATTTAACCAAAGTGACAATTAAATACTTCATAGCCAATACAGAAAGTCACATAATTGAAAGAAAGAAAGAAAGAAAGAAAGAAAGAAAGAAAAAGAAAAAAAGAAAGAGAAAGAAAGAAATGGAAAAGAAAACTTTACTCTTTTAATAAAGAACTCAGTTTTCTTAAGTAATGAAAGACCTGATAAAGACAACATGATGCACAGGAAGTTATTTTGATAAAACACAGAACCTTTATTTCCCAGGCAGATTACTTAAAAGGTAAATAAAAGCCTTCACGATCTTATCAAAAGTAGACCAATAATCCAATAACATTTTGTCTTTCTGGCCCAGGAAGGAAAATTACATTTTAGCTTTACATAAGTATGATATTGATATTAAGGCTTATTTTTCGTTAAGCCAATTAAATAGAGCTCTTTCACCAATTAATTTTGACAATACCATCTGGAGGTAGAAAAACACCCTATATGTAACATATACCCGTCCACATACATCAACACACAAACAGACCTACACAGAGAGCTGATAACTTTCATCCCAAAATCGGAGCCATGAATCAGGTACAACTGTATAAAAACTCACTCATTTATACATAACAGTTGAATCCAAATCGTGTCTCTGGCAAACAGAACAAACTCATCCACTCAAATGGCTAAAGCTTTTTAATAGCATTTGTGGAGAAGACTTTTAAGGTTTCTGTTTGCCTTTGACAAATAATCTTACATAAACTATAGGGATGAGGTTTCAGGCAAGGGAGCTTCTATAGAGACCTGTATTTTAAGTCACTTTCCTTTTTTCTCTTCCTTTCAGGCAATCATGGGCAGTGTTTCAATTATGTTGTGGAGTGTTTACATTCCAAAAACATAATAAGATTTAGGTCTTGAAGGGACAGAGGAAAAAATGCAAGTTTTCCTCTCAGTTTTGGAGTGTATTTCTCCATTATCAGGAGTCCAGGGTAATTTCTATTTAAAATTTTCTTTTGCATTAGAGGTTGGATGGCGTGGGGCACTTCACTCATTCCATTGTCAATCGGTGTACCATTCTTCCCTTTGTTCTTCTCACTTTCCCAGGGAATCTGCCTCCTATTGTCTCAATCAGGCTTTTCACAAGCAACTGGACCTTAAGTGCCTGCATTATCTGCTCTTCTAACTTTGTAAAACGGCATGTTAAGGTCTCCAACTTATTATCTTCTTCTCCCACCTTACCTGCTAGCTCCAAGGCTAGTCCAGTAGTAGACACACACACATTCTTCTTTAACATCAACTCTTCTTCCAGTGTTCTTCTTCCAGTGTTAACTCAAGCTTCGTCTTCTCATTGGGCACAGTGGCCAGCTGAACTGCACACGGGAGAAGCCCACTGTGGCAGCCACTTTTTTTCCTTTCTTTGCCTCAATGTTCTGTGTGCAGTTTCTCAAACAAGCACATTACACCAGCTGATGTTTTCAGGGCATCCCCGTCTTCACACAGTGGTCCACACGCATCTAACATACAAACCACCTCTCCCCACATTGAAGCTGAAGGCCAGCTATGAATTTCCCCTGAGGATACCTTTCTCCCAAGACCCATTTCTCTGCTATACCCACTGGCTTGCTAATTGTTGGCCCCCGTACATAGAGGACAAGGACAGACTGAAGATAGAGGGAGACAATTATAGATTGGTAGGTGGCAGGTTTGATAAGCAAGGAGATTTACACATGAGGCCGGTCTCTGGCAACTACAAGACAAGGAGATCTCCACATCCACCTGCCAGAATCTCAAACATTTATATAGAAACTTAATAAGTTTCGGTCATATATACCATCCAGATGATCTCAACAACACAGTGCTCTCTCAAAACTTTAAATCCTTAAAAATGACTTTTATGGGGGAAACATGGGACAGTACATTCCAAGGATGAGCAGGGGGTAAGGAGCCCCCCCATTGCCCACATCCAGCTCACAGGTCAACATCCTCTCAAAGACCTTCTCCAACAAATGATGGGACCCACCCATCTTTTTTTGTTTAAGCATCTTAAGTGATTATAATGTCCAAATAGAACTGAGAACCACTGGCTTACAATAGTGATTCTCAAATTTTGCTGCATAATGTAAAGTTCTAAAAATTTAAATACTCAGATCACATTCAATACCAATTGTGTCAGAATCTTTGGCGTCAGACCCAAGCTTCAGTATTTTGTATAACTCTCCAGATAACTCTCATGCACAGCTGAGTTAGTGGACCAGCAGTTTAGACCACTGCATCTCACACTTTAATGTGCATATGGATAATCTGAGTATCTTATTAAAATACAGATTCAATTCTTATTCAGTTGATGGTATCAGGTACTTGACACCTCCAACAAACTCCCAGGTGATGCCCCTGCTGCTGTCCTGTGGACTGCATTTGGGTAGCATTCTGAGAAGACCAAATACCAACTTCCTACCTAGCCATTTAGAGTCCTCCATATCATTCAGTAAAAAAAAAAAAAAAAAAAAAAAAAAAAAAAAAAAAAAAAAAAAAAATTGCCCTCTGGGGCTACAGAGCTACAAACTCATCTCTCATAAAGAGCTATCTAAGACCCATAAGCTCTCACATGGCACATTCTCACCGTTACAAAATCATAAATATCTTATTCCAGTACTTTTCTTCATCCTCCCTCTTAGAAGAAACAGGAAATGGTCAAATAGAGGATCAATATTACAAGAGCAATTTCGAACCATCATTTGGTGTCAAGTCACACTGCCTGCCTAAATTTACCTACTGCCTAGAGGGAAATTGCAAAACTTCCAATAATACTAACATGGAGAAGCTGTGGGAAACCTGGGTAGCTCTGTCGGTTAAGCGTCTGACTTGGGCTCAGGTCATGATGTCGCAGTTTGTGAATTCAAGCACCGTGTCAGGCTCTGTGCTGACAGCTCAGAGCATGGAGCCTGCTTTGGATTCTGTGTCTCCCTCTCTCTGTCCCTCTCCTGCTCATGCCCTGTCTCTCTCTCTCTCTCTCTCTCTCTCTTTCAAAAATAAACATTAAAAAAATTTTTAATGGAGAATCTGAGAATAACCCAGTCCTGAGACTCGAACCCAAGAGATCCAGGCTATGGAACCATGTTGTGAATCTCCTATTGTAAAACGCCTGAGAGTCTGACTGGGGTTAGAAGCTGCCCCAGCTTCTATATTGCAGTAACACCAGAACTGGATTTAAGAAGATCCTTGAAGTATACAGCAATGGCAAGAAGTTCCTGAGAATACCTAGATCTTCAACAGTTTTAATAAATATTTCTTATGTCTGTCTCCCTTCTTTTGGCTTTTAAAATGATCATCCTGTCCAGATATCTTTTTTTATAGCCCTAAACTTAGAACATTAATTTCCTAACAGGCCTGGCTATTCCACTCTCTACTCCATTTTATCCCCCAAATTGGTATGCAAGTGATGTTTCTAGAATACAGCTTTCATTATTATGCCGCATTTAAAAATCATCAGTCATCAGTGGTCCCAACTGACAATACCATAACCATTATTGGTTAACTCCAGGGGAGGGACCTCTGAGGAACCCACAAGCATGTTCCTAGGGAGAAGAGACAACTGTGAATCTTCCAAAATACAGAGAATTCAATGCTGCATTAAAATTATACCAACCAGTGAGAGGCTTAAAATCCACGATACCCCAGTAGCACCCAGATTCTGGTTTCTGATACTATTCCCCAATAAGAGGAATCAGGGCTCCTTGAAGAAAATGCTAATTATCAGGCCAGGGTAGGAAAATACAAGGTGATCTTAAAACATCTCTTAGTGTGTAAAAATAAAGAAATACTCAAAAATCAAAAGGTTGGGGGCTTGTCAAACACACAAGTATCAATCTGAACAAGATGCCAGTGGCCAAAGGGAAACCAATTAAGCAACAAAATAAATAATAAATAATAAACATAGTATCATATTATAATACAAAGGATGAAAAAAATAAATATACATGAGGCCACAAGATTTAAATAAATGAATGAATATATGTGAGAGATAAATAGATACATAAAGGTGGAAAAAAACTCTTTTTTACAGAGAAATTCCAAATAATTTATGCAAGTACCCAAGGTAAAGCTTAGCTCTCCCCTCACCCACCTTTTTTTGTTGTTGTTTTTTTGAGAAGGGGGGGCTCACAGGAAGCGAGGCACAAGCTCACCCGAAGCAGGGCTTGTGCTCACCTGATGTGGGACTCGAACTCATGAACCACAACATCATGACCAGAGCCCCTCTCACACACCTTTTTAAATACAGACTGGACTTAGTGACTTACTTTCAAAGAACAGTATAAGGAAAAGGGAAGAAAAACAATTTTACAATGCAGAATCTGCTGAACGTTACATTGGCCATATAATCAAGATTAACATCGGGGACACCCAGGTTGCTCAGTCAGTTCAGTGACCGACCCTTGATTTCGACTCAGGTCATGATCTCTGTTCATGGGTTTGAGCCCCGCATCGGTCTCTGTGCTGACAGCACAGAACATGCTTGGGATTCTGTCTCCTCTCTCTGCCCCTCCTCTACTTGCTCTCTCTCTCTCTCTCTCAAAATAAATAAATAAACATTAAAAAAAAGATTAACATCTTTATGTTAATCTTAAAAGATTAACATATGTTCATAGCATATACACTGAGATGATATAATGAGGACACTTCACTACTGTGGTCTTTTCCAAAACTCATACCCTCAAATCTGATAAGAAAATATCACACAAACCCAAATTAAGGGGCATTGTACAAAATAAGTGACCAGTGCTTCTTAAAATTTTTAAGGTCATGAGTAGTAAGGAAGTACAAAGAAGATTTCACAGACCAGAGAAGGTAAATCAACAAAAGGTAAGTGGCATCTTGGATGGGAACCTAGAACAGAAAAAGGATGTTAGTAAGAAAACACGTGGAGTATGAATAAAGTATGGAGTTTGGTTGATAGCAGTGATCCCAGGGTTGTGGGATAGAGCCCTGTGTCGGACTCCACGCTGAGCGTGCAGCCTGCTTGGGATTCCCTCTCTCTCCCTCTACCCCTCTCCTGCACTCGCATTCTCTCTAAAATAAATATATTTTTTTAATTAAGAAGTAAAATAACAACAATATACCAGCCATGTGAAACCGGCACTATTCCCCTTAATTAGCCACCTTGAGTCTGATCTTGGAGCAGCCAAGGAAGGAGATGAAATCGAAAAGAGAGCAAGTTTTCCAGCTACACAGAAATGGGCACATAGAAATTATTCAAAAAAAATTTTTTTAATTTTTTTTAATGTTTTTTTGTTTATTTTTGAGACAGAGAGAGACAGAGCATGAATAGGGGAGGGTCAGAGAGAGAGGGTGACACAGAATCTGAAGCAGACTCCAGGCTCTGAGCTGTCAGCACAGAGCCCGACGCGGGGCTCGAACTCACGGACCATGAGATCATGACCTGAGCCGAAGTCAGACGCTTAACCAACTGAGCCACTCAGGCGCCCCTCAAATTTTTATTAAAGGGGGAAAAGAAAACAGAATTAAAGATCATGCAGAGCTGTGGAAGGAAGGTATAGAGACGGAAGAGACATCTAACCTTAAACTAATGTTGCTTGTGGTCTGGCAAAGAAGACAAGACAGAGGGATTTTTTTTTTTTAAAGGAAAAAAAAAACTATCATACAGAGAAAAAGTGAATTGTGCCATGACTACTCCAAAAATTTAGAGACATTCATTCTAACTGGAGGGTTCACATCTATTATTTTAATACAGTCTCACATGAATATCTGGAAAGATGTGACTGTTTCCATTTCATAGTTGAGGAGACTCAGGCACAGGGAGGTTAAATGTTTTCCTTGCGATCTCCTGGTGTCCTTGAACAGGGATGTTAGCAGTCTGCAAGGAAGGAGAATCTGTCCTAAGCCCATAACTCACTTATGAAGGTAAGTGACAAGAAAAAGTCTCATCTCTAACACCTAAGTATTTATTAATTAGCAACTTTAGAAGCTGTCAGATTGTGCTGCTCTAGATGACAATGGGCAGGATCTATGAGCTATGCCAGCAGAGAGTATCAAGCCCATCCAGTCTTTTAAAGTTTGGGAATTTGTAACAACCTGTGTAAATGTGAACATGATTACCTAGCCAGATAACCTGAATACGCGATTTATATCCATCCATTGAGCCAATACGTCTAAACCTTCTCTAGATCACAACTCAAACACAAGTGCTCATTATATGGTCTTCGTCCCCATCTAGCATCTCATGGATGGGCTGCCGGGCTCTGTAACAAGACTGGTTCACATCCTTTGGCGGGGAAGAAGGGCACCCATGAGTCAAAGAAAAGCCCCCTCTCCCATGGTGAATGCCAGTTCGCTAGCCCTGGTGCTCCACACACCAGTGTGAGATCTCCACACTGACCCCATACCTCTCTGCAGAAGTCACGTACCTGGCCAAGGACTTGCAGAGATGAGCCAAGAAAAGGGGTTCATACGATTGTGGCCTCCAACTTGAAAACTCTTCAGCCTAACTGGCGATCTAGTTTGACCCATTTTTAAGAATCTCTTTAAGACAAGGTACATCTCCCTTATGATAGAGCCCTGAATTCTAAACTTAAGCATCACTTGTTTTGCCTCAGATACTCCTCTCTCTGAATGAAAAGGTTGCCCTTTTATTGTTGTAATAATTGTCTAGAATCTCTCATCATCATCCCTATCCCAATCAACAACAACCTTTTATGAAGGTTTTCTTCTGTGCAAGAGGATATACTAAGCACTCTGTGCACTATCTTCCTGGGTCCTGAAAAACAAAAACAAAAACAAAAACAAAAACAAACAAAAAACCTGTGGGTAAAGTGCTATTATTACAAACCACGTTTTACTGAGGGAGAGAACAGACCTCCACTAGAAAATGCAGAACCCTGATTTACACCCAGATTCAGAGCCCATGTTTTAACTGTTTGGTTAATGTGTCTTCAAA
Source organism: Lynx rufus (assembly GCF_022079265.1). Classification (NCBI taxonomy): domain Eukaryota; kingdom Metazoa; phylum Chordata; class Mammalia; order Carnivora; family Felidae; genus Lynx; species Lynx rufus. Next base: position 120,149,491 of record NW_025814823.1, on the reverse strand, counting down.
GCTTAGGAGATTTGATTCCCCCCTGGGTTAGGCTAGGTTAGATTAGATGAGATTAGATTTGATGTGATTCCCTCCCAGGGCCTTTTTCACTTTGAGAACAAAATGCAAACTGCTTCACCACCATCTCCCCAGTACTGGACAAATGCCTGGAACAGAATGGACACTCAATAACTTGTTAATGAAAGAACAATTAACACTCTATGGAGGCAGTAGAGTAGATTGGGGAGTCTTCAAACTTGGAGTCACACAAATTTTTATTCTTACCAAGTAAATTAATTACAGGCAGATTACACAATATCTGGGCCAGGAAAATACATAGTAATGCCTTCCTTTTAGGCAACTCTTGAGGAATAATGAGAAAACCTACATAAAACACCATAAAACTGGCATGCTGTGAGATTTTACTATCGTTACATGTCAGTAAAGATTTCACTTCCTTCCGTTTCTCTGTCTTCTGACTAGTTTTCTTATTAGAAATCATGTATGCAAATTCTAATTAGCCTTGATAAAGTCTGGCTTCCTCACTCATTGGTCAAACCCCATCTGTGAATATTCTAGAGACACTTTTGGATTCTGGTTTCCTGAACAAAATAGCTTTGCCAGAATCGTCAACAGAATCTGTCTGAACGAAGATGAGAAGCCAGTGCGATGACTCTGATCAGTGGAGAGCAAAGATGGGTCGGCTTTCATTTTAGGCAAGAGGAGACAAGTGCATTCATGGGAAACAGAAGTTATTGGTTTGGAGGAAAGAGATATTGCAACAAAAGAGGCTATTATGGTTGATGGCATGTTTCTACTGTAAAGTACCTCAGAGAGAAGGCTCCTTTTTTATTCTTCGAAAATGAAGCGGTGTGTGCCAGTTAGAGTTCTCAGATAACATCTGAGTGCGTGTGTGTGTGTGACTTCCAATCTAAGCTTTTGGTACGTGAAGAAAAACAATTTCAGCCCAGATCATAAGACCAATGTTCCCTAAGGAGAAGAACGAAAACTAAAGTTGGCACAAAGATCTTTTTTCTTGCCAAGCACATCCAAAACTATTTTCCTTCTCTTGCTCCAAGAATGTTCTGTGTTCCTCTTGGCACCAGCCCAGTAGACCTGGAAGCCATTTCCCACTGGTGGGGTACCTGGCACCTCAGGTGATGAGTGTAATCCAGGTTGCACGCCACCCGGTACTTCGTGGACACCCGACAGATGTTGCACAAGGCAGTCCAGATTTGCCATTTGCCATCCCTTCCCTGCCAGCCTGTTTTTCCTTCTGAAGTCTGACGTTGCCTTGCAGTGCACAATGTCTGTCTGAAGAGCAGACGTGTTAGAGAGGGGTATTTTTCCAAGCTAATTCTGCACTACTGTTTGCTGACTAAATCCCAGAATGTTCACTGTACAAGCTTCTCACAAAAAGGAGGGAACAGGATCTATTCAGAGCTGACTATCATCTAGACGACCATTTGAAATTATGCATGTTCTTTCTGTGGAAAGAAAAAAAAGCATTTTATTTCACTGTAAAAGTTGTTTTGCTGTGATATACAAGAGGGGGCAGAAAAGATGATTTATCTACGGCTGAAAATACTGAAATTGGTCTGAATTACCTTGAAGGGTAACTTTGGGTGGCTATAAAACACATTAGATATGCTATGCATGAAAGAAAGAAAGAAAGAAAAGAAAAGAAAAGAAAAGAAAAGAAAAGAAAAGAAAAGAAAAGAAAAGAAAAGAAAAGAAAAGGCGGGCGGGCAATATTAGTCAGGTAACACTCCTTGATCCAAAGACTAAATGTACTAACTCCAGAAATGCCAATATAGAATTTCTCTGGAAAGTACACAGTGGTAAACATTTTCCATAGATGTTTTTCTGTTCTTACTACTCAGAGGCATGTTCATGGATACAAACTTCAGGGGAAATCAAGAAGCAGTGTCTTTGTCATTGCACTAACTAGTCAGGATAATCTCAGTTGTAGTGAACAGAGACCCAATTAGGTCATCTCGAGGAAGGGCGTTTACTGTAAGGATAGGCAAGGACTACAGCAGAAGACAGGACTGTTCCCAATCGACGCCAGCCTGAGGGGCTACCTGCTCTTATGTGTCTCCCTCAGGGGCTTCACAGCTTTTACCTCAAGACAACCCACCTCCTCTCTGCAAAACTCCTCCACTTCCTCCCTCTGCTGGACTCCTCCCCTGTTCTCTACCCTGGAGCCAAATTATGCATGGATTTAGCTGATGCATATTCATCTCACAGTGCTGCCCACATACTCGCAGAAGTGAGCAAAAGACGCGTGTCCTAAAACTGCTGTTCCCTCAGTCAGCTTCAGTCTCCAAGTGTCTCACATACTGTGAGGATCTCACTGTGCGAAGCGTAATTCTATCATTGAAAGGTACATATTTTCAGTAAAACAGGGCCCCTAAATGCAAGCCAACTACTTCATCTGGTGCTCTACTGAAAAAGGAATAATCTGTTCCAAAGCTATAGAAAAATCATGCTATGTTGAGCTTACCAAGAAACAGTATGCTTGTCCCAAAGTGGCACCATTTTAAGGGATTTTCAAGGGTAGGTTTGACAGCCTGTAATACCAACTGTCTTTAGGGACCAACCTCTAATACATGACTCCACTGTCCATCTTTTATGCATTCTGATAACGCTGGGCACTGAGGCATTCCCACAGAACTTTTTGCTTTCCAAATAACATCACAGACTCACAGTTCTCAATTCCAAATCCTGAAGGAGAATCTGCATGGCTTACTTTATGTTTTGTTGCTGAAAATAGACCCCAGTATACTGACCTGCATCAAGACTGCCTATCCATAGATCAGGGGTTGATCCTCAGTCCAATCTCCTGGAGCAGTGCAGGGAGAGGCATGGCTATGGCTGGCTAAGGTCAGGAATGAGAAACTGGGCCATTTTCTACAAACACCTACGTGAAAGGTTTGTGATCTCATCAGCCAAAATATTTCAGTTTTTATTTATTTTTTAAAATGTCTTATTTTCTTATTTTGAGAGAGAGAGAGAAAAAGAGTGAGCAGGGGAGGGGCAGATAGAAAGGGAGAGAAAGAGAATCCCAAGCAGGCTCCAGGCTGCCAGTGCAGAGCCGGACGCGGGGTCCATCTCACAAACCGTGACATCATGACCTGAGCCGAGATCGAGAGTCGGACGCTTAACCGACTGCGCCATCCTGGCGCCCCTGTCACTGCCTGGTTTGTAGAAATTTTAGTGAACCACCAATTAAAAGGCAATAAGACCACTTTAAAAGTAGGTGAATGCTTATTTCATAGAAAGGTACACAGCTCAAATTAGCATGTTCAGATAGCTCCATGTCATTAGTATGTAGAGGAAGAAGCTAGAGGAAACAGTAAAATAGTCTTCACATTTAAATGCAAATTAATTGATGAAATAACCACTTAATGAACAAGACAATACTACATGCCTTGGGAAATATAGGACGCATTAGACATGGAACATGCCCAAAGGATTTTCTTTCCTCTTTTTTTTTTTCTTTTCTTTTTCAGAATTTTCAGAGGGTGGTGACGCATGTGTTATATATAGATCATCACTACTACAAAGTAGGACCTGATGGGGGTGCCTGGCTGGCTCAGTCCATAGAACATGCAACACTTCAGCTTAGGAGTGTGAGTTTAAGCCCCTCATTGGGCATTATTATTTTTTGTTTTTCAAAGTAGGACTTGATAGCTGTGCAAACAGAGAGATGGACCAGATGCTTTGGGAAACCAGAGCTATGGAGCTATAATTTCCAGCTGGGGAGAACTTGCAAAGGAAGGACTCATTGATGGTAAGAAGGAACCATACTGAAAAAAAAAAAAAACGTGGAAGAGGACGTAATGCCAGGCTAAGGAAGTACTAGAAACACTTAATATTGGAGCACTGAGTGGGTGAAAGAATCGAGTACAATCAGTTGGGGTTGAAAGTACATAAAATTTGGAAAGCCAGAAGAGGCAAGGTATTTATAAGTTATCCAAAAGTTGAGGGAGCCAAGAGCAGTGAAGTAGTGATAAATCTGGATGGAATGAAAAAGAGATATTTGAGGGAGCAGAAAGTAGAGGTGGGCAAACAAATTAAGAACTTACTGCAATTTTACTTCTAAGGAACTTACTCAACAGCAACAATTCTAGCATATGAAAATATTTATTGCATTTTTTGTAATAGAGAAAAAAGAGGAAATCACTTAAATGTCAATCAATAGGGGATATTTTAACTAAATAATTATTCATCCATGTAACAGATATGGCTATTAAGAAGAGGGAAATAGAAAAACGAGTATATTGTCATCACAATTTTATTTCATTTTTTTATAAAATATTTTTTGTGCATAGTAAGAGCAAAGTTTGAGGCTCTGGAGTTAGCCAGAGGTTAGAATTCTTATTAAATCACTTACCAGAGTGTACAACAGGGATCGCATATGAAAATTTATGTACGTTGCACAACACACTGCTGGCTCATAGTAATTCCACAATAAACACTAGCTCATTTGTGATCATGATGTATATATTGATATGAATATAGCACATTGATACATGGAGGTAATATAAATATGTTATATAAGCATAATGAAATCAGGAAATAACCACCGTCCACTCAACAACAGTTGGGCAGTGAGATTAAAGGAAAGCTTCAATTTTTATCTTAGTCAATTTTTTTATTTGAATTTGTTACCCAAGAGGCACCTGGGTGACTCAGTCAGTTAAGCATCAGACTTCGGCTCAGGTCATGATCTCAGGTTCGTGGGTTGGAGCCCCACATTGGGCTCAGTGCTGTCGGCTCAGAGCCTGGGACCTGCTTCGGATTCTGTGTCTCCCTCCCTCTCTGCCCCTTCTCCACTCACACTCTGTCTCTCTCCCTCTCAAAAATAAATAAGTATTAAAAAAAATTTTTTAATGAATTTGTTACCCAAAAAAACATGAATAATTCTTATAATTAAAAAGAAGGTGAGGGGTACCTGGGTGGCTCAGTCACTTGAGCGTCCAAGTCTTGGTTTAGGCTCAGGTCATGATTTCACAGTTTGTGAGTTCAAGCCCCGCATCAGGCTCTGCACTGACAGTGTGGAGCCTGCTTGGCATTCTCTGTCTCTCTCTCTCTCTCTCTTTTTTTTTCTCTTTCTCCCTCAAAACAAATAAATAAACTAAGAAAAAAAGTTGAACACTTACTCTGGAGAATAAAGGGGGTCTGATCTGAACTTAAGTCTCAGGAGGAGAGGCAAAAGATATGTAGGAATATACCTCTAAGTTGACTCCAGAGAAAGCGCTTACTCACTGGCTGGAAATAAAAGGCAAAGAAGAGGAAGAACAGATGCGTGGAGCCCCACTGTCTGAAATAACCGCACTGCTCTCGGACAGCAGAGGAGGAGGAGGTTTGGGAGCAAAGGCAGGTGAGTTTTGTGCGTCATTAATCGAAGGTTCTGTAAGGATTACCTAGCCATTCATTCTCTCCGGGAAGAACTCCCTTGGCAGAGTTTCCCTCCGTCACTGATGAGGGACCTGGACTAGGAAGGAAGAGAGTTTCTAAGGTGATTTTTTTTTTTTTTGTCCTTGCCAGCAGGTAGTACAGTCAGTGTTCCAGGTTTTTTTGGCTATTCTAATAGGTGCATAGTGGTATCTCACTGTTTTAATTTGTAATTATCTAATGACCTATGAACATGTAAACAACTTCTCAAATGTTGATTCACCACCTGCGTATCTTCTTTGGTGAGGCTCAGTGAGGGGTCTGTTCAGGTTGTTTGTTTTCTTATTGTTGGGTTTTAAAAGCTTATTGTATCAGAAATGTCCTTGGCAAATATTTTCTCCCACGCTATGGCTTGTCTTTGCATTCTCTTGAGATTGTCTGCTGAGGAGCAAAAATTTTACTTTTAATGAAGTATAGTTCATCAATTCTTTCTTTCACGGATCATGCCTTTGGTATTCTCTCTATAGTCATTGCCATACCCAAGGGCATCTGGTTTAACTCCTGTGTTATCTTAGGTCAGGTTTTCTTAAGATGAATCCTCCATTTCCCTAGAAATATTTTAAGGAATCTAAAATCTGATTTTGGCTAAAGGGAAAATTCTTCTTTAACTTCAAAACTTTTAAATTTGCATATAGATCATATCCATTCACAGCCTTCTTTTTTTTCATTTTTTTTTAATGTTTGTTTATTTTTGAGAGAGAGAGACAGAATGATAGTGGCAGAGGGGCAGATAGAGAGGGAGACACAGAATCCGAAGGAGGCTTCAGGTTCTGAGCTGTCAGCACAGAGCCTTACACGGTGCTCGAACCCATGAGCTGTGAGATCATGACCTGAGCTAAAGTCGATGTTTAACCAACTGAGCCACCCAGGTGCGCCTCACAGCCTTATTTCTATTAAGTGAGGATTATTTCTGAGTCCCAAATCTTGAAAGCAACCCCTGTGTTAATCAAGTCAATGTGATATCAAAGATCTAGATGCTTAAAACAAGAATCTGTCAATTAGCCAGATGTTTCCAAATGTTCAACTACTTGGCATTGTATGTACAGCTGGTTCCAGAAACATCTAATTGATTGATAGAGACTTTTTACTTTTCATCCACATGTTGGTTATCAGGGGAACACACTACCTACACCTTAACATCTTTACTAGTTCCATGCATATAATCAAGAGAACTAAAATTTCAGATTAAACAGTGTAGCGCTGACTGTAAGTAATCACAGATGCTACTTGAAGCCCATGAAACTAAAAGATCTAGTGAAAGAACAGGTTCTTCTGGATACAGGCAAATAAGGAATCTAATTATCAACAGCATTTTTTTTTTGTATTACTGAATTATCTTCTGCAAGTCTGCATTCAGATTTTGAATCTTTTATTTGTGAAGTTGTCCCTTGACATGTCAAAGTGATAGTAACAATGTGATGAACAATTTTGGGCTCTGGGTTCTTGGAGTCTATATTTGTCTGTATCATAGACCCATAGTTGTTGCACTGGTGCAAATGACAACACAGGATATGGAATGATAATCTAGTCGGTTCACTGCAGCAGATTACAGTGCATGTGTCCTATAGGGCTATATATAGTCTTTGTACTGGAGTAGACTACAACTAAGATCAAAGACATTAATGTAGAACAATATAAGCAGGCCAATAAAGATACAGTGTGATCCAGATATAAGAATGGAACAAATACAAAGGGTATTAGGATTCTCCAGAGAAACAGAACCAATAGGATATATATAGATATATACAAGAAGGTCTATTATAGAGATTGGCTTATGCAATTATGGAAGTCAGGAAGCTCCATGTTCTGCTATCCACAAGCTGGAGAACCAGGAAAGCCAGTGGTGTAACTCAGTCTGAGTCCAAAGGCCTGAGAATCAGGGGAATAAGGGTGTAAGTCTGAATCTGGGTTCAAAAGCCAAAGCACTAATACCCATGAGCAGGAGAACATAAATGTCTCGGCTTGAGCAGAAGAAATAATGTGCTCTTCCTCCACTTTTTTATTTTATCTGGATCCTCAAGGATTGGATGAAGCCTACTCATGTTGGGGAGGGTTATCTGCTTTACTCAGTTCACAAATTAAAACGTGAATCTCTTCCAGAAACAGCCTCACTGATACACTCAGAAGTCATGTTTTACCAGCTATCTGAGTATTCTGTAGCTCACTCAAGTTGACACATAAAATTAACTGTCACACAAAGTAAGCTAGAATTCTATCAACTCAGATTGGAGAGGTGGGGAAAGTAATGGAGACTGGAAATAGGCCAAGATATGATGGTCAAGAAGAAGTCTAAGGGAAGATGAACTGCTAGATAAATCTTAAAAGAGGCCTTCATCTGTCTCTTCTGGCTGTGGTATGTAATTGAAAACTAGGAGTAGAATTAATGTGAAGGCCAATTCTAGACTTCCCTGGCCCATGGTACAACTACACACCACATCTTTTCTGGCAAATACAAGAACACTGGGTCTGATGAATAGCCCCTGACTCCTTCCTACCTTTATTCCACTGCTGCTTCTGGGTCCCTAGATTCAAGTTTTTCGATTTCCACAGCTGAAACTAATTTTTACCAATAAAGTTTTGCTGCCCATTCAGATGTCTACCACTGTAAGTGTCTATGACAATCCAGCCTGGGTAGGACAACCACAGGACTACTGCATGGGGAGGTCCAGGCCATTGAGGGTCACCACCTGTCTCAGTGTTCTGACCTGTGGAAAGGTTAGTGCTAGCAGTAGATTTATCTTTATGGGGTGACAGTAAAGTCCACCTATTAAAGGAAGAGCGTCTGAAATGAACTTAGGTATCATCCATCCCTGGTGAGCTGGGCCTCCTGGTCTACCCAAATCAATTAAAGTCCTACCCAAATCCTAATTAAAATTAGGATCAGCTACAAACAGCAGTGAACTAACATCCTCCCCAGACTGGACAAAGCAGGGAAAAAGATCATTAGCACCATGAACATATTCCAGAAAAGCAAGAAATGAGTGATGTTGTATTGCCTGGCCATGACAGTGTGATGCATTGAGCAGATTGGATCATTCAAAGAGTTTTGCTTTTATTCAAAGCACAGATCAGAATATGGTTCTTCCCAGGTAAAGACAGCTGCCGGTTAGTGAACAGCCAGCCCTCTCTAGAACAGCCTCAGAGAGCAGAACATCCTGTCCCTGAATGTTTGCTTAGTAAAAGTTGACACAATCAGAAAGAAAGAAAGAAAGAAAGAAAGAAAGAAAGAAAGAAAGAAAGAAAGAAAGAAAGAATCCCAAGTGCAAAGGTAAACATAGATTGATGGAGCAGTCATGGGAGGGTATATGCAGCACCTAACAAGAGAATATAGATGTAAAAACATAAAGAACTAATTTTTTGAGCTCTTAGCACATGCTAAGCACTGTACCAGATGCTTTACATAAAGCACATCATTTAATCCTAAAATAATGCTGCAGAGTAAGTACTATTATTATGATTCCTGTATAGATAAGAAAAAAATGCTCAGAAAGTTTAAGAAATTTACCTAAAATCACACAGAATAATCTTTTTGTGCTGCATTGACTTAGCTATCCTGGAACTACAAACCCCACAATCCCCTTCCACATGTGACTTCAGGTTAGGGTTGACCACAAGGAACATTAGCTATAATCTTGGCAACAGAGTGAATCAGCAGCCATTTTAGTGGTTTGAGAGAGGTTACTGTTAGTCCTTACTTTTCTCCAGTCTGAGTCCATGTCTTCCTCCTGACTGAGTTTCTGCAGAAACTCCAAGACTACACCGGATACCTCACTGAAATCTCACAAAAGCAATGCCTACAGAGTCAACAATCTTTCATAGACTTCTATACCAGCCCGTTCACACCCTTCTCTGCCCGTTAGCAGCTGGACATGCCTAGCTTCCTGCAGGCTTCAACTTACTCACATGCCCCACACTGGTTCACCTGTGCCAGTCACTTTTCTCTGGTCTCTTTTGGACCCTTTGTTCCCCTGATTCACCCAATGGCTAAGGTATACTTTCTGTTCTCTAATACTTACAGTGGTTCCATGTCTATAAGTTAAGCATTAACTGATACTCAAAATTAACAAGTGGTGGAGCCTGGATTCTGATAGAGCCTTATGGCGGGGCTCCAGAACCATCCACTGTTAGGTGCCATACCGCTACCTAAGGTAATGTTAGGACTTACTTGTTAGAATTATTTTACTAAGAAGAAAAAAAAGGGGGAAAGTATGTATAGTAGATTTCTCCCATGAAGATCTAGTTTTACACAAAGCTTACTAACATTCTCTATAAACCAAAGGGTAAGAGCAATATATTGATAAATAAGAATGTAACATATACAAGTGAGTCACTATGGATGATCTGCTTCTTATGATTAAACATTACTGAAATGATAGGAGTTGAAATGCCATGTCCATAGAGAGGCTAGCATATATGATCCTGTTCCTATAAATCAAGTTTCTTTTACCCAAAGCATTCATGAAGGTCTCATGCCTGCAGTTACAGTACCTAATGCTCTTATGCACAGAATATGTGACTGTGCACCACAGAAGTTCCTGAGACTGCTGGAGCTCGGTGGGTACTGGTAGGCAAAGGAAACACAAGAAGACTCACTCATCATCTGCACAAGACCTGCATTCTCTCCCATTCACAACCATTTCCAGGATTTCTGAAGCCAATTTTTCTGGTGACACTGCAGTTCCTAAAGTCAAAGCCCCTTTCCTGGGTCCTGACTCCCCTACCTTTGAGTCAAGTTCTCCTGTGTTCTAGGAACATGCCTTGCCTGGCAATTGTTTTCTTCAGCACACATTTTTGGTAATTTTCTTTCTCTCTAAAAATATCAAAGTCATAAACATTATTTTTTTTAGAAAGGCAAAGATAGCAAACTATCTATCTGGCTCTTGAGTCAGGCAAAGGTGTTATTGGAAGAAACATGAAAACTAAGAGAAAGCATTGAGGATATTGTACCAGATAGAGTTCAATAAAACACTTGTTTAGGGGGCGCCTGGGTGGCTCAGTTGATTTAGCACTGGACCTTGGGTCAGGTCATGATCTCATGGAATGTGAGTTTGAGCCCCGCATCGGGCTCACTGCTGTCAGCACAGAGCCTGCTTCAGATCCTCTGTCCCCCTCTCTCTCTACCCCTCACCTGCTTGCACTCTCTCAAAAATAAATAAACATTTTTAAAAAAATAAAACACTTGTTTGTACCTGGAAATATTTTGATTTCAGAAGTGATTGTATTCTCACTCATCTTCCTAGGGACCAAGTTCTTTTTGTGAAGACTGCCTGGCCAGATATACATACAATAATCCCAGCAGAAAACGAATGCAGAGAGAATTTTTGCATGTGTAACATAAAGCCAACCTGTGCAAGAACAATTATGGAAAGCTTGGTGTTCTAGGCTTTAATGTCCTGCATTGGAACTTTTATGTCTTTAATCATAACAACAGCTACCATCTGTGGAGGTTCCAGATAGGTGCAAAGCTAGCTGCTGGAAATTAGAGTTGGATCCAGTTAGAGCATTTGAAAATCAGGAAAAGTGGAGATGTGCCCAACTTTACAAAACAGCTATAAGAATATTTTCCAGAACCTCCTCCCAACAAAGATGTAACCAACCCAGAAGCCAGGTATTGCATTGTTATTGTCTCTGTCTCTGTTTTACAAGTGAAAAAACTAGAATAGAAGCTCAGAGACATTTAGTAGCCGACTGTCAGGACACCAGAGCTCAGCACTAGCAATTGACCTCAGATCTAGCGTCTTTGGCCACAAATTCTATACCCTTTCTGTATTTCTCCCCTATGTATCTAGGAGGGCTCTCTGATTAGTTTGGTTCCTCAAAGACTCAAGCATCAGCCAAGGTATATCATTTGAAATTTAAAATCTGCAAGCTGCTGTCAGCTTCAATTAATATCCTATGCTATATTGGTGATTCACATTCAAAACTACTGAGAAAAAGATAGCTCTTTAGCTTAAGAAGTCTCTACCAAAGGATATTTAGATACAAAGATGCAAGGCTGAACACATGAGCTCGACAATAATGAGCATATTGAGGAATGATCTGTGCAAACGATATCTTGTTTTCTCTGCTTTTCAGAATGCTCTTCCTTAATTGTGTAGTGCAGTCCACTTCGGTTAACCATTCCATTTAGATTAGCTGCTCCAGTGAAAATCATGACAAGTATTATATTAGATTATATGCTAATAACTATGCAAATATTCCCTCAGACAAATAATAAAATTCTCATGAAGATTTAGGATGGAACTATTATAAAATAAAATGTGGAGAAAAAGAAGATCATTTAACTTCATGGTGGTGAAGCAGTATTTTCTATCATTTAAATATCTGATCTGGGACTTATAAAGGTAAAACATAAAAGAGGCTATTACTCATATATCAACAGTGAAATAAAAAACAATAAACACTGCAGCATTCTGTTGAGAATATAATGGCGAAAACTTTGACAGACAGAACTTGTAATAGGACATAGATCGGGGAACTAGGAGATTCATGATTGCAACTTCCCAGGTCTTACCTTTGTATCCTCAGATATAGGGTAAATGTTTTATAAATATTTGGTAAATGAATGGGATTTTAAATAGAAGCTTGTAACATCTGGGAAACAGGGAGACATTTAAGGTTCAAAAAGTACATTTCTTGGGGCACCTGGGTGGCTCAGTCGGTTAAGCATCTGACTCTTGATTTCAGCTCAGGTCATGATCTCGCAGTTCCTGAGTTCCAGCCCCACGTCAGGTTCTGCGCTGCCAGTATGGGCCTGCTTGGGATTCTCCCTCCCTCCCTCTCCCTCTACCTCTCCCTGCTCATTGATTCTCTCTCTCTTTCTCTTTCTGTCTCTCTGTCTCTCTCTCAAAATAAATAAATAAACTTACAATATTTTAAAGTACATTTCTTTTTTGTAAGCTCATTTATTTATTTATGTAATACCTACACCCAACATGGGGCTCGAACATATGACCAGGAGATCAAGAGTCACATGCTCTTCCAAGTGAGCCTACAAAAACTACAATGCCACATATACATAAACAGAACATTAGAAACATCTCAATTCTTTATTTGGATCATAAGAAATCAGAATATCATGAGGGTAAAAAATTAAAAAAATTTAAACTTTGGAGTCTGAAAGATCTTTATTCAAATCCTAGGACCACCACTTACTATATGTAAGATTTTTTACAAGTTACCCTGTCTTTACTTCATTTTGTGTAAAAGGAGAAAATATGCCCACCAAACACTGACCTCCCCAGCGTCTAAGAATTGTGTGGATTGGGCACCCTGGGAAACTCAGTGACTTAATTCCAATTTGGAAAATCTACTGCACTGAACAATTTCATTATTTCTGGAAATCAACATTTAATTAAAAGTAGGCAAAACAGGGGCGCCTGGGTGGCTCAGTCGGTTGGCGACCAACTTCGGCTCAGGTCATGATCTCATGGTTTGTGAGTTTGAGCCCTGTGTCAGCTGACAGTTCAGCCTGGAGCCTGCTTCTGATTCTGTGTCTCCGTCTCTCTCTGCCCCTCCCCTGCTCATGCTCTGTCTCTCTGTGTCTCAGAAATAAATAAACATTAAAAAAAAAAGTAGGCAAAACATATTATATCATTTTGCGACTATCATTAACCAGAAACCAAGCAGAAGCCAGTTGGCTTAAAAGGTATAAATGACGTAACTGGAAACAAACACTGTTCTTAGTTGCAATGAGTAATAATTTATAGGCCACTCCACTTACTTTATTTCCCAACACATCCATCCCCAATACAACAATGTCCCATTAAAGGAGATCCCAGTCTAACCTGGAATTTCACATGACCTAGGTCTTAGGTCTTACCCAGGGCAATTTTATTGTCAAAATTCCAGAAGGGACTTATTATAAGGTAACATTTTTTCACCTATAAAATAGTCCTACCTCAGAGACAGCCCCCAAAGAACTTACAGGGTTATCACTGAAAAAGGAATTGATTCCTAAGACATACAGCCACACCACTAACATCATACACAAAATAACCATAAAACATAATAGGCAACTGAGCTAAGTACATTGAGACAAGCTAGGGAAAAGGATTCCTATAAATTCTGCAAAATATCTTCCTGCTTCTATTAGATCTGTTGGAGAGAAAGAAAGTCCCCTGCAGTACCCCAGAAAATAGTGGCTATAAACAGAGAGGGCAGATTGAAATTGGACTCCATGGAAATTCACTTAATGACACTTCAAGTTATTTTCAGTAAATTGGCAAATGTGTGAACTCAATCTATCCTTAACAGGGGACCCGATCAAATAAGGAAATACCAGTTCTTGACTTTTATTAATAACTCATGAGAAAGCTTTTTAATAGAACATATTACTTCCAAGTCTTTACCTTAACGACAGATCTTCCTTCTGTCTCTTCCTTATTGTAACACTATCAATTAGCACCTGTTGAGCCAGATTCTCCCTGGGCCTGAGCTGTACCCTGAAGGGAAAGAGCAGCCTGGGACACTGCCAAGCCTGCAGTCAGGTGGTCTAGCTGATTCCAGGCTAGTGATGATCACAGTAACTGACTGCTTGCTGCTCCTGTAGCTGCTTTAACAACTCAGGACTAAAGAATGCCTTAAAAAGCTCATTTTAGTTTTGCATTGTGTACACAGCTTAGGGGAGGAATTTGGGGGAGCTAGGCTGCCTGAGTTTCGAACCCAATCCCACACCTTACCAACTGCTTGAAGCTGAATTAATCTCTTAACCTAGAGCATGCCTCCAATTCTCACCTATAAAATGAGAGGTTCTAACATCATCACGTGGGGCTGTTGTGAGAATCAGGTGAGACAATCTAGTCCATGGCTTAGCATTGTGCCTGGTACTTTGTGAGGGCTTAACAGGGGTAAGATGCCTATAGACGTAGGTGCTAGAGGTGGCCACGGTGGAGGCCACGATGCAGCAGAGCTAGTGATGGAAGCAGGAATAGTTACTGAAATACATCGTGTGGACGCCTGGGTGGCTCAGTCAGTTGAGCGTCCAACTTAGACGTCGGCTCAGGTCATGATCTCCCAGCTTGTGAGTTGTGAGTTTGAGCTCTACATTGGGCTCTATGCTGACAGCTCAGAGCCTGGAGCCTGCTTTGGATTCTCTGTCTCCCTCTCTCTCTGTCCCTCCCCCACTCACTCAGGCTCTCTCTCAGAATAAACAATATATTTTTTTTTAATAATAAAGATGATCTGGCTTCAAATCTGGAATTCTTCCCACCAAGCTGATACTCACAATCCTTACTATACATAAGCATGCCTAGTACAGTGCTTACTCATACTAGTTACCGAATAAATTCAAGCTCTCCTCCCTAACCCTCCTCACCTCACCCTGGGTGTATACCAATGGAGGACTTGGGAAATATCCAGATATGCCCAACACAGTACACTGTTACCATGCAGGACTCTCTTGATGTTAGCAGAAATCCATTTCAAAATATCCTAACTCTGACATGTTACTTATTACAAGTTAATGTTACTTATTTTTGTATTTACTTATTTTATATTTCCTCTTTTTGTCTCCCTCCCGAACTAGGATATAAATTCCATGAGGTCAGGGACTTGTCTCTTGCTTATCAATCTTGGGTGGACAAGTGAATACATTTTTTCAAACAGCATTTATAGACCAATGGCAATCTTTCCCCCCCCCCAGGTAATTTATATGGAACCCTCTAGCTTGACAGAATGTGCAGCACAATTTCAAAATCATTGTTGACTTCCCACCTCCACAAGAAAGGTGAGGAATTCTGTAATATGCTCATAAAATATAGGTTTAATTAGAAATCATCCATCTTAATCATGGCTTTTTAAAAATAAGAGCACACTTTCATCTCCCTAAGAAGGGAGACTCTTTCACCCACCCAGCACTGCACACCAGGCAGCTTCTCAAACTCATTTTTTAGGGCAATAAAACAGGGCAGAATTACATACCCAAGCCCTGCTCCAAATTCGTTCATAGTTCTTTCCCGTTATTAACGTAATTGGTTTTCAGTCTTTGGCCTTACAGGGAGAAAACTATTCCTCGATCATCACTAAACCTGGACTGTGTATTTAGAAAGAATATCGAGTATCTTATGGATACTGTCTCCCTGTGGATCCATTCGGACTCCACGCAGTCAGTTTACTGCATATTTCACTCAACTTGATGGAGTGCAAGTAGGTGAGTATTTTCAGATGATTCGTCAATATCAACTGATGTTTTCTTGTCACAGATAAACAGCCTCTGCCATGAATCAATAGTGTGTCAGCAATACTGTCGCCATCCCCCCTAATGTGTGTGCCGCGTATTGACAGCAGATATATTACCGTGAATGTCTGCAAATGTTAAACAGCTGAGCTATTTATGTGCCACCACTCCGTGCCTCTTTACAAAGTAGGGTATCTGTTCCCGTGGCAGCCAGGGAACGTGACTGAGGCTGGTCCGCGTGCACAACGGCAGACGGCTCCATTCCATCCCAGTCCAGCTGTAAGTTTTTGTTGAGCCGGTTAGCTGAAATCCATCTAGGCTGTGTGGCTTTGATTACACAGCTGTGCCCAAAACAGCACGCTGATGTTTTCATTCACATCAAAGTTATATAGTGTCCTGGACCAGGGCGCTCGAAATCAGTACTCCATATATCCCAGCACGACTGGGAACCTGTGTTGTCAACCTAGAATGCTCCTAGCTCAGCTATCTGAGTCAGACTTTCTCTGACTTGTTCCCATTCCCAGAGCTATCAGGACTCTATTTCTAATCCAAACAGATAAGTGTTCAAGAGCAGACGGAATCCTGAAACCCAGATTGACATCTTCCTCCAGCTCTAGAGGGGACAGTACACTGTACTCATTTAGAACTTGGGCTTTGATATCAGACTAATCTTAGTTCCAGTCCTTCCAGTCACTACCTATGTGACCCTGAGCAAATCAGTTAGTCTCTGTTTCCTAGTTTTAGAATGGGGATCACGGCAATAGAATCTGGTGATTAGGAGGGTTTAATGAAACACTACATGCAAAAGATTCTACCCAAGAATAGGCACTAAATGTCTTCCCAAAATTTTCTCATATTAGAAAAAATTGAGCAATATGCAAAAATGAGCAGAGGCAAGATTTCAGTGAACTGTCCCATTGAAAGATGGAACTGATAATATTGTTCTCGTGGGCAAATGGACATGTATGGCTTGACTTTATGGGATAAATGCCACCTGCCTTCTACTTTGTACAGATATTATAATTTTTCATGTACTTTAGAATATTAGTAAAGAATAAAACCCTTCCAGAATCCTTTGCATGAAAGCCTGTTTTAATAAAAACTGCCAGCTGATTGACATTTCATAGGTGTTGATAACAATGTCTTCTTTATTCACTTTGAGCCCTTTGTTAATATGTAGACACAAAAAAGAAATCCAGACAAACAATAAACCCTGTTTCTGCAAAGGTTTATGCTCCTTCAATACCAAGCTTTTTACCAAAATTATAAATACATTCTAAAAAAAAGGCATGTGAACACACTGTCTACTTTTGTCAAGAGCACTATGAGGTCAGTAGATCAGGAGGTAGTGTTTCCCTTTCTCAAGTGAAAGAAACAATGCCAATGCCAGGAAAAACGACCTGCCCAAATGCACGTACATAATACTAGCCTTACAGCCAGGCCAGAGGGGGCGCTGAGTGATAAAAACACACACCACCTAAATGTAAGAATCCGTGGGCACGGCGCTCAGAATCCAGCACTCAGACCTGGCACAGTGTGGCCCTAAACACCCCCTCTCCTGATTGATACTGTTCAGGCTAAAGAAACCACTCTCTCCACCTTTCTTGCCCTAGATGCTCTGAAAAGGCAATTATACCCCAAAGCTGTGAACACCTGTGGTTGCCGGCTTCGGGTGTTGGAAACTGACTCTGCTTCAGAGGGAGGGCGGGGTTTGAGCAGCAGAAGTGGTTAGGTAAAAGGCAAATTCATTAACTTGTCAAATCCTTTCCCTCACATAGTATGAAAGCAGTCTTCCTACACTACAAAGTATACTTTCCCCAGAGCGAGTCCATTTTCTCATTGGATTCATAGTTCCAGAGATACTTAGGAATTAGTGCAGTATCCTCAACACAGTGTTTGAGGAATATTCTGCCATATTAAACAACTGACATCACTCCTAAATTCCCATAGCATGCTGCAACTTTTCCCATGTCAATTAGATGACTGAATTGTAGAATTATAAACAGTTTAATTAACATAAAACTATTTAATAAAAGGTAATCACATTTTCAAAATGTAATTAAAATTAAATTACAACTTTTTAATTTAAGAAACTATTTTCAGCATTGATGTGCATTATTAATAATTTGAATTTTCCCTTTTAATTTTCACGATTTTGCATAATTTAGAAAAATTAACTTTGACGACGGGTAGAAAATATTTTTATAGTTCGTAACTTTATTTACATTTATTGTAATTTACTTTTTTGAGGAGAATATAATCAAATTGTGGACATTTTGGATATAATCGTATTTTTTAACCTTTTAAGTTAACGTTTTAAGTTAAATACTCCAAAACCAAATTATTCGGAAAAATCTTGATTCTAACAGCCTTGCTAGTGCATTGGCTGAAATAAAACAGGAAAAAATTTGAGGAAATGAGTGTATAATACCTTATTAGTTATGCACGTCTTCATTACTCATTCAAATATTGCTGGCCTATTCACAAAACACCTAGACGTATGAAATAATTAAATTCCATCATCTTTGGTATCTTGCGAACTTCCAGTCATACAAAAGCTAAAGCTTTACACATTTTGATTTTGTCATTATGGAAATTAAGTTAGGATGATAGAATATATTTTACTTAATGGCTTTTAAGCTTGATTTATTATCTTTAAACATGTAGACATATGGCATGCTGACTTCCCTGTGTACTCTTTCCCCAGGCTTCATAAATGTTGGGGGTGGGGGGGGAGTCAGAGTGTACAGTTAGTAATTGCCTGAATGAGGCTCAAACCCTTCAGATCTGAATTCAACGCAACCATACAAACATACTGATGTGGGAAACAAAGGCAGAAGGAAACGGCAGATAAATTAAATTCCTTAAAAAAAAAAAAAATCTTTATACCCTGCAGCCCATTGACAAATACTTGATGCTGGCAGAGCAAAACATTTCTCCAGGAACTCCCTCCCCTCCTGTCGTAATGTTAATGCTTTGCTCAAGGGAAAAACAACCTTAGCTTGACATAGCTAGGCCTCCAGGATCCTGTGTCTTCTTTAGCATATGACTTTGGAAACTTCCCCTGGACTTTACCTCCACCGACTCCATAGCATATAACCAGTCTCTCCTCATTGTCCTGGGGCAGCTCTTTCTGCCCACGGGTCCTGTCCCTGTGCTTTAATAAAATCACCTTTTTTTGCGCCAAAGACGTCTCAAGAATTCTTTCTTGGCTACCAGCTCTGAACCCCCATCACCCAAAACCCCATCATAAACTATGTGCCAGGCCCCATCATGCTAGGTGCTTTTTAGATTGTTATACATACAAAAGTCACAGTCATGTAGAGTCCAGGCAGGGATCCTAGGCAGGGCAGATTTCCCCGATGGCCTGACTTCACCACCCCCGCCCCTACCCGCAGCTCATGAGACAAAACATGAAGGCAAGGGTCCCTTTTGTAAAGGACTGAGAGCCCAGACGAAAGGCATATTACTTTTGGTTCAGATGACAGTAAATAAAACATAGTAGGTTCTGGCAAAAGAAGCCGCCCCATCCCCCTCTGCGCTATCAATCCGTGCCGTACCTCCATCTTTAAAACAAAGCAAAGTAGGGGCGCCTGGGTGGCGTAGTCGGTTAAGCGTCCGACTTCAGCCAGGTCACGATCTCGCGGTCCGGGAGTTCGAGCCCCGAGTCAGGCTCTGGGCTGATGGCTCAGAGCCTGGAGCCTGTTTCCGATTCTGTGTCTCCCTCTCTCTCTGCCCCTCCCCCGTTCATGCTCTGTCTCTCTCTGTCCCAAAAATAAATAAACGTTGAAAAGAAAAATCTTAAAAAAAAAAAAATAAAACAAAGCAAAGTAACTTCTTGCCTTAAATCCCAAATTTGTGAGAAATAAACCCACTGACCCAGTCACAGGAGGGACGCGGGGACTCGAAGCACAGTGAAGCGAGGCTTTAAGCGACGTTCTTGCAAGAGCTGGTGTCTGACAGGCGCACACGGGGCAGTCACAGCAGACGATTTAATTCCTAGGACCCAGGTCCTTCCCCTGGTTCCTCATTGGCCCAGTACTACAGAGCTTACAGCCTTACCAGGACATCACCTGTGCCCATATAAGGCAAAAAGCTGTCTGATTGGAACAACTGCACATTCCCTGAGGTGACTGAGAGGCTTTCAGTCCCTCGTCCCTCTCTTCTTTGGCGCATGCTCATTGCAAAGCCTGTGAAAGCAAGCGCTGGAAGGGGAGAGGTGGGGGACTGGGAGAAGAACCAGGAAGTGAAGTGTCTAAGCGTTTGGGACTCCGTTGTGGGGAGGGTTCCTACATATTTCCAATAGGTTGTAAACCTACTGTCAGCTAGACAGTACAGCTTTTATTTGGTATTTCTGAAAATGAATCACCCCCGTTACTTCTCA
Organism: Lynx rufus; assembly: GCF_022079265.1. Lineage (NCBI taxonomy): Eukaryota > Metazoa > Chordata > Mammalia > Carnivora > Felidae > Lynx > Lynx rufus. The sequence continues at coordinate 120,129,488 of NW_025814823.1, read as the reverse complement.
CACCAAACCTCAGTCTTCATAGTCAAGTGCCAAATTCCATGCTTTTGTTCACAAGGGCTGTTCCACCATGCCTTCCTACAAAGGAGACACTAAACTGCCAGCATCGAACTTAGATTTAAAATTCCAGGCTTTGATGCACCTGGGAGGCTCAGTCGGTTGAGTGTCTTGATGTCAGGTTAGGTCATGATCTTATGGTTCTTGAGTTCGAGCACCGCATTGGGTTCTGCACTGACAGACGGAGCATGGTTGGGATTCTCTCTCTTTCTCTCTGTATCTCTCTGTATCTCTCTCTCTCTCTCTCTCTCTGCCCCTTCCCCACTCATGCTGTCTCTGTCTCTCTCAAAATAAATAAATTAATTAAAAAATTAAAACTCCTGGACTTGAGCCAGACTTCAGCCCCCTTTTAGCTTCGTCTGGTGACCTGGGAGCAGTTCCTAAATTCTCTGACCCTGGCTTCTTGCCACGCCTAGAGCAAGCTTGTAAACACCAAAGGAACTGATAATAGGTATCTCTTAAACTCTATATGTAGACCAAACCCCTTGGGTGGTCTTTTTCTACAGCAATACAAATGCAAAATAGCTCCTATTCCCCCAGGGATCTGCTCTCTGAAGGACAGCTAATCTGATAAACAAACACATTATTTATCCCTGCTAACATATTCATACATTTGTTGCCCCAAGTAACATTTGCATTTTAACAAGAGCCTTAGATGTCTGTCATGAGGTGTGATTCTAAGGATGGGGCTTGCAGGCACCCTGATAGGTGTTGCTGGAAGGGGGCTGCTAGTGGGTTGCAGGAGTCTAAAACCACATGTTGCCTCTACATGCAACTAATGCCTCCCATACTTACGTTCCCCCCTATATTTACTGCTGACACTGAATTACTCATCCTCCCAGACTGGGATCATTTACTCTCACAGTTGAGAATCTGTGGAGAGTATTTCAAGAACCTGATAACCAAGGAGAAAGGCAATTTCTGAGATCTTGGTGGAGATGCTTAGCTCACTGTCATTATTACTGGTGTCATTTACTCCTGTCTGCCTGCCGCTGGAGGGCAGGGAGACCCCTGCTTGGTGAATCCGGCACTGAAGCCCAGGCAAGCCTGATTTCTGTCTCCAAGTCAGGATTCCAGGTCCTAAGTGAGTTGAATCAGCCAGAAAAGAGAAATCAGGAGACTTCTTATTTCAAAAGAACTTCATACATTTGCTTTGTAATTGGTATCTAATAACAATGACTGAATTTTACTTCTAGGCAGTCGTTTCTCCCAAATGAGAGGACATTTTTTGAACATGAAAAATGCCTAAATAATCATAATGATAAAAAACAATGCTCTGCATTTATTAAGTGTCTACTGTTCTTCTGAAGCTGCGGGCATTATATCAATAAATCTTCACACAAAAACCTATGCATCATCTATTTTACATGTTGAGGAAAGAAGACCTATAGAAACATGAAAAATAAAAGCCATCAGGACGTGTAAGTTGAAATCCTGGTCCTACTCCTTTCTAGCTGTGTGATATTGGGCAGATAACTTAACCTCTCTGAGCCTCATATGTAAGATGGAGATACCACTATTTACTCCACCAAGTTATGATGAAGACTGAATGAAAGAAAGTTATAATCATAGCTAGTAAATAGTAGATTCATAGTAAATGTTAATTTTCTTTCCCTCTCCTTTGTTTCATAAATATGGGGAAAAGAGTTCTAGAGCTATTAAATGACTTGCCCAGGGTCCCCCAGTGAGTCCTGTGTGTTGCCCAGAGAATCCAGTTTCCCCTCCCCTGGCACCCTTCTATCACTTCTTACTGTCTGTTTCTGTCCAGCATCATTTCAGCTGGGTAGTTCTTTGTGTGGGGTACTTCCATCTGGCCCACAAGGAGCCTGGGTGCTGGCTGCCAGACTGCCTCTTTGGGATAATCAACTTCTTTCTCTCCCACAAGACTGCCGTGGCTGACGTGGTTTTTTTGTTTTGTTTTGTTTTGTTTTGTTTTGTTTTTACTAATTTTGTCATACTCTAGATGTATGTGCATGCTCTCACTCTGTAACTCAATGCCAATCGATTTGAAGAATGTGAGTGTTGTGCCCCAAATCATTGTAGAATGAACTGAATCATTATCTGCCCTCCATGAAGGAAATTTCCCTGGGGATTAATAAAATTTGTCAATGGCTGTTTATCTGCATACCTGTTAGGAGGCCAGAGCTGAAACCAACAGGTCCCCCAACACACACATGCACACACACACACACACACACACACACACACACATACACACACACTCACAACAGTATCCCACCCTCAGCACTACTGACATTTTAGACTGGATAATTCTTTGTTGTTGGGTGTGGGGCTGCCTCATGCATTGCAGGATGGTAAGCACTATCCCTGGTCTTTACCCACTAGATGCCAGTAGCAAGCACCCCTCCCACCCACCCTAGGGTCTCCTCTGTCTCCAGATGTTGCAAACATTCCCTGAAGGGCAAAATTGACCCAGCTGAGAACCACTGGCTTACGTGATTTCACAGGACCTTGTGACCACTGGTTTTGTCAGAGTCCACCTCCCCTCGACAGCCCAGCACAGAAAGGAAGCTAGAGGAGACTTCTGTCACCAATTGTTTCCCCCCTTTTTAAGACTTCTGCTACTGGCTGGCCTGTGACAAGGAAAGGCTCTGAGTGTCAAAGGATGGCTCTTGCCTTTGTCGGAGAAAAGCAAGTCACTGGGAGCCAGCACTGAGATGTCCAAACAGAGCACCCTTCTGGGATGACCTGTGGGTCCCAGTCAAAGCTAATCTCTCCTTTCCTTCTTCCCTTCCCTCAATCATGTACCCTGATAGCAAAAGGCAGGAGGTAGTGACTCACTTTCTTTAACGGAATAAAGTTTAATATATGGGGACGCATGGAAAGGGAAATTAGTAAAACAAACCAAGCAAGCCATAAAGAATGAGAGAGAGGGAGGGAGATGAAGTTATCAAACCCCATTTATTTATTAAATAAAAGATCCACTTTAAAAATAACCCTTCGTGAGGAAGCACTACATTTTAACAGAACGTATCTCTGTAGGAGGAAATTGCAATGGTCTTTCCCTTCCTACTTCATGCCTTTGATTTTCTAGTGTCTTATTTTAATAGGTACACGTTATATGGATTTAGGAGAAAGAAGAGCCATTTTTAAAAGAAATGAAAAAGGGAAACATTTATCAAAATGATAATGTCAGTTGCTGCTTTCTCTGTTTTCAAATGTATTGAAGTGTATTTCTTGACCACCCAGGTCAAAAAATTGAACACCACTGCCTTTCCAGAAGCCCCCATTCTGCATCCCCTATCACACCTGAATGGAAATTACTTTCCTGATTTTTTTTAATGTTTTCTTTATTTTTGAGAGAGAGACAGAGAGACAGAGCATGAGCAGGGGAGTGGGAAGGGCAGAGAGAGAGGGAGACACAGAATCCGAAGCAGGCTCCGGGCTCTGATCTGTCAGCACAGAGCCCAGCGCAGGGACTGAGCTCATGAACTGTGCCACAGTCGGATGCTTCATGGACTGAGCCACCCAGGCGCCCCCACTTTCCTGATATTTAACAGCACATCTTATTTTTGCTTGTTTAGAATATTGCATAGAAGGAATCATCTAGTATGTATTCTTGTTTGTATCCAATCTGTTAAGGAATGGCATTCAGGTTGTTTGTAGTGTGGAATTTATACTGATATTTAACAGATGATGCTAAAGGGATTTCCAAAGTAGCTTTGCTACGTAATTCTCCTACAAGCAGTATATGAGAGAGAGTTCCCATTGCTTTTCATTCTTATGGGCATTTAATTAAGCTGGTCAGTCTTTCAGTATCAATGTGGGGTGTTTTTTTAGATCAATAGTATTAATGAAAAATAACCCTTCACAAAATTCACATGCATAAAACTATCAAAATATGATGTAAGCAGGAAACAAAAGTGAAAACATAGCATTTATATTCCCATTCCCATAAAATCAATATATTACATATAAATGATTGTATATGATATATTGTTATTATATTGTTTAGCATTTATTTATATATTTTGTAGCTAATTTATTCTTTTTTTAATGTTTAAATTTTTTTTTAATTTTTATTTTTGAGAGAGACAGACAGAGAGAGAGACAGGCAGAGAGAGAGAGACACACACACAGAACGTGAAGCAGGCTCCAGGCTCTGAGCTGTCAGCACAGAGCCCAATGCAGGGCTTGATCTCACGAACCACGAGATCATGACCTGAGCCAAAGCCGGCCGCTTAACCCACTGCGCCACCCAGGCACCCCTGTAGCTAATTTATTCTTAATAATAAATATTTACCTCGATGAATTATATCTATATATCGTTGTGTATCCGTCTTTATATAATATACTCACACACAAAGAAAGCGGAAGAAAGGATAAAATGTTAACTCTGGTTATAACTGACGTTGCAACTACAGTTAACTTTTATTGCCTTCTTTTGTTTAGCTGCTAAACGTTCACATTGACCATCTTTTATCCAAAGTAAGAGACTTTTAAAAATTACCAATAAAGTTTTCTTCACTCAAACATGAAGTGTAATTTCAGCCACCGGTAGTATTTTTATTATCGCCACAGCAACCTCCCCATCACCTAACTCCAAGGCTCCACTCGGAGCCATCCACCTCTCATACATCCCTTCACCTTGAACCTCCTTGCCCCCAAGGCTATGTCTCGGCATCCTGCCATACCTTACAGGCCAATGCTTCTCAGACTTTGACCTGTGTGTGACAACCTGGGTTCTGATGAAATTCAGATTCTGATTCAGTAGGAGTGTGTGGGGGTGGCCCTGAGAGCCTGTAGCTCTAACATGACTCTGGGTACTGCCACGGCTGCTTATGCACAGGATCCCTTGAGAAGCAAGCCTCCAGACCTTTTTCCCTTCCCCTCCCACTCTATTTCATTCCAACTCCTTGTTGCCTCTTTTCTGCCTTTTTTTTCCCCCTAGGTTACTCTGAGAATTTCAGAGCAGAAACAGCAAGGGAGGGAAACAGGGTCAGAGGGAGGGAAAGATCTGGGGGAAGTCAAGTTCACGAGATTAGGCCCATGAAGTTGGGCCCGTGAGAAACATCCCAAGGTCTTGTGCCTGTAGGAAATAGAATTGTTGGACCTCTTACCATTTGTTCTATTTCCCAGGGTTTTTACTTTATTTTATTTTATTTTATTTTATTTTATTTATTTTATTTTATTTTATTCATTTATTTTTTTAATATGAAATTTATTGTCAAATTGGTTTCCATACAACACCCAGTGCTCAGCCTAACAGGTGCCCTCCTCAATACCCATCACCCACCCACCCCTCCTTCCCACCCCCCCATAAACCCTCATTTTGTTCTCAGTTTTTAGGAGTCTCTTATGTTTTGGCTCCCTTCCTCTCTAACCATTTTTTTCCCTTCCCCTCCCCCATGGTCTTCTGTTAAGTGTCTCAGGATCCACATAGGAGTGAAAACATATGGACTCTGTCCTTCCCTGTATGACTTATTTCACTTAGCATAACACTCTCCAGTTCCATCCACATTGCTACAAAGGGTATTTCCAGGGTTTTTAAAGAAAGACCCTTGGAGTTCAGCACTTGCGATGACTTCCTTCAGGGCTGCCCTTAGGGTTGTGGGAACCCCTATGGGTCTCCTTGGGTCTGGGTCTTGCTTATTTCAGAGGTCTCTTTCGTTTGGGTGCTTCCGCTGGGGCAGAAGATGGCATCTACCCTGCCTGCATGTCATAAGCCAGAAAATAATCAATTTTCCCCAACTCAGTAAGAAGCTACCCAAGATACCCCTTGTGTGTTTTTGTCTTTGGTTGACATTTATTAATAAAAGAATACTACAAAATATGGGAGGCAACTGCACTGAACCTGTCTCTATGTTGTCTCACTAACTTTCATTCTGCTCTAATTCCAGAATCTCCTCACGGCCTCGTAAATATCAGTGTAAGGTACCCCATGGCTAACAGACCCATGTGAAGTTATGTGAAAGGATGATAGAAGGGGGAAATGGTGGAAAACTTTCCACATCCTGACCTTTTGCTTCTGCTTTTAGAAACTTTAGATGAAAAAAGCATACTCACTGCAAACCTCACGGGTAAGTCGGATTTAATTCCCATTGTGAACGTGGAAACCAGGCTCTGCAAAGTGACCTACAGATAGCAGCGTCCTTAAGAGTGGACCAAGATAATCACTATGCTATTCATTTACTTGAGCAGGAAAATACTCTCATGCCTCCCATTCATACAGCTGAGTGTTATTTTCTCTCTTTCTTTCTTCATACCCTCTCCCATTTGTTCATGGAGGTGGCAGAGAGAGAGTCCAGTGTCCATCTTTGACAGTTCATTTCTAGGTACCAAGATATATTCTTTCCCAGGGGAGAGGGGGGAGAAAGAAGAATTTGCTGACAGCCGTGGTGCTCCCATCCCCAACTCCCATTAGTTGACTCTTTGTCCATTGTTGTCTACCCTTGTCCAATCTCTCTATATTGAAGGCAAACTGGAAATTCACACTGGACTTTCTGAAACATAACCTGCAGCTCTGGGTCATGCAGGAGATGAGTCATTAAACCTGGGCACATATGGAAATCAACACTGAAAGGGCTTGGGTACCTATGTCAGCCCCTGGGAGGCCCACAGTCAGAGGGAAGAGTGAGGACAGCCCACCCATTCAGGAAGACTTTGGAACAACACCATCTGAAAGGGTCCACCCACAGCCACCTTACCTCTTTCTTGTCCTTTGTTCTCTCTTAGGTAGACCAGCTGTTTTCTCTCAAAGACCATCTGAAACTGTTAACTGGGGGGAGAGGGCAAAGCCTCCCATCCGGCCCCTCCACGCATACCCTCAAGTTAGGGGACTGGTGAGGGCCCAGGCAAAAACCAGTAGAGAGGAGGAATGACAGCATGGTCCATAGAAGCACCTCCTCCAAAATCCTTGTTCACAGATCAGTTAAGGAAACAGAGGCCTAGAGAAGAGTGTGGCACTGGGGGTGGGGGAGTCATATATATCAAACATGTTTACTCTGTATATCAGACATTTGAAAAGCAAACAGAACAAAAAGAGAGAAACAGAAAAGCAGAGATGCACAAGCAGAGAAACCAAGAGGGATGAAGGAAAAAATAAAACCGGCTTTTTTGTATGTCGGAAGGGACATGTGGCTTGGTGATTTTATGTCTTGGGGACGTCACATTGAATTGTTTCACTTCCACCAGGGATTTTATAGCTTTGGACAGCATGTTGCAGCCCAGACCCAGTTCTTAGCAGAGAAATAGCAAACTCATTTCAATGTACCTGCTATCTTCAAGTTACAGAGGGTGTTTTGTTTCTTGTTACCCTAAAGACAGGGGATACGGTGAAGGAGAAGAAAGGGAGATAACAAGCCAAACACCAAACTTGGTGCCCAGACTTTCCTTTTGGTGCATTCATGACGTGGTTGTCAACACTAAGCAACAATCCCACGGGGGTGAATCCCGAGCTCTCTGGGACTCTGAGTGTTTGGAAAACCGGCCCTCCTGGGCCTTTGCTGCCCACGTGTTGCTATTTTTAAGGCTTTCAAGGTGAATCTCACTTATTAAAAGCTGAAGGTGTTCGGCCAGGCTAGGAGCTGTTATCTACCCCCTACTGGGATAAACGCCTATGGTGACTTGTGTCCCTGACAGCTGCCATTAGGGCTGAGATTGACAGGGCTCCTACGTTTCGTTCCTCCCATGGGAAGGAACGCTTCTTTTAGGTTGAAATTGGAGGGGAGGAGAAGTGTTGTCTGAGAAGGTGGTATTTTTCCCTATTTCAGTGCCCTCATTCCAAAAGCTGTGATCTTTCTGATCAAGTCCTGTTCAACTCAATTTGTCAGAAGGATGAGTTTTTGGACAGTGGCTGTATGTAACCGCTGGCTCTTTGTAACTTCAGGGTTGAGATGTATGAGGACATATTTCACTCAGGTCTCTCCAGAAAGCTCAAGGGGAAGTCTTTCTCCTGATTCACCATCAGTACATTCCCACTGGGTCCTCACATACCCTCTCTTCTACACAGCTTCCCAAGTAAGTGTAGAGAGCAGCCTCACATCCTCACTACCCACATCACAGTGCTTCTGCGGGGTGTTCTCTGGACCCTTGGTTTGTGGAGAACCCAGCTGCTGTACTAGGTAGGACAATGGTGTCACATACGTTCTTGAGGCTTCTTGTTCTTTAAAGCTGTCGCCTGTAAGCCTAAAGCCAGCTTATCCTGTTGACATCGATCCTTCACTTGTCTATATTATTTTGGAACAATGGAAACAAAGTCTTCCCTACAGTGTGCGTTTAACAAAGTTATTGGCTCTATTTAAGCCATTTATGGGCTGGGAGGTCAAGAACTTCATAATTTCCCAACACAGGGTATTCCTAAATTTTTTTGGAGGAAAGCCACAACAACTCACATAAGAATTCATGGGGTGGGGGGTTGCCTGGATGGCTCAATCAGTAGAGCATGTGACTCTTGATCTAGGCCCTGAGAGTTCAAATCCCAGGTTGTGTACAGAGCTTACTTTTAACAAAAGAAGAATTCAGGGGCACCTGGGTGGCTCAGTCAGTTAAGCCTCTGGCTTCGGCTCAGGTGATGATCTCACAGTTCATAAGTTTGAGCCCCATGTCGGGCTCTGTGCTAAGAGCTCAGAGTCTGGAGCCTGCTTCAGATTCTGTGTCTCTCTCTGTCCCTCCCCTGCTCATTTTCTTCCTCTCCTCTCTCTCTCTCTCTCCCTCTCTCAAAAAATAAATAAACGTTAAAAAATTTAAAAAAGAAGAATTCATAGGAGAGTTGCCCTCCAAACCCCTCCACTACTTTGGTCTATCTAAGCTCTTATCCCTCTGCTGGGCTAAGGGACAGCGTGGTGCCACATCTGTGTTGGTAGTAGCAATGATCTATAATGATAGCATAGGGGTGTCCAGGCAGGTATCTGGGCCTGCCCCAAGTCAACTGGCAGGTGACAGAGTCTAAGAAAGGATTCCTCTACACTGGATCCTCATTTTTCTGCTGCTTGGCCTTAGGTACCTTGTGTGACTCTTTACTGTGGGTCTGTGCAGGACAGATGTCATGAATTTAGAAGACTTTTTCAGAATAACTCCATTGCTTTTGTCAGCCACCTACATGAGAGTATTTTAGGAGGAATGTCCCAGCTTGGGGCCATAGATGGGGTTCTAGACCCAGGGTTCTAGACCACAACTTGAACACATCCCTTCCTCTCCCTGGGGCTCAGCTTTCCCTCCTGTACAAAGTGGAGACGGGATAAATTAGCCTTTCCCAAAACGTGTACCTCAAAACTAGAAGTGTGTGTGGTAGGCAGTTAGATAGTTGTGTGAGGCCCGTGTCCCACAGGAAAGAGGAGGAGCTGGGGGTGGGGAGGGTGGATGTCGGGCTGGAGATATCTGGGACCTGCAGTCAGACATATCCTGCCCAGATGGTCAAGGAAATTCGAATACAGAAGCCACAGGACATCCATTAGCATTGTGGTTTGGCCCACCCTCCTCCTGGTGGGCTTTCTTAAGGGATGCTATGTAATGAATAAGACAAAAGAACTTTACAAAGGCACATGGCCCCAAGGAAGGAGCCTTCCTTCATGGCCAGCTATCTGGAAGGTCAAAGGACTGTCCTGTCAGTACTTCACAAGGAGCTGGATCAAACCAGACAGACCCAAGATAGAGGATACCAGGACAGGAAGCCCTCACCAAATTAGGAAGAAAAGGCATGAAACCCTGCTTTTTGCCCCAAGTAATGAATATTTTGTCCCCCAGCTAACAAGTAAAAAGCCTGGGACCAATTCTGCTAGGGCACTTAAGCCTCCCCCAAGCTGCCTACACCCCACTCTCGTGAGTATGCTCAGTAAACTCTGCTTGCTGGAGTTTTCTGGTCTCTTGGCTGAGTTGTTTCCTGTCAGAAGGCTACGAACCAAGGCTGTACTGCTCCAGGCAGTGACAAGAAGCATCCTTGGTGAGAAAAGTCTGGAAGGTTCTGGGTTAAATAAAGTCTGAAAGTTCCTTTACTGCATAACTCCCTGGGCTTTGAGTATGGTAAAGAACACTTTAACATTATCAAGTGGGGTGGGTAGAAAGTTATATTCCCTAAGCCTTACGTCATCTAGTCCCTTTCCCTCTTTTCAGCACATATCATGTGACAAGTGTTCTGCTGAATACACTTCAATGGGCAGCATAAGGCAAAATTATTTCTAAAGCCCCTCTAAGAAAAAGAATTCTCTTTTTCTTCTGTGTAATTTTTCCCTTTTGATTAAAAATCATACAGAATACTTAGCTCTATCGATGATGTCATAAAAGGCTGAAGAGGAAAAGAGAAGAAATATATACAAATATTGAGAGGGTTGTAGGGAAACTCCTCTTTACAATATGCATTTTGGATAACAGTAATAAGAAAAGTTAGGGATTATTAAGTATTTACTTAAAGTACTACAGACTGTGTTAAATGCTTTACTTGAATTATCTGATTTAATTCTCACACTAGCCTTAGGAAGCATCTATTATTTTTGTTCCCTACCTACAGGGGAGGAAACTGAAGTTCAAAGAGCCTTGATAAATAAAGTGAAGCCGCCTGAGTAAGAAGAGGCAGTGCTAAGGTCTCCACTCATTGTAATTCCATCCTAAGATTTTTTTTTAAGTTTATTTATCTTGAGAGATGGGGCGTGGGTAGGGACAGAGAGAGAGAATCCCAAGCAGGCTTTGCGCTGTCAGTATGGATCCCGACCCCAGGGCTCCGCTTGCCGAACCGCGAGATCATGACCTGAGCTGAAACAAAGAGTCAGACGCTTAACCAACGGAGTCACCCAGGTGCCCCTTATTCTAAGAATTTTAAATTACAAGTTACTGTCTCCTTTTTTGTACCCCGATTCAGCAAGCTGCCACAACAAACCAGAAATAAACTAATTGCAATGGTAATTACCTTCCATCTAAAATTCTTGGGTTCACATGAAATAATGTTGAATCATCAGTCTCTTAGGTCTACTGAAAATAGATATATATATATAACAACTAAATGTTACCAAATGATTTATTATGATTGGTGCTAAGTTACAATGTATATGAAATGGAGTCATTTATGGAAACACATAAAAAATAGTTGCCTATTTCTGTAATTATATTCACACAAGAATCTGAAATATAGTTTCTGGTCTGCCTTTTAAAATATATCCACAGAATGACTTTTGTAGTTTTCACCACACAATTTTACAATACTGATACTGCACCTGTATCATTTACCATACTAGATGAGCTAAACAGAATATGAAAGCAGATAATAGCAAATTGGTTTTTTATATCATCAATGATTCCAAAGAAAATAGTAGTTTCCATTGGCAGTGAAAATAGATGGTAGTAATTAGCATTGTAGAAATTGCATACATAGATATGTATGTATATATTTATATGTTGCTCAGGGCCATTGTTCCATCAATAGGCAGCTGCCTTTTAGGTGGACCAATGGTGGCCAAAATGGTGTGCAATGCCATTGGGACAATTAGTAGTACTATCTTTTATGTCTCTCTCCCCCAAACAAATAGGTAAGAAAGTAATACAGCAGGCTAAAATCTACAGTGTTACATACCAAGGTAAAAACAGTTACTGAGTTATTAGAGTCACAGTAGTTTATGTATATTTGCTATTCACAGACCGCAGACTTTTTGCTGGATAACCGAGCTGCTGGAAATTGACGACATGTAGACATGCATTCGTGTGAGTCCATAATTAATGATGTTTATGCTGTAATAAGCACATTCATTTTAACACCATTCAATAAACAGATGCCTTTAAAGTTTGAGCTAAATCTGCTATCACAATTATACACAAAAAGAACCTGTAAACAATTTGACACTACACTTATGTACAAGCAAACTGCATTGGAAAGGAGAAGAGGTAATTTCAGTGGGTGCCACTTGGTATACATCAGTGTGCAACAAACTGACCCAAGTCATCAAGCACTTGAATGAGGTCAGGAAAAAGTAACATGAGCAAGGCCCCAATAGATCACCACTCGATATTAGTACCAGCAAAATTCAGACTCCTCTATGTTGACATCACATTCAAAGCATCAGCAATGGATGTAGGAGGAGCTTGATAATTCCTGGCAAACCGTGTTTGGAGATCTCCAGGTGACCTCATCAACAGGGTCTTGATTTTTATAAGTGTCGAGGGTGATGCTGATAATATTTAAATGTGTCCATTTAATTTGGACAAATTATCTTGTTGGTTCGCTTCAACCCAGTGCTCTGCTGGTTCTGAAAGATGAGGGGAACAGGAATTCAACTGAGATCATGAGTTCAATTCCTTCAGCCAACACAAAGATTCTTGATTTTACAGAGTAAAGTATTATAAGGGAAGCAAGCTGGACTCTATCACTAATCTAAAAGGTCACCAATTTATAGCAGATCCCATTAAAGCTTTCAGTAGGACTCTCTGAAATGCAAGTCCCCTAAGTTTGTATTTCTCTGTGTTTTTTAAAAAGTTTATGTATTTATTTTTGAGAGAAAGAGAGAACATGAGCAGGGGAGGGGCAGAGAGAGAGGGAGAGAGAGAAACCCAAGCAGGCTCCATGCTGTCAGTGAGGAGCCCAACACCAGGCTCAAACCCAAGAATAGTGAGATCATGACCTGAGCTGAAATCAAGCATCAGTCACTTAACTGACCGAGCCACCCAGGTGCCTCTGTGTTTCTATGTGTTTTAAGAAGGATACCACTCCATGAATTCATGAATCCATTTCTTTATATCAGAAACAGAGTAAGTAATCAGGAGTTTTGGCACTTCTCCACGCCTCCTGATTTACAAAAAACACGTTACTCTGTCCTTTTATACACTAAGAATATTTCAAGCAAAATTCTCCTGATTCAACAGTCTCCTTTGGAATTAAAAATAAATCAATGAGAGAAAATGATAGGGGAACTTGAAGCCAGGGATGAGGTAAAACTTCCCCCTCTGCTCCAAATCGCTGGGACAAACAACCACTCCTTTTTCAAGTGTTCTTAAAGCTAATTAGAACGTTTAATTGCTACAAAATTGATTTTTCTTTCATATGCTTTTAAGACCACATCTGCAGGGAGCCTATGGGGAAAAAAAAGTGACCGTACTGAATTATCTTGCAAATGCTTCTGATTGTGTGAGCAAACCTGACAGGTCCCTGGGAGAAGGATTGTGTGCTTGGACAGGTAGGCTGGCCCTGGGCTGGGAGTCAGGCTGTTTCTGAGGGGATGGGCTTGTAGGCATACAAACTGATCCCATGGACCTCCAGGAAAGCTCTGTTTGCATAGGTTGACTGAATACGCAAAACATGCAAAGCATGTGGTTATGAACGAAAACATAACTGACCATATTCTTAAGAGTGCCCCGATTAAATTTAGTCATTTGGCCATTCTGTCTATAAGATGCCAAAACATAATCAATTGTCTTTTCACTTCACTGTATGTTGTTCCCTCTTTGAGCAGCTGTTTTGGTGTCTGTCTGAACAGGCTTACTGGGTTATGTGCAGGAGTCTGGAAAGTGTTTGGTTATTATTACAACGTGCCCTTAAGCTGTACTATATATTTACAATGTGCATATTACAAATTATTTACTATAGTCTTAAAACAATTAAACAGGTAACTAGCTCCACATACAAATTGTGTAGGGTTACAGGGATCCCCTTCCCACGAATGCTAAAGTGAAACCAGTAGGGAAAGAATAAACTAATGGATAGCAGGTGAAGTACCATTAGTGTAATAACCACTGAATTTGTGCTCTTGTAGACCTATATAGTCTTATTCTTTTCTTCTTAAATATCATCATATTCATTTGGTGGAGTTTTTGTTTTTTGTTCTTTTGGGACTTTTTTTTTGGGGGGGGTGGGAATGATCATGTTCGAAAACACATAGTTTGGAATTCAAACCACTAGTTCAAATAAGAAAGCCAGTTTTTACAAGTTTGACTTTTCCTTAAATGCACTTTGGTTTTGTATCCATAGATGTTATACCAAGGTATTCTAATCATATTTTTGGTACCATAATATATACACACTCATAGTGGGAGATAACTTTGGAAAACAGAACTATCTAGGAAACCAATGATAAATAATAATAATAATAATAATCCCTCAAACTCCAAATCCCAGTTTCAAACTATCAGATTTATGTGTGTATACATATGTATAGATATAGATAGATATATACATTTAGATAGATGTACACACATATATACATATATACATAAAAGTTATATATTAACACACATACACACCACACATATATACATATTCTTCATACACGCACTCCTATTTCAGTGCAGTTTCCTTTCGTGGCCGCCTCTCTTATTTTCCAACTTAGAACAGTAATGATGAGATTCTGGGGGCAGCCAATCATGTTTGGATTTCTGACCTATCTTGAAAAAACTGATATTGTTTAGAAGGCCCAAAGGTGAAAATAGCACATACACGCACGTACCCACACACACACACGCACGCAGGCCTATTTTACCTCCCGTGAGATCTCCCTGGTAACCTGTAAACGCCCAGGAAGCACGTGTAGGCACCATCGTCTTAACACAGAACGTATCTCACCACTTTGGGTTTCTTAGGGCATCAGTGTTCCCCAGACATGTGTTCTGTAACGTTACTGACCCTCGATAGGGCGTGTGTTAGGAAGTACAGTCTGTGGGAGGCAAGACTACCCCTCCAGGTGTGTCCTTCTTTATCTCCTAGGGAGGTGCATGTCTAATGGGATTTATAGTTTATTAGCTAATGACTTTCTGGAAGGGTGTCAGGCTGGGTTCTTCCTGGCTACCTTTTGGTTAGAGTAGAAGAAACCAGAAACAGGTGAAATCCAGAGAACAGAGACAAAACATTATATAATGAGGTGGTTGGAGTCTAATAAACCCAGATGGAAATCTGGCTCTTCCACTGTCCAGTTACGTGCGACTTTACCTTTCTGATTGTCACTGACTTTATCCGTGAGAAGAGGACAGTAACAGGGCCTACTTTGTTGGGTAATTATAGGGTTAGATAAGGCATGTTTTCTGGCACATATTCCTTGTGTGCACACTATCCTTAATATACGTCATTTATAACTTAATATTTAAATTAGAAATCTAGAATGTGGATCAGAATTACATACAAAAATAATGTTAGTCTAGGAATTGAGGGATAGGAATTCAAGTGCTGTATCACACATGTGATTCCCCAGTACATTATAATGCTCACCACAGTGGCCTGTACATGGTAGGCACTCAACAAAAGCCTGCCAAATGAATGCATGAAAAAGGAAAGAATGCATGACTGACTTAAAGTCTCTGGGTCCCAGTTTCCCTTGGATGACATGAGGATAGAATGTTCTGACCTTTATTCCAACACTGGGATGTTGGCATGAGAAGTTGAAAGAAAAATGTCAAATATTTAAGACACAAACATGTTTTGTGTCCTAATGAAGTCAGTACATACAAATGAAATAATATGGCTCAATAGCCAGGGTCTATGCTCAGATTTGTCACGTCTTTGAAAATAAGGGCATGGGGACCTCCAGTATGAGAATGAGAATATTTTCCTAGCTCTAAGTGTCACCGTTAGCAAGGGGGTTTTCGGCCTAAAGAAGCAAAGTACCTGATAAGCAGTTTAAGACGATGAAATCATTGGCCTATTCTCAGTACTTTTTCTCCCTTTTTCCTGTTTCATTTCTTAAGAGCACCTGTTAGCTACTGTGGTTTGGCTTGAAAAACATCCCTAATAGGGTCCTGTGAACTCAAAATGCTCCCAAAGTGCTTTACACCAAACACATTTAGTTGTAAGATTGATGACTTCACTGAAATACCGTTTTTCTGAGGCAGAGAGTAACTAGAAGACAGAATCCCAGACCGCAGACCTACCCCATCATTACTGACACCCCAGAAACCAGGATGTAAACTTCTCTAAATCTCAGCATTCACATTTGCATGAAAGGACAATTGTATCCCATCTTAAGTAAACCCTGCAGAGATGTAAGGTGGTATAATTACTATCACACCACCTCATCCAATCTCCTGAACCAGATGTCCTTTCTCTTCATGGCAACAATGCTTTGGAACATGAGAGCCAACCCTTAATTCAGGGTTTTTCCATCTCAGCGCTATTGACATTTGGGGCTGCATAATTATTTGTTGTGGGGCTGTCTTGTGCATTCTGGGATGTTTAGCAACATCTCTGGTCTTTACCCATTGGATGCCAGTTAGCACCTCTCAAGTCACGACAATCAAAAATGTCTCCAGGCACCTGCCAAAAGTCCCCTGGGGCTTTGACAAAAATCACCCCTGAATGAGACCCACTGCCTGAAATACACGTAACCCACACAAATCGAAGAAGAGTGTTTCCAGAGACTGTTTCTCTCACATACAAGAATAAATCAATGACCACTGGCTGCAATTGAGAAAAACTGCCAGTAATCACTGAGAATCCTGTGTATATTTTAGCTTTCATGGTTATCTTTTTTCTTCCCTTTCCTTTTCTATTTTTTTTCTTTTTTGACTAAATGTCATTGCTACTAGTGACTATATGAATAAAAATGAGTTTGATGTTTACCCTGAAACCCGTGGTGCTCAAAATCCACATCTGCAGACCAGCTTTACTCAACATTGTCAGGCACTGACACCCATAGTAAAGACCAATTCGTGCTGAATTCAAAGCTTTGAAACTTTGTAACCGAAGACTTTTTCCATGCATGCAGATAGCATTATCATGGACATTAGCCACTGACCCAACCCTGACCTAAAAATCGCACAAGTGTGCGTATACACTCCCATACACTCACACGGAGGTGCAGTTACTAAGCAAGTCTCCGCTACTCTCTGGTGCATCAATCTTGCTTCCATTTGTGATGGATGGAGCCAACCACCAGCAGGAGACAGAGTCTGAAGTGAGGCTGATTTTTATTGTGCAAATGCAGGTAAATTAGCTAAAGGTCAATTCTAAGAATCAACTGGCAAGCTGAAAGAGGTTGCTGGAGAAAGGAGACACTAAATCCTCCAGTCAGCATGTAAGTGCTTTTAGGAGGCTGATTAACAGGAAAATCACCACTCCTGTTCAACCCAGGACAAACCTCTAGATAGTTGCAGGGCTAGGGTACATTTTTCTTTAGCTTTTTCAAAGTAAATTCCCTAAATAAAGCAAGGGTGACAGTCTAGGAACTAAAAATTCTTTCCCCAGTAAACAACACACTTTGTTCACAAACAAGAGAAACATTTTTTTAAAGGTTAGGAAGCTGGGACAATGAAGGGACCCTACTTGGGAAATAGAGGAGGGAAGCAAGCTGAATCCAATTTAACATTTTTAAAAAATCTTGGCCAAATAATCTTAACTGGCAATTTAGGTTTATTAATTTTATTAACCTTTCTTTACTTTCCTATGACAGCGGTGTTTAAATATTCATGGAGGATCATCATGAGAGTGTATTTAAGCCATTCATTCTCTATTTCTTGTATCACGTGGGAATTTGATACCTGCCCAGTTATTCTGTTATATGGGTAGAACCACCTGGATCATTGAAACTCCCTAAAATGGTTTCTATCTTAATAATCATAGTATGGCCATCCCTTCTGGTCAGAGTGGAAAATTATAGAAATTCATCTCCTTCTTGCCATCGTATATGAAATATGTACAGTGTTTTGAATTTTCTTTTTCTTCCTTCCTCCTCTCCTCTCCTCTCCTCCCCTCCCCTCTCCTCATGGGTTTTGCTTGCCGGTTTTAGTTAATATTGGCATTCAGGATCTTCAACTATCTGAGAGTGTCATAATCTTGCATAAGTCAAATTGGACAAACTTAGCAATTCAATGACTCAGGATCTTATTGGTGAGATGCAGCTAAATTCACTAATCACTGCCTATTCATTTTGGTGGTGTTTATATGTGCAGTTAATGGGACCGCCTTTGGGGCCACACACACCACCATTAAATTATGGATCATTATCAAGTTCCTCTGACTCAGACTGCACAAGGCCTGGAAACGAACAACTGTCCTTGCGAAACTTCACCTTTTTTTCCTTCCTTGATGGGTATCATAAGGATACATCTCACTCAGAGATGTGCTCCCATCTACCCTCAGTACCAAGACATAAAACTATATTGATGCAGGCTTTCAGTCTGGCAAAAAACAAAACAAAAACAAAATACACAAATATGCACAAAATGGAAAGGTGCTGTGGTTGACAGGCAGCAGCAGAACCATGGAATCTACTCTGCCCTAGTCCTAGGATTCTTTTCTTTGGGCCTTTTCTCTTAAGATAATGAATAGTGTAAGCCTTGGCTTCTTTGTAGTGGAAATAAAAGTGAAAGGAAGTGAGAAAATACAGACCTCTGCATAGTTCCCTCAACAGAATTTCTTAAAGGTCCAGAGACCATCCCATCAAAATCATTAAAGATGCTGGGCCAAAATGCATATTCCTTGGCCCTGCCAGAAGTTTCTGAATCACTCTCTCTGGAGCTACGGTAAAGGGATCTGCATTTTTACAGGTACTACAAAAGATTTTTGTGCACACCAAGTATTGAACAACACTGCTAAAAGTTTGCAGTGGAGGTCACTAGGAAAAGAATCTCCATTTGAATGTATGTTGCAAGATGAGAAATACAGATGTTTCAAACATATAAGTTCTGTGGTTGCATCATAACATGGTGATTATTAAAGTTTAAGACTCTTTTCTTTCAGCAGGGGTGGAGAGCAATAACCATTTCATCTAAATCCAGAGTGATGAAGGCAATATAAATCAAACTCATTCCAGCAGGTTGCATTTGGTCTAATTTCTCTGCAGATATTAATCATTGTACAGTCCTGTACAAATGACATCTAACTCCATTTTAACTCAGAATACAGAATACTCACTCCGATTCCTTCTCTAGTGTGTTATTTGACAAATAAAAGAAAATAAATAAATTGGAACAGTGGGCCATCAAGATTGCAAGATGCCAACAATGCCAAGACATTAAGGAGAGAAATGGCCCATGCTAAACCTACAACCCAGCATGCAAATTGGCAAAAGCATTTATCTGCTACAGAGTCACCAGGGGGAAAAAAATGACTCTCTTCATTTTTCCTTTGAAAATTGCTATGTCAAGTGGAGGTGACAAAGAATTCTCCCTAAAAGTTCACAGAAAGACTCTCATTCATTCTAGCAAAGATCATCTAGAAGACCAAGGTTAGTCAAATTCCACAGGATGGTATCTAGTGGCAGAAAATACCAGCACTCAAATGCACTGGGTTAATTCGTCACGGTACATACAAAGTTGGAAGGTTACAACTATAACGAAGGAAAACGTCTGAGAATCTACGTATGGCTCCCATTATGGGAGTTGGTGTCAGGAAATTTTGCCAAACACCATATATGCCTTTTCTTCTTCTCACTGGAGCGTGTTTTGCCTGTGGCAGCAACAAAGGATAATCAGAGGGGAATCTAAAGCCTAGAGAAGCAAAAGTAATGCAGAAGCACAAGCTGTTGACAACTAAGAGGGCCCACGATGAAGAACACACATCTGTGCCTAGGAATAAAGGTGCCTTTGAATCAAACAAGGGCAACTGAAAAATGAAAAGGTCCATTAGTTTTCTTCTAATAAATGTGTCTCCCTAAGTGAATCAGTTGAGGGTAGACATGGCTAAGGAGGAATAAAGGGCGAAGGGAACACATGATTTGTGCGTTGTTCCCCTTTTATTTTAATTTACCAGGCATGCATGTCCAGTAAGATAACTGCCTACAATCACAAAGGATTACACCACAGCATATTCTGGAAGCCACCTCACTTTGTTGTTTTATGACCACATCTCAGTGCAATTTTTTCTCAGCAGGGGGAGGGAGATCACGACACCACAGTGATCTCACAGTTTTATTTTCCTGTCTCCCCCCTTTCCTGCTAAACATAAGTCACTTCCTTTTTGATAATGGATAGGAGGACTTCATAAATGTGTTTCTGACTTCAGGAGATCCATGGACCTGTAGAGAGTGACATCCCCAACCTCACTGGATTTTAGCACTGCAACCTAAGTTGGGGTTCTATACATATGATTCCTCATTCATTCGATCCATCGGATGTTCTTACTTTCTTCATATCAGCAAATTACGGCCCTCATCATAACCAGTATTTAAGAAGTGAACCACATATATCGTTCTGTCCAGAAGTGAACTACAAGTTCCTAAAGCTATTCTAAGCTCTGGGAAACTGGCATGAATCGGGGGTAACCGAACGTTTAATCGTGTAACTCACTTACTCAGAGCTCATTTCCGTTGTGGCAGGCCACACTTTCCTCAGGGGATGACTGCACTCAAACAAGGACAGAAGCTTCCCACGGACTTGGTGGCTCCTCAGAGATTTCCTGATCAGGTCTATATTCATCTCCATAATCAACACCCACAGTTGTCTTAGCTATTTGGACTACTTCGGGTAGGTGTCAGTTTAGAGCTGACCCAGATTAAAACTGTTATTATTGTTTTAATCAGATTTCCTACCACCAGTTTCGATCACTGGGGAGGTCTAAGGATTGCCTATGGAGAAAAAAATTCACGACGGGTCAAGGGTCAGGGACGTATGCCATGAACATTTTCTTTGCAGTGTTGGGTTTCCTATTGAAAGCGGGCGGTAGAAGCAGCGGGGTGGACTGACATCTTCCTCCTCCTCCAGTTCTTACTAGTGCATCTCTGTCTTGACACCATTATAGTCAGGCCTGAAATTTAAGGAAGCTGGAACCTTGGGCAGTTAATGTAGATGGCAAATTCCAACAGGGCCACAGGAATCATCCGACCTAAGTGAGTTTGGGGATATTTTATCTGTATTCAATTTCTTCTTGACCCATTCAATTCTGTGATTCTTTGCAGGATTGCTATCATTGGGATGATGGTATTTGGGTATGGTATGAAGAAACTTTGAAAGGAAACAAGACATATTGGTAGGCTTTACAAAACTATGTTGTAGTTACGAACAAATGCCTGCTAATATACTAATACATAAACGGACACCACTTAAATTCATAAATGGTAAATCTCTTAACAACTCAACTCCCCAGGTGAACTTTCTTTTTCACTTAAGTAGACCTTTAAATTCCATTTGAACCTCAGGACAGGAAAACATTGGCTGCGTTTGTCGCCCAGAGGTGAGGGCAAGAATTACAAAAATTCAGAAAGATATCCATATACTAAATAGGCACTAGTAACAGGAATCAAGAGAGAACCTCTTACATAATAAATGTGCATCAACAAAATATTTCAAAAGGAAGCGAGTGGTCATTACTTTTCCCTCCTACAGACGTCATCCAGTTGCCTTTATTACCTGTGATACATATACACATACACACACACACAATAAAAAATAAAAATAGGAGTGCTTGGCACACAAACAATGATTGACAAATTATTGTTTAAGTTCCCACTGAAATGCATGAGGAATGCTGAAAATAAAAACTGGTCTTTTCATCCTCATTTACCACAAGCCTATGAAAGACCTATTAGTACATTTATGGAATACAGAACCATATGGATAGATGGCTATTAACAGTTTCTTTTTGGCTGTGTCTCTACAGGCCAAAGATGGACTCAAGAAAGATAGCTTAGAAAGCCAAAACCTTCATTTTCAAGCTCTAGTTATCCAGTTGGGTTGTGCATTCATATCAAGGAAATGACAGCCACATCATAGTACAGACACAGCCAAATCCCAGAATACTAAAGACAAGACCAGCTACCAGGAAGTAACAATGTAGCACTGTAGTTTGAAAAGGCTATCAGAAATCAGGTAGAGTGTGGAATACAAGTGCTTCTTAAAGAAACAAAACGAAAGGCTGGACCCCTATTCAAGTCCTGTGTGTTGTTCTTACTTCCACAGCCATATAGGGACGCAGAGAACTGAATGCAGATTACATGAAAAGCCCAGGCCATTAAAACGTGGGCAGGAAGGACTCTGAAAACATTGAGAGAAGGAAGGTAACTCAGCTCAGGGTGGGGAAGCCTGAGTGTGGGGTCAGGGAGAATTTTCACGGCTAGGAATGTCTGTTTCTTTAATACAAAGAATGTTTTACTAGCTCTTCTCACCCTCTCCTAGTGCAGAGAAAGAGCAAAACCGTACTATGGAGCCTGAGGGTGTTCATTTCAAAATAAGGAAGACAATTTGTTGACGACGAGGGTTACCTGATGGTAGAAAGTGTTGCCAAAAGAGGCTGGGAAATCTTCCCAGAAGGGTTTTAAGAAAGGAGCTGAGACTCCTCTGTCTGAAGGAGTCTAAGAGGTTGCTGCTGGGAGCAGGGGTGATCCCCTTAGGATGCCCCGGCCCTGGGGACATGTGTGCACTGTGTGTATGTACATACATCGTTGTGCTTGTGTTTGCACAAATACTCATGCGTATGTCGTCAATATAAACTGGCACATAATAGATTTGAGTGAAAAGTCATATAAATCTGCCATTCCCCCCCACCCCATAAACAAAAAGGAAAAGGAAAATTAAAAAAACCCGAACCTATGCCATTGGGCCAGATCTCTTTCTACCATGCTCTCATTCAAAGGAGGGAGGGAGAAGATGAGAGAAAAACCCAGTTGGGGAGAGAGGACTCCCAAGGCCTCTCAGCTACTCCTCTGTAGCTGGCTCTCCTTATACGTAAGATGCTCAGCACACGGGACCCAGTGAACAAACAAACAAGTAACCAAAAAGAGATTTTCTTATAATTCCACATCTGGAAAGAGATCTACCCTGTGGATTTAAATGTTAAGGTGAACTAGGTAAATAGGCAGTAGTGTATCGATGGGCTACTGTGTTCTCACAAACGTATTGTTAGTTGTTACTTTTCTTTCAAATGTGAATTTCGCTAGGAGGTTTATTTCCAAATGGTGACATGATTTCTTTCTTCTCCCATTGCCCCGCCCCCCGCCCCTCCCCTATAGATGATACTTCCGTAAAAGTTCAGACTGCCAAGGATGTTTTCTCTCGGGGAACCGATCTGGGATTTTGATCTTTAGGAAATCCTGGATGCATTTCTCCAGCTCTTCCTCAATGGAGAGCTTTTCCTTAACAGCTTTTTTTTTGCTGCTCATGTTCGACTCCCTGGAGCCCGAAGTCAGAGTCCGGAGCAGATCGCTTTTCCGCCGCATCTCCGACTGCTGGATCAGCTGCACGGGGCCCTTCTTGATGGGACGGTCCAGAGTCTGGATGTTGGTCTGGCGTGTCACGGGCCCACAGATGACCGTCTCCTGCGGAGAGCTGGCCTCAGACTGGCTGTCGCAGCTAGAGGTGGAGAGGTCGTTGCAAGACGTGCCACTCTCCCCTTCTTTGTCGCCTGCGGTGCTCTTGCAGCAGCAGTGGCAGTGTGAGGATGACCACCTGGAAGGCTCACCTGCAAGGAAGCACAGCACCCAAGGGGTTAATGCCAGCCACCTCAGTCTGGAGGAGCAGCACAGCACCTGAACACACACGCACCCAAGCGTCCACAGCCACGTCTTCAGAAAAAGCAGGGGGCCACACAGGCCAGGCTACAGCATGACTACCCAAAAGCCAAATCTGCTGATGGAAGGAAGTTAGTGGTATACTGCACAAAAGGAAGGATGGTATCACGCTTCCGTCCACAGGCATTGTGACCAATGGCTCAGCTGCACCACCCACTAACCTTGTCACCCTGGCAGTCCCCTTCCATTCTCAAAGCTTCAGTTTCCTCACTGGGAAGGTGAGTATAATCACCCTCCTACTACCTTGAGTTTGTAGGGAGGATTTAAATAAATCAAGTGAAATGCTTAATGCAGGGCATGATATTTACCCTCCGTAAATGCTACCTGATTTTACTGTGGCTGACGTTAAACCCGGATCCAAAGCTCCACGTTACTGTATTCAGGTACAAGAGGGGAAGGGTCAGGGAGGGCTTCCTTTGTGGCAGCCCCCAGGTGAGTTCTGCACAGCCATCAACTCATGGGAGCCGTGTGATAATTCTATGAGCTCAGCAGCCCCACTCCTAGTTCCCATACAAGGAAACTGAGACAGACCCTGAGAATTTAAGAAACTTACCCTAGTCTGTACATTTTGCAAGTGGCAGAGCTGAGATTTGAATGTAAATTTCCCAAATACCATAACCAAAGCAATTAATCATTCTTCTTGAATTTGCTTGACTGTAAAAATTCCTGCGTTTCTTTAAAAAAACAATGTTCAGGGTTTAACTTCTCTCTGCAGTCCTTGCTCACCTCTCCTCAGAAATACTTATCACTTTTTTCTCTGAATTATGGTTTTGTTTTCAAAGTGCCTCTATTATTGCACATATTACATTTTGTTATAATTCTTTTTTTCTTTATGCATTTCAGCTATTCACCATGAGCTCCGTGAAGTGGGCACAGCTAGTGTCTATTATTGTAACCCCAGCAAATAGCTCGGAGTACAGTGTAGAAATTCAATAAAAGGCTATATCCTAACAGTCACTTTTAAGTCCTGGATCTAGCCACACCTGAAGCCGGTACTGTCAGTAGGCTTTTAAGCTCTATGAACCATTGTATTATATTTAAGCCAATGTGAGTTCCTCTCTTCCTATTCCCCTCAGTCTTGACTCATAGCATTGCATTCAGCTGTTTGGAGACAGACTCATTTTTCAGATACGTGGTTGGTGACTCTCTGAACTAGAAAATCTACAGTTAGGGAACAAAGCAAGTTCCTAAACATAAGTCACTGCCCCCAGCCTTCTATGCTCCGAACAGTCTTCTTAGAGTCACGAACTTGATACTATCTACTCATTGTATATTATATGCTGGGCATTTCATATAGCTCATTGCATTTAAGCCATAAAAAATAAAGGGAAATGAGTCCCCTTTATGATGCTAATATTGAGGACAAGGATAATGTAGTATCTTTATGTGTTTAAAAGGAGACCCAGTTTTGATTTGTGCTATATCTTATTCTCATAAATAATGAATCATATTATAATAAGATCCCACTTTAGTGCCATTTCTAATATCGTCAAGGTAGAGGAAACCTAAAAGGGAAAAAGAAACTATTTGCAAAGTTATGTCCTGTCTTCTTGTAAAAGGCCTGTCATCTACATATCTAAATAATTTAAATATTTATAGACACTTATCTTAAACATTTTCCAGAGGGGGAAAAAAAAAAGAGTCCCTGTGAATCGCAACTCCCAACTCCACAATTATCTCTAAAGTATACCCACTCTTTCAGACCACTTTTTAAAATGTGACTGTAATCATTGTATTTATACACCCATTAAATGAAATGCAACAATCCAATTAGCCAAAAGGAATCACCACAGCAATAATGTTCTACTTCTCCCAGGCTATTACCAATAAATATCTTCCATGCAACAGGGAAAATGCTCAACGTGTACCAGCTGGTGACTGAAAATATCAGCAAGAGAAAATGTTTTGTCTGCCAGCTCAGATTCTGAGGGTATCATTTCTCTCCTTCTGAAGGCAGAATCTGCCTCTACCTCTCCAAACCCAGCCATCCCTATACTAATATGACTTGATGGAGAAATAGCTCGAATGCACTGGGCCAAAAAAAAGTAATCATATCAGGCCAGAGCTGATCCAGTTTGATCCTTTTTGAGAAAAGTGCAGAAACTGACCTAAATCTTAAGAAAAAGGAAGGAGAGGAAAGAAGAGACAGATAGAAAGGAGAAAAAGAAGAAATATGTGCTGAGATATGCCTGCCCATTATCTCACAATGAAATGACAAAAAATTTTGGCCATAAACCCTGCTGAACAAGTAGAAGTGCAAGCCTGTCCTGTGCTCTTCTCCCTAAGAGTTACCTTCCCTTGGAGGTTCTTGGAGGGACACCCGGGGCTTTCCTAAAAGTCAGTTTAGTAACACAAACACCATCATGGGACAGAGCGCCGTGTGTTTCTGCAGAAAAACGTACACAACACTCACTGCACGTCCAAGCCAGGAACCCGGGATAGATGCGGAATCCTCCCTAACCACTGGGCTGATCGTGGATTCCAATGTCAGCTGGGATTCTCCAGCTCCTGGGCAAATAGAAATAGTACTTTCCACCTCTTCCAGGCGCTATCACTATTAAAGGGAAATTGAACAACTTAATTTTAGTGGAGCCCATTATACTACCACGTGTTTCAATATTTTATGAGAACATTTGAATGTTTTAACGTTTTTGGCAAGATAATTCATAAGAAGGCTTATGAAGTCTGTATATTAGGTCAGAATCAAGGAAGAGAATGGTATTAATCCAGCTGGAGATACTGTGTGAAGAGTCATCATGAAATGTGAAAGATACTCAAATGTAAGAAGACAGACACCACTCTGTTTCTTTTTTTGGAAGCATTGTCTCTCCGATTACCCACTTCCCAAGAACTTAAACAGAGCAGAGGTTTTCAACCAGAAGAGAGAAGTGATGTGTGTGGGGGCTGGACACAGCCGCTCTTAAAGTCCCACTGACATGTGCTCAGCAGTCCTGGCAGACGTGGAAGGATCTGCAAAAGGTCAATCTTTCTGTAACTCAAGGTGTTCTAGAATCCCCTCAATTATAGCCAATTATGATCTCATAAATGCCTTGGTACTTAAAATCATAACATACTTTTGCTCCCAATCTGCTGAGCTTTCTATAGAGGCTGGAACATTTGTCTCCATTTGAAGAGAAAATAGGTTACAACTGATTAGCCAGATACAGGGAGAAAACCATTTCATCCTAAGAAAAGTCTGATTTATTGATACTAAAAAAGCAAAAAAAAAAAAATTGTTTTTCGAGGGGTTTATTAACTGGTTAATGGTCAAACAGCACAACCGCACTCTTTATTTTTAAATAAACCATTGCTGAATTTGTTGGATATTCTACCATTTGTGGTGCCCAGCACAGAATAGAGGTTTGGTAAAAAATGTTTGATGAATGAATGAATGAGCCCAAACACATATGCTGAATTGCATTAAGATCCTAACAGGGCACACCTTGTAGGCTCCAGAATAAGCCCCACAATTTGTCAGTTTGGATAAATTACTTCATCTCTATGAGCCTCAATTTCCTCATGTAAAAAATAAGACAAGGGGCACCTGTCTGGCTCAGTCAGTTAAGTGTCTGACTCTTCATTTCAGCTCAGGCCATGATCTCAGGGTTGTGAGATCCAGCCCTACATTGGGCTCCGTGTGGGCATGGAGCCTCCTTAAGATTCTCTCTTTCTCCCTCTCCCTTTACCCCTCTCCCATGCTCGTGCACGTGCTTGAGTGCTGCTTCTCTATATAAAAAAAACAAAATAAAATAAAATAAGGCCAATAAAAGTATCTCCCTCAGAGAGGTTTTAGGAAAATGAGACAATTAACGTGAAGGTGTTTCATGGCTGGCAGGCAGCACCCAAGAAGTATTGCTTTCATCTGTACATAAGTGCTCTACTAAAAGCCAGACGCTAACCTACATAAACAAAACAAATCAGGAGCCTGTTAGATAAGATTAGTAGGTTCCCACCGATGGGCTATACAACCAATTGTTAGGCCTGGCTGGAACATCATGTGAGGAAGGACACGAATGCTGAGACTGGACTCATCAAGAAAATGTATAATGACATTTAGTAATGTCTGTTGTTGGTGTGGGAGTGGACCGTGACCACAAGCACACAACACAGTACGTGACCAGGGAGACTTTCGGAAAGAAGTTTCCTTTACCGTGCAGGGCTTAGAATTTCACAAATGGATGCATCTTCTGAGATAAAAATTGACTTGAAGACACATAAAATAAATTTAAACCCAGAGCTGGGAGTAATTTGTAGTTTGGATTAACTGGGGAGGAGCAGGACCCTCAACTGGCCTAAGTCCTTAAAGCTCAAATCTTCCAACATTGTACAACTTGGAAATATTGAGGACCAATCAAGCGAACTGTACGACTGTACACAGCCCTTTTCGACTATAGCCCCAATGGCAGAAGTCCTTACTGATAAAGGAGGAATGAAAGAGGAAAGACTACAGAATATTTCTCCCCTATGAAAAATTCAAACCGAGCCGCGTGAAACATGACTTAGCAAACTCACAGAGTGCTTATGCATTTTTAAAAGAGGGAGCTCTGCAATCTACCCACACTTCAAATTCTCCACCTGCTAATGGCTGTGAGCACAATGCACATCATTTACAGCAACAGCTGGGAAAACTGCTTTCCCCTGTCTTCCCTGTCAATGATGTAGGAGCCTGCCAGTCTGGGAGCTAGGTGGCTAGATTTAATTTATTGAGGCTGCTGAAAGACTTTCTTGGTATCCTGGCTGAAAAGTCAATAATGGCCAAATTGATGTTTTCATAATTCTGCTAACCTTGGAAAAGATATTTCATAGTAGAGACTGGGAATAGGCAGGCTGTGCAAGCTTCTGAGAGGAATACATTTTCGAGCCTGGTGATCATCCTTTCTTGCTTCCTTTGCCACTCATGGACATTTGGCCTTGGACGGGCCCAGCTGGGGCTCCTCATTAAGGGGTGGCAAATTTGGGTAAGAGCAGACAGTTAAATCAGTCACGGGTCAGTCGGGGCCAGTCAAGAAAATGCACATGCCACCTGTAATCTTAATAGGGAGAACTGAATATAAGGAATCGGCTAAACAGGGATTGGAAGGATGAAAAAAGGTGAAGACAGACAGCACTGAAGAGACAAATACAGCAACTACAGGGGGGCAGCTACCATACTTAAGGGTGGGGAGACAGATGGAAGACGGAGTCATTAGAACCTGGAAGCTTGCAAGGGTCACTCTGTGGAGGTGGGACCCAGGCATCTGAGGAGGGCATGTGGCCTGCTGGTCCTGGTATGTCTGAAGGGCCTCGCTCTGCAGAGGACAGAACAAAACAAAGTTGGGAACTGGGACCAACTGCTTCTGAGATAAATAAAATCTGTGTTAAAACTACAAGCAGCGAGCTGATAAGGAGTCCCTCCTCTGTTCACGACTAACAGCCTTCATCTGGCAACCCCTCTGGACAGCACAGAACCCACCGGGAAGCCCGCTGGGCAGATGCAAAATGAGGTGAGCTAAATCCCCAGCATCACACAGCAGAACGGGGAGGGGTGGGTTTGGGGCTCAGAGACAACAGCTTAATAAGAGCACACTGACCCTGCCACGGGGTGGAAAGAAAATAAAGACACAGTTCCTGACCTGCTGGAACAGGTGCTCAAATGCAGGAGTCAAGAAATGGAAAGGACAGAAACCATCACCTCAGTTCCATGCCTGCCCTTCTGCCCTTTCTTATACCTGAGGATTTTGTATTTGTTCTCCCTCTGCCACACTCACTTTTCTGATTTTCACCTGTTTTGTTCTTTTTTGTCCTCCAATGCTTGGCTGAGACATCGCTTTCTCAGAGCAGCCTCACCTCTATCCCCCCAACCAGATGGAAGCCAGTCCCCAGCCTCTAGACCGCTTCTTCTGCACCACCACAATGTGTAATTATGGACGTGCTTCTACATTTATTTGTTTAACGTCTGCTTTCCACACCCGACTGTAAGGCCTGTGTTTGTTCCCTTCTGCGTTTTAATGCACACTCCAGGTCACATACAGACTAGTGTTTCAGGGCACATAGTAGTAGAGGCCCAGGAAACAACTGCATGATAAATGAATGGGAGAGGAAATGGATGGGGTGTATAGAAATTAATTTTTGGTTCAGAGTGTATGATAGAGACAGTAAACCCTACACACACACACACACACACACACACGCACGCACGTTCACACACAGGACGGAAAAATTTGACATGCAAATGTAATTAAATTGGAAAATAATGGGGCACCTGGGTGGCTCAGTCGGTTGAACATCCGACTTCAGCCTAGGTCATGATCTTGCGGTCCATGGGTTCAAGCCCTGCATCAGGCTCTGTGCTGACAGCTCAGAACCTGGAGCCTGCTTCAGATTCTTTGTCTCCCTCTCTCTGCCCCTCCCCCACTCACGCTCTGTCTCTCTCAAAAACAAACACTGAAAAAAAATTAAAATGGAAAATATTTAGGCATATCACTAGACGTTTGATATGCATTGACAACAGTGTGCTGACCAGCAGAGATAATGGCAAGATCCATAGGCATACCCAGAATTGAATAATGCATATACGTACATGTGTGTGTGTGTATGTATGTGTGTATATATGTGTATATATATGTGTGTGTGTGTATACATATACATATATATATATATATATATATATGTAATTTTTTAAATGACCATCATTCAATCATTTATTGATGTAAAAAACCCTTGGGGATGTGTGGATGGCTTGCTTGGTTGAGTGTATGCTCTTGATTTCAGCTCAGGTCATGATCCCAGGGTCGTGAGATCAAGCCCTGTGTTGGGGTCCATGCTGACCCCAGCTCATGCTCTGTGATCTCTCTCTCTAAGGAGATATATATATATATATATCCTTAAAGACATTATACAACTTCAGTAAAAATTAACTTTCCTAACCATTCAACCATGGTCTCTATTCATATTATTTTCCAATCTGGTAATGCTCAGACATATCCTCCTACCTCAGAATTCTCACCTGTGGGATTTCTCTTTCAATAAAACAATGTGATGGTTTGCATAAAGCAGGAAATGCTGAATTCGGACTTCCTGGCCTACCACCTTGCTCTCTGAATTTTCCTGGATGACTCATTTATTTCCAGGGGCTTTTTACCCTTTTCCAGGTTCTCCTTGCCCTTTTCTTGCTTTCTTCCTCCTTACTGTATTTCTTCCTCTTGGTCTCAGCATTTCTCAGTTAAGATCATTAGGAGTTACTTCTGCCTCAAAAGTCCTCATTTCTCTGTTTCAGAGAGAAGTCTTGTGGCCCATCCCGATCCCTTTTCCTACCCAGTCCTCTTCAGCGTGGCTGCTCCAATTTACATTTTTCTTCACCCATTTTTCATAAGCTTGAACTATTCCCCCCAACAATAACGCCCACTATAACTCCTCTCATCCAATACCTAATGGTCTTTTGTCTCTTAGAAGGAAATGTATATGTAATGATGATAGGGTTTATTTGTTCTCTTTTTCCAGTAGAAACACCCTTTTTCTCCCTTTCAAGAACTGCCTCTTCCTGACCCCATACTGTCCTCAAGTGACTGTCACGCATGCTGCCGTGCCTAGCCACGAAGAGAGGACACTGGACCCCTATCTGAACCTCCCATCTCCCAATCGTGTGACCTCAGTTGTGTGAATCAGTCTTCACTGAAACTGTTCTGCTGTAGCTTATGGGTAAAATATGTTCTAGTGTGCGATATCACCAGGCTAGAGGGATGTGAGTTCACTGGCCATCTTTCCCACCAGTTGAAGAGGACATTCATGTGGAAAGAAGCCAACCAACACAGGCAAAGCTGAGAATACTCAAGAGATAGAACCCTACATCTAGCAGTGTCTCAAGCTGGCCCCATTCCTAGGCTTACAATTTCATAAGCGAAGGCATTTTCTTTGCTTAATCTCATGAGAGTTAGTTTTCTGTCCAGTAGAGAAGTAATCTTTTTTTTTCCCCTAATGTTTATTTATTTTTGAGAGAGAGAGACAGAGCGTGAGCAGAGGGAGGGACAGAGAGAGAATGAGACACAGAATCCAAAGCAGGCTCCAGGCTCTGAGCTGTCAGCACAGAGCCCGATGTGGGGCTCAAAGCCACGAACTAACCAACTGAGCCACTCAGGTGCCCCCAGTAGGGAAGGAGTCTTGAACACTCCATTACTTTCGTATGAACACTCAAGGCCTGCCTGATTTACCTCTGTCATCCTTGTGTCACTCCAGCACTAATGTGACCAGTTCTCTAGGGGCAACTGCTCTTACTTGGCTAAACTATTCCATAGGTAACTTGTTTCTTTTATGGAATGGTGCCTCTTCACTATACGAGTTCCAATGAAGTTGACTAA
Source organism: Lynx rufus (assembly GCF_022079265.1). Taxonomy (NCBI): domain Eukaryota; kingdom Metazoa; phylum Chordata; class Mammalia; order Carnivora; family Felidae; genus Lynx; species Lynx rufus. Next base: position 120,097,738 of record NW_025814823.1, on the reverse strand, counting down.
CACTCTCAGACGTACTAAGGCTCTCTTGCCACCTGTTATACACAATTATTCTGATAGTGGATAATAGCTGTATCTCCAAAACCAGAAACTTAGCATAACAGATATAATTTATTGAGAGCCCCCTATGTGCCTATTACTGTGTTCAGTACTTTATAAAATCTTCACAATATTCTCTTAGGTGGATGTTATTCTTTCCTTTTTGTGGAAGAGGAAATTATAGCTCAAAGTGGTTAATTATCTGATCAAGTTACCCCAGCCATCCCACATGCTGTCCACGAGCCCCACTGACATCTCTGAATTCATCAATGGCAGCTTGGAGGTGGCAGACACTGACCCAAGCCTCCCTGCTCTACGATACAGCTCTCATCTATGACTATGAGGGGGATGGTTCTATGGCAGGGATGCTGAGCTCCAGCCCAGGTGACAAGGGACTGGGGCCCCTGTGTCACCCTGCTGGCAGAACTGTACAGGTCCCCATGAGGGTTGGAGCAAAGGCCAGGGAACGAGGGCTTTCCGATGTGATTCTGTGCCCACCTTGCTGAGGGCACAACCACTCAGACACAGAGGGCAGATGTCCTTCCCAGGACAGGTAGCCTGATCTCTCAGGCCTGCAATGGTGGCTGTGAGGCCCAGCTGACCTCTGCAGAGGTGGCCAGACGGCACTGGGCCCCGTCCCTGAGACCCTCAGGCAGCCTGCTTCTCCTGTATTCCAGGGCCCAGAGCCTGGAATCGCCCCTCCCACCCCAGAACCAGACAACCCTCCTGTCAGTCACCTCCACTCCCAGCTGCCTGCCACTCAAACGGACTGCATCTTTTTGTGAAAGGAAGCAACCCTCCCACCCCTGAATTAAAAATATGCTCTTCTAGGGGCACCTGGGTGGCTCAGTCAGTTAAGGGTCTGGCTCAGGTCATAATGTCACTTTGTGATCTCTCGGTTTGTGAGTTCCAGCCCCTCATCAGGCTCACTCAAAGCATAGAGCCCACTTTGAATCCTCTGTCACCCTCTCTTTCTGCCCCTCTCCCACTAGTGCTCACTCTCTCTCAAGAATAAACATTTAAAAAAAACCCAGAGGCACCTGGGTGGCTTAGTTGAGCATCTGACTTTGGCTCAGGTCACGATCTCACAGTCTGTGGAGTCAAGCCCCGTGTGGGGCTCTGTGCCGACAGCTCAGAGCCTGAAGCCTGCATCAGATTCTTTGCCTCCACCTCTGTCCCTCCCCTGCTCGTACTTTGTCTCTCCCTTTCTCTCTCTCTCAAAAACAAATAAAAAAATCAAAAAAAAAAGTGCTCTTCTCTCAAAAAATTAATCACTTGTAACTTTTAACTAATTTGACAAGTGGCAAACTAAGAATTCAGATCCAGATCTCTTTTATACAAAGCCTCTGCTCTTTTTGTTGGACACAATATTCAGTATCACGGAAGTTTTCTACCAGAGATATTAAAAAGTGGAGTAAGCCCAAAGGGTCCAAGTGTTGACTTTAAGTCATGGTAGCCCCAGTGACTCCAGCACTTCAGTAACTTTTAGAAGTAACCGACTCACTGAGCAACTTGAGAATCTGTAGGACTTTTATCATTACACTTATATAAGAAATGCTAGTTCTGCCTCCCGAGCTGACAGGAAAGAACTGAAGATGACTAAACGAGGGATGAAGTGTTACGGGCACTCCTCCTGCTGTGTGGGCACGCCAGCTCCATCCGCCATGCTTCAGCTCCAACACAGGTGCCGTGCTAGCAATCTGCAGTCCTTGAAGTACTCACTTAGCACAGGAAAAAAAGCCTCTTGCCACTTAACTAAGATATAATGCTTACTAATACTGCTCCATGGATTTTCAACAACCAACTGATATGTGATACCTCCTCAAAGGCAGAAAAAAATCAAACCATGACCATCTATGGTTTAGTGGCAAATGCAAACCTAAACTTGGAGTGATCCTCCTGGTAGAAGGGGAAAAAAATAAAGGGAAAATTAAGCCAGAAACGTTCTTTAAGGGCTAGAGAACCCTGTGCATTTTATGAGAATCACAGATTCAATAAAAGAGGTGCCTTAAACATTTGTAAGTCACCTTAAAACTACTCTGAAGGGAGTTGGGTTAACCATGAGAAGCACAGCCGGCCATGAGGCGGCCCACCTGGACCATGGTGCCGAGCTCACTGTGGGAAGGCCCACGCAGAAGCTGAGGAAAGGACCTTTGAGGCCTCTGAGCATCCTTGTTGTATAATGAGGACAAAGAAAGGGGCCTAACAGTAAGTGTCAGAGCCAAACTCCAAGCCTGGAGCCCTGTCTGGGACCTTGCCAGAGACACAGCTAGGAAGATGTGCAGCTCTGTGGGCAAAATGAAAGCCAGCTGGAGAGGGGCTCACGTCTGGACAGTCTTTCATCTGCGGTGGGGAAATTCACAGGGAGAGTCCACTGCCGAGTCCAGGCAAGGTAAGCAAAACACAGAAGGGTCTGGAGAGAGCAGATTCCTGCCATATGTTCACACGCCTAACGGTGAGAGACAGAGACAAAGAGAGAGAAGGAGGCAGCATCAGTGGTACCTCTACCTGATGATAATGCTGACCTCTGTTTGCACCCACCCTGAGCCACACACAGGGCACTTCACCTGCACCATCTCATCGAATCATTACAACCAGTGAAGAGAGGTGAGGAATTGCAATTCCTACCTCCTGGATAAGAGGCTCAGGGGGACCGAATCTCCTAGCTCCTAGGGAGACTCACATTCCATCAGAGGAATTCGCTTAGAATCAACTCTCAAAGGCCTTATTTCAAAGTGCATGTACCCACAGTGTAAGAATAAGTATGACACATCAGTGTGCATCAGTTTATCACAATGCTTGGGCTCAGCGGAGGAGGCCTAGGAATTCACAAATGGCATTAATGAAAAATAAGAATGTCCCACTTGTCATGTGCAATGCTAAGTGCTTTATACACATTTTATTCTAACAACACTCTAAGGCAGGGTTTCCCACTACTGACATTGGGCTCAATAATTCCTTGCCATGGGGGCTGCTCTGTGCACCGTAGGATGTGTATCAACAGGCCGTCCCTGGTCTCTATGACCACCCTCTCCTCCCTTCTTCAGTCAAGACAACTAAAAACGTCTCTGGGTATTGCCAAACATCCTCTGGGGGGCAAAATCACCTCCAGTTAAGAACCGCTGTCCTGAGGTAAATAAACACTGTTCCTATTTTATGATAAGGAAACTGAATTCCACAAAATTTGACTAATTTGCTCATGAATCATACAGCTAAAAAGGCGAAACCAGGATTAGATTTTTGGTCGATCTGACTCCAAGACTGTTCCACTTGTTCCACTGTTATGCTGTGGTGCTCCTGAGAAATGCTGCCTTTCTGAAAAACAAATCTTCCATTCACAGGAAGTTCCAAAAGAAGCTGAGTAAAAGGAAATGAAGAAACCTGACTTGCCTTTTCACTTTTCATAAAATGCAAAGAACACCTCATCTTTGCCAGGTTATCTCAGATAATAGAATACAAAGATGTGCAGAATTTAGCAGCTCTGCCTGAACGTGTTATCTCTGCTACATGGTTACTGATTCATTACTGTTCTTTTATTTAGGGTTTCAAAATAGGACAATGGCGGCTCTGCCCAGAGACTTTTCCCAACTGGCCACAGCCTATATTCACAATCACCTCATGATAATAAACGACATCAGATGGAGTGGTTACTACATTCCAAGCGTTGCTCTGTCCTTTCCTTGCAGGATCTCATCTGAGATCTAAAACATCCTTCTGAGGGTTGATGGGGGGGGGGGTTGGAGGGAGGAGAGGGTGGGTTATGGGTAAGTCGGAGGGCACCTGTTGGGATGAACACTGGGTGTTGTATGGAAACCAATTTGACAATAAATTTTATATTAAAAAAATAAGAAAAAAAATAAAAGGTCTCTGCTTAACAGAAGACCATGGGGGAGGGGAAGGGGAAAAAAAAAAGTTAGGGAGGGAGCCAAACCATAAGAGACTCTTAAAAACTGATAATAATAAACTGAGGGTTGATGGGGGGGGGGGTAGGAGGGAGGGGAGGGTGGGTGATGGGCATTGAGAAGGGCACCTGTTGGGATCAGCACTGGGTGTTGTGTGGAAACCAACTGGACAATCAATTTCATATTAAAATTAATTAATTAATTATACATAAATAAATAAAAAATAAAACATCCTTCTGAGGTAGGGTCAGCTGTGACTTGCATTTTGCCAAAGAGCTAACTGAGGCCCCATAGCTGACACAAAGTCTATAAGAGGCAAGCTGTGATGCAGGCCTGGGTGGTCCAGCCCCAGCATTTCCATTACAAGTCAGGCAATAACTAAAGCCTTGTGGTTCAGAACTTGGGCTTTGGAATCAGAGAAACAGGAACGGAGCACAACTCAGCTGGTGACCTGCAGCCTCCTCACCTGAGAATGTTAGAAACAACAACACTTCTCTGGTGGGAGCGCAAGAATTAAGTGGTATTTGTCCGCAGCATGACTAGGGTCCTAGAATATATTCGATGCCATCGAACAATGGGTTTTTTTAAAGATAACCGATCACTTTGACACCCTAACTGGCAATGTTTGTGTTAGTTACAGTTGTGAAAAATTTAAAAGGCAATTTCAATAATGATAACTTGACAGGTAATTTCCTCTTTCTTCTGCTTTTCTTCATCTTCATGTTACTTAACCCAGATCTCTACTTTCCATTCTCATTATGGGCTGTTTACCAAAAAACTAATCCCAATGCATAGACTGATAATATTTAGGAAAACACTGCTTAAGAACAAATACATTACTAGATAAGTTCTCTTCCTCCTGGCTCTGGTGTGACTGCAGTGACTCTAGGGCAAAAGAATTTCTGAAAGGGGGTAAATTGTGTACCGTGATGATAGTTCACAGTTACACCTTTATATATAATTTTCCCATTTCTCTTAAGTCATAGTTACTACACACAAATGCACAACCTCATAAAATTGCCCAACTCACTCTTCCCTGATACGGAGAAATACCCTTAAGTCATGGAGCACACCAGGGTTAATTCATATAAAACAGTCTTTAAAGTGTTTTGACAGATATATCCAATATAAATGAAAGCAGAGGGGTATTGCCAACATAAATAAGCACTAACAATTTCCACATAGTAGGGCATGGAAAATAAATGTCTCTCTGATCACCCTGGGGAAGTTACACTGAGAGAGATCCAAATTCTATATTGCTTGGTCTGTGGTTGTTAAATATATTATCTTCTCTTAATTGATGATTAGATCCCTAGTAACACATTCTTTTTTTTTTTAAGTTTATTTATTTATTTTGAGAGACAGAGAGAGAGAGAGAGAGAGAGAGAGAGAGAACGAACAAGCAGGGCAGAGGCAGAGAGAAAATCCCAAGCAGGCTCTGCACTTTCAGGACAGAGCCTGACGTGGGGCTTGAACTCATGAACGGTGAGATCATGACCTGAGTTGAAAGCAAGAGTTAGATGCTTAAATTACTGAGCCACCCAGGTGCCTGTCCCCCTAGTAACACACTCTTAATTGTTAATATTTGGAAAATAGCTAGAAAATAACTGTTTAAAAAGAGAACCAAAAAATATGAGTCCAATTTCATTTTTCTGCATGTGCTTATCTACTTTTCCTAGTACCATTTATCGAAGAAATGATCCTTTCCTCATTGAGTACTCTTGGCTCCCTTGTCAAATGTTAGTTGACCATATATGTGAGGGTTTTTTTCTGGGCTCTTGATTCTGTTCCATTGAACTATGGGTCTGTTTTTATGCCAGTACCATATTGTTTTGATGTCTATTGCATTGTAATATAGTTTGAAATCAGAAAGCCCCAGAAAGCTTCATTTTTCTTTCTCAGAACTGCTTTGGCTATTCAGAGTCTTATGTGACTTTATACAAATTTAAGGATTTTTCTTTCTTTTTTTAAATTTTAATTTCTGTTTATTTATTTTTTAAGTAAACTCTACACCCAGCATGGGGCTCAAACTCATGACCCCAAGATCAAGAGTCACATGCTCCACCAACTGAGCCAGCCAGGCAAGCCTGGATTTTTCTTTCTATTTCTCTGCAAAATGTGATTGGAATTTTGATAAGGATTGCATTAGCTCAAAGTGGATTAAAGACTCAAACAAACTCTGAAACCATAAAACCCCAAAAAGAAAACATAGGGGAAAAATGCCCTGACCACTGGTCCTGGTAATGTTTTTTTAAAATTTTTTTTAACATTTATTTATTTTAGAGAGACAGAGAATGAGCAGGGGAGGGAACAGAGAGAGAGGAAGACACAGAATCCAAAGCAGGCTTCAGGCTCCAAGTTGTCAGCACAGAGCCTGATGCAGGGCTCGAACCCATGAATTGCGAGATCATGACCTGAGCCAAAGTCAGTTGCTTAACTGACTGAGCCACCCAGGTGCCCCATGGTAATGATTTTTTTAATAGGACACCAAAATTACAAACAGCAAAAGAAAGCAAAAATCAGCAAGTGGGACTCTATCACACTAAGAAGCTTCTATGCAGTAAAAGAAACAACCAACTAAATGAAAAGGAAACCTATGGAATGAGAGAAAGCATTTGCAAATCGTGTATTTGACAAGGGGTTAATACCCAACATATATAAAGAACTCATATAACTCAATAGCAAAACAAACAAACAAACAAACAAACAAAAACAAAAAAAACCTGATTAAAAAAACGGGCAGAGGAACTAAACAGACATTTTTCCAAATAAGGCATACAAAAGGGCAACAGGTACCTGAAAAGTTTCCAGGATGAGGAAAAGGTTGGGGGTTGGGGGTTGGTGGTTGGGGGGAGGATAAAGACAGACACTATTTCAAATTCCATCCCCCCTCCTCACATTTCTCATCTCTTTTCATGAAGACATCTTTGTTTCCATAATTCTATGTGACATGCTTGCATCTATACAGTTGTATAGAGAAGCATGGTGTAAAACAGAAAACGGACCTCAACAATATGAATATAAGATATCTTATATTTTTTATAAGACATTCAGTTTTACTCTTATGTTAATCTTGTCTTTCATTTAACTATTATGACTTCTTGGAAAGTAAGTGTCCATTTGAAAGTTCATTTCTGGCTGAAAGTTATATTCATTCCACTCTGACAATGACTTGAGAAGAGTACTGACTTAGCAGGAGATAAGAAATTGTGAAACCCAGTATTTGTACAATACTTAATAGATTATAGAACCATTTCCATTCACTATACCTCATTTGATTCTCTCACATTTATTCACTTGGCACTCAACTAATATTTGGTGGCTCTCTGCTAAACACTGTCTAGGCCATGGGTTCACAGCTAGCCACAGGGATTTACATAATAACACTAAACAATTAAAAGATAATAAAATTTCAGATAGTGTTGAGGGCTGCAAAGAAAATAAGACAGGATAATATGATGGGGTGACTTTGGGTCAGAAGGTTGTAATCAACAGATGGAGTGATCAGATGGCATCTCCAGAAAAAGTGACATTTGAGTGGGGACCCAATGTCCAAAAGAAGGTAGCCTGTGAAGATCTTGTAGAATTTATTACAGGCAAAAGGAACACCAAGTGCAAAGGTCCTGAGGTAGGAATAGGAGAGCATATGCAAGGAGCAAAAAAGAGAGCCTGCATGGCTTGAATGCGGTGAAAGAGAAGGAAGTGTAGAAAATGAGGTTAGAGAGACAGAAAGGGTAGGACCTCAAAGGATACAATCAGGAGTTAGGGTTTTATACCAGGGCATTAGGGAGGAAGGCGTTCACAGAGGAATTACATGACTTTCAGTTGTGTTTACAACAAGCTTACTCTTGCTGCAGAGTAAGCTAGAGCATGGATTATGAGTGAGCAAGAAGAGAGGTAGGGAAATCAGTTAGAAGGCTACTCCAGAGCCCAGGCAACTGATAACAGTGACTTGTAAGAGTAGAGATGGAGAGCAGGGACTCGAAGAGATACATTTCCTTAGTCTCACTTTACAGATGAGGAAAGTGAGGCTCAGGAAAGCAAATGATTTGTCAAAGCTGGGTAGGAGAGTAGAGAATTTTTCTGTTTAGAAGTACAATTATCCCCCCTCAGGTCATGGTTGTGTCAGTGGTTAAGGCATCTGAATACACTGATTATTAAAATCTTCCACAAGCAATCCATTTTTGAGAAAAGATGTTTTCACTGTATCTAGCCCTATCCTATACATCAGAACACTTACTTAGTCAGTCCTTTAGCTGATCTGCACCTGCTGGGGTTACGTGACTGACTTCACAAACTGGGAGCCTGGAGTTTAATTCTACAATCAGGAATCATTATATTGTTTGTAAACAATGACAGACTATGATAAATATGCATCCTGGTTAATTACTTCCTTCCCACTTGCTGTCTTTACTTTCTCATTTCCATCATCTTGTCACATCTTAGTACCTGATTGTGCGTTCCCCACAACAGGCAGAGGGAAAATAGCTGCCAACATATTGAAATGCACGAAGACACCCCTGCATCCTTTGGGTTCTCAGAAACAGGAGCCAAACCTGAAGGTCAGAACCAGTGAAAACTAACAGATTTCAGTATGTTCAATGAAATCTTTACATTATTCTTTGGTTTGCACATTAGGTTCTATTTCAAGAAACAGAGTTCCTACAAGATTTCCATTACAGCCCAGCCCATGAGGCTGGATTATGAAACAAACAGTAACCCAAATTGCATTAGGGTATAAGACATTTGGGTTCTTTCTTTTTTTAACAGCAGGACCAAGGAGTAGTTAGTAAACATTTTAGGACAGGGTTCTTTTATCTACAGAAGAACAGCCTCTGCAGCAGAATTCTTGGAACAGAGAGAGCAGTCTCCATATGGTATATTAAATACCAACAATTCACATATGGTACAGTATAGGTGCTGTGTAAATCAAGCAGCAGTATAAGAGAAAGGCACTTTCACGTGGCAGTGAAAAACTTGGGCTGTGACGTCAGACAAATCTCAGTATGAATCACACTGCTACTTATAACTTGTGTGACTTGTGCAAGGTGCCAAACCTCAGTCTGCTCACCTGTAACGTGGGGGCAATCACAGTACCTGCCCCATGGGGTTGCGAAGTAAATGCAAAGTGCATTTACATGGCTCCTGAACTAAACACATTTGTCATTGTTGTTACCAGTTATTATTAGTACAAATAATATATTAGTAATATAGATTGTTACTAATTATAAGTAATTGGTAATTACCAATCTATCATCACTAATTATTATGGATTATTCCTTTATCTGTTTCTTTCATGTAAAGGGAATGAATCATACATATGAATTATATGTACAATAGGAGCTTTCTTTCCCCATCAATGGGGTTGACCCTTGACCCTGTCCTACTCTACCGAACAGAAGTCCATCTGAACGAACCCACGGGTGAACAGACAGCTGGCCTACATTTTAGGATACAGTGAAGACCTTGCGTAAAGGTACCTCCGTTACAAGGGCAGATGGCGTACTGCACCAGCCACAGTGTGAGATTCTTGTTCTAGGTACTGATCTGGTACCAACAAGTTATGTGGCTTTGGCCATATTCCTAAAACCCCTATATTTTTCTCATTGTTAATTTTGATAATATTACTACCCCACTTAAAACCTGCTAGGTTCCATCAAATGAGAATATGCATGAATATATTTTGTAAAATTATAATAATATCACAGCATATAAATTTGAGGTAGAATTTGTATCTTTGGTATTATTATCATTCTCATTATTATCATTCTCAATGTCAGTCTCACCGGCACTGGATTATTCTCCTGTGCATGACAGAGGAGATTCTTTTTTTAATTTTATTTATTTTTATTTTTTTAATTAATTTATTTTTTTAATATATGAAATTTATTGTCAAATTGGTTTCCATACAACACCCAGTGCTCATCCCAAAAGATGTCCTCTTCAATACCCATCACCTACCCTCCCTTCCCTGCCACGCCCGCATCAACCCTCAGTTTGTTCTCAGTTTTTAAGAGTCTCTTATGCTTTGGCTCTCTCCCACTCTAACCTCTTTTTTTTTTTCCTTCCCTTCCCCCATGGGTTTCTGTTAAGTTTCTCAGGATCCACATAAGAGTGAAAACATATGGTATCTGTCTTTCTCTGACAGAGGAGATTCTTGACCTGATATTGGAGTCTCTTCTTAATCTAGTCTCCTTCCTTGCCCATATTTACTCTTTAGTGTTTGTACATTAGGTTTCTTGCCTCACTGATGACTCAGATTGCCTTTCCTGCCTAGAAAACCTTGCCTGTGCCCTCTTCCATTTGCCTGGATAACTCATCTGAAGAGTCAGCTTAGTTGTACATTCTCCAGAAAGTCTTCTCATTTCCACCATATCCAACCACCACGGCCCTAGAGGTCAAGGTAAGGACCCTTCTTCTGCCCTTCCCCCAATCTCTCTTGCACCCACACCACTGTATTGTACTCTGTCAGGAGATCCTCCATCAAACTCTAGGACCCTCACCAGCAGGGACCATGCTTGTTCATCTTCTATGCCCACAGGAGAGCAAAGGGCTTACAAGGGCCACCCCGCTCTAGTCACATGAGCGAGCAAGTAAATGAAACACTTTTTAATCGATGAGGCTGACCACAGATTCATTAAATATTCACTACACTTAAATACACACAGTCCAGTGATTATCACCTTTCCAAGTCCACACATCACGTGAGCACAGCTTCATGTGTTTCCTCAACGATGTTACTTGGAGCTTCAACTTCACTGTTCATCTATAGCTTTGTGCATATTTTGTTCAGAAAATTTCTCTATTCTCCTTCTCTCAGATCTTTAGAGACCACTTATGAATAAAAACAGTTTGTACAGCATAAGGTGTAAAAGAATGTTGAGGGAAAGACAATTTTAAAGAGCCGATCTTTTCAAATATTCATCTTTACAGCCATTGCAAGAGGTTGATTTTCTTGTTTGTTTTTACATCAACCAGGAAAAAAGAGATGTGGTGTAGTCTCAGAGATACTGTTGCCAACATCAATTCAAAAGCCTAGATCTACCCAACTAAAAATGAATCAGTCAAAAATACATTCCCCAGTTAAATGAAATCATTGAATCATGCATTAAGGAAAATGAAGAGTAACCTGAGACCATGGCAATTTACCTTCCTCAATGGAATGAAAAATGGGCAGAAGTCTGATATTGAAATTTCACTGGAATATACCCCTAATGTGTGTGTGTGTGTGTGTGTGTGTGTGTGCGTGCGCACGTGCATGTGTGTGTGTGTGTGTGTAGGGAGAGGGGATGACTGGAGAGGAACAAAGTGACAGAGGAAGTCAGAGAGAGGAAAAAAGTACACCCTGAGTTGAGAGACAGGTTGTGTTTTTAGTTATAATTAATTTTAGTTAAAAGCATGCAGATATTTTCTTTTAAGCTAAAATGTGAGTGTTGAAAGTCAAAAAGCAGTACATTACTCTCATATTATCCCTTTCTTCAAAATCCCAGAGAAATTATACTTTTTTCTCTTTGTGTGTGTGAAGGAAACAAGGAACTTAAAATAGTGAAAATAGGTTAGGAATTTAAATTAGTGAATATATATGAAGAATTACGTGTGCCTTTTTAGATATACCTAGAGAAAACGATTAAGTTCCAAAATGACAATCATGTTCCTATTATTTGAAGATGATGCGTGTACTACGTATGTATTGCTACGGGTTTCAGAAGGTCGTGTAAGCTTGATACAATTTGAAAATGGTATAGTATGACACATGGCAATGGCTTGCAGTTTATCTTTGAATCAAGTTGACATTTTTAGCACATTTAAACACGTAACACTGGGCACAAGTTTCCCTTCTGTGATGCCGTTGCAGGAGAAGAGGGTACAGACCCAGGGCACCAAGACAACAGCCCCTGGAGAACTGTACCCATATCAGGCATTCTCGACGGGTTGACTCCCAATTTACGCAAGGCCCTTTCTTAAAAATCACAGACTGTGGAAGCCGCCACTTCAATGTTTGATTGCCCTCTTTGAACACGGCTAGTCCTGTCCAGAAATACTCCTTCTCCTTCCTCCACCTTGCTACTTACCTTTCAGACTACTACAATCCCTTGCTCCCCCACTAAAGCATCAGGCGCAACCATTCTCCCAGTCCATCTCTCTCCATCACACCACTTGGTTCCATTGATCCTGCTCAGCCAGAGGGGACACAGTAGCTGGGGCTTGCCCCCAGGTCCCACACCAAACTCATTTATTCTCTGACTCTTCCTTCTCTTGGTCTCCATATCATCTACTACCGTGATCTCCACCACAGCAAGAGAATGCTCTAATAGCCAGTAAAATTAGGTACTGTTGCAGAAATTGAATGTGTCTTCCTCCTGTCAAATGGTGCTGGGGTACCACTCGGAGGAACCCAATCAGTAGGAAAATGGATTCTGGCTAAACGAGGAGGAGGAGTCTCACAGAATCACACACTTTGGAAAGGAGGAGGTTATGCAGAAGCAAGAGAAAATTAGGGGACATTCCACACTTGCCTCTCCCTCATCTCCTCCAGACTCAGAAGTGTGCACACTCCTCCATGCTGCCATGCTGCAGAAGAGGAGGAAGGATCTGCTACAACTCACAGGGGGAAAGCTGGGGGTTGGGCCTTCCCAGATAGCAGGGAGCCTGCGACCTCGTGGGGCCCTCCAAAACACTAAACCTTGCTTAGCTTACGCTTTAGAAATGTCAGCTCCATGAGATCAAGGGCTTTTAACATCTTATCTATTACTGTATCCTCACTGCCTAAAAGAATATCTGCACATAGTAGACACTAACCCCAAAATATCCATTGAATGAATCAGTGTAATGCACTGGCTTTGGCCATTATATCTCCATCACCATATTCCCGTTCTGGGAAACATTAGTCTGAGCAGCTTTTACAGCTCTGAATTTCCCCAAAGGAGTCACCACATATTCAATGGTACTTCCCTTTCTTTGGGGGAAAAATGGCAATAAAATAGTAACTTTTACCTAGTGTCCTTAGCAAGGATAAATAAAGACCTGTGTGCACCTTTCTCAGAATGATGTATCCCACATTATTGCAACAAAACAAATATCCACTTTCTTTTTTTTTAATTTTTAATTTTTTTAAATTTATTTTTGAGAGAGACACAGAGCATGAGTGGAGGAGGGGCAGAGAGAGAGGGAGACACAGACTCTGAAGCAGGGTCCAGGCCCTGAGCTGTGAGCACAGAGCCTGACGCAGGGCTCAAATTCACGAACAGTGAGATCATGACCTGAGCTGAAGTCGGCCGCTTAACCAACTGAGCCACTGAGGTGCCCCCAGAAATATCCAACATTTTCAAAGTTTGCTTGAAAAATATGCTCAAAAGTTCCCCGCTTGCCATGTAGTGGTGCTCCCGAACAACATGGAGTGGAACTGGGCACTAAATGTGCCTCAAATGGAGTAATGGAGCTCCAAGTGGGTGTTGTTATTAGAGGTCATATTTGCCCAGAACAACCAGGAAGGAGGATGAGAACAGGTCACCACCAGCATGGAAGCAGATGCCTGTTGTGAACATGACCACTAACAGACTACACAGTCCACATTATCTCAGACGTGTGAATAGAAAAAGGAGGAAATGTGAAGCAGATGGTTGAAAGTGCTGTGGTAACTTCAGAATGTGGTAAACTCCCAATGTGCTATTTTAGCGTTGGGATCTATAATAAAAGGGCAGCACAATCATGTCCTGGGTGGACTCCACATTTTTGGTGACTTGAAACTTGAGATTCTTTGTTTGTCTACTAGTCACCAAGAGCATTTCTCCATCAAGATTATGAAACCTAGGTGTCACGCTTTCTTAAAAGGAATCAAAATGTGGACTAACCCAGAAAAAAGACATGTCCCTGACTCATGCAAACGAACCCCTGATAAGGAGAAAAAGGCAACCCACACATGTTGGGTAACAAAGAGAGAATGATAGAAAGTGCCTCCTTCTCAAAATTGAGTTATCAGTGAGGGATCTTTACAAATGACATCCCAACACTTCCCATAGAAACTGTAATGAGTTTTAAGAAGCTTCTGATGCCAGTTAGGGCCCAACCACAAACTTTAACATTACTTATATGAACAAATATTTCCCAGATTTGATATTTATAGAATTGCAGATATGTGGCCCATTCACAGTGGGCCTGAAAAAACTCCTTAAACATCTTAAAAAAGTTGGCTGAAAGAAGAATCCACATTTACTGGATATTATCAGGGGCAGATGATAGAGGAGTATTAATAATGAGTTTCCTAAAAAAAAAATAATAATAATAATGAGTTTCCTAGAAACCACAACACTGATTTACTCTGTCCATGTGACAAAAACAAAAAAAAAAATCCCATAAAGTTGAAGGGGGTACTTCTGGTTCTATGAATGCTTTAATTTTATGAAAGATATGGGTGATTTAAAAAAAATTAATGTTTTTATTCATTTTTGGGAGACAGAGACAGAGTAGGGGAGGGGCAGAGAGAGAGGGAGACACAGAATCTGAGGCAGGCTCCAAGCTGTCAGCACAGAGCCCAATGTGGGGATCGAACTCATGCACTGCAAGATCATGAGCTGAGCCAAAGTCTGACGCCCAACTAACTGAGCCCAGACATGGGTGATTTTATTAACTTCAGTTTTTTTAACAAAGATTTTTTTTTTTTTACTGAAGTACAAAAATTGAAAAATATTTTCATGGGGAACCTCCTTAATTCTAGGTTCGGTAGCAAAATAATGCATAGCATAAAGATTTAAGCTTGGGGTCTATTAATTCACTCTTGATTTCTCCATCATAGCTAGAACCCTAGTTAGAACAATGTAGGTCAATTTTGTCATTGAAAGAAATCTGAGAGTCAGTCCTCCTTGATCCCAGTACACGTCTCATCCCCACTGGCTAAATTTACTGAGTTTGGCTAGGCTCAAGGTTACACGAATAGCTTTTCCAGGAGGTCACACTGGAGTCAAAGGAGGCCACCTCTGAGACCTTAGAGAAATTAATTCCTTTAAAGGCTTGGTGTAGTTTAATATCTCAGTCCCAGATTGAGGCCAGGCTAAAACCAGTAGAGTAGGTAGCTGCTACGGGATACGATACTACAATCTCAATGGTAGCACCCCTCCTCTTCTGCCAAAAATACTTCTTTTGCTGGCCAGTCAAGAATTCTACCATGATAAAAGTAATAACCCAAACAACAATTGCTCAATGCTCAAGAGCATTAGCAATGAATTATATATGACTCTAATCACATTTTACTCTATCCTGTGAAATAAATGATACTTTCTTCCATTTGCCACATTAATGAATTGTGATTCATATTAACTAAGGACCTTTTCCAGGTTCCACAGTTAGTGTGGACTCACACTGGGGGCTCATGATACTAAATCCTATCATTGGTTCTCTTAAGGCACTTTGTTTTCAAGAACCTCCTGTGAAGATCTAAACAGACCACAGAGACATTGTAAAGTGGTCAGGAGAGTCTTATGACTCAGGATGAAGCAGCTTCTTTTTCAACATCAACATGAGAGGAAAACTAGAATGGGATGTATTTCACCTCCTTTTTGATGGTGGGGAGAAAGGTGAGCAGACCAGGAAGTTGAAACATGCTGGTTGTTCATGCTGGTCCTGAACTCAAGCTTCATGCTGTTTCCATCATCACAGTGATTAAAGGGTGTGGTATTTAATTTTGGTCCAGCTTTGGCAGCTGATTTGGCAAATGACCAAGGTCAACTAGTCATCTGCACATTCTCCAAATGGATATCCTAAAGTAAACCCCATATTTAAAAAACTGGATACTGGATACTGTATTTTCCTATGGCAATGCTCCCTCTACCTTCCTTCTGTCCCTGCCCCTCTCCTCCCCTCCCCTTCCTTACTTTCTCTCTCCTCTCCTCTCCTTTCTCTCTCTCTCTCTCACTCTCACTCTCTCTCATATTGCATTAAAAAAAATTAGGCACATCTTCCTTTCTCTGCCTGGAACGAAGATTCTTATGTGTCATTGGATAAACTGCCATCTTTAAGTCTGTACTGTATTTAGATTTCATTCTCTTCCTTGATTCACCTATCCTGTTCCTTAAGATAGGTAAAATTCTACATAGTATGTTCAAGCTCAGATTATCTGAGAATTTGCCCCATGTTAAATCTCAGGATTAGGCTAAATCCAATGTTCCTCAATACCAAAGTGCCTTTTGCAGGGTGAAAGACACAATGTTTCTAAATATGGAAGGGAAACATCTTTCTACTGGCTCTGAACCAGCCAGAGGATCAGTTGGGAGATAGGAGAGAAGTGTCCATTTGTAGCACCAAAGAGAAGAGACCAAGAGAAATTAAAATTCTATGACTGATACAGTTTCACTCCTAAGTATAACATCTTTCCCTTTCTCCCTCCCTCCTGAATATTCACACTATTAAGGGAGATGTGTGAAGTCCTTCTCACAGTTAATGAGTAAGGATGCTCAAGAGAAGTATCTCAGAATACCTGCTTCTGAGCCAGGGCGTTGAAGCGATGAAACCCCAGTTCAGAACTGCCTCGGGAAATGCAATGCATTCATGTTCCAAGTACAAAGCCCCTCAAACTCACTTTGAAAATTTGCTTAGAGTCTAAATAAATCAAACTGAAAGACTTAATTATGAAATCCCAGAGCTGGTCATGAGGATAATAAAGTGCCTGGGTTTCTGTTTCAATAGATGTGTTAATATTTTAGCAGCCCCTAACTGCCTGTGTTCTATTTCACAATTCATGATTAAAGTTTGATTTTAATAGAGACTCAAAAAAAAAAAAAAAAAAGAAAGAAAGAAACACCAGGGAAATCTGCATTTCAGTCCCTTGCTATTGCACTAGTATGTGCTTTCTAACATGTAATTAATGTCTCCCTCCTAGCCATTATCTCTTGATGGGGCAGAACCAGCACAGTCAAAGCCAAGCTCCATGGGGTGACCTGATCCACACCACACAAAAACAGATGCAGAATCATCAGGTGGCCTCTTCTGTATCCTCTCGTGCCATTTACGCCAGGTATAAGTTGGCGAGTAAGACCGATTTTAATAAACTGATGACTCTGCTAGGGGGGAAACAAACAAACAAACAAAAAACACCTCCCTCCTTTAATTTGAAATCATAACTTGAGACCTCTACAGAACTGAGAAATGAATGGAGGCAGGTTAAGTTGCTTTAAGAGACACTTTAGTTTCTGCTATTCAGAAAAAAAAAATATATGAAGAGTAATAGATTCTACAAATCCCTCGACAGAGTCTGTAAGAAGGCAACTTCTACTAGCTTAGAGGAAAACTCTAACTATACTTGCATACACACACACACACACACACACACACACACACACACACACACGTATATATGGCCACTGTAAGAAAACTAGAAAAAAATTACATAAGAACACTGAATAAAGTTAAAATGAGCTGCAATTTTATCAAAAAAGAGGTAACCATTTTTATTATTTTGGTGTGAATCCTTCCAGACTTTGTATCATCAACTGCCCATAACTGTAAAGATGAACCTGTGACATTATTTTTAACAGCTTCATGGTAGTTACTGGTTGGTCCAAAAGTTTATCTTATTTCTAATCAAGATAAGTTGTTTGGTGTCTCCCGGGACTTAATGTGATACAATAAAACCCATTAGGAAAAAGTAGTTTCTCATTTTTTTCCTTAAGGGCGGAAGCATTAAGAAAAAGAGATTTGATTAAGAGAATATGGAGACAAATCAAAATCTTTAATCCAGGACAGAGCCTTCTGGAATCATGATTTAATCTAAAACAGGAAGTCCTCTTAGAGATGTCATTTAAAAAATATGCTTGCTCTTGTCTCTGAAGCTGTTTTAATGCAACCACTGATAAGAATCCACTCCTCACAATACCAGAGCCAGACCAAGCATATTTTAAAGTGGCAGGTCTAATTTCCAACTGCAGCCTGGGTATTATGAATATAAATCATCACACGGAGAAGCAAACATCCTATAGAGGTCCCAGTCAGCAACTCATCCTTCTCAATAAACTTTCCAAAGACCAAAACTTACTGTCCAGGAATTCACGGAGATAACCAGAGACAGCTGAGGGCTTACCTGCGAGCGAGGAAGAACTGGTTCATGTTTTCATGCAGTTAGGGTTCAACAAGGGGTTCAGTATGATGCAAGAAAGCCTATCAGCCATTTTCCTTGCCTTATGTTAAGACCATATACCTGTAATAATCTTTAAATCTTTTACCTTCAAGCTATATATGTGGTAGTTATCAGGTGAATAGACATTTTAGGTGGAAGGGGTAATTCTAGGCAAAGAGAACAGTTTAAGTAAAGAGACCAAAGAAGCAACAGGGTAATGAATTTGAACACTATAACTCGTTTGATATGGCTGATACATGGTTTATTTGTGGGCTTGCCAGTGAATATAAACACAGAGAGTTGGAGAAATGAGAAAAGAGCTAGATTATAGTGTAAAGGGCCTTCTACTCAAGCCCCCCTCCCCCGCCCCCAGGAATCACCTGGGGAGTTTTAAAAAATGCACATGCTTGATCCCATGCTTGTACCCTGGGGTACAATCTGGGCATCAGGATTGTTGAAAGCACCGTAGGTAATTCCAATACAGGGAAAAGTTGGAGAACCACTGTTCTAGCCTATTAAAAGAAGCATGGAATTCATCTGAGGATAATCAAAATATATAAAATCATTTTTAAAGTACAGAAGTGCTGCATTCAGATTTGTTTAAAAAAACTGCTCTGTGGGATTTGGGGGGGAATGGCAGATGTGACAGCATTATTTTTAACACTTTGGAAACCCACATAAAAAGAAAAAAGAAAAAGCAGTATATATGATTGATTTATGACAAAGGAGTCAAGAATACACAATGGGGAAAGGAGAGTCTCTTCAATAATTAGTGTTGGGAAAACTGGACAGCTATGCACAAAAGAATGAAAAGGGATCTCCATCCTCCTAAGCAAAAATCAACTGAAAATGGATTAAAGACTTAAATTTGAAACCTCAAACCGTAAAACTCCTAGAAGAAAATACAGTGAGTAAACTTCTCAACATTCATCATGGCAGTAAGTTTTTGGATTTGATGCCAAAAGCAGAGGCAACCAAAGCAACAATAATTAAGTGGGACTACACCACACTAAGCAGTTTCTGCACAGCAAAGGATGCCATCAACAAAATGAGAAGGTAACCAAGTAATGGAAAAGATATTAGCAAATCATGTATCTGATAAGAGGCTAACATACAAAATATATTTAAAAACTCACACATTCATAGCAAAAAATTGGATTTAAAAATGAACAAAAGACCTAAATAGATATTTTTCCAAAGACCTACAAATGGCCAACAGGTTCATGAAAAGGTATTCAACATTATTACTTATCAGGGAAATGCAAATCAAAACCACAACAAGATGTTACCTCACACCTTTTAAAATGTCCACCAACAAAAAGACAAAAGAGAATAAGCACTAGCAAAGATGTGGACAAGAGCTAACCCTTGTGCACTGCTGTTGAGAAGTAAATTGATACAACCACTATGGAAAATAGTATAGTATGGAGATTCCTAAAAAGTTAAAAATAGAACTATCATATGGGGCTCCTGGGTGGCTGAGCCAGTTGAACGTCTGACTTTTGATTTCGGCTCAGGTTATGATCCCAGGGTCATAGGATTGAGTCCCACTCAATTTTTTAAAAAATTAAAAAAAAATAGAACTACCATATGATCCAGCAATCCCATTTTTGGGTATGTATCCAAAGGAGTGAAATCAGGGTCTGGAAGAGAAATCTGCACTTCTGTGTTCACAGCACCATTATTCACAGTAGCTAAGATATGGAAACAACTTGAGTGTCCACCAATGTATGAATAAAGAAAATGATATATATGACATATACGTATAACAGAGTATTACTCAGCCATGAGAAAGAAGGAAATTCTTGTTTGTGACGACATGGATGGACCTTGAAGACATTGTACTAAGTAAATTAAGTCAGGCAGAGAAAGACAAATACTACACAGTATCACATATATACAAAATCCAAAAAAGTTAAACACCTAGAAATAGAGAATAGGAAAGTGGTAACTAAGGGCTAGGGATGGGGTAGGTAGGAAGAAGTTGGTAAATGGGCATTAACTTTTAGCTATAAGATAAATAAAGCCTGAGGATCTAATTTATAACATAGTGACTATTGTTAACACTGAATGTACTATATAAGTGAAATTTACTAAGAGAGTAGAATTTGAATGTTCTCCCTCACCAAAAAAAAAAAAAAAAAGTGAGAAAATGGATGTGTTACTTAACTAGATGGAAGCAATCCTTTCACAATATATACATATATCAAATCATTATGACGTGTCCTTTAAGTATCTTATAATTTTATTTGTCAATTATGTCTCAATAAAGCTAAAAAATAAAATAAAATCCGGGGCCCTTAGGTGGCTCAGTCGGTTAAGCATCCAACTTCAGCTCAAGTCATGATCTCACAGTCCATGAGTTTGTGTCCTGTATCAGGCTCTGTGCTGACAGCTCAGAGCCTGGAGCCTGCTTCAGATTCTGTGTGTGTCTCTCTCTCTCTCTGCTCCTCCCCCACTCATGCTCTGTCCCTGTCTCTCAAAAATGAATAAAAGTTAAAAGAAATGAATAAAATAAAAGAAAATAAAATGAAATGAAATAAAATCCATGAAACAAAAGAAAATAGCAAAAGCAAAACCCATGGAAAACATTTATCACCAAACTAGCTGACAAAGTAGACCCTCAAGTAAACAAATAAAAATACAAATAAGAAGGTAAAAATTACCTACAGCTACAAGGCCTGTATGACAATGGTATCTGTGTGGAAAAAAGCAACAAGGTGGGACATAAAGGACTTGAGAACAGGAGAACCCCCCAAATAGCCAACACACATGCACTTGAAAGCATAGTACGCCATTTGAGACCACCCCCTTCCCAATTCTGGGGGAGGGCCCACAGTATAGACTGAATAGACTGAAGCAGTCTGGCCTCTGTAAATCCTAGTTACTGACCTACCTAGATTCCTTTCTAAGACAGGCTCTTACTGAGAAGAAATTGCTGGGAGTAGAGAAAAAAAAAAAGAAGAAGAAAGGAAGGAAATAGAACAAACAGATGAAAGGAGAGAGTGTGGGCTAAGATGAGAAGGAGAATGTAGCCAGGAAATCTCAGAAGGTAGCAACCATGATTTTCAACATTATACTAAAACAAAAGAAAAGGAATTTTGTGAAATTAGAACATCCATAAACGTCACCTTATTCTAAAAGGCCAAGAAAGATAATTTTACATAAAGGTAAGCAGTATAAAACTGTTGAGCTAAAATTCTATACAAAGATATAAGAAAGGAAGACTAAGTGAGAGAATATGATTTTTATACAAATGTATTATAAGAAATAGAAAAAACAAAGCAGAATAACATCCCTACAGACAGCAAATGCATTATAGAATGACATGCACATAAAAAAGATTAAAACTACAATTTACTATTTAAAAATGAATTCAAATACATTGAAAAACTGATACAAAACACTGAAGGACAACATAAATTGGAATTAGAAAAGACTAGGAATTTAGATGACAGTATTTATGAAAGAATTATAAACAGATGAATAAATAATTTTTTAAATGAAGACTAAATGGGAAAGATCACAGGAGTGCAAGAATACAGCAGATAATGTCTTAGAAATAAAAAGGAATAAAAATACTTACAAAAATATTTTAAAAAAAGAAATCAAAAGGGTTGTAGAGAAAGTGACAAATAAATATTGAAGATAGGCCAAAAAAACAAAAACAAAAACAAAAAATCAACAATCAGATAATAGGCATTTCTAAACAAGAAAACTGAAGCAAGGAATAGACCAAATGTTAAGATCTGTTTATCTAAAAAAGTTAATTATTTCATATATGCCTAAGTAACTTTAAGGAAAAAGAAAGAGCATGTGACTCTTTAGGGAAATAATATTAAATTCTCAGACTTTCTGACAGCAATACTTAATGCAAGAATAATCAAATTTAGGATATTCAAGGAAAGAAAGTGTAGACCAAGGATTTTATATCCAGCAAAACTAACTTACAGATATCAGTGGCACAAACTGTTACCAAGTGTAAGAACTAGGGATAGTCTTCTCTTGAGAGCTTTCTGGGAAATCTGTAATACAACAAGATTTAGTGAACCAAAATAACTGGAGAGGGGTCAAGATTAGAACTTGTGGTTAACATTAAATACATATTTATTTGAAGCAGTTTATTACTGTGTCAATTTAGCTTAGCTAGAATTGTGCTTTCCAGAATGCCTTTTCTTATATATTCCTAGATTAAAGCTGTCTATAAAACAAATTTTCATAAGAATTAGAAAGCAGAAATGAAAGAGAAGCCATTATGCTGTGTATGTCAGATGAGGATTCCATGTACTACTATTGCTTCACCCACCATACAGTTGTTATTGGATAGCCTTGTTGGTCTCTACCATCAGTTAGAACTTAAACTCCTTCAGTTCCAATAAAACATCTTTCTTTACCTTCTCTAAGTCATGTGTTGTTAAGCATGTGTGCAACTCTTTGGCAAAGTGCACCAGTCTCTTCTACAGATTACCAATGTTGTTGGGGTTATAGGCAGTGAGAAACAGACATAAGACCCAGATTCTCTTTATGGGGTTCCACTTTTTCTTTGTTTTTCCCTGCTTCATATATACTATTTCTTCCCTACTGATCTATAACAGCTTCAGACCTACACATTCTAGAATCAGAGGAAACAGCCTTAACAGACTTCTTCATTAGCTTCCACAATTAGGTAAAATCTAATCCCTAAGACCCATATCTCACACCATATCATTTGGAAAGGTCTGCTTCACTTATCAAACCCTAACTGATCCCCTTGTAGAACTAAGATTAATGAAGTGTAGGAGGAACAGAGTATAGTATGCACAGGTTATATATCATGATTTTTTGAAGCAGAACAAAGGAGATCAGATATACTACAGAACAGTTAAATAAAAACCCTATAGTTTTTCATCTGTATTTTAAGTATCAATAGGAATTAATCAGGTGTTTTATCTTTATATGTGTATTTGCATTCTAGCTCTGTCCACTGAAGAGACACAGAAATAATGGCTACCCCAGTGGCAATGAGTATTCTTAGTACCCAGACTGTGATCTTGAAATACTGTTTCTCATTAAAATAAACCAAACTTTCTTGGAAAAGACTGATTTTAGGTCTGGAATAGGAAATATACAAGATGAGCTTGGAATACCTCATGATACCCGATTGCTACTAAATGATCAGTGACTATGAAAATGAAAATCCTATTAAAAAGACTCAGCAAATTGAAGAGGTTCCCATTGGCCAAACAGAGAACAATTTGAGCTTCATAATGATAATAATTATAACATATCTAAACCCATCAAACTCATTAAATCCATGAGTTAATGATAATTAAAAAAAAAAAAAAAGTAACTCATCACAAAGGAGAAGAACAGGGAACCAGTTCATTACCTTGACACCAAATATGTGTAACAGGAGTACTAGAAAGTAAGAAGAAAGGGACAGAAAAACTATTTAAGGAAATAATGGCTGAAATCTTTCCAAATGTAATTAAAAACATTAATCACACATCCAAGAACTCCAATAAGCTGCAAGAGGGATAAATACAGACATTGAAATCAAGATACATTATAATAAAAGTGTTGAAAGACAAAGACAAAATGTTGATAGCAGCATGAGAAAAATGACTTATCATGTACAAACAAACTGAATAAGGTTAACAGCGGACTTCTCATCAGAAACAATGGAGGTCAGAATGCAGTGAGATGACAAAGTACTGAAAGTAAAAACTGTCAACAAAGAATCCCATACCCAGCAAAACTAATTTCTTTTTTAAAATGAAGGCAAAATAAAGACATTACCAATAAACAAAACCCAAGAGAATTTGTTGCTAACAGATCTTCCCTACCAGAAAAACTAAAAAAAGTTGTTCATGTTAAAAAGCAAGTGATACCAGATGGTAATTGGATGCTGTTAAAGGTAATTATCTATGTAATTACAAAAGACAGTATAATCATATATTTCATTTCCTTTGTTCTCCTGACTGATTTAAAAAGCAACTGCATACAAAATATGAATGTGATTGTAACATGGGGCCTTTAACATACAAAATGTAATGTATTTGACAATAACAGCACAGAAGAGACCGGTTAGAACAAAGCCATACTCTAGTAAGAAAATGAAACCAGATGGTAGCTTACATCCAAAGACAGTAATGAATTAAACCAGTAAAGGTAAATAAGAAGGCTAATATAACAAACTCTATAAATATATATTTGTTTTCTTCTTTCAGTTCTTTAAAAGATATAAGATTATGCAAACTGAAAATTATAACAAGGCATTTGTTGGATTTGTAACATACACAGACATAATAGTATATATTAGTATAGTGTATAATAGATATCTCATAAAAAGGGTGGGAGGAAATGGAGTTTTATAAAAGTAAAGTTAGTATATTTGCCTGGAACTAGGTGGCTCAGTTGGTTGAGCGACCAACTTCCGGTTCAGGTCACGATCTCATGGTTTGTGAGTTTGAGTGCCACATCGGGTTCACTGCTGTCAGGGCAGAGTCTGCTTAGCATCTTCTTACCCTCTCTCTACCCCTCCCCTGCTGGTACTTTCTTAGAAACAAATAAACATTAAAAAAGAAAAAAGAAAATCACGGGGTGCTTGGGTGGCTTAGTTTGTTGAGCGTACAACTTAAGCTCAGGTCATAATCTCACAGTTTGTGAGTTCAAGCCCCACATTGGGCTCTGTGCTGACAGCTCAGAGGCTGGAGCCTGCTTCAGATTCTGTTTCTCCCTCTCTCTCTGCTCCTCCCTCACTCACACTCTGTCTCTCTCTCAAAAATAAGTAAAAATAACCTAAGCCTCTACCTTTAGAAACTAGAAAACAAAGAGCAAACAAAACCCAAGAAAGCTATAAGAAATAATAAAGACTAGAACAGAGAAAATCAACAAAACTAAATCTTTGAAATGATCAACAAAAGATCTTTGAAAAGATCAACAAAACTGACAAACATTTAGCTCTACTAAGCAAACAGTAAAGAAGATGCACATTATTAAAATCAGGAATAAAAGGAAGAATGCCATTACCAATATCACAGAAATAACAAAGGATTATAATGTTTTACTCTGAACAACTATGTGCCAACAACCACATAATTTAGATGAAATTTTAAAATTCCTAAAAAGACACTAATTACTGAAACTGACTCAAGAAGCAATAGAAAATCTGAATATGTTCACATCAGGTGAAGAGATGGGATTACTAGCTTAAAATTTTCCCACAGAGAAGGGCCCAGGCCAAGATAGCTTTGTGAGAAATTGTGCCAAACATTAAAAGAAGAACTAATACCAATTCTCCAAAAACTCTTCCAAAAATAGAAGACACTTCCTAATACAACCTATGTGGCCAATATTACTGTGATACAAGGTAAAGATATCACAGGAAAGAAAACCACAGAAAATATCTCTAAAATACAGATGCAAAAAGCCTCAAGAAATTACTAGCAAACGGAATCCAGCAACATGTAAAGAAGAATTATGTACTACAACCAATAAAGATTTACCCCAGAAATGCAAATTTTGTTTAACATGCAAACATCAATATAATAAATCATTTCATAGAATTAAGGATAAAAACCATCTGATCATCTCAATAGATACAGAAAATCATTTGATAAAATTCAATACCTTTTTATGGTAGAAATGTTCTACAAATTAGAAAAGTAGCTTCCTCATGATAAAGGGCATCTACAAAAAACAAAAAAATATGATAGCTAGCATCCTACTTAATGGTTAAAAGTAAATGCTTTCTCCCTAAGATCAGGAAAAAGACAAGGATTTAAACTTTCACGTCTTATTCAACATGTACTGGAGGTTCTAGGCAGGGAAATAGGGCAATGAGTTTGTATAAAAAAATTTAAAGAATCCAGAAACAAAACAAAACAAAACAAAACAAAACAAAACAAAACAATGGTGGGCCCAATAAACAAGTTCAGCCATGTATCAGGATATAAGATCAATACACAAAAATCTATTGCATTCTCATACAGTAGCAATGAACATCCAAAAATGAAAGTAAGAAAATAATTTCATTTGCAGTAGCACCAATAAGAATAAAACATTTAGATACAAATTTAACAAAAGAAGTGTAAGGCTGAGATACTAAAAACTACACAATTTGTTGAAAGAAACTAAAGAATATCTAAATATTCTTCTTTAATGATATGTTAAAATGTTTATAGATGGAAGCCTTAATATTATTAAGATAACAATACTCTGCAAATCAGTCTACAGGTTCAATGCAATCCCTATCAAAATCCCAGATGGGATTTTTTTTCCAGAAATTGGCAAGCAATCTAAAACTTCATGTGGAAGTGGATGGGGCTCAGAATAAGCAAAGCACTATTGAAAAGAACAAAGTTGGAAGATTCATACATCCTTATTTCAAATTTGCTACAAGATGGTGTAGGTAGTACATAGGATAGACATTTAAATTAATGGATTGGAACGCCTGGGTGGCTCAACTGATTAAGCATACAACTCTTGGTTTCCGCTCAGGTCATGTGTTGCAGTTCATGAACCTGACCCTCACCTCTGGGCCCCATGCTGCCACTGTGGAGCCTGCTTGAGATTCTCTCTCCCTCTCCGTCTGTCCCTTCTCTGCTCTGTCTCTCAAAAAAAATGTCAAAAAAATTTTAATAAATTAATAGATTAAAACTGGAAGTACATAAATAAAATCTTATCTTTATATTTGTTGATTTATAAGGGTATCAAGACAACTGATATGAAACAATAACAAAAAAATAGTGTTGAGACAACTACATATCCACAAGCAAAATAACGTAGTTGGACTCCTATCTCATACTATATACAAAAATAACAAAATGGGCTACATCAAAACAATTAACTTTGTGCTACATCTAGAATATATAAAAACTCTCACAACTCAGTAATAAAAAGGTAAGTAACACAACTAAAAAATGGATGAAGAATTTGAATAGACATTCTTCCAAAGATGATCTACACATAGTCAGCAAATGCATAAAAAAGAATATAAATGAAAACTATAATGAGGTATTACTTCACGCCTAGTAATCAAAAGGTCATATGGTAATAAATGTTAGCAAGAATGTGTAGAATTAGAGATGGAAATGTAAAATGGTGCTGCCATTTGGGAAACACTTTGGCACTTTCTCAAAAAGTTAAACAGAGAGTTACTATGTGATATAGTAATTCCACTCCTAGGTATATAAGCAAGAGTAATTAAAACATATGTCCCCACAAAAATGTGTACATAGCTGTTCACTGCAACATTACTCAGTATAGCCAAAGAATGAAAAAAACTCAAATATCCATTAATTGATGAATGCATAAACAAAATTTCGTAAATTCATACAAAGGAACATTTATAATTAAAAATTAATGAATTATTCCAACATGAATGAACCTCAGAAACAATATGCTGAGTAAAAGAAATCAAGTACGACAGAACACAGTATATGATTACATTTATAAGAAATGTTCAGAATAGGTAAATCTATAGAGACAGAAAGTAGATTAGTGGTTGCCTATGGCTTCAGGCTGAGCTGGGTTGGCATTTGAAGTAATCCCAATGGGTACAGGGTTTCTTTTGAGGGGAGACAAAATGGTCTAAGATGACAATGTGGTGATGATTTCCCAACAGAGTGAATATATTTGCAGAGGACAGAGAAGTACATTGAATAATATGATGTGTCTGCGTTCAGCCACAACCAAAACTCTGAGAAATTCCACAGTTCAAACAGCCTGAATTTTCAACACATTAGTTGTTAGTCAAAGGAAGTGATGGAGGGATAATCATAAGAACATCCAGGAAATATTTAGTATAAAATTCAGGGTGGTGCTTACTTACAAGAGCGCTAAGGAGTTGTGTGTGGAATGGGGCACATGGAAGGTGCTTCTAGGTTGTCTAACAATGTTCTATTTCTTGACCTGGATGTGGTTTCAAAAAAAATGTTTGTCTTAGAATAATGCATTGTCACAAATTCTGTTTTGCACCATTTTCTATATCTGTGGGGTTTTTTTAAATATTTTTTTAATTAAATAAATACATAATTACTTTGGATGTATTGGGGAGCATAGATTTTGGATTTCAGCAAAATGAAATCAGAACTAAAAAGAACATATAGGAAACTACTGAAGAGGCAGGGGAAGTTGGGGTATTTATATGTAGCTCTTTAGAGGCAAATTAATATGATATGGGGACCAAATGGATAAAGTGTGTGAGCAAGAAGTGGAAGAAGACAACTTAGGGACTGATGACTCCAGTGAGTATGAGATAAAGACTAGATAATTCTCTCCTACTCTGACAGCCTTTGATTATTGATTTTCCCTGCCCAAGAGCCATTCACATTTGGTCTGGTAACAGATAACCTATTTTCTTGGTGACCTTCATTCTTGGTCCACAGGTTTCAAATGATTGTCTCCACTTGTGCTCTAGGGAGCCTCCCGGAGAGAGGCCTGTCTAATCAATGCATAATATGCCACGCCACAGTGATTGGTGCAGTGGGGGCATATGACCCAAGCTAGATTTGTTGGAACTGAGGAAATGAGACCATCTCTCGTTCTTCTAGACTAGGAGGTAAAAAGCTATAGACGTTACTACTGTCTTTAATGTGAAGTGAGAACGTGCTGAGGAGTGAAGCCAACACAGCAGAAAACAGAACAGAGACGGACACTCAGAATCCACATGGATCCTCACATTGGTAATGACATCAATTTGATCCAGTCAAGTCTGAAGACAGGTTATTCCCATACTGTTTAGTTATGTGTGAGCCATAATATTCTAATTACCCCCTTTTGTTTTAAAGAGCACATTAAGTTGGATCTCTGTCAATTGAAAATGAAAATAAATTAACTAATGTGGGGATCAAAAAACATTAAACTGTTTCCAGAGGGCTCAACCATATACCTGCTCTAGCCCAGCAAGGGTCAATAGAAATATAATGTGAACCACAAATGTAGTTTCATATTTTCTAACCTCCACATTAAAAAAAGTAGAGTGGGGCGCCTGGGTGGCGCAGTCGGTTAAGCGTCCAACTTCAGCCAGGTCACGATCTCGCGGTCCGGGAGTTCGAGCCCCGCATCAGGCTCTGGGCTGATGGCTCAGAGCCTGGAGCCTGTTTCCGATTCTATGTCTCCTTCTCTCTCTGCCCCTCCCCCGTTCATGCTCTGTCTCTCTCTGTCCCAAAAATAAAAAATAAAATAAAATAAAATAAAAAAAGTAAAGAGAAATAGGTGGAATTAACTTTAGTAATATATTTTATTTAACCTACCATATATTTGTATATATATAATATCATTTCAACATGTAATTAAATATTTTAAAAATTATTATTAGAATACTTCATATTCTTTCTTTCTGAGGACTCTGAAATATACTGTTTATTCTACTCATACAGCTCATCCCAATTCAGACTAGCCTCATGTCAAGTGCTCAACACCCCTATGTGGCTGGTGCCAATCTTATCGGGCAATAAACTCTAGGCCATGCTCTACCATTTCCCGCCAGACTCTCTCTGCCTTCTCCTGAATCTCATTCTTAGTGTTTTGGCATTGTTAGATACCTTAAATGTCAAGTGGTCCACATTCTCCTGTTACAGATGGAGTACCGTAGTGAGATTTTGCCTGTGGCCTAGCCTCCCAAGAGGCTGAAATTTTGCTTGTTTCCTAGAACTGAACCTGTACCCTTCTGTTTATCTGAGAAGTCATGGTGAAATTCTTACAGTAAATGCCCTTTGGCTTAAAACATCTAGAATAAATTTGTATTATCTACAAATAGGAATGTTGATTGATACCAATAGGAAATATTATTATAACCATCTTATGCAGAAATAAACTAAATCTTTAAAAAGTTAAATATTCTGCCCCATATTGCCTAGGAAGTATTTGGCAGAGTGGAATTTGGATCCAGACCTCTAGTCACTTTATCTGTTATCCCTGGACTAGAATCTAGGTTTTCTGATCCCAAGATCAGCTTTCTTTCCATGATGCCAATTCCCTAAGCTACAAACAATAGACTTTTTAATATGAGGACACAGGAATAAAATAAAAGTGCAAAGTTTTTCATATGCTTCCTAAAAATCAAATCCTAAGGGGAGAATTTTCAACACTATGGCAGAACAGTGCAAGAGATATTCAGGGAACCAGATAATCGTAATAGGTGGTTGGCAGTCAACTCTATTTCCACTACACCAGGGCTGCCTGTCTCAATATGTAAACACTCCTTAAAGCCGCACAGAACTTTAGCTTTAGCCCAACAGAGAGGAAGATTAGAGTCAAGGCTTGGACAGCTTCCACTCTGGAATCACATCTGCACAACATCACCTAGTTAAAACCAAAATGGTTTCCATGGGGAGCCAGACAGAGCAGTTCTATAAATAGTCACCTAGAAACACAGCTGGTCTATGGCCTTTGGGTATGTGGATGGCTGAAATAAATGTGTCAGGAAATGGAATTAAAACTATACACATGTACGCACACAGCACAGAGCACTCGTGAGCATACATTTACACAAAAACAATAACCATCCCACAACAAAATTCCCTCTATCACTGCTGGCAAAAGTGTGGGAAGAAGGGAACTCTCTGATACTATTAACAGAAGTGTAAATCAACTCAACTGTTTTGAAAGACAATCACCAATATTTATCAAACTACATCCATAGATGCCTTAGCAATCCTCTTTCTGGTAATATGGAAGGGTACATGTACAAGGATATTTACTGCAGAGTTTTGTTTTTAATAGTCCAATAATGGTTAAGAATGTAAATGTCTATACAAAGGGGACTGATAATTACAGTACATTCACATTTTGGAATATAAAGTTGACTTTAAAAGAACAAGACTATTCTGTGCGTGAGAATATGAAATGATACCCCTGATAAATTGGTGTGGGGAAAAGCTAGTGGAGGAATATCATAGTAGATAACCCAGATCAACAGACAGATCCATTGATGTGGAATGACAGTGCTGGCAGCTCTTTCTATATGTTAATTCATTTAAACCTCACAACAAACCTACAAGGTTGATACTACTGTTATCTTTGCTTTATGGATAAGGAAATGAAGCAAGTCACAGAGAGGTGAAACACATTAGCCAAGGTCATAGCTGTTCAAAAGAATGGAGAGGGTGAGGGGCTATCAGTCTTTCCTTTTATACAATTCCATAGGGTTTTATTTTTCTTTAATGAATGAGCATTTTTTTATGAAGCTGGAAAAAAAAAGTAGGTAAGAAAGAAAACCAATACTGTGAAAATCTCTTTAAGAAACCATAAAAACTATGGGCCCACAGATTGCTTTACACTCACCTCTGGCCATCTCTCCAACTGCCCCCATAGCACACTTCTCTCAGCTGCCTTCCTTGCATGCTCCCCTGTTCTGCTTTGAAATAACAGAAAGACTTTTCCTCTTATTTGCTCAGCGATGGTCCTACCTGCTAATAGCCTTCATCATAGGAAATATGTATTGATATTCAGACTAAAGGCTCTTTTGCTCAGTTGCATCCCACAGCGTGCATTACATAACAATGCAGAACAGAGTGTTTTATGTGACCTGCAGAACAGTAACTACCACGATGATCTAATTGTGTTAATGACACATATTTTAGGTACTGAGGCCAATACTCTAATCACTTCAACTAGAAAAGAAGGAGTTAGTTTTGGGTGATTCTTTCAAACCGTCGTCAGGTTTGTCCAGTTGCAATTAACTACTTGTACCATACCCAAAAATGGTATAATGAATAGCATTAAATAGACACTGATTGAAAAACAGGGGTGTAAGTAAATGAGATGAAGTATGGGGCCAATGTGACCTAATCTTCTCTCTGGCCTTTGAGAAAGATTACCATAATTTACATCAGCAATAGTATTCCATGAGCTATATATCCCTCCCTCATTTAATGTCCACATACTGAATATTACATTTAGGAATATTATATTGTCTGCAAAATATAATCAACTTAGCTATTTATTCCTGCATCAACCATAAATATATGACTGCTTTAATATCAAGTAAAGGGAAATCACTTCTCAGCTGGGGAGTGGATTTCAAGTATTAAAATAAGGCACAAAGATTGTCCATAAAGGTAAAGATCCCCAGATGATAAGCTCGATCTTTAAGGTTAATTACATCCAAATAGTAAACACTTCTTTAACATTTCTTATTTCCCAGAGATAAGCGGACCACCACAGGTGAGTAACCTCTCGGCTCAACAAACTGGCTCAGTGGATAGTTTTGTTTCATTGAAGAAAGCAATTAGCTTTTAGTGTGCTGGAAAGTGGGAAGCAATTTCACAGATTAGTAGAGCTGCGGGCTCTGTCTGCTGGTGATATCGGTGGATGGCGAGACCCACTTCCCACATTCTTTCAGGGCCAGCATAATCAGCAGATGATAACACGACACACAGAGGCAGCTGTGTCCACTGACAGGCTCTTACTCGGCAGAATGCATTATCTGAAAAGCCCAATGACAGAGGCTACATTGACAAGGAAATAATGCATACCACCACATGGTTTTTCATAAGCAATAGGGCACGATGCAGTAGCTAGAGGGAGAAAGACAAAGTTTTAAGGACTTCAACCATCATCATTGTAGACATGTTAACTCTACCAGGCACATGAGAAAGAACAAAGGAATAAAACACAGCAGAAACAGGAGGAACTTATCACAGTCAACTTGGGAACTCAGAAAAGGTGGATGCTACTTCATATGCTGTTTTCTACTCATTCTTAAATGACAGATAAGAAATAATCACAGCAATAGAAAACAAGTGGTCTAGCAACTTCGTTAGGGTTCCATACATGTTTGAATTAGGTGAAAAAAATTTTAATTTTATTTATTTTGAGAGAGAACACAAGCAGGGGAGGGGCACAGAGAGGAGAGAGAGAATCCCAAGCAGGCTCTGTGCACTCAGTTCAGAGCCTGACATGGGGTTTGAACTCACAAACTGTGAGATCATGACCTAAGCCAAAACCAAAAATCAGATGTTTAACCAGCTGAGCCACCCAGGCACCCCTATTTAGGTGACATTTTAAAATAAAATAAATAATTAAACCTATAGCCAATCTTTAAAACTTAGGAGATATTACATAAATACCCAGAGTGCCAACTTTTCTTGAAAACTCAGAAAATCTGGTCCCTCTGGATCATCATGTTCTCAGGCAGCAGCTGGCTGGAGAGGAGTAATGCCTGCTCCTCTCAAAGGCCCAGTTCACCACAGTCTGTTCAGGAATGAACATCGGCTGTTTGGGTACCAGGAATGAACATAGGCTGTACTTTATCACTGCACTTGACTATCACTGCTCTATTATTTCCAGATAGCAGAGAAATATTGCTCTGTACCCAATATTTCTCTATACAAAATGGGAAAACAGAAGAGTGGCCAAGAGAGCCAAGTAATTTCTTTTTTTCACTCCTGACCTGCTATGTTCATATTCATGACTAGTCTGGACTCTATAGGCACCTGAGTTTGTGACACCTGCTGTAGCTGATAAGAAGCTGACAATAACAGGCTTTTGAAGTCATAGAGACTTGGGAATAGCCCCTGGTTCTGCCACTTAATATTGTTTGGCCTTGAATAAATCATTTTCTCTCTACAAATTTGTTTTTCCATGAGTAAAATGGGAACAATTATGGCAAGAATATCTTGACATAGATATATACACACATAGATACATAATACTGGGCAAAACAATGAGAACATAAAAAGTGACAGAGAAAGAAAACTGACATAATTCAAGAAAAATTGGGCTTGACTTACAAGATAGAATAAAATTAGATTAGCAGAGGAAAGAAATCTATTTGGATAAACTATAGAGTCTTAGTTATCTAGCTTTTCTCCAAAACATCCAAGGACTTCATATATATTTATATAAAACTTTGTTTTAGTCTTTGCCACTATGGTATGAATGTGATCCAACATAAAATATTCTCTCTGGCCCACATGGACCACTGACAAATTACAGTCACTGACGAATTAAGTTTTTTTCAAAGGAATCATTTCAGTAAGTCCTGATAAGATACCTATGCTAGAAAAAGGTAATTGAAATGTTAGGTAAAAACCATTTCCAGTTCTGGGGTGCCTGGGTGTCTCAGCCGGTTAAGTGTCTGACTCTTGACTTCAGCTCAGGTCATGATCTCATAGTTTGAGTTGGATCCCCATGTCAGGCTCTGCACTGACAGCGTGGAGCCTGCTTAGGATTCTCTCTCAAAATAAACAGGTAAACACACACACACACACACACACACACACACACACACACACACACACTTCCAAGGGTGCCTGAGAGGCTCAGTTGGTTTAGCATCCAACTTTGGCTCAAGTCATGATCTCACAGTTCGTCAGTTCCAGCCCCGTATCAGGCCCTGTGCTGACAGCTCAGAGCCTGAAGCCTGCTTCCAATTCTGTGTCTCCCTCTCTCTCTGCCCCTGTCCCTCCCTGCTCTCACTCTCCCTCTTTTTCAAAAATGAATAAACATTAAAAAAAATTTCCAGTTCTACTGGCTACTAGTTAGGTGACTGAGCAGTTTACTTCCCTGAATCCATGTTTTCATCTGTAAACTGGGTATAACAATTGCTTCTTAAGGGGTTGCAGTGAGGCTTAGCACAATGTCTTTAAAGCACTTGAAGTTCTTAGCACATAAAAGGAGCAGGACACATGGTTATTCCATTTACCTTCATTGTAGTGATTCATTTGAAAAGCATACTACTTAGATTTAAAAAGGAAAAAAACCACGAGATTGGTTTTATTTTTAAATGAAAACCAGAGCAATTTCAAACACTGATGAAACTGCATTACAATAATCTAAACGTACATATTTTCAAAAAGCATCTATTTGCAAGGTGAATTAGAATAAGAGAGAAAGAAGGAAGTTACCACATCATCTATTTCATTTTTGTTGAATTATAGAACGTAAATGTCTCCTTTCACAGGATTAGAAAATGAGCAGCTTAGAATGATCAACATATTGAAAAAACATCGTATAGGAAAATTTAGCTGTGATTCCTAAGACATATGGTTTGGTGTTAACATTTTCCATTCCTTCGTATATTATGGTATACAGTGCTCTGCGAAACATTCTGAGCCCAAGCAATTTTCCCATGATTCACTCAAGCAGGAATAATTCAAGTTCATGAGCATGTATTAGGTATCTGTTGTGTACAAGGTATTGTGTCAGAATAAAAACAAGATATGATCTTTGCCTCACGCTATCAAACCCTCTACTATAATATTTCTCAAAGTGTAATCCTGGAACCCTCCGCATCACAATCACCAGAATGTTTTACAAATGCACGTTTTTGCCTCTTCTCACAAACTTGGGGGTTGAAAGTTTTGTGATCTGCACCTGTCAACCTGCATTTTAATACACCTTGTGATTTGTATAACCCCTGAGGTGGAAGAATCAATTATCTACTAATACCAACTGAGTTAAGAACTAAACTCCCTTTCATTAGTAAATGATGCACTGGTCAACTATTTAACTATATACTAGAACATTAAAAACTTAAAACTGATGCCAAGTTTAAGAAATCATGCATCTAACCACGCCCTTGTACAAGCAAGTCTCTTCACCCCTCTAAAGTGAGTGACTTAGCTGCTATCATACTTCAGTGAAACAATCAGTCATTTAAGGAAGAAAAAATTGCCTGATTTTTCTACTAAGTAGACTAAACATGTTACACGTGCATACAAGTGGGCTGCTATTCAGTGTTGACATAGGATACTTCATTTAAATACACAATGAGATTTTTTTTCTAATTTCACAATTCACAATTAAAAATGTTTTGACATGATGATAAAGTAATATCAGGCATTTAATATCCTGGAAAGTTTCCTTGGGGCTACATGTTTGGTCTTCAGAAAGACTATGAAATCCTTGAAATTGTATGCAAAACATGGAATATTTATGTTCTTAGGTAGCACATCCACAGCTATTAGATTCTCAGGGAGGTCTATGCATCAAAAAGAGGGTACAAACCACTATGAAATGAAAACCAGGAAAGCAATTACAGAAAACTAATTCCAGAGATGCTGTCAGTATAGATGGGAGATCCTCTGGATGGAAGTATGGGGGGTTGGACCAGTTTCCTTATACTCCTCCTAGAAGGAAAATGCCTCATCTGTCCCAGGGAAAAAAAACTAGCAAACCAACTTCCACTAAAGCATTAATGATAGATGACGGCTTAACATGTTACCTGTCTCATTGCTTGAAGTCCTTTTCAGTGAATCCAGACACAACCCTTCTTACTACTAATTGATCAGAATGGGCCCATATCATGAAACAAATTGCCATCCCTAATTTAATTCAATCTCTCTCATTTTAGAAATGAGATATTTTAGGTTCAAAGAAGTGATACAACTTGCCTGAGGCCAAATAACAAGTTTATATCAGCCTGTCCTAGAAGTAAATTAAATCTGCCACAGACAAACTGACAAACACTGAGAACTCATTTCCTCCTGAATGCTGCCTCAACCTGGCCCCACTCCTTTATCATTCTTTCCTGAGTCTTCTCTGCCATCTTGGGTTTT
Source organism: Lynx rufus (assembly GCF_022079265.1). Taxonomy (NCBI): domain Eukaryota; kingdom Metazoa; phylum Chordata; class Mammalia; order Carnivora; family Felidae; genus Lynx; species Lynx rufus. The sequence continues at coordinate 120,061,208 of NW_025814823.1, read as the reverse complement.
GAGCAATTCCCATTTCAAATTTCTTATCTTTTTATTTTAAGGAAACAGTGAGCTATGTCTGTGGAATATAAAATAAAATTAATTAGTAACTGGAAGATAAGCATATTTGCAAAATTGGAATTAAAAATGAGGTCTTTGGTTTCACCGCTTTGCTTTACACACACACACACACACACACACACACACACACACACACACACACAAAGAAGCTTGTGCAAGACCCATGTTCCCTGAGATACTATGTAGACTAGCGGAACTTGTATATTTCATACTGTATTTTTTTTTGCTATTGCTTTATTCTAGTCCTCTTACAACCTCACACATTTGTTGTTCTATAAAAGTGAGGCCTATAAAGTCTCTCCTAAGCCCATTTCCTTCTTTTTTCCATTTCTCCTTCTTTCTCTCTTACTTTTTTTTTATTCTTTCATTTTTTGCTTTGATCCCTGGATGTTAAACTTATTTGTGAATATGTCTTAGGTCTCTGTATGGATGTACATTCCTTGAGGGCTGTATATATATCTGTCTGCCTTATTCATCTAAAATGTGTTCTTCATTTTAGCTTCCATTGTTGCTGAGAGAAAGTTTGTACACTATCATTGCCACCCCCACTCCAACCTTTTCCTTCTTTCCTTGGGGAATATCTTCTCCTCAACTAAAAAAACATGGCTCTCTTGTCAAATGCTAATTATGGTACCCTGCCATCAGCCAGAAACAGGTCTATATCTCAGATCTGGCCAATCATACCCTATCATTTCTACTATGGCACATGATTGGTTAAAGGGAGGTATGTGACCCAAGTTGGACCAGAGTCCTTCGCAAGACTGTTTAAGTTAAGCTGTTAAATATTGCGTCTACATCTTGGGTCACTCAAATAAAATGGTGTTAGTTCACTGCCTGAGACCATGTTCCCTTTTGTTCAGAGAGGAACCCCTTGCAGCTAAAGAGGATGACAGCAACTTGCAGAAAGACAAAGAAGCCATAGGGAACCCAGCTTTCTTCTGTTCTCTGCATTTGGTGAGCTACACCAGTATCTTTCCAATAAATTTTACCTTTGGCTCAAGTTTGCACAATTTGGATTTTTGACTTTCAACCAAAAGTTCCTGATAATAACACTCATAATGCCTTAACCCAAGTAAATGCTTAATGAAAATGTGCTGAAGGGTTTTTATTCCAAATCACTCTATTCCATTTTTCTTATCTCTGCTTCCTTAGATTATACCTTTCTTCCTGCCCAAAATCTGTCTTCTGTTTTCTCCTTTGGAGAAGTATTTTACTGCTACCTGCTACAGATGTTCTCATGCAAGATGTCAGTCGAAGTAGTATGCAGCAGAATACCTAATCTTGAAAAGACACTTCAGGAAAAAAGAGATATTATTCTTGTCAACTGATGTCAGAAAACAAAAGTTGAGACAGGGGCAGGAGAAGACATTGTGTTCAGCTTAAGAACATCTAAAACAAGCATTTAGGAAACAGCATCTGCTCTGCTCACTGGCCCCATCTCTTCTTCCAGAACTTAACTGCTGCTCATTCAGCATCCCACTGTGTTCATGTGACTGGTGCATTTCTCCTGACTTTACAAAGCGTCTAGGAGATTATCTCACTTTGGAAAATAATCACCTTTTGGCATCCACCTTCTCGACTTGCTATTTTCCATGCTGTACCCCAACAATGGAGTAGTAAGGGTTGAAAACAGTATTGCTCATTATTCATAGCATACATAAAAAAGAAGACCTTGCTTTGAAATTTTGAGATAAGGTAATCCTTGCAAAATGCCAATTTGATTTAAGTCATTCACTCAGGCGAACATGGTTCCTGGAACACCCCGCCGAAATGACACACAAATTAAAGGTCTTATGATGAATGAGGGAGCAAGATCTAACTGGTGCTTTAATAAATGTATTTTGACTTGGTAATCCACCTAGATTTATCAACAGAAAATGCCCCTGTCTAAATCAAATTACCAAGTTATGGTGTAAAAACAATGACAAATGCCTTGTAATTGGCTGTTACACAAGGGCTGGCATCGGGAAGACAAGCACGATATTGGTATGTAGAATTGTTTTCAAGATGCTGAGTAACAGACAAGCAACAGCAGTGGAGGGTTGACCATGATTTTATCTATTTCATATGGTTTGGAATAAGAATGGGTTGCAAGGCATAAAGAAGTTGTACTTGGAGTACAGAGCTTTGGAAGATACTGCCACCTAACTTGGCATCCTCTCACAAGGTCTAAGAAAGAAAAAAGGATCTACTGTACCTATAAATGGGGCAAGCACAGCCCTCATGCTGCCACAAATCAAGGGCTGGGAACATCCCCTTTGGAAGCATATATTTATTTTTTGTAACCTACTTTTTTGACTTAGCATTATATTATGACTATCTTTCCATATCATTAGATATTCTTCTCTTCTTAAATATGTCTTCATTTTAAGTGGTAACATACTCTTCTATAGAATACCATAGCCTACTTAATAAATTCCCTACTGTTGGGTATTAGCTTGTTTTCTTTTCTTACCTCATTATATAAGCTCCTTTATCATTCATGTTGTGGACAAGGATCACAGGACACATCATCTTTGTCTACGGAATGAATTTTACTTGTGATGCTATTGAATAGTGACGGACACTCACTTCCCCAACCAGATATCCAAATCAAACACATGGGGCTGTACTATTTGGAGACAGAACTGAATGGACCTAGGCCAAGCAAGAAGAATAAATAGCATTTGCTGAAATTTTTCAGTACAGCCTGTTGTATTTTTTACGGAAATAAGGGGAACATAAATACTTCCATTTGTGGATCTGTTGGAAAATTTTAAAATGTGGATGTTCTAACTTTCAAGCTGCCCGAGTAAGTGGGAAGATTAGTACATGACATACCACTCAGATTCCCAAATCAACACACAATCAGACAGAAACAGTTAGATGGAAATCAATAGCTCAGAGAGCCTGGTCCTGGCTTCTCTTACACTAACACTAGACCACAGCTTTGATGATCATCAGCTCAGCAAAGTTAATGGCACTTTCAGGTTTTACATACTAAGCATCCCGCAGTTTAGCCAGACAATTTGTTTCTAGTCTCACATGCCGTTTTGTCACTCAGAAAGCAGAGATTTCAGATGACATTTAAGAGTCAGAGAATGTGATAAGTAGATGAAGGACACTGATTAAAATTCTACCAGGGGGACCCACTCCAGATTTTTGACTGAAGTTCCACCACACATGTAGACAAATGTCTTCCAGTCCAGGGCTTTTATGGCTAATACAACATCCTGGGTCCCACATGCCTTTAAGGACAAATGATGTAAGATTATCCAAACCCTATTCAAGTTTTGTCCACTTATTTTGGGAAGCTTCAGGCATCCTCTAACAGAGTCTCTATCAGTTACTTCTTGGGGATCCCCAGGGTTGACTCAGGCGTGCCCCAGAATGAATCTATTCATGTTTCTAATCTCTATCATTCTTACAACCAAAGTCTCTGCTAGGTATGTTAGCTCTGGATGTTCCCAAAGTTGCCAGTTCTAGAGTTGTGAGAGTAACTGTAACGTTCATGCAATGACAGAGGCAGAGGCCGTCTCTCTGTCTCTCTGTAACACTCTCTCACTTTGAAAACAAATCCTTTCAGCTCTGACTCACCCTCTAACTCCACTGACATCCAAACCTAGTCCAAGGAGTCAGGTGGACTACTCATGTCATTCCACCTTCTTCTAGACCCTAATCACATACAAAAACTTCTTCCTACTCTTTTACACACAGCAACCCATCTTATAATTCAACCCACACAAATAGATGCTTGACTGATTCGCAGGCCAACAGATTCACATGCACATCAACTGTAAATACAAGTCGGGGCCCAGAGGAACACCCTTTTAATACATGTCAAATCATCTTCTTGCAGGGAGATGTGGGGCTTGAGAGAATCATTTGATTTCACTTTAAGATCAAATGATTTGTCTGATTTTGAAAATCTAAGTCGGGAAACACCCACATTAAATCATTTGGAGTTAAGGACAAAAAAAAAAATCTTCCTGTGTATTCTGAACAAGATTTTCCAATTAAAAACAAGTAACCAAGGCATGCCTACACTTGCCCTTGTGGCCTGCCTGCCACACGACAGCTGGGAAAAGTTCTGAGAAACCGGAATAACAAAGTAGAGCTTAAAACCACTAAGGGAGAGAAGGAGCAGAGAGAAGCTTGAGATGCTGAACAAAACAGAGGCCAGAGCAGATTACACAAATCTCATTTCCTGTGCATGAATTCATTCCATTGGTTTTGAGATGATTTCATCAAGCATGCATTTCACATTCACAGGGCAATCCAAACCACTGCCATGGGTGAAGTTACCTTGACGGTTATCAGTGAGCACCTGACAGCTACTTTTGCCTCAGTCCACTCTTAAGGTCCCTAAGAATATTGCCTTCCAGGATATATTAATATATTATGTTAATATCATATTACTGATTAAACTTTAATTATTAATATCAATATAATCTTGCAATATAATATTATATATTCCAGGATGCTATAACCAAGGCATTTTCTCTTTGGATTGTAACTAGCCTTCAAGCAGAGGCACTGCCCATGTATATATGACTCTGCACGATACATCAGACTCTTGAAGTACCCCCATCCCAAGACAGGAATTAAGGGCAGTTTCTTCCCTGAGCATACCCAAGTATGGTTCCAGCTCTCAGTCTCAAGGAAACTAAAGCTGTTCTGTTTTAACCATGGTACCTGGAAGAGGAACACAAACACACATTTTAGGAAGTCACTTTGGAGCCATCTTCAATTCCTCCTGTCCCCTTACCGTCCAGATCCAATCAGTCATCAAGGCTTGTCAATGCCACCTCCTAAATATCTCCATATTCTACCTCTTTTCTCTTTGCCCACATTACCATCGCCTTAGCTCAAGCTATGGTATCTTTTTTTTTTTAAGTTTAGTTATTCATCTCGAGGGAGAGAACAGGAGAGAGAGCAAGAGTGAGCATGTGCAAGTGGGGAAGGGACAGAGAGAAAGAGAGAGAGAAGGAATCCCAAGCAGGCTCCGCAATGGCAGTGCAGATTATGATGCTGACTTTGAACTCACCAACAGGAAGATCATGACCTGAGTTGAAAAAAGTCAAGAGTCAGAGGCTTTAATGACTGAGCCACCCAAGCACCCCAAGCTATAATATCATTTACTAAATGACTGCAGCAGTCTCTTAACCAGTCATGTCCTCCACAGCCCATCCTTCACTTTGCATCCAGATATTAAAGAACACATTTGGCCAAGATATAGTCCTGTTTAAAACCCTTCCAAGGATGCTTGATGCCTACAGCGAGTATGTGTTCCTAAGAACAGCACAGCAGATCATGACGTGGCTTCTGCCTCTACCAGCTGTAGTCAAGCCTCAGCTCTGGTCATTTCCACCCCTCATTGCTCACTCCAGCCAGATCAGGTACCACAATTGCCAAAAATACAATGTTTTCTGCCATCACCAGGCCTGTGCATATATAGTACCCTCTGACTGGAATGCATTTGTCACCTGTTTCACCTCTCTTAGTCCTATTTATAACTCCGCTATACATTTATAACTATAATGGGCCTGGTCCATTCCCCAACTGTTTTCCTACTTGTCTGCCCCAGGATGGGCATATACTAAGATAACATTAAGCAGACTATGTTTTAGTTGTCTGTTTACATGTATATGTATGTCTTCCCTGCATATGTATATGAACTCTGGAGGCAAGGACTATGTTGTATTTATTACTGCATCTCCAGGGCCTAGGTCAGAGCCTGGAAGGTTGTACCTGAAAGCTGGCCTGCCATAACAGAATACTGTAGATCAGGTGGCTTCAGCAATAGAAATTTACTTCTCATAATTCTGGAGGCTGGGAAGTCCAAGATCAAAGTCCCCACAAGGTAGGTTTCAACCTGAGGCCTTTTCTCTTGGCTTATAGGTGGCTGCCATCTCACTGTGTCCTCATTTGACCTCTTCTTTGTAACAACACAGGAAGAGAAAGAGAGCAAGCTCTCTGGTAACCCCACCTCATGACCTAATCACCTCCCTAAGACCTTACCTCCAAACACCATCAAAGTGGGACCAGGGCTTCAACATATGAATTTTGGGGAGACACAAACATTTGGTCCATAGCAGAGATGTAATGGATGCTGGAATAAGATATGATGATTCATTTAATAAATGACATCTTGGACTAAATTTGTCCATTTCTTTCAAACAAGTAAGTACAATTATCTACCCATCCACTAGATTGGTGGTTTTCAGGGTATGTGTGTAGAGGGTATTTTGCTCCCCTGCCCCCAGGAGACATTTGGCAATGCATGCAGATATTTTGATTCTCACAATTGAGTTGGGGGTGTTTACTGGCATCTACTAAGAAGAGGCAAGGATGTTGCCAGTCATCCTGTAACGCACAGGATAGCCCCTCACAAAAAATTATCTGGCCCAAAATAGTGCCAAGGCTAAGAAACCCTGCACTAAAACATAAGGACCAAGGCAGGAAATTATATTGTTCTTTACCATATCACCAGCATCTAGAACAGAGCTTCATACATAATAGGTGCTCAAATACAGTAGTATGAAATACATAAATGCATAAATTAAAGCAGGTGGGAAAATTGCCAAAAGTCATTTGTCTTCTGCTTTGCTAATTCCCCCTCAGTTACTTCTCATCTAATGTTTCTTGCTTATCAGCTACCAGGGTTACTTTTATCTATGTTTGTTCTATAACTCCATTCCTACCTTTACCGAGTTCAGAGGTCATAATTTCTAAAGGCTTCCTTGTCCAAAATGGTAGCAACTAGCCACATGTGGCTATCTACTTTAAATTTAAATTATTTAAAACTAAATAAAATTAAAACTTTAGTCATTTCCCCAGTCACACTAGCTACATTTCAAGTGCTCAATAGCCACATGTAATCGATAGCTACAATATCAGAAAGCATAGATGTATTTCCATTTCTGCAAAATGTTCTTTTGGACAGTGCTGGTCTATAGAAATGAGGTGGGTTATTTCTTCTTCATCTCCACAAATAACAACTAGAAATAAAAGGCATTTTACCTCTGCCTTTAGGACATTATCTTGACAGCAGCAGAGAAAGAGGAAGAAACACAATGCTTGATAGCTGTGGGGGAAACCTTCCCATTCAAATTAGACATAAACAAGATAGCAATATATGAATTGGCAAGGGTATATCTTTATGCTAAAGGGATATTCTATTGGCTGAAAGACAAAAAATCAGCAAATCACTTTGTGGCAGAATTTCTTACTTATTTTTGTTGTTTTGGTCATAAGAAAAAGATCAGGTAAAGTAAGCTAAAAGGGCATTTTATACCCCAGTGACTGAGTTCAGAAAAAGGTGCATGCAACAGATTGCCCTATTAACCTTTCCGAGTTTAGTTTGAAAGGTAGTCTGAGATCTAGGCATAGTAGGAAGGCAAAATGCAACAGTGCAATTTTCTTCCTTCCTTCCTTCCTTCCTTCCTTCCTTCCTTCCTTCCTTCCTTCCTTCCTTTCTTTTTCTTTCTCCAAAGTATACTGGAAACTGAGCAAAAAATACATGTCAAATGGACAAATCTAAGCAATATTACAAGAGCCATATAAGTTATTTGATTTGGTTGTTTTTTAGGAAGATCCCTACAATTCTACTAAAGAGTAGGGAACAAGACAAGAAGCAGAGACATGACTACTTGTATAGCTAAAGACAGTGTGGTACAATGGAATGGGCATGAGCTTTGTAGTTGAAGGATCTGTGTTCCAAAGATGATCATGACATTAATGGATTGCACAAGCCAGTGTGTATGATTCTACCTCATGGTACCTCTTCTCTACAAAAGACTCATGATTCTGTGGGATTGTTGTGTAGTTCAGAAATAATACATGTACATCTTTGCCAGCATGGTTTAGCACACAGAAAGCCTGTAGCAAATAGAAGATATTTTTGTTATTAATATATGTAACTTCTGAACTTCTATTTCCCCACTGGCTAAAGAAAAACAATAATCACTCTCCTGTGTTTTTCTTCAACCTTGTGAGAAGTAATAACAAAAATAAAAATAATTTAATTCATATATCTAAGGCCAACTGACTTTTGACAAGAGTGCCAAGACCATTCAAGGGGAAAGAATATTCTTTCAACAAATGATACTGAATCAACTGGATATCCACATGCAAAAAAGTCTGACCTCTATCTCACACAATACACAAAAATTAATGCAAATGGATCATGACCTAATACATAAGAGCTAAAATTAAAAACTCTTACAGGAAAACAGGGGTAAATCTTTAGGATTTTTTATTTGGCAACAGATTTTCAGGCACTATGCCAAAACCACAAACAACAAAAGAAAAATAAATTGTATTTTATTGAAATTAAAAAATTGTGTATCAAAGGACACTATCAAAAAATAAAAAGATAATCCACAGAATTGGAGAAAATATTGTGAATCCTTTATCTGATATGATTTAGTATCCAGGATATACAAAGGACTCTTACAACTCAAAAACAAAACAAAACAAAAAAACCCCAAAAAACCCAATTTAAAAATGAGGAAATGACTTACGTAGAAATTTCTCCAAAAAAATATACAAATGGCCAAAAAACACATGAAAAGATGCTTAATTTTATTAGTGATTAGAAAAATGCAAAATCACAATCACAATGAGGTACCACTTTACACCTACTAGTATGTCAATAATAATATTTTTTAAAAAGAAAATAACAAGTGTTGGCAAGGACAGAGAGAAATTCGAACTCTTGTACGTTGCTAGTGAGAATGTAAAATGGTTCAGGCATTCTGAAAAACAGTTTGATGGTTCCTCGGAAAGCTAAAAACAGAACTACCATATGACCCTGCAATTCTACTCCTAGGTACATACCCCCTAAAACTGAAAACAGATACTCAGATACTCAACCAAGAACATGTACACACATATTCATAGCTTCCCTATTCACAATAGTCAAAAGGTAGAAGGAGCCCAAATATCAATCAAGGGATGAATGGATAGACAAATTGTGGTATATACATATGACAGAATATTACTCAATCATAAAAAGCAATGAAGTACTAATACATGCAGTGTGGATGAACCGTCAAAATACTACGTTAAATGAGACAAACTACACACCACAGATCACATACGGTATGATCTCACTGATATGAAATATCCCAAATAAATACATCCATAGAGACAGAATGCAGATTTGTGATTAACAGGGGCTAGCGAGAAGGGAAAATGGTGGAGGCTGTTTAATTGGTACAGAGTTTTACTTTGGAGTGATGGAAATGTTGTGGAACTAGACAGAGATGGTGGTTGCACAAATTTATAAATGTACTAATTGTCACTGAACTGTTTGCTTTAAAATGCTTAATTTTATGTTACATAAATTTCATCTCAATTAAGAAAAAACTGGGGCACCTGGGTGGCTCAGTTGGTTAGGCGTCTGATTTTGGCTCAGGTCATGGTCTTGCAGTTTATGGGTTGGAGCCCTGCATCAGGGTCTGTGCTGACAGCTCAGAACCTGGATCCTGCTTTGGATTCTATGTCTCCCCCTCTCTCTGCCCCTCCCCCACTCACATGCTATCTCACTCTCTCTCAAAAATAAATAAACTTTAAAAAAATAATAAAAATTAGGGTGTCTGGGTGGCTCAGTCGGTTAAGTGTCTGCATTCGGCTCAGGTCATGATCTCACGGCTCCTGAGTTCAAGCCCCGCATCAGGCTCTGTGCTGACAGCTCAGAGCCTGGAGCCTGCTTCAGATTCTGTGCCTCCCTTTCTCTCTGCCCCTCCCCTGCTTGTGCTCTCTCTCTCTTTCTCAAAAATAAACATTAAAAAATATTTTCTAAATAATAAAAATATTTTTTTAAAAAGTAAAAGTACTTCGTCATTTATAAAACAAAGCCAATTCAGTTCCTCAGTGGAGACGTACTGACTTGAACAAGGAATACCTTTAATAAAAATGTCTCCCATTTCTATCATAGGTATGCCTCATCCAATCTTCACAGCATTCTCCTTGGCAGACTGAGTCTCAGAATAATGTTGTAACTTATCCAGATTTGGGCAGAGTCCAGAATAGACATGACTGACTCTTGGGCTACTGTTTTCTGCCGTTTTATCTTCCAATGCAAGCAAAACTCAATTTACCAGAACAGGGCACCTCAATAAGGAAGAATGCTTGCCTATACCTATATTTCTCTTCTAAACTTTTGTGTTAAGGAAAAAGCTAGCTACTTTGGAGATACACAGCCTGGGTTTGTGTTCTGCTATTGCTTCCTACTGACCCTACAACACTGAGGAAGTTACTGGTGTCCCTAAATCTTAACCTCCTCATCTATATAACAGGAGAAATAATAGCACCTCCCTCATACAGTTGTTGAGGGCATTAGAAAATCAAGTGTGTAAAACATGGCACAGAGTATGTGGTCAGAAAGTAAGTGGTAATGATTAGCATTATTATTAAAATCCTACCACCTATTCTACATTATGAGAACATCTATATATTCAGAAATAGTCCAAAAGCAGCTTCAATTTCTTTTCACTCAGCACCCAATTGTTTCATATCACAAGGTTTCCTTTAGTTATGAGGCATGAAATAACAGATATTTATTTGAATATCATGGACTTAGCAGCTTCCAGAACAACATTGCTTTTCAGCATCATTTGTAGTACCTACTGTCAAAATTTTTAGAGCTAACAGTAGTTACATTTCAAAAAATACTTCAAAATACATTTTCAACTTTATTCCTCTTAATAACCATGAGAAATAGGACAGTCTAGGATAATTGGCCCCATTTTCAGAGAAGTACTAGCCCAAAATCAAATAGTAAAGAGTCTGTCCACGGACCTGGATTCTTTCCACTATTCCTCAAAGCTTGCTGGGGGCATACTTCAATGGACATGTTTTCTGCTCCAAGTGACAGAAAATGCAACCCAAATGTCTTAAACAACAAGGGAATTTATTGGCTCACAAAGTTGCTAAGTCCAAAGGAACTTTGGGTGTGGTTCAAGTTCCTCCCCAGTCTGTGGCTTTTCTCTGTTCTTCGAGAACTTCATCCTCAGGATCCATTTATGGTGTTATGGTGGCCAATAGCTCAGATCAATCAACACTCAGATTTAAGACTAGCTCAAATGGGACATATCTGTCTGCTTCTCAGCAGTGTGTGTTAATGTAACGGGTTCACGTGTCTAAAACCAGTTAATGTGGCCACAGGAACACAATGCTTTGACTGGCTAGACGTAAGCCACATCCCCACTTTTGTGGTTGCTGTAAAAGTGACTTCAACCTGGGGCGCCTGGGTGGCTTGGTCGGTTAAGCGTCCGACTTCGGCTCAGGTCATGATCTCACGGTCTATGAGTTCGAGCCCCGCATCGGGCTCTGTGCTGACAGCTCAGAGCCTGGAGCCTGTTTCAGATTCTGTGTCTCCCTCTCTCTCTGACCCTCCCCCGTTCATGCTCTGTCTCTCTCTGTCTCAAAAATAAATAAACGTTAAAAAAAAAAATTAAAAAAAAAAAAAAGTGACTTCAACCCAAAACCCACGACAAAGCGTTGGAGTCATATCCCAGAAGAAAACTGGAGTGTTAGTAGATGCTGGCAGTAAAACACACAATGATCTATCTCCTGTGATAAATAAAACTTTTCAGGTTTAAAATGATCGTCTTTTATACAGAAGTTCATATACCAGCAAGATTCTGACATTTATTCATTGACTTACACAAAAATCATGTATTAAGTGTGTACTCTAATGTAAGGCCTAGGGATTCAATGATTAAGAAGACATTTTCTTTGCCTAAGTTAAGCCTAGAAAGTGAAGATTTGAGCTGGACAACCTCCTATCTTCCCACTACTACTGGCTCAAGATTCCCATTGCAAAAATAACATGAAATAGTTTGCAGGGACACACAGGCCATGCACTCCTAGTGCACTCTGCAGGATAGAAATGTCATCAGTTACCATGACAACCTATTTGAGTTCTGAGAGTATGTAGCATTTTTCATACTATCAATCAGTAGATAGATTCATTTTATAGTACCATATAACACTGACCCCATGGAGAGGACAATATGGATGAAATGACTAAAGGAGTACTGAAGAAATGACAGTTTAAGATACCTATACTAACACCTTGAAAGTTTGGAAGCAGAGAGAAGTTTTTCTAAATATTGACTTCTATAACTTGTAACCATATGGATGGCTTTTAAACCCACCAAAAACCTTTATAGGTGTGAAATGTTTCTCAACCATATTAGCCCACTGGGGACACTTAACTACATTGAATGTTACAAATAAAATAGACCTATAAGGTCATCAAGGCCAATCCCTTCAGCTCACAGATGAAGACTGTAAAATCCACACAGAAAAGCAGTGGTCAAGGTTCCACAGACCTAATGACAGACCTCAAACTGGAACCTGGCTCTCCAGAGCCAGTTAAACCCCTGGTAACCTGTCCATTCAAGAGAGAGTACTTACAAATCTTATAAATCATAAACTATGTATTCATTCCAAAGCTTATGGTATAACCGCAGATCACAGATTCTCCATCTTGACCATGCCCTAAAGATGAATGACTAATGTTACTATAGTAAGTACCATTTTCCTAATAACTAGGCAATTCTCTTTATTCTAATCTTTCTTATATTCCTTGATTCTCTTCCCCTTCAAGGAGTCTTGCAGACTCCTAGGGGAAGCTGATAACATTCTTGACAGAAACATTGATAATACATTCCTGAAAAATACACATAAACATTTTGCTCTAAATTAATAAAAGATATACCAGGCAGTTAATAAATGAATGAATTACCTGTAATCTTCAATTTATTCACTTAAGAAATGGGATAGAGCTTGTATTAGTTTGTGAGGACTGTCATAAAAGTACCAGAGACTGGGTGGTTTAAACAACAAAAGTATATTTCATTATGGTTGTAGGGGATAAAATTTGAGATCGAGAGGTCACCAGGATCATTTCTTCTGAGGCTCCTTTTCTTGTCTTGCAGGCTGTCTTCCACCTCTGTTTTCTCACTGTCTTTCCCCTGTGCCTGTCTGGGTCCTAATCTCTTCTTCTAAGGACTTTAGTTAAATTCGATAAGGGTCCACTCATGTGACCTCATTTAACCTTAATTACCCCTTTAAAGACTATCTCCAAATATAGTCATATTCTGAGGGATTTCAACATGTGTATTGGGGGTGGGGAGGCATGGTCCCCAAATACTCAGTTTCTAGCAGGACTGTATTTATATATATTAAGCAAAAGTTTCAAGTTATCAGACTTTTACAAATGAGAACAAGAAAACATTTTTTTTTTTTGTCTGTTCAAGGCACGATCAAGGCTTTGAGGGAAAAAAAGAAATCTCTGAAATGTCATTTTCCCAACAGTATATGTATTGCCTGGTACCAGATCCCTAGTACCATGACGACATGGGCTGAGAACCTGAGGAACTTGACACAACAGGTCAAGCAGGATAAAAACGAAATGTCACAAAGGAATGAATAAGTCCATGTTATTGGGAAGTAGCACACTTTGAAAATCCACGGCGTTAGCTAGAGTTATTTTCTATATTCTATAGGGAAAAAAAGAGGAATTTCCTTTTTGCAAATAGTCCCCTAGAATTATCTCAGTTAAATATGAAGTTATGAGTAGGGTATTATGAAAGTCAAATGAAATAGCAAGGTGGTACTAATCTAACTTCTATAGAAATAGATTTAAGAAGCTACTATCATAGAGGATAAGTTATTTAACAGACACACATACCATACAATTGATCCTACTCTGGACCTTGTGCCTGAGAAGGCATTAATGAAGGCCTCTTTTAGGAACCAGAGAGCCAAACAACCTAAGATGATCTTCCCTTTGCTTTGCAAGAGCCTTGTGCACAGCGATGTTTAGCTACATTTCTTAGTCATCTACTTCTTAAACTCTCTGCTCCCGCCTTTCTAACTATAAAGCTTCTTGAAACAGGTCATATTCTCTCTTCCCTAGAGGTCTTCACACATGCTAATGCCTCTTCCTGATACACCCCTCCCCTCCTCATCCTCACCTGGGCAACACTACCCTTCCAGTCTTATTTGAACTGTCACAATATGGAAGTCTCCCTCATGTCTCATTTGCATTAGGTATTCTGCCTGTGGGCCATCATAGATACTCCCCCATCTTGGTACTCATCACTGTATTGAAATCGCTATTGTTAATTGCTGATTTATTGAGAGTGTAAGAAACTTGAGGCAGAGAAGGTCTTGGTCATTGTTATAGTCCCAAAGTCTAATATTGTGCCTGATTCTCAGAGTGATTGTTGAATGAGTGATGGATTACACAGTTGTCCTAAGAACTATGTCAAAGACTCAGTCATGGAAGCTGTTTACAAATTGAACTATGGTATACCTCTGTGGAAATAGTCTTCTATGCTCATAATGTGAAACAGAATTTAATGAAGCACAACAAATGTAAACTTAAAGTCCAATGTGAAACTCAACTTAGAAATCTGGTTCACATTTTTTAGTTTACAAAAGGTGAAACTGAGGCCTAGAGAGTTCTAGAAATTGACACAATAATGCGACAGATGGGACAGAACATAGATTTTTTGACTTCCAATTCACTCAACTATTGAGTAGTACTGATTAAACATGTTTATGTGCCAGTCACTGGGGCTATAAAGGTGAATAAGAGAAGTGAGGATCCTGTCCTCTTAAAGCATGTGTTCTGGGGAGACAAGATAGATGACAGACAAATAAAAAAGGAATTACCAACACCACCACCACCACCACCACAACAACAACAACAACAACAACAACAAAACCTGACACAAGAGAGAGCTTGTTGCTATACAACGTGATCAGGGAAGGTCTGTCTGAAGAAGGTGCATTTGACATGAAATTCAAATGTCAGCTATGTGAAGATCTAGGGTGCAATAAAATAGGAAGACAACTGGAGCACTGGAATCAAATAAAAGAAATCAGGACAGTGGGAATGTAAGGTGCGAATGTAAGAGGCAATGAAGGTAATCATGGACGGTGAGGCTAGAGCCACAGGCAGAGGGCACGTAACTTAGAGCCCAGGAGGCCAGGGTAAGTAGTGTGGATTTATTCTAGGTGTAATGGGAAGCTCTGAGAAGGTGTGATGTGACTGGTATATCCCCACTTCAGAGGTCTTTTTCACCAAACTACAGTGTCTTGCTTTATCCCATCATTACTGCCGAATTGGTAAGTCAAACAGAGTGAAAAACTTTTAAGAATTAATATAGCAAATGAGCCAAGGGTTCATTTCTAATACATTTCCCAGAAATTAGGAAGGATTTGTAGTTATACATAGGCTTATGTGCGTATTTGTTCTGAGAACAATCTGACTGGAGCCCAGGTGCTTAAACCATACAGTGCAGCTTGGCCTTGGGAATCCCACCAAGTTATGGTATCCAAAATAGTGTTCCGATGAGGATGCTCTCTGCCAGGGATGTGAGGAGCCAGTGATTGTTTACAAAGATTATTCAAATACCAGCCCTTCTGCTCTTGGTTTTGTGCCTTATCCCACTAGGCAATGTGCAGAAGAGCAACGGTAAGAAAAAGTAGCTGAGATCAATAGCCTTTAAACATACGTGGTCATTCAAGGCTCTAACATTTCCACTTTATACTAAACATGAATTCAGTGAGTTTAAGTGATGAATTTCTAAAGAAGCCTAAGTGAAACTATTTTCTATGTTATTTATTCTAATACTTTCAATCCAAAATTTGAATGGTGGGAGAGGAAAAAAAAAGAATACTAGAAGAAATAGTATGAAAAGTTTGGAGACTCTGATAACCCTACAGCATGCCATTTTCCCAACTGCCTCCCTTCCCCCTACCTTTCCTAAAGAGGCATGAACTCTACAATGAAATACCTGCTCATTCCCTTCCTAGGCTTTGCCACAAGACTTCCTGCTCTTTACTCACCTAACCACAGGGCCAAGGGATCCAAGTTCTACCTTTAAAGATCAGCTAAAAATCCTGCCCTTGTGATCCGTTTGAGATAGTCTAATAGGGTTTACTGATAAAGACTGATCAGTCAGTTGGGAGGGGATCAGGAACAGGATTTCAGCCTCCAAATCCCCGAAGTATCAGGTTTGAGACTAACCAAAAAGGTATTCTGTGCATAGTTGCACAGGGAGGTAGGCGTCAAGGAGAGGAAAGCTCCCAGGAGGGGCTTGTGTCAACTGGCACATCACAGACTTTGTTGGGATCTCCCCTGCGTCACCCCTCTGCCTTCCTCATAGCGTTCACCCTCCAACACCATCAAACCATTCTTGCCCCTCCATTGGTTGTTACTGAGTGGATGTTGTTGGCCAGGTTTTATGAAACAGGTGCCTGCTTGATTATTCACACCAATGTGATGTATGTGTTTATCATGAAATGAGATGAACCATAACTAGTGCATCTGGACCACAGGATAATAAGGAGGGGGGGGATCTTGCCTTTTGACAACTGGGGGAGACAAGTGTCACTTGTAAGTGGAGATTTTTAGAAGAGATCATTGAGGTAAGGCATTTAAAAGATGCCCTACCACGGAGGTGATTTTTAAATCCTTTCGTCAGTTCAATTCATTAATAACTATCTGACCTTTAAGGACTTTTTTTCTGCCCTTCTTGGCATATTGTAACAAACTAATGTCCTTCAGTGACAATAAATTTGAGACAAAGTAAGGAACTAACCAACTGTGCCTCGTGATGGGAAAACATCAATCACTGCCTCTGAGCCACTGCATAGGGCTAGAACAACCTTTGTCCAAAGTAAAATCACTGTGTGCTTGGTGTGAGTTTCTTTTTATTACATTGAAATAGCTTTGGGAATTCTCAGGGTGATTCCTAGCTATCAAGTAATTCTCACTGTGGTCAGGCACAAGGACTAGGATAGTCACATCATTTGCTAATGCAAATAGCCTTGTTTGCAGGGTATGTACAATGTATTTCACCAGAATGAAAGAGTTCAACAATTTTCCTGCTTTTTAGCAAATCTGCCCTGTAAACAGAATCAAGATCAGCTTTTTCATCTACTCGCTTGGACACTCAAAATTAACTATGATTGCCAGTGGGGCTTAGTACCCCCAATAGCTTCCAAGAGGCTACAAGGGAGAGGTAAGACTCACAGCCTGAGCAGAGAGCCCTATTGTCTTGGGTCTTTCCGAGCATTCTTCGGGAGAACCCCACTGCTGCCTTCTGCTCTCCCAATCAATTGTGTGAAAAACAGAGCTGTTTGCCAACAAAAGCCCAAAGAAGCCGTGTCATCAGGGAACCAGCTTCCTGTGGAGGAGACACTTGCTAGAATGTGTGGCCCTGGAGTTGCAAGTTCACAGCTACCAGGGGAGCCTGTGAAAAGCAGAACCTAAGTCCCCATCTTAGCAGGATGAGCCTTCTCATGTGTTAGATAGAAAGGAAACTAAGACAGGGGTCCAAAGAAGTCTTCAGGTACAATGAAGGCTTATTTTGTGGAAATAGTTACCGGCAGGTCACTATCTCTACTGAGGACAGAACGAGAGGAATGAGGTTCACGCTGTGACAGCAGGGATTAAGGCAACCTGGAAAGTAATTTTCTAAACATCACAGGGTCCTAGGAAAGTCTTTTCAGCTCATGACATTCTCACTGGCCTGAATTCACCCCAATCTCCAGCAAATCATGGTCTATAAGAAACCATGTTTAAACTTTCTCTTGATTGTACCATAATTTCCAGACCACATTTTACAGAGAAAACACTAAAATCAAATGAGTATTATTTAACATGGAATATTAATTTCCAGAGCCAATTACTGTAAGATGGCTTAAAGCTTGGCCTTTGGAGTTAGAAAGTTGTAGGTTCAAAGTTGTTGGCTTTGATATTTTATGCCTGTGATCTTGGGCAAATTACTTAACCTCAGTTTCCCCAGGAGGAAAATAATAATGTGTGAAGGGCTTAAGAGAGCACTTGTTACAATAAAATACTCAATAAATATGAACTAAGTATTATTATTACTATTACTGTTCATTTCTAAACTCTACTCATGGTACGAGCAAGATCTGGCTTAATTCGTTCCTGACAAAGAATGGAAGCCAAATGCCTGGATTCCCTGAAAGCTGTGTTCCGGCCAGCTCTGCATCTGCTGAAGTGCAGGGCAGTTCAGCCATGGGAGAGTCTTCATGCAGCCGTGTAGATGGGGTCCAGGGACCACTCCTACCTTTTTCTCTAGTGTAGATTTCCACCTGCCACCTCTTTACCACAGTGAGATTCATCACAGAATACTCCCAACATGCAACGGTGCCAAATTCACTCTTCTGGCTTCTCAACAAAGAATAAGGCCCATCGGTTTTGCCTACTCATTTTTTGTTCATAATTATATATTTCTGCTTTTCTCTTTTCAAAGCATGTCCACATCTGCCAACTCAGATGTATCATGGTCTTGGTATTCCTGTGACACAGATAAGAAGGGGTTGCCATGTACAAATTACACTTGAGGGATATTCCCCATTATCGGAAGATTTGCCAACCAGATCATACACAATTCCAAACTGACAGGGATGGAGTATTCACTGAATATGAAGGGCAGACACATAGTCAACCATCTAGAGTGTGGGAAAAGGCAGAATATAGCTATTAACATGATGATAATATCAATACTAATTGATATTTATTGGATGCCTATTACTATTGGTGAGGTGAGGTGAGGGCCTTCTCCTCATTTTTCTTTGTTTCCACATCAGTTGATAGGGAATAGCATTTCCCCCATCTTCAAGTGGATGAGGGGGCTGTTATATATAAAGTTTCTATACATTTTTTTCTATCTTCCTACTCTCTTTCCCCAGAAGAAGTGTTATTAAATGGATCCAGTAGATCCTGAGACATTTTTCAGGCCGTGTTTTGCAGTGGTGGGTCAGAGTACTGTGTG
Organism: Lynx rufus; assembly: GCF_022079265.1. Classification (NCBI taxonomy): domain Eukaryota; kingdom Metazoa; phylum Chordata; class Mammalia; order Carnivora; family Felidae; genus Lynx; species Lynx rufus. The sequence goes on along the minus strand of NW_025814823.1, from coordinate 120,042,333 downwards.
TGGAAGACTGGACTCTACTCTGCCCTTGCTGTAAGGCAGCAAGGGGGTACACAAGGCCTGCCTCCCAGGCCTGGCCCTCTGGCTGTCATACTATTTGAGTTCACTGCACATACACAGTGTAGAGTAAGGGGACCCTGAGTTTGCTCTCCCACCTTAGAATTGGGGTGGGATATTAGTAAGTCTCATTTATCTTCATTTCCAGAACTACCACTTATGCTTTGGTACTTACCAGAGAGTCCTGCATGGAGAGAGTGGGGTAGGGAAGACGAAGAAATGTGTGTGGTAGGTGGGCTGAATGATGGTCTCCCAAAGATTTCTATCCCCACAATCCGTGACTATGTTATCTTACAGAGTACATTAATTTCCTAGGGTTACCAGAGCAAATTACCACACACTAGTCGCTTAAAACAACTGAAATTTATTTTCTCACAGTTCTGGAGGCCAAAAGTACAAAATCAAGATGTCAGTAGGGCAATTTCTTCTCAGAGGAAGAATCTGCTCTAAGCCTCTCTTTTAGCTCCCGGGGTCTGCTGACAATACAATCCTTGGCCATCCTTGGCTTGCAGACATGTCACTCCAATCTCTGCCTCTATAGTCACAAAATATTCTCCCTGTATGTCACTTCTATCTTTGTGTCTTCGCATGGCATTCTCTTCTGTGTGTCTGTGTCTAAACTTCTCTTGTTGTATAAAGATACCAGTCATTGGATTAGGATCCACTCTCATCCAGTATAAACTAACTTTATTTTAATTTTTTTTTAACGTTTATTTATTTTTGAGACAGAGAGAGACAGAGCATGAACGGGGGAGGGTCAGAGAGAGGGAGACACAGAATCTGAAACAGGCTCCAGGCTCTGAGCTGTCAGCACAGAGCCCGACGCGGGGCTCGAACTCACGGACTGCGAGATCATGACCTGAGCTGAAGTCGGCCACCCAACCGACTGAGCCACCCAGGCGCCCCAGTATAAACTAACTTTAACATGACCACATCTGCAAAGACACTATTTCCTTTTTAAAAAATGTTTATTTATTTTGATCACTGTCAGTGCAGAGCCCGATGCGGGACTTGAACCCACAACTGTGAGAGCATGATCTGAGCCGAAGAGTTGGGTACTTAACCAACCCTTTGCAGCAGGTACCCTTATTATTCCTAGTACAAAGCTGAGAAAAAAGAGGTCAAGAAACAATAAATAACTTTTAGCTAGCAAGGTCATATTCACTGGTACTCGGGATTAGGGCTTTAACATATATTTTTAAGAGACACAATTTAACCCACATTACATGGTAAAAAAAAAGACTGCAGATATGATTAAGGATCTTGAGATGGGGAAATTATCCAGGATTATCCAAGTGTGCTCAATAGAATCACACGGCTCCTTATAAAAGGGAGATGGGGGATCAGAGGTCAGAGAGAAGAAGGCTATTTGACTACGAAGGGGAATGGGAGTGATCCAGCCATATACCACCATATACCAACAGACCCCAATGCTAGAAGCAGCAAGGAACAAATTATCCCCAGGAGCCTCTAGAAAGAATCAGCTCTGTGGACATCTTTGATTTTTAACCCCAGTAAAACTCATTTCAGACTTCTGACCTCCAGAAATGTAATATATCTAGGTTATTTTAAGCCACCTAGTTTGGAGTAATTTGACACAGCAAGAATAGGAAACTGAACACTAGGCAATTAAAAAAAATATAATTTTTACACTTTGTTTTCCATTAATATTTGGGGATACAGTTCCCTTACCAAGAGGCAAATGAGCGCTTGGTAGAATTTGAACACCAAAACCATGCCAGAAACCTTTAACAACTAAGTTATACCACTCAACTAAGCTCTCTTGAAGAATTATCTCACCAACTTTTTTTTTAATGTTTTATTTTTGAGAGAGAGAGCATTAGCAGGGAAGGGGCAGACAGAGAGGGGGACAGAGGATCTGAAGCAGGCTCTGTGCTGACAGCCCCCATGTGGGGCTAGAATTCATGAACCGTGAGATCATGACCTGAGCCAAAGTCTGACACTCAACCAACTGAGCCGCTCGAGTGCTTCATGAACACTTCAACAACCCTTTGCAGCAGGTACCCTTATTATTCCTAGTACAATGCTGAGAAAAATGAGGTCAAGAAACAATAAATCACTTGTAGGTAGCAATTAGTAGAGTCAGAATTGAACTCATATCATTTTGACTCCAGGACTTCTATTTTCTTTTATCAGCACATCATACTCTTACTCTATTCATCTATCGTCAGATAGGTGACTTCACGGGACACAAGACATAAAGCTTGGTCTACAAATACTGTGAAAGTGCCACACTTGTCATTTGTCTTTATACAAGAGAAGTAGCCACTATTTACCTGGCCACCTAAGGGGAGGCAGTGAAAGAGAGGCCAAGTAAACATCTTCCTGCCACAAATGCTATTGTGAAATAATCAATCAGTCCAGTAAAGCTTCTTTTGAAGCCAATGAACAATCAGTGGTGCCAGTGCCCAACTGGCAGAAGAATAACAGCCTTGGGTACTCTGTGTGCCAACAGATTCTGGCTTAATGCACCAAGCTGACCTTTTCTTCCAAAAACTGAATGTAAGAAAACCATCCTCTCATCTCTATTTCTTTGGGCTATTTCTGAGGCATTGGAAAGTTGTCCAGCATAGGCTGTAAGCTCCACGAGGGCACCATGTCTGATACTCACTTCTGTTGTCAGGGCCTAACACAATGCCTAGGAAAGAGGTGCTCCACAAATACTAGATAAATGAAGAGAACAGGAGTTTGAAATGCTTCGATCCAGACATCATTCCTACCGTCTATCAGCTGTGTTAACTTGAGTAATTCACTTTTCCTCACTGAGCTTATTTCCCTATCTGTGAGGCACAAATTTAAAATCCGGGCGGCAATGACTTTGTCTTATGGAGCATTAGAGAACTCAGCAAGATGTACTGCACATAAGTTATCTTTTTTTTTTTTTTTTAGATTTTCTTTTTAAGTAACCTCTAAACCCAACATGGGGATCAAACTTAAGATCCTGAGATCAAGAGTCACATGCTTTGCCAACTGAGCCAGCCAGGTGCCCCGTAAGTTATCTCTTAATGAAACAGCCATGACTGAGTCAATGGATGAATGGATGGGTGAATGGAGAGTAAAGGTAAGTCGAGCACATTTTTTGTTGCCCCAAAGCAATGCTAATATTGCAAACATACATCTGTCTGCAAAGTGCACAGAAAACTGCATGCTCCCGCTTGTCAATGCTGTCGGCAGACTCAATACGGCCACGGCTTCCCCAAAGGTCACCAACTAAGCCCTATTTACATGGAAACAAATTAAAAGTACGAGTGGAATGATATTTTTCTCCTTTTCACACATATGGTATTTGTGTTTGTGTCTGTGCATTCCGTGTGTGTTTCAGTTGAATATAGGAGGAAGTATAATCCTACATCACGGAGAATTGAAAAAGACAGTGCAAGTTTGGCATATTTCCCCTCTGGAAGTATGCTCATTTCTTTTATTTTTTATCAATATTTCTGTTATGAATTTCATATGACTGACATTGTAACTCCCTGTTATATATGAAAATCAATGTATAATGTAAGAATTTAAGTGAACCCCACATTTAGTAAGAATGTGACTGTGACATAGAGGTCAGAGCAGCAGTCGGAGCCTGGGCTGTCACTCACCACCTTGGTAAAGACACAAAGCACCATGTGTCTTTGAGCTTCAACTCCTTTATCTTTAAGAGGAGGGATTCATACTTGACCTATAACTCGGCCTACAAGGTCTCATGATATAGCCTCTACCTACCTTTCCAAACATTGGCCAACTACTCCCCTCCCTCACTCTGTCCCAATCACACTAGCCTTTCCTCTGTTCCCAAACATGTAAAGCTTCTCATAGCTCATGCCATTTTACTTGTTGTTCCATCTGCCTGGAAATGCTCTTCCCTCAAATTTTCCTATCACTGGCTCCTTTTCCTCCACCAGGGCTCAGCTCAAATGACTCCATGTAGGGAGGTCTTTTCCAGTTGCCCAACTTAAAAGTGAAAATCTAATGATTATCATGATTTTGGTTTGTTTCCTTTATAGTATTTATGAATATATAATGTTTTCTTGATATTTGCTTGCTTTGTTACTGTTTGACTCCTCTCTTTAGATTGTAAGGTCCACATAGATAGGAACTGTTATCTGTCTTTCCCATCATTGAATCCTAGGATCTCAAACAGTGCCTGGTATATAGATGGTTTTGAATGAGTAATTTCCAGGTTGCCGTCCATGTATAATGTTCTCTATCATGTTAAAATTTACTGCGACTTATTAGACATCTCTCTTCCCCCAAAGCACTGCACCCAGTAATAAAAGAAAATAAACACACTGATGTGTTACAGGAGGATTCCTGTGGTAAGCAGTTCCCTGCAGCTGTGCTCTGGACAAGAGGTTCTGATACACATACCATGCTTAGGAACTCTACCTGATCGGATGCTACAGGGTTCCAGGTGGCCACCTCCTTCCTCCCTCTTGGGCTCTTGATCCCTTCCTTGTATCAAACTAGTAGGGATATCACACCTGTGAGTCATGTGTGGTGGACATCTCTCAAGGAGGCCTCTCGAGCCTCTGCCTTCTTTACTGCAAGCCCCTTGTCCCATCCAGCAGGCTCCTATACCCATAAGAATTCTGTCTTGATTTATTCAAACTTCCTTTGCTGTGTGACACAGAACTGAAACTCTTCTTGTTGTAAGCCAAGGGTGAAAGTGTATCATGCAGAGAAAACAATCAATATATTTAGAAAGTAAACATACTGAAAGTGAAGAGGCACTGAGATCATAGCTGTGCCTATTTTACGACTATGGCATTATGAGTGGGGGATATGGGAACATAAGTTAAAGACAAAGCTGAAACAATGAAGTATTTGAACTTGAGTTTACAGATTCTCAAAGGAAAAATTCTTGCACCCAAAATTCCTTAGTTCTTTGCTCTGCTATCAGAGGTACAATCAATCTGAGATCTTTTCTCATGTGGAGATTTAGAAAATAGAGAACTGCAGTACACATTTGGTGCCAGATGATGGGCCGAGGATGAGAAAATGAGGTGAGTATAAGGATATGATAATAACTGTTGCTATATTCATGATAAACTAAGTTCTATGTATGAAATGCCGTTTGTTCTTCTGATTTATCAATCAGACTAAGGAAGATTATACTGAGTGGACTTTGTGGACTGGACTGGCTTTTAATGAAATGTACTTCAACATTTCAATAAGATTTATAGAATGAGGAAAAATGTGCATAAACTGTCATTATATATTCAAATGGTTTCACCTCAACAAATGTCCTCGTAATTGATATGGCGGCCCCCAAATGGTAAAACGCGAGCACTTTGTTCACTGGAAATGGCTTCTATTTAGAAATGATCAGAGAAAAGAAATTACAAAAGCCAGAGAAGCCTAATTACTGTCTCTGTCTCTCTCTGTCTCTATATAATGTTGTAAAGTTGCAGTATTAGATATTAGGATATTAGATATTAAATATTAGTATAAGAATATTAGGTTCTTGGGGCGCCTGGGTGGCACAGTCGGTTAAGCGTCCGACTTCAGCCAGGTCACGATCTCACGGTCCGTGAGTTCGAGCCCCGCGTCAGGCTCTGGGCTGATGGCTCAGAGCCTGGAGCCTGTTTCCGATTCTGTGTCTCCCTCTCTCTCTGCCCCTCGCCCGTTCATGCTCTGTCTCTCTCTGTCCCAAAAATAAATAAACGTTGAAAAAAAAATTAAAAAAAAAAAAAGAATATTAGGTTCTTAAAATGCCAGGTGAAAAAATTCCACTTAATGGTGAGCCACTTGCACCTCAAGGAATGGAGAAAATAGCAATGACTTAGATGTAACTTGAGGGCACAACATAATCTCATGTGAGTCATCTCATAGTTAGATAACTCTGGTAAAACTGTACATGTAGGTCAGGAGTGTTCCTAAGGCTCAGTATGCACAGTGATGGTGTCACTTTAATCTTCAGATTCCCCCGAGCACCAGGCATCTTGTTTCACACATAGTAGGAGTTCAGTCAACATCTGCTTCAAGGGAATACAAATCAGCACCCTGCTCCTCTGTATTAGCAAACTTGCTGTCATTTCTCTCCAGTACCTACAGGAGAGATGCACACTAGAGCCTTTAACTCACAGGAACCAGTTGAGAATCTCATGTTTTACTCTTACAGCAAAGGTTTCAAAACGTTATGGTATATAGGTACAAATGCAAGGAATTATTGAGATGTAACAATAAAAAACATGGTTGTTTGTACTGCAGACCTAAGTCCTGAAGAAATAAAAAAAAAAAAACCTCTGATAAAATAGTACAAATAAATAGCTAAAGCAGGTAAACCTATATGGGAGTCTCTCTCTGGGGTGAATTTACATAAATGTGTGTGTGTGTGTGTGTGTGTGTGTGTGTGTGTGTGTATACAATATATTCTAAAGTGTTTATACCAATAGCTTATTTGTATTAACTACTCCAAACTTTTTATGGAAGGAGGCATTTTCACATCTAGTCAAGCTACAAAACTTGTGGATAACTTTTAAAAACAACTTGGAGACATAAGATAACTAATATTTTTAGAGCTCATGCTGAAAGGACTTAATGAGGAATTAGCCGTGAAGTAAATTAAAGCAAATTCCCACTTTCTTTTAACAACCTGCCTTGTACTCTGGCTATGTAAATTAGCATGAGCTCATAATCATGTCAGACTAAAATAAATCAGACTGGACATAAACATAAGAAGATTGAGGAAAAGCAGGATTTAATAAAAATGTTAAAGTATATATACTAATAACAGATGCAGGAAGCTCTCCTCTTTACTACCTAATATGTTACTACCATTCCACTATAAATATGAAAAATAGTAGTAAACACATTACTGAGTATTTTGTAAAACTATAAACTGGCAACATATCTACTAATAAAACATAAAAAGTGAGTAAAATACACTCAATAGGTTTAGCTATAGGATTTCCATTGGTGGCAAAGCACAAAGTCAGTAAGCGCACCAGAAAGTTCATTGGATTTGGGTATGAAGAATACAAAATAGTCAAATCCATGGTTTCATGGTTCAGCTATTTTGATTACTTGTTCATCAAACCAGCCCACCTGCACAGTGATGCACTAGTTGCTAGTGTGAAGGCTGGGATGGAAGGCCTCATGTGACATGTTCTATACATGTTTATTTTATTTTTTTTGGATCATCTCAAAGGGAATCTGAGACATGCTCTCCTTACCAGCATGAGGGATGGCTTCTTTTTTATGGACCATTTGCCTATGTCTCCATCATTTCCAAAATATACAAGTATTTCTATAAAGTGAATCCAACAATGCTAAAAAAGAAAAACAAACAACTAGCAAATGAATAATAAACAAAGTACTGTACTTGACTAGAAGATGTTACCAGTCAGTTTACATCTCAGAGACTGGAAAAGAGGCTAATCTGTCTTTCACACAGGAGCACTGATCAGCATGAAACCTACCTTGAGCCTCTCTGAAAGAGACAAAATGATGCTTAGATTTTTTTATTTGCAACATTAGATTTGGGCAGAAAGCCTGATGTGGATTTCAGAAATGACCAAACATATTATTTAGGCAAGTAACCTGTAAACAATCTCAGGAAGCTTCCCTGCTTATCTCTTCAAAGTATGTCTCTGAACCTTGATTCTCAACGACAGAAGAAGGTATCAACTAAGTTTTAATTTAGTCCACAAATAGTTTCCCTACATCTTTCTCTAATCAAGATCCCAGAATGTCAGCTGAGTTTTATTTAACTGTTTAAACACAAATGTCCTTGGGATATAAATCATGAGTGTTGGCTAAAGACCTCAGGTGATAACTTTGAGACACCAAAATGAAGTACCAAACTAAATTCCATGTTTTCAAAATGGATGGCCCAGATGGGCTTTATGACTATGACTCCTCATTTACACAAAGGGAATACAGACATTGAGAGCTAAAAAAAAAAAAAAATAGAGGATTTTTACAGTAATTTATTGCATAAGCTGCTGCCGTGTAGCTACTTTCTTTCCTTAAAGGCAAGAGAGGGGTAGAATCCTTCAAGGTGACTACGTGAAGAACTTGATAAATCCCTGGAGTTTGAGAGGCAAAGTGGATTGGAGTATGACTTCCCATTTCCTCCTCCTGCTTCCTTCCCCTGTCCTCCCCCTCCCCCACACCCAAATTCTAGAACAAGGTTGGCAAACCTCTCAAAATAAATAAATAAACATTAAAAACAAACAAACAAACAAACAGGCAGCGGGCCAGAATTGGCCCATGGGCCATGGTTTACCAGCATGTGATCTAGAAGTTGACAGATATCTTGGGCAGTGCAGCCCAACGAGTGGCTACGGAGGTGTGGTCAGCTTACTTGACTGTAGCCCTTAGGCAAAGACGATTGAGGGTTTCCCTTGGTACAGATAAGGACCATGCTGGAAACACAAAGCCAGCCTGGAACTGCTTGAACTGTGCCCAAAAGCACTACCTGGGAGGGCATTAGGACTTCAACAGGGAGACTATCATCAAGAGAACTGCCAGAATGTAAGGATGCAAGGAGGAGGGTGTGAGTGAGGAATAAAGAACCCTACTAGAGGTTCCCCCTGCAGCCAGCTCAGCCAGAGTGGAGATGCAGCCTAGCAATTGCATTGACACCTATTAGCCCTGAGAGAGTTCATACGACTTTCATTGCCTCAGAATGCTTAGAGAGGCCTCCATGAGCTTTCTGCTGAAGGCAGGGAAGGCCTTGTTTCGGTCGATAAAATTTTAAAGGATGTGTGGAAAACAAAAATAAGCTGGCATTTTGACTACATTTCTTAAGCTATAGGTTCCATACAACAGATACAGAAACATCCCCTCCCCATGCCTACCCATTAAAAAAGAAATTGATAAAAGGAAACAACTATCTGGGTTATCAACTCAATTAAATAACTCTCCCATGTTGCACCGATTCTCCACTGTCCACTTCAGTTTAAGTCAGTGCTTCTCACATTTTAGCAAGCACCAGCCTCACCTGGAGGACTTCTTAAAACACAGATTGCTAGGTCCCACTTCCAAAGATTCCGATTCAGTGGGACTGGGCTGGGACCTCAGAATGTACATTTCTGACAAGTTCCCAGGGGATACTGATGCTTCCAGTCCAGGACCACACTCTGAGAAACACTGGTTTAACCCAGGCCTGGTTTCTAAAAGTGACTTGTCACCACAGTATAGGACCTTCCAACATCAGCTGGGCACATTATAACACTTCAGTTGTTCACAGGGGTGATTAGTCACGCTGGTTCAGTTTTCAGAAACCAGCTATGGCTACCAAATTATTCATCTGTTTTGCCAACACCATCTATCTCTTCTGGTGTCATGGGCAACTTTTCTCAAGGAACCTGGATTTTCTGGCCTTGCCTTTCCTTTGTTCACATATAACATGAAGGTAGTTGCCTGCCAATATCAAGCATTTTACACAATGTCACCAATCCATCCAGTGCAAGAAAGGATACTGAAGGGAGTTTACTGACATATTGTCTGACATTGTCATGATCCATGAGTGGCAGAAAATAGACACCAGTGAGTAGGCAGATTTCCATCTGGCAAGAAGATGGCTGTAATGAGCACCAATGTGAAATGACAGATAGTAATAGAAACTAGAAAGTCGATGGGAAAATTAGTTTTCCTCATTTCACATCTGCACGACAGGGGGAGCTGCCAATCAAGGTCTCCAGAGAGAGAAGCTTATCTAGGTTCCCAACCACGTGCAAAGCCATGTTCTCCTAAGTTAAAAAAAAAAAAAAAAAAAAGAAAGAAAGAAAGGAAGAAAAAAGAAAAATCATGGGGAAAAAAATAGAATCAGTCTGTTATAGAGCTTTAAACAAATGTGCGGCTGCGAAACAAGCTGTCGCAAATTGGCACAGAGAATGCAGAAAATCAATGTGAAATGAAAGCTGCCTCTCCCAACAAAATAAAGCCAGCAATTAACTCTTCCTGTCCTTGCTGCAACCTGCAAGCCATTTAAACACCAGAACGCAGGTTGCTAGGGAAGGGGCCAATGCTTTAAATACACAGTCTACTCTCTCCTATAGCATGGGTATGTGAGTGGGTAAGAAACAGGAATGCAGGTGGCAAGGAAGAACCCACTTGGCTTTCATATATACATATCTAAATATACCCAAATATATACATTTTATATATATTTATATACACACATATGCATATATAAATGTATGCGTATGTATATATGTATGTGTATGTATGTATGTACATACACACACATACACACTAAATAGGCACAGGAGACTAAGAACATATATTTGAATGCCCAAAATTATGCTTGTTGCCTAGAATGGGCAGGGATGACACAGGAATAAAAAAGCATCTCACAAGAGTCTTAATATTCACATGCAGAGACACACAAATCCACCACTACTTCAAAACACAAATTAAAGAATGTAACAATTCAGACACACCATATGTTCAGCTGTTCAAACGCATCTCTGTTTTGAAGGATATACAAATGATAATAAATAGAAGGAGGTAACTAAAACAATTATGAAAGTGCTTAACGGCACAGACTGAAAGACCAGGATATTGATACATTTCACTAATTAATGTTGCAAGAATAATGCTCTGAATCAGAACGCAAACAAGTGCAACAAAGATGAGCTATAGTTCTACCAAAAGAATTCAAAAGGGTCATTCATTGCAGTATCAACATCTTTGTAAAAATGCAAACTAATGAGCATGTTTATGTGGAAGCACGGTATCGGTCAAGACACTTTCTGCTGTAGTAACAAACATCCTCCAAATCTCAGCGGTTCAGGATACAACAAAGGTGTACTGTTTGCTTATACTAACATCCAGCGTTGGTCAGCAGGGAGACTCTGTCAATCATAGTCATTCAGGGGCTCACAATGCTGGAAACTTCCATGGATAAGTTATTTCCATACACATCAAAGGAGAAAGATAGAAAAGACAGAAACGCACACTAATTCTTAAACTTCCTTTAAAAAAATGTTTAATTAATTTGAGAGAGAGAGAGAGAGAAGCAGGGAGGGGCGGAGAGAGGGAGAGAGGGAGAGAGGGAGAGAGGGAGAGAGAGAGAGAGAGAGGAGAGAGAGGAGAGAGAGAGAATCCCAAGCAGGCTCCACACCATCAGTGCAGAGCCCGACACGGGACTCGAACTCACGAACCATGAGACCATGACCTGAACCAAAATCAAGAGTCGCATGCTTAACCGACTGAGCCCCCCTGGCGCCCCTTAGTTCTTAAATTTTCTGTCCAGAGCTGACATGAGTTCTCAGTTTCACTAACCAAAGTAAGGATTTAAAGCTCATACCTGAAAAGGAACTGACAAATGAAATCCAGAAAGAAGAGAAGTAGAAATATGCAATGAACAGCACCAATGATAACCACAGTCACTCCCATTTCTTGTCAGGACCAATGCAATAAAACTAAGTCTTAGCCTGTCTACATGTTTCCACTGCAGGTCTACCTCTAACTTATTCACAGAGCAACCAGAGAGAGTGAAGTGTTTTGTTTGTCTGTTTTTTCTTTTTTAAGATAAATCTACTAGTCCTATCAGTTTCATGCTTCAATACCCTTCAGTCACTCTGCACTGAACTTACAATGAGATTGAACATCTTAACCATGGGTTTACAAGACTTTGCATGATCCAACCTCTGGATACATCTATGAATTCCTCCATCTGCTCATTATTGGATCCAGGGAAAGCACTTCCCATTATCCACCTCATTCAGAGCCACCAGTGATCTTCTTTAAATTTCCTGATTTATAAAGCTTTGTCCATGTGCTACTCTCTCTGCTATTGTGACCTGGCTTATTCCTACTCATTCTTTCAATATTAGGCTTTCATTCTCTATCATATCTCTCTCACAGGCCTTATTTTTTCTTCATAAATCAATTAATATGCTTTTAATTATAAATTCATAATTATATAGTTATTTATGTGTTTATTTAATATCCTTTTCCCTCTGTAAATTCCCTAAGGGAAAATAAAATATTTTTTTTCCCATACCTAGGCATAGCACTTGGCACACTATCTGCCATACAGTGACCACTCAACTACCACATGGATAAGTGAATCAGACTCACTTCTGCTAATGTCTAATGAAGATCAACAAATCAGTTAAAAGAAGTGTAGCACAAAGCTACTAACCTGAGATTTACAGTGAAAGTTCAATGTTAGAATTAAACATGTCTTTGTATCTTTGTCTACGCTTCACCATTTGTGCAGAAGATTCATATCCAGTATGACAAATGATCCCTCGAATCCACAGTATGTAGGTCAGCTAATGAAGTTGCCATTTTACAGTAAGATAATAGAAGCTGGGAGAAATGAAGAGACTCACCCAGTATCCTACTGCTAGTAAGAGGCAGAGTGAGGAGGTAAATTAAGAGACTTCTCATTGTACATCTGCTTTGCTTTCCACACACCATCCTGTCTCTCGATTCAAGAAGGTCAGCCTTAGAAGTATTCATGTGGGACAGTGTTAATGAAAGGAAAATTATTAATATAACACCTGGGCCAGATTCTGTACAGATATGCATAGAATGACCTTCATTCTTACTAAGCATTTCAGAATCTCTGCCCAAAGGAATTGATTAGACGAAAGAACTTCATCAAGGGTTCAGCTTTATAAATGTATCTCTCCCTGATATCCCTAAGGACCTTGAAAGCTCTACCTTTAGATAATGCCAATGTATATTTCTAAGAACACTTTATGAGATACCTGTGGTATTTGGTAGAGGTTACATATTAAGCTATGACCACATTTCAAGTACCTACTGTATGCCAGAGGCTGGCAATGGAACACAGATGCAAGGTACCAGGTTAGCTGGAATGGTCAGGAGGACAGGCAGATGTTTTAATGGGAACAAGGATCATGGTAGAAATGCAGGGTAGGTGGAATCCCAGTGGAGAAGATAGAGGCAAGAAGTGAGTGAGCAGGAATTGTTGGGAGTGGGGGTTGGAGGAAGCTCACAAAAGGCACCAACCACATTGGAACAAAAGGAAGAAACACAGGAGGAATGGAAAAAGGGAAAGGAGGATGAGAAATGTCACAATTGTGTCCTACAGGTGATGAATCAGCTTGATCCTGGTTTGAGAAGAATACAATTAACGCTCGTTTGAGTTCTTCTCATGAATACTCAAGATGATGTCATGACTGAGTTTTCAGCTAGTGTATAAGTGAGCTTCACTCCCAATGTCAAAGCAAGGCCCTTCCAACACCATCTAGAGCTAGACCCCAATTTCCTCTCTCCCTCTGCCCAAGGGTTCCAAATCCAACCTTCCCCTTTTTCCTTTGAACACATCACCATTTCCAGTTCTTGCCACAGGGTGCCCCCAGTACATGCTTCTCCTTGTTCTCAAAAAAGAAATCCAAAACCACTGTTTGGTAGGCCTGGACTAGAAACAAAGAAATCCACCTGCCTGGGCAGATAGCCATGATAACTTATCATGCACAGAAAAGGTGCTAAATAGATTGGCTATAATTCCACTCACATCCATATAAAACAGCTGCATAAAACATTAAATGTGTATAACCATTTGCTTCAGAGATAAATGATAAGACTCATTGGTTTGGACAAAAGAATTTTTTAAAATATGAGATTAGGTAATGAATATCCTCAAGAGGCTCTGTAGAAGATAGTACACATTCAGAGATAGTCTACAAGCTAGAATCCAATTTTAATTAGGTCATTGCTCCAGCAGTAACTAAGACCTTTGGAAGAAAGAGAAACTGTTCTTTCTCCCAAGCAAGGAAAGCGTCAAATCACTTCTGAACGGGAAACTTGCATAACCAACACAAAGGGCAGCTTGATACGGCCAAGAGAATTTTTACCAACATGTCTATACTTCATACCCTGTACATACCACTTACAGTTCTCCTGGCTGTCCCTTACTTGATGTCTGCCTCTGGTAATCATTTATTTGCACTGATTTGCTCACAGATCAGAAATGTCCATCCACCCCAGGATGCATGTAGTCTGCTGCAATGGGCAACCCCACAGGGAACCTGTGGTCTTCCATGTCCACCCTGTATGGAACATCCACCCGTTATTAGAACATACAGCCACTATTCCTCATCATGCCTTTACCTAGCTTTGTTTTTCTCTGTGACATTTCTATCCCTCATACACTCACTCACACACACACACACACACACACACACACACATTTTTAAAATGTATTTTATCTACCAGAATTAAAATTTCACAAGAATGAGATCTTTGTTTAGTTCATCGATGGGTTCTCTCTGTCTTGACCGGTGTACCCCAATCATGGTAGGTGTTCAACAATTGTTTGTTGAATGGATATTTTTCCTTAGGGTGCTGCCTCATAGCATGTCTAGGAAGAAGAGACAGTGTAATAGCCCATATAAAAGTCTGAAATAAATTCATTCTACTTTACATCACAAAGGCTGAAAATGTAAACAGAGAGCTTCACCTGTTTGCCTAGAGAGCCGAGACTTCATGAATTAGAGCTTTGGGGTTAAAATAGAAGTCTGCTTCTGCAGTAAACAGTGGCTCTTCTATGGTATCCAACTGTCAAAGAGGCCTAAATCTGAGGATAAAAATCTCAAGAACATGTATTAAATCCAAGATAATACTCAGAGTGAATTAATTAAAAGGGTGAAAATTGGTAATAAAAGGAAAGCAAGAGAACACAAAAGAAGTTCATTTATTTTAAAAGCTTGTTCTTAAAATTCAGTTTTTTCTGGTTAATAATAGGTGATGTGTTCTACATAATATTTGCAATTTGAGCTTAAAAAGGTGAGGAAAAGTAAGGAGGTGTATAGAAATGCTAGCTTTGCTGCTTGCTAGCATTGTGTCCTTAGGCAAGTCACTAAACCTCTCTGACTTCAGAATTGCTGATTGGTTAAACTAAATGGGAGGGGTCACGAATAAACTCCTAATTTATAGAGCGGTTGCTAAAGTACCTATTCCTTACAGCTGGACTGAAATGTCCACCTGGTGGCAAAGCTCTTGGAGGGGTCATGTTTTGAGTACAAAGATCCACTTAGGAAGTGACACCTACAAAGTCTTCATGTGAGTAACAGACAGTCTCATACTCCTGAGCTCTTTAATCCCTTTGCTCTGCCTGGAGCCTCTGTGCCTAGCTTGTGGCTCATGCACAACTCCAAAACCTGTGGGTTCCTTGATTTCCTTTTAGACAAAGCAAAGGAGTAACCTTTTCTTAATTCTTTAAATGAGTAAGAAGCACCATTACTCACTAAAACAGAAGGTTATTACCCTGTAGTATTTGTGCTATTGTGCAGGAAGGAGTTCCGACCTAGCTTGAGAAAAACAGCTTGAACCCTGACTTCACTACTAAGTATGTGATCTCAAACCAATTAATTATCTTCTCTCAATGAATCTGTTTCTTCATCTGTAGAGTGGAGATAACAAAATAGCTCCCTCGTGAGGTTGTTGAGAAAACTGATAGTGATGCTGTGTATGAAAGAGCCTTGCAGTTGGTAAAGGGCTTTACAGATGTAAACTATCTTAGTCTGATGAACATGGGGTTGTCATTTGAGATAACAGGAATACCCCCTTTACAGTTGACCAAGTACTCTCACGTGTGTTAATTCATTTGGATGTAATCTGAAATCCTGTCGTAAATTCTAATTCTATGAGGAATGGTGGTTTTTTTTTTTTCCAAATAAAGTTTCAAACCCATTTTAGAATGCATCTTTTTTCATTTCTTTCTTCTCTCATCCACTAATTAATAAATGAACATCTCTTGTAAGTACCACATTAAGCTAAGAAACCTAGGAGATATTAAAAAATGAGGATATGTCCCCTTGTCCTTTGCAAACACACATATTCATTTAGCAAATGTGTACTGAGCACTCAAAATGGACTACACGATCATATCAAATAGAGTTCAAAGTCAGATGTGTAAATGAAAGAGAACACATGTGACTGTAGTACCATAGTGCTACCACAGAGTTGCCAATAGTGACCTAAGAATGTACCAATCTCATGTCACCAATTGTTAGTCTTTTTACGATGTCTAGAAATCTCCAGAAATATATGCTTAAGAAATGTCTCTTGTCACTAACTGCATGGAATTATCTGGGATTCTCTGGAATTGGTTACCAATACAGGTGGGATGCTGCCATTCAGGATATGTGAGGTACCCACCCTAGACACACACTCAATTCACTACACAGGGCCTTTTACAATCAGCTGAGAAGGAAAGTCAACAGGTATTCAGGTCTGTAGAAAAGACCAAGTGAAGAGATTAATAAGCTTTGCTCTTAACTGAGTCTTTCTGCCAATCCAGCAGACATACCCATTTCTCATCTTCTATTTATACATTTCTAAAAGTACTATCTCTCAGTATCAGCTAGACAATGTGAAAACATTGTAAGAACAATCTTTAACATCCCCAACAGTGATTACTACAGAGCCCAGCCTCACTCTCAACCACCAATATTTTTAATGAGGAACAGATGGCATGTGAAACTTTTGAAAAGCAACTTTCCTCCTTTGTAAAATAAAACACTCTTACACGATTTGAGAGTTGGCAAAATTTCTGTGCAGCACTGAGCACTATTCATGAAACAGGTGAATGTTCCAGAGGCAGACACTGTACTTGTGCAAATTTGGAATTGGGGTCAAGAGTTGATTCTGTCTCTTCTGAACAAATGGATAATACACGAACTTGGTGACATATGGTGGCCATAATTTCCATTATGAGAATGGGAAGCAGAGAAAATCATTCTATACTGATGGAGTGGCATAAGGCAGATGTCTAGAGCAAATACAGAGATTTAAGATGGAAAAAGGATGATGTTATTTCGCCCATTCCACCTATTGTCAGTGAAAGTGATGTAACATCTCAAACCAGAAAAGGGAGATCCAGGGCACCCGGGCGGCTCAGTCAGGTTAAGCGTCCAACTCTTGGTTTCGGCTCAGGTTGTGATCTCACAGTTTCATGAGTTCAAGCCCCACATTGGGCTCTGCACTGATGGAGACTGTTTGGGTTTCTCTCTCTTCTCCTTTCTCTCTGTCCCCACTGCCACGTGCTGTCTCTGTCTCTCTCAAAAATAAACAAACTTAAAAAAAAAAGAAAAGAAAAGAAAAGAAAAGAAGAGGAGAGGAGAGGAGAGGAGAGGAGAGGAGAGGAGAGGAGAGGAGAGGAGAGGAAAAGAAAAAAGAAAAGAAAAAAAATACCCAGAAGAATACCCGGAAGAAGTAGAAATGGATGTGAGGGGAAAAAATCCCTATGACTTGACTCCAAGAATATTACCCACAACTATTTAAAACTAAATATGGAAAAATAAATAACGAATCTGTAGGTCATGTTCCCGATTACATTTTTGTTATCAAGATTTGTTGATTTTATGCAATATATGGTCTTCACTGAAGTCCTCAGTATCTATGAGTAAATGAAAATATTTTTCTGAATCTCTGCACCTTATATTTTGCCTTATATTTTAATGAAAGGTTATATCCTCAATCAACATTTCCCTTTAGGGACAGCTATAATCAAGGCAAATAATTTTAAGCTCAAATATTATTACTTCACAATAAAATATGAAGGGAATCATGATTCATGAGTTTGCTGACTATTTATTCCTAGCTGCAGACATCACCCCATTAGCCATACAAAAACTATAATGCATTTATCTAAGTGTCAGGCTTCCAGCAATGAGTCCAAAGGGAATGAGCCTCTAAAGAGCCAAAATAGACACCACAATATGGAACATGTATTCAATGAAAGGTTCATCTTACAATTATGTTGAATCTTACTTTATCTTATTTTACACATCTGACTACCTATTTACTTATCCTGAAACTTTAAAGAGTAGTCAACTGACCATCATTAAAAAGAAAAAGCTGGAAGACAGAAATATAACCCTAAAAATTGACCACAATTACCCTCAAAGTCCATTAGCTTAGTAACATTTAGTCTCTACACTAAATAAGTAGTGCTACAAATATAAGCAATGCCTAAAGGATGTTTGTAAAACTTATCCTGAGTCATCAGAAAAAGTTAAATTATGTTCAATGGATTTGTCTTAAGATGATAGCAAAATGGGCACTATACATCGAAAGATTTATATTCCGAGTGGAATTTTATTTTAAAGTCACTTGTAAAATATATTTATGTTGAAAACTTCATTATGAGGTATCACCATATTCAGAAGTAATGTAGCTGGTGCTGCTGTTTCCAACAGAAGTTAAATAGAGACAACAGAGAAAGGATTTCAAGCACGGACTGGCCTATCTTCTTTTCTACCCTCTTCCTTTCTCCAGTACTGACGCCTTCCCTTGGTCTCCTTACCAGCTTTTCACACCTGCAAGGGTGAAGAAAAGTGCGTAAAACTTGTATGTCCACTACAAGGAAATCATGGGGACCCATTCTTCACAGATTTGAATACATTCAGAAATGAACCACTGTGCTATTTGATCAGCATGGAGGAGAATATGAGAAGGGTGTAAATCATATCAACTCTCTATCTTAAGCCCTCTCCCATTTTATTGGCTTCTCCTTCTAGTTTTTCCTTGGGGGGAAATATCGCTACCTTTCCACTGCAGAAGGACTAAATATTTAATTAGGGGAAATCATTGTTTTATAACTGTCGATTCATAGCTGCCACATTTACTATTTTGGTTTTTCTGATCAAAGATATGTCTACAGCTCATCATTTTTAATGAATAGATTTTTATATATTTTAAGTAATATTGGTTTTTAACCCAGTGTTTCAAGCCCATCCAGATTGCTACTACGCCTCAGGCTCACGTGGTCTTAAAGGCAGATGATATAAGTGGCACCAAATAGAGGATGAGCAAGATAACCCTAGGGTGGTCACAATAATGCATGTGAAAATTTCTGATGTATGACTCTCATTTGACTCCGTAATGAAAAACTACCAGTCACCATTCCCTTTGCCAACACTGATTCTGGAACCTCATGGGCTATTGTAACAAGAAAAAAAAAAAAAAAGAAAACAAAAAAACTCTCCTGAGAAAATATTGCCATTTTAGGAAAACAATGTTTTCAGCTGCTGTAATCATTCTAATTACTTTAGATCGTTTATTTTCTTTTTTTTTTTTTTCCCTTTCACCCTCTAGGGCCTTTTTTTGCCTTCAAATCAGCTACAGAAACAAAGCAATTTAGCACAGTAAAAAGCTTATTAACACATGATGCAGTTCAGTGGCATGAGAAAATGCTAGGGACAAAACAAGGAATCCATCCCACAAAAAAAAGTGAGATGTGAATATTTCAAAAAAAAGAAGCTGAGCTGGGGAGTGAATAAACTTGACAGGATGTGGGAATAAAGGTCAAGATGGCGGCTCTGACTGCAGAGAAACCTCAGCAACATGGGATGAAGATAGCCCTTCAGTTCCTCAAGTCGCCCAGCAAGTGCAGTTTACAGCCAAGGCGGGCAACTTTCTAACTCCTCATCTGTCATTTAAGAGAGTCCCCAGGTTCTCTTCCACTGTACTTTCTTCCGTTTTTTTCAAACTTCTCTGTATGACACCAGGGAAGGTGAAACAACCCCATTTATCTGTGGAAAGTGAACGTGAAGATGGCTGCTTCTCTGCAGAGGTAACAGGAACGAAGTGTGAGGGCGAAGCGCCAAAACTATCTTAGCAGAGTACAGTCAGAAAAACAACCTGATGCTCCCTCCCCGAGAATTCTAAGGGCTTGTAACGGAAGGAAAATCAAGTATGCAATAGGGTGCAAGATACACACGAGTTGGGCAAAGCAATGTGGAATCCAGCGGTGACCTCGCTGTCCCAGTATTTTCTGGATCCATGTAGACTCTACCGGAACAACTCTGTGCACTTCCAAAGTACATGAGCAAATTCTCAAGTGAAACACAAGAACATCAAGGGTCTTGCAGTGGATACAGACACACTTTGAATAAAGACTTTGTCTCCTTAAGAATAAACATTCATTCTTCCATTCGCCCCTTGGCTATCAGGCATCCACCCTATGTTGGGCATGGTGCTAGCTCTCCACACGTGAACGTGAACAAAACATTTTGTTTCCTTGGAGCTCATAGTCTAATATGGGAAAAAGGCTATACATCTATTCAATATCCACCCATGCATGTTCACTGAGCACCTAAACAGAGTGAGCTCACTCAGAGGAGCCCAAGGATGATGTCGGAGGAGAGGGCCACGGGATCCAAGAAGGCTTCCCAGAGCTGCTGATGCCTGAGCAGGCTTCTAAAGGTGAATTCTTTATTACGGTGAATGGCACTCTAGGCAGAAGAAACCACACTTGCAAAGGGATGTGTGCATGAAACTGGCACACTGCTGGAGCACAACATTTATATGGGAGGAAAATGAGAAAAATGAAATACATAGACAGCTTCTATGATCTATCTAGTGCTTATCAGTGTTGCAAACCCTTAGATGACTGGTTTATTCTTTTATCTGCATTTTGGTTGATTCGAATATAACTTCCTTGGCATATTTCTGAAAGGAGTGATGAGGATTTGAAGCTACAACCACTGATTCATGTGAGCTAAAATTTTCAAAATCAGACACTAAGCATGGGTTATTTGGTGCATTGTGTAGGAGCTCTCTTTGCGGAACTTTAAAACAAAGAGTGGATAGCCCCACATTTCCTATCACACCTGTACAAAGAAATCTACTTGAAAAACTGTCAACAGTTTTATCTTTGAAAATAAAATAACTCTATTTAGAATTCTAGGATGCCCACAAATCCCCCTGATGAACCCCTTGTCCATAATCTATCAGGATGATGTCCTTACAGATATCCTCCAAAAGAATCTTCCAAAGCCTCCCTCAGTAATGCATTCGGGTTTCTCACAGCCCTTATGGTCACAAAGCTTACCTACAGAACACCTAGATTTATCTTAGCATAATTCTATTCCCATCTCAGGTAAGTCCCTCTTCTTCCAGGACATGAAAGATCTCTTTATTTATTAATCCCCTAATTCCCATCCAAAGTTCAACCCAAGGTGTAAGTAAACAGGGCCTAAATAACAAAAGAGCTTCTTTCCTATGACTTCCTTGTCATCAGTGGAAACACCTGAGGAGTCATAAAAGTGGGAAAGCTAACGGTAGGAGAGAAAGAAAGTGCAGATGGTGGTAAAAGGCACGTACCTGCCTGGAGGATTTTGTGACAGACTGAATCTACTTTTGAGCATGCTGAGGGCAGGAAGCATGCTGAGGGCAGGAAAGCATGCTGAGGGCAGGAAGTTCCTCTGGCAATACCCAAAGTATGTATTACTCACCCTGTCTAGTAAACGAATATTCACTCTGAAGCCAGGTACCTAAGAGAAAGCCTTCAATTAACATAGCAAAATCCTATTTCATGGATGCTTGCATTTTCTCCTGTGATGAATGTTAGTTGAAGATCAATACATGTAAAAAGTCGTCTGACAAAGCAACCATGTGTCCATATGCCCTGAAGTGGAGAGAACAGGCCAAATAATACATTGGTCCAGCTCAATCTATGTCTGCTACATTAGTTGTTTACCTAATTTAAAAACACAAGTCTCTTCTGCTGCTTTGACCAGAGCTAAACTTAATGAAGTTAATCTGCCAGCGATGACACATGTAAAATGATTTTAATGCACATAAAATATTTATTTAAATCACACATTAAAATAACAAAAACACAGAACTGACACAGTCGATAACATTGGATTCCAAAGCAGTTAAAAAAATAAAGTACAGATCAGCTTTAGCATATCTGCACACATCTGAAACTAAGTAATTATTTCTCTAACTTTATTACAGAAATGAAAACCATTCTGTTACAAGCTAGCTACTAGCTTTCAGGAGAGTTAAGAGCTTATAATGGCTCAGATGTGGTACTGAAAAAATTTTTTAAAAAGATTGATTTAAATCCTATAAATCAATTATTAATAACCGGACAAAGCAAGGAACTAGATTTGGTATATTTTTATTTGAATATATATTGATTTATCCATATATGTATCCATCTGATTTCACCCTGTGTCTAGAATTCCTTAGGTGTAAGTTCCTCTACTGCTTTTCACTACGGATTTTTCTTAAAGCTCTAAACATACTTTCTCTATCCAGCCTCATGGCAAGTAGTGTCCCTTCCCTTGGGGAAGACGAAGGAGAATAAAGAAGGGGGAAAGGCCACATCTTTTAAAATTCATAAAAACATCCTTAAAATCTTAAACTAGGGGAGCCTGGGTGGCTCAGTCAGTTGAGCAGTCAACTCATGATTTCAGTTCAAGGTCATGATCCCAGAATCAAGGAATCGAGCCCTGCGTCTGGCTCTGCACCGAAAGTGGAGCCTGCTTAAAATTCTCTCTCTCTCTCTCTCTCTCTCTCTCTCTCTCTCTCTCTCTCTCTCTCTCCCTGCCACTCTCCCCAGAGCTGTCTCTCTCTCTCTAAAAACAAACAAACAAACAAACCCTCAAACCACGCATGGAAATCTGGATAGATGATGAGTGTTTAAGTTCTTCTTAATTTCTTTCAAGATTAATGCTCCCCCAACAGATTCTATGTGATATGTATGTAGGTAAGAGCACACACACACACACACACACACACACACACACACACCTCACACCCTAATAGCAATGGAATGAAGTAATAAAAATGAAGTCTATTTAAAAAGAGAGAGAGATGGGAAAGACAGTAACTTAGTTAACTGTACAAAATCCTGGCATTGTGGAAAGAGATTTGCCAGGGAGGGATGGAGAGCTTTGTTAATAGTGTTCTCTTTATCATGTCCCTCCTCATTCCTGAATCTGGGGACTTAGTGAACCCTAGATGACACTTTTTTCAAAAATTTTTTAATGTTTTATAATTTATTTTTGAGAGAGACAGAGCATGAGCGGTGGAGGGGCAGAGAGAGAGGGAGACACAGAATGTGAAGCAGCTCCAGGCTCTGAGCTGTCAGCACACAGCCTGACATGGGACTTGAATTCACGAACCACCACAAGATCATGACCTGAGCCAAAGTTGGACGCTTAACCAACTGAGCCAGCCAGGTGCCCCTAGATGACACTTTTAACACAAGAGCCTGGAGAAGACTTGTCAGCAGGATGTGTTCTTAGCACTATGAAACGGTGGATTGATTTTTAGATAATCTTGAACAGGCCTAAACTTAGGGAGGGCCACTGCCCTCCCTTCTTCAATCTGTAGAATCTGAAATGTGTGCAGCAGGTTAGGTAAGGTTTAGAGAAGAAAGGGTTAAACCAAGGGCATAAATCGATGATATGGACTAACTCTGGTCCCAGAGATACATTTTTTTAAACTTATGCAATGCAATAAAATTAATAAGGATCACATAAAGTTCCTAATTTCCCTATTCTGTTGAAAATCAGAGTATCTGGCTACAGTAGCCAAATACTTGCCTGGTAACAATCAGCTAGTGTTTAGTATCAGCTGTCCCCTTTAGCCAGGACATAAATTCAAAAGATTGCCACAGTCTTGACCATTTCTTACAGTCTGACACCCAGCCACTTGACACTTGTCTGTTATCCCCAAGATCACCAGAAACACTTAATTTGAGGATGTTAGAGTTAAGATGATCGAGGAACCCCAGGGGAAAGTAAAAAGGAGAGGAGTTCAATAGTGGATGTTTCTCACGAACAGAGAAAGGCTCTTGAAGGAGGGCCAACACCCAAAGCTACAATTACAGGCCCATAGGAGCAGGAGGGGGAGGAAATGAGCTGCATAAAGGACAGAAACCGCTGCCCAAACTTCACCACTTCATCTAATATCATCCCAAATGTGCATGGGCAGGTATGTGCACCCAGGTCTCCAATAAAGGATATTCTGCTGGATTTATTCTGGGAACTTAAATGGCTAACAGAAAGGCTGCTTGTTTACAGGTGGTGCAAAGAGCTCAGTATGGTGGCCACACCGTACATCTCAGCTTTATTTTGTTAGTGACAACAGCCAGTGAGATGGTGCTTCCTAGTTTATGAACTTCATCATCTCCCCATCCTTACAGGCTTCTACCAGAAAACCAAACAGAGTAAGAATGTTGCAGGACATTTCTAACTGAAAAAGTTGGCCTCGCAGGAAGGATCCATATCCTACTCCACCATCATTTCATTTGGAAAGATATCAACTAATACATGATTCCTCTCCCAAGAATCCCTGGCTACTCTTGTAAATCAGGCTCCTTAACTCATCCTATCCTGTTCTCTCCTTGTGTAAATCACAACCCTCTCCTTCTGACTCTCACTGCTTTATTGTACAGGGAAGCATCATTCTTCTGAATCACACCTGGGTGCCGATCTCGAGCGTGGGACCCAGTGGCTCATTTCTCCCCTGTGGATGTCTCATCGAAACATTTTCTCAGTAAAGCCTATCTCTTTCTATAAAGGAATCGCTAGACCAAGATTATAACATTTTGCCCATATCATTACACATGTATCCAGTATACCTCTTTTTGATAAAAAAAAAAAAACCCTGCACTTTCTATAGTGCTCTAGTCCACTTTCTACAGATGCTATAAAATGATTGCTCTTGGAAATATGTATCAGCAAGAAGCTAAATCATAATGAAAAGAAGAGTACTGGGATCCAGATGTCCCAAAGAATTTATAACAAGAGGAGTAAAAAAAAAAAAAAAAAGTAGAAATGAGTCAGAATGAAGAAGGTTTAGTGGAGAAAAAGCCTTGATGTGGCAATCCTCCAGTATGGGCCCTAGAAAGCACATCTTGGGGTTCCACTTCTCTGTTTTCAGATGGGAACACTAAGGCAAAGTTCTTGGTAACAAGAAGATTAGCAAATACAACTGAGGAAGTAAGAACCTTCTTCCTCTCACACCACAGTGGGAGTAGTTCTACCGCATAAGCCTTTCTGGTACCTAGGTTCTACCCATCCGGTGGTTCCACCATCACCTGGGACGTTGCCTCTTCTGCAGACCAGCATGGCACTGTCACATCCACATCCCCGATCAGTGGAAGAGAGAAAGACATGGAGTCCAGGTCAAGCATTTTGCTTTTAAGTAAGCAGCTTTTTGTTACATGTGCTTACATTTCATGGGTGAGAATTAGGTTGCATTTCCACACTTTTCTGCAGAGAAATGCATATGCAACTGTAGACTCCAGTGAATCAGCTGAAATTCTATTGTAATGAAAAGAAAAAAGGAATTATACTTTGGAAGAGACTGTGAGCAGGCTGGTGTAGGTATCAAGAAGGTAAGATACTTGCCAGAGATCGTGTGCTATTCCAACCATTTCAGGATCCTAACCAAGAGATTTGGCACTGTTCTCTAGGATCTCTCTCCCCCTAAAGAGCTAGGCAAAGAATACCATAAACAGAAGAAATGAGATCACAGGAAGTAGAAGAGATTCTGAATGAAAGCCCTTCCTAAGAAGATCATAGCTAGCCCATGTCGATGAAGCCAATGCTGTCATCAGGAACAAAGCTGCAATGCAATGAAGTTTGCTATACAACGGACCTAAAAGGCCTTATGATAGATGCATTATTGCTGGGGAATGAAATAGAAATCCATGCGGACCAGGAGAGGACAGCAGTCCCAAAGTGAAAACCCCTGAGAAGGAGGCTTTACATGTTTTTTTTGTTGTTGTTTTATTCTTGGGTAGAAGCTAAGAAAGTAGAGTAAAAATAAACCTGTCCCCAGTGGAAAGCAGCACAGAAGATTGTGGTAATGAGGGCTACAGGCATATCATTCACCTTAGCTGAGTTGAACTTTATCAGGAAAACAAACAAACAAACAACAACAAAAAACAAAACAAGGTGCTATTTTGTTTCTTGGGAGAGCATAGAGACCACAAGGCTGGCTGCAGGCCACTGAAAGAAAGAAGAGTGAAAGGAGTTATCATCCAATACCTCCTTGCTTTCCTTTTTACCACACATGGCCAAACTCACTTCTAGTAGCAAAGAAATGAAAAATCTGGACGTTACGGTGTGGAATCTCATGCCAGTGAAAGAATTTGGATGTATGGAAAAATTGGAATTATTTTGCTTTCTGCCTTCCATTTCATCTGCACCACAGCATTTAGCAGAAGATGCTATTTCATCTTGACAATTTTTCTATCATGTCAAATATTAACCTTGCTATCCAATCTTAGCCTCACCTTCCCCCCAAAATGCTAGATTTTAATGTCTTCAGAAGCTGAAATTATTTCATAATTTCTCCTATGTCCCAGCACATCTACTAGAATGCATGAGACATCATTCATGGTCATCTTCAAAGCATCAAGTCCTGATTTTACATGATGCTTTGAATCTCAAACACTTCTTACTGGAAGCCCAGCATTTCATTTTTGAGAAAATCATCACTTGGAAGACTGACTAAATGCCCCTCCAAAGATGTCCACATCCTAATCTCTGAAACCAGTAAATATGTTACTTCACAGGGCAAAAAGGGACTTGCCAGTTGTCGTTACGTTAAGGATCTTGAGATGGGGAGATTCTCTTGAATGACCCATGTGGGCCCCAAATGTAATAATAAAGATCCACATAAGAAGAAAGCAAGAGGGAGAATGTGATTTAATGACTGACATGGCCATTGGAATGAGACAGCCAGGAGCCAAAGGCCACCTGATTAGAGAACTGTAAGGAAATAAATGTGTGCTGTTTTAAACCACAAAGCATGTGGTTATTTGTTACAGCAGTAATATAAAACTAATACATGTATCCTCCTAATTCGCAATGGCATCACATGGGCTAACTAATCTTTCTTTTACCAATTACATTTTCCCATATACAAATCAAACAGGAAGATGGGATTTCAAACATCCATTAAAAAGAATGAGAACCATCTACAGATGTTGACCTCTATGCTGATAGAGATGATATACCATGTAAAAGATAATAGGCAGCAGTATACATACAGGAATTGAGGTATCTCTCAAACATCTTGGAAGGATACACACCCAATTGGCCAGCATGGTTATCTCTAAAGGGTGGAAATATAGGATAACCTTCCTTTTCTTCAGTTCTGTATTGGTTCATGTTTCTTTCTACAATACAGTTTTATTATTTTAACCACCTGAATACGCAGGGAGGTTTTTCTATCTTGGACAAAAGACAGGTTTTGTTTACCCACAAAGACTTAACATAGCTCATGGTTTTCCATGACTGATGTACCTGCCAGCACTGTCGTGGACTCTTCCAGCACCTACGTGTCAAGGTCCTTCTGTTTCTACCATGGCACTACCAAAAGCAACACCAATGTATTTTATGGGGGAAATGAAGGCAAACACAAGTCAGGCGTACCACAGAATTTAATACAGGAACCTCCATCTTCTCCCTGACCCAGTTCTATCCCGTTTTTCCATATGGTGTTTCATGATACCACCACCTCCCCAGTTGCCTGAGCCAGAGCATCAGCACTGTTTTTAATCCCCTGCATCCCACATCCCAGCATTCACCAAATTCTCCCATTCTATCCCCTCAGTTTTTCTTGAATCTATTCCTTGACCTCCATTCTCACTATTGTTAGTAAATTTAGACCAGGTTACTTGATAATTTCTTCCCTAAAGTAAAGTAATACCCTTCTAGCTGGGCTCATTGACTATAAATGGTATTCACCCGACTTGCCTCCTCAGAGGCATGAATGAATGAATGAATGAATGAATGAGTAAATAAAGTCATTGCCTCCTTATAGATCTTCACAGGCTATGTATTCTGGCCCAAGAGCTCCCAAAGATTTTCATGATCTGGTCTGGCAAAGATTTTCATGATCTGGTACTTCCAATCTTTCTGTCTTTTTATTACTATCCCCCACCCAGACCTCTTGGATATAATTCTTACAACAACACAGAACTTCTTCCACTGCCACGCCTTTAAACATGCAGTTTCTTTACCTGCTATACCCACTTGGTCTATCCAGTAATACCCCTTCACCCTTCAAGTTTTGACACAGATATTGCCTCCTCTGTCACCTGAGTTAGGCCCCTTGGTCCCTAAACTCAACTTACCAGTACCTTGTAACATACCACAGCTGTAGCTATAGTCTAGAGTATCTGCCATTATGCTGTAATTAACTGCTATGGAATCTGCAGCCACACCCCCATCCAACCTATGAACTCCTAAAACCACTGTGTTCTATTTATTTATGTATCCCTCAGCACATAGTGAAGTGTCTGGCACAAATAGGCAATTAGTAAATGGTTACCAAATGAATTCATAAATAAATGAATGAACAGCTACCTTTTTTTTACTGTTTATTTATTTATTTTGAGAGTGTGTGTGTGTGTGAGAAGAGAGGGAGAGAGAGAGAATTCCAAGCAGACTCTGTGCCCACAGCATGGAGCCTGACACGGGGCTCAATCCCACAAACTATGAGATCATGACCTGAGCTGAAATCAAGAGATGGACACTTAACCAACTGAGCCACCCAGGCACCCCCACAGCTAACAGTTATTGGAGGCTCATTCTATAGAAGGCAATGTGTAACATTTTCCAACTGAATCCTTACAAAAATCCTATCAGATAGGTTAATACTATTATTTGCATTTTATAGGTAAGGAAAACTAAAGCACAAATGGGATTAAATGAATTTCCCAAATTTACCTACTTAGAACTTGCATAGAAGCTGAGACATTCTGACTCTAGGACAATGACCTCTATTTAGGGAGGGAGGGAGGGAGAGAGCAACCTCCTGACCTTTCCCGTTACTGTCCAACACGTATGACTCTGGCCTAATTCTTAACCCCTTAATGAGACAGATGTGTCCAATCCACTGTCCTTTATTCCTTCTTGTGTTGACAATGGGGTGAAAAAGTGAGAAGGGATGTTATTAAACAGAGCATAAGGCGAGAATCCACTGACAGCTAGTGGGAGGAGAGGAAAGGGAGGTTTGGTGTTATTAAGTAGTGTGTTAATTATTCATTAACAGTAAGTTGTGGCTCCTGCCTAGCAGCTATCCCATAAATGGCATGACAGTAAAAAAGAAGAGCAATGGTTTTGATCAACTATTTCTTAAATCTAAATTAAGAAGACAGCCTCCAAGGTGAATTTCAATTCCTCACCACATTATTAACTTCCTGGGAGCTTTTCCGCAAACATCAATGCCATGGAACCTGAATTAAAGAGAATGTGTTTAATTCCAGCAGAGTTTGCTAACTGCTTGGTGACATATATAGAATCAGCAGCCTCTGGTTGTTGTGCTTGCTGCCCAGGAACAAGGAACATTCAGAAACCTTCCCTGGTAGATATGCAGAAGAAGCAGATAATAGATTCTCATCTTACAAAAGAGAAACACAAGGCCCGAGAGGCTGTCATTTGGACAAAGCTGCACAGAAATGTAGTGCTTGACTCTCAGATCCCAAGAGTCTTGAACTACATGCCTTTTGGTCACAGCAGAAATGAGCAAACAGGGACAATTTCCATTTTGCCCTACCAACGAGATTGTTATTTCAGACTTATGGTTGAAAAAAAAATATTTCCAGAAACACTTCAGAAGACTAAAACCACAGTGTGATACAGAGAATTTGGATAAAGGGAAGAGTAAATATGAGGCTGGTACACCCAGCTTGTCAAAGCAGAGTGAAGCAGGAATTTGGGTTGTAGTTGCCAAAAACCACTCCAAAATGTCTTGCACCCCAAAGGGAGAAACAAGAAGCTCATATGACCAAACAAAAGGGAGAGGAAGGACAGGGTTAGTCAGAACCAGAGAAGAAACTAGAATTCTTTTTGTTTCCCAAATGATGGCATCCATCAGGAAAAGGTCTGTCCCATTTTTATCATTAGGACTGTGATGGATGGCTGATGGAATAGTGGGATCCTCTATAGTTTTTCAGCAGCATTTGTATTTTCTTGAAAAGATATTTGTTTCTCAAGTCTAATGGAGGTAATGCCAGTGAGCAAGGGAGCTGTTACAGGTCATATCCAGCTCACCTTCGATCTTTATTGCCTTATAAATACAATTTATATTCCCATAAGTAAGAATCTGCGTGATACCTATTCTCCAAATAGATGCCTAAGGA
The DNA here is from genome assembly GCF_022079265.1 of Lynx rufus. Taxonomy (NCBI): domain Eukaryota; kingdom Metazoa; phylum Chordata; class Mammalia; order Carnivora; family Felidae; genus Lynx; species Lynx rufus. The sequence goes on along the minus strand of NW_025814823.1, from coordinate 120,012,428 downwards.
TTATTAGCAGATTCTGTCCTTTATAAACAACTGCTCCTACAGCTACAGAATCCCAAGATGCTTCCATATGGGAAAGGCAGGTATGGGGGGAAGTATAGCAGGAAGAATGTTATTTCCCACAGGACTCAGGCAACACTAAGTCAGACTCCTTGGCTCATGGAGTTTTTAAAACCTCCTACCAGATATGACATCAAATAGCCTTTAAAGAAAGTTTTACTAGGGGAGAAAGGCAGAAATACAACTAAGGGGGTTTTAGGGAGACCAGGTGACTGCTCTCTGAGCACATTATCTGAGTGGCATTTCAACTATTTAAAAATTTTAAATCTGTAGTATGTTACGATGGTCCTTAAGACTAGGTGATGGAACATAGGAGGGGACAGCACTGGGGCACCTGGGTGACTCAGTTAAGCATCCAGCTCATGATCTCAGCTCAGGTCTTTGACGTCAGGGTCATGAGTTCAAGTCCTGCATTGGGCTCTGTGCTGGGCATGAAGCCTACTTAAAAAAAAAAAAAAAGAGGGGGAAGCATTAAAATTTATTTGTTTTTGAGACAAAAAGAGAGCCAGAGTGTGGGAAGAGCAGAGAGAAAGGGAGAGAAGACTCCAAGCAGGCTCCATGCTGTCAGTGCAGACCCCAATGTGGGGCTCGAACTCACCATCCACGAGATCATAACCTGAGACAAAGTCAGATGCTTAACTGACTGAGCCACCCAGATGAGTGCACCCATGAGGGGGTGCATTAAATCTAAAGCATGAGACTGGCAGAAAAGACGCCAAGGATTGGAACCCTCGTCTGAGTTTGTTCTCTACCAAATATTAAGGCAGGGTCCCAGGTTTAATTCCTTTCCTGCCTGTGACAACGTGAGCACCAGGGTAAGTATATTTGGGGAGGCATCACAAGACACGCACAGTGGTCCGAGCTTTAACATCAGCTCTCTGTGAGACCCTGGAGAAATCACTTACTTGTCCATGTTCCAGGTTTCTTGTCTGTAAACTGATGAGGTAGGTCAGGTCCCTCCCGGCACCAAGATTCTGTGAAGACTATTGTTCTATCAAATGGAGCCAAAGTAAATTGTGCCATCGCTAAATAAATAAATGAATCTCCCAGTGCAGAGCCTGTTTGCAGGTAAAGCAATTCTGGAAGCCATCGTCACTCTCTCAGCCCAGTAAGAATCACACTCATTTTTCCTTCAGGCTGATAGAACTCAGAGAAAATTTGAAGGCTCCCACATCAGGCACGAATGACCTTAAACCTCTGTGTAAGGGGCTTTTTATATCCTCCACTGTGACTCCTGGCAGCCTTGAAACCTCTACCCTATCCTCATCTTAATCCCCAGGGGACTGGGATCGTCTTCTATCTTCTCTTAATGCCCTCTTTGGCACTAACCTGATGAACTGAGAAGTCACACTAAAGCAGAGATTCCATCTGCCACAAACTGCCTTCATAATATCTCCCTCTCTTTGTACTCCCTGTATATAATTTATATAATTATCTATTGAATAGTTTCCTTTCAATAGACACACTATTTTTACCTGCTACCAACTTTAGCCTTGTTAGAAATCATGCGCTTAACATGGTGTGTATGTGCTCTCATAACTCGTATTAAAAATACACAACAATGAAAATCACATGTTCATCTGTGAATCACCTAAATTAGGTCATGTGTCCCTAGTGGTATGAATTTTATATGTGCACAATGCTTTATTACAATATGAATAACAAATACCTTTTACCAGGGGTATTAGATTTGGATCAAATGAAAACTAACATCTTTTAAGCTGCTTGCTATTTTCTTACAACCATGTGCCTTTTGGAGATGTCAAGGAATGGGTCACAAAGGTAAGAAAACATATTATAGGACATTAATCTGAAACCAAAGGAATGGAAAGATCCCTTAATTGTGACTTTAGACACTTTGTAGGCAGACAGCTTTTCTCCCTGCCCCTGAAATAATCGTATCATAATGGCATGGCAGTAACAACACGAATGACCGCTGCATATCGAGTGTTGAGTACTGCTGGGATTCGAGGACTGCCCTATCTCCCCTTGATTTGTATTCCTGCCTGCACCACCCGCTGCCACATCATACAGAGGACCCGAGAGACCTTTTTCATGCCTGCCCTTATTTCATCTTTAAAAACAAACAGTAGGGGGGAAATAGCCCAACCAAACTCCATGCACCGTGTCTCTCAGGCTTCAGTACAAAACCCCATTTCATGCTTCGGAGGCTTGACTCTGACACGGTGCTCAGGTTGCCAAGCAGGGTGGGAGCTGGGCCCCAGATGAGCTCCTGCCGTGGACTGACTGAGGCTAAATGGGCCCTGTGGGGCAGCCGGGCCACGTCCTGCAAATGCACAGCTGCTGTCTGGCTCCTTTTCTCTCCCTGACAAGCAAGCAGAGACGAGGCAGTATGAGCTATATACTTGGCCTAACAGTCCAAGCAGTGGTTCTCACTGTATCTTCCAGGATGATGGGGCAAGCTCTCAATTCCAGACGGCCAAAGTTTCACGTCCCACTTTGGGAACAACTTGGGTTTGCGCCTCCTGCAGGTACGCCTCGGTTCAAATCCTATCTGCCAATTACAGAACTCTATTACTTTAAAGCAGTTACTTAACCTCTGTGAGCTGTAATTTCCTCATTTGTAACTGAGAGACTCAAGAGTCTCTCCTTCCTAGGGCCCCTAGATGACTCTGGTGGAAGGCCTGGAAAGCCCTTAGCACTGGTGCAGCAGCTACCACTGCCCTAAGTAATTGCCAGAAACACGGTAACGTGGAACAACAGCCTCTCATTAGCTCACAGTTTGCACAGGTCAAAAGTCTAGGCACAGCATGACTCAACTACATTCTTTGCTCAGAGTCTTACTCTGATCAAAGTACTGACAGCACTGGGTTCCCATATGCAGTCTCCTGGGGAGAAGCCACTCCCGAGCTCATTCTGATGGTTGGCAGAATATCCAGGTCCCTGTGACTGTAGCTCTGAAGTCCCCATTTCCTTTCTGGCTGTGAGCTGGGGCCACACTGCTCCTAGATGACACCTGCACTCCTTCTCCCCTGTCCTGCTCCAGGCAGTCACAGTGCTGCACAGAGTCCTTCTCAGAGCCCAGCCTCTGCCTTTCTCGTCTACGTTTAAGGATTCATGTAATTTTCCAGGACAATCCATAATAATCTCCTTATTTTAAGGGCAACTGATGAGTAAGTTGAAGGCCAGTCAGTGAAAATTCCCTTTACCATGTAACATAATGTATGTATGAGTGTAACATCAAACGCAAAGGTCATGGGGGCCAAAATTCTACCATCATAATTATTCCTGGTTAATTAGTAGTCACAGGCTGGCTCTACATAGGTGCATAGTCTATTTACCACGACTGCCTATAAGGCATAGAGATTAAAAAAACATAATAATACTCTCTCACTTTGGTGTTTACAATAGCTCCTGAGTAGTGGAGGTAGCATCATTATTCCCATGATCCAGATATTAAAATGTATTAGAAGAGTTTAGGACTTGAAAGGATTCCAGGGTGTGGTGAAAAAGACACAGATTACTTTCCTCAATGGGGATTTATGGCAAGAACACTGAGGCTATAGGCTGTGGCCTCCCTGGGGGCACACAAGGTTACTCTGGGTCTCAGAACTTCTGGGAGTGATGCATGGCAGCGTCCATCACAGAAAGCCAGACTTCTCAGTCATGGCTCTCCTGATTTCAAGCAGTGGGAATCCCCTTGAAAAAGCATAAACAAAAAAGAGGAAAATGTTTTAAGAACTTAATATTAAGGGCACAAAAGGATATCACATAGCCTGTAACCAAAGACAAGAAAGCCTCAGAAATCCACGCAGCCACTGCTATGTGGCCACTCACCTTTGCATACCTATTAATTCCTTAGTCTTGGCAAATCTGCCCTCTTTTTTTTTTTAATTTTTTTAACGTTTATTTATTTTTGAGAGACAGAGAAAGAGATAGAGAGAAAAAGAAAGAGCACAAGTGGGGGAAGGGCAGAGAGGGAGACACAGAATCTGAAGCAGGCCCCAGGCTCTGAGCTGTCAACACAGATCCTGACGCAGGCCTTGAACCCACAAACCTCGAGATCATGACCTGAACTGAGGTTGGATGCCCAACCGACAGAGCCACCCAGGTGCCCTGCCTTCTTTTGTTTTTTAAGTGCTTATTTATTTATTTTGAAAGAAAGAGAGCCAGAGAGAAAGCATGCACATGCACATGGGAGGTGAGGAGGGGCAGAGAGAGAGGGGGCAATACAAAATCCCAAGCAAGCTCCACACTGTCAGTACACAGCCTGATATGGGGCTCAAACTCATGAACCGTGAGATCACAACCTGAGCCAAAATCAAGTGTTGGACACTTAACTGACTGAACCACTCAGGCGTCTCCAAATCTGCCTACTTTAAGAGTACTACACTTCCCACCCTTTCCCCCAAATCCAGAATTTACCCGACTGTAGTTCAAGTGCCCAACTTGACAAGGGATTCTAGGTTTGGATTCTAAATATGGCAGGTACAGTTTAACTAGTTGTCCATCTATACCCAGAGGGGCAAAGTCACGCAGGGTGGATATTGCTGCCAGGCCCAAATATGTGTGTGAGTGTATGGAGGGACAACTCTCAGAGAGGCAGAGCCCGTGAGCTGGGCGAACATGGCTCAAGAGCTTTCTCAGCATTCTGCACAATATAGCCAGAACTCAAAAAACCCACTCTTTGTATGCATTTTCTGAGCAATCAAACCTCCTTGCAAGTGAGGATCTGATTGGATCTGACTGCCACTGTCCAACTGATCAGGCAAGAAACTTGTGCTGGGTAACAGGCCTTCAGGTGACAGGCCTACTTTGTAGCCAGGCCACATGTGGCCACTGCTGGTTTGCATTCTGTGCAGTCTCTTGTGACTAGGGTAGCGGGGCTGATTTCCTTCGGGATACACATTGTGGACACCTGAGGTTATACTAAAAAGACTTCCTTCAGGCTCTTCCCTCAGACAAGGGCCACAGGTACAGCAGCATCTTGAAGGCGCATCAACTGCCCACAAGCGAAGCTGAGTCTTTATTCCAGGTATTAGAACTCCAAATTCCTTACTCTTCCAATTCACTGTCTTGGAAAAGTTACTGGAATTTACAGAAACATCTGAAAACCACGTGCTCCATTTCCAGCGGATAATGATAGCTAGGGATGTCAGGGGACAGAAGCCTTGCATAAGTAATGTCTGGCACAAAAACTGGTAGTCTGGCCATCTGATATTCTTGCACTCTGCTCTGGGATCTGCAGTTCAACGAGACCCTGAAGGTGAGTTTTCTGAGCAGTAGTGGAGTCTTTGACAGGGTACTCAGATGTGTGTGTTAGCACAGTTTCAGCCATGAGCTAGCTTTTATATGACTACTTACAAAAGCAATACCAGCTAATCTTCACTGAGCATTTATTAGTATCAGGTTCTTTTCTAATCCATGTAAATATATATGTGTATGTACATATAGATTTTGAGTAGGTAAAACATGCACATGTAAAAAATATGTTAATGTAAAAGTACACTTCCTTCCAATCCCAATCCCATCATTCCTCCCAAAGTCAAACTTTGTCCCCAGCCTATTGAGTAGCCTTCTAACAATAATGTGTATATCAACAATCATAGATCAATAGCCAATTAATTTTATACCAGTGGCAGGATAATATTCATGCATTTCTTCACCAGTATTTTTTACTTAACAGTAAATCTGAGAGTTGTTTCAACTTGGTATACTATATATAGATGTGCTTTTGCCTTTATAACACATAGAAAACAAATAAACTTCAAAAAATAAGTTGTCTACTATGCCCTCACCTGCTATACAGACTCTAATCCTTTACTGGGTTATCCATTGATTGTAACTGGGTGCAGATGAACACATTCATTTATATCCTGAGAAACTACACAGTTTGATTGCTACTCACATCCCTCTGCATTTTACATTACCTACAACACAAGGATTTTTCAGGGAAATTTAACAGGTTAGAGTAACCTCAAGCAACTAACAAAGAGTATTGATCCTTATTGGTTTTGTTCCTGAAGATGCATGCAATTTGTGTTACCCGAATTTCAAATGGGAATAGGAAACAAGTGGGAAAAGAAATGTTTACCTGGCATGGACTTAATTAGTTTACAACTGTCTCCCCCCTCCCCTGCCCCCGCCAACTAGACAAACAAAAAGCTCCCTAATTGATCTAGTCAGAAATCATGATTAAAAAAATAAGTAAATATTAAATAAATAAAGTGCACCTTTATAGAGCATAAGACAATCTAGATGAGTGGCTTGAGTATATTATCTTTCTCTTCCCCACTCCCTCCAGCACCAAATAAATGAATAGCTATAGCATACCAAAATGTCTCCAAGAGGAATCTTTTAAACGCTCTCACAACACGGAAATTGGGGTACAAAAAGAGTTGGCCCAGTTACTGTTAAAAATAGCAAATGGAAATGTTCCTAGGACTGGTGACCTCACTGCCATGTTTGTGGTAATGACAACTTTTCATCAAGGAAGCAAATAAGGGAGATGCAGGAAAAAAAAAAAAAAGAGGTTTACTCTGCTCACAAATTAACTTGCACCCGGTTTTGAAAGCTGCTGCTAATGACAGCCACTAAAAGAGCCATAAGTTGGATGCGTTCTAAGGAGACCATGCTGCCCAGATTGCTTAAGGTAAAAATAAATAAATAATAAATCAAAATACCATGGCATTTCTCTTGAGATGACTGCAGGGCTTCTGATTGCTGGCTAGCATTGCCTATTAAACGAAAGATTCATCTGTTTATCTCCAGTTGTTTTACTTGGAACAATTCCTTCCCGCAAATAATTATAAAGCAATTACTTGACAGTTTTCACTTTACTGGTTACTACTTTTACTCAAAGAATAGCAATTACTACATAATTACAGTACATGGCTATCTGAACAGTCTTAACTATGTCTACCAACGATAAATTATACAGTCAGGGTAGCTCTAATTGCATATTCTATAGAGCATAAATATGTAATGACTGTGTAGTTACATATTAATAAGTGCTTCTTTATTTTTCAGAGCCTAGCACAATAAAATGCCATTTGCTGCACTTCCCGTTGGTCATCTCTGCAGTCATAAGCATTGCTCTGCCTGGCATTCTGGAAGCCAATGGGCTACAATGTGCATTTGGTGTCTGCCACCAGTTCTCCATCTCGTCCAAGTACACTCACTAGGGCAGAGAGAAATAAAAAATGAAAAGTAAAAATCTGTTCCTAACCCTCCTTTTTAGTGTGTCCTTTTTGATGAAAACTCAGCAGCAGTGGCTTAGATTCAAGAATTGCAGGTGCATAAGCTTAAAAGTGCCACCACAGCCTTACCTACATATCATCACTGCACCCAAAATGCCCGGATTCAAAAGCAGGAAAGAGGCTTAGACTTGTTTTGGATCATTCATTTGTTGTTTATGGTCTTAGGATACTATTTTGGTTCCAAAAGTGACCATAGGGAATCAAGTATCTTAGAATAAAGGGTTTAACAATCCAATCATCTAAAAGACCTTTTTTAAATTTTTTTTCTTTTAAATATAGGGCTAGATTTCACACACACAAAAATATGAGTTGCATGAAAAAACCATGTACCACCAAACTAAATAAAGCCCATCAAGCTGTACTATACCTGGGTTACTACACATAATTCAAATGAAGGGAATTCATGCCCAGGAAGAGATTCAAGGAGGCAGAAGACAAAGGACAAGAGGGTGGCTTTCTCAGCAGTTACTGATGATCTCTGAGAGGTGCTATCCAGGGACAGAGCCTGGTGTGCACACAGGAGGTGAGAATGAAATGCAAGTAGACGCCTCAGCACATGCCATCCCACTCTTGGCCACACAGCCTCTCCAGACGCAGCTGTTCTCTGAAAACTTGCTCCTTTCCAGTTTGCCACAATGCTCCTGGAGCAGAGATTGTGCTGACTTGTCAAGTATTCATGTGGGAGGGAAGAGCCTAGCACAAAGGAGTAGGAAGAGGCAAGGGCAGAGAATATGTGTGCAGAGATACAGGGCTAAAGCTATTACCACAGGGGCCATACCACAGAAGGAGGGTGAAGGGATAAATCAGATAAAATATGGGTGCCATCCTCCCTGGTCTTGAGGACTGGATTGAATTCAATACACAATAAACATTTAAAAAAAAATAAGTAAATGAGTGAAAGAGGGTCTTTATAGAAGTTTTCAGTTAAGGAGCAATGTAAATTAAAGAATAGATTAAGAAAAGAGAGAACATTTCTTAAAAAAAAAAAACTATTGCTCAGTTTGAGGGTTGATGAGGGGGTGGGTGATAGGTACTGAGGAGGGCACCTATTGGGATGAGCACTGGGTGTTGTATGGAAACCAATTTGACAATAAATTTCATATTAAAAAAAAAACTATTGCTAAGTGCCAATCACCCTGTACTGTCCTCTCAATGTTTGCAAGAACTCTGTGTGATAGGTGTTATTATCATTTAACTGATAAAGAAGCTGAGGCTAGGACTGAAAAGTCCCTTTCCCAGTATCACATAGTAAATGGCCGGACTTGACTCTGCACTCAAGTCAGCCAGATGCTAACAGCCCATGCTCATTCAATCCTGACACTCACATTCAATACCAGGTAATAATGACAACTTCTTTTTTTTTTTAATGTTTATTTATTTTTGAGAGAGAGAGAGAGAGCGAGCAAGCACACACACAAGTGGGGGAGGGGCAGAGAGAGGGAGATACAGAATCCAAAGCAGGCTCCAGGCTCTGAGCTGTCAGCACAGAACCCAATGAGGGGCTCGAACTCGTGAACCATGAGACGAAGTCAAAGTCGGATGCTTAACTGACTGAGCCACCCAGGAGCCCCAAAACTTCTTTTTTTTTCTCATGTTTATTTATAGAGGAACGGGGAGGGAGGGGCAGAGAGAAAAGGAGAGAGAGGGAATGCCAAGCAGACTCCACACTGTCAGGGCAGAGCCCAACGTGGGGCTCAAACTCACCAACCATGAGACCATCAGATCATGACCTGAGCCCAAATCAAGAGTTAGAAGTTTAGCCCACTGAGCCACCCAGGCACCCCAGAACTAACTCCTTATGACTACTTACAGATGCTTTATACACATCATTTTCTTCAACGCTACTAATACTATTAAATAACCAGGGATAATTCTATTATTATTCCCACTCCACAGACGAGGAAAATGTGCTATTAGGAAGTGAACTCTTGCCCAAGATGACACAGTGAGTAAGTCCTGGAGCTGAGATCAAACCCTGTTTAAATGAGCAAAGCCTGTACCCTTCACCACCACCCTTCAGCACTCTTACACGAGAGATTCAAACGGAAAAGGGGATTTTTTTGCCGAAGAGAAGTCTATAATCTAGTGGAGGACCTCTCGCCTTCCCACAGGAATTCATTACTGAATTATATTCAAATGGTAAAAGAACACATTTTCCTCTCCTTGTATGCATCACCTTTCCCCACTTCCCTAGGTATAGTAGGGAACTCACCTGCACACTCCTATAGTACCCTGGGTACAGACTACCCTCTTTCCCTACTGGGTCTAAAATTTCAATTCTTGTGTCAGCACCTGTAGGGCCATGCACAGGACCTAGCTGACAGCAAGTGTCCAATTTCTTTAGAGAGATGAATGAGTGAATAAGGAATGAATGAAAGAGTAAATAAGTAAATGAACAGACATGGAACCTTAGACTGGAAATGATTTTAGAGAAAATTTACTCCAACTCCCTCATCTTACAATTATTTTCTTGAATCCAGAAAAATGTTAAGTGACTTTCCCACAAGCAATTTCTAGACAAACATGTAATACACACATACACACACACACACACACACACACACACAATACTAGCCTCCTAACAAGAACAAATTATATAAAATTTGCCTCTCCTGGGACTAAAGCTTTATGCAGATTTTGAATTTCTTACAGGTTTTTTAGCTATATAGGCTACAGATTGTGATGAGAACACACCCTAATTTGGCAAGTGTTTTGTATCCATAATGAGATTTCTAAATGTTATCTGTTTTTAGTATATAAAGATATTCTGAGTAAAATATTTAGTGTAATTGTGGCACTTGTCATAGAGTCTTTCCTCCTCCTATACCCCAAAAGGATTACATAGCCTGAGGTGGTAGTCAGCAATGAAGGGGTTCTGTATATTTGTGTATTTTTCACTCATGATTTTTTTAAACATACAGTTTATGCCTCCGCAGTGAGGGATTCCAAAAATCACGGAGAGACTTGAGATGGATGCAATGCCTCTGACTAGCAGCCTTATTAACTTACCATCCAAACCCAGATCTGATATATCTGAGAGTGAAAGGGGATATTATTGATAATTAGGTCTGGCATGTCCCCAGTATCTCAGGGCAAACACTTACCCTACTCATCTGGACACATTTACAGAGCCATATGAAATAAGTTTTCAATGAAGGTAAGAGGCATGGTTAGGAAAAAGCACTGGAGAAAACATTCTTGAGATGAAAAATGACAGGGACAGAAGCATTGACAGCTGTCATCTTTGAGGGTTGATAATTTGATGGGAATCATAGACCTTCTCCTGCAAATAATGTATACACACACACAGAGTTTTGCAAAAAAAATGTCAGGGGTCCATAAATTCCTTAAGCTTTATGCAGATTTTGAATTTCTTACAGGTTTTTTAGCTATATAGGCTAGAGATTGTGATGAGAACACACCCTAATTTGGCAAGTGTTTTGTATCCATAATGAGATTTCTAAATGTTATCTGTTTTTAGTATATAAAGATATTCTGAGTAAAATATTTAGTGTAATTGTGGCACCCGTAGACTCCCAGACTGTCAGCACCCCCAGATTAATAACGCTCATTCTAGAATGGGATTTCTCAACTTTGGCACTATTGACATCTAATGTTGGATTATGCTTTGTCACTGGGGGCTGTCCTATACAATGTAGGACACTAAGCAGCATTCCCAGCCTCTACCCACTCCACTAAAACAACCCACCTCCATTAAGACAACCAAAAATGTCTCCAGGCAAGGCCAAATGTCTGCTAGGGCACTGGCCACTCTTCTAGAGGTAGGAGCAAGAAAATCTCACCAGGGGATAAAAAGTAGACATGACTTATTAGAATGCAATATAGACCAAATCAGAGTTTAATAAAAAGTAAAGAAGTACAGTATAAACATTGCAAAACTCCCAACTTTGACTCTGTGCTGTTCATTTATGACAGATAAGACCACTCTCTTCACTAAAGAGAGCTAACGACACCTACTTAGGAGAATTTGGCTCCATTGAAGAGTACCTGGGCTCTATCACCTCACACCACCATCTGACAGGTGTCGAGCAGAAATGATTCTGCTACAAACAGTCTGAAGTGTTTGTAACAAGGAGAACCGGTAACCTAAACTGTGAGAAACATTCTGGGAGGCTGTTCCATTTATAATCAGTCCTACAGAGATGAGGCTTATTAAGCACCTGCAGAAGTGCAGTTTCCAATTCAGGAAGTGTTTATTAGTGGCATACTGTATCCTCAGCATGCTCTTCTCATTTGGAAAATGAGCAATTGGACATGTGATCTCAAAGATCCTTTCAGTCATAAAAATGTGATCTTATTAATGTGTGTATATGATAGAAAGATAGAAATATGAAGACAGATACAGATATATCTCTCTCACTCGCTGAACCTTCTGAGCCTCAGTTTCCTCTGTAGACTGAGGTCAGACAACCACACAGCAAATCCAAATGTGGGTATGGAGACTAGCACCTGGCAAACCGTGTAAGATGCCCCCAAGGAATATGTAAATGGTGGGGGAGAGGGGGAAGACAATGGAGTATCGGGCAGGGGCTTGGAGTGTTGTTTGTCCCAGGGTCCCAGATGTTAACTCTGCGCTATCACCAAGTGAGATTATACATACAGTCGTTCTATTTTGAACCTATGTTAAAATAATTCACTAAATGCAACCATATTAAAAGTCAGAGATTTGCTCCTCCTACTGTGGCATTTCTCCAATTTCATATGCTAGGAGCTTCAAAAAATGGAATTAGCATAAATTTCTAAGCATCGCTGAGTCTGTGCCTATTACAAACATAAATGCCTGTACCCAAGCCCTACTGATTCTATTTCAGCACCTCTGGGATGGAGCCTGAGACTCTGCATTTTCACAAGCACCCCAGGTGATTCCAAGCAGATGCCCTGGGAGCACACTTTAACAAGCAGGGATTTAGCTAAAGAGAAGGAAAAAAAAAAAAAAAAAAAAGGTATTTTCCCCGGGGGAGTAGACAAAGGGGAACACAGAGAATTGTGGGCAACTTGACAAGTTTAAACTCCAACATTTTCCTTCGCTTCCTTCTCTGCCTAACAAACTCTGGCTTCTTCTTCCAGGCCCAGCTCAAGTGTAACCACCCTGTCAATCCCTTGGACAATTCCCTGTTCCATCCATTATTGTAACCTCCATTGAGCTGCGACCTTCCAGAGAGAGAGAGCATACAATGGTTATATCTTATTTACACAGTGCCTGGTATGAGAAATATTCAATAAATTTGATGGCTATAGTGTGTTCTTCTCTGTCACAATCTGTCCCACAATATTCCAAACTTCAAGAAGAGGCCATAGATTCTCATCCTACATCACATAAGGTTACATGCTGGAGTAACACCTGAGATAAGAGGGAACTGCCAGCAAGGTCAGGTGAGGACTTTCCTCCAGGCTGCAAATTTCTTGTATCCTCACCTGGCTGAATGGACTAGGGATTTCTTTGGAGACTCTTTTATAAGAGCATGAATCCCGCTCATGAGGATTCTATTCTCAAAACAGAATCACCTTCCAAAGGCCCCACCTACTAACACTAGCATCTTTGGGGGTTAGGATTTCAACAGATGAGTACTGTGGGCACAAAAACATTCAGACCGTAGCACATACATATTTCACTAAGACTATAGTGGATTTTAGCCATGTTATATGGGAATTATAAAAGCATCAGACATAGTCCCTGCCTTAAAAGTTTTGCTATCTTTTTAGTAAAAGGACATTCACAAATGAAACAAGAGAGCAATAAACTCCGAAGAAGTGAGAACTTAATTGTGTTCTACAAGCTCCTGGAGGGAGGTCAACAAAGGCTAAGATTTTTCCTTTCAATGTCTCAGAAGCTACAGAAATATTTCTCTCAAATGAGCTGACCTTACTAGACTTAAGCTGATTTAGAAAAATAGATAGGATTTTAATAGAGAGAACAGAACAGGAAGGGCATTCTGGGCAAGGGGAACAGAGGGGAAAGGAAAAAAAAAAAAAAAAAAAGGAAGCCTGAAACCAGCATGGTGTATTCCTAATACAGGCCTAAGATTGGCCTCAACAAATCTAGAATAAAAGAAAGGAAGAAGGAGAGTAGAGAATGATTATAAAGGATCAATTGACAGAAACTACAGAAAAAGGATAGGTTAAAAAATAAAGAGGAGTACCTGGGTAGCTCAGTCGATTAAGCATCTGACTCTTGATTTTGGTCAGGTCATGATCTCACAGTTCATGAGATCGAACTGGGCTCTGCAATGGGTGCACTGGGCTCTGCACTGTCTGCTCAGGATTCTCTCTCTCCCTTCTTTCTGCCCTGCCCCCACCTGTGCTCTCCCTCTCTCTCAAAATCAATAAATAAACTTAAAAAAGAAACAAAACAAAAGAAAACAGAAATAATGGTAGGAGGATACATTAATTTGAGAACTGTGAGTAGGTTCCGGGTTGTATAGCTGCCCGCTAATTTATGGAAGGACACTAAGGCCCACAGAAGGTGAGAGATACGCCACATTATGCAGGTCTTCTGGAGAGTCCACCATGTGCCCACTACTTGTCTCTTCCCAATGGGTGACACTCTTCCGGAAGCTTCAATTTCCTAACATAGAAATTTAGTTTGAAGGTTAGTTTGGAGATCTGATATTCCTTAAACGTTTATGGCCATTTTCTAAACATTCCTCTTACAAGCCTCCGAACTGAATAGCAAGAACATAAATTTATATTTTTGTTTTGGTCCGCAAAGTTAAGGTCATGTGAACAGCAGATAACCAGAGAACATCTCAAAAAAAATGCTCAATGTCACTATCATCCACAATAAGAAGTGAGTGCCAATCCATAGAATGGGTAGAGGGAAACCATGGACATGGCAGTAGTAGGTTTGTTTTTTGATTCCAAAACTTTGGCCAAGTCACTCAGTCTCTATAATTAGGTTCCCTCATCTATAAAATTAGGTTGATAAAATCCTTCAACTCCTGGGAATGCTGTAGAGACCAACTAAGATAAGGCATGTAAAGTACTTAATAACGAGCTTGGAACAAGTTGAGTCCTCAGCAACTGTTAGCTATTATTGGCTCTAATACCTTCAAATACACCACGTTGTAGAAGAAAAGTTGGAAGATAAATCCTAGGGTATCAGAATATGTTCTGATTTTTAAGTCTCAATTGAAATTCACTAAGAAACTGACTGCTTTCTGGTTCACATGGGTAGTTTGTTTTTATATTAACTAATACACAGACTGAGTACATGCTTCAGACCCAGCAAAGCAGGAATCCCCATAAATGGCATCTTTCTTTTTCAATGAGTGCATTCCAATTTTTGCAATCATAAAATCTAGAACTAAGGTATTTTAATTTCAACATAAATTTTTGTGTTTTACAGTTTATTATTGTTTGCATGTGTGATTACATACGCAAGTAATTTCTGCTGAGTTTGGGAGTTCCATGGGTCTTAACTGGCTGTAGTGGTGGGGTAGAGAGGGGTTAAGGATGCCCTCCAGGGGTACCACAAAGTCTCTGTAAATTGGGAATGCTAAAAGGTCCCACACATATAATTAGATTTTCAAAGGACTCCATGATAACAAAACTTTAAGATCTAATAAACAATACCAATAAGGGAATAATAAAGTCAATAATTAAACACATATACAATAATCAGTAACAGTTCTTACAGTTAAGTAGATGAATATGACTGATAAAGTCTGTGATACATTGATAAAAATGAGTTACAGATTTTTTGTAGGTTGCAGAATGGTGTTTATGATACATATTTTTATATATACTAAATACATGTAGTGTTTCTAAGCAGACATCATATATAGCATATATGTTAACATATTTTTATAAAATAAAGTTAAATCGTATATAGACATGTGTTCCTGTGTATGTACTATGTACTTATTTTAAAGACCTTAGGGTAGCCTGGGTGGCTCAGTTGGCTAAGTGTCCAATTTTAGCTCAGGTCATGATCTCTCAGTTTGTAAGTTCAAGCCTCGCATTAGGCTCTGGGCCGACAGCTCAGAGCCTGAAGCCTGCTTCAGAATCTGTCTTCCTCCCTCTCTGCCCCTTCCCTGTTCGTGTATGCTCTAAATAAATAAATACATACATACATACATACATACATACATAAATAAACAAACAGCTTAGAAAATATATTATGATGGTTAATAAAGGTTATCTTAGGGAGTAAAACTAATACATGAGGTATTCTTCTTAAATGTCGTATTTTCTCAAGTAAAAGTTACTTTTTCTCCACATTTTAATATTTATGAAATCAGAATTTACCATATAATCAAAATATGCATCTAATTAAGTTTTGTTTGCTCCCTTCTGCCAGAAAACTCTTAATAATATATAATAAGTCTTGCAATTGGGGGTGAGTTCAAGTCAAGAAGATATAGCAAGTATGTATTTCCAAATTGCTTAAATTCTTCTCAAGGAGCAAATATTTTATGGCTTTTTCTCCTTTAAAACAATGTAGATAAGTTTCAAGCTCCTTACTTTTATTCCACGCTATTCAAATAAACTAGGTCACAGGAATGTGCATCTACCTACAGAAATTCAATGTTTGAATGCATTTGCATATTATTTGGTATCATTAAATGCTAGTTCCTCACATCTAGGAAAACTCTCCAGTGGTAAAACAGCACTACCATGATATGTTACAGCTAGAGGATTTCTTCCTCTCACCTCTCAAATATTTTCACATGGATACAAATATGTGATAATAATACACGCATCATTACAGAGTTCTTATAATATGTGAGGCACTGGTCTGAGCACTTTGCATGCATTACCTAATTCCCACAATTATAACTTCAATGTATTATGCCAAATTTACAAGTGAAGACACTGAGGCCCAGAGACTGAAAATTATGCTAAGTCTCATAGCTAGGATGAAGCAGTGGCAAGGATCCTACAGATCTCTGCCTGTCCCTAAAGCTTCATTTTTTTTTAATGTTTTTACTTATTTTTGAGAGAGAGAGAAAGAGAGACAGAGAGACAGACTGAGCGGAGGAGGCGCTGAGAGAGAGAGGGAGACACAGAATCCGAAGCAGGCTCCAGGCTCTGAGCTGTCAGCACAGAGCCCGACGTGGGGCTTGAACTCACAAGCTACGATATCATGACCTGAGCCGAAGTGAGACGCCCAACCGGCTGAGCCACCCAGGCGCCCCCCTGAAGCTTCAGATTTAAACTGTGCACCTCTCCTTCTCCACCTCTTCTAGCTCCACCCCCCTGACCACAGAAATTATATAAATGTACCTGGAAAATAATATACTGTTTGTGTCCAGCTGTGATGAAGGCAGAGTGTTCCCCAAAGAGGAAAAGAATGAGCAGTAACGCAGGGCAGATCAATGTAAAGAGCTTATTCAAACATCTCTCAAAAGCTAATGTGCTCGTTAGGCTCTACTTCCCCAACAATGTACCAGGGTCTGACCATGGCCCTTTGGGGCAGACACTATTTTCAAAGGTTCCTACACGTTTGGAAGAGCAGGTGGCAAACATGAGCCCTGGTCTACATTTAATAAGGCTTTTCCTCAGCCTTGCTCCTATTTAGATTACCAAGGTTTGTGTAGCTTAAAAGGCACGTTACCTTCTTAAAAGCTAAGTGAAATGAGCAAAGTCTAATTAAACGTGATTTGCTGGTTGATTTGGTATTTATAAGCAGACAGCTCACTGGCTTCAGAAGTGAGTGTTGGTGTCAGCAAAGCAGAGGATATTCAGAGAGGTTAAAAATAAATGGATGGAAGATAAGGCTCAAAAACCCGTTAGTGCCAAGCTAGATGATTTATTTCCATAAATCATTCCAATGTTCAGATTTCACGTGTTAAAATAATTCAAAAATAATTTTGTACCGCCTTTTGATCTGAAATCATAGCCAGTGCTGCCACTGAAGCAGATGAAAAATTAAGTGTCTTCATTTCTTCGGAAATAGGGCACAACTAAATTGCTCTGTCGTAAATTTTAACATCCACAACTCAGTGCTCTGTAGGGACTGTGCTCAATTTGCTAGGTTTTGCTACCACGGAAACCGAAGAGCAATTAGCTATAGGATAGGAAACTTGGAATGAAAACCTTGGGGACAGAACAGGCAATCAAAAGAATTTTCCAAGTAGTGCCCATTTCAGGAGTGAGAACCAGAGAGGGGGTATGTGTGTCATAGGTACATTTTGGCGGGAAGGGGTTATCAGCTGACACCACCAATTCCCTTGCATTTGCTCAGCTGTTATCCTCTGCCTACACTCCTTCTCTTGGCACCCTTGAAATTTTCTGTGATCTGCAATTCCTCCACATTTTTACCTGGTTTACCTTCCTCCTATCCCTGATACCAGTCCCCAAGCCAGATGGAATCAACAGCCCAAGGTTATTTATTTGCCATTGACATTACTGTGTTCTTAAGTGGACATGATCATATTATGTTGCTGCTTTCAAGCATTTGTTGGCTCCTTATTAGCCACAAAATCAAGTTCGAATCCATTAGCACAGCATAGAAGGCTTTGGATTTGGCCATATCCTCTCTTTCCACTTACTGCTCATCATGCTTTGGTAAGCCACTCCCTCCTCTCCAAACCATTCTCCAAACAGGACACACACCTTCACGTCCTAGACCACTGTTCATGTTTTTCTGCTGCCTAGGATCTTCTCCCCACCTTTCCTTCCGTGTCTGATGAGGGCCCAATGTCCAAGGCCCAAGTCCAATGCCGACTCCTTGGAGAAGCTTCCTAGAGAAGAATTAAATACTCCCTTTCTTTATCCAAAGGTCACATTAACCATATCACAGCTATTGTGTTTGTTACGTCGTGTTGTACGGCCAGCCAGTCTGAGTAGCGCCTCTGGTCAGCAGAGAGTGGGTGCCCTCATCAGAGACCCAAGCGTGATCCACCCTGATCCAGTACTACATCCTTCACAGGATGGTCAAGACAGGCTTATAAATGAGTGAAAAAGAGAGACAGGAAGTCAGACATGAAGAACAAGATAAGGATCAAAAATCTTCTCCAGGGGCGCCTGGGTGGCACAGTCGGTTAAGCGTCCGACTTCAGCCAGGTCACGATCTCGCGGTCCGTGAGTTGGAGCCCCGCGTCGGGCTCTGGGCTGATGGCTCAGAGCCTGGAGCCTGTTTCCGACTCTGTGTCTCCCTCTCTCTCTGCCCCTCCCCCGTTCATGCTCTGTCTCTCTCTGTCCCAAAAATAAATAAACGTTGAAAAAAAAATTAAAAAAAAAAATCT
This sequence comes from Lynx rufus, assembly GCF_022079265.1. Taxonomy (NCBI): domain Eukaryota; kingdom Metazoa; phylum Chordata; class Mammalia; order Carnivora; family Felidae; genus Lynx; species Lynx rufus. The sequence goes on along the minus strand of NW_025814823.1, from coordinate 119,993,941 downwards.
TCTCCATTAAACACTTTAAAGGGAAGTAATAGGAACTGCTGATCATAAGCCCTCTCACCTATCACGCATCATATATATATACACGCTCCATTCCACTTTGTAATCTATGTTGAAAGCATATTTTACTTCAGGTTTATTTTAGTTTTAGAGACAGAGAGGGAGCATGCATGAGCGGGGGAAAGGGGTAGAGGGAGGGAGAGGGGAAGAGGGAGAGAGAGATTGGGGAAGAGAGAGAGAATTTTAAGCAGGCTCCATGCTCAGCGTGGAGCCCAATGCGTGGCTCAACCTGGCGACCCTGAGATCATGAACTGACATGAACTCAAGAGTCAGACACTCAACTGAGCCACGCATATTTTACCAAGCATATTTTACCTCAGTGGCACCCAGGTTTAAATTTTAAATTGAAATATAATTGCCTTGATTCTTACCAATTAGGTTTACTCACAGACCTGGATTTAGGGGCAATTTTCTTTTCTATGGAAAATATGTGTATGTTTCATGCCACTCAGCATTCTCTAGAAAACAAAATATCTGAAGGTCTCAGCATAAAGCAGCCACATGTAATAGAGGGGGCTAATATAACTGTTGTCTGTGGAAATACAAGGAGAGTGGGAAAAAAAAAAAAAGGAAAGAAAAGAAAAAGGAAAACTGTATCACTCCTGCAGGTTTACCTTAAAAGAGAAAGACCATAATCTCATGAAGATCTTAACTGCATAATGCTGCAAGTATTGTTTTCTTTTCTAGACATGCACACCCAGAGCTCTGAGTACCAAGATTCAACATTTCCAGTGCAGCAGCTATAATTCAGAAGTATTCATATACTAGAGGTTTTCTGCAGCAAAGAGGAGCATCATGGGGTCAAAAACTCTCCTATTTACCTAGGTAGGAATTTTGGGGTAAGTCACTAACTCTGAGACTTCTCTTCCATGTAAAGTTACAATGCCAGTGTAGTATAAAACTGAGAAGGCTTCACCCTGTCTCCATCTTCCCCACGAGACTTCTGTCAGCTCCCTGTATCTGGGCTGCCCTGCCTTGTAACCTCTGGACACTGTACTTACAGAAAAGACGGGGAGGTGGGGGGCTGGTAGGTATCCTTCAGGGCTGATGCAGGAAGAGTCTGCCTTCTATGAATAGGACTATGGACCAGAGTAAACACACAAACACAAATCACTATTTCTCAAGCTCCAGAAATCTATATTAAAAAAAAAAAAAAAAACAAAAAACAAGAAGGTACTTTGAGATCCAAGACTCTTTAAGGGAATTTATTTTAAATTTATATCTTTTTAAAAAAAATTTTAACATTTTTTTAACATATTTTTTGAGAGACAGAGCATGAGTGGAGGAAGGGCAGAGAGAGAGGGAGACACAGAATCTGAAGCAGGCTCCAGGCTCTGAGCTATCAGCAGAGCCTGACGCGGGGCTCCAACTCATGAACCGTGAGATCACAACCTGAGCTGAAGAAGTTGGACGCTTAACTGACTGAGCCATTCAGGTGCCCCAATTTATGTCTTTTAATATCAGTTGAAATTTAGAAAAAAAAAATTTAAGTTTATTTGAAAGAGAGAGAGAGAAAATGCAAGTGAGGGAGGGGCAGAGAAAGGGAGAGAGAGAGCATCCCAAGTAGGCTCTGTGCTGTCAGTGCAGAGTCCAACGCCGGGGTTGACTCACAAAACCTCGAGATCATGACCTGATCCAAAACCAAGAGTCAGACGCTTAAGCGAATGAGCCACCCAGGCACCCCTATCAGTTAGAATTTTTCATAAATAATAAATCATCTTCTCAATTATTCCTAATGCCATCTCTTTGTAACTGACCAGGGCTCCAGGACTAATCATGGAAAGAGCAGATACACCAGGGCTTCTCAAACTGAGAGAAGAGACCACATATTCGGGTTCCTCAAGCTCTCAAATTTGAGACGCAGGCCACTGAACAACAGCTTGAAGTAACAAGATGAGGAAGACAGGTAGAGTATTTGGGAAAAGCACTGAATTCAAAGTCAGACACCTAGGCTGGTGATTTGGGTCAAGGCACCATCTCCGTGTTTTGGGACAAGAAAATGCAACTCCCTAGAATAATTTTTTTTTCCTCATCTGTAAAAATGGAGATGAGGATGGTGCTCATGATGTCTGTGACAGTTATAACAATACTGATAAAACCAGCTGCACTTCACATGTGTTCCCATACGTGCAAGTACTTTGCGGCGCTGAGAGAACACTAGGACCAGAATAAGGAGGCTACAGGGAGAGCAGTCAGTGAAGCGGTTACAGGGGGCCTACCTGAGGGGGGGACAGCGGGGAGGCAGTGGAGACACAAAAATTTTAGGCATTGGAAGGTGGATCATACACGAGTCAGAGAAAGGAATTAAGTTCTTCTCTTTCCAGAGAAATGAGAAAAGGTGAGACACAGAACGCAGGCTAGGCAGCAAGTATCTCCTGTGCTGCCTGTGTACGCCTGGAGTGTGAGAAGCCCAAAAAGCACTCGTGGAGCCACTGGGCAGACCAGACATGGCAGCTCAACAAGAGAAGGACGGAACAGCATCTGCCTCGCTGCTCCACGGCCTGGTACGTGCTCCCAGGCACAGCCAGTCCTCCCAGAGGAGGGCTCTCATCCAAAGTAGAAGCTTCCAGCCTGGGTGTGGGTCTGGGAGGGAGAGACATTCAGGGGGAAGAGTCAGCACATTCAGGGCACTCCTCGCTGCTCCCTCTGCCTGGTGTCCTCTTCCTTCAGCTCCTCCCAAGTCCGGCTCCTTCTTGTCCATCCTTCAGGTCCAACTCAAAAGTCACCTCAGCGGCAGTCCTAATTGCTCTGTCTGAGGTCAGCCTTCCCCACCACCGTCAGCACATTCTGCCTCGTCCCTGGCACTTATCACAATCTGAATATACACTGGTTTCAAGTCAGTCTCTCCCACTAGAACTGTGCTAATATCATAGCCACTAGCTCTGTGTGGCTATTTAAATGTAAATATATTAATGTTAAGTAATTCTCAAAGTTCAGCTACTCAGTTGCACTCTCCACATTTTAAGTGCTCAGTTGCCTCAAGTGGTTGGCAGCTGCTGTACTGGACAACAAATCATCCCCTAATCTAATCTAATCTAATCACTTTGCAGCATTTCCATCATTACAGAAAGGTCCAGTGGGTAGCACTGATCTGAATGAAAGTTTCACAGGAGCGGCGCTCTTACCTATTTGTGTTCACTGCTGTATTCCTACTGTCCAAGATAGTGCCTGGTGTAGACAGGTGATCAGGAAATACCTTCTGAACAAGAGAATGGAAGAATGAGAGTGAGGATAGGCACAAACTCTTATACCCATCCTGGTTAAGAATAAAAAAAAAGTAAATAATGTGTTTGAAGAAAAATGGGTTTGCAGTCTGAAATCACCAAGGAATTCTCAATATCTAATCTGCCCACAGCCTATAAAAATCAATGTGTGACATGTGTGTTACATTGCATTTTCTGCTAATTAAACTTCTTAACATAATATGACTTTGTGGCCACTCCCACAGTTCAGATATTCCCAGGAGATCTCTGAAAGGAAGGTGAAGGCAATAATATACTACTGGAAAATTTCTATGAATTGACTTACATAAGAAACTGCATGAAACCAATCCATGGATCCAATTGCTACACAAATGTGTGCTTAATGGGTGACAGAGTGAGAGAATAGCACTTACATTTCCTATAGGGCTAAGCACAGTTTGTTCATGTAATAAATACATGAGCATATGCTACAGACAAGTGGGAATGCCTTGATCCCTAAAATCCAACACTCTGTCCTACTGTGGCTAAGAAACAGGAACTCAGACTTGCAGAGATCCCCCCTGCCAAAATACAATGAATCAACCAGTTGGTAGTGGGTTTTTCTCGTTGAAATTCAAGATCAACATGTAAATATTCTTTTGAAGATGTTGTCTGTTTGTAATGACACTAACCCTCTGTAGCACATAGTCTTGCTCGTTATGGATCTTCAGATGTCTGCTGAGAAAATAGGTCTTTAGCTGTATCCCCGTTCACAATAGGGAGGGCTATTAGCCAATGAGCTAAGGGCTGGCATGAGGAAGAATGCTTTTATAGGGTCTCTGATCTCTGATGTGTGTCTCTGATCTGGAAAATACTGCTTCCCCTCAAGTGAGCAAGGTGGTATAGTGTTATTCTGCCCATTCTCGCTCCACCCAGATGAAAAATAAAGGGTCCTGCTGGGTCCTGTTAACCGTTCACAATAGACATCTAGTCATGTTGCTCGAGAAATGTGGACAGACTCAGGCTGGGTGCTTCATGCCCCAGAGAAGCCTCATCCAGTTCCCAGGGTTCTGGCCAAGCTCCTCTCTCTAATTCTGCCCTGCAGATCCTGACTTGTAGGCATGACCATAGGATCCCATCTGCCCTGCTTCCAAATGTCTGCTCAGTGAATGGAACAGAATTAGATGAGATTTACCCAAGCCTCCCTCCACCCCTTCGTTTAATCTTCGGTGCTGCCCTTCTTGTCCAATAGTTTTGTTCTGTTTGGAATTTTTATAGGCATCAGTCAAAGCATTATCTTACCAAGTGTTGACTGAGGGATAAGCACTGAAGCAGAGGCCCAGGTAATGTGCACTGCAGCCTGGCAGTGGGTCAGAAACAGGTTTTAATCACGGCCATCTTGCTGTGCATTTTATCTGTACCTCTAGCAACGAGCCCAGTGTTTGATATAGAACACTCATCTGACAAATATTTGTGGAAGGAAGGGAAGGAGGGGGGTCATGGGGTGAGGAGGAGGGAGAGAAGGGAAAACAGACAAAAGTGTTTCCCATCTTTGGGAGTGTCAGCTAAAACATCTTGCATTTATTCAAGTCCTTGAGGGCACTGGACCACACCTAACAGCACCATGTACTTATTGAGTACTTTCTGCCAGCACTGCATCAGACATTACGGAGAAATAAAAACACAGGAAAATAGACTCACTCAGCAGAATGCTTGGCACATTATATGAGTTCCATAAATGTTGAGGGATTGAGTACATGAGCAAGCATTTGGGCAAGGGCAAGAACAGGAGAGGAGAGGTGGAAAGAAAGGAAATGCAATGCATGGGGCCGGGGTTGGGGACACTGGGGAAGAAAGGAGAGAAAGCAGCAACTGAATAGTAACTATGCAAAGAGATTATGTAACGCTAACGTTAGAGACTGGGAAGAGCACGGGTTGGGAGACAGGTAGTCCTAGATCTGAATCTGACCTCAGTTCTTACGAGGTGTGCAAGCTCTCTAAGCCTCAGTTTCCTCATTTGTAAAAGGAGAATAAAATGAGCACATGATTTGAGAGTTGTTGAGAAGATTAGATAAGATAATCATTCTGCAGAGTGCCTACAGTAAGTGTTCACTGGATAGTAGATGATTATACCGACCAAAAGTGGTGCTAGTCCAGCTGTTCTGTAGGAGTGTGGAAGTATTCCTCTGGAACAAGCCTTGCCTCAAAACCCGGGGGTTTGATCAATGGAGATGATCTCTCTAGCGAAGCTGCAAAACACAATGCTACCCGGTCTCCTGTTCATCACCAGCAAACTGGTCTGTGCCTTTTCAATGCCTCTTTGCCCTGGTCCTGAAGGCCCTAATAAAAGTGAGGGGATGGGGTGCCTGGGTGGCTCAGTTGGTTAAGCACCCGACTTCGGCTCAGGTCATGATCTCAGAGTCCGTGAGTTCGAGCCCCGCATCGGGCTCTGTGCTGACAGCTCAGAGCCTGGAGCCTGTTTGAGATTCTGTGTCTCCCTCTCTCTCTGACCCTTCCCTCTTCATGCTCTCTCTCTCTCTCTGTCTCAAAAATAAATAAATGTTAAAAAAAATTTTTTTTTTAAAAGTGAGGGGGATCACAATCATCCCAATGTATCTCAGGGAGCAAGCCCTTAGCCTCCCACCATCAGAATCCAAGCCTACCTTTCCAGCTTATTTCCCATCACTCCCATACCTCAGCCATCCACATCACTTGAAGTACATGATTTTCATCCTATGCTCCCCTACATGCTTGGATATGCCTACCAAGAAGTCTGGGTTCATGCCATCCTACCCCATTGACGGCCTCTCTTTAACCCTTAACTCTGTCACCTAAGGATCAGTTCAAACTCTCTTGTTCTCTGAAGCTGTAGGATTTTTTTTTTCCTCGGACCATAAGAGAAATTCCACTCACCCAAAATAGAATTACTCATGCCTTTTCAATACTGCTTATAACTTTCTGCAGGTCTACTATGTATACGACACATACACATACACTTTTCAACTTACTTAATTCTCCAAACAACACAACAAGGTCTGGATGAGGCTCAGAAAACTCAAGCAAGTTGCTCAAGGCTGCACAGCTAGCCTATTACAGAGAATGGATTTGAACTCAGGTCAGCCAGTCTTCTTTTTTTTAAAATTTTTTTTTTTTCAACGTTTATTTATTTTTGGGACAGAGAGAGACAGAGCATGAACGGGGGAGGGGCAGAGAGAGAGGGAGACACAGAATCGGAAACAGGCTCCAGGCTCCGAGCCATCAGCCCAGAGCCTGACGCGGGGCTCGAACTCACGGACTGCGAGATCGTGACCTGGCTGAAGTCGGACGCTTAACCGACTGCGCCACCCAGGCGCCCCAGGTCAGCCAGTCTTCTAAGTCCATGCTCCATCCACGTTGCCATGCTATTATTTAACACACATGTTTATTTCTTATCTCTTCACTTAAACCTCCTGGAAGGCTGATTTTTAAAAAATACTTTCTCCCTGGACGTAGCAGTTTATCACGGGGATTTGATGTAGAAGATTCTTGATCAACGTTCACTGAAATATGAAGTAGGGCCGTAAGCAGCAAGGATAGGACTGGGAAAAAACTTGGAAGAAGGTCACAGTTTACTTCCCCATATCTTTTCCGCCCATTAAAAACTCAGGCGTCATTTCCCTCTGATTCTCTTAAAATTGTAATAACTACATTTATATAGTTGTTTTTTTTCACTTATACAGTTCTTGATTTCAGCCATCCATAGTAAGCACTTTGCTTTTATCAATCCTTTTAATCTTCACAACAGTCCTACGAGTAGCTATTATTACTATCCCTATTTCATGTTCTACCTAAAGCCACAGAGTAAATGGTGGAGCCAAGATGTGGACCTGGATTGTCCAACTCTAGTGCACTGATTTTCAGCCACTCTTCTGCCTTAGCGGAGGTCAGGGGTGCTCTAAGAAGCTGGCATCTGAGCAGACAGCTGAACAATGATAAGTAGCAAGTCTAGCCAAGACTTGGGGGGAAACCATTTCAAAGAAGCAAACTGTTAATGTCTACAAATGTCTAACATGGTGTACAAGTGGTTAATACCCACGCCGTGTAAAGGAGTCATTAAACTTCATGAGAAACATGAAGATAGATACATATCTTCACCAAATATATAAACAATACAGCTAAGAAAAAATATAAAGTAAGTGGGGAAATATTCATGTGCCCTACTAATCATAAAATTTCAAATGAAGGCAACTTTGTTGTATCATTTTCCACCTAATAGTTTAGTAGAACAAACAAACAAAAATCTTAAAGTCATAACATACTACCGGGAAAATTCTGGTGATATTGGTACATTCACAAGCCTAGTGACATAAAAAGTTTGCACTACCTATTTTAGAAAGCAACATGAAAATAATTAATTAGGATCACAAAAGTTTTTCATAGGTTTTGCCCCAGTAATTCTACTCTATGACACTTATCCCAGAGAAATCATTCTGCAGCAAACAACGCAAAGATGTCCATTATAGCCTATTTGATAATCACATGTATTTGAAATGGAAATGTCCAAAATGAGACTACAAGCAAGTGAACTATGATACATTAATCAATGCAATATTATGTTGTAGTCACTAAGACAGTAATTATGAAGACAATGAAGAAACTTGGGAAAGTGTTTACGACAAGACAAAATATAAAGTTATATACAGAATATTGGCCCTCAATCGCACAGACTTCTCTTGAGTTTGATGTAACTCTGAATTCCCTAGACCTCAGTAACCTTCCATATAGTTTTACAGATAAGAGGGACATGTATGAGTGTGTTTTATTCTATGCGTTGGTATGATGGTGCATCAGGGTAAGTGTGGCAAGTTTCACAGGGAAGGAGGAGCATATGAGTGGAAGTGGATTCATCACATGTGAACAAGCACTTTCCTTCTGGGAACTCTTGGAGAACAGTTTGTCTTTTTCATCTAGAAGAAATCATAGAAACAGCCTTACCAAGCACCTACTGTTGCGACCTGGCAACTTCTTTCACTTACAAAGGTGAGAAACTCCCAGAGCTTTAGAGTAATGCCCTGGATGTAACCAGAACATAGCAGTGATGACCTCTGGGTCATGAGTCAGGTATGGGACCAGGGGCAAAGAGGCTTCAGAAGTATTTTCAGGCTGAGAGAAGCAAACGATGACATTAGGAGAATTCGCAGTGACAGCTTGCTTACTAATTCACAGCATGAAAATGCAGATGCTCTTACTGGCTTCCGAGTTGCCTGATTCTTTCACAACCTGTTCCAGTCTTGCAGGAACAGATTTTGTGCACCATTGTGGACTGGGGTTCAGGCTTACATACACCTTCCTGCTTTGCTCATTGCCCATACTGCTGTTGGAGTGCCAGAGAATGAGGTCAACAGCTGTGCCAGGAGCCTGCTCATCCGGCACCCCAGCTCCTCCAGAGCTGGCAAACGGGGGAAAATGAGAACTTCTCCAAAACAGATTTTGTAGCAGCTCTGCTTTTGCAAGGGCCAGTGCACAAGACAACCTGTCTGCCTGGATTCTGTCAGTGTGGGGATGCCATGTGGTCTCCCAGGAAGGTCCTTTCAGCTAAGATGGATGGCACTGGACAAGTGGCATCCCCAATCTGTGCCTCTGCTAGTCCTCTTGGAAAACAGGGGCAAACCCTGCCCGACATGGGTACTGAAGCATTGTACCATTTTAACTTTTACTTAATTATGGATTTTCAGGTTCTTAAAATCGATGGCTCAAACATTCGAAGTAACATCTCCATTTTCTCCACACGACCCTTTATAACCTGTGCCCTGCTTGCCTCTTCACATTCTTTTCCCATTGTGCCTTCACACTGCACTCTATCCTGCACCTGCAATGGCCTGCCCATGCCTCAGCATTCTAAACACTGGAATGGGCTTTCCTACTTCTGTTTTTACTTATTGGTTTTCTCTCTGAGGAGTTCCTTCTCATTTTTCATGACTCAGCTCAACTGTCACCTCTTCCATGGAGCCTTCCTGGACTCAGACCCTGTTTCCCCCACATCAATCCAAAGTCAGTCTTTATTACAACCCTTTGCCATGCTACATCATCACTGTGTGTGTGTGTGTGTGTGTGTGTGTGTGTGTGTGTGTGGCCATCACTAGAATATGAGCTCCTTTAGGGCAAGGCCTGCCTTACTCATGCCTCAATCCCCTGAACCTTCTTCTTAGATTTCCAATAAGTGATCATTAAACAAACAATAAAAGTCATTTTCACATGTATAGCTCTGCAGACTAGTCTCAGTCACCATCATCCCCTTGCCCTCCACCACTGGCTATAAGCTACTTACTCCCTTTAAGTATGGACCATATATTTAAAAAGTCTTCTTTATCATTCTTATTCTTATCCCCTCACTTTTAGCAGTATGCTGTACATAGTAAATACTTAACAAACATCACCAATAGCACCATGACTTCTGTTTAATGCAACTTACTACATCATGGGAATTAAGTCAGGGGTGAACACTTCAGGGACTGCATAAATTTCACAAGGACATAAGATTGCTACAATGTACAGTATGACAAGAGTAATTAAGAAGGTGGATTCCAAAAGCCTAATTTAAAAAGATATATGCACCTCTATGTTTATTACAGCATTATTTACATAGCCAACTACAGGAAGCAGCCCAAATGTCCATCAATAGATGAACGAATAAGGAAGAGGTGGTACATATATGCAACGGAATATTATTAAGCCACACAAAAAAGCAATTCTTGCCATTTGCACCAACATGGATGGACCTAAGTGAAATAACCTGGTCAGAGAAAGACAAATACCATACGATTTCACTCATATGTGGAATTTATGAAGCAAAACAAGTGAGTAAACAAAAAAACAAAGAGACAATAACAACAACAACAACAACAACAAAAACCAGACTCTAAAATGCAGACAACAAACTAGTGGTTGCCAAATGAGAGGTGGATGGGGGATGGGTGAAACAGATAGAGAGGATTAGGAGTATACTCATTGTGATGAACACTGAGAAATGTTTAGAATTGTTGAATCATTATATAGTACACCTGAAACTAACATAGCACTATATGTTAATTTTACTCTGATAAAAAAGGGGAAGAAAATAACACAGGTTCTGGAATTGAACTGCCAGATGCTTTTCATTATACAGTCCTCAATACCTGTGAAATCAGGTAAGTTATTTGACCTAACACTCAGACAGGGATAGTATTAACTTCCATAGCATTCCCATTAAGGGTAAAATTACAGTGCTGAAGGGCTTATCATAGTGCATGGCACGTAATACACAGCCGGCAAATGGCAGTCATCATTATTGTAGCTAATCCTGTCACTGGGTAAGTTCATGATCAAACAGTTTTTGTCACATTGATGACACAAAAATTTTAACTGATCTATAATCTTATACATTTAGATTAGGTATCATCACCCATTTCTGTCACTGAATCATTAAGTTTTCTTTAAAAGGATAATCACCCTGTTTTCTCAATAAAGGAAGCAGAGTCAAGTGGCTTGTCAAGGTCACCCAGCTTGAGCCCTGTAACCAAGGGCTAAAAGATGCCTACTCTTCCAGGACACCACCCTATATGTGGTCCAAAAGTTTGGACTTTGAAGATGGATCAGAGGAAGCTCCAAAGTAATTCTATCACCTCTACTCTGAATGGGGATTTGTAAATTCAGTCCCATGTTGATTAAATCCTTCATAACCACAGTTCAAAGAACAGAAAGTCTGTTGTATAAACTGGTTCCCTTCAACCCCCAAGGGATTCCTTTTTATGTCAGTGGCTTTCTAAGGCAAATGCATTTTGGTTTCACAGGGAGTTGTATATTTAAGTAAACTGACACAAAGTATATAGTTTGGGGTCCTTTAAGCCAAGAGTAAAGTGTTGGGTAAAGACAACCCCCCAAAAATCTACACCCCCTAAACTTCTGAGTGAAGTCCATACATAAAAGATAGGCAGAGGAATAAGGTGAAGCCAGATGTGACAAATTAATACCACTGACAGACCCAATTCTTAACCTACCCTTGTCTCTGGACTTGGCCATGTGACATGGTTTGGCCATTGGGATATTAGCAAACACGATGTTAGCAGAGGTATGAAAATCATTTACACACTGAGGCTTGCTTTCATTCTTGCCCCTCTGCCTTTGCCAGACTGCCACCCATGCTAGACTGCAGGAGGATGAGACCTAGGAAACAGAACTGAATTGCCCCAAATCATCCCCACCTGAACAACCCTCAACCTGTCAACACCCAGCTGATCCCCAGACACACAGAGAGACTGTCAGAGAGAGTGCAGGCAAGAAACACAGGGCCATTAGGCCTACCTCCAGCTGACAAGACACAAATGAGTGGAGTGAGCCCAGCCAACAGAATAACCACCCAGCCAACCTGCACACTCTTAGGCTAAATAAAGCTTTATTGTGTTAAGCTGTTGAGATTTGGGGAGGCTTCTTTTGCAACATTATTGTGGCAATACAAAACTGATACACCAAGGACTAAGTGGGAAGAACAGAAGAAAATCCACCTTACAGTAGCAAATACATATTACTTCTCAAGAGCCTTTGGGGAACTCATAAGTAGAAGTTCCTTTTGCACAAACACCTAGAGATTCCAATGCTCTGGAATGGATTACTGAAATGTTCTGGTATTAATAATCTCATCCTAAAAATCCTAAAGTATGTATAATGTAATTACTTTTAAAATTCATGTTGTTTTGGGGGAAAAAGGGGCCAACAGCATCATAACACACTTACTTACAGGTTTTACAGTAGCATGATCCAAGATTTGGCTGTTTCTTTGGGGGAATGTTGTGTTAGTTTTACCAGTGTCTCCCCACTCCTTGCTGGGCATATCATTTTCTGTAGCGAGCAATACTCCAGTTTCTTGCTGAACTATTCAGAGTTCAGGGAAATATGCAGAGGACAGAAATTGAGGGTTTTCTGAATCCATGTGTAGATTTTAACCTAACCCCCTATTTTCAGGGAAATACTTCAGCACTGCCCTTCTTGGGTTATCGTCTCTGAGTCGAAAGCCTCCCTGGTTCAGTTATTTGAAGAAAACCCTTGTTGTTCCTGCCAGGTCAGGGAGGGTGGGCTACTGGCTGTATAAGGTGGGTGACTGATTGGGTAGCCTCACTGCTCCTTACACAGGCTTTCAGAGGACACCGCTGTTGGCCATCCTTCCTTCTGACATCTTCAGTGACTTGGGATCTCCGGTCTCCTGGGGCCTTGTCAGGCTCATAGGCTCAGCCCATTCTTGTTGTGTTTCCCCTCCATGCAGGTTCAGCTTTCTACTCCCTCCTAAGACAGTTACCATCACCTGCCCATCCACCTTCTAACTTGCAAAGTGTTGTTGACATTGTACATCTGGTACCATATTCTAGAGTGCTGTCTTTGTCCTTGTAGTTTTATGACATTTTATTCCTCTTTTGTCACTTTAGAGGTACGTACTAGGGATCAAAAGGAAAAATAAACCTGTGTATTCATTCAACCTGCTGACTTTTACCAAAGCACCCTCTCTTTTATTTTTTAATATACATGGGCTTCCTTTAAGAGTTCCTGGTAGCTTGGGTGCCTGGGTGACACAGTCCAACTCCTGATTTCAGCTCAAGTCCTGATTTCATAGTTTTGTGAGTTCATGCCCCACATCGGGCTCTGCACGGACTGCAGGGAGCCTGCTTGGAATTCTCCCTCTCTGTCTGCCCCTACCCTGCTTGCACTCTCTCTGTCTCTCTCAAAATAAATGAATGAACTTAAAAAAAAAAAAGAATTCTTGGCATCTTCCTATACTCTTAGTGATCAGGACAATTATGTATGCTCTGAGCATAGAGACTATTCTTTAAAAGGCAGAGCAGAGCTTTCTTACTTGCTTCCTATACAGAACTTAAGCATGATGAAACTTTCAGTTTGAAAGTAAGTTGAATTCAAATCCACCAAAGCATCTTTACAGAAAAGCACACTCCATGGGTCTTCTATTTCCAGTTAACTCTAGGACTTCCCTGGTGTTAAGAACAGAAGGTACTCTGAGGATGCTGTTATGATTTTGTCAGACTCTTACTGATATGAAATCAACACTGATGAGTGAAGTCACATTGTACCTTCAAATAAGAGACCCCAAGGTCTTCAAGAGAAATGGACAGACTCCCCCCACCCACCATCACCAATGCCTCAGCCCCACCACCTTTAAGGATACATCAGAACTAGGGTAACATATTGTTTGACAGCTGACAACACTCACTCATTTTGCCCCTGGGTAATTATATGCTCCCTGCTTTCAACCTATGCTATTGTCTCCTATGAGATTAGATGAAGACGTGAAATCTTTTCGCATATTTAAATAGCTATCACCATGTTGCGGAGGGCAGCTAAAGGCCAATTTGTTGACATTTATCTGCACTAAAATCCATTCTGCTGTGCGCTCCTGAAACTAGTCCAGTGATGGTGTTATTCTCTGGGCCCTAACTTCCGTAAAAGTTTGAGGAACTCATTTGAGCTTGAAGTGACAGTAATGACAGGACCATCATGCAGGACCTCAAGCAACTCAAACAGTACCATGAACCCTATGAGGATTCAAAAAACTCTCCAAGCAGCCCAAAGAAGAAACCCTTAAATGTGATTCCATGTTTTTGCACATGTTTTCCTCTCTTCCTAGAATGTCCTTTCTCCTTCTTTGTCTACAACACTTTTATGGCTATTTTCAGACCCAAGTTAAGTTCCATCTACTAAAGTGAGCCCTCTATGATTTTCCTTACTTTATGTTCCCACAACACTTCACTCATTTCTTTGCTAGTGAAAGAATTTTCAGGTGGTGCTGTTCACTGCTAAGTTTTCTGTTCCTGTGTCTGTCTACTCCAGACCATGAGCCAGGGATCAGAGCATGGGGGGAAAGAGTTACAGACAGGCTAAAAAGTATGGGTTTCTATCACACCAGCCTTTGAATTAAATTCCGTTCTCCCACATACTGTTTACATTGGAGGTAAGCCTCAATTACCTTCTCTAAAAAATGAGACAATAAGGGAACTTATATCATAAAAGGCTGTTGGGAATAAATGTTATAATGTATCTTAAGTGACTGGCACTTTACCTGACATATCATAAGCTAACATCAGGAAATATTATTTAATACTGTTATTGTTCTTAAGAGTAGAAATTAGGTTATTCATTTACATATCTACTACAGTTCAATGGCTAGTACATAGAAAATACTCAGCAAATTTTAAATGAATAAATGAAGCAATACTTGAGTAATCCTGTAGTAATCAAATTGTTTTTAAAATCCAAGTAAATAAAACCCTAGATGTCTTTATTTTTAAGACATTGAACTATCCCTGTGGATTAGCCACCCTATTCCAGTAAACTGAATACCTAAACTGTGGCTTTATTTTTCACTCGAGATGCTGATTCTTTGGACTTGGTACATTTGACTTGAAGATTAGATTTGAAGCCACTATAGCTTTGCTGGTAATTTCTGAAGCCATGGGGTATAACACACACCAGACACAACAAAGCCACTCATGAAAATCTCAACCTCACATCCCTCAACTTCTCTGAACTACATATGCCCTCGTCTCTAAAAGAGAATAACTATATGAGTTACACCTGCCCCTTCCTAGGGTTAGGGGATTGAACATATGATATATGCAAAAATATTTTACAAATTTGTGAGGCCTATGCAAATACTTATGTCTGTGTGTTTATTTATTTGACTGATTGTTTATTTGTAGAAGCTTGTTTCTTGGCACCACCTGAAAATTCCTATCCAACTTCACTAATATCCACATTCCTTCAAATACATCTAACAGATTGATTCAAGTCCACCAACAAAATCTGTTGCTGTTTTGGTGCATAGCGGAGTTTTGCGATTTTCTGTAGTAAAACCCAAGAGGGCCAATAAAATGTTTTCAACTGAACTGCGGTGTCAGTTTTAGATGCTGCAATGGCTCTGAACAAGAGTCATCTTTTAGCACTCTGCTGTGGATTTACTTTTTATGGTTCTGGGATCTAGTGGGTAAATCTGACTTCTGCATGAACACTAACCTGAAGAGACAAACCTCTCAGGAGGACCATCTCATCTTTATGCTTTTCCAACCCTTGGGCCATAAATCCTATCAGCCTGTAGAGAGGAGGTATCCTGAAGACTACGGGGGCACAGAGGTGCTCTCTGAATGAACCGAGCTAATAAAAATTAAAGCTCAAAGTCGCTGGGTAATCTAAGACATTCATTAAAGCTGTACTGAGCCAGGCTCGGCTAATCAGCCAAATAGGCATCAGCCTGGTGGAGAGGCAGGTGAAAGTAAGTACCTCTAAGATTCACCTTGCCTCCCCCCAGGATGAGGGGATTTTATTATTTCAAAATAAATGTGCCTTGGAAAGCACTGGAGGTTTTAAAAATTGCTTTGAGTCTCTAGGCTGGAATATAAATGGGTGGCATATTTACAGTTCATTCACTAAAAAACTGGGTACGGATTAAACATCACTGTGACAGCAAGTGTGAACTAAGGACTACTGGCGTCAATGAATCAGACAAGAAATCAGATGATGGGGAGGTACACCTGGGTGGCTCAGTCGGTTGAGCCTCAGACTCTTGGTGTGGCTCAGGTCATGATCTTACAACTCGTGAGTCGGGGCCCTGCTTCGGGCTCTGTACTGACTGCACGGAGCCTGCTTGGGATTCCCTGCCTCCCTCTCTCTCTGCTCCTCTCCCCTTCTCTCTCTCTAAAATAATAATGAACAATTAAAAAAGGGAAGGGCACGAGGGGCAGTAGCAAAGGCTCTTACAGCCCTAAGATTCAGAAACAGGTAAACTCTTTTTGCAATGAAGAGGATAGAATGATCCCCAAAAAGAGCCTGGCAGAGTCCACAGGTCTCCAGCTACCAAGAGTAGCAGGACACACACTTGAAGCCAAATATTGGAGGGTGTGGATGGTCACGCTGCAGAGTTTAGAGTGTATCTGTTAGGCCCTTGGATCCATAAATAGTGTTCACGTGCATGATGTATAGGACATGAGGAAACTAATGTTTCAGCACTTCATCAGGCAGAAGTACATACTCACTGCTTGGGGCAAAGAAAAGAGTGTTCACCCCTCCCTCCCTGTTCACATCACGCACCCCTATCACCAGGAAGTATGTCTGCTGACCCTTGAGGATGGTCCACTCTGAAAGAAAAGATATACAGATTGTCTCTGGAACCATCCCTCCTTCCTCTTCCTGGGCCTCGAAATAAGATTAATGAGGAGGTTGCATACAACTGCCTGGTGAATTCACAACCACATTCATACCTTTCCATGAACCATCAAACCTGTTTCAGTGTCACATTAACGTGTGACTTTGATATT
Source organism: Lynx rufus (assembly GCF_022079265.1). NCBI lineage: Eukaryota > Metazoa > Chordata > Mammalia > Carnivora > Felidae > Lynx > Lynx rufus. The sequence continues at coordinate 119,977,374 of NW_025814823.1, read as the reverse complement.
ACGTCCGACAGAACTCCACGGTGTTAGCCCAACCTAAAATACGGGCAGAACTTTTCATTCATCATTTCTTCATCCTGCTCATATTCATGGGGCACTATGCTAGATGCTTCAGGGAACAAGAGAAAAAATGCACCACGCTATGCCAATCTTCACACCTTCTAGGTGGCAAGAAAGAAAAGTAAACCAATTTTTATATGTAATGTGATGCTGATACAGTGTGACACTAACTGATATCAAACTTTACAGTACAGTCAATCCACCAGGATTCAATACACACAGGCCCTCTGACCCTGAAATCTCACTGGGATGAAACCTGAAGACATATTCACAAAAGTTCACAAGGCATGATTTTTTCATGGCAGGGCTTATATTAAAAAAAAAAAAAAAAAAAGGAAGAAAGAAGGCAAATAATCAAAATTATTCTAATTGGGAGCCTGAGCAATTATAAACTATAAAACATCCATAAAACATAATCAGTAGGCAGCTGTAAAAAGAATGAGGCAGACCCAAAGGTGTTACCAGAAATATATCCAAAATACAGTAAATAAAAAGCAGAGTGAGAAAGATCGCCTGAAATATTATCTTTTTGTGTGATTTTTAAAAATCCATCTTTATATTTAGTTACATGTGATATCATCAATATACAAAATTTCGTTTTTATGGAGAGAGACACAAGAAACTTAACAATGATTATCTGTAGAAAAAGGGATTGTGGTAAGGATACAATTAATTATTTATAATTAATTAAATTAATTATTTAAAAACAGTGTGGCAAGTGTACATAGCTCGACGGTGGATGCCATGGAAACACAAGGAAGCATTCTTGAATTCTAATGGAAAAGAAACAGGGACGCCCAACAAAGCTATCCAAAAAACGTTAACAGTTGAAAAGAGAACCAGCCTTATATTTGGAGGAGCAGGCACAAAGGCACAAACCTATTCTAGAAGAGGGGAACTACTAAACTTTAACCAAGTAGGTATATGTTACTCTTGGCAAGGGTTCATTGGAAACAAATAGCTTCCAAATTCCGTCATTAGAACACATGCTCTTAGCTGGTCACCAATGTTATGCAGATTTAGAAATGACTGTACACTTCAGTCTGAGGAAACAATGTCACGCTGGCCCTAGAGGCATAATCTCCACCCCTGACAAAACTGTCACCATAGTCGCTGGTTCTAAAACTTGGGCTTCCATAAATAAACTCAAATTGGATGGTTTAATTCCCTTATTCTGTTATGCCCCATTTTCCTCAAACCTCCTGAACTCCCTCAGAACTCCCAAACAATATTGAATGTAACGATATCCTAAGCACTTCAAAAGTTTCAAGGGCTGGCCATAACATTATACTTGGGAAGAGGAAAGCGTTTGGTTATGAGAACAACTTATTTGTTTTGTAGAATGTATTATGACTGAAGTTAAATATTTAAATTTTTTGTTGTTGTTGTGTTTGTTTGTGGCTCAGTCTGTTAAGCATCCGACTCTTGACTTGGGCTCAGGTCATGATCTCAGGGTTCATGAGTTCAAGCTCCAAGTCAGGCTCCGCATTGTTGGGATTCTGTCTCCCTCTCTGCTCCTCTCCCACTTGCCCTCTCTTTCTCTCAAAATAAATAAACCCAGAACTATTCTCCAAAAGACAAAGAGGTGAGCCTTGGAAGCAAATAAACAGAACTTTTTCCCTCAGTTTTTTGAGCGAATTCCAACTGATTTTCAAACCAGGTGAAAGTCAGGCTGAGAAGCAGCCATAAAAATCTCCTTCCTGTGATCCACAATCAAGAGGAGACTAGTGGGAGGTATTGAAATTAGGAGGCACGGTTAGTTATAAGGTCAATTTGATCTGTGACACAAGTGTTTCCATTTCCATTTTAATACATTGAGTTGCATATATTGAGTGGAGTTTGATAAAATGGATGGCAAAATATTTCAACTCATCACAAAGTAGTATACTTGATAGCAAAGGCTATAAACATTAAAAGAAAATTACACTACAGATACGTGTGTTTTTCCTCTATCAGATAATTATTTTCTATTTTTTCCTAGCTGGCTCTGACATCCATCAACTCTGATCACATTGGTATTCTGTATTTACTGTTACTCTCTCAAAGTCAATTTACTTCATGGACCTTATTGTCACAGACATGAGCATCTATCTTAGAGTGTTTCTGAAGGGAGGTATCCCATGGTAACCGAAGAGAAAAAAACAGTCACATATTTGTACCATTTGGTGTCTTCCTTTTAACAACTGCAAAACATTTTATAAAATATAGTTGCCTTTATGAATGGCCTCAGTTCTATGAAAAAAAAAAAACAGGACATTTTACCAGAGCATTAAAATAACCATATTAAAACCAACTTTTAATTGAGTATCTTATTATGATTAACTATTAATCCCTTTCTGGTAGGTTTCTTGATGAAAACGAAATGGAATACACATAAAATCATCCATATGTTGCAAAGTCTCTACATGAATTATTTTATTTACAGAACAAGCATTTACTGAATGCCTACCATGTGTCAAGCATTATTCTAGACACTGCAGATTTGGCAATGAATAGTTCCTAAGTTCATGGTCCTCACAGTCAAGGGAAAAGGGGAAATGGGCGAGTCAAGAGGCAGTTATGACACAGCATGGCAAGGACTTTTTAATGGGGAAGGTTCCATGAAGATCTTAACTCCTCAAAATAGTTCAAAATATTTGAGAGTCATCATTGTGGAGAGGAAAAAACTTATCAGGTTCTGGCCAAAGCTGTGCCATTGTCAGTAGTCCTGAATCATTAGTAGAATGCAGGACAGTGATTCCTAAATCTATATGATCATCAGAATCCATTTTATAAATATACAAATCAGGGGCTCTATCATAAACCTACTAAGTCTGAATCTCTCTGTAGAGGAGCCTGGGGATATTCTTATTTAAACAAACTACCCAGGTACTTCTCAAACACGAAATTTTGAGCACTGGGAGAAGAGTTCACCACGAACAGAGAAAATATTTGAGTAATATGAATCCCTAATTGCATCTGACAATAATGTTTCTCTCACCAACTTCTCATCTACCCTACGGATCCTCATGCAAGACTGCTCTGAGTCATGGTAAAATAGGCCATGGAATCCTACTGGTATATTTTTTTGCTTCTGCTTTTGTGTCATATTCAAGAAACAATGGCCAAGATCAAAGTCATGAAAATTTCTCCTACGTTTTCTTCTAGAAGTTTTACAGTTTCAGACCTTAAGTATTTACTTGATTTGAATTGGTTTTTGTGTATGGTAGAAGGATCCTATTTCATTCTTTTGCATGTATATCCAATTTTCCCAACACTATTTGTTGGAGACGTTATACTTTTCCCACTGGGTATTCTAGGCACCCTTGTTCAAGATCAACTGATTGCATATACATGGGTTTACTTCTGGGCTCTTTGTTGCATTGGTCTTTATGTCTGTTCTTCCATCAGCACCATACTAGCTAATTAATTAGCTAATTACTTTAGTTTTGTAAGACATTGAAATGATGCCTGCAGCTTTGTTCTTGCTCGAGATTGTTTCAGCTATTTAGGGTCTTTTGTGGTTCCATGTGAATTTTAGGACTGTTTTGTCTCAGAATGCCATTAGAGTTTTGATAGGTATTGCAATGATTTGTATATTGTTTTGGGTACTATAGAAATTTTAACAATATACTAAGTCTTCTAATCCATAAATACAGGATGTCTTCTCATTTATTTGGTTTCTTTAATTTCTTTCACCAACGTTTTATTATTTTCAGTGTACAAGTCTTTCACCTCCTTATTAAATGTATTCCTAAGTATTTCATCCTTTTTGATGCTACTGTAAATCAGAGTTATTTTTTTAATTTCCTTTTTGCAGAGTTCACTGTTAGCACGCAGAAACAACTGATTTTTGCATGATGGTGTCTGCATGCTGCAACTTTATCAGTTCTAACAGTTTTGTGTGGAGTCTTTAAGGTTTTCTACAAATAATACTGTTGGGAAAACCAAACACTCACATGTAAAAGCATGAAACTGTAACCTTATCTTACACCATACACCAAAATCAGTTTAACTGTATTAAAGACTTAAATATCAGATCTGAAACTGTGAAAATCCTAGAAGAAAACACAGGGGGAAAGCTTCATGACTTCTATGGTGACCATGATTTCCTGGATGTGACACTTGAAATCACAGATAATGAAAGCAAAAATAGACAAATGGGGCTACGTCAATCTAAAAAGCTTGTGCAGAGAAAAGAAAAATCAACACAATGAATAGCTAACCTACAGAACAGGAGAGAATAGTTGAAAACTATATATCTGATAAAGGATTCATATTCAAAATATATAAGGAAATCCTACAACTCAATAGTAAAAAAAAAAAAAGAAAGAAAATAATTTGATTTTAAAAGTAGGCAAAAGACTTGAAGAGACATTTCTCCAAAGAAGACACACAAAATAGCTGACAGGTACATGAAAAGGTGCTCAACATCACTAATCATTAGGGAAATGCAAATCAAAATCATGAGATACCACCTCATACCTGTTAGGATGACCAATTACCAAAAAAAATAAAAAACCCATAAGATAACAAGTGTTGGTGAGCACATGGAGAAATCAGAATGCTTGAGCAGTGTTGGAATGTAAAATGGTGCAGCCACTTTGGAAAACAGTAGGGAGGTTCCTCAGAAAATTAAAAATAGACCCAAATATCCCATTTCTGAGGGTATCTCCAAAAGAACTGAAATCAGGATCTCAAAGAGATATCTGTACTTTCTTGTTCATTGCAAAATTATTTACAATAGCCAAGATACAGAAACAATGTAAATTTCCACCTGTGGCTGAATGGATAAAGAAAGTAGACATATATTACAATAGGATATTATTCACCCCTAAAAAATAAGGAAATCCTGCCATATGCACCATCATGGATGAACCAGTATCACTTATTTCACCTAATAAGTAAAAATAAGCCAGTCATAGAAGGACAAATACTACATGATTCCACTTATATTAAGTACCTAAAATAGTCAAATTCATAGACATAAAGAGGTGAGTGGTAGTTGCCAGGGCCTGGGAGCCAGGGAAAATGGGTAGGTACTGCTCAAAAGTTATAAAGTTTCAGTTATATAAGATGAGTAAGTTCTAGAGATCTGCTGTACAACAATGTGCCCGTAGTTAACAGTACTGTATTGTGCACTTAAAATTTTGTTAAGAGGGTACATAGATCTGATATTAAGTGTTCTTACCAAAATAAACATCTATGAATAACAAAAATAGATTAAATTAAAGGAAATTAATGTAGGACATGGAGTGCTTTGCCCTAGTTAGTTATCTCCTCTTTTTTATAGCAATATATTGCCAAGCTAATTTTATGGGCAGCCTCCTATGAATAGGCTACAAAGACTGAACTGACAAGGACCCAATTATTTCTGAGAAGCAGATACACTTTATTCATTTAGTTAACAAATATTTTGAGTATGTTCTAAGCTAGCTTTGTGCTAGGCACTGGATTTAAATTGTAAGCAAAATCAGACATGGTCCTTGCTCTCACATGGCAAAGACAACCACTGATTAAATATTCATATGAATAAATGTGTAATTACACATTAACAGTAGCCCTAGCTATAAAAGGAATGCAATTTTATAAGGACAATTCTTAGAAGGTATATTAAAAAAAGAAGCTTTATTAGACTGTAGAGTCAGGGTAGTCTTAACATGATTAAGTTATTCTGAAACTGAAATCAGAAAAATAAGTACAAAGCAATGAGATAAAGGAGAGAAATGGAAAAAGTGATCCAGAGAGTAGGAATGCTGAGTTACAAAGGCTCAGGAATAGGATAGAGAAGGATGGCTTTGGTGTAACAAAAGAAAATGAGACAGACCTGAAAGACTTAGGGCCAAAACTCCTAAGTGGTATAAAATGACTCATTTCAGATCATTTGTTCAGCTACAGTCTCTAAAAATAGTACCTATGGCTACAGGCCTCTAAATAGGCCTATTCATAAAGTCTTCATATTTGTTACTATCATCATCATTATCATTCTCATCACTAACAAATACAGGGCACTTGCTATAAGCCATGTACTCTGCTTAGCACTATGTATAGTTTATCCCATTTGATCTTCTCATGAAGCCCATGATATAAGGGCTGTTGTTATTACCACTTCAGGTTTAAGGCATACTGAAGTTAAGTGACTTGCCACGTCCACAAAGCTTCTAAGCAAAAAGCTAAGATTTTAATAGGGCTGCCCTGATCGAAGTCCACACTTCAATCACTATGCTACACTACAGTGATAATATTTAGAAGAAAGTCTTAGTATGTGTAGTGGCTATAAAAATGTGCCAATTACAGGGAGAAATCTGACAAAGGCCATGTTCTGAAATTCATCACTGTGAATGTCTCTGTATCCCCCAATATGAAGGTATATGGAAGTAGGGTCTTTGGGATGTAATTAAGTCATGAGAGCAGAAGAACCCTTTCAAATGGGATTAGTCCCCTTATAAAAGTGACCTGAGAAAGTTCCCTCACCCCTTCCCCCAGGTGAGGACCCAGCAAGAAGACAGCCATCTATGGATCTGGAAGCAGGCTCTCACCAGACATCAAATCTGCTGGTCCTTACTCCTGGATTCATTACCCCCCTCAAATTGTGAGGAAAAAATTTCTGTTGTTTATGAGCCACCCAGTCTATGGTAATTTGCTATAGCAGCACAAACTAACACTATGTTTGTACACCTCAAGCACACTTTCTAGGGGCTGCTCTGAGCCCAGGACTAAGTACTGTGGGCATACTAGAAGTGGACAATTCTTAGGAGTTAGGGGATTTCTCTCACATTTGGCTTTGGACTGAGGATACCCTGAGAGTCTTGCATAACCTAAAACAGAACACTTCTACCCAAACTTCCTTCTTCTCTCCTTCCCTTGGGGTCAGATTTGTACCACAGCCCAACTATACTCCCAGCCTTTTCTGACTTCCTCATTTTCTCTCATAGGGATGTTTCCCTAATGAAATTGTTACACATTTTATCCTGTTCTGGCACCTGTTTCTTGGAGGACACAGACTAAGATGGTGTTCAATAAGATATATATATATGTGTGTGTGTGTGTGTGTGTATATATATATATATATATACATATATATGTGTGTATATATATATATGTATATATATATGTACATATATATATATATATATATATATATATAAAATCATAAAAGCTGATAGAAATGAAAAAGATCTCATGGCTTTTTAGCACTCCCTTAGATCTATTATCTCAGCTGATAAGAGTCCGGTACTAAGGTTACAGATTCTAATCCATTTATTTTCAATCTATTCCATACTATCAATCTCAATCTTTGTGGAATAGTTTTAGTTTGCACCTGCTATCCTGTCATAATTGTCCCACCTTTTCCTTCTTGAAATTTCATCCAATGAAATGATGATATCCAAGACTCACTTCAAAATAAAACTAAATGGAAGGATTTTATGGGATACAAAAGAAGGAAAATTGGTCAATGAATTGATGGTGTTAAAGCTTGGTGATGGGTTCATAGGCATTTATTATATTATTCCGTTTACTTGTTATGTAGATTTAAGATTCTCCATAATAAGAAGATAAGAGAAAAAAAAGTATTTTGATTTAGATAAAAATTATATAGTCACCCTACCTATAACCCAGGCCAACTAATCTGTTCTACTGGTCACAACAGAGATTCAGGAGGACCTATGCAAGACCGAGTGCCCAGTGCAAACCCATTTCCATTCTTGGAAACTACTAAGTTTCAAAAAGTGTTTTAAATGTTTAACATTTTTTTGTTGTTGTTGCTACAAGTGATAGAAACCGATGGCTTAAAAAAATAAAACAAGAAAAAAGAATATTTTGATTGTATAACAGTCAAAAACAATAGTATGTGATTTAAGACTTGGTTAGATTCAGGGACTTACATTCTGTCATCAGGAATTGGTCTCATGCCTCCCTCCACTTTTTGTTCTATGATAGTAGACTTCCCTTTCATGGTGGCAAGATGAGTGTGTTTCTCCAAGTTTATGCCCCATGTTTTCTGTACATCTTTCTCAATCATCCTAGACAGGTGTAGGATCAGCTCTGATTGGACCAACTTACATTATAGGCCATCCTAAACCAATCACAGTTCCCAGGAGGATGAAATACGCTGATTAGTCAGGGCTGGGTTGACTGTCCATCTTTGACTGTTAAAGGTGTAAGCACACAGACTCTGAGGGAAATGGTTATTCTGTATCAGGGTGCTACTACCATTAGAGGGAAATGAATGCTGGGCAGGCAGGTAGAATAGCTGTTCAGTAGCCTTCTCATCTGCTTAGGAATCCACTGCTTAATTACCACGTAAGTGAGAAGCAGGACATGTGTGTGTGTGTGTGTGTGTGTGTGTGTGTGTGTAAACATGACTTTACATCTACTCAAAAACTCAAGCTAATAAAAAATTCTACCTGAGGAATTATTCTTCTCCCTTGAGATTCATTAAAGTGATAAAATTGCACAAGATTTATATTGCCTCTACTCTTTCCCCTTTATCAACAAAGATTTGTTTTGATTTACTTATATTTTTAAAAAATAAAATGAAATTGGATGTGTACCTCACTAATTAGGCACAATATACAGCAAATTGTGTAGCAAGGACAGAGTTAATAGCAGAATAAAGGAAAGGTTTTTCAGTACATGTATTATTCTTTTTTCCTCTGAGAAGACATGCTTGAAACTGAATTTTAAATACTTCAGCACTGGTGAAACAAATTAATAATGGCTCAGACACCGAGGTGTTGCATATTATTCATGATCTTGAAATTATTAATGTAACACCGAGCCATTATTACCACATATTGCCATCAGAGTAATTAACACATCTTATCTAATAGAATAAAGCCGTCAAATCAAACTAAGAAGTAATTAAGTTACATAACTACACAGCTGAGGCAGAAAGATGCATGTCAAATGAATTAAAAATTGGAGCTCACCTACGTGGTTTTGAATAGCCAAGCAGGGTGATTTGTTATTTACTGCCTACTTTACCATTGATAAGTCACTTCACTGCATTATACCTCAATCTCTATGTACTACGAGGAGATCAGAATAAAGTGTTTACTGAACTAATGTTCATAAGACTTTCCTAAGGAGCTTCTGAAAAATCTGTATTTCCTGGTCTCCCTTGGAGACACTAATTCAGAAGGTCTAGAGTGGAAATCAGGCATATGTATTTTTTACACCCAGATGACTCTGAAGTCCATGAGATGCATGACCCACATTTTGAGGAATTCTAGAAAGAAGATTTTCAAAGGGCCCTTCCAGTCTTAATGATCAATGATGAGATCGTTGGCCTTCCCAGATATACTACAGAAGTTTTTGTCAGAAAGTGTCATTTGCTTCATATATGAAATGCCCATATCCCCATTATCTACTTACGGTCTGACCCATCTCTTCCCTAAAACAAGCATGAAAAAAAGTGAAAAGCAAAAGAAGAGAAAAATAACCACTCAGCTCGGAAATTATTCCAAACCTTAACACTCATGTCCTAAGTAGTAAATGAGTCACACAGAAGAAATCAAGGTGTGAGGAACAATTTATAATTTTAATGAAACTAAGAAAACTCTGTAATATATTTTTCCAAAGGCCTCTTCCTTTTTAGCCCTCTAATTTCACCTGGTGGGGACTGTTTATAGAGAATGCAAATAGTCTTAAACTTAAAAAGATTACAATTGTGGTAAATTAGAAGCTACTGGTATCCTGAGATTTCCCAAAGATCTGAGAATGGCTTTCAAGAATTTAACCAGGTTTTATTTATCAGATTGCGAGACTTAATCAATACTTAGCCCATTCTTACAGCTCTGGCTAATAGATCATTGTGCCCAGCACAGCACAGACATACTATAAAGAGTGGGGTGGGAAGCTTTTGGTCACTTAAAATGTATAACTCTTTATGAGTGAAATGGGCAAAATAAGTTAGTTATTTATACATCTATATGTAAAATCAGCAAAAAACAGTATAGTAATTTTGAAAATCTCTTTTATCCCACTCTCGGCACCTTCACGTGCACCACTGACATTCATGTCTTGGTGACCATCAGAGCCACTGTTTGAATCAAGCAGCATAGCTGTCCAAAGCACAGTTCAGCACCATCATTGTCATAAAAGGTGTCTGAGATAGAGTACTGTTTGGGTCATTATATGACAAAGTCCTCAGGAATCTCAGCTTGAGATGTGACAGAACATTCTCACAACATTGGCAGTGACACTGAAGAGGAGTTCCAGAGGAAGGGACAGAAGCAGAGACTAAAAGGCGTGTCCGGGGACCTCTAAGACTTCACAACATACATGCTGTGCAAACGGGCAGGGTCCAGCGTGATTTATCAAAGGCACAAGCGTGGCGGCACACTCATGACCACACAGCTAATTGAGCTAACTTTTAACGTGTTGGAATATTTTTACCACCTTAGGGAACCCAGGTGGGGCTGGAAATAAAAACCCCATTTTAACTTTCAAAATCTATTATCTAGGGATTCAAAGAAATACACTTGGGGTTTGGTGACAAGGGAGAGCAGACCTATCACCACTAGCTGGGGGACCCTGTGTAAGTTACTATCTATACCTCAGCTTCTTTATAAAAGGAAGACAAAAGGGCAACTTACAAGTCAGAACTAAATGGCATTTTGTATGTAACATTTCTGGCCCAGTGACTGGGCACAGTATCATCATATAATAAATTTTAGCTAATATTATTATTTTTATTACTCACTCATTCATTCCAATAAATACCTATCAAGAACATACTATGTATCAGGAATTATACTATATCACAGTATTTCCACAATTTGGTTATTGGAATATCACCTTAACTATTTCAAATTATTTTTTTAAGTTCATTTATTTTGATTGAGGGGAGGTACAGAGTGAGGTAGAGAGTGAAAATTCCAAGAAGGTCCGACGTGGGGCTCAAACCCCTGAACCATGAGATCATGACGTGAGCTGAAATCAAGAGTCAGATGCTCAACTGACTGAGCCACCTAGGCGCCCCTCCTCAAACTATTTTTAATACTATTTTATTATATTTTCCTTTATTTTCTTTTTTTTTAATTGAGGTATAGCTGACATAACATCATGTTAGTTTCAAGTGTACAACGTTATCATTCAATATTGGTATATACTACAAAATGATCACGACAGAAGCCCGGTTAACATCCGTCACATAGTTACAACTTCCTTTTTTTTTTTTCTTGCAAACGTTCAAGATCCACTGTCCTAGTTATTTTCAAATTTAAGTTTTCCTTCAACACCTACTTTGGTCTCCTAAACATCAAATCTACGAAGTCACAGGTTTTATGTACCAGTTTAACTCTTTCTAACACACATTAACATAAACATAGAACAATGAAACATCTGTAAATGTTGATCCATGCACCACCTAAAATCATCAATAGTGGCACAGTTCACTTTGGAGAATGCAGAGATAGTGTCCCCATCCTCAAAGAATGTTTCTGCAATAACACAGGGCAGGCCTAGGCTAGTGCTAAGAAGTATCTGGGGTCCAGCTGTCAGGCAGGGCCAACGAGATGCAAGGCCTGACAGAAAGGTAACTGCAGAGGAAGAGTTGTGAACATGAGCAGGACTCACAATACTTAGGGAGAGCTCAAGCTTCCCCTTAATGAGTCTGAAAGTGGCAAGGTAATGCAATTACCTTCCTGTAACAGAGGATACCTGCTGTGGCACCCCAAGAATCACATTATGCACGCAAACCAGCATCTGCTGAGAATACACTACTCCTAATGTAATAATCTCATACATTTCTTCGGTGTCGCCGGGCTGTCACACAGACATCCCCTTCCTTATTGCATTATACGATAGTCTCACTGGCAACGTAGTGTGAACAAGGTTCCATCCGCATCAACCAAGTTAGATCAAAGCCTCTGATAACATATACAGAAAATCTTCCCCTTGGTCCCTAGCTACAAAGGGAAAGTACTAAAAAAGGCTTGAGCAGGCAGTTCAGAGCTGTGCCTTTGATCCCTCTTTCAAGGCTAGAAGGAGATTTGCAAGGGTGGCCACTATAAGAAGCTTCCTTCTTCAATCTCCCCTACCCAGGGTTGAAGGGAAGCAGTGGAGGCAGGAGAATGCATCACAGCCAGAGAACATTCATGCCTGCCAGTCTCAGTGTGGTGGCAGACTGAGTGGAAAGCATGCTTCCCCCAGAGTACTTGTTCACTCATTCAGCAGATGTTTGTTGAGCATTATTATTTGCCAACCAGGGGCACAGACCCTGGGGAAGTACACAAGAATAAAACCCCATCTCTGCCCTCCTAGATTTCACAATGTAGGAGGAGTGCCACACAAGCTACAGTTTAATTGCAAATCTGGCTGATGTGTGCTAAAATAGAAATACAAGGTAGAGGGGGAGCCACACAGTAAAGTCAGAGTGAAGGAACCACTGGGCTCTGCTTCAGGGGGTAAATGCAGGAAGGAATCAGAGAGAGGAGGGCACAAGCAGGGATTTGAAGAAATGTGCTTAGTGGTAAAGGAACGAAAAGGTGAAGGTGTACATGCCAAGAAGGAACAAGGGCAGAGGGACTGAGCCCAGACAAAGGTGGCAGGATCAAGCATGGTAGGTTGGTTGTGCTAGGAGAGGCAGGGCCAGATCATACAGGGCCTTATAGGCCATGCTTATGTTAATAAGGTTGGCTTTCTCTGGGGGGGGGGGGGGGGGAGGGGGACAGTAGTTCTTTTTTTTTTTTTTATAAATGTTTATTTATATTTGAGAGAGAGAGACAGAGACAGAGGGCGTGTGCCCACAAGCGGGGGAGGGGCAGAGAGAGGGAGACAGAATCTGAAGCAGACTCCAGACTCCGAGCTGTCAGCACAGAGCCCCACAGAGGGCTCAAACTCATGAGACGTGAGATCATGATCTGAGCCGAAGTGAGATGCCTAACCGAGTGACCCCCTCAGGTGCCCCCTCAAAAAAGGCAGTTCTTAATGCTGGATTTATGCTATTAATTTCTTCAGTTATGTTTCATTTTTATCAGCCCAGTCTCTGGGGAGTGGCTTTAGAATTTTTCCTTCCTGGGAAATTCACCGTACTCTTTAATGTTCATGTTTTGAAGACGTGGTTACCAAGACTAACTGAGAGAGGTATATGAACTTCATACGAAAGACGCAAAAAAAAAAAAAAAAAAAAAAAAAAAAAAAAAGCTAGAAAAAGAAGTAGATAAACGGCTTTGATAAACACATCCCCTTAGATGTATGGAACATGGACAAAGAGAATAGCTTCCTCTCCATGAGTAACTTCTGCAGGGGTGCCTCTCAGTATGCTTGATAATTTCATCATAAAGAAGTTCTCTTATCTGAACTTGACTTTAGCCAAGTACCGACAGGCTCAAAAGTACAGGCTGGTGCCCAGGGCAGTGCTGAGTGCTTAGAGCTAGTAAGCCCCAGGCACCACTGCCTCACCAGATCTACTGTTTGCTCACCAAGAATCAGTGGTTCTTGTGCCCAAGTTGGTTAAAGCCAATTTTATATTTGCTGTTATAATGATCCAGTTTCTTTTAAAATTACATCAACTGGTAAAATATAAGAACAAAAAGAGTTGCTTCTATGAAAACTAAATTAATTGCTAAAAAAACAAACAAAACTTCTGAAAAATTTACCACCTGCTATAAAGTTACAATTGAAAATTATATTATGGGTGTTGCTTATTTAAGAAAAGCAAAAACTGGGGCTCCCAGATGGCTCAGTTGGTTAAGCGTCAACTTCGGCTCAGGTCATGACCTCATGGTTCACGAGTTTGAGCCCCACATGGGGCTCTGAGCTGATAGCTCAGAGCCTGGAGTCCGCTTCAGATTCTGTGTTTTCCTCTCTCTCTGCCCCTCCTCGGCTCATACTATGTCATTCTCTCCAAAAAAAAAAAAAAAAAAAAAGTTAAACATCAAAAATTAAAAAAAGAAAAGCAAAGCAAAAGCCAGTTGGTGTATCCAAACTTAAGAAATAGCCTGGGGGGCTCCTGGGGAGCTCAGTCTGTTAAAGGATTAAGTGTCTGACTCTTGATTTAGGTTCAGCTCTTGATCTCACAGTTCCTGAGTTTGAGGCCCACATGGGGGGCTCTGTGCTGACAGCACAGAGTCTGCTTAGGATTCTCCCTCTCCCTCTCTCTCTGCCTCTATCCCACTTGCGTGCTCTAGATCTCTCAAAATAAATAAGTAAACATTAAAAAAAAAAAAAAGAAATAGCCTTGGTGTTACACCAATGGTTAAGGAATTAATGTATAAATGCTGTATATTTTAAGTTAAAGTATTATGATATGCATAGCTCATCTTTTATGATTTCTTTTTTTAACATTTTGAATAGGGTCCCCAGGGATAATGCCTTAATATAGTAATTAGGGTCTGGCTTCGCTATTGACTACATATGTGTTATAGGTCCCTTTAACCTTTTATCCCTTAGTTCCCTCACATACTAAGCTGGGAAATAATAGTACTTACCCCCTAGAACTATTACGAGAGATATATCTGCTAAGGAGTCCAAAAGTTGAGCATGGCACAAAGTACTTAATAAATATGTTATTTTGATTTTCATTATCATCATCATTACAGTTGGGATGAGGTTACAAGAACTTCCATTTATAATTTATATAATTCTCCACTGCTTAAATGTCTATAATAAGCAGTATATAATTTATGCTTGATAAAAATATTTTTATGTTTTGAAAATGAGTAGGAAAAAGGGAAGTTCTCTTTAATCTAGATAAAAATGTTCAAAGTATTTCAGGAAATTGTTTCAAAAGGAGGGACAGGAGGGAAATAGAACACATTTGCTCTTTTTACACAACTGGATTTGTTCAGGGATGATGGTCCACAGTAGGATTTACTGGAATAAAGGTTCACGAGAGAATGTTTAGATGGAACTCGAATTAATGTCCCAAAGCAACATATGTCAGAGCAAGCACACCTGTCTTCAGGAAAGCTGGGTGAGACCACTTTCACAGTTTATAGCATGGAGGTGCTTGTGTCTCTAAAATACCTTCGAATATTAGAAACTCAGAAACAACATGTCCAACAATAGGCCTAATAAATGACAATGGATGTACCTTTCCTTGAGCCACAAAGATCACCACGGTCTTTAGAGCATACCCATGCTGGACTTTACCACAGATTTCTAGAGAAGTTTTAGTAGGACAGAAGTCTGGACAGGAAAGTGAGACTTAGAAATGAATATAGGCAAAGAGATGTGGTCCTGTCCTTTTTATTACCCCATCAGTTTTTCAGCATGAAGTTTCCAAGGTTTCAAAATTTCATTTATTTTTCTGTGTGTGTGTGTGTGTGTGTGTGTGTGCGCGCATGCGTGTGTGGTATATGCACACTCAGGGGCCCATGAACGCATACATACTCATGTATGTTCTATTAAGAACAGTTCAACAAATATAACATAAAACCTTTCTGTATTCAAATAAAGCAATAACTTCTATATTTTTAAAAGAAGTGCAACTAAGCAAAGGTCACAGCCAGATTTTTTTCATACATAATCCCAACATCCCTCACTCCTGCAGTCCTTCCTGCTTCCTCCCCTAGCTCCTATAACAAGCCTTAAAGACCTAACATGATGCTAGCTGGGTGATAAAAGACACCTGGGCACAAGGTGCTCTCCAAGGAGTTTGTGGTCCAGTCTCTAGCAAGAGTTTTGTTATTGGGCTGCCTGACCAACCTCTCCTACATAAGAATATAATGCACATTTCTATAGTTTTTTGTTTGTTTGTTTGTTTGTTTGTTTGTTTTACCAGATTATGTCAACTCTAGGAACAGCAGATGATATAGCCTAAAAACTTGTGGGAGAAATTTCCTCTGCCCATGCTTTCATTACTCCCAAGACAGTTATGCTTTATCTCAATTTGCTGTGGTTGAGCACTCCCCAATGTTCCAAAGAATTCATGCCTCCCAGTCAAGAAAAAAAAAAAAAAAAAAAAAAGAACAAAGTACTTACAGTATCTATCATGTGAATACTCTGGGGTTTAACTGTAATATTTGTATTAATCACCTGCATTGGTTAATAAACCTGCTAATTGCCAAATCTCTTTTGTTCCCAGTGAAATGAAAGTAAGCGGGAAATTATTCTGATAATTCCAGGGATCGTTATAAATGGGTGTTTAACTGCATAGTGCCTGATACTCGGCTTTCCAAGTCAAAACCTGCTGTTTACCTCTTAAACAAGCTAACAGATCCCTTTAAATCTCAGTTTCTGATCTGTAAAATGTAGGAATAATAAAAGCATCTGCCTCAATGGGTTACAGCAAAAACAAAATAAGATAATACATACCAAACACTAATTCGAGAGCCCTGTCAGTGTGAATATAACTGACAGCACCTGGCATACTGTGGGCTCCATAAAAGTTTACTACCACTACCAACACCACTACCACTGAGAGGAAAAAATAGTTCTGGAGGCTCTGAATATTCCAGGTTGACTACCTGCGTGGATCAACTTTATCACATAAATTTTCAGCTTGCCACGACAAGGATGTTGTAATCATAAAGAAGTCAGTCATCATTTCCTGGCTCCCAAACAGGGAAGAGCAGTATTGTTTATACAAGATTTACCTATATCTTGAGTACCATTAAATTAAAGTAACAGCATTCATAAATCTGTAGCAATTGCTCCTGTCACCAGAATCTGAAAAAACAACAACAATGACAAACTGTAGCTGCACTTTCTAAATTCTGATCTACCCTCTGATAATAAAACCAAGTGATGGGTTTGGTATTTTCATGTGTGATCACAGTGACAAGCTAAGGTTCATTCATGCCCCAGGAGCTCCAAGGCCATCAAGGTAAAAAATGTTCACCTTTAGCTTAAGACACAATATGTTTGGCTATGTTTGGCAGAAAATTTTTGATGGCAAAAGTTGAGATTTTATTAACGCTAATGTCTAGCAGCAGATGGATGCTATGGGAATCTGACCCATCAATGCTAATGTGCTTTTTTGTTTCTTTGTTTTAGTATATTTAATATTCCCGCTGTTTGTTTTCTACTGATCTCTTACCTCATCACAGCCACAGAAAACAAACCCCAAACATTGTCACTCACTTCCACCACCAATTCAACAATCATGTTCCATCAGCTTTTCTTGGTACCCTACATCGCCATACATATTATACCCTTTTATCTGCAATGCTGTCTTGTCAGTCCAACCTCCTGCCATCATGACTACGCTTACCTTTCTCACCTACACTTGAGACTGAAGTCCACTGGCAGAAGTAGAATTATTAAAATTGTCCCTTACAGACTGCTTAGGACACATAAGTGTGACAGCTTTCTGAGGGGTGGCTCAATTGGTTAGGCATCCAACACTTGATCTCTGTTCAGGTCATGATCTCACAGCTGGTGGGACCGAGCTCCACATCGGGCTCTGTGCTGACAGTGCAGAGCCTGCTTGGGATTCTCTCTCTCCCGCTCTTTCTGCCCCTGCCCCCTACATGCTCGCTCGCTTGCTGTGTGTCTCTCTCAGAATAAATAAACTTAAAAGAAAAGTCAAAACAAGTTTCCTTTGCCTTGTCACTTCCTCTCACAGAAGGGGAAGTTGTGTTGCCATCATGTTTTTACAGCCACTCTGAAGTCCACGAGAAATGCTCAGGAAGGGGATAAATAAGAATCCTCCACAGCCCTTCCAACAGAGGGTCCTCCAGCACTTTCCTCACAGGCACCATCTTATATTGTCCCTTTGTGGAAGACACCTCATTTACAGGAGCACAGATCAAGACTAAGATTCCTCTCTTCTTCTGTGTGTTCATTCTAAAAAATTAGACTGAAAATCGTATTCCATTTTGAGGACATATCAGTGAATGAACAAAGTGAAGCCCCTAAAATCACCTTGGCTCCCTTCCTCAGGAAGAGGCAGGCAGCTCCAGCACGTGTACATGGGAGGACATAGGACAGAAACGCGATTCGAAGAGGAGGTTAGTTGAAGCTGCACCGGAAGTCACTTTTATTTTTGCTTTATGTTTAACCAGGGTGAGGAGTGCTAAGGATGAAGGATGATGGACATTACTGATGGCGCTGAGCAGCTGTCTCGGAGCCTTTGGCTCAACCCCTGTGTACGTGGCAGAAGGGACATGGGGAAGCAAAGCCCCAGCTCCCACCTCGATTAACAGAGACAACCAAGTCAAATGCAGTTCCTTTTTCTGTGCTTTGGGAGGATTTGATACAGTCTTAACTCTAAAAGAGCCCACAGCGTATATTTTTGTGAGCCATCTAATAAAGGGCCTGGCATCTAGTAGGCTCTTTACAAATATTTACAGAATGCAGTTGATTAGAGTGCCAGCAGAAATCTGTGGCCAAATGTTTTTAGCAGTGTATACCTTTAGTAGCTTTAAAAGGTAAAATGGAAATGCATTTTCATGCAGGAAAGTTTTGAAATGCTTATTAATAGACACAAGAAAATAGAGATAATCTTTTAAGATTTAAGTCATTTCTCCCAGATTTTGTCAACATTCTGTAAGATTAGAGGTGATTTTCTAAATATCTATATTTTTTCTGTCTTAAAAAAGTACTGCTAAATATGTATTACTTGTATAGTGTTTTAAGGCCTGTAATTTTTAAAAACATCTTTCTGCCACTGTTGGTAGATATCCTGCCTGTCTTCATATACCTGTATTTATACAGGTATATAGTTGCATCTTATTTCTATCTATCTTTGGAAAACAATCTGCTCTTTGTAAGATAACATATCATAAACTACTTGCCCTGTCACTGAGTAAAATTCTTCTAAGGGACTTTTAATGGCTTCAGAGTATTCCTTGCAGTGAAAACTTCATTGTGAATTACTCTTGTACAGTTCTTGGATAATTCAGTTCCCAATTATAAATAATACTATAATGAACATCTATCTATAACTATATGTATTTTTTCACTCACATTCATAACTAATTATGTTTTCAGCATACTTCCTAGAAGCAGAATGTCTGGATAAAAGTCAAGGACATTTTATTTTATTTTTTATTTTTTTTAAATGTTTATTCATTTTTGAGAGACAGAGCACAAGCAGGGGATGGGCAGAGAGAGGAGACACAGAATCCAAAGCAGGCTCCAGGCTCTGAGCTGTCAGCACAGAGCCCCATATGGGGCTCGAACTCACGAACTGCAAGATCATGACCTGAGCTGAAGTTGGATGCTCAACCTACTGAGCCACCCGGGCACCCCAAGGCAAACACATTTTAAAAAACAATAACAGTCCTTTCACTGAATGTTTATTATATGCTCGGTATTTACTAAACAATAACTCATGTAATCTTTATAATAATCCATAAGTTAGGTACTACTAATGTCTCCACTTTAAAGATGGGGAGGTGGAGTCTCCCAGAGACTGGCTGTCAAGAGCCTCAGGCAAGTCTCAGGAGACCAACTGACCCAGTAAACCCACAGCTAAACCAATCAATGGGAAGACTAGGATTACTGTGAATGGTCTTGGTGGAAAAGGCCAATCACGGATAGGAGTTGGAAAATCAATCACAATAGAGCTAAACCACTGTTTAAAAATACCACAAAGCCACCACTGCAGTCTTGTGAGGCAGAGTGTGCCTTGGTACTGTGGGGAATGTTCTTTTCCAGTCCCTACAGCTGTCCAATGGGACTGAACATTAGGTGGACACAGGAGCAAGGGTGGGAGAAAGATACCCTAACATGTCTCGGGGCATTTCAGTTTTGGTAACTTTCAACGTTCACCAACCAATTGAGCCACACAAAGTGGAGAGAGTAAAAAATATAGAAAACTCAAGGGCCTCAGCTCTAAGCTTATGGGATTCCCCTGTGTATTGGAGAGGTCAGTCATATGAATTGGACTTTAATATCCAGTTTTAATCATTAGGATTTTAAGTAGTTAAAAAAAAAAAAAAAACTTGCGTTTCTCCTGGCTTAAGAAAAAGCACATTTGGAAAAGAAGAAAAAATTTCATAAAAGACCAAAAAGGATTTCACAAATTATTTCTTAAATATACACAATGACACCATACAGAACTAAAAATAAATTAAATGGCACTGTATACAAGTTTCCCTCTACTCCTCTCCCCTCCCACCCTTCTTCTGCTTCCACGTTATTCAGTAAGTTCCCAAAGAAATAAATGCTCCCAAATAAGTGTGTCTCTGTATATCCCACTAAGCACACCTCAAATCAACCACTTCTCTTAGGATATCCTTGGGAGTCTCTCAAATTTAGGGATGGAATGTGAGTTTTAAGAAGCCATGGCTCTATGGGTTGGCTGAGCAGATGTACAGCCTCCAGGATATGTCTCTGAGGTCTATTCTGCCATCTGTATCCAGACCTCCAGTGGATTGAGTACTAATATTTTGGCCCAAAACAGTAACAGAAGTTTGTCTGGTCTCAGGACTCTGTCATCAGGATTACAAATTGACCTGGCTCATTTCCCAAACTAACAAGGTTTGGAAGATTCAAATGTTACCAATGAAGACTTCATTCAAAATATGCCAAGAATGTGTCAACCCACATCACACCTCCTGGGTTTTACAAGAAATCAGCTTGACTTTGAACTGCTGTTATCTTGTCTGCCTGGGAAAAACAAAACAAAACAACAACAACAACAACAACAAACAAAAAATAAAACCTCAGAGGAGGTATGAATGCCCTAGATTTTCAGTCAAGAGGATGTTACTCTAGGTGGCTATCTTCCCTTCTGGAGTTGTAGGGTGTATTGATCAAGAGTTTCAAATTTAGGTATTCTAAGAGTGCACTGGGCAGTTTGGCAAAGAACTGTCCATTAAACGCTGCAATAAAGGAGAATGTATTGATTCCTTCTAACATTTCACCTCCTCTCACTACTAATTGGTTTGTTTCAGAGAAGAGGCAGTGTGAAATGTGTTCAGAAATGTGACAGTTTATCACAGTACATCCTCCATAGAGCATCAGGAGCAGATGAGCCCACACTAGATCCCCACCCTAGCACTTGACAATCTGTGACTGGTCATGTTACTTGTTCTGGTTCTCAGTCTCTGTGTGAAAGGGATGATGAAACCCATCTCAAAGATCTAGTGTGAGGATTCAATGAGACCCAAGTAAGAACTGCCCAATGCACAGTAGAAGAAGTTAATAGAAGTTAATTTCTCAATAGAAAGCTAATTCTCTTATTAAAAAACAAAAATAGGCTGGTGGGGGACACTGTTACACTTTGTTCTCTTTGGCTTTCACTATTTTTTTAACAAGTTTCTTTCTTCCATCCTTGCCTACCACACTTCAAGAATGGAGGCTTTCTCTATCTTTGTGTCTATGTTTATCCTTTAAGTTGAGTGGGCCTCATTTGGAAAGAAGAAAAATATTTCATAAAAGACCAAAAAAGATTTCACAACTTATTTCTTAAATATACACAATGATACCATACAGAAATAAAAATAAATTAAGTTTTATAGATAGATACAGAATGATAGATATAGAATGATATATAGAATGAATACACAGAAAATGATATACATAAAGAATTCTTCCTCTCTAAAAGAATAGAAAGATTAGGTAAATAGATAGTTCATATACACAGATATCAATACATAGAAATATATATCTCCACAAATGATAGGTCAGAGGATTGTCAGTCACATCAGTGCATGATGGGATTCACCAAGACCCCAGACTCCCCAGATGGAACTTGAGTGCCCTATTGAGGTGATGTCAGCCTGGAATATCTGGATGCCCTAGCAATTCAAGCAGCCCAGTCACAAAAATCAACACCTGCCCACCAGCCTCAGGCAGGCTAAATTTTGCCTGGTTCAAATTAGAATCTGCCCACTGAGCCAGCAGAAATAAAGCCAAGGGACAGAAAATTTCCTCAGAATATACATTTACCTGACTGGTTGGCGGTAGCCATTTTCAGGGCTATGTGTGAAGCTGTAACTGGGGAACGTTTTGGCTGTGGGACCAGAATGTGAGCATATATTTTAAAGGTGCTGATATGTGTGAGTGGAGGGGGAGGGGAATGCTATGACAGAAATAAAAGGGTCAGTGTCTTGAGCAAACAGAATAAAGGCAGTTAAATTTTTGGAGAGCCTAATCTATTCTTCTCGCTATTAATAAGACTGCCTGGCTCACCATCTAAACCTGTATCTCATATTATTCCCTTCAGACTAATAGGTACACAGCAGTGAGCTTATGAGATATGAAGAGTCTGTTTAAGAGCCCGAGCCAGGCAGACCATCTGTCAGCATGATTAATGTGCTGGTTAACATTCAGCTGTTCTTTCCTTAGCATGGCAAATGCATCCAACACATCACCTTTGTTCAGCTGCCGCAGGGCTGGGCCAAGATCAGCAATGCACCTCGATCCTTAATGACACTCGGGGCTCTTAATCTCCCTGAACCTCCATTAGGCAACTTTCTTGGCTGGGAATTAGAAAAGGAAGTTGGAAGCGAAAAGTGGCAGCTGCAACAACAGCAATTGTGACTGGGGCTGTTCTGTGAACTCGCCTTAACATAAATAGGTTTTTTAAATGGAAAGCCTGGGGTGTCTGGTTGGCTCAGTCGGTGGAACATGCAGCTCATGATCTCAGGGTTGTGAGTTGGAGCCCCACGCTGGGCGTCAAGATTACTTTAAA
Organism: Lynx rufus; assembly: GCF_022079265.1. NCBI lineage: Eukaryota > Metazoa > Chordata > Mammalia > Carnivora > Felidae > Lynx > Lynx rufus. The sequence goes on along the minus strand of NW_025814823.1, from coordinate 119,954,801 downwards.
AAATAAATAAAATAATAAAATAAAATAAAATAAAATAAAATAAAATAAAATAAAATAAAATAAAATAAAATAAAATAAAATAAAATAAAAAAATAAAATAAAATAAAATAAATAAAATAAAATAAAATAAAATAAAATAAAATAAAATAAAATAAAATAAAATAAAATGGAAAGCCTATTTCATCCATATCAATTCAGCATGAATGTACTGAGGGCTGAAAGGCAGCACTGTAGACCAGCCTGCTGAGAAGTCACAGAGAAATGGGTTTGAATTTTGCCTCTACCATTCGCAAATGGTATACTTTTAGAGAAGTTACTCAACCTCTCTTAGTGGCTTCATTTAAAAAAAATGTTGCCTATTATTTCTTTTAATTTTATTTTAGAGAGAGATTGTGAGCAGGGGAGAGGGGCAGAGGGAGAGAGGAAGAGAATATTAAGCAGGCTCCATGCTCAGCATGGAGCCCAATGGAGGGCTCCATCCCAAGACCCTGGGATCATGATCTGAGCCAAACAAGAGTCGGATGCTCAACTGACTGAGCCACCCAGGCACCCCAAAATATTGCCTATTAAATAAAGTATGTATGTTGAGTTCTTAACATACTGTGTGGTATACAGTAAATGCTCAATAAATGATAACTGTGATTGTAAAAGCACTGGATGGATACTGGGTGGGGTATATCTATAGGAAGACAAGATGCTGTCCAGTCCTCAAGGAGTTGAGTGGAAAATGCCAAAGTAAACACTCTTAACTGAAATAATGCATCTGTGAGCAAGGCCAGGCTCTAATGGAGTTATAAAAACCATGAATGGTAACTCAAGAAGTGATTCATTCCCATTTGAGAGGCTGAGCAGGTTTTTATGGAGATCACATTTGATGTGGGATTTCAGAGACAGACTGAGAGAGATGGTGATGAGAGCAAAGGTGCTTTAGATAGAGAAAGTCACACCACTAAAGGAATGGGAAGCGATGACTGAGCAACAACATGTCGCCTTGTGAGGCTGGTGTGCGGTTATAGACATGGCCAGAAAGGTGGGTCAGTGTCTGATTAGAAATCTCTGAATAACACACAAAGGAATGGGGCTTTATTCTCTAAGTGGTGGGAAGCCATCAACCATTTCAAGGAAAGGAATTATATGCCTAGGTGAGATAAAGGGGGACAGAATTTTTCTTTGACTCTGGTATGTTAAGAATAACTATGTAAGGGGAGACACGTGGGTGGCTCAGTCAGTGGAGCATCTGACTTCAGCTCAGGTCATGATCTCACAGTTGGTGAGTTTGAGCCCAGCATCAGGGTCACTGCTGTCACTGCAGAACCCACTTCAGATCATCTGTCCCCCTCTGTCTTTGCCCCTCTACCACTCACTCTCTCTCAAAAATAAATAAAACATTAAAAAAAAAAAAAAGAACTATGCAAGGGGCACCTGGTTGGCTCCGTCAGTTAAGCATCTGACTCTTGATTTCGGCTCAGGTTGTGACCTCACGGTTCATGAGTTCATGTCCCTGTGTCCACTGACAGCAGGGAGCCTGCATGGGATTCTTTCACTCTCTCTCTCTCTCTCTCTTCCTCTCCCCTGCTCGAGCCCTCTATCTCTCTCTCTCACACACACACTCACACACAATAAACAAACAAACAAACTTAAAAAAAAGAAGAAGAACTATGTAATTGAATGGATCTGCCTACAGCACAGCAAAGAAGTTTCCAGAGGGGAGAAACTCTGATCTCCATAAAAAACAGCTAGATGGGGCGCCTGGGTGGCTCAGTCGGTTGAGTGTCCGACTTCAGCTCTGGTCATGATCTCGCGGTCCGTGAGTTCAAGCCCCGCGTCAGGCTCTGGGCTGATGGCTCGGAGCCTGGAGCCTGCTTCCGATTCTGTGTCTCCCTCTCTCTCTGTCCCTCCCCCATTCATGCTCTGTCTCTCTCTGTCTCAAAAATAAATAAACGTTAAAAAAAAAAAATTAAAAAAAAAACCAGCTAGAGTATCCAATCCTATTTTGGAGACTTTAGAAAGGCTTGATAGCCAACAGGAAAGATCCTAAGAGAAAGTGGAGGTTTAGGTGAGATTCAATGATGCCAAGAGTTGTTTCTACATTCCCAGGCAATCCCAAGGCAGGTCCCCACAGCCCAAGTCAAGTAGAGAATTGAGGAAATGATGTGAGCAATTCAGGCCAAGTAAAAGTCATTTAATCCTTACACATTTATTATCTGCTGAGGAGTTTGTAAAGCCCACAGAACAGTGAAGACAGTCCCAATGGCAATCACTGGCATGAAGTGGGCTGTGAACTAACTCCACCCTACGCGAAGCTCTACCAGTGGAGGTCAAAAGCGGGGAAGCACAGAGGGTAGGACAAGACTCCCAAAGGCGATGTTGCTGGGCAGAAACGGCAGGGATGATCATGATAGATGTCCTGCCACAGGAGCCAGTTTGCAAAAGCACCAAATACTATGACTGCCTCCTTTCCTAAAGTTTTTGTTCCAATCAAGTACACTCCAGAGGATATTGAGAATAATTTAGAAACAAAGCAAGACAGAGCTGAACTCTCTGTTCCAGACCTAGAAAAGCATGATACCGGACCCAGTTACAAACTCCTAGCAAGGGGAGTGGGGTACTATGGCTGGATAAGTCTCTCTGTAATCATCACCTGCTGCTGATATAGAGTAATGATAAGGATTATAGTGATGCAGCAGATTTTGTGGGGTCTATTCAGTCCACAATAAACTCTACTTCTCCGAGCACTACAATGACCGTCTATATTAGTTTTCCAGGGCTGCCATAACAAAGTACCACAGCCTGGGTGGCTTAAACAACAGAAATTTATTGTATCACAGCTCTGGAGGCAAGAAGTCCAAGATCAAGGTGTGAGCAGGCTTGGTTTTCTCCTAAGGCCTCTGTCCTTGGCTTCAGATGCCCTCCTTATTTTCACATGGTCTTTCCTTAGTGTACATGTGCCCCAGTCTCTTTCTGTGCATCCACATCTCCTGTTCTCATAAGGACACTAGTTAGATCAGATTAGGGCCCAAAACTTACCTGAATTTTTCTCTTTTTAGGCCTATTCTCCAAATACAGACATATTCTGCAGTACTGAGGGTTAGGGCTTCAACATATGAATTGTGAGGGGCACCATTCATCCTATAACACCACATGTGCTGGTGGATTCTCCTACCCAGGAACTCCTACCCCAAGAAACAGTTTATTGGATCAAGATGAATACTTGCCCCAGGTGAGACAAATGGAATCTCTGTCCTGGGGATTTAGGCTTGGAGTGAAGAGATGGTAAGTCAGTTTGTTCTCCTGCTCTAAGGAACTCTAAATGCAGAGTTTCCCACATGTCAGGTTAACCATACAGACATAAAAATAAGGTCTACTTGTCCAGCAAAGGACAGCGCAGGGGGAAAAAATTTTTTTTGATACTCTCACTGGCTGTGAGGTTTCTGTTTCCAGTACCTCAAGAAGCCCTTTGGCCCTCGTGTTGTGTGAGATCCATCTGTTACAACTGAGGGGCACAACCACAGGTGGTAATATCGGTCAAGACAGTCCCAGACTGGACTGCTGAAAGGTCCCTCCTTACCTTTAGAATAACCAGATTCATTACCTACCTTTGTCTACTTGATGATCTGAGGACAACACATGACCGCATCTCTCAGTAGATCTTTCCGGTATTTTACCACCCTACTATACAAGCTACTATTCCTCCTAATACACACTCACAGTCCCAGTGCTTTTATTTAGGTTCACTTATTCTGGCTAATGTCTTCACTCACAAATAGAAAACTACATTCTCAACATGAAAATACATCATATCCCTGAAGCATAATTAACCCAGATTCTCTTCTCCAGGCTAATAAATTCAAACATCTTTAGCCTTTCATCCAAAGAAACATTTTATTCATTTTTTTAAGCTCTGGGTGCCTCTCAGCTTCTTCACATCCTTTTAAGGGTCACTGACCACATCTGGATTCCCCCACCGCGAGGGTCAGATCAAAGCTGAGCACAGTGGGCAATGACTTATCAATGCTGTATGACATGTTCTTCATGATGCATTTCAGGATTCTCTTGCCTTTTCTTTTCTGTGCAACACGAATACACTAGTGATTCCCTTTCCACTGACATTTAACTATGAGACTCTGGTCTTTTTTTGTTGTTGTTCTATCTAAACTAAGCCAGTTTTTATCCTCACATAATTTGCTTTGTCCTTGTTTGCTATAAGGTAGTTCATGTATGCCTTTCATTACCTTCTTATATTTTGTGGAACCAGAAAATTTAGACCAAAAGAAAAAAAGGCAGGGGATGGGGGGAGTAGTAGATCAGGTGGTGGTAAACTGACAGCTATGGCCAAACATTGCCCACAGACATATTTTCTGTGACAGGATATTTTAAGGATTTTAGGCTGTAATACCTTTAGGCCAGGTTGACATACACTCTCCAATTGCCCCAGACCTTATTTCTACCTTTTGTCTTATGTTTGTTTGTTTGTTTGTTTTCCAGGTCTCTAGTGGCATTTGAGTTTAAACTCCTAAATTCAGCCAACTCACATGAAACAGGAGGATGGGAGCTGGAGAGGAGAAATGATTTCCCAATGTCACAGAGCTATTTGATGGAGAGCCTGAACCCCAGCCCGGTTAAATACCAATTTAGGTATTTCAAACAATATTAATGACAACCAAACAGGTACATATCACTCTGAGATAACACACATAAAAAGCCCAATCACTTTTGGAACTTTTATTTTTGACAAGAGGCTGAACCTTGTACCATTCCCATTGTCCATGCTGCACACTCACAATTCATTTCCATCTCTGAACAATCCCTCCCCACCTGGAGGCCCTAAAGAATCTTAAAAGGGCTAATTGAATTTTTAACAAAACATAATGGATTTAACATACATCTCAAAGGCCTATAAAGCAATGCTTTACTACCACTCTAGAGGAAGAATCACTTCCAAGACTTGGGTAACTAACAGTTAGTTGAAGCATAGGGGGTTTACATCATAAATACAATTCCAATGACATTTGCAGAAAACAATGGGTTAACTAGAGAAAGCCAGCTATTCTGCTGTGGAGAGAAAGTTTGCTGGCAATCTTAGATCTGCTTTCTTTGACATGTCTATCAAGATTGCTAATGACCAACAACCACATGCCTTGTGAAAGGAGGCACTAATGCTCTAATGATGCCAATTATATAACTGAATACTAAACAAAACAGAAGAGAGGAAAAACTGATGAATGACTGACAGAGGTAATTAGATTTCTCCCCTACAATATAGAAATGATTTCCATATTACCCAATATCCTGCTGCTCATTCTATAGACCCCTCTTCTTTTCCTCCAGTTATAGCCAACCCAAAGGGATCCAAATTAAAAGAGACAGAACAATGAAGAAGGAAGAGGTAAGGGGGCTTTTTAATCATTTTGCCTGTATCAAATTATCAAAAACATTCAATCCTTCACATACAACTGTGGTATAATCTTGCATGTTATTTGAGAACATATTTCATACAAAGAGCAATTGCTTTTACTGAGTATAAGAATCTCAGATCCAGAATTAGACAAAAAAAGCTGTTTTATAATTAAGTTATTCTTTTTTTGATACCGTATTTGAAGTATGATAACTATTTGGAAAGCTAGAGTCATTTCAGCTAATTCTGACCCAAAAGAAAAATCAGTGGGTGAAGATTTATGAATTTCTTAATAGGTCTAGAAACAGATTAAGAGTAAATGAAGCTGAAACTCCCAAAAACTCTTATACTCTAAGAGGATGTGGATGGTTCTTCCATACGAGGGATGGAATCCAAAGCCATGGTGAAGGGCCCTCTTTCACTCTCTGCCATAAATCCTCCATTGTTTCTGTCCTTCAGATGTCATCTCATTCAAAAATATTGATTTCACACTTACTGTGACAATATATATTCTTGTTTGGAAACCATTTCTCAGTCTTTCTCTTTTTCCCTTCTTTTCTTCCTTTTTTTTTTTTTCTAGTCTGTGAAGCCTGCCAACAGTCTCTCAAAATTTACAATGTCATCACAATGATACTACTAGAGTCCGAGCACTAAACTACTGTGCTGTGTTAAATGTGCTTGTCTCTCCAGTTTTGTATGGTGATGAATGTGCTTCGGGGTCAGAAAACCTGGGTTGAAAACTCTTCTCCTCTAGCTGTTGTTCTTAGACAAGTTATTTAAACTGTGCCCCAATTTCTTCACTTTGAAAATGAGATTATAATAAAACCTACCTCAAAATGATTGTATAAAAAGTTAAACGAGAGGGGTGCCCGGGTGGTTCAGTTGGTTAAGTGTCTGACACTTGATTTCCTCTCAGGTCATGGTCTCATGGTTCATGGGATTGAGTCCTGCATCGGGCTCTGTGCTGTCAGAGTGGAGCTTGCTAGGGTTCCTCTCTCTCCTTCTGTCTCTGCTCCTCCCCCACACAGTGTCTGTCTGACTCTCTAACAAATAAACGAATAAATAAACAAAATTTTTTTAAAAAGTTAAATGAGATGATATCCCCGGGTACTTACAAGAGGGATTACACAGAATAAGCCTCCAATAAATGAAAACTATCACTCTTATTAGAAACAATAATAGTAAAATAAAATTGAATAAAAACTAAATAAATACATGATTTTGAGATTTGTTTTCATCTCCATGAATCTTAGAAATATCTAAAACTTTAAAGGCTACTTTTTTGAAGATACCAAAAGATGAGTTTGTGACGGACAAAGTTCAGCCACTCTGCTGCCAAGAGAATCATCAAGACACTGTTTTATTCATTGGGTGATCCACAAAGTGGTAATTTCCATGCTAAAAATGACAGAGCTTTATCAAAGTCATCCTGTTCACTAGGTCCTGACTCTGCTGTGCACGTAAAATTTTAGGATAGAGGTGGATCCCAATCTATTTACAAGGCAAGTGTTTTCCAAGAACCTACTATGTATGTAGAATTATATGAGGAACAAAGAAAGATACCAGCAAAACATGACCTATACTTGATGTTCCCACAAAGAACTCAGGGTTTATCAATAAGTCAAGGTATACACTCTGGTCTAGTTCAAGAATTGACTTTCTTCTTACCTACTTAAATAGCTACAATTGATCTTACCTGTGGCCTTACTTCCTTTAGCTCAATCTCCATGGGGCTCCAATCAAATAATTTCTCTACCTAAAATTCTTCCTTTAGAAAAAAATCCCATTTCAGGGTGCCTGGGTGGCTCAGTCGATTAAGCAGCCAACTCCTGGTTTCGGCTCAGGCCATGATCTCACAGTTTGTGGGTTTGAGCCCCACGTTGTGCTCTGTGCTGGCAGTGCAGAGCCTGCTTAGGATCCTCTCTCCCTCTCTCTGCCCCTCCCTGCTCTCTCTTTCTGTCTCAAGAGAAGAGAGGAGAGGAGAGGAGAGGAGAGGAGAGGAGAGGAGAGGGGAGGGGAGGGGAGGGGAGGGGAGGGGAGGGGAGGGGAGGGGAGGGGAGGGACGGGAAGGGACGGGAAGGGAAGGGAAGGGAAGGGAAGGGAAGGGAAGGGAAGGGAAGGTCCCGCATCTTCCAGCATTTCTGTCAAGGTCCTTGACAGTCTCACTGATTCTACTTCCCTCTCTTACTTTGCTCCACCTTCCTCACCACGTATTGTCATCAAAATTGTATTCAAAATTAGCAGCAGCATTCAGGGAAGGATGCAAAGATTTGGAAAAAGAGATTTGAAGGATGACAGTGAAGCAGAGGTGTTTTATGATGCCAAACATAAAACATCTAGATCTATTTGAGCAAGGGAGTAACCTGCTATATCAGGAGCCCAACAGACTTACTGCCCTACACTTTCTGAATGAGCCCATATCTTCTTTGATTCAATGTTCCATTTGAGAGGCTGAAAATGTTTTGGTAATAATACAAGCATGCATTTAGATCATATCTGAGTGTGGCCATGTGGCTCCATTAAAGTCAACCACAGCCACTAGGCTTGACTGGTTGAGAAGCAATGCAGTTATATTGATGATGAAGGAATCTATATTGATTTCTAAGACAGTCAGCCACAACTGATCCTTGACCAGTTTTCCTGGCTACATACTTTCATTTCTCCACATACAATAAAATTGTATTTTGTGCTGGTAATACCAGCATTATTCTTATTTTTCTTGTGAGACAGATTAATACATGTCACTGTATTTTTGGACCATTTAAAATGAAATTCTAATTTTTCTATTATGTTTAGTTACAAATACCTTTCCTTTCCACCTAATTTCCTCTCCAAACCTTCTGTCTCTTTCTATTATTCTAATCCCAGCATATACACATTATCTAAAACACTACGCCAAGGGACCTAGCTGTAAAAAGTGAAAATTTATCACTCCTCAGTATTTATAAGGTTGGAAAGAAAGTATGGGTCACTTTTCTATTTCTCAGTAGACAAATCTAGTGAATCAGATAACCTATTGACTTGTGAATGTTTTGGTCATAGAAAATGAGTTGGTTGAAATGAAGATACTCATATTTGATTACAGTCTTTCCAATGTCACTCTCCATAAAGATACTGATAAATCCTAACACCATATTAGAAAGGCCATATAACATAGGGGTTAGGACCAGGTGTGTAACTCTAAACAAGTTACATAACCTCTCTAAACCTCTTACCTACTCAATAAAATGAGAATAATAATATAATAGTAATGTCAACATCAGAGGTTTACTAAGGATTGTGTGAAATGATTTGTGTGAAATGCTTAACATATGAAGTTTTTGCTATTATTTTTATCACCTTTCCTTGAACTCAAAACAAAACTATCCTTTTTTATTCCAAAGTGTAGACAGAACTGCCTCAATTCCTCTTGTGAAAAAGGACTTGGTACTCTCTCACCCTAACTCTTCTGTGACCTCTGTCTCCTATACTCTGGTGTCCTTGATCCCATGATTGATATCAAAAGAAATGGGCCAAGACATCCGCCTATTACATCACATCTACCTTGTTCTATAGAAAGCAAATAAAAGCCACCTGCTTCCCCTCACATGGCCTTCTTTCCAATGAATCAATACATAGCTCCAAAAGATAGTCTTGGCCTTCAAAGGAAGCAAGTGGAGAACCCAAAGTTGACTCACTTATGTATATAACACATTTCTCTGTTTAAGCTCTAATTGTCCTAAAGTAGTAAAAGATCTGAGAGATAAAGCCTTCCAGTTATGGAATGCATAAGTCATAGGAATAAAAGGTAAGCATAAGGAATATAGTCAATGATACTGTAATAGCAATTTAACAGGACAGAGGGTAGCTACACTTGTGAACATAGCATAATGTATAAACTTGTCAAATCTCTAAGTCGTACACCTGAAACTAATGTAACATTGCATGCCAACTATTCTCTCTCACTATCACCCTCTCCATAGACATATAGATACAGATGTAGATATATCAACTATTTTTAAAAAAGAAAGATGTGAGTGAAGAAGTCTTCAAATTATTTAAATAAGAAAAGAAAAGAAAAGAAAAGAAAAAAGAAGAGAGAGAGAGAGAGAGAGAGAAAGAAAGAAAGAAAGAAAGAAAGAAAGAAAGAAAGAAAGAAAGAAAGAAAAGGGGTGGGACACCTGGGTGGCTCAGTCAGTTAAAGTGTCTGACTCTTGATTTGGGCTCAGGTCATGATCTCACAGTCAGGTTAGTCATGAGACTGAACCCCGAGTTGGGGTCTACACTGAGCATGGAACATGTTTAAGATTCTCCTCTCTCACTCTCTATGCTCCTCCCTAGCTCACACTCTCTCTCTCAAAATAAATAAATGAACATTTTAAAAAATAAAACAAAATAAAACAAAATGGTAATAGAATGTACGTGATATAAAGAGACCTGGATTTTCCTACCCAGTCACTAGTTTCAATGATTGGGATACCTTTAAAGGCATCTTCAGCAGTATTATCCCCGAAGTACAAGGCACTTACTTGTTTCGGCAATTAAGTGTCTGAGCACTTCCTTTCAGACAACACACACACACAAAAGTGATAAAACTAACAGTGGATGTAACTAATTCTCCTTTCAAACTTAGAGGGCAGCTGGTACAATTAGACAAGTGGCAAAAGAAAAAGAAACCCAAATGGAGTGCCCATTTATATGAGCAACATCAAAATAGAGCATAAAAATTTAAAAGTGAAGATGAATTCAGGTCTGTATGGTCACCATCCACCATGGGAAGAATGAAATTAAAACCATGATGACAACAGAGCATGTTTAAGATCACTAGGGTCTCTTCCTTCTTCCTCCTCTTCCTTCCTCCCTCAAATTTTGCCAATGTATCTTTATGTAGGTCATGAGGTGTGATTCTAATTCAGCAAGGCTGTCAGCAAGGCAGAAACTGGATTTTAATGATGAATGACAAAGTGGTTTGCATTCTTGGTCCTCTCTGGGGAAGGGAATGGAAAAGCTTGAAGGTTTTTGCCAAAGTGTTAGTGGTCCATCGTCTAGGACTTCTAGGCAACATCAAATAGCTCAGTGATAGGGGAAAAGAAAAATGCATTGCTCCATTTTATTTATTTATAACATTCTATTTCATTCCTTGCCTCTTAAGAGAAGCTTATGTTAGCTTGCTCCATTACTGACCTCACTGTGCTGATCAGGATATTGGGTGAAAAGGAAAAATGAAAGAAGACTAGAGAGACTAAATTGATCTGTGTAACAAATTGCTGAATCTGAAAGGAGGAAGACAGGAAAAAGGATGCAGAGATACAGGACTTGGGGAAAGACCCAAGTACAGTGGGGAATAGCTTTGACAGCAAGAGATGGTTAGAAAGGGGAAGATGAAGGAATGAAGAAGAATATTTGGCTATTTTTTACTGCATGCAAAACAATAGCCCCATACCTGCTCTGAGAGTCTCCTTAAGTAATTAAACACTGCCTTGGTTGTTTGGATATTGGACTGGTGTTACCACTGGACATTAAAATGGCTATCACAGAAGAAAATTATCTGCCAAGGAACCATGTTCCAGAAGGCATCTTGAGCCTGGGTGCACCTGTCGGCACCATTCTAAGCACTTAACCACATGATGCCATTTCACTATCACAACAACCAGGTACCAGACCCAGGGCTGAATGTCCAACTGCCATCACCATCATTTCATCTTCCTCCTTGCTGGCAGAACTGATCTCCCAATGTAAAGTCTGAAAACAGTGTTACATATGTTCAATTTCTAAGCCTTGCTGTCTCTTGGACATGGAATGTGATCCAAAGAGAAGTAAGCTGGGATAGTGTGGAGGCAACTTGAAAATACTTTACTCCACATTAAAGGGAACTCACTAAAGTAAAATTCTTCTTCACCCTATGTAGTATATCTGCACATAATGTCTGAACCTCTGCACTCAACTTGGGGCTGTGACCACAGGCACGTCTGACATGGTCAGTAGAAATATGAAAAGCACCTGGGTCCTCAACTGCATCACTGTATCAATCCTGTACCTGTCCTGTCTGCTGAATTCCTATTAAGAGGTCACAAACCCCTTATTGTTTAAGCCTACTTTGGTTACATTTTCTCTTACTTGCAGCCAAAAATATTATTATTAGATTTAAAGCATCTATTGGGATTAGATGATCTGAAACCAAGTAAAATTACAGAAATCACATCCCAAAACTCAGGACATCACCAAATTCATTTCCTTTATATCTTGTACTCCACTCAGCTATCTTTCCCTGACTCTTGAAAACATGGATATGGAATCACTCACTCACACACATAGATTTTATTCTAACTTAACCATGGGAAACACAATTCATTTGGGATTTCTGCCCAAGCACAGAAAGTGGAAAAGAGAAAATAGGGAGGGGAAAGGACCACAGAAAAAGTGGGAAATATTCCTTTAGCCTATTTTTCTTGACTTTGACTTCTCAAAACATGTGTTTCTAAAGGCTTCTCTTTTCTCCATGCCTAGGTAGTTTTGTTTTGCTTTTTTTCTGCCAAGCAAGCCAAATGCTCCAGAGGATGATGAATTCTCCAGCTGGTTAGTTACAGCAGTTTATAAGTCAGGTACTCAGAATGCAATGAAATTCTCCAAAGAATTGTTGAATTTTCTGGAGGATTTCTACAGCATAAATATCACTTTCAAGTTTGCTTGTTTTTACTGTGTCTATAGAATACTTCTACTTTCCTAGCCCACTGGCCCCTTGGAGAACCTGAAAACAAGGAAAGGCATTAAATGTAGAAGAACATCTTGGTTACTAAATACTCTGAATGGGAACTGCCAACATGCCTACCTGTGGTAAGAAGTCATTTCTTACATAAGCTCTCTCTTCCAGTTGTTTACATAAATATGTTGATTCATTCATTCACTCATTCGTTCATCCATCCGTTCAGTTAATAAATGCTTATTTCACCCTTTAGCAAACACTGTTGGTGGCTCCCCAGATCCTCTGTTACCATTTTTGAGTTCATTCTACTTTGGTGTACTCTAGCCTCCTACTTCTGCACCTGCCACTGCTCTTTGGAGAACTTTCCACAGGCGAAATGAGTTGCCTTGCACATGAGAGCAGAGAGTAAAGAGCCTAAAATACCTAGGAGTTTATGTCCCCATATTAGATTTCTATTGCTATACCAAATTACCACCAACTTAGTAGCTTATTCATTTATACAAATTTAAATTTTTTTAATGTTTATTTACATTTTGAGAGAGACAGAGACAAAGTACTAGCTAAGGAGACGCAGAGAGGGAGGGAGACAAAGAATCCAAAGCAGACTTCAGGCTTAGTGTCCCACGTGGGGCTTGAACCCATGAGCTGTGAGATCACGACCTGAGTTGAAGTCAGATGCTCAACAGACTGAGTCACTCAGGTGACCGTGCATGTCTCTCAATTTAAATTTAACTTTTTTCTTTTTCTTTTTTTTTTTACTTTTGAGAGAGAGAGACAGACAGAACGCAAGCAGGGAAAGGGCAGAGAGAGAGGGAGACACAGAATCCGAAGCAGGCTCCAGGCTCTGAGCTGTCAGCACAGAGCCCGATGTGGAACTTAAACTCATAAGCCGCAAGATCATGACCTGAGCCGAAGTCTGATGCTTAACCCACTGAGCCATCCAGGCACCCCTGTTTATACAAATTTATTACCGTACAGTTCTGTAGGTAATACAGAATTACAGTTCAGACATGGTTCTCACTTGGTGTTGCCAGGTTGTATTTCCTTCTAGAGGCTCTTGGGGAAAGTTCTGGTTCCTGTCTTTTCCCCACTACTTAAAGCCTGAGGCATTCCCTGCCTTATAGCTCCACTTTCTCCATTTTCAAAGTCCACAATATCACTTCTTTCTGACCCTTCATCTGTCTTCACATTTCCCTCTCACCTCAGCTGGGAAAGATTTTCTGTTTTTAATGACTCAGGTGACCAAACTGCCCCCCACCCCGTGAACCCAGAGGAATCTCCCTATCTGAAAGTTCATACCCCTGATTACATCTGCAAATTTTCCTTTGCCATGGAAGGTGATATATTCAAACATTCCAGGGATTAGGGCATGGAATTCTTTGGGAGCCAATATTCTATCCACCATAGTTCCCCTTGATGCCATTAGACAATTACTGACAGGTACAAAGATTGATACCTCTCTTGTCTTGGGTTGGAACTGCTCTGAGGAGTAATTTATACTCCAGAGTCTCCTGAAGCATCTGGTCACCTCCACTGAAGTTTGCATGAATCCTGCCCTTCCTTGGCTTCTTCTACTTTACTGCTCTGATTTCTCAAATTTGTTATGTTTCTCCTGGGAGGACTTCCTTAATTAATTATTTGCACATAATTCTTTTCTTAGAGTTTGCTTCGGAAGAATCCTACCTAAGACAAAAGCCAGATATGCGCTATGAAATATGCTAGGCACTGAAACAAGACAATAGTGACTGGTCAGGAGATTTAGAAGCTAACGATAATGTTATAAAAAGTATCTACCATTTATTGAATGCTTAATATGTCTAGTACTTGGCTTATCACTTAATCCATGTCTAGCACTTAGCTTACCACTTTCTTGGCTAATATTAGTTAATTTGCATAACGTTATATGGTAGATACTATTCTTTCCCTCCATTTACATGTAAGCTCCAAAAAAATCAAAGACCATGCCTATCCCTAGCAGTTTATGTAGTGCCTCCCATATAGTAATTGCTCAGTGATGATAGGTGAATGAGGGATTTAACAGTACAGATAAGGATGCTGAGGTGTGGAGAGGTTAAATTAGCATTTGTATGTCATAAATAGTGAAGCAGTGATTAGAACCCAGTTTAGCCAACTCAAAAGTCCATGCTTTAACTATACTATTCTGCCACCTAAGTCTATTTGTTCAATTAAAAAAGAATGCAGGGCTGAAAACTCTACATAAAAGAAATGAAGAAAGGTTTCCTTCCCTCTCTCCAAATCCCAACCTGAACTAGAAGTTATTTATAAAAGGATACTTCCACAGTTAATAGCCCTTAAGACTTTGATCAGCAAAGGGCACATTTATAAAAATAAAAATTAAAAAAATCTGTCAGCTATGAACAGACTTGCAAAATTTGGATCAGATAATCTGATAATGCAGTAACTAAAGAAAAACTGCCAGATAATTAAAAATAAAGCTCATGTATAAACATGCCCACACATACCCAGAGAGTGAGGTAGGTATCTGGAAATGTATCATGAAACACCTCTACGAATCTTAGAGGAGACACATCTTAGACATCAAGTTAAAAAGTAAGCTGCATCCATGAAAGAAAAAATTGACAAGTTGAATATCATTAAAGTTAAAAACTGGGGCACCTGGCTGGCTCAGTCGGTAGGACATGAGACTCTGGATCTTGGGGTCAAGAGTTTGAGCCCCATGTTGGGTGTAGAAATGACTTAACAAAATAAAAATTAAAAAAAAAACTTTAAAGAAAAATTAAAAACTAAATTTCTGCAAAAGCCAATGTCAAGAGAATGAGAAGACAAACTATAGACTAGGATAAAATCTTTGCAAAAGCACATCTAGTAAAGGATGGTTATACAAAATATACAAAGGAACTCCTAAAACCAACAAGAATAAACAACCTGATTAAAAAATGGGCCAAAGACCTTAAAAGAAACTTCACAAAAGAAAATATACAGATGATAAAGAAGCATAGGACAATATATTCCATGTTATGGGTCATCAGGCATATGTAAATGCAAATGACAATGAGATACCACTACATGCCTATTAGAACGGCCAAAGTCCATAATACTCACAACACTGCATGCCGGCCAGGAGATGGGGAGCAACGAGAACTCTCAATTGTGGCTGGCAGGAATGCAAAGCGGTACGGTCATTTTGGAAGACAATCTGGCAGTTTCTTATGAAACTAAACATATTCTTAACGTACAATCCAGCAATGGTGCTCCTTGATATTTACCCAAAGAAGCTGAAAACTTAGGGCCACACAAAAATCTGCACATAGATGTTTACAGAAGCTTTCTTCATGCTTGCCAAAACTTGGAAGCAACCAAGATGTCCTTCGGTAAGCGAGTGGATAAATAAACTGTGGTGCATCCTTATAAGGGAATATTATCCAGCACTGACAAGCCATGGAAGACATGGAGGAACCTTAAATGCATATTACTAAGTAATAAAAGCCTATATGGAAAGGCTATAAACTGTGTGATTCCAACAATTCAACATTCCAGAATGGAGATGGTAAAACGACTAACGGCTGCCAGGGGTTGTGAAGAGGGAGAGATGAATAGGTGGAACACAGAAGGCTTTAGGGCAGTAAAAATAGTCTGCATGATACCATAATGATGGATACATGGCATTATGCATGTGTCCAATCCATAGAATGTATAACATAAAGACTGAATGAACCCTGATATAAACTATGGACTCTGGGAGATTATGATGTAGATTCATCATTTGTAATAAATACACCACTCTGGTGGGGAATGTGGGTAATAGGGAGGTTATATGTGTGTGGGGGCAGGTGACATATGGGAAATCTCTGCACTTCCTGCTCAATTTTGCTGTGACCCTTAAATTACTCTAAAAAAAATAAAGTCAATCTTTAAAAAAGCAAGTAGCACTGAATTATAAAGTTATCGGCCTAACTTTGATGGGTATCAACTGAAACTAAGTTCACAGCTATTTAAAAATTCATGATAATATGTTTCATGTTTTTCTTTTATTATTTCCCTCTTAGTGTCAGCAAAAGCAAAATATGATATGACTTACTGGTATTCATTCAAAAAATACCGCAGTTTTAATTTAAGAGGATGCAGGGTTTATATTCTAGTTAAATTACTAGATAATCTTCTAAAAAACATTTAACATTATATGCAAAATGCAATTGGCTTCTTGTTTAATCACATAAAAACTGACTAATGAAATGAAATGGATATTTCGTTTTATTAAACTATGCTTCTGTGGTTAGTTCATCATTGAAATTGGCTTGGACCTGAGGGGAATTGATATTCCAAATTCAGTCTGCTAAGCAGGTTACCATCCTTCCTGCTTAATATGAATGTTTTTGAAGGTCCCTATAGATGGATCAAGTTTCAGTCAAATTATAAGATACTTCAAAATAGAATTTCAGCAATAGATGAAGTCAGAGACAGTAGTGACATATAAAAATAAAGCCACAATGCATCTTTCTTTTTAAGAGCAAACCTTTAAAAAACAAAAATTGAAATGTGTACAAAAGGCACAATAAAAAATTATAGAAGCAATAAACGTGAACCACTAAATGATTGGAAACATGTTAAAGAGCAAACATCCATACAGTTCTTTAAATGTCTGCAAAAGGAACAAATTAGGGGAGCAGAGGTTTGAGGGTTTCCATATGACAGTAAAAATTTTTTAAAGCTTGAAAGACAGCGTAAGACTTCAAAATCAAACACATGGGGAAAGCGTCATAAATTAACAGAGAAAGGAAAGCCCTGGAGAGAAGGAATCACAATGGAAGAGAAAAAGGATCTGGAGAAATCAGAGAATAGCTTTAGTCATATCAAGAGTGGGACTTGGATGCCGTGAGAGCTGTAGGAAGTGAGGCCAGGGAAGAGGAAGAGCAAGCTCCTAATGAGTCACATAGCAATGTGCGCGCGACTTGGCCTTCGAGGTCACCAAGCTTCTGTACAAAAAGGAATTATATGCCAGGAGCATAACAGTCTGAAACCAACCTGGGTTCTTGGTCACTACTGAACACTGGCCCTTGTTGGGCAACATAACTGTCTCCTACATACATGCAACCCAGGAGCCCAGCCCGCCCTCTGGATCCTGACTCCACAGAGGGTGAATGCCTTCAGAGCAGAGATTGCTCTGAGAGGTGGAAAACTGAGAACTTTCTATTCTTTCTGAGCCTTCCTGCCTAACTGTCAGCCTCTTCTGTCATTCACTTCTCTGTACTGATAGCTTTCAAGTCGCTAGCTTCATGATGAATCTCCAAACCAGCATCTAAACCTACAAGACTTTTATGGTAACTCAAAGAGAGAACAATCAAACTCACTCTTGGTCTTTCCTACCCAGAAAAACACTTCGGTGCTCATCTCCATCTAGCTCTATTTTGCCTCTTGTGTAGTCCAGGCCATTTCTTCATCTTAAATCCTAACGGCCACCATCTTTGGTTGGGCCTCCTCATCTCATACCTGGACTACAATAAATTTCTAAATGAGTTCGACCCTCTAATCCATCTAATCTAATCCAGGAAGGACAAATAGACCCAATTTCCTAAAAGAATGATTTTACTGGGGCACCTGGGTGGCTCAGTCAGTTAAGCGTCCAACCCTTGTTTTGGTTCAGGTCATGATCTCACAGTTGTCAGATTGAGCCCCATATTGGGCTCTGAGCTGAGCAGGGAGCCTGCTTGGGATTCTCTCCTTCTCCCTCTAACCCTCCCCTGCTAGTGCACGCAAGCATGCAAATACTGTCTCTGTCTCTCAAAAAAGAACAAAACAAAACAAAACAAAACACTGTAAGAAAGATTTCATCAAATCAAATTCTGCTCTTTATATCCTGGATTAACCAGGCCTTCAATGCTAAATTCCTTACCACAGCAAGGGTATTCTCACCATATCCCAAAATACCATTCCCTTGAACTGGGCCTGTATGGACACCACCAACATCCCTCACAGGCTGTGACCTCATTGAGCTTATAGTGCAAGTATTCCTATTTTTGTGCCAAATGTCCCTTGAGCGATCTGATGAAGATCCCATGAATCCTTCCTCATATAAAAGTTTTTAGATGCATAAAATAAAAGACAAATGATTACACAGGAAACCAGTAACGCTGAAAAATAGTAAAAGTGCTATTTTAAATCTATACATAAATATATGAGTGCCTTCACTGGTGCATTAAATAAAAGGATCTAGCAGCAGTCTAATAATTATGCTAAATTTGAAGAAGTAACCTTACACAACA
The DNA here is from genome assembly GCF_022079265.1 of Lynx rufus. Classification (NCBI taxonomy): domain Eukaryota; kingdom Metazoa; phylum Chordata; class Mammalia; order Carnivora; family Felidae; genus Lynx; species Lynx rufus. Next base: position 119,936,482 of record NW_025814823.1, on the reverse strand, counting down.
TTTCAAGAATCTAAAATAACTGATATGACACCAAAACATTTGTAAGTTCTACTAATATCAAAATCAGAGATATTGTTAATATTACCCTGTTTGGTGGCCATCATTCATAACTAAAATAAATATTCAGTTTAAGGGGCGCCTGGGTGGCTCAGTTGGTGGAATGTCCAACTCTTGTTTTTGGCTCAGGTCATGATCTTAGGGTTGTAGGACAGAGCCCCGCAAATCCTCAGCATGGAGCCTGCTTGACATTCTCTCTTTCTCCCTCTGCCCCGCTCCCCAACTCGTGCTTTTTCTCTCTCAAATAAAATTGTAAAAAATTAAAAAATAAATAAATATTCAGTTTAAGATAGTGGTGTATAAAAATATAGATGAATTTTGTTTCCAACTACGTTCCCAGACCCTCTGAATTTTATCTCATTTTAACAGTCCCTGGTCTAATGATTTTTAGGTAAACCTCACAGAAGCCCCTGGAAACTTTCCTCTCTAAAAAAGTATATTGCAGCACTGAGGGAAGAGTCATAAACTTTGTCTGGGAGAGCCAAGCAAGACAAATGATCTGAAAAAAAGTTCAGCATGTATACAGGCACGAAGGTGAGGGATACTCGCAGGGGTAGAACTGAGATTGCTTGAAAGGAACAACAGTATACAAGAGAAGATTAATAAATTCTGGAGGTCCAATTTACAACAAAGTGAGTATAGTCAACAAAACCATGTTATAAACTTCAAAGTGACTCTAAGACTAGATCTTAATTGTTCTCAACACAAAAAAGAAATGAGAATTATGTGATGCGATATAGGAGTCAGCTAACACTTCTGTCATAATCACATTGTAAAATGTAAATGTATCAAACCAACACCTCATACTCCTCACTTACACAATGTTATATGTCAATTATATCTCAATAGAAAATAAAATATTTTAAAAGATTAATAGTCCAGATTTTCAAATGTGCAGCAAATAAAAAACAACTTTTTTCTTTTAACAAAAAAAAAAAAAAAGAAGAAGAAGAAGAAGAAAAGAAGAAAAAGGAAAGAATGACCAGGAGATGATGATATTATATACTTAAGGATGCCAACTGAGGAATCATCAAAGAGTATTATGCAGTCCATACTTCCCATTCTGCTCCCTTGGCTCTGAGACCCAATCTTCCCATTTATTTATAAACTTATTATGTATATACTATTTCTTCTAGACCTAACACCTCTCTTCTGTAAAAAGTCTTCACTGCCTAACCCCAGCTCTCAATGTTCTGAATTATTTTAACATCCTCGATCGTTACATCTTGGTAATCCACATTAAAATACGCTGGAATCAACATTGTTGTAAATAAACTGATAAAATTTCTTTATAATCCTTGTGGCTCTATCTGAACAGAAAGATAATTGCTTGGCATGAGGTCAGAGTTCAAGGGAAGCTGCATGCAAAGATGCAGACACTTCAGGAATGACTTCCAGGGACATTAGCTGAAATCGCTGAAGGTGAAAACTACCCTTCCTGACAGGCATTAAAAGAAAATAAAAACAGGACTTCTTTGGAAGCAAATATCTTGGTAATGTTACATACCCAAAAGAGAAAATTTGACATTTGTTTACAAGGCACATCACTGATGGATGCTTAGAAGGAAAGATGTTACTAGTATAAAAGAAAGAAAGATGTTTGAAAAAGAAGGCATTATGGAAAATGCTTCTCCCTGGGCGTTTACTCGTCTAGTAATTAAGAGGCATTCAGGCACACTGACTCAATCATAAATCTGTTTAAGAAGAACACCTATGACTGTAAAAGGAAAATTCCAGTACAAAAAATAATCATAATCTAAATAGGTATATTTTAGTCTATATCTCATCCAATTCAGTCCATGTGAAAATTTTCCTGTAAGGAATATTTATGACAGAAGGTTTTATTGTTTGGTTTTATATACTTAATAAATGTTCATGAAAAATTTTTATCTGGACTTTCTTTTTTTTTTTTTCTTTTACTTTTGGTAGCTCTGTTAATTTTATGGTGTGAAATGTAATTCTAGAAACAAAAGTTTAAAATATTTTCCCTGTTGGAAGGAGGGATCAGTATTAAAGAGAGCTTCTTGTGTAACCATAATCTGATAACCAGTTAGGTCTTAAGAAAGGGATTGCCTCGGGGCGCCTGGGTGGCACAGTCGGTTAAGCGTCCGACTTCAGCCAGGTCACGATCTCGCGGTCTGTGAGTTCGAGCCCCGCGTCAGGCTCTGGGCTGATGGCTCGGAGCCTGGAGCCTGTTTCCAATGCTGTGTCCCCCTCTCTCTCTGCCCCTCCCCCGTTCATGCTCTGTTTCTCTCTGTCCCAAAAAAAAATAAATAAAAAAACGTTGAAAAAAAAAATTAAAAAAAAAAAAAAAGAAAGGGATTGCCTCTACCTTACCTGATCCACACTGAAACAGAAGGGGAAAGTATTATTACCCTCAAGTTACAGGTAAAGAGAAGGAGGCTCAGAGGGGCTAAGTGGCTTTTTCCTTTCCTAAGATCATGGGTTGAAGAGCACAATGGAGAAGAGAAAAGCACCAGGATAGAATCCATGGAGGGAATGTGTGCAGCAGTGCCCAATCTCAGACAACAGGTACCCATCTCCTACCAGATACTGCTTCATAGACAGGCAGAGGAAGGGTAACATGAGACCAGTGACAAGCAATCTCTACAGACAGGTAAAAATATTAACAACAGGCACCTCACAGCTTAAATCCTCATCATCTTAAATCCTAGGCAGACAGGCATTTGAGTTGATGCCTGAAATTTGCTTTCACAAAATGTAGGAATGTTAGATACCTCGGGTTAAACTCAGTAGGGTGCAGGTTCTAGCACATCTGGGTCCCACAGGAAGCTGGAGGAAGAGACATGCATTACATGAATATTTTCTTCATCTTCCCCAGCACGCTGATTTACTATCCCTGCTAATTTTTCAAAGGAACCAATAGTAATGCCATGAACAAAAGGAAAAAAATACCAACGAAATGCCTTTTCAAGGATTCCATTTTTGACCCTCCCACATAACCAGGATGATCTCTAAAGACTGGATATACTAGTTATTACTGCAGAACTAGAAGAGAAATTATTCTTTGTTTTATTGACCACTTTAAAGACACCCCTTTTCCCTCACCTGGATTCAAGGGTAGCTATCAAATATTCTCGCATTGGAAGCACACCACATACCCACAAACAGCCAGGGGCCCCAACCATTCAACAACACAGCGATGATGCTACCGTTGAGGGCACCGCGGCCAGCAGCATCACTGCAGACATTTACATAGTGCTCCCCCAGCTCCCTTCACATCTAGTCCAACAAACTCACAACGACCTGCTGAGCCCTATTTAGTTAATTACTGCTGTTATATCATCTCCGTTTGCAAATTTGTAAGCTGAGTTAGGCAAATCAGAGCAACCTGAGACTTTACACCTAGAAACTGGCACAATCAGAAGTGAAACCACTCTTTTCTGTCTCCATACCCAGTATTTTCTCTAGAGCAGGGTTTGTACAAGTCCGATTCAAGAAGCATTTGTAAAGGATCACTAGGGATGGCCCTTGAAAATCTATACCCTGAAGGTGCACCCCAGATTTACTACACCAGAATTTGTAGGGGGAGAAGCTATATTCATTTGCACCTCTGGGGTGAATGTATGCAGTCTGAAGTTAAAGAAATGCTGCTACAATGGAATACTATGTGGCAATGAGAAAAAATGAAATATGGCCTTTTGTAGCAACGTGGATGGAACTGGAGAGTGTAATGCTAAGTGAAATAAGCCATACAGAGAAAGACAGATACCATATGGTTTCACTCTTATGTGGATCCTGAGAAACTTAACAGGAACCCATGGGGGAGGGGAAGGAAAAAAAAAAAAAAAGAGGTTAGAGTGGGAGAGAGCCAAAGCATAAGAGACTGTTAAAAACTGAGAACAAACTGAGGGTTGATGGGGGGTGGGAGGGAGGGGAGGGTGGGTGATGGGTATTGAGGAGGGCACCTTTTGGGATGAGCACTGGGTGTTGTATGGAAACCAATTTGTTCAATAAATTTCATATATATAAAATAAAAAAAAATAAAAAAAAATAAAAAAAAAAAGAAATGCTGCTGCATATCTTCATATGGTATTACAGTTTGTAAATCAGCGTAAAGATTTTTGTTTCAATAGTATCAGACTATGACAGTATAACCTTGGGATTTGGTCAAGGGATTAAAAGCAGAAAATCTGACACCAAACAGCACGGGTTGGAGTCTTGGCCACTTATGAGTTGCTAACATTAGGCAAATCACTCAATCTGTTGCCTTAGTTTTCTCATCTGTAAAATGGAACTGTTATAAAGTATGGTGGCCAGAAGAACATATCCACAGACTCCAACCATGGGAAGCTGTAATCCATTAAGCAACCAAGGACCCTGGCAACTGCCCCGTGAAATGGACAGCAGCATATGCACCAAGGCCCTCTGCCCTCGCACAGGCCCGTCACTGCTCTCAGCAGAACACAGGAAGGATATTAAGGCAGGCTAGTTTCTAGAAGACATGAGACTCCTTTACTGGCTCATTTTGACTCAAGGACTCCCTGCCCACCTTGCCTAACCTTCCTCAGACTAATGTAACTGCAGACACCTCCACCAAACCTACCTTCCCTCTCACACCTGAGGTGAAACTCGCATCACAACCTGACAGACCCGCCAGCCTTCCCAGGCTCCCTCCCATTCTCTCTCACAGGTATCTTGCTAACAAAATGCTTTCCTGTGTTGTCCTGTCTTGGCATCTACTTCTGGGAGGATTTACACTACTACATAAGGATAAAGTGAGGTAAATAATCGAATAATTTTAGAAGCAGACTTGGGACACAGTGAGTGCCCAAGAAGGATCTGACATAATATCACTATGTCTCTCACTATGGCTACCACTACAGCCATCATCCTAATGACCAGGGGAGGTAGATTGTTCCTCACCAACCATGGTAACTAACTCACAGTGTTATCACTAATCCAGTTCTAAGTAACTCAATCTATATAAAAGGACTTTGCAGATATTCTTAAAATTAAGAACAGAAATAGTCATAATTCTCCCTTATAAAACCAAATTTTGGAGTCTGAATTTAAATGGCTAACTCTAAGGTACAACGCACATGTCCATTTGTTATAACATGTTTTCCCACCTGTACCTCCATCCTTAGAGACAACGTCTCATTCATCTTCAGAGCCCCACATCTCTCATGGTGTCTGGATCATGGTGGGTGTCCATAACTATTTACCAAATTGAATTGTTAAATTGTGCAACTCAATCAAAGGCTTGCAGTATAAGAAGCAGAAGACTGTATTATTTGTGAAGTGATTTATTTTCCATCACAAATCCTATAGCCCTTTATCATTGGACAAACACTTTTATAGATTAAGTACAACCAAGTCAATTCCCAAAAATGATAGTGGAAATCACAATGGTGACTCTGCTAGAGAATCTATGGGTCAATCCAGGCCTATGACTGTACCTACAACTCACTCAATTTGCAATCCACATAGAAGTATATTTTTATTTGGGGGAAGGACAAAAGGTATCTTTATTCATACACTGTGATATATATGATGCATGACTATGATCTCAAATAAAGCAGCTGAAAACATAAAGAAATAAAGAGAGATGGGCACCTGGGTGGCTCAGTTGGTTAAGCAGCCGACTTAGGCTCAGGTCATGATCTCATGGTTGGTTGGTTTGAGCCCTGTGTCGGGCTCTGTGCTGACAGCTGCAAGCCTGGAGCCTGCTTCCGATTCTGTGTCTCCCTCTCCTTCTGCCCCTCCCCTGCTCGCACTCTGTATCTCTCTCTCTCAAAAATAAAATTAAAAAAAAAAATTTTAAATGAAACAAAGAAAGAAAGAGAGCTATCTAAACACATAACAAACATCTCCAAACCTCCAAGTTTCACATCAAACTAGGCCTGGCAATTGGCAATGATTCAAAACAAAATCAAACATGTGACTGCCCAAAACATCAAGTAATGATGCCAGTGATTTAAATCCTTTATCCGATAATTACTATCACCATTAGCAGAAGGCTTAAAGTGGAAAAAGAAATTAGTATGACAGCCATTACTATCATGCTTTCCACTTAGGCCTGTGGTTGAAACACAAAAATTCTGTACATTTAAAAACTGTTCTATCTACTCTGAATTTTGAAGAAATTCAGGCAAAAATAAGAAATAAGAAAGAATAAGAAATAAGGCAAAAACTTATAAAGGGATTAGTCTTTTAATAAAGGTTTGTGGTCTTGTCAGATCATCAGAACACCAACTACAAAACATTATCATATGAAACTAAAGCCCTATGTTTGCAAAATAGCAATGTGTCGTACAATTTTTGAATTAAAATAGAAATGCTTCTTTCATGATCCAGTAATTTCATACTTGTAGAGTGAAACAGCACATGGGAACGTGTATATTATGAAAGAGTTTGGGTAGACCCTAGTGAAAAACCATACTACATCCGTGCAGTCTCAGAAAAACAAAAAGCTTGGTTCCAGAGTATATTATTTGGGCCATACACATCACCTGAAGGTCCCCTGACTCTACAAAAGCCAGAAATAGGGAAAGGAAAGAACGTTAAGAAAGCTGTGAGTTAACTTTTCATCCTGAGATGCTTTCCAACAGTTAGAGGTGGCTATGCCAGCTATTCTACATGTCAGACTTTGAATCAAACATTAAAGCATTTTTTTGATGGTTATTTTCCTTTTTCTTCCTATCCCAAAGATGTGTGTGTAAGGACTCATTTTAGGCTCTTGGATTTTCTGAAGTGTTCAACAGTCACCTTGCCGTTTGCAACAGGCCGAGAAATTTGCTTCAATCTCCAATCTCTTCCTCAGTTCTCAGGAAATGTTTCTTTTGTGATACAGGGGCTGCAGGGAAATCACAAACCCCTCCTGGCACAGAACATCTTCACAGCCTCCCACAAACTCGCCTTGGATGGAGAGAGGCACAATCTTTTGTGCAGCAGTTTTACCTGCAAGCTTCTCACCTCCGCATCTCTGTGGGCAGCTGAATGGTGGTGGTGGTGGTGGTGGCGGTTTCAGTGATGTGCTCCTGGGATGGCGTATTTCTGATGATCACTTAAGGGATTCTGTCTGTGACACTGAACCCTGAACCCCCAGTACACCAGTTTGTGGTGAGACATATGGAAGAGGAGAAAACAGCACCCATAACTTTGGAAATGCCTACTCTCTTCTTCCAGATTCTTTTCTTCAACCAATGTTCTGCTTTTAATTCCCAGTAATTTTTTTTCTCTTAGCTATAAATATGTCAAAATTAAAAAGCGTATCTGATATACTTTTTAACGTGAAAAGCAATCTAACTTGAAACCTGTTCCTTATTTTTTTTTTATAAGTAACAAAATACAGCAGGTAGCAATTAGTGGGAAAAAAAAAGGGGGACACTGGTCTGTCTTTTGTATATGCCATTCAGTATTACTGAAGAATGGCATTTACTATACATGTCAGTGCTGAAATCATTGACTACAAAAACTCAGTATATTCACTTACTCCCCTGGATTCAAGAGAATTGTTACTGTTAGAGTTTTAGAAAATCAGCCTTTAAAGTTTTCTTCTCACACAAAATAGACTGCAAAGTAGGAAAGGTTTCTTTTCATAGCTTTCCACCCTTCTTTCAACATCGCCAACATGGTGGATAGCTCGTTTTGCCTTTTTAGAATCAATGCCCTCTTCTTATAATCACAGGACCTCAAATTTCCTGGAGGATTTGCTCTTTCCTCACTGGTAGCCTGTGCTCTATCAGTGGCTGAACCTACTTCCCATTTCCAGACCCAGACCAGGAAAATCAGAATAGTCATTTGTTGAGAAACGGGAACAAAGCCCTGACCAGGCCAATCAGTGCTAACCTTGAACTTTTAATTACAGTTGTGAGAAAGATACTCTATTTCCTGGAGTTACTTTGAGGAAACACTGTAAATCTGAAACTACTAGTGACCTTAACACATCATGGGAAGAATCTGTCCAAGAATGAAGCCAAAAGAAAACTCTACAAGCCAAAAAAAAATGAGGAAGACATTCCTGGCTGTATAATTTAACTAACGAGATTTAGCCACTTCTGAAATCATATTACCTTAGATTTGTAAATAAATTTATTTTTTAGCTTAAGCTAAATAGTGCTATGATTACAACCAAAAGAGTACTTACTGATAAAACCCAATACCTATTGATTTATATCCCTCAGGTAATCAAAGTTCTTATTTGTCCTTTGTGGGTTCAGGGACATATATTTTCATGCCCTTCCAAGACATGGTCTCTAGAAAGCCAGTCTCTAGGATTTCTTTTTATTTCTACCAAGGAATTTTAATTCTCCTTTTTGGTTCTGCTATCTCTTGGTTATGATCTATACTAGTGATTATCTATTAAAAGGATTAGAATTAAGGCATAATTGGCTAAAAACAGCTGGGTATTGCATTTGCATTACTCACATATGTTAAAATTAGTATGAAACATAAGGGCTTCAAGAAGAATAATAGAACCAGTTGAGAGATATTTTTGACCAAAGTGACAGATAGTGAGAGGGAAGTCTGAGTTGTCCACAGTGAGGATTACAGTGTGATTTCTGAGGTGAAGGTTCCCCCTAACACAGAGTAAGCTCACTCCATACTTTCTTTTCCTGACTACAATGAAGAATACTGAGAATATACATTAAGCAACTACCTGATTACCCTACAAGTAAATAATAGAACTGTGAGCATGACCAATATGGTACAGATATTCCTATCCCCCCCCCCCATCTACCAGCTTGAACTCCACAAAACTCTGAATCTCAAGACCATGCAGCAGGTGTAATCAGAAAACACTTCAGGAGGGTTCTCTCCCCTCTCTTCAAGGCCAAAAAACCAGGAAAGGGGCCTCTGTGGGATGGATAGCACTGTGAGGGGAATACTGGTTTAATATTTTTTAGCCTCCTGTGTTATCTCCAGGCAAGCCTAAATCATGAGGCTATACTCCTGTGCAGACTTTTATCTAATCTGAAAGCCATATTTTGCTATGATCAGAGGAAGTGGAAAAGAGGGCTGCTGTGAGCTCAGGAGTCTTTCTTCCTATTCTCTTGCTCCTTTGCCACCAATTGATCATAATGGGGGCTACATAAAGAAAAGATTAAGACTTTGGAACAAGAAAAATTATGAGATCAAGAGGGATGTTACAGAAATTATTTTTTCAAAGGGCCAATTCATTAATATAAAAATTCTAAGTGTATTTGTACCTAATAACATATTCAAAGTACATATTCAAAGCAAAAATGAGTGTAGCTGAAAGGAGAAACAAAGCCATAATGAAACTTGGGAGACTTGTAAACTCATCTCTCATATCCAAAGATCAAGCAGAAAGAAAACCAACAAGGACACAGAAGTCCTGAATGCTATCAACCAATGTGGCCTAATTGAAATAAAACACTCTATTCAATAATGTACAATACATGTTGTTTTCAAGTACACATGGAACATTCAACAGGACAGACCATATGCTGTGTCATAAAAACTATCTTTAACAAAATGTTTAATCTAACTAATGCAAGATGTTTTTTCATAACAAAATTGAACCAGGAATCAGTAACAGAAAGATACCGAGTAAATCCCCCAAAATTTGAAAGTTAAACAACACGCTTGTAAATAATCCAGGAGCCAAAGGAAGTTAGAAAATACTCAAATTTGAATGAAAATGAACATACAACACGTCAAAAACAATGGTATTCACCTAAAGCAGTGCTGAAGAGAAAACATACAGCATTTAATGCTTCTATTAGAAACAAAGAATGAGGAAGCTTGGCTGGCTCAGTTGGAAGAGCTAGCAATCTTGGGGTCATGAGTTTGAGAGCTACATTGGGTGTAGAGATTACTAAAAAAATAAACTTTCTTAAAAAAAAAAGAAATGAAAAACATTCTCATATCAATAATCAAAGTTTCTACCCTAAGAAACTAAGAAAAGAATAACATGGAACTTAAAGCAAGCAGAAGGAAGTAAATAAAGAAGAAAATGGAAAACAGAAGAAAAATCAATGAAACCAAAAGCAGCTTCTTTGAAAAGATCAACTTAATTTATGGGGAAAAAAGAAAAAAAAAAGAAAAAAAAACCACCCTCCCTCCAGACTGACAAATTAAAAAGAGGGAAGACACAAATTACCTATATCAGAATATATCACTACAGACTTCAGAGACGTTAAAAGGATTATAGGATAATGGTAAGAATAACTTTATGGCCATAAATTCAACAACTTAGATGAAGTGCACCAGGTGAAGACACACTACCAAAACTCACTTAAGAAGAAATAGATAGCTGGGGTGCCTGGGTGGCTCAGACGGTTGGGCATCCGGCTTTGGCTCAAGTCATGATGTGTTCGTGGGTTCGAGCCCCGCATTGGGCTCTGTGCTGACAGCTCAGAGCCTGGAGCCTGCTTCAGATTCTGTGTCTCCCTCTCTCTCTGCCCCTACCCCTCTCACGCTCTGTCTCTCTCTCTCTTTCTCAAAAATAAATGAACATTTTAAAACAATTTTAAAAAGAAGAGCTTTCTTAAACTGAATAAAGACCTCTTTAAAAACATGCAGCCAACATCATAATTAATGAATAAAGAATTAATGCTTTTCCCCTAGAATGGAGGCCAAGGCAAGGATACCCACTATCACCTTTCCTGTTCAATATTAGACTAAAGCCCTAGTCACTGCAATAAGACACACTAAAAGAAATAAAATGCATATGGATTGCAAAAGAAGAAATAAAATTGTCTCTACTCATAGGCACTATCATTGCCAACATGGAAAATTGCAAAGCATCTATCAAAAAGTTCCTAGACCTAATAAATGAGTTCAACATGGCTGCATCATATGAGATCAACACACAAAAATCAATCATATTTCTTTACAGTAAGCAATGAACATTTGAAGATTAAAAAAAATGTTTTAAAGCTCCAAAAAATTAAATACTTAGTGATAAAGCTAACAAAATATGTGCTAAATCTGTTGCTGAAAACTTTAAAACACTGATGAAATAAAGAAGAATGTAAATTAGTGGAAGGATATAGTATATGTGCAGAATGGAAGCCTCAATATTTTAGGATTTTAATTTTCCCAATGTTTTAAGATTTTGATTTTCCTCAAATCTCTCCAAATGGATCTAAAGATATAATACAATCCCAATCAAGAGTCTAGTAGGATTTTTTTTTGAAATTTTGAAAAACCGGTTCTATCTAGATGAAAAGGTAAAAGAACAAAGTATCCCAACCAATTTTAAAGATTAAGAACAAAAGTGAGATATCTCACGTGATTCCATAATACTTATTATAAAGCTACAGTAAATAGGACAGTAAGTGTGGTATGGATGCAAGGGGAGTCATATGGATCAATGGAACAGAATACAGATTTCAGAAACAGACATACAGAAAACAGAGTTTTGACAACAGAGCAAAAGCAAGTCAATGAAGAAAAAGTATAGACTCTAATGAATGGGGATGGACAACTGAATATATAGAAGCCAAAAACAAAGACAAAAAACAAAACACAAAAACCCTGTATTTATACCTCAAGTGTTAAATAAAAATTAACTCAAAATGGATCCTACACTTATATAGAAAACAAAGCACTATTAAACTTTTTGATGCCAACAAGGATTTCTTGAAACCCTGGGTTAGGCAAAAAGCTCTTAGATGGGACATCAAATCACAACCCATAAAATAAAACTGATAAATGTGACTTCATCAAAATTGAAAACTTTGCTCTGCAAAAGACAGTAAGTGAAAAGACTAACTACACACTAGGGGGGGGGGGAAATAGCCAAGCCACAAATCACATATTCAACAAAGTACTTATATCTTGAATATATACATATTTTTAATTTTAAAATTCAACAGAAAGGCAATAAATAAACCCATTAAAAACTAGATAAAGCATTTTAACAGGCATTTCCCCCAAGAAGACCTACAAATGACAAGGGCATGAAAACCTGCCTAACATCGTTCCTTATTAGGTAAATGCAAATTAAAACTACAGTGAGATACACTGCAAACATATTAAAATTGCTAAAATCTCAACACGAACAGTAGCAAGTGCTGGCAAAGGTGAAAATACCTGAACATCTTGCTGTGGCGGCACTGCAAAATGGTAGAGCCACTCTGGTTAAAGTTTGGCAGCTTCTTCTAATGTTAAATATATGCTTACTGTATGACCCAGCAATTCCGCTTCCAGTGGAATTACTCTAGACTGATACAATCTTATGTTCTCACAAAAACTTGCACACACATATTTATAACAGCATTATTTGTAATCACCAGAAATTAGAAACAACCCAATTGCCCTTCGGTGGGTGAATGGATGAAGTAACTGCAATACATCCACACAACGGAATGCAACTCAGAAATAAAAAGGAATGAACTTCTAATGCACTCAAAACATGAAGGAATCTTAAACACATTATTTAAGGGGAAGGAGCCAAATGTAAAAGGTTACTCTATGCTTCATGTATACGAAATCTTTGAAAAAGCACTTCTATTTCAGAGACCAGTAGTTGCCAGAGGTTAGGGATGGAGGTCAGATTTGGTTACACAGCGGAAACACAGTTTTTTGGAATGATGGAATTGTTTTGTATCCTGAATGTATTAGTGAATGTGTCAAAATTCATAGAACTATTAAAAATAAAATTTCAAAAATCTGATTTATAATGCTGATGCTACCACTATCTTCCTAAGTGATCTTGGACAAGATATATCACTTCTTTGAGACCCAATTTTCTTTTTTTTTTTTTAATGTTTATTTATTTTTGAGAGAGGGACAGAGCACAAGCAGGCGAGGGGCAGAGAAAGAGGGAGACACAGAATCTGAAGCAGGCTCCAGGCTCTGAGCTGTCAGCACAGAGCCTGACACGGTGCTCGAACTCACAAACCGTGAGGTCATGACCTGAGCCAAAGTCGGATGCTCAACCGATTGAGCCACCCAGGTGCCCCGAGACCCAATTTTCTTAAAAGAATATGAGGGTGTTTGTCTAAGTGCTTTTCCAAGTTTGGCCTTCTGAGACTAAAATTACATCATGCAATATTACTTGGCGATCAAAAAGAATGAAATCTTGACATCTGCAACAACGTGGATGGAACTAGAATGTATTATGCTAAGGGAAATAAGTCAGAGAAAGATACATATCATGATTTCACTCATATGTAGGATTTAAGAAACAAAGCAGATGAACATAGGGAAGGGAAGGAAAAATAAGATAAAAAATGAGAGGGAGGCAAACCATAAGAGAATCTTAAATACAGAAGAATAAACTGAAGGTTTCTGGAGGGGAGGTAGGTTGGGGGATGGACTAAAGGGGTGATGGACATTAAGGAGGGCATTTGTTGGGATGAGCACTGGGTGTTGTATGTAAGTGATGAATCACTAAATTCTATTCCTGAAACCATTAATACACTATGTTCATTAACTTGTATTTAAATATAATAAATAAATAAATAAAATAATGCAAAAGCTTATCTATTCCCTAACTAAGCTTAACATGTACTCTACAGAAGGAAGTCATTGAGCAGTTTGTTTTTTCCTTCAGCAAGGATTCCCATTAGCTCACTGGAGCACTATCATCATCATCGCCATCATTACCAACTTTGAGCTATCTACACTCTCTGAATTCACCAGATATTTCACTATTTCCAGATTATGAGGCCCACCAAAGAATACAAAGAACTATACAATTGAGAATTATTATTTCTGCTCTATGGCAAACTTTTCAAAGAGAAATGACACACTTAGGGGAAAAACTGATAGGGAGCTTTTGACCCTTGGAGAAGAATACAGAATCTATGGACATGTAGCAGCAATGAATCAATGATATTAACTCCATCACTCAGAGCCCTGCTTTATGCCCTGTCATCTGCGCTGTGGATAAAACACAGGATATGACTGCCATTATGATGTAATTTCTTGCAATATTGTGATTTTTTTTAATCACGCAGATTATGGAAAAGAGTTTCAACAGGGAACAAAATCTCTCTTTTCAGTAAACCAGAACCTACCAGTCAAAAAAGGAATGTTTCTAGATATATCTGCTGATACAGAAGACTAAGAGAAAGGGGCAAATTCCTTGAAAACTTAGGTTCAGAGTAATTGCATTTCTCAGTATCTACCCTAATATGAGCCAAATGCAAAAATATTCCTTGCAGCATTATTTGTAATACTGAAAAATTACAAGTAATCTAAATGTATACCATTAAGAAATTGGTTAAATAAACTATAATATAATTATATAACACTAAAAGCAAATAAATGAATTAAAGCTATAAACATCAAAACTGACAATCCTCTAAGACACCCTGATAGACAAAGATCTTATTTTAGAAAGACTTTTATATATATTTAAATTTTTTAATGTTTATTTATTTTTTGAGAGAGACACAGAGTGCAAGCAGGGGTGGGGGGGGGGGGTGGTGCGTCAGAGAGAGAAAGGGAGACATAGACTCTGAAGCAGGCTCCAGGCTCTGAGCTGTCAGCACAGAGCCCAATGCAGGGCTTGAACTCACAAACCACAAGATCATGACCTAAGCCAAAGTCAGACACTTAACCTGACTGAGCCACTCTGGTACCCCTAGAATGACTTTTAAACGATAGTTTAACAATAGTGCTACATATCATCTGTAGGTATATATGTAAGCATTTTGAAGAGTACATATTAAGTTCACAACAGGAGTTAACTCCCAGAACAAGGAGAGGGTACTGGGTTTAAGAAAAAGAGCCTTTAAGGGAAAATGTATTCATGTGTATTTGTATAACTAAAAATTACTTTTAAACAGAGGATCCAATAAAGAGTACCAAAGAGACCTATTGAGCCAGGATATTTTCCCAGGACTACTTAAAAAAGTCCGAAGGACACATCACCTGGAAAAACAATGTCAAGGGGCGCCTGGGTGACTCAGTCGGTTAAGCGTCCGACTTTGGCTCAGGTCATGATCTCACAGTCCGTGGGTTTGAGCCCCACGTCGGGCTCTGTGCTGACAGCTCAGAGCCTGGAGTCTGTTTCAGATTCTGTGTCTCCCTCTTTCTCTGACCCTCCCCTGTCCATGCTCTCTCTCTCTCTCTGTCTTAAAAATAAACAAATGTTAAAAAAAACATTAAAAAAAGAAAAACAATGTCAGAAGACAGAGTGCTCAGCCTTGCCAAGAAAGGCTTTCCTCCTAGCCCAGCCTATATGAGAATAGCAACCTGGGAGCCACATTTTAAGGACTAGGAGTCTATTCTCCATTATTCTGAAGAAACCACATCATCCTGAAATAATCTCTACCATTAAATTTTCAAGTCGTTTTGAACAGATCATTATTTAATTTCACTCTCATCATCATCCTTACGCACAGCCCACATTCTTTACCATCCAGTGGCCCCAAACCACAGAATGACACACATTTATTTTTAAATTTAGAGTGAATTAAAACTAATTCTGTTTTAAGAGTCCCATGACACCCCCTTGGAATAATTAGAGGGACCCTGCAGTGTCACAAAAGGAGAATTGGAAAAGCACTGGCTTGTATCGTTGCTATAGGGACCTGCCTCCTAGAACAATCCACTTCTAGGAAGAGCAGAAGAAAGGGAAGAAATCTCAGACAAGCTGTAAATAGACCATGGCAGAGTTGCAAAGTAAATAATACCAGTGGGTTAGGAGCTTTGCCTGCCCCTGTCCAGACAACACGACACAAGAGGAGGAAAAAATCTGTATTGTATTAGGTTGCCATGAGCCTACTCGGCTCAGATCCATTTTGCAGAATTAAATGCCAAGAGGAGGAGCAACTGAGAGGTGGGAATGTTCTCCTCTGGAATTGTCCCTTCGGTGGGTCACCTACTGACTGTGTGATTACAATACAGGAGGCCTAGAGTACTTCTTTCCTCTATGCTGTTAAGAGCACCAGCCCCTCCACGGAGGTGTATTCTGTTCCCAATTTTAATTTTAGCATCTACACTTCAGCAATTTGCATTTAAATGTGTTGTCAGAGAACTTCCAGAAATCTTTAATAGGAAGACCGATTTGCATTTTAATATGCTGTTAAAGAATTTCAAAATATCTTTTTTTCAGTGTGATACACAATACCAGAGGAATGGCCACCGTTAAAGAAATTATAATTCTGGATACAATATAAACAGAGCAAGCTTTCAGGAGCACCACGGCTTTGCTGGACTTTGTTAAAAGTTCCTTGTAAAAAAGAAAGTCCAAAAGAAAAAGAGAAACTTTCTGATTCTAGAGGCCTTAAAGGTAAGATGGACACTTTCAGTACAGAAATCAAAGCAGAAGTAAGTTGGGGGAGGTTAGTTATAAGAAAGGAAGATCATCTGAAGGAGGAAACAGGAAGGCAGAATTTTCTTCGCTGTCTCTTGGAGGTGCCCCGCACCATCGTTTCGACTCTGCTGAAGTTTGAAGGCTGAATTCAGAGACAGGTGAGTCCCAGCAACACATAAAGCTTGTTTCTGCCCACTCTTCCCATTTAATATTTTACAAGAGTAACCAGGACACTTCAGTTTTTGTGGATTCTGGAGAAAACCTGATTAGGCTATGACCTCATGTCCAGAGTAATAAAAAATATTATGTATCTCATTCCCTCTGCCTCCTCATCCTCAGTGACTCTGAGTTACTATGCATTAGCACAGCATCTCAAGCTTTCTTGGATCTATCCTATACCTACTTTTCCAACTATTGATTACCCCATTCACAGTAAGCTTTAATCTAGCCAAACTACCTTGTTCTTACATACCTAGGTTCACTGAAGACTTCCAGCCACCAATGCCACACACTGAGCTGCACTGAAAGGAAGAGCAGAAGAAGAGAGAGGAGGAGGGAAAGAGAGGAAAAGGGAAGGAGAAGAAGAAAAAGAAAAAAAAGGAGAAAAAGTTCAGAAATTCTAGCTCTTCAAAATCTTAACCTTTTCCTTAAAATTCTCATGTGGCTTAAAATAACTAATTGCCTCCTTTAATTTTAATAAATTACCTTAACAAGCCTGCAGATAAGTTTTGCAAGTAGTGCTTTTGCAGTATTGTTAAAAAAAAAAAAAAAAAAGACAACAGGGCCAAAATAGAGTCATTTATGTTAAGCCCCACACCACCAAACCAAAGCGTAATTTAATTATAGTTCCTGCTCTCCCAGAAGAGGAATCTTAAACCAATCAGGAATCCCCTCATCAGCAGCACCTGGGGGGCTCAGTCCCCTGAGCATCTGACTCTTGGTATCCGATAGGATCATGATCTCATGGATCGTGGGTTCAAGCCCTGCATGGGTCTCCATGCTGGCAGTGCGGAGCCTGCTTGGGACTCCCCTCTGTCTCTGTCCCTCCCCTGCTCCATGTTCTCTCACTCTCAAATTAAATAAATAGACAAAAGAAGAATTTCCTGATCAGCACTAGTTACTTATTCTGCCAGATAGACCCCTCCATCCCCTAAAGGAAGGTAACCTTCCAACAACTAACCTGCCTTTTTGTCTAGTAGTGTAACCTCTTCGTTCCTGCTCCCCTCTGGCTGTAAATGTCTTTCATTCTGTACAGCTCCTCGGAGCTCCTTTCGATCTGCTAGATTGGATGTTGCTGGATCCGAATCCATTTTTGCCCACATAACGTCTTGAAATTGTAATATGCCTCATGTTTATGTTTTCACAGTCCTGGTGATGGAAGAGGGAACCAGGAGCAACCAGACACAGGTAGGTACCTGCTGCTCCCCTAGAGGTTCAGCAACCAAACCTGGGTACCTGCTGAGCCCCTTGAGCTTGAGCAAACAGACCCAGGTACCTGCTGAACCCCGTGAGCTTGAGCAAACAGACCCAGGTAGGCACCTGCTGAGCCCCCTGAGCTGGAGCAACCAGACCCAGGTAGGTACCTGCTGAGCCCCCTGAGCTCGAGCAACTAGACCCAGGTACCTGCTGAGCCCCCTGAGCTCGAGCAACCAGACCAGGGCACCTGCTGAGCCCCTTGAGCTCCAGCAACCAGACCCAGGTACCCGCTACTCCCTTTGAGCTGGAGCAACCAGACCCAGGTACCTGCTGAGCCCCCTAAGCTCGAGTAACCAGACCCAGGAAGGTACCTGCTGAGCCCCTTGAGCTCCAGCAACCAGACCCAGGTACCTGCTGAGCCCCCTGAGCTCCAGCAACAGGATCCTTGAGCTCGCTGCTTCTCGCTGCCTCAGGAGGTGGTCGGGACGCCCCTGTGAGATCCCAGCAGCTTTTACGTGAGAAGCTCTCAAGCGTTCCTGGAACATTCCTTCTTCCTGACTGGACCCACAAGCCGGCCGGAGTCGGACTGGGTCTGACTTCGAAACCAGGCCGGGTCCCACGGCAGACTTAGTCCGACTTCAAAACCGGAAGAAGTTCGGGGCCGGACTGGTTCCGGCTTAGAAACCGGACCGGGTCCGACTGTGAAGGGGGACTGAGTTCGGGTTGTTCGGCGTCCGCTGTAAAAACTGCCTGGTTGCGGGGCCGGGGCGGGGCGGCGGGTGGCGAGCCCTTCCGCTGGAAGGCTGCACGAGGAGCTGAAGCTCCTCAAAGACCGTCTCGCGTTACAGAGGCCTCGCGGGAGCTCTTCCGTCCGGGAGCGGCTCGTGCACCTGCGCGGTGCCCTCCAGACAAAGGCGTCCCAGCCGAGCCCTCGCCGTGAGGGAAAGGGGATATTGGTCCTCCTCTGAAGTATCTGGTGACCAGGCCGGGAACGCTGGGGCATCGTGCTCTCTCGGCGGCCGGCAGGGGCATTCTGGGAAAACTGGCCGAGGCCACCTAAAGGGTAAGCGTTTGTACCAAAGTCGGCTCTCCTATCTCTATCTGTGGTGCCTGGTCGATAGAGGAAGGTAAAATGTCCTTGCCTCTTCCTTTCCAAATTCAGATTGGCAAGAAAAAAACAAACAAACAAAAACAAAAACATTTGTAACAATTAGGTCTTTGAATTGTGACTCATGAATTTGCTTTCGGGTACCGTTAGTTGTTGGTCCTTTCCCAGAGACAGCTACTGCCTTCTTGTTTGTCTCATTTTGTGTCCTACCAACTTAGGTTGACAATCGTGAGATTGGGGTCCTCCAAAATATGGCTGGGCAGAAATGTAGGTTGCCCTGCTTTCTTTCTTAGGGTCCCACCAACTCCTGCTGGTTCTTAGGGGGAATTGTCTGTTTTGGTTATCTTTGAGAGTGACTCTGGATCTTGAGAGGATAGTCTCTTTCATACTGTTCTCCTTGTAACAGGACACAATTGGAAACATTGGTTATGTTGCCAAGGCCTTCGCTGGAATGTCATATTTGAGAACGTATATTGACTCAGATAGGGCCACAGCTTTAAGGAACTAAGGTTTACTTTATGGAGCTAATAAAGCCCTTTGGAAAGACCTTGCTTACAACGGTTCCCAGCTGCCTTACCAGGAAAGTAAAAAAGGTGATGTCCTGGCAGGCCCAGGAAACAAGATATCTGTGGAACCTCAAAAAGGGAAGAATTCACCCAAATCTATAGGTATTACAGGCGAAGTCTGAGGACACATCTGATGGCAAGTCCTGGACTTGATTTCCTACCCTCAAAAGGCTTTAAGAGTTTAATCTGAGATTTCTTATAAAGGAATTCTTGTTGGACTTAGGTAAATAATACCACGCCAAGTTTAATGCAAACAAATTAGCTTTACTGTGATTATCTTTGGTAAAATGAGGTTGATTATACAGAGAGAAATTATCTTTGGACCTTTATCTGTATTTAAATTCTAATTCTGCTAATTGTCTTTAAGGTTTGTTCCATACCTGTAAAGTGAATTGGATGCTGAATTCCTCTAGTTTCCTCAAATATCTGGTTATGACTTTTCAAAAACTAATGTTTCCAAATTCTCTCCCACCCTTCTGGTTTGGAATTATGAAGAACAAAGACCGCCCTTGAATGTCCTTGGAAGGGATGATACCAGGTTCTTCTCACTACCCAAATAGCAGCCAAACTTCAGGGACTTGAACTTTAGGTTCATATATCCCAATTAAAAAGGGTTTTTTTCAGACTCTTGGAACTGTACACCAGCTGGAAATCTAAAATTAAAATTGACTAGGGAGGTTTCTCCCCAGAAGCAGACGGCATCTTGAGGTGGGCAGCTTTCCCAAGATCACGGATCAAAATGTTCATCCCCAGTATGAAACCTTTATTCTTCTGCCTTTTTGCGCCTTGCTTTTCTTCTTTGTTAATGCATGGGAAGACATTGTTCCTTAATTCTTGCACTTATCCCCGAATCTGCTGGCAAAGCAATAGCTGCCCAACAAAATCCCTAGATTCTCTGACCAAACTTGTTCTCATAATAGTATAAGTCTTTAATTATATTTTAGCTGAGGAAGAAGGTGTTTATGCTATGGCAAATACCACCTGCACTTGGATTAACATCTCTGGGGAAGTTGGGACCCAGCTACGTGAGATCAATGAATAAGCCAGTTGGCTTAAGAAAGTGATGCCTTCTATGGGAACTTCCTTTACTTGTTTGATTCTCATTGGTTTGGGTCTTGGAGACCAAGCCTCCAAAGTGCATTCCAAACATTGGAAGTTATCCTGCTTATAATAATCATAAGTCTTCTTGGTGCACTAAATTCTCTCAAAATGCATGTTCACAGCCAACCTCCCACAAACAAAAGATCTCCTGATGAATAGAATGTTGGAAAAGGAACAAAGATAATGACCAACTAAAAGAATCTGAACTTACAAATGGGGAAAGGAAAAAAGGAGAGAAAGAGACAAATTAAGACCCAGATGTGTAACTATAGAGAACAAATTGATGGTTACTAGAGGGGAGGTGGATGGAGGGGATAGGTTAAATAGGTGATGGAGATTAAGGAGTGTACTTGTCATGATGAGCACTGGGTGATGTGTGGAATTGTTGAATCACTGTATTGGACACCTGAAACTAAAGTAACACTGTGTGTTCACCATATTGGAATTAAAATTAAAAACTTACTAAAAACATGTGAATCTGAAGTTGTGACCTGTGAATATCACACAGAGATTCAGCAAAAACTGTGAGAACCCCAGAGTTAGCTGAGAGTGGCACTCATGCCTTAAATTTTAAAGACCTCTCTCAGGTAGGCAGAGAGTCCAGTAAAATGAGGGGAATTGTTGAAAACGAGGCAACAGGTCTGCCCAAAATGGAGCTGCCTATGCTAAGCTTAATACCACCAAAGCAAGACCTAATTACAATTTTGGCTTTCTGTGAAACGGAATATTCACTTAAAAAAGAATCATCCTGTCAGTACTAGTTAAGTAATCTGCCTGATAGGCCTCTGCTGTCCCCTAAAGGAAGGTAACCTTGCAATTACCAACCTGTTCTTTTGCCTAGTATAACTTCCTTGTTCCTGCTCCCTTCTGCTTATAAAAGTCTTTCATTGTGTGCAACTCCTTGGAGCTCCTCTCTATCTGCCAGATTACATGCTGCCTGATTCAAATTGATTTTTGTTCAAATCAACTTTTAAAAATTTTAATAGGCCTCAGTTTATCTTTTAACAATTCAAAGAGATTATCTGTTGAGAAGCAGAAAAAGTAAAAGCTTAAAGTCTTTGCAGCTCAAATTGATCACTATAGATTTGTCACTGGAGGAAAAGAATGGCAGCTAATTTGATAGACTGCCTCTTTGTTTTGCCTCCTCTTTGTTTTGCCCCATCCACTGGTCATGTGCATCATTCTGTGGGAATCTTATATGGAAAATCTAGGGTACAAAAGGACAGCACTGATCCATTAAATTTAACCTGGTGATGGAAAGCAGAATGAAAAACAGAAAATCCGATATGTCCACAGCTTCAGGGTGGAAACTCCAGGAAACATGTGTGCACTTATTTAATTAACATTTGCTATATGTCAGGAGGAAGAGCTTCACCCAGAAAGTGTGTTGAGACAAAATGACTCAGAGCAGCTACATTTACAAAGTGCATCCTCTGCTCTAGCCCTGCCCTGAGTGCCTTCCATTTATTAACTTGCTTAATCCTTACAGAAACTTTCTTAGGTAGGAATAATTATTATCTACAGTTAATAGGCAGGGAAGCTGAGACACAGAGAGTTAAAGAGGGCGGTCAGGGTCACACAGTTCACATGTGGTGTAGCTTAGCTACAAACTAGGTCATCTGACCCAGATCACACACTTTTACCACTAAATCAATCCTATCCATCTTCTCTAAAGAGTCACCATCTTTGGCAAATAACTTACAATCTCTCCTGAGCGATGATGGAGTTTCATGAATCATTCACATATTCTTGCCTATTTCACCTTGTGACCAGAGAAATAGATTTTACTATTAGTTCATGCAAGGGATGTATGTCCAGAAATGCAAACCAGTGGATTAAAACACTATGAGGGGAATTCATGCTTAATAAGGAGCAGGTGGACTAAAATACCTTCGTCGTAGGACAGGGAACATAAGTCAGCAAAGAGGTTAAATAAAGAATTGATTTAACGACTTCTTCCTGAAGACGAGCACAGTGTCCAACTGCTGGCTGGTAAAGAAAAACAACAAATAGAAACCTTGAATGCTCGGCTGGCTTCATGTACTTATGCACATTCCCTGTTAAGCGTGACACTGAAGCCGAAATTTTACACACTAGGTGGGCAATTACAACAAACTCATTTGCGTGTTACAGATTTTTTTTTCCAAGAAGGAAAAAAGGATAAAGGTATCCAGTCAAAGCCTTGATGTTTTTCGATTAAGAATTTTTTTAAGCCCATCAGATTCTCAGGCTTTTGAGACAATTGTGCAGTTCTTGATAAAACATTACCCAAGTGAATTATTTATAAAACTGCAGGGAACTGCAAACTCTGGTGAACAAATATTTTTGATGTTCTCGTCTCCTGGAGGGCTATTTTGCACTGCCCTCTGCTCCCTTCTGCAGGGATCCTGGGCTCTCTCTGGCCATGGCTGCCCAGTCACCTCAAAAGGTGGCCCAGCTGCTGAAGAGACGCAATGGGTAGGAAGGAAGTATCAAGTCAAGATGCCCCTGACTTGATACTTGATATGAAGTCTGAGCCCTTTAGCAATCCCCAGCTGCCAGGTTGCTGAAGAGAGATTAGGCAGCAACAAAAGATTGAAAAAAATGGACTGACACACATATACGTATTACTCATACATACACATATGCTGTTTTTTTTTTCTTAACAGAGCCTAAAAGTTTTAATAACCGCCACTTACCAAAGGTTCTTCCCAGCCCTTCAGAGGCAAGCCAATGGGAAAATCCCAGAAACAAACATGGATTCTTTTTTTTTTTCTTTTTCTTTTTGGATAATGTTACTAGATAACCCAAAAGAAATTGAATCTGCACCATTGGAGTTTTCATTTTTATGTATGACACCCTTTTTGAGGTCATATAACACTTTCCATTCTGTAGGAGAAAAAAACGGAAGCATTGGCATCAGACATATTTAGCTCTGAATCCTAATCCCTTCACTGTATGAACGTGGCATATTAACATTTCTGAGCCTGTTTCCTCAATGAGACAACGCAGATAATAATCCACTACAGGTTTATGGGGCGCCTGGGTGGCGCAGTCGGTTAAGCGTCCGACTTCAGCCAGGTCACAATCTCATGGTCCGTGAGTTCGAGCCCCGCGTCAGGCTCTGGGCTGATGGCTCGGAGCCTGGAGCCTGTTTCCGATTCTGTGTCTCCCTCTCTCTCTGCCCCTCCCCCGTTCATGCTCTGTCTCTGTCTGTCCCAAAAATAAATAAAAACGTTGAAAAAAAAATTTAAAAAAAATAATCCACTACAGGTTTAGCTGTTACTAGAACTGGAGTTGGTACAGTAAATAATAGCACCTATTACATCTTGGGTATTTAAAAATTTTTTTTAAGCCCACCTATTTATTTTGAGAGAGAGTGTGTATGTGTGTGTATGAGCAGGGGAGGGGCAGAGATAGAAGAGAGAGAATCCCCAACAGGCTCCTCGCTGTCAGCACAGAGCCCAACGCAGGGCTTGAACTTACAAACCAGGAGATCATGACCTGAGCCAAACTCAAGAGTTGGATGCATCACCCACCAAGCCACCCAGACACCCACATCTTGGGTAAATCTAAATACATCTTGGGTATTTAGAAATAGCTGCTATTATAATGATGGCTCATTCATTCAACAACACTGAAGGGTACTTTAGGAACTGAGCACTGTTTCAGGCACAGAAGATAAAGCAAACCTCATGGATTTCTAGCCTTCCTGGAGACTATAGTCTTGAGAATTGTTAGTATTTGAGTGGAGCCAGGTGGAATGAACCACTGGAGTTTATTTCAAGGTGATGGGTTGTCCTCTTAGCTCCATCACATTTCCTGACAAAGTACTATAACAAGATCCTATAATGTAAACCTCTCTCACCTTAGAACATCAAAATCAAGTAATGGAGTTGTTGTTCGTTTCAGTAGAGAAATGCTTAGTGAGGGAGAGGAAAATGAAACTTTCATTGGAACACCACGTTCCAATATTGGTGTGGAGTGGTTATTATTGTTGCTGGTTGCTTGGGATTAAGGAATAATATTACATCATGTTAATGTACTGCTTTGGGGAAAAAAATTGTAAATAGACATTTCCAATACGAGTACCATGTGTATGAGTGGTTAATTATTTTCCTACACCTGTTGCCTTGGTATGGCAGTAGGGCCAAAGCCATTTCCTTTCACTGAAAATTAAAATACAGCTCAATCTGGCATGTTTTTATCCTTCCATTAGTAGGAAGGTAAGTTTGCAAAGAACTGAAAAGTGTATGTCTCTGGCAAGTAAGAAAAGCCAGGGTTTAAGTGCATGATTTCCAAAAGGAACCTTCACTCATCTCATTATAATTGAAATTGTATGAAATTTTATTTATTAAAGGTATGTGTTAAATTGCTTGACAAGTATTGTGCTTAATATTATATGTATATAAATTTTGAGTAAATTAAACTTTTAAGTACACAGGGGAAGGTTTGATACTTAAAGTCATTCTATTGTTAATTGTTTTTAATAAACAAAACCATAACCCTTTCATTTCTTTTATGTAAATTCAGATTTACATACATATTAACATTTTGAGATTCAAAATCATCTCATCAATTTCCAAAAAGTACAACAAAAAAAAGCAAGCAAGAAAGAAAACAACTCACATCTTAAATGTGTTTGTCCCTATAGTATACTGTTCTGAGTTCTTTATCTTTATGCCATTATGTATTTTTTATTTTATGCCATTATGCATTTTTTAATTTTTATGCCATTATATATTTTCTGGGACCTATATTCCAAAAATAAACATGCCTAATCCTTATAATGAGAAAAATATTGTAAAAATAAATAAAAATAGAAATATACATGGCATATTTATTTTCCTAAATTACATTAATTTATATTAATTTCATATGACTATTTTTCAGTAAATGTGCACCTTAAAGGTAGGCTCAGAAACAAGGCTAGGAATCATTGGTCTAATCTAGTTTCCCAAATGTTAAGTCATTTTACATCAGCTCCATGGTTTTTGCCAAAATTTGTGTATGACCTTTATCGTATATATTTAAATCTTGTACTTTTTACTTCCAAAGATTCACGGAAGAATGAAATTTTATATTCTCATCCTATCTGGAAAATGATCATTATTTTCCATAAAGAAAAGGAAACCACAAAATGAATATAATTAACAAAATAACATTAAATTCCAAACAAATACCATTTCCTGTTCAAAAGCTCTGATCCTGAGGCTTGTTCACTTTTCATTAAAAAAGTGAGATTAGCAGGGACTTGAGGGAGTTAAAGATAATCTGCCACAAAACTGAGAGATCACCTATGTAATAATTAGAAAAGCTAAAGCAGAATTGAGCATGGAATTACATTATGAAAGTGGAAATCTATGTCATTTAATCTTGATGCCCTTGCCACCTACAAACGCTTCCTATACTATTATGTCTCCTGTGAGACCCGTTTGAGAACCGTTGGTCTAAACCAGCCAGGGCAAGTGGAGTACTAGCACCTCAGAAAAGACCTCTAGAATTGTAGAGTTAACACTTTTTTTTTTTTTTTTTTTTTTATTTTGAGAGAGAGAGCTCAAGCAGGGAATAGGCACAAAGGGACAGAGCGTGTAGAGGCTGGGCAGAGAAAGGGAGGGAAAGAGAGAATCCCAAGCAGGCTCTGAGCTTGGGACTCCATCTCACAAACTGTGGGATCATGACCTGATCCAAAATCAGGAATCGGGTGCTTAACCGACTGAGCCACCCAGGCACCCCCTAGAGTTCACACTTTCACCCATAAGTCATTGCAGTGGTTATAAAAGTTACCATAGATCCCAGTTCAACATGTCCAGTCCAACCTTACACTGTCATCCAGCATAATCATTCATCACATCACTTTTCCCTCAAATGTGTTCCAATCTGGGATAATCCATTATATTCTCACCACACTGTTCACTCTCCTGCCCGTCCTTTTTGGAGCACCTGGACCTGGCTCTGTGATTATGACTGGAAATACGAAGGTGAGTAAGATTAATTCCCAGCCCTCAAAGAGCTCACAAACAGAAGATCAGGGTAAGGTAACATTTAATGACAATACAAGTGATAAAGGTCATGCATAGGTCTGTGTCTTGTGCTGTAAGGGTCACAGGGAGGGAGAGCAGATGAGACAAAAGAACACTGCAGGTTCCTCAGTGAAAAGGGCAAGAAGACCAGCTAATCCATAGTGTAAGAACTGGTGAATCAGCTCCACAGAAGCAGCTAGGTCTGTCCCTTGTAAAATAATGTTCTACTTTGCATCCATGAGCATTTGGGGAACTTGGTGCAGTAAGGATTAAAGGGGGAAGAACAGTTTCCTACGCATATTTCCTCAATAGTTATAAGGTATGAGAAAGCCTGGCCTGTCTGGTGAATCTTTACAAGATTCACATTACATGTGTAGAGACAGATAAAAATATTTCAGAGGAGGGAAACCTGGGTGGCCCAGTTGATTGAGCGTCCCACTCTTGGTTTTGGTTCAGGTCATGACCCCAGGGTCATGGGATTGAGTTCCCCATTGGTGTGGAGCCTGCTTTGGATTCTTTCTCTCTCTCTCCCTCTGCCCCTTTCCCTGGCTTGCACTCTACCGCTAACATAAAATTTAAATTTTTTTTAATGAAAACATAGATCATGTTACTAATCTGCTTCAAACCCATCATGGGTTGATCACTGTTGTCGGAATACAATCCATACTCTTTCCCATGGCCCACACACTCTGCCCTTCCTCCAAAGCCACATTTCCTGCTGTTCACTCCAGTGCTCTAAGCTTTGGTCATCTTCCAATGGTCCAATCTTCCTATGGGTCCATCCCCCATAGAGGGAAAGCAAAAAGAGTTTTGATTAGAGGGGGGCCTTCCCTGGTCCACCCACACCTACTTAGTTCACCCAGCTCGTCATGTTTATCATCTTTCCAGCACTTGACCAAGATGTATCTGTTTCTTGCTTATTGTTCATCTTTCCCATGAAGGGAGGAAATTGTACTGTTCCCTGTGTCCAGGATAGTGAGAGGCAACAAAATAAGTGATTAACAAACATTTGTTGACTGGATCAATAGAAGAGTTTGGGAGGGGGGAAAAAAAAAAAAAAAAAATATATATATATATATATATATATATATATAGTCAAGTACTTATTTAATCAAAATAATTCATAAAAATCTTTAAAAAATAGTCATATTCTCTCCTCACTTAGCTTTGGGAATAGGTAAGAAAGAGAATGGCTGACCTCTGGATTTCCAGGTTTGTGAGAGCCTCGTGAGGTTGAGAAAACACCAAGTGATTGGAGCCTCACTGTAAAGATAAAGGAAGATTATTCAACCCTCCAGTGGTACTTGCCAAGAGATACAGAAGTCTGGATCTGCAGTGAGGCTGCAAGGTATTTTTACACTTTGAATATCCATTTCCAGATTACACAAAGGATTTCTCAAGTGACCTTGAGTAAGGCATTTTGGTAAATTTCTGTGTTACTTAAATGAACCATCTCTATGGAGAGAAGTGATGAGGCTTGTTAATTTACATTTGTAAAGACACTTTGAAATCTCTAGATGAAATAACTTCTGTAGAGAGGCACAGAGAGTGAGGTAATACGCTGGGTCAAACTCTACCCTTTTGTAGAAGCAGACAGGAGTAGGAAGACTTCAGGACACTTAAGGGGAGCCTCTGGCACATTATTTTTCAAATTAATCTTCTAAGAAAACACTCTCCTTTCAGTACATTGAGTGTTTTAATCACTTGTATAAGTTATTACTCTAGCAATCATTTCTTTTAACGTTTTTCTCCTTAAGTCCCAACTCTGTATAAAGGGAATATTTAGAGGGATTTGCCTGTGAGGTTTTCCCTCTACAACACTTACTTTAGTTTGTTAATTTTTACCCTACATCAGTGGCATTCAGTTCCTAAGCATGACAGTCTCTGCTTCTGAGCTGATTGGGACCCAAATGAGGTCATTTCATCAATTCTAGACAGATGTTTACAAGTTACAGTCAGAGATTAGAATAAGCTCAGGAAGGAGAAAAGAGAATTTCAAAGAAAGCTGCCAGTCTATGAGTTAATTATATCCATTTATAAGAACGGTATTAATAGTTACTTAGGAAATAATTCCAATAGAATAGAACATTTTCTCAGGATAATGATCTCTTTCAGCAAGGCAAACACAGATTCAAAGATAAGACATTAATTGTAAAACTGTCAAGGCAACAGCTTTAAAAAAGCTTAAAAAAAAAAGGCAACCACCTTTTCCAACATGCTACACCGATTATATACTTGTGATCTTTGCCCAAATGACCATATAGCTTTCTTTATGTTTTTCTTGACCTTATAATTGTGTTTTCTTTGGGAGGGAGGTTGGCATTAATTAATTTTATTACTTGCTCTCAGGAGTAGGAAGGATTTTTTTTTTTTTTTTGCCTTACTGCACCTTGCTCTCCCTGAAAACTGAGTTCCTTGGCCCTTTTGATGGGTTCAGACAAAATTCTTGTCCTTGGAAGTGCTCCTTGAAGAGGCTGCAGGTCTTGACGTTCTTTTTCTGTTCATCATATCTCTTTGAGATTTTCTTTAACTCCTTCACCTTTGAAATCTCATTTCATCAGAAGATAGTTGGTCCCCTTCTAGCTGCCAAGAGGCCACACATAACAGAGTTCTTTCCAGGTCAAGTCCTGCACACTGTCAGCGATCACCCACCAGCTCATTACTGGGTGCATACTAGACTATATCCATGATTCTGGTTATGTGAATACTGCATATGGAGCCACAGGAGAGGCTACACACAGCCAGCCTTAGGGTTCGGGACTTCTTCTTGTCTCCTCATACGTGGACTGTGGGAATGGAGTGGGGCCAATCTACTGGGTGCCCTAGGTCATATTTCTCCCTTGTGTGCCAAAGTTTTTCTCGGCTTTTGAGCTAGTTATCTTAACAGATGCCTATCACTTCATGCTGGCTGGGAAGATGGAATGCAAAGTCCCTAGGGACTGATTTGTAAACTCCTGTCCCACCCTCCAATTCATCACCTGGCAGTACAGTATTGAACATTATGACATGATAGAAAAACAACTGAACTACTAAATTCCTGTGGGCAATGCATCCTAAACAGAGACTGAGATACTATAAAGAAAATGTTTGGTATTTCAAGATAAGTGACTTTTTGATGACTGCAGGGTTTTCTCCAGCTTTTGACATGGCACCTAATTTGTTCTGTTTGATTGGCAAAGAACTTGATTATCTTGACTTAAAAGAAATCAACTCAGGGTGTCACCACTATCACCTATTCAGCCAACATCAAGTATTTATTGAGCACCCACTGAGTGCAAAGCATGTTACAGGAGAATAAAAGCTAAGAAAATACAGCCTTCTCTGCAAGGGAAGGCATTCTTTAAAGGATGAACTAAAACAAATGGGAATACCCAATTTTCAGTCACTAATCTGAGCACAGTGCAAACACACAGGTTTGGGCATATAGAGAGGGCTAGTTACAAGGTCTGCAAATGGGCACATCTTTGTATCCAACTACTGGTTCTGTAAGTTGTCTCCAAATCCCCTACATTTAGAAATGACATCAAAATCCTGCAGGGACTATAGAAAATGAAATAAAATATACCATTTGTTTAGAAGAGCATCTCAATTTGATACTCATCAGGCAGCATCTATGCTCATGTCTAATCTGCTGACCCATTGGCTATTCCCATGATGATTGCTTAGTACCTACTTCAAAGTTTCACCCAAGGTTTTCAGATAGGGGTGTGGCATGGTAAAAGAGTGGGGCTTTGAGACAGAGACTTGGATTTGAGTCCAGCTTCCCCACTGACTTAGAGCCATATCTCTGTAGGTTAATGACTGAATCTTATTTCCATTTCCTCTTCTCTAAAATGGGTATAATAGCATGAAATTCATATAATTGTGCAGGCGAAATAAGATCAGGTATAAATAGGCTTATAGCAGTACAAAGTCTAAAAAGTAGTAAGAATTAAAGAAACAGGAGTATTTTTCTTATTTCCCTCCTTTTGAATGGAAGTCTGTGTGTCAGTGAATGAAGAACACAGGGACTTGTAGCAGCAATTGTGATCGCTGTTTCCTTTGAAATTTGTTCGCATTGCATGTAAGGTCTATTTTAATTTCATGGCAACCGTATATAACCATGAGTTATCTCTTGTGCTGCTTAATGTTTTAATCACACTGCCCACTAGTTATACACTAAACAATACCTATTGTCTCCTCAGTTGAATGAAAAATCCTTGTGTACAAGGGCCATTAGCATCTTTTATAAATGTACTTTTAGGGTATATTTCAAGTGTTCTCTCTATATTTTTCTAATGACTAAAATGTAAATAACATGATAAATACCTATGATCAAACCAGGATACCTATCCACTCATTTATAATTTGTTTTTTGTTTTTGTTTGTTTGTTTGTTTGTTTTCGAGGGCGGGAACTACCATGCCCAGGTATATACTGAAGGTTTGGTGTCCATAGGACACTGTCTTCACAGAGCAGTTACTCCCACATCATTGGCTTTTATCTTTCAATCTTACTCATTTTAGCATTCCAGGATGTACCATTGTATGTTCTTGTACATAGAATATATTCTGTGTACATTTGATGCACCAGTGACTAGTCTTGGTATAAATGTTGGTGAAATTGAAACATGGGAGTATAACTCATGAATTAAGAAGGATGGACCTATAGTTAGGGGGGAAATATGGTTATAGATTATCTAAGCAGCTGCAGGCAATCTAGGTCTCACAGAGCTCTTCCAGCTTGGTGGGGCTGATAGATGATGCTGTGTTGTCCAGGTGAAGTCAGTCCCAAACAGCACACCACTCACTGAGACAAGCCAACTCCCAAGAGCCTAATAAAAAACTGTGCCTAAACCTTTGCCGACTTACTCCATGTGTTAAAAGAAAAGAAATGGTTGTCTAAAAATTACTTTAGCATTTGCAAGGTTGAAACCAACATGTTTGTGCTAGCTGTTCACTAGCTATAGGAGTCCTCAATTAAATAGGTCCTACCTTGCAGCTAAAAAGCAATTAGTCTCACAATTCATGAACATTTATCTTACAGTTCTATGAAATTCTGGCTCTATTGTGAGTGGTGGTGGCAGGAGCGTTTTAGAATAAAAACGATTCCTTGAATTTGATTGTTCAATATTGTGCTTTGGGGAATATCAGGGGAAATGATACACACATCTCTGCCCTCTAAGAACTTAGGATTTGGTAGGGATGCAGATACATGTGTCAATATCTCAAATATAGAGTGAAGAATGAAATACAAAATTAGTAATCATAACTTACCCATTACCTACAAAAGGCAGCATTTTTGCCACACTATCCTCCTTGCATATTCTGATTTATCACCACTCCCCACTCAAAAGGATTATTAATAACTTAGTTTAAGATATTAATAACCACCTTTTCAGGTTCTGAGGGAAGATGTTGATCACACTTATTATCCCAAGCCTCTACTGTACTTAATATATATATATATATATATATATATATATAATCTCACTGATGGCTCATATTCATCATATGCAATAGTATGAAAATCCTAAAATTTCTTGTAAACAAGGAATTTCCTCTAGCAACATGATCAATGGCCCCCAAACTGCCACTTAAGATCCCTAGACCTTTTAGGACTTCTTGCTGCTTTCGAAGTGTTGTTGCAAAGCACTCCTCTCCATCCAGCCTCGGGGAAAGTAAAGCAGACAGATTATCACTATTAAAAGACTCCTGGGGTATTTTCTGGGTGTCTCAGCTGGTAGTCTTCCCTGGTCTTGTCCTTCCTGATGCAGCACAGGAAATAATAAACTTGTGGACGCAAATTTATTCTCTGTTCCTATAAGCTAACCTTGGGATGAGTCTGTTTGCAGGACCCCAAACAGGTTCACCTCAAACACATGTTCTAACAGCCTTTCTCTCAGGACTAGACTTTGCAATCTCCTTGATTTATTTGTTTTGTTTTGTTTTCAAAAAGAGGCCTACAGCAGTCAATTGTTTTGGCTGAGGTCACAGTGTTTAGAATAATTGAAGAGTTTCTTTGGTTTTACACTGCAAACGATAGGAATAGAATGTAGAATGTGATGTTTGTATTCCTGCAAAGAGCGATCATTGTACTTTTTTTTTTCAAATGATGTTGTTATCTCTTCCCATAGGTGATTTCTGACCAGTGAAGAATAGAGTTGGAGTTTTAAAAAGGAGGAATCTAGATCTTAAATGCCCCGGGTTCAAACCCAAGTAATAGCAACATAAT
Organism: Lynx rufus; assembly: GCF_022079265.1. Classification (NCBI taxonomy): domain Eukaryota; kingdom Metazoa; phylum Chordata; class Mammalia; order Carnivora; family Felidae; genus Lynx; species Lynx rufus. The sequence continues at coordinate 119,903,813 of NW_025814823.1, read as the reverse complement.
GGTCACAGTCATATTTTATCCAATGGAGGCTTAAAAGCATCCCAGTAAAATTTGTGGGAACAAAAAATGGATGCAATATGAGCCTGGCATTTACAGTATTAATATCTCGCAAGATAATTACATATGATCCGGCAACCTACTTTTAGAGATCCAATTCTGCCAGTAAATATCTGGATGACCTTACCAAGTCATTTAATTTCTCCAAATCCCCATTTTATCATCTGTACAAGAGTGAGCCATTCTCTAAGGTTTTCATTTGCTCAAAATCCTATGGATTAAGATTTCCTCTTTGCCGAATGTTTGTAGTTTTATATGCCCACCAGTTGTCTGAAGCAAAATCAAGTGATTATAGGATTAAAATCACTTTGAGCCCCAGGAACTACATTTTTTCCAAAGTCAGAGGCAATTTGGCCTCTTCTCTCAATTATCAGAAATTAGTTGGGGTGAGAGTTAATACCCTCAAATAGAAAGAAGAAGGTATTCTGGTTGGGTTGCCAGCTTAGTCTCAATCTCCAGGGAAGTGTTTTCCAGATTATATGGTGGAATATGCTTTTGCCAACCAGATTGGTTTTCTCCAGTGACCTACACAGGCCTTAGATACACCGGTCAGTAGACAATGTGTTGTGACCCTAGAGATGCCTATAATCAGCTTCCTACTTCTTCCTCAAGTCCCACATGGGAATTAATGTAATGGAGATTTAGTAGAAACATAGCAGACAACAATCCTTTTTTTTAATTCCTGGGAAAAAAAAAGAAAACCCAGGACTTTTATATTTAAAAAAACTCTTTTGTAAAGTTCCAAATATAAAACAAACTTCCAGGTTTCATTAGCATTGGATTTGGTCTTGGTGTCCGTATTATTTTCCCTTCGAGAGGCATTTAATCTCTCTGGGTCAAGTACTTTCAAATAGCTGCTATCTCAATTTGTAATAAAAGACACTTTTTTCAGTAGAAAAAAAAACCCTGTTATAAATCCCTCTCCTGTCAACAGGCATAACATCTTTTAAAAACTACAGAAAGGGGTATCCAGTTGGCTCAGTTGGTTAAGCATCTGACTTCAGTTAAGGTCATGATCTCACAGTTAGTGAGTCTGAGCCCTGCATTGGGCTTTGTGCTGACAGCTCAGAGCCTGGATCCTGCTTCGAATTCTGCATCTCCCTCTCTCTCTGCCCCTCCCCAGCTCACACCTTGTCTCTGTCTCTCTCTCTCTCAAAAATAAATAAACATTTTTTAAAAATTAATAAAATTAAAAAAATTAAAAACTATGGAGAGCTGCCCAAATGGTCTTTTTTTAAAAAAATAAAAAAATGGAAAAAAAGCTGATTCTATTTTTTTTGGAGGGGAGAAGGGGAGGGGCATACGGAAAGGGAGAGAGAATCTTAAGCAGGCCCTACGCCCAGCACAGAGCCTGATGCAGGGCTCTATCTCATGACCATGATATTATGACCTGAGCTGAAATCAGGAGTAGGACACTTAACCGGCTGAACCACCCAGGTGCCCCTAATTCTGTTATTTTGTATAGTCATAGGTTTGCACTTTTGAACGGGGGGTGGGGTCCAAGGAATGAAATTATATAAAGTTCCCTATTTTTTAAGAAGGAACTACATTTAATAAATAGGCAATCAGCTTGATGACCAAACTTGTATAAAGCACCTGCTTTGTGCTGGTCATAATTCTAGACCTCACAAAGATACAAGAACACATGAAGTATCTTAGTCCCTGATACGGGGTTCATTACACTACTCTCACTATTTTCACAGGTGTTTGAGGATTACCATAAAAAAACGTGTAGTGATACCCAAATCCCAATATTATGTGGCTAGAAGAGGAGTGATGCATAGGATATCTATCTATAATCTATAATTATACATTATATAAATATGTGACACTGGTAGATCTGGATGTACCTGTAAGTAGTGGGATAGGAGGAGAAAACATGCTGGCTTAGGGATAAAGATGACAATGAAAAGGAGTTTGGTGTGGCACACGGCAAGATGACCATGGATCTTCAAGCATACAATATCTGGCCTGTAGCTGGTGATCCCTTGCCAAAGGATACATCTAAATTATAACACTTTACCCTTTTCATTAAGAGAACCAGAAATGGTAGGTCTGGCTTGAAACAGTAGTTCACAGAAATGACCTGTTGGGTTCCTATTGGTTATTGGCAAAATTAATTCCTAATATTAGAGACATTGCCTCATAGTGAGGAAGGAAAAGGTGGAGGTGGGTGGGGGTAGAAGAAAACCAAGACAACACAAGGTGAGAAAAAGAAGCTGCTTAGGCTGTGACAGCCATGCTGTAACCCCTGAGTTAGGGATAGAGATGGATGAAACTTCTCTGATTCTCATCCTCTGTTCCGAAACTTGCCTAATGTAGTATCATGTAGTTGCATGTCTTTTCCAGCAAAATCTTCCAGTAAGGTTTTTTGACATGAGCCTCCTTATTGCCCTGAAATCCAAAGAATTCAGTGGATTGATTCTTTGTTATCTGGTTGAACTACACTGAGAAAGCTGAGAAAATCTCACCAGTGAGGCTGTAGGTGTCATTGTCACCCTAGCCTATATTAATCAAAGGGGAATACTTTGGCTCTTTGACTTTTTCTAGGGAAGTGACATTCCAATTTAGTATCCACCTACTTTGAGTTTTCAAAAAAAGCATTAAGACCACTTGTCCAAAGTTTGTACCTAGAGAAAACGGACACACTGAAAATTAATAATGACAGGTTGAAATATTTATAGATTTTCTGAAAAGGCAGTAAAGAAAAAAATAAAGATTCACTTGGATTTATCTTTTGGTAGCCCTCCCCATAGTGCTTTTTGGTAGATATTGTTTATGCAGACTTTTGTTCACCCAAACAAGTGAATGCTTGGATTTAAAAAGATGATAAATGGGGTGGTGGTCTCTCATACATTTTAAAAATAAATGAATGACCACATTTTTCTAAAGAAAGACCTCTTTTTTTGCTTAAATTATTCAATGTACAAAAAGTTACATACCTTCTACTTTTAGGAATAGATTTACTCATGCACTATATTGATATATCACAAACCACAAGCTGTCAGTGGCATGCCTGTACATGTAAATCGTATCTGCACATGCCACCTGGCATAGAAATTCTTAAAGTTACCTCCAGTTAGAAGTTGACTGAATTAATAATGGTCAGGAAACTTGGAGAAAAACCAAATGTTTAGGGATTGGAGAAGATGTTTAAAATGTCTCATTTTATGGCTGTCTCACTCAAAATGGATATAAAACAATGCTGAAAGTGTTGTCTTTTGCTTCTGCTACTTGAAAATCAACTACTCAGTTATATGCAAATAATAACAATAATAACCTTTTATTTAGTGTTTTCCCAGGCTCTCAGCGATGTAATAAATATGTCCTATTTCATAATGCTCACCATAAGCCTATGATGTTGGTGATATTATACAAGTCAAGAAACTAAGGAAGAGAGAGATTATCTAATTTGCCCAATGTCCTGCAGTAGTCATCGGTGGAGCCTGGGTGTAAAGCCTTCCAGGTGGTTGGGCTCCAGAACTCCCTTTTCAACAGCACCCTTTACTACCTGACCACATACATTGGTTTAAATATAGATTTTTTTAGTTTGTCACTCAAAACTCTTCAAGCCTTACCTAATTGACCCTTCCAGATTTATCTCTTGTATTTTAAGACTTCTCCACACAGAGTCAGACTCTGGCCAGATTAGGACTGGCCATTTCCCCAGACATCCTGAACTTTCTTATTCCATTACTTTACTGATGGTATTTCCTTGAGTTAAAGTGCAGTCACTTATTAAGGGCAGAGGGAGAATTGTAACCATTTTAAAACATATACAGATATATAATAATTATAAAGGCTAACAATGATTGATCAATTACTATTTGTCAAGAACTGCGTTTAATCCATTTTACACAAACATATAACGAATTCACTTATATGTAATATTACATGTCAGAATTGCTACCTTGATGTTATAGAAGAGGAAGCCAGGCCTTAGGGAAGTTAAAGCATCTTATCCAAATCAACCCAACTAATAAGCAGCAGAACTCCAAGACTGTCTGACTCTAATGAGCAAGCTTGTAACCAAGCAATCTAGGCTGCATCTATTCCAAATTCTAATTTGCATTATAGTTGTTTGAGAGTAAGTTTTATATCTCCCTACTAAACTGCATGCCTCTTGGAACAAAGGCTAGATTTTGCATCTCCAACCCCTCCCCTGCCCCCAAATACACGCACACACATGCGCGCACACACACACACACACACACACACACACACACACACACACACACACAGAATTCTGAGCACAATAAGTGATGAGGGAAAGTAAGGAAGTGAATTAAGTAAAGGCAAAGAATTCCAAATAAAAGTGGCAACTTTGTGACTCCTGGGCTATTGAATCCCTGGGAAAAATATGCCTCCTGTGCTCCTTGAAGAATCACATATGTTAACTGGGCATTATTTTTGCCCCTAGGTCCCCTGACATGGAGCAGAATACTGCAGAAAGCGCCAGTGTGCAGTGGATCCTCTTCATAAGGCCCTGCCAGAAATATCCCCAGGTTGAAGCAATTCACAACCCCTCACCTTGCTCTGAATGCTGTGCAAAGTTGTAGTTTGTGAACATATGGGAACCAGCCGTTAATTCAGGCTTCTCAGAGATTACAAAGCCTGCAGAGACTGTAAAATCAGGTAAAAATTTTGAAAGGAGCACGTTTCCTGGGCAGTTTTTGTATTCCCAGTTAGATTCCCAGCAGTCTGAGAAATAGGTATGTAAATTAAAGAAAGTTATTTAAAAATTCCAGGGCCAGAAGATATTAATAAATCTGATTTTGGTTCTAAAATGGGCAAAGACTCGAGTCAGCAAAATTTGAGACCACTTCTAATTTTATCTGACCCATTTGGTTACACGCTGCTTCTTGTGACAATATCAATGTCCCCAGTATTCTCGAGAACTAGCAAGGTGTATGGAAAGAATGCAGAACTCAAAGTCAAGAGACCTGGATTCAAGGTCAGGTCAGACTGTCCCTTAAAAGCAGAGCAAGCTGGTCCCTTGAGCCTCATTTTCATATGTAAATTGGAGATGGCCTGACTATTGACTTGGTATTGTTAATACAAAAACCCACATGAAATACTTTGCAATATATAGGGTCTACAACATAAAATGCATTAATCAATGGAGGGAGGCAAAAATTATAGCTAACATAAAGACCATATGTGATACATATTTTCTATTTGATTATAAGCAAGAATAGAGTTTTTCTCTCTACGTCCTTTTCTTCCTACCTCTATTCACTTAACTGACATTTACTGAGTGCCTAATATGTGCCAGACATTTTATCAGGTGCTGGGAATACAGTGGCAAACTCATCAGATAAGATACCTTCAAGGGAGCAGGCAATCAAAGAATGTGCAAATATATAAATGAATAATTTCTGAGGATGAGAAGCACTATGGAGATAATGATTACAAAAGAACTTTTTGAGGAGGAGACACATAGTCTGCAATCCGAATGATCACAAAGAGTCTCTGGTACAGAAGAAAAAGTGAGAGGAATATTCCAGAAAGAGAGAATAACAACTGCAGATCCCTAAGACTGAATTATCTTGGCATGTTTAAGCGACAGAATCAAGGCCCCTGCAGTAGTAGCATAATGAATGAAGAAGAGGGTTTACCAGACAAGTTGGACAGGTAATACGTGTAGGAAGGGCCTTGGAGAGTGTGGCAAAGAATTAGATTTTATTCTAAATTCACTGAGAAGCCATTAGATAGTTTTAAGCAGGACAATGACTTAATCTGATTTGCATGGTGAGATCTTTGATAAGATCAAGTAAAGAGGTAGAGTCTGTTAACATTGTAACACTGAGTGTTTTTGTTCAGAGAGGCAGCCAATATTTGGCTTTAAAAAGATTCTTCCACTGTGGAGGTTGATCAACATCTCAGTCTCAACATGCTGTAATTGAGATTTCTTTCCAGTAGGATTTCTCTCCATTTCTTCCCTCTTTCAGAAATGGTCATTAAATGCTTCCATCTTTGGAACAAAAACCATGAATGCATCTTTGACTCATGTAATCCATCAGCAAAGCCAGAGGCTATTCCTCACCTTCTTCATTGGAAGTACCATGGCCCAAGTCACACTCGGCTCTGCCCAGATGACTGCAATGGCCTCCTAGCTGGTCTCCCTGCTTTCGACCTTGTCTTTCTGCAGGCTATTTTCAACACAGCTGTCAGAAAGAGTCTGATGATATTATTTCTCTGTCCAAAACCTTCCATTTGCTCTCTCATCTCAGAGTCAAAATCAAGGTCCTCACAATGTCATGTAAGACTTGACCTCATGTAGCCTACTTGTTTCTCTGTTGGCCTTTCATGCCAAGTTCCTGTTGACTCAGCTTCAGCCACACTGGCCTTCTTGCTGCTCCTTGAACACTTATGCCTCCTCTACCTCAGGTCTTGGCTCTTCCTGGGCCTTCTGTATAAAATGCATTCTATAGATATCCATGAGGCTTTCTCATTTGCCTGTTTCAAGATTTTACTGAAATTCCATATTCTCAATAAGGCCATCCTCAATCCCACTTTCTAAAATGGCACCACTGTCCCCAACACTCCCTTTTTCCCTTCTTGGCTTTATGCTTCTCCATAGTACTTACCCACATCTACCATACCATAGATTTCAGTTATTTTTCTGGGCCAAACTAGAATATACTACTCCAAACTAGAATATAAGTTCTGTAAGAGCAAGATTGTTGGTCTGTTTATTCATTGCTGTGTTCCCAATACCACATAACAGGAGCTCAATAAATATTTATTAATCAAATGAAGAACCTGAAATTCACAAGCCTCCTCCACAGGTCAGTGTCACTGAGCATGGAAATCACCCAGGCACCATTCTCCAGACCAAAGCTGGAACCCTGGGTGGACTGGGGGAGGCGCAGTGGGCAAAAAAGATGTCAGGAAAATTAGAGAAGTGTTAGGAAGGCCTGAGAGAGAAGGCACTGTTGGATGCCCATTTACCACAACACTGACTTGGTAAAGAAATAGGCGTGTTCTACAGCATCTTCCAGACTTTATGATCAGTAAGATTGGTTTGTTTTCATTGGTTTGTAATGTACTATATATAAATAACCCTCTGAAGGAGGTAATAATATTAATCACAATGATGATAATGCTAGAATTTATTGAAGACTGTTGCAGTTACTACTACTAACTATTCCCCAAGTAGCTTAAAACTGCCATTTATCATATTCATAGATTCTGTAAGTTAATTCAAATGGCATAGTGGGAAAGGTTTTGTGTGCTTCATGATGGCTGGAGCCTCAGCTAAGAAGACTTGATTGCTGGCAACTGAAATCAAGTGAAGGTGTCTTTATTCATACAACTGGCAGCCAATGCTGGCTATTGGCTGGGACCTCAACTGGAGCTTTTGACCATGCACCTACTTGTGGTCTAACCATGTGCCTGGACTTCTCAGGGTGATCAGGCTTTTCCCATGGTAACTCAGTGCTCCAAGAGGGAGTATCCCAGCATACAAGGCAGACAGTGCAGTGCCTTTCGTGACCTGGCCTTGGAAGTCACAAAATATCATTTCCACCATATTCTGCAGCCAAAGCAATCACAAGCCACAGAGAGGACATAAACCTCACCTCCTGATATCAGAGAAGCTGGGAGATATTATTGCAGTCACCTTTGGAAACTCACAGAAACTATGATAAGCATTTTACATAATTACCTAATTTAATTATCATAGTATCCCAGTTAGATAGTCAACATTATTTCAAACTTAGTGTAAAAGAAAACTGAACCGTAGAAAGTTCAATGATTTGCTCAAGATCACATTGTTGACATCTGGTGTTGCTGAGAGCCAGGTATATGTATAACTAACTCCAGAGTTCATGCTCTTCCTAATATATCTTCCCCATGGCCAGAGGAGGCTCAATAAACAAAGTGATATGAGGTTGGGAAAATAATACAGAAATCAAAGTGAGAGAAAAGGAGTAGTAATTAGGAAAACAAAAAGAAAATGAGTAGGCAGTAGGGCACTATGATGGTACCTGGTCGATGTACAATTATCATTTAGTGATTTCATTTGTTTTATTTCACAGGCTACGGAGATAGCATAGACAATAGCCTACATACAATTCCTCCTAAGTTAACACAAACCAAATATTTAAAACTTTAATTAAAAAATCAAACACCATCAAAGTTCCATACTATCCATTTTGTTCCATTACATTTTAAACATTTTGAAGTAAGAATTTGATTGTTTGAATGTTCTCAATATTTTGCTCTTTAAATGAATGTTTAGTGGATGTAACTCAATGCCAAATTTGGCTTGTTTTTGTCTTAATGACTTCTGCAAAATAGCTACCATTTATTCATTGAGCAAATGGAATATTCTGATGATTTTTTAATGCTACCTAGAATTACATACAGTCAGCGTCTTTTCAATAATGCACTCTTGGGCATAAACTTCCAGATCCTGCTGTATATTGAAGAATTCACATTAAATTACTCTTCTCTGTGAACATAATGGTAGATAATGGAGGACTCAAACAGCTGAAGACCATCTCTCTGCCCAAATGTCACCTGATGTCTGAGACAGCCTCATAATTTCATTCCCATGCAGACTTCAGTGGCTTCCCTCATTGTCCTTGCGATGAAGAACAGGATACTCAGCATGGCCACAAAGCCCCGCAGGATCTGAACCCTGCATGGTTCTCAACCCTACCTGATGTCCCACTTCCTCGTTGCCCCTGTCTTCCAGACATTCTGTATTTCTTTACTGTCTTTGAGCAGGTCAGTCTTCCTCTCCCCTTAGGACTTTCACAGACAGTAGTTCCCTGACCTGGAATATTCTTATATCCTCCCTGTATCTGGCCAACCCCTAGACAGTAAGTCTCACAGTAACCAGCACTTGCTTAAGGACATTTTCCCAAATCTCCCTGACCAGGTCACACCCTCCATCCCTTCATATATACTCTTAAAGTCCTTCCTTCAAGGTATCCATCTCAGCATGACTTCACATTTATTAGTTTGATTCTCTGATTAATTTGTATCTCCCACAGTAGACCGTAAGCTCCTCAAGGACAAAGATTGTGTGCATATTTGCTCTGCAATCCCCAGCATCCAGCACAGTGCCAGGCCCATTACTCAGTAATTACTTATTAAATAAGTAAATGGATAAATAAATGTTAAAATGAATAAAAAATTATAATTCAGGTTTTTGAGGGTCTCAATCAGCTTTTTTAAAAGAATAATCATTATTGTCTTCCCATATCCAAAGTTTTCTAATCTTACTACCTCCATAGTTCACAATTAGATGACAGGCCAAAACGATATAATGCATAATTGGGGCGCCTGGGTGGCTCAGTCGGTTAAGCCTCCGACTTCAGCTCAGGTCACGATCTCATGGTCCGTGAGTTCGAGCCCCGCATCGGGCTCTGGGCTGATGGCTCAGAGCCTGGAGCCTGCTTCCGATTCTGTGTCTCCCTCTCTCTCTGCCCCTCCCCCGTTCATGCTCTGTCTCTCTCTGTCTCAAAAACAAATAAATGTTAAAAAAAAAATTAAAAAAAAATAATGCAGGGGCGCCTGGGTGGCGCAGTCGGTTAAGCGTCCGACTTCAGCCAGGTCACGATCTCGCGGTCCGTGGGTTCGAGCCCCGCGTCGGGCTCTGGGCTGATGGCTCAGAGCCTGGAGCCTGTTTCCGATTCTGTGTCTCTCTCTCTCTCGGCCCCTCCCCCGTTCATGCTCTATCTCTCTCTGTCCCAAAAATAAAAAAAAAAAAAAAAAACGTTGAAAAAAAATTAAAAAAAAATGCATAATTCACACACAATTTTCAGATTTTTAAGGAGTTTCACATTAAATACTACAATCTATTTGATCTACCAATAAAGAATATAAGGCTCAAAATGCTACATAGTTGATAAGACAAAAAGTTAGAATTCTAATCATGCCACGAAGACTCCTGGCAGAGGTGAGAAAAAACGAAGGTGAGAAGCTGGAAATTGGGTCCACTTCTGAAGACTCATTGGGAAAGATATCTAAAAATAGATGTATTTCTTCGACTTCAAACAAAACACAGACTTAATTTATTAAAGGGGTCATTTTGTTAAAGTTGAGATAGATTGGGATATATATATATATATATATATATATATATATATATATATATAGCCAGAGAGTATATCGGATAGGGAAGTAGAAAAGTAGAAAAGCCTGTTAGTTCAATTCCACACCTTAGACAGAAACTCTCACCAGTTTCTCCTTTATGTATCTGTTTTGTGCTTATTCCTTTTATTGTACAAGCAACCAACTTAACATAGATTCTGCTAGTCTTGACTGGCCTGTACAATGCCACTGGCTCTCAATGTTTTTTGTGTATACTCTTAACCTGACAACTAAAATAGAAATTGGTAGGAACCAATTTATTTAAGCACAACCCAGTGCCCCACACTCAAGGGTCTTATACATCATTTGATTCAACCACCTCTTACACAGACTTCATTGGACACCAGTCAATCCCAAAAGAGTGGACTAAGAAGCCGAGTACAGATTTATACTGTTGAGTTAGACAAAAAATGAAGTCCTAAGTCTGCGAAGGATCAGGAGTCGTGGAAACTCTCCATGCTTTGCCTTGGGTACCTTAAAAGACCATATACCATAAATACATCAACCTTCACAATGATAAAAGGGCTGATTCAAATTATCTCAATCCTTGAGTTTGAGTTAATGTTATCCAGGACTTCTTCTGTTGGCTCTAGCCTCCTGTTGGAAGCAAAAATAAATCCCGTCTAGAGGAATACCATCTTAGAGCTCACTTTACCCTGATATTTCAAATACAGTGTCTGGAACTCAATAAAAAAAAAAAAAAAAACCAAGCCCAAGAAGGAATAAGACAAAGGGATCACAAAGAGAAGAAAAAACAAAAACAAAAACAACATTAACAAACTCATATGGGATCCAAATAATAGTTGGTTGGCGAAGGTGCTGACCTAAGTAACTCCAGAAATGGATGGAGTCTGTTAAGACCCAAAGCAAAGTAAACTGTACATAAGTACCTTTCTCTAGTTGGTAAAGTTATGTCCCACAGAGTACAGGTTAACAATTTTGAATTTGCTACACATGCATACTGGAATTGAACAGTTAAGCAAGTGGATGGCAGATAGCAGGAACAGGTTTCTCTCTGTTGGAGAGGGAGTTTACAGATAATCAAGGGGAGGAAGCTAGAATGATCCATGTAATAATGGATTAGAGCTGGAGTCATCAAAATGAACTCCTAATTAGCTTAATATAATTACAGATGGTTATGCTATCTGTATCATACTTACACATATCCTGTATAATATTTTTAGGTATATATACATACATAGTTAGTATACACATATGATAATATGTGTTCTTGCTCTGTCAGATGCAAGAGACTAGAAGCAATGTCACCTGAATAGCAAGAAGTACACTGAACACCCACTTCTTGATTTTTAATACCATTATCCAATACAAGAAACCAGTCTTCCTCATAGAAATGGTTGAATAATTCCTGAGATTGGAATAAGAAATATTCAAAATAAGCCCAGAGTAACTTGTAGTACCAGAAAATAATGAAGTGCTTAAAGACACACACACGTGCGCATGCGTGCGCGCGCGCGCGCGCACACACACACACACACACACACACACACACAAATAAAAAACCCATAAAGCTGGTGATATGTCAAAGGAACACAGATGACAAAGGAAAGAGTTGCCAAGAGTCAAAGCTGGAAGAACTTGAGCAAAAAGTAAATAAAGTATAATGCAAAGTTGAATTATAACTTTGTATAAAATATAAAATAAATGTCCACAACATTAATAAATGACTGAATAAAGAAATAAATGAGAAAGAAGAGACAAATCTCTGATGCAGAAGAATTCCAAATAATTTCTGTAGATATTCTCACTTTGAGGAGGAACATAGTGTGAACCATGTATAGAGACTTCTTTTCTTGTTTGTTTGTTTGTTTAATTTCCTTACATGTTTATTTCTGAGAGAGAGAGAGAGAGAGAGAGAGAGAGATAGAATGAGCAGGGAAGGGGCAGGGAGAGAGGGGGATAGAGGATTTTAAATGGGCCCTGTGCTGACAGCAGAGAGCCCAATGCAGGGCTTGAACCCACAAACTGTGAGATCATGACCCAACCAAAGTCAGATACGTAAGCAACTGACCCACCAGGGTGCCCCAATAGTGACTTCTTTTCAAAGAATACAGCATGGAAAGGGTGGGGAGGGAAGGTGCAACTTTATGATGGAGAAACCTGACAACCACAACATCAGCTAAATGATCAAGGTCAAGATCAGAATGATAAGTCATGTTGATAATGTGTACTATTGATATGACATGACAAAAGCCCACAGTTCTGACCTAATCATTAGAAAAACATCAGCCAACAGGAGCCTAAGGAAAGGAGATGACTAAATGTAATCTGGAATCCTAGAACAGAATAAGGATATTAAGTAAAAAGTAAAGGAATCTGAATAAATTATGAACTTCAGTTAATAATAATGTATCAATATTGGTCCATTAATAAATATGGGCTATATAAAATTATTATAATGTCTGGTGAGATTTAATATACATGTAGAATTAATATATGTGACAATAGTTTGTATTATTTATTCAATAATAATAATGATAATGATGATATTGTATTTTGTTGAAAGGCTTATCATTTTCTACAAAAAGTCACCTGCTAAGAACTGTATTATTTTCCAAACAAGACTAACATGACCCCATCAGTAAAGTAGAATGTTGGTGCATGGTCCCTAAATAGGTAAGAAGTTTCTGGTCTCAGAATTCCAAGTAATGCATCTTGCTTTAACATTTTTTCATATTTACAACAGCAAGCTTATAAAACATAAAACATTTAAAAAATGTGTTCCCTTTAAAAAAAAAAAACCTCTTTAGATTACCAGCTCTTCTTCTGAATTTATCAATTTCAATTTACCAACAACCTTTAGAGAAAGTAGGTGTTATGGGATACAGCTGTGTACTCTTCCTCCCAAAACACAATGAAAATCTTAAATTCTCAACTGCAACATGGTTGCCATGTCGTATCATAGAATTGGCACCAGTTAAATGAAGCAAGACAGTGAAATGAGATTCTTTTCACGTTTCATAGAACACAGGGATTTGTGGGGGCTTTTCGTGGGGGGTAAATACTGAATGTAATATTTCAATCATACCCGAAAGAACATGAGTTAATATTTCATAGCTACTTAATCCACTCATTCAGAAATGGTAATGCAAATGTTCAAATATTTATGCTTCATAGGCAAAACTTTGTGCCCTGAATTATTGTATTGTGCTCTCTTATGCCACTGACTTTTGATTCATTTTGGATCAGGTAACCAGAAAATCACTGTATTCAACAGGGGAGCACTAGTGATAAAGTCTTTATAATAACAATCTTTTCATTTTTATTCACACACAAGCCTATTTGCCTCCTTGAATAAAATTAAAACATCCACCAAAGCCAGTGATTAAGGAAAGGATTCGTGTAAAAAGTAGTGTGCCTTTAATTGACCTGATTGCAATTTCCAATCTACTTCATGTGTAAAATTCAAAGGCTCTCATGAAAAGAGTGCTTCCACTGAAATATCCTGTTATTCCCAGACATGAGTGCCTTTAATATCATCTTTCCACCTCAGCCATAATGAAAGTTGTATGTCAGGTTTTCAATCCCATCCTTTAATGCCCCTGAAGTGTTGTGAGAACATGAGTGAGGTCAGAGAGGAACTGCATTATTTGGAATGCTTTTTACTCATTTAGTGCCCTTCCTTCCACTATCACTATCCCCAGGCTATCAAAGCAGAAAATCACGTCCAGACAAAAGCTTAGCCCCTTCAGAGTGAATTTCAGAGTTAAGAGGACCTCAGGCACCCTTTGTGACTTGACAGAAGAATTTGTCCTCTTGTACCCTGTATTAACTTCACAGTGTGGAGGATAAGTTATAGGAGCAGAGCTCATCACTTCCCACTTGCAATGCTTGTACCCCCACCCAATTCTGTTTTTCAGAGCTACGTTTCCTTTTCTATCTCCTCACTAGCCTAAACAATCTAGCGACATCAAAGGACATTTTAAAACCATATACTGTCATCAAGTACTCCTTGACATGAGGCGCTGAGAAGGACCCATCACCTCTCTGGTATCCTTTCCAATAACGCATAACCTCAATCTAATCATAAGAAAACATCAGATAAACACAAACTGAGACACACTAGACAAAATAACTGGCCCGTACTCTTTAAAAGTGTCAAGGTTCTGAAAGACAAGGACAGACAGAGGTGCTGTCACAGACTGGAGGAGACTACAGAGACACGACCAAAGGCAGTGTTGCAACCTGGACTGGATGTTAGAATAAAAAAAAAAAAAAAGACATTAGAGGAAACTGGTGAAATGCTAATAAGTCCTGTATATCAGCTAATTGTGCTGTGTTGTACTAAGGTTAGTTAATGTCTTAGTTTCGGCACATGTTCTATGATTACATAAAATATTAACATAAAGAAAGGCCAAGTGTAGGGACTGAGACATTGTATTTTTTAAAACTATTTTATTAGATTTAAATTATCTCAAAATTTAAAAATTAACTAAAAAAAAAAACAAAAAAAAGCCACCATATATTATGAGAAGAAGAGAAGGAAAGAAGAGAAGGAGAGAAGACGTGAAGGAGGGAGAAAAGAAAGAAGGAGGAAGGAAGGAAGGAAAGATAGAAGGAATGGAGGCAGAAAGGAAAGGAGGAAGAATCTAATTTAAAGAGATATTCAGGAAATTTTAAAAAATGCTGACTAATTCCTCAGTGGATGTGAGTCATTCATTTGAAACCTTTCCAATGCACACAGAGTCAGAAGGTGGCATAATACGTTGGTTAATAACATGGACTTTAAGACAAGATTTAGCTTAGTTTAAGGCCCGACTTTATCACTTATTAGTTCGGTCTCTAATGACACATAATCCTCTGAAACTAAATTTTCTCATACATAAAATAGAGATGTGAATAGTATCAACTTCATAGGTCTGTTATGAAGATAAAATGGAGTCATACACATAAAGCTCTTAGCACATGTCTGGCATATAGAAAGCATTTGATAAATGGAAGCCATTAATATTAGCACAAAAACTGACACTAAAAATTAATAATTCACCCATTCCAATCAGCCTTATCCAAATCTTGTCCATTCTCAAGGCACCAATGGAACCTCAATGCCTTTATAAACCCATGATAAGTTCTCCAACCCATTCTGTATGTGACGTATGTTTGTGTAGTTTTCCTTCATTATCATTTTGTGTGGGTGGTCATGGTCCATCAATCAGCTATATGATCCTTGATGGTAAAGACCACCTTGTTTCTTCTGAGATTTTCCTTGGCATCAATGTTGAGCACACAGTAGGCATTCAAAAAGAGAAGGTAGTTTATGATTATGGTATTTTTGAATGTTTGTAGGGGAATCTGGTACCATCATGGATTTAATCACTGGGAATTTAGAGGCCTGTCAAAACAGGTGTTGAAGAGGTAAACATTTTCTTAAAAGCCCTTTAAAAATGAAATAAAAGTCTTTCAGAATCTTCTGAAAGAAGATTCTGAAATGCAAACTGAATTAGATTCTTCACTACTGTCTCTAGGGTTTATGTCATGTGTTTTTGTCTTGTAAAGAAGGCACTTTCAAATAAAGTCTCTCAGGGACTTCCACAGACACATTTATTTGGCTGAAATCCATTCTCCCAGGAAATTTACCCAAAAATTCTGAATAACTTCCACATTGAGATACCATGACCACAGACAACATCAGGAAGAGAAAGATCATTTCTTTTAATAATTCCCTTATATAGCATTACGGTTTCTTAAGTGCTTTTAAGTGTATTGTTTTAATTGATTCTCATAAAAACTCTGAGAAGCTATCTAGAAGCTATTATTAACCCCAGTTTTCAGATAAGACAACTGAGGCACAGGCTTGCCAAAAATCGTACAATTAGTAAGTTGCAATTTTAGATCTCTCGTCTCATTCAATAAGCATTTAGTGAGCATCTCCCATGGGCTTCCCTGCACTGTGTGTTTTCTCCACCTCACATGCCTGCTTCTATCACAGTTTTGTGCTTGTTATGGATTACAATCATCAACTTAATTGTCTGAATCCTCCCCTGGACTACAAGCTCCTTGCAGGCAAGCATCTGTCTTGTCCTAGGTATTCCTAATACCCAGCACCAAGAAGACACTCAGTAAAACACTTGTAGAATAGATGAATGGGGACAACTCAATAAATGGTCCTTAAGGGTGTGCCAAAAGAGCTCAAATTACTTGTTTTGGATGAATGCAAGTTATATCCTCGCTTTTCCAGATCTTAGTGTCTTATAACCCAATTCTTCTCAACAGAGAGAATGGCTGTTAGGAGACTAACACACTGCACTCTTGGGAAGGAGAAAAGCCTATCCCTGAGAAGAGTCAATAAGACTAAATGATCATTAGAGAAGCATGAAATGAAGTCCGGTTACTATCACACTGTCCATTAAAAGCCGTTTATCTAAACAAGTTTCAATCCTGACTTTGTCACACTTCTTAGGCAACTCTCACTTCTTCCGAAGAAAATGAGAGAAGCAACAACTTTTGACTTGAAGTTACCAAACTAAAGGGGATTAATGCTCCTAAATGAAAGTGATGGAAGCTTATTGACTCTCAGGGTGACGAAATACTGAAATAAATTCCTAAGAGATTGAAAAGTCAGCTCCTGAAAATCTTCAAGAAGGCAATCGAAATTTATGTGACATATTTGCCTCCCTGAGTCTTTTTCAGCCAGAGCATCCAAGTCCTAGCTCTTGTTTCCTACATTCTACACCAGCATTATTGCTCCTCCCTTCTTCATTGCAACATCTCCTTCTTTCAATCCATAGCTATTTGGTTGCACAAGTCCCACCTTCAGAATCAGAACCATGAAACGTTTGCAGAACTTGTGGTTTTTCGAAAGTTGGCAGAGTTTGTCCTCCATAGTGATGGCATCAATTTCCCCATGTGGGAAATATGCCAGTCGCTAGTAACAGTATCTGATGCTAAGCAACCGGACTGGTTCCAGGAGGCTGTGTGGTGTCTGAAAAGAGTACCAAACAGGAATTTGAAGACACAGTTCTGGCCTTGACTCTTAAAAACACTTCAATGTGACCTTGGATAAATCTCTCAGTTTCTCTGATGCTCTATTTTACTTTGTCATCTCTGAAGTAGGCATGGGCCCTTCTAGACCTGGGTGCTAAGTTCTGCTGTGCTGTGCTACTGACAATTTTTCCTGGGGGTGGAGCAGAGTGGGGGTGTATGATTAGGAACTCTTGATAACTATAAAGTGTTTTCTTCCAGACTAATTAACAGTGTGGACTGTTTTTTGTTGGTTTTTTTTTTCTCTTGTTCCAGAGAAACTGGAAAACAAATAGAAGAGGTTTAGGGGAGATAATCTGGGTCAACATGGAAGGAAATATGTATTAGTTAAAATCAAAGATCTTGCCCACAAAAGGATAAAGAATAAGAGAAGTAATTTGTAATCACTAAAAAAATAAAAGTCACCAAAGAAAAAAGATGCAAAGTAATTTATATTTAACCTACTCCAAATAAAAATAACCAACAGATAAGTTCACTGTTTGGACCATCTGTATCTGATAAGCATAAGTTTAAATCCTGGCACCATCTGCTCAACTGGAATTTAATACTGTATCAATCTGCCAAATCACAATTATGATAGCAAGGACAGCAGCCTCATGGCGTGTGATCTAAATAGTGACCATTCTTTAACAGGATGAGAAACGAGAGCCAAACCAACTTGGATAGAAATATTTTAGTGCTTTCTGTTCACCCTGATGAAAACCAAATAGAGGCATATAATTGGCAGAGCCGCAAGCAGCCAGACTTTCAGAGTAGGAGAAACATTCTGGGAAGGGTCTCAGAACACCCAAGGACCTAGCACCGAAGAGAAGGAACAATGAAGCTAGAGAATCTAAGTGGAGATTTAATAGAATTTCTGTCCTTCTAGGGCTAGTCACTTGTGCCTAACCACCTGACCTACTGTCATCGATTAGTCATGGGGCATTTTTCAGTGGGGAGCAGGCAAACCATTAAAACATACTCCAGTCCTGAGGTAGTCAGTGCCAAGATGATAAATCCTTAAATTTTGAGTCTTTTAAAATCATCTCGTCCAAAGCCTTTACTTTACAGATGAGGAAAATAAAGCCTGCAGGGTTAAACAACTTTCCCAGGTCACCACCAAGCTGGTAGCCAAACAGATCTTTCTTCTGGACCACTGCTAGTCCCATGATGCCTCCCCCAGAGTCCCAGCAGCTAAAGGCATTTACAAAGATCTTCCTTACCAAATAAAACCTTTAGGGAAGGCTCACATTGATGCCCTCCTAAATTTCTCCACCTGTCTTACTATGCTAGAAGCATGTTTCTCTACAATAGTATCTTTCATAATATTTAGCTCTACTTCACAAAATATGAGTGATTCATATTTTGAATTATCTCTATATCACTATGGGAGAGTTATGTCCATAATTTTTAAGTAAGTGTAATTAATAGCACAATCTCTATCATACTTTATTCTTGACGTACTAAACCAACCACTAGTTTCATATAACTCCCAGGAGCCATCCTTTCGAAGATCTGTGCCTTTGCACATGCTGTTCCTTCTGCCTGAATGGCCCTCCCCCTTTCCAGACCGCCACCAGCCCAACTCCCGCTCATCTTCAAAGACCCATCTCAAATGTTGCCTCTTCTTCAGCTTTCCCTGACTTCGTCCAAAAGGCAGAATTGCTTTCTCTCTGCATTTTATTTGTTCCTCAGATACAACACTTCCTAATTATCTAATAAGCACTTCTATTTGTGTTTGTGCCTCCACTAGAGTATTAGCAGTTCATGGGCAGAGACAAGGTTTTATGTGTCTTCAGCATCAAACAGTGCCTCGCATGCAAGAGGACCTAGGTAAATGATTTGGTATCTAATGATGCCAATACTATAACAGAGTCATTGCCAAGATCTACACCATTTTTCTTGTTCTATGTTCCAGACATTGACAACGATCTTTTGGTATAAAAACCATCACAGTCAGTAAGTATTGAGTAAAGCACACAACACTATGATAAGAGTTGGGGGTTTAGAGAAAGAATGAGGATGTTCACACTCTGAAGTTACTTCAACTCTTCTGGTGGGTTTTGTGGCTTTTAAAATAAGAACCAGACATTAAAATGTTTCCAGAGGACATGAGGCTCGTTACCACAGATAGGAATTTTCAATAGTGAATCTAAAAATACCTGTTTAAAGTTTAATAAGGAATAAGGAATATTATAGTATAATTTTCTATCTAAAAAGCTTAAAAGCCTCTCATTTCAATAATAATAATAATAATAATAATAATAATAACATGAAAAACTAGTATTAACTGAGGGTTTACCATGATCCAGACACTTCATTAAGTACTTTATATTTATAATTTCATTTAACCTTCTCAGCAACTCCATGAAATAGTTACTGCCATCATTTCCATTTTATAGATTAGGAAACTGAATCACCAAAAGTTTAGGTAATTTGTGTGCACAATATCAAACAAGAAAAAAGTGGTAGAGTTTGACCCAGTCAGACTGCACAGCTCCTATTCTAGTTAAATACAGACTATGGAAATCTAGAGCTCAGTAAATTCCTGGAAGCTTCTGGTGCTAATCAGGAGATAGAGGATTTTAGCTTAGCCTCTCTTCCCTATGGACAAGGCAGCTACACGCTGAGAAAGGTACTAGAACCTTCAAAGAATGGGAAAACATGTGACTTATACCAACCTAAAGGAACAAATTGTTAATAGGTTGAGATCACTTAATTAGTAGACTAAGCTTTGTTCATAAAACCAAGATTTTTGCCCTTGCAAAATGATCCCCTCTAAAAGCATAGATTGAGAACATTTTATTCCATCAGCTGGCTGTGCTTGTGTGCTTTCATGGGTTAGCTTTAGTGAGGCTAGTGAGGCTAGTGTATATATTTCCTGACAATCATTTCTTTATTGCTCATTGGACAGCTTTTAGCTTTCATCCAAAGAGACAGGGATGTATTTCTGTTTTCATTAGGAGAGAGAGGAAAATGTTGAGGTCCCTTGAGGGAGAGACTGGTTTCTGGCCCATCCTAGTAACTTATTTTTTATCATAGTAACTGTTGTCTGTGGAAAAGGAAGGGACTGTGATGAGTATGGTTTACGTATGTATTAACGTTCTTACTACAGTGCATTACAGTTTGCCAAGTGTTCTCCTGTAGACATCATCTTCTTTGAGCCATACAACAACTTGATGAGGGTGGATTTGTTCCCATTGTTTACAGGGAGCCTGACTCAGTTTGCCCAGTGGCTTGTCTTGGCTCAAAAAGCTTTTAAATAACAAAACTGGTGTTTGCAACTCTAGTCTGAGTCCAAGTCTCGGATCTTCTACTAAACCAGGCACTATGTTCATTGGTCTTTCTGGTTTGAGTGAAGTTGCTTAAAAACTGGCTCAGCATGGGGCACCTGGGTGGTTCAGTTGGTTAAGCATCTGACTCTTAATATCGGCCCATGTCATGATCTCCCAGTCAGCAGCAGTGAGATTGAGCCCCATGTCAGGATCTATGCTAAGCGTTGAGCCTCCTTGGGATTCTCTCTGTCTCTGTCTCTGTCCTTCCTCTGCACACATGTGCACCAGCTCTCTCTTCCTCTCTTTCTCTCAAAATAAATAAACTTTAAAAAAAAATGGCTCAGCAGGTCACCCAATTAACTTGTGATCTCCAGGATAGAGAAGAAATACAAGGGAAATATGAGTGATTCAACCAAGACAGACTGAATTAAAAAATTAATGTGTGAAGCTTTTATATATTACATTTCTCACAAGAGAGTTAAAATCTGAACTTTCTTTTGTGGAATGAGGCTGGTGAGCACCAGTTTTAGAGATAAATGGCCAGAGTCCCTATCAAATAGGGAGGTTTGAAGAATTCATCTTGACTTGAATTGGAACATCCAAAGGCAACATCAAAAGCAAAAAATAGCTCATTTCCTTCCCATTGCTGAGACTTGGCTGCTGATATGGCACCTGTTTGGCATCAGATGACTAGGGAATGTAAATGCTTCTGTACAAAAGCAAAATATAATAATTGAAGATTAGATTCTTTGCAACAGATCATCTCCTACTGTTTATTTTAATTTTATTTATTATTTTTACCTAAGCAGAAACTATTATAATTGTGTTTCAAACCTTGGAGACTTTTGTCTAATAAATACTATGTGGTCCTATGTGTAAAATAGATACTGTAGACATTAAAGGGGGGTACCTATTAGTGTGTTTTAATTCTTCCTCATCCCCCCCCCACCCCCAGCACTGACTGCCAGAACTGGAGAGGATTTATCACTACCAGATAAAACTGGCCAGCACAATTCAAACACCTGGGCAATTTTGCCTTATCTTCCTAGGTAAGCTGGGTTCTTTTATGTTCATTATCTGTCCTGTTTATGGAAGATCTAAAGTGTAAAACAAGAAAAACCTGGTTTTAACAATGAATTCCATTTAACGTACAAATAATGTAATAGTACAGTCCTTTGCAGACAGGACCATGATGGACAGCAGGGGAAGCCATTATCACTAAACTCTTTGTGTTTTTTTTTTTTTCAATAAAATGAAAAAAAAGGGGGATGGGATGGGATGGGAAAAGAAAAAAAACCTCTGAGTAGGGCTGACATGCAAACTTCAGGTATCTTTTCTTTCTTCCTTGTCTCTTTCCCCGGCTTAGGAAAGAAGCTCTGATAGATTAGACTCCCTGTAGGTTGTAAAACTCAGATGGACACAGAGTCGACCCTGATGATATCAAGCCCTCACAATGTAGATTTCAACATAATAAAGTAATGAATTTTAAATGATAGAATCAGAATTTCTTTGGGGATGGAAGGGAAATGATGAAGATCACAGCCTGCACCTCCACCTATGCCTACAAGAACAAAAAAATTTTTTTTTCAACTTTAACTTTCACAACTGACATCACTTTCTTTTATTTAACCATTGATATGGTTTCCTTTATGAGCCTGGAGGCTCACTCAAGCTGGAAATATGGCAGATAGCTACAAAGCACTTATCAAATTCTAGAAGACACAATTCTACAATGAATGGAAAACACCTGCTCTGCCTGAAATAGCTTCCATGTTTCTAATCGTGCATTAAAAAAGTAACTCCAAAATCTCAGGGTCTACTGATGAATCTGTACAGAATGTTACTGAGCAACTTGATGTTTAACTTGAGGTTATTTTTTTTAATTTTTATTTACTTTTGAGAGAGAGACAGACAGACAGAGTGTAAGCAGGGGAAGGGCAGAGAGAGAGAGGGAGACACAGAATCCGAAGCAGGCTCCCCACTCTGAGCTGTCAGCCCACAGCCCAACTCGGTCCTGGAACTCACTAGCCTTGAGATCATGACCTGAGGGTTGGAAGTTTTGCCGAATGAGCTACTGAGGTGCTCCTAACTTGAGGTTAAAATGGAACCCTCTAAAGCTTCATTTCCTTAAGACAGTAGCCATTAGCCACAGGTGGCTACTGAGCATTTAAATGATGGCAAGTGTGAATGAAGAGCTCAATTTTTAAATTTTATTTGGTTTTAATTATTTTATTTTTTTAAAAAAAATTTTTTTTTTTCAACGTTTATTTATTTTTGGGACAGAGAGAGACAGAGCATGAACGGGGGAGGGGCAGAGAGAGAGGGAGACACAGAATCGGAAACAGGCTCCAGGCTCTGAGCCATCAGCCCAGAGCCCGACGCGGGGCTCGAACTCACGGACCGCGAGATCGTGACCTGGCTGAAGTCGGACACTTAACCGACTGCGCCACCCAGGCGCCCCGGTTTTAATTATTTTAAATTCAAAAACTGAGGGAATGAAAAATATGTGGAAATATAGTGAAATGATAATTTTTTTTATATACTGGGTTAGATAAAATATTTTATTCAAATTAATTTTACTTCTTTCTTTTTATTGTTTTATTTATGTAGCTACCAGAAAATTTTAAATTATATGCATGGTTGGCTTTATGTTTCTATTGCCTGAAACACAGCAGAATCTCCCATAGGGACAAAATCTGCCTTAAATCTAAGGGAGGAATCTATTTTAGATTCCATCAAAAGATGTTCATTTTCCAGAAGGAAAAAGACCACGTGGTAGCTTGGACCTCTGGCAGCATGGTCACATACCACAGAGGCTGAGAGCCCAGGTTCTAGGGAAAAAAACCCGTGTCTCAGGTGTGAAACCCAACTCTGCTTTTTTACTAGTAGTGCCACCTGAGGAAAGCTGCCTAAACACTTTGAGCCCAACATTTTGAGTATTCAGATAGTGGATATAATATATTTAGCAAGTGAGAGCTCAGAATGTATTAGCTATTTATTGCTATTGTTTTCACCAGCAACAATTCTAAAATACTATTGTTGTTATTTGTTTCTTTTTAATATTTATTTATTTTGAGATAGAGAGAGCATGTGCAAGTGGAGGAGGGGCAGAAAGAGAGGGAGAGAGAGAATCCCAAGCAAGCTCCACACTGACAGCACGGAGCCCAATGTGGGGCTCGAACCTACAACAGTGAGATCATGACCTGAGCTGAAATCACGAGTTGGATGCTTAACCGACTGAGCCACACAGGTGCCCCTATTGTTGTTATTTGAGTATTATTAGGAGATTATCTGAAATTCGAAACATGAATTTAAAAAAATTAGTGATCTTATAGACCACATATATGAATTTGCAAGGGAATAATAGTCTATCCTTTGCTAAACCATCAAGTAAAGAGAACATTGAAAACTTGAGACTAGTTCTCTCTTCTTAATGATGAATTAATTATATGATTGGAAACCTTTGTCCTTCCTTTGTGGTGTTTCCATTTCTGGACCACTCTTTTTTTTTAATATTTATTAATTTTGGGGAGAGTGCAAGCAGGACAGGGGCACACAGAGGGGGACAAAGGATCCAAAGTGGGCTCTGTGTTGACAGGCTGACAGCAGCGAGCCCAATGTGAGGCTCCAACTCACACACTGTGAGATCATGACCTGAGCCAAAGTCAGACGCCCAACCCACTGAGCCACCCTGGTGCCCCTGGACCACTCTTGATACCAGACAGCAACGAAGGTATTGCAGAGGATAGGGAGGGACTTTTTCAACTTCATAGTTCAGCCTAATTCACATCCTATATAGACAGTATTCATGGGTAGTGATTTAAGCCTATACTATTTGGCTCCTCCAACCTACATTGTAGGGATACATACCATGGTCTCTATCACAAGATTACAGAATAGAAAGAAAGAGGAGTCACAGGAAAGAAATTAACAATATTAGTATGAAGTAGCAATTTAGGATAACATGTAATTTACATATGAATTTACCTATCAATCTATATCCCCACTAGAATATAAGCATCATGAGAGCAGTAACTATATTCATCCTGAATCCATTACTTAGAACATAACTGGTACTGAGTAGGTGCTCAGTAAATATTCATCTAAATACATGAATGAAGAGACTCAGTAAGCCAAATAGCTGAAAGGAAGAAATGTATGACAATGGTCCAAAAAAAGTATACCCCAGATCATAGATATCACAAAGTGTTCTGTAAGCACCAAACAACAGTGATGTGAATTTAACTAACATTATATTAACAACAAAAACAAAAAGAAGACACTGATAAAAATGTTTTGTGGTTCCTTGGTACCTACAAGTCTCCCCAGCATCTATGATAAAGTCCAGTAGTTTAGCATGTCATATAAGGCCCTTCAGCATCTGCTCTATCTTAGCTCTCAAGACAGAGACTTTGTCTGCTCCCTGCCCTTAAGTTCCAACTATGAGGTTCAGAAAACAAGCCATATTCAACCTCATTTCCATGCCTTGGCATCTGTTGGCCCTTCTGCCTATATCGTCGTTCTTTATATTACCTGCCTGATAAGCTCCTCATTCTTTATGACTTTGCTCTTACTTTTTTAATAATTTTTTAAGTTTATTTTTATTATTTTGAGAGAGAGATAGAGAGCAAGTGGGGGGCGGGGGGAGCAGAGGGAGAGGGAAACAGAATCCCAAACGGGATCCATGCTATCAGCACAGAGCCTGATGCAGGGTCGAACTCACAAAACATGAGATCATGAGCTGAGCCAAAATCAAGAGTCAGACACTTAACCGACTGAGCCACCCATGTGCCCTTATGACTTTGCTTTTAAAAAGCCCACTGGGTGGCTCATTCAGTTAAGTGTCTGATTCTTAGTCTCGGCTCAGGTCCTGATCTCATAGTTCATGAGTTCAAGCCCCATGTCCGGCTGCATGCTGACAGCTCAGAGCCTGCTTGGGATTCTGTCTCTCCCTTTCTCTCTGCCCCTCACTTACTCGTGTTCACTCTCTCTCTTTCTCAAAATAAATAAGTAAACATTAAAAAAAAAAAAAAAAAGGCCACCTCAGGGCCACCTGGGTGGCTCAGTAGGTTAAGCATCCAACTTTGGCTCAGGTCATGATTTCACAGCTTGTGGGTTCCACCCTGAGTCAGGCTCCAAGTTGTCATCTGTCATCTGGAGCCTGCTTGAAAATCTGTGTCTCCCTCTCTCTCTGCCCCTACCCCACTCTTTCTCTCTTTCTCTCTCTCTCTCTCTCTAAAATGAACATTAAATTAAAAAAAAAAAAAAAAAGGCCACCTCAGGGAAGACATCCTTGATCATTCCACACTGAATTGAATATTTCCTCTTCTATTTTCTTCCCAATACCTATATCCATTCTATATTATAAGTGTTCCATATGTTCATACATAACATATCCCTTTAGTCATGTATAAAGACCTTGTTGCACAAATCAAAACATAGGCATCTTACATGATAGACATTCCCAAACAAGGACAGTATCTTTGAAATACAGTTCTCACACTGTATACCTTTTCTTTTAACTTGGTTTTTTTCATTCCTAGCTGAAAACTCACTCAACTGATTTAAATCCAATGATATCCACTTGAGGCTCTTTGCCTCTTTCAGTATGCCTAAAGATTTCCACCTTTGTCTCAATTATATTAAATTTATGAGATATATGCTTCATATCACCAATATCAGCACTTTCATTTTCTACTCTCTACTCATTTTTTATAAGCTAATAAGGGCAAGATACAATAAAATAGTCAAATAATGATTCAAGTACTTTCTTACTGGCATGGATGATAATACAGCTGCAACTGAATTTTCAACTGCAATTTCATATAATTCCTTTCATCCTTGTGGCACTGTATATGGAACAGTGGGGCACACTGGTGTTTAGTAGGTGCTTAACAAATCCATGTTGGTGAATGACAGATTTGGTAGGCAAATGACACAAAGTATTTGAAAATTTTCAGCCCCTTTAGCCATGGCATAGAGGCAGAGAACATTCCATACCTAAGCCACCATGAACAGTGGGTAAGAGACATGAGTCTTACACACTAGATTCAAATCCCAATGCAAATGCCTCCTAGCACTGGAATCTTGGACTTAATAACCAACTCCCAGCCTCAATTTTTCTTCCTTCAGTGAGGATAATAGGAGTGTTATGAAATTGAAATAACATTATTCTTTGCTTTCAAGATGATCTTTGAATACTCCCAACCGCTCTCTTACAATAATCACATCTTCCACTCTCCCTCAGCCACGTGCTTTCATGGTCATGGCCAGAACTGAGTCCTTATCATTGCCTGACTCTCTGTAAGCCCAATTTCACACATCACACCATCTCCTCCTGGTTTTCCAGCTCATTTTCTCCAATAGTAGATCCCAACAACCTTTTGATCCCACAGGGAATCAACCCATTTGATCTTACGCCTTTTCATTATCCTTTATCTTCATCGTGTCCTCATTGAATATCTTACCTTATTGTGTTATTAATAATTTTATTATTAATAATTCAATTGTTTTAATAACTCTCCTGCCTATATCTCCAACTCTTTTGCCCCCATTTTGCAAAACCTCACATCCAATGGTTAGGATCATATCTGGGCCTGCTCCCCACCTGCACCTATGCAGTTGGAGAAAAATATAAAACCATGTTGAATGATTTCACTTTAATTCATGGCCACTTGGAGAGTGACTCAGTTGGTTAAGCGTCTGACTTTGGCTCAGGTCATGATCTCATGGTTCGTGGGTTCGAGCCCCGCGTCGGGCTCTGTGCTGACAGCTCAGAGCCTGGAGCCTGCTTCGGATTCTGTGTCTCCTTCTCTGTCTGCCCCTCTCTCATTCGCACATGCTCTCTCTCTCTCAAAAATAAATAAGCACTAAAAAAAAAAAAATTAAATTCATGGCCACTTGCTTCAAGTGAGTCCTTAATGCTCCCAGTGAGTAATACATTCCTTTAGTTCATTCACTCCCCAGAGTCCTGGTTAACTATTTTATAGTGTATTTTCTCTCTTCAAACCTCAAATACTTCCTTCCCCATCCTCAGTCTTAAAGCTACTTATTTTACTGAACAAATAGAAATGACCCAAAGGAACATCAGTAAGTTCCCACCAAAGCACATCAACCATGTCTGTACCTATATGTTCTTTTACTATATAAATATATATATAGTAATATATAATATAATATATATTATATTAATATATATTAATACATATATTATTTTTGTACAAGTATGTGTGTAGACATTTATTATTACTATATCTATTAATATTTATACACTCTATTACTCTGGATGAAGTGACAAGGTTCATAACAAAGGGATCAACTCTATGACCTCAATCCCATTACTTTTTTACTTACCTAAGTATCTCACTCCAGCTATCTCTCCTTTCTCTTCTCTATTGTCTATTTTTCCCTAAAAACTGAATTCTTCCTATCAGCATACAAATATACTGTTTCTTCTACCATCTTTTAAAAAAATCCTTTTGATATCACTTTCTGTATTACTGATTTCTATATTTCACTCTATAGGAAGGATCTGTACTATATGGACAATCCGAGGTAATTTAGCAATTAAAAAGCATTCACAGTCTTTAGAGTCAGACAGACTTGACCAGAGTCTAAATCTTGATTTTATTACCCACTAGCTGCAAACCTGGGTAAGGATCTCCCTACATCTGAGTTTTCTCATCTGTAACATGGAAAAAAATACTCCTTACCCCCTAAGATTGTTCTGAAGAGAGAACATGGTAATATCTACAAACACTTATCACAGTCTTTGCTGTATGATTTGGACTCAGTCAGTGGCATATGTAATTAATGTTAGAAAAGAGCAAACAGTTAAATGGAGTAAAACAAAAGCTATAAGAGATGGGGAAGACCAGAGTTTAATATGCCCCCATTTCTAGGGTTCTAGGATTTTCATCAAGATTTGGAAGGTCAATTGGTTTTAAAACCAAGAATTGATGTTTCTTTTTAGTTTTTGGTTATAACCTTGCTGATACATAGGGCCAAGCTTCTAAGGTAATACAAAGTTTATTAGTATAAAATACTTAACCACAATTATATTATTTTTTGAAATGTTTATTTTGAGAGAGGGAGAGGGAGAATCCCAAGCAGGCTTCCCACTTAGTGCAGAGCCTGATGCGGGGCTCAATCCCACCAACCACGAGATCATGACCTAAGTGGAGATCAAGAGTCAAATACTTAACCGACTGAGCCACCCAGGTGCCCCTACAATTATATTCTTAAGTAACTTTCCCCAAATGAATAACTAGGTGAGCTGCAGTATATATGATTTAAATTTTTTTAACGTTTTTATTTATTTTTGAGACAGGAAGAGACAGAGCATGAACAGGGGAGGGTCAGAGAGAGGGAGACACAGAATCTGAAACAGGCTCCAGGCTCTGAGCTGTCAGCACAGAGCCCAACGCGGGGCTGGAACTCACAGACTGCGAGATCATGACCTGAGCCAAAGTCGGCCACTTAACTGACTGAGCCACCAAGGCGCCCCTCAGTATATATGATTTAAACAGAGTTTTGAGTTTGTCATAGGCTCATGTCCAAGTGTGCCTTTTCTCTGGGGACCAACAATGCCTGTCAAGGCATCTGGATTAATCTTGTTTATGACTACCTCACTCATCTCAGGTTTGCCAGTGACTCTAGAATGAGAAACTGCTAATATGCCTTTGTGGGTTTTTTTACACTTAAAGATTTTATACATGTGTATATGTACTTTTTGTGTGTGTGTGTGTGCTTAGGTATTTAGGAAGATAAGGATAAATTCTTCCTATTCCATTTCAAATGTTTTTGACATCTTTTTGTACTATGAAATCTTGTGCTTCTTCATATTTGTGGTCCTAGGAAATCAAATTCTTAAAAATAATGCTGTGTAGGAGTCTCTGGGAGAAGAGATTGTGTCCCAGAAGTTCTGTGTGGGTAACTGAGGACAGATTCGCAGATTTCAGCCCAATCTGGTTTAATTTTTTTAAAGCAGTATCATGGGGGAAGTCGTGTTCCTAAGGCTTGAAATTTGAAAGGGAAAGAGAAAGGGCAATTATCCCTGTCCAGCACTTTCTGCCATCCCACCTCCTCCTGGAGGCTGGATGTGACTTCCTCACTCAATCTTGGGAGGTGGTTCCCTTGAAGAGCTACTTTTGGCCAGTCAAAAAAGATAGCACTTCCATCTGGTACCTCTGTGGTATGGCATGATGGTGAAGAGTGCCAGAACTGGGGTTGGGGCAACTGGGGATTTGATTCTGCTTGTCCCAGTTATTACATCCCACAGCAGCAACTTGGGTCTGAGAGGTAGAGGAATTAATGTTCAGCCTCATCACCCACCCCTTTTTTTTTTCTTTAATGTTTATTTATTTTTGAGAGAGAGAGTTCAAGCAAGAGAAGGGCAGAGAGAGAGGGAGACACAGAATCTGAAGTAGGCTCCAGGCTCTGAGCTGTCAGCACAGAGCCTAACATGGGGCTCAAACTCAAGAACCCTGTGATCCTGACCTGAGTGGAAGTCAGACCCTTAACCGACTGAGCCACCCATGTGTCCCACCCACCCTTGATCTCCATCAGTCTACCCCCACCCTATTCTTGT
Source organism: Lynx rufus (assembly GCF_022079265.1). Taxonomy (NCBI): domain Eukaryota; kingdom Metazoa; phylum Chordata; class Mammalia; order Carnivora; family Felidae; genus Lynx; species Lynx rufus. The sequence goes on along the minus strand of NW_025814823.1, from coordinate 119,873,804 downwards.
TATGAACAAATGAACTTCTCTGAAACTTAACACTACATGGTTTTCCTATACCGCAATTCTGACGCAGCCACTAACAGTGACCTTGAGGAATCTGAACCTCTCTGAGCCCCAGTTTCTTACTTTTAGGGTTTTCTAGGGGATTAAATGAGAAGCACTTGATGTGAACCTGATATAGAGTTCAATCAAGGATAGCTATGATTATTGTTAACATCTCTGAGTTCAAATATACGTCACTGCATACCTGTATTTTCTTTCTTTCTTTCTTTTTTCTCCTCAGGAGGACTTTAGCAGCAAATTAAGATAACAATTATTTGATTGCATTGCATCTGGTTGTTGGGAAGAAAACTTGTTTTCTTATAAAAGGAAGCAAATTACCAAGGCAAATCACAGACTATAAACAATATGAAAATATAGCTATGATAAAAAGAAAGTTTCCTGCTGTTTTTATACAGAAGAATATGGCTGGTGTGAGGTATTATTTCCAAACACACTCAAAATAGAATTTTTGTTTACAATTAATTCTTCATGTCAGGATAGAAAGCACCATTTTACCCAGAGATTTTACCATAGCCCCTTAGGCTCAATGGAGAAAATATACATTATATTGATATAATAGAATAATATGCTAACCTTATGCTTTATTCACAATATAGAAAACAATTCCAAACTTACTAGGTAGGAAGCATATAAAGTTGGTTGTAAAAACTCTTTTCCAGGCTTTCTTTCAATAAGTCCCATCGCTTGTGTTGTTACACAAAAATTTATAGTAGAAAATTACGGTAACTTCCTCTGTGACATATCAAAGATAAAGGCAAAATTAATTTATTTTTGCTCTTTACTTTTTCTAATAATTGCCTTTCTTCAGTTCATCCTTCATTTACATTTGTCCTCAGAATGAAACAGAAGTCAAATGAAAATGAAAGAAGTTAAAAAAGTACACGGTAAGAACCTGACCAAAAATGTAAAAAGACAATTTTTCAAAAGATGAAAATTACCATTTGTTTAGGGTGTCTGGATTATGGTTTTTCCAGAAGCTACACTGAGCCCTAGATTTCCTGGTGCTTCCCCAAGGGCCACCAAGAAAACAAGCAGAAAGGGGAAATGGTCTTACAACCAGTTCTCTCTTAAATCAAAATGACACCATTTTAAAAGATTCTGTGTGTTGGCTTCTACCTAGGACTTCATTTAAAGCCTGGAGATTCAAAGAGAGGAAACTGAAGCATGGAATCAGAAGATCCCCCATTTCCGAGGATGCTCTGATTTTATAAATCAAGTTCGTACTCTCCCTGGCGTGAAAGACACTTCAAGCTCCTATCCAGCAGGACAGTTTATGGGGCTTCCAAAGGGGATTTGTTTTTGTCCATTTGGCCGGAATCTTCATACCATAAATCTATGATAATTACACAAGTGGGGATCAGAATATCCACCTCCCATATGTTGACTGTATGCTACTCAGCCTTATACAATAAGAATACTAATTTGTTGAAGTCCCATTAAAACTCATTTGCACATTTTGACTATTCGTATCTAAATGCCTTAAGAGTTTTTCCAAATGAGCAGATTTAATCTCTCTTCTCTTGGGTGTAGTTACCTTTTCTTAAGATATTCTCCTGATGTTCACTCAAGCTAAGATAAAATCTGCCTTCATTGCACACATCCATTCAAGCTATATAGCTTCTTCACAGGTGTCACATTATTTAGTACTTGGTGTCCTATGAAACAATGAAGTCCACTATTCCCATTACACAGCTGCAGTACCTGAGGGCTGGAGAGGCGAAAGAACTCATCAAAGCAAGTTTCCAATCTTGTCTACATCTGTTATCCAATCTCTCTGGGTTTACATTTGCTGCCTTCTTCTTTTACCTTCATTCACTTCTACTCTACTAGTCATGGATTATTTATATACCACATGCACTATATTTATATCATCAGTTGCCTTCACCATGAGAGGGAACCCTACTATTATAATTTTACATGGTGGGGTAAAGTGGATAGAGGAAATACAACGTATTGAGTCCCTACACTGTGCTAGATGCTAGGGATACAAGAGAGCTCCTGCTATCATGAAGCTTATAGTCAAGTGAGACAGAGAGAGAAAGAGAGAATAAGTAAATCAAGCAGACAACTACACATGTGGACAGTGCTATGCTGGAAACACGGTGCTGAATAGAGAATGATGAGGTCTTCTGCTTCAGCTGGGATGGTAACAGAAAGCCTCTCCAAGGAAAACCCATTAAAGCCTGACTGAAGGATGAGCAGGACTCAGAAAGGCAAGGATTAGAAGGGAGGCAACACAAGTGTAGCGTCTTGAGGTGGCAAACAGACTGGCCTGCAGAAAGAACTGCCAAAAGGCCAGTGTTATGGAGCTCTGTGGATGGACAAGTGTTTGTTTGTTTGTTTTTTCTTTTAAAGTTTTTTTATTTATTTTGAGAAAGAGAGAGAAAGAGCAGGGGAGGGGCAGAGACAGAGGGAGAGAGAAAGAATCAGAAGCAGGCTCCACATGGAGCCAGATGTGGAGCTCGAACTCACAGACCATGAGATCATGACCTGAGCTGAAATACAGAGTCAGATGCTTAACCAGCTGAGCCACCCAGGCGCCCCTGGACAAGTGTTTTCAGAGGGGGGCAAAGTGGTGAGCATATTAAGGGAACTATAAGAGCGTGTGTTATGGGATGTGTTTTTCCTTCCTTTAAGTGCATGAAATGTGTGTAGTAATAGTCCAATGTGAAACCAGTGGGTAGCAGCTTAACTTTCGCTGTGATAGTGAGCAGGATCAGTCCTAATGAATCCATATTCCCTCAGTTTCTTCTTCTAGGTCCAAACACATCTGTTTGTAAGATGAATTAAAAGAGCCTAGAGATGGACATGGCTACCAAGGAGCCAAGCTAATAAGATGGTATGACCCTGGCTTAATCCTCACAACACTGTCAACAGAGAAGTTTCCTTGTTCCCCTTTTATAGATAAGTGCTCTGAGGTGTCAAGAGGGTAAGACATTTGCCCAAAGATGCCCTGCTAGAAAGTGACAGAACTAAGATTTTTATCTGGATAGATCTTAATGCTGTCAGGTTATCAACCACATGCTCACTGTGTCTTATAGAATGCACCTGTGGTTAAAAGTAAATGTCAAGTTAAACTGGAAGCAAATTTCATTCACTTTATACTTCACATTTTCTTTATTTAAAAATGTAGTGTTATGAATTTATTCATTAATTCAGCAAATGCTTATGATCACCTCCTATGTGTTCACACTGTGGTAGTTACTGAAATTGAGCCATGCATGAGATTGACAAAGTAAGTCAGCAATCCTGAGTTAAAGTTAAAATAATAATGATGACATTTATCATTACAAAAAGACACTGTAGACATAATTATAAAGTACCTTTAAAGTCAATTGCTAATCCTCTGAGGCTATCATCTGGCTTTGGATTTTGCACATACACTTTTGTAAGACAAAGGGTTGAATGGAAAAGAGAATTGAAGAGTGTTTTTATGATAGTGGTTCCTGGACTGACTAAAATCACTCACACAGCAATCTCTGGAAAAAATCTAATGAGATTTTTCTGATGAGAACGGAAATGATTGCTGGTGATCTTAAGGTTCTGTGAAGCCATCCTAGGCTGTAATTTTTATGACTCCATCAGCCAGCTAGTATCTTAAAGTCAACAAATGCATTAAAGATTTAAGCATTTTCTCCTCTTCAAGCATTAAAATAAGCCCTGGTTGAATTTCCTGACACTCCAAGTTCAGATTAGGAGCTCCTTCTCTATTTTCATATCAATCTACACTTCCCTATCACACTAGATCGAAATTGCCCATTTACTAGTCTACTCTCTCCCTAAACCATATGCTCTATGAAAGCATTGACCATATGCTTCTTATTTACAGGCGAATCCCTGGAACTGCATGAAGTCTCTGGTGCATAGTAGGTGTTCAATAAATATTTCTGGAAGAATTATAAGGGCCAATCATTGCAGAGATGTCTAAGACCCTAACATACACAAAAGCAAAGGGTGTAGCAAGGTCACAGTGCTTGGCATTTACTCACATAGACAGAAGACAGAGAACAGAATTTTGTATAAGTAACTTGGAGCTAGATCTAAATCTGCCTATTAGTGAAGACCCTTCTGATGAATGGATGTCAAGATCTGTTAGAAAAAAAGATTATGGTTCACTATATGCCTTGTCTGTATGGAAGGATGCAGACGAAAGAAGGTTTGAAGGGCCGGCAGTTTCCAATCAATGAGGCTTGTGCACGTTGTGAATCACTTCCCTGGCACATTGTGGAAAAGTACTAGAAAATCATTAGCATGAGGACTTTGTGAATGAAGTTATCAATTATTTTTTTTGCCTACAGATATGATATTTTCTATCCATCTCAACTGGACAATCCTACCAAAACAAAAGTACTTGATATAAAACAGTCCTTTAGTAAGTGTGAAGCCATCAGATCTTTTCAAACAAATATTTTACATTATTGAGCATTCAATATGGGCCTTTATAATGTTGAAAGTATCACACATTATATCATTAGTCATTACTGCTCCATGCCACAGGGTTATCTTATCGAGAAAAGCCAAGCAAAACTGCTCATTTTCTAATGCATACTTTTCTTACACAAATCAAAATTGACAGTTTTCTATTTCATTGCAGCTTAGCAAGTTGTAAGGCTCCACACAGGTATCCCTCTATTTAAAGAAACAAAGATATTTCACCTCACTGGCTAGAAAGCAAATTAATGAGAACTGAATCCTATTTTCCATTTTCATTCCAGTGCAAATTTGCAAGCACAATGCCCACAGGAAAGTTTTTCCACCTGACATAACTAAATACTTATGCTGTAAGACAATGAGCCATGATTCCCAAACAGTGTTTGTTGTGCTTTGTATCATAGGCCAGCTCTCCTTCTGATTAGGGGGTTTTCAGAACTGTAACGCTTCCCCCGGTCTCAAGTCTCCCCGTGGTTTTAATTGTATGCTTCTGCAACTCTAACATCTGTACACCCCTTGCTCTTATCCCAGTCCCTGAAAGTCTCTGCTGCTCCAGGATCCCCTTTACAGGAAAGTCACCATTACTAGAACCCACCTCCCCTTTTCTCTATTTCACTGCCCAGTACTGTTGACCTGGACAGTCTACAATATTGTCTAAAACACAATATGCGACAACCTCAAGGCATCTATTTTTGTTTTAAGCTTATTTATTTATTTTTGAGAAAGAGAGCAGGGGAGAGGGAGGGAGAGAATCCCAAGCAGGTTCCATACTCTCAGCACAGAGCCCCATATGGGGCTCAATTCTACGAACCATGAGATCATGACCTGAGCCGAAATCCAGAGCCGGACGCTTAAATGACTGAGCCACCCTGGTGCCCCAAAACCCCAGTCATATTATGTGAGCCATCAAGTTGTGTATAATGGGTTGCCTTCTATTTTCATCAATGGAAGTAATTCACAGTCGTTTTATATTAAATACACTCAGAATAAAAGATCAGTATAAATTGGGGTGGGAAAATGGTATGAATTTTCTACTTTGGAATGTGACTGATGAATGAAAGTGGAAAGTATCAATTTCTTCCCATGAGCAGGTCACACGGTAACAGCCCTGCATTAATGCTCCGATTTCTTTTTAATGCCACACAGCTCAGCTACTCAGTGTGGAGCAAAATGTCTGGTTTTCTTTTTTTGGAGCAATTTGAATGATCCTATTGTCAGTGGAATGCTCAATAACCATTTTCTGTCACCACGAAGGAGAATATTCTCTAGGTTGAGATTCATAAAAGGTTATTCTAATTCTGCAGTGACTGAATATATAATTTAAGTCGTATTCTTAAATTTCATTTCTGCCTCATATCAGCCTAGGTTCTGAAAAGTTGAAAACAAGGTGGAGGGAAAGGCACTATTAATGACTCCCATGATGGAATAGCCAGGGGAAGAAAAGAGTTACTAGAATTTGAAGGCTTTTGGGGTGTTTCCTTTTATACATATTCAGATTCAAGTAAAATGCACAGTTTGAATCTCCTTTTTAAAAATATTTGTGGATGTGTTTGTTTGATTGTTTCAAAATGCATAGAATCAACATACTGGGCAAAGTGTCCAAGGGGAGCATCAGAAAGAATCAGGTGGTTTATTTAAAGAAAGCAACTGTGTCTCCTCCGTCCAGTATATACAGCCATCCTGGTAATTACTAACACTTTCACAGCACTGACCGGGTGCCAGGCACTGTCATAAGCGCTTTATATATAGCAACCCATTCAATTCTATGAGTCAGGAACTGTCTTCACCTCCATTTTACAGGTGAGGAAAATGAAGCACAGAAGTAAAATAATTTGCCAGGGATCCCAATAGCTAGGGGTTCAACCTCGAGCAGTCTGGACCTCAAAACTGAGGCCCTTAATTACCATGTTCTGCTGCCTAGGAAGGCAGGGAGGAGGAAATGGAATACCTTAGCGGTCAGAGAATTAAGAAGACAACCTGTTGGTCTCATAACATTCTTTGCATTCTGGTACAGTTCTCTTCCTACTGGAGCTACTTTCTCTATTTTGAAGCACTTTTTTGAATCTCGAGTCCCTCCTAGGTTGTTCCTAAAACCATGGCCACACCCCACCTTCAGTTTGCTTCAATGTAGTTGGGTGAACCAACTAAAAGGAGACCACATGAGCCTTTGCTGCTGCTAAGTGTTTTTCTCAGTCCCTTTGAGCTAGCATCTCAGTGGGTACAGGTGCTAAGAGCAAATCTTTTGGTAAGATTTCCAATTTGTATGTAAAGTGCTTATCTGAGTGCCCAAAGCACTTAGTGGAAGTTTGGAAATGCTGTTATTATTTAAAGTATCATCACTCCATCGCTGTTCTTTAGTTGTTCTGTAAAGAGATAATGTAATGGTATATGCAAACAGTGGCATCTGGGACCATAATAGAACTCTGTAGGGGGCATCTATTTCTCATTCTTCTGAAAAATATTTGTGGAGGACCTACATTTAGTCCAGATACTGTGCCAGGTATTGTGACGAACATGACAGATACAATTCCTATCTTCATAAAGTTTATAGGTAATGTTAAAGACACCATTAAATAATCAATTATAATACAATATTATGTGTGCCACAGTAAAGGAGAATAAAGTCCTCGGGTCAAAGGTAAGGGACCCCCAATCCAGATACGATAGACTAGGAAAGACTTCCCAGAAAAGATAAACTCTAGATTGGGACCTGAAGATGTAGTTCACCAAAGCAGATGGAGGCAGAATTCCAGGCATAGAGAACATCACATACAAAACCAAGCAAGTATATAACAGCATTCAGGAACTTAAAGAAATCAAGTATAGCTGATATTAAAAATGCAAAGGGCAGGATGGCAACAGAAGATTCTGAGGAAGGAAACAGTGGTCATTTCATAAAGAGATGTGATTCCTGGTAAGGAGTTTGCATTTAACTTATAAGAGCAGTTGTAAGGCAATGAAGAACTTTAAGCAGGAATGACATGGTCAAACTCACATTTCAGAAATCTCACCATTTTTGCAGCAGGGAGAAGAGATCCAAAGGGGATTACACTGAATTTGAGGTAGGGAGGAAAATTTAAGTTTCTTTGTAGTAGTCTAGAAAAGTGTTGGGAGAGGTGATCAAGGGGACGTAGCCACTGGTTGACACATGAGCTGGACCCAGGCAAATTAGAAGCTCCTCCACCCTCCCCTGTCCTTGGAATGTGCTTTCTGCTGGCCTTCCCTGCTCCCAGAAGGTGCTCCAAGGACACGGGCTTGAGGTAGTGATATGGTGTTGAGACCATCTGGATGGTTTATGTCATTGAATCCCATTAAGGCCTCTTTATAAACTTTTAAGATTTGGCAGATGGATGCAGAAATCTATTCATTTTGGGGAGCCTGGGTGGCTCAGTCGAGTAAGCATCTGACTCTTGATTTCGGCTCAGGTCATGATATCACAATTCGTGAGATCTAGCCCCATATCAGGCTCCCCATGTCAGCCCCATGACAGTGTTTTATCTCACTCAGAAGCTCCCAGGTTTAAGAAGCAACAAAAAGCAGTGCTGGTGGTCTGGACCAGGGTAGCATCGGTGGTGATAGAAAGAAATGGATGGACTTGAGCGAGATGAAGAAGAACCAAGGGGACTTGCCATACGCTGGGAAGAAGGAAGAGTCAGGGATGCCACCCAGGCTTCATTCTCCCCTGGGAGAATGAGTAACTAATGATGCCAATTACTATGATAAGGAACACAAGAAGAGAACAGGTTTGGGGGAATACAAATGATGAGTTCAAGTGGAGTTCAATACAGTTGAAAGAATCCAAGAATATAAAATGTGAATAGCCAGGAGAGGAACTTTCTCACCCAAAATGATTCCTCTTCCCAGTCTATGGGACCCACTGTACATCTCAGTAAGCTCATTGCACCCATGATATTAGCCCATTTTAATGATAAAAACAATAATGGAATATTAAATAGTTCTTAAATTACTAGAAAGAAAAACAAGGGTTTCTTTTACTGCCTTCTAAAGCAAATTAAAAATTAAAAATGGACTTGCCTTGGGTGAAATAAAGGGGATTAAGAGTATACTTATTATGATGAGCACTGAGTAATGTATTAAACTGTTGAATCATTACGTTGTAAACTTGAAACTAATGTAATACTGTATGTTAATTACACTTCAATAATTTAAAAAATGGACTTGCCATCATTTATTAAGATTTCTTGATGGAAATACTGAACTTGAATCTGATCTAGTCTCTAGAAACTAGAATCTAGAGTCCAGATCTAATGAATTCACAGAAAATGTAAGGTTCAGGAAAAAAAAATGTTTTAATGAAATCACAAAGATCATATAGATGTATAAATAAAACCAGAATGCTGGATATTGAACATGGCAAGCAATTTGGTTTCTTCAAACAAACAGAAAGGAAGGGAAGAAGGGAGGGAAGAAGGAACTAGGAAGGAAGGAAGGAAGGAAGGAAGGAAGGAAGGAAGGAAGGGAGGAAGGGAGGGAGGAAGGGAGGAAGGGAGGAAGGGGACATTAAAAGAGATTTAAGGGGTACCTGGGTGGCTTAGTCATTTAAACTTCTGACTCTTAATTTTGGCTCAGGTCATGATCTCAGGTCATGAGATCAAGCCCCACATCAGTGGGGCTGGAGCCTGCTTAAGATTCTCTTTATCTCCCTCTCTCTCACTTTCTCACTCTCACGCTCTCTTTCTCTCTCTCTCTCAAAAAAAAAAAAAAAGATTTAATATATACATTTTGCTACTTTGTTGCATATGGTTTAAATACAGGTTTTTTTTTTAATTTTGAATGAAAAAAGAAGTAGCAAAGACAATAGACCTTATCTGAATCTTGACTCAAGAAGCCAACTTTAAAAAATATTGTAACAGAATTAAAGAAGTGTTAACATCAATTAGATATTAGATGATATTAAAGAATTACTAATTTTATCTGTGATAACAGTATTGTGTTATATTTTATTTTCATTTTATTTTAGAAACATACAGTATTGTATTTGTGGATGAATGCAATGATTGATGTCTGAAATTTGCTTCAAAATAACGCAGTGCAGACAGAAGGGAAAGTAGGTATGAATATCTATAATACAAGATTGCTCTTGTAATGTTAATTGTAATTATTGGAACTTGGTGTCTACATTTGGAGGCATCTGAAAATTTCTGCGTGAAGTTTTTTTAACTGACTTGCCAAGAAATACAGCATTTGAGGAAAGCCATAGCAAAGAACAAAGAACAAGAACAATAGTTATGATGCAGAAACTGAGCATCCATGTGTCCATTTCTGAAGAACTTTCTTCTGTATATTGGATGCATACTCTCTCCATTATTCATGTTGGAGGTGTTTCAAATGGCACATTCTCAGCTATTTCCATTTCTAATTTCTTTGATACAATGTTAACCTCATTAGGCTGTCAGGAACATATTTGGTCTTCTCTTTCCATTTACATATATATATATAAATATTACAATATTTATAAATATACATAATAAATATTTATAAATATTTATTTATAAATGTTATATATTTATATATAAATATATAAAATAAATATAATATTTATAAATATACATATAATATATACATATTTTTTAACATGTTGAGACACTACTTAAGGGCAGTCTCAGAGACCTCCCCATTCTGCCCACATAATGACACTTCTTTTGCTGCCAAATTCATTCAGTGATGCTACAGACCTAGGAAGAAGGTACCTGAATTTGCACAAGGGGCTAGGCTCAAGTGACATATCTTGTTTGGCATGAAAGTGAAAATAGTGTAAGAAAATATTTTACTAGCATGCTTATATCACTGTTATATTGAAACCAATGCTTAGAGCACAGCACCTTAAAGAGATTTTTAAAAATTACATCCATACACCTACCCTTTGCCATCACTATTACCATTCCATATCTGCCCACACATGGGTCAACTTTGACTTCATGATAAAGCCTTATATTTAAATTGTGCTATATTTTTAAGTTATACATTAAAAAGCCTCATGCCTTAAGAGCACTCTCTTCAAGATGCAAAGTCACCTGATCTACAACTATCAAAGGGTTTCTGGTGTACCAAAACCCCTGAGAAAAGTAACACCTTGCCCTAGAAGTATTCTAAATACATGGCAGAAGAGAATTTTTACTGACAATGGAGAGAAATAACTTGAAAGCAGGAATGACTAAAACAGGACCAAAAGAGAGTATCTAAGCTGGAGAAGACAGACAAACAACACAGAAAGAGGAGAGGTAGGTGGTAGTAAAGACCAATCCTTCACAGTTTTGACTACATTGCTCTGTCACTTCGTTTTGAACGTGACAACATCATATCTCTCTGGGCAATAAAACAAAAGTTATCATTGGTATCTTTTGAGTAACCAGTAGAAAAAGAGCTAGAATAATTTCAGGATAGATGCATTGCTACCTGTTAAGAATAAACCCTCTTACTGAAGCTTTCCAAAGTCAATGTTGGGTAAATTACTCACGGTGGCCACAACCACATATTTCTTCCCAATACAAGGTCATACAGTTGAATTCTGAGTAATCACTTTCTGATTGACTTTTCTCCAATACCCCGTCTCAGTCAACAGCCCTGAAGTTCTATGTGCTGTGAAAATTTTACAAAAGGAAAGCTCATTTAAAGTGGAATCCAGATCCCAGAATGGAAAGCTCTCACACCTAAACACTTGTCATCAATTGCAGACCCAACAGGAAAAGATGGACCTTGCAAGTCCATACTGTTTTACTATCCTGCAGAGGAAAGAAATGTTTTCTACTCTCCCTGGCAAAAGCCCCAGCCAATAAGAGATTGTCACAAATTAGCCAATGACAAGCCATTATACTGAGAACCCCTAGTTTACTCCAATGGGTTTTTTGTTTGTAACAGCCCTTCTCAAATGCCCATCCCCACCCCTCTCTTCTATAAAAGATAATTTTTCTCCTTTGTTCTTGAGTTTGCCTATGGTTTTGACATAGCTTGCTTGTCCTGAATTGCAATTCTCTATTATTCCTGAATAAGCCCATTGTTGCTGGTAAAATAACTGCCAGCTTCATTTTTAAGATTAACAGTACATAAAGCCATTTAGAGAGTTTTGTGGAAACGACCCTTTAAATTTAAGGAAATAAAGAGATGAAAGATTAAAACACACTGACAAGCAGCAATTTGTTGAAAAGGTGATGAGTTGATGTCTCTACTATAATTCACAGACCTCACAGTGAATGTTTTTGAAGTAGCATCCTATGAATTAAACTCCCTACTTGTCATGTTATCACAGTTTTATTAGAGGCAAATTCCTTTGATTTGAGTGTTTCAGGCATTTATCTGAAGGAACTCACTCATGAGTAGGATTTTAAAAATTGTTTATAGTTCTCTCCAACTGACAACAATCTTCTGACTCTTGGGCATTGGAAGACGGCCTAACTAAAAGGTTCATTTATTTTTCTGCACCTGTGATTTCATTCCTAAGTGGTGTGAAGAGCTACTGAATCTCTGGTTCAAAATCAGGACTTTTCTTTTCCAAATTACTGAGCTCCCATTACATTTACAGGTGAGTCAAAAAGGCATTCTCTGTGTTATTGCCTTCTATGTAATGCTTGAAGAGAAAAGAGGTAATTATTCACCTAGTGGGGTGGGAGAGAAGGAAAGTTACCTTATCACTGTTTTAAAACAAAGGACATATCTATAATGCTTTGTGAGGGAATCCTAGCTAGACATTTCTTTTCTGTGCTCTTACATCAATCATACTTTCCTAGCTGGGGATAAATGAATCATAATCCATAGCATCTCACATATCATATTTTGGTGTGTAAGCAATGCAGACAAACACATTTCTTACCACCCTCTTCAACACATACAAACACCTATTGACTTTAATTGTTCACAGTTCTCCATTAACTAAACACTCAGTCTACCTGATGTTGACCATCAATTCTAGGTCTACATTAAGATTAAATAAGACAAGAATCTAACCTGTTAATAATTGACAGGGAGATTTTGGTCTTTCAATTTCCCCTTGGAAAACTTGTAAGAAAATAGGGCAAACAGGGAAAGAAAGGGATCTCCCCCATGACTGTCAGCCAACATATGTAATGTATTCATTTCTCATTGTTCACTTTTTATTGTGTTATGGAACCAGGAAGAATGACTTTGTATTATCCCTGGGTTATTAGAAGTGTCTGATTGCTTGGAGTTAATTCTTTGGATCTAAGGAGTTTATGTATACAATACAATTTTTTTAAAACCTAGGAGCATGTTGAGTTTCTCTCAAAGAGCATCTTTTTTTGTTTGCTGTTTGTTTGCTGATTGATTTTTTTGGGTTTTTTTAAGGATGTGGAGGTGCTCCTGGGGACACATGCTGCCCCTTTCAGTCTCTCAGGTGGTGGTTCCAAGTGCTCTGCTCACACAGGGCACACCGGAGCTACGTGCTGGGCAGTGCTAGGCAGGGCTAAGCAGCACTAGGCAGGGCTGGGCAGGGCTAATGCTGGATGAAGAGCATCTTTGCATAGTCAACTTCCTGCTTTAGAGCACCTCCCATAGTTTCAGCCCATTAACCCAAGCACAACAGCTTGATGAATTAATGCTTATATAGGCACAGTTGGCAGCTTCTAATTAAATAATTATGGTTAAGCGTCTGCACAGAAGCTGTTATGCACCCTAGAAAGCCAGCTGTCAGTTTTATTGGTCCTAAGACAGAGGAAGAGTTAATACTTAGCTCTGGATGTTACATACAAAGGGAAGTATATCATATATGATATATACGCTGTGCAATATGAAGTTGCATTGTGCTTGTGCTAGCCTGTCCATTAGTGATGAAGAGCAAACTGCTCCTCAGCAACCTCTCAGAAACCCAACAAAGAAGGAAGCAGTTATATGATCAGCAGAGCAGAACCTGTTCAGAGCAATTTACAGAGGACATAGTGTTAGACGGATGAGTCTTTGATGAACACACAAATGTCACTGAGCTAGCAGGCAAATACATGTCTGGGTTTCGTTTAGATGAGCAAGTGATAGAAATCTAATGTGGTCTTTTTTGAGATGGTTATGGTGGGTGTGTTTTCATTTACTTGCCTAAAGCTTCTTAAGATGCTGTTTTCAAATATTAGAAATTGGAGAACAAAGTAAATGTCACAAACCTAGATTTGAACTCTTTCTAAGATGCATTTTTCCAAAAAGTTAGGAAGAGATATTTGTTCTATAGAATTACAGATAATGTCAGAGTCCTTTATAGAAGGCTAAAAAGCTAGAGTCTTATCTCACCACCCATGGGGTGGTATCTGGTGACTAAGCTCCATCATAGAGGAAGATATAGATTATAGATAAAGGCCATTGATAGGTTTGTTGGACCAAATGATGCTTGTTATTACACATCAATATGTTTTTGAACTGATAGCTGATTCCATTTTTCTCCACAGGCTGTCCTTTCCACACAATCCGTGTGTCCTCACTTCTAAAAATCAAATGTGCCATAACCCAGCACAGAACAACTCAGCTTGCCACTAGCCTCTTTAACCAGGGTTCCCAGAACCATCTCCACATGAATAAACACAACTGTAGGCAAAAATCAGTCCAGGACATTCAGTCATACTTTTATGTTTAAAAAAGAAATAGACATTTTAATCCCCCGAATTTATGGATTTACCTTAAAATAAGAGGAAACTGAATTTTAAAGTGGAAACATTTCTTATGAAATTCTCTTCACCCAACCCCCAGGCCTTGTTAAAAATCAACTGTTAAATCAAGCACTAAACTTTACAGACTGATTTACTGTTCCCCCTCCAGAGATCAAGGCTTAAAGTTTATTTAGAACAATGCCATTTCATAAAACAAAGCAATGTGTACCTTATGTCATCATTTAAGCAAATGGACTGACCTCTAAGTGCTTATTTAAAATGCTTCAGAACAACTGCTTCCATTCCTTTTACCCCCTCCCATTTCCTTTGATGTCAGTAATTCTATCACCTCAGCTGTCTGGAGATACTTGCTTGTGATTGACAATTCTCAAAGATCTAGTTCCTTTTAGACGGATCTTAGACAAAGTTCAGTACAATGAAGTCTGCAGTGCAACTCAAGTCTCAGTACAAAATGCTAAAGAATCAGATAGATTTGTAAAGCCTATAAAAGCAAGTTTCAGACTTGGTGGGGCAGATAGGGGGTCTTTTTATCAGTCTATACTGCCATCTATCTAAGCAAGACCACATCATTTGGTATTAAATCCATTTGTGTTTTCAAAGCCCCTAAAGGAAAGCAAGTCTCCAGCAACTGGCTTTACAGATCCCAAAGTTCCGATAAAAGAATGGACAGCACCACCACATTCACTCTGAGTCTGCCAGTCTCCTGTGGACCAACAGCCAAGTTCTAACCATCATCTTATCCTCACAACTCGATATCTGGCAAACAGACATACATGTCTTTCATTCCCCATATCACCTAAACCAGTATCATTTGCATCTTGTGATTTCTGAGGCCTCTGAATATTCTGTGATGTCATTGATAAAACAGATGAGAGTTGCTTAGATAGACATGAGACCCGAATTATAGCCTCTAGTATTCTAGCTATACCTCAGGAGTTTAAAAACAAAAACAGACAAACAAAACCCAGAGTATTCCTTAGACACTGACTGAACGTTCAAACAACAAATATCTGTAGAGAGAATTGATACAGATGAAAAATAGAAAGAACCCTTTGTACTTACGGTAGAAGACATATTCAGTGTAGCTTGACCAGATCTTGTCATCTGTATATTGGTTGACAAAAGATGCTGTCACTGAGGAGTTACAGGCCACCATGTGGAATCCACACTCTGACAACATATCAAAAGCCCTTTCCAGATGCTTGAATTTGAGATAAAATCTGGAGGTGTATCTTTCTGGGGCTCGGTCAGGGTCTCTGCTCTCATTCAAAGTTTCTCCAAAGACTTCTTTTGCCAAAGAAATCCTTCCACAAACCAAAATCCGAGGAACTCTACGAAACTTGGCATCTGCCTGCCCCTCTCTGCCCATGGTGCAGGACCCCCTGTAACCCACAGTAATGAAGCCCCACTTGCGGTCTGCAGGGAGCACTGAGGAAGGAGGGCAAATTCTCGTGTCGCTTCCTTGGGAGGCATCTTCAAAGTCACTATGGCAGAATTCGTCCGGGCTTTGCTTGATCTCATCAGGGGTCAGGAGTTTGACCAAGTCTGGGAGCTGGAAATACTCAGCTTCCCTTTTCAGTCTTCCCCTTTCTGGAAAGTGATCAGGCAGGACCACCTGCCTGTCCCTGAGATAGTCCAGAATATAACGGAACAAGAATCCGTCTCGGTCAATGAAAAACCTTCCTTTGGAGTCCTTGGCTAGATCGTTAGCCGTGTCTCTCTTTGGGGAAAACATTTTCCACAGGAAGGAATGAGGGATGCTTATTAATGTGGAATGGCGGGTGAAATAAACTTGACCGCCAACATTCAGCTCCACGACCTCAGGGAAGGAGTTGGGAACTGCAGCCCCTTGTTCTCGAGGATAATAACGACTACAGTTTCCACTCAAAGCCATTGTCCCTGTCTTCTTTTGCTTCTCCTATTTTGATTTGAAGGCGCAATCCAATGGAGTCACAGCCTTATCCTTTGCATCAACTTGTCAAAGAGGGAGAAGGATGCTAACTTCTTAAAAATGACCTTCTCCCTTACCCCAGTTTTTTCCCCAAGCAAGCAAAATTTAGAAGAGTCCACAGGTGAAGTGATGCTGCAAAAGTAGTTTAAACCCTGGCTGGTGGTGAGCTATTACTTCATAGAATATAATCAACTCATCTCCATCCGATCTGCCCCAAGCTCAGATGTGGAGCATCTGCCCCAAGCTCAGTAGGCAAGGCAGGCCAAGTCCCCAGTTACTCAGAGGTCCGTCTGAAGGAAAAGAGAGAAAATTATTTCCTCAAACCCAGCATGAGTCAGAAAAAGAGACACCGCTGGAGAGAGGAGAGGGAGGGAGAGGGAGGGAGGGAATAAGGAAGGGAGGGAGGGGGGGAGAGATTATTTGACATAAGCAGCCCTGGAACTACTGATTTCAGCCATTCAACTAAATCATGGCTTCTCACAAGCTATTTTGTGTCTACATATTTATTCATATGCCTCTGTCCCCAGCAATCATCATTAAAAATATTTCTATTTGTATTTCTGCCTTAAAAAGGGATACAAGATTTTCAACTTCTAAAAGGGGATTTTTCCTCCCTGCTGATCAGGAAAAGCAAGAAGTCTCAGAACTTACCTTAGTGCTGAAAACCCAGCTCCTGTGAAGAAATACCCATTTGCAAAGCAGTCAGAATCCACAGCCACCATCTGGAGCTTGTCAAATCCCGAAGAGGTAAAGGATAGAGGTATCAATGAAAAGTGCAGGAGAGATGTGCTCTTAGAAAATAATATTTATATATATATATAAATATTTATATAAATGTATATCTGTATGTATGTATATAGGTATGTATTCACTCCCAATCCCAAGTTGAAACAAGTCACAAAAAAGTTAAAGCGTGATGAGAGGTGGTTGGGTTGAAGAAGCGAGGCAGAGAAAAATATCCAGACAAAGCTTCTCCAGTGGGGGGGAAAAAAAGGTGGGGGAGAACCTTTAGAAAGAATCCTTAAAACAAAAGAAGAGTTGCAAAAGGTACTGGGACTTAGAAGCCTTTCAGAAAGCCCAGAAACAGAAAGACAGATATGCCTTGCTGGGGTCCCAGGTAGCCACCCCACCTGCGGGGCAAGGGCAAACGGACTCCCATGTTCGCAGGCAGGTGGGAGGCGCTGGGAACCGCCGCGAGCCGCTCCGCCCGGCCGCCGCAGCGCGGAGGGGCCGCGGGGGGCTCAAGCTCGGGCTTCTCCGGCTGGCGGCGGAGCTGGGTGGTTCCACAGTTCCCAGTGCAGTTCGGATGCTGTTGTTTCAGCAGTGCAGGCAAGATACCATCCAGGGAAATGACTATTACATCATCTTAAAGGAATAGGGCTTGGAGAAAGCGGAGGAAGCTCCGAGTCACGTCGTCCTCAGTGACAGGTCGCCAGGACTGCACGGGGACGCTGCGCACTGGCCACAGCACGCGACTCCCGAGCTCCAGGCTTGGGGCGGGGACGCGGGGACGCGGCGCCGCGGCGCCGCCGCGCAACCACTTCCCTGGGCGTCCTGTCCGCGAGTCTGGAGTTTGCAAGGGCCTTCGCTTTTCCTTTTCTTCCCGCCTTTACACCTCCACCGCCACCACCATTCCCCAGAAATAAGCCCCCCAACCCAGCAGTGACATAAACACAAGTGATTATGCATTTGGAAATCCACAAACAAATCTTTGCACATGCACTGAATTTTTGCTGAAGGACAAATTTCCCCTCTAAAAGGTTTTTTTTTTTAAAGAAAAAAGCACACCAAATGAACCCCAATAATCAAGGTACAAAGTGGCTTTTCTTTAAAATCAAAGGGGATTAAACCATGTCCTCATTCAGATGCCCTCTTTTTTTCCCTCTTCTCCATCCCTCTCCCCCCCACACACCTGCCCAGCATGAATAAATAAATACAATCTCTCTGGAATTATCCATGCTCTTTCCAAAGCATGCATGAGGCACTGATACCCTCAGAAAGCCCACAGTTTACATCAGTAAGTCATTATCTTCGCTTACCTGATAGAAATTGTTACCTGCAACCTTTTTCTGGGGCTATTTCTTTACTGAGCATCTCTTCGGACGTCCCCAGCCCCCTCCCAACTCATCCCAAGAGGACTTCAGGGGAAGACACTCCCGGCTAAGAGACATTTTACTCAGGTCCCAGAGGGCTTCCTTAAGTGCATCATTATAGTTTCAGGAAGGCATTTCCAGGGCAACCTAATCCACTAACAAAGTGCTTCCAGTCGATCCCGCCAGTCAATAATGGCCCAGCCAACAGCTTACAGTAAGTCGGCCATTTCTCCTTTAAAATGCCAGTGTCTTAGGACTTACACTCCTAATCAGAATATAGCATTTCATCTATGAATAATATATGTGAGGCAAACTCCATCCCAAATAATTGCTACTTTAAAAAAATGAAAACCAAAAATGGAGACAAAAGTATGAATTAGATACATTTTAAGGGATCATGTGTTATTGCCAACTCTTGCCCTGAGAAGTAGCTTAAAGATAGACTCAACAGCAGGATAAATTAATTTCTAGTTTAACAATCTGTTCTTTCAATAAGTATCAGGTTACTGAACACATTCAGAGTGTTAGCTAACACTCCAACACCTGATTATATTTGACTTTTTTCCTTTAACTAATGTATTAACCTGTTCTGGCCTCAATCATTGGGATTTTAATGCTGGACCAATCAAGGAAATGTTTATTATTTGGTGCAATTGTATCGCCATCTAGTGTCTATAAACTATCAGTGCAGATCTGTAAATGACCACTTAACCTGAGCCAAAAGTTAGATTTTTTTTCTTTATTTTAAAGTTTTTGTATTGGTTTAAGTATTATTAGACACACACTATTCACCATGATGACAGAATAAAAACTTAGCTGCCAACAGAACAAGGAAAGAAATGAGTCTGAGTCTATGCTCACTAAGTACTGGGTTTGTCCTAGTTAAAAATAAGCAAATGCTTCATTTTATTTCTAACAGAATAGGCAATACGCCATGACAACAACTTTGGAGATTGAGTATTAAAATATTTTGGGGACAGTTGGGCAGGAAGTGGGGAACAGGAATGAGAAAAACCATAGCCTTTTAAAGCTCAAAGGAACTTGAGGGGTGCCTGGGTGGCTCAGTCGGTTGGGCGTCCAGCTTCGGCACAGGTCGTGATCTCATGGTTTGTGGGTTTGAGCCCCGCGTTGGGCTCTGTACTGACAGCTCGGAACCTGGAGCCTGCTTCCAATTCTGTGCCTCCTCCTCTCTCTGCCCCTCCTGTGCTCATGCTCTCTCTGTCTCTCCATAATAAATAAACATTAAAAAAAATTAAAGCTCAAAAGAACTTGAGAAATAGGAATTACTATCTCAGAGATACGGAATCTGAGGACCAGAGAGGGAGAGAACTTCCACAAAGTCACACAGCTGTGGAGTAGGGGGCGGGGAGGAAGGGTTAGACCACTGCCAATTCAGTATGACCAGTGCCCTTTTTTTAAGTGCACGTATTCTAGAATAGGGATAGAGTGGAAGCAAATAAAGGAAACAAGAATTTCAAGGCTACACATTTGGGAAAAAAAATGGCAGGTCATTTTAAAGAGTTTTCAATATTCAGTTAAATTGCAAGTCCAAAAGATCTTACCATTTAAATAAGAGGATTCTGAATTTAAAAATTGAGGAGTTTTGTTCGTTGGTCTGGGTTTCAAAGGTTAGGCTATTTTTGAGACAAGTAGTTCTTAACCTCTTTTGGATAATGGACTGGCTGGAGAATCTTAAGAAATCTAGAAAATAAACAAACAAGACTAAAAGTTTGCATTCAACGTCAGGGGCAGAGCCTCTCAGAAAGGTCCGAATAAAAAGAGGAACCAGGGAGCAATGTGGGCAGAGACTTACATTCCCAGAACTCCTTGAATTTTGACAGTGAACCTTCTTTTTGAAATGAGATTACATATACACTCACACAGACACACTCTGAGGATTGAAAAAATAAAACATTCACCAGATAACCTTCACCTCATGACCCATATTGGACCACATCACCTGAGATGCACTCTGAATTCATATTGTTTAATAAATACTGTAAGTGTCCTGTGCTTTGCACAGTTGTTTTGCTTTATGTTTTGGGGCTTAAAATGTTAATTTATGATGTTAAATTGTTAGAAATACATGACTGTTTGGTAACCCTCTTTAGGTATATTTACTTTTTAATCTACCTAGAGCCTCCAGAAATCAACAATGCTTGGGTATCTCTCTCATCTTTTGAGAGGTCAGGGATTTGGTTCCAGATTGGCCTGAAGCCTATTCTCCTGGGGTCTGCAGATCCTGGGTTAGCATCTTCTGATGAATACATTTTCTTGTTCCTTTAGGCTAGGGATGCAAACAAATGAGAAGTGAGATTAAGGAGATAACGGGCTTGAAGGAAACAAAGCAATACACCATATAGAGAGATTTAAATAGTGCTGGAGTAAGCGCCTGTGTCTCAGGGAGGCTGTCAGTGAGCCCAGCTGCTTGGTGCCTTAACAAGAGGCAAGAAGCCAAGTCTAGGCTGTAAGCGTATATCTGTCCTCCGTGTCAGCAGATAACACAGCTAGTGTTATTGTTCTCTTCTGGCAGCTCTCCCCTGAAACACTGTGGGATGCCACACTCGGCCCAAAGACCAAACACACAGCAACAGATTTCTCTAAGGGGAAGAGTAAGAAAGAATGTTTCATCCTGTTCTTTGTAATATTCAAGACTCTAGCACATCAAGATACACTATGGGTAAATTGAGGAGTTGATAAAATGTGTCTTAGCCTGTTTCCTGTTCCCTACCTTCATACACCCCCGTAGCTGAATGTTGAAGAGTATATTCTCAAAAGGACAATTTTAATCTTGGAATAATGTGTTCACTTCCCACATCCTTACCTTCTAACACATCCTTAAGTTTCTTCTCCCCTCAAGCAGAGATCAGTTTTATGCTGACTGTCTTTGTTACCAGGGAGGGAATGCTCTCATAAACGTATACTGAAATGCTGTGCACTCATTGTGTAACGTGCCCCAAGGACTCCTGCATTATCACCATCATTGTAATAGCTACTGGTTACAGAGTGCCAACCACCGAGAACTCACAACAAACATCATCCCTCTTCCAGCTCTGCCTGATGGCTGTGGGACATCGGACAAGAGGCTCAGTGTCCCAGAGCCAGGGTACAATGAAGATACGAAGACTCACCTCCCCGGTGTGTTGTGCAGATGAAAAACTATGATGCATGTAAGACCCCCCGCACACTCTCTGGCCCTAGGCGTGTGCTTACTAAATACCAGTAGTGCCCCTGGTAGTGGCAAAAGCAACTGCATTTGTTGTTGTTAGACTCAAGTTGAGGCATAAATAAGTTACAAAAGATGCCCAAAGATTGAAATTCAGTTCTACTTCCAAAATCTTTGTTCTTCTCATGATGCAGGTGTAGGTAAGGATCATTGTTTGTTACACACATGTGTATTAATAATGAGGGGATTTCAGGATTTGCTGGGGGAGATGGGGTTGGCCGAACGGGGAGCTGAAAATAGTACCACAATGGTTAAAAATGAAAATGCCACTATCTTCTGCCATACCAGTTTACGTTCGTGGTACCCTTTCATTCATGCCACATGGATTTAATAACTGCCTATGTTGTGTCCAGCACAGTGCTGGGTACTCAAGATACGAAGTTGAATTCGAGAGAATCTCTGAGCTCAAACGCATACAACACACATTCATACTCAAAATCATACCAAGGAAGGCAAAGATTAAAAACTCCTAGATTCTTGAGCACTGCTTCTTATTTGCAGAAAGATGCCTGCAGCTCTATTGTGCTTTGGGTGCTATATAGTTCACATATGTTTTGGACAAACCACTTAACCTCAGGGTGGCCTCTGCTTCCTTGTCTACAAAATGAACCCATCTCCCTTTATAGAGATACCGTGACTGACAGCAAAGTGATGATGAAATACAGCCGCCAAATCTTCAGAGACCTACCAGGCAGTAATTTGCTATGGAAGAAACAGAGGAAGAAGCAGCAAACAGCAATCTTGGTAACATAACACCTTGCAAGAATGAATTTGGATTAGATGAGCATAATCTTAAAGTTGGAAAGGGAAACCCTTGGCGGTTACCCACTGAAGCCTCCGATCCACCTACAAGGTTTACATAACTGCAAACGTTCAGTCTAAGTCATTTCTCTTGGTCTCTCCTGAAAACATTCTTGAACTATACTCTCATAAAATACATATATGATAGCTAAAGCGGTTCATGTCACCATGATGCCTCTGAAAGGAAGTCTGTAGAATACAGTTCTTCCAAGGGAATCATCCTCTTAAGACCTGGGCTTTCAAAAATTTTTATGCTGATCTGAACAGAAAGTACTGCTCTTCAAGTACAAAGGTGGCATTATTGACTATATTAGCAGGGTCTAAGGTTTTTTATATGCGCATGTGACACAGAAAAGATGGTACACATTTCTGTAGTAGGTGTGGATGCGTGGCCACCTTGTAGGTTTCCCTTCAAAACTAGGAAGCTTTTCTGGGGCACATGGTCAAAGTTAGGAGTGCACAATTTGTCCATGGAGTTGAGTAAAGCCAACCCATACATTTGTACTTTGAAACCGTGATCTCAGCAGTGTGGAATACAGACTTGGTGGGAGATGAGGGGGAAAATAGAACATAGCTGCCCAACTGCCAAGCAATTAATGCCAGCAAATACACAAGCAATATTTTAGAAACAGCTATAAAAAACAAAAGATGTCTACTCTCGCCTCTCCCTACAGTCCTTTTCCTAACAGTCTGCTTACCCATGCTGTATTATTTGCTGTATGATGCTTGTTACATATGTTTTATTACACTTGTCAGCTTAGTCCTTATTATGTTTGCTCTACATTATACAATATATCTCTTGGTAAAGGAGTAGAGTAATTTGTAGGCCAGTAACTGTCAACCTTTCATCTCCTACCTAGGAAACCCATTTTTCAAACCACTTCTCTGTCATCTTTCCAAAATACGCAGCAAGTGCAAGCAGTCAAAACAGAACGAACTTAGGTCTTAAGTTCAAAAACAGTTATTTAAAAAAATCAGTCAGAAATTGCAACAATATGTCACTGGTCTCTAGAATGCATTTTTATTTTTTTCTGAATAGTTTTATACATGCATAAATGGAATTTATTAACACCCCTGCAGCAACTTGCAGGGAATAGAGCTTGAAAATCCTGGTTACAATGGAAAAGAGCAGGTGTTAGGATCAGGCAGATCCAGGTTTGAAAGAGGTACCTACCAGCTCTAGGATCATGAGCTAATTACTGTACCTCTCCCAAGATATTCTCCTTATGTATATATTAGAAATCAAGGGGCACCTGGGTGATTCAGTTGGTTAAGCATCCAACTTCAGCTTAGGTCGTGATCTCTTGGTTCGTGGGTTCGGGCCCCACGTTGGGCTCTGTGCTAACAGCACAGAGCCTGGACCCTACTTCAGATTCTGTGTCTCACTCTCTCTCTGCCCCTACTCTGATCGCGCTCTCTCTTTCTCTCAAAAATAAACATTAAAAAAAAGAAATAAAAATATGTACTTTACAGGATTGATGTAAGGATTAGAGATAATGTGCTGGAAGTGCTTGGAATATAGCAAATGTTTAATAAGTAATGGGCAGTGTGGTTATATTTATGTTTGGCTCAGTCACCTTCTCTGCCCCTCTTCCCTCCACTCCCTGTGCCTACCCCACGGGTCTGTGTGAATGAGTGAATGGAAGGATACCACATTAATCATTAACGCTGGTGATGTGACCGATGCGTTTTCTGAAAGTCTGCTTCTTCCTTCAAGCAGGGGAACAGAAGAAAGGCAAGCGATACCTGAACTCTAAGCACATTTGTCCTTGGAGATGGACAATTAGTTCATTTAAAAACATACTCTCCTGCCTTCGTAAGTGGGTACATTTTTCAAAGGATGATGAATGGAGGAAAGCAAATGAACAGGCTGTCTCATTCAAAATATCTCACATCATTTTACAGTGATTCAGCACAGACACTTTGGTGTAGCAATTGGTTTGTGGAAGGCATTTTTTTACAACTAAATCCAAACATGTCATTCTCACAGGTTGAAATGAATCTTGCCAGTGGCATCTGCCCATGGGGCACAGCAGGAGGACAGAAGGACAAAGACCAACTAACAAATGGAAAGACTTACTTAGTTCAAGGAACAATATTGAATTGTTTTATTAGAAGACTTGAAAAGTCAAAGCTGGGGGTTTCATGTATGCTCTGAAATACCACTTGGTATCCAGAGCACTTCTTTCCTTGCTTTTTGAGTTGTTTGCAAGAAATCCATGGGGCAGAGATCATTTATCATTCATCTTGCTATCCCCCAACCAGTAGCACAGGAGATCATATTTTGAAGGTGCTCTCTATGTATTTGTTGAATTTAATTGCAGGAGCAAGAGTGTATCCTCAAGTTAGCCCAAGAAAATGATATGTTAAGAAGTCGGAAGGGTCATATTGGAACAAGCTGTTGGTTGGGAAAATACGGCAGCTGATTTCGGTTTATTTAACAACACACTGAGTTCTCCAGGCTAGGAGGGACCTTTTCATTTGGTCAAGTCCAGAGAAAGAAACTGGCTGCAAAAAAAACAGGCTTTATGAACTCACCGTTGCAAACGGATCATGCACAGACTCAGTGTGGAGTCAAACTGGAATGAAAAAAGAGCCATTAAAAGAGTCAAACTGGAATGAAAAAAGAGCCATTAAAAGGAACACCCCAACAAGAAGAGTAAGAAATGACAAAGTTTCCAGTTTCAAATTTTTATTGATGTCAATTTCTTAAAATATCCATGTCTGTGCCTGTGGCCAAATACACTAATAAAATTAACAAATAAAACTGACCTTGACTACCAGACAACTTCTCATACATTATCTCTTTCAACTCCTGTAGCAATCTTGAACTGTCGGCATTGTAGGGAGAATTAAAAGAAGCTCCAAGAGGCTGAATTATTAACAGCAGGTCACACCAAACCTGCCTGCTCACAATCCCCCCCCCCGACCTTTTAACTACCCAGTCATATAGCTCCTTTTACCAAATATCTTTTACTAAATACCTTTTACTAAATATGCCCAATATTTGGATTTGGCATTGCACAGAGCAACAACACATTCCTAGCACAGATTACCACTATATTGCAATCCTGGTTCCATGCCAGACACAGTGTAAGCGCTCCATAAGTATTTGTCCAAGGACTGTTAGAATTATGAAGTGAACGACTGAATACACAAATAATGAATAAATGGACAAACTACCAACTGGAACAAAAGTATCCAGAAATTTTAGCTGGATACAGCAAAAGCCTATCTTATGTGGTGTGTCTAATTTTCTTTACTTTGGAAATGTTGGTTCCAAATGGGAGAATGATTTCAGAGATGAAAAATAAAAAGTTTGTATCTCAGCATTTGAGAATTAGCCCTTCATGAATCCAAAAGAATGAGTAATACACATTTATGTGTTTATGTTGCAGAATTTAGAAGATTCTAGAAATAAGAAACTACTTTTGGGATAAGACTCTCCCCCAGAACAATAAAAAAAATGCATAGATCTAGAAAAGTATGATTTACTTTAAAAAAACAACTTGAAAAGATACCAGGCAACTCTAATACAGCCATTTTATGTGTCAGTCATTCTGCTTCCCTTCCAAAAATGTGTGTGGAGTGGAGTGTGGAGTTGAAAGACCCATTAATGGGGCGCCTGGGTGGCGCAGTCGGTTAAGCGTCCGACTTCAGCCAGGTCACGATCTCACGGTCCGTGAGTTCAAGCCCCGCGTCGGGCTCTGGGCTGACAGCTCAGAGCCTGGAGCCCGTTTCCGATTCTGTGTCTCCCTCTCTCTCTGCCCCTCCCCCGTTCATGCTCTGTCTCTCTCTGTCCCAAAAATAAATAAACGTTGAAAAAAAAATTAAAAAAAAAAAAAAAAAGAAAGACCCAGTAGTAGTTGACCTATACAGACACACATACTGGGCACACAGTTTAAAGGGCTATGGCACACAATTCAAACACGAGTTGGGAAACATCACTCTTTGCTGTAGAATACAGATTTGCACAGTTTCTGCCAAAGAAATTCTGCCAAAGAAATTGTATGTTACCTTTACAGACAATGATCTGAGCCTCAAGCGCATCTCACCATTACCCTAGGGTCTCTCGAAATGACAGCCTGGTTTGCAATGTGTGGTTCCAATGGCTGCCAGAGGATATCAGGTAATTGTTTGAGATGGAGACAATGTCATCTATCTTTCTGAGAAATATGGTTGCCATTCATCAGGAAAAAGAATGCCTATGAACGAATGGAGTGACACAAAAAAAGATTTATGTATCCGATAGAAACTGGATCCAATCTGGTGTGTCCTGACCAACCCTTTGAATTTTTCATATATGTAAATGAGGTTTTGAAAGTGGTTACATACATCTCTGTTGTTGAAGTGCCATCATAGTGGACACAGAGGCCAAGATTACCCCTAAATGGGATATCGGATAAAATAATAAATTAAGATGAAATATTAGATAAAAGGGCCAGGGATGGAGAAGTGATGGATTCCTTATTTTCACCAAAGAGAGGAAGCAAATGCACTCCTTATAGTGCCATTTTTCCTGTGGATATTTATGCCTATAAGTGTAAAGAAAGAAACTGCCCAATGAAAGTGACCAATAAATTCTAGGTTGAAAACCTCAGAGCTTCACAATAATAACCCCCTCCTCTCAAAAAAGTTCACCTGCAGAACCACTGGCTAATCAGAGCCAACAAAGAGTCCTTCCCCAGACACCAAATTAGTAACAACAGCTGAGGTTGAGGGAGTCCAACAAAAGAAGCTTTAAACTCCTTGAAAATCCCTCTCCTACTTCATGTCATTTATCTTCATCCATTTACTCAAGTATTTACATATATATTTGTACAAAGAACTATGTTAGACATTGTAGAAGAGGCGAAGATTCATCAGGCATGAGTCTTACCCTCTGCAAGCTGATAATCCAGCAGGGCGAAATAAAGGAAAACCCTGCAACTCCAATGTGGAGGCTGATTACTGCACCATGGAGGAGGCGGTGATTGCTGTTGGAAAAAACCGCAAGAATTTCCATGAGAGAGGCATGGGGCGAACCAGAATGAAGCCATTTTTTTGAAACTCTAAGGAACATCATGCCTAGCACAAAGTGCCCATTAATAAATTATGGATGGGCTAAAGGAAGTGCCACTTTGCATCACTACACATTTATGGGATGCTCATTTAGAATGCATTTAGAACTGCCCCAAACTGGGCTGATTCATTAGAATCCTGATGATCTCAAAAATATTTTATATGCGGATATAACTGTATGCCCATTACAGCACTAGACCCTACAGCTAATTTATATTTGGTTCTCAGCCAATGAAGACTAAGAGCCATTTGTGGGGCCTTTCCCAATCATGTGCTTACTCCAGCAGGTCCCTCTTTCTGCCATTACTTTCATGCCAATGGACACTGGTTCAAGACGGCAGACAAAAAGTATGCAAGTGATAGTGCTAAGGATTCTACAAGACATCGAGGAAGATCCTGGATGGCAGCAGGTAGGCCTCACTGCAACAGCTCCCAGTGCCTCCAAGGAGATAGGCTAAGAAACCCAGAGCAGCAGACACAAGTTGCCTGGGAGAAATCCTCTGACATTCTGCAGAGTAGCATAAGCCTCACGGCAGCCTGGAAAGATTGGCTAACAACAGTATTGAGGACAAAAAGAAGAGATGTTAGGGCAGAGGCATAGCACAACTTCGGGAGACTTGAAAAGAAAGAAGGGTAATTGCCAAAGTATGACAACAGCTGCATATCTCCATTCTATCATGCCATAATAATCATATAGAGCACCAATTTAACTAACATGACCATTTCCAAGAGCAGGTTTCCACAATAAACGGGATATGCCTGTAGTTAAAACGCGGGGGTGGAGGTGGAGGAAGATTCAAAACACTATTTCTATTTCAGATACCCCAAGAGCCCTGTAATTAAGGATATCCTAAGGGTTTGGAAAAGTAGACTGTCTGTAAGCAATGGCAGTTCTTTAAGGCAATTGTGTAACACAGAGGAGATCTAATAAAAGAATGAGTTACTTTTGTTCAGCACAAAAGGACAACCTCAGAGTAATTTTGGCTACCTTTCACTACTATAAAAAAAAGTTCGCCTGACGTATTAACCTAATATTCATAACTTTGGGACGGAAAGGGAAAGAAACTTACAAAGGAATATGGAAACAAAATTTAAGCACTAAAAACAATTATTTCCTACATAGGGAAGCATTAAAGCCTCGTGGTTAAAAGTGTGGGCTTTGGGATCAGGTCATTCTGGAATCTCATCCCACCCCCATCATTTAACAGTTGGGAAAATTACATTACCTCTCGAGCCACAGTTTTCTCATCTGTAAGATGGGTAATAATTGACATTCTTTATTAGAGATTTTGCAAGGACTAAATAAGAGAATATGTATTGAGTACTTAGTTCATGAGTGCTCAAGAAATACAGCTTTTCTTAATGTTTTCCCCCCAAATTGTTCTGCATTATTCATTGCCTAGATTAGAGGGTGAAGCTGCATCATTAAGCTTACCCGGTTCTCTCTCTGGACCCCTTATGGATTTGAAGGGAAGGAAGCAGAGGAGTCACACAGATCCCTTCAGGGTTCAGAGCCTCCTACAGAGAGATATTTTGGGCAGGTCAGAGGGCACCATATGGTAGTGCTGTCATTCTCCTTGCCTGAATGGCACGGTCTCTATCTGCCAAATTGTTAGCGTCTCCATCCCCAGTCCCATGAAACTCCAGCCCTTGCTCCTCGTTTGTTAGATGTCACTGGTGCCAGCATGATTTCTTGTACACAAGGATGTTTGGACAAAAATCTGCACATTTTTAAAGTTCTCTTCTTTCCAGTTACATACTTTCCCTTGTTGGCAAAATTCAGTCTCCATGGACTATCATCACTATGCAAGTGGCTCCAAAATCTAAATGTTTCGCTTTGGCCTCTTTTCAACTTCTATATACCTGCTGGGCTTCCTCCATAGACCTAGCAGCATCTCACACTCAAGGCCAAAGCCAAATATCCGTTGGCCACTCCCATCCATTATATTCCACCAACTTCTCTCTGAGTTGATGGCATCACTGGCCTTTCTCTACTGTCCAAGTGAAACCCATTATCTATTCCCCTCCTTCCATTGGCTCCTGATACCCAATAATCAAACCTATCCACTTTATCTTGTCTCTAATTCTTTCAAATATCTCTTCTCTTCCAGTTCAACCGTCTTTCCCTTCTTCTTTACTTCTTACCCAGATTCATATGTTCAACAAGAAATTACTGAGGATTCACCATGAACCAGGTGCAGCAAACTCTATGTATTGGGGACCTAGAGGTGAATGAAATAGACATGATTCTTGACCTCATAGAACCTCCATTCTAGGCAAGGAATATAGATCTTGAACAAGTAAACAAATGAGCAAGATAATCTCAAATTGTGATATGGGTAATAAATAAAATAGAACCAGCTGATATGAAAAGAACATCTTGGGCTGGGAGTGGGGAGTCAAAGAGAAAAGGATGGAGCACTACAGGCTGGAAGTCTTTGAGGAAGTGATATTTGAGCTGAGTCAAGAAAACAGCCATGTAAAATTCTGAGAACAGCATGCTCTAGACCAATGGAATGGCAGGAACAAAAGCTCATATGTCTGAGGTGAGACTAAGCTTGGCTTGTTCAGGGAACCAAGGAAGCCAGAGAGTAGGAGCCAGTGAACAGAAATGAGAGTGCAGGTCTGAGAAGCAGACAGGGGTCAAATGGGGCAGGGCCCCATGTACCACAGTAGGAGCTTGAATTTCATTCTAAGTATGATGGGAAATCATTTGGTTTTTAAAGTTGAGTTTAGCTTGCTGGGAGAGATAATGGATTATAGGGAAGCAAGACTGGTTGTATAGCAATGAGTTAGGAAAACATGGCAGGGATCCAGGTGATAGATCCTGGTGGCTGGACTAGGTTCGAGAGAGGATAAATGAGGAAAAACTGGGAAGGATTTTGCTTGCATTGTGTAGATACCAGCACCAGGATCATTGTGTGGATCTGCTAATGTTCTCCTTCCTTCCAAGCTTTTTTCATCTCGGTTCATTCAACACAAAGCTGACAGTGTCCTCCTTCCAAAGTGCAAAGTTGCTTGCCCAGATATCTTAATTGGCTCCCCATTGTTTTTAGAATAATGTTCTAGATGTAGATCCAAAGCCCTATGCTATCT
The DNA here is from genome assembly GCF_022079265.1 of Lynx rufus. Taxonomy (NCBI): domain Eukaryota; kingdom Metazoa; phylum Chordata; class Mammalia; order Carnivora; family Felidae; genus Lynx; species Lynx rufus. The sequence continues at coordinate 119,843,465 of NW_025814823.1, read as the reverse complement.
GGCCTCAACTACTTTAGAGATACATAAAGGGGCTTGCAAGGAAAGGGGAAAAGAGTTACAAAGCAGTTCAGAAGTTCTGAGGTAAGTCATTTCACAAACAATGCTCTGCAGAGGAAGTGGTGCTGGCTTTTGTACGTGAAGAACCAACATTTTTAGCTCTTTAACTGCTCTCAATCTGAGAGGTTCTGTCTTAGATGAAAAGAGTCATTGGTCATGCATCGACCAGTGGTTGTGCTTTAACTTCCAAGGGAAGACATAGGGAAGTTGTAGGAACTATAAAAAAATCAAGTAATCCCTTAGAATACGAACTAATAAGTGAAATAATTTTGTTACAATTCTTGACTTCATTCGTTCCCCTGAAATATAATATCCAATTATAATGCAAAGGAACAAAAACCCCACAACAAAATTTAATGGCCAAGGGAACTATAAAAAGAGAGACCTTGACAGAATAAAATCGTGTCTCACATTAAACCTAAGTTCCCTTCCTCTCTGCCTTAAGCAAGCATTTCTTAGAAATTAAAATTCATGTCAGGACCATCAAACCAGACTTGAGAAGTCACCAGCACTAACAATCTAGAGGAACAGAAGAGGGCAGTGTTATCACAGACTCTCACACAGACTTGAGGTGCTGAGGAACTAATTGAACATTCCGCTGAGTAACCCTGTTGACTTATCCACCCCCTCAGAGTGAATCTCAGTTTCAATTGCTTGTTTCTTTCTACTTGCTAAGTCTCAAGTCCCTAAAAAAGTTAGCAATGAGGTACCCCGCCCCGGGGTTCTGCCAAGGGTTGTGAGAAAATGACGACTTCTCACTGTGGGCTCAAGAAATACAAGCTCAGCTCTGTGTTTATATTCATTATGGTTTTGCTTTTTACAGAATAGATGGTGAAAAAAATTCACCTGTATTGACCATATGGGAAAAATACTTCATATTTAACATGTTATCATCAGAGAGGCCCTAAGGACTCACTCTTTCTTTCTTTCTTTCTTTCTTTCTTTCTTTCTTTCTTTCTTCTGCTAGTAAAATGGATATATTCAGCTATATACCCAGAAACTTACTCAGAAATGGTCAGTGAATGTCTGGTTCACGTAGAAAATGGAAAGAAAAGAGTCCTATCCCTCAAGACAATTTAGCAAACAATTCTGGTGACAGCGCCATGTAGGGAAAGCCTGGCAAGCACCCCTCCAAAGAAGGTAAAAATTCTTGAAGGAATCTGAGGAAGAACTCAGCTGCTGTTTCCAAAGTTTAAGGTGGAGAAATGGGAGAGAAATGAGAGGAAATATCCTGGCTAGACAGTGGCTGTAATTGCACCTTGAAGGACTGTAGAATCTAGGGAGAAAAAAAAAAGAAGTACTTTGCAGAAGGGAAAAATTCCAGTTGAAAGAGAACATATGTGTGTGTGTGTGTGTGTGTGTGTGTGTGTGTGTGTGTGTGCAACAGGAGTATGGAAGCTGGGAAAGAACAGGGAATGATCCAGTTTGGCTGGAATGGAAGGTACCTGTGGAACAAGAAGAGGAGAGCTGCTGAGGACTTTGCACTTAAAACTGTGAAGGACGAACAGTCACTGAGAGTCTCTGAGCAGACATGACAGAAACAAGCTGTTTAACAACAGCCACTCCCACAAGGTCACAGAGAGTTTGCCAACCCTTGTCCTGCCATGTCCTTTCTCACCTCTCAGAGGAGACCCCTGCCCCTCAGCCATTTCCCTCCACAGCTCCACTGAAGGGTACGGCTTTGACATGGAAGTGCTAATCGCTTCAGTTTTTGCAACACTTTTGGAAAGTATTTTCCCCTCCCAATCATGGAAGAAAGAGAAATAAAGGTTAAAGCTGCTCTCTGACCATTTGGCCAAGTGAAGGAATGCACACATTTAGTGCTTAACATGGAGCAACAATCAGCGAGGTTCACCTAAATCCAAGAGTGAGAATGCTTTATGTGTGTTGTTGTCTCTGTGTGTCCATCCATCCATCCATTGATTCGTTCAACAAATATTTGCTGAGAATATTTCATGTGCCAGGCAGGCATTGCTGTAGTGGGGACAGCAGTGAAACCAGCCAAAGCTCCTCCTTCATGGAGTTTACATTCTAGACAATAATCAAATAAACATATCAGGTGTCAGATGATGATAAGTACAAGGTGAAAAGGTAAAGCAAGGAGGATATCAATTGCATGTTGCAGAGGAGGGGCATTAGTAGCAAAGAGGGCAGAGGCGACAAGGAAAGAGGTGGGAGAAATGTGTGCTCTTTGGTAGTTTAAGCTTAAAAGGCTTTTTTCCCAGCAGGTGAACTACAGTAAGTAATGATATGCAACAATCAACAGTAATGATAATAGATATAATAGTAATATCTATTATTATATCTGTAGAGACAGACACTGTGCTAGGCATTATTTCATTTATTCTTCACAGTTAACCAATAAATATTAGTCGTATGATACTTTTAGGTACAAAGGAAATTGAGGGAAAGAAAGGAGAGGAGGCAGGAAGGCAGGAAGGAAGAAAGGGAGGGAGGGAGGGAGGAAGGGAGAAAAAGGAAAGAAAAAAAGAGAAAGAGAAAAACCAAGGCTCAAATAAATTGCATAGCCTGACTAAGTCATCCTATTCATATGTACAGAGCATGGATTTGAACGGAGACAGTCTGACTCCAGAGCCTGCACTCTTAACCCAGACACCGGATTGGGGTACAGAGATAAATAAGTCATGGAGTCTGTCTTGGAATTGCTCATAGTCTGGTAAGAGACACAGACTCATAAACAAATAATCCTAGTGCAGTGATAGGAGCTATAATCAAGGTATAATAGAGTTAAGGAGACACAGAGGAAACAGTGACTAAGTGCCTGACCGTGGGTGGGAAGAGGGGGGAGTCATCAAAATGCAGACATTCGTGTTTATGTAATTCATTGCTCTCTCTGCGCCTGCTTACCCACAACCAATCTGCAGTTCCTTCCCAAGACTCTTTCCGGTGGATTTCCCCAGTCTGTCTTCACAGGTTGTGGTTTGTCAGCCTCATCCTGCATGCAATAAGTAGTTCTGACACAGGGGCCACATAAACTCTTTAGAACCATTCTGGAGAAGGAAGAAAAATAATAAAATAGCAATTTACCTTAAAAACCCTCAGAAAAGGATGAGGAATGTGACAACCAGGCAAAATAAAATGAGATAACCGTGCCATGTTACAATGGAAGAGAAGAGGGAAGAGGATGCTGGCTACCCACTGGAAAAACTCAAGGCCATGTGCATTGTTCAGGCAACTGAAAACATAGTCACTCAGACAGGAAATCTGTATTCCATTACCCAGCAAAATTTGATTTAAACATCCCATTCTTGGGGTGTCTGGGTGGCTCAGTCGGTTAAGTGTCCGACTCTTGTTATTGGCTCAGGTCGACATGTCGCGGTTTTGTGGGTTTGAGCCCACCTCTGGCTCTTTGCTGTCAGTGTAGAAGCTGCTTGGGATTCTCTCTCTCTCTCCCTCTCTCTGCCCCTCCCCCCATTTGTGCTGTCTCTGTGTTTCAAAATAAATTAATTTTTAAAAAATCCCATTCTTAACCTTGTCCACATATGAACTTCACAAAATTCATGAATCCCCTGAAATTGTATGTAAAACTCTGTGTACCTGTTGCATGTTTTCTAGAGATTATGGAGTTCACACGAATTTCAAAATAGTCCGTGTCCCCCACATAGGTTCAGAGCTATGCATTAAATATTTTCAGAACTACCACTCCAATAAATTTAAGTATAATATAGTCTTAATTATAGACATAATTAAGAAGGTCTGAAAAGTCTAAGTGAATACTTTGATACCATTGTTACTCATCATATTCATCAAAAGTCTTGCAAATTAGTGTTGCCATCAGATTCCCACAAATGAGTTCAAGACCTCAGGACTTTCACTTAATTATGTTGTATGTAGTTGACCTTTATTTTCCTTTTGGCACTTCTGTACAGGAAGATTAGCTCTTGAGGGCTATCGCTTAGTATTGGTTCTCAACCTTTGTGTGAGTGTATGAGGGGGAGGTATTTGATTGGGAAAGACAGTATCCCATAATCCATCTCGTGTTTTCAAGTTACACACACCCTCCCATCCATTCCTACTCTACCCCCTACACCTATCCCAGTCCTTTACTGATACTGCCCAATGACAAATGTGCCAGAGGCTGAAATGTCCACTCTCTTAACCATCAGCCGGGTCATTTTGAGGTAACTGTCCTTCAGAGATTAAGAAAAAAAATACAGGACAAGAAAGCTCACCTCTAGATGTATAACTCTAAAGTGCACCATAAAATGGACTGTTAAAACTTGGTATTCTCATGGATCTCACTGGAAGGCGTACGGAAAAAGAAAATCTAAGATGATAATTTGGCCTTAGTGAGTCCCTACTGCTAGATAACAGGGAGTCTGAGAGTGACACACAGCAAATATTGCTAGCTTTTCAGAAGTACCAAAGGTGAATTTGCAGAGAAGAATCACAATTGACTGAAAAAGCCAGATGAATTCTTAAGATTTGGGCAAGTTCATTATCAAACATAACATTTGCCAAACCTCTTTTACATCAAAGCAGGCTTGCTATCACGACAAGAAGCAAGGAACCTATCATGACTACAGATGATCAGAGCCTCTTGTCTACTGTAGTGAAAAACAAGTCCAGATATGGAATGTATGCATAAGTCTAGCAGCATGCATAAACTAGACTCATAGTGAAGAGTGCTATACACTAAACCAATCACATCCACTTCTGGTGGGGCTGAAGGCGGTAGTTAGGGAAGCAATGTCTTGCACAAGTATCTGTTCATGAAATCACAGCCCGAGGTGGAATAGCTGCTGACAAAAATATTCTAAGCAGGCTACTGGTTGACTCTCCTCCCCTCCCACTTTCCGCCCAATTAGAGACAGGTGGAACATGTAGGGTAGTTTTTAAAGATAAAACTAAAATCTCTACAGAAGATTTCATTATGGACCTGACTTGTGACATCACAACTGCTGTCACAGACTTAAGAATAAGACTGTATTATTTTTCAATCTCTTCTTGCTCAAAAAAAGTTCTAAGAATGAGATGAAAATGAAGACTGAATTATCATTTGAAATTATGCATTCAATATGCATAGTACTATTATTATAATCATGATCCAGGACAATGCATTATGGCATTAACAGGTGGAAAATCATCATGAGTAGTTTGCAATATACATAGCTAACAGTCTGGGGAGGAAATGAGTCTAAAAAATAAAATGGCATTTATCACATCTCTCAAATAAACACATACGATGATTTGTGTTTTATGAATTATTCTTTTATTTTTCTGTGCATATGGAATTTAGGAACTGAAAAGTAAGGAGTCTTTTGACTATTTGATGAGTGATTATTTGAGTCAGGTCTGTCTCCCCCAATAGTACTGACTGTTCTGCAAGATAGGAATCCCATCCATTCTTTTCATCTCTGTAGCTCCTCACCAGCATCAGGCACAGTGCCTGGTACTTAAGAGGTGCTCAATAAACAGTCATTGGATGAGTTGATATATTGGCACACCCCCATTCCCTTCATTTTTCAGTCGAGGAAGCTGAGGCCAAGAATAGCTAAAAGGCTACTATTACACACCTCGTGGTAAAATTGGCTCTAGAATGATCCTCTGCCTCCTTCCAATTCGTTGAGGACTGCCAATTTGTTTGATTTTTTTTATCACCACCTTAAAGTATGACTATTTTATTCAACGTTTATTTATTTTTTTGGGACAGAGAGAGACAGAGCATGAACGGGCGAGGGGCAGAGAGAGAGGGAGACACAGAATCGGAAACAGGCTCCAGGCTCTGAGCCATCAGCCCAGAGCCTGATGCGGGGCTCAAACTCACGGACCGCGAGATCGTGACCTGGCTGAAGTCGGACGCTTAACCGACTGCGCCACCCAGGCGCCCCATAAAGTATGACTATTTTAAAGGAAAATATAACAAAAATCTTTTATCTTAATCATTGTTTGCAAGATATTAGAACTTTAATGTATCTCTGGTATATTGCCTTTGATGCTTTGTTCCTTGGGAGTGACTTGCAGAGAAAATACGGGTACTTGCCTAAGCTAACTGGTTAAAAACTCCTTTTGCTTTATTTAACAGGTGAAAGAGAGACTTTGCGGCTATGCTTATTAAAAAAAAACTGAAAAACTAGAATGCTACTGAAGTTCTTCTAAATAAAATGATCAATGCTTATGATGATGACTGGTTTTGACTGATAGTACAGATATTTTTTTTTTTTAATTTTCAATCACATCCCTTCAACTCTGAACAGGTACAATTAGTCAGTGTTTTTAGAAATCAGGGTCTAGCACAGACTACATATTTATATGTTTTCCTCATATGTTTATAAATTTTGGTTGCTTAGTGTAAGCCCAAATTGTTAGGTGTAAGCAGTGTTGACCAATGAGAGTCCCTGATGTCTTTCCTGAGTGAATATCAGGCTTTGAAGTTTCTGAGCTTTGGCTTCTTTCTGTATTTTTTTTTAATGTTTATTTATTTATTTTGACAGAGAGTGAGTCGGTTGGGGGGCGGGGGGAGTGGAGAGAGAAGGAGACAGAGGATCCCAAGCAGGGATCTATACTGTCAACAAAGAGCCAACATGGGGCTTGAACCCACAAGAGACCATGACCTGAGCCGAAATCAAGAATCAGACACTTAAAGGTCTGACCCTCCCAGGCACCCCTGCGAGCTTTAGTTTCTATACATAGCAAGAAACCTCCATAACTATGGAGGTGGAGAAGAGGCTCTGGAACCAGTCTGCCTGGATGAGAATCTTGGCTGCACCCGTTATAAAGTGGATCACTGAGGGCAAGTTATGACCTTCTTTTCCAGGTATACCCAGCCACTTATGCACCTCGGTTTTCTCATCAGTAAAATGGGTTAGTAATACCATTTGCCTTACAGAGTTCAAGTGAGGATTAGTCAGGCAACACATGTAAAATACTTAGGATGTGTTTGGTATACAGTGAGCACCAAATGAATGTTTTGTATTACTCACACAATTATAAGCAAACTGTTTTTGAAAGCAATAATTTTGCCTGTGTATTTGTCCCAAAAAGAAGAAAAACCAGCCTCCCTAACAATGCCCCCCCCCAAGTGTAAATTGGTGTCCAGTAATACTTCCTAGGGACCACCCCTCCACCACTGCAAGTTTTTGGAGTTGAGTTGGTATTCATGCCACGTTTGTTACAGTTGTGGGCATAGGACTTACTTGGTTTTATCATACTCCCTGCCACCATGATTCACCAGCAATGGGCATTGGGCTCAATCAGAGCCAAAGGGATGTGACTTGAGGACATTTGCTGATATTATTGGGGCTTATAATACCTCTTGGGCCACTGCATTCAAACATATCTGAAGCTAACTGTACCCTGGACTTGCCATCCAGCAGAGCAATGGATTCCTTTTTTACAATGTAATCAATTTGCATTTATTTTTCATTATCTGCAATCCAAGATCATGTAAACTTCCATAGAAGACTTTCCCAAGAAGATATCACAAAAAAGATGTAGGTGATATAAAAATGATTTAGTGGGTGTCAGAGGGGAGAAATAATGTTGTGGTTAGGTGCATAGACTCTGAAACCAGCTGTCCCACCCGGTACAAATCCTGGCACTACAGCTCATTAGCCATGTGACTTTGGGCTAGTCACTTACCCATTTGCACCTCCACGACATCCTCTGTAAATGGCAGATGGTAATAATAGCCACCTTATAGGGATGTTTTGAAGATTAAATTAATGTATATGCAAGTTACTCAGAACAATGCCTGGGGCAGAACTTGTGCAGGTGTGATGCAAGCTTTAGCTATCTTATCATTACTATTCAGATCTTAAATAAGTGGGGACACAGTGTACAAAAGAAAAAGTAGGGAGAATGGGTTTTATATTGCCAGCTGACATTTTTCTGTATCCAGAGGAAGAAACTGATGAATCAAAAGTGCCTCTTCGTAGCAATTTCCTGAATAGACATTTCTCCAGAGAGGACATGCAGATGACCAATAAGCATGTGAAAATATGCTCAACATCACTAATCATTAGGGAAATGCAAATCAAATCCATAAGATACCACCTCACGCCCGTTAGAATGACTACCATCAAAAAACTGGAAAACCGCAAGCATTGGCCAGGATGTGGGGAAATTGGAATGCTTGTATGCTGTTGGTGGGAATATAAAATGCATCCACTATGGAAAACAGTATGGCTGTTTCTCAAAAAAATTGTCTTAAAAATTAAAAGTAAAAACAGTTAAAAATTACTATATGACTTAGCAATTCTACTTTTCAGTATATATCCAAGATAATTGAAATCAGGGTCTTGAACAGAATACATGTAAACCCATGTTCACAGAAGCATTATTGACAATAGCTAAAAGGTGGAAACAACCCAAATATCCATCAGTGGATAAAAGGATAAATAAAATATGGTATACACATCCAGCGGAATATTATTCAGTCTTAACAGTAAAGGAAATTCTGATCTATGGTACCACACCGAGGAACATTGAGGACATTATGTTAAGTGAAATTAGACAATGACAGAAAGACAAATACTGTATTATTCCAAGTTTGTGAGGTATGTGGAGTTGTCAAGTGTGTAGAAATAGAAAATACAATTGTGGTGGCTGGGGCTGGAAGAAGGGGTAATGGCGAATTGTTAAACCAGTATGGATGGGGAGCCTGGGTAGCTCAGTTGGCTGAGCATCGGACTCTTGATTTCAGCTCAGGTCATGGTCTCAGTTTTACATGAGTCATGATCTCATGATTTTACAGTTTGTAAAATCGAGCCCTGGTCTGGCTCTACACTGACAGTGCAGAGCCTGCGTGGGATTTTCTCTCTCCTCTCTCTGCCCCTCTCCGGCTCTCTCTCTCTCTCTCTCAAAATAAATAAGTAAACATTGAAAAAAAAAAGGGTATGGAGTTTCAGTTTTGCAATGTGAAAACGTTCTAGAGGTTGGTTGCACAACAATGTGAATATTGCACTGTACACCTAAAAAAATTGGTTAAGATGATACATTGTATGATATGTGTATTTTGCTATAATTAAGAATAAAAATTTTTAAATAAAAAAATTTTAACAACCTTTTGGTAGCTCTGTAGGTAGCATGCTGCCTGATGCAGCTGGTACTCACTAACATCGAATAAATAAATGAATCATAATACTAAAATAAACCTAATGACAAATCAAGTGAAGGATGAGATAGTTTAAGGGGTTGAAATATTGTGGGGTAAAATGGAATCAAGTATCTAGTGCTATGTGAAAGATTTATTATGAGGATGAGAAGACAGACTCCAGAGTTAAACTGTATGTTACCTGGAATTTTAGATAGATAGATAGATAGATAGATAGATAGATAGATAGATATGGCATGGGATCTGTAGATAGTCCTTCCAGTTTTGATTCATTAATTCACTCATTTTTATCATTCATAAAATATTTATTGAGCACCTACCATTTGCCAGTCACTAGCACTGTTCATGTTCATTACTGAACAAAACTGTCCTGCCCTTGTAGGGCTTATTTCTAGTGGGATGGGAGAACAATGTTGAATTTCTGGTTCTAGCTGGATGTTTGACATCAGACAAGTCCCATAAGTTTTCTGGGTCCTGATGCCCTCTTCTGTACAATGAGATGCAGGTGGCAAGGGGGTCAGGGGGACACTTTTCCTTCCTAACATTCCAAAAGATTTGAAAATTACATGTAAATGTGGAATGAACGAGGACATAAGAAACCACTAGGGGGCAAAATGAGCACGACATAAACATTCTACTGATATAAAATTCTAGAAACAAAAGCATATGATTTCACTCAAACGTGGATTTAAGAAACAACACAAACGAGCAAAGGGGCGCGGGGAAGAGAGAGAAAAAGAGAGAGGGTAACCAAGAAACAGACTCTTACCTATAGAGAAGAAACTAATGGTTACTGGAGAGGAGGTGGGTGGGGGATGGGTAAAATAGGTGATGGAGATCAAGGAGTGTGATTGACTTGATGAGCCCCAAGTGATGTATGGAATTGTCGAATCACTATATTGTACACCTGAAACTAAAGTTAAACCGTATGTTAACTAACTGGAATTTAAACAAAAATGTTTAAGAAAGATATTTAAAAAGGGAGTCATCCTTTTTGTAGCATGAAAAAAATAAGCAAACAATGAATGTATATTATTGTAGGTAAGGAAAGAGCTCTACAGAATAGTTATCCAAATAACTATCCAAATAACTATGGTTTATTCTATGAATAAAGTACTTGATTTAGAGATCATGTTTCTTTGAGGAATAACAGCATGTAAGGAGCAGAATACTTGACTAGTAATTGAATGGCATCCCTAAATGCATATAATAAGACCACATCTACAGAACCACAAAATACCAACCAACATATTCGGTCTTGACATAGCCCTTTAGCCTTTATATTTATTAGATGTTAGGATCCAATACCTATTTAGAATTCTTCATTTCTTCATTGTTACTAATGAGTATCAGTCTTTCTGATTACAAAAAAAAAAAATGTATGCTATTCTTTTTTCCACTTGTATCCCATTGGAAAGTGGTAGTTTTAAAATGGAAAAAATCTCAGGTGCTTGGGTGACTCGGTTAAGCCTCCGACTCTTGATTTTGTCTCAGGTCATGATCTCACTGTTCGTGAGATCGAAGCCCCTATTGGGCTCTGCGCTGACATTGCAGAGCCTGCTTGGGATCCTCTCTCCCTGTCTCCCTATTCCTCTCCCGCCTGTACCTGCAGGCCTGGAGACTGCTTCGGGTTCTGTGTCTCCCTCTCTCTCTCTCTCTCTCTGCCCCTCCCCCATCACACACACACACTCTCTCTCTCCCTCTCAAATAAATAAACATCAAAAAATTTTAATTCAGTTTAATTGAACATAGGCCAGCTTCAGAGACTTGTTTCTAGCCAATAGCATGTGTCAGAAATGATGCTGTGTGATTTCCGAGAATAGTGGAGTGGTGTCACCCAACTTCTGGCTGACTCTATCTTTCAGGATGTTTTTCCTCAGAATACAGTCACCAAACTCTGAGGAACCTATGCCATAGGGAGAGTCCACATGTATATATTCTGGCTGAGAGCTCCCTTAAAGGTCCCAAGTTGCAACTACCATCAAAAGGCAGACCTGTATGGGGTGCCTGGGTGGCTCAGTAGGTTAAGCGTCCTACTTCACTTCAGGTCTCACGGTTCACGAGTTTGAGCCCCGCATAGGGCTTGCTGCTGTCAGCGCAGAACCCACTTTGGATCCTCTGTCCCCCTCTCTCTCTGCCTCTCCCCTGCTCATGCTCTCTCTCTCTCTGTCTCTCTCAAAAATGAATAAACATGAAAAAAAAAACCAGACCTCTAAATGACCGAGCTCTCAGACCATTCCAATCCCCAGCCGTCAGGCCCCCAGCTGAAGCTGTGTGGAACAGAGATGAACTATCCTTGCCGAGTCCTGCCTGAAATAGATTTGTGAGGAAAATTAATGTTATTGTCATTTTAAGCCATAAAGTTTTGAGGTGTTATTTTTACCAAGCAATAGATAACCAGAGCAGGGGATCACTGTCTTTGGGACTATGGCAGGATAATTTAAGAAATTAAATGCCAGAAGAGTAGATTAGTGCTTCTGTAGATTCCAATTGGCTTGGACCCAGTCACCTGCCCTGAAAACAATAAAAAAAAAAAAAAAAAGAGGCTCATTATATGCTATCACTCATTGTCACATCCCATGTGCACTAATGCTCAGGACAGCGCAGTCTTGGAGACAAATCAACCCTTGTGCTTTAAGGGCATTATTATCACTGACATCCACTAGCAGGTTACTATAAACATTCTCCCAAGCAGCAGATCCACACATGAGAGCCCTTGATTGGGCTGGACCTTCTAGTTCACAAATAAGGAATGGAAGCCTGGCTGGATAGAAACTCAGTAATGGCTTCCTCAAGCAGAAGGCACTGAGGAGCAGGAGCATTTCTCAAAGAGGATGGCTAGAGATAACTAGCGTGCAGCTGGTCTACAAGGGAGCATGGGAATATTGGACTCCTTCAAGCTTAGAGCACCAAGAGGCAGACGCAGAGTCCGTTTGTCACATATAGTGACTGCCACGTGGGGGATTTTCAAAAATATTTGTTAAATAAATAAATGCACACACACAGCATTATTCTGTCCTAGCATTGGAACACAAAGTAAACATAAACATGACTGCTCTCTTAATACAGCTTCTGATGTAATGAGATAGTTACAATTACTCACGCATTTACCATCTCATCTTTGTCACCTAGCATCTGAAAGTCACAAAAAGGATGCAGTGATGATTATGACACTAGCCATATTAGTAATTGATCAAATCCCTTGTTCTGATAACCTATTCAGCCTGATGGTGAAGGAGGGATTTGCTGAACATACGACACGACACTGGACAGATGAGGTGGGCAGCAGCTTATTATTAATCACATTTACTCACAGGAATAGAGTGAACCGGCAGCGGCTGTGGGAGACAAACTTTGTAGTTTCAAGAGGGCGGGGTGATCCCTGCTTTCCATGGGGGTATATTATTGGCTTCTTCTAATAATTCCACCAGCTTGTAGAAGAAGGTAGAACCAATTAGGTTGAGGACCAAGTTGGGTGGGGCTGGTGTGGCTGATGTGGGAACTAGCCAGGTCTGGAGCCCTTACCGCTGGGTAGGGGGCAAATCTGGCAAGAGAAGAGGAATGTAGGCTTTGGGGTCAAAGATATCAAGGCAGCACTTGACATTTAGGTCTTACAATATATCTCTTGGCCTCAGATCCTCCCTTGTAAAATCAGACCGTGGGAAACAAATGATCTCAAGATTCCTGTCAGTGTTAATTCTTTTTATTTCTCATTATATGAAGCCACTCAAATGAGAGCTCACTCTCAGAGGCACTTGCTGTCCTGATTTGTCTGTGAAAACCAGTCTATTTTTGTTCATGTTAGAGACATTTCAGTGAATTCAGGCTAAATTCCTAAGGCCCTCTCAAAATTTTAATGTGAAGCTGAAGCATTTCATTTCTAGGAAGTGGGAAGGGGAATATGTCACAACATTTAGTACAGAAGTCAATTTGGGAATTAACAGGAAGAGCTTTTAGAGAGTCCAGGAAAGCAATCATATTTATAAACCTAAAATCAACTCTTCTTTTACTTGATGTTCATCTTTTATTTATTAAGTTTTTAAAAAAATTTTTAATGTTTATTTATTTTTGAAAGACAGGGAGACAGAACATGAGCAGGGGGAGGGCAGAGAGAGAGAGGGAGACACAGAATCCGAAGCAGGCTCCAGGCTCTGAGCTGTCAGTGCAGAGTCTGACATGGGGCTTGAAGTGACGAGCCTTGAGGTCATGACCTGACCCAAAGTTGGATGCTTAACTGACTGAGCCACCAAGGCACCCCTGATATTCACCTTTTAAAACAAAAATCTTAGAGTTAAGAAATGTTTGTACTTTCTTCCAGAAGGAAAAATGCCTTATCTCAGACGGTAGGGGATTTGTGATTTTCATTAGATCCTGCAAACTTAGGACTGCAGGGGAAGAGGCAAAAACATTTTGATAGCTTAGTTTAAATCTAAAGGCAAAAGATGTGTTTATCTTTGACTTTCAAAGCTAAATTTTCAGACTATAATAGAAACTTTATGTTTGATTCTATATGCCTCTGATTGTTTTAAAATAAAATTATCCTCATGTCAGGAAAAGAATTTAATTGATCTTATCATCTATAGTCTTAATAACAAAACCCTTATCTAAGTGCACAGAGAGCATTATGGTTAAAGTAGAGTAGCCTGCTCTCCCTAGTAGCCATCACAGTAACCATTCTCTGCTCAGGAAACATGTTCTCCAACATTTAAGAAAGAATTGAAGAAAGTAAGAATCATAATGAAAAGGGTGTGCTGCTGCCCATGGGCTATAAGCTAGGACGCTCTCCCACATAGCCACCTGCCTCATGCCTGAAGACCTATTTCCTATTGTGGCAAGACACTGTTATTATCAAGACATTGACATGAAATCAAATCAAAATAAAAAATTAGAATTCTGTAGCTTGGGCATGTGTACTCCAAAGAATGTTTCAAATTTATATTTAAATTTATCTGGCTGAAAGCTCCTAGACAAGCAATATCTTGTGCTGGAAATACTGCCTTATAATAAAATAAAGTTTAATAGGACATTCTTTATAACTGCAAAGAGTTACTCTGTAATGAAAAGCAGTGGTAGCTTGCAATGTCTGTAACTGAGGGCAGCATGAAGAATTCTAATGGCAAAATATAAAAAAATGAATTGCCTAAAAAAATATAATGTATTAAACTTACAGTCATTTCTAGGCTGCCCTCTTATTGAGTACAATAAAACCTGATCCCTCTATCATTTTAAGAACCACTATATATTAAAAGTTTTATGGCAATTGGTTTACTTGGCTAGGACACTGCCATTTTCTTTCTTTGCAAATAAACATATTTTCCACAACATAAGTCACCTTATGCACTGCGTCCTTACAAATTCTGTGCGTTGTGAGAAGAGAGGACAGGAAGGGAGGCAAAGCAGAAAGAACACATTTTCTTTAAAGTTTGAAGTAACATGAAACACACCAAGAAGATCACATACAGGCAGCCGGTTCAAAATCTTCAAGTATAACAGCTCAAATGTAGGAGGGGTTCTTAAACCAATAGTGTGTAATATCAAAAGCTATTTGTGAGACTAAACTGTACAACACAGACAAGTCCCACTGGAAAAACCTAGGACAGAAGATGACAAAAGCATATTTTTTAATTAAAATTTGTTTAATGTTTATTTATTTGAGAGAGAGAGAGAGAGAGAGAGAGAGAGAGAGAAGGGCAGAGAGAGATGGAGACAAATAATCCAAAGCAGACTCTAGGCTCTGAGCTGTCAGTACAGAGCCCAATGCGAGTTCATGACCTGAGCTGAAGTTGGACGTTAACTCACTGAGCCACCCAGATGCCCCAACAAAAGCATATTTTTAATACAGTCCATAGGATCAAAAGTCAAATTATAAAATAATACAGAACCCTCAGGGAAGCATCAGAGTGAATGTGTATGACTGATTACAGAAACAGTTTGTTCAAACCCAATCATTGCAGTTTTTAGAAGTCCATTTTGGTTGCTGACAATATCATATTGCTTCTGTAGAGGTATAGATGCAGCAATGACAATTAGTCCAAACATTCATTGAGTACTTAGTATTTAGGCATTGATATTTACATGCGTTATTCCACACAATCCTTGTAGCAAGCACAGAAGATGAATATCATCATTATCTTGCTCTTACACAGGAGAAAAGTAAGGCAAAAGATTTCAGTAACTTCATGGCTAGTCAGTGGTAGAGGATGTAAACCCAGGCAGTCTGGCTCCAGATGTGCATCCTTAACCCCTATACATTACTAATTAAATTACATGACTAATATAAGGTAAACTTGAACATTAGGTGATTTGTCACATGCCCACTGAGTAGATTACAAAAAATATTTTTTATCAATATGACTATATACACATTTGGGGCTGTAGATACAACTATCAAATAATTGCAATTTTAGTGTATATATACATATACATATCATACACATATGCATATATATATAATTACATATTAGGTAAAGTAGCATATTCATTAGATATATTGCCTTGGTTATGTTCATGTTACATAACACAACAATACAGTCTAGAGGTTTAGCACAAGGACTCTGCAGCCAGCCTGGATTCAGATCTCAAGTCTACTACTTCTTACCTTATGACGTTTGACAAGGTATTTAACCACTCTGTTCTCAGTGTCATCATATGTCAAGTATATGGTATCTACCTCACCGGGTTGTTGGGAAAAATAATTGAGTATAAAGGTGTGAAGGGCTTAGAGCAGTGCCTGGCACATTAGCTCTTATAAATTTTTTTCAAGTGTTTCACTTGCACCTTTGGCATGTGGGGCTCTGCCATCACCAGAGCCCGGCCCTCTAATGTTGTTTTCCAGTATCTCCCCTTCTAGTACTCGCGTTGGTGGCACATATACAGTAGCTCATCTCCCCTTCTAAGTTGCTTGAGATACAGAACTTCTGGTATTTCCACCGAAATTCTTATTCCAAACCACAATATCCATTCACCTGATATTAGAAATGTTTCTATTTGCTATTTAAGAGGGTGTCTGATCTCCACAATAAAAATACTTACAGCATTGCTTTAAAAATTATCTTTCAAAGCCTTTTTTTTAGCAACACGAGGCACTTAGAATCTTCAAGTCAAAATCCCAAGAATAATTGCTAAGTTAGGGTTAAATTTCTTTGCCTTTAAAGACCCATTTTGTCTAAAAGCATCCCATGTTGTTCCAGGCAAATCTATCTTCCCAAGACAGTAATGTATTGTTCAAAGTAAAATAATTGAAATAACAGGAGCAGAATCTGATGAGAAACTCTTTTATAAGGGATATCTTTTTCTAAGGATAATTTGGAGGAAATATAATTATTGTATTTGGGATATGGAGTTAGGTCATTAATATTCAGGAATAGTGGAAACAGATCTTAGGTATTTACATTAGTTTTTACCATAATTATCAGGTTTCATTGTAGAATTTGACATGGTTAAGGTCACAGCTGCCGAATCTCCACCTCATTAGGTGCTTGTGGAAACAGCTAAAAGTAGGGGGAACTACCCATCTTCAAGCCAGAATTTTCTGGCACAATTCCCCATGACATACTTACTAGAAAACAGAGAGGGAAGAAAGTAAGATAAAAACATAGAATGAGGCAAACTATAAGACACTCTTAAATACAGACAATAAACTGAGAGTTGCTGGTGGGGTGTTGGGTGGTGGGGTAGGCTAAATGGGTGATGGGCATTATGGAGGGCACTTGTTGGGATTAGCACCGGGTGTTATATGTAAGGAGTCATTAAATTCTACTCCTGAAACCAATATTAATGATACGTTAACCACCTTGGATTAAATATCAATCAATCAATCAATCAATCAAATGAAAAAAAAAACAGGGAGGAAATAAGGCACATCTAAAATCTAAGGACAATTTCACGGCCATTCCAAAAAAATGGAAGTTTTTTGTGTGTGTTTGTGAAATCCATTAAAGTGTTAGTGTGTATACCAGCATAGTTGTCAAACTAAATTAGAAGGTATCACTCATGATTAAAATATTATTTTTCTATTTATTGATTTATTGATTGATTGTCACTGGTTTGGTAACTGACATGCTAGGTCCCAGGGAAGACTGGGCAGCTGTTACAAGCCCACTTCATGTTCTATTAACTCTTAACCTATTTAAGGCTTTCTACTCCTAATGAACACAACTCAGTTATTTAACAGAAGTCAGCACATTTACCATGTACTTCAGTTTCCTTTAAAATAACTCTCTGGAACCTATCCTGAGGTGGGGGGGATGCAATACCAAAAGAAAAAAAAATTGTTTTCCAAAAATAAAGGTCTACCTGACTAGCCACAAAATTGACTGCTAGTCTCAAAATCCCCAAGGGGTTTCTGCAGGATATCTTGGTTTATACTTCAAAGTCAAACAAACAATTGTGGAAGATTTAATCGTGTAACTTAACTTTTTTTCTTGTCTTATCAATTGGGGCAAGGGTTAGAGAAGAAAGAAAATCTAGTAAATATGGCCATTGCTTTTACAGACAGAAGCAGAATTTGAATAACATCTGTATCTAACAATTCATGCCTAAGCAGGTAATATTGAACACTCATATTCTTACATTTTATTTAAATTTGAGAGTAATTTCTCCTTTGGATAGGAAGAAATAGAAATATCAGAAGAAACAAAAGAGACTAGAATTTTCTTTCAACCATAAGAACATTAAGTAGATGAAATAATAAATTATTGCATACAGTGGATAACCAGAAACTCAGCTTCATAGATAATATAGCTTAGAGAGTATAACCAAATAATTTGTCAACCAAACTGGGATATTTTTGATAGGAAAAAAGGAGAATATTAATAATTATGCTGTAAAATACAGCCATAAAACGGGACAACATGGCTGTCTTCAGTCAATTAGGCTAACTGGTCATCCTTCCAAGAGTTGTACAGATGGTAACTACATCAAAAAATTATAAAGTTATTTACAAAAGTTGGTAAATTAAAAAATTTGGTGAGCTATTTCAGATATTTTCTGATACTTTAAAGGATAGCTTCCATTCATCTCATGAGTACATTCTTTGGTTTTTCAGTTTTGTCCTTTTCCTATAACTCTTTCCTTTGGAGGGGTGTGTGGAGGTTTTTTTGTTTGTTTTTATTTGTTTCAATATAGTATGCATATTGAAAAAAAAAACCTTTTAACTACTGAAATTTTATTATTCCTTTGGAAACTGGTCCCAGAGAAAAGGCCTGGTTTCCTTTGTAAAGACCATGGGATTTGGGGGCCAGCATATAATGTAAGGGTTTGTGGTATAAATTTTAATGCTATAAGCTCTGAAGACAGTTCTGCTCATTGGTTAACACCATGGCATTTGGAGTTAGAATTCCTTTACTTACAGAAAGTGATTTCACACAGAATCCAGAGCAATCAAAATAAAAGAATCAAATTATGCCACTCTTCAGTTCATAACCTTCAGTGGTTCCCCTTTTCTTTTAGAACCAGTACCAGAATCCCACAAGACACTCTATCCCTGATCCTGGCCTTTAGCTCCAGTCTCAACTTCTGTGTGGCTTTCCTCATTTGTCTAATCATCCTGGGTTCATTTAGACCAGTGATTTCCAAACTCTGATGTTATCCAAGAGACATTTTTAGTTGTCACAAGGTGGCAGTGGGGATGGGAGTCGTACTATTTGCATATAGCTGATAAAGTTCAGGGATGTTGCCAAACATTCTACAGTGCACAAGGCAGCATCCCCTGTCCCCCTCTGCCCCACAAGAATCATTTAGATTAAAATGTTAATAGTGCAAAGGTTACACCTTTCCTCACACCATGTTTTCCTTAACCCTAAGCCTTGCACACACTATTTTTACTGCCTGAAATATTCATGCCCTTCTGTTCCCCTTTTCACTTTTAACTCCTTTTGATCATTCCCTTCTCAAAGTGCCTTTCCAGATTTTCCGTCCCAGATGAATATTACACTCTTTCAAAAAATTATAGAGGACTTAACAATATTAGTAACCATTTTACATATATTTATGTGTTAACCCCACCCCAACCAATCCCAGGTGAGCAGCACCATTTAGCTTGCATTCATCATAGTATCTCCAACAGCACAACTAGGTGAGATGTCATGCAACACTGCATTCAATGTTACTAAATGAACATTTGACAGCCTCACTTACAAAAGGAGAGTAATAGCGTGATCATCTCATTAGGGTGTAAGGATTAAATAATACACCTAAACTCTGTAACACTGTCTGAATTACACTAAGTCCACAGAGACCGGCGTTCTGTGGTTTGTGGACAGGAGACCGGCTCCGTCCGCTCATTAACAGCATTTGCAAACCCTCCTCCAGGTCTCCGGTCTATTGAGGAATTAGTCCTCCAGACCGTAACTAACAAATTTCTGCGCTTGCGCCTTTCTGCCTCTGTCGGTAACCAGGCTTCGGGAAGTATTTCCCTTCTCGTTGGCCCGCAAATAGACTGATCAATCGACACTGCGCATGCTCCGCATCAGGTTTCCCCTTCCCCGGCCCGCCCCACATCCGACCCAAGAGAGGCGCAAAGTCTACCAACACGCCTGCGCGAGCGGGCGTGCCCCGGAAGCGGTTCTTTGGCCTTGTGACACGTAGCAACGGAGCCAGTTCAGGGTCCTAAGCGGTGTTTGGGGGTTTTGGGGGTTTGCCGGAGCCGCTGCCGCCGCTTCTCCATTTGGTGAGTGTTTTCAGCTTGTGGCACACTGTTCGGCTTCTCCGCAGTTCAGTGCAGCGCGGCTTGTTGCCGCCTTTCGGCGCAGCGTTCCGGTCCTTTCGCTCAGACCCTCGCTCCCTTTCAGGTCCTTGCTTTGACGCGTCCCTTATACCTCAAGCGTGGCTTTCTAGGAGTCTGCACCGTCGCGGCAGGCTCAGGCCTTATTTTGCAAAGAGGTAGTCGCATTGTCAGCGGCAAAGCCCTTCCCCCGAGGTGAGGAATCGTCTTTATTGTTTTTAGACCTCCAAGGAACCAGCCCCCACGACCCTTTCCCTAGTTATAGTGACAATTGTAATAACAATTTAATGACAAGGGGCCTGGGCATACTGGCTCCTTGTAATGGAGGTGTCTTCCCAGCTCGTGATTTCGAGATTAGACGTTTCCTTTGTAACTGCCACCCAGACCTATCGTCCAAATGCTGGTGCCTCAAATTCCAGAAGAAATAATTTACTGCCTTCTGAGGCTTTTTGCCTAGTATCGAAACGAATTCAGTAGGATCTTGGGTATAAACAGTATTTGCCATTCTTCTTCTCTTGCAGATCATTTGCAATGTCAGGCTTTGATAACTTAAACACGGATTTCTACCAGACAAGTTACAGCATCGATGACCATTCACAGCAGTCCTATGATTATGGAGGAAGTGGAGGACCCTATAGCAAGTAACTTGTCAACTTTGACCATTTATTTAGTCAAGATTAAAGTGAAAGCATGTATCCTGAATGTTTGGTATTGCCTAAAACTGAATGTGGCAACATTCCCTTGTCAGGAAGGTGATTTTTCATAATCTTCCTTCCTCTGGAAAGATCTATGACACTGGTTTTGGCCTGAAGGGATTGCCCTAGTTAGAGTTCGGTGCCTTCTGCAAAATCTTCGAGCGGGCCCGAGTGCAAAAGTTGATTGTTAAGGAACTA
The DNA here is from genome assembly GCF_022079265.1 of Lynx rufus. Lineage (NCBI taxonomy): Eukaryota > Metazoa > Chordata > Mammalia > Carnivora > Felidae > Lynx > Lynx rufus. The sequence goes on along the minus strand of NW_025814823.1, from coordinate 119,822,716 downwards.
TTTCCTCGTAATAGTATTTCTACATCATTTAAGATATGGGTAGGAGCTTAAAGGACTTAGAAGATACCTAGGCTATTTAGTCCACAGAACCAGTTAAAATTTTTAAATCTTGTGATGGCTAGTTTAGAAGTTAAATCATTCCAGATTTCAGACCTTGTCACTGTTAACTCAGAGTACTTAGTGACACTGTTTAGCAGTGTAAGCTGCCTGTTGTGAATCATCAGGTGATTTTATATATCAAGTGATAATCATTTTTATTACTCTTCTTACCAAAGCCTTGTGCTCAGTACACACAAGTTGCCAGTTGCAGACGGAAGAGGGATCTCAAAACCTTTCAGCCCTGAACTTTTAAGAACAAAACAGAACAAAACACTCTGCTTTTTAAATAGGCTTTGGTGTTAGTGGTAGAAATACATTAGCTGAGGCATTCTACCAATCTCTAGGACATCATATTCTTAGTTTCTTAGAAGTTTGAAAGTAATGTCATCAGGCATTAAGTATACCAGGGTGGATTAACCTTGTTTGGGTGGTCCAGGACTCCTTCAATGAGCAGAATTGGAAACATCATGTTGAGAAATATCCATTCCTTTATTTACTTAAAAACGTGTTTTGTTGTTTTGTTTTGTTTTTTAATCAGTGTACAAGAGGGAAAATCAATGAAAGATTGGTCAGAGTGCAGCCACAGGGCTTTGGAAAACCTGCCTCTGTATGTGGGCCTGTTTTTAGCTAAATGGTGTTTGCATTCAACAGAACTATGACATTTGGATTACAGCCTCCTAGGTGTATTTATCTCTGCCTTTCTTTCCTGCCCTGTCTGTGTTTGCATCACTTAAAGGTGTGGCTTATCTTTTCATCCCAGTTAACATCTTCTCCTTTCAGTTTTCTGCAGGGAGGTGGTTTACATATTCTGTTGCTAACTATTCTCAATTCCATTACAATCAAATCATGTACTAGTAAGCACTGTTTCAGTGTAATGAACTTTTATTCCAGGTATTTGCATACCCACTATTGCAATTAACAAATGGGAGTTTATAGATGAAGCCTAGGAAAACAGAAAGCTTAATGTATTAGCAGTAACAATTGGGTTTCATTTATAAGTATCATTTATATGTTCATATAACAACAACAACAGCAACAAGTGAAAGGCCCTTTGATCTTAATCTATTGAGCTTTATGACTGTCATATTGGACAGGTCCCACATTGTATGTTAGATATGCCTATAAAATACCAATTACATATTTTTAAAGTATTTATATTTTTTTTTCAACATTTATTTATTTTTGGGACAGAGAGAGACAGAGCATGAACGGGGGAGGGGCAGAGAGAGAGGGAGACACAGAATCGGAAACAGGCTCCAGGCTCCGAGCCATCAGCCCAGAGCCTGACGCGGGGCTCGAACTCACGGACCGTGAGATCGTGACCTGGCTGAAGTCGGACGCTTAACCGACTGCGCCACCCAGGCGCCCCATATTTTTAAAGTATTTAAAGCTAATATTTTTTCATTTTTGACTTAACTGATAAATATCTTTATGGAATACAGTGTTGATTTAGTCAGTACAGATCGTATTTACCATACTGTGTTCTAGTTTAAAACCAGCAGGAGCAAGTCAGGAATTTTTCCCGACCAGGTCCTCCCAGAAAAGGAAAACTGTAAAATTCCATGGCGTTGTCTTTCTTGCATCTTAAAGAAGGAATGAAGACACCACTTTTGAAGCAGTCGTTTTCTTGGGGACTATTTCTCTTCGTTACATGGCATTTATGAGTCTTACATCACCATTCAAAAGTGTGGCCTTCAGACCCTAGAGGGTTGTTGAGAACTTTCAAGGAGTCTGTAAGGGCAAGACTATTTTTATAACAGTACTAAGACATTATATACCTTTTTAGGTGTGTTGACATTTGTACTCATGTTTTAAAAACAGTGGTTGATAAAATTGCTAGTACCTGAATGTGAATCAAGACAAGGGCATCAAATCGTTCCAGTAATCATTATATTCTTTATTGCCACACACTTGCTGGGGTGTAGGGGGGACCACTTTTATATAAGGATGCCCTTGATGAAGCAGTAAAAATTACCGTGTTATTAAATCCTGACCCTTCAGTGCACACACAGTAGAACTGTGCTGCATGACGAAATGGGAAAAGGTCCTAAAGCACTTCTGGTGTGTACTGGAGAGCAGTGGTTAGGAAAAGACCCTGTGCATTCGGAATCGCAGGCTGAAGTAGCTGCTTTTTCTTGAAAACCATTTCTATTGGAAAGAACATCTGACAAACTATGGTTATTTAGACTTCAGTACTGGGCAGATGTTTTCTTGATGATGAAATAGTTGAGCCCCTTACTTCAAGAAAAAAAAACTGACAGTATGTGTAGCCAGTGGTTAAATTCAAGTTTTCAGGTAAAAATGAGGATTTGGGAAAACTGTCCATAACTGTCAGCTTCCTAGTAATAACCATTTTTCTGATGAAATCACTGGTCATATTAACAAATGTGATTTTCTTATACTTACCTTTCATATATATGTTTTTATATTAAATATGTTAATATTTGGGAGATAGGTAACACTCATACTAATATTTTCTAAATCATCAGTGAAGGTTACAGAATCAAAAATGAGTAAAGAAAGGATCCGTTCAAAGTGCAAAGCACATTACTGTATTCTGTGAAACAGTATAGTATAAAAAGTTTATCAGTGGAGCACCTGGGTGGTTCAGTTGGTTGGGCATCTGACTCTTGATTTTGGCTCAGGTCATGATCTCACGGTTTGTGAGTTCAGGCCCCACCTTGGGCCCTGCTGACAGTGTGGAGCCTGCTTGGGTTTCTCTCTCTGCCCCTCCTCTGCTTGCATGTGTGTGTGTATGCACACACTCTTTGTCTCTCTCTCAAATAAACTTAAGAAGGATGTTTATTAGTAGTTGTTCCATCTTCTCTGTTGCAACTTAAGTTTAAAAAACTACCATCTTGTTTTGAATTTTGATGCAGAATGAAAAGAATATCCATGATAATCTGAAAAGGTTGTTAAATAAGTTTCCAGCTACTTGTCTGCCTCACTACATTTTCTTCAGATACTTCGACTAAGACAATATATTACCACAAACTGACAACAGAAGCAGATACAAGAATTTTTAGCTGTCTTCTGTTAAACCAGACAGGACCAAGATTGTCAAAAATATGATACAGTGCCACTTTTCTCAGTAATTTTTTAAAGTAATTCTTTCATTAAAATTTTATGCTAATATGTGAAAAGTTTATTGTTACTTTAAATGAACTAATATTTATTTTTTTTAACGTTTATATATTTTTGAGAGAGAGAGAGAGACAGAGTGCAAGCAAGGTAGGGGCAGAGAGAGAGGGAGACACAGAATCCAAAGCAGGCTTCAGGCTGCAAGCTGTCAGCCCAGACCCCGACATGGGGCTTGAACCCACAAACCTTGAGATCATGACCTGAGCCAAAGTCAGACACTTAACCAACTGAGCTACCCAAGCGCCCCATTAAATATTTTAAAAATTTCTCAGTTTTAATTTCTAATATGATAAATATTGACAGATACATCCCACAGGAATAAAAAATATTTGGGTTTCCCAGTAATAAATTTTGAAAGTGAAAGGGGATCCTAAGGACAAAGAGTTTGAGAACCACTGGTCTGTACCATTCTTTTTTTTTTTTTTTTATTGCATAGACATTCATATTCTCTCTCTCTCTCTCTCTCTCTCTCTCTCTCTCTGTGTGTGTCTTTCTGTGTGAGAGAGAATAAAATACATTCTGTTGATGCAGATTGTATCAGCCTCCATATGGAGCTTTTCTAGCTGTTTCATAAACCCAGTTTTAGATTTATGATACATTCTAACAGAGATCAACATAATAGCATATTGTACTAAATCAGAAAATGTGAATTCTTCCCCTAATTCAGTTCAACCTGCTAATCCTGTGGGATATGTGTGTGTATGTTTAAGTAAATAGAAATCAACATATTTCATACTAAAATGGAAAAAGACATATATGGGAAAAAAAGATATTATAGCTATCTCCATAAATTAGGATTTGGGGGTGATTATTATTATCATTGTTAAAAGTTGGTCCCCGGAGTCAAAAAGTCTAGTTTTGAATCTTGGCACCACCATAGGCAAATCATTTTAACCTAAATATTAGTTTATACATCTTTATAATGGGAAGGATGTTAAAAGCAACCTCCTAAAGTTATAGTGACGTAATATGATATAATGCACATTAAACACTTAAAACTGTGCTTTATAAAGTAACATTCAGATAGGTGACTTGTATTTTTGTAAATTTTCAGTAGCTAATATGTGCCTATATGTTACCTATAACATTTTAGAATGAATGAATTTTGATAAATAATAAATGTACAACAGTTTTAAATATGTTTTTTTTTTTCCAACGTTTATTTATTTTTGGGACAGAGAGAGACAGAGCATGAACGGGGGAGGGGCAGAGAGAGAGGGAGACACAGAATTGGAAACAGGCTCCAGGCTCTGAGCCATCAGCCCAGAGCCCGACGCGGGGCTCGAACTCACGGACCGCGAGATCGTGACCTGGCTGAAGTCGGACGCTCAACCGACTGCGCCACCCAGGCGCCCCTATGTACAACAGTTTTAAAGATGCAGAAGTTTTTAATGTGAAAATTAAGTCTTCCACTTCCCCTTGCTTCCAAGTCCCTTTACCTATATAATTATGTGTATTATATTAAATGTTACATTATTCTTAAGCCTATATAATTATAGGTAATGTATGTATATGTGTATAAAATACACATATTCAAATATATAGATACAGATGTATTCTAAAAACTACAATCAGAGTGGGTGCATATGGCATATACTATTCTGAACATTGGGTTTTTTTGTTTCTGCCCACTAAGTATTTTTTGATTATCGTTCCTTATTCACATAGAAGTACCTCATTTTTTTTAACAAGCGCATAGTAATTTATGCCATATTACAGGATATTTACTCATAACTGTTTATTTTGTTTTTTATTGTTTGCTGTTGAAATAATGCTTTGGGACACCTGGGTGGCTCAGTCAGTTAAGCATCCAACTCTTGATTTCAGCTCAGGTCATGATCTCGCGGTTTGTGAGTTCGAGCCCTGTGTTGGACTCTGCACTGACAGCACAGAGCTTGCTTGGGATTCTCTTTCTCCCTCTCCCTCTGTCCCTCCCCTGCTTATATGTGTGCTCTCTCTCTCTTTCCCTCTCCTTCAAAATAAATAAAAATTAAAAATTAAAAAAAAATAATGCTTCATCGAATTCTATATTACTATATAGCCAGAAAACTAAATAACGTTTTTTTTAAGCTTGGATTGGACTAGAGTGGTAAATAAATCATGAGAGTCCCATTGGACTCTCCAGAGGATTATGTATAGTTGAAATTTTCCCATTATTTGGATTTGCTTTTATTTTATTTTTTAAATGTTTGCTTATTTATTTAGAGAGAGAAAGAGGGGAAGAGAGAATCCCAAGCAGGCTCCGCTCTCTCAAAGCAGAGCCAGTTGTGGGGCTCAATCTCACAAACCATGAGTTCATGACCTGAGCCAAAATCAAGAGTCAGACTCTTAGTGAGCCAACCAGGCGCTTCAGATTTGCTTTTAATCAAGATGTTCAGTTAATTTAAGATTTAATTTTAAAATCTCAAGTAATATTCATGGCAGTCGTTAGTCTTATATTTATCAAAAGGAAACTATAGAATTTTAAAAGGTAATTAAAGGATCTTTAAGCTTTCTCAGTTCTTTTTAAAATAATTATTTTACTTCTGTATTTCTTACTTTGTATTTAGATTAGTCCCATTGATGGGTAAGTCATATTTTTCCCCAGAACATGGTAAAACAAGTTTTTAAAGATACTGCTTCAATGTCCTTCTGTTCACTGTTGTTTTTTTGGGTTTTTTTCATCACTAAAATAGCCATGGTAAAGCCTCTTTTTCTACAGTGCGGGATTTTACTACAGCACATATCAAATGAGACAGTAAGCGTATACCTACTTTGAAAAATTGAAAGTGCTATTAAAATGCAAGGTAATACTAATAATGTTTTGTTATATTAAGAAAGCTTTCGAGAAAGAGGCTTGAATTTTTCCATTCTGTGTTTGAAATTGATGGTTGTTCTTAAAGAGATTTACACACTTGTAAAAAAATAACATACTACAGAGAGTAAAGAAGAATGATTGAACATTCAATGGAGAGTCAAACCACAGTGGGAAATTACATAACTTGTAGTACAAAGTCTATCATGTTCAGTTTTCATCCATAGTCTTAGGTATAAATTTTATTCCTCAGCTATCTTTATATTATATATACTACTAGAGGGGGAGAAATAGATAAGATTTCTAAGTTTTCATTTTTTGACCACCTAATCTTTAAAAGTTTCATAGTTTATAAAATTCTTAAGCGCTGTAGGAGTGTTGGCATCAAGTAGATTCTCTGAAAAACACTGACAACTTACCATTGGAGATAATCATATTGATCCTAGTAATCATTTCAACACCATTTATGAAAACTGGCCAAGTAGCTATCCTAGGAGCTGTGTGACTGTGACTCTCTCGCTCTCAGGGATATCCACTGTTGACGTAATTCTCAGAAATGGAACTTTGATTTACAGGCAGTATGCTGGCTATGACTATTCGCAGCAAGGCCGATTTGTCCCTCCAGACATGATGCAGCCGCAACAGCCGTACACCGGGCAGATTTTCCAGCCAACTCAGGCATACACTCCAACAACACCTCAGCCGTTCTATGGAAACAACTTTGAGGATGAGCCACCTTTATTAGAAGGTAGGATTCGTTGCAGAGTACTCTGTAGTGTCCAGCTGGTTAGTGAAAATAAATCAGTTTGGAGAAGTTATCCCTTCCTTTGAGAGAATAATGTTACAGAAAAAATGTTTTCTACTAAGTAACCCATTTTGAACAGAGTGTATATGAAACCACACTGAACCATAAGGGACCAGATTTTTAATAGATCTTTATAAAGTGATTATTAGGTCAATATGTGAACATTGACTTTTACTTCACATTATTGATTCAATTCTGTCAGTGGAAGAAATGGAAGGAAATAACATGGTAGTGATTATTCTATATGGAAGAAGTTGGCAAAACTAGTAACATCATTGAAAAATACGGTGATTTTCAAATTCTGTTCCAAAACCCATAAAGCAGTACTTCTGAACATTTTGGGCTGGGGGGTGGGGGGTGTCGGATACCCTTTGAAAGTCTAACGAAAGCTATGAATCAAAAAAATACTCTTCTCAGAAAAATGCACACCTGTGCATAGAAACATAGTTTTATATACAATTTCATAGCATCTCCAGGTATTGCTGAAGCCCCAGGTGAAGAACCCCTTACTCCGAACCCTGTCCATATATCCTTTTTACGCAGTCGTAGCTGAGAATGTCTTGTTTTGTCACATCCAAACACTTTTTCCATCACCAAAGCAGAAATAAGACTTTTGTGGAGTAAGCACCACAGTCAGGGAAGACTGGTATTGAGGACTCCCCAAAATAATGTCTCATATTGCTGAGTGTTTCATTCTGTCTCCTGTTCCAACATAGATTCTGGTAAACTAAAGATATATCAACAAATCCTAATTGACTTTCTTATTTTCTCTTCCTTTAGAATTAGGTATCAATTTTGACCACATCTGGCAAAAAACACTAACAGTGTTACATCCATTAAAAGTAGCAGATGGCAGCATCATGAATGAGACTGATTTGGCAGGACCCATGGTTTTTTGCCTTGCCTTTGGAGCCACATTGTTACTGGTAAGATTTTAGTTTAAACTCTCAGTATGAGATTAAACAACATTCTTTAATGGCCAAGAGCCATTTTTGAGACTGTTTATACATCAGATCTTTCATGTGTTTTGAATGGTATTGAGTTGCTTGAAATTATACCCATTCATCACTTCTCCGTTGATAATAAATGTAATATATTTGGAAATACTTTTTTAGGTTTATTTACTTATTTTGAGAGAGAGAGAGAATGCATGTGTACATAATAGGGGAGAGAGAGAATCCCAAGTAGGATCCGCACTGTCAGCACAGAGCCCAGCCCGGGGCTCCATCTCACAAACCGTGAGATCATGACCTGATCTGAGATTGAGAGTCAGACACTTTACTGACTGAGCCATCCAGGTGCCCCTAACACATTACTGTCTTAAGTCTGTTCAGTAATGTCTTTTACAAGAGCATAATTCAGTTTTGTTTTGTTTTTTTGGTTTGTCAAAAGACTGTATAACTCCACCAATGGTTTGGAAAAATAATGAAAGAAAAATACATCTTCCATTAGATTTTTCTTGCTTGTTCGTCATTTTTCTTTTCTCCTCCCTTCCCCATAGAACCCTGGTGTCCTGCTTATCCTGACTTCCTTTCTGTTAGCTCCTTTTGGTGGTGTTTGTTGCTTTCAAGGGATATTGGCTATTATCCAAACATTCTGCAGGATTTTCCATCTTGGGTCTATAGTTTATTTGCTTCAAATCAGACAGATTTCTTTTTAGAAGTCTACTGCTTAAAGGTGATTGTAGCATGATTTTGTGTCTTTATTTGCTGAATTGTTCATATACTACCTGGAAAATGAAAAACCAAATATATGCATATGGGGAAGTAGGTACTTCAGACTTCCTGAGAAAGGTATAATAGCCAATCGTTGTTTTACTACTCTGCTTAAAGAATAGATACGTGTACAGATTTTGATGCTCACAAATTGAATATTTTCCACATGTACTTTTTTAGGTGAAATAAAGCCAAAAATAATTTATTTTTTTCCCTTTTAATCCATAATCTTTTCTTTACCCATAGGCTGGCAAAATCCAGTTTGGCTATGTATATGGGATCAGTGCAATTGGATGTCTAGGAATGTTCTGTTTACTAAACTTAATGAGTATGACAGGTGTTTCATTTGGTTGCGTGGCAAGTGTCCTTGGATATTGTCTTCTTCCCATGATCCTACTTTCCAGTTTTGCGGTGATATTTTCTTTGCAGTAAGTACTGATCTTTATTTGGGGGTTGATTGACCAGTTCTCTGTAGTAGGATTTCCCTCACCATCAGTTTAAGATAAATCACTAGTTCATCAAACTTGAGATAGTGCCTGTTGTGAATGAGGACTATCCTCCATTAATTTCAGTGATAAATACTGAAACTAAGAATAAATTTAAATTTTTTTATTACCATCTCTGCTTTTATCTGTGATAAAGAATTTCACTACTTTTGTGTTTACTTGGCACTGAACAGTAGTGATTGTTAAGTCAAATATTGCATGAAAAGATCAGGTTGTGAAAATTATACTTTCCATCTCTCACATTTTTTAGACTATAGCTAATTTCTTAAAGATGTTGGGCATATGTTAAGTGAATGAATAATAAAACACATACTGTCTACTTGGCAGCTTTTTAAGTGAAAATGAAGCATTCTTTTTATGGCAAGAGGCTGTTAGTAGCCTACCATGTTCTCAGATGTATATGTAAGCAGCTTTAAGTGTGTAATTTGTTAAATAATGTTTTAGGTAAGGTGAGAAGGAAAGGTGTAAATTCCTGCTGATAAATTCTCTGCTCACAGCCAGCATGCAGCTTCTTTATCAACAGTTCAGGCTCCTCCTTGTGGCTAGTGCCTGGCACAACCAGTGATGGGGCTTTGTTACACTTGGAAAGTTAAAGGAGAGGTTTAGGAGAAGAGCGTGTAGCAGCTCTTCGATACTAGAGATTTGGCAAGATGATGGCCTCACAGTGTTTCTGCTTTGCGTAAAAATGCTTCAGATTTTCAGTGTAGAAACCTTGACTCTTCGTTTGTTGAGATTGGTACCCTTATATTTGAATTTTACAAAAGAGATTTTCTATGAATGCACTATTTTCTAACCAGAGCAGTTTTGCTCTCAGGAGGCATTTGGCAGGGTCTGGAAGTAATTTTGGGGGATGCAAAAGTGTTGAAGGCCACGGGTTCTGCTGACCAGCCTTACAATGTACAGAACAGCCCTTCACAGCAAAAGTGCATCCATCCCAAATGTCAGTGATGCCAACATTGAGAAACCTGGCTCCTGTGCTGGCAGGCATAAAATGTAATTATAAATGAGCTTTTTGAATGTGGATGTGAATGATTCAGCATTATTGAATTCACTGTGAGGTACTTTATTTTAGCATTTGAAAACAAAATCTTGACCGTTTCTTCAGATGTGTACAATGTGGATTTAAAGTGCTTTTCTTTAGAATTGGGTTATTATTATATTCTTACGTATCTAATCTCATCTACTGCCTCCCCCCCCCCCCCCCTTTTTCCTTGTCGGTTACAGAGGAATGGTAGGAATCATTCTCACTGCTGGAATTATTGGTTGGTGTAGTTTTTCGGCTTCCAAAATTTTTATTTCTGCATTAGCCATGGAAGGACAGCAACTTCTAGTAGCATATCCTTGTGCTTTGTTATATGGAGTCTTTGCCCTAATTTCCGTTTTTTGAACTGAATTGATCTGGCATGTGGACACCATTGAGCCGAAAGGACTTTGAACTCTTATATTGGACCAGCGAACTGCTACAGTGCAACTCCCGTGCAGATCTAACGTTTGACTATTGGCGCAGTGGAAGTAAACATACATCTTTTGTTCATTTTTATAGAACTTTTGAATACTATGTTGGATTTACTTGCAGTATGACTAGCTTTAAATGTTTGTGCTTATACCAATAAGAAGTGCTATTTCTTTCCTGTTCTGCAGCCTTTGAAAAACAGATTTTTTTCTTGCAAATTATATTAAGATGTTTTTGATAGATTTTTATCAACTGTGGGAAACTGACCACAGGGCTGATAATCTTTTCTTAAAAACAACTCAGTCTTGGTTAAGAAGACACAAGATTTACTGCAGAAATGTTTTTCCAAGGGATTGGGAAAGAAAAATTGCCTGTATTCTCAAGTTAGATGCACTTGAAGCAAAAAAGTGATCCCAATGTAGAGTTTTATGAGTTTGCCCTGCACAAATTTGACATTCCTTTAAATTATCTCATGGAGTTTTTGCTAAAATTCAACAAGACAGCAAGTTCCTAGTCTACTTGATTGTAGACAGGAAGTGTGAGCACCTGTTGAGGTTAGCATGAACTAAACCATAGTGACCTAGACTGAACGCATTAATGTTCATAGTCGTATCTCCATGTTTCCTAGGAAAAAGAAAATCACTAACCTTTTTTGAGAAAAAGATTTAAAACGTTACAGTTTCAGTACTGCAGTTATCAATGTAAAGTGCATTTGATGCTTAGTAATTAAAATTTTCCCAGTTTTAACTGTGTTGAGTTGACTTTTGCTGTTTTCGGTGTCGCATTTTCTTTAATTAGGTTCTGGTTTTAACTTGTATTCATAATTTATTCTAAGCTTGAAGAATAGAAGTCATTTAGTATAGAATCAGAAAAGAGATTAAATGAAAAGCAATGTACTTTGAGTTACAACATTATTTCCTTGTATTAAATTTATTTGGTTCATGTCATGTTCTCTTGCCAGAGAATCTATGAGAAAATGCTATATCTTGTATTTTGATATAGCATTGGCTTTTTCTGAAGAAAACTGCCTCTGATTTTTGGACAGGCTCATTTATAGTTGTGAGAAAGATGCCTTATGGGAAGGAAAATGTTGCCTTTTTCAAAAAAGGAGACTTTCAGACCAAATAAAAACAAACACCAAACTGATGTTAATGGTTCTTTTTAAAAGTTAGTTTTCAATCATAAAAGGAGGTTAAGATAATAAAACACATTTCTTGTAAGATCATGATTTCTGATCTCTGGAATCATATAAATATGTTTTTCTTCATTAATACTTAATTTCCTAGAGGAATACTCTCACTAATTTGTTTTGGGCTGGGTTTTCAAACATACCAAAGTGTTTTAGAGTATTTTTTACTGTAATCCGTGGATAGTATTTGTTTTGTCTTTTTCAGTTCATTTTATAAATACACACTAATATTGTTAAGGTAGATATAATGAGTGCCTTCTGTGAATATCCAGTTTTTCCCAATGATCAGTGTAGAGGATGCTTTGGGAATTAAATTTCCCTACTGTTGCTTAGACTTAGACCATTAATCTTCAGCCAGATTCCCCAAATGGATCAAATTGTTTTATTTTTTTGCCTCTCCCAGCCCCAAGATAATACTTTTTAATTTAAATCAATATTGAGAGACTATTGTTACTTGTCTTATAGAACTCCAAAATGATTACATGCAAACCCATTTTGTATATAACGGTTATCCTGTCAAAACAGCTTTATAATGGAATTGTATTTAATGCAAAAGGTTAGTTCTAGAGTTTGCTTGCTACCTGGTGAGTCCTGTATAGCCAAAATTTCCCTTCTAAAATTTCTCTTTAAAATGCAATATATGTAGCCATATTTATGCATACTTTAAAAACTGAAAAACTATGTTTCAAAAAGTTATATGTAATAACTTTTTTCTCTGGCATTGTAGTAGATTTCTCTTTCTTAAGTTACAAGAAGAGCATCTAGCTTGCTTTTAGGTAGGGCCCATTTTATACCAAAACCATATACATGTACCTTTAAATACTAGAGACACTCAGTATAACTTCAAGCTCACTTAGTGATTGTTCCTGGATAATAAATTTACCATGAATGGATCTGCAAGTTCACTCACTGGAGCTACTGTGTTATGTGTTACTTTACTTATGCATGCATGTATATCAAGGACAGATAACTGCTTGTATGTATGGTATAAATGTATATTTTATGACTTTTAATACCATGTTACATTACCACGTTTACCAGTGGGTGCTTCCAAGAGCTATGTAACTAAGCTTGTAGGAAGAGGCATTCTTCCTCCAGACACAGTTATAAAGATGGTGCAAAATTCTATAAATCTTAAAATGCTAATTATGTCCTCACGTACTAAGCATCCAGTCAAAGAGAATTTTTTAAAATGTATCTAATGACATGATTTCAGGTAGAATTTAAGTACTGTGCATTGACGTTTTCCAAGTTTATTTGTAAGCTTTAATGGGCATTGCTCAGCTCAAATATACTCCAAAGCTAAGTAAGGACAGTTGTCTCTGAAGATCAAATTATGCATTATTTTTATAGTATTCATTACCTATTAAAAAAAAAAGGAGACTTTCCTTTCTGAAGTTATACACTTTTTTCCATATAAATGGAAGAATTTAGAGCTTTGGGCAAAAGGAGAACTCTAGAAATTATAATCTTCTCCTATAGGGTACTGTGACCTAGTTGTGGAGAATTGTGGGAATTCGGGAGTACATTGGAGATCTGCCTGTTGTATAGAGCAGAGCTGACGTAATGACTCAGACAATTTTCTTAACTTGCCCTGTGAGAGAAATAAATAATAATGTGTGTGTGTGTGTGTGTGTGTGTGTGTGTGTGTGTATAAGTGTGTATAATGTGTGTATATATGTATATATAACATATATATAACATATAACAGTAATGTGTATATATAATTGTGTGTATGTATATATTATATATATATATCTCACAGGGCATTTTATATATTTTATAAACATTTAGAGTTAGGCAAAAACATAAGTACCTTTTCAAAGAGTTACAGTAGTTAACAAGAAATTCCTTTTTTTTTTTTTTTTTTTTTAGGATGTATTTAGGATTTGGGGGAAGGAATGGAAATAACAAGATATCAAAGCTTGTTGTGAATGCCCTAAGGAAGAATTGGATCCTGTTTGGATCCTGTGCTTTTATGAATAGTAGATAAGAATGACCTATCATATCATTAGCTTGTCAAGAGTACAGTAGTTACTTTCAAACAGCTTAAGTAAAACCTATTCTCACCACTCTGTACAATCTATGCTATTAATATTTTACACCACCAGTGAAGACATAATTGATTTGTAACTCTACCACCATCCTAATTATTGAAGTTTGAATTTTAATACATTACTATTACTTGAATTTCAATAAGCTTCTTTGTTCTTTAATAATTGAATACTCATAACCGGGAAATAGGTAAAATAAAACATTAAATATTATCGATTTCTAGGGATTGGCAGAGTACTTACTTAAAAGTGTTTTATATTGACCAGTGTATGTCTCAGAATGGCGACTATAAACTGAAGAATGAAATCTAGCAGTGTGCAGTTAGGATCTTGCATCACAGGTAGGAATACATCGTCTACCCTTGTGCACAAAGTCCCTACTTTAGTTAATGAAGAACATTGTCTGCTGATGGAGCACAGTGTCCTGTGTTTGTGCAAATAAATTAAAATGATTACGTCCTCAAATGAGGCCTAATTAAATACAGAGCTGTTCTCCTAATTTAAAAGCACAAATACTTTCTTGAGCACATTAGGTTCTGAAAATCGGATATTACATTTTTTGTGAGCCTAACTAATTAGGCTTACCTTGCATATATAAATTTGGCTTATTTCTGAAACTACCACTAAATCTGATAGCACGCAGAGTGATTATGCATTAAGATGTTTTAAACAGCTTTTCAACACTAGTGGCACAAAAAGAATTTTAAAAATGAAAAAACAAATGAAGTGCTCAGTAGAAACATTTAAGATACTTGTAAATTTATATACTTACTTGAGTTACTCTGATTATCTTAAAAGTAGACAAAGCAATATGATTATTTCATTTTTTTTCTCCAAGTAAATGTAAATCAAACAAAGGTCCTTATAGAGTTTCATGATAAATTGGCTTACAGTTTTCGGTTTGTGATCTTTGATAATGCTGTATGACTTGATAGTCTTTTCTTTAGGTACAAATGGTCCTACAAGTCCTACTATTTTTATATGTTTTAATTTTCAAAACAGCATTGGTCTGTGGTTCTCTATTACCTCAGCATGTTTATACTACTCACGCAGCGGAATGGGAATACTGGTAAAAGTATCATGTCACACCCACACTTCAGATTATTCCTACATCAGAAGGGAAGACTTCGCTGAAAATGCGCCTTTTTTTTTTCCTTGCTCATGTAGAAGAATAAGTCTGACAATGTCATTTTTAGGTCACTCCTTTACATAGCTTTTTGTAAAAGGTTCTGAAATGTGACCATTTTTAATTTCTCATTGAGTGGATCTGTGTGCTTATATGATTTAGTCATTTCAGGACATTCCCCAGCATTTACTCTAATTGTACTTTAATTGTATCTGTAGTCCTCTTTAGAATATGAAATATATAGTATGATCTGACAGTGACTCTGCTCACATTAGGCCTTGTTACCCAATTTGTTACTATGTCAATTCCCAAGAGTTAAACTGTACCATGGTAGCAATTAAAAAGACTAAAACCAACATCTCTACTCAGACATCTGCAGAAGTCAGTTTTTTATATAAATTTTTATTGAGCTCTCAGAGTTGAATTTCCTAATAAAACGATTTAAAATGCTTCTTTTTTTTTTTTTTTTTTTTTTGCTTGTTTGTTTGCATGGGGTTGTTTGTTTAGAGGATGTTTGTTTACTTTAGCATTGTATTTACATTTACGGCTTGTTTTTTTAATGCACTTAAAAAAAAAACTTTCTGAACTGTTTCCATGTGGTACATTTTCATCACTGCTTGAGCAGTCCTGTTAAAAGTATCTTCTAGCTTCAATGACATTTCAGATACTCCTTGCATATCTAGGTCTGTCACAAGGTCATACTTAACCCACTCTCAATTTTTACCATCTCTTGAGACCATATTTTATTCTGACTGGCCTAGGTCACAATCTTCCTGCGATAACATGGTTTTGGTTTTTCTATAAAAGATTGAATCATTTCTATGGTTTAATAAAAGATTAAACTGCATCTGCAATGAGGTGAATGTTGTTTAAACAAGGTTGTCCTTGCTGAACCAAAGTTAGAGTTTAATATTTGACGTGAGAGTCATACTGATTTTCTGTTCTTATTCATATCGCAAAAATAAGAGAGAATCATTTATGAACAAACCATGGAACCTCTTGTCTTAACCAGGACCCAGCTAGAAGCAGAACGGGAAGCTGAGCTGAGACTATGAAAATCAAGACTGAATTGAGGGTGATAGTGGAGAATCTGGGGCCTTAAGAGAATCAACAGGAAGACAGTGGGAGAGATTGTGCTAATATGTACTAGGAGATTTGTTTTAATACTTATACTGTGTCATATGAACACTAATATGAAATTTTCAGTGTATCAAAATACAGCCTATTTTCATTATTGGTGTAAAAGCAGTGAGTACTAAAATAAAGGAAATCAAACAGCAGGAAGCTGTTAATTCTTTAAATCACTCTTATCAAGAAATCCAACTGTAAAGCAGTTTTTAAACATCCAGACAACACGACACAATTCTTGCTGATACAGTCATGTTTGCAAAAACTTTCACAAATGAATCCACGCCAGTCCTAGAGTTGGGAAATTTTTCTTATTAAACTGTGCATGCTGCTATCACAGCTTCGGTCTCCCTCCTCTTTCTTTATTGGAGACAGACAGGATCGGGCCTCCATCCTCTAAGACTGGAGCAGGGTACCTGTGGTCCCTGGCCAAGATCTGGAAGAGAGTATCCATTAACTACCACCATAATACTCTTCATTTCATCTGCCCCTGCCTCCTCCGCGAGGCCGAGTGCGCTGGCTATTGGTACCCCTCCAAACAATTTTCTCCATATTGGCAATTATAATATTATGATTCAGATCAGAGCTGATGAATTGAAATAGTTAAAGAGCGATGAAAAGTAAGCAGTTTGTCAACATGTTTAAGAGAAACAATAGAACTACTGCCCAGGGTTTGGCTTCTATCCCTGCCTCTCTGTCCTTTTGAGGTCTGTGTATTCCAACTTTAATTGACCCTGATAATAGCAATGAGATGTATTTGTAACATTTGTTGTGCATATCAAAGTCTTATGTTGCCTATTCTCAGTTGTTTAACAAAAATGTTATATTGCCTCTCTAAGTGATGGGGAAAATAGATTTGATATCTTTTTGCAGCATTACAGGGAGGAATGAGGCCCTTGCTTGAAGTTTTCCCGCCTTGCTCATTGAACTTTTCCCATTGAATTTGGCCCCCAACCATTAAGTTCCTTCTGCGAACCAAGTCCGGCCCTTGGCTTCCCCCTTCCAAGCTGAATATTCTCTGCTTTCATGCTTTCACTCACAACTTAATTTCTTTTTCTGATTGCCCTGGCACTCTCCTCTAAATCCTTTCCAAATTCTTCACGTTTCTTTAGTTGTGTAGCCCAGATCAGAACATGAATGTTTCATGCATATATGTATATAATAGTCACCTCACATTTACTTCTTTTTGTGTGGTTAATAAAGACCTATTTCCTGTGTGCTTTTGAACTGTAAGCTAAAAGTGGAAAATACATCCCTTAGCACTAGCCATGCTAATAATTGGTGAGACCTCGATTAAGTCATTTTGAGCTTTGGTTTTTTCTCTATAAGATGAACACATTGTATGAGATTTTTGAGGCATTTCAATTCTAAAATATATATAATGTGTTATATATATTTTACATGTTATATACTTATATAGAGAATATATAAATATGCATATATTGTTGACCTGGTAATAAAATCTTAGTCTTATTCAAAGAGAATATATATTGACATGGGAAATTGTTCCTTATACACACACACACACACACACACACAGCTTGTGTCTATCTTATCCCAAAGCCAAAGCCGTGTGTGTGTGTGTGTGTGTGTGTGTGTGTGTGTGTGTGTATATATATATATATATATATATATATATATATGTAAGTATGTATAGAAGAATATATTGAGTGGCATCTTTGTTTTTAAAAATGACATTTTTAAGGGATGCCTGGCTGGCTTAGTGGAGCCATCTTAGTGACTCTTGATCTCAGGGTCCTGAGTTGGAGCCCCGTGTTGGGCGTGGAGCCTACTTAAAGAGCAAACAAGGAAAGCAAAAAAGAATGAATCTTATTTAAGGAGGTATATCTGTGGTTTGAGATATCAACCAAATCAGATTTTTCACCTGGCATATATATTTTATTAAGTGAGGGAATTAATGAGTAGATGGTCTTTTCCAGAGCTCTTAATTTGATTGAAAGAAGTTTTAACTATACCTTAGAAATAAAACATGATTTTGCCATAATAAGTCCTAATGTAATTTTAGTTTTTAAACATTTTGTCCTTCTAATCTAATTGCAATAAAAAAATATTAAATAGGCACATCACCCATGAGCCAGAGTTTGCTCCTCTACCATTAGAGTTGTCTCTCTCTCTCTCTCTCTCTCTCTCTCTCTCTCTCTCTCTGTCTTTTTTTTTTTTTTTTTTTTGGTTCATCAGTGCCCTCTATCTTGTAAAAATACCTAATTTACTCTAAAGTACCAAGGACTTTTATCTATGTTAGCACTGGCCTCCTGTAGTATAACATAACTCCTTTCAAAAGCTCCAGTAGCCATTTCCTTAGTTCAATAATTAAAATGTCTTGGACAAAATAAAAGCTGTGCTATTCTTGAGGCAGCAATTAGGTCCATTTCAGCAACATGGGAAGTGCGGGAAAAACCAGCATGGTTCTCAAAAGGCAAAGCCAATAAAGGAACAGGAGGGGGGCTTCTGGCTGGCTCAGTTGGTTGAGTGGCCGACCTCAGCTCAGGTCATGATCTCGCACTCTGTGAGTTCGAGCCCCGTTTCAGGCTCTGTGCTGACAGCTCAGAGCCTGGAGCCTGCTTCAGATTCTGTGTCTCCCTCTCTCTCTGCCCGTCCTCCATTCGTGCTCTGTCTCTCTCTGCCTTTCAAAAATGAATAAATGCCAAAAAAAAAAAAAAAAAAAGGAAAAAGAAATCTAAAAAAAAAAAAAAAAGGAACAGGAGGGGTTGTCTTGGTTCCTTTTTAATAAAATGGATTTTTATACTTAGAATATGTAACATGCAAGAGGATAAAAAGTATAATACAATGAATACCCACATACCCTAGCTCTAGATTGAATGTAAAAACATTATTAAGTACAGTTGAAATGCCCTTTTTATATTTTAATTGCAATCCATGTCTTTCCAGCAGAGTTACTAATATTCTGAATTTTAGGCTTATCGTTCAGCTTTCCTTTACATTTTTAGTATGTATGTGTTGTGCCTGTCCTTAAGCAATGTAGGATTATTTAGCAGTGTTTTGACTTTTATGTAAATGACATCACACTTGGCTTTTCTTCTGTAGCTTGATTTTTTCACCCATAAGTTTGTGAGATTCAGCTATGTGCATACTTCATGAATCTGTTTACTAGTATGTAATACTTCATTAATATATTGCAGTATGCTGGTCCGTTTTCCTGCTATGAGCATTAAGTTTGTCTCCAGTTGCTTGCTTTCACAAACCGGTCTCTAAACAGTCCTGTGGATGTCTTGTGCACATATGTGCAAGGTTTTTCCTGGTAACTTCTATAGGGCTCAGGTGCTAGATCTCTTCCTTCATGGCTTGTGTCTGTCTTATCCCAAAGCCATTAAAAACAGCTTCATTATTTTCTTCTAAGGATTTTGAAGTTTTGCTTTTCACATTTAATTTTTTTTTAATCCACCTGGCACATGAAGTAAGGATCCAATTTTGCTTTTTCCCACATGAAACACGAGTTGTTTCATAACCGTTGATCTATCTGGGAAAGGGACAGTTAAGCTAACCATAAGGCACTTTCTAGGTTAGCCCTAAAAAGAATGGAAGAAAAAAAAGGAATCCTCCCCACCCCCCCCCTGCTTTAAAGACAGGAATCTGTCTTTAAAATGTGTCTACCTTTTGTTGCCTCTGCTACCCACAGGCCCCTGGAATTGGCTTCATTAGTATGAGGCATGTGCCTTAGAGGAAGCCATGCCTTGGGATAGTGGTACTTCCTATGTCCTAAAGCAGAGGTCAGTAGATTCATTCTGTAAAAGGCCAGGTAATAAATAGTTTATACTCTGCAGGCCAAGAGGCAAAAGCAAGGATAATATGTATACCATGTATATTATACATATATAATATATATATGTAATATATATATGTAATATATATATATGGTGTATGTAATGCCATATAAACAAAAAGCAAAACAAATTTCCACAAATTTTTTTTGAAAAAATAAAAAATGTAATAATAACTGAGCATAGTTTTTGATAACACAGGTGTACTAACATGTAGAATGGAATACTTTCTGATTATCTAATTTAATTTATTCCTGCTAACAACCCTAATGAGATAGATATTCCTACCTACAGTTAATTCACAAGGAAAATGAAGTTCACACAAGGTTACCCTGATGGCAAATGTTGGAGCCATTTTTGCATAGGGGAATTAATGTTAAGTTTTATTTTAAAGATGAAGAATGGTAGTGCATGGGGTTAAATAGCTTGGGAAAGGTAATACATATTACTGTAGGGCTATATGTGTGTAATTTCAAAGCCATGTTGTTTTCCTTCTACTCTGCTACTTTAATATTTCCAGTAACCTCAGAGACAATGGCTACAATGAACAAATCAGGTCCCAAGTTATGGTACCATTTTAATTGAAATGTTTAAACACAGAAACCACCAGCTGTCTATATATTTTTTTCAGTTTAATGATAAGAATTTTATTTTTTATTTTTATTTTTTATTGTGATTCCTTTTCCTATAATCACAGTTTGATGCTATTTTTCTTTTTTTTAACTTTATTTTTTATTTTTTAAAATTTACATCCAAATTAGTTAGTATATAGTGAAGCAATGATTTCAGTAGATTCCTTAATGCCCCTTAATCATTTAGCCCATCCTCCCTCCCAGAACCCCTCCAGCAACCCTCAATTTGTTCTCCATATTTATGTTCTCCCTAACATATTTATGTTCTCCATATTTATCCATATTTATTTTGTTTTGTCCCCCTCCCTGTTTTTGTAATATTTTTGTTTCCATTCCCTTATGTTCATCTGTTTTGTCTCTTAATGTCCTCATATAAGTGAAGTCATATAATTTTTGTCTTTCTCTGACTAATTTCAATTAGCATAATACCCTCCAGTTCCATCCATGTAGTTGTAAATGGCAAGATTTCATTCTTTTTGATTACTGAGTAATACTCCATTGTATATATATACCACATTTTCTTTATCCACTCATCCATCGATGAACATTTGGGCTCTTTCCATACTTCGGCTATTGTTGATAGTGCTGCTATAAACAGGGGAGTGCATGTGTCCCTTTGAAACAGCACACCTGTATCCCTTGGATAAATGCCTAGTAGTGCAATTGCTGGGTCATAGGGTAGTTCTATTTTTAGTTTTTTGAGAAATCTCCATACTGTTTTCCAGTGTAGCTGCACCAACTTGCATTGCCACCAACAATGCAAAAGAGATCCTCTTTCTCCTCATCCTCGCCAACATCTGTTGTTGCCTGAGTTGTTAATGTTAGCTATTCTGACAGGTGTGAGGTGGTATCTCATTGTGGTTTTGATTTCTATTTCCCTGATGATGAGCATTTCCAGTTGAGCATTTTCTCATGTGTTGGTTGGCCATCTGGATGTCTTCTTTGGATAAGTATCTATTCATGTCTTTTGCCCATTTCTTCACTGGATTATTTGTCTTTTGGGTGTTGAGTTTGATGAGTTCTTTGTAGATTTTGGACACTGACCCTTTATCTGATAGGTCATTTGCAAATATCTTCTCCCATTCTGTCAGTTGCCTTTTAGTTTTGCTGATTGTTTTCTTCGCTGTGCAGAAACTTTTTATTTTGATGAGGTCCCAGTCATTCATTTTTGCTTTTGTTTCCCTTGCCTCCGAGATGTGGTGAGTAAGAAATTGCTGCGGGCAAGATCAAAGAGGTTTTTGCCTGCTTTCTCCTCAAGGATTTTGATGGCTTCCTGTCTTACATTGAGGTCTTTCATCCACTTTGAGTTTATTTTTGTGTATGGTGTAAGAAAGTGGTCCAGGTTCATTCTTTTGTATGTTGCTGTCCAGTTTTCCCAGCACCACTTGCTGAAGAGACTGTCTTTATTCTATTGGATATTCTTTCCTGCTTTGTCAAAGATTAGTTGCCCATACGTCTGTGGGTCAATTTCTGGGTTCTCTATTCTATTCCATTGATCTGAGTGTCTGTTCTTGTGCCAGTACCGTACTGCCTTGATGATTACAGCTTTGTAGTACAGCTTGAAGTCTGGGATTGTGATACCTCCTGCTTTGGTTTTCTTTTTCAAGAATTCTTTGTCTATTCGGGGTCTTTTCTGGTTCCATACAAGTTTTAGGGTTATTTGTTCTAGCTCTGTGAAGAATGCTGGTGTTACTTTGATAGGGATCGTGTTGAATATGTAGATTGCTTTGGGTAGTATCGACATTTTAACAATATTTGTTCTTCCTATCCAGTAGCATGGAATCTTTTTCCACTTTTTGATATCTTCTTCAATTTCTTTCATCAGATTTCTATAGTTTTCAGTGTATAGATTTTTCACCTCTTTGGTCAGATTTATTCCTAGGTATTTTATGGTTTTTGGTGCAACTATAAATGGGATCAATTCCTTGATTTCTCTTTCTGTCACTTCATTGTTGGTGTATAGGAATGCAACCGATTTCTGTGCATTGATTTTATATCCTGCAACATTGCTGAATGCATGAATCAGTTCTAGCAGTTTTTTGGTGGAATCTTTTGGGTTTTCCATATAGAGTATCATGTCATCTGTGAAGAGTGAAAGTTTGACCTCCTCCTGGCCGATTTGGATGCCTTTTATTTCTTTGTGTTGTCTGATTGCAGATGCTAAAACTTCCAATACTATGTTGAATAACAGTGGCGAGAGTGGACATCCTGTCTTGTTCCTGACCTTAGGGGGAAAGCTCTCAGTTTCTCCCCATTGAGGATGATATTAGCATTGGGTCGCTCGTATATGGCTTTTATGATCTCAAGGTATGATCCTTCTATCCCTACTTTCTTGAGGGTTTTTATCAAGAAAGGATGCTGTATTTTGTCAAATGCTTTCTCTGCATCTATTGAGAGGATCATATGATTCTTGTCCTTTCTTTTATTGATGTGATGAATCATGTTAATTGTTTTGCGGATATTGAACCAGCCCTGCATCCCAGGTATAAATCCCACTTGATTGTGGTGAATAATTTTTTTAATGTATTGTTGGAGCCAGTTGGCTAATATCTTGTTGAAGATTTTTGCATCCATGTTCATCAGGGAAATTTGTCTATAGTTCTCCTTTTTAGTGGGGTCTCTGTCTGGTTTTGGAATCAGGGTAATGCTGGCTTCATAGAAAGAGTTTGGAAGTTTTCCTTCCATTTCTATTTTTTGGAACAGTTTCAAGAGAATAGGGGTTAGCTCTTCCTTAAATGTTTGGTAGAATTCCCCTGGAAAGCCGTCTGGCCCTGGACTCTTATTTTTTGGGAGATTTTTGATTACTAAAATTCAATTTCCTTACTGGTTATGGGTCTGTTCAAGTTTCTATTTCTTCCTGTTTCAATTTTGGTAGTATATATGTTTCTAGGAATTTATCCATTTCTTCCAGATTGCCCATTTTGTTGGCATATAATTGCTCATAATATTGTCTTATTGTTTTTATTTCTTTTGTGTTGGTGGTGATTTCTCCTCTTTCATTCTTTATTTTACTTATTTGGGTCCTTTCCTTTTTCTTTTTGATCAAACTGGCTATTGGTTTATCAATTTTGTTAATTCTTTCAAAGAATCAGCTCTGGTTTCATTGATCTGTTATACTGTTTTTTTTGTATGTTTTCATGTATCTGTTATACTGTTTTTTGTTCTATGTAATTTCCTGTCTTCTGCTGGTTTTGGGTTTTATTTGCTGTTCTTTTTCCAGCTCCTTAAGGCATAAGGTTAGGTTGTGTATCTGAGATCTTTCTTCCTTCTTTAGGAAGGCCTGGATTGCTATATACTTTCCTCTTATGACTGCCTTTGCTGTGCCCCAGAGGTTTTGGGTTGTGGTGCTATCATTTTCATTGACCTCCATATACTTTTTAATTTCTTCTTTAACTGCTTAGTTAGCCCATTCATTCTTTAGTAGGATGTTCTTCAGTCTCCAAGTATTTGTTACCTTTCCAAATTTTTTCTTGTGGTTGATTTGGAGTTTCATAGCATTGTGGTCTGAAAATATGCACAGTATGATCTCAATCTTTTTGTACTTACTTAGGGCTGATTTGTGTCCCAGTATATGGTCTATTCTGGAGAATATTCCATGCGCACTGGAGAAGAATGTATATTCTACTGCTTTAGTTTATTTCTGAGGCAGAGAGAGACAGAGCATGAGTGAGGGAGGGCCAGAGAGAGAGGGAGACACAGAATCAGAAGCAGGCTCCAGGCTCTGAGCTGGCAGCACAGAGCCCGACATGGGGCTCGAACTCACAAACTGTGAGATCATGACGTGAGCTGAAGTCGGTTGCTCAACCGACTGAGCCACCCAGGCGCCCCTATTCTGCTGCTTTAGGATGAAATGGTCTGAATATATCTGTTAAGTCCATCTGGTCCAATGTGTCATTCAAAGCCATTGTTTCCTTGTTGAGTTTTTGATTAGATGATCTGTCCGTTGCTGTGAGTGGGGTGTTGAAGTCTCCTACTATTATGGTATTACTATCGATGAGTTTCTTTATGTTTGTGATTAATTGATTTATATATGTGGGTGCTGCCACATTTGGCGCATAAGTGTTTACAACTGTTAGGTCTTCTTGGGGGATAGAACCCTTAATTATGATATAATGCCCTTCTGCATCTCTTGGTACAGTCTTTATTTTAAAGTCTAGATTGTCTGATAGAAGCATGGCTACTCAGGCTTTCTTTTGTTGACCATTCGCATGATAGATGGTTCTCCATCCCCTTATTTTCAATCTGTAGGTGTCTTTAGGTCTAAAGTGGGTCTCTTGTAAACAGCATATAGACGGGTCTTGTTTTTTTATCCATTCTGTTACCCTATGTCTTTTGATTGGAGCATTGAGTCCATTGACGTTTAGAGTGAGTACTGAAAGATATGAATTTATTGCTATTATGTGGCTTGTAGAGTTGGAGTTTCTGGTGGTGTTCTCTGGTCCTTTCTAATCTTTTGTTGCTTTTCGTATGTATGTATGTATGTGTGTATGTATTTTCATCTTTTCTCCCCTCAGAGAGTCCCCCTTAATATTTCTTGCAGGGCTGGTTTAGTGGTCAGAAACTCCTTTAATTTTTGTTTGTCTGGGAAACTTTTTATCTCTCCTTCTATTTTGAATGACAGCCTTGCTGGATAAAGAATTCTCGGCTCTATATTTTTCTGATTCAGTCCACTGAATATATCCCGCCACTCCTTTCTGGCCTGCCAGGTTTCTGTGGATAGGTCCTCTGCAAACCTGATCCGTCTTCCCTTGTAGGTTAGGGACTTTTTTTTCCCTTCCTGCTTTTATGATTCTCTCCTTGCCTGAGTATTTTGTGAATTTGACTATGATATGACTATGATGGTCGGTTTTTGTTGAATTTAATGGGAGTCCTCTGTGCTTCCTGGATTTTGATGTCTGTGTCTTTCCCCAAGTTAGGAAAGTTTTCCACTATAATTTCCTCACATAACCCTTCTACTCCTATTTCTCTCTCTTCCTCCTCTGGGACCCCTATGATTCTGATGCTGTTCCTTTTTAATGAGTCACTGATTTCTCTAATTCTTAAATCGTGCTCTTTTGCCTTCATCTCCTTCTTTTTCTCTGCTTCATTATTCTCTGTAAGTTTGTCCTCTATATCACTGATTCTCTGTTCTGCCTCGTCCATCCTTGCCGCCACTGCATCTATCCATAATTACAGCTCAGTTATAGCATTTTTATTTCATTCTGGCTATTTCTTACTTCTTTTATCTCTACAGAAAGGGATTCTGATCTATTTTTGACTCCAGCCAGTATTCTTATTATCGTGATTCTAAATTCTTGTTCAGACATCTTGCTTGTGTCTGTGTTGGTTAAATGCCTGGCTGTCGTTTCTTCGTGCTTTTTCTTTTGGGGTGAATTCCTTCATTTTATCATTTTGAAGGGAGAAAAGGAATTAATGATGTAGAAAAATTGAAATGAAAAAAATTAAAATTAAAAATTAAAAACACACCCACACAAAAATCGAATAGATGATGCTAGTTCCTAAGTGTGTTTTGGTCTGGGTGTAGAAAGTGGTTTGACAGAATAGAGAAACAAAAAAAAGCGGGGGAGAGACAAAGAAGAAAAAAAAGGAAATCGTTTGAGAATTTGAAAAAAATGAATAAAGTAGACTAAAATACACAAAAGTAAAGAATATAGTAGAAAAAAATTATATAAAGTTATTTTTAATAAAAATTAAAAAGAAATATGAAGTTTTTCATTTTCTGTATTTAAGAAAAAAAGAAAAGAAATGAAAAAGAGAAAAAAGATAAAAAAAGAAAAAAGGAAAAGACAAAAAAAATTGTTTGAAAGTTTGAAAAAGTGAATACACTGTAGTAGACTGAAATAAAATGATGGGAGTAAGATAGAATTTGAAAAAATTTATATAAAAGCAAAAAATATAGTAATAAAAATTAAATAAAATATTTTTAAAAGAAATTGAAAGGAAAAATGAAGTTTTTCTCTTTCTGCATTCAAGAAAAAGAAATGAAAAAGAGAAAAAAAGAAAAAGAAAAAAAGGAAATTGTTTGAAAATTTGAAAAGGTGAGTACACTGAAGTAGACTAAAATAAAATGATGGAAGTAAAGTAGAATTTGAAAAAATTTACACAAAAGTAAAAAATATAGTAATAAAAATTAAAGACGGATATTTTTATTAAAAATTGAAAATAAAAATGAGTTCTTTTTCTGTATTCAAGAAAAAGAAAAGAATTGTAAAAGAGAAAAAGGAGAAAGAAAGAAAAAAAATGAATAGATGAACCTGCTAACAGATTGAAGTAGGACTGAAATTGCTTTGTTTTCCCCTAGAGGTCAGTCCATCTAGCTCTTTATAGTTCATAGATTAAGCTTGCGGTGAGGTTTGTGTTCTTGAAGAGCGAAGTTGGCCCAGTTGGGCAGGGCACAATGTAACAGCTCTGCTCTCCCCTAGATGGCGCTGCTAGCCTACTGGGGTGGATTGCTGCGGTGCTCCTTGGTGCACATGCGCACACGTGGGCGCCGTGAAAAATGGCGGCACCCAGCCACCCAGTCTGTTCTCCGGATCAGCAGTCGTGCACCGGTCCTCCGTCTTCAGCTCTCATCCACTCCCCACTTTTCCACTCTCCGTGACCAGGCCCAGGCAGTACCTCTCTCCCAAGTTTTGTCTCAGATGCAGTTATTTTCCCTGGTCCCTTACTTCTGAAGGACTGCGGCTTTGACCTGCTCCGCCCCTCTGCAGGAGGGCCTCACCGAGCTATGGCCAAATGAGCAATGGCTGAATGTCGGCTGCACCCAGGAACGCCCACTGGATCCTGCTGTTGCCGGTGCCCCGAGACTGAGGCCAGGTGCCAGCCCGCTCCCCCCCCAAAAAAATCGCGAGACAGTGTAGCCTCAGTGTTTCAGGGACCATGGAAAATCGCAACACACATCTGACACCAGGCTTCATCCTCAACAACCTTGCCCCAACACCAGAGAGTGTGACCGTCTTCCGGGGTCTGCTGGGACCAGGTGGCTTCAACAGTCTCTACCAAATGTCCTTCCAGCAGTGGAACTGCTTTTCCCCATGTGGCCTGAGAAACTCCTGGACCCCACTCTGTTCCTGGGGATTCGCCTTTCCCACCAGAGCACCACCAGGTATCGAGCTGTGGAGTTGCAGCCTTTGCGCTCCCCCTTGTTTACAGTCTTAATGGGATTTAAACCCTCTCCTTTCTCCCTTTTTAGTTTAGTCCCTGCGGCTGTTTCCAATTTTCCACTTTCTCTCCAGCTGCTTTTGGGGAGGGGTGCTTCTCCTGTATGCTCCCCCCCGCCCAGTCTCTGTCCTCTCTCTGCCTGCAAAAGCGGTTCCCTACATTTTGGGGCTTCTTGCTCCCCAAGTTCAGCTCTTCATGTCGCGTACCTGCTGAATTGTGTGGTTCGGGTTGTGCAGATTGTTTTGTTAATCTTCCAATCGGTTTTCTAGGTGTGTAGGATGGTTTACTGTTGGTCTGGCTGTATTTCATGGACACGAGACACACAAAAAGCTTCCCTGCTGCTCCGCCATCGCGGCTCCTCTCCCAGGCTCCACACTTTCAATGCAGAACCCGATGCGGAGCTCAAACTCACATGAACCATGAGATCATGACCTGAGCCAAAATCAAGAGTTGGACGTTTAACTGACTGAGCTGCCCAGGTGCCCCATTTTTAAAATATTGAAACAAAAACACTTTATCCCTTTAAGTGGAGAAACAGCCTGAGAGAGTGGTCAGTCTTTACCATTTGATTCAAATTTGGATTTTATAGAATACCCTCAAAGAATGAGAAACTAGATGGAAGGGCAATGATAAGAATTAAAAAAATTTTTTTCAACGTTTATTTATTTTTGGGACAGAGAGAGACAGAGCATGAACGGGGGAGGGGCAGAGAGAGAGGGAGACACAGAATCAGAAACAGGCTCCAGGCTCCGAGCCATCAGCCCAGAGCCCGACTCGGGGCTCGAACTCACGGACCTCGAGATCATGACCTGGCTGAAGTCGGACGCTTAACCGACTGTGCCACCCAGGCGCCCCAATGATAAGAATTTTAAATGGACATATCAAAAACAATCATAAAATACTGAAGGGTATTCTGTGAAAGATAAAAAGTGAAATTTATTCTTTTTTCTTGTCCTCTTCCATTTATTCTCTCTTTACTTATATCTTTCTTTCTTTTTCTCTCTTTTTATCTCCCTCCCCTTTGTGTGTGTGTTATAAGAGCTGTTCAGAATAGAAAAAAGCAGTGCATGCCCAAGAGTAGAATTTAGATTCCAGATAAATAAAGGTGCTATGGTTGACCAAATAAAGCAGGAGTCTCAAAACCGTTATACATTCTTTTAATGGGTGAATGGGTTTTAGTTTCCTGGCATCAAATCAGTGTTCAACAAGTGTTTGGCTAGTATGTGGCTATTATGTGGTAGACCCTGAGAGAATACAAATGAAAACACCTAACTCTGCCTTCTAGGAGCTCGCAAGCTAGGGAGATTCTAACAAAGCAAACTTGGGAGTAAAGACAAAACTAAGTAACTTCCTCCAAGACAGAGACTGTGTCATCATAGGTCTGGCAACTTACACCCTTTATTAAGAGAAATACAAATTAATCAGTGTTATCAATTCCCATTTCAGTGATGCATTTGATAGGCAATAAATCTGATTAACTTTAACTTCAAGATTTAAAAAAAATTGGCAAAAGCATAATCACTATTTGCACACTTGCCTTCAAGTATGCATTTAAAAATATGTTGTGGCATAAAATCGGTCACTAAAAAGTACTTGTCACATACCATGTGCCAGGCCCCCTGCCAGATGTGTCACATCCATATCTCATTTAAAGATCACAACAATCCAATGAGGTGGGCATTATTATTATCACTGCTTTAGATTATTTTAAAGATTCAAAGTATTTGCCCATTTGTTACACAGCTAAAAATGAGTGTAGCCATGGACTTAGAGAGTAGTTATAAAAGCTTGAAAAGATGGTGACATTTGAAAAAGATTCATGCTGCCTTATAATTTATTTTCAGTCCTAAGGCAAAACTAGAAAAAAAAAACATACATGATATTAAACTGATAGGTAAATTAAAATTTTCCATCTCCCAAAGGGCTTTCTTTCTTTCTTTCTCTTTTTTTTTTCCCAACAAATCAGAAGCTGACATATCTCTATGAGGTTTGGATTAGGGAATTTTGTTTCAGTTCTGGAACTAACTAGCGATGTGTTCCTCTGATTCTAAATTCTAGATTAAAGGAGAACATGAAGCTTTGACCCTACCAGCTGTTATTTACTTTGTTTAGCAAGCTCCTAGAGGACTTCTTTGGGGCACCACAGTTATCTTGTATGTGCATTTATGTGTGTGTTTTGTGTATGTTCCCTCACATGGGAGGGCCAAGCAGAAGTGGATAGTGTTTGGGAGAAAGGCAAGGAAAGAGAAGAGAAGAGGAAAAGAAAGGAAAGGAAAGAAAAAGAAGAGGAAAAGAAAGGAAAGGAAAGAAAAAGAAAAGAAGAAGAAAAGAAAAGAGAAAAGAAAAGAAAAGAGAAAGGGAAGGGAAGGGGGGAGGGTGGTGGAATGGGGAAGGGGAGGAGAGAGGGAGGGGAGGGAAAGGGAGAGAAGGGAGGGAAGGGAAGAGAAGGAGGAAGGAAGGGAAGGGAAAGGAAGGAAAGGACGAAGGGAAAAGAAAAGAAAAGAACTAGATTCTACCTCTCTCTCTGCCCCAACCCATCATATAGCTTTCAGTAAAATTTAAATTTCATATTCCTTGTAAAACGAAGGTAAAAATGATGTCTCTGTCCACTTCACTGAACTAGAGGATCAAAAAAGACCCTTTATGTGAAATGGCTTTACAAAACCCAAAGAGCTACTCACATTCAGGGCACTGTTTTTAAAATAACAAACCTAGTTATATGTTCATACACTAGCTGTGTTAACCTGTGGTTGGGGGAAATTCAGAGCCCCAGCCAGACCCCTTGAGTCACAGAGCTGGCCTGTTCACACCAAGACAGAGAGCAGGCTAGTTCGACTGTGTTTGTAAGTCCCCCTCAAACTCGCCACATTTAAAATTTGTATTTGTTAGGAGAAAATATAGTGGTTAAGAGCCTAGGCTTTCTAATCTGACCAGTTAGTGCTCAGAAGCTAGTTTCCCCACTAGAATCTTGTGGAAATGTCCTCTCTCAGCGTCAATTTTGTCATCTGCAGGACAGGGTTAACTACAGCATCTACATATGGGGCTCTGCATTAATGGAGCAAAAGAATGCTTAGAACTTAACATGGGCCTTGTAAAGTGAAAGCTGGCACTGGTAGTAAGTAGCATATATCATTGTGGACAGTAGTAGTCTCAGCAACAGTAGTAACCTGGCATCATGAAGAAACTTGGACATTTTTTTTCTTACAATTATGAATATCATTACTTGGGACCTAATTTGCATGTATTGTGCATAAACAGTGGAACACTGGTCTTATATACAATTTTCATTTGTTTTTGTTTTTTTTTTCTGATGGAGGGACATTACTTTTAAAAAAACAATTATCTTTAATATAGATTTTTTCCCATTTTGTGCCAGATGTATACTTTCTTTTGATTACATATAATTCAGTTTTGTCTGGACCTGGAAGCATCCATGCCCTTTAAATGATGTGAATCTTGATCATGGCTTTCATCCTGTGGAACTGACTCATGAAGTCACATATGTTTGCACCTCACTGCAAAGCCTTTTTTTTTTTTTTTAAATGCACTCAGCATATGCATGTTAGTTAACATTTCCTTAATTATATTTATCCAATTTTGTCTCAAAGCAAGTGCCTGGTTACTCAACCTCATATGCACATCTGCAAATAAGTTTGATGAGATCCACTATTGGAATTTTCTTTGTTTCATGGAGGTTAATACAGTTGAAGAAGAACATGAATGGTTAAAAGTCCTAAGCATAATTTGAAGGAGTGTCAACAGTCTATATTTATTATAGTAGTATTTGAGCAATATCTCATTTCCACTTAGCTCCAGAACTATAAATAGTTCCAATTTGTTTTCTTTGTATACTTACTGGATTAATTACAGTAAAACAAGCCAAGTGATATTATTGTAGCAGTTGGCTAAAGTTGACATAAACATGATAATTAAAATGATTGCTTTTTTATTTATCCCCCTTTCAGTAGCTTCATGAGCTGAATCTACAGTGTTATAAGACTTAAAGAATTCGATTTGAGAATTACTGGGCTCTTCTGTCAATGTGTTCTCATTGTAAACAGTGGATTTCAGTGCTGTTCAATATTGTTGGGAGTTTCCTTCAGAAAGGAAACACCTGGGTCCTGCTTCCATGAGATATCTGCCTAGTAAAAAAGTGTATTGTTTCGATCATACTTACATCACCATGCAATAATCATGTGTTTCCATTTACCTATCCAAATCAATGCTGGTAACACACATATGTGCGGGTGCACACGCACGCGCGCGCGTGAACACACACACACACACACACACACACACACACACACACCCATCCTTAAAAAAGGATGAAAAGGAGAGACTGATTTCTCTCCCATCAGTAAAACTCACCTATGTTCATTTCAACATGTCCTCCAACAAGCTACTTGATGCCTAGGCATTCCCCAAGGCAACGATTGTGCTCACCTGCTCCTCTCTTCTGTCCCTTGTTCCCAGATGTCTGATTACATCTAGAAAGGTACTGTTTTTGTTAATGTACAAAAGGAGGGCCATTGGGAAGCAAAGAAGTGAAAAAACGGTAACTGCCAAAGGTGTAGTCCTTTCATCCTAAAAAGGTTGCCTGAGCCACTCTTGGCTGTCCCATTATGTTCCTTCCTGGTTTGCCAATTAACTGTTCCCAGTGCTCAAGGGTCACTGGTCTGGGCAGCATCCTTTGGTTTCCCCTCCCACTGATTCCCAGAAAAGCTGTTATAAATGCACTGTACTTCCTTTTTGATTTTCCCCTCGTGGCTGGGTTGCTTTGTGAGAATTTGAGGCACAGGTTTAAACAACCTCTTTACAAAGTGGAGACAAAGCAAAAATAGAAGGGAAAAAGTGCACTCAAATGGGCTGGAATGAAAGCAAACTTCAGCTGCAAACTTTTTAATTGAAGTACCTGGATTTTTGTTGCTTTTAAGAATTTTAAAACAGCACAACTGAAGGATGGAGATATTTTATTCCCTCTGTGTATCTCCGAAGGATTTTCCCCTTATATCTGACATTGAACAACTCTCTCCCTAGTCTGCCTTTAAAATGTCAAGTAATTTCTCCTGGCCTTTAGTAGAGACGGATTCACCTGGCAATTGGAGAAGCTTATCATCTGCAAGTTTCTCCAATGTTCCCAACGCTTTTTGGAATAGTGAATGTTCCTCAGAACTCAATTGTGGGCCCTCCGCTTTCTGTCTTTATATCCTGCTCTCCAAGGTAGTTTATTTTCTCTTACATTTTGAACCTTTGCCTCCACGTTAGAGATCCAAAACTGTATTGCAAACACTAACCCCTCACCTATGCTCAAATCCCTGTCATTAGCAGCCTGCTGGGCATTTCTTTAAGCTGTACCCTTGTTCAAACCACTCAAACCTAACATAAACACAGTGAATGAAACTCATCTTCTCTCTTCCTCTCTCCTTGGCCCTGGCAGGTTGCGTATCCACAATCCACAAGTCTCCCCACCCTGTTCGTCTCCATTTCCATCTTTCTCTCCTAGCTGTTCCAGTGATGAGCAAGCGGCAGAGTCTTCTTCATTTGATGTCCTCTCTCCCCAGCTCCTTCCATCCAATATGAGATAAGTCTTCTGTATTCTTTTGTGTCTCTCTTGTGCCTCCTTCCCCTACTGTGCTATGAGTGGTCATCCAGAGTTACATAAACATGCATTCAACCAAAGCATGTTCATCTCCAGGCACTGTAATAGGCACATGGAAGATTTGATGTTGGCAAAGAAGTTGTCAAGACAATTATCATAACAGTTGCCCTGAATTATTATATAACGTGTTCCTAATTGGTATCTTGCGAACCAATGTTTCTCAATCTCCAGTCCTTTGGGCCACAGAATAACCCTTCTAAATACAACTTTGATAATATTTCTGTAAATATCATCTATTTAACTGTTACTAACTCTGTTATATATACTATGATCTAAAAATTGTAGGTTTTAAAATTTATTTTTTTTTAATTTTTTTCAACGTTTTTTATTTATTTTTGGGACACACAGAGAGAGAGAGCATGAACGGGGGAGGGGCAGAGAGAGAGGGAGACACAGAATCGGAAACAGGCTCCAGGCTCTGAGCCATCAGCCCAGAGCCTGACGCGGGGCTCGAACTCACGGACCGCGAGATCGTGACCTGGCTGAAGTCGGACACTTAACTGACTGCACCACCCAGGCGCCCCTAAAATTTATTTTTAGAGGAAGGGGAGAAGGGCAAAGAGAGAAAGAGAGAGAGAGAATCCCAAGCAGTCTCCATGTTCAGTGTGGAGCCCAACGTGGGTCTCAATCCCACGACCCTGGAATCATGACCTGAGATGAAATCAAGAATTGGACTCTCAACCGAATAAGCCACCCTTTAGATCTAAAACCTTTAGAACTCTTCACATAGAACATCTTAGGTCACATAGCTGCATTTTAAATCATGGCTGTGTGTCCATTAGCAAAATGGAATAAGATGTCAAATTCATCTGCCAGCCTCATTTCCTCCAAACATCTCAGCAGACCAACTCCCTTGGGGGTAAGTCACAGGATCTTAGAGTCTCACACTGCCAGAAACAAGAATCCCTGTAGAATATTGGAGTATCCAAACCAATGAGGCCCATGGATTAACTAATTTCTCAGCTGAACAACTTCAGCACCATTTAGTGCCAAAGCCACTGCCTATGCCCATGTCATTTGTTTATCCCATGTATGGAAGAGTCATAAATCAATTAGTGCAGGTTGACCACACGCTGGTCCCAGAACATCAGAGAAAAGCTCCCTAATCCAATGACATCTACTTTGTTATGTATTATAAGTCAAAGAATACATAAGTATACGAGGTAGAAATTGAAGGACCCTCCTATGACCTTCATGCCCACAGATTACCAGATATAAGGAGGGCATGTTGCACTGACATTTTCACTAAAATTTTTAGTCTCCCTTGCCATTTCAACATCCCTCCTTTCTCAACAATTTCTGTAACAAAAGTAGAAATGAAAAACCAATCTAGTGGACTCATTTTATCCCAAATTTCTGCTCCCAGTGGCATTTCCAAAAGTAGGAGAAAAAGTGGAAGCCAGGGAGGGCACATGGACCTTTGGGCGACCCGGGTACATCACAGTCCCAGAAAGACAATGCTTAAGCTCATTACACACACCAACTGGAGTCTGTACACCATGAGCGTGGATGCTATTTGACCACTAGGTGGTTCTGTAACCTATCTGATTCAATTCCCACTTGCTGGCTGAGATGAAGAACAGAAACATTTAGGGTAGGATTCGTGTCTCCACACCTTCCCCATTTGTTTGTCTTAATTTTCACCCACTCCTCTGTGTCTAGATAGAATTTGATCACGGAGTCAATATGCGCAATCTCACCAAGGTTGTTGTGTGTTCCCTGCTGGGGAAGATAAGAGGGCCATTTCCTCCACCAGGCCAGGCTCAGCCTGTGAGGCTGCAAGCTGTTTTCTGACTATGGAGATGAGAGAGACTCATAGGTACTCCGTCCCGTTGCAGCAGGAATGAAAAGCTCATGTTTCACTGATGACTCCACATCTGCTGCATTCATTCATTCAATACACACTCCCTGGTGCTATTGTTATATTCAGGTAAACTTGCTGGGTCCAGAAGATAGAATGAGACTGGGGTATCTAGTTTCTGAGAGCTAAACAGTCATATCAGAGCAACAAACAAGTTGCTTGCCAAGCACCCTCCTCCCTTCTCCTGGATCTCAATTTTCTTCTTCCCTGTACCTCTCCCTCAGTCCATGCATACCAGGTGTCTAACTCTACCTCTGACTTGCTGGGGGAACATGTAACTCCACCATGGCCTGAGCATTGCATCCCTGCTTACGCTGATTGGTTCAGAGATGAGTGTGTGGTCCGATCCAACAAGATGAAACCTGGTGGATTTTGCTGGGACTACTGAGAAACAAGCTTTTTCTTCTGTTTTGCTGGTCTTGAACCTGGGATTATATAAGGCTGGCTCTGTTGGCAGCCATCTTGCCATCACATGAAGTCTGAGAATGAAGGCTTGTGTGGAGGAAAGCAGTGCTAAGAGATAGAAATAGAATAGGTTCTGATGATGTCATTTGAGTCCTTGAATCAAAACATGCCTGAAGCTAGATCTACTCCTGAATCTTCGGTAGATTTCCACTTTGCTTGATCTTCTATAAATCAGATTTTCTGTCACTTGCATTAGATGTAATTGATACTGTATAATGTGCCTAGTAATAAATAACTGAAAGATAATAATGCAGTGTGAAAGATATATGATATGACAGAGGTTAGTATAAGCTGTTATGCAATAAATAGGAGAGATATCTAACCCAGAGGCAGGAATAGCTTTCTTAAGAAGTCCATTTATTTAAGAACTAAATATAGAGAACTGTATTAGTTTACTAGAGCTGCCGTAACAAAATACCACAGATTTTGGCTTAAACAACAGATTTTTTTTTTTTTTGCCTGTTTATTTTCTTGTAGTCTGAAGGCTAGAAGTCCAAGATGGAAGGGGTTGGCAGGGTTGGCTTCCTCTGAGGCCTTTCTCCTTAGCTTGTGGATGACCATCTTCTAC
The DNA here is from genome assembly GCF_022079265.1 of Lynx rufus. Lineage (NCBI taxonomy): Eukaryota > Metazoa > Chordata > Mammalia > Carnivora > Felidae > Lynx > Lynx rufus. The sequence continues at coordinate 119,786,560 of NW_025814823.1, read as the reverse complement.
CCATGTCTTCACATGGTCTCTGCTATGTGCCTATCCATGTCCAATTTTCATTTTATAAGGCTATCAGTCATATTGGATTAAGACCCACCCTAATGACCACATAATTACCTCTTTAAAACACTCTATCTCCAAATACAGCTACATTCTGAGGTACTGGGGTTAGGACTTCAACATACTAATTTGAAGGGGATACAACTCAGCCCACAGTAATCATCCAATTTGGATACAAAAGCAAGTAAAAATGGGTCATCGCTCTTAAATCTGCATAAGACTGAAAAGGTCATAATACAAAGCTAAACAAATAAAACATGCATTTATTGATCACATTGCTAGCAGCGGCTCTGGATTTACCATTTAAGAGACGTCTATCTGCCTGTGAGATCACTACTATCGAAATGCTATGTTAACATGGGTAGTATACATTTCTGAGCTTTAATGGAGAGGTCACTTCCAGGTAGTGTGATATCTGAAAATCCCTTTGAACAGTGGGTAGGATTTTAATAGAGGCACCAGAGAGATGTGGAGGGCTCTTGCGGTGTGACACATTTACTCAAATCACCCAAACAGGCTGGACGGGTCAGTGTTTACCATCTCTTTCCATCTTCTTTCCTGTGTCAGGGCATCAAACCGTTTTCAGACTTTGTTAAATGCTCTTTGTTAAGGTAGCTTTTAAAACAGTGTTTTCTGGTTTCCTTGGTTTAGATCATTCTTCCTCATCTTCATTCCATTTCTGTCACTGTTAAAAATTGTAAAAAGTTTGAGGGGATTTTTTCCCCCTACATGCAAGTTAAGAAGTAATCCTGCCAGAGGTTCGTGGATGTTGACAGATGATGTAAGGTTTCAGGGTAAGAAATGAAGGGTTGTTCATTACTCATGGCCTTTTCTTGCATCAGGAAGAAGGTCAGCTGATATTTGCATGTGAAATGATGTGTGTCATAGGAAAAGAGCCTAAAGTTTAGGGAACCCAGATCTTTTATAGAAGGCAGTAACATGCTTGCATTTTGCTCCTGAGAGAGACGAGGCTGTTCACTACACCAGTATCCCTTAAAAGATAGTCTGGAGCAGATGGGCACTGAGTGCTTTACTTGCAAGATGTGCAGAAACCCAAGAGGCCCATGGAGAATTCTCTTCTAACAGTCGTAAGCAGCTTTGGCTAAACAAATTTCCTGCTGCTTTTGCGACAAATAAATCCCAAGACATTTAGGTGTGGAAAGAATGTCTCGTTAAGTCTTGGGTTTAGACTCTAGGTTTGTCTTGCTTGTATCTGTCAGTGGTTTTGACTAGCAGTCTAACTGCCCATACTGCAATCATCTCTCTCCCTTATCAGCAATTATGTAATGCTCTAAACTCTAAGCTTAGCTACTCATTACATCCTTCTTCAAATTTCTCTAAAATATGGTAACTGATTTTACCAGCAAATGTTGGCCAGTGGGCCGAAAGATGGTTTTAACGTTTGCAAGGGATTGTAAGAAACAAAATAAAAACAAAAGAATAAAAACATATGAGTAGAGCCTGTATGTGATCTGTAAAGTCTAAAATATTTACTTGGTGGCCCTTCACAGAAAATGCTTGCCCGCCATGTTGTAAAAACTTTGGAAATACTATAATAATTGAGCTATGTTTTCTTCCCTCTCTATCATTCCTTAACTATGTAGGTAAAATCATAGAATGGGAAGCTCTGACATAGTTATGGAATCAGGCTACATTTCTCTGATAATAATATATTGTATTTTATTTTCTTCATAACAAATGAGATTTTTTTCTTTTTCTCCTTCTCTCTCATATACCTGTCTTACCATCACCCAGCCTATACATCAAATGCAACAACCTATTACAACAACACCTAGTTTTCATGACAAGGGATGTGTTTCAAGCAGAGTCCCAAGCTCTTTATGTACATGTTCTTACCTGATCCTAACCTAGTCAGCCTCTGAGGTAGTCACTGGTATCTCCATCAAACAGTTAAAAAAAAAACTAAGGCACAGGTTGGTTAATGACTTATCGGTGGTCATGCAGCTTCTAAATGGGCATTAAGAAGCGTGTTTTACTGCTTCTGTCCATCATTAGTGTCCGCCTTCTTGGGGGCAGTGATCTATTGTGATGGAAGCCACTGGTCATCCCCGGGGTGTGTGGGGGGCTGGGGAGGGAGGGGTGGATGAGGAGCTGAGAAGGTGCAGGAGGAAAGGTAAGACGGTCTCTTTATTGACCATCCTTTATGCGTCAGAACTCCTGTTATGCACTTTAAAAAAAAAAAGTCACTTTGTTTAATCCTTGACAACAAAGGTAAAAAGGCTTTTTCCATTTTTATATATGAAGAAAATGGAGTTCAGAGAGCTGAAGACATTTGCCTCACTAGAGGTAGAATCTGAATCCCTCTTTGTCGGAGTTGGAATTAGTCTGTGAAATTATTGTCATATTGGTTGGAGGAACAGCTGCCGAATGGCCAGTATGGATCTCCTTAAACAGGATGATTAATAGTGTAGGCTGCGTTCAAGCTAATGTTTTTAAAGCACTCACTGACAGGAGAGTAACATGGTAGAGTTGCCAGAGATCCAGAGCACAAAGAGGACCCACGTTCTTTCCTTCCACAAATTCTTGGTTAAAGGTAAGACGTTATATGCTTTGGGAAGGAAATTAGTGAGTGTTTTTCAGATGCTGTACGTTGCACTTAAAGCCGGCTTTCTGACATTTGTGGGTCTCCTGTTTGTTTGCTGACCATGACCTACAGTTAATTCAGAATAGGATTTCTCTGGGCGCCTGGGTGGCTCAGTCGGTTGAGCATCTGACTTCTGCTCATGTCGTGATCTCACGGTTTGTGAGTTCCAGCCCTGCATCTGGCTCTGTGCTGACAGCTAAGAGCCTGGAGCCTGCTTCGGATTCTGTGTCTCCCTCTTTCTCTCCGCCCCTCCCTGCTGGTGCTCTCTCTCTGTCTCCCTCTCTCTCAACAACAAATAAACATTAAAAAAAAAAATGTAAAGAAAACAAAAAACCCCTCTCTCTTATACCATGTTTTCCTTGTTGTGACAACTCTGAGAGACCGTTGCAGTGTGGCCCCAGACAGCAGAATTTGGCGATTCTGTCACCTCCGCTGTCACTGCATTATCTGAAGATGTGGCTTTTCACGACCACAACCTCCAGCAGAGCTGCCTGAGGAAGTGCTGGCCTCCGCAGGGAAGCACATCCTCACACACCCTGGGCTTGTTGTTCCAGTCTGGTCAGTAGCCCAGGCCCCTAACCACATAGCCCTTCTAGGAATTACAGGCCTAGACTCTATCCTACCTGTTTCTCTTCCAGTCTCCTCAGGGTAAACTGCTGGATTGGCTCTACACCAAATGGTTAAAGTTACAGCCTAACGACAAATAGTGTCTCTTTACTAGATGAATTATGAGCCTTGAATCTATCCCAGAGCAAGGTAGACTTTCAGGTCCCCAAACTGGGTCAACTTGTTATGGTCCGTGCTCAAGAGCATCAACAGTTTGCAGCAGTATTTAGCATTTTAGGAAGCGATGACATTTTTTTTTTAAATACAGAAAAAAAACAACATAATATTTTTGTTGAGGGCAGAATTTTAAAAAATCTCCTAGAGTATTTGTTAGGGGATTGGTGCTATAGCCAATTTCCAAATGGCTCCTACATGCTTCACGGTTAGTGTGACATGTGGCTGAAGCATACACAGGCACACTTCAAAAGCTTCTCAAGCCAACCTTCCATACCTCCCCCCTCCAAACAACCACGATTTCTTCCCCATCTACTGACTGATTTCTGAGAGTCTTTTTGAGTACAGAGCCTTTCAGTCTACAATAGGAGTTAAATCTAGGATGCTAGTTCCCCTGAAAGAGGGAGCAGATGATTTAAATTCACCTCAACCTCTAAATGGAAGCTATTAGATCCTTTAAAAAGAAAAGAGAAATAGGGGAAAGTGAGCTTTATGGAGTCCAAAGCGAGCTGGGCACTGACTTCCTTTAAAACACTGTCTACCTTGCTCTTACAAAAGGGTCTGTTGCCTAAGAGCATCTGGGTGGCCACGCCATTGGTGAGAGTTTGCAAAAGCTTCTGGCATCGTGTTCTTTGCTGAAATATTGTGGTAATGTGCAAAGCAAGCTTTGCCAACTGTGGGAAGTCCATGAGCCCGTGTGGAATTAGTCAAGAACCCCAGAGAAGCCTCTGATGGCAATATTGCTTTTGTAATTATAATCCAGAAGAATCTGTTAACCTTAAAGAACAAGCAAACAAAACTACCAGTTATTTTACCAGCAAAAATGGATTTATTCAGGAGAGAATTGCAGAGAATAGCAGAGAATTGCAATCTGGGACAAGCAAGCTACGGCAAAACAATAGGCAACTGCAGCAAACAAAGGAGAAGGACATTTTTTACGGGGGAGAGGGTGGGAGATGGAAAGTGAGAAGCAAGAGTTCAGGTTGTTGATGGTTTCTCATTGGCTGGGCTACAGGGGTGTCGACTACCTGTGGGAGATAAGGTGCACATCTTTCCCTGCTGACGCCTGTCATTGGTGACTTCTCCTTCGGGATTCTTCCATTAGGGTTGTGATTGGCAGTGCTTCCAAAGTTGACATTGAGTAGTTCAGCTTGCCCTTCCAGGCTCCCCTCCTACTGTCCCGGGTCTACTTCAGTGAGGCTTCCCTTTTATTAATTTTCACAGATTCACCTTAAGATCGTGCCAACAAGGGCCTATCACAAATTGGAGATAAGGATAGAGAAGAGAAACCTCTCTTAATCCGAATTACTGTGAGTCTTTTACCTCCAATTATCTCACCCTTGTTGATGGCTTCCCACTGCCACGGAAAGAAGCAGAACTTTCCACGGCCTGCACTGTTCTGCACGGACTGGCTGCAGCTCACGTGACTGTCCAGTCCCTCAGTAGTTACTCTGAGTTCCACAAGCACTTGCATTCCTTCCTCTGCTTGGGCCAGCCTTCGTCTTATTCTTCCCCTGGGCCACTCTCTTCCCGCAGATATCTGCTATGAAATGTCACATTCTCAGGGAAGCCTTCCCTGACCTCTGGGACTACCCTAAGGCCTTTCACTCATGTGTGCTCACACTATCCTCCTCACACTTAGTGTGACCACACTTAAATTGTTACCCACATAATCATACATAATCATTTGTTTAATGTTTAACCTCTATCATCAGACTAAAAATTCCATCCAGGGGCATGCCTGGATGGCTCTGTTGGTTAAGCGTCCCACTCTTGATTTCCGCTGAGGTCACGATCTCACACTTCATGAGATTGAGCCCCACATCGGGCTCTGTGCTGACAGTGTGGAGCCTGCTTGGGATTCTCTGTCTCCCTCTCTCTCTCTCTCTGCCCCTTCCCCACTCATGTGCATACTCTGTCTCAAAATAAATAAATAAACATTAAAAACTAAATATAAATTCCAGTTTAACAGAGACATTGTCTATCTTGCCAATTATTACCTATAAAGATCCAGAACAGTGCCTATCTAGCACATTGTAGGTACTCAACAGATACTTATTAAATTAAATATAAGTACTGACTAAACAATAATAAACCCTAGGAGTACCTAGTCCAAACCCTTAATTTATAGAGGAAGAAACTGAAGTCTAAGTAGGTTCATTGCCTTGCCCAAGGCCCTACCCAAGAGCAAAAGTGGAGATAGAATCCGTATCTCTTCACAACCCACCCCCTACCCCCAGTATACTTTTCTGTCCTGATAGAAAGTTCATAGCCTAGTGATTCATCACACTGGCGGGAATAGCAATTCCTGGCAAGTTCTTCAGGACCTTAATGAATGTGCAGGTTTGTGTTTTATTTAATATTCACTTTAGTTAAAATGAGTCCACAGTCTATTTGTTTCTCCATTCTTTGGTTGCTGGATTAAATGTTAATTGTCAAAAAGAAGACATAATGTGGCAGTTTGGCAAGGTTCTGCTGAAGTAACTAACGAATGTTTAACAGGATCACAGATGGAATCATTTGCATATGGGAGGGATTTTTTTTTTCCCCAGGGCTTTGTCCCAATTAAAAGTTGCAAGTTCAAACCAGGTTACCAGTTCCAAAGAATAGAAGTTTGCATATTCTAGAGCCTGAACACATGCTATCCCTTCTTCAGTATATTCACCTCTTGACTTTCTCACATTTGATAAGCTGAAAAATATTTATGAGACAGAATAGCTACAAAGTTCTTTAGTGACTGCCCTGTGCATTCCACAGGCAGTCAGTTTCAAGGGGCCAACAAGAAGAAACATTGTTTTTATTTCTTTTGCAGCCTGGAGTCATAGTTATTTCAGACAAACATTGAGACATTGAGTGGCTTCCTTATGCCGAGCACTGTGTTTGGTGCTTGTGATGCAAAGATGTATAAGGCATGATACCTGCCCTTGAGAAGCTCCAGAAATGTAGGGCTAGAGAGAGACATGTGATCATTTATTTCCTGTACAACAGGCTAAGTGCAGAGATGGGGTTGTAAAGCAGATGCTTGGCGAAGCTAGAGGAAAGGTACCAGAGAGTCCTGCTTCTCTGATGAGACACGTGTATTATCCAAAACTTAAAGGACCAGTGGGAGTTATCCAAGTGAAGAGAGTAGAAAAGGGTTTCTAAGCCAAAGTTAGAGCAAAAACAGAGACATGGAGGGTATGTGTAAAATACAGGCTGACTGAGCTATTTCAGAAGAGAGCATAGTGGTAAAATAAAAAGACTACTGCTACTAATAAATAAAACTATTCTCAACTGACAAGCCCAGTCATCATCAGAGTATGATAAATCACTGCTTCCCAAAGTGTCTTTGCATCCCACCTTAGCTCTTGTAATGGCACACTGCCATTTCTATTATCTGCTTAATATTCTTAAATCGACCTACTTTAGCTCCATCCTGAGCAAGATTATCCATTATATCAGTGATTTTATCTTTTAGCTGTATTTTTCTAATACTTATTACAATAAATGCATACCTATTAAAATATAAAAACACGTGCCATCTGGAATCATCCTAAATGCCACCAGGGACGTGCACACCTCACTTGGGTTAAGATACTGGCATTGGAGTAAAAAGAGGCTGACTGGTCCATCATATGTTTGCCAGCTCATTGGCTTGATTTGATCAGGCAGGGTGCTAGGAAGTTCCATGCAGTGCTGAGTTAAAGGCATGATCCCTACCATCAAGGCGTTCAGTGACTGTTTCCTTTAGTTTTCCTATTAATAAATTAATAAAATTGCTGTGGTCTGGTTGTTTGCATCCTCTCAAAATTCCTATGTTGAAATCTTAATGTCCAGTGTGACATTTTGGAAGGTGGGGCCTTTCAGGAAGTGTTAGGTCATGGGTAAAACCCTCATGAATGGGGTGAGTACTCTCCTGGAAGACACGCTGGAGAGTTCACTAGCCGTTTCTGCCACGTGAGGCCACGGCAAACAGGTTGCAGCCCAGAAGACAGCCCTTATGTGATCGCTGGAACCCTCATCTTGGTTTTCCAGCCTCCAGAACGGGGAGAAATCAGTTTCTATTGTGTATAAGGCACCCAGTCTGTGCCATTTTGTTACAGCATTCCAAACAGACTAAGATAAATGACAACAGTGGTAAGAGTGGAAGCTACCAGAGGATCAGTCCTTGGAACGTGTTAAGTGCTGCCCTTGGTGCTTTATAGTCATTTACTTATTTAACCCTGAAGAGGCTCTATGAGATAAACTCTAATGTTTTGCCTATCTAAACAGGCTCCCAGAGGCTAAATGCCTTGTCAGAGTTCTGACCTTTTTTAAGGATAAAAGGTCACAAAAAGCTGTGCCTTGTAATTGAAAGAGAATTTCTTCGGGACTTCAGAAGCCAGTGCTTTGGTCTCAGTTCAGCCACTGGTTGACTGGACTTGAGAAAAGTTTCTGACCTCCAGGCTGTAATCCCCTCTGTGAAATGTTTACACTGAATAACTTTTTTTAATTATTATTTTTTAATATTTATTTTTGAGAGAGAGACAGAGTGTGAGCAGGGGAGGAGCAGAGAGGGAGGGAGACACAGAATCCAAAGCACACTCCAGGTCCCGAACTATCAGCACAGAGCATATAGCCGCATTGGTATGTATGATCTAATTCTGGCCACCAAAAATGTGGTGCATGTTCAAAGGGAAGGAAGAAGGAGGGACAGGGAGAAGAGGCATAAAGGAGACAGGAGATTCTACAGCATGGAGATTTCTTGAGAAACATCTGCCTAGCGGCAGGGTCCAGCAGATTTCACAAGGTGTTTCACAAGGGGCCCACTCAGAAGCAGGGTGATGGAAGCAAGGCACATACATTGGCGTGTCTGTCAAATCCACCAAGAGCCTTTCTTATGGTCAGAAAATCCAAGGCAATACTTTGGAATGGGTCTCATTTGGAAAGCTATAGCTGCTTCTCACTAGCTATTTAGTGCTGATTACTCCCGGACAATAAAAGTTGTTAGAATAATTTTCCACTTAGCAATGATCGTTCATGAATGGGCAATGTTGCTATCCATGCGTCTCTGTTCAAAATAAGCTTACTTTCTTGCTTTTAAAAAGCACATTGTGTACTTTGGGCATGAAGTTGGAGCCCTGCAAGACCTGGCTAATTCTGTATCGCTTTATATTGTGCTGGTTTGTAATAACGTCTCTTTGGAAACTGACTTACAGATACCATGCAAAAGATACTTGGAGCAGGGTGAGGAAGAAGGGATTGTTACTTCCTTATTCTTTCCCTCTGGTCTCTACTGAGATACCCTACAGTCTACTGCCTGGTTTGTCCTTGTCTGTTTTGTCCATGTAGATGCCATCCCTGGTTTCCTGGTTTGTTAATCACTGAAACCTGTCACTGCCTTTGTTTGTGAACCTGAGAAGCAGAATGGTGGGTTCTAATCCCAGCCTCATCATTTAGTGGCTAAGGGATCTTGGGAAAGTTATTTAACTTGGTTATTTTCAAAAAGGCTTTGCGTGTGTGGTATAAGGAATTCATAGGATTGTTACGAGGCACTAACGCACGTGAAGTATTGCCAACAGTGCTTGGCACATATTAAGTGCTATATAAATACAAGTTGTTATTAGGAAACCCTCCCCCAGAACATAAAGGCCACAGAAACAGAGGTCTTGTCTCTCCTTTTCATATCATAGCCCTAACCCCAAGCACATGGTCTGGCCCATAGGAGATATTTTGTTACCAGCCGGCAACATGGAAACCTAGATACGGCTATTCTCAATAATTTCCAAAGTCCACATCATGGGAGATTTCTCAGCATTCATTTCTCATTTGGGGTTCTGTCTGCTGCCGTGTTCCTCAGGCCCCTCTCTCCCCAGATGCAAGCGCAGACTCATGTATCTTGTTGTTTCTTCATGCACAACAATTTTAGCTTTCAACTCCACCTGAAACGATGTTCCAATTCAATCTTTGCATATTCAATTTTTTTAATGTTTATTTTTGAGAGAGAGAGACAGACTGTGAGTGGAGGAGAGGCAGAGGGAGAGGGAGACACAGAATCCGAAGCAGGGTCCAGGCTCCACGCAGTCAGCAGAGAGCCCCATGTGGGGCTCGATCCCACAAATCACGAGTTCATGACATGAGCCGAAGTAGGATGCTCAACTGACTGAGCCCCCAGTCTCTGCACATTCAAAAGCAGGACTTCGGGGGTATAGATACAGATATGGATAGCAATATACATAACCATTAGTCACCAAAAACATATGAATGCAGTTCGTCTCCTAAAAGGAGGTGGCAGGGCCATTTTCAATAGCATTCTTTCTTCCCTTTATGAATGACTTCTTTCCATTAAAAAAATTATTCTGTTAAAGAAATACATGAAAACTGAAGTTACAGAAATATATATTAAATATCAGAAAGAAAAATATAGATTAAATTCACCCACAGACCCACCATGTAATGTATATAACTACTGCCAGCATGTTGGTGCTTCCTCCGTTTAATTTTGCTTTTCTCTATGGCTTTGGCAGTGTGTGTGTGTTTGTGCATGTGTGTGTGTGGGGGGGGGGGGGAGAACTGCAGGTGTAACTAGCCTTCCTGTGTCATGCCTTTCTCACTCAAAATTCTGCTTTCCAGAGCCTGTGCTCTTTACTTACCCATCCCATGGATACAACTGAGCCCCTACGGAGCATCAGACTGAGGTTGCCACTGTGAAAAGACAAGACCTCTCAGATCCCAAGCTTGAGCTGTTACCCACTTGCCCACACAGCCTCCATCTATTCAGACTACTCTTTTGTGAAGGCTTTAAAGCAGGCGGTAGCTGGTTAGTGCATAAATTCCACGCAGGGGCCTCACATTAAAATTGCAGAACTTTCCCTTCCAGACCCGCGCTGGTCGTTGCAAAACTACAAGGAGGCTTCCGTGGACCACGTGTTACTCTTCCTCCCTGTAATGACTGTGCAAACTGAATGGATTTTACAGCTCGGGCTAATTATGTGGCATTAACACAGCACTACCAGGGGAGTAGTCTGCTGCCTGTTAGCGCTAAGAACCCTTGGACACCTCCCAACCTGAGCTCTGGTGGTTCTGATTTTGTATTCCCAACTTCACACATGCCACACCACAACCCAGGAGCTCTCAAGGAAAGGGACTCCATTTTTCTGGTCACCATCATCTGGCTTCTTTGAGTTCCTTGATTGTCCAGTTCTCTCCTACCTCAGAACTTTTCTTGTGGCTTTTCTTCCATTCAGCTGCTCTCCCAGAACTATTGACCCCGATACTATCCCTGGGTCCCATTGCAATGAAAATATCACCACCCCAGAGAAGCCTTCCCTGACCTACCTACCAGCGCAAAGTAGATCTTTCTTGTTAGCCTTTCTCCTGGCACTTGGGTTCATTTGTTTCTTTGTTTGCTTTTTCCTTCATTGTACTTATCGACATCATCCAATATTTATTTGTTCACTTTTTTGCTTAAAATCCGTAGGAGCTGGGATCCTCTTTGGGCATTCATTTTATTATGTTGAATGCGTATATACTTTTATTTGAATGTGTTTTTTCAAAATGTATATTGTTTTGGGGCACCTGGGTGGTTCAGTTGGGTAAGCGTCCGACTCTTGATTTCAGCTCAGGTCATGACCCCAGGGTCGTGAGATGGAGCCCTGCATGTGCATGTATTTTTAATTTATGCAAATAGCACTTGGTTATAGATCTTACACTTTTTTCTTCTTTTCTCACTGTCCTCTCCTTTTCTTACACATATCTGTATGTCTCTATACGTTCTTCTTTTTCATTTCTTTTTTCCGACTGTTCCGTTGCAATCCACAGTGTAGTCCATTCTCATTTCTCACTCTTTCTTCCAGGGGTGGGAACCTACAACTGCCTGCCAGTGTAGACAGTATTTCTACGAAAACCCAAAACATGTCCTTCTGTGGACCTGGTTGTGACACCCACTGGTACGCAGACCCTAGAGAAGCATTCCTGGGTCACTGGCATGGGGTTTGTGTAGAACTAAATTAACCACGTTGGGTCAAATTGCTCCCAAAGAGTTGCAGTGGTCCCCACCCTCCCCACCCTGTTCTACTCTCAACAATATATGGATGTTCCTGTATCCTTGTGTTGCTCCCAACCTTTGGCAATATCCTGATTTTCGCCAACTTGATGGATATAAACTCATATGTCATATGTAGTTTTTTAATTTAAACTTCTCTTACCACCATGATTTTGAGCAGTCATCATAGGCTTGTCTCTTTTTGGAGCTTCCTTTTCTGTAAATCTCTTATTCATATCCTGTGCCCATTTGCAATCTTTTTCTCCTTGATTTCCAGAGGTCCTTGTATATTCTAGATATTTCTCTTTTTCTGTCTCTCTGTCTGTCTCTGTCTGTCTCTGTCTGTCTCTCTCTCTCTCTCTCTCTCTCACACACACACACACACACACACACACACATTATAAATGCTTTGTCACATTTTGCCAGCCTCCTATTAAATGCATCCATGGTGTCATTGACAGAAATTCAATCTTCATGTAATAAAATTCATCATTGCTTAAAACTTTGTGGTCTGTGCTTTTAAAAGTTTATTTACGATATCTGTCTCCTATGTGTTGGTCTCATTTTTCTCCACTGAGCATCCTCCCTGCAATCAGAGAAGAAGGCTGCCAGCAGCTGTAAGATTACAGTGCCAAGTTTTGTAACCAAGCCATCAAAAGCACTGAGACTCAGCCTCATTTGCCTCCTGAGTCCCACGTCTATTTTGTTTGGCCAAGCAAGGGTAACCCCTACTTACCCCTGAAGTCAGGAAGAGGGTGGGTTCAACACCACCCAAGATATGTGGGTGAAGAATTGGGAATGGAACAATTTCTAAGAAGAATATCATTTTCTTTTTTTTAATTTTTTTTTCAACGTTTATTTATTTTTGGGACAGAGACAGAGCATGAACGGGCGAGGGGCAGAGAGAGAGGGAGACACAGAATCGGAAACAGGCTCCAGGCTCTGAGCCATCAGCCCAGAGCCTGACGCGGGGCTCGAACTCCCGGACCGCGAGATCGTGACCTGGCTGAAGTCGGACGCTTAACCGACTGCGCCACCCAGGCGCCCCAAGAAGAATATCATTTTCAAAAGTAGGGAAATGAAACTGCACAGGCAAAGGCAATAGATGTCCACTGTAAAGGTGTCCACTATTAAGCCTTTCTTAATACCCATCAGATATATTAGCATGCTCATATTCTTCAAATATCTTCCCTAGTCTCCATCCCCAAACACCTCTTAAACATTCCATAGCACCCTAGGGGCGCCTGGGTGGCTCAGTCAGTTAAGTGTCCAACTCTCGGTTTCAGCTCAGGTTTTGGTCTTGTGGTTCATGGGTTTAAGCCTCATACTGAGCTCTGTGCTGAGTGTATGGATCCTGCTTGGGATTCTCTCTCTCTCCCTCTCTCTCTCTCTCTCTTTTTCCCTCTTTCCCTCTATCTCTGCCCCTCCTCACTCACTCATTCTCTCTCTCAAAATAAATAAATAAACTTACTAAAAAAAAAATTCCATAGCACCCTAAACCCATGGCAATACTCAGGGATTTAATCCCCGAAATGGGTGATCCAGTCAGGAAGAGACTGACTAAATGACCCAGACTACTATTTCCCCAACTGGGCTGAGCATTTGAATCACTACATGAGCTTTAAAGATAGAGGCTCCCAGGGGTGCCTGGGTGGCTCAGTTGGTTAAGCGTTCGACTTCGGCTCAGGTCATGATCTCATAGCTCGTGAGTTTGAGCCCCACGTCGGGCTCTGTGCTGACAGCTCAGAGCCTGGAGCCTGCTTCAGAGTCTGTGTCTCCCTCTTGCTCTGTCTCCCTCCCCAGCTCGAGCTCTGCCTGTTTCTCTCAAGAGTAAATAAACATTACAATAACAGCAACAAAGATACAGACTCCCAGACTTGGCCTCAGAACGGCTGAAATTAAAACTCTGTTGAGCAGAAACCTGAAAATTGTGTTTGAAAACCTGAGCTGCCAGTCCAGAGATAGAGAACCACAAGTGTCTTTTTTTTTTTCCACAAATTAGGAAACCAGAGCCTGAGGACCATCCCTAAGAAAATGCAGTGAGCTTAGGGTGCCTATTCTATTGGTGCTGCTGTACGTGTGGGTTTTCTTGCTGCTGCACAGAGAGCTGAATTTGGACTCTTTGGCGAATACAAATATAGCTATGTCAGGATTTATCGTTTGACAAAGAAGCTCAGACTCTCACCTCTGCTCTATGGTAGGCAGAAATCCTGCCAGGCCCTGCAACCATGGAAACGCAAATCCTATAGTTGGCACCATCTCTGCATCTCTGGCTACGGTTGCTCTGGACATGGAGAGTGCAGGCTCCGGACGCCTGGTGAACTTGTAGAATGCTTTGAGGGCTTTCTCTTCAGCATAGCAGGTGTTTAACGGTTAGGCCTCAGCTGTCCGCCGCTCCTGTCTCCAATCTTGGCCCTGTGACTCACCAGGTGTGTGACCTGAGGTGATATGTTTGTTCTCCCTCACATGTTGTCTATATCTCAGAGGCTGTTTGTGAAGCTGAACTAGAATAGTGCATTTCAAGTGTCAGCCCAGAACCACACACAACAGACGTACTCAGTAAGCATCGGGAAGTAGGTATTACTGAGCGTGTCTTATCTGCTTGTCCCCATGCAGAGTGATGGGGCTTGGCACTGAGTAAAGCATGGTTTCTGCCTTCCAAGAGCTTATTCACAGGAGGCTGAAAGATTAGCAGATAATAAAGTGTTAAGTTGTGGTGGCCTTGGTCTGACCTCTTAGCTCCTGGAAAATGCAGACTGGACTTGAGAACCATAATCCCAATTTAGCCCGTTGCGTCTGTAGCAGGGGCAGCTGGACACTGATCCTGAAGCTGATACTGAACCTCTGTATTGACTCACACCCAGTGTTGACCCAGCACACAAGCCCAGAGGGAAGCAGGCAGTCAACATCACAGGGCTCGGCTTGCCTCCTCCCACCCCACAGACAGACTGGTTTGTTATCTTTTGCTGTAGAAGACCCACCCAATTCCCCTGCCCTCAGAGCCTAAATTCTGCCTGGCAACACAGTCTTCCTCACTGCTCATTCCTTACCGCCTTATTCTGTAGAGTTTTCCCAGAGTTAAAAGATAGATGTTTACCTAGAGTATTGTAGAAACACAGGACAGGCAAACTCATACAATCTGGGGGCTTAGACAGAACTTAATACAAGATGACAGGCAACCATTCTTAACATATGGAGCCATTATTTTGATTGCCATAACATGAGAACACAGCACACGGAAGCACGTCATTTGACTACAGACTAAGCCTCTCCAAACACCCAGCATCCATGTCGCAACACATCGTTTTTATTTTCCACTAATTTATGGAATTTCTCATTGACAGCGAAAAAGGATTTGTGCTTTTCAATGATAGTTCATGTATTTGATATTTGAATTTGTGTGTTCTTGTTGCAGAAAGAATATTGGAAATTACCCTATGTGTTGTTCCTCATGCTTCCTGTGAACCCCTTCACTCTTCCCTAAATTGGCCAAGATTGCTTCTGGGAGAAGCAGACATAGAGCACAGGCTTTTGAATTTTTAATAGTATGCTTTTGCATTTCACATTGCTGGAATAGAGTTGGGGGGCGAGGGAGAATCAAGCATAGGGAAAGTAGGATCAAAGCTTTCTAGCCTTCTAGACTAGAAAGTTGTTCAAATTAAGAGTAATTGAGGAGGAGCAGGGGAGTAAGGAATCTTAGATTCAAGCAGATATCAAAAAATGGCTTCAGTCTCTTCCCTTCTCCTTCCCCCACTGCTGCCGACATGGATGAAATACTCCACATGGATGGAGTAAGGGGGACAAAAGGCTAGAACATTTGGGGGATCTGAGAGAAGAGAGTCACCCAGCTTTGGCTGCACCTGCGAGAAAATGAGATTGCAGTGTAGAAATGCTATTTGGTACTTCCAGGAGGATGGTCCTAATGCAGAAAAGGACAGAGCTCTAGGCATGGCTTGGGAAGAGCAGGCTGTTTCTTCCCCCAAACACCTGGTGAGGCTCAGCAATAAGGGACCACCCCAAAGGAGCCCTGGGCTAGGAATAAGTGCCACCCAGAAACTGCCTGCTGCACAAGAGACTGAGGTCAGTCAGGGTTGAAGACACCAAAGAAGAGGGGAAACTGGTCAGATAAAGCCTGTTCCACAATGATCAGGCACTACACTCCCCTCTGAAATCCATATACCCGCCCCCTGAAAGGATACACCCTGAACTCTGCCCTCCTGATGGAAAGAGGTTCAAAATAGGAACTAAGTTATAAAAAAATAGTTTAACTTCTTGCACACCCAAGTTTGTGTACTGAGATTCATACCTGCTGTACTTGGTGGCATTTCTGAATTTAGGTAATCATGGTGGTATTGAGATACCTCTTTTGTAGATGCTTTCTGCCTGATGTTTCTCTATATTGCATAGCATCTATCATGAGGCTGGGAGGGAAAGTGACATGTATACAGAATCTTAATGTCTGCACGTGTGTGTGTGTGTGTGTGTGTGTGTGTGTGTGTGTGGTGTGAAGCCTATGGATTACCTTCTTAGAGTAATGTTTTCAAATGCATAAAAAATACACAAGGTTACAAAGGAAGCCAATTAATTATATGGAAATACGGTCATCAAAATATTTAAAAGCAGATTCGTGATGCAGCTATGTATGTGGTTTTTTACTCATGCGTGGAATAACAAGATCTAGATGCAAGTATAATAAACATAATATTGAAGAGGTGATAAGTATAAATGATATTAAGAGATAACCTACAAAAACCAATATAGTGTGAAAATATCTGTACTGATAATAAAGTCACTGATTTCATAGGTATTGTTGTGGTTTATTACCTAGATGCATAATTGAAGGAAATAGCAATTTCCATTAGATATTAATAAGAATAAAGATGCAGTTTTTCCCATCCAAGTTCAAAGACCTCCTGGATTGTACCCATGAGCTCTTGAGATCTGCAGACTCCTGTACCATATAACTACTTCTTTACTGACAAAAGACTTAATCTGAACCTTTCAAACCAGAATCCATTTGAGAGAAAAACGCTGGGGTTTGCAGTGATTGGTAGGACCTCGGTTTCCTCTAACAAGGAGTCTAGGAGGTCTATGAGGTAGTGAGCTTGACAGATCAGCTCTGCGATGATTATCATCCAAGGTCATGAATTTGGGAGATCATAATCCTAGGCAACTGTTGGAGTATAGTGAAACATACCCAAATTGGATGGAGCCTAATTGCTGGGTAAAAAAAGTTATTCCTGGCCTTGTAAGCATGATAAACTTCTTAAAGATGAGGTACAATGTTCCCTGCTGTCCCTGAGAGGGTAACTAGAAAATGGGAGAAGTTTGAAAAATGCTGTTTGAATGAGTTAATGGATTGATGGGTCATGCAAGAACACTGAATTTTGGTGTGAGGCAAAGGGATGAGACCAAGTGTAAATTCCTTAGTAGTGACCTTGGCAAAGAGAAAGGAGCTTGATTAAGATCAGCTGTTGTTATTTTTACTTTAGAAGGCATTCTTTTTGTATCCTAGTATCTATCCCAGTTGCCTTAGAAAACTAATGTAGCTTTCCAAGGGGTCTTTTTATCTCTAGGCTTTGGACAGGGATTAGGTAAGATTAGTGGCACATGTAACATGAAGTGCATTTAGCACAGGGGCTCATTAACCAGTAAGCCCTCAAAAGTTGTTATTACTCTGATGTAATGTAATAAATGTAATGGTTTTCCTATTAATATTATTATTAATATGAACCAAGGCAGTGAGTCAAATTTAACAATGTATTAGAATCACTCGAAGGATGTTAAAAAAGACTTTTTCCTCAAGATTTCACTGAATTAGCATCTCTGGGGAGAGGCCTAGTATCTACCTGGCAGGAGATTTGAAAAGGAAGCCAGGAATGGGAAATTGGAGCCCAGAGAGAAACTGAGTCATTATGTTAACACGTTTAAATATCATTTTTGTACAAATGTTCATCACTTGTCAAGTTATCATGTATTCATGAGAGAATACATGAATACATCCAATGTATTCATGAAAGCATTACAAGAATGACCAAGCACATTCCAAGGATGATAGGAAAACTGGGATCATGAAGGGAATGGAAAAACTAAGTAATGCTGAGCTAAGACTGTTCAATTGGATACAAAACTGGTGAAATGCCCTTTAAGAGAATAAAACCATAAATTTCTAGATTATTATTTTCTAGGAGACAAGAGAGAAAATCATGGTACCTGATCATTTTTCTTTAACTTAACAGAGTTATAAAATGTCTGGTTCCTAATCAACAGTAAATAGAAACTCAAAAAATTTTGATTCTCTGAGTATAAGTTCATTGTGGGTTCTTTAATTGCGTCTACAAAATGAACTCATTTACCAGATTGATTTCCTTCATCTTAAAAGTCTGAAGCACTTACATATACTCAACTACAAAATACGGTTTGTATTTGATATGACGTCTTAGTACTTAGAGGAGTAATGATCCTTGTGCTCCAACACCCCTCCCCCCCAAAAAAAAAGGTTTCTGTGAAATACTCCTGTTTCAGTGCAATTTCCGCTTAGTTTTCCTGCACCACTGTGATTTGAAGCATGACTGGAGGGTTCTTCCCTTTACTCACCAGTATCAGCACCACCACCTGCCTATTGATGATTCCTGAAATCCTCCCATTTAACATGTATTTCCTTAGGACTGTACCCTTTCTCAAAAGTCCTCCTTTTTTCTTTTTATAAAAAATATTCCAAAAGGGAATGTTTGGGGGAATACAACAGCAGCTGTTTAAAATATATCTCACATCTGTCCAGATGCCAGCAGAGACTCAGCTTCCCTTAGTTCCTTATAGTTAGCAATATGTCTCCTCCAGAGATGTAGAGAGGCAGAGGAGAAGAAAAAAACAGCTGGAGCTCTTTGGTTGTTATGTATATAAAACCATGAACTAGCTTTAATGAGATCGGCAAAGAAGCTCGGAATCTGAGTGCTTCACACAGGTGCCTTTGATGGACGTCATTGCAGATGCGCAGGGTCTGACTTTCCTCATTTCACTTTGTGAACATGTTCTCTCTAATGTATGGAGGTTATAAGTGATAAAGATCATGGCAGAAACTTATAAGAAGAGGGGTATGTGAGTACATTGGCTAGACACATTATTTTGTCTGCCCACCATTTCTGGGCTACATTCATGCTCTTATTCAACATGTTTCACCTGTTACAGTTGATTGGTCCAAGAAAGCCACATGACTTAAGTTGGCCATTCAGGACATTTCTCTGGAAGTTTTGGACTGGAGTTCTAGATAAGACTGTCATCCTCTCCTGGAGGGAGGTAAAGCTGCAAGCATTTAAAATTGGGGAATGTCAACAGCCATGTTTCTGCTATGTGGAAAAGCCTATAGGTAGGGAGAAAAACAAAAGGTATAAAGAAAGAGCAGAAATGGGAATGGGAGAGAAAGCATTCAACTGTGTATGTAATCTGTAATCCCAGTTTCATCTGAGCCCAACATTCATCCACTCCTTAGGCTTTACAGTGGCCTAGCAAGGTCACACAAGTGCCATAAGATGTTCCAACCCCAGACTGAATCAGTGGTAAATGCCTTTAGAACAGGAAGCATGTCGAGGCTTATCCCATGGTTATGACTTGGTAAAAAGATATACTGAAAACAAGTTAGGATATTGACAGACAAGAAAAGAAAACGAGCCACTTTAGTGAGTGAGAGCCCAGATTGTCAATAAACCCCTTATATTTCTCCATGACTCTGCCTTGCTCCCTGAAGAAACAAATTGGAGGAATGTGTGTGATAAGATGAATCTTGAGTGACAAATTATTTTAATATTGCCCTTCAGTTGGGGAAAAAGGTGACTACAGGTTTGCAAGCTCACCTTTATCTTGTCCCTGTTTAGAAACAACTGAATCATAGCTGCCACTTGCTATGCAAAACAACATTATGGTCTTATCCTAGAATTTATCATTTGTATAAACATGGATGGGCTCATTTCTCCTATCACAGTAAGCTTTCCTGTGAGTGTGCTGTTTATGCACTCTCTGAGGGCTCTGCTAGGAAACCAAGCAATCTAACTTAATATTAGAAGTTTGATAAACATCCAGGATATGTTGGATTCAAATTCGAGGACATAATCTGGACTCAAGATGGAGTGGTCTCTCCTTTCTTTGAATCCAAAATGGGGCATTGCCACTCTTTCTCTGGAAATGTTTCTCCGTGATTTTTTTTACCCTCCATTTATTGTTCATATTTATTGAGTGAATACTGTTTGCCAGGTGCTGTTCTAAACAATAAGCAATTCACATGTATGAATGAGTTTGTTTCCCACAATATCCTATGAGAGTAGGCAGTTTTATTATACTTAGGTTACAGATGAGGATACTGACATTTACCTATTATGTGGTAGAGGTGAGATTTGAACTCAGGTAGTACCTCTCCAAAGCCAGAAATTTTAATCAGTGTGCCAGAAATTTTAATTACCTGTGCTATATATTAACATATTAGTGTGGTAAGCAAAACAGCAAAGAGCTATCCTCATGGAGCTATGCTGTAGTGTGGAGATGAGTGTTCATCAAATAATAATAGAGGTACATAGTTGTAAGCCCGTATGTGCTGTGGAAAAAGCAATGGGAGTTCTGATAACACATGGCTGGTCTGGCCTGGGGATCCAGAAGGGCTTTCTTGTCAAATGAGACATTCATGTTGAGAGTGAAATGAGAGTTAGGAGTCAAATAAATGGAGAAAGAGGAGATTAAGGAAGAACGGGCCAGATGCAGTGGAGAACATGCCCAAGACTCTGAGATGGGAGGGAGCCAAGCCTCTTGGGATTGGAGATGTGGCCAGCAGGTCTTGCACACACAGCGCTGAGTGGGCAGAATGATGGCTGGGGTTGGGCCTGGAGGGGAAGGCTGGGGCTAGATCACTCAGAGCCTTGTAGGCCATGGAAGAGTTCAGTTCTCAACCAAGGACTACAAACCAGATGTGGAAAGACTAGGCTTTGCCGTCCAGTGTGCGCAAAGGCAAAATGCTGTAAATGAGGTGTGTTACAGACCCAATGTTGAGATAAATTGCTCCGAGACGAGCCTTAGGCACACTCAAAGAGGAAGGCCTTCTGGTGGCCAGTCCCGAGAGAAATCTCAATTCAAGACTTCAATTTCATCTGTATTTTGTGTCCTGTGACATCCACAAGGACTTAAAGACAAGGGTCTGTTTCCTCATCATGACCACAGAGCAAAGTCACAGTCGCGTACATCTTTTCCCATAAAATCATGTGTGGTTTATACATAGTGGGTCTCTGCACCACGTGTTCCCCTTTACAGCCCAGCCCAGCCCAGCCCAGCATCTGGACTGCCTAGGTCTATGTGCAGGACACAGACAATTTTGTTCCTGTCTTGTTCCTGTAGACCAGAACCCTCCTTAGAGGCCACTTGTGTGTTGTCATCATTCATAAAAGAGTAACTACAAGATATAATTACCCACCCCATCTCCAATCCTGATTATACCAAGCAGTTCAACTTTGATGCATGTTAGGTTAAATCAAAACAAGACAAGAAATTCCCTCTTCTAGGGTTGAAGAGTACAAAAGCCAGAGATGTTGAAGGGAACAGAATTGGGAGCATTGGTGTCCTTTCAAATCCCAAGGAGCCCATGATAAACTCAGGCCAGTCAGACTCCATTTCCTCATTGGGGGAATGTGAGATTGGGACAGAGAAGTAGATGGGGTCTGTTTAGGACATTGGGCACAGATATGTCAAGTTAGGAGTTGACTAAAGCCACATTCTGCCTGCCATTGGACCTGAGGTTCAGAGGAAGCTGATCGGAGAGAAAGATCCAAGAGTCACGGTAGCACACCACCCAGAGAAACAGGCAGAGTTCTGAGGGTCCCGACTGTCCCACAGATCAGGCCCACTCACGTAATCCACAGAACACTGTCTCATCCTGAAAATCTATTTCTCATCTGAAAGTTTAGGCAAATGAGTTGATTTCTATCACTTGCCACCCAAAGACTCCTTACACCATTGAAAAAGGTATTTTCAAGATACTTCCAAGAAAAACAATTAAAATCTGCCTTCATTTTTTAAAATGTCTAGTCATTATCTACATTTCTGTGGAGTAAATGCGTGTGTATAATGCCCTCTAATTGATTGCATCACACAGCTGCAGACAAGAGGCTGAGAACTGCCTTGGGAGAGGTCTCACGGTTTTGGAAATGTGCTACCTGCTCTGCTTTATTCAAATTCAAAGTAGAGGAGAAAAAGTCAGATTAGGAATAGGCTCTGACACCTGTCTGCCACCCTCTAGAGCCAGGAGTGAAGATATGAGTCTGATTTTCAACAACAATAGCATAACAAGAACGACAATAATACTAATGATCATTTGTTTTGTGGTTCACAAAATGCTTTTACATCCATTTTCTTCTTTTATTACTTTACTCAAGCACCCAGATGGAGGTAATGTGAGGTAGTCATTAGCAGCTTCATCTCACAGAGGAGGAGATTACGGATTAGAGATCAAGTGATTCTCCAGGTCAATGCAGCTGCAAAAGTAGTGGGGCTGAGGTTGAATTCACACCTCTGACCTAGAATCTTGTTTTCTCCAGCTCTTGTTTCTGTTGCTAAGAAAAAGGCTTTCATGCAGCTACAAAGAACTACCCATCTAGAAGAAAATCACAGAGGTGCATCAAAGTAACTCAAATTTCTGTAGAGCAAGGAGAATCTCTCCCAGTGCACAGAACTGTACTGTGCCAGAGCATGGAGAACAGTCATGCCTTCTGAGACTGTGGGTCCCCACAAAATCTCCTAGGTGCAGCAGAAGTCCACAGGACAACAAAGGACTTGTGAGAGTTTGGGGCATATCTTTAGCTACATGTTTGGCTGAATGAATGAACGAGGAAAAGGAAGGAAGAAGGAAGGAAGGAAGGAAAGAAGGAAGGAAGAAAGGAAGGGAGGGAGTGAGGAAGGGAGGGAAGGAGAGAGGAAGGAAGGAAGGGAGAGAGAGAGAGAAAGAGAAAGAGAGAGAAATCTATTAGTCTGTAATCTAGGGATCTTAACCTTGCAGGAATTTGGATGGGCTTCAGAGGACTCATGAAATCTCTGAAATTTGAATAAAATTGTATGCATTATGTGTATTTTTTCTGGAAATAGTGTCTGGATTTCATCAGAGTCTCAAAGAGATGGCTAAGCCAAAATGGTTAAATATCACTGGTATTAATTATAAAGGAAGAAGCGAATGCATGGAAGAAAAATCTCCCCTTTGTGAGCAAAGTTGCACATTGCTAGTATGTTCTTGGATTGAAGAAGCAAGCCTAGCCATGTTTGATAAGGCTGGGTCAAGAAAGGCTATTTGGGTCACTTTTTTAGCATTCGAGGGGACAATCAATGAGACTTATTTAAGACTGTACTGAGCAGAGAATGCCTACGAGTTAGATCATTTACACCTTGGTTACAGAATCCTGTACCAGAGTTTGAAATGAGATAGTAAGATTTTGATTCCTCAGGATTTGTTTTTTATTTTATTTTTCTAAAATAAGCTTAGAGCCCATCTATTTGAAAGGTTTTGGACAATCTATCCCAGAGACACAAGACTGGACCTAGTGACTTATGGAACTGCCTTTCACTTTCGTAGTATAAAGATTCTTAACAGAGAATGCCCCTCAGGTTGGGTTTCTATACAATGAATTACATATTGTCGTTATGGAAACTAATGCTCTAAATATAGCATGGAGGAAAAAAAGAGTTCCACTTACAAGGCAACATGAAATTGTTCTGACAACAGTAGTTTTAAAAATAAATAGATTAATGCTTGGGATTTTCTGTTTTTCCTTTCTATAATGAGTTTTATAAAGTCTTAGGCATGAGTCAGAGTTTTATCCTAACTCATAAATACAAAACCCATCAGAAGCAGAGGGAAAGCGCTTTGAAAAATTTCCTCCTTTAAGGGAAGGATAGTTAAATCAATTATGTGGTATATATATGATTGAATTCATGCTAACATTAAAATGCATGTTCTGTATGCATGTCTGGAGAAGAGTCTGCATGGTGTACACAAAAATATTAACATGATTATCTCTAGGTGGTAGTGGTATTAACAGTCACACACAAGATTTTTTTTTATTGAGATAGACCTCACATACCATAAAATTTACCTTTCTAATGGGCTAATTTCAGGGGTTTCTAGCATCTTCACAGAGTTCAACAATCATCAACACAGTCTAATTGTAGAAATTTTCCCTACCATTAAGGGTCATTCTTATATCCATTAGGGGTCATTATTCTTAATGACTTCTTATACCTAACCTTGCCTAGCCCCTGGCCACTACTAATTTACCTTTCATCTCTGAGAATTGGCCTATTCTGAAGATTTCACATAAATGGGATTATCTACTATGTGGTCTTTTGATTTTGATTCTTTAGGGGTGTTTAAGGGGAAGGGTAATATCCAGTATGGCCGCTATTAGAGAGGACCAGTGGCCTAGATGGGTAATACCATCCTTCTGGCAACTGTGTTTGGTTGAAGATTGAGCAACTGACCCAACTGGACCAATCAGTGTTCTTCTTTAGTGTATTAACATTAGTGCACACAAAGGGAGAGAACCATTCACTTTCCCTGTGGTTGTTAAGTCTGCAAGATATGGATTTAGAGTTGTTGAAAACTTGTCCCTACTGAGGTGCACAGCATAGTTTAAGCCTCTAGGTCTGAATTTCCCAGGGTGAGAACCAAGAATTTCCCTTTTTATTTAGTTCTAACTTTTTGTGTTTAAAATAAAAAAAAATAATGCTTACGTATATATGTGTATGCTTTAATAAAAAATACATAGCAGTTTTGAAAAAAAATGAAAAGAAAATTCTTTTAGATTTTTCCTACAGTGTCTCTGTGGTACCTGTATAAGTATATGAAACATTGATCTCATCATAAGAAGTATCATAACCTTCAAATTAATATTTTTCTTTTTCTTTTGTTTTGGAATTTATTACCATTCCTTACTCACCTGAGAAATAATCCTCATGTGTCAAGTGCCAATTCCAGCATCAGGGCTTCTGTGAAGTTGGAAAAATTAACTGTCTTGCCCCCCCACCCTGCCGGTGCTCTTGTAGCACTTGTTATATTTCTATTAACTTTGTGGTTGGCATCGTTTATTGTTAAACCGCAATAGCCATCCTATCCTTCTTTCTTCTGACCAGAGCTCACTTCTATTAATTTTGGGTAAATCTGTGCATCAAGGGAATCTGATAGCCTCCCTATCCTCACAGGGAGAATCTTGATTGGTCCCAACTAATTGATCATTCATTCCCTGTTATTAAAAATTTTGTTAGAAATAAGCAGATGATCTAGCTATTGCTAACAAGAAATAAGGGGAGGTTTTCTCAAGGGCCTTTGGAAAAACTTTTTACACCTTGATTAAAAAAAGATGCCTTTGCTAATTTTGGATAGAGTTGTGAAGAGAAGTTATGCTTAGAGCAGCAGCATCTCTTTCATAGCCATGAGGGGATGAGCCGGAAGAGACCACATACTCATGACGCCAGAGCAAAAAGATGGAAACCACATGGTCCTTGACGAAGCTCTCGTGCTGAAGAATTCATCAACACTAGAATTCTTCACCAGTGGACTTCTCATTCTGTCAAGTACTATTTATGACACAAGAGTTCATGCACAGTTGTGCAGATTTTGCCCCGTTCCAGGGTACTGGGCTGCTCTCTGCTTACCACTCTGTGTACTCTAATATAATTGTTAGAGAACTCCATGAGGGGCAGGAACAATGGTGTGAATCAATCCATATTATTTGGCTGGCACATATGTGAATGATAGTAAATGCTTAGTGACCAAGGGAGATGGGAATTTTTACATCATCCAGTTAGTGCCATCACAGGATACGCTGACAAGATGTCAAACCTCTGGATACTTGCAAATACCTGATTGGCTGATTGAATTTTTTGGTAACAAGTCATCTAACCGCAGGGTCAGCCTGCAAAAATTAGGGGCTCTTACCCGTTTATTCTCATATGTGGTGAGATGCTGAACTTTCATACGGATGAGGGATGGCTGTTTAACACGCTGTTATCCTAACTCTCAGGGAATTTCCTCCAAGGGAGTGTAAGGCAGCCAAAAGTTCTCTGGGACATCTTTCTTTATTCCAGATGTTAAAGATATGACAAGATGCATTCTAGTGTGTTATTGAAGGCACAGACCCTAGAGAGAATTCAAAAAAGGAAATTGGTAGCTAAAATCAAAGTTTCTTCATGGGATCAGAGGCATCTGACACATATTTAGGTGTCGGAATAACTGCTGACTTTTTTCTCTTCTATTACCCTTCTAGCATTTTCTCTCCAGACACCTACTCTTCAAATTGAGTTGTGCATACCTGGAAAATAAGAGGGTTAATCAAAGAAGCTTAAAAGAGAATGGAAAGCATTCTCATCTTTCTTAATTGGCTTATCACACTTTCTCAGTCCTCAAGGCGTTTTGATTTAAAATTCTAGGTTAGACATATTTGAAGATAGAAAGTCATTTTTATCGCATTCCAAATCAAATGTGTGTATAGTTTTAAACCTACTAGATTATCATATTGCCTTTCCTCTAAGAATTTCTATTTTGATAACTTAAATTCAACCTTTCAACATTTTCGAGTTGAAAGCAGGAAGGAGTGTAGGATGCTGTCACTATGAGGGCATTTTTTGTTTCAAGTGGTACTCCCCCAAGTCAAAATTATTTAAGCAAAATGACAGTTATTAGCTCATAGATATAAGTACTACAGGGGGAAGGCTAGCTTCAGTTATGACTTTATCCTGGGCTCAAGCAGTGTCCCTAAGCTCTCTCCATTATAGCCACCCAGTTCCCAGGGTTCTCATAATAGCAAAATGGCTATAACTAATCCAGTTCCCACTTACCCTCAAGTTCACATCTAGTGAACAAGAGAAACTGCCTCTATCCAAAGAATCCCTGCCAAAATTTCACTGTATCTCATTGGTCTGTTAGGTTCATAGCTTATACCTAAATCAGTCACTTATGATTATGGACATAAAGGGCATCAATTTGCTTACATCATTTATGCCACATTGAGCTAAAGGGAGAGTGAAGCATATGTCCTGAGGTTGGGGCGGGGAAAATTACCAAATTCAAATTTGGAACTTATGCAAATTAAGCACAAATGGATTTGGGGAAAAGATTAATGTTCACCCGGGATGCAATCTAGTTCCTTTATTTAAATACATGAGATTACTTGAAGGTTTAACAAACAAAATGAGGCCCAGAATCTACTACCTAGCCCAATGCATAGTATATGTTAGCTGGCTCAGTAAATATTGGTTGAATGAATGAATAAGTGAACAAATGAGTTACTAAGAAATGTGTCACACCCCAACCCATGTGTCCTCCAAACTCCAGAGAAGGTAGCAAGTTCTGTGTAGGTGCCCTTTGAAGTTCCCCTCTATCATACATTGTTAAGATGAACACCAAGCACCTTCATCCCCTTCAACAGATGGTCAAGAGAAGAGCCCAGGAGCACCTTGTTCCCTGGATGTTTCACCCACACTAGTGAGGGCTAATTTTCAGGGACCTCCTGTGCCAACCGTGTGGAGCAAATTACACCTAGAGTTTTATTCTTGGTCTTTGGGACCCTAGCCAGAACCCAGGTAGAACATTCTATCAGCATGGTGTTGGGACATCCATCAGCTCCTGCACTAGGTCGTCAGAGCTACTGGTTCTCGGGGCCTCAGACTTAGTTTGAATTATACCAGCAACTTTCCTGGGTTTCCAGCTTGCACATTGCACACTGTGGTACTTCTCTGCCTCCCTTCACTAGGTAAACCCACTCTTGTAATCAGTCTCCTCTCACATATACAGTTGACCTTTGAACTGAACAGGTTCACTTATACACAGATTTTTTTTCTATACAGTGCAGTAAATGTGTTTTATCTTCCTCGTGATTATTTGTTTATTTATTGACAGAGAGAGTGCATGCAGGGGAGGAGCAGAGGAAGAGAGAGAACCTTAGGTAGGCTCAGCGCTGTCTGTGCAGAGCTGACCCAGGGAGGCTCAATCTTATCACCGTGAGATCATTACCTGAACTGAAATCAAGAATCAGGCACTTAACTAACTAAGCCACCCAGATGCAACCTCCTTATGATTTTTTTTTTTAATGCTCTCTTTTCTCTACCTTACTTTATTTTTTCCTTTTATTTAAAAAAATATTTTTTTTAATGTTTATTTATTTTTGAGAGACACAGTGACAGAGTGAGAGCAGGGGAGGGGCAGAGAGAGAGGGAGACACAGAATCCAAAGCAGGCTCCAGGCTCTGGGCTATCAGCACAGAGCCCTACAGGGGGTTGAACACACAAACTGTGAGATCATGATCTGAGCCGAAGCTGGACGCTTAACCGACTGAGCCACACAGGCGCCCCTCTACCTCACTTTATTGTAAGATACACTATGTAATATTTGTACAAAATATGTATTAATAGGCTATGTTATCAGTAAGGCTTCTGGTCAACAGTAGGCTATTAAAGTTTTTAGACAGTCAAAGATATATGTGGATTTTTCATTGCACTAGGGATCAGCACCCCTAACCCGTGCTGTTCAAGGGTCAACTGTGTATGTACGTATATATCCGATCGGTTCTGTTTCTCTGGGGAACTGTGGTTGATACCCTGCCATAACCAATTAAGATGCATCTAGTGAATTAAAGCAACACTTATTTATTATTTTATAGTTCTAGAGGTAAAAAATATCAAGTGGACTTGGCTGGTTTCTTTGCTTTGAGTCTCAAAAGGTTGGAATCAAGGCATCAGTGGGTGTATTCTCTCTATAGCCTCCAGGGGAGAATCTGTTTCCTGACTCCCTTGTGTTGTTGATGGAATTTACTTCCTTATGGCTGGGGCTCTGGGTGTCTGTTTCCTTGCTGGCTGTGGGCTGGGGCCTCCCTAAGTCCCTACAACCCCCTCCTCAGTGTTTGCACGGAGCCTGCTGTATCTTAGGACCAGCAGTGGTGTTAAATCTTTCCCATGCTACCGCATCTCTGGGCCTCCTCTTCTGATGTGAAGGGCTCAAGTAATTACACTAGGCCCGTCTAATAATACAGGATAATCTCACTATTGTAAGGTTAACTGATTAGCAGCCTTAATTACATTGAAAAGCCCCTTTGTCCTGTCGGAGCAAAAGCCATGGACACCAAAATCCAGCCTCCCAGACTTGCTATGTGTTTCCTTACAAAACGTGCGTGGGGTAGCAATTTACACTGCCTCCAGCATTCAATGAGAATTCCCATTTCCTCGCTCTCCTCAAGTCTCATCTGTCTTACTGTTAAAGCAAGGAACGTTGCAATAACAAACTTCCCATCTGATAGGTGAAAAGGCATCTCAGAGTTTCTCCAATTGTGTTTCGTAGATTATTAATGAAGTGGGATTTTAAAGGGCATTTTGCGAAATGGTCCATGCATGCGGTTATGCAGAGATGCATACAGACCTCAGGGCTGTGTGGTGGCAGCGTGATGTGGTTCTCTCTTTGCCCGCAGCCTGGCATGGAGGAGGAGCGGCTGGGAGTTGTAGCCGGAAGCCAGAGCACATGTGTTGCAGCTGAATCAATCAGGAAGTGATCGCGATCGATGGTGAGTTCACGGGACTGCTTTCCCCGGTTGCTGGCGTATGTTTCCACCCAAACCGTACAAACGTCTCTCTTTTTGTGTTACTATCTTGTGCCAAATGTGCCATACCGTGCTTCACAGATTATTTATTTCTCACTTAAAAAAAAAAGTTGCCAGATTCAGGTTGCTTTCAAAACAAAAAATATGAGAACCAAAAAATTTAAACTGTTTGCTGATGGTTGAAGGAAGGAAAGAAAAACATACTGAGAGGCCAAAGCACAGCGGGCTTCCCTGATGGTCTGTCATAAACTAGGTAAGATAAATAAAAGAAATGAGGCAAAGTCCTGGGTTTCATACATACAGCTAATTCCATGAAAAAAAAAATGTGCTAGCATCTTGATACTCAAATCGTAGAGACTAGGAAACTACATATGGATTTGGGTTTTATCTACATATGTAGTTAGCAAAGCGCTTGGCTCCCCTGACCCGGATTAGGTAACATAAAGAGGGTGAATACAAAGCCTTTCCTTTGGCTTTGTTTGTACGGACAAAGGGGATGGAAAACTTGGCCAAGGCTGTTCTATTCAACTGTGTGGATAAATTGCCTGAAATTTAAGATCAAAGCTCCCAGCATGACAGTGATATATATACTTTGCCTTTTGGCAACCCCCAGTTTCCATTATTGGTACTGATTCATGCACAGATAGCATTCGTGTGACTCCTTACTTTGACTTTACTCAGAAAAAAAGGTAACAGAAAAGTGTGTACAATGGTGGTTAATCTTGTGGGCGTGAGTAGTGACTATAAGGGGGGTTTCTAGAGTGTGTATAATGTTCTATTTCCAGAACGGAGTGCCTGTTGTATGTATATATTCAGTTTGTGAACCTGTGCACTTAAGCACTTGGGATATATGCACATTCCTGAACGTGTATCATAACTAAGTTAAATATATTTTAAAAAGAAGGGTGTATGGCACTGGTAGGAGACTAAGTTTGAGAACCTTCTTAAGCTGTGGCAACATCTCTAAAAATTAGAAGTTTTTGTAGAGAGTTGTTGCATCAATTCCAGAGGTTACAAAATTGTGGTCTGTATGCCATCTTCATACTCAAAGATGTTTGGCCCATGGGCTTAAACAAAAAGTTAATTTATTGTGATCCATTGAAAATGGAGGTGATTTACACCAAACTCTAGATCGCAGGTTTCCTTTGGAATGTTAGCAGCCCTCGTAGGCCTGGCTTACACTGCCACATGACAGCAATCTGCTGAACAAAAGAAAAGCTGCCTCCTGACGCCAGAGATTTCTACTTGTCCACGGTCTCCAGCATCCCCTGTGGTCTCTCTGACAAAATTTGTGACCTCTTTTTTGCCTATCAGTCAATCCACTTGACTATACAATTACTGATATTATAATGGGGATATTGTAATGGTTCCATACAGATTGCCATGTATTGTTGTACATTACAATTGTAATGTATTGTATTGTGGAATATTGTAATGTGGTTCATACAGATTCAGGTACTAGGTAGCTATTTGATGTGGGGTGAGATTTTGTTCACAAAGAACACAGTGAGGTATGAATTTGGTCATTAAATGGTTAACCACATCAAGGGAGATAGTGTGAGTGGAGAATCTGAGTCTCTAGATCTAATTTATGCTTCGGGGATACAGACAAGGCCTTCATCCCAGCTCACTGTCCATATGTTCTGAAAACCGCTAGGTACTGCTTTTGAACTAAAGTCATAGGAGCAGATTCCAAATGAACCCAATGCATATGTTTGGAACAGTCATAAAAATAGATTTTCAGGTTGCAGCTGTGGTCCCCTTATTAATCACATCTCCAGTCATGGAGATGTGAGCCTCACTTAAAAATGAAGTGAGGCAAGGCTTGGAGTTGCTGTGTTTTGTGCTGGAGCCATCCCGAGCTCTCTGCCCACGCAGATGACGTACAAGAGGCAAACTGAGCTGAGCTAACTGTGGAAAGAGTCTCAGTGAAACCAGCTGCAGACCGTGGGAAGCAGGGAACCCAGGGATGCAACCTGAAAATGCTCAAGGATCCGGCCTGTCAGCAACACCAGAAAAGCAGTTACAACTCTGGGGTGTGAGGATGGCCACACACATGTCGGCCATCAGTGTTCTTGCCACAGCTGTTTCCCAAACAGGGTTTCCAGCTGATGTGTGAACAGGTCCCAGTCGCTGTCTCTTTGCAGAGAGGGTGAGTGTTAGAATTCAGCAGATGCCTGCAGATGTGACTGAAAAGATTCTCAAGATCTGCAAGTCCCAGGAATTGTCTTAGTTTGCTAGCTGTTTTAGAGCTGGTGACATTTTCACAAGGCCATCCTCATGGCATCAGTGTTCCTGGCCTATCTCGGTTTTGAAATACCGTGGATTCTACAGGTATTTTTACTTTTGGAACCCAGTAATAGTTTTTGTTCAAGATTGGGCCTTCTCGGGGCGCCTGGGTGGCGCAGTCGGTTAAGCGTCCGACTTCAGCCAGGTCACGATCTCGCGGTCCGTGAGTTCGAGCCCCGCGTCGGGCTCTGGGCTGATGGCTCAGAGCCTGGAGCCTGTTTCCGACTCTGTGACTCCCTCTCTCTCTGCCCCTCCCCCATTCATGCTCTGTCTGTCTCTGTCCCAAAAAAAATAAATAAAACGTTGGAAAAAAAAAAATTAAAAAAAAAAAAAAAAAAAGATTGGGCCTTCTCTCAGTAGTTCTGGGGATTAAAAAATGGGAGTGGCCAATGATACACCAGAACAGAATTCCATTTAGTCATTTGTGCCCCTCGTCTGAAAGTCCTCACGGAGGGGAACAGAAAAGAGGCTTCATCTAAAGAAGACTCTTGTAACTGGAGAGGTTTGATAGTGACGTGCTGACACCTGACATTCCTTATGACGTTTAGACACCAATACACGGAGAACCGAGTCGCTTGGCTGTGGTCATAGGAGCAGTTAGCAGCAGAAAGGAGACTCGAACTCCAAACCTTGAGTTACATTGGGCTCCCTTTTACCACGTAAAGTAGAGAACCAGAATAACAATCCAAACACTTTGGTCAAAGGGCCATTTGGAGTATGCCCACAAGATGAAGGTATTTCTACAAGAAGTGAAGATTTCTATCTATAAAAATACAAATGTTTCCAAAGAGCTACATCCTTGGTGTCAAGTATGTCACAGCCATTACTTTTTTTCTCTCTATTTTCATGTCTGGGTTGAGTACCCATTCTTTGGATTAACCCAGCACCAAAAGGATCCTACCTCCACCCCCTATGACAGTAGTACTTCCTACCCTGTGTTGAAATGGTTCATTTACTTGTCTGTGTCTCCACTAGGTTGTAAGTCCTGAGGATGTATAGCACACTGGTGTGCACAGCTGGGTTCAGGGGCTCACAAAAACCAGCTGTCAGGTTTTTGAAATTTTGCAAGCCAGTTCACAAGTTGGCAGCTGGAAATCAACCCTGGGGGACGTTTTAACATCATAGAAATTGTCAAATCGTACTAGTCAGGTCTCTCTCCACCTCTACGGAACCATTTTTCAGTTTTCACCAGCATCCCTCTGGTCGGAGACCTTGTTTGTCTCACCATCATATCCTCAGTTGTGTCTGGTACATAGTAGGTGCTCAGTAAACAGTAGAGGAATGAATGATGTGTAAATGAAAGGATGAATGAATAAAGTTGTCTCTCAGTTATTTTCCAGTCCTGATTTCTTATAATTCATTGAAAGCTAGAAGGAGCATTGCATAGGACTCTTAGCAAAGTTCGTGGGAGAAACTGGAAGTCCTTGGCTCTTGGGGACAAGTGCACCTAGGTTTAAATCCTCATTCTGTCATTAGTTATGAATTGCATGCACATTATCTTTATTCTCTGAGCCTCTGAAGGTTTTATCCTGTTCTATAAAAAAGTATCATAATGCCACTTGTAGTGTTGTAATGAGAGTTAACGATGATGTTACCTAAGGCACCAGCACATAGACACATGCTGTCACCTCCTGGGACTCATATCTCAAATACCATGTGCACTGTCCTACAGTCCCAAGACATTTCCCAGCACACATCAGCCTTAGAATATTCAAAGCACCTATGATTATCCAAAATTATTTGTTTACTTACTTACTGTTAGTCTTTTGTCAAGACAGTAAGTTTCAGAGACCTCTCTGGTTTGTCGCTGTGTCTCCATTGCCTTGAGTGGTGCCTGACACACAGAGTAACCCTAAATAAATATTCCTTGAATGAATAAGTGAATAAACAAACAAATGAATAAATTATATTCTTGTTTATTAGGTGATTATCTACAGCAGGGGTCAGAGACTACAGCCACAGACCAAATCCAGACTGCCACCTGTTTTTGAAAAAGAAGTTTTATTGGAACATAAACATGGTCATTCACTGATGAATAGCTCTAGTGGCTTTTACACTAAAACAGCAAAGTGGATTAACTGCAGCCGAGACATATGGCCTGTAAAGCCAACAAGATGTACTATCTGGCCATTTACAGTGAAAGAAAAAGGCAAAACTTTGCTGACCTCCCATCTATAAGATCATCTCTGAAAGGTACTACTTTAAGGCTCAGAAAATTGAAGAATTTTCTCAGCATCACTAAATAAATTGGTGGTGACATGGAGGGGAAATGGGTCTCAGGGTATTGCTGCATAACGTCTTAAGTAAGACCTAAGAAGAGGAAGGTATCAACCATCTCCTTGCTCCAAGCAAAACACCTCAAAACTCCCAAACAGATGCATATCTGTACTGTTTCAGCATATCTCACTGGATATCTCTTTGAGTCTGGACGAAGATTATATTTTTCCATAGTTTTTTTGTTTTTTTGTTTTTTTTTTATGCTGGTACCAAAGGAAAATATGGAGAGTTTCCAAAAGAGAGGGTGAAGTTTGAGATGGCAACAACACTGCAAAAACATGCCGGCAGAGCTCCAAACTCTCATCATGACAGCAGTATCTAATTATTACACTATACTTTGAGAAACCTGATATTATGCAAACAAACTCCAGCTGCATTTTAGGACAGCACATACAATTTTTATAAAAAATTTAAAACCCTTTTTCTATGGAAAAAATAATCCTTCTCTTACAGTATTTAGAATTAACCAAAGATACAGTATAATAGAGTCTAATAACTTAATTGAGTACACATGTCGAAACACACTGAAATGCTCTTTGAGATAAAGAAAGAATTCTGTCCTTTGTGTGTGTGACACAGAGGGCAGTATTTTTCTGCTGCTTGCTCTTTGGTGGCAGCAGAGCAAGAATCTGTTCTACTGGAGTGGTGGCAGTGCTGTGGGTTCTGTGTTTCAGGGCAGCACTATATGATTTGAAAGTTGAGGAGTAAGGTGTTGGCCAGGTAACAAAAGGTAGAAGTGTGTTCCCAGCCATGGGGAAACGCTTGGCTGAGCCTGGAGCACAGGGAGCCTTGTGGAGGGAGGCCTGTGACAATGGTATGAAAGGAGACCAAGGCAGAGAGAGCTGACACCTGGAGAGCACTCACTGCGTACCAGGCACTGTTTTCAGTACTGTGTGTGTATTCACTCATCTAATGTCTACAACAAACCTATGAGGTCAGTGCTGTTATTATCCTTATTTTATAGGGCAGGAAAATTGAGACAAAAAATAATGAAAGAAAAAACCCCAAACAAACCTCGTCCAACAGCATACAGCTAATGAGTGGCAGAGATTGAATTTAAACCCAGGAATCTGGCTCAAGAAATTACATGCTCTGGGGTGCCTGGCTGGCTCAATCAGTTAAGCCTCTGACTTCGGCTCAGGTCATGATCTCACGATTCGGGGTTCGAGCCCGCATAGGGCGCTGTGCTGACAGCTCAGAGCCTGGAGCCTGCCTCGGATTCTGTGTCTCCCTCTCTCTCTGGCCCTCCCCCACTCATGCTCTGTCTCTCACTGTCTCTCAAAAATAAATAAACATTAAAAACATTTTTTTAAAGAAATTACACTCTTCACCAAAGGGGCATGCGGAGGTTTGGTTACTGACGTCTTTGAGAGCTTCCTAGTATTTGGCTCTCAGAGGAATCTATAGAAAAATGAGTAGAATTAATAAGTAAGTTTAGCAATACAACTGGATAAAGTTCAGTACACACAATTAATTGTATTTCTCTACAGCAGAGAAAATCAAATCAATGATAAAAGCTAAAAAAGTTACTATTATCAAGGGCACTAAAGTTGCTTTCTGAGCTGTCAGAGAAAAACAGAGAGCTAAGAAAATGGTTGAAGTACATCAGATCCTCACTGAGTCCATCCCAGATTTTCTCCACAACTGGGAGCAGGAGGGAGGTAAAGAGAATGGTTCTGAGGTGTGCCAAAAGCTGAAATTGTATTTAAATAGTAGAGTACTCCCCCGTGGCCCCCAAAACTGGCAACCTGGTTATAGAGCAAAGTAAGATCTTCCCTAGCTCAGAAAACGGGTGGCTCAGCTCTAAAGCATAAAGAAATCTCCAGCATCTGCTAAGGACTAGATTCTAGGCCTTGCCGAATGGCAGATCTCACTCAGTCTCCTAGAACATTTGAATCACTGGTGAGCTGAATCTAATTACAGTGGCAATAAAGCTAGAGTCAATAAAACTACAGACTGGATTCTTCATTCCCCTCATACAGGGAGCCTCTTAGAAATGATGTGGCCTTTTCTAGGAATTAATATTACTTCTGTTTCTACTGTCTTTTAAAACATAAATATTTAGGACATGTATAGAGCAATAAAATGCAATTCATGGTTAAAAGGGAAAAAAGACAATAGAATTAGACTCAGAAATAGATACAGTGTTGGCATTATCAAACTGGAACTTTAAAATAACTATGATATATATGTTAACGGGTAAATTGATTTAAAAAATAGAGGACCAGACATATCCATTAAGGACTTAATATCTAAAATATGATAGATACCACTATACAATGGGTACAACTCAAGCCAGAAAAACCCGAATAATCCAATTTAAAAATGGGCAAAAGACATGAACAGACATTTCTCCAAAGAAGACATGCAGATGGGCCAGCAGACGCATAAAAGGATTTGCAACATCACTCATTATCAGGGAAATGCAAATCAAAACCAAAATGAGTTGTCACGTCACACCTGTCAGAATGGCTAAAATTAAAAAACCATGAGGAATAACAGGTATTGATAAAGATATGGAGAAAAAAAAAGAACCCTTGTGCACTATTGGTGCAAATGCAAACTGGTGCAGCCACTGTGAAAAACAGTATGGAGGTTCCTTAAAAAATTAAAAATAGAGTTGCTATATGAGCTGGTAATTCCAGTACTAGGTATTTACCCAAAGAAAATGAAAACACTAATTTGGAAAGATATATGCACCTCTGTGTTTATTGCAGCATTATTTACAATACCCAAATTATGGAAGCAGCCCACATGTCCATCTGTAGATGAATGAATAAAGAAGATATAGTACCTATATATAAGGGAATATTACTTGGCCTTGAAAAATAATGGAATCTTGCCATTTGCATCCACATGGATGGAGCTAGAGGGTATAATGCTAAGTGAAATATGTCAGTCAGAGAAAGACAAATGCCAAATGATTGTACTCGTGTAAATTAAAAAGCAAACGAATCAAATTACAAAAAGACCAAAAAACTAGACTTTTAGCTTCAGAGAACAAACTGGTGGTTACCAGAGGGGAGGTTGATGGGGGATGGGTGAAATAGGGGGTGGAGATTAAGGAGTGTGCACTTGTGATGAGCACTGGGTGATATATGGAATGTTGAATCACTATATTGTACACCTGAATCTAACATGACACTGTATGTTAATTATACTGGAACTAAAATTAAAAAAAAAAAATTACCCTCTAGAAAGAAATTTAGAGAAATAAAAATTCCTTTTTATAAAAAATAGAGGACCAGAGTTATATACAGTATTCATGAATTAGATGACTAAATATTATAAAGATGTAAATTCTCCCCAAATTGTTCTGTAGAGTCAATGTGATATCAAATCAAAATACTAGCAACTTTCTGATAAAACTTGGCAAGCTGACTTTGAAATGTGTATGGAAATTCAAGAGACCAACAGTAGCTAAGATACTTTTAAAGAAGATGGGTGGGAGAACTTGCCTTACCAGAAATCAAGACTTAGTGTTTTGTAATGATAACATTGTGGCTTTGGTACCATAATAGACCAATAGTCTGATAGAAGAGAATCTACAAAAAGACCCACATATATGTGGACATATAGTTTATGGTGACAAAACCCTCATACACTGATAGCTGTGGTTTAGTTCAGCCTCTTAGTAAAACTGTTAAGCATTATCTAGTGAAGCTGAAGTTACATTTATTCTATAAAGTAGCAATTTCCCCTTAAAGGGTTTATTCTTAGCATTGCCAGATTTAGCAGTATAAAAATATAGAATGCAAGTTAAATTAGTATTTCAGACAAAGGATAAATCTGTAGTATAGGTATGCTCCGTACAATCTTTGGGACATATTTATAATAAACAATTATTGTTTATCTGAAATTTTAATTTAACTAGATGCCGTGTATTTTATCTGGCAATCCTAAATATACTCGTCATTAATGTGTGCACAGATA
This sequence comes from Lynx rufus, assembly GCF_022079265.1. NCBI lineage: Eukaryota > Metazoa > Chordata > Mammalia > Carnivora > Felidae > Lynx > Lynx rufus. The sequence continues at coordinate 119,749,017 of NW_025814823.1, read as the reverse complement.
TACCAGGAGGTGTGGACAGGAATGTTCATAGCATTGTTTGTAATTACCAAAACCTGGAAATACTCCACTGTTACTCAGCAGAATGGAAAAGTAAATTGTGGTTTGTTCACACAGTGGAATATTACACAACAATGAAAAGACATGAGTACTAACTAGACACAACAATGCAAATGAATCTTGTAAACATAATGTACAGCAAAAGAAATCAGAAACTATAAACATCCACTCTATGTTTGCATTTACAAGTGATTCAACAAAAGCAGGTGAGGGAGAAAAACTGGTGTTCAGGAAGGTGTACTTAGGTGGTAAATTACAAAGAGATATTCATGAAAGTCTAGATGGTGGTTACTTTTACTGTATTTTTTTCTTTTTTCTTTTTTTAATTTTATTTTTTAATTTCCATCCAAATTAGGTAGCATATAGTGCAACAATGATTTCAGGAGTAGATTCCTTAGTGCCCCTTACCCATTTAGCCCATCCCCCTCCCACAACCCCTCCAGTAACCCTCAGTTTGTTCTCCATATTTATGACTCTCTTCTGTTTTGTCCCCCTCCCTGTTTTTATATTATTTTTGTTTCCCTTGCCTTAGGTTCATCTGTTTTGTCTCTTAAAGTCCTCATATGAGTGAAGTCATGTGATTTTTGTCTTTCTCTGACTGACTAATTTCACTTAGCATAATATCCTCCAGTTCCATCCACATAGCTGCAAATGGCAAGATTTCATTCTTTTTGATCGCCAAGTAATATTCCATTGTGTATGTGTGTGTATACACGCACACACACACACACACACACACACACACACACACACCACATCTTCTTTACCCATTCATCCATTGATGGATATTTGGGCTCTTTCCATACTTTGGCTATTATTGATAGTGCTGCTATAAACATGGGGGTGCATGTGTCCCTTTGAAACAGCACACCTGTATCCCTTGGATAAATACCTAGTAGTGCAATTGCTGGGTTGTAGGGTAGTTCTATTTAACTTTTTGAGGAACTCCATACTGTTTTCCAGAGTGGCTGCACCAGTTTGCATTCCCACCAGCAGTACAAAAGAGATCCTCTTTCTCCGCATCCTCGCCAACATCTGTTGTTGCCTGAGTTACTCATTTTAGCCATTCTGACAGGTGTGAGGTGGTATCTCATTGTGGTTTTGATTTGTATTTCCCTGATGATGAGTGATGTGGAGCATTTTTTCATGTGTCAGTTGGCCTTCTGGATGTCTTCTTTGGAGAAGTGTCTATTCATGTCTTTTGCCCATTTCTTCACTGGATTATTGGTTTTTAGGGTGTTGAATTTGATAAGTTCTTTATAGATTTTGGATACTAACCCTTTATCTGATATGTCGTTTGTAAATATCTTCTCGCATTCTGTCAGTTGCCTTTTAGTTTTGCTGATTGTTTCCTTCACTGTGCAGAAGCTTTTTATTTTGATGAGGACCCAGTCATTCATTTTTGCTTTTGTTTCCCTTGCCTCCAGAGACGTGTTGAGTAAGTTGCTGCGGGCAAGATCAAAGAGGTTTTTGCCTGCTTTCTCCTCTATGATTTTGAGGGCTTCCTGTCTTACATTGAGGTCTTTAATCCATTTTGAGTTTATTTTTCTGCATGGTGTAAGAAAGTGGTCCAGGTTCATTCTTCTGCATGTTGCTGTCCAGTTTTCCCAGCACCACTTGCTGAAGAGACTGTCTTTATTCCATTGGATATTCTTTCCTGCATATCAAAGATTAGCTGGCTGTATCTTTGTGGGTCCATTTCTGGGTTCTCTATTCTATTCCATCGATCTGATTGTCTGTTCTTGTGCCAGTACCATACTGCCTTGATGATTACAGCTTTGTAGTACAGCTTGAAGTCTGGGATTGTGATGCTTCCTGCTTTGGTTTTTTTTTTTTTTTTCAAGATTGCTTTGGCTATTCGGTGTCTTTTCTGGTTCCATGCAAGTTTTAGGATTATTTGTTCTAGCTCTGTGAAGAAAGCTGGTATTATTTTGATAGGGATTGCATTGAATACGTAAATTGCTTTGGGTAGTATCAACATTTTACCAAAATTTGTTCTTCCTATCCAGGAGCATGGAATCTTTTTCCACTTTTTGATGTTCTTCTTCAATCTCTTTCTTAAGCTTTCTATAGTTTTCAGTGTATAGATTTTCCTCATCTTTGGTTAGATTTATTCCTAGGTATTTTTTGGGTTTTGGTGCAACTGTAAATCCTTGATTTCTCTTTCTGCTGCTTCATTGTTGCTGTATAGGAATGCAACCGATTTCTGTGTATTGATTTTATATCCTGCAACATTGCTGAATGCATGATTCAGTTCTAGCAGTTTTTTGGTGGAATCTTTAGGGTTTTCCATAAAGAGTCTCATGTATCTGTGGAGAGTGAAAGTTTGACCTCCTCCTGGCCGATTTGGATGCCTTTTATTTCTTTGTGTTGTCTGATTGCAGAAACTAAGACTTCCAATACTATGTTGAATAACAGTGGTGAGAGTGGACATCCCTGTCTTGTTCCTGACCTTAGGGGGAAAGCTCTCAGTTTCTCCCCATTGAGGATGATATTAGCATTGGGTCACTCGTATATGGCTTTTATGATCTCAAGGTATGATCCTTCTATCCCTACTTTCTTGAGGGTTTTTATCAAGAAAGGATGCTGTATTTTGTCAAATGCTTTCTCTGCATCTATTGAGAGGATCATATGATTCTTGTCCTTTCTTTTATTGATGTGATGAATCATGTTAATTGTTTTGCGGATATTGAACCAGCCCTGCATCCCAGGTATAAATCCCACTTGATCGTGGTGAATAATTTTTTTAATGTATTGTTGGATCTGGTTGGCTAATGTCTTGTTGAGGATTTTTTGCATCCATGTTCATCAGGGAAGTTGGTCTATAGTTCTCCTTTTTAGTGGGGTCTCTGTCTGGTTGTGGAATCAAGGTAATTCTGGCTTTATAGAAAGAATTTGGAAGTTTTCCTTCCATTTCTATTTTTTTGGAACAGCTTCAAGAGAATAGGTGTTAACTCTTCCTTAAATGTTTGGTACAATTCCCCTGGAAAGCCATCTGGCCCTGGACTCTTGTTTTTGGGGAGATTTTGACTACTGATTAGATTTCCTTGCTGGTTATGGGTCTGTTCCAATTTTCTATTTCTTCCTGTTTCAGTTTTGGTAGTATATATGTTTCTAGGAATTTATCCATTTCTTCCAGATTGCCCACTTTATTGGCATATAATTGCTCATAATATTTTCTTATTATTGTTTTTATTTCTGCTGTGTTGGTTGTGATGTCTCCTCTTTCATTCTTTATTTTACTTATTTGGGTCCTTTCCTTTTTCTTTTTGATCAAACTGGCTAGTGGTTTATCAATTTTGTTAATTCTTTCAAAGAACCAGCTTCTGGTTTCATTGATCTGTTCTACTGGTTTTTGTTTGTTTGTTTGTTTTTTGGTCTTTGGTTTCGATAGCATTAATTTCTGCTCTAATATTTATTATTTCCTGTCTTCTGCTGGTTTTCGTTTTTTTTTTTTTTTTTTTTTTTTGCTGTTCTTTTTCCAGCTCTTTAAGGTGTAAGGTTAGATTGTGTATCTGAGATCTTTCTTCCTTCTTTAGAAAGGCCTGGATTGCTATATACTTTCCTCTTATGACCGCCTTTGCTGTGCCCCAGAGTTTTTGGGTTCTGGTGTTATCATTTCCATTGGCTTCCATATACTTTTTAATTTACTCTTTAACTGCTTGGTTAGCCCATTCATTCTTCAGTAGGATGTTCTTGAGTCTCCAATTATTTGTTACCTTCCCAAATTTTTTCTTGTAGTTGATTTCGAGTTTCATAGCATTGTGGTCTGAAAATATGCACGGTATGATCTCGATCTTTTTGTACTTACTTAGGGCTGATTTGTGTCCCAGTATGGTCTATTCTGGAGAACGTTCCATGTGCACTAGAGAAGAATGTATATTCTGCTGCTTTAGAATGAAATGTTCTGAATATATCTGTTAAGTCCATCTGGTCCAGTGTGTCATTCAAAGCCATTGTTTCCTTGTTGATTTTTTGATTAGATGATCTGTCCATTGCTGTGAGTGGGGTGTTGAAGTCTCCTACTATTATGGTATTATTGTCAATGACTTTCTTTACATTTGTGATTAATTGATTTAAATATTTGGGTGCTTAACATTTGGGGAATAATTGTTTACAACTGTTAGGTCTTCTTGGTGGATAGACCTCTTGATTATGATATAATGCCCTTCTGCATCTATTGTTACAGTCTTTATTTTAAAGTCTAGATTGTCTGATATATGTATGGCTACCCCGGCTTTCTTTTGTTGACCATTAGCATGATAGATGGTCTCCATCCCCTTACTTTAAATCTAAAGTTTTCTTTAGGTCTAAAAGTGGGTCTCTTGAGAACAAGTGGATCTTGTTTTCTTATCATTCTCTGACCCTATGTCTTTTGATTGGAACATTGAGTCCATTGACACTTAGAGTGAGTACAGAAAGATATGAATTTATTGCCATTATGTTGCTTGTAGAGTTGGAGTTTCTGGAGGTGTTCTCAGGTCCTTTCTAATCTTTATTGCTTTTGGTATTTATTTATGTATTTATTTATGTATTTATGTATGTATGTTGTATGTATGTATGTACGTATGTATGTATGTATTTATTTATTTATTTATTTATATTTTCATCTTTTCTCCCCTCAGTGTGTCCCCCTTAAAATTTCTTGCAGGGCTGGTTTAGTGGTCAGAAACTCCTTTAATTTTTGTTTGTCTGGGAAACTTTTTATCTCTCCTTCTATTTTGAATGACAGCCTTGCTGGATAAAGAATTCTTGGCTGCATATTTTTCTGATTCAGCACATTGAATATATTCCGCCACTCCTTTCTGGCCTGCCAGGTTTCTGTGGATAGGTCTTCTGCAAACCTGATCTGTCTTTCCTTGTAGGTTAGGGACTTTTTTTTCCCTTGCTGCTTTCATGATTCTCTCCTTGCGTGAGTATTTTGTGAATTTGACTATGATATGCCTTGTTGATGGTTGGTTTTTGTTGAATCTAATGGGAGTCCTCTGTGCTTCCTGGATTTTGATGTCGGTGTCTTTCACCAGGTTATGAAAGTTTTCCACTATAATTTCCTCACATAACCCTTCTACCTCTATTTCTCTCTCTTTTTCTTCTGGGACCCCTATGATTCTGATGTTCCTGTTTAATGAGTCACTGAATTCTCTAATTCTTAAATCGTGCTCTTTTGCCTTAATCTCCCTCTTTTTTTCTGCTTCATTTCTCCCTAAGTTTGTCCTCTATATTGTTAATTCTCTGTTCTGTCTCATCCATCCTTGTTGTTGCAGCATACATCTGTGATTGCAGCTCAGTTATAGCATGTTTTATTTCATCCTGACTAGTTTTTACTTCTTTTATCTCCATAGAAAGGAATTCTAATCTGTTTTTGACTCCAGATAGTAGTTTTATTATCATGATTCTAAATTTTGGTTCGGACATCTTACTTGTATATGTGTTTGTCAAGTCCCTGGCTGTCATTTCTTCCTACTCTTTCTTTTGGGATGAATTCCTTCATTTCATCATTTTGAAGAGAGAAAAGGAATTAGTGAGGTAGAATAAATGAAAATTAATAAAAATTAAAATTAAAAAATATTAAAATTTAAAAAATTAAAAACACACACTCAAAAATTGAATAAATGATGCTAGATCCTAGGTGTGTTTTGGTCTGGGTGTTGATAGTGTCTTGAAAGATTAGAGAAAAAAGGGGAAAGAAGAAAAAAAAAGGAAATCATTTGAAAATTTGAAAAAATGAATACACTGAAGTTGACTAAAATGAAATAATGGATGTACACTAGTATTTGAAAAAATTACACAAAGGTAAAAGCTGTAATAGAAAAAAAATTGAAGAAAAATATTTTTAATAAAAATTAAGAATAAAAATGAAGTTTTTTCTTTTTCTGTATTCAAAAAAAGAAACAAAGAGAAAAAGGGAAAAATGGAAATCATTTGAAAATTTGAAAAAATGAATACACTGAAGCAGACTAAAATAAAATGATGGAAGTAAAACAGAATTTAAACAAATTTACACAAAAGTAAAAAATATAGGAAAATTTTTAAAGATAAATTTTAATGAAAATTGAAAATAAAAATGAATTTTTTCTCTTTCTGTATTCAAGAAAAAGAAATGAAAAAGAGAAAAAAAGAAAAAAGAAAAAACAAAGGAAGAAACGGAATAGATGGACCTCTTAACAGACTGAAACACTACTGAAATTACTTCATTTTCCCCTAGAAGTCAGACTATGAAGCGCTTTAACATCCATAAACTAAGCAGGCAGTGAGACTTGTGTTCTTCAAGAGTGAGGTTGGCCCAGTTGGGCAGCGCTTAGTGTAACAGTTCCCCTCTCCACTAGATGGCACTGCTAGCCTACTGGGGTGGATTGTTGTGGCGCTTGTAGGTGCATATGCGCATGCGTGGGAGCCGTGAAAATGGCATCACCCAGCTACCCAGTCTCTAGTATCAGAACTCTATTCTCCCCCACTTGCAATCGTGCACCTGTCCTTTGTCTTTAGCTTTCATCCACTCCCCGCTTTTACACTGTCCGTGACCAAGCCCCAGGTAGTACCTCTCTCCTGTGTTTTTTCTCGGATGTGGCTGATTTCCCCAACCCCTTACTTCTGAGGGACTGCGGCTTTGACCTGTTCTGACCCTCTGTGGGAGGGTCTCATTGAGCCATGGCCGAATGCCGGCCACACCCAGGAAAGTTCACGAGACCGTGCTGCTGCCGATGTCCAGAGACTGCGGCCAGGTGCCAGCCCCCCCCCCCCCAGAAAAAGTTCGCGAGACAGTGTAGCAGCAGTGTTTCAGGGATTATGGAAAATCACAACACCCATCTGGCACCAGGCTTCACCCTTAATGACCTTCTTCCAGCACCAGCAAATGTGGCCATCTCTGGGGTCTGCTGGGCCCAGGTTGCCTAACAGCCTCTACCAAATGTCCTTCCAGCAGTGGAACCGCTTTTTCCCGTGTGGCCCGAGAACCTCCTTGACCCCACTCTGCTCCTGGGGATTCGCCCTTCCCATCAGAGCACCGCCAGGTATTGAGCTGGTGAGTTGCAGACTCTGTGCTCCCCCTGTTTACAGTCTTAATGGAATTTAAACCCTTTCCTTTCTCCTTTCTCCCTTTTTAGTTTAGTCCCTGTGGCTGTTTCCAATTTTCCACTTTGTCTCCAGCTGCTTCTGGGGAGGGGTGCTTTTCCCTTATGCTCCCCACCATCTCCATCCTCTCTCCACCTGCAAAAGCACCTCCCCTCCGTAGCTTCTCTCTTCCCCATTTCACCTCTCCGCACTGCATACCTGCTGAATTCTATGGTTCAGGTTGTGCAGATTGTTGTGTTAATCCTCCGATCAGTTTTCTAGGTGTGCATGATGGGTTAGTGTTGGTCTGGCTGTATTTCATGGATGTGAGACACACAAAAACTTCCATGCTGTTCTGCCATCTTGGCTCCCTCTAAATGGTGGTTACTTTTAAATGGAAGAGGGAGATAGATCATCTTTGAGAGGGCCTAATGGGGGCTTCTGCAGTGCTGGCAATACCCTATTGCTTCACCTGGATGGTGGCTACATAGGTAGTTCACTTTAGACAGATTAAAAATAAGGAGTAGGAATAGAAAACCCACCTAACTACCTCTTTTTGTAGTAAGTACTTTGTGGTTCTGTCCCTTTTGTATCCTGAAATAAATTTTGTAGATAGTATAACTTATTAATCTACATAATTAATTAACAATAGCAGGAAATTAAAATGTCATAAGTACAATATAAAAAAAATAAATGTTATTTATTATGAAACACCAAGTATTTTAATATACATAGTGTTCAAGCCTATGTTCCCTTGAAGGCATAGGGACGTAATTGGATGCTTACCTCTGTACATTATTGAATCACCATGACTGTGACAGAGAAGTTGAATTGGTGACTCAAATACTGTAAGCATTTGCTGAACGCTGTTATTTTTCTGAAGTGGTGAACAGCTCTAGGTAAAGTTCTGGAGAAAGTAAAAAAGTGTAATAAAAAAAAATTCTTTAGATTTCCATGGTAGTTGCACTGGTAGAAAATTGCTTTATATCAAAGCAGTGCAAAATAAAAACCTTTAAATTTATGTGAAAACAAAGATTCTGTGTTAAGATAATTATAAACACATTTCTCAGCTACAGGATTATCCTTTGGGAGGATGAGAAATCATGCAGATCTTGGGAGAATTCTTTCTATTGCTGAATTGTTGAAGTTGGCCGGATGTCTAGTATCCCCAGCCTCCCCAAATGATAGGTGCCCCTATCAATGTGTAACCTAAGCACTTGCACAGATTTCCAAAACAAGCTTTGAAGAACTATACCACCTCTGTTCAGAACTACCAGCCCAAATCTTTGAACCACCTGGGTTACTACAGAATTAGACTCCAAAGTTTCTCTAAACAGCTTTGTTTTACTTCATTCCTTAAAAGGAAAAAAGAAAAAAATTGTGAAACAACAGCACAATACACACAGATATATTGAAGGAAATAACCATCTGGAGCTTAATCTGGTGGCCTTAGAATCAACTTAGAAAACTCAACCTTCATTGTGCATTTCAACTTTTTTAATGGCAATTAAAGAGGAAAGAGAGAGACATAGATTGTACTGAACAGTAGGCAAGGTCAAAACCACTTGTTTAGGACACTCAAAGAAATGGCACAGCCGACATAGTGCCCTCTCCAACCAGCCATGTTTGTTCAGTCTTTTACTTCTCTGAGATTCTTGTCAGAGTCTCTCTGGGTCCTCGCTTTTTTTTTCCTGGAGGCAGCAGTCTTCAGGCCAACCACCGTCCAACTAGCAGGGGGTAGAAATTTCCACCTTCTTTTAGGTGTCCTGGAAACTTATATCCTGGAAGAGACAGGGGAAGCAGGATGGATTCTAGATCTGGCCTGTAGCCTCCAAGTCAGACTTTGAACATTTCTCATAAGAAATGTTATCAGTGTTTCTCAGTGTTTAATCATTTGGAAAGTTTACTACTTATTTCACAGAGACTTGAGTTGGAATCTGCCGCCTCTGACTGTAATAAGCAGTACACTTGGCCCTTGAGCACCACAGGCATTAGGGCACCAATCCTCAGATTGTCAAAAATCTACATATAACTTTTTACTCCCCTAAAACTTAACTACCGATAGCCTATACATTCGAAAAGCCTTGCTGATAACATAAACAGCCGATTAATACATATTTCAGATGTTCTATGTATTATATACTGTATTCTTACAAAAGTAAACTAGAGAAAAGAAAATGTTACTTTAAAAAATCATGAGGAAGAGAAAATACATTTACAATTTTGTACCATATTTATTGAAAAAAAATCCACGGATAATGGACCTGCATAGTTCAAACCCATGTTGTTTAAGGGTTACCTGTAGTTAGAGGTATGCTTGGTTTGAGGAGAGTGGGTCCTGAGAGGTGTAGCATGTGGTGGAGAAGGAGGGTAGGAGGAATGGTGATGGGGAAAGAAATTAAGTTATTTCCCATAATGTGAGCTTCTGGTTTATTTTTGATGTTCAGGATTTCTCTGTTGGATATGTAAGTGCTTGAAAGAAGTTTTGCTCTTTGTTCCTTTGGAGATTATGAGTTCAGATCTCAGAGGTTCTGTTGCATGTTTCTAAGTAAATCAAAATGTTAGCTTTGCCACATGCTTTCTGAAATTTCTTAGGTTGTATACAGGTTGCAATTACATACCAGATTATCAGCTTCTTGTGTGCAGTGTCTCTTCCATCTCAATAGCCCCCTTGCAAGCTGGATTCAATTTGTTGAATACATAAACTAATGAACAGATTGACCTTCAGGCATTGCACGAACTGGGAGTCCATTAATTTGGCATTAAAGGATAAAGTATACTTTCTGATATTGACACCTAAGGGACAATTAAAAATAGAAATTTACATTTTATTTTTTATTCTTTTTATAGCCAGTAATTTAAACAATAATATCATTTTCCCATTCCATAGATTTTTTTTTTGAGGAAGGGGGAGAGGCAGAGGGACAGAGAGAGTGAGAGAGAGAGAAAGAGAGAGAGAGAGAATCCCAAGAAGGCCCCACACTCAGTGGATCCCAGTACCTGGGGATCATTAATTAAGAAGAAATCAAGTTGGACACTAAACCAACTAAGCCACCCATGTGCCCTGATTCCATATATTTTTAATGAGCATCTATTATGTGTCAGGTGTTATGCTGGGCTTTGAGAATATGAGATGAAGAAGACTGAGTCCCTTTTCTCCCTGTGGAGCCTATAATCCAGTGGATATTTGGTGTATAACCTGTTTTTATATTTCATTCATAACAATGATTTTAAAAATGGATGGCCAGTTCCCAGGTCATGTGGACTTTCACCTATTTTGCTGATCTACAAGTGGAGTCTTTTGAAGTAGCCCTTATTAAGAACTTAGAGGAAGTAGATCTACAGCTGTTTACTGCATGTGTCTTTTTTTTTTTTTTGAGAGACAGAGAGAGAGAGAGAGAGAAAGTATAAGTGGGGGAGAGCAGAGGAAAAGAGAGAGAATCTCAAGCAGGCTCCACACTCAGTGCAGGGTCTGACACAGGGCTCAATCCCATGACCCTAGGATCATGACTTGAGCCAAAAGTAAGAGTTGGACACTCAACTGACTGAGCCACCCAGGTGCCCCACTGCATGCATCTTTTAATTTGGCTCAACCCCAAATCCAGACCTCTCTCTGACTCCCACCTTGGTTTTATATTTGCTGACATGACAAGTACATTTTTTCCACTAACAGATGCTCATATCTTAATCTCTTTCTGCCCATCATTGCCCACCTTTCACTGGCAAGCATAACCCTACCTAGAAAATAGGATTTGAAGGGGGACGGCTTTAGAACACAAACCCCAAAGGAGATAACCACCTTCATGATCAATGAACACTGATGTCCTTGTGGCCCCGTAAGTCCCCAAACCTTGAAATAGTGTTTCACTGCTCTGCTGACACCTGAACACTAAATTGTGGACCTTTATAATTGAAGAGAACTTCAGGGTCATAGGAAGGACAAAGAGTGGTCTGAGGGTCATCTACATCCCAATCACTGGAGGAGCTTGTCACAGATAAAGCTATAGGCGCCCGACTGCAAGAGTCTTCATTTTGTAGATGTTCCCAGGAGCTATTCTGAGCCTTCATTTTATGGATGGGAGGGCTGAAGTGACTTCTCACACAGAAAGTTAGTTGTAGAGGGTGAACCAGAGTCAGAGCGTCTGACCCTCAGCCTGTGGCTCTTTTTTTTTTTTTTTTTTGATGTGTATTTATGTATTTATTTTGGGAGACAGAGAGAGAGATAGAGCATGATTGGGGGAGGGACAGAGAGAGAGAGGGGGAGACAGAAGACTCCCAAGCAAGCTCTTTGCTCTCAGCACAGAGCCCAATGCAGGGCTTGAACCCACAAACTGTGAGATCATGACCTGAGCTGAAATCGAGAGTCGGACATTCAACCAACTTAGCCACTCAGGCGCCCTGTGGTTCTTTCTTAGTGCTACAGCATGTGGAAGTGAAGTGCCAAAGTAAAACATCAATTTCTTCCCTCTTTCCCAAATTCCCTTCCTCTATTTGTGTGGAATAAGCAGTGATTATAAAGGAGAAGAACTCTATTCTTTTTTCCTTGTGTGTGCCAAATATTTTTTTCTCTGATGAAACCCATATGGAATATAAATTCCACATATTTCCTTCCCAGACAAGAGGCCACCCTGTGTTCCTCAAGTCTACCATTCTCCATGCTGGAACCTGGAAGGAGATATTCTGATCCATCCCTGCTATAATTTGAATAGGCAGCTACTGACTGTGGGTTGTTTATGGGCCATGGATTGGCCATGTCTTTGGAATTGTGAAGACTTCCCAGATAGATTATGGCCTCTCCTGTCTTCTCTGGCTTCTGTCGACACCAGCCCATGAATGTGACTTGGTGTGGAAATAGTTGGCAGCCAAAGCTGATATAGTCCTTTCCATAGTCCCATTTCCATTCCTCATAGAGATAGAGACTGGCTGAACACCAAGCTAATGAGGACTAGAACCATATGCCTGAAGGATCAAAAGCTACTGGAACTTGGGGTAATTATAAGAATCAATAAAGCTAAGGCACTTTGACAGAAAAGGACTACCATAAAAAGAGGGAAAAAATGGCTCTGCAGTAAGAATGAAGAGTGCAAAGGTTCAACAGCTCTAGCAGTCACTTACTCCATGTGTCATTACTGAGACAGTCAAACCCTTCACAGTTCTGTCCCTTTGTAATTCACGGAGGTACTGACTCAAAGAGCCCGTCTAAATAGAAATGAAGTATCTACTTGCGGGGCTGGGGCTGCTCAGGGCCACCTACAGATTCATCCCTGTGGGCAATCAGTACATGTCCACAGGGACAGAGATCTGACGGAATCAGGGGATGAAATATATTTTCAATTTGCCCATAGTTTGGGGATTGATACACCTTTTGTATAAGGGCATTTGGTTTTGTTCCAGGATAGAGCTGGAGTCATATTTTAATATTTAATAAGCCATGCTATGCTAATTGTATATATTACAGAAATCCTGAACATGGATTCATGTTGCTAAAATAATCATACAGATTATTAATTTTTTTTTTGTAAAGGACAGTAGCCTTTCCTGTTTTAATGAGGTTAACTACAGTAATCATCCTCATTGTCAATATTTTATTAGTACTTACTAGGAATAAGGAATACTTTACTTTGATTATCTGATTTGATCCTCATAACCATTGTATTAGAGAGTGAAGTAATTATCCTCATTTTACAGAAGAGAAAAGTGAGGCACAAAATGGTTAATTCACCAATGTTACATATCTAATAAGTGGAAAAGCTGGGAATCTAACTTGGATAATCAGAGTCCAAAGACCATGCTTCCCTAAATCGGTTAATGTGTGAGAAATAGGGTTGGTTGAATTTTGTTCACTTGGTCTTCTTTCATTTGTTCATTCATTCATTCATTCATTCAATAAGCATTATATAAATATAAGGGTGCCTGGGTGGCTTAGTCGGTTAAGTGTCTGACTTTGGCTCAGGTCATGATCTCATGGTTCATGCGTTTGAGCCCTGCGTTGAGCTCTGTGCTGACAGCTAGGAGTCTGGAGCCTGCTTCATGTTCTGTGTCTCCCTCTCTCTCTGCCCCTGCCCCACTCATTCTCTCTCTCTCTCTCTCTTTCTCTCTCTCTCTCTCTCTCAAAAATAAAGAAACATTAAAAAGATTACAAAAGGGGCACCTGGGTGGCGCAGTCGGTTAAGCGTCCGACTTTAGCCAGGTCACGATCTCGCAGTCTGTGAGTTCGAGCCCCGCGTCGGGCTCTGGGCTGATGGCTCAGAGCCTGGAGCCTGTTTCCGATTCTGTGTCTCCCTCTCTCTCTGCCCCTCCCCTGTTCATGCTCTGTCTCTCTCTGTCCCAAAAATAAATAAACGTTGAAAAAAAATTTTTTAAAAAGATTACAAAAAATAAGCATTATATAAGTACCAATTCAATATGAGATCTTGGGCTTTGTTATGAAGGTGATTAGAACAGTTTCTGCCCTCAAGGATCTCACTTTGTGGGAGGAAAGCATGTGTCTAAATCATTTATTATAAATGGAATGTGATACTATAATAAAAGTACTTACAAGGTGTTTGGTGAGAACAGAGAGTCGGGGAAGGCGTCCTGGAGGAAGCCATTTTCAATCTAGGTTCTGAATGTGAGAAGTTTGGTGAAGACAGATGAGAGAGAAGCAGCCAAGGCAAGGAGAAGGTTCATCAAGCACTACTGCACATAAGGTCCTGTTGTGCTGGCTTTGTGGGGGCACAGAGACCAGTTTCCTCCTTTCCAAGAGAAAAAGTCAAGGGTGGAGTTGTATCAACAATGGATAAAAAAGTATATTCACAGCATGATACAAACAAAAGTCTCTGAAAGGGTAAGGGAAGGAGAGCTTATTTCCAACTCTGAGAGAAGGAGGGAGAAGATGGGGATTTTTCCATGAAGACCAATTTAAATTAGGCTTGGAGAGACGAGAAGTTTTTCAAGATACAGGAGTAGTGAAGTGAAGGAGGATGGGCTATTTAGAGAACAAAGCATCTGGTGTAAATGGAATGCAGGCACATGGAATTTGGTAAAGAGAATGGAGGGGCATGGTGCCAGTGCTTGGAAGACTTTGAAGGCCGTGTGAAGAGTTTTGGAAAAGTGTTGATGAAATGTGGGCACTCTTTTGAAGCAGAGGTATTGCTAGGGAAACCAGAGTACACCTAGATCACTCATCTCTAACCCTGCTTTTAGCCACATAACCTTCCTTTCAAGCAGTCTTAGAGAAAACCCTAAGTATGAAAGAGTTAAGAATGCAGCCACTTTGGTTGGCATGGGGCTGAAGGGGCTCAGTATGCAGGCTGCTTCAGCATCCACCTAGGGTTCTCTGCAACACAACTTAAAACCATCCTATGAAAGAGAGATCTGAGTCTAGAGAACAAGATGTCTTCAGCCCCATACCTAGGCTGAATTCTCAGACCACCATCAGCCATACTAGTATCATTTCTGGCAAAAAGACAACACCATTCATGGGTTTGGCCCCTGGTACTCTTCTGATTTGTACATGAAACAATCATTCACAGCAGATCAGTGATTAGTTAAGCTGAAAATCTATTCGCACAGATATCCAAATTGCTGAAATGAAGCCCTTGGACAAAGCTGTTTGCTGCATAGGACGTTCCTGTCAAGAATATCTCCTACTAAATGGAATCCTGGGAGCTTGAAGGAGTTAACACGACTTCAGAATTGCCTCTCCCCTTCCCACAGAGCAACTTGCCCACTGGGAGAATCTGGCTGCATGCTGAGGATTCAATGCCAGAAAGTGAAATGAAAGACTTCACTGGATCTCTGCACCTGGATACCCTCGGGAGAAAGGAGTGATGGAAGGGATATTTCATTTTCAGAGTTTCCAAAAGCATATCCCAACAGGTCAGGCTGCAAGGAGAAGTAATGATCCCTGAAGGAAATAAGCCAGAAGAGGTCCATGACTGTCAAGAAGACCCCCAAGAGAGTGGGTCAGATAAAATACAGGAGGATACCCAGTTAAACTTGAATTTCTGATAAACGAGAAACTTCTCAGTATAAGTGTGTCTCAAATGTTGCATGGGACATACTTACATTAAAAAACTTTTATTTGAAATTCAAATTTAACTGGGTGTTCTGTATTTCTGTTTGCTAAATCTGGCAACCCTACACTCAGGCTGCCTCCCTCATGGATACATCCTCCCTCTCTATCCACCCTTGAAGAGAACTGCAGCCCAGTTTTTCATCCAGGATCTCACTCCAAACCCCATAAACATGAGCTCAAGCTTCTCCACACCACAATGGCAGATGGCTTGTCCAGCCAAGGGAAAGGACCTGCACCCTCCAGAGCCTCCTTGCTTCCCCCAGCATGTTCTTTTTGAAGTCCTGGCAGATTGGTCAGAGGCCAGCATGGGGTTTACAGGGTAGGGGTTTATAGAGGCCTACTGCCTGATGAATAAATGTTTACAATAACCACATTCCCTCCTTGACTAGCTGGGGGAGTTTCCATCAGAGCTGCATTGCCATTAGGCAAGCTGTTTGCTTTTTTGTTAGAACTAAGTTATTGGTGCATTGCTGCTACAAACAGAAAACATCTGTGGAGAGCCCACAAACAGGAAACTTTGGAGGGGAAAGGGGAAAAAACTCACATTGCCTGTTGACCCCCTTTATGCATGTTTGAAAAGGAAGAATGTAAGTTAAATCAACAACCCTTAAGTACAAATACAAGCTCGAATCAGAGCATGACAAAGACTGAGTGGCACTGAGCCGGGGTTTGTGCCATATTTCCTTTTTTATCTAGGTGAACACACTGAAGACAGGGTTAGCTTCTTCTGCTAACTCTAATTCTCCAGGGAAGGGGTTAGCTGCCAAAATAATCTTTCTATTGTTCCTGATGTGCAGGTGCAGCTACAGGAGAGGGATGCTATTGTAAATTATAGATGGTCAGTTTCAGTGGAACTTCCAAACATATCATTCTGTGTCATTGCAACAGAATAAAACAGGCAAAAGAATATACATGACAAGTTTCCCACAGAAGAAGCATTTGACTTTCACATGTATAGGTTATGAGGATGACTTTCAGTATTCTGCTTTCCTCTGTGCTAGGAGGTTGAAAAATTTTTTAAGAAGTAATGTATAGTGGCCCATAAACAATGAGGTCCAGGAGCAGAAGAGATATGGCTACAGGAGGGGAAGCAGATAAAAATTTTACTCTCCATCTTTATCCTGAGAGAAGTAAGAGAAGAAAATGGAGGAGGAAAGGGAGAAGCAAAGAGACACACACAGCCCTATTCCTTGGTTCAGAGACAGCTTGCATACTCCTCAGGATTCATGTGCCTAGGGAACTATGTAACTCATCCAGAAGACCTAGCCCTCTATAATTTTTTTAATGACCGAAATTAAGAAAAAAAGCTAAATTCAACTTGACTAAATTATCAGTGGAATATAAAGGTCAGAAAGAAGAGTAATCCCAAGTAATTTTAGGAATGTGTCCCAGATAGGTGGTGAGGATAATTTGACGTTATGGCTTATGCTTGGCAGTTGACTAGAAAACAAAGGGAAAAACCTTGAAAATGGACAGTTAGCACAGAAACAACAATAAAACAAGGAACAAATGGCAATAAGTACATCCCTATCAATAATTACCTTAAATGTAAATGGACTAAATACTCTGGTAAAGACATAAGGTAACTGAATGAATTAAAAACACAAGACCCATCTATATGCTGTCTATAGGAGACTCACTTCAGACCTAAAATCACATGCATATTGAAAGTGAAGGGATGAAAAAACATTTACCATACAAATGGAAGGGAAAAGAAAGCTTGGGTAGCAATACTTATATTGGACAAAATGGACTTTAAAACAAAGACTGTAACAAGAGACAAGGAAGGACAGTACATATTGATAAAGGGAAAAACACAATAAGAGGATATACCAATTGTAAATAGCTATGCACCCAACATGACAGCACCTAAATACATAAGGCAATCATTGACAAACATAAAAGAAGAAATTGACAGTAATGGAATAATAATAGAGGACTTTAACACTCTACTTATATCAGTGATAGATCACTGAGACAGAAAATTAACAAGGAAAGAGTTGCTTTGAATGACACATTAGATTGGATGGACCTAAAAAATATGTATAGAATATTCCATCTAAAAACAACAGAATATACATTATTTTCAAGTGCACATGAAACACTCTCCAGGATAGATCACATGTTATTCCACAAAATCAGTTTCAATAAATTTTAAAAAATATTGAAATTATAGCATACTTTTTTTTTTTTACCACAATGGTGTGAGACTAGAAAGTAATCACAAGAAAAAAAATCTGGAAATAAAACAAATACATGGAGGTTAAATAACATGCTACTATACAATCAATGGATCAAGCAAGAAATCAAAGAGCAGTCGAAAAATACATGGAGACAAATGAAAATGAAAACATAACAGTTCAAAATCTTTGGGATGCAGCAAAAGCTGTTCCAAGAGGAAAATTAATAGCAATACAGGCCAACCTCAAGAAGCAAGAAAAATCTCAAACAACATAACCTTATACCTAAAGGAGTTTAGAACAAGAGGAACAAGCAAAGCCCAGAGTGGAAGGAAGGAAATTATAAAGATTAGAGTAGAAATAAATGAGGGGTTAAAAAGAAAATGGACTGTTAGAAATTCTGATAGAAAGAAAAAAAGGTGAGGTTTAGCCAAGGCATATTCCACGTTCCTGCCATATAATTTGATTAACCCATGGTTCTTAAAAGTCAGTGCATTCAAGTCCACTGGGGAATATGTTTAAAAAAAAAAAAAGCAATAATTCAGGGCTCCACTCTCAGGTTGTAGTTCTGAAGGTAAATCTGAAGCAAGCAGTCCAGCAAGCATACTTCAAGAAACAAAATGTAAAATGTGTCTGGTTAATTTTGTCCCCAAGTTATCAGGACAGGCACTCTTCCTGCCTCTTGACTCAAAGGAAGAAGCAAATAAGGGATTTCAGAGTCATGTGGGAGTCAGCCAAATTACAGCTCCACCTCTAGTCCTTGACTTGTTCAATGATATCTCTGGTAGTTACTTAATCTCATCACACCTCAGTCTCCTCATCTATAAATTCAGGCTGTTACAGTATATGCTATAGCACATGCCTCCTCAGGGGATTACAAAGATAAAATGACATGTTGCATTAAAGGATTTAGCAGAGTCCTTAGCCAAACAAATGTGACCTATTGCTATCATTTGTTACCAGTATCTTCACTATCATCATCACCATGACCACCACCGTCAGTAATTATCCTTTTATTAGGGACTTGCTGTGTGCCGGGTAGTGAGCTTGTAATTTGTAATTTAATTTAATTTAGTTATTTTATTTAATTATTTAATTTAGTTTTTCAATTTTATTCTCATAGTAAATTTAAGGGACAGATTAGTCTTCTAACTCTACATGTGAATAAACAGAAGTTGTACATCCTGATTCACATCATTCAGGTAGGACTGAGAAGAGCTGTAACTCCTCTCTTGGTGGGAATGTAAAAGGGTGCAGCTGTTGTGGAAAACAGTACAGAAGTTTCTCAAAAAAATTAAAAATAGGACTACCATGGGGTGGTCACTAGGCCATATGATAGTTCTATTTTTAATTTTTTGAGGAACCTCTATACTCTTTTCCACAATGGCTGTACCCATTTAGATTCCCATACTAGTGCACAAGAGTTCCCTTTTGTCTGCATCCTAGCCAACACTTGTTATTTCTCGTGTTTTTGATGATAGCCATTCTAACAGGCATGAGGTGGTATTTCACTGTGGTTTGGATTTGCATTTGCCTGATGGTTAGTGGTGTTGGGTGCCTTTTCATGTACCTGTTGGCCACTTGTAAGTCTTCTTTGGAAAAATGTCTGTTCACTTCCCATATCCAGTTTTTAATCAGGTTCTTTTTTCCTTTTCTTTTTTTTTTTTTGTGCCATTGATTTGTATGAGTCCCCCCCCCTTTTTTTTTTTTTTTGGTTTCTTACCAGACTGACAATGGGTATAAGAATATCAGTGTTTTATTTTTATGTTGTTTAAGTTTATTTATTTATTTTTGGGAGAGAGAGAGAGAGAAAGAGCATGAGCTGGGGTGGAGAAGAGAGAGAGAGGGAGAGAGAGAGGGAGAGAGAGAGAGAGAGAAAATCTAAAACAGGCTCCAGGCTTCAAGCTGTCAGCACAGAGCCCAGCCCTTGGCTCAAGCTCATGAACTGTGAGATGAAGACTTGAGTCAAAGCTGGATGCACTACCGACTAAGCTTCCAAGGCGCCCCACAATATCAGTGTTTTAAATTAAAGAAACTTCCATAATTTCTTATTAGATTCAGCATCTATTCATGTTTTTATTGATCAGTTGTATTTCTTCTGAATTGTCTGTTCACAATCTCTGTCCATTTTTTTTTCTCTTATATTGTTGCCTTTTACTGATTTATAGGTATTTTTCATTTGGATATCAATGTTTTGTGTATTATATTTGTTACAAATAATTTCCTCAGGTCTTTTACTTCTTTTTAAGCTTCATTTATGATTTATTTTTCATTAAGAGAATTTAAATTGTTAGCCCATTTAATATCTACTGGGGTTTTATATCTTTCTAACCCCTAAATTTAAAGAAATTATCATAAATTTTTCTAATATTTCCCTAATTTTGTATTTTAGCTCTTGAGTCCATAAGGAATTTGTATTTGTATATAATTCTTGACATGGATTTTATTTTATTTTATTTAAAAGTTAATAATTTTCTTAACACCATTTTAAAATAGAATTTCCTTTTCCTTGATTTGAAATATTACATTTATTTTAATCCCAATTCTTTTATATACATGGATTTCTAGTCTGAACCATTGATTTTGTCTAATGCCATTTCTACACTGTTTTAGTACTTTTAAGTTATTTCTGATTTTTAAAAATGTCAGAAAAGTTTAAATCTTCTCTAATGTTTTTAAAGTAAGTTTTCTTATGTATTCTAATTTATTTTCTTCTTCAGATGAATTTTAGAATTAGCTCTTTAAGATTTTTTTTAACCTTTAAGATTATTGAGACTGAGTTGAATTTATAATTTTATTTTAAGAAAATTGGTTTCTTAAATCCGATCCAGAAAAATGCTATGTTGGTTTACTTAAATTTTCTTTTTTTAAGTTTCAATTAGGTTTTATAGTTTTCTTCACATAGGTTCTTGTGTATTTCTTGTTAGGTTTACTGATAATAGTTTAATAAGATTCTTCTGCCATTATGAATGAGTTTGTAAAAAATCTATTATATTTTCTAGTTGTTATTAAAAAGAACACCACTAAAATTTAACTATTGCTATAGTATCTGGTCATCTTTTTGAACTCATTTATTAATTCTAATACTTAGCTAGTTAACATCATGTGTTTTATTAGAAAAATAATTATTGAGTACCTGTTATGTGTCACATGTTGGAGATACGGCCAGGTCTCTGCCCAGAAATTTTGCATGTTAGTGGAGGAAGATGAGTCACAAAGAAGGAAACAAATACATAAGCACAGTGATTTTATTGTTATGCTATAAATAAAGGTGAATGATATCCCAGGCGAATGATACTCTAAGAAGTATCACGAAACAAGCCGTCCCTGAGTTGGTGCTTAAGACCAGAGACTCAGTTTTTGGAGTTTTCCAGGGAAAGTAAACAGTGAAATAAATGCCTTAAAGCTGGAAGGAGCTTGGTAGTCTAAGGACATAAAATGAATTTACATGGCTACAGTACAGTGGATGAAGTGGGAGTTCAGAGAGGTAAATAGTAGCCAAAATAATAGGAAGATTTTAGTTAGACCAGAGCAAGGAGTTCAAATATTATTCTAAGTTTAAGTTAGGAATTAGTAAAATTGAGAGCCATTAAAAGGTCAGGATGGCGAAACAACCTGATTTACATTGTAAAGCAACTGCTTACACCATGTGGAGGAAAGGCTTCCAGGGAGCAAGAGCAGAAGTAGTACAAGGACGTTGTATTGTATTGTATGAGTTGAGAGGTGATGGTAACTTGACTAGTTTGGCAACAGTGGAAAGAGAGAAATGGACACAGTCAAGATACACTGTGATGTAGAAATAAATCAAACTCCTGATGCATTCAATGGCTAGGACAACTAGGCTTTGGCTTGAATACCTGGGTGGATTGTGGTGCCATTTACTGAGATAACAAACACTGAGGAATCATGGTTTGTACAAAGGAGAGGGAAGATGAAGATTTCTGTGTGAGAAATGTTTATTTTGAAATACACACTTGACATCCAAGTGAATACATCAAATAGGTAGTTACACAGATGAGTCTGTAGCTCAGGGGAACAGTCAGTCCTGAGGATATCAACTTGGAATTCAAAAGTGCATAGATAGAATTTAAAGCCATAGAACCAGATGAAATAATATAAGGACAGAAGATAATTAGAGAGGAAAAGAACCCACTACCAGACTCTTGGTCCTTGTGGCATTTAGATGTTCGTTACTGCAGAAGGAGATAGCAAAGGAGGCTGGGAAGGTAAGATAGGAGGAATAGCAGCAGAGAGATGTCACAGAGGCCAAGAGAAGATGGAATTTTAAGGAGAGACCTTCCTCAAGAACTCCGAGAGCCATTAAGAGATTAGCCAAGAGGAAGCATAGTTGAAAATCTTTACAAAAAGTTTTGGTGGAATATTGGGGGAAAAGCCTGGTTGGAGTGGCTTATTAATTATGGAAGATGGGGAATGGAGACAGTTAGAATAGACATTTCACTCCTTACAGAAGTTTTCTTGCAAAAGGAGTAAAGAAATGAAATGGTATTCAAAAAGTCATGTGAATTAGGGGATGATTTGCTGTCATTCAAAGATTTTAGATATCAGCTTCTTTGTCTGATGAAGTAAATAATCCAGTAGGAAGGAAGTAACCAAAGATCCAGGAAAGAGTGAGGAAAAAATGCAAATAAGCAAAATTCTTGAGAAAAGTGAAACCTCGAACTTCAGTGGAGGGACTTATCTTTGATGGGAGCAGAGACTCACCTACTGGAACAGGAGAGAAATTGGAAAATATGGGTACGTCTTTAAAGAAGTTTACAGATTTTGTTGTGGTGACATGGAGAAGTTCCTGTCTGAATCTATAAACAGGATTTCTATTAATTAATCATTTCCAGGTAAATGATCTAAATATCTAGAAATAATTATAAGATTGCCTCTTCTTTTATAAATAAATGTCTCATTACTTTGGCGACTACCTCCAGTCCAGTGTAAAATGGCAGTGATGACATTAAGCATCCTCATATTTCATTTGCTTTAAAGAAATCTACCACCTGACTACTAAATATGGTATTTATGCTTGTAGGTTTTTGGTAGCTATGGTACAGCATGTAAAGGATATTTACATCTTCAAGATTGAATCATATTTACTTGGGATGGTTCAGCTTGTCATAAACTCTACGTGATGATACATCATTTTTCTTATGTACTTCTCCATTTGAATCGCTAATATCTTATTTATCTTTAAAAAATCTATAATCATGAGTGAAATTGGCACAGAGTGTTTTTGTATATATGCTATCATAGGTAGATTTTGGTTTTGTGACTATGCTAATTCTATAAAATGACTAACAATTTTTCCATATTTTTCTAAGCTCTATGTGTTATAACTATTTGTGTCTGGTGATTTAATTTAAAAATTTTTTTTATTTATTTTTTTTGAGAGAGAGAGAGACAGAGCTTGAGCGGGGGAGGGGCAGAGAGAGAGGGAGACACAGAATCCTAAGCAGGCTCCAGCCTCTGAGCTGTCAGCACAGAGCCCGACACGGGGCTTGAACCCAGGGACCTGAGATCATGCATGACCTGAGCCAAAGTCGGATGCCCAACCGACTGAGCCACCCAGGCCCCCCTGGTGATTTTATTTTAAAAAGAAGTTATCAGAATACATCTTTAGTTTCTTCTCTTATTATTAGTCTGTTGTGGCCAGTTTGAATCATTTTCTTTTCCTAGAAAATACTCATTTCATCCCAGTTTTTAAATGTGTTTTTAAAGAGTATGCTGTAATTACTATGCTGTAATTTTTACTGAGAGTATGTCCCCCATTTCATTTCCAGTGCAGTTTATTTGTGTCTTCTTTCATTTTTCCTTGCTGAGATTTGCCAAAATGTTGCTATCAAGTAAGTTTTTATTTTGTTGAACAATTCTTCTAACTGTAAATTTCAGGTTTAAAAAAATCACTTATTTTCACCTTTGTAACTAGACATTTCTTGCTTTGAGTTGGTTATGTTCTTTTGCTACTTCCTTACACTAAATTCTAGTTAGATTTATTTTCATTCTTCCTAATCTCCCAGTAAATGCATGAAAAGCTATAAATTTTCCACAGAAAACCAGTTGGACCATAGCCCACAGATCTTGACATTTAGTGTTCTTTTAAAAAATCATTTAAATCGTTAAAGTAAACAGCTTATAATTTTAATTTATATTCCCTCTTTAGGACTTATTTTGAGGGTTGATTTTAATTTTCAAGTGTATTTTTTATTTTTGTCATTCTTTTGTTATTAATTTCTAATTTTATTGTGTTACAGCCAGGGAAGATAATTTCAGCATGTAAAAATTTTTGAGATTGTCATTGTGGTTTAATAGACAATCAATTTTTGAAATGTGTTTCATCTGTATTATAAAGTATTATACATTCATATTGAATATCCAAACGTTAATATATGTTTTTTAATTAGTTCAAGCTTAGTAGTATTTAATTCAAATATATGTTCTAACTTAATATTTCTAAGGATTTTACAATAACTTTTAAAATGGTAGAATTAGGGACATCTGGGTGGCTCAGTCGGTTGGGTGTCTGACTTGGGTTCATGAGTTTGAGCCCCGCATCTGGCTCTGTGCTGACAGCTCAGAGCCTGGAGCCTTCTTTGGATTCTGTGTCTCCCTTTCTCTCTGCCCCTTCCCTGCTGGTGTGTGCTCACTCGCTCTCTCTCAAAAATAAACACTAACAAAAAATTTTAAAAAGTAAAAATAAAAATAAAATGGTAGAATTAGACTCATTATAGAAAAATCATTGTGGAAAATCATAAATAAGAAGAAAAAAACCATCCAGAGCCATGTGAGCCTAGAGATGAATAGTACTATTTTGGTGTTTGTTTTCAAAATCACTAGATTTCTTATATGGTAAAGATAATGCTATACATCTACAATTGCATCCTGAATAATTTTTCCTTATTTAGTCTCAGTATTTCTGCATGTCAAATAATTCTTCATAACTACCATTTTAATAGCTAAATATTTTGTGATAAGAATCTACTATGGTTATCAAGATGTTTTACATATTTTTCTATTACAAATAGTTATGCAGAAAATATCTTTATATATAAATCTTTTCTACATTCAGGATTATTTTTATAGGATGAGTTTTAGGAGAATTTAAGTCAAAAAGTATGAACATTTTTAAGGCTCTTGTACTTAAAAGCCTTTTATATATACAAAAGAAATCTGTGCTTTCCATATAAAGTCTGACCACTAAATATCATCATCTTTGGCTCTCTGCTATCTCTCTCTTCCTTAGTCTACCTCTACTGCTTTAATATCTAGAGAGGAATTCATAGTTTGTGTATTCTTCCAGACCTTTCTTTAGTTGAACATTTATGCATATGTATGTGTGTTTGAGAGAGAATATACGCATACATAAGTACATAATACACACTAAGCATACACATTTTTTATATAATTTGGAGGTTGTGTGTGTACACACAAGTATGCTTCTTTTTATTTATTTTTGTTTAAAAATTTTTTTTAACGTT
Source organism: Lynx rufus (assembly GCF_022079265.1). Lineage (NCBI taxonomy): Eukaryota > Metazoa > Chordata > Mammalia > Carnivora > Felidae > Lynx > Lynx rufus. The sequence continues at coordinate 119,724,187 of NW_025814823.1, read as the reverse complement.
TATTTATTTTTTGAGAGACAGAGAGAGACAGAGCATGAGCAGGGGAGGAGCAGACAGAGAGACGGAGTCACAGAATCCGAAGCAGGCTCCACGCTCTGAGCCGTCAGCACAAAGCCAGATGTGGGGCTCGAACTCATGAACCATGAGATAATGACCTGAGCGGAAGTCGAACGCTTAACCGACTGAGCCACCCAGGCACCCCAAGTATGCTTCTTTTTAAAGTTTAGGAAAAATATGTACCATTTAAAGTAAAAAACTTTCACATTTTCAGGTGCCTAATGATTAAATTTACCCTCACAGTATGGACTTTGTCATTTTATTACTAATGTTTTCTAAGAGATTTAACACAATAGTAAATCTCTCTGACCTCTCCTTTATTATCTGTGAATAACTGTCATGATCCTAGTTTCTTTCTTTATCAAGTTGGAGCATTTTTGAAAAGCCTTGCTGTCCTTGCTTCAATTGTCCTTTAAAGGCAGGAGAACGTGTCACAGAGGAGGAATATCTTCCTCTTGTGCAGTTAGATCACTTAAGAGCTGGGCAACTTTAAGAGCCTGTACCTGGAACAAAGCCATTTTAGATGTAAAGAAAATGGAAATTAATAGGTACCCACTAGATGATTGTTGATGGAATACTAAAAGGTGTGTCTGCTTTCTCCTTTTGAACTGATGTTTTTGTTTTGTTTGGCGATAACCCCCAAAATAGCTAAATAGTAGCTTGACTAGCAAGTGTGAATCAGTCTGCATTAAGCCACCAGTTACAGAAAACCTCAACTTAAATTGACTTGAATACTAAAGAAGATAGATCATTTCTTCTAACAAGAATTTTCGAGGTAGCTTAACTGCTGAGTTGACTAATCCTGTGGCTCAGGGCATCATTGAGAACCCTCCCTTCTGCATCATCCTCAGACTGTCCACTGTTTCCTCACCTAGTTTCTTGCCTCTGGTATCAATATGACTGCCACAGTTTCAGGTCTCTCATGTATACATTAAAAAAGTCCAGGGACGCCTGGGTGACTCAGTCGGTTAAGTGTCTGACTTCAGCTCAGGTCATGATTTCATGGTTCGTGGGTTCCAGCCCCGCATTGGGCTCTGTGCTGACAGCTCAGAGCCTTGAGCCTGCTTCGGATTCTGTGTGTCCCTCTCTCTCTCTGCCCCTCCTCCATTTTTGCTCTGTCTCTCAAAAATAAATAAATGTTAAAAAAAATTGTTTTAATGTCCAGTAATGCACCCATTATTCCAAAGTTTTCTAGTAACCAAAACCATTTCCCATAAAGACCCTAGCTGACTTTTGCCCTTGGTTCATTGGCATGCCTCACATGCTGATCTAAATCTCATGATTAATGTAGACCAGTTAGCGTCCATTCTCCCTTGAAGCAAAGTGGACTAAAGAATGTGGATATTCAAACAAAATCAGCATTCTATAGGCAGGAAGAGGTTGAGTGAAGGGAATAAATATTATGTACATATTATGTAGGCATCCAATTGTGCCTGCAAAAATATGCATACTGCCCTGTTAATATTTAAAAGTTAAGTAAACTACAGTGATATCCTAATAACCAACTAGATAAATATTAGAATATAAGATATATTAATGTTAATTATATAACAATTGTAGTCTATACTAAAATCTATTAAATAAACTTGTTCTTGATTTAAAAAAAATTTTTTTAACATTTATTTACTATCGAGAAACAGAGAGAGAGGCATGGGAGGGGCAGAGAGATGGGGAGACACAGACTCTGAAGCAGGCTCCAGGCTCTGAGATGTCAGCACAGAGCCCGACGTGGGGCAAGATTATGACCTGAGCCAAAGTCGGACACTTAGCTGACTGAGCCACCCAGGTGCCCAACCTGTTCTTAATTTTAAGTCTAGATGATAAACAGAGGTATATTATCTTTAGGAAAGCTCATTCCTTTAAAAAATATATTTTAATGTTTATTTTGAGAGAGAGGGAGAGAGAGAACACGAGGAGGAGGGGCAGAGAGAGAGGGAGATACAGAGCTAAGCTGTCAGCACAGAGCCCGATGCAGGGCTCTAACCAAAGAACCGCAAGATCATGACCTGAGCTAAAGTTGGTCGCTCAGCTGACTGAGCCATCAAGGCACCCCTAGGAAAGTTCATTCTTACCAAATACTTATCTCCATTTAAGCAAAAAGGCATGTTCTTATTTGGATTTAAAAATCAAGTCACACTTTAAGATGTCAGAAATTACACTTCCTTACCAGTATGAATCACAATAACATGAGAATGTGGCAAGGTTGGAAAACAGTTACAATAAATCAGGTCCGTTTATCTGTAACACTTTCTGTAAAGATTGCTGGCTGTTCACCTTAATAGAGATGTATTTTTAAACCACTTTTGATAAAGTTTTTCTTCCTCTAGTTTAATGTGATAGCACCATAAATTTTTGATGATATCATTGTAAGCTACATCATATATATAAGGCCATTAAGTAACCTAAAACGTTAATGGGTGAGACTTAAAGGTTTACTTGTGGAGAGGAAACAATCTACCTCTAACACACAGCAGTAGGATGCTACACGGCTTTAGAAAGATTGAAGTGTATAATCCATCAAAATGTTACCTTCTCCCTGAAGGCCTTTTAAAGGGAGAAATGATAAATTAAAACCCAAGGTATCCCAAACATGATAGGACCTGAATATTTGATTTACTTTCAGATGATAGAAGGGGATGATGAGTGAGTCATAAATTTGAGGAATTTGACTATTGCGCAAAGGAATTTTGTATGAATTTTTCATATGGCCATGAATCATGATCATAGTAATAGTTGTTAGGGCATCAACATTGTTTGTGCCATATCTTTATCTACGTGTTTGTGGATGGTGAGATAACTATTCTACTTTGTTTCATACTTAGGGAAACTTTTGCTCATTTCCAGCTTTTGACTCACTTTATATTTTCCTCCTACTCTAAGTGAGGGAAGAAAACAGAGATCCTGGTCTCTGGATTCAATAAAATTATGTTCATGCACTCTGTGTGCTGGAACAGTGCTGTATAAATATAATGAGTTATGGTTACTAAGACTAGCTGGATGCAGTTCTCAGAAAATAATGTGGGGAGTAAAAGAATATAAGAAATCTCTTTTCCCCTTAGCAAAGGGATCTACCATTGAGTATTAACTTGAAGACAAGGAGTAGATCCTATGCTTCTTTATTTCCCTAATAGTTCAGGCTTCATACATTAGCCATTCAGTGCAGGCTAGTATTAAATGAGGATATTTGAGATGGCAAAGAAGGTACCCATTCTGTGCACATTTTATGTGAAATCCTAGAAGTGACTACAGATCCACTAAGCCAGGGGTCTATAAAGGGTCAGATAGTAAATATATTAATCTTTGTGGGGAATATATTCTGGTACAACCACTCACTTAGGGACATAGGTAATATATAAAACATGGGTGTGGCTATGTTCCAATAAAACTTTATTCACAGCAAAAAGGGGGGGGGCAGGATTTGCCCAGAGGCCATGGTTTGCTGATTAGGTTATAACAACCCAGACCATTCCTTGGAGATCCTTTCAGGTGTTCCTTCACAGCAACACTCTTTAAAGGAAGATGTTAAATAGTTCTTATGGCAGAAATGAGGCATTTTCAAATCACATAAAGAAAAGCTGTAGTGGACAGTATTGCCAATTAGAAAGGAAATTTTAACTATATCTCTAGACACTGAGGGCTTACACGTCAGCAATGAAAATATCTGAATGTGCCTATGACATGGGCTTTTCTCAAACTCATGAAATTAACTGGCATAGAATTGGGAAGGGAGAGAGCCGGGGCAACTACCATGGCAATGTACTCTCTGGCTAAGAACAGTTACTATTTAGTTATTGGTAAAAGGGAAAAAAACATTTCCATCATCATTGAATAGTTAGATAAATAGATGGATAGACAGAAAGATAGGTAGAGGAATAGCCAACATGTTTTAAAAGACATATTAGCTAAGTAATATTAGTATTTTAATTTTCAATTTGTTTATTTCCTATCAGAAAATTTAGTTGACTGATGGAATGAAAATGTGATACCGTAGCTCTCAGTATCAGTAACAAATGGTGGGTTAATCCATCCCATGTGTGGTTAATGTACTTAGTGTCATGGGGAGACATGCCCTGTAGACAAAAACAGCACCGAGCTGATGGGATGAATCATATTGTAAATTGGAAGCATAGAAGTCTGTGGGCTCTGCACTCAGACATATCTAGTTTGGGATTCTGCTGCTCCATGTCTTACTGTAGGATTGGCCTTGGGTGAAATAATTGAACTTTCACACCTCATGTCCCTCATCTGTAAAGTAGGCATGATAATGGGGTCAGTATCACAGAGCTGTTGTTAAGATTAAGTGGAATACTGTGCACAAAACAGTACAGGACCTGGCACATAGTAAATACTCAACAACTGGTAGTGATTATGATTAATGACTAAAATGAAATCTGGATACCATGAAAATCTGAATACTGCTGCTAGATCTATCAGCAATCCCCTATGGGACCTTGGGTAGGTCATTTCTCTCATAGGGACTCTTCTCAGTATAATAAGGGGCTATGTAATCCCTGAAGTGCTTTTGGAAGTCTAAACCTTCTAAGAAAATTTGGGCAAAAGCCCCTGCTGCTCCTCAGATGACATGGAACTAGACCTTGAACAGGAGCATTGTGATTCACTGCTGCCTTTCTGCTAAGCACAAAGGTTCCCTGCACCATTCAGCTTGGCCTCTGAGGGCATAATATTTCCTAAGAATCTGCTGGCCTCTCCAGTCTCTACTATCTGTTGGTGTTTACTCATGCATCTTTTTCTTCTTTTATTTTGATCTTGTTCCAAGTCAGACATATTTGGAAAGATTGGAGCTAAGCCATGAGGGAGGTTCAGAAATACTTGAAGACAAGCACCAAGCAAAATAAAATCTTTCTTTCTTATGACCCAGAAACCAGAGATGACATGACCACTAAAAAATTAATGATCTCAGCTTCTGTAATGCAGGGACTTTGGAGCCAGGAGGATCTGGGCTTCCATGCAGGCCCTGCATTTATAAACTGTGACCTTGGGCAAGTCACTTACCCCTATAGGATAATTATAAAATAGGAATGATAACCCCTACTTCATAGGATTGTTGCAAGGATTCATTGTGATTACTTTTATGCAAATCATTTAGCACGGTACCAGATCATAGTTCCTGGATTCTAAGTCATGTTTTCACATTCTGAAATTGGAATGTGTCTTAAAATTGATGTACCTAGCAATGTTTCTTTTTTTTTGTCTTTTTCACTCTTTTTCTGGAAGATGTTTATAAATTGATGCTACTCTAGAATCAAGAAAATTGTGCAATAAATAACCAATAAAATTAGCTTCTGTCATTCTAATCTTTAATAATTTTTTGTTTCAATTCGGTTTATACAAACAGTGTTGTATTTTTCATATGGGGTACTAATATTGTAAGGTCAAAATGATAGAAAAAAAACAATCACAAATACAGAGTTAATCATAAGTTAACTCATACAGGTATGAATAATTTCCTCACACTTATCATCATTGGATTGCTCCTAAAGAAGAAATAAATTGCTTATTCTAGTTGTACTTGAGCAAAGGCACATTTTCAACAAATTCCATTCCATCTTCCTTTACCTTATCAATACATTTCCACTTAAGAAATCTTTACCACCCTTTTGTTTGCATGCTGTTAAATACAAAACTCTCGTTTGCATTCAGTATAATTGATTTATTTTGCAATTGGTTATATAATATAAAGTAGACCTGGTCTGTTTATAGGTCAAATCTTGTTTCAAAGTTAATTCATGATACTGTTCTAACTTGGTTTTCTCCCTTGACCTAAGGTCACAGATACATCATTTTCCAAGTATTACCATGACTTGACTATTTATATCCACTAATTCCTTGGAAAGCTAGTACTTCTAAATCTCCTTTAGGCTTTCATTTACTTTTACTTTATTTTTTTTTTAATTTTTTTTTCCACGTTTTATTTATTTTTGGGACAGAGAGAGACAGAGCATGAACGGGGGAGGGGCAGAGAGAGAGGGAGACACAGAATCGGAAACAGGCTCCAGGCTCTGGGCCATCAGCCCAGAGCCCGACGCGGGGCTCGAACTCACGGACCGCGAGATCGTGACCTGGCTGAAGTCGGACGCTTAACCGACTGCGCCACCCAGGCGCCCCTTTTTTTTTTTTTTTTTTTTTTTTTTTTTTTTTTTTTTACTTTTACTTTATTTTTATCACTGCTATTTATATCTAACTCATACCTGATGGTCTCTGAGATATATAGACTACTCCACAAGACTCAGTAGTTACTCTTCAGGAACTTCTAGGTAGGATTGGTCCCTGTTAGGAGGAGAGTCTTTGTGTCACTTTTGTTATCTTTGAAACCTGGTCCCTTCCCTGAGCCTCTTATTTTTTTGAAAACTTGATGCTGTTTCAACTGAAAAACTGGCAAGACTATTAAAAAAAAAAACAATGGGGCGCCTGGGTGGCGCAGTCGGTTAAGCCTCCGACTTCAGCGAGGTCACGATCTCGCGGTCCGTGAGTTCGAGCCCCGCGAGTTCGAGCCCCGCGTTGGGCTCTGGGCTGATGGCTCAGAGCCTGGAGCCTGTTTCCGATTCTGTGTCTCCCTCTCTCTCTGCCCCTCGCCCGTTCATGCTCTGTCTCTCTCTGTCCCAAAAATAAATAAACGTTGAAAAAAAAATTAAAAAAAAACAAACAAGTTGAGGGGAGCTGTTTAAGAAATTGAAAAGTAATTGCAAGCAACATTGGGTAATTGTGACTTTCAGTTGTTCTGTATCAGTTAAATTTGTGTGCTCTTTCCCCTGTGTACATGGTGGTTCTGTTTTTCTCCAATAAAACTTGTATTTAAAAAAATAGAGTTTATGCTTGGAGTAGGACAAATGTCTGTTCTTCCATTATTGTACTTGGATTATTGACGTTATCTTTAAAATTCTGTGTCTTTACAAAATAGATATTTGTCTATTCCATGAGGGTTAGCTTAGTTCAAACAATATGATTCAGGAATCCACTTTCTCAGACCATAATAAATACTATATGAAGATACTGGTGTCAATACATATGATAAATATGAGCAAGGCTTAATTTCTTTTTATTTTTACTTAAAATAATCATAAGTGGAAGCTCTAATGTTTTCTAGAATTTCTTTCTCATACTTCTTGTATTGTCTTATGTACTCCCTGTAGCGATTCACTCTCCTGTGTGGAGATGGCCATAGCACACCACTAGTCCACTGAGAAATGAGAAGTGCACCTCATTTCTGAAACACAGGTCTCCCTGTTGAAGATTGGCCACACCTGCCTGCTTTGGACCCTGCTATTCAGAATATTCCCATTTACTGTAAAGGTTTGGTTTCATATCAAGACTCTAGTTTCATGAAATCATTTTCATAATGTTAATCCAATTTCTTTTTGTCCATATCACATGAAAATTTCAAAGGAAAGAGTTGAGTCCCAGCATGTGCTGGGAGGGATCAGAGCAATGAATTATATCGATGGAGTTTGCCAGGGATGGATGTCTCCGTGTGTGTGTGTGTGTGTGTGTGTGTGTGTGTGTGTGTATTATTTGATGTATGTATCTAGTATCTTTTTCCAGTGAGATTCTGTTTTCTTGCTCTCTGGGGAAACAAAAAAAAATATTAAAGGTTTTTTATTTGCTTGCTTAAAAAAATCCCACTCTTTCTGACTAAAGGTTTAGAAGCAGTCAGTTTCTTCATTCCATAATTATGTATCTCTTTTTCTTAGATGAGGAGAAGCATGGAAAACAAATTCCATGTAACCAAAGAAACAATCCTTTGGAGTGTAAATTAATTGTCAGAGTAACTGTAGTTTTATGTTTCAGCTATGTTTATTTGGTCGTCAGAGATGCAGACTATTTGTGTACTAGTCTGGGTTCTTTATAAAGAAAATCACTCCAAAGAGTTCATGCCAACTGTGTAAGAAAGGAAGTACTGATAACTAAGACCATTCCTTATCAGTATAGGTGACTTATACATCTTTATGGTTCAAAGGAACTCTTTCTCATAAGTGAAGAAAATGAGTCCCAGAGGGCTGAGGTAATTCCCTCTGGCTCACAGAGTTTGCTAATGGCAGATGGGACTAGACAAGACCTTTTGACTCCAGATCAGTGGGTTTTCTAAAGAATGTTCCACTAATTTTTTTAAAAGTTTTTATATAATTATTTAAATAAACTCTACACCCAATGCAGGGTTCAAACTCATGACCTTAAGCCCAAGAGCCTCATGCTCTTCCAACTGAGCCAGCCAGGCACCCCAGTGTTCTTTTAGACATGAAAGTGTAGACACCAGCTACATTTTGGGGTAACATGGAAGCATGAACAGGTATTTAATTAGAATGAGGTAAAAAGGAGTATCTGTGGAAGGGCCCACAGGAGCTGTCCATGGCCATTCAGTCCTACTAGGAAGCGTTTCCACAGCAGTGATAATGAACAGAGAGAAACCAGTTAATGTATACAGCGCAAGATAACATCCCAGAAACAAGGACAAGGAACTGTAGTGTGTTGTTTCCTTGGAATGTCCAGGGTCTGATCTGTTTTGGATTAACAGTGTTATTGGAGTTAACTCCACAGGCACAAGGTGATAGAAAACAGATGGTTTCGCCCTCGCTATGTTCTAGACACATTCTGTTAGGGTTTCCTTCTAATATAAGGATTAAGGACGAAAATGTAGAATGTCTGTATACATAATTGTAAATTTGTGCCTTAAAACTCTTTTTACCTATTGAAATATAAAACCCCCAGGGACTGCTGGAGTTACCGCATTACTAGCATTTCTCTTTTAAAGTTCCTCTGACTCTGTCTACCATGGCTGTACTATAGGGCGGGCTGGGTGACAGCACTAGGTGCTCATTTGTGGCTCAACAGACCACATATGTGCTGTGTCACACCCAGAGGGGATTCATTTTTAATTATTAGAGTGATAATGACTTTTTAAAATGGATGTTCATTCAAAAGACTTTTAAACAATAGTTCCATTGTTTCACTGATTTCCAAACTCAGACTCTCAAGCAAAGCACTCCTCTCTTCCTTGAGTCGTACAGATTTTGATGAATATAGGTGCAGGATGACTAGTGACCTTTTAGGAACATTGTTGCAGAATGTCTTTTGTTCATTGCAGAAATCATTACTAAGCTCACCTAGGCAATTACTTTAAGGGGATATCAATTCAAATGGGCCTCGTTGTTTCCTGCTTTCTTTGAGTTTATGGTCTAGTGGAGCAGGCAGACAAGCAACAGTTTGGGGGCAATCTGTACAGATTTTTTATAAAGAGAACAGATAATCTGTCATTGAGACCATCTGAAGGAGTCCTACACCGGCTGCTTCAGAAAGACTTCGTTAAGCTCTGAAGATCAACCCCCTCTGAAGGTTTGATTATGGAAAACCGTTTGTATTGGGGTATTGGGGTAAGCAACTGTGTATGGTACTCAAGACAGAGAATGGAGGCAGGCAAAGATGGGGCTGTAGACGTAGGGAATGCCACAAGTAACTGGATTAAGGAATCCGGGAGTAAGCAGCTCTGACCATTGTATTTGTTTCGTTCGTTTCCAACTGTTGGCCTAAAGGTCGTTTCTCATCTGAAGATGGCTAGGTTTTATTTTTAAACTGGTTGGAAAATTTTTCTAATTGAATGATTTCCCATAAAAATCCAGATGGCTGGCCCTGAAAAATAGGAAGAGTTGTTAACACTCCTTTTACTTTCCCGTGTAGCAGCAATCTCAGTGAGCTGCGTAGTGGCAGCCTTCTGTGACTGGGACACCAGAGGAGCTGGTTCTCTTTAGTCCCCACCACTCCCTGATCTCACCCTGTGTACTGCCGAACACTGAATCTGTGTCATTTTCTACCTTGTAAGATTCCTGTTCCCTGGTTATTATTTTTAATAAAGCACTAATCTAGGTACTGCTGGGAAGGACTTTTGCAGATGTGATTGAAGTTTCATGTCACTTGATCTTAAGAAACAGAGGTTACCTAGTGGTCCTGATCTAATTGCATGAGCATGAGCAGGACATGTACCCTTGCTGCTTTGAGGGTAGAGGGGGATGAGTGAGAGCGAATGCAGGTGGTATCTAGGGGCATAGATTGGACTCTGGCTGACAGCCAGTAGGAAAGCAGGGACCTTAGTCCTATAGTCATAAAGGACTGTTTTCTGCCAGCAACCTGAATGATCTTGAAAGTGGGTACTTCTCTACAGCCTTCAGACAGCCCAGACAGCCTACCCCTTGATTGTGGCCTTATGATAGTTACCTTCAGTAGAACCAGGCCAAACCTACCAGGACTGTTGCCTGCAGAACTGTGAGAGCTGTAAGAAAAACGCATTTTATTTTCACCATTAAATTTGTGATAATTTGTTAGGCAGCAATAGAAAATAAATACATGGATTTTGGAATCCAAAATCTGACAAATCTGGGTTTGCATCCAGGATATGTTACATGCTATCTGTATGAACTAAGGAAAGTTTCTTAAGCTTCTGTTCTCATCAGTAAAGTTGAGGGTATGGATACAGCTCACCCCATTAAATTGCTGGAGGGATCAACTGAGATAACGCGTTGTAGCACAATTAGCCTGACACAATGTAAGTGCTCAGTAAATATCAGTCCTCAATAAACGTTTCAATTTTCTGGGAATCTTCAATAAAGGCAGAATTTTTGAAGATTCTTAAAAAGCATATCATCTAACTGAAGAGAATATCAAACTGCTTGCTTGATGTCATAAAAACCAAACCTGTTGATTTAACTTTGTCACTGTTTGCCCATTGTGGGATTTTTTGGGCCACAGAGACCCTAAGACCCTGCACTGCCAGCCTACTATAGGATGAAAACTCCACAGTTGAAGGAGGGATGAAAACTTGGGTTCCTGTGTCCAGTCCTGTATATAGCCAAGGGATCTTGGGATTCTTTCTGGGCCTCATTTTGCTCCTCTGTGCAATGAATGTAGGCTTTCTAAGTTTCCCAGGGCCTCCCCACTCTTCTCTTTCGGAAAGTGATAAGTGAAAGGTGCTGCCTGCATTAGAGAAACTACTGTGTGTTTTTGCATCTGAGAGCTGGTAGAGGGGAAGGTCCAGGGCACAGAATTGGGGCTCGGGGACAGAGTCTCTTCCATTTTCACTGGCGGTTGTTAGCTTCCCATTTACTCACACTCGTAAGGGTTTTGAGAGCTGAAGAGAACTTTGGTGAATGGCAGAGTAATCTTTTTATCGAAAGAGTGCTCTTCCAGGACTTGCCAAAGGTTCATTAAGTTAGCTTCTCATTAATCTCTACACAGTAAAAATTACTTCTGGAATTAGAAGGTAATTAAGGCAAGATTATTATAAATATCTGCATTGTTACTTGGTATACTTCTTCATATATTAGGAAATCTGTCTTTGCAATTATCATTCCTCACTTATCCTCACCAGGTTTTGTTTCAGCTAAAGCACAGTGATGAAAAATGCCAAACTCTAACACTGGGGAAAAGCTTTGTAGATGAAAGCAGTGGCATTTGAGACCATTTATGCTGCTTTCCAATTCTGAATGATTGCAGGTATTCATGTTTATTCAGCAAAGCTCCTTGGAGACCTGTTTGAAAGGGCACAGGTTCCCTGGATAGAGAAGAAAAGCCACTCCACTCTCTGGAACTAAAAGAGGGGTGGAGAAGAGGTCATCAGCAACCTCAACTTTCTGCTGCATGTAACCTACCTGCTGGGAGCTTATTAATGAAGAACCAACCCACAGAGGAGATGGAAAATGGGTTTTGTTTTCAAAACAATTACTGGCTGTGTGCCGGTAGGCAAGTTACTTGACCTCTCTGGGCTTCATTTATGAAGCGGATGTGAAGTAAAAGAGTAGGCTGTACTACCAATCATTCCTTTTGAAAATTTCCTCTGCACTATTATAGTGTAAGGAAATTCACCTATATTGTTTTTCTAAGTCTAAATGAATCTCATTTGTTGGGGTTGACAACAAATCCATTATCAGTCGTTATCGGGGTGGGTTGGTGGCATAGGCAGCATTCAGCAGTCCTGCTGGGTTAATGCAGCCTGGAAAATATGAGGAAGGGCCTCTGTTCTTCAGTCCATTGTGGTGCCACTGAGATTTTTGTTGTCCACATAGATCATTCCAGGGTCTTTACTCATGACATCACGTCTTCAATGCCCCGACTGGCTCTAGGAACCTTCAGCATGGCTCCCAGTAACACAGAACATGAGTTCAGGATCCAGGCAGCCGTGCTGTATCCCCACCCCACCTCTTCTCTCCTGTGATTGCTGGTTCCTGTCACTCTTCATACAGGAGAGTCTACCCCCTTCACATCACCTAGAACCCAGCCTCTTTTCCTGTGGTCATACTACTTCTCCCTCCTCTAGCCTTGGAGACTTCCCATCTTGGGTCAGGCCAGCCCAGTATTTCAGTAAGCCTAGGCTAGACCCCTAGACAGTGGCCTCTAACATGATGCCAGTTGGCAGCAATCACTCAGCCTTAGCGAATGCAAGACGAACTCTGCTGGGAAGGACCATGGTGGACTGGCGAGGAGGAAGTTGTTCCTCGGTTCCAGGTGTTTTTTGTCACATGGGAATAAAATCCCAGAATTGTGGGTTTTCTAGCATTTCAGGAATCCAGATTTTTTTCAGATGAATTTCCTAACTTGAAAATTTTGGTGCAATTAAAAAATAAAAACATTATGAAGGCCAAGCAGACCCTACGTGATGATAGCCAATTTGTGATTGTATTAGTTTGCCAGGGCTGCTATAGCAAAGTATCACAAATTTGATGGTTTAAACAACAGAAATTTATTGTCTCACAGTTCTTGAGACTACAACTCTGAAATCAAGATGGTGGTAGGGTTGGTTCTTCCTAAGGGCTCTGAGGAAAGGACCTGTTCCAGGCTTCTCCCCATGGCTTGTAGATGGTCATGTTTATATTCATATGGTATTTTCTCTGTATCTTCCCATCATCTTCCTTCTCTGCAAGTCTGTGACCAAACTTCACCCTTTAATAAGGACATCAATCATTGAATTAGAGCCCATCCTAATGACTTCAATAAGGTCACCTTCTGAGGTATTGGGAGTTAGGACTTTAGCTTATGAATTTTGGGGAACATAATTCAACTGATAACAGTGGCCTCAACTTTTTGAAACAAGTTACTTCTCTTTGTCAACAGGAGACCCAGTCTCCAGTACACAAAGGATTAGTTATGGAGGTTGGAGGGTGGAAAATGGATCACAGGAATGGAAAACACCGCTCATTCTTTTGATGTTTGTTTCAGTTCATTCCTTAACTAGGTCATCTGCCCAGCATGGCTCCTTGCACATAATATTTTCAATAAATATTCATTGAATTGCAACAAATTAAATTGATTATAATTGAACAGAGGACAAAAGGAGAACAGGTGATTAGAGGTATTTAAAGATGCTCCTAAGAAGAACTGAAAGGCATTCACCTTTTAGAGTAGGACAGCAGCTCAGCCAGTTTGCACTGGACATCACTTATGTCTGGTATGGATCAGCCATTTTTCTGGCTTAGAGGAAAATATGTAACAGGTTCTAACCTGGATAGAATTTGGGGGTAAGGAGGTTGAGAGACTTCATTTATCAATAAGGAACAGAAAAGTGAATCATATAACTCATAATAAATTGATAGTGCTGGAAAGCTGCATGCTTATTTTATTTGTCTTCTTCCCTCACTGTGTTTGCTTATTGACATATATTGGCAGGGTAGGTAATTTTTCCTTATCTCAAGAGTGGGTGAACTTTGGAGACAAACCTACATGCACATCCTTCCCTCTCCCCTTACTTGCTATGTTCCCTTGGCCAAGATAATAAGCTTCTCTGAGTCTCAAGTTTCTCTGTAAAAGGACAAAATTATGCAAATCATTGTTTCCCTCTGATCGGGTTCTGTCTACCTATCACAGGACAGAAGGACAATACTTCCCTCTTGTTTAGATCAAGTCTTCTTTCATTTTTTGAACCTGGTTATCAGTTTTGGCTTATTTTGTGTTATGAAGTATAGCCAGGTACCAACCTCACCTGGTTTAAGTATAAAAGAAGAAAAAAGCAGTGTATTTGCTGATACAACTGGGAAGCCAAGAATGGTTGCTCCCAGGCACTCAAATAATATCACCAGAGTTGTGTTTTTCTCTTTGCATCTCTCAGCTCAGTTAGACTCTGTCTGGTTTTATTCTCAGAAGACTCTCTCTTTGTAGTGGGAAACGAATTATCAATAAATAGCTCCAAACTCACAATAGTCTTATAGCTTTGAATTCAGAACAAGAGATAAAGTCTCTCTTGATGGTGCTAGTGAAAAAAAAGTCAGGGAGACTTTGATGAAGCTTGAATCGCATGCCCTTTCCTGAACTCATCACTGTGTCCTAGAGATTGAAGGACTCTGATTGGTTGAGCCTGAGACACATGATGCCAGGAGCCGAAAGAAGTGGGCTAGCTCTTGACTCCCTAATACATGGAATAGGTAAGAATTGATTCCTGCAGAGGAAGGGATGCTGAGCAGATGAGAATATAATCACTGTGTGTACAAAGCCATTTGGCTTAAATTCAAGTTACAGTAAAACGTTGGTTGCGAGCATAATTCGTTGCAGAAACACACTTGTAATCCAAAGCACTTGTATATCAAAGTGAATTCCCCCATAATAAATAATGGAAACTCCGATGATTCATTCCACAACCCAAAATATTCATGTAAAAATGATAACAATACTGTAATATAATACAAAATAATGAAGAAAATACAAAACGTAAAGAAAAACAAATTAGCCTGCACTTACCTTCGAAAACTTTCATGGCTGGGGTGAGGGAGACGAGAGAGAGGAGGGTTATTGTGTAGGACGACTTTCACTATGTATAATGGAATCACAGCTATCTATTGGCTCAGTGGAATCTTTTTCTGCATGGGGCCATTGTATATGCTTGGAGGGATGTTGACTACAGTCCAGTACTAATAAGGCAGCAGAGGAAAGGGTCTATGTCTGCAGGCAGCCTGACCTAGAATGGAGCAAAGCATTCCTAAGCTTACTCTTGTATGGAAAAGCAAAGGGCTGTCCATAGGTGCTTTGAAGTGACAAAAAATACACTAGTGCCAGTTGTGGGCACTTTCCAATCACTATTTTCTGCCAAACACCAGGGCCTGAGACTGAGCATCTGGGCATGGGAGACAATCATCCACAATCCTGCAGAGAGAGAGAGAGAGAGAGGGAGAGAGACAGAGAGAGAGAGAGAGAGAGAGAGAGAGAGAGAGAGAGGAAGAGAGGAACCATTGGCTTAGTTGTGATCATGTGACATTCGGCATCACATACTACTCATATTGCAAGACATCACTCATTTATCAAGTTAAAATTTATTAGAAATGTTTGCTCGTCTTGTGGAACACTCACAGAACAAGTTACTCGCGATCCAAAGTTTTTCTGTATTTATTAAATATTCTAAAACTTTTTCAGCCATTGGTCATTTGAGATTTATAAATACATGTCAGATATATAAATAAATTTTAGCTGGACATACATAGCAGACTGAAAAAATATTATAGCCCCTAAAGGTGAATAAGTACATTTTGCTAAAAACAAATGTGTGTGTGCCTACACACACACACACACACACACACACACACACCCCTAAGGTTTCATTGTCTATGTAATTATGTTCAAACACTTTAGTGTGGTGTTTCATGGTTTTTCCTAAGATATTCTAAAATATGACCCCATATAGTGTGGGTTCAGAGATTGAATCCTGCTTTGCAGCTTGTAATACTGGGATTTAGGACTTTTCTGAGCCTAGGTCAGAAATGAGAAGTCAGTGAATAAGGCTGAGAGAATTCTGACCTCTCTGGGCATTTTGGCACAAAGGTGTAGATGTGGAAAGGGCAATTAGAGGGCTACTTGCCATGAAAGCTAAGATTCCTCCTGGGGCGGGGAGGAGGGGAACAAAAATGATAAACGAAAATCACATGCTCTGCTGGACAAATATATGCCTAGGCATATTTGGGAGAAGTCTGCGCAGGACTGAGGATGCTGTCAGGCAAGAGTTCCTGCTGAAAGAAAAAGGACTTCCATACCACCACCTGGAGCCAGCAACAGAGTGTTAGTTCTCTGTGTGGAGAGATGTCTTTCTGTAGGACAGGGTTGTCCCCCAGATTATCCTCCTGTTGAGCCTCCCCCTGGGTGAAATATGAATCTTTTAAAGAGCAGAGCAGCTATAAATAAAGAGTACAATACAACAAATGCACCTGTGACATCACATGCAGTTATCTGGCAGAAAGTAAATCGAGGCAGACAGAGCTGTTCTCTGTGTCTCCCAAGAGATGCTGTACTGTGTAGCCCTTTGGTCTGGAGCCCCCAAGGAGCAGTGGTGGTCACAGGGAGGTCCTGTTTTACCCAGAGAAGCAGCAGTGGTCATGGGCAGAGCAGGGAAATGTAACACCCACAGAGCCCTGGGCGCTGCAAGGGAGTTCCGGGGTGGAGCAGTGGTGCCCTCTATGGAACAGTGTGGCCACTAGAGGGGAACCATTTCCCCAACCCTCTTATTGCCTTGTGCCAAGGAATTTAGCTCTACCCTGGCTCCTACAGCCTAATTTCTCCTCCCCCAACTCTTTAAATGTATCTTCAATTATTTGATCATTATGCTGAAAGTGGTGATAATGTCAATCAAAAAGAGTCTGAAGGTAGAAGAATTTAGCCTCAATCCTGGGGTAGAGGTAGTGAAGAGTGGATTTTGAGGGTGTTCATGTATATAACAATTGCTTTCTTTGTATACACGCATACACACACACAGAAAAGACTGAAGGAATATACACTAGAAGTTTAACTCTAATGTATAGTTGTCTCTCCTTGGTGAGATTATGATTTTTTTTCTTCTAGTCCATCTCTTTTCTTTCCTTTTTTTTTTTAAATTTTTTAAAATATTTATTTCTTTCTGAGAGAGAGACAGAACATGAGCAGGGGAGGGGCAGAAAGAGAGGGAGACAGAATCCGAAGTAGGCTCTAGGCTCTGGGCTGTCAGCACAGAGCCCGATGTAGGTCTTGAACCCACAGACAGTGAGATCATGACCTGAGCCGAAGTCAGATGCTTAACTGACTGAGCCACCCAGGTGCCCCTCTTTTCTTTCCTTTTCTTATTTTTTTAGCAAGGGAGGCTTGTCTTTATTTTTTCAGTTTGCTGTAATTAATTTGCTTTGCCTTTATATTTAAAAAAAAAAAAAGGACCCATTTTCAAAGCAGATTAGAAACCCTGCAAACCCTCCATCTATTGTTAAGCTCCAGTTTTGAATCTAACCCTTCAGTGAAGCTGTTTCTAGTTTTTCCTCCTTCTCCATCTCTCTGCCAAATAATGAGAAACTTCCAATCCCACAACTGGGGCAACGCCACCACCTCTGCAGGCCCTGAATTAGCCCTGGACAAATGTTGGCTGTCTGTTGAATGTACCAAGCCTGGGGACTTAAATTAGTCACATAATGGTTCCAACTCCTTTAATTCCATTACATTTAATAACTTTTGATTGAATGTCCTAGTGCTATGCTGGGCCGTGGCCCTTTCTATATACAAGATGTGGTTAATGGTCCCAGCAGGAGTGCCTGAAATAAAGAGGGAGCCCCCCTTCCTCATTTAATGCACCTGGCTGCTCCTAGCTCCTGTCCCCACCCACCCCTCCCAGATCCAGGTCCCTAAGTCATGTTTATTGCCTGTCCTTTTGATTGGGCTCATTCTCTCCCCTACAGAGGTTGGGAAATGGTACTCCATGCGATGTGCAAAATCGTCTATTGGGAGGAGGGATGGAAACATTAGAAATTTAACTCACCTTTAGTTTCAACCTAAAACAAAAGGAAAATGAAGCTTTATTACTAGTACATCATTTTGGTTGACAGACTACCTTAAGTGGCAATGTATCCCAGGATCATCACTTGTGGTGCTGAGGGGGGATCCTAAGGGAAGAAGTTGATTTTGACCCAGGAGAAAGTTGATTAATGCCCTCTGTCTTAGTCTGCTTGGGCTGCCATAACAAAATGCCACAGACTGGCTGGCTTAAACAATATGAGTTGATCCTCACCCTTCTGGAGACTGGAAGTCCAATATCAGGGCACCAGCATGGTTGAGTTCTTGTGAGGTGTCTCTTTCCAGCTTGCAGAGAACTGCCTTCTCACTTTATCTTCACATAGTGGAAAGAGAGAGAGCTCTGTTTCCTCTTCTTGTAAGGACACCAATTCCTTTATGGGGGGACCCATCCTCATGACCTCATCTGAACCTAATGACTTCTCAAAGGCTTCACCTCCAAACACCTTTGGGGAAGTGGGTAGGGCTTTAACATATGGCTTGTAGCGACACCGAAACAACAGATCACCCTAAATGCATTGGCTTTAAGTTTTGACAGTTTAGTTTAGTGAAGATTAATAATGAAGGTAGAGTGAAGGTAGAGTGAAGATACCTTTAGTGAAGATTTAGTGAGATGATATGATCTGGCTTTAAATTATTCCTCACAAAATTGAATACTGGCTCAGAAAGATTCCTGATGTAAAGAATCCCTGAATTAAAGATAATACGAAAAATGTAAACAAAAATGAGAAATCTACATCTCTGAATTTCTATTCTTGATCTGAGTCCTCTTATAGACACAGCCACTGATGACTGAGTGCTATTGATAAAGCCACTATATGTAGATATATGTTTCACCAACATTGTTGGTGAACTTTTCCTTAACTGTATCACCACACAGTTTTTGGTATCCTGATATTCTGGTATGCACTGTTTTTTCAAGTATTGAAACACTGTTATTTTTGGGGGGTGTGGTTTGAGGGGTCCAATATAATTATTTTTATATTAAAAAGCTAAAATCTGTATTATTCCTGTCTTAAGATGTTCCTGGAGAGTTATAACTGCTTTAAAATTTCAAATCAAACAGAAGCAGCTGCTTAGAAAGTGTTCTTCAATATCTTCAAAACCTTCAAGAGAAAGAGTAAAGTCATAATTGGCAAAGTTTCTATTGAAAGAATAATTTTTTGGGGGTTCAGAGACTTTCTGGATAAGCAGAAAATGAATTGGCAATACTAACACTGATAAAGGTAACTTAATCTGTCTTGGAATCTTCAGGGTATATGTGATGAAACCAGACCAAGATGAATCAGAAATGCTTTCTTTAAAATCAGTATAGTTTACCATCATTTAAAAAATTATATTTCTTGAAAAAAAGTTTAATATGTCCTCAAAATAATAAACGGAGGAAATATTTGAAGAGTTAGGACTCAAAGGAAAATATTTGGAGTTAGCTTATTTCTCTCTCTTTACCATTCTTTAAGTAGAGACATAAAACTTTTCCAGAAACAGAAACAAATTTGTGCTAATTTATTACACTTTGGATTGCATTCTAAAAAATCACATATATTCCACTTTCAATTTTAATTATGTTGTATTAGTTTATATTTAATATTTGGGTTATTTTTCAGTAATGCTTCATTTTATCTGTAAATATGTTTGAACAGTATATGTTTTTTAACTTTTTATAAATTTGCTTTAACTTGTCACTTTTTAGTAAATTTACATTTTTGTATGTCTTCAGTATGGTGAATATTTAGCTTTACTAGCCTTTTAGATTATGAATTTTAAACCTATGAATTAAGAAAATACCTAAGTTTGGGGTGCCTGGGTGGCTCAGTCGGTTAAACGTCCAACTTCAGCTCAGGTCATGATCTTGCGGTTTGTGAGTTCGAGCCCCGTGTATGTTCTGTGCTGACGTCTCAGAGCCTGGAGTCTGCTTTGGATTCCCGTCTCCCTCTCTCTGCCCCTCCCCTGCTCATGCTCTGTCTGTCTCTGTCTCAAAAATAAATAAAACATTTTTAAAAATTTGAAAAAAGAAGTGAATATCCATGCTTTTATAATATACAGAATGAGCACCAACATGCTTTACTGTCATTTGACTTGTTTCTACTTTAAGGAGTTGGTTAATAAAAGTTCAAAACCATCACAAATAGGAAGATTTTTAAATTCTGAGTATCTTTTGAATATATTAAATTTTAATAATTTAAAATAAAAACAATTTATTAATAGTTTATTCAGAAAATTCTTAATTAGATCTATATATTGAAGGTGGATGGTCAATAGTTTTTAATAATGGGGGGTACAATAAAAAAGAGCTTGGAGACTGTTTACTGTTAAAAATCTATAACATTTATGTCAGGGGATTTTTTTAAGTTTATATATAGAGAGACCAAGTGGGGGAGAGGCAGAGAGAGAGACAGAGACAGACAGAATCCCGAGCAGGCTCTGTGAAGTTAGTGCAGAGCCTGATGTGGGGCTGGAACTCACGAACTTTAAGATCATGACCTGGCTGAAATCGAGTCTGAGGCTTAACTGACTGAGCCACCCAGGTGCCCCTGTCATCAGGAGATTTTTTTTAAAAGCAAACCTAGCATGGAGCACATAAACACAAATATGACAACTTTCTAAAGATCTGAAAACTGTTTTTGGAAGACTTTGGGAGTCCCTAAACTTATCACTTACTTCAAGCTATCCTTTCTCCCACTTACTGTTGACTCCCCTTCTCCCCTAAATACTAAATACACCAAAAGAAAGTCATTTGACTACTTTCATTTTCCATGGCATCTTGTAACATATTCATTCAGGTCATTACTGGAAGGGGAAA
The DNA here is from genome assembly GCF_022079265.1 of Lynx rufus. Taxonomy (NCBI): domain Eukaryota; kingdom Metazoa; phylum Chordata; class Mammalia; order Carnivora; family Felidae; genus Lynx; species Lynx rufus. The sequence continues at coordinate 119,703,543 of NW_025814823.1, read as the reverse complement.
ATGAGAAAATATTCCTTGGCTTTTGTTCAGATGTTTCAACTGTCTGAATAGCCTTCCCTGAATATCTGGTCTATGAGGTCATTTGGCTGAAGGCTTCCCTCTGTCACAGGGTGCATGTAATAAAACTATCAGAGAGCAGATAGAGTCAGTCCAAACACTCATTGCTCTGTGTTGCCTTAAACAAAGAAACAGGGAGAGCCTGTATTCCTAAAGAATAGAGGATTATTAAGATGTTCTCTGCTTTGGGAAATGTTCATTTGCAGATGGAAAATGGGCTGATTGCTGGCATCAGGTACGGACGATTTACAGCCTCAAGTGCCAACAACTTATCACATACGTGAAGTCCAACGCCACCCTTACCCACATTAATGTTTGTAACTTCAAAGAGGCAATGAGTCACTGCTGGGAAAGAGAATACTTCAACTGCATTGGCATTCCTGGATTTTGTGCTGAATCCTATCCCACTGGCATGAGTCTTCAGGCAAACATGGGAATGGTGGTCCTGGTTTGTCATTTCTAAAGGGATGCCTTTATGTGTTGATTCACAAACATTGTCTCCATTCTTTTTGTAGAAGCCTTCCTCAAATAGGACCCACACTTAGACCACATGTAAATTTGGATAATGATTAGCTTGAGTGTTGAGAGAGAATTTGGCACAGTGCCTTGCAAAACTCATGGAACTGTAGGACAGACTGCTTTTATCCTCAGCATGGATCAAGTCTAGAGATGAGAAGAAACATGCCTTCCAAGAATGCTTTTCTAAAACATTGCTGGGGAGAGATGGAATTGAAGGGAAATTTGACATGTGACTGGAATATATTAGGTAACTTACTCAACTTCATAATCAAAAGCAGTTGTCATTTGATTGAAGTAGAAAACCAAGGAGGAAGTTGCTTTGCTCTTCTACATGAATCCTTTGAAGTCACAATCATCTATACCTATGGATAAATCCCAGCAAAGACTGTGTGTTATTACACATCTTACCTATGATTTAATTTTTTGTTTTAAATTTAAGTGTCTTTTAAGAATGGTGAGAGGGAACAGGAGAGAATGGAAAAAATGGACATCTAAGAAAGCAATCAACTAAGATAGTATTAGAAACTATGCTGTGAATCTGATTCATAAATGTTTTATAGTCCCAGTGCTAATGGTTTCTTAAAGTCATGGCTTATGATTCCAGTGGAGGTAGAATCTACATTCAAATAATGTTTGATAGATTGAAATGACCATCAATGAATCTCAGTTTCTCAGGGCTTGTGATACACACACACACACACACACACACACACACACACACACACACACCTCCTCATGTAGCTTTCCATCCAGAAGGTGAAATGAAAATGAATTTAGATAACTATTCTTTAAAAAACACATGACACCTTATATACCACTATATTTGTATTAGCCTTATTCATCATGTCTTTTTACTCTGTGTTTTTGATGCTTTATCATCTTGGAGCCTTGCTAACTCTAGAGGGAAGGATAGGCTCTTCCAGGGCAAGGGGATTCCCAGAGATAGCAAATCACTTGCCTGTCAGTGTGCCTTTCATATGCAAACCTTCCAATCTGGAGCCCATACTCCCAACCACCAACTTTATTGAGCTCTTCCACTCTAGGCTGCTATTCCCCTGCCTTAATCATCCCAGGGCCAGATAACTAGAAACAACTCCTACACCCCAGAGCCTGCTGAATTATTCAAACTAGCCTGTCTTAAGCTTGCTTACTCTGTCCTAATTTCTTTCTGAAGAAACCACAAAGGCTCTTGCCACAGAACTCTCCCTCTGCCTCCTGATCATGTCTGGTGCTTCCCACCCCCAGTCCCACCGTTCCCCAGGCATGGTGTGCCCCCACCTCCTGCGACCAGTGAGTGGAACAAACTGTCTTTTCAATGGCAGTAATAAAACCTACATTTTAAAACATAGCTTAGTGATATTAATGTTTCCTATGTTGTGGCAAACTAGATTTTCTTGAAAAAAAACTCCAGGTTGAAATCATAAAAATGCCGAACGAAAGGTGAAAAAAAAAATGTGTGTGTGTGTGTGTGTGTGTGTGTGTGTGTGTGTGTGTGTCTGGGTGTTAATGTTTATTTTTGAGAGAGAGAGACAGAGACAGAGACAGAATCTGAAGCAGGCTCCAGGCTCTGAGCTGTCAGCACACAGCCTGACGTGATGCTTTAACTCACGTTAAATCATGAGATCATGACCTGAACCCAAGTTGGACACTTAACTGACTAAGCCACCCAGGTGCCCCCAAAAACATTTTTAAAATGCATAGCTGGCTCACTAGAAAGTCAGAAAAAGCCAAATTGATGAAAAACTCAATTCCAGACAATTAACCAAGTTGATGGAAAGATAACATTAGTGGAGAGAGTATCCAGGAATCTCTAGTGCCTAGATCTGCAGTTTTAGTTGGCTTTGCATAGGAGACAGGAGGCAAAACCTAGAGCTTGAACAAGATGGGAAGTCCTTCTCATAAAACAGGGACTCCTCAAAAGTGTTCACCTTCCTGGATAAACTAGAAAAGATAAAACCCCACAAACCAAGATATTCTTGGCTTTGGCTTGGGGAGAGGGAATGGTTAATGGCCTCTCTTGAGGATTCATAATATTAACCCTGTTCACAAATACATTTGGGGCTTTGTATCCCCTAAAAACCTCAAGTCAAGAAATTTGTTTAAAGTGGTTGTAGGTAGGAAGAATATCCAAGTGTCTGGAAGAAGCAAATGGAAATCATTTCTAGAGAAACTCATCTTCAACCTTGGTCTTAAAAATTTCCCACAGATGAAATTCCAAGAGACTTAAACTCACATAAGCACACACACACAAAATGAATCAGGCAAGATAGAAGCTGCACTGTCATAGCCAGAAGAAAAGTAGAGTATTGAGTATTCTAAAAATGAGTTAAGTGATTTTTCAAATTAAAGAGCCTAGATGATCCTTGAGATTCCTTTAATTTCCACAGTATGGAAAAGAAAAGAATTGCTTGGAATGCATAGCCATGTGAGAGCTTGAGGTTGAGGTTGTCAGGTAGATGGCCAAGAGTTGCTGACTTAGCCTTGATATTGTCTAGGCTCCTCACCTACATGGGGACAGGCATGGTGTGTGGTCATCCCACTTGTGTCTGGGATAGTTTTAGGCTGTCGTCTGGATGAGCATGAGAATTTCCTTTCAAATTCCCTTTGAAGCATCAAAGGATATCCCTTTATTGCCTGCAGTGGTATTATGACCACAAAGAACAACAGAAGATTGTGCATTGCAGACCATAGAGAAGGCCACAGGCCCTGATTCTTCCTCTTCCTCCTTCTTACATTGGCCATTTCATCATGGTGTTCTGCTGTGACTGTAAGTTATGGAAATCTGCCACTTAATATGAAACTATGGACAAGTCACAAGTCACATGAGTCTTGGTGTCCTCATCAACAAAGTAGGCATAATAATGGTACCTACCTCCTAGGATTGCTATAAAGACTAACCAAGATAACCACCATAAAGCACTTAGCACAGTGAGTGGCATGTTGTGAGTTCCATAATTGGTAGTTAGTGTCATTACCTACCCAACTGAAGAAAATTAAAGTTAAGAGTTTAATAAACACATCACCCTGTCGGCATGAGAATGATCAGATCATCTTTAAGTTTGCTGGTACAACTAAGATACCAGAAACTTCTTCATGTTGATAGTATGCACAAAGTCTCAAGTCATATGTGAGAAAGGGAGATTTGAGCTAAATCAAATTACATATTTATTTGTTTGTTTATTCCATAGCAACTCATTTTTTTCCAAAAAAAATATATTTAAAATAACAAGAAGAGAAATACAGATAATATAGCAGAATATAAAATTCAGTGTAGAAAATATGTTTTAAGAGGAGAAAGGTAAGAAAATCAGAATGTACAGTATATGACATAAAGCAAAATTTGTAATGGAGTCTTAAGTTTCTGAAATCTGATGCACTTCTGTTGTCCTTGAACCCAGAGAAAGTCAATCTGAAATAGAGAAAGAAGGGCATCAAAGCTTTTGCATCTATTCCCCATCTCATGAGATAATCCCTGGCTTCAGACAAAGCCTCTTACAGAGTAATAGTTACATGCTTCTTTTTAAATGTCCAGATGACATCTTTAAGCATCAAAGAGTCTCAAAAGGACCTGCACAATTCCTTTGCCAGCCCTTAGGAACCTATAGTGTAGGTAGAAGGTCAGAGTGTTGGGTCCTGCTCTGTAGTGGGCATTTATCATGTTTTTGTGACTCCTCAGTGCTCTTTGAACACCCATATTCTCTATTTGTGGAAATTCCTGCTTTACTAATCCTGCCTCTCCCAAGTAGAAAACTCTTCTTTCCTCATTCCATTATGGCACATCTGACAGAGACTCCTCCAGTCAGATAGACCCATGCAGGGCTTTGAATCAGAAGCAGCAATGGTGAAGAGGCAGACACCATGCAGTATCCATTTTATTTCTGGCAGGATTGTGGCTGAGACTGCAAAATCCAGCACCTGACCCAGAGAGCATTGGTGCTGCTAGGAGAAGCAGGTGGGCTAAGTTAGTGCCAGACACAGAAGTGATGGAGACTCTAGCATCTAAGGCTCAAGAGCTGTGCTAGTAGCTTTCTTGACAGATCTGCTCTGTTGCATGGCTTGGGAATTGTTTCTAGAAGCTTAGCTCAAATCCAATACTCCAGGCCTTTCAGTGATTTTGTGCAGCACCCAATGAACACCCTTTCATTAAACACCCATTCTGTCGGTGTCTGCTTCTGCTGCTAATAACCAAGGACATTGGCTGATACTGAAACATTTTTCTCCATTTGCCTCATGCCATGTTAATACAAGTGGATATTCTGTTTATGAAAGTAATAGTCTAGTCCACCTGCTCTATTAGCAGAGATGACATCTAGGGACTACTATTATGGAATAGAGTCTTTTCATTTTCTTTTTCTGTCTTGTTTCTACCTACACATAATTTGAATTTGTTTTAAAGTGTTAAAAATTCAAGTTGTGGCCAGGACAATTTTGTCTTTTGAGCTCTCAGTCTACCTGCTGAGAGACTCAGTATAAAAATGAACCATGGCCAGACTATATACAAAAATAGAACTCTGGCCCATAATCTGTAGTAACCAATACTAAGCTGCAGCAACCAGTTCAAGAAGCCACATAACAACCCCCGTAGCAATGAGACCTAAAGGATCGAGACTTGGCCAGTAACTGATAGCTTCCCTAATTTTTGTCTGTTTTCAATGTAGGACCAACCAGAGAGAGTCAAATATGTTCCCCTAAACAACAGGATGCCCCACTTGTAGTTAGTCTGCCTCCAGCTTCTCTATGCCAATAGCTCCAATGAAGGCATACCTGAAGCTTTCCTTTTTTCCATTATAGGCTTTTCCACTTCTCTGCCTGCTTTTGAGTCTGTCAAATACCATCAGTGGTGGTGGCTGCCTCCCTTGACATAGCAAGTTCTGAATAAATAGGCTTTGCTTGTTCTAATTTGGGTTGCTTTAATTTATGTACACATTTCCAGGACCTTATTTATTTCCACCACGGCTTGTGGTGCTATAGATAGTGGGTTGACCAGAATTATGAGCTGTCTGCATTTTTCACTGCCTCTACCTCTGTTCCCTCCACTGTTCCAACAAAGCCCCATTCTTCAACAGGGTGCCCTCTGCCCTGAGTCATTTAATAGAAAATGATGGATGTAGTAGATACTCATGGAGACGCAGTTGGCGCTAACATTTTTTCCTCTCCTTGTGCTATTTTCACAGTCCCTAAATCTGATTCTATAGAGAAAAATTATTATGTGTTAGGGTCATAGGGATTAAGCATAATGTAAAGCAGCATGGTATAATAAAAACATAATCACAACTAATTCTATTATTTTATGACGGTGTTTAATAGAGCATATAATGGATATAAAGCAATGTTTCAGTTTTCAAAATTACTTTTAAAAAAAGGAGGCTTTTATAATATCTATTCTCAAAATAACAAATTATTTTGCTCCTCAAATGTACACAGGTTCCCAAAGGTATTAAATAAATAATGTATAAGTAGTTTTCTAGAGTTGCATTTGACAAGTTCTCTAGTTATTTGAATATTATTAGATAAATTATGAATAATTTGGTAAAATAATCCCATTGTTTTTATCTTCTCTTGAATTGTTTGGAGTTAGCATTTTTAAATGAACCATCTACAATATCAAATTAATTTTTCAGACTTTTTGCAGTCATGCATATTCTTCATTTCACTCTTTATTCCTCTTTTAAATAGTTATATTTAGGGAAAAAAGGTGTCATTTTGTCATCAGAGAATGGAGACAATTGTCAATTGAAACAGAAAAATTCAAACAATATCCCTTAAGTACCTTGCTTGCTTTGGATTGCATTTTCCTTTGCTGCTTAAAAAGTCATCTCACTGCTAAATCTTGTCAATTCTAATGCCCATTTTTTTCACATTTTAACAGATCTGAGAGACAGATGTATTTTTTAAGCAATGGCATGTCATAGTTTATTCAACTGCATTTTTTTACTGGCCGGTGATTCCCAAAATAATGGTGTATATAATAATTGATACATCTTTAAATCCAGTGAAATATGATAGCAAACTTATTAAGCATTATTTTCTTGGTATTCTAAAACATAATAAGTACTGTAGAAATGCAACAGCCCTTGAGTGAGGGCACCAGCTTTCCAAATGTGCCCTCTAGGGTTGTGGAGCTCTAGGGTTTCTAGGAGGTGGACCACCAGGGCACCAACTCTGGCCTTTTGTTCTTTCTTTTTCAACAAATGGGACTTCTCTATAAGCTTTCCCGAGATGAGAGACTGTGCTGCTAATCAAAACACAACATAAGTTTGAAAATCAGTGACCAGGGAGATTGACTACCCATAGCGGAATAAAAATAAGGGTTCTTTCTTGAGTTCCTACTGGTGTGATAGGTCTGGAACTAGATACTGTACACACAAGGTGGGGGATTTTATTGAGGTACTAATTTGAGTTTTGTTGTCTTTAAGTTTACCACTGCCCGCCCCTTCCCCCTCCTGCCCCATTTCTGGCAGGTAGTCAGGTTTGTGTTCTCTTCACTCATGGGAGGTTTATGGCAGGGCCAGAAGCAGGAATAGCTCTTCCTGGTGCTTATAAACATCTCAACTCCTTCAAAATGGCATGAGCTGTCCTCCACATTCACCCACCTCTCCAGAGCAGGGAGATGTCTAGGTCGCTGTCTAGCATTGTAGTCCCTTTTTTGTAGGTGGCTTCTGAACGTGGCTTGACTCCAGATATACAAAGAATGGTGGACTCCAGGCACAAGATCCTATTCTCTGTAGTAACCTTGATAGAGATTTCCTCCATGACCAAACCTTAGCAAGGCTCCTCTTAGCCCTCTGATTGACTTGGCCAAACTTGGTCTTCTGTCTCTGTCCTTGTAGAGTACAAATATAGCAAGAATCCTGCTAAGTCAATTTAGTTGGAAATCCCCATCTCTGAGATCTGTTATGATCCAACTCCTCATTCTCCATCATCCCCTGGTGATATCTAATCACCCTGGCTGGACTTCAGTCAGAATTTTGGTAGGTCGGTTTAGCAAGAATTACCCCATTGTCTTAGTAATTTTCCATCCATCGACTCCCCGCCCCATTCTGTTCCTCGGCTGTAAATGGCACTTTTCCTTGTCATATTTGGAGTTCAGTCCATGCTTTCTCCTCAACTATAGAACCCCATTGCAGTAGTTTCTACTCTCATTGCAATAGCCCTGAATAATTCTGCCTTGCCATTTTAACAAGTGTTGGAATATTTTGTTTCTCTGACAGCCTGTACCCCAAGAGTGCCAAGACAGAGCAGAGCCACCCAACCTCCTTGGCACCCAGGAGAGGCAGATATCTAGAGGAGTCTTTGGTACTTTGACAATTGCAGGATGATGACAGGAGAGTAGAGAGATCCCTAGAGTGGCTGTGCTTGAATTTCACGCCAGTCTGGTAGGTAGAGACTTGGAAAAGATTTAAGTTGATTTGAAGAAAAAATATACATTTATTGCATAGCAAAATTTGGGCTTGCAAATTTATGTCATCATTTTATCCCATTCAACTTCACAGTGTCTGAAAGGTTAATGTTATACCTATTTTAAAATAAGGTCCTGAAGACTCAGAAAGAGGAGAGATTGGCCCATCTCTTCAGTGCGAGCCAGTCAGTGCAGAGCACATGAGTACAAAAAGGAGTAACAAGGAGACCATATGTTCTGGCATAATTATTTAATTCCCCACTTGACAGCTATTTCCGTGTATAATCATTCCTTAAAGGTATGCTTTCTGTTTGTTTTCTTTTTAAGTGTGTTGAGTCATTCAGGAAAGGAAGCCTACCCTTGAGGAAATATTCTCAATTATGCCCAAAATATCTGGATACAAACTAAAAAAATAATAATAATTGAAGGAAAACATTCAGCTTCATCTGAAGGATTGAGAGCCTTATAGGTATAGTCAACATGGGAGAAGGATGAAAGACATTGTATTGTGGTTTAGTGACCTGCTTTGTGTTTGTCCTTTTTCTTTCCAAGTGAAATCTAAACTGAACCTCAAAATTTAAAATGGACAAAAGTGAACAGGATATTTAGGCAATTTAAATTTTTACCGAGGCTGAGAATATGCTGGTGTTTGTACAGTCTATGAAATATCTTCCTTGGAGCTCCGAGGGTACCCTAAACAAACCTGCAAACTAGTTTTGGGAGGAGGACCCTAATGGGAGGGCAGTAGGGTCATAATAAAGAACACGAACTCAGCAGTGGGATGGGCTAGGTCCACATTCTGCTTCTTGTTTTCAGGGATAAATTAGATAATGTGAATAGCCAAGTGCTAACAGATGGCAACCCACAATTTTGTTTAACCGTTTAGGAAGACTGAACATAAGCTCGGGAGCCCCAGTTAGACTCTGCCACTTAGCAACTGCGCAAAAGGTTAGAAAAGTTTTCTAACCTTTAAGCATCAGTTTTATCTGCTAGAAAGAAGGGATCATGACAGAGTGTACTTCATGGGTTGATGTGAGGATTAAGTGAGATGGTAGATATAAAGCTCTTAGCCCAAGATGCCCACACAATAAGCACCCAGTAATTGGTTGCCATTACAGCTAAGTATTTTATAAAACTGTTACTCTTCCTTACACCCACAATTCTACAAGTACTTTGAATTAAACTCAGGCAATGACCATTCTCTCTATCACCTCCTCTTCATCTTTCTCCTTTCTCCTAGAGCTCACATCTTTTCTGCCTGAGCATGAAAAGTGAGTGCTTTCCAATCTTTGTCTAAATTCTCTTAGAGAAAAAGCTGAGATCTGAAGGAGAATGACTAATTATTATTCACAGCTATATAAAAGCTGGAAGGTAAATATTGGCTTTCTACATGCAAAGTATTACATCTCCTCTAAAATTTGTGTAAAGTGGTTTTCCACTAAGAATATAAAATAGATGATTTTGTTTTGAGAGCATTTATTATTATGCAGATTAGAGATTGAACACCCAAATATCTTATTTGCTAATTTACCATTCATGAGAAAATTAGACATGCTAGAAAATTCTCATTTTTAGAGCAAAGAATCTTTTAAATTCTCAACTCAAAAGGTCTGCTGTTATCAAAAAGATATTTCAATGCTGGCAGGTATTTCCCAAAATCTTAAATGGAGATGGAAATTGTAACTGAGTCTGCAGTGCTGCTGCTTTCTGACAAAGCACCAGGATTTCTTTCTTGCTTCTATATATATGTGTATATATACACACATACACATATATGAATTAATTTGTAAAACAGACAGATTGGAAGTTCAGGTCTAAAGAGGAATTTCAGTGCCACAGAGCAATCATAGAATTGTGTTTCCTTATCTTTCTTAATGGGTCTCAACTTCCTGTGGCCTTTGTTGCTAGGAAACTAGTCTCTACTGAAATGAAAACCACCTTTCTGTTATTGTTGACTCAGTGGAGTCTGAAATGAACCAGGCATATCTTGAATCCTTCAGGATTAACTATCGTGATGTGGCTGTGGATGATATGAAAAATCCTGAGCTCAACATTTTCTGTACAGCCACTGCTTAAAACCCAGAAGTAAACCAGTTCCCTTTATAACTTCCCTTTGGAAAATTCCATTAGCCTGTCCTGTGTGAAGTTAAGTCTTCTAGAAGTAGAAAGATAAAGGAAGGGAGCTGTCGTCCATTTCCCCACATTTCCACATTGCATTAAAGTACAGGCCACCTTAGGAACCCTGCCTGATAGGTGTTCAGGAAGATAGAGCTTCAAATTAAGGATGCATTCCTAGGCAAATGGCATTCTTTCAGTATAGTTCTTTTTGTATTGACAGTTGAAACCCGGAATTTGAATGCATGCTACAGGCTTTTGAGCATCCTCAGAGGTATTGGAAGTGGTAAGAGTGACCAAAATGCTTTTGCAAGATGAGTTACTATGTTTTAGGAAGTTGTGATATCTTGGTCCGTGGAAGAAGATAGCGAATGCAGTTTGCAGCCTTGTTTTCTCCACAACTCAACTAAGAAATGGAGATTCTCTTTAATGGCATTTGCATTTTGATGCAATTCTGACAATTACATTTACAGGCAGAAATCATGTCTGTAACATGCAAACTACCTGGCAGCCGAAGAAAAGGTTCAAGGCAGGTCATTAAGGCAGACCAGGCATCCCATCTGACCAGAAATGGACCATCAGCTGATGTGGGAAACAAAGGCAGAAGGAAATGGCAGATAGAACTATTTTCCTTGTAACCTGCAGCCCATTGACAAATACTTGAGGCTGGCAGAGTAAAACCTTTCTTCAGGAACTCACTCCTGTCTTAATGTTAATGCTTTGCTAGAGGGAAAAACAACCTTAGCTTGACAATAGCTAGGTCTCCTTACCTGTGAGTCTTCTTTAGCATTTGAAAATCTCACTGGAAACTTCCCCTGTACTTTACCTCCCCCAACTCCATAGTATATAACCAGTCTCTCCTCATGGTCCTGGGGCAGCTCTTTCTGTGCAGCGTCCTGCCTCTGTGCTTCAACAAAATCACCTTTTGGCACCCAAGACGTCTTTAAGAATTCTTTCTTGGTCATCGGCTCTGGACCCCACGAACTCCACTATCACCCCAAAAACCTCAACCTCGTCATCAGCCAGTAGTGGCATGGGATTTAAGAAGCCCCTGAGGAATTTAAAGACTGGCTAATTCTGTTTGAAGCTTTTCTGCTTTTTTTTCCCCATCCTATCATGCTCCCTTTTATTAGTGTGTGTGTGTGTGTGTGTGTGTGTGTGTGTGTGTGTATGACTCCACTATATTTCAAGCTTGAATTGAGGTAATGTCAAAGTTCTAGGGCTCACACCTTTTTAGCATGAACAAGAAAAATGAGGATTTCCAAATCTTTGCCTGATATACTTGGAGAAAAATCTCATGCCATCCCACATTGATCTCCTGTTACCTTAAGCAGAATGTCTTCCATGTAGATGGCACCCACCAGCAGTTATTAGACTTACCCCCCTGGCCCTTCATAGTGTAATAGGTCAGCTTATAAGATATCAGAAAGCTTATTGTATATAAGTTTGGCTTAAACTCACCTTTTATGAATAATTGAGATAAAAGGCTTATGTAGTTCCCTATTAGGGTTATCGGAAATTACTAACCGCCGTATCTCGCTTCTGTGACCTCGCCTGCTTGCTAAATAGATAACTTAGGATGCAAAACTCTCCCCCACCCCCTCTACCAAGATCTGGCCTAGGCAAGACCAACGTGTAAAAAGTCACATACTCGCTGCCCTATGGCATTTCAGGTGTCTAACTATGATTGGTCATTTTAAACCCTCTTAGGACAAAGAACTTTAAATTGATAGGTTCCCGCCAAAACTAATGTCTGTGTGTCACAATATATTTGGCTACCATGAAATGTTGTAAATTGTAATTGGTTTACCAAATAATGATGTATTCTGACTTGCTAAAATCCATATAAGCTCACTGCTACCTTTGTTTGGGGCCATTCTCTGCCCTTTTCTCCTTAAGATCAGGAGATCAGGTTTGGCCCAGCTGTGAATAAAATCTTGCCTTGCTTCTATTTGGCATCTGGTGGTTTTTTCGACAGCACCCTGTTTCATTAGGTGACCCTGGCTGTGTCCAAATTATGTTGCACATTATGTATCTCTGTTGTTGTCAGATGAAATTAGATGGGTAAGAAGAAAAGCCTAACATAGACACAGCCAAATAGCTGATAACAAAGTAAGCCATTTTAATATGATGGAATCAGAGGTATTTTCAATCCCTGCCATCATGAGAGAGTCCCCTTCGGCAGCTGGAATAAGGGCATGTCATCTTCAGCTGTGACCATGGGGAGAGGTGCAGGCAGTTTTGTGGCAGCTCGTCTAGAGGAAAATAGTCGGTGAAACTGAGGGGACACCCAGCTGGTCTGGAGGACCATGGTGGGCACTGTGTATCCTCCATTGTGGCTTCTGCCTTAGATGCTGGTGCAGGCTCATTTCTGGCATTCAGAATAGTGCTCATTAACCAAGCCACCATCCAGCTCCTAGATGCTGGCTTTAGACAAGATTAGCTCAGGATTCCTGCATCTCATGGATCAAGAGTCCTGATGACTTTCCTTTCCCCCACTCCCTTTGATGAGGTGTTTGGAGTGACAGTGGAGTTCATGGAGTCCAGAGGTGACCACCAAGAAAGAATTCTTGAAGACGTCTTTGGTGCAAAATGGTGATTTTATTGAAGCACGTGGGCAGGAAGAGCTGCCCAGGGACCATGAGGAGAGACTGGTTATATACTATGGAGTTGGGGGAGGTAAAGTCCAGGGGAAGTTTCCAGTGAGACTTCCATATGCTAAAGAAGACTCACAGGTACTGGAGACCTAGCTAAGGTTGTTTTTCCCTCTAGCAAATCATTAACATTAAGACAGGAGGGAGTTCCTGGAGAAAGGTTTTACTCTGCCAGCCTCAAGTATTTGTCAGAGGGCTGCAAGTAATAAGGAAAATAGTTCTATCTGCCACTTCCTTCTGTCTTTGTTTCCCACATCACTATGGAGGGATGATGGAGATTTAGGTCCTGCAAAACTGTGATCTCTATCATTTAACCATTTTTTTTTCTCCTTTCCTTTGTTCTTGGGGAACCAGGAGTGCCTGAGGAATATCACACATATGCCACCTGGGAGTGGGGGTGTTTGTGGCCTGTCAGCTTGCCTTATGCTTCCTCATCACCTTCACTGGGGACTGGGCAGAGCCTCCTCTTACATCCCCGAATCCAAAGACCTCATGCTGCCCCCTTCCCTTGGCAGTGGAGCCATCTTCCTAATACATCCACTGTGTTAAGGAGTTCTACCTTCAGTGACTCAAAGGGAGGTTACCCTCCTAAAGGCAATTTGCTAAGTACTTCCAATGAATAACTGAGATATTTCTGAGATATATCTTTTGGGTAAGAAAACAGAACTCTGGTGGCACATTATTCCATACTAAATAAATATAAAACTTTTTTTTCCATTTTAGAAATTATGTCTGCCTTTTGGTGATGGGATATTCACAATAAGACAGTGTTTCTTAGCCTAAGAATGGGCTTTGGAAACAAGCCATCTGGGTTCAAATTCTGCCCTGCTGGGGGACATGAGCAATTACTCTATCTTTGCGAGCCTCAATTTCTTGCTTACACAAATAGCAATGATAACAATATTCACCTTATAAAGATTATTGTGAGAATCGCATGAGATAATGCATATTCTCAGCAGAGAACCTGGTATAGAATAAAATACACAGTAAACAAATAGTTTCTATTATTGTTATCATCATTATGCCTCACAGTAACCTCCTTTGAGCACTTTCCATGCATGCACCAAGAACTATTGGATATTGGGGAAGGAAAGATGAATAAGACATGTCTCCTCCTCTGGAGGAACTCTCAGTCCATTGGGGAAAACAGACATGAACACAGTGAGTTACAGTTGTGTATCACCATAGGAAAGAAGACATTGTCATGAGAATCCTGAGGAAGGCTGGAGACAGAGATTCAATTCAGGAAGATCCCACAGAGAAGGACATGTGATTTGACTATCAAAGAAAAAATAATGAGATAAGGAAAAAGTTTTCAGGCAGTGGAGCACCTATCCAAAATAAAAGACTCTTCTCTGATGTGTTTGGCAACTTGCGTCAGCTTGACACTAACCTTGAGTTAGGAGTGCCTGGGAACAGGGTGCGGTTTGGAAGTGTGAGAACCTAGAAGCAGAGGAGACAAGTCTTAAAAAGACACTTCTTCCGCCAGTGGCCATTTCCCATACTTTCTGGGCTCTTCTATACCAAGACTGACAGCTCAAGGCATAATCCAGATTTGATAGTTTTGTTTTTTGGCCCTAACTACTAGTAGACTTGACAGGCTTTCATTGGGATTGACTCTGTGTTCAGATATTGGTAAAGATAATAAAGATTTCAGAATTGTCTTAACAGATTTGCCCTAAACCTCCCTTTGCCTCAATTTTTAGAATCTTTCAGGTCAGAATGTCTCTAGCTTGAACAGTCTGGGTTTTTGTTGTTGTACTTGATACTAAGAACTTCAGCTAAGGATTTGAGTTAATCTGCCTAGGAGTTGGGCTCCGTTTAATGCTTGCTGTCTCTGTAGGTGCCAGAGGTTCATATTCTTCTAGTGTCTTTGTTTTTGTCCCTCCCCTTGATTTTGGACTTCCCTAAGTACTTCTTGTTAGAGAGAATGTATATCTTGCAGTTCTTTGAACTGTAATCCACTGTTATTATACCAGAGCCCTGTTATTGCAGTGACAAGGTGTGGAGAGGGAGAAGTTTCCATAATCTTATAATTACATTACAGTCTTCCTTTTTATTTTTTTTAAGTTTTATTTATTTATTTTGAGAGAGCACACATGACTGCATGCAAGTGGGGGAGGGGCAGAAAAAGAAAGAGAGAGAATCCCAAGCAGGCTCTGAGCTGTCAGCAAGGACCCCAATGTGGGTGTTGAGTCCATGAACCATGAGATCATGACCTGAGCCAAAATCAAGAGTCAGACACAACTGGCTAAGCCACTTAAGCACCACTCCATTCTATATTCTTAAAGCCCTGACTTATGTTGACTATGGTTCCCTCCTTTCTGTGAGACACAAAACTGAGAGGAGGTTGTGGTAGGAGGAATGCCCTTCTCCCAGAGGGCATTGCTGGCCAAATCTTTTCCTTAGAAAGTAGGCTTTTGTTACGGAGAAGGTTCTGAGAGTATTTCAGCAGGATTACTGCTCTCCCCCTCCTCTTTCCCCCACACCTCCACCAAAGCCAGGAAGGGATCTTCCCTGGTTCTTCACTATGAGAACATGGTATGTTCCTGGAGGTAGAACCCATCAAAGTTTGAGGGCCCTCTGAGACTGTAGCCCCTTCATGAGACTGTTTCTGTCATGTTACTATATATACTCGGACTCCATCAGGTTATTAAAAGTCACCATTAAATGTTCCCACCAATTTATGGTTCTAGTGGCTCCTGCTGCCAATAAACAGTTCTGTCTGTGACTCTGTATGTGACCGTCTCTGTATTTCAGTGTGGCTGTCCTTCCACCTCAGTTCTCTGCCTGTTTCAGAAGTTACTGATATTTAGATTGCCCACCTTTTGTTGTTGTAAAGGCAGGACTGATAACCTATGAACTCTTTCCACCTTGGAGCTGGAACCGGAAGTCTGAGTTGGCAGTAAAGAGTTGTGTGTCCGAATCCTTTGAGGAAGACTCGATGAGAGAGTACAAGTAAAGTGCTTGGCATAGTGTCAAGCACAGAGGAAATGTTTAGTGCGCTTTTGCTATTATTACCATATCAAAGAAGATTTGAATTTGATTCCTATTAACATATAACAAAAGATAAATATTTTACTACAATGCATTTCTTAAAAAAAATAACCGAAAATAAAAGAAACTATTTTAACCAGACAATGTGAATGCAGCCAAGTAGTACAAGATTAAAATTGAACACCCTCCAAATTCTAAATTATGCATTATACCTCCAGTTCCAGAAATACACAACAATTCAATCTGGTCATGCTTCACTTATCAAAGCTCACTTGCCGTTGGAAATAAACATTTCAATTTCTATGAGCCAGTGATTATTTTTTAATATATATTTTATATGCCAAGTACTCTGTGACATAGAATTGATTTTCTCTTTGTGCTTTCTGTGGAATTGTTCAAAGTGTAATGAGAGTAGCAGCCAGGTAAATAGCTAATTGTAATACTATACAATGAATGTTTGGATAAAGTTATAGCAAGGAGTGTTATCACATGATTAAGGCAAAGCCTCTGAACTCAGTCTAACTACATTCAAATCCCAGTTTTGTGACTTCACCCTGCAATGAGATCTTGGGAAAATTCTTTAAGCTCTCTCTCTCTGCCTTATTTCTCTCATCTATAAAATGGGGCTAGTGAAACATGTTATAGGTTTCAGTGCAAATAGAAGGCTTAGCACAGATCCTGGAGCAAACTAAGTGCTTGGCAAACGTAGCTCCAACAATTAGCTGCAAAAACAAAACTCTGTGAGGAAGAATAACTTAAGCTTGATGGCAGGAACTAAGCCTTGTTTCTCAAGCTATCTCAAATGCCTGGCACATATTAAGTTCTCAGTATATCAGTCAAGTCTGTGAATGAATGAATGAATGAATGAGTCATTAATTCTGCAAAGCATTATGGAAGATTTCCCAGTGGAGTATTTGAGCCTGGTTTTGTAGGATTAAGAGGTCTCACCAAGTGGGTAAAGGAGAAAAAATTAGGGGGAAGATAACTGTTGTGAGAGAAGAAACCAAGAGTTTTACAGCATGATCAGAGCTCTGGGTATAGAGAGCAATGGTACCCATTCAGAAAACAAGGAAGTCCCAGAAAACCCTTCTTAGGCATTTTGCTTTGGTCTGAGAAATAAACTTTTGAGTCAGTGGCTCCGAAGTCTTAGTCTCTTTTTCTTAAAATCACCCTGTCCCCCTGCCCAGAAATAGAAAACAAGTAAACTAAAAGAAGTAGGTAATGGAATCAGTAATTAAGGACTATGTTTTGTTTTTTGTTTCAAAGCCTTTTAGGAAATGGAGAAAATAATATATTTATGGAGGAAGTTAATTCTACTTCTGTAGTTTTGCCATCTCAAATACAGCAAGGGAGCTACTAGAATTCATATTTCTAGGCTCTCCACTGGAGTTGCTGAGTCAGGATTTCTAGATATATGGACTAAGAATCTACATTTTAAACACGTTATCTCAGCTTTTTTGTTTGCTCACTGAAATCTGAGCACCATAGATTTACATGCAAAGATATCTTAAACTAGTATTCAAGAGGTAAATACATATTTGATAGTTTCTGGCAACTTGGCCTTTGTCCCTGCTGTTTTCTCTCATTGGAATACTTCTCTCTCACTCGTCCATTCTTATGCACACTAGTTTTGCCTCATTATTTATTCTTCTGGTGTTAGCTTATTATTTTTTATTCAAAATTTATTTTACAAATAGGGTCTACTGTGGGCCAGACATGAAGATATCCTAAATCGACCTTCTCCGAGTTAGGTATCATTCTTGTGTTCTCTTGTAGCACCCTGTACTTTCACTCTTAAAATAATTAGGATACTATGTTATAACTACGTGTTTACTTATCTTACTATAAAAAATGTTCTATGAGAGCAGAGGCTGCATCTTATTTTTGTTCTCTGCCTAATGCCAACCTTGCACATTGCCTCACAACTGATATTCTCTAAGTGCTTGTTGAATGAAGAAGTCATGCATGCATAAACGTTATCAGTCAGCGATTGCTGTGTAACAAACAGTTATAAAAATCCTAATGGCATATGACAGTAAGCATATATTTCACTTATGCATCTACAAGTTATCTGGAGATTGACTGATCAGACACAGCTTAACTGGGCTTGATTCCAAGCTGTAGGTTGGGTGTGCTGCCTGCCTCTCATCCCGCTCAGAAAAGCAGGCTAGCTGGAACGTGTTCTTATGATGGCAGAAGGCAGGATCACAAGAGAGCAAGTAGAAACATATGGTGCATTTTAAAGAATAGGTTTCAAGTTGGTACACAGCCACTTTGAGCTATACTCCACTGGCCAAAACAAGTCATTGACAAAGGATGTGGATAGAGGAGGATGAGGGTTTAGGGCCAATGCCTCAGTGACATAAAAATTAATGAATGAAGGGAGTATTGAAAGAAGAGATTTGAAAGGAAGGATGTGTAGCTTTCCCCTAATTCTCTTGCTGACATACGCTAGGATACCCAGGACTCTGGAGAAATGTAGTGATGGGAAGGAGCCATTCTAGGAAGATCTAGCCCAACTTCCATTTGGGGGTTCACTAGAAGTCATTAAGTTCATATATTAAGGGAAAAAAAAACCACTAGGTTTTATAACTTCTGTAGTAATGGCACCCAATTGCTTCTGCTACCCCAAATCTCAAAACCTCCACGGATGTACTGAAAGTGAAAATACGGTCCCGGCACACACCCTTCTCTGTTTTCTCTTCTACCTGATGTGCTCAGCTGTTGTGGGACACACTGGATAAAGGTGAGAGGTTTGGGGGTAAGCCTGAAGGGAGAGAGCCTGAACTTAGGTCACAGCCCAGGAAGCAAAAAGGAGGCAGAGGAGGGACTTGTGGAGGTTCTATTTCTAGGATTTGTAGGTTTTTATAAATCATTACTGTTTGTTCAAAGCACTCACATCAATCTTTCCTTTTGATTTAAGGTTTGTTTTTAACTATGTCTGCAGATAAAAGAATCAAGCTTCATGTATTCCCAGGGTGATTTCAAGTTCCTTCAACAAAGCTTCCCTTCTTCCAAAATTCTGGAGTTAGGAAAAGTTTTCCTTCTTCTTGAAATGCTAAATTTCTTCCACCTTTGGTTTGTATTAGAATTCCTCTAGATGAAAGTAGCCAGAGATCCCAAATATGTCAAATTTCTCTTTGAAAAGATAAACCACAAAGTTTGCAATTGCTTTTTTAAAGCATAAGATGAAGAAGATAGTTCCTAATTCCATGACCTCAGGAGGGATGAGATGATAGCCAACAATTAAATTGCTAATGTTTGGGTTCTTGTAGGAGCCTCTCTAACTCATATTTATTATTGCTTAGAGAAAGACCTTCAAACAATTCTCAGTTTTTTCTCCTTGAGTAGCAAAGTGGCAATTCCTGGCTTTAGGACATTGGGAATCCCAAAGTGTTACCCCATTCCTATTCATGGATAAGTCTCAATGCCTAAATAACAAAAGACCCATCCATAGGAAGAAATCTTTAGGCAGCCTTTAAAAATCAAGTTTATTTAAAATAATGCATGAAAAAGAAGCTATTCTTAATTTTAAAAATTGGGATGCAAAACAGTATGTGGTGACTCCAATTTTGTTAATAATTAGTAGTCACATGGGTATACATGTACACACACACACACACACACACACCCAGAAGGCAAAAAATGAGAGAGGTACACCTAAAGGTTAATGATTCCTCTCTCAGTACAGTGATTATTTATGAATTTATTCTTTATGCTTTCTATAGTCTTCAGATTCTTTTCAATAATTCCATATACTTAAAAAAAAATTTTAATGGTTATTTATTTTGAAGGAGAGACAGAGCACAAGCAGGGGAGGGGAATAGAGAGAGAGGGAGACACAGAATCCAAAGCAGGCTCCAGGCTCTGAGCTTTCAGCACAAAGCCTGACACAGGGCTTGAACTCATGAACTATGAGATTATGACCTGATCTGAAGTCAGACACTTAACCAACTGAGCCACTCAGGAGCCCCTATACTTTTCTGATCAGGAAACAAACTTATACCAGTTTACATCTACATGACCACCTTTTAAAACCTTATTTTAATTAAATTGGCTGTATTAAGTTATTTAGCAAATATTTTATTGTGTCTTTTAAGAGCCTTATTAAAGGCAATAGAAAGATATTAGCACTGTAGACCATTACCATTAGCACTCTAGCAAGACAAAATAAATCACAAAAGAAGTCAAGAACATTATATAGATTATAGAGTTGGATAGAACCTTAAGTACACTTTATATGTGAATATAAAAAAATCATACAATTCCTAACTTAGATGCTGTATTTCATTGTTCAAAAAGATTTACCATAGGTTGAGGAAAATCCAACAGCTAGGAAGTGTCAGAGTTAGAACTTGAAATCATGTCTCTTAGCATCCAAAGCCAATACAATACAGAGTGCTATCCCCAAACATTTTGATGAGGAAGTCAAACTTTAAGTTCAAATAGATTCCAGTCCTCAATAAGCTAAGAAGTGACAACATTTCGCTCAAAAGAGTTTCTCAAAAAGAGTAAATGTGTTTTCTTTTGTCAGTTATTCTGATTTGTTTTCTTAGACCACTTTAAAACTAGAACTATACTACCCTGAAGACAGAGTCAGTGCATATGCAGAGACAATCCCCAATGGTGAGACTCTGAGGTTCCTGTGGTTTCTGTTGTCTTCAGAGCTCTCCTTCAGGTAGGCTTTCATTATCTGTAGGAATATTCTTTTTTTTAAGGCATTTTAAAAAATTTAAATCCAAGTTAGTTAACATATAGTGTAGTAATGATTTCAGGAATAGAATTTAATGATTCATCACTTACATATGATCCAGTGCTCATCCCAACAAGTACCCTCCTTAATATTCATCACCCTTTTAGTCCATCCCTCCACCCAATACCCCATCAGTATCCCTCAGTTTGTTCTCTGTATTTTAGTCTCTTAGGGTTTGTCTCCCTGTTTTTATCTTATTTTTGCTTCCCTTCCCCTATGTTAATCTGTTTTGTTTCTTAAATTCCACACGTGAGTGAAATCATATATTTGTATTTCTCTGACAAACTTTTTTTGCTCAGCAGCATATACTCTAGTTCCAGTCATGTTGTTGCAAAGGTAAAGATTTCATTCTTTTTGGTTGCTGAGTAATACTCCATTGTGTGTGTGTGTGTGTGTGTGTACACAGCACATCTTCTTTATCCATTCACCAGTCCATGGGCATTTTGGCTCTTTCCATACTTTGGAACTATTTCTATACTATTGTCAGTAGTGCTGCTATAAACATTGGGGTGCATGTGCCCCTTCAAATCAACACTTTTGTATCTGTAGGAAGATTCTTGATCGGAACTTAGTGATTGCCCCTAAAATTCTGGTTCTGATTCTGTTTTCAAACTGGAGGAGACAGAAGAGGAAGTACAAGTTTATGGCATCTGTAAGGAAATAACCAAGCAAAGCCAACTCTACAGGACATTGTGAGAAGTCCTTGATTTCATATGAGTCAGGTGACCCTATCTAACACATTTTAGTTCTAAGAGGGATAGTTTTGGGAAACACTGACATTTCACATTATGAGATGGCAGGTTTGCTGACCATGTTTTAGGAGATGGGGATTTAAATACGTTTTGGAGTGATGACTGATTTAGTATTGTAGCATAATACTGCAGGGTCAAGTCTTACATATATAAACAGAAAAACTAGATTCTTGGGCATTGAAGCAGCTAGCCTAGGCACTAGAATCCACCCAAATTACCTGAATATATATTTCCCTGAACTCCTACCATAGTCAGTGGATATTGTAACCTCTCCAAGACCCTGTGGCCAGGCTTGCATCACTACAGGTTTTCATAGGAAAAGCAGACAGTCATGTCAATATTCCAGGTGTTTCCAATGTTTCAGACATCTGGTGTGATGGCAAGGCCTACCCAGATGGTTACTGAATATTTCATCTTTTGCCTCGATGTAGGCTGCCATCTGTACACCCAGACTTAGACCTAACAGGGCATCAGTCAATACTACATTGTCTGTTAATTAGAAATTTACTTGAGTACATTTTGTCCACTGGGTACCTGCTGTTTCAGTAATCTTCCAGCCAGACACATTTACCTGAATATTCATGGTCACTTAGAAGGCACTCGGCACTCATGCTGACTAATCATTTAATTCCTTCTACCTACCATTCAGCATCTGATCCCGCTGTCTATTCACTATGCTTTTATTATTTCCCTTTTCAAATTCTAAAGATCTCTGGAAAGAATGCTACAAAAATGGCTTGGTGGTTGCTTGAACGTATACCTTATTTAGGTGAGCAGTTTCTCTTTACTGGTTAATAAAGTTACTTTTCACACCTTTCTTGCCTGCAGTATGCTAGTTTCCTGCTATCTGTTATTAGCCATCTGTCCTCCACTGGGGCACCCACAAGGTCTTCTCCAAATCCCCTTTAGGAAAAAACCTGAAGTCTTTACCCTGGCTTAAAAGACACCCAAGGTCATATCCTTGATCTCCTTTTCTATTTCTTTTCATTATTATTATTATTATTATTATTATTATTATTTTAATGTTTTTTTTTTTAATTTTTGAGAGTGACAGAGTGTGAGCAGGGGAGGGGCAGAGAGAGAGGAAGACACAGAATCTGGCACAGGCTCCAGGCTCTGACTGTCAGCACAGAGCCTGACGCAGAGTAAGATCATGACCTGAGGTGAAGTCGGACACTTAACTGACTGAGCAAGCCAGGCACCCTTCCTTTTTTATTTTTGCCACACATGCTTTCTCTTTGTCTTTCTTTACTTCTAAAGAGTTTTTTCTCTGGCATCTAAACCTTCACATATTCCTGGATCCCACTTTGCCTCCTGTCTAACTCATCAAACCCCACAGAGCTCTGAGCTTTGCTCAGACAAGATGTGCTGAAAGCCCCAAACAAGGTGCATGCACCTTCATCTACACTCCTATAGTATCCTGGCCTCTCTGCTCCGTAACTCCCCTCATTGATAATTATTTCTCAGCAGTCTTTGCTTTAGATTGTATTATTCTAAAGGTCAGCAATTGTGTGTATTTAAAAAAAAATGTTTTTAACCCTTTATTTTTGAGAGACAGAGTGACACACAGCACAAGAGGGGGAGGGGCAGAGATGGGGGGGTACACAGAATCTGAAGCAGGCTCCAGGCTCTAAGCTGACAGCACAGAGCCCGATAGGGGGCTCGAACTCATGGAACTGAGATCATGACCTGAGCCGAAATTGACTGCCCCACTGACTGAGCCACCAGGTGCCCCTTGTGTGTTTTTAAATGCATAGCCTAGTATGTGGCACATAGTAGGCACTTCATAAATAGTTACAAGTTGGCAAATGGAAATAAAAGCAGAAGTTTAACTTGTCAAGTTTGGGATCAATGTAGAAATGTAACAATATTGAATCAATGCTTCAACCGAATCAGTGATTCCATATCAACAATTATTTTCTTGAATGTTTCTCCTATTTGCCAGGCACCATGTGAAATACCAAAAAAAAAAAAAAGTAATATTTAGTCTTGTTTCCCAAAGAGTTTATCTAATTAAAATACTTGCTAGGTAATGACCAAGATAAGAGTGTATAATTTTGCAAAATTAATCTGTTTAATATTAGTGACCAGAGGAATGATTGATTTTCATTATTTTCCTCCTTATTGATTCTACCATGACTTTGGTTTATACTGAGATTTAGGATGTTGGGTTCTCATACCTCAGAATACCTTCTGGGATTGAGGTATTCTTTTCATTTTTTTTAAAGTTTATTTATTTACTTTGAGAGAGAGTGAGCTGGGGGAGGGCAGAGAAAGAGAGAGAAAGAATCCCAAGCAGGCTCTACACTGCCAGTGTAGAGCCCAGTGTGGGGTTCGAACTCATGAACCACAAGAACATGACCTGAGCTGAAATCTAGAGTCAGATGCTTAACTGACTGAGCTAGCCAGGTACCCTGATACTCTCTCCATTTTAAGGAGTAATTGTCTCTTACTTGCTTATGGCCTGCAGCCTAAGATGCTGTCTCCAGTGAGCCCAGCTGTCCCCTCTTCTTAGAAATGTAGCTATGAATGTTCTGTTTTCTAATTTTTAAATTTACATGTTTATGGACAAGTCTTAAAGTGTTTAACAGATAATAAATAAGTTTATTAAACAAATAAAAATTAAATTAAAAAAAAAGAAATGTAGCTATGAGAGCAGAGAAAAAGAGAAGTTTTTGTCTCATGGTGCATGGTCCCTGGCTTGTCTGCCATTTCCTTCTTGGTTTGAAGATGATTGGGAGATGACTGAAGGTAAGGAGGTTTTGAATTGGCTACTGAAACGAAGTACCTGTTGGGGAGGGAGAGAACAGTTTTCCTTTGTGATCAGCAGGGCATATGGTGTGGGGATAGTGCCATTGGATGAACTTGGTCATACCTGTGCTGCTGGTCTGGCTCTTGCTTAATGTCCTACCTTTAAGGTGTTATTTCTTCAGCTTGAATCTTATGTTAAATACTATTTTTCTGGACAGGGCAGTTTAACACTTAACATCGTCACATGAATTGGATTTTCAGGTTGATTTGTAACTAAAGGTTTGTGTAAGTTTAGATTCAGATCATAATTGAGATGTTTTGAATGAGGAGAAAGGTAGTACAAAAAGAAATATGTCCCAAAAGGTGTATATGGGGTATCTGTGATGGAATGGGGAGGGGAAGAAGGATGGAATGGACAGTTATAGGCAGCTGTGGTATGATAGAAAGAGCAAAGGACTTCTCAGACAGACCTGGCTTAGTTTTGATTTTGTTACTGACCAGCTGGGTGACTTTGGGCACATCACATCCCCGAGCATCAGCTTCCTCCTCCATGAAATAAGAAGAACATTTCCTACCTGAGAGGATGGTCATGAGGCTTAAAGCAGAAAATGTGGGAGCACCTGAGTGGCTCAGTCGGTTAAGCCTCCAATTTCAGCTCAGGTCATGATCTCAGTTCCATGAGTTCAAGCCCCACATCAGGCTCTGTGCTGTTAGCTCAGAGCCTGGAGCCTGCTTTGGATTCTGTGTCTCTTTCTCTCTCTGACCCTCTCCCACTTGTGTGCTCTGTCTCTCCCTCTCTCTCTCTCTCTCAAAAAAATAAATAAATATTAAAAAATTTAAAAAAAATAAAATGTGAATATCTGCAAATGATAGCACACGAAGCCATCGTGAAGTATTATACTGGCAAAGTATTTTGGTGATGGGCTCAGGAGCTAGAATGCCTGCCTCTCAACTGTGGCTGTAGCACTCACCAGTAGCCTGACCTTGAGTAAGACCCTCCATTTCTTCGACTATAAAGTGAGGATGCTAAGTATATGTACTTCATAAGACTGTGAGAATTAAACAGGTTAATATATATAAAGCTCTTAATCCTGAAGGACGGTTCAGCTCAAAAAAATTCAGCATGGTGGTGATGATGATGATCAGAAGGATGATGGTGGTGGTCATGGTCAGTAGCAGAAACATCAAGAGGCATTGAGTAGTTAAAAGCAAAGGCTCAGGGGATATCTAGCCAAGTTGAAATTACAGTCCACCCCTGTTAGAATAGACAAGATGCTCAATGTCACTGTGCTTTTGTTTCCTCACTTGTAGAACAGGGATCAAATAATGCCTACTGAACAGTAATGTTTAGACGGTTAACATGATTCATACTTAACACACACAGAACTTGGCACTTATTAGTACTCGGTACATTTTGGCTATTAGTATTGAAACGTCAGTGTTAACAGAGATTCTGAGTTCACAGGGCAGAATAAAGTTGAATTTGTAAAAGCATGGAGAATCGGAAGGATAGTAAGATCACTTCCTGGGTATCCCAGCTTCCTCTACCCTTTGACCTGAACTCAGCACATCTTGTGTCTTCTCCTGCTCTTTCCCTGCTCATCCATCTCCTTGCTGTCCATTTAGGTGACATATTTTGAGTGTTTACCATGTGCGAGTCATGGGGCTTTGGGAGGGCTTTCTCCCTTGGTCTTCCCAATATCCCTGTAAAATAACCACAATATATGAGTGAGGGGCATGAAGCACAGAGAGATTTAGTTACTTGTCCAAGGCCTCCAAGCTAAAAAGGAATAGAGCACAGAGTGAGAATGCTGGTCTCTGCAACTCCTCACTGTAAGCTTGCACTTCCTCTCCTTCCACGTTCCTTTGGCATCATGACCCTGTCAGGGCCATCAAGCTGGCATCTCCCGACTGAGATTTCAACATTGGTATTTTCTGCTCATTCCCCAGTATGGCTTGCAGCCTCTTAGAGATATAAAAGCAAGAGATCTAGAGTTGAGCCTTGCTGAGAACCAAGGTCAGTTGACTTCCTAATGACTGAGGCACTCTGGGGTTACAGAACAGGAATTGTTCTATTAGAAGGCAGAAGTGCATGGTTTTCAAAGGAGTTCTAAAGTCAGACAGCCCCGAGATCTCTTGGACATTGCAAAAGTGGAGTATCTTGAGCCTGTATCTCAGCTACAGGATGTGGATAATAATAGTAATAATACCTATGTTGGGGAGTTGCTGTAATCATTGAATGGCCTCTTATGAGTAAAATGTTTATACCTACTCTTGCCAGCATTTATGAGACACATTGCAGGACATGACAAATCAAGTTTGATTTATCTTGCTAGCAGATAGTGTATATGTCTGCAAATCCAGAATTTGGCCTGGGTTTGGGACTTCCTACCTCCCCTGAGGGAAGGCATTGCAGAACTTCCAGGGTCTCAAATTTTTGTTTTCTAGTCGCTGAGCCTGTCTTCAGAGAAGACTCTCTCACTCCTCTAGGAACACTTCCCAAAATGCCCAAAACAGACCATCTGACAGTGATTCACTGGGGCTTCCTGCAAGATTCAGGCATGCCTCAGAGCTGTGTGCAATGCTAGGGGTAAGGGAAGAAATCTAGCCTGGGAATCAGGATCCTGGGCTAACCCTCTCTTGGCCATCACCAGCTCTGTGGTGGCCCAGTTTCCCAGTTTGTCAAATGGACATTGAGAAAAGAAAACAAGAACCATGCCAGAGTGACTGCAAGTGGTTAACTCCCAGCAAACATTTACTAAGCATCTACCGTGCTCCTGGCACTGTACTAAACACTCGAGATACAAACATCAATGAGACATTCTCTGCCCAGTAGACAGGAAGCTACCCTTCAGTCTGGAAGAGGAGAGCCCCACACAGCAGCTCTTTCCCCACCATGGCTGGAGAGTCACATGAAAGCCACATGGCCCAATTATTAAGCACGTGGCAAAATAAATAAGCTCTGTGGTCTTAAACATGATGTTAAGCTGCTCTGTGTCTCAGCTAACTCATCTGTAAATGCCACCTCTCTCTTAGAGCTTCTGTAAAAATTTGGGGAGATAATGTATGTTTCGCAGGAGTATATTTTTATTTTTATTATTTAAAAATTTTTTTAATGTTTATTTTTGAGAGAGAGAGAGAGAGAGAGAGAGAACACAAGCAGGGGAAGGGCAGAGAGAAAGGGAGGTACAGAATCTGAAGCAGGCTCCAGGCACTGAGCTGTCAGCACAGAGCCCGACATGGGGCTCAAACTCACAAACTGTGAGATCATGACCTGAGCTGAAGTCGGCCCCTTAACCAACTGAGTCACCCAGGTGCCCCCACAGGAGCTATATTTTTAAGTGATTAATAACTATTCCCTTTTAGCCTTTCCGAGTGCAAGACCTTCTTAGATGCATGGGACATTTATCTTGAGGAGTACTAGTAACGAGGTATGTGTGTGGTAAGGATTAGAGTCTGGTTCCAAAAAAATACAAAGAAAGAGAATGGGTGATATTCAACCTCTAACGTTCAGAATAAGATTTTTCAGAAAGGCTTGACTTGCTCCTTAGATATTGCTTAAATACTATCTAAGGGGCTGTTTAAATTATTATTCTGGAGTTCTGCATAGAATTGGGACAAAGTTATTTGTTCTTCTTGACTAAAGCCCAGGGCCTTAGAAGGAACATCAGGTAAGTTATAGATAAGTTGAATAAGCTATATTTGCTCTGCACATCTGGTTTGAAAACTGCATTAAACTTGTGCCTAGTTGGTATACCTGGGTGGCTCAGTGCGTTAAGCATCTGGATTTGGCTCAGGTCATGATCTCACCATCCGTGAGTTCAAGCCCTGCATCAGGCTTTATGCCACCAGCTCAGAGCCTGAAGCCTGCTTTGGATTCTGTGTCTCCCTCTCTCTCTGCCCCTCCCCCACTTGCGCTCACTCTCTCTCTCTCTCTGTCTCTCTCTCTCTCTGTCTCTCTCTCTCTCTCTCTGTCTGTCTCTCTCAAAAATATAATAAAAAGCCCCATAAATTTGTGCCTACTGCAGTTAATGCAACATAGTAAATAGTTGCAATTATTATTATGTTTGCTGTCTAAATTTATAATAATTAAAATAGAAGTATGGAAAACAAAAGAAAAGAAGATGCACAGTCGAAAATCCACTTATATTTAACATTTTCTGGTGACACATAAGGAGAGAAAATCACATTAGGCAGAGAGCTCATTATGAGCAGGAGATATGCCTTGTTCGTCTCTGTATCCCCAGCACCCAGCAGAGTCCTTAGAACAGGCATTCAGCAAATGAATGAATTAACAAATTGCTCCACATGTGGGCCTGCCAAAGTCCAGTTCTGGAGAAGCAGAACTACTGATGTACACAGCTTACTGGGGGTGGTATTTGGCAGTTATAATAACCAAACCTCAGAACCCATGATGGGTGTTCTTAAATCCATGAATGAGTCCTAGAACACTGGCCCAGTTATTTAACCGTTCTGCGCATAGCTTCTCCTGTCTGCAAAATGGAACCGATTATCTGCCAACCTCACGGGTTTGTTGTGAGAACTGAATGAGAACATTGTATGTGAATGCAAAGAGAACATTTGAAATATGAAATGCTATTTATTCCCAAGAAACCTGAAGATGAATAGGCCACCTGTGGAACTCTGAGACTTGGCTGTTGTTTCCCTCCCGGAAGGACAAAGGCATTCTAAGAGATTATTTCATTATTCTTCCCTGCCCATGGTTTAGATAAGATATAGTCTTAATGACACCTGTTTTTTGTTTTATTTTTCATTATATTGAGTGATTAACCCCCCAGAGAATCTATGAAGTCAGCTAGTGAGTGTGATTTGAAATCTTTTCTCTTATTTTTAGTCAAGACTGTATTCTTATTAAAAGTTCCTAACTTTCTGGCCTCGGTTGGCTTCTTCTGACACCAGAATAAAATGAATTTTATGACTTCAAGACAAAGCCAAGCCTCTATTCTTGTAACTTCAGTCAAAAGCAGATGAGGCAATTTGAACAAACTCCAATGTAGATATTGGCTCAGACCTCCTCTGACATCCATACAGCTTCTGCCTTCTCTGCATCTGTGGCTTAGCTATACCTTTGTGTAGGAACAGGAAGAAGCAGTAACAGAATTCAGAAAAGTTCACTATGAAGCATAGTAAAAATGATAGAGGATCTCCAAAAAGCTACCCTAAAACCAGTACATCAGTGTTAATGAATTATTGCTATACCCCCATCCTTACTGTCCAGCTGTGTTACTGTCTTCCTTAGATCAACTGTCCCTTCTCATCAGTATTTTCTCTCTTATCTATAAGACTTTCTTAAGCCAATAGCTTTCAACTGATCTGTTCCATGTAACTAGTGACTGAAGGACACCACCAACTTTTGTTGCATGGATTATTAATAATTTGTTTTGGCTTCCCAGAATCCATTTTTTTTCTACTTTTGGGTTTCCTTTGGAGAACCTCTCATGTACTCCTTCTTGGTGCCACAGCTTCCATGGGCCTGATGAATAAGTGGTCCTAGATGCCTACGTGGGCATGAGACCTAGGCTTAAGCTAACCAGCATTTCTCTCCCTCTGGTTTAGGATTTGGTTCAGGGATGGGTGCATGACTCAACTTGAAGCAATAAAAACTAAGCCCTTGTTTCAAGTGTTGGGAATAGAAGAAAGAAGCATTCCCTTTTTTTGCTCCATTTGAGTCTGGGAGTATTTAGGCCTAGAACTGAGACTTTACCATGTGGGGTTTGAGACTAAAGTCTGCATAGGATGGGAAGAGGGGAACAGAGCCAAGAGATGGAAAGAGACTATATTACAGTGATTTTCATGTCCCTGGATTTAGTCATACCTGAAGCCATTTGTCTTTGCCATTATATAAGTTAACTATTTTTCTTAAAAACATTTTTTTAATCTTTATTTTTGAGAGAGAGAGACAGACAGAGTGTGAGTGGGGGAGGGGCGGAGAGAGAGAGAGAGAGAGAGAGAGAGAGAGAGAGACAGAGAATCTGAAGCAGGCTCCAGGCTCTGAGCTGTCAGCACAGAGCCCAATGTGGGGTCCAAACCCACAAACTGCGAGATCATGACCTGGGCCGAAGTTGTACGCTTAACTGACTGAGCCACCCAGGCGCCCCTGATTTTCCTTTTAAATTAAGACAATTTGAATTGAGTTTCCTATCTCTTGGTAGAAGCTTTCCTGGTTGGGTACTAAGAGTCCTGTATCCCAGGAAACCTCTCAGTCCTTGGCAAACTGGGATGCTTGGTTACTCAATTGCCAACACAAGAGCCCAGGCTGGTACACATGCATATATTTCCTTACGGTCAAGGTTATAGGACATTACAGTGTTGCACAGTGATAGAATGTTGAAATAATCACCTTATTAATGTTGAATTAATCACATGGGACAAGGTTTGGCACAATTTGAAGTAAGAAATAAGGTGGCAAAACAAAGTCAAGGCATGAAAGAAAGATTTCCTGTCCACTGGAGCCTGAGGATTTTGTCTCTGAGTATCCAAAATGACAGGGTTGAGTCAGTAAAGAGTTCTGGCCAATGGGCAAGAACTGAATGGTTGACAAGGAATGGTAACGTTAGTCCTATTAATGTGTTTCCAGATACTGGTAGACAGTTTTTCCTGTACTATGTTATTGTGATTACTACTGACTTGTTTTAGTATTACTTTGAATCTTTCCATTAAGCCATTAAAAATTCTGGTTTTCCAACATGTGCCATGGCAATGAAAGGATACAGAGTAATTAACTCGTGTAAAGGCCTTAAATTCTGTTCTTAATTTTAAGACTCTTTTTTAAGTTTATTTATTTATTTTGAGAGAGAGAGAGAGAGAGAGAGAAGGAGCAGAGAGAGGAGAGAGAGAATCCCAAGTTAGCTCCACAGTGTCAGCACAGAGCCTGAAGTGGGGCTTGAACCCACAAACTGTGAGATCAAGACCTGAGCTGAAATCAAGAGTCAGATGCTCAACCAACTGAGCCACCCAGGTGCCCCTGATTTTAAGACTCTTAAAGGCAAACATAAGTTTTGCTTGTCTTGTGTTCTCCTTCCATACCAAATTCAGTTTGAACATGGGTGGTAGGTAGCCTAATATTTTTAGAAAAAATTAGTCCGAACCCTCTTAGGGCATAATAATTGTACTTAAAGAATTTGAAGGGGTTTCACTTTACTGAAATGTGGATTCTTTTACGTTATTAGATTCCTGGGATGTTTTGAGAAGGCTGGGTCACATTTGCAGGCGTTGAGTTATCCGGTGGGTACTAGAAATGCAGCAGATGATTTTTCAGTATTTGATTCTCAATGTGCAGAGAAGGTTTGTGTGTGCAACAAAGAAGCATTTCAGAAGTGGAAATTTGTTTGATGCCAGTGGGGGTGAGAAGTGTTAGGTAAAGGAATTATAATAAGCTTTCTTTTTTGGGAGAGAAGAAAAATAAAGATGGCTAGAGATCCACAGAGGAAAAGAGAAATATGTCACTCTATAAAAAGTCAAAGATCTCTTTCTATTCTTATCAGGGTGAATAGATGATTCTGAAGCTGGAAATCAGAGGCTATAACCTGTGACTATAGGGTTATTTTATTTTTTTAGCTTTACTGGAATTTAAATGAGCCCAGAACTTAAAAGTTTTAAATTTAACCTTATGTGATATTTAGATTTAAGAATTTCCATGGTATTATACACACCCACACAATTCACACCATAAGACATTTATATTGATAAATGCATTGGATTATATACATCCATTCATACAAATGCATTCATATAAATATATGCATATGTTGAGAAGAATTTTTAACAAATGCCTAAAGATCATTGTATTTAAGAACTTAACAAAATGCAAATTCCATCAGTGTGACTCAGTAGTATTGTATTTCTCTGTGATTCCCGGAAACTCACTCAAAGGTCATGGGGACTGAAAGTCAGATAATTCTGCTTCGTGGGTTTCAGGTCACATCGGGATATAACATCAGTTCACACAGACAGAGACTGGATCTTCTTCAAAGATGTCCATCCTCAAGGTTCTTCTGCACAAGCAAGGCTAGTCATTCTTCCTTGTCTTTAGTCCCATCGTATTCAACATGTCTTTGTCTTCTTTCCAAGAGCCTGCTTCAAAACTGGGAGCAAGACTTTGATGGCCTATGTAAGTGCATGTGTCCTGTGCTCGAATTCTGCTTCTCCATTACTTTCATTTCTTTCTCTTATAGACCCTCGTGTGACAAGTGAAGTTAATCATAGTAACTATTTTGGGGTTGTTATGAATTAATGAGTATTAGTGCTTAGAACAGTACTTATCATTCAATGAATGTTAACTCCTGCTAATATGTCCCCAACACCAGTACTCTTTACCACAGATAATTGGACCAGGAGTGCCTAGCTCCCTGGGAATATGAAATTGCCATGCAGTGTAGCAGGGCCAATTAGCAGAGAGCTTCTAGACCCGATTTATAAAAATCAGAACAGGGATCCCCATGCTTGAGTCAGGAAGCACTGATAAGCAAGCAGAGAAAGCTTTGTTTGAGGGGAGCTTAATAGATGTAAGGTATTGTGCAGAACACGTTACAGGTGTTAATTCATTTAATCCTCGAAAAAACTTCTATGAGGTAGATACTGTTACCACACACCATCCTACAGAAGAGAAACTTGAGGCATGGAATGGTTAGGATGCAAACCCCAGCTCCAGAGTCTGCTCTCCTGTTGGTGAATACACTGATGTTGATTGAGGAAGAGGGTCAGAGAGGCAGCTAGGTGCACAAGTAGACGCAAAGGGGAGGTGAGAGCCTGTGCCTGGTGCCTATCTCCTAAAGGCCCAGTCCCTACTCATGGCTTCAGTGAGACACTCCCATAACACTTCAAGAAACGTTCTCCTTCTGTTGTCTCTAGTTTGAATATCTTGCTCTTATTTGCTGACTCATTACTCAGACTTCTTTCTGCTTAGTGGCAAATGGAGTCTGAAGTGACCAAAGGAGCCTCATACTTACTCACACAGCAGACTGCACCTCACGGTACTAAAGGCCCCTGCAGACTGTTAACCAGCTCTCCAACAGCAGAGGCTGGAGAAGGAGCTCAGGTCCGGATGCCAGTTCAAACTTCGGTTCAAGATCTGTCTAGCTCCAGAAGGGAACAAGAGGCACAGGTCATGGCTGAAAACAAGATGGAGTAGTTCCCTGCGCTTCAGAGCTAAGGTTTACTGGAGAGCAGATGGTGACACACTGCAGTTGCTACGTCGCAATGTCACCTCAGATAATTTGCATTCTAGCTTTTTGGTTCTCCAAAATAATCTCTCAGTGCCAGCTTTCACTGTCGAAGTAAACGGGTAGCTTGAATTGGGCAGAAGATATTTTAAATTAGGGAATCAGTCATCTCCATGGTGATCCAAGTCACCAAAATAGGTCAGAACCAGACTCTGTTGAAAAAAAAAAAATCTCTGGGAAGTGCAGGGAAAAGGAGAGAAGCAGCTGTGATGTCCCGAAAAGAAAGAAGTAGCCTATTTGTTTTTCATATGAACTGTGATTCACTGAAAGTTTTAAAGGGTTGAAAACATTACTTCCAGTGACCTGACTGCCTCGCAGTGGTGACACATGTCATTTGAAGAAATGCCAGGAGGGAAGAGGAGAAAACTGCATTTGACCTATCAAATATAGGTGGCTGTTGAAAGGAAGACACTGACACAAAGGTCCCCGAGTCCACACAGTTTTCTCTCATTGCCCCAATATTTTACTTCATTTCTTCACCTCATTTCTCTAAGCTTTGCTCATGTCCTGGATGCACGGAAAAGCGCCAAACTCCAGGCCTGCTGGCAATGAGCTGTGCTTCATTCTTCATGTATGAACTCAGTTTCGGAATGAATCTCTCCCAGCGGAAAGAAACGGTGGAAAATTGTACAGCTCAGTTCGTGTACAGATGAAGAAGGACGGGCTTAGTGAGTTTGGAATAACAAGATGGATTTTCCCTTGCTAGGCGATTAAAAAAAAAAGATGAAATTCATGACCACAGTAAATTTTGAGCACCATTTTTCACTCTGTGTCTAATCCCTTTTGTGAGCAAAACCAACTGGGAGAATTATAAAAACATCAACCTGGACAAATCCAGGCTTTTTAAGCTATCTGTGATTGTTACCTGCCACAATGTGAACAAGCATTTTTATTTTTATACCTGCCATACTTTATGTCCCATGCTTGTTCCCTGAGGTTTCAAGTTCCCAGATCCCTCTGCTCATTAGTCTCTCATTTTCATTTTGCCTTTCTTTGGATTCGGTTGCATTTGAGAATGGAATCAGAAGACAGAAGTCAGGACAGAGGGAAGAATTGGGGTGTGTTGGAGGATGTGTGGAAAGAAAACGGGCCTATAATCTGGAGAAGAAGGACCTAATGGATGGACTTCATAGGTGTGTGACCTGTGTAGTCAACTGGAGCCTTATCCTTAGAAGGGACCCACTCTTGGCTTAATGCTGTGCCATCACCATCTTGTGCAAGGGTCCTCACAGTTTCATTTTGCACTGGGCCACACAACTTATGTGGCTGGTTCTGAGAGCCGATAGGAAAGGAATTCCCCCAGGAGATAGATATCTGAGGAACAATAGGGAAATAGCAAGTAGTAAGGTTTCATAGAAGATCATGGAGAACAGGGTTGACATGTGAGTTCACATCATCAGAACTGAGCTCCCTCCTTCAAGGAGAAAAAATGAAGGCAAGAAGCAAGCAAACCAGAACGGTGTACATGGTCTGATTGTTGCAGCCCTGGAAGCCACCACTCCTCTCTTCCTCCTCCCCCCAACATACCAACACCCTCAATTCCATGTACAAAATTAAATTCCCTAGGTTTAAGATTTTTCCTGCTCTCAGAAAAAAAAAGTGTGTATGTAATTAATCATAGTAGTCATCTACATTTATTCTGTCAGGAATGAACTATTTATTGTGTATCTCCCATGGTAAGTCATTCTTCTAGATGCTATGGATAGAATAGTAAGTAAGGCGTACAGAAACCTTGCACTCAGGGAGATTACATTCAAGTGAGGAGACAGAAAATAAAACATGTAAATAAATGCCTAAAAATGATAATATGTGATACTGGTAAGTGTGCTACAGATAAAATGGTCAGCAAAGACTGGGCAGGTGGCTTTAGGGTGGTCTGGGCTGGCCCCTCTGAAGAGATGGCATGCAAATTGGCAGCCAAGTGAATAGAAGTTAAGTCTGCAAAGATCTGGAGAACTAACTCTCCAGGAAGAGGAAGCAACATGTGTTAAGGCTCTGAGATGAGAACTAGCTTGCTGTGTTGAGGGACAGAGAGAGAAGGCCTGTGTGTCTGAAAGCTAGGGCATGATGGAGAGAATGAAGAAACGTGAGGCCAAAAAGTCAGTAGAGGTGAGATCACTTTCTAGTCCAGAGGAGGAATTTAGATTTTACTCAAAAATAAAGGAAACCGTCAGAGAATTTTATGGTAGGGGAGTGACATGATCCAATTTACATCTTTCTGTGTAGAGGATGGTCTGTAGGGGATATACTAGCAAGAATGGATGTGGAAGATGACAGGGGTCTTGGGAGTGACCCAGGGGAGAGAGCGGCAGATGCAATAGAGTAGGGAAGCCTAGAGGTATAAGCAGCGTTAGGATTCAGGATAGATCCTGGAGAAGAACTGATGGCTTCCTGATGAATTTAATGTAGGATGTTAGGGGAAAAAAGAAAACATGGGCGGCTCCTATGTCGTTGGTGTGAGTGACTGGTTAGACTGCAGCCCCATTACTAAGTACAGAAAGGATGCAAAGAGGAGGGTTTTGCTGTGTTGAGGTGGGAGTTGAGAACAGGAGTTGTATTCAGGTAGAGGTGTTGTGTATGCTGATAGATGAGACCCATCAGGAGAGAAGATATCTAGCCAACAAATAGGTGAATTATCAACATAGAAGTGGTTTTTTATTTCATAGGGGAGGATGAGGATTACCTCAAGGAGGGATTGTAAGCAAAGATAGTAAGAGGGCTCCAAGATTAGAGGTTTAATTTTATCATAAGGAAAACAACCAGGAGAGGGGATGTCACAGAACCAGAGATGAAAACATTTTTGAAAGGAGGGGAACAACTGACCGGCTGCATAGACATCGAAGAGAATTCAAGGCGGAACAGAAAAACAGACCATTGAATTTGGCGAGATGAATATAACAGTGACCTTGATCGGGACTATTTTTGTACAGTGGGGTTAGAGTGGGGAAAAAATGCCCAATCAGAGTGGATAGCAAAGAATGAGAAGTGCAGATGGGCTTGCAGACAGTGAGTTTGGACAGCTCTTCTGTGACTTAAGAGAATAAGAGAATAGATGGGAAGGGAAGGGAGGAAGGGGGAAGAGAGAAAAGAGAAACAGTATTAGATAGAAGGACAAGAGGCCAAAGAAGATTCATTAAAAAACCTTTTAAAATATTTATTATTTTAAGGCATATTTGTACAGTAGACAAGAAGAAATGGACAATGCAGATATACTAGGTACAACTGAAATTCTCTTAACCTCCATTTCCTCCACTTGACTTGAGAATGGATTGTCCTCTCTTTTTTCTTTTTCCTTCTTCCTTTCCTTCCTTCCTTCCTTCCTTCCTTCCTTCCTTCCTTCCTTCCCTCCCTCCCTCCCTCCCTCCCTCCTTCCCTCCTGTCTTTTTCTTTCTTTCTTTCTTTCTTTCTTTCTTTCTTTCTTTCTTTCTTTCTTTCCTTCCTTCCTTCCTTCCTTCCTTCCTTCCTTCCTTCCTTCCTTCTTTTTCTTCTGTTAAAGTAATGGTACCCGTGGCTGGTATTTCATACTCTGAAACTCCATGAACTACTGTGTTCATTAGTTTGATCTACTGTTTACAAAGAGGCAATTGTGTCCATCCTTGAACTTGCCAATGCCTAATGTATAGACTGAATTGTATTCCACAACCCAAGTTCCTATGTTGAAGTCCTAAGCTCTAATATGACTGTATTTGTAGGTAGGGCCTTTAAGAAGATGATTAATGTTAAATAAGGTCATAAGGGTAAGGCCCTAATCCAGTAGAACTGTTGTCCTTCTAAGAAGAGGAAGAAACACCCAGAGCATGCACACAGAAAACAACAACAACAACAACAACAACAACTGTATGCTGGAGGTGGCCAACTACAAGCCAGGGAGAAGCCTCAAGGGAAACCAAACCTGCTCACACCCTGACCTTGGACTTCCAGCCTCCATAACTGTGAGAAATAAATTTCTGTTGTTTAAGCCACCCCATCTGGGGTATTTCATTGTGGCAGCTCTAGTAGACTAATACAGCCTATTCATTACTGTAATTATGTAATTTAATGAAATATTACATAAAATGAAGAAATCATGCAAAAAATTGTTTTTATGAAAAATTAGCTGAATGCTTTGGAAAGACTTTTTAGCAAGTTTCTAAAAAAGTGCTGTTCCATTGTTATGGGCAAGGCAACTATAAAAGATTGGGAGAATTTGTAAAACTAGGACAGTGACCTCACATCATCTTTAAATATCTTTCAGTTCTCACTGTACTTTAAAGAAACCAAAACTAGAATTTGCAGAAGATACAGTGTATGCAAAAGGTGAGCCAGAAATGCAATCTTTGTCCTGCAGAAGATTGGCAAATGAATGAATATGTATGTGTTAGTTAGAATTATCTTAATGATGCCTGGGTTTAATTAGCATTTTAAATTTATGGATCAAGTATGGTTCTCAATTGTGCCAGATAAGAAGACATTTGCCTTCAACTATACTTCACCTAAAACAGAAAAAAAGACATTTGCCTTAAAGTACTTGAGAAGGTGAAATGGGATGGGCTCCAGGGCATAATGGAGGTTTCTCTTTGATGGGAACAGGGACACTACCTCCATTTTCACAGGCAGGGATATAGAACGTATGATGTAAGCAGGTTGGCAGAACTGATAGTCGGAAAATGAGATTGTTCTGATCTTACTGCACCTTTTCCCCCTACAAAGTCTGAGGCAAAGTTATCAACAGAGATAGGGAAAAGAGTGTGTGATTTGAGGGGAAAAAAAGTATGAAATAACTGTCTTGAGTGGAAAAGTTAATTTTACTAGAGAGGTTTCTAGAATCGTTATGCAATATTGAATGCCTATCTGAGATTTGTGATTATAAATTTGAAGTGAGTCCAGTTGGTATAATTGCCTAGTTTTGTCTAGTAAAATTTATTCATATAGGGGTCAATGAGTATAATTATGGTTGATGTTTGCCAGGCAAGCACAATAGAAAGAGAGTGAGGTAAAAAATGTTAGGTGTTTTAAAGGAGATTATTTTTGTGGTGCATCATGAGACTTGGACTGTATAAAGAGGACAGTGAGGATATAAAGGTGTGACAATTGGTAAAAATAATAGTAGTTGTAATGTGATAGAGAACTGACACCATTTCTAGTCACAAAAATCTAGGAAGTGACCATGTGAATGAGAATCTGAGGTGAAGTGGGGAAACAATCATTTGAGCTAAGGAACTAAGACACCAAAATGGTAGATGGGCCAGCATGTGGAGGCTAAAGCCACCAGTCATGATGGCAGAAGTAGTTCTGGAGGAAAGGAAAGTCAGGTGCCCAAGTCATTGAGGAATGAGGAAGAGGTATGAGAAATTCAGAATGTAACAGGAGTAGGGGCATCAAGTCCAAATGTTTTAGTGTGAATGACTTTTCAATACTGAGAGGAAATTTTGATTTGGCAAATGAGAGTGGAGCATGAGAGCCCGATAGCCCTAGGGAGTGTGAGAATGCCTCTTTGGACTGAGGAATAAGTCAGAATGCAAAGGCAGGGAGAGAAAGCATTGAGGTTAAACCTGTCCACATGTGGACCAGAAGACCGGCCCCTGTTAAGTCATGTGTACGTGGGCTTGTGTGCATAAATACATGTGCACAAAAAGGCACTCTCAGTGGATGGCAGAACACAGGTGGTGGAACCAAGTAGTTCACTGGACAGCCCACTCTTACATCCCATCCCTAGAACATCTGCCTCAAAGCTTTGGTATATACATTCTCTTGAGATGTTGATTCTAAGAGTAGAAAGGAACAGCCATGTTTGGCTGCCGAAAGCTGGGCACTGGAGGGCTTCAGAGTCTGAGCCTAGCTTGTGGTCTTCATCTACAAGACGTTTCTTTGCCTTCAGCCTCTTCCTATGGTGCCAAGTGGCATCTGTGTCATCCCATATTCATAAAATAAGAAGAAACATGATGCTCTTAAAGCAAGATGTGGTCACTGACTGGGAGTCTTCAACCAGAAAATTAGAGCCCACAGTAAAAGATCTGAGGTAAGCAAAGGGACAGGGTCTCTGGGTTACATTTAGTTTGAAATCTACCCAAGGCAAAGGACAACAATGCTGAGAGAAGTGTGTAATTATAAATATACAAAGAAAAATTGAAGTAGAAGCCTTATAGACTCTAGGCAAGTTGGTCAATAATTCACTTTGGAGAAACTGCCTAAGGTTCAGTGTAGAACAGTTTGGGTAATACAGTTTGTGTGTTTGCCACCTTGGCTCTTTTACCAATTCTATTTGAACTGTTAGATATCATCTTGTCAGCGAAAGTGCTGGTGACTGGCAAAAGTGACATACCAGGTTAGCTTTCCTCAGGAAAATGATCCACAAGATTGTTATGTCTACTATATTCTGGAATGATTGTTTGGGATGAGCTTCTCTAGTACATGAACTGCTAATCACCTCAGTCCATTTATTAAGAGTTCTCAAATTAGGTGACACAGAGACAAAACAACTGGTTTGGTTTCACATTTTACTCTACATTCGTAGCAATATGGAGGGCCAGAATATGTTCAGCTGCTTGGATGGATTGGAAATAAAGTGTCAACATACAAGTTCCCAACATTGACTTCTCATCTATCAGTTGAGTGGTTGAGCTAGAAATTCTTTTTTTTTTTTTTTTTTTTTTTTTTTTAAATTTTTTTTTAACGTTTATTTATTTTTGAGACAGAGAGAGACAGGGCATGAATGGGGGAGGGGCAGAGAGAGAGGGAGACACAGAATCGGAAGCAGGCTCCAGGCTCTGAGCCATCAGCCCAGAGCCCGACGCGGGGCTCGAACTCACGGACTGCGAGATCGTGACCTGAGCTGAAGTCGGACGCTTAACCGACTGAGCCACCCAGGCGCCCCGAGCTAGAAATTCTTTAAAATCCTATCCATCCCCCACATTCTAGGATTCTGATTTATTGCAATCCCATGGCCCAAATTTACACATTCTTACAAATCAAAGGGGAGGAGAGATAGTTTAGTAAGTGTAACTTTAAAGAGAGAATGAAGAAGGCATGTGTATGGCATTAGTGGAGTATGAAATGGGGTCTTTGAAGAAGACAGGTCCAGTGTCATAAGGTTATTGCCATCAAATGAGATATTATGTACAGAAACTGAGGCTTAGAAAGAATATGTGACTTCTGTTGATAACTAGCTGGAATGGAACTCAAAATCGGGTTGTTTGCTGGGGCCAAGGCAGAATCCACTCTAGCTGAGTTTCAATAAAAAAGTAATTTATTTAGGACTTCTAGCTAACACGCAGTTATGGAGATAACACAGAAAGGAAAACGTCTTGTGGAAACATCTGACTTCTGCAGTAGACTCCTCACCGTTGAACACGTGGGTCCTACCTAGAGCCTCATCTACTGTCCCTGAAGGAATTCCTCTGTGCCTGCATCTTTGTGTCCCTAACTTTCTTTTCTTAAAACTTTTTTTAAACATTTATTCATTTTTGAAAGGCAGAGAGAGACAGAGTGCAAATGGGGGAGGGGCAGAGAGAGAGGGAGACACAGAAACAGAAGCAGGCTCCAGGCTCTGAGCGGTCAGCACAAAGCCCAACGCGGGCTTGAACTCAGGCCCCGCGAGATCGTGACCTGAGCCAAGGTCGGCTGCTTAACCGACTGAGCCACCCAGGCACACTTGTGTCCCTAACTTTCAATTCAAGTTGTATGTGCGAGCATCTGAGTGACAAAGTCTAGGTCACTTGCCTGAGGTCCCACTGCAGGAGATATTTTGAAAATGAATCCCCAGTGTCTGTCTTGAAGAGGTACAGACTCAAAGGTGGGAAATTCTTCAAAAATAGAACATTCAAAGGGTGCTGGAATCCCCAAAATAATAACAGATTTCTCCTCAATACAGGACTTTGCATTGATGAAGCTGACAAATTACAAATAACGTTCATATTACTTTCATTTGGTTCTTTGGAAAAGGGAGAGAATAGTGAGAATGAAGGACAGTAGCCTCTTTCGTTCCAAAAGGAGAAGCCATTTTTTAAGTGTGGAAATTTTACAGAGGTTAAGAACTAGACAAAAAAATCCTCCAGGTGATGAAGGCAGAGTCATACATAAAATAAACCTCTAGGTCAAAAGTCCTTGATTTATCGTCACTGATTTATGGTCCTCTTGTTATTTAGGGTGGTTTTGCTATTGATTATTTACAAAGAACCTCTGGGTCAAAGGTCCTTGATTTATCGTCACTGGTATTCTCTTAGGATGATATTTGCTACTGATTATTTACAAAGACAATTTGCATAGGCGTTATTTACAAAGAATTTTTATTTACAAAGATTATTTACTTAGGATAGTATTTGCTCTTGATTATTCACAAATTAATTCTTTACAATTGACTATTGATTATTTAAACACTCTTTAATATGCATCACTATTGTATGAAATTTATAAATTGCAGAAAAATTTAGACGTGAGACAAAAATTCACCTGAATTCTCACCACTCAGAGATAACATCACTGCTAGCACACATTTTGAATCAGAAAAATAGTGATCTGTCTATATGGAGTGTTCCATTTCTTGTTCTTCCTCTTAACGTTATATCAGGGGCCACTCTCCATGTCATTGACAGTCTTCCAAAACATAACTGAAATGACTATATAATAATTTCATCACACATATCAAACATAAGTTACTTAAGTATATCTTAGTTGTTGGTCACTAGTCACTGGAGTTTTGCTACTATAAATAATGGTGATAAATATCATTTTACATAAATCATATGTAATATATAGATTGATATATCATATATTTTATATAATGTATATATGTATAAATAGGTGTGTGTGCGTGTGTGTGTGTGTGTATAAAATAATCAATTATTTCCTCAAGCTGTAATCTTAGAAATGCAATTCTTGGAGTACCAAGTGGCTCAGTCAGTTGAGTGACTTGATTTCAGCTCAGGTCATGATCACAGCATTGTGGAAATGAGCCTTGCATCAGACTTTATGCTGAGCATGGAGCCTACTAAGGATTCTCTCCTTCTTTCTCTCCCTCTCCCTCTCTCCCTCTCTCTCCCTCTATCTCTCCCTCTCTCTCTCTCTCTCCCCCCTTTTCCCCTGACCCTCCCCCACCCCTTTCTCTCTCTAAAATAAAAAAAAAAATCCTAGGTCACATGGTACAAACTGATGGGCTGTGTGTAATTGCAACTATTTCTCTGAAACTGCTCCTATGGCTCCTATCAGCTTAGTTGTCCCTTGCAGATGACTTCCTTTTGTCTGTTTGTTTTTGCTTATTTTCACTTTTGAGTGTTTTTGTTGACTTTTTTTCTTTACCTAGGTAACTACCAATATTTGCTGAGATTTATTTAAACATGGACTTTATTTCATTATTATAGGGCAGTAGTTAGAAGGTTCTAGTCCTGACTTCACCCTTTGCTTCTTTGACATCAGGCAGGTTAGCTAATCTCTGTGTGAGTCAGTTGCCATATCTGTAAAGTGGAGACCATAATTTTGTATGGTCATGAATTAATTAAATTTGATAGGGATAAACTGTTTAGACAAACACCTGACACAGTAGACGTTCAAGAAATCTTCATTATTACCATGATTCATTATTTTCTATGATGCCAATCCATTTTTCTCTCACCTCTGGAAGTTTTCCTTTACCCCCAATTATTTCTTACTCTGATGCATATACAGCAGTTGTTCTAGCTTGCTCCTTGGGAATCCCTACAATTCTCAGGTATCTCCATTCTTTCTTTCTTCTCCCTACATGCCATCTTCTTTCTTTATCCTTTGATCTTTTTATATTTCTCCCCTCTATCCTCATAGAGTATTTCTAAGTGCATCCTTCACATTAATGATTCAATTTTCTATACTGGCAAGCCTGATTTTACTCCCTCCAGTGAAGATTTTGATGATCTTATTACAATTTTGGTCTCTTTGCAATTCTTTTTATTTTTAATGATTATTTATTTTTGAGAGAGAGAGACAGAGAGACAGCACCAGTGGGGAAGGGGCAGAGAGAGAGGGAGACACGGAATTTGAAGCAGGCCCCAGGCTCTGAGCTGTCAGCCCAGAGCCTAATGCCGAGCTGGAAGTCACAAGCCATGAGGTCATGACCTGAGCTGAAGTCCAATACTTAATTGACTGAGCCTCTCAGGCGCCTTGTGATTTTTAATTATATTATACAGCTGCCTTTTCATCTCCATTCATTCTCCTGATAACTTTCTATTCCTATTTGCTTAGATCATGTCTTCTAATATCCTATTTATGATGTCACATGATATTAAAAATTTTTCTTTGGAGTTCTTTCAAAATAGTTTTTAGAATTCTGTTCTTCTCAAACTTAAGGATTTTTTGTTTATTTATTTATTTATTTTGAGAGAGAGAGAGAGAGAGAGAGAGAATGAGCAGGGGAGGGGCAGAGAGAATGGGAGAGAGAATTGTAAGCAGTCTCCACACTGTCAGTGCAGAGTCCAACAAGGGACTGATCTCAAAACTGTGAGATCATGACCTGAGTACCTGAGTGGAAATCAAGAGTGGGATGCTTAACTGACTGAGCCAACCAGGCACCCCCCCATTCAGGATGACTTTTGCTTCCCATTGTTTTGCATTATTTTTTCAATGGACCCTCGGTGTGATTTAGGTTCTCTTTATTTATCCTCAGGCAAGAGGAGATCTTTTGGAGCATAATATTTGTTTATAGACAGATTTTATGGATCTCCCTTGTCCTGACCATCATCCCCTTGGTTTTGATGAAATTCTATTCTAAATTCTTCTAACTTACAACTCATTCCTAGTTCAAATACCCATCATTTAATATGGTCCTGTTATATGGGACTAACATTTTCTCATGCATATCGTGCCTGGTTCTTTGATAGTATAAACTAATGCACTAGTTAAAAAACCACAATTGCTAGCATGCATTGTTCTTAGGTTTTTTCTAGGAACTATATTTCAGGATGCAATGTAACAAAGCCAGTCCAAAAGACTGCTTTCTAGCTGGTTGTTTTATGGAAGTTGTTTGCACATGGATATAGGAACATGGGAGCAAAGAGGATCTTCAAAAGTTGTAGCCCTGCATGAAAGGCTGACCAGTTTTCCATTTGGTAGAGATTTCCAGGTCTTTGAACAAGGTAGCAGACAGTGGTAGAAGGATAGTTCTTTCTGCCATCTTTCTCTAATTGAAAAGGCTGCTTCAAGAGGTAAAGTATGGATACAGTTTTACATAACTGAATTTCCTAAACTAACTCCCTTGATCTTAGGTTTAGTGGAAAATCATCCTAGAGTTTGGCCATGGGTTTCCTTTCACTATTAGTCTTCACTGTGGCTGGTTTTCTTTTCTTTCTTTCTTTTTTTTTTTTTTTTCTGTCTTTTTAGGTACCAAAGTGGAGACTAAGAAAAAGCTGCATTAAGAATTGCTGGCTATATACACCTTTTATAAGTGGAAGTCCCACCTT
Source organism: Lynx rufus (assembly GCF_022079265.1). Taxonomy (NCBI): domain Eukaryota; kingdom Metazoa; phylum Chordata; class Mammalia; order Carnivora; family Felidae; genus Lynx; species Lynx rufus. The sequence goes on along the minus strand of NW_025814823.1, from coordinate 119,658,902 downwards.
TTTATCTTTAAAATGTTCAGTTTAAATACGTTCCCTAAGTGACAAGCACCTTGTGCAGCAACATCCCCCTAGCTCTTGGTTTCACCTCTTTGCTACCTCATGATCACATTTACCTCTATCTCCTATTTATCTCTATGTCTGTCATCTCTTTCCCCTCCAACTGTGAGTTCCTTAAGGGCAACAACCTTGCCTGGGTCATCTGTATATCTGTTGGCCTGCCTTACAGAGAATGATGCTCTGGAAATCTCTGGTGAGCTCAGTGATGTGATGGAACCTCACTACTTTTGTTTTCTCACTGAAGGATAGATACAGTGATAGCATTTATAGATCACTGACTTAAGGAATAGTTAAACTAAGGCCAGTGAAGGACAATTTGCAAATGGGAAAAGTATGTACAAATGTTAGTTTCTTTTCCTACTAAGTACCATTTTCATCCTAATTGAAAAATAATCCTTGTTTTATCTGTGTTTTTTCTACTTATAGTCATTGATTCATTCACACACACACACACACACACACACACACACACACACAGCTACCATCCCTCGCAGTGAGGTAGGTTATAAGGAATATATAAAAATTAGGAGAAAGACTCTGAAAAGCTGTTCATCCTCTACTTTGGTATCTATTGGACATCTCAACTTCACATATTCAAAACTGAACCCCTGATCCCTGCCCTAAAATCACCCCCTCCCCACTTCCCAGCCTCACTCTTTCCATCTCACTTGATATCAACCTTATCCTTCCAAGTATCCAGAAAAAAACCTTTGGAATCCAATTTGACTTCTCTTTATCTCTCATATCCCACATCTCTAGCCTTTCAGAGAATCTTCTTAGCTCTGTCTTCAAAATATGTTGAGAGTCAGAATCCATCTTTCCATATCCAGTGCTGCTACTCTGTTCTAAGATGGACTGAGTTGTGTCCCCCTCCCCCCCCCCCCAAAAAAAGATAAACTTAAATTCTAAGCCTTGAACCTGTGAATGTGACCTTATTGTGATGGGATCTGTGCAGACATCTTCAAGCTACGATGAAGTCATACTGGATAGAGTAGGTCCTAAATCTCATGACTGGTGTCTTTATAAGAGAAAGGAGAGGGGGGGCGCCTGGGTGGCGCAGTCGGTTAAGCGTCCGACTTCAGCCAGGTCACGATCTCGCGGTCCGTGAGTTCGAGCCCCGCGTCAGGCTCTGGGCTGATGGCTCAGAGCCCGGAGCCTGTTTCAGATTCTGTGTCTCCCTCTATCTGCCCCTCCCCCGTTCATACTCTGTCTCTCTCTGTCTCAAAAATAAATAAACGTTAAAAAAAAAAAGAGAAAGGAGAGGGAAATATGGATAGAGTGACACAGAGACACAGGGAGAAGACAACCATATAATGGTGGAGGCAGTGATTGCAGTGATGTGTGGAGCCACTAGAAGCTGAAAGAGGCAAGGAAGGAAGGACATGGCTTACCAATACCTTCATTTCAGAATTACAGCCTCCAGAACTGTGAGAAGATACATTTCTGTTGTTTTAAGCCATGAAGCCAGTAACGATTTGTTATGGCAGTCCCAGGAAAGTAATACAGCCACTCTCATGCTGTGCTTGTATGAGTGCAATAGCTTCCCTCACTAGACTCTCTGTTTCCATCTGTATTATTATTATTATTATTATTATTTTGAGAGAGAACACACATGTGAAGCAAGGACAGAGGGAGAGAGAGAATCCCAAGCAGGCTCCCAAGCCCAGTGCAGACCCACACAAGGCTTGATCCCAAGACCATGAGGTCATGGCCTGAGCTGAAATCAAGAGTCAGACGCTCAGGCGACTGGGCCACCCAGGTGCCCTTCCACCTGAATTCTTAAGTATATTCTCAATACAGTAGACAGATGATCCTTTCCAAAAACTGAGATCATGTCCCTTTTCAAACCTTCCAATTACTTCTTAGAGCAAAACCCAGTTCTTGCAGTGGTCTTGGAGATTCTACAGCATCTGCCATTTCCTCCAGGTAGCTCCCTCTCCTCTCCCTCATTCACTCTGTTCCAGTCACCTGGCTTCCTGCCTCCTTGTTTCAAACACCCCACTGCTCTGCTTCAGGTCGTTTGCATTTGCTTTTCCTTTGGTCCTGAAGTGATACTCTAATATTTAAGCACTATGCTCAGGCATAAAACAGTAGAATGAATACGGGCCTGAGGGCTGGAGCTGAGGTCTGGGGGCCCTCTGCTGTGTGAGGAGTCCATCCCTTAGTTGTCTGCTGCCTTGGGTGATGATTATACCAAACAATACAGATATATTTCAGGATTTTAGCAACATATTTGGCCTTATAAACCTTCCTGGATAAATGTCATCTTTGGTTCTACTATATTTTCTCCTTTTCTAGAAGCCTACAAGAGTTTAACCTCTTACTTTCTTCCGATCTTTGCCCTAATGTCACCTTGTCTGTGAGTCCTGCTCCAACCCCCTATTTTAAATTGTACCTCTGTACTCCTCTACTTTCCATTTCTCTTTGGAACTTACTGCCATCTGACACACACACACACACACACACACACACACACACACACACACACTGTTTATATATCTTATTTATTACCTATTTTGTGCAATAGAGTGTAAGCTGTGTCAGGACAGGGTTTCTTTTGTTTTGCTTACTCTGCTTTTATTTCTTTTATTTTCTTTCTTTTTTCCCCCCTCTTTTATCCCCCGCTGTGTTCCCAGCCTCTACAACAGTGCCTGGCACATTGTCGACACTCAGTGAATATTTTTTAAACACATGAATGAATGCTTTCAAATAGCTTATGGTGCGGCGGTGTATGCATCTGTGAAAACAGTCAAGGTCCCAAGTGGTCCACATGCTATAGGAACTGTCATTTTCAGTACTCTCATCTGGAATGCTGAAGCCCAAGCCAAGAGAAGATGCTTCCCCCCCCCCACGTTCCCATGTCCCCCAAGAGAGCCATTTGAGCGTGATGGACCCAGGATGGGTCCTCACCAGCAGTTCTCTTCATTGTTATAATTATGATGAAAAAGGCTTTTGTGGCAGAATCCCAGCATCCTCCTTCACGGCAAAACAGTTTTATTTCTATTTTGTCAGGTAAAGTATCATTAACAATTTGCCCTGTTTTGACAGCATGGGGCTATAATTAGTTTCTACAGGAAAATGCACCAATTAACACAGTGTTTGCTTCTTGGCATGAATCTAAATGGAGACTGGAGGAAGCTAACTGAGAAAATGTTAAAAGAGTTTCATTGATATTAGCAAGAAATCCACCAGCCTGTGGATTAAAAATGCGGTGCGATAGCTTAGTTACCTCTTTCCTCAAGTCCCCCAGGGTATTTTATTTATGCCCTTCTAACCTGTGATCTCTTTCGTCTCTGAAATTCTTTCATGTTTATATTACCACTCCTAACACTCAGAAAGAAGTGCTAGTCTTTTGTTATCTTTGGTACATTGTCCAGATATGTTAAAAAGAATTTGGAATTCTGAGAGAGAGAGAGAGAGAGAGATCTCTAGGATCTGTTTAAATGAAAAGATTATTCTGATGAGCAATTTACATGGTATCTTTTGTGTGATACAAGTGGGAAAATAAGGATATATACTTCTATTTGCTTATACTTGTATGAAGCAGCACTGGAAGGTAACAAAAAACTATTAATGAAACAGTTATTTGCACAACTAAGAGAGAACAGGGAGAATGGGGATGGTATATGAATAGGGTTCTCTGTGTATATATTTTTTATATCATTTTGATATCTGGAACAGATAAGCATACCTTCTAGTCAATGTTTTGGCTGCTGTTTTACACAAGACTATGGTGTTATACATCTGCAGAACCTAATACCATGCCGGTAACACCAACTGCCCAATAAATGAGGTTAATCGCCAGTGGAACAGTAGGGCAGGTATCTTAGTAACCCAGACCCAGGCTGGCTGTTCTATGTTCCTGTGAGCATGCTTCCACAAAACAAGAAATTGTGTTTGTTGAGATGATCTTTTCTCAGCTTCCTCTCATGATGAATCTCCCTTTTGCTTCAGTTGTCTATAGAATTTGAGAAAAGATAAAACGTTAGTACTATGTTCTCCCTCCTATAACAATAAATAGCAGGTATTTCACAGTTTATACGGCCCTTTTGTAAAATTTTCTGTTTGAACAGTTGCTTGTGGAGCCCAACCTTTGTTCCCCTAGTCTCAGCAGTGGGATGTCATTGGTGATCTGGGCCAACCTTTAAGGAAAAGTGCAACAAAGCATAATTGTTAAATGGATGGATTCTGAATCAAGAAGACCCTGATTAGAATGCAAGAGTTACCACATATTTGCTGTGTTAGCTTGTACAAGTTACTTATATTTTCTGAACATTTGTATACTTATCTATAAACTAGGCATAATGATTCCTACCTATTAGTATTGTTGTGAAAGGTAAGATAAGTCAAATGTATAGCATTATGTCTCATACATGTGAGTATCCAATAAATTTTGGAATGACTTGTAATTATTTATAGGCATTTATTTCCATTGCATCTGGGATGTTTACACTTCCCTTCCCACCACCCCAAATATCTCTTGCCCCTTGGCACAATAGTAATTAGGGCATTAAAGATACATTTCTTTGAGTTAAGTATATGTTCTTCCCATGTGTTCTCATTAACAACGCAAATTTACCTAATTTATCTTAACTTTGATATTTTTTCCAGGATGAATAACTAAGAGCAGGTAACAAATGGAAGGGAAACTGGAGGGAGTCAGGAAGAATAATTTCAGAGGATGAACTTCTCCTCCTCAAGAATAATGGCCCAAGGAGGCAGAGCTGTGGGAATGAAGGGAACCTGCGTAGCCAGGAGAACAGGAAGATTGGGAGGCCCTGGAAGCAGCAATGAAAGCTAAGAGGAGGGCAGGAACAGGGGCTGGAGGGCCTGAGAGAGTCCTGCTCTCCAGATCTGCCAGGCTACTCCACAAGCACTATACTGTGAATGTGTCAGCTCAGTGCCTTGGCACATACATCTGCCTATTGGAGCATCTCCTGAGCTTGGGTCCTGCCCATGGATCCAAGTGGATGTTACAGTGAGACTGTGTACTGTATGGCTCCCTTTCATCTCATAAATTACATTCAGGCTTGGAGCATGAGTGTGATGTAACAAATGAGACTAGTTGCTTTGGTAGGATGGATTGGAGCAAAATGAGATTAAAAGCAGAAACAAGGATTGGCAAGTGATGTCCTAATTTAGGACATTCACTGCCAATGCAGTGGGGCAGACCAGGTAGAGGACGATGTCTTTGCCTCTTCCCCTAGGAATATGTACAGCTGGGGCCATGTTTCTATATGACCACCAAGTCTGCATTCCAATACTGATTCATTTTTGTCATCATCTTTAAAAATTTTTTTTAACATTTATTTAATTTTGAGAGACAGAGTGAGAGCAGGGGAGGGGCAGAGAGAGGGGGAGACACAGAATCTGAAGCAGGCTTCAGGCTCTGAGCTGTCAGCACAGAGCTGACAAGGGGCTCAAACCCACAAACTGTGGGATCATGATCTGAGCTGAAGTCGGACTCCTAACCGATTGAGCCACCCAGGTGCCCCATTTTTGTCATCATGTTAAGAATTTCCACATAATAGTCATCTTGGTCTAGAAGTTGTTTCATTTTGAATTTTAGGCTTGGTGGCTATATCCACAATTTAGCACAGTTAATTCAGATAGGATCACATTAGACAAGCAAGTGTCTCCCTTCCTGAACCAGCAGGTGTCAGTATTGATCAATTGGAAAGAAACATGGTAGACTCCCCATAAGTGTGGATCCACCTGTGATTACGAAATAAGTGAGTTTGGCATTTCAGATTTAAGAGTTACTCCTTTGAACCCACCTGCTTTCAATCTTAAGAGTTACTCCTTTGAACCCACCTGCTTTCCTGATTGACAGCTGTGTTCTCAAAAGAACGCATACTTCTTCAGCCCTATCTGTAAGTGCAAGGCAAGGAGGTATGGAGTTGAAGAGATGGTCCTTATCATTCCACTTTCTAGTACCAATGCTCTGAGAGTCCCTGCTAGCCTTATTTTCTATATTCTTTCTTTCTCTTTATAACTAACTGTAACCAATTCCTCATAACTCACTAAATGCATCTTACTTGGTAGATTTTAGCTCCAGGATGGCTTCCCTTCTTCAGTTTATTCCTCAGATATTAAACTTCTTTTGAGAGAAGTCTGTGCTGGAAATAACAGGAGAGTGAATCCTATAGTGCACTTCAAAATAAAAATATCAACTTGGGGAGAGTTGTTTTTGAGTATGCGTCATTCAAGCACTGTTCTCTCCTCCAACACAAAACTTAACATAAGACATTTTGGTAGATGTGTCCATGCATACACTTTTTCTCCACAAATATATACTCAATTATTATATATGAACCCCTGGGCTTCCTGCTCGAAGCCTACCCCAACTTCCTTCTCCTCTAGAGAATTAATTATCTCATATAAGTTTCCTCCATCCTTAATATTTATTTTCTCTCAATATTTCTCTTGCTTAGTTTGTTATATGTATATTTCTATACTGCTGGACTGTGACTTCTCGATTTTTTAAAGAAAAACAAAAATGTTAGATATTATCTACCCAGACACTCTTCATTTCACATGTGTGTTATAACAATAGCTAGCATTAGTTGATTCACTTTTGTGAAACACTTAGACTAATGCCCTGCATTACTCCATAAATATTTGGATGTCAGGCATTTCAGTTATGTAAAACAAATATCCCCTTCTCTCCTCCCTTAGTGGGAAGCTCACAGACTGGTAGGGGGCATAAAATACCTAGTAGTAAGTCCTGTAGGAATAGTACATGCAAAGTACATTGGAAACTCGGAAAGAAAATGGCTCTGAGTAGTTGGTCATGGAAGGTTTGTGGAAAAAGTGTTTTTTAATCTAGAAATTTTTATGTAGAAAAGGGGTGGGGGAAGAGGGAGACAAAGATATTTGGGTTGAAGCAGACAGCAGATAAAGATATTTGGCATAGGAACAGGAAAGCCCAAATGTATTATGTGTGTTAAGTTGAGTGGAAACTTGAGTAAGTTAAAAAAAAAGTGTGAAATATGACAAGAAAATAATTTAGGTTTTGAACACATTACATTTCATGTGGACAGAGATAACGAGTTTGGATCCAAGAAATCAAATCTAAAGAATTAGGTATATGATATTCCATGTTTTAAGAAAGTGCAGTGTTATAATTTATTATTTTGAATCACACTGTATTATCACTTTTGGAATTCTTTGGATGCTTCTAGTAACTTAACTCCTTTGAATAATCATTGATAATTACCTGGCGAAGTAAAAAAAAAAAACTTTTCTTTTAAATCCCTGCATTCCCAAACATTGGGCAGCAAGAATTTCAGATAGAAGGAAGAACAAGTGCAAATACTTTACATATGCTTGAGAAACAGATTAAAAAGGAAGTTATTGCTAGGAGTTGGAGACTTACACATGGAAATGGGAAGGAAACAGGAAGTACAGTAGTCATTTTCTCGCAGGGAATAATAGTCTGGCCGGGAGGCCAGCACCTGCAGTTTGGGGAGGGAGCATCTGATTGTCTGGGTTCTGGTCAGCTGTCTGTCTTTGGCCTGAGCCAGAGTAATGAGCAGAATAGTCCATGAGAGAGGGCTTCCAGGGCCTCTTGGGAGCATCTTCTGTCAGTGGCAGGCCTGTAGATATACCGTTTAACCAGAACAGTGCCCGGTGGAGAATAGTTAAATACCGCAATAGAGACTAGAGCATTGTGAGGAATAGGGAGGAGTGGCTGAGTGGCCTGAAAGGAAAAAATACTCACTTCAAGGGGAGAAACATTGATGCTTTCAGCAAAAATAAGGTAGGTAGTGGAAAATCGTTTGTAGAGAGCAGTGGAGTTGAATGTGGTTTTTTTTTTTTCTGTTTGGTTTTTTGAAAGATGATATTACTCAAGAACCGCATAAAAAGATTCTTGACTCACCTGCTTGTCAGAACCCTCTCAGTCCCAGTGTATTCAAATTTCCACTGAGAGAAACGTAAAGTATGTGTTTTAACTCATATACATTTGAAGAGTGAAGATAAAAAATTTCAAGATTAGAGAGGCTTTGAACAGCTGGAGTTTGGAAGAAATTCATAAACAGTGAGAGTATTATAAAATCATAAACTTTGAGTGAATTGTGCAGAATGCCCATCCAGAAAGGAGACAGATGTTGCTAAATAAAAACCTGAGTACCTGATAATGTCAGCTATTTTCACTTCTACTACTCATGTGTGGAATGAGCAGGGTTTATAGGTATGGTGAATGATGAATGACCAAATATACCCTAAAATAACTTTTCTCACCTCCTTTTCAGGGTTCTATCACTCAGTCCAAACCAGACCTTTTATAAAATTACCTAAACATTCATGCCTACATTATAGCCTTACTTTTACTCCCATCATTTTCTCTGTCAAAAACCTCCTCTTGCCCAAATGTCAGCTTCCCTATGGAGTATTCTACAGTTGATCCCATTAGCTAGAAGCTATTTGTCCCTCTAAATGCCCAGAGAACTATAAATGCCCCTCTCATAAAGTCCTCACTACATTTTTTCTTCTTTTCTAGTTAACTTTTTAGCCCTTCCTCTTCTTGAGAATGAATAATAATTACCAGGAACAGGCTAATTGAAATCTATACTTATGAAAAATTTACACATTTTATTAACCCTGTGAGTGCACATTTCTATAAGAGACAGTTTATCTCAGTAAACAGATGAGTCATTATCTCAGTCTGAAGCATCTTGATTTAGGCCAGTAATGACCTTACAAGTTTTCATAAGAACCATGACATTGCATTGGGTTAAGTACCCATTGTGCTTCCCCAAAGCAAAGTGAGTTCCATATATATTTTCATGTCTAATGAGTGAGAACTGATGGAAACTTTTAAATGACATTTTCTCCACCTTTGTAAAGATACACATGTATTCTGGACTGCAGCTTTCTGGGGTAGGGACCATGTCTGTATTAGTGCTATGCAACGTTTGCACAGTACCTGCATGTAGTAGTGAACAGTGACTCGCCTCAGAACTGATAAATTAATAGTCCCTAGAGTCTCAGAAAAGGACTCTGCATTTATTATAGGATCACCAGCACCTTCATCTCTGAGCCAGGACGGGGTTAGGTTCTAGTAGAAGGCCCAGTAGAATCCTATATTGGAGAAGAATACAGGAGATATGGCCCAACCTTGTCTAAAGAGGTTGAATTTTTTCCAGTGTGTCTTTCTGGGGGAGTCTTTCAGACCTGCTGGGTTCATTTTTAGGGAAAGCTATAGCAGCCAATAGTGGTTGGCCAATCCAGCATGCCACTCATCTTGTTCAGTCTTAGAATCACCTGTACCTGTATTAATAGTTACCTCAGTGCTGGACGGCATACGTGTAAGTGGCTCGTGGAGTTATTAACTCAGCTGACTCTGGTGAGCTATATTAGAAAGGGTATTTCATATTGAGAGCCAGAAGACATTACTGATATAGAAAACCACTTTATAGTACCTGGTCCTTCAAAAATCCCAATTCTCTCTAATGTGAATTTTGTGAAGGACAGTCAGTGATAGACCACCAGACAAAGGCCCCAGGCTCAGATTTTTTCTCTGTTTCTATGAACAACAACAGTAGGAGAATGCCATAGTTACAACTAGTTGGTTACAGTTCTGGAATCAGACCTGGGTTTGAATCCTGCCTCTGCCATCATTTACCTTGAAATACGAATGTATTTATAATATGAGAATAATAGTAATAGTATCTTCTTCACTCTGTTGTCATACAATTTAAGTGAAATAAATCATATAAAATGTTTAGCATTGTTCTTGTGAAATGTTTAATAAGTGTTAGCTATTGAAGTTGTAGTGCTACTAGTTCTCTGTTATTATTCTACAGTCATGGAAAACAACCTTTATAGTACATTCAGGTACTCAAAGCTTTACTTTATGGAAACTTTCATACATGCATCATCTCCCTTCCTTCCCTCTTTACTTCCTTCCTTCCTCCTTTCCTTCCTTCCTTCCTTCCTTCCTTCCTTCCTTCCTTCCTTCCTTCCTTCCTTCCTTCTTCCCTCCCTCCCTCTCTTCCTTCTTTCCTTTCTTCCTTCCTGCCTTCCTCCTTTCCTTCCTTCTTTCTTTTCTTTCCTTCTTTATTTTTTCATTCAATGTTTATATATGGAATATCTGGCCAAGATCTATACTAGGTGCTAGGGTTGCAATGATAAACTTAATATCTCTTCCCGAGGAGGACATGGACAATGGGAGAAGAGAGGTACATCAATGGCTATTATAACGCTATTGTGATTACAATAGTGGGTACACGGTGTATAATGTAGCATGAAAGATGCAATGAGTAACTAATAGGGATGGAATGGTCATAGGTCAGGATAAATGGTCATTTACCAGGATGAATAAATGACAGGGAAGGCCATTTTAACCAAGGGGAAAAAAACCCAGGCATAAGGGTGTGATGGGTATGTTCCATTAATAGCACAGTGAATTCAGAGGACCATTAGGACAAGAGGTTGGGGCCCTGGCACAGTTGTCAAGTTTGGAATTTAGGGAACAGACATAGATTGCTACATGTTAGAATAATCTGGTGGGAGTGAGGAGAAGGAACTATTTAATTCCATGTATTTCTTATTAACAGATGTCTCCTCATTCAGTCGGCCATGATTCAATCACACCCATTCCTGAACCAGTGACTTGCAAGGGGAGTGGAAAAGGTGTTACTGGCTTAGACTAATCTCTAAGCCTCTCTTCACCCAGTCTCTCCTAAAGCACATGGTCACTTATGACTTGAACCAAGTTGGAATTTGCTCATAAGAAAGAAGGCCCGAAATAGCAGTTGGGTAGATGGCATTGTCTGCCATAAAAGTCAGATAAGTCTTAGTGACCAAGTGCATGTTAGGGCTGCCGAGTGAGAGATGACTCCCAGGCTCTGGCCCAGGCTTCTCAAATAATCCAAATAGTTAGCTATATAACCATTGTTCAGTAGGCTTAGAATCAGAAAAGGGACTGTATTACAGTGCATTCATACAATCCTAAGGGGTAAAGAAAGACATTAAAATGTGAGTTTATCTTAACTGCTCCATGGAACTGGGTCTGTTTCAAATGAAAGCTAAATATTCTCTAAATTGTTGCCCCAAATTGAACCATTTGGGAACAATATGTGCATATCCAGTGGTTTGATCTCATTTGTCAATAAGGTAAACATAACTTTGAATGCCAGAATTAATGCAAAATAAAATATCCTGCTTGGAAAGAAATTCTTGTTAAGGCAGAACAAATTTGAGTTTTCTCCTATATAAGGTCCCTCAATAAATGTTCCACATGTTATTCCCCCCTTATATTCTCACCAAAAATTCTTAAGCTTGAAAGTTTATTTACCATGACCATGGATCCAGAATTCTATTTCCAAAGCAGTCAATCTTTGTATTCTCATCAGAGCCACTGAAAAAATGAGCTGCAATAAGGGCATATTAGGTCTTTCCCTATAGTGGGAGGTCTGTCTATTTCTAGCAATACGTTGCTATGTTACAAATGCACTGTCTTCATACTATAGGCAGGAAGATAGTGGTTTGAAATTAGCCCATACAAAGCCAATAATGGGAAATAATAAATCTGAGAGTTCTAAAAGCATCAGTCTTTGTTCACATTTTTCTTCTCTTCCTTTTCCGATAAATATGATTTTTTTCTTTATCTTTCTTTTCATTCTCTTTTTTTTCAGAGAAAAAAATACTCAGTGTTCTTAAATAATTTGACATAAAGAGAACCTCAATTATAGGTTAAATTTCAGTTCATAAGCCTTCCTATCCTGTGAATTTTCTATCACATTTCACTTAAATAAAAATAAAAATTATGTCCAGCAACATGTTGATTTCAGTTTCTAGTGCAAGTAGTACAAGGGACATTCTGAATATTGATTCATGTTGGAGACAAACTCCAATTAGAGTAAACAGCATGGAGACATTTGACACTAATTTACAACAAGGGTGTTAAACCTTAGAGGAAACGCTGAGCCCCATAGAGTAAGATTTTACAGTGACAACCTAGAGAATAAGAGATGTGTTCAATATAATCCTAAAGTAGAGGGAAAGAAACTGGACTCTGCTCTATGTCTGACATAGAAAAAGGTTACAATTTTGTAAATTTCAAATTATATACCATTATAATCTACTTTGTAGAATATCAGGTAATCTTCCCAAAATATATTCACTGGGACATTTATATTTATGGCATAAAGATGCTTCCATCCCTCAACAGACATTTTCTAACTACCTGCTACGCAAATGTTTATCCCAACAGCATATAGCCCCATATCTATCTATGGCAACAGCCTCTTGTTGGTCTTCCTGATCACTTTGTGTCTCCCAACCCAAATCCATTCTATATGTTGCTATTATAGGGCAATACTGATCACATCACTCAGATGCTTTGTACCTTAGCAATGCCTGTCACCTGGCTGATAAAGTTCATACTCCTCAGCCTTGTGTTCATGGTCCTGTGATATATGGTCCCAGTCTAACTCTCTGCCATATAGGCTGTGTGATTCAACTTTTATCAATCGTATCAATGCTGTCACTTGAAGAAGGGGTTAATTAGCCTACCCAAGTGTCTGCTTCTTTGAGGATAACCTATAAATATGGGACCATTTTTCTTCTTTGACTACATGTATAGTCTTCCTGCCTCTGTGTATGTTCTTCCTTTTGTAAGGAGGAAATTCCCATCTCACTCTGCCTCAAATCTAAGTTTAAAGACTTAAGGAATCTCAGCTCTCAGATGTAACAATTCCTATGTCTTATTTCCCCAACAATAACATATAGAGTTTCCTTATTCGTGAGTTCCTTCCTCATGTTCATCTCTATGTGACATATATGGCTGGTACTTTGAGCAGAAAAGAACATTGAGAAATCACTGTGTCTTGAAGATGAAAATGGTTCCATGTTACTCTTCTGTTCATTTGGTAACTGACAAACTATAGAATTCCAAAGGATCTGCATGTACATATGCAGTTCACTGACCTTGCTGACCATTTTAGAGGAGAAGTATGATGTAGAGGTTCAGAGCTTGGTCTATGGAATGATGTAGACCTGAGTTAAACCTGACTCTACTACTTAGTACTTACACGATCTTGAGCAAGTTTTTATGCATTATCAATCTCTATTTTCTCATAGAAGACTGGGAATTGAAATTATATGGTTGTGGGGTGCCTGGGTGGCTCAGTTGGTTGAGCATCCAACTCTTGATTTTGGCTCAAGTCATGATCCCAGGGTCATGGGATTGAACCCCCCATCAGTCTCCATGCTGAGTGTGGAGCCTGCTTAAGACTCTGTGTGTGTGTGTGTGTGTGTCTGTGTGTGTGTGTGTGTGTGTGTGTGTGTGTGTGTCTCCCTCTGCCCTTCTCCCCTGCTTATGCATTCACTCTCTCTCTCTAAAGTGAAAAAAAGAAAGTATGTGCTTGTTACAAGATGGCAATGTGATTGAGGAACACATGTCAGAAAAAACACTTAAAGGATGTAAACTCTTATTTATGGAAAGAGAAATAGAAAATTATGGACATATTACATGATGAGATAAGGCAGTAGGCTTCCAATTGGATATATTGATTACTCAGGTCTTCAACACTTCATGAGGTCATAAAAATTGCCAAAAACTCTGCCCTCCCACAGTGAGAAGATTCTGGAAAATATGAAGCTTGCTTTTATCATTTTCATAAGAATTATGAAAGAGTCTTCTTGACTCTTCTGTCCTGCATAGTACTTACGTATCGTTAGTACTAAACAAGGTCAAGCCATTCCAAAGTGTTTATTGTAATATCAGGTGGGTCATTTTTCCCTTGGATATTCCTGAGTTCTATTCCTGTTCTAATACTGCCTATTTTATGTGGTAGATGAAAGGATTAAACAAAACAATGCATGTAAAGCGCTTACAAGTATGTCAGACACAGGCTAAGCGTTGATTACATCCTAGCCAGGATTATTTTAGCTTTTGCACATTACTTTTATTTTTCCTTCAGTGGCAGAATCAAGCAGAATAATTTAGAATAGGTTATCTGAACCTTTTATCAAGTGGTACTGCTTTGTATTTCCCCCATGTCTTACCATGACCAATGGGGACAATAGGAAGTAGAATGCGAGAAATAATATTTTCCGTATTAGGAAGGGTATATTAATCAAGAGGAATGTGGAATCGGTGTCAGCCTCACTAACCTCTGGAATGAACATTCTTTTTATTAAAGCGGATCCGGAAAGGGATGATGAAAGCAATAAAGGGAGAGGCAGTTGTGATATTGTGATGTATAGTAAGAAATGTGTATTTATTTTCATCCCCATTTCTGGCACAGGGCTCCTAAAGCTTGGGATTTCCTGTGATGACCACCACAAAAGTGTCTTTTGTTATATTAATATTATGAATTTGGGGCCACACCTAAGAATGGGGGCTGGTTGCCAAGAGAAACTGCCATATGATTATCAGGTTACAACTTTAATTCCCACTTCCCTGAACTCTGGGAAGGAGAAGAGAGCTGGAGGTTGAACCAATCACCAATGGCCAGTGATTTAAGCAATCACACCTATGTAATGAAGCCTCCCTTGGGCTTTCTGCCAAAGGAAAAGGACTGGGTTCAAAGAGCTTCTGGGTTGATGAGCATGTGGAGATTTGGGGACAGTGGCATGTCAAAGACAGCATGGAAGCTTCATGCCCTTTCCCCACACCTTGTCCTATATATCTCTTCCTTGCGGCTGTTTCTGAGTTACACTCTTTTATAACACACTGCTAATATAGTGATTTAAAATGTTTCTCTAAGTTCTGTGAGCTGTTCTAGAAAATTAATCAGGCCCAAGGAGGGAGTTGTGGGAACATCTGATTTATAGCCAGTCAGTTACAAGTACAGGTAATAACTTGGACCTGTGACTGGTGTCTGAAGGAAGAGGGGGATAGTTTTGTGGGATTTAGCTTTTAACCCATGGGGTCTGTTGCTATTCTTGAGGTAGACAGTGTCAAAATTGAATTGCATGATACTCAGCTAGTGTCTGGGAATTGCTTGGTGATGTGACAGCACTGCCTCTCCCTACGCCCCACCCTGATACAGACACATACACATTGAAATAGATATCACAGTCCTTCACCAGTCATTTGAAATCTGTAGCTAATCTGTCTGGCCCTTGAAGAACTACTCATCTTTACCAGTTTATCAGCTTCTCATCAAGCAGCATGTAGTATCAGGCATCTTCTGTGTGTTCAGTATTTTTCCTGTATTCTTTGAAGGAATCAGAAGGAAAGTAGATCATATGCTGCTTCCTTCTCTTCAGTCTGATCTCTTACTATTGGAACACTCAAAATTCAGCTTTTAGTCTTGTTTTCTTTCTTCTGTATCTATACGCACCACTTTGTTGAGCTCATCCGATGTCATGACTTTAAATGCCAAATATATGCCAATGACTTTCAGACTTACCTCTCTATCTCAGCTTCTTCCCTGAGCCTTGTATTTATATGTCCAGCTATCTACTACATATGCTCATTATGAGATCTAAAAGGTTTCTCAAATATGGCAGGGAGTTTAGTCATAACTAAATTCCTCATCTCTCCCCATCCCAGCTAGCCTCGTCAGTCACAACAAAAACCTATCCCACTGACACCCTCTTAGTTAACAAGAACTACATTCTTCTGGTTACTGGGACCAAAAACCTGGGAGTTGTCACTCTTTCTTTGAGACTCCCAAAATAATTTGTTATAAATCCTATTGGGTTTACTTTAAAAATGTGTTCACAAGCTGATCACTTTACATTATGTCCACGGCTACTACTAAGATCTGAGCAGTTATCAACTGGATTACTGGGTTACTGCAGTGGCTCCTTAACTGGTCTTCCTGTTTGCAGCCTTGTTTCCACCTCCATAGTTTATTCTCAGTTCACGAGAGTGATGCTCTAAGAACGTAAGTCAGACCATGTCACCCCTCTGCCTCAAATCATGATGGCTTCCTATTCAGATGAAAAGCAGAATCTTTATAATGGCCTCTGGGACCCTACATAATCTGGCCCATTGCCTCTCTAATTCATCTATAACATTTCTGCTCCTTGCTCATGCTGAGGTACTCCACTGGTCCCTGCCCCCAACCCCCTGCTGCTTTTAATACGCATACAGTCCTAGTACAGGTCTTTACCTTGACCCAGAGTGCTCTGCGCCTAGATGTCCACCAGATGGCTACTCTATTGCCTCCTTTAAATTATCGTTCTGATGTTACCTTCTTGCTGAGACTTATACTGATCACCTGATAACCTTAAAACCATGGTTTTAGACTAACATGGTTAGTCTAATCACAAACTTTATTTAAAGAGACAACTAACCTTCAGGTATTTTTTTAATGTTTACTTATTTTAGAAAGAGAGAGCAGGAGCGAGGGAGAAGCAGAGAAAGAGAGAGACACAGAATCTGAAGCAGGCTTCAAGCTCTGAGCTGTCAGCCCAGAGCCCAATGTGGAGCTCAAACCCACAAACTGGGAGATCATGACCTGAGCTGGAGTCGGACATTCAACTGACTGAGCCACCCAGGTGCCCCATACATCAACACTTTTTAGAGAATCTTCTTGTTCTGTTCTCTCTCTCTCAATTACTCTCACAAGCATGATGGCTATTCCAGTCTTCCTCTCCACCTCATTGTGTCCTCCTCTCTGGAAAACAATAATATATATTATATATATTACATATTTTCCCCACTCTCATGTATACTCTCTCAACTGTTTCTGTCTCCTCGATCTCTGCTCTTTAATATATGAAGCTGTTTAACCTCTCTGGATTCCACAGTTTTGTATTTTTTTCTGCCGATTTTTTGACATCTTACCTCCAAAGGAAACCCCTAGTTCTAACCTAGTGAATGGGAATCTTCACTCTTGGAGAAGGAATATCACAAACATTCATAATTTATGAACCTTCCTTTTATACCTGTTGTGTGAATGTCAAATGATACAGTCTGAGGAATTTTTGTGGGTTGTATGAGAACTGAGATGGACTTTGAAAGCTGGGAAGAAGCTCTATGGGCCAAAGGTAAGGGATTCAGGCAAAGAAAAAATGTAAACCTAAATGTGAAGGGATGGGGTAGACAAGGACAACATGATAAATGTGAAGGACAGGGAAATCAGGTTGAGATATGATTGATATGGACGAGATAGAACTAAATGATCTGAATCTTAAAATTGCTGGAGAAGAGGTCCTAATAGGGAAGGCTGAAGGCATTTGAGTCATGCTTTACTTGTGTAAGAATATTGTCGGTCGAGTTGCTACTAAGGCAGTGGTAAGGGTGGTGCACTGATCATGTACAGAGTGTTTTTTTATAACCCCCAAACCTGTCGCTTCCCTGGTCTTCTTGATTTCAGCAAATGGCAACTTCTTCATTCTAGCTGCTAATGTCCAAAGCCTTGAAGTCATTCTTAACTCTTTCTCTCGTAATCCTTATTCAATTCATCAGAAAGTGCTGTCTTCTTTACCTTCAAAATATGTAAGAATTCACTCATTTCTTATATATTCTCAACTTGTACCTGATCCAAGCTGTCATCATCTTTCCCCTGAGATTATTGACATGAACTTCTGGATGGTTTCCTGGCCCATTCTTGCTCTTATTCAGTTCATTCTCATCATTAATAGATACACTTTATATTTAAATGTAAGTCTGCTCATTTATTTCTCTGCTCATACCCTTCTAGTGGCTCCCCATCATGATCACATAAAAGCCCAAAATGCCATCCATGATCTGGCTCTCTGACTGAATTTTCTTTCACCCTCCCCTTACTCTACTCCAGCCATACTAGCCTCCTTATCATTTCTTGAATATACTGAGTATGCTGCCTTCTCAGGGCCTTTGCATCTGCTGTTTCCTAGGCCTGAAAGGTTCTTCCTCTTGTTTAACACATGGCTCAATCTCTCACTTCCTATAGGCCTCCTCCAATCTAATGCTGCCTCCTTAGAGAGCTCTTTCCTGACTTTCCCATGTAAAACAGCCTAACAATGCCCTATCTGCCAAATGTCTCCCATCCCTATTACCCTGCTTTATTTTCCTCCATGGCACCTCCCACCATCTGAGACATTACATGTTAACTTCTCTGCTAGATTTTCTTTTTGTCTCTCCTGATTCACTCTCTACTCTTTGGACTCGCTCTGTGTCTTGGGAGGCTCACCAGTATGGACTGTGTCACATGGACATTCTGGCCCTGGCCTTCTAGACTCTAGTTAGGTTTAGCCAGTGGTGGCCACTGGCAAGAGATGGGACTATGGGAGGAGGGCAAGTTTGGAGTGTTAACTCCCTGTCTCCCTTCCTGCCATGCTGCTGTTGTAGTGTTTCTTTTTCTTTTTCCTTGGCCACAGGAATACTGGACAGTGTTTTCCCATAGCTGCAGGTATCTCTCACTGGGTTCCTGTCTATGACTGCTCCCCTCCTCTAACCTTTGAGGCTTAGGGAGGTAGCAGCTCTTTGCTATTGCTAGAGCCCCAGGGTACTTCACCATACCTTGTTGGTTTCCCATAATCCTATAACACCTTTCTAATAAGTCTCTTTATTAAACTCTCTCCAATCAATTACCCTGCTGGACTGAGCCATCTGTTTCCTGTGAAGACCTCAATTAGTTTACTTGTTTATTCGTTGCGTCTTCTGCACACACACACACACACACACACACACACAAATGTATAGTTAATTAAGAGTGGGGATTTTGCGACTAGCACACTACCTGAGACATAGTAGGCAATTCATAAATTTGTTGATGGATAGATAATGAATAAATTTATTTTTTATCCTTATGAGAAATTATTGAGATAGGAATTATTGTCTCCATTTTTTAGAAGGAAGTTGAGTTTCAAAGAGGAGTAATTTGCCCAAGATCATGCAGCTAGTATAAGAAAACACTTATTGGCTGGGGCACCTGGGTGGCTCACTTGGTTAAATGTCCAACTCTCGATTTTGGCTTAGGTCATGATGTCATGGTTCATGAGATTGAGCCCTGTGTCAGACTCCAAGCTGGGCGTGGAGTCTGTTTAAGATTCTCCCTCGGGGCGCCTGGGTGGCTCGGTTGGTTAAGCGTCCGACTTCGGCTCAGGTCATGATCTCACGGTCCGTGAGTTCGAGCCCCGCGTCGGGCTCTGTGCTGACAGCTCAGAGCCTGGAGCCTGTTTCCGATTCTGTGTCTCCCTCTCTCTCTGCCCGTCCCCTGTTCATGCTCTGTCTCTCTCTGTCTCAAAAATAAATAAACGTTAAAAAAAAAAAAAAAAAGATTCTCCCTCTCCCTCTTCCTCCACTCCTCCCCCCACACACAGCTGGTGCTCTTGCTCTCTCTTAAAAAAAAAAAAGACCACCAATTGGAATCACTATGCCATATTTGCATTGCTAACTTGCATTATTTTTTCATTAAATCACATAATACCTTTCACGTTGTTATTATATGAAAGGTTGTTAATTTTATTGTCCTTATTCCATGATACTGGATTATGTCACATAGTTTGTGAATTCTTTAGCTGCCATGGCAGTTAAGGAATAACCACAGAGAAAAGCCTTAGCTTTCAGCAAACAGTAGAAGGCTTAATGATCCATCAACCAGTAAAAAGAAGATATTTTAAATCTAGCACATATATTAAATCCAAACCACATGTAAATGTTCTTGGCTGATAAGGCTGTTTCTCAAGCATATTGCTAGAACTGCTTCAGCAAAGTTGCATTAAGTTTCCAGTCAGATGAGAGAATGGAATCTGGGCCAGAGGAATAGCTGATTCAGAGCCAGCTAACAGGAAGTGCTTTCAACCCCAGATGAGTTTGCTGATTTAAGACAGAGAGGGACCCAGGTCCCACAATGGAAAGTAAGGGTTCTAGTCTTTATTTTGTGTCAGTCTAGCAGACTCCAAAAGCCATGATCTGTGCTCCTCTGAAAATTGAACATTACACCTTCCTATGCCTCTAAAATCTACCAAAAAATACTCTTTTCTGCTCTTTTATCCTCCTTTATAACAGCCAGGCCTCTGAAGGTTTTGGGGTAGAATGAAAAAGGTTCTAGTAGGTTAAGTTCTTTTGAGGGAAATACATGGAGAAAATCACAACAAACAAAAACCAGGAAACTACTATGCATATAATTTCCATATGAAAATAAGCAAAAGATCCTTGTTTTAAAGGAATGTATCTTTTAGGTTCAGGTTTCTTTTGTAGGACTTGAGCATTCCAACCCCCTTAAAAAGTCTTCTCTCAGTTGTCCCATGGCAAGTGAAAGAGTCATCATCCCAGCATCCTCCCCAACATAAAAAAAAAAAAGCATGGGCACCTAGGTGGCTCAGTCAGTTAAGCCTCCAACTTTAGTTCAGGTCATGATCTCACCGTTTGTGCGTTCGAGCCTCATATTAGGCTTGCTGTCAGCACAAAGCCCACTTCAGATCCTCTCTCTCTCTCTCTCTCTCTCTGTCTCTGTCTCTCTGTCTTTCCCCCCGACTCCTCAAAAAAAAAATAAACATCAAAAAAAAGGAGACTAGAGAGAAGCTACTGCCAGATGACCAACAAATGCCAATTGGGCATCTGTCATGCCTCAGGTGATACATGGGGTGCAGATGATTCAGCAGTGACCTAGACATGCATGGACCTTACCCTCATAGTACTTATCTCCTACCAGGGAAAACAGACATGCAATAATTAAGTTTCATCTGAGTATGCAAAGAGCTATGGTGGAGAAGTAAAAAGTATTGTTAGGGCTTATTAGGAAGCTCATTTGAAAAGCAAAGTCAGGAAATATCTTGAAAGGGTTGAGCCTGGGAGATTGAGTAGATGTGGAAGGCTCTGGACCATGCAGGGGCTCTTCTATTCCATATGGCCTCTCTGTGTGGTGTCTGCAGCAGAATGACTGGACTTCTTAAATGACAGCTAAGATATCTCAAAAGTGCAAAAATAGAAGCTGTCATGCCTTTGTAAGGCCTAGGTGGGACCCTGGAGTAGAGCCACTGTTGCTGCATACTATTGGTTAAAGCAACTCCAGTGCCAGCCCAGACTCAGTGAGGGAGAGGACCAAACAGGGGTATGACTGTATGACTGTCAGCGGTGTGGTTCCTTGGTGGGGTCCATCTTCAGAGACTACCTACCTCTCTAGGTGCTCAATCATTTTATTTTTAGTAATGGTGGGAGGAGAAGTGAGTAGGAATCAGTCACTGTGGGGGGAGAGGCATAAACAGCACCTTCAATGATTGGAAGGCAGGTACACATAAGTCATGTTGAAGGACCAGGGAGGCATTCACTTCAGAGAGAACACGGAGAGAGGAGCGATATGAATGAGACTGGGGAATGAGCTGGGAACAGGTTGAGCCTGGAACCTGACTCCCCCAAGCTTTTGAGTTATGTAAGCCAATCATTTTCCTTTCTCCTACGGTCAGTTCGAGCTGGTTTTCTATCTTTGAATCAAGAGGTCTGACTAATGGTAGGGAGTCATGCTGCCCAGGAGAGGAAGGCCCTGAAGGTGACCTCACCATTGAATGCAAAACCATTTGGAAACAACCTGTTCTGTACAAATGCTGAGCATTATGATTATCCCTGATGCGCATCCCTGCTCACTCACCTTGAGTAGGACAGAATCTGTCCCTGACATCAAAAAGAGAAAGGTCTGTGGGTGGATGTTCCTAATGGCTTCAGAAAGCCCTTTCCACATGCATAATTAACAATGACAGCCAACCACTGCTCAGTATTCCTGCAGAAACTGGTCAAACATTTTAAAGGCTCTTCTCAGACCTCCACAATGTAAATTTGCTTGTGTTGCTTTCCACTGGTCAAAGTTCCAGCTTTCTGAATCCTCAGCCTACATTGCCTTGAGGATTCCTATATTACCAGTTTGCTGAGCAAATTCAATAGGATAATTCATGTAAAATGCTCAGCACAGTACCTAGTCACAATCTAATAAAGCTCTAGTTAGCATAAGGTTTTTTTTTTTATATTGTTTTCTTATCTTATTTCTGGAATCCCAGGTGCTTTGATAAATGTGGTTTAAAAAAAATCTCTGCCTTTAGGCCCCCAAAAGATTAAAAAAAAGAAAGGAAGAGCTAAGTCAAATGGAAAAAAGAGCTTCTCCTAGGGTCCCCTTCCTGGGCCAGCCTGAAACTCAGAGATAGCCATCATCTTAGACATGAGGTTCTAGAGGACCTCAAAATAGGGGTATGTGCATGCTATCCCTCCCCACACTCTGTATTAAATCAAGGCTTATGTAGGGCTTTGGGAGCCATGGCAAAGGTCCTTAAGTAGGGCTGCAAGGCCCACCTAGGTAGCCTGATTTCCCTTCATTTCAGGTTACATGTTCCTTACGTGTGTCTTGTTGCCTCCTGCCTTATGGCTTTTGCACATGCCATCCTTCTTGCATGGAGTATCTTACTTCTACCACAATCAGATCTCAGCTCAGCCTTCACTTCTTTAGTGAAACATTCCCCAATCCCATTCTAGGCCCATTTGCATTCCTTCATGGTTTCCCGTCACTTGAATCCTTGCCTTTAAAGCTTTGCATTACCATTTGTTAATGTGTGTCTTTTAGTGTGATTCTTGGATAAATATGGAATCCCTCATTTGACTCTAAGTTTCAGGAGAGCATGATTCAAGGGATTCAGTTGCTTTCTTTTCCTTTGTCTTAAGCACCCAGTACAGCACCTGACACATAGTATGTGCTCAGCAAATTCTGGTTGAGTTGAAAAGAGAGACTGATGGATGCTATCCATTGGGATTAGGGACTAAACTCATCAGTTTATTCAATCAAGCCAGGCCATCCCAGAGAAATCACTGAGTTCCCAGGGAGGTAGGTAATAATTAATTCTGGGACACCAGGGGGAAATGGCCCATTGTTTCTTGTGTAAACCTTAAACCAATTGTTGTCCTTTGGGAATTGATTTATTTTAAGTGTTTCTCTCCTTGAAAGATGGCCTCTCCTAGAGGAGCAGTTCTCATCTGCAGGAGAGATACATGCTGAGGCTAAGACTTTTTACTTTTTGCCACAGTTTGCAAAAACCAAGTCCACTGTACATTCCATACAACCTACGGCCCTTTCTAAAGCTTTTCTCTGAAAAAAAAAATAGAGAAAGAGGCAATATATAAAGATTAATAGACACTAGTTTAAATATACCAGCATCTCAAAGGGTCACTCATTTGTAGTTGTTTGTACTTAACTGCCTACTTCAAGGTAGAGGCAATAAAGTGTAGTGGTTTAAGGAATGCACTTCAGGGCAGGTAAGGTTGAGTCAAACCGAGGAGCTGATTTTTACTATCTGTGTAAGGTTAGGCAGATGAACTTACGGTTTCTTCATTCAAAATGGAGATACTGACTTCATAGTGTTGTCGGGAGATAAGTGAGGTGCTGGCTGTGAAGCACTGGGTGCCAGACATACAGTAATGGCTCAGTTAGTGAAAGTTACATCATTGGTCTTACAGGTGGTTCTCTTTTTTCATACCATTGCTGAAGAATGGTGAAGGGCTTGTGAAGGAAGTCAGAGTCAACTAATTCTCTTCTGAGCTGATAGAGACATTTCCTCTCAATCCAGGAAGCCCTTCTATGGATAGGCTGGAGCCAATTAACCAAGGTATTTGTACTTACCATATCCCGAGTCTTCTAATACAATCATAATTATACCTCTTGTTTTTCATACTTAGTGAAAAACTTATGTTCTATTAATGTCTGGTGATTCAAATCATGCTCTTTTGCAGCCAAGACTTTGAATTTTTTTCTTTTTTATTGAAAGCAGCATGTTATTATGGAAGGCTCCTATGTTGGAGTCATAAAACCCTGAAGCCAAATTCTAAGTCTACCACTGGGTATCTGTATGACCCAAGGCACATTGCTTTTCTTCTCTGATCATCAGTGCCCTACAGGGGATAAATAGAGTGAAGTGAAATGATGTAGATACAGTGCTTGCCTTATACTACAAAGGTGGCTGAACTGGAGATGTTAGTGGGGGTATTAGAGGGGGTATCTCCCTCTCTGGGTACATTTTTCTCATAATAATGCTACCCTGGGCAGAATGATCTGCATGAAGTGTTAGGCCAAAACTTGTCTTATTCTCCCTTTTCCAATGATTTGATAGATGTGTATAACTAGAAAAACTCTGCAATTTCTTTGAGCTTTTGTTACTCCGTGTATAAAAGGAATTATTATGTTAATAAATATCTCATTGAGACTAATTTTTCTCTCATTTCTTGCTTCAGGATGGACCAGAAGGGGGGAAAGGTGATGGTTTTTTTATAAAGTCATACAGAGATCAGAGCCGTTCTCTCTTACCTAACGCCCAGGTATCAGGTTCTATAAAATTTCTTTGCCTGCATATGGCCCAATCTCCAAAGGCGCCTTCTATCTATCATCCATTGATCAATCAAAGAATTCACTGCCACGTGCCCACTTAGAACTATGTGCCATACACCCTGGTAGAAACAAGGACAGAAAGAGGAAAGACATCGGCTAGTAGGGAACTACAAAGGAAACAGATGATTGCAGCATAGGATTATAACATACAGAGGTAGGAGTTGGGATGATTTCACAAGGGAGGGGAAGGAAGCTATGGGATTAAGTGGATAAAGGTACAGGAGATTGGATCTTGAGCTCAGACTCAAAAGATAAAAAGAAGAGGAAGGGAATGTGTGAAGCTGAGGCAAGACAGACCACAATAACTATATGGCTCAGTAGTAGTTTTGCAAAGTTCAAATGCAAGGTAGCCAAGGTGCAATCACCCTTTCTGAGGAATATTCCTAGTATTCAGCAATTGCCACTTTTTAAAACATTGCAGGAGGAATCAGATCTATAGAACAAGGGAAAAAGTAGATTTTGTTTTTATATCGCTAGTTTACTTATTCAGAGCAAACCAAGCTAGGTTATTTAGCAAAACCAAGTGGAAAATTTTAATGATTGGGTTATTTTATTGATTGAGATACAAATTCAGTTACATATTTGGAACACAACATGTCTGACCTCCAAAATGCATGAAACTGTTTTCTTGGAAGTGTCCCTCAATTGGATATTTTTCTTAAACTTTAGGCATTAGGCTAGAAATATTGTGTGATCAGTAATTATTTGCTATTTGGTTCCTTTCAGTAGGCAGAAGTACAAAACATATAAAACTCTAGACTTTTATAGTTTTTCCAAAAAAATGTAAAAATAAAGCCCAACTTATTCCCTGTATCCACAACTTCGTTTCAAGATTCAAGGGACAAAATGTTCTGATGACATTCCTGACAGAGTTCTGTGTGGGCCACATATTAAAATGCTTCATTAAACCATCAAAAGTAAGTGACCTTTTAGCAGGAAAGAATATCTGGTACAGGAGGCAGACATTTTGCAATCCCTAAGTCTCAAATTAGTAAAAGAACATAATTCTGACACTCACTAATACAAGTTTATATGAATTTTATTCTAATGGCACCATGATGATGTGATAAATACATCTTGCAAGAGATGCTTAATTCTGTTTCTCAAAAAGTGATCTGTGGTCCTAACTCAACAAATTTTACAATTATTTAGTCCTTTATAGGTACTAATATAAGAGCATGAGATACATTAATGAATCACACTCCTGCCCTAATGGGGCC
Source organism: Lynx rufus (assembly GCF_022079265.1). Taxonomy (NCBI): domain Eukaryota; kingdom Metazoa; phylum Chordata; class Mammalia; order Carnivora; family Felidae; genus Lynx; species Lynx rufus. Next base: position 119,633,371 of record NW_025814823.1, on the reverse strand, counting down.
TACATTCTAGTGGGGAGTGTTAAACAATAAAGAGTAGACACAATGAATAAGCAAACAATAGTGTTTATTAGAAATGGATCTGTAAAAGGAGATTAACAGTGTCAGGGGCATGGAGTGAAGACCAGTTTTCAGACCCATTCACTGGGATGGGCTTTATTGAGAAGGTTGTGTTTGGACACAGGAAATGACAGAGATACAGGTGTCTGCAGGAAGAGCATTCTGCCAAAAGGGGACAGTCCTAAGGCAGGAGGAGTGTGCCTGAGACAGAGAGCAAGGTGGGAGCAGAAGGAGATGATGTCAGGGAGGTAATGGCAGGAAGGGTGGACTGTTTAGGACTTGTAGATTTGTGGATTAATAGGGAGCTAATGTGGATTCTGAGCAAAGAGTTGAGAGATCTGATGTGTTTTAGTGTATGGCTCTGATTTCTGAGTTGAGAATAGAATATGAAGGGCAAGATGAAATCAGGAGACCAGTGAAGATGCTGTTGCAGTGATGTAGTAATCCAGTTGACGATCAAGCCAGGGCAATAGATACATGATGAAAGAGGATTGGACTCATAGGAGTGTTTGGAAATCCTATCAGTACCGACTGATACTCCATGGATTGTGATGGATTAAACATAGGATATGAAGCATGAAGAATGACTTCCACAGTTTTGTCCTGAAAGAGGAGAACTGAGATACCCTCAGTAAGATGGGAAGTCTGTGAGTAGAGAAGATTTTGGAGGGAGGGAAAGAGTACATTAGTAGTTTAGTTTGGGACAGGTCAAGCTTGAGATGTGTATTAATTTACAGTTGGAGATGTAGAGAAGGCCGTTAGATATGTGAGTCTAGAATTCGGGAGGGAAGTTTTGCAGAGTTTAAATTTAGGGATCTTTGGCATAAAGATGATACTTATAGCCATGAGATTGGAAGGCATTACAATGAGAAAGAGTATAGAGAGGAAAAAAGACAAAGGACTTTTACCATAACTTTATGTGTATTGGTCTTCTATTGCTGCAGTAACAAAATTACCACAAATTGAATGGCTTGAAACAACATACATTTATTATCTTATGGTTCTATAGGTCAGAAGTCTTAAATGAGTCTCACTGAGCTAATCAATGTGTCAGCAGTCTTGTGTTCCTTTTGGAGGCTTTAGGGGACAATTTGTTTTCTTGTCTTTTCCAGCTCCTGGTAGCTGTCTGCATTCCTTGGATTGTGGGCCCCTTCCAACTTCAAAGCCAGCAATGGCTGGTGGAGTCTTTGTTCTATTCTGTCACTTTTACCCTGACTTTTCTGCTTCCCCTTTCACATTTAAGGACCCTGTGATTACATCAGACCCGTCTAGACAGTCTCCAAAATAATCTCCTCATCTCAAAATCCTTAATTTACACATCTGCTAAGTCCTTTTGCCTTGTAAGTTCATATATTCACAAATCCCAAAGACTAATATATGGACCTCTTTCTTATTGGTGAGGAAGCATTATTCTACCTACAATATTAGAGAAGCCTATTAATCATGCAGAATCCTGGGCTCCACCTCAGATGCACTGATTCAGGATCTCTAGGGAATGGTGTCCAGGAATCTGTTTTATATCAAACTCCCTAGGGGATTCTTGCGTATTCATTGGCTTGGTGGTGAAAATAGATGATGATGGAAAGGCCTAAGTGAGAATCTGGTCCCACTCCTCACCGACACTGTAGTTCTGGTGGATTAGGGTGACCCTATGTGTCATCAGCCACCTCTCAAGGCCATCATGTCTGGTCATCTATGTTACATGGCAGTATGGGCAGTTCTCAGCCAAGGCAAGGCTACAGTTTAGAACGTTAGTAGTTACAGGATCAGGCTGGACTATGGCAGCATACTAGCTGATTCTTTTCCCAGTTAACCCAAAAGCAGAAGTTGTAGAGAGCTGCTCTGTTGGAGTTAACTCACAATGGAACCAGTTCTGGCTAGCTTGAAGAGAAGGGACATTCCATTGTGGAAACTTGCTTTAGGAGCAAAGAAATTAGTACTTGTGTGAATATTTCTCCTTACAAACATTAGAGAAATTTCCAAGTCATGTATCATAATTCAAAAAACTAAACTAAAAATAAAATTAAAAAAAAAAACATTGATACCCAGCATAGGTGTGAATGATGAATAACCTTGAGGCAGGAATACTTAAATCTCCAAATTTCTAGATTTTTCTCTCAAATTGACTTCCTGAACTTTTTGTAAGTTTCCAGGCTTTCAACTGAGAACTTTTCCTTATAAGAATTCAAACATTAAAATGTGTTCTCAAAATTTTTACTATACGTGAAGTATAAGAATGCATTTTCATATAAAATTTTGATTCAGAAACACAGAGAACAAAATATGATTAATCTCCTCTATCCTGGTAGGTAACTAATTACTGTCAGAAGTTTAGAACACATCTTTCCTTATTCCTCTACACACATTTACCTGCATATGTATGTGTGTGCACACATTTATCTTATAGAGATGAGATCATACTGTTTTTTCCCCTGTAATTATGTCTTAGAGACCTATTCATATCAGTATAAATGCTTTTATCTTATTCTTTTAAACTATGGCATCATAGTTCCCTAGTTTGGATGAGCCATATTGATGAACATTTAGGATATTTCCTCCTGCTTATTAAGTAAGTGACCTTAGGCATGTTACTTAACCTCTCTGGGCCTTAAAAATAGGAACAATAATTTTACGTACCTTATGGGTTTGAGTATGGTTTAAGTAGGTAGAACCTATAAATAACTTAGAGCAATGACTGGCGTATAGTAAGCCTTTGAATAACGTTGACTGTTACTAATGTTACAAACAATGCCTAAGCAAACATTTCTATACATATTTTTGGTATAAATGTGATTGGTTTTGCAGACAGTTGCCTAGAAGTGAAAGAGTTGGTCATAGTGGATGTGCATTTGAAGTTATCCGTGCTTTTCGGGGCTCCTGGGTGGTTCAGTCAGTTAAACGTCCGACTCTTAGGCTGAGATTGTGATCTCACAGTTGGTGAGATGGAGCCTTGCATCAGGCTCTGTGCTGACAGTGTGGAGCCTGCTTGAGATTCTCTCTCTCCCTCTCCCTCTGCCCCTCCCCGCTCATGATCTCTTTTCTCTCACTCAAAGTAAATAAATTAAAAATAAATTAACAAAATTCTTTGCTTTTCAAAAATCCTTCCCCAGTTGATACTCAATTCCCAGTATCTTTATCAAAAAAGACATTAGTCATTAGGGGTTACTCAAAATTTTTGGACACCTTTACTATGTTTTGATATTTCTACATATTTGAATCCCTTCATTACAAGGTAGAATTCAAAAGCTACATTTCCCAGTTTCCTCTTCAGCTAGGAAACTTCCAGTTAGAGTCAATCACATGATACTTTTTCAGAAAAGAATTACAAAATACAATGTTGTAAGGTAGCTAGGTACAGGGCATTGTGTTTTGCTGGTGCAGGAGGCAAATGTATAATGCCTCCTCTCCTTTTATAATTCCTTTAATATTTATTGTTTTTACCAGGGTATTCTGCATAAGTAGTTTAAAGCTAAGATGCTAATTATTAATCTGAGATTACAGAAATATTTTAATTTTCATCTTTATCACAGTAATTTATATGGAAATGTTTCTTTTATCTGTGCTATTCTGACTGTCAGGTTTCAGGAGGATATTTTTCAGATAATCGTTTATAAGGAATTCTAATGCTTTTCTCTGTGATACAAAATACAATGTTGTAATGAATACATTGGCATGGCATCATGTCATACCCATTGTTGAAGAACATGGTTTGGTAAACCTTTTGGTTACCTGGCTAAAATCTCTCTACCAATATTATGGGTATTTACCATAATAAACATGCGAAACATTGAAGTATGTTAGCATGAAAAGAAGGAAACAGTGTTTAATGTTCAATGGGGCAGAAATCTGTCATTTTCAATGGTAAAATCAATCCATAACTTTCCATAAAACAAGAAGTAATGCTATGACATACAATGGGATGCTGTTTTTCCCAGTTATAGGTGCAAATATTTTCAGAAAAGCAAATAAAATCAATAGTTGCTACTTATAATTATTATTTTAAATTTGATTTTTAAAAGACAAGAAAAAATAAGTAAGTTAGTGTCTTAGCTTAAGTTACTATAACAAAATGCCATAGGCCGGGTGACTTAAAAACAACAGAAATTTATTTTCTCACAATTCTGGCTGCTGGGAAATTCTAGATCAAGATGCTAACAGATTTTTTCCTGATAAGGGCCCTCTTCTTGGCTTGCAGATGACTATCTTCTCACTGTGTCTTTAATTGTCAGAGAGAAATTGAGAGAGAAAGAGAGAGGGCCCTCTGGTCTCTTCCTCTTCTTATAAGAAAGCTAATTCCATGAGAGCCCTATGCTCTTGAGTTTATCTAAACCTAGTTACCTCCCAAAAGCCCTACCTCAAATACCATCACAGTGGGAGTTAGAGCTTCAACATATGAGTTTGAGTAGGGACACAAACATTCAGTCCCCAGGAGCTAGATTCTAAGCTGCATCGCCAGCTGACCAAAATAATTTAAGTCCCTTAATTTCACTCTATATTAAATTAGAACCCATTGGGGCACCTGTGTGGCTCTGTTGAACATCTGGCTTCGGCTCAGGTCATGATCTCACGGTTTGTGGGTTTGAGCCCCGTGTCGGGCTCTGTGCTGACAGCTCAGAGCCTGGAGCCTGTTTCAGATTCTGTGTCTCCCTCTCTCTCTGCTCCTCCCCCGCTCGTGCTCTGTCTCTCTCTCAAAAATAAATAAACATTAAAAAACATTTTTTTAAATAAACAAAAAATATATAAAAATAAATGAATTAGAGCCCATTGGTAAATGCACCTTAGTAAAAAATGCCTAATTCTTTATTCAACTTTCATATTTCCAAATGAAGTAAATGATCTATTTACATGCATCATTAAACCATCTGGTTCCATGAGAGGACCCAACACAGAATCAGCTAATTGTCATCCATGTTTATTCATCATTCTTAACTCATTTTCTAAAATAATGAAAATCTAGGACCTTTAGCAAACAGTCTTCACCATCAGCAAGCTTCATCTCTTTATGTGAAAGAACATGACAAAAGAGCCCAACAAAATATATACCTAAGAAAATTAATTACTAGTTAGCTCCATTGCACCATTCGTGTTTTACTGAGATTGAAGAAGCAGGGCAGAGTTTGGATTTTAAAGAACATTGTGGAATTGAAAACAGTGGTCAGTATAGCAGAGATTCAGTTTGTTGCTTAAGCAATGAAGTTCAATTTGTCAAGGGCATCCATGTAATTCTTTCCTCTGGGTTATTTCCCTCCCCACCTTAAAATCCAGGATCACCCTCAGCATTTGCATACCCCAAGATTTTCGAGCTCACATTTAAGCAACTAATATGCCAATGGGGAGGAAAACATACCAAAACCCCAAAACAATAAGTAATTTAAACCATATAAATTTTATTTGAATTAAAATTCTATGCAGAAAAAACCAAAGCCCAATGCATTAGAAAAACGTTATTACTTACCTTTTAGCAAAGACCAAGGTGAAAAATTAAATGCTGTTTTTCTTAACCTAATGAACATAAGCCACACAGTATTCAAAGCTGCCTCTTACTCAATGTTTACCTTAACCATCACTTTTCCTAACCACCCCAGGCTGATTTGATTCTCCCTTCTAGACACAGCACCCGCCACTTCTTTGTGTAATTATTTCTAATTATGTGCTTTGTGATTTTATGGCGCATGCCAAGAGGAGCAGTGACTTCTCTTGTTTTCTCAACAGATAAATTGTTCTCAATAAATATTTGCTAAATGAAAGAAAGGGCCAGACCTGGGCATTCTTCCTAGAGAACCAGTTTTACTCAAAGATTTGGGGTGTTTTTAAATTAAAACAAGAACAGTTGTATCATGCTATGAAGTGCAAAATTCATGTGGGTTTTCAAAATAAAATTGAAAACTTCTCCCAGTAAGTGGTTACTTTCCTCGGTCATTAATGCTACTTCAGAGGAAAATTACTCATGTATTGTGGTGGGTTTGAGTGTGAGGCTCCAGTGATCAGGTAATTGAAGCCACTCAAGCTCAGACATTTCGTTATGAAAGGAGAAGGGACTTCTTCCTTTTCATAGAGAAAACAAGAAGAGTCAGAGTAATGAAGTGCAAAGTGTGCCTTAGAGTTATTTTAATGCCTCAGATTTTCCAGCTGCAAAATGAAAGCATTAGACTGGATGTTCTCCAATAACCTCTGAATCTCTAAAATTCTGTTGTTCATACTCTTTTTTTTTTTTTTTGGCCTACCATTATTCTTACTCCCACAAAGAGGATAAAAGTAGGGGGCAGGGGAAGTCATGATATTTATTTTTCCTTTCTTCAGCTTCTAAGTGTTGCTTTTGTCTTTTGAATGACATGCTTAAACACTGTGTAGTTGGGTGTCTTTCCCTCTTTATGAACTTGTAATCCCATTCATATGTCTAAAGGTGAAAGAAAAGTAGATCAATATCAAACCACAGAAGTACATTTTTATGGATCAGCCACGCAGATATTATCAGCTGAGATGTTATATATTTCATCATCACAACCAGATGTAATGGAAAATATTGACTTCAAACGCTAGGTGTAAAGAGGGAGAGTCTATTTTGTAACATCCCTTTTGCTATCTCACCCGTTCACTCTTTCCTTCTTTCTTTCTTTCTTTCTTTCTTTCTTTCTTTCTTTCTTTCTTTCTTTCTTTCTTTCTTTCTTTCTTTCTTTCTTTCTTTCTTTCTTTCTTTCTTTCTTTCTTTCTGCTTGAGCCTGACATTGTATCTTTATATCAGAAAGTTTTGCAAGACTATGTATGTAGTAATGACTATAACATTAATACAGTCTCTCAGGGATGGTTAGGTTAAACAGCTGCTATGCCTCTGTACCAAGCAAAGATTGTCTGAATACAAATAAGAGAGAACAAGTCATTGTCAGTGTGGTGCCAAATGCTGATAAAAAAAAAAATAAGCGGCGGATGTTGCAAGCAAAGGAAACTAACATAAAACAACAATTATACTTTCCAAGCCTGTGCATATTGCCTAGTGATTGCTTGATTCAGTAAAGCTCTATGAAAAGAAATACTTGTTTTATTCTGTCATAACCAAATGCATTTAATATATATTGGCTACAAATGGCTTCAAGGTATCAGCATTGCATATGTTGTGTTTGTTGTTAATAATAATAAAAATGCCTGCCCGGTGCTACTATGATATACGCTGTACACAACCTAAAGGCTGGCAAAAATAAGAAATTAAAATCAGGACTCTGAAATTCAAAAATCAGACAACTTGAAGTGTTAGTAAGTCTGTTAGAAACAGGAACCCTGGTGCACTGCTGGTGGGAGTGTAAAATGGCACAATCATTTTGGAGAGCAATTTGGCAATTATCTAGCAGAGTTGAAAATGCAAACGCCTACAAGCCAGCAATCTCACAACCAGGTATGTACCCTGGAAAAGCACAGGTACATGTACACAAGAAGCCATGTTCATAATAGAAAAAAATAGGGGAGGGGGAAGCACTAAACATCATTGATAAGGGAGTAAGAAACTCTGATTTTATTAAAAAATGGGATATGATATGGCAGTTAACATAAAAGATTTTTATGTATTAAGCTGGATGGATGCCACACTTAGCAAAAAAAAAAAGGCAAATAACAGAATGTGCCATATATAATAGACCAGTTTTGTAAAATTTAAAATCAGAAACAGTAATATAATATTTGGTTTCTGGCTACCTAGTAATCTATACAAACACGGATTAGAAGGATGCCCACCAAATTCCAAAGAGAAGCCGTCTCTCAGGAGAGAGGGAAGGAGAGGGGGATATGGGCAAGGGGAGGGGTATAAAATTCTCCGCTTTTTCTGTAACGTTTTATTCTCTCTTTATGAAAAACAATTTTAGGAGTACATATGGCTGAATGTTAATATTAGTTAATTCTTGGGTTTTTTTATACCATGTACTTTTCTATATTATTTGCTTTTCCAGTATATGTATATATAAAAAAAAACTTTAGTCACTTTAGGTCTCTTAGTGCAGCTGGAATACTGTATTTCTTGAATTTAAGGAACCTCGATTCTATATTTAAATTGTTTAATCCACTGTATTTTACTCATTTATGGTGTTTATACTGGATGAGTAAACTAGGGGCTTTGGAAAGCTTTCCATGGAATTTCAGTTTAATTAGGTCCATTTATATCCTTGGTAAACGTAGGCAAAGTAAAGTTTCAAACATCTGTTTATACAAGGTACACAAAACAGAAAGCATTTTCTTTGGTTTGTCCATATTAGCCTGTGCCAACATGAATATTAGCATCAGTTTACAGGATTTTTCCCACTGAGAGATTCAGGGTTAATGTTGCTGTGTACATGTCGCGTGAATCCCATTTTGGAACAATTTATATATCCACACAAAGTGCGGAAATGAGAGCCTTTTAGTCCAGAGGGTCTCATTTAAGCATAAACAATGGGAAAACCACATTTCATGCCGTGGAGCTTTAGCCCCCCTCTCTTGTTTTCTGCATGTACACATCATCTTGTCTGAGCCCCGGAATTGATGTGGACAGTTACCTAAGACTCCATAAGCAGCTGGAAGGGGTCATGGGAAGGGAGGAAGGAGGAAATGAGCTTTAGCCTCACACAGACTTGGGTTCAAATTCTGCCTTTGTCATTTACTCACTGTGGGACTCAGCCAACTCCTGAAGTCCAGCTGTACATCAGAGTTAGAAAAGCGATACCTCACAGACCACAATCCCGTGCATGCAGTTCGGCACGGTGTTGAGACATGGAACACACAGGAGTGCTTACCATTATATTTATCGCTATTGTAGCCATCACCACCACAGTCTAACAGGACTAAATCCCTTTTTCCATTTAGCAGGTGCAAAACCATTTCTACCTTGAATAGGATTCAAGAAGTCTGTGCTCCTTGGATGTACCTGCTGCTGCCCTATCAGCAGATAGAGCTAGAGCCTTTGCGGAGTGAGTCTTACCAGGGTTGGTTTTACCTTCATATTTTTTTATTTGTTTAGTTTACTTTCCTTTTTCCCTTTACTTTTTGTTACTCTTTTAAAAAGGCCTTTTGTTTGTTGTTTTGGTGGGTGGGAGGACAGTCAGTTTTAGGCAGAAACACATCCTTATGGCCGTTCGATCTCTCTTTCATTTCTCTGTGCCCACTCCTAGTGGTATCCTCCTGGCTCGCACTTTTTCTTCCTACTGATTATTTCTGATATTTCAATACACAGGATCATTTTTGTCATTCACACTCAAGCTTGAAGAGCAATCTGATAGATTTATGTCTCCTGAGATATTTGCTGATAATAACTTAAATCCATTACCTTTTCCAGAATAAGGGCAATAGTTGTAATATTTTAATAATGAGAGTTTTCCACAATTTTTTTCAGCAGTGGAAGCCCTCAAAAAGTCTTTATAAATTGCTCATCCTGGAATTTCATTATTGAGACAGAATGGCAAAATAGCTACTTTTATGCAAAAAGCCTTAATTACCCACCATTCCAATACCGTGCAGATGCCCAATTGACTGTTGACTTAAGGTTGTCCTTGATTGATTCCAGCTTCAACTCAGGATGACATATAAGTCACCATCTGTCCTTCTCAAGCCCACAGCAAACCTCACTAACTGACTACAGGCCCTGGTTGTGACCACCAGTCTTTCCTGACATAGCCTTCCAGGTAGCAACAAACAGTCTTAGTTGATGAGGAAATCGGTCTTCTTTAGTTTTATCTAGTAGCCCCAAACATTCAGGGCTGTAGAAGGGACTTAAATATGAAATGAAATAATATAGTCACACACAAGTAATAATGACAGGAGAGTGAGAAGGAGGATTGGCTTTGTTTTAAAAAATAACAGAAGGGTCTCCTGGGTGGCTCAGTCGGTTGGGCGTCTGACTTCGGCTCAGGTCATGATCTCAGATCCCTGGGTTCAAGCCCCGTGTCGGGCTCTGTGCTGACAGCTCAGAGCCTGGAGCCTGCTTCGAATTCTGTGTCTCCCTCTCTCTCTGCCCCTCCCCCACACATGCTCTCTCGCATTCTCTCTCGCTCTCTCAAAAATAAGTAAGCATTAGAAAAAATTTTTAAAAATAATGGAAAATTATGAAACCACTTGCTCTCCCCAATGAGCTCCTCTAATTGAAAGAAGGAATCCAAGATGATGAAGATTGGAGTATAAGTATCTATACCAAGGAATCTTGGGAGAACAGTGGGTCCTATCAGACACAGGAAAGTCTGTAGGAGAAAACAGCTGTTCTGGGGGACAGAAAGAGTTCGAGTTCAGACTTGCTGAGTCTGAAGGATGTCAAAATGGAGAACATCTTGTGAATATTTGGCTTTACAGGCCCGGCCTTTGAAAGCCTGGGGATAAAGATTTCAAAATCACTGTCCTTGGGCCTATGGTGAAAAGGAACGTTGGCCCATTTCAACTTTATTTATTATCTGAAAGGTATTGTGAAGGCTGCCAGAGATTGAAGAAAGGCAGATCGGATTCTCCACTGAGTTACTGGGATTATGAAGAAATATGAGAGAGGCAGCTACAGAATTTCTGTATGGGGAAGGGGAGGCAGTGGGAATCCAGTGATGAGATGGGGTAATGAGCTTGTGTATATATAAGTTTGCAACAGATTGAAAAATATAGGTATTTCTTTTTAGAATGGGAGAGGGAAATGATGATTATGAGGGGACTGCTAAGGAGCTGGCACTATTCTGATTAGGTAGACAGGAAGTCTTTTTAGACAGTTCAGACCACTCGGGCCTTTTAGACAATTCAGACCACTCGGGCTCTGCTAGAACTCTACACCATTTCTGTGCATGAACATAAATTCCACAAGTCACTGCAAGAAATGATCAGAGAGAGCATATAATTGGATATTAGATAATGTGTAAAGCATTTAATGAAGGCATTTCAGCCAGTTTAAAGTTTGCTTGCATGTTCAGTTATGTTGACACTACTCCTAGTAGAGGAATAAAAATTGTGCTTATTTTAAAGGTAAGGTGACATACCTTGACCAATGTTCCTTGGAAACTCCAACGTTTACCAAGGACATTTAACAAGCTGGCAAGGAAAACACATGTAGATCTGTGAGATTCATTCCAAATCTGGTTAGAATTGTCGGTAAATCTAAACCAGATGATTCCAGCACAATGCAAGTCATTGACCCTGTCAGGCTTTGTGGGACTTGAATGTTGAGGAGGTGTTCCTTCTGTGGTGACTCATACTCAGTACAGACTATGTCAAATGGACTTTCCTCTTTAATGTTTTAGATACTAGCTACAATTATACCAATGGCAATAGTGATTTCACTTAATTCCATCTGTGGTAAAATATATTTTACCTTGTGACCCAGAGCATGTCCATGTATGTCCGTGCCCACACATAAATTATAACCAAAGTTTTATGAAACTATTCTTAATTTCACCATATGTGCTGCACTTTCATATTTTCTACTCTATTTCCTTTTTTTTCCTTCTTTTTTTTTAATGCTTATTTGTTTTGGGAGGAGGGGAGAGGGCAAGCACAAGCGAAGGAGGAGCAGAGAGAGAAGAGAGAATCCCAAGCAGGCTCCACACAGTCAGTGCAGAGCTCAAATTGGGGCTCCAACTCACAAACCATGAGATCATGACCTGAGTAGAAATCAAGAGTTGGAAGCATAACCGACTGAGCCACCCAGGCACCCTGTTTCCTTTCCTTAAATTTGTCATGATTCTCTAACTTGTGTGGCCCCCAAATAAATCATGACTCAAAGTTTGTAAATTGTTGAGATGTACAGTGATAGTCTCTTATTTTATTGTCTGCTTTGATCTCTTTTTTGTTAATGTCTTATGTACTCTTGAGAGCCAAAGCATAAGAGACTCTTAAAAACTGAGAACAAACTGAGGGTTGATGGGGGGTGGGAGGGAGGGGAGGGTGGGTGATGGGTATTGAGGAGGGCACCTTTTGGGATGAGCACTGGGTGTTGTATGGAAACCAATTTGTCAATAAATTTCATATATTGAAAACAAAAACTAATAGCCAATTCTGATTCTTAGTCTCAGCATATGAAAAGTTATCTTATCCCCCCAACTATAATGATTTGTTGTCCTAAGTGGATATCAGCTTGACAATACTGGTCTTATATTTATGTGCATCTTTTCTTTGTGTTTAAGATGCTATCCTTACCACAATGAAATCAGGGCAAAAGAAGAGAAAACAGAATTTATTTATAGGTGAGTTAGTGATCACTAAAACATAACATTATAAACTATATTGGTAAAAGAGCTCCGATCCTATAGCCTCATCACCTGCCCTGATTTCACGTTCATGACCCAGACCCGGCAAATGAAGACAATCTAACTATATGGTTAGTGATTAGTTCAGAAATAGCCCCTTTGCCCAGTCAAGTTAATTAGATCCTTTCTTTTCCCAGTCAAGTTAATTAGATCCATTCTGGGGACTGTAAGGAAGAAGTTCTTTTTCCATCTAGGATGGACTAAATATGAGACAGAACCCTGGACCCTGGCTGCCATTTTTGCCACCAAGAGGGAAAAACCTGCCTGAGAATGGAACCAAAACAAAAGCAAACAGAGCCAAGGGCTGGAAAGCCTGAGAATCAGTCCTAAGCAGATCATTTGAGCCTCTATTTCTGGTTGTATCTGAAGTGTGGCAGGTCTCAATGACTGCCACTTATAATCAAGTGTCCTGATTAAGAAGAGTGAGAGAAGTGAAATTGGTGTCTATATTTGAGTGGCAGCATTATAGGTGAGTTTTATAGTTTGTTGTTGTTTTTTAAATAATGTGGATGTGTTAGTTTTACAGAGGGTCAGAATAAAAAGATAGCAGTCCTCCAAATCCTCTTTGGAAAGTTGGACAATTGAGTCAGTCTTGTTTGGGGATAATATTCAAGCTTCAAATTCTGTATTTATAAAATGCTAAAAGGATCTAATTTTATAGTTTGGTCATGCACATTTTTCCTCCTTGGTTCCATTACCCTCACTGTTTCCATGAACTACAAATACTGGAGCTTCTGTTATCTCTTCAGCATGCTCTTTCCAGAAGGCACTTTCCTGAATGTTGTGGAGAAATGTAAATAAAAGCACTAAGTGGAATTACTAATGTCTCCAGGACACAGAAAATTAGGGGTAAATTTCTTAATTCAGACTAATTCCTGGGAATACAGAGGAAGAGCGCTCAGCAGTAACCAGGTTTTCCCCCAGTAGGGTTGCATGGGGTAGAGGAGAGGGTGCAGGGGTAGGGCAGGGACTAGTTGTTGTAGAGTCATTTTCATGTGTTTAAATCGCATATATTTTTAACTTTTTATTTTGAGATAATCATAGATTCACATGCACTTGCAAGAAATAATATGGAGTGATCAAACGCCTATACCCTTGTGGAGTCTTACCCAGTAGTAACATCTTGGATAATTACATCTTGGATAAATATCACTACCTGGAAATTGACATCCTCCAACCTTATTTTGATTTCTCCAGTTTTACATGCACTTGTGTGTGTGTGTGTGTGTGTGTGTGTGTCTGTGTATATTTAGTCCTATGTAGATTTATTATGTGTACATTGTTGTAGATTTATAATTACCACCACATCAAGATACAGAACAATTGTATCATGAGGATCCTTTTTATAAACACATCCGTTTACCATGCATCCCCCAACTGATGGCAAGCACTAATCTGTTCTCTGTCTCTACAATTTTGTCATTTGAAACATATTTTATTTTTTTATTTTTATTTTTTAATATGAAATTTATTGTCAAATTGGTTTCCATATAATACCCAGTGCTCATTCCAACAGGTGCCCTCCTCAATGCCCATCACCCACCCACACCTCCCTCCCACCCCCCCCATCAACCCACAATTTATTCTCAGTTTTTAAGAGTCTCTTATGGTTTGGCTCTCTCCCTCTCTAACTTTTTTTTCCCCTCCCCCCCCCCCATGGTCTTCTGTTAAGTTTCTCAGGATCCACATAAGAGGGAAAACATATGGTATCTGTCTTTCTCTGTATGACTTATTTCACATAGCATAACACTCTCCAGTTCCACCCATGTTGCAACAAAAGGCCATATTTCATTCTTTCTTATTGCCAAGTAGTATTCCATTGTGTATATAAACCACATCTTCTTTATCCATTCATCGGTTTATGGACATTTAGGGTCTTTCCATAATTTGGCTATTGTTGAAAGCGCTGCTATAAACATTGCGGTACAAGTGCCACTATGCATCAGCACTCCTGTATGCCTTGGGTAGATTCCTAGCAGTGCTCTTGCTGGGTCATAGGGTAGATCTATTTTTAATTTTTTGAGGAACTTCCACACTGTTTTCCAAAGTGGCTGCACCAGTTTGCATTCCCACCAACAGTGCAAGAGGGTTCCTGTTTCTCCAGATCCTCGACAGCATCTATATAGTCTCCTGATTTGTTCATTTTAGCCACTCTGACTAGCTTGAGGTGATATCTCAGTGTGGTTTTGATTTGTATTTCCCTGATGAGGAGTGACGTTGAGCATCTTTTCATGATTTAGTATATGTTTTTCTTATTCTGGAAGTATCTAGAATACTTGAATGTGAAGGTTAGGAGGACTATAGCAGGGCTATAAGTTATGCTCTCTTTCACTCTGTCTTTACTTAGAGAGATCTTTTCACAGCCATCTGTTCAGCCTTCCTGTTAATGGAGAGATGGTAGCGGTCACAGTGTGTGGTAAGTGATAAGGTGGCTCTGCAGTGTTCTAACATCATGACCTCCAAACCTCGGCTGCCTCCTATGTAAAACGGTGTTAATATTTACAGTTAACTCACAGAGTTTTTGAGGTTAAAATGAAATAATGCATGTCCAGGGCTGCATGCATTTAAGTAAAGAGAGAACCCAGTACCACACACAACACCTTAGACAGTTATATCACAATTATACAACCAGAATTTTTAGAGCCATTGCTCCTAGAGAGTTGGAATCCTCCTCTCCCTGACTTTAGTCACTGGCCTTAATTTTATTTTCCAAAGTCTCGCAGAATAAGTTGGATCCCTGTTCTACCTTCTACTGCATTTAGCTCACGTAAGCCAAATCCTGTGTCAACCTCTTCTCCAGGTCCCACTTTCTTTAAAGTGGTCGCCGTGTGATTCCTTGAGGACAGACCTGGGTCTGTCTTGTTCACCATGATGTCTTTATCTCCTCACAGAGTGCCTTGTTCAGTCTGTGCTCAAACATGTTTTAATGGAAGACATTTTAGCGTTCCTTTATCTTCATGGCTGTCCCATTCTGAGCACTCTCCATTCAGCCAATTTTGTTAATAATGGTGCAAAAATGGTGCTTATTAACCTCCCTAAATAAAAGCCAAGGTTACGCAGTGCATCATGTCTGAGCTCCAGCAAACAAATGGCAATGTATTATGCTATTTTGAACATGGGAAAAAGAAATAGACTTAAGTACAAACTTCTAGAGCTAAAGTTATTCAATACTAGTGGAAATTCTGTATTTCTGAGTAGGTTTCTAACCATGCTTATTAAAGCACATCTAGGTTTTTTGCAGATGGGCTTGTCAGGTAAGCCACTAGATCTTTACATACAAGCAGTCACTATAGCATCAGTCATTTCTTCCATGGTTAGGATTAAATCCAAAGAAACAATGCTCCATCTTGCTTTCTTCTCCTTTTTGAGAAAAGGAATTGTTGTCAAACCAACTGCGAGACTATCTGATGTTCTACTTCTAAATAAGTGAGACTCCACCATGAGCTTGGGAATTGATTCCATCTCTTCCCCATCTCCATCACCATTATCCTAATTCAGGTCACCATCATCTCCCTTAAAAAACTGGCAGCAACCTCCTAGCTGGTCTCCAGGTCTCTGTTCATGCCCTACTCTCATACCTTTCTCCATGTTGCAGCTGGCATGATCTTGCAGGTGCAAAAACCCCAAAGGATATTTCTTCCTGTGACTACAGCCTGAGCTGTCACATCCTCATCACCTCTTATTTACTGTGTTCTATCCCTTTCAAATGCCTTCTAATACATTAATGTATTTGTGTTCTATTTCATTCTCTGACTTAAAAAAAAATTTTTTTTGAGAAAGACAGTGGGGGAGAGGCAGGGAGAGAGGAAGAGAGAATCTCAAGCAGTCTCCACATTCAGGGTGGAGCCCGATGTGGGGTTTGATCTCACGACCATGGGATCATGACGTGAGCCAAAATCAAGAGTCAGATGCTCAACTGGCTGAGCCACCCGGGTGCCCCTCATTCCTTGATTTTTGAGGAGGTATCCTCTGCCTGAAATAATTTTCATCCAACTGTAACTTTTCCCTGAGATTAGATGTTACTGGTCCAGAAGATCTTTCCTCACCCCAAGTCCAGCCCAGGTACTTCTTCTCAGGACACTTGGACTTCCCCCATTACAACAATCATCATTCTGCATGATAATTTCTGTCTTCTCACTGTAAACTGGGGGTGGGTGTAAATTAACAAGGGATTATATTTGCATATATGCTACATAGCATAGCATGGGTTTATACGAAGGCTTCATCTTTGGAAACTGAAGGAATTAATTGTTAAAATATTATGATTCCTTATATATGGTGCGTGAGGTATAAATTCTATAGTTTGGTGTAATTCTATAATGTTATAAAAAGAAATATTCCCGTTATAAGTATTTTTCATACTCATGCATTATGCTTCAGGTTTTAGTTTTCAAAGTAGTTTAAGAGTCCTTTCTGTTATACAGACATTTTGATTAGGATGTAAACAGTTTCTGCACGCCTTGTGGGCTTTCCTTAAGTGGAATATGAACTATGCATTATGTGTGCTCTGGCCAGTCCAATAATGGGTTTACAGACTTTCTGCAGTAGGCAGCTGGGTATTTGAACACATTCCTCCTGTATCATGAAGATCCAAGGACATCTGAGTTTGTGATAAGCAAGAGGAATTGGGCCTTAAAACATACATCACTCCCAAATGGAACTGAAACATTAAATGTCTCATTTATTTTGTAGTAAACAATGTTTTTTTCTAACAAGGAACAGTTGCCATCCAACTCATTCTAAGGTTCTATTTACATTTCCTTGAACAGAAATCTTTTTTTTTATGATTACTCTCCTTTTTTTATTTAAAAAAATTTTTTTTAACGTTTATTTATTTTTGAGACAGAGAGAGACACAGCATGAACGGGGGAGGGGCAGAGAGAGAGGGAAACACAGAATCAGAAGTAGGCTCCAGGCTCTGAGCCATCAGCCCAGAGCCCGATGCGGGGCTCGAACTCGCGGACCGCGAGATCATGACCTGAGCCGAAGTCGGACGCTTAACCGACTGAGCCACCCAGGCGCCCCTATGATTACTCTCCTTTGATGGCGTACGATTACAACAATTTTTGTACAATTACAAAAAATTAAAATTTTTTTAAAGTGTCATTTCAGTTTATGTTGTAGCAAAATTTTACATTGTATGTAGCAAAGTTTCACATCCTCTTAGAGATGAGTTGAAATGTCTCATCTCTTTATTGGGGATCTTATTTTGTCTTCGATAAAGAAACTCCTGTAACATGAAGAACTTCAGTGAAAAGAAGTTTCAGCAATTTCTCATTTTTTGTTATCTCTGGCAGTGTATGGGGCAAACAATAAAAACTTCAGACACACACACACACACACACACACACACACACACACACAAACACAGGTGTTTACTGCAATATTGCTTGAAATGGCAAAGAACTGAAAACCAGAATGTCCATTAAGAGACAGTTGAATATATTATAGCACATCTGTACTATGGAAAATCAGTAACCATTAAAAAATCAAGTTAGTCTCATTTCTACAAATCATGATTTATTTGAGTGAGAAAATAAGGCTTTTAGAATAATGTGTATAATACAATTCCTTCTGAGAGCAATATGGCAAGTTGGGGGAAATCCTTTTTCTGGAAAGAGAGAGAGAGAGAGAGAGAGAGAGAGATTTGTACATAGTTTTGAGAACAATGATACAAGACTGGAAAATCCTAAATGTTAACACTGGTTATTCAGAAAGATGGGATTGGAAAAAGCATATTTCTTTACTTGTCTTTGCAGTATTTCATTTCTTACTAATAACATCAATTTGTTTGAAATAAAAGAAATCTAATGAAAATTTATGTTTTCTTAAATGTTTAATTATTTATTTTGAGAGAAAGAGACAGATTGAGAACAGGGGAGGGGCAGAAGGAGAGGGAGAGAGAAAATCCCAAATAGGTTCCCTGCTGTCAGCACAGCGCCCCACGGGGCGCTCGATCTTTTTTTTTTTTTTATATGAAGTTTATTGACAAATTGGTTTCCATACAACACCCAGTGCTCATCCCAAAAGGTGCCCTCCTCAATACCCATCACCCACCCGCCCCTCCCTCCCACCCCCATCAACCCTCAGTTTGTTCTCAGTTTTTAACAGTCTCTTATGCTTTGGCTCTCTCCCACTCTAACGTCTTTTTTTTTTTTTTTTTACCTTCCCCTCCCCCATGGCGCTCGATCTTAATGAAATCTTAGATCGTGATCTGAGATGAATGTTTAAGAACAACCAAGATTCTGTCAAGATTTGCATGCTGCTGAGAATGCCAGCCATTCATTTAATTAACATGTGCTGAGCACATACTAGGTATAAAAGGCTATGAGGGCGCTGAGGATGGGACTGTGACCAAACACGTAGACACTGCTCAAGTCTGTAAATGATAGCTCAGAGGTAGGGTTCACATGAGGTGGGGCACAGGCACTGGTCCAGAGCATCATGGAGCAAGGAAGCACTCAAGAACAATTTCATTATGGACTAAAGGAATAAAGCAGGAAGAGAAATCACTATATTGTGTTAAATTGCCAAGTCTTTTCCTGTTTTTTACTAGGATTTTTCATCTGAAGATTTATTGTCAATTCCCTTTCTAAACAGATAAAATGCTAAGGACTGAAAACAAACCAAGGGTAGGTGGGGGAGGGGCGGGGAGAGGGGAAAGTGGGTGATGGGCAGGGAGGAGGGCACTTGTTGGGATGAGCACTGGGTGTTGTATGGAAACCATTTTGATAATAAATTATATTAAAATAAATAAATAAATAAGCAAACAGATAAAATGCTTACCGTAAATCAGATTGTAGCGATGCCACTTGAAGAAAAAGTTGGCGTATCTACATTGCAGTAAGTTTGAGAAACATACTGGTGAAAAGTGTATCTAGAGACTGCAATAATACATTGTAAAAACATAAAATTAGGCCATTTGGTGTCCTGGCAACATTCCAGTCTAACCTGGGTAGTTAGTACATGGTATCTCCTTTCATTATTATTTCTTAAATCACACATACACATTCCAGATAGTCTCTGTAACATCATATATATGAAAAGCAAAACAACAAGAAACAACTTTTTCTGTTTGAGAAAAACTTAATGTTTCCATAATGTACCAAATTTAATTTGTATATCAATCCTTCTTGATGACGTCTAGCCATAGATGCTCATTTTTTTCTCTCCCTCCCCCCCCCCACTAAATTATACTGTTTCCACAACAATCATTTAGGCAAACAAAGCACGACTTTTAATAAATTTCATGGAAATTTTAAATAAAGAACAAACATTTAACATTACATTGAACTGACATCATGAATCCTTTAATACTTAAATGCTGATAATAATTTGCTTTCGCTTAGGCAATGATGAGATAAATGATCAATATTCTAACAATGTCAAAGAGTTTTGAATATTCAGCATGTGAGCAAGTCCTAACTACTTCTGTTTTCTTTTGGAGTGGGGAAGGGATGTCAGAGAAACCCACATGGAAGAAGTGACTGAATTTCCCCTGAGAGGTGTTAAATGCTGGCCCTACAAAATATACAAAATACCAAATGTTGACAAAGCCAAGTTCACTACTTGGTATGCTGAGGAGAACACCCCTCACCAGAACTGTAACAGGATCTCAGAGAGAAAGACTAAGTTGAGATGCTGATTAAGATTTGAGGTCTGATTTAAGGTAGGCCTTTCCACACAGGGGGTCTAGCTAGGATTGGGTAAACACCATGACAAAATAATTTGGGATTCATAGAAAAAGCAAAGTGAGGATTTTGAGGCAACAGCTTCAGAGTCTTGGGATATAAACTGTTAGATGAGACTTCCTATTCAATAATTCATGAGTCTTTCAATTCCTGGAATGAATGACAAGGTTGGTTGCAACTCTGTTTTTCCTGGGCAAGAGATTTCTGGAGTAGTAAAACTACATTGATGAAGATGCGGAGTAACGAAGTCATGTTAATGATTGCAGATCGTAAGCTGTGTGGAAGACTTCCACTCTCAGTGAGTAGAAAGTCAGAGACAACAGGAAGGATCCACCCGTCCTTGTTCCCACATGACTGGAGACTTGGCATCATTGAGCCCACTGCCTTAGTAGACTCAGTCACTAATGCCAAGAGAAGGTTGAGACTGCTCTGTCATTGGGTGTTTTGTAATCGGACCCTTTCTCTGGTCCCTGTTTCATTATTTCCAGGGCTATGCTAAATCCTGCTCTAAGTGCTTTTGCTCTCTGACTACAGGCAGGTGGGAAATGGTCATAGGTAAAGGCAAGTACTCCAGAGTCAGGTGCTGTAGGTTCCACCTACAGCACATCTACCACTTAGTGGCTGTGTGATCTCATGCCAGATGCTTAACTTCTCAATGCTCCAGTGTTCTTATTTCAATAAGAGAAATAAGAACAAAATTGATCTTGTTGAGGGAGCTAAAAAAGCACATTAACTCAAGATAATTGCTGGTATTTTTGTGGTTGTTGTCGTTACCCTTCTTATTTTCACTCTATGGTGTCAGAGGGTAGACCACGTCAAATATTTTAGATGAAGAGAGAGTTTTAACCTACACATTAATTAACCCAGTATGTGTTCCTATACATTTAAATCAAATAGAAAAACAGTCAAGCATATAACTGAGAACTCCTGATGTTTAATGTTATTAAGGTAAACATAGTGGAATAAAATATTAAGGTCACTAGTTCAGATTTTTTAAATGATATGAAACTAGCAAACAATTTTGAGAAAGATTTTTTAGTCTTTGTAACTTTCTCACAGGCGTTTCATTGCTGTGGGTTGAAAATGTGGTGAACGGATCTGGTTTTTCCTTTTTTTTGTCATGAAAATAAGGTTGATTCTGCCTGATTTTAACCAACCAGATTTGGGACAGTAGAATTTGGCCAGTTAGCCAAATTCCTTCCTCATTTTGCACCCACAACTCTGAGGTCCAGCTGGTGATTACAACTTGGTTGACTTGTGGAATCTCTGAACCCTTCTTACTGCTCTAGAAGGGGCTGAGAGAGCAGCATGGGGCACTGTGCTATTGGCTAGGCATTACAGTGAAGCACCATGGCCTGGCTTGCTTTCTGAACTGCACAGGGTGGCAGTGGAAAATCATAAAGAGGGTAAAATTTAAAAAGGAACCATATTTTGGGAAGAGTTGGCTCTCTTCAGTAGCTAAATTTCAAAGGATGCTTCTATCCATGTGGCATAGACATTCTAACCCCATATGTTTGTGGCTAGGTGTACAGGCTGGATTTCTGTTGTGAATTTGTCAAAGAACCAGTGTCACCATTAAGAATGGAAAACAGCTGATGGTTCTCTGAAAGAATTAACAAAATTGATAAACCCCTAGCCAGACTGATCACAAAGAAAAAGGAAAGAACCCAAATAAATAAAATCATGAATGAAAGAGGAGAGATTACAACCAACACCGCAAAAATACAAACAATAATAAGAGAATATTATGAGCAATTATATGCCAACAAATTGGGCAATGTGGAAGAAATGGACAAATTCCTAGAAGCATATAAATTACCAAAACTGAAACAGGAAGAAATAGAAAATTTGAACAGACCCATAACCAGTAAAGAAATTGAGTCAGTAATAAAAAATCTCCCAACAAATGAGTCCAGGACTTGATGGACTTCCAGGGAAATTCTACCAAACATTAAAGAAGAGGTAGCACCTAGTCTTTTGAAGCTGTTCCAAAGATTATAGATGGAAGGAAAACTTCCAAACTCATTCTACAAGGCCAACATTACCTTGATTCCAAAACCAGACAAAGACTCCACTACAAAGGAGAACTACAGACCAATTTCCCTGATGAACATGGAAGCAAAAATTCCCAGAAAGATACTAGCAAATTGGATCCAACAATCCATTAAAAGAATTACTCACCAATAATCAAGGGGGATTTATTTCTGGGATGCAAGGCTAGTTCAATATCTGCAAATGAATCAGTGTGATGCTTCACATTAATAAAAGAAAGGATAAGAGCCACATGATCCTCTCAGTAGATGCAGAGACAGCATTTGACAACATACAGCATCCTTTCTTGATTAAAACCCTGAAGAAAGTAGGAATAGAAGGGTCAGACCTCAAGATCACAAAAGCCATATATGAAAGACCCACCGCTAATATGATTCTCAAAGGGGAAAACCTGAGAGCTTTCCCCCTACGGTCAGGAACACAACAGGAATGTCCACTCTCGTCACTGTTATTCAACATAGTATTGGAAGTCCTAGCCTCACAAACAGACAACGCAAAGAAATAAAAGGCATCCAAATTGGCAAGGAAGAAGTCAAACTTTCATTCTTTGCAGGCAACATGATATTCTATGTGGAAAACCTGAAAGTGGCCACCAAAAAACGGCTAGAGCTCATCCATGAATTCAGCAAAGTTGCAGGATATAAAATCAATGTACAGAAATCGGTTGCATTTCTATACGCCAATAATGAAACAGCAGAAAGAGAAATAAAGGAATTGATCCCATTTCCAACTGCACCAAAACCCATATAATACCTAGGAATAACCCAACCAAAGAGGTGAAAAATCTATGCACTGAAAACTATAGAAAGCTTATTAAAGAATTGAAAGAAGACACAAAAAAATAGAAAAACATCCCATGCTAATGGATTGGAAGAACAAATGTTGTTAAAATGTCGATACTACCCAAAGCAAGCTACACATTCAATGCAATCCCTATCAAAATAATACCACCATTCTTCACAGAGCTAGAACAAACAATCCTAAAATGTGTATGGAATCAGAAAAGACACCGAATAGCCAAAGCAGTCCTGAAAAAGAAAACCAAAGCTAGAGGCATCACAATTCCAGACTTCAAGCTGTATTACAAAGCTGTAATCAAGAGACTATGGTACTGGCACAAAAACAGACATTCAGATCAATGGAACAGAATAGAGAACCCAGAAATCGACCCACAAATGTATGACCAACTAATCTTTGACAAAATGGAAAAAGACTGTCTCTTCAGCTCATGGTGTTAGGAAAACTGGACAGTGACATGCAAAAGAATGAACCTGGACCACTTTCTTACACCATATGCAAAAATAAAATGGTTGAAAGACATAAACATAAGACAGGAAGCCATCAAAATCCTAGAGGAGAAAGCAGGCAAAAACCTCTTTAACCTTGGCCACAGCAACTTCTTACTTGACGAGTCTCCAGAGGCCAGGGAAACAAAAGCACAAATGAACTTTTAGGACTTCATCAAGATAAAAAGCTTCTGCACGGTGAAGGCAAAAATCAGCAAAGCTAAAAGGCAACTGACGGAATGGGAGAAGATATTTACAAATGACATATCAGATAAAGGGTTAGTATCCAAAATCTGTAAAGAACTTATTAAACTCAACACCCAAACTCATGCAGCCACTCTGGAAAATGGTGTGGAGGTTCCTCAAAAAATTAAAAATTGAACTACCCTATGACCTAGCAATTGTACTACTAGGTATTTGTCCAAAGGATACAGGAGTGCTGTTTTGAAGGGGCACAATGTTTGTAGCAGTGCTATCAACAATAGCCAAATTATAGAAAGAGCCCCAATGTCTATAGACTGATGAATGGATAAAGAAGATGTGAGATATATATATATGTATATATATATATATATATAGATATCTATATATGTATATATAGATATCTATATGTATATATACATACACACACATATTATGTACATATATACATATATACACATATATATGTGTATACATAAAAATGCAATGAAATGTTACTTGGTGTTCAAGAAGAATGAAATCTTGCCATTTGCAACAACATGGATGGAACTAGGGAGTATTATGCTCAGAAAAAATAAGTTAGAGAAAGAAAAATATCATATGATTTCACTTATATGTGGAATTTAAGATACAAAAGAGATGAACATAAGGGAAGGGAAGCAAACATAATATAAAAACAGAGAGGGAGACAGAGCATAAAAGACTTAAATACAGAGAAAAACTGAAGGTTGCTGATGGGGTGTTGGGTGGGGGGGATGGGCTAAATGGGTGATAGGTGTTCAGGAGGACACTTGCTGGGATGAACCC
Organism: Lynx rufus; assembly: GCF_022079265.1. NCBI lineage: Eukaryota > Metazoa > Chordata > Mammalia > Carnivora > Felidae > Lynx > Lynx rufus. Next base: position 119,609,050 of record NW_025814823.1, on the reverse strand, counting down.
TGTAAGTGATGAATCACTAAGTTCTATTCCTGAAATCTTTATTACCCTATATGTTAACTAACTTGGATTTAAATTTAAAAAACAAATAAAATGAAATGAATCTGAGAAAAAAAAAAAGAAAAAAGAAAACCAGCTGAAACATGAGCCAAGTGTCCAAGTCATGGATCCTTATGTAGGTGATCAGGCTTTATTCTCATAGGTATATTAAAGATAAGTTGAAACAAATGTACAGATTTGTTTTCTTATAAGCCATCAAGATAATTGATGTAAAATTTGTCAAGTAAGTCAATTATGCTTTTATAGAATGTTGGCAATTATTTCTATCCAAAGCAGAAATTACCTCTATATGATTATCCAGCATTTAGTTGAACATTTACTTTTTTTTTTATATGAAATTTATTGACAAATTGGTTTCCATACAACACCCAGTGCTCATCCCAAAAGGTGCCCTCCTCAATACCCATCACCCACCCTCCCCTCCCTCCCACCCCCCATCAACCCTCAGTTTGTTCTCAGTTTTTAACAGTCTCTTATGCTTTGGCTCTCTCCCACTCTAACGTCCTTTTTTTTTTTTTTTTTTTTTTTTCCTTCCCCTCCCCCATGGGTTCCTGTTAAGTTTCTCAGGATCCACATAAGAGTGAAACCATATGGTATCTGTCTTTCTCTGTATGGCTTATTTCACTTAGCATCACACTCTCCAGTTCCATCCACGTTGCTACAAAAGGCCATATTTCATTTTTTCTCATGGCCACGTAGTATTCCATTGTGTATATAAACCACAATTTCTTTATCCATTCATCAGTTGATGGACATTTAGGCTCTTTCCATAATTTGGCTATTGTTGAGAGTGCTGCTATGAACATTGGGGTACAAGTGCCCCTATGCATCAGTACTCCTGTATCCCTTGGGTAAATTCCTAGCAGTGCTATTGCTGGGTCATAGGGTAGGTCTATTTTTAATTTTCTGAGGAACCTCCACACTGCTTTCCAGAGCGGCTGCACCAGTTTGCATTCCCACCAACAGTGCAAGAGGGTTCCCGTTTCTCCACATCCTCTCCAGCATCTATAGTCTCCTGATTTGTTCATTTTGGCCACTCTGACTGCCGTGAGGTGATACCTGAGTGTGGTTTTGATTTGTATTTCCCTGATAAGGAGCGACGCTGAACATCTTTTCATGTGTCTGTTGGCCATCTGGATGTCTTCTTTAGAGAAGTGTCTATTCATGTTTTCTGCCCATTTCTTCACTGGGTTATTTGTTTTTCGGGTGTGGAGTTTGGTGAGCTCTTTATAGATTTTAGATACTAGCCCTTTGTCCGATATGTCATTTGCAAATATCTTTTCCCATTCCGTTGGTTGCCTTTTAGTTTTGTTGGTTGTTTCCTTTGCTGTGCAGAAGCTTTTTATCTTCATAAGGTCCCAGTAATTCACTTTTGCTTTTAATTCCCTTGCCTTTGGGGATGTGTCGAGTAAGAGATTGCTACGGCTGAGGTCAGAGAGGTCTTTTCCTGCTTTCTCCTCTAAGGTTTTGATGGTTTCCTGTCTCACATTTAGGTCCTTTATCCATTTTGAGTTTATTTTTGTAAATGGTGTGAGAAAGTGGTCTAGTTTCAACCTTCTGCATGTTGCTGTCCAGTTCTCCCAGCACCATTTGTTAAAGAGGCTGTCTTTTTTCCATTGGATGTTCTTTCCTGCTTTGTCAAAGATGAGTTGGCCATACGTTTGTGGGTCTAGTTCTGGGGTTTCTATTCTATTCCATTGGTCTGTGTGTCTGTTTTTGTGCCAATACCATGCTGTCTTGATGATGACAGCTTTGTAGTAGAGGCTAAAGTCTGGGATTGTGATGCCTCCTGCTTTGGTCTTCTTCAAAATTCCTTTGGCTATTCGGGGCCTTTTGTGGTTCCATATGAATTTTAGGATTGCTTGTTCTAGTTTCGAGAAGAATGCTGGTGCAATTTTGATTGGGATTGCATTGAATGTGTAGATAGCTTTGGGTAGTATTGACATTTTGACAATATCTATTCTTCCAATCCATGAGCACGGAATGTCTTTCCATTTCTTTAAATCTTCTTCAATTACCTTCATAAGCTTTCTATAGTTTTCAGCATACAGATCCTTTACATATTTGGTTAGATTTATTCCTAGGTATTTTATGCTTCTTGGTGCAATTGTGAATGGGATCAGTTTCTTTATTTGTCTTTCTATTGCTTCATTGTTAGTGTATAAGAATGCAACTGATTTCTGTACATTGATTTTGTATCCTGCAACTTTGCTGAATTCATGTATCAGTTCTAGCAGACTTTTGGTGGAGTCTATCGGATTTTCCATGTATAATATCATGTCATCTGCAAAAAGCGAAAGCTTGACTTCATCTTTGCCAATTTTGATGCCTTTGATTTCCTTTTGTTGTCTGATTGCTGATGCTAGAACTTCCAGCACTATGTTAAATAACAACGGTGAGAGTGGGCATCCCTGTCGTGTTCCTGATCTCAGGGAAAAAGCTCTCAGTTTTTCCCCGTTGAGGATGATGTTAGCTGTGGGCTTTTCATAAATGGCTTTGATGATCTTTAAGTATGTTCCTTCTATCCCGACTTTCTCAAGGGTTTTTATTAAGAAAGGGTGCTGGATTTGTCAAAGGCCTTTTCTGCATCGATTGACAGGATCATATGGTTCTTCTCTTTTTTTTTTGTTAATGTGATGTATCACGTTGATTGATTTGCGAATGTTGAACCAGCCCTGCATCCCAGGAATGAATCCCACTTGATCATGGTGAATAATTCTTTTTATATGCTGTTGAATTCGATTTGCTAGTATCTTATTGAGAATTTTTGCATCCATATTCATCAGGGATATTGGCCTGTAGTTCTCTTTTTTTACTGGGTCTCTGTCTGGTTTAGGAATCAAAGTAATACTGGCTTCATAGAATGAGTCTGGAAGTTTTCCTTCCCTTTCTATTTCTTGGAATAGCTTGAGAAGGATAGGTATTATCTCTGCTTTAAACGTCTGGTAGAACTCCCCTGGGAAGCCATCTGGTCCTGGACTCTTATTTGTTGGGAGATTTTTGATAACCGATTCAATTTCTTCGCTGGTTATGGGTCTGTTCAAGCTTTCTATTTCCTCCTGAATGAGTTTTGGAAGAGTGTGGGTGTTCGGGAATTTGTCCATTTCTTCCAGGTTGTCCAATTTGTTGGCATATAATTTTTCATAGTATTCCCTGATAATTGTTTGTATCTCTGAGGGATTGGTTGTAATAATTCCATTTTCATTCATGATTTTATCTATTTGGGTCATCTCTCTTTTCTTTTTGAGAAGCCTGGCTAGAGGTTTGTCAATTTTGTTTATTTTTTCAAAAAACCAACTCTTGGTTTCGTTGATCTGCTCTACAGTTTTTTTAGATTCTATATTGTTTATTTCTGCTCTGATCTTTATTATTTCTCTTCTTCTGCTGGGTTTAGGCTGCCTTTGCTGTTCTGCTTCTATTTCCTTTAGGTGTGCTGTTAGATTTTGTATTTGGGATTTTTCTTGTTTCTTGAGATAGGCCTGGATTGCAATGTATTTTCCTCTCAGGACTGCCTTCGCTGCGTCCCAAAGCGTTTGGATTGTTGTATTTTCATTTTCGTTTGTTTCCATATATTTTTTGATTTCTTCTCTAATTGCCTGGTTGACCCACTCATTCGTTAGTAGGGTGTTCTTTAACCTCCATGCTTTTGGAGGTTTTCCAGACTTTTTCCTGTGGTTGATTTCAAGCTTCATAGCATTGTGGTCTGAAAGTATGCATGGTATAATTTCAATTCTTGTAAACTTATGAAGGGCTGTTTTGTGACCCAGTATATGATCTATCTTGGAGAATGTTCCATGTGCACTCGAGAAGAAAGTATATTCTGTTGCTTTGGGATGCAGAGTTCTAAATATATCTGTCAAGTCCATCTGATCCAGTGTCTCATTCAGGGCCCTTGTTTCTTTATTGACCGTGTGTCTAGATGATCTATCCATTTCTGTAAGTGGGGTGTTAAAGTCCCCAGCAATTACCACATTCTTATCAATAAGGTTGCTTCTGTTTATGAGTAATTGTTTTATATATTTGGGGGCTCCGGTATTCGGCGCATAGACATTTATAATTGTTAGCTCTTCCTGATGGATAGACCCTGTAACTATTATATAATGTCCTTCTTCATCTCTTGTTACAGCCTTTAATTTAAAGTCTAGTTTGTCTGATATAAGTATGGCTACTCCAGCTTTCTTCTGGCTTCCAGTAGCATGATAAATAGTTCTCCATCCCCTCACTCTGAATCTAAAGGTGTCCTCAGGTCTAAAATGAGTCTCTTTTAGACAGCAAATAGATGGGTCTTGTTTTTTTATCCATTCTGATACCCTATGTCTTTTGGTTGGCGCATTTAATCCATTTACATTCAGTGTTATTATAGAAAGATACGGGTTTAGAGTCATTGTGATGTCTGTATGTTTTATGCTTGTAGTGATGTCTCTGGTACTTTGTCTCACAGGGTCCCCCTTAGGATCTCTTGTAGGGCTGGTTTAGTGGTGACAAATTCCTTCAGTTTTTGTTTGTTTGGGAAGACCTTTATCTCTCCTTCTATTTTAAATGACAGACTTGCTGGATAAAGGATTCTCGGCTGCATATTTTTGCTGTCTAGCACCCTGAAAATCTCGTGCCAATTCTTTCTGGCCTGCCAAGTTTCAAAAGAGAGATCAGTCACGAGTCTTATAGGTCTCCCTTTATATGTGAGGGCACGTTTACCCCTTGCTGCTTTCAGAATTTTCTCTTTATCCTTGGATTTTGCCAGTTTCACTATGATATGTCGTGCAGAAGATCGATTCAAGTTACGTCTGAAGGGAGTTCTCTGTGCCTCTTGGATTTCAATGCCTTTTTCCTTCCCCAGTTCAGGGAAGTTCTCAGCTATTATTTCTTCAAGTACCCCTTCAGCACCTTTCCCTCTCTCTTCCTCCTCTGGGATACCAATTATGCGTATATTATTTCTTTTTAGTGTATCACTTAGTTCTCTAATTTTCCCCTCATACTCCTGGATTTTTTTATCTCTCTTTTTCTCAGCTTCCTCTTTTTCCATAACTTTATCTTCTAGTTCACCTATTCTCTCCTCTGCCTCTTCCATCCGAGTCGTGGTGGTTTGCATTTTGTTTTGCATTTCATTTAAAGCGTTTTTCAGCTCCTCGTGACTGTTCCTTAGTCCCTTGATCTCTGTAGCAAGAGATTCTCTGCTGTCCTGTATGCTGTTTTCCAGCCCAGCGATTAATTTTATGACTATTATTCTAAATTCACTTTCTGTTATATTATTTAAATCCTTTTTGATCAGCTCATTAGCTGTTGTTATTTCCTGGAGATTCTTCTGAGGGGAATTCTTCCGCTTGGTCATTTTGGATAGTCCCTGGTGTGGTGAGGGCCTGCAGGGCACTTCCCCTGTGCTGTGGTGTATAACTGGAGTTGGTGGGCGGGGCCGCAGTCCGACCTGATGTCTGCCCCCAGCCCACCGCTGGGGCCACGTGCCTTCTCTTTCCCTCTCCTAGGTGCGGGATTCACTGTGGGGTGGCGTGGCCCGTCTGGGTTACTTGCACACTGCCAGGCTTGTGATGCTGGGGATCTGGCGTATTAGCTGGGGTGGGAAGGCAAGGTGCACGGCGGCAGGGGGGGCAGGCTTAGCTCGCTTCTCCTTAGGTGATCCACTTCAGGAGGGGCCCTGTGGCAGCAGGAGGGAGTCAGATCCGCTGCCGGAGGTTTGGCTCCGCAGAAGCACAGAGTTGGGTGTTCGCGTGGAGCGAGCAATTTCCCTGGCCGGAACCGGTTCCCTTTGGGATTTTGGCTGGGGGATGGGCGGGGGAGATGGCGCTGGCGAGCGCCTTTGTTCCCCGCCAAACTGAGCTCTGTCGTCCGGGGGCTCCGCAGCTCACCCTCCCTTTGTCCTCCAGCCTTCCCGCTTTCCGAGCAGAGCTGTTAACTTATGACCTCCCAGACGCTAAGTCGCGCTTGCTGTCGGAACACAGTCCGTCAGGCCCCTCCGCTTTTGCAAGCCGGACTCGGGGGCTCTGCTTGGCTGGCGAGCCGCCCCTCCGCCCCGGCTCCCTCCCGCCAGTCCGTGGAGCGCGCACCGCCTCGCTGCCCTTCCTACCCTCTTCCGTGGGCCTCTCGTCTGCACTTGGGTCTGGTGACTCCGTTCTGCTAATCCTCTGGCGGTTTTCTGGGTTATTTAGGCAGGTGTAGGTGGAATCTAAGTGATCAGCAGGACGCGCGGTGAGCCCAGCGTCCTCCTATGCCGCCATCTCTTGAACATTTACTTTTAACAAGCTCCACATTTTATAAGCAGCTTTCACTCTTCTGGGCCATTGTTGGAAAATTCTACTTACATTAAGATAGAATTTATGGCTAAATGACTGCCACCCTTACTTATATCTCTGCTTCTTTGAGCTGCAGAAAAGATACGTAATTCCTAACTTGATTTCCCCTTCAAAACCCATTCCAAAGATAATTACTGAATATGTATTTTATGCCAGGATGCAAGGAGCTGAGAGGGTAAAATAGAAGTGGTCTCTGACCTCACACGGTTTTGAAGACACTACCTTATTTTCATCAAGCCTCTTATTTTGCATGCTTATCATTACTAATCCCTTTTAATTTCCCCCATATGACATATTTCTTTTCCCCAGGTCAAACATGTAAGGCAAGAAACCGAAAACTATATATATTTTTCCAGATGTGATTAAACTAATGCAGAGCACAGTGGCATTATTAGCCAAGTTATCTTCGCATCACCATTAGCATTGAAAGCAGGCTTCATGCATGGCTGAGTGCTCAATACATATTTATGAAAAGCAGCGGACATTCTGCTCTTTCTCATGTGGTTTCACTGGTCTTAGTTCTTCTATTAACTTCTCATGGTGGATGCAGCCATAGATTATGCATGATTAAAACAAATGCTTGGGGAATAAATAGTGAACCAATATGACTTAGAAGTCTCTTAAGAAGTTTCTTAAAGAAGAAAGTAAATCCACCTTATGAAATTCCTATGAAAATAATTGCATTCAAGTGTATCTCCAGCCACAGTAAAGTGAGGTTTTTAATCTAAATGATGAATAATATTTTCAACTAAAATGACGAAGACATCTCTGCATTGGGTGATTCAGGGTAGATTTGTCTGCTATCTGTTGATTGCATGCACATGGTTGTACTGAACTAAGGTGCTCAGGTCCAAACATTTTTTAAAAACATTCATCTTCTCACTTTGGATCTAGGTTTTAAGAATTGCTATGTTAACATACTTTCTCGACCTTTAGAACCTACTCTCTGAGACCACACACACACACACACACACACACACACACACTGTGTTGGATATTAAGTTGTTTCCATCCATTATTTACCATGCCCAATTATGCCTCAAAGAGTTATCTTTGAAGAGGACACAGACTCTCAATATAAAAGCAGTTGCAAATGCCTCTTTTGAGTGTGACCAGAAATTAAAGGCTGACAAGTGTGAAAAGGATTTCTGCTATGGTAATGTGATTCTCTGTTATTGATCTCATCAAAAGACTCTTCTGTACTTCTCTATTTTCCATCCTGGTGCATCGACCACCTATTTTTAATTCAGTCCTTCTTATATTTCCTACACAAAAGTACTTATGCTAGTGAATCTTAGCTTTTCCAAACAATAATCTTTATGCTTCTGATTCTTACCAATAAGCTTATAAGCTTTTATTTTTTTTTCCTATGGTGTATCTTACTTAGTTTCAATAGTACTTTTAACCTCTTTAGAAGCTCCAAATAACTTTTTCATTTATTCTAACTCAGTTGTATTCATGACATCTTGCAATACAATGTCTATAGACTTTTTGAACAGCATGTTGATTCTTCTCTACCAATCATTTATAACATTGGCAGAATCAGACATAGCTCACCCACCAGGATCTGCTAAATGTGTCTCAGTCAGTCGAATTGATGGTCTGTTCTTATCCAGGGAAATATGAACTAACTTTAACATCAAATAACCAATCCATCCATTACTGAATCTATCAAAGTCTGTGATCCCCAGTGACTATTAAGATGCACTCAATTAAATGGGCTGGCCAAATCAAAGTCTACTCATGTAGTGCCTACAGACACAGTCTGTGCTGAAATGACACATTTTCAAAACCCAGAAACAAGTGCTAGGCAAGATGGGGAATAAAACGAGCTTTTGCATTGGGAGTCTGTTCCCTCTGCAGACTATGTTCCCTCTGCAGATTAGGTCTTTGAGACATGATTAAAGCATGGGAAATACTGCACGGAAGGAATTCTAGATATAATGGCGTGACAAAAGAGCCTGACCAGCAGTGAACCTCCACCTGTTAGATATTAATGGTCAACATATCATTTTAGGAAATAATTTGTCAAGAAGACAAAGTGTTTATAATTCTTCTGAGTTATAAAAAAGACATCTCAGTGACAAGAGGCTGTTTTAACATTCGTTTTTAAATTGTTGAACAGCTTTTTTTTTCGTTCACTGTAAACTCAGTTATTATGAACCAAGGTAAGTCAAAAGACTTAGTCCGCTTTTGATTTTCCACACACTCACTCCCCATTCTTTCATAGTCATATTTTAAATGAGCTTATGTTATACTACCTCTAAAATATCAGTTTTATTTGAGAGATAATATGCAATAGTTTCTGTCATTTTACCTTTCTCATTCCTAGTTTGATCCTCATTTTAGATTCACTTTCTATTTGCAGTTGCTGATTGTAATAGAGAATCACTCTTATCATGTAAAGATGAGGCTAAATGGAGGCACCTGGGTAGCTCAGTCAGTTGATTTCAGGTCAGGTCACGATCTCGTGGTTCGTGAGTTTGAGCCCCATGTCCACCTCTGCGCTGACAGCTCACATTCTCTGTCTCCCGCTCTCTCTGCTCCTCCCCTGTTCATGCTCTGTCTGTCTGTCTCTCTCAAAAACAGATAAGCATTTAAAAAATGAGGATAAACATCATTTCTGATAAACTTGAATTTAGATAAATATACTTTGCTTTTAAAGCAGGCTGTCCATGTAACCGAGAGCTTCTGGCAAGTCATGCTCACATCAGTAGTGATGCTGACAGTAACTGGTGGTACCCTTGGGCAGGAGGGAAAAACTAGGAGATTCAGGCTATGTGCAGATTTTCCCTATTAACTCCCTGCGTGGCTCCAACCTCACATGAGTGGCAGGAAAAACCTCTTCACGGAAGAAAAGAGCACATTCAAATTTTTTTTTATTAGTTCTAAAATAACTTTAGAGGTCATATGGGTCATCACTTAATTTTGCCATTGGCCAAACTGAGGCCCAGAGAGGGGAAATGATTTGTCTCAGGTCCCACAGCTGTGTAGAGACAGATTGGGACAAAGACCCAAGTCTCTACTCTCCAGCCCAATCCATTTTCCACTTCCTCGTTCCTGGTAAGGACAATTTCCCTTACGTCAAACACATAAAGTTCTTTCCTAAAGTTCTGGTACCCATAAAGGCCTATTGAAATGGGCCAGCAAATTAGATCATCTTTATGATATAAAAGTAAGATATCAAGGGGCGCCTGGGTGGCTCAGTCGGTTAAGCTGCCGTCTTCGGCTCGGGTCATGATCTCGCAGTCCATGAGTTCGAGCCCCTCGTCAGGCTCTGTGCTAACAGCTCAGAGCCTGGAGCCTGTTTCAGATTCTGTGTCTCCCTCTCTCTGCCCCTCCCCCGTTCATGCTCTGTCTCCTTCTGTCTCAAAAATAAATAAACATTAAAAAAAAAATTAAAAAAAAAAAGAAAACAATGTTTTTCTAATACCACTGTAGTCAATGGGAGGAGACCTAAGCAGAGGATAAGTATATTGCATGCAAATTTCTTTAAGGCAAGGCACAAACATTCAGGCCTTCCCTTTGGGTTATACCAAGAGGTCCTAGTATCATATGATATATAAATGATTGACACCCATTCCATGCTTTGTGAGCACTAAATGTTGGCCAGATTTTTCAACATTGTATGTTCCTTTATAATCAGATATTCTGAAGCGACTTCCTCAGGCTTAGAAGAGCCAGAACGGTTTTCTTGCCCTGACAGTTCTGGGACTACATACTGCCAAACCACTTTGTGGAGTTGAAGGCTGATGAGGTAACTAAAGAATTTCAATAAAAACCACCAGCATGGCTACAATATGGCTTCTCTGACCTGCCCCTATGACATATGTCCTGGAGGACAGAATGGCACAGCTCTAAAATCACACTGATCTGGACTCAGAGCTCGGGCCCATCACCTACCACGGGGACCTCAGGCAAATGACTTCAGTTTCCTAGCTTCAAAACTGATTTATCGGCGAAATGGGGAAGCTAATACTAATGCCCATCTCATCAAAATGTTGTTTCAAGTAATAACATGCACAGAGTGGTCAGCACAGACCTCATACGAAGGGTCTGTTAGATGGCAGCTCTCACTGTGACACTGAAGCAGTTCGTCACACGCTATGGAGAAACGCGGCTTGGGCACTCAGAAGAGATGCAGGGGAATGACCCTAGACGAATAACAGCTCTCTAAGCCTCAGTTCACCCATCTATAAAATGGGGACAGTGGTGTTTTATGGTTTCTCTTTTTGTTTTATGACTGATGCAAGTAATGACTGGCACAGAATAAAATATCACCAAATAGTGATAATGGTATTCCTCTTTCAGTAAGTCTTCACATGAGTCCTGTTAAGTTTTCTCATTTTATGCATGAGAAAATTAAACCTCGGAGAGTGTAAGGAACTTGCCCAAGGTCAAAGTCCTTAAGTAGCTGGGGTGAGAGTTGTTCTGGGACAACCCTCCAAACTCAATGCTTTTGCCAACATGCCAACTCCTCCTTCCTCCACTTCCCTCTCACTTGTGTCCAGGGACCCTGTTAATTCACTTCCTCTTTCTTTTGCTCCTGTCAGATTTTTTTTCCAGGCGTAACAGAAACATTTGGAGGAAAATCATAATATAAAGTAAAACCTTGGTTTGCGAGCACGATTCATTCCAGAAACATGCTTGTAATCCAAAGCACTTGTATATCAAAGCAAGTTTCAAGAACCATTGGCTCAGTTGTGATCATGTGACATTTGACATCACCTACTACTCGTTTTGCAAGACATTGCTCCTTTATCAAGTTAAAATTTATTAGAAATGTTTGTTAATCTTATAGAACACTGGCAGAACAAGTTACTAGGCAATCCAAGGTTTTGCTGTATTACAATACATTAGGGGAAATTTGAGCTTTTCAGATTATCATCTAAACTGACATATTTCTCCAGAATTCCTAAATTCTCCCCATTTCTTCAACTAATAGTACAATGACACAAGTTTGGGGTTGTCAAAGTCTCTGGGATTGCTTAAGCTTATCCCTAAGCTTTCTTCTGTTTCTCTCATAATGTAAAAATAATAATGGCTATAAGAATAGTTCGGTCCTGGGGCACCTGGGTGGCTCAGTTGGTTAAGTGGGCAACTTTGGCTCAGGTCATGATTTCACAGTTCGTGAATTCAAGCCCCACATCGGGCTCTGTGCTGGCAGCTCAGAGCTTAGAGCCTGCTTCAGATTCTGTGCTTCCCTCTCTCTCTACCCCTCCCCCACTTGTGCTCTGTTTCTCTCTCTCAAAAATAAGTAAACATTAAAAAAATCCTAGTTAACCTAACCTAAGCTATCCAAACTAAAAAAAAAAAAAACAAAATGAAAAAACAAAAAGCAAATTAGTATGTAAGATTAAATTCACTGGAATAATAAAAAGCAATAAATACATACATACATACATACATACATAAAATCAGTTGCTTACTACAATTGGCCCCTTTTACTGATCAGGAGAATTTCTGATGGTAGCAGAAAGGAATGATTTGTGAGATTTCATTTGATCTTTCACAGAAGCACAGGGCAGAGGTAGTGGTTTAGATGCAGACTCTGCACTTAGACCTGAGGCCAAATGGTGACCCTGTCAATGATTAGCTGTGATCTTGAACAAATTAATTGTTCTTGGTAAGCCTTATTTTGTCTTGATAAAATTAGTGTAATAAAAGCATTTAAAATATAAGTTTTATATAAAGGTTAAATAAGTTGGTCCTGGTGAAGTAGAAAGTGCAGTGCCTGTACTCAATGCACAGCAGCTATTATTTCTATTATCTCCTGTACTCCAAATATTCCCAAATCTCCTTAGTTATAGAGTATGGAATGCAATTCTATGATCTAAAGGCACATTCACAGGTCACCAAACCAGTCAATTAGTCATTTACCAGGGTATTCCCCTTCTATTCCATACCATTTTGAATGGTGTCTTTGGCAGTTTAAACAAAGAAAAACTCATGACCCATTAGAAGTGTTTGAGAACTGGTATCAGTATATCACCAAAACAGCTACTTAAATTGATGAACTTGAACATCCAAATGGTAAGTTTGTTTTGACACCAAAATAGGAACTATACTGAACTTGAACTGTGGACTTGGTCTGAGCAGTCCTCTGGCTGGTTAGATTGAGAAAGACCACATGATTTTTATATTTTGTCTGATGACCTGCAAAGTGGAAACTCATCTTTCCCGCTTCTCTTTTTGATAGAACAGTCTGGGTATGTACAACATGCTGGCTTTCTATTCCACTCTCAAATTCTGTGTGATACATCAAACCACCATCAAATGCACCCGCACCTAAGGACATCATGGATTATAATCATGCTGTGTGATGAACAAACTTACTCCCGTCTCTCTGCTCAGGATCCGTGAAGAGGTCAGCTTAATGGCTGGGTCACGCAGTGCTTGGAAACATGGGTAACCTTAACCCCAGCCCCTACCTCTCTGACACTGCTCCAGGGAGCTTGAACCCTCCTCACGGAGTGGACAACTGCTGTTTGCCATGCCTGCCTCCCTAGGGCTGATGGTTCCAGAGGGCAGCACAGGAACTGTGTCCAAAAGGGGGAGAATGGAAGGGATTATTCCAGACCAGAGGTGGTTCCCCCTTAGCAATCTGTACCTCTTTGAAGCTCTTATTACAAGTACAATGAATGAGGTAGGTGACAATTGCTAAATATCCATTTCCCCCAGAATGTAGGCACCACAACTGCCTCTGCTTCATCTTCTGTCCTCAGCTCCTGGCACAGCTCCTGGCACAGCACCCAGGACACGACTTCTCACCTTGCTCCACGAGAATTTGCTAAGTGGGTGAAGCAAGTACTGAAGGGTTGGAGGGATGGCCAGCGCACGCCCAGAGGAGCCCTCCACCTGCTCTCCCAGATCCAGACTCTGCAGCGAGGGCTCTCTAACACAGGCTTGCTTACTGGGGTGAGTTTGCATCATGATGCAGCAGTTACAATGCAGAGCCTGGGAGCTGGGTAATTTCACATTCAGACCTCCCACGGAACTTTCCTCCCAGATCCCACTCACACCCCTCAGCTATGATCTGGTATGTCTGAGAACCCTTCTCTCTCCCTGCGAGAACCTCATCTCCCTTGAAACCACAGACCAAACAAGACTCAGAGCTTTTTTTTTTCCTCCACTGCACCTCGCACAGAGATAGGCACATAATAGGTACACAAAACAGGCTTAATAAGTACATTAAAAGTGACACAGATAGTTGTTTTCTCTGTACCCTTGTTAGGATAGAATAGCAATTCACCCTCTTGGCCCTATATTATTCATGTTTTGTTTTCCCCATTACTATAACCTATTAACCTTTTTCCTTTTAAGTCAGGCATTTAATGCAACCCACGCCCTGCCTTCTACTGATTGAGCCATGGTGTTTCTGAAGCACTTTAGTGCTTGGGAGGAAAGAGACAATATGTCAAAGTATAATTATTATGAATATTAGAATCTTTTTTTTCAAATCTCTTTGAATGTAGATTCTTAGAACAAATCCTGTAAGCATATTTAAAATAAATTTCAAAATTTATTACAATTTCAAGACAACTCCTTATCCATCTCTAACCGTTCAATTTTGTATTAATATTTATTTTTTGATTCAGTCAGAGGCATTCTTACTCAACAAAGCGAACTAATTACCTGAAAGAATCATAAAACCAGAAGCTCAAATATTAAGAAAGGAATTCAGGTTAAAACACATTTGTTGGCTACCTATTGAAACACCATAATAACTGTGCTGATGGACTGCGGTTACATGGGATTGTATAAATCAAGAGAAAAATGTGCTGTCTTAACAAATCCTTGTGAAAAATCATGACTGAAAAAGAAAAAAACCCAGTGCATTTTAGACGTCATTTACCATCCAGAATTTGACATAAAAAAAAAAAAAGTAAGGTCTCAAGTGGGCAAAACTGCTGTACAGTTATTTTCCAAAGTGAAGAATAAAAAATGAACAAAACTTGGAGGAGAAAAAATGCAAAATTTAATAAAAGTGTAGAAAGTGATTCAGTGTGAGTTCACACACACGCACACCTACTCTCACTGTGGGTGGGATCTGATCCCCAACCACTGACACAGCAAATTCACCAAAGAGTGTGCTAAATGTATTCTGCTGCTTTCTGCTGAAATCCAGAAGAAACTCCACTTCTTTTCTGTTTTGTTCATTTAAACTATGGCAGACCTCAAAAGGAGCCCAGGAAACTGTGAGACCCTGAACTTGAACTGAAAGAGGCAGGATGAAAAAAACCTTTTTTCCACAAAGATCAAGGAAACTGAAAGAACTGTTTACATAATCGGGTTCAAACTCTGCTTTATTCTCGAGTTCCCCCCTGCTATCTCGGCTTGTATTCAGCATGCAGGCTTTCATCACGGGCCACATCTCATTAATGTGAGTGGCTGAGGGAGGAGGGTGGGACATGGACTTTTGACATCAAGGAGACCACTAAGCTGCTCAAGGTGACTCCATGATGGCAATTCCTGGCATAGCTGTTGATAGCAATTCATGGCTAGACAAGCTTTCTGCAGCAGTGTGCACATTGCAGGGATATATGCAGGGATCACAAAGCTTTTATTGGGAAAAGCAGGGTCATCATTGTCAGAGAAGCTCTGTTACTGCCCTTTATTTTATTTTACTTTAAAGTTTATTTATTTGTTTTGAGAGAGAGAAAGTGAGTGAGCATGCATGAGAGGAGGGGAGAGAGGAAGAGAGAGAGAGAGAGAGAGAGAGAGAATCCCAAGCAGGTCCGCACTGTCAGCACAGAGTCCAAAGCAGGGCTCAAACCCTGATGCAGCACTCGAATCCATGAAACCTAAGATCATGACCTAAGCCAAAATTAAGAGTTGAACGCTTAACCTACTGAGCTACCCCTGTGACCTTTGTTACTGTCTTTTATACAGAGGAATAACACACCTGTCAAACGGAGCCCAGGACCATTAATTAACACCCACCCCTCCCTCCGGGTGTCTCTGCTGTCTCTTTCAGGTCAAGAAATGATTATCAGGGAGGGGGCAGGAAAAGGGAAAAGGATGGAGTGCTTACTAGGCATGAACTAGTGAACATTTCTCATTTTCTCATTTAATTCCAACACTATCCCATGCAGTAGATTTATAGTATCCCTGCTTTACACATGAGTACACTGAGGCTCTGTTAGATAACTTGCCCTAATTCATCCCTAGAACGGTGCCTGGTATACATAAGCAACTCTCATATTTGTAGAAGGAAGGAAAAGAGAGAGGGAGATTGGGAGGAGAAATCAGATAAGGAGACCGTTGTTGTAAACATGCGAGTGGAGAAATCAAGTTTAAATCAATGGTAGTAGGATCAGAGCGGAGCAGAGATTTATAAGCTATTTGAAGAACTAAGATTATAACATTATAAAAACAGATACTTGTTCAGCATTTGCTATGTGCCAGGTACTGTTCTGTGTTACTTATATTAACATACATTTAATTATTTAGTTAAATCAATGTGTGCTTTACTTATATTAACATACATTAAATTATTTGCTTAGTGATGTGAACTGATTGTTACTTATTTGTTACTTTTGTTAACATTTAAGCCTTACAGCAACCCCCATTTTACCAGTAAGGTCAAGCGTCCTAGGTCAGGCTCCCTACAAGCAGAGCCTGAGTTAGATTTTCTTGTGCAAGTTGTTTATTGAGGGAGTGAGAAGCAGGGGATCTTGCAAGAATGCGGGAGCATGAATATGACCACCAGTTGAACTGATTCGAGGAATGGGGGCTGGACATTTATACTGTTCATCAATCAGTCAGTGGTAATCGGTGGTTCAGGCAATTATCTGGAAGAAGCACTTATCATCTGTATCGACATCATCGTCATCAAATCCCCGGGGGTACGTTTGCACCTGTCTATAATGGGAATGAGGTACCACCAGGGTCCATTGCATCGAGTGACGTGCCTATGTTACCTAGTGAGTGCCAGTGCCCTTCAGCTTGATGGGTATGCTGCCTTCTCTAACTTATCCTCTGATTAAATCTCAGAATTGTTTCAGAAACTCATTGCTCACATTTTGCACTTTCTGTTTGCATGGGATGAGATGCCGAGGACAGAGAACCGAGGCAATAAATTGAAGCCGGGAGGCCAGGAAAGCCATCCTCCAGGAATAATCACTGGACACGGAGAAGGAGCCAGGGTTTTCTTCTTAAAATACAGATCTGATCATACCAATTCTGTTATAAAGAAACACCAGCAGCTCCCCACTGCCTGTAGAATAATGGCTTTACTTCTTAGAATGGTTACCAGAGGTCGCCAAAATCTGACTCTAGCCAGCTGACTACCTGTTCCAGTATATATCCACACACTTGAGGTCCTGCCACGTTCAACGTTGAACTGCTCACAAATCCTGGAACATGTCACGGGTTTCCTTATTGTGTCCTTTCTGACAATTATGCCCTGCCTCAATACTAGCTCCTTCTATGCAAACCTCCTATCCACCCCTGAAAATTGTGTTTATTCTACCAGGCTCAACTCCAGTGATACCTCCTCCTTCACTGCAGTTTTCCCCGTGTGTTCAATCGGAATTAACCGTCTTTGTTTTATGCCCCCTGAGTGATGTCTGCAGATCCTTCCCATGCACATATCACAGTCTGACTTCTACTACAATTATACATTTCCTCATTAGATGGCAAAATTCTAGAAACCAGTAAAAGAATCTGGGTTTTTTTAGTTGCAACTAACAAAAACTCAATTCAAACTTACTTAAGCTAAAAAGGTAATTTGTTGGTACCAAGAACATGGCAGTCTAAGATGAGAGGCTGGCTTCAGGGATGATGGACTTCAAGAACTAAAATAAAGGGAGGTTTCCTCTCAGCGTTGTTTCTGTCCATGTGCCAGGAAATATGGTCACAGAAACTTTGGATTTATCATTTTCACAGCTAGAGTTTCTGTGAAAGAGGTGACCCGTTTCCCTAGCAACCACATGAATCTTTGTAACTAGTGATTCCAAATAAAGAGAGTGAAACTCTCTAGGGCCCTACTGGTCATACATTCATTGGTGTCCACTCCCAGACATGCCGTTCAGTCCAAGGCATGAGTATTGACTAGTTTGGATCATGTGTCTGCTTCCAAAATCGCATGAAGCGTTTACCAAATGGAAAAGAGAGGTTCTGGTACCAAATCACAGAGTAGAGATGAAAGATAAGAATAGTCAACTATATTAGAATAGTCAACAGGTATCCACTCCAGCTGACAATAGTATTACCCCTTAAAGATGAAAGGGATCAAGAAGTTACCAAGAGAAAGGAGACGGGCAAGAATGAGAGAGCAGTGAGTGGAGAATGTGGGGGAGGAGACACTGTAAAGGGATCCCATGGTAAGCTTGACCAATCAGCAACTTGCAGGAAAGAATAAAGCCTAAGGTCTGTAGGGCAGTGTCTTTGGGAGTTCTTGTCCTGCAGATGAGCAATAAAAAGCTCAGTTCTGTTTTAAGTCAAATATTCATACTTCACAGGGCCTCAAGATAAGGAATGTCATAAAACTGCAGATATGAGAAGAAAAGTCAGAGGGACTTTGGCTTTAACAAGCACTTAAAATATATTCTCTTCAAAATTTTAGGAACTTAATAAAAAGTACAGGAGCTCACAAAAGCAGAAGAGCATGTTATATGTGTTCCCTTTGTTAAGCTTTGGCATATCTGTATATCTATCTATCTATCTATCTATGCACACACAAATACACACACACACACAGACATTAAAAGCAATCAGTTCATGAAATAGCAGAGTACTGATTATTTTGTGTACAAAGGTTACTTTTTCCCTTGTTGAGTTTTGCTTTTCTCTTTTTCCGAAGAACCATTTTTTTCCAATGCTGAGACAGCTTTATCTTTGTGTTAATACAGTGTTTGCATTTAAACAATGCTCTTAGTCATACTGGGACATGGTCACAGGAAAGGAAAAGCTGAGCCTTTGTACACAAAGCTGACACTAGTGACTCACCAGCCTCAAGGTCCAGAGGCTCAGAGCTGTTTTCTGAGGCACAGAGAAAGAGCCCACCCAGCCTCCTCTGGACTAAGGGGAGTCTTCCATGACACAGATCACCTGGAGGAGGATGTTTGCATCACAGGCTTAATTGGGTGTATAGGGAATCACGCTTCCAATTTGGCCCTTGTCACCTTTAGTAACCAAATTTATAAATGTTGGCCTTTTCACTGCCATCGTATGATGCGGGAAAGTCACCATATGATTATGAGTTGACAACAGTCATGGCACAAGAGGTGTCTTAGGGGTGTCCTTTTAATCTTTATCAAGTTCCTCAAAGCCAAGGTAAATAATCAGGTGTCTAAGACACCCCCCTCCTACCGCATCACTGCCCCACAAATCCCCTTCATTTGCATATTCTAGGGTTGGAACCATGTTTTTTTTTCAAAATTCTACAAAATTACATAGTACTCCCCTTCCTGCAACTGTATTTTGAAATTATATTCCTTGTAACTAGAGCTTTGTACAGAAGTAGGGTTTAAGTACAATTTATTTACATAACATTTCTTTAGATTAACCAAGAGTATCTTTCACAACTGATTCTTAACAGTGTGGGCCATGACCCAGCTTCTTTCCAGAAAGTTCACCTTCACTTTGAAGAATGCTTTTGCGTCTCAGCCTCAGTTTCTCAGATTTGTTATCCAAACACCCTTGTCAGTGGCTGTCACACTTAAGCACAGAAATTCCCCAGAGAATTTGTCAAAACTGCAAATGTAGACTCAGCAGATCTATGGCATATCGCCAGTCTGTAGTTTTAGCAAACAGCCTCAGTGATTCTAATGCAGATCATGGAGGAGTCAGCACCCCACGTTGAGAAACACCAGTACAATTGTTCAGAACTAGGGCGTGGCAATCAGACCAAGTTAACTTTTGGCTTAGCCTCTAGCTAAGTTCATGAAATTAATTACTTATTAACCTTGATATGCCTCAGCTTTCCCTTCTATAAAATAGGGACAGTACCCGTTCCTGTGTCACAAGGTTGTGGGGTGGAATCAATGAGATTATGTAATCACTTAAGCATAGTGCCGCATGACATTTAGGGCTCGTTACAGTTTACTGTTAGGACAGAGACTGGTACATAGTAGGCACTCAACAAATGTTTGTAGAATGTTGAATGAAAGAAAAGTGTACCAACACAGATAGCTTTGCAAGTGGATAAAATGCTATCCTAGGCCTTGATTAATACAAGGGGTCAAAGAGAGAGAGAGAGAGAGAGAGAGAGGCTGTATCTGTAGGTTTTAGAAATGAGCTGCTCAAGAGAAAAGAAGCTGGACTGAGAAGCACACTAGTAACTTGAGGAACCAAGAAACGTTCACTCCAAGTAAGTTCAAAACTGACTATTTTGAATATAATGTACAAACCTAATTTGTAACTCTCAGTTCTAATCTTCTAAGACTAGCCTCAAGTAGCGAAGAGGGCTAAAATAGTATTTTTATATGCGAATTAAAAAAGGAACCACAACACCATTCATATTAAGAAAAGACCATGTATCGTAAATTTAAAGTACAAATCAAAGAACCAAAACCCCCTGGAGCATTCCCAGAAATGTCACTGGAAGTGATGAAGCATTAATGGAAATAGTGATCAGAAAATAATGATAATTATAATGGGTTCAAAAAGTGCATGACCCTAACTTGAAGTTGTGTGTATCCGATTTTACAACAGTTCACTGACTGATTTTTTTTTTTTTCAACGTTTATTTATTTTTGGGACAGAGAGAGACAGAGCATGAACGGGGGAGGGGCAGAGAGAGAGGGAGACACAGAATCGGAAACAGGCTCCAGGCTCTGAGCCATCAGCCCAGAGCCCGACGCGGGGCTCGAACTCCCGGACCGTGAGATCGTGACCTGGCTGAAGTCGGACGCTTAACCGACTGCGCCACCCAGGCGCCCCTGACTGATTTTTTTCAAACTCTTGGGGATTATTAAGATTTTGACTATTTTCAGTCGATGATCTATTATCATTTACTCTGGTTCTCATTTATAATTACCATGTATTCACGCTTATTGTGTGCTATGCATTTAAGTGCTCATTTTTTAATTTTTTTTATAAATTTTTTTTCAACGTTTATTTATTTTTGGGACAGAGAGAGACAGAGCATGAACGGGGGAGGGGCAGAGAGAGAGGGAGACACAGAATCGGAAACAGGCTCCAGGCTCTGAGCCATCAGCCCAGAGCCCGATGCGGGGCTCGAACTCACGGACCGCGAGATTGTGACCTGGCTGAAGTTGGACGCTCAACCGACTGCGCCACCCAGGCGCCCCAAGTGCTCATTATTTTAATTAACATTCACAACAAACCCATAAGATAGTTTGTCAGCATCTCTATTTTACAAATTACGAAACTCTGCACTCAGAGGAGTTGTATGACCAAACCTAGAGGTGATGGAGATGTGATTTGAACTCAGATGTCTCATAGCCACGATGTCCTTCTCTGATACTGCATGGTCCTAGGTGGTGCTCAGTGGGTGCCTTTCCCTAATTATCCAGATATGGCTACAAACCTCTGTACCACACCTGCCCTGCCCCACCCCATGTCATTTCTCCATGAAACCCTTAGTTTTCATCTGTGTCTCCTTGTGATGGTTAATTGAAATAGGCAGTCACCCAGTTTGTTCATGGCTTTGGGCAAATTACATAATCTAATTCTTCCAAAGTACATCTAGTGACCCAAAAGATCTGGGCAATAGGAAGCTTTTATCTGTGGCCATTATTTTCATATTTCCTCATTTATACTAAAAAGAAAAGTGATAAAAGGGATTTGGACAAGCTTATTCAGTGATAAGAACATTAATGATAATAATGGTTAACATACATTAAGTACTTAACTTGCCAGGCATTGGGCTAAGCACTTTATGTGGAATGTCTCATTTAACTCACCCAACACTGTGTCAAGGTCTTATCTCCATTATAAAGATAAGTAGATAAAGATTCAAAACCTTAAAGGACGTGACCAAGGATTCAAAAGAATAAGTGGCCAAGCCAGGACTGCAACCCAGGACCAAGAGGTTCATAGTGTTGTAGGCAAGGATGAAATGCCAATGAGTAAAACAGGCCAGGAAGGGGCCGTGGCAAATGTCAGAGCACTCACATGTTTGCAGAGGTGGTTACGCGACTCCAGTATTGTGAGGCTGTGCTGGAATGTGGTCTTTTGATTTTATTTAAGTCAGGAATCTGAATATTTTTGATGTGAGCTCTCTTAATTGTAGAATGTCAGCATCTATTTGATTCATTTGTGTTTCTGTAAACATTTTGAATGCCCAACAAGCACATCTGGGGGCAGAGGTTGGTCCTGGGCTTCCTGGATGAGAACTTGTGCTCTCAGCCTTCAGTTTACAGTAACTCCAGTGCCTCCTTACGTCGTCTCTGTGAGTAGCTATTTCCAGGCCTATCATTTCCCAGATCCATAGCTTCCCCTTCCTTCAATAAATGAAACACCATTCCCAGAACTCTCTGTGACCAGGAGCAGACTTCTGCTCTGGCCCCAAGATTGATAAATGCTTGCATCTATGAAGAAATAAGAGCCAATGTTTTATTAAAGAAATATATGGTGCCCTTTGAAGGTTACTTGCCTTTTTTGCTTGGGAGAGATTAAACAGATATACGTTCAGGGGAAGAATTCTTCAAAGTTTGGAAAACATGACCATATGCATAGTGTCTGTGAATTTTTCACTTGCCTGAAGGCCATCTGCCTCCTGTTATCCTGATGCACCCAGTCATGACAGCAGTGCTGCAGCATGGAAATTGGCTTCATCTAGGTTTCCATATTGGCATCCAAAACCTTGCTTTTATTGACAGGTTTTCCCTTTGGGGATTTTTCCTAAGACAGCTGGGTTCCCAGTGTGCCTAATCTTCACCCCATCTTCAACCGACGCAGAAGAGGGACATTCTGCAGGCTTAAAAAGGCTGAGCAGCAGCGCTTCATGCATTTATTCCCCTTCCCACTCATGTTTATTAATATCCGGGCAGAAATGTGACAGTGAGAAGTTTTGATGTGCACTGGGAGGACAGCTACAGCAGATGAGCATTTTCCGTTTAATATAGTATCAACCAAGTAGGCTGTGCTGAAGAAAAAGGAAGAAAAATAGATCCTACATCTATTTTTAGGCAAAGATGTAGATCCTAAATCTATTTGGCAGAAAATAACTACATGTTGGCAAATAAGCTACAAAATAATGTAGAAAGGTAAGGGTTATGGCAGAACCTTGCTCTAAGCCTGGCCTATAGATTTGTAATGCCATTTCTCTCTGGAAAGTGAGAGTTTTTTGGTGACTGATAAATGAATGCTATTTGAGAAACAGGATTTCAGTGGATCCTTAAAACTTTTGCAGAATTGGGAAAAATATCTCAGTGATGCAGAACACTCATTTTAGGACTAACAGGACAAAAAGTAATAGTCTGTGAGTATCTACAGCCTTTCTTCTCCTCTCTACCTGCAAAAGAGTTTGGGTTTTGCCCACTCTTTCTCTTTCCCATCCTCTACAGAGGGTTCTTCCAGTGGTTGTGTTGAGTTGGGAGACTAGATGAAGGAAAAAAAACCCACAAAGCACAGAGGAACTCTTCCTTTCTCGAGAGCCCTAAGAGTTCGGGGAATAGTCTACCAAGAGCCCTTTGTATGGGAAGGCAGAGCATGAAGTTGAGGAGTAGGTGGTCATCAGCAGAATGGCAGAAGCTGAATAGAGTAACTGAGGAGAGAGATGATTCTAGTTTGGAGGATGAGACTTTCTAGAGACATCTGAGTCGATAGGAGAGAATGGATGATTTTTAATAATAGTCCCATATAAGTTGCTTGAGAGATGCCACAACACATTAAATTTCCTATATGAATGATATCCCTTTGAATTTCAAGTTTCTTTTTTTATTATTATTGGGCTTTTCAAATATATATATATATTTTTTTAATATGAAATTTATTGTCAGATTGGTTTCCTTACAACACCCAGTGCTCATCCCAACAGGTGCCCTCCTCAATGCCTATCACCCATCCTCCCACCCCCCATCAACCCATAGTTTATTCTCAGTTTTTAAGAGTCTCTCATGGTTTGGCTCTCTCCCTCTCTAACGTTTTTTTCCTTCCCCTCCCCCATGGTCTTCTGTTAAGTTTCTCAAGATCCACATAAGAGTGAATTTCAAATTTCTAATGGACTCAACCACATGGGTCATGGCTTTAACAGGGTTACAACTATGAATGACATTGCCACCTTTCCTCTCTGCCAAACCTTCTAATTATTTCCAAAGAGACATAGATACTTAACCCAGAAGCAAAAACACTTGTGACTTTGTTTTCTCAGACAAAGGTAAGGGACCCTTTCATTAATGCTATTCCCAGATTTCAAAATAATCTGGCTCTGGGAAGTTAGGGGTAAGTATCTAATGGTGACTTTGAGGAGTTTATTGTGATCTTGCCAGGGAGACAGGCAACTAGGTGACTCTTTAAACCTCTCATTCATCCATTTAATCAATACTTAATAACCACTTAGCTTGTATCAGGCACACGTTCTTGGTTCTTGGGGTATAATAGTTGGCAAAAACAATTACCCCTCCCTCACAAAGACTGCATTTCTTTTTACATACATTTCTTTTTCTACAGAAAATGTTCCCTTTGGGGTACCTGGGTGGCTCAGTCAGTTGAGCATCCAACTCTCCATGACAACTTAGGTCATGATTCCAGGGTTGTGGGATTGAGCCCCATGTTGGGCTCCACACTGATTGGGGTCCTGCTTAAGATTCTCTCTCTCTCTCTCTCTCTCTCTCTCTCTGCCCCTCTCCCCCACTCACACTGTCTCTAATTTTTTTTTAAAAGAAAGAAAATTCTCACATTAAGTAGGCAAAGAAGTGTGAAATACAGGTTATGAACTTGATGTTTAAGTTATTCAGAAAATTAAATCCTATCTTGGAATCCTCCTACAAGAATTATAGGGAAATCAGGATTGTTCTAAATACTTCTTCCTTTAGCCATCCAAAAATAATTAAACTCAATGGGAATTAAAAGCATTTAGCCTCAACTTAACAGAGCTTGGCACAATTTCAAGAATTGCAGGGAGACAGGGAGCTGCAGGGTCCGTGATGCCAGCTCAGGTCCGCCAGCTCACAGCTGGGACCCCGCTGAGTCACTGTGTGCTTCGGGTAAGTTGTATAACCTATAATATGGGGTTAATAATAGTACCTACCTCATTAGGGTTTTTGTGCAGATTAAATGAGCTAATTCATGTGAAGTTCTTAGCTCAGTGTATGCCAGAGAGTGTGTGCTTAATTATTATTATTATCTGTTCTTATTCTTTTGTTTCCTTGCCTTTAAACAGTGGGCTGGAGGAGTTCAGCTCCTCTTAAGGCAAAACTCTTTTTGGAAAAGAAATGGGAAAAACATATATGGGTGAGAAAGACTCCCCAACAAGTGAAGAGATACATCGAGTAAGTCAAATAACAATAGGTAGGGGGGTGGCCGGTCTGTGCGACGGTTAGCACAGGTAGAGCGCCCTCAGAATAAGAGCAGAGGCTGTGGCTTCTCCACATAGCACATGCGTCTGTCAGTGTCTGTGTGTATCTGTATAACCAGTGAAATGACTTTCTATTAACCACGCCTAGCTCTGTGACTGCAGATAACAGTTTTGACAAGCCTGCCTCACCCAGGAGGCAGTAAGACTCCACCACTACTGGCTGCATGGCCCAGGAGCTGTTTGGGGCTCTCTGACTCTGAGCAGTTCCCCTGATGGAACCTACTGTGATCTGAGTGACCTGGGCAGACAATGCGAAATGCCAGCATTGAGCCAGCACGATGATTTCCTAGGCAGAGGCCTCATTTAATGAAGAAGCCTGTGACGTCTTTATACTCGAGAGTCTTTCCAGTGCTTGGCTCAGCATCTAGATTTTGAAGCCAAATTTTTCTCTCGTTGTGTTTTCTTAGGGGTTTGTGGGGAGCAGGCGTCAGTCGTTCTAATTCCCAAATTTGTCTCCAACCTAATATTTAGTGGGAATGTTGCCAGAGGTTAAATCATGAAGCGAGAGGTTTTGTTGAGTGATTTCTCAGATGGTCTAATTCTGATATTTTCTGCTGAACTGTAGTTTTACCTTAATGTGTTTTCTGTTTTGAGACAGAATTTATCCTCATGTTCTGTGCCACTCTGCTTATCACCGGAAAGCCGGACGGTGCAGTAAAAGGAAGGTCAAGTTGGTCTGGATTCAAATGCGGATTCTTCCATATCCTGGTTATTTGATGGTAAACTGCTTCCAGTCTCAGGTTCCTTACATGTAGAATAATGTCCATCCTGCCATGAGGCTCTGAGGATTCAAGACAATCTCTGTACATGCATTAAATGCCGACACTTGCTCTCATTTATTGCTTAGAGTCTTCTCCCTTCTATGCATCAGCTTCTTTCGTATTTCATCTGGAAACATTCTTTTCATGGCAGCATTATCAAAGAGACAGTGAACAGCAGTGATTGTGACCAGATGCTTTGAAGCCAGACCGCCTGGTTCTCCTACTGATGAGCATTTTACTCTGGGCTCATTTTTTAACTTCTTGTGCCTCAGTTTCCTTCTGTAGAAAATGAAGACACTAACAAAGTCTACCTCAAAGAGTGGACCCATGGATGGCATGAGTATCACATGCAGAGCTTTTAGAAGTGTGAACTCATACTGTTTTCTGTTTGTATCTTAAAATTGTCTAACATTGGACCAGCATAAAGTCATGAACCAGTGAAATAGGAGGGAAAGATGAGACCTGGTGGGTAAAACAGGAGAGAAGGGAGAAAAGTAACCCTCTGTCCACTCCACATCTGGCACAGCTTTCTTGGCAATAGCAGAGGAAGATCTCTCTCAGAGTTCTTAGGGCCTCAACTCACTCCTTGTGGAAAAGGATCATTCCTACCTTGTGTGTCCATACTGACCGGCATGCACATGCGCGCGCGCGCGCACACACACACACACACACACACACACGCACACAACTCAGGAAAATAATATTGGAACAAATCCAAGACAGAAAAGAAATGTATAGCTTTGAGTTACTGCCAGGCTATCAAGCCCTCTGACTTCTTTCGTGACCTTAACAATTACAAATGATAACAAACTAACCTAAAGCCCTTAACAATTTGTGACTAGGGGACTTACTACCAAGACTGCTTGCTGCAGGTGATTTATTTCCGGGACACCCTTCAAGACCATTAAAATACCTGGTGAGGACTCCTCACTAAACAGGACATCTGGTCAACTTAATAAAGCATATGCTCCTGGGCGCTGTTCAACACAAGTAACCCAATCCCCTCGCTGCAGCAAGAATTCTTTTGAATCATTTTTCTGGCAGCAGGGCGTCCTCCCCAAAGGTGGGACTATTATCCATGTGACCTCTCAGATCCATTTCTCTCCTGTGATGCATTCAGTGACCTCCTCCAGTGTGAAAAATGGTATCCTTGTGGCTTGAAAGGGTCCTCCCCCCTCCTCCTTCTTCAACATGAGTCATCCATTTTTTCTTGCCAGTGGGATACTGCCCTTGTTCATTCCCAAAACACCCCTGTGAAGAAGGCAGTAAGGGTATAAAAATAAACTCTTCAAAAGCAGAAATGCCTCATTGGGTAGCTGCCTGCCTGGTCCAAAGCCCTGTTCTAATGCTACCCCACCAGCAAGGCCACAGGGAAGAGAGTTGTTTCAAATGTCAATTCTGAAGTCAGACTGCCTCAGTGCACGCCCTTGCTCTACACTTGCCAGCTGTGTTACCTTGGGCCGATGACTTAACCTCTCAACCTTTCCATTTTCTCTCTGTAAAATGGGATTAACAATGGCACCTACCTCATAGCATTCAGTGAGGACTGAATACAAGCACAGCACTTCAAACAGTGGCTGGTATGTAGTAAGAGCTTAATAAATTGTCTAGGATTTTTATTCCACTATACATTTCAGCATTGAAAATATGCATGAATAAATGAAAACTGGAGTCAAATTACATGTAGCACTGACAGTAAAAATGTATGTTGCCCATGGTGCTCATCCCATTCTCTTCTTTCCTTCCTTCCTGTCTAGTGAGTCACTGATGTCAGTAGTCAATTTGGGGGAGGCAATTCTTCATCTGTTTTGCTAAAGAACATGTCATCCCTCTAAACCACTCTGAAATGAACTAAAATATTCCATTTTCATTCACCTTTAACTCTGAATCATTGTCTATTTCCCCAGATGTGAGAGGTTGATCCTTTGAGTTAGGATGTAGACAGAGAGAGAAGGTAAGTTCTATGACAATTTAATTCTTGTGTTTTTTTTTTTAAATATAATTTACTGTTGGGACGCCTGGGTGCCTCAGTCGGTTGAATGACCGACTTCAGCTCAGGCCATGATCTCATGGTTTGTGAGTTCGAGCCCCACGTCAGACTCTGTGCTGACAGCTCAGAGCCTGGAGCCTGCTTCGGATTCTGTGTCTCCCTCTCTCTCTGCCCCTCCCCCACTCATGCTCTGTCTCTTTCTGTCTCAGAAATAAACATTAAAAATATTTAAATATAATGTACTGTCCCATTGGCTTACATACAACACCGAATGCTCATCCCAACAACTGCCCTCCTCAGTGCCCATCACCCACTTTGCCCCCTGCTGCATCCCCCCATCAACCTTTAGTCTGTTCTCAGTATTTAAGAGTCTCTTATTGTTTGCCTTCCTCCCTCTCTGTAAAGTTTTTTCCCCCTTCCCCTACCCCATGGTCTTCTGTTAAGTTTCTCAGGGTCCACATATGAGTGAAAACATGGTATCTGTATTTCACTTAACATAATACTCTCTAGTTCCATCCACATTGCTACAAATGGCAGAATTTCATTCTTTCTCATTGCCAAGTAGTATTCCATCGTATATATAAACCACATCTTCTTTATCCATTTGTCAGTGGATGGACATTTAGGCTCTTTCCATAATTTGGCTATTGTTGAGAGTGCGGCTATAAACATTGGGGTACAAGTGCCCCTCTGCAGCAGCACTCCCGTATCCCTTGGGTAAATTCCTAGCAGTGCTATTGTTGGGTCATAGGGTAGATCTATTTTTAATTTTTTGAGGAACCTCCACAGTTTTCCAGAGCGGCTGCACCAGTTTGCATTCCCACCAACAGTGCAAGAGGGTTCCTGTTTCTCCAGATCCTCGCCAGCATCTATAGTCTCCTGATTTGTTCCTTTTAGCCACTCTGGCAGGTGTGAGGTGTTATCTCAGTGTGGCTTTTGATTTGTATTGGCCTGATGATGAGTGACATTGAGCACCTTTTCATGTGCCTGTTGGCCATCTGGATGTCTTCTTTAGAAAAGTGTCTATTTTGTCTTCTGCCCATTTCTTCATTGGCTAATTCTTGTTTTAAAATGTGTCCTTAAATAATGTGCCCTTGCCTTCTTGCCTTGGCACCCAAGGCATCGACTGGCACAGATCCATATTCCTAATGCTGTGCTGTCAGCACGCCAGCGTGGTTTCTGCTGCCTTCCCTTTGTGCTTTGAGCTGCAGATAAAGTAAGTATCTGGCAACTGCTCACCAAGTATTGACATCTGTGAATGGAGAGAAAAAATAAATAAAAGTATAATCATCACCTACGGAGTACAGTACAGTGATCTGAGATTTTGTAGGTGAGAGAATTACGTTTTATAACTTTGTCTAGGTCCCTCAGATTGTATGTTCTTCCTTCTTAGAAGGGAACTTGGCAGGAGTGTTTGACAATGCAAAAGCGCCTGGCACCCACTGTCACATGTGTTTCTTAAGCACGTAGGTGGCAAAGGTGAGCCATCTGCATTGTCTTGGGTTTCTGCTAGCATGGGCACCAAGGAACAAGGATAAGAAATGGATGGCTGTGAGTTCCCAGCAGCAGGGTTGCAGAGAAGAGCACAGAGATTCCTGTCACTGTTTCCCACAAGGGCGATCTGACACTTTGCCTTTGCTCAAGCCACAGGGAGGTGCAGGGGAGAAGATGACACAGACTCCTCTGCAGGTCTGTGCCCTTGCGAAGAAGCCCACCGTCAAGGAATACAGTAGGCCTCCTTCCCCCAAACGGATTGGCAGCCACATTTTAAATGAGTTATGGTGCCCGCAGTTTGTAGCAGCCCCCGCCACAGCAAATCCACTGTGATATTAAAAAGAAAAACAGCCTGGCGATGTGGAAATTAGCCCATCCAGCAGTATTTCCCAAAACAAGAGGCTTGATTTTGCTGCCCAAATGAGAGTGACAGAACTGATTAATCCTTTATTCCAAATGCCATCACATTTTGGTTGTTTATTTTTTAATCTTTTATATAAAAAGGCAACATTGTGGCTATTTAAATAGCCCAAGTGAAGGAAGATTTGGCAATTGCATAGTAAATTTCAGTGAGCCAAACTAAGAAGAGAAGACATGGGGTCGTGCAAGGTAAAGAAATCTATTATCCCTGAACTTTCTGGATCGGCTCACTCCATGGTGAAACCACTTTTTTTTTTTTTTTCTGGTATAGTAACTCATGCAGCCATCTGGATTATTTAATCTATACAGACAGCTGGTCCAGACACTTTTAGACTCAACATGGAGTTTTTTTGCAATCTGAATAATCTACAAGGCAGAAATTAACAAGAAAATTTCCAGTTCTTTCCTCGTTTGGTGCCAGTTCACCCCAGTGAGGAGCATCAGGAAGAGTGGGGATGGGAAGAGGTTTGTACCTTTCACTGTTGAGCACTTCAGCTGGCCAGGTGCATAGTGGTTCAAATGGAATTGCTTCCTGTGTCCAGCCCCTGGTGCTCAAATGCAATAGGGGTGCAATACACCTGTGTTTTCTTTCTCCTTTTAGCAGCTCCTCCTCCCCCCACTTGACTCCCCAGAGTTGTAGCTGTAGATGTTCAAGCTCTTCATCTAGAAAGCTGAGGACCATGAGGCTAAGGGACTACCCAAAAGGCCAGGAGCAAGCTGAACCCCAAAAGAGGCCAGTCCACCTGGAGATAGTTGGGCTCTCTGATGTCTTTACCCAAACTTTCCAAGTAAGAAAGACAATGGAAGCCAGGACCACAGTTATGCCAACAATTAGCTAATTGTTCAGTCTTGGGCTCTGTGGTTTTTGTCAAGTTACTTAACTTTTCTGAGCCTCAGTTTCCACATCTATAAAATGAGCCTGCTATTGGTACCCATCTCATGAGGCTGATGTGAGTCTTCCGTGAGATAATATATGTAAAGTACTTATGACAATGCCTGGCATAAGAAGCCCTCAGTAAACATTAATGATCAGTACAATTCATTGAGCACTTACTATATGCCAGACGCCCTTGGAACTTCTTCAATTGAAGCACTTATGACAACCCCATGAAGCAGTTATTATTATGCCTATAAACAGGAAGAAGAACAACAAATAGTAATTAAAGGGCAGATGACCCTTCTGATACAAATCACCCATCAATGAATAGACAACTGTTTGACACAATGGTTGATGAGTCAGGGCTCTGGGCTCAAACATCCTAGAATTTAATCTCAGTTCTTGTTGGCATCCAGTGGTGTTGGGCAAATGACAACCTCACTGAGTCTCAATTTTCTTATCTGGAAAATGGGACTAAGAATTGTACATAACAGGGTGGTTGTGAGGGTAATTCAACAATATAAACGAAGCATGTTTAGCCCCCAAGGAACCGATAATACTTGAGTTACTAGCCAGGTGACCTTGGGCAAGCCACTTAACTTCTCAGGCCTGACCTCCTCGTCTGTAAGATGGAGAAGCTGCTCTGAGGACTGACTGGGCTAAAGCACATCACATGCTTCCTTGGGAAATGTTCAATAAATACATAAGCACACTTATAGTGATGGGTTTCGTAAGGGACAAGGTCAAGTAGGAAGCACTAAGTAGCTGGCTGAAATCAGAGGCAAGAAAGTCTCTGAGAGTTCCAAGGAGGCAGAGGCTGGGTGTTGAGCAGGGTCAGAGTGAGTCTGAGTTGAGGCACTAATTCAATTCACTGCAACATTTGGGGTGGCAGGCCCCAGACTAGGTTCCAGGAATATACCCATGGACATCGGCAGTCTCCGCTGGGTGGGACAGCTGTCAGTCTGGAGGGGTACGTGGAGTAGGAAGCATCTAACTGTGACACTTCACTGATTGTTGCAGTAGAGAAAGGCAGACAACAGGGAGAAGCCAAGGAAGAATGATGAGAGCAGTGGCATATACCTGGGGGTATGGCATGAGGCTTAGAGGAGGCAAAAGAAAAAACTAGGTAAAGATGCTGTGTATTGATCCACTAAGCCACCATGCTGTATTAAAAGAAGCCAGATGCCAGCAGATAGGAGAGATGACATTGAAACAATTTGAGGGTTGTCTGGCCTGGGCTCCAATAAAATCATAGATATTATGTTCTTTCCTTTAGTCAACTGTAACTGCGGGGTCCTAGGTAATCCTTGTTTTCTCGAATTTAACTTAGCTAAAGTTGTCTGGGTTCCAAGCTAAAAACTTCCAGCACTGCTCTGCATTTCTCTGTTAGGCAAGACTTTTTTTTTTGGCAAGTGACAGAAACCTACTCAACTGCCTTACATAAAAAAAGGGGGAATTTATTGGCTTACTTAACTGCAAATCCATGGAGGTTTCTAGCTTAAGGCACATCTCAGGCCTCAAACTGGACAACCATGTGCTCATTCCCCCTCCTTATCTTTCAGTTTATCTTTTCTCCCTTTTGGCTTCTTTTCTCAGACAGGCTCTTTGGATTAGCAACCCCCAAAGAGAGTCCCTTTTTGCCAGTATCTCCTGCAGAAGTTGCCAGGGTATTTTCATTGCCACAGGCACATGATCATCCCTAAAGCAATCATCAAGACCAAGGAAATGGAGTATTCTTGTCAGTCATGCCTAGATGTGCATAGGCCATTGGGTAAGTTCAATGATACTCCAACTGAGTGAACAGAGAGTTGGAGTAAGGTGGCTCCACAAAAGAATGATGAGCCCAAAAAACTTGTATTCATTGCAGTGCCCTCTAAAGGAGGAAGAAGGCAGGGAGAAGACGGTAGGGAGATGGAAGGGAAAAAGCATGATATGTGCAAACCCATTATTTCCAGACCAATCAACTTGGTCTTGGATCTACAGTCGCCCTCATCATGGATTGAACTCTTTTGAAATGTAAAGGTATTTTCCTCCATTTTTCTTTTTTCCAACCTTTTAATAAATACTTACATTTCTTGTTCTTGATTTTCATAGATAGTTTCATAGTCATACAATGCAAAAGTATATTTGGTCAAAAAAAGTTCATAAAGAAGTTCCCTCTGTACCTAGAATAGCAGAGGTCATCTGTGCTTAGAGGTCTTAAGCATATTGCTTTGGTTCTCCAGGCTGTATCATTTTGGACCTCTTAGGATATTTCTATTGAAGGGTGATTTCAGAGGATTATTCACATGTTGAGGGCTGGAGCTCTGACCTAGAGTTTGATAACGTCTTTCTCTTTCTCCCTCCCTCCCTCCCTCTGTGTGTGTGTGTGTGTGTGTGTGTGTGTGTGCCTTTAACAAAAGTGTGTTTACACAGAAGCAAATATTCAGGGATGCATGACTTCTTTTTGTCCTTTTGAAACAGAATATTTGGACATGTTTTCAGCTTTTCTTTATGTGCCCAAACTTTTCTTCTTTTTATTTTATATTTTAAAAGTTGACTTTGATTCTTCAAACAGCGCACCTGTTCCAAAGAAGGGCACTGGACACTGTGGAAAGCTTCAAAAAGTGGAACTGTAGAGCACAGAATAACTCTTTATTCCCACTTACCCTTCTCTTGTCATTGTTATTTAAAAAAGCTTCATCCCCAAGACTAGAGCCCCTTAGGTGTCACCATAGCTGCCTCCACTATCCTAGTGTGTTTGACAGTGTATGAATATCATGTGTCATCAAGTCCCAAAGCTCCATTTTTGTTCCCATTCAAGACCCTCTCCCTCACAATCCTTAACCTCAGATGGTTTATACTGAAAAACCGAAGGGGCTGATCATCCTTCCCATGTGAATCCACAAAGGAAGTGACCTCACAATGTCAGTCATATGCTTAGCCAGTAGAGTTGCCCCTAGAAATCCCCTGCGGATGTCTCATGCCCTGTGTAAACTTTACAGCTCCTTTCAGCTTTTTGGGAAGATTTCTGAAGTCTATCCTCTGGTGGTCCTGGCAGACTTATGCATGTGAATTCAGCTGCTCTATGAGCACTGTATTGAATACGCACTCTAGGCCATTGTGCCCCAAATTTATTTCTCCTGAATTGCATCATTGCAGTTTGCCACTGAGTAAGGTAGTTGCAGCATAAAGAGAAACTAAAGTAAGGGAATGACTCCAGGACATTCTTCACAAGACAGTGTTTAGACGGCTTAAGAGCTGCGCACAGGGTTTGTCATGTGGTCAGGCTTCTAATGGGTAGTCTAGACACCTGGACATCCAGGCTGCCATTTGCCCCCGATTCATGGTGGATTCTGAAGGGCTTTATTTATAACACAAAGAAACTTGTGTGCACAGACACACACACACACACGCACACGCACACACATGCACATGCTCACACACAAACACCTCAGAAAGAAAAGGGAAACCTTTAGAGGGGTTTCTATAAATGATGTTCTTTAGTGGACATGGTGCTTCCCATGGTTCTCCAGGCTCTGTCTAAATGGTTTAATGTTTTCATCTAGTCATCAAATTTCCTGCATAGAGGAGAGCTCAAACATCTTGTTTGAGAAAGACTCTTGCAGCTGTGCAAATATACTCTTCTCGAACATTAATCCATCTGTCAGGTGAGATTTCCTTTTTCAAATAGCAAGAACTCCAAGTGGGGAGGATTAGTGTCCATGCTATAAAAATTCTCAGCTATTTAAAGCTAAGTTGTAGTAATATCCATTAAGATCCTCTGGGAATTTAGATTCTGGGTTTTTATGGGAAACAATGGACAGTCCTCTCTAAGCCCGTTGGCCAAAGAATTTCAGCATCATATTTGATCTTGACCCACTCACTGAAGGATCCCCTAATGATTCTAGGTACCTCTCATTTACTCAAAAACATTAAGTTCTTCTTGTGTGCCAGCCACGGTGCTAAGAGCTCAGGAAACAAAGAAGAATAAAAATGTCTAGCTTCAAGGGACTTGCAGTCCAAGTGAAGAGCAGAAGCTTTGTGATGCAAGATAGAGTAACGCCCCAAAAGGGGAATGGGATCAACTTTGGACAGGAGGTATGTTTCAGGAAGGCTTTTTGGAAGAGAAGATACCTGAGCCTGGGGATTAAGGAGCAAGTAGGGAGTGGTGAGGGCCAGAAATTCCACACAGAGAGACCACTGTGTGCAAAGATTTCACCATGTGAAGGAAATTTGAAAAGGAAACTCTTGAGTAGGGTCTGGTGGGTACTTGGTAACTTGGGTAACTCTGGAGGGCCTAGTAAAGGGAGCATGTGACAAGCTTAATAGGAGTCAAATCATACAGGGCTTCTGGATCATTCTAAGCTGCAGAGCCCTTGAAGGTTTTCCATCAGAGGAGTAATGGAACAGGTCTGCCTTTCTGAACACTTACCTCTGGCTCTAGCATGGAGGATGGAAAATCATGTTCTACTTACTTTATGTCAAATAATTAGTAATTTATTTAGCTTCTCCTCTTTATTAGTGAGAGATGACAAATACGGGCTACTATTCCTCCTCTTCCTACAGCCCTGAGACATGTTGCGAATCATTTGTAACATCTTTCTCACTAAATCCATATGCAAAGTAAGACTGTTTTTAACCCTGATATTCAAGTGCTCCCTGTCAAGCAACTGGAGCTGGAACTGAGTTGACTTGTGTTCTCCATCTCTGGCCTGTTGCTGGCAGGGCCTCATTGTTCTGTTGCGCCATTTTGATCGCCGGTGCCCTCAGCATAGGGCACCTCGCTCCCTGGGCAGCAGGGTCCCTCCCCTTTTCTCATTTTCTCTCTCTCAGCTTTGCTGCCTCTGGTTCTCAGCTTTCCCTGGCATGGAGGACCGGAGTCCATTGTGTTTCCCAAACGCAACAGACACAGAGTAAGCTCTCCGGGGGTCCTCTGGAGCACCCACTGGCTTGGCCTAAGGTAAGAGGAAAGCAGCCCCCACTCCTGGCATGGGCTACATTTCCTGGAAGCTGACCTGAGACTGAACGTATACTCACCAGAATAAATTCTCTCTTTCTACCGATGTCATACCGTGTAATTTCAAATAAATCTCAGTCTTATACTTTTTTAAGCGCTCTGGTAAACACTGCCAGATGAGGCACACGTTGCGTGCCCTGTCCTCTGTGCCTTGGTTTGCTACAGCTGGATTGGAAAGAAGCATGTAGCTGATGTTTTTTTTTGTTTGTTTGTTTGTTTGTTTTTTTTTTTCCTGCGAGGGAAGCCCTTATTTCTTTTAAGTATAAAAAAATATTTTGTGGGTTTTTTTTGTTTTTAACACAGAAGGTTAATGCTGACAGTCTAAATGCATCTAAGGATATGAGAAAGGGCTAAGCCAATTGACTTCTGAATAGACTTCTGATACTGAGCGTATCAGCATGAAAATTCACTTATTCACTTTACCATGCACCTCAGGGTATAGGGACTGCACTGTACTAGAAACTGTATAACAATTTAAATACAAATTTAAATAACATTACTTAAATGCTATTATAATATAAATGTAATAATACTCTTTAAATACAAATTTACATAATAAAAATAAAATTCGCCACAACCGCTGAGATAAAGCACAGCCATGTTATGCTTAGCACATTGCCCGTTCTAAGGGGAAGCCTGTGAGCATCTCAGTGGGTAGAAAAAGCAAGACATAAGTATATAGTTCTCAGCGAGTCCTGATGAAGGCATTTTTGCCTTCAGCTTTTTTGAAAATTTAGTATAAGCTAAATGCTAATCAGAAAATATTTTGTATTTTTTAAAAATTTCTTTCATACCTGGTAAAGAATTACTTGATTATTTCCTCCTAACAGTGGCTTAAGCATTATAAACGATTATATTTCAATAGCATCTGTATGCTTTATACTTTTTGTACGAAAAAAACATTTTTTGTATAAAGCATTTTGTATGAAAAATGTCAGGAAATTTGTTCTACACCTGTGGTTATACTTTTTTTTTTTTTTTACCACATTTATAAACGAAAGGGTAGCGTCACCATAAACAGCTGAAGCTAGACTGTCTGCAGACAAAATTAGCCACAAATCTGATGCACTGTCAATTCCGGTCCTCAGG
The DNA here is from genome assembly GCF_022079265.1 of Lynx rufus. Lineage (NCBI taxonomy): Eukaryota > Metazoa > Chordata > Mammalia > Carnivora > Felidae > Lynx > Lynx rufus. The sequence continues at coordinate 119,572,568 of NW_025814823.1, read as the reverse complement.
ACAACAAAAGTGATTAAGCAAGACCTCAAGTAACAATGTTAATGCCATCTACAACGGGAAAAACTGATACAAAAGCATTCAAAGCCTGAACATTGCTTGGCAGTGAGAGGGGAAAAAGATCACCTTAGCTGGAAGGTTCACAAACACAAAGTCTTATTTACATTACACAAAGCTCAGGTGTTAGGCTTGAATGTAAGTTTCAAAATACTTTCACATACAACCCGCTCAGATCGCTTTTGCTGCCGCAGTACAAATCATGCGGGACATCTTTTGTCCCCAAGACAAAACAACTCTTGAAACAATACTGCAAGTATATCACTAAACACCATGAGCTGTATCTGAAGGGATTTCTTTAGGAAAAACAGATTTTTTTTTCTCCCATTGTGTAGGATGCTTCTTAGGAGTGCCTGTGGGATCAATACCTATGGAAGGGAAGAGCCGGAAGCAGGTAGGTGCACAATGGAACAGAACATAGCAGAACATAGCATAACAGCTAGCTATGGGGTCTGGTGACAGCCTCAGCCAAGCCTGAAGGGAGCCCGAGAGCCCCAGCAACCCTCAGAGTCAAGCCAAGATGACTCTTCCTGCATATTCCTGCATCAGCTGGTCACTGGATGTGGGCTGGCCCAGGGAGGGATGTGACTTTGACTGAGGTAGTTACCTACAGGAGAGACAAACTCAAAGAAATTCTCTTTCCTTCCCCAGCCTCTCCAACCTCAACTGCTTTCTGAGCCAGAGGGGGCAATCACTGATGCTGATAGAGTTAGTTTTAGAATTCCTTAGCCTGCCCCAAAGAAGGGCTTTAATTATAGCTTTGCTCATTTATAATTTTTGTTTTCAGATTTCAGGCCCTCAGCTAAACACTAATACCCAGAATTTCATTTTACCATCCTGCTGCAGTCAGGCATTTGTTATACTAAATAGATTACAATATCTAGGTGGTAAAGATCATGACTTGTGTTCCTGTAACACTCCCTGGCTTAGCAGTTATGAATCAACCCAAATGTCAAATGATTTATTTCTGTGATTATATGATATGTCCTAGTTTGGGGGTTGGAAAACACAGACACTATGTGCAAAGAACTTAACATAAGCCTGGGCACATAAGTGCTACCCCCCACAACTTTGGTGCTGGCTGTTTATCTTAGAAGCTGTTACTGAGCTAATCAGTCAGTTTGACTTATGGCTGCTCCCAGTGGCTATGGCTTTCTAAATGCTTCTGGAAGGAGCCTCCTCACAGGTAGCTTCAGCTCTCTGTGCCGATGATCATTTATCACAATCTTTGGGGAGCCTATTACCCCTTTTTGTGTTCTCAAGAAAATTAAATCAAATTAAATGGTTCTCTTTAGTTCTTTCTGTTGACTTCCCCAGATGAATTCCTACCGAGCATATTATGGCCATCACTGGGGTTATAAAAAGCCATCTTTCAGAATTAGGTTTACCTAGCAATTCTGCTATTACCAAGACAAAAGGGAAAAAGAAAGTAAGAGTAAATAAAAGAAATATACCAGGAAATTGGTAGATTGCTGGCCTTTATCTGTATCTGGACTTGATTTGAAGTCAGTTTTTGTTTTAGGTTCCGGCTCTGAAATGACCTTAGATACGTTGCTTCTTTACTGTGGATGCCTTGGTTCCATCATCAACACATATGATGAGATTGGATGAATTCTTACTTTGTCTAGAAGTTCTGTGCAGGGAGTTTCCTGAGATGTGGTGACCCTGCATAGGATGGGACACTGAGGTTCACAGGCAGGCAGAGGAATACCAGAGAGGTAGGGGAGAGACAGCGTCAGGTCATGAAAAAGCAAGAAAAGAGAGGATCTTAAGAAGGAAAGCTTAGTTAACAGTGTCCAATATTCTTTGGAGGTCAAATAATATAAGGAATGAAAATAAATGGATATTTGATTTAGTGACCAATAAGCAGACTGAAGAGTAATTCAATGTGAGGAAAGACATAGAAGGAAATACCCCCAAAATACCATTAATGGTTCCCCTGGGGGAGACCAAGAGAGCTAGAGAAGAAGGCAGAAGAGAACATTAACTTTAAAAAAATATTTTATTTGACCCTTATTACTTTTGTAGTTTGAAAAAATCCCAATACAAGAATGAATGAGAAGCAGAAAAGTAGAAACAGCAGTTATAAGCCATACTTCCAAGAAGGTTGTCTAATATGTACATGTGTTTTACACAAGTTTTCGTGGCCAGAAAAAGGAGCTGAAGAGAAAAAAATTTATTTTTTTTTTACATTTGACTCAAATTTTACCATTTCACCACCATAGACTTTCTCCACCTTTTTTTCCCCCACTGGCAGGAAAAAGGAAGAGCAGGCTGGAAAGAGAAAATGGGATCTGATAAACAAGAAATTGCTCAATTGATAGAAATCATTCTGGAGGCTTAATTTGTATTACTAACAGATTTCTCCAGACAGACTTGGGATTTCAAGTATGGTTTTGGGAACTCCAATCTAGGTTGGCTTTGCATTATTGTGGCAGCCCTCAAGTATAATCTCAACGAGGTGAGCCTCAGAAGAGCATAAGGTACCTGCAGAGGTAAGCCCGCAGCCTGCCCTTAACCAGTCCTTCTAACCGCCATGTATATATAGGTCAGGAAGTTCTGCAGCTGTAACTCTGGATGACGTGGGATCTGTCACTCAGGCCTAAATATTGGACAGCATCCATAAAGCCACCTGGGGAAAGATGTCAAGATAAGCAGACCGTGTTTTTAATAGGATCTTGTGCATAGACAAAAAGGAGTTGGTATTTTGTCAATCTCCTAGGACAACTTGGAAAAAGCATTTTGCTCTATAAGTGTGTTTGGAGAGGGGGGGGGAAGGAAAAAAAACAAAAGAAACCTTTTAGAGATCAGGAATGAAAGACAGTACTGTAAACTTGGCAACTGCTAGAGCATTGGAAAGAATGAGACAAAAAAGGGGGGGAGACAAGGGGGCAGGAGGAAGCCACTCAGGAGAATTTCCTCATGTTATTTTAGTGAAATCCTTGAAAATCTTTTCTCTAAAACTGTATTCTGTGCAATATGAGGTAAAATGTCACTCTGGTCACAACAGAGCATCATACCATCTGAGATACCTCTTCTAGGGGAAACTTTCCTCTAATCACCAACCAGCCCCCATACTTTGGGCTGCAATTTGTAGTGTTCCAAGTGAGGAAGAAGTTTTTAGGACACATTAGAATAATGATCAATACAACCAATGAGAATCAGTGTAATGAAGAATTAGAGTGTAGAGTTGGCATAGTGAATGGCTAAAATGAGGTTATCCTCTTTAGCTCATTATCCCACTGCCTACTTCAAAGAAACGGTAAAAGCTATCAAGGATGAGCACTACCTAAGCTTTCCTGACTGCTACACCTCAATTCATGCAGCACCCAGACTTTGTTCTTTCCCCTCATCCCTGTGGGAAGAGGATGGCCCCATGGGAAGAGTTGTCATCCTCTAGTCAAGGCTAGATCTTCCATCCATTCTATCTGCCTATTTCAAGGACTTGGCCCTATCCCTGTCTCCTCCACTGTTTTGTATCCTGACCTTTCTCTTTTTCTCTATTCAACGTCAGCATATTCAATTTCTCGCCAATGCTTTCTCCCTAGTCCAGCCATGAAATGGTCCAACCATGCTGTACCTCCAAGATTTCTCCCTTTCCTTCCTTTTCATGACTAGACTCTTACTTCTCCAGTTCCCTTCTGCCCATTCATTTGCTTCTGAAGCCTACCCCTAATGTCCATGGATAGTACTATTTGCTCATGCCCCCAGTAACCTCCTAATTGCCAAATATGATGAGTATTTTTCAGTGCTTATTAATATTTCTGTGACTTGAGTCTCCAGTCATAATTCCCTCTTCAAGGTCTGCCCTTTTTCTTTTTTTGCACCATCAAAACCCTGGTTTAACTCTTATCTTTATGACAACTCTTAATGCCTAGACATACCTCTTCTTCCATGTACTACCTTTGTGGGTAATCTCATCTATTCCAGTGGCTCCAAACCTAGGTGTTCCTGTCTACTGAACATATCCCCTGAAATATCTCAGGCTGTTAAGACCCAGGATGACCAAAGTGAGCTCCAACTGAACACTCTTCTGTTCCAGAATTGCATCCATCTCTCTCTAAATGGCAACCTCCTTTCCCCCAAATTGCTTATCCAGAAGCCTGGGAATAATCCTTGAAACCTCCCTCAACAATGACACTAATTCTTACTCCTTAATAGATGTCCATGGAACCCAGGTGCCCCTACTTTCTAAGTGAACTTTCATATCCAATCACATTTCTCTGCACGACCATCATCATAGTTTTTTTTCCTTATTTCAACAGTCTCCCTGCTTCGATAGTCTCTTGCTTCTCACTAATTCATCACACTTTAATTAACCCACAGTGTCACTTTAAAAGCCCTTTAATATATGTGATCTGTCCAGATACCCATTCTTACATATGCCTCTGTATCCTGTTCAACAGTTACCTGATGTTGAGTTCTCCCTGTTACGGGATTCTCCAAGTTCTCTATAACTTTTTTTCTACTTTTTTACCTCTTATCGGTCCTTAGGATCCCTTCCCTCGGGACACCTCCCTGGACCCTCTAGGAAGTCAAATTGTGGTAAAGGAGGATATTCCTTTCGCCTGACTCACCTCCGTGTATTCCCTTTGTCTCCCACATTTATTGTCATTTTTTTTTTAATTTTTTTTCAACGTTTTTTTTATTTATTTTTGGGACAGAGAGAGACAGAGCATGAATGGGGGAGGGGCAGAGAGAGAAGGAGACACAGAATCGGAAACAGGCTCCAGGCTCCGAGCCATCAGCCCAGAGCCCGACGCGGGGCTCGAACTCACGGACCGCGAGATCGTGACCTGGCTGAAGTCGGACGCTTAACCGACTGCGCCACCCAGGCGCCCCCCACATTTATTGTCATTTAATTGTCTCATCCTCTCTGCTAGAGTGCAAGCTCAGAAAGGGCAAGACTTACATCTAACTTGTTTTCCACAGTGTCTCCTGGGACTGGAACAGTGTTTTATTCATTGAAGTTGCTCACTTTGTTTCATACTGGGGTAAATGAATGAAAACATGAATGTCCTGAAATCCATTTGCTCATGGAACAATGGTTTTTGGTCCAAGTCTTTCTGCTACTGAAATAAAATAATGGAAATATTTTCTCATTTTTAAAAAAAAAACTAGAGAATTATCCTAAGGTCAAATACACATGCCATGAGCCCATCACAGCTGCTACCAGCCATGCACATTCTAGGCTCTGCAAAGGCCCTCGAGGTCTAAAGCAAGTATGAACATCCCAGCTCGTGCTCCTTTCCTTATCTTCCTCTCCTCCCTGAGTATCTTCTCTCCTTGCTCAGGCCCACCCCTGCCCCCAGCTCCCACACATAGCATTGCATACTCCACTCCACACAAAGACATCCAGCCAGCAGGGCCAGTGAGGGTGGAAACCTAGCCCCAAGCCCCAGCTCTGGTGCAGGGCTGCAGAGAACCCAGAGGAAGGGATGCCTTTTAGCAGTTAGTGTGCGCAGAGCGGGTACCGTCTTGCAGTTCACACCAGGGCTGCCCCAAGTGCCAGCAGATGGCCATGTGCCACCGTGCCCCAGATTTCTTGACCTCCCAGTTCAAACTCACCTCGATTTGCAGATAATAGCCAAAATGGTCATCTCCAAACTGGTTTCTCTCTCTCAGTTTCTAATGCAGATGAGCCAAAAGGTTGATGCAGTTGGCCACAAAGAAGCCGCACTGTTTCAACACATTTAAATCAGTCCCAGTTACGTGTTTTGGATGTGGATTAAAGTGTTACCTCCTTCTCAGCATTTTTCCCCCAGGGGCACTTTATTAAAGAAACCATGTCTGCCTCAGCAAAGGCAGCCAACAATTTGCCTCTTGCTTTGTGGGGTCATTTACAATTTTTGTATAATTTCAGGGGTGGAATAAAGGGAGAAGCAGTGACCACAGCCCTAAGAATTTAGCTCTGTGACCCTGTAAATTGGGAATGTGCCCAGCCCGCTTTAAGAAAGCATCTAACCGTGACTGTATTTTTCAGTTCACTAAATGCAGTATAAATTATTCAGTTATTTTTCTTGATCGTGTAGACTTTTGTTTTTGTTTTCTGATTGTTTAAATGCATTTTCCAAATTGTACTTCTTGGGATGTTAATATGCATTGCATGGTGGGGGTGGAATGGTGAATATTGGAGTTGAGAAATGCTAGATGAAAAACAGTCAAGCATGTTCCTTTACAGGACTTATTGAATACTTTATTATACAGAAATAAATTATGAATCTCCAGGTGTGGGGGGCTACTACACATCATGTTCCTAAACATACTTGGCCAGGAAATCCCCCTCAAAGTTCAACTCTTCAAGGACTGTGTTCCACAAAACATACCCGGGAAGACATTGGTCAAAGTGTTACCTTCGAGAACTGCTTCTGCAGCATTTCCCCCAAGTTCCTGGAGAATCAGCAAACCAGATATAAGATTTTCCTTTTCAATCACCACAGTATTAAATCAAACCAAATGACATTTTGAAAGTTTAATTTTATTAAAAACTAGTAATTAGTCCTCTCCAATTGATGGACCAATATGGTAGTATTCAGGCATGAAGGAATTTAAGGTTTAGATGGATCTAGAATGGTTACGAAAAAAAGCACTGCATTTGAAGACCTCAATTAGGTACGACGTTCTTTTTGTTTGCTTGTTTGTTTTCAGTTTTAGGATTTTGTTTTGTTTCGCCCTGAAATTCACCAGTTTGACTATAATTGCCTTTCCTTTCCCTCTCTTGATTTGAAAATCTAATTTTAGGATCCCTTCCAGACTTCTGGTCTATAGTTTTCACTATTCACTAGTGAACACTAGTCCAGATGTGGTTGTGAAGGTATTTTTTTTAGATGGGATTAACATTTAAATGAGTAGACTTTGAGTAAGATTACTCTCCATAATGTAGGTGGGCCTCACCCAATCAGGTGAAGAACTTAAGAGGAAAGACTGAGGTCTCTCAAGGAAGAATGCCTTTGGACAGTCTTCTGACTTGAGTTGCAAAAGCAGCTCTTGCCTGAACCTGCAGCCTGCTGGCCTACCCTGCAGAATTCAGACTTGCCAGCACCTTTAATTGTATGAGCCAATTCCTTAAAATAAATCAATCTCCCTCTCTCTCCACATACACACATACCCATACACACACTTGTCCTTTGCTCCTATTTTTCTAGAGAATCTTGAGTAAGAATTCAGTCTCATAATCAAGTATCTTACCTATTTTCACCAGAATTATGACTTCTCTAACTTTCAATGGCATCTGTCCTTTACATTACAACCCAAGAGTAGAGTAACTGTTTTTATAAAGTAACATACTGAATTCACCCAACAGGATCCTGTATATTCAGGCAATGAGAATAATACATCTTTACTTGACCAAATTAGTTTCTAAATTGGCTTTTCTCTTGTAGTTAAATGTATCATGTTGATGTTGAACACTTTTAATAAGTAGATTTATATTAGCGACCAAGTGTTAAAATTGTTTAAACTTGAAAGGCCCCGCTTGCAATGAAATGAAACAGATTCTGGTGAATGTTACAGAGCTGGCAATAAGGATTAATTGAAACTCAAATGTTCTTTATTATTCTTTAATTATGTAATTGTTATTCATCCACCCTTCTTGATTTTCCATGTCAAATAATCATGCTTGTATATCACCCTAGCCTTTCTGTTTAGTTAACTGATTAATTAAGGACGGGGATATTCTGCATTTATTAGCATTTTAATGGGCAGATTAATTCCCTGTAGCCCAAACATCTACATATGTTCAGTTTTTGAGCTCAGCTTTATCTCCTTTTAAGTGATTATCATTTTTAATTGCAGATACTAGAAATTAAGAACCATGCTCTTAAATAACCAGTCCAATCCAGCTCATTAAAACTGCCCCTTGAAGATGAAGTGCAAGTGTGAGTACAAGCAATCAAAAGAAACGCTACATGGCCACTGCGGGATGTATACCATCACCAGCTAAGGATCCCTGTGCTCTAGTGATTCCTGTCCTGGAGGTCCCAGTGGCCAGCAACTTTGTAGAAGCATCCGCTGGTCAGAGGGGCATGCAGATCTAATTCTTCTTTTCCAAAAGGTTTGGAATCTAAAACCATCATCAATTGTGAAGTTGAATTGCATCATATATTAAAAATTAGGACGTTGGGGGCGCCTGGGTGGCGCAGTCGGTTAAGCGTCCGACTTCAGCCAGGTCACGATCTCGCGGTCCGTGAGTTCGAGCCCCGCGTCAGGCTGATGGCTCAGAGCCTGGAGCCTGTTTCTGATTCTGTGTCTCCCTCTCTCTCTGCCCCTCCCCCGTTCATGCTCTGTCTCTCTCTGTCCCAAAAATAAATAAACGTTGAAAAAAAAATTAAAAAAAAAAATTAGGACGTTGTCTTTGAACCAAAGACACATCAACCATGTTCTAAGGAGCCTCTGGAAAAAGGTCTATGAGGTCCTGCATTGTATTCAGTTAGCCACGGGAAATCAAATGCTGGCAAAAGAGGGTCCTCTGCTTCCCTACTGGGAGAAAACCATTTTATCCAGGAGAGCGGGTAGCTAGAAGAGTGGTTGATTCCTAGTGATGCATTAAAGCCTACCTTTCATTTGAGGAGAGGGCCAGACTGCTTCACAATTTGCGAAGGTCCAGTGCAGACTGAAGGGTGGCCATGTGTACTGCACTCACCTCCTTTGCTCACAGGAACACTTTAGGGCACATCAGTCTTCAGTCACAAAACATAGATGTGAAGATTAAATTGTTAAGACTTTCAAGATAAGGATAGCAGACTATTTTTTTTAATTTAATTTAATTTTTTATTTTTTAAAATTTACATCCAAATTAGTTAGTATATAGTGAAGCAATGATTTCAGTAGATTCCTTAATGCCCCTTAACCATTTAGCCCATCCCCCCTCCCAAAACCCCTCCAGCAACCCTCAGTTTGTTCTCTGTATTTATGAGTCTCTTTTGTTTTGTCTCCCTCCCTGTCTTTATATTATTTTTGTTTCCCTTCCCTTATGTTCATCTGTTTTGTCTCTTAAAGTCCTCATATGAGTGAAGTCATATGATTTTTGTCTTTCTCTGACTGACTAATTTCACTTAGCATAATACCTTCCATCCATGTAGTTGCAAATGGCAAGATTTCATTCTTTTTGATTGCCAAGTAATACTCCACTATATATATATATATATATATATATATATATATATATATATACCACTTTTTCTTTATCCACTCATTCATTGACAGACATTTGGGTTCTTTCCATACTTTGGCTATTGTTGATGGTGCTGCTATAAACATGGGGGTGCATGTGTCCCTTCGAAACAGCACACCTGTATCCCTTGGATAAATGCCTAGCAGTGTAATTGCTGGGTCGTAGGGTAATTCTATTTTTAGTTTTTTGAGAAACCTCCATATTGTTTTCCAGAGTGGCTGCACCAGCCTGTATTGCCACCAACAATGCAAAAGAGATCCTCTTTCTCCGCATCCTCGCCAACATTTGTTGTTACCTTAGTTGTTAATGTTAGCCATTTTGACAGGTGTCAGGTGGTATCTCATTGTGGTTTTGATTTGTATTTCCCTGATGATGAGTGATGTTGAGCATTTTTTCATGTGTCGGTTGGCCATCTGGATGTCTTCTTTGGAGAAGTGTCTATTCATGTCTTTTGCCCATTTCTTCACTGGATTATTTGTTTTTTGGGTGTTGAGTTTGATAAGTTCTTTGTAGATTTTGGATGCTAACCCTTTATCTGATATGTCATTTGCGAATATTTTCTCCCATTCTGTCAGTTGCCTTTTAGTTTTGCTGATTGTTTCCTTCACTGTGCAGAAGATTTTTATTTTGATGAGGTCCCAGTCGTTCATTTTTGCTTTTGTTTCCTTTGCCTCCAGAGACGTGTTGAGTAAGAAATTGCTGTGGGCAAGATCAAAGAGGTTTTTGGCTGCTTTCTCCTCAAGGATTTTGATGGCTTCCTGTCTTACATTGAGGTCTGTCATCCACTATGAGTTTATTTTTGTGTTTAGAGTAAGAAAGTGGTCCAGGTTCATTCTGCATGTCACTGTTCAGTTTTCCCAGCACCACTTGCTGAAGAGACTGTCTTTATTCCATTGGATATTCTTTCCTGCTTTGTCAAAGGTTAGTTGCCCAAACGTCTGTGGGTCCATTTCTGGGTTCTCTATTCTATTCCATTGATCTGAGTGTCTGTTCTTGTGCCAGTACCATACTGTCTTGATGATTACAGCTTTGTAGTATAGCTTGAAGTCTGGGATTGTGATGCCTCCTGCTTTGGTTTTCTTTTTCAAGATTGCTTTGGCTATTCGGGGTCTTTTCTGGTTCCACACAAATTTTAGGATTATTTGTTCTGGGTCTGTGAAGAATGCTGGTGTTACTTTGATAGGGATCACATTGAATATGTAGATTGCTTTGGGTAGTATCGACATTTTACCAAAATTTGTTCTTCCTATCCAGGAGTATGGAATCTTTTTCCATTTCTTTGTGTCTTCTTCAATTTCTTTCATCAGCTTTCTATAGTTTTCAGTGTATAGATTTTTCATGTCTTTGGTCAGATTCCTAGGTATTTTATGGTTTTTGGTGCAACTGTAAATGGGACCGATTCCTTGATTTCTCTTTCTGTCACTTCATTGTTGGTGTATAGGAATGCAACTGATTTCTGTGCATTGATTTTATATCCTGCAACTTTGCTGAATTCATGAATCAGTTCTAGCAGTTTTTTGGTCTTTAGGGTTTTCCATAAAGAGTATCATGTCATCTGTGAAGAGTGAAAGTTTGACCTCCTCCTGGCCGATTTGGATGCCTTTTATTTCTTTGTGTTATCTGATTGGGGTTTCTGTTGGTGTTCTCTGGTCCTTTCTAATCTTTTGTTGCTTTTCATATATATATATATATATATATATATATATATATATGTATATATTTTCATCTTTTCTCCCCTCAGAGAGTCCCCCTTAATATTTCTTGCAGGGCTGGATTAGTGGTCACAAACTCCTTTAATTTTTGTTTGTCTGAGAAAATTTTATCTCTCCTTCTATTTTGAATGACAGCCTTGTTGGATAAAGAATTCTTGGCTGCATAATTTTCTGATTCAGCACACTGAATATATCCTGCCACTCTTTTCTGGCCTGACAGGTTTCTGTGGATAGGTCTCTTGATCTGTCTTCCCTTGTAGGTTAGGGACTTTTTTTCCGTTGCTGCTTTCATGATTCTCTCCTTGCCTGAGTATTTTGTGAATTTGACTATGATAGGACTATGATGGTCGGTTTTTGTTGAATCTAATGGGAGTTCTCTGTGCTTCCTGGATTTTGATGTCTGTGACTTTCGCCAGGTTAGGAAAGTTTTCTGCTATGATTTGCTCATATAACCCTTCTACCCCTATTTCTCTCTCTTCCTCCTCTGGGACCCCTATGATTCTGATGTTGTTCCTTTTTAATGAGTCACTGATTTCTCTAATTCTTAAATCGTGCTCTTTTGCCTTAATCTCCCTCTTTTTCTCTGCTTCATTATTCTCTATACGTTTGTCCTCTATATTGCTGATTCTCTGTTCTGCCTTGTCCATCCTTGCCGCCAGTGCATGCATCCGTGATTGCAGCTCAGTTAGAGCATTTTTCATTTCATTCTGGCTATTTTTTACTTCTTTTATCTCTGCAGAAAGGGATTCTAATCTATTTTCAACTCCAGCTAGTATTCTTATTATCGTGATTCTAAATTCTGGTTCAGACGTCTTGCTTGTGTCTGTGTTGGTTAAATGCCTGGCTGTCGTTTCTTCGTGCTCTTTCTTTTGGGGTGAATTCCTTCGTTTTGTCATTTTGAAGGGAGAAAAGGAATTAATGAGGTAGAAAAATTGAAATTAAAAAAATTAAAATTAAAAAAATATTAAAATTAAAAATTAAAAACACACCCACACAAAAATCAAATAGATGATGCTAGATCCTAGGTGTGTTTTGGTCTGGGTGTAGAAAGTGGTTTGACAGATTAGAGAAATCAAACAAACAAACAAACAAAAGGGGGGGGAGAAAAAAAGGAAATCATTTGAGAATTTGAAAAAACAAATACACTAAAGTAGGCTAAAATACACAAAAGTAAAGAATATAGTAGAAAAAATTATATAAAAATATTTTTAATAAAAATTAAAAAGAAACATGAATTTTTTCATTTTTGTATTTAAGAAAAAAGAAATGAAAAATAGAAAAAAAGATAGAAAAAGAAAAAAGGAAAAGAAAAAAAAGAAATTGTTTGAGCGTTTAAAAAAGTGAATACACTGTAGTAGACTGAAATAAAATGATGGGAGTAAGAGAGAATTTGAAAAAATTTACATAAAAGCAAAAAATATAGTAATAAAAATTAAATAAAAATATTTTTAAAAGAAATTGAAAATAAAAATGAAGTTTTTCTCTTTCTGCACTGAAGAAAAAGAAAAATGAAAAAGAAAAAAGAAAAAGAAAAAAAGGAAATTGTTTGAAAATTTGAAAAGGTGAGTACACTGAAGTAGACTAAAATCAAATGATGGAAGTAGAATTTGAAAACATTTACACAAAAGTAAAAAATATAGTAATAAAAATTAAAGGGATATTTTTAATAAAAATTGAAAATAAAAATGAGTTTTTTCTCTTTCTGTATTCAAGAAAAAGAAAAGAATTGTAAAAGACAAAAAGGAGAAAGAGAGAAAAAAAAATTGAATGGATGAACCTGCTAACAGATTGAAGTAGGACTGAAATTGCTTTGTTTTCCCCTAGAGGTCAGTCCATCTAGCTCTTTATAGTCCATAGATTAAGCCGGGGGTGAGGTTTGTGTTCCTGAATACGGAAGTTGGCCCAGTGGGCAGGGCTCAGTGTAACAGCTCCACTCTCCCCTAGATGGCGCTGCTAGCCTACTGGGGTGGATTGTTGCGGTGCTCATCGGTGCGCATGTGCATGCGCGGGAGCGTTGAAAAATGACGCCACCCAGCTACCCACTCTATTCTCCCAGATCAGCAGTCGCACACCGGTCCTCTGTCTTCAGCTCTCGTCCACTCCCCGCTTTTCCACTCTCCGTGACTAGGCCCCAGGCAGTACCTCTCTCCCAAGGTCTGTCTCAGATGCGGCTATTTTCCCCGGCCCCTTACTTCCGAAGGACTGCGGCTTTGATCTGCTCCTCCCCTCTGTGGGAGGGCCTCACCGAGCTATGGCTGAATGAGCAATGGCCGAATGTCGGCTGCACTCAGGAACGCCCTCTGGACCCTGCTGTTGCCCCAAGACTGTGGCCAGGCGCCAGCCCATCCCAGAAAATGTTCGGGAGACAGTGTAGCAATAGTGTCTCTGGGATTATGGAAAAATCACAACAAACGTCTGGCACCGGGCTTCACCCTCAACAAACTTGCCCCAGCACCAGTGAATGTGGCTGCCTTCCGGGGTCTGCTGGGACCAGGTGGCTTCAACAGTCTCTACCAAATGTCCTTCCAGCAGTGGAACCGCTTTTCCCCGTGTGGCCTGAGAACCTCCCGGACCCCACTGTGTTCCTGGGGATACACCTTTCCCACCAGAGCACCGCCAGGTATCGAGCTGCGGAGTTGCAGCCTTTGCGCTCCCCTTGTTTACAGTCTTAATGGAATTTAAACCCTCTCCTTTCTCCCTTTTTAGTTTAGTCCCTGCAGCTGTTTCCAATTTTCCACTTTCTCTCCAGCTGCTTTTGGGGAGGGGTGCTTTTCCCGTAGGCTCTCCCCCTCCCCAGTCTCCATCCTCTCTCTGCCCACAAGAGCAGTTCCCTACATTTCGGGGCTTCTTTCTCCCCAAGTTCAGCTCTTTGTGTCGCGTACCTGCTGAATTCTGTGGTTCGGGTTGTGCAGATTGTTGTGTTAATCTCCCAATCAGTTTTCTAGGTGTGTAGGATGGTTTAGTGTTGGTCTGGCTGTATTTCACAGACACGAGGCACACAAAAAGCTTCCGTGCTGTTCTGCCATCTTTAAGGACAGCAGACTGTTAAACCAAGTATGGTCCATGAGGCTGGTGGAGCCCAAGACCAAGTAATCTGCACAGCTAGTGATGGTAGAGTTCCATTTCAAATCTACATCTATTGGATTTGTGCTTTAAACACTCCCTAGGCCAATGTAGTGCTCTGGAGTGTTCCCTCTTTCTGTGGATTGACAGTAGGGTTGCATTCACTCCCACCCTCACCCATCCCAGCATCCCGCCTTTTCCCTGTGCTTCCCACCTGTAACATTTAGTGCTACAGTCTCATGCCCGGGGCACATACCAAAGAGTCAGAACAATGAATGAGGTAGGGAAGAAGAAAGAGAAATAAAACAAAACCAGTACTTAAGAATCTTAGTGTATGACTTAGGGGAGAAATGAATAATATGAGATTTTAAGTATATTGGAGAGTATGTTAGTTTATTTTAGTAAGTCTATTTGAAAATCATCTATATATTTAAATTTATATATATTGAATAAGGTTAAAAAGGGAAAGATGCAACACTACTGGATAAAAGAAAATGGTATGAGTTCTTTCTTTGGTTTTCAGAGATGTGCAACAGGAAGTGAGACCCAACCTCAAATCCTGTAGCATTTTCATGTTACACAAAGTAACTGCTGTATCTCAGCGAACATAGTTTGCACCATAATTTAATCCCTTATGTGCATGTGCTAAGATATTCATTAGATTTAGGATATCTTTGGGATTTAAGCTATCTTCTCAAAAGAGCTCAGATTCATCATTCTAGAAGAAGTGAATTAACAAATATAACACTTTTAGCCTGCAACTTCCACTTTCTTGACTTGATTGCCCCACCCTTTATTCATCCATTCATCTATGCCAGGCACTATTCTAGGCTCTAAGGATACAGGTCAAGTGATGAGGTGTTTTTTCTTATAGAGTACATTTTCCACTACAGGGTGACAAACAGAAATACTCGAATCCCCAATAACAGAAGAACATGGTGACGTAAAGAAAACAGAACAAGGCTAGGGCTATGCAGGGCCCGGGGGGCTACTTTAAACTACGGCCAAGGATACTGCTCTGAGGAAACAATTTTTAGGCAGAGATCTATGTAAAAGATAAGAAAAGGCCAGGGACCTAAGGAAGAACACTGCAGACAGGCAACAGCATGTATCATGAGATGAAGGACGTAAACTGGAAGTTTTGGAGCTTTTTGTCTCCTACGTATAATTTCTCCCCTGAAACCTCATGATGTCATCACACCTGGGAGGGCATCTGAAGTCTTGGTGGCCACAAATGAGGAGTATGGCTTGACACCTATTCAAAGCTTCCTATCACTCTGTTAGGTCTTCAAAGCACCAATGGGCCAAATACTAAATTATAATAAAAGACAATAAATGTGGTAACAAATGTTAAAAAGTTATCACAGTTGTCTTCCTATTTCTGTAGTTCTCAAGAAAATTTATGTGATTAACGAAGTTCGAGGGGCGTCTGGGTGGCTTGGCTGTTAAGCATCTGACTCTTGATTTTGGCTGAAGTCATGATTCCAGGATCCTGGGATCAAGTCCTGTGTGGGGCTCTGTGCTGCGTGTGGAGGCTGCTTGAGATTGTCTTTCTACCTCTGCTCCTCTCCCCTGCTGTCCCTCTCCCTAAAACAAACAAACAAATAAATAAGATGGATGGC
Organism: Lynx rufus; assembly: GCF_022079265.1. Taxonomy (NCBI): domain Eukaryota; kingdom Metazoa; phylum Chordata; class Mammalia; order Carnivora; family Felidae; genus Lynx; species Lynx rufus. The sequence goes on along the minus strand of NW_025814823.1, from coordinate 119,556,945 downwards.
TTATTTAAAAATAAATTTGAGTATATGTGCAACACATAGAAGCTTTACTCCCCCAAGTGTATATGTGAAACCAGCACATCAGGCGAACACAAGTGTGTGTACACAGGTGTGCCAAATATTAAGGTTTCCATTCCATTAAAACGTAATATAAAGATTGGGTGTTTATCTCCGTTCCCCACTCGCCCTCACCTCTGTCTCTCTTGCTCTAGTTATCTCTTTATTTAGCACTGTATAAATAAGGACTAGGGATATTGGAGGCTAACGATGATGACAGTGGATGACGGGGGAATAAATAGAATTGTCACTGGAAAAAGTGATTAGGGTCAATTATAGTGCATCTCATGACTTCTTAACAAGAACTGGCAAGATGTTATAATTCCATGTGCTTTTCTAGATAAAGTCAGTGGAAATGTACTGTACAAAGAAAACTCAGGAACATGGTTAGAGAAGGAAAAAAATATCAGTATTTCCAGTATCCCTGTAGTCTAGTTATATTCAGTCTTACTCAGAAAATCCACATATTTTGGACCTTAGTCACTAGCAGGACAGCCACCAGACACAGCAGCTGATTGCCTGTAGGTTCCTGCAGTGAACTTCACATAAAGTCATGAGCAATCATCCCTAGAATTCACAGAGTGATGGGATTTGGGGGTTGGAAATGTCCTTCAAGAATATCTTCAGACAATGCCCTATTTTACTGATCACAAGCCTAGCCATGGTCTACTTGGGTGGAATTGAGAACTTACCAGTTGTTACTACACACAACAATCCAACAGCACCGTTTCATGAGATATTTCAAAATTTCAAGTTCTTCTGATTCGTTGCTTATTAATAAAACTACAGTAGTGATAAATTGAGATAGTAGTAGGGGTTGAATCACTTTGGTCACCGTAGGAAAAGTTCATATATGCCAGTGTGATGTAATCAGAGTTTATTTCTCCTCTTTCTTTAAACCATGAAGACAGACTTAACCCATATTCTGGATACTCTCTGCTTGCCCCTCCACATCCCCGGTCCCCACACCACTCTGTGCCCCAGGAAATGGACCCCTGTTCACGGTAACAGCCAGACTTCCCTGCCCTCAATTTCAGGCCAGTTTTGGCTAATCTAGTGGATATTCGCTGAAGATAAGAGAGTTGGAAGACCGAGAACAGTTAGGATATTTATGCCCCTGCTTCTTTTCCTGCCTGGGCCACAACTCTGGAGAGAAACATCTGTTACAACTCTAGTTATCTGTCTCTCTGTGCTGCTCAGCTGCCTCCTCCCTTTATCCCTTCTGGCCGGAAGGCAGTAGGAGCACCTGCTTCTGCACAACTGGCGCACTTGCCATCCCTTCTAGGTTTCCCTTAAACTGTGTCATACCTTAATGAACAGTCCTTGTGTTAAATGCTCTTCAGTTATCCCATCCATTTCCTACTAGAATTCTTACTGACATATTATCTCCTGCTATTATGTTAACTTGGGTATTCCTGGCCCATAGGAGGCAGATAGTTCAGTGAGGACAGACACCCTTGGGTGTTTGGGTGTTTCCAACTGGAAGGGATTGAACACCTTGATGTACAGAATCTTTGGAAGAACTTGGGAAGGAAGGTCAGACAAAACCTTGTTGGCTTTCCGAAGACCGTGAAGCTATAGACGTTTCTCCAAACAGTAGCCAAAGCTCCCAGAAGCGTCTAAGCGGATGAGTCACATTGAAATGCCCCAAACCTCAGATCAACCAACTTCCTGCATCTGTGCCTGCTGATGTTGGAGGAAACAATAGTTTCACTGTCTCATCCACCTTCCAAATCTTGCACGGTGACTCTCTTTAGCAGAATCTCACCTAAAATCCTCCCTTTCAAGGGATTTGGGACAATATCATTCCTTGGCCTTGTGGGTGCTGGGAATACAAACAGGAAAAGAGTGATGCTGAGCTGGCAATACAGAAGCCAGCTCTGTACATACACGATGAGCGCTTAATAAATACTGTACTTACCTTGGAAAACTTCCTTACTAGCCTGGTGCCTCAGTTTCCTCATTCTTAAAATGAGGAATGATAATAGGAATAACTAATTCCCATCTTAAAGTGGTCAAATGCAGATTAAATAAGTAATACATTTAAAATACTTCTGAATGAGTGAGGAGGAACAGGAGTCCTTAACTTCTTTTGTGCCATGCATCCCTCTTGGCCATCTGGTGAAGCTCGTAGATGTCTTTCCACAGAAAATAATGTTTTTGAAATTAAAATTAATAAGATTCAAAGGAGATCCATTGTATTTAAATACAATAGTCAAAATTTTTTTACTGTGATATAGCAGCATACACATTAAGTAACAAAATCTACTGGCGGGTCCAGTGGCTGCCGTAGTTTCAAAGAAGTGTTTGGCATAAATGATATTCCATACTATCTACAGCATCTGACCTGTGGTATGAGAATGTCTGAACTCTGTTGATGACACAATCATAGGGATGACCTAACACTACTCTGATTCATTTCCTGCATCTGTAACTGAATGAAATACTACATTTCAGTGAGGGTAGTGAAAACATCGTGTAATTTTTTTTTTCCCATTCACATCCACGAGATTCCAGAATCACAGGCCTCTTAGAGAGCTGGGAACATGGAACCATCCCCCCTTGAAGCTCATCTTTTCCTTTGGGCACACAAGTGCACTTGTTCTCCCAAAGACAAAGAGTGGAAATCAGTGTTTTCTCTTTTCTAGCTTCCACTACCTTTCTTACCCCTCAGAGCACACTTCCCACAGAGAGGAGAACCTCTTGAAATACTTGATTGCCCAACTACCAGCTGACAAAACTTCGGGCTGCGTCAACATCATAGGAAAAAATTTGGAGACAAATGGGAATAATGTGATACAATGTTAACCACTGAAGCAAAACAGTGAACCATCCAGAGCAGAAGAGGATCCAGAAACCTCCACACAAGGCTCTGGGCCAGCCTTGGTTAAGATCAAGGTGACAGTAGGAACTCATGGAAATAACCCTGGCTTGCATGTTAGATGCATTTGCATTGAGTCCTGGCTCTGTCGCTGACTACCTCTGCCTTGGGGCACATGACTTCATGTCTCCAAGCTTCAGTCCCCACCTGCAAAGTGGAGGAAATAATAGTACCAACCACATAGGGTTAACTGTGAGGGTTCAATCAAGAAAGCCTTATGCGAGGACTTAGCACAGTGATGGACACAGCGTAAGTGTTCAGTTAATGTTAGCTGTCAGAAATAGCACTACTATGTAAATTCTTTTCTGTGTTGTTTTTCAGGTTGTGTGGGCAAAGCATCTCTGTAGCCTATCACCTGCAAAAACATGCTGCTTAGTAACAATCCTGACTCTGTTGATGGGAATCAAGCAGTGGACTCACACTAAATACCTTGTGCATGATATGAAAGGACAGCCAGTGGGTGTCCTTCCATAAAAGCCAAGTGTCTAACCAAGGTAATGGCCCTGATGCAATACTTCAGTCACTGGGCTGGGGGACTACATTTCTGCTTGGTGTCGCACCTGTAAAATCCTGTCATGGCTGTCTGCTTTGCAAATAAGAGTTCGGTCCTCTGCCAAACTCTGAAATCAGATGCTCGGTAACTTTATCCCAGCTGTTCACTTCAGTTAGCACATGTCAATGCGAGTGAGGTCTATTATGGTTCGGTGATTTTCCATCTTTTGTCAGACAGCACAGCCTTCTCCTGGTTCCCTCCCTTGTGGCTCCCAGACTTCTTAAAGAATTTCTTAACACGTTGCTCTGTTTCTGTTTCCCTAGTACCTTCCTTCTCTTTTTATTCCTTTTGAATGTTTTATGGAAAACTGGTAACAAGTCTGAACACAGTCCAGAAGATGAAAGGAATACACATACTTAGGAACAGAAAAATACACATGGTCCTCCCAAAACACAGAGTTTTGAGCCTACAACTTTAATCCCTAAGAAACTATGGTTTACTTTCCCAGCATTAATGAAGCTAATAAATTTCTCAGCTTCTCAGCTAACAATTTGTAGTCTAAGACACATTCCAAAACACGTTCCCAGATGAGGCAAGAAATTTGCAAAGTAAGGCCTGAGACCCATTGCCTGGGTGATATCAAGCAATATCTGAGAGCCTCTGTCATGTGCGCACTGAAGCTTAGAGCCACTTTAAAATGACACAGGTGACCCCTGGGGGCAGACAAGGGGCTACGTGGTAGCACGCCAAAGTTGCAAAAAGGAAAAGCTAAGAAAATTTAGGACACACAGGAAGAGAGTGTCATACAGCAGCCCTCAAAGAACGCTGCGTTTGTATAGCATAGTTATATCGATTTTGATTATATCTTTTTATTTGTTTCCTTAATGACTCATGCACTCAATTGAACTTATTTGCGTCGGTTTAGAGTGGAGAGAACTGAAGCTGATCTGTCCAAAGTCACATGTTAAAAATGGTGGAGCCATGTTGATTTCTTTACTATTGCCCCAAGGAGAAAGTGAAAAATCCTATTGATTTAATTAGCCTGGGTGGTTGCATAATTCAATTAAACCACTTTCCCAGATCTCCTATCTACAGCACTCTGCTGCTTTTTTTTTTTTTTTTTTTTTTTTTTTTTTTTTTTTTTTTTTTTTTTTTTTGTAGAAGGCAATCCATCAGAACAGGAAAGCCTTAGAACTCATCATCACCCACATAGCCACTTCCCAAACAGTAGAGCATACGTTGTGAATTTGGATTCATTCTTGGAGTACCTTTACCTTAGTCCTCCAGACAGTTCTCATCTATCAATTCAAATTGGTCCACATGGAATAAACCTATTTGCTGTTTTGAACTACACCAATGCTCTTTCTGCCACACATCATAGATACATCCAAATGTAAAGGGGCAACAAATCTTCAAAAGAGGAACTACTTCAAGGTCTGCCTACAATTTTTCTATCATCTTTAAAACAACACTGGTATTAAAGGCCATAGGTAACTGTCTAAATATCTTGTCTTTCTGTCAGCCATGTTTTGGAGGCCATGATATTTACAGAATCTTATTTATGAACCAGATGGCCATTTTCTCTCTCTCTCGGTGATTTAGCCTCTCTAGGTATAAGTCACTGAGTGCGGTGTGTGTGTGTGTGTGTGTGTGTGTGTGTGTGTGTGTAATAAATGACTACTCACTGAATACCTATTCTATTCCAGGTACCCCTGTAGGAGTTGGGAATATAAGAGTGCACAGAAGGAGAATGAGATCTGTCTTCTCATAGAGCTTACATTCTAGAGGAGCAAGATAGCCATCAACCAAATAAAAAAATAAATCTACAAGATAACGTCGGTTACTGAAACGGGCTGTAAAGTAAAATACTACCAGCTGTTTGTTACTTCTCATGGATTGCCTTCAGCTGTTAGCAATAAATGGCTTCACCTGACAGACTTGTTAACTTCTATTGGCAAAATACAGTGAGAGCCAAAGCCACGTCAGCTTCAAGGTGGTGTTCAGGTTGCTCCTCAGGGACCACCGTTAGCCATTGGCAAGAGGTGGTTTATCTGACACACTTTAACTTCCACTGTGTTTGAAGTATGTTTGTTCAGAATCCTCAACAAATAAATGTAAATTGTCCTTGGGAAAAAAGGAAGAAAGAAAAAGAAGGTGGATGTAACAGACTGGCTCTGAGGACCTCAGAGCAGATGTTTGAACTGACCCCCTAATGGTGAGACGGACTCATTATTTGAAGATCTGGGAGAAAAGTGTTGCCGGCGTGGAATTTATGTGGGACAGGAACAGCAGACATGGCACTGAGCGCGCTTGGCAAGTTCAAGGACGAGGCAGATGGCCTTGGTGACCGGAGCCAAGTGAGTAAGGGGGAAACCATATATGCTTAGGCCGAAGGGGTAGCAGGGCTGGATTTTTTTAGGGCCTTGTAGGCTATGATGAGGCGCTTGTATTGAAGTTCATTTTCAAGTCTTTGGAGGGTTTTCAGCAGAAGAGAGGCCTGAAGTGATTTAAGAGTTTAGGAAGTCACTAAGAATAAAGCACAGTTGCTTCCTTCTAGTAGCTGATAAACTACATCACTAATTACAATTCAAGGCAGTAATTGAAGGATGAGTTTTAAGTGCTGGGATAGATCGTGTACTGAGCTCCCGCTGCCTCAGGGACACGTGTGCCTGGAAAACGGGGTTCCCATTGCTACCGCAGGGATCATCCAAAACCAGTTTAGCATTAAAGGGGGAAAAGTATCTAGAGTCTTTTAATTCAAAGGGGGAAATAGTCATTTTTTTTAATGCAATCGGTAACTTTCAGGGAGTACAATGAAATCCTTCAGTCCCTTCAGAAAGGGCTTGTGTGGTACAAGTCCTGACATCCAATCTTTTATCTCCTTGATTTGTGGTAAAGGAGAAGCATAATACCTGAGCATTTTAGACTCAAAGAAATCCCTTTACTTTTGTGTTTGCTGATGGGGGCTTTAGAAAAGGAATATTTGAATGGTTATTAGAAAGTAAAGTCAGCCATCCTTGATGCAGTGTCCTCGATTCAGGAGCTTGTAATGTCCACAAGGAGCAGCTTCTGGGGTCAGAATCTGTGATTTGCTGTTGCTCTGTGACCTTGAGAGGAAACATTTTCACTTGAGGAGTTGGTGTTGGTTACTCAAAGCCAAATGAAGGAGTTGATTTATACCATCCCTAAGTTCCTCACCACTACCTTTTACTTCTAATGACCGGCTAACCCCTTTGCATTTGGGTCGATTTTTAAAGTCCACCATGTTGGCAATGATTCTCTGTGTTGGAAAAAAGAATAGTAGGCAACTGAATTTGGGAACTTGGGATATCCAGGGATTTAGAGAAAGATCTATGTGATACCTCCAGGGGGGGCTTTGGGACCCTCATAAAGGGGAAGCCGGCCATGAGAACTATTTGTGGTCTCCATGAACATTGTCGTTAAGTTGCTTTTTGAGTGTTTGAATACTGAGAGATTTATAAAAGAATGTAAGAGCTGCTTCAGAAAACTCATAATCCATCTTGGAAGATAAGACATAAACAGATGACCAGTGAAATAATACAGTGCAAGGTGAGTAATGTTCTATGCCACAATGAGTTACATGATAAACTTTTTGGTGAAAAAAAAATATGGAACAAAATCAATGCTCAGAAAAAACTGAGGCGTTAACTTCTGAGATGTGTGTTCATTTATATATTCAACTTATTAAATCATTCAACAAATGGTTATTGTGTGCTCACTGTGTGCCAGGAGCTCTTCTAGGTGCTGGAGAGAAGGGAGCCAACATGGACATGCTAGATACACAAATCAGTAATTGCAGTCTTTGGGAGGGACTTACAGCTGCTGTCTCCTCCCTTCCAACTGCCAACTTAGCCTATCAGAATTTTCTGCAACTTCTCCCAAGATTTGCAGAATTAGAGAACTATCAAATTACCAGCTACCTTTCTCCTGTTCCCTATAGATATTGCCTACGTTCCATTTGAATGCCCCTGAGGATAAGGAGCTCCTTACTTTCTCAGATGTCCACTCTCACCATTATGTGGCAATAGCAGTTATCCATACTTCGCTCATGATGAATCCCTCTTCTTTTCCTCTTTCATACAGTTCTGTGCCTGTTACTAGGCTCACACCCCAAAGGCAATCTTGCAGACTTTCTTCTCTGTTGGGACCAAAGAAACTTTTTTATCAGTTCATGTGGCTGGCTCAGTCGGTAGAGCATGCGACTCTTGATCTCAAGGTCCTGAGTTCCAGTCCCACATTGGGCAGGGAGTCTACTTAAAAAAATTTTTTTTTGTTTTTAATTTTTTAAATGTTTATTTATTTTTGACAGAGAGACAGAGCATGAGCGGGGGAGGGGCAGAGAGAGGGAGACACAGAATCCGAAGCAGGCTCCAGGCCCTGAGCTGTCAGCACAGAGCTCGACACGGGGCTCAAACTCACAGACCGCGAGATCGTGACCTGAGCCGAAGTCAGACGCTCAACTGACTGAGACACCCAGGCGCGCCCAAAAGTTTTTTAATTGAAGTATGATTGACACACGATGTTACATTAGTTTTAGGTGTATAACACAACGGTATGACCGCTCTATTTGTTATGCTATGCTCACCTGCAGTGTAGCTCCCATCTGTCACCATACAACACTGTTAAAATACTGTTGGCTATATCCTCTCTCCTGTAGTTCTCATCCCCATGACTTACTTATTCCATAACTGGAAGCTTGTATCTTCCACTACCCTTCACCCATTTTTTCTTACCCAGCACCTTCCCTTCTGCCAACCATCACTATGTTCTCTGTATTTATGAGTCTTTTTCTGCCTTTTTATTTGTTTCTTCCTTTGTTTTTCCTGCTTCTTAGAGTCCATATAAATAAGTGAAATCACGGGGTTTTTGTCTTTCTGACTAATTTCACTTAGTATAATGCCCTCTAGGTCCATCCATGTTGTCACAAATGGCAAGATCTCTTTTTTATGGCTCAGTAGTATTCCATTATGTGTATTTACCATATCTTCTTTATCCATTTATCAATGGGTAGACACGGTCTATTTCCACTTGGCTATTATAAATAATCCTGCAGGAAACATAGGGATGCATATCTTATATCTTCTTGAAATAGTATTTTTGTTTCAAAGAAATGTTTTTAACAGTGTAATATAAAAGGAATAATAGTATTTTAAAGATAATATTTAATCTACTTCATTATCTTTCAACATACGTGATTACACATAGGTGGGGTATAGGTGAACGGTTCTCATTCTTTATGTGTCACACCAGGGTGTGTTTAATTTAGTAAACAGAACATATTCTCATATTAAAGTCAAATTCCCAGGTATAAAAGGTGACTTTGAATTTCAGAAGCTATTTCTTAGAAATTGTCTTAGATCCTACTTTCATTAGCTCAAAATAGGATGGATTTGGCAGTCATTTAAAGTGATTTTTTGCATAGTGATTTTTTAGTAAGCCACATGTCTTATGACCTCTGGAGCCCTGGAATATATCTATAAGAATCATTTGTATATTTTCAGAAATTCCTTATCTTGAGCTGGTTAAATTTGCATCTTGTAATGACTTCGATGGCAAAGCCCTCTTCCATCCACTAATTCAGTATCTATGATGTGGCAGCACTATGCTGTGCACTTGTGGTGAATAATCCCCATTATTACAAGGGATACACATCCAAATCAGTAGGCTCTGGGCCTTGATTGGCTGCAGGGACCATTGATCATCCAGAGGCTCAGGGACTCACACTGTGTCCTCAGGACTTGGTTTCACTCTCTTCATCTCTCAAGGCCTCTTCTTCTGGAATGACTCCATATTCAGGCAGGTTTCCTTTCATGGAGTCAGAGGGATCATGAGCATCTCCAGGCCTACCGCGTCCTCTGAGCAGTGCCAGAGGAGATAACCACCACCCCACAGTCCATCGAGGTCCTATAATTTAATCCCCTTGGCCTAGATTGTGCCAAATTCCTGTTTCTGGGCCAGTTTGAGATGATTCCAAGGGGGTAAACCATGCTGAGCCTGAGCCACAAGGTGACCCTGGAGCAGAGTTTGGGGGCAAGTGGGGTCACTCTCTTGAACTTTGTAATCAGTTGGACAGAGAGTAAGAACAGTTCTGGAAGAAAATTGGGGAGAAGATATGTGGCAAGCAAAAACAGTAGATGTCCTCTACTGAAACTTTTGCTGATGCAAGTTTGCATAATTTTTCATTATTTATTTATTTACTTCCTTCCTTACTTATTTATTGGAGAAAGAGAGCAAGTGGGGAGGGCCAGGGAGAGAGGGAGAATCCTAAGCAGTCTCCATTCACAGCATGGAGCCATATGTGGGACTCACTCTCATGAACAGTGAGATCATGACCTAAGCTGAAATCAAGAGTCAGATGCTTAACTGACTAAGCCACCCATTTGTCCCAAGGTTGCATAATTTTTGAATTAGAAGAGAGGATATTTCAGATAAGGAGATAAATGAGCACTGACCTTTGTATTCAGTTAGGTGTTGGCAGAATCTGGGGCAGAACCAAGGTCTTCTGGACTTCTAGTCCAATTGACCCTTCATATATGTTTCTTTTTAAAAAGCCAGTCACGTAATTTGTGGAGTCCAGGAAAAAATGAAAATGTGAGCTCCTGTGTTCAAGAAATTCAAGACTACTGCACGGGAAGCCAGCCCTGGTCAGCCATCACCATTCTTTGTATACAGGATATGGTGTCTGTTATAATACAGGCATATAAAGAACTAGGAGACATTACTTTCAACTCCCCCACCCTCCCAGCTTTCAACCTAGTGTGGAGACAGATAAGTTACAGACACCTACAAAGATACAATGGTTTTAGAGAAATACATAAATGTGGGCCACCTTTTGTCAATAGATGTGCTACAAAGGTGAATATATTGAGCTAAATAAGTAGGGTGATAAATTCCATAAAGAGAGAGCAGATAGTTTCTCAACATGTTGCTCAGGTCCCATGTCAGTACTGGATTTAGTTATAGCTGCTATATCTAGTAAAAATATTTTAAGAGATTTGAAACCGTGTCTAATGTCTATAGTACCAAGGTTTTGTTTTATTTTCTACTGTTTTTGTATAAGCACCTATTAGGGAGTGAATTCTCCCCAAATTCAGGTTGAAGCCCTAACCCCCAGTGTGAGTGGATTTGGAGATAGGGTCTTTAAGGAAGTAATTAAAGAAAAATGAGGTCACAAGGGTGGGGCCTTAATCCAGTAGGGGCTGATGTCCTTACAAGAAGAGGAAAACACACCAGGAGTATGAATGCACAAAGGGAGGCTGTGTGATGACAGACTGGGTTGGTTGTGTGCAAGTCAAGAAGAGAGGCTCAGGAGAAAGTACCCCCCCCCCCCCACCGCCAGCACCTTCATCTGAGGCTTCCAGACTCCAGGACTGTGAGAAAATGAATTCTGTTTTTTAACGCACTCTGTGGTGTTTTGTTACGGCAGTCTGAGCTGACTAATACAGCATCTGATAAATATTTGTTTAATGAATAAGAGACTACCTAGAGAAACCGGATAACCCAGAGAAGAGAAGATTTAGAAGTATTAGAATTTTCTGTGGAAGAAGGAGTGTGTTCTGTATATCCCTAGAGGGAAGACTGAAGGCCAGTTATTGACATTGGCTCAGCATAAGGAAGAATTTAACAACTGGACTTTATTAGAATTCCTCCAGGAGGAACATTATCATTAGCTTCTAGAATTTAACAGCAGCACAGAGGGATTCCAATTGCAGGGAAAAGCTCAGTGCGAGGCTCTTTCAGAAAGGTAATAGAGGGTCAGATTTGCCTCCCCAGGATGGTTACTCAAGATGTTGTAGAGAGAGGGATCCTTTATGAAAATCAGGATGGGGGGAGTGAAGGTTGTGCATTTCTTTAACAAAGTAGCAGATAATAAACAAATTCAAATGAATTCGCAAAGGAAATCATCAGAGCTGAAACTGGTCTATTGAAAACTGTGACTTATTATAGACTAATTATAAGGCAAGCTTTTGAAAAGTATACCTCAAATACTTGGCAGAATTTACCTAATTTCTCTGTATTTGGTACAGTTTTACTAATAGTTAATAAAGAGAACTCTCTATACTGCATTGATGGGAGTACATTTCCACAAACAGATACGTGCTTTTGAGATATTTCCCTGAGGGTACTTAGCTGTTAATTCTAAAATCCATGTCTAAATTGCTGTGCTGTCAGAGGAAGTACTATCAGTTCATCTGATGATGGCAAATAGAGCAGAGAGTACAGTCCAGAGGGGAAATCAGTTCATCTTCTTAGAACCTGCTTCAACCATTAATGATACTGAAATATCACACTAACCACTACTGATGAGTGAGGGGAAAAATTAGCTACAAGAGCATGAAACATGGCAAATCATTTCAGATGAGGCCAGGATTTACCTACAAGTCACTTAGGTTAATCTCATTGTTGCTTAGTCCAGCAAGCACAGGTAACCAGCCTTCTGTTTTTTCTAGCACTGTCAGACCTTCTGGGGCAGTGCTATGCAATAGATAAGAGTGTGAACCACATATGTAATTTTAATTATTTTCATAGCCCCATTCAAGCAAGTAAAACAAACAGCTGTAATGAATTTTGATAATTTATTTCACCTCATGTACCCCAAATATTATCATTTTAACACATCATTAATAAAAAAATTCAAATAGGATAATTTACTTTTTTTTCTGAGACTTAGAAATCTTGGGTGTATTTTACTTACAGCATAACTCATTTTGGACTAACTTCATTTCCAGTGCTAGGTAGCCACATGTGGTTATTGGATGCTTAGAAGTGCAGAGTAAGAACAGTGGGTTCCAAACTTGTTTATGGTATATGCCTATTAGGGAAAACAGGGGCAAATGAATCGTGTTATAAATTTGTTATATACATTCTAAAATATATAAATACCAAATCAATGAGATACAAATAAAAAAATATATGTGTTTTATGTATGTATAATATAATCATGTATACAATTTCTAAAGAAATAAATATGCATATATTGGGATACCTGTTCACTTTTTTCCTAATAGGCACATGTTTAAATTTTTTATTGAGCGGTAATTCCCAAATTTTACCTCACTAACCTAACTAGTATTACTAAAGATGATGTGACAAAGTAAGCTTCATTACTTTTGAAAATCCTGATTTGACATTTGTAAGACTTGTAACTTAGCAATTCAAAGGTCTATCACGAGAGCAGTTTATTTTGACTATTTTTTAATTTTTTAATTTTTTTAATGTTTATTTTTGAGAGAGTTAGAGAGCATGAATGGGGAGGGACAGAAAGAGAGATAGAGAGAAAGAGAGGATCCAAAGCGGGCTCTGTTCTGACAGTAGAGAGCCCAATGTGGGGCTGGAACTCTCAAACTGTGACCTGAGCCAAAGTTGGACACTTAACTGACTGAGCCACTGAGGTGCCCCTATTTTTTAAAAGTTTTTGAAAATGTTTATTTTTGAGGTGGGGTTGCAGAGAGTGAGGGAAACAGAGAATCTTATGCAAGCTCTGCGCTGTCTGCACAGAGCCTGATGTAGGGCTCAAATTCACGAACTGTGAGATCATGACCTGAGCCAAAATCAAGAGTTGGACAGTCAACCAACTGCACTACTCAGGTGCCCTTTGATTCTTGGTTTTAATGACTGTCAAAGCTGAAAAACGTGATCTCTCCCAAAGATAAACTGAAGATGTACATTATGGGTTGCAATTGAAATCATACTTATTTTTCAGTCCCATCTACCATTTATGTAAAATGTTTTGCAATAATTTAACATGTAAATTTCTACTTCTCTGATGTCACTCAGTAGTTCTTTTAGTTGCATTCTCCTATTTTCAACAAATAGATTCAAATCCCACTGAAATTCTTTATTGTGACAATTTGCAAAATGATTGGAAAACTCTGTGTCTGATAGTTCCTAAGATGAACTTAATAGTTTGCTCCTGAAGTTTATGCCTTTGGATAATCCCCCTCCTTTGAGTATGGGTATGATATAGGACTTACTTCCAGCCAATAGAATATTACAAAAGAGATAGGATGTCAGTCTCATGATTCTGTTTGGTTATATAAGATTCGGTCTTAGCAGACTTGTATGAAAGACTCCCCTTGAGGTCTGCAGGAAATGAGTGGCCATGTTAGAGAAGCCCACATAGGAATGACCTATCTGCAGTTTCGGGGACTGCAGGCAGTCTCCAACCACTAGCCAGTGAAAATCTTGGGTCCTTAGTCACACAGTCATAGGGAAATTAATCCTGCCAACAACCTGAGGGATCTTGGAAGTAGATTATTCCCCATTCGAGCCTCCACATGAAAACATGTCCAGCGAGACACTAACTGCAGCCTTGGGAGACCCTGGGCAGTAGACCCTAAATCTTGCCCTCATACCTCATCCAGGGAAACTGTGAGATAAGAAATGTATGGGTTTTGTTTTAAATTTCTGGTAATTTTCTGGTAATTTATTATATACCAATAGAAAATGAATGCATTCAGTTTCTGTTTAAAAAAAATGGAGATATGAGAGTTTTTTTAGGTGGCACATAAACATGTTGAGCTACAGAGTCAGAAAACAATGGGGGCATTTCCAAATACCTGTTTTCTAAATTGTCTATTCAAAATAAGAATTTCTTCTATAATATAAAATAGTCTCCTCCACGCACCTTATTAAAATGTCAGTTTTATGAATGGGCACCTGGGTGGCTCAGTCTGTTGAGCATCTGATTCTTGATTTTGACTCAGGTCATGATCTCACAGTTCACAGGATTGAGCCCCACATCAGCCTCAGTGCTTACAGCACAGAGCCTCCTTGGGATTCTGTCTCCCTCTCTCTCTGCCCCTCCTCTGCTTTCACTCTCTCACTCAAAATAAGTACATAAATAAAGGATTAGCAAACTTTGCACTCTTCTGTTTTTGTAAGAGAAAAATGTATACCTTACCTTTAAGTTCCACAACTCCTAGTGAACCTCTAAGGGGTTTAAAAAAAGGTTGTCATGATCTCTATCTACAAAATGATATGAAGTATAGTATAAAAGTCTTCACTTCAAAAATTGAGTTTTTAAAATTAATCACATCAGGGTAGCCTTATGTGCTTTTGTGGATTTGACTTCTTGTCTGTGTTAGCTTACCTGTGAGGATGTGATGAATGAATTTCAAGTTTGGCATTATCTATGTAAAGTTATCCCAAAAACTATTTTAAAAATTCTAATCAGAGGTGCCACTCTGTATTTAAATATTGAAGTGTATTTAAAAAATATAATCCATATACTTACATGTTTTCTTCATGAAACATTCTTTTAATTATGGAAGTTATTTACTCTCAAAAACACATCTTCTCTAGTTACCCATAATTTAGGATTAATTTAGTCTAATTAATTTAGACACACCAGAAAAAGGTAATTCTTTATGTTGCTTATTATCAAAACCTAATCTAGCAAATAACATGCATCAAGACATGCCAGAAACATTTATACTTTGTAGCTGTAGAAAAAAAGTCCTATCATGAATCATCTGTTCTAGAAGTTGTTTCTTATAACCTTTAGCAATCTATTCAATGTCTGTTCCAAAAGTCTTTTACTACTGTGGTGTGATAAAACTACACATTTTTGGTCTTTGTGCCCGCTTCCTGGCACCAATTTCCTAAAACCCTTGGAATTTTCTGAGTGATAGGAGTATATTTTGTTATTCATAACAACTGCCTTTCTGACTATAACTGAGTTTATGCTAAGGAAGTGAAAAAGCGCCCCCCCCCCCGCCATCCCGTGGGTAACTTCAAGAGGGAGGTGGTTACCAGAAATCCCAAGCATGTGATTAGATGGTTGAAACTTTCAACCCCACCCCTCAACTTCTGGAGAAGTGAGCAGGGAGCCAGAGATTCAGTCCAATCACCAGCGACCAATGACTTGATCAATCATGTGTATGTAATGAAACTTCAGCAATAACTCTTGGATGGTGAGGTTCAGGAAGCTTCTAGACTGGTGAACACAATGGCATTCTCAGAGAATGGCACGCCCTGAGAGGACTTGGAAGCTTTGTACCTTTCCTGCTCCCATCTCTGCCAGTTAACTGATAGTGAGCTGTATCTTCCTGCCTCGTACCTTGCTTTGGGCATCTCTTCCATGGGGCTGTTTCTGATTTATATCATTCGTAATAAAATGGTAAATGTAAGTGAAGTATTTGTGTGAGTTCTAATGAGTCATTCTATTGAATTATCAAACCCAAGAGGGAATCATAAGAATCCCCAAATTTGTAGTCAGCAAGACACAAGTGTAGGTAGCATGGTCACCCTATTTGTGGCTGGTGTCTGAAGCAGTGTTGTGGATGGAGGCGTTAACCTGTGGGCTTTGTGCTAACTTTTGAATAGTGTCAGAATTGACTTGTAGGACTACACAATACCCATAAATGAGTGAACATATTTCTCAGTACTACTGTCAACCAATACTGAGAGATAGGTTGGAAACTAGACATTTTTCTTAAGTGGATTTTCAGGGAATAGTCAGGCCTGCTTATGTATTGATTACAGCATGCTGGATGTGAGGAAATACGACGGGAAACCTCTGTTGCTACTGGTGACACTGCATGAGTTAGGTTGTTGAAAAGCTTCCTCATTCATTTCAAAAATATATTAATAGGCAGCTGTTTTGTTCTTGGCTTTCTGCTAGATGCTGACCATACAGCAATGAACAGGATGAATACACTCCCTGTTGTCAGGGGGCTTTCTTTCCCTTCCTCAGTCACATCAAGGAAACAGACGAGGGACTGAACAGAGACAATGGCTTTGAAGGGCTTCTTTGGGAAAATAGCACTTAAATTGAGACATAAAACAGGGAAATGACCAAGTGATGCCTAAGTTCAAGGAATGGCATGGACAAAACTCTATGTTTGGAATGAGTTTGGTGCATTTGAAGTACATGTGCCGGGGCGCCTGGGTGGCTTGGTCGGTTAAGCGTCCGACTTCGGCTCAGGTCATGATCTCACGGTCCGCGAGTTCGAGCCCCGTGTGGGGCTCTGTGCTAACTGCTCAGAGCCTGGAGCCTGTTTCAGATTCTGTGTCTCCCTCTCTCTGCCCCTCCCCTGTTCATGCTCTGTCTCTCTCTGTCTCAAAAATAAATAAACGTTAAAAAAAATTAAAAAAAAAAAAGAAGTACATGTGCCAGTGTGGCTATGGTGTACTAGGCGAGAAGAGCATCTGGTAAGATATAAGTGAAGTAATCAGTCAGGGACTACATTATTCAGGGACTTGCAGTTTATTTTATGTGTACGACTGATTTCTTTTCAAAAGGGGATCTCTTTAGATGCTGCATGGTGAATGACTGAGAGAAGGACATGAATGGATGAAGTCATCCAAGTGGGAACAGTGACTCAGGCTAAGGTGGTACCAGTGGAGATTGTGACAGGATTCTTAGAGTTGGAGTTGACAGGACTTGCTGCTGAGTTGACATGAAAAGTGAAGGAAAAGCAAGAATGAAAGATGAACATCCGGGTTCTTGATTGAACAACAGGGTAGATGGCAGTACGATCCACTGATGTGGGGATGACTGAGCAAGTACAAACAGACTGGGGATGGAAAAATCAAGAGTTCCATCTTGCTCATATTAATTATGAGAAGCCTGTGAGACATACAGGTGGAGAAGAACAGCAACATCAAATTGAATATGCGAATGAAGGTTAGAAGAAAGGTTTGGACTGGAGATAGAAATTTGGAAGTTTCTAGCATAAACGTGGAATTTAAATCTTTAGAAATTGCTAATGGTACACTCTTTGTACTGCAAGAGGCCAGGAGTGAGCCCTGAGGACCACAAGGCATAGAGATCTATTAGGGCATGCAGGGACAGGCTGTCCTACTGAGAATGAGTAGCTTGTGAAGTAGAAGGCAAGCTAGGAGACAATATTATCATGAAAGCTCAAAGGGCAGAGTATGTGCAAAAGGAGAGACTGTTAGGCTGAAGGCTGCTGTGGATGCCACTAAGATGAGGACACGGCTTCATGAAAATGGAAGTCACTGGAGACCTTGACAAAAGCAGTTTCAGTAGAGCCATGAGAAGATGCTAGAGTGGTAATAAATAAGACAGATGAAGGTTAGAAAGTGGGGTCAGCACGTGTAAACAACTCTTATGAAAAGTTCAATATAAAAGTGAATGGAGAAACGGGTCCATGTATAGAAGAATATGAGAAGTCGAGGGAAGGTTTTTGGTTTTGCTCTGTGTTGATTTTGCGACAGGATACGTCAAAGCATGTTTGTTTGCTGAGGAAAATGAGCCAGTACAGAAGAAAGGGAGAGACTGTGTAGGGAGAGGGATGAAGTACACAGCACGAGGGGAGGGGCTGGCTCTGAGAGGAGGAGGGACTGACCCCTACAGTGACTACAGGCTAGTAGGAGAGGCTTCCAGACTGTAAGGATGAATCAGTTTGGTCCCTTGGCTGTTAAAGATGGGGAAGTTTTCCCAAGTGACTTCTGACTTCTCAAAGCAGCAGGAGGGGGTGCTGCTCACCAATGGAAGAAAAAAATGTGGAAACTGTGAGAAGATGGGAAAAGGCATGAAGTAGTATTCTTAGAAAATGGGAAATGCAACCTGTGGGAGAAACTGTAGGATTACTGTCTTGTGCTGAGTGCCTTGTGGAGATGTAATAGGAATTACAATGAAAACAGCTCCATTGGTGAGGTTATCTGGTAACGTTATCTGGTCATCTGCTCAGCTGTAAATGTGGAGAAGGCGGATGATGTTCATCTGGGCTGCTGTTTTTCCGGCAGAAGATGGAGAAGGGAATGATGGACACTGGGGCTAAGTGGATTTGTAAGGGAGTTATTATAGTGATGGATGACGGAATCAAGACTAAATAAGATGGTAAATGAAGCCAGAAGTACCTTTTTTAAGGGGGAGGAGGGGAATGGGAGCATTATGTTATTTTCTGTAAATTTTCTGCGATATAAAGGGGCTGACCTTAAGCAGTTGACAAGCGAAAAGTTTAAATAATAAGTTTGCATATTCAGGGCCTTGCACCTACCTGGTTTGGGTTTTTATTTTTGCTTTTTTGTCCCCCTGCAGTGATTGGCTTGAATGTTGATTTATCATCTTATTTAATCCTACAGGTACTTGTTAGACAAACAGTTTGGCATTGGTTTTCTTCCCTCACTTCAAGGTGCAGCCTTCACTTTTGTTATTTAAGTAATGCCTCTGAGGTAAGACTCCTTTCTTTGCTTACAAAGAGCATTTAATTCAAGATCATCTCAAAGTCAGTTGTTTTCACCTTTTCCACTTAGTATTTAAATTTTTTTTTTCAACGTTTATTTATTTTTGGGACAGAGAGAGACAGAGCATGAACGGGCGAGGGGCAGTGAGAGAGGGAGACACAGAATCGGAAACAGGCTCCAGGCTCTGAGCCATCAGCCCAGAGCCCGACGCGGGGCTCGAACTCCCGGACCGAGAGATCGTGACCTGGCTGAAGTCGGACGCTTAACCGACTGCGCCACCCAGGCGCCCCTCCACTTAGTATTTAATGGGAAGAACCAACAGAGCCTGGTGGAGGAAGGCAGACCAGCCACAGTGCTCTTTCACAGTCTTGGTATCAATCCGGGAATCTTACCTCACTAGCTCATTTATAGTCTCTGACAGCAAATAAAATGATTGAGGCATGCCAGTGACAACACACACCTGTGACTAGCATCTGAATTAAACCCTCCAATGCCATATGGCTTGCTTCTTAGTATAAATCGTGTCTAACCACTCGTATGGTTTGATGGTCAACAAGTTTAGATGCTGGTTGTTCTGCAGAGGCAAATGAAAATAAAAAAATGCTTGGTGAGCAATTATTTTTTAAAACTTCTGTCTTTATAGTCTCTAAGACTTGAGCTTTGATCTCATTTAAGAAATGAGAAGAAAAGTATAACTATTATTTTGAGTCTGGTCCTATTCAATCACTTGAAGTCAAAGGACCCACTCCGGTACAGGGCTGCCAGTGTCACATAAAAGCCATCCACAAATATCCACATTGACCATGGCCTTCATTCTGACCTGACATAGCCTGTGCTTTATTCCCTATATATCCTTACTTTTCATTTCTATCTTTTGCATGACATGTGACATATTTACCTGGCTTCATCTTTTTGCTTTTTTCCCCAGTCTCAATCAGACTCTCCCTCTGGCCATGTTACGTTTTGGTCATCTTGAGTAGTAAGTATCCTCTTCTGGTTTGAAGTGGGCTCTAGAAACTTAGATATTAAGGGAGCCAAATCATAAGAGACTCTTAAAAACTGAGAATAAACTGAGGGTTGATGGGGGGTGGGAGGCAGGGGAAAGTGTGTGATGGGCATTTAGGAGGGCACCTGTTGGGATGAGCGCTGGGTGTTGTATGGAAACCTATTTGGCAATAAATTTCATAAAAAAAAGAAACTTAGATACTGATATGGAACTTTCAGAAGCAGACACCATGCGCCTAGTCAATACTTTTAATCACTTGCTAGGATGACAGCTGGCAAGTCTTGGGTGACAGGAGTTAGACTTCTATGCCCTTCTGTCCTAAAGAAGCCCCAAGAATAGTACTTGCCACATAGAAACCACTCAACAAATACTTGAATACATGATAATAGATGATACATAAACACCATTTACTATATGACAGTATTACATATACCTAGTATTGTTGTGTGATTTATATATTTAACATTCAAAATAGCTCCAAAATAGCCTCGTGAGGGAGATACTATCATATCCTCTAGTATTACGTTAATACAGTGAGTATAGGAGGTTTGACTCAACCTTCTCCTGCACCCTGTTTTTGGTTAATGAGGAGACTGACATTTTAGATGGCTCTGAGTCTCATGACTGTAACCGTAGACTTGACTGCACCCCTCCCATTCCTAGCCCTAAGCAGTGGGGCAAGTGCAAGACTCTGAAGTCAGATCAAGACTGAGACCGAACAAAATAGATCAGACCCAACTGACCCCCAGATCAAGATTGGGAAACTGAGACCCAACATAGATAGCTAATATGCATGGAACATTTTCTGTAAGCCAGGCCCTGTATGGGTACTTCTCATGCATTGTCTCATTAAATCCTCACTGCTTCTTCTAGGTTTTGTCCTTCTAATTTTTAAATGAGTCATGTAAGGCTCTAAGAGGTAAATAACTGGTCCCAAATTTACCTAGTTAGTAAGCAGTGGAGCTAGACTCAAACCCAGGTCAGTCTGCCTCTGAAGCCAGTGTTCTTAACTATTGTACTGTACCAAGGGAGTGAAACTTTACATTGCAAAGTCATGTATCAAGACAGCCTCATCTTGAATTTTTACAAGAGTTCAGTTGACCAAATGTTTACCTAGGATACTGCCTTACAACTTCTTATAGTTGGGTCAAAGTTGAGGAATTGATTTAGACATTTCCTCAACAGTTAGCAATTCCCTTTTCTCTCCTAAATGTTGCCAATTCTGAGAAAAAGGAGGAATGGAGTTTTTCACATGCACAAGGGAATCCTTCTCTGGAGTGGAAATGGGCCATTGTTTGATCCTACTCATTGATTGCTGTGAACTTTCCTTCTACTCTTAATGTGAGTTATGGCTGGGAACTGAGATGTCTGAAACTCTGTTAAAGAAAAGCAAATCTGACCGTTGAGGTCCTGCATCTTGGATATAAGGGCTTCCTCTGGAGTGAATGGGCCCTCCTATGTTAATGAATCAGGCTTTTTGACTTGGTGTTCATGGCCACCAGAACCTGCCTCTTGGCAGTCTGTCCAATTCCAGCCCAACAAGTTCAAAAAGTCCAAGTTTTTGATGATCCAATGGGTCAGTCCAAACTTCTCTGCCTCTCATGTTGTTGCCTTCTTGTCTCCCTCCCACCAACTTATACAAATTTGCCTGCCAACTTCTTTAGCCTTAACCGTGGGTCTCACCTTCCCCATAAACCGTAACCTGATTTGTGTACTGACTAGAGGCATAAACTTTGGGGCTCAGGTGAGCCATTGAGTAAATTGTTTAACTTTTGAGGCACCTGAATGGCTCAGTCAGTTAAGCGTCCAACTTTGGCTTGGGTCATGGTCTCACGGTTCGTGGGTTCGAGGCCTGCATCAGGCTCTGTGCTGATAGCTCAGAGCCTGGAGCCTGGTTCGGGTTCTGTGTCTCCCTTTCTCTCTTCCTTCCCCGTACATACTCTGTCTCTCACTCTCTCAAAAATTAATTAAGATTTAAAAAAGTGTTTAACTTTTAAGCATCATTTTCTTTATCTAAAATATTGTGAACAATCAGACCTACTTCAGGAGTTACAAGAATTAAATGAAATAATGCATGTAGAGCACTTAGCTCAGGGCCTGGCATTATTAATAAGCGATTATTAAATGTTACTTACATTGATGCTTTCCTCTAGCCTTTATCCTAAGCTGTACTGTAAAAGAAAAGTGAAAGATTCATCATCATTTGGATGTATGCTGATAGCAGAGAATGGTATTAGGAGACTGTCTAGGATAGCTTGTCTTCAAGAGGGTCATCGTGTAACCCATCTAACCATTTAAAAGAGAAATTCATTACTCCCCCCAACTCTTTGAACCTAGCTTTATAGCTGTATAGCATGGTGACTCTGCTTAGTTATAGTCTCTTGTATATTTGAAAGTTGCTAAGAGAATAGATCTAAGGTGTTTTTACAACACAAATGTGTACACACACACACACACACACACACAGTATGTGAGGTGATAGATGTGTTAGCTTGATTGTGGTAATCATTTTACCACATATTATATATTTTAAATATACACAATTTTGTATATTGTATATTTGTATATTTTAAATATATACAATTTTTATTTGTCAATTTTACCTCATTCAAATGGGAAAACACATTTAGAAAATTTTAAATTCTTTTTCAGTTTTAGGGAAGAAATAAGTCACTGAACCAAACACTTCTCAAATTCCTGATCCACAAAGTTTATTAGCAAAAACAAAAAAAGGTTGTTTTAAGTCACTGTGTATGGAGGTACTGTTTATGAAGCAATAGGCAATTGAACATGGTCTTAGCTTTTTGTGGTTGGCACAATGGAGACAGTTGTTAGAGTGACCTCTCTCTTGGTCTCTGGTGTGGGAAACAAAACAGGACTAGGTACCCCCTGGAGACAGTCTAGCTTTTCTTCTGTTCTTAGCACTGGCCTGGGAGCTGTCTCTTTGTTATATAAATAGATTTTAATATACTGGGTGGTAGAATGTAAAACGGTTAAAAGTGAGGCTTTAGAGTCCTAAAAATGTAGCTTTACAATTTGATTTTGCCACTTACCAGTTGTGTGACCTTGGACAAACTGCTTACATTTCAGAGTTCCTATTCCCTCATTTGTAAAATGGGATAATACTCCCCTCTCAGGGTTTGGGGAAACTTATATGAACTAGAAAAGACATGAAGAGTAGGTCTTCATATATATATATATATGACAGTTTCATATATATGTGTGTGTGTTATATATATATATATATATATATATATATATATATATATATATAGCGCCCAGGCCTCATCAAGGAGCTCTTAACCTGCAGACTCTATGACTTAGAAGTCTAGAAATGTATCAGTGAGAACTCGTGGAAGTTTATTCAAAACTGTATATGAGCTTCCATGTGTGTGCAAGTTTCAGGGAAGTGGCTGACAGTCCGCTTCAGCCTCATAAAGAAATCCAAAATGCCCTAACTATTATAACCAGTAGAGCAATGAGAGGTGTCTGGGCACTCTAGGATTTCTTGAAACTCAGAGCCACCATGATTCCCAGACAACCCCTGCTCATGAATCTGACTACCTCTGGAGAAAGAGGATGGGTAAGGAAACATTTGAACTTTGATTGAAATTCAAATTACATGTTCTTCATGCTTACATATGGATTCTAAATATTTAGGAAGGCTATGTGTCAGTCCAGTGGAGAATGTATCTATCTTTCTTCTAAAGCCCTAAATTTCTCAGCAGCTAAGAAAGGCTGTCACCAATTACTTTTCTCACTGTTTATAAAGAAACCATTATGGGAAAGAGAAGGGGGGGGCACATAAAACTTAGTGGTAGGATCTAAAATCAAGGCATCTATTTCACTTAAGAAAATAACTTAGTTTGCTCACACAAAAAAGTCTTAAAATAACATTTGGAGTTCTTTTTGCTGATCGTATTTACCTCCATACCTTTGTTGGTTTCCTAAGGGGGGGGGCTGCTTTGGAGTTGTTCTCGGTTTTGTCTAAAAGTAAGAGAGGGAATGTGAGGGCAATCTGGCTGCAACATGTGTCGCCCCATTGATCGCCAGAGTGGTTTTGGCTGATCTGGCTGGCTAGGCGGATGTCCCCTTCCT
Organism: Lynx rufus; assembly: GCF_022079265.1. NCBI lineage: Eukaryota > Metazoa > Chordata > Mammalia > Carnivora > Felidae > Lynx > Lynx rufus. The sequence goes on along the minus strand of NW_025814823.1, from coordinate 119,533,236 downwards.
CCCTCACCGCTCCGTGTATGCCCTTCCCCAAGCTGTGTGCTCATGCTTCATGGCAAAGAATGACCTTCCCCAATAGATGAAGCCCGTTCTTTAGCCAAGAATATACGTGTAGCTGTGCTCCCCTACTAGAACCTCCAAACTGGTTCTCCAGGTCCATTTGTAGGAGAACGTAGGGTAGTCAGGCTTCCAAGGCTCCAGACACATCCAAAAGGATGCTGCATGTGGCAGTCTGCCTTTCTTTAAAAAAAAAATAATAAATAAAATAATAAAATAAGTAAACGAGTTATTTTATAAAATTAAGGGATTATGAGATTGTTCCAAGGAGCTAAAGTGGCTTTGGAGTTTCAGAATCAGATTATTCTACATAGATGCTAATACATTATGGTTATATGTAAGGATAGTGGGGAGGGTTTTTCTTGGTTTGTATGTTATAAGAAAGAATGATGTCATCACAACTGACAGATTTTCCAGATACCCAAAGAGAAACATTGTTATAACCACTTTTTTAGTCTGTCCACTACCATAATTTATGAAGCAGGCACTCAGGATAGAGTTAATATTTATTGAGTGTTTATTATGTGCCAACCCTGTACTAAGCCTTTTACACATGTTACATTCCTATTTCACCAATGAGAAAAGTCAAGTTCCAAGATTTTGGGTAACCTAGATGGTAAGGGGTACAGTGGCATTCGAACTCCTATCTAATTGACTCCAGAGTCATTGCTCTCAATCTCCATGAGGATATACAGAAGACAGAGGCCCCTCTTTTAAAAAGACAGACTCATGCAAAGAGTGGTATGCAAGCATAAATTCATACAGTGCTCACACTGTACGTGAGCACTCAAGGGACAGGAAATGGGCTGATTAGTACCGGATGGGGCTCATAAGAGACAGTTTCATGCGTAGTCCTGCAGGAGGTGGGCGCCAGAGTTCCAGCCTGATTGCATACCCTTGCTTCTTGCTGCTCTGCTCTGTCCTAAGTCTCCTTTGGAAAGCACTTGCCCAGAGCATGTTTTCAGGTAGGGATGAGGTTAGTGTTTCTTTTCTGTTCAGGCATAACAGGAAGCAGTGGCTCCTTGTATTCTCATGAATTTACCATGATCTCCAGACGGGCCTAGCTGACAGGCGACCATTCTTAAGAAAGATGAACTGGAAATTATCAGGTTGCAAGAAACCTATTATGCCAACATTTAACAACCTTTTACTCCAGCAGCCTAAAAAGAAAGGCATCCAATGACTGTGGTAATAATGATGACTGGCATTCGTTGACCTTGATGCCAAGTTGTTTTCCATGCTTTGTATGCATCTGCTTGGAGAATCTGCACAATCCCAGGAGGTGGCTACTGGTATCCCCATCTGACAGATAAGGACATCAAGCTAAGGCGGTTAAGTGGCTGCTCACCCTAGGTCACATGCTAGAAAGTGGCAGAGCTGAGACTGGAAGTCAAATCACTTTAATTTTTAGAGCTGCAGCTAGAGCACAAGCTGCCTCAGAATGTCTTTTGTGAAACCAGCAATTTCTCTTTCCTGATGGACTTAGGAGGCAGGGTGACCACTTTGGAAAATGGAAGCATAGGACATCACAGGCCTGTTGATCACTACATTCCACCAGTTTCCTTTTTGAGTTTTGCCCCAGATATACAGAGAAAATGAATAAGTCCCTAAACTATGGATCAATTTTCATGGAGGCTGAGGTGTGAAGGAAATATTTAATGGAATTGGGGAAGTCCTAGGTATCAACATGGACCAGTGGGTCCTGGTTTTATGTGAGTATAACATAAAGGGCTATCACCGGTGGTGAAGCAACAGCCTGACGCCAGCATACAATGTCATCCTTCACAGAAGATACGAAAGAACATGAGAAGTGAAGATGTCCCCACCTGCCCCTCTACTCCCCTCCCTTACATGTCTTCCCATTGACATTCCTCTTGGACATATGCAAGAGAAATCTCAGCCCAGAATCTTGGTGCATTCGATGTATCAGCCACTCACTGAAGAAGTAATTCTGTGCCCAGCCCTGGGCCAGGCACTTTGGGGACTTACAAAAAGTATTTACATGCTTTTCATGAATTTCCCACTTACTAGGGTTCAGTCCTCACAACAGTCTTCGAAGTGGTTACTATTGTGCAACCCCTTTTCCAGAGGAGGAAACTGAGGTACATGGAAGCTGAATAATAAGTTAAGGGTGAGATCCTAGTAAGTGGCAGATGTGAGAATAGAAATCCAGTCTGTGTGCCTTCATCACTCCTACCAACTACACTCTGTGGCTTACTATGTGCCCTTTACATACCTGAATGTATTTAGGTATCACTACTCCGTAAGAATGGGACTCCAAGATAAGGAAAATGAGACTCAGGTCACTCAGTGACTGTGCCCTAACCCCAGATGGGTCTGACATTAAAGCCCTTCTCACCCTGAATGTTCCCTTTCTTGGGCATTAGTGGCTATCTCTGAGTTCTGTGCAAAGGAAATTGTGTGCTTTGATATACCCAGTCAATCTAGAGCTTGATTTCTCCAGAAAATGTGAAGAGTGGTTGGTCTGCATGGTGGCTCTTCACCTGAAGAGCAGTTGAACAGGAATGGTTCAAGTTATAATTTGATTTTAAATCTGAGGATAATAAACATGTTAATTGATTCCTACTGAAAGCCTAAAAAGTATCAAGCTGGGTCGTAGTGGCTTCAGCTCCATTCTGTATGTGGCAAAAATATCAATCATGTTGAACACTCCAAGTAAATAACTAAAGACAAACATATTTACTTGAGTTTTTGCAACACAGAATCAAGAAAGCATTGGGAAATCTCCAGCGTTGATAGCATATCATCAATCTTAACCTGTTTGAGACAAAACTCATCACATCTGATTAGATGCTCCCAGTCAGGAATTCTACCTGCTTTCCATCATGTACAGGATCCAACACAGTGTTTATAACCAAACACTATTTATTATCATCACTCTTCTGTATTTCTATCAACATCAATGTACTTATGTTCATTCTTCAGGACGAGGCCTCCAACATCAAGCAGAGCTGAGTCTAAGAAGACAAACAGTGTTGTTATAAAGATACTCTTCAGTAGAGCTCAGTGAAAGCAATTTCTGGGACTTTATGAAAGGACCAGAAGTTCCCACTCTGGGAAAACTTTTGATAATAGGAACTGAATAATGTGCTGTGGAGGGACGTTGCTTAAAGGCTAATGCAAAAGGTTGCACTGGATGCCCTGTAAAATCTCTTCCAACTCTAGAGCCTCTGCTCTGTTTCCCATTTCACTTAAAATGTGTCTTTTTAAAAAAAATATTTATTTTGGGGGAGGTTGCAAGTGGGGGAGGGGCAGAGAGAGAGAGAGAGAGAGGGACAGAGAATCCAAAGCAGGCTTTGCACTGGCAGGCTGACAGCAGCGAGCCCCATGCGGGGCTTGAACTCAAGAACCACGAGATCATGACCTGAGCCCAAGTCTCAAGCTCAACTGACTAAGGCACCCAGCAGCCCTTTAAAGTTTGTCTTCTATTCAGTGTTCCCTACATTCACAATGCATTGTTGAAATGCCCCATGAATGAACCACATTCGAGATCTCAGCATTAAAAATTGGGCTTAAATGTGCCAGTTGCTTATAGCAAATACTGTAATTTTACATAATTGAGGCTAATGGAAAGTGATGACATGGTGTGACAGCCTATCAGCACAATGGTGTACTCCAGTTCCTAGAAAATATATTATTTGAAAACGTATCCAATACTCTTGACTCCATCAGAAGCTTATAGCCTTCCCTAAATAGATCCCAAATGTTTCTCATTAATATTTGCTAAATATCCTCTCTTAAGTTAAGTGACATTTGCATCCTTTTTGTCTGGCAATTATAAGCTCCCATTTCTACCATAAGTTGGGCACTGGAGAACAATGAAAAATATTTAAAAGCAAAATAAAAGAAATTCTACCCATTTGAAATAATCAAAGCTCATGGAGGAAACATTTGCTTAGAAGGCATGGCTATAATATATGTACCTATTGTACCTCCAGTTCCATTTTGTAAAAGGTACCTAAGAGAGCAGGTATTCTGTTTCACTGGTCCCAGCCAGTATTTGCTGTATTAGGCATTCCACAATCCACATTCATGGGCAATTAACCAGAGTCTTGCAATGTCTGCCTATTATCTAGGAAGAAGGAAAGAACCAATAGCAGTATTACGCATGGAGTAAACATTCAACAAATACTATCAACTGATAGCTTAATTGGACTGGAAACCGCTTCCATTCTTGCTGAAAATGAGGGTACCAGCTTGCACAATGAGCCAGTGAATTACTCAACATTAGTAACCTGAAATTCACTTTATATAGGCTTTCATGATGGCTTCCGTATCTGCTAGAGGGGCGCTTGGGCAAAACATGGTCTGGCTTAGTCAGTATTAAATTGTCAAGTCCTCAAGTAGAGGTTTGGGTGCGTTACTGTTGCTCTGTGTGCGTGCGTATGTATGTGTATAAGTATTATCATCACCACGTCTTTAATTTTGTTGTTGAGGATCCAGGATACCCAGAATGATTGTGAGGAGCCAAGAATGAAAAGGAGGAAAGGAGAGTACTAGGTCGAGTTAGACAATGTCTGCTTATTTCTAATTTTGAGTCTCTGTGCATATTGCCCATCTCCCCCGACTTGCATGCCTTTTCTGTGCCAGTCTGTACACATGAAAATTGCTAAGGTCCATCTGACAATCTTCCACCTCAAGAAGAGATAACATCTTTTGAGTGTTTACTGTGTACCAGGATTTACATATATTATTACATTTGATCTTCAAAAGAGCCCTTGGTGAACATGCACCCCGCATCTGTATTATAGATGAAGACGTGAGACATAAAAAAGTGGCGGAGCACCATTTGAACCCATGACTCCCTGGTTCTGAAGCCTGTGCCCCTCATTGCTACGGAGCTTTCTAGGACCTGTCCTGTCCCACTTGACCACACCTTATACCGCATCCCTTCGTAACTGTGTTAAAAACCACAACCACAGTTATGCACACACGACTTTGAAAATACCTTTTACTTATGTTGTGTTAGTAAATGTTGGCTGCCCATATAAACATTAAGGTCTTGTAGAACAGGAACTTGGCTTTCTCTCTTCTCTGTACTACAATTAGACTCTGTGGTGGGCTGTAGAACCACACCGCCCACATTCAAATCCTAGACCCACAACTCACTGTTAGTGTGGCCTTGGGCACCTTACTGTGCCACATTTCCTCATCAGCAAAGTGGATATCAAGAACATACCTACCCTATAGGTGGATATTTTCCCAGAGGATTAAATACTTTGATACATGTGAAGACTACAGCATAAGATACAGTAAGTGCATAATGGTTGTTAGCTACTGTTTTCCCTTATCTAAACACAAATACAGTGCTGAGCACAGAACAGGAGTTCAGTTGTTGTCTGCCAAATAACTGAGTGACCATAGAAGTAAATATGGATTTCATCCCTAGGTGGGGGGTCATTTTTATTTGGGTCAGCCTTTGGCTGCCTATCACATACAAGCACCTGGCTCAGTGCCTGGCATACGGTGCTCAATAAGTAAATGTTGAAAAAATAATTTAATGAATTAACCAACCAACCACCCAGTTAGCTAGTTTTCTTATCTAGCAACCAATCGTAGTGTTGAGCAGAGTTTGTTTTTTTAATGGAGACTTCATCTTCACATGGTAGCTCTTTGGTGCCTAATAGCTAACTTCTTTTTCAGTGTTGTGACTATACCTTGACTAACATAAATTTCCTCGCAGCAAAGCAGGTATTATCCATCATCTATGGCCAATGGACAGTTGCCCTTCCTATACCCACAAATAAAAAGAGGGAGTTTTGGCCAATGCAGTTTGAAAATTAAACATTAGCCAGCTGAAAATATGGCTGAGTGTGAGGGATGTTGAATGTATAATTTCTGTGTACCAGTATGTATTTAAAGTTAGGGTTTTTTTTCTGGGGTAATACAAAGACAAGTGGTATTTACAGTAAGACACTATACAGAGTAGTATTACTCTGTGGAACTTGATTAAATATTAACACCGTGCTCCCAAGATTGCTGTGTTTATCTGTAAAAACTTCCAAAATGACATGATTTATTTTCAAATTATGTAAAGTATGTAAAGTGTAACATCCATGATAGTGAGAAACCTTAATGGGTATGTTGATCCTGGATCTGATGAGATGGGCTGAATGTTTCCATTTGGTGCACAGGAATGATGTAGATCAGTCAGTTTGCCATGTTTCTTGTGAGTTTACAGGATCAGAGGGATGTTCTACCAGGAAGATTTCTATCACTGTAAACAGAATTAGATACATGTCTGAGGCAAATACTCAGAAAAAGCAGTTTGTGCTATTAGTCTTTGCAGGAAATTGGTTTCAAACACCATGGTTGCCTATGTGTAATGAGTTGGTTTTGCTGGAAAACTGTTTATTTTCAACAGCTAACACAGTTTCTTAATTGTTTTGCTGTTAATTAGCTAAGGATGTAGTTTAACTGAAATCAAAGTATTCAAGATGCAAGGCATAGTGAAAAGAGGAAAATGTCTAATTAGCTTCCTCTAGTACATAACTCCCATTTCTTTCTGGCCAATGGGGATAACAAAAACAGAAATCACAAGTGTTTACTTGCTGCCTGATTGAATCAGAAGCAGGAGACTGAAGAGCTTCTTTGTGTTATTAGATGACCATTACGGAGGCTAATGAATGTGTGTGTGAACCCAGTGATGCAGGTATGGGAAGTTTGGATGACGCAGAATGAGCAAGGAGTTTTGAATAAGGGGACTTCCTTAAGCTACCTAATGTGAGACTTAAAAATAATTTCCCCCAGATGGTAAGATATTCACTCAATACTTCCCCCCCCCCCATTTTTTGAGAGTTGAAGACATGATAAAAGTCAAAGTCATTAATTACATTTAGGGATTATGGTTAGTAGGTGTGTGTGTGTGTGTGTGTGTGTGTGTGTGTGTGTGTGTGTATTAGTGAATCATTCTGCATATTTGAATGGGTAAAGAAACAGCAATCACATCCTGGAGCTACAAGAGCTCTGAAGACCACCTGTATCCATTTCTGCTTGGTCCCCTCAACAGCCCTTCCAGAGTTAGCTCTTGCCTCTTTCATATTTCTTACATACTTGGAAATCACAAACCAATCATTACAGGTATGAAAATGAGCACAGATCTACTTTGTCACTCTCTGGACACAGTTTCTTTAAAAGATTTTATAAATCAGATGTATAACCAGTATGAGTCAAAGTCTTCATAGCGCATTAGGTTTGGACATGTAGAGTAAATCGGTCGGAATGTTCATTCATCTAATTCTCTGATGTTTTTTTTTTTTAATTTATTTTTGAGAGACAGAGACAGAGTATGAGCAGGAAAGGGGCAGAGAGAGAAGGAGACCCAGAATCCGAAGCTGTCAACACAGAGCCCGACTTGGGGCTCAAACCCAATGAACTGCGAGATCATGACCTGAGCCAAAGTCGGATGCTTAACCGACTGAGCCACCAGGTGCCCCAAATAATTTATTCTTGAGGGAAGGATCATATCTTCCCTATTTGTTGTATCTTTAGCTCCTAGAAAAATTCCTGGATTATAGTTTAAAAGCTATCAATTCTGTAAATGGATAAATATTTTATGAATGAACGAATAAAATAATTAGGGGGTCAAGTAAAATATTTAAATCTGACTTTTTAATGATTAAAAATCATAGTTAAGGCTAACACTTGCTGAACACATACCATGCTCTGGTCTCTGTGCTAAGAGCTTAACCCACATCATCTCCCAAGTGGGCATGTTAAGGTCTTGGCATAATTTGACCCAGAACTCCTTAATAGTAAGGTTGCAAACCCCATAGGACAAAAACAAAACAAAACAAAACAAAACGAAACAAACAAAAAACATATACACAATGGAAAGAGATTTGGAGGGTGGGTGAGAAGTAGCAAAGTAAACCCAGTGTAACTCACTGAGCCATCTCTCACATCTCCTGAGAGCCCTCGTATTTACTCAGCTCTCTCCTTGAAATTCCCAATGGCTTGACAGACCCATGGAAGCAAAATCACTGATTCAGATGTGTGATTCAGCCAGTCACGAAGGTTCATTTTTTAATTCACTTGACAAAAGAATTTATTCAGCGTTTGCCACGTGCCACACAGTCAGTAATAAATCAGAAGGACTCAACCTCTGCCCATATTCCTATCCTTGCAGAACTTCTACTTTGTAGGGGAGATTCATAAGCTTGTAAATTGCTCAGTAACTGTGAAGCTACCGCAGTAATCAAGATATTGTGGGATTGGTGCAGGAATAGGGACACAGATCAGTAGAACAGAATGGAGAGTCTATAAATAGGTCCACACAAATGTGGCCAATTCATTTTTTTAAATTTTTTTATTTGGGAATAGTTTCAGATTTATAGAAAAGTTCCAAAGATAATACAGAATTCCTATATACCTTCCTCCAGTTTCTCCTCCTGTTAACACCTTACATTTCCATGGTATATTTTGCAAAAATAAGAAATTAACATTGACATGATACTGTTAACTGGACTTTAGACGTGATTAGATTTTATAGCAGTTTTCCCACTAATATCCTTTTATGTGTCTCAGGATACCACATTTCAATTGGCCAGTTCATTTTTGCCAAAGCAATGAAGGCAATTAAATGGAACAGTCTGTTAAACAACATTAGTTCGAATAAACCATTTGAAGTTTATATAAACTTAAGAATAAATCCTTAACCTAAACCTTACACTGTATACAAAACATTTAAAAGGGTCATATCCATTTACATAGATACAAATACAAAATATAGAGCTTCAAAATGCTGAGAAGAAAACATGGGAGAAAATCTTCATGAGGCAAAGAGATCCTAGAAAAAAACACCAGAAGCAAAATCCATAAAAGAAAACATTTGGAGTTCCTCAGAGTTAGAAAATTTCCTCTACAAAAGACACTATTAGAAGATTAAAAAGAATAAAACACAGACTGAAAGCAAATAGTTGCAAATAATATATTCAAAAATATAAATATATAATATAAAAATATAAATAATATATTTATATAATATAATAATATATTAATAAAAATATAATTAAAAATTAGTTCAGAATATATAAAGAAATCTCAAAGCTCAACAGTAAGAGAACTACCTATCCAGTTAAAAAGTAGGCAAAAGACTTGATCAAACATGATAGGAGAGACTATAAAGATGGCCAATAAGAATGAAAAGATGTTGAACATTATTAGCCATTAGGAAAATGCAGATTAATGCTTCCATGAAATATCACTGCACATCTGTTAGAATGCTAAGATTAAAGACACTGACGATAGCAAGTGCTGGTGAGGATGGGGAACAAGTGGAGTATTTATGCATTGCTGGTGGTAATGCAAAATAACATAGCCACTCTGAAAAACAATGTGGCATTTTATTAGAGAGTTAAAAATATGCCTATTATATGAGCCAGCTATCCCTGGGTATGTACAACACAGCAGGAATTGATGAACTATGGCCAGCAGACCAAGTCCTGCACACAGCCACACTAATTCTTTACATATTATTGGCTCCTGCTTTCACACTAGTTGACACAGGACTATATGGTCCACAAAGCTAAAATATGTATTATGTGGCCCTAACATATGAAAAAGGTAACCTTTCATCCTCTAGAGAAAAAAAACGCATGTCCACCCAAAAACCTGTACATAAATGTTTTTACAGCAGCTCTATTCATTGCCTCCCAAAACTTGAAACTACCCAAATGCCCTTCAACAAATAAATGGATAAACAGATTGTGGTACATCCATACAATGGAAGTATTTAAAAGGAACAGCATTTAAAAGGAACAAGCTGTTAACATAGGCACCAGCTTGGAGACTTTCAAAGGCATTATGCTGAGTGAAATAAACAAGTTTCAAAAGGTTACTACTATCTGATTGTAATTCCATGACCTTTTTTAAAAGACAAAATTCTGGTAGTGGAGAACCAGCTCAGTGATCATCATGGATTCTGGGTGGCAGGAGGATGTAATTACAAAGGGAAAGCCTGTGTGGGGCACTTGGGTGGCTCAGTTGGTTAAGTGTCTGACTTCGGCTCAGGTCATGGTCTTGCGGTTTGTGAGTTTGAGCCTGTGTTGGGCTCTTGCTGACAGCTCAGAGCCTGGAGCCTGCTTCAGATTCTGTCTCCTTCTCTCTCTTCTCCTCCTCTACTCATGTTCTCTCTCTCTCTCTCAAAAATAAAATTAAACATTAAAAAAATTAAAAACAACAAAACAAAGGAAAAGCCAGTGGAAGTTTTAGGGAATGATAGAATTGTTTGATAACCTAATTGTAGTGTTGGCTTCACGAATCTATGTATGTGTCAAAATTCAAAGACCTGGACACCAAAACAAAGTCAATTTCACTATCTGTTAATTTAAAAAGTAAAAAAAAGATTAGTGGGCACCTGGGTGGCTCAGTGGGTTGAGCATTCGACTTCGGCTCAGGTCATCATCTCTTGGTTCATGAGTTCAAGGTCCACATTGGGCTCACTGCTGTCTGCAGAGCCCACTTCAGATCCTCTGCCCTCTGCCCTCTGGCCCTTCCTCACTTACACTCTCTCAAAAATAAATAAAACATGAAACAAAATAAAATTAAATCAAAAAGTTAAAAGTCATACATGAAGCTACCTGTCAAAGATTACCCAACTAGCTGGGAGTAGACTTGAGATTCTAACCCAAGCCTGTGTCACTACATTGCCTTTTAACCCAATGTACTCAGAAGGGCTGTCATTTTAGTAGTGACACATTCTGGACAATCCGTGGTGCTGTGTTGAAACCTGGATGATTCTTGTTTCCTTGGGTTTGGGTACCTACTAAGAATTACACCTGTGGCTGAAGCCGCTTGCCTGTTCTCCAGTGTCACAAAGTATCTGGCTCCCTCAGATCATTGCCTTTAGTGGTTTTGGGCAGAGACCTGAGTAGCCATACCCTTGGATACCCAAACAGCAGCCAGGTTACCATCAACACCATCATCACCACATTCATCATTGTATCAGATTTTTTTAATCCTTTATCATTTTCAAATAGCTTTCATTTTACTTGAACTTCACAACCACTTAAGTGAGAGATATAGGTCGGTCAGGAAGTTTTCATCCACATTTTGTCACCAAGAAAATGGAGGCTTAGCCAGAAGAAAGAAATTCCCCAAATTTATGAGGTAACATGTAACAGAGATGTGTTTAGTTGGTAAGAAGTCTGACTCATAGCACACGCTGTTTTTTCCACTACTTAGCCTTTTATACAGATCATTCTTGACTTTTGCTGAAAACTTTTTCTGGTCCAGATTGTTAGACTGTGGGATGAAGGCATTTTGCAAAGCTGTTGTGTGAAATGTAGCTTGGAAGGAAACCTCTTTGATAAATAGGTATTTTTCCGATTGTATCAATCCATCTGCCTATTCTCTGAACTCTGCTGGGGCCAGAGTTTGTGAGCTTTGCCCCTCAACCGAAGTCATTTTAGAGCTTCGTCATCTGAAACTGAACCCCATCTTACTTGTTAGATTCTCCTCTTCAGTAAACACAGACCACAGCAAATAAACTTTCTATGACCCATCATTCTTGAAGAGGAAAGTTAGGTCATCTGAATAAAAGTCCCTGACTGATGTGTCTTTTGATAAAAACCCCTTTTCGAAGTCTTGTATACAGTCAACATGTTAGGCCATGTGATCATTAACTTTGACATTTCCTTGTGATTAGCCACCCCCTTCCCCAAAGAGTCTTTGAAACAGGTTTTCCTAAAACATTCAAATCTTGCATAAGAAAGTATATGTTTCTCACATATCAAACAGCAGACATTTAAATGAAAAGTTAAAAAAGAATGGAGGCAAAAAGAAGGATTTGGCTCTCGTTGAAGCCAACATACGTGCTTTTTACTCCAAATAGAAGCCCCTGGAGATGAAATCCTAGTGTAACCAATAGGCTAACCAATAGGGTAATTCGAAGCGATGAACAAATCTAGGAGAATGTCATTCATTCTCATTCCCTCCCCTGCCAGTTGACCTTCTGTCCACTGGGCATATGCCACCCAGAAGGATGAACAGAACAGATAGAAGCGAGATGGTGCAGAGTGAATGGTGTGCATTTGAGAAAGCGGGTCTGCTCTCGAGAGAGCCGGGCAAATCAGCTGTTGAGTGCTTAGTGAACCAGACTTTAATTCTGCTAACTTGCTGCTGCCTTTGAAAATGCCAAATGTCTACAGCTTCCCCCAGGCAGGTGACTCAGCACCATGGACCAGATCAGACCGAAATTTCACTCTGGTGGGACCAGATTTTTGTTGCTGAGTCAAAAGTAAGACGTGATGCTGGGTGTACACTTTATGATGGGCCTGAGTATTCCATTACTGGGACGTTTATTTCTTCACATGTGCGTATTTTCACACTCAGCCTTCTTGCTGTTGGTGGCTGCGTTTCTGAGATATTGGTTCATTATTTCTGACTCTTGTGACACGCATTCCTATTACTCACCCTTAAGGGCCTGTTTCCAGTCATGGCTGGAGGTGGAACAAGAGAAGAATAACACACACAAAATGATTTCTGGTTTTAATTTTAATGGCAACTGCTGCCTCTTTCCCTATTCAATTATTTTTCTTGGAAATAATTCCTGAATGCCTCCTTTTGGGGAGAAACCATCACCAAATAAACATACCAAGTTTGTATTAATGTAACAGGATGGCATTTACTACTGTTAAATTTTGTTACCATGGCTCACAGTGATGAATAAGAGAAGGAATACAAATTCACTGACTGTTGTAAATTACATGGAAGAAGATATGTGATTTTGTATAAATATACAAAATTTGGTCTACGTATGTATAAACATGCACACAGAGAATGCTATCGGGAAAATGAGATCCCTTAGACGTGCTCATTCACTCATTCAAGCAACACAAGAGCCCATCCTGATGAGGATGATTCCATGTGGTTGGACACGGCAGGGAAGCAGCTGCAAGTTGTGGAAAGTTAGCCAATGCCGTAAGATATAAAGTGCTATTCTCCTCACAACAAGCACTTTTTTTGAGCATCCATTATGTATGAGACACTCAGAATACAGCAGTGGGAAAGCAAGTACTCTGCTGTCCTGGAAGTTACTGCTAATGGAGAGCGTTCCTTAAACAAATAAAGAAGACAATTTCAAGTAGTGATCACTGCTATGAAGGAAGTTAGGAGAGACATGACCAAGAATAATGAGAGAAGGAGAACAGTGGGGAGAAAGGCAGCTTTAGGTAGGGTGATTACTGCAGGCCTAGGAGGTGACATCTAAGCTGAGAGGAAGGAAGAGAAAGAGCCAGCCACGAGAGCAGTACAGGGAAGAGTGTTCCAGGCAGAGAGACCAGCAAGGACAAAGGCAACCTTGGAGGTGCTGAAGAGGGATCAGGTTGGTAGGAATGTGCACAACCGAGAAGGCGCAGGTATGTGATGAGACTGGAGTCCCACAGAGATGTGTAGACCTTGGTGAAGCACTGCTTTACTGCAAATGCAATGAGAAGGGTCTTAAGCAGGGCTCCTCTGTGAGCTGACTGCTGCTCGTTTCAGCTGACGGGAAGAGAGAGAAAGCAGAAAGCCATTAGCAGACAGCCATAGTGGTCTAGGCCACAGATGGTGAATGGTGCTGTGCAGTACCAGATGACGTGCAGAATAGCATACATAATATGGAAAACCAAAGGGTCTGCTTATGTATTGGACATGAAGATGAGGGAAAGGGAAGAAATGAATATGGCTTTTGGGTCTCCTGTGGCCATTTAGATTAATTACAACTGAGGCAATGCTGAAGGCTTCCTAGAAGAAGTTAAATTTTATGGTGAGCACCTTGACTTTTTCATTACAAGCAAAAGTGATCTGGCAGGTGGCCGTCATGTTAAGACTTAAGAAGGCCAAAGTTATAGTTTAGCTATGTGATCTTATGAGAGACAGTGTCACTCTCACAGTCTCTGAATCACCTCAACTGAGCCTCAAGATTGTAGAACTCTTAAGGATATTAAGTTCTCCTTGGGGCAGATTGTACCTCTTTATCACCATCCCCTGAGTGGAGGTGGGCACACGGCAATAAGAGGAACTAGGAAACACTGAGCAGTCAGTGCATTGCACCCCCTCACGCTACTTGTAATCTCAGGGAATCTCCTTAAGGGTGTCTCTTTCTATAGTTTATTGGTACCTTAGTATCAGTGTAGTACTGGCAAAGTGCAAAGTAGGAAAGGGGCAGCCCACAGTCCTGCCGCCAGAGGGCAGCATGGGGCCGTGCACCCAGGTCAGCCCCTGCCATCATGAGCCCCCCTGAGAGAGCAGGCAGACCTACCTGCCTTTGAGGAAGAATAGCCCTGGGGTCAAGAATCCCTGCTGCTGAAGCAAACCAGGAAAGAGAATGTTCCTATTAGCAATGGTTCCAAGAAGAGCATGAGAGTGTCACTGTTGGAAACAATGGCAAACTCTAAATGCATCTGCAGCTTATACAGTCCAAACAACAGATAGGTTTTTTTTAAATCTTTAGCTACCATTTATGGAGTGCAAAGTGCATGGCACCGATAAAAGTTTTATGCATTATCACGTTTAAGCTGTACATCAACCCTACAAACTATATGCTGGTTTTTGTCCTTATTTTGCAGATGAGAAAACCGAGTAAGAACAAAGATCACTGATAGAGGCATGTCTGCGTGACCACAAAAGTCTGTTTAACTAGAAACCTCCTCTCAAGGCTGCTAACTATCTACTTATTATTTTTCCAGCATTATGTTGGATACCCTGAGGATAGAAATGAAGTATTATATAGGACTTGGCTTGCTCTTGAAGTACACACACTTTCAGAGTGGAGAGAATAAATTAAACAACTAAAGAAAAATACAAACAACTGTACATAATCTAGAGTTTAACAGCTTGCTAAAACTCTGTTTTCACAGCTATGTCCCTCCACTATCCAGGGTTTTTACGCCCATACCACACAACTACTATAAGCAAGGTCACCTTCAAATTGAAAAGGATAGTGGAGAAGAAGTGATGTGCAGGTAGGCATTCATTCATTCAATCATTCACTTATTCTCCAAATATTTATTGAATATCTCTGACTATGACAGACACTAGGTATTATACTGAAACATACCTGGTCCCTGCCCTGGGAGATTATGATCTAGTTTGTTGTGGTAGAAAATAAACAATAGCACGTAGCCACCAGAAAATGCGGGATTACAATTAAACATATCATTAAAAGGATACAGTGATGAGCTATCATCCTTGGTGATCTCAACTGTTGGTCCAACAATTTATTGACCTTGATTCCTATGACTTCCTTCTCCAACGTGTCCACATGGCAGTCCAGCCTCAAGCAGGTCTTCTCTCCTGTGATGATGATTTTCTGAATCCTTCTTCACTCACAATCTCATGAACACGTGTCTCTCACACTCCCTTGGATCCTGGTCAGCTTTCGCTGTGCTCTGAGGCTATATCCACCTTCTGACCCCTCTTGCCCAATCTGAACTCCTTGGAAGGTCAGTTTAGTGATGCCCCTGTTCCTGCTCTAAAGCCCCCCCCCCCCCCCGCACTTTCCTCAGGATCTTTCTCTATCTGTGCCCATTTGTCTTTTGCTCTCCAGGAAGAATGGGTACTCTCTTGCCCCTCTAGGATTTCCATAAGGGATTAATTATACTTGAGATGAATCTTGTAGAGGCAGTTGATTCATTCATTCATTCATGCATTACCTACTTTATTCTATATCTATGTATTGACCACTTGCTCTTTTTCCAGGATTGTAATTGTCACAGAGATACTGCAGAGTAGTCTGGGATCAAGAGGAGTAGTTCAGGTGGACTGAAGCATTATGGGAGAGGTGGGGTGCCTTTGTACAAGATGAGGCCAGAGAGGCAGAGTCCCTACCCTGCATGGCCTTGAGGTCATGTTAACATTTTGAACTTCCTTTAAGAGAGAGGGAAACAAAGGAAAGATTCTGGGCAGAAATGTGACACAATTTGATTTGCAGTCTCCAAAAGACCACTCTTGGTATGTGGGGGAAGGATAAGAGGAGGTCATAGCAGGACTGGAAAGAAAAGTTAAAAACTGGTGCCATAACCTGGGGGAGAGGTGATGGCTTCCTGTAGATGAAAACTCTGCTAGTAGATCACTAAGTTCCCTCCAACTTCTGCAGCCCCTGGACTCGGTGATTCCTCACAAGTGCCCCAAGGTTCTGGCCCCAGTCTCCTTCCCCTAATTTATCTCCTGCAGAGAGTCTTGTCCTCTCTACTACATGCTGTGCTCCAGATGAAATGAACCACTCTCGGTTCCCTGAACACTCTGGCACATTCCCTGCTCCAGGCCTTTGCTCAAGCTGTTCTCAAAACCTAAGTATCCCACCCGCCACCCCATTCTTTTCCCATGTTCACCTCTTTTATGTGTGATCACCACAGACTGAATTCAGTCCCCTTCACAATTTATGTTGGTAAGTTTATTATATCATTGTTACAGCATGACCTGCATTTTGGTTAGTTCTTTCTTGCTGGCTCTTCAGTTGTGAATCTTGGAGGAGAGAGAGCAAGTTTTATTAACATTTGATTCTCCTTTTCAAATCGTTACTACCTTGCTCAGTGGGGTATTTTAGCAGGTGTTAAATGTGTGTTGTATCAAACCAGAAAGTATCCAGTTCAGTCTAAATCAATCTAATACAACTCAACCCAATTCTGTTCAGTTCAACTGGGAATTCAGTCCACTCCTTTGTGCATTAGTTATTTCCTTTAAAGGTGTAAGCACCTTAAACTTAGGCACTTGCATTGTACTGCAATGCACCACATACTTCTTTGTATGCCTTCCTAGTTCATACAGTAGGCACTCAATAAATGTTTATTGACTGGGTCACTTAAAATTAAAGATGCTCTTTGATAGTGTAAGTATAAATTTGCCTTGGACTCTTATTTCTTTCTATCTTATAATAATGGTAACCAATTCGTGTCAAATGTGGCATATGCAGGCTTGAAAGTCTTGCAATTAAATGGTTGCAAATGTAATGTAGCCTCTTAAGGCATTCTGGCACAGGTCTAGTAAGATAAATGTTTAGGCAGCTGTATACAAAGGCATTAACATATTACATTATTCTCATCACACTCCACTTGAAGAGAAAAAGTCATTACTGATATGGGGAAGGGGGTGTGGTCATGATGATATGACTTAAGAAATATTAAGAAGTGCCTCCCCCTAAATATCTACTTTACTAGAGGGAACCCTCCCATGGTTCTCACAACTAAAAGTAACCTATGTCCTATCCTAATTGCTGGAGGACATCATCTGTTGCTCTAGAGACTGTATCCTTTCTAATTCATTGGCAATATATCCAGGGTGCTTTACAAACAGGTTCAGGGTCACTTACCACCCTTGTTTTTAAGGCCACACAACTGCCTACTTCTTATGTAATGGAGATGCCCTTAAGAAGTCTACCATATTACTTTTTTTAATTTTTTTTTAAATTTCCATCCAAGTTAGTCAGCATAGAGTGCAATAATGATTTCAGGAGTAGATTCTTTAATGCCCATTACCCATTTAGCTCATCCCCCCTCCCACAACCCCTTCGGCAACCCTCTGTTTGTTCTTTATATTTAACAGTTTATGTTTTGTCCCTCTACCTGTTTTTATATTATTTTTGCTTCCCTTCCCTTATGTTCATCTTAAAACTTAAGATGATATAAAAAAATATGTTTTGTATCTTAAAGTCCTCATAGGAGTGAAGTCATATGATATTTGTCTTTTCTGACTAATTTTGCTTAGCATAATACACTCTAGTTCCATCCACGTAATTGCAAATGGCAAGATTTCATTCTTTTTGATTGCCGAGTAATACTCCATTGTATATATGTACATCACATCTTCTTTACCCATTCATCCATCGATGGACATTTGGGCTCTTTCCATACTTTAGCTATTGTTGATAGTGCTGCTATAAACATTGGGGCGCATGTGCCCCTTCTAAACAGCACACCTGTATCCGTTGGATAAATACCTAGTAGTGCAATTGCTGGGTCATAGAGTAGTTCTATTTTTAATTTTTTGAGGAACCTCCATGCTGTTTTCCAGAGTGGCTGCACCAGTTTGCATTCCCCCCAGCAGTGCAAAAGAAATCGTCTTTCTCCGCATCCTTGCCAACATCTGTTGTTGCCTGAGTTGTTAATGTTAGCCATTATGACAGGTGTGAACACCATATTATTTTTATTGTAGTAAGATATACTTAACATATGTTGACCATCTCAACCATTTTTTAAAATTTTTTTTCAACATTTTTTATTTATTTTTGGGACAGAGAGAGACAGAGCATGAACGGGGGAGGGGCAGAGAGAGAGGGAGACACAGAATTGAAACAGGCTCCAGGCTCCGAGCCATCAGCCCAAAGCCCGACGCGGGGCTCGAACTCACGGACCGCGAGATCGTGACCTGGCTGAAGTTGGACACTTAACCGATTGCGCCACCCAGGTGCCCCCATCTCAACCATTTTTAAGTGTGTTATTCAGTGGCATTAACACATTCACATTGTCATGCACACATCAGCACCATCAATCTCCAGAACTTTTTAATCATTCCAAACTGAAATTCTGTACCTAACCATGTTTATTTTTTAAATTATAAAACAATGTCTTCTAATGGTAGGAAATTTAAACAATATCGGAGTATATGAAGTAAAAAGTTTTATTACCATCCGTAGTAGACCTACCACTTTTTGCTGTTAAGTTTGTTGCATAACCTTTTTGGATTTGTGTGTGTATGTGTAATATTAGTCCACAGAAATATATTGTTTTTTTTAATTACATAGTATATGACTGTTTTTGCTTTTTTTATTTATGAAAAGTGTTGTGGACATTTCCCATGTTCTAACACATAGTTGTACTGCATTCTTTTTACTGACCACTTAAAACTCCATCATACTGATGTATTATAATTTATTTAGCTATTGCCCTAATTATGGACTCCTAACTTTGTTCTTAAGTTTTTATCTCCTTTTAAAAACAGTGTTACAGTAAAAACTCTGATACACTCAAGCAAACATTCTCAAGTTAAATTCCTAAAGATAAAGGTTTGCACATTAGGGAAAAAGAGTTGATGTATATACAGCCTACCAGATCCCTCTGTACAAGCCTTTAACTGTTCATCTCCCAATAGTATGTTGGGAAGAAGGGCTGTGTGCTCAGCAGCCATTATAAATTCACATCTTAGAGTGGATTTGCTTGAAATCACTTCTCTCTTTGATAGGACTGTAGATGCTCTCCAAGGAGGAGCTAACAGAAAAGAAAGGAAGCAGTGAATTCATAGAGTCTGCTGGGTTGATCCAGTCTGGAAAAATGGGGAACACGCACAATCTCTTATGTGGGCTTTTCACTTCACTATGCAAAGCAAAAGCAAGGGGCATGGATCCTGCTTCTTTTATGTAACTCTCTTCACATCCAGCCCTGCATCCTCACACATCCCCATGACAATGTGAGGCTTCGAGCTTGACCTCAACAGTGTCCGTATTTCTAAGCTGGCAACAATCTGTACCTTAGATACACATCCTTTGCAATTTCAGCCAATTCAGGTTTTTCCTAACATGCGAGAGCCTATGGATAAGAATGGCCTAGTTAAGAAGTGAGCTTAAAACTTCTGAGCAGTATTTTTCTGCTTACTATTAATAAATCTCCAAAACAGAACTGCCATCATTTGGGATAAAGGAGACTTGTGTTAAGTGTTTTGTTTTGTTGTGTTGTGTTTTACTGGTGATGAACCGAGGAAGTACTTGAAGTAATGCGTGACTCTTGGGTATTTGCATAGCCTAAGCTTACATCTATTATAAAAATGTGTGGTTTATTTAATTTTCCACTAAAATCAGTGGTTTTAATTAAGGAGAAAATCAATGAAATCTAAAACTTGGAGAGGTGATTGGTTTTGCCAGTAAAGGACCATGCTAAATCCTGCAAAAAAAAAAAAAATTGGTTTTCTATAATTAGCTCATATGTAATTCATTCATTAGAATGCAGTCATGTATATAAGCAGAAAACCAGAGTGCTGAGCTGGAGAGTTTCTAAAAACTGGACTCTGAGAATAGCTATTGAATAACATAAAAATATTAAGCAAATATTTTTCTTGATATAGTACATTTCATGGCAGCTTTTCATAGCAACTCCGTCAAAGAGACTCTTATTTTAGAGCCAGTCCTGTGCTGAAATGAGCTGATTCTCTTGAGAAGTTTTTCCATACGCCTAGGTTTTCAGGGCAAGAGTATCTGATCTCACCTTTCTCATGACTAAGTCAAGGAGAGTCTTGAGAAAATGTGTTCTATGGCCATGGCTCTGGATATTTAAAAAATCAACAGGGAGTTTTAGAAATGGATAAAGTCTAAATCTTCAGTGTACCAACACTCATACACAGGACATTGCCATTGTGGCAATACCTCTCTAAGCTATATGTTAAGATGGAAGTCTTTCAAATAGGGACAAGGATTCTTCTCACATATCTACCAAAAGGTTACTAGCATATTGTAGTAGAGTTTTAGGAGTCTCTGCCAAACCTAACATAACCCCTATAACTGTTCTTTTCACCATGAGTGGTGGGGCCCTGACAGCCATTTTGTACTACATGACTCTACTGGCCCACCCTACCGCTAGCCAAACAAATCCTTTTTTCCAGGAATCTGGAGTTGGGACTAAGATAATATGATTGAGTCTGGGCTGGTAAATGGAAGAAGTCAATTGTAGAATTTCCATCTTCTGTTACCATATTTATTAAGAAGCAGAAGAGAGGGGCGGAGGGAGCAGATGCAGAAACCAGCAGAGAAGAGATATGAAAAAGAAAGGTGGTTTTGTTTTGTTTTGTTTCTAAGTGTAGTTGACCCACAATGTTACATTAGTTTCAGGTTTATGGCTTCTGGTTCAGGTGGTTTCCCCAAGCCTGACTAAGTTACTGACTTTGTGGTCTTCCTGATACTCTTGTATCTTTTTAACAGGTTATCTCCCTTTCCTTGGGTTAACCTGAACAGAATAGAATTCTGTATACAACAAAAGTTTTAAGTAAT
The DNA here is from genome assembly GCF_022079265.1 of Lynx rufus. Classification (NCBI taxonomy): domain Eukaryota; kingdom Metazoa; phylum Chordata; class Mammalia; order Carnivora; family Felidae; genus Lynx; species Lynx rufus. The sequence continues at coordinate 119,512,208 of NW_025814823.1, read as the reverse complement.
GCACACGTTGGAGTACATATTTAAGGAGAGGTCAGCTCAGTATAGAGGGCAGAGAGGGAAAGAAAAAAGAGAAACAATTATTGAGTATCCTCTATGTCAAGCAATTTGCTGGGCACTTTACAAGTATCTTATTAATCCTCAAAGTATCTCCAAAAAATTGATGTCATTTTCCTCCATGGTTTCAGGTAAGGGATTTGGATTTCAGAGGTTCTCCCTCAAGTTACATGGCTGGTTGGTGGCAGATCTGGGATCTGTATTCAAACTTAGGCATTTAGGCCTGGCTGGTCGAACTTTGATAAATAATAGTTTACCTTGATATTTGTGTGATCTCGAGCAAGCCACTTCGCCCCATTTGGGCCTCTCTTTTCCTTTTTGAAACATGATGAGCTTGGGTAAATGTAGTATTCTCCACGGTCTCTTACAACCACTTAAGTGAGAGATACGGGTGGGTCAAACCTGTTTGCTGTTACAAACCTAACAGCATAGCATTACTTGAAGGATTCACTTAAAACACTGCTTTCCTATCTAGGTGGTTGATGAGGGATGGGGTCAGTGGAGAGTTGTACTCAAGCTTCCATGAATTCCTTTTCAAACTATCCACATGCTTTCTCCCCAAAAGATTCTGATAAGCTGCTGAGAATGGGGAAGTATATATAAAAGAGCTGGGGTTTGAACCCAGAGCTGGCTTATTTCGTTATGCAAACACTTTCTCTTTTTTACTCCACTTCCTGGAACATAGAAGAAGCTCATAATTTTTTTTCAACTGAACTGCATTACGATTGACCGTAAATGACAAATAGGTCCTATTGTGAATGTTTTGCACATTTTAGAATTAGACCCATTAGAAATTTGCCAATTTCTAATAAACGTCTTGTTGACATTTTTATTGCAACTAGATTGAATCAGTAGATCAGTTTAGGGATATTGCTATCTTAACAATACTGAGTCTTATAATCCATGAACATAGTACAGTTCTCCATTTTTTCAAAGGTCTTCTTTATCTTCTCTCGGTACTGTTTTATAGTTTTCAGTGATTTTAGCATGCCGTTTGTTAATTTATTCCTAGGTGTTTGATATTTTTGTATGCTATCGCAAATGGTATTAAGTTCATTTTTCAATTGTGTGTTACTAGTATACAGGAATACAAATTATTTTTAGGTCATTTTATTTCCTGTGACCTTAGTATACTAGATATTTGTTAATTAATGACCTGAGAGACTTTGGACATGAAAAGTCTTTCTTTGGGGTTCAAGTGACAAAGTACACTTGGTAGACAGAATAATAGGTCTTCCCCCAAAGATGTCCATGTGATAATTCTCAGGACCTGCAACTATGTCAGATTGCATGGCACAGCAGAATTTAGCAGATGGAATTAAGATTGTTCATCAACTGACTCTAAGATGGGGAAATTGTCTTGGGTTATGTGGGTGGGCCTCTCAGGTAATCAAGAGTCCTTAAAACCGAAAAGAGGAAAATTAGAGGGATCCATGATTGTGGAAGGAGGAATAAAGAAATGCAGTATTATTGGCTTTAAAGATGAAGTGCTTTTAAGTATAGTGAGGGAAGATTGAAAGTTGCCTGTATAATGAGACCATCCTTGCATATTTTTGCCCCAATATGTTGAGTGGGAGAAAAGGAGGTAGAATTTAAAGGATGGGTTGGCAATTGCACACAGCCCTCGGACTGCCCCCGCTTTGCTGGCTGAGTCCAAGTGAGCTCCCACTCGGGGTGAACGGTTGACGGATGTAGTGGTCATGGATTATCGTCATGTATCTAAGTTGTGATTTCAGCGTGCTTGCTGCCATTTCCGGTTTTATTTTTTCCCATGTCTCTATTTTTAGTAAAGAACAAGGCAAGGATAGATGAGGAAAAGAGAGTGTGTTTTCATCTTCAGTGCGTGTCAGTGAGAATGGTGCTATCTCTGAAGTTTCAGTTCATAGTGAAATGTCAGAACTCAAGTGAATTTACAATAATACTACATATAGTAACATGTGAAAGTGTGTCAGTGTCATGTGCTGTATAACATTTACCACAAAAACTAGTTATAGCTGTGCTAATTCTTTGTGTTATAATCGGTCACTTTATTTCTATTGCCTGTGGAGCAAAAACCTGAAATAAAGGTATTCAAAGTAAAAAGGCATACATATACATATATGTATACACATACGTATGTTGTTGTTGTTTTCCTTACAGAATGGCAGTTTGGAATAAGAAAAGGTCAATTTTATCACTAATGTCCTTATAAAATACTTGTATTAGTTACTCTCCCAAAAAGAAATGCATATGCTACCTGCTTTAATCTTCCACCCGATGGAAAAAATAGGGCTGTGCTCATGGAAATGACAGTAGCTTCCCCCATTTAAGTTAAAGAAACATGGTGGGAAACAGCCGATTTATAGTGGCCCCAAGAGATGTCCTTGCCACTTTCTGCTTTTCAGCTTAGTTAATGTTTATCAACCGCTTCCATCATGCCAGGCACCGTGCTCAGTGCCAAGGATAGAGAAATGATTAAAATATAATTCCTCTCCTCAAGAAACCCATCGTATAATGGAGGCACACAGGTGCTTCAGACCAAACTGCAAGAATATGAGGGCACCAAGGAGGAGGTGATTTACTTTGCCTGGAGAGAAGTAAAACCTTCATAGGAGTGACATTTGAAAGGGGGTTGAAGGAAAAGGAGAAGGCCAGTAGTTGTACATTTTAAGGGATGAAACAGGGCAAAAAACCCTAAGGGAAAGCTCTGTTAGTGTTCTGTAAGCTGCCTGTGGAGCTGTGGAGCTGAGCATTCATTCTGAGGAGAGGACGCCAGAGGGGACCGGATGGGAGGTTGGAGGAGCAACGGCTCACCTAGCCCCATCAGCCCTGTCTTCCCAGGGCAGGCGGCCTCCATGTGTGGGAGACGAGGAAGCCCCAGTCCGCTTCTGTGCATGCCACCACCTCTTGCGAAGTCTAGGCAGGGTCCCCCTGTTTCCTTAAGCCAGAGAAAATGACAGCAGAGGCTCGCTGCCACTTCCTGGCCCTGAGATGGTTTTACGCAAGGTATTTGAGCTTCGTTTCTTTATCTGCAAACCTGGGGAGGTAGTAGCTCCCTCCCTCCAAGGTTTTTGTGAGAATGAAAGAGAGAGATCTATGTGAAGCCCCCAGCACTCTGCCTGCCCCAGAGGAATGGGAACATGAGGACAACAGTGACTGATGATGATGATGGTGATGAGAAAAAAACGGTTCTGTTCTCTGGGCTGCCTCGGGAAGACTAGGCATCCCAAGAGGTGGGCAAGAACGCCGTGATCCGGCTGATCTGGCTCTGACCCAGGGCGACTTCCTGCCCATCTGTGCTTCCTTGCCGTTGTTCCTGTGGCTCAGGTGGTGCGGGCAGCTGCCCCCAACTGCTGCTGCTGGTGCCTGACAGCTGCAGTGAGCCAGGCAATGGTCTAGTAACCCAAACCTCAACTGGAAACCATCAGCCCTAAATACTCCCAGCAACAAGGTCCAGGTCCTCCCCTTTCACTCCCCTCCCCGCCCTGCTCCCAGCCTTTAGTTCACCTGCTGTCATTTTCTTCCCATTCCATCGGGACAGCCCTCATTTTCTTTGGCCCTCAACTGCCCCTCTGTCTTTTCTCCCTCTTCCTCCTTCCCTCATGTTTCTGTGCTTTTTCTTCCCTGCCTGCTTGTACCTCCCCCAGTTGTGGTTTTCCAGCATGGTGGATAGAAGAAGTTGTCCTGGATGGGAGGTCAGGAGGCTCAGCGGCTGGGCGTGTTGCTGAGACAATGGCAAGCCACCTCACCCTCCTGGGATGGCGTTTCCTCATCTGCGCAAATGAAGGGTTTGGGCCAGAATGACCTTGGAGTGTTCTTTCCGCTCTAAGTTCCCCTTCTGTTGCCTTTTGTTACATCTGCCTTTGTGCCTGCTTTTCCTGTTCAAGCTGACTCATCTGCCCACCTGCCTCTCTCCTCCGCATCCTCACCACCTTGGTCCAGGCCACCATCATGTCTCCCTGGGCCCACTACAGTAGCCTCCTGCTGCTAGAGGCCCCCCTGCTTCTCTTCTCTTCTCTGCCCAGTACATTATCCATGCAGAAGCCAAAGAAAAATATGCAAAAGATGGCTCACTCGTCCACTCGAATTCCTGCAAAGCCCTTTTATGGTCCTGGTCTGTCCCACTGCCCTGCTTACTCTCTTCAGATTATTTTTAGTGTGTGCAGTGATCTTTATTTCTTCACTAATTGCTGAGTGTTTATGTACTTGTGTATTGTTTGTCTTCCCCTCCAGAGTGCAGGCTCCGGGAGGGAGAGAACTTGCCAGTCTGGTTCATTCCGTATCCTCCCTGCATGTATCAGTAAATACTGAATAAAGGAACCTCCTTTAGCCATAGAACCCACCTCTCCCTTTTGTGAGACTGTTATCTCCTAACTACACGATTTTCCTTATTTGTTTATTTTGAGAGAGAGAGAGAGAGAGAGAGAGAGAGAGAGAGAGAGAGAGAGAGAATGAGCACGCACATGTGCAGGGGAGGGGCAGAAAGAGAGGGAGAGAATCCCAAGCACGCTCCGTGCTGTCCAAGCTCAATCCCACAAACCATAAGATATGAGCTGAGCTGAAATCAAGAGTCAGACGCTCAACTGATTGAGCTACCCAGGCACCCCTACACAACTTTTCACTTAGAAAAATCTCTGCCTGCCAGAAATTCTACCTGTCCTTCTACGTAAGCTCTGAGACAATTTCCCTCATTCCTGTTCTCAGTCCTCCAGATGCTATTTTCTCATAAGATATAGGAAACAGTGGTAATTGTGAAGGTCGTTTTTTTCTCGCTTCCCATTTTAATCTGTGTTATTGGGTGATTTAGAATAAAAACTAAAGAACAATTTACAGACTCTTATCCAGATCCCTGTTTTTTACAACACCAAGATAGAAATTTCTTTAAGAACACTTAGTAAAACTTTCAAAATTCTGTGCTTGATTCTAAGGGAGATGTTAGGAGTGGGCAGTTTTTTTTTTTTTAACAACTGTTTGAGATTGGTAATATTAATATGCCCATTTTACAGATGACAAAAATGGGGAATTAGATTTTGTAGCTTTATCAAGGTCAGGAAGCCAGTGGGGCATGAAGCCAGGATTTGAACTGAAGGAATAACAATGCCACAACCAAGTACCTACTCACCATATTATTCCTACTCACCCTACTGGGGCACCTGGGTGGCTCAGTCAGTTAAGTATCTGACTTCAGCTCACATCATAGTTTCACAGTTCATGAGTTTGAGCCCCGCATCAGGCTCTATGTGGACAGCTCTGAGCCAGGAGCCTGCTTCAGATTCTGTGTCTCCCTCCCCCTCTGCCCCTCCCCTGCTCATGCTATGCCTCTTTCTCTCAAAAATAAATAGTCACTAAAAAAAAGAGAAAGAATATCACCCTCCTTTATTTTCATCATAACACTTACAAATATCTGACGTTGTCCAATTTATTTCTTTTTTAACATTTTTGTGGGTGATTACTTCCATTACAACAACAGCTCCACTATGGAAGGTACCATGTATATCCTGCTCATTGCAATTTACTCAGTGCTTACTACAGTGCCTGGGACATATGGACCTTTGATATATATATTTGCTAAATGAAATAGTAAATGATTTCCATGTTAAAAGATGAGGGATAATAGAAGCCCTGATAATTCTGTGTATAAAACTGAATCTTTGTTGGTAAAGTTTCTCAAAAATATTCTGAATGATAGCATATCTTCAAGAGTGTATTTGATTTTTGCAATTAGCCAAAACTGTTTAATTTTTTTCTTCAGAAAGAACACACGGTCATAGAGTATTATGGTTATTTTCTTGCTGTGCAGTTAGACCTTCTTGTGGGGGCACCTAAAGTTCTATGTTGTGGGACTCCTTGCCTGTGGCACTGTAGAGAAGCCTCTGGCCTCCATCTCAGAATGTTTTTAAGAGCATAAAATTAGAATTTATAGGATTGCAAAGAAACCAATTATATTGAATACAGTTATTCAAATATAAAAATTGTACTATAGTAATATATTTGCTTCTTTATTAACACATTAAATAACAAGATCTAAAACAAGGTCTAATATCTAATTTTTATTGGCAACAAAAGCGTAGGACTTACTAATGCATTCATAATTAAAGAAAACATTAAATTTCATAAACACGTTAATAAAAGGTAGAGTTTCTCACCATACAAGTGCAGAGGCCTACTGGATTGATCCCCAGACCCTTCCGTGGACCCCTAACTTTAAAACCCTGTATTAGAGGAATCTAAAATAGACTCGACAATAGCAGGCCTCAGTGCAGTGAGTGTATTATTTCCAAAGGTAACCACGAGAGGGATTAGTCTTCATCTGGTGTAAAAGTACTGACATACAGTATATGGTTTTCTACACTCAGACCCGCATTTTTCATTTTCATCCCCTTTGTAATTTTGTGGCTATTGATAAATGGTACAATGTAATCATTTTCATACATTTACTTAGTAACTGTCTATACATACGTGAAGTGATCTTTTAAAAATGTAATCCTTGACTATTATAAAATTACCATTTTATGTACCATTTTAAATGTTAATTTGGGGGCGCCAGGGTAGCTCAGTCACTTAAGTGTCTGACTCTTGATTTCGGTTCAGGTCATGATCTCACTGCAGTGGGATAGAGCCCCATTGGGCTCTGGGCTGACAGCACGGCACCTGCTCTGGGTTCCTTCTCCCTCCCTCTCTTCCTGCCCCTCCCCAGTTCCTGTGTGCTTGCGTGCACATGTGCTCTCCCTCAAAATAAATAAACATTTTTCTTAAATGTTGATTTAAAATAGTTAATGCAGTCACGTGATTCAAAAATCAAAAAGTATATTAAAAAATCAGGAAATCTCCCCCTACTTCTGTCTACCAGTTGCTGGGTCTCCTCCTAAATAGTATCAGCTTCTGATACATTCTTTCGGAGATGTTTGACACATAGAAGCAAAAATGTTTGCATATTGTTTTCACCCCTAACACAAATTGTAGCATGTTGCCTTTTCACTTAAAAATATGCTAGAAGATAATTCTTTTTTTTTTTTAACATTTATTCATTTTTGAGAGACGGAGAATGAGCAAGGAAGGGGCATAGAGAGGGAGACACAGAATCCCAGGCAGGCTCCAGGCTCCGTGCTGTCAGCACAGAGCCTGATGCCAGGCTTGAACTCACGAACCGCGAGATCATGACCTGAACTGAAGTCGGGTGCTCAACTAACTGAGCCACCCAAATGCCCCTAGAAGATAATTCTATATTAGAACCTTTAGGACTTCTTTGTTTCTTTTTGTGGCTGCATAGCCAGTCTGTTGTAAGGATGTACCAAAATTATTTAACGGGCCTTTATGGATGGACATTTTGGTCTTTTCTAAATAATTTATACTTATGAAAAAAAAAAGGGGCCTTTTGTCATGGACACCTACACATGTGAGACTTAGAATTACACAACCCAAGTATAAGTAGGTGGTAAAAGATTCACCAACAGGACTGAGGCAAAAGGTCAAGATGTCTCAACTCTTCTCTAGCAGTCTGGCACAAGCCTGGTGTTTTCCAGGACTGAAGAGGTGATCACTGAGGACAGGGAGGCTGTCCCTGGTTGAGGGCCTGCTTTGGAGAAAGCTTGAGAATCAGCTAAGCACATTTGTTTTGGTTTTCTTTACTATGACTTTCAGAAAGAGGTTCACGTTAATAACACTTTTTGGGGTGCCTGGGTGGCTCAGTTGGTTAAGCATCTGACTCTTGATTTTGGCTCAGGTCATGATCTCATGGGTTCTTGAGTTTGAGCCCAGAGGTGGGCTTTGTGCTGGCAGCAATGAATCTGCTGGCGATTCCCCTGTTCCCTCTCTCTGCCCCTCACCCACTTGCACCCATGTCGTCTCCCTCTCTCTCCTTCTCTGTCTCTGTCTCTCTCTCTCTCTCAACATAAATAAACTTTAGGGGTGCCTGGGTGGCTCAGTTGGCTGAGTGTCCGACTTCAGCTCAGGTCATTATCTTGCAGTTTGTGGATTCGAGCCCCGTGTCGGGCTCTGTGCTGACTGCTCAGAGCCTGGAACCTGCTTCGGATTGTGTGTCTCCCTCTCTTTCTCTGCCCCTCCCCAACTACTGCTCTGTTTCTCTCTCTCTCAAAATTAAATAAATGTTAAAAAAATGTTTTTAAAAAAGATATAAGTAAACCTTAAAAGAAGAATACTCTTTAATTTGTGGCACACTTTTATCATTGGTCCAGGGAAGGGCTCCTTTCTTGTTTAATTTAATTAATTTAATTTAATTTAATTTAATTATGCTCATTCATCTCCATTTCCCACTACCATCCCCCCAAATGCATTTACAGTGTCTGTTTTTCTTTATATACAAAATGGATATAATGATTTTCTGTGTGTATGTGCTTTCAGTGTATGTAAATAGTACTGGGTAAATAGTACTGGTAAATACTACCCATTCCGTTTCCTCTTGCACACTCACTATGTGTCATGTTCCCACATGTTGCTTCATGCACATCTAATCCCTTGTTTCTAACTGCCACATGTGCTCACCCATCACATCGTAGCCACCTGCTTGCCCAGTGATGGGCAACCCAGTTGCCTCCAGCTCCTTGCCCCCCGTCATTGGTGTGAGACTTTACTTGGTGTGTACACCTGGAGAGGAATTGCTGGATCACAGAATTACATGTACTTAGTTTGACACAGAAGTGCCAGATGACTCCCCCAAATGCCTCCCCAGTCAGCAATACCAGAACAGCTAAGGGTTTCCCAACACTCCTCCCTGCCAGCTCTTGACCTTATCCTTTTACCCAACCTTCACCAGTCAAGTGATGTAGCATTATTATGTCAGTTGGCATCTATCTGTTTACAGATGATTTTGGACATCTCAGTGTCCGTGGGCCTTTCTGGTGTGCTCTTCTATGATTGCCTGTTCGTATCCATTCACTCTCCCACTGAGGCTCTGTCTTCTGCTTGATGGTGTGTGTTTGTTACATAAGGTCAAGAAACATCCCTCATCAGTTTTAGATATGACAAATATCATTTCCAATTTTGTCATCTGCTTTTTAACTTTGCCCTTCATGGAGCATAAGTTCTTACTTTTGAAGTAATCATATTAATCAATATTTTCACTTTATGGTTATGTTTTTAATGTTTCGTACTTTGCTTAATAAAACCCTGTCCCATCCTAGGTCACAAAGATGCTCTCTCACATTTTCCTCTGTTACATTTATCATGTTGTCTTTTACATTTACATATATCTGGAATCTGCCTCTATATGTGGTGTTAGAAAGGGATCCAGCTTCATTTGGCTCCTGAGCTAGTGAGAGCTTTGGGCCCTTGTGCCTGAAGGAAGCAGAAGATGAAGGCTAGGAGAAAGGGAGGAGGGGAGAGAAATTGGGTACTGGAGACCCCTACAGAAAGGATGGAAAAGTGAAAGTAGAATCCATAGGTTCTGTCTGACCTACCCTAGGAGGACCCCCGCTATCTGTGGTGTGTAATGAAATCCTGAGAAAGCCAGCCTGCAATGCACTTCTCTTACAAATAAAGCTGTTGGCAGCAGGATTTCCCCAGCAGCACTGAGGTTCCGGTACATGGCTTTAAAAATACACTTTGTGCACAACAGAAGGACTTTCCCAAATGGGTGGGGTAGTTGGGAGAGAGGAAGCTACCAGAGGGAGAGAAGCCCGTGCTACTGAAGCACATAGGTGAGAATTGGTTGTGCTGAAAGATGAATTCCATGTTGGAAAAGTCCAACAAGTATTTCTAGCTCTAAAAATGAAAAGTCACCCATTTAGGAAAGGTAATTGGTTCCTGTCCAGTGTCCGAGTCTTTCACATTGTCCGATTTCAGTTCGTTGTCAAGTGCATATGGTGAATCCAAGTGCCTGACAAACAAGGAAAAACCTGTGGAAGACAAAGTAGCCAAATTATAGGCACCCGGTTGGTATTTTCAGGCTTGTGATCTACATATGTTCTAGGAAACACAGTGTGGTTTTTTAAAGTTTATTTATTTATTTTGAGAGGGAAAGAGAGAGAGTGAGTGCAGGAGGAGCACAGAGAGAGGGAGAGAGAGAGAGAGATACAAGCAGGCTCTGCACCGTCAGCACAGATACAGACATGGGGTTTGATCCTACAAACTGTGACAGTGTGACCCCAGCTGAAATCAATAGTCGGTCGCCTAACAGACTGAGCCACCCAGGCACCCCCACAATGTGCTGGGTTTTTTTTAACTTTCTTCTTTGTAAATGGACCCAGTGGTCAGCCTTTCATTCTTCCCATTGACCCATATTGAGGATTCCCATCATTGCTACAGGGAGGCAGTGAGACTCCTGAGACCATGGTTTAACAGAGATAAGAAAAGAGAAAAATATGGGAGAAGAAAAGGAGAGTCAATTTTTTTTTCTCTTTTCAGATCTTTAAAAATGGCTCTTAAACAGCTGGCATTTTTCTTGCCCAGCAAAAAGCAACGATTACTGTGTGGGAGGAAAGAGCAGGAGGAAAGTAAAAGGTCAAAGAAAGCATTTTGCTTTTTTTGTGTGTTTTTGCCCTGAATCCTTTTTTTTTTTTTCATGCAAGAGAAAATTCACGTCACTGCCTTTAATCTGTCTGCTTGGCCCTCTCTAATGGCCTCCCCCAAAGAAACAATATTTCTGATAGAAGGCATCCCCTAGCTTCTTCACAAAACTCATGGTTGTATGAAATATCCCTCCTTTGAAAAACATCAACCAGGTGTATTAAAACATCATGACTTGTGAACAAGTCACATGTGAAAACACACGTCTTGTAAATACCTTGCTTCTGTACCACAATGTGGAAGCTTTCTGGGGCCACCTCATCTCTGAAACTTAAAAAATGTGAAGTCTGCCAGGATTTACTTAGTGTCTCCAAGCCTTGGTTTCTTCACTCACAGGATGGGGATGATAATAGGACCTACTTTATACTGCCATTGGAAGATTAGGCACCACGTACCTAGTGAGTGACTAAAACTAAAACTACTGACATTGTCAAGTGCTGATGAGGATGTGGAGCAACCAGAACTCTCCTTTGTGGCTGTTTGGAGGGTGAAATGATACAGCTACTCTGGAAGGTAACTTGGTATAGTGTCTTACAAGTCTGTTTACTGTGTGACTCAACAGCCTGAATCTTGGATATGTTTACCCCTGTCAAGTGAACACTTAGGTTTACATAAAAAATATGCAGGTGTTCAGAGCATTTTATTTACCATCACAGAAAAACTAGAAACAACTGAAAAAGAGTAGGCAAATGAATAAATAAGCTGTGGTATATCCATACAATAGAATACATAGGAATGAAGTATGGATACATGCCATAATTTGAATGAATCTCAAAGACATTAACCTGGGTGGAAAAAAAAAGTCTTGCAGGTTATATATTTATTGTGTGATTTCATTTATGTAACATGCTCAGAAAGATAAAGCTATTGTGACGGAGAACAGATCTGTGGTTACCATGCATCTGTTTAGAGTTGGGGGTAAGGGAAATGGGAGACTAGAGGGAGATAGCTGGGAGTTTTATGGAGAGCTGGAGCTGTTTTGTGTGTTGCTTGTGGTGGTGTTTTATGAATTTATACCTGTATTAAAATTCAGAGAACGGTGTACCTAAAAAGTCAATTTTACCGTATGATTTTAGAAACAAAACTCTAAATCAGATTATACAAAATAATGAATGTTTAATCTAGTCCCTAACACACAGTAGATCTTAGCCATTAGTAGTTTTAGAGTCTGTGTCATGGAGTACATCTTCATGTGTCTGATTTAATAGAGCCAACTGATACAGTCCATGTGATGCACCCAGGCCAGAGATGAGAGTAGAGAAAATACTGTGAATCTGGTGAATAGTGCAGGTGGCTTTGCCTGACCTCCTCCCTCAGTTAGGGTGCTCTTGGAATGCAGGAGGGGTGGGAAAGTGAATCCGATCCTCTTTTATTTGGCATTGGTTCCCACATCTGCCCCTTAGAGTATGCGCATCTCTCTACACTGAATGTGCTGCTAGGGTTTAAGTCTTGCCTAAAATACAACCCTAAAGTATAAGCCACCTACTTCATCTGGTAGTAATCCAAAGAAACAGGAGTGGGCATGGACAGTGAAGGAAAGCAGGCTGTGTTGGGCTTATTGGTACCCAGTTTTGGTATCTTCCAAAGGGAGTGTCCAGGGTAATTTGCATTATATATAACTTTTAGCATACACACTGATAGAGATTTAACAGCCGCTCTGTTGCTTAAAGATCAAAAAATCAGTTGATGTTTAATCCAGGTTGTCAAATACAACGATTGGATTAACTATTTCAAATTGCTTATAGCTGTTACGCAATATTCCAGTAACAAGTACCAGTCATTATAATAGTTCAATATCTGAAAAGCAGCGACATTTAGATCCAATAACAAATGCAGAGTCTATTCATATGGCCTCCATATCTCCCATAGCTTCAAGTGAATGGAGAACAGATAGTCTAATGTGTTACCCTCCTGCAAACTAGTGACTCTTGACCTAATGGGGACTCCTCTTGGAGAATGGCACTTGTAATCTAGAACATACTCTTTTGCTTGTTCTCTAAGAGTCCACAAGTCTTCAGCTTTTAAAGTTGGATATGATCTCTGGAAAATCAAATGTCATTTTTAGCTAAATCTTTTGTTTAAGCAAGATAATTCTGTTGAAGACACCAATTTTGGTTTAAAAAAGTAAAAAAAGATGCAGGGGGCACCTAGGTGGCTCAGTGGGTTGAGCGTCTGACTTTGGCTCAGGTCATGATCTTGAGGTTCATGGGTTTCAGCCCCACATGGGTCTCTGTGCCATCAGCTCGGCAGGTGGATCCTCAATCTCCCTCTCTCTCTCCCCCTCCCCTGGTGGGTTTCTTTCTCTCTCTCAAAAATAAACAAACATTAAAAATGATGTGGGTAAGACATCCAGATGGCCAACAGGCACATGAAAAGATGCTCAATGCCACTCTTCATCAGGGAAATACAAATCAAAACCACACTCAGATACCACCTCACGCCAGTCAGAGTAACTAAAACGAACAAATCAGGAGACTATAGATGCTGGAGAGGATGTGGAGAAACGGGAACCCTCTTGCACTGTTGGTAGGAATGCACCTGCTCTGGAAAACAGTGTGGAGGTTCCTCAAAAAATTAAAAATAGATCTACCCTATGACCCAGCAATAGCACTGCTAGGAATTTACCCAAGGGATACAGGAGTGCAGATGCAGAGGGGCACTTGTACCCCAATGTTTACAGCAGCACTTTCAACAATAGCCAAATTATGGAAAGAGCCTAAATGTCCATCAACTGATGAATGGATAAAGAAATTGTGGTTTATATACACAATGGAATACTACATGGCAATGAGAAAGAATGAAATATGGCCTTTTGTAGCAGTGTGGATGGAACTGGAGAGTGTTATGCTAAGTTAAATAAGTCATAGAGAGAAAGATACCATATGTTTTCCCTCTTATGTGGATCCTGAGAAATTTAACAGAAGACCATGAGGGAGGGGAAGACAAAAAAAAAAAAAAAAAAAAAAAAGAGGTTAGAGAGGGAGGGAGCCAAAACTTCAGAGACTCTTAAAAACTGAGAACAAACTGAGGGTTGATGGGGGGTGGGAAGGAGGGCAGGGTGGGTGATGGGTATTGAGGGGGGCACCTGTTGGGATGAGCACTGGGTTTGGATGGAAACCTATTTGACAATAAATTTCATATTTAAAAAAAATTAAAATTAAAAACAAACAAAAAAACAAAAAAAATGATGTGGGTAGGAAGCAATGAGCTGGTTTGGGGGCTCCCAAATTGTTGGGGCACCTGGGTGGCTCAGTCATTTGAGTGTCTGGCTCTTCATTTTGGCTCAGGTCATGATCCCAGGGTCGTGGGATTGAACCCTGTGTTGGATTCTGCACTGAGTGTGCAGCCTGCTTGAGATTCTCTCTCCCTCTCCCTCTCCCTCTCTCTGCCTGTCCCTCTCCCTCTCTCTTTATCTAAAATAAAAGCTGAAAAAACCAACAACACCACCAAAAAAAACCCCAAATTGTTAAGTAACTTGCTAGTGGTCAAGCAGGTGATAAGTTGCAAATTATGGCCCCCTGGCCAGGACAGCCTGAGTGCTTCTTTCCAGCTGTTCTGCTAAGTTGCCTTCCTGGACATGCCTGGTAAAAGATCAGAATGATGGTACAACAACCTAAGACAAGAAATGAGAACCCACAGTAATACAGGACGTGATTGAGGACTCAAAATAAGTTAGGGAGAAGAGACACAAAGACATAACTATGATGTGCTAAACTTTGAATTAGCTAATCACACGGAGTTGAATCTAACAAGGTCTCTGATTTCAAGGAACTTTTGTTATGTGGTCTATAATTTATTTTAAATAACTACTTAAATTAATATGTAAGTACCTAATCACTCCAGCCACACCCAACACCTACAAGGATGTTAGCTCTCTTATCTCTGATCAATAATAGCTTCTACATATTAGCATTATGGATGATAGAAAGGCATTTTCATTAATGAAATTAGGGTGTTCAGATGTAGATTGGCTAAACATAGTCTAGAGACACACACCATTTTTGCGTGACAGGGAACAAGAATCTTCTGACGTCACTGGTATTTGCATTTCAGTTCAGTGCTGGATGTCGTGTGTGGAAATGTCTGGAGTCTAATACCATTTGTACTAAACACTGCTGTAATGAGGATCTGGGAAAGAGAGTCTTTTGGTGCACTCTGGATAATGTTATCTTTCACCAGTGGCTCAAACCCCTGCTGGCTGAGAGACTGGGGCTGGGGCAAGCCCTTTACCCCCGCCTGTGCCTAGACTGGGTCTCCATCTTGGTTTCCTGTTCCCAGGATGAGGCCCTTCTTTCCAGTGGCAGCCTGATGTGTGAACCACGACTCCACCCCCCAAGTCCACCCTTGACTTCACTTCTCAGTGCTAACAAACTACAGAAAATTCCACTCTGCTTCTCAGAGGTTTTTTAACTTTAAAACCTCTGTTCCATGAAGCTTTAGCATTCCGCACATTTCTTCAGGGGAAACCAGCTGTGTGTTTGAGGTCCCTCAGATCTGCAATTTTGTCATTGCAACCTTACATAGATGCCGACACTTCTGGTTTTTTGTGCCCTAGCCAGTGGCCCTGTGTTGGGCCAAGCAGGTGTCTCCGCTCTGGCCATTCACAGAACTGGCACACGGCACAGGGGTGAAGGCGGCTGCAGGCAGGCCAGCTCACTGCTGCCCCTGTGGCCCTGTTAACAAGAGTTCCTCCCTGAGCAGGTCAGCGCCTCCTCAGAACTTCAGGAAAATTCTGCTCTGCTTTTCAGAGATGTTTAAAAATTAGCTTCTGAACCTGTCCCTCTAACCGGCTTAAACGTCTTGAAGAGGAAATCAGCTGGGTGTTAAAGCCGTCCAGGTCACCAGTTGGGTCACCAGCTGCAAGGCCTCACAGACTCTGCCATTTTCTCCATCTTAGCAGGGGCCCTTGGCAGGAACCCTCTTAAGCTTCTCAGCCTCTTGGCTCCACCCAGAACTGACAAAAGCCCCTGGGGAAACTCACTGGGGAGCCTTGGATCACCCTCTGGGAGTCTCTTATCTGGAATGTCAGCACATCTTGGCCTTGCTCCTTGTGTAGCTCTCTGATACCTTAAAGCAGATTTTTAATATATTTTGCTCAGACTTTTCTAGTTGTGCTCAGGTGGGATCGTCAAAGTGCTGTAGACCATTCCATTCTCAGTGGACGTCCCTATGTGCACCTTGAGAGATGGCAGCCGAAGCTGGGTCACGTAGGTCACTGATGGGAAGGACTCTGCCCATTGGCAGCCACAGGGTTAACTTCCTCTAAGTCTAGAACTTTACCAGCTTGTGTCCAGTGAGACTTTTATAGCAAAGTGTGATGTAAAAGGACAGAATTGGGATTCAAGATTGCCAAATGGGTTCCAGACTGTTTGGTGCCCACTTTCTCATCAATTCTGTGTGTGCAGGTTTTGGGTTAACATTTACTTTCATTCAAACCTGGTAGCAAAGTTTTAGGGAAAGAAGTCTAACTAATAAACTACCTCTAAATTTTTTAAGGCTATGGTTTCTAAAAAGAACCTGATAACTGTGAATGACCCAATTGTTTTGGGTCCCATTCTCAACATGGCTCATCTATAGACCGATTTATATCTGTTCAACTTAACATCACTTCTTGACTAGTAAATGCTATAAAACAGCATACCAGTATATAAAGAATTATTCAGGGTCTCTTTTTGTTCTAAAAATAATGTTCTCTCCACCGAGCAATTTAATTTCCCTGGTTCAAGAGGTCTACAAGTTTGTAAATATGTTTTTTTTTGCCTCTGGGCCCTTTGATTATTTTTAAAAACATCATTGTAGGTCTTCTCAGTATTGCTCTTTCTTTATTGAGCGCTTATTTTCTCATCTATCTCTTTACCAAAATCCGTAATTCTAGATTATTTTAACCTGTCCTTCCCAGAGACTTTTCTTCTCCAGCTCTGTATTCCTTTATTCACTCATTCAACAAAAATTTACCAAATATTGCTTTATTACATCCATAGGTGCCTACTTTACACAGCCACATCGTTTTATGGCAGAGAATAATATTTGATTCTCTATACCTGAAGATAATTAGTATTTGAATGTACAATTACTCTCTCCTCTAAAACAGAGTCTGATGCAATGTCTACCTTTGCTCATCATTTCATGGCCACACAGTAGCATACTGTCTTGCACATAGTAGGCATTTAATAAATAAATTACAGTAATAATTAGTGAATAATGTCTTAAATTTATCCAGCGAGTAATAATAGCTTCCATGTTCTACTCCTGAATTTTGTCTAAAATAAAAACCCATGTTACCGTCTGGATAACAGAGATCTGTTTGGCACTTAAGGACACAGAAAGCAAAAGGCATCAGAAAAACTTTTTCTAAAAAGATCAGCTTTTGCATATGAAAGAAGAGAATAGTGAGGATAGAGTCTCATCAAAAGAGAGGCTTTCAAAGCCACTCTTGAAAAGACAAATACACCAGTGCAGGTGAAGGTTTACATTCAAACCAAGAATGAGAAAGGCACGGAAATGAAAGAATATGGAGCTGTTCAGAAGTGCATTCAGATAAAATAAGACAGCAAGTTGAATTGCCTTTCTACATAGAAACTGCCAGGAAAAGTTACATTGAGAAGCCCTGGAGCAAAATAGAAGGAAGCTCATTTTACTCACTTCTCTTTCAAACCCCAGTGCATCACCTCCGAAATACCATTTGTACTAAACACTGCTGTAATGAGGATCTGGGAAAGAGAGTCTATTGGTGCACTTTGATATTCATGAAGGTCTCTCAGAGGCCATCCACAAACTGAAGAAACTATTTCTTTTGCCGGTGGGCTTCTTCTTTCTTGATTTTTTCCCTTTTAAACTGAAAGAACAGGAAGAAGAAAATAATTTCTAGAAACTGTTTCTTCATTCACCTTCCCTGGAGAGAACTTTTGCCCACGTAGGTATCGCGATCAAGTGTGGGTGGAGCATGTTTAGCGTGATGGTGGCAGGTGCAGCTTATGTGATGCAGGAAAATTTGGTGACATCAGTGAATTGAAGGATGGTTCCAAATTCATTTGTGGGTCGATGCAGAAGATGAAAGCCAAATGGCAAGTACAGAGCAGACATTTGGTAAAGACAGTCAGATGAATGGATCAATGAATGAACGCAAAGCAAATAAGTTGAATGGATTCTGTATAAGGAAAAACTCCGGAAAGAGTCTAAGCTCTCTGCTAGGTCACAGATGGATTACATCGTAAACCACTTATTGCATAAACAAACGAAATAATAAAATGAATCCAAAGTTGCTTTGAACACTTCAAAAATTGCTTGTGGATAAAAGTGCCTCAGAGTCCAACAAAAGAAAACAGAACCTTTAAGTCTTATGTATATAGTTCCTGATTAAAAAAAAAAACAATAAAAAAAATACTGTTTGATCCAGTTGGAACATAGGGTGAAAAATAAATGGATTTTAAGCCTACATTCGAATTCCTCTCTATCTCAACTAGTTGTTTAACTAACAGGGAGGCTTTCTTTTCTTACTCCTTTTATCTTGTTTTCCAATCTGTGAAATGAAATCATCATACTTGGAAGCATAAATATTATGTTGGTATACACACTAAGTAAGTTCATGAAGGTAAAGACATTGTGGCTCTTTTCATTTGATAGGGATTTTCTATTTAGTTGCTTTCCTCTTGAGGTGGTATGCTCACTAATGACCACCTACTACAAAGCAATTTGCTGATGCTCTTTTCCAAGAGAAATGGGAATTTACTACATTGATCACAAATGCACACAGTAAGGACCCAGTAGGTACATTGATACTGTCTGTTTTTTTGGCTTTGTTTTTGTTTTCTCTGGACATTCCATCTCTACATCCCTTCACATACTCCCTATATTCCGATATGACAGTCCTCTGGAACACAGATGGAAGGGGCCTAAAGTCTGATCTTTTGGGGTTAAGCTACTTCTTTTACCTGGCTGCTTTGCCAGCAGCCTAGAAATTTATTTCTGGCTGACTGTAAGCGATCAGTATTAGCATGTGCTTTCATCATTCTATTCAAGAACGTTGCAATTCATATAGTGAATCATCATAATCCATAGGTAGACTCAGACAGCCCTGTCTATCAACTTCTCACTGCCTTGGGCTGAGAGCCTTAGATGGCTTTAAAATGAGGTTAGGAGATCCTAAGGCCATATAGAACCATCGTGGTTCCCTGTTAGAGCAGTAGTTCCCAAACTTCAGTGATTGTAATATTACAGCCACGATTTTGGCCACATCAGCATATTAACTCCTATTATCCTCATATTCCTCATATTTTTTTATCATAGTTGCTTAATATTTATTTGATATTCTTTTAAAGCACTTCCCCCTTTAAAAAAAATTTTTTTTTTAAGTTTATTTTTAAGACAGAGAGAGGGGCGCCTGGGTGGCGCAGTCGGTTAAGCGTCCGACTTCAGCCAGGTCACGATCTCGCGGTCTGTGGGTTCGAGCCCCGCGTCAGGCTCTGGGCTGATGGCTCGGAGCCTGAAGCCTGTTTCCGATTCTGTGTCTCCCTCTCTCTCTGCCCCTCCCCCGTTCATGCTCTGTCTCTCTCTGTCCCAAAAAAAAAAAAAAAAAAAAAAAAAAAAAGACAGAGAGAGACAGAACATGAACGGGGGAGGGTCAGAGAGAGAGGGAGACACAGAATCCGAAACAGGCTCCAGGCTCTGAGCTGTCAGCACAGAACCCGACACGGGGCTCGAACTCACGGGCCGCGAGATCATGACCTGAGCCCAAGTCAGACGCTCAACTGGCGAAGCCACCCGGGCGCCCCAGCACTTCCCCTTTACACTCAAAATTATTTAAAAGAAAACTTTGTTATTTTAATTCTAAAAAAAAAAAAAAATCACCATAACAAGAATTGGAAAAAGTTAAACTCTAGCTGGACTGCTGTCTGACTAAGGTTCTGAGATTGTGACCGGCTTCTTTTAGTTAAAAATGGAGGTTATAGAGTGTAAGTGATGTATTCAAGATTTAATAACTCCAAGAGTTTCTGCTTGATGAAATTGGCTTTGAGAAAGAATTTTAAAGGGAACCACTCTCTCACTCTATGGGTCAAGGAGATTTAATGCTTTGTCTGAGGTCTCTCGGTAACTGGTGAGGTGTTAAGGGGGGACCCCATTCTTTGGTCACAGGGACCTGCCAACTCACTGGAGCCCAAGGAAAATACATTGGTATTATGGCCAACATGCAGAGACAGGACACAATTTGTGGGCGAATGCACTGGCACGTAGTAGGCATTTAACAAATGCTGGTTCCTTGGAAGCTCTTCTTCCCTTCCCTCTTATCCTTCTAAGTCCCATTTCTAACGCTGCCATGGTGAAGACAGTGAGAGGCTCTTACTGAGGGCTCTGTATGTGCTGAGCAGTTATTTCGTCCAAGCTTCACAGGGCTTTCATCATTTTTTTTAGATGAGAAAACTTATATAAATACAATATATAATTGAGGAAAACTTTATAATTGAGACTCATGGAGGTAAAGCAACTTGCCCCAAATCATGCAGGGCAGGGACACTTGATGGTCTGGGTTCTGGCACCCCAGATATAATTAGGAATAAGGACATTAGTCAGCTAATTAAGTCAAACAGACAAAACAAACCACAGTTGCCCTAATTATCTGAGTTTTGGCTTTCCATTATTAAAGTCTGGCTCAGAAATCATCCTCTTCTCTTTTCTAGGAACAGTTTTGTTTTGATTTTGGCTTGGGTTATGTGGCTTACTGCCTTGGTTCTCTCAGCTGTGACATCCACAGTATTGTTCACAGAAGCATTTCAGAAATCCAGACTGGGGAAGTCAGGGAGAAAGGACAAGAGAGGGGAAGGAGGCCGTGTCTTTGCAAGCACACCAGCTGCTTGATAAACACACCTGAGAACAGAGGTCCAAGCCAAAGGACTGCAAATGAGCCTCACTGCTCTATGTCACTTTTACCTCTTTAGAGTGCTCGATGGATCTCTCTTATGCTCCAGCCCTGAAATGGAGCTCACAGAATTGGCCCTAATAAGACTGTGTGACATGAACATGTTCTCAGAAGGCCCTACACTCATAAACACTTGGCTTCACATGGGGCTTTGCTCATTCCTGGAGACCTCACTGGATGCTCTGCCTTCGTGGGAAGCTTCAGTCCTACCAGACTCTTTGAAACTGTGGTCAAATCTGCTATGGCTTTAGGGATGAAACTAAGAAACCCTTGATCCTTCATAAATTCTCCATGCCCGGCATTTGTAAGTATGGAAGTCCAGAAACCCCATTCCCAGCTTCCATGTTTTCTTAATAATATTCTTTCAGCCTCAAACCAATTCAGTCAGTCTGAATAGATTTAAGATACCCTTGCTCAATGACTGAAATTCAGACACCACCTTCCTGAAATAGAACAAAAGACACATTTGCAAAAATCGAAATGAGTTTTACCTCAAGTGTCTGATTTAACAATATTGGGGGTAATAAATATGTGGATGAATGCCTCAGGTATCCATTTTGTAGATGTGTGTGAGTATGCACAATATAGTTACATGTATAAACTATGGAGATTTTTCTCCTGTTTCTGATTTTTTTAATCTATTCCCTGATGAAATTCTGTAATACTTGCAAACAAGAATGTTTGGCCCTTAGCACTCTTCCATTTAGCTTAAAAATCTCAGGAGGAGCTTCATATTAAGTCTATGCAGTTCTCGTATGTTTATGGGCATGTTATCACAACAGGTCTTTGACTTCCTAGTTGTAAGAATCTTTGAAAATTACCCTTTGAACCTCCACTCAGAGCTTACAGGATTTACGGCATTTGTTTTGAATTTGGAAACTGAAGCACTGACCCAACAAGGGTCATGGGCTTTGCTGAATTCAGTTTTTCTCAGATCCTAGGTTCAATGCCAAGTGACATCAACTAGTTTGCCAAGGGCTTTGGTCCTGCTGCTTGAAGGTTGGTTGTATGTGTCCCAAGCCCTGAAGCCCCTGAGGAATCTAGGATTGTAATAAACACCACCTCCCTAACTTCCCCACCAGGAGGACTTGTAGAGTGAAAAGCAATATCCCTTAGGGACTTGGGGACATAGACCAAAGCAACTCAGAGTGAATATAAATTTAAAAGCTGTATTTTATCCTATAAATCTTCGTGAATTTTGTACATATAGCTGGAGTTGAATACAGGGCTACCCATATATACTTGAATCTGTCCATTTGGCTTTATCTGCAGGGCTACCACTCCAGTCCAGGCTGTTGCCTGGAGGACAGCAGTGATGTCCCAGCCAGTCTCCTCATATCCCCTGCTCTCCTAAGTTCCAGTGTCCACAGCAGCCAAAGTGATCTTTGAAAATGGACATCTAGTCATGTCACTTCCCTAGCTTAAGAAAAATACAGTGATTTCTCAAAACTCACAGAAGTGGGGCCAGATGCTCAGCATCAGCTGTCCCCACCCCTGTGGTTCATTCAGTGCTGCTCCCCTCCACTTTCTGTGCCTCCACCTCCAACTGTTCGTCAGCCTCTAGGTCTGCTCTGCAATGCTTCCCCTCTGCTACGCCGAGAGGCAACGCAAGTGGTAGTAGTTAAGAAGACCGGTCCTGGGGAATAACAGGTAGGACTGTACTGAGGATTCCATGCATTACTCCATGAATCATGTGTGGAACAAAGCCTGACACGCAGTAAACACTCAGTAAGTAATGGCTGTGTTTGCTCATCCTTCAACTCTTGGACCTCAGAGCTGCTCCAGAGAGGCCCTTCTAATCCTCCCAAAGTCAGGACCACCTGTCATGTATACTCACAACTTCCTACATGTCTTTATTGTCACAATTTGTAGTTATATATGTGTGTGATTATTTGATTAATTTGTCTCTTCTCTTCTGCTAGACTATAATCTTGATGAAGGCAGGAACCATGTCTACTTTGTTCAGCACATATTTCAAGCACCTAAGTCAGTGCCTAGAAAGTAGGGGGTGGTCAGTATATATTTATCAAGGTATATTGAAGGAAAAAAAGGATGGATGGATGGATGGATGGATGGATGGATGGATGGAAGGATGGATGAATGGATGGTTAAATGGATAAATATATCTGGTAAAGTGTGAAACTGGTTAGACAAAGCACTGAAAAGATTATTAGAGATCTAAGCACAATGCAGATATGTAGATATAGAAATGAATGTTGGATGGTTGCATATTATCAGTGATCTAAAAGAAGGAGAGCATTTGAGATTTGTTTAGCAAATATTTACTTCCTGCAGAAGGTAGCACTCAGGGTAGGTTGAGCTTTACAGGGTAAATAGGGTTTCAGGAAGAGAATGGTTCTAGCAAGGCCTCACACATAACACTGCAGAGCACAGACTTGGTCTGAATTCCAGCCCCACCACTCCCTAGTGGTCAACAGGGAACATGATACTTCCCACGCTCAACTCCATTTTTCCTTCTATAAAATAGGGTAATAAGAATGCATCCTCACAGTGATATCCTGAGGCTTAAGTAAATATTGAATGTAAAATACCCCGCTCAGTGCCTGGAGCATAGTAATAAGAAACTGCCACTCAGAACCTAGTTTGAAAATAGCCACGGGAGTAACAGAGTTTATGCCACTATGTTATGAGGGGCAGCCGGGGTGGCGGCGGGGGGGGGGGGGTGGCGCGGGGTTGGAAGGGAATCACAGCCTTGCAGAAATTCTTCCATTCTGCACATGGGACAAACGTGGTTGCCCCTTACAGGGACATGTTTCTCCATCTACTGGGTGCCTGACCTCCCATTCTGTCCTTTCACCCCCTGTTGGGAACCACTGTCTGTGAGGTCTCAGCTTGCATTTTACTATTGACAAAACGAACTTCCTAATTACTTGAATCACTACTACTATAACTTGCATTTTTTTTTCAAATATGTATCATTCTGCAGAGACCACTAATTTTCTCTTCATAAAATAAAATCTTAAAATAATCTATTTGTCCTTTCTCTCCCCTTAGGCTCTGCCAAAAAGAAAGGGGAACATGTACTTTTGAAATCACCTCATGTCTCCTTGATTTCCTCATTCACCAGCAGAAAATTCAATATAAGCCCAGTACAATTCACAGGGAGGAAAGAAAGTTTCCAGTACCAGTCCTAGGGGAAGAGACTTGAGGCTCATTGCTGAGCGAAAATTTAATAGCTGGCTGACATTCTCAAGTAAAGGGGGCCTGAGCTGTTCAAACAGTTGTGTGCTTACCAAATGGGTGATTGTGTTATCCCTCCTAAAAAAGGACAAGGGAGCAGGGTTTTCACCCTTGTGTGCGACATATGGGAGACTGTTAAGACCGTACAGATCACAGACACAGAAGGATCTGCTTCTGCATGAAGGCAAAAGTAATTTATTGCTTGGTGATAATAGAGATTGTGTGATTATGGCTGGTGGACAGAATTAGCTTTTTTTTTTTAACGTTTATTTATGTTTGAGACAGAGAGAGACGGAGCATGAACAGGGGAGGGGCAGAGAGAGGGACAGAGAGAGGGACAGAGAGAGGGAGACACAGAATCAGAAGCAGTCTCCAGGTTCTGAGCCATCAGCCCAGAGCCCGACGCGGGGATCGAACTCACGGAGCGCGAGATCGTGACCCGGGCTGAAGTTAGACGCTTAACCGACTGAGCCACCCAGGCGCCCCGGACAGAATTAGCTTTAAGTTTGATGGCGGTGGGTAGTGAGACATCTGTAATGTAGATAGGTCTTACATGTCACTAGAAATTATCCTAAATCCTATGGAAATATCCATACTTGTGAGCATGTAATTTCCTCCATTAAATTCAGGTAATTTCGGATTCTCAGTGATTCTTTGCATGAAAGATGTTATTTGTGAAACTGCTTTTCTCTTTCTGGCTCAGAACAGATAACTCCACTAACTGTGTAGCATAATTCATTTAACTCATCTAATGTTGCAATAACCCTTAAAGGAGCTACTCTTAATATTCCTCTTTTACTGATGAATGCCACCTAGTTGGGAAGTGGTGCACATAGCAGTCAAACCCGAGTCTTCAATGCCTCACCTTTTCCCACCACAGTACTGCCCTCCCAACATTCACAGCATTTCGGGAAGCACAAAGGTTTTTGATGTCCAAAAGTTTCTACCATTTTCCAAAGATCCATCTAAAAACTTAAAAAGGTGTATCTGTGAGTGTAATTAAAACCTGGTATTTCCACACTGAATTTTGGGTTTATGTATTTGTCATACTACTTAATCCTCAACAATCTGTGAGGTAAATGGTACTTTACTTATTCTGCAGATGGAAAACTGAGTCTGATGAGGGCTCAGCATACCTGCCTAGGTCCCAGGGGTGGTAAGTGATAATCGGCCCTAGATTCAAACCCAGGTTCTCTCTGTCTCCACAACCTTCCTTGCCTTGGCCTTACCATCCATACTCAGCTTCATTGTGTTCTCTGCCTTTTCTGTCCTGCCACACAGTCTTTGTGTTCTTTTGTACCTCCTGATGCAAGGTCCAAGAACAAGTAGGCAAATGCTTGATGCTACAAGCCTGTGATTCTGGACGGTCTGATGTAATCATCTTTCTGACCGTACCCTCAAGGAATAAATCACAGGAGAGCAAGCTGCGGGCTTTTCTTGTTTTGTTTTAAACAGTAATAGATGTTCGAGTTGCTATCAGTGTTTGAGGCTTCTAATCAGCCAAAATTGTCCGCTCTGTAATATAGGCTGACCTTCCAGGCTGATAAACCTGCATCATTACTGACTTCTGCAGAGGTTGGTGTTTGCGTGTTATGTGGGGGATGGAGTTCTGACAGCAGCAAGAACAGCAAATATGACCAATCATTACAGGGCAGGCTGGCTGTGAGAACAGCACAGTCATTTGTGCCCAGGCGGGGCCAAGCACATGAGTTTATATCAAGGCCAGAAGTAAATTTAGGTTTTCTCTACACGCTCAGTCTCTAGATTGAGCCAGAACAGCAATTTTTGTTTCCATCAGTTAGAGGAACCATTGTCTAAGGGGTCACAGGTGCTTTATTTGCCACGTCTGTGACAGCAACTGTGCCAACAGAAGCTGATGTACGTCACTCATTTAAACGAGAGTATACAGTCCTGGTTTTATTGGCTGAGACCTGTTGTCAAACTAAAAAGTTAAAAAGCAATCAACTCTCTCTTTTTGGATGTCATGGCAAGCCAAATAGCTCCCTCAAGTTTCCCTGAACTATTTCACCTGTGAGTTGACCGTTACCTAGCGTGGTGTCTGATATCAGTTCATTCAAGCATATTTACGGAGCATCTACTATATGGAAAGCGCTACTTATATGGAATAAACATCATAAAAAAGACAGGCTATCTCAGGTAGCCACTGCATATTCCCTTCTTTTATCCTGGAAGCCCCCATGAAATCTAGGCATCTTGAGATCAGGATGTCTATGATCCTTGACATCCCTAAACTCTAATAAGCTTGGTAGCTATCTTGAGCCAAGACTCTTCAGCCGGGTGTTGATTAATACATCACAATACCCAGCATTACTTGGATCTTATTGATAAGCTTGGTCATTCTTCTTCCAAATTTCTATCTTTTCTCACCACCGTCACATTATTTGTCATATCTCTTTATTACCTTTATTATTATTTACTAAATATTTTTCTTAAAACTGACCTTACCTTTTCACATTTCAACTGACTTACTTAAAAAGGGAAAATTACATTACCTGTTACCAATGGAAAATCAGTATCAGTGACCATAAAGGGAAGGTAGCCATAAAAATAAACATAAGGAGACAAAATAATATTACAATTCTAGCTGTACACTTCCGTTCCCAGCCAAGATGGAGTGATAGGGACCATGTCTACCCTCCTGCCTCGAACAACTGCAATGGACACTGAACATCAGACAACAAAGGACAGTGGTCTCTGAGAAAGGGAACAAGTGAAGTGAGCCCGACAATTGCCCCAGCTTACCGTCTAGAGTACCCAAGCAACAGTACAGGGATAGGATCCCAGGAATCTCCCTGAATGGGAGAGATGTTGCTGAGAGTGCAGGGGGAACAGGCTAGGAGTTAGAAGACACCGAGTAGAGAAGGGAGAGATGCACTGCAAGTGTCCCAGAAATGGGCACAAGTCCCCTTGGGCCTCAGCAAGGCACTGCCCAGCAATGAATAGGAGGAATCTATGAAGATGGAGAAATAACCACCCAAATGATTAGAGGAAATAGTACTTGGGACTCTCACAGAGCCAAGTGTAGTGTGTGCTCCTGTTAGGCAGATTGGAAAACATCGTGATTCACATGTAGACAACCCAGAAGATCTTGCCTTAGAGGTGGTGAATAATTATCCTTAGAGTGACTACTGCTCTGGTATTCTTTAACAAATATTTTTTAATGTTTATTCATATATTTTTGAGAGAGAGAGAAAGAGAGAGTAAGAGCATGTGCAAGTGGGGGGAGGGACAGAGAAGCAGACAGAAAATCCCAAGCGGGCTCCACGTTGCCAGCACAAAGCCCACCACACGGCTCAAAGCCATGAACCGTGAGATCATGACCTGAGCCGAAACTAGCTAGGAGTCCAGCGCTCAGCTGACTTAGCCACCCAGGTGCCACTCATTTAACAAATCTTAAAAGCAAACCCCCAAAGGATCAAACTGTTTCCACATAACTTAATTGTGACTCAGAACAGAATTCAATTTTGCTTACAGGAATACAGAAATATTCAGCTCCCAACAAGCTAGAATTCACAGTGTTTGGCCATGAATCTAAAAAAATTACTAGACATGATAAGCAGGAAAACATTATCTATGAGGAGGAAAAAAATCGGTCCGTTAAAATCAACTTGGAATTGGCATTGAGGTTACAATTAGCAGAGAAGGACATTAAAATAGTTACTATAACTATATTCCATATTTTAAAAAAGTTAAGTAGATACAAAGAAGATATTAAAAATACTACATCACACCATTTAAGAGAAATTAAAAGTGAGCTTTTACAAATGAAAATCACAGTGCTAAATGAGGACTATGCCAAAGGGATTAATGACAGGTTAGACATTGAACAAGAAAAGATCCGTGGATTTAAAGGCATCACAATGGAAACAATGCAAAGGGAAACACAGTAAAGAGATTTTTTTTAAAAAAACAAAAAGAGCATGTGTTAGCTATGGCACAACTTTAAGCAGCCTAATATATTTGTATTTGGAGTCCATCAGGAAGAGACAAAAGAGGACAGAAAAAAATATTTGAAGAATATTGGCCAAAATTGTCCCAAATTTATTTTTTTTAATTTTTTTTTGACGTTTATTTATTTTTGAGACAGAGAGAGACAGAGCATGAACGGGGGAGGGGCAGAGAGAGAGAGACACAGAATCGGAAGCAGGCTCCAGGATCTGAGCCATCAGCGCAGAGCCCCGCGCGGGGCTGGAACTCACTGACCGCGAGATCGTGACCTGAGCTGAAGTCCGACGCTTAACAGACTGAGCCACCCAGGCGCCCCCAAAATTGTCCCAAATTTGATAAAAACTGTAAACTCACAGATCTAAGAAAGTCAATGAAAACAACACTAGGGAACATCATAATCAAATTGCTAAGGGGTGCGTGGGTGGCTTGGTTGGTTAAGGATCCGACTCTTGGTCTGGAGATGTGCTGTGCTGACGATGGGGAGCCTGCTTGGGATCTTCTCTCTCTCTTTCTCTCTGCCCCTCCCCCACTTGTTCTCTCTCTCCCTCTCTCTTTCTCTCTCTGTCTCTCTCTCTCTTCAAATAAATTAAAAATTTTTTAATGTTTATTTTTGAGAGAGGAGGAGCCATTGTCTAAGGGGTCACAGGTGTGACCATGAATTTGGTATGATCACCTAAACAAATTGAGAAAGATGGTGTTAATGGGTTGAAAAGCTTAATGTTGTTAAGAAGTTAGTTCTCAAATTTATCTGTATATTCAGTGCAGTCCAAACAACATCCCAACAGTTCTTTTGAATAAAGTTGACAAGATGATCCTAAAATTTTTATGGAAATACAAAGGACCTCTAGAATAGCCAATACAAAGCTATGGCAAATAAGACAGTGTACTAGTGGGATAAAGATGAACATATAGGTCATCAAAGTAGAACAGAGTCTAGAAATAGACCCACACATATACAAACAATGGATTTTTGACGTAGGTGCAAGGGTCATTCAAGGGAGAAAGTATAATCTTTTCAATCATGGTACTGGGTCAATTGAGTATCATATAAAAAATTCAATTCATACCTTCTAAGCAAAAATTAACTCAAAATGAATCATAGACTTAAAGATAAAATCTAAACCTATAAATCTCCCAGAAGAAAAAAACAGAAGGAAATCGTTGTGACCTTGGCTTAGGCAGTTATTTCTTAAGATATGAAAAGTACAACATCTAAAAGAAAAAAAATGATAAATCGAACAAATTTAATTTGTCAAAATTAGAGACTTTTGCTCTTATAGAACACTGTTAAGAGTATGAGAAGGCAAGCCACAGACTGGGAAAAAAAAATTTGCAAATTGAATACCTAACAAAGTACTTATATCCAAGATAAATAAAGAACTCTGAAATTCAATAATGAGACAACCAACATTTTTAAATTAGCAAATGTTTTAAAAAGGCACCTCACCAAATAAGATAAACAGATGGCAAACATAGCATAATGAAATATGTTCAACATCATTATTCATTAGGGAGATGCAATTTAAAACCACAGTGTGAAATGACTATATACCTACCAGAATAGCTAAAATTGAAAAGACCTGCTCAAGAATGTTCGCAGTAGCTTTATTTGCAATAGCCTAAAACTGGAAACACTCAAATGACCATCAGCACATGAATGGATAAACAAATTGTGGTATATTCATATAGTAGAATACTACCCAGTTATAAAAAGGAATGGACTATTGAATCAGATCGCCATGTTGGAAGAATCTCAAAATAATTATATTAAGTGAAAGCCATGAGACTAAAATAAAGAGTACACACTGTATTATTCAATTTTTATAAAGCTTTCATAAAACGGAAACTACAGTAGCAGAAAGAAGGTCAGTTGTTACCTGGGAAGGGATAGAATTGGTGAGGTGTGGGAGGGAAGGATCACAGTGGGTCACAAGAAATATTTTGGGGGTGTTAGAAATATTTATTAATTTGATTGTGGTAGTGGTCTCAGGGTATATACTGATATCCAATCATTTCAAATTATACCTTTAAATAGACAGTTTGCTTTATGTCAATTATACCTCAATATATGTGTTAAAAATATTCTGTTGGAATACCACTGCTAGGAGTTTACCCAAGGGATACAGGAGTGCTGATGCATAGGGGCACTTGTACCCCAATGTTTATAGCAGCACTTTTAACAATAGCCAAATGATGGAAAGAGCCTAAATGTCCATCAACTGTTGAATGGATAAAGAAATTGTGGTTTATATACACAATGGAATACTACGTGGCAATGAGAAAGAATGAAATATGGCCTTTTGTAGCAACGTGGATGGAACTGGAGAGTGTTATGCTAAGTGAAATAAGTCATACAAAGAAAGACAGATACCATATGTTTTCCCTCTTATGTGGATCCTGAGAAACTTAACAGAAGATCATGGGGGAGGGGAAGGAAAAAAAAAGTTAGGGAGGGTGCCAAACCATAAGAGACTCTTAAAAACTGAGAACAAACTGAGGGTTGATAGGGGGTGGGAGGGAGGGAAGGGTGGGTGATGGGTATTGAGGGGGGCACCTGTCGGGATGAGCACTGGGTGTTGTATGGAAACCAATTTGAAAATAAATTTCATATTAAAAAAAATTCTGTTGCTTGGCTGAGGCTTGCTCTTCCTTCAGCAAAAGGCAGATCAGCTCAGTGTGGAAAGCTGTTAAAGGCACACCAGCACAGTGGCTTTCACCTTGAAGCCCAAAGAGAGATTGGAAGACCATTTAAAAGAGAATAATGTTTGGCTTCTGTGATTTAGTGTTATTAAATGCTCTGTCCATGAACCACTTTAAACAACCTCATATTTCAGCAGGTGGGACATGTATTCAGCACATAGTTTGGGAAACAGTGAACCAAGAAAAACCTTGTAAGAATGTAGCAAATATTGTGAGGTGACTTTATGTGATAAATCTTCACTTGCAACTAGAATTCTACAGCCTTGCTTAATCTTGGAACAACATTGACTCAAGACCAACCCTGCTTAAGTGAGGAATGCAGATCACCCTTTGAGATTCCTACTAAGCCACAGAGTGACTGTGGCTTCTCAGAGTTTCTTTATAGCCCCCCAAATTCTGCTTATTTTAACAGGCCCTTGGTTTTCTGGCCTCTTTCTCCAAATAAGGCAGTAGTGAGGACTGCTTTCAATGTAAAGTCACAGTATGTGGGAAAATGTGCAAGTACGGATTTCCAGAAGTGGTGGGTGAGTGAGATAGCCGCTCCTATCTCACATGTCCATCTTGGGGCAAGAGGAGAAAATGGGCCTTTTCACAGTGTCCTACTGAAAAGGCAAGAATATCAGGCAGTGGAGAGGGCTCCTGATGGGGAGAGTTCAAATTTTAACTAAAAAATCATAAAGGAAATGAGTGTTTGGAGCTTAGAAAGGAAAAGAGGAAAAAAGACTGGCTTGATGTGCAGACTTTTTTGCGATCGTTTGTCTCCTTGATTTTTGGATGAAGATAGCAAGATTAAGAGGCAGTCTTATGGCTGATTTAAGGATGGATTCAGGCCAAGTTTGTTCACAGCTCTTTGCTGAAAACCCAGCCTCTTCCCAGTATGGCTGCTTCCTCTAACTCATTAATGAAATATCACAGACCCTTTATTCCTTAGCATTTATTTAACCCAGCTGTGGATCTGTGAAAATGTATGTCCCCTCTGGATGTGATCGAGCTTTCAGCTGTCATCATTGTCTCTACAATTGTCTCTTTCTCTCTTTTTATATGACCTGTTTCATTTTTACCAGCTCCAGCCTTCGGGGAGGAAGGGTTACCAGTATTCTGTATTCTAGAACACAACTTGTGTCACATTTACTAGCTAGTGGAGTCAATATGACATCAAAAGCCAATGAGCAGTCTTCCTCTCCTACCCAGAATTTGTAAGCTGAAGTAGATTTTCTTTAGAGCCTCACATCCTGAAATTAGTCTATGTCACAAGGCTACTGGGAATGTAGTAAGAACTGGGCTACTTGAGGGGCGCCTGGGTGGCTCAGTCGGTTAAGTGTCTGACCTTGGCTCAGGTCATGATCTCATGGTTTGTGAGTTCAAGCCCCACATCAGGTTCTGTGCTGACAGCCCAGAGCCTGGAGCCTGCTTCAGATTCTGTGTCTCCTTCTCTCTCTGACCCTTCCCCACTCACACTCTGTCTCTGTCTCTCAAAAATAAATAAACATTCAAAAAATTTAAAAAAAAAGAACTGGGCCACTTGTAGTTGCTCACATGTAACTCTGCCCTTCCCAGTCCCTGTCTTTGAAACTCATCTAAGAAGTCAACTCTGAGCGCGCGCGCACACACACACACACACACACACACACACACACACTGCTGAACCCCTTCTCAGCAAGACCTTGGACAAGGGGTAAGTTCCTGAACTCATCTAGGGTTTAGTTTCCTCACCTGTAACACTGACATACTGTGACGTGTATCTCATGGGATTGTCATGAGGATTAAATTAGTTTATATCCAAAAGGTGATTAAATCAGTTCCTAACATATAACAAGAGTTCAGTGAATTTTTTTTTTTTTAATGTTAGGTGCTCTTCCCTTTTGCTTAATTCCCTTCTCTGTCACTCTGCTGACACATTTTCTGTGTCATTATCTTAGTCATTATCTGCTTAAGCATCTCTATCCTCCATGAGGCTATAGTTTCCTTGAGGACAGAAACTGTTGTGTCTGTTCTTTTAATCCCTACCAGTGAGCACAGTTTCTGACACACAGGCATACAATGAATGTTGAGTCAATAAATAAGTCACTGGGTGAAAAATTTAGTATTGTAACAAACTAAGTGTAGCATTTTTTTTTTTTTTTTTGCTATAGGAAAAAAAAAAAAGAATGAGAGAAAATCTACCAGATCATTAAGAGTGCTTAGCCCTGGATGGTGAAACATGTAACATGTATTTTCTTCATTTTGCTCTTCTATTTTTCCCTCTAATGCGAGTGTGGTTAGGGGCAGAGTGGTTACACAACATTGCATGCAAACGACTGAGCTCTGCTCTAACCAGAGAGCTTTGAGGATTATATTAGTGATGATGATATGAGCTGCATTAACAAATGAACTTGGACATTTTGGCATCTTAACATAATAGCAATTTATTTCTTGCTTGCACGTTGAAGGTGTATACACACCTTTTTATGTACTCCATGAAGTCATTCAGGGACCCAGCCCCATGGAGGCTCCTCCATTTACACATGGTTGCAGGTCCCCCTGGTGTCCACACATTTGGCTGGCAGACTGGGGAAGAAAGGGCATGAGTAGGTTCATATGGGACGTGTACCTCACGTCTGCCCACATTCCTCTGCTCCAAATTGAGCAACACTGCCCTGCCTGGCCAGAAGATTGGGAAATGCAGTCTAGCCATATGTCCTAACAGAAAGGAAGTGATTTGGTAGAGAAGCAGAGGATGAGTTAGCTTTCCACCCCTGATACTGTCCAGCCTAGCCCCCTGATTCAACCTCCTGACTAGGCTCCCTTCCTCTTCTCTCTCCTTTTCAACCTGTCTTCCACGTGGCTGCCAAAGTGACTTTTCTAAAATAAATATTTGACTTACCACTTGCCTTACTTAGCTCCCTATCATCAACTAAATAAAGTTCAAACCTCTGTAAGCTAAATCTCTCAACCCATACACTCAAGAGCACAAGTAATATTTCTTTCTGCGACTGGATTTAATTTTGGTGTTAAGCTCCCATCCTGCCAGGTAGTAGATTTTTCTCCCCTTTGTATAGGTTCTGAGTTCTTGGGAGTATCACAGTACAAAGTCTTGAGTGGGCATAAGATCCTCAGTGGTCACCTCATGGGGGTTTTCTAAAAGAAACCAAAGGCATTTCTTACCCTCAGAACACTGCAGGAAACCGTCCTGAGAATCTCATTCAAATTGTCAGTGAAAGGAAGCAAACCAAACCTGGAGTACTGAAAAAGAAAACAAGCAAACAAAAGAAATAGAGTAAGAAAATGAGTCATTGGGAGTTGGCAGGGGGGCATTAAGAAAGAATTCAAGGCAGAAGCAGATACCTCTTGTGTACATATCTTTATAAAAGATTAGAAAAGCAACACAAATAAGAAGTCTAGTATATTAGCCAGCATGTATCTTAAGGCTTTTTACTGCTTTTTTAATTTACCTCTCAGCACCATATTTACATCATAGACAGTTCCACTGAAACCTGTAACATTTACTGGCATGTAAAATAATTCCAACAAATAATATAGAAATATATCTGCTTTGCTAAATTATATTTAAATGTATAAAGAAAGGGGATGTGTCCAGATGTAGAAATGACAAAGCATCACATCTGGAAGCGTCTTTCAGCATGTATATGGAGAATCTGGGGTATTTAGAAGCAATGGCTCACCTAAGATCAGGCAGCTATTAAGTGACAGACTGGGGCCTGGATCCAGACTTTCACACCTACTCTCAGCTGGAACAATGTGGGTGGTCGAGGAAATTGGCACATTTCCCTCAGAGCTTCAGAAGGTAGAAGCCTTGAGAGCTGCTGGGAAAATGCATGTCAAAGCATAAAGCAACAGTCAGCAGCTGTAGGTTTTCTTTTACTCTGAACACTTTCTACCTTCTTCTAGACAGAATCCGGACTCATTTCTAGGGCACTAAATCTTCTCCTGGCTAATGTGGTTTCTTGCCCAAACTTACAGATCACTATGCACATTCCCCCTCCTCTGTTTACAGCCCCTTCCTTGGGTTGTCTCTGGAGAATGATCCCTCCCTAGTGCCTGTAGTCTTGGTGCAGGGTCCTTTGTAGGCTCTGCTCTTCCCTGGTTGAGGAGAGTTTGTATGATACAGAAGCCAATCAGAGTCCTTCTCATAGACATTCAGATCCTCATCAGAGTGACACAAAGATGAAAAACATTGGAGCCAACTCATCCAGTGAGAGACCTGTAGAAGACTATCCATTAGTGCCTGCTCCCAAGATAGCCAGTTCTTCCCTAGTTCCCATCCTACTGAGAACCTGGCTGTTCAGCTTTACTTCAACTTGTTGTGTCTTCTCAGATCTGTCCAATAACTTTCTTTCTTTGCCTATGTTTGTGAATTTTATTTGGGTTCTTTGCAGATAAATTGATAAAATGTACAGTGGGCAGTCCTATTGATCCCCTCCACTTAACTGACTTTTTATTAAACAAATGGGTTAACTAGTGCCTCAGGATGCGGATGACTAGTATCTAGTATGCTTTACTCTAGTGCATCCATGCACTCCATTTGAGTTCTGAACTTACCAAACACTTTTGTGTTGGTTCCCAAACCTGGTCACACGCACACATTACAGTTTCATAATGTAATTAAATATTAACTAATGAGTGCTCTCTTCAGCAGCACATTTACTAAAATTAGAATGATAGAAGATTCACACAGCCCCTGCATAAGGATGGCATGCAGATTTGTGAAGCATTCCAGATTTTTCCAAAACCCACAAGAAGGTGGGTAAAACATTTATACTCTGAAAACTGTAAAACACTGAGGAAAGAAATTGAAGATGACACAAAGAAGTGGGAAAACATTCCATGCTCATGAATTAGAAGAACAAGTATCAATAAAATGTCTCTATTACTCAAAGTAATCCATCATTTAATGCAACCCGTATCCAAATACAACCAGAATTTTTCACAGAGCTAGAGCAAACAATCCTAATATTTGTATGGAACCAGAAAAGACCCTGCATAGCGAAATCAGTCTTGAAAAAGAAAAGCAAAGCTGGAGGCTTCAAACTTCTGGACTTCAAGTTATATTACAAAGCTGTAATAATCAAAACAGTATGCATCAAATCAGCACAAAACAGCACAATCAAAACAGCACAAAAATAGATGCATAGATCAATGGAACAGAATAGAAAACCCAGAAATGAAGCCACAACTGTATGGCCAATTAACCTTTGACAAACCAGGGAAGAATATCCAATGGAAAGAAAAACAGTCTCTTCAACAAATAGTGTTAGGAAAACTGAACAGCAACATGAAAAAGAATGAAGCTGGACTACTTTCTTACACCATACACAAAAATAAATGCAAAATGGATGAAAGACCTAAATGTGAGGTAGAAAACCATTAAAATTCTAGAGGAGAACACAGGTGGTAACCTCTTTGACATTGGCTATAGCAAGTTCTTACTAGATATGTCTCCTGAGGCAAGGGAAACAAAAGCAAAAATAAACTATTGGGACTACATCAAAATAAAAATCTGTGAATCAAAGGAAATAATCAACAAAACTAAAAGGCAACCTACTGAATGGGAGAAGATATTTGCAAAAGACATATCTAGTAAAGAGTTAGTATCCAATATATATAAAGAACTTATCAAACTCACCATCCAAAAAACAAATAATCCACTTTTAAAAAGTTGGCAGAAGATATGAATAGACATTTTTCTAAAGAAGACATACATATGGCCAACAGACACATGAAAAGCTGCTCAACATCACTCATCATCAAGGAAATACAAATCAAAGCTATGATGAGATAGCACCTCATACCCATCAGAATGGCTAAAATGAACAACTCCGGGGGGAATGACAGGTGTTGGTGAGGATGTAGGAAAAGGAGAACACTCTTAAACTATTGGTGGAAATGCAAACTGGTGCAGCCACTCTGGAGAACAGTATGGAGTTTCCTCAAAAAGTTGAAAATAGAACTATCCTATGATCCAGCATTTACATTACTGGGTATTTACCTAAAGGATACAAAAATACTGATTTGAAGGGATGTATGCACCCAAATGCATTATCAACAATAGCCAAATTACAAAAAGAGCCCAAAATGTCCATCGACTGATGAATGGGTAAAGATGTGATGTGTATATTTATGTGTCTGTGTGTATATGTGTGTGTGTGTATGTATATATATATATATATATATATATATATATATATATATGTGTGTGTATATATATGTGTGTGTGTGTGATGTGTCTGATGGCAGAGAAGTCACACACACACACACACACACACACACACACACACACACACATATATGTATATATATGGTTACCAGAGGGGAGCTGGGTGGAGGAATGGGTGAAATGAGAGATGGGTATTTAGGAGTGCACTTGTGATGAGCACCAGGTGTTGTATGCCAGTGTTGAATCAGTTAAATTGTATACCTGAAACTA
The DNA here is from genome assembly GCF_022079265.1 of Lynx rufus. NCBI lineage: Eukaryota > Metazoa > Chordata > Mammalia > Carnivora > Felidae > Lynx > Lynx rufus. The sequence goes on along the minus strand of NW_025814823.1, from coordinate 119,475,444 downwards.
ATATTATACTGTATGCTAACTAACTGGAATTTAAATAAAAACTAAAATATATATATATATATATATATATAATATACATTTATATATGTTATATATTATATATATATAAACTAATTACAAGTGAGGGTGAAATAAAAATATATATATATATAATATATATATAAACTAATGAAAGGTGAAGGTATAAACAGTGTTTATTCTTGTGAAAAATGAGTTGACTTAGGAGTCTTGATAAAGGTAAACAACTAGAAAATGTCAATAAATTAGGTGTGGGTGAGAGACAATCAGAAAATGGTACAAAATTATAAAATTCAGGAGAATTTTGTAAGTCACATACCTTCGCAAAGATTTTTAAGTTATTTTTCCCCTTTAAACAAATCAAAGCTGAAAATCATAGACAGTTCCTGATGGGTGACTGCAATCAGCAGACTGAAAACCGAAGAAAGGGTTTTGGCTTAGGAAAAATTGGGAAATAAATGAACATCTTCTATGTGTTAAAATACTTAAGGTATGTGTCAATCATTATGATTTCTTGGTTTAACTATATTTTTTCAACATACTTAAGTGATCAAATTGAATAGGAGGTCTTTGTACACAGAAATGCAGAGGGGAAACTCATACTTCTCTTATATCTGCTCACGTGTTAGTCCTCAGTGGTAGTGGCCTGTCTTGACTTTAGGGACCCTTCCCACAACTCTTTGCCTCTGAAAGGGGAACAGCTGCAGAGTATCTGAGGAACTAGTTCACATCTTCTTTTCACTGCTGAAACCCTGAGGCCCACAGAGGGGTAGTGACTGTGCCGAGTCATTCAATGGCTGATGGCAGACCTGAGACAATGATCCACATCTCCTTAATGTACATGAACCCATCCTGCAGCACAGGAATTTGGTCCAAAGGATTTTATCCATTTATTTATTCCTTTGTGTACATAGCTTTAATACAAAAAGGAGTTATTATAACAAGATGGTGTGAAATGAATTATCAGGTCATTTTAGAAATATTATCCACTCAAAAAGATATGAAGCTCATTATTCAGGCATGAAGGAAATGGGAGTGAATTACTCTGAGAACCCTGAATAAATCACGGTTAACTCATTTGCAAGCCTTTTAATGGTGAATACTGGTGATGGTCCTGCGATTCCTGGTGTGCTTTCTCCTGCGTCAGATGAGACAGTTACCTGATGCAGCTTTACAAATGAAGCAGGAAAGCTACATTTTATAGTCACTGGTCAGACTAGTAAGATCTTTTCTTTAATTATCCTAGAAATAGAGATGACCTTTTCACTAAAGTAAATGCGAGCACGAAGGCTAATAGTCAATTGGGTCAAAAAAGTAGGATTGGCTGATTTACTTTTTACCGACGGCTTTTTTTTCCCCCATAGAATTGGTTGTGTTTGGGCAGAATTGACAAAATTGAATGACAGTTTCATATTTGTTGTCAAGGACTAAGAGAATTTATTATACACCTATTATAGACACCATGTTGACCTCCAGCAGGGTCAACACTTCCCTCCAATGTTTCCCTCTCTTTCTCCCCTCTTCCTCCTCCTCTTCTTGACTTCCTTCTTTTCCTCTTCCTCCTCATCCCATGAGGATAGTTGCCAAGTTAGGTGTCACTCTCTTCTCAAAGGAGGGACAGTGCTGCCCAAAACCAAGGACATGATTAGGATAGACTGCCAGAGTTGAGTTGAGAGAGTGTCTACCTCTTTGTTGAGTTTTATTTCCCAGGAGTTTCCAGCAATCTAGATCAGAAAAGTTATAAAGTCAAATACTATAGAACTGAGCAATTAACATATGAGGTGGTGGTGTGGACAAACCAGGCTCAAGGGCCCTGTGTACATGGGGGTTTCCATAACTCATCAAAGGGGCAACCATGATGCAGCTCCAGCCTCCTGGAAGCACGTGGGCCCAGTTACCCAGATCTGCCAACTCTTTAAGAAAGCTAGAAATCTAATTATTTCATGTAAAATATCTTTTGAGTTTAAAATTAATTATAATTTTAAAACCTGTTGAAGTCAAATAAAATGTATTTTCAGGCCAGCTACAGTCTGTGGGCTACCAGTAGGTGTCCCTGACTTCCTCAGGGCTCCCTTGCTGGCAGGTGTGCTTCAGACCAGCCAACTCCACGTGGAAATGGTAAAATTTAGGAATATGGCCTTGAGATTTAGAGAAAAAGGTGAAACTTCAGCCTGGTTAGTTCTAGACTTGAACCTGTCTAGTCTCAATGAAAAGAATCTGCCTATGACCTGGCCTAGCTTAACCAAGTTTAACATTAGGACTTGGGAGGCAAAATCTCAGCATTATAGGTACTATCAGTTTTCCAGGCTAATTTTCTTATTCTATTGATGAATTCCCCCCATGGTTCTCTGGGACAGTGATGTGGCAAGATACAGTGGTTCACAATCCCATGTCCTGGCCATCTTTCTTTGTTTTAGTTGTTTCCGTGTAACTCTGTTACACTGCCCCTCCCCAAGGCTTCCCTTGTATGTATTTGGATGAGGGGAGTAGGCAGATGATAAGGTTCAGTATATCATGACTTTCTACATGAATCAAATTAACTGTATTGTCCATTTCATGTACTCTGCATAGACACCAAAAATATTGGATGACCGCACTGTAGCTCACTATTAAAGTTATTGTAATTTTATTTAATGAAAATATTTTTTCCACCTCTTATATTTCAGGGATCAATAATTCCTGTAATTAAAATTCAGTAAGGCTACATTTTTATTATAGAGAAGTCAAAATATATTCCACAGCCTTTGTTTCCAAAGATTTCTTCATGTAATTAAAGAATATCATATTTTGGCATTTGGACTTCCTTATTATCTCTGTGCTTGGTTAATAAGTTTTTCATTGAAAATCATCTCAGTAAATGAAACTGTAGTGTGTTAACTGAACCAACCAAATTTTCTCATATTCATCCTTAATAGTGTGAGAAGTCAAAGGCTTTATTGTGTTATTTATCGAGCACTTATGTGGAAGGAGAAGAGATGAATTGATCCATTTCTTCTGGAAAGTACTCAACAAATCCACCATCTGGAAGAATATTTAGGCAAAATGAGCTACATTTATAAAATAAGTCCAATCAAGAACCCACTGACTTCTGGACCTGTTTCCCTTGCAGTGGAATGGGAAGGTTAGACAGGCTCTTCTCTAAAGGACTCTGAGCCCTGACATGGTGAAGAAGGCTGGACTGTGGACCCCAGTGCCTGGGTTTGAGTCCTTGCTCTACTACTCACTCCCTAAATGACCTTGGATAAGTCTTTCCTGAGGTAATAATTTTATCATCTCTAAAATAGAAATGACAATATGCTAATTTCACCATGATGATAGGGATCAAATGAGATAACACATATGCTTGGAATTGCACTGGTTATGTAATAACCCATGAGCAAGTGGGTCTTAGGAGGTCCTTGATTTTGTATCTGTAATACGGAAGATGGGTTGGTGTTGTTGATTCCCAACAACTACTAATTTATAATTTTCCAGTGGGGAGATTTGAGTGTTCCCAGCAATGCTAAAGTATGTATTTCCATTTGGGTTAACTAGACTGACCTCCAGGATGTGCATTATAATGAGCTTTAGTCAATTACAAACACTGTAACACTTTTTGTACTTCTGTAGAGGGACACATTCCCCTAGAAAGGAAAAGTGTGAGTGAAACAGTCGGACTTTTCTCCCTGCTTCCTTCCTTCTTCTTCTCCCCCTCTCTGACCAGTTGCGTAAGTTGGGGATAAGGGCCTGGCTCTGGGGCTCAGCATTCTTTCTGTGGGAGCAGCTTCATCTCTGCAGTGGCCTGCCCAGCCAGAGGCCTTAAGCTGTCCCCTCTGCCCTGGCTGGTTGGGAGGGTTTCATTCCAAGAGAAAAGTGTTGGTGGTCACAGATCCACATTATGTCCAACTCAACTTCGTTATTAAAACCTGGCATTTTGGTCTTTAACAATCTCATTTCTAGTGCTACATTTCTCAGTAAGATCTGACCCCAGAGGGGGAAGTGGGCTGTTGTTTACACGGCTCCCAAAGTCCTAGTAAGTATCTTGGGGTGTATTTGAATTACTTAGAAGGAAAAGGTTCAAGTTCAGTATGGCTTGTTGATACTGCAATACAATTCCCTAGCCAGGCCAGACTACGGGGATCCAATATTTTCAAGGACCTATAAACAGATTTTACTAGTTGAAAGGTGTGAGTCTTTGGAGTCCAGCTGCCCAGCTACTGCTTTCTGAGCCAAACCTCCATGGTTGAAAACTTTTTCCTTGCAGTGTGGCTGCCTCTACAGTTGCACCCTGCCTCAGCTAAAAGGTTCTCTGTTCAGCTCCAAAATCCTGAGGAACTATCCATCTTGTACTTATTTAAACATTCTAGCCCAGAAATAACTGGCAGGATGAAAGGGGGTCTTATGTCAGCTGTGCCTTGGCTGTTTTGCAACGGCACAAGCATTTTCTATGTGTTCTTTTTCAGTGGTCCCTATACAGCGCTAACGGGGAAAAAGTTCTCTTCTTCTTGACTTCACATTAGCTATTTGAAGTTCCCAAAGTTTTCCAGCAGCTGAAATGATTGCACACCTCATGGTCAGAGTAAATATATTTTGTATCCTTCCACTCTTCCTGCTGGTCCTTGTAATGGAGCCACAATAGATTTGGAATTTTCTCATAAGGAAACTATTAAGCTATCCAGACAATAAAACAAAACCAGCATTTGTTTCCCTGTTAGACAAATTAACGTCCAGCTTCCCTTGGCATGTAGTAACCATATATGCCTAACATGTGATATATATTATATATTATAAAATACATAATAACCATATATGTCATATATGGATATGTAATATGTGGATAATATATATAATAACCATATATGCCCAACATATAATATATATTATAACATATAATTTGTAACAACCACATATGTATAATATATGCATAATATGTATGTCTGATAACCAGTGTGATGCATTTATGTGGGATAGTGCACGGGGTTGTGGGATTCAGGTTCCTTCTGATTCATGTACCTCATAGTAATGAAGATACATAGCTCAGAACTACAGCTGATGGGTTCTGCCAGCCTTCTATTGATTCCACAAATGGTTTCTTTTCCACATTGTAAGAAGAAATGATAAGCCATTTCCTCTAATCACCACAGCACTTTAGGCAGAGCTGGGACGGCTCCCATATTGATCCCCTCTCTTCAATTCCAGCCCTCACTCCAGCCCTGGGCAAGGCAAAATTTCCTTTCAAACACTTCAAAACACTCCAGCTAATTCTGATGAGGTCCAAAGAAGTGCAATTCTTCTCCTTGATTTTATTTTTCATAATACTCAGGCTCTTGCTTTTAGTTAGGGAATAGGATGATTATTAAATGTGGAGAGTCAGAAGAACACGTGTCTACCTCTGATGTTGCCATGTTTTAAAATAAGGAGATCACAATTTACTTTTTAGAGAATTGTGCACTCCTGAGAATACCCGCCATGGATACAGATGAGACAAATAGGAATACTGTCTGAGTACATAAATGTCTCATTTCAGTTGTTTTATTTTTTTTTTTTTAGTTTTTTTTTTTTTCAACGTTTATTCATTTTTGGGACAGACAGAGACAGAGCATGAACGGGGGAGGGGCAGAGAGAGAGGGAGACACAGAATCGGAAACAGGCTCCAGGCTCCGAGCCATCAGCCCAGAGCCCGACGCGGGGCTCGAACTCACGGACCGCGAGATCGTGACCTGGCTGAAGTCGGACGCTTAACCGACTGCGCCACCCAGGCGCCCCATTTCAGTTGTTTTATATTCAGGTAGTATTCTAACATGGTAAAATATTTTTAAAAAAATTATGAATCACTGCAGATGAATTGCAATGCTAAAATAGTCCCCCTCCCCCCACCCCTCACAGCTGGATTGATATTGCCTTTTAAGGGTATTTACCATATGTGCAGTTGAGCAGAATGCTGCCAGAAAAACTTTGTCAAGATGGAATTAGTGTCTAACCAAGCAGCTCCTCAAGGTGCAGAGGGGGAAAGGGAAGCCCTTATCATCTTTCAGGTGCTCTGGTTCCCAAGGGATTTAGTTACAGGAGACCATGGACCTGGAGGATAAAATGCCTGGGATGTTTTTAATGGAAAACAAAACTAAACTAAACTAACATTTACAAAGGATAATTCAACAAATAGTGATGTACTCCCCACTCAGAATGAACAGATTTTGCAATAGTTACTGCAAGATCGTTTTTTTTGTTTTTTTTTTGTTTTTTTTTTTTTTATGAAGTTTATTGACAAATTGGTTTCCATACAACACCCAGTGCTCATCCCAAAAGGTGCCCTCCTCAATACCCATCACCCACCCGCCCCTCCCTCCCACCCCCCATCAACCCTCAGTTTGTTCTCAGTTTTTAACAGTCTCTTATGCTTTGGCTCTCTCCCACTCTAACGTCTTTTTTTTTTTCTCCCTTCCCCTCCCCCATGGGTTCCTGTTGAGTTTCTCAGGATCCACATAAGAGTGAAACCATATGGTATCTGTCTTTCTCTGTATGGCTTATTTCACTTAGCATCACACTCTCCAGTTCCATCCACGTTGCTACAAAAGGCCATATTTCATTTTTTCTCATTGCCACGTAGTATTCCATTGTGTATATAAACCACAATTTCTTTATCCATTCATCAGTTGATGGACATTTAGGCTCTTTCCATAATTTGGCTATTGTTGAGAGTGCTGCTATGAACATTGGGGTACAAGTGCCCCTATGCATCAGTACTCCTGTATCCCTTGGGTAGATTCCTAGCAGTGCTATTGCTGGGTCATAGGGTAGGTCTATTTTTAATTTTCTGAGGAACCTCCACACTGTTTTCCAGAGCGGCTGCACCAATTTGCATTCCCACCAACAGTGCAAGAGGGTTCCCGTTTCTCCACATCCTCTCCAGCATCTATAGTCTCCTGATTTGTTCATTTTGGCCACTCTGACTGGCGTGAGGTGATACCTGAGTGTGGTTTTGATTTGTATTTCCCTGATAAGGAGCGACGCTGAACATCTTTTCATGTGCCTGTTGGCCATCTGGATGTCTTCTTTAGAGAAGTGTCTATTCATGTTTTCTGCCCATTTCTTCACTGGGTTATTTGTTTTTCAGGTGTGGAGTTTGGTGAGCTCTTTATAGATTTTAGATATTAGCCCTTTGTCCGATATGTCATTTGCAAATATCTTTTCCCATTCCGTTGGTTGTCTTTTAGTTTTGTTGGTTGTTTCCTTTGCTGTGCAGAAGCTTTTTATCTTCATAAGGTCCCAGTAATTCACTTTTGCTTTTAATTCCCTTGCCTTTGGGGATGTGTCGAGTAAGAGATTGCTACGGCTGAGGTCAGAGAGGTCTTTTCCTGCTTTCTCCTCTAAGGTTCTGATGGTTTCCTGTCTCACATTTAGGTCCTTTATCCATTTTGAGTTTATTTTTGTAAATGGTGTGAGAAAGTGGTCTAGTTTCAACCTTCTGCATGTTGCTGTCCAGTTCTCCCAGCACCATTTGTTAAAGAGGCTGTCTTTTTTCCATTGGATGTTCTTTCCTGCTTTGTCAAAGATGAGTTGGCTATACGTTTGTGGGTCTAGTTCTGGGGTTTCTATTCTATTCCATTGGTCTGTGTGTCTGTTTTTGTGCCAATACCATGCTGTCTTGATGATGACAGCTTTGTAGTAGAGGCTGAAGTCTGGGATTGTGATGCCTCCTGCTTTGGTCTTCTTCTTCAAAATTCCTTTGGCTATTCGGGGCCTTTTGTGGTTCCATATGAATTTTAGGATTGCTTGTTCTAGTTTCGAGAAGAATGCTGGTGCAATTTTGATTGGGATTGCATTGAATGTGTAGATAGCTTTGGGTAGTATTGACATTTTGACAATATTTATTTTTCCAATCCATGAGCAGGGAATGTCTTTCCATTTCTTTAAATCTTCTTCAATTACCTTCATAAGCTTTCTATAGTTTTCAGCATACAGATCCTTTACATCTTTGGTTAGATTTATTCCTAGGTATTTTATGCTTCTTGGTGCAATTGTGAATGGGATCAGTTTCTTTATTTGTCTTTCTGTTGCTTCATTGTTAGTGTATAAGAATGCAACTGATTTCTGTACATTGATTTTGTATCCTGCAACTTTGCTGAATTCATGTATCAGTTCTAGCAGACTTTTGGTGGAGTCTATCGGATTTTCCATGTATAATATCATGTCATCTGCAAAAAGCGAAAGCTTGACTTCATCTTTGCCAATTTTGATGCCTTTGATTTCCTTTTGTTGTCTGATTGCTGATGCTAGAACTTCCAGCACTATGTTAAATAACAACGGTGAGAGTGGGCATCCCTGTCGTGTTCCTGATCTCAGGGAAAAAGCTCTCAGTTTTTCCCCGTTGAGGATGATGTTAGCTGTGGGCTTTTCATAAATGGCTTTTATGATCTTTAAGTATGTTCCTTCTATCCCGACTTTCTCAAGGGTTTTTATTAAGAAAGGGTGCTGGATTTTGTCAAAGGCCTTTTCTGCATCGATTGACAGGATCATATGGTTCTTCTCTTTTTTTTTGTTAATGTGATGTATCACGTTGATTGATTTGCGAATGTTGAACCAGCCCTGCATCCCAGGAATGAATCCCACTTGATCATGGTGAATAATTCTTTTTATATGCTGTTGAATTCGATTTGCTAGTATCTTATTGAGAATTTTGGCATCCATATTCATCAGGGATATTGGCCTGTAGTTCTCTTTTTTTACTGGGTCTCTGTCTGGTTTAGGAATCAAAGTAATACTGGCTTCATAGAATGAGTCTGGAAGTTTTCCTTCCCTTTCTATTTCTTGGAATAGCTTGAGAAGGATAGGTATTATCTCTGCTTTAAACGTCTGGTAGAACTCCCCTGGGAAGCCATCTGGTCCTGGACTCTTATTTGTTGGGAGATTTTTGATAACCGATTCAATTTCTTCGCTGGTTATGGGTCTGTTCAAGCTTTCTATTTCCTCCTGATTGAGTTTTGGAAGAGTGTGGGTGTTCAGGAATTTGTCCATTTCTTCCAGGTTGTCCAATTTGTTGGCATATAATTTTTCATAGTATTCCCTGATAATTGTTTGTATCTCTGAGGGATTGGTTGTAATAATTCCATTTTCATTCATGATTTTATCTATTTGGGTCATCTCCCTTTTCTTTTTGAGAAGCCTGGCTAGAGGTTTGTCAATTTTGTTTATTTTTTCAAAAAACCAACTCTTGGTTTCGTTGATCTGCTCTACCGTTTTTTTAGATTCTATATTGTTTATTTCTGCTCTGATCTTTATTATTTCTCTTCTTCTGCTGGGTTTAGGCTGCCTTTGCTGTTCTGCTTCTATTTCCTTTAGGTGTGCTGTTAGATTTTGTATTTGGGATTTTTCTTGTTTCTTGAGATAGGCCTGGATTGCGATGTATTTTCCTCTCAGGACTGCCTTCGCTGCGTCCCAAAGCGTTTGGATTGTTGTATTTTCATTTTCGTTTGTTTCCATATATTTTTTGATTTCTTCTCTAATTGCCTGGTTGACCCACTCATTCGTGAGTAGGGTGTTCTTTAACCTCCATGCTTTTGGAGGTTTTCCAGACTTTTTCCTGTGGTTGACTTCAAGCTTCATAGCATTGTGGTCTGAAAGTATGCATGGTATAATTTCAATTCTTGTAAACTTATGAAGGGCTGATTTGTGACCCAGTATATGATCTATCTTGGAGAATGTTCCATGTGCACTCGAGAAGAAAGTATATTCTGTTGCTTTGGGATGCAGAGTTCTAAATATATCTGTCAAGTCCATCTGATCCAGTGTCTCATTCAGGGCCCTTGTTTCTTTATTGACCGTGTGTCTAGATGATCTATCCATTTCTGTAAGTGGGGTGTTAAAGTCCCCAGCAATTACCACATTCTTATCAATAAGGTTGCTTATGTTTATGAGTAATTGTTTTATATATTTGGGGGCTCCGGTATTCGGCGCATAGACATTTATAATTGTTAGCTCTTCCTGATGGATAGACCCTGTAACTATTATATAATGTCCTTCTTCATCTCTTGTTACAGCCTTTAATTTAAAGTCTAGTTTGTCTGATATAAGTATGGCTACTCCAGCTTTCTTCTGGCTTCCAGTAGCATGATAAATAGTTCTCCATCCCCTCACTCTCAATCTAAAGGTGTCCTCAGGTCTAAAATGAGTCTCTTGTAGACAGCAAATAGATGGGTCTTGTTTTTTTATCCATTCTGATACCCTATGTCTTTTGGTTGGCGCATTTAATCCATTTACATTCAGTGTTATTATAGAAAGATACGGGTTTAGAGTCATTGTGATGTCTGTATGTTTTATGCTTGTAGTGATGTCTCTGGTACTTTGTCTCACAGGGTCCCCCTTAGGATCTCTTGTAGGGCTGGTTTAGTGGTGACAAATTCCTTCAGTTTTTGTTTGTTTGGGAAGACCTTTATCTCTCCTTCTATTCTAAATGACAGACTTGCTGGATAAAGGATTCTTGGCTGCATATTTTTGCTGTCTAGCACCCTGAAAATCTCATGCCAATTCTTTCTGGCCTGCCAAGTTTCAAAAGAGAGATCAGTCACGAGTCTTATAGGTCTCCCTTTATATGTGAGGGCACGTTTACCCCTTGCTGCTTTCAGAATTTTCTCTTTATCCTTGTATTTTGCCAGTTTCACTATGATATGTCGTGCAGAAGATCGATTCAACTTACGTCTGAAGGGAGTTCTCTGTGCCTCTTGGATTTCAATGCCTTTTTCCTTCCCCAGTTCAGGGAAGTTCTCAGCTATGATTTCTTCAAGTACCCCTTCAGCACCTTTCCCTCTCTCTTCCTCCTCTGGGATACCAATTATGCGTAAATTATTTCTTTTTAGTGTATCACTTAGTTCTCTAATTTTCCCCTCATACTCCTGGATTTTTTTATCTCTCTTTTTCTCAGCTTCCTCTTTTTCCATAACTTTATCTTCTAGTTCACCTATTCTCTCCTCTGCCTCTTCCATCCGAGCTGTGGTGGTTTGCATTTTGTTTTCCATTTCCTTTAAAGCGTTTTTCAGCTCCTCGTGACTGTTCATTAGTCCCCTGATGTCTGTAGCAAGAGATTCTCTGCTGTCCTGTATGCTGTTTTCCAGCCCAGCGATTAATTTTATGACTATTATTCTAAATTCACTTTCTGTTATATTATTTAAATCCTTTTTGATCAGCTCATTAGCTGTTGTTATTTCCTGGAGATTCTTCTGGGGGGAATTCTTCCGCTTGGTCATTTTGGATAGTCCCTGGTGTGGTGAGGGCCTGCAGGGCACTTCCCCTGTGCTGTGGTGTATAACTGGAGTTGGTGGGCGGGGCCGCAGTCCGACCTGATGTCTGCCCCCAGCCCACCGCTGGGGCCACAGTCAGACTGGTGTGTGCCTTCTCTTCCCCTCTCCTAGGGGCGGGATTCACTGTGGGGTGGCGTGGCCCGTCTGGGCTACTTGCACACTGCCAGGCTTGTGATGCTGGGGATCTGGCGTATTAGCTGGGGTGGGAAGGCAAGGTGCACGGCGGCAGGGGGGGCAGGCTTAGCTCGCTTCTCCTTAGGTGATCCACTTCAGGAGGGGCCCTGTGGCAGCCGGAGGGAGTCAGATCGCTGCCGGAGGTTTGGCTCCGCAGAAGCACAGAGTTGGGTGTTCGCGCGGAGCGAGCAATTTCCCTGGCCGGAGCCGGTTCCCTTTGGGATTTTGGCTGGGGGATGGGCGGGGGAGATGGCGCTGGAGAGCGCCTTTGTTCCCCGCCAAACTGAGCTCTGTCGTCCGGGGGCTCCGCAGCTCACCCTCCCTTTGTCCTCCAGCCTTCCCGCTTTCTGAGCAGAGCTGTTAACTTATGACCTCCCAGACGCTAAGTCGCGCTTGCTGTCGGAACACAGTCCGTCAGGCCCCTCCGCTTTTGCAAGCCGGACTCGGGGGCTCTGCTTGGCCGGCGAGCCGCCCTTCCGCCCCGGCTCCCTCCCGCCAGTCCGTGGAGCGCGCACCGCCTCGCCGCCCTTCCTACCCTCTTCCGTGGGCCTCTCGTCTGCACTTGGGTCCGGTGACTCTGTTCTGCTAATCCTCTGGCGGTTTTCTGGGTTATTTAGGCAGGTGTAGGTGGAATCTAAGTGATCAGCAGGACGCGCGGTGAGCCCAGCGTCCTCCTACGCCGCCATCTTCCTAGTATCCCAAGATCGTTTTTATTTAAAGAAATAAATATACACATTACAGAGAAGGTTGACACCACTCTGTTCCTGTCAGCAAACATCCAATCCCAGAAAGCAAGGTTCATTGTAAATATAGAGGATGTCTAATCCATGTTTTTAAACTTTTCCTGTGATTGTGTATGTCTACATATATCCATAAATGCTGTAGAGCATTACCATGCTTACCATTTTTAATTTAAATAAATGGTATAAAAATGTAACTTGCTTTTTCTCATGCAACAGTTTTTAAGATCTGTTCATATTGATATATGAAAATATTGCTCATTCATTTTAGCTGTTGCTCACCATTCCACTGTTATCAATATATCACAATTTATTAATCCCTATTCTCTGACAGATGAACATTTGAGTTGTTTCCAATTTTTTGTTATTAAAAACAATGCTGCAGAGAACATTCTTTGGCATGTTTCCCTTTTGCACATGTGTAAAAGATTCACTAAGATATAAACCCAGAGGTGGGTTTGAGGGTCTTAGGCTATGGGAATTTTGAGCCATGCTTAATATCCCCAAATCACCTCCCAAGGTTACTACCCCAGTTAGCACTGCTGCCATCAGTGATGGTGAGTTCCCTTTCTCTACCATCACTTGGTATCAGCAAACTTCTTAAATTCTGCCCATTTCATGGTTATGGAATGGTTCATCTGTTTTATGGATCATTTGGTTTTAATTTTTATTCTTCTGAATGCTAATAAGGTTGAGCATCTCTCATATACTTCTTGGCCATTTGGATTTCTTCTGTGAAATCTTATATCTTATATCTTCTGCTTATTATTCCATATGGCTGATGGTCTTTTTCTTATTGATTTGCAGTAGTTCTTTACCTAGGCTGCTCACTTATCCTTTTTTTAAACACACATTATCTAGAAGCTCCATTGTGCCTCCGACAAGTAATTAAGAGCTGGAGATACACACACTCTGGGCCTTTTTGGAGCATGAAGGATTAAAGAATTTATAAAATAGTGATTTTAAGAGGCCTCTTGGTCTGGGCACAGGTGCTCAGGAGGATCAATAGTTAATGGGGCAGAGGGTGGAACCTAGAAGTTTTTTGGAAAGGCTTTGGGAGACAATTCTGTCATGATTTCAAGAGTACATAGTTATGACCTAAGTAGAAGAGGTTTCTCAGAACACGATTAGAATTTTTTAATGCTGTCACCACTCCAAGCATTTCTAAGCCATTGTCTGAGAATTGCTCAAGTTTTGTAACCAGATGCTGATTATCTATTGTCAATATTTCTATTGGTAGCTTTTCCTTTAAGGAAGGAGGCTGCTCAATGGCATGGAATGATGATTACCGTAAATTCTGTTTCGCCTGAAATTTGCTGCTGCAGAGAGAGAATGCTGGATTTCCCTATGCAATGCCATCGCTGAAGTTGAACTGATTATCAGAAGTGTTGCTTTATAAATGTTACATCACTAGGGATTTTCTGTGCTCTTTCTACTTAAAATTATAGGTAGACAATTCGACGAAAATTAAATTTAAAAAGTATCTATTAAGGCAATTGACAGAATCCACCCACAATCCTAACTGGAGGAGGAGATGATCATCTGAGGCAAAGGCGGGAAGGAAAAGACCTAGGGAATTCGTTGTTGGGAACCACTCTGCCACTATGGATGAAAAGCTTTCAAAGTGGCTCTTTTGGGGAGGTTAACAAGACTTGTGACCCCATTAAAGGAAAACCTCAGAGTGGCTGACACCACCTTAATGTGGCAGAGCTCTCCCAAGATTCTTGATGGCAATAAAGAGGCCACACACACACACACACACACTGAGGACAAGGAGTGAAAACTGGACAAAATCATAAAAACAGAGAGAGAGATAAAGGTGATTCCTGGTTCCATCTCTTCACCAAAAACAAGGAAGAAATGGTTCATAAATAAACTGGTTCTTCTGGACCTGCCCACAACCCTAAATCTTTCTCCATTCCCAGCCAGCTAGGGTAACCACTGACATAATCATGGAAACTTATACCAACTGAGCCGCTAACTTAAGCATTGCTGGAATATACCAGCATGGTCTAGGTGTATGACTAGAACCCACACAATCTGCCTGCCTGTTTTAGATCTAATATGAGGCCTAAATTCAATTCTCATGTTAAAGGACATATTAGCAATACAGAATCTATAAGAACATTCTGAAAAATAAATATAGATACCATTGTAATCAAGAAATAGAGAAAGAGCATCCATCTGAAAAAGAAATACTACAAGAATAAAGTTCACATAACATCTGCTTCATGCTCACAATAAAATTCAATAAAACTTAGCCTCTGAGATAAAGACCAAATATTAGGTGAGAGGCTCAGATGGAAATGTAAAGGAATGACTTGGTGAAGAAATATGAAGAAGCTAGTATTACTACAACTAAAACTTTTAACTACGTGATTGTTAATAAAGAGTAGAATCACAACTGCGGAAAACTGAACTGCTCACATAAAGGAAAAGATTGAATCATCCTCCTAGGTTGAAAAGACAGATTAAAATGAGGGAGAAACACATGAAATTGAAATAAAAGTTAGACACTGTAGAAAAATACTTTCCTGTGCTGAAGATCTGGATCTGCGGGTCAAAAGTGTTGTCATGTAGCAAGCACATTTGGTAAAATGAGATTGGCACTAATGCATATCTTGGTTATATAAATGAATTTCAAAAGTAAAGACAGTTTCCTACAAAGAGGCAGAGGCTTGGGTTCTCTGGGGGGAGAAGAATTACTTAGAAAAAAATCAAGTTGCCCTCAGAGATCTTCCATACAACATTAAAAGTCAAATACTAAGAAAAACTAAAATATTTAAGAGAACATAATAAATCAAAGTAATAATAAAATACAAGTTTCTGAAGGCAAAGGTCATCAGGACAAAATGATGTATCAAAACAAAGAATAACTAAATTATTTAACAAAAAGTTAACCGGGAAGATTAATGCCATTTCAATATAGAATGGTTCATAAAAATTCATTAAAAGGAAATGTATAATACTACAAAAATAATAATTTACAGTCATACATGTTTGTGTCAAAAGTCCCAGAATATACATAGCATAGAAGGACATCGGGGTAGTTAGAAAAATTAGTGGGTTTCTGCATTTTTATGAAGGAATACAATACATATGGTTTCATTCATAACATAGCCACATTTTTTTAAATTTATGAATAACAACAAGGAAAACTGAAATCAAAATGTATGCCATTCATGCAAATCAATAACATGATACATCATGTCAGTAAAAGAAAGGATAGACAACGTGATCATTTTAATAGATGCAGAAAAAGCATCTGACAAAGTACAACAATGCATTCATTGTAAAAACCCTCAATAAAGTAGGTCTGGAGGAAACATATTCAACATATCAAGGCCTTGTATGAAAAATCGACAGCAAACATCATACTCAATGGGGCAAAAGTGAGAGCCTCTCCCCTAAGGTTAAGAACAAGACAAGGGTGTGCACTCTTACAACTTTTATTCAACATAGTACTAGAAGTCCTAGGCATAACAATCAGACAACACAAAGAAATAAAAGGCACCCAAACTGGTAAGGAAGAAGTAAAACTTTCACTATTTGAAGGTGTCATGATACTGTATAAAGAAAATCTTAAAAACTCCACCAAAATTACTAGAACTAATAAATGAATTCAGTAAAGTCGCAGGATATAAAATTAATGTAAAGAAATCAGTTGCTTTTCTATACACTAATAATGAAGTGGCAGAAAGAGAAATTAAGAAAATAATCCCATTTACAATCGCAGAGATAATAAAATACCTACAAATAAAACTAACCAAAGAGGTGAAAGACCTGTATTCTGAAAACTATAAAACATTGATTAAAGAAACTGAACATGACACAAAGACATGGAAGACATTCCACACTCATGGATTGGAAGAAAAAATATTGTTAAAATGCCCATACTACCCAAAGTGATCTATAGACTTGGTGTGATCCCTATCAAAATACCAACAGCAGTTTTCACAGAGCTAGAACAAACAATCCTAAAATCTGTATGGAAGCACAAAAGACCCCAAAGAGCCAGAGCAATCTTGAAAAAGAAAAACAAGCTGGAGATACCACAATTCCAGACTTCAAGTTATATTACAAAGCTGTAATAATCAAAACAGTATGGTACTGGCACAAAAATAGATACATAGACCAATGGAACAGAATAGAAAATCCACAAAGAAACTCACAATTTTATGGTCAATTGATCTTTGACAAAGGATAAAAGAATATCCAATGGGAAAAAGACAGTCTATTCAACAAATGGTTTTGGGAAAGCTGAACAGCCACATGAAAAGAATGAAACTGGGTCACTTTCTTACACCATACACAAAAATAAATTCAAATGGACTAAAGACCTAAATGTGAGACCCAAAACCATAAAAATCCTAGAAGAGAGCACAGGCAATAATTTCTCTGACATCAGCTCTAGCAACATTTTTCTAGATAATGTCTCCTGGGACAAGAGAAATAAAAGCAAGAATTAACTGTTGGAACTACATCAAAATAAAAAGTTCCTGCACAGTGAAGAAAACCATCGACAAAACTAAAAGGCAACCTACTGAATGAGAGAAGATATTTGCAAATGATATATCCCATAAAGGGTTAGTATCCAAAATATATAAAGAATTGATGCAACTCAGCACCAAAAAACCCTCAAAGAATCCAATATAAACATGGGCGGAAGACATGAACAGACATTTATCCAAAGAAGACATCCAGATGGCCAATAGACACATCAGAAGATCATCACTCATCATCAGGGAAATGCAAATCAAAACTATAATGAGATATCACCTCACACCTGTCAGGATGCCAAAAATCAAAAACATAATAAACAACAAGTGTTGATGAGGATGTAGAGAAAAAGGAACCTTCATGCAGTGTTGGTGGGAATGCAAACTGGTACAACCAGTCTGGAAAACAGTATAGAGTTTCCTCAAAAAATCAAGAAAAGAACTCCTACCTTATGATCTAGTAATTGCACTACTGGGTATTTACCCTAAAATACAAAAATACTACTTCAAAGGGATTCATGCACCTCTGTGTTTTAGCAGCATTACTTATGTAAGCAGCCCAAGTGTCCTTCTATAGATGAATGGACAAAAAGGATATGGTATATTTATATGTATATATGTGTCTATACATATATATGTATATACACACACACATATACGTACAATGGAATATTATTCAGCCATATAAAGGAGTGAAGTCTTGCCATTTGCAATAACATGGATGGATCTAGAGAGTATAATGCTAAGCAAAATATGTGAGAGAAAGATAAATACCATGTGATTTCACTTATATGTGGAATTTAAGAAACAAAAAAAAGAGCAAAAGAGAGATAGAGAGAGAGAAATCAAGAAACAGACTCTTAACTGTATACAGAACAAACTGTTGGTTACCAGAGGGGAGGTGGGTGGGGGGATGGGTGAAATAGATGATAGGGATTAAGTAGTGCACTTGTGATGAGCACCTGGTGATGTATGGAAGTGCTAAATCACTATATTGTACACCTGGAATTAATATTACACTGTATGTTAACTACACTGGAATTAAAGTAAAAAAAATTAATAGAAAATATTTGACTCAAATTATTGGAAGGAAAAATGTGAAGATAAATGATACTCCTGCCTATCTTTATCATGGGTAGTGTCATAATAGTCCCAAAGCCTGTATTACTGAGAATGTTAAGCCACACTTAGTAGTTTATGGTTAACAACATCTCCATGAGAGGATACACAGCAAATGAACAGCCATGCTAGCTACATGCCACTGGAAGTCACTAGAAAGCTATGGCTTAGATGAAGGAAAAACCTTTTGGTCTTGACAAGCAAGCATAATATAAGTAGCCAAATTTTCCCAGTACTCTTTTCTGAATTGAGATGAATTTAACAAATTTACAAACTTACTTGGCTTGAACTGATGTTTCAATGAGTTTACATTCCTCCTGTAATTAACCTTTTAAACTCCTGCCTTTGACTTTTATTTATCCAGAATTTCTTTATTATTAAAAGTACCCAATTAACATCATGAGTTGAAATTTAATTTAGGTGTTAAGAGTCATACTAATTCTGGAAGGGATAATAAATGAGCACTCAAGTTAAATGAAATTTAACCATGACACTAGATTGATGAAGACTCAAGCCTCCATATCCTTGGTTCCATGTCCATTGATCTATATTCAGTACATTTTGCTACATAAGGAGCTTCTGAATGTGCCCTGTTTTGTTTTGTTTTTTAATCAGTGAGTGAACTTTGGATTATCTTCCAACTAACCAAGTTGAGGTAGAAATTGATCATTCGTAATGCGAAATACTATATGGACCACTCCTCTCTCTCTCTCTCCCCATTCTCTTTCTTACACACACTCTCTTTCTCTATATATATATATATTTTTTTTTCTAAAAGAGGTCTGTCTATGGTACTAGGCAAAATAATTTCATGATTATAGAAAAAATAAAATCCAAAGGAATGGGTAGAGAGTTAATTTTTGTATCTCTGCTGAATTTATAACCTTTGTTGTAAGTTTCAGATAAGATATTGCCAATAAGGAATCTAAGGATGCAGAGGTAAACTTGAGAAATATCAAAACAGTATATATTCCTTGTATAGGGATATACTTCAAACGTATTTGCTATTCAGGCTCAGAATAGAGCAACAATCTACTCTGAAACTTAACAGTGTAACTTTTCTCTCCCTATACAGAACACAAGATATTTGAGAAAGTTTAAAGACTAAGAAACTAAAAAATTAAAGTCATGTTTTAAAATCTGATTTTTTAAATTTGTTTCAGTCATAAATAATGAAGGAAGGCAAACTTGATAATAGGGTTGCTGAAAATTGTGACATATTTATTTATAAAAATACAAAAAGAATGAATTTTAATTTTTAATTAATTTCTAATTTAATATTTGGCTCTTTCAGTTAATATTGGCTGCCTGAATATGCCAGTCATGTGTGACCATTACTTTTCTTCCTTATATTTTATAATTTTACATAATAGCAGCCATCACTAAACATAGAGCCTATGGAAGTTAATGAATAATTATCCTTTACATTACAAATATGAATCTGCTAATCATTAATATATTTGCTACTCGTTATCTCTTATTAGGGACATTAACCCAATTAACAAAGATCTTGAATGTAAAGTTAGGGT
This sequence comes from Lynx rufus, assembly GCF_022079265.1. Classification (NCBI taxonomy): domain Eukaryota; kingdom Metazoa; phylum Chordata; class Mammalia; order Carnivora; family Felidae; genus Lynx; species Lynx rufus. The sequence continues at coordinate 119,456,092 of NW_025814823.1, read as the reverse complement.
CTGTTTGCTTCTATTCTTTAGAGGGTGATGAGTCTGAAGAGAGGGAGTAAAGGGTTGGAGCCATGACCATTTCCTGGCACATAGTAGAAGATAAACACTATTTGAAATGCTGAGATTAGTGTTTATTGAGTGTCTACTGTGTGCCAAGCAGGGCTAGGTACTTTATATCATTGTTGTATCTAATTCCCCCCAGTCCTTGTATGTGTGTATTAATATTCTCATTTTTCCATTTTAGAGAAATTAACATACTTTCCTGCAGCTTGGCTGCATTGTTAAAATTTGAATCCAGATTCCTCTGGCTTTAAATCATAGTTCTTTCTACCACACTTCTGATGTCTAAACATAGGTATCCCTGCAAGTTACTCACAAAGTACGTGATAGGAGTTTGAAAAATTCTAGCAACCTTAGTTCAGTAGTGAGAAGTGATACAGTGATTTACAGTTCAGTCATTTCTTTAAAGTGAAATCATTTCTAGCAAAAAATTATGCAAGTTTATATTACATTGGAGTTGGTATCAATATCATTTTGAGAAAATCTTTAACAGTATACTAGAAACTGACTGTCTGAAGAGACTTCAAATTTTATCTAGCCTAATCATAGTTGGAAACTTATATCTTTTGCTCTGATTGGGATCTTGAATATATCAAATTGACAATTCTTGAGGCATACTCTTAGCTGAAGAAAGAGAAACTGTGGGTGGAGTGAGTTGCCAGGGAATCAATGGCAATAAGGAAGACAAATTGAGTGAGAAACTGAGAAGTAAATTCAAGCGCTTCACTTTCTATCTCCAGGCCTGAAGACCAAAAGCAATAAATATTCAACTGATGCTTGACTTGATGAAATGTGAGGTCCTTTTAGACCATGAAGTTCTGTGATGGTACCAAAGCCCTTTTCAGAGTGATGATAATAATGTTGTTGATGAGAAAACCCAACATAAAACCCTATGAAGTTGAGAGGGTGGAAGAAGGGATGTTTAAAGACTTCACATTGGTTGTGTGTATTCAGTAGGGACATCTGTGATTTGGAAGCACATGGGGTATATTTGGATCCAACTGAATTTGGGTGACTGTGGTAGATGAAGAGCAGTCTCCCAAATAAGTCTATGTCCTTATCCCCAGAGCCTGTAAATGTTACCTTATGTGGCCAAAATGACTTTGCCTGTGTGAATAAATTAAGGATATTGAGATGAGGAGATTATCCTGGATCATCCAGGTGGGTCCAGTGTCAACACAACAGTCTTATAAGGACACTGGAGGAGTCAAAGTCAGAGGGGAAGACGATGTGAGGATGGAAGCAGAGATTGGAGTGATGTGGTCTGAGAACAGAGGAATGGGATAGTGGCTACTAGAAGCTAGAAAAGACAAACAGATTCTCCTTGCAAAGCCTCCAGAAGAAGCAAGTCTTGGAGACACTTTGACATTAGCCCGGTGAAACTTATTTTGGACTTCTAACCTCTAGACCTATAAGAGAATAAATCGTCGGTGTTTTAAGCCACTAAATTTGTGGTGCTTTGTGACAGCAGCAGTATAGAAATGTAATGCAGTGACTCACTAGCCAGAACTGAAGTCACTGCCTGAGCACTTTTTCCTCAGGATAACCCTTCAAAGACAAATGAGTTTTAAAAAGACGAGTCATACCATTAACATGAAGTCTTTGTATCTGCAGAATTTATGTTATGAATAAGTAGCAGAAGTCTCTTTCTTGACACTTCCCAGTATCATGGTTGGCTCCAGGCTGTCTATGTCCTTGTTTGTGCACTTATGGGGACAGTAGGACTGGTCTTTAAACGTAAGCTCTCCCCTGAAGTCTAGACTCACATTTTGATTGCCTGCTTGGTATTTCCTCTTGGATGCCCTACCATAACCCAAGGTCAACAAACCAATCCAATCTCATTATCTTCCTAGGAAAATAAATAGTCAGTGTCCTGTGATTATTTCTGATCCTGTGGAATCTGCTTACAAAAGTCATACCTCTGTCCCCTGGTACTCTTTACTTCCAGTTTGATTAATAGCATACCATCACCCAGACTCAAAATGTTGTGTCACCTTTGGCAACTCCCTCTGGGCTCCTCTCTTAATTAATTACCAAGCACTGTGGTATCAGTCCTCTACTTCCTACTCCCACTGTTGTGTTCAAGTTAAAGTTCCAGAAAGCTTCCTGCAAAGATAATGGTCTCCTAATGATTCTGGATTTCAGTCTCCAATGCTTGACTCTATTTTCCCAGATAAATATTCCTAAAAGAACATCCTTTCTAGTCATGCCATTCAACTGCTTTTCTTTGTCCATTATTGAAAGTGAAAAGCCTTTCAGGCTCTCTTCCCACTGCCCATTTTATTTCCCCTTTCTCTATATTCCTCTATCCTTACTCTAAGTTCTAATCTAGGGTACTTTCTGTTCTCCAACAAATCTTGTTTCCCTCCCAGTGTACCCTTGCTCTGTATTTGTTCTCCATCTAGAAGATTCTCCTTTCTGAAGCCCCATTCCTGCATGCTGAAATGTTGCTTATGTAAAATAAGGTTAGAAGGTACGGTAGTTTTCAATATGTCTACAAATGTCAGTCTACAAGAGGAGGGAAGTCTATACTTCCCTTCCTCTTGAACGTAGGTTAGACATAGTGACATGCTTCTAATGAGTAGACTATGGTGGAACAGACACTGTGTGACTAGGTTATAAAAAGCATTGTGACTCCCCGTTCCACCCCTTCTGTCTGATTGCTTACTCTGGGGAAGATAGCTGCCACATTGTAAAGACATTCTGTGAAGCAAATCTATGAAGAGAGCTGCATGGCAAGCAGCTGGGGCCTCCTACCATGCCAGTGAGCCATCTCAGAAATGGGCCCTCCAGCCCTAGCAGGCCCTCACATGACAGCGCCCCCCCCACCCCCACTACCATCTTAGCTGAAGCTTTGGGAGAGACCTTGAGCCATAACAATCCAGGTAAGTCACTTTCAAAGTCCAAACTCAGGAGCTGTAAGATAATAAATGTTTGTCATCTAAAGCCACTAAGTTTTAGGATAATTTGTTATACAGCAACATGTAATTAATATAGTAGTTAATCATCCTTCTTTTTTAAAAAAAAATTCAATAATAATTTCTGGAATGCCTTTGATGTGTTAGATTCAGACCTAGGGACTGGGGATGCAGGGGCGAACTTACAAATCTGGTCTCTGCTCTTATGCTAATTATATATAGTAGTCTGTCAGGACAAAGACGCATTAAACAAGTAATTATCCAAGTAATTATCGCATTGCCATTATGATAAGGTCTATAAAGTAGATGGTAACTGAGATGTGATAGCATTAACAAATCTGCTCTAACAGAGTGGAGCAAACTTGTAATCAATAAGGACCTAAGAGTCCCCATGCAACAGTTCAGGACTTTAAAGAGGTCTTTGGGCAGCTGTAGAGTCCAAGTTTAGGAAGGTGGGCTCTAGATCCAACTGCTTTGATTTGAATGCAGTCTCTGGCTCTTACAAATTGCATGACCTCAGGAAACTTTCCTCCCTCTGACCTTAACTTTCCTCATATGAAGGTGGTCATAATAACAGTACTCCTGCATAGAGTTCTTGAATGGACTAAATAAGTCAATACATAGGAAATAGCGATAACTGCCTGGCACATTGTATATGCCTGACTGAAATTAGATATTGATTTCTATATTAAGTTCTGTCTGGTCCATTATTGTTTTCAAAATTGATGGAATTGGCCCACCACTCTCTAAGTCCTAGCTCCATTTCTCTATCAAGGAGAATTGTGAGTCTTGCTTCATTAACCCTGAGCTGTAAGCACTCACCTTTTCAGAATATAACTTTAAGGCTATGCACCAAACTGACCTGGAATCGAGGGTTATATGGTGAGAGAAACAGAAAGGCACATACATAATCCTCGGAGAAGCTCCAGTATCACGTGGGATCAGGCACAAACCTATACAATCAAACATCACAAATTCTTTGCCTCTAGACTTACATACTATTTGTGGAACTTAGACTTCCAATATCAGGAGCCCCCCCATCAATATCCAGCTAAAGACTTTTTACTGTCCTACTTCCATTCTTCCACGAAATACTTAAAAAATGCTATCGTATGGTGAAATGTAATAGGATTACAGAAGGAATAGGAATACATTGCAAACACTTTGGCATATAGAAATGAACTATGATTTTATAAGGCTAGATCCAAGGAAGATTAAATCTCAGAAGAGCCTGGATGTATTGCATGAGTCAGTGATGCACAAATAATATGATAATAATATGATGAACTGACAGTGTGTATGTGTGGCTGTAGGACAAAGTTAGAACACACACACATACACACACACACACACACACACACGTTTATATATATGATAAGATAAGTAAATATATCTTGGTGTTGTAAAGACCAAGTATTTGATTTTAGTTGAACTTAAACCTATTTTTCCATGACCCCCCCATCCCTCATCTATGCCTACCCTGCAATTGAGACAAGTCTTTTTCAGAAAAGCATTAACTGAGGTATTTTGTGCTGCTAATTTGCTGATTTTTCCACACATATCATTTGCTGGTTTCTCTTGCCATTATTTTAGTGCAAAACAGATTTTGTGTTGAACTGTAAATCCTGGCTAATACATGATCCAAAATAATTGTTCTTGATGGGAGAGGGAAATACCACTAGTTTTCTATTCGATTTCCAGATGAACATTCATGACGTATCCTACTACAGCATATGCAATGGGCTTTTCTAGCATTTTTGGCACCAGAGAGATTTGATGATAATGGTGCTAAGATCATTAGATACACCAAAGTGTTAGCTGAAATGAACCACACCATAAAACTTGGCATACAAAACGAATGTATTTCATTAGGTCACTCGCTTTAAAGGGAGCTCACATTCTCTTTAAAAAATTACAGATTTCCTTTGACTAGCCCTATAAGGATGTGGTAGAACTAAAGGTTATCCAGAGTCATTCTTTCCAAATTACTGTGAATGTTCTGCATACCTCTTTATGCATGGCACACACAGAGAAGCAGTGAAAATAATTCTAAAATTATGGATCTGTCTCAATTAATTCCCACTAAAGTTTACAGACAGTATATCAGGCCATGTCAGATTTATATGAGCAAAACTTTAACCTGTGTTCCCTGAACTAATCACAACATTTAGTGTGGATTTTTAAAATGCTTGGTCATTGGTGGCTCAGTTGGTTAAGCATCAGACTTCAGCCCAGGTCATGATCTCACAATCTGTGAGTTCGAGCCCCATGTCGGGCTCTGTGCTGACAGCTCAGAACCTGGAGCCCACTTCAGATTCTGTGTCTCCTCCTCTTTCTGCCCCTCTCCCGCTCTCTCTCTCTCTCTTTCTCAAAAATAAATAAACATTAAAAAAATAAAATTAAATGAAATACATGGTCATGTGGAGGTTGGTGGCATGGCAAGAAGTACACTGTATGCAGGCAAAATATTACTTTGCTTCTCTGATTCATGAGATTTGTATCAAGATTTTCTCGGGGCACCTGGGTGGCTCAGTCAGTTGAGCATCTGACTCTTGAATTCAGTTTGGGTCATGATCTTATGGGTTTGTGGATTCAAGCCCTGCGTTGGGCTCCATGCTGACAGTGTGGACCCTGCTTAGGATTCTCTCTCTCTTCCACTTTCTGCCCCTCCTCTGTTTGTGCCATCTCTCTCAATAAATATTAAAAAAAAAAAAAAAGACTTCTCCCCCAAGTTATAGAAATTCTAGTTGGCTTAAATAAGAATGGGGGGTTTATGTTAAGGACATGGAGTTGACTTAAAACTCAGATAAAGATGCAGCTAGTTCCAGAAAGAGCTAGAACCAGGAAGCTAGGTAACATTCTCTTTGCAATCTAGGCAGCAGTAGTCCCTCCCATTGACAGCAGCTGAATCCAATATGGAGTCTTTCCTACATATGGAGAAGCAGTTTCGTTGTACACCCCATGAGTACATCAGCCCCGGCCCCAAGTCTTCCCCCTCAGGGTCTGACCCCAGCCCTGTCCAGTGCCTCCTCAGAGCTCTGAGGAAACTGGGCAGTTCTCCCTCTTTGGAGGCCTCAGTTTCAGCTCTGGGTGCCCCCTTCCATGCTTCTAAGTTTAGTCCTTCTAGCATCTTCCTTTTGTACCTTCAGCCCTGAGGTGATAGCTGCAGTTGCTACTTTCAAGTTTTTTCTTTTTATAGTTTTGATTATGTAGTTGACAACTTTATAACTAGTGAACAATTCTTTATCCTGGATTATTTCTGTTCAAATAATTGGTGGTTTTCTCTCTCCTAGTTGGACCCTAACCGATAGAAGTGTCTCTCATTAAACTACATGCAGCTCTACCAGCTTTAAATTTTTCTAATACTCAAATGCACTTTGGTTAATGCACAAGTATTACACGGGTATAAGAAGAGTAGTTTACCATTCATGACCAGTGCCCATACACTGAACATCACGATAAGAACTTTTGTTCTTTTATCTCATTTGTCCTCACAGTAATCGTATAAGGCATGTGATGTGAGTATGTGGGTTTACATAGGAGGTGATTGAGTTCAGGCAGAAGGCTGGTAAGTGATGGAGCCCAAATGCAAGCCTGGTTTTTCACTTTGATCCTTTCAGTCAGCTCTGATTGCACTTACAACATGGTGTAGTGCAGTTAGGCATTTTCATGATAATTCCTTCAGAACTGTAAGTACAGAGACCAGGGTTTTATCTAGCTTTGTGTGTTTAATGTAGTTACTGGCATAGAAGATCCATGCTAAACGTTTGCTGGTTTGAAATTTGAAACTTGAAGAAACTGATTCAGATGATTTGAAAAGACAAGATGATCCATGAAGAAAAGTTAGGTCCCAGTGCTATTCGGGGCAGCCGATTGAAATGACGTTCAAGCAAAGGCAGGGCTGGGCACCTTCATAATATGACTGTGTGCCTAGGAGAAGAGAATTTAGTGCAAGAATTCAAGTGAGTGCTCAGAGACTAGTGGTCACTTGTCCGTGACCATAAAGCAATGGGACCTTGATTAAACTAAATGTAATTTTTGTCCTAAGATGTTCACACACTTTAAAGGAGTTGGTCCACTTTTACGTGGCCATACAGGAGACCTCAATGGCTCTGCTTTTATGGGGAAATAAACCCTAATTCTTAGAAACTAATAGCAGTTACCTCAACTATGATAATATTGGCAGGAACCCTTCTAATAAAGAATTACCCAGGGGTGCCTAAGTGGCTCAATTCGTTAAGCATCTGACTTCAGCTCAGGTTATGTTTTCTCAGTTCATGAGTTCAAACCCCACATCCGTCTCTGTGCTGACACTTCCAAGCCTGGAACCTGCTTCAGATTCTGTGTGTCTCTCTCTCTGCCCCTCCCCTGCTCATGCTCTTTCCTTCTCAAAATAAACCTTTAAAAATTAAAAAAAAAAAAAAGAATTACCCAGAGGTTTCACCCAGTTTTTTTTTTTTTTCAACGTTTATTTATTTTTGGGACAGAGAGAGACAGAGCATGAACGGGCGAGGGGCAGAGAGAGAGGGAGACACAGAATCGGAAACAGGCTCCAGGCTCTGAGCCATCAGCCCAGAGCCCGACGCGGGGCTCGAACTCACGGACCGCGAGATCGTGACCTGGCTGAAGTCGGACGCTCAACCGACTGCGCCACCCAGGCGCCCTTCACCCAGTTTTGATGCAGAATGCCCTCTTGAGAAAATTATAGCAGTCTTTCTACAATTTGAATGACTTTACTTTTTCTACACTGGTACATTGGTATTGTACTCCTATATTTAAATATTTCAAATTCAAAATGCCCGAATGAACTAGAGAATTATTTAATTTGTCCTGCTTCTCATTGATAATTTCCTATAATTCCAGATGCACCAAAATGCTTATTGACAAAGAAGAATAATTAGTTCAAAACACCTTAGAACCTTCCATATTGAAGCACTTGGGAAATTATTTGCCTTTCCTAATGTACCCATTTGTTTGTCATTAACAAATGCTCAGGCACTCAGCCGCTCACATATTTTTTGCAGCTGCTTCTAAGACGCTCTGAGAATGTTTCAAGGTTCAACTTAGTGTCAAACTGTTGAAGCTTCTAAATTCAATTTCTAGTCATAAAGGCAATAGTCTATCAAGCCTGGTGTTGTGGATTTTTTGGTGATCTTTCAAAGCAAGAAATTCACTTTTTTGCATCACAAATAGTTTACATTTTATTGTTTATTAAATTATGAATCTCTAAGAAGAATTGAATGGCCATGAGAACATAAGGTTTTTGGTCTGCATTACAATGAAAACGTTACTCTCTGGAAAAGTATGATTCAATAAACTTACAAAACTTAAACTATAGTAAAAGATCCAAATCCATGTAAACAAAAAATCTTAACTAATCTTTCTCAACAATTTGGGTCTCAGTTTACCCATGGACATAGAACAGGAAATATGAAATTATAAAACCAATTACAACTTTGATGGCTGTCTTTCCAAGTGCCAAGTGGTAAAATAATAGTCTTCTAATGAAGATTGAAAAATCTGTATGTTGAAAACTGAAAATCTTCATGTGAGAATTTATAGATAGAATTATAGAATATAGAGTTTATTGAGATCCTGCCAGCTGGCAAAATTGACTTTAGCCTAAATGGCACTTTTGTTTTAAGTAATAAGAAGAAATAAGAATTTAGTTAAGATATATGATATTATAGTTGAAAATCTCAAGTACTTTATCTAACATTTATAACTTTAGCTGTTAAGAACCACTTCTTTGAGTTTCAGTTCGTTCCAAACAACATCTGGGTTCGATATCCCTAAAGTCCACAGAAACATACAATCCACACATTATTTGGTTTCATGACTGAATATTTTGATGTTAGGCTATATTAATAAGCCCAATTTTTAAAATAATCTTAAACTGTTTTCCAAGAAAAAAAAATGACATGTGTTAGTCAGTTCTTCCTTTTTTCTGCCAACCATCTTGAACAATAGCCTGCTATAAATTAGTACAGTCTCTGACTGAAACATGGAGTTACCTGTCAACCTCCCTAAAATAGCTACTTATAGTAAGTATCCAGTACACTCATTGATAAAAAAAAATGCACATTTTGAGGAGACATTCTTGCCAATTTCAGCCAATTAAAGAAGGAAACTATGAAATTGCCAAAGTCAAACAAGATACTTCTTTTTTTCTCCTTTGTACTGGCCTGTAGCAACTAACAAAGGGAATTTTAAGATAACAAAAGTTAGATCCCTAAAGTCCAAATTATTAAAATAACTTTCCTGTAAGTATAATAAAGTACAGTAAAATATTGTGTGGGAGTACATCTATTTACAAAGTAAGCAAACCAATGCTAACAAGAGCTGGAAGGAATCATTTGGGAGCCTTCCAATTCTGTGATTCATGAGTATCTTGCCAGTATTGACCACAATGCCCATCTGTTCTGAAATTGTCAAAAACATGGGGCGCCTGGGTGGCGCAGTCGGTTAAGCGTCCGACTTCAGCCAGGTCACGATCTCGCGGTCCGTGAGTTCGAGCCCCGCGTCGGGCTCTGGGCTGATGGCTCAGAGCCTGGAGCCTGTTTCCGATTCTGTGTCTCCCTCTCTCTCTGCCCCTCCCCCGTTCATGCTCTCTCTCTCTCTGTCCCAAAAATAAATAAACGTTGAAAAAAAAAATTTAAAAAAAGAAATTGTCAAAAACATGACAAACATGTCATAGAAACATGGCAAAATTAGGTAAACAAATCACTTCCTAATAAGATGCTGACTCACCAAACTTCTTGCTAAGAAAAAAACTGCAAATTGCCAAGTTCACAATTTGACGATTACTGAGTTTCCCTTTCACAAAGAGGCCAATCGGCCCTTAGGTGATGTTAAACTGCCACGTGCATGTACCCTGTCTCCAGCGCCAGCTTCTTGTCAGTCACACAGACACCCACACTGACATATGCCTTCTATGCTCTTCCTCCTAACCGGGGGACAGCCTTTTATTGGATGACAAGGCAAAGTTTAGCCTGCTGCTTAAATGAAATGGTTTTGGTTTCAGTTTGTTTCTCATTAGCAGCTGGCTTAAAGTATAATAAAACAATGTTTTCAGTGACAGTGCTTAAAAAACAAACAAAAAAACCCCCACAAATCTGTTAATGTACCCAGTTATCTCAGTCAAAAAGCACAGAGGTCGCATATGTGAACAATTGTTATGCTTGTTGATCTTCTCTTTCTCCAAGTGTGATACTCACACCGGCCCTGTGTAAAGTTTCATATGTACCTAAAATGGAAGAAGGAAGGAAATTTAACATTTCCTGGGCACAGACGACCAACCAGGCGTTGAGGGGGCGTATGCATACACTCTCAGTTAACGAACCCTCCAGTAACCCTTAGAGACTGGAATTATTATAACATCCCTAATCTTACGAATAAGGAAAGTGAGACTCAAAAATGAAATGCCTACTCAATAGTGATAGTTAGTGGCCTGGTTGTGAGGTGTTTGTGGTTGTTGTTATTGTTTAAAACAACAACAACAACTCAGTCTAGTTCCTGGGCCTGCAGTCTGCTGGGAAGATACAAAATGCTACCCAAAGGAGTAAGTGGGCATTGGGCGTTTTGGAGTGTCTAGCAAGTGGTAATTATTTGGATAGTTGTTGCTTTAATATTTGCATTTCTCTCTCCTTATAACTTCCAAGAGGAAGATATCGCTCGTCTTGCCCATTGCTGTATTTCCAATGTCTACCACTTGTAGGTTTTCACGAAGTATTTGTTGACTATCTCATGCTCTCTGCCTCTCCTGCTAGCTTTTTCGGGGTCATCTTGTGAAGAGGTTTACAAAAGCACAGAATAATGACTGATCTACCCACCAATACACTTCTTAATCATTTTAATCCTGTGCCTAACCAAGGGTCATTATATTTTAGAAGGACACTATAGCCAGCTTTTAGCTAATTGCTTTCAAATCTATTAGAGTTTTCCAAGTAGAATATTCAACAACTATTGAATCTTTACTTATATGCTAAGTACTGTAAGTGCTTCATGGGAATCGTCTTATTTAATTCTTACAGTAGATATTACCATTCTCCCCATTTTAAAGACAAAATGTGGTTTAGAGAGGTTCGGTTACTTTTCCTAGAAGGAAGAATTAGGAAGAGCAAGGAGGTAAAAAATCAACAGAAAGACAGCTGTTCTGAGGATAAAGGAGAGCCCAGGAGCATGGGGATGCAAACTTCTTGGACTAGTAAGCACAGCACTCTGACCTTTGCCCTGTCTCCCCTCAAGGCTGCCTTGGGGGGTCCATGCTCACCAGGAAGTGCTAGCAACCCTGCCCTGGGTTCCACCCAGAAATGGAGAAAATAGACTGTGCAGGACTCAGACATGTGCTGTGAGGCCTGCCTGAGGAAGAAGGGTCACTGCCCCATCTACCCATATCCAGGCACCTGCACGTAAGCATTTTCTTTTCCAGCTGTCTTTGTCCCCATGAAATAGATGTCTGGGAGGTATGTGTACGGACGCACCGGGATCCCTGGTTCAGGCTCAGGTGAATCCCTGAGCAACACCTAGATCCGCTGTCAACAAAGATCACCTGTACTTGTAAAATGGAAGCCATTGAGTTTTGTTTCTTTATTGCCACATAATAAATGCCCCCAAATTCAGTGGTTTAACATAGCACTTGACTATTGCGTGTGATTCTGAGGGCTGACTAGGACTTGGCTCTATGGTTTTTCTGTTATTCTGGCTTTGATTCTCTCACACAGCTGTAGCCAGATAGGACCTGGGCTACAGTGTCTAAGTGGCCTCACTCACTCCCTTCTCTCCCTTTTTTCTTCTTTTCCCCTTGAAATCAACTTCCCACATACCCTCCACATCTCAGCAGAAGTGTCGCTTCGAGCAATACTACTGACTCCAGGAGTGGATCCCTTCCCTTATACCCTGAACGTCCCTTCAAAGCTTGCATCACACGTATGGTTTCTGGGTGGCTGCCAACCCCCACAGTCAGGATTTCAGGAAGGCAGGATCACCCCATTTTATTCATCGTTGTATCTTCAGTGTTAAATACAACACCCTACCCATGTTAAGTGTCCAATAAATATTTTAGTAAGTGAATGAGTGACCAGTTGGAATCCATCTTTTAATGTTCAGGAGTTGTCATTTCTCCTGAAACCCAAACATAGTCTATTTATTTCAGGTTCTGTAAAACAAGTCTACACCAATTGAAAAAAGAGGATGTACTACCTCAATTACCCCAGCAATTCAAATGAAGCACTCCCTTCTCCATTATTTATCAATTGAAATTGGTGCGTGAATATTATAAGATTATCTAGATAATTATTTCTATTAATTTCTGTTCATTTGATTAGATGTATAAACATAAAAATAAAAATTCTTACACTTGATAAACTTGGATTTTTTAAATGTGTATTTCTGCCCATTAGCCGATAGAGTTTTAGGGGAACAAGAAAAGCCATGGTCAAATCTATGTCTGTGTGGTTGAGGCTGGAAGAAATATTTCTCGGTTCTTAAAAAAAGTAAAGTTGCCTAGTTGCTTGGCTTTGGCACTTTCAGACTTTGCCTCCATAAATACACAAGAACCATTTAACTGAAGTGTGTTGATGCAAATACTGTAATCTGCCTTGGGGAAACCAGCACTGGTGAAGAAACCTGACTTATAAGACAGTGTTAATTTGGTGATCTCAGCCAAACTTCTCTTTTTTTTTTCAAGGGTTTTATTCGGAAAAAGCATGATATAAGAGATAAAGTAATGCAGATGAACAGTTCCTCAAACCACATTAGAACCCAGGTTCGTTGAGTTTCTTTGCTGGAGACATTTTGATAAGCAGACACCATCTTTAATCTTCGTTTCTATTGGCGCTCTCTTATTTTCAGTCCTTCTTGCCTCTGAAAATTAAACTGTGATTATTACTTGGACATTTTTAGAGCTTATTTATTCCAATAGGAATTTTCTTTGAGCTCTGCCTAAGAAATACAGTTCCTAATATAGCTACGTGAGCCACAAGTTCAACTTCACAAAAGTGACTATTTCTGTTTATCAGTTTCTAATCATGAAATACCCAGCTGAGAAAGACATACATAAATGAAGTGTCAGGCATCTATGACTAATGGACCCAGAGAGTTGCCTGGATTCCCCTGCTTCTGTATGTGGTTTAATTTCACTATCTTCATTAGTATCCCCTTTTCATTGTCTCCTTTCCTTCTCTACATTTTTTCCCCTATCTCTCCAGGATGGCTGCAATTTCTTCCCCTATCCTTTGTGGAGAGGGTAGTCTATGGTTTTGATGTTGTGTAATACTTCTGATACTTATTAGGACTGGCATCAAATGCATGATTGTATGTTGGATGTATCCTCACAGCAATTTAGGGACCTTGTCTGCTTGATCTGTGCTATATCCCCAGTGGCTAAAATAGCATCTAGGACATAATGGGCACTCAGTGCATATTGTTTCATGAAGACATGACTAGAACACAACTGACAGTTGAAATGTGAAAATTGGTGGGGCACCTGGGTGACTCAGTCAATTAAGTGTCCGACTCTTGATTTTGGCTCAGGTCATGATCTCATGGTTTGTAGGATCAAGGCCTGCATCAGGCTCTGCACTGACAGAGTGGATCCTGCTTGGAATTCTATCTCTCTCTCTGTCCCTGCCCAGCTGGTGTTCTCTCTCTCCCTCTCAAAGTAAATAAACATTTAGAAAGAAAGAAATGTGAAAATTATCTCCTTTACAGCTTTGAAAATATGTTGCCAAATAATTTTGCTCCCAGAAAACATTGTGTCATAAAGCTTTTGTCAATTGTTTACAGAACAGATTGATTTCACAGGTTCCTTTGGGCCAATGACCCTTCAACAATGGACACTCAGCACCTTGTAGAGACTCTGAGAAGTCTGAATTAAGGAATAGAAAAAGGATGAATTTCAATTTAAGTTTCACTTTGGAAGGAAGAGTCTATAAGGCTGTAAGGCTGGTCCTTGAGTATCTATTTCAGTGTCTTCAATCCAGTATAATTTTTAATACAATTAGCCATAAACAAGGACAGAGAGATATTTCTCTTTTCCAGAAGTGAACCCTTGGGCCACAGCCAAGACTGTCACCTCAGATGAAAATAATATGATTTACCACAAGAAAAGTTTCCGTCTCCTTTTATCCAGGGTTAGAAATAAGGGACCATGTGTGACAAGTTTGTTCAGAATGCTAATGATGCCATCAGATTCTAAGTCACAGGATGCAAAGTGATGGGCTAAAGACCAAATCTGGCCCACAGATGTATTTTATTTGATCCACTGTATGTTTTTCATGGAATTAGTTGCCAATATAAAAACTCAGGAGAATGCACACAGAACCCTGGTTTTCTCCCCACCACCCACCTTAAAAAAAAAAAAAAAAAAGATCTAGCAAATTGGACTTATAATTCCAAATTGTAGTGACAACTAGCTGGTGTTGAAGTTCAAAGTCCCCTGACTGCCTACTTTCACATCAGAGTCTCCCACCCCTGCCTGTTTTCACTCTGATACTGAAGAGTTTCAATTAGCTGTTCCTCATCATCCTGCATGATTTTCTTTTTTACAGCCTGCCCACCTCATCTATTTATTCAATTTCTCTGGGCCCTGTGTGTAACTACTGTCTGAAACAAACATCACAGGTATTGTTGTTAAATTTCCATCCTTGTGGCTGAGAGTAAACATGCAAGTGTTCCCATTGTGGTTCTACCTTCATTCCACATTGGGGGGCTGATCACGTTAGTTCCGCTGGAACTTCTGTTTGCATGTGGTCACTGGGGGGGGGGGGGGAGGGAGGGTGGAATCAGAAAAAGGACAAGTTGTGTGCCTACTTCAGCAGCACATATGCTAACATTGGAACGATACAGAGAAGATTAGCATCACCCCTGCACAAGGAGAGAAAGGACAAGTTGAGGGAAAGAATCACTTATTTCTGTGACTCTGTATAAGTAGGAGGAAGACTAATCCAAATGTGTGCAGTGTCCATCAATATAACAGCACATGTTGTATATTTACATATACAACTAGTGCTATATATACATCTCTGTGTATAATCAGACACAAAATCACTTATGCTGTCCCCCAGGACCAAGTAAGGTTTGTTTTTTTTAAGTTAATTTTGGCTCTGCAATTCTTTTATTCATTTATCTAATTTTTTTTATTTACTTAGGTTGCTTTTATTACCGTTGAACTATTATCAACATAAAATTATAAATTAACAGCAAAATGTATAGAGCTTCTGCCACATTTATATCCCAAATACATTGACAATTAAATACAAAGTAACACAAACAATAAAAACCAAGTGACTAACACCAATTTAACATGGTAGTTGATGTTGCTTTGCTGAAGTAAGCATCAACCAGGACACTTACTCTATGATATGGGTTCTCGTGATGAGATCATACTGTACAAGTCCCTAGTACCTTTTCTGAAATCCTTGAGGCAAGATGTAATAGGGAATTTTGAGTTTTTCTTATTTTAGAAAGGGGCATATACAATAAATGCACTAATACTTTGTAACGTGCTATGTGACTATTCATAGTAAATGGGATAATTAAAACTATAAACAGCCTTGTGTGGGTCAGGTTTCATACCTAATAAGTGTATCACAAACTTATAAAAGATGGCTGGATCATTTCGCAAGTTCTCCAGCCTCAAGAGAATTATTTAAATTCAATGATCTAATCCAGGAAATAATTTAATTAGATTAGAGTAACTAGCCCATGACCCGCAGCCAGAAAGGAAACCAGGATGTTTCTGCATGGCCACCAGAAGTTACAGAATAAATACTGTACTTATGATAAATGTGTCCCTTAAGTAGGTATAGACCATATACAGTGCCAAACTATAGGTTAAAATAAGTACCCAGAGATAAATGACACCAATGTCTGGACTTAAGGAACTCCTACCCAGTAGGAGAGACAGTCCTGCAAATGAACACCTGAAAATTCCGTATAGTGAGAGTAACAGTACATACATATGGAAAATCCATATTGATGCCCTAAACAGGAGGAGATTGGGGTACACCTTTTTTGGTCTGTGATACTGGTGTCTGAGTGGGTTTTGAAGGATGAATAGGAATTCACAAGACAGTGGGATGTTATTAAAATCGATCTAACCTTTTAGAGACAAATGAAATAATATTGTAGAGGGCACTTGAGGAGAAATCAATTTTCCTTTGATGTTTACCAGTTGAATCATTTATAGCCTTCTCTGAGCCGATGCCCAACCTAATGTTAATGATCTCCTGCACCAGTCATGAAGGTTGAGCACACATCAGTTTGTGGCATCTCTTTTCTCTTAGTAGGGAAGAACATGCAGTTCTTAGGCCCCGCTTTGGTCCTACTTGCTTTCTAATATTGAAAATGCTAAGTGAACCAGATTCTTATCTATTTATTAAGACATTTGCTGGGTTGTCTAAGGCATGTGGCTTCTCCACCCTTTCCCCTCCTTCCTGTAACCCCCCCGACCAGTTCCTGTCAGTGGGAACTTGAAAATGATAAACCTAAATCATTGAGGCTGTTGTAACTCTTGAACTTTTCATCGATCAGCCTCCCTCCAAAGGAATGAATTCATGGGAGTAATTCCTTCAGTGCAACGCGGAACCTCTGCTGGTAGCTGGCTGGCATACACAGAGGGCTCCCGAGCACAGCCCAGATTCATAAGGGTCTCCACTGAAGGACTGATGATTAGCATGAATTTAAATAAAGATTCTCTAAGTATCTGTTCAGCATTCATTCATCAGAGAGGCAGAAAACTGCATGGAGGCTGGGCAGGGAAAAAAGACCTTGGTGGCTGCACTCAGTCTCACCACTAGTATTCCAAATGATCCCCATACTTGCCCTCTCTCTACTGCAAAAGTGAGACCCCACAGAGAGATGGGACCAAGTCTTTTAGAAGGCCATTCGTCAATCACCTAATGTGACTATACATGTCCCTTGGAAATCCTACGCCTCATCCCCAAGCAGCCCTTAGAATAAAATTCCAAATTTATGCAGTAGACTACTGACTCCCGGAGAGGAACCCAGGAAAGCAGAATTGTCTTCATATTGCAGTGCCATTTGGGTGACCTTTTCAGTTGGCACCTTGCTGCCATCCCTAAAGATCAATCCTAATCTCTCCTAGAATTCCATGAAGAGAGCTTCTGAAGAAATAGAGAAACCCGCATGAACGTTTTTATTCTGAATCAAACAGGCTCTTTCCCAAACCCTTGTAAATTATTTCTGAAAAGGGAATTGTGAAGTTGATTAATCTCTTTCAGATTGGATAGAAAGATGCTTGGTGCTAGGGACAGAAAGATGAGCACATCAGCATCCTTGATTCACATTCTAGATTTATCACTGGGCATTGCGGTTTGACTGAATTCCCAATGTTAAAATGACAGGTGCATTATGGTTTTTCCCATGTTCCTTTAAGAAGCTCAGCTGAGTGATGTGTAAAGTGTCAATCCTGCCCAAACGGCATGGTTTGGGGGGACTCAAGTCATCATGAGAGGCAAGGGAAGGGCTTTTCTTGGTGATGTATTCACATTACAGCAAACACAGGGTCTGGAGAGCTGGTGTGGAATCTGTAATGTAATGTCTGTGTCTTGTCATCTCAATCAGTGTTCATCTTACTGCTCTCCTTTACAGTTTGTGGTACGGTTCCCCTTCACCACATTCACACCTGTCTGTGCAAAAGGCTTGCATAATACAGAGTGTGGTTTAAGATGTGTGAAAACTTCATCCAGATCTTGGGAGATTGCCCATTTGTCTTTGATCTCAAAACCAGTCAAGGGGAAAAACTATGTCTATTTCTAATTCTAGCCGTATGCAAGTTAGAGAGAACTACATCCTTACAAAACAAAGCTCAAGAAAAGGAAAGAAAGATGAACTTTCTTTACCGTACTTTGTCACAGATTTTTCCAGTTGAAGCATGTTTTCAATCCAGAGTGGTGTAAAAGAAGGCAGGTGTAGATATGGCTGAGGACTGTGTATGAATGAAGCAAGGCAGGAGATTCTTTGGTATGCTGGAGAGCAAGAGGGGAGGGAGAATGGAGCAATCAAGAAGGTGAAATTTTGCTTTCGATAATGGGACTCTTCACCAGAGTCCCAGTGCAGATTTCTTGTGAAAACCAGTCAACAGGCTGAGTTCTATGCATGGCTGTCACAGAGCACAAATGCAACAGTGTGCAAGGGCCAGCAGAGGCCAGAGAGGAGTTAGAAGGAAAAATGAGGATGCCTTAGGGACTCCTAGGAAAAGACAGGCACCACTGCAGGCCATGTCACCAGAGTCCAGGCTGAGTTTGAACATATCTGCAAGACTCAGAGGCTTCTAGGCTGCATTGGAGCTTTCCATTCAGTAGATCATAGAAAAACATTGCAAAGTCCATAACCCATCATCTGAACACAGAAGAAAAAGATACATTGTAAAGCAAACCACCAAGTGATGGATTAACAGCATTATACATGGAAAATACCTCATATCATAAATCATCAGTATCCAGGGGACCCAAGTGTGAACATATCTGTAGATAGACTTCAAAGAATTCCATGAATACCCTGAAATTGTGTGCAAAATGTTATCAGTGGAAGTAGCTAGCATTTATGGAATATTCACCATGTGTTATTGTGTTTAACGCTTAATACATAATTATTTCATGCTCACAACAACTCTGTAAGAAAGAAACAAACCTGAAAATCAGGGACTTTGAGCTAACCTTATGAAGGTCACACTGCCAGTGAGAAGCAGAGCAAGGTTGTGAACTCATGTCAAAATTATTAGCCTGCAGGCTCACCTGGGTCCCAGTAATGTGCCCTCTGAAGTTTGCTTAATCTAGAGTCGATTTTGTTACCATTTCAAAAGTTTTCCTATACAGAAAAAAAAAGGATTAGAAAAATTGATTGATGGGCCTACTGGGTCTCAGGTCCTGTTTTCCAGGGGCCAAAACATTCCAGGCACCTTCGTGTATCATACTCCATTCCATCATTGCAAGGGGTAGAAAAAGCTCCATTTGACAGTCAGAAACACTGACTTCAGAGTGATCAAGTCACACTGCTTTTGGTAACTGGAAGTGAGTTTGCACCCTGGTCTTCTACTCCACCAACCTATTATCAGTTCCAAAGGAGCAGTGGAAGACTTTCCAAGAGGCCATGCTGGTGGACTCTTGAGGTGGAGAACAGTCATCCAGAAGGCCAGTTGTTGCATTGTCATGAGATCCATCAAATCAAATTTCAGCTTGAATCCTGCAAAAAAACAGGCCTCAAGAGATGTGACTCTATTGTTGGACATAGAGACCCCTAAAACACACACAAGCACAACAAAGTCATTGGAGACTTTTGACTCTGAGCTTGTCAACTCTACTGACAGAATAGCCATCATACCTGTTAAGAACTTCAGAGTCACTGTGCCTGCCTGACCTTTATTTTACTTGGTTTTTACTATTCTTATAAATATTTGTATTTGAAAGCTATTAAATATTCAGTTTCACTTGTTTTTCAATTGTATGTTGTGAACACTCTTACAAATTACTGTTATTTATACTAGCATTTCATTACATTAAAAGAAAATCCTTAAATATACCCCAAAAAGGAATTTTAAATAAAGGTAGATACAATGAGTGCTGGTATGAAAGTATCTATGGTTTGGGAAAAACTCTGTCCTTTTAAGGGCAGAAATCTATTCTGTATTCCAGACATATGAAGGATCTCCAATCAGGTATTTGATTAACTTAATATATTAGTTCTCAAAGTGTGGCCCCTGGGACAGCCACATCAGCATCACCTGGCAACTTGTAAAAAAAATACAAATTTCCAGTCTCCACTCCAGATCCACTAAATCAAAACCTCCAACCTACATTTTAATGAACTGTGCTGGTGACTCTGATGTACCCTAAAGCCAGATAATCACTAAGCAGTGTTTCAGTCCTGATGTTGTTATGTTATATTCCTCATTTTTATAGATCTTAAACTATAAACTCCAAGATAAGCAGTCCCATAACCTAAAACTAGAAATTTGGTCATCTAGATGTCCAACATCAAAGTGGAGATGAAATCGTTTGAAACTGGTCATGGAAGAGAATCAGGCACGTTCTGCAGGTTAAGTGGAGGACCATTGCGGTTTCTTTCTTTTTTTATTTCGTCTTCATTTTTAGTGCCTGTTGATTTTATGTTTTATTCTGTAGTATCTGGTTAAATGGGATAGAAATATTTTATTCAAGCAGTGATTTGACGTGGGATGACTTATCTATATAACCCTTTATAACATATCATCAGTCCATTAGAGAAAAAAGAACACAACCTTAAGTAAAAGCGACCTGCTGCTTCATTTTTCTTAAAATGTGTGTGCGTGTGTGCATGTGTGCGTGTTTGCGTGTGTGTGTGTGTGTGTGTGTGTGTGTGTGCGCGTGTGCGCGCGTGCGCGTTGTATCTTTATCTTGAAGCATAGATGGGGGAATGACTTCATTAGTTTCTTTGGCATGCCGGAGCAATTCATCTCTGCAGTATCCTGGTTTTCTAATGTCTATGATTGGGGGATAATTATTCTTTTTACTTGTTAATCTACAGTTCTCTTGTGATCTTGAGAATGTAGCCCATTAGTCATCATTGTTCTCCTATTGTACCTGCAAGAATTAGCCACATCTCCAGAGCTTCTACATTGGTATTCCTTTCTGGCAGAAGTAGAAATGCTTACAATTAGAACACAAAGTGGGCTACTACCCAGCAAAGATTGATTTATGAGAGCTTATAAATTGGTTGCTAGGCTTTCTGGATGGCATGCAATAGTAAGGTCCTTCAAGGGAAACTTAAAACACAGAGAATTGTTTTTCCCATTTATTCCAAAGCCCCTTGTACCAAGACACTGAATTGAGGCTGTGTTTGTTCATTGTAAATGTTTACATGCCCTCCCTTTGGTCTCTGAAAACCACGTGAAACCAATGTTTTTTCTTGACATTTATTCAGCAAACAGCTTATGTAATCAAATATGTATGCACGTGTAAATTATTTAGAAGCTTAAAACTGAACAATTTTTAAGTGAATTGGTATAAGTGGTCCTTGTTTTTTAAACATCTCAACCAAATGATAAAGTTTCATCAGCATTCATGGGATCAGCTGAGCTGCTTCTTAGATTTTTAGTGGATGAACCCATCTATTAGAGGTAAGACTTAAGGTGTTTGAATTTTATTCTAGGTTCAGTCCTTTCCTTGTTATTCACACAATACTTATCATACATCCAGTCGACAAATATTTACTAAGATTCTATGATGTATGAGTCATTGTATCAAGCACAAGAGGTTTGGTAGTGACAGGACTGAGCATACCTTGAGGTCATGGCTCTTACCATCTGGTCATAAGGTAGAGATCATAATTGGCCCCAACATCCCTTTCATATTCTTCCTGGCCAAACCTTCGTCAGTCTTCTTTGCTACTGGGTGTGGAGTGTTCCTGATTTTCACCCATGAGTGCTATAGAGGGTGACCACAAATGGTGTGTATCATCCAGGTCTGGCCCTAAAGTCCTGACATGTTCCATCTCTGCACACACTTTTATGCTCTTTACATGTCTGTAACTAGTACACCAGGGAAGAACAACCCTGAAAGAGTTATTGCAGGTGATGAGAAGGTAAACTACTGGACATGATTTTGTATATGGGAGCTCTGGATCTCATGAAAGTCCCCAGAGACAAAATAATCTTTTCAGTCAGCTTGGTCATTTGTTAAGAATTATTTGACTTAAATGAAGGGAGACTCTAAAAGAGATTCAGCTGGGTACAGTGGAGATAAAACTACCATATAAAGGTAAGTTTGAGATTTTATAGACTAAGAAATGTAGTTAGTTTCTTTATTTCATTTGTATTAACACAGGAAGAAAAAGCTAGAGCATGAAAGTCAATGCAAGTGTTTCTTGCAATCTTAAATCCACGTGAGAATGACTTGGTAATTGGCTATGTACATGGTGTTTGAAATCTCTGTTACTGGGTAAAATAAGTGCTGTATTAAGGAGGGTCTTGCAGAATTGCTTTGGTTTCAAATAGAAGTTGGTGATTTTGGAGTCGCTTTGGACAATGGTGTACAAAGATGGAGTGGGAACAGTCTTCCGATGTCAATGTCAGTAGAGAATTTAAACAATAGTAAAACCAACTGAAAATTGGTCTGCTTTTTATTTTTATCATGTACCTGTAATTGTAAACCATGCCAGTAATAAAATAACCTTTTTACCAGGGGAAACTGCTCACACAATCTACTACTTTTTACATAGTCTACCCCAACCCAGTTTGATAACCTAGCAGGCATCTTAAGTATTTATTAAGAACTGTTTTCAAGGGCTTTCAGGGTAACAGGAGATGTGCCATACCAGGTAATAAAATCAGTCTTTAAGAGTGCATTGCCCAGGAAAATGAACCAGAGGATATTATCTGTGGCCTGAAAAATGCAATCAGTGATTCCAGGAAAGCTTCATGCAGTAGCTTGTTAAGATTTTAAAAGGACCTGAACAATGTGATGTAATCAAGACACAGGAGAACATTCCATGCATTGCATAAATAGGACAACAAACTCCAAAGCTGGAGAGGTGAACCAAGAGTGGGAGATGACCTCAGGTAGAGTCTAGTAAACAACAGGTCCACCATATTGGTGCAGCTGGCAAAAGACGTAGACAACGAATCTCAGAATGTTTGGTAGTGTTGGAAGTTACCAGGTCCCTATGAGTATTAGTACCACATGGTCAGAACAGTGGTTGAAGAAACAACACCAATAATTTATGAATAGTGGTTTGGGGTAGGGAAGAAATTGGCAGAATCCCATCATAATTCATATGGAGCACATGGTGCATATAGTTGTGGGTTATAGTTGCAGTTGTGGGTTTTTCAGATGATCAGTGCAGGGCCCCAGGACTCTGCACAGTGTTTGGTTTTCCAGCTGGCAGTTTTGTGAGACAATTCTGACTGTGTTGACCAGCCACCAGCAGGTCTGATACCAAGTCTCAAACAGTTTGACTTTTCCTTTTCTAGTTTAGCATTCCACAAGCTCTTGGTTTTAACCAGGCCTGTTTATATTGCTATAACTCACTCAAATAAGCTGTCATTTAGGACAGACCCCTCTCTTGTGTGCCAAGCCAGGTCAAAGCATTTCCAAAGAGGCATGTGGGCATTTGAGAGTATGACTGCTTGGTTCAGACACTCATAAGAAAGTTTTGGACATGAGATGGGATTGAGAAAGATGAGCATTTAGTATCACTTAAAATAATGGGAACTACTTCAGTATCTAATGATATCTCAGTTACCATGGCATAAACCATAGCCCTCAAACCCCAATAAAAAGAAGAAAGTATTTCTACTTCTTATCCCTGAACTTTGTTCGTTAGTCCTTAGTGAGCTTTGATTTTGTGTGTGCTGCTATCATGAATAGGCTATCATTGTATTGGCCAATATAAAAATAGGAGACCAATAATGAAAGTGAGCTTTCTCGTAATGTGGTCCTTACCCTGCTACAAATACCTGTTGCAGTTCTTTAGAGTACATGTAGGAAGGAATGAGTGGTCATCTGTCACCTTCCTCCATTTGAGACACAGCATGAGAACTTCTTTGGCAGGAAGTGAAGAGAAACTTGCCTAAGAAAAACTCTGCACAAATTCCCATCCCTGCTTTGCCAAACGAACAGGCCAATGTTTGTCCAAACCTTTTGAGTTTTTCTTAAGTGTAACTTCCAGAAGCCAAGGCAAAGAGGAGAAACCACCCAGGAAGGGCACTTAGGGAAGTGATGTGGGGTAGCATTTGTTATTAAGGGGAAGCCAGGGTGGTAAATGGGCCCTACATTTGAGCCAGAATTGCAGTTCTATCAAGACCCCTCTACTGGTGGGTCCAAGGATCCCAGAATCCAAGTTTGAAGCTTTTTATTCTAAGAAATGACAAAACCTTCACCATTCCAACTCACTAGGCAGCCAACCTTGTAAGTGGAATTTTAAACACACTTTTGGCAAGTTCCCAAAACTCTTAATTTTTAAAAAATCCATTAAATAAAATCCTTTCAGAAGATCAGCATTTCTTTGAGCATTGCTGAAAATTTTTAATGTTCCTCTGGAGGCATAAACAATCAATGCAACCATTAATTTGAGGGTCTTTCTCTCTGGCAGTGGTGCAAATTGAAAACGAATAGTTCGAAAGACATTCGGACTAATCAGGTCAGGGGGAAAAATGAATAGTGTTTTTCAGAGCCCAGCCAGAGGCTTTTTTTGCAGTGAGTTTTAATTTAAGGGAAAAAAAAAATGAGGAAAGAATAAAAGAAAATGTCAGTACTGCTTTTTCCAATGACACTTTGGTAAACCTAGACAATAATTAGATACTTTCATTGGATTTAAATATCTGGATATTTTATTGGATTTAAATCTCGTAGCCCCATATTCCTTTTGTTTTCCTTTGCATTACTATATACTATATTACCGTACATTGTTTTTAGTAGAAAGTCATCGGAATCTCCAGGGCTTAGGACAGACTTGTGTTAGTATTTTTCTCAATTTCTGAAGCTATATCATTGCATTGTAGACCTCAAATTATTTTAAGTTGCTGGTTATCAATCAAATTTTATGGCTCCCAGTGAATCAAGTTATGGTTAAGGCATCTCCTCGTGTAGGGAATACTTTGAGAAAACTTCTACACTTTCTGTCACTCGGACAAAGACCTATCTTCCATCCCAACTATGGCTTTCTGGGTAGTGGCCATTGGCAAACAGAAAGAGCAAAGAGGGCCCCTGTAACATTTTATGGGATATTAGCAAAAGAAGCTGCGTAAGCTCCAGTTTGGGGTCATAGAAAGTACTTTCTCAATTAGAACAGTGGATCACTGATAAGAAACTTTAACCTGCATTCTTAAACATCATATCACATTATCCCCAGTTTTTGTATTAAGGAGATGCCTGGTGGAGTCATAACTAGTATCATTTTTTTTCAACAACAACAAAAAACTATCAGTGGAGGGAAGGTACAGGAACTCCTATAATTTATACACTAATGGACCATTTAAAGTTCAGACCAACAATTAAGAAACATAGACATTGGTATTGATTTTGAAGACACTGAGCCACGTGGCCTTAAAGTTACCACTTATAAAATCACTCTTAGCTTCTAAGTTTGAAATATCTTCAAAGCCTAGGATTTGTGGATACATTTAAGAGATTTATGTCTATGACTTTGCTGCTCGCAGTCATCAGGAAAGCTTATTTTCAGCCCTCCTTCAACATTTCATGGTTGCCAGGTGTGAGCTCTTATATATACCATGAGGTCAAGTCTTGGGTCCTGTTGGCTTCTTTGACCATCACAGGTTGAGAGACTGCCATATTGCATCACAAATTTCTAGTGTATCTTCCTATAGATGAGAGGCAAATCCTTGCAAGACATACATACTTCCCATTGGACATTGCTGCCTTAGAGTGGTAGCTTTGTAATTTAAGCTCATTAGTGGTGAGGAAGAGGTTAGTTCAAAGGACTCTCAGTAATATAAGTAGCCAGAAGGATTAGCTGGGATCAAGGAGGGAGGGAGTCTGTAAGCCTTACTGTTACTCACAGAGAAGTATAGCTTTAGGATAGGCACCTGGCCTCCCAGACAGAGGCTGCACCTCATGTACAGAGTTGCCCATTCTGTTTGTTCACCTACTATTTATGTGTTCCTAGAAATTAGATTTTATTGGCTTGCCCACCACTCAACACTGGACACTCTTGTTGGGCAGACTTCATACCCCTAGATGATTTTAGGGGGAAATAACTTCTTTTAAGTGTCTAGTGTGACCATCTAATTTACTATTTAAATCAAGACACTTTTGAGAGGGAATGAGGTTATTATTTATAATTAGGACCAGGACTGCCCTTGGAAAATTGAAATATCTTATCTCCTACTTATGACCTACATATGGGTACCAGGTGTCATACATCCTCTACCAATCACCTGTGCTCAGTAGCAGGCTGGTTTCACTGACAATTTATTAGTCACAAAAACTTACATAGGAAGGATCCTATTTGGGAAATTCATTATGAGGAAGGAAGGCTTGATACCAACCTAAGATCGCCTGTATCCAACCAAGTACCCAACCTTACTGATTCTATATCCTGAAGATCTTTCTTACACACCTGTATCTCCCTATCACTATTACCCTCACCTTGGTCACAGCCACCATCACCCTTCCCCTAGACTAGTGCACTAGCCTCCTAGTGTTCTCCCCACTCCAGTCTTGCTCTCCTCCAATCAGTTATTTAGATGTCAGAGCAATTGTCCTTCAACCAAAACCAGGTACTATTTTCGGCACTTGGGATCCAAAATTGAGCAAATCAAGGTCATGCTTCCAAGGTACTTACAGCAGCCTAGACAGATGACAAACAAACTAATAAACAATAACTTCAGACTTTGATAAGAGCCATGAAAGTGAGTGACAGAGTGAGGTAATAGGAGTAAAGGTAGCAGAGAGAAGGCTACTTAAAGTGACCAGGGAAGTCTTTCTGGGAAGGTAATGTTGGCTTAGATTTGAAGGATGAGAGCCAGAGATAGGACATCCCAAGGCAATGGGAAGAAGAACACTAAACACCTAAAAGCAAGAGACATTCTACTGTTCTCAAGAAGCAGAACAGGAGGCCTCCGTGACTGGCACAGCAATCAAGGGACAGAGTGGTTTGCAGTCAAGTTGCAGAGATGGCCAGGGAACTTAATGCTTTGCTGCCCAAGTTAAGGGGTTTTTATTTCCCTTAGACTAAACATTCAAAGTCATTTAGAAGTGTATAGCAGAGGAACTGATAGATACAGTTATCTTTTTATTCACCTTGACTTTTCTTTTTTTTCCTTTTTTTTTTTTTTTTTTGAGAGAGAGAGAGAACACAGGGGAGAGGGAGAGAGACAGAAAGAGTGAGAGATACAGAGGTAATCTTAAGCAGGCTTCATGCTCAGCACAGAGCCCAGCGTGTGGTTCCATCTCATGACTCTGAGATCATGACCTGAGCTAAAATCAAGAGTCAGATGCTCAACTGACAGAGCCATTCAGGCATCCCTTGACCCTTGTTTCTATATGAAGAACAGATTGTGAGGAAAAGAGGTACCAGTTAAAAGCCTAGAGTCCTTATTCTGGTGGAAGACTGTGGAGGCTCATGGGAAAGGAGTGAAGCCTTTTGATATGTTATCCTATTGGTGGCATTTATGGCCACTTAAATAAAATAAACTGTTACAATTTAACATAAATCTTTCAGATACCTCCCATTCTCCTTTTATTATTCTCTTGGTTGCATAATTATTGCATAATTTGTTTCATTTAGTGATTGTTAAAGCTTTATCCTTTGAAAAACAGATCTTTGATTTGCGTTTTTTGTTCATGGAGCTTTGTGTACATTTTTACACTATCAAACTAGGAGGTATTTAATTTTAGAGAATAAATATTAAAATCTCCATAAATGCCTAGAAATGTCTAGAAAATGGCCAGAAAATCTATCCCTATGAGTCTAAAACTCAACTCCTGACACTGACTTTAATTTGGAAAACCATTAGTTTTTAACCCCCTGCTCTCTAATATTGACCTCTGTCCCAAATTATTGTAGTGGCTTTCTAGTTGTCAACAGAATAAAAAAAATTGTTAAGCTTTAGGTGTGAATAATCTAGTGCTTTAAAGTGGAGAAATTGTACTCTTCAGTCCCTATGAAGGGAAATATAATCACGCCAGATGATGGATATAGATAGGGATATCGCTTCAGAAAATGGGGATATAGATGCAAACAGCCATCTATCTATCCATCTTATCCATGTATATCCTCAAATATACAAATCCATGCCATGGGGAGGGTTGTCTATTGCTTTTAGAGTGTATTAAACAATGTAGAGCCTTGCCTACCTTCCATTCTTTACAAAGTTAAGACCTATATTCTTTGTACATTTGCTTATGCTCTCTAAGAAGCAGTGAAAAGTTGACGCTTGGCTGATTGAAGCCTAGTTTGATCCTGTTCAAGAATCAGCCTTTTGCTTATTTGCATAGCAACAGAAATACCTTTCTTGGCTGTCTTGATATGTCCCTGTGTACAAGGAAGACACAGGCAACACAGATGTGTCTGGACCCATTTTTCCACAAGCTGGCTGTCAGATGTCTGCAGAAAGGAATACCTTCTTGATTAAATTCTCCAAGGCTGACAATTTTTTTGTTGTTTGCCCTGCTGAATGATTTCATGTGTGTTTTTTGCTGAGTCAGAATTCTTTAGCAATGTACACGAAAGTTACTGTCTTGAATGTGTGAAATTCTTTTGGCCACGGTGACGAAATTATTTTAATTGTGTGACTAGCAGGCAATTTCTTTTAGGAAGAAAGACCTATTACCTCTTGGTCATTTAAAATAAATTATAGGTCAAATAATTATGACATGAGGGAAGGATTGCACCACCATTTAGCAAATTTCAGCTTTTTGCAAGAGTTCTGGCCTCCCTCCCCCACCATTTTTCCTGGGACTCTAAAAGAGAGTCCCAAGAGTTCCAGTCTTATTCCCTGTAGACTCCCCCCAGGGTTCTGCCCTTTTGTGGGTGCACTGTATTGATCTTACCTGCAGATCATCTCCTTGGATTGTGTTTTCACTAGACATGCCCTTGGGAAAAAAGTAGTGCCAAAAAAAAAAAGTCCTATTCCAGACCCACCCAGAATGATACAATATTAAGTGTTTTCCCTGTTCAACAGTGATACTGTTTTGAGAATTCACAGCTGGTTTGAGTTTGGTTAAGTCCGGTGTTTTCTTTCCCTTTTTGGTTTGTAATTTCCCAGAGGCCTGCTACCTTTGTGCTTAGCTTGAAGCGTAGGATTCTTCCAGAAGAGAACATTAGTGGGTAGATTTAAAGCAATTAGGTGCCCTGAATGAGAAACTCAGCTATATAGACAAAGATGACAGATCAGATTTTTATTAACTATGGAAATATTTATTTTACTAAGTTACTATAAAATAAGTTCTTACAGAGTTATTCTGTAAGTTGAAAACAAGAAAAAATATGCTACTCTGTATAGGCTCTATATTTCACTTTTAGCCTCATTTCATATCTTTGTCTAAAACACTGACTTGCATGGTCTTATCCCTGCTTAAGGTGTGTGTGTGGCTGTGCTGCAAATAGGGTGACCCAAAGGGACCGGGGGCTTTCTTGGGATGTGCGACCAGAGGTTAAAATTGGCAGTCCCGGACAAACTGGGACAAACTGGTCACCCTAGGGAACACCCACCTGCTTGGTGGCCTGACCCAAAATGGCGATCTCTCACAATTCTGTAGGTGATGGGGTGGTCCTCACTGGGATTTTCTGTATGGCTGCTAGGCTGACACTGATAGGTTAATATGGTGGGGGCTTAGGATTCCGGGAAGGCAGGAGTGGAAGCTGCAAGGCCTCTTGAAGCCATGCTCAGAAGTCTCATGTTGCTGCTTCTACCACATGGAGTGATGAAGAGCCAGAGCCAGCCCAAGACAAGGCTTGGGGAAACTGACTTCATCGTTTGATGAGAAAAGTTTCAGAGAATGTAGCCTTTTTAAATCTACCACGCGTATTCTGAGATTCAGTAAGTTTACATAACTTCACCAAGACTGCATAGCTATGAAGTGGCAAATCTGGGATTTGAACTCAGGTTTATACGCCCAAAAAACCCGTAAGTTGTTCATGGCTTTGGCTCACCATGACACACTAGGGTAGAACTACATCATCCAATAATCCAGGGAGCAAGTAGACATCTTCTTGCTGTTCTGAGGTGGAGTAGAGGAGATGGGGTGCGGAAGGAAGAAGGAGATGACAGAGAAGCCTGATCGATGATGTCTAGATAACCAGCATCACAGAAATATGTCCATTTTGTTTTGATCATATAACTCATACTTGTCTGATTCTGTAAATATGTTTGGCCTCCTGCTCTCCTCCCAACCCCTATTCAATACAGCCTTATCCCCCAAAGGAAATTCTTCCGTGGACCTCACATTTATTATATTCGTGGTCTTGATATTCCTTTTATTCTCTTATGCACTGGCCTCATTTTTTCCAATATAAGCAGTTGGATCATCTTTGACAGTTGAGAGTCTGAAAGGCAGTCGCTATAAAGTCAGTTGTTTTCAAAGTGATGGAGTCCCTGTGACCCTATCATGGGGTCTATGAAGTCAAAACAGTTTTTATGACACTAAGATATTATTTGCTTTTTTCCATTCTCATTCTCTCTTGAGTGT
Source organism: Lynx rufus (assembly GCF_022079265.1). Lineage (NCBI taxonomy): Eukaryota > Metazoa > Chordata > Mammalia > Carnivora > Felidae > Lynx > Lynx rufus. Next base: position 119,425,974 of record NW_025814823.1, on the reverse strand, counting down.
AAAATGGAATTTTGCAGGAGCTACATGATGTGTGATATTGCAACAGATTGTACCAAAGGCAGATAAAAGAATTCCACTCTCTTCTACTACAAATTCCAGTCTCTTCTATTAAGACAGAATTTAAAAGAGACTTGAAAAAGAAAAGTGAAAGAATGACATTTTTCTATTTTTCTTGTTTTCAGAAAATAGTTATTTTTTATTGTTTTTATGTGGGCATGTAAAGGATTTGTTATAAATTTTAAATAATACATTCTTAAAGTTTCTCGTTTAATTTCTGATAGGTTAAATACATATTAAAACACATACAAACTAAAGTTCTTTGGGGTCCTCAATAATTTAAGACAGAATCCTCAGAGCAGAAAGTTTGAGAAGGATTTTCATCATCTTACCAGCTGCCACTTGCTGAGCTCTTACCGTGGCCAGGCCATTTCTTGCATATTCTCTTTAAATCCTTCCAACAACCCTATCAGGATTGTCCCCCATGCATCCCCAACCCCAGAGGCACAGACTGGTGCTCAAGATCATATAGCTTGTATTCTGTGGATCTAGAATTTGAAGATAGTTCTAGCTGACTCCAAGTCACATAACCGCCTTGCATTCAATATCCTTGTCACTTTTCTGGACAGAGAGGAAGAGGATAGCAGAGGTCCAAGAGGATTTAGATGGATTATTGAAACGGTTCAGACAGCCAGAAACCATGACTTTCTAAAGCTGTCTGTCCCATGAATAGCCTAACATTCATAGTGATTTGTCTTTACAAACTGCCAAGTTCGTGAGAAAGGAATATCTTCAAATTCAGGTGCTATTTTGACCCTAGTGGGTTTTTGTGTCCCTTATAAATCACAGACCTTGCAGACTCTATGGTGAGCTCAACAAGGATGAAATATTTGCTTGTATAATTATCACGTGGTTAGCTACAGAAATGTTCATTGCCTAAAACACATTTTCCAGTTACTTTACAGATCAGCATGTGGGTTCTGATTGATTGAGAGTCTCTTTCATAACAATGAAACAGTTGCTCTCACTTAATTGAGTATTTATGTGCCAGGCACTGAGAGGGAGACTTCATACCATGGTCTCTCGGAATCCTCAAAAGAATGCTCTGAGGCAGCAGTGGTTTCTTCTTCCCTGCCTGAAGGATAAGCAGATCTGACTTGCAGAGGTACAGCTGTTTGTCTGAGGTCTCCCAGGTAGGAGGTAGCGGGCGAGTCAGGGATCAAAGTTGACTCACCTTTCTCACGTTTGGGAGGAGATTTCTTTTCTTTTCTTTTTTAAGAGAGAGAGAGCACAAGTGAGGGAGGGGCAGAGAGAGAGGGAGAGAGCATCCCAAGCAGGCCTCTGCACTGCCACTGTGGAGCCTGACACAGGGCTCAGACTCACAAACCTCGAGATGTTGACCTGAGCCAAAACCAAGAGTCGGATGCTTAATCGACAGAGCCACCCAGGTGCCCCCCGCACCAGCCTCAGGTTCTTAACCAGCATGCTCTACAAGCCCCAAAAAAGGCGATGTCCATTTGTCTATGGAAAGGCATTCTTCAAAATAGATTTGAAGTAGCCCAGTTAAATTAGGGAAGGGATACAATTTTACCTTCAGAGATTTTTTTTTTCTTTTAAACCAAGTGATGCAGCCCATTGATGTAGTGAGAAAACAGATAGAATTCTTTAATTCTGTCCTAACCCTTCCCTAACACCCGGCAACTAACACTGTACAGAGACATACAAAGTTCCTCATCTATATCTGGTACTACCCGGGAGTATTTTAAAATGGCAAACAATGCCAACGAGTTTGGGTTTCAATTGTATCAGGCATGTCTTCCTTCTGCCCAGAGGGGCTGTCCTTGCTTTGGTTTGAAAATGTCATGATCGCACCACCAGGGTTAGAGGAGGTGAGGGAGCTGAGGTTCTTGGGTGTCAACAACAGATGGGCATGTCCCTGGGAACACTGGAAAAAGAGACTGAAAGGACTTCCGTTAGGGCTGTGCTCCAGGTGTCCTGGGAGGGGTGAGGACAAAAACTTCTCACAATTTATACATACACACACACACACACACACACACACACACACACACACACACATATTCATTCATATTTATTTTCTTCTCATAATAAATGTTGACTGCTGAGCTAACCAGGTGCCTTCAGCAAGACTTGCAGTTGCAAATTCAGGCTTCAGCAGCCTTGACATCCACTTTCTGATTCCTCCTAAAGATTCCGGTTGCTGCTACTGTCTTAAAAAGCCTAGAACTGGGGCATCGGAAAGGATTTTCTCTCCTTCAGCCTCTTAGACAATTTGACTCGCATTTGTAAGTTGGGTTTGAGCTCTGATGCGGAGGAATCCCTAGACTGCTAAGACATTTCTGACCAGAGCAGCTTGCTGTTGCTTAGGAACCTGTTAGAGACAGGAGACAGACAACCTTTGTCATTCTAAATGCATGCTCTTCATCATCTCCACCCTAAATTAGCTACTGAAACAAAAACAAGTGAATGTGTACAAAGCGGGGTAATGTCGGAAGAGTTCAAGAAAGGGAAGGATGTTACGTGCACCCATCTCCATCCTGCCACCTCTGCCCTTCTTGTGATCTCCCTGCCCGGAAGGCAATTCATCAGCAAGGATGCCATGTTCGGTATTGCTGTATGGCCACAGTTTTTAAAGAAACAATGCAGGGTCCCTGGGTGGCTCAGTCGGTTGGGCTTCTGACTTCGGCTCAGGACATGATCTCATGGTCTGTGAGTTCGAGCCCTGCGTCCGGCTCTGTGCTGACAGCTCAGAGCCTGGAGCCTGCTTCTGATTCTGTGTCTCCCTCTCTTTCTGACCCTCCCCCTTTCATGCTCTGTCTCTCTCTGTCTCAAGAATAAATAAACATTAAAAAAAAATTAAAGCAACAATGCCTGTAAATATCACTTGGGAGCTCTGTTATTTGAGCAACTGTACAATTTTGTGATACCTTAAAACTGCAGTCAAAAGCAGAATTTCTGCACGCTTCTGCCCTCTTGCATAAGATTGTAAGGTCAGAACTGAGTTCTCGTCTCTGCCACCTTCCCGACGTCCTTGCAAAGGGTGCATAAGTAAATGTTACAAATAATTAGTAGTTATGGGGCTCTGACTATGTGTCAGATAAACACCAAGGGCTTTATCCAATTCCTTAAGGTGTAAATATTATTAATACCCCCCATTATCCCTATTTTGTAGGATACTTATTGACCGAAAGAGCATCTTTGCAGTCCAGATTTCCTTCTTCCCTCTCCTGCTTCCTTTCTCCCTGTCGCTCTCTGTTTCCTCCAGGAGATTCAGCTGCCTGTCTTCCCTTTTCCTACAAATTTGCAGCTGACTTGGAAGAGCACAAGGAAATCATCTTTTTATTTGTCTCTGAAGTCTTCAGTTACTTGCAGATTTGTCAGTTGACATGGATGGTTATTTTGTGCCTAACAATTCATCTGAGTTCTAAAATACGCCCTTCCTTTGTCCCAGCATCACGTCCAATTCCATTATCCCTGAGGACATCTCAGTCTTGTTCCTTTCTGTTACTTATACTCTTGTGTGCCTGAAGTCAAGACAAAGTAACTTGCTTTGTTCACCTTCCTATAACCTTTCCTGGGCAGAGTGAGCCTGGGGAAAACCAGCTTTTTCTTTCCTTTTTTTTTTTTTTTTTTTTTTTTGTTGTTGTTGTTGTTGTTGTTATGTTTTGTGGGGTTTTCTTGCAGTTGTGGATAACATTTTTAAAATTCTGTTTGCTAATTTCAAACCTGTTTGTTAGTTCTCAAGCACTGACCAGGCAAACAATTTTTGGGCCTGCACAACAGCTTTAGAGGAGGAACTTGGGGGACAGGTCAGGGTGGTAGAAGAGGAGAGGCCTGGGAGACTGGAGAGCAGGCAGTGAGGTGCACACAAAACACTGTACACTGTGTAATATTTCAAGGAATGCCTAAATCTGCACTCTGTAGTCTCTTGCAATAAAAAGGAAAGTTCCATCTGCATTCACATGGCCTAGCTGATTGCCCCATGGTGCACGCATGTGCAGATACCATGAGTATAATTCAAGGGGATATTTTTTTTTTATTATTTTTGAGAGAGAGAGAGAGAGACAGAACATGAGCGAGGGAGAGCAGAGAGAGAGGGAGACACAGAATCCAAAGCAGGCTCCAGGCTCTGAGCTGTTAGCTCAGAGCCTGACACAGGACTCAAAACCACCAACTGTGAGATCATGACCTGAGCTGAAGTTGGACACTCAACCGGCTGAGCTACCCGGGTGCCCCTCAGGGGGATCTTTAACCTTAGAAACCTCGTTTGGGAAGATGATAGAAAAGTCTCTAGGGACAGTGAGAGCCATGTGACTTGGACAGTGATATAATCTACCAAACCTCAGTTGTCGGATCTGCAGAGAAACAGTGGGAGCCCTACTGCACAGATTGGTCCTAGAGATTAAATTAGAGAAGACATGAAGAGCACTTGGTGTGTCCCTTGGTCCCCAGTATATCACAAAAGATAGGAACTGTTTCTCCCCCTGGACTTCCCTCCCATTTGACATTTCCTGCATTAGAGAATCACCTCTATGGGTGATTTTAAATGTTCATTTAAAAATGCTCCTCCCATGAGTATTTGTAAAATAATCCTTTAACACATTCTTGTGCATGAATTTACCAGCATCGGGAGATAAATGGCTAAAATTTCCTGGGAGCAGGAAATAATAATAGTAACTGTCATTTATTTGGCACAGACTGTATTCCAGGCAGGGAGCTCCATACGCTATGGTCAGTGTCTAGTTAAATCTTCTCAACAACCCTCTGAGGTCCTCTTACAAGAGCTGGACACTTGACTCAAGGTCATTGGACTTGAAGTGGTAGAATTGAAATGTGAATCCAGGACTGTCGGACCCCAGAGTCAGCACCCTTCTTACTATGCTCTATGCCCCCTAATAAGCTTTCATGGGCTAGCAGAGGTCCAGAGGATGCCAAGGCAGGCTGGGTCTCTTTAAGAGTGCCAAGGCACTGGGCACAGGGTCACTTGGCAGGGGTAAAATAAGGCATCCACCAAAAGGATGGCAGTGTGAAGTACCCAAGAGAAGTTTGAGAAACTGCTCTCAAATTGCACTCCCTCAGACATCTTTGCCTTTGCTTCCAAGTTGTGTCTGCTTGGAAGCTTCCCTGTCCCACCTGTCTCCATGCATCTAGCCGGGTCCTAGCACAGGCTAGTCTATCTACCCCTGATACTTTCTTGCCTTTCTGAAGGAGAAAGGGGAGAAGCATGCAACCATACCCTCCATTGCCCATTGTTCAATGATAACACTACTGGTATTAACCACCCTACGATTTTGGGGGGTACACTGTCAGTGCAAAGTGGGCTCCCATTGACTTCCCATGTCACAGCGTTAAAAGGCCTAAGGCTTTACTGGGTCATCTGCATGGCTGCAGTCTAGGTGTCGACCAGGGCTGGGTTCTCCTCAGAGGTTAAACTGTAGAAGGATCCACTTCCAAAGCTCACATGGTTCTTGGTAGAATCCAGTTCCTTGCCAGCTGTCAGAATGAGGGCCTCAATTTCTGGCTGAATCCAGGGACATTTTCCCTCGGTTCACTGCCTCATGGCCCTCTTCACAGGCAGCTCACACCATAGAGTAACTTGCTTCTTCAAAGCCGGCAAGGGAGAGAGCTCCTTGTAAAACAGACATAATCAAGGGTATTTTAATGACTTATTTTCTGTAACCTTTGCCATATTTTATTGCTTAGCAGTAAGTCGCAAGTTCTGTCCACGCTCACTCGGAAGGAAATACACCAAGGCGTGAACAGTATGAGATGAGAGCCAGGGGAGACCTTCTGGAGTCTGTCTGCCACCCAGGCTAACAGGATGCAAAGATTTGAGGTGAACATGGCCAGCACAAACTTAGTCGCTTTATGAATAGTATTCGCGGCTAGCCTGTGTGGCATATAAACTCAGTTTTATATGCAAACATCTAAAACTCCAAGAAAACAGTCAAACTTTTTTTTAATGTTTATTTATTTTTCACAGAGAGAGAGAGACAGAGCATGAGTGGGGGAGGGGCAGAGACAGAGGGAGACACAGAATCTGAAGCAGGCTCCAGGCTCCAGGCTCCAGGCTCTGAGCTGTCAGCACAGAGCCCGATGCAAGGCTCAAACTCACAGACCAGGAGATCATGACCTGAGCTGAAGTCAGACACTTAACCGACTGAGCCACCCAGGCACCCCAACAGTCAAGTTTTTTATAAAGCTCATGTACTCTCAACTTACAAAATCCAAAATCCACTCCTTAAAAAAGTTTTTCTTTTTTTTAATCTGAAAGATACATACCTTGCAAAAGCCATTAATTCTAACATTTAGGTTCCCAAAGGATGAAAATTAAGTCACGTTTAATTAAGCTTCTTTTTTCTATAGAAAATTGTTCCGTGGCATTTTCCTTGACACTTCAGTGTTTGGCTATTTGGCATAACTTTAATTATAGCATTAACAACATATACCAGTTAGGTCACATCATCAAAACTTAAAAAACAAATTAAAAATATCAATTTCCTTCCTTGGCTTCCCCTTTAATTAAAACTAGGAGAGTCGCGGTGTATGTACTTATTTTTCATAATGTTGTTTGCAGGAGCATGTTTGTTTTCCCTTTGTTGTGCTTAATGTGGTACATCTTACAGATGCTGAGAATATTTCAGGATGTCTTGAAGGGACAATGAAAGATTGTGGTTTAACAACAAAGCCTCTCGCGGCACTGAGGTCTGTTGGTAACAGTTGGATTGTTGAAGTGTAAGATCCTTGGTTAGTCTTCAAAAGGAATGTGCTCTTGGCAGGGTCGAGCTGCATATGTTTGTATGCACTTCAGTGTCCTTTATGGTTAGTTTCCCCAAAGGCTTATTGTACTTATTGCATCATTTATTTTTATTTGTAAGAGTATTTTGGAAGCTTCAGAATGGTTGTAGAGTCATTACCGTTTCTAGCTGTAAATGGTTATGACTGCCTGTGGAAATTGTGTTGAAGGCAAACAAAAGTAAATAAAAGTCCCTCTTCTGTACTTTTGCTCTTTATCTGCGTTGCCAGCCATGATGAGCTGGGAACCTAGCTCTGTGGAATTATGTGGGACCAAGCTTGTTCTGATTTAAGATATCTGTCTCCCAAGAAAGGCTGCATGGACTTTTGGATGTAGGTAAACCAGTTGCATGAAAAACTAAAGCTGGCATATTTATTTTGAGGGGCAGAGTGAAATTAATGACCTTATGAAATTCCTGGCACGTAAATTTATTTTTCCCATCCTTCAAACGAGGTAACCAAGCAACTCTATATCCAGTCCTGGGGAGGTTGATGCTTCTGACCTAAAAGTCTATAAAATGGGTAACCTGCCAAAGCCCCGGAAAAGCAATCCATCTTAGGAAAGTGGAATCACCTTTAACAATATTATTAAACCCTATAAATTACCTTCCTGGGCCAAGCCAGTTAAGCAGACAGATTATTTTTCAACATGCTGATGTTTTCAATTCCAATACAAAGTAAAACATGAAATAGAGAGGTCTTCCTATTCAAAATACATAGTTTTTCGCAGCAAACAAACCATTGAAGGCAGATTTGTATGTGCAGCATGGGAAAGCTGTTAATGTTTCTATGCACATTTTGTGTTGTGTTGCCATTTGTTATCTATGAAACATTGATTTAGTATAATGCATTGGAACAGGTGCTATGAGGAAAAGGAACCCTCTTCCTTAAAGAGCTTCCATTCTGGATGCACTCACAACCCTGACCTTCTTAACTCTTCCAGTGGGTTTCATTGCCTTTGGAGTAAGATTCATCTCATAGTCAGAGCTCATAAGATCTAGATAATCTGGCCTCCACCTGCCAGATTCAGCCAGATAGCTGCCTTTGTTAACCATTAGTCAGGCGTAGAAACTGGGGCGCAAAGAGAATAAGTTGGCAAACCATTCCCAAGAAGCAGAGGGAGATTCAAGGCCAGAGCTCTTATTGTCTAAATCTTTCATCTTCCTTCACTACCCTCATCTGTTGCCTGCTGATACATCCAGTTGATTCAGTGAGAGAAGGAGTGGCTGTTCAAAAATGCATACTGTATGAAACCACGTCATAAAGCAGGGTCAACTGGAGAACACTAGATACAAACTGAAAAGAGTTAAGTCCTGCTCCTGTCGACCAATAATGAGTCGTGTGATGTTGGATAAGTCACCTTACCTCATTAGCTTCATTTATAAAGTGATGAACATCAACTAACAATTTCTAGGCAGTATTTCCCAAATTTGGTCCCAATAGTCTGGGAATGCTACCAGTTACAGTCCACACTTGGAGATTTGTCATGTGCATTACCATGTTCAAGGTGCTATGAAGTCCTGCGGGAATAAACCTGTTAACAAAGCCCTTTTTTTAATTGTTTTTAATGTTTATTTATTTTTGACAGAGACAGAGACAGAGACAGAGACAGAGCATGAATGGGGCAGGGTCAGAGAGAGAGGGAGACACAGAATCTGAGGCAGGCTCCAGGTTCTGAGCTGTCAGCACAGAGCCCGAAGCAGGACTCAAACTCACCAACCATGAGATCATGACCTGAGCTGAAGTTAGATGTTTAACCAACTGAGCCACCCAGGTGCCCCCAACAAAGCACTTTTTAAACCCATTTGACCTCAGAAGACAGAGCTTATGTTCCCTAGAAAATAGTTTCGAAAATGATTTTCCAAATTCTTTTCAGGTTTTAAAATTTTATAGTTGGCATTTTTGCTCATGAAATCTTCCATACCTAGAACCCATGAGTTCTCTTTTAATTGTGACTTTCCATACACACACACCCCCAAGACTAAACACAGTGGGCAACAAATAAATGCCATTGACTGATTTATTCAGCTCTTAAGGTTAATGTATTCCTACCAGTGCTTATTTTATGTTTGGCAAAATTGAGTTGAACACAGAACAGTTCTGGTGTGGGAAGCACTGTGCTCTGCGAACTGGGTGAAAACCACCAACTCTCCCTAGAGCCAGCCAGAGACATGCCCGATGACATTTCAGTACCATGTGGCTATGAGAGTTTCATTCCAATGCAAAAACAAAAGACAAATTCTGGCTCCACTTAGCACACTTCTGATCGAGCTGTTCTGCCTGAATTTGGTGTGTAGAAAATCAAAGCATTTGGTGTTGGGTGTCATTGATCAGTCACTCTGAGCTGACAGCCATTTTTTTTCACCTCCCTCCCATGGTTTACAAGGTATGTTGATCAGCCAGATTCTCCCAGAGAAAACCCTTTTTTTCATCCTCAGAATGCCGCTTGGTGCCTGCTTCAGCAGGAAATTACCAAATGCCACCCTCATCATTTGAAAGAGCTTATTCACAATGAAAGTGCCAAAGCATTTCCCGGGAATTAACTTGACAGTGTGACATTTCTTATTTGTGTTTGCCCAAGAAAACAAAGTAACTTTAATATTCAATATAATAAATGCACAGAAATGGGTTTTTAAAAGACATCATTGTTTTTAGTAAAATAACCTCCCCAGCACGGGTTTTCATCTGTAGAAAGCATGTGTGTCCAAGTGCTTAAATGGTAATAAAACTTTTTACAGTGTACCAAAAATCATCAAGATGCCTGACACCTTAAGAGCTGTATAACTACCTAACTCTATTAATAAAAGATATTCTGTCTTTATGTTTTAAAAAAAATAAAGGTCCTGTACAGAGCATGTAATGAGAAAACAATTTTAATACTGTTGGTTTATAACTAAGAACATTGAGGAAAATATTTTGTTCTCAATTTGCTAAGTGCAAAGAAATTGTGAAAGCCTCTCCTTCTGAGCATATTCTCTAGTGTTGTGCGTAGAGCAGTTTACATAGTTGAAAGCCACAATATCGAATATGAAGAACAGAGAACTGAGTAAGGTAGAACCAGAGTGCGGATCATATCTCTGTCACTGACTAGCTATAAGGTGATTTTTTTTTAAATCTTGAGTCTCGGTTTCCTTATAAACAAATGGAAGTATACCACAGGTTATTTTAAAGATAACATGAGATAAAGTCCATGAAACACTTACCCAATGCCTGCCATAAAATAAGCAACTAATAAATAATTATTTTACAGAGACCTATTGATTAGCTCATTTGACAAGAGAACCAGAGGTAGAGTTGCCTTGATCAAGGAGTACCCTTTCCTTGTTACCTTTTTGGCCCCATTCTCCTCTTGTTTGTTTCATTAGTAGTGGTTCTGGGCCTCATTCATGCAGTCATTTCATTGGAAAGCTCTTGCCCATAAGCATCTACAAAAGTATCCTGTGTATCATTGGCCAAGTTGGGGCAGATGGTTCATGTAGGGTACATGGACTGTGGCACTGAACCATAGTCAAAACTGAATTTTGGATATTTGAATTCAATAAATATCAGTTCAACCTAATGCTCATAACAGGCATCGTGCCAGACTGTGATGTTAAAATGGTTGAAAGCAGGGTTTCGGCAAACTTTTTCTCCAAGGATCAAATAGTCACTGTAGCTTTTTCAGGCAAGGAGCTAAAATCAAAGGTGTTAGGTAAGTATTTATATACCCATATAAAACGTGGCCATTCAAAATGTAAAACTATTCTTCGTTTGTAAACCATACACAAACAGATGGTTTGGCTCATGGGCGATAGTCTGCCAACCCCTGGTGCACACAGCTCTGATCTATATCTTCATGGGACTTGAAGCTCAGCCAAAGTGTCACATGGCATATTAACATTTTTTCAAATCCTTCCTCCCAACCCGTCTTGTCATTTGAATGAAGTTCAGCTGATCAGTAAGATTACTTGTCCAGTATGACCTTTGTATTCACCCAAATCTCAGAATCACTGGTCAGGGGATGTGTACCCAAGAGCAGCTTTCGATGATCTTCTGGTGATCTCTTTAAACCCATACCACGAAAACATAGGAGCACCAGGCCAGATTCTTAAGAGCTCAGTATGGAGGGAGAACACATTAACTAAGAAATTGTCCTTTCAAATACTTAGCTTTAAAACCCATGGAAAGGGAGTTAAACAACACTGTACATACATAACTGAGTCATCACACCTACACACATAAATGAGCTCCAGTGTATACAAAGCAGAAAACCTTTTGGCCACAGGTGTCTCCCAAGAGGTCCTGCCACTGAAACCACATTTCACAGCTTGGACCACAATGTAAACTTCTCCTAGACTCTCAGTCTTGGTTAGCAATCTGCTCCTACACAGGTAGAAGGACTGGAATATGGGAGGCAGTGTACTAGTACATCATAGGGCCCATTTAAAAGATGTGGACACTGAGGCACAGAGGAAGCAGGAATTTGCTCGCAACACAGGGCTCAACTGTGTTGTTTCCAGAAATTCTGTGGCTTCCTCTACAGACATGGCGATCAAGTCATCCACTGTGTACCTGCCCACCCCATGGTCTTTGCTTTTGTAGTTTTACTCCATGCCTTCATTTTTTTTTAATTTCCATCCAAATTAGTTAGCATATAGTGCAACAATGATTTCAGGAGTACATTCCTTAATGCCCCTTACCCCTTTAGCCCATAACCCCTCCCACACCCCCTCCAGTAACCCTCTGTTTGTTCTCCATATTCATGAGTCTCTTTTGTTTTGTCCCCCTCCCTGTTTTTATATTATTTTTGTTTCCATCCCTTATGTTCATCTGTTTTGTCTCTTAAGGTCCTCCTATGAGTGAAGTCATTAGATATTTGTCTTTCTCTGACTGACTAGTTTCACTTAGCATAATACCCTCCAGTTCCATCCACATAGTTGCAAATGGCAAGATTTCATTCTTTTGGATTGCCGAGTAATACTCCATTGTAGGTATGTACCACATCTTCTTTATCCATTCATCCATCAGTGGACATTTGGGCTCTTTCCATACTTTGGCTATTGTTGATAGTGCTGCTATAAACATTGGGGTGCATGTGTCCCTTTGAAACAGCACATCTATATCCCTTGGATAAATACCTAGTAGTGCAATTGCTGGGTCATAGGGTAGTTCGATTTTTAGTTTTTTGAGGAACCTACATACTCTTTTCCACAGTGGCTGCCCCAGCTTGCATTCCCACCAACAATGCAGAAGAGATCCTCTTTCTCCGAATCCTTCCAACATCTGCTGTTTCCTGAGTTATTAATGTTAGCCATTCTGACAGGTGTGAGGTGGTATCTCATTGTGATTTTAATTTGTATTTCCCTGATGATGAGTGATGTTGAGCATTTTTCATGTGTCGTTTGGCCATCTGGATGTCTTCTTTGGAAAAGTGTCTATTCATGTCTTTTGCCCATTTCTTCACTGGATTCTTTGTGTTTTGGGCGTTAAGTTTGATAAGTTCTTTATAGATTCTAATCCTTCATCTGATATGTCATTTGCAAACATCTTCTCCCATTCTGTCGGTTGCCTTTTAGTTTTGCTGATTGTTTCCTTCGCTGTGCAGAAGATTTTTATTTTTATTTTTATTTTGCTTTTGTTTCCCTTGCCTCCGGAGGCATGTTGAGTAAGAAGTTGCTGTGGCCAAGGTCAAAGAGGTTTTTGCCTGCTTTCTCCTTGAGGATTTTGATGGCTTCCTCTCTTACATTTAGGTCTTTCATCCATTTTGAGTTTATTTTTCTGCATGGTGTAAGAAAGTGGTCCAGGTTCATTCTTCTGCATGTCGCTGTCCAGTTTTCCCAGTACCACTTGCTGAAGAGACTGTCTTGATTCCATTGGATATTCTTTCCTGCTTTTTCAAAGATTAGTGGGCCATACGTTTGTGGGTCCATTTCTGGATTATCTTTTCTCTTCCATTGATTTGCATGTCTGTTCTTGTGCCAGTACCATACTGTCTTGATGATTACAGCTTTGTAGTATAGCTTGAAGTCTGGGATCATGATGCCTCCTGCTTTGGTTTTCTTTTTCCAGATTGCTTTGGCTATTCGGGGTCTTTTCTAGTTCCATACAAGTTGTACGGTTGTTTTTTCTAGCTTTGTGAAGAAGGCTGGTGTTATTTTGATAGGGATTGCATTGAATATGTAGATTGCTTTTGGTAGTATCAACATTTAACAAAATGTGTTCTTCCTATCTAGGAGCATGGAATCATTTTCCACTTTTTGGTGTCTTCTTCAATTTCTTTCATAAGCTTTCTATAGTTTTCAGTGTATAGATTTTTCACCTCTTTAGTTAGATTTATTCCTTAGCTATATTATGGTTTTGTTGCTAATGTAAATGGGATCAATTCCTTGATTTCTCCTTCTGCTGCTTCATTGTTGGTGTATTTGAATGCAACCAATTTCTGTGTGTTGATTTTACATCCTGCAACGTTGCTGAATTCATGAATCAGTTCTAGCAGTTTTTTGGTGGAATTTTTAGGGTTTTCCATAGAGAGTATCATGTCATCTGTGAAGAGTGAAAGTTTGACCTCTTCCTGGCCTATTTGGATGCCTTTTATTTCTTTGTGTAGTCTAATTGCAGAGGCTAAGGCTTCCAATACTACATTGAATAACAGTGGTGAGAGTGGACACCCCTGTCTTTTTCCTGACCTTAGGGGGAATGCTCTCATTTTTTCCCCATTGAGGATGATATTAGCATTGGGTCGTTTATACATGGCTTTTATGATCTCGAGGTATGATCCTCTATCCCTACTTTCTTGAGGGTTTTTATCAAGAAAGGATGCTGTATTTTGTCAAATGCTTTCTCTGCATCTACTGAGAAGATCATATGATTCTTGTCCTTTCTTTCATTGATGTGTTGAGTCGTTCTAATTGTTTTGGAGATATTGAACCAGCCCTGCATCCCAGGTATAAATCCCACTTGGTCATGGTGAATAATTTTTTTAATGTATTGTTGGATCCGGTTGGCTAATGTCTTGTTGAGGATTTTTGCACCCACTTTCATCAGGGAGTTGGTCTAGAGTTCTTCTTTTTCATGGGGTCTCTATCTGATTTTGGAATCAAGGTAATGCTGGCTTCATAGAGTTAGTTTGGAAGTTTTCCTTCTATTACTATTTTTTGGAACATCTTCAAGAGAATGGTGTTAACTCTTCCTTAAGTGTTTGGTAGATTCCCCTGGAAAGTAATCTGGCCCTGGACTCTTGTTTTTGTTTTTGTTTTTGGAGATTTTTGACTACTGATTTGATTTTTGCTGGTTATGGGTCTGTTCAAATTTTCTATTCCTTCCTGTTTCAATTTTGGTAGTGTATATGTTTCTAGCAATTTGTCCATTTCATCCAGATTTCCCATTTTATTGGCATATAATTGCTCATAATATTCTCTTACTATTTTTTTTTTATTTCTGCTGTTTGGGTTGTGATCTCTTTTATTCTTGATTTTATTTATTTGGGTCCTTTCCTTTTTCTTTTTGATCAAACCGGCTAGTGGTTTATCAATTTTGTTAATTCTTTCAAAGAACCAGCTTCTGCTTTCATTGATCTGTTCTACTGGTTTTTTGTTTGTTTGTTTGTTTGTTTGTTTGTTTGTTTGTTTTGGTTTTGATAGCATTAATTTTTGCTCTAATCTTTATTATTTCCTGTCTTCTTCCAATTTTGGGTTTTCTTCACTGTTCTTTTTCCAGCTCTTTAAGGCATAAGGATATGTTGTGTATCTGAGAACTTTCTTCCTTCTTTAGGAAGGCCTGGGTGCTGGATTTTTTCCTCTTATGACTGCCTTTGCTGCATCCCAGAAGCTTTGGCTTGTGGTGTTATCATTTTCACTGGCATCCATTTCATTGGCTCTTTAACTTCTTGGTTAGCCCATTCATTCTTTAGTAGGATGTTCTTCAGCCTCCAAGTATTTGTTACCTTCCCAAATTTTTTTTTTCATGTGGTTGATTGCAAGTTTCATAGCTTTGTGGTCTGAAAATATCCACGGTATGATCTCGATCTTTTTGTATTGCTGAGGGCTGATTTGTGTCCCAGTATGTGGTCTATTCTGGAGAATGTTCCATGTGCATTGGAGAAAAATGTATATTCTGCTGCTTTAGGATGAAATGCTCTGAATATATCTGTTAAGTCCATCTGGTCCAGTGTGTCATTCAAAGCCATTGTTTCCTTGTTGATATTTTGATTAGATGATCTTTCCATTTCTGTGAGTGGGGTGTTGAAGTCTCTTCCTATTATGGTATTGCTATCAACGAGTTTCTTCATGTTTGTGATTAATTGATTTAAATATTTAGGTGCTTTCACATTTGGTGCATAAATGTTTACAATTGTTAGGTTGTCTTGGTGGATAGTCCCCTTAATTATGATATAATGCCATGCTGCATCTCTTGATACAGTCTTTATTTTAAAGTCTAGATTGTCTGATATAAGTATGGCTACTCCAGCTTTCTTTCTTTTTCTTTTTTTTTTCTTTTTTTTGACCATTAGCACGATAGATGGTTCTCCATCCCCTTAGTTTCAATCTGAAGGTGTCCTTAGGTCTACAGTGGGTCTCTTGTAAATAGCATATAGATGGATCTTGTTTTCTTATCCATTCTGTTACCCTATGTCTTTTGATTGAAGCATTGAGTCCATTGGTGTTTAGAGTGAGTACTGAAAGATATGAATTTATTGCCATTATGTGGCTTGTAGAGTTGGAGTTTCTGGTGGTGTTCTCTGGTCCTTTCTAATCTTTGTTGCTTTTGGTATTTATGTATTTATGTATTATTTATTTATTCATCTTTTCTCCCCTCAGAGAGTCCCCCTTAGAATTTCTTGCAGGGCTGGTTTAGTGGTCACAAATTCCCTTAATTTTTGTTTGCCTGGGAAAATTTTTATGTCTCCTTCTATTTTGAATGACAGCCTTGCTGGATAAAGAATTCTTGGCTGCGTATTTTTCTGATTCAGTACACTGAATATATCCTGCTATTCCTTTCTGGCCTGCCAAGTTTCTGTGCATAGGTCTGCTGCAAACCTGATCTGTCTTCCCTTGTAGGTTAAGGACTTTTTCCCCTGGCTGCTTTCATGATTCTCTCCTTGCCTGAGTATTTTGTGGATTTGACTATGATATGCCTTGTTGATGGTCGGGTTTTGTTGACTCTCATGGAGTCCTCTGTGTTTCCTGGATTTTGATGTCTGTGTCTTTCCCCCGGTTAGGAACGTTTTCCACTATGATTTGCTCACATAACCCTTCTACCCCTCTTTCTCTCTCTTCCCCTTCTGAGACCCCTATGATTCTGATGTTGTTCCTTTTTAAAGAGTCACTGATTTCTCTAATTCTTACATTGTGCTCTTTTGCTTTCATCTCCCTCTTTTTTTCTGCTTCATTGCTCTCCATAAGTGTCCTCTATATCGCCGATTCTCTGTTCTGCCTCATCCATCCTTGCTGCCACAGCATCCATTCGTGATTGCAGCTCAGTTATAGCATTCTTTATTTCATCTTGACTAGTTTTTACTTCTTTTATCTCTGCAAAAAGGGATTCTAATCTATTTTTGGCTCCAGCTCATATTCTTATTATTGTGATTCTAAATTCTGGCTTAGACATCTTGCTTGTATCTGTGTTGGTTAAGTCCCTGCTGTCGTTTCTTCCTACTCTTTCTTTTGGGGTGAATTCCTTCGTTTCATCATTTTGAAGGGAGAAAAAGAATTAATGAGTTAGAAAAAATTAAAATTAAAAAATATTTAAATTAAAAAATTAAACACACACACACCCAAAATCAAATAAATGATGCTAGGTCCTAGGTGTGTTTTGGTCTGGGTGTTGAAAGTGGCTTGATAGATTAGAGAAAAAAGGGGAAAGAATTAAAAAAAGAAAACTGTTTGAAAATTTGAAAAAATGAGTACACTGAAATAGACGAAAATAAAATGATGAAAGTAAAATAGAATTTGAAAAACTTACACAAAAATAAAAAATATAGTAAAAAAATGAAAGAAAAATATTTTTAATAAAAATTGAAAATGAAAATGATTTTTTCTCTCTCTGTATTCAAGAAAAAGAAAGGAAATGAAACAGAGAAAAAAAGATACTAGAAAAAAGAAAAAGAAAATTGAATAGATGGACCTGCTAACAGACTGAAACACAACTGAAATTATTTTGTTTTCCTCTAGAAGTCAGAGCATGAAGCGCTTTATTGTCCATAAACTAAGCAGGAGGTGAGACCTGTGTTCTTGGAGAGCGAGGTTAACCAGTTGGACAGCGCTTAGTGTAATGGCTCCACTCTCCACCAGATGGCGCTGCTAGCCTGCTGGGGTGGATCGTTGTGACACTTGTAGGTGCGTATGCGCAGGCGCGGGAGCGGTGAAAATGGCGTCACCCAGCTACCCAGTCTCTAGTATCGGAACTCTAGTCTCCCCAGTTAGCAATCGCACACCAGCCCTTTGTCTTCAGCTCTCGTCCACTCCCTGCTTTTACACTGTCCGTGACCAAGCCCCAGGTAGTACCTCTCTCCTCCGTTTGTTCTCAGATGCGGCTGTTTTCCCTGACCCCTTACTTCTGAGGGCCTGCAGCTTTGACCTGTTCTGCCCCTCTGTGGGAGGGTCTCATTGAGCCATGGCTGAATGCCGGCCACACCCAGGAAAATTCATGAGACCGTGCTGCTGCCGATGTCCAGAGACTGCAGCCAGGTGCCAGCCTACCCCAGAAAAAGTTCACAAGACAGTGTAGCAGCAGCGTTTCAGGGATTATGGAAAATCACAACACCCATCTGGCACCAGGCTTCACCCTTAACAACCTTCTTCCAGCACCAGGGAATGTGGCCATTCTGTGGGGTATGCTGGGCCCAGGTTGCCTCACAGCCTCTACCAAATGCCCTTCCAGAAGTGGAACCGCTTCTCCCCGGGTGGACTGAGAAGCTCCCAGACCCCACTCTTCTCCTGGGGATTCACTTTTCCCACCAGAGCACCGCCAGGTATCAAGCTGCGGAAATGCAGACTCTGCCCTCCCCTTGTTTACAGTCGTAATGGAATTTAAACCCTCTCATTTCTCCTTTCTCCTTTCTCCCTTTTTTAGTTCAGTCCCTGCATCTGTTTCCAATTTTCCACTTTTTCTCCAGCTACTTTTGGGAGGGGTGCTTTTCCCGTATTTTCCCCACCTTCTCCGTCCTGTCTCCACCCACAAAGCACCTCCCTGCCCGCAGTGGTTTCTTGCTCCTCACTTCTCTCCGTGCCATGTACCTGCTCAATTCTGTGGTTCAGGTTGTGCACATTGTTGTGTTAATCCTCAGATCAGTTTTCTAGGTGTGTAGGATGGTTTAGTGTTGGTCTGGCTGTATTTCATGTACACGAGACACACAAAAAACTTCCATGCTGTTCTGCCATCTTGGCTGTCTCCCTCCTCCATGTCTTCAATTTTTTGATGCCCATTGGCCTCTCTGTGTTAAGAATGTCATTTGAGGATTGACATCTATGAAAGAATAATTTTGCTACCGTTGGTAAAGTCAAAGGTAAGATGATGGCTAGGCAGAATTGGTGCTAAAAGTCAGATAGAATTAGCCAAGTTGTGTTCCCTTTGTAAGGAATTCATAATCAGTAAATCGAATTGTTTTTCTCTTAGTATTTTATGTCCCCAAAACAGTATTCAAAGTACATGAAACATTCTAATTGTAAGATTACTAAGGGTATATCTGAGAGATCTTCATGTTTAAAGATAGAAAAATGTGGAACACAGAATCTTGACTCCAGTATCTGCTTTGTCTTCTACTTGTTTTTTCTGATAGTTAACAGACTTTAGGATTCATGTCTTCTATCATCAACATTCTCTCTTCTAATTTTCTATAGTCCTTAACAATTTGAGTTGGAAAATGGGCTCTTTTGTAATTATTTTTATTTCAGTCTTGAGTCAGTGAGTCTTGGCATTCAGTCAGTGAGTCAAATGTGCATTTTTTCAAGGTAGAAAATCTGGGTTTCTGTAACTCTTTTCTTGGCTAGTATTTTGCTAGGTAAATGATGGTCATTTTCATTTGTCTTAGAAATGTCATACAAGGGCACATACCAAGAAGGTAAAGTAGTATTTAAGGGCTTTGAGTCAAATTTCCAACCCTCAAAGGTAATAGTTTTTACCTGGGACTCTGTTTTCTCATCTGTATAATGAGTGCATATAGTAAATGTGACACAGTTGACATAAGCCAAGCACAAAGTAACTGCTTCCCCCCGCCCCCCATCATTGAAAGAAGACCCTTAACAATTAAATAATGATTAGATATTAAGACAACTTGGTGTAAACAATACAGTAAAACGTGATACTGATTCTAAAAACAATCCTAAAGTCAGACAGTGCTTCTCATTTCCAGAATAGTCCAATGTGGCCTTGAGAATAAAAATTACTCATTTTTCAGAGGAACTCAGCATGCAGTTTCTGAAAACAATTCGCTTTCTGGGTATAAAGTCTTATTCGCAGACTACTTTCCAGGGACAGGGCCTAACTTGGGCCAACACCAGTACCTTTCTCTGTGTGTCCTCTCAGGAAGAGCAGCCATGTGTATATTATGATGTGTGAGGGTAGAAATGTGGACATGAGAGTAAGTCACTGACTGGCTTCGAGTCTATACTCGTAATTGGTGGCAGAGTATTGGCTAGTGTTTCTTTGGTACTTTTCCCTGGAGCTGCCAAAGTGATTTTGGACACTTTTCTGCTATATTCTGCAAACTTTAGTTGGGCAAGAAGTTTAACCTATGGGTGACTTAGCTGGGGGTATCTTGCCATTGTCTGCAGGTCTTAAATGGTTTTTGAGTGCATCAGGATTCTCCTGGTTGCAGAAGATAGAAAACTGAATGTAAAACCAGCTTAAGCAAAGAAGTGAATTTCTTGGCCCACATACATAAAAATTCCAGGGTTTGGGTGGTTTCAGGAACTTAAATAATGTCCCTATGCCTTATTTTTCTTGCCTTTTCTCTGCCTCTATTAAATCTGTTGGATTGTTAGGTATGCCTTGCTGGTGCCTGGAAATTGCAGGCTTATATCTTTCCAAGATAAAGTATGACCTGAAAGAGAGTACCAGAATCCTCAGCTTGACTGCTGTCAGCGTGAGTTGAGCCAATGCCCCTTCCTAAACCAAGGCCAGCAGAAAAGAATTCTCTGGTGTGCTTAGTCCTGGGCCAGATGGACACCACTCGTGAACCCCTTGCAGTGGAGTTCACTCCACTAAAGTATTTGAATTGAGAACAGAGAAAGAGTTATCCCCTAAAGAAAAAAAATGTGTACTATTTCTAAGTAGTAGCCAAAAATATAGTAAAGAAAACTGGTGGTGGAGTATACGCTATGTCCTCATCTTGGTGATAACACTTCTGGAAAGGAAAATGAGTTACCTCCCAGGCTATGAGTGTGTGGAGAACACAAAATCATCTGTAGGTTTCTCCTGTCATCCTGCTCATCAGTCATTTGCTTTTTTCCCACCTATTTCCTATTATTTCTGCCAGGGCACAGAGCTGTCCATAGACTAAAGTTACAGTTTTGTGGACAAGCAGGGCTTTGGGGGGCTTGGAGGGAGGGCATTAGTGGTCTTTGTACAGTAGTATATGTACCTCAATGCTTTTGAAGGTGTTTTCTGCAACTTGAAGAAGGAAAAAAAAAACTTCTAAGGAATTTGGGCCATTTAGGAGGGAGGGAAACAGGAACCTGTATTTGTCACACTCCGTACTATCCCACGAAAATAAAGAGGCAGTGACTCTCACATTTTCCATAATTTAATAATCTGTCCAAACTGCATAAACAAGATGCCACTGATCCATGATCCAGAAAACAGGTGCAGAGTTGTTTTTATAGCCATGGAGGCTGATGGCTTTGACCCCTGCCCCCGCAACCAATGACACCCGTTTTTGAGTGTCCCTCTTTTTGCAAAATGTGTTCTGGCCCTACCTATTGTTGTCTTTGTTGTTTTAGTAGCCACAGCAATTACAGTCATATAGTTAACATTTATTGAGTTTACATGGGCCAGCCATCATACCAAAAGCTTTATGTGTATTACATAATTTAAGTGTTAGCAACCATTCTTTGACTTAGGTGTTTTCTCCATTTTACAGAGGAGAAACCTAAGGCACAGGCAGGGTCAGAAACTTGCCCAAGCTCTCAGAACAGGAGGTGATAGAGTTTGGCTTCTGAACCACTTATGTACATAGCCACCAAGCTATCTGGCAGTGCTGCAGCTATTGTAGCATACAAAAACAGTGTGTAGTTGGGAACACTGGAATACTTGATCTGTGCCAACTGCTTTGCTAACAAATGGAGAGGCATATTCTCCTTTATTATGCACAGTAACTCACTTGCGTACACCCTCACATATCCTCACATTACAGATGACAAAACTGAGGTGCACAGATGCTCAGGAACTTGCTCAAAGTCATGCACTTCACCTCCAGAATCTGGCACTCAAGTTCATGCTCTTCACTGCAAGCCTATGCCCTTTCAATGTCATCTCACTGTGTTCTAGGCACTTGTTTGGAGGCCAGTCTTCCTTACTAGACTGTGAGATCCTTGAGGGCATGGACACTGCCTTAATCACCTGGCTTATAACCATGCCTAATGAATGCCTTATTTTTTTGCCTTTTCAGTGCCAAATACCATGCTTCACACACAAAATGTGTTCTCAGTACAGAACAAGTGAATGAGCAGAAGAAGGTGTGAGTGAGAGCTCCTGAGGTCAGAAAGAATAATCTTTCTCCATAGATGAGAAATCAGGTAGTCTATCTCATAGAAGGTTGAACCTATATAGCCTGTGCTTTGCAGAAGTCAATTCAATCTGTGTGACTTAGTGTCAGAAGTGATATGATTTGGCCTTGGCCAGTCCTCCACAAATATCACAGCATTTAAGTCCCTTCCCTGTTGGTATAATAGCTCCTACCAAAAACAAAACCAGACAAAACAAAGATTGATGTATTATATAAATTCATGGAATACAGCAAGACTCATTCTTCAAGACAGTTCTCTCTGGTCTGGTCTTTGTTGGGTTTTAGCTCTCATGACCTTTAACAATTCTCCATTTAACAGCTGTTACAAAAAATGCTGTTCATATAGCAATGAATTCAGCATCCTGGGAACCAGACTTTCAGCTCCCCCAGGGCCAGGGACTAGGTACCCTAAATGTGTAGGAAATAAACATGAGGCCAAAGAAGCAAAGGTACTTTCCCACCCCCTCAAAAAAAAAACCCCAAAAAACAAAACAAACAAAACAAAACACCCTGAAGTAGACAATTAAAGGAGGCTGTGGTTTCCAGCCAGTTGGAGAGGTGAAGGATACAAATAACTAGGGGTGTGTTTGGGAAGAACCGGTTTGGGAAGCCACGGGGGAGCCCAATATGGTATCAAGCCCCTACTTGCAAAACTCTATTGAAACAAGTCCCTGTTCAAACAGTTGTGGTTTCTTCGAGATCAGGAAAGAACTGTCCAGAAAAATGAGTCACCAGAGAGGCCAAACATGCTGTAGATGCTGCCTTGAGAGCAAGTTAGCCACATGTAGGAATGACTTACTCAACCTGTTGTGAAAGCAGTAGATGACATTTGCAGGAAAAGAAAGCACTGTGCAGTCAGCCACAGTTCCCTACTACCAACCCACATCCCAATGGGAGGATTTGCTTACTTTCTGTTTCTCTGCCCATCTCAACCTCTAACATTTCCTCTCTAAGTAATATCAGACATAGGATCATCATACAAAGACCCTTCAGCAGTTCCTTTGGTTGCCCAGTTCTCAACTTTTCCCACTTACCTGCCTTGCTGGCAAGAGCCTGACTTTGTTCCAGTGTTCACTCTCCATGCATGTGTGCAGACATCCAGGTGATGAATATTTATTAACCTAAGTCAACCATGGTAAATCCATTCTCCTTACCAGGCTAACCTAGCTAATCTAAATATAATTAGATGGCATAAGCAGTGGACCATAAAGAATTTTCCCTCCCTAGTAAAAAGGCATGAGGAAGTACCCAACCTATTTTGTTGCTAGATATCTTCTGTCTTGTCTGCATCGACTCCTGGAACCATTATGGCCATCTTGCTACCACAAGGAATGAGTTCTCCCACATCCTGAGGGCAGCATAAAGATGGCAAGCAGCTGGATCCTTGATGACAATCTTGTACCACTAAAATAATCAAACTTGATGACAGACCTCTTGCTCTGTGAGTTAACTTCTTATTACCTTGAAGCAGTCTTTAGCTAGGTAATTTACTTACTCACCTGATACAGGTGAGTCTGATCCCTGTTTCCAGGCAAGTTTTTATTTTCTTAAATATTGCTACTTTAGCAGTAATATCTAGTGGTTTTTGAGAAAGCGAGGCTGCCCTGTTTTTTGAGAAAGTGAGGTAGACAGTTTCACATAGACCAAATGCACCATCCAAAAACGCCTTAATGCATTGTGTAAAGAAAGAGCTGGTACACCTGTTCTGTAAAGTGTCAGCCCTTTAAAAATTTTTATCTTTATGAGCTATATATACTCTCTGTAGCAGCCACACAACTCTGCCATTGTAGTACAGAAGCAGCCATAGGCAATACATAAATGATTGAACATGACTGTGTTACAATAAAACTTTATTTAGCAAAACATCCAGAGGACCAGGTTTAGCATGCAGAGTGGGGTTTTCCAGCCCCCAAAATATGCATCCCTTTACTGTGAAAAACCCTATGATGGCTTCCTTGTATGATGGAGGCCTGCCTACCTTGCTGACTTTGTTTTGTACCACTCTTCACCTTCACACCAGCCAGTCTGGCCTTCTTTTTGTTAATTCTGACAACTCTTCCCCCTCCCCAACTTTAAGGCCTTTGCATTTGACACTTCTTTTCCCAGAATTCTTTTCACTGGCACTTGCCATGGTGGCTTTCTTCTCTTCATTCGGGAATAAACACAAATATCACTTTCTCAGAAACGCTTTTCCTCAGCACTTAATCTAAACATCCCACTTCCCGCCAGTCATTTCCCTGTCCATTACCTGCTTTATTTTCTTCTTTGTATTTATTGGAGTGCATCTCCATTTCCCCACCCTCAACTCTGCCCCCTTAGAAGTTTCCTAAGGGCAAGGACCTTAGGTCACCACTCAATTCCCCAAGTCCCCAAATGAAGAAGATAGTAAATATTTGTTGATTATTGAATGAATGAAAAACTCTTGTGGGCTTTTGTTAGCTTAAGGAAATACTCTAAAGAGTTTTCATGTATTTTCTTTAATACAGAAAGTTTTTTTCTAATTTGACAGTATACTCATCTCTGCAAGATGGCTCATACATGACTCCCTTCAGAGCTAAATTTTACCTCTCAGTAGCTAAGTATGTTATAACTTATAACTAAATGGCTAATAGAAATATTAATAACTAT
Organism: Lynx rufus; assembly: GCF_022079265.1. Taxonomy (NCBI): domain Eukaryota; kingdom Metazoa; phylum Chordata; class Mammalia; order Carnivora; family Felidae; genus Lynx; species Lynx rufus. The sequence goes on along the minus strand of NW_025814823.1, from coordinate 119,401,832 downwards.
TGGTACTTGAAACTCTGAGGCAAGAAACTTTAAAAAACAAATCAGGAGAGGGATACTTTCTTATTGTCCTACCTACCAAATAACCCTGGGAACACTAAAGTGGCCCGTTTATCATGGTGTGTATTCATGAGGGGTTTGCCTTCCTTGAAGAATCTAAGCAGGTAGCTCTGGCCCAGATCCACATCTAGGCTGGAGTCCATATTCCATTCCAAGCTTCAACTATTACGTTTCAGGGAGTCAGGGAATATCTGCTTTACTGCATAGTATAAATAAAGGAGAGGAGATCCAAGCTTGTGTGAAAGAGCCTTTTGCTTTATAAAATTGCACACATGGTGATTTTCAACTAGGAGTCTGACCATATGAAAAGGTAAAGAGTAAAGTGTTACTCTCCTTGCCCATAAATAACTTCAGAAAGCCCCACATACACTTAGAGATAGAGTTCAACACAGTGTAAGAGCAGAGAAAGGGGAGTAGGGGTGAAAAGTACACTTGTTTGGGGCTGATCTCTAATGTGAGTTAATACTCTATTTTCCAAAGTTTTGGGTCATCTTCTCCACACCCCTCGATGTGTGAGTCATCCCCACCCTTAATGATTGCCTGCCTGACTCCAGGCCACCTGCCAGCCACCCTCAGACCAGGAAATCTGGTTAAAAAATGATCTCTGGTACTTGATTAAATTTTTTAAGTCCTCTCATTAAAATCTGTGACTCTTCCTTGAAACTCCCTCCCAAATACTGCTTTTGAAATCCCCCAAGGGATACAATAAAGAACAAAAACGCCCTTAAGAAAGAGAAGAGTCACACAGAAGGAAATAAGATGACAGATTTCTCATTAATGCTTTCTTTTGTATTGATCTAAAACTTACTCACCCACCTGAAGGTCATTCTCAAGTGTTCTTAAAGTCTGTATACTCAGTTTCTAGTGGAAGCAGGAAATGTCTTTCTTGATCAAGCGGCAGAGAGATCAAGTTAACATGTACATGAACATTGGCTATTTCAAATGGCCACAAGCCAAGTCTCCACTGTTTATGACAAGCATCGTGGGCCACAGTGAAAAAGGCTATTTCAGTCCAGCCCTAGCTTCAGCAGAAAGAGCAAACTGAAGTGCATATAAGGGGCACCTGGGTGGCTCAGTGGGTTAAGCTTCCAACTTTGGCTCAGGTCATGATCTCACAGTTCATGAGTTCAAGCCCCATGTTGGGCTCTGTGCTGTGCTGACATTAAAAAACAAATTTTTTTAAAGAAGTGCATATACGATAATGTAAATGAGTATCAGGGGACAGGTGGGAATTGCATTCAATTGAGAGCAGCCAATACCAGTTCCTGCCACGTATGATCATATAAGAATGTAGGCTCAGAGGTGCCAGATTTTCTGATTTTCAAAAAAAAAAAAATGCAGAAACTTGAAACTTGGATTATTCTCCCAATTTCTAAAGATTAGAACAATTTTTAACAAAGAATGGCCCAAGCCAGGTGTGTCCAACATGGCGATATTGGGTCTATGGGTTGCTGATCTGAGGCCACTGTGCAACAATTATATAAGTCTACACAGTGGCCCTGGTGAGCTGGACTGTCCTCACAGAGCATCATCAACAACTTCCCTGCTTGGAGCCAGGCTCATAACATCTTATGGGACAAGTCCTAAGCCATAGATACCATAGCTTCCTAGTTGGTCCACCCTTCTTGGCCATGACCAAGAAGTCCTGTGCTTGGCTCATTGCTCAGGATTTGTGGCACATGAGAGCAGTGTATAAAAATGGGGTTAACCATTTGCGATTGTCAGCCTCTTTTCCATCATGATTGACACCTAGGGTAGGGGGGATAAAAATCTGATTTCGATCAAAGAATTTTTTTCGCTTCTATACTGAAATGTTGGGCTCTTTGTCTACGTTTAGACTTCCACTCAAATCCCTTGTAATTTTTTTTTCTTAGACTCTAGCCAAGCATAAGCTTCAAACTGATATATGTTTTGTTTTTCCAATTTTGTTCCCTGGTTCCTAGAACCAGAGGCAAAATATAAAATAAAAATGAAGACATAAGAATATCGTTTATTGGCATAGCAGATACTTTCATTTAGTTATAAGTTCCTGTCTTCTTTACTTACATTGCCTTTAAAAAGCTATGATTTCAGTTAAAGACAAATAGGCTTTGGTAAACTAAGGATTTATATTTAAAATACTTCTGGAGCACCTGGGTGGCTCAGTGGGTTGAGCATTGGACTCTTGGTTTCAATTCAGGTCGCAACCTCAAAGTTAGTGGGTTCGAGCTCCACACTGGGCTCCACACTGACCACACAGAGCCTAATGGGATTCTCTCTCTCTCTCTCTCTCTCTCTCTCTCTCTCTCTCTCTTTCTGCCCCTCCCCCACTTGCACACATGCACATGCCCTATCTTGCTGCTTACTCACTCGCTCTCTCTCCCTTTCTCTCTCAAATGTATAAATAAATAAACTAAACTAAACTTAACTAAACTAAATACTTCTGCATGTGTCATGAACCTAGAAGTGCCAGCAGGTTTTTCTTTGTCAGTAAGCCTCTTCCTATACCTTGCTTCTCTCTAGAAGTGCCTTGTGAGCCTTTCTCCTCTTTGGGTGTAGAATGTAACTCCCTCCAGAAAGCAGCATTTGTCCTCTCAAGGCTCCCTGGAGAGGCAGCTGTCCCTGTGGCCCCCGTTGACATGAATGTGACTATGACAGAGCAAAGACTTCTACCCTGCCTGCCTGACCCCACCGCACTCTCCCTGGCCACTGAAGTTCTGTCTGTCACAATCTGTGTTTTGGGACTCCCTCCAATCCACTGTGCTCGATTATTTTGAGCTGGTTAAGCACTGCTTATAGTGATCTAATGTTGTTTTTGCTTTGGTCTGTGTATCTCCGTCTAGATAGATTTTGAGTCCTTGAAAATCTTTTTCTCACTATTAAAAATAGGGAAAACTATTCAGTGCCAAATGGATTCCCAGATTTTAATTTACATCCAGAAGTAACCACTGTAGATCTATTGGTTTATTTTCTTAAGCTGTTAAACACGGACAACACTTGCTCTTGTTTCTTTGATACCATCTATTATAAAACACACCATGAATTTGATTTGTGCTCTTAGAACTTACTGAAGCTAGTTCCTTCCTGCCACAGCTTGTGTTAACTCGCATGTCATCACCTTGGGTGAACCTCCTTGCTCACCTTTCTAAAGTGGTCCTCCACCCCTTCACCCGCCCTGCATCTGTTGCATTCTGTCATATTCCCCCTATTCTCTTATATTCTTAGGACCGAATATTATCTGAAATTGACTCGAGTCTCTACTTGGCTCTACACTAACAACTCACTAGAACATAAGCTCTGGAGAGCATGAAATTTCTGTCTTGTTCACTGCTGTAGTTTCAAAGCCTAGAACAGTGCCTCTTCTCTCTTCTAGAACCACTAAAATGGCTGTCCAAGGATTTTTTAAAAGCAATGAATCTGCAAAGACAGGAATAAGGGGAGAGACGAAGAATGTAGTGGGGCAGAGGGTTGGTCCTAGAAAAAGTCAATGTAGCACTATTGTGTTCTTACACCAATCCTACAGGGTCCTGGCAAACCCATGTTCCCACAGCCTACATCCTAACTCTGATTTAGTACCCTTGCATTTGGATGGTCCTGATTCTGGCTTTGGTTTAAGGATCACTATCTTAAATATATTTTCCTGCCAGTAAAAAGTGAAATGAAAGTATCAATTTCTTTAACCTCATCTTACCAGAGATAACTGTTGTTAACATTTCAGCAAACTTGGAACCTTGTTTCTGTATTTTTTTTTTTTACCATGATGAAGATTGTGCTAATCTAAATGGATACTGAAGCTGTTGGTAAACTATTAAGATAGACTCCATGCTTTTTCCCTGTTTGATCCACCAGGGTGTACTTAATAAAAAATAAAAGTCAGCAATGTGAAAAAAATACAGAGGCCAAAAAGAAAATGAGTAAAATTCCTATTAATTTATATTTTTCATATTTCTTATTTATCTTTTGTGTCCTATTACGAGAGACATGTGATTAAAAGCGGGTTATTTCCTAGGACCCGTCTCCTGCTATGCATCTTTCATCTAAAAGTATTACTTCCCAGCTTGTGAATCACAAGTTAGTGACTATGGAAATGATTATAATGTTATGGAAGGTCATGGCTTCAGAGGGAAAATAACCAGCAGGGATAGAACCTAAGCCACAAAGTTCCAGGGTTACTTTAAATCTCATTAAGAAAAAAAGAGAGAGGTCAGGGTAAGACTATGTGAACAGACCCCATAAATGCAAACTAGGTTAAACACTCTTTCATGCACTTCTATGAAACTGTAGACCAGCAACTTTCAGGGTAACAAATATGGGAGGCTCAACCTATCCTACAATCTTTGAAGTGCACTGGGGATAATTTTGGAAAATGAATCTATAGCCAGATGAATTTCTGAAAACCAAATTCTGTCAAAATAACTTATTTATTTTATAACTTTGAGTCTAGTCATTAAGGGTGGTGTAAGTGCTCTTTAAATGGTTATGATATTTCTTAGTGAAGAGAAAAATGTTGGTTGATATTCTTTAGAAAAATGGCTGAGGTTTTAAGCAATTCTCAAGTGCATTCTCAGTGTCTTTTCAATAGTGGGGCTTCCTGGAGTGTCTCCACTTTCCACATTCATAATGAATGTTGATATGTCTTCTCCTACTGGGAATGATGTAATAAGACCTTATTGGATGACTTCCCTGCAGAAAACAGTTTTGGGTCTTGACATAATCCAAAAATCTGGAGATGCTAGGGAGTGAACAAAAGATAGACTCTAGTAGGGAGTACACACTTGGGGGAGGTTAAGAGGAGAGCTGTGTAAATGTAGTCCCCATGTTCATGGCTTAAGCAGGCCAAGGGCAGTGGTGCAAAGCAGCAGGGTGCCTCTGAAAAAAACAGAGTCTGTCTGGCCTGGGAAACCAGAGCAAAGCAAAAAGAGTGGGGGAATCATCACAAGGAAAGATCTAGAAAATTTCCAAATTCTGTTTATCCCTCTCTCTGGCTGACTCTTACACTATGCATCCAAGGTAGAGACACAAAGCGAGTAAATTGAAAATAAAAGAGACTAGCTGAGACTGAAGTTCCCACCCAAAAAAACAGCTTGGAGTTCAAGTCCATAATATAATGGTTAGCTAAAGTGAAAGAAATAACAGAGGAAAATAACAAGCAGCCAGAATCTACACAACTTAATATTCACAATGTTTATGATGCAATCCATGATTACTCAACGAACAAAGTATCAAGAAAATGGGGCATGTGTTCTCAGTAGAAAAGAACATCAACTGAGTATGACCCCAGAAAGAACCAGATGATGGAAATAAAAAGCAAAATTTTTTTTTAATTTTTTAAGTGTTTATTTTATTTTTTTTTTTAAATAAATTTCCGATATATTGAGGAATAGCAGTTTTTTTTTTTAAATTTTTTTTTCAACGTTTATTTATTTTTGGGACAGAGAGAGACAGAGCATGAACGGGCGAGGGGCAGAGAGAGAGGGAGACACAGAATCGGAAATAGGCTCCAGGCTCTGAGCCATCAGCCCAGAGCCCGATGCGGGGCTCGAACTCACGGACCGCGAGATCGTGACCTGGCTGAGGTTGGACGCTCAACCGACTGCGCCACCCAGGCTCCCCTAAGTGTTTATTTTTGAGGGAGAGAGAGAGAGAGTGAGCATGAGCACAAGTGGGGGAGGGGCAGAGACAGAGAGGGAGACACAGAATCTGAAACAGGCTCCAGGCTCAGCACAGAGCCTGACATGGGGCTTAAACTCGGGAACAGTGAGATCATGACCTGAGCCAAAGTTAGACGCTGAACCAACTGAGCCACCCAGGTGCCCCATAAAAAGCAAAAATTTTAATGTAGTTCTTATAACTAACCTACAGGATGCATAGGATGATGGATAAAAAGACAGGAGGTCTCCTCAGAGAAATAGGGACAATAAAAAAGAATGAAATGAAAATTCTAGAACCAAAAAAAATGCAGTATCTGAAATTAAGAAAAAATGAACTGCACACTTAAGAATTGAATGGAGATGTGGAGGAAAATAAGTGAACTTGAAGACAGATGAACAAAAATTATCCAATATGAATAACAGGAAAAAATTTAAGAGACCTTTTGGGATGCCTAGGTGGCTCCGTCAGTTGAGTGTCTGACTCTTGATTTTGGCTCAGGTCATGGTCCCAGTATCGTGAGATCAAGCCCCATGTCGGGCTCTGGACTGAGCATGGAGCCTCCTTGAGAGAGATTCTCTCTCTCTTCCTCTGTCCCTCCCCTGCTCTCATTCACTCTCTCTCTTAAAAAAAAAATTTTTTTAATAAATATTTTTTTTTTAAAAAGTGGATTAGTGGTTGCCTGCAGTTGGGACAGGGATAGGCACAGGGATGGGAAGTGACTGCTAACGGGTATGGGGTTTCTTCTGGGCGTGATCAAAGTGTCCTAAAATTGATTGTGGTGGTTGAACAATTCTCTGAATCTCCTAAAAACCATTGAAATGTATACTTTAATGGGTGAATTTCTGATATGTAAGGCACAGAGATGGAATACAACAAACTACTTTAGCATAAAGGAAGGGAGGGTGCATATGGCCCTATATGGATGCAATATTTCCACAATTTACCTGAAATGGCAAATTAACTGTACATAGACAACAAATAGTTAAGGATGGATGATATTGTGATTCCCAGGGAAGCCACAAAAAAATTATAATACAAAGAAATATAGCTAAAAGCCAATAGATCCAAGATACTTATCTGAGGAAAACATGAGAGCTTTATGCCATTCTTGACTGATGTCCTCTAGCCATGTTTTGAGTTGACCATTATTATTACTATCAGTAGTATTCTTTATTCATGAGTAAAGTGTAACTCAAGGAATAACGAGAGGACGGCACTCATCTTTTATATTTTACATGGTATTTCTTTCTTCATCCTTTATATTCTACATTTAGACACCAAAAGCAAAGAATGAAAGCAAAAATAAACAAGTGGGACTCCATTAGACTAAAAAGCTTTTGCATAGCAAAGAAAACCATCAACAAAATGAAGAGGTAACCTACGGAATGGAAGAAAATATTTGCAAATTATGTATCTGATAAGGGGGTAATATGCAAATTACTTAAAGAACTCCTACAACTCAACAGAAAAACAACTGTGGTTGAAAAATGGGCAGAGTAGGTGCCTGGCTGACTCAGTCAGTGGAGCCTGAGACTTTTGATCTCAGGGTTGTGAGTTCAAGACCTATGTTGGATGTAAAGATGACTTAAAAATGAAATCTTCTAATAAATAAAATGCCTAATTTAAAAAAATGGGAAGAGGATCTAAGTAGACATTTTTCCAAAGAAGATGTGTAGATGACCAGGTACATAAAAAGATACTCAGCATCACTAATCACCAGGGAAATTCAAATCAAAACCATAGTGAGCTACCACCTCATACCTGTTAGAATGGTCAGTACCAAAAAAGACAAGAACTAAGAAGTGCTGGTGGGGGTGTGGAAAAAGAGAATACTTTTGCATTGTTGGTGGGACTATAACTTGGTAGATCCTCTGTGAAAAGCAGTATGGAGGTTTCTCAAAAAATTAAAAATGGAAATACCAGATGATCCAACAATTCCACTTCTGGGTATTTATCTGAAGGAAATGAAATCACTGTCTCAAGAAGGTATCTGTACCCCTATGTCCATTGAAGCATTATTTATAATAGCCAAAACACAGAAACAGTTAAAGGTCAATGGATGAATGGGTAAAGAAAATGTGAGCTATCAGTATATAGGTAGAGATATATAATGGAATATTATTTAGCCATAAAAAGGAAATCCTGTGACAATATGCATGGGCCTTTAGTGCATTATGCTAAGTGAAATAAATCAAAAATAGACAAGATGTCATTTAGATGTAGAATCTAAAAAATAAAAGAACAAACAAAAAGCTGAACACCTAAGTACATAGATACAGAGAACAAATTGGTGGTTGCCAGAGACAGGGGGGCAGGAAAAATGGGTGAAAGTGGTCAAAAGGTAAAAATTAACAGTTATAAGATGTACGTCCTGGGGATATGATGTATAGCATGATGACTATAGTTAACAAGACCGTATTGTATATTTGGAAGTTGTTAGAGAGTAGGTCTTAAAATTTATTATCACAAAAAAAATTATCTCTTTGTAGTGACAGATGTTAACTAGATTTATTGTGAATCATTTGCAATATATACATAAATTATTTAAAACACCTACCATGCTATATGTCAATAATATCTCAAAAATGACATTATAAAGCATTATGTGGTAACGTCTGGCCTTTCACATACCTTATGGTGATGGCAAAGTAGGACCCTCATTTTAGAAAGGAGAAAACTACGTAGAGAACAATTAATTGATTGTTTCTTAAAACACAGTAGGTCAAGAATCTCACCCCAAAACCAGTCTGTGCACTTCAGCTGCCTGTGTGGAATGGAATGAAGCCTCTTCCATCAATGACTATAGTGAGGAAGGCCTACTTTCAGGGAGAGAATAGATTATAGGAAGAACGAAATTAGAAATAGAACACATATGTATGGGCCACATTTTTATGTGGAAGAATATTATTGACTGCTAACACAAGTACACGATGCTGAATTATTATTGTCTCAAGGCAAGAATCCCAACTTTTAGGGAAAGCAGAAATAATGAGAGCACAACGCCCTTTTCAGAAATGAGATATAACTATCCCCACTGAGACCCTTCGACTGAAAAGGATTTTTGCCCACTTATTCAACACCATTCAATATCCATCTTGTGGGATGGCCTTCAAACAATCTTAAGAGAATTTTACCATTAATTATCTTTTATTCATGGTAAAGAATCAATTTCTTTTCGTGTGTGATTTGAAGCTCAAGTAAGGAGAGGATTTGCAGGATGTTCTGTATAGAAATTTAAATCTTAATATGCTGAGTACTACAATTCTTAAAAAGTGGCCTATGACAATAGACATCTGAGCTGGCCATCCATTCTGCTTTTAGGACTCTCTGTAATTTGTTGGGGAAAGGGAAGAGAGAGAGTTCTGGAAGGGAGGAGTTGATTATAATTTTCACAGGATTAAACTTCAAATGTTTTCCTATTTTGCTGTGACTCTTAACTATATTCAGGTTATGAAATAGGATTAGTCACCACAGGTCAAGAGAAGAAAACAAAGGAACAATATGGACTTGAATTTTTTGATTCACCATTTATAGAAGAGACTTATAAAGTCTAATGGGGCATTTGACTAGCCAACTAGGTCACTTTCATTGCTCAGGTCCTGGGAGGATGGTGATTCATGCATTTTCTTCGGTCCCTTTTGTAAACTGGGCCTTCTAGTAAAAGCTTTATATTTGTGATCTCATTTAATCCTCAAATCAGCTTATTGAGACAGATGGTATTATGCCCATTATACAGAAGTGGACACTGAGTGCTTAGAAGTCAGGCAGTAAGTAGTAGAGCCATGAAATGGACCAGGTCTGCTTAATGCTAAAGGCCATCTTTCTTCTAGTCTTCTAAGTTTATTTGCTCATCTTGTTGTTTACAATAGACACTGCTTAACTGGCCACCTGCCATCTAAAATGATTTTGAAAAGCCTAGCATTGCATTACAGCCACCTTAGAGATATTGTAAAAAGGGTTCAGGGGCATTTCAGAATTTCAATTAAAAGACACATCATTTGTTGGAAGGAATTCAAGGTTATAAATGCTAAATATTTAAATACTCTCATCTTAAAGCAGATCACCCTCCAAGAGAGGGCAGTCTATGCTTCTAGATGGTCAGGTCCCTGAATTTTTAATACCCAAGAAATCCTGCAAAGTGATGTAGTCAGGAAGCTTCTCAAATATTAGAACAAAAATGAGCTAGACATAGGAGGGGTTGCTTGATAGGTGGCTAGCTAACTTTAAAAACAATTAAATATAAGTCCTTTTTCAGACTTTTTATCACATAACTTATGTTGAAAATCTCTGCCCCAGTGTTCTCATCCTGTGGCAGGAAATCTCTTCTCTTTGTGCAAATGGAAAATGTCTCTGAATGTCAGACACATGTTGCTTTATGCCAGTGGTTCTTGTCTCCATCAAATGCAAAGTCCACTTTTATAAAAAATAACCCCTTCTTAACCACCTTGTATAGAAATTCATAGGTTATGTAACTCATATAAAATTGATAGGATAAATACAATGTTCACGTAATATACAAGAGAAGTAAGTCATTTATAATACCATCTCATCAGTAAAAATCTCAGGCCTGATGGCAGTAGAAAACATTTTTCTAAGACACGGAGTATTAGCATGGACAATGCTATTACTAATAGTGATCGTATTACCACGAATGTAACAGCCACAATGAAGCCCACTGCCAGTGTGTATACCGTGACTCAAAAGCCACTTGACCATTGCTGTCTGTGATGTGATTTTTTTTTTGTGCCTCCAAATGGTGAAAACCTCTTGGCAAAGTTCCAAACAAATCAAAACACAATCCCCTTTGATATATATATATTTTTTTACTGTAGTTGCATTCCTAGAAAATTAAGATTGCATTAAACGGTATAAAAACATTTTGTGATGGTGTTTAAAAGAGTTGGTTTTAGTCTGCGGGAGTCTGCCAAGACAATTCTTTGTTGTATAAGACTCTGTGATCTAGCCTCCCCAGGCCTCTCTCAGTAACTGTCCACCACATTACCTCAATCATTGGAAGTAGCAAAAATGTCCCCACAAATTTCTAAAACCTTCTCTGAGAAGGTGGTCCCAACTTTGAGAACCACTGCTTTATTCAGCATATCTAGTTCTTGAAGAGCTATGTCTAAATTCAGTTTTCACACTTAAACCTGAATCGTCACATATTAAGTTTTCATAAAGTGAGGTGTGTCTGTTAAAAAGACGCACTGGTTTTCGTGACACGAACAAAGGTGTTCCTGATTCACTATAAGTAATTTTCTTGGCTCACCCTAGGTGGTGACATAGGACACGATTCACGAATGTAACTCAGGCGGGAATGCAGAGCTACCTTCCATGTGTACAGAAGCTGATAAACAAAAAGCAGGTGGACCACAAGCATGACAAAGATGCATTGGCACAGGTACAGGCATTTGTATATTCAGCTGACTCAAGGACTAGGCAGAAACCCTTGGCCGTCTCACAAGTTGATGGGGTCAATTCAGGGAAAAGGTGAACCCGGGGAAAGATGGATGACAGTAGTTGCTAGGAGGCTAAAAGTTTGTGAAGGAAACAAAGGATGTGAGTCAGGGTAGAGTGTGAATGTGTAAATGTAAACAAGGGTTGAATAGTCATGTCACAGGCCAGATGAAGGTGACTAGGGCTCGGAAAGCTACCTGGTAGATATTGCTTCCTGACTTAAATTCTCTTGCATCTGGCTCTTAAATTGGGGGCTCCCGGTGGATGGCATGGAACTGTCTTATACTCCTCATCCTGGAGGGGTAGTGGAGCATGGTTTGTGAGTTTCCTCCCCCACTGTGCCCAAAACAACTTCTGCTACCTTTATGTCTCTGGCAAGCCAAGTCACTTCACATGTGTGAGGTGGATATCTGTTCACCATATTGCATGTGCCATAGCAGTGTCTGTTTTTCCATCCCTGTGGGAGAAGGAAAGGTGGGCGTGAGTCCCCACAGAAATTCTGGCAGACCGATAAAGACCACCTTCCACGTTCCCCAGGCTGGAGCTTCCCTCAGGCTAACCATGCGCACCTCAGGCTCTCTGCAGTTTGCATACACACCTCAGATGCCTCTCTTCACAGAGGCTCCAAAAATCAGGCCCAGACAGACTCCAGTGCCTATTCATCTGAAGTTCACTAGGCAATGTGCCTGGTGTCATTTGAGCTAGCTGTATGGCAGCCAATTTTTTTTTTAATGACATGATTGCCCAGGCTCTCAAATCCCATTATGAAACTTTTTTTCCTTTACTCAGAGCTTTTTTTCTTTTTTTTCTATCTGTCATTTTAGTTTGATGGAAAGAGATGTTGAGGAGAAATATTTGGAAAATTGTTCTCTGGGGCCAGATGATGCAGTGAGTCACAATCACTGAACACATCTGGGGAATCTGCAGTTGTTCCCATTCTCCTCTGTCCTGAAGCTCTTAATGACTGACAGTCACTGGCATGGACAGGAAGAGGGTGGGACGGATTTCCAGGACAGTGTATTAGAACTGTAAGGAAGAGAGGCCTCCCAAGGCCCTACCTCAGGGCCACCTCCACCCTTGCTCACAGAAAACAAGGAAGGCTGCTGGCTAGCTATGCCCTGCCATGCATTAAGAACCCTGCAGGGATGCAGCCAGTCTGTTATTAGAAACAGTTACCAGCCAACGGCAGCGTTATGCCTTCTGCTTCACCATGGTTACACATAACTTCAGAGCTGCAATATGATCCACTCCACACCGAGGGGCATAGACAGTACAGAATACATACCGTAAGTCAAAACACGGGCCTCAGAATGGGCTTACAGAGAAACGGTGACATATCTTCATGAACATTCTCTTAGGTCTTGACAGCTGTGAGGGAGTTCTGCTCTCAGGTCAGCTTATCCAGACGAAGCTGTAAGTGATGTTACAGCATGGTACCCACATCTTCTCAAGTGGTCACACACATTCAGTGTCCTGTGTGAAGTGGTGCAGGATTCTTGAGGCACTTAGCCTCATAACAGCCAGAAGGTTGGTAATCTCCACAGCTATAGCCGGTATCTAGTATGGCACCTGGCCCATAGTAGGAATAAGTAAATATGGAGGAGGTGAGGTAACTGACCAGATGAGCCATTTCTTCTTCATCCCACCTCCTCTCCTATCTCCCCCATCCCACCCCAACCCTCTCCACATTTCTCCACAAAGCTCTGTCAGTAAGTAGAAAACATAGTCATGAAACCACGATGGTTGATATTAAATGACTAAGAGAGGCAGGGTCCGTATTGGTTAAGAATACGCACATAGGAGTTGGGAAAACCTGAATTTAAATTTTACTTCCTACCATTTATAAGTTGGGTGACCTCGGACAAACTGTTAAGTACCTTGTCTATTTCCTCATCTGGAAAGTGGGAATAATAATAGTACCTACCCCAGGCCTTTGTCATAAGGATTAGAGATGCTACGTTCAAAGTACTGGGCACTGTGTTGGGGACTTCAGTATTCAATAAATGTGAGCTGCTCTTATTATTTTCCATGTGCCTATCAGCATGATGTGGGAATCATCCCAGCTAAGTGACCACAGTCAGGCCTGTGCCTCTCTGAGGGAAATTGCTATCTCACCCATCTCTGCAGCAACTGAAATTATCTTTGCACCAATTTGACCATTGATTAGTGTGGTTGCTATGGTTGCGTTACTTAACCTTTTGGGCTTCAGTTTCTTCATTGTAAACAGAGGTGGCTGCTCTGTCTACACTCAAAAGTAATCACTTGTAAAAATGATTGGAAAGCATCCTCAAGAGTAACTTTGAGTTTTTGATTTATGCTGTTGCCCAGATTCCTAATATTTAGGGGATAGGTTAGGGAGTGGGGAGGGATATGAAAGTCTGGGGACACTGTGAAATGTGTCCAAATTTATCCCACATTTATTGACTAATGCGTCAGTTAATTGAAGGATTCATGATTTAGTACAGTTACGCCAAATGCTCTAGCTGGTGTAGATCAGTAAACATGTCCTCTTTGGAAAGTTCAAAAAGTCACATGACCTCAGTTTCCAATGCAGCCATTCTTCACGATGTGTCAAAATCATTTTTTTTAAGGTTTAGACAGTTAAGAGAAACTTAGGGCATATTTTCCGCCAGCATACAGTTCTTTCATGTGCAGTAAGGAATGGAAATGAAATAGCAAATAAGGAGAAATAGTGCATACAATCATCTTTATAATTATGCTAATGTTCTTTGAGCAAACCCTGTCACTTAGGGTTCCTGGACCCATTTCCAACATAGTAGAAGGGGGTCCCACACACACACAACACCTGCAACTCTCAGATATCAGCCAGGTATTCAGAATTCAGGTCATTTCTGACACTACCCAGAGATAGCATCAGATTCCAGAGGTTAAGGGCACAGTCATATAAGACTGCCTCCCCACTCTCCACTTGATATGACAGTCACAAGCCCTGGGCTTTAACCAGTGCTTCTGACTGACCAGATACAGATTAGCGGTTTCAACAACCTTACATTCAGTTAATTTGCTACAGGGGCTTGCAGAACTCAGGGAAACACCTAAATTTACCAGTTTATTAAAGTATATAATAAACAATATGAATTATCAGCCGTATGAAGAGATACATAGGAGATACATACAGCAAGGTCCCAAAGAAACTTCTGTCCTTGTGGAGCCTGGAGCCTCACTTGGTGACACATGGAAACATTCTGGTTCCTCAAGTGTGAAAGCTCTCTGAAAAAGGACAAAGAAGCTATCCTCTTGGGTTTTTTAGGGACTTTGTTACATAGTCTTAATTGACCAAGTCATTGACAGTTCACTGATCCAACCTTCAGCCCCTCTCCCCCGGCCAGAGGTTGAAGGTTGGAAACTGAAAGTTCCAACTCTTTAATCATGGTTGGTCCACCTGGAAACCAGCCCCTGCCCTTGGGTGAGGTCCAAAAGTCACTTTCATCAATAACAAGGCACCCATTTTATTTTGGGGGCTCTGAAGCATTTTCAGAAACTATGGATGAAAACCAAATAAATATATTTGGACATTTAAGTGACCAAATATATATTTCTCATAAATAGTTATATCACACCATGTTAAACATTTTGCCTAAATAATCTCACTTAGTTCCAGCCTATATAGTGGATATCATTATCTCCATTCTACATGGGAGGAAGAAATCAGGCTTACAGAGGTTAAGTAATTTGGCCAAGTCACCCAGGCGTGCATTGGGGAACATAGCCCTTTTTAAATATCTGCCTTTTCTTGTTGTTTCCTCAAAGTTGATTCAGTATAACTGACCACCCCAGGTTGTCCCCTCTGTGTTGACAGAGCACAAGGTAGAGTGACATTTAGAGCACTGGTTGACTCAGGTTGCCATTAATATCCTCTTGAACTGGCAAAAATTCAAGAATGAGCTTATGCCATTGACACTTAGTCTATGAAATCCCATACACTTGACTCCATTGCTATAGATCCGAGTCAGTCTGCACTGATTGAAGATTCTATTCCTCTTAAATACCAATAGTTCCTTAATCACTGCAATTATCTTGGGTGACCTTTTGTCAATTAACCAACTGCTCAGTTTCCTTTATCATCATTTATGAAGCATGTCCTATAAGCAGAGCCTATCCATATTGGGCATTTGGGGTAAGAAAAAAACAGGTTGTCCCTGGCCCCAAAGAGCAGCTGCTTTAGAGAAACTGGCATGTGTAAGTAGTTAGGCAGGTAGGTAGTTAAAAAGGTAGAGAGGCAAGACAGTGACAAATATAAAATAAAGGCCAGAATAATGTGCTATGTGTGCAGGGATGGAACAGGGACTAATTCCAGCTTAAGACTGGGTAAGTACAGAAGCCTCTTAGATAATTTAGGCTGTGACAGAAGAATGAGGGGTGAATCTGGGAGATTACACTACCAATCAGAAAAGACTCTCTTGGCTAGAAAACCCAGAGATGGCCATCATATTCCTCTTTTTCACTGAACCAAGGAATAGTCTGAGTTCCCTTCTCTCTACCAATAAGGGATCATCACCAACTCAACATAACTCATTGTATGTGTGATGAATCTCCTTGGCCAGCCATGACTTACTCTTTTTGTGACTCCAAAGGTGTTAATGTTAAGCCATGTAAGGGTATGCCTCCCCTACTCAAGTAGATAGCCATTTGGGCTCAGAAAGGACCTTCCAAAAAAAATAAAGCACACAACATATAACTACCTACTTATAGAAATGTCCTTAGGAACTCTAAGCTCATTTTCCATCTCTCTCTTTTCCAAACATCTCTTAATGCTTTATTTACAGAGACCATTTGTTGTTCATCTATTTGGTGAAGAACTCTTGGTAAATGTACAAGATGTATGAGATATGGCTTCTGTCTTCAAAGAGCCATCAACTAATGGGAGTAACAAGACCAAAGTTGAGAAAACTCTATATAAATCCATATAATCAAAAGGTCATTTGCATAGGCATTTTGGAGTCCTCCACTAGCCCCATCCATCACAGAGTGAACTGAAAGGAAAAAATTCTATGTTCAAAACGTAGAGTCTGGTCTCAAGAGAAAGGCTCCCATACAAAGGATGACATTTTTCTCTCTAGCTTTCTTAGCTTTTTTCCATCTATATGACCCACATTCAAATTAGTTTTGAGAAATATCCACAATTTCTCTTTGAATTGAGCAGCCTTATATGGAGTAATCACACTTTATCATCTTGTTTGAATAATGAGCCTGTAAAAGTGGGAGAAAAACATGACAAGACAAAAATTCCTCTTAGATATTAATGTTGGAGCCAAATAGAATTAATAAATGACTTTTACATCTGACCCTGCACATGCAGAAGACAAACACAGAATCTATATTTTCAACTAATTTAAATAGAAGATGGAATTGAAACAGAAAGCCAGCAACCAAATTAGTCATCTTGTTACAAAGAAAATGTAACCAGCTTCATTATTGTAATGGCAGACATCAGTGGAGTAGAAAATTGACCAATCTTATATTAGAAAAAAATATATGATGTTTGCTTGACAAGGAAGCTCTGCTTATATAAGCGTTAACTACCTATTCTATAATGGATCAGAACCTTTAAGGTCTCAGTAGCACATCACTAATATAAATTGTAAAAGCCATATTAAATACTATAAAAAGATGCAATATTGCTACTGTGCTGAGAATAAATGTTGAGATCAAATTAAAAATTATATAATATTTAAAGTGAACCTATTTGGTTTTGGAGATATTTGACAACAAATGTGAAACCACAGGTAACTGTACCCAAAATTGAATAGAACATTAGAAAGCAAAAGATGTAAGTCAAAGAGAGAAAGAGTTATCTCTTGTCCAAAGCAAGTTATCTTCCAAGATAAGTCGCCTGACTGGTCTAGTCATGGATAAAGAAGTGTGATACTAGCTTCATCAAATTGGATTGCAATTAAGATTCTACCATATAAGATACAAGAGCACCTGGGTAGCTCGGTTGGTTAAGTGCCCAACTTTGGCTCAAGTCATGATCTCAGAGTTCCTGAGTTTGAGTGTCACATCTGGCTCTGCATTGATAGTGTGGAGTCTGCTTGGGACTCTCTATCTCCCTCCCTCCCTGTCTCTCCCCCCTGCCCCCCTCTGTCCCTCCCCTACTTGTGCATGCACACTCTCAAAATAAATTTAAAAAAAACTCTACCATATAAGATACATATTTTAAAGTATCTTCATTAAACACCTTCCTTTTCATACAATGTGGTAACATCATGTTCACTCATTGTGGTTTTAAGGTCTCATAGTGATGTCATTTAAATGCAACAGCAAGAGTAAAGAAAACAAAGAAAAGCACAACATAGAGAAAAAGACTCAACAGTAGCAGCATGCATGAGGGTAAACTCTCAACAGTGCATGAGCTCAGATCATTTCTACTAAAATGCATTGTGCTGCCACAGCATTCCATTCCCATTCCAACCTATAATTAATGTGTGTCTCCTTCATGGCATGAAACTAAAAATGGTCTCAGAGGTGAACTATAGGCATTTCAGAGTATGGCAGATCCAACAGCACAGGGCTCTGAGGAGAACAGGAGTAGATTCCCACAGTCCCATCATTTTCTTTTCTCTTCTCACCAAAATGTTGTAAGTGGACCACCTTCCCACAGGCAGGTATTAGAGGGTATGGAGGTGCATTTTAAATAGAAAAAAAGGCACTGTATGCATATATATGAACGTTAGGTGCTGATTTACATATGTTACTGTCTTTTGTTTAATTTTATATTTTTTTTAATTTCCATCCAAATTAGTTAGCGTATACTGCAACAATGATTTCAGGAGTACATTCCTTAATGCCCCTTACCCCTTTAGCCCATCCTCCCTCCCACACCCCCTCTAGTAACCCTCTGTTTGTTCTCCATATTTATGAGTCTCTTCTGTTTTGTCCCCCTCCCTGTTTTTATATTATTTTTGTTTCCATCCCTTATGTTCATCTGTTTTGTCTCTTAAAGTCCTCCTATGAGTGAAGTCATATGATATTTGTCTTTCTCTGACTGACTAATTTCACTTAGCATAATACCCTCCAGTTCCATCCACGTAGTTGCAAATGGCAAGATTTCATTCTTTTGGATTGCCGAGTAATACTCCATTGTAGGTATGTACCACATCTTCTTTATCCATTCATCCATCAGTGGACATTTGGGCTCTTTCCATACTTTGGCTATTGTTGATAGTGCTGTTATAAACATTGGGGTGCATGTGTCCCTTCGAAACAGCACACCTGTATCCCTTGCATAAATGCCTAGTAGTGCAATTGCTGGCTTGTAGGGTAGTTCTATTTTTAGTTTTTTGAGGAACCTCCATACTCTTTTCCAGAGTGGCTGCCCCAGCTTGCATTCCCACCAAGAATGCGGAAGAAATCCTCTTTCTCCGAATCCTTGCCAACATCTATTGTTGCCTGAGTTGTTAATGTTAGCCATTCTGACAGGTGTGAGGGGTATTTCATTGTGATTTTGATTTGTATTTCCCTGATGATGAGTCATGTTGAGCATTTTTCATGTGTCATTTAGCCATCTAGATGTCTTCTTTGGAAAAGTGTCTATTCATGTCTTTTGCCCATTTCTTCACTGGATTCTTTGTATTTTGGGGTGTTCAGTTTGGTAAGTTCTTTATAGATTCTAATCCTTCATCTGATATGTCATTTGCAAATATCTTCTCCCATTCTGTCGGTTGCCTTTTAGTTTTGCTGATTGTTTCCTTCGCTGTGCAGAAGATTTTTATTTTGATGAGGTCCCAGTAGTTCATTTTTGCTTTTGTTTCCCTTGCCTCCGGAGGCATGTTGAGTAAGAAGTTGCTGTGGCCAAGGTCAAAGGTTTCATCACAACTTTGGCCAAGGCAAAGGTTTTTGCCTGCTTTCTCCTTGAGGATTTTGATGGCTTCCTCTCTTACATTTAGGTCTTTCATCCATTTTAAGTTTATTTTTCTGCATGGTGTAAGAAAGTGGTCCAGGTTCATTCTTCTGCATGTCACTGTCCAGTTTTCCCAGCACCACTTGCTGAAGAGACTGTCTTGATTCCATTGGATATTCTTTCCTGCTTTGTCAAAGATTAGTGGGCCATACGTTTGTGGGTCCATTTCTGGATTATCTTTTCTCTTCCATTGATTTGCATGTCTGTTCTTGTGCCAGTACCATACTGTCTTGATGATTACAGCTTTGTAGTATAGCTTGAAGTCTGGGATCATGATGCCTCCTGCTTTGGTTTTCTTTTTCCAGATTGCTTTGGCTATTCGGGGTCTTTTCTAGTTCCATACAAGTTGTACGGTTGTTTTTTCTAGCTTTGTGAAGAAGGCTGGTGTTATTTTGATAGGGATTGCATTGAATATGTAGATTGCTTTTGGTAGTATCAACATTTAACAAAATGTGTTCTTCCTATCTAGGAGCATGGAATCATTTTCCACTTTTTGGTGTCTTCTTCAATTTCTTTCATAAGCTTTCTATAGTTTTCAGTGTATAGATTTTTCACCTCTTTAGTTAGATTTATTCCTTAGCTATATTATGGTTTTGTTGCTAATGTAAATGGGATCAATTCCTTGATTTCTCTTTCTGCTGCTTCATTGTTGGTGTATAGGAATGCAACTGATTTCTGTGCATTGATTTTATATACTGCAACGTTGCTGAATTCATGAATCAGTTCTAGCAGCTTTTTTTTGGTGGAATTTTTAGGGTGTTCCGTAGAGGGTATCATGTCACATCTGTGAAGAGTGAAAGTTTGACCTCCTCCTGGCTGATTTGGATGCCTTTTATTTCTTTGTCTTGTCTGATTGCAGAGGCCAGGACTTCCAATACTATGTTGAATAACTATGTGAGAGTGGACATCCCTGTCTTGTTCCTGACCTTAGGGGGAAAGCTCTCATTTTTTCCCCATTGAGGATGATATTAGCATTGGGTCGTTCATATATGGCTTTTATGATCTCCAGGTATGATCCTTTTATCCCTACTTTCTTGAAGGTTTTTATCAAGAAAGGATGCTGTATTTTGTCAAGTGCTTTCTCTGCATCTTTTGAGAGGATCATATGGTTCTTGTCCTTTCTTTCATTGATGTGATGAAACACCCTAATTGTTTTGCAGATATTGAACCAGCCCTGCATCCCAGGTATAAATCCCACTTGGTCATGGTGAATAATTTTTTTAATGTATTGTTGGATCCAGTTGGCTAATGTCTTGTTGAGGATTTTTGCATCCATGTTCATCAGGGAATTGGTCTAGAGTTCTTCTTTTTCATGGGGTCTCTATATGATTTTGGAATCAAGGTAATTCTGGCTTCATAGAAAGAGTTTGGAAGTTTTCCTTCCATTTTTATTTTTTGGAACAGCTTCAAGAGAATGGTGTTAACTCTTCCTTAAATGTTTGGTAGAATCCCCCTGGAAAGTTATCTGGCCCTGAACTCTTGTTTTTTGGGGAGATTTTTGACTACTGATTCGATTTCCTTGCTGGTTATGGGTCTGTTCAAATTTTCTGTTTCTTCTGTTTCAGCTTTGGTAGTATATATGTTTCTAGGAATTTGTCCATTTCTTCCAGATTGCCCATTTTATTGGCATATAATTGCTCATAATATTCTCTTACTATTTTTTTTATTTCTGCTGTGTTGGCTGTGATCTCTCCTCTTTTATTCTTGATTTTATTTATTTGGGTCCTTTCCTTTTTCTTTTTGATCAAACTGGCTAGTGGTTAATCAATTTTGTTAATTCTTTCAAAGAACCAGCTTCTAGTTTCATTGATCTGTTCTACTGGTTTTTTGTTTGTTTGTTTGTTTGTTTGTTTTGGTTTTGATAGCATTAATTTTTGCTCTAATCTTTATTATTTCCTGTCTTCTTCCAATTTTGGGTTTTCTTCACTGTTCTTTTTCCAGCTCTTTAAGGCATAAGGATATGTTGTGTATCTGAGATCTTTCTTCCTTCTTTTTTTTTTTTTTTTTAATTTTTTTTTTCAACGTTTATTTATTTTTGGGACAGAGAGAGACAGAGCATGAATGGGGGAGGGGCAGAGAGAGAGGGAGACACAGAACTGGAAACAGGCTCCAGGCTCTGAGCCAGCAGCCCAGAGCCCGACGCGGGGCTCGAACTCACGGACCGCGAGATCGTGACCTGGCTGAAGTCGGATGCTTAACCGACTGCGCCACCCAGGCGCCCCCTTTCTTCCTTCTTTAAGAAGGCCTGGGTGCTGGATTTTTTTTCCTTTTATGACTGCCTTTGCTGCATCCCAGAGGCTTTGGGTTGTGGTGTTATCATTTTCACTGGCATCCATTTCATTGGCTCTTTAACTTCTTGGTTAGCCCATTCATTCTTTAGTAGGATGTTCCTCAGTCTCCAAGTATTTGTTACCTTTGCAAATTTTTTTTTCATGTGGTTGATTGCAAGTTTCATAGATTTGCAGTCTGAAAATATCCACGGTATGATCTCGATCTTTTTGTATTGCTGAGGGCTGATTTGTGTCCCAGTATATGGTCTATTCTGGAGAACGCTTCATGTGCATTGGAGAAGACTGTATATTCTGCTGCTTTAGGATGAAATGTTCTGAATATATCTGTTAAGTCCATCTGGTCCAGTGTGTCATTCAAAGCCATTGTTTCCTTGTTGATATTTTGATTAGATGATCTGTCCATTTCTGTGAGTGGGGTGTTGAAGTCTCCTCCTATTATGGTATTACTATCAATGAGTTTCTTCATGTTTGTGATTAATTGAATTAAATATGTGGGTGCTCTCACATTTGGTGCATAAATGTTTACAATTGTTAGGTTGTCTTGGTGGATAGTCCCCTTAATTATGATATAATGCCATGCTGCATCTCTTGATACAGTCTTTATTTTAAAGTCTAGATTGTCTGATATAAGTATGGCTACTCCAGCTTTCTTTCTTTTTCTTTTTTTTTTTTCTTTTTTTTTGACCATTAGCACGATAGATGGTTCTCCATCCCCTTAGTTTCAATCTGAAGGTGTCCTTAGGTCTACAGTGGGTCTCTTGTAAATAGCATATAGATGGATCTTGTTTTCTTATCCATTCTGTTACCCTATGTCTTTTGATTGAAGCATTGAGTCCATTGGTGTTTAGAGTGAGTACTGAAAGATATGAATTTATTGCCATTATGTGGCTTGTAGAGTTGGAGTTTCTGGTGGTGTTCTCTGGTCCTTTCTAATCTTTGTTGCTTTCGGTATTTATTTATTTATTTATTTATTTATCTTTTCTCCCCTCAGAGAGTCCCCCTTAAAATTTCTTGCAGGGCTGGTTTAGTGGTCACAAATTCCCTTAATTTTTGTTTGCCTGGGAAACTTTTTTATCTCTCTATTTTGAATGACAGCCTTGCTGGATAAAGAATTCTTGGCTGCGTATGTTTCTGATTCAGCACATTGAATATACCCTGCCACTCCTTTCTGG
This sequence comes from Lynx rufus, assembly GCF_022079265.1. Lineage (NCBI taxonomy): Eukaryota > Metazoa > Chordata > Mammalia > Carnivora > Felidae > Lynx > Lynx rufus. The sequence goes on along the minus strand of NW_025814823.1, from coordinate 119,379,306 downwards.
CCTGCCAAGTTTCTGTGGATAGTTCTGCTGCAAACCTGATCTGTCTTCCCTTGTAGGTTAAGGACTTTTTCCCCTGGCTGCTTTCATGATTCTCTCCTTGCCTGAGTATTTTGTGAATTTGACTATGATATGCCTTGTGATGGTCAGGTTTTGTTGAATCTCATGGAGTCCTCTGTGCATCCTGGATTTTGATGTCTGTGTCTTTCCCCCACTTAGGAACGTTTCCCACTATGAGTTGCTGACATAACCCTTCTACCCCTCTTTCTCTCTCTTCCTCTTCTGAGACCCCTATGATTCTGATGTTGTTCCTTTTTAAAGAGTCACTGATTTCTCTAATTCTTACATTGTGCTCTTTTGCCTTCATCTCCCTCTTTTTTTCTGCTTCATTGTTCTCCATAGGTTTGTCCTCTATATCGCCAATTCTCTGTTCTGCCTCATCCATCCTTGCTGCCACAGCATCCATTCGTGATTGCAGCTCAGTTATAGCATTTTTTATTTCATCCTGACTAGTTTTTACTTCTTTTATCTCCGCAGAACACATTCTAATCTATTTTTGACTGCAGCTAGTATTTTTATTATCGTGATTCTAAAATCTGGTTCAGATACCTTGCGTGTATCTGTGTTGGTTAAGTCCCTGGCTGTCGTTTCTTCCTGCTCTTTCTTTTGGGGTAAATCCCTGCATTTCATCATTTGAAGGGAGAAAGGAACTATTGAGATAGATAAAATGAAAATTAAAAAAAATTAAAATTGAAAAAATGTTAAATTTAAAAAATTAAACACACACACACACACACACACACATACAAATATCGAATAAATGATGTTAGAACCTAGGTGTGCTTTGGCCTGGGTGTTGAAAGTGGCTGGATAGATCAGAGAAAAAAGGGGAAAGAACAAAAAGAGGAAATCATTTGAAAACTTGAAAAAATGAATACACTGAATTAGACTAAAATGAAATGATGGAGGTAAACTAGAATTTTAAAAAATTTACACAAAAGTAAAACTATAGTAGAAAAAATTAAAGAAAAATATTTTTAATAAAAATTAAATATAAAAATGAAATTTTTCCTTTTCTGTATTCAAGAAAAAGAAACAAAAAAGAGAAAAAGGGGAAAAAAAGGAAATTGTTTGAGAATTTGAAGAAAATAATACAATGAAGTAGACTAAAATAAAATGATGGAAGTAAAATAGAATTTGAAAATTTTACACAAAAGTAAAAAATATAGTAAAAAAATTAAAAAATATATTATTAATAAAAATTGAAAATAAAAATGATTTTTTCTCTTTCTCTATTCAAGAAAAGAAAGGAAATGAAAAAGAGAAAAAAAAGAAAAAAGAAAGAAAGAAATGGAATAGATGGACCTGCTAACAGACTGAAACATGACTGAAATGACTTCGTTTTCCCCTTGAAGTCAGACTATGAAGCGCTTTACAGTCCATAAACTAAGCAAGTGATGAGACTTGTGTTCTTGAAGAGTGAGGTTGGCCCAGTATGGCGGGGCTCAGTGTAACAGCTCTGTTCTCCACTAGATGGAGCTGCTAGCCTACTGGGGTGGATTGTTGTGGCGCTTGTAGGTGCGTATGTGCATGCGCGGGAGTGGTGAAAATGGCGTCACCCAGCTACCCAGTCTCTAGTATCACAGCTCTGTTCTCCCCAATCAGCAATCACGCACCCGTCCTTTGTCTTCAGCTTTCGTCCACTCCCCGCTTTTACACTGTCCGTGACCAAGACCCAGGTAGTACTTTTCTCCCGCGTTTTGTCTCAGATGCGGCTGTTTTCCCTGGCCCCTTACTTCTGAGGGACTGCGGCTTTGACCTGTTCTGCCCCTCTGTGGGAGGGTCTCATTGAGCCATGGCTGAATGCTGGCCTCACCCAGGAAAGTTTGCGAGACCGTGCTGCTGCCGATGTCAGAGACTGCGGCCAGGTGCAAGCCTGCCCCAGAAAAAGTTCATGAGACAGTGTAGCAGCAGTGTTTCAGGGATTATGGAAAAATCACAACACCCATCTGGCACCAGGCTTCACCCTTAATGACCTTCTTCCAACACCAGCAAATGTGGCCATCTCTGGGGTCTGCTGGGCCCAGGTTGCCTCACAGCCTCTACCAAATGTCCTTTCAGCAGTGGAACTGCTTCTCCGGTGTGGTCTGAGAACCTCCCAGACCCCACTCTGCTCCTGGGGATTCTCCCTTCCCACCAGAGCACCACCAGGTATGGAGCTGTGGAGTTGCAGCCTTTGCATTCCCCTTGTTTACAGTCTTAATGGAATTTAAACCCTCTCACTTCTCCTTTCTCCTTCTCCTTTCTCCCTTTTTAGTTCAGTCCCTGCATCTGTTTCCAATTTTCCACTTTCTCTCCAGTTGCTTTTGGGGAGGGGTGCTTTTCCCATATTCTCCCCACCATCTCTGTCCTCTCTCCACCTGCAAAAACACCTGCCTGCCCTCAGTGGTTTCTCGCTCCCCAAATTCTCCTCTCCATACCATGTACCTGCTGAATTCTGTGGTTCCGGTTGTGCATATTGTTGTGTTAATCCTCAGATCAGTTTTCTAGGTGTGCAGGATGGTTTAGTGTTGGTCTGTCTGTATTTCATGGATGCGAGACACACAAAAAACTTCCATGCTGTTCCGCCATCTTGGCTCCCTCCCTCTGTTACTGTCTTTTATTTGACTCCCTGAATGTTTTACTATAATTAATGTATTCATTTTTGGTACTCATTCCCAAGAGCATGTTGCAGTGGGCATATTTTAAAAATTGAAGGAATTCATTAAACAATTAATTAGTTGAAGTTGATAACATAGATTAATTTAAATTATTAAAAATACCTAGTACTAACTCTCAAACAATTCTTTGAAGAAAAAAAATCACAGTATTAAAATTCCAGCTTCAGGTTGCCTCTCAATTAATCTAAAAATAAAAGTTTGGCTCTAAGCCTGGAAGGTTTGCAAGTGGAGCTTTGATCAACTAAGATAGGCAGGGGATTCCAGAGCCGAGGGCCCCTGCTGAACATGCCCTGTCTCCAGTTGCCCTCGGTTTAAACTGGGGATCCATTAGCAGAGACCCACAGTAGATTTCAGCTGTCATGATTTTTGTATATAGACAGAGCTTAACTTTAGTCAGGATGATGTCTTAATACCTGAGGCTTTGAACATGTATGAATTTTAGGTAGAGTTCAAGTTGACAGGAGAAATGGAAAAACTTACTTTGTTTGAGCATTGGGTAGAATGTGTGTGTGTGTGTGAGAGAGAGAGAGAGAGAGAGAGAGAGAGAGAGAGAGATACGGACATAATTACATTATTCACTTTCTTTTAGGAACTGGTTTCCCATAGATCACTGGGTCATACCCAGTATTAGCTACCTGTAACAAGATGAGCATGATTTTTATCAGCTAGCTAATTCATGGATGACTATAATACCATTCATTTGAGATGCATTGTCTTCATAGCTATATCTGTCTCCTATACATTGTTCCCCTGCCCTTAATTGGGTAATAAGTCTATTGTGATCTGGGCCCTTTGATGTTATGCTTTATTTTTTTGCCTGTCCAGAAACCTCTCTTCATGAAAGCTGATTTGTCAGCCACAAAAAAAGTGATATTACATATAGTGATGTTTGTGAAAGTGTTTAAGTGCAACATAAATGCCAATGGATTTATGCAGATTAAAACTGGTACATTAATTGGGGTGCCTGGGTGGCTTAGTTGGTTAAGCATCTGACTCTTGATTTTGTCTCAGGTTGTGATCTCAGGGTTCTGAGATTAAGCCCCATGTCAATTCTCTCTCACTCTTCCTCTGCCCCTTCCCAGCTCGTCCCCTTGCTGTCTCCAAAAAAAAAAATAAATAAGACAAAATAAATAAAATAAAATGTATGTTTAAAAAGTGGTATGTTAATCTAAAAGTTCAAAATACATGCTTCACAGTTTAAGTCTTACAAATTCAAATTGGTACTAAGAGTTCTTACTATTGGCTAATTTCAGATTTTGCCTATTCAGATTCTGACAACCACAGTCAAATTTAATTTCCTTCAAGGGAAAAAGAAATGTCCTTTTTCTCTTTGTCCCCTGATTTTATTATTGATTTTTCTGAATTGCGTTTTAAAATAGACTAGTTTAAAAAATGCTCTAGAATCTGTTGACCATTTTTTTCATAATACTAATTGCCACAGAGAGGATTTTCTTATTAATTCATCACATGACCTTGGACCCTGAAATTGTTTGCATATTTATAAAATGGATTAAAACTACCCTTCCTGCTTTCTTCTCACAAGTAATGTGAGATTCAGTCTTTTATTTGTTATTAAAAACATCTTTAAAATATGCAGTGTTATAAATGTGAGGTTGTATCCAGTGCTGTTTTTTTTATACCTTCCATGTGTTGAAGAGTTTTACTGTTATGTCATATTTTGTTAATGGTGTTATTTCAGTAAAAAAGCACTAGATCTAAATGCAACGAGTTAATTAAAACTTGGGAGGGGGGATTTGTTTGGTTAATGTAATTGATCCATATTATAAATATCTGTACTTAGTCTCTGTGCCTGTTCTCTCGCTCTCTCTCTCTCGATTCTACTTTATCTCCTTTGAACATGACAAAGGTAAGGGTAGAGATCATGAAAAGAGGCCACAGTCAAGTTTCCTGCCTTGGTGGGGTGGGTGGTGGTGGTCAAAAGGAAACAAATCTCCAAAATTTCCAGTCATGTGTTTCACTTTTGCCTAGAAGTAGCTGGGGAAATGTGCAACCCTATTATCTAAGGACAAAAGTTGATTATCTGAGCTCCTGGCCTCCCTAACAATGGAGGGGGCCACAAAAGGGAGGTGAAGCTGGAGAGTCATCAGGTGCAGCAGTTTGGTCTTAATCAGGGGCCTGGTTTTTTCCTTATTGAGTCTGGGCATTCTAACATGATCATCTCTAACACATACTTTAAGACCATTGGTCTGAACAAAGAATGAGGAAGTGGAGTTTAAACCCTGTGGAGCCATTTCTAAGAACACCTCCTTCCCTGATAATACCTTTCTTCATAGAGCTTCATAGAGTCAATTTCAAAAGTGGCCCCCACAGGTAAATGGGGGGCCACTCCTGAAAATATACTGCTGAGAATTAAAGTGGCTGTATAAAAGATAGTCATTTTGCTTAGATTCTAAAATGTCTGTAAGAGTAAGGAAAAGTTAAAATTTGAAGCCAGAAACGTGATCATCTTCTGCTTGCATGCTCAGGGAGTAGAAGAATCTACTTCAAGAAAGAGCTTCTTATTCTGGAAAATGCCTTGCTAGGACTCTTTAAGTGTGATATGTGAACCCCAGCCCCCTTTCTTAGGGGTCCTATTCCCAAAGAAGAAGCAAAAAAGGAGGAATTAAATCATCTCATCTAACAGAAGTGAAATTTGGGGAAGAGGACCCTGAGAAAGAGGGTGACCAGAAGATGGTCCAGGAAAATAGCAGGAGACAGAGATCTGGAAGAAGGAAGAAGCTGAGAAGAGCGACAGATGGTGGAAGAACCGCAGTCTGCCCTCTGCCCCTCCATTATTCACAGCAGTGTTAGGGGCAATAGAGAGAATCCAGGGACAGGTTGGGGAAAGAGAGTATGCCTCTTGCTTGCCCATCCTTCTGCTCTCCTGAAAATACAACATGCCGTAGGAATAGACAGCCAACCAGCCGGCCCTCTCTTGTGGAACCTGAACTTGACCCAGAAGGTAGAGTAGATGCTTACCTCCTTCGTCCGCAGTGTCGGGCAGGGAATTCCACCGAGGATGCAGCACAGGCAAAAACGTGGTGGTCTGAAAGTACCTGAGCAGCTTGGAGGAGCCAGTTGTGATGGCTCTATGCAGGTATTCTCAGACATTCTTTTTTCCCACTGTTAAAAAAATGAGGAGCTAAAAAAGGGTATTTAGGTGGAAGACTGACATAATCAGATTTTTGTCTTTTTTTTTTAGTTTATTTATTTATGTTTTGGGAGAGAGAGAGTGGGGGAGAAAACCCAAGCAGAGAGAGAGAGAGAGAGAGAGAGAGAGAATCTGAAGCAGGCTCTGCACTGTCAGCGAGGAGCCTGATGCAGGCCTGCAACCCACAAACCTCAGGATCATAGCCTGAGCCCAAACCAAGAGTCGGACGCTTGATAGATTGAGCCACCCAGGCAGCCCTTAAGTTTTTGTCTTGAAAAGAAAGCTCTGGTTCATGGCTTCCAACCGTTTATTTCTTGGACAAATATTCATTGAGCTTCAATGTGCCAGGAGTGTGTTAGGCTCTGGGGATATGGTGATGAATTAAGGACTAGTTCTTCCTCTCATGGCACTTACAGGCTCGGTTAAGAGGTAGGTGGTATAAAATTATTCACAAAAGTTGAAGTTTAATTCTAAATAATGCAAAATGCTATGTAAGAACATGAAGAAGTGCTTTGATTAAGCTTTAGAAGGGGACCTAATTTTGTTTGGAGGTCGCATGGGAGTTGAGTCAAGTCAGGCCACCCAGATGAAACTTGACAGATAAGGCAGCCACTGACCAAGTAAAGACAATTACAGTAGCTCTGTAGAGTTTGGAGAAGATCCAGGCTTAACAATCAGTTAGGAAGCTTTTCTGATGGTCCAGTTAGGTTTCTGAGTCCTCATCTACAGAAATTCAGGGGTTAGCCTATGTTGGTCTCCAAAGCCACCTCTAGCTCTGAAGTTACAGAGAAGTAAATACCTCCTTTGTGTTTCACATTGTGCTAGGTACTGATTAGGAATGAAATAAAAGATATGTAACATATGGATCCTCAACAGAGTAACTATCCAGCAAATTGGACATTTGGTGCAGGTTCAGAGAGATTAGCTCTGGTTATGCATATTGTTTTATAGAACTTTAACAGAGTTCATACAGCACTTTTAATTATTTTGTACTGAAGTTACAGGACCTTCTACCATGGCCCAACTTCCATTTCTTAAAAACTTAAAAGTTTCTTAAGTTTCTTCTCCTGGATTGTCTCCTGTTTGGGGATCTCCAGTGACGAAGGATGGATGACTGATAGATAAGTAGATAGACACATATTTGAAGATTGTAACATAGGATACTGTACTTAACACCTGGTGGGACTACACTGCTCATCTTTACAGTGGAGATACAGGTGTCATTAACCATCTGAGGAACTACTGTGTAATCGTTGACATTACCATTAAGTTACAAAGGCAGTGCCTTGCACTTAAAAGGCACTCAAATATATTTGGGTGGATGAATGAGTGTACAAATGAACACTGCTTCAAAGTATTCCCCCTGAGAAACAGAACCCAATATTTGCCACAAACTCCCATGGCTGTGGTCACCTCAGTATGGTTATGGTGCTGTCTTTAAGTGCTGTCACCCATATGATGGACAAAAAGTAGTGTCTGTTCCCACTCTTTCCCTGCCTACTCAGAATCGTTCTCATTCTGCCAGCTCAGTTTTTCTCCACACCTTTGATAAACTCCAAAGAGTTTCCCTTTCTAATTTGCAGGGCTTTGATATTCAGCACTGAGAGGAAAGTAAGCAAAAAAGGTGAAAAGATACACTCAGGACAGGGTTGAGGAATGAGTGGTTTTGTTTTTTCTTAGTTATGGGACTTTTTTTTAGTAATTCTTACACTTTTACATAAATAGGAACACTTTATAAATTCTATTTTTATTTAGATACTATTGTAAATAAACTTTTGCTTTGCTTATTTGTTGATTTACTTACTTGAGCACCCCCAAGAAGAGTTCTTTTTGTCTGTCTGTTTTGCTCTCTTTTGTGTATGTATGTATGTATGTATGTATGTATGTATGTATGTATGTATTTAGGAAGAACAAGATTCCAAAGCAGCTGCAGTAGGCAAGGGGAGAGGAGCAATTTTAAGCAATGTTTCTTTAAGGCACAAATCCTTTTTACACTGACCAAAGAAAGCAAGTAAAGGAGATGAGCTATTATGAAATTCTGTCCTGGCTGCTGGACTGTTTGAATGATCAGGATGCAGGTTTGAAAAGGGCCCAGGGGGTTGCCTGGGTGGTTCAGTCAGTTGACCATCCAACTTCAGCTCAGGTAGTGATCTCGCAGTCTGTGGGTTCGAGCTCTGTGCTGACAGCTCAGAGCCTGGAACCTGCTTCATATTCTGTGTCTCCCTCTCTCTCTGCCCCTCCCCAGCTCGCTCTCTCTCTCTCTCTCTCTTTCTCTGTCTCTCTCAAAGATGAATAAGTGAGAAAAAAAGAAAAAAGAAAAAAGAAAAGGGCACATGTAGAGACTGTAGCACCCCTCAAGGGAATGGTTTGTTGGGGCTGCCCTTAACATTTGCTAAGGACAGGTTATAATTTCCTGAGTGAAATGCTAGAGCTGAGGCAGGTGCAAGACTCAAGTGATGGGTAGAAGTTACAGTGAGGCATGTTTAGGTTCAATACGTTTAAAAGCTCTCTAACAGGTGGAAATGACTCACAAAAGAGTAGACACCCTATTGACAAAATAGATTTCATCTTGTAGGTGAGTAGGCTAAATAACATTGAAGGCCCTCTCCTTCACAAAAATGCCTCTAATGTAGGCACTCCCCAAATGTATGCTCAAGAGAGAAATGCACAGGCTCTATGTAAACTCGAGATAGAGCCATTTCACCTGCCCTGCATCTCCAGAACCCAGAGTAAGCTGACCATTTTTCAAGCTAATTTTCAATAATTTTGATGGGAAGAATGTACTTTATAAGGTTTAGTGTTCCCCACCCCCGCCCCCACCACATTCTGAGAAGGCTCATCTAACTTAGTCACTTGCAACTACTACCAAACCCAGTATCCATGCTTAATTTTTAAAAAATAAAGATTTGTGCAATTCCTTGTAAATGAACCCTTAGTTATGGAGTAGTATAAAGTATTTGGGAAAGCTTTCCCTCATATCCTTGAGAGGCAGAAGCTTTGGCAGTGACTTCAAATTGAGCAGCTTCAGTACTTTAGGCACGGCATGAAAAGGCTAAAATTCAACATTAGATTGAGAACAATACAGTATGATGCTAGTAAGTAAGTTCGTTGATCACTTACTATGCACCATGCACAGAGAATAAACAGGAGGGAGGAGGGGGCTCATCCAACATTTCCCAGAGAGTATATAGTAGTACAGGTAATCAAAACTAAGTTTTCAGCTGCTAGGATCAAAGAGACACTCAAAGAACGATCTTTAACTACAGATGGAGTAGACCCAGAAGTAAGGAGATCCATCTGAGCCAGCTGGAACAAACTCTGGAAGGGATCATGGAGATGCTCTATTCTCCCCCATTTCAGAGTATACATGGGTTACAAATTGGCAAGAGCCAGTATTAGGGGATAAAGCATGAGTGATTGTTTCTGCTCAGGAACAAAACTGACTTCCTTCAGGGGGTGAATTAGGCTGGAAGGAAGTGGATAGGTCTGAGCTCTTGGTGCCCTCCAGTCTAGAAGACAGCTGAGGCAATGGGGCCTGGGAAACACAGACTTCTGGGGGTGCATTGAGGGTATGTCCCCAGACACTGGTATTGTCATTGTATGACCCTCATGACAGGGCTGTTGTTTACACTAGTAGCCTAAACAGCAGGTCATGTTTCCACTTAAACTACAATCATCATGCATGAAAGCAAAAAATATAATGAATATTCTAAGAATGCATGTACTCATTGCAAGCCAGGATTAAAATAAATTTTAATTTTATCCTCTCTTCTAAGGTCTTGATAGACAATTTAGCTAATGGCAATCATCAAAGGAAGTGTTTGTTAAATTCAAGTCTCTCTGCCGTCTATGTTAGAATTATCTGGGATGCTTGTTAAAAACGCAGATTCCTGTACCCTATCCCAAATCTGCCATATTGACTTGGATAGGCTATGTTGACCCCAAAATCTCAATAACTTGACAAAACCAATGTTTCTTTCCCTCTGATATAAAGTTGGTTGCAGGTTTGATGGTTCTCCATAGTACTTATTCTCAAGTAGTGACCCAGCATCCAATCAGCTGATAATTTTCCGGTTCCATTATCTTAATAAGGGAGCATGGAGAATTCACACCACTCTACCATTCTTGGCCTGATACTCCATTGCTTGTACAGAGATCCACCCTCCTGAAAGGTGCTGGGAAATGCAAGGATACGCAAGAACATAGAATGGACAATAAACATCTATGGCGCTTTCCGTCCTTTGCCCCCTTCTCCTACACTGTTAACATGTTCAATCCTTCCCTAAGAAAGACAACCCAAAGTCCCATCCAATAGATGTATTGAGCTCTAAGTCTAGGATTTCTGGGTGATGGCCAATAGTCACTACCTGGTCCCGATATGGCTCCTCTTTGGAGAACTGTGAGTTAAAAAGGCAAGTTATCTGCCACTCCCCTGACAGATATCCCCAGTATAGAGTGATGGAACAGGGACACGTTAACTACAACTGGCACTTCCATTTGCAAAAGGGAACAAAGGGAGACACACCACAATCATTGGTTGGTTACAGCCCTGAAATCTGCTTGGGAATGGGTATGGTGGCCCCCTACACTCATGTGCAGGAGTTTCTTGACTAGTCCCTAATGTTGTTCTCTGGGAAGAGAGAGGAAGTCTCTTGTCTGCTCTTCTCTGAAGCACCTGGATCTAGCCCCTGGGAAGTTCTTAGTCTTGCTTGACTTTCCTTTGCAGCATCTAAAATGGATATTGTGGTATATGCCCTCCTTGAGAACTTTCTAATCAAGGAAGTTTGAGGGCTAAGGGTCATTTTAGGTCTCTTGACTTTTAGACAAGAATAGCTTCTTCAAAGTTTGAGTAGAATTCTAATATATTTGTTTGCAGTCAGTCCTCTATGCCAAGAACCCCATCCACACATCTTGTTTGAGACATGGTTCTCAAAAACGCCTTATTTCTTTGTTGGTTCCTTCCAGCTGAATGGCCCCACACTAAATTTGATCTTTGCCCTGAGTCATTTGGATCATCTGTGTTTCTGGAACTTGGTTATTCACAGCCTTTTTATATCCTCTTTCTCACAGTCTGTGGTCTGGTTGCAGTGGGTTTTCCAATCTTTCAAGGCATCACATTTCTGGGCTCTCTTGCCGTTCATTTCTGCCAATTCATTCTAGAGCCTTTATCTCTTTTTTTTTTCTTTCTGTGTCTTTTATAGCAGTTTGCTGGTTGCAGCCACCAGTGATCAGTAAACACTTATTGATATTCTGTTTTCTAAATCACTCCCCCCAGAGCTGCCAACTAAGGGCTCATGTGATCTCCCTACCAAGTTATCATGGGTGACAGTTTGACAAGTGTTTTTGCCATGGAGTAGCATAATCTCACATTTCTAACTCCATTATTATTAGTTTCCCCCTTGCTTGCCACCTGGCTACTGAGCCATTCTGCATACTTTTGGGTTTTGTGAGAGCAGCACCCCACTTTGGGTGTCAAATTCTATACTTGTCATAAGATAGTTGATGCTGCCGAAGCAAGCCCACCTCCAAATATTTTATTTGAAGTCTATCATGGTACTAGGGACTCTGTAGTTCCTCTCTGTTCCAAGCAGTGATTCAGGGCTGCATTGGTTCCATCATGTAGGTATACAACTGGGACACGTGACTTGAGGGTCACCTGACAAAGGGACGAGGGAGCTGAGATGGCCATGCACCAGCTCCAAAATGCTTTGGCAAAGTAGCGACGCATGTGACTTCTGCCCCCAGCCCATTGACTTTGCCAAACAGCAAACAGCACTTGCCTTAGTCAACAGTAAATGTCTCTGGCATACTGACTTAATCAGACTCCAAGGGTGAGGCCTGGAATCTGCATTTTAATATGTATCCACTGTTTGAGAACATATGTTCTAAGGTAAGTGATGGTGTTGTTTTTGTTTTTTTTTTTTAACAAAACTGAGGCTTAGAGATGACATACATTACCCAAGGCCACACAAACTTAGAGGCAAAGCTGCTTGTGCCCTCCGAGTTCAGGTCAACTCCTAACCACTCAAGAATAATAAAAGTCCCACGATAACGCAAGTCATAATCCTTATTCACGATTTCAGACAGAGAAACCATGTCTTTTCTTCATTCTGAGGTCCTAACAGTTTAAAGAAGCAGTGTAGGAAAATAGACTAAAGCAGTGTGTTAACAAAATCAGACAAAAACCAAAACGCAGATGCAGAAGTAGGAAAATAATTTTGTCAGAGAAGAGAAAACAATTTGGTCAAGAGTAAGTTGCCTAAGGGTTCACACCTATACACTTAAGACAAGTGAAAAGCCCTAAATAGATCTCTCCCATCCTTAGCTGGACAAACGACAGTGTCAGAAAGAAGTGTGATGTACCCAGGCATCCACACAGTAGTTGTGAGGATTGGGGAAAGTTCTTTGCACCTTCACAGAGCCAGCTTTACTGGTGAGCTCATTTGCAAACAAACCCTACCTACGCACATCTGAAATAAATGTAAACATTTGCTGGGAGTGAAAATGGTGTTCTGTCAAAGTGAAGGGATAGGCTTCAGAATTGAGGGAATTCACTTTGGAATTTGGAAATTTTATCCTTGGATCATACCAGCGAAGAAAAACTAAATGTGGCGTGAGGAAAAGGGAAATTCTTCCTTGCTAAGAAGACCGAAATAGCTTGAATTAATTATACTAACCTAAAAACGTAAGTCAAAATTAATGAGAAATAAGAGGAATTCTGACTCTGGAAATGGCCTCTCTAATGTGCGTTGAAATCCTATACACTTTGGTGGAATAAGCCCAGGACAGGAGCTAACACACCAACATGAAATTCTAGAAATAGGAAATGCTTCGGGCACCCTGAGTCCACCCGAGCGTCTTAGAGTATTTTCCCCAAACTTTTGATTCAGTAAAATAGGATTCAAAGTTTTCATCAGGGCTTCACTTTTGGAAAACCTTATATATTTATCAACAAATTCAATTTTGAGGGGTGCCTGGGGCTCAGTCAGTGAAGCATCTGACTCTTAGTTTCAGCTCAGGTCATCATCTCACGGTTCATGGATAGAGCCCCGCATCAGGCTCTGCGCTGACAGCGTGGAACCTGCTTGGGATTCTCTCTCTCTCTCTCTCTCTCTCTCTCTCTCTCTCTCTCTCTCTGCCCCTCCCCCACTCTCATGCACACACATGCATACATGCTCTCTCTCAAAATAAACATTTTTCTATTTTCTTGCCCTTTAGTTCATTAAAATGTTACTTTGTAAGAGGCATTTGTTTGGGAAGTAATCCGATTCTTTTGAAAAAGTCGTGAAAGCCTTTGTTGGGATAAGAAGCAAAATTTTGCCTGTTCTTGAGTATACACCATCAAAGTGACAGGGAAAACTATAGAAATTATATGAGTCAGGGGTTCTTAGAATGTGGTCCCCAGACCAGCAGCATCATTACCACTTGGACCTGAGCCCTTAGTGCTCTCACTGTCTTAAAATTCCTAATTTATTTTTGTAAGTAAAGTTCATTTAGTATGTAAGGTCCATAAAGTAAGTAAAGCCAAGATAATAGGACATTAACGCATGAGTACAAGCAGTGGAGAGACATGCAAGTTGTGTTGGTACGTTCACAGATGGCATTCATAGTGCCCCACGAGCACAGAATTCCAGGAGACTCAGAGCATAGGAGTTCAGTGAGATTCACAGCCAGTATATGGTAAGCATGTTATATCTACAACTGTATCAACTGGGGGAGGAGTTGGGGGGGGCACTGAGAGCACAGATTGGTCACAATTTCCATTTGAACCCGAACTCTCTTTGAACCCAGAAAAAAACAATTCTAAGAAGCACACCCCTTGGAACACTATGTATGTAGATCCTGACCCTCAGAAGGAAAGGGACAGATAGAGCCACCCATGGTTCCTGATCCTCTCCATACTTCCTTACTCCTCAGGAAGTCAAAAATAGGAGAGTTGACAGCATGTGTGCATGTCAAGGAGTCAGATAAAGACACTTCAATTAGTTTTGTGTGGGAATTCCACTCTCCTGGTAAGAACAGTAGACATGATACCGAGAAGAATTGTATAATTTCAGTGAATTCACAAATGAGTTAAATGGTCTTTAAAATTGTCATTGTGCAATCACCAATGAATAGTAAATTCAAGCTAATTATTTACTCTTTTACCCTTTCTTGACTAAGAACATAAAATAGCAAATAAACAGTACTATGATTAGTTGAGAGAGACAGTGAAAGAAAGGAAATGTTTTATCTTTTAGTACCTTATTTAAAGGTAGGTTTTTGTAATGTTTATTTTTTTAATGTTAATGTTTTTTTAATGTTTATTTATTTTTGAGAGAGAGAGAGGGAGCTAGTGGGGGAGGGACAGAGAGAGAGGAAGACAGAATATCCGAAGCAGGCTCTGTCGCTGTCAGCACAGATTTCAGGGCTTGAACTCAGGAGCCATGAAATCAGGACCTGAACCGAAGTTGGACGCTCAACCGACTTAGCCACAAGACGCCCCTAGAGGTAGTTTTTGAATAAGTATCTCTGAATATTCATTTTGCTCTGGGTCCCACAAATTAGGTAGATATTCCTGGGCCCCTGTTAGAAATGTAACTTCCCAGGCCACACACCAAAATACATAATCATAACTCGCCGTGACAGGGTTGGGAGGAAGGCAGCAACATGTTGGGTTTTTGTTGTTGTTGTTTTGGGTTTTTTTTTTAATATTTATTTTGAGAGACAGACAGACAGACAGACATGGGGCTCAACCCCATGAACCGTGAACTCATGACCTGAGCCAAAATCCAGACGTTTAAACAACTGAGCTACACAGGTGCCCCACAGCAATGTGTGATTTAGCAAGCCCTCCCAGTGATTCTGAAGCAAGGTGAAGTTTGAGAACCACTGGTCTGAATCAGTGAAGCTAGAGAACCCCATGGCTCTTTTTATTTGGAAGTTTGGGGTCTGCTGGTTTTATTTTATCTACCCTAAGATGTGGTGGATAAGTCCAGTACCACCATCTTCATAACTGGACTCTAGACGTCTGTCCCCTAATGCTTATGAGCCTCTGCTGTGGAGTCAGACACATCTGTGTTCAATTTAAGGCAGCCGTGCAACTTTGAACAGGATTCTCAACCTCTCTGACCCTCAGTTTTCTCAGCTGCCAAATGCAGACATTTATGCCTGCTTTATGTGCGTTTAGAGGAATTAAATGAGCTGATACACATAAAGTGTTTAGCACAGTGTCTGCCACATGGTAAACACTCAAGGAAAAGGCAATGCATCTAAATTATTATTAAATTATTATCTGTGTTCTTTATTGCCAGTGCTATTAGTCTCATCCTAGACAAACCTATGAGGCATCCCCCCCTACCTGCCTCTTGCTGGCTTGTCTCTTCTGCTTCATAGCGACACATACACACACACACAACAGAGTAGACCTTTTCTTTTTACTAGTGGAGGGGAGGGATTGAGAAAGAGAAGAGGCTGTTTCTTATTGTTGGTTAGACATTTTCTCATCTAAAAAGTTCTTTTTGAGATCATTTTGCCTTATAATTTTCAAGCACTCAAGGTAGTGCCTGTCCCCCTTGCCTGAATGTTGGATGGAGAAAGTTATTTCATAATAACTAAGGGCCTGACTTTTGGAGTTGGCCCCTCTGTGTCCCAACTGTACTGCTTACTGACTCGACTCTAGGTCTTTTTCTTCAAATGCAAGAAAGGGCCAAGTTCATAGTATTGCAAGGCTAGGGGAGGGGATGAAGTGGAAGAGTGTGTGTGAAGGGCACAGCTCAGCATCTGGCTCTAGGTGCTCTATACGTGTGTGCAGCTGTGATCACTGCTCATGAACTGGAGTTCAGACCAGCTCCGGTTCAGTGCCTCACCACCATGTGTGTTGGCAGATAACTCCCTGGACCTCCTTTATTCACTGTCCAACTGGCAATAGTAGGAACAGTCTCTCCTGTCCATCTCTAAGTACAAGCCCAGAGAATTATCCTAAAGCACTCCGTCAGTCATTGAAGTTCTAAAGAACATGAGGAGGTTTTGTTATTGGTACTGCTGTCTTCAGAACAAAGATGGTAAAACCCTGAGAAAGGATGTGATGTTGTGAACCCATGCTTCTGCTCTTCATATGAGTTCTTCGCATGTCATGGGATTCAAATCCTATTCATTTCTTTGTGTTTATTGTAATCAGAGAAAGGGTATGTTAGCACCAAGCTAGAAGTGATCTCTAAAAAGGCTAGGGTTGAGTGTTAAATATTCTCCTGCTTTTCCTGAGATCTTTACAAGGAGGTGGTGAACAGAACAGATGCGCCCTGAGCATTATTAGAACTTAAGTTTAAATCCAGGACTGCCTGTGGTTTCCTCATTGTAAGTGGGGTACCCCATTTATAATGAGTATGCCTTCAAACAGGCCATGGGAGGAATCTCCCTTCTCTCTCTATTTTTAAGATTTTAAGTAATCTCTACACCCAACTTGGGCTTGAACTCACAACCTCAAGGTCAAGAGTCCCATGCTTCATCAACTGAGCCAGCCCGGCACCCCGCCTCCTTTCTCTTATGGGTACATCTCAATCCTACCATGGATCCTATGTTCCTTGAGGATAGATCTTGACCTTCTCAAGCGAGGTACACTTTGCAGTTGTTCTTCTGAAACATTAATATGCATGTAAATCACCAAGGAATCTTCTTTAAAAGTGGGTTCTGATTCATTAGTTCTGCTTGGGGCTAGAGATTCTTCATTTCTTTCTTTTTTTAATGTTTATTTATTTTTGAGAGAGAGAGACTGAGCATGAGAGAGGGAAGGGGCAGAGAGAGAGGGAGAGATGGAATCCAAAGCAGGCTCTAGGCTCTGAGCTGTCAGCACAGAGCCCACACAAACAGTGAGATCATGACCTGAGCTGAAGTCAGACACTCAACCAACTGAGCCACCCAGCTGCCCCAAGAGTCTTCATTTCTAACAAGCTCCCAGGTGATTCCAATGCTGCTGGTCCACAAGCCACACACACTTGTGTAGTAAGGGGTTCTAACTAAAACCCCATTGGGATCTTACAGAGCCCACTGGTTGAGGGCTTTGTGTTTAAGGAAGAGCACTGAGCCAAAGGAAACCTGGAGTGGAGGCATGGAGGAGTGGTGCCTGTGACCAGCTGGGGATGAGAGCCCTGGCAAGGAGATGTTGAGGGATTATAAGGAGTATGGCAGTAGAGGTGCCAAATTGAGCCCATTGTCTCAAAAAGGAAAGATTTGATTTTTGATCAGTCCCTATATACTGGAGACCAACGGGGTTTCAGGTAGAGATATCGGAATACTGCTGTGCCTGGAAAAACATTCCAGCAAATAGAACACTAGGAAACTGCTATAATGATTCTGTTACTGCTCTGCACACTCCCCACATGCAACCTGTCTCCTTAGCCAGAATGCCTGCTCTTTTCAAGGCTAGATTTCTAGAATCTAATGATATTATGATAGTAGTGTTGCTTTTTGTTGTTGTTTTCCATGTAGAAACTGTATTTGCACGATACTTGGTTATACAAGGATTTTAAAAGAGGGCCATGTGGGTGGCTCAGTCAGGCATCCAACTCTTGATTTCAGCTCAGGTCATGGTCTCACAGGTCATGAGTTTGAGCCCATATTGGGCTCTGTGTTGACAGTGCGAAGCCTGCTTTAGATTCTCATTCTCATTCTCTCTCTCTTTCTCTCTCTCTCTCTCTCTCTCCCCCCACCCTGCTCATGTTCTCTCTCTCTTTCTCCAATTAAATCAATAAACCTAAAAACTGAAAAAAAATTAAAGAAGAAAAAGTGGCAGAGTGAGGAAAGGAGCCAGCAGTCAGGAGGGGCCACAGTGATGGCACACAGCAAGACCCAGGATGCTCGCCTTTAGGAATGACTTCATCTGTTTCCCCAATTATGTCTTCTCGGAGTCCCAGGTCTTTCACTTGGCTAAAGGGTCCTCCTTCTGGCCAATGTGTTGCAGCCTGCATAGATCCGGGGCCAAGGCTTTGTTCAGCAGATCTAAAATTTTTGGTGTCCTCAGGCCAGTAGCTCCAGGTTAATCTGTAACTCCCAACAGTCTTCAGCCTTCTCCTCTGGTGAGGAGGCATCCAGGGGCTCCAGCTTTCTCCTCTGGCCTTTCTTTCTCACAATATGGGTCTCAGCACTTGGGGATGCTACCTGTTCCTGACTCCGTGATAAGGGCATCACCACAGCCTTTTTGAGGTGACTGTGCCTGAGCAAGGGGCTGGAGCATTGCAGGATAGAAATTCTCTTTATCCTTTTGGGTCCACAGCCTCCTGGGCCAGAACCTTGGCTTCCAGTTCATTTTGCTTCATCTTCATCCTTGTGGTCTCCAAAGCTTTGTCCTTATAAGCACCATCTGCTTTGGCACTCAGATGCTCAGCCCATGGACTCCCCTGGACCATAATGGCCATAGCAGCAGTTAATATTTGAGAACTCAAGCTGCAAAGGTCCCTATATCTATTTCATTTAATACAAAATCCCTGCAAGGTAGTCACCCTCGTTATCCCCATTTTCCAACGAAAGAAACTAAAACTTGCAGAGTGTTTTAGTTGGGTCACACACCTTATGAGTGAATGCCTCCACTGTTTCCTACCCTTTGTCCTGCACTGGCCCATTGGCCATCATGTTGTATGTGGTCATTAAAAAAATCCCTGTACTCTAAGGGTTGCAGTAAATGCCTCCAGTGATGGAGGACTCAAAAATGTCTAGAAGCCCTTTCCTTCCTGAACATAGGGAGAAGAAGGTAGAGGAAAGCAGAGGACACCCCAAGTTTGGGTGGCAGCCTCTGTGCCAGGTGAACTCATCATCAAATGTTTCCCATGAAGGGCAAAAACTTAAACACAATACACGAGGGCTTCCATATGCAAACAGTGGAAGAACATTTGCCATGAAGCCTTCAGGTGAACTATCTGAAACCTCCTATTTTCTACTCAGCCACCATCCTGGATAGGGTCCAGAAAGAGCTTTCTGTCTCCTTATTCATGTCTTCATGGCCAAGGATTCATCTCTAGGAGGAAAGCAGACTTATTTCCTTATCTCAGCCCTGGCACAGAGCCTGGCTCATGGGGGTATATTCAGCACATACCACTAACAAGTTAATTAATCCATCTACTAGAGGTGGCTCTCACTCTCTGCAGTAAAACTAATGGAAGCTGTGCTTGAGTTCCTTCCCCTAATGAGAGGAACACAGTTGAGGGCAACAGGAAGGAACTGTCATCATTGATTCCACAAATATTGCCAGGCACTGCAATGCCTCAGTGACTAGGTGACAATGACAGTCTTAGATTTGAGTCACGTATCTACAAACTGATAGTCATGTAACTTTAGAAGAAGTTCTCAACATCTCTGTGCCTCAGGTTTTTTATCTGTAAAATGGGAATGATAGTAGCTCCTACCTCAGAGAGTTGTTGAAGATTAGATAAGATAATGCATGTGAAGTGTTGGGTGTAGTGCTCGTGCTGTGGTAACCATACACATCAGCTATATGACCCTATATGACCGTGACATCGGGATCCCTGTCCACAGGGCAAGTGCCAGCAAATTTTTTTTCTGTAAAGGACCAGATAGAAAAAGTCTTAAACTTTGTGTGCTACCTATAGTCTCTGTCACAGCAACTCAGTTCTGCCTTTGTAGCATAACAGTAACCACAGGCGATGCATAATTGAATCTCATTTTTTAATGTGGCATGAAATATTATTTTCCTTTTGGTTTTCTTTCCCCCTAACAATTTGAAAATGTAAAATCCATTCTTAATTCACAGACTGTACAAAAACAGGCAACAGGCCAGATTTGGCCCTTGGGCCAGGGTTTGCTCATCCCTGGTCTGGAGAGAAAATTTACAAGCTGTTTGCAATACAGCGTGTTTGTTTAAAGTGCTGAGAAGGGAAGGCTTTGTTCTGGCAAGAAGTGAGAAGGATTAAGAATGGCTCCAGAGAGGAGGAAACATTTGAGCTGGGCTTTAGGGAGCAAGTAAGAGCTCACCAAATGGGACAGATAAGAGAAGGAACAGAACCTAGAAAAAGAATGAGCAAAGGGGGAAAAACATTATTTCAAGGGAATTGACCAAAGTTCATTGCTGTACAGAAAGTCAAATTGCATGGAAAACAAAGAGGAAAGATTGTTGTGGTTTAGCTGTTTGTTTTTGTCATTAATTTGATTATTTTCTGAGGCCACTGTTCAATCTGGGATGATATTACAAAGACCCCCAGAATAGACCCTTTTCATTTGTGTTCAGTTACCATGTTTTTACCCCAAACCCCAGCCACCATCACCCTTTTCTGAGCGATTCTAACAATGTCCTGGAAGTTTGTCCTAAAATTGTTTGAATTAACATCTACTGACAAAGAACACAGCTTTTGCGTTTAGATAATTTTGTCATTTAAATCTACACAAAAATGTGAAAATCTTGAAATAATAAGATCACTCTATTATTCTTTATGTAGTAAGTTAAAATCAACTGGTCACCTCTCTGTTAAGTGTTTTCTGAAAATTAATTTATAGATTTATATATAATTGACATAACATTATGTTGCAGGCACACGGCATAACAATTTGATGTTTGTACATACTGCAAAATGATCACTACAGTAAGTCTAATTAACATCCACACAGTTATACAGTAATCACACTTATAAAATGTCTTTTTATTTAAATGAAAACTTTCAAGTTGCTATACTCCTGGCAACTTTCAAATATACAATACAGCATTATTAATTAAAGTTATAAGAAATGCATTTTTAAGTAGAGTTTTTACATGCTGTTCTTTGATATCCCTGGTAATCTCGGTAATCTCACTATAAAAAGCAGCCAACTTTTTTGTCTGTAAAATTATATCTCTGAAATCTTAAAAATCAGATACAGAATAGATTGGTTTGAAGAAAACTGAGATGACTTGGAATTATTTTTAAATCCAGCTGCCTGGAATCTGCAGATTTTTGGTTCTAAAATATTTTCAGTATTTAGAATGTGTCCAGTGATACTATGATTGAACAGATTGTAAAGTAGGTAGGGATTTGTTAGTTCTCTTAAAACAACGCTGATTTTTTTCCAACTCTTTCAGCCTCTGAAACTCAGGAGACTATAGAAAATCAATTACTTAGATTTGTCGTGTCTTTGATTCGACCTGTGTTGAGCACCTAGTATGCCCCAGGCCCTTTTGGGGACACTGAGGAAGCACCAAGTCTGAGGCACATTCTCTGCCCTCACAATGAGATAAAGGAACACAGCAGTGTTTTGAAGCAGGTCTAAAGCAAAAGTCATACAAAAGAGAAGACATTCTTTCCGAGCCATTAGCAAATAGATCATTATAGGAGCTCCTATTTCCAGCCAGAGGCCCCTCTTCTGTATTCTTCATTGAATCCAGACTAATTGTGGCAATCTGTAGTGATAATAAAAGTAATAGCCCACACTTATTGAGTTATTAAATGCCTACTATGTGCCAGACTGCTAACTGCTTTGCTACACTACCAAACTAAATCCTCACAACATCTCTATGAGGTAATCTCTATCATATCTCCGTTAATATGCCTGAAATCACAGTTACTGTATATTAGAACCCTAACCCAACCCAGGCTTTTTCCACAGCCCATGCTGTTCCCAGCACACTCTGCCGGTGATGTTTTTTTCTAGTATATACATCAGAGGTTGAGTCATTTTCTATACAGGAATCTGCAAAGCAGCCTCAAAATTGTCAGGCTTAAGTACACCTCTAGTCAATTTCAACCATGGGAAGGCATTAGCAAGTCTCTGACTGCTTTATTGATATGTCTCTAGGTGTTCAGCCATCTGAGGAAATGAATAATGGGATGTCGAGGTGTGTACAACTGCACTTATTCATAAAACCACGTAAAAATACCAAAGGAGAAGAGGAGGTGTCGGGGAGGGGTTAGGGGTGGGTCATTTCAGACCTTTTCAGTGGTTACCTTCCAAGTGTTGCTCTTGAATCCATTCCAGGGAAATTAGGATTATTAAAAAGCAAGAAATCTTTACCTTATCATATCTGCAAGTGTAAAGATGTTGCTCACACATCAGTGATAACTGGCTTCCTTGGATTACAGAATCATGCAAGACAAGAGGAGTTTGGCAGAGTGTTAAAGGTCAGTGCTCCAAGACAAGAGGAAGACAGTCGAAAAGGAAGGGGGTCTACAAGCCAGAACCACAAAAGCAGAGGATACAAGGCCCCTGACGATGGGCAGTATAGCTTATCTGCACTTCTAAATACATGGACACCCCAATGAGTTCCTACAGAGAGAACACTTCCACGACCCAACTTTCTGGGAAACAAACAGACCCAGCTTTCTGGTTCTTCATTGCTTTTTCTCCAAATTAAGCTGGTCTTAGAAGCAAGAGGAAAGGATATGAATCGCACATTGTTTTACTTTGTGGAACACGTCCTATTCCACGCCTTTCACTTATGGTTTTTGTGGCTCTCCCAGCAATATCACACAAGAATCGCCCTTGCCCACAACAGAGTCATGACAACACAACAATTAATTTTTCTGTTGAAGTTTGCCAGTGAGCCAGCTGAGTGAATATCTGTAAGTGAAGAAGAGAACCTTTTTTTTTCTTTTTAGTATCTGTGGAAAGTTTTATTACCAGGAATCTGGATGGGCAATACTAAATGAAAATAATAATCAAACTTGAAGCAGACCCATTTGTCATAGAAAAATATCTGATCCCAGAGCCTAGTCAGAGAGAAAAGTAATTCATAGAAGGGCCATGAGGCTCTGAGATCTTAAGAACTTGCATTTTATATAGGAAGCATTTTTGCTTTCTTCATTTGAATTGTTCAATTATTTTTTTTGAATTAGTGGAAATTGTTCAACAACATGATTTTCTTTTTGAGGACATTTTGGGAGAGGGGAACAAATATTTATTACAAGATTCAGATAAATCTGCATTGCTACTCTCCTCACCCAATTTATCAATATCTCTGCACAGACTACGATAACAGCCTCCTGTCTCATCAGTGCCTCTCCAGCCCCTAAAGTGCCACCCCAGGCTCTTCCCAGAGCTGACTCCATCTCACTGTCAGGTCTCAGATTAATGCCACTTCCTCAGGGAGACCTTGCTAACTACCATGACCAGTACTTATTATCTATTTCATGTGATGTTTTTCCTGACTGTTTTTATAGCCCTTAACATAATCTTCTTAATCTGGTTTATTGGCTGGAGGACTCATTTACTGCTGCATCTCCCTAGAACAGGGTCTGGCATATAATAGGTACTCAATGTTGGTTTAATGAATAAAATACTATGATAAATAAAATGATAATTATAAGTGAATGATTCAATGGAACAAGCAGTAGGTTTAATAATTGAGAAATATTTACTTGTTCAATCTTATAAAAATCCTCTCATGAGGGAGCTATTATCCTCACTTAATAAGTGAGGAAACAAATGCATAGACAAGTTCCCACAGCTTGTAGGTAGAAAATGAGGATTTCCACTTAGGTCTGACTCTGAAGTCACTTTTATTTCTACCAAATCATATGACCTTCCACATAGAAAAAGTTTTGCATGAAAGACATTTTTGAACTTTTTTAATATCCAAAGACTTTGGACTCCTGCCTACACAGCTTTGTGATCTTAGACCAAAATTCCTATGATGATATCTTATCCTTTGAATTAAAAAAAGTAAAGAATGGGCTTTCCACTGCCTGTTAAATGGATTTGACATCCTTAAACCACTCTGTGCACACATATGCCAACCCAAAACTGTCAGGAGGAATCTTCATGCTAATTAACAAATTTGCAGTGTTCAACCAGACAATGGTATGATTGGCATTCCACTTATAATGGCCTGGAACCAGTTTCTTGCACACAAATCAGGACTGTAGCCTATGTGCAAGTGTAACTTACAGGACCGTTTTAGTTTAGGCATACAAAATCTTCAGGAGGTACACATATAGCATAAGCACTCCCAGTATAAACAGAATGATATATAGACATACATACATGTATATGCACACATATACATATATGTGCCCACAAATATGCATCCACACTGTATTTTAACCACAGCTGTATATAGAAAACTGTATCTCACTGGAAAACTGAATATGGTCAAGATAGTGCCAGGAGATATGATACAATTAGCCCATTTAGTAAGTTTCCTTTATGTGTCTGTTTTCTGATCTAGTCATCTGAACTAAGCTTTTTTTTTTAATTGCCATGCCTAATGCCAATAGTGTATTTGCGCAAGTATGACTCTTTCATAACAGACACCCATGATCCATATTATCTTCATTTATTTGAAACCACATTGGAAGACGTTAAACAAAGTATTGCTTAAAGGGTGGTACTCACACCACTGACAATGTACAGAAGACTTAAGTGGCAACATGTCATGGGATGGCCAGAGATGAGGGGGGAGTCCGTCTACTCCATCAAAGGCCCAAATTTCACAGGACTGTATTCATTTATATGAATACTTTTTACTTATGGCAAATGGTATTCGTTGCCTATTTATGCAAGCGTTACTTAATTTCTTCTGGGGGTAAATATACTTCAGGAAAAATATGTCAATTTAAAAATATTACATTAGTATCACACAAGTGGTACGCAAGGTGGCAAAAATTCTGCAAGTCATATGCAAGGACTGATGGAGAAAAACAGAGGTAACAGAAGTCTGGAAGTCAGAGTTCACCGCTTAGTAACTGAGGAAACTTGAGTGAGTCTCTTGACCTCACTTAAAATAGCTGCAGGAACCTCAGAGCTTCTTTCTGTTCAAAAGGAAAATATGTCAAGTGGAACATAGCAGAGGCTAAGGAAATGATCTTCAGAATGATAGTAACTTTGTATTACTATTAACTGTAATTAATGAAAAGGTGTATGTGAAGCACCAGGCACAGAACCACCAGACCATATATACTCAGCATGTAGGGATCAAAGTCCCTCACCAATTCAGCTTCCTTCACAGTAGACCTAAAAACACACATGTAGTTCAGAACTCAGTTTTAGCTAAATCCAGTCTAAGATGTGAGTGTTGTGTGGCCCATTTTAAGATGGGCACTTAAAGACTACATTGTATATGATTGATATGGCATACAGAATTCTAAGTAAATGCATAGTGAACGATTTTCCTGTTCCTGTATCAGCAATGCCTAGAAGGAATGCACATCACAAAAACAAAAGGTTTTTTCAAGAAAGCAGCTTTCTGTAAGGGTGAGCATGTCCACCTTATACACCTACTGTAATGAAATGGGTTAAATATCAATCATCTGGCAGTTTGCAGTTGTAAATTTCAAGGTGAAAACCGTATCTAAAAAGAGCTTTGAAAGTCCTTTCCTAGCAAGAATTCCGTATCAGGAAATTCACCCACGAATCCAACATAAATTGAAAAAGCTTCTCAAGAAGAAAAAGAAATGAAGATAAACAATTTGAGATGATTGAGAAAATAGGCACAGGGTCTTATGTTACCTAGGGAAAAATCATTATATGTACAGAATCTCATCTCAAGACCCCTAGGAAGACAACAAGAGGAGATAAATGGAATTAGAAATTTGCTGACTTAAAGGAAAAACAGTGAATCAAAAAATCGGGAACTTAGCAAGACAGGGAGATCATTCCTAGGAAGAAAGAAGTGAGACACAAAGAGAAACCACTAACGGCCAGGGAAACTTGACTGAATATAGACATAATTGCAAATCTTTCTCTAAAATAGTGTACTTTTAAAATATTTTATTTAATTTTTAAAAATTTTCTGTTTATTTTTTTTGAGAGAGAGAGACAGACAGACAGAGTGTGAGCAGGGGAGGGGCAGAGGGAAAGAGGGAGACACAGAATCTGATGCAGGATCCAGGCTCTGAGCTGTCAGCACAGAGCCCGACGAAACTCATGAGCCACAAGATCATGACCTGAGCCAAAGTCGGATTCTTAATCCGACCCAGGTGACCACCCAGGTGCCTGACCTGGGTGAACCACCCAGGTGCCCCTAAAATATTTTATTATGGAAAGTTTCAGGCATACACATAGAAGGGAGAGTAGGTTAATAATCTTCATATGCCCACCACCTAACTTCAACACCAGTCAACATGCAGCCAATCTTGTTGCATTGAGCCTCCTATGATAGAGTTGGTGGGGTAGGGGAATGGGGCTGGAGAATTCAAGGTCCAAACCTTAGACTTTGTGTCAACCACAATGAATATTTCAGTATGCAGTTTTATATGATAAGGAATATTTTACATAGTTACTTTGCTGTTACCACTCTTAAAATAGCAAGTTCCTTAATATCATCTAAGACCTGATTTCCCAAATTATTTCAGAGATGTTCTGTGTAAAAAAAAAAAGGGTCTGAATTAAGATGAAAATATAGGCCACAAAATGAATTTATTTTTGTTGTTGTTGTTCTCCTAAGTCTCTCTTAGAACAGTCCCCCTGACACATCTTTTTGTACCATTGATTTGTACCATTGAGTCACCCGTGAGACAGAGTATTACACATTCTGAATTTCATTAATTGTGGTATCATTTAACTTATTCTTTCATCATCCATATTTCTTATAAATGGCAGGTAGATCCAGCGGCTTGATTAGATTCTAGTTTATGTTTTCAGGCAAGAATGCTTCGTTGATAGCATTGTAGAATTCAAAGAATTCTTGATTCTTTTCCTTTATCAGTTTTCAGAGCAGTAAGTTGGGCCTGGTAACAAGTGGCTTTTTCTCTTGAATATTCTTATGTGTTTGCTGGGTTTCATACCATTATCATCATCATTCTTTTTGATGCGCAAATTCTCCTATATTAGCACAGTGGGAACACCTTATGAGTGGACTCCTGCATCTTTTGACAAGATCCCTCCTCGTCTTTCCAGGCTTCCTTGCTGGCTAGCTCAGTAAGATTTCCCAGGCTTATCTCATTCATTTCCTGCTCCAGACCTAGAATCTGCCTTTTCTGAGAACTCTGGTTCCTTTTAGAGAGACATAGCATTTAGAAACCACAATCTGGGTGCCAGGATTACTCATTGCTCTTCCATTATCATTGCTTCTAAAGCTTTCCAGTAGACAAAGCTAGGACAAAAAAATATACAAGAGGAAAAAAATCATGAATTCTTATTGATATCACCATATAATATTTAGGGTAAAAGGTTTTTTTCTTTGATTTTATGCTTGTATATATTTTATTTCATGCTAAAAATCTAGGTTCTTAACATAGTTGTTTTGTTTTACACGTATAATATATGCATTTAATATGTATAATATATATGTATATATACATATAAATATGTATAATATCTTACATATATAATACCTTAAAAATAAGATCACAATATTGGCACTGATTATAAGATTCCTGAGTACATAAATTGGCTTTGTTTTTGAGAAAAGGTAACATCAGCAACGTACATGGATTGATTTAAAAAGCTATTCATGTGTACCAGACTCTGAATTGGCCGTGTCACGTTAGTATCAAGTGGTTCAGTCTCAAGGTTTGAGTATGTGGTATACTAGTTTTTAGAAGACTTTACCAAGGTATCTGAAGCTAGAATTTAATGACCAAACTAATTTACCCTAACTATTTAGGATGCTCAGCCTAACTCATCAGTACCAGATACTACAAAATACACTCCACAGGGGTAGAACCAGATCTTTTTTTCACCAGTATATCATGTAGCATCTAGCATAGTGCTTGTAGTATGCATGTGTGCACCAGTCATCCTACATGGTTTAGGGGAAGCCACTAAAGAGGAAAGTTTCTTTCAGATGTGTTGAAATAATCATAAGTGACAGTGGAGTGGCCATCTATTTCTTCAGATTCTCTACTATTGTTTTCCAGGCAAATGTCACAACAAGTGTTATTTATGGACTAAGAGCTGAAGAGGCTCTTAGAAACCTAATTCAGGGGCGCCTGGGTGGCGCAGTCGGTTAAGCGTCCGACTTCAGCCAGGTCACGATCTCGCGGTCCGTGAGTTCGAGCCCCGCGTCAGGCTCTGGGCTGATGGCTCGGAGCCTGGAGTCTGTTTCCGATTCTGTGTCTCCCTCTCTCTCTGCCCCTCCCCCGTTCATGCTCTGTCTCTCTCTGTCCCAAAAATAAATAAACGTTGAAAAAAAAAATTAAAAAAAAAAAAAGAAACCTAATTCAATCCCTTCATTTGTCAAATAAGAAAAATGAGCCAGGCAAAGATTCCATACTTTACCCAAAATCACCCAGCTACCCCTTGGCAGAGTCAGAACTGGGATCCAGAGCCCTTCTTCCCTGGTCTGGGGTGCTTTCTGCTTGGAGGCAGGTGGCCCACATTCTCATCCATCCCTACTGTGCTATCTGAACTAACAGTGATAAACAAAGCAGATGCAAGTTGAACAGTTTGGTTGAATCTCTTTCAGAAGGTTTGGATACATTCTCTCTCTCATCAGGCCCAGATTATTGGCAAATTCAACCTGACTTGTGATTGTCTTGTTCTGACTGACTTTAGGAATGATCTAGCAAGTTGCCACAGACATAGCTTTGTTCCTCTCTAACTTCAGTTTGTATTAGAATGCAAAATCCAATATTGTGAGAAATTGTAACAAATTATTACTTTGTCTAACCCAGAAAAAATTCAATGAATTAAAAAAAAATGTGACCAACATCTACAGACTTCATATTTGATTGACTTCCTAATTTTATACTTTAGATAAAAATTGCAGTTTGTTTATTAATCTTTGTTCTTGATTACCAGTTGTCATTTTACTCTATATCATAATAGAGGACTGGCCATTCTCCCTCATCATTAAGTCCAAGTTGAAACATCTGATCATTGTTAGAGGCTTTATAGGCATAATGGCTTCATAGCAGTTCCATGCCCAGAAAAAAATCAAAAACTCTTTGAGAGTCATGAGATTTTGAACAATGTGGTGACCGCACTTTGCTACTGTACTTATTTTGCATTTGAATTTTTAAATTCCTTTGCTAGGACTAAAAGTACAAAAAAAATACCAAATTTTAAGTCACTTTTAAACTAAGATTAAAGAGTATATGCTAATTAGGTGGTGCTATTATCTGGTAATGAAAGTGGCTATTGTGTATAAAAAATATGAACTCTTCTTTCAAAATCAAATTCCATCTGTAATACATCATATTCAGGTGCTTGTTTTTATTTCAGCTTTATATAGTCTCAACGTCTTAAGTGTTTCCAGGTAATATACTGTAATGGAAATTTTATCAGCTTCAATTTATCACTGAAATACTGTCTTTAATGCTTTTCCACCTTTACTGGTTTTGTTAGTATAAAATTATATTTATTTAGCTAAAACATACACATATATATGGGTTGTCAGTGATACTGTTTGAAGAATTATTTATCTTGGTGAAAAACAATAAAACAATATTTCAAAATTCATGCAGTTGAGGGTTTTTGAATTGAGTGGTTTTTTAAAAATTATTTATATATTTATTTTTGAGAGAGAGAGATAACACGAGTGTGGGAGAGGCAGAGAGAGGAAGAGAGAGAATCCCAAGCAGGCACCATGCCATCAGCACAGAGCCTGACATGGGTCCTGGTCCCACGAACTGTGAGCTCATGACCTGAGCTGAAATCAAGAGTCAGATTCTTAACCGACTGAGCCACCCAGTTGCCCCAAATTAAATGCTTTTGAAAAGAGATTACTTAATTCTTTAAAATCAGCTCATCACTTAAATATATTTCACGGAGATTGGAGTTTTTGTTCATTCAGGTAAGGGAAGGTATAGATGGCAAAGTCAACTTTTTCTTAGCAAATCAACCTTTACCCACAACAATACTGCTACATGTATAATCCTTATTTAAAAGTACAGTGCAGCAAAGTAGGAAAGGTTCTTTTTATAAGAACAGAGATAAATATGCATGGCAAACAAAAGGTCACATAATATATATGGAAGAAATGCAATAAATATGCATGGCAAACCAAAAATTCACATAATCTATATGGATGTAAAATGAAAGGTAAAATCCTCCCACATAGAGATTTCCCTTTGAAAAAGTGAATAAGTATATTGATTGAGTAAATTTCTAGAAATATAATTGCTGGGTCAAGTAATATGGACATTTAGATTTTGACACATATTCCCTAGCTTCCCCCTGAAGAGTTTGTATCAATTGAGAGCCCTATCGACAGGGTGTAAGATGGCCTATTTCTCTACACTCTTGACCACATTGTATGTTATTTAGCATTTTTATCTTTGTCAATCTGATAGGTGAAAAATGACATTCTTTTAACTGTCTTATCTTTGAGTAAGCTAAATATCTTTTCATGTTTATAAGCCACTTAAGTTTCTTTTTTTTATAAACTGAAAGTCCTTAACTTTCTCCTTTTCCCTTTTTCTTTGATTCATCTCCATTTCTTGATTTTTAAGAGCAATTTTAAATATTAAAAAAACTACTTTTTATCATGTATGCTGAAAGTATTTATCCCAGTTTGCTCTAGTTTCTGCCTTGAAATTTTTTTTTAATTTGTATAGATTTAAACTTATCATTTATTTCCTGTCTGTCCTTTGTGTTCAGTATCTTGCTGAGGAAGGACTTTACCATTCGAAGATTTTCTTCTCTAGTTTTCTTCTAGTACTTTGTCATTTCATTCTTTAAGTATATAAATATTTAAATCTGAGCTGTCTAATGGAAGGAATGACACAGTCTTATTTTTTTCCCAAAATGGTTGTTAGTTATTTCAGAAACACTTATTTGTATAATTGGTATTTTCTTCTCCAGTTTGAAAAGTCTTCCCTTATTATATACTAAATATCCATGAGTCTTCTTGGATAGTTAAGCTTATTTCTAGATTCTGCCATTTATTGTTTTGTCTATTCATGCCAGAACACTGATTAAAGGCTGTAGTTTTTAATTTTAATGTACTTTCAAACCAGCTTGTCAAGTTCTGAAAAATAGAGCTCAAGCAAGCAAAAGAGAGAGACAGAGAAAGGAACCTTAGTATTGTGGTCAAGATCACTTTTTTGATCAATTTAGAGTAAATTAATATCCTTATGGTATTAAGTTTTCTACTCAAGCTGATGGTATGGTTTCTATTTACTCAAGTTTTCTTCACAGAAATAGAGTTTTAAAGTTTTCTCTATGTATCTTAAGCACTGTTTTTTGCTAAGCTTATTTCAGATATTTTACATTTTTATTTTTGTAAATGGGATATGCCTGATTCTTAGGGGACTATAAATGGTTCTTCTTGTAGCAAGTCATATCCACTATTTATTAACATTTTTTGTAGGCTACTGAAGTCTATCAAATTAATTTTTGGCATCTTTACAAAAATGGTCAAATGGCTTTTTTTCCCTTGACCTATTATTATCGTGAATTGTATTAATAGATTTATTGAACCATCCTTGAATTACTTGCATAGAGTAGAATATATTATGCTGTAAATGTCCTGCTTGGTTCTATTTGCTGGTGTTTTAGTTGAGAGCAGTCTCAAGTTTTCAGAATAAGCAAGAGCTGCCACATCTGTTTCATTCTCTGCTTTATACCTAGCACATACTACCAAGCCCTGTGTGTGAAGCAGAAAAAATTCTCAATAAATATTTGTGAAAAGCAGGGCGGTTCCGTGAGTCACTCGATTTAATTTTCTCTTAACTCTTCTGGTCTGTTCTAGAAAGAGAATCCATGACTAAGAGCAGTATAAAGGTCAACGAGTTGGTCATGTGCGGATGCATCCAGGTCCTCTGAAAAATTCTTTTTGTGTTCACATGATTTTTTTGATTGCTCATAACCTTTTTGGGTCCATTCTTCCCTGTTTTGACTAGACATGTTTTCCATCTTGAGCAATCTTCCAGACATCAGCAAAGACATCTCTGACACAAGCCTAAGTTTTCAGAACAAGCTGTTTTGCATTACTATGAGGCACGGCTAGGGTGTCTGACCAAACCCATGTGAAGCTGAAAGCAGAGCTTGAGCCGGACCTGGCAAATGACTGTGTTGGCTCCATGGCCACAACTTAATTGGCATAGCTAAATTACCTGGCCAGGGCTCCAGGCAGTGGCCCAGGGCCCCACCAGTATAATTCCTGTAGGCGCCTTTCCTTTCTTTCTCTCTTACCCATTAGCTTCCAGCAATGGCAAATGAAATCCTGTACTTTTGTGGCTCTGTGAGTATTGCCATGAGGCTCTCTGAAGAGCTCAATGGCCTGGGTGTACAGACCAAGTCTTTAAATAAAGACACATGTGAAAAACCACAAGGGTAGAAGAAAGATATGAACAAAGGTCTTTTTTACCATAATAGCTGTGATGATGATGCTACAGATGAGCATTGACTATGACCAATCTGCTCACCTACACTCAATCAGATACTCCTTCAATTTCTTGTCTACCATTATGTTTCTTTTCCAAACTTTACACATGGTGTCTTCTTACGTTCACAAAATTGACCCAAAATCTTGCAAAACTTCCACGTATCTCCTTTTTCCTTTTCCTCACATCCCATACTTCTATCTAACTGGCCTCTTTTGGTGTTCCTATGGC
This sequence comes from Lynx rufus, assembly GCF_022079265.1. NCBI lineage: Eukaryota > Metazoa > Chordata > Mammalia > Carnivora > Felidae > Lynx > Lynx rufus. The sequence goes on along the minus strand of NW_025814823.1, from coordinate 119,347,045 downwards.
CACTTATAACAACTGTTTGATTTCAGGTAATACCCATGAAGGTTGTACACAAACACATTCAACTACACTGACTGTCTAGTTGACAATATTATTTCCAATTTGATTTACTATTCTTGATTTAATAAATGGCAACTTTAAAGAAATCAGATCAAAAGAGTAGCTTATTGGCTTTCACATCAACTCTCTCATAGCTGGTAAAGGATCAGTTCCTACTGCTCACTAAATGAATAGGTTTTTTGATAGCCTAGTTCCATGCTAATTTTCCTACTTAGGTAGAGAACCACACAAATTCTAAGACAAGTACCTTTGTAATCTAGAATATTCTTGAGTCCAACTGCATCAATGTCAATTTGTGGATTTGAGAGTCTATGCCTTTCTCTATAAAGATCAAAATGAAATGCATGATTGAATTAATTATTGGGATAATTAAAGGCGAAAATGACTCTTAGCACAGAATATTCTGATAAACTGGTGAATTCAGAGACAATCAAAGTTATTTGGTCTTTAAATTTTTTTTTTTCAACGTTTTATTTATTTTTGGGACAGAGAGAGACAGAGCATGAACGGGGGAGGGGCAGAGAGAGAGGGAGACACAGAATCGGAAACAGGCTCCAGGCTCTGAGCCATCAGCCCAGAGCCCGACGCGGGGCTCGAACTCACGGACCGCGAGATCGTGACCTGGCTGAAGTCGGACGCCTAACCGACTGCGCCACCCAGGCGCCCCTTGGTCTTTAAAACTATACTTTTCGACAAGAATTATCTGCTTTGTTCGTGTGGATCATGTTAGCTACAAGGTTCCCAACTTTTGGCTTCACTTTGTGGTACAGACTTGGCATGGGACTACTTAGTATTCTTTCCCCAACATATTCATTTTAAGCAGGAACTGCAACCAGCAGATGATCCCTATTGAATTGCTCCTGCTTCAAAGATGAGGTTTTGCTGTACAGTGCCAACTCTCACTTTTTCCATATTACATAATTCTCTGTTCCCCAGAATTTCCATGCTGCCATGATATAAGTGGAACCAGGAGTGTGGTTTGGTTAATGCTTTGTGTTGATATTGATGGACTACGAAAAGCAGGTTCCTTATTGCCTGGCAACCAAGGAAAGTACCTCAGCCTACTGAACTCAGTATGGGTACCACTTGCACAAATGCAGCTCCATTACTGACTGGATTATTGTTGCCTTATTCCTGATGATCCCCAGCCATATTTAGTGCCTTCAGCCTACCCTGATGAAGCTTCTGGTCAAAAGTAATGTTGTGCTGTTTTTCTCCTTCATAGTCTGAAGTTTCATCATAAAACCAGTGCCATAAATGAATCTAAAAGTCCTTATCTAATAATTCTATTGTCAATGGATCTGGGACGAGACAGTTTAGAGTCACTGATGGAGAATGAGAGACCATTTGCTCATCCTCCTCGATATGTTGATGCAGTATTAAAATGTACTTGGTGCAGTATTTTTTTTTACCATCAATTACCTTTTACAATTTGCATAAAAGTTAAGTTTCCACAAGAACAATTAACTTTCTTACTTTGTGCTAAGCACTTAATATATATTACCCATTTTAATCATCATAACAGTACGAGGAAAATATTAATATTATCCCCATGTTTAGATAGGAAAGCTGAAATTCAGTGAGATTTTGCTGTTAAGACAAAACTTCAAAGGTAGTTAAGTAACAGTGCTGTGGATCAAATGCAGATTTACTAAATTGTAACACGTATGTACCTTAGACCGCCTCAGGAGATTAAGAACCAATGCCACAAATAATATACTTATTTCTAAAAATACATCCTTTTCCCCAAATCAAAATAATTAGCAAAATGACCGTCTTTCAAAATTTTCAGTTCCGAATGACCACTCACAATGATAAAACATTAGAACGTGTCAGGTCTCTGAGTAAACTAGAAGCAGATGATGGACCTCTGGTGCTATATTGATCACTTCAAAAGGAAATCAAAGAAAATGACCTAATGGGGATTCAATTTTATTTAATAATCGTTAGAGTAATATTACTGAGTGTTTACAATGTACCTATTCATCAGAAACAGGCTTCTCTGATATAGCTACCTTGTTATCCACATTTCAGCTCAATTAACTGGAATTCTACTGGAAGGAAACAGAAACTCAGCAGCTTTTTCTGTTACACTGTTAATAAGCAATGAGATGAGGATTTTAAACCCGAGGTTGTCCAACTGAAAGGACGGTCTTTGGGCGTTTTTGGATTTACAAATCAGAAAAGAAAATAAAAACTACTGGCAGGACAGTTTGACATTCGACAAAGAGGGAACCTTCTTAACACTCTTGCATTACCTGTGTAGCCACAAGGTGTTGCTAATAATCAAAACAATTATAATCGTGACCATAGGGGTTAACATTGGCCAGCTGTTTTACTGTCTGGTTACCTGGCCCACTGCTAAGCACTTGGCACATATCATCATTGCCTTGGAGTCTCACAGCCGCCCTGGGTTGCATGTACCAGTACGATCCCCATTGTATAGCTGAGGAGCATGAATTGCCCCAGGACACATGGAGTTGAGCTAGCAACCAGGTCAAGTTCAAACCCCAGCTTTCAACTTTGACACTCACCAGTCCTGCCCTCAGTCTACCTAAGTGTGAGGATATTTTTGGCTCTTTCTACTACCGAAAAGACACTTCTCTCCCAAGAATACTTTAGTCTGTGTGGACCCACCTTGGCACTGGGCACTATTTCGGGAGAGAGGGTAAGTGAGAGAGAGTGTGCCTCTGTGGACAGGCAGCAGTCAGAGAGAGGGGCAGCCCACACTTGTTCGCATTAACCAAGGAAGGATGAATTAACCTTGGGCGATGGGATAACTTTCTCCAAGGCCCTGAGATGAGAGAGACTTAGAGCCAGTGGGAAAGAGGGAGTTTTACAGCCTGCTGTCTGCCCGATCCATCTGCAAGACGCAAGTTGGCAGGCACTCCCCTGATGTGGCTAAGTGGTGCCAAATACAATATCCAAACTGTGCAGCAACACTAGCTGAGCATACTTAATGCTCTTGCAAACCATTATAGTTTGAAGTGGAATGAAAATTATCCTGGGAACACTTGCTCTGTTACCGTGAAATCATTTGTGGTTGACTCACTGAAGGAGGCTTGAAGGTCCCAGAGTTACATGACCAAGACTTACGTTTCAATTTTTCTGTCCCTGCTGACCCAAGGTGAGAGAACAGAGTGACAAAAGGTGGCATTACATCCCAGGGGCCAGGGGCCAGAGAAGGCCCTTTGTTACGTTGTTGATTCGGAAGAAGGGTAGCCAGATAGCCAAGCTTATTAAAATTGTTTGATAGAAAGCCAGAAGTGGTTTCTGGGTGAGACCTAAGGAACTCCCTTATTAGTTAAGTGTACAAAGTTCAGTGCTGAGGCTTGGTAACATTTGTTTTGTTGCTCTAAGAATTGTTATGCTCATTTCTAGATTCTTATTTGTTCAAGACCAGTAGTTTTAAGGGAACTTCTCAGTTCATAGGCGCTCCTGAGAGATGCTTACAGGGCACCTTTGGGGCTGGGGGTGCAGGAGTGGGGCTCCAGGCAGGTTCCTGCTACACCCACAGCAGCAAGCCCCTTCTGGTTCCTGTGTTTTATGAAATGCGGTCCTGTTAGGAAATAGCCGTTGTTATACCACCACCTTTCTTTCAGGGAGTACCCTGGTTTTCTTCTAGAAGTCTAACATTCTTTGGCCATATGTCTTGGGTGATAGAGACTACCCTACCAGAGGAAGGTGCAGGAATGTATAAGACTCTAGCTTAACCAACCAGTCTCTGATTCATCTCATCTGACAGGCAGCCCAGGGAAGGGCACTTGACCTAGCTGGGGCAATGACACTGAGCTTGCTCAAGTCCTGATCTAGCCCCACCCCTTTCCAGCTCACAGATAGGCCCTGAGCCACAGGTTCCTCATCTGTAACCTAGGCATGATGCTATTTATGTCTAGAAAGGTGCCTGGCAGGCAGTATACATTTTATAAAACATGAGCTATTGTTTGTGAACCCAGGATCACCATCTATTGCTCAGTTTTATTAGATCCTTCCTAATTTTCCACTGAACAGCCACCCTACGTGCCCTCTACAACTTCCCCTCTCTGAAATGAAGATAGCAGCAGTTTCCTCCTTCTCAAGCCGATTATGTCTCCACCCACCGAAACCCCTATCCAGTTTGCTTTCATTTCTCTTCTCCTCCTTCTCATTCCCATTCTTCACTCTGTGTGCCGGAGGGTACCCAGAGAATGTTTGCCTTCGGCTGGCCAGTTGATGCTCACGATACCACATTGCCCAGTGTGATGGTTCTCCATCATTTTGATGCCCCCTCTACCTCAAGATAAAATATTCCTTTTGTAGCCTCACCTTGCAGGTATAACCACAGTTGGGTACAATGCCCATTTCCCTGGCCAAAATTCCAGCTCTTTCCAGTGTTTCCTTTGCTTCAGTTCACTTCAGTTTTGCCCTCTGCACATTTTCCAAAGCTCCTCCCGCTGATCTTTTTATTCCTTAGTTGATGGCCCTTAGTATTTCCCTGCCTCACAGAGGCATACAAGGCAGAGAAAAACAGAAATCCTTTCAGAAAAAAGGGCTCCCTATGTGTTGCAGCTCTCTGAGGATATGATGCTTAATATCCTGACAAAGGAAGAGGCGGGTAGAGAGAGGAATGCATCTGAGGATGAGACAAGAAAAAGGAGACAGGTCTTTGAGCCCGGGAAGAGGAAAAGCCAGATGGCCATTCGAGAGCCAGAATCCAGTCACTCATAGGCCCCACCCCGAGGAGGTGGTGGGATGTAGAAGGGGTAGGCTACCTGGTTCCCCTGGGGAGGCTGATGCTGAGCAAAGATTCTCCAACCTTGGCAGAGTTCCCATGCCAGGGATGGAGCAGGACAGTGCAGAGACTTTAAGAGAACTCCAGGCCTGGATGGTGAGGATGTCAGCAGCAAGCATGATGAGTTGGTGACAGCGTATGAATTTAGTCTCTTGTGTTACCCAAGGAGGGGAGGGCCTGGACAATGACTAACGTTAGCCTCCCGGCCATGCTGGCTGGGAGGAGCCAGACTTTAACTGAAATAAAGCACAGGCAAGAGTTGCGGCCTTGCATACAGCTTGTACACTAAAACGTGCCCTGAGGATTGGTACCCGCGTGTTGGCACCTGCAGCTTAGTGTGAGGTACCAGTATGTGAGCGCATTTCAGCAAAGGTCTGCATTGGTGAAGGCGCCAGCCAGGAGCGTGGATACACAATGCCTCTCTATGGTAACACATCTTCGTCGGAGGTCCTGGGGTTAGCTTTCAATGTGGGTAGGAGTGCCAATAGCCAAAATACGTCCTTTTGGGGAAAAAAAAATCACTTCCCTACCCCCAGGAAATTCACTCAACATCATCTATCTGGAATTCTATGAAGCCAAACCCACCAATCAATGTCAAAATCAGAATGAGAGGAAACTTTCTGAAGAAACACCCTCCCATCCTCTCACATCATAGGTGAAAAATGGCTGGCTTTGTTTTCTTTGCTTGTGAAGGTGCAAAAAAAAAAAGGGGCAGATCATGATGCTTAGTCTCAAGTATCCTCATTTCCAGATGCCTTTATAGTTCCCAAGTTGTCCCATCAAACTGAGTTACAACCCTATTAAAATGCCACACTCAATATTTTTTGTCTAATCCCCTAATACTCCAATCCCTGGCTGTCAGCAGACACATCAGGAAACTCCCCTGCCCAGAGGATTCGGTTTCGGTTTGTTTTGGCCAGAGAAAGAAAGTACTAAAAAGAAGGGGAAAGATGCAGAAAGGCTGGGAGGCAGTGGGGAATCACAAGCCTTATTCATTCAGGCAGTCTCTTCAGTGACTGGCCCTTCGGGTCGCTGGCAGGCAGGCAGGCGGGGCAGGTGAAGTGCCATTTTGAAGGAGAGATGTGACCGGACTGAGAGAGCACCCATTAGCCACCAAGCGAAGGAAATGAAACCTGGTAACCTCGGCTTCTCACCGAGGAGAGGGGGAAGGTGGCCCTAGGGTAACTCGACCCAACAGATCCTGCCCAAGGACAATTATGGAATGCAAATATTTATAAATCCCATGGTTGTCTAATGCTCTTCAGAGCGCTAAACACACACACTGAGTCCCCACACCAAGATGAATGAGTTCTGCCTCTTAAATGCCCTCACCAGCAAGGACAAAAAGAAAGAAACTGTCAGATAAGGGTCATTTTCTCCGTCTTTTGATTATAAATCTCTGTAAACAGGCATTGTTTTCTGGTCCCAGTGTTTTCCTAATGGAGGCAGGTGGCTTTGTATATGGGGAGTTACCAATGTTCTGGTGACTCTACACTCCCCCCCCCCCACCGTTTATCTTAGGAAGGGATTTGAAGGGGAGCAAGAGGAGGAAGGGAAAAGGAGTAGACATTTCTTTCTTTCTTTCTTTTTTAATGTTTGTTTATTTTGAGAGAGAGAGACAGAGTGGGGGAGGCTGCAGAGACACAGGGAGAGAGAGCTCCAGGCAGGCTCTGTCCCGTCAGTGCAGAGCCTGATGCAGGGCTCAATCCCATGAATCATGAGATCATGACCTGAGCCCAAATCAAGAGCCGGATGCCTAACAGACTGAACCTCCCGGGGGCCCCAGGCATAGACATTTCTACTAGATGTTGTCTTTCACTGTATACCTTCTCTAAAGGCACAGCATACATTTCAGCCCTGTGCTTGTCCCACATGATGTCTGGTCCTCTGCCTGACAAATGTGAGTGGGGTGGTGAAGAGCACCAGATGGGGTTAAAACAGAGGCCAGGTGGTGCTGCTCTGTGGGAAAAGACAGCCAGCCTGGCTTTCCTCTGAGCACCACATTTCCTTTTTTTTTTTTTTTGGAAAGGAAATACAGAATATTTTAAAAATTTTTTAATGTTTATCTATTTTTGAGAGAGAGAGAGAAACAGAGCACAAATGGAGGAGGAGCAGAGAGAGGGAGACATGGAATCCAAAGTAGGCTCCAGGCTCTGAGTTCTCAGTGCAGAGCCTGATGTGGGGCTCAAACTCACAATCTGAGATCGTGAGCTGAGCCCAAGTCAGACACGTAACCAACTGAGCCACCCAGGCACCCCAAGGAAATACAGAATATTAAGAAGTCTGAATAATTAAGGATTTATCAAAGGGACAAAGATGATCCATATTAAGTAATATGTGGCTAAAAACTACAGGAATTAATAACATGGCTAGTAGGTACTCTGGAATTACTAGGATATTTCTTTTCTGATCAAATGGAAGTGGGGAACGAATTGAAAATTGCCCAGGAGTCTCCAGTAGGAATCCTGAATGGGCAGCAGGAGCTCACCTGTTGTGTACCCAAGTAGGGAGGAGATAAAATGAAAGCTGGGGAAAATACCTCCCTGGAACACCTGGCCACACAAATGGGAAAACATAACAAACTGTGGCTCCTTCCAGAAGCTACAAATGTAAAAATATTAAATGCTGAAAGCAAATGAAATAAATCGGTTCCTGAGCTCATTGACAAGGTGCAGAACGGGTGATTGTCTGTCACATGCTATAATTGTTATAATTGCTTGTGGCAATTATGTTGCCACATCCTGTCCACCGCATCTCCCCTAAGGTCTCTGGCAACAATGCTGTCTTGCTAGCCTGTTCTCTAACTTGCCTTGCATGTTGATGCACCCAGATCCAGTATGCATTAAAAACCGTGTCATCATAAAATAAGAGAGGTTGGGATAATTGAGGACAGGAGTCAGGAAAAGTTGTATGAGCGGAGTCAGACTGCTTAAAAAAAAAAAAAAAAAAAAAAAAAAAAAAAACTCTCAGGATTGACAGCCAAGCAGTTAGCTGGCTTGATGGGATCAAAGTATAATATTTGACTCAAGAAGTGGCTGAAGTATGGTCCTGGACCAACAACATCAGCATCAGCTGGGAAATGGGATAGAAATGCAAATTATCTAGTCTCTTGGCCCCACCCCCCATTGAATTAGAAACTGGGGGTGGAGCTCACAATGTGTGCTTCAACAAACCCTCCTCACCCCCATCGATTTGGATGCCAGCTGATGTTTGAGAATCAATGGACCAAGGACTGAGACTGATGAAGGAATACCACACAACGTCACTTCCTTATGTGTTTTCAGGGGGCCCTTGTTCTAATGATAATTCTTTTGTTAAGCAGACCAACACTTCTCTTTTGAAAGTGTCTTCAGAGACTAGGTCCAGAGTGGATTCTTTATTTGTTTCCTTCTTTGGATCATTCTTTCCAAAAAGCCAAATCACACATGTCTTTTGTCAGGTTTTCAAACTCAACCTCAGAGGACAAAGCTTTCACATTGAGAGTGTTCAAAGGAATGTGCTTAAGGAGATTATTTCAGACAGGTTTACTGTGACTTTGCGCTCGTTGTGCCCCTGTCTCTTCTCACTATTTTTTAAATATAGCACACATCTGGAACAGTCTGAGAATGTGGCTCTTCTAGGTAGGATAGGGCCCAAGTACAGAAGAGCAAAGGGTAAACTGATAGACTGCAGGAGACAACAGATTGTAGGTCAGAGGCCATATGCACCAAGAAATAGATGGATAAAGTTTCCAGTGCTGCTCAACTTGCATGATTTGGATTCTAAGGGTATTTTGACAGTGATGGGCCATGAAACAGCTGCCATATCCCAACAGAGACAGAGACGTGAAGTGGGGGCAAAATATCACTGAGAGCTAATGGGGTAGTTTGGGGAGCAAGATATCACCCAGGCTAATTCTGCAAATTCCACTCCAGCTTTCCCATTTGGCCATCACAGTGTTTTCCAGTGAAATGTAACCTGTGCATAAATAACGTATGGGAAATATTGAGACTGTAATGACCTAAGGCATCCCATACCATGCAAGTCAGGCAGTATGGCTGGATTTAAACTAACTCAGAGATGTTTGCACAAAGCTCCCATTAAAGCAATCATAATTGCCAATTTTTTAAAACCTCCTCATGTGGCTGTCCCTCTCCATTCTTGTAATAGAATAAGTATCAAGAAGGACAAAGGGAAGGGCACCTGGGTGGCTTAGTAGGTTAAGCATCGGACTCTTCACTTTGGCTGAGGTCATGATCTCATAGTTCATGAGTCCGAACCCCGCATTGGGACTCTTGGGATTCTGTCTCCCTCTCTCTCTGCCTCTCCCCTGCTAGCTCTCTATCTTTCTCAAAGTAAATAAAAATAAAAACTTTAAAAAAAGAGAAAGAAAGAAAAGAAAAGAACAGCAAAGGGAGAGGTTTGTGTTCTGATACTGACCAAATTTAACTAATTTCTTTGATAGTCCATGATTTACATATTCACCAAAACTTCCAGTAATGTAAATTTTATATCTCCCATGTCCCTATTTCTTATTGTAGAATGTTGTTAGTAAATGTTATTCTAAATCAATTACTTAGGGAAATAGAATTTTTGCAAAAAAGGAACAACCAAAAAGCCATTGGTAACACCTCATTCTATTCCACCCTGAGGAACCTCTGCCAGGATTAGTAAAGAGAGCAAATGCAAATTTGATCTGCCTGTCTGAATGATTAGACACTGGATTGGTAAGAAATGTGTTCAGCTCAACTGATAGCAAACTGATCGTCATTTAAACACATAAAGATATGTTTATCTCTCATCTCCATTCACAGAGAAGCAATTTGCAGTCAGAAGTTTTCCTTCAAGGATTTAGATTTTTCTGTCTTCCTCGTCCACCATCCTTGGCTTTTGCCTTTTGGCCTCGTGATAGCAACAGAGCTGTACCCCCCCACATTGTATCCGTGTCTCAGGCAAAAGAAGAGAAAGTTCAAGCAGCCTTCTGGTTACGTCTCATTGCCAGAACTGTCACATGGCCATATCTGGCTGGAAGGGAGGCTAGAAAACCAGGGTTTTAGCACTTTAGACCTCTGAAGGAAAAAAGGAAAATGGGTCAACAAATCTAGAGTATATTATTACAGACATCATAATAAATAACAGAACTCTGGATTAATAGGTCCTAACATGTTTCAGCAAACATCATCAAGGGCTTTCTCCGGTTATAGGTTCATACAAGCAACTAATCATGATACAATGTGATAAAGACTCAATGCCAGGTGTGTAATTAGAGCCTTGTGTTTTGCTGGAGGGGCTCAGGGAAGCTCCAGTGCTTGTCAGGCTTTAATGGGATTTTGTTAAAATGCAGACTTAGGATTCAGTGGATCCAGGGTAGGACCTGAGATTCTGTATTTACAGCAGGCTCCAAGGAGATGCCAGTGCTGTTGGCCCATGGCACACACCATAAAATAAATAAAGATGTAGGTCACAGTTAAACAGGGTCTTAACATAAGTAGGAATTCACCAAGTGGAGAAAAGAGAAGGGGGAACCTAAGACTAGGGAATAGTGTGCAAAATGCATGCGCACATCCTCATTTATGCAGTTCTTTGCCATACTATATGTATACGTGTGTATGTGTGTGTGTGTGTGTGTGTGTGTACACACACACACATACACATATATATATGAACTATATATATATATATATATACATATATATGTGTGTGTGTATATATATATATATATATATATATATATATATATATAGTTTCTGTGACCTTTCCTTTGGTCATTTATGTTGTGATCTATGATGCAGGTTTGGCCCATTATGACCATTGAAAGACTTGCAGTATTATTATTACTGAAGCTGTCCAAGAAAACAAAGAAAGAGTACCATGTAAGATCTTAAAAGGTGAACTTCACTTCTTGAGTCACATCAAGAACTGGTCAAGGGCACAAACTATATAGATCATCTCTTAAATGTTATAAAACTAATCATAGTATAACTGTGGCTTGGGATGATTGACCAATAATTGTGTGACCCATGGCCTAGGAGAAACTATGGCCAGAGGGATGTCGTGCTTCAAAGGTTTTGAGAAAATCTGAGGAGTCAATGCCAGTGCATGATGCCAGACATACCTCTCTGGGTATTGAAATGACCGCGTGTGCGGATGGTTCAAGTAGCATTTCCATTTCCAGAAGCTCATCCTCGACACTAAATGAGGAATGATACTATGGGGCATATTTAGAGATTAGCAAGTAGTTTTGATGTTTTGGGGTACAGGACAAGAGCAGAAGAGTGGTGGTAGATGAGGCTATTTTCGTGTCAGAATTAGATCGGCTTAGCCATGCTAAGTTCCATATTACCCTACAGGCTAGGGGAAACCATCAAAATTCTTAAACAATGGAAAAACAAAGTCACATTTGAGCTTTAGTGGGATAATTTTGTTGACTATTCAGTGGAGAGATGCAGGGAGAGTAGAGCAGCTAAACTGGAGATAGGGTAGGAGGAGAGGTGGGGGGAGAGGAAAGATGAGACCCTGAACCTGAGCAGTGATCATAGCAAGTGAGAAAAGGAGCAAGATATAATAGTCATGTCAAAGGTAGGCTCACTAGCCCAGACTAAACTTTAAGGTGTGGGGCTTAGGGAAAAAGAGAAGTTGAAGATGACCTTGAGACCAGAGAAGTTTGGACTTGTGTGTGTATTTTAATTAATTAACTAACTAACTAATTAATTAAATTTCACATTTGAAGTACTGCAGTCATTCACAGTCCCTTTATACCCATCTGCCTTATTCTTGGCCGCATCGTGTATCTTTGACACCTGCCAGAGACTGAAATCTTTTGAGATTGAGCTCAAGAGGTTTTAGCTTGGCCAACAGGATGAATGATAGATAGTGCCTCTAACTGCGAGAGTTAATACAGGAGAGGAGCTGGTCTGTAGAACAAAGGTAATTCAGTCTATAGCTTCACCAATAAAAAGGAGAGAATGGTTTGGCACTCATAGATTGAGAACTAGCCTGAACCTTGATTCACTTTTTCTGTGACCTTGAGCCAGTTCCCTTGGCCTTCCAGTAGCTGTAAAGCAGAAGAAAACATCCACCACCCTGTGAATAGCTCCCCAAAGCCACTAGGCTCAAAACACTGATTCTGGCCAGTACACATTAATCAGTGTCCTCCCTCCCTCCTTGTAGGCATCTTTACAAGCCCTCATTTCCCTGCACACTCAGCTCTCTAGACTCAGAAAATATGTGTCGGTAACCGGGACTCAGGGTGCTTCCCCAGAGCAATGCTGCCCTGTGGAATCAAACCTGAGAGGGGAAAAAAACAAGTCAGTGTATCACATTTCTCTGGGACTCACCATCCGATTCCCAGTATGCAAGAATTTTTAGAAAAGTTCAGTGTTTATTTTCATGGTTGCACTATAGACCTCTGGAAATACCACAGATAACCACAGCACCAATAACTACTTAATTTATTACATTTGTACATGCAGATGGAAAGAAACCAATCTTGGCATAAAGACAACTATAAACAAATGTAAATTACAAATCAGACAGTCAAATTGCAAATGGGAGTAGAGAAGATTCAAAATCTACCTTACGTTTTTCCATTCCCATGCAGCATTGTTATAAAATCTTTTTATTTTTTCCCCCACTAATATGAAGTCCCCCTTCAGTTAAAGAGCTTTTGTTTTTTTCTCCTCATGCATTCACGTAAAAAAAAAGAAAAACAGGCATGGTTCTAGGCTCTGGGTATGCAAAGATCAAATAAGACTTGCCCCTAGTCAAATCATTAGTTAATCCTGTGCCTTGGGCAAAGTTTAGTTGTAAAAAAGGAATTTTTAATGGATGAGTAAATGGACTAATTTAACCTATTGAATGTCTCAAACTCTTTTTTGAAGAGTAAGGGAGGGGGGAGAGGAGAGCTTACTCTTTTTAATGAGGAATTGTGAATAAACAATACTGAACGTGGAAAAAAAAACCAGATTCTCTACTTTGTATCTTTTTAATCATTCCTTTGGTCCCTGATTATCTCAAATATGTGTTTATTTCCTCAAACTGGATGATCTTGATTCTATCAAATGTCTAAATTTAAATACCTAAACTAGAAGCCAAGAGGTAGTATTTTCCTTCCAAGAGGCACAGCTACTGTTTCCCTCTACCTGCTAACGAGTAGCTTCAGTAGATTTAGCTAAATTCATGGGCTTCTATTCGAAATCAGAACAGTGAAATCACTGTTTCCAGCTTCCTGAGACTCTAAACCTGGTTCAAGTGACTATTTTCACTTAGATCAATGCAAAAACCATCCGAATGGTGTCTGTACATCTTCTCTTGCCTCATCCATTCCATTCTCCACACCATGAGCAAAGTGGTCTTTTGAAAGCACAAGCTAATTATATTGACTCTGTGCCTAAAATATTCCCATTGCTCTCGGGATAAATACATGAATACATAATGTGGTCTTATACCCAGCAAGATAAACCCATCCTCATGTAACCAGATTCAGCCTGGACCACACTTTTCCCCCTATAATTGGCTGTTCTTGCACCACATATCTCTGTTTGAAGCAATCATCATAGGTGTAATTTTTGGTAATTTTAAATTCCTTGATGACTTGATAATAAACAACAAGAAGGCAGTGGCTATCTCTTAAGGCTCCTAGTTATATCCCTAGTGGCTAGCATCAGAGCCTCACACATGAAAGACGTTAATACATATCCACTGTGGGGCGTGTGGGTGACTCCGTTGGTTAAGTGTCCGACTCTTACTTTGGCTCAGGTCCTGATCTCATGGTTTGTGAGTTTAAGCCCTGCATCAGGTTCAGTGCTGACACTGCAGAGCCTGCTTGGGATTCTATCTCTCTCCCTGTCTCTCTTTGTCTCCCCACTTGTTCTCTCCTTCTCTTTCAAAACAAATAAATTAATCTAAAAAAATAGTATATATATCCATTGCATGAGTGAAAGAATATATGACCAAATGATCTATTGTAATTTAATCACATGGTACTGATTTTAGTAGTCAAAAACTTATTTCAGGGATGAAAACTGTATTTTGTTTAATTGCACAGTAGATATTACCTTCAAAGTATTTCAAGTCTTCAAGGGTAGATATTCAAAGTGGTCATTGAAAGGATTTGTATTTCTCCCATTCCAGAATGGAGGGAGAGAAAAAACATAGTTATGATCTACTATCTCTGAAATTCTCTGTGACTGTCTGCATTTGAATGAATCTTTTCATCTCTAGAAAGAAAGTTTTGTCTGCAGAAATCATAAATGTTTTATAGAGTCAATCATTTTACAAATCATATTGTAGAAAACACTCTTGCTTCCTTCAATTTCATTTACGTATTGGCCCACCTTTCATAGTCCGATGCTTATGATACTAAACATTCTGCTACAAAGATGAATAAGATATCCAGCAAGGAGTGATGAACTCTTAAATAATACATAGAATAAAGATTGTAATATAAATGGATGCAAATCTTAAATGAGGAGAGACTGATATGATACAAGAGTTTAGAAACTTATTCTGAGGTTTATGTGCCCAGAAAATCAAAGAAGTTTATCATACTTGTCCAGATGCTATTAATACTCAATGGAAAAGAATATCCTTTCTTTTGTGTTCCTAATTAAACATTGTATCCAATTATGGGTCACCAGCGTGGCTTGGTTAAGCATCTGATTCTGGACTTTGGCTCAGGTCATGATCTCACAGTTTGTGAGTTTAAGCCCTGCATCAGTCTCTGTGCTAATAGTGCAGGGCCTGCTTCAGAATTCCCCCTCCCTCCCTCTGTCTCTGCCTCTCCCCTGCTGGTTCTCTCTCTCTCTCACTCTCTCTCTCTCTCTCTCTGTCTCTCTCTCTCTCTCTCTCAAATAAATAAACTTTAAAAACAGCAACAACAAAAGCATTGTATCAATTAAAATTTGCCCTGAATGAGAACTTGCTTTACCATTGCTTTCTATGTAACTACTGTTGTTCTTGAATGATTTTCCTCATCTCTGATCCTTGGCTCCTGTTACCAACTCTGTCTCTGGCCTTTTCCTTCAAATAACCTTCCAGTAACCAACCTTGCCTACTCTGACACTTGTGCCTCCTGGACCATGAATAGAACCAGTCGATGAACTCTCTACCTGTCCTCTTATCCACCCATTCCTTCCACATGATTTGTATATGCTTGTCATCTAGGTAGGGAAACAGACATGAACACAAGTAAACTGCAACACCAGCAAAATGAAACAGTGTTGTATGAGAAACCACAGAGCTGCACTTAAGAACATGGGCTCTAAAATAAGGAGACTGAGTTCACAACCTGGTGCTATCTCCTTTAACTGGATGTAATGAAGCAAGTTTCTTAACCTCATCAGTAAATTGGAATAATAATGCCTATATCTTGAAGCTATAGCAAGTGTTAAATGAAGACATTTATGTAAGATGGTTAACACTGTCCACTACATAGTAGACACACAATACGTGATAATCCTGACAGTGATGCATGAAAGGACCATAAACACATGTATCAAATGCTGCAGGAAATCAGACCAAGGTATGTCTGATTCTGTTTAAGAAGGGGTTCACAATGGGGCACCTGGGTGGCTCACTCGGTTAAGCATCCGACTTCGGCTCAGGTCATGATCTCACGGTTTGTGAGTTTGAGCCCCGTGTCGGGCTCTGTGCTGACAGCTCAGAGCCTGGAGCCTGTTTCAGATTCTGTGTCTCCCTCTCTCTCTGCCCCTCCCCTGCTCATGCTCTGTCTCTCTCAAAAATAAATAAACATAAGGGGCGCCTGGATGGCGCAGTCGGTTAAGCGTCCGACTTCAGCCAGGTCACGATCTCGCGGTCCGGGAGTTCGAGCCCCGCGTCAGGCTCTGGGCTGATGGCTCAGAGCCTGGAGCCTGTTTCCGATTCTGTGTCTCCCTCTCTCTCTGCCCCTCCCCCGTTCATGCTCTGTCTCTCTCTGTCCCAAAAATAAATAAACGTTGAAAAAAAATAAAAACATTTAAATAAAAAAAAAATAAATAAACATTAAAAAAAATTAAAAAAAGAAGGGGTTCACTGAGAGAAATATTTGAGCTGGATCTGGAAGGATAGAAAGAAGTGAGGAGGTAGATTGGGAGATTTATTTCAGAGGAAAGAAACATCATAAACTGAAAATAAAAGGTAAATTTAAGGCTTAAGAGTGTACAGAAGAAATAAATGATAAGCTAGCTTGAATCTTGGGCTCAGCTATGGATGATAGGGAAGAATCTGAATTAGATCTTGGAGATTTACCCAGACTGGCTTTCAATAATGACATAAACTGTGTTAAAAGTGACGTGTGTATAAAGTATATGCAATTAACAGCTTGGACATCATGAGATGGGGCCTTTATTAAAGGCTCACCCTCTTCTTTTCAGACATTTATATGGAGACCTCAAAGTGTTTCATGACTGTGTTTATCAGCTACTTCTCTTGTTGAAAACTCCTCTTACCATTTTTTTAATCCAAGTGCACATTTTCAGGATCTAACCAAAAATTCAAAGATACAAGTCATGATTTCTCTCTTTGCTTAGAGGCTACATTGCTCATCTGCGCCTAGCAAGGGAAGCTCTTGAAAACTCTTACAAAACATGTTTTTGGTCATTACAGTGGAATCGAAAATTCTCCTAAAAGCTTGCCTTTTTGTGTCAATGTCTGTCTCTGTCTTCCTACCCCTTCTTAATCTCTTTGTCAGTTCAGCTTCTTTTATGATGGACACCCTCACTTGTGAGACTTTGAGTGATTTGGTATTTTGCTTATGATTGTTTTTAGCCCCACATACTCTATAAATCACCCAATACTTTCTATTTCATTAGTACCAAGCTGACACTTGAGAAACGTGGTTTGCTATTTTATTTTCCTCTCCCATTATTCATCCAGCCCCTCCATATGTATTTTTCTTACACATAAACCCAGTACTAAAAATACACATCAGTTGAAGGTTCTGCCAAAATACTTCATGAATGAGTAATACAACTTACCCGAGACCAGAAGAAGTGTGGGGGTCCTAAAATAAATCCCTTTGAAATGAATGAACCAATTTGTCTGGAACCTGACTTCATTAAGACATTATGAATAGCTATGTGGGATACAAAGTCAGCGGGTTGATATGAGGCTCAGCATACACGACACGTCAGCCTCCAAGAATTGGCTTCTCTCCCCAGATGTTGCAAGCTCAGCCAGTGTTCTCAGGGCACAAGCATATTGCAGCCCCTGTTTTGTTTTGTTTTGTTTTGTTTTCATTCTTTCATTGCCCTAATCTTTATCTATAAATTTCATATGTATTTGTTTACTTATATGTGACATATATGTTACTTATATGTAACATAAATCTGTATCTTCCTTCTAGATTGTAATTCCATGAAGGAAGACAGGACTATTTTGCACTGTTTCCCACCGTGTCCCTAGCGCTAAATCAGTGCCTTGCACAGGGTAAATGTTCAGATTTGTTGAACTGATTTCAAACCCAAAGTCCAGGAAAGCCAAACTAACAACTAACTCCATTTTTGCTTATATGTCTCCTGAGAATAAAATAACAAAGATGGGTTTGGTTGATGAGTGCCTACTACAAGGCTAGTACCGCGCTACCACACTGAAATAGATTTTGTTTCATGGTCTCTAATCCCTGCAACCCCCCTACATGATCCATGCTTGCATTGCCTCTGTGAATGAGATCTTGCATTGCCTCTGTGAATGAGATCGGTGATGCTCAGAGAGGTTAGCTAACTCACCCAAGGTCATATAGCTGGAAAGCAGAAGCCATAGGGTTTGAACCTACGACTACTTTATCACAGCTTCTCAGGTTTATCACTCTGCTACTCCTTACCATGTATCTTCTTGACATTATTAGGGTGTAACCCCTTTTGTATTGATCCTGAATTGAAGTTTGAGAAAGGAATTGTTGCTTTTAGTGGCTTGCTGCTCCTTGTCTCAGTTGTTGCAGAGTTATACAGATGGCCACTCCTCCTTCTCTGTCTCATCCCCTCTGGCTACTTCAGTCTTCCACATCCTTTGGGAAGAGCAAAATAAAACTGATCCCTTTAACAAAACTCAGCCATCTTTCCCAGGTACATTTCCAAGGAAATCTGATTGAACTCAAGCCTCACAGTAAAGCTCCACCATCAAATGAGCCCAGATTCTCTTCCTGCTCTTGAAGAATTTTACAATCCATACGAACTGCTTGGCTAGCTGCTTCAAGAGGGGTAAACTCTGCAGCTGAAAACAAAGCAGGAGGGGAAGTATGCCTTGTGCCTGCCGACCAGCATTCTTGTCTTCTGGATCCCCTTCCAAGCCGATACCTGAGAGTTTTCAAGAGCTCTGGAACCATTCACTCCCTCCAGTGAGCCTGGAGTCATAGCACCATCCATCCAAATAAGGCAAAATGCTTCTTGTATGTATGTATGTATGTATGTATGCATGTATGTGTGTGTTTGCTTTAAAAAGGTCCCTGAGGGGTGCCTGACTGGCTCATTAAGTTCAGCATTCAGTTCTTGATTTTGGCTCAGGTCATGATCTCATGCTTCTTGAGATTGAGCCCCCTCTCAGGCTCTGTGCTGATAGCACGGAGCCTGCTTAGGACTTTCTCTCTCCCTCTTTCTCTCTTTCCCTCCCCGCTTGCTCTCACATACATGTGCATGCTCTCTCTCTCTAAATAAAAAAATAAACATTAAAAAAAATGTCCCTGGGTTCATGTACATATTTTACTTTTTTTTTAATTTTTTTAAAAAATTTTATCGTAGAAAGAGAGAGCACATGAGTAGGAGAGAGGGGCAGAGGGAGAGAGAGAGAGAGACCCAGGCAGGCTCCACATTCAGTGCCGAGTCCGACATGGGGCTCGATTCCATGACACTGGTATCATGATCTGAGTTGAAATCAAGAGTCAGACAAACTGAATGAGTCACCCACATGCCCCCATGTACATATTTTAAATGTGTCTTATTCTGTTAGATCACCATTGTGCTTGTCTTGCCTTTATAGGATGGAATAAGTTCTGAAGAATTTGAGGAACTTCAAATTAATCAATGAGTTTCCTCCACATTGATATTTCACTCCTCTGTAATACTCTGAACCATTATTCAAGATACAGCAAGTATAACTTATGTGCAGTGTTTCCTGATTATCCAAAGCAGAGCATTGTCTATATACAAGTTTGCACAAACTCTACAGTGTAAGTCGCCACACAAAATAATTATCTATTTCCCTGCTGTTTACAGATCACAGACTGTAAATACCCTGTGGTCAGGCATCATATCACATTAATTTCATATTCCTTTCCTGTCACCTGGTATTCAGTAGATCCTCAGTAATTGTGAAATGCATTGTGTATACACACAGGTTTTTCATCCTCTTTTGAAACATTATAATTGACAGCTCACTATTTCAAGATCTAGCCCCTTCTGCTGTTACGCAGATATGGTTATAAGATCATTATTCTTTCTTGTATTGGGCTGAGCTCAGTGTCTCTAACATTTCCAACTTTGGTCCTGGTTTTGCCTTCTGGGCCTACCCAGGCGAAGCATGCTTCTCCAAATATTCGAAGACAGTTGATGTGCCCCCCTCCAGGCAGGCACCTGACCTGCCTCTACTGAGGGCCTTCATAGGACAGCTTCTGAACATTAGCCATCCTGGTTCCTCTTCCCAGGATAATCTAATGATCAAAATTCCTCCGAAAGAGGGCACCGTACCATGTCCCATATATGGTAGCACCACCGAGTGCTATGAAACTTTACCGAGCTGGACACTATAATTTTGAAATAGCCTCAGTAACATGACATTTTTCAGTATTACACCAATTCTCTCACATCTTTTTTTTTTTTTTACCATAGGTAGGTCAGATTTCTAATTAATCCTGCTATACAATTCATTTTATAACCTTAAAAGTAAAAGTTCATATTTATCAGTGTCCAAAGATGTTTGTGATCTTAGGGTGTTTAGGTACAGAACACTGAACTGAGTACAGTCATGTATTTTGGTAGTTAACTTACACACTATTTATGTAGCTGATACCTTGTTACTGATAAGCCTATAAATAATTAGGTTTTAAATAGTTGCATTCTGAGTACATTTCCAGGTATGTGCTGGCCTTCGTTCACTGCTCTGGGTAGGTGCCAACAAATAACAACAACAAAAACAGCAGGTTTTCATGCCCTGAACACTAGGCCCTGCACTAAGCACTTTACATGCTCATCAGCTAGGATGGGCTGGGTTTGTATGATGGTGAACAATCCCAAATTCTCGGTGGCTTAAACAGCATGTATTTTTTTTTTTATCTCACTCTATGTCCAGTGTGGGAGAGGAGGGGTAGAATCTTGCTCAACCTAGTCACTGGAGAGCCGGTTGAATGGAAGTTCTTTCTCAACACCTAATTCCTCATCATCATGAGAGAGGGAAGGAAACACGACATTTCTTTCCCTCATTGGTTCTAAAAGTCCCTTCCCAGAAGGGACACGTGCCATTTCTTCTCATATTTCATCAGCCTAAACAAAGTACATAATATACATATCTGACTTCATTGTTTGAGATTTCCATATCCAGAATGTAGTAGAGTGCCTGACCCAGAGTCACCACCAAGAAAGTGTGTGTTGAATGCCTGAATGGATGGACAGATTGAGTCTTCAGTTAGGATGCCCCTGGTCCAACAAACCCAAGCTCAAAATGGCTTAAGACATGAGGAAACTTATTATCTCACATATTGAGAACTTCAGCGGGCAGCTCCAGAACTGAGTGAGTCTGAGGTTTGGGGAAGTCATAAAGGTCCCAGATCCTTTGGTCTCTCTGCTCTGCCATCCCCCAAGCGTGCTCTGGCCATCTCCCCACCCCACCCCCCATGGTCATTAGGTGGCAGCAGCAGTTCAGCAACCATTATCCAATGACAACAAGACTCAGAGGAAGAAGAAATCCATTCTTTTGTGGGATCCTCTGTAAAAGAAAGGAAACCTTTGCAGAAGCTCCCCCAGCAGATTTCCTGTCATGTCTCTGTGGCCAGAGTGGTATCTATACCACTTGTTGGCAAGTGGCATGGGGCTGCTGTGATTCCTTTAGTCTAATCAGACCCATCTTCAGCTTTGGGATGGAGTCACTCTCCCCTGGAGTCATGCCGATGAGGAGGAGGGCGGATCCCCGAATACGGCTGGAGTCTTGTTAACAAGAAAGAAGGAAGGAGTGGATGTTAGGTGGAGCACGTGAAAAGTCCCCAAAGGTCTTCTGACATTGGCTGTTGTCACCATCAAGCTTTGATCCCTCCAGCTTTCTGGGTCTGTCGATGATCTGAGATCTTCTTTCATTTATTTCATCGCCACCCATACCAACTTCAATTAAGTCAGAAGTTCGTTGTGACTGTGTTGGTTGTCCTTGCAAGGGCCAGATTCGTTTTATATAGAGTAACGTGATATCAGCTGTATAAAGTAAATTACTTCACATATATAAGGCATAAGTGAAATATGATTTCTCCACAGAATCCTTGTAGACCTCCAGCTACCAACATTTATATCACCTTAGTTACCACCTCAGCAGGGAGAAATCACTCAGCAATGTAATGAAGAGCATTAGAAAAAAAGGCTGGCATGGATTCTCCATTACATGATCCAGGGCTCCTGGCCATGCCTCATCTGTGCTGAGATGAGATCACAGGCCTCCTTCCAGACTGTTCTCCAACTTACCAGGATGTCTCCCTAGAATCTGCACCTCTGTTTCATTCCCCACTGCCTCTGCTTCCCTGTCTGACTCCTAACTACTCTCTGTGTCACCAATTAAATACGGTAGGCACAGTATATGCCCTGCTAGATTCTTTCAGACCACCAGAAGATACCTATCATAGTGCTTATCACACACTATGACTTCTTTCATTGCCAGTCTTTACTTTTTAAAAAATGTCTGTTTATTTTGAGAGAGAACAAGCAGGGAAGGGGCAGAGATAGAGGGAGAGAGCAGGTTCCGTGCTGCCAGTGCAGAGCCTGATAAGGGGCTTGAACCCACAAACCATGATATTATAACGTGAGCCAAAATCAAGAGTCAGACACTTAACCAACTGAGCCACCCAGGCTCCCAAAATACTTTAGATTAAACTTTGTTTGGAAGAGCCAAAAACTAGGAACAATCCAAATGTCCATCAACAGGTGAATGGATAAATAAATTATGGCACATCCATACAAGAGAATAGTATAGTAGTGATAATTTATTAAAAAGCAGTAAAAAGGAATAAACTATTGATACATGCAATGGATGAATTTCACAATCATTATGCACAAACAAGGCAGGCAAAAAAGTATATATTTTTACATTAAATTCAGGAAAATGCAAACTAACATGTACTGACAGAAAGCAAAACAGTGGTTGCTTGAGCGCGAGGTGTAAAAGGAGACACGGATTTTCAAGGAGCCTGAAAAAGGAAGTGACAGATACATTCTTTATTATCTTGATTTTGGTGATAGTATACAATGTGACAATTCTGACATGATCAAAGAGGATCAAGTTGTATATTTTAAATACATGCAGGTCATCATAAACATGTGCAGGTTGTTGTATTTCAGTATTTCCTTACCGTTGTTTTTAAAAAGCCAGAAAATGTAGGCCTGTGGGAGTCATTGGCACAAAGTTTAAATTAAACTCTGAATACAATGTGAGGCTACTAATGGGTTCTAAATAAAGAAAGGGCATGATTAGATTTAAAAATTTTTTTAGTATTTATTTAGTTTTCAGAGAGAGACAAGAGTGTGAGCAGGGGAGGGGCAGAGAGAGAGGGAGACACGGAATCCGAAGCAGGCTCCAGGCTCTGAGCTGTCAGCACAGAGTCCAACACGGAGCTGAAACCCACGGACTGCAAGCTCATGACCTGAGCCAAAGTCAGATGCTTAACCAACTGAGCCACCCAGGCGCCTGGAACATGATTAGATTTGATACTTAGTGTGACAGAGGTGCTCAAAACATGTTTTTTAAATCTTATGTGACCTATCCTCATATATCTCGGAATAAGGCAGCCACGCAGCACTCAGATAATACTTGTTTCTACTAATTGCTATGACTTTGGATTGGTCAGAGTATTTGCTCTCTTAAATGGATAGAAAGGTCAAAGCTGGAGTGGGGACACCACACTGATTTGGGTACACACTGAGTAAGCAATGAGCAGAAAGTGTGAAACCAAACATCCCACTTCCCACAATAGATTGAGGAAGAACTGACCAGCAAAGAGGCAGAGCATATCCACTGGGTACTTCCTACACAAAGTCTGCAACATAACATGTGCTCTTTCTAAGTGTTCTCTGAGGAGAAATGACACACTCAGGAGACTTGAGGAAGCAAATCTCTGTTCCAGCCCTTTCCTAGAGGATGGGAAAGGAGCCAGGCAATGTTAGATCAGGAAGTCTGACAGTGATAGCAAGTGAGGATCCTAAGAGATGAATAAGGGATGAGATCACACCCCCACGGGCTCAAGCTGGTCATCATCATTTGAGAGAGTGTGTGTGGCACATCCGAGAGCCTCAGTGGCCATTTTCGTAAAAGATGAAACACTAGAAGAAGGGATGGAACATCTAAGATAATCAAAAACTTGGGATTTGAAAACTCCTCAAATCTGAAATCGCTACCCTAATGCCAACGGCTTGTTTAGGTCTCAAGTTTAACCATTAACGGCCAAGGG
The DNA here is from genome assembly GCF_022079265.1 of Lynx rufus. Classification (NCBI taxonomy): domain Eukaryota; kingdom Metazoa; phylum Chordata; class Mammalia; order Carnivora; family Felidae; genus Lynx; species Lynx rufus. Next base: position 119,323,610 of record NW_025814823.1, on the reverse strand, counting down.
GTAAGAAGAAAAGAAAGACCGACTCTTTGTCAACTGCAACCTGTTTCTAAGGTACTTTAAAGCCCTTGAAGAAGCACTTTTGAACTATCTTAAATGAATTAAGTTGTCGCTGACAGAACCTTTTCTAACACCTGACAACTAGCAGGCTGCTCTGGTTGGGGGAGAAATTTTACACATTGTTTTATCACTCACTTTATCGTGACACTGTATAAACAGTCTGACCAAACCAAGTATGTTGTCAATGCTGGGAAATGCTTCTTACCTCCCACTCTGACAGGAAGTCGCCACTGTTGGTTTAGCTAATAGAATGTCTTAAAAGTTCCTTTGACACAGCCACTGGAAGTTGTTTCTTTATTCTCCTCTTATTTTAAAGAGTGAGACCTTCTTCCAAAATGGTCACATTGGGGCGCATGTACGAAGTGCATGCCATGGGCAGGCCTGGAAGGACTCGGGGAGGTGTGTTTTCCGGCCAGAGCTGTGAGGGTGCACACGGGGTCTCGGCTCGTGCATTGCAGTTGATATACCGCAGAATTGGTGAAATTTCACGGCTCTCCATGTCTGAACGATAAAGGCCAAAGAGAAGATTTTAAGTGGGGCCTATCTTTAAGTTAAATACAAATCCAGTGGAGAGAGAGGACCTAACTCAAGGAAAGTTAGGTTCGAAGACCTAACTCAAGGAAAGGAAATAAAAATTAAAACATAGTTGCCTCCAGAATTGTTGTGACCCAGAGTAGTACTGCCTCCCTAAGATTATAAATTCCTAAAGATGAAGGGAGTTGTCAAAGTTGTTCCCTGTTCAATGCCCAAAAGACATTTTGTTCCTAGGAAAACAGAGACATAGACCCAGCTGCAGAAAAAAGTGAAAGACTGCCCTTAGGCTGGTTACTGAAGTCCTTCTTAGCTCCTCTCCCTCACTGAGAGATTGGGATACAAGAGAAGTTAATTAACATAGATTTTCTCTGGCTTCTATATAAATACGCTCAGAAAATGGGAAACTAAGTTTTGTGGAATTCTGAGTCATTCTCTGGTGCAAAATCATGAAAACTTAAGTTTCATAATGGCGGGGATCTTTCTGTGTATTATTCCTCACTGTATCCCCAGTGCCTGGTACCTCATAGATGCTCAGTAAATATTTTTGAATAAAATCAAGACAATTGATGTTCCAGCTTGTGTAAAAACATGAATTTCTGGAAATGTGTAAGAAAGAGGAGCTACTTCTGAGAAGTAATAGGAGAAGGAAATTTTATTTTATGGCTTTTTTTATGTTTAAATTTTTTATTGTGAGTTTGAATCATCTTTATAATTAGAGTGAAAGACCAGTAGTTAAAAATAAACCACTCTTTTGATGGGCACTGATGAGGGCACCTGTTGGGATGAGCACTGGGTGTTGTGTGGAAACCAATTTGACAATAAATTATATTTAACGAAAAAATAAATAAAAATCACTCCTTGACTCCTTTTGAGAAATAGAAACAAACAAACAAACAAACAAAAAAGGCAGGGGGGCAGGGGCGCCTCCTGGGTGGCTCAGTCAGTTAAACATCCAGCTCTTCATTTCAGCTCAGGGCATGATTTCATGATTTGTGAGTTCCAGCCCCCGGCTTGGGATTCTCTCTCCCTCTTTCCCTGCCCCTCCCCCCTGCCTCAAAAAAATAAATAAACTTTAAAAAAAAAGAAGAAGAAGATCTTTCCCCTTCAACCTGAATAGCAGCCTTGCCTCTGGGAGGATTAAGTTCAGTCTTTGAGGAGTGAGTCTCACAGGGTGTTTGTGTCGGTGCCTGTGGTTCCTAAAATCTGGTGAAATACTGAAGAGAGCTAGTTTGAGGGATATTGTGGAGTTAAAGAGATAAAATAAAAAGACTGAAGGCGTTCAGCATAAATAGGGGAGAATCTGGAGGCAGATTGCCAGAGTTTGAGCATTGCCCCTTCTCTTACTAGCTGCGTCATTAACCTTCATCAGTCAAACTTGCTAGACCTCAGTCTCCTCATCTGTAAAATAGAGATGTTAATAGAACCTGGTTCCTGAGGTTGCTATGAAGATAGAGCCAGTCGATACTATCAGGCACCTAGAATGGTGTCTGACACAGTAATCCACTCAACGTGCGTCAGCTTTTATTAATGCAGAGGAGCATAGAAAAAAAATGAAGGTAAAAAAAACACCATGTATATTGATGTAAATTCATATGCATCAGCCTGTCTGGGTTCTTTTATGAGAATACAGAAACCTAATAACACCCGTTTTCGTTCCTTTTGTGCATATTAAATTGTTCTCAATTAGACACAGGTACAATTTCATTTTTCAACTGGTAGATCTAAGGACAGCCCCAGAGGTGAAAAATAAAAGATCCAATGGTGAAATCAGAGTCTTTGCATTGAAGTGAGCATTGAATTGTCTTCTCCTTTTACCTCTAAGCAAACACACGTAAGAGGAAAGACAGGGAAGCAAAAGTCCAAACGTGAAAAAAGTGACTACACTCCCATTGTGCATACAAATGACTTGGGCTGTGTTTTGTGAACACACCTGTTTGTTCACTGAAAGGCAGATAATAATACAGATTTCAAAAGAAACGGCAGGGCTTACTCTAAATGTGGGTGGCTGGGTAGATTTCAGAGCCTAAAGCTTCAGTTTCTATCATCTGCCCACTTAGACTAATTTGAAGTCCTAGCCCAGTTTCCGTGATGGTCTCCTAAAGGAGGAAACCAAGAACGGAGCGGGCTTGTCCACCCCTCATCCTGAAGCCACCTGGTATTCCCTCCATACTTTCTCTGCTGCCTGTCTCTTAAATATACCTTTTCTGTCTGCTCTTCTCCCCCCTCAGGGAACATGATCCTGGCAAGTCTTCAATTCATCCTTCCCCTCACTTCCCAGTGGAAAGTACCTGCTCACCCTAAAGTAAAATCAACATTATGGGTCAAATCAATCCAAATGACTTGAAAATCAAACTCCCCACCCAAAGCCTTCCTTAAGTATCAGTTTTAGCTTTCCATCTGGCTGTTTTCTTTGGGTGCTAATCAGAAACACATTTCTACTGTGGCTCAGTCTTAGGGAGGAATATTTTAATCTTGGTGGTTTTTTTTTTTCTTTTGCTACATCTTTCATCACTGATTGTTTGGCTTTTCTTTTATTCCTTCCAAACAGAGACTTATTTGCACTACGATATATCACGTACTGAATAATTAAAACTATCTGGCCGATCTGTGTTCCTATCTTGTCTCATTCCCAGTTGTGTGCCCCGTGTTCTCAGCAGCCACCTCCCCTCCCCCTCTGCCAGAGGTGAGCACAGCCCCAGATCTCCCCTGAGTAACCACACAATCTGAATTGACCGTCTGCCCAGCAGCTCCTGCTGTCCCACTGGAACTAACAACCAGTGTGTTCACTTAATGGCTGTCCCAGAGAGAAATAAAAAGGAAGGTTGTCGGTGTGCAGAGCAAGAACAGCTCCAGCAAGCCACAGGGGGGTACCTTCTGTACCCAGTTTGAGATGAGTTGGCCCAAAGTTCATCTTTGCTTCTCCGTGAAACCATTAGACATCCCCATGAAATCAGAAGTCCTTGGACTTTTAGCCTCTAAAGGAATTAAGAGATAACATCAGGAGATAACCAGGCACTCTCTAAACACTTTACATAGATTAATTCATTCACTCCTCACAACAGCCCTATGGAGTAGGTGGCTTTATCACTGCCTATTTTAGAGGTGAGGAAATGGAGGCTCAGAGACATTAAGTAACCTGTCCAAGGTCACACAGTAGTAAACTGAGGCCCTGGGAGGAGAAGCAACTAGCCCACCACTTGAATCTCTTCTCATGTCACCCACCTGAACCCCACTTTAGTGAGACTGGCAATTCTGTGCCTCTCCTGCTCCCTAAACACACTCCTTTCCTACCATTTGCACAGCTGTACTGCTCTTCTCCATTTGTCTCTCCCTTCTGGTCTTCTAGGCTGGGGACCCAGTCATACTGACCTGTAGATTCCCGGTGCCTAGCATATCCCTGGCACTTAATCCCACTGCAGATAATTTTCTTCTCTTATTTTATTTATTTTTTTTTAAATCTTTAATGTTTATTTTTATTTTTGAGAGAAAGAGCATGAGCAGGGGAGGGACAGAGGGAGAGTGAGACTCAGAATCTGAAGCAGGCTCCAGGCTCTAAGCTGCCAGCACAGAGCCGGACACGGGGCTCAAACCCACTAACTGTGAGATTATGACCTTAGTCAAAGTCATACTTAACCGATGGAGCCACCCAGGTGCCCCTCTTCTCTTATTTTAATTCTGATCACTGGATAGCAAATACCAGGCATTCTGCACTGAGAATGCTTCTGAGGAAGACTGAAATCACTGGGGAAGGATTGATTAGCCATGGCTCTCTTGGGAAGGAGGGTGGCTGTACCTCCATCCCTTATTCACTGTCCCTTGTTCCAGGGCCAAGAACAGTGCACATTCAGCTTGTTTGGTTCGTTTGTGACTATTCTGAGTATTTTGAGTAGTTTTGAGTTGTCTATTCCAGTGGCCTACAGATTCAAGAATGTTTCACCCATAAACCCCAGCGCTTTCAGAATTACTGCTGGACTGTAATTCTAACCACAATGTCTGAGGAAAAAAAAAATCACCATTCTTACAAGTCCTTTTGATTACAACACTCGGGAATATCAGTCTTTGGAAATTCTGCCATACTGTAGCAAATCAGAAAAAGACCAGGCAGGGCCATGGACAGAGATTTGAGAGTCTTTGTGCATGGCTAGACTTAGACGCCAGGGTAAGAGATGAGTGCAGAGAAAGGAGGCAGATCGCTGGAGCAAGTGTCAGGCACACAGGGAGGAGGAAAGTCTGGAACCAAAGGGGAAGCGAAAAGGATTAGAGAGCTTTAAGGCCAGTGCTCACCCAGTCCAAGTGCTGCAGAGAGTGGTACCAGGGCCCCAGAATGAAAAGATCAGTCAGAAGCAGCCCCACAGCACACACCAAGCGGGAGGGAGAGCAAGCACTGTCTACAGAGAATTTAAAAATAAAGTAACCAGGGGTGCCTGGGTGGCGCAGTCGGTTAGGCGTCCGACTTCAGCCAGGTCACGATCTCGCGGTCCGTGAGTTCGAGCCCCGCGTCGGGCTCTGGGCTGATGGCTCAGAGCCTGGAGCCTGTTTCCGATTCTGTGTCTCCCTCTCTCTCTGCTCCTCGCCCGTTCATGCTCTGTCTCTCTCTGTCCCAAAAATAAATAAACGTTGAAAAAAAAAAATTAAAAATTAAGTAACCAAATAAAATTTCATTGCCTTTTATTATCACCATGCACTGGTAATTCTACACAATGCCAGTGAGAAAATCGTCTTTCCCCCCCAAATCTCTTGTTGATCTAAATTGTAGTCAACTGTTGCACTTACTGTCGAGTTTTGATAATATATGTCTAAGATTCACATTAGCAGACTTTGACTTCTTATCTTTAATGAATGCCTTTGTATCATACATGGGAGCTAATTCAGAGAATTCCCAGGTATAAAATTGCTGCCTGCACTCTCTTCTTTTTTTAAATTTAAATTTTATTTTTTAAATTTACATCCAAGTTAGTTAGCATATAGTGCAACAATGATTTCAGGAGTAGATTGCTTTGTATGCCTTACCCCTTTAGCCCATCCCCCCTCCCACATCCCCTCCAGGAACCCTCTGTTTGTTCTCCATATTTATGAGTCTCTTCTGTTGTGTCCCTCTCCCTGTTTTTTTATATTAGTTTTGCTTCCCTTCCCTTAGGTTCATCTGTTTTCTTTCTTAAAGTCCTCATATGACTGAAGTCATATGATTTTTGTCTTTCTCTGACTAATTTCGCTTATAATACCCTCTAGTTCCATCCACGTAGGTGCAAATGGCAAGATTTCATTCTTTTTGATTGCTGAGTAATACTTCATTGTATATATATACCCCATCCTCTTTATCCATTCATCCATCTATGGACATTTGGGCTCTTTGCATACTTTGGCTATTGTGGAGAGTGCTGCTATAAACATGGGGTGCATGGCCTGCATTCTCCTCTAATGTAAGTTTGTAACAGCTTAGAATTATTTGAATGTGCTTCAAGTGCAGCAGCGTGTCTCCAAACTCTTGCTACCACATATTCCTTAGTTTAAACAGAAGTTAGAAAAATTGTAAATGATAATACAGTGATCATAAAAACAGAGAAATACAATTTGAGTTTTTTCAGCTCTGCCAGTCTCTGTAAACACATGACTTTTTTTTTTTTTGTATTTAAAATTATTTGACGGGAGAACCATTTGGAGGCTGCTAGAACTGATCCCAAATAAACAAAGACACGGACATTATTGCAATTTCTGAAGTTTGTGATAAAGTAGGATTTTTATGAATGTCTGACAAATAGGTTTCAGAATTTTTCTCCATATCTGTTTCATACAAAAGTAACTTTTCAAAATTAAAAATTTTTAGTGTGTTCTTTAATCAACCATAAGAGAAGTTAGATCGGCAGATCTGCTTATCCATCCATGGATGGATGTAATATCTGACTGTAATACAAGGAAACAAACTGTAATACTTACATTTGTTTCTGTGGCAGGCCCATTAGTAGGTATGAGTTTTCCTTTTGTTCAAAAAGTACACTGATATAATTAAAATGCATTAGTCCAGGGAGGCTTTTGGAAGATGGCGGCGTAGGAGGACGCTGGGCTCACCGCGCGTCCTGCTGATCACTTAGATTCCACCTACACCTGCCTAAATAACCCAGAAAACCGCCAGAGGATTAGCAGAACGGAGTCACCGGACCCAAGTGCAGACGAGAGGCCCACGGAAGAGGGTAGGAAGGGCGGCGAGGCGGTGCGCGCTCCACGGACTGGCGGGAGGGAGCCGGAGCGGAGGGGCGGCTCGCCAGCCAAGCAGAGCCCCCGAGTCCGGCTTGCAAAAGCGGAGGGGCCTGACGGACTGTGTTCCGACAGCAAGCGCGACTTAGCCTCTGGGAGGTCATAAGTTAACAGCTCTGCTCGGAAAGCGGGAAGGCTGGAGGACAAAGGGAGGGTGAGCTGCGGAGCCCCCGGACGACAGAGCTCAGTTTGGCGGGGAACAAAGGCACTCGCCAGCGCCATCTCCCCCACCCATCCCCCAGCCAAAATCCCAAAGGGAACCGGTTCCGGCCAGGGAAATTGCTCGCTCCACGCAAACACCCAACTCTGTGCTTCTGCGGAGCCAAACCTCCGGCAGCGGATCTGACTCCCTCCGGCTGCCACAGGGCCCCTCCTGAAGTGGATCACCTAAGGAGAAGCGAGCTAAGCCTGCCCCCCCTGCCGCCGTGCACCTTGCCTTCCCACCCCAGCTAATACGCCAGATCCCCAGCATCACAAGCCTGGCAGTGTGCAAGTAGCCCAGACGGGCCACGCCACCCCACAGTGAATTCCACCCCTAGGAGAGGGGAAGAGAAGGCACACACCAGTCTGACTGTGGCCCCAGCGGTGGGCTGGGGGCAGACATCAGGACTGACTGCGGCCCCGCCCACCAACTCCAGTTATACACCACAGCACAGGGGAAGTGCCCTGCAGGTCCTCACCACTCCAGGGACTATCCAAAATGACCAAGCGGAAGAATTCCCCTCAGAAGAATCTCCAGGAAATAACAACAGCTAATGAGCTGATCAAAAAGGATTTAAATAATATAACAGAAAGTGAATTTAGAATAATAGTCATAAAATTAATCGCTGGGCTGGAAAACAGTATACAGGACAGCAGAGAATCTCTTGCTACAGAGATCAAGGGACTAAGGAACAGTCACGAGGAGCTGAAAAACGCTTTAAATGAAATGCAAAACAAAATGCAAACCACCACGGCTCGGATGGAAGAGGCAGAGGACAGAATAGGTGAACTAGAAGATAAAGTTATGGAAAAAGAGGAAGCTGAGAAAAAGAGAGATAAAAAAATCCAGGAGTATGAGGGGAAAATTAGAGAACTAAGTGATACACTAAAAAGAAATAATATACGCATAATTGGTATCCCAGAGGAGGAAGAGAGAGGGAAAGGTGCTGAAGGGGTACTTGAAGAAATTATAGCTGAGAACTTCCCTGAACTGGGGAAGGAAAAAGGCATTGACATCCAGGAGGCACAGAGAACTCCCTTCAGACGTAACTTGAATCGATCTTCTGCACGACATATCATAGTGAAACTGGCAAAATACAAGGACAAAGAGAAAATTCTGAAAGCAGCAAGGGGTAAACGTGCCCTCACATATAAAGGGAGACCTATAAGACTCGTGACGGATCTCTCTTTTGAAACTTGGCAGGCCAGAAAGAATTGGCACGAGATTTTCAGTGTGCTAGACAGCAAAAATATGCAGCCGAGAATCCTTTATCCAGCAAGTCTGTCATTTAGAATAGAAGGAGAGATAAAGGTCTTCCCAAACAAACAAAAACTGAAGGAATTTGTCACCACTAAACCAGCCCTACAAGAGATCCTAAGGGGGACCCTGTGAGACAAAGTACCAGAGACATCACTACAAGCATAAAACATACAGACATCACAATGACTCTAAACCCGTATCTTTCTATAATAACACTGAATGTAAATGGATTAAATGCGCCAACCAAAAGACATAGGGTATCAGAATGGATAAAAAAACAAGACCCATCTATTTGCTGTCTACAAGAGACTCATTTTAGACCTGAGGACACCTTTAGATTGAGAGTGAGGGGATGGAGAACTATTTATCATGCTACTGGAAGCCAAAAGAAAGCTGGAGTAGCCATACTTATATCAGACAAACTAGACTTTAAATTAAAGGCTGTAACAAGAGATGAAGAAGGACATTATATAATAGTTACAGGGTCTATCCATCAGGAAGAGCTAACAATTATAAATGTCTATGCGCCGAATACCGGAGCCCCCAAATATATAAAACAATTACTCATAAACAGAAGCAACCTTATTGATAAGAATGTGGTAATTGCTGGGGACTTTAACACCCCACTTACAGAAATGGATAGATCATCTAGACACACGGTCAATAAAGAAACAAGGGCCCTGAATGAGACACTGGATCAGATGGACTTGACAGATATATTTAGAACTCTGCATCCCAAAGCAACAGAATATACTTTCTTCTCGAGTGCACATGGAACATTCTCCACGATAGATCACATACTGGGTCACAAAACAGCCCTTCATAAGTTTACAAGAATTGAAATTATACCATGCATACTTTCAGACCACAATGCTATGAAGCTTGAAATCAACCACAGGAAAAAGTCTGGAAAACCTCCAAAAGCATGGAGGTTAAAGAACACCCTACTAACGAATGAGTGGGTCAACCAGGCAATTAGAGAAGAAATCAAAAAATATATGGAAACAAACGAAAATGAAAATACAACAATCCAAACGCTTTGGGACGCAGTGAAGGCAGTCCTGAGAGGAAAATACATGACAATCCAGGCCTATCTCAAGAAACAAGAAAAATCCCAAATACAAAATCTAACAGCACACCTAAAGGAAATAGAAGCAGAACAGCAAAGGCAGCCTAAACCCAGCAGAAGAAGAGAAATAATAAAGATCAGAGCAGAAATAAACAATATAGAATCTAAAAAAACTGTAGAGCAGATCAACGAAACCAAGAGTTGGTTTTTTGAAAAAATAAACAAAATTGACAAACCTCTAGCCAGGCTTCTCAAAAAGAAAAGAGAGATGACCCAAATAGATAAAATCATGAATGAAAATGGAATTATTACAACCAATCCCTCAGAGATACAAACAATTATCAGGGAATACTATGAAAAATTATATGCCAACAAATTGGACAACCTGGAAGAAATGGACAAATTCCTGAACACCCACACTCTTCCAAAACTCAATCAGGAGGAAATAGAAAGCTTGAACAGACCCATAACCAGCGAAGAAATTGAATCGGTTATCAAAAATCTCCCAACAAATAAGAGTCCAGGACCAGATGGCTTCCCAGGGGAGTTCTACCAGACGTTTAAAGCAGAGATAATACCTATCCTTCTCAAGCTATTCCAAGAAATAGAAAGGGAAGGAAAACTTCCAGACTCATTCTATGAAGCCAGTATTACTTTGATTCCTAAAGCAGACAGAGACCCAGTAAAAAAAGAGAACTACAGGCCAATATCCCTGATGAATATGGATGCCAAAATTCTCAATAAGATACTAGCAAATCGAATTCAACAGCATATAAAAAGAATTATTCACCATGATCAAGTGGGATTCATTCCTGGGATGCAGGGCTGGTTCAACATTCGCAAATCAATCAACGTGATACATCACATTAACAACAAAAAAGAGAAGAACCATATGATCCTGTCAATCGATGCAGAAAAGGCCTTTGACAAAATCCAGCACCCTTTCTTAATAAAAACCCTTGAGAAAGTCGGGATAGAAGGAACATACTTAAAGATCATAAAAGCCATTTATGAAAAGCCCACAGCTAACATCATCCTCAACGGGGAAAAACTGAGAGCTTTTTCCCTGAGATCAGGAACACGACAGGGATGCCCACTCTCACCGTTGTTGTTTAACATAGTGCTGGAAGTTCTAGCATCAGCAATCAGACAACAAAAGGAAATCAAAGGCATCCAAATTGGCAAAGATGAAGTCAAGCTTTCGCTTTTTGCAGATGACATGATATTATACATGGAAAATCCGATAGACTCCACCAAAAGTCTGCTAGAACTGATACATGAATTCAGCAAAGTTGCAGGATACAAAATCAATGTACAGAAATCAGTTGCATTCTTATACACTAACAATGAAGCCACAGAAAGACAAATAAAGAAACTGATCCCATTCACAATTGCACCAAGAAGCATAAAATACCTAGGAATAAATCTAACCAAAGATGTAAAGGATCTGTATGCTGAAAACTATAGAAAGCTTATGAAGGTAATTGAAGAAGATTTAAAGAAATGGAAAGACATTCCCTGCTCATGGATTGGAAAAATAAATATTGTCAAAATGTCAATACTACCCAAAGCTATCTACACATTCAATGCAATCCCAATCAAAATTGCACCAGCATTCTTCTTGAAACTAGAACAAGCAATCCTAAAATTCATATGGAACCACAAAAGGCCCCGAATAGCCAAAGGAATTTTGAAGAAGAAGACCAAAGCAGGAGGCATCACAATCCCAGACTTTAGCCTCTACTACAAAGCTGTCATCATCAAGACAGCATGGTATTGGCACAAAAACAGACACACAGACCAATGGAATAGAATAGAAACCCCAGAACTAGACCCACAAACGTATGGCCAACTCATCTTTGACAAAGCAGGAAAGAACATCCAATGGAAAAAAGACAGCCTCTTTAACAAATGGTGCTGGGAGAACTGGACAGCAACATGCAGAAGGTTGAAACTAGACCACTTTCTCACACCATTTACAAAAATAAACTCAAAATGGATAAAGGACCTAAATGTGAGACAGGAAACCATCAAAACCTTAGAGGAGAAAGCAGGAAAAGACCTCTCTGACCTCAGCCGTAGCAATCTCTTACTCGACACATCCCCAAAGGCAAGGGAATTAAAAGCAAAAGTGAATTACTGGGACCTTATGAAGATAAAAAGCTTCTGCACAGCAAAGGAAACAACCAACAAAACTAAAAGGCAACCAACGGAATGGGAAAAGATATTTGCAAATGACATATCGGACAAAGGGCTAGTATCTAAAATCTATAAAGAGCTCACCAAACTCCACACCCGAAAAACAAATAACCCAGTGAAGAAATGGGCAGAAAACATGAATAGACACTTCTCTAAAGAAGACATCCAGATGGCCAACAGGCACATGAAAAGATGTTCAGCGTCGCTCCTTATCAGGGAAATACAAATCAAAACCACACTCAGGTATCACCTCACGCCAGTCAGAGTGGCCAAAATGAACAAATCAGGAGACTATAGATTCTGGAGAAGATGTGGAGAAACGGGAACCCTCCTGCACTGTTGGTGGGAATGCAAATTGGTGCAGCCGCTCTGGAAAGCAGTGTGGAGGTTCCTCAGAAAATTAAAAATAGACCTACCCTATGACCCAGCAATAGCACTGCTAGGAATTTATCCAAGGGATACAGGAGTGCTGATGCATAGGGGCACTTGTACCCCAATGTTCATAGCAGCACTCTCAACAATAGCCAAATTATGGAAAGAGCCTAAATGTCCATCAACTGATGAATGGATAAAGAAATTGTGGTATATATACACAATGGAATACTATGTGGCAATGAGAAAAAATGAAATATGGCCTTTTGTAGCAACGTGGATGGAACTGGAGAGTGTAATGCTAAGTGAAATAAGCCATACAGAGAAAGACAGATACCATATGGTTTCACTCTTATGTGGATCCTGAGAAACTTAACAGGAACCCATGGGGGAGGGGAAGGAAAAAAAAAAAAAAAGGACGTTAGAGTGGGAGAGAGCCAAAGCATAAGAGACTGTTAAAAACTGAGAACAAACTGAGGGTTGATGGGGGGTGGGAGGGAGGGGAGGGTGGGTGATGGGTATTGAGGAGGGCACCTTTTGGGATGAGCACTGGGTGTTGTATGGAAACCAATTTGTCAATAAATTTCATATATATAAAAAAAATAAAAATAAATAAAATGCATTAGTCCATTTACCTTTCTGTGCATTGCAATACTATAATTTTTATATTTTTAACTGCTTTATGTATAACACTCTATTATACATAAAACACAATAACAGAAAATGTTTGCCTTCTGCATTTCTCTTCTAGCCACTATTATTCATTTTATTTCATGATTATTACTGAAAATAGGCAGTCATATTGAGGAGGAAAAGGTTTTCCAGGGTGATCTCCGCAGGGTGTCAGGTATACTAGGTGTGCCTGTGGTGGTGGTGGTGGGGGGCAGCCTCCTCACCTACAGGGACTCAACACAAGCAGATAAGGTTAATGAAAGGGTGCAGGCGATAGGGAGAAGAGTGTGTGCAGGTAACAGTGGGGCACAAGGTTGCCAGTACCTCAGGGGTGAGGGTTGGGTAGGAGTTTAGGGCAAAACTTGGTAGAGGGATTGTTATCTAGCTGTGGGACCTGGGGCGAGCACCAGGGCCACACTTCCTGTAAAGTGGTGAGGTGTAAAAGGCTGTTCCAACCTGTGATAAAGAATGCACTTTCCTCCACTTACCAGCTATGAGCCTTGAGCAAGTTATGCAATGTGTCTGGGCCCGTACATAAAGTGAAACACAAGAGTGATAACAGGACATGCCACGTTCTACTGTTGGGAGAATTCGAGAACAGGGCTTAGATCAGTGCCTAGGCACAAAGAGCATGCTTCAGTAACAGTTGTGAGAATACCTTGGAGGGACTTCAGTGACGTCAGCCTGTAAAGGGAAAGGAAGGAGTGGGAAGCAGGGATTCAAGTTCCAATCAATCCAGCCACACTTCTGGAAGGTAGGTCCTGAACAGATAGAGATGCTACCAAAAATGGAGATGGAGGGAGACAGATGTTGTGTAGCTGGTCGCACTTTCATTCTAAGTTCTCCAGCTCTTCTAGGAGGTCTCCTCCAAGCCCCCTCAATATATATCAACCCCTCTTATTTCCTATTTAGTGCTTGACACTTGACTATAGTGCTTGACTCTGACATGGTCTTGTTCATTGATTTGTTTATCGTCCTCTCCTTCCACCCTAGAATGTAAATTCCTGGAGAACAGCATTTTGACTGTTTTGTCCACCTCTGTGTCTGCAAAGCCTAGAATTATCCCTGGCCACTGCTCAATAAATATTTGTTAAATGCATTAATTGTTGAATTGATGTCATATACCCTCATTACCACGTAGATAAAGCAGTGATTTGAGCTCACTTTCCAGCAGGGAGAAAGAATCCAGGAGTAGGGGGCAACTTGACAACCTGGAAAGCAAGAATTATTAGGAGCTTCGGATCAAAAGCACAGGTGGAAGGTGAGAGAGGAGAGGATAGAGAATATTTCTTGCCCTGGATATCGGATTTCATCTAGAGCTGACTAATATCCCTCTAGCTTTCACTCTCAGACAGCTGGGCTCTGATACTTGTGTGATTAGGCACTTGCTGTAATTAATCATCTTTATAAAATAGCTCAGAGGATTATATCCAGCAAGTAGCCATCCAACCTTGTTAAAGTCCTCGCAGCCTTTCCTTTATATGCTGGGTTTGCTCCCTAAAATAAGCAGACTTTATCTTACTCTTTCAGCAACTCTAAAAGATTCAGTCATGGTTTGTGTGAATCTTGTTTAGAAAGCTCCATACGCACATGGAAAGAAGCTTTTTGGCTGAGATAAAACAGCTCATCTAAACATAGTTAGCAAAGTGAGTATTTGCATCTTCAGAAAGGAAAATGTCCACCTACAGGTAGGAAATGACAGCTAAGGAAGGACTGGCAGAAAAAAGAAAATTTCCCTGCCTTCTGAGTTTTAACACCAGTCAATATATACCATGAAGCACAGCATTATGCCTACGGTGAAGGTTACACAGTTTACTCTGTATTTTAATGTATGCACATAGAGATGATACCTTTCTTGTGACATTTATCTTTAATATAGTTATTTACCTTTGGAAAGAAGTCTTATTGGAACACTTGGCAAAGGTAAAAATCAGTCCTTTATGACCATTGATGCAGAAATGAATAAAATTCTGGGATCTGCAGCAAACTAAATGATAAACAATAGAGCCAACACTACAACAGTGATCAAAAGATCTTTTTCCAAATTTTGGCAGTGGTAAAGGATATAATTTAAACTTGTTTTTCAGTGTAGCAATTATTCATAGTGAAATAAGATTTAATTTGATAAACAATAAAAATGTCATGAGTGCTTTCTATGAAAAGTTAGGAAAGAAGACATCTGATTAAGTTACATCATCCCAATGCCATTAGGAGACTCACTGAGCCACCTCTGATGCAAAGGATCCAGATTTCATTTGCCTTTTTTGCATTGTAATATCATATTTTTTTTACATTTCTTTAAATTGGCATAACTGTATGTATGAAACACAACACAAAACTTTCACTTTCTGCATTTCTTTATTCCCAAAGAGTATTTGTTCAGTTAATTAATTTTTGAATTACTGCTATATGTCCTCAATTCTATCTAATCAGCTTGTTTGTCAACAGTGAGAATCCGGGGATAGGGGGAAGCTTGAGCATATTGGAAAGCAAGAATCATTGGAAACCCTCATTGCCAATGTCTGCACTTATTCATTCAACCAACATTTACCAAGCTCCTTTCGTGTGTGAGGCATTTTCATAGGGGGATGACCCCCTGGGGATGGAGGAGTCATCATGATGAAGACTCTGTGCTCCTGGATAAGCTCATCTAGACAGAAAGTAGAGAAGACAGGAAAGCTGAGTACAGAGCAGTGGAACATGTTTAGAATCTGACAGAGCAATAGAAACAAGGGTAAGAGACTAAGGAGCACCTTGCATGACAGAAGGAACACAAGAAGAACTTTACGTCATGAAAGCTTTCAAGATCGTGGCTTCAAGAAGGAGGGCATGGGCACTGGGGGCAACTGCTATAGCAAGAGACCAACCACAGGTAAGGAAAAGAATTGGCCTCTGGATTTGGCAAAATTCCAGTAGGCAAAGATATTGAAAAGAGAAAATTCAGTAGAGTTGTTGGGGACAAAAGCTACTTAAAGGAGAATGAAGAGAGAAATGGGAGATGAGAACGCAGAAGCATTAGGTTTCAACAGCTTTGATATAAAGAGAATTTTGAAAACAAAGCTAATCTGGGAACTAACTGAGTCCACTTCAGAAGATACTAAGTCTGGAGACCCAGAACATCTCTGCTCAGCTCACCTTCAACTGTTTGTGGCCATACAGAAATTGAAGCCTGATACGTCAGATTTCCAATTTTTGAAGAAAATCTAGAAGGCCATATGTTTTTTTAACCCTTTTTTTAATGCTTATTTATTTTTGAAAGAAAGAGACAGAGTGCGAGCGGGGAAGGGGCAGAGAGAGGGGGAGACACAGAATCTGAAGCAGGCTCCAGGCTCTGAGCTGTCAGCCCAGAGCCTGATGCGGGGCTGGAACTAATTGCGAGATCATGACCTGAGCTGAAGTTGGATGCTTAACCAACTGAGCCACGCAGGCGCCCCTAGTTTTTTAACCTCCCAATTATACATGTTGACTCAAGTTATTTTAAAAATCCATGTGATAATCAAATCACATCTGTGAGACAGATGGTTCAACAAATGAAAACCCCTGGTCTAACAATTAGAACTGTAGGGGAGGTTGGATGCCTGTCTTCTCCCGGTTCCACCTCTTTCTCTTTCTGAGTAATACCCACCTCACATACTTACTTTTCTGTATTCTGCTCTCAGAATGGTGGAAAGAATGTCAACCACTTGATTCTTGTCTAAGTTGTACCAAATAACTGGTTCCACCTTTCCTCAATTGAATTGATGAGTTGTTTTGATATTTCAATTAAATATTTGTTAAACCAACAAAAAACAAGTAGAAAACTCAAAAAGCAATAGCATTTACCTTTTTTTTCTCTTCGTGTTGAGAATACTTAAGATCTATTCTCTCAGCAAATTTCAAGTATGTAGTACAGTATATTCACATTGCTGTAGACCAGTTCTCCAGAACTTAATCATCTTGCACAGATGAAAATGTGTACATCTTGACCAAAGTTTCCCCATTTCCCCCTTCCCCAGCCCCTGGCAACCACTGTTCTACTCCCTATTTCTATACATTTGACTAATTTAGATTCCATGTACAGATAAGATCATACAGTATTTGTCTTTCTCTGAGTGGTTTATATCACCTAGCATAATGTCCTCAAGTTTCATTCATCCATGTTATCACAAGTGGCAGGAGGACTTCCTTCTTTTTAAGGCTGAATAATATTTCATTGTGTGTGTCTCTCACATTTTCATTATCTATTCATCTGTGCATTAACATGTAGCTTGTTTCTTTGTCTTGGCTATTATGACTACAGGTGAATATTTCACAATGAATATTTCACAAAATAGGTGAATTTCAGAGGTCATCAGGTTGTACACCTTAAATACATGTAGCTTTTTATTGTCAATTGTACCTCAATACAGCTGGGGAAAAAAGATTGGTGGGAAATCACCCATAATATACATACACACTCCATGTAGGTAAGGGTACCTGGGCAGCTGCCAAGCATTCCAACAAATTGAAGATGCTCTACTCCTGTATCACATGCGCTGCACCATTCGGTAATAGTAAATAAATGTAGCATTAGGTTAAAACAAAAAGCAATAACATTTACAGTAGCAGCAAACAAAACATGAAATACCAAAGCAAAGAAAGTTAACAAAAGTTGGGTAAAACCTGCACACAAAAAAGCCCTCCAAAACATTATTAGCAGAAAGTGGAGATGATGTTACAGAAAGGAAGAGATATTCCATGTTCTGTGATTGGAGTATTCAAAATATAAATAATGTCAGTTCTTTCCCAATGGATCTATTGATTCAGTGGCTAGCCTTGAGGTAGACAATCCCAACCAAAATTCCAAAAGATTTTCCTTGCCAGAGATTTCCTGAAATTTAAATGGAAATGTAAAAGGCAAAGAATGCCAAAGTAGCACTGAAGAAGAACAAAGTTGGAAATCAAGATTCATTGGAAAGCTACAATAATTAAAACTGTTGTGTTGGTATTAGGCTAGACAAACAGTGGAAGAGAATGGAGAATACAGGAATAGATATATCCATGCATATATAATCACTTGAATTATGACAAGGGGCCTTTTCATAGTGCTAGGACAGTTAGATATTGAATTTTGGTCACAGCATACACAAAATTAATCCAGTTATATTTTCAATGTAAGTGTGAGAGACAAAACAATAAAGTATCTGTAAGAAAACAGTGGAGAATATCTTCATGATCTTGAGGTAGTCAAAGATTTTTAAGCAAAAAGCATTAAAGTATCATAAAAGAGGGGGCACCTGTGTAGCTTAGTCAGGTAAGCATCTGACTCTTGGTTTCAGCTCGGTCATGATCTCATGGTTTCATGAGTTCGAACCCCACATTGGGCTCTGTGCTGATGGTGTGGAGCCTGCTTGGGATTATCTGTCTCCCTCACTGTCTACCACTCCCCTGCTCACGCTGTCTGTGTCTCTCTCAAAATAAATAAATAAACTTCAAAAAAAGTATTATAAAAGAAACGATTGATTAATTGGATCACATCAAAATAAGTTATATTTATCAAAAACTGTCTTTAAGAGAGCAAAAAGGCAGGCCAGAGAATGGGAGAATATATTTGCAGTACCTATACTATTTGAACAAAGCATTCATATCCAAAACACATACGGAAATCCTGGAAAGGGAAAAAGGACCAATAACCCAATAAAAGGGGGAAATGGGCAAAAGATGTAAAGGGCACTTCACAAAAGAAGATATTTATATTATCAAAAGCAGGAATAGGTGATCAACAACATTAGTTATCAGAGAAATGCAAATTAAAACTGCAATGAGATATCAATACAGACCCACCAGAATGGCTACGATTTAAGTGATAATTCCATGTTGCTGGCAAGCATGAAGAGAAACTGAAACTCATACAGTGCTAAGAGAACTGTAAATTGGTATAACCATTTGGTAAACTTTGGTAGCTCCTACTAATGCCGAACTATACTTTGGGAATTTACTCACAACCTACCAATCCCATTTCTAGGTATATTCCCAACAGGAATGTGTGCATGTACCCCCAAAAATATAGTCAAGAACATTAATAACAACATTACTTCTCAGAGCCCCAAACCCAAATATCTATTAGTGAGAGAATGAATAAATTGTGTTGTATCCATGTAATGCTATATAGCAAGATAATGAACAGATTTTAACTAAATGCAAGGATATAGACGAATCTCTCAAGCATAACATTGAGCAAGAGACCAGATGCAGTAAATACATACTATATAATTCCATCTACATAAAGTCCAAAATCTGGCAATACTAATCAATGGTGACTTTTCAGGGCAGTGCTTACCCTTTGAAGGGTAGTGATTAAGAGGGGCTATAAGTGTCCTCTGGCGTGCTAATAAAATATTCTTCCCTGTTCTTGGTGGCAGTGTTCCCGTTATGAAAATTCATCATGCTGTACACTTACAATCTGGGCACTTAGTGTGTTCTCATACGATAGATAGTTTTCTTTCAGAGACACTTAGTGAGCACCTATGATGTTCACATGGTAAAAGTGTAGTAAGTGTGGCACTAACAAGAGGAACATTGACATCATGGGACTTAGTACTCCGAGGGATTAAATGAGCAAGCTCTTTTAATGTAGAAGTGACAGACCATTTTGAAGCTCAAAGACAGATGTACAGAAAACCCAGATTTGAGGACGATTCCTTCATCTGGGCATTTGTAAGAAATTGTGAACCTTCACATTCCCTGAGACTGCACTCACCCTTTCTTCCTCGCCCATTCATAAAGGCAGAGGCATTCTCTGCCCCATTCAGATCTCATCCTTCCACCTTTCCCCAGGTGGAGGAAATAATAATTTACACAAATTGCTATTTTTCATTTCCATGAATGTTTCCTCTTCTAGACTAAATGTTTTGAGAGCACAGGAGTACTATCATATCCTTTAATCCTTGCCTAGCAGAGTACTTGACCTATAGTAGATATTCCATAAACATTAGCTGGATGGATGGGTGAATAGATACAAACATACAACTTCTGTGTAGGATACTTAACATTCTCTCATTTTACATCTGATGTATCTTAAAAATACATTTGAGTAATCGTTCAGTCATTTTCTGGTATGTCAGTTGATTGAAGGCTGAGAAGAAGGGCTATCTTCTGGTGATATAAAGGGTTTCTTTCTCATAATTTAAACACTGCCCACTCTATGAAGGTTGAGTTATCTCAGTCACTAGGTGACTCTAAGTGACTCCAGCCTATGTGATCTGATTAGCTGTTGGCACCAAGCAACTACATGTATCTAAAGTCAGTACTTTATACCCTCAAAATGTTTTTTTTTTTGTAACCAATATTTCTGTACTACAAGTTCCTCACTGTGAACTTTCATAGCAAAGTAAATCAGGGCCATGACAAAAAAAAAGTGAATTAATGACTTGGCACTAAAAATAACACCATCTGTAACCTAAGGACTCAGTCCTCCGACCTTGAAAAATATCTGATAGTCTTTTTTGGAATTATTTTTGGACTGTCTTCCCACAGTAACTTTCTTAACCCCCAGCCTGAATGGATCTGCAGCAATCAGCTGCTACCACAAGACCCCATCCCACTGGTCACTGTTGACTGGAAAAGGGCCTGGACACTGGGCACTAGCTGAGCCAAAGAGTTTGAAATTAGGATGAAGGGAAAGAGAGTTAGTGTCTCCACTTGACTAGTCTTCTAATGTTCAAGTTTGAGAGCCATGAGCCACCAGGTCTGCCATGAGGACTGGAAATAGAAAAACAAGTCTATGGAGAGTAAGACTGAGATAGAAATGTGGAAAGAAGCAGAGAAAGAACTGGAGAAAGGTCATGGCCTGAGTTCCCAATAGTTGGCCATTTTTAGGTATTTCTGAGGCCAGGCTGTGCTTCTTGCCACCAGGTTCCATAAGATAAGATTCTCTCATAAAAAGATTCCTTTGTGTATAATTTGAGTTGGTTTTTATAACTTAAACTAGAATATCCTCAGTACTCTGTCTTCATTCTGTTGTTTTGTAAGGGGGCATTAGTGGATCCTGAATATTCTGTTAAATTTTGCTAAGTTCAATTTATATATGGCAAAGATTAATCCATGAACATGGCATAAGCATGTGAAGTGAGAGGTAAAAATTTGCCTCCATCTTCCGTCCCTCAATAACTATGCTTATCAGTCCCTTTTATCTCTCCTAAGAAAGCTTTAATGAATACACAGGCAGATGTATTTATATACTTTTTTACATAAATAAAATCATTTTATAAATGTACTGTCACTTGTTATTTTAATATGGATGTGTTCCAATGCCAGACAATATAGGTCTATCTTATGTATAAATTCCTAAATTACAGTTGCTGGGGCTCATGATTTACACATTTTTAAGGTCAGTGAGTATTGTTTAATTGCTCCTCCCAACCATAACTCTAACTTTGAAGAAAGGGGGTTTTAGAACCTCCTTTAAGTGTAGCCAGAAAGGATGTGGAGTAGTGAGTCAGACAAAGCACGGAAACACTGAAGTGTGAAAGGGAATACAGTTTTGTGTGACAGAAGCCAGAAAGATGTTCAATTCTTCCTCATCTGATAAAACCAAGGCCACTGAGTTCTTAATGGGCCGTATTGAGTCACCGCGGTATAGATTCGCATTCACCCACATCCTGCCTGCTGGAGTGAGGCGTGCCATTGAAAGCCCAAGCCCTCTGTGGCTGAGAATTCAGGAGCTCAGCAGATACAGAGAGATGGGAATTCTCCCTCTAACCCTCTGCTCCCTTCCAAAAGTCCTTCTGAACAAAAATGGGAAAACAGTAAGGTTGGCTCCATCATCTAAAGGTTAAATATGGCACTTAGTGGTTTAGAAAGCACATTTTTCAGTCCTGATAGGACTCTGGGAAAGCTGAAACTACAATGCTTCTGGTTACAAAACAGGCTGCCTTTAAACAGTGCCACTTAGGTGAAATAGCTGATTTAGACCCCCCAAAATAAACCCTTTATTTGTAGCTAGTACAAGCCATTTGTTAAGCAATAATTAGCTTTTCAGTTGGGTATTTGGGAGTCATGGAAACACAGCTCCGGGGAACCAGCGGGGATCTATTAGGGTTTGAATCCTCCAGGATGCTCTCTCAGGTTCTTGGGTCAAAAACACCATGTCAGAGAAGAAGGAACTCCCCTTAGCTCAGAGCTTATTGAACATGGGCTCTTAGGAAAGAGATGAGTAAATATTTCTGATAATCAGTAAAGAAGTCCTAAATTAGCAAAGCTTTCTGCGAAACTTTGACATGTTAGAAAACACTTAGAACTATAAAACTGGTTTTCTGCAACCACTTACTGCCTCCCTTGCGCATGCGCCTATGAGCGCGTGTGCACCCGTGCGCACGCGCGCACACACGCTCCACAAGTATCAAAGGTCATTCTTACATTTTCTTGTGGTTTGAGTTTTGTTGCCAAATCAGCGGCAGTAAATGTTGGCACACAGGGGCACACCACATTCTATGTCCGGTTGCCCTAGGTCTCCGTTGGGAAACATAGTTCCCTCAAGTGACAAGGGCTTTGCCTTGCAATAATGAGTGTTAAAAATAGATGTGTACCAGCAAAAGGAACAGCCATGGGAAGTGGGTTTTGGCATTTCCTTTGGTCATGTGTGCATCTGTTACCCGCCAACTGATTTCTAGAATGTGATTACGGATAGCTTACAGTAACGATTTTTACACCAAATACCTAATTAATAGAAATATGTGACTCTTCAGAGGTATAAATGCAAACTATCAGGAAGAATCGAAGAAACTATCAGGATGATTTAGACCCTAAAATACAATAAATCAGCATAAGTTATAGGCTTAAATATTCAAGGAGTTTGCCTCCCTTCCTTCCTCCCTTATTAATCGACAGCCTTTCCATCAGTGATCTCGTTCAGAACCATAGAGATAAGGCCATTATATGCTGGTGACTCCACAGCTCCATTTCCAGGCCTAGACCTCTCCACTGAGCTCAAAACTTGTGTAGCCATCTGCCCCTGACATCTCCAAATGATTGTGTAATAAGTATCTCAAACGTAGAACTTTGTAGGGTTTTCTTACCCCAAGAACCTATTTCTTTCCTGATTTCCCCCAACAGAGTAATTGCTACCATTATTCACCCAGGTGCTCAAGTTCACCCTTGATTTCACTTTTTCCCTCATAGCCAATTCATCAGCAGGTTGAGCTACCTCGTTCCATATCCATGACTCCTCTTCTAGCCCAGGCCTCCATTTGTTACCTGGACTGCTAAAATATGCCTACTCTGGCTCCTGACTCCTACCAACCCATTATCCCCTGCTAGAACCTGTCATGTCTTCCCATCATGCTCAGAATCAAGTGCAAATGCCTTAAGAAAACCTGAAGTACTATACAGTTTCCAGCTCCTACCTGCCAGCTGTCCCACTCCAGGGAGGCTCCATATGGTCGTGTGGCCTTGTTTCTGTTCCTCAGACATACCAAGCTTGTCTCCTAGGGCATCTGCTGCTTCTTCCTGGAATGTTCTTCACCCAGATCTCCACAGGGCTAGTTCCCTTTGTCACTGAGGTCTTATTACAACCACCACCTCCTTAGGCCTTCCCTGAGCATGCAAATCTATATCACTCCTTCCATCCCTCACTCCTTATCACATCTGTCACATTACCATTTTTTACTTCCAACATGGTTCCCATCAGTACCTGAAATTAATTTTTCTTTTTTAACTTTTGTTCTCCATTTAGAAAGTGAATTCTTTGGGAATTAGGGACTTTTTCTAACTCCTTACTTAATTCCCAAAATCTTGCCTGAGTTGAATGAAACCTTGACTGACTTTGTAGACATGGGCAAAGACTGCCCCCGGCAGAATGAGGCCGTGCCACTCCAAATGAGAAGCATCATTATGTATTTGATCTCTGCCTCAGGTAGGAATTCTGGTTAGAGAAATGAAGGTTCCAGCCAGGGCAACCTGATAAAATGAGGCAGTTATGTCACAAACAGAAGGCAACTTGCAGCTTCATATTTCCAGACACATAAAGAACCAGAAAGCTTGTGACAGATTCATGTTTTCATTTATTTTGCAAACATTTATTGAGAGCCTGTTATATGCAGAGACTGGGGTAGGTAGTAAGAACTCAGTGGTAAATGAGACAGTGGTAGCCTCTGCTTTTGTGGAGCTCATAGTCTGATTGGGGAGACATGATACACAATTAACTACACAAGTAAGTGTGTAATTACTTTGTGATGGGAACTCAGAAGAAAACACAGGACACCATGACAGGGAGACCTGCGTACTCTGGAGAGTCAGAGAAGGACTCCCTGAGGAAGAACTGCCATGCTGGGTTGGCACTGAGGCAAACTGGCAGAACAACAGGGCAATCCTTGTTCCTGTCTCATTTCCCTACTCCTTCCTTCTGTTGCCAAACTCTTCACTGGAAAGGACGGCATTTTCTCAACATAAGCAGCACAAGGTCGGGTGACCCCACTGCAGGTGACAATCGGTCCTGTGTGACCTGCCTTGGGCAGCAAGGGGGAAGGCAGATGACCCACCTGAGCCAGCTTATCTCTGATAAGCTCACCCTTGTCCTTGCATATCCTCACTAAAAATCACTATATAGCCAAGAACTTTTCCAGTCAGGAAATGCCTCCATGATTAGGAAGGACAGTATGGAGGACAATACCTCGTTATTTTCCTCATTGCCTGGCATTTACTCAGAGCTTCATGTGTACAAGCTAATGTCCCAAGCATTTACTTTCCTGACCTCTTTCCATCTTCACCACTGTTGTGGTAGCTACAGGCATTCATGTCCCTTTTCAGAAGAGAAAACCAATATACCAGGAATTTAAGCAACTCACTCAAGGTCACATGAGAAAGTGACACACCCAAAACTAAAACCCAGGTCTGTTAGTACATGCTTAGCCACCACTCTTAAGCCATTTGCCTCTTGTAGAAATCAAACACTGGAAGCTTTTCTAGAGCAATCTGATTTACTCAAGGAGTTGAATGAGATACATCTGGGGTCCTGCAATCGCTGAGATAATTTGGAATGGAAGGAGAAGCCTCATTTTTATTCAAGGCTTTATATTACTTGATTTTACCGGATGTGAACCCTCCAGAGTTAAACTGTTTACTGGTTACATTTTGTACTTTCAAGGCACAGTGTACTTTGAAGATAAGACCTAATTTATTCTCAGAAAATTTATTTGAGTCAGAAACCATTGTGACCACTTTGCAGATAAGGCAACTGAGGCAGAGGAACAACAAACCAATTAGGGCCAAATCTCCTAAATTGTATCAGAAGCCAGTGAGAAACTACAGGTCCCATCTCCTGTGCTGGAGGCTGGTTCTCCAACATCTCCATGTCTGACCTTCCTTATTCACAGCATGAGGGACCTAGGCAAGGGCTTCTCTGCGAACTTCACTTTTCCCCAGATTCACATTACCCAATGTCAGATGTTGTGGTCCCCAGTTAGCTCTGCCTGCCCAACAAGCATGCTCTTTTTGTTTTGGGGAGGGGGCTGCCTGTTTGTCAACATTCCTATGAGGACCCTCTCTCCCTTGAGAGCCCAAGGACAGCTCCCCACTCAGGGGGGTGCAGGCCCTGTGGAGCAGTACATGACCCTGCTGCCCCCAAAGGGACAGGTGTGGCTTCCCAAAGGAAAATGAAGGTGTCATTCAGCAAAACCCAACTATGCCTGCCACAAGGGATGTTCTTCAAGGTGCTGGAGAACTTACGCTTTCTCCAAACCTTGGTGCAAGAGGCCCCAGGCATGGGTTCAGTAAGGTGAGCGATACTGTGACACAGGAAGGCATGAAAGGGCACTGCAAGGGAACAAAGGAAAATTTGAATTTGAGCATCTTGTTTGAGGTTCAAGGGAAGGCTCTGAGGAGCGGAAGCAGACCATCTGGCTGTTCTTCCAAATTTTCTTCTAACTCTTCTTTGCTTTTGCTCCAGAGTCTGCACCAGGTGGCTATGTTCTCCTACCGTAAAAGGAAGGCTTATTTTTGGTTTTGGTTTTGAACTTTCCAAACGAAGCTATTTATAAGGAAGATCCCTACTGTTTCATCCTTCATCAGGGAATGAAGGAAAGAAAAGTGTGGACTAATTTAAGGCCACTTAGGTGAGAGGAAACAAATGTGACACCAAGCCAGAAAGGCACTGCTGAGGTTATGGAAGAGAACAGCAGAGGTTAGTCACAGAGGTGCCCAGAGGACCAGTTCAGGCCCTCTGACGTGTGTGAGCCAGCACAGTGGGTCTTCTTAATTAATTGCCAACATTTAAAGGTTAAAGTATTTCACATAAAAAGATTCTGCATGGTGACATTAGGCTAAACTTGAGGGGCATCTATTCCCTCTGGACACCATCTACATCCTCTGTCCTCCACATCTCTTTATGCCTACTCTCCACCGAGGTTAGCTGCTAGCCTCCCCAGAGCCATCTGTGGTTTGCAACCCCTGCTCTAGAGAGTTCTTCTACAAGAAACAGCTGCAGCCACCAGGAATCCATGTAGACATTTCTCTCAACTTTGATGCTCACCCTGGAAACTGAGCTACTCCTAAGACCGTTGTTAGAATCTGCATTAATTATCTTGTTATGCTTTGTCAGCCCTCACTTTGAGGAAGGGAGCTTAAATCAGTCCCCAGACTGGTTGGAGAAAATAAGATCTGTTAGATATGGGGTTTACACTTCACTTAGGCTTCTGCCAGACCCGGGAGTTCAAAACAAACTCTTAAAGAAAGGTGAGTCGGTGTGTATGGCATGGAGTGAGGTCTGCCAGCCAGAGGACATGGCCAGCTTCTAGGAAATGCCAAAGCCTGGATCAGGCAAGGTGGAAGAAAGGATGTGCGAGCTAAAACCATCAGCTCCACAAAGGAACTACAGAATAATACAGAAAAGTAACAAGAAAGATATCGGAAGTATCTGTGCCCAAGTGAGGGGGTTAACAGTCCTATTTCTTGGTGAGCTTAAGCAATTTTAGAAAGTTAGTAGATAAATTTTAGATTACAGGATGAATGTTTTCAATAAATTAGTGCTTTCTTTGTATATTCATTCAGCAAACATTTATTGAATACCTACTGTGTGTCAGGCACTGTCCTGGGGTTTTGAAGGGCTGAGCATAGAGATGAGCAGGAGTTTAGTTTTAACTTGTTATTTTTATCTCTTTAGTTTATCGATATAAATTTTGGCCTAAGTTTCCCCTAAATCTCTGTAGCATATGACCATAAATTCCTAGAATAGTAACTTCAGGGTTCCAGTCAGAGTAGCCTTGGACACAGGTAGCTGGTTCATAGCATGGGAGGAAAACCACCCACTCAGTATACATATCACTGTATACATATATTTGTTTATCAATTAGATACATATAGTGCATATAGTGTAATATATACTCTATAATACATAATTAATATATAGTACAATATAAAATATAATATATATTAATATATAATTATAATTATTTATGTTAGAGTGTATTTTTATGGTATAAAATTTACAAAGAAATGGACAATTTGAAAAGAATAAATTTTTAATTTACTTTATTTATTGACAGTTTTCTTAAAGTTTATTTATTTTTGAGAGAGAGAGACAGAGAGAGTGAGTGGGGAAGAAGCAGAGAGAGAGGGAGAGAAAATGTCAAGCAGGCTCTGCACGGTCAGCACAGAGCCCGACGTGGGGCTCGAACTCACAAATCGTGAGATCACGACCTGAGCAGAAGTCAGATGCTGGACTGAGCTGCCCAGGTGCCCCATTATTGACTATTTTTTAAAATAGAAGCCCTAATATATCCCTGCCACTCTGCAATGAAGGGTCTCTGGGGAGTATCACCTCACGGTGAAGCCTGGATGAAGCCACCAGCTCCTAAAAATGTTGTGTGACTGTATGGTCAGATTATCACCTGTTCACATTCACAGGAATTTGGCTGGTCCTCACTGATCCAGTAAGTGGAGGATAGGATGTCAGCTCCAAACCTTCCCAAGGCTGATAAGATCCCAAGTAATCCTCTAATACACTATCCTCACAGAGCACTGACTGATCTTCCCTAAAGTAAACCTGTTTATGGGATTCCGCTGCTTGCAACACTTGTAGGCTGTCCTTGTGTTCAACCATAAAGCACAGAACCCAGAAATATCCTTCAAGGCCCTGAGTCTATGGCCCCATCACCTCATCCACCCCATGGCCTCTCCCAGGGGCTCCTTCTTCCCCAAGTTCCTTCACTCACTTTGCACCTTGGATGTCACTTCCTCAGCATCCCTTCCTTTACTTTCTCATCCCAAGTCCAGTCACCCATTAATATTTTCTCATCATATTTAAATTTTTTCCTTGACAGCAGTTATAATAATTTAAAATCACAAATATATTTGTATATTTCTGTTTGATGTGTATCTCCACAATAAACCGTTAGCTCTCCAAAGAGAAAGAAGGTGCTTGGGACATTTGTAGGTGCTGTGTGCCTAGCCCAGTAGATGGCATTTAGCATATGCTCAGTGATGATTTATTAGAAGAAAAAGGGAAAGGAAAGAAGGATGAAATGTATTCCTTTATAAATATATAAGCACATACATATATATTTTCAGAGAACTGAGAAAGAACGAGAAACTTGTTAATAGATTCTGGCAAAAAATGTTGGTGAGCTTCCCTATTAATACCTGCCTGTGAGACCAACCACTAAATGTGTCTGTAAGTACAGTAAAAGAAAAAAAATAGATCAACTAAGGTAGGCCAGCAATTTTTTTAAGTCATTAAAAGAAGTAATTCAGGTGTTCTTATGTTCTTGGCTCCTAATATATACTAAAAAAAAAAAAAAAAAGTTAAAAGAATGATTCAACAAGGTGTAAGCAGCCAAGAAACATTAAATACTAAAGTTATAAGAACAATATTCAATGATGATAAAACAGTTAAATAAAAATAGGAAAGAAGTACTACCAAGATAGTAACATATTAGAAATACAATAGTAGGATTTATGTAATGATTCCTTTGTACCAGAAATTTTACGTATATTAATCTTATTCTCCTAACCATCCTTGGAAGATAGGCTCTATTTTTATCCCCATTTTATAGACAAGGAAACTGAGGCACAGTGACTTCACATTGCACCCACAGTCTTGCAGACAGTAAGTGACAGCCTCAGAGTCCAGCCCAGAGCACCTGGGTCCCATCTTCCAAAGGTCTCAAGTATTTCGCTGATACTGCTGCTTTTAGCAACATGGAAATATGTACACATACTGTAACACCTGTTGTTTCAAAGAGCAAATTTATTTTCACCCATGGCCCATAGGAACTTGATTCCAGATTTCTATTTCTATGATATTTTAAGAGGGCTGTTAATCTTTGAGGTTAACATGTGTGTCTTGAAAAGGGAAGACTGCCCTGACTTTGTAGGGGTGGGTGGGTGAATGCCACCCAACAGTATAAATCTTTGGATAAGGGAATTCATGCACTTGGCAAATTTTGATTTTATATCTACTAAGTTGGAGTCACTGCTAGGACCTGGGGGTTCAGCAGCCATCCAAATAAGCATTGTCCCTGTCCTCGAGAAGCTTCTGCTCAGGCAGAGGAGAGGGACACTACACAAGTAAGTCCTCAATGATGACTGTTGTGAGAGCAGTTAAGGAAGAAGGGCCGGGGTGCTGGGAGCAGGGAGAGGCCAGGCGTGGTAAGCAGCTAAGACAGGTGGTCTCTGGAGCATTTGTCTCAGCCCTCAGCATATGGCTGGCCCCTAGGCCAGAGAAGATCCTTCTTCACTCAAGTCTTGCCCCTTCCTCGCTCCACCAGATGTGTGACCTTGGGCAAGTCAGGGCACCTCTCAGTGCCTCCATTTCCATGTCTATAAGATGTGGAGAGTACAATACTCATCCAATGAATGTAATGTGAGGATCAAATGAGACAATAATTGTATAGCACTGAGAGATTCTGGCTGCTATCATTATTCGGAGAAGTATAATAGGATTATCTGAAGACCAGAAATCTAAAGCGAATAAAATTGGGGAGATGTCAAAGGGAGTATCACTATGAGGGAACACTTTAAACAAAGATCAATTTTCATACCAAATCACTAAGGGGTTTGCTGAAGCACTTGTAAGATCTACCAAAACAGCCGTCCCTGTATCTCTCCGTACTCATCCCGGCTCCAGATTCCCAGAGTCAGAGAGAGAAGGGTCTGTTTTGGCTTCTCCCTGAAATTTAATTGAGTGTTGCTGGTTTTCCAGACACCGCACATTGACATTTCAGAGTTTAATAAAGTTGCTTGGGAGTTTGTAGGAAGGGTCTTGGACTCCCCTCCACCTTTTGCCAGTTTTTCACCTATGATTATTAAGTGATGGTAACCATAATTGCAATTCTATGTCCTTTGAAGTAAATTTGAAATTGAAATTTTTAAGTTTAGTATTTATTATTACTTTAAAACACAGCAAAGACATACTTCCGTTTCACCGTGGCTCAGGAACATGTTGCCTTGACATTTATTTTGCCTGTGCCAGGTTTCTGGATCGAAGGTTCACTTTTGTACATGAAACAGAATAGAGTTGTAATGGAGGGAATCTCCCTGGGAGCACACCCCTTCCTTCCAGCGTGGCATTCCAGCATGTTCTTGGGGTTGTCACAGATGGCAGAGTTGGGGAAATACCCACCGCAGGGAACTACAAGGAGGTCAGGGTAGAAGAGCAGGGGGAATAGATCCCCAGGCCTAAAGAAAGGAAGAGAAATATTTACACCTCTCCTCAGTCATGGAGTCAAGTCTCTCCAAGCATGCTCAGGGGGCCTCCTGAACCTTGAAACTTGGACTGAGTCCAGACACGAAGTATGGAAAGGCGCTTTCTGCAAGGCTTGCATGACCACCACTGTTTGGCCTCACTGTCATCTTGGCTGAGATATACAAGGCAGGTTCTGGTAACCGCTCCCTGTGATTGCCATGCTAACAAAATTGTTTACATGGAAATTAGGAAGATTTCAGAATCAAAGGGCATGTGGACATTGTAATCAAGAACATGTCTTTATGTCCACAGCACTGTGCCCATATGGTAACGATTCCATCTGGATGCTAATTCTAAGTCAGTTCCTTCATGGCATGTTTCATAGCGCTCAGTGTTATTGTCTGTTTAGTGTGCAGTTAGCTCTCCATTTATATGAGACCCCAGTATCAGCCTCCTGAGTAAGGAGAAAGATAGATCCTTTGTAGGGGTTGCCGAAAACATGCACGCACACATGTGCTAGTCAGATTCAAAAATCACTTAAGTTCTTGATGAAGAGACTGCCATCTCTGAACCAATAATCCTGAGCTCCCCATAAGGACAGATGTCCCCTAAGCAGTGGGGCTCATGCCAGCCCCATGCCACAGACAAAGGGGCTAGAATCTACAGAGGCAAAGGATTTTGCCCTGGGAATCACAATCTCTCCTCCTCAGGCTCCTGCCCCTTTAAGTAAATCCGCCCTACAAAAGAAAGATATGTTTATTTGTATTTTCAGTTAAGTTGACTATTTATCCACATTTCCTGCCGATGAGTCATTTATGCAGTTTACTGAGAAAAAAAACAACAAATTGAGAACTGAAGCACTGCAAAATTAAGGATCAAAGACGCAAAACTGACGTAAGCCCCAAATAGGTATGGGTTAAGAATTTAATCAGCAAACCGATCAGTCAGCACACCAGGACAGGATTGCCAGGGAGGCTGTGTTTTCAATTTTTTTCTTTTTCCTGAAGTCAACACAGCCTGTCCCTATGGAGCACCTTTGTTGGTTTTGCTCATCAGATGCTTGTAAATAAAGAACATACTGGTATCTGGTCAAGGAACCAAATCACATTTGCCTGGGGTCCATGTGAGGAAAGACTCCAGGCTTACTGCATGTGATGCCTGTGTAAAAGGTGTGTATGTTTGTCTCTGTAAAAAAGAGTCCTGAGTTGAGGGAGGACGAGAGAAAGATTGCTCTGTTTACAGTGTGCAAAGGCAGGTAGAGGCGTCCGTCCTCGGGGTGAGATGGTTAGCTGTGCTTCTGGAAAGCAGACGCGAGATGCCCACATATACCCTAAGTGGTGAGGGCTCCATTCCACACACACACTCATTTGTCATTTTCTACTCCAAGACCCACTTGACTGCACAGCCAGATGATAAGTGTTATTTTCATCTCTTCCTCTGGACCCATTTTATCCAACTTTTTAAAAATCAGTCAGAGAGGCAAATACATATATCCACACAATAGCCTCACTAAAATATCTGAAATGATGAAAAACATCAGCAGAGAGCTTAGAAATGGATACACGTAACATGTGAGCAGTATTACCTGTGTCAATTAATCCTCAAAACAATCCTGTAAAAGGCTTACCATTAGTACTCCCTTTTCATAAGTGAAGGAAACTGAAATGTGACTTGGCCAATGTCCACAGCAAGTAAAGGGTGGTCCATTTTGACTTGAGGTTCAAGTTCTTAGCCACTACTGCACTATGTCCCTTTGAAGACGAATCATTTCTGTCTACATCTCACTGTGTTATCATACCAAATCGTTTGTATTTTGAAAAAAAATTCTCCAAATTAAAAGCCTCTTAACATCACCCTAAATCCATAATCCATAAAGCACAGCTTTGAATTATCATTTACATTTTCTTTATAATGAACACAGGAAGAACTCTGAACTTTTCATTCAGCTGGTTGAAATGCTGACTGTCACCTGTTCCTAACATAACAGGTGAAGTTACACAATCATTTTCCAGCCGCAGTCCTATCTCTGCTCTTATGACCTCCAGCCTTTAAAGGACCGTCCCCATGGAAAACCCACAATGTTCTCTGGAATGCACACAATGCACCAAGTACACAGCTATGTTCATCAGGTATGTTCTCACTGGTCTTAGGTGTTACAGATGTCTCAGCGTCCCCGAATGGAAGAGACACCTCTGCTCCATTCTGTTTCTCCATTTACAGAAACCACTTTCAATTATCCCCTCTGCCACCTGTTCCTTCAATCTCATTCTTCTCAGCTTTGCATACTTCAACAAGTGTAATACTATCCAACTGCAGTAAAAATTGCACTATTTTCCAAGGTCACATAGTGCCTCTGACTTCACCAAGGGTTATAGAAAAGGATCAGCTTTGAAAGTCAGTCCCTTCTCTGCAGTCTCTCCCTTCTCTGCATCAGCTTGGGCATCCCCTGTGCTCCTACTGTCTATAGACAATGACTAGTCTTGAAAGTGAGATAGGAGAATGACCTACATTAACCTTTATTTTCTAAAGCTCAGCTTAAAATATGTAGAATGGAATCAGTTACATGTGAACTTCCGGTTTGCAATCCAATAACCCACTCTTCTTAAATGTATATTCATCCAAAACCACCCTCCTCAGCAGAGCATTTTTTTAAGCTCTCAGGGAATCACTCTCTTCAACTCCCTGGGCCCCAGTTTGCCCATCTATAAAATTAAAGGAATGGATTAAACAATATCTCAGGTCTTCCAGCTCTCAGGCACTTTGATTCTAATCTAGGTTTCCATTTTCCTACACTAGAGTTTTGATCCATCCATCCACCCATCCATCCATTTATTCATTCATTCATTGAAAAAAATGTAAATATGGAGTGCCTGTTTTACAGTAGACAATGTTCTAGGCAGAGGGATTTGGTGATAACCAGGATGAATAACATTTTTCCCCCATGGGGTTTATGGCCTTCTCTCTTTCATCTACCCCAGATAATATGAGAGTGTAAAGAAAACCCATAGTAGTGTTGACCCAATAATCTTGGATAATCAAGTGAAATCTGAGTTCAAATTCTCTGACTACATGTATAACCTTGGGTAAGTCACTTAAGCTCCCTGAGCTATCCTTTATGTAGAGAAATGGAGACCAAAGCCTATGACATGGAGTCGTTATAAACAATACAGATGTCTGCAAAGTGCCTATCACATAGTAAGTGCTCATTTATGATAGATGACATTGGTAATATTGGGAGAAGTAAGAGCCATTAATGCATCCTACATGTTTCCCTTGGGCTACTCTCCTAGTTTTTGTTTAACTGATGAGATTGTTGCCAGACAGGACATGTCCTCTGAATTAATCAGAACTTTGCTGCCTACCTCTTTCGTTGAAGTACATGGCGTCGCAATATAATTACCCAATGGGTTGTATCCTATACCACATTTCTATTGCTGTTGTAAAAAATTACCACAAATCTAGTGGCATAAAACAACATAAGTGTATTGTCTTATGGCTCTGAAGAACAGAAGTTAGAAATGGGTCTCATTGAGCTAAAATCAAGGTGTCAGCAGACCTGCATGCCCTCTGTAGGCACTGGGGGGAAAATCTGTTATCCTGACTTACCCAGCTTCTAGAACCCCTTCCTCTATCTTCAAACCAGCTGTTTAGCATCTTCAAATCTCTGACTCTGGAGTCCCTTCTACCTCCTTCCTCCATCCTGAAGGCCCTTGCAATGACCTTGGGCCCACCTAGATAATCCAAGACTTTATCTCCCTATTCTACATTAGCTGATTAGCAGCCTTAATTCCATCTGCAACCTTAATTCCCCTTTGCCATGTGACCCAACACATTCCAGACCCTGGAAATCAGACTGTGGACATCTTGGGGAGGTACCTTTTCTGCCTACTGCTTCTCCTCTCAAGGTTCTCTCAGCCATCTCCAGCTTTGCATTTCTGTTGTTATTTCCCTAACTTTGCCTGTAGTCCCCACTCTGTAGAAACCATACCAGTATGGAGGGCCCAATAGGAGCTTTCTGGGAAACAGACCCACTTTTCAGACCATGAGCCAAGGGGCCTGAGCCCTGGGCAATTCTTGGGTAGTAGGATGAATCTGCCCTGTTCCTGCCCTCCCTACTGAGAACTCATCTCCCACTGCTTCCTCCTGACTAAAGTATGAACACTTAAATCATCCTGTCCTGGAAGGATGTGAAGAAGCCCCAGTGTTGCTGTGTTGCTGTCCTTCCTGATTTCCTGACATGCAAATTCTGAGCAAGATAAGTGGCCGCTGTCAGCATCTACGTTTTTAGGCGGTTGGTTCTGTAGCAATAGAAATTCCGCACAACTGGGAATTTCACTCTATGAGCATAGCAATTTTTGTCTGATTTACTCAGTAGTGTTTCCTAATATTCTAGAGCAGTGCCTGGCAATAAGATGTGCTCAATAAGTAATTGCTGAATAAGAGAATGAGTGATGAATTCATTCCACCCACTTTGCCTGGCCAACTTCCCTGCAAACTTCAAGGCTCAGCTTAAATATCACTTTCTCCCAAAAGGCTTCCTCAGACTGCCCACCCTCTACCCATTAGAGGAGATTCCTCCATTCTTTGCCTCTTCCTTCGTTATGCTAATCCCTATTATAATTCACATAATGATTCTTTTAAGCACGCGTTTAATGCCTGTCTCCCTTCTAGAATATGAGCTCCCTGAGAGCCAAGATGAGGTGTGTCATATTCCCAGCTCTACCTAGCACCCAGAAAGTGCCCGGCACCAGTTAGGCACATAGTAAATATTGTTGCATAAAGGACAGAGGCTGCTCTACAAAAAAGATTTTATCTAGGAAGTTCTGTGGATCTGTAAAGATTCAGCCCAAAGAGCAGCACATACCATCATTGTCCATGAAATACCAAAAAATCTCATTACAACGGCTTTTCTTCTTGACTTTTTTTTTTTTTTTTTTTTTTTTGCTCAACGGCCTGACAGAGGTTTCTGCTTTCCCCACGCCCCAAGCATCCACACAGCTGCATGCTGAGCCCAACTTATTCAGAGAGACAGCTTCCTGTCACATGGGGGACTCCGGAATTAGTGTTCTGCCACAGCTGAGCAGTCACAAGGGCCCCGCTCATCCTCAGGTTGATCCCAAGTTCCAAAGTCTCCAACACCTGTGTGGCCTCTGCACGTTCAGTGTCAGCTACCCGGTTGCACTCTTCCCAGTGGGAAGGAGACCAGTCTGGTTCTTCACGGGCACCTATAGGGATAGGGTGATGAAGAGGGGGGCGGACTGGGGCTGTTACAGGACTTACTGCTGGGGATCTAGGAGAGAGGCCTGGAGCGCCAGTTGAGAGCCTGAGTGGAGAAGTACAGAGACCACTCAGGGTTAAGATAAATGCAACACTTCCTGTTAGTTCAGTGCTGTTTATCTCCACAACAGGTCCATCACCATCTGCTAATGCCAGCTTCCCACCTCCATCAAAGGGATGGGTAAACTGTATCATTGGGATCGAGGATCTAATCTAACTGCATCAGGTTAGCTCTGCCACTTATGGCTTACTCATGTGAGTCAGGCATTTGAGAGCCCCGGGCCTCAGTTTCCTCACACGATGAAATGACCATAATGCCTATCGAGTGGTGCTGTTGTAGGGATCCAGGATTCATGAATAATAGTAATCACAATATTGACAGATAACAATGTGTGAGCACTTACTACGTACAGACGTTGTATGATAGCGTGATAAACTCTAGGTACATAAAATCACCGAATCCTCAAAACTCGCTTCTGAGAGAGAGAGAGAGCTTCTTCTTATTCCCATTTTGTAGATGAGGAAACTGAGGCTGCAAACAACGGTTCAGCCATTTGCCCGAGGCGCTCCGGCTGACACAGTGCCACAGAATCCATATGGCTTCCCATTACCCTCAGGGTTCGGAGCTCAGACTCCACAGCCCAAGAGCATAGATTAAAATCTGGGCTCTGCAACATAACAGCCAGATGACCTTCCTCTGTCCACTCATTCCTCAGCCTGGCCAAGCAACTCTGTGGAGATGATTTCCCAGGCAGCATCCCGCTCATCTCGAGGGTTGCCCCGGCCACATGACTGGGTAGTCATTTATGGGGAGCTCACTTCAGCAAGAATACAGCCACCTTCATAAAGCTTTCATTTCTCCTCTCTGGATATATAAAGGCCCTGTTCTAAACTAGGCTTTTAATACCCTTCACTGTTCCCCATACTTCAAGTTGGTCTTCTTCCAGACACAAGAGCTGAATATACTTTTTATACCTGCCCTTGTTATTCTGTGCTTCTGAAGAAGACCAGGAAGCGGGTGGGGTTCCCTGTGGCCCACAGAACTGCCGGGGGCGCTAACCCCCCAAAGGAGTCTCGCCACAGCAGCAGGAGAATTGGGAGGATTATAAAGTAAAATTGTCCCCAGTGGTAAAAAATCTGACCAAATAGTCAGTGCCTGCCTGGGTGTCTTCTCAGTAAACAGTCTGAAATCCTGTTTCCCCTGGAATTACCACCTTGTTGAAATTTGCTTTTGGTATTTACCAGATATTTTGAAGACCTGGATATGCTGCAGGAAACAGAACCCCACTAGGACACCCCAAGCTGTGCTGGCCCCACCCTACCCAAAAGCCAAAATGCTGGCAGCCTAAAACCCAAGACTTCTCTTGAGCCAGAAAACAGGCCTTTGCTCAATTTAAAAAGGCAAATGAGAAGGAAACTTCTGGACCAGGTGATAATTTCAGGGTGATTGTCCTTTAAAAACAAACACAAATATTTTTCCTCACCATGCTTAAAAGGATACAGGAACTACATGGTAGGCTCCACCCTAGGTGGATTTAATCCTTAGGGACTGAATTGCAGAATGCCCTCCAGCTCATTTGCAGATAAGGAAAGTAAGGCTCAGAGAGGTCAAGGAACTTGCCCACAGTCACAGAGCCTGTGAGGGCAGACAGGACTCAGATGTAGGTCTGTCTGACTCCAAAGTCTAGTCTTCCTTTGTGCCTCTCTGAAAACTGGATTGATCGCATCTCTTGGGCCAAGAAATCCTTTGGCCCCCTCCACACTCCTGCCAAGAAGCCGCTTCAAAGATGGTTTGAACAAAGGAGAAGAGGACAGTGTACTCACGGAAGAGTGCCATGCACATTTTCACTATGCCTGCACAAGAAGGGACAGCTACTGGTGACAAAGGGAATGTT
Source organism: Lynx rufus (assembly GCF_022079265.1). Taxonomy (NCBI): domain Eukaryota; kingdom Metazoa; phylum Chordata; class Mammalia; order Carnivora; family Felidae; genus Lynx; species Lynx rufus. Next base: position 119,286,186 of record NW_025814823.1, on the reverse strand, counting down.
TCAATCTAATAATTGGGCTTACTGTCTGCGTGACAAGTATAATTGGTTTGACTGATGTTGTCAGTGAGCTGTTTCGGGGAGGGATAGGCCCAGTTTTGTAGCTGAAGCAACTAAGTTAATCTGCTGAGCTTTCCATTGTTACTGGGACACCACATAGAACCAAGGTGTTCAGCTCAGAGGTTTCACACTTTGGCATAAGCTTTGCCACGTGGCTAACCAACTGCCCAGAATTCTAGGTTTGACTTTAAAAGATCAGGTTGGAAGCCTTTTCCTTTGTAGGAATGTTCAAAATGTTCAAGGCCACCTCTGTGCAGCTGAAACTTGCCAGCCATTCACCACTTCACCGGACATTATATTACTGCCTGATGCCTCCGGTGGTATTTTGGAAACCACTGGATTTAAAAAAAAAAAAAAATTATTTGAGAGAGAGTGTGTGCAGGCTCCATGCTCAGTGCAGAGCCTAACGTGGGGCTAGATTCCATGACCCTGGGATCATGACCTGACTCGAAATCAAAAGTAGGATGCTCCATCAACTAAGCTACCCGAGTGCCCCATGGATACCACGGGATTTTAAAATATAATTTTTATGTTTTAGCAAGAGTATTATGTGAATACATGCTTAGTGTAAAAATAAATTCAAATAGGGGCACCTGGGTGGCTCAGGTCATGTTCAGTTGGTGCATTTGAACCCTGAAATGGACTCTGAGCTGAACAGCTTGGAGCCTGGAGCCTCTTTCAGATTCTGTGTCTCCCTTCCTCTCTCTCTCTGCCCCTCCCCTGCTTGCACTCTGATCTCTCTCTCTCTCTCTCTCTCACTCTCTCTCTCTCTCAAAAATAAATAAACATTTTTGAGAGAGACAGAGACAGAACACAAGTGGGTTAGGGGCAGAGAGAGAGGGAGACACAGAAGCAGAAGCAGGCTCCAGGCTCTGAGCTGTCAGCACAGAGCCTGATGCGGGGCTCAAACTCACAAGCTGTGAGATCATGACCTGAGCCGAAGGGTTTTTAAAAATTATCATTGGTATCATACTATATAAGTTATTCTAGAGCATGTTGTTTTTATTCAACAATCTCTTTTTATTCAGTATGTAGAGCTCGATATTATTCTTTTAAGCTGCTATACAGCATTCTGGAATTGATCGAACCATTTCCCTATAATTAGACATTTAGGTTATTTACAGTTTGTTACTGCCATAAACAATGTGGTAATGAACTCACACTGTTATCCTTGTATATCTGAGGGAAGATTCCTTGATTGCAGGCACTGCAGTGTATGTTCATGTCCGTTTTTTATTTTGATAGAAAAATGACCAAGTTACTTGTCCCTCTCCTCAGTAAAAAAGCAAAACCAAAACCAAAACCCAATACCAATTTCATCCCCAACCAACAGTACGTGAAAGAAAATGAAAAATCGGCAATACCGACACCTCCAGCCACTGCATGAGAGTGGGTCTTTGCCAGCTAAAATGTTATTCTTCATACCAGAACTTCCTGGTAGCTGATAAGGGAAGTTACCTCTGGTTCCACAGAGGCATTTGGTGAGCGGTCCCCTACTCTCCTTTAGCTAGGCTCCACTGCCAGCTCGGGTTCCCTCCGTTTTGTGTTCTCCTGAGCTCTCATCTTTCCGTATCCTAACTGATGCATTCATATTGTAGCTCCTCAACTAGGGAATGACCTCCTCTGGGGCAGAAATGATGCTTTAGCTCCCTTTGTATCCCCAACACCTATCACAGTGCCTGACGTTTGTCAGTCCTTTCTGAGCTGTGGCTTGAATGAATGGCCCTAGGCAGGGAGGGAGAGGAGGAGAGGGAAGAAGAGAGAGGGAAGGAAGGTAGGCTGGTTCCCTGACAGAGCTGTGAGATAGAGTAAAGCTCTGTATCGAGTGGAGAGACTCCAGCTTGCTCGTCCTGCGGTACCCTGGAAATGTGAATGTTTGGAACCGGGGAGAGAATGTATTTTTTTTCTTTACCCAGTCACATACCTGACAGAGGTGACATATCCCATCTCCATTCGAAAAACAGCAAGATAAATGCAGGATTTTTGAGACAGAAAAACCACATTCGTTTTGTTCTTTTGAGTTTTCCACTTTACTCTTTCCTTTTCCTGCAGCTGTCTCAGATTCTGGCAAAGCTGTGTGGGGGGAAACGAAGATCAGAGCAGTTTCTGCTTTGACTCCAAGGGTCTTTCCCAGGATCTGTTCTCTTAGCGCTCAGAGGGTTTCCTACCACCACGCTGTCTTCTTTCCCGCTTAATTTTCCAGGCATCCTGCAACCTTCCTGCCCACTCCCTCCTGCCTTAACTTTCTCTCCAATGCAAAGGAACCCCCTGAAGGGAATCCCACGCTCATTATTTAAACAGCTGGAGAACTGCTTTGTCTTTTCTCTGCCTACACGTTGTATACAGGACTTACAGAATATGTTTTATCATTGACTCTTGAGCTGACTCAGGCGATCCAGGAAATATTTAAAATTTCCCGACTGCAGTCAAGTTCAAGACACTGCTAGAGCCGCTCAGGCTGAACTTGCATAAACCATATCCAAGGCCCGTATCACTTAATGATCTCAAGTATAAGAGGAGAATCTATACATAAAGGCCAACATCCATGAAAGGAGGGGAGTGGATCCTAAAAGAAGGACATGAACTTTCTCGTTGAGGACAAGGCAAAGCTGGCACATCTTATTTCATTCAACTATAATGATGGATCCGCAGGTAGCACCTTCTCTGGAAATCCCTCTGGCATGCTAGTTTAAATATGCTGCATTAATGCAAAGTAAGCTGCCTGTGTGTCTGGAACACTTGTTTTTCTGCTAATGACCAAATGTTTACTATATCCACCAGCTGCTTCAATACCCCAGGTCTCCGAGATGGCTGTAATGAAGCAGCAGCATTGGTCATCAGCTTCCCTCGGCAATGTTTAGTACTTTCTGTTCATACCTACCACCTGCCACCCACAGGGGCTTTGTCTTGTACGAGCATTCCTCTACCATTACCATTTCTGAATGGGAGCTTTGTGACTGGAAGACCCCTGTAGGAAGTCTCTATATTTGTTGTTGTTGTTGTGTTGGTTTCCTTTTTAAAATCAATTTATTCTTTTTAAATTTTATTTAAATCCAAGTTAGTTAACATATAGTGGGAAAGTGATCTCAGGAGTAGAACCCAGTGATTCATCATTTACATATAACACCCCGTGTTTGTCCCAACAAGTGTCCACCTTAGTGCCCATCACGCATTTAGCCCATCCCCCCACCCACCTCCCTTCTAACAACCCTCAGTTTGTTCTCTGATTTTAAGAGTCTCTTATGGTGTGCCTTACTCTCTCCTTTTATCCTATTTTTCCCTCTCTTCCCCTATGTTCATCTCTTTTGTTTATTAAATTCTATATATGAGTGATATCATGATATTTATCTTTCTCTGACTGACTTATTTTGGTTAGCATAATACATTCTAGTTTTATCCACGATGTTGCAAATGACACATTTTCATTCTTTTTCATTACTGAGTAATATTCCTGTGTGTGTATACACACACACACACACACACACACACACACACACACACACACACATCTTCTTTATCCATTCATCAGTCAATGGGCATTTAGCCTCTTTCTATAATTTGGCTATTGTTGATAGGGCTGCTACAAATATTTGGGTGCATGTGCCCCTCTGATTCAGCATTTTTGCATCCTTTAGATAAACACCTAGGTTAATTACCTAGTAGTACAACTACAAGTAGTTCTATTTTTAATTTTTTGAGGAACCTCCATACTGTTTTCCAGAGTGGCTTCACCAGTTTGCATTTACACCAGCAGTGCAAAAGTGATCCCCTTTTTCTGCATCCTTGCCAACATCTGTTGTCCCTGAGTTGTTAATGTTAGCCATTCTGACAGGTGTGAGGTGGTAGTATTTGCAAGCCAATTAGGAAATAAAAGTATTTTCTTATCTGGAATTTTTTTTCTGTCTTCTGTCTCCTATGCTGCATACCACAAGCACTACCAGCTTTCCTATGCAAGGACATCTTACTGAATGCTATCCCCTGCTTTCTGGTTTTATATATGTATATTATACACACATATATATGTAATTGATAGAAGTATGTAATGTACAATAATATAGTAATTATAATTATCAGCACATTATGACCTATTTCATTTCTCCAACTAGTAACACATTTGAACTTCCTCAAAACCAGAAGTTCCTAGCCACAACATTGAAAGACTTGTTATGTGTACCAGTGCTTTTGGTAACATGTTGCCGTCACCCAACTCAAACCGGGTTAAATAATAAAAAGAATATATTAGCTCCTACCAGATAGATAGATGATAGATAGATACTTGATATGTCCACCGTTGTGTGGACTTCAGACATGTTTGTATATGACTCCAGCCCCCTTAATCTGCAATTCTGTGAGTTGTGCTGGCTTTGCCTCTAGCTCACTTTGCTCATGGTAGCAAAGTGACAGCAGCAGTCCTAGGTTTCACATCCACACTGCACTGTATCTAGGAGAAAGCTTCTCTTCCTTTTCCCAGCCTTCCACCCCAAGCATCCAACCACAGTCCCATCTTTCTCTCCAGGGAAACACAGGTCACATGCCTTCCTCTGAGCAAACAGAATGTTCACAGGTTTTCTTAAGTCAATGGAGCCTACTCCTCAAGCTGGGAATGGATTAGTAGCAACCTAACCCCGTGACTACTGTGCCCTGGGGGAGGTGTGAAATGGGGATGAGAAGGCGGGCAGGAATGTCCCCCACACAGAAGGCACTGGAGGAAGAGGGGGAGAGATTCTTATCAGTGTCACAGTCCAGAAGTTTCCTTACTAATAACATGAGTGAGCTGAGCATGTGACATATTATCTAACAGGTATGACTCTAAAGGTTAAGAATCCCCGTTCTAAACCATCAGCTACTCAAGGGCAAGAATTGTTTTCTTTGTTGCTATAGCACATAACAATGGTGAACCGAGTTTACTCCTGGTCTCCCTTACCGCTCAGCTGCCCCCCTCTGTTTTCTCTCCTCTGACAGTATCCTCATGTTTACCCTCCCCTTTCCTAGACCCACATTCCATCTCCCCAAAGGTTTCTCATCAAGGAAAAGCATGTCTACTGTCCAGCCCCACCACCCTTCTCTAGAGAATGTAGTTTGGAAAGAAGATGATAAATGTTTAGATGCGTGATCAAGTGAAGTGACTTCGTTAAGAGCGTCACATAGAGAAAGATGTGTTTCCTATGTCAACAGCAAAAGGCACCCATCCATGAACTTAGATGCCATTTGTGAAGCCACGTGGCCAGACCTGGAGTTGCATTAGGCTTTGATGCGACTGGATTTTATAAAAGAAAAAGCTTTATTTAGACTGAACATGTGCCATTTGTCCTGCTATTTTAGGATATACATTTCCTATTATTTGTGTAGAGGTGATGAGTTAAAGCTGCGCTACAGGTGTGCTTTTTCAGTTCCCCTTGAGACAGGCACTTGGCAAAGAACTGTTTATATAGTCTGGGGTATAACCTGTGGCTATGGATTCCTTCATCTCATAGGAAGCTGGTCTAAATAGGACTACACTGGGGTACCTGGGTGTTTCAGTCAGTTGAGTGCCCAACTCTTGATTTCAGCTCAGGTCATAATCTCAGGGTCGTGGGATCGAGCCCCACATTGGGCTCTGTGCTGAGAGTGGATCCTGCTCCAGATTCTGTCTTCCTCTGCCCCACTCCCCTACTTGTGTTCTTTCTCTAAAAAAATTAAAATTAAATAAAAATTTAAAAAATAAAAATAAACAGGACTAAATTATGATGTTTAGAAGTCATAAGCATGGACTGATGATGGTGCTCTCCCTTCTCTAATCAAAAACAAAAAAAAGTGTTTAACTAAAAATATAAAATTTTCACACATGCAGAAATCACAATGACTTCATTTTGGCTTTATGAATGGCAAGATGCTGAATATAGTCAATTGATTTGAATTCTTTTCTCCCCTCCCCCCCCATGCCTCTCTTTTAGTGTCCTTGCTTTGCTGGTAGGATTTTAAGTATATGCCTATTCTATCTTTTGAATATTCCAGCCATGGGTCTAGAAGGGAATCAGATAGCTACCTTTGCCCCAGTGAGGTTAGCTCTTCTAACCTGCTGAGTGAACTTTTCCTGGAAAAAACAAGAACAAACAAAAACAGAAGCCTTAGGGAAGCTTAGTTCTACCAAAAGCAGTGTTGAGTTCACCAAAAGAATCCAGCCTCCCAGACAGTGAACACTTCAGCTGCTGATGCGGTGACCTCATGGTAAGAGAAGTACCTTCTCTGACCAGGAAATATTAGGACTACTCAAGAGTCCATGTCCCTCAGCCCCACAGGACGGAGACCCTATGCTCCATCCAAAGCCAGTCCTTCATCTTATGTGCACTTGACCCAATCCCCTTTAGCTACTCAACGACAATGCTTCAGCAATTCTTCCCTCCCTTTCTTACATCCTCAGAACTCTCTCCTTTATACTGGGTCATTCCCATCAGCCAACAAACATGCCATTACTTCTTTTACCTTTAATAAAACTAATAACCTCCAAATCTCCTGAATCTACAGCCCATTTCTCTACTCTCTTTGGCAATCAAACTCCAAAAAACAGTTGTCTGTTCTTGGAGACTAATTCCTTCTCTCCCATGAAGTCTTGAATCCAGTCCAGACATATATCCCCCACTCCCTCAAACCATTGAAAGAGCTCTCTTCATGGTTACCAGTGACCTCCTGTTACTAAATCCAACTGTCAATATTGAGCTTTGACATTGGTTCATAGGACACCACTCTCTCTTGGTTTTCTTCTTACCTCCCAGGCTCTCCTCCTCAGTATCCATCACTAGTCACTCATCTTCTCTGCAAAGTTGGATCGCCCCAGGGACTCCATGACTTCTCATTTTATACTCCCTCCCTTGGTGATCTCATTCAACTCATGACTTTAATCTTATGTTAACAACTCCAAGAATTCTATCTCCAGCTCAGACCTCTCCCCTGCACCTCAGACTCATAACACAGGCAACTCAACACTTCCATTTGAATGTCTCATAAATATTTTTTAATTCAACGTGTCCAATGTGAACCTTTATTTTCTTCTTCCACTGACTCCCATCCCTACCAAATCTGTTCCATCCTCAATCTTCTCCATCAACTGAGATGGAATCCCTTTTTGCTCAAGTCTAACCAATCCAGCAGCACATCTATATTGAAAATAGAGCCAGAGTCCAGCCTCTCCAGTTATTAATACCTGGTCCAGACCTCCCCAGGATTAGTGGCCACCATGCATCCACCTTGCCCTCTATAGTCTATTTGCAACACAGCAGCCACACCAATCCACAAAAATCATATCGTAGTACTCCAGTGGCAAAAGTGAAGGTCTCAAATATTTTGTCCCCCCTTTGCTTCCTGATTTCTCTCCTACTTCATTCCCCTGCTTAGTTCCACTGCAAGTACTCTGGCCTTCCCTCTCTCTCCCAAGCACATGACAGTTTTTTCACCCCCAGCAAATGCTTGCTGAAATGTCACCTTCTTGATGAATCCTATCTGAGCACCCAACTTCAGAGTGAAATCTGCCCATCTCCCCCGACTCCTAACCTTCCTTATGTTGTTCTGTTTTTTCCAAAGCATTTACCACTTTCTAACATGCTATATAATTACTTATTTTCAGTGCCTATTATTTATTGTCAGTCTCCTAGCAACCTATGGAATGCAAGTTTGGAGGCAGGGAAGTGTCTGTTTTATTCACTTTATATCCCAGGTGCCTGGTGCAGTGCCTAGTACTTACTGGGTGCTCAGTCAATTGTAATTGATTTCCATTCTATAATCAAATATTTTCACTTTATATATTGTGGCTGTTTTCTATAATGAATTCTTTCTTATTAAGTTCTTCATTTTTATTCTGGTATAGTTAATACATGATGTAATGTTAGTTTCAGGTGTATGATTGAGTGATTCAACACTGCCTTACAACACCTGGTGCTCATCACAACATGTATACTCCTTAATCTAATTCACCTACTTAGTGTTTTTGTATTCTTTGAGTAAATATCCACTAGTGCAATTACTGGATCATAGGGTGGTTCTATTTTTAACTTTAACCAGTTTGCATTCCTACCAACAGTGCATGATGGTTCCTTTTTCTCCACATCCTCACCAACACTTGTTTATTGTGTTATAAATTTTAACCATTCTGACAGGTGTGAAGTTGTATCTCATTGTAGTTTTGATTTGCATATCCCTGATGATGAGTGATGATGAGCATCTTTTCATGTGTCTATTGGCCATGTGTATGTCTTCTTTGGAAAAATGTCTGTTCATGTCTTCTGCCTATTTTTTAATTGGATTATTTGTTTTTTGGCTGTTGACTTATAAGTTCTTTATTTATTTTAGATACTAACTCTTTATTGGATATGTCATTTGCAAATATCTCCTCCCATTCAGTAAGTTGTCTTTTAGTTTTGTTGATTGCTTCCTTCACTGTGCTGAAGTCTTTTATTTTGATGTCGTCCCAAGAGTTTATTTTTCCTTTTATTTCCAGGAGACATATCTAGAAAAATGTTTCTACAGCTGGTATAATAGAAATTATTGCCTGTGCTCTCTTCTATGAGTTTTATGCTTTCAGGTACCACATTTAGGTATTTAATCTACTTTGCGTTTATTTTTGTGTATGGTATAGGAAAGTGGTCCAGTTTCACTATTTTGCATGTTGCTGTCCAGATTTCCCAGCATTTGTTAAAGAGACTGTCTTTTTCCCATTGAATATTCTTGCCTCTTTTGTTGAAGATTAATTGACCATATAATGATGGGCTTGTTTCTGGGCTAACTTGTTCTATTGATCTGTGTATTTTTGTGCCAATACCATACCATCAAAAAGATTACAACAGCTTTGTAGTATAACTTAAAGTCTGAAATTGTGATGCCTCCAGCTCTGTTTTCCTTTTTCAAGATTGTTTTGGCTATTCAGGGTCTTTTGTGGTTCCATACAAATTTCAGGATTATTTGTTCTAGTTCTGTGAAAAATGCTGTATTTTGGTATTTTGAGAGAGATTGCATTAAATCTGTAGATTGCTTTGAGTACTATGGACATTTTAACGATATCTGTTTTTCCAATCCATGTTCATGGAACATCTTTTCATTTGTTTGTGTCATCTTTAAATTCTTTCATTGGTGTTGTATAGTTTTCACAATACAGGTCTTTCATATCCTTGGTTAAGTTTATTCCTAAGTATTTTATTATTTTTAGTAGAATTATAAATGGAATTACTTTCTTAATTTTTCTTTTTGTTGCTTCATTATTAGTATTGACAAAAGCAACAGATTCCTGTACATTGATTTTATATCCTGCAACATTATTGAATTTATTTACCAGTTCTAGTAGGTTATTTTTTTATGAAGTCTTTATGGTTTTCCATATATAATATCATGTCCTGCAAATAGTGAAAGTTTTACTTCTTTGTTACCAATTTAGATACTTTTTATTCCTTCTTTTTGTCTTATTGCTGTGGCTAGGACTTCCAGTACTATGTTGAATAAAAGTGGTGAAAGTGGACATCCTTGTCTTGTTCCTCATTTTAGCGAGAAAGCTTTCAATTTTTCAGTATTGAGTATGATGTTAGCTGTGGGTTTTTCGTATGTAGCCTTTATTATGTTGTGGTATGTTCCCTCTAAACCTGTTTTGTTGAGGGTTTTTATCATGATTGGATGTTGTATTTTATCAAATCCTTTTTCTGCATCTTTTAAAATGATCATATGGTTTTTATTCTTTCTCTCAGTAATGTGATGTATCACATTGATTTATGAATATTGAACCGCATGGCATTCTGGGATGCCACTTGACTGTGATGAATTATTTTTAATGTATTGTTAGATTAGGTTTGCTAATGCTTTGTTGAGGATTTTTGCATCTGTGTTCATCAGAGATATTGGCCTATAGTTCCCTTTTTTTAATGTCTTTATCTGGTTTTGGTATCAGGGTAATGCAGACCTCATAAAATGAATTTGGAAGTTTTCCTTCCTCTTATATTTTTTGGAATAGTTTGAGAAGAATAGGTATTAACTCGTTTTTAAATGTTTGATAGAATTCACTGTGAAGCCATCTGTTCCTAGACTTTGGTTTGTTAGGAGTTTTTCATTACTGAGTCAATTTCATTGCTGGTAATCAGTCTGCTGAAATCATCTATTTTTGATATATGATTAATGCTTTTATGTTTGATTCTATGTCCCCTCCTATATGGATAAGTGACATACATAAGACCCTAATTTCATGTCTTTGTCACTGTCATGTGAGTAAAAATATATTCATATTTTCTCTCTAAATGAAAAGGACTTTCGAGCCCCATCTCTCCATATCCATCCTAAGCATCATTCCTGTTTTGGAATACCACAAGGAAATTAGCAGGGGATAATGAAAATCAGAACAAAAACAACAATCTGTTTCTCTCCAAATTGAAGAATTTGTAGTTCAAGCACTTTAGCAGTGGCATAATGGTTAAGAACACAAGCTTTGGGGTCAGACTGCCTGATTTCTTTTCCTGGGCCCAGGACTTATGAGGCTTCCTTTTTGTCTGTTGTAACCCTGTCATTACTCTTTAAATTGTTGTTGTTCCCAAAATAATTGGATGGAGGTGTGGTAGGCAGCATCATGGCTCCCAAAAGATGTCCTCATCCTAGTCCTAAAATCTGTGACTTTGTTATGTTCCATGGCAAAAGGGATGTTGCAGATGGAATTAAGCCAGAGAGATTATCCTGGGTTATCTGAATGGGTCCAGTGTCATCACACAGGCCCAAAAAAGCAGCAGAGGAGGAAAAGAATCAATGAGAAGAGGCATGAAGAGCATGACACATGCAAAAGACTCAACCCACTGTTGCTGGCTTTGGTGATGAGCCAAGGAATATGGGTTGCCTCTGGAGGCTGAGAAAAACCCTAGCCAGAGACCAACAAGGAAACAAGACCCCATCCCTACAAGTACAGGAAATGAAATCCAGCAACATGAATGAGCCTGGATGTGGATTTTTCCCCTAACACATACCATTTATTGTGTACCATATACTCCTGCAGAACGGCTTTCAAGTGGGATGGTGTGACTATAAACAAGCACAAGCGCCTCAAGTTAGACACCATGCTAGAATCTTCACACGCATCATCTCATTTAAAAACACAGAGAGACTGGGGCACATGTATAGCAAGACCTTTACACTCAGGGTAGAACATCAAGAGTTGGATGGTGAAAGGGAAAAAATCACACCAGAAATCATGGCTGAGGTTACTTGATTTCACAATTACAGTACTTTTCATTAAAATCTATTATTTTTATTATAAAAAGATTTCAGGGGTGCCTGAGTGGCTCAGTCATTTGAGCACCCAACTCTTGATTTCGGCTCAGGTCATGATCCCAGGGTCATGGAATCAAATCCCTCATCAACTCCACACTGAGCATAGAGCCTGCTTGGGATTCTCTCTCTCTCTCTCTCTCTCTCTCTCTCTCTCTCTCTGACTCTCTCTCCCTCTCTCTGTCTCTCTCTCTCTCTCACTTTGTCTCTCTCCCTCTGCCCCTTTCCCCCACTCACACTCACAGTTTCTCTCTCTCTCTCTCTCTTTCTCTCTCTCTCTCAAATTAAAAACAAAAAAATTGGGGTGGGAGGCACGCCTGGGTGGCCCATTTGGTTAAGTGTCTTACTTCGGCTCAGGTCATGATCTCATGGTTTGTGGGTCCAAGCCCTATATCGGGCTCTGTGCGGACAGCTGGGAGCCTGGAGCCTGCTTCAGATTCTGTGTCTCCCTCTCTCTCTGCCCCTCCCCTGCTCGCTCACTCGCTCTCTCTCCCTCTCTCTCTCAGAAATAAGCATTAACATTTTTTTTAATTCTCAAAGATATAGAACAGAGACTAAGATGACAAAAATCAATTTACCCATCATCCCCATCAACCAGATGTAATAGATCTTACCATATTTTACTCAGATCAAAACAAAATAGCCCAGATATGCTGTAAGCCCCCAGGTGCCTGGCCAGCTGTCATCCCCTCCTTACTTCCTCAGAGGTAACCTTCTCTAAGTGGTGGAAATGCTCCCTGTTCATGTTTCCACAATGTTACTACATATGCACATACCCATATCGCATTACATAGTGTGGGTATTTCAGCCTTACAAACGGTAATGTGCTGTACTTTACATTCTGAAACTTGCCTTTTCTACTCCACATTGGTTTCCATGCTTATCTACATTGATATCTGTAGATCTAAGTTATTTGTTGTAGCTGTTCGGACAGCATTCTATTGAATGAATTCACAACAGTTTATTTGCTCATTTACATATTAATAGACATTTAGCATGTCTCCCCGTTTTTTGCCATTACAGACACTGCCATAATCAGCTCTCTCATACCCGGATTGCTGTGCGCATGTGGGGACTGTCTCTAGTTTATATATCTGTTACTCACATCTCAGAGAGAACTCCTGCCACAGAGGTCACGTCTGTCTCTGCAGCTTCACACCTCCTGGCATTGTCAGATGTTCTGGAAAGTACTTGTCCCGATTGACCCGCCCAGAGCAGCACTTCAGAATTTCCCTACCTCCTCACAGCAGTCATTATTATCAGACTTTTAAAACATTTCCCTGAGAGTTATGGAATTGTTCTTTTACTTATAATTCCCTAGTGAGGGTGACCATCTTTCCATATCTTAACTGGCCAATTTCTCTCTTCTAGAAATTTCTTATTTATATCTCTTGTCCATTTTTTTTAATTGAAAGGTTTGTCTGTTTCTGGTTCATTTGTCACTCATTACATAATCCAGAAACACATTCTTTGCTCATTTATGCATTACAAGTATCAGAGCACTTGGGTAGTTAAATGTCTTGACTCTTGTTTTCAGCTCAGGTCATGATCTCACAGTTGTGAGATGGAGTCTCCTGTCTGGCTCTGTCCTGATGGTGCACAGCCTGCTTGGGATTCTCTTTCTCCTTCTCTTCCTGCCCCTCTCCCCAACATGTGTGCAGGTGTGTGTACTTACTCTCTCAAAATAAATAAAAATTAATAAAAATCGAAAACATAAGAACTACAAACATCTTCTCCCAGTTGATTTCTTACTCAATTTTATTTTGGGTGCCTTTTTTATTTTTTATTTTTTTTTTATTTTTTTTTCAACGTTTATTTATTTTTGGGACAGAGAGAGACAGAGCATGAACGGGGAGGGGCAGAGAGAGAGGGAGACACAGAATCGGAAACAGGCTCCAGGCTCTGAGCCATCAGCCCAGAGCCCGACGCAGGGCTCGAACTCACGGACCGTGAGATCGTGACCTGGCTGAAGTTGGACGCTTAACCGACTGCGCCACCCAGGCGCCCCTGGGTGCCTTTTTTAAAACAAATGTAGAAACTGACTTAACAGACAAATTTATCAATCTTTTCTTTTGTGGTGTGTGATTTCTGGGTCTTGTTGGTGAAACCCTCTCTATCTACCCTGAGAGGATTCTTAGAGGTGACTTTGAGGACATCAAGGAAGGAGAAAGGTGAGAAGGGGCCAGATTTGTAAGCTTTTCTGTCTCTGCTCCACTCAGAATAGCACCTCATATGTCTGTTTTATATTTGGACACCTGCATAGATTTGCATTGAAGAAATTTTCTTGCTGTTAAAAAAAAATGTTTAACTTTGAATATTATTGCATTTGCACAGAGATTCCTGTCCACCAAGACAAAAAGAGAAAGATCATAAGTTACATGAACTCATAAGAGAAAATAAAGAAGAAATATCATGTGCCATGTAGCTTTTGTTTGCTGGGAAAAGGAGGACAATGTCAGTTTTCTTAGAGAAGGAAGCTGTTAGTACTAAGTCCTAAGCGCAATGCACCCTGTGGACACTGGTGAAGGAGGAACACAGAAATAGCATAAAGAGTCCTTTTCAGAACGTTCAGGAAGATTCTCTTAGGGCCTTGCTAACTAGCAGGAGACAAAGAGTTCATCTCAGAATACAGGGTCCTGTCAGAGCTTTACTGAAATAAGAAAATACGTGTATTCTGGCCACAGCCCAAGTCACAGATCTGCTGTGAGCTTCGCGTAAGACTGCTTATTGGTGCCTTGCATCTGGTAAATCAAAGGGTCTGGTAGAGAGAGCAATTCTCCCCTCACCAGGCATCCACCCTGATTTTCAGCCTCTGTTCTCCTCTTCCTTCACTCTGGTAGGAGTAACAGAACCTACTATTTAATGAACTCTAATCCTTCATGTCTCTAAAGATGTGTGTGTTCAGCAGGCTATGAAGGTACAGTAAGCATCCACAAATCACTTCTACCTTCCAGTTTATAAACCTTTTCCCAGCCACAACTCCACATTTGTGAATTTAGTTCCTGTTACTACATGTGGAAATCTAGCTCATTCTTTATTGTGGTGATGGCTGGATAGCCTTTATTAGCTGGATGATCTTATTTGGAAATAAATACACGTGTCTTCAGAGATATGTTTCTATGCCTAGCAAAAGTGTAAAGCCAAAAGAATAAAACATTTTACTTTAATATTAACCTGGCTTCTTCTTTAACTCTTTTGCTCCTCCTACATATTTATATTTTTCCCATAGTTTTTCTTTTCTTTTCTTTTTTTCTCTTTTCTTTTCTTTTTTGGGGGGTTGTATTATGGTCTCATTATACATTCTCTGTGCTTAGTCTCTATGATTATGCTTCACTTTGCTTTTTTTTTAAATGTAATCTGCTTAGGTTTAAAATGATCTGTTTTGTCAAACAGGGTTAGCACACATGATAATATGTTTCCTGGCATCCTGCCACTTCCCCATCACCCAGCTCTGTGGATTTAAGGCTTGATTCTTCAGGAATGTGTGGAACTGTTCTGAATAAAGATAAAGTAAAGAATTCAAAACTCTTCTCCCAAGAAAGGCATGCAGAGTGATTTTTCATACCTGTACAGTAACGAGGCTGAGTGAGGCATTTCCTTTGAGCAGTAAGAATATTAAAACTAAGTACCACTCAGCCAGATTTTTCTGTCCTCACCCTGGGGTATGTATCAGAGGAACTTCCATTGTGTATTCATCTGTGGACATTTCCCCCTGAAAGTATTTGTTTCATGGGGCTGGAAACTGAACCAAGCAAAACGAACACAAAGATTTCTCTCCAAATTGTAAGAGACCTGTAGGCACAGCTCTAAACAACTCCAGGGCCAACACACATACAGCCTCACGAGTTTCCTCACAAAATATCATGTATCTCAACTTCTATGACTTTCAAAGTATAAGGGAACTAGATTCACTTATTACTGTCAAGGTCTTGGCAGGCAGGCAACAGAATTCCACTCATAAGGTTTCATCGAAGAGTGTTTGATAAAGGAATTATTTATATGGTAAATGGATCCCACAAAGGATGTGGAAGCTTCAGAGACTGCCAGTGAACAGCAAGGAGACATTTCCAACCCTAGAGCTGAAGAGAAAGGGAAGGCAAGGGCGTTGCAGAGCCTAGTGAGAGCTGGAGACAGGAGGACAGAGCTGCCTGGCAGGAGTTGTGGTCAAAGCAAGCGTGGCCAGTTGGCAGTGGGGAAATGAAGAAGAAGCGGTCACAAAATAGTCCAGCTCCTCTCCCTTTCTTCTTCTTGTCTCCTCTTCCATTGGCCAAACCCAATCAGCAAAGCCAGCAGGCTAGGGAGTCAAGTTAGGTAGCCCATGGATCAGTCTGCTGGGACACAGAGAAGGGTAGAGAAATGCATGGCAGGAAAGGCAGGGTTGCAAGTAGGCAGATGGAAAATGACCAGCACTGGGGTTAAGTGGGAGGAGGTTTGAAATTTGCTCAAGACTGTCTTTTTAAGGACAATCTGATTTAGTTCGTGAGACTTGGGATTATAAATGGCTTAATTTGTTTGTGAGGAAGCACCTCAGTCTTCTGAGTGATCTGGCCTTGCTGAGACATAGGAGCTGAGAGCCAGCTGGAAGTCTACTGACCTGTCAGCGTGATAAGTGTTTGAGCTAGAAGGGACCTTTCAGAAAGCATCTAATTCAACCACTGCTCTTTAGAAATAGGAAAAATGAAGTCTGTAATGTTTCTTCCTTCATTCTTTCCTTCCTTCTTAAGCAGACAAATATTTATTTGATTGCCTACTCTGTGCCAGGTACTATTCTCATGAGAATTCAACAGTGAGCAACACAAACTCACGTCGAGCTCACCTTCTAAGCAACAACAGTAACAAAAATATATGATAGGTCAAAGGGGGATATGTGCTGTGATGGAAAATAAGGCAAGATAAAGGGTGAGAGAGCCATGGAGGACAGGAGATGGGGTTTCTCCTTTATTCCATAGACGTAGAAGACCTCTTCAGTTGGCATTATTTGAGCTAGGATCTGAAGAAGGTAAGGGATGAGCCATGTGGACATGCAGGGCAAGAGCATTCCAGGCAGGTGGGGGGAACAGGAAGTGTCAGGGCCCCCTGAGTTGGAGCACGCTTAGCACAGAGCTTGGTGAGATAGGAGGTGATGCTGGCAAGGCAGCTGTGAGCCAGAGCTGAGGAGCCTTGAAGGCTGTGTGGAATTTGGTTTCATTCTGGGGTGATGGGAAGCCATTGGAGGTATCAAGAAGGGCAGTGATATGGCTCATGTGTTGAAGCAGGGAGCCCAGTGACAGGTTGTTCACAGTCATCTGTTCACAGTCACCTGGGGGAGGGAGGGGAGACCAGCATGGATGTGGTGAAGGTGGTGAAAATTCGTTGGCTTCTGGATGTATTTGAAAAGAGAGCCACCTGGATTTGCTTCTGGAGGAACTGGAGAAGAGTGGGACACCGGAATCAAGGATGACTCCAAGCTTTCTGGAAAGATGGTGCTGACATTGCTGAGCTGGGAGAGGAGAAGGTTTGGTGGGGCAGGGATATAGGCAGGAGCCAGGTGAGGGGTTTGGAAAGCTTTAAAGTCTTGTTTAGATATCTGCCCCCCCCAAAACCCCTATATATGTCTACTAATACAGATGTGTGTGTGCTTGTGTGTGTGTGTGTGTGCATGTGTGTGTGTGTGCGTGTGTGTGTGTGCGTGTGTGTGTATGAAGCTCAGGACAGGGGTTGATACTTCTATAAATTTGGAGATAGCATTTAAAGTCATGTGAAGATGAGGTCATCTATAGCAGAAGTGTAGCTATAAAGCAGAATAAAACTTAGTGCAGAGCCTGGAACACACTAATAATAATGTTAATATCATCATCATCATCATTATCATCACCACACTCAGCGCTATGTGCCAGGCATGGTGTTAAGACTTCCACATACATTATCTTATTCAATTCTCCTAGAGACTCTATGAGAAAGTCACTATCATCCCCATTGTACATCTAACTAAAGTGAGGCTTGAGGAATTCATCAGCCTGCTGAAGTCACACAGCTAGAACATGGCAAAGCTGGGAAACAAGCCCAGTCTGACTCCAGTCGAAGCAGCCAGCCCCAGTGTCCAGAGCAAGTTTGTGGCAGACAGTGTCTGATAAGCTTCTCTCTGTGGTACGTTGCCTCTGCTGATAAAGTTCTTTTGCTTCCATGCAGTTACTCAAAATGCAGAATCACACTGGAGCATGGCAGCATCCAGATAGCAAGCACACCCCATGCTCAGCCCCAGTTTACAGAGTTGATGTCATTTCTCCCTTCAACATTATGAAGTGCTTGACTGTGTTCTGAGGCCAAGGTTCTGAACCACAAACCTTCAGCGTCTCGCTGGTGCTCAGCATGGGACCTTGCCCACAGAAGCTGCTCTCTCATTGTGGACTGATTGACTCCAAGTCCTCTGTGGTCCACTAGCTTGGCTTGGGTGGTGAGGCAGAGAGTGAGAAAGGAAATGTTATACTCATGGCTGGGTTTGTACATGAGGGCCAAGAAGAAACCCACCTTCTGGTAGTCACATGTGACAGACAACTTCCTAGGTATGTCTGTGATACAGTGGCCTGTTTGGGAGAAATAATCGCGACGGAGGACATGAACTGATGGATGGTCAGCGTCCATGCTAGAGGCTCTGTTTGGTATCAGCCTCCTCTGGGGCATGGCATTCCCTGCCCCAGTCAGGATCCTCTCAAGCGTGAGGTTTTTCTGTGTTTTGTACCTAGCATCACTGTGAATCTCTACCACCAGCCTTCTGAAATGTAAACGAAACCATAATTGGAACCTTTCAAAGAGACATTTGGGTGAAGAGACTCTGCGTCCTTGGTTGTAAATAAACTGCCATCTGAAAAAGACAAAATGATAGCAATGTACCAAAATGTAGAGACACACACCTCAAAACACCAATGTGTCCAACACCGGCTGCATGATATATAATTTCCTCAACTTCCATTTCCCAAAGTAATCAGGAGCATGGGGAAAGGGGAAGAGCTCAGGCTTCAGAACCAGGCAAGCCCAGGTCTGAATCTAGCCCTGATGTTCCTGGATGGTAGGTTTGGGCTGGGTGTCTAATTCCTTAGCGTCTTGTTGTTCTCATTCATAAAGTAGGGAAAGAGGGAGAATAACTCTTAGTTCATAAAGTTGCTGTGAGGCTATAACGAACCAGCACGGATAAGCACCAATACAGGAATTGGGCCATCATATGGTATGGGATATGGTGGCTCTAGAGCTGCTGCTGATAATGTTGATGGTGGTTGCTATGGTGATGATTGTCATGATGGCACTGGTAGGCAGCATCCAGCCTAGGAGAGGCCTGGCATCTGAGGGATACAAACTGGAAGTCTGAGAGAGAATTCCTGCTTTAAAGAAGAATGTTTAGTGAAGTTTAACTAAAATGCTTGAAAACCTAACTACTGAATAAACTGTTTATTAGTATCAATGAGGATATTTAACATTTGTTCGCTGTTCACTTATGTGCCAGGTGTGGCACAAAGTAGTGTATTTATATTTCATTTAACCCTCATGATACCCGTGTTGAAGAACAGAGTGTAGTTAGTGCCATGTCATTTTGGAAACCCAAGGCTCTGAGATGTTAAGTGTCTGATCCAAGGTCACACACAAGAACTGAAGGCTTGCCTCGGAAGAGCTAAAGCAGGAATTCAAGCCCAGGGCTGAATTCCACATCTCCAGCTCATAACCACTGTACCATATTGCCTGTATTCTGAGCAGATATACAGTACTGTTCTAAAAGTAGGGCGGGCAGGGTGCTCTGAGATAGTAGAGGGTACGTAGGGCTTATGCTGATGGTTCTTTTGAGAAATTCGTACCCACTGATAGAAGTGTGTTTGGGATACATGTGAGGGTTTGAGCTAGAGAATGCAAAGAAGCAAATCAGAGAGATACCTTATTGACCCTGCATAGTATTTCTGCACTTACAGGCAGGGGATTTCACTTTGGAAATCCATATGTGTTGCTTTTCTTTGAAAGTGGGATGATCTAGAAAAACTGGATCATATTCCAGAATGCCTTCAATTAACTGGACGGCTGTTACCTCAAGCTTAGGTATATTTTCTTCAGTTTGCCCAATGTCTGGAACTCCTTATTTATTTTGCCTGCAAATTTTGCTTGTTTGTACACCTGACCTGACCCTATGGATATTTGAAGAGTGTCCTGCTATTGAAGCTCAAACATGGAGCAGGGCACAGCTCAAGTTGCAGTTAACAGACCAGAGGTTCTTGCCCCGTAGATGCCAACACTGAAGAAAGTGAGAAGGACCCAGATGTCCCATGGATCACCTCCATCAGGAGGCCATCTCCACCCAAGGAAGATCAATCTGTTGCCATAACAATGGGAGGGTGTTCTGATCATTACACCATCAGCCAAGGTGTCCTGGTCACCCAATGCCTGTGCTCTCTGCCCTCCTTGCTGGCTATTGACCATTGGTTCCTTTCTGTCCCTTTCACAACATTTCTGGTACTCTTTGTTTTTACTCTGGACTTCCTCCTAAGAGTGTTTTGGAAGGCTATTTTTTTTTTATTGTTTAAAAATACCTTGTTTTCAACTCTCCACAATTAGTTCCTGAGTTTATGAGTGAGCAGGGCCCCCACAAGCCAACAAGATAATATAAAACCTCCTTGTAAACCTTTTGTTGAAAAGATGCAGGTGCAAATAGAAGTAGAAATAAGACATCATCTTATCTATATCGCACTTTATGATTTTCAGTACACAGTCACATCTGCTCTCTTGTTTGATCCTCAAAATAATCCGGTGAGGTGGGTAGAGTGGGAGTAATGTGTTCATTTTTCAAAGGCCACAGCTCGGAAGTGACGTGCTCTGAAAGGCTCAGTGGTCACTAAGAAAGAGAATGTGGACAAGTGCCCAGGTCTGACCTGGAATGAATCTCCATGGCATAACTCACCTCTTGCCTCACCAATTAGTTGACCACCTTATCACGGACCTTTGCTCCGAGGGAACTGAAAAGTGAAATGCAAAGGCCAAGGATCTACTCATTTTACCTCCTTCTTCCTGTCTTTCCTTTTTCCCCTCTTTCCACAAATGGCTATGGAGCACCCATACCAGGCCAGGTACTGAGCTCATCCCAGGCAATACAATCAAGTCTATGTGAATAACGCCAAGTGAAGGTGGCTCGAATGCTATAAGAATGCCACTTTGTGGTTGCGTGACTTTTATGACTTTCAAAGCCATTTCACAGCAACCCTGTATGCTGAGTGTGTGACTCTGTCACAGATGGAATTTAGGCCCTGAAAAGCCATATGACGTACAGCTAGTCAGCTACAGAGCAGAAACTCAAACCCAGCTCTTAATACTTTGTGCTCAATGCTCTTTCCACTACTCATACTAATAGTACCTAGTATTGCCTGGCACGTAGTAGCTGTTTAAGAAACATTTAAAAAACATAAATGAACATCACAGTGCTTCTCAAAATGACTGAGAACATCTAACATTAACATTCCTCTTTCAAGGCCAAGAAAACAAGGCCTTGCAGGAATCTTGCAAACCTAATACTTTGTCAAAGCCAACAATGCCTGAAATTAATCACTATTATTTTCACCTAAAGCAACATATGAAGCTAGAGAGATAGAAAAACAAACACCTCAGCTGTGGCAGATAACTGCAGATAAAGCTTTTTCTTAGGTTTGTTGACATTCTTCTTTGCCCAAGGACAATCTGTTAAGAAGAAAATATTTTCCCTATCTACTTCAAACTACATTCCGGACTCAAAGTCCAATATTGGATAGTAAGTAGTGAAGCAAATTGCTTAAACTTCTCAGGCTCTTTTTTCCCTAGGTGAGTTTCCAGATCTACTATGGGTAGAGTCCCAAGAGCCTCCTCCCTGGTTTTTGTTCTCTTTTGCAAAGTGGTGGGAGACACATGAGGAGCAGTTTAGTAGAAAAACTTTGACTTGCTTGGTTCACTCATCAGTATAGAAGCATGACTGAGCAATTCAAGAGACAGTTCCTGTGTCGTGAACCTTTCCTGTCGGAGGCCTGACTGAAGGCCACACCCTTCACCTTGGGTTGATCCAAGAGGTTCTGCTGCCCGGCACCACTCTGTAACCCGGTCCACCCTTCCTTGCAGAAGCTGGAGCCAAAGTCAGTTTTCCTCTGGAAAGGGCAACCTGGATCCTGGCAGGAAACAGGGCTGCTGTCTCATTCCCCAACTTAACAGCCTCCTCTTCCTTCTCCACCAGTTGGTTCATCTTGCTTTTATCCCATTCACCCATCTTTCCGCCGCTCCCAGAATTAATAGCTGCCACATTGCACTAGGCATGGAAGTGATAGACAACAAGAGCGTGGAGCCTATAAAACACAGGATATGGAGCTATAGAGAATACAATCCTTATTTTATATTTAAGCCTCTGACCAGGTGTCTTTTTTATTCTCTATTCAATCAGTCAGTGTTTCTCAAAGTGTAATCACTACACCAGAGGCAGCAACATCACCTGTGAATCTGTCAGAAATGCAAATTCTCAGGCCCTACCCCAGACCCACTGAATCTCTCTGGGTGGAGCCCAACAACTTGTAGTTTAGCCAGCCCTGCAGGTGAGTGTGATAAACATTCAAGTCTGAGAACCACTTGTTTAAATCTTTTCTTCTTCCCACTGAGTATCATCTTCCCAGATGGTATCATTCACCCTCACAAATCTCTCTTCTAATATTTATATAAATGGACAGAGATTTTGTGATCATAATAACTGATACAGAGTCTTAAAACTATATAACCTTTTAGATAATGTCAGAAGAAATGTCAACCTCTGAAAATCCAGCTGAAAGTACTAAGGTGTGGTGGAAGGCGCATGGACTATGATATCAGACAACCATAAGTTCAAGTCCACCAGATGTTCAAATGCACCTGCTAGCCTTGGGGTTTTAGTCTAATTATTCACACCTTCTGTACATTAGCCATAAAATGAGGATAAAAGACAAAAGTTACAGGGTTATTATGAACAATAAACACATGTGAAGTGACTATAATACACATCAACCACTCAGGAAACATTCCCTTCTTCTTCTTCACCCCACCTCCAGTATAATCACAGTAGACATAAACACACCTGCACCTTGGGGTGTATTTCTATACCAAGAAACACCAAGGCTTTATCAAGGAGGTCAATATATCTCCTAGGGCCAAAGACCATAATATGTCTATTGTCTAGTCAAGATGCCCAGCATCATTCCTCAGAGTTAGAATGCGACCAATATAAAAGGTTATCACCTAGTTCTTTTATTTGATCTAGTCTTATGATGACTGTCATCAGAAGAGAGTGAAACCATAAGAGACTCTTAAAAAAACTAAGCGTTGCTGGAGGGGCTGACAGGCATTAAGAGGGGGCACTTTTCAAGATGAGCACTGGGTATCACATGTAAGAGATGAATCACTGGGTTCTACTCCTGAATCTAAAACTACACTGTGTGTTCACTAACTTGAAAATAAATTAAAACAAAAAGAAGAAGAAGAAGAAGAAGAAGAAGAAGAAGAAGAAGAAGAAGAGGAGGAGGAGGAGGAGGAGGAGGAGGATGGGAGTCAGCCTGAAGACTAGAAAATGGAGATTTTGTGTTTAAGAATTTATTAGTTTTCATCCAAAAGTATCCAACAAAAAGAAAGTGACATATACTTTATCAGAGGAACCCTAATGATTTGGACCCCTAACAAGGCAGAGGGGCAGTTCAAAACTTTTCCACAGTCTGGGCAAAACAGTCCTTTAAAATATCCTATTCCCTTTGTGCTGAGCCTGCACTAATAATTCATTGTCTAATGACTTTTTCTATGTGACTTATCCTAAGTTTTTAAACGAAGCATGGGACTCTGCACATTGAACCCACAGAAGTAATTACAGTTGCTTCCCCCACCCCTAATATCCAAATGAAAAGACCAAGATTTAGAAGCTAAACCCAGTTTTTCTGACATCACCAAGACCTGAGATTCCACCCCAGCAACTGAGCTCTTAACCCCTAAACCTCAGATTCCTGATTCACTTTTCCACATAGCTCAAAATGAGGAAGTGAATCTCCTGAGTAGTGGAGAGCAGCGTTCTACCCACTGGCAAGTTCTGTACTCCCACTACAAATCAGTCAGCTGCCAGCATTCTCATTTATAAATCTGTCTCCAGTTAGTATCCGTCTGAGTCAGTGCCTGGGAGCTTGATAAACTCAGGGACAGCTGATTGAATAAAGTTTCTAAAAATACAAAGGTGAGGATTAGGTCCTGTCCTGAGATTACCTCACCAAGGAATCGCCTACCTGAGCAGACCTGTTGGAGGCAGACAGTTAGCCAGCCAGTTAATTTCTTTCATACCGCCTTAAATGCAGTACAATTCAGTCACAGCTATATAATACTAGACAATTCAGGGAAAAATTTAAGATGATTATGTTGGAAGGAACAAGCTCTAGGAGCTTTAAGGATATAGTAAAGTGCTCCCAGAAATTCTATATTAAAGAAGGCAAATAGTTTTTAAGTAACAGATCCAATCAACTGGCATTAGTAATTTCCTGGGACTCTGCATTAAGAAGGGTCCTGAGACCCCTTCTGGACTAAATAGTAGAGAATGTCGTGATTGATTAGTGAGGTCTGCCATGATCACAGGAAGTTGGCATGGAAGTTCTTGTGTCTTATATTTTGTCATCCTTTCCCTAAATGCTAGAATCTCAATTGATGTTGACAATTACATTGAATGCAGTGTCCAATTAAATCTAGGTAGAAAATAATATATCTTGAAAAATATTTAAATTCTATGAAATTATATGGGGGGGGGTTACTTGCTGGTATATGTGCAAAGTTAAATTTACTTTTCAGTACTTTTGTCCCCAGAGATTAGTTTCCACCTTCACATGGTAAAATGCAAAAGGGAAACTTTCTTTCAGTGTAAGAAATGTAGAGGTTCATTTGGGTGCTCAGTTTTCTTGAGGACAGAAGTAGATGTTGCTTTTGAGACATGGGTTTATTTATCCCACATAATCACATAATCATAAGTTAAACATTTGAAGGGTATAAAAAGAAGTTTAGGCTTTATTTTAAATGTGATAGAAAATGAGTCTCTTTGGGGCACCTGGGTGGCTCAGTCGGTTAGGCATCCAACTTTGGCTCAGGTGATGATCTCAGAGCTCATACATTCAGGCCCTGAACTTGGAGTCTGGAGCCTGTTTCAGATTCTGTCTCCTTCTCTCTCTGCCCTCCCCTACTCATGTTCTGTTTCTCAGTCTCTCAAAAATAAATAAACATTAAAAAAATTAAAGAAGATATGTCTCTTTTATAAAGTGGCAACATAAATAATTTAAGTCCCCCAAAACTGCACTTCAGCTGTCATTATTTGCAGTTGATAGAACTGTGTACATATAATTATTTTTAATTTACATATTGAAATTAATAATTCACAGATTTACTGATTCAAATGAATTAACTGAATACAGTAAAATTGGTGGATACAAAGTCAGTGTACAACAAAACCAACTGTTTCTATATATGTGCCAGCAACAATTAGGAAATGAAAATTTTAAAATACCATATATAATAGCATCAAACAAGCACAACAGAAGGACAAATCTAGTGAAGGATGTATAAGACTTCTACACTGAAAACTACAAGACATTACTGAAAGAAATTAAAGGAAATCTAAATATTTGAAGAGCTCTTCCATATTCATTGATTAAAAGACTCAATATATTTATGCCCAAATTGGTCTATCGATTCAATGCAATCTGAAACAAAAGCACAAATTTTTCCCTCTCTCTCTCCCTCTTTGTCTGTCTGTCTGTCTCTCTCTCTCTCTCTCTCTCTCTCTCTTTCTCTGTGTGTGTGGTGCATGTACATGAAAAATAAATTGGCAAGTTGTTAGGTAAGCTTTAAGAAGAAGAAACCAAGAAGACTTGTATTGTTACCAAATCTTAAGATTTGGTATAAAATTAGAGTAATTAAGAAATTGCAATAATGACATAAGAACAGACAAATCAATGGAATAAAATCCAGAGAAGACGTCCACATATGTCGTTACCAGATATTGGACAGTAATGGCATTACTCTGCAATGAGGAAAGGATGACTTTTACAATAAATGATGCTGCATCACTTGAATTTTTATATGGAGGAAGGGGAATGAATCATGACCCCTACCTCACACCATTCACAAAACTAACCTTCAGTTGTGAAAGGAAAAATAATAATCTTCTAGAAGATAACATGGGAAAATACCTTCATCACATTGGGATGAGCAGTGATTTTCTTAAACAGGACATGAAAAGCACCTACTATGAGAAGATAATTGATAAGGTGAACCACAGTAAAATTAAAAACTTCTGCTCATCAAAAGACATTGTCAAGAAAATGAAAAGGCAAGCTGCAGAGTGGGAACAGATATTTGCATAATTAACAAAGGACATGTGTTTATGTTTTTTTTAACTTTCCTAAATCCGTAAGAAAAAGACAGGTAATCCAATAGAAAAATGGACAAAAGAGTTGTCCAGTTCACAAAAGAGGATATGAAAATGATCAGTATAAGGGCTTAACATCTTCTCTATCAGGGAAATGCAAATTAAAACAATGAGGTAATACTACACACCCACCAGAGTCACTAAATTAAAAAACAAAAACAAAAAACTTGTAATTACAAGTGTTGATGAGAATGTAAAGCAACCAGAGCTTTCCTGTATTGCTGGCACATAGATTGGCACAACACTGAGAATCGTTTGGCACTGTCTACTAAAAACACATTAGCATGCTACGATATTGCCAATTTCACTCTTAGATACATTAAAAAAACCATAAACATGCATATATGTGCACTGAAAGACATGTACAAGAATATTCACAGCAGCATGGTTTGGAGTAGCAAAAAAAACAAAAACAAAAAAACCACAAAAACAAAAAACCAGGAGCCACACAAAAATTCATTGACATAAAATATATTGTGGGCTATTTGTACAACACAATGCTATATGGCAGGAAGAATGAATGTCTGCTTCATGTAGCAACATGGATGGATTCCATAGGTAAACATATGGTTGAGTAAAAGAAGCCAGATACAAAACAGCACATACTGCATGATCTGTATAATTCCATTCATATAAAACCAAAACAAAATTTATTGTCATAGAAATCAAGAGTAGTTCTCTTTGGGTGGAATGGGAATCCATTTGGCTTGCTGAAACTCTTCTATATTTTTATTTGGTTGGTGGTTAGGACAATGATTTCACCATAAAAGCTAGTTTCTAGTGACAGGAGTCAGAATGGTGGGAACAGTGAGTTTGAAGGGGAACACAGAAGATTCTGGGAGCTAGTGATGCTACAAGAAGCTATACATCTTGATAGGTGTGGTTATGTGGGGCCCCCATTTTGCAAACATTCATCAAACAACTTACAGTTTCTGTCCCTTTCAGTGTGGGTTTTTTACCTCAACAAAACTTACCTTAAAAAAAGTTATGTTTTTGAGGGAGAGAAGACAGGAAAAGCCCTAATTAATATGGACTGACCATCTTCACTGGTGATAACAATAACAGAAAACATTTACTGAGCATGTTAACATATGCCAGGCATTACTTTTTATGGATGCTCTGGTTTTATTCTCACATGTCCCATGAGGACCGGTCCTATTATATCCCCATTTTACAGATGATGAATCTGGGGTTTTGCAAGCTCATGGGATTAGCCCAAGGTCTTAGTTAGTTAGCAGCAGAGCTAGGATGTCAGCCTTGATAGTCTGTCAAGTGGAAAAATGGAATTCAAATGATGTTTCTTTAAAAAAAAAAAGAAAGAAAGAAAGAAAAAGACAAGCATGTGTGTCACCCATGTCTGGTCATATGTACTCTTAGAAAGCTACCCACCATGCACCTGCCCCGCCAATTCACCCTCAGCCTCTCAAGCCCAACAGAAGGATGTCGTGAATTGGCTTTTCCTTCACACATCGTCAGCCTCCAGGACTGGGGAGGGGCAGTGTGTTTGAGTTGGATCTCAGGGAATTGCTGTGGCAAGCTCTGGCTGGATTTTTTGTAACTGGAGGAGTGATGTAATGGTATTTAACCAGGCTGGAAAACAGGCCTCACCATGAGCAATGTGTGAAACTGCCCTCTGTCATTCCAGGCTTCAGACAGACATTCAGCCCATCCCACCGTGCATCGCTGGCACACATACCCTTCACACCTTCTCTCCTAGCCCCCTGGAGAATGCTCTCTTCTCAGAACCCCACGACTGAAAATGTTCAAGCCATTCCCAAGCACTGCCTTTCGCCGAGAACTTGGAGTTGTTCATCAACTACAAGCATTTCTCTGGTCTGAATTGTAAAGTAAGATGGGGCACTTGGCTTGTATAAATTCTGTAGAAGTTTTTCACAGACCTGGTGGTGAGTGACCAATTTCTGTCATTTCTTCAAGACTGAAATAAAGCCAATTAGCAGGAGGCAATGAGGTGCCTGGAGTTAGGAGAGGGTTCTAGCATCTGCAGATCAGAAGCCAGACTCAGGAATGTAGACCTTCACCTCCCCTCAGAACAATGAACATGATGTTTAAGCAGCAGAAGACCCCAATATCCACTGTAAGTTACTGACATGGCTGAACAGTTCCTTTCCTCCCATTGTGTTCCAGGGTGATTCCATGAGATTCTTCTTTTCCTAAGAAGGCTTTAAGTTCCTAATATAAATTTATCAATATTTCTAGGAAAATCGCCAGCATCGAAAGGTTCTCCTCAGCTAGTGATTTTCATTGGGTCCAATTCACCTTGACACATTCTCATTAATTACCCACTCATATTTTTTTATGTTTCAATTAATTGCAATTCTTTTTATTTTTTTAATTGAGCATACTTTACCCACAATGTTACATTCGTTTCAGCTTGTACCCACTCATGTATTTTTCTAATTAATTAATTAACTAGCTTATTCCCTCATTCATTTAACAAATGTTTATTCATTCCCTACTGTGTGCTTTGGGAAATTGGCTGTGAGCAAGGGACATTGTTCTTCTCTTCCCCAAGTCACACAGGTAAGCATTCCCAATCCAATTTTTATATATAACTATACATCTAGACAGAATTTACTGAGAACCTACTATGTGCTAGGCACTTTTCTAATCATTTTTACATTTATTACCTCATTAATTCTCACAAATCCCAGGAGAAATTTCTCTTTTGTAGATGAGGAAACTGAGACAGAGGAGCTAAAAATAATTTCAGCCCCTAGCTAGTAGCACACACAGCTGGGATTTAAGCCAGGAAGGCTTATTCCATAGTCCATGTACTTACCCACTTTAATATGTAAAAATATATGAATTGAGAAAAAATCTGAAAGGCTACAGCCAAATGTCAGTTGAAGTCATTTGTTATTTGGAGATAGGGAGAGGGTAGAATGACTGGTAACTTTTATTTTATTCTTGCTCTCTATTCTCTATTATCATCATGTTCATGCTTGCTCTCATGCTTGCTTTCTGTCCTCTGATTCTATTTTACTCATACAATGAGAGTCACTAAGGGTATAAAAGCATTTTAGAGCAGATCTGTAGGAGTGAGGCAATGGAAGAGGTGACTGGGGGGCAGAAGCTTGCCTTTGAGTTGAGGTCTGGCCCATGAAGACACCTTTCCCTCAGGAAGTACCACACAAGAAGGAGATGGATGTTCACCTCAGGATTCTTTCAGCATCTCTGCCTCACTGGGAAGCTTTTTTGGTAACATTGCCTGGTATTTGCAAATAGGAATATGCTAAAGTAGGTAGGATTTTTAGTGACCATGCCAGCCACCTGAGAACAATGTGTACTCAGGGAACAAACATGTTGCATAATCAACGGCCCAGAGAAGGTTAACTGCACAAAAATATCTGCTCCGGAGTAAGGCTTGGTGTCAGCTCAGTCACTCTGACAGGTTACCAGTAACCCAGGCTGCAGATGCTCCTCGCCCCAACCACAGCCCTGGTGTGAAGTAAACAATTACAGTATTCTTATTTCAGAGACCTGCTCTTAGGCCAATACCAGTAAGTTTGCTTATTTACAACAGCAGAGGATGAGGGCTGCTTCATTTGCTCAAAGGGAAAAAGACATAATGCAGTGTTCATGTGGTAGCAGGTATTTTCCCCTTTAGGTCATTTAATCTTCAAAACAAATGTATAAAGTAAAATATGAGCATCCCCATTTTACAGATGAGGAAATTCAACTTTGAAAAAGGTTAAATCCCTCATCATAGAGCCGTTTTCCAGGAGAGGAGCTGATCATCTAAAAAAAAAGAAGAAGATGGAGAAGAAACCTAAGAAAGATGTTGGTACAAAACACATTGCTAGCTCACTCATGTGGATGTTGAAAATGAAGAGGTTAAGGAGGACACCCATTCTTTTGAGAATTCATTTGCTTTTCATAAAGTAGACCTGAAACACCATTTTCTCACCTAATGATATATTCAGACCAAAATGCTACCTCCTGTGGCTCAGCATAGGTTATATTGGAAAGTTGTGTTTTCTTCTGAGTGCAACCAAAAGCCATGGAAAGGATTTTGTGGGGGAACTGACCTGTCTGATTTGTGTTTAAAGGTCATGCTGGGTGCTGACAGGATAATAGATTGAATGTCTGTCTTCCCAACTGGACAGAAGGTGATGTTCTTATTTGCTTTTCATTCACTTATACCTGTCTGTGCCCACTCAAGTGTCCTCTCCATGAACAGTGGAGACTGTGACTATTTTTTCACTACTGTGTCATCAGTGGGTGGAACAGCATCTAATCCAGATTTAGGTTCCTGATAAATATTGGTTGAGTGAATTAATACAAGAATAAGACATTGAATGAAGTACCACATGTTGAACATAAAGTATGTTGAATGCTATGAGAAAGCATAGAGTGCCAAGAAGGCATATCAAAGGAGAAGTTGACCAGGGATGGGAGTGTGATAATATAGCCTGTTTCTCTATTAGCTCAGAGGCAAAAATGGAGAGAAGTAGATTGAAGGCGTATTGGTGACATAAAATCAATGGTGCTTACAGATGGACTTGATATGGAGGCTGGGGGAATGTGCTAGATATGAAGACGAGCTTTGTTTGCCCAGCCCTCTAAACTGGACATCCAATTAAATTCAGGATAAGTAAGTGACTGTTTCCCAAGTTGTTTATTAGCTATTTGTACAGAAAAACTGCAGCATAGCAAGGCTGATTTTCCAAATAGTGAGATTCTGTCTCTGAAAATAGGATGACAAGAGGAGTTATTTTTATAATATTTACAGGAATCAGTTGGTAGCAGTCTCTCTATGATGCTTTCTTCAATACTCCCTCCCTTAATCTCCTGATATTTCTATAAGGTTTCCATGGCTAGGTTTCCATGACACCACAACAGTTTCATCCATTCTGTCAAAAAAATAAATAAATAAATAACTGGTCAGGAAAAAAAAAAAAAAACGTGAACCTGAATGAATGCACCGTCTCTCTGCCCCACAAAACACATGCCCACACACACACCGTTGCTCCTAAGCACAGAGCTAGGTACAGATATTTACAACAATCAATTGCCTTGAATGCTTAGGTTAAAATAGCTTTCATATCTTAAAGACTTTTGTAAACCATCTGATTAATATTTATAAAGAGCAATTTCCAAGTTAAGTGTTCTTCCACTCTGGACTCTGAAAGTGATTCTCTTGAGATTCGTTGCTAAAGGCAGATGCTATTGTTTTACAAATTACACATGAAATTCCTCTCATCTTATCATCCTCAAAGACCTGCTATTATTTTATTATCTTGATTTCAAAAGCCAGTAGCAAAGGAGATTATTTTCAGAGATGTGTATGAAGCATAGATTTCCCCTTTCCCTCAACTTCCTTGTTTAGAATTTGTTGGCTAGATGGCCCTCCTGAACTTGCCTTGTGATGGGTTTTATGTGAGATTTCCAATTTTTTTTAACCTTTTGACTTCCTTCACCCATTTCTCATACTCCCACATCCGTCCTCCCTGTTCCTCCCACCTCTAGCAACCATCAGTCTCTTCTCTGTATCTATGAGCCTGTTTTTATTTTAGATTCCACATATAAGTGAGATCATATGGTATTTGACTTATTTTACTTAGCATAATGCCCTTTTGGTTGATCCATGTTGTCTCAAATGGCAAAATCTCCTTTTTTATGACTAAATAATATTCCGTTGTGGGATGTGTGTGTGTGTGTGTGTGTGTGTGTACATATACACAACAATTTCTTTATGCATTGCTCCATTGATCTTTTTCTCTGACATGAATATTTTGGCTAAGCACAGAGAGTTCACTCACAAGTTTCATATCTACTCTCCAGATCCAAAGTGTGCCTTCTGCAACATAGTGGGCTTTTGAATCACTGCCGTGGTGACTGGTGGATGTATGTCTATGTCAGCGTTTCCAAGTTGTAAAGCTTAGATGACTAAACAAACAGCATGTGTACTCAATCACTTCCTCCTTCCTCCTCTGACTGTAGCATGTTGGGTTTTCGTTACATGGGTGCACCCGTAGATGGTGCACATTTCTTGTGAAAACAGTTGAGAGGCTGTGCTATCTTCTCAGGCTAAATGCTCTCTACAAGGCAGTAGCCACATAAAACACATCTAATCATCAAAATTCTTGGGGATTTAATAACAGGGGTGAGAGTACAGCAGCCTCTCTGACACCAGAGGTGTCATTCAGAGGTCTCAGAAATACCCACGCTCGTTGCCATTGTTCTCAGTTTGCAACACATCCAATTTCTATTGATTTTCTCCTTTGTCTTCATAAGTGTGAAGTTTTATTAGCTCTATAAACACAATGAAAGCCCAAACCAGGCACTTCCCTGGGACAGCCTTATGGGTCTAGCTGGAAAATTTGTACCTTCTTGATGTCTGCAGAGTGGCCATATACCTTTATGTGTCTCAGTTTCATAAAGGGCTTGATGAAGGAGCTCTGTGATGCACAGATCCCAAAAGTAAATGAACATGTCATTGTGAAAAATCTCTGGAACTGTTCTACCACAGTTATGCTTGCAACCCTGAACAAGAATATGAGACAATTTTAATAGACAGGTGTGTAAAATATAGCACAATGCCCCAGTGGCTTTTGAGCATACGTTTCCTTTTTGTTTTTCTTGCATATAACATGTATATGGGTAGGGGGAGCATGTTTGATCTTGCTTAGAACTCTTCAAAGTTTGCCCGGTGCAGCTGTGTCTTGCCATAGCTTACAAGGCCCTGCATATTACGGGCCCTGCTTTTCTGCGCTTTGTGCTCAGTTACTTGATCCTTTTTCCTCTGTGGTTCAGCCACCTGGCATCCTTTCATTTCCTCAACACCTTCATCTCCCTTCCCACCCCAGAGCCTTTATACACCCAGTTCCAGTTCTGGACAACTCAGCCCACAAGTACATGTACACAGACATTCACCAACCACAGTCACTCATCAACCACACACCCTCTTCTACCCAGTTAGCACCTACTCATCCTTCATATCTTAATTCAAGCACCACTTTTGCAGGAAAGCAACCCTCCCAGGTTAGATTAGGTTCTTATCTTATACCTTGTCATAGAACCTATTCTTTTCTTTCAGAGCACCTGACTCAGCTGGCAATTATATAACCATTTGAGTAATTCTTTATCAATGGCATTCTCCTCCCTAGATTTTGTAAACCCTGTGCAAACACAGACTGAATCTATATTTTGTTCACCATTGTATCCTCAGCCTTCCACATTGAGCCTGGCACATAGTTGACCTATAGTAAATATCAGGTGGATGGATGGATGGATGGATGGATAGACGGATATGCTTAAGTACGTGTGTGTGTCTGTCAGGTAATTGGAATATTGTTGCTGTAACTTACCAAGTAGATTTTCAGTTTTCTTTAATTGAGACTTTTCTGATAAACAGAAAGTAGAAATGACTCTACTCTTCATATGAATCAACTTGTTTGCTAATTCTGCTTACGGAATCAGCATTCACTCAGTCACATAAACACCACAAATGATTCATGGGCCTCTGGTTAGCATTGAAGGAAGAAATATCTATTTATATGACTTATGAAAATCATACAAATACCATGTCTTGTTAACTATGCATCATTGTTCATTTCACCTTAATCACAAAACAGCAATCACTCCTCTTTAACACCATTAACAAATCGTAACGTGCCAGAGATAAGATACTCAATAAACACGTGTTTAAATACATCAACAGTGACCAAGTGAGTGTTCCGTTACACACCCTGCACACTCAGCAGCAGCCGCCCTCCCTCCCCACCTCCCCGGTGGACCGGCCTGTGGAATTTGGGACAGTTCCAAAGAGACAGGATGAAGAGTACAAATACGCATGCTGACGCTTACAGAGAAATGACATGGGAAGGTCCCATCACCCACTACTGACTGGTACAATACAGCTGGGAATGCATTTTTCATTGTGTACCAGATAATTCAAATAGTTGCAGAATGGACAAACGTTGATAAAAAGCACATAGGGAATCAGAGAGCTTAAAATAGTCAAGATTGCATACCAAGGTCAGGTTGAATTCTGGCTACTAACTGCTTGTGCCCATCCAAAAGCTGGCTTAGGGAGAAATGGCCATAGTAATATTCTGCTAGTAAAATTACATTTAAATATAGAAACCAAGGCCTTTTATAATTACCTTATACTTTGGTTTCCAAGTATGTTGTCCAGTCTTGCCTAAAGGGTCCAACAGTCAAAGGAATCATGGAAAATCAGTCTCATGATTCATGAAAATGCACTCTAACGTATCCTATAAAGACTAGTGGTGAGCTCTAGAGCAATATATGAAAAGTGTCCCTAATGCAAGCCTGATTATCGTTTTCATTCCTTTAAAAAAAAATAAAAAAGGACGTTAGAGTGGGAGAGAGCCAAAGCATAAGAGACTGTTAAAAACTGAGAACAAACTGAGGGTTGATGGGGGGTGGGAGGGAGGGGCGGGTGGGTGATGGGTATTGAGGAGGGCACCTTTTGGGATGAGCACTGGGTGTTGTATGGAAACCAATTTGTCAATAAACTTCATATAAAAAAAAATTTTAAGCTTAGAATTATATTTTAAAGCTTGAATTAATCTGCCTGGATTTGCCATCATAGAAATAATTCTCCTAAATCTATGGTTTGTGTTACTTTTAAAAATAAAAGTTATACATGCTCATTGAGATATGTATCTAGATTTACATATAAATATAGGGACATCTATATAGGTAACTACATTAAGTAGTACAGCCATTTATAAATTTAAAAATACCCTTCATTTGCTCCTTCTCCTGCTGCCTGTCATCCTGTTTCCCAGAGAAACTCAGGGCTAACAATCTTGATATATTTACTTTTATTTTTACACAAATAGGATCCTACCATAGACACTATTCTTCAACCTACTTTTTTTCTTTTAAGATGTATTTTAAATACATTCCCTCCCATTGAAGGAAGCTGAATGAAGACTGCACAAGACTTTTTGGCCCCATTGTAACCCTTTTGCAACTTCTTTGAGTCCATTAATATTTCAGAATAAAATGTTTTTTAAAAAGTAATTAGCTTTGGGGCTGAGTGGCTCAGTCAGTTAAGCGTCCGACTTCAGCTCAGGTCACGATTTCACAGTTCGTGAGTTCAAGCCCCACATCGCACTCTGTGCTGACAGCTGAGAGCCTGGAAGCTGCTTCAGACTCTGTCACCCTCTGTCTACCCCTCCCCTGCTTGCACTCTGTCTCTCGCTCTGCCTCAAAAATAAACATTAAAAAAAATAATAAATAAGTAAAAGTAAATAAATAAAAACTAATTCGCTTTTGATTTTTAAAAAATGTATCTTAGTTATGATGTCACTTCGCCACATTATAACTGCCTCACTCTGTTGACTGTGTTATGAATATTTAATTGTTTGGATATGTGATAATTCTTGTCATTAGTCTCCTTTTGATGGGTATTTACATTGTTTTCCACTCCTCTGGTGTTACAATAACAATGCAGTGGACAACTTTTGCCTACTTTTGCCTTTTGTACTTTTGCCTCCAGCTGTAAGGTAATTTGACACCCCACCTGTTTCAATTCTTCTTGTGTATCAGACATGTATTTAAACTTTACAGTCTCAGGTAATTGTGTCCACTTGTGTCCAGGGAAGTTTTGTATTAGCAGAATCACATTGTTGTAAGAATCATCTAGTCAGAGCAGACATAAACAAATTACTGAAAGGTTTGTGTCTACTCCTGCAAGCTGTCTTTGTTTTTTGGCCACGGTTTCTCCTGGAGGGGGTACATGTTCACCAGATCTTTCCTCTGTATTCAGAGGACAGTCTTTAGGACACCTGTGTGACTGAGCAGCCTTCAACCTTGACACGCTCAAACAAATAAAGCCATCTGCAAGTTCGGCAAAGAAGAGAGAAGGAGTTTCCCCAAGTTGGTTGAAAACACAGGCAAAAAATAATGAACTTCTAAAAACCAATTGCTTAAAATGGTGCATTTGTCAGGCCTTCTAAATTTAGCACCAATTTCTATTTGACAACCAATGACAGACTTCATCAGAATTTAATACTTCATCCCTAGCATGATATCAGACTTGTCTTGAATGTTAATACTTGCCACCGTAACGCATAATCCATGTTTATATGTATTAATGGAACAAATTTAGGAGCTCCTACTATTGCTGGGCACTGTAACATAGATATTGGAATACAAAAATAACTAAGGTACCATCTGTACCCCCCAAAAAACACTCTATCCAGGATAGCAGTTCTTAACCACCTTTGCAGCCATGGTCCCCCTTGAGGACCTAATGAAACCATGGAACTATGAAAATGTGCATGTGCATATATACCCAGAACTTTACGAATGATCTCAGCTAGTACTCCAAGCTTGGGAGCTAACCAATAGTCTATGGACCTAGTTTAAGATCTCTTGGTCTGCTGGAAGTGCAAGATGGGCAACGAGAAAAATTCGAGATCATCCAGCTGGAAGGATCCTCTAGTGAAGAATGTAGTCAGTACCTTATCATGCTTCTCATTTGCAGTGCTTCCTTCTATCAATGTTCTCCTGTAGTAAGCTGACCCCATTTCTGTCAAATATGGCAATATGCTCAGATGTGACTGGCCCAAGGCCACTCAGCTATAAGCTGGAAGAACTCCAACCATAATCCAGGTCTATGACATATACTCTGTTTTGGCAAATGGAATAGACTACTAACATGAAATGCCATGAGCATAATTTAGAAAACAAAAATCCTGGTGTCCATAACAAGTTGAAACGTTCCGATCAGTCATCAGGATTACCTTTTAAAAGTATTCCACCCCGCAAGCCCCCAGTCTCTTTCAATATCTTTCCCTTTCTCACTTAGTACTTATTTGTTATACAACGAGTCCCCCCTATTAAATTTTGGATTCCTTGAAGACAGGGGCTATGGTTGGTTTATTTCCACTTCCTCAGTGCCTAGCAAAGTGCCTGCCATAGTAGCACTCATTGTTCATTGAGTGAATGAAAGTTCATTACAGAAAAAAAAAGAGATTAAAGAGACTGGCTTCTACCAAATGTGTTCCTTGGTTCACGTCCTGCCTTCAGAGATTATCTCTAGGAAATGAAATGTGTCATCAGTTCATTGACATATTACAGTATTTTTCCAGCATTTTTCATTCTCTTTCCTCTCCACACCCCTTTTCTTAGCTATCTGTGATATTTGATAAAAGTGGAACCAAGCTGGGCCAAGTCTAGTTTAAACATTCAACACTAAGCAGTCTTTCACTTCACATAAT
The DNA here is from genome assembly GCF_022079265.1 of Lynx rufus. Taxonomy (NCBI): domain Eukaryota; kingdom Metazoa; phylum Chordata; class Mammalia; order Carnivora; family Felidae; genus Lynx; species Lynx rufus. The sequence goes on along the minus strand of NW_025814823.1, from coordinate 119,249,205 downwards.
CAAAATTTTTCCATGTTATATGCCAAAATACAAGAAACCTTAAGCAATAATTTAATTATTTAAATATTTGCAGGGTTTGGATATTTTTTAGCTGGAAGCTTATTGGAAACAAAAACAAAAACAAAAAAAAAAAGGAAAAAGCCAACTGTAGCTTACCACCCAACCCAATCCAAATGACAACTTTGGAAGCATTGTGGTTGCTGAAACAGTAAGTGAATGGTTTAACCCCTCTTGGGTCTTAGAAACCATACCCAGCCTTGCCAAGAAGGTCTGAGGGATTAAGTCTGCATTCTCTTTAGCCACACTGAACTCCTTGAAGGCAGAGTCTATTTTCGATCTATCTTTCTTTTTTAAAAAATATTGTCTGGCATATAGTGAGCACTCGGTAGTTTTCTGCTAAATTAAGTTGGATTTTTGCAAAATGTATACATATCTGTAATACATGTTTATGTGGGTATACACATTGTATAAATATCCTATGTGAGTGGGTATCCTAAAAGGGCAGGCTATGCCCCATACCATCCCAAACACAAACTGTAAAAAGCCCATAGTACTTATTTGTGTGTGACCACAGCTAAAGTCAGTTATGTTGTAGAATTCTATCTAGTATGGGCCCACTCTGGTGAAAACCACTCTGCATAGAACCAATTCTTTACAATAATGTCTCTGAAACATTTTCCTAATTCAAAGTATAACATGCCCCTTTATACTACCTATTTAATGGATACTTTCAAACTCAAGCCATGAGTGGAGACAGTAGTACCCTGCTTTAGCCAGTAAGTTCCACTGTGCCACGTCGACCACCCTCTCGGACACGGAAGGCTCCCCTACACCATTGTGAGCAGACTGTGGTTCCACATAGTGAATTGTAACCCTGCATGAATAGCCTCTCCCTGCCATTTGTTTTAGCCTTGCTGTACAGTCCTAATCCACAATGGCTGATGACGGTGGGCTGGTAGTGGAGCTAGATGAAGCTAAAAAAAAAAAAAAAAAAAAAAAGATCAAAAATCCATGCAAAAATGGCAGTTTTATGAAGGTTCAGTGTGCTTTTTAGGAAATGGTTGACACAAAACAGAGGGCTGAAATCAGCAGGTAATGGGATTTGTGGAAGTTGATCCACAGCAGCAAGAATCTAGGAAACATCATTGTAGGCTGAAAGGGTCACCTGCAGCTGGGAGCAACCAGGGTCCAAGGTAGGCCAGGACACAGAGGAATTGGAGGAACCAGGAGAGCGATTGTTAAAGCACAATACTGCAACAAGTCCCATTTTCAGACATACATGCGTAATTCCACCATGACATTCTTGAATTTCCTGCTGGAAGCACCTAGTCATTCTAGGAACAACAAGGTGGGCCAGGAGAAAGTCCTGACCTCCCTTCCTGTCTAGGTGGCTTTTGCAACAAGAGACACTGAACTGGGAGGAAACATTTGGAGTTACTAACACTCAACACGCAATGATTCCACTTTCTCTCAAACTACCTCTCCCCATCCAGGGAGTGAAATCTGAGGGCTCTGAGGAGGGGGGCCAGGCCATCTCTACACCTCTATGCCTTGTACTCTCTGGACCCGCACTGGGTGGATTTAAATGTGGTCACTCTCCACCATCACCTAATTTAGCACCCTGGCACTTAATAAATATTTAACACTATCAAATGTGCTTGCAGGAACCAGCTTGGAAATGAATTGCCTCGTTTTTAAGCAGCTGCTTGGGAATTGTGCGTTTTACAAAAACTGAATTGACTTGTTAGTAAAAACAAATGATTCCATGTGTTACGCGATATTTTTTTAGTGTTAGTTTCAAAGCCACATGCCCCAGAAAATAGATCCCTTACTAAGAAGGAATGACTCAATTTTTTATTAAAATGATGGTGTTATTCATCTGTTCATTCGGCAAATATTTGAGCACCTATTATGTGTCCAGTACTATTCTAGGCACTGAGAATGCAGTGGTGAACAAGGCAGACAAGCTTTCATGGTGATTACATTCTAAAAAGCAGAAGTAAATACACAAATAGATAGCTACATGATGTCATGTACTGTAAAGAAAAAGAAAGTAGGGAAAGGGGATTAAGAGTGAGAAGAGATGCCATTTAACAAAGTAGAAGACATCCCAGAAAAGGTGACACTCAAGTAGGAGACCAAAATAGAATGAGAAAACAAGGCATATGAGTATCTGGAGAGAGTTTCAAGGGGACAGGAGAACAAGGGCAAAGGCCATGTGATAGGGACATCCTTGGAGATGCTCAAGGAACACCAAAAAGCCAGGATATTTGGATGCTTGAGGAGGAAATGAAAGATGATGTTGAAGAGGGAGCAAGAAGTCACATTTACCAGGGTGTACAGGCTGTGCTGAGGGTGCTGGCTATCATCCCAAGTGTGATAGGAAGTCACTGGAAGCCTTTGAGTAAGACATGATCGCACAGAACTCTAGATCAAACACCCCAAATGACTTTCAAACCATCCAAGTAAAAACCTTCTCTTTCCAGTCAAAGGGGACTAGATATTTAGGGAATCCCTCATGTAACAGTATATCAGAAAGTGATGGACATACACTCCAAATGTATGCTGTGTTGCTTATATACAAGGCAGATCCTTGGAAGCTAAAAATATGAGTGAAGAAGGTTAAGTAAGCAATGGAGTGGCATTTGCCACAGGCTTATCGGCTAATTCCTGGCGCCTTAAAATCTGTATTTTAAAAGGCTTTCCACCTAAAGAATGAAAGCAAACCCTGAGATAAGAGCAGAGCAGTACAGTAGATCATAAGACTCAGAGTTGACACCCCATTGGTTAAAAAAGAAAGAAAGAAAAGAAAGAAAAGAACCATCATATAGTAGGAGATGGTGGTAATAGATGCCTGTTTGGATTAAGGCCTTAGGTGGCACGTAAAAAAATTTTTTAGTATGTCTGAAAATTCCTAAATATGATACTGCAGTCATATAGGTTTCGGACCATAATTTATAAAACTTTTGTGGCAAAAAAAAAAAAAAAGAGAGAAAATTTAAATTGGTATGAGGTTAAAAGTTTCCCAAGAAGCCTGCTTCTACCAACACAAATCCTTTTGGGAATAAGATACATCTCGCAGATAAAGTGTGTAAAAAATATAAGATCACTATCGAAAAATGCATGCAGAAATAAGCCACAATGAATGAGAGATGAACAACTATAAACTACAAAAAACAACTACAAACTGTAGAATCAGACAAACCAAAACATCTAGTAATATACAATGTATCAACTATAGAACATAAGATTATTTGAATAAATGTCTACATAAATAAAAGATGGTACTGAAGTTGTAACAAGGAAATAAACTATGGGGCACCTGGGTGGCTCAGTCGGTTAAGCATCTGACTTTGGCTCAGGTCATGATCTCGCACTCGGTGAGTTTGAGCCCTGCATTAGGCTCTGTGCTGACAGCTCAGAGCCTGGAGCCTGCTTTGGATTCTGTGTCTCCCTCTCTCTGCCCCTCTCCTGCTCACTCTCTCTGTCTCTCTCTCTCTCTCTCTCAAAAATAAATAAACATTAAGAAATAAGAAACTATCAAAACTGATCAGGCAGATATGAAAAAACAAACAAACATAGTTCCTAGACATGAAAATATAAAAATTAAAAGGAGAAATTCAATGCAGTGTTGGCAAAACAAATTAGACATAATTCAGGAGAAAATTAATGAACTAGGAAGTAGAAGAAAATATCCAGAGAGAAGCCAAAGAAGAAAAAAGTCTATAAAAATAAAAGAGGAAAAAAATGAGAGCATAAGAGACAGAGGAAATAGTGATAAAGTCTGGATATACTTTCATTAGAGTTATGAAAGGACATCATGGAATAGAAATATTTGAAAAGGAAACTGACTTAGAACTTTCCAGATGATGAAATCGATGACTTTGAGTGTTTATTCAAATTCGAAGATCCCAAGCATGATTTAAAAGAAGGAGGAAGAAGAGGAGGATGGGAGAGGAAAAAGGACCAGTGAGCTAATGAAAAGAAATAACACATGCTTAGACATATAATGGATACTGCATCACTGAAAGCAAAGGGGAAAGATCCAACTGTGTAGTTTTTAAAAGTCAGGAGAGAACCAGAATCTTTTCTAATAATAATATATGTACCACTACTTCTAAAGCAGTGGTTAAAGGGAAATATACTGCTTATATTAGAAGATATGAAAGGCTATAATTACCTAATTATCTACTTTGAGTGTTAGGGAAATTTTTTAAGGATAGTAGATAGAAATATCTACTTATAATATCTATCTTATAATTAATATAAGAGTAGAAGTTAACAAAATAAAAAAAATTCAGTAGAAATGTTTAACAAAACCAAAAATTGGCTCTTTTAAATGACTAATAGAAGTTACAATACACAATAATTTACAAGATTGATCAAGGTAAAAATGAAAGAAGGCACAAATAATATTATAATTGCAAGCCAGAACAAATAATATTATAATTGCAAACCAGAACATAATTAATATATGGTATAGACATTAAAAAGGTAAGAGAGTTTGAAAAAGGATTTGTACCCAAAATTTATGAAGAGCTCTTGCAATTCAATAATAAAAAAATCAAACCCAATAAAAATTAAAATGGGAATATACATAAAGTACAGAAAAATTATTTTAAAAACACATTACAGAAGAATGAGTAAAGGAAATGATATCCAACATCATTGGTCATGAAAAGCACAATAAGATGCACATATATTAGAATGAGTAAATTCTTTAAATTTGAAATGAATGAATGAATGAAAGGAAGGAAGGGAGGGAGGGAGGAAGGATGGAAGGAAAGAAAGAAGGAAGGAAGGAAGGGGGAAGGAAGAAAAGAATGGGGGAAGAAAGAAAGGAAGGGGGAAGGAAGGAAGGAAGGAAGGAAGGAAGGAAGGAAGGAAGGAAGGAAAGAAGGAAAGGAAGAGGGAAGGAAGGAAGGAAGGAAGGAAGGAAGGAAGGAAGGAAGGAAAGAAGGAAGGGAAGAATGAAGGAAGAAAGGAAGGAAGGGAAGAAGGAAGGAAGGAAGGAAGGAAGGAAGGAAGGAAGGAAGGAAAGAATGAAGGAAGGAAGGGAAGAGGGAAGGAAGGAAAGAAGGAAGGGAGGAAGGAAGGAAGGAAGGAAGGAAGGAAGGAAGGAAAGACAGAAAGGAGGCAAGAAAGAAATCTGATAACACCAAGTATGGCAAGTATGAGTAGCAACTGGAATTTCATGTATCACTAACAGAAATAAAATTGGTACAGCTACTTCAAAGAACACTTGAGCAGTCTAAAATAAATTAAGCATATACTTCCTATGTGACCTAGGAGTTTCACTTCTCAGTGTCTACCCAAGAGAAATAAAATCTTATGTCGCCAGAGTATTTGTACACCATGTTCAGAGTATCCATTATACAAAATAGTCAAAAAGTAGAAAGGATCCAAATGTGCATCAACAGGAGTTGATGGCAGGCATCTGACAGGTGACAGGAATATTACTCAGCAATAAAGAGAAGAAGCTACTAACACAACAGCATGGATGAATTTCAAAAACATCATGCTAAATGAAACAAGCAGTGTACAAAAGACCAAATACCATATGATTCCATTTATATTAAATTTTGGAAAGTGTAAGGGCATAAAAGAAATATATGGCTGCCTCGTGGCAGGGATTGAATAAAAAGGGGTATAAGAATTATTTCTCAGGTGACCAGAGTATTCTAAAGCATATTTAGTGATATTTGCGTGACCGAACGCATTTACAAAAACTCATTTGAATTCACACTTAAAACGGATGAATTAATGGCATTTAAATTACAAAAAAATGTAAAGATGCTGAGTATGAAACAAGATGAGAGGATATTATAAAAACACTATGTCAACAAATTTGAAAATGTATATAAAATGGATTGTGAAAATTGCCAAAACCTAGAAAAAATAGAACACTTAAATGGTACTATCATCTTTAATAAAGATCAGACTGTGGTTACAAATCTTCCTTGCCTATGACATAAGCTCCAGACAGTTTTACAGGTGAATTTTACCAAATAGTCAAGAAGCAGATCATTTTAATCTTAAACTATCCAGAAAACAGGGGGAAAAAAGGTGAGAAGGGAAACAGTCTCCACCTACTTTTAAAGACTTGTAGGGGCGCCTGGGTGGCTCAGTCGGTTAAGTGTCCGACTTCAGCTCAGGTCATGATCTCACGGTCCGGGAGATCAAGCCCCGCGTTGGGCTCTGTGCTGACCGCTCAGAGCCTGGAGCCTGTTTCCGATTCTGTGTCTCCCTCTCTCTCTGCCCCTCCCCCGTTCATGCTCTGTCTCTCTCTGTCTTAAAAATAAATAAATGTTAAAAAAAATTTTTTTTTAAAATAAAGACTTGTATAACCTTGATAGAGAAACTGACAAGAGAAATTGGAGAAAGGAAAGCTACCCTCTAATCTCGTTCATTAACTTAGATACAAGAAATCCTAAGCATTATGTTAGCAAACCAAACTAAGCAAGGTATAAAAAAGATAAGTCATAACTTAGGTTTTGGGCTAATTCCCAAAATGCAAATTTAGTTCAAATTTACAAAAATCGGTTAATGTCGTTCACCATATCATCTAGTGAAAGGGAGAAAACGTGATCATTACAATAGATCAGAAAAAGGAGTCAATAAAATTTAGCACCCATAGTGATAAAACCTCTTAGCAAACTAGGAACAGAAAGGAGTGGTCTTAACCTGATAAACAGTAACTATGGAAAACCTGGAGCCACCACCATGTTCAGTGGAAAAACATTACAAGCACCCCTATTAAAGTCAAAATCAAGACAATGCCCTCCATCACCACTTAATTCAATGATATATTGGAGATCCTAGACAGAATAGCAAGCAGAAAAAAAGAAATAAAATATATAAGCATTGAAAAATAAATAAAACTCCCAACCGATATAATTATCTACATAGCACAGAAATATCTACAGGCCAATTCTTAACATTAACAAGAGAGTTTAACAATCCTACTGGATAAAAGATCAATATACCAAAGTCAGTTGCAAGTCTATAGTTGCCAGCCATAAGCAGGTAGAAAATATTTATTTTTAAAAAGATAGCACTATTAAGCTACTAAAATACAAGGTATTGAAGAATTATTCCCACAAAAGATGTAGAAAATTATGTAGAAAATTATAAGCCTGTTGAAAGGATATTTATTAAGTGCTGACAATGTGCCAGGCACTCTGCGGGTAGTAGAAATACAAAGGCTAGTAAGACGTACTGTTCCCATTCTTCAGTGCCAACAGGCTGGTGACAGAAACTGTGCCCAAGCAAATGGATGCCACACCTTGGAACAGTGCAAGGGAGGTGTGTTTAGATACGATAGCAGGGATGAATCATGGGTAGGTGGATCAGAAAAGAGGCATTCACAGTTGGAGACACTTCAATGCTTACTCTGCAGATGAGTAGGGATTTTCCAGGAGAGCCAGGAGAGAGAAGGAGTAGGCAATGCTTGCAAAGCAGAAGGAACAGGATGGGAATAGGAAAAGGCAGGGGACAAAAAACCCTGTTCTCCACAGTCATAACCAGCTCAACAAGGATTTACTGAAAATGCCATCAACTGCCCCTCTTCTGACCTTCTTGGCTGTCATATCCATCCCATCCCATCTCTTCCCTCCACATCTGCCTGTTAAGCTATTTCCTGGACCTGAAGACCCAATTCACCTTGCTTTCCCTACCCTCCCATGTCACCCCAGTGTGATCCATCTCTTCCTCTGTTCTGATAGTAACTTGGACCTCTAATTCTAATGGCACTCCAGCTGCATTCTTCTCTTTTACCGAATAGCGACTGAAGTATTTCTACTGCCTTTGCAAAATATCAAGCTGATAGAGTGGGCACTCAACATACGTGTTTTAAATGGACTGTCATTGCTCACTTCTGTAGAGTTGCTCTTTGCAGAAGATTGTGATCTGCAGGAAATCTTCGTTGTTGTTACATGACATCACAGTGAATGACCTCTGTCGAACTTACAGGGGGACCATCTAACACTCGGCCTCTCAGATCAACTCAACACTTTGTGCTTTAAAACAGTATGGGTCTCCTACCTTCTCACTGCTCCGTCCTCTCTCACCCAAATCCCGTGTGGGAATGCAGACAGGTTATTGACTACTGGGCTGCATTCTGCTGTTTAAAATGTTAGTTTGCATGTCAGCTTGTTTCCACCTGTGCACTACAAAGCACCCTCACCTACACATGCACGGAAATCATTTGATATTTCCTGCTGCTGTACAATCTCTACATCATTTTTTAAGTTCATAAGTTTGCACAATTCATTGTAAATAATGCTGTTCCTTTTTAGGTTCAGAGGAGGTATGGGAGTATGGAGTAGTAGGAGGGGCACTGGATTTGCAGTTCCAGGAAAACACTGCTGTGAACTTGGGAGAAATGTCTAAAATCTTTAAATCTCTAATTTTTTAAGGCTTCTGTTTCCTCATCTTCAAGGAGGTGATAATGTCACTCCATGACCTATCTCATTTGGCTGCTATGAGGATCAAATAGGCCAGGTGATTGTGCTAGAGGTTTGAGAGGTGTAGAGCTCCCTTCCAGTCCCATGTGCCATCACTGTTATGAAGAGTAACCAACACAAGTTGGTAATCATTTCCCTTATCATGAACTTAAATCCTTTGAAGCTAGTGTTATCTACTTCAGCAAAATCAGCTCTGTTGAGGCATGCTCAGGAAGTTCATTGAGGACATCACCATTTTTAGATTGCTAAGATGAATGCATGAGTGAAATTTATCATCTTCCTTCAGCACCTTTCAGGATCACCCAAAGTCTATCGTTTTTTTTTAATTGAGATATAACTGACATATAACATCATGTAAGTTTAATGTACATAACATAATTGATTGGATACATTTATATTGCAACATGATTAACACAGTAGTGTTAGCTAATACCTCCATCACTTCACACAATTATCATTTCTTTTTTGTGATAGAACATTTAGCAACTTTAAAGTTTATAATACAGGATTGTTAACTATAATCACAATGTTGTACACTGTGTCTCCAGAATGTACTCATCTTCTAACTGCAAGTTTGTACCCTTTGGCCAATTCCCCCACCCCCAAGCATCTGGTACCACTGTTCTATTCTCCGTTTCTGTAAGTTAGGCTTTTTAAGGTTCCACATATCAGTGATATCATACAGTATTTGTCTTTCTCTGACTTCTCTCGCTTGGCATAATGGCCTCAAATTCCCTCCATGTTGTTACAAATGGCAGAATTTTCTTTTTTCTTGTGATTTAATAATATTCCATCGTGTGTGTGTCTGTGTGTGTGTATGTGTGTGTGTGTCTATGCATATACCACATCTTTATTCATTCCTTCACTGATGGACACTCAGGTAGTTTTCATATCTTGGCTGCTCTGAATAATGGTGCCATAGACATGGGAGTGCATATATCTTTTCTATACCCTATTTTCATTTCATTTGGATATATAGTCAAAATTGGAATGCTAGATCATATAACCCACACTTGTTATCTCTTGTCTTTTTGATGATAGCCATTCTAACAGGTATGAGGTGATATCTCACTGTGGTCTTGATTTTCATTTCATCACTGGTGTTTAGTGATGTTGAACACCATTTCATGTACCTCCTGGCCATCTGTATGTCTTCTTTAGAATAATGTCTATTCAGTTCATCTGCCCATTTGGTGATCAAAGTTTTTGTTTTTCTGTTACTGAATTGTGTGTGTTCTTTCTATATTTTGCATTGTTAGTCCTTTAACAGATATGTGGCTTGCAAATATTTTCTCCATTCCATTCCATTCTCCTGTTCATTTTGTTGATCATTTCTTTTGCTGTGCAGAAGATTTTTAGTTTGGTGTCGTCCCTCTTGTTGATTTTTGCTTTTGTCATCTGTATTTTGGGTATTATATCCGAAAAAATCACTGGCAAAATCACTGGCAAGCAGCTTTTACCCTACTTGTTCTTCGAGGACTTTTATAGCTTCAGATCTTATGTTTAAGACTTTAACCCATTTTAAGTTAATTTTTATGAGTATGTAGGATAGGAGTTAAATATCATTTTTTTACCTGTGGTTATCCAGTTTCCCAATGCCATTTTTGAAGAGACTATCCTTTCCTCACTGAGTAGTGTTCTTGGCTCCTTTGCCAAATATTAACAGACCACATATATGAAGATTTATTTCTGCGCTCTCTATTCTGTTCTTTTGGTCATGCATCTGTTTTTATGCCAGTACCATACTGTTTTGATTGCTATAGATTTGTAGTATGGTTTGAAATCGGGAAGTGTGATGCCTCCAGCTTTGTTCTCTTCCCCAAATTTGGTATAGGAGGAACAATCCTCAACATAATAAAAGTTATGTGACAAACTCACAGCTAACATTATACTCAGCGGTGAAGATCAGGAATAAGACAAGGGTGCCCACTGTCACCACCTTTATTCAACATATACAACTGGAGCCATCAGTCAAGAAAAAATAAATAAAAGGCATCCAAAGCCGAAAGGAAAAAGTAAGTCTCTTTATTTGCAGATGATATGATCTTAAATATAGAAAATCCTAAAGACTCAACCAAAAAGGAAAACTGTTTATAAACAAATTCAGTAATGTTGTGACACATAAAATCAACATGCAGAAGTCAGTTGCATTGCTATACACTAACAATGAAATATCTGAAAAAGAAATAAAGAAAATAATCCCATTCAAAATAGCGTCAAACTCAATAAAAAACTTAGGGACAAATTTAATCAAGGAGTGAAAGATGTATACAATGAAAACTACGAGACTTTGATGAAAGAAATTTAAAATGCCATAAATGGAAATTTTTTTTCGCATCCATGGATCAGAAGAATAATATTGCTAAAATGCCTATAGTACCCAAAGTTTTATAGATTCATTACATTCCCTATAAATTCCAATGACATTTTCCAAGAATTAGAAAAAAACAACCCTAAACTGGAACCACAAAGGATCCCCAAATAGTGAAAGCAATCCTGGGAAAGAAGAAACCAAGTCTATTTTTTAAAAGAGAGCCATTGCTTTATATATATATATATATATATATATATATATATATATATATATATGTGTGTGTGTGTGTGCGCGCGCGCGCGTGCGTGTGTGTATAAATATATACTTATATATTTATATATATTTATAATTTATATATAAATTAGATATATATAAATAATATATCCATTATCTGGTGGCACTGTTTCCAGTAAAACAAACCACCAGAATACATCCTCTTCATATTTCCAGAAAGATTATATAATAGCTCTAGGTTCCCTATCTGCTAAATGTTGTCAAGAATCCCTCCTCAACCAACACCTGTCTGACATGCTAGAATCTTTCTTTAATTTCCTATTAAATATCTAGCATTTGGAGCTAGAAGTCATCGTCATCTCCTACTATTGTAATCCTCCATCATGCATTCAGACAGTGAAATACTATGAAGCTTTTTAAAATGAGATTTAAGGTCTGCATTTACTAAGTTAAAGAGATTCATAATATGGTTAAATATTAAATGAAAAAAATAGTGTGTTATGAAGCAGTACTATGGTATGATCTCATTCGTGTAATAGAAGATATGAACTTGTTTTATCACATAGCTAAAGGTCTGGATGGAAATCAAACTAGGGTAATGATTAAGTGCCTAGACTTTAGTGTCAGACCCATTCTCTATTTGACTGGATGATGGTGGACAGGTTGTTCAATATTTTACCATCTCATATTTTTTCTTCTTTAGAGGAGGTAACAAAAGAATTTGCCTTCCGAGGTTATTAGGAAGATTAAATGCATGAAGTGTATAAAACATTTAGCATAGTGTCTGGCCCACAGTAAGTAGTCTATAAATGATACCCATTATTATGATGCTGAGTAAAAAGATACAAAAATGTCATCCAGTATTATCTCTGGGTATAGACTTAAGAATGATCTTTAGGTACTTTTTTGGGCCCCATCCCTACCTTAGTCAACCATTCTAATGTGTTGATGTGTACTTTTTGTATATGCATATTATGAAATAAGATTTTATAATGAGCTATTTTAATTATATGGAACTATCATTTTATATGTCTCATTGACATTAATTTTTTCACCAAGCATGATGTCTTTAAGACCCATCCATGTTGCTATGCATACCTTTAATCCATTCCTTCTCGATGCTTTTAGTACTCCAGAGTGGGTGTCCTCAACATTTTATCCAACTGCTCTCTCAGCAATTGGACTCAGGGTGCTTCTGACTCTCCACTGCTACGAATAACATTGCAATGAATCTCCTCAAGCACATCCTCTCAAGGATCCATGCGAGATTTTCTTTGAAATACATACCGAGGGGTAGAATTGCTGTGTTTGGGCTATGTACATTCTTAATTTGCCTAAGTAGAGCCAGATGCTCTCCAGAAATGCCGTGGTAGTCTTGCGATGATGAAGTCCCTTGTATCCCCACTTCCCCGCCAACACTCGGCTGTATCCATCTTTATAACTTTTACCAGTCTGATAAACATAAAGCATTAACTCATTGTTGTTTTACTTTTCTTGGATTACTAATGATTTGAGGCGTTGTTTCCCTTCATATGTTTAGTTAGTGATTGAAGTTTACTCTTCTATAAATGTCCTGTTTGTATCATTTGTGTATTTTTCTATTGGTGTCGCTGCCTTTCTCTTGTTGATTTATAGAAGTTACTTGTGTTATTCATTTAGTGAGGTCTAGACATTGTAAATATTTTTCCAATAATGCCTTCTGTGTAATGAATGTGTACATGGTGCCTTCTTTGAACAAGAAGGCTTAATGTTGATGGACTCAAAGTCATCAGCACTTTGCCTGAGATTTGTGGCTTTGAAATTTTGTTTGAAAAGCTTTTTCTTGCCCTTAGGTCACCAAGATATTTTCCTACATTCTGCCCCATTAATCTTTATAGTGGTACCTTTACTCCTTCGGTCTTTACTCACTTCATGTGGAGTCCACATTTGTATGGTATGTGAGGCAAGGATCCAGTTTTATTTCTGTCTCTGTAGTGAGTCAGTTTTCCCAATGTAAGCTGCTAGGTACTGACTTGTGATATCTTTTTCATCATATTCAAATTTCCACATATACATATGGGTCAGTGTCTGAACTCTCTGTCCTATTTTATTGGCCTACTCATCTGCTTTTTGTACCAGTACACCACTATTTTTTGTTACTATGGCTTTGTTGTGTGTTTTCATAGAGAGACCAAGCTCCCTCTCTATTCATGCTTTTTAAGCTTGACTTAGCCATTCACAAACTTTGTGAACTTTTTTCCATCAATCTGTTAATACACTAACAGATTCATCCAAATAAACTTTAAAGCAACTTGTTACCATGTTCCTCAAATACCCCTAAGAAGAATTTTTTTAGGGTTGTATTGAATTTATCAATTAAGTGAAAGAATTGATGCCTTTGTAGAATAACATTAAGTTGTGTCATCAAAAAGCATAGGGTTTTCTTCATTTATTCAGATCATCTGTTATATCCCTTACTAATATTAAAAAAATTAATCTTTATTTATTTTTGAGAGAGAGAGACAGACAGAGCATGAGCAGGGGAGGAAGAGAGAGAGAAGGAGACACAGAATCCAAAGCAGGCTCCAGGAGCTGTGCTGTCAGCACAGAGCTTCATGCGGGGCTTGAACCCACAAACTGCGAGATCATGACCTGAGCCAAAGTCGGACACTTAACTGATTAAGCCACCCAGGTGCCCCCAAAGAGTACTTTTCTGGGGTGCCTGAATGGCCCAGTCGGTTAAGCGCCTCACACTTTTATCTTTTTTTTTTAATGTTTGTTTATTTTTGAGAGGGAGAGAGACAGAGCATGAGCAGGGGAGGGGCAGAGAGAGAGGGAGACAGCATCTTAAGCAGGCTCCAGGCTCTGAGCTGTCAGCACAGAGACCGATGCAGGCAGGACTCAAACTCACAGACTGTGAGATCATGACCTGAGCTGAAGTTGGATGCTCAACCAACTGAGCCACCCAGGCGCCCACCCTTGCTAATATTTTAAAGTTTTCTGTTCTCTCTGTAGATACCTTGTACATTATTCTATTAATATAATTAACTCCTAGATACTTAATACATTTCTTGATAGTGGGAATGATGTATTAGTATTTATTCCATTTCTCATTGGCTGTTGCTAATGCTAAAAAAAAAATCTCATATTCAGTAAGCTTGGTTTTCTCACCCGTTCTAATAGTCTGTCTTTGAAATCTGTTGAATTTTCTAGGTAAAAGATTATATCATATGTAAATCAATACAACATTATCTCTTACCTTCTTTCTCTGTTAGTCAGCTTTCACTCAGTTATGCTACAATAAGAAACAATCCCCAAATTTCAGTGATTTATAACAACAAAACTTTCTTCCTCACTCATGTAACACATTGAATATATGTTGGCTTCAGCTCTGCTCTGTATGTTTTCTTTTTCCGAGATCCAAGATGAAGAGGCAGCTCTAATTAGGACCATACCATTCTTGGAGCAGAGGAAAAGCTCAAGGGTGCCAGCTAATCCACACAACAGTTGGGAAAGCTTCTGCTCAGAACTGGCACCCTGTCAAATACATTTGTATTCACCGGACAAAACAAATCCCTTGGTCAAGCCTGGTGACAATAGGGTTAAAGTTTCCTCCTCCCAGAGGAAGGTCTTACAAATTACATGGCAACAGGCAGTGAGTGTGCTTTTTCTTGCAGGGAAGGGGTTAGTGAATAATTGTGAACAAGAATATAACCTACCACCCCTCTCACTCTCATTCCTATTGTTTCTTTGTCTTTTCTTTAGCTTCAGCCAAGACCTCTAGTGGTAACAATGAGCATCCGTGTCTTAACTTCATCTTGAAGAGAATGAATCTTAATTTTCTCCATCAAGTGTAATACTTAATATAAAGAGTTTTTATCAAGTTAAGGAAATTCCCTGCTATTTCTAGTACCAGGAGTTTTGATCATAAATTTGTGTTGAATCTTATCAAATGTGTTTTTATCTTGATTGATTTCATCACAATTTTCCCCATTAATTTAATACACTAGCATTTATAATAAATTTTCTCTGTTGAACCATCCTATATGTCTGAGATAAAGTCTGAATCTTGATGTATTATTTTTAAATTAGCAGTAAGTTAACTAATATATCATTTACAATTTTTGAACCCATGTTAATAAGTACAAATGGCCAATTGTTTTCATTTATGTGTTGTCCTCACTTAATTTTGAATAATGCTATGCTAGCCTTGTAAAATGATGTGTATACATTTTGCCCTTTTTCTTTTTCTGAAAGCATGTGTGAGGTAGAGATTAATATTCCTTAAAAATTTGGTAGAACTGGGGCGCCTGGGTGGCGCAGTCGGTTAAGTATCCGACTTCAGCCAGGTCACGATCTCGCGGTCCGTGAGTTCGAGCCCCGCGTCAGGCTCTGGGCTGATGGCTCAGAGCCTGGAGCCTGTTTCCGATTCTGTGTCTCCCTCTCTCTCTGCCCCTCCCCCGTTCATGCTCTGTCTCTCTCTGTCCCAAAAATAAATATAAAACGTTGAAAAAAAAATTTAAAAAAAAAAAAAAAAAAAATTTGGTAGAACTTTCCAAAAAACCACCTGGGTCTGGAGTTTTTTGAGAAAAACAGAGCTTTTATCATTTTAGGTTACTTAATACATACAGATGTAGTCAAATTCTATATTTCTTTTCTGTGTCAGTGTGGCATTTAATTTTTTTTTCTAGGAATTTATCCATTTTAACTAGGTCTTCAAAATTATTAGGCTATAATTGATCTTAAAATTCTCTATTATGATGGATAGAAATATACCAGAATGTTTGAAATTATCTCCAAGAGTAGGATTAAGGATTATTTCTATGTTTTCATATGTTCTATGTTCTTTTTGTTATAGTCTGAATGTTTTACACTAAGATACTGCTTTTATATAATCAGAAATAACTTTGGCTCTTTCCCTTTTGAGTTGAAATTAATACGTAAAATTTACCTAGTCTCGAGTTATTTTCAAACACTCATGCCTCATCAGAAGAAGGTATTTGGTGAATCCTTGGGCGGACTTTGTTTCTCAGGCACTGATTTCATCTCTAAACAAGGGGAAAGGATTTCCAGGGGAAAACATAACCTGTGTGTGGCCCTGAATCTCCCTGTGCACTTCCAATGTTTTCTAAGCAATAATAATTAATAGGCACTATCTGGCCCTCTTGGATTTATACCAATTTTGTTTATATAAAAGGGCATTTTTACCTAGCAAGCCCTGGGTACATTTTTTGTTTCTTATTTGTAGCTGAACTCTTGGAACATCCATTGTTTGTTCTGTTTGCCCTTGTACTGCCTTCACTCTCCACTCAAGTATGGGTTTTATTAAGCAGTGTATATTTCATCTAAGGCCTCGGAAATGTACTTTTTGAGGAAACAGCTTTTCTTGGTATTTTGTGGTGAGTGGTGACTTATTTCTGTTTGGTCTTTAACATGTGTTGTGTGTGGGTCCTGACGATTCAATGAAGCTGTTTTCTGTTGAAAAGCTGTCAGAAAACACAAATCAAATCCAGTAACTGAATAGACACAGCCGAACAGGTTCAGCTAGTTCACATGCATTTTAAGACGAATGAAAAAGAGGTAGGGAGAGTATGTGTAAGGAGGGATTTTTCACTATCCTCCCTTTCAATTAAATGTCTTTCGTTCTCTAGAAAAATGTCTACAGTGTGTGTGTGTGTGTGTGTGTGTGTGTGTGTATAGAATGATATATTCAGAATGATAGATTCTTCACCCATCTTTGTGTTTCAATCATACTGAAATAATCCTAGCCTCATTAGTACATTTTCTTCTCTTTTTTAAAAAAAATTTTAATTTTTATTTATTTTTGAGAGAGAGAGACAGAGCACCAGTGGGGAAGGTGCAGAGAGAGAGGGAGACACAGAATCTGAAGCAGGCTCCAGGCTCTAAGCTGGCAGCACAGAGCCGGACGCGGGGCTCAAACTCACGGACCAAGAGATCATGACCTGAGCCGAGGTAGGACACTCAACCAACTGAGCCACCCAGGTGCCCTCATTAGTACATTTTCTTGACATCAGTGAAGGAGACCACAGGACTCTGGAGTGAATTAATTTGGGAGGGACTAGAAAGCACACACAAAAAATTGTTTTCACTCACAGAACTCTCCGCCCTCATCTTCAAAAAGAGGAGGAGACCATGGTTTGGGAATGTGGCACATGATGTGCCCTCCTCCTCATTAGATGGACGTACAAGAAGACTAAGGGGGAAAGAGATTGAAGGCATAGACCCCGGCTCTGCTAACCTTAAGCTGAGTGACCTTGGGCAAGGTATTCACCTCTCAGTTTGGGTTTCCTAATACAAAAACAGCACTTAATTCATATCTTGTCCTAAGGATTAATGGAGATAATATATAGTAAACCCCATACTTGATATGGTTGTGTCTATAACTTTTGTTTGTTTCCCCACTTGCCTCATCAGGGCAAGAAGTTTTGTTGGCTTTGTTTACTATAATATCTCAGCAGCTAAAATAGTGCCAGAATTATAGCAGGTCCTCAACAAAAGCAACATTTGTTGATTGCTGAATAAAAAGAAAAGGCATTTATTTTAGTAACTAGAACATATCTGGCAGTAGGTGTTTAATGAATAGTACTACAATGACAACTATTATAGGCTGTAGAAATGGTGGTGGTGGTGGTGGTGATGGCAGAAACCTGGGAGTGAAGTGCTGTGGCTCATAGCGAGGCTCTGGGAAGCAGGCTGCATGTATTTGCTTCTGGAACATAAGTATGGACTCCGATCTGGATCTCACTTTGCTCATCTGTAAGATGGGTGTCATAATAATGGTATCTACTTCGTAGGGTTATTGTGAGAATTAAATTCGTTAATATTTTAAGCATATTTAGGATAGTGCTAGCCATTACTATCACATCTACTACCTATGTAGTAGGTAGTAGGTAGCTACTAATTAGTAACTGCTATTAGGGGCTTAATTTTAAGGGAGGGCATTGAGGGAGACTGCCTCATCAGGAAGATACTATGTGAAAGAAAGAAAAATCGTCAAAACAATGGAAGATGCCATTTTCAATAGCCAGTAAATAAATATAAGAATCTTTATACCTAACAAGTAATCAAAGAATGGTGATAAAAACAGGGAAAAACACATTTGACCCATTAGATTGCCAACATGAAACACTGATAGCACCCAATGTTACCAAGAGGTGGGGCAACAGACACTTTTGTACATAACTAGTAAGAGCACAAATTGGGACTGTCAGCTGTCTTTCTCAATCTTTCCTCTGTCAGTTCGGCCAAGCCAGAGTAGAAGCCCCTTTGAAACCCAAAGAAGACTGGCTAGCAGAGAGATGCTGCAAGCAGAGCTCCCAAGACACTGTCATCTCAAAGTCATGTGGCTGCCACGACTCCTGCAGTAGGAGTGAAGGCAAGACCCGCAGAATCATGCCAGAAGGCCATTTTGACTGTGAGGTGGGAACAAAAAACACCCAGGCAGTTAGTCTGTGTATAACCTAGCTGTTTTAATCCACAGCCTCAAGAACAACACTGACAGCCATAGATCTAAACGGTTTTAGGAATTAGCCACTAATAATGACACCTTGTATTGACAGAGTGACTTATGCGTTCTCAGAAGATTCTCTTTGCTCTGTTCTCTCGTAATGGGTTTTTCTGCTGAGTTAAGTGTCCCCCATGGCTCAGATCACTTTGGCTGTGATTTAGCTGGGCTCTCCATGTTCGTTGAAATACTAGATGCAGCCACCTGTGAGCCAGGTGTTTTGTGTTGTAAGGCAGTTTAAAATGCTCCCTTAAAATACCCATGACCTCATCCAGTTCCCCCTGGACATGGAAACTAACAGCTATTGAACCTGTATACGTCTGGCATTGTTCACATGTTACCTGACACTTAATCCTCCCTGAAACCCAGGGATTTATATCCCCATTACACAGATGAGGCCACTGAGACTCAGAGAGGTAAAGCAAATTGCCTGAGGTTACTTACCTGGTCGGTAGAGCTGAACTTCAAGCCCAAATCCATATGACTAAAAATCTGTGTCCTCCCCACCACACACACACAATTAAACCACCAAAGCCCAACCTTTAAAACAAACCAACAAACAAAACTATTTCTGAAACTGCATGAGGAAAAACCCATTTTCCCATAGTTGACTAGGATTAAATAGATTTGTGTAGCAAGCCTATTTAAAAGTTCTATCAAATTAGAAGCCAAATTATGTTTTACACTCACATCCAAGCAGTTAGGTGTAAATGTGATGATGACGTGAGGGGGGTGGTGGTGGAGGTGATGTCTTTTATTTGTGGAGCGCTCAATCTGTGCCAAGCACTGTGTATGCTCAGTGCGCTGCATTCTTGCCCTGACACTTTCCATTCTGACAATAAGCCAGGTGTGCTGTGTTGTATGGCACAAGCCAACCCAAGAGCCCAAGCGTACCCAGAGAAGACACAGCAGTCCTGAGATTTGGCCTCAAGCCCCCCGACTCCAGAGCCTTTGCTTCGAATCGCATCTCTGCCCTTTGTCTGACATAGGGCACCGGTACAAGAAAACAGACCCTGGAAATATTCCACGAGTTTCCACTGCACTGATGGCCCATTCTCAGATTTATGTATTTCATTCTGCAAGGCTCAGACATATTTAGACACTTTAAGCTAATCATTACCTGTCACAATTTATCTGAGCTGTTCATTGTCAGCAAGCACATGTAGACTTCAAGACGCATTTGCCCTCTGCTTTATATCATGTTTTTTTTTATACAGCCATAATACTAATAGATGGGCTCTATTACTAGCAGAAGGCCATTTTTGTGGACTTCAATATCATATAGGTAGATTCTTGACCTAAATTAATGGGATCGTTGCCTCAGTCTTCAGTAATTTGGGCTCACGGTCTTGCGCACAATTGAGACAAAAGTCGGTCAGGGCTGAAATGACACGGTGTCCTCCAAGGAATCGAAAAAGAGCCGAGCTGAGCCCTGCCCAAGGCCCGTAGATTCCAGGAACCTGAAGTTTAGATCCCCACCCACGCATCACCTCCCCTGACAGGGAGCAGGGCTGCCCACTCGGTTACCTGACTCCTCACCTCGCGCTCAGAGGTCGTTACTATAGTGATGTGTGCCTGCTGTGTGCCCGCCAAGTTGGCGGCCACAGCACATACCTGTGGCATGGCGTTTCTGCTTGACTTGACAGCAGGCTTTTATACAAGTGGAATTGTAAGCTCTTATTAACAAACTTACACACAGTCTCCACTCTTTTCCTGCTAGAAGCAGCGTGACAGCCAGCTGTTGAGTCTAGTAAAGCATCCCTTTCATTGGGCAATTTGTGAACTATCCCTTCACTGAGGTGAGGTAGTTCTTTCTAATTCTGCCCAGTGTATTAGTTACATGGTGGAACTTGGAAGGATGGCAAGGCGAGGGAGAGACATCTGCAAGTGTTGAAGACCCAAGTAGACCCAAAAGATTACTGTCTTTTCTTGAATAAGATGGTGCTTTCAGTCCACCCCATACCAGCCCCACATCTCCAATACCAAACTAAAATGAGTGAATAAAATTGTGAGCTAAAAGTCTGCCGCTGAAATAGAACAGGGGACTTTTGCAATTGCACCCTGGAGTATAATTTCCTTGAGGGTGGAAACTTTTAAGATTTGGTAATAGCAGTCAAAGAGACAGGAACAATGGTTTATGACTCACACCCAGCCAACAAGGATGGCAAACAGTATAATTTGAGGGGCACCAAAAGGCCTAAAATATGACAACATATCAGCTCCTAAAATTCCCACCATTAACTTCACTACCTACGGGCCTAGTAGACATGCTCATGATGTTTTTAGTATTACTCTTTAATTTTAAAATTAATACATGCGCAAGATTTTAAAGAAAAAATATTACAGAAAGTATACAATGAAAACTAAACTCTTTCCACTCCCTTGAGCCTTGATTCCATACTCCAAAATTACTATTAATGTTTCATAAGTTGTATGTCCTTCCAGAAATTGGGTAATGTATACTGGATGGATGGATGGATGGATAGATAGATAGATAGATAGATAGATAGATAGATAGACAGACATATATGTATATATGATTCTGCATAAAAGTTATTCAAACAAATAATATCACCTTATTCATATTGTCTTTACCTTACTTTTTTACTTAATACATTCTGGGCATCTTTCAAAATTAGCATTTTTTTAATCTACATTCTTCTAAATAGTTGTATGGTACTTCCAAAGTCCCTCCTCCTCTAAGTGTGCTATAATTTAGGGGCACCTGGGTGGCACAGTCAGTTGGGCGTCCGACTTCAGCTCAGGTCATGATCTCGCAGTTGGTGGGTTCGAGCCCTGCGTCGGGCTCTGTGCTGACACCTCAGAGCCTGAAGCCTCCTTCAAATTCTGTGTCTCCTCCTCTCTGTGCCCTTCCCATGCTCATGCTCTGTCTTGCTCTGTCTCTCAATAATAAATAAACGTAAAAAAAATTTTTTAATGTACTATAATTTATAAATATGGTCCCTTAATGATGGGTATCTGGATAATTTTAATTTGTTGCTCTCGTAAATAATATGGAAGTCAACATCCTCAAACATATCTCATTGCATATGAGGGCCTATATCCACAAGTATATCCATAAGATTGTTTTCAAATAGTGGAATTGCTAAAACAAAGAAAATATACATTTTAAATTTGAAAATATTGCCAAATTTTTACCAAAACAGTTTATGCTTTTCAGTAGAATGCCATTCATACTTAATAGCATTCAATGCCATTCAGTATAATGGCAGCCATAAATCTCCCACATCTTCACCAACACTGAGTCTTATCAAACATTTTAATCTTATTAATTTCATTAAAATATCATTCATTTTTATATTATTTTTGTCAGTTTAGTTGCTTATAATTGCTTTGCTTTGTGTTTCTTTTATTATGACGTGGTTGAACCTCTTTTCATGATTATTAGTCACTTGTATTTTTTTCTGTGATCTTCCTGTTTGTAATCTTTGCTCATGTCTTTACTTTTTTCTCTTTTGTGCAGTGAATGATACAATCTCTAAAGATAGCCTTTGTCACATGTGTAGCATATATTTTCTCCTAGCTTGTTATTTATCATTTTACTTTGTGTATGGCATTTCTTACAATTTAGAAGTATCTCACTTATGTAGATAAATATACATGGATAAAAATTGATTTTTTTATGTTTATTTATTTTGAGAGAGAGAGATAGAAAGAGAGTGATCAGGGGAGGGGCAGAGAGAGAGGGAGACAGAGAATCCCAAGCAGGTTCCACACTGTCAGTGCTGACGCAAGGCTTGAACTCATTCACTGTGAGATCATGACTTGAGCCAAGATCAAGAGTCTGACTCTTAGCCAACTGACCCACCCAGGCATCCCAGTTTAATAACCGTTGGAATATATGTGTTCTAGTTAGACATTTGATGGTCCCTTTTTCTGACTCCTAGAACCCATGTGATTCTTACCATGTATTTGACATGTAACTTTTACTGAGTTGTATTTTAGCTAACATCTGTGTGTGTGTGTGTATTGTGTGTGTGTGTGTGTGTGTGTGTGTGTGTGTGTGTGTGTTA
Organism: Lynx rufus; assembly: GCF_022079265.1. NCBI lineage: Eukaryota > Metazoa > Chordata > Mammalia > Carnivora > Felidae > Lynx > Lynx rufus. Next base: position 119,226,654 of record NW_025814823.1, on the reverse strand, counting down.
ATCCTTACAACCAGATTAAAAGCAACTTGAAAGCCTGGAGAAATGAAAGATTCTTTTTCATTCCCCACCCCATAGTGTCCAGTATCTAGAAAAGAGAAAGTTAGACTTGGGGGATTTCAAATTAGAACACTGCTAAGAAGAGTATTGTGTGAATCTAGAGACACAGAGGCCCTAACTTAAATAATGACCCAAAGGACAAGTAAGAGATTTCCCAAAGAAGGTATGAATGAGTCTCAAGATTAACCCAGTCTCCTTCCACCTTTTGCCTAGAGTGAAGATAGTTCCTAGTGTTTCAGGCTTTTGCCCCCACCCGCCTTCCCAAATTTATCTTGTACCACTCTTTCCCTTTTTCTCTATATCCTATACCTGGCTTTCTATTTATGATTCAAATGCATATCAAGTTTGCTTTTACCTAGGGCTTTTGCCTGGAATATTCTTCCCCTCAATTTTCACATTCCTGACTTCTCTTGTTGTTCAGACCTGCGGCAGACTGGGTTTTCCACAGTTGACTGCATCAATATATATTCTACAATGTGAGGTTGATACTCTTCCATCAAGAAACGGGGGTCTATGTTGCTCCCTGTTGAAACTAGGTCAGTTTTTGCAATTACCTTAACCAACAGAATGCAGCAGAAGTGACACTATGTGACTTTCGGGCTAGGTCATAAAAAATAATAGTGTTTCCACCTGGCCCACTCTAGCTTGGGACACTCACCCTGGGAACCCAGCCACCACATTGTGAGACCGGGATACCTGGACAGACCCCATGGAGGTGTGCAAGGAGCAGTCCCAGTTAAGTTCTCAGCTGGCGGTGAGCATCAACCAACAGCCATGTGCTTGAACAAACCCTGAAATTCTTCCAAGCCCAACCTTTTGAATCTTCCAGCTAAGCTCCAGACATGGTGAGGCAGAGACAGGCTGTCTCCAGTATGCACTCTCAGAATTCCTGACCCAGAGAATTCCAAAAGCATAATAAATTGTTGTGTTAAGCCACTGAGTTGATGGGTAATTCATTATGCAGCCATAGTAACCAGAATAAGACCTCAGCTTAAATGACCACAGAAGAGGGCTTCCCTGACCTCCCAATCTAAAGCTGTGATCTGCTTACTGCATCACCTTACTTAATTGTAGTCCTCCACACAACATTCTCTGCTGGTTTCCTTATTTGTTTGGTCGGTTTGCTTATTGTCTGCCTACCTCCACTGGAAAGTCAAGTCCAAGTGCACAAAGATCCTAATTCTCTTGTCTACCCCAAAGTCTTCAGCACCTACAACAGTGCCTGGCACCTACTAGGTGATCAAGGAAAGAGAACTCTTTTCTTTGGGGATATGTTGTAGTTTCCTTTTCTGTGGCTGTATGTATACTTCAAAGAGTGGTCTAAGACAAATACAAATAAAAATCAGTAATAACCAGGAGATAAATATCTGAGACTTTTTAAAATCAGGCTTACAAATGACAGAGAGGGAAGAAATAAAGGAAAGTAAGGCAAACTCTTTAAACGTTAAAATAGAAAAAGGAAGAAAAAGATCTTGCCAAAGAAAGTGATGTTTATCAGCCACATACACAACTGAATTCCACCCTTATGATATGGTTTGTAATTTCTTAAAAACAGTATAATCCTCCTTGTTTACTCAAAGAATAGCAACATGTTGGTCAGAGAATTCAGTAAATGATGTGGGAAAATCCAGCTCTTTGAAATCTGATTTTTTTATGGTTGGATAGAATGTTAAACCAAAATTTTTCTCCATTCCCCTACTCATTTACCACTCTTTGCCCAAAAGTGGTTGGAATCAGTGACCAAACCGATGGAATATGAGAGAACCCATCGTGTATGAATAGAAGTCAAGCTCTTTGAAAAGCTTGAGTCTAATGGTTCTTAGCAATTGTTCATGAAGTAAGTCTGGGTTAGCCAGCTACCTAGGAAGCTTCTTCCTGAGACAGTGAGTCTTAGAGCATCTAAAAATGTCTTGTTTCCTCCCTTGAACAGCACATTTACACTTTTGTTTTTGAAATCAAAACCACCCTTGCTATCTTACAAATGTTGGAGCCAATTTAATGGTTTCATTGGCCTTTAAAGAAAGTATTGGAATCTCAGAAAGGAGCATAGAACTAGAATATTATACAGAGTTGCTAGGGTAATAGGTATTTTTGTGGCATCCTTGGGAAAATGAACACCTAACAGCCATGAACTTGCAACTTGCTTGTGCCTATTATATCTTACAGCTTACAGTGATGACTTCTTGTCGCTAAAAAATGTTCAAAGTTCCTTGGCTAAAAAAGGCATAGGAGATGAGGCATGGCCTGTTTGAAGCTAACTATTCCTCTGGAATAATAATATATAATACAGAACAAATAATGCCTTCCAGAGGATGCAGGATTAAAATGAAAGATGCTTAATCCTCTTCTCTTCCCTGCTATCCAACACTTAAACATGACTCCATGGACCTTCATTATGTACCCACTTAAAATACCCAAGTTGATCTCATTTACAACTGCCTTCACCTTTCCTTCTTATTTGGCACCAATTCTGGAATTTTTATCACGAATCTCAGTTTCACTAAGATTCTTCACAGCCCTCTCCTTAAGTATCAGTTGAAAGAAGTGAATTCAAAGATTATAAAGTAAAATTACTTACCCCTCTCAATCATCATCTGTTGAGTCAAAAGGTAGCTGGGAAACTGACCTGAAAACAGGACTTGACCAATCATTAGAGCATGTCTTAATAAGACCAAAATAGTAGATACAAATATACCCATGAGTTAATTTTACTTAACTATACAGGGTGCCTAAAAATTCCCTTCTAGCCTTTCTTCATGCCCTGATAGGAAGGCAATTAAATGAGGAGAATATTAAAATTAGTCAAAAAACAGCAATACTTACTATGCAGCCATTGGGACCTTCTGCTCCATCCTGCATTTCCTAAGTTAGGTTAAGCCAGGTCTCCATGTCCTCTTGTGACTTGGATGTCAAACAGATGGTCTCTGGATAGGAGTTACCCAACCAACTGTTGACTTCCCAATCTGGAACTTGCCTTCCTACAAGGAGACTAAATGGGAGCTAATTAGATGTCATTTACTTATAAATTCTAGTCACAAATTAGATTTTCTGCCTTCAAAGTTAATGTCTTTTAAGTGTTCCAATGCTTTTAACCCAACCATCCCTGTTTTCTAACTTTCCCTTCCAGTTCTTTGCCTTCTCTATTTTTACACAATTATTAGGAAAAAGTTTGTTCCAAGAACAATCAGAAAAGAACCCAAACCCAATCAGCCAAATAACCACAGTCATTGTCGTCGTCGTCGCCGTCATCATCATCATCATCATCATCATAATTATCTTTATAACAGGGTGACAAAGGCCAGCCTGGTTTTAAAAGAACAGATTGCAATAAGCTTAAGATTCTTGAGAGTTCTGTCTGTACTAAATTGAAGCTGAAAAATGCACACTTTCCTTATTCCTTTGACCAAACTCCGTATCCTAACTCAAGAAAATAAGCTTTCGGGAGCTTTTTTGGAACAACTTAAATGGCAAGTTGAAAATCAAATAGCTCTGACACCACAGTGATTTTGATGAGTTAACTACCAATGTATATACCATATGGATGAAATTTTTCCTGAAATGCATGTGGGTGTGTTTAAGGGTAGAGTGCTTGGGGCAAAACACATTTCAAGCTTTTCTTTTTTTTTTTTTAAATTTTTTTTTCAACGTTTATTTATTTTTGGGATAGAGAGAGACAGAGCATGAACGGGGGAGGGGCAGAGAGAGGGAGACACAGAATCGGAAACAGGCTCCAGGCTCTGAGCCATCAGCCCAGAGCCTGACGCGGGGCTCGAACTCACGGACCGCGAGATCGTGCCCTGGCTGAAGTCGGACGCTTAACCGACTGCGCCACCCAGGCGCCCCTTTCAAGCTTTTCAAAAACCCATTATTTGCAAAATCATTTGATGTACTTTTTTTTTTTTTTTTTTTTTTTACTGATTCCAAATCTGGCCTATTTCAAAGACAATGAGTTCCTGGTCTTTCTAGGCACCTTTCCTCTTTCTTTCTATATAAGCACATTCCTTCCTATCCTCAGAGAGAGAAAATGTCCAACTCCAAAAGCCCAGACTGTACCCACACCCTCAAGTCTAACAGCAAAGCAACACACTAGAAAAAAGAGACACTGAAATTCACTTCCAGTGGAGTAGCTAATGGTGGGCTTCTCTATTCAACTCCAGCAGCCCACCATCGCTATAGGATGTTTTGTAGCCACACCATCCTGTCAATGCATATGGAGCTTAGGGTTGAACCTTCTTTCGTGGACTGCTATTTTTTTTTAAGTTTATTCACTTATTTTGAGAGAAAGAGAGCACATGCAGGAGGGGCAGAGAGAGAATCCCAAGCAGGCTCTGAGCTGTCAGCACAGAGCTGGATGCAGGTCTCAAACCCACAAACCGTGAGATCATGACCTGAGCCGAAACCAAGAGTCCAACACTCAACTGACTGAGCCACCCAGGTGCCCCATCATGGACTGCTATTAAGCCAAGTTTCCCCAATCCCAGAATGTATCCCATCACTGAATTTTGAAGTTAAGTGCAGTAATATACAGTTATCTTTATGAGCCTTCACCTTGTTGATTTTGATTCATTGTTTAGTGTTTTAAGATTATTCTGAATCCTGATTCAGTCAAATGCTCCAGTGGAGTTACATTATACAAGAGGATTTCAATCTAGTGTCAGTGTGTTTAGTGTTTAGTCAGCTATCACTGGTATTCTAGATAAGGCTCAGAATCCTTCTCAAATAGTGTTCCAACTCCTGCTACCAATCAATCTAGTTGGCATTTGAGATTACATCTATTCACTCTGCCTCCTGCTTTAGATGTTCCCTTTTCTCTTCATTAGAATTATTCACAGTAGGCAGTCAGAATTACAGTCTTTAATATCTACATGTGTCTTGAGCTAGATCTATTTTAGAATTTCTGCCTATGACAAGCCTACCCAAGTCATTTGAAAGCCATCTTCCCAAAACCTGAGACACACATGTGAGTGCCTAGAATCTCCTCACTTAATGGCAGGCTCACCTTCGCCAGGTTCTCATCCTTTCCACATCATCAACCAGTGGCCTGCTGGTAACAGGAAAAACAATGGTAAGCTCTTGGGGGTTTTTCCCATACTTTGACAAAAAAAAATAAATCAATAATTTATCAAGGTATATAGGGAAAAAAGCAATAGAAGATTAATTGTGGTTGCTATTGATACCAAACCACATGAAAAATGTGGAAAATACTTTCCTAATGACAGATTATATAGGCCAAAGGCAAGAGAGCACTGCTTGACCCATCAGCTAAGGGTCTCAACCAACTATGTGTCAATAATACCTCTTCTTGCTTTCTTATGTTCCAATGTCAAATTGATTTCATTCATCACCTCTAAGAATTTGTATACAGATCGTAAATCTAGTGAAGGCAGGGGTTTTAACTTATTCACCTCCACAACCCCAGGGCTGGGCATGGTACCTAATGTATATTAAATACTCAGTAAGTATTTTAAGAATGAATGAAAATGAAATTTAAACAATTACTCCCTATTGTTTCTTTCTGAAAAGTATTAAGTTCTTCTTCTACCAGAGTTTTTACATAAAAAGCAATTTGAGTAAGAATGAACAAGTTGCTCTATTTATTGAACTTGATTTTCTGAATTTAGCAAATCAGAACTTTTGAAAGCAAAAGTAGGAGTTACTGATTTCCTATCTTACTCACATCTCTCCTCACTCTTAATCTTAAAACACAGCACGTGCTCACACACACACACACACACACACACACACACAGGAATGATGGAAACAGTGTAGAGAGCATATTATAATATTTTCTTCAGCAACTAAAGTGGATTTGCACACAAAACTATCCACATTGCCCCTTCTATCTTTCTTGTATCCAGGAATATTTTTTGCTAACTGACTGGTGTGAGTTTGGCCTGCCAGTCAGCTCTGGAACCAAAGAGGAGCTAAGTGGCTCCCATAAAAACACAATCATCAGATTAATCTTGCTTGGCTGGGTACCAGTCCAGCTAACCATCCATTGACAATCTCATAACCTTCTGCATTCATCCAAAACAAACAAAACAGTGCCTGATTCTAAAAGGAAGAAGAAGAAAAAATGAAATATTTCTGTCCCATTTACCTTTCAAATAAAAGACAAAATGTAAGCTAGGGTGTAATATGAAAAGCATGGGTTTAGTAAGATCACAGTAGCTAAGTCACTTTGGGTACAAAGTGTATATTTTTGAGTGTACCTGGTGCTTTCAAATCAGGACATTATAATAACTGAAAATTATAGGGCAGTGATGGAGCTTCGTGGCTCAGAGCACAGCCTTTGAAGTTATGCAGACCTGAGTTTCAGTTCCTGTTTTGTCACTTTCTTTCTGTGTGCCTTTAACACATTATTTAATCTCTCTGTGCCTCAATTTCCTCAGCTGCAAAGAGGATGCTAACAGTTTTTATTTCACGGGGTTGTTGTAAAAATTAAATGAGGTAATCCATGTAAAGCACTCACAAAGTGCCTGACATAGAGAAACACTTAATAAATGTCTATTATTATAGCCATGATTCTTACATTAATCCAAAGGAATTGATTTGGCAGGAAGGTTGAAGGATGGCATAGAAATAGCATAGAAGTGTCGTACCACTGAGAACATAGCCTTTTTGAGAAATAAGCTACCCAGCAAGCCCAATCACTAATTACAATTCATTTGGAATGAAACAGAGACAAACATACCATTGTAAGAACCAGGATAGAAAATTGCTAATGAGGATTGAGACAGTGGTTTGAGGAAAAGGCAGATCAGTCTAGTGTGCTGTGGACAGAACCCTCTGGCCGGTGGCCCCAGACAAGAACGTACTGTGAAAGTCTTCACCATTCCACCCAAAAGCTGAATCAGAGTCCTGAGAAGCCAGATCAGTCCTGTCTTACATGTGCCTGCCCTTTGGTAGGCAACAACCTGGTGCGTGGGGAGGTAGACGTTTTACATGGGAACTAAAACCGTTCCAGGACATGCTATAAGGGAGGGTCAGGAGGTGTGCTACACTAGGGGATCTCTCCATGGTGCCTGAAGTTGAGTGTCCACATTAGAGGTCCTTGCAGTGGAAGCTTATGCCGCATGCAAATCTATGGTTCATTAATGTCTTTCACTTGAGATCCTACAGAGACAAGGTGGACAGGCCCAGACCTCATGGAGCTCACAGCTTAGTTAAGTGGGCAACTGGACTGTGTGACAGTACGAGGTGATGGGTGCCGTGATAGAGATATATACAGGGTATTTGTGGAGCTCAAGAAGGAAACATGTAACTAATCTTGGGGGGTGAAGTGTCTGCTTAGAGAAAATATCAATGATGGGACCTGAAGAATGAATAGGGTTAGAAAGGCAACAGGGGCCAGAGTGGGAGAGAAGCAAAGAGGGACGAGCATGGGCGGAGGTCCAGCGGAAGAGTGAGAGCATGGCATATTTGAGGGATTAAAAAATGGTCTGTGCAGCTGCAGGCAGGGAGCATGGAGCACATTCATTTTTGTGATGGATATCCAACATTAATTTGCACTTACTCTATGCCAGGCCCTGTGACAAGCAGACCCATTATGAGTATTAGCTCATTAAATCTGCACAGCAATCCTATGAGCTAGGGACTGTGGTTCACCTCATTTTACTAATGGGGACATTGCAAATGAGAGAGGTTGGGACTCAGATATTAAGTCCTGAGTCAAAGCCCTCACATCCTGTAAGTGAGCTGGGTTTTCTACCCAGGCAGCCTGGCTTGAGCGTTCACACTGCTCCTTCCTGGGGCACAGGGTCCTGCCACTGCAGGGTAGCTCACCACAGAAGTTTTAAGACACAGGGGATTGGAAAGTACTCTTGTGGAAAAGTCCATGTCTATGGTTTACCTAAAGCTAAATCAAAATAAACCTGCCCCCACCACCAAAATCTCCAAATATGCTTCTCAGTGATAGAAAGTATGACCACAGGTTTTTTACTTCTACAAATTTTTAACAGGTTTTACCTCTACAGGCTCCCATTCTTGCAAAGTCTCAGTTGAGACTATTTTCTATCCTTTAGGTAGAAAAACTGCCTCATCTGAGAGGGATGTTCCATCTGGGACTCAGGCAAAGTTTCCAAGCGTGCCTGAGGCTGGATTCTCTCCAGATACCAGGGGAAGCACCCAGGTAGCCATTCGAGAAAGAATAAAAGTCACTGTAACTTTTCTACACACAATAGCCAAATCGAATATCGGTCACTGTCAAAGTCCGACAGCACCTAGCCTAATGTCTTGCACATAGTGGATGTTTTAAGAAATATCAGGAAATATCAGTCATTAATGAGTAGATAGGAGCATGAATAAATAAATGAAGGAAGTTTCTGTTGCTTATTTGTTTCTTGGCTTTCTCCTTAACATGGGGTATGATAGCGTAAGGAGAAATATGTCCGTCTGGGGCCAGAAGTTGTAAGAACAGATACAACTCTATGACCACAGAAGTCACAGCATCTTAAAGAGATCTTTGCACACCCATTTGACAGAAGCATTACTCACAATGACCCAAAGGTAGAAGCAACCCAAATGTCCATCCATATATGAAGGGATAAACAAAATGTAGTGAGTACATACAACAGAATGTTACTCAGCCTTGAGAAGGAAGGAAATTCTGACACACACATGCTACCACACTAATGAAGCTTGAGGACATTATGCTAAGTGGCCTCAGTCAGTCACCAAAAGACAAATACTCTACAATTCCACCTATATGAGGTACCTACAGTAGACAAATTTACAGACAGAAATTAGAATGGTGGTTACCAGGCATTGGTGGGGGGGGGTGGAGGGGGCGGGGGGGGGGAAGGAGAGAATGCAGAGTTATTGTTTAAAGGTATAGAGTTTCAGTTTTGCAAGATGAGAAAGAGTTCTAGAGATAGATGGTAGTGATGGTTACCCAACAATGTGGATGTACTTAGTCCCACTCAACTATACACTTAGAAATGGTTAAGATGCTAAATTTTATGTTATGTGCATCTTACCACAGTTTTTAGATTTTAAAGGCAAAATAGAGATGTTTTCAGATACAAAATAATTAAACTATTAAGCCTAATTATAAGTATTGGCATCTGATATTAATTATTGTATTAAATAACATGTTTTATATAATATATAAGTACACTATAATATAGTAATTTACATAGCTGACACCTACTTTGCTCACCATATTGTAATGTAATGATAATCTAACAACAACAATAATTGCTATTATAGTTAACATCTATTGAACACTAACCAGGTGCCAAACTTTATTTTAATTATTCTTTGCCTCATATGTTTATAATAATACTATCAGACAGCTGCTATTATTTTCTCCTATTTACAGATTAGGAAACTGAGGTCCACAGATGTTAAATAAGTCTCCAAAGGCACACAGCTGATAAATGCATAGCTGACATAAATGAATAGCTGACAGGTGGTAGCTGCTTTGACACATTCTAGCTAGACCAAGATGTTCGATGCACCTGACCAACAGTTTGGATTAGATGGGCCAGAGGTCCCAGTAATTCACAACCTCACACCAAAACTCTCCAGCTACAGCTGATCGATAATAAGAATAACATAAAAGGGGCTCCCAGATGCCTGGCACCAGAATGAGGAGTTTAGATGCATCTTCTTGTCCAGTCTTCCCAGTAACGATAGGAGGCAGGTGCCACCTATTGTGCCCATTTCACAGATGAGGAAACTGGCACAGAGAGGTCAAGAAGCTTTCCCAAGGTCATACGACTAATGAGTGGTGGAGCCAGGACACAAACACATGCAGCTCATGCTGGACTCTGTTCATTGACCATAATGCCAAGTGAGATGCCAGTTTCTTAAATTGTGATCCGAGATTTAAAATTTGTTTATTTTGAGAGAGAGAAAGAGAGCATGAGCAGAGGACGGGCAGAAAGAGAGGAAGAGAGAATCCCAAGCAGACTCTGTACTGTCAGCCCGGAGCCCCACACAGGGCTCAAACCCATGAATCGTGAGATCATGACCTGAGCCAAAACCAAGAGTTGGATGTTTAACTGACCGAGCCACCCAAGAACCTCATGATTTGAGATTTAACTTCTTGGCGTTAGTCATAACAGTTACAAGAAGAATTCATCTTAATTGAGCCCTCACCATAAATCGGGCTACATGCTTCCCATGTATTTGTTACCTCCTATGTACCCCAAAAGGACCCTCTGAGGAAGGTCCTCTCATTGGTCCTATTTTATAGGAAAAGAGAGCAGCCTAGGTCTCCCCACCAGCAAGGGGTGGAACCAGGATTCAAATCCAGGTGGTCTGATCCCAACTGTAGTCTTTAGAGACTCCACCCAGACTCCTCAGAGTGTCAGAGCCTGAAGCATCTGAGACAGTTAGATGTCTCTAACTGTCTCTAACAGGAGACAGTTAGAAATGCAGCCTGTTAGACCCTACTGCAGAATGAATGAATGACAGTCAAGATGTTAAGCTTGGGTGACTGGTGTGCATACTGAAGCTTGAGAGATGCGGGACTATATTTCACTCCCTTCCTCAAAGGCAGGCCACAGAGATACAGCAGGAAGCAGTGTGGACCTGATCCTGCCTTCCAACAGTGTCCGCAGGGTTGGAGGGAGGCCAAACAGACCACCAGACCGGCACTTTGAGTCTCAATCTCAGGGGACAGGTCTTGGAAATCTGTATCTAACAAGGCAATTCGTATGCTCTCTATAGTTTGAGAGCCACTCTTATCCCTGGTAAGGCTCAGGGGCAGAATCAGAAAAGGGAACACCAGCATCTTTCCTACTTTTCCTATCACCCCAGTCTGTAGGGTCAGAGAGGCAGACTACAAGAAACCTCTCCAACAGGCTGCACAACTGGCAGATGAGGAATTGAATTTGTGCCCTCTGTGTGCATTAATTTAGAACATTGAACCTCAGGGATCCATGCGATGCTACTTAATGTGGCGCATGAAGCTGCAGGCACTCCCGATTGATCCTGGGGGTATTGACTGGTCCCTATGGAAACACCTCTTGCCTCTGAGCCTGCCTTTGCCTGTCTGACACACAGTGAAAGCCATTGCCCCCAGCACTCTTGGGACAGACAGTTCGAATATGACAGTGGTAGCCAGGCCCTAGGCAGACACTAACCAATACCACGAGCACATCCCAGCTGGAAACCAATTCCCGTCTGAGGTGCTGGCCCGATGCCTGACTCCTAAAGAGTTCGTACACAGATCACTTATTAGCAATTCTCTACCATTACTGAAAGCTGCTAACCAGCCTCAATGGAAAGAACTAGGGGAAGAAATGCAGGCAAACTGTTCCCAGGACTTGGAGTTTGAAAAACAAAGTCAGAAGAATGGAGAGGAAAGAAATAAGAGGGGTAACTTGCTTTTTTCCAAGTAGTACTAACAATCGTAACTAGCACATAGAAGTGCCTTTACATGCTGCACTAAGGAATCAACATGTCTCGCTGAATTCTCCCAACAGCCTTGTGAAGTCAGTATTGTTTTAACAATCCCCATTTGACACAGAGAGGTAATCCTGTCACTTTATAGGAAATGAGAGAGAAAAGGACGAAAAGGAAGGAAGGAGAGAGAAGGAAAGAAGGAAGGAGGACAGAGCTCTTAGCTTTCTTCTGGGGTAGAAAGAAGAATAACTATGGAAGGCCTAAGGCAAAAGAAATTTCTCTGAGGATCAGGAATAGTGTAAAGAGAAACTGACTTTTTACCTTAATTTGGAACAATTGAAATACTCAAGAGGTTGATTTGTTTCTTGTTTTGTAAACTCAGACAAAAATAAGTTGGCTGAATTTAACCACCCCCAAGTAATACACACACACACACACACACACACACACACACACACGCACACACGCACACACACACGCACACCACATACATATGCTGTTTGTTTTCCTAATTATGACTTCTTGGGAATGAATGGAAAATTTGGCAATCCGATTAACTGTAGCTCACAATAAAATAGCACTAAATGGGTGTTTTATATGCTGTTTGTTTCTCATTCTCCTTGGAAGATTGTCAAGAGTTTAATGAAACTAATACTTTGGGATTTAAATCTCTCTTAACCAGAAACCAGAGCCTTTCCAAACTAACAACTGGAAATAACTCAAGTTCTTTTGAGCCTGTGGGATGTGCCAGGCACTGAGCTAAGTACACTGCCCTACTGAATCCTCTCAACAACGCTATAATCAAGATATGATTAATAATTCCATTTCACAGATCAGGTACCTGAGGCTCAGGGATTGCATAACTTGCCTAAATGCTAAATGGAGGAGCTAGAGTGGGTACCCAGCCAATTGTACTCCAGAGCATCCCTTCTTAAGCACTGTGTTGAACACTAAGCTACAATAATGTTGGCACAAAAAAATCTTTCTTTAAATTAGGCAGATTGGTTGCTTGGTATGCTGTGGAAATACAAAAATATAGTTTGTCTAATTGTTTTTAATGATTGTACAGACTATGCTTCTGAAAGATATCATACCTTTCTAATCAGAGTGGTTTGACCACCCAGGACACTGAGGGAATGCTTGTTATTCTAAAATATTATTAAGGAGTCATTGTGCCACTCATTCATTCAGCCTTCTCCCCCCAGCCTCTATGGGAAGTGCACATTTCCCACCTGGGTCCATTGGGTATGGCAGATTGCCCCACGGGACTGATGCCTTCATTCATCCAATAGATTCCAAGCACCTGAATGTGCTTGCCATGTGCCAAGCAACATGCTGAGTACTCCAGGAGCTATTCATTAATTCTCCCAAAGGCCCTGTGAGGTGGGTGCCAGTATTATCCTGATTTTATAGATGGAGAAATAAAGATTCATAGTGGTTAACTATAGCTGGGTTTCTCACCAGGCCTGTCTGTTGACTCTGGAGCTTGCTCTCTCAAGCTCTATGTAATAGTGAGCAGGAAAAGATAGACACAGTACCCACCCTGAATGAGCTCTCACAACAACAGAGGAGATGTACATGAAACCACTAATTACCCAATTAATTCTTTCATTATCCAGACGGAAAGTACTACCTAGTTGAAGTAGAGTCCCCTGTGCATGTGTCAAACAGGAGCAGCTGACCTGGGGAATCAGTAAATCTTCCCAAAGAAAGTGATCATTCCTTTTAGAGCTGAAGTGAGTAACAGCTTACCAGGAAAGGAGAAAAGGGAAAAGCATTTCAGACTGAGTAGAACAGCATATTTGAAGACCCTGATGTATTAAGAAATATTGGCATGTTGGATAAATACTGGCATTAGAAAGGTATGATGTCTCCTCTTATAACAGGAGATACAAGAATCTATTGAAACAACCATCCACTGTCCTCATCCTTTCTCTCATACCTCCTTGTGTTATTCTCTCTACCAAGAGAGAAGCTAGCCTCAGGTTAAATCCACCCACTATCAAATTCCTCACTGTGTGCCCTGTGTTGCCCAATAGAGTTTCTACACATCATTGATAAAGAATAAAACAAGTGGACAAGTGGGCATGAAAACTGTTTGATCCAAAGTCAAACAATGTACTAGGGAGGAAAGAATCTATAAATCAATTTTTCTTATCAGATATCATATGTACAGATAGGTTTTGTAGCTGATTTCTTCAATATTTAGCTATAATTTTTTAAAGTATATGAAGTAATGAGGAAAGACTAGTCTTTCCAACAAATGATGCTAGAAAAACTGGGTATCCGCCTGTGAAAGAATAAAGCTGGACTCCTCCTTTACATTATACACAAAATTAACTTAAAATGGATCACAGACTTAAATTTAAGAACTAAAACTTTAAAACTCTTAGAAGAAAACATAAGTGTACATCTCTGTGACATCAGAATAGGCAACAGTTTCTTACATATGGCACCAAAGCTCAAGCAATCAAGAAAGTAAACAAATTGAACTTAATCAAATTTAAGAATGATTATTAAAAATGGTTTACTACAAATAGTTTGAGTTATCTCAAAGGATACTATTAAGAAATTGAAAAACCATTCCCTTAAAATGGAAGAAAATATTGATTGGTAAATCATATCTATCTGACAAGGAACACACATCCAGAATATAACAAGAACTCTTACAACTCAACGATAGACAAAGAGCCCAATTTTCAAATGGGAAGAGGATTTAAATAGACATATCTCCACAGAAGATAGACAAATGGCCAGTAAGCACAAGAAAAAATGCTCAGTTAACATAATTAGATATTAGGGAAAAGAAAATCAAAACCCCCATGAGATACCCCTTCAGTCTCATTAGGGTGGCCATAGTGAAAAAGACATAATAACAAATGTTGGGCAAAGATGTAGAGATTGAAACATACATTGCTGGTGGGAATGGAAGATGGCTTGGCAGTGCCTCAAAATGGTAGACAAAGAACTACCATGTGACCCTCCAATTCAACTGGGTACAGATTCCAAGGTATCTACCTAAGGGGAATAAAACACATGCCTACATAAAAACTTATACATAGGGGCGCCCAGGTGGCTCAATCGGTTGAGCTTCCAACTCTTTATTTTGGCTCAGGTCATGGTTCCAGGGTTGTGAGATGGAGCTCTACATCAGGCTCTGTGCTGAGTATGGCGCCTGCTTGAGATTCTGTCTCCCTCCCTCTGTCTCTCCCCTGATCACACATGCTCTCTCTCTCTCAAAAAAAGAAAAATTTAATTTTTTTACACTTATTTATTTTTTGAGAGACAGAGACAGAGTGTGAGTGGGGGAGGAGCAGAGAGAGAGGGAGACACAGAATCTGAAGCAGGCTCCAGGCTCCGTGCTGTTAGCACAGAGCTTGATGCGGAACTCGAACTCATGACCTGGGAGATGATGACCTGAGTCAAAGTCGAAGACTTAACTGACTGAGCCACCCAGGTGCCCCAAATTGTATACTTTAAATAGGTGAATTTATGGTATGTAAGTTATATTTCATATATATATTTTAAAATTCATATGTACTAGAAGTAGTGTCATAACCCTCAAGTTTACTGGAACAGCATTTTTTCTTTTCCCTTTTTACTCTCAGCTCCTAAGGAAAGGCTCTGTTACTAAGTGTCTTTCTGCCCCTCCCCCTCCCGTAAAAGGTACTTCTTCCAAGATGGATGTATTTGAATGATGGTTAGGTCCTGTCTTCTCAACTTTCTGCATCTTCAGGCCTGCCCAGTCATAATCATCTTCCTCCTAAGGAGCCCTGAAGCCCTGGAGAGTCCTGAATTATTCAAAGAAGGTTAAGATATTTTCCCTCTACTGTATTTCCATGGCTTCTATGCACCTCCTAAAAAGTCTGAACAGAAAACTTGAAATAAATTTTCTTCATAGGCCAAGCTAAGCAGAACAGCAAAAACAGCAACAATAAAAGCAATCCATTCTGAAGAATTCTAGTTATGTGAGTTTTTGTTGTTTTTTCTATAGTCGCAACAGCAACTTTTAGACAGACTTGGGCCGCAGTGTGAGGAATTTAGGTTACACAAAAGTCATTTTCTTAGAAGCATTTCTGAACAGTGGGCTATTGAGCAAACATGTAAGTTGTCCTTCTATGGACATCCTTTGTTTGTTTGTTTGTTTGTTTGTTTGTTTGTTTGTTTGTTTAAAGCTTTTTGTCTGCGAACTCCAAGCTACAGTAGGGTTAGTCTTTCCTTGAGGTAAGAGGGTGAACATAATTTCTTACATTCCCCGTCCTCCCCTATTACCTCTATTTAATGGTTTCCCTTCAACTCTTTTAGCTCTCTGGATCCATTCTCTGTTTTACTGTTGTTCATTTTTAGCTTAATAACCACCTCATTCTATGCATCATCTCTGAAAATTTCGGGGAATAGCCATGTAAGAGAAATGCGCTTTTTGAATTTAGAACAGTACATCATGTGTATACTTTTATATTACGTCCCATTTGTGCTCCTCCAACAGCATTGGCCGAGCTCAGTGGCAAACTAAAATGACTGATGTTTTCCATTTGGAAAGGATGGCTTATTTAGCAAATACATAATAGCGTTTATTTTAGTTGCCATTAAACATAGTTTGGTGCCTTTGCCTCCCAGACCACTTCGAGTCTTCAGCCTTCCAAGTTTGAGCTGTTTACCGTGGCCAAGAAGATTATAACCTCAATGCTTTTGCTTTACTTTAAAAAAAAAAAAAAAAAAAAAAAAACTCTTCTTAACCCTGAAGAACTGATGAGCTTATCAGAAAAGCTCTGTCTTCAAGTTTTACAGGACAATTTTTTTTAATACCAGTACAGTCTCTAGCAGAGTAATAATAGCAGGTAATATTTCTTGAATTCTTGCAATGGCCCGAGGACTGTTTCAAGATATCAAGGTAGATGTAGAGAACACTAATTTATTTAACCCCACCAGTGACCCGATAAGACAAGTACTATTATTATCCCTGTTTTACAGATGAAGAAATTGAGATACAGAGAAATTAAAACTTTGTCCTGACCACACACCTGGTCAGTGGCAAAACTGGGATTTAAACCCGCTCCCAAGCCACAATGCCTGGTAGCAGGAGCTTAATAAACCTCTTTGAGTGAACAAGTGAAGGATAGAGGGCAACAAAAGCAATCTATGACAGCGAAATTCCATCCACTCACTCCACCCATCTTTTCCAGGCATTTGCCCTCCAGGAAGCCTCCCCAGATTACTAGAATAGAAAGGACATTGTTCTGTGTCCCTCCTCCCTGCTCTTTCACCTCCTTCCTAGTTCTGGGGATACCTTGACAGGGGATGTATTTGTAGAGACAAATGTGTGCTTGCAAAGCAAGCCAGTTCCCAGGAACCCAGACATCAGTGTGTAATACACAAAATAAATCCATTCTTTGACTCATTATGTCCATAAAAATAAAACAGTAGGATTCTGGTGAAGCAGATAGGGATAACAACAATTCTGTAGGAATCCTGGGTTCTGACCCTGCATTTTTAACTTTGTCTGTTACTAGCATTTGTAGGAGACCAAGATTGTATGACTAAATTGGAAACCCTCTCTTTGGTGCCTTGCTAATTAACCAGACAAATGAACAAGGTGGCTCTTTGTCAGTTTGCAAACCAGAAGTCAATCGTTTCAGGTCAAAACTTGGTGGTAGTGGCTGCATTCTTTGTTGCTCTTAGCATACCTTGGTCATTTTGGGGAAAGTGTCAGTATGAGAGCTGAAGGTCCTGACAGAAAGCCTGCACCAACACTTGAAAAAAAAAAAAAATGAAGGGGAGTTAAACTGAGCTGAGATCACGTGAGCGGAACAAAAGCCCAGCAACCTTGTCTCACCTTTTGGGAAATTTCCACTGAGCCTGGTTTTGAGCCACACGCTGAAAGCGCTAAGTGTGCTGCTTTACATACGTGAGTTCATTTCATCTTCCCTGCAGTCCTACAAGATTATGTATTGTCCTAATTAAAGGGAAGTGAAGTCAAGATTTGAACCCATGTCTTTTGAATTCCAAACCCCTCGTTTGAACCATTACACCTCTCTTACTTCATCATGCATCTGAGCATGAAGACACAACCTTGCAACAAATACCTTTCTGGAACCAACTCAACTCGTTTCAACTCTGGAACCAACTCAACTGTCTCCTCAGTAGAACGTTATAGGCAGTGGAAACCCATGGGTCAAATCAGATTTCCCTCAAGAGTCTGATTTTCCCACAGTCTGTTCTTTGGGAGTAAGGTATTATCTCTAGAACACTCCAGTTGATGTGTGTAGAGGATAACAAATTTATAGGAAGTGATAAATTATTTTATATTCTTACTGCAATGTTTTATTTTAACTCTTTTGCTATATTACACCTGAGTAATGAAATCTGGCTATGGAAGCTCTGATGCTGCATAATACATCAGGTTTCCAAAATCCTGGGGCACCTGGGTGGCTCCATCAGTTAAGCATCTGACTTCGGCTCAGGTCATGGTCTCACAGTTTGTGAGTTCAAGTCCCATGTCCAGCTGTGTGCTGACAGCTCGGAGCCTGGAGCCTGTTGGGGATTCTCTCTCCTTCTCTCTCTGTCCCTCCCCCACTCATGCTCTGTCTCTGCCTCTCTCTCTCTCTCTGTCTCTTCTCAAAAATAAATGAACATTAAAAAGTTAAAAAAAAAACAGAAAAGAAAAGAAAAATCCTTCCAGCAATGTCATTTCATTGGATCATTGTAGCAACCTTATAAGATAGGTAGATGGGAGGCTATTATTCCATTTCTACAGAATGAAAACTGAGACTTTGTCTTCCCAGTGTAGCCCAGCTGCTAAGGAGTTGAGTGGGTCCTGGGATCCACCACCTCTGCTTGACTCCCATACCCGTGTTCTTGTCACTCTTCCACACTGCCCCTCAGAGGTCCGTTCATAGGTATCTCACACAAACATAAATTGGGTTATCCAGTGCCCTGCCTCTTTCATGGCTTTCACAGATCAAGTACAGGTCAGTTTGACAATGAAAAATGAAAAGATCCTGCATACTGGTGGGAATAAGTATGCATACTTCATACTAAGAGAAGAAAGTACAAGGACAAGGACACTTGTGGCACTTTGTAACAGCAAGAATTTAGAAAATACTCCATCAGTAAGTAAACGGATTCATAGTAGGGTAGTCATGCAATGGAATACTACACATCAGTGAAAATAAATAACCTCTAGCCAAATGCAGTGGTAGGAATGAATAACAAAAAGTTGAAAGGAGGCAGCGCCTGGGTGGCTCAGTCGGTTAAGTGTCCACCTGCTGGTTTCATCTCAGGGCATGATGTCACGGTTCACGAGTTCGAGCTTCACATCAGAATCCGCGCTGACAGTACAGAGTCTGCTTGGGATTCTCTCTCTCTCCTTCTTTCTGCCTCTCTCTCTCTCTCTCTCTCTCTCTCTCTCTCTCTCTCAAAATAAATACATAAACTTTTTTTTAAAAGTTGAACGAAAGATGCCATTTGCGGAAGGATACATAGAGTACGACACTTAAAGTATGAAAATACAATATTATACATTTGCGTATATGTTTAACGAAAGTATTAAGAAATGTATAGAAATAGTAGTAACTAAATTCAGACTACTCATTGCCTCTAGAAAGCAGAGTGTGATCAGGGAGTGGGAAGCAGGGACTTAACACTTGCATCTGTAACCGATACCGGGGCTTTGTGATATTTTTCTTTATGCATTGATGCATGTCTTAAATATCTTGTAATACCTTTTTCAGAATGCAAATAAAGAAAGCAACCATTCACTCTATGAGCCTTGACTGAGGGCAGGTGGCATGCCAGACATTGTGCTGGCTGTTGGAATACAGGGGGGACAGGAGGGGCGTTGCACCTGCCCTCAGACCCTCCAATCCTGCAGACGAGACAGAAGCATGTTTAGTGCTAGGAAACACAGGAGCTACGGGAGCTTGTGACCAGGAGGCTAATATAGATCGAATGACCTAGGAAAGCTTCCAAGGGAATATGAAGCTCAAACTGAAACTAAAGAATGAAACGTTTTGGTTATTAGGAAATGGAAGAATAACCCACATTAATTCTACTCAAAATATCTGTGTCTGAAGCTAAGCATCAGAGTGAGCAAGGTGGAAAGTGGCCAGAGATAAGGCTGGACAATGAGTAGGAACCAGATCGGACGGGACCTCACCCTCACTCCTTGCTAACATTTTCTTATTATTATTTTGTTACATGCCGAGTATCTTAGGAATCCAGGAGTCTTTGACACTGCTACCCAAGAGGACTTGTTTTTAGTGTAGCTGACAATGTTACATTACTTCCAGGTGTACCCCGTAGTGATTCAACAACTCTGTACGTTATGCCTTGCTCACCTCCAGTGTAGGTACTGACTCTCGCCACACAACTCTATTACAGTACCAAAGACTGTATTCCCCATGCTGTGCCTTTTATTCCTGTGCGTTATTCTTTCTGTAATATAGGTGGAAGCCTTTATCTCCCACTCCCCTTTACTCATTTTGCCCATCTCTCACACGTCTCCTCTCTGGGAAGCATGAGTTCTCTGTATTTATAGGTCTGTCCTTGCAAACATGTTAACTTGATGGAGCGCCAGTGATGTGCCTGATGTGGGACTACACGTTGGCAAGTATAAAGTGGGGGTGGGGAGGAGAGGGCAGGGAAGCAGAGCATCCTGACATGTTTCAGTGACTGCACTCTCTTGCTTGATCCAGAACTGTACCCATATCCTTTCCTAAAATAGAAGCAATGTCAGCAAGCGAGGGCAGGGAGCAAGAGACATGGAGGCAGAATGTGTGAGCTGGCTGGGGCTTCCCTCCCCTTCCTACGAATGAATTGCTGTGGCAAGTTTCCACATTGTAGGTATTTTACAATTTGTCACAGGCAAGTTACACAACTCAGTTAGTGATTAAATTACCAACAGAGCTGCTATTTGAGTAAGAGAGGTTCAAGGTTGCTTCTGGCTCCTGTGGTCTGGTTTAAAGGGAATTGAATTAATTCTTTCCTAATCTCCTTGGTTAGAAGAGAGAAACACAAAAATCATGTCCAGTGTGCAGTAGACAGTGCAAAAAGCAGCATCCAGCCTCATTCATCAACCACTAGGGTCTCTGTGTCTAACCTTGGTCCCATGTTTAGATTTATAAAGTGTGAGATCATTGTCAGTTTCATTTATCTCTGTTATTAAATTTACTGGGCCTCCTTCAAATGGCATTATATCTTCTTATCTAATTCAAATAAATGTCTTACTCATGGCTAGAATGCAGATGGTGAAATCTCATTGTTAACTCAGTATTCGAGATAATCTCAGTGTTTTGCTTTCCTAATAGAATCTTGAATTCATTACTCATGCCTGGGATTCCACTCATTTTCACCAAACTTTTCTTAAAACTGTTCATCTTAAGCATTCTCTCCGTCTCAACATTTTCACAAGGATGGAACATTCTTGCTCTGTTCTCTCACATTCATCTTGATCTGTTTATCTTACGTAAAATAGTCATTCATCACAAATTTGACAATTGTGTTTATTTTCATTAATTATGATTAAATATGCTGGTGGGGTAGTTGCTAAAATCACAGGCTTTGGAATAAATCCAGAGTTTGGATCCCAGCTCTGTGACTTTATGGTGGCTTCACCTCAGTTTCTTCATCTGTAAAATGGGGGTAATAATAGTTGCATCCTAAAAGTGTTGTGGAAATTAAATGAGATTATTTTCAGTGCATTGCCTGGGCCAGTTACTCATAGTAACCATTTAGATGTAAGTCAAACAGGGAGCGCCTGGGTGGCTCAGTCAGTTAAGCGTCCAACCTTGGCTCAGGGCTTGATCTCATGATTCCCAGGTTCAAGCCCACGTCATGATCTCACAGTTCACGGGTTCAAGCCCCACATGGGATTTTCTGCCATCATTGCAAAGCCTACTTCGGATCCTCTCTCTCTGTGTGTGTCTCTTCCTACCCATCCTGCACACACACACTCTCTCTCTCTCAAAAATAAACATAAAAAATAGATTTTAGCCAAATGGAATAAGGAAGATACTGTACTCTGTATTTGTCTTGACTAGAAATGCAGTTTATCATTTAAAAGTTTGAACCAACCTTCTGAATTGTGATTTGTGAAAGGGATTTTCTTTCTGCTTTATACCATCCTGTACTTAGATCATTTGTATCTGAATTATTGGTTTTTGCTCTATCATGTATACAAACCAGTATCTACATTCAATTTGTTTAGTTTGGTTCTGTTTTCCTGGTGACTTCTTCAGCTGCCACAGGAGAGCCCCTTGGAGTGGAGAAGGCAGCAGGGTGCCCTACTGTGACTCTCCCAAAACAGAGCATCTGAGATTCCCACCCACATCAGCCAGGGATGCCTGGTAACCAAGAGCAAGAGCCTGCAGGACTGGAGGCAGCTCAGATATGGACTAGGGTTACGTCCCACATCCTGCCTGAAGCAGCCACAGCTTCCACCCCACGCCCTGTGCACTGTCCTACATCAGAGGCCTTTTACCTACTCTAACCGCTGCCTGGAAGTCTTCCCTACTCTCTTCCTTCATCAGACTAATTCCTGTTCATTTCTCAGGTCCCAGCTCGCATATCACCTTCTCCAAGAAACGTTACCTCACTCCACAGGCTTCACAGAAGCCTCTATGATGTTCCCTAGCTGTCTCTCTTGTGTGGGCAGTCCTCATTCTACAGAGTTCTGGTAAACAAACTTTGCTTACCACCATGTGGTCATATAACATCAGTCCTCCAACGACAGGGTTCAAACTTAATTACCACAGTAGGTAAACTCTAATTGCATGAAGGAGAAATTTCACTGCTTGTTTTTCGGTCTATCAAATCACTTCATGAAAAACAGATTTGCACCACGATCAGTGATAAATTATGTCACTCCTTCCAAAGTGTGTTGGTGATGGGTCACTGCACATTTGTTAGTTCACGTGCAGGCAGCGACGGCGGTAATTGTGTTGCCTCTTTGTCTCCCAGTGATAAACCCATGTGACATTTTACAGATATGGATAGTCAAAAGGGGAAATTAGCCAGAAAAGATGGAAGTGCAGCAAAGAAATGAAATGTGGTTACCCTGGAAGTCAAATTCAAATTGAATGTAAACGGAGTTACAGAAGAAATAACTGACCAGGGAATGTATACATCATGCCAGTGGGATATAATCCAGATATATGGCCAGAGGGACTTAGTAAAGGCAAATGTATCGACAGCAATGAGCACAGTGGTTGTGACCAAAAGGATGATGACGTTCCAGAAGCAGTGCTGGCAGACCAATTCACATCAAAGGCACTCTCGGTGATACCTCACATAGACAGAGAAGAAAAGGGTAAAATGGTGGACGCTCATCCACATTTACAAAGGAGTTTGATAGGGGCACCTGGGTGGCTCATTAGTTGAGCATCCGACTCTGGTTCAGGTCATGATCTCACTGCTCATGGTTGGAGCCCCGCACCAGGCTTTGTGCTGACAGCTCTGAGCCTGGACCCTGCTTCGGATTCTGTGTCTGTCTCCCTCTCTCTCTCTGCCCCTCTCCCGCTCTCTCTCTCTCTCTCAAATATAAAATAAAACATAAAAATTAAAAAAAAAAAAGAAAGAAGTTTGATAATTTGCCCAGACATTGGTAGGATGTCTGCACTGTATTGTTATATGGTGGAGAGGGCAAGCCCTATTCAAATGACTCTTGGCAAGTTTTTTTGCATTAATTATCAATGTTTCTAATGCTTTAAATTACAGCATGCTAGATAAATAACAGTTTTACTATCTTTTGTATTTCCCTGTACATTTATGACTGACAGAGAGTTCTCAAAGGTCACGGAACAACCATAATTTTTCCCCTCGGTAACGATGATCACTTTGCATGGTGTCAGCCTACATGGCAATTTTCATGGTCCTGCAATACTGTGTGAAGGGAAAAGGGCTATCGTGCAGTCAGTTAGCACACATACTCACACAGATAGAATTTTAAGTTGGGATGAATGGGTGAGTGAGTGAGTGAGTGAGTGAATGACCGAATTCTAATTGGGCTTCACTGATACCAAACACTGGGATGAAAGAGGATATTCTTTTCCTCCCTTGCCAGTGTGATTTGCCATAGTTTCTCCCCCATCTGGATGCCCATATTCCAAGGAGTAGATATGCTCTCTGTGCTCAAGTTAATTCGGTAGCCCTAATAATAATGGCCTGGAAGCTTAGAGTAAGCTCCCAACCAGCAGGTCAGTGAAGCAACTTGCAATTGACTCTACCAGGTCTAGACCCAACCCCAGCCAATCATAGCGAGTAGCACCACTGTGTCAACCTGGAGTTGCATTTTCCGTTTCAGATACCCCCAGGTTTAGACCATGGTTGTGAGGCAGAAGAACATCTTAAATAAATGAAATTTACTATTGTAATATAAACCTCAGTCCGGCCAATAACTTTCTTTTTATTGAGGTAAAATTGGTACGTAACATTGGCCAATAACTTTTACAACATCTCCTCCCACATCTTTACTAGAACTGTTAATAAATATCCAGATTTTATACGCTTTTTTTTTTCATGCTGAGCAGTAGTGACGTGGCCAAGATGTCAACCTTGCCATGACAGTCCTTCAAAAGCCGTAAATGTACTCTCAGGATAATTGAAAACCAAACTATTCCTGTATTTTCTCAGTACTTTTGTCATTATAATCCTGTTGGAAATACAACTGGAAAGAGGCAGCCTAGGAAACAGCTTTTGGATGTCAGATGGACGATCTCATTAGGACATTCCCAGGAAATTCCACAAACCAACTTATTTATGTTTCTTTTACTCCTGGGATTCTTCTATAAGAATGTTTTAAAAACTGAACTAACCTCTTTCCAAAGGCTTTTACTAATTCTTTGCTCCATGGGTATATTGGAATTTTCTTCCAAATCTGTTGCCTAGGGGGTGGCTGGGCATTTCATTCCTTCCTTTATTTATTTGGCAAACATTTATTGAACACCTACTCTAATCTCAGCTCTATGCTCTGCACTGGAATCAACCCTTAAACGGTCAGCTATGCCCTTGTGAGATTTACAGATTGATGGCAGAAACAGGCACTCAACAGATGAACCAAGAGGAAGACTTGGAATTAAACTCACACCACATGCCATTAAGGGAACAAACAAGAAGGAAGGCGAGATACCAGGAAAGACCTTCCTCAGGGAAGGTGGGCAGGGAAAAGCTTTCAGGAGGTAAGGCCTGGAGTAGGAGTTGAGGGAAGAAATTTCCATACAGGGGAAATCACAGGTCATGACTTCTGACACAGGAAGCTTGTGAGGGGCGTGCAAGGAAATATGAGGGAGGAACTGGAAATTCTGTGCAAAGCTGTACATGATTGCAGCCCATTTAAGGCCAGAGTAACTGGTACCATGGTGAGCCAGCCTACATCCCCTGCCACAGCCTGGTCCTCTCAGGCTGAAGGGGTGTCCACAAGGGAGACTTCCTCAGAGAGCCTCGGCTTCACCCCATCTGTTTCCTATTTGCATTAGGGCTGTCCTGATGGAAAAGTCATGCTTGAGGCTCCATCCAGGCCCACAGCTCAGAAATTTGCTGACCCTGACTTGAGGGATCACACCAAGCTTCTTAGTTTCAGGCCAGTCTTTCCCCATGTGCGTTCTCTTTTAACAACTTCAATACTGAAGTTCTCTTCATCATCTCCCCATGCCCCTGCTCCCCACAGCAGGAGGTGAGGGTGAGGGGGCCCTCCTGAAGGAGTCTTCCTCAGGTTGTGGGAGGGGATAGCTGGCCTTGGGTCAACTCCGCACAGGAGGGAACCTTCTTGGTAGGGGCACAGAAAGTCAGGAAATCTACTTTCCCCATCCTTTTTCTTCAGGGTTTCAAAACAAGCAGGGCTCTTCATTTTTAAAGCTCATTATAGCCCATAATTGAGAAAGTCTGTGATTTGAACTAAGCCAAGAAACTACTTACCACATGTCATCATGTCATACAATAAAACTGTAACTATATGTAGAGCAATTTTTAAATAATCCATTACAGAAGTTTGTCGGCTATTTAGTCCAGCTCTTCACAATATATCTCTTATTAACAAGATTTGGGGAAAGGGGGAGAACAGATAAGGTGATAAATCCAACAAGTCACTTCTCTTGAGCTTCTTAGCTTCTTTTTTAATCAAAAGGAGATAAATACTTGGGGCGCGTGGGTGGCTCAGTCGGTTGAGCATCCAACTTTGGCTCAGGTCACGATCTCATGGTTCCTGGGTTCAATCCCACGTCTGGCTCTGCACTGACAGCTCAGAGCCTGGAGCCTGCTTTAGATTCTGTGTCTCCCTCTCTCTCTCTGCCCCTCCCCTGCTCGCACTCTGTCTCTCCTTCAAAAATAAATAAACATTTAAAAAAAATTTTTTTAAGGAGATAAATGCCACTGTCAACCTCTTAGGATTGTTGTGAGGACTGAATAAACTGATGGGTGTCAGCAATATGGCCTAGGCTAAGTCATAGTTAGGGCTTCTAAACAGTGAGTATTATCATTATTTTACAATGAAATACCATTTCTCTTAAAAAAAAAAAAAAAAAAAAAACAACTATCCTGTACCTGGCTTTTTACCACAAAGACAAATTCTTCTTTCTAGTAAGATGAGGCAAGGGTTTATTCTTTATGCTAGGGTGATTATTTTTGTGAATTTTCCTTAGATTTCTCAGTTTTGTTAATAATTTACAGATTATAGCTGGATCATTCCCTCACGGATAGCACAGTTCAGTCCCACAGAGGGCAAGTCTGAAGCCACATGGAGTCTGGCAGGTTGCTGGTAAAAATAATCCACAACAGTAGTCTCGACTTCATTAGAACTCTTGACATATGGTATACACCGTATTTATTCTACTTCCTAAGCAAGAGACACTTTAATACTCATTACTCTATGAAGTAGTTACAGTCTAGATGTAAAGGGCCTAATCAGTAAACATTGTGATTTTTGACACCAGAAAAATAATAGTAATAAAATTGTATTTCCTGATTCTTTTTTAAAATGTATTTATTTTTTTCATTCCAGGGTAATTAACATAGTGTTAAATTAGTTTCAGGTGTACAAGATAGTGATTCAACAATTTTATACATTACTCGATGGGATGACCACTGGGTGTCATATGTCAGTGATGAATCACTGTATTCTACTCCTAAAGCCAAGCCAAAGTTAACACTGTATGTTAACTAACTTGAGAATGAATTAAAAAATAAAACAAAGTACGAATTCCCCTGGCGGAAAAAAAATAAAAAATAATTCTATACATTACTCGGTACTCATCTCCTCATCCTCGATAGATTTCTTGGGTGCTAACCATGTGCCAGTCACTGTGTTTAGTGTTCTATATGAATTGCCTCATCTATTCCACCATCTGTAAGTTAGGCACAACTCCTACCCTCGTTTTAGGGATGAGAACACAGAGATGTGGAGTTACCACGTTTGCTACCCAAGGTCACTCAGCTAGTTAGTGGCAGACACAGGACACAAACCCTGGTCTCTGTCATCCTGACTGTGCTCTCCATGGGAGAAATTTCCACATCCTCTTCAAGCTAATTGTGATGCAAAAGAGCAGACTCCTGGGGAAATCACATCACCTCTCTGTGCCTCAGCTTCTTCGTTGGTCAAACAAGGACAATATTCTGCTTCCTCAAACAGCTAGTATGAGGGTTAAATAAGATGATGAATGAAAAGCACTTAACCAGGAACAACCTGCCTTGCCCTTTAGGAACCCCGCTGAATCCCCTGGAGTATCACACTTTACTCGGTCAGAAGAAATTTCCCCAAATGGCTTGGCCTGACAGTCCATTGTTCCTTACCGGGGTCAAGTTCCTAGCTAGCTCCATCCCCCTGTTTCCGCTTGAGCAGTTGGAAGGTTAGTTACTTATAGTTATTACAATGTTCCTAATCAGTACACTTGATTCCAATCTAAGGAATATACATATTTCCACAATTCTGTTGATTTCTGGGCTAAAAGATTCAACTCCAGAAGTTCTTCAGAGTCATAGGCTTCTCAGTTCCCAGCCTTCCTCTTCATAGAAATGAAATCTTAAAGAAATTGATCAGGCCATCCTTGTCCATCCTTTGAGGTTGTGCCTTGCAGGAGGAGGGATTGACATTGTACCTTTGTTGTAGCGAAGCCATGTGAATTCATAAATGCCACACACCATCATATTAAATTCTCTCTCTGTCTCTCTTTCTCTCTCTCCATTGCCTACCTGCCTACCTACATATCTACCTATCTTTTCACTATCAGTTCTCATCATTATATGGAAGTCCCTTATGAAAAAGTGGGGTTTTTAAAGTTTATTTATAGAGATGCCTGGGTGGCTCAGTCGGTTAAGCATCCAACTTCAGCTCAGGTCATGATCTCACAGTCTGTGAGTTCAAACCCCGCGTCGGGCTCTGTGCTGAGAGCTCAGAGCCTGGAGCCTGCTTCGGAGTCTGTGTCTCCCTCTCTCTCTCTGCCCCTCCCCTGCTCATGCTCTGTCTCTCTGTCTCAAAAATAAATAAAAATATTTAAAAAAAATTTTTTAAGTTTATTTATTTATTTTGAGAGCGAGTGAGCGAGAGAGAGCAGGGGAGGAGCAGAAAGAGAGGGAGAGACAGAATCCCAGGCAGGTTCTGCACCATCAGTGAGAAGCCCAACACGGGACTCAAACTCACAAACCATGAGATCATGACCTGAGCCTAGATCAAGAGTTAGATGCTTAGCTGAATGAGCCACCCAGGCACCCCTGAAAAAGTATTTAAAAGATGGGTGCTGGAGCCAGACTTCCTGGCCCCACTACTTCCTAGCTGTGTGACCTTGGGCAAAGTTGGTAACTTTTCTGTGCCTAGTTTCCTCATCCATAAAAAAGGATACTAAGAGTATCTGCATTATAAGGTTATTTGAGAAGTCGATGAGTCCAGTGCTTAAAACAGTACCTGGTACATAGGTACTTCGAGATGTTACTATTTATTGTTCCAATTCATAGGTGGTAAATTCTGCTTTTGAAAGGTGAAATAACTTACCCAAGGTCACATGAGCCATGAGTTACAGAGCTGGGACTGACTGATTGCAGAGTTGGTGCTCCAATCATGATGCTATACTGTCTCCTGTTTAGCATATACCATGTGTTCTTTACTCAGTAAGCATGGTTGAGCATTGTGGGATACTTAAAAGAGACAAAAACACCCTTTACCAATGACTTCACTTCCAAGAACTTGAGTGAAAGAGAAACAAGTGTATAAGGCATGCATAGAAGGATGGTCATCGCAACATTATTTGTGATGGCATAAGACCAACAAATGTTGCAGTGAAAAAGAACTAGAATATTAAAAAGCTGTTACATTTGTTACAAAATAAATAAATGAATGTTTCTCTACGTATGATCTTTTGAGCACACGTTTTTCATGGGAAATGTCAAATAAACTTTTGAAATATTGTTGGGGAACATATAGGCTGTGGGAATAGTTGCCGATTGTGCAGGGAGAACGGGGTCTCGTGGATTCTCTAGGGCTCACTGTCTCTTGTTCTCTTCTTGTCTCTGGAGATCTTTCCAACTCAAACCATCAAAGTGACACTCTGGTCAGGGTCCGCCAGATCTAGGAACTCAACACTGTTGCCACAAGGAAAGAGATTTTTAGTCCTAGTTTCAGACTGGAAAGTCTCAGGGGTGGTCTCTGGGCCAGCCTGGGAAGGTGGAGAGATCAAATGTCGGGCTGGGTGGCTTCCTCATGCCTTAGAGAAGAAATCACTGCACTTCAGGCTTTTACCCGATTTGTATCTACCACATGAAACACAAGTACCTGGATAATCAGAAAAAGGTTTAAACTTTTTTTTTTTAATTAAAAAAAAATGTTGGGCTGCTTAAATTAACACGGCGCAATGTGCACTTCCCTTTGCATGTATGGACAAAACCCTTTTTAAATCTGTATTAAAAAATAGAATTGGCAGTGGCTTTTGCTCCCATTTGAGCTTGCCAAAAAGGTTGGAAATGAGCATGCTTCTTCCTGCCTGTCTTGGCTGGGTTCCCTTTTAGAAGTTGGTTGAGACAGAATCCTTCTCTTCCCCAACTTTCCCTTGAGCAGTAAGTAGACTAAGGGGTGGGGTCCAGGAGAAGGGCCTCTGCCTTTCACAATCAAGGAGGAGGTGATATAAGAATATCAGATGCTGGCAACAAGATTTTGGAGCTTCTGATCAAGTTCCCATGTTGTTGTTTAATCCTTAATCATCCCTCTTGGCATACTTCCCATTGCTACTGCTTGCATAAAGTTGGAAAGGCCTAATTGCCTCAATCTGTATTTTCCATAAAGTTATGCTTCATGCAAAATTCACAGGGACTCCCTGTATGATCATTTTGACCTAATAGGTTGTTTTGTTTGCTTCCAAGAAGTCTCTTCTATCTTCCCCTCACATTCGAAAATTTTCTTAGTCGCAAGTGATGGTCAGCAATATGGTAGCTATGTAAACATTTCCTGCAGAGAAACAAGATGTTAGTTGAATTCCATACCCATCTCTCTCAATGGGTTAATTATCAGGTGGGGGTTGCTACCGTGAACAGGGGTCTTTATGGAAATTACCTTCACTATTTTGTTTTTCCTGAAGACTATTCTTCAGAAATAATCATTATTCTTCAAACCTTCTACTCCAAAAGAAAAAAGAAACAAGGTAAGTAAGGAAGAAAGGAAGGAAGAAAGGAGTGAAGGAAGGAAGGAAGGAAGGAAGGAAGGAAAAAAGAAAGAAGAATGGATGGAAGGGAGGACAGGAGGGAGAGAGAAGGAAGGAAAGAAAGAAGGAAAGAAAAAGAAAGAGGAAGAGAGAAAGAGAGAAATAACAGTTGATTCTAGAACAAAGAAAGATCAGATTGTTTCAGTTAATTAAAAATGAAATTTGAGGGTTCTTGTGATCTAAAACATGTCACTTGACTCTAGGCTTTCTCAGAAGAAAAATTCACTAAACTCTTCAGGAATGAAAGTACAAGATACACCCAAGTTATTGCATAAACCCAAAATACTCAAGGCCAATCCCATGCATGTGAAAAAGGCCAAGACCTAGGTGCCCTCCCTTTCCTACTAAAGAGGTCCTTGCACTAAAATCATTTTCCTTCTAATGTTTGAATTCTGCTTTTCATGAAAACTGTCAAAACCCTCAATAACCATAGGAGGAAAAATATCATCAATTCCTAATAGCTTGTAGTCTGTTAAATCTTTCCCTACCTTGGGATGAAGAATGATTTCTTTCTGTTGCTTTCTTTTTGTAGATTTTACTATAGATGAACACAGAGAGAGAATGAATATATAGCACTTACAAGAAAACGTGCATTTCTCACCCCATGACAAGAGATGTTATAGCATGTCATTCTTTCAAGGGAAGAAAGAAAAAGAATATTAGGTTGCATGTGGAGAGGCAACGAGAGGGAACAGTGCCTAAGCCAGAGTAACATTGGGCCAGGACGCCAGCGCTGGATCAGGTCAGGTGTGGGCACAGTGTCAGGGGGTGGACCAATCTCTGCAGGAGGCATTTTCTGCTCTGATCCCTGATAACCGGGGAATACCAGCTCTATCAGATTAGCATGTTCCTGAAATAATATTTGAGCTTTGAGTCCCTCACCACATCCATTGCACTAAATTCTTAGAAATCAGAGCCAGTTTTCAGCCCTGAAAGCATCCGAAAGAGATAATTCACTGGCCCAGCTTCAACCAGGTATCCACCCCTGAGCCTGCCAGCTAGAAGCAAGAATGCAAGCTTGGCTACATGGGGACCTACTGGAGCAGACTGAAGAGAAAATCTCAGAAGAAGAAAGGATAAAGGAAACCTTGTGACTTGTGAGGCCTTGGGGAAAATAATTGAGCCTCTCTGAGACTGTGCTCATCAGTGAAATGAATTATACCTCCTACTGCTCTTTAAACCTTAAACTACTTGTCAAAGGTGCTAGGACTCGAGTTAACTATAAGTTTAAGTTGGATCACCAGTGTTATGAGCCTACCAAAAAAGCAAGCTTGATCTTGGATAGTAATGATATAAGTAAAT
This sequence comes from Lynx rufus, assembly GCF_022079265.1. NCBI lineage: Eukaryota > Metazoa > Chordata > Mammalia > Carnivora > Felidae > Lynx > Lynx rufus. The sequence continues at coordinate 119,195,269 of NW_025814823.1, read as the reverse complement.
GCAAATTAAAATGAGGCAGGTCACAGCCTTCCTTTATTAGATATAAATATGACTCCCCTGGAGTATTGGCTTCAGTTTGAGGTGCCTCACTGAAAGAGATATTAGCAAAGTGGAACAGGATATGGTGGGACTTAATAATACTTCTTTTTTTTTTTTTAATTTTTTTTTTCAACGTTTATTTTATTTTTGGGACAGAGAGAGACAGAGCATGAACGGGGGAGGGGCAGAGAGAGAGGGAGACACAGAATCGGAAACAGGCTCCAGGCTCTGAGCTGTCAGCCCAGAGCCTGACGCGGGGCTCGAACTCACGGACCGCGAGATCGTGACCTGGCTGAAGTCGGACGCTTAACCGACTGCGCCACCCAGGCGCCCCGGGACTTAATAATACTTCTTACAGCATACCATGATAACAAAAAGGATTTAAAATACACTGGTCTACAGGGTCTTAAACAGTCAGAGATTTGCTTATTTGTTTGTTTTTACATAGCAAGATATCTAGAGACAGGTAACTCCTGGCATTAGGTCAGTGGTTCAATGATGTTAAAGTTAGCATCTCTGTGATTCTCTTGACCTTTCCTCATGGTTGCAAGTTGGCCATCAGAGCTCCAGACATCTCATCCATGTTCAAAAAAGGGAAAAGGAGAGGAGAAGTGCCACTAGCTTGATTTGACCATAATATCAGAAAAGCAAAAGCCTTCTGAGAAAAGTCAAAGAAGAGTTTTGCTTATATTTCATTCATTAAAACTGTCTCATGGCCACATTTAATGCAAGAGAGACTGGGAAGGCATTTGGCAAGGAAGAAAGGAATTTATCAATAGCTATAGTTCAGCCAAACACGACTGTCAGAATTTCCATTGTTTCCTTTTCCTTTTTTAAAACAATTTTTTTAATGTTTATTTTTGAGAGAAAGAGAGAGAGCATGACTAGGGGAGGGTCAGAGAGAAACATAGACACAGAATCGGAAGCAAGCTCCAGGCTCTGAGCTGTCAGCACAGAGTCCAACGCAGGGCTCAAACTCACGAACTGCGAGATCATAACCCGCGCTGAAGTCGGATGCTTAACCGACTAAGCCACCCAGGCACCCCTTTTTTCCTTTTTAGAAAAAAAAAATATTTCAGGTATATGTAAAAGAAGAGAATCTGATTGGTCCACCCTAATTAGGTATCCATGGGATCTAATCAACTATGGCTAGAATACAAACATGGTTGTAAAGCATCTGTCTGTGACTGTGAGCCTCTCAAACTAGATTGTAAGCATCTCTAGTTAGGAGTGACAACCACCGGGGGAAAAAAAAAGGAGTCACAGCCTCCACCATTCATTTAGTTAATATCCACTGAATGCCTAGTATGTATCAGATACTGGAAGCACAGGAGACACAGATGGGTGCCCTGAAGATATTACTGTGTCTCTACAATTCTTCAACTATGTGTGGAACATAAAGAAATTCGTTGAATGAGGGACGCCCAGGTGGTTCACTCAGTTAAGAGTCTGACTTCGGCTAAGGTCATGACTTCATGGTTTGTGAGTTGGAGCCCCAAGTCAGGCTCTGTGCGGACAGCTCAGAGCCTGGAGCCTGCTTTGGATTCTGTGTCTCCCTCTCTCTCTGCCCCTCCCCCGCTCATGCTCTGTCTCGCTCTGTTTCTGAAAAATAAACATTTAAAAACAAAAAAGGGAAAAAAAAGAAATTTGTTGAATGAATGAACAACAAATAAACGCAATTCTAAGAAATCTGGGAGCTGTTCTCTGCAGTCTTTGTGTAAACAAGTCCTCAAACTTACTCTGGATAGCTCTAAAGGGAAGACTGAATGTAAACACATAAAAGCTACGTGGAAATACTTTGGCCCAAACATAACTGAAACTTTCCAATAATCAGATATATTCAAAGATAGGGTAGTGAACCTACACCAGCACTGGAGTATTCAAGTACAGCCTGATTAACTACACAGCAAACCTGTTGTATAGGGAGTAGAGATTAGATAAGGGGTTGCACTAGGCAGGTCCTCCTCTAGTCCTTGACATTTTATAAAGTGCAGCATATCACTTAATTAAGTCAAGACCCTACTTTCTTAAAAAAAAAAAAATCTCTCAAAATTATGTGTAAAATTTCTATCCATCTAGTGATTTTCATATTAAAATGCCTGTAATTGTTTACCAAATGCCGTAAATCTGGCCCTTTCTTATGGGTTAGTTTCCTGTGGTTAGTTTCATAAATCACTTCCCTTCTAGCCTTTTCACCTTACATAACCCTTCACATTGTGACAGGATGGACTCAACCATTTGTTTATGCAGATGACCTGATGTGTTGCACCACAATACTTGAAAAAACAATGAAGAAATGCTTGCTTCCTATTCCAAGACTATTCTATACGGAACAAAATTATTGTTCTTAATCTAGCCCTTCCATTGCCATCTGTGCATTTGAAAACTTAGAAGCTTAATGCTTGAAATTAGGCTCTCCGTTGCTTTAAAAACACACTGGGATGCCTGGGTGGTTCAGTCAGTTGAGCGTCTGACTTTGGCTCAGGTCACTATCTCACGGTTTGTGGCTTGGAGCCCTGCATCAGGCTCTGTGCTGACAGCTCAGAGCCTGGAGCCTGCTTTGGATTCTGTCTCTTCTTCTCCCTCTCTGCCCCTACCCTGCTCATGCTCTGTGTCTCTCTCTCAAAAATGAACATTAAAAAAAAATTTTTTAAGTAAAAAGGCACACCTCTCTGGAATCACAGGTTTAACAGCACAAAGAGAACTTAAAACTCTTACGTTTTCTCAAATCAGGCATATGGTATTAGGCAGCACTAAAGAATCACAGAATAGTCCTCTTTTAGCCTCTGCCAATCTGTCTTGGTTGTGAATCCTAGATTGTTCTCTGTCTGCTGAAGCAGTCGGTAAGCATTTACTGAGTGCCTGCTAGGAATGTGGCAGTATGCTAAAGTTAGGGCCTGGCATGATGCGTAAGAGATAGAATCTCCACTCTCCAGGAACTTTCAGTCTTCAAGCAGAGAGGTCACGTGTATACAGAGAACCAAGAGAGTCTGACACACATGAGCGAGAGCCAGAGTCTGGCACATAGTAGGCATGAAGAAGTGTGTCTGTAAGAAGAGGGCCCAGGATGACTCCCAGAGCTCTGGCGTGCATGCCTAGATGGATGCTAATGCCAGTCACTGTGAAAAGGAAACCTAGGAGGGACAAGACTGAAGGTAGAGGAAGTGAGGAGCAGATCATGAATTTGTCTTGCACACCCGTGGGGAGTGAGATACTGCAGAGAATCTAAGAGTTGGATATAAGCGTTTAGAACCCAGAGCCTATATCTAGGATGGAGATACAAATTTGTGAGTCAGTTGCATGTAGGTGAGAAATGAGACAGTCTAGATCCACGGTTGGAGAAATGCCATCTTTAATGTCTGGGTAGAAAAAGATGTATCCACAGCTCAGGCAGACAAGGACAGATGGGTATCACAGAGATGAAGGCAACAAGAGAGGTCAACAGAAGAGGTGAATACTACTGACAGTCAAGTGAATGAGGATATAGGGGGCTGTTGGCTTTGGTGGGAGGTAGCTGGAAAAGAGCTGTGGAGGAGACGGCAGGGTTTGTGCTGATGAATGAACCAGTGGAGATGGTGGTCAGACATGGGCAGAAGGAAGACAGGCCTTCTGGGAAAGGGGCCACCATGGTACTTAAAACCCAAACACTGAAGTAGTAGTCAAAGAACGATGTGTGTCTGAGCAGAACTCCCCTGCATAGCAACCTTCCAGAAGGAGACATTGCAGAGGAAACTTGAGTCACGTGGGGCCTGCATGTTTGGCAGAGAACTTGGATTTTTCTCTCTAACAAAAAAGAGTCATTGGTGGTTTCTGAGCCTAGAAGCAACTGTGTATGGTCACAACAGAGGCTCAGTAGTTATGGAAGATGTTCCCCTTCTGGTAACTGGGTCGGGACACACTTCAGAAATACAAATTTCAAGCTGAGATTCAGCCGCAAAGGACAAAAGCATACATTTAAGTGGACAGATTTGTTGCACTGCCCTGTCCTCATGGAGGGGAAAGGTGTTATTATCACAGCAATGGCCATCACCTTTCCAAAGAGAAGAGTAGGAAACCCGAGCTCCAGACCAAAAATGGAAAAATAGTAACTATTTTCCTCCTGTGGTTTCTGACTTGATGAGTTCTGTAAGGATGGGCTGTGCTGTGTTCAAGGAGTTGAGTTGACCTGGTTCCCACAACAGAAGCTTCATCAATTCTGCCTCACGACCTTGGTTAATTTGACAAGTATGAAGTCTCTGCTTGCTCCTGTAGACTCAGGGCCCTCTGGACACTTTGGGCCATCTTTGTGTTTAGATGCAAAACCCTGTGGTCCTGACCCCTCTCGCCTCCTGCTTCCTGTTTCTAGCAGGGAAATAGAGAAGGGAAGCGAGATCAAGGGGGGTTGGAGTCCTTTCTGGGACTTTTCAGGGGGAGAGGGGGTGCTGGAAAAATCAACAGAGTTGGTGCCAGGCCAAGAGAGTTGAGAAGAAAGAGGGGGCAGCCACGAAGTTGACTCCTGTCTGTGTGCCTCCCATCTTGCCCTCCCACCCAAATGACCATAATGACTACAGTGTGCTTTCCTTCGTTGATTTCCTAAGAACTTACTAAATGTTCAGCATGCCCGGGTGGATCAGTCTGTTAAGCATCTGACTCTTGGTTTCAGCTGAGGTCATGGTCTCAAAGTTTGTGAGTTCAAGTCCTACATTAGGCTCTCTGCTGACAGTGCAGAGCCTGCTTGGGATTTCTCTCTCCCTCTCTCTCTGCCTCTCTCTCTCTCTCTCTTTCTCAAAATAAATAAATTAATTTTAAAAATTAAAAAAAAAAAGAACCTATATGCTCAGTACTGACCCAAGCACCAAGGATTACCCAGGGAGCAGCGTCGACACCATCCCTACACTCATAAAATTTGCAGTCCAACAGGACACACAGAGAATGAAGCAAGCAGTCACCTGGGCTGATACGCATTTGCAAATACAAGTGCAGGGTAAGTGCAGCAAAGGACAGATGCATGGAACCAAAAAACGAGGACGCCCATCCTAAGGGCACCTTCCCTGAAGAAATGTTGCTGGAGCTAGAGCTGAAGGATAATTAGGACTTTAAATAGTACCAGGATTAGGAAGAGAGTCAGAAGAGGCAGAGCATAGGCCCTGAGGCCTGAAAGAGACTAACAGTGCTAGGAATGAAGAAAGTCCAGGCAGGACACAAGGACAGGCAGAGGAGACGGTGCCAGGAGGTCCCCAGGGACCAAACCATTCAGGGTCCCCCAGTGGTAAGGATTTAGGTAGCTATCCTAAAAGCAATGGGCAGCCACGGAGCATTTTTAAGCAGGGGGGGTGGATAATGAGGTCAGACCTGTATTTGAATCATTATTGTCAACAACAACAGTATGAATGATACTGCAACTAACTCTCCATACATGTTTGGAATTAACAAGGCACTTCCCCATCCACCCCCCCCCCCCACCGTCCCTAGAGCTTGTCCCTAATCTTGTCCCTGTGGTTTTTTCCGGGGTCAATAAATTGCTTGGCTGCTGCAGAAGGAAGAGAAAGAGGCAGCCGGCAGATGTTCCCCTGAAATAGTGGCCAAGAGAAAACTGCTTTCAGGCGGCTGGCACATACTTAGAAACGTGGGAGTCAGATAAGGGCATCTTGGAACTGTTTGGAGGTTAATCCAGCCTGCTTAAGAATACTCTGCATATGAGGGAAATGCCCAGGATACACTGTGCATTAGAAAAAGCCAGGGATAGAGCAGCAGAGGCAGGAACCAGTGCCCCGGGTGCCCCTGTGTCCTCATATACTTAGAGGTGCACATGAATGTATTTGCATGGGAAAGAAGCCTGGAAGTCAATACACACAATACTGTTAACACAAGTTAGCTCTGCAGAGTGGGACTGTGGCAACATTTTTATTCTTTCTTACGCCTTCCCCCTTCCCGGGGTTTCCAAATGTTTCTTTAGCGGCAGTCAGTGAGTGGACAAGAATACAGCCTCCACTGCCTTTCTAGAGGTCTTGGCTGGTGCTGGGTCCTATCCCTCCTAGTTTTCACATCCCCAAACTCCCTTGCTCAGCATCAGTGATGACCAGGGAAATTTGAGAGGGAAGACTCAGCCTCTATTGACCCATTTTCTCTCAAGACAATCACTCTGCTCCTTAAGATCTCAAATGACAACGTAGAAGGACCAAGGACAGGGCTCACTCAGCCTCCATTCAACCAGTAAGCATTGAGTGGCATTCTCTTTACCAAGGGCTGTGATTTAGATAAGAAGAGAAAAATGGGTCAACACTCACAGGAGCCACTGAGGTGGCTAAGCCTCACCCTTGTATGTTTTACCACTCATCCCCCCTGACAAGGAAACCAATAATTTCACGAGACTAATATTTTATTTTTATTTTTTTTTTGAGAGAGACATTTAAGTTTATTTATTTATTTTGAGAGAGACAGAGACAGCATGAGTGGGGGAAGGACAGAGAGAGGGAGAGAGAATCCCAAGAAGGCTCCACACTGTCAATACATAGCCTGACATGGCTCCAACTCACAAACCATGAGATCATGACCTGAGCTAAAACCAAGAGTCAGATGTTTAACCAACGGAGCCACCAAGGTGCCCCAAGACTAACCTTTTAATAAGTTTAGGTGCCATGGTCACTTGGATCTAGAGGTCAGGGCTAGTTTTCAGGATTGACCAGAGTAGAAAATAGTCATCCATTACATATAAGCCCCCAAATATTCTGGCCTATGCCCATGCCATGGCATTTGGAATCTCCATGTAACTTCTATCCTAAAATAATGCCTGTGACATAGAAAGCTTTCATAAATGTTTCTTGATGTGCTTGTTAGGGACCTCCCAATAGATGATGAAAGAGTCTCAAGCCAAAAGAGGGATTCACATAACTGAAAAAAATTCTGTGGTAGAACTGAGTCTCGTTGGCCTGGGCTGGTTCATGTGTCCATTGCTGCACCAGTCACTTTCCCAGGAGGATAGAATATGTTGACTAGCTACAGCTGGGTCAGGCATCAATCCCTGGAGTCTTGGGGCAGGGGCCATCATCCCACAAAAACTCCAACTGAGTATGGGATAGAGATTCTCAAAAAAAAGAAATGAAGTGTTGTTATCATCAAGGATGGATGCCCACCTGGCAAAAATAGCAGATGTGCACAGTATCAAGGCACTCATTTAGGACCTTCTCCAGGCACTTACTACCAGCCGAGTCTATGGTGTGGTGGGTGGAATGCTAGGCTTACAAGGAAGAGACCAGAGTTCTAAACTCACATGCACCATGTTGAGTCTATGTATGACTTGGCTCATGCCTTTCCCTGCAATGTCCTTTTGACTTTCCTCACCCAGCTTTTAGCTTTCCAATCCTACCTCATCCTTTGCAAAGTGGCCTAGACACCATATCCAAGAAGGCTTTCCCTGTGATCTCCCTATGAGCACCATAATACACTAAACATACCATACTCTTTGCACCTAAAGTATTTGAATTAACTATATATAAATATATTCCAGCAAAATAATCATGGTAGGAATCTCGTCTTACTATGCTGTGCAGCCCCAGCTTCTGGCACATTCACTGGCCCCAAGGACATACTTATGAAATATTTATTGAACTAAACCCTTCAGGACTCCATTTTCCCATATCTAAAATGAGGACATTGGACTGTGTGGGTTATCAGATTCCTTCCAGCTCTGGAAGATCATGGATCAACTAGCCTTTGTCACTAGAGAGCAAAATCAGGAGAGAACGAGACCTAGGGAAGGTCAGTTTTTATTTGGGGGACAGAAATTCAGAATAAATCCTAACCAAGAGGAGATATGCCTGGCCAAATTCGGCAGCCCATGAATTTTGTACCCCTAAGAGGAAATAAGGTTAATGTGCGTGTCAAAGAAAAAACCGAGTGATGTGAAATAGAGCTATTTTATCTCCAGACTGTAAGCTCACCATGTAGAACATATGGCTAGTCATAGACACAGTGCCTGGCATGACTGGTCACAGAGTAAGCGCTCAACATTTTTGTTGAACCAAATGCCAAAAATCAACATCATCTGCTTCTCCACCCAGAGAATGGACTGGTATTTACCCAGTAAGGGGAGAATCAAAAAAAAAAAAAAAAAAAAGTCTGTCTGTACCATACAAACAGCCATGGACTATCCTGACTGATCTCACCATGCCAGCAACCCAGCCTGAACAGCCTCTGGAAAGCTTTCTGCTAACCAAGAGGGAAGGGGGGATATGTAAAGAGTAAAAACTAAGGTCCCTCAAAATGCCAAAAGCTTAAGAGCAGTGAAACGGTCCCGCTAGACTGTGAGCTACTTGAGTATCTGCTGGGAAGGCTCATGCAAGTGTTATCACCAGCTTCCTCAGATTCCTTGCTATTCTTTCAACATCTGGTAGAGATTGAATTAGAGGCAGATTGAATTTATGGTGAGAGGAAAACCCACTCTGAAAGTAGGACAAGAGAGTTAGTATTTCATCATATTCTTAGGCAGAATGTTCCCAAGAGCTTTCCCATTTTTTTTAAATTGTATGTCAGTAGCTTGAAAAGGGGGAGTAGAAGTTAAATTTTTATGAAAATCTCATATTCTAGGATGAAGTCTAATTAAAAGCTTTAAAGATACATTTGCATCAAAATAAAATTAATTCTGTTTTATCTAGTACTGATCTTCTAACACTCAAGAGAGAGTTTATTTTCAGGGACATTACCTCATCATTGGTGTTGCTGGTTTGTTTTCTAAACCCCTAGGAATTTGTGCCAAAAGATGTGTTTTGTCTCATGACCAGAGTTTTGGTAATATAAATGTACTTTACTTCATTTAATTTATTCATTTAATTTCTGCTTGGGTGATAGTCATCTGTCTTTTCCCCTCTTCTAACTCAGACTTCCTGACAATTTTATGTAGAAAATTAAAGTAATATTCTTTCTGAACCTGAATTGATTTCGCCCAGGTCTTGTTTCAGAAATAATAGCAAAGAGAAATAATAGACTCAAGGACCTTGAATTTCACAGATTCCTTCTTTGCAGTCTGGCCTAAAGCCATAATATGAAGTCAGAGGCTTTTTTTTTTTTTTTAATTTCTCTCTCTTCTTCATCTCTCACATTTAAAGAGTAATCACTTGACTCGTGTCACTGGTTTGTAAGACTTTGCTGTTGCTGCTGAAAATAAATTGGTTCAAGGGCTGGTAATTAAATCATCTACTTATAGTTTTCCCCTTTAAAAATTACTGGAACCAAAAACCTTCCCTCCCCACCTAGTTCTGGGAGCCAGTGTCAAACAGATCTTATACCCCCCAGCTCTTGAGGTTAAAGGAAACCCTCAAGGTCGTGAAGTCCAGCAAAATTGGGGGGGGGGGCAGCCATCTGGCTGTAATACAGCCTCAGTTTTCACATGACTGTTTTATTTGGCCTCATTTACCCAAATATTTGCACTTATTCTTTCTTTTACTTTCCCTATGTCTCTCTTTCTCTCTCTCTCTCTCTCTCTCTCGCTCTCGCTCTCTCTCTCTCTCCCTCTCTCTCTCTTTTATTTTTCCTCCATAGTATAGAGCAAAATAACTGTTGCTTAGTAAATTGACCAGGATAAAAATAAGCACATTTGAGGAAGGAAACCAATACCTACCTCCACCCCACCCTATAAAAAAAATGATTGGTAAGAATTTATTTGCTTGTTCCCACAGATGAGGTTAGCCATGTGACGTCTAGGTCTCCACTCTATTATATATAGATGCAGCCTTAAAATTAGCTGTATATTCCTCTAATGTTGTAGCATTACTAATGTTGTGTCACTGAGTGATACAGGGGCCAAGGTGTCACTATTAGGGTAAGGATTTGGGAGAACCAGGCCTCATTCCTGGCATTGTCTCTACCCAGCTGTTGGCTGGTAATGCCCCTTAAATTCTATAGGTCTTAGTTTCCAAACACCTAAGCGTGGCCTCAAAGCTTCATCCAGTTCTGATATTCTGGAGTCTTTGATTTCTTCTAAAATCTTCTCTAAGTGCCAGTAATCTGTTCCTAGTACTCTTGTGATTTCCATCTTTATCCTTAAAAGAAAGCAAGAGCTGCATTGACGGAATGTTTTTCACTTTGATCATAAACTTTTACTCTATAACGTTCGTAGGAAATGTGTGATAATATTTATAGGCTCTGTCAATTGCCAATTTACAGACATTCCCACTTTGTAAAGGGCAGTTAGTTCCTGCTACCCGAAGACATGCTCTGTAGGAGCCACACTGAAACTGGGCTCTCTCTAGTCTCTCTCTCTCTGATTCAGCCCCCTCTCCAGTACATAATGGGTCTGGCCACCAAAGGAAGAAAAGCATTCCCGGGGCCCATCCCCTCAGCTTCTGTTGTGGGACCTAACATAAAGTCTAGAACCAGCCTGTCCAATATAGTAGCTACTGTCCCCATGTGGCTCTTGAACACTTGAAATGTGCAAATCAAGATGTGTTATGAGTGTGAAAATGCACACCACTTTTGAAGACTCAAAATGTGAATGTAAAATATCATAAACTTTTTAATACTGATTCCCTTTTGAAATGATACTATTTTGGATATATTTGATTACATAAAATATATTATTAAAGTTAATTTCCCCTGTCCCTTTTTACTTTTTTAATGTACACATTAAAAAATTTTAAAATTTTAACATGCACACTAAAAAATTTTAAATTATGTGTGTGGGACTCACATCTGAACACAAAGCTGCACAGAGGTTTTTGCTACTACTGATAGGTAATGGCTACCGAGATCATTCCAGCCGCTTCTCTAGAGGAAAAATCTACCCTGGGTGAGGGGCCAGGAGTAAGGTGTGAGGCCCATTCTGGGCTAGAGTCAGATGGTCACATTTCTTTAGGCAGAGAGGAGAGGCCCCATACCCCCCCCCAAAGGAGAAAAATATTTCTCAAAGCCAAGTTACATAATTTCTGATGTTTTTAAATTTCTTTGCAAAAAGTTCAACACATTCACACCAAATTCAGCACCAGGAAAGCTGCCAGTTTGGCAGTCCCTTACTGAATTTTCTCTCTGATCTGAGGTACAAAGTTGCTGGACTCTCTAAGTGTTCCTTCCTGCTGTAGTACTTCTGACCTGCTTGGAGAGGTTACCGTCAAGAACGTAAAACTACAACAGTGAGCTCACATGACGCTGTAGGAGAAAGGCTGTATAAGTGGAAGCAAAAAAAAGAGAACCCAAACAGCTTGAAACTGACGCCAAGAGGAAAAAACTCAACTTACCTTCACAAACATCTTCCTCTCTAAGAGGTCTTTTAGACAACAGACTGCAAACCTCTTTCATCAAATATGTGCTGTAGGGCGTGTTTTATGTGCTTTACTTCCTCCCATCGGGAGCTATATCTTACTCTGGGTGAATCCCTCCCTGGCTACCCTCCCTACTAATCTCCATGCTATGTATGCCACAGCCTCCTAAACTGCTCAGTTTCTCAAGTACACCTGCTGTTCTTTCTGTGCCTAAAATGCTTCTCCTCAATCCCCTCCCTCCACCTGAAAAAAAATCTGCATATCTTTCAAAACTCAGTCACAGCCTGGTTTTCTTTCTGAGGCCTTGTCCAAACCTCAGGGCCCTGACTGGCCTTCAGGTCCCATCCACAGGAGGCCTGAATTGCACACTCCACCTATATTTTTGCTTCCCTTTCCAGTTTGCAAGATACTTCAAGTTGTGGACCAAATATTTTTTTGTGTCTCTGTCAGCCATGCCTGCATAGTTTCTGGCCCGTTGTAGGAATGTGAAAAGTACTTATGGGGAGAAAAAGTGAATGAATGAATGAATGAATGAATATTTACTTTTGTTGTTTCAGAATGAAAGACTGGAATTATTTTAACAAACAAATTAAAGTGTTATATTTGTGTCCAATGCTAAAACCAAGTGTCTTTCCTTTTGAACTTCAAAGCCTTTGCACGAGACTTGTTTAATTACAGAAGACACCCAGAGATTATCTATTTCTCCATGCTTAACTTATACTTCACTCTGTTTTATTAGTAAGTGTGCAAGAGGCACGATAAAGAGGCAATCCAGTGGTATTTGATGATAGATAAGCCATCTGCTGTGCTATCAATCATCCATGGAACACACCCCTTCACTTCTTGGCTTAGGAATCAGGATAAGTGCAGATTCATCCATCTGTATACCATTATGCAGGCCCTTTGTGGTCAAGGAAACGTATTTTGCAAAAGGTATGGTAGATGAGAGAGCTACTTCTATGACCATGAAAAGACAATAAAATCAGCTAGCCCAAATTGAAATGGAGGCCATTCCATCCATATAAAAGCCCAAAACAAAAACATTTATTCTCTTATTTACTTAATTTCAGGCATATCATGACTCGTCAGTAAATAAAATTGAGTAACTTTATTGTTCTCTTTTCATGCCTTTTGTGGTAAATGGTGATCTTGATGTGAGCAAAGATCAAGTCTATCAAGTCACCAAACGGTGACTATTACCATAAGGAGGTACTCCACAAATATTGTTGACCAAATAGACGAAAGAATGGCAATTGCATGTGAGGTAGAAAAAGGCACGTTATCAAATTACTCCCCTAACCACTTGATGTTGAGAACAGTGTGGTTTTGGTAAACATGTTCTCTCTTCTGTAAAAAGAAGTTTGATGAGATGATATTGTTGGACTACAGCTTTCTCCCCACACCATTCTTGAATGTAAAATTAAGAGAGACATGTTTTATGTCAAGAGGAAGCCAAATGAATGACGGAAACTGTTTTCATTCCAGAAGCAATAAGAAAACATGGAAAACCACGTTTCTGCAAACCACGTTTCTCCACTACATGGAGTGTTCAGAGTCCAGTAGATGAGAAAGGAGATGCTGGTACCAGAAGGGAGACAGCAACCCATGGGCACTATATGTGTGACTGGTTTCGTCTCTCTTTCCATTGAGTCAACACAGACTGGGAAAACATTGTGCTAGGTTTCTGAGTCTCTGAGTTATTTGAACCTTTCAAAAGCATGTTGAAACCAGAACTTGGAGAGGGGAGATGTTTCACAGAATGGAAAGTTACAATCTCAAGGGGACTTGATGCCAGAGTTATGACTGGTTAAAAATAGTGGATTTGCAAAGGGCAGTAGTTTTTGTCAAAATTAACTAACCCCTTACTGGTAGTACTCTGAAGTTAGCCTAGTATGGAAGAAAAAAAAATAATAAGAGAAACACACTTTACTTAATTATGAGTCCCCAGACTAAAGATTTTTTAAATTCCCTAAAGCTTTTTTTTAAGGTGTACACCATGATATTTTGATACACATAGTGAAATGATTACCAATATAAAGCTAATTAACATATCCATCACCTCACATAATTACCATTTATGTGTATGTGTGCATGTGTGTGCTTTAGATCCACTCTCTTGGCAAATGTCAAATATACAACATATTATTATTAACTATATCACCATGCTGTGCATTAGGTCTCCAGAATTTATTCATTTTATATAAAACTGCAAGTTTATACCCTCTGATCAATATCTCCCAAATTCTCCCACTTCCCAGTCCCTGGTAACCACCAATCCACTCTATTTCTATGAGCTTGACATTTTTAGGTTCCATATATATGTGAGATCAGAAGTAACATCCTCCGGGTTTATCCATGTTGTTGTGAATGGCATGATTGACCATATTTGAGTGAATAATATTCCATTGTGTATGTGTGTGTGTGTGTGCACATACACAGACTATTCCATGATGCATATAATATTCCATTTTTATACTATGGAATATAAAATACATAAATATATAAATATATGTATAAAATAATACATAAGATATATATAAATAAAATATATAAATTTTATATGTGTGTGTATGTCTATATATCATATTTTCTGTATCCATTTATCCATTGATGGGCACAGATTATTTCCATATCTTAGCTACTGTGAATAAAGCTGCAATGAAGGTAGGTGTTCAGATAGCTCTTCAAGGTAGTGATTTTTTTGAGAGAGTGAGAGAGAGCACACACAGGGAAGGGGCAGAGGGGAAGAGAGAGAGAGAGAGAGAGAGAGAGAGAGAGAGAGAAGATCTTAAGCAGGCTCCACACCCAGCACGGAACTGGACTTGGGGCCCAGTCTCACAACCATGAGATCATGACCTGAGCCAAAATCAAGAGTCGGATCCTTAATCGACTGAACCACCCAGGCGCCCTGGTAGTGATTTTATTTCTCATGGATATACCCAGATGTGATATTGCTGGATCATATAGTAGTTATATTTTTATTTTTTTAAGGAATCTCCATAGTGTTTTCTATAATGGCCATTCCAATTTCATTCTCATCACAGCGTACAAGGGTTCCTCTTTGTCCATTTCCTCTCCAATATTCAATATCTTTTGACTTTTCAATAACAGCCATTCTAATAAGTGTGAGGTGATATCTCATTGTGGTTTTGATTTGCATTTCCCTTTTTATTAGTGATGGTGGGCCCCTTTTAATATACCTATTGACCATTTGTATATCTTCTTTAGAAAAATGGCAATCCAGTTCCTTTGCCCATTTTATAATTAGGTTAATTTTTTTTTCTTTTCATTACTGAGTTGCATGAGTTCCTTATATATTTTAGATATTATCTTCTGATCAGATGTAAGATTTGCAAATATTTTCTCCCTTTCCACGGATTGCCTTTGCATTGTTGATTATTTCCTTTGCTGTGCACTTTTCACCCCACTTGTTCTTTTGTATTTTGGTGTTTTATTTTGTTTTGCTTTTGTTCTCTTTGCTTTTGGTGTCAAACTCAAAAAGTCATCGCCAAGGCCAATGTCGAGGGGGCTCCCATTTGTTTTCCTGAGCACAGTGTCCTGAAATGCTCACATTGGTGTACCTGCTCCCAGTCCCACAGCATTGAGCAGCTTTTCTGCACTTGCTCATGATCTGTGTGCAGACCTGTGAGCTTCTGTGTCACCGACAGTGGCGGAGCATGCAGGGAGACGGCCGTTGTGCAGAGGGAACACCAGAGAATTAGAGCTGTGGATGGACCAGTTGGGGGGCCCACAAGCAAGCCGTCCTGAGTGCTGGTCTCCTGATGTCTGTATAGCAGTTAATAAGACCCACATCCCCTTATTGAGTTCTGAATCCTGGTTGCTAGGATTCCCCACCCCTCTTCCCTGCTCCCAGCTCCTCAGACTCAGCCATACTTATCCCTTCAGTATTCTGGGTGAGAGAGAAAGCAGTGGGAGTCTTGGGTTGCATCTTGGGAAGCTGGGTACTTACTCACTATGCTCTTGCTTTCCCCTGTGAAAGAAATCAGGACCTGGGAGATCTTTCTGGCATCAAGCTCTGCCACCTCAGGAGAGCAGTTGTGTGGGTAACATGAAACTATTGTTCTTACACTCTTGGATGTGTCTACCCTTGGATTTTTTTTGCTGCGGAAGTATTCTGGAACTTTTCCACTGGACTCCTGGACACCCAATTTCATCCTTGGAGGTTATCAAATCTGTGTTCTATGGGGGGATGACAATTGAAAACTCCTATTCCACCATCTTGTTGATGTTACTCTTCAGTGAAAGTTTGAGAAAACTTTAGACATTTTGTAGAGAGGATGCTTCTCCTACCTCCCAGAATATGAATATGTTTCTATCATCAGCACTGTTGTCATCATATCAATGTGTATAGCTCTAGCACCTAGGAGGCATTGGAGATGCTATAGTGTAGTGGTCAAAAGCATGATGTGTTGTACTATACAGTCAAGCTAAATATTCCATTTGTTAGTTTGACTTTAGGCAGTCTGTTTAACCTCTCTGGAAATGGCAATGATAATAATACTATCTGTCTCCCTCAGAGAGTTCATACGAGGGTTAGATAAGATAATGCATGCAATGTGACTGGCATATTGAACGCAGCCAAAGCCAGTGACTACTTTTATTGTCGTCATCATCATCATTATCATCACAAAAATTAGTATGATGTGTGGTCATTTAGGGCAGGACTAAAATGTTTACCTTTCCTGAGTATGAAAAGAAAATCATCCTATTACATGACATAATAAAATTAACAAGGTTGTGAGTGGAGGCCTATACATCTATAAACAGTTTTTTAAGACATCAGCAACATTAATTTTTGTAAAAACAATTAACCGGAAACCGTACACTCAAACTATTTACAAGTTTGCTGTTCTTTGAGCCTTACCATTGTTTTTTTTTTCTTTTGTTTTGTTTTGTTTTGCCATTTTTTTTAAAGTAGACCTCACACCCAACGTGGGGCTTGAACACAGGACCCCGAGGTCAGGAGTCACATGCTCCGCTAACTGAGCCAGTCAGGTGCCCGCTCTAATCCTGAACTTTGGAAAACGTGATCATATCAGTATTTCTGTCCATATGTTTTCAGCTTCATCTGTGTTACTAAATATACAGTCATTGAAAGCTGTAAACTATAATTCTTTTTACTATATTATGAAATTCAGGTTTTACCCTATTCAACCGATGCAATTATTTTAAACAAATTAGTTTTGTGACTATAGAAGGGGAGAAGGAGCAAAAGGAAGGGAATGGGGGGAGGGAAAGGTAGAAAGGAGAAATAAAGAAAAGTCTTTCATACATTTACTTGAAAAGTAGATATTTGCTAGAAAACAGTTTTACTGTAAAACAGTCTTTGCAGAAAATGAGCCAGGCTTCATTACTGAGCAACTTTGGAAGAGTTGTAACGTTAACTCAGTTCTTTGTTCTCAGTAGCGTGTTTCTCAGAACCACAGCACGAGATGAGGGAGCTCCAAATAAATCATGAGCATTAAGGGAGGCTGCCCAGTTACCAAACTGTAAACTGTCACTTCTAAACTTGGTTTGGCCCAGTTTAACCCTGTAACGAGAATTTTAACATTATAACACTGAACAGTCTCCAAGAGGCTTCTCTGAGACAATCTCTCTCTCCTCACGTTTATATATTTTCATTACCCTGTGTGTCCACAATGGGAGGAGATCCAGATTCCAGTGTAATTTTTTTTTAATAATTCAAATATTACAGATTGGATTGGAGAGGCTATGTTTCTCCAAAACTCCAAAATGATTAGATTGTAGACTGCGTGCTTTGGTTTTACTGACTTTCTTTTTTCAGAGACAGGATGTTGCATACAGAGCTCCAGTCCCCATTTCAGACTTAATCAGTTTTCCGGAGTGGAGGTTGGGGAAGGGAGTCCACCTACTAACAGTTTCCCAGGTGATTGTAATGTGCAGTCATGTTTAGGAACAACTGCTCTGAGACTAAGACCAAGAAAACCTTGCTTAGATGACCTTCAAGGACCCAATGATCCTGTCTTCTGCACAGGATGCCATAAACCTTAACCAAAAGGAGGAACTCACTCTAAATGGGAAGTGGGAAGGGCAGAGGTAAGGTGAGTTCAGGCATTCTACGAGGCATTCTCTTCCTATCTCTGCTCATTCTTTATGTTCCAGTTCAAACACTATCCATGTGTGTATTTACTGAGCACATACTAGATGTGCTAGATGAGCAACACAGGTCAGTGGAACAGGCACGTGTTAACTGACTCTAACATACACTGTGATGAGTGTGCCTCATGGTGTGAACCAAGTACAGTGGGGGGCAGGGGGAAGAATGAGTAACTCCGGTGGGGAGGA
Organism: Lynx rufus; assembly: GCF_022079265.1. NCBI lineage: Eukaryota > Metazoa > Chordata > Mammalia > Carnivora > Felidae > Lynx > Lynx rufus. Next base: position 119,177,672 of record NW_025814823.1, on the reverse strand, counting down.
GGGGAGAGCGTTTCAGAGCAGGAAACTCACAGAAGTTTCTTCACTACACAGAATAGTGAGGAGGAGGTGTTCAAAGGCAGCGAGACTATAGGAAGCTTTGGGTATCTTCAAGAAATGAGGAAAATCTCCTGTTCTCTGACACAAAGTAGGAGTAACTGGTAATGTCAGCTGAGAGGGCCTAGGAACGATGACATCTCAGTGCCTAGAACTTGGTTTCTAATATCCTTCTCCAGTAAAGGGTACCAGGGCTACTTAGGGAACTGACAAATCCTACAACTGGGGCAGGAAATATGCCAGAGGAGCCCATCAAAGGGTCATAGGAGCCTACTGAAAGAGCTCCCAGCCACCAAAGCCGGCTCCATTTGGCAAATCAAACGAGTAAAATGGTGTTGAATTAGAACCCAAAGTATAAAACAAATATTCTTTAAGTCCACGGTGATATAGTGATGGAGTGAATAAGTAAATGGGGGGAAAGAGTCAAATCTCCCATGCAGAAGAATTCCAGAGTTACGTAGATGTTCTCGGAAAGGAGGAGCATAGTTACCTGCCCCTTAAGTGTGGGCTGTGTGTAGTGACTTCCTTCCAAAGAACACGGTATGGAAAGAAAGAAGAAAGAGGACCTCAGAACTTCAGTATAATCCTGAGGAAAAAAAAAAAAATCCCAATTGAGGGACATTCTACAAAATACCTCACCAGTACTCATCAAAACTGTAAAAATCATTAAAAAAAAAAAAAAAAACAAGGAAAGTCTGAAAAACCGTCAACAGCCAAGAGAAGCCTAAGAAGGCGTGGCAACTAAACAATGTGGCTTCCTGGATGGGTTCCTGGAACAGAGAAAGGACAAAAGTGGGTAACAACTAAGGGGTTCTGGAGAAAGTATGGACTTCAGCTCACACAAATATATCGACACTGGTTGATAAAGGTGTGAAATGCACCATATTAATGCAAAATGTAAGTAATGGCAGAAACCAGGTGTGGCATACTGGGAACTCTCTGTACCGTCTGTGAACATTTCTGTACTTGTAAACTGATTCTAGCCTCTAAAGTTGATGTTAAAAACCAGGGATGCTCACACCTGCCTGCCTGCTAGGGTTGTCATGAATATCAAATGACCCGAGGGATGTGAGCTTACTGTCTAAACTCCGATGTGTGTTACAAATATAAATGTTTAAGTATTATTTTATTTAAACAAAATTATTTTTGCGTTTAAGATTCTTTTTAATTGAAGTTATTCAATTATCTTTTTAACATGTAGAAGTATTCTTGGTAAGAGATTTAGATAGAGACTGATTATTCAGGCTGTGAGCAGACTGTGGAGAGCCCCGGAAGCTGTGTGGAGGAGTCTGGGTTTAATTGTGGAGATCATGAAGTGTTAAAGGTTTCTTAGCAGAAGAGGTGTGTGATTAGATCTGAGTGTCAGGACTGGCAGCGGAAGGAAGCGGGACTCGTGGCAGCCCTAGAAATCCGGGTAGAAAGGCTTAAACAGCACAGAGCTGATGCCAAGAGGAGTCAAGTGCCAGATCTGACCCCTGTGATAGGAATAATTTCCTCCTCTGTCCCCCAAACCAAGACTCCTCCAAAATGAACTTTCCAAGGACGGTGTTCATTTGGTATCATTTTAATATTTTCAATAAAAGGAACTTACTATGAATAAAGTACATGCGAATTTTTATATTTTGCTAAAACTCTTTTAAATGTGCAACTCACCCAGAAATATTTTTTGTCGTCCCATAGGTCTGATTTGGGTATGAGAATATTTTATCGTAATCATGGCAGTCTAGCACATGTTGGTGGTTAATTACTCAGCCTCAGCTTCCTTCTCCATAATATGGAGCGGTAACCCCTATAATAGCAATGTGGCTCCTTGCCTGGCACATAGCGAGCACATGGCAAATGGTAGATATTATTAATGGTAGTAATAAAAGAAGTAACTGGCCTCCCTGCCATGCTCAGGAGAATTACTAAAAATAGTGAAATAAAGAAATCCTTGCTGCTACTCATCCTGGACCGGTTCATATATTATTCACCCTGGTGAGAAGCAACTAGATCATTGCTAATGAGTGTTGACAATTGGGAGCATCTGCCCTCAGTGACTTTCCTCCTGAGGCTTGTATATAAAACCACTGTTTTGTTCTCTGTCCACTTCATCTTAATATATAGTACGCACTCAACAAATATCAGCTGCTCTGAATAGTGTTAGCATGTGCCGTGCACTCCTCCCAGTTGCAGTCCTGTTCAGTTTCAGGTGCACTGGAGGGCAATTGGTCATCCATTTGAAACGCCCTCCTGGGACTCCTTCAAATTTAATTTTTGTGCACTGAGAGGCTACTTTTTATGTCAGAGTATCCCAAACATACCCTCCAGATTTCGTAAAAGTTCATCCAGCTGTTTCCTGTGATGAGATGACAGGCAAACTGACAGAAACTTAATTTTAGGAGCAGAAGTTGTGAAGGCTTTCTGTGCCCTGCTATTAACTGCTACTAAGCTGTCAGCAGCCTGAGGGGCAGACCTGTCCCACGCATCTACATGCCGGGCCTGGCCTCCTGCTGGTCCTCAGTCCTCACTAAATGCGGTGATACTCACTGCCAGGAGAACCCCTATAAAGTCCACCTCTCTTCCTAGGAGTGCCTGGGCAGAGAGGGAGAGCGCCACCAAAGCAAACTTCCTGATGACACAGTCTTACCTGGAGTTTACTCTCGTTGTGAAACTGGAATGCATTAGCCACCTCTAATAGTCCCAATTATTCTTTTTTTAAATAAGGCTATTTTCTTCCCTACTCCACCATTCCAGGAATCTATCTGCATATTTTTAAGGCAAGAACTATCTAATAATGAGTAATTTCACTCATCTATATTTAGCAGCAAGGAACATTTTTTTTTTTTAGGTCATTGCCCGGAGCTTCTCAGAAACTGTGCAAGTTGGGAAGAGGCAACAGAAAGTAAAGGTCATAATTTTTTTTCCCTTTCAGAACTGAGGGATTCACTATCAGGAACTAAGTCTCAGAGAGTACACAGTAGGAACTCAGTTTCCTCATCCACAAAATGGGCATTATAGTACTAACCCATCAAGGCCATGGTGAGGAATAAACAAAACACGGTCCATCTCCACTCGCCCACCTCTCAGCCACCCAGGCTAATGCCCTCTCTGCTGTGGGGAGCCTCTGGCTCTTCCTCTACTCTTGGGCTCCTCCCTCTGATCTCCCAGTTTGCCCTTGCCCTTCCTAAAGCCTAGCTCTCAGATGCCTCTCTCCACCCTGAAATCTTTCTAGATCTCCAGCCTTGGGCTAGTATTCTTAGCCTCCATCAGTCCACCACATCCCATAGTTCTGGAGTTGGTTCCCACTGGTTCCCTGTGCAGTGATTCAGAATTACCCATTCTGTGTACCATCCAACAGATAACTAATACACAGATTAAATGAGCTGATTTATGTAAAGTCATTAGATGAATACCTACAACATGATAAATAGTATTGTATCAGTAGCTATCATTGTTATTGTTTTGAAATATTTTAACCATACAGGGAGTCTTAGTGTATAGAGTAATAAATACCCATGCCCCTGCCACTCAACTTTATCAAACCATAATATGATGCCATACTTTTTTCCCATCTTTTGTAAAAATTGACATTACAGATACTAAAGTGTTAAAGCCCTTGCTGTATTCACCCAACCCCCCTCCCCATCCTCCCCTTCACACCCATGGCTACAGTCCCAAATTGGGAGTGAATCATGCTTTTATATTTTTATCTTGTCTTCTAAAATTTTATTTAAGCATAGAATATTGAGCATAGCCTTTTTCAAGTTACACTTCTGATCAACCTTATGTTTTTGAGATTTACGCATGTTGAAATAGTTCACTTTAGTTAATTCATTTTTGTTACTGTGTTGTATTTCATTATCTGAATATTCTTTAATTTATTCATTCCACTTTTGAAGGACAGTCCTATTGCTTCTAATGTTAGAGACAGAAGAACTATCAGAGATTGTTATGCAGATGAGAAATGAAGCTAAAGAAGGGAGGTGATTTGGCTAAAGTCATACAGAAAATCATGGAGACAGGACTTTAAAAGACATTATTGAGCAGATTTGTTCTGGCCAACAGATTTTCCCATTTGTTTTGTCCAGATTCCTTTGAATATCTCATCTCTCATTCCATGAGACCCTGTTGGAACTATCAATGATTCCCTGACCAACTAGTGAGAGAGCTCAGGGCTCAGTCTTTGTCAGTCACATTCCCTGGTATACAATGATTGGTTCAGGACAGATCATGTGGCTTAAGCTGAGCCAATAAGAATCCTGTAACTTTGCTAAGCTGAAAAAATATAGGCTGCACGTTTCCAGAAATTATCTATCCTGCAAAGTGGGGAGAGTCTAACTCTAGTGGAGAGTATGAATCCAGCACACAAAAGAGAAGCAGAAACAGAGGTGAGAGAGTAGAGAGAGACAGATACAGGGAGGCTTAATCAAAATTTTTCTGAGTCCCTGATGCAGCATTCCTAAACTCGTCAATGTTTAAAGTTAATAAATACCTGTTCCTTTTTGCTTTTAACTCCGGCGCTTTGACTTGGGTTTCTATAGCTTGAAACAAAGGTCCTGACTCTAAGTTTACTGTTCTTTCTACTCTGTCACAACTGCACCCCCTAGATACTCAGTAAGCAGTGAACTGAGGATGATGATCTCAGTGAATCCATAAAAATACTACCAATCTTAGACATAGGGAATGTAGCAGGACTGACCACAGTCAAAGTTATAATGCAACACTTCCCTTCTCTTAGATATTTTATTCTGACCTGCTATGCATGCATTCAGTGTGTATCTATCTTGTTTCTGCTATGTATCTGATGGAAGATATATGACAAGAATAGCACAAAGGACATAGAGAAAATGGAACCCTTTTCTAAGTATTTTATATAAAGCGATTCATATAGACTGCCTATTGTAATCCCTAGAGAAAAGGTTAAAAAGTCAATAAAGGAATTAGGCGAAATATTTTTTTTTTAGTATTTGATTAGCCTAACAGGAAACAGGAAAGAACAAAGAGAGGAATGAAGGGACGTAAACCCATAGAAAATAAATAGCAAGATGGTAGACTTACAACCAACCTTATGGGGCACCTGGGTGGGTGACTCCATTGGTTTAGCATTCGACTTCAGCTCAGGTCATGATCTCATGGTTTGTGAGTTCAAGCCCCTCATCAGGCTGTGTGCTGACAGCTCAGAGCCTGGAGCCTGCTTCGGATTCTATGTCTCCCTCTCTTCTGCCTCTCCCGTGCTTGTGCTCTCTTTCTCTCTCTCTCAAAAATAAATAAACATTTTTAAAAAAACAACCTTATAATAATAATTAACTTGAATTTAAATAAATTTTTAAAATTTTTAAAAATTGAAAACCATTCCATTATCAACAATTAAATTAAGAGCAAATAGACTAAGCCTCCAACTAAGAGGCAGAGATTTTTACACTGGATACAAAAGCAAGACCAAACTATTTGTTGTCTATAAGTCATAAACTTTAAATATAAAGTTAGGTTAAAAACAAAAGGATGGAAAGAAGAGACCCTGCAAACTGTGAGCCTAAGAAAGCCAGTGTGGCTATATTACATCAACGATGATTTCATAAGGAATAACATTAGAGATAAAAACAAACTTTTCATAATGACAAAATGGCCATTTCATCAGGAAGACATAGCAGTTATAAATGTGTATGAACTTAGAAACAGAGATTCCAGATCTACAAAGCAAAAACTGACAAAACTAAAGACGGAATTAGATAGATTTACAGTTATAGTTCATCTTAACCTCCCTGTTCCAGTGATTGATAGGACAAGTACACAAGTAAACAGTAGCAAGTGATGTGTATAGAATATCCAAACACCACCAATCACCTTGACCTAAATGGCATTCATGAACCATGTGAAATCACTGTAGAATATATATTATTTTTAAGTGGACATGGAACATTCACCAGGATACACCTTATCTTGGGCTCTAAAATAAGTCTCAATCAATTTTAAAAAATTGAAATAAAAGCATATTCTCTACCCACAATGAAATTAAGTTAAAATTTAATAGCAATAAGAAATCTCAAAAATGCCCAATATTTTAGAACTAAATGACACATTTTCAAATAGCATGTGCATCACGGAAGGAATTACAAGGGAAATCAGAAAATATTTCAAAATGGTGCTAAAGAAAATACAGCTTGGCAAAGTGTGTGTAATGCAGCTAAAGCAGCATTTAGAAGGAAATTTATAAATTTACATGATCATATTAGAAAAGAAAAAAGGGGGGCGCCTGGGTGGCTCAGTTGGTTGGTCAACCGACTTCGGCTCAGGTCATGATCTCCCAGTTTGTGAGTTTGTGAGCCCGCGTCAGGCTCTGTGCTGACCGCTCAGAGCCTGGAGCCTGCTTCAGATTCTGTGTCTTCCCTGTCTCTGCCCCTCCCCTGCTCACGCTCTGTGTCTCTCTGTCTCTCAATGATAAATAAATGTTAAAAAAATTTTTTTTAAGAAAAGAAAAAAGGGCAAAAATCAGTAATCTCTGTTTCTACTTTAGAAACTAGAAAGAGAGCACCTTGGTGGCTCAGTCTGTTGAGTGTCTGACTCGTGAGATCAAGCCCCACATCGGGCTCCACACTGAACATGGAAGAAGCTTGCAATTCTCTCTTTTTCCCCTCTCCCTGGCTAACTATCTCTCTCTTTCTCTCTCTCCCAAATAAATATAAAGAATCCCAAATAAATATAAAGAAAGAAAGAAAGAAAGAAAGAAAGAAAGAAAGAAACTAGAAAGAGAAGAACAGATTGCAAAGTAAATAGAGAGAAATAATAAACAAAGAGCAAAATTCAAGGAAATGAAATGAAAAGAAAAACAATCAAAAGAATCTAACAAATTAAAAAGCTTATTCTTTGAAAATATTAATAAAACTGATACACCCCTAATAAGACAGATTAATGAAGAAATAATGAGAACACAAATTATGAATATCAGAAACAAAAGAGGGCATGTCAGTGCAGATCCCACAGACATTAAAAGGGTAATAAGGACATATTATAAACAACTTTATGCCAATAAAACCTAACAACTTAGATTAATTGGACAAATTCCTTGGAAGTCATTTGTCCTTCCTTGAGAGACATTCACAACCTTCCTAGTAAGAGGCAAGTAGGTTTTTTGAGGAAAGTGATGTGATGATTCTAAAATATTTATAGAAATGCAGAGAACCTAGAACAGTCAATACAATTTTGAACTAGAAGAGCGAATTTGGAAAACTCACGCTACCTGATTGCAAGGCTTACCAAGAAGCTACAGGAATCAAGACAGAGTGGCAGTGGCATAAGTGTAAACACATGGATCAATGAATCAGAATGCAGAGGCCAGAAATGGACCTATAGGCATTTTTAATTGATTTATGATAATAAATCCAAGGCAATGTGTTGGGACAAATAATATCTTTTCAATGACTTGTCCTGGAAAACTGGATAAGCATATAGGAACAAGGAAAGAAAGAAAGAACCTTAACACTTACCTTATACCATATACAGATCCTAGAACTAAATGGATCCCAGAACTAAACACAAAATCCTAAACTATAGGCATAAACATGAATACTTCTAGGGGGAAAAAAGGATAATACATGCATGAGCTTGGGATAAACAAAGACTTCTTAGAGGACACAAAAAGCATTAATCATAAATGATAAATTAGACTTTGTGAAGATGTGAAACTTCTGATCATTGAAAGATAGGGATAAAATATTTGTAATGCATATGTGTAATAAAAGATTTGCATTCAAATATATAAAAACTCTTGCAAATCAATGGCAACAACAACAAAGAATCAATAGAAATGGGCAAAATACTTGAATGGATACTTTAAAAGATGTCTGAGTGGCCAACAGCACATGAAAAAGTGCTCAGTGCCTTTCATTAAAACCATGACATAAACCATTTTATATCCCCTAGAGCAACTAAAAATCAAAAAGACAATACAAGATTTTGGTGAGCTCATTGAGCAGGTGGAATTCTCACACGTTTCTGATGGGATTGCCAAGTGGAATAGCCACTTTTTAAATCTTGCAATTCCTTACAAGGTTAAAGATACATTGCTTCTGTAACCCAGCAGTTCTACTCCTGGGTGCTCCCTCAAGAGAAACAAAAGCATGCATCCACACAAAGAGCTGTACAAGAATATTCATACCAGCTCTCTTGCTAATATACAAAACAGGACCACAACTCAGATATCCATCAGCAGAAGTAAATTATAGAATTATAGATTATAGAATGTCATAAAGTAGAATATATGGAATACTGAGCAGTAAAGATGAACACAGAACCAATATATTCAACAACATAGACAATCTACTAATACTAACCTACCACGATAGAAATCAGAGGAGTGGTTTTCTATGGCAGTTCAAGGATTGACTGGAAGGAAGCATGACAGAACTTTCTAGGGTGATGAAAGTTTTCTTGACTGGAGTATTGGTGACCAAAGTATGCACATATGTCAGAACTCACCCAAATGAACACGTATTCGGAATCTTTGCATTTCACTGCATGTAAAATTTACCTCCCTAAAAACAATACTCTCTTTTTTAAAAAGGGGGTGTGCCACTGAAGGAAAATGTGGATGTGACTCCCTGCTCTACCACTTACAAGCTAAGTGTCCCAACCTCTCATTTCCCATCAAACAATGGAGATGGTAACCACACTGATCTCCTCCTGGTCGTTGGGAAGATTAAAGAATGTGGCCCCCTAGAAAGGACTCAGCACAGTGCCTGGCTTGATCTACACTTTCTCAAACATGCTCTGTGTTAAAGACCTTGTTCCTTTCTCTTCTTTGAACTCAGCCTCTTAAACCAGCCAGCCCTCCCTGCTTTGTTGTTAATTCTTCTCTTGCATCACGCTTGGTTTCTTCACCTCGCATTTTGATAATCATCATCTTTTTGGTCCTCTCCCCCTTTTCCTGGGCTTCAATATGATCACAGTAGACTGCAAGTTCTTTGAGATGAGAGCTATCTTTGCTATCTCCAGCCCTGGGAGAGTGTGAGGTGTTTCTCTGTGTTATTATGTCATTTGTGAATAGGTAGTACCAATGTTTAACGGGGAATATTCAGTGGTTAGTCTCACATTGTAAAAAAACTAAAAATGATAAAAGAAATCCAGTGATGAGCCAACTCCCAACCTTTCTTTCTTCTACCTGGTTCCCACCCCCCTCACTACTACCAAAATAAGAGAGGGGAAAAAATTCTCATATTTCTCTAAGAAAATATTATATATATTCTTATTTCTCCCTCTGTGTTACATAAAAGGTAGCTACTATAACACTTGTGCATTTTGTGGGGTTTTTTTTTCAACTAACAACACGTCTTGAACCTCTTTGCAAATAACTACTTAGAAATCAGTCATAAAATGTCTCGCGATTGATGCACTATAGGTTATTTCTAATCTTTTGCTGTTACAAACTGCTGTAATGAATAACTTTTTATATAGACCCTTCACGTACAACTATTGGATAAATTCTTTAAAGTGGAATTTCCGGGATGAAGGATATGTGCATCGCTAATGGATGTCAAATCAGCCTCCCTACGAGTTTACCAATTTACACATCCATGAGCAATGAATGAAGGTGCTTGCTTCTCAACAGCCTTGCCATTGAATCAGTGATTGAACACTTGGACTTTTGCTCATGTTATAAGTAGAAAATGGTGTCTCAATGTGGTTTCTCTCATAGTGAAATAGAATCTTGTATGTTTAGACACCATTTATTTTGCCTTCTTTGTGAATTATCTGTACCCGTCCCCTGCCCATTCTTTTGCACAGTTGCTAGTCTTTTGCTGATCCATTTCAAGTCATTCCTTATATATCAGAAAGATAAATAAATACTTTCTAATATGAAATACAGTTTTTTTTTTATCAGTGTGTCATTTGTATTGGTCCCTGCTTATGGAGTTCGTGCCTTCCAAAATTGTTTTAATGTTTATACAGTTTAAGTTATTCTTTTATTTTATGGCTTCTAGATTTTGAGTCACAGTTTAAAGGGCCTTCATATGTTTTTTGTTTTTAAGTTGGCTGTTTCATTGTACCACGTTCCAAAAAGATCGATGATTACAATGTAAAAATGGAAACCGCGAGAATGCTTCTTGAATTGAGTCTAATTTAATTGGCACATTGTGCATGTTGGGGGACACCCTTAGCTCCACACTGGACACAGGGAAGGGATTTTGTTAATCTCTCCCGAGGTTATTATGCCGAGGTTATTATGTTTTCATTATTCCATTGGCTGAAGCTTTTACCAGTCAGCCGTCACTGACTACGGCTCTAACGAGGAACGTGTGCTTCTCACTCTGGATGTGGGCCAGAGACTTCTGTTTAAGTTGCTGCTTTTGTTTCTTTTGTTGCTGTTGCTTTGTTTTGTTTTGTTTCCTTTTCTGATGAGTGGGAAAAACAAGCTGTTGTCAGCCACAGTTACTCAGAGGCCCTTATTAGTGCCTTTTTCTGCCCATCACAGAGGGATAAGACCATGGAAATAAATCGTTCATTCATTCACTTATCCAACAAATCAACAGAGTAAGCATCTGTTGAATGTAAGACAGTCTGCTCAGTACTGAGCAGACATGGTGAAAAAGCAGACAAAATCACCGTCCTCCTGAAGTTTATATTCCAGCAGAAAAGATAGATCTCAAACATGTGACAGGTGCTAAGTGCCAAGAAAAAGCAGAGGGTGTGGCTGGAATTTATAACTGGGACCCCTGCCCTGGTCTGACAGATCAGGGATGAATTCCCTGAGGAAGTCTCTTGTGAACTCAACTAGGAAGGGTTGAGTAGGAACTTATCGGGCAAAGAACAGGAAGAAATTTCCAGACCAAAGGAACAAATAACAACAATGGAGCTGAGGCCAGAAGGAGCATGGTGCAGCATAGGAGATGGAAGAACTGTGAAGTGATTGTTGGAGGAGGACAGTGGCTTGCAAGTTACACAGGGACTGCTGTCGGTTGGGTTCTCTGGCTCTTGGGATCACCAACCACGGGAGAAGAGGAGGAAGGAAGGCTGGGCTGAGGGGGAAGTTGGGCTGTGATGCAGTCATAAGAAGGCTTCAGTCAGCCCTGCAGGGAGCTCTGAACTGGATGGCCCTTCAGTGTTGGGAGAAGGAAGACAGTCTATGTCCCAATGTGAGCAGTCAGTCAGTGGACATGGGCTACTCCCGGACAGCCAGGGCTGAGAAGTGAGGACTGTCAGGCTGCTGCATTCCCAGCAGCTGAGAGAAGAAGTCCTTCTGCCCCGGAAGGGAACCTGGACACAAAGCACAGCACCCATGGTAAGAGTCACATCATTCTGGGCCTTTTAAGTCCTGGGAAGAAATCAGAATTTTATTCCAAGTGCAGGAGGAAGCCAAAGGAGAGTTTTAAGCAAGCAAATGAGCTGATGGATCTTTTTAAAAAGACTAGTTGGGGAGAGGGGTGTGGCGCCTGGGTGGCTCAGTCAGTTAAGTGGCCGACTTTGACTTAGGTCATGATCTCAGTTCGTGAGTTCAAGCCCCACGTCGGGCTCTGTGCTGACATCTCAGAGCTTGGAGCCTGCTTCAGATTCTGCGTCTCCCTCTTTCTCTGCCCCTCCCCTGCTCATGCTTGCTCGATCTCTCTCGCACTCTCTCTCAAAAATAAATTTTAAAAAAATTTGTTTTATTTTTTTAAAAATAAAAAGACTAGTCTGGCTGCTTTGTGTATATATTTTTTAATATGATTTCCTCTTTTTTTAAGTTTATTTATTTATTTTGAGAGACAGAGAGAGCGGACAAGTGCGGGGTGGGGGGGGGGCAGGCAGAGAGAGAGGGAGAGAGAGAATCCCAAGCAGGCTCTATCTACACTGTCAGCACAGAGCCCGATGTGGGGCTCCAACTCACAAACCACGAGGTCATGACCTGAGCCAAAATCAAGGGTTGGACACTCAAGGGACTGAGCGACCCGGGCGCCCCACTTTGTGTACACATTTTGAGTGGACAAATGTGGAAGAAGAGAAAGCATGTAAGAGGCTACTGTAGTGGTGGCAGGGAATCCAGGAGCAGAGGACACCAGTGGGAGGTGGGAAGCAATGTGGCTGCATTTGGCCATAGGGTCAGCGGAGAGAAAGAGAGGAATCATAGATGATGCCTAGGTTCTGGACTCAGCAATTCATAGTTGGTGGTGCCATCTAATAAGATGAGGGAGACTGGGGAAAGGCGCCATTCTGGGGCATCTCATCGTGTCAGCTTTGTAATTCACTTGTCGGCTCTTTGCACTCTCTGTGCTGTTCCTAAACACACAGGGGCACAATACCTTTTCTACAGGCTACAGTTTTCACCTGAAACACAAGTCAAAATCCTTCTCCTCCTTCAACGTCCAGGTGTGGTGCTTTCTGTAAAGCTTTCCTTGACCAGTAAAAATGCTGGTGCATATATAGGTCCTGTTCTTTTATAATTGAGGAAAGTAAAAACTAGGGAAATTAACTGACCTGCTCACCACTGTACTGGATACTCACAGAGCTGTGGGTAGACACCAAGTCTCCTGATTGGGTGCCTGAAAACCACACTAAAACAAAGGGAGATAGATAGTCAGTAATGTAAGCCAGAGTGAATGCTAGATCAGTTAGGAGTTTATTATAGAAGCCAAGAGACGATGGTAGGGAAGCATAGGATGGGAGTGGGGAGGAGAAGTGACTATATCTAACAGATTTCTAGGAAGCAAAATGGCCAGGACTTGGTGTGGGGTTGGGGTAGAGGGAGTGAGGGAGTGAGGGAGAGGGAGGTGTCAAGGATCGCCATGTGGGGAACCTGATGTCATTCACTCAGCTTGAAAGCACTGGGAGAAGGGACAGTTTGGGGGAACAGATCATGACTTAGGTTTTCATTTCAGTTCAGACCTCTGAGGGGGACTGTATTGCCTGAACCCACACCTCTGAAGTTAGGGGCTTGGCCCCGGGAACCCTCGGTGGGTTCGCTAGGTAGTCAATATTTGATGCTCTCAGGGGACGCTGCAGGGCTGGTGTTCTAACGGATGTCTGTCCCTGATAACTTGGAATACTACCAGGAAACAGTAGATCTGGAGCTGCATGCTGCCCCTTTTCCCGCCTCCTGCCTTCCAGTTTTCCACTGCTGCCTCCCATTAACAAAACCCAGTTTGAAGGTCTAGTGTCTGGTAAATGCAGGATCACAGAGCAGAACATGGCGCAATGAGACCAAAAGACATTAGATGACAATCCAAACAACAGGTTCAGGGACTGAACCCTGGGTTGGGAATCAGAAAACTGGGTTTTATATCCAGCCCTGCCATCAGTCAGCGACGTGACCTTGGACATGTCACTTCCCATCTCTGAGTCTCTTTCCTTTCTTCAAATATGTAAACATCTCCTTGATGTTGCACATGCTTAGCTCGGTGTCCTTTAAGAAGCCTTCCCTAAACTTGATTCATATGGCTAGTTACGCATGATTCCTATTATGAGAGATGGGAAAGAATGTCCTTGCACCTACACTCCCTTCTTATGTCCTCAATCAGATAAAACAATGTATGTGTGGGGTGGGGGGGAGGGGTAAGTATTCAATGTTATAGTATCACTGATAGAACTCTAAATAAAAGAATTTTTTTTCTTTTCCCCGCAAGACAAAAAAAAAAAGAAGCCTTCCCTGACTCGTATCCACTCCTGGGAGTTGGTGCCCAGCCACCCTGTTGCTCATATAAACTCCTCTTCTACCTCCTTTTCTGTTTTACCTTCCTTCATAATTGGGAAATAGCTAACATACAATCAAAAGCACAGATCTTAAATGTTGAGTTTGATGAGTTTCGATAGTTGTATACACATAATTGTATACAACAGAAAAAAAAAACTTTTCTTCTTCCCAAAAGGTTTACTGTTACTCCTTTCCAATAAAAATCCCACAATCTCACACCTACACTCTGATTTCCAGGACTATAGGTTGGTTTGCAAGTCATTGGACTGCCATTAAGTTAAGTATGTGATACACAGTTTTAAATATTATTTTGATCCAATATATACATGATAAAGTCAGCCATTTTAACAATTACTAAGTACACAATTCAGTGACATTAATTACACTCAGAATGTATGTTCATCACCACTATGCACCTCGTTATGTCACACTGCATTTTGTTTGCCTGTTGATGGGGATTCAACCCTGAAGGGCTAGGATCATTTCTTATTCCAGTGGTTGGCATTTAGTAAATGCTGGTATTTGTTGGTTGGTTAAATGAATGAGTGAATGAGTGAATGAATTAGTAAATGAATGAATGAATGCATGTCTGAAGTCTCACCAAATGTTTCTTTCTATCTAGTAACTAGAATAGTCACTTAACTCCTCCTTTATTCTTCCTCCATTTCTTAGACATTTATTAAGTATCAACAAGATATCTGCACCAGGCTCTAGAAATTAAAAGAGCACCTAAACAAAATTCTTACCCATAAATCCACAGCCAGGTTAGCTGTGGTTAGACAAGCAAGCAACATGGAATAAAATAATTAATCCTTATTAAAAGAGTGAGGAGGGTAGGAATTATGGGGGTAAAAATGAGACTGTGCCTTATTCTGCCTTGAGACATTAAAGAGGGATTCATAGAGAAGCAAAATCAGATTTAGTGCTGTTGAGTGGTGGGGCGGGAGTGGGGAGAGTCTAGTGGAACTGCAAGGAATTTTTTAGGGCCAAAATCATGGTCCCTCATCCTTCTGGACTCCATCTAGCTGCCTTAATCCCTGAGACTACTCTTGGCAAAGAACTAAGACAGTTATGCTAATTTCTTTAAGCATGATAGGTTTTACTTGTCCCCCCACCCCCCAACTGCCCTTTCTCTTGACTCAGGTCCTTCCTTATTTCTCAGGGCTTCCCTTTTTCTCAGCATTTCCCTCAGGTTAGTCTCTTCTCTCTCTGCATGCTTTCTTTAAATGAGTGGCTTTTATTATTTGTGGCTTCTCATGAAAGGTCTTTGTTTAAGACCTTGGTCCTTTCCCAAGGGAAGCCATATCAATCTCCAAAATAGTTTTAACATATGTATTGGTCTCTTATTTCAAAAGTAGCTGCTGAATGAACCTGTACCTCCTCACTCCTCTGTCTACTCACATTCATGAAGCCCAAACAACGTACACATTCTCTCTCACCTATCCCCCACTCTACTCTCTTCTCCCATGTGTAGCTTAAGAACTCAGACTTCTAAGAAGTGGATGTTTATGGTCACAAAACCATAGACTACTAGACTGTCAATAAGGCATGACTGTCTTATTTAGAGGGCTGGATGTTTGGACAGATGGATAGACATTTGGATGGATGGATGGGTGGATGGATGGACAGATGGATGGATGGATAGGTAATGGATGGATGAATGGATGGATGGACAAATAGATGAATGGGAAGACAAACAGATGGGTGGATAGATGAATGAGACAATCAAGCTTAGACAGATGTTTAGGTGGATGGATGGACAGACATATGGACAAATGAAGGATCATGACAATCAAGCTTCTAAACGCTAGCCAAGGCCACCTTGATAACAATCCTTAGCAGGCAACTCAAAATGAGTGTTGGCAATGATGATGACAGTATAATAATTTGATGATATAATATGATAAGTGCTGCAACAGAAGAATGAAAAAAAAAAATGTCCCAGGCAAGATGGTGATGATATTCCCAAGAGTTAGGCAGGGCTGAGACTTCATGCTTTTCCTCCTTCACTGAAAGATTAAACAAACTTTTATGGAGTTATCTTCTTAGCATCACTTTCTGTTCACCTCTGTTGTACACTGTGAATACGAAAGAAGGGTCGGGGGTATCCCTCCTTGCTCTAGGGTAATTCATGGCTTAAAGTAAGAGATTCTCTTCTCCTTGGTTATCATAAGTTAAGTAATTATTAATTAATTTAAAGTAATTTGAAGTAATTCTTTTAAAAGACATGGGGAAAAATTCTTAACTCTAAAAGACAGGAATCATCCAAAAGCGTTTTTCAATAAAGTCCCTTTCATTTGCTATTCAAGATAATATTAAGTAATAATAAGATATTATCCATATTATTTCTCACCCTTCTGCTTATAAGGTTTCTTTCTTAAATTGTGTAAGAAATCCAAACAAGATCGTACTGTATTTTAGGAAGCACAGACAGAGAGGTCCATTACCAGCCATGCTCAGTGCAGGAGAGACAGTAGCTGGGAGGGATAAGGGTAGGGGACAAGGTAGCATGTCTCTCTCTTCTGTACCCAAAATGTTTTTTTAAGATTTTATTTTTAAGTAATCTCAACACCCAACATGGGGCTCAAACCCACAACCCCAAAATCAAGAGTCACAGACTCTACTGACTGGGCCAGTCAGGTACCCCATACCCAAAATGTTTTAGAAAGAAAGATATAAAGATGTCAAAGAATATCTTATGCTTTCCTTCCTGCCCCTAACAGTAATTTGGCAGTGGAATAGGCTAAGCATTGCATTACCACGTGGTCCCAAACTCCATCTTTGTTCATATGAAAAAAGGACCATCATGGTGGCAACGGCCAGAAGAATTCCAGAGCACGCAAAGCAAGGTTGTCTGTCTGGGGACCCTGGCTTCTGCCAAGAAGAAATGTGACTCTGGTTGCAGAAACAGGAATAACTCAAAAGTCATCCAAGCCAGGGATAAAAAGATGATCTGACCTAATCACCTCCCCTCCCTTATGAATGTGAAGGTGGAACTATCAGAGAATCTTACCACAGGCAGAAGTAGCAGGAGCTAAAAAGGCACGAAGACGCACATGCAAGGGAAATTTACTGTTGAGTCAAAAGTATAAGCAATCAGAGGCTGTGAGGCAGCTTGTTGTGCCTGGAACCCATTTTCCCCAATCCACTCATTAATCCTGTGGATCTCAGTTTTAACATCACCTCCTTCGAGAAACCTATTTAACCCTGGGGCGCCTGAGTGGCTCAGTTGGTTAAGCATCCAACTTGGGCTGAAGTCACCATCTCACAGTTTGTGAGTTCGAGCTCCACATCAGGCTCTGTGCTGACAGCTTAGAGCCTGTTTTGGATTCTCTGTCTCCCTCTTTCCCTGCCCCTCCCTTGCCTCTCCTCTGCCTGCATGTGCTCTCTCTCTCTCTCTCTAAATAAACACTACAAAAAAGAAAGAAAAGAAACCCACCTAAACAACCCTATCCTCACCCTCTGCCCCACCCTCACCCCGAGATTCAGAGACTTGGTCAGGGTCCCTATGTGCTCTCTCATCATATCCTATGTGATTTTCCTTGTCACGCTTACCACAGTTGTAATTATTATTTTTTCAGTTTTTTTTTAATGCAAGTATAATTAACATACAGTATTTACCATAGTTGTAACTAAACAGTTATTCATGAGATTATCAGTTGCCTCTCTGTCTCCCCTGCTGGTCTATAAGCTCTACGAAAACAGGACCATGTCCATCTTTCTGTCACTGTGCACACTCTCAGTGTTCACACAGTGCCTGGTTTGCATCAAAAAATAAATCCATGTTCCTGGGGAGCTTGGGTGGCTCAGTCGGTTAAGCATCTGACTTCAGCTCAGGTGTCTCATAGTTTGTGAGTTTAAGCCCCACGTCAGGCTCTGTGCTGACAGCTCAGAGCCGGGAGCCTGCTTTAGATTCTGTGTCTCCCTCTCTCTGCCCCTCCCCTGCTCTCTCTCTCTCTCTCTCTCTCTCTCTCTTTGTCTCAAAAATAAATTTAAAAAAAAAAATGTTTAATAAATAAATAAATAAATCAGTGTTCTTTAAAAGATTTAAGGAGAAGAAGGCTTTTCTCTGCCGAGGACACAGCCTCGAGGAGACTGAAATGAAGAGTCCAGCTTCGGAAGGCAGGTCGGTGTCCCTGGGCTTGGAGACACCCGCCTCTAAGTTGACAGCCCTCAGCCCAGTTACACCCGAAGCCACTGGCAATGACCGTTCTCTGCTGTCCTGGTTCCTGTTGCAGGAACTTAATAGCGAATCCTTGGTTACCCGCATATGTCCCCAAAACAGACAGCAGAGGCAAAGAAGCACAGATTATGTGCCACATAAGCGGAATCGTTTCTAAATGGAACGCTTCACAAAGCCTCCGAAAGGAGTCAGTGGATTAAAGGTTTATATCAACACATCACTTCTCTGCTAGTGTTAAAGCTTAGTTTTGTTATTCTCTTCTGTTCTAGTTATTTAGAAAGATAAAGGACCCCAATTGATATTTTATTCTTTTTTGTATAATAACTTGTATTCAAAATACTAGCTTTTTTTTTTTTTTGAATACTGTACATGCCTCTTGGGAGTGGGAGGAATATTTTCTAAGAATATCACATTCTGGGGTACCTGGGTGGTTCAGTGGGTTAAGCGTCCAACTCTTGATTTCGGCTCAGGTCATGATGTCACAGTTCGTGAGTTGGAGCCCCACCCCCATTGGGCTCTATGCTGATAGTGCAGAGTCTGCTGGGGATTCTCTCTCCCTCCTCTCTCTCTGCCCCTCTCCCACTTTCTCTCTCTCTCTCTCTCTCTTTCTAAATAAATAAACATTAAAAAAGTTTTAAAAAAAAGAATATCACGTTCAAATAAATAAATAAATAAGCTAAATCTCTCCCTTCTCTTCACTGGTCCTACACATCTCGCATTGTATATGGTTCATTTGGATATCCTTGCTGAACTGCCTTGTTCTTCTATACTTTTTGGAAGAATGGGGATTTCTTTTAATGGGACAGGCAGAACATTACTACAAAGCAGGATGTTTTTGGACCAGAAAAGCCTTTTTTTTTTTTTTTTTTTTTTTTGCTGGGGGCTGTGCTGTGCATTGGGGGGTGTGAGACAGATCCCCAGCTCTGCCCACTAGATGCCAGTACCACCCACCCAGCCCCGTTATTATAATCAAAACAGTTTCCAGGCATTTCCAAATACCACTAGGGGCAACCCACTGATTGAGAACCACTGATTTAGAGGCTGGTAGAGACTAGCAGGTGGAGACTGTTTCCTTATCATTCAAAAAAGGCAGGCATAAATGAAGCAAGACTCTCATTGGCATTTTTGGTCATATATTTTGCCAATCATCAATTTGGTCTCTTTACTCCGCTTTGGCTCAGATGCAAAAATACCTCATGGAGTGCAATTCCTTGGTGAAAATGTAGGACAGAAGATGTTTTTCTGGAATCCCTGGAGCCTTCCCTCCGCACACAGTGGGGAGAATCCTACATGGTCATCTCGTCTGACCAGCAGTCAGTAGGTCCATATGACCAACGGAGAGCTCCAAGTTCCACATGGGTACAGTAGGAATACAATACTTGGCCTCCATATCAGTGAATGGTTGGAAGAATCAAATCAAAGCCTATCCAGTTTTGTTTTGCATAAGTGACAGAGTCAGGCCAATTAATGCCTTTCCATATATTACCCTTTCCTGATAAAATTACTGTATCCTTAACGAAGAAGTGGGAGGCAGAACAGAGCATGGTTATGGGTCTGGGCTTTGAAATCTGGCAAGCCACAGCTGAAAGCACACTTACCAGCCATCTGGGTGGTTTACCAACTAGGACGTATAACCTCTCTGAACTTGTCTCTTTGTCATCAATAAAGTGATCCTCATACCTATATTGGGGGGATTGTGAGAATTATATTATGGAATATAGGCAAGACATTTTGTACAAGTGTCCAACATAGAATAAGCACTCATAAGTTATGTTTGCCATTGCTGTTGTCATTATTAGTAAATACAGTAAGTACCATGTGCTGTCTGGCTAATGCGTCGGAGAAACATTTGGGAGCAGAGTTTCCTTTAGGATCTCTAAACCAGAGCTTTCGTGGGAACTTCCATTTGAATTGCTTTGCTTAAAGCCCACAGCATTGATAGGTGTGTTTAAAAGATTAGTCCTCTTTCAGGCTGTGTTACCTTATTCATATCTATATTCAAAGCCCCTAGCACAGTGCATGGCCAGAGTGAGTACATTCATAACGGTGCTTGACAAGGTAAGTTTCTGAGCATCTACACGTTTCCAGAAACAGTCCTAGGGTCTAGGAGAAGGAACAGTGATGAGCACAAAAAGTCACAGTCACGACCTTCATAGAGATGACAGGCCTATTACAAAGCCTGCACATCAAAAGCTGACAGGGAACAGGCAGCTGTCCAAGCAGCCACACAACCTTTTTGGTCTCTTTAATTTTTTTCACTTATGCTAGACACTCAGTTATGGAGAAATAGTCCTCAACTTTAACAAAACCAACATTGCAAGAACAACAGTAAAGGGAAGAAGCCATGGTCTCGGCTTTAGACAGTGGGAAGTGTTCGGAATGGGAAGCTATGGAGGAGGATGTCACTATTGAATGATAGAGGTGGCACATTCTCCATATGGTTTCGAACTTTCTTGCTCTGAGAGAGGATTTTTCACGGTGGGGTGTTTATAATGGACAGAGGATGGTGTGCAGTTACAAGGGAGCCTGGGCTACAGGAGTCAAATTCCCTCAGTGCCCGAGCCCCAAGACTCAGCCAGGACTTGTCAGTGTAGGTGATGTCACACATCTTGGAGGTAGATAGTGACTAGCCTAGCTCTTTATAAAGATTTATTTTATTTTTATTTTTTTAAGTTTATTTATTTATTTTGAGACATAGAGCGCGAGTGGGGGAGAGGTAGAGGGCGAGGGAGTATGGGAATCCCAAGCAGCCTCCACACTGTCAGCACGTAGCCCGACCCAGGGCTCAATCTCACGATTCGTGAGATCATGCCTGAGCCAAAATCAATTGTGGACGCTTAACCGAAGGAGCCACCCAGGTACCCCAAGACTTTTTAAAAATATTCACCCAAATTCTCCAGATGGGGAAAAAAACAAACTTTTTTATTCAATCAATTTGATAAGACTTTCAGAAAATGCTCCTCTGGGTGATTTCAAGTATCTCGTTCCTATAGGAAGAAGCCAATGGGATTAAACATCACTCTGCCTACATCAGATCCTAATCCTTTTAGAATGGCTAATTGTCTACAGGATTTGTTACATGGCTGGGAATGGTCTTAACCTCCTGGATGCCTATGTTTAGAGTCTTGACAGGGTCACACAGGATGCTTCAAGAGAGATTAGAACCAGGCTGCCCCCAACTTGTCTTGTCTTGTCTTGTCTTTTTAATTATTTTGCCTTTTTAGACTGAATAGTCTATAAAACTCTGGAAAAGGAACAAAATGAAGTAGTAGGCTTACAGGGAAGGGCAGAAAGAGGTAAAGGACACTGAGAAAGGAGAAAAGAGTTTGGGCATGTTGTAGTCTTAGAAAAGAGTTTGGGCCTGTGCTTTATTTCCTTCTATATAGGACAATCTGGGACATTTTTAAGAAAAGGCCTGCAACATTTTACACACAAGAAAAGGTACAACGCTGTGGCGTTTATCATATGGGTTTCAGAGTTGTCTGTTTTTCTCATGGCACGCTTATGAAAGCAAGTAAAATTGAATGCTATTTTAATAACCCTTATGGTACAGTATTATATATTAGATACAGTTCATTGTTTCCTACCCCATATTTATTTTCCACAGCATACCACTGCCTTTACATTAGACAATCTACCCTGTAGGGAGAGAAATGGGTCTAAACTATAAAGCTAGTCCTTTCTTTTTGCAGACATCCTGTAATTAGCTCAAGTTTTCATCTTTCATCAGGATCCTGCTGCACAAAACAGAGAAGTTTTCTTTCCTCAACATGTTCTTGCCAGATGTTTCCACAAAAGAAATGTAAAGGCAAAGTTTTTTTGTGTGCACTGGGGCATATGACGTCATCTTTAATGACTGCTTCCAAATGCTCCTCCTTCTTAATGAAGAGAATTAGTTCTCCCCTAGTTCCTTTGTAAAGAACACCTATTGTCTCTGTCTGCCCAGTCTCTCAGTGTTCCCGCCATGTGTGATGGTCGCACATGCCCTCGGGAGGGGTCAGACGCTCGGCCGCAGCGTCACTCATTCTGCGTGTTCTGCGCCACAAACCCAAAATAAGTACTTGAACGTCCAACAAAAGAAAACGCAGTCCCCGCAAATGGACATGTAAAGCAGCTGAGATCTGTCCAATTTACCTCACATTTTCATCTGATTAAGGAGTGATTCTGTGTGGAAATATCAGGATCAATTTGCATCAGTATTAGCAGTCAGGCGCTGTCTCTCCATTTTGTTGGAGAGAGCAGTGTTTTCAACTTCGATAGAGAATTTTTTTTATGTTCTTTAAAAATATGTTTCCTTCCTTATGCTCTTACCTGTCTCTACCATCCGCACGGAATTTTGGAAAGTCATTCCTGGAGGTGACCTCTGGGGGTCTGATTCAGCCCCCTATTTGATAGGCGGCAAAACCCAGAGGAAGGTAATTGTCCTACTCATCCGTCTGATTAGTAAAGACTTCGGAGGCCTTAATCTATCCCTTACTTCTTGCTACTAACAAATGGCCCTGAGTTTTCATGTGGAAACCCAAAATGAAATGACAAAATGCCATCACTTTTTATCAATGACATAAGCTTGAAATCACTGATGATGGTATACCATCTGTATATACCCACCTAACAGTTCCAAGCCAGTATTTTTCACTCCAGCTATCCCATGGGTTGGGCTGATGTCATTTCAAAAATATGGAACGCAAAATGAGTGAGTTCCCATGAGGAAGAGTGGCATATAGTTAAGACTTCAGAGGAGGAAAGCCTTTGCAGTTAGATAAGAGTCCAAATCACAATTTTACGCAACTCTTATCAACCATGACCTGGGGCATGTTTTTCAATTTCTCTAAGCCGCAGTATACTCACTTGAAAACTGGATTAGTAATAGGAACGTCTTCATAGAGCTGCTGTGAGTTATGAATAAGTGATTCATATCATCAATAAATTGATGAGCGGAAGCATGCGCAGGACAATGCATGATGCCGACACATTAGCCCTTTGCTGTATCTAGTTAAAAGCCCAAGGATTGGTGACTGCCTAGATCAGAAGGTGTGGGGAAAAGGAACAGACACAGTGTCACCAGCGAGGCTGAGGTTTCAAGCCCAGGTAACTAGACATTTCTAGTATTCTCCAATGTCCTCCCCACCTCTCTCTCCTAAACACTGAAAACACTACATTTCCTAGCCCCCTTTCAGTTAGGTAGGGCCAGAGCCCCAACTAAGGTGAGACTAGAAACATATCTACGGTGAAAAAAATCTAAGGAGCCACTGGCTCTCAAGGTCACAATCCTGGCTCTCAAGTGTCAATCCTGCACTTGCACAACCCCGAGAGCCAGTGCCTTCCTAGACTTCTCACCAGGTGTTTTCATCCTCTTACCTACGCCCAGCGGGGCTGAGGCCATGTGTCAAGTTCTGGCCAGTGAGTTGGCACTGAAAGGGACACTTGAGAGCCACAGCACCCAGGGATTCTCTATGCCATCTTCCTCTGCAGCTGAGGAAGTTGCTTGAGGTAGGTGGTGAAGCTCAGTGTCTATGTGAAGCAGGGTCCCCCGCCAACGTACATGAACATGTAGCATGATCAAGAAATAAAATTTGGGGGGCACCTGGGTGGCTCAGTCAGTTAAGCGTCTGACTTTGACTCAGGTCATGATCTCACGGTTCCTGAGTTTGAGCCCTGCGTAGGGCTCTGTGCTGGCAGCTCAGGGCCTGGAGCCTGCTTCGGATACTGTGTCTCTCTCTTTCTCCCTATGCCCCTCCCCGACTCACACTCTGTCTCTCTCTCTCTCAAAAATAAATAAACACTTAAAAAAAAAAAGAAATAAAATTTTGTTGTGATGAGCCACTGAAATTTGGAGATAGTTTGTCACTGCAGCAAAACCTAGCCTGTTCTTACTCTCATTTGAGTTATCCTAGTCAAAATAAATCACTCCATTTTTGTCTCCGTCGGCATGAGTAATGAACCCAGGCAGAGGGAGATTTAAATATCAGCCATGACACTTTCTAGTTGTATTTTCTCTGAGCCTCCATTTCCTCAGCTAGTAAAATGGCACCAATAAAAAGCCAAGGCCTGTAGGGTTATTGTGTGGGGTAAGTTGCATCCTATTTGGCTATAAATGGGAATGTCCTCCCTGAGATGCTTCCTGTGGGCAGGCAATGTCTCTATATCCCCAACGCCTAACTCAATGTCTTTGCATATTACAAATATTTAATTGATGCTCATTGATTAAGTAAGAGAAGAGTTTGGTTTATGAGTTACAGCAAATTGTTTTACAAAGTAAAAGCTATGAGCCATCAGTGAACCAAGAAAATGGCCCAGATTTTCTCCTGCATCTCTCTGTGAACCTCTTATTCTTTCAGTGCCTGCACCAGCTGGGTTGTCAAGGTTACCTCTCATCATCTTTGGAATATTATTAGATGTTGACCCATATTGTGTCAGAATTATACAGAGACCTGGATGTGTGTTTGCCTTTCCTCCTGTTTCGACTCTACTCACTCTCTTTCCTGATCTGTTTCCCTCATTCTACTGCATTTAAATGTGCAAGAGATTTTACAGCTCGGCTATTCACCAGAATGAGATATCATTGTGTCTCATGCTGACTCAGTGAGATTTTGAGGGACTTAGCCCCAAGCCATGAATAAGTGGCAAAGTTCTTTTCTTAGCACTTAGGTGAGCCTGGCCTCCTCTTCCTAACTGTGGGGATACCATGTGGAGTTGCCCTCATGAGTGCAATCAACTCTCTCACTTTCTTAAGCTTTCCTCCACTACTCATGAGCACCACCACTATCTGCATCACATCTCAGGAGTTTGTTTATTTGATCCTGGGTCGGGGACTCTGCTAAGGACTTCATGTGCACCCCATCCCTGAAGTCTTACCACACCTTATGAAAGAGGTGCTAGTAATGGCCCGATTTTACAGATGAGAACACTGAGGCTCAAGACAGTGAGTTATCCAAGGGCACGCGGTCCTCAAGATCAGAGCTAAGATGAAACCCAGGTTTGGTTTGATCCCGAGTCCTATGATGTTAGCTTTCTCCCGTCCTAAGGAAGATGTAAAAGTGAAGGGGTTCTCAAAGATGGCCCAGCTTCTTTCCAACATGTATTTGAAAAATGGCGATGATAACTAATATTCTGAGTATTTCAGTTAGGGATGGGAAGCAGAGAGGAGATCAGCGGAAGTGATCAGAGTGAAGGATGGGGCCTGAAATAAAACAGCCCACAGAGCAATAGCCCCCAGTGTCTTTATAAGCTAGACTTTTTTTTTTTTAATTTTTTTTTTTTTTTTGAGACAGCGAGAGAGCATGAACAGGGGAGGGTCAGAGAAAGAGGAAGACACAGAATCTGAAACAGGCTCCAGGCTCTGAGCTGTCAGCACAGAGCCCGGCACGGGGCTCGAACCCACGGACCGCGAGATCATGACCCGAGCGGAAGTCAGACGCTTAACCAACTGAGCCACCCAGGCACCCCTATAAGCTAGACTTTTAAGAGAACACTAAAAGGATGTTATTTTGCCAAATTATTGGGAGATTTTGTTAGAGTCGCTTCTAAAGGTACGCATGAGATTAGAGGTCAAGGAAGAGAAAAGGTATACAAATATTACTACTCTTCAGGCAAGTTTAAAGCATTATACTTCATGCTTAAAATAAATTCTCTTTCAAAAAATTACCTTTTATTTAATTTTTTAAGTTTATTATTATTTTCTTTTAGTAATCTTTACACATAACACGGGGCTTGAACTCACGACCTGATATCAAGAGTCACAGGCTCTTCTGACTGAGCCAGCCAAGTGCCCCTCAAAAAAATTACCTCTTAAAACTGAATATCTTTAATCTAAAAAAAACCTGAACTTCTTTAATTGTTGAGGTTCAGCAGCCTCTGTCTGTTGGCCATTTTTATCTCCCCTGCAAATTAGCTATTCATAAAATTAGCCTTTTTCTGTGGAAATCTCTTCGTGTATATACAAATGATTTGCAAGAATGTTTTATGTATTATGGAAATTAAGCCCTTTTGATTGTCATTATGTTGTAAATATTTCCCAAGTTTGTTGTTTATACTTTGTTTGTTTATGGCGTTTTCTGTTTACAGTTACTTTTCATATTCAGGTTTAAAAAGGTAGCTTTGAGGCTTCCAGTGACAAGGAAAGAATTTGGATGTCAAACCCAGTTTCACAAATCAATTTCATGCCAGTAAGGAGAAGGCAGGGAGCCACTGTATAATTTGTGAGGCAATTTGCCAAAAGTTTCCTGTTAGTCTCCGGGCATCATTAAATAATAGCCATGTGCTGATTTGGCTACTTTCCACGCAATGCCTTAGAACTACTCTATCAGCACTCACATCAGTTTGCCATGCCTGGCTGGTCATAATAGGTGTTAACACCAGCCCGTAAAACTACTGCTACTTTATGGATTTGTTGAAATGTCAGGTGATTTGCTGCTGACAGAAAGAATGAAAGAAAGAGGACGAAATAACACTAGAAAGGAGGGAGGGCAAAAACTAAGAGAAAAGGAAAGAATAAAAGAAAAGGGAGGAAACAGGACAAGTAAAAAGGTAAAGAAAGAGGTAGGAAAGAAAGTGGTTGAAAGGAAAAGGAAATTTTTTTAAAAAAGGAGAAAGAACAGGTGGAAAGAAAGTAGAGAATCAAAATATAAGGAAAGATGGATGGATGGGTGGATGGATGGATGGGAGGGAGGGAGGAGAGAGGAAGGCAGGAAGGAAGAAAAGAGGGAGGGAGGGAAGAATGAAGGAGAAAATGAAAAAAAAATGTAAGGCCAAATCCATTTTAACCATATAAAGAATCATAAATCCTAGGGATGAAAGAGAATACAGTTTCTTTAAATCCAAAGCTCTTCTTTTACAAGAAAAAAAAAAAAGTTCAAGCCCAGAGAGGTTGAGTAACCTGCCTCACACAGCACATTCACAACAGAATGAGAACCAAATTCCAGCCCAGGCCTCCAATTTCCAGTCTAACTTACCTTCTCTCACACTTTTTATTTCACCAGAAATTTGCGATTGACTTAAACTGACTTAAAGTAGTATCTAATGTAAGTCAGACGAGCTCCAAAAATGGGCCTTCTCCTAGACCAGAAAATCTTACCCCCTGTGAATTTTTTTAACTGCAGCACATGACTATAACTGAATTTGACCTACAATGTGTAAACTTTAAAAAGACAATTGAGCTAGTGGTTTCTTCCTATTTAAAAAAAGACAGAGAGAAAGAGAGAGAAGTTGTTTGTAACTTGTTATAGAAAAATGTATTTCAAAGGAAATTACTGAAGGAAAAGGCTACAGTCTTCAATATTGTTTAGCAGAATTTTGATTTATTTCCCATTGATACCTGAGGAGCATTGTATTTTTTTCTTATTGCTGTTTGAGGCCAGATAAGGAGAAGCAGGAGGTTGACATTGTCACAGTCGGCTTTTCATTTAATGAGTGGGATTTGAGGGGGAGGTTGACTTCCCTAAGAAGGGAGGTGGATAGTGAGTTGTTGAACATCAAAAGGAAAAATGGTGAGTGACTGGAACATGAGAGTGTTTCTCCAGATGCACTTAAACACCAAGAATATCCCCTTTTGCGTGATGGAAATGCGAAATGTGCCCTTTCCTTCTTGCATTCGGGAGGCAGGGCTGAGAGAGAACTCACATTTCCTTTCAGTCTTCTGAAGGAAGATTCTATAAGATCCTATAACAGTGCAAAATCCCTGTGCCCTATTTAACCAACCGGTTATTGCTTTAATTTTCTATTTTACTTTGGCAATGGGGACCTTGCTTCATTCTGTTAATTTATTTTGGAAAGCATTCTGCTGTATTAGCTTAGCTGTTTAGAATTTGTGCCAATGAGGCCAGAGTATTTACTTTCATTCATTTATTCATTCAACAAATATTTATTATGCTACACTCACCCACATGGCACTGTTTTGGGTTGGGCATACAGCATAAACAATACACATAAAGACAACAATAACAACAACAGCAACAACCTGCCTGACAAGAGTTTTTACTCTAATGGGTGCCTGTGGATAGACAATAAATAAGTTGACACAGTCATATGCAGTATGTTAGGTAGTAATAAGTGCTATGGAAAAAAAAATTAAACAAGGGCATATAGAGGGCAGGGGTAGAAGAAGAGCCTTAATTTTAGATGGGATAAAAAGGAATTCAGGTAAGATGGTCTCTCTGATGAGAAAACACCTGAACAAGGACCTGAAAGAGGTAAGGAGTGAGATGTAAGTGTAACTGAAGGATCTTGGTGGGCAAGGGGAACATGCCTGAGGATGGCCAAAGCACCAGGAGGCAGGGAGAGAGCTCAGAGAGGTCAGAGGTCCAGATCTTGTAGAGTCAAGTGGCTATGGGAAGGATTTTCATTCTAAGTCTGAATGAGATGAAAAAGAAAAACCATAGGAGATGCCTGAGCAGAGGGACGTGATCCATGTTTTCACATGGTCACATTGGCGGCTGGGTGGAGAAGAGTATATTCAAGGGCAGGGGCAGGGCAGAGCGAGCAGTAAAAGAGGCTATGCCAGCCCAGGCAAGAGATGATGATGACCAGCACGGGACAGCAGTAGTGGAAGAAGAAGTATATGTCAGATGCACCCTGGTATCTGAAGTCAAATGCACATGCATCTGGAGACTAGGAATAATAGAATTTGTTAACGGATAAGATGTGATATGAAATAAAGAGAGGACTCAGGATGATTCCAAAATGGATCCAATTATCTCCATGCCATTATATATTCAAATAAATCTCCACTGTTCACCACAATCCTCTTCTTCTCTACCTCTACCCGCCCAGGTCCAGTTGTACTGGCAGTCAATATGTTAATACAGGTTGTGTGCCACTGGAACTTACAAGACCTATTCGGCCTTTCCTCTTTAAGTTCACACTGAGTTTAAGACTGTAACTAAACTGGGGGTTGCTGGAGGGATATTGGGTAGGGGGGTGAGCTAAATGGTTGATGGGCATTAGGGAGGGCACTTAGGATGAGCCCTGGGTGTTGTATGTAAGTGATAGATCACTAAAGTCTGCTCCTGAATTCATTATTACACTATATATTAACTAACTTGGATTTAAATTTTTTAAAAAGACTATACTCATAACTGGATTTCTGCTGTACTTGTTTTTTCTTCCTTTTCTATGGTTTCTAGAATTTTCTTTCTGTTTTAATGGCCTGATATGATATGAGCCTTTGTTGTTACTTTTAAACTTCTGGGGAAGCATATCCAGGGTGGGGAGAATGGAGGGGGGGACAGGAGAAAGACATAAAGGGAAAGAGAGAGACAAAGAAAGAAGGGATCAAGAGAGACAGAGACTACAAAATGGCCAAATAATAAGTGGATTAGTTGAGTTGGAAAGTGAAGAAATAAATGCGAGAACCATCACTGGGCAGACAGAGCAAAAGAAGGTGAGAGGTTATAGTAGATCTGTCACCAACCCCTCCCCCCAACTATCAGAAAAAGATGAGATGCTCACTGGAAAGCATACCAATAGCGTCTTCCCCAAGTCAATGACTATAGAACCTAAGGTCGTAGTTCATACCAATTTACTGAGGCAAAGGATAAAAAAAGAGAGAACAAAACTTACAAGACTAGGAAGAAAACCCGAGTTCAGTATATGCTAACTCAAAACAAGAATTAAACTGTTTTTATGACTTCGAGGAGGACAATATTCTAAATGTATAGCCTTAAAAGATAGTGAGATGGGACAAAGAGGAGCACCAAGATGATGATTTTTGGATGAGCTTCATGTGTTGCCTTGAGACCAGATCGAATTACATGCTCATGCTCCATCTCCTTGCATGACAGCTTTTAAGAATGTATACAGTAGAAAAGGAGGAAGGAAAACCATTGCAAAAATAAGAGTGAAGAGAAAATATTTGTAATAAAAATAAAGCCAAGGGTAAAATTAGTATAATCCCACTCATCCTCCAGAAAAGAAAGAAAAAGGTGTACAAACGTAAAGTTCAGTGGAGTCACTAGAGATAGTTTGTAAATTTGTTTTTGAGCTTCTTGCCAACCAAAGCAAAGAGGAAAATATGGTCATGAATAAAAACCTACAGTTTCTGTAAGATTAAAACAAACCAGCAGTATGGTGGGAACTAAGACTAAAATCTAAAGAAACTATGTTCTATGGAGACACACATCACATAAAGACCCTGACAATATTCTTTCAACAAATACAATAACAGTGCCTGAGTTTCCTTTTCTCCACATCCTCATCAAAACTTGTTTTTTGTTTTGTTTTTTGCTTTTTGTTTTTTGGTGGGTTTTTTTTTTTTTTTTTTTTTGTCTTTTTGACGCTAGCCATTTTGGATTTGCTTTTCCCTGATGATTAGAGATGTTGAGCATCTTTTCATGTGTCTGTGGGCCATCTGTAAGTCTTTGGGAAAATGTCTATTCAGTCCTCTGCCCATTTTTAAAATTGGATTGTTTTGGTTTTTTGTTGTGGAGTTGTATATGTTTTTTTATATTTTGGATATCGATCCCTTATTGGATATGTCATTTGCAAATATCTTCTCCCATTCAATAGGTTGTATTTTTGTTTTGTTAACAGTTTCCTTTGCTTTGCAGAAGCTTTTCATTTTGGTGTAGTCCCAATAGTTTATATTTGCTTTTGTTTCTTTTGCCTGAGGAGACACGCCCATAAATGTGTTGCTAAGGCCCATGTCCAAGAAATTACTGCCTGTAGTTTTCTTTTAGAAGATTTATGGTTTCAGGTCTCACACTTAGGTCTTCTAATGTCCTTAATAAATTTTTCATCTTTTCCTCTTTTTAAAATGTTTATTATTTATTTTTGAGAGAGAGAGAGAGAGAGAGAGAGAGAATCCCAAGCAGGCTCCCCACTGTCAGCACAGAGCCCAATGCGGGGCCAGAACTCGCAACCGTGAGATCACGACCTGAGCCAAAATTGAGTCAGATGCTTAACCGACTGAGACACCCAGGCATCCCTCATCTTTTCCACTTCTTAAGCAAAAAACATCACCAGTTAATTCTGGTAAATTTCATTTCAAGTTAATATGTTTTAGAACTATCACAAATGTACCATAAAATGATCCTTGCCACTGTGGTAACAATTTGACCTAGCTGTCACTTTCTTTATGCCAGCTAGTAGGATAAAAAGGCAACAGTTTCTAGGTGTAATTTCCACAGATACTTTATGTAAAACAATGACATCCTTTGTAACTTCTGCCATTTGACCCGTGTCAAGCAAGATTTCTGGAAACGTATCTGTTTGAACGATTCTGCTGCGATCAGAGCCAAATGCACTAGATGGAAACCTTCTGATCGGGGCCAAAGAAGTCAGGATTATTGGCTGTGCTGTGGGTGTTCGTGGGGTTAGCAGAATTCTGAAGGTCACCATCATTAGTATCAACATGGCCACGTAATGCATTTCTCAACTTGCTCAACTGTAATAAATGTGCTTAAAACGGAGCTCATTTACAAGTTAAATGCACATGTGGTATAGTGATCAGGGCACTGTGCTGGTTTAGGTGTTTAGTTCTAGGGGAAACAAAAGGTATGTTAATATTTTATTCATCTTCAAATTAACTCTAAAGTATGTGTCCTTGTATAGCCCCTCCTCAGGCAAATGAGTTGTTAAAATTAACGTATAAAAATCAAAATGAAATTTTTTTTCCTGGCACCTGTTTGATGACAGAGAGAATTATAATCAATGGCAAAACTGCCCTTGAAGACAAGTTTTCATTTCCTCCCACAGGGTGGTCAGAACGCCTGTGAGGGTTTGCTCTCGCCCCTTCAAAAGTCCCCTCTTCCTTTTCTCTGGCTGCCTCCCCCTTTCATTCTTGTGCCTATGCAGATATTCAAGGAGATGCAGATCACTTTCACTTCTGCTGGGGAAATTACAACACACTTCTTTAAGTAGAGACCAGGAGAAAACTCAGATCTTCAGACGCCAAATTATTGGGCTTTAGAGGATCAGTGAACTTTCAAGCCCAGCAGAACCATAAAATGCCTGCATGTCCGAGAGAGGCACAGGGGCAGAATGGGAAAGGAACGGAAAGGAGTTAGAAAGGGAATCGGGGAAGAAAGAAAGAGGGGAGGATGGAAACACATTGTTTAGTGTGAATATTCACGCACTCATCTATTGAACAAATCCTTTGTTAAACATCAGAAAGTTCCCAGCACCAGACCTTACAAGTTAGTTTTCACAAAGGTCTGACCGCGGGGAGTATCTGCTGACTCAGTAGCTCTTAGCTGAACCAGGAAATGCACCAAAATTAGGAGAGTTGCTGTATTAATCAGGGTCACTCTGAAACAAGTTATATCTGAGAGAAAGAATCCTCTGATCTGAATTCTTTCTCTTCTTGTGAAATTCCCTGCTTCATGTTCAAAGCACAGAACACACAAGCAGTAGCTTTTGTCCACCAAGTGTCATGCTTCTTCTGGAAAAAAGGAATCTGCGTCACTTCTAAGCTAGATTTCGTCCGCTGCTCTCAGAGCGTTGGCCCAGAAAGGGGGCCGGTTTCCGTGATGACTGAGACAGAAGTAGGTGCAGTTTGCGTCCCACAGATACTAACTTTGATAAGTACTTACTGAATGCCTCCTCTGGGCAGGAATGGAGAGCAGCAAAGCATAGCTCCTACTCTCCTGGGGCTTTAATTGTAACTTCAGAGTGAGAATTTTCATCTCTATGGCTCCCTCTCTAAAAAGCAAAGATGGCTTTTCAGAGGCTGCTTCATTTCAGGAAGGTAGGTACTATTTTTATTCCCATTCTCCAGCTGGGTAAAGTGAGTTCTACTGAAGTCAAGTTACTTGCTAAAGGTCACCCAGAGGTCAGAGCATCAGAAAAAGAAAAAAAGAAAAAGAAAAGAAAGAAAAAAGAAACGATCACAGGACTATGTCATACTCTGGGTAGTTTAAACTGAAAAGGAAGAAAACACTTTTTGTGTGTGGGCTTATCTGAAAAGAAATGTGTTGCTCTGTGTCTCGGTTTCATGTATTCAGCAAGTAAGAGCCAGACACTATTCTAGGCAGTGAGGATAGAGCAATGAACAAAACAAACCTCACATGGGGCTTACATTTAGATAGGGGAGCCAGACAATGCACTTCCGAAATGTCTAATGTGCTAGATGAAAGTGCTATGAAGAAAATAAAAACGTAGCAAGAGAGTAGAGTGACTGATGGTGCTGTTTTGGATGGCGTGGGGCAGGGGCTTCTCTGGGGAGGTGAGGTTTGAACAGGGCTCTGAATGAAATGACAGAGCA
The DNA here is from genome assembly GCF_022079265.1 of Lynx rufus. Classification (NCBI taxonomy): domain Eukaryota; kingdom Metazoa; phylum Chordata; class Mammalia; order Carnivora; family Felidae; genus Lynx; species Lynx rufus. The sequence goes on along the minus strand of NW_025814823.1, from coordinate 119,144,597 downwards.
CGTCATGTGGTCATGTGGACCTCTAAAGGACTCCAGGTAGGGGAAGAGCAAGGAAGAAGGCTTTCACAGAGGAAAACACTTGGCAAGTTTAAGGAACAGCAAAAAGACCAGCGTGGCCAGAGAGAACCCGGGGCAGAGGCCCGGAGACTTGGCCAGCAAGGCAGCCACGGGCCTGGGTGGAGATGTTGGCTTCAACTCTTAGCGGGATGCGGAGCTATGGAGGGTTAGAGCCAAGGACTGCCAGGCACCTGGCTTAGTTTTCACAGGATCCCTCTGGCTGGCGTGAGGAGAACAGACTGTAGGGGGGAAGCAGGGAGAGAAGTCTGGAAGCTTGCGATCCTCTAATGGGAGACACGGTGAGGACTTGGGGAGGCATGTGGCAGTGGGAAGGAGTGGAAAGTGGTCATTCACAGCAAGCGTTCTGAATGCAAAGCCAACGGGATTTGCTGAAGGGTTAGAAATGATAAATGAGAGAGAGAGTTTTACAGATCAGATAATCTTGCCGATCCATAAATTCCTCCCAGCTTAACATTGCAGGATCCCCATCAGAGCCCTGGAAAACACTGTTGTCTTGGGCACTTTTGGCCTAAACAAGATGACATGTACCTTCGGTCCTGGTTCCACCTGCTACCATCCGAGAGGCTAGGGCAAGCTGAGTATCTCCCACTACTCCCTAGTGGCTTAGCTGTGAATCAGGGATGATCATGTCCGCTCCTCCTACTTCAAAAGGATGCTGAACAAAACTCTGTAAAGTTGAGGCAATACAAGCTTAGGGATTATAAGCTCCATCATCAGCACCATCAGAGTTAGCTTTATGAGCCAGTTGAGTTGCCTCTGGTGTATCATTAATAGATTCTAGGAAGTTCCCCTGCCCCAAATTCTCCCTCCAACGGTTTGTCATGATGAAAGAATTTCACAATGAACCTGATTCCTTTCTGTTAAGGCATGGTGGACCTCAGACATCCTCCTTTAAAATAGAAACTTTAATTTGACCTACTGTCAGTCATTTGTCATTTTACGTGAATTAAACCTATCAGATTGCTTTTCTGCCATCATAGCTAACTTAAGTGGGAATGGGAGAATGGGCGGAATAAATGGGGCAGAGAAGGCAATTGTTGTGGGGTTGCTGAGTATACTGTGGACAGATGACGAAGATTCCTTGGGAGAGTGGCCTCCAAAAATAAACTGTACCTACAGTAAAATGTTGTCCAGATTTGCCTGACATCATGGTGTTTCTCTCGTGTAATAAAAATGAAGTCCTAGAAGCATATCTCCTTGAAATAATTATAACAAGTAGGTACAGAAGCCAAATTGCTCTAGAAAAATATAGAACTCATGGAGAATCATGAATAAACTGGTCCCCGTTGCACACTTGTTTAATTATGGGTGTCCCTTCTTTGCCTCAGCCTTTAAAGAGTCCCTGTCCCCTAAATATTTCTGGAAATGCCCAGGGGTGCTAACATGTGATTGAAAATAATTCCATTGAGGATCCCCACCGTGACAGGACCTGGGCTCCAATGCTCCCACAAAGATGTCCCTCAGGACTAGAGGTCTGTCCCCAGTTCCTGCTGCTGTCACTGTGACCACCACCTGGAAATGCTGCAGGCCCTATGTTGGTAAATTTGGAACACCTGCCAGGGAAGCTGGGAACCCTTGTCACCTTCCCAGGCAGCAAAGCAAGAGCTAAACACTTGCTGAGGGGGGCCCACAGCAGATGTGTTCAACCTCGGGTGTAATGGCGATTCGTGGCAGGACTTTCTCCCTGGAGGTGGCCACGCAGAGAAGTCATCACCCCATACCCTGACACTGCTCCGGAAGTACTGCTCCTCCAAGGTGTAAACAATGCTCCTGTCATCTTTGCAGCTAGCAGCCACACCTCAGGGATGGTCACGTCCATGCCCAAGCCACTATAACTGTGACTGCCAAGCCAGTGTCATGCCACACTCGGCGGGAGCCACCACGGCAAAGTTATTTGAGCCCCAATGTGTTACTCCTGTTACAGAGTTAACATTCTTCTGTATCACAGCCACTGTGCCTTTTGTTCCCCAAGGCTGCTGACAAGCCCCTGAGGTGACTGGGTGAGGAAAAGTTCTGGTGTCAGCTAAGATACTATCTGTAACCCCACTCTGCACTAATGATAACTTTGATCATGTTTCATTCTTCCCTGGAGGTACCTGTTCCACTGAGCAATCTGTCCTCCATGTGGGAGTAACCTCGTTTCTGCACATCGGTGGGCAAGATTTTGATTTTTCTCAGGAGGCTTGTAAGCCCTGTTGAAATTCAGTAGATAGAAATGGATTCATTGGGTCGGGGCGGGGGTGGGGGATGCCTGGATGGCTCAGTCAGTTAAGTGTCCAAACTCTTGATCTCAGCTCAGGTCATGATCTCAGGGTTCATGGGCTTGAGCCCTGCATGGAGCTCTGCACTGACAGCATGGAGCCTGCTTCAGGTTCTCTCTCTCCCTCCCGCTGCCCCTCCCCCATGCACTCTCTCTCTCAAAATAAATGAATAAACAGTTAAAAAAAAAAAAAGAAGAAATGAATGTAGACAGGCATGGCCTACCCCCACTTCGAGGAGCTCCAGAGCCCTGGACCATACCTAGTCCTGGCACTCTGCAGTCCTACATCATATCTGCACCTTTTCCCTCTTCTGCTCTAAAGGGACCCCAAACAGTACATCCCATGAAACCACAAAGATCGAAACCTCCCCTTCCCTCCTCGTATCTCTGCACCAGCAAGAAACAGATGATTAAATTCACAACACGCTTAGCTGGTACTGATGCTTAACTGGGAGTTTCTGAGTGCAATTCAGAACTGATTCAAAGCAGGGATCTGTTTTTTTGAGTGGTTGCATTTAAATGCTCAAGGCTCCCAAATAGGGCAGGACCTCACTGAGGAGGCAGGCTGTGAAGTACAGAGTGCCAGCACCGTTCCTTAAAATAACATGCATTGTGAAGCTTTTCCTCTCATAGACGTAAAATGGGATAAAGTAGAAAAGTACAGAAAAATATATTGAAGAAAATAATAATCAACTATCATCCACTTCCCACAGACAGCCATGGTTAATATTTTAATGCATTTCCTGTGAAAGCATTTAAGATAAATTAATGTATTTTAGGAAACAGCTAATATCAATGAATAAAATACATAAAGATATGTCAAAAGCAAAGGCCGTCTTATACACACGCAATTGATACACACATGTATATGTATGTGTAAAATAAGTATAAGTAGATATTAATAAGTATAAATAAGAATATACAGATTTTTTTTGAGCATTTTCCCAGATAGAAAAACACGATTTTTGAGGGCAGTATTCTGTCTTCTGGAAGCAGCATAGTTAATTTAAACGTTCTCCCTTTGGCTGGTATTAGGGTGGTTTCCATTTTCTTACTATCGTTACACTGCCTCCCCTATCAGTGAGGAAGAACATATTCTTAGGAGCAGAATTTCTTTCTCAAGGGATGTATGTATTTGGCATCTACTAATATATACGGCTGAAATGCATCCAAGATACTTTGTTCTGACTGCGTGCCCAGAAGGTTCCAGCTGTGTGACTGTGCCAAAGAGGAGGCAATGCCATTCAGTGCCCCTTCAGCTTTTTGTTCCTGATGGGAGAAATCTTGACAGTAGTTTCCAATATTCCTCTGCCTGAGAGTAGAGACATAACCTGATCAAATCACTTAACTTCGTCCTGCCTCTGTTTACTTACCTGGAAAATGAGGATAAGCTCATTGATTTTGTAAACTGCAAACTACGCAAGGATGAGGTATGAGTTTAACCATATAATGTGGTTATAGAGGGAACACGAATTACTCAGTGCCCTGGTGTCAGACTGCAGGTTTTGAATCTTATATCTGTCATTCATTTTGTATTATTATGTAACTCGCCCAAGTGACTTAACTTCTCTTTTCCTCCACTTCCTCATCTTTAAAATGGATGAGAATAGCACTACCTCATAGGTACGGATTAGGTAAGATCCTTAAAGTGTGCATCATGTGTTAGTGACTATTATTGTTGTTGTTACTTCTTATTAAGCAGAGAATTTAGACTCAATGCGAAACTGTCTCTGGCTTCCTGTTAAATGTTTTTAAAGCATGGGTGGTATTTGTAGTTACAAAGTTACAAAGTAGCTTTATTCAAAGTGTCAAATCAAATTAGTAAGGTCAGTGTCTTTCAAAATTTTTGCCCTGAAGTAATAAGTTCTGTAGAGGGTGCCCGAGGGACCTCTGATGGGGAATGGGGTGGTAATCAGAATGGTAAGGGCGGTTAGGTCTTCAGGACCCCCAGCACATAGATTTGTGGGGGTTTGTTTGTTTGTTTTGTTTTTAATTTTTTTTAATGTTTATTTATTTTTGAGAGAGAGAGAGTGCGTGAGAGGGAGAGGGGCAGCAAGAGAGGGAGACACAGAATCCAACACAGGCTGCAGCCTCTAAGCTGTCAGCACAGAGCCCAACGCAGAGCTCAAACTCACGAACCACGAGATCATGACCTGAGCTGAAGTCAGACGTTTAACTGACTGAGCCACCCAGGTGCCGCCATACATTTGTTCTTATGGCAAGAATTGTTAGCTGACAAACAAAATCATTTCTTCATCGTGGAAGCACAAGTAGACCTCATTTTCCAAGCGCAGTGCAATTGGGCGTTACCATTGGACATTGTGGGCCATATGGTGTCTGTCTCAACTACCCCCAACTCTGCCATTGCAGCGTGAAGGAAGCCTTAGACAATATGTAAACAAATGTGTGTGCTGTTTTCCAATGAAACTTCACAAAACTTTGCTGTAGTTTGCCCACCCCTGGACTAGAGCATGGGGAGCAAAGGAGGGTTATACCAAGTGGTTGAACGACAGAACTTGCCAGACGGGAAGGACCTTGTGGACCCTAGTGTGAAGCGTAGCTTTTATCCTCAGAGCAGGAGGGAAGGCTTCAGAAGGTTTTAGAAAGATGTTTAGCCTGATATATATAAACCCAGTGCCCAGTGGATGAGTGTTTCAGCTTTCAATCACCATGTGAACCACTGACCCCATTTAAATATTCTTCTGTGAATTTCCTAAGCAAGCTCCTGATCAAGTTGGTAACTTCAAGGCAAGACTGGCAGGCTGGCCTCAAGGGGTTTCACAACATGGCATCATGTTGCCACAGCTTTAGCTCCAATCCTCAGGCAGGATCAGAACCCTGAATCTCAGTCCCTCACCCCTCTCTTCCCGTCTGAATCACTAACACTAAATCCATGTGATTAACATACCAAGTCAGAAGCCCAGCTGAGTAACCATCAACGAAAACCAAAGCAGCCTATTCACTCCCCATAGACCTGACTACATTTGAGTAACATAACAGCAATCACAGTGGTTAGTTAGCATTTATTAACAATGTGCCAGGCATGGTGCAAAGCCCTTTATATGATTACCTAGTTTCATCCTCACAAGAGGCCTGTTTGGTAGAAACTGTGGTTAAGCCCCCTTCACAGAGAAAGTCAGAGATTCTGTAACTTGTAAGATGGCAAAGCGAGTAAGTGTGAGAGACGGGAGCTGAACCCACGTGGTATGAACCAGAGCCTGGGCACTTAACCACTACAGCATGGTGTCCCGTGGAAGGCAGACATGTTCGGAAAGTTGCCAGTGAATATCGAATCCGTGGGGGAAAGGAAGGCAGGGAAATCCAATTTTACGGTCATCAGGCTCACATGGCCCAAGAAATTCATCTCCCTTAAGAAAGGCAGTGCCAGCAAGTCCTCAGCCCGAAGTCCTGGGTTTACAACACTCTATCCACCTCCACCCCAGGAGGTGGCCTATCTGCTGGGACAGGAATTCCCAAATCCTGTTATCTATGGATGGGGCTGGAGGAAATACTGCTGAGGTTTGCTTTAGCAACTCCCTTTTGCCTCTGTGTCTCATCTTACCTGCCTTTCTGTGTCTTTAGATGACTTTGCATCCATTTTATGTGAATTTCATAATTAAACTCCAAGGGTAATTCCCTTGGTCCCACCCCACCACCAGGGAGTCCCTAACATGATAGATTAACCCCGCCTAGTAAGACTGCAAACTGCTTCAGAATCCTTATTTGTATCTCCATCGGAGAGGGGGGGGGGGGGGGAAAAAGCCATATCTGGGATGCAATCATCAGTAAAAACAGTTTGTCACATTAAGTAATAAAAATCCTACCCTCCTCCTACGTGTGTACACCAGGGCTCCACCTCAAGGACTGGAAATATTACAGTTGCCTAGGTATGCTCGGGACTTCACTGAGGAGAGGGAATTCGCATTTGAACTCCTTTAAAAAAGCAGACAGAAATGAATGAAGGATCTGCTTGAATAGACAAGACTAAGTCCATATGAGCTGTGAATTATATTCCCAAGAGCAAATCAAATCTTACACCCACTTACATGGATGCTCTGCCCAAAGAATGAGAAAAGTGAAAGCACATGTGAGGAACAGAGAGCGGATACAGTTGGTGCGGTCTTGCAGAGGGACAGGTTGAGAGGATGAATGAGTGTACCAGAGCCCCCGGGTTAGCCCCAGATACAGCCCCAGCTGTATAGTGAGCCACAGAGCTTGCACATATCCAGGCATGTCTCACTTGTACCTCTGAGACAAGGCTTGACCCAATAATTAGTGTACCATAAAGTTTTAATCAAAGTTGTTTTTTCAAAGTGCTGTTTTGAACACGAGTTATCGTACGGGAGTTTAGAAGTTAGTCAAAGAAGTCTCGACAAGCAGATCCTTTAAACTCAGCCTTCCCTTGGCCCCTGCCTACTCTTGATCATAATCTGGATGAACTTTAACTTCCCACCTCCAGTGGAACATATATATCTTTACAAAACAAATAGCAATGGCCTAACTGTTGCGCTTGCTTATGTCAGCTGAATTGTAACAATGTATCAATATTCCAAACAAAACAGAAAGCGTATGCTTGCCTTAATAACTTTTTTATTTTTATTATTGCTATTGATATCAAATTCATATGATATACACTTCACCATTAAAGAAAAATACAATTCACTGGGTTTTACTGTATTCTTAGTTTTGTACATCCCACTACCTAATTCCAGAGCTTTTCCATCACTCCAGCAATAAACTCTATACCTGTTAGCAGTCACTCCCCACTCCCTCTTTCCCAAATTCCCAGGCAACCACTAATCAACTTTCTATTTTCATGGATTTGACTATTCTGGACATTTAATACAAATGGAATTATATAACATGTGACCTTTTGTGTCTGTCTTCTTTTAAATTTTTTTTTAATGTTTACTTATTTTTGACAGAGAGAGAGAGAGAGAGAGAGACAGAGCATGAGCAGGGGAGGGGCAGAGAGAGAGGGAGACAGAATCAGAAGCAGCATCCAGGTTCTGAGCCGTCAGCCCAGAGCCTGACGCGGGGCTCGAACTCACGGACCGCGAGATCGTGACCTGGCTGAAGTCGGACGCTTAACCGACTGCGCCACCCAGGCTCCCTGTGTGTCTCTCTTCTTTTACTGAAATAATGTGATTGATACGTGTTGTAGCATGTATCAATTAGTACTTCATTCTTTGTTATGGCTGGATAGTATTCTTTTGTACAGATATGCTTTTGTTCATGCATTCATTAGCTGATGAACATTTAGGTCATTTCTATTTTTAGGCTATTAAGAATAATACTGTTAAGGACATGCGTGTATAAGTTTTTTCTGTGGATAAGTAAATTTCTTTGTTTCTCCTCAATAGACACTTAGTAGTAGAATTGCCAGCTCTGTGTTTAACTCTTTGAGGAACTCTGGTGGCTGCACCATTTTACAATCTCATCAGCAATATATGAGAATTCCAGTTTCTCTACATTCTTACCTACACTTATTTTTTTCCCATTTTTTAAGTTATAGCTATCTTAGTGAGTATGAAGTGATATCTCATGTGTTTTTTGCTTGCATTTCCCTAGTGACAAATGATGTTGGGCATCTTTTCATGTGTTTATTGGCCATTTGCATGTCTTCTTTAGAAAACTATTCAAGTCATTTGCCCATTTTTTTTTCATTTGCCCATTTTTTTTTAATTTTTTTTTCAACGTTTATTTATTTTTGGGACAGAGAGAGACAGAGCATGAACGGGGGAGGGGCAGAGAGAGAGGGAGACACGGAATCGGAAACAGGCTCCAGGCTCCGAGCCATCAGCCCAGAGCCTGACGCGCGGGGCTGGAACTCACGGACCGTGAGATCGTGACCTGGCTGAAGTTGGACGCTTAACCGACTGCGCCACCCAGGCGCCCCTCATTTGCCCATTTTTAAAGCATATGGTTGTCCTTTTATTATTGAGCAGCAAAAGTTCATTATATATTCTGGATCTACCTTATGATTTGCAAGTATTTCTCCCATTCTGTGAGTTGTCTTTTCATTTTCTTCATAATGTCCTGTGAAGCAGAAAAGATGTTGATTTTGATGTAGTCCAGGTTGTCAACTTTTTCCTTGTTTGGTTGTGCTTTTGGTGTCATACCTAAGAAACCATTACCTAATCCAAGGTTACAGAGATGTACACCTATGTTTTCTTCTGAGGGTGTTACTGTTTTAGATGTTACATTTAAGTCTTTGATCCATTTTGAGTTCATTTTTGTATGTGGTGTGAGTTCAGAGTCCCACTTCATTTTTCTGCATACGACCATCCAGTTGCCCCAGCACCATTTGTTGGAAAGATTATTCTTTCTTCATTGAATAGTCTTGACATTCTTGGCAGAAATGCATTGACAACAGACATGTGGGTTTCTGGACTTTCAGTTCTTTTCCATTGACCTATATGTCTAGATTTATACCAGTACCACACTATTTTGATTACGATAGCTTTGTGGTAAGTTTCGAAATCAGGAATTGTGAGCCCTCCGAATTTACTCTTCTTTTTAAAGATTATTTTGCTGTGCTGAGTTAATAACTTTAAAACATCAAGTTAATTCTCTAAGGGAAGACACTTTCAAAAAGGCACTGTGACCTCTGCTTGGTATGTAGTAGGTACTTTTTTTTTAACGTTTATTTTTGAGAGCCCCAGAGGAGGGGCAGAGAGAGAGGGAGACACAGTATCCGAAGCAGGCTCCAGGCTCTGAGCTGTCAGCACAGAGTCCAACACGGGGCTTGAACTCATGGACTGCGAGAACATGACCTGAGCCGAAGTCGGACGCTTAACCAACTGAGCCACCCAGGTGCCCCTAGTAGGTACTTTTGAAAATGCTTGTTGCACGGAATAGATTAATTTTATCTCTGTTCCAACTCTGAATGCCAAAGTCACTTGTTTGGAGCCTCTCCTCAACCTTTTCTCCTTTCTAAGAAAATAACTCTGTAAATATTTTATATTCTGTAAATATATCTGTTGGAGCACCTGGAACACTTAATTATATTTATTTGTTTATGTGTCTATTTCCCCCATTAGACTATAACCCCATCAAGGACTAGAATCACATCTAATTCATCTCTAGGTCCCCAAAGTCATGCCCTGAGTAGATGACCAATGTGTGTTTGTTGGAAGGAAAGAAGGCAATAATCAAAGAAGGGAAGATGGGTGGGAAGGTAAGAGAGAAGAGAAAGTAAAAGAGAAAGAGAAAAGAAACAGCTAACGTTTACTAAATGTTTATAAAGTTCCGTACATTGTTTTAAAGAGGCATTATCTCATGCATTCTCATAGCAACCTTACAAGTATTCTTATAATCCCCACTTTACAGTTAAAGATAGTAAGACAAATAATTAAATAATTTGCCCAAAGTCATACAATTAGCAAGTAGCCTAGGCAGCCCGGCTCCCTGGTTGTTTTCTTGAAAAACACACCATGCTACCTGTCAGCTAAAGACTAAAATAAAGATAGATCCCTGGGCTCTCCATTTAGAGATTGGTTCAGTAGGTTTGAGGTGGTGCCCAGTTATCTGTACTTTAAATGAATTACCAAATGATTTCATGGACAACTCCATTGGAAACAACATTATAAAGGATGCCCAAATAAAACACCAGGGAGGGTCAAAGCAGGGAAGACTGGGTGAGATGTCATACTTGGAAGGAAGAGCTAGGAAAAGTAAGGGACACCTGGATACTAGTAAAGATAAGTGGGGGGTGGCGGGTAGGAAAAACAAGCTATTTGTAGTCTAACCAAGGAGGAGAATGGACCAAGCAACGAATACCACTTCAACCACTGGCTCCCAGTTGGTCCTGTCTGTGACTCTGTTGCATACAACGCATGTACCTTTTACTAAGTCCATATCATACCTAAAGTCTACTTCGGAATATCCTATGAGTGGGGCACCTGGGTGACTCACTCCGTTGAGCGTCCGACTTCGGCTTGGGTCATGATCCCGCAGTTTGTGAGTTCGAGCCCTGCGTCGGACTCTGTGCTGACAGCTCAGAACCTGGAGCCTGCTTCACATTCTGTGTATCCCTCTTTCTCTGCCCTCCCCTGCTCATGCTCACTCTCTCTGTCTCTCAAAAATAAATAAACATTTAAAAAAATGAAAAAAAACACAAAGATTATCCTATGAGCAAATGAATGATCCACAAAAACAAGACAAACAACTAGCGTGTATTTATTGCTTATCATCACCAGGCTATGTTCTCAGCGCTTTATATATAAGAACTCAGTCTTCACAACATTCCTGAGGCTGGTACTATTGTCTTCCCTCAGGTTACAGGTAAGGACTCTGAGGCACACAGAGGTTAGGAAGTTTATCAAGGTCACATAGGTAACAAGTGGAGAACCAGATTCAAACCCAGGCAATTTGGCCCCAGAGCTGGTACCCTTAACCACTATGCTGCTTCTAGATGGAAGATAATGAAGGATGAGGCCCATTAATATTGTAATTCAGAAAAGCTACTTGAAGCACATTCTCAGTTGAACAAAATGAACACACACACCCTTCTGAACCCCTGTTGTTGGCCCAGCCCCAGTAAGAGTGTTAGGAATACTATGAGAACTTTGAGGGCACTTGGCTCTCTCCCCTCAGAGGCTGCAAAAGCCAACATCAGGTGGCTAGTCACTTGTATCCCTGGTAGTGGGGGTGTGGAGCAGGAAAGAGTCCCAAAGCCAAAATCAAAACCCAGTCTTCTGCTGCCTCGCTCTGTGCTTTGTCTTACTATGTTATACAAACTTTGGTGGCAAAGTGAAAGGGTTTTTGATGGCATGGATATAAGTAAACAAATGAATTTGTGGGTTGACACATCACCAGCAATAAATTCATAAAAAGTCAATATTGACATGTGAAGATTAATATATCACTGTGTTTAGCGTGTAGAGAACTCAGCTAGGAGTTAGGAAAGCTTGCATGTTCATTTTGGTTCCTTGGCAAGTCAGTCACACTACAGACAAATCATTCCATTTCTTTGTGCTTTTCATGCTTTTGGCTATAGAATTTTGTTGGTTAAAGAGCATGAGATCAACCTCCTCGCTTTTAAATGTCTTTCTTTATTTGAGCATGCTCAGTTGGATATGGAAAATCTATGGTTCTCTTGGGTTTCATAACGATCAGATCCCACAGGGATATGTAACTTGTGTGGTTTATAGAATTAGAGGACCCCAGAGCTGTGGGGATCCTGATAAATCATATAGTGAAAATGTCCAGGTAGTGGCTGAATTTCTTTTACAAAAACCCCAGCAGGTGCTCAGTGAGTCTCACTTTGCAATTAATCATATAAAGAGGAAAGTGGTTTAGTTTAAAGGAACCTACTGGTGTGTGTGTGTGTGTGTGTGTGTGTGTGTGTGTGTTCTCTAATTGGGGTATGCCTACCTGTCCTTTTCACTTTCTGCAGAGATTGTGATTTGTTGGTTTCCTTACATTGCCAGTTCCTAGCACAGGGTTTAGTGACAATAATCATGTAATATAACAGCGCTTATGAAATGTCAGAGTTTATGGGTTTTTAGAGTAGTTTATTATCTGTACAAAGCAAATACTATTATTACCTTTATTTTTCAGATAAAGAAATTGAGATTCAGAGAGGTTAAGTAACTTGTCTGAAGACACATGTCTACCAAGAGGTAGGGTCTCAAGTCTATTTCAGACTGAGCTGGAGCTATTAATAACTAAATAAATGCTTACTGAATCAAATTAATGATATTCCTATTCATGCCTTATTTCCCTGAAATGGACAAAAGAGGAGTGTAAAGCTTATATATGTAAAACATTAGCAATATTTGTGTTAAGTATTGTGGATGTAATTCAACTAAGGGATTGATATTTTTATATTAGCAGAGTTTTTTCTTCAGCTATCTGCTTTGAGTATCAAAAACAAATAAGAAGACGTTAAAATATTTAGTACATACTTCACTAGACCATAGTTACAGAAACTGTATTTAAGTTAATATATTATCAAGTCTACTATAAATAAAGCAATAAAATATAAGACTGCATTGATATGGAAAGCAGAGTAATAATTTAGGCTGTCCTAAAGAGGAACTAAGTAAAACATTTCTTTTGGAGTATTAACTGAGGTTTTTTTTTTCTTTTAAAGCATAGCCTAAAATAGAGAAGCAATTTCTATATTAATTGAAAATGAAAATTTGAGGCAGAATGAACTGAGGTTGATAGTCTCACTTAGGTACATACGTTTTAAAGAAACAGTTTGGCCATCTCACCTAGTTAATCATTAACAGGAAGCTGTAGCCAAACTCTTGAAGAAGGTAAAGTTTATTTTTAGACATCCAACTGGCTTCTCTCTCTGGCCTCCCCTTCTCTTTTAGGGTCACCCTAGATGCCCTGTAACCTTAGCCTGTGTCTTTGTTTCAGAAGGAGCAGCACCCATGTTTTAGACCTTGAATTTTTATGTCAGGATCATTTCAGATGCAAGTGTTAAAGAGGTCATTCCAACTGGCTGAGGTGAAGGAGGAAAAGAAGGAGAAGGAGAAAGAGAAGGAGAAGCAGAGGAAGGGGAAGAGGTGGGAGAGGAAGAAGAGGAAGAAGAAGGAGAAGGAAAAAGAAGAAGGAGGAAGAGGTGGAGGAGGAAGAGGAGGAGGAGGAGGAGGAGGAGGAGACAGAGAGAGGAGAAGTAGTAGTGGTGAGGGGAGGGGAAGAGAAGAAAAAAGGAAACAGAAGAATGGGGAGGGTGAGAAAGGAGAGGAGGAATTTATCAGAATCTGTAATGTTGAAGTCTAGGGGTAGCCCTAGTCTCAGGATCTGGACATCCAAATTTTATTATTGGGAATCTATTTCCAGATCTCTTTGGTTCCCCCACCCCCCCTTTTTTTTTTTACCACCCTCACTGTATTGGAAGTTCTAAGTGGTACAATACAGTTCTCCAAGCTTGCATTTTATCAGTTTGAAAAGGGCATGTTTCTGAATAGTCCCAAAGGACCTAAAAGGAAGACTCGTTTTTGCCTGTTAAGTACCCATCTCTAAACTTAGTCTCTGATAGGACAGGCCTGACCCATCCATAGAGTTTGGGATGGGGCTAATCCCACCACAAATATACGGACTGAAGTTGGGGAAAGGATAGTTTTCCCAAAGAAAATTGAAGTTCTAGTACCATATGTGGAGAGTAGATGCATGGCGGGCAAAACAATATCTACGCACCATCTGGTCCTCATAGAGGACATAGAAGACATTCACAGAAAATGGAGGTTGGTCATCACAATCATTGTGGTATCCCTAAATGATCCCTTTCAGGTGACTCTTCCCAGTTCATATATAAACGAATCCTCTTGAAGTTATAATACAGTTAGCATAAGGATGGATTAGCAAAATTGGGTCCCTAAGCAACACGTGAGGGTCTTCAGGTAGAAGCCTGCTTGGCACAGCTATCCATGACTCTTCCTCTAATTGAATTTTTCTAGAATGCCTAAAGGAATATGAAAGTAGAAAATGAGCTGGTAATGGACAAGCATATTTTCAATAAGCCCACTAATGTGGCACATTTGGGCACTTGATGATTTGTTATCAATTACATTTGCCTGAGTAATTTTAATTCTATACTACAGAAATACATTCACAATGGTGCAAAGATATAGCCACAAGGATGTTCATTGCAGCATGGCTTCCAATAGTGAGAAACTGGAAACAAATATTCATCAACAAGGAAAAGTTTAAATAAATTATAATATAGCCAACAATAGATACCTATGCTGCTATTACCCGAAAATAATGACATGGAAAGATGTCCAAAAACATTTGATGAATAAAATTGAGAAATATGCATAGTAAAATCCCGCTTAAAAAATAGTGTGTGTATACATGCATAGACAAAAAGTTCTAAAAGGATGCACACCGACTCAAAAATAGTTATATCTGCAAAATGGGATTGTGTGGGGGAGGGGGTTTTTGCTTTTGACTTTATGCATTTCTCTCATTTAATGGTTGGATTTTTAAAATAAGCATGTATATTTTAGCATGGATTATTTTAAAGTTTTTTTTAAGACAGAAGTAATATCTATCTAAAGATATGTTTCAATCTTCTAATGCTATCTACACAGTGATAACCAGTTTTCTTGGAAGCCCCTGATCTTCCTTCTGTAAAATCTTTCCCCCTTGTCATATTCAAAGCTTATACCCTCACTCCTCACTGTTCTCCATTTGCTCTATAGAGTGACCTAGTCAGGACATATAGCCGTATTAGGCATTATTTCTAATAATATAATGAAAAAAACCTGACTTATAAAACATGTATGAAACATACTACCAGAATATTAATTTAGTAACCTATTTTTTTCACAGTTTATCCCCTCACTAGTTCCAGAGAGAACTTATTATTATTTTATAAAAAAATAAATTTAGATAGGTGGAGATATCTCATAGATGGAATACAATTAAGCAATTAGAAACTGATCAAAGAGGCTCTGTTGGTGTGATGAACAGAAGCACATGGCATGAAATCACAGAGAGGTAAAATAGAAAATGAAAATCAGGACCAAGGAAAGAGGAATAAAAATATGCTGGACATCATTCAACAACTATTTGCTGATGGTAATTATAGGGATGGAAAACCCATCAGGCCTATGGAGCTAAAATTAATCAGCAAGTATTCACAGAGTGCCTCCTGCTTCTATTACTGGTTCTGGCTTCCTGCCTGCCCAGTGCCCAGGCTGGAGACATTTGCGTGACATTCAGATTGTCAAGATAGAAGTAGCAAAATAAGTAGGCAGAGGCTCACAGCAGCCTTCTCTATGCTATCGTGTTTGTTAGAATCATCGTCAGGCAAGACAAACTCCTTCTGCAAAAGATTATGAAACGAGCTTCAAAGTTGTAAACATCACTATATCACCTGAAAAGGGCCCAATTAAGTAGAAGTACTATTTCTGTAAAGCAATAGTCAATCCATGTGTGTACTACTTAAAAATTTTAAAGTATAAATCTGCATTCTCTTTTTCTGTTAAAGTCAGGAAGGGAAATCAGTAAGACCCGTAACAGCTATGCCTAACTTTCAGAGTTCTTTCCATTGCTGACAAACATTTTAGTCACTATTAACTCCCTTAAAGTATAAAATAGGATGTTTATATCACTGGTAATATTTTGATAAATAGCTACTGTAGTGAGCATCTCTTCTCTCTCTTTCTCTCTCATTTTACCCCACTCTTAAATGTCAGTAGTGAGAACGCCACCTAGGTTTTGCTGATCAGACTATATACATCCCTTACATCACTTGGTCATAGTTATTGGTGCAGGGATGAGCATGTGACCAAACTACGCTAATGAAGGCCCTCCCAGAAGCATGCACAAAAATTCGTAGAAAAGAAGAATTCTCTTTCTATTGAAGTTAGTAAGCTGGTAGGAAGTTTTAAATCAAGGTTCTGTAGGCTATCAGGTGGAGATAGCCCTCTCAGGAATAAAGCCCAAACAGGAAAGTAAAGCTAAGAGAGAGTCCAAACCCTTTGACATCATTTGAGCCCCTGGATCCAGCCATGCCTGAACCTGACAACCTCTAGATTTTTAAGTAAATCAATGAACTTCCTTTTTGCTTTCACATTTGGGTTTCTTTTAAATGCACCAAAACCCCATGCTAGAACACTAATGACAAGCTTTCTTTGTAAGTATTGCTTCTATCAGAAATAACCAAATTACCTGGAAGAGACCCTTCATAATTCAAATCAGTCATGCTTACTCCAAAGCACTCCGATTACCATCTCCACATCCACACCTACCTCCCTATTCTTAAACACCCAGATGACTTCTTGGTGCATATGTAGTACTTTATGCATGTATCACACATTTCTACATTGCTCACACAAGTCTGCATTGTTTGAGAATGACTTATTACTGTATCTGTCTCCATTTCCTCCAAAGTAAATATTGTACTTAATGGTTTTTATATCCCTCTTGCCTTATACTGGGGCCTAATATGTAGTAGTTGCTATTTTGTTGATGGAATTGTATTTTGCTGAAGAAAAGAATGCATGGGAAAGAAAATGAGTTCAGAAAGTCCCTTCTATTAATAATGATTCCATGAATTGAAACCATCAATAACACAGGTAGATAGGGAAGACCCAAAGGAAACCAAATCGCTATATCCAAATTGAAGCCTCAAAGTGTCAGTTGTCGGTAGCTGTTGAGAATTTTTCCTTTCTCTGGTCAACAGGGTTGGTGAATGGGAAGAGGGAGTCCATTCTTTTGCAAAAACATTTACCGTTTTAGAAATTCCATAAAATTTAATATTTAAAATTTTTTTTCAACATTTTTTTATTTTATTTTTGGGACAGAGAGAGACAGAGCATGAACGGGGGAGGGGCAGAGAGAGAGGGAGACACAGAATCGGAAACAGGCTCCAGTCTCCGAGCCATCAGCCCAGAGCCTGATGCGGGGCTCGAACTCACGGACCGCGAGATCGTGACCTGGCTGAAGTCGGACGCTTAACCGACTGCGCCACCCAGGCGTCCCAGAAATTCCATAAAATTTAATAACCTCTCTTGTAAAATGTTATAACCAAAACATACAACCTGTAATGTGGAGTAGAGGTTGTCTGTTGCAAAGGAAGCAGCAGGGAGAGCAGTGGTAGCCAGAAGCTTACTGTTACCTCGTAGGCAATACAGCAGGGTGCCTTATGGTCATGTCCTTATTTATGATATAACAAAGAAAAACCGAGAACAAGGTCATCAGAAGCATAAAAGAGGCAGCACTATCTGTGCAGCACAGGGTGACTGGGTGAGAGTTTTGTAATTAAAATGGACATATGCTAAGAAAAAAAAAGTCTACTGAACACTGGGATAGGATCAAGGCATTGGGATGAACAAATAATCCCGCTATGTAGGCAAAAATCTTCATATAATGTCTAGATAAGTAAGAAAACTTCTGAGTCTGTGAGTTCCAGTTATGACATGTTACTGTCTTTTGGGGTTTCCCCTCCCCACTCCCGCTGTAAGGCAATCAAGCCTAACTTTCTCTATGTGCTTCAAAGATATTTACTTAAACGCTGGAACTGCCTCTCTTTCCTTGCCTCCTTCTACATCCAGCACCCAGCTCCTTTTCTCAGGTATGGCTTTCTATGTACTCCCTTCCTTCAACCCTTGAGGCTTCCTAGTCTTCACCACATGGCCTTCCTTTAACAGGGCAGGGGGCAGGACTTCCGCAGAGCTACTGAATGACCGGTTTGCCTGCCTTTGGTCTCCAAATGCTCCCGCTATCCAATGGATCCTAGCTTCTCACCTCCACTGTCACCACCCAGTAAGAATCTCCCTCTTTCTCTGGACCTATGCACCTGCCTCCTCACTGTTCTCCCTGCTTCCTCTCTGAGCTCCTACCACCCAGGCTCCACACTGCAGAGTGATCTTTACAAATAGTAAACTATGTCCATTAGCACACGGATAAATGTTTAACAACTGCTATCCAGGCAAGGGGCGGGAGGGAGTATGGGCGTATCTATGTGTCTATACATTACACATTTTGCTGATAGAAAAGATGTGTAACACACAATTTACCAAAAAAAAAAAAAAAAGAGGTAACACTATTTATCAGAAATTCTATATTGCCCACTGATTTTCACAGAATGATTTCGGCGACTTTTGCCAAACTCTCGCAGCCATTGTCAACCCACAGTTGGAATTCAACCATGTTTGGCAAAAGCAGACCGTAAATAAATATTTTATTAAAATCCAGTTCAACAAAGAAGTCATTCCAGACATTGAAGCTCAAACATGAATGCCGGTTGATGTTTTTTACATTAACAAGCAAGATGAAAGAGAAACAACAAAGATGTATATGGGGACAATAGTCGTTTGTCCACGATGGGAGAGACTACTTTGTTGATCAGGTAACAGTTTGCAACTTCTAGAAAAATATTTCTTTAATTTTTTGCATTTTCACAGTTTTAAAATTTAACCTTTATTATTAAAATTTTTCCTATCAGTTTCTTAAGCTTAGACAATCAACAAAATAAATTGAGCTCTGATTTGTAGTTTTCCCATTTCTGTAGTGTAAATACTCCATGTACTCCAACAACCATGGTTGATTGCAAACTATCAAAAGAACATTTCCAAATGCAGAGTTGGATGAGATATGCTGTATCCTATCACTATATAGTACATTCATTTTAAAGAACAGAGGGAGATAACTTTAAATCATAGTAGCAAAATGTAGTCAAATAATTACAAAATGAAGTTTTAAGCATTTATTACCTTCATTTTTCGAATATTTTATTTAAGTGTAAGTTTATAAATAGTTTAGTTTTTAATGTTGGCTAGAACAAGTGACTGAAAAATTCCTGAAAATTTAAGTCGCCTCTTGCAAGCTCATGCAGCTGGGCCAGGTCTCTACTGAATTGTCACTCCTCTACTTAAACTTTTAAGCTGCCCATTGCACAGATTGTCTGGGGAATGTGAGAGGCAATGACAATTTCTCAATAAAATTAGTAATCATTTTTGTTGTGATGAACTGATGATGCAAAAATTCTACAAGTCTCTGCCTGTTTTCTGAACCAAACTTGATGTTTAAAAACCCCTTTTTGTATGCATCATTCCATTTGAGCCTTACAGATTTCCTGTGAGATGATAGGTAGGGTAGATATTATTATCCTTCCTGTACAGATAGAAAAACAAAGGAGCAAATGACTGTTTGCTCATTCAGTTCATTGTGAAATGCCCAGCTCATTCAGTTAAGTGGCAAAACAGGAGTTCAAACCCAGGTCTTATATTGAAAATTAAACAGGGGGCTAGAGAAATTTTAATTGAATAATACCAAGATAAAGTTTTCTAAAAATGTAACAAATGTCTTTTGTAACACTCCAGAGTCTGATATCAAATACATTCATATCTTGTTAAGGGATTCTTATACCAAGGGTGTTTTGATCTTTTAAACTCCACTATTTCTGAATTAGCTTAAAAACAAAACATAACCCAGCATGACCTAATAAATAAATAACGTGTAAGCACCAAAATGGAAATGTAGGTTCTCAAAAATTCACTGATGGATTCCACCTAGAAATGGAGCAGATTGAAACAATCTCTACCAAAGGAACATGGGACAGAAAAGGAGATTAAATCAGAAGAGGAAGAAAGCTAATGACATAATGGCCAGCCACAAATGCCACAAATGCAAAACAAAGTACATAATATTTGTTACAATCATTCAGTGTGCTTGATCTAATGTCTCCAAACTCGAAAAACATGAGGTTCTTGCTTATTTCAACATCTCCCTCATTTATCTGCCAATATTAACCTCATTCTTGAATCAGGTACTACTCAAACTAAGTTCTGTCAGCATAAAGAATATAGATTGAACAGGACATCCACAGAGCATGTCATGCCTATGAGCACAAATTGTGATATTTTAGGTTGCTTATGATGAAATCATTGAAAGCATTATGAGAAGCAGCAAAACACCAGGGATGCTGGTAACAATTTAGCATTTCCCAGTTCATGTGGGAATGTTAATTCCAATTACAAAGAGAAGTACCAAAGTGGAATTCATTATGATTAAGAACTTGCTGTACTAAGTGTGAATTGTTTATAACAGACATGTCTGGTGTAAAATGCAAATACTGAGGCAGAAAGAGATGGGACATTTAAAGCTTAGCTGAGTTTTCTCTTGTACCTCTTACCTCACAAAGTTAAACAAGAATAGAACTATTATTGTAAGAAAAGTCAAGATATTATTGTAAAGAAGCATCTAATAGCTATGATAGCTGCCGAAACAATTTTTTAAAGTTCTGACAACCCACAAAAGTTGCTTGTGTTGCCTTAATATAAAATTAACGTATGCAATAATCATATTCAAAATTATTAATACACATAAATGTGATAAGTATTTATTTGATGCCAATTTACATTTACTATTATAGAGTTAAAGTGTGTGTGTATGTGTGTGTGTGTGCGTGTGTGTGTTGGGTGGGGGAGAAGAGACAGAATAGGTGGAAAATAGAGCCATGACAAAGACTCATGGGCTGTAAGAGGTATCTTTATGTAAAAGGAAATATATGTGATAAACAATGATAGAGGTGGGAATGGATGTTGTATATGCCATGCCCTTTCTTCAACAGGATGGATTCCTCTTAATTGACACTACTCACTGCATTCATCTCAACTAATTCAAGTCCTCCATTCTCCCTGGAAAACATACTGACTGATGCCTAGGGAATGCTGAACATTGGAGCCAAGGTTACTTCTTGTACTCCCCACACTTCTGCTCCCTCCAGTTAACCTATACGTTTACACCGGCTCCTTCTGTTTTTTTCCCCCAAAACATATTTATTCCATTTGCGCTTGTTATTATAATTAGTTAATTTAAATAATTCATTAAATGATGAACTAGGATTAAAAAAGTAGTTGTTCTAGAAAATCTAAATGGAAAGATGCTATATAAACAATCACTGTCAAATCAGGTGTATGCAAGCCAATTTTAACAGATTGGGGTGAGGTCATATATATATATATATATATATATATTAATGACTGCTGCTGATTAAACACTTAATATGTCCCAGAAATTTGTCTAAGCACTTCACATACTTGAAACTCATTTGATCTTTCTAGTAACTTGGGTTAGTATTATTATCATCCCCATTTTACCGATGATGGAAACTGGGGCACGAAGAATTAGCTTGCCTAAGGTTATATTCCTCATAGTGGTGGAGGTCAGCCAGCCAGTCTGCTTGTAACTGCTGTGCTGTACTGATGCAATGTGGGAACATTTTATACACAAATGAAGACAGGGAACTCCAGTCAGTGGGCTCACAAAAGCTTTCACAGAAGTACGACATAAATGTTCAGTTTTAGGTTTTAAAACTTCACATTTGCAAGTATGATTTTAAAAAATAATTCCTCTGCTTTAACTGAATTTTTAGTTTAATTAAATATGAGTCCAGTTGCATCAGCTAAGAGGCTTTGCCTTCAAGAAATGGGCAGGTGAAAGCTAGTGGTCTTAAATCTCAAAATGGGAGTTGGGATCTCTATACAATGGAAGGGAATTATTGTAGATACTTGAGCAGGAACATGGCATGATGTAATTATGTTCTGGAAGAGTAATCTGGAAGTCAGGTTTGGATTATTTCAATGGGAATGATTTAAAAAAAAAAAAGATGCACAGAATGGTCAATAAACATTAGCCACAAAGCTTAACAATTCTAACCATGACAGACACTAGGTTAATCTACAGTTTATGCATGCTTTCAGATGAATGTGAAAGGCTAAAGGATGTGGAATTTTTTCCATGAAATTACAAAATTAACAGACATATTTAAACCACTGAAAATTTCACCCTTTTGCCCAATTGAAAGGGTTTTCAGTAACAATTTTTAACCTAAAACAATGTCCTTTTCCATTTCAAGATGATCTGCTGGACCTGCAGACAAAATGAGTGGGAAGAAACTTAAAGGGGACTCCTGTACGGTCAAGTATTATTTAAAAACATAATACCTCACCCGAATTTAAAGAGGTAAGAGATGAAGTGGATTGTTATCTTAGAGCAGAGATTCAATTGAGATAGGTTTATGTAGTGGGGAGAAGTTTTCTATTAGGTATCTGTTACTGTCTCTTTACATATATATGCAAATTATTATATTTTTATAAGGTATTCATATATACAATTCCTAGCATAACTTTTAAGTAGATGTATTAGGATAATCATATTGGTATGAGTTGTTGAACCCACTTTTAAAATACGCATACGATATTAAATTTGGGTATTGGATTTTTTTCCCCATGAAACTGTTGATTTGGGGACCAATCCATGCAAGAACCTTGATTTTAGTAACTGGGGCTTCTAAGGTGGAAAAACTCGCCAAGTAGGCAAAGTAGCGTTCTTGAAGTAAATTCTGTGTCCCCTTTGAGCACCAAGGCAAGGGCCTCCCTCCAGCTGACTTGCACCAAGGGAAAAGAAAAGAGGAGTCATCTCTTCTAGATACATAAGGGGGTTCTGTTAACAACTGGGTTGCTCAGGGCTCTGTGTTGGCAATGGTTTTGGTCCCCTTTTCTGAGGCACAGGGCAGCTCTTTCTTTTCCAAGATGGCGGCCTGAGAATGGTCTGGAGGCGGCCCGAGTAGGTCGTCTCCGAACAAGCGAGTAACTAAAATGTTTCGTTCTCTCTTTTCACGACGGACAACACATGGGGCAGTTTCTACCCTTCAGAACGCAGAAAGGGCTTCTTCCGGAGCCCGCGATCTAGAACCTTTGCCAAGATGGTGGACGCGAGGCCGGGCAGGCGTCACCGTCCTTTACCAAGATGGCGGGGAGCGGCTTCCGGCCCGCGTTTCCCCAATCCTCTTCAAGAAGTCAGAGCAGAGGTGGCCACGGATAGCGTCTGAGCGCTGCCTGAGGAGTGAGTGGCTGCTGCCGAGCGCCGGGGCAGGGATTAGGTGGAGCTGCGGCAGCCTCCGCCCCCGTCAGGAGCTGGCAAGCGCTGTCACCTGTGGGGGCGCAAAAGTTACCGCCCCAAACCCTAAAGCAACACAGCACAACCTTTCCCCGAGTCACAAAAATCATAATATGTGTCGCACAAGGTAGGAAGTTCGGTCCGGGCAAAGCCCAAGCCCTTCGGACGCGGCGAGCTGGGGCAGGGGGCTGGGGCGGGCGTCTCCCGCGCGGACTCCCCTAGCCCCACGCCCCTCTCCTTGGGGACAGGCCACGTGTTTCCCTCGGACTGAGGGGGAGGCGCGTAACGGGAACAGCTGGAGGGAGTTAAATGCTGACATTTTAAAGCTGCGTGTGTTTTGTTTTGTTTGGAGGGGTAGGGGTCCCGTGGACACGAAAGGGTGGGCGACGCACTGAGTGGAGTGCAGCAAATGTCAATATTCGGGTGAGGGGCCTTCACGGGAAACTTGGACACTGGTCCTGGAGGGGGTAGAAGGAGAGGTCAGGAGTTTGCGGGGGAGGGAGGGCGTACTTTGCAAGCAACTTACTGTTTCGCTTGCAACTTGCTTTTAGGCCTGCCACCCCCTGCTTTCCTTAAAAATAATAATAAAAAGTGCAAAGAAATTCAGCACGCCGGAGGTTTTGCATTTGGCGTGCAACTTCCTTCAAGTGTGAGCGCGCTAGCAGGGAGGGAGGGGTGGGGGTTGAACTTGGCAGGCGGCGCCTCCTTCTGCCGCCGCCGCCGCCTCGCAGACTCGGGGAAGAGGGTGGGGGACGGTCGGAGCGCGGGGGAGGGTGGGTTCTGCTTTGCAACTTCTCTCCCGGTGGGAGAGCGCGACGGCGGCGGCGGCTGCAGACGGGGCCGCCCAGACGATGCAGCGGTGGGGGACCTGCCGGCACGCGACTACCTCCGAGTCGAGAGTATGTACGCACCGACCCCCTCTTCTGCCCTCCCTTCCTTAAGCCTCCCCAGAGGGCGTGTCTGGCTGTCCGGCCCCGAGCGCTGCCGAGACGCTGCGGCACCGTTTCCTTGCAACCCTCGTAAGCCCCGTGCTAAGTGACACACTTCGCGCAACTCGGCTCCGAGGCGGCGGCGCGGACCACTCCCGCGGCCCTGCTGCGGGCCGCGCCCCGGCCCCCCCGCCCCAGACAGCCCGCTGTCACCCGCAGGGGCGCTGACGGCGCTTGCCGCCGAGGGACTGGGCCAGCTCCGGAGTGGGTCGGGAGTCGCGGAGCTGGGCGGGGGCGGGAAGGAGGCAGCGAGAAGAGAAACTAGAGAAACTCGGCTTCCCTCCCAAGCGCGCCCCAGAGAGACCAGGTTGGCCGCTGCCGCCGCCTCTCCCTTTTCTCGGGGGGTGGGGGCGCGAGAAGTCCCGCGCGCTCGGGGAGGGGGGGCGGCGGCCGGCCGCTAGGGTCGGGGCAATGCCGGGGGTCGGGGGCGTTCAGGCGCCGTCGGGGCCGGGGTGGCGGGGGCTAGCGCGGAGGGCGTGGGGGCGGGGGCTGCGGCCGCCCCTGCAGTTGCCGAGCTTCGCCAACAGGTTGCACCGTTCCCCGCCGCCGCGCGGCCCCTCGGGCGGGGAGCGGCCGGGGGTGGAGTGGGAGCGCGTGTGTGTGCGAGTGTGTGCGCGCCGTGGCGCCGCCTCCGCCCGCCCCCCGATCGGTCCCGCTCGCTCGTCGCGGCCGGGCGGCCCTTTCGCGTGTCCGCGCTCCCTCCCTCCTCCGCCTCCTCCTCCATTTTGCGAGCTCGAGTCTGTGACTGGAGCCCGAGTCACTGCCCGCCCGTCGGGGACGGATTCTAGTGGGTGGAAGGAGACGCCACAGCCGGAGCAGCCGAAGCGGCGGGGCGCCGGGACTGAGGACGCGCGCCTGGGAGCCCGGCTCGCGGGGACTGGCAAGGGGCGGGGGGCTGGCTTGTCAGCCGGGAAATGGGAGACTTTCTCAAATAGGGGCTCTCCCCTCCCCCCCATGGAGAAGGGGGCGGCTGTTTACTTCCTTTTTTTAGAAAAAAAAAAAAATCTCTCCCTCCTGCTCCTCCTGCTTTCACACGCTAAGTTGTTTATCTCGGCTGCGGTGGGAGCTGCGGACGGTGGCGGGTGAGCAGCGCCTCTTCCAGAGGTAAGAGGTGGGGAAGGGCCGGGGCTCGCTCCCCCGAGGTGCGGGCCGGGGACGCGAGGCCGGCTCGGGGGCCGCGGCGGGAGCCTGCAAACTTTTATTAGCCTCGGGGAGTGGGGGTGGGGGCTGGTGAGGGCCGGGTGACGGTGACGAAAGGGCAGCGCGCGGGTGACAGCGCTGGCCTCTTCCTCTCCCTCGGCCGCGGTGCCCGGGTCGGGCTGAAGGGGGAGGAACCTGAGCTCGGTCCGAGCGGAGCCTCTCCGAGCTGCCCCGGCTTGCAGTGCTCCGCTTTCCGGGCGCGGAATTCTGGTTTCTCCACTCCCGGCGCCCCAAGTCCCCCCTCGGTGCCCTCCCAGGGGGCCGCCCAAACACCCGTCATTTTCCCTTTTTTTTTCTTCTTTTTCTTTTTCTTTTTTCTTTTTTACGGTGAACACCAAGCCGTGTCTGAATGCTCCTCGACCGAATACTTCCACTCCACCCTAGTGCGCCCGAGCGCGATCAGGGTTTCTGTCGAGGCTCCAGTGCGTCTCCTTTCTGGAGGGCGCGCAGGGATGTGTGTGTGTGTGTGTGTGTGTGTGTGCGCGCGCGCGCGCGCGCAGAGAGAGTGTGTGTGTGTGTGTGCGTGTACACACGCAGGGGGCTGACAGCCTGCAACTTGGAGACTTCGGCCAGGGCTGGCGTTATCTGGTAGAAGTGGGCGTGTCGGAGAAAGAACTCAACAGGTCTGGACACATTTCTTTTACCCTTGCACTTTTTTTCTCCCCCAGGAGAGGGTTTGTTCTTCCGTGCTTGGCATCATTGCGCGCCTGACGCTTCTAAGTGGTCCCTTTTAGAAAAAGACCTTCCCTAGCCGGAATCCTTCTGTGGTCAAGCGCTAGTTTGACGTTTGGGGCTGCAGGCTTGGTAACTGCCTCCTTGTAATACCACTTAAGACCCCTTGCCACGGTTCATTAAGGCCGGTGAATGTGACAGTTACTTGCAGTTTAAACTGGGGGATAAAGTGGTTTGAGAGATTGTTTCGGTTTTTTTTGAAGTATTGTTTTGGTTTCGAGTTGGAAGGCAGCTGTCAAAGCCGCGTGGAAATTCATTAGGCTCCATTTGATACCTTGTGTTTACAGATCCTTATCCGAGAAACACGGCGAAGGGGCGGGGAGATCGAGCAGTTTACCCTAAAGATGTGTAGGGGCAGGTCCCCAGCCCCGTCTCCACCTTCATCACACTGCACTTCCCGTGAGGGCCATTGAAGTTTATGCTTAAGGTCTCTCCGCACAGCAGAAGTTTCCTTCCATTGCATAGGATCTGACTGTAATGTCCCAGATCTACTTACCAAAGTCTTGGGCTGCCTGTTAATAACATCGTGATGAAAGACAATATACTAGCAACCCAAGACTCTCGAGAACAGCTTCCGAATTGGGATTGGTGAAGGTTTAGAACACGAGAAAATTATTCTGAGCATTTCATTGGGTATTATTTTATTTGCGTTTATATGAACGTGATTCCACAGTTGCTTTTTCTGTTTCAGTACCTCTTGATATGGAAAGGGAAAAAAATCTTAATTTAGGGATAAAATAGTGTTTCCTCCTGAAGGTCTTAAGCAATTTTGAAAAAAAGCTTCATTAGGAGTCTATTGTTTTGTAAGGGTTGAGAGAGTTATATTTGTTTTTAAGTAAGCTAAACTTGTAGCGAGAAGCTGCTGCACTTTCTTTTGCTTTTTAAAATCCAAATTTTAGTTGGCCTGTATAGAACATATTTCATTTCCTGTGTCCAAAATTTGAAGAAGGCAGGCACTTTGAAACAGACACATTTAGTAAGAAATAGGGGTTAAATATACATGTCCTTTTTATGGTATTGGAAGATGAGCAGATCGTCATTGTTTATTTAGTTATTTTTTTTTAATGTGCGTGGTTCATCCTAGATTGTACTGAAAGGTTTGGATGTGTGACTAGCAGGTAGGAGGCCAGTTTGGGAGCGATTTGAGAGAGAATTCTAACATAGTAATTAGCAAATTTTATGTGTATGGGTTCTCAGAAAAGCAAACAGCCTTGACTGATTGAAAGGAAGTAGGAATTTTAATGATCATACTCTTTTTAAATTAAATACTTTGACATCAGTTTGAACCTTTAGGATAATCAGATGTAATGAGTTATAATGTCTGTGATTAACAAAGTTACAGTTCTGTGAGTGGCAGGATGAATAGCCAAGCTTAGTTTGATACAATTTTGCCCTCCGCTGTGCAATTGAATTGCATTGTGCTTTTAAATGTGCCACACTGAATGGGGGCAGGGGATGCGGATTTTTTTATTCTGGAAGACAGAAGCTACTTTAAACAAGGAGTTAAGAGTCGGAGTTAACTAAAAGGTTCATTTAACTGGCTCTTACTAATCAGATCACTGAGATAATGTGACTTTATAGCTTATTATGTCTCCTCCACCTTTCTTTTTTTTTTTCTTTTTTCCCCCTGGTAGCTGATGATATTCTCTGATGGACTCCAAGGAATCATTAAGCCCCCCCAGTAAAGAAGAAATCTCTAGCAGTGTGCTTGGTCGGGAGAGGGGAAATGTGATGGACTTCTATAAAACCCTAAGGGGAGGAGCTTCTGTGAAGGTTTCTGCATCTTCACCGTCACTGGCTGCTGTTTCTCAGTCAGACTCCAAGCAGCAAAGACTTTTGGTGGATTTTCCAAAAGGCTCAGGAAGCAATGCACAGCAGCCGGATCTGTCCAAGGCAGTTTCGCTGTCAATGGGACTGTATATGGGAGAGACAGAAACAAAAGTAATGGGAAATGAGCTGGGATTCCCACAGCAGGGCCAAATCAGCCTTTCCTCTGGGGAAACAGACTTTCAGCTTCTGGAAGAAAGCATCGCAAACCTCAATAGGTCGACCAGTGTTCCCGAGAACCCCAAGAGCTCAGCGACTGTTGCTGTTGCCGCTGCCCCCACAGAGAAGGAGTTTCCAAAAACACTCTCTGATGTCTCTTCAGAACAGCAAAATTTGAAGGGCCAGACTGGCACCACCGGGGGCAATGTGAAGTTGTATACCACAGACCAAAGCACCTTTGACATTTGGAGGAAAAAACTCCAGGATTTGGAATTTTCTTCTGGGTCCCCAGATAAAGAGACAAGTGAGAGTCCTTGGAGATCAGACCTCTTGATAGATGAAAACTGTTTGCTTTCTCCTTTGGCAGGAGAGGATGATCCATTCCTTTTGGAAGGAAACTCGAATGAGGACTGTAAGCCTCTCGTTTTACCGGACACTAAACCTAAAATTAAGGATAATGGAGATCTGATCTTATCAAGCCCCAACAGTGTGTCCCTGCCCCAAGTGAAAACAGAAAAAGAAGATTTCATTGAACTCTGCACCCCTGGGGTAATTAAGCAGGAGAAACTGGGCCCAGTTTATTGTCAGGCAAGCTTTTCTGGGGCAAATATAATTGGTAATAAAATGTCTGCCATTTCTGTTCATGGCGTGAGTACCTCTGGGGGCCAGATGTACCACTATGACATGAATACCGCATCCCTTTCGCAACAACAGGATCAGAAGCCTATTTTCAATGTCATTCCACCAATTCCTGTTGGTTCAGAAAATTGGAATAGGTGTCAAGCATCTGGAGATGACAACTTGGCTTCCTTGGGGACTTTGAACTTCCCTGGCCGATCGGTGTTTTCTAATGGCTATTCAAGGTAAGCCAGATGGTTTTCTGTCTCTTCGGAATGGACGTAAGATGGATGGATAGACTTCAGTATTCAACAATTTGTGTTTGTCTTCCAACGACTCCTGTGCTTTTTTCGTGTGACTAAATTTTAAGTGGTCCTTTGAAAGTAGGTGGTCTTTCAATCATGCCTAAGTGATGTATCTGTATATAAGCATTTCAACTTTTCTTTGAAGTAATGGCATCCGGTATCCCACTGGCCGGTAGTGGAAGATTTTATTTAAAAAATTCTAAACAATTTTGCTCATTAACAGGTATCTTAAGTAAAAATTACATAAACTTAAGAGGGCTTTCATATGTAATATTTGTGTGTGCTTTGAAGTACGCTGTTATGTTAGAGTAAAATGTACCCTTGATATTTCACAAAATCAAAAGTTGTGCTCTGGGTTTGTACACTTGTAAAATAGTAGCTTGAGGAGATCTAAGGGTTAAAATTAGAAGATTTAACAATGAGCCTTTTCTCCAGACTGAAGCTTCTGTGGAGGAATTTGAGTTTGGAGATTGCTAAAGCAGTGAGCAGTGTACCTGACCGTAGCCCTAGAGGTGGGACTGCTGTTCAGCCTTCTTAAGAAAGGAATTGGTGCCAAAATGGTGCAAAACAAAACCTCCCTTTCCAGAGAGTTCCTCCAAGTTCTCAAAGAGACACCTGATGGCTTCAATTCTCAGCTGTCATTTGATTTGTTCCCCTTTTTTCCTCAGACATTTATAAGTATACTGACATTTCCTTTTGACCTCAAAAAGGTCTCTTAAAATGAAATTAACAGGAAAACGTTCTAAACTGAGATGGATCTATTGATAGGGGTTAAGGTCTCTATCCTGTATCCCTGTCCCCAATTCAGATTGTATGTCACATTTTAGGTGTGAAGGAAATAAAAGAATGTGATTGTAGAGACACGGGATTGATTAATCAGTGGTGTGTTTTGTTTTGTTTTGTTTTGTTTGAAAGGCAGAGTAGACAGTGATTTACTTGGACATGAGCCTTTCAAGGTTTTTTGTTTTGTTTTTTGTTTTTTTAATGTTGGTGGTTTTCTTTGTTCCTAATTAGTCATTGAAGATTTTATTTAAAACTCTCTTTAAAACACTTTTTCTGTTAAAGATCTATCTTAACAATGGTGTTTGTCTCTTTTCTATCCTCTTGAAGGAGGAAGGTTTTCTCGTTGGGGAAAAAATTCAGACCTAGATTTAGGCTAGGTTCTATTCCTTTAAGAGGCTCACTTGGTTCTTGTATGCCTTCATGTAAACTGCCTACTAATCTATTGTGTAAATAATCTTTCCTTTAGAATACCACTTCAACTTTTTGTTGTCATTCTGAATGGAAGGCTTAACAGGTTTTCAGTAAGGAAATTTGAGATATTTCTTAATGCGTTAGTTGTGTCTAAATGTTAAAAGACATGCTGTGTTTTAAATTTTTCAGTATCAAAATTTTGGGAATGTAATTAATGATTCGGGGTGCTTGGTTGTCTTAAAGAGTGCTGTTGATTTGACTAAGTTATCTGTAGGAAACTATTACTGAATTATAAAATGTAATTGTACAAAGAAGCATAATATATCTTAGGAAACTCTTGGGGATTATTAATGCATTTTGTTCTAGCAATTACCACAGTACTGTTTTCATTTTTCTTACTGTAAAAAAACATAGAACAAGACTTACCGATTTTTCATTAATAGTGAATTTTCATTAAGCCTTGTAAACTCTGGGGTCTGGAGCATAAGTCTTAGATGAACATAGGTGACTTTAAATCATTAAATATCATTTTAATGCCTTTTATAGGAATTTATGACATGTAAAGTGCCTTCACTTATTTTTAATTTGAGCCTCATGACAACCTTATGGCGATTAGCAAAGGAGTGATGATGTGGTTCTTTTGAGATTCTTTAATAACCATTGAAATGATTATTTTTATGCTGGTGTGTGATTTGTAATTACAACCAGTAGTTTGTGTCCTAATGAAAAGGTGTCATATACAGGATAATTGGCTAACATTTGAAAACTTTATACCTTACGGCATTAACTTAACACGGGGAACTGTGATTACCCAGAACAAAGCTTCTTCCAAGTAAATTCAAACAATGTTTCTTTTCTCACCATCACTGAAATAGTCTATTGTTTGCAAACAACAGCCCTGATATAACTAAAATTGGTTGCTTTCTCTCCTCTATATGTTACATGGTTCTGGCCAAACAGTGAGCAGTGACCCAAGTGATGAACAGGTTGAGATCACAACTGTAGTGAATCCTGACTTTCTGACTTTAGGTATAAAAATGCTGTATGCCACTAATAACTTGACTTGCATTCCTTTTTAATTAAAAAAAAAAAGCATGAATTGACTTTTTAAGATGTCACTTAAAATTGCTTTTTCTCAAAATGCTTTAAAAAATATGTTTTATACTCTGTTTTGCCAGGGGCAGTCACTCCTAATGTGTCAACATAGTTTAATATCCAGTTCACATTTGTTTGTAAAATTATGACTATCCTGACTGAGCGTAGTCAATCAAGTATTTTCTTTTTAAGAATTACGTTCCTTCAGTGATAGTGGAACAGGAGAAAACCTAGTGACATTCAAAGATACTCTTTAAGTAAAACAAACTAGCGTTACTAACTGAAATCGCTTCTTACATACTGAAATTAGACAAATTGAGCATACACTTGTAATGCTGATGAAAACACATTTCTGCATAATTTGATTTTCAGCATTGTTTCACTTACACATTAATGGTGAAACTTCTGAAGAGAGGCAGGGGAGTGAATGGTTATAGGTGGAATTAGAGTTTTTATTGGGATTATGTTGAAACTTGAGTGTTAAAAAGTTGACCATTTTTTTGAGGGTTAAGATTATTGAAGAGAGAGAATGATGGAGGATTAATTTGTAAACTCAGGCTTAGGGACAATTTAGGGCTCTAATTTACAAAGCTCTGAAAATTTATGTAGATTGTAACATCTCTTTTAATTGCATCTGCGTCCAGTTGTATTTACATAATAATATTGAAGATCTGTGCACAGGTTGAGTGAAGCAAATTCTGCCCCTTTCTCTTTTTTTCCTATGAATGCCGTGCTGCATGTTTTCTCAGAGAAGGGACATAAGGAAGAGATTTTGTTTTGGTTATGATTTACTCCTTTTTTAATGGATACTTGGTTTACTTCCTATCTTCTGTTTTTCTTATCCTTATGAAAGTTCTGGCGGTGAGCATTTCATGGTCTTTTTTGGTTTTAATATTTACAATATTTACTCATAGAATTTGATTCCTGTACGTTAAAGGAGATTTGCTTTAGGTGTTTACATATTTATTTTTAGCTTTATGATAAAAATCTTTTTCTTTTTTTTTTTTTTTTTAACGCTGTACTTTGTTATGGCTGTCTTAGTAAAAGAAAAAGATAAAACACACTGTGTATTCAGGTGTGTCAGTTTAGTGTGGAAGGCCTCAGATACAGAAATGTGTGATTAGCATGTGGTGAGGTTTTACTGAAATAACTTCTTATGATGTTTCTTCGGCCATTCCATTATGTTTGTACAGTTGCTGACATAATTTGTATTGTGATGCTGTTTTGGTTGTGTCTATGGCTGTAACAGATACTTGAGTCAAACACCTTGAAATACATCATTGAATGTTTATACATTTTATGAAAAACTTGCTCTAAAACATACCTTGCATAAATGTAGGTTAAGTGCAAATTGTATTAAAAATGAAATTCGTATGTGGGTGGAGATTACTGTAGGGGCCTTTTGAGATTTTAGTGGAGAGATTGGATCAAAAGGGTTTATTTTAGTATGAGTACCTAATGTGAAAGAGCATCTGTATTAATTGGTTGGTTATATAAGTCTTAATCCACTCTGGCCTGCAGGTGATTGAAGTAGCCTAGTTGTTAGGAAATCTTAATTTACATTAGATTTACCGTAAGTCTGGGGCATATTTCTTAAAACATATTTTTTCTCACTTTAAAAGATTACACCTAATTTTAATTTTAATTAGCACCCTGGTAATTGTATAACGTAGTATTTACAGGTATTTGGCAAATTAATGGACACCTGCTTCCATATTTCTGAGTCCTGTAAAACATATATTGGTGAAGTGTGTTGCATAAGAGTTTTCAAGAAGTATTTTGTTGAACTAAACTGTAAATGAAAAAATACAAATTCCTGATTATTGAACCTTACAGAAGAGTTTAAAAGCCCCTGCTTTCCTTGTCTCTGTAGTTTCAGAGATCCAACTGCTCTTTTCTTCTGGTTTATTCATTTAAAGAAAGAAAAGGTCCATTTTCCCTTTGAATTGTGTGTGATCATTTCTATGCTGAACTGGATTAGAATATGACTTTTAATGGTGATTTTTACCTTCATTTCACACATTAAGGTGCATATTTTAGAAAATATACGCTGTTGACTTTATTCCTAACTGTCCTCACAAATGTCCCTTGAATGCAGGATTTCCCATGGAGTTTGTGAATTAATGGGGTTGGGGGTGGGGGGGGGCAGGAGAGGGAGGATCAGAAGAAGTGTGGAATGTGGAGGCTAAGTTTAGAAGTATCAGGAACGATTTTGAAAACCAGAAGTTTGTATCAATTGTCATGAAATTCAGAGAACTAAAAAGGAGAAATCTGGGGTTGTGTTTATGTACAAGGGAGGGCACTAATCAGAATTATAATTTAGCTTCTTTTATTTGAGGTAGAACTCTGGAGCCAAGTATAGCAATATAGCCCTAACTCTTTAAGGGTTACTTTATTGTCTTTTGCTGTGCTTTATTACCAAAAAAAAAAAAAAAAAAAAAAGGTATGGAGTAGACATTTTAGTTCCATTTACATTATTCCAGCTAAGATCAAGTCCATATTTGTCCCGTTTTTATTTAATCTCTTTAATCAATGAAAATCTAGTTACTACAATAGAGTTGAAATAATGATGATCTTAGGTTGATGAAACCACTTTGTATTTACTAGTACACTTTTACATTCACTGTCATCTGATAAGGGATGCAACCCTTTGTTTTAGTAATGTACTTTCAGGGGCTGTGTGTTTTTCTGCTGGAATATTGAGGAAATTAAATTCTTATTCAACAGTACATAGATAGAATAAATTATGGGGTTTTGCAATTGCTAAATAGTCATTTAAACTATTTATATTGCAAATATAGTCCTTAAAGCTAATTATTTTGAATGGAAGTGTGTCATCCCCTAATTTTATTTCTTGGCTAATTTAAATATTAATATGTTATCTTGGTAGAGCTGCATGTTTTAAACATACTTTTCCAGAGTAACTCAAATATTAATTTTTATTGCTTTCAAATACTTTTTGAGCCAGTTTCAAAATATTATAAGATTGATAGTGTTTAATAATGCAGTAAATTTAGGCAAAGTACCTCTTTATTTTAGAATTCTTTTAAAAGTTCATGGTATAAGGCACCAAATATATACACACACGTGTATGTATATATGGTAAGAGAAAGGTTTAATGATGATTAGTTGCAGATGTTTATTTAGCACTATTGTCTTACATGAAGTTTTATTTTTTAAGTTTATTTTGAGAGAGAGCAAGAGAGTGGGGGGGGGCAGAGAGAGAGAGGGAGAGGAAGAATCTCAAGCAGGCTCTGCGCTAATAGGGGTTCAAACTAATGAACTGTGAGATCATGACCAGAGCCGAAATGAAGAGTCAGATGCTTACCGGACTGAGCAACCCAGGTGCCCCAGGAAATTTTATTTTTATAATTAACGTTTTGGCATTCAACTTGAGTATGCCATATTTATAACATAGTTTGTTGCAATAAATGTTACTTTTGTCCATTTTTATAATAAATAGAGCCTCTATTCTAGTTGTTTTCGTAATTATCCATAGTATTTAACTGACTATTCTGAAAACATATTTGATAGCCAACTTTTTAAAGCTGTTGTGAAATGGCATCTAGTTCATGATTTATTATTTCATGCTATTGGGGCAATGCAGTGACTTGTGACCTTGTGGTCATCACATGTCAAACATTAAAGCTCTACCAGTTTGTTATGGACAGACTTTGTTATTGTTGTTTTCATGTTCTGTTGTTTTGTTTTGTAATTATTGGGGATTAGGGCCTCTTTAATTTTAAGATGACTTAAATTGCATTTTTGTGGCTTAAAAAAAAAAACACTCAAATTCCTTTCAATTTGATTGCATTATTTAGTGATAGAAATCGTGGAAAAGAACTAGACTTAGAATGAGAAGACTTGAATTCTGAGGCTGAGCAGAGCCAGTCTTTGACCTCTAGTGATTAGATATTGTGGAGTCAAAGTACTTTCCCTATAATTACATATGAATTATTTTCATAACATGCGTGTGTGTGTTTCTGTTTCTAAAATTCTACATTCCTCTTAACCGATCACCGTGGGTAGGGAATAGTGCACTAAATTTGGTCATTTGATTTTTTGTGTTTACTGTCATGTACAAGACGAAAAATGGACTTGGATTTGGTATTTTTGTAAGAAATAATGTCAGTGGTGGTGAAGAGAAAATACTGTGTCAGTACTGTTGTCGGTTGTGCTAGAAAGGTGGGGCTCTTGAGTTCTCCGAGCTTGTTTTATGTGTTGGGTACAGTGATTTTAGATTAGAGCTTAAAGGCTCTTGAGAGCTCATCTGCTCCCACACTCTTTTTTTTTCCAGATGAGGAAATGAGACCCATAGGAAATGTCTAGAGATACATCGCAGAAATAGTTGTGTTGCTGGGAGGACTATCCTAATTCTCAGTTGTCTGAGTTCCCTCGCAGGCTTCTCTTAACATCCGGTCTCTAGTTCTAGAGACGTGACACTTAATACAGATTAGCCAGGTGTTTTATAAGAGTTGCTGTGAATCACCTAGCTCGGCTTTGAAAAAATGTACACTATCCATATTCTTAACTATTTTTTAACTCTCTTCTCTGCCATCGGTGATGAGCATGGATGATGTGGCAGCACCATGCTAAGGGCTTCATATACGTTCATCTCATTTAAACCTCTGAGCAACCCGTGGAAGTTTGTAATTGTAGTTTCTGTATTAAATTAATGATTGTGCCATTATCTATGTAGCGTGGAAGACCGGTGTTATTAACTTAATTTTACAGGTGGGAAAATGAGACATTGAGAGAGAAAAGAATAGTCAGAAAAACTTAATACTCATCTGAAGGGGAATGTTTAATACTGTGTAAGAAATTTCCCATGGGTCTTTAGGAGTTTTTATTTGTCATCTGTGACTCTTTAAACAATATATATAGGAGAAATGGGATCAAGCCTCTGCTCTCCTGTACGTATTTGTATAGTCATTTACAGCTTTCTGTCACACTTTCAGCTTCTGTAAAACAGTAAGAACACCCAGCATTTTTGCCTGACAGGATTTGTGCGTGGATGTTTACTTTGAAAATTAAAAAGTACTATAAAAATTCAAGGGAGGATTTTTAAAGCTCTGCCAAGTCTCCTGAGCTCAAACCAGCATGACCCTCATTGGCTAAGTACATGAGGACATCTGTGCCTGTGTTGGTATTTCCTATTCATCAGGCTCTAAGACTTTTACAGTGTCTGTGTGAGATCCTTAAAGGGTCATGGATCCCAATTTCATAAGGACTACTGTATTTAAAGCTTTCAAGGGCCAAGATAATTGTATTTACATTATTATTATTTTTAGTTTTAATTTTGTTTTTTTGTTAGCTTGTCAGTGCATTTTGTTAATTAGATAGGTCATTTAAATTTAATAGCATATTGATAACCTCAGCGACATTGTTAGGTTTTTATTAATAAATGGTAGAATGCCCCCTTGATATTTTATTATCTGGTATTCTTGTAAGATCAAGCATGTGAAGACTCATTAAAATTTCATTAAGAAACTTTAATTTTCCTGAAAATGAGAATGAAGTTATTAGCATTAATTTTTTTCACATTTGTTTAGCAAAGCTGTGTGAAAAGAGTTTCTGACTATATTGAATACCAGAATTTATCCTAAGTGCATAAATTTGGATTATGTAATTCACTTTGACTACAGTTAATAACTCTTTATTGATCAAGTGGTAAAACAAACAAATTTGATGGATTAAACCAAAGTTATAATTAACTTTTTTTATATCACAAAGAACCAAGTACAGAGACAAGTTAAATGGCAGTTTGAAAGGGTAAACATACCAGTGTAAAATATAACTTAAGTTCATAGGCAGCTTTTTTTAAGGGAAACATTAAAAAATTTAATTAGAACTTTATGTGGAATTTGTCATTTGGAATCCAGCTGAGTTGTGTTAAGGACAAAGTGTGACTATAAAATAGATTGATTTTTTTTTTAACAGAAAACCAAAATGAATGTTGTATTTGTAAGCTTCTACCTTTGAAGAGCGTATGTATTATTCCCCTTTTGAAATTGCCTTCAGACCCACCTTGTAAGCCATAAAGGAAAACTGGACTCATTACACTATGGTAATGCCTGAATGTTCTTTCTTAATCAGAAGATGTATTTATTCGTTAACTTGATCATTTACCTTTTACCTTATTTATGTGATTCCAAACGATTTCAGTATTTCCAGAAATTTAGAAATTTAATCTTCTCTCACATTATAACATTTGTTTTCATTGAGGTTATTTAAAAGAACCCATGTAGGTATTTCTATAGATGTTTAAATGTGTCTCAAATATCCCTGGCATAAATGCCTAGCTTCCCAAATGACCAGTCTGAAGTGGATGGTGCTCTGTGGTTAAGGTGTTTTGTTTTCTTTACAGTTAAGATTTGTTTTCTTTAAGCTATTCAAGAGCCTTCTATATTCTCTTCTGTTCTATTCTAACAGCTTCTATGTTCTCTTTTCTTGACATAGTACGAAAAAAAAAAGATATTACTCACCTGTAAGCCTGATTTTTTCATATTTATGTTCAAATAAGGTACCTTTCTTTCCCTTGGAGTTGAAGGGAATTTGATGACAGGAAATATAAAATAAATGTAAGTTCCTACATGTAATTGCTCATGTCCCCAAAGGTTTAATTTCTCATTCTAGTCCTCAGTGTATCAAGGAATTAACTACTTGACCATCATTATGGCAAGAACAACTCCAAGTACACTACAGTTACTTACACCCATAGAAGAGTTCAACAGAGAGTTAAAGCTCCAATGTAAGATTCACATACTAATTTACATATTATCTCTTATTCCTTATAATCTAAAAAGAAATGTCCTGCTTGGAGTAAAAGTACTTCTTTAAAAAAAAATTTTTTTTAACTTTTATTCATTTTTGAGAGACCAAGAGAGACAGAGTGCAAGCAGGGGTGGGAAAGAGAGAGAGGGAGACACAGGGTCCAAAGCAGGTTTCAGGCTCTGAGCTATCAGCACAGAGCCCGATGCGGGGCTCAAACTCAGGAACCATGAGATCATGACCTGAGCAGAAGGCAGACGCTTAACCAATTGAGCCACCCAGGTGCCCCCTGAAGTGAAAATACTTTAAAAAATGAAGTGAATTTTGGTTGTCACTATTTTCTAAATTTAGCGGTGTTTGTTATTTACAAAATGCTAAGATTGGAGTAGATCCCGGCCTTTGAATTTGTAAAGATCTATGCAGTGGAATTCATAATAAGGTATATACCTTTTATAACCATCCTGTTACATTCTGTTTTCCTATTAGGTAAAAAAATATTTCTTACCACTAAGCAGTTACTAAGGTTTGGTGTCCATGAAGTTTATGGGCACTAGATTTTAAATATAATAAGTACTCTTAAAGGGAAGGTAAGAAAAGTAGGTGAAACAATCTCTAATTTCATACATGAGGCATGAGTGACCCTTTAATTGGTAGTGTCATTTAACAGAACTGTATACACAGTGCTTTGGAGCTACCACAGACATAGTTAAATGAGAAAACAGTAAATGAAGGTGGAGGAAAAGTTAGAATTCAGAAACTCATGGAAAAAGAAAATGAAATTTCTCCATCCCACTTCCAGCATCCGGTTAAATTTCTGGGCCCGGGTGTCTCTGTATGAACACTGGGAAATCCTAAATAAGCAGCCTAGCCACATGGTGTTAAAAGGAGGAACTGCAAAGGCATGTTCTGGGAGAGGAGGTCTTGAAGATGAGCAGAGTGGGAGGTGTACTTACCTCTAAGATGCCAATTCTTATACAAGCAGCAGTGAACATCTGTGCATGTGGACATTTATTTCGGTCATTTATCACATTCATACCCTCGCTTTATTTAGGTCTCCACTTAAATGTCAACTCCATAGGACACCACCTGACTGCTCTATCTGAAATAGTAGCATCTTTCACACACAGTTTCCTTCCCTTCCATATGAGATGGATTGTGTCTTGTCCTCTCACCTGCTAGAATGTAAGCTCATGAGAGCAGTGATAATGTCTGTCTTGCTTACTCCTGTACCCAGCAAGTAGAAGAGTGTCTAGCACATAGTAAGTCCTCAACAAAGATGTGTTGAATATATAAATAAACAAAATTGACACATATACCAAGGTGATGTGTGGTGATGGAATGCACCTCTGTCTTTGCAGAGAAAAGGAAGTATCAGCAGACAGTGAGTATCACTAAAAGGAATTGTACAGGTCATCCCCTCCAAAGAGGAAACTGGTTTTAAGATGGACATGTGTTTTTGTATACACAGAGTCAGAGTACATTAAGCAAATGTGTTTTTAATTGTTGACATCCTATAAATTTGTTTTATGACTTTGAAATGCACTGCTTTTCATAGTTTCTTAAAACTCTGGTACATTTACAATTGAACAATTTAGGGTAGCCAAAGCTTGGCAATAAAGTTTGAGGCTTAGTTTTGTTTTATTTATCTTGTTCAAGATTGTAACCTTTAAAATTTTTTTAATGTTTATTTTATTTACTTTGGGGAGAGAGAGACAGACAGACAGAAGCCAAAGCAGGCTCCAGGCTCTGAGCTGTCAGCACAGAGCCCAACTTGAGGCTCAAACTCATGAGCCCTGAGATCATGACCTGAGCTGAAGTCGGAACCTTAACTGACTGAGCCACCCAGGTACCCCCAAGATAGTAACCATTTATAGCAGAAGCTGTCCTCTTTATGTTTTTCAGTTGTATAAGAATTGGCATTATTCTAGCAGATATCTAGCATACACGTTTGTGTTGATCATCCAGAAAGTCAGGCAAGAAACTGATTTGCCCATTTTTCATGTAAGTGTGTGTAATTACTGACTACTCTGAAAGGTACTTTATTTTTGCTTGAATTCTAAATTCCCTTTCTCCAGCGTATTTATGTTTTAGATTTGACTTATTGTGTGTATAGTTTTGACTTCTACCTGTAGTATATTTCAGCCATTCAAAAGGTTAGTAAGATGAGTTAGTTATCCCTTCTAAGAGTTGTAGGAGAGTTCAGCCTAATATGGTCAAGACAGTCACAGGAAAGAGAAAATGCAAGGTAAGTACTATTAGCTAAAGCTGGAAAATCAGATGAGGTCATTTAAGAATGAACAGCTTCAGGGTTTAGGAAAAAAAGAGGGGAGGACCAAGGACAGGGCTCTGGAAGGCATCCAAAGAGAGCAGCCACAAAAGATAGTGAATGAATAGCTTGAGAATTAGGAGGCAGCAGGTTTAAATCGGGGGTGGGGACAGAGTAGTTCTTGCTGTCAAGTCAGCTCTGGTACAGGAGAGAGAACAGAGTATCCTCAACGCGAGAAACTGTTGTTGAAGCCCATCTTGCAATTATGTAAACATTCTGAGAAGTCAAAGAGAATCTGTGAAACCCTAAATGGAACAACAGAGCTGGTGATTAGTTTGTAATTTTCTTGTTTTAAAGAATAAACCCTATATTGGAGAGCCCAATCAGTTTCTGGAATTTAGATTAACATGTTGAAGTGGATTATAAGAAATATAATTCTGAGACCACAGAGACCCTAAGACTGGGTTGGGGTAAGACACGAAGGCGGGAAACGAGGAAGAAATTTAA
This sequence comes from Lynx rufus, assembly GCF_022079265.1. Lineage (NCBI taxonomy): Eukaryota > Metazoa > Chordata > Mammalia > Carnivora > Felidae > Lynx > Lynx rufus. The sequence continues at coordinate 119,104,223 of NW_025814823.1, read as the reverse complement.
GTTTGTGTTCCCCAAGAAGTCAGCACAACAGGGGCACCTGGGTGGGTGGCTCAGTCGGTTAATTTGTGGGATGGAGTCTGGCTTGGGATTCTCTCTCTCCCCCTCTCTTTGCCCCCCCTCCCTGCCCAAATAAATAAACTTTGAAAAGCCAACACAACAGAACACAAATCTGGCCATCCCTTAGTTTGAACTGTTATCACCTCAGTAGTCTCTTAGTTGCTTTCTTGTTCTTTCTTCTCCCTTCTGAATCGTTCTCCATCAGTACTGCCAGATTATTCCTACAACACTGCTTTCAGTATTATTCCCCTAAGCCAAAAATGTCTGTGGTTCTGTTGCTCATGGCCTAGTGGTTCTCCATGTTCTTTCCACTGCAACCCTTATGCCAATTGTGGTGTATGGCAAGGAGCCACAAGAATACTCCAGAACCCTTGGAGGATTTGGGTTATGCACAACTTCATACAACTCTGCTGTTCTGTCTTCTCCAGGAAAGCGTATGTGAGTGCAAGTAAGTGAATTCACAGGGAGAGTCTGTGGACTGCTTCTTTTTAAATAGTTTTTATTTATTATCATTTGTGGGGTGCCTTGGTGGTACAGTTAAGCTTCTGACTCGTGATCTCCGTTCAGGTCATGGTCTCACAGTTTAAGTTTGGGCCCCCCATCGGGTTCTGCACCATCAGCACAGAGCCTGCTTGGGAGTCTGTCTCTCCTCCTCTGTGCCCCTCTCCCGCTCGCTCACCTGCTCTTGCTCTCTTTCAAAATAAACTTTAAAAAGTCATTATTGTTTCTCCAAAAGCGCTTCCAAAATTTGTGAAAATGTGTTCATTAACTTGAGTAAAATTATACCAAGAAAACACTGATGGATAAATAAACTTCTATCACCTCTTTTTTCGTCTTTCTTCCTCCCATCCTGCCTGTGTCCCCTTATCTGGCACATGTCTGTGTAATCTTAGAAGCGTAAACACACACATGCAAGGTATTCTGGGTTGTTTGCTGGTAAATAAGTACAGAATCCTCACACACCAGTTTGTCTGCGGGTTACTGTGCTCACCCAGCAGTACACCCTGAACTTCCTTCCAGATCAGATATGGATCCTGTTCTATTTAATCGTTGTACAGTATTCAATGCAGGTTGTTTAAAGATTTTTTGCCACTACAAACAGGACTCCAATAAACACCCTTTTCTGTGAATACTTAACGTGTAGCAACTTTGTTTTGAAGCATGGATTCCTACCAAGGTCTGGTTGCAGAGTCAGTGGTGTATATATTTCTTTCTTTCTTTTTTTTTTTAATTTTTTTTTTAACATTTATTTATTTTTGAGCCACAGGGAGACAGAGCATGAATGGGGAGGGTCAGAGAGAGGGAGACAAAGAATCCGAAGCAGGCTCCAGGCTCTGAGCTGTCAGCACAGAGCCCGACCCGGGGCTCGAACTCACGTACCATGAGATCATGACCTGAGCCGAAGTCGGACGCTTAACCGACTGAGCCACCCAGGCGCCCCCCCCCCCGTATATATTTATCTCTAAATTGCTTTTCACAGGGATTACAGCAAAGCACAGTCTAAACTGGCAGCATTTATGTATATATTTTTTACAATGAAAATACAAGTGGTTACTACTAACATTTTTGCTACAAATCCTAAAATTGATCACAGCATACCAGTGTGCTGTATGATGGAACTGAGGATTGTTGTGGTCTGAAATTCAGAGTCCTTCTCTCTGCTTTTAACACTGTGTAGCCTTCTAGACCAGTTTAACCCCCACTTTCTACACTTTTATGTGCTGTGTGTTATATACTGCTCACCATACAGTTCTTTATACCTAACTCTGTGATTAACACATAGTAGATACACAATAAATATTTGTTAATACTGTTTTTTTTTTGTATATTTTTTTTAAAAAAATGTTTACTTTAGAGCACACATGTGCATGAGTTGGGAGGGGCAGAGAGGGGGAGAGAGAGAATCTCAGGCAGGCTGTGTGCTGTCAGCACAGAACCCCATGCTGGGCTTCATGTCACAAACCATGAGATCATGACCTGAGCTGAAATCAAGAGTTGTTGGCTGCTTAACTGACTGAGCCACCTAGGCACCTCTCCTTGTATATTTTTTCTTGAACTCTTGTACTAGATGTGTTCATAAGGACAAGGACTGTTTTCACCACACCACTGGCACTTAAGATAGTCAATTTAGGTTGGCTCTTTGAACAAAGAACTCCTACAGAAGAGGAAGCAAATAGCATGGCCTTGCCTTTAATCATATATTTTAGCCATTTAAGGGCAAATTGGAACTGTAAGAATCCTGTAGCAGCAATAAGAACAGCCCTTGTGTTGAGCTGTTGCAAAGGATGGAGCCGTGCACAAGGCTGTGTTACCTCTGTCCTTGCAGACCTTCTGGTCTGTGGATGTTACATTTAAAGATTTGTAGGTTACATTAAAACAGTGGTAAGGGATTTCAGCTTCTTTCCAACAGAGGCCATGGAGTATTTATCCATTTGTTCAATGCCTGCTCGGCCAGGCACTTGACAGAAAGCCCAGGAGCAGCCAGACCTTTGTTGCAAGGTGGCGAATGGACCAGGGTAACTGCTTGTGCATAGCAGACTTGTTTCCCAAACCGTTTCTGTACCTGAGTATAGAAGCAAAGGGGAATAGAGTGGTTAATGTTAGCATATTCCTTCTTAGGAAAAGGTGGCAATCCTACTTGCTATCCAACACACAGACCACTAAGGAGTGTGTTCCTGTCCCTGTCACAGAATTCTAGAATTCTAACTGGAGCCAATCTTGATATCCCATCCTTATTTTTCACCTGTGGAAACTAAGGCCTGGTACAGTTCTTAAAAGACTAGTATACTGGAAAAAGGAAAAAAAATAAAAACCAAGACAACTTGAGCACCCTCATCTTTATTCGGGAAGGGGAGAAAGGGAATTCTGGGACCACCCCTCCCCCCTGCTCCTGGCTAAGCTCACTCTCCCCACCCCCTCTCCTGGGGGGGGGGGTGCTCCGAACAGACAGAGGAGGTGAGAGAAGGGGGAGGGCCAGGGGTGCCCAGGTCAGGAAGGGGCAGCTAGCATGGTGTTTGCATGCAGTGCCTGGGTGAGAGGCTAGGGGGTGCGCCCTGAGGGGCCCTGCAGGCAGATGACAGGTGTGCATGTGTGGATGGGGAAGTGCAGGGGTGTGGGGCTTCTGGAGGCTTTTCTCTTCTCTGACTTGGCTGTGGGTCATAATTAGGAATGGCAGTCAGTGTGTTTGGGTATGAATCTGTTTAACAGTTCTGTGACCTTGAGCAAGTTCATAATCCTATAAATCCTTGTTTCCCTTACCTTTGAAATGAACACAGTGAAATAATGTATATAAACTGCTTTAGCAGGTGTCTGGCAGTTACAGGATGAGATAACTCCTTGTTGTCAAAGTTGATGCTCAAGAACTCTGTCCATTGTGCCATACCAGCCTATTCTTTTTTTTTTTTTTAAGGTTTATTTATTTTTTGAAGGAGAGAAAGAGTATGAGTGGAGGAGGGCAGAGAGAGAGGGGGGTACACCGAATCCAAAGCACGTTCCAGGCTCTGAGCTGTCAGCAGAGAGCCTGACATGGGGCTTGAACTCACGAGCCGTGAGATCACGACTTGAGCCAAGTTGGATGCTCAACTGACTGAGCCACCCAAGTGCTCCCATACCACCCTATTCTTAAGCTTTTTTTTTTTTTTTCATTAACTGATAGTTCTTTAACTGGCTTCATCATGATCTTTCATGCTAAGTAATTATGCTTATGTAATGGTGACTTTAACCTCTGGAACCATTATCAGATTTTTTTTTTTTTTTTGACCATAAGTTTGAGGAGGAACTGGAAAATGCGTACGTGATTGATGTTTTGCTAAGAAGCCTCCTGAGTGCTTCCTGTCTGGCTTTCTCCCACTCCTGCCTGCCCCCGCATCCTCACCAGTGTTCCTGTTCTACTACTTGAACCCCTTAGGACCTTGATTAAGGTAAATTGCAGTCAATGTCTGAATAGGAGCAATCTTATTTTTTGACAAACTCTGGGGGTATTATGAGTTCATTGCTCCTATTTGATCTCTTTGTTTATCGTTGGCTTCTTCTTAAAGAGAACATTAGCTTTCTGAGAGTCCTATTACAATACACAGTTTCTACCTCTTCACAGAAGGACCTCAAAATTAGTTGGTTTTTGTTTTTTTTTTTTTTTTTTTTATGATTTAGTCTGAATTAAATCCCACCATGAAAAGGACTTTCTGGATGTAGATTTTCAAATACACAATTGTTCGTGTCCATATCTGAAGTTGCTACATGTGACTGAAGCGCCTTGCAAGTTCTTGAATTGATCAAGTCACATATTTTAACCTTATTTTGCAAATTTAAGTCATGTAATTAAGGATTCGTTGAACATCTCTTGTATTTTATTTTTTTTATTTTTTTTTTACTTTTTATTTAAAAAATTTTTTTTTCAATATATGAAATTTATTGTCAAATTGGTTTCCATACAACACCCAGTGCTCATCCCAAAAGGTGCCCTCCTCAATACCCATCACCTACCCCCCCCTACCCCCCACCAACCTTCAGTTCTCAGTTACATCTCTCATATTTTAATATCAACAGGAGTTTCCATGTTGAGGCCCATCTTTTAGAAATAATTTTTTTTGTTCAACTTTCTCCATTTGTTCAAAGTGTTTGGTGGTTGTGTCAGGTAGTATTTGCTTTATAACAAAACACCCCCAAATTTAGGAGATTTAAATAATAACCGTTTAGTATGCGTCTTGAGTCTACAGGTCAGCTGGGTGGTTCTCCTGAACTGGCAAGGCTCACCTGATGTCAGCTAGGCCCAGTGTGTCTGTGGCAGCTGGCTGGTTGACTGTGGAGGTGAAGGCTGACAGCCACGTGTCATTTTTCAGCAGGCTCTCCAGAGCTTGTTCACAGTACACAACAAGAATCCAAAAGAACCAGCAGAAGCATGCAGAGCTTCTTAAGATGTAGGCTTGGAACAAGTCTTACTTCCACCAGGTTCCATTGGTCAAAGCAGGTCACATAACCAGTCTGCTTTCAGGAGATGGAGGGAGTGGCAAAGGCATGACTATTGGGAGGGCTTGGGGGGTGTCTTTTTTTTTTTTTTTTTTTTTTTTTTTGGCCATCTGTCACTGTAGTTATAGGAATTGGGTGCATTTGAAATTCTGAACCTTTTAGTTGTTGATATTCTGATTGCTTATGAAACTTTCCTAGGGTGGAAAAGCAGAGTCAGTATGACCAAAAGGATAAAAGCTTGGAATTTAGAGACTAACTGGGGTTCACATTCCAGCTCCATCACTTATTTCTGCACAAGTTATTTAACCTCCCTGGTAAGCACTTCATAATGGTTGTTGCGCCTGAACCTCAGATTCTTCATGTGTAATTTATTAAAAAGAAAGGGCTAGGCCTCTGTTAAGTATGTAAATTTGCTTTTATTCATGCAAAATAGAAGAAATTGCTTTTATTCCTATTTCCCCCCCCCTCTAGTCAAGGTGCAAGACTCAGTCCCTTCCTTGGAATTAAAAGAAAGGAAAAGTGTGTTAGGAAAGAGGAGAAATTGACTAATAGTGGCCTCAAAATGAACTGACTCCTCGCTGGGTATTTTCCTGTAAGAAAAGAATGGCTGAGACCCATTTTATTAAGAAATAAAAAGGCCTGGGTCTCCTTGGGTAGGATTCACTATGTTTCATGGGATGAGAGTTGAAACATAAGATATAATCCAAATCTAGATTTTGTCTTTTTTTTTTTTTTTTAAGAATTCTGGCCCCTCTTAGACATACTAAGTGCCTTAACACTAGATTGGGGGTTTGTCACACCTAGAAATCACTTAATTTTCTCCATCCTCCTAGTAGGAAATGGAAAAGGTCACGTACAATACTCACACAAAGAGCCTCATATTCCAGAATGCAGGTAATCAGAAATGTTAACTGGAGTTCTTATTGCCTCTCTCAGGAGAGGTCCTAGGTAGGTGTTCTCAAAGAACTGAGAACTGACTGAACCATCTCTGGTGTTAGCTAATTGTGTGAACCCAAGCAAGTCAGTTGCTATTAGCCCCGTAGTTCCCTTTCATGTTGATAATTATACTCTATTCTCAGAAAGGTTGGGTACACATTTTTGATAAATAAGATATTTTAGTATGGACAGTAAAAGTCTGTGGCTTAGAAGCCGTTAGTGGTTTTGTTTTTTTTTTAAAGATTATATTGGTTTTTATGGATTTCAATCTTTGTTGTTGTTTGCGTTTTTTGCGGCATTTTTTTTTGTTTTTGTTTTGATCAACATTTCCCGTTCCATTCCTTACAAAGACCATTTTCAACTGTAAAAAAAGGTGAACTTCATCTTCTCCAAACATATTTGAAATGCAGGGATATTTTCCCAGAATGTGCAGTGCTAATTTCATGTTCCTACATGTTTGCAAAAACCAATAAAAATAGATCATGCTGAGAAAGGAACTTTAGTTTACAAGGATAGTTAATTGGAAAGGAGAAAAATTTGACAAGTTCAGTGCTCAGAAGGAGGGGTCGTCAAAAGATGGCAGTAGAAGAGTGTTTCTCCCCAGTATCACCTGCTCATATGGCGGGTCGACAAAGGTATTACTGAGGACTTTCCACCTGTTGAGTGTGGGAGTCTGTGCTCTGGCGAGGAAAGAGAAATCATACGTTCTTCCTGATCTCAGAGGAGCTTGCATCTGGCTGGGGAGACATGGTGCCAGATCCATGAAATAATTAAGAAACAGTTAGCTGTGACAGGTGCTGAAGCATCTTTAGGAGGTCACAGACTGGTCAGGCAAGTGTGGGAGAAGGGTCATCCTAGTACATCATCACTGGTTCTTGCTTACGCAGATCCTTCCTTCCTTGCGGGTCAAGTCTTGTCCCAGGCACACAGCTGCTTCTAGATACAGCCCTAAAGCTGGCCTGAGGCACGTGGCAAAATCCACCACACTGAGTCATGGCCTTTAGGGGGGTGGGGGCGCACCCTTCCTTCCCCCGCTCCAGAACAAGGGATATGGTGCTGCCCTCAAACCTGCTTTGTTTTAGTGACCTATTAAAAAAGAAGCAAATGAATTTTAGCTCCATCAGCGAAAATTTAATACTGAGGGCTATTTGTATTTTACCAAATGACACAACTTTAACGAAGGAGTGAAATCCTAGGGGTGGGATTTAAGACATTTTCCTTTCTTTTAGTAAAAATGCTAGTGAGATAACTTGAGGCGAAAGAGCCTTCCCCGTGTCTGTCAGTCACGGCACCTGCTTCACATAAACGTGAAGCCAGTCCTCCCTGTGTTTCTCACTGAGCCGACTAAGCCTGCTTGTTGCTTTCCTCTTCCCCTGGCCATTCTTCATCTCCAGTCTTCCACACCACCACTGCTTCCAAACCCTGAAAGCCTGAAGTCCCAGAGTGTGAATCCATCAAGACTGGCGTTACACTGGGGCACCTGGGTGGTTCAGTTAGCGAGGCGCCCTACTCCTGATTTTGGTTCGGGTCCTGATCTCATGGTGTCGTGAGTTTGAGCCCCATGTCAGGCTCTGCACTGGCAGTGCGTCAGCCTGCTCATACTCCCTCTGTCTATAAATAAATAAATAAACTTAAAATTATGTGTTATCCATGTGACTGGCTTTCAGTACTTTTGGGTAAAATTCCCGAAATCTTCAATTTAAGCCTAGGTGGGCTGACTAGGCTTCCTTACTGAAAGAGTGAGGGCCTGTGAAGAATTTTGGAGACGGGTGTGCAAATATAGCTGCTGACGTGATGTAAGCCTGCAGTCTGGCGAGGTGGGGTGTTGAGTCTAGCGACTGCCTGTGTGCCCACGTCTCATTGCTGAGATTTGTGGTTTTCCTCATGTAACGGTAACCATCCCAGGTTGCAAGATGGCACCTGTGAAGATAGGGTATGGAGCCAAGGAGCTTGAGAGAAGAAGCTAGCATAATCTACATACTAAATAAATCACGACTGGAGAATTCAACTCTCAGGCCCCCAGTTCAGCTCCATTCTTCTCTGTGATTCTCCCTCAGTCCCTCAGTGTTTCATCTTTTGGTTTTCATTTACTGCTCTGAAAAATAGTCCCCAGGCTGATATGAGGCTGAGGCTGATTATTAACAGTTTAGAGTATGGGAAGGTAAACAATATAAATACCGAATAGGGAACATCCTATAAAGGCAGTAGCATGTTTTATATGTTAATAGAGTGGCCGAATGAGACAGTTGTAGAAGCCGAAAGACAGGAAAGAGAAAGTGAATTGATGAACTATTTTGAAAACACGTTATCTCGTTCTACCATAGGCACCGTGTTTTTTAATGAATTATTTCATACGCATAGAAAATATCTATAACTTGCATACATGATTTACCTAATAATGAAATAGGCACTTCTTTGTACCCACCACCAAACGTGAGGAAGAGGTTGTTACATTACCTCTGCAGCTCACCGCCTGTCCCTTCCCAGCACGTCCTCTGCTTCCCAACCTGTGGGAGCTGCAATACTGACTTTTGTGTTGATCTTTCTTTTGCCTAGTTTTGTGACTTGACTACCTTTTAATATATCACTGAATATATATCACTCTGCTTAGTTCCAGATGTTTTGTAACTTCACATAATTGTTCATGTTGAGTGCCTATTTTTTTCTCTTTCTTTACTCAGCATTGTAAGATTGATGCATGTAGGCTGAAGTTTATTAATACAGATCTGTGCTATGCCTCTGAATGAATATAGTAGTACACACATTTATTTGGTCTTCTGTTAATGGACATTTGGGATGTTTCCAGGTTTTGTTGTTGTTGTTTTGCTATTTTGAACAGCGCTGCTCTGAAAATGTCTCTTGGTGTATACTGTAAGAGCGTTTTCTTAGGGAATTAAATCTAGAAGTGGAATAACCAGGTCATAAGGCATATGCATGTACCTACAATTTACAGAGAATGTGAAATTGTTACCAAGCAGTGTTAGAAGTGTTCCTTTTGCCCCACATCCTCACCAGAGTGTGGTAGTGTGCTGCTCTTCCTTTTGTGCCAATGTGGTGGGTGTCAAGTAATTACATTTCGGTTTTTCACAGTACTGTTTTAAGTCGATTTAAAAAAAAAAAAATATATATATATATATATTTAAAAATCAAAGTAGGGTTTTTTTGTTTTAATGTAGAAATTGAGAGTAGGACTTGGAATAAACATTGGTTACAAAAGTGCCTAAAAGGAAAATTTTTTCAGTTTTCTGGAGCTACTCTGCCTCAGTGAATAAAACTAGTGTGCTAAATTATGCATGTGTGGTTTGAAAGTCAGAGCAGTTTTTGTGCTGGCTTGTTGAATAGAGTGACAGTAGGCTTTTTCTGAATGATTGTACTAGAGATAATTGTGGGTCAGTTTCAGTCTCCCCAACTTTTGTATGCCGGTGGTTGCCCCCGAGTTAAAAGACTCATGTTAGATGAGTGTGATGCTGACCAGCTGTGACAGAACATCAGGAACTTGTGTAGGAAATTTTGAGATTTACTGTTAAGTGCTTGCTGAAAGAAGGCTGAGTAAGAGAGGTGGAAAAAGCATTGGAGAGGGTCACTTCCGCAGTTTAAGGGTAAGCAACCAGTTACTGGGAAAGCACACAAAAAACGGGGTTTGTGTTTTACCTTAGCAAGAGCAAGCAGAGATAGTAAGTTACAGTCACACAGAACTCTTAACATTTACAGAACATTCCCGTTTGTGATCTTGTTTAATGATAATGCTTGAGGAAAAGTATCATCTACCTACTGCTTTAATGATAAAGAGGCAAAGGTAAGAGAGGTGAAGCAGGTTGACCAAAGACACCCATCTTGCAAGTGACACAGATGGAGTGTGTCCTCAGGTTTCTTCTGGCCACGCCCCCAGAACTTGCTTCATATTTTGCTGCCTCCTGATAATCACAGCTGCAGTGTCTGCTATCAGAGTAACGTCTGTCCAGCAAGCCTTCTGAACACTCTCATGGCCTGCTAAAGACTAAAATGAGGAAGCCAGATTCCTGCCCGGGAGCTCACAGTCTTAGGGAACAGCGAGAGAGAATGATATGAAATAAGACGCAATCAAAATGGTTTCTTGTGGAACGCTAGACTGTGTACTAAGAATCTACCTTTGTTGTCAGAAGCAAGGGCGCTTTTCATAACAATAAAAACGTGAGAGTTGAAATGACATGTAATGTTCAAAATTCGAATTGGGTTTTCTTTTAAAAAAAAAAAAACTCCCCCTTTCATTCTTTCATTCTGGTGTTTAAGGTATGGCTAATTTGTCTGATAACGTCAGGTGGCTACCTAAAGTAATTGAGGCTATCCACATAATGGAAGAAAACCAAACATTTTGTTTATCTTTTATTTTATTTTTAGAGAGAGCAAGCGAGCAGGGGAGAGGTGCAGAGGTGAGAGAGAATCTTAAGCAGGCTCCACACTCAGCGCAGAGCCCAACGCAGGGTGCAGGGCTCGATCCCACGATCCTGGGATCATGACCTGAGCCGAGATCAAGAGTCAGATGCTCAATCTACTGAGCCACCCAGCCCTCCCCCCCCCCACCGCCGCCAAACATTATATTTTTAGAGACTACTACGATATCTTAAGTTTTCCCCTTTCTGGCCTTTGGTCATTTAGAATCTCATTTAATTATCAGAGTGGGACTCTTAGAAAACTTTAGTTTCTTATATTTGTTTATTTTTATTAATAGCCCTCTATGCCTTGCACTTCACTTTTCATTTGGCTGTGGTCTAAAGAATCCGTGCACACACTTAATAGCTTTATTCTAAGTTGTTCACCTCTAGTGTCACTTTGCTTTCACTATCAGATACTAAGCTTCCAAGCATTTATTTGTTCCTGACAAGTTCCTTTTGTGCAGACCTCATTTCACTTTCTTTACACTTTAGGTTTTCTTTTTCAGTTACTCTTTTAACGAGGTAGGTGTTTGAGTAGGGGTAGACCCAGTAATAACCTAAAGTCAGACCGGTACACCCTCAGCTAAATGCCAGTCACTGCTAAAGCCTGGGAGGACCAGGGTGTTGTAATATACAGATCTGTAGCCAGTGTTCTCAACATATTGGTGTCATGTCTCAAGACTCCCTTCCCTAAATTTACAGCTTAAGAAATTCAAGTTACCATTCTGCCCCAGAAGAGAGATTTTCAAAATTAATTTATCCCCTCACTTTAAGTAAAGCTGGCTAAATAATAATCATATATTTACAGTCAGTGGCTTTCGAGAAGAAATATGATAATGCACATTATTCCTCAGACTTAACATTTTCAGGTCTTTAAAAAACAAAAGTTCAGTAGGCTCCCTCTGTTTGGTGGCTCTGCAAGGGGAACCATCTTATTTTTGACCCCTGGCTGCCAGCCCAAGATGACATAAAGTCCACTCAAAAGAGTAAGCTTGATAAGTTGATAGCATCCTCAAGATGATCAGACCTATTTGGAGCTCTTATTTGGAGCTCTTAATTTTTAAGAGATACCAGAAACCATTGTTTTAGGGATTGGGAGAAAAGGATCAGAGGGACTACTCTTAGGAAGATCCATTGAGCTGCTTCAGTATTATAATAAACTGAAGACCCAGATTCCATCTCAGTTTTCTCTTCCATGAATTTTTATTTTTTTCATTAAAAAAAAAAACCTACAGTGAAATGCGTTTTTTATTAGGTAAGTACAAATTGTGTTACTAATGTTATTATTGTTTGATTGTCTAATCTGGTGAAATACTTAGGGCAAATATAAAATTATCCCAATTTTTTGGAATAAGAAAACAAGTCCAGAGAGCTTAAGTGACTTGGATGTTAATTCAGCAGAGACAGGATTTGAAACTAGGTCATGATTTCCGATTCTGTACCTTTTCCCACTGTACTTCAGTGCTTTCTGCTTCCCGGAATCAGACCTGTGAATGTTGACTTCTCCTGTTTTTTGCAAGCACATCTGTGTAAATTAACGCACTTCTGCCCATGTTCCTGGTTTTCAAACACCTTCATTTGCGAGGAGCCCCCTTTGAAAGCTTTTGTGAATGATACCTTTATCTCATCTTTCAAAGAAGAATAAAAGTACTAGTGATTGGTCAGGTTCCAGTACTGGGGAAAAGATCAGAAAAGACGCACAAGTACCGGCATGTTCACAGCTTTCTTAACAGTTACACACGTTATTGTGTAGAGCATCTACAGCAACACACCTGACCTTATATGTCCAACCCGGTTTTGAAGACCTCGATCCCAGTCTCAAAAGCCGTCATCTCATCTTCTCCAGTGACTGGATGTAAATGTACTCCAGGAAGGAGATATCTAGAAAAGAAACATCCTTAAAACAGGTTCTCATAACAGTGTGATGACATTTGGATTTCCCAAAATCCTCTTACCTAATCTGATTGAATTCTTTTCAGAAAAGAAATTTATTTGAATTGCAAGATCTTAAAGATGTCTTAAAATAGGCAACTTTTAAGGTACACGCTAAACTTGAGACTGCCCCCAGAAGAGAACACTCATTCACCAACCTATTTCATATTGTCAAAATGAGCAAGGATCTACAGCTCTAATAAGTTTGGAGTACTGTGTTTGAAAATTATATGAATATAATTTTACCAGATTGGTTATTTTTTCCCATTTAATAAATTGAACTTCACCTTAGAGCAGAGATTTTCAACCTCAGCACCATTGACATTTTGAACTCAGTAATCCTGGGAGGTTCGGCTCCATTGTAGGAGGTAGCATCCTTGGTAATCATTCATCTTTCTGTCTCTATGGATTCATTTATTCTGGAATTTTCTTTCAGTAAACATGTTTTAAAGGTTCATCTGTGTTGTCTCATTTAACCGTATCTCATTCCTATTTATGACTGAATGATAGATATCCCATTGTATAAATACACCACATTTTTTTAATCCACGTATCAGCTGTTGGGTATTTAGCTTGTTGCCACTCCCTGGCTATTATGAATGATGCTGTTATGAACATGCATATACCGGTGTTTCTGTGGATATACCTAGGAGGGAAACTGCTGGGTCAAATGGTAACCATACATTTAACCTTTTGAGTAACTGCCAAACTATTTTACATAGTGGTTGTACCATTTTTCAGTCCCACCAGCAATGTGTGAGAATTTCATTGTCTCCATGTCCTTGCCAATACTTGCTGTTATCTTTCTTTTTGTAATAGCCGTCTGAATGAGTGTGGATATCTCCGTGTGGATATGATTTGCATTTTCCAAGTGACTAATAATAATGAGCATCTTTTCATGTGCTTCTTGGTCGTTGGCTTATCTTTGGAGAAATGTCTTTTCAAATCCTTTGCTCATTTTTTAATTGGGCTGGGTTTTTCTAACCTTACCAGATAAGATTTACAGATGTTTTCTTCCATTCTAAGGGTTGTCTTTTCACTTTCTTGAGAGTGTTATTTGACTCCAAGGTTTTTATTTTTAATGAAGTCCAATTTATCTTTTTCTTTTCTGATTGCTTGTACTTTTGGTATTGTATCTTTAAGGGAAAAAAGGTTGTCTCATCCGGTGTCACCAGTTTTCACTTATTTTCCATCTAAAATTTTTTAAGTTTTAGCTCTTACACTTGTTTTTTGATCCATTTTGAGTTCATTTTTGTATGTGGTGAGAGGCAAGGGTCAAACTTTATTATTTTGCTTGTGTAGAGCTGGTTGTCTCAGCACCATTTGTGGAAAAGACTTCTGTTTTCATTGAATGATTTCAATACCTTCTCAGAAATTAGTTGACCATAACGTATGAGTTTATTTCTGGACTCTCAATTCTGTTCCACTGGTGTATATGTTTAACTTAAGCCAGTACCACACTCCTTTGATTCCTGTATTTTCATTCTGCATTTTGAAATTGGGAAATGTCAGTCCTCCAGCTGTGTTCTTTTTTCAGAATCATTTTGGCTATTCTGTGTTTCTGGCAAATCCATATAAATGTTAGGTTCAGCTTTTCTTTTTCTGGGGAAATGGCACTTGGAATTCTGGTAGAGATTGCATTCAATCTATAGATCAGTTTGAGGAGTATTGCAGTCTTTAACTATATTAAGTATTTCAGTCTGTGAACACAGGATTTCTTTCCATCTGTGTACATCTTTAATTTTATTCGGCAGTGTAGTTTTATTATTTTCAGAGTACAAGTTTTATACTTCTCTGGCTAAATTTATTCCTAAACAAACATTTATTTTAAGAAGTTTTATTCTTTTTGAAGCTATTAAAAAATTGTTTTCTTAATTTCGTTTTCAGATGGTTCATTGCTCCTCCACAGTAATGCAACTGATTTTTTTTGCACTTGAGTTTTGTGTGTTTACTTTGTATCCTTAAACTGCTAAACTCATTTATTAGCTCTAATAGGTTTTTTTGGTGAATGCTATAGGATTTTCCATATATAAGATCTTGTCTTCTGCCAATGGAGGTAGTTTTACTTTCTTCTTTTCAATCTGGGTTGTTGTTTTTTGTTTTGTTTTTTTAACTTCTGTTACCTGTCTAATTGCCTCAGCTAGAACCCCCACTAGAATGCTGAATACAGTGGTGAGAGTAATGAAGCCTACTTGTATTGGCCCTGATCTTGGGGGGGATATACTTTCAGTTTAAGTATGTTGTTAGCTTTGGTTTTTTCACAGATGTCCTTTATCGGATTGAAATATCCTTTTCCTTATTGGTTGAGTGTTCTTATCATGAAATCGTGTTGGATTTTGCCAAATGCTTTTTCTGCATTTGTTGAGATGATCATGTGGTTTTTGTCTTTGAATCTATTGGTAAATTAAATGATTTTCGTACATTGAACCAACCTTGTATTCCTGGGGTTAATCTCACTTTCTCATGGTTTATAATCATTTTTGTGTACTTTTAGGATTCAGTTTGCCAGTATTCTGTTGAGGATTTTTGCATTTATCCTCATAAGATATTTTGGTCATTCGTTTCACTGTGATACCTTTGTCTGGCTTTGATATCAGAATAATAGTGCCTCAGACTGAGCTAGAAAGTGTTAAGTGTTCCCTCCTCTCCTATTTTTTGGAAGAGTTTGTAAAGGGTAATTATTAATTCTTCTTTAAATATTTGGTAGAATTCACAAGCTAAGCCATCTGAGCTTTGTTGGAATGATTTTGATTACTAAATTCATTGTCTTTACTTGTTATAGGTCTCTTAATTTTTTCAATTTTCTTGGAGACAGCTTTGGTAGTTTATGTATTTCTAGTAATGTGTCCATTGCATCTATGTTGTGTAATTGCTTGGCACACATTTATTCATTGTATTTCTTTACAATCCTTTTTACTACTACAAGATCAGTAGTAATGCTCCCTGTTTCATTTCTGATTCTGGTAATTTAAGTCCTCTATCTTTTGTTTTTTTCCTTTGTCAATCTACCTAAAGTTAATTTTTAATAAAGTCACTTTGGATTTTGTCAATCTTCTCTATTGTTTCTCTTTTATCTATTTTATTTCATTTATTTCCCTCTAATCTGTATTTTCTTACTTGCTTTGGATTTGGCTTGCTCTTCATCTAGTTTTTTAAGGTGAAAAATAAAGTTACTGATTTGAGTTTTTTTTTGTTCCTTAGAAGGTAAGTAGACATCTATAGTTACAAATTTCCCTCTTACCCCTGCTTTCACTGCATCCCATAACTTTTGGTGTATGGTAATTTTCTTTTCATTTGTCTCAAGGTATTTACTAATTTCCCTATGATTTTTTTTTCCTTTAATCTATTTCGTTATTTGAGAGTGTGTTAATTTTTGTGTGTTTGTAAATTTTCCAAATCTTTTTCTGTTATTATTTCTAACTTCATTCCATTTTGTCAAGAGAACATACTTTATGTGAGTTTAGCCTTTTAAATTTTATCTGATTTGTTTTGTGGCCTAATATAGTGTCTATTGTAGACAGTTTCCACATGCAATTGAGAGGAATGAGTATTCTTATTTTGTTAGGCAAAGTGTTCGATAGATATGTCTTAGATCCAATTGGTATATGGTGGCGTTCAAGTTTTCTATTTCCTTGCTGATTTTCTATCTAGCTCTCTTATGGAAAATGGAGTATTAAAGTCTCCAACTAATGTTATTTGATTGTTTATTTTTTTCTTTTAATTCTCTTAGTTTTTACCTCATATAGTTTGGGGCTTTGCTATTCCATATATGTTTATATCTCACAGTCACACATTTATCATTATAGTGTCCTTTTTGTGTCTCGGAATGATTTTTGTGTTGTCTTTTTTTTTTTCCTTAGAGAAAGAGAATATACGTGAGCAGGGGAGGGGAGGAGGGAGAGGGAGATAGAGAATCTTAAGCAGGCTCCATGCCCAGTGTGGACCCCAATGCAGGACTGGATCTGACTAACATGAGATCATGACCTGAACCAAAATCAGGAGTTGGACACTTAACCAACTCAGCTACCCATGTGATCCTTGTGTTGTCTGGTTTATCTGTTATTAGTTTAGCTCCTCTAGCTTTCTTTTGTGTACTGTTTGCATGGAATATCTTTTTCCATCATTTTACTTTCAGTCTATTTGTGTCTAAATCCAGGGTAAATATTTCTAAAGAACATATAGTTTGACCATGTTTTCTTCTTCTTTTTTAAAATCTGTTCTCCCAGTCTCTGCCTATTAACTGGAGAGTTTAATCCATTGATATGTAATTATTGATAAGGAGGACTTGTGACATTTTGCTGTATGTTTTCTTGATGTTGTGTCTTTTTTGTTTCTAAATTACTTACTCCTTTCTTTTGTATTAAATAGTGTTTATGTGACAATTACAATTCCCTTGTTATTTTTTTTTTTACTGTATTTTTTGAATTACTTCTTACTGTTTGCCCTGGAGATTACATTAACCTCTTAATAAGGATACTTTAGTTTGGGTTAATACCAGTATAATTTCAGTAGTATGCAGAAATGTTCCTATACATCTCTGCTCCCTCCCTTTTACACTCTTATTGTTATAGATTTCCTCTTTATACACTGTGTGCCTATCCACCTAGATTTATAATTATTACTTATGCAATTGTCTTTTGACCCACATAGGGGGAAAAAGGAGTTGAAAACAAAAGATATATTTATACTGTCTCCTGCATTTACTTAAGTAGTGAGTGGCCTTTCCTGGTGTTCTTTATTTCTTCATGTGAAGTTGAGTTACTGTTGAGTGTTGTCTTATTTCAGCCTGGAGGACTCCTCTTAGTTTTTGTTGAAGGGTAAGTCTCCTAATGATGAACTACCTCAGTTTTTGTTTTCTGGGAATGCATTAATTTTCGCTTCATTTTTAAAGGATTGTGTTGCCAGAGAGAGAATTCTTGGTTGACATTTAATTTTTTAGGCACTTTGAATGTGTCATTCTACTGTGTTCTGGCCTGCCCCTCATAATTTCTGATGAGGAATGTATTAGTCTTATTAAGAATCACCTGCACATAAGGAGTTGCTTCTCTTTTGCTGCTTTCAAGATTCTCTCTCTCCATCTTTCACTAGATTGATTATGGTATCTAGGTCTGGAATTTTTTTAATCTCTCCCATTGGGATGTGTTGGGTTTCTTGGATGTTTTGCATGAAATTGGGCATATTCTTGACCATTATTTGTTGACATATTCTTGCTGCCCCCTTCTCTCTCTCTCTCTCTCCATCTTATGTGACTCCCATTATGCATATGTTGGTATATTTGATGGTGTTCCATAGGTCTCCGATACTCTGGGTTTTTCTTTTTTGTTTTCTTTGAATTCTGTAGCCTGGATAATCTCAATTAACCTATGTTCACATTTGCTGATTTTTTTGCCTGCTCACCTCTGCTATTCTCTCAAGTGAATTTTTCATTTAAGTTATTGTACTTTTCCACCAAAATTTTGTAGTTTAGTTTTAGAATATATTTCTATTAATCTCAAATAAATGAGACTTTATTTTTAACTTTCCTATAATTCTTAAGACATTGTTTACATCACTGAGCACATTAAAATACCTGATTTTAAGTCTATCCAGAAAGTACAATATCTGGGCTTCCTCCAGCAGCTTCTTTTTTTTTCCGGTGCATGTGCCATGCTTTTTTACTTCTTTGCGTGTCTTACAAATATTTTGTTGAAAACTGGGCATTTTGAATATTATAATGTAACAACTCTGGAAATCAGATTTTCTCCCCTCTGAAGTGTTTGTTGTCGTGTGTTATAGAATGTTGTTTGTTTTGTTGTGTGACTTTTCTGAAGTAATTCCATAAAGTTTGTATTCATTGTCCATGTGGATCCCGAAGGCTCTGTTCCATTGGCTTAGTGGTCAGCTGATGGTTACAAAGAGATTTTATTAAATATCGGGAAGCCAGAATATCTTCACAGTCTTTGCTCAGGGGCTCATTGTGTGTTAGGACAGGTCTTTAATTCTCATCCCTGCAGTTTGCAACTCTGCCTAAGCCTTTACCTTCAGCTCAAATAGAACCTCAAGGTCAACAGGAGTTGAAAGCCTAGTGACTTCTTAGATCTTTCCAGAGCACATACTCAGTGCTACTCAGCTTATGGCCTTCTAGATTCCCAGGAACATGTGAGACCTTTTCAAAGCTCCAGTCTTTCCTCCTGAGCTTTTTGGTTAGTCTCTTGTTTGCCCCCAACTGTACCTCTGTCCATCACCTCAGGCAGCAGCAAACTAAGATATTATCATGAATGCTTTTAACAAAATTACCCCCCACCCCACCCCAAAAGTGTAGCACTTTGACACTAGGCCAGTTCTGAGTTAGGCAAAATCAAGACGCTCTTCTTGAGGTGGTCTTGTAGAGACAAATAGTTAATTATAATTCCTTGCAGGTGAGTTTCATTCTGCTACCTCTGGTACCAGGAATGTGGGCTCTTAGTTTAATAGCTACTGCTGAGCCTGGGGAGTAGGGGTTACGACTGAGTTACTTAAAACACCACAAAGTTCACTGTTCTTACCAAGAATCATTGTATGTATTGGAGGCCAATGGAAGGGGGTCTTGAATGGAATAAGCACTCTCTGGGTTGCCGCAAGCATTTGGTTGATTTGCAGAGTTCCAAAAAAGTTGATTCTGACAGTTTTTGCCTTTTGCTTTGCTCTTATGGAAGGGTAGAATCTGGAGTTCCTTACTCCACCATTTTTGCTGACTTTACTCTCTTATATTAAAAGCACTTTTTATAAAACCCAAATGTTTTCTTTCCAAAGTCTCTCCACTTCTGAATAATGAAAAATACTATTATGGCCCTTTGGTTTGGAAAATGAATTCATATTGGCTAAAACCCAGTACTAGAGCTTTGGCAGACTGTTTGACTGTTTGTTTAACTTCAGAATCTGTTGAGTCTTACCATACTGTCTAACGTACAGGTGGTCTTGAACTGTCAGAAGTTCAACTTCGGAACAAATGAGTTTCTTGGTAACGAAGTTGTGATTGTTTGAAAAGCATATATTGATGTGCTATCCACAAAAACACTTTTCATAGTAAATCTAGAAATTTCTTACAGCAGCTGACAAACATTTCAAGTCACTGTATGGTGGTACTACTTGCCAGCCAACAGCTTCGGTAGTATGCATCTTTATCTGGACGGTGGCATTTGAGCAAGTGATGATTTTATTACAGTGGTTTTCAGATGACTCTGAAGAGCTACTGGGAACTTTAGTGTAACCTGGAGAGGTGGAGTTAAGCACAGAGAACTCTATCCAGCTCTTAACTATATACCACATTTCCAGCAATGCTTTCCTATGAAGAAAGCATTCTGGGGTTGAAAAAATTAATTAAAATGCTACTTGTTATATTTTATTGCATTTATATGGTTTTTATAGAAATTCATTGGAAATAGAAAAATTAATGTTGGGTTCCTATATTTAATACAATTAGGACAGCAATACAAATTATGAGTATGCACGAAACAGTCAATCTTTAGTTTCACCTTTGTGGTCCCATATACTTAATCAGGTGGAATGTTTGTCCAGTAACAAAGGGGGAAAAGATCATAGAACATCTGTGAAGTATAGAAGTGCATCACCGAATATTGTGTCTTCAGCATGAAATACACAGAAGGATTCTGTAATGTATTTTAACTCTTCTTGGAATAGAACATTCCCCCACTCTCCTTGTAAGCTTGTCACAAGTGATTTTAAGAATGTGTCATTTAGAGCGGTAGGGAATGCCTACATTTATCACTGAATCAAGACTCTCCATTGTCTAGGAAATAATTCATAGAAAAGTTTTGCTAATTAACCTATCTTTCACTTCCTTTCCTTCTATAAAGCTATTAAAATGTAACACTTTTTAGTTATGCTGTAATCCAGAGCAAGGTTTTAATCCACTGAAGTTAATTCCTGTCTTGCTGCTCTCTATTTTGTCCTCTGTCGTTCAGCAGTGCTTCCTACTTACAGTAATTAAAACTAGCTTAATCTAACAGTCAAAAAGGAAATTGCCTAAGTTTAGAAAAATGACCTTGAATTCTTTTCAAACTAATACCCAGTACACTCTCCAGTTGCTGTAAGTCTGCTCAGTGCACAAGCGTGCAACATGATTATTTTTCCTCATTCCCATTCCTCCTCCCGTGGAATATTTTCTTTCAGTTTAAATTGTGTTCAGTATGTTGTAACTTTGGTGTGCTTTGTTGACTTCTTTTTCTCAGTGGATAGATTCTGACAAAACGTTAAAGGATTCCCTACAGCAGTAGCTGTCAGCTTAGAGTGGAGACGATTTAGAATGGAGCTAGGCTGTGCACTTACACGTATCTAACTTGGAAGTCGCTCTGCTTACTATTTATCAGTTGCTTTACAGGAGTCCTTTAATAAGATAACAGAAACCATAGAAACGTCAGTAGGTGGAGCAGTGTCATTAATGTTTCATTAAATGTTATAGGTAAGGCAAAGCCTAGTACCAATTTTGGCATCATTGTGATGAAACATCCATATTACTTTATTCTTATATTGACGTTGTTCCTTTTATGTAGCAGTTGAAAACTGTAGACTCGACTTAGGTTAATCAGTAAAGAAAGGTGAAAGTCTGAGGATATCTCAAATATTTTGTGCTTGCAAATCACAGTGATCTAGTAATGTATTCCTATAGTAGTGTAATTGGGAAGTTTGAAAATTTCTTCCTCTTTTAAATTACCATCTTGAATTTTGTATATCTCTTAAAGCTGACTCAAGTCCTTTCTGAAACATATCACAGGCTCACTTGTGAATTTTTTTTTTTAAAAGCTTAAAGGTACATAATGTTGCAAAGAAAGAACTTAAACATCTCTCAAAACTGAATCATATACAAGCCAATAGAAGTAGTTTTACTAAGTTTATAGATAGTGGTAGAGATCAGAATTCATGCATTTAGTATGTTTCAAAATTCTGGTCAAATATTATGCTGTGAAAAACACTTAAGATGATTATTCTTTAATCATGTATGTGAAAAATGTGCCCCCCCCCCTCGCCCAACGCCAACCTGGGAACTTTTCTGTATGCCAAACTGTGCCTTTAAATTTTTAATTTTGGGGGCACCTGGGTGGCTCAGTTGGTTAACCGTCCAACTTCGGCTCAGGTCATGATTTCATGGTTTGTGAGTTCGAGCCCTGTGTCGGGCACTGTGCTGACAGCTCAGAGCCTGGAGCCTGCTTTGGATTCTGTATCTCTTCTTCTCTCTGCCCAGCTTATGCTCTCTCTCCGTTTCTCAATAATAAAATAAACATTAAAAAAATTAAATTTTTAGTTATTAAACAGGAAAAACTGAAACCACAAATACAACTTAAATTGTGTGTGCTCATTTATTCTTTTTCTATAAAATACATAGGACTAAAGTCTTCAGTTTTGAAGGCCAGAAATGAGTTTTACTTTCTTCAGTAGAAATAATAGCTTGGTTTTTAAAAATCCAAACTGAGGAAACAGTTGTGTATTTTACTACATTTCTCCCTTAGTGGTCGTGACTGTATACCATGTGGCCTATTCCTCATTAAAGACAGTGACTTCAGGATTTCTGAGTGGCAGGAATCATTGAGTATTTTAGAAAGAAGAGGAGAAAGCTTTTGTTGAGGATGGTTGAGGAAGATTCTAAGGCAGTGAAGGGCAGAATGAGCAAAATTGTAGAGGCCCATTAAAGGTACACAGAACATATTTGTTAATGAATGAATGAATGAAGTGGTGTATTGAGGGACACTGAGAAAACGTACTGACAGGAAGACAGTTCCTGCAAGAAATTGGTGAGGGATAATGTTGTAGTTGAGTTTTAGGTGGGCCTTGTTAACCTTTGGGCTTGGTTTTTATCAGAAAATTTGATTAAAGTTTGCAAACGGGGCTTGGGGCTGATAATGGGGATAAAGTGAGGGTTTAGGGCAGTGGTTTCCAAACTCTGTGTAAAATACAAAGTTTGATGTTATGCTTGACATTTCCAATTTCAGTTTCACTGATTTCATCAAAACTTTACAGATCTCACTGATTGCTTCCTGTACAAAATTAATATTGTAAGTATGTGTTTAAAAGGTACGCTTTCCCAGTATAATAACCCTTTATCTTTTTAATGTATTGGAGGGTTCTGCATAAGCTTTAATCTCATAAAGGAAAGGATTTTGCTGCTAAGGGCTTGAAAACTGCTAGAAGACATTCATTAGAGCAGATTAAAACTTCAGACGAAGAAAACTGTTAGGAGGCTCTTGTGTTTGGAATTCTTTGCCAACATTTATTTACATGGTAAAATTCCTGGTGTCTGATATTAGATGGTTATAATGGCCAAGGTATCATATTCATGACTCGTGATCAAAGTGACATTAAGGCTCTTCCCCTTCAGAACTAAATCATTAACTTGTTTGGCATACTTGCTGTTAATGTTGATGTCCCCAGACCTTTGTTTCTTTCTAGTATCCTCTTGGGCCCTGTACACTGCTGAGCTAACATGGGTCTTACTGAATGTGATTAAGAAAAACATCTGTGGTGGAGAGTTCTCTGTATAGCAAATGTTAAATAATAATGGCTTTTGGAGAATGGCAGCAAAACATTTCAAAGGATGAATAAAGAGGAAAGAGCAAAACAACAGTTACGTACATGTTTTGTTCACTGGGGCGGGGAATGGGAAGAGCTGGTATGGGGAATGGTCAAAGAGGATGTAAAGAGAAGAGATACCTACCTTCATTTTCTTGGAGCCCCGTTTAGTCAAGTCCTGACATACTTCAGTGAAAATAAATGTCCTGTTCAGTAGCATGTAATAACCTAAAGATTGAGACATCTTAACTTAAATGTTTTTGGATGAAAGAACTGTTCATTTGGCTTGAACAGATATTTGTTCAAGAAAATATCTGCTTAAGTTTTTTTTCTTGTTTACCTCAGGTTTTTCGGTTAACTATTAACCAAAATTTCAGAGCTAGTTTTAGTTTGGGAAGTCTAACAACTGTGTATGGGATGGTGAGGAATGGGGGAAAGATGAGAGGATTTTTGAGGAAGAGAAGTACCAGAGGTGCCTCAGTGGCTCATTCGCTTAAGCGTCCTACTCTTGGTTTCAGCTCGGGTCATGATCTCATGATTTGGGGGTTCAGGCCCCATGTTGGGCCCTGTGCTGACAGTGTAGAGCCTGCTTAGGATTTTCTGTCTCTGTCTCTCTCTCTCTCTCTCTCTCTGTCTCTGTCTCTCTCTCTGTCCCTTCCCTGCCTAGGCTCACAAGCTCTCTTACACTCTCTCTCAAAATAAATAATTAAAAAAAAAAGATGAATAGAAGTACCAACTTAGGACAATGAAATCATAAGGTTATATATTAGTGAGGGCAACTAATATATTGCCATAGAATTTTCTTTTTTACTGAATGTTAAAAATGCCATTCTTAAGTTACTATTCTGGAAAACTTAAAATAATGGAAGAGGTAAAGAAAAAGGGAGGAAAGGAAGCATGGCATTCCTTTATTTGTAGTTCATGGTGTCTACCTACATTACCTTTCCTCAGTTCATCTACAAGGTGGAGATTACAGAATGCTTTTAAAATTTTTTTCTGGGGGCACCTGGGTGGCTTAGTTGGTTAAGCATCTGACTTCAGCTCAGGTCATGATCTTGCTGTTCATGAGTTGGAGCTCCGTGTTGGGCTCTGTGTTGACAGCTCAGAGCCTAGAGCCTGCTTTGGATTCTGTGTCTCCCTCTCTCTCTGCTTGCCCCTTCTAAAAAATAAACAAACATTTAAAAAAATTAAAAAGTAAATAAAATTTTTTTTGTATTTTTTGAGGTATAGTTGATATACAGTATCCTATTAGTTGCACATGTACATCATACTGATTTAGTATTTTTAGGCATTGTGAAGTAATCCCCCATAATAAGTCTAGTTACTGTCACCATAAAAAATTATAATGTTATTGATTTTATTCCCTTTGCTGTCCCTTGCATCCCTGTGATTTATTCATCCCATAACTGGAAACCTGTATTTCCCACTCCCCTTCCCCATTCTGCCTATCCCCCACCCCATCCCTTCTGGCAACCATCAGTTCTCTATATTTATGGATCTTTTTCTGCTTTTTGTTTGTTTTGTTTTTTGGATTCCACATATTAATGAAATCATGTGGTACTTGTCTTTTTCTGTCTGACTTACTTCACCTAGTGTAATAGCCTCTAGGTCCATCACTGTTGTCACAAATGGCAAGATTTCATTAGTTTTTATGGCTGAATAATATTCCATTGTGTATATGTATCACATTGTCTTCGTTCATCTGTCAGTGCACACTTTAATTGTTTCCACATCTTAACTATTATAAATAATGCTACACTGCATATATCTTTTTGAACTGGTGACTTTGTTTTCTTCAGATATATCCCCAGGAGTAGAATTGCTGGATCATATGCAAGTTCTGTGTTCAGTTTTTTAAGAAATCTCTATACTGGCTTCCACAGTGGCTCTATCAATTTACATTCCCACCACCAGTGTATAATGGTTCCCTCTTCTCTACATCCTTGTTATTTTTTTGGGTTTTTGAAGATAACCAGTCTGGCAGGTGTGAGGTGGTATTCCATTGTGGTTCAATTTGTATTTCCCTGATGACAAGTAATGTTGAACATCTTTTCATGTGCCTATTGGCCATCTATAGATCTTCTTTACAAAAATGTCTGTTTAAGTCCTCTGCCAATTTTATTATAAGGTTTTTTTAAAAATACTGTGTGTGTGTTCTTTATGTATTTTAGATATTAACCCATAGTTAGATGTGTGATTTGCATGTATCTTTTCCCATTCAGTAGGTTGCCTTTTTGTTTTGTTGATAGTTTCCTTCATCATGCAAAAGCTTTTGAGTTTGATGTAATCCCATTTGTTTATTTTAGCTGTTGTGGCTCTTGTCTGTAGAGACTGGTCCAAAACATACTGCCAAGACCACTGTCAGAGATCTTCTTGCCTGCGTTTTCTTGTAGGGTTTTTATGGTTTCAGGTCTTGCATTCAAGTCTAATCCATTGGGAATTCATTTTTGCATATGATGTCAGATAGTGGGCCAGTTTTATTTATTTCATGTAGCTGTCTTGTTTTCCCAGCACCATTTATTGAAGAAACTATCTTTTCTCCACTGTATATTTTTGCTTCCTTTGTCATAAATTGATTGGCCATATTTGTGTGAGTTTATTTCTGGGCTCTCTGTTCTGTTCCATTGATCTATGTGTCTGTTTTTGTGCCAGCACTGTTTTGATTACTACACTTCCGTGGTATACTTTGGAATCTGGGACTGTTATACCTCCACCTATTCTTCTTAAAGTTGCTTATGCTATTCAGGATGTTCTGTGGTTCCATACAAATTTTAGGATTCTTTGTTTTAGTTCCGTGAAAGATGATCTTGACATTTTGATGGTGATTGCATTGAATGTGTAGATTGCTTTGGGTAGTATGGACAATATTAATTCTTCAGTCCAGGAGTATGATATATCGTTTTATTTATTTGTGTCATCTCCAACTTTTTCATCAGTGTCTTAAAGTTTTCAGGGTACATGTACTTCACCTTCTTGGTTAAATTTACTTCTAGGTATTTTATTCTTTTTAATGTAATTATAAATGGGGTTGTTTTCATAATTTCTTTTTATGAAAGCTTCTTATTAGTGTTTAGAAATGCAACCAATTTCTGTATGTTAATTTTGTATCCTGGGACTTTACTGAATACATTCTGGTAGGTTTTTGGTGGAGTCTTTAGAGTTGTCTATATATGGTATCATGTCAACTGCAAATATTGACAGTTTTACTTCTTTTCCATTTGGATGCCATTTCTTTCTTTTTCTTGCCTAATTGCTCTACCTAGGAGTTCAGTTGATATATTGAGTAAAAGTGGGGAGAGTGGGCCTCCTTGTCCTGTTCCTGATCTTGGAAAACTTTCAGCTTTTCATGGTTGAGTGTGGTGTTAGCTCTTTGTCAAATATGACCCTTATTATGTTGAGGTATGTTCCCTCTCTACCCAGTTTGTTGAGTTTTTATCATGAATGGATGCTGAATTTTGTCAAATGCTTTTCTCCATCTATTGAGATGATCATACTGTTTAAAAAAAAATGTTTATTGTGAGAGAGAGAGAGAGTGCACAGACTCATGCACATGAGCAGAGGAGACGAGAGAAGAGGAGAGAGAGAATCCCAAGCAGCCTCCACGCTATCAGCACAGAGCTCGAGGCGGGGCTTGATCACATGAACCTTGAGATCATGACCTGAACCAAAATCAAGAGTTGGACGCTTAACTGACTGAGCCACCCCAGCACCCCTAGATCATATGATTTTTATCCTAAGTTTTATTAATGTGATGAATCACATAGATTAACTTGCAAATGTTCAACCTGCATCCCTGGAATAAATCCCACTTTATTGTGATATATGATCCTTTTACTGTATTGTTGAATTTGGTTTGGAATATTGTGTTGAGCATTAAAAAATTTTTTTTAATGTTTATTTTTGAGAGAGAGAGACAGAGCATGAGCAGGGGAAGGACAGAGAGAGAGGGAGACACAGAATCCAAAGCAGGCTCCAGGCTCCGAGCTGTCAGCACAGAGTCCAACGCAGAGCTCAAACCCACGAACCGTGAGATCATGACCTGAGCTGAAGTGGGATGCTTAACTGACTGAGCCACCCAGGTGCCCCGAGCATTTGAATTTTTTAATTCAAGAATTTTCATTTCATAGGTAGAATGAGCATCTTTTGGTTTTCTTGGAGTTCACCTTTCTCATGCTTTGATGCTCAATTTTGTATAGAATAGTTTTCTTAAACTAACAAAATAGTGCTTTTTGTTTTTGTATTTTTCACTGGTTAAAATTGAAAGGAAAAGTGGAGGTTGGAAATTTGAGAAATGGAACTGTTACTGTAAAATTTATTAATTAATAGTTATTAATTATAATTTATGACCATTATCAACCTGTTAAATTTGAATTTCCTTTGTCAGTACTGTGTATAATCTTACTTTCAAGATATTTGTCATTGTGTTGACAAATCAACTTGCTTTCCCGTAGCAAAAGCTCTATGAGTACATTACACTTACAAAATAAAACATACAACTTAATGAATAGTTGATGATTTTTCCCCTTTTGGACCCAGAAGTGACTGAGGAAGAGAAAAAGCACTACTGCTTTAGCATTATTTTGAAATCCTGCTTATAAACTATATAATAATCTCCAAGGCCATGAGTCTGGCACCTTTCCAGCTTTTAACTGCTATAACAAAGATAGAATTTTATTTTTGGTCTTTACTTTCCGAATGAAGTCTAATTAAAACCTTACACCCTTAGAAATAACATGCCCTTTGACCTGTAACAACTCCCAGTACTGTGTATATTTTTTGTTGTTTGGGCTTCAAAAAAAGAAAATTAAACTAAGTGTGATGATCATTAACATTGAACTTGCACCTCCACCCCCAAAAATAGATTTGAAAAGTAGTATAGGATAATTTATTAATTTATTTGATAGAATATGCACATCATCTTTTTTTTTTTTTTGAAGAAACAGGAATTATGAGAAATACACAAAAGTAAAAGATGTAACGGAAGAAATACTAATTATACAAGCAAACATTGCAGCAACTAAAAGTCCAAGATTATTGGGCATAATAAGGTGTGGGGGGAAACACAAGGTGTGGGGGGAAACACAACCCAGATGTGTGGCTTAAAGAGAAGTTTTGGTTCCTAGTGCCCTTTGAGCTGAGCTTTGGTCAAAATTCATGTTAGCAAAGGAAGCTAGATTCTTTTTAAAAAGTGAAAAATAGGGCTGATTTCATTTTGGGGACTTGTCACCAGGTAGTTTGCAAGCAGCCCCCTCTCCCCAGCTGCAGAGCCCTGCCACAGCCTTGGGGACTTTGCACAGCTAGGCTAGAGCTGAAGGTGTCTGCCCACATCATACTTTAGGATTTCTTTATTAACTATTTAGTAATGCCATACATTTTTATGAGGTTAGATTGTGAGAAAATATTTGTTTACATTTCATATTCCAATAAAATCGTATTGCTATTGGTTTAAAAAAAAAAAGGATCTCAACTTGATTCTAGGATCAAGTAGATGTTGATGAGAAAGCCTGAGACATTCCCTTTTTTATCTTTTGCTCATTTGAACACTCATTGAACACACTGAGTGGAAGGTAGGTTCTGAACTTTTCAAAGCAGCTGATACCAGTGACGGCATGTCACTTAGGAAGTCATTTAGGGAACAGCTATAGTAGACAAGTTTGGTCCATGAAAATAGGTATTTTACTACCTAGTTTTCCCCTGAGCTGGCCAGCATGGATGACAAGAGGCTCTCCAAGGGCTAAGCACCAAACGTGATTTCTGGGGGCAGTCCAGGCATCACTTACTTGGATCATTGTGTTTTCTTCATTTCTCTTTTGATGATCAGAGTTCACTCTTTCTGTTTTCTGTTCCCCTGGATATTGTTTCTTTTACTGTTCTCAGTTTTTATGCTAAATATTGCTCATTTAAAAGTTTCAGTCTAGTTAAATTAAAATCCACTTTAAGGGAGATATTGTGGCCTTTAAAAGTTAGTAAGGCACTTAAAAATGATAAGAAGACACTGCCCATTCCACTGATGAACTGTGATTTTCAGATTGGCTGTGGAGAGACAATTATGTGAGTTGAAAATGCTGAGGTTATGGAAATTGGATTGGAATATTTGGGAACAGCGTTAAAAATAATACCTCTAAGAATTTAATAAAGCTTATAAACTTCTTTCTCTGTCACTCTGTCTTGAAAAGACACCCTGACTGTGGCTGGAGGCACTTTTTCTCTGTGATGTGATTGTGATTGGTGGACAGGGAGTAAACAACTTACTGTAAATGGGCACCATGCCAGCTGGCTTCAAGTAACATCAGGCTTGTGATTCGCAGTCAGGGTTAGGAAAATGCCTTTTAACTTGTTCATTTCCGTTTCTTTTAAGCTTGGAAAAAAGGCACAGCTATACTCACTTATTAAGGACTGCATAAGATCTTTTAGGGCTTACAAATCTTTTAGCAATCCCCAGAAGTTACTAGTGCTATTTCATTAGTATTGATATCCCGGACTTTCCTATAATAATGACAAGTTTTTAAAAGACAGTTTTAATTAAATTAAAAGGAATTTTTCAAACTGGCTTGCCCTTACCTTGTCAGATTTATTTGAGATTATATTTGGGAATTCCTCTGACCTACTGTCAAAGTATTTACTGTCCAACACTGTTTGCAGGAAAAATGTTGTATGATATTAAAATTGAATTATTTTTATTCTATTTTTTTATTTATATAAGATAAAAAAAAACTTAGAAAATATATTATCTCTCAGTGTGTGTTCTGCCCCAAGCATTTGTTTGGAGCTGGTGAATCACTGAACCACCTGAGCCAGCTGTCACCCCTGCATGAGGACTGGAGGCTGCCGAATTCTGTACAATTTTTTATTGAAAAACTGGTCGAGACCTAAAGGTCTTCTTAAGTATTCTTTTGTATTCACAACTCAAATGCCTGTGTTTAGGGTTTTGTTTTTTTTTTTTCCTTTATTAAGATTAGAACAGTTTTGTGGGGTCAGATTACTGGTTGGAGAAGGTTTCTAAACGATACTTGAAGATTTTTATTTACTTGTAAATTATATGAAGAAGGGAATTTTATCCAAATTAAA
The DNA here is from genome assembly GCF_022079265.1 of Lynx rufus. Taxonomy (NCBI): domain Eukaryota; kingdom Metazoa; phylum Chordata; class Mammalia; order Carnivora; family Felidae; genus Lynx; species Lynx rufus. The sequence goes on along the minus strand of NW_025814823.1, from coordinate 119,074,311 downwards.
ATTCATTTTAAAAATTGTAAGAAAAATGTTTTTGTTTCTTAACAGTAAAACTTTATATACTGTCACTTGAGAATACAGTAATATAATGGTTTATGTCTTTAAATACCTTTCCATATCTGAAAGTCTTTCAGGGGAGGGTTTACCTGCATGATGTAAAACCTGATTATGATTAAGACAATGTAAATTTTTTGTAGGTGCAAAAGACATTTACTGAGTTGACATGTGTTTCCCTGTCTGTTCCTTCAGCAAGTTTAAAACTGATAGCAAGCCAAAAACAGAAGGACATTTGATTTTCGATAGCCTGCCCTTCTTTTATTGTTATAATAGAAAAATAATTTTTTGTGTGTTTAATTCTGGTTCCTGAGTCGGTATTTTTAAGCTTTTTGGACCATGAAAGTAGCTTTTTCCCCAAGGGAAAAAAAAATGCATGAAACACACATACTTGTAATATTTTAATGTTACGTTTGAGGAAAACTCTTTGGGCCTAGTTGAACTTAGTAAGTAGCGGTGCTTTCTATGTTGCAGACAGAATAAAACCTATAAAGTTTAGGTTTGAATATCTCTATTTTTACCAGTGTTTAAGCAACTCAATGTGAATTTCCTTTCTTCATGAAAACTAAAAAAGGAAGTCAAAACTGGGATTAACATTTGCCATTTCATACAGTGATGCTTTATTTAATTTAAATTATAGCACCAGGCTAAAAATTAGAACAGTTCATTATATAAACAATACTAAGAAATTGGCTGTTATCTCTAAAAAGTATCCATGGCAGTTTACCAAAAAAAATTTAAGCCAACACATTCATCTTTGAATTAAACTAAATAATTAGCAATGACAAAGGCTCCAAATAGAAATTATGTTGTGTCCCCCAAGTATGTAACACATAAATTACATGTTCTGTCCCCTTGGACTGCCACAAAGACTATGATGAGTACAGAATGGGTACTAATCAGCAAATCAGAATCATCTCTCAGGCTTCGTCCCAGACTTACTGAATCTGAATTTGGGGGTTGGAATTGTTTGTTTATATTTTGATAAAGCCCTCCAAATGCTTCTGAGAACCATTGGTAACATGATAGCTGCAGACAATAGAAGAGTACACTATCGTAGTTTGATATTAATATATCATAGCTGAAAAATAAACATAGCAGCACATAAAAGAGATAAATGTATATTATAGAAGATGTTGAGATTTCAGCAATCTGAATGAAATGTTTTTTCTCTAGTTGAGAGCATGCTTTTTTTTTAAATTGAAGTATAACTGACACAATCTTACATTAATTTCATATATACAACATATTTGGGCTATGCCCACCACAAGTGTCGCTACCACCTGTTCCCACAAAATGCTTTAACAGTACCGTTGACTAGATTCCCTATGCTGTACTTTCCATACCCATGTAATTGGAAACATATACCTCCTATTCCCCTTCACCCATTTTGCCCAACCCCCAGCCTACCCCCTCTGGGAACTGTCAGTTTGTTCTCTGTAATCATGGGTCTGTTTCTGCTTTTGGTGTGTTGGTTTTGTTTTTTAGATGCCACATGTAAGTGAAATCATATGATACTTGTCCTTCCTTGTCTGATGTATTTCACTTAGCATAATATTCTCTAGGTCTGTGCATGTTGTGGCAGATGGCAACACCTCATTCTGTTTCATGGCTGAGTAATATTCGTGTGTGTGTGTGTGTGTGTGCGCGCGCGCACATGGGTGTGCATGTACGTGTGCATTGTACGTGTATACACATCTTCTTTATTTACTGATGGACATGTGGGTTGCTTCCATATTTGGCTATTGTATATAATGCTGTTGTAAACAGAGGTGTTTACACACTAAAAAATTAGTGTTTTTGTTTTCTTTGGTTAAATACCAGGTAGTGGAATTACTGGACCCGTATGGTAATTCTTTTTTTAATTTTTTGAGGAAAGTGGCCGCACCAACTTACATTTCCACCAGTGGTGCACAAGGCTTCCCTTTCTCTCCATCCTCACCAGTGCTTGTTTCTTTTCTTTTTGATACTAGCCATTCTGACAGGTGTAAGATACCACCTCATTATGGTCTGAATTTGTATTTCCCCGATAGCAGTGTTGAGCACTTATTATGTGCCTGTTGGCCATCTGCGTGTGTTCTTTGGAAGAATGTTCAAGTCCTATGCCCATTTTTTAAATTTTTTTAAAATTTTTATTTTATTTATTTTTTAATGTTTATTCTTGAGAGACAGCATGTGAGTGGGGGAGGGACAGAGAGAGAGGGAAACACAGAATCCGAAGCAAGCTCCAGGCTCGCTGTCAGCACAGAGCCTGATGTGGGGCTCGAACTCATGAACTGCGAGATGATGACCTGAGCTGAAGTCAGACACTCAACCAACTGAGTCACCCAGGCGCCCCTATTTTTATTTTTTTTTAAGTAGATTTCACACCTAGTGTGGGACTTGAACTCATGAACCTGAGATCAAGACTTGCGTGCTGTACCAACTGAGCCAGCTGTTTGGTTTGGCGGGGGATGGTGTTGTAGAAATTATTTATATATACTGGTTATAAACCCCTTATCAGATATGTCATTTGTTGAATATTTTATCCCATTCAGTACATTTCCTTTTTGTTTTGTTGATGGTTTTCTTCCTCTGTGCAAAAGCATTTTATTTTGGCGTAGTCCCAATAGCTTATTTTTGCTTTTGTTTCCCTTGCCCATGGCGACATACCTAGAAAAATGTTGCTAAGGCCAATGTCAAAGACGCTACTGCCTATGTTTTCTTCTAGAAGTTTTATGGTTTCATGTCTCACATTTAGATCTGTAATCCATGTTGAGTTTTATGTATGGTTTGAGAAAGTGATCCAGCTTCATTCTTTTGCATGTAGCCATCCAGTTTCCCCAGCACCATTTATTGAAGAGACTGTCTTTCCCCATTGTATATTCTTGCCTCACTTGTCATAGATGAACCATGTACTTGTGGGTTTGTTTCTGGGCTCAGTATTCTGTTTCATCGAGCCTCCTGATTTTTAAAGTGCACGCAGTTAAGTACTTTAAAAGTTAAGATTTTAAAAGCTCCTGGAGTTAAACCCGTTGGTTTTCAAAGCCAGATGCTATGCAGACCTTCTTCCACAGGTCTCCAGTACCTGGGGTGCCTCGTGTGGGTTCTGAACCTCCTGCTTCTCTGTGCTTATGGTGCTCCTCCTGATTGTGGGTAGTCCTTTTTTTTTTTATGTATAAAGTTTATTTATGTTTGAGAGCGAGCGTGTGCAGGTGAACAGGGGAGAGGCAGAGAGAGGAGGACAGAGGATCCGAAGCAGGCTCAGCACTGACGGCAGAGCCCAGTGCAGGGCTCAGACTCCTGAACCCTGAGATCATGACCTGAGCCAACGTCAGACACTTAGCCAACCGAGCCAGCTGGGGCTTTGGTTCCTAACTATGTCACCAGCCCTTGTACCCTTTTCCGTGCTGTCTCTTGTCTTCAGTTTACTGTGGACAGTCTGTTCTGGCAGCTTCAGGACATTGTCCGTTGCACATACGGAGCTATCACCTAGTTGTCTGTGGGAGAAGGTGAGCTCAGGATCATCTACTCCTGCCATTTTCCCCAAACACTCTCTATTTTTGTCTTTTGATTGGGGAGCATTTTTAGACCATTTACGTTTAAAGTACTTATTGATGGCCATGTACTTACTGCCTTTTGGTTAATAGTTTTCTGGTTTTCGTCATTCTCTGTCCTTTCCTCTTCCCTATTCTCTTATGATTGATGACTTTCTTTTGTGTTACATTTGGCTTCCTTTCTCCTTATTTTTTGTGTATCTATTACAGGTTTTTGTTTTCTGGTTACCACGAAGCTCCTATGTAACATCGTAAATACGCAGCAGTCTGTATTAAGATAATGGTCATTTAGGTTTGAACACATTCTAAAAGAACTTCGTTTTTACTCCCCCCCCTCCACATTTTATGTATTTGTTCTATTTTACATCTTTTTATTTTGTGAGCCCCCTGGACTAATTTTTTTTTAGGTATAGTTGACTTTGCTACTTTTGTCTTTGAACCTTCATACTAGCTTTGTTAGTCCTTTATTGTATGTCTGTCTTTACTAAAACACAACTGCCTTTACAGTATGTTCACTTTTACTCATGAAAGTTTTTCCTTCCATAATTTTCTTCTAATTATGGCCTTTTGTTTTCCATTTAAAGAATTTCCCTTTGTTTAAGGCTGTTTTAGTGGTGATAAACTTCTTTCTTTTTTTTTTTTAAAGTTTATTTACTTTTGAGAAAAAGAGACTGTGTGTGTGTGTGTGTGTGTGTGTGTGTGTGTGTGTGTGTGTGAGAGCAAGCAGGGGAGGGGCAGAGAGAGAGACAGAGACAGAATCTGAAGCAGGCCGTAGGCTCTGAGCTGTCAACACAGAGCCTGGTGCAGGGCTTGAACTTACAAACCATGAGATCATGACCTGAGCCGAAGTCAGATGCTTAGCCCACTGAGCCACCCAGGCACCCTAAACTTTTTTAACTTCCATTTGCCTAGGATTGATGGTAAATTACAACTACAGAAGGGGAACAGACTTCATGGCATTTCTCCACAAACATGAAAGATGTGTCTGGGATAATCAACTCATCACCTCACGCTACTACACTTGACCCTTGAATAACTTGTTTTGGACTGGGCAGGTTGCTTATAAGCAGGGGTTTTTTGTTGTTGTTTTGTTTGCTTGTTTGTTTTTTTGGGTTTTTTTTTTTTTGATAAATGCAGTGGAATACTACAAATAAATTTTCTTGTCCTTATGATTTTCTTAACAGTATCTTTTTCTCCAGTTTTATTGTAAGAATATAATATATAATACATACAGAAAGTATGTGTTAATTGACTTTATGTTCCCAGTAAGACTTCTGGTCAACAAGCTATTACTAGTTTTGGGGGCAGAAGTTATCTAAGTATTAACTGTAATTGAAATTTTAAGTTGACAGTGGTAAATTTTTTCTTTATCAATCTTAGTAAAATTCTTCATAATACCATTTATTTTGGGTGTAGGATTTATAAAGTGAACAGTAATCTTTTGATGATTGATCCTGGGATCTTTGCATTTATATATCACTTATATATCCTCATATAATACACACATATATTTACATATAAGTTATTCATGTATTATAATGTAGCACCAAAGCTAGCAGGTAAATTATAAAAGGGCAACATCTTTGGTAAGCATATTTTATCATCACTGCATTGCATTATTTGTCCATATATGTGATTGTAAAAATCTTAGAAAACTACAACAACAACAAAAAGGAACAGGAATGTTGTGATGGATGCAGCTCTGCCTAAAAGAACATAACCTGCTCGATGTGTTGGGTCATCTTCAACATATCATTCAGATGTGTCACAGCCCTCTGTGATCTGTTTAGATTAAAACTAATCTGAAAATCTTAAATGGCTTTTGACCCATATACTTACTTGCAATAAGCATGTGTATAACTGGAAAGCTAGGACACTTGCTGGCTTAGTGCAGTACAGCAGTCCCCCCTTAGCCCCAGTGTATGTGTTCTGAGATGCCCAGGGGACACCTACAACTGCAAATAGTACCCTAAAAGAATGTTTTCCTGTAAGGGACATCCCTATGATAGTCTAATTTATAACGCACAGTAAGAAATGAACAACCGCAATTAATAAGAACAGTTATAACACTAAACTATAATAAAAGTTATGTGAGTGTGGTTTTTCTCTCTCCCCAAATACCTTACTTTACTATACTCACCCTTCTTACAATCATGTGAGGGGATAAAATGCCTCCGTGAGAAGAAGTGAGGTGAATGACACAGGCATCATGCAGTAGGGTTAGGCTGCTGTTGACCTACTGATGATACATCAGCGTGAGGATCATCTGCTTACAGACTGCAGTTGGCCATAGGTAACCAAAACAGTGGATAAGGGGGACATTGTATGTACAAGCTCCCTTTTCCAGTTAGAAACCCCTGGATAGCTTCTGCAAGGCTGGTAAGAGGAATCCTTAAAACAAAACAAAAAGCAAAGCCATTATCTCTTGTCTTCTTTCCTTGTCATTTTACTTAGCTAAGAACCTAATTGAATGAGTAAGCTGATAATAGGATGGATATGTTTTCTATAAAAGATTAGTATTTATAAAATGCATTTTTCTCTCTTTAAGCTATGTATTTCATGCCGTAACACAACAGGAAGTATCTGTGTTATATGACAGTTCTTTGTCAGATGTTACTCGTGGAGGAAAAATAAAGGACAACTGTGGACCTTTCTTTTCTTTTTTTTAAATAAAGAAGAAATTACTCTCACCTACATGCCCATAATTGTTGACTTTTTAAATGTTAAAAAAAATGTTTTTAGGATTAGCATTTTTTAAAGTCATGTGTGTGGAGCATGGGCTGTTAGAAGTAAGTGTAGGCAAGATGGCTGGATGCACAGATTTGAACAAGATAATGGAAGTCTTTGTCCTGCTAAGGAGTACCCTTGGAGTACCCTTGCTAAGGAGAACCATTGCTTTTCTGAGCTAAGGATTGGTTTGTTTGAAGCTGCATCTTAAAAAAATCACTCTGGCAGTCATGTGGAGAACATGTTAAATATTGCTGTGTTTTATTTAAGGAAGAGGACGTTGCAGAAAAAGACTACATAGTAAGGTAGGTATATAAGCCATTGGCAAAGGTCAAGGCAAGTAGGAATAAAAGCATGAACCGGAATGGTAGCAGTGGAGAAGGAAATCTAGGGATAGATGTGAGAGCCATTTGGAAGATACGAGGCACCTGTTTGAGCTTGGAAAATCACTGGTTTCTGTCTGCACTCCACTGACCTCTTTCCAAGGTTACCAGATACCTTCTTGTTTAGTTCAGTGGACCCGTCCAGTGACCCACTGTGCAGCAGCCCACACCAGGATCCTGTTGGTAATGGCTTCTTCCTGTGGTTTTGTTAACAGAGTACTCTTGAGATTTCTTCCATCTACCTTTCTGGCCTCTTTAAGTTCCTCTTCCTTTTAGAGTTTCTCGGAGCTCTGTCCTGGGCTCTCTTCTCACTTTCTCCCTCTCCCTGAATAATCTTACCCTCTTTTGACACATCCGTTACAGCGTGCCTGTATGCACCAGACGCCCGTATTTTCTGTATCTCTAGGTCAGACATGTGCTCTTGACATCCTGACCCTTAGTTCCAATCAGCTACTGAGTATCTTCCAAAGTCTTCCATGTCCAAAGTGATGCATCAGCTTATTCCATGCCATGCTTCCTGAGTACGGTACTTGGTCAGTCCTGTTCCCCAATGTAGAAATCTGGACATAATCCCCACTTACCCCTTTTTCCCCTCTAACCCCATATTTTAGTTGTCAAGGCTTGTAGATGTGACTGACAGATACCTCACAAACCCATCTACTTAGTATCTTCCCTTTTCTTACTTTAAGTTCCAGCTGCTGTAACCTTGTAGTTGGCTAAGTGCAACATCATCTTGACTGACTCTCTTGTTGTCGTCCTCAGTCTGCACTCTGTAGTGCAGCTAAAGCTGTCAGACATACAGATAATGATCAGATCATTCCCCTGTTTATAACACCTCAGCATCCTCACTGCCTCTGGACAGTCTAACAGTTTACTGTGGCTTATAAGGACTTTGATGACCTGGTAAGCTTTTCGTTGTGTAACCTTTCCAAACTGCTTTTCCTTCCCTCTTTGTTGTCTCTGCGCCTTTGCATAATGCTGTTGCCTATATTTCAGCCCACTTCTGACCTTTCCACCTATAGAGCCAGCTCTTCTTCCTGAGTAGCCAAAGCCCAACTAAAACATCATATCCCCAAGCAAGCCCATCCTTGAAACCCTCTCCCCGCCACAGCATCTGGGTTACAGGCCTCTCCTCAGCACCAAGCATTTTCCTTATCCTAGCATTTATCTCATTGTAGTGCAACCACCTGTTGACTTGTCTCTGTGTCCGTCCATTCTAGACGTTCTCTGAGAGTAGAGGACCCTGGCTATCTTTTTCACAGAGTTAAACCCAGAACCTGGCATAGGATAGGTACTCCATAAATATTTGTTAAATGTATGAATAACAGGAATGGTGAGGGATGAAGTTTGAAGGCAAGGAAACAAGACTATGTAGGAAAGGCCCGGGTTAGGAGGTGAAAAAATACTTGACTTTGTTTTAGGAAACACTGTATTTTAGACCACTATATGTGAAGCAAAAAACCGAGGTCTGGGTGTGAGTAGAATCACCAAAGAATGGATAGTCATGAGTACCAGGATGGAGAGGAAGAGAGTCAGGTTCCAGACTTCTCTAAAGTGAGAAATGGCAGCTGGAAGAATTAGGGGATGGAAAGATGAACCTACTGCATGTGTAGACCCCACACCTGCGGGGTGATGCACCATGGGAAGAGAGTAACAGCAGTGGTTGTGTGAGGGAGGAGATTTCTGATCCCTCTTCTTGGTTTTGAGTCTCTCAGACTGAAGTAGTTAGAGGAGCAGCCATCCTTAGGGTTGTGGGGGAAATGATGACAGTGGGGAAGCGGGTCTTCTGTAGACCAGTGCAACCAAAGAAAACTTTCCTATCGGGGCACCTGGGTGGCTCAGTCAGTTAAGCATCTGACTTCGGCTCAGGTCATCATCTCGTGGTTTGTGTTTTTGAGCCCCATGTCAGGCTCTGTGCTCACAGCTCAGAGCCTGGAGCCTGCTTAGGATTCTGTGTCTCCCTCTCTCTCTGCCCCTCCCCGACTCACGCTCTGTCTCTCAATAATAAATGTTAAAAAAAAATTTAAAAAAAACTGTACTATCATTTTGTAACCAACACCACAGAAAGACAGTATAATCATTTTTGACTCTCCCCATCCTTTCTCAAGGATTTGGAGAGCTAAGAAGAGAAAAACTTACGAGGCTTCTTCCCCCACCCAACCCCCACTTACTCAGCAATAATAAGGAATTTGTATAAAATTTCACTAGGATGGCATGTATGGAGAGAAAAGTAATTATTTGGATACTTTCCAAGGTGCATTTATATAGAAATATGTACAAATATAGTAAGACCCACTCTCTTTCTATACTTATATAAAATGTTTAAATTGAGCTCTTGGAATTTTTTTAAAAGGAAAATCAATTACTATTCTGCAAATATATATATATATATATATATATATTATTTATGAATAGATGCACTGATAAACATAATGGATATAGATAATGGATGGATAGGGATAATGCATCTAGGTACCACATCAGGGGCTGGCAACTTAATGCCCACAAGCTAAACCCAGCCCTTCAGAAGCCATGAGCCAAGAATGGCTTTTATATTTTTAAAGGGTTGTAAAAACAAAGAAACAAAAATATGTGACACATGGTTCGCAAAGCCTAAAATATGTGCTACCTAGCCCTTTACAAGAAAAAAATTTGCTGACCCCTAACCCACATCATCCTTTTTAATAGGTAGTGTACAGTATTCATCAGACGGATATATAGGCTGTTCTGTTTTTCACTCTGTTATGTTCTACAGTAACCTCAGTGAATGTTGAATTAGTAAATACTGAGCTATTGTTCCTAGGGGAAATATGAAGTTAGGTTCCTGAGAGCCTCTGGTCATAGTAGTTTTGCCAGCCCATCATTATACAATCTTGTTTCATGTGTTTCTGTTTAAAGATTCTTTATTTAATAAATATCCTTGATTCATTAACATTGAACGTATAGCCAACAGTACCCTAAATCATGCCTGATCCAACCTTGTGTGATACACCTCCTCCCTAAGGTACATGAAACCCTCATTCTGCTGAGGAATACGAAGCACTTCATCACTATGCTTGGGGGCCATTGTAAAGAGGGAAATCACCAACAAAAAGCACAAAAATGCAAACAACATGGCCCTAAGTGTACCACTGAAAGGACACTTGTTTACAGTATAAGAACTGAAGCAAGAAGGCATAATGTCACTTTGTTTGACCACAGCTGGGAGCATGCACATCAGGCAAGTCAAGTTTTTTTCTTACTCTGTGCTTCCCCACACATGGCGAAAAAAGCAACATGAGTATTAATGTTGGAGTTACAAGTGAATTTTAAACATTCACGGAGGCCCTGATATTATAGTTGAATACTGAAGAATTGTGTACAGGATAATGCTATCAGGCGACCTGTATTCTGAGGGTCCAGGCCTCAGACCCACAAGGCAGAAGATACACAGGGATTCAGATAACCTGGCTGGAGGACAGAGGTTGAAAGCTGACACGGCAGTGTGTACTTAAAGGAGAAAGAGCTCAACCTGGAGAGGCACACTGTGCACAGACTGGGGGGAGCTGTGTTTGCTAAGTGAGGAAATTGAGACTTTGTCCTCTACAAAATAAAGCTCTTGGTTTTTCAGGTGTTGCATAAAAGCTACATTTTAGTACCATATGTTCTGTTTGTTTGTTTATTTGGTTTTTTTTATTTATTTTGAGAGAGAGAAAGATTGCAAAAGAGCATAAGGAGGAGAGAGAGAGGAAGAGAGAGAATTTTAAGCAGGTTCCACACTGTCAGCATAGAGCCCAACATGGGACTCAATCACAAGAATCGTGAGATCGTGACATGAGCCAAAATCATGACCTGAGCCGAAATCAAGAGTCAGACACTTAACCCACTGAACCACCCAGGCGCCCTGCTGTTGTACTTTATTAACATCTTATAAGAATGTTTCATTTTGGTTTCTCCTTGGATCTGAAAAGCATTTTGGTGGTGATCTTTTCCTAGTAATCCAGAAATTGTTCTAATTTGGGAAATTTTAATTTCCTAGATTTATAACTTCCTTACAAAACCACAGAAAACATTTTTCCTATGTGTTCTTCAAGGTCCTAGGCCTCTTGTCAAATTATTTTCAAGTACTGATGGCATGATAGATGGGAAAATCATGAACTACAATAAGGCAAAAATACTGACTTTCATTAAGTAGCTGGGTAGGGGCCTATTTTCCTCTTCTGTCCTGTCTCATCTTTTCTTCTGGAGATTGCTGTGTACAGATGGAGGGTCTGAGGTCTGTGGGACCTAGGCAGGAACACATTAGGAGGCTGTGTCATGTTTGAAATGGCAGATGCCATGGAATTGTAAGGGAGAGGGAAAGGAAACTGTGAAGCCGTGACCCTGACCCAGTGCCTTGATTGAGCACAGCTTGTAGGTCATTTAACCTAGTGGATATAGCTCAGTCACTTACTTGCCAATTATCTCTAGCTTTTACAGTAACTTTGATAATCCAGATTCGGGATTCTGACAGCCTGCAGTACGTGCCTTGCAATAATCTGCCTTTTATTAAAGGCCTAACCTCGTATGTTTAGCGTAGCTGTTAAGAGCTTGGCATCCACAGTGGTCTGCCTCATCTGGGCTCCAGATACAGCTGTTTCCTAGTCGTGTGGCTTTATTTCATAAAATTTTCTTACCTTTTTGAGCCTAAATTTCTTCATCCAAAAAATGGGGCTAAAGCATATGAGAAATTAAAAAGCTAACTATTAGTTTTAATTTCCTAGATTTATAACTTACTTACAAAACGTATTAGTTTTTTGACCTTGGATGGATAATTTCTCTGAGTTTGCAGTTTGGTTGATTGTTGGGGGATAATAATAATATCTGCTTCAAGTGGTTGTAGTGAGGATTGAAGAAAATGAGAATTTTTATAGATTAGCATGAGCTAATACTTACAATGTATTTTAGACTGGTGTATAACACATAGTAAATACTTAGTATTGATTACTGATTGTATTATTTTGATGTAGTTCTTGTTTGGTTCGCCTGTGCACTACCAGGACATACTGAAATGAAGTTCAAGAACTGGCTTCATGTTAGAGGGGGGGCCTAGGTAGCTCAGTTGGTTGAACATCTAACTCTTAATTTCAGCTCAAGTCATGACCTCAGGGTCATGAGGTCAAGCCCTGGCCCTACGCTGAGTGTGGAGCCTGCTTAAGATTCTCTGTTTCTCTCTCTACCCCTTTGCCTCTCTCCTCCCCTCATTCATGTGCTCTCTCTCTAAAAAGAAAAAGAAAAAAAAAAAAGAAATGAGTTCGTGTTAGAGAAAACCAGAGTTTTATACAATTACAGATATAGAAGACTGTGTCAGGAGTCTGCTTTTCTCTCTTTCATGTCTAATTTATCTTAGTCTGCTTAAAGCCTGGATTCCCCAAATGAGAAGTAGCAAAATATAATATTCAAATGCTAAGTACTATATCACAGGAAAGTAATTTAAAGATTGCTCATGTTTATCTTCAAGAGCATCATAAAACTATAATTTAGAAAAATGCTAGCCTAAAATTACTGATTTATAAAGGTAAATAAAGCATAAGCCACCTTTTATAAATCAAAAGGATGTGACTTGATCTTGGGGTTGTAGGTTCAAGCCCCACATTGGATGTAGAGATTACTTAAAAATAAAATCTTTAACAATTAAGAAAACATATTTACAATATCATCCTGTATTAATATCATAAGTGTACATCATCTGTTTACAAGATGAATCATTTGTCACTATCTACGTCAGTACTGTCTTACATGATACAGAACAAGGTAGGTGTTTTATATGTTACTAACACTACACGATAAAAATGAAAAGTTAATGTGAAAAAAAAGAAATTCATGCTTCTTTACATGTATCATAATTAGTGCATTGGTAATGAAGAAGCAACAATGTGATGTCTTTATAGTATGCCAGCATAATTGATAAGATTGCCTCATGGTAGGCTAGCCTACACACTAATGAATGACTGGTTATAAAATTTTAGTGGCATTCAGTATCACAGTCATATTCATAACACAGTATTGGAAATGTTACATTAAAAAAAATTTGTGATGATAGGCTCGTATTCTATTTCTCTGATGGCAAGAGAGAAAGAGACAGACACATACTGTATGTTAATGCTGTTCTTTGAAAGCAAAGCTATAAAATAGTAACAAAACTAACACATTGTTAATTGTATATTAAACATCACTTGCCAGGGCGTCTGGGTGGCTCATTTGGTTAAGCTTCTGACCTGATCTCAGCTCAGGTCATGATCTGAAGGTTTGTGAGATCGAGCCAAGTGTTGGACAGTGCATGGACAGTGGGGAGCCTGTTTGGGATTCTTTCGCTCCTCTCTCTCTCTGTGGCCCTCCCCCACTCATGCTTTCTCTCTCTCTTTCAAATACATCTTAAAAAAGTATCCCTCACCTAATGCCTATACGTAAGGATAGGCTAACCAATTCCATACAGGTCTTACATGTGATGTTCTCCACACTGAATACTTAGGTGGTGATGATGATGTTGCAGAAACCTGTCCTCCAGTTCTTGACGTACAGTTACTAGATTTTTCCACACCAGGACACTCACAGGCACAACAGATAAGTTTATTAACTGTGCGGCCTGATGACTGTTTCCTATTTATTAAGCAGAAGTGGATCACCATAACATTCTTGATCTTGTTGTTTTTATGTTCAGTAGGCTGAGGAGGGGGAGAAGGAAGAGGGGTTGGTCTTGCTGTCTCGGGCAGAGGAGGCAGAAGGGGAGGCAGGAGACGTGGCACACTTGGTGTAACTTTCCGGAAATACCTCATGATTTCTGTCTGACTCTTCTGCTTTTTCGTTTATCAATAAGTGTTTCTTTGCAATACCAGCCCATCTTCCACCACTTGCTTTAGTGTCAGTGCTTATATCATGGAAGGGTCCTTGTCGTAAAAGTTCAAAGCAGTCTTGAATCATCAGGATGCTTCAGCCAGACTGTCTAACGTCCGTCTACTTTCTGGCACTGCTTCTTCTGTCTCTTCTGCCTCACTGTCTGGCACTGGTTTGGAAACACTCATCTCCAGCAAGTTGTCTTCTGTTTATTCCTCTGCTGTCTGTTAGCTCTTGAACTTCTGCAATATCCATATCTTGAAACCCTTCATCCCCTCCTTCCCCCCCCCCCCCCATATCCACCATTTCTTTCATGATTTTTTTCCTTGACTGGCTCTGTCGTAAATCCTGTGAAGTCAGGCATAACAACATCTGGACCCCAGTTTTCTTCAGCCAGAATTATCGTTTTGGGCTTGATGGCTCTCACGGCTTTTTCTGTAACAACGATGCCATCTTCCGTGGTGTCCTCCAGACTGACAAGAGTCGTGATCTCTCTGTCAGGGTTCTCTCCCATAGTGTTGACAATCCTTTCCATAAAGTATCTTGTGTAATCAGCTTCAGAGGTCCTTATGACTCCCTGATATGGAGGCTGGATTAGAGTTACTGTGTTTGGAGCAGGTACACCACTTAGGCATCTTTGATGTTGAACTAATGAGATTGTGGGAGACCAGGGGCATTGTCCAGTATACAGAGAACTTTAAGAGGTTGTTCCTACTGTCAAGGTGTACTTCCTGACCACGGGGACAAAGCATCAGTGGAACAAATCCAGGAAAAAGGGTTCTCATTGTCCAGGCCTCCTTATTACACAGCCAAAAGACTGGCTGCTGGTGTTTATCTTCTTGCTTCAAGGCTCGGGGCTTGGCATAGATAAGGGCGGCTCTGATCATAAACCCCCCTGCATTTGTACCAAAAAGTAGAATTGGCCTGCCCTTTCCTGCCTCGCATCCTCTATGCTCGCTTCTCTTCCTTACTAATACATTTCCTTTTTGGCATTTTCTTCCAGAATAGGACACTTTTGTCTGCAATAAAAACCTGTTCAGGCAGACACCCTTTCTCCTTATTGATTTTCTTAATGGTGCTGGGAACTTGTCTGTTGACTTTTGGTCAGCAGAAGTTGCTTCTCCCGTTATCCGGACATTTTTTAAGCCAAACCTCTTTCTTTTTTTTTTTTTTTTTTTTTTTTTTAATTTTTTTTTTTCCAACGTTTTTATTTATTTTTTTGGGACAGAGAGAGACAGAGCATGAACGGGGGAGGGGCAGAGAGAGAGGGAGACACAGAATCGGAAACAGGCTCCAGGCTCTGAGCCATCAGCCCAGAGCCTGACGCGGGGCTCGAACTCACGGACCGCGAGATCGTGACCTGGCTGAAGTCGGACGCTCAACCGACTGCGCCACCCAGGCGCCCCAAGCCAAACCTCTTTCTAAAATTATCAAACCATCCTTTGCTGGCATTAAATTATCTAGTTTTTTTTAAACTATTTTTTATTTTTTAATATAATTTATTTTCAAATTGGTTTCCATACAACACCCAGTGCTCATCCCCACAGGTGCCCTCCTCAATGCCCATCACCCGCTTTCCCCTCTCCCCCACCCCCCATCCACCCTCAGTTTGTTCTCTGTATTTAAGTCTCTTATGGTTTTCCTCCCTCCCTTTCTGTAACTTTTTTTCCCCCTTCCCTTCCCCCATGGTCTTCTGTTAAGTTTTTCAAGATCCACATATGAGTGAAAACATATGATATCTGTCCTTCTCTGACTGACTTATTTCACTTAGCATAATACCTTACAGTTCCATCCACATTGCTGCAAATGGCAGGAATTCATTCTTTCTCATTGCCAGGTAGTATTCCATTGTATATATATAAATTCTCTAGTTTTAAATCCTTCACCTTCCTTTTGCTCTAAGTTGTTGTATAATGACTTTACTTTTTCCAGAACCATAATGGGGTCTATAGGTATGTCTTTATTGTAGCAATCCTGAACCTACATAAAAGCTGCATTTCAACATGAGATAAAAAGGCATTTCATAAAAAGTACAAGGTTTTTGTGCCCGCTGAAGTAGCTGCAGTGATAGCTTCATGAATTTCCTTGCCTTGTCTTTTTTCTTTTTTTTTTTTTTCAGTGGTCCTTAATGCCGAACTCGCATGTATTGAAATGGTAGGCAACCACAGCCGTAGACCTCAATCTATAGTTCAGCAGTTCCACTTTTTCTTTTTTTTTTTTTAATTTATTTATTTTGAGAGAGAGTGCAAGTGGGGAAGTGGCAGAGGCGGGGGGGAGAGAGAATCCCAAGCAAGCTTCTTGATGTCAGTGCAGAGCCCAACGTGGGGCTCGATCTCACAAACCATGAGATCATGACCTGAGTTGAAATCAAGAGTTGGAAGCTTAACTGACTGAGCCACCCAGGCGTCCCCAACTTTTCTTACAATGTCTGACTTTTTCTGCTTCCTGGGAGCACTTCCAGCATCGCTAGTGGTACTCTATGGGTTCTGTGATGTTATTCAAGGTTTACAGTATTGTACAAACCACAATGAAAAATACGTGGGAACCACAAGACCTCACTTTCTACTGTGACACACGGTTTATTGGAGAGATGAGCTTCTCACATAGAGATGATGGGTGGCACATGGTGTTTTAGGACGATAATAGAAAAATGAGGCGGCTGTGAAATTATTACAGTAGTACAGTATGAATTACAGTTAATTTCATGCAGTTATGATTGAATACGGTATCTTTGCATTTGTTTGCATTTCTCTCGACTGTCAGTGGTACCATGTGTGAGCTGTAAGTCCGCGTGTGCGTATTTCTCGAATTTGAGAAATTTGAACTTGTTATGATTTGTATATATTTTATGGTAGTAAATGATAAAATAGGCTGGTATTTACATATGTTTTATGCATTCATGACATCCCTTTTTCTGAATTGTTTTGATATTTGTAAACCCTACAGTTCATCTCCATGTTTCTTCAAATTGTTGTGAATCTCCAAAAACTTTCACACGAACTTATTGAAAAAAATATGCTTGAGTGGTCCCGTGCAGTTCATGCCCATGTCGTTCAGGTTGTGTTCGCTACTGTTACTGGTTCTCATGTTATTGTCGTTGTCCCTGGTTATGTGCCATCATGTAACTGAGTTAGAGAATCATGGATGTTAGAATTAAAAGAATCCTGAGAAAATTACGAGGTCCAGCATCCTGTCCCCTGCAATGTAAGTGTCTTTATCTTAGGATTAACGGGAGAGGGATCTTGAAGTCTAGGGATGCTGAGTGAGCTCTTGGTGGTCCCCCAGTGAGCTGGTGGTAGGACATCTGAAATCTCTCTAGTTGCCCATTTCTAGTCAGTGTGGGGTGGAGGTGGGGGTCTGCTGGGCACTAGAATGCTGTGCTATTCTAAATAGCGCTAGGACCACTGTATTACTAAAATTTCTATTGTATTACCTTCCCTTCCCTAGATGCTGTCTTAAATTTGCACCTTATAAAGTTTAACCTATGACTTAAAGGTCACTTTGGAACCTTGGTTGGACAAAATTTTCTGATGTTCTTTAATATTTTTGTTGGTGTTATTCTGGTGCCTTTCAGTTTCCCAGAAGAGCTTACTCTGTGTACCAAAACCCCTCTGTACATGTTATCCTGTCTCCCTCAACTTCCCTCTCTTGCTTAGCTTTCCAGTGTTTGGCATTTGATGCCATCTCCTCCAGGTAGACTTGCCTGGTTGCTGTCTCTACCTAAAGACCCTTCCGTATTCTCCCATGGCAGTGTGATCAGTGTATTATAACTGCCCATATCCTTGTATGTCTCTCCTACAATGGACTGTAGAAGCCTTATGAAAACCTAATTTGTGTCTGTCCATCTTAAAATTACAATCCTAAGTACACAGCACATTTCCTAGGTCTTGGTTGAGAACTTAGTTTACCATCCTTCCTTCCTCGCTCAGGACATTCATGTTCCTTCTGCAAACATTTTGGAGCATCTCCTTCTCGTGGTTTCTGCCAACATTTTCTCTTACTGCTGTGAGCCTTTTGATGGCTTTTCCACCTCCTCAAAGTGTATCCACAGGAAATGTTACCCATATGTCATCAAAGTAAAGAGCAGCAACAGAATCCCGTCAAGAAACTCCTCTGCCAGAGGTCTGAGAATCTGGATTCTCATTCTCTGTGAGCTGCCACCCTGCATTTCTTTCCTTATCCTGAGAGTGGGGACAGTAAGAGAACCCATTCTCAGAGATGTCTCCAGGATGAAAGTAACCAAAATAATTGTGATACAGCATTTGATTCAGTGTCTGGCACATATTAAATGGAAGTCAGCAACAATTAATTGTAAATTAATTAACAAATTAAGTGAGGTAATGAAAAGGAAAGAAGTTCTGTTATTCTTGAAACATAGTATGTTTCAGGCTTTTTTTCCCCCCTGTGGAACACCTGCATGGCACCTTTTTGTTATTCATAGTGTTTTGACTGTGGCTGTTCTGGATTCCTGTTGAAGGTCTGAGAGACCAGTTTGTCATTTTGAACACAGTGTCAGTGGAATAGCGTATGACTCAACAATCACGTCATCCTGGACAGGCATCAAATGGATGTGAGCCAGGACATGATGTGATGAAAGGCATTCATTTTTCCCCTCTTCCTTCTCTGTGTTTTCTTTGCCACAAACTTGATTCACGTCAAGCCCATAGAAGTAACGTTTCAGTTCAATTCATAATAAAAATTGAGGGCATTTGCATATGTTATCTGTCGCGCACACTGAATAATTCTGTATTGTCACAATTTGTTTGAAATAGATCTTTTCTTTCTACTTTAATAATGAAAGAATAAATTATCTAAGAATATTTAAGAACAGGCTTATACTAAATATTTAATGTCCTTTTACTATTAACATTCTAATTGTAAAACAAAATAACTAGAGGCAAAAACTAAAGGATGTGATGCATGTGTTTTGTCAAAAGAGTTCTGGCAACTAGAAGACTTGACTTCTCACATGGGGAAGTCCTGGTCCTCAGGGCAGTTGTGGACGGTGTATATAGATGACCCCAGAAAGACCAATGGTGGATATAGTTCTTTCTACTTTCGTTCCCTCCACCCCCGCCCCCCGCATTCTGATTGCCGAGTATTGGCTTCTGTTTTCACCTCTTCTTCTCCAACTCGTTATTGTCCTAATGACTGCTTAAGTAAAGCCTCTCATTTTGCTGTAAGGCATCAGAATATTTACCTTTAATTTTTAAAAGTACTCAAATGAGAACCTCATAAATCAAAGAATACCTTTAATTCTGAGTTAACACATCCAACTAAGCCTTTGGCAAAGAAAAAAGTTTTTTTTTTTTTTTAAGCTGGTTGGTTTTCCTTTAACATTCCTTTATTCACTTGCTGGTTCTTTGGAGCAGTGACTTGTTTAATATATTTCAGGCTTTTGAACAAACCAAGGAATATAGGTTATTATTTTGAAATTCTAAGAGCGTGTATAAAAACATCCGAAAGAAGAGTTTGCGTATGCCCACAGGTTGAAGAATTGTTTCAGTTTTTCTTATTTTTTTTAATGTTTTTATTTATTTTTGAGAGAGAGAGAGAAAATGAGCATGCGAGCAGGGGAGGGGCAGAGAGAGAGGGAGACTCAGAATCCGAAGCAGGCTCCAGGTTCTGAGCTGTCAACACAGAGACTGACATGCGGCTGGAACTCATGAGCCGTGAGATCGTGACCTGAGCTGAAGTCAGCCCCTTAACTGACTGAGGCCACCCGGGTGCCCCAGAATTGTTGCTGTTTTCATGGATGAGCTGCATTCATTGTATATATTTAATGCCTGGTACTCTAACATATTTGGTAAAGGAATGATACCATCTTTCAAGACATTTAGACCTCCCCCAGAAGACAGAGCCAAACTTTAAGATCTTCTCTGTCTTGGCAATTTCCCGTAAATTTTAGAATCAGCCTGTCAGTTTCTGTACACAAAAAAAGCCTGTTGGGATCATAACCAGTAATAGAATTTGCAGGTCAGGGAAGAATGGGCAAAACTAATGTTGGCTGTCTCTCCATTTGCTTAGATCTTCATTACCTAATTTCACCAGTGTTTTATGTTTTCCCTCAGAGCTCTTGCATCCCTGCCCTCCCCCATTTATTCCTGTTTTACGTGTATATGTGTTTGTGTTTTGCTGCTATCATGAATGACAGGAAATATCATTTTTGAATTGTTTGCGGTATCTAGAAGGAAGGTTGATTTTTTTTTTTTTAAGATTGTGCCCAGTGACCATGCTGAATTCATGGATTCTAATTTCCTTTTAGTTTTTAGTTTTGTTTTTTGTTTTTAATATCTGCCTGCTCCTTTCTCACAGTCTTTGGCTGGAACTTCATTTGCACTTATGTGGGGCCGTTAAATATTGTCTCTCAGGTCTTTGAAGTACTATTAATTTTCCTTCAGTCTTTTCTTCCTCTCTGTTCCTCAGGCCACATGAATTACATTGATACTGGATATAGAACAGCTCACTTAATCCTCCTGTTTTTTAAAAGATACCTCTACCCTCAACTGTGTCTAGCATTCTTGTCCAGGGTCCTTCTGTTTTGCTCTTCCCAGAGAGAGGTCTCCAGCCTTCTGCCTAGAAGAAGGGGATGGATAAGGTGAAAGGAAGGATAGCTTCTAATGAAAGATCAAAACAAAAAATAGAAAAACCCACCTTGGAGGCAATAGAAAATATGCAGAGAGAAGGAATTTCTCCCAAACCTACTGTTGCTATGCTTAGAGATAAGAAAAATAGTGTATCCACCAAATAAGAGTAAGGTGTTTAAAAAAGGGAATTCCAGGGAAAGGTGGGTGAGGACAAAAAATAAAAATATAAAGGGAATTTTTAGGCAGTAAAACCAAACTATTAGAAATTAAAAAGGTTATAGCATGAATGAAAAGCTCAGTAGAAGGGTTGGGAAGTAAAAGTAAGAAAATAACCCAGAAATAAGAGCAGAAAGACACACAGCTGGAATATAGGAGAGAAAATAAGAAAGTTAGAGGACCAGTATAGGAAATCATAAGTGACTGGAAAAGAAAAGGTAATGTAGGGATGAGCTATCTGCTTCTTTTCCTATTGGTTTTTTTTAGAGTTAAGAAAACTCTTTACTTGTGACACAAAGCAATACATAAGAATAACCTACACACACAATTTAATGAATAATTACAAAACTAGCACTCTTGTAACTATTCATATAACGTGGTAGCACCATGGAGGCCTCCAGTGTGACCTTGCGATATTGCGGTCCCATTTTGCTCCCCCTTCTCAGAGGTAACCACTATCCTGACTGAATAATCATTTTCTTTCTTTCCTTACCACCTGTATATACATCCTTAAACACTGTAGCTTACTTCTCATGCTTTGAACTTTAATAAATAGAATAGAAATGAAAAAAACTGTATGTATTATTTTGTATCTTGTTGCTTTCCCTCTAACCCGTACATTTCATCCCTGTTATTATATATAACTGTAGTTCACTGCTCTATACAGTTGTACCACTGTTGATACATCCTTCCCATTGTTTTGAACACTTGACTTAGTCTCTAGTTTTGGTTTACTACAAAAACTGTCATTCTGACACATTTTACTGTATCTACACATCACTTTCCTAAAGAGTATACGTTTCTTTAAGTGTATGTCAAGTGTTGCTGTTGGATCGCAGGATATTCTCGTCTTGCCTTTTACTGGATAATGCCGCACGGTCTTCCAGGGCGATGTGCTCTTTAAACTCAGACACGTTTTAGTGTCAAATGTTTAATTTTTGCCAGTCTGGTGGGTGTGTAATGATATTGCGTGGTGGTTTCAGTTTGCATTTCCCTGATCACTAATGAAGCTGAGTAACTTTTTGTATGTTTATTGGCCATTTGGAGTTCTAGTTCCTAAAATAGCTGTATAATTTTTGTCCGTGTTTCCAATGGGTTTTCTTTCCTTTTATTTGAAAGCTACATTTGTCTAAATTTGTGAATATTATCAGAGCACAGGTGGCTAGGGTCCTTTCCCTTCGGTTTTAGCCTAAAACCCTGTCATTTTGTCAGCACATTGGTGCTTTTAAGGATTTTTCAAATACATTTTTTAGCTAACATTTCAATTTTGACAGGCACGTTGCCCCCCATAACCTGGCCTGTCATTTCTATAAAAAGAAACCTGTAAATGTTCTTAAGCAGACTTTGAACCATTCCCCCTGATTTTGACCCCTACCTTTATCCCCAATTTCTCAGCCTTTTGAAAATTGTCATATTAGGTTGCTTCTTAGCTTTCCCCACTGGTAACTTAATAGACCCCAGAATGCTCATTCCAGTGTAAAATTTTGCTAGTTATCATCTCTGTTTTTTCCTCCTGTGTTATTGTGCTTTAGTTGACAAAACACCACTTCTCTTGTTGTCTGAAGTCTTAGAGGTTCATGCCTTGGAAAACAAATGTCATTACTCTCGTTTTACTTCCCAGAGGAAGCTGAAATTAAAGCATGTGTTACAGGCACCATCTTTAAGCAGAACTACATGTGGCTGGTCATTTTATTTTCAAACTCACATCACACTTGTAGCAGTAATGTGGCTAAAAGAAGTATCACACGAGCAATATAATTGAGGGCTCTGAACAACACGGGCTATTTCATCAGACTTGAAATATTTTAAAATTTGATTTAAAATTCAGGGCTTTGTAGATATGTCCTCATTGGACTAAGTGTTGAAATACTTAATGTCCAAAATGTTCTTATAAATCCAAAGAGGACCAACACCCCACTAGGGAAATAGTGTTCATCAAGTGATAGTTGACCAGATGTGTTTTCTGTGAGGAACAAATGTAGGGAAATGCATGTATCTCCTTTTCTGAACCAAGGTGGGGTGAGCAGTTTAACAGTATGTATGGAAAGTCCCAAAACTGTCTATTGGCTTTCCTTGTCCTTTTAAGATTTTAACTTAAGTAATAATCAAAAATGTTTGCAAAGGTTTATGCAAATTTATTATGGTGAAAAAAAACAGGAACAAAGAATAGCCAATAATGAGGGAATGCTGAAGTTACTGCTGAGTATTTTGTAACCATCAAAGAATCATGTAATAAGAGATAAACTATTGACACAGGAAATCTTCTCAAAATGTTGTTAAGTAATGAACAAATGCACAGTGCCTCACTTACAAAAAGCTGGATACAAAAGAGTTATGTAGAATACTATACCCAGAATAAATATATATAATCTTTTAAAAGATTAAAGATATATATAAAAGTATTTCCTGTTTTTTTCTGATAAAAGTATGATGGTTTTATTTTCTAATTTAAGTTTGCTAGTATTTTCTAAATTTTCTAACTAAATATTTATTACTTTTATGATTTAAAAAATATCTTGTGTTTCAGTTTTATTTGCCAGATTACTTTTCTATTATATCTACTTGTATATTTCTAAGGGACTATAAAACAATGATCTTGGAGTAGGTGATGGATTAGAGATAAAGAAATGAACCAGGACAAAAATAGTTGGGTCTTTATCGACATGGTAATGAGCTTTCCCCAGTATGGTAACAATAATTACATTCTTTTCCCCATGACTGAAAAATGGGGCAGCCCACATCTAGAGCTGTCTTAGTACGTAACATTCTAGCAGGGAGAGAAGGGAATGGCTTCCTATCCCAAATGAGAGCCTCAGGCCCATAAACAGTCGTTGAGTCATGTCAGCTACCCACTACAGTGGCAACAAAGTGCGAACCCTCCTTGTTTTCTGTCTTGTAAGTTTCCCTTAGTGGCTATTTCTCATTCTTTACAGGTGTAGGGTTTATACTACATTTTAGAAATCACAAAAAGTTATACTTTATTTTGTTTCACTCTTTTGGAGTACTGTGAGAAAAATTAAAATTTCAAACAGATGTTCTCAACTACTATTCGTGTGTGCCCGTTTGTCCCCTTTTTTGGGAGAGGTGCCGATTTCTTATTCCAGCTAACTAGGCATACTTTTGCCAACCACCTCCATTTAATTTCAAGAGATTGGCTATAACATCTTGCTCTCAGTACTTCTCAGCCATACTTCTTATGGCTCGGGTGTTAAAGTTCACTCTGTGGTTTTTAGAGAAAGTACAGAAACCAAAATGAACACTCAGGGTGTCCAAACAGTCTTAAAATAAGCCTGATTCAGCTCAGCTCACGCATTGATTATCTACTTAACAGTCAACGGTCCACATTGTGACGTGTTGTTTACTGCTCTACAACATGTCAGCTTTTAGGATTCGAGAATCTTTTATCAACAATGGAACCCTCAGTTCAGAATTGTCAGATATTTATGCTATAAATTAATGACTTTATCAATTTTGCGATTGATGTTTTTGGCAGATAGATTTTTTTGTGTGTTTTGTTTTAAACTGTGTGAAAATTTTGTCAGTCATTGTTTGTATGGGTTCGCTTTCTCCCCTGCCTTCCTCAAAACCTGGCCATTTCCCTGTTGGTTGAATTGTGAAGCTGTTTGAAGTGATGATTTCATTGAAATTAACAAGTCTGAAAACTACTTAGATATTTTAAACTGAGGACTTTAGTTTCAGAAGTTGCATTTCTCTTAGACTTTGGAGCTGTCCTTTGACGGGAATGTCAAATCTGCGTGGTATTCAGCAGGTTCTGTTTCCTGCATACACAACCGACTGCTTACATAAGAACTCAACTTTAAGATGCTTTCTTAATGGCTGACTATTCACATTCGAGTTCTTTGAAGCAAGGGATTTGGTTTCGTTAAAATAACGATTTAACACTTCCGTGAAAATACAAACTTTGACAGAGCATTTAAGACAAATTTGAGAGAATACAGTATTGGTGTTGTTTTTCAATCTGCAAATTATTTTATAAATAGAACTAGTATTATTTGATCATAAATGCTTATCAGTTTCAAAGCTTCCAGAGTGCAAATTTCCCACTGCAGTAGTTACCATTTATCCATCCTCCAAAAAGTGCTGCTTGTGCCCTTGAAATTTTTACATTCCAAATATCCCCAAGACTTTACAACAAACATCATGTCATCACTTGCTTTCAAAGTTTCTTTTCCATTCCTATATAGTTTCTAAAATGTTAGAAGATACCATTTTAAAAGAAACAGAACTTATTTTTCTAATGAATATTCTAGAATACAGTAATCTACACTTAGTTGGACTGTGGAAAACCAAAGCTTGCTGGTTTTTTTATTGCTAACGTTAGCAAAAGTGGAACTACGTGATAGCTTCTGTTGCTCATCACTGTTTTTATAAAATTTTGTTGAGAAAATACATGTGTACAAATATGTTTAAATTGGTGTACCTATACACAATGTGCACTACCCCAGTATGTTTTTCATTTAGTTTGTTTTGACTGATGTAATTGTATAATATACAAAGGGGTTTTCTCGATGTAAGGAAAGTACAGAATTTAAACAATTCACATGTATTTTAAAAAATGTAGTCAGTCTTGTTATCTGCATGTGGAGAATGCAAGATACATAGATAATAAATGGCTATTGATGCAAAGTACTAATCCTAGATCTAGGATAACTGTTATTTTGGGCCTCACTGGACATTAGTTTCTATGAAACAGGGGCTCCAACATTTTAATGCTCTAATTTAATCTAGCATATAGTTAGCCCAAAAGTTATTACTGGTATGCGCTAAAAAAGTAGTAGACTTGGAATCCTGAATTCAAACTTAGACTTTGCCTTTCATTAGTATTTTATAGGGCCCTGGGACTAATTCTCTACATTTGTGAATCTTAATTTCTGCATCTATAAAATGGGATTAGCGAGATCTTTCAGGATAGTGATGAAGATTATAAACCATGTATATCAAAAGTGCCTAGCACCTAAAAAGTACTAAATAAGTAGTAGCTGTTATTATATAACTTGAATTAAATATATAATTACAGTATTTTAGTGCTCTTAAATTGAATAACTACAGTTTTTTTGGTTTTGTCTTTTAAACATTGGTTGACAATTTAATTTACACCCATAATTTATTCTAGCCAATAGATATAAACCTTCCATCTATAAAAGTGGTAGTGTGACTAGATAGCACCTTTCTAGTTAAGGCAGTGTAATAACAAGTTCATTTTACTAAAAGCAACTCTTACTCATTTGCCAAAAACTACGATAATTACTATTTATGACATCATGTATCTCCAACAGGATACTTTGATGGAGCAGTGTCCTGGGACAAAATGAAATATATCTCAGTCTAAGGTCTCCTATATTTAAGTTAAAACATAATGTCTTCAAAACTCCTCTGAGGGCAAGAATGGTATTATAAATATGCAAAACATTCCTATTTCTATCATTTTCTAAAATTTTTTTAATGTTTATTTTTGAAGGAGAGAGAGAGAGAGAGAGCGACCGGGGGTAGGGCACACAGAGAGGGAGACACAGAATCCGAACCAGGCTCCAGGCTCTGAGCTGTTACCACAGAGCCCGACATGGGGCTCAAACTCAGAAACTGTGAGATCATGACCTGAGCCGAATTGGGAGGCTTAACTGACTGAGCCACCCAGGCGCCCCATATCATTTTCATATTTTTCATACATGGTTGCAAATATATAAAACACTTCTGTTTCTGTTTTCATATTTTTTAATATTTTGCCAGGTAATTTAGTCTTTAATGGTTACTGTTACAGTATCTTAACAATTTAGAATGTGAATATGCTAATTTGAGATTTAAATTAATGCAACTAGAATCTAAAAAAGTGGAGGTAATGTGGAATTATTTAAAAATTTAAAAATTGAATTATAGGGGCGTTTGGGTGGCTCAGTCGGTTGAGCCTCCTAATCCGGCTCAGGTCATGACCTCACACTTTGTGAGTTCGAATCAAGCCCTGCGTCGGGCTCAGTGCTGACAGCTCAGAGCCTGGAGCCTCTTTGGATTCTGTGTCTCCCTTTCTCTCTGCACCTCCCACACTCATGCTGTGTGTGTCTCTCTCTCAGAAATAAACATTAAAAAAATTTTTTTAATTGAATTATAGGGGCACCTGGGTGGCTTAGTCGGTTAAGTGTCCGTCTTCAGCTCAAGTCATGATCTCACAGTTCATGAATTCTGAGCTGTCAGCACAGAGCCTGGAGCCTGCTTCAGATTCTGTGTCTCCTGCCCCTCCCTGCTTGTGCTGTGGCTCTCTCTCTCAAAAATAAATGAATAAACATAGTTTAAAAATTGAATTATAGTTAGAACACAATATTATGTCAGTTTCAAATATACAACATAGTGATTTAATGTTTATATACATTTTGAACTGATCACCAAGATAGATCTAACTGCCATCTGTCACCACACAGAGTTGTTACGATATTATTAAGTATATTCTCTATGCCGTACATTGCATCCCCCTATCTTATTTATAACTTGAATTTTGTGTCTCCTAATCCCCTTCCCCTTGTTTGCCCATGTGCCTACCTTCCGCCCCTCTGGCAACCATCAGATTATTCTCTGTATGAGTCTGTTTCTGTCTTGTTTGTTCATTCTGGTTTTTAGATTCTGCATATAAATGAGACCATATAGTGTTTGTCTTTTCTTTGCCTTGTTTCACTTAGCATAGTAATCGGCAGGTTCATCCATGTTGTTGGAAATTGCAAGATTCCATTCTTTTTATAGCTGAGTAATATTCCATCATATATACATACACCACAGCCTCTTTATTCATTCATCTATCATTGCACACTTAGTTTGCTCCCGTATCTTGGCTATGGTGAATAATGTTGCAGTGAACATGGGTGTCTATATCTTTTTGAAATAGCATTTTCATTTTTTTTCTAGATAAATACTCAGAAGTGAAATTGCTGGATCATATGGTCACTCTGTTTTAAATTTCTGAGGAACCTCCATACTGTTTTCCACAGTAGCTGCACCATCTTGCATTCCCGACAGCTGAGTCCCAGGGTTGTCCTTTCTCTACATCCTTGCCAACACTTATTTCTTGTCTTTTTTAATAATAGCCAAACTGATAGGTGTAAGGCAATATCTGATTGTGGTTTTGACTTGTTTCCCTAACTATGAGTGATGTTGAGCATCTTTTTATGTGTCTGTTGGCTATGTGTATGTTTTCTTTGGAAGAATGCCTATTCAGGTCCTCTGAATCCATTTTAAATTGGATTGTTTGGTTTTTCATACGGAGTTGTGTCAGTTCTTTATATATTTTGGATATTAACCCATTATCAGGTGTATCATTTACAAATACCTTCTCCCATACAGTAGGCTGTCTTTGTTTTGTTTACTTTTGTCTTTGTGTTGCCTTCACTGTGCCTAAGGATTTGTTTCACATAGTACCATTTGTTTCTATTTGCTTCAGTTCCATGTGTCTGAGGAGACAAATCCAAAGAAATGTTGCTCAGACTGATGCCCAAGAGCTTACTGCTTATGTTTTCTTCTATGAATTTCATGGTTTCTGTTTTTACGTTTAAGTCTTTAATCCATTTTGAGTTTATTTTTGGGTATAATGTAAGAAAGTGGTCTGCTTTCATGGTTTCGCCTGTCGTTCAGTTTTCCTAATACCATTTACTGAACAGATTATCTTTTGTCCCTTGCCTCCCTTGTCATAAATTAATTGACAGTATAAGCATGGGGTTTATTTCTGAGCTCTCTATTGTATTCCATTAATCTGTGTGTCTGTTTTTGTGCCAGAACCATACTGTTTTGATTACAACAGCTTTGTAGTATACTTTGAAATCAGGCAGCAAGATACCTCCAGCTTTGGTCTTTCTCAAAGTTGCTTTAGTTACTTGGGGTCTTTTGTGGTTCCATACAAATTTTAGGATTAGGTGGTACTAGTTCTATGAAAAATGCTATTGATATTTTGATAGGGATTGCATTGCATTGTTTTGGGTAGTATGGGCATTTTAACTAAATATTAATTCTTCCAGGCTATAAGCGCCATATATCTTCCAATTTATGTCATGACATATTCAATTTCCATGATCAGTGTCTTACAGTTTTCAACATATAGGCCTTTCCCCTCCTTGATTACATTTATTCCTAGGTAATTTATTCATTTTGATACAGTTGTCAATGGGATTATTTTCTTGTTTTCTCTAAGAAGTATATAGAAATGCAACAGATTTATGTATATTAATTCTGTATCCTGCAACTTTATTGAATTCACTTATTATAAGCTCTGATTAGCTTTTCGGTGGAGCCTTTAGGGTTTTCTATATGTAGTTTCATGTTGTCTGCAGATAGTTTTACAGTTTTACTTCTTTTCCAATTTGCTTGCCTTTAATTCTCTTTTCTTGTCTAATTGCTGTCTCTAGGATTTCCATTACTGTGTTGAATAAAAGTAGTAACACTGGGTATCCTTATCTTGTTCCTGATCTTAGAGGAAAGCTTTAAGCTTTTCACTGTTGAGTATGATGCTAGGTGTGGGTTTATCATGTATGGCCTTTTATGTTGAGGCATCTTTATTCTATACTTACTTTTTTGAGAATTTTTATTATAAGTGGATGTTGAATTTTATCAAACAGTTATTCTGCATCAACTGAGATGATCATATGATTTTTACCCTTTTGTTGTTGTTAATGTAGTGTATCACATTGATTTGCAGACACTGAAACCATCCTTGCATCCCTGGAGTAATTCCCACTTGGTCATGGTATACGATCCTTTTAATGTATTATTGAGTTTGGTTTGCTAGTATTTTGTTGGTGATTTTGAATCAATGTTCATCTGGAATACTGGCCTCCAGTTTTCCTTTTTTGTAGTATCTCTGTCTGGTTTTGGGATCAGCATAATGCTTGCCTCATAGAATGAGTTTGGAAGCATTTCTTCCTCTTCAGTGTTCTGTAGGAGTTTGAGAATAGGTATTACCTCTTCTGTAAATATTTGGTAGAATTCACCTGTGTAGCTGTCTTGTTCTGGACTTCTGTTTGAACCAATAATCAAAACCTCCCAACAATTTTGTTACCAGTGGTTGATCTGTTCAAGTTTTCTATTTCTTCTTAATTGAGTCTTAGAAGATTGTTTCTAAGGACTTAACATTTCTAGGCTATCCTGTTTGTTAGCATATGATTGTTTGTAGAACTCTTATTATATGATCCTTTGTATTTTTATGGTATTGGTTGTAACATACCGTCTTTAATTTCTGATTTTATTTGGGCCCTCCACTCTTTTTTTTTTTTTTTGATGTTGATAATGCTGGCTAAAAGTCATCAAATAGGCTGCATGTCCAGTGTAGAGCCCAATGCGGGGCTTGAACTCATGACTTGAGATCAAGACCTGAGCTAAGATGAACAGTTGGAGACTTAACCACCTGAGCCACCCAGGCACCCCACATTGTTCTTTCTATTGCTTTTTTGTCCCTATTTCATTTATATCCACTCTGATCTTTAATATATTTTCTTTCTTCTACTAACTTAGGGCTTCATTTGTTCTTTTGATTTTATTTCCTTCATGCGTAAAGTGAGATTGTTTATTTGAAATTTTTCTTCTTGAAGTAGTCCTGTATTGCTATATACATTTTAGATCTGCTTTTGTTGTGACCATAGATTTTGGACTGCTGTATTTCCATTTTCATTTGTCTCAAGATGTTTTTTTATTTCTTCTTTGATTTCTTCTTTGATTCATTGGTTGTTGAGTACCATGTTGTTCAGCCTCCATGGGTTTGTGGGGTTTTTTGCACTTTTCTTCTTATAATTGATTTCTAGTTTCCTACCATTGTGAAAAGACGCTTGTTATGATTCAGTCTTTTAAAATTTATTGCGTCTTGTTTTGTAGCCTAACAGGTGATCTATCCTAGAGAATATTCCATGTGAAATTGAAAAGAATACATATTCTTCTGGTGTTGGATGGAGTGTTCTGTATCTGTCTGTTAAGTCCATCTGGTCTAATGTGTCATTTAAGGCCAGTGTTTCCTTATTGATTTTCTGTCTGGGTGATCTATTTATTGATGTAAGTAAGGTGTTAAACTCCCTTACTATTAATGGATTATTGTCAACTTCTCCCTTTATGTCTGTTAATAATTGCTTTGTTTCTTTAGGTGACTGACCTTCGGTTGGGTGCACAGATACTTACAAGTGTTATACCTGTTTGTTGGATAGATCCCTTTATCATTTTGTAATGTCCTTTTTTTACACTCTTTGTTTTAAAGTCTATTTTGTCTGACATAAGTATTGCTCCCTGACTTTCTTTCCATTTCCATGGACTCACACAGATGGGTCTTTTTGCTTTTTGTTTTTTGTTTTTTGTTTTAATCCATTCAGCTACTTTGTGTCTTTTGATTGGAGCATTAAGTCTATTTAACATAGTTATTGATAGGGGTACCTGGGTGGCTCAGTCAGTTGAGCATCCGACTTGAGTTCAGGTCATATCTCACAGTTTGTGAGTTGGAGCCCCACATGGGGCACTCAGGCACGCTTGCTCGCTCTCTCTCTCTCTCTCTCTCTCTCTCTCAGAAATAAACATTAAAAAAGATAGTTATTGATAAGTAAGTATCAAAGTATCGAAGTATTGCCACTTCGTTCATTGTTTCCAGTTGTTTTGATAGTTCCCTGCTCTTTTCTTCTTCTCTTGTTCTTTTCCCTGTGATTTGGTGACTTACCCTAGTGTTGTGTTTGATTTCCTGTCTCTTTATTTTTTGTGTACCTATGGTAGGTATTTGGTCTGTGGTTATCAGGAAGTTCATATATAATATCTTCTGTATACAGCAGTCTCTTTTAGGTTGATGGTCACTTAAGTTCAAGCATGTTCTAAAACACTACCTTTTTTATCTCCCTTTTATGTTTTCACTGTCAGACTAAGTACTGTAGGTCTAGATGATTTTACTCTTCTTGTCTTTTAACCTTCATACTAGCTATGGAAGTGGTTGATCCACTACCCTTACTATATGTTTACCTTTACCAGTGAGAGGGTTTTTTTTTTTCCCATAATTTCCTTATTCCTAGTTACCGCCTTTTCTTTTCCACTTAAGGAAGTCCCTTTAACATTTATTGGAAGGCCAGTTTGGTGTTGATGAATGTCTTTAGCTTTTGCTTTTCTGGAAAACTCCTTATTTCATCTTCAATTTGGAATGATAATCTTGCCAGGTACAATATTCTCAGTTGTATATTTTTTTCCTTTTAGTATTTTGAATATTTTAATACCACTCCCTTCTGGCCTGTAAAGTTTATGCTGAAAAATCTGCAGGTAGTCTTACATGGGTTCCCTTGTATATAACAAGTTTTCTCTCACCACTTTGAAGATTCTCTGTAAAGTGTCATGATATGGGTCTCTTGGGTCCACCTCATTTGGGATTGTTAGTTTCCGGACTTAGATATAGGTTTCTTTCACCAGGTTAGGGAGGTTTTCAGCCATTATTTCCTCAGATAGGTTTTGTCTCTTTCTCTCTTCTCCTAGGCCCCTACAATGCAAATGTTAGTATGTTTGATGTCATCCTAGAGGATAGTCTTAAACTTTCCTGCTTTTTAAATTTCTTTCTGTGCTGTTTCTGTTGGGTGATTTCCACTAATCTTTCTAGGATCAGTGATCCCTTCTTGTGCATTATCCTATACGCTGCTGATTCCTTCTAGTATATTTTTCATTTCAGTTATTCTTCGGCTCTGAATGGTTCTTTTTTATGTTTTCTGTTTCTTTGTTGAAGTTATGTGTTTATCCATTCATCTCTTTAGTTAATATCTTCATAAGCATTACTTGGAATTCCTTATTTGGTAGGTTGCTTATCTCTGTTTCATTTAAGTTTTTTTTTCTGAGTTTCTATCTTGTTCTTTCATTTGCACCATACTCCTCTGTGTCCTCATTTTGCCTAGCTCTCTATGTGGTACTAGATCAGTTACATCTATTAGTCTTGAAGGAGTGGCTTTATGCAGAAGGTGTCCTGTGGGGCCCAGGAGTCTAACATGCTCTGGTCACCTGACCCAGGTGCCCAAGGACTGATGCCTGGGTGGGCTGTGTATACCTCCTGTTGTGGTCGGTCCCAATCCATATGGACTTGCTGATGTGTGTGGGGCTGGCTGCAGGAGCTGACTGCAATGCCCGATGGCAGCAGTACGGCCAGGCTGGTAGGCAGGGCAGGCCTCCTGCACAGCTGGCTACACCTGTTGTAAGTATTTTACTTTGCTGGGCTGGCACCCCAGGGCAGGATGCTTGGGAGGAGCTGTAGTACCTGCTGGAGACGTGGGGTGGTAAGCCTCCTGGGAAGGGCTCCAAGTTGGTTGGATGGAGTGAGTTCACAGAGAAACACTGGGGCTATGTTTCCCCAGAAACACTGGGGTATAACACAGGTGCTAGTTATGGTGCTAGCACGATAGATAGAAAGTATTAGAAATGGTGCCCACCAATGCTGGTCCAGGTGGGTAGAATTGACAAGAACAAAATGGTGCCCACCAGGGCCACTGTCCCTGGGGAATGCTCCAAGTGATCCCTGTGTCTCTGGCACACACCCCAGCCATTAGTGAAAGTACTTCCTTCACATGTAACCCAGGTGCTTTTCAAACTGCTGCCTCTGCACTGGGCTTCCACACAAGTGAGAATGCACACATGCTCTTTAAGAGTGGAGTCCCTAGGAGCGCCTGGGTGGCTCAGTCAGTTAAGGGTCCAACTCTTGATTTTAGCTCAGGTCATGATCTCAACGGTTTGTGTGTTGGAGCCCTGCATTGGGCTACATGCTGCAGACCTTGCTTGGGATTCTCTCTCTCCTTTTCTCTCTGTCCCCTCCCCTATACACATGCTCTCTCTTTCAAAATAAATAAATAAAGAGATAAACACTTTATAAAAAAAAAAAAAGAGTGGAGTCTCTATTTCCTACTGTCCTCTGGTTCCCTTGGCTATAAACCCCATTGCTTTTCAAAGCTTGTTATTATTGGTGCCATTCGCCTGAACAGTGGAGACTGGTGTGGGGCTCAGACCCCTCCTTCATCAGTGAGGCCTCTGTGGTTGTGATTTCCCTCCCACTTGTGGGCCTCCCCACTAAGCATGCAGGTCCTGACTAAACTGTGTCTGCACCTCCTATATATCTCACTTTGGCTCCCATCCTTAGTTGGGTATGATCTTTTCTGCTTGTCTTTAGTTCACTCTGAGATACTTGTTCCACTTGTAGGTGCACACTTTGGTGTGTCCAAGGGAGGACATGAGACCAGGATCCCCTACTCCTCCTGCCCCTCGAATGTCTTAATTATAGGCAATTTCTATTCTACTGTGATAGTAATGATAGAAGAAAGAAAATCAGAAATTATTTTTAAAGTTTAACCCTACCTCAAGACGATCTACTTGATGACTCACACAAGTTTTAAAAAATTGTGTCAAGCTTGAATGGATATTACCCTGCAGGTCCCTGACAGGCAGCACAGTTAGGAAGGTAAGGAACACAGGTTTTGGAATAAGGCAATGCTGAATTCACATCCAGGTTTTGCTCATGTGACTATGGGCAGACAAATGGTTTAACTGTCATCCGTAAAATGGACTAGGAGGAAGGATTATTAGAGGTCATGTATTTATTAAAGTTCCTAGCCATGGAGTTTGGCATGTAGAATTAAAATATCACTTAACTAGTGTACCCTGTAGTCATTACTATGATGGGAGTGTTTTGTGTCCCCTCCTAAGAACCTCTCGTCTTAAAGTTTCCGTCTGCCTGCCTGATAAGACTTCTTCTGTCTTCCATCCTCTTCAGGAGATAAGTTTCCCATTCTTTTTGCTATTAATTCAATACTTAGAATTATTCCTCTAAGCTATTTCAGTGGATGTTTAGAAACCAGGGTGTGAAGTGAGAGCATCATCACCAAAACCCAAGGGAAATGCATACAGCCAAAAAACAAAAAACCAAAAAACCTCTCATCGGGTAGACGGGCATGACAGAGAAACCAAGAAGTTTTCACAGTAATAAAAGAACCTGAGAATTGAAGAATCAATCCTTGACTTTTGGCTGAGGTCAGGGAGGAAGTGTGTGGCCATAGATCAAATTGAGGTTGGTTCTGAGTGTTTTGTTGCTTCCTTTATACTAATATAAAGTTGAATAAGGACCCAGCTGCTCTGAATTTGTGTGATTTTACAAAACATCTTTGTAAGGATTTAGGAATTGTGTTCATTGTACAGAATGAGATAAGTATGAATTTGTGGATCATTTGAAAATTTAGTCCAACAGTACACTGTTGCACAATTTTAAGGCAGCTGTTTTTCCCTATTTCCCTCTATTTGGCAACCCTTACTTGGACAAAAATCTGGATTTGCAGATCCTGATTGGAAGCACGCACAGGGAATTTGCTCCCTTTCGTTATATATCATTGCAACCCCAGATTCCATAATCAAAAATTCCATAATCAAAAATACTTAAAACTAATGTAAAATGAAGACAAATACAAATCATCAGTTTGCCACAATTCTAAATTAAACTACAAACCCCAGGTAGACCGTAGCTGATAAAGTCTACTTAATCTTGCAAGCTAGACGTACATTACTGAAACCCGAGACAGTTCCCAAAGATGCTGGTACCAGCTTAAACTCAAGCTTACGTGGGGTCACAAATAATTGTAATAACAATGGCGTTCACCTATGGACTTGCCACGGAGGATACCTACTGGATCAACGTCTGTGAAAAATCAAGTCTTGAAAAGACGGAAAAACATTACAGGTGAGATTTGAGCTCAGAACCACAGCTCCACAGCCATCAGTTTCACCCCTAGATATATAGTGGGACATACATTAGAAGAAGGTATGAGCGTACCATTGTCTCAGACATGTTCTTGTATTCCTGAAAGATGTGGCATTCCTAACTCCGTGTGTATCAAACCATAATTATCCTTGTGTGCTTTCAAGAAGTGAGGAACACACATCCTCACTCCACAGCATCAGTACTTGTTAAAATTCATGTCCCCTAATGCAGGTCTGAGCAAACAGAGCAGAGGACTTGCAGCCTAAGGTCTCAAGTTAGCTAATACAGTGACCAGACTGAGGACTGATCCTTCCAAAGAGAAAGAAATACATTTCTTCTGTGAAACATGTTAGATCAGACTTTAGAAAACAAGTTCAGATAAGGTGACCATGTTCTCTCTTCATAGAAATAAATACACAGGACCAAAGAAGCCTTTTAGAGGCCCAGATGTATTCTTCCCTGCCTATACCCCCTGTGCCACCTTGGGAAATGTGGACAAGTTCTTGGAGTCTAGTGATGGAAGACCTTCGTTTTACAGACAGAAACTAAGCCCAGAGACATTAGGTGGCAGGCCCTTGGTGTCTCAGAGATGTGAAAAAGGCATTTCCTCCTTCATTTACCCTTTACTGAAAATGTTCCTGTCTTATTAGAGTTTGTGTTGTCTAACCTTCTCCCTAAGATGAGTGAGGATAAATGATGCACGGTTTGGGGGAACTGTCTTAATATGCACCTAAAGCTAAAACAAGTTAGAAACCTCTCTGAACAAATGCAAAGCAAAGAGAATAATCGGTGTTTCTTCGACTTCTTCAAGAACATGTGTTCTGGTAGAACCGTTTAACAGAAATATCACGAAAGCCTTGCCTCAGAGTATTTTTCTGTTTGATTTAAAAACTATTCCATAGCTTATTATCAGACAAATCAGTAATCCTTTAGCTAATGCAGGGATAAATGGACAGTCAGAAAACATAATCACCTGGTGTGTGCAGCTGAGTATTTACATTTTGCCTAATGAAAAAAGATAAGAAAAATGCAGGTGATTTTAATGTGTAAAAACCACATTTTCAGGCTAGCCCTAGAGGGACAAATACATTACTGACTCAAAGTAATCACTAGACCTCTGTAGTCCCTGGTGTCAGCTCTGTTTTGAATCTCTTTTTGGACTCATCTTGAATCAAAGAATATTTAAGCCTGTTTCAGTAGGACACTTGCTCCCTTTAAAGATAGTTCAAAGGTTTTAAAATCTGTTTCTGGACCTTGTTGGATTGTTTTCTTTTCTGTGTTGCCTAAAGCTTTATGTGTATAGCAAGGGTTCTTAACCTCACCATTATTGACAGTCAACTCTGGGTAACTCTTTGTTGTGGGGGATTGTCCTGTGTACCCATGGCATGTGGGTGGACCAGCACTCCAGTCTTTTGTCATTAGCTGTCAGCAGCATTTCCTCAGTTTGACAATCACAGATGTCTCCACCCATTACCAAGTATTCCCCCCACCCACCTACACACACCCCTCTTCCCCAGGAGCAAAGAACCACTGGTTTACAATATTTGGCCAATGAGAAAACACCTGTTCCATGTGTACTTGATAAAAATTAATCCAGTTTTATTTTCAGGATTTTTCCCCATGTTAATTATACTTGTTTTCTGAGGTGATACCCTTTTTGCTTTGTTTTGTTTTGTTTTGTTTTGTTTTGTTTTGTTTTCTCCCAAATGGGTTCCTTGCATTTCATTGATTTAATTCACTTAACTTGGAGGCTAAACCAACAGCACCATTTGGATTTGTAATGTTTATCATCTCTGCTTCTTTGTCTTTGGGAGAAAGCCTCTACTAAGCAATACTGTATCATCTTGCCAGGTACATTACAGTCCCCATTTAGAAATAGGGCAATTGAGATTTAGAGAGATTAAAAGGTCACCAAGCTACTACACTGCAGTTAGGTTATGAATTCTAGCCTGCCTGACTTAGAGTCCTTACTATTCTCTGTAACAGCAATTCTCAGAATGTAGTCCATGGACACTTGGGTGTCCCCAGGACCCTTTCAGAAGTACATTAATAAAAATATACAGTCTTCATTTGCCTTTCTCACTGTGTTGGCATTTGCAGAGATGGTACAAAAGTAATGATGAGTAAAACTGCTGGCCTCATAGGGTACAGTAGTAAGTGTACTCACTGCCTTGCACTCCCAAGTTAAGGAAAGCCAATTCCACTTAAGAATATCTTTGAGGGATTCCTGTGTGGCTTAGTCAGTTGAGCATCTGACTCTTGGTTTCTGTTCAGGTCAAGGTCTCATGGTTCGTGGATTTGAGCCCTGTGTCAGGCTCTGTGCTGACAGCAAGGATCCTGCTTGGGGATATATTCTCTCTCTCTCTCTCTCTCTCTCTCTCTCAACTTTAAAAAAAGTTTTTTTTTTTTTTTAAAAAAAGGATATCCTTGAGGAAGCAAAATATTCTTTTAAATCTCCACCTTTGACAATGTCCTTTTACTATCTGTGTGACAAAATGGGAAGATGCTTGAAGCTTATTACGTACTTACGCTGCACATAGCATTTAGGTTTCTGTCAAAGAGGAGTAGGTGTAAGACTGTTTATGTTGCACATTGAACAAGCCACCTTTTTCATGACATACCATGGATAAACTATGGTCTTTAGCCTTTGGTGTTTGCCAGATGTTATCTCAAAAATGATTGAAGTGAGCTTATCACTTCAAGGAAGACAGTTTAGAACTTTGAAAGACTTATGTCTGCCACTATGAGCTTCATAGATGTGACTGTTATATTGTATAATGGACTGGTCAACATTTAGAAAATCTGCCCAACTCAGTGAGCCAATATTTTCCAAATGACTAATGCAGGATAGTACAAAATCATGCACGGGTAAAAGGACCATTCGAAGCGCAAGACAGACAGATGGATTTTAATGTAACAGTGTTTCAAAAAGTTCCCTGATAGGGTTTCAGATTCTGCACTGCAATACTGACCTTTAAAAAACCAGAATGTTTTATTTTGGGGTAGAATCACAAAGAATATCTACATTTACCTGAACTCAAGCTCTTGGAGGATCATTAACCCTCAGCTGGCTCAGAGGGAAGGGTATTTATGGCACTTGCCTTCACCTGAGATCCTCCAGGTGGTCCCATGTCACAGGAGGCAGGTAAAAAATATTGGCAAGAGTTTCAAGGTTCGTTATTTCAGTGATGTATTCCACGCATAATAAGACTTACATACATGAAATGACTTCTGTGTCGTCACAACACCTGACAATCCGGATTCGTGAGCACGTGCTAAATGAAAGGATGTCATTTACCTGTACATTTTATAAGCTCCTCAAGGGGTGGGATGAATTCTCACAGTCCATCCATGACTATCCGTCCGGGAGCCCCCTCTCAGCACTTGCTTTTCTTGTAGAACTCGACAGAAAAACCCAGCTTTGAACGCGTTGTTTTTTGTCTGTTTTTTCTTTCTCAACTCTCACGGAAACTCCGTCGCCTCAGGAATAAGCTGGTGTTTAGCACGCTGTCCACTGTAAGTGGGGAACAGCATTTGAGTGTTCACTTGGAGCAAGGCATTTTGTTCCTATGAGTCTCCACTCACCGTGGATATGGTCAGTTCATAATGGAACCTCTTACTGTCTTCCAAGTTTGGCACAGCCATCCGCACACACTGATCAAAGAACCCAGACTTTTCAGCTTTTCCATTCAAGGAGATGTCATATACACTCTCATTCCTGTGTGCTTTCTCTTTCTTTCTGTCATGTGTTTGCCATGTATCCATATTAAAAGATGGTGATTCCATATGATTTTCCTTGTAGTTCTAGCAGTTTGGTTGGCCTGTAGCCCTTCAGCAGTAGCACAGGGTCACATTTGCGGTTGTAAACTGTGCTGTACTCATCCGTGTTCCCCAATGGTGTTCGTCCTAGGCTATCCTAGTCCTCGTGTTTGTGTGACAGAAATGGATTTTTTCCCACCGATGTCTGTGGTATACTTGGCAGTTTTCCATGTACTCCGTTCTTATCTGATGGAGCCTGGAATGACTGAAGGGATTTCAAAAGGCTGACTTAAATTACAGATGCTCAGCTACACTTGTATCCATCCATTGGTTCCTAGCTTTCCCTGTTGCCATCTGTAGCTCATGGTTGAGTGGCCTGAATGCATTTTGCCAATGCTCTCATTTATAAGCTAGAATTTGTGATTACCATCCTGGGTTTCAGACTGAATACTAACTTTCTACTTACATAATGCTGTCTCATAAAATCTCTACTTTTTCTGAAATAGGAAAGGAGGAAAATGTATTGGGTGTTTGTTCTATGCAGGAACTACATGCTACATTTTGTGTGTTCTCCTGTTTTCACAGCACACACACAGATGATGTCCTTCCCACTCATGAGGAAACTGAGGCTCAAAGTGGTAGACAGCAACCCAGGGTCACACAGACTTTCCATGGGGAGAGCAGGGATCTGAAGCACGTCAGTTTGACTGCAAATAGACCCCCCCGATCACCCTCCTCTTACTGCGTTGGCCTCATCTGGAGGTGATACCATCTTGTCACGGGGCTGGTGAGCAGCTAGACGAGATTTTACTCACGAAAGTGTTTTCACAGCTACAAAGTCCAGGCACACCTAGTTTTATGGTGCTTTCCTTTATTGCACTTTGCATTTTTTACCAACTGAAGGTTTGTGCCAACCCTAATTCAAGCAAGCCTGTCAGCACCATTTTTCTAACAGCATCTGCTCATTATGTGTGTGTCTGTGTCACATTTTGGTAATTCTCTTGGTATTTCATATTTTTTCATTATTGTTACTGTGATTTCCGACTCGCTGAAAACACAGATGAAGTATTTTTAGACTAAGGTATACACATTCTTTTTTAAATATAAAGCTCTTACAGACTTTAACAGACTGCAAAGCAGTGTAAA
Organism: Lynx rufus; assembly: GCF_022079265.1. NCBI lineage: Eukaryota > Metazoa > Chordata > Mammalia > Carnivora > Felidae > Lynx > Lynx rufus. The sequence goes on along the minus strand of NW_025814823.1, from coordinate 119,034,332 downwards.
TATAACTTTTATGTGCACTGGGAAACCAAAAAAGTCATTTGACTTGCTTTATTGCGATATTCACTTTATTGCTGTCTGTGGTCTGGAACCAAACCTGTAGTATCAGTGAGGTATGCCTTTACTACAAAGTACCACTTTAAAAAATTTTTAAACACTTACATATGCCTATGTTTTTGTGTGTATTGTATATAAATATATATATATAATTGGTTGAGGAAGCATTTCAGAAGTAACCTTTCAGATCTTTAAATATTATACTCATTTTCCATAAACAACTGGTTGGTCCCTAAAAATAGATGTCAGATGACAGAGATGGGCTGAGCAGGAATAGGCGCATCTTCAGGCCACAAGCCAAGGAAGTTTTTGCTTCCCTGACACATCGCTCTGTTCACTCACACCAAGTCCTTCCTACCTTTCTGTAAAAATACTGCCTAGAGCAGCTCCTCCGCGTTAGTCACAAGCTTCCATTCATCACGGGTGGCTCACGCCAGACCTACAGCACGGTCATTTCAGTCTGTCCTCTCCCATCGTCCGCTGTCCCCCACCTAGCAGGGAACCAACACCTTGTGATACGGAAGCATCCAGAACTTTGTGGCCATGTTCAGAAAACATGTAAAACCCTGAGGCCTGTTCCCAGAACTGGGGTGATGGCAACACCGTCCACCTGACAAAGCCTCTCGAATGGAAGACTGGCAATGTGCAGTAGCTTCATCCGAGGACAGGATTTAGGGGAGCTTTTGGGCTTGCTGAAAGGTTTCAAAACAAATTAGGGCCTAGAGTATCTTTAGAGACACAACAACAGCACTCACTGTGGTGAGAAGTCTGCAAAATGAACCACGAGATGGGGTAGGAGAAGCAGATTCCTGTCCTTTTCTTGAGGCCACACCCGGCCTCGGTGCAGAGGACAGAATGCTCCTTCCTGTTGAAAGCCCACTGCCCTTTCCGTTCTTGATGTGAGCCACACAGGAAGGTGACAGACAGTGATGTTTCGCATCAGTCTTTGTAGGCCATAATGAGAAACCTGACAGCACTGGGATTGAGAGATGTAGGCCCAAACTCGAATACTCTATGAAGTTTTGACTCTAGCGGAGGATGTGGATTGACTGAATTTAGACACTGAGTTTAGAGAGAGGCCTGTACAAGGTCTTAAAATGACAAAAATTAACTCGATGTCCCAAACAATTAAAGGGGTAGGACGCATCTTCTTGAGGTGACAGATGTCTCTACTATCTCTGGATCCTGGTGGTAGTTGCACTACTATCCGTTTAGCCAAACTCGTCAGTGGTTCACTTACAAATGGTGAATGATATTGAAGCGACCCCTTTATAAAGGTGATCATGAATGTAAACAAATGCTACGCAACTACAGATGACAGTTTCAAAGTGAAGCATGTATTCATCATTCTTTTTAGGGAATGCTTAAAAGGAAATTACCTCACTCTTGGGGTGCCTGGGTGGCTCAGTCAGTTAAGCGTCTGACTTCTGCTCAGGTCATGATGTCACAGTTCGTGGGTTCAAGTCCCGCATCGGGCTCTGTGCTGACGGCTCGGAGCCTGGAGCCTGCTTTGGATTCTGTGTCTCCCTCTCTCTCTGCCCCTCCCCCACTCGCACTCTGCTTCTATCTCTCCCCCCCCCCCGCAAAAATAAATATTTAAAAAAAAATTTTTTTAAAGTTACCTCACTCTTAATTTTGTCTAAAAGAAGATTAAAACATGATTTGAAAATATTTGAATAGACTGTTGTAATGCTTGCTAGTACTTGAAGCCAGAGTTCAGTGTGAACATGCTCCCTAGGGAGTGAGGAGGTAAGAGAGCTGTAGTTCGATGTTTCTTTGAAGGTCATGACAGTGGATCCTGACACTGCTTTCTCTCCTCCTTCAGCCCTGGAATGAGACCAGATGTAAGCTCTCCTCCATCCAGCTCTGCAGCGGCAACGGGACCACCTCCCAAACTCTGCCTTGTGTGCTCTGATGAAGCTTCGGGGTGTCACTACGGGGTCTTGACTTGTGGAAGCTGTAAAGTATTCTTCAAAAGAGCAGTGGAAGGTAGTGTGTGTTTTGAAGAGTTTTATTTTTCCTCTACTTGGTTCTTGTCTCTCAAGGTGGATTGTGAAGTTTCTGGTATATGCGAACCCCATTAAGGCTGGAAGTCAGTAAAGTCAGGTGCAGGGGGTTGGCTCGGAGGCCTTCTAAATGGAGAGATTTTAAAAACCCACACAAAAAACATAAGAGACTCTTAAATACAGAGAACCAACTGAGGGTTGCCGGAGGGAAGGTGGGTGGGGGGATGGGCTAAATGTGTGATGGGCATTAAGGAGGACACTTGTTGAGATGAGTACCGGGTGTTACACGTAAGTGATGAATCACTGGGTTCTACTCCTGAATCCAGGACTACACTGTATGTTAACTAACTTGAATAAAACAACAACACAAGCAGAACTAGAATAAAATAGAAAAGTATAAATTAAGGAGAGGGAGTTTGGTCAGATAACAGAAGGTAACGGTAAGAAAGTGCTGTCATGGGAAATGGTGTTACGTTACTGCCCAAACCTAATGTTCACTGTATGAGAATCATGGGCTTTAACTCTCATGAAGTAGTTGGTTTTAAAACCACCAACTATTCCAGTCTGACAAAAAATGAAGGTCAGTAAGAACTGTGAGGGGAAAATCTGGGTGGGTTTCTCTTCCTGTTGAGCCAGGCACTGTGCTAAGTGGTATCAAGTCCACATAAGATGTGGTCCCCACCCTCTGGGTGGTCACGGTCTGCTTGAAGTGAGAGAGGAGTTCAAAGTTTCCAGGAAAGAGGTGGTAGTAAGAAGCAAGTGATAAACAGCCTGAGGAGATCGAGAAAGAAGGTAATGTAGAGAAGCTGATTTCACTATATGAATACTAATAAAAACTGTACCCTGGTTATAGATTCAGTCTGCTGACAAGGGCAGTCACATCAACTCCTTAAAGAGAAATTCATTCCATAGCAAATTAGTGTTGGAAATTACTCTAAAATCCTCTTGGGAAAAAAATCATGTACTTTAGTTATTTATAAAGCTGTTTGAAGGTGGTGTCGCATGAATGGATTACCTAAAGCTCTGAGTATGTTAATTTTTAAAGAAGTGTAATTATCCATCCACAGTATGAGAAAGATTATTATTATTTGCCTCAAGTTCTGTTTGCATATCCTTAAGAGTTAGATGAGTCATTTTCTTTTGTTTGGATTACTTTTTAATCCATGAGCAAACTAAAACTCCTCCTGTTACCCCACATGGAGCACAGGGAGGCAGGCTTTGACCAGGTAGGAGCCCCCAACTGTTGAGTAGCGCTAAGGAAAGCCCACCCCTGCACACTCTACTGCCTCTAACAAAGTAGACCTTATTCACCACGGACCCAAGAGAATGAAGCTTTTTCTTGTCTGCACTTTACTTCAGCACTTTATTTTAAATGTTTTTGTTTATTTCTGAGAGGAGGAGGAGAGAGAGAGAGACAGAATGGGAGCAGGGGAGGGGTAGAGAGAGGGGGAGACACAGAAGCTGAAGCAGACTCCAGGTTCCGAGCTGTCAGCACAGAGCCAGACGTGGGGCTCAAACCCATGAACTGCAAGATCATGACCTGAGCCGAAGTCAGATGCTTAAATGACTGAGCCACCCAGGTGCCCCTGTCTCAGCACTTTAAGTCCTGAGTTATCTCCATGATATAAATGCAGTGATAGAGGTAATCCAATATATAATAATACTGGCAAATTAATTTCTGCAAGTGAAATTCAGAAAGAGACTGTGGAACCTTAGAAGAAAAAAAAATATTTTAATTAAAATGGAGGAGAATGAAAAATTCTTTAAAACAGGACTATAAATGTAAATGCCTATACGGACCAAGTATGTGTCCTTCTGGCAAATAGAAGACATTTGGGGCAAGGAAGGTTAGAGAGTGCAAGCTTACTTTGAAAGCTTTCAATACCCTTTAAAAGGTAAAAAAGAAAAGTAAAAAAAAAAAAGGAAAAAAGCTAAACCTAACTCCCCAATAAAATACCACTGCAGGCCATATGCCCTCAGGGCTTCCCCCTGCTTTAGAATTAAATTCTTATGCTTGTTTTTAGGTAAAAATTTCATAGAATATGAGCTGTCCCATTTCAAAATGTTTACTTAGCGTTTAAGTATTTCAGTTAACAATTACATAATTAGTAGGGGAAGGTTTAACTGTGAACTATGTTAAGTAAATCCTATATTTGGACTTTCATTTTCTCCAACGTCCCTTCCAGCTCTAAAATTCTGTAATCCTTTGACAACCTAACTCGGAGCAGTTCTACTTTTCCTCTCTACACAGGATGGAGATGTTTTCATTACAGAGATGTAGTTTCTAAAGTCTGTATCATACTTAGCAGTCCATTTTTGGCACCTGCTGGAAATACTAGGTTACCCCCCCCCCCCAAATTGGCATAGGATAAAATACCTGAACATTTCAACAATTTTTAAGAAGTTTTATCCATACAACCCAGATCAAGGATAGATACCTTGAGTTTTTTTAAGTCTGTATTCTGGGAGTCACTTCTCTACATACAGAAGAAAACTTTGGGTAGCTTCATGTCTTTTCATGTATACTAGTTCAGTGATGTCCCCCCTTCCACCAAGTCCCTTTTACTTATATCCCCTGTACGCAAAAGTACATGTAATCTTTGTTGGTGGGTCATAATGATGATAGGCATCCATTACCTTTAATGTCCCATAGACCAAGCATTATGTTTTATGTACATCATACCATTGAATTAAGGGCTCTGTGAGCTCTTAAATGCTGTTCTGATCCTATTTGATCAAGGAAACTGAGGCTGAGAGTTCAAGTGGTAGAGCTGGGATTCCAGGGGCGGTGACAGCTGGTATAAGACATTGGGCATTGGGGAGCAGAGCAGCTCTGGAACAAAGCTCAACTGTAGGCCATCGGTCAGCCCGGTGGCCTACTCCTCACAAAGAACTGAACCTGATATAGTTAACCATCTACTCAAAATGCACGCCTCATAGCACTGAGATTTATCCTCTTATGAAGAAGGGAATATGGTTTGTTTCCATCCAAGTAGTAGGCAGTCCTGTGCAGAAGGGATCTTTTCCCAGAAATCAGAACAAGATACATTCAACCTAGTGAGCTGATGATTTTTCTCTTTTCTCTGAATGCGATTTCTGTTTGAGAAGAGAAATGCCCTGTTGTGGTCCTGTGCATAGCCACAGTGGTGTTGTGCAGGAGGTTCTTTTCAGTTTCTGCCGGGCCAGCAGATCCTGCGATATTTTCTTTGACACTCAATAGCCAGATTAAGAGAAAACTACAAGAATGCGCTTTTTGGGGTAGGTAAGGGTATCAGTCTTTCCATTTTAGTTTTTTTTGCCAGGTGAAAACTGCACTTTGTACCTCTTACCACGCATTATTAAATACTAGGTGCCAGAAGATTGTATGGACAGTGACAGTCTAATATTTGGAGTCGGTGGTGGATTTAAACACTTACATTCTACAGTGCATGTGACGTAATGAACAAATATCTGTGAGATCTATATACGGTAGTTAGTTTGCCAGGTGTGTGATTTCCCTAACTAGTTGTTGGCAGTCTTAACATTCAAGATGAAGTTTGTTCCCTGTCACTTAGACTTGAAGGGGGAGCACGCTCCATTTGCATATGGTGGCATAATGTTGAGGGAAAGTCATTTTCCGTGTGGGGTTCTTTGAGTATTTTGAAAGCAGTTTCCTCTTTGTTTAACCTTCCTTAGCATTAAGTCAGAAGTCATAATGAAATAGTGACTTCAGACATCCTCTCTGTCAAACTGTACTTTAAACAGTTTCTCCTGTAATGCAGAACAGGGTTGCCTTGGAGGAGGGTAGTGACTGGAAAGGGCCTAGAAGACTACTGGTGGGGTACTGTTCTTCTTGACCAGAGAGCCGATTACATGGCGGTGTTCAGTTTGTGAAAACATAGGAGATGCTGCACTTAACAATCTGTGCATGTTTCTCTATGGATACTGCAGTATTTTTCATGAACTATGTTTATTTGTTGAGCGGAATAAGAAAGAGACATTTTTAAGGTGACCTCACAACTCTGTAATGGGAGTGGAAGCAAGTACATCTTTCTTCATCACTGCCTGTGGTCCCTGCCCGTGGTCAGCCCAAAACAAAAGGGCAATGAGTCTCACCATAAAAAGATCCCTTATAACCTGGGAAATTTTAACAGTGCCTTTGTTTTCTGTCTAGGACAGCACAATTATCTTTGTGCTGGAAGAAATGATTGTATCATTGATAAGATTCGAAGAAAAAACTGTCCAGCATGCCGCTATCGAAAATGTCTTCAGGCTGGAATGAACCTGGAAGGTAATGTAAACGCCTGAAAGGAAATGTCTCTGCATCATATAAAAATGCGTCATTTTCCTTTTTAAGATATAAGTGAGCAAAAGTAATAATTTAGTCGTTGCAATATATATGTGCTTGGCTAACATCATTTTATATTACTGCTTTATTAAGTAGGATTTTTGTGAATATTTCATATTCCACTTGAGTTTTTTCACCAGCTCGTACTACACACAGGGAATTCATTATAGCCAGACTGTCCACTGAGCAAGTAAATTAGGTAAAAAAATGAAACTTAAACACGTGAAGCAACATTACTTACAGCTTTCTCTCCTCCCTTTCTTCGGCCTCAAAACTGTTCCCGAGAGTTGAAAATGTTTCTCTGTCAGATGTACTTACATGTGCGTTTTGTATCATTTACCTTTTACTTGGCTCTATAGCTAGACAGATGCAGGTAGATGATAAATCTGCCTGGGCTGAGGGAAACTCCTCAAGGAGGTGTTGGATGGGTTTTGTTTGTTTTGTTTTTCAAGTAAAGAAGAAACCCGAAGCTAGTTGTAAGTTTGAGTTTCATAGCCCTGTTTATATAAAGTTGTATGATTAACATTGGTCTCAGCATTTGAAAACTTCCCTTTGAAAAATGTTTGGAATTCTCCTTTAGTTGACAGGGCAAACTCCATGAAGGTAGTGGTGGTGCCAGAATCACACATGTGCTTCGTATTTGCTGTGACAGTAGCACTTTCCTGCTCGAACCTGCCAAGGAGGCAGGCGGTGCACATCAGTCAAATAAAGTGGTGCCTGTTTTAAGGAGTCACTGTCGACTTAGATTGCAGAGTCCATCACAAAATGGTGTGGCACGCTACAGAAGGAACTGGAGCAGGAGCAAGAGGAGGGTCACCTCCTTCTGTCCTGGAAAGCTGAGAACGGTTCCTTGGAAGAAGCAAGACTCAATCTAGAAAAGCTGAGTTAGAAGCAGTTATGTAAAAACCAAAGTGGGACACAATCAGATTCACATTTTAGAAAGACTGATCTCAGAGAGAGAGGGACCAATTGAATGACTGTAGAAGTAATCCAAATAACACACTGCGATGTTGGAGGGAGAACAGCAAGTGTGTGGCTCTTTTGGTAAAAGAGGGACTGACCATTGGCATGATCTGCACAAGCCATGTGTGCACCTGTTTTTAAATATGAAGTAGATTCATGGGTATGGCTATGAAGAGTCTAAATTCCTCAACTCACATACACAGCATCATCTTCACTTTTTCATAGCACTTCAGTAGCAAAAAAGATGAAATTCGTAAATGTAACTTAATACCAGAAGTGGTGTATTTTGGTACTGTTGTTCCTATACCAAGTAATTCTCAAGATTTGCTATAAAGCAGCCTTCTTCAGTGCTTAAAGTTCCTGGCATTTGAGTACAGATAAGTTTTTTAAGGGTAATCCTTAATGTTTTCTTAACTTCATTTTAAAGTATATCGTAATCATTCCAAATTATAGTTGTCTTTTTTTTTTTTTAAGTTTATCCATTTTGAAAGCTAGTGTGACCAGGGAAAGGGGTAGACAGAGAGGGACAGGGAATCCCAAGCAGGCTCCACAGAGCCTATGCAGAGCCCCACATGGGGCTCGATCCCACTAATCCTGAGATCATGACCTGAGCCAAAACCAAGAGTCAGATGCTCAACTGAGCCACCCAGGCGCCCCTAGTTTTATTTTTGGTATGAAGAGTCAGGTGGAACTTAACAGGCAAGGAGGTTTGTGACATTATCAGATTTCATACCTTTTTTTTTTTTTGAGAGAGAGAGAGAGCGCATGTGAGAAAATCGTAAGCAGGCTCTACACTTAGCGTGGGGCTCAATTCATGATGTGAGCGAAAATCAAGAGTTTGGATGCTTCACCAGCTGAGCCACCCACATGTTCCCAAACTTAAAACTTAAGCTAAGTTTTCAACTGTCACAGACTTCTGAACACTTCTGTAGAGATCAGAAATTGACTGATAATCTATATATAACAAGGAGTCAAACTTTATTATATAGAGTAGAAATCTTAGCGAAGTGCTTGACAATAGTGGTTGCTTAACTAATTCAATTAACAACTTCTTGCTAAAGTCCTATGAAAACATATTAGCACGCATTCTTGCTCTAGTCAGTATTTTGAGCTTTATTCAAAAGCCTTAGTTCTCTCATTTAGGGCAATAGCTAAACAGTAAGAAATTATCAACTGAGCACAGAAGATTTTTAAAAATCCACCAGTTTGTCACTGTCCTTTCTCCTGTTCTCCGGAGTGTAGGTTCTGAGCCATGGTTAATTGAGGTCTTCAGCTTATTGTTTCAGTGTGATTTGGGAAAGGATGTTCTCTGTCATTATCTTCTCAATGGAGTACTTGCCAGGATTTTGAAATGTGGGTTTCCTAAACCTTTGGTTGTTTCACGTGTTTCCTTATGTATTGTAGCACTTGCTTTTTTAAACTGTACTGCTCCTCTGTGTACTTTTACTGTCTACATTGAGAATACTCTAAAGCCATATTCTGCCACCAGTTGAGGTAATGATAGTCCTTCGGTAGCACTTGGTGTGTGCCACCACCTGTTCTAAGCATTGTACGTGTCTTAACTGATTTAATTCTCAACCACCCTCAGAGCAAGGTACCAATATTACCCTCATCTTGTAGAAGAGGAAAACTAAGGCCCAGGGAGTAACTGTGAGATCCCAGCTACTGCATGGCAGAGCCAGGGTTTAAACTCAGCCATGATTGTTTCAGATTTATGCTGTTTACTACTACACCATAGTGTGTTTCAACAGAGCGTGGTAAAATAAGAATGGACCTGTCCCAATCCCTTCTCTGTTTTGAGATGTGACACAAAAATTTCTAATTTCTCACTAGCATATTCAACACAATGCACAATAATGAGACCATTCTATCATTTTAAGGGCAAAGAATCTACTAATTATTTCAAAAGGTGATTAGTATTTACTTTTCTCTGAGCAAAAATGTTTTGTATCCCTGATAAGTGAGGCAGGTACATTTCTTCTTTCATATGAATTATATTCATTGCCCTTCCTTGGATCTCTGAGACCTTCCTGTTGAACAATACTGTGTTCCCTTCAGCAGCAGGTGCACCAAAAAAGAAATTCTTATTTGTTACTAAAACACGTAATTTCATACAACACGTAAGTTTAAGAGTACGTATATGTTTACTAAATAATCTATGGAATCCATGTTGTAATTTGATTGCACTATTCCAGACTAAGTCAAAGATGGAAAGATATCTTTACTTTGTATATACTTTGTATATGATATCAAAGTAGATGCTTTAGGTTTATCAGGTCATCAATATAAATCTCTTACAAAAGGGAAATCCCCCCCTGCTAATTTATGTAAAGAAATATAAAGTTCTTTTCTTCATCTCCCAGCTGTTTTTAGACCTAAGCAGTATCCATCATATAAATGTAAAAACCGGACTTTTCTGCTATTGAAATTAATAGTGCTTCTAGCATATGATCTGCAGTGTCATCTTAATACTATCTTGAGAAGAAGGGGAATTTATGCTAGGTTTTAGTATGCCTGTCTTCATTATATATACCATCATGTAGATGAACCCTTAGCCACAGTTTCTAGTCTGCTGTTAGGAACTTAGGATTTTTCTTTCAACTGCTGGTAAAAGTATTGCCTTATCAAACTGATGAGAATTTCCACTTAGGAGTGAGAGTGAGAAATTCATATAAGAATCTATGTAGGTGATTTGTTTAGATTGTTTTCACATAACATTGAAAGACACTTAATTATGATGTTTATTTATTTTTGAGAGAGACAGAGACAGAATGCCAGTGGGTTAGGTGCAGAGAGAGGGAGACACAGAATCCAAAGCAAGCTCCAGGCTCTGAGCTGTCAGCACAGAGCCCGGTGCAGGCTCAAACTCACAAGCTGGGAGATCATGACCTGAACCAAAGTCGGACGCTCAACCAACTGAACCACCCAGGCGCCCCAATATTTAATTTTTTTTAATGTTTATTTATTTTTGAGAGAGAGAGGGAGACACAGAGTGTGAGTGGGGGAGGGGCAGAGAGAGAGGGAGACACAGAATCCGTTTCAGGCTCCGAGCTGTCAGCACAGAGCCAGACGTGGGGCTCAAACTCACAAACTGCAAGATCATGACCTGAGCCGAAGTCAGATGCTCAACCGACTGAGCCACCCAGGCACCCCAAAAGACACTTAATTTTGTATCCGGTATGACGTGGCTTCATATACAAATGGGTTCCTCTTGACTCTGCTTTTTCCCCTTCTGTTTCACTTTATAATTGCTGAATAGTTTCAGAAATTAAAATACTTATTGAATAAACTCTGTCACCCAGACCTTCCCAGTAAAACTGACTCTGTGTATGTATTTTTTAAACACCCACAGCTCGAAAAACAAAGAAAAAGATAAAAGGAATTCAGCAGGCCACCCCAGGAGTGTCCCAAGAAACTTCTGAAAACCCTGCTAATAAAACGGTAGTTCCTGCAACATTACCACAGCTCACCCCTACCCTGGTGTCCCTGCTGGAGGTCATCGAACCCGAGGTGTTATACGCAGGGTATGATAGCTCAATGCCAGATTCGACTTGGCGGATCATGACCACACTCAACATGTTAGGCGGGAGGCAAGTGATTGCAGCAGTGAAATGGGCCAAGGCGATACCAGGTAAGATGCAGGGGAGGACACAGCTAAGGTATAAAGCTTTGCATGGTCTTAAACAGACGCAGCGCTCTGGCTGTTTGTCAGCCAGCTCCCACTGTGCGTCCTGCTTTCTCTTCCTCAGTTCTGGGGCCTAACAAGGGGAGAGGCTGGAAAAGCTGGGAGTGGAGAGTTTATAATAAAACTTGTATGCTCCTCCCAGCTTCTTCACACTGTTGCTCAGAGCAGTTTCAAGCAGGATGGTGTAATATCAGAACTAGGGGCACAGGACTTACTCAGAAATTCCTTTTACACCCAGGTCTAGTGGGGGGGGGAAATGCGTACTTGTAAGAACTCAGTTGCTTTTCCTTCAGTGTGTCACTTTAAAAAATCAGGTTATTTGTAAAATCTGTAAAAATCCGGTATCGTGACCCTTTCTCAAGGTAAAGTAGAATGATTTTTAACTCTTAACTATGTAACATGATATATGTTGAATGTAAATCTTCATTAGTCTCATTTTTAGGATCATATGAGATAAAAGTCCCCCTATGGGAACTTGATGTAGATGGGACATAAGAGGTCAACATTAGTGTCAGCCCAGACTTTACAGCTAGAGGAGAATCAATAAGCTTATGTTCACACAGAAAAGAGACAGGACAAGAATGAAGTCACCTGACCTCCGTCATCTCTACTCTGTCAAGAGGGAAAGAGGTGTTACTGTCAGGGGGAGTTTTTAAAATTAAATTCATTGACTGTGTAACGTACCAAGTCAGAACTCTGGGCTTTCTGTTTTACTATTTAGTTCATATTGTTTAAATAGGGAAAAAGTGACAGTAAGTTATATTGTACCGGATGCTGTTAAAAAGCACCAAAGGCTTTGGTCTTGACATGTTGGATGACAAAGGAGAACTGTGCCCCCTTGGTGTTACTTCATTTCCTCTGTCTCTTAGGGGTTCTGGTCTGTGGCAGTTCCCAAAGAGATGATCTTCAGCACCGAGTGTTTCCTCATAACCTTTACTTCTCTTAATTCAGGATTCAGGAACTTACACCTGGATGACCAAATGACCCTACTGCAATATTCATGGATGTTCCTCATGGCATTTGCCCTGGGGTGGAGATCATATAGACAATCAAGTGCAAACATGCTGTGTTTTGCTCCTGATCTGGTTATTAATGAGTAAGTTATTTGGGAGTCTGTCTGTTTTGTGTTTTTTTTTTTTTTTTTTTATCCCGCTGATGTTTTCCTGATGGATTGCTATCATGATCATTGAGAACTGAATCCATTCTATCAGGTTTCTTGGAACAGGGCACACTTGAAAGAGAGTGGTTTATCAGTACATTTTGGCAGACCAGATGTACATGGGGCAGGACACATGTAAGGGTACTTTTGAATACAGTGAGCATCTCTGGGGTCAGTTGATCTCACATTCAATAGGGACGACTATAGATGAGGACATCTTGGCCGAGGAGGTGGGAGGTACAGACCCAGAGGCAAGGCCTACTCCATGTTTATGACTTGTAGGATTTGATAAATCAGCCAACTATGCTTTTCTAGGCCTATGCTTCTATCTGTGAACTATTTCGGGTGTCTGTTCTGTTGACCTCATTGCAGTTTTTCCTGACTAGTTTTCTGCCTCTGATGTGCCCTCCATCATGTTCTGATTTTTTTCTTCCTACGGTACAGTTTGATCACATCACATACTTCCGCAACACCCAGATGTCCTCCCTGCCCACGCCATGCATGTTCAGCATGGTTACTGGCTTTCCAGAACCTGGCTTCTTTTCTCTGTTTTCTTTCATTGACACGGCATCCCCACTCAGATGACCTGTTCCTCAAGCATACCCTTAACTCATGATGTTCTTAGCACCTTATAAGACCTCTGTGCTATATATCCCTAGTTCTTATCACTGTCCACCTTGTAGTACAATTTTTGTGCCTACAGCTTCTCTCTTTTATGAGAATGAAAACAGGGAGTTCTCCCACACATACCTATGGTCAGAGCAGAGTAAGAAATGAAGATTTCTTTAATTGTGAGCTCTGGGTGCTTTTGACCAGGGGTCAGACGAATCAATGTAAACCTTAAACCCTGTTATTAGAATAATCCCATTGCACCCTATATGAGTCAACCCATCGTGAGCAATTTGTGTTAAGAACTGGATGCCATATTAAAATTAGGAGTGACAACTTTAAATATGTCCAGGAGGGCAAGGAGAATGGAAATTGACATTGGTCAGTGAACAGGGAGGGTATGGAGGAGGGCAGCCTACAGACATACTGTTTTGTCTTATGGGTGTGCCAGGCACAGAAATAATGGGTAGGAGCTCAAGAAAAACATCTATTTGAGCAGTACTCAGTGGGAGAGCCTGCCTTACAATGTGGTGAGCTCACATTATTTTAAGTGTTTTAGAGGAGACTGGATAACACTAGCTCCAGGTAGTTTTGAAGATATTCTTGGGCGTTGTGACAGAAATCTCTAAAGCAGAGATTTCACGTTTCTGCCGTCAGGCTAGCTAGGTGCATAGAAAACCAGTCTAGAAATCCTGGCTGAAATGAATCCTGAGTTAAAGTTGGTGTTCTTTCTCTATTGGTGATACTTATTTTCCAGCACAGTATTCTCTCAGTGATAGGAGTCCTTACCAAGTGCCAGACTCTCTTTTAGGAGCTTGAGCTGTAATAGCACAATAGATGTGGCACCCGCTCACATTCCAATGGGGAAAATGAAATAGATAACCAAAATTACTTTAGAGAACCATGGTCTAAAAGTGTGCCTGGGCAAAGGGAGCAGTGACAGGCACCTGCTACTTTAGATTTAGGGACCGTAGAAGACCGGTCCAGGGAGTGGGCATCACACAGTACAGAAGCACAGGGTGTGTGAAAGGTGGGGCCCTGCAGACAGAAGAAGTGAGGGCAAAGGCTGGAAATACCATATGAGGCTTGTAGGCCATGAAACAGAGTTTAGATGTTATTCTAGGAGAAGCCGCGGCCAGTGGAGGCTTTCAAACAGGATAACATGGTGGAGGATGGATGAGAGGGAACACCACTGACTCCTCCTTCCTAATAAGCCTGGGACAGAGTAGCTGAGAACAAGACAGACAAGCTTTCCCGACCTGTATTGCTTATATCCTCCATACAGGTAACTACCAAATAAAATAATTTCAGATTGGGATAGTTTATACTGGAGGGGTCTATTTCAGATAAAGTGGCTAATGGCTTCTGGGAGGAAGTGTAATTAGAGGTGAGTTAAACCTAAAGGGGAAGGACAAGGCTTCACACTGAGAAGCAACAGGACAGGAGGCATGGGGAATGTACATGCAGTGACCCGCCTCTTCGTATTCCCAGAAGGGGCCAGATGTCCCCTCCCCGGGCCCTATCAGACCTGGACAGACCCACACTCCTAGGAATCTGTGTCAGAGAAGGACGTCACCTTCAATTGCCAGCAAGAGGGCTGTTCAAACTCCTGTATCCCAGTGGAACAGGGTTTTGGTTGTTTGATCAGATATTTAATTAGCAAATGAATACATGAAATCTTGTGAGTTAATGCAGACACCAAAACTCCCTGAGTACTGGTTGCACATTTCGGAATCCAACCACAGTTAACTTAAAAACATCATGTTGGCAACATTTGCTATTTACGGTCCCTTCCCAAAAAAAGTAATTTGAACTCATAGTATTGGGCTTAAAACTGTGAACTGAGACTTCTATGAAACACCAACTTATCCTTCTATTTTAGGAAATTCATTCAGGGTTTTTATGTGGGGGGTACTCAAAGTTAGAGGTAAGCAGTCACAGCATAACCTGAAGAGTGCTGCACGCATTTGTTACACGAGGTGGGAATTGCAGACTTTTTCTCAGGGTTCTGCCATGCTGGAGGACAGACAGCAGACGGGAAGAGTGGTTTTGTAGAGGGCGTTCTTACTATTCCCCATTCTGGGGTCTGTGCTGCTCTGTTCCCTCTGCCCGCTGGTTTCCATCCTGGTGCATCGTCTGACAGGCACAATTTGAAGGTACACTTCACCCCAAATCTGCCCGTGTAGCTATCACGTAGCCTCACCATTGTTTTTAGGGCTTACTGTTGTAAAAAATAGTTTCTAACAGCCTACTGAATTATTTTATGCTTAATTCCTGTTGGGAGATTGGGAAGGTACCTCTTTGGGAAGAGAAGATTTTAAATTTGAAGAGTCCTGTGAGCTCCTGTGTCATCACTGTCACAGCATACCGTTCCTGTCAGAATTATTTTATCCTATAAAGAAACAAACTGTATCTTCAGTAGAAAAAAATAGTGACCTTTTTTTAATCTAAATCCAAGATCGCTCTCTGTCAGAAACAAACAAACAAAAATCTTGAGGTACTGGAAAAACCATGAACCAAGCACAGTTTCAGGCTCTTAGTGTCATTAAAGTAGTTAAGAAACTTCAGGGACGCCTGGGTGGCTCAGTCAGTCAGGTGTCTGACTCTTGATTTCGGCTCAGGTCATGATCTCAGGGTTGTGGGTTGGAGCTATACTGCAGAGCTTGCTTGAGATTGTCTCTCTCAAAATAAGTTTTTTTAAAAAAACAAAAAAAGTTAAGAAACTTCAGAAATCCCAGAGTTGAGTTCTAGTGTACTTCTGACCCTCTGCAAAACTATAAACAGAATCACACATAACTGTTTTCAGGATGTGATGCTGTGAAAAAAAAAAAAAAAATTTTGATTTTGAATGGGTAAGACCTAAAACTGTCTTGTGTAACTGGCCTGAATGCAAATGCTGCCATAAAACTTTGGATTAAAAGAAACATTGAATTAAAGGAGCAACTGGTAAAGTTCTGCATGAATCAATTCTAAACACTTAGTAAGTGGCATGCACAACAGAAGAATAATTTCTCCAGTGTAAACATAGATTGTTCCGCAGTCTCTTTAGGTGCTGTCGTGGTTCTTAACTGTAGGGAATTAGCATTAATAGCAACAGTTAGCTTTTCCTTTTTAAGTTCATAGTTTTTCAAAATAAAAACAAAGAAGTCTACCTTCGGGCAGGGGAACAAGCACTATTTCTTTCCTAACTCAAACACTGATGTTTGTCTTTCACAGGCATAGAATGACTCTACCCTGCATGTATGAACAATGTAAACATATGCTGTATGTTTCCTCTGAGTTACACAGGCTTCAGGTATCTTATGAAGAGTATCTCTGTATGAAAACCTTACTGCTTCTCTCTTCAGGTTGGTAGAACACCTATTTGCGTCTAAAATTCACTTCTAAGTATGTCAAAAATAGGAAATACAGAAACAAATGTTTGTTTGTGTACATAGCACCAAGTCCACGGTTATTTCCCGCTACTCAAATAGTTGAGCCTGTTCATAAATGTAAAATTTTATAAAGGCCCAGCCAGTGATGCTAAGATTAGGAAGACAGTTGGGTACCATTGGGAAACAGAGAAGTACATGAGCTACGCAGGAGCCTCTGTGGGTCTGGAATGTGTACACACCTCCTTCCCCGGGGGAAACAGGGAGAAACAAAGCCAGCTAGAATGATTTTAGTTTCTGTGCTCTGTTGTAACCTGGTCAACTTAGTTACCCAAGGAATACTCCTGTGTCTAAGAAATTGAGACAAAAGTACATCGCGCTTACCGTTAGAACATCCCATGATGCAGCACGGTTGCCAGACTGTTGGACAGAGGTGTTCTATCTGGAAAACAGCAGCAAGAGTTTATGAAACCGTCTTCAAAGTTTAGTTAAAGTTACTGGTATGTCAACTTGAGTCAGACTACTTTTGACTGGCGAAGGCACTACTCAGTAAACCTAGAAAGCTTGTGAAAAATACAACGTATCTGATTTGTAAAAAGGTGGCATTTTCAACAACCAGTAGAAGGTGTGTGAATAGTTGGAATAGGCTAAAATTGTATGATACCAATAAAAATCCCATATGAAGGTAGTGTTTATAAAATACTAAGTTGATGACTGAACCCTTCTTTCATATACAAATAAAGTTGCAGGGTTTCAAAAAGTCTTTCCATGAGTAATTCTGGTTTCAAAGCTGCCAAGTAATTCGAAGTGATGGATGTTGCATGTGACTGTATCTGTTTCAGCTTTTCCAAGACACCTCTATCATTAATGCTTTCATACTACCTTGTTCTACAGAAAGTTCTTTTATATTATTAATATTTAAATCCATTAACATTTTAGTCAAGACAGGAATTTTCCACAACTCATTTGCTAGAGACTTTTTGACGTTACCTAATGCAGCACATGTGTTAAAGAAATGAGCTTGACGTTATTTCAATAAACTGTTGAAGTTCTGATCATAATTCCAGGTACAGATCAGCACCAAACACTAAGCAATCCTATTTGTAAACACTGGTGATTTAAGTTTTATACATATCAGATTCTTCATTGCAGAGAATACAAAAAGTAAACTGAACTAGTACATATCACTGGTCCTTTTTTTTTCAATTTTTAAAAAAATGTGTATTTTGACAGAGAGTGCAAACTGAGGAGGGAACAGAGGGAAGGAATCCAAAGCACGTTCCACGCTATCAGCCCAGAGCCTGACACAGGGCTTGATCCCATGAACCTTGAGATCATGACACTAAACCGACTGAACCACCCAGGCACCTTACACTGGTTCTTTTTTAAAAAAGGAATAGAATCACAAGGAATAAAATAGATACCATAAGATACAGTCAGACTTCTAGCCTATCAGAATACCAGAAGAGGTACCCTAACCTCCCACTGAAAACGCTAGACTAAAAGCAGGAAAAACTAAGTGCAGGCAGGAACCCAAAGAAGTCAGCCGTACTAAGAGGGTATATTTAATAAGTTTAAAGACAGGGGTTGGAAACCTAAGTGAAATTTTTTAAATAAGGGATGTCTGTAAAAGCAGATCAGACCCATTTGGAGAGAGAAGAAATTAGCCAGAATACAAGTTTTTAAATGCATAGATATGTATATGTGTGTATCACGTACATAAGTAACAAGAGGCATGACTGAGGGAGGAGAGCTGAAAGAGTGCTTTAATGAACATAAAAATCATTTCTACAGTAAAGCAGACTGAGAGTAAATGAAATGTGTATCCTGACACATGGGTGACCATTCATGGTATGCCAGTTGACAAAAGCTCTGGTGGCACATAATCACCAGAGATCCAAAATGAAAGGGAGTGAGAATAGGGAAGGGAACTATGCAAAGAATGGCTGAAAACTCTCCTGCCCTATCCAGGCAGTTCAATGAATTCTACCTAAAGTAAAATCCAACTGACTGAAAAAAACCCTCAAAGGAGAAGCAACTTAATAACCTATGTAGCAGGAGTGAAGACAATGGAAGGATTTTTTCGTAATGCTAAGGAAAAAATATTGAGAAACGAAGGTGGACTTCCATTCATCTCTGACAAGTAAACAGCTTGGACACTGCCATTCCCATCTTCAACAGTAAGAAGCTGAACTAAAAATCAGTTAACTTTTCTTGGAGCCATCAATGAATTGAGGTCACAAGGCAAATGACCATGTCAAAATCTGTAGAGACAGACAGATATAGAGAAGCACAGCCATGATCAGCTTACTGGGAAAAGAAACTTCTAGAGCCAGTACCTGGTTAGGAATACTTGTAATTTTGATGAATTGCTGGAGACCTAGGAAGAGCTTGAGAATTAAAAACTAAGGGGGTTGCCTCCCCACACTTTTTGGGGGTTTACCTGCATAAGCCCCACCAGGTTTTCACAGTGAAGATCAGAGAAAAGATCCCCTCTGTTTGTTGCCCTCTGAGGGAAGCCTCTGTAAAAGAAATTTATCTGACCTGAGGAAAAGGGGAAATAGGTCAGGGCAGCCCCCTTTTCCTTCCTGTATCTCTGGCAAGGGAAACAGGAATATAAGGTGGAGGTTGTGGTTCGGAAACACTTCTAAAGTTCAGGACAAAACAGATTTAATCAAAAAGGATCAGACACCCCACATCACCAATACCTTACCACCATATCAGTAGGGCTCCACTGGATTAGAACTGTAGAACACAACCATCTGAGAAGGAGTTCTTAGGGAAACCCAAAGACAAGAGGGGAAAAACAAGGAAACAGGTTTAGTTTCCATTAAACACCTATGGCTAGCATGAAACACAGCATAGCTCCTAGCCAGATGAACATCAAACCTCATGCTAAAAGCATAATTACCTCAGTTCTGACAACAGCAAAAAAAAAAAAAAAAGCAAGCTAAAAGGCAAGAAAAAAGTCTGAAGAGTCAAGCTTCGCATCCAGCTCAGCCATGACACAGATGTTGTCATTATCAGAGAATTTAAGATGACAACACCTGGGTAATGTAAGCAGAGAAGTGGAAACTCTAGGAAAGAAACAAAAGTATTATATGATGGAGATATTATAAAGATGAGAATTACTGTAATGGAATGGGATATTTAGCTCATCAGTAAACCGGAAGTGGCAAACTCCCAAACTCAAATGCAAAGAGAAGAGTGAAAAAAAACATGCAACAGAGTATTCAAGAACTGTGGGGGGACCATAACAACATGTGTAACATACAAGTAATGGGGATATCCAAAGTAAAAGGAATTGAAGAAATATATGAAGTGATAACGACTGAGAAATTTCCAAAATTAATGACAAACACCAAAACACGGACCCAGGAAACTCCCAAACTCCAAGAAAGATAAATACCACAACATCTACATCTAGACATGTTTTACTCAAAATGCAGAAAACCAAATCAAGAAGAAATCTTGAAAGAAGCCCGAGGAGGAAATAAAGCAGCTTACCCACAGAGGAGCCATGCAAGCAGGAAGGGAGTGGAGTGAAATATTTAGTGCTTAAAAAAGTAAAAATCTAGAATTATATATCCAGGGAAATTATCCTTCCAAATTGAGAGCGAAACAGCGAGTCTCAAACGAAAACCAACAATTAGTCACTAGAACACCTGCCTTGCATAAAACATTTAAGGCAGTTCTTCAGAGGAATTGAAAATGACACAGTCCAGAAACATGGGTCTCCATAAAGGAAAGAAGAGCATCAGAGAAGGAAGCAACGAAGATAAGATTTCCTTTTTCTTCTTCGCTGATGTAACTTAACACAACTGTGGAGTAATTACAGCAGCCGTGCACGGGATGGGTGTAAGGTATACTGGTGAAATGAATGGCAGCAGGGTTCAAACCAGTGGGAGGGAGGGGCTAGGAATACTGCTGGCAGGTACCTGCCCTCCCTATCGAGTACAATAGTGTGATGTAAAGGAGATGTAGATTGGTCGTCTATGTATAGGGGGAAGGGTAGGGCAACCACTGAAAAGTTTTTTGGTGGTTGGTTTTTTTTTTTTAAATTATTTTCAGACAGCACAAATGAGGGAAGGGCAGAGAGAGGAGAGAAAGAATCCCAAGCAGGCTCTGTGCTGTCAGCGCAGAGCCTGGCACGGGGCTCAAACTTACGAACCATGACCTGAGCCGAAATCCAGAGTCAGACGCTTCACCGACTGAGCCACCCAGGTGCCCCTGAAAACAGCTTTTAAAAATGAGCATTAATTGATAAGAAAGAATATAGAATCATATGAAATATTCAGTGAAAACCAGAGAAAGTAGAAAAAGGAAGCTTACGAAAGAAAAAAAGAACAAGTGCACTGAGTAGAAAACGGTTACAAACAGGGTAGCTATTAATCCAAACATCACCTTACATTTCAATAGTCTAAATGTACCAGTAATCTATTTTTTAAAGGAAAGTTTGCCATCATAGATCCTGAATGAAGTAATTAAAGGATATACTTAGGATAAGTGAAAGTAATCCCATCTCTAAGAAGGAAAAAAGAACAAAGAAAGTGGAAAATATGTAGATACATTTAAGCTAACATTTACTGTATAAAATAACAGCAATTTGGAGGGTTTAAAAAACAGAACCAAAGGACACAATAATTACATATAAACAAGAAGGGGAGTTTGATAAGAATGAGTGTTTACATTTCAGTAATGATGGCTAAAGACGGAAAAACTACACAAAGGACCAAAGCCCTGAGTCGCAGGGTGGCAGCAGCTGAGGAAAACATGGGAAGGAAAAGCAATACAAAAAAATGGAATGAGAAGGAGCGGGGGGGGGGGGGGGGGGAGCATAAACTAAAGCATGGTAAGGGAAAGTAACAAATCGTACAAATAAATGTATTAGCAATTTCGTTACATCAAGAGGGGATAAAAGCTACAAGGCTCCAAGGTGAAAAGACACACAAAAAAGTGCAAGGCTGGATTAAAAAAATAATAATCCAATGTTAGGCTGTTTACATGAGAGTATCTGAATAAAGATACTGAGTGGCTGAAATACAAGACCATCTAGCCTATGCATAGAGTAACCTGGTGATGGCAAAGTTGTGCAGGACAGTGTCAGATGGTAAATGTTTTCAGCTTTGCCTACACTCCCTGTCATAGCTAATCAGCCCTGCTCCCTGCAGCATGAACAGGGTCCTCAACAATGTAAGGAGAGAAGGCAGGGCTGTGTGCCAATAAAACTTTATTTACAAACACAGACTGCTGGTCATGGTTTGCTGACCACTGCTTAAACTAAAAGGAATTGGTAGCAGCTACATTGCTATCAGCACAGACTTTAAAGCAGAAAGAAAAACAGTTCTTTATGTAAAGATACTCTTTAAATAAAACATTTTATTTATCAGGAAAGTAATTCTAAATATATGGCCCAACCACATAAAGCAAAAAGACAGAGCTACAAAGATAATTAGGGGTAATTTGAGATGGATGAGATTCTTTTAAACATAAGCAGTGAATAGGGCTCCACCCACAATTACTTTTAGAATTTGGGTAACATGCAGGAGAAAGTTAAAGTTAAGCAATCAATGAAAATATTAAATTTCAATATTTAAAAAATTAGCAATAATTAGGTTATGTGTAATATATTGACGTAGGCCCATTTTTAACATGGTAGGCTCTTACCACTCCTGTTTAAGTAGTCTTTGTTTTCACAGTAATACAGACATCTTAGAAGTACCAAGTAGTGCTTTCTAGAATCAGAACGTTTTCGTATGTGTTCTTTGGCCTAACCCTAATCAAAATCCAGGGAGAGTGATATAGCACATTAACAAAAGAAAGGTAAAAAATCATATAATAATCCAACAGATGCAGAAAAAGCACTGACAAAATTCAATGTCTATTTATGAAAAAAACTTTTAAAATTAGGATAGAGGGAATATGTCTCAAAATAAAGGTTATATATGACACATCCACAGCTAACGTCATAGTCAGTAGTGAAAAAGCGACAAACTTGTCCTTCATGATCAGGAGTAACACAAGGATATCCACTATCATCGCTTTTATTCAACACACTATTGAGGTTCTGGCCAGAGCAATTAGACAAGAAATAAAAGGCTTCCAAATCTAAAAGGACTAAATAAAACACTCACTGCAGATGACATGATTTTATGTATAGAAAACCTTAAAGATTCCACAAAAGGACTGTTAGAATTAATAAACAAATTTAGTAAAGTTGCAGGATACAAAATCACTATTTAAAATCTGTTGCAGTTCTAGATACCAGTAACAAGCTAGCAGAAAAATTAATAAATGTATCCAAGGAGGCAAAAGACCTGTACATTGAAAACTGTAAGACACGGGTGAAAGAAATTAAAAAAGACATAAATAAAAGATACTCCATACTCATGGACTGGAAGAATATCGTTAGAATTTCCATATTACCAAAAGCAATCTACAGATTCACTGTAATCACTGTTAAAATTTCAATGGCATTTTTCACAGAACAAATAATCCTAAATTCTGTACGGAACTATAAAAGACCCAGAATAACCAAAGAAATCTAGAGAATGGCGCACAAACCTGGAGGCATCAAACTCCCTGGCTTAAAACTCTATTACAAAGCTGTAGTCCTGTAAACAACATGGTATGGGCAAGAAAAGAGACACATAGATGAATGAGAGATAGGAGAGCATTAATTTATGACGGAGCCAAAAAACATATAATGGAGAAAGAACAGTCTCTTCAGTAAACAACCCTGAAAAAACTGGACAGACATATGCAAAAAACTGGACCATTATCTCACACCATACAAAGGAATTAACCCCAAAATGAATCAAAGACTTGAACGTAAGACCTGAAACCATAGAAATCCTAGAAGAAAACATAAGCAGTTAGCACCCTGACATCAGTCTTGGCGGGGATTTTCTTAATCTGGCACCAAAAGCAAAAGCAAGAAAAGTAAAAATAAAAATGGCAGCATGTCTAACTATAAAACTATGCACAGAAGGAAACGATCAAATGAAAAAGCAACCTACAGAATGAGAGAAAATACTTGCAAGTTGTCTGGCCAACAGGCACATCAAAAGGTGCTTGTCATCACAAATCAACAGGGAAATGCACATCAAAACCACATGAGAGATCACCTCATCTTTGTTAGAATGTCTGTTGTCGGGGCGCCTGGGTGGCGCAGTCGGTTAAGCGTCCGACTTCAACCAGGTCACGATCTCGCGGTCCGTGAGTTCGAGCCCCGCATCAGGCTCTGGGCTGATGGCTCGGAGCCTGGAGCCTGTTTCCGATTCTGTGTCTCCCTCTCTCTCTGCCCCTCCCCCGTTCATGCTCCGTCTCTCTCTGTCCCAAAAATAAATAAACGTTGAAAAAAAAAATTTAAAAAAAAAAGAATGTCTGTTGTCAAAAAGACAGGAAATAAAGGGCTCCTGGTTGGCTCAGGCGGTAAAGCATCTAACTTCAGCTCCCGTCATGATCTCACAGTTCGTGGGTTCGAGTCCCACGTCTAGCTCTGTGCTGACAGCTCAGAGTCTGGAACCTGCTTCGGATTCTGTGGCTCCCTCTCTCTGCCCCTCCCCTGCTCATGCTTTGTCTTTCTCTCTCTCAAAAATAAACAAACATTAAAAAATATGTAATAATAAAAAACAAGACAAGTGTTGACAAGGATGTGGAAAAGAGGCAACCCTGTGCACGGCTGGTAGGAGTGCAAACTGGTGCGGCCACTGTGGAAAAAAGCATGGCGATTCCTCAGAAAATTAAAAATAGAACTAGTACATTACCCTGCAATTCCACTTCTGGGTTTTTGTCCACAGAAAATGAAAACACGACATAAAAAAAATGTATGTAGCCCCATAGTCATTGCATAATTATTTACAATAGCCAAGATGTGGAAGCAACCTAAGTGTCCATTTATGGATGGATGAATAAAGAAGTCGTGGTGTGTATATATTCAATGGGATATTATTCCACCATTAAAGATCGTGAAATCTTGCCACTTGCAACAACATGGATCAACCTAGAGGGCATTAGTCAGACCGAGAAAGACAAGTACAAATAAACATGTAATCTCACTTCTCTGTGGAATGTGGAAACCCAACAAAGACAATCTCAAGTACACAGAGAACAGACTAGTGGTCTCCAGAGGTGGGAGAGTGGGGAGTGGGAGAAATGGGTAAAGGAGGTTAAAAAGTACAAACTGCCAGGTATAAAATGAGTAAGTCATGTGGATCTCATGTACAGCATGGTGGTTATCGTTATTCATACTATATTATATATCTGAAAGTTGCAGAGTAAATTTTACAAGTTTTCATCACAAACGAAAACAATGGTAACATATGGTGATGGATGTTAACTATAGATTTATTGTGATCATTTTGCAATATATACAAATATTTCATCATTATGTTGTACAACCTGAAACTAATATGTCAATTATATCTAAATTTGTAAACCAATTTTAAACAGTTCAATGAGAACGAGTAGGAAACACAGCTCAGGCAGGTTATACTCAAATCCACAGGGCAAGTAAAAATTAAAACTTCTTGCTCCTAAAGCCACTGCTCTTCCTGAATTCCAGCATTTTCTAAGATACCAGCAACAATGAAGTTAAGTTTGGGAAACAACACACCCCCCTCCCTAGAAAGTGCTTAATTTTGGCTCTGAAACATCCTGAAATCCAGAAATCTCCTTAACTTTGTATTAACCTTTAGGTTTGCTTCAATGTTGACCAAATCCTTTTTTCCCTAACCATTCACACAGAACCAGAGTTCCTAGGTGCACACTTTAAGAAAATTGAGCAGTGTACAAAAGTCTGTCTCTACAAGATTAATGGAAAGCATGATTAACCTTCTGTTCACAGTCCTTCCTACTAGTAACATTTTGAAGAGTAATATAAAACAACTGATTTTATAGCATCCGTGACATATTTTCTAAGTGCCTAAGGGAAGGCAGATACCTGCTCCCCAGTAAGGCTTATAACTCCAGGTTAAATCCTCCAATTTTCTGTTATCCCCTAACCTCTCTTGGCCGCACTCTCGTGATCCTGTGAAATGCTTGTAATTACATGGAATATATTCAGAGTGTATATACAATGTATGTCATGTCAAGAAGCGTGCTATTAATCATAAAAGGCCCTGCTGGCACCTATGGCAGAGTCACCGTAAGAAAATTCTTTATGTGACAACATCTTTACCTTTTAGTTCCTAAGGAAGGTTTGAAGAGCCAAGAGCTTTTTGATGAAATTAGAATGACCTACATCAAAGAGCTAGGAAAAGCCATTGTCAAGAGGGAAGGAAACTCCAGTCAGAACTGGCAGCGGTTTTATCAACTGACAAAACTCTTGGACTCCATGCATGATGTAAGTGTCAAACTGAAATCCAGATATCCGAAACATTTTCTGGGACTTCTGATTAGTGTATGTAATTATACGCCAATTGTTTTTGTTTTTGTTCTTTCTGTTGGTGGATTTGGTGGATGGTTTGAGTTCACGTTGTGACAGCTTCACTTTGGCACACATCTCTCCTCATGCCAGTTATGAAATATTTCATCTAGTCACGTGCATAGAACAGCATGATGCCAGTACAGAATGGCACTATTCTTTTAAGTCAAATTCTCTTCTATATGACTAATCAATTAAACCAGCATGTGTCCTTCACATGTCACGGTGCTGTGTGGGTCACAGTGATGCGCTGAAGGCCGTATGATTCTAGATACAGTTTTAAAGACCCCAAAATGTCTTTGGTAACCTGAATGCTCACTTTATCCAACTGAACTTCTGTATCTGGCGGATTCCAGCAAAGACAGGTATACTCTAGGTCAGATATGTTTTTTAAAATTAGAAGCCAACAAGCATGAGATCTTGCTAGTAATGTTGAAGAATAACTGTTAATCTATTTTCTCTTGCAGGTGGTTGAAAATCTCCTTAACTTTTGCTTCCAAACATTTTTGAATAAGACCATGAGTATTGAATTCCCAGAGATGTTAGCTGAAATCATCACCAATCAGATACCAAAATATTCAAGTGGAAATATCAAAAAACTTCTGTTTCATCAAAAGTGACTGCCTTAATAAGAAAGGTTGCCTTAAAGAAAGTTGAATTTATAGCTTTTGTTGTACAAACTATCAATTTGTCCTGTAGCAGTTTTGCTGTTTTATTTTTTTCTCTTTTGTTTTCGTCTGGTCCTTGGTTTTGTTCTGTTTTGTTTTAAATACGCACTACATGTGGTTTATAGAGGGGCCAAGACTTGGCAACAGAGGCCCTTGGCCATCACTCTTCAGTGGTGGGCCAAGTAGAGAGTGATGGTTGGTGGGTCCTGGGAATCAGCAGCGGTCGCAGTGGGGGAGCCCCCACCTGCCAGAGAAGGACGGCGCCTAAACCGCCAGTGCCCGAAGTCTGCGTGACAAACTTTCTGCTCATACTTTTCACAGTTGGCTGGACAAAATTTCCTAGACTTTTTGTTGGTGTATTTTCCCCTGTATAGTTAGGATAGCATTTTTTGATTTATGCATGGAAACCTGAAAAAAGTTTACAAGTGTCTATCAGAAAAGGGAAGCTGTGCCTTTTATAGCTATTACTGTCTGGTTTTAACAATTTCCTTTATATCCAGTGAACTACGCTTGCTCATTTTTTCTTACATAATTTTTGTATTCAAGTTATTGTACAGCTGTTTAAGATGGGCAGCTAGTTCATAGCTTTCCAAAATAAACTCTAAACATTAATCATCTGTGTGAAAATGGGTTGGTGCTTCTAACCTGATGGCACTTAGCTATCAGAAGACCACAAAAATTGACTCCTATCTCCAGTATTCTCGTCAAAAAAAAAGCTCATATTTTGTATATATCTGCTTCAGTGGAGAATTATATATAGGTTGTGCAAATTAACTGTCCTAACTGGCGTAGAGCACCTAGTCCGGTGACCTGCTCCGTAAACCGTGGATGATGGTTGCAAAAGAAATTAAAAACAAACAAACACGAAAACTACCAAGAGGCCCTGTTTGTACTTAATGGCCTGTCTCTGCAATGGTTAGATGGCAAGAAAGTCGGTAAACTGTCTTTCAGGACCTTTCGCTGTAGTTTGTATACCTGCTTAAAAGTGATGATTCCAAAGAACCAGCTGAGACACAACTGAGAGATTGGAATCAGACCAAGTATTTCCGGTCACTAAACTTCACCCCCAAAATAAATCTCCAACGTGGAAAAAGTAGCCAGACACCCATTTTCACATTCCCATCCGTCACCAATTGGTCTACCTTTCCTGGCGGCACAGGAAAGTTCAGCTACTGACTTTTGTGATTTAGGACTGTCTGTCAGACTTCCATGTTCTTGCAACTCCACATGCCTCACATCCCTCCGTGTGCCATAGAGTTTAACACAAGTCTTGTGAACTTCTCCTCCTCGCTGTTGAGAAAGATCATTTTAAACAAAGTAGGAGCTGTAGTAGCCCTTTCTGTGTGCACCTTACCAACTTTCTGTAAACTCAACTTCTATTTACTAAGCCACAAGAAAGCTGATTTCTATTCAAAGTGGCCAAATTATTTGTGTAATAGAAAACTGAAAATCTAATATTAAACATACGAAACTTCTAATATATTTTTATATTTAGTTATAGTTTCAGATATATATCATATTGGTATTCACTAATCTGGGAAGGGAAGGGCTACTGCAGCTTTACATGCAATTTATTAAAATGATTGTAAAATAGCTTGTATAGTGTAAAATAAGAACGATTTTTAGATGAGATTGTTTTATCACGACATGCTATATATTTTTTGTAGGGGTCAAAGAAATGTCGACGGATAACCTATATGATTTCTAGTGTGGGTGAGCATTCATACAGGCAGCAGTGGTCTCAGAAACCAAACGGGTTTGCTCTAGGGGAAGAGGGGGATGGAAACCGGCCCTGTGTGCGGGGGAGGCGGCTGAGGCTCCCTCCCATTCGGATCCTCTGCCTCCCGCAACCACCGCCTTTCTCATTCCAGCAGGGAGCCTGTCGGTCAGTGTGCCGGTTCGGTTTGCCGAGTCTCCCCTGGCCCCTGGCGGGCAGGCGTGCGAGCGAACGGGACAGAAAGGTGGTGCCCGCGCGAGTCCGAGCACCACGTGATCGCACGGTTCCTTTCCCAGACAGCCTCTCCAGCGGTGTCATCAACACAGAGGCCTCAGAAGTTTGGCAATAATATGCGTAGAGGTACCAGCAATATGTAAATAGTGCAGAATCTCCTAGGTTGCCAAATAATACACTAATTCCTTTCTATCCTACAAGAGTTCATTTCCAAACAGAATGAGTACACGTCTGTGTTTTCTTTGAATGCTTTTTTGAATGTTACTTGTTATTTTTCAGTATTTGGAGAAATTATTTAATAAACAAGTGTAATCATTTGCTTTTTGAATGCTCTCTAAAAGGGAATGTTCCTTTTGTAATGGTATAAATTGAGCTCAGAGTATTTTAAGATGGTTTGTAACCCAGATGGATGTGAAATTTTTGGTGCCTAAGAAATACCGCTTGGATATTATTATCAATGACAGTGTTAAGTTTCAAAAAGAGCTTATGAAAGGTAAATTATTCATATAATATAGAATATTATATGGTTAAAACCAGAAAGCACATCACACATTAATCTTATTTCAGTCCCAATCTCGGTTCTCAAAAAATAGAACTCAGTGAAAAAAATGTACACTTTGTGAAAAGAAAATCAACTGACATCCGTGGAAGTAGGAGGCTGTACCTTAAATGGAAAAAGAAGTTGTGCCCTTTTAGAGTAAGTGGGAAAGAAGAAGGTTATCTTAACTACCTTTGAGTACAATTAACAATTTAAGGGAGAAAAGATATGGTGCTATTTGAAAGCAACTTCATTTTCTGTGTATGTGGTATCTTGCCATCCCAGATTAAGTTTGTACTAACTTCAGTGAGAACTGGCCACCGCAGATCCTGAAAAGTATTTTTCATTAGCGGTAGAAAAATAGGACCTTCTCAGTGTTTTAAGGCCTTGCCGTGGGACACCTTACAAGTAGCCTGTGGGGTACATATAGCCAACTGTCTAAAACTAGGAGAAGGGAACCTAAAAGATCATCTACCTTCTCCTGGAGAGAAAAAGAAATGGACACACCAGTGGGAAGACCGACATGACCAGGGTCTGTGAAGAGCTTGATAATTAGCATCAGAGAGCTCGGGATGTGCATGCAAAGGAAAGCCAGCCTCATTTCAGAACTGGTGGGTGGGAGGGGAGGGGCAATTCCGATTTTACTTCTGTATAATTTTACTATTATTGATAAGCCTTATCTTCGTTTCGTGTCAAACACCCTAAAACCACATCACTGTGGAATGAACAAGATTACTATACTCTGATCTGTCGAAATTCAAGAACCATGGCAGCCCTCAGTGAGATTTCAGTCTTGGCCCATCGCCGTCAAGGCTGTAGCAGTAAATGAATGTGTTTTCATGTGCCTGGTTTGAGAGTTGGATGGGAGAATAGGAGTGTAAGCAGGATGCTTTAACCACTTTGAATGCAAGTTTCATCATTTTCCAGACTATGATCAGTCAGCCTGGTCCCCCAGGGATTAGTGACCAGGTTTTCAGGAAAGGATTAGCTTCTCTCTAGAAAATGCCTGAAAGAAGGATTCTATTTTCTGATGAAAGGCTGTATGAAAATACCCTCCTCCAATAACTTGCTTAACTACATATAGATTCAAGTGTGTCAATATTCTATTTTGTATATTAAACAAATGCTATATAATGGGGACAAATCTATATTATACTGTGTATGGCATTATTAAGAAGCTTTTTCATTATTTTTTATCACAGTAATTTTAAAAATGTGTAAAAATTAAAACCAGTGACTCCTGTTTAAAAATAAAAGTTGTAGTTTTTTATTCATGCTGAATAATCTGTAGTAAAAGAAAAAAAAATGTCTTTTTACCTACACAGTGAAATGTCAGACTGTAAAATCTCGTGTGGAAATGTTTAACTTTTATTTTTCATTTAAATTTGCTGTTCTGGTATTACCAAACCACACATTTGTATGGAATTGGCAGTAAATGTTAGTTAGCCATTTACAGCAATGCCAAATATGGAGAAACATCATAATAAAAAAACCTGCTTTTTCATTATGTGACTCCAATATGCATTTGTAGAACTCATGCACTCCCAGTTTTCCTTTTTTTTTTTTTCTCCTTCCTCTACAGAAGGTAGCGTCATCACGTCAGGAAACCTAGGACGCTGAAGTGGGCATTTACAGGTCAGTGTGGCCCTGTCTGCATGCAATCATGGCATAAGTCCAAAGGGAGCTTAACCCTGGCGCCAAAGACTATCCCACTCGTGCCTCAAATGGTCCTACACCCATTACTGCAAAGGGTGCTAAGGCAAGGAAGAACCCACGCCTGAGGTTTCGTGCTCTAGAACAGTCTTCCTCAGGAAAAGCAATGTTTTGTGGAAACCAAGTTATCTAGTCAAAATTCTTGCCTTACGTATTTTAAAACCAATTCTTTCTCCCAGAAAAGGGCATAAATACTTGGTAAATTTCACAGCAACGTGGCACAGTCTTGACAATAAAGACAGAAGGGGCTAAAGCGGTAAACCAGCTCCTCTCAACAACCTGTTCGGTATTTTCCGAAAATGTCTTGTGTTGAGGTCAGATCCAGCCATCAACTGGATGATGTCACAGTTTTCCTAGAAATACTCTTTTCTTTACCACTGACTTCCTTCACTAAGAAAAAAAGTTTATTATTTGTTGTCCTTAAAAACCAAGTTTGCCTTCACCATCCTCAGTATACCAAGCATTTGCTACCTACTTCACTAGGTGATAAATACCGCAGATACAAGAGAAGTAAGAAAAATACCATCACCTCAGTCATTGGAAATATATGATTGGAAAAGTGTGTCTACCATACTTTCCCTGTGCTTTACAACACAAAAGACACCAGGTACAGCACTAGGAGCAAACACATTACTGCTTTACCGTCCGCTTGAACTATTAAAGTTGCAGAACACCTTTGCTGACATGATACCGGTTATCCTTACCCAATGAATGCATGAAATGAGAACAAATGCAAAGGAAAATAATAACTCCATTAATAAAACAGCTGACAGGCTCAGAGTTTAAGCAACTGGTTCATAGCTACTAACGCCCCTTTTACTGAGATCTGAATGGAAAGTCTCTGCAAGGCCATTTATCACATGTCAGAGAACACGTCTCTTGTCCAAAAGCCTCCCAGGGAACTGGTTATGTTTTTAAATTAATGTTTTACATTTACTGAGCACTTAACCGAATGCCAGGCATGTTTCAATATATTACCTCATTTAAGCTTAGCAAACCTTATAGGAGTGCTCATAGCAGTGCTATGAAATATTGCTTTCAAACACTACAAAGCATTACTATTAACTTCGTTGCATTTATAGGAGGAAACTGGGGCTTACGGAATTGAGTAACTTGCCTAGGGTCACAAAGCTTTGAAGTGGTTAAATAGAACCTTAAAAAAAAAAATGGGCATCTGGCTCTCGGGTTCATGCTCTTAAGCACTACGGAGAAATTATTAATATGAAGCTCCTAACTAGATTAAAAGAACCCATACCGAGTATTATGTGTCAGGCCTTGTGACATGATCTCATTTTAATCTAATCCCTCTTGCTACCATATCAATTTTGACTTAAACATTTAACAATGACATTTCCTTCTCTTAAAAACATGTGTCCTATCCCCCAGGGATGTTGATGGTAAAAAAAAAACACTGGCTGCCCAGAGATGACACTACCCCTTAGTTTGTCAAATACACAACAAAGAATCTGTCTCATCAACAGCCACAGGAAAATCAACAAACATTTCTTCAAGGGATGTGGAACATATAGACTACATTCAAACCGAAGAAAAAAGTTGTTTACAAATGAAAACTGATGCAGATCAGTAATGTGTACACAGTGTAAGCCATAAGCTTTCCTATTATGATGGGTCTTTTTTTTTCTTTCTTTTAAATATTTTTGAGAGAGAGTGTGTGTGTGCACACGCGCGTGTGTGGCAGGGGAACAGAAAGAGGGGGACAGAAGATCTGAAGTGGGCTCTGTGCTGTCAGAGAGCCCGATGTGGGACTGGAACTCATGAACCGTGAGATCATGATCTGAGCCGAGGTTGGAGGTTTTAACCCACTGAGCCACCCAGGTGCCCCAATGCGTCAGTGTCTTATAAAAGTACCATCTCAGTACATGTGCAGCTATGCTGGAAATAAGAATCTAGGCCAGCGAAAACCATTAGGATCATTTACTAGCATTGCAAAGAAAGGTTCGTACAAGATAAGACTGTGTCATAATTATCTTCTGATGAGTTTCTTTCCTGCTATGTGGCAGGCATGCTAGATGAGCCAATGTGAAGACAGACCACAAAGGAAATACTAAAACTTCAAGAGAAGGTTTCTGCCCTCAGGGAGTCAAAGGTGAAAGCCACCTGGCTCATCAATTCTATTCCTGTGTCTGCTCAAAAGGAACACACGATGACTTTCATGCAAATGTTCATAGCAGTATTCATAATAACCAAGCCCAAAGACCCCAACTTTGGTCAACTGACGAATACATAACCAAATTGCGGCATATCCATACAATAGGGTACCAGACAGCGATAAAAAAGTGACATCATGCGTGCTATAACATGGGTGAACCTCAAAACCATTATGCTGAGTAAAAAGTCAGACACAAAAGGCCACAGGTTATTTATGAGATGTCCAGAAAAGGCACATCCACAGATCAAGAAGCACATCAGTGGTTGCCTATGGTTGGGGTTGGCAACACGGCTTAAGTGACAACAGACACGGGGGACCTTTACGGGGAGATGGAAATGTCCTAACACTGGATTATACTGATGGTTGTACAACTCAGTAAATTTAATAAAAATTATCGATTATACACTTAAAGTGAGTAAACTTTGTGATATGTTAAACATATGTTTAAACAAGTTTAAATATGTAAGATGCAGAGAAGCAAATGCATCAACTGCCATCAGAAGCCAATACAAAGTCTTTTGGATAAAGACAGATGCAGCAGTTTTTTCATCTTCCAGCAGAAGAGGTTTTCACTGTGCTGGGTATTAAAGGATCAGTTGAAGTTAACAGTGCAAACAAGGGGTTACTCATTTAATAGTAATAGATTTCCCCCTAATGCTTAATTTATTATACATTGTACTTACCCTGAGATAGCCACCATGTGCAAAGACATCGCAAACATAGCAAGTAAAAATAGAACTCAAAGCGCACACATGCTCATTTCAAATACAAATGAAAGTGTGGCATAAATGCTGTATGTAGCTACAACTTTATAATAAGACAAGTCTGGGATCAAGTTTTGCTTCTGTCATTTACTAAATCTGAGACCTTGGGGAAGTTGTAGAGCCACTCTAGGTCCATGTGAAAAATGGACTAACATCTTGAAGGAAGAGAGAAGTAAATGAGGTACCATATTCGTTTGTTGTAATGTTTATCTGAGAAAGAAAGCATGAGCAAGGGGAGGGGCAGAGAGAGAGAATCCCAAGCAGGCTCAGCACTGTCAGCACAGAGCCCGTTGCAGGGCTTGAACCCATAAACCATGAGATCATGACCTGAGCTAATATCAAGAGTCAGACACTTAACTGACTAAGCCCCCCAGGCGCCCAGAGATACAATCTTAAATGTGTTTAGCTCAATTCCTACAGTCCGATCAGCACTCAAGACATGGTAGCTGGTTTTTAAATCCTCAAGGAAATCTAAAAAGGGAATTTGTTAACGCTCTCCTCAAAAATGTACAGAAAAAGTCAAAGTGAATGACGAATGATGGGAACGCCAGAAATGCACATAACCTCGCATATCGCTAATAAAGAAGGGTCACACACAGGGCAAGGGGAGACTGTATGGATACCGGCCTGCATTTTCATTATGCCACACGCTCCCAACTATCAGCCCCGGACAGATGTGACCCAGAAGACGCGACCATTCTTTCAGAAAGGGTCTTCCGCTTCCAACAGGAGAGTGCTGCCAAGGCG
Organism: Lynx rufus; assembly: GCF_022079265.1. Classification (NCBI taxonomy): domain Eukaryota; kingdom Metazoa; phylum Chordata; class Mammalia; order Carnivora; family Felidae; genus Lynx; species Lynx rufus. Next base: position 119,000,180 of record NW_025814823.1, on the reverse strand, counting down.
GTCAAGACCAGAGGAGAAGGGTGAAGGTGTAGATTGAGGTCTTCTATCCAGAGTGTTTCCTGGTCAGTAAGGAGGCTGACAGAAAAAGGCAACCAGCCTGTTACTCTTCTACCCCACATTTAAGAAAACTACACAGACTATCCCTCATGAGCATAGATACAATTTTCTACCTAAAACTTTACCAAATAAAATCTATCAATACATTAAAAGGATGACACCACGACCAAGTTGGATTCACATTTCAAGATCAACCAGTATAACTGATGATAGTAGAAAACTAAAAATCCAAATGATTATCCAAACAGATGTAGACACAGCGTAACACCCAATAGACACTCCTAATTAAAAACTAACAAACTCTTGGGGTGCCTGGGTGACTCAGACGGTTGAGCTTTTGACTCTTGATTTCCTCTTGGGTCATGATCTCACAATTTTGTGAGTTTAAGCCTCGTGTTTGGCTCTGTGCTGACAGTGCAGAGCCTGCTAGGGATCCTCTGTCATCCTCTCTCTGCTCTCCACCCCCCCCCCCCGCTTGTGCTCCCTCTTAAAATAAATAAACTTAAGAAAAATAAAACCAACAAACTCTCAGCAAAGTAAGAATAAAATGGAACTTCCTCAACATAATAAAGGGCATCGAGAAAACACTTTCTGTTAGCACCATACTTAATGGGAAAAGACTGAATATTTCCCTTCTAATTTTACTAACTAAAGAAGAATGCCCACTCTTACCATTTCCATTTAACATTGCACTGGAGGCTCTACCCAATGCAATCAGACAAGAAAGAAATAAAAAGCATTTAAATTAGAAAGAAAGAAAACTATTTTTATTCATAGACATCTATGCACAAAAAAAATTTGTGGAATGTACAAAAATGCAACTAGGCTTCAAAAAAGTTCAGTACAGAATTACCTTAGGACCTTTCCTAGGTATCTACACAAAAGAACTGAAAACAGGTCCTCAGGCGATACACACATGTTCATCACAGCAGAACCGTCCACAACAGTAGAAACAACCCATATGCCCATCAAGGGATGAATGGATAAGTAAGCTGTAGTTCATATAAACGATGAGATATTACTCAGCCACAAAAAGGAATGAAGTACTAATTTATGCTACGACATGGATGAACTTCCAAAACATTACACTAAATGAAAAAAAGGAGTCACAAAATGTCACAAACTGTATGACTCCAATTATATGAAATACCTATTATAGATAAATCTATAAATACAGGAAATATACTGACTGTTTCCAGGGGCTGAGGAAAGGGGATAATGAGAAATTACTTTGTGGATAAGAGTTTTACTTTGGGGTTATGGAAATGTTTGGGAACTGGTGGTTGCACAACACCATGACAATACTGGATGCCACCATATTTTATTTTTGAATGGTTAATTTTATGTAATATTAACTTCATCTCAATAAGTTAATTTTTAAAAAGCTACTAGAGAAGAGGGTCCAAGATGGCAACATAAGAAGACCCTGAATTCACCTCCTCCACAGACACACCAAATCGACATCTATTTACAGAATAATTCTTCCTAAAGAATAATTGAGGGCTGACTGAACAGCTTCTGTACAATAAAAGATAAACCACACAGAGACTGGCAAGAGAGACAGAGTGATGGAGACATAGTAAGTGGAAAGAAAGAGTGGAAAGAAAGAGTACAGAGGGACCATGAGCAGATGTGCATACTCTGGGGCACAGGGAAAAAAGTCACAGCCTAAAACAGCAACTAGAATATAAAAGATTCAGCCTCAGAACCCTGCAAAAGGTCAGGGATGCTGCTCGAACTCTCTCCCAGTGGGAGGCGCTGGCGAAAACCATGGTTTACTCTCCCTCTCCACCTTAATAGTGTAAACCAGAGGACAGGCCTGGTACCACGGCTGGCCAGCCACCTCAGTGAGACTGAGGCCACTAGCCTATACCATCCCGTGTTATCCCAAGGCAGCCCCAGCATGGTGTACACAAGGACACTCCTGGTCAGCATTCATTATAGCTTCAGCCATGTCACCAAGATGATAAGGCACAGAGCACACCCCGGATCATTCCAGGCCCATACCACTTCACCTCCAGATGACTTACTAGGGCACCCCAGCACAGAGTGCCCAGAACCTCCCAGCCCATGCCTGCCTCAGCTCTGGATGACTCACCAGAAGCACTCCTGCATGGAACATCCCTTGCACAGAGCACCCCAGCCTGAACCCACCTGGGCTCCAGCCACTAAGGTGCCCCTTACATAAAGAATTCTGGGGTCCCTGTTTGTACCCACTGCAGCTTCAGCTGTCTGGCCAGGAGGCCTCTTGGATGGAGAACCCTGGAATCACGCCAGCCTACACCCACTTCAGCTCCAGGCATCCCAATAACACATCCGCATCACAGAGTACCCTGGAAATCCCAGCCCATGCCAACCAAGCTCCAGCCACCCAGCAGAGTCAAAGTCACCAGGCACATAGTTTACACAGTGGATAACCATACACAAGACCATTGCTTCAACGTACAGAAAGTAATTGTTCTCATTTTTTAAAAAAGCATGTCAATGAATAGAACATCCAGACAGAAAGTCTGTAAGGAAACACTGCCTTAAGTGGCATATTATACCAAATAGACTTAACAGATCTATACAGAACATTCTATACACAAACTACAAAATATGCATTCTTTTAAAGCACACATGGGACATTCTCCAGGATAGATGACATGTTGGGCCACAAAATAAGTCCCAATAAATTTAAGAAGAATGAAATTATAGCAAGTTACCTTTTCCAACCACAATGGTATGAAACTAAAAATAACAAGAAAAAAATAAAAATCACAAACACATGGAGGCTAAACACCAGGCTACTAAGCAATGAATGGGCCAGTGAGGATATCAAAGAGGAAATTAAAAAAATACATGGAGACAAATCAAAATAAAATCAAGATGGTACAAAATGTTTGGGGTGCAGCAAAAGCAGTTCTACGAGGGAAATTTATGGCAAACAGGCCTCCTTCAAGAAACCAACAAAAATCTCAAACAACATAAACTTACACCTAAGGGAACTGAAAAAATGACAACAAAGCCCAAAGTTGGTAGACGGCAGGAAATAATAAAGATGAGAGTGGAAATAAATGAAATAGAGGCTACAAAAAAATTAAATAAAAGAGATCATTAAAACAAAGAGAACTGGTTCTTTGAAAAGATAAACAAAATTTATAAACCATTAGCTAGATTCATCAATAAAAAAAGGGCCAAAATAAAATGAGAAATAAAAGAGGAGAATTAACAACCTACACCACAGAAATACAAAGAATTACAAGAGACTACTATGAAAAATTATATTCCAACAAATTGGACAACCTAGAAGCAATCAATAAATTCTTAGAAATATATAATCTTCCAAAGCAGAATAAGGAAGAATAGGAAATGTGGACAGACTTATTACTAGAACAAAATTGAATCAATACTCCAACAACTCCCAGAAAACAAAAGTCCAAGACCAGATGGATCCACAGGGGAATTCTATCAAACACTTAAAGAAGAATTACTACCTATTCTCCTCAAAGTATTCCTACAGTGGGTCAATAATCATTCAAAATGATATATACCACATTAACAAAACGAGGGATAAATATATGATCATTTCATCAGATGCAGAAAAAGCATTTGACAAAATTCAACACCCATTCATGATTAAAAATGAAAAACTCTCAACAAAGTGGGGTTAGACAGAGTGTACCTCAACACAATAAAAGCCACAGATGACAGTTAGCATCATAGAGAGTGGTGAAAAACTGAGAGATTTCCCTCTAAATCAGGAACAAGACAAGGATGTCCAGTCCTGCTGCTTTTATTTGACAGTACTGAAAGCTCCAGCCACAGCAATCAGACAAGAAACAGAAATACAAGCATCCATATCAGTAAGGACAAAGAACAACTATCACTATTTGCTGATGACATCATATTATACATAACAAATCCTAAAGACGCTACCAAAGTACTATTAAAGTAATCAATGAATTTAGTTAAAGTTGCAGTACAAATAATTAATACACATAAATCTGTTGCATTTCTAGGCACTAATGACACATAGCAGAAACAAAGAAAACAGTTCTATTTACAACTGAACCAAAAACAACAACAACCACAAACCTAGGAATAAACTTAATCAACTAGGTGAAAGACTCTGAAAACTATCCAACACTGATGAAAGAAATTGAAGATGATGCAAACAAATGGCTAGATAGTCCTTACACGTGGCCTGGAAGATTATTATTAAAATGTCCATACTACCCAAAGCAATCTACAGATTCAATTCGATCTTTATCAAAATGTCAACAGTGTTTTTCACAGAACTAGAACAACTAATCCTAAAATTTGTGTGGACCACACAAGACCCTGAATAGCACTCTTGAAAGCACTCTTGAGAGACACAAAGCTCCAAGTGTCACAATCCCAGATTTCAGGATGTACTGCAAAGCTGTCGTGTTCAAAACAGTATGGTACTGGCACAAAAAATAGACACAAAGATAAATGGAACAAAATAGAGAGCCCAGAAATAATACCATGTTTATATGATCAATTAATTTACAACAAAGGAGGCAAGAATATACAATGGGGAAAAGACAGTCTCTTCAATAAATGGTACTGGGAAAACTGGACAGCTACAGGCAAGAGAATGAAACTAGAACACTTTCTCGCACCATGCATGAAACAAACTCAAAATGGATTAAAGACCTAAATGTGAGACCTGAAACCATAAAAGTCTTAGAAGAAAACACAGGTACTAATGTCTTTGATATTGGTCCTAGCAACATTTGCTATGGATGCTTCTGCAGGCAAGGGCAACAAGCAAAATAAACTGTTGGGAATATATCAAAATAAAAAGTTTTTTCACAACAAAGGGAAACCATTAACCAAACAAAAATCCAGCCCACTAAATGGGAGGAAATATTTACAAATAAAATATCTAATAAGGGGTTTATATCCAAAGGATGTAAAAAACTTAGACAACTCAACACCAAAAAATAGAATAATAATCCAGTTAAAAATGACCAGGGGATTAAAAAAAAAAAACACTATGTCCCCAAAGAAGACATTCAGATGACCGTACACATGAAAAGATGCTCAACATCACAAAACGTAAGGAAAATGCAAACGTAAACCACAATGAGATGTCACTTCACACCTGTCAGAATGGCTATTATCAAAAAGACAAGAAATAACTGCTGGCCTGGATGCGGAGAAAAAAGAATCCTTCTTCACTTTTGGTGAGAATCAAAACTGGTGCAGCCACTTGTAGTAAAAAGAAAAAAGTGGAAAGCCATATGGAGATTTGGAAGCAGCCCCAGCGTCCACTAAGAGTGAATGGATAAAGAAGATGTGGTTCACACACAGAGGAATACTACACAGCCATAAAAAAAGAATGAAAAATTGCCATTTGCACCAACATGGATGAATCTAGAGGGCATAATGCTAAGTGAAACAAACCAGACAGACAGTGTGTGATTTCACTTTTTGTGGAATTTAAAAATGAAAACAAAACCAAAAAATCAGAAACAGTCCCATAAATACAGAGAGCAAACTAGTGGTTACCGGAGGGTAGGAGAGTGGGGGGGGAGAGGTGGGCAAAATGAGTGACAGGGAGTGGGAGGTACAGGCTTTCAGTTATAGAACGTATATGTCACTGGGATGAAAAGCACAGCACAGAGGATATAGTCTATGGGACTGGAATAGTGCCCTATGGTGACAGATGGTAGCTACACTTGCAGTGACTATACAGCATAGCATAAAACTGGGGAATCATTATGTTGTACACCTCAAACTAATGTCACACTGTGTTTCAACTCTACTTCAATTAAAAAAATAAAAGTAAAAATAAGTAAAAAAAAACGCTACAAGAACTAATAAATAAACTTAGCAAGTTTGCAGAATACAACAGGGGTCAGCAAATCACGACTTACGGCCAAACCCAGTCCACTGCCTGTTTTTGTAAATAAAATGTTTTGAAATACATACACTTACCCATTTTTATAGGCGAACTATGTTGCTGTCATACTGCAATGGCAGAGGTGAGTACTTGTGACAGAGACATATGGCCTGCAAAGCCTAAAATATTTGCTACCTAGTCCTTCACAGAAAAAGTTTTCTGATGCCTGGGATACCAGACCCCTATACAAAAATTAATTTTATTTCTTTTTTTTTTTTTTTAATTTTTTTTTCAACATTTATTTATTTTTGGGACAGAGAGAGACAGAGCATGAACGGGGGAGGGGCAGAGAGAGAGGGAGACACAGAATCGGAAACAGGCTCCAGGCTCTGAGCCATCAGCCCAGAGCCCGACGCGGGGCTCGAACTCACGGACCGTGAGATCGTGACCTGGCTGAAGTCGGACGCTTAACCGACTGCGCCACCCAGGCGCCCCTAATTTTATTTCTAGGTACCAGCAACAAACAATTAGAAACTGATAGTTTTTTAAGATACCATTTCCAATAGATCCAAACAATTAATTAAATACTTAAGAGACAAACCAAAGTATGCGAAAAACCTATACACTGAAATCTACAAAATGTTGCTGATAAAAGTTAATACTTGAAAACATATAGAGATATATCTGTGTGATAAAAGACTTAATATCCTTAAGATATCAATTCTCATTGACCCACTGATTCAATGTGACCACAATAAAAATCCCAGTAGGTTTCTGCAGATATTTACAAGCACATTCTAAGATCATGTATAAATAAAAAGGACCTAGAATAATAAAAAAAAAAAAATCTATGAATTAAAAAAAAAAACCAAAGAGGACTAAATGCATCTGATTCCAAAAATTATTATAAAACTATAGACATCACAACAGCATGGTACTGGCATAAAAAGAAACAAACAGTCCACTGGAACAGACTAGACAGTCAAATAAACCCACATTTACACAGAGACCGATTTTTTTATATATGTAAAGAGCTCTTCAAACCTCAACAATAGGCATTTTTTAAATGCCAAATATTTGAATAAATGCTTCACCAAAAAAAAAGATGGAAAATAGGCATATAAAAAGATGATCATCAATATGTATTACGGAAATATAAAATAAACCACAATAATATTACACACCTAGTAGAATATTAAAATTAAAAAGACTTACTGTACCAAATGTTGGTGAGGATGTGGAGGAACTAGAACTCTCGTACACTGCTGATGAGAATGTACAATAGTACAAACAGTAAGGAAAATAGTACAGTAGTTTCTTAAAAAGTTAAATATATACCTACCATATGATCTACACATTCAACTTCTAGCTACTTACCCCAAAGAAAAGAAGTATATGTCCAAAGATTCGTTCTTCTGTACATTAACATTCATAGCAGCTTTACCTGTTAAGTCAAAAACTAGGCACAATAAAAAAAAGTCCATCAATAAATGAAAAAATAAATCATGTTAAGTCATACAATGGCTTACTGCTCAGCAATAAAAATGAACGATTAGTAAATACACTAGCTTGGATGAATCTCAAAAGCACGGAAAGAAACCAAACACAAAAGACTTCATACAGTATGACTGAATTTATAGGGCATTCTGTAAAGGCAAATCCACAGCAACAGAAATCAGATTAGTGGTTGCCAGGCGCTGGGAAGAAGAGGGAAATGACCACACAACAAAGGGGAGAACTTAATGGAGTGATACCTTGATAGCTATGGCACTGACATACACTTACATCACGGTGTGAGTCTGTCAAAACTCTCACCTGTACGCTAACTAGGGTGAATTTTACTGTACATAAATGATGCCTCAATAAACATAAAGTTTAAAAACAAGAAAAAAAAACTTTAACTTATAGAAACAGATGTAACTGCCCCTGGAAATAAAATACAGACTTAAATTATTTCTTAAACAACATTAGGCACTGGAAAAGAGTTCATACAAAGGTTCTCAGATTAGAAACTATGACCATCACTAACATATGTATATTCTCTTTAACTAAAACACCTGGTTTGAAGTCCTTTCCAAAAGTCCTGTTTTAGGGGCGCTCAGGTGGCTCAGTCAGTTAAGCCTCCAATTTCAGCCCAGGTCATGATCTTGCGGTCCATGAGTTCAAGCCCCCGGCAGGGCTCTGTGCTGACAGCTCAAAGCCTGGAGCCTGCTTCGGATTCTGTGTCTCCCTCACTCTGCCCCTCCCATGCTTGTGTTCTGTCTCATTCTCTCTCAAAAATAAACAATCATTAAAAAAACCCTTTTTTTAAGTCTCAGTGACACTGCTATCCAGGCCCTAATTACACCTCATATGAATTACAGCAAAAATCTTCTAATGGATCTCCCTGTATCGCTGCACTGCAAACCAGCCTCCACATTGCTTTCCACATAATCTTCCTAAACCCAATCTAGCCACGTAGGCCTCCCATTGAAAAGCTTCTGATGCTTCCCCATAGAATAAATTTTAAACTTGTTGTAATGAGCACCGGGTGTTGTATGTAAGTGATGAATCACTGAATTCTACTCCTGAAACTAATATTACACTGTATGTTAACAAATTGGAATTTAAATTAAAACTTAAACAGTAACAAAAGCAAAAAATACCCCAAAGTCAAGCAAGGCCCTTCTCAGATTAGTCCTAACTTCTGCTTTAAGCCCACTTTCTGTTCTTTCTCTCCAACACAAACTTTTAACCAAATATATAGAAACACACGGAAACATCACATCATCCACAGGCCCCTGGGTGGCTCAGTCAGCTAAGCGTCCGCCTCTTGATTTCAGATCAGGTCATGATCATAGGATCATGGGATCAAGCCCCACATTGGACTGAATGTTGAGCATGGAGCCTGCTTGGGATTCTCTCTCTCCCTCTCCCCCTACTCCTCCCTACCCCCCTCCCTCTCTCAAAATAAATAAATAAACATTAAAAAAAATCAGATCACCTAGACCACTTGAAATTTCTACTTGCTATCTCCTCTAAGCCTCTGTACTATCTGCCTCACAGAATTCCCTCTGCCTGAACTGCCCTCTCTCCTCAGATTCTTCTATAAAATATCATCTTAGGAAGACTTCGCAGCCTGTTCCCTCAGCACACACCTCCTTTACAGCATTCAGCACATGTTGTTACAATCTGTTCACTTGTTCACACTCCCTAAATTGAGATATCCTCAAGGACAGGTACCATGTCTTGATTTGGCTCTGATTCTCCAGGGTCTTAGCTCCACTCTAAGTGGATGCATGCTTTGGTGGGTCAGAGACTTGTAAATGCAGTCGTTGTTGAGAACTTCTTATTCAATAAAATGCTTTTTTTTTCTTATCACTAAAGCAGTAGGAAAAACAACTGTTAAGAACATCATAAGGATCATTTGTTTTTGTTAAAACATCGTGCTGTATTTAAAACAGAGTATTGAGGGGCGCCTGGGTGGCGCAGTCGGTTAGGCGTCCGACTTCAGCCAGGTCACGATCTCGCGGTCCGTGAGTTCGAGCCCCGCGTCAGGCTCTGGGCTGATGGCTCAGAGCCTGGAGCCTGTTTCCGATTCTGTGTCTCCCTCTCTCTCTGCCCCTCCCCCGTTCATGCTCTGTCTCTCTCTGTCCCAAAAATAAATAAACATTGAAAAAAAAATTTAAAAAAAAAACAGAGTATTGTGAAAGGAAAAAAATCAATAAGTGAAATCATAAAGCCTATATGAGCTACTCGTTAGCTGTATTACCTTGGGTAATTGTTAATCTTTTGGCATATACTTTCCAGATATACAAAATTAACAATATCTGTTTTCACAGGGGTAATGTAAACACCATAATGTGATAACACCTTATGAAAGAGTTTTTGTGAACTGTTAAAGGGCTATATAAATTTTTGTAGTAATAAAGAAAAATTACTATTTCTACGAAGTCAGCAAGATGACAGAAGAGAAAGCTCTGGATCCTCCTCCATACCTCCACAAACACTAATAATTCATGGAAAAATTCCCTTGTAAGAAATCCATAGACTCATTTTTTTAACATAAACAAAAATGACAAATCTTCAGCTAGGCTAAGAAAAAAGAGAAAACTCAAAATCGGAAATAAAAGACGTGACAAATCATGTCACAGATTTTAAAAATATCTGAGATTACTTTGAACAATTATAAACCATCAAACTGGACAACCTAAAAAAATGGATACATTCCTGGAAGCTTACCAAAACCAAATCATAAAGATATAGAAAATCTGAACAGAACTATAATTAGTTTGGAGACTAAGTCAGCAAACAAAAACCTCCTGACAAAGAAAAGCCCAGGACCAGATGGCTTCAAATATAAAGTCTATCAATAGTTTAAGAAGAATTTAAGAAGAATTAAAAGCATTAAGAACAATTGAAGTCCATCCTTCTCAAACTTTAAAAAATAAATAAATAAAGGATAGGAAATAATTCCAAACTCATTTTATAAGGCCATGACGATGATATCAAAGCCAAAGACACCACAAGGAAAGGGAAACAGAACAACACAAAAACTACAGGCCAATATCCTTGATGCATACAAATGCAAAAATCCTCAACAAAATACTAGCAAATCAAATCCAAAACGTCACTAAGGGGCACTGGGGTGTTTCAGTCAGTTAAGCATCCAACTTCAGCTCAGGTCATGATCTCGAGGTCTGTGAGTTTGAGACCCACGTTGGGCTCTATGCTGACAGCTCAGAGCCTGGAGCCTGCTTTTGATTCTATATCTCCCACTCTCTCTGCCCCTACCCACTCACTCTGTCTCTCTCTCAAAAATAAATAAATATTTAAAAAATTAATAGGTCACTAAAAGGATCATACATTATGACCAAGTAGATTTATCCCTGGAATGCAAGGATGGTTCAGCCACATGAAAACCAATGCAATATACCACATTAACAGAATAAAAAAAAAAAAAAATTTCACACAGTCTTATCCACAAGTGCATTTGACAAAAATTCAACACTCTTTCATGATAAAACATTCAACAAGCTAGGAATAGAAGGAAGTTACTCTAACATAATAAAGTCCATATATAAAAATCCCACAACTAACATCATACTCAATGATGAAAAAACTGAAAGTTTTTCCTTTAAAATCAGGAACAAGTCAAGGACACTCACTTTAGTCACTTCTGGTCCTACTATTGGACTATAGTATTACAAGTTCTAGCCAGAGCAAGTAGGCAAGAAAAATAAATAAAAGCCATCCAAATTGAAAAGGAAGTGAAACTACCATTATTTGCAGATGATATGATCTTGTATATAGAAAACCCTAAAGATTCCACCACCAAAAAAAACCTGTCAGACTAAGCAAATTCAGTAAGGTTGCAGGACACAAAATCAATATACAAAAATCAACTGCATTTCTACTCCCTAACAACATACAATCTGAAAAGGAAATTAGGTTAATAATCCCATTTAAAATTGTAGCAAAAATAATAAAATACTTAGGAATCAACTTAACTATGGAGGTGAAAAATTTGTACACTGGAAACTACAAAGAAATTGGAAAAAAAAAAAAAAGAAAAGCGGACTGCTGGATTAGAAGACTAAATACTGTTAAAATGCCTATACCAACCCAAAATGCTCTACGGATCAAAGAAATCCCTATCAAAATGCCAATGGCAATTTTTCTTTATAGAAATAGAGAAAAAACAGGAGCACCTGTGTGGCTCGCTCAGTTAAGCATCTGACTTCAGCTCAGGTCATTATCTTAACAGTTCGTGAGTTTGAACCCCATGTTGGGTTCTCTGCTTTCAACACAGAGCCCACTTCAGATCCTCTGCCTCCCTCTCTCTCTCTGCCCCTCCCTGCTCTCATGCCCTGTCTCTCTCTCAAAAATAAACTTAAAAAAAAAAAAGGAGAGGGAGAAATACGCGCACCTGGGTGGTACAGTCAGTTGAGTGTCTGACTTCAACTCAGGTCATGATCTTGCAGTTCATGAGTTCGAGCCCCACATGGGGTTCTGTGTTGACAGCTCAGGGCCTGGAGCCTGCTTCAGATTCTATGCCTCCCTCTCTCTCTCTGCCCATCCCTGGCTGGTGCTCTCTGTCTCTCAAAAATGAATAAATGTTAAAAAAAATTTTTTTTAATATGTTCACTGAGGATATTGAGCCAAGGAAGGAAGGGAGGGAGGGAGGAAGAGAAAACAATTCTAAAATTCACAGGGAAACATAAATGACCCCAAACAGCCCAAACAATCTAAACAAAGAACAAAGCTGAGGCATCATACTTCCTGATTTTAAAATATACAGGCATACCTTAAAGATATTGTTGATTCAAAAAAAAAAATATGGATTCAATTCCAGACCGCTGCAATAAAGCAAGTCAAATTAGTTTTTTGGTTTCCCAGTGTATATAAAGTTAGGTTTGTACTGTAGTCTACTAAATGTGCAATGGCATTATAGCTAAAAATATAGTGTACACACTGTAAAAATACATTATTGCCAAAAAATGCCAACCATTATCAGAGTTATCAGCGAGTCATATCTTTTTGCTGGTGGGGGTCTTATCTCTACAACAATGGTTGCTGACTAACCATCGTGGCAGCTGCTGAAGACTGGAGTGGCTGTGGCAACACCTTAAAATAAAACAATAGGTCTGCTACATCAATGGACTCTTCTTTTCACAAATGATTTCTCTGTAGCATGCAATATCATTTGATAGCATTCTACCCACTTCCAAAATTGCAGGCAATCCTCTCAAACCCTGCCACTGCTTTACCAACTAAGTTCACGGAATATTCCAAATCCTTTGCTGCCATTTCAACATTTCACAGCTTCTTCACCAGGAGTAGATTCCACCTCAAGAAGCCACTTTCTCTGCTCATCCATAAGAAGCAAGTTCTTATCTGTTAAAGTTCTATCATGAGAGAGCAGCTCATCAGTCACATCATTCTAGTTCTCCTGCTATTTCGACCAAATCTGCAGTTACTTCCTCCAATGAAGTCTGGAACCTCTCCAAGTCATCTATGAGGGTTGGAATCAACTTATTCCAAACTCCTGTGAATGTTGATATTTTGATCTCTTCCCGTGAATCATGAAAGTTCTCAATGGCTTATAGAATACTGAATCCTTTCCAGAAGGTTTTCCATTTACTTTGCCTAGATCCACCCAAAATATCACTATTGATGGCAGCTAAATAGGCTTATGGAATGTCTTTCTTCAATAACAGGACTTCAAAGTCAAAATGACTCGTTAATTCATGGGCTATAGAATGGGTATTGTGTTAATGTTGAAAACAACATTAATCTCATTGTACATCTTCATCAGAGCTCTTGGGTGACCAGGTGCACTGTCAATGAGCGGTAATATTTTGAAAGCAATCTTTTTTTCTGAGCAGGTTTCAACAGTGGGCTTAAAATATTCAGTAAACCACATTGTAACCAGATATGATGTTATTGGTATACAGACCACAGGCAGAGTAGCTTTCCTATCATTCTTAACATTACTGGGATTTTCAGAATGGTAAAGGAACATTGGTTTCAACCTAAAGTCACCAGCTGCATTAGCTCCTACCAAGAAAGTCAGCTTGATGCTTTGAAGGCACACCTGTCCTCTCTAGTTATAAAAGTCATAGACGGCATCTTCTTTCACTAGAAGGCTGTTTCATCTACACTGAAAATCTGCTGTTTGGTGTAGCCACCTTCATTAATTTCCTCAGTTGGTTCTTCCAGAAACTTGCTACAGGTTCTCCATCAGCACCTGCTGCTTCAACCTTGCACTTTCCTGTTATGGAGCTGGTTTCGTTCCTTAAACCTGATGAACCAACGTCTGCTAGCTTCTGACTTTTCTTCTGCAGCCTCCTTACATCTCTCAGCCTTCATAGAATTGAGGAGAGTTAGGGCCTTGCTCTGGATTAGGCTTTGGCTTAAGGGAATGTTGTGACTGATTTGATCTCTCCAGACCACTTTATTTTTCTCCATATCAACAATAAAGCTGTTTCAATTCCTTATCATTCTTGTGTTCACTGCAGGAGCACTTTCATTTCCTTCGAGAACTTTTCCTTTGCATTCCTTGGCCGTTTGGCACAACAGGCCTGGCTTTCAGGCTATCTCAGCTTTTCACATGTCTTTCTAAGCTTAATCATTTCTAGCTTTTGATCTAAAGTGAGAGATGTGTAACTTTTCCTTTCACTTGAATACTTAGAGGCTGCCAGAGTATTATTCATTGGCCTAATTTCAATATTGTTGTGTGTCAAGAAGAGGGAGGCTGGAAGAGAGGGAGAGAGATGGGTAATGGTTGGAAGGAGAACCATTAGGACATGCAAGCCGTTAATCAATTAAGTTTGCTAATCTTATACAAGCATCTTGTATGGTTGATGGTGCCCCAAAACAATTACAATAATAATATTAAAGATCATAGATCATAAGAAAAATAATGAAAAAGTTTGGAGCGCCTGTGTGGCTCAGTCGGTTGAGAGTCCAACTTCGGCTCAGGTCATGATCTCACTGTTTCTGGGTTCAAGCCCCACGTCGGGCTCTGTGCTGACAGCTCAGAGCCTGGAGTCTGCTTCAGATTCTGCGTCTCTCTCTCTCTCTCTCTCTCTCTTGCTCATGCTCTGTCTCTCTGTGTCTCAAAAATAAACATAAAAAAAATTTTTAATTATAAAAAAAGAAATATAATGAGAAGTTTGAAATACTGTAAGAATTACAAAATGTGACAGAAAAACATGAACTGAGCAAAATGCCTTTAGAAAAACGGCATTAATAGACTTGCTCAACAGTTTCACCAAACCTTCAATTTGTAAAACACAAACAAACAAAACACCCTAACTTCAAAGCGCAACAAAATGAGGTATTCTTGAATTACAAAGATAGTCATTAATATAATATAGCAATGGCATAAAGACAGACATATAGAATAAGGAGCCCAGAAATAAAACGATGCATACGTGAATGGTCAACTGATCTTAAACAAGAGTGCCAAGAAAATACATCAGGTAAAGGATGGTTTTTCTTCAACAAGTCTACTGGGAAAGTTGGATATCCACATGCAAAAGAATGCAATTGTATTTTTATCTCATACCTTATACAGAAATCAACTCAAAATGGATTAGATGTTTCAACAGACCCCAAACTGTGAAACTCCTAGAAGAAAACTTAGGGGAAATCTTCATGATAATTGTCTGGGCAACTCTTTGATGGATATGACACCAAAAGCACACACAATAAAAGCAAAAAATATTCAACCGTGACTATGTCTAACTAAAAAGCTTCTGCACAGCAAAAGAAACAATCAACAGAGTGAAAAGGCAACCTACGGAATGGGAGAAAATATTTGTAAGCCATTTATCTCAGAAGGGGTTAATTTCTGAAATACATAAAAAACCCCTATAACTAAATAGTTTTTTAAAAAAAGACTAACAACTTGAATTTCTCCAAAGAAGATAGATAAATGGCCAACAAGAATATGAAAAGATGCTTAGCTTCAGTAATGAGGGAAATGACAATAAAACCCATAATTAGATATTCTATTATACCTGTCAGGGTGGCTATTGTCAAAAAGTCAAAAGACCGCAGATGTTGGGGAGGATGTTGAGAAGTTGGAATCCTTGAATGCTGTTGGAAGGAATGCAAAATGGGACAGTTGCTGTAAAAAACATTATGGAGGTTCCTCAAAAAATTAAAAATAGAAATACCCTATGAACCAGCAACCCCACTACTGGATATATTTTCAAAAGAATTGAAATAAGAATCTTGAAGAGGTATCTTCACTCCTATGTTCAGAGCAGCACAACTCATGATAGCCTGTGTGGAAACAACCAGTGTGTCCATGAGGACATGAATGGGTAAAGAAAATGTGGTACATACATAAAACAGAATGTTATTCAGTCTTTAAAAAAGAGGAAATTCTGCAATATGTAATAATATAGGTGAACCTGAAGAATATTAGACTCAAGGAAATAAGCCAATCATTGAAGCACCAATATTGCATGATTCCACTTACATATCTCAAATAGTTATAGAGTAAGAGAGAGGAATGGTGGCTGCCACCGGTTGGGGGAAGGGGGAAATGGGACTTGCTACTCAAGAGCCATACGTTTTCAACTATGCAAGACGAGTATTTTCTAGACATCTGCTGAACAGCATTGTGCCTAGTTAACAAGGCTACATGTACGCTTAAAATTTTGTCAAGAACGTAGAAAAATATTCCTGTTTTTCTGGCTCACAAAGTAGAGCAGAGACCTCCACCACAGCATGAGTTTAGGAAAGCCTTTGAAAATCTGTGGTTAGCAGGTTTTTCAGTAATATTATTCAGGAGTCTGGGGCATTAAACACAATCTGGGGCAGGGGAATATAATCAAGGAATTAAAGATAATTTTTAAATTCTACATAAATAATGAGCTTTTACAGCTATAGCTGGAACTTTCAATAAAATCCACTGAGAGCTGGCAAAAGCTCAAGCCATAATTAAGAATTCTCAAAGATTAACCTATAAATACAACAGTAGAATTATTCTAATTGCAGCCTTCAGGAGGTCAAAGATAAAACAAAGATTTAGATTGAAACACTCAATTTGTGTTGAATGGGCCTCTAATCCTGAAAGAGCAAAAATATGGGGGCTGTCCTTTTCCACCAGCCAAATACAGTATATCAGCATCCAGTAGGATTGTTAAAATAACAAAGACAATAAAGAGCATTGGCAAGGATGTGGAGTAACTGGTATGCCCATACATTGCTGGTGGGGATGTGAAATGGTGCAGTCACTGTGTAAAACAGTTGAGTTTTACACGTTGTTAAAACAAGTTAAACACAGAATTACCATATGTCCCTGCAATACCACTCCTGGGCATATATCCAAGAGAAGAGAAAAAATACGGTTACACAAAAACTTGTCCATGAATGTTCATAGCTGCAGTATTCACAATAGCCAAAAGGTAGACAAAATCCAAATGTCCATCAACTGATGATTGGATAATAAAATGTGGTACATCCATACAATGGAATATTATTCACCTACAAAAAGGAAGGAGGTACTATGACAGGCTACAACATGAATGAATCTTGAAAATATTATGCTAAGTGAAGGAAGCCAGTCACAACAGATGACATATTACATGACTGTATTTATAAGAGATGTCTGAAATAGATAAATCCATAGAGACAGAAAGTAGATTAGTGGTTGCCAGGGGCTGAGGGAAGGTGGGAATGGGGAAGTGAGTGTTAATGGGTACAAAGTCTCTTTTTTTCAGGTGATGAATATGTTCTGGAATTAGACAGTGGTAATGGCTGCACAATTTTGTGACTATACTACAAACCACTGAATTACACACTTTGAAAGGTTGAATTATATCTCAATTTTTAAAAATACAGAATGTCAGAACAGAGCAATCCATGTGATTAACCAAGGCACAATCTTTGTGACCTGAGGGCCATGAACAGTTTAGCTGTATCCTAGTTAAATACGTTAGACCGCAAATTACACACCTTCTTGTGGCCATGAGTCAAAGATACACTGACTGAGACATCACAAACTGAATGAGAAAGGTGATATGACATCGCCTATCAAAAACAAAGTGGCCACAGGGTGCCTGGGTGGCTCAGTCAGTTAAGTGTCTGACTCTTGACTTCAGCTCAGGTCATGATCTCAGGGTCATGGGATCGAGCCTCACATCAGTCTCTGTGCTGACCATGGAGCCTGCTTTGGATTCTGTGTCTCCCTCTCTCTGCCCCTCTCCCTTGCTCATGCTCTCTCTCTCTCTCTAAAGAAAAACAACAACAACAAAACAAAGCTGCCAGGGATTCAGTTGAAAGATTGGATCTATTGAAATCTCCTTTAGGATCGATGTGTCCCAAGAATTCATCAAAAAATATATATTTAAGTAAAGAGCTGAGAAAACATTTTTCTCAAGTACTCTTTGCTGGAGACAGATCTCCCTTTGGGCCTTCAGCACCACAGGAAGAAAATCTCAACATTATTTTTACCTTGAATTACATGTTTCCAGAATATAGTAGATTTCCTGACACAGTGAAGTATTGTGTAAGAGATTTTGTTCTGTGTCTGCAACATGGGAAAAGGCACTGCAATAAATATCCTAAAAGGGCTCTTGATTTCCTCTGTCAGTTATGGGTAGTTGGGAAGAAATCTGTTTCAAGAATAGTAAATAATATTACCAAGAATGCTCGATTGTCTGGAAAAGAACTGCTGACTTCAGGGGAGAGGTAAAACTCTAACTACAATGAGAGCCAACAAAGGGCCAAGTAGCCAGAACCCTAAAATTCACTCAGAATGTTTTCAGCTTTCCATCTTTTTTTTTTTAAATGTGTATTTATTTTTGAGAGAGAGAGAGACAGCACGTGGGCAGGGGAGGGGCAGACAGAGAGGAAAACACAGAATCCGAAGCAGGCTCCAGGCTCGGAACCGTCAGCACAGAGCCCGACGAGGGGCTCGAACCTGTGAACCATGAGATCGTGACCTGAGCCGAAAGTCAGATGCTTAACTGGCTGAGCCAGCCAGGAGCCCCTCCAACATTCCATCTTTAAAGAAAAAAGAATGTTTCTTTACTACTTACACCCCAAATTCAAAATCTAGGATGACAGCAGGGGCTCTTTATGGATGACACTTGTAGCATGCACTTCTGAGTGAAGGCCTACGTGTGGGTTGGTCACCCATCCCCAGGGCTTAGCACCATGATTAGCATTTTACCAGTAATATGTCTTAAATTAATGTTGAAAAAACCACCATCTGAAATACTGACCCTCCACCACCATAAACCAGGAATTCAAGACAATGTTGCCTATCTATCTTGCCTGACTACCTTCAAGAGTTGCATAGAGAGAGAACTTTTACACACATTTCACAAGCTCCATTCTCAAGCATTTCCGTCTGACAGTCACTCTTCCAAGAGCAAATTAAATAACTACAAAGCAACATGATAGAAACCCTAACATCTGGGCAAAGGATGAGCTGGGATAAATGAAACGCTTTATTAGCTGCTGCCTGCAGGAAGGGGCTGCTTATACTCTTCACCAGAGGATAAAGGGCTGAGATGAAGTCAGGTGTCCTCAGGCTCAATGGACAAGCCGGGCAAATATGTTTACAACCTTAACTGTCACGAGAACAAAAAACACAGTAGTAACACAAGGCAGGACTGCAGAGGACAAATGCTGTTTAGTCGCAGATCGTGCGTCTAGCGGAGTAGGATTCCTGTGGCTTGTGGCACCCACTTTCTGATAACGAAGGTGCTGTGTAAGGAGCACTACCACACCCTGTTATAATCACACAGTGTTCACAGAGAGGGCCTCCCCCCGCCACCCTCCACCACTTACAGGCTGTGCGAGCTCCTGCAACTCATCTAGGCTTCCCTCTTTGTGACTAACAGATGGACTCACACTGCTGGCTCTTAGGATTGTTGCAAGGGTGCAAATAGTTTATGCATATAAAACACCCAGCCCAGAGAGCAGCCAGTCAAAAATGTAAACCCCCTCCTTGGACACACACGGAACACTGCCGAAGGTTGCCCTTCATCCCCAGCAATTTTTCAGCACATGCATCCTGCTGGGTGAGTCCAAAGGAAGGGAAGATGCATGAGAGAGTGTCCCTGTATTCGGGCAGCCTACAGTCCAGTAGGGGGATGGGTGCTGGGAGCTCCCAGAAGGGCTGAAAGTGGGCAGACCCAGCTGTGGCTCAACATGCGCTTTGCCAGGGTGGGGCAGGTGCCCGACGCACTGGGGCAGGAACTCAAAAACTGGGGTGCAAGGGTCCACCCCTCCACCAGAAAGCGGGGAGGAAGAGCACACTAATCATGACTGAGCAGAAGCCCACTCTACAGATGGAAAAAGGAGAGTCAATCACAGTGTCTATCACTAAGAGCTAGGTAAATAAATGGTTGGTGAAGGGATGGCTGGAGTAATAAATGCATGGCTGAATCCACAATATAATGGAATATGAGCACTTTTTTAGAGGGCTTTTTCTTCTTTGGGGTGTGAGGCTGCCTTTGATTTAGGTTCCACATAATCAAATAGAGAGAGTCATCTCAATGTACCTAAAATGACTTTATGGGAAACCTAGCGGCAATTAGGCATTGACCACCAATAATATGACTAAGCTAGTAATATGAGTCAGACACTATATGGAGCGTAACTTGGGTTAAGAGCATAGGCTATGGACTGAGACTGACCCGTGTTCAAATTCTGTCTCTACTACTTACTGGGTAGGTAACCTGGGATAAGTTGCTTAACCTCTCCAGGCCTCAGTTTTCTCATCTGCCTAATGGAGAAATGGCAGCTCCCATCTCACAGTGTGGTTTTGAGGGCTCAATAATAAAACATACCTGAGATGATGAGCAAACAGAATGTTTAATGAATGTTAGCCCTTATAATCCTTCATAATAAATCCATCCTGAATCACCTTTAGCTTCATGTGAACTGTACATGAACCTAGAAGAGGAAGGGCACCTGCTCTCTGGTTAATGTACAGCTCAACAAATGGAAAGACAACTGTTAAAATAGTCCTCTTATTAGCCAATAGGACATAGGTGGGCAGGCTGCTCCCGTCTAAGGTAGAGGCTGCCCACTTTGGAACCAGGTCCCTTCTGTGAGAGTACCTCCCTGGAAGCCCCCAATGAAGCAAGTTACTACTGGGTTCTGGGTTCAAAATCTACCTATTTACCCAAAAGAAATGAAAAGGTATGCCCTCGTAAAGGCGGCACATACATATTCATAGTAGCTTTTATTCATCATAGTTGAAAATTGGAAACGAAATAACACTGAATGGATAAGCAAACTGTAATACACTCAGAAAATGAAATACTACTTAGTGATAAAAAGAATCAACTCTGATACATGCAACAACATGGACAAATCCCAAAAACATGTTGAGTGAAAGAATCCAGGCACAAAAAACACATACTATATAATTCCATTTATTTGAAATCTTATAAAAGGGAAACTGATTTATACTAACAAAAAGCAGATGAGTGGTTTCCTGGGGCCAGGAAGTCGGGGTGGTGGAAAGTGGGGTGAGGCAAGAGGGAATTTTCAGGGGTGATGGAAATGCTCTATATCTTGACTGGGGTGGTGGTGGTGGTAGTGGTTACAAGAATATATATATTTTTTTCAAAACTCATCAAGCTGGGTCCCTAAAATGGGTACATTCTATTGCATGTAAATTATACCTCAATAGAGTTGATTTTTAAAAAAACCAATGAGAAAAATCTAACCTATAGATGACCCTGGTGTGTATATGTACTTATATAAATTTATATATATATATATATATATATATATATTTCCTACTTAACTGAAGTATAATTGACCAGTAAAAACTATATATATTTAAGATGTACAATATGTTTTATTATGCATATATTTTGTGAAATGATTACTACAATCAAACTAATTATCATATCCATCACCTCACAGTGGGTTTTTTTGTTTTTTGTTTTTGTTTTTTTTTTTTTTGTGAGAATAAAACTTATTCTCTTGGTAAACTTCAAGTAATCTTAGTAAATTTCAAACTATAATACAATGTTGCCAATAATCACCTTACTGTTTAGATCTCCAGAATTTATTCATCCTGCATCTCTGAAACCTTATACCCTTTGACCAACATTTCCTCATTTCCTCTACTTTCTGCCTCTAACAGACTTTTTTAGTTTCCACATTTAAATGAGATCATGCAGTATTTGTCTTTCTGTGTCTGGCTTATCTCACTTAGCATAATGTACTCCAAGTTTATCCATGTTGTCATAAATGACAAAATTTCCTTCTTTTTAAAAGACTGAATAACATTCCATTGTATATGTATATTACGTTTTCTTTATGCATTCATCCATTGTTAACACTTAGCTCGTTTCCATATCTTAACTGTTGTGAATAATCCTGCAATAAACATAGGACTGCAAATTATGTCTTGATAGTAATTTCATTTCCTTTGAATATACACCCAGAAGTGGGATTGCTGGATCATATGGTAGTTCTATTTTTAAGGTTTTGAGGAACCTCCATACTGTTTTCCATAGTAACTGTACAAATGTGCATTCCACAAACAGTGCGTGAGGGAGGGTTCCCTTTTCTCCACATTCCTGCCAACGCCAACTATCTTCTGACTTTTTATAATAGTGGTTCTAATGGGTGTAAGGTGATATCTCATTGTGGTTTTGACTTGCATTTTCCTGATAACGATGCTCCCTTAACAACGTTAAGCATCTTCTTATATACTTGTTAGCCATTTGTGTGTCTTCTTTTGAGAAATGTCTATTCAGGTCCTTGCTCATTTTCAAATCAGGCTATTAGTTTTTTTTTTGCTATTGAGTTCTGGGACTTCCTTATCTATTTTAGAAATCAACCCCTTATCAGATACAAAGTTTGCAAAGATTTTCTCCCATTCTGTAGATTATCTTTCTGTTGATTATTTCCTTTGCTGTACAGAAGCTTTGTAGTTTGATGCAGTCCCATTTGTCTATTTTTGCTTTTGTTGCTGGTACTTTTGGGTCCATATCCAAAAAAAAAAAAAAAATCATTGCCAAGACTAATGTCAAGGAGCTTTCTCCCTATGTTTTATTCAGTTTCAGGGCTTAACATTGAACTCTTTAATCCATTTTGAGTTGGTTTTTGTCTTTTTGTATAAGGTATAAGATAAGGGTCCAATTTCCTTCTTTTGCATGTGGATCTCCAGTTTCTCCAACATCACTTATTACAGACACAATCCTTTCCTCATTGTGTGTTTCTGGCACTTTTCTGGAAGATCAATTGACTATAAATGCATGGATTTATTTCTGGGCTCTCTGTTTGAACAGATTTTTTAAACAGTAGGTCTATGCATATATATACTGAAATACTACAAAATCAAAAAGTTTTATTTAGCATTTATTATACTCTGGGGATTATTCTGAGTGCTTTGCATTTGATTCTTACAACAATCTCTGAAATAAGTACCTTTATTATTGCCATTTTATGGATTAGAATAATGAGGCATTGAAAAACGAACACTCCCAAGATCACAAAACTGTTAGGTGGCAGTGCTGAGACAGTCTGTCTCTAGATCCCATGATTTTAACACTGTGTTGTATTGTTTCCATGTGACACACACAAGTACATGCAAAACATGTATATGGAAACATTAACCCACGGTGCTAATAGCATTTCTTTATTAAGTGGCAGAATGTCTGGAGGTTTTAATTTCTTACAATTTCCTAATTTTCCCACAATGATTGGGCATTACTTCTGCAGTTTAAAAGTGGAAATATAATTGTACACCTGAAACTAATATAATATTGTGTATCAACTATACTCAAAATGTTTTTAAGTAAATAAAAAAATAAAAACAGTAATGAAATAATTCATATGGTATCTTATCCATTTAAGTAATAGTTTTACTAGTGTAAAAGATACCTAGGTTTTTTAGGAGCAGATCCCTTTTTTATTTGTATTTTTTTTTAATTTTTTTTTAACGTTTATTTATTTTTGAGACAGAGAGAGAGCATGAACGGGGGAGGGTCAGAGAGAGGGAGACACAGAATCTGAAACAGGCTCCAGGCTCTGAGCTGTCAGCACAGAGCCCGACGCGGGGCTAGAACTCACGGAACGTGAGATCATGACCTGAGCCGAAGTCGGCCGCCCAACCGACTGAGCCACCCGGTTTTTTTAAGTAGGCTTCACACCCAGCATGCAGCCCAATGTGGGACTTGAACTCACAACCCTGAGATAAAGACCTAAGCTGAGATCAACAGTCAGACACCTAACTGACTGAGCCACCCAGATGCCCCAAGCAGACCCTTTTTTTCAAAGTCATGTAAAGTCTTAAATATAATATACATACATATATATATACATAAATATATATATATATACATATATATATATGTATATATATATAAAATACAAAATTATATATATGTATATATATATAAAATATATATATATATAAAATATATATATATATATAAAATATATATATATATATAAAATATATATATATATAAAATATATATATATAAAATATATATATATATAAAATACAAAATACAAAATTAAAACTACTTGCATAGTATTTTATTAGCATACAATCAGTTCAAGTTTACATTTGTTTTACATGGGACGCCTGGGTGGCTCAGTTGGTTAAGCATGGGACTCTTGGTTTTGGCTCAGGTCATGACCTCGAGGTTGGTGAGATTAAACCCCACATGGGGCTCTACGCTGACAGCAGGAACCTGCTTGGGATTCTTTCCCTCTCCCTCTCTCTCTCTGCCCCTCCCCCACTGGTGCCCCTCCCTCCCTTTCTCAAAAACGGATGAACATATTTTAAAAATCTTCATTTGTAAGTTTGGGATGATACCTTCTATTCCATATCAACTTCAGGTTCCAATTCAACAAAAATAATCAACACACACAAAGAAATGTGTGAAGTGATAATAGTTTCTCTTCAACAGCTTGCTGACCAATCTCAAGCTACTCTTCTATTACACTGGCCCAGAAACTTGAGAGAAGAAAATAATGTGAAGCTGGATCTTAATTTAAAAAATAAAGACTGAATCCTAAAAATACCCCTAATTTAGTGAATTGGAATGAATATCCACCCTATGGTTTCCATTTCTTGTAACTAATATAAAAAGCAGAGACAGAGCATTTCAAATGTACACTGACACTACAATAATAACATTACTGCCACTGTGAAAAACTGACTAGTTTTAATCACTTCACTGAATATCATTCCAAGATATAATGTTCAGACAGCATGCACTGAGCAGTGGGATTAACCCTGTCTCAAACTTAACCAATCTTTAATTAAGGTACATATGAGCCATGGTAGTATACTTGCTTGTATAATTTTACATTTGCAAAGATGCGCACCCCTCAGTTTTTTAAAAGACCAAGGAAAAAATTTCTAGTACATGTATAATAATAATAATAATAATAATAATAATAATAGAAGTTTTAATCCAAGGAGCACATGCAAATCAGTTAGTCTGATGCCTAAATTACCACAGAGGTGTTTTATTTTGTCTCAAAATTCAATATGGAATACTTGAAAAGATGCACATCATTCTTCAAAAATAATTTGTACATGACACAGTTGACCCTTAAACAATGTGGGGGCTATAGGTGCCAGTGGTTCCTCCTACCCTGCAGTTAAAACTTAACAGATAACTTTTGACTTCCCCAAAACTTTACTACTAATAGCCTAGCATTGACCGGAAGCCTTAACGACAGATAACACAAAGAATTGATTAACACATATATCGTATGCTATCTACGTTATGTACCGTATTCTTGCAGTGAAGTTATCTAGAGAAAAGAAAATGTTATTAGGAAAATCAAAGGAAGAGAAAATACATTTACACACTGAACTGCATTTATGAAAAAAAATCCATGTAAAAGTGGACCCATGCAGTTCAAACCTATTTTGTTCAAAGGTCAACTGTACTCGAAAATAATATGGAAGGACTTGCTCTCTCAGATGTGTAGACTTATTATAAAAGCTATACTTGGGGTACCTGGCTGGCTCGGTCGATTAAGTGTCTGACTTTTGATTTTGGCTGAGATCATGATCTCCTGGTTGTGAGATTGAGCCCGATATCGGGCTCATGCTGGATGTGGAGCCTGCTTAAGATTCTCTCCCTCCCTCTGCCCCTTCCTAGCTTGTAAGTGGCTTACGCTCTCATGCTCTGTCTCTCAAAACCAAAAAATATATTGATAGTGTGGTACTGACAGAAGGATGGATGAACAGGCAAATGAGATTCCAGAAACAGATGACGACAGTAAGAAAATGTATTTGATTAACGCTAAAGGTGACAACTGCAGAGGAGGAGACAAGGATGGACCTTTGAATTAATTAAACAACCTATCGCATCGATTGTGTGTCCTTGTGATGGTCAGTTTTAGGTGTCATCGTGGGGAGGCTGTAGTCTCATTATTATTCAATCAAATAGTAATCTAGGTGTTGCTGTGAAGGCATTTTAGCTTTAAGGAAACTAGTTAGCTTTAAGGAAACTATCCTAGATGGCTGGGGAAGGTGGGGGTGTGTGCACCTGACTGAATTGTTTGAAAAGCCTGCAGACCAGAACAGAAGCTTCTCTGAACAAATTCCACCCGTGGACCGACAGTTCCTGCCTGAGATTTCCAGCCTGCTTTCCTGGTGGCCTACTCTGTACATGGATTTTTCTCATAAAAGCAGTTCAGTATGTAAATGTATTGTCTCTTCCTTTGATTTTCCTAATAACATTTTCTTTTCTCTAAATAACTTCACTGCAAGAATATGGTACATAACATAGATAGCATACGATATAGGTGTTAATCAACTCTTTGTGTTATCTGTCATTAAGACTTCTGGTCAATGGTAGGCTATTAGTAGTTAACTTTTGGGGACATCAAAAGCTACATGTTAAGCCTGCTCTGTAGATTCCAGATCTGCCTAGCCAGCAGGAAAGCCCTGGGTCTAGCAAATATTAATTTGCAGCAAGAAGGGAATGGTTAAGTAAACTACAGTATCTCCCTGATTTGGGATTCTGCAGCCATCAAAAGGATATTTACAAAATGCTTAAAAAACAGCAATGCTTTTGCCATCACTTGAAATAACAAGCGATCATACGTTTTTTAAAATGGTGTATGATTTACATAAAGTTTGAAAACAGGCAAAACTAATCTATGCTGTTACTCTTGGGGAGCAGTAGTGATTGGAAGGAGCAAGGTGGTGGGGTGGTTTCTGGGATGTTGGTAATGTTCTACTTCTCAGTTCTGGGTGCTGGTAACATGGGTGTGTTCAGTTTGTAAAAACTCTTTGAGTTGACTTGTGTGTGTGTATATGTTACATAAAGGATATATTATACTTAAAAAAATTTTTTTAAGTTTATTTATTTATAAGGTGTGATTGTATCTCCTGGTGTTTTCACTTACGCAGGCCAACAAAGTCTTCTTTTAACCTTTTCTGAATTGAGCTGCTAGTGCTACCAGCCAAGAGTCTCACTCAGGTGCATACCAAGAAGAGGAGAGTACCACAAACCACCCTGCAGAGAGGAGCTTTTTATCAGGACTTTGTGTGTAAGTGCCAGATCATAACAAAAAAGCACACCAGTTTTTAGTTGGTTTTATTATCGTTTAAATTTCCTATTGACAGTGCACATCAATGTCCATGTCAGGGCCCCGGGGCACACTGCTCCCACTGTCCCCTCCCCCTCTCCACCCCTTGGTTTAGTCTGCAAACACAGGAGATGAAGAGCATCCATAGATTTTGGACTGCATATGATCCCAGAGAGACTCAATCCAGTCAATCCATGTATCCATAAGGAACTGAGACTTGGAGAAGAGAATAAATTTGGCCAAGAGCTGCTTTGCAATGGTCCAGAGAGGCAAGAAGAATAAGAAGCAGGGTGCCTGGGTGAACTGTGAAATGGATGACCAACATGAAAGAAAAACCCTCAGTGGGCCTGTGCATTTCTGCTGCCACGTCCTCCGCTATCTGCTGGCTGTGGATATAGGTGGGGAATTTTTTTCCGTCTACTGCTTTCATGTTTTAAGGATTCAGCCATATCAATCAGCTGAAAGGACTCATCTATTTTTATCCAGACAGATAGTGGCACTTAGACCAGGTCCTTGTCTCAAACACAACCGAACAGCTGGGTTGGAGGAGAAACCTCGCAGAATGCCTGGTGCCTCTTCACACTGGCACGCACCAGCTTTTGGTTGAAAAGCTACATGGACTGTTCCTAAGACAGTGCACAGATGTCTCTGAATTAGGGGACCACCAGCAGCTATCGTTTCACATAAGCTGATGAGGGTAAGACTTAGACCCTAGACTCACCCCTCCTGGATCACAAAATTAGATAACTGTTTTTGAAACAATAAAATCCCCACTGCATTTCCCATCCCCCCAAAACATCTTTCCCCTTAGTCACTCTTACCCTTGGTTAGTTGCAAACCAAACAGAAAGGCTACTCTTTCTATTTCTTCCAATGCCCTTCCTTGTGTCTTGCTGGGCAATGAACTACTGAAATGAGTTACCTTGCATGATAAGGAGTGGGTAGGAATGGAGCAAAGTACTGTTATTAAGATCTCTTTTCTGTTGAGCCATTTGGACCTAGCAAGGTCCAGCATCTGAAAGATATGGGTTCACATCCCTGCTCTTAATGGAGTTACAGGCTTTGTAAGCTTGGTCAAGTAACTGTGTGCCTTACTTTTCTCATCTGTAAAATGGAGCTCATAGCCTCATGTGGAGTCCAAGTGAAATGGAGGCTGGTTCTCTTGTTAGTGTCCATGGACTGCAGTTATCAGAAAGCCAGATTACTCTTGGCAAAGTTCCTGTCCTACATCTTCACAATTACCCTAACCAGCAACCAAGGCCTAAGGGGTACTCGCTGGATCACTGACCTGGTCAGCAGTAATGCTTGGGCTCAACTTCAGACATCCCAAGTCTCGGACCTGTACTAACATCTTTTCATGGCTCTGAGCTACATTTAAATTTACCGGGAAGACACAAATTATTATGCCTGGCACAAAACAGGGCCCGCGGAAGATCAGGCTGAAGAACGCAGAGAACAACTCCCCCAGCACTGCGCTTGCCCCGGCTGGGGAGGAGGCCAGCAGGCCTCCCCTCTGTAGGTGGGAAGCACTGGTTAGGCCTGAGTGCTTAGCAGCTTTCTGCAGGCTGGTATCCCCAACTCCACACAAACCTTTCTTTTTTTTTTTTTTTTTTTTTTTTTTTTTTACCAATAGAAGCAAAGTATTCTGACTCCCTTCCCAGATGGGAGGCAGGAGAGCTGGCCTCTGCAGCAAACCATCCTTTACACAACCTGGAAGACTCTGTATTCCTGAGCCAGTACAGGCTTCTGCAGTTGGAGGCTGACTTCTGGGGCAATTTTCTCCTTCGTGTTTTAAGTCTGGAGTGGCCTGAGAAGAAATGCTTCTGTCGTGCTTTGCTGGTTCTGACAGAATGAGGGAGACAAGGCCCCTCAGCAGCTCTGTTCTTCATACGTGAAGCCCCTCTGGGCCAAAGCTCCTTGGAGCGGTCTCCAATGCCCACACCCTCCTGGCACCATGAAGGTCTCCTTCCCAGCCCTCAAAGCTTTCATTTCTGTTCATTTAACTTCTGTATTTGTGCACACTTTACGAATGCAAATCATTTGTTCGCGGCTGCCTTGTCTCCAGGGCTATGCTCTCTTAAGATAGCAGGGGTAGGGTCTGCTTAATGACAGCAGTAACGCCGGGTAGGTGTGGATGGGTTGTGTGCATGAAAGTCTGGGTGGGTGGGTGGATATATAACCCACTTTCTGCTGCTTCTGCTTAGAGAAACTTGGGTCAGTCACTTCACTTCTTTGCACGTCAGTTTCCCCAGGGTTAAAGACCAGGCTTCTGTGTTCCCTTACAGTGCTAACGCCCTGTGACTCCATGAGGAATGGGCCACGGCAAGTTAACCTCCACAAGACAGGCTTTCACATGTAAGCAAAAGGGGAAGGCTTCCAAGTATCCAGCTGGCAGTTACGTTACAAGATTGTGCCATGCTGTTATCTATGTGACTGACTTCAGATGCCCTCACACCCCCAGGAGGGTTACAGCCCTCCACCCGGAATGGGGAGGGTTCCTGGCCAAAACCCAACTGGAGGTTGAGCATTTCACAACAGCTGAACAGATATTCCCTAGGAAGGGTATCAGGGAGGAACAATAATGTCCATTGCATCCACACTGGGCCTGGTCTTCAGGGGACGTGAAGGGGCTCTGCCCACCACCCTCCAGTGCCCCCTCATTGTCCCGGCCTGTGTTCCTCTGGATTCTGAGCTCAAGGCTCAGGCAGGTCAGGAGTCCCTGGACCCAGCCCCAGTCTTTGTGCTCAGAGGGAGGAGACAGTCTTACAGCAGAGGCAGAGAAGTGACTTTGGGTGGCACAGACTAAGGGCGTCATTTCAAATTGTGTTTCACAAGTACCGATTTTAGAAAGATCCTCCTCCTTCCTTCTGTGGGCTCTTTTAAGTCCTTTATTTTAACCTGAAAGGGATCCATGGTGGCAATTAGCTAAACTGATAAGCCTAAATCCTCTGCCCTTTCTTCCAGCAATTAAGAGCAGTTTACATAGATAATGAAATCAAAATGCACTTACCCTATGAACAAGCAAGTCCATGTTTAAGGATCTCCATTGCAACTACACTTGCAGTTGAGGTGTGAAATAACATGTTCAAGGACATCCAGTGAAAATTTGTTGTAACAGCAAAAGATTGAAAGGAGCTTAAATGTCCATCACCAGGAGACAAGTTAAATAAATAACCCATATGATGCCGTTCTAAGTAGCCATTAAGAAGACTGAGACAGGCATGTCTGTATTTACTGATATAGAAAAATTCCCAAGAATATTCAAGTTAAGAAATCAATATCCAGGAGCGCCTGGGTGGCTCAGTCGGTTAAGCGTCCAACTTCAGCTCAGGACATGATCTCGCGGTTTGTGAGTTCTAGCCCTGCGTTGGACTCTGTGCTGACAGCTCAGAACCTGGAGCCTGCTTTGGATTCTGTGTCTCGCTCTCTCTCTGCCCCTCCCCTGCTCACGCTCTGTCTCTGTCTCAAAAATAAATAAAACATTAAAAAAATTTTAAGAAAGATCCCGATGAATGTTTAGACTGTGCTTAAAAATTTGCTGAAAAATGATAATACACTTGAATGCCTGTGTGACATGAGTGGTGAAGTGTGTCATCCTCAAATTCATATGAAGTCCTAAACCCCCAGTACCTTACTTGGAAATAAGGTCTTTATGGAGCTAATCAAGATAATATAAGGTCATTAGGTTGAGCCCTAATTAAATATGATGTGTCCTTATATAAAAGGGGAAATGTGGACACAGACGTGCACAGAGGGAGAACGCCTTGTGGACAACAAGGCAGGCATTGGAGTGATGCCTCTAAAAGTGACAGAATGCCAAAGATTGCCAGCAAGCCACCAGAAGCCAGGAGAGAGGCATGGAACATACTGTCCCTCAGAGCCTTCAAAAGAAACCACCCTGCTGACCCTTTGATCCCAGACTCCTAGACTTTGACAGCCCTATTAACTAATGGTGTGTGTGTGTGTGTGTATACTTTCTTCTTCCCACTTCCCCCACACTCCCAAAATATATACTTATATATACAGGGGCGCCTGGGTGGCTCAGTCAGTTGAGCATCCGACTTCAGCTCAGGTCATGATCTCACATTCTGTGTGTTCAAGCCCAGCATCAGGCTCTCTATGTCAGCACAGAGCCAGCTTCAGATCCTCTGTCCCCCTCTCTCTCTGCCTCTCCCCTGTTCACATGCATGCTCTTTCTCCTTCTTTCAAAAATAAACATTTAAAAAATAACTATATATACAGGTAAATAAAAGTAGCCTTCTAGAGACTCCGCTCTTCATCCAGAAAACATTCGCATCTTCCTGATCTAACTTAAGGTATCAGTATGCTTCGTTGTCTGGTGCCAAGTCTGATGGATTGTGAGGGGCTGTCCATCACTGGGAGTGCTGTCTTGGATGATGATGCCACTAGGCTCAGTGCAGAAGAGTTCATCAGTCAATGAGAATGTCCACAAGGAGCAGGGAGGAAATCTAGAGGCAGGAATTTCAAGCGTCTGCCATCTCTGACCCATGGTTGGGATTTCAGGTTGGTTTGGGGGTGCAGGGGTTAGTTTGCAAGTAATATTCACCTTCATGTAATAGGGAGCCCCATTATGATGGAGCTTTGCTACAATCTAGGGTCAGACAGGTGGCTCCCACCATCATGTGAGATGATGACTCAGCTCATGCCTGAATCTGGGCCAACTGTGTGCGAAGAAATCCTTTTTCCTTTCTGAAGTAAATGGGCAGATGGATAGTCACTGTGTGAGTCACGAAGCCTGAGGCCCCAAATGGCTGTGCAGATGGAGAAAAATGAGATCCCGTGCAGGAGGCTCCCATCTCCTCAAACGGTGGGGTCTGACCCCTGCATGTGCCGCACCTGCCAGAAAACATAGCTAGCAGGAGGCAGTGTAAGCCCCCATGGCAGAGGAGGCACAGAGAGTTGGTGTGACCGTGGGCACTGCCAGGATCTTGGTCACCTTCCAAAGTAGAAATGATCAGAAACTTGGAACAATACGCAACGTGCAAGAAATTAGAACGAAGGCTGGTAAGTGCCAGGGTCAGCCTAACCCTGCTTCTAAATGTCATAAGATGGGGCGCCTGGGTGGCGCAGTCGGTTAAGCGTCCGACTTCAGCCAGGTCACAATCTCGCGGTCCGTGAGTTCGAGCCCCGCATCAGGCTCTGGGCTGATGGCTCGGAGCCTGGAGCCTGTTTCCGATTCTGTGTCTCCCTCTCTCTCTGCCCCTCCCCCGCTCATGCTCTGTCTCTCTCTGTCCCAAAAATAAATAAACGTTGAAAAAAAAAATTAAAAAAAAAAATAAATGTCATAAGAAAACATGACCACGTGTGGAAATCCACACCTGAGATGTCAGCATTTTATAGTGTTTACCGTACTGTTCTATTGAGTGGATCTTCTCTCTGAAGGATAATAGGTAAAGCCTTTTAAACAAGATCAGCTCTTTGATCCCATTGGGAAGTATATTTCCCCAGTCAGCGAACCCAAAATACAATGTGTGTGTGTGTGTGTGTGTGTGAGAGAGAGAGAGAGAGAGAGAGAGAGAGAGAGAGAGAGAGAGAGACAGACTCCCTTCAGAGATCTGCTGAGAAGGCAGGGGACCAGGAAAACAGGTGAAGAAACAATACAAGTTCAACTGAAAGACATTTGAGACAAAGGTGAATTTGGAACCTTGAACTCCCCCTTTCATAGAATCAACATTCAAGTACTTAGGCAAAATTATAAAGCTCTAGCAAAGGGCAATGCTTCCCAGGCACACTGGTACTCTGTGGTACCACAGGTACATCATATCCATCCCTTCCCACCACGGCCAAGTTCAGTGCTGGCAGCACAGATCACCAGGACAGAATCCTGGATCTTGAAAAGCATACCATGTAAATACAGAAACAACTACTAGAACAACAACTATAGAAGACATGCTCTGGGAGTCTGGAAGAGAGAGCAGACAGGGAGATGTCTGAGCTGAATGTGAAGGGTAGGTAGGAATCTTACAGTGTGAAAAGGAGGAGAAAGGACAGTGCCTGCCAGGACAAGACCTTGCTCAAAGGCCCTCCAGGGAAGGAGTTAGGACCAGGCAGGGCACCAGTGAGCACTTTGAGATGCTCAAGGGCACGGTGTTCAGGGCAAGATGAATCTGGAGGGGTGGGCAGGGATTGTGTGGTAACAGGTGCAAGTGCCACTCCTGAGGCATTGGGAGGCCGACCCAAGCTCTCACCATGTGGGAGAGGAATCCTGTTTCCTGCCTCAGAGGTAACCTTGCCCTTAAAGAGTGAAGCAGAGTGAAGTGGATGGGGGAGGTGGTGAAGGGAGACTAAACAGGGTGCTGCTGACACAGCGCCCCTGCGAGCTCACAAAGCCGGAGCGTCAGCAGGGAGGGCATGAGGAGGAAGATCAGAGGGAGCGACGCGGCATGTGGAATGGGTAGGACCTCCTATCTGGTAGGGTTTGGAGGAAAATGACGGTGAGGTATCTGACTTGGCTCATGCCATCCCCCCCCCCCAAAGAGAGGGGAGACAGTAGGGGTGAGGTACTGTTTAGGAAAGGCTGAGTCTGAGATGCCTGCGGGTCATCTGACTAGAGAGGTCCAAAGGGCAGTCAGAAACACGGGTGTGGAGCTTGGGACAGAGAGCTGCTGGAATATCTTTCTGATGACACAGTCCTGTGGGGAAGTGCCGTTCTGACACCCTGGGTGTGGTCTCACGGTCCGCACAGCGGGGCAGCTCTCTTCCCCTCACTCCGTGTGGGGGTCAGGATTTGCACAGGCCGGTGCCCCTGGCAGAAGGTGAAGGGAAAACACGTTTCACACCTCCGGGGCCTTCCCACAGCACTTCCCTCTGCAACCATGTTTTCCAGGTGAGCTGCTCACGCGGGATGAATTCCTGCACATCACACAAGTCTTAAGGGCCCTGGGTTGAGCTAGCAAACTGGAAGCGTGAGGTGGGAGAGGAAGGGGAGGAGGCAGCTCCCTGCCCCCAGGGCCTACTGGCATCATGAAAATCACCACTGAAAACTACTGGTGACTGGTATCATCAAAAGATAGGCCGGCCAGGAGAGCTAACGGAGGAGGAGAGAGGCTCCAGCAAACCTTATCAGAACTGTTCCGATTCTAGATCATTTCTTGTTTTTTAATGTTTATTTTTGTTTTTGAGATGGAGAGAGACAGAGCATGAACGGGGGAGGGTCAGAGAGAGGGAGACACAGAATCTGAAGCAGGCTCCAGGCTCCGAGCTGTCAGCACAGAGCCCCACGCGAGGCTCGAACTCACGAACTGCAAGATCATGACCTGAGCCGAAGTCAGACGCTCAACTGAGCCACCCAGGCACCCCTAGATAATTTCTTTAAAAAAAATTATTCATTTCTTTTGAGAGACAGAGAACCGGGGAGGGGCAGAAAGAGAGAGAGGGAGACAGAGAATCCCAAGTAGGCTCTGTGGTGTCAGCAGAGCCCAAATGGGGGCTCAGTCTCATGAACCGTGAGATCATGACCTGAGCTGAAATCAAGAGTTGGATGCTTAAACGACTAAGCCACCCAGGCGCCCCTAGATAATTTCATAATAACTTCATTATTTTACACCTGAAGATGCTTTCATTTGCTTGGACATAAAACCTCTGCCATTTGCACTCTCTTATTTACTGAATGCCATCCCTATGAGTCTGGTTCTGTATTACAGTTATTATCCCCATTTTATGGATGAGGAAAATTGGGGGCAGAGTGGTTAACTGACCTGCCCCCAAATTGCCTATCTGGTGAGTGGTTTATCTGGAATTTGGAACCCATCTGTCTGACTCCAGAGGCTGCCCTCTTAACCATAAAGCCACAGGCTCCCCAGCACATGTGTAAGATTGATGTATTTTATGGCCCTTTGTACTGCTAAAAGCACTCTCTTACATTTATGTCTCCAAATTGACAGAAACGAGGCCAAGACTAAACCTTTAACCTGAAATGGCTTTCTACAGAGTTCTCTGGGGCTGGAAGGTAGACCCAACATCTGGGACACTGCAGTCCCTTCTGGGGTTATGAGCCTAAGACATGGTCTCAGAGAATACCCCACTGGCCTCTACCTCATGCAGGATGCACTTCGTGAAGCCTACATTTCCTCTAAGACCGCACATGGACCCCGATCCTTAGACCACCACTGCCAAGAGGAACTGAAACGAAGTGAATCACAGAAGGCGGGTGGGCAGTTACATTTTGTACTGTAAGACCAGAAAGTGCTTTCTAGCAAATCCTCATGTTGCTTTTGTATACATTTTCTTTTTTGGCTTCTAAACTCATCAAAACAGATTCAGGGTTCCATTAATATTGTTAACTGATATAACAACTGTAAGAGCTACTCATCATTTATTACATGCTGGGCACCTTTTTAAAAAACATAATTCAGACTTACAAAAAGGTTGCTAAAATAGTCAATCTCTGGACACCATTCACCCTGTTACCTCAAATGTTAGCAATTTACTGTATTTTCTTTCTAAACCTAATCTATCAATGATCTATCAATCGTTTTTTCTGTATCATTTAAGATGCCATAGATCTGATGCCCTTTATCACTAAATATTTGTGTATATTTCCTAAAAGCCTGCCTAAAAATTCTGTTTCTCACAACCATACTGCAATTATGTAAATCATATTAACATTGATGTGATATAGTTACTTAATCGATAGCCCTTACTCAGATTTTGCCAATTGTTCCAAGATTGTCCTTTCCAGCTAAAGAAAATCCACAGCTAGGTGTTGCATTCACTCGACATGTCTCTGGACATCTGGAGTAGTTCCTGAATCTTTCTTTCTATTTCATGACATTGATATTGTTGAAATGAACAGCCTAGCTTATTCTGTAGAACACCCCTCAGTTTGGTTTGTCTTTCTCACGGCAAGATCCAGATTACACACTTTTTTCGGAGTTCCACAGAAGACATGATGAGTTCTTCCTAATGCCTCATAGAAAGGACAGGCTATCAAATAGTCCCAGTAAAAGGGAGTGTCTGCTGGGTTTCTCCACTGTAAAGTCACTATTTTGTCCTAAGATACCATGAGATTATACAAAAGCTCTATGATGAATCATCCATTGATGATTCTCGGCTGACTCAAATATTATTGTTATGGTTGCCAAATGGTTACATTCTAATTCTGCCATTCCTTCTACAATTCTTACTTGGCTTTCAACTACAAAAAAGAACTTTCTTATATGTCTTATTTGTTTATATCAGCATGGACTCATGAATTCTTCCTTCATTCAGTTTTTAGAATTCTTTACTATCAGTATGTATTTCAATACTCAAACTGTCCCAGATGTTTGTCAGGTACTCACTGAATTCTTAAAACAACTCTATGCAGTGGGGATTATCATGACCACTATTTTGCAGACAAAGCAGTTGAAGCTCTGAGAAATGAATTCCAGCATTTAATTGGTGGGGTCTCCAAACTTTCTGTGTCACATGCCTGGTATACATGTACATATACATGTATATATATTTCCCTCCTACTCATCCTGATGTTTTTGCCATGTAGGAGTTAGGAGTTATCTCCTCCCTTCCTATTTGAAGATGAGAAAACAGGCTCAGAGAGGTTAGGTGCCCTGTCACAGAAGCTGTCATGAGCATTCGAAGGCCTGTTTGTAATCCCATCTTGGTTTTCATTGACCACATTGCCTCTTTATGCTTTTTTTCCTTCTGCAAGAGGGATACTTAAGCATCTAGTCTTTTTGCCATTTGTTCAAATCTATTTAGGACAGAGGTAGTCAAAGGAGACACTGGCATTCTTTTTTTTTTTTTTTTTTTTTTGCTAACACCCTATATTTGTAACAATTTTTGTTGTGGCCGAAAGCCACCCTGATTCTAACCAGCACCAAAGCAGGGAGTCCTAGAGGTTTACATCTTATCAGAATCCCTGCTGTTCTTGGTTTATGGCAATTGAGTGACTGAAAATTGAATCTCTTAAACCGAATGCATTCATTCCAGCATTTAAAGGAAAACTGTGGTGAGATCTTTCATTATACAGTCACCCTCTAGTTGATCGTCTGCATAATATAGGTTTTTTCCATCACTGTGCTTGGGTTGACCATCGTACAGGTGGCCATTAGAAACACAGAGTCTGGCCCTAGACTCACCAAATCAGAATCCTTTGGATTTGACAAACTTCCCAGATGTCCCTGAGGCTCTCTGAAGTAGGAATGGATGAGCCAAGGCCTCTGGCCAAGCTTTGTTCCTGCGGCTCATGACAATATTGGCTTCAAAGCAACAATGTCAGCCTCAGGGCCACTTGACCCTTGCCTTGCCTCTTGCCCTCAGCAGTCACCACAGGAAGTGGGATTCACCGGTTGCACTGCCCTCAGGAATGAGCCTGGGGTGGGCTCCTGTCTCCTCCTTCTGGCAAGAAGCCAGCAGCAGAAGGAATGAACCAGATATTCTGATGTACACAATCTGTACATAGTTCTTGGCAGCCATGAGCCAACTTCTGAGAAGCATCTTTGAGGGGGGTAGGGAACCAACCCCTTTTCCAGGCTCTGGCTAAAACCAGTGCAAATAAACAAAAAACAGCTGTTGACTCACAAAGCACTGCCTGCACTTAGGAACCGTTACTGTATCCCCAAACCAAAATCACTGCGAAGTTACTGACTTAACTCCACATGGGGTATTGGTCGCTTCTCCCTAGCTCTATGCTCGTCACCCTTCCTCAGGCTGAAAGACGGTCTAGGCTGCAGGCGAAGCCACATACAGATGTCACCTATCACCGATGTCACCTCTTAGGAGACCAAGCAGTGGTGTGCTAATCAAGGTTTCATTACCAGCTCTTCAGGGGACGTGCTGATTGGGAGCTTTGGAGATTTCCATGGTATGAATGCTCCCATCATGGCCCATTTCCAGCTACCAGCAGTTGAACAGCCAGTTCACAGGATTCCTGTATGTCTAACGATTGCTCCTGTGAGATGGGAAGAGCCGGCGGCAGCAAGCAACAATCGTGAGCATAAGATTTCATGAGCTTTAGTGGGTGCTTGTGCAGGGAGGGGTGGGCACCACAAGGATGACAGAGAGAAAGGACAAGTTGGTGCTGGATGGTCAGCCCAAACCTCTGAGGAAATCCCTGTCCCCCCTGCTGCTCAAGATTTGTCCACTGTAGCCTTAGTGTCTGAGAAAGTCAACATGGCAGAGGGCTTGAGATTCTTCACAGACCTTCCGGGGGCCTCAGGTTTGCCCCGAGGAGAAAGCCAACGGAGGGAACACTGGTGGAGGGAACAAGTGGGCACAGGAGGTAGAAAGTCGCAGTTTCTTTTGGGCTCTCCCCGAAACACAAGTGCTTTATGTGTGCGTTTTACAAGCGATAGGAAATGCGAACAATAACAAGATATTAAGTTTGCCTGTGGAATTAGCAGCTCATGCCAGGCTCTCAACCATCCTTTCTAACCCTTGCTGGAATGGGAAATGGGTACACACACCACCCTCTCTCCTGCTGTGAAGAAATCTGAGTGGGTTCCCTGGTCCAAGAGCTGCAGACTGAGTAAAAGCCCAGTGGCTGTAAACTCTGTATCACCATGTGACATGGGGCCTACTCATTTAACTGCCAGAACCTCTGGTCATGCCCAGTGCCAGCTGGGACCCATCATGGTTCGAAGAGGGGGGGTGGGGGGGTGGTTTACTGGTAGCCAGGAACAGAAAAGAGGCAAACTGATCCAAATACCACAATGTGTTCATTGCAAGGATGTAGGGATCATGTGGGATTCTATAATGGCATAAGGTACATTCAGGTGCTGCAGGAAGATAAAAACCTGTTCAGGATTGAGGCAGCTTTTCTCCCTGCACCGATCCTCTCCCTCTGAAGACAGGTCTCCTGGTGTCTTTAAATCTGTACCCAGGACAACACAGCCATGGGTCACAGCTTGACATCAGGATGTCTCTTCTCCTGTACACATCTCTAAGGGCAACTAGCCTTGGAGGTCAAATTCACAGGGGTGAAATTCCGATTGGCCTACATCATGTGTTTAAGCCAAGCTGAGTCATAGGACACTGCATTATGACAACTTTGGCTTAGGTGTCCGCCCACGTGGAGCTCTTATGGCCATGACTGAAGAAGCAAGAGGGGAGAAATATATGATATGTAAAGATGTCCTTCACAGGGGTGATGGACAGAAGCTCAGGGCCAGAAGACGCTGTCCCAGGACTAGTCAGCCTAATGCAGTAATAGCTATGGAACAATGTAACAAATGTCTAGATGATTTCTGAGGACAGGATATTTTATCAAGTACATTAAAAAATGTCATTTCATTGAAGGGAAACAACCTTAGAAGGTACGCATTCTCAGATCCATTTTAAAGATGAAGAAACTAATACTCAGAGAAGATAAGGATTACCTTAAGGTCCCAAAGGTGGGAAACAGCAGAACCAGATTTAATGTCAGATCTTCTGACTCCAAGTCCAGGGCAATTTCTTCCTGAGAAAGGATCAGATAATCAAGTGGGAGACAGGAATGCAAAGAAATCACTCTGAAGCTTTATCTAGAACTCAGAACTTCAGTTGTGAGTGAAAGAATTCAACTCAAACTGTTTTGAGCACAGTGAGAATTTATTGGCTTATGTAACAGAAAACCTCAAGTGCATCTAGCCCTACGACATGGGACGTTGCTTTTCTTGGTCATTCTTGATGCACACTTGGGCTGCCCAGTTCCGAGTCAGACTCCCCCTCTAAGGAGACGAGATGGCCACAGTCCTCATGGCTTCAGATGGAGAAAGAAGAATCTCATCACAACAGTCTACAAAATCCAGAAATTGGTTGTCCTTGGACTTAATTAGGTCCTGGCTTACTCCTGAATCAACCAGTTATTTAGGCTGGGTGCATTTGATGATGATCTAGTCGGGCCAGGATCACAGTTCCTCCACTGGATGTAGGCTTGATGCCAAACCATGGAACACGAGGGCAGGGGAGGAGTGGCTTCCCAGCGAAAAAATAAGGTGCTGCTATCCTAATAAGGAGAATAAGGAGTGATAGCCAACAGGCAAACTCAACAGCTATTCATCTTGGGGTGGGAAAAGCAAAGGGCACCTGAACCTGAGTTAACCTCAGAAGCACAAGCAGAGAGCCCCCTAGCACCTGGATGTGGACATACAGTAGATGATCAAGAGCTGGGGCTTCTGGGGCAACAGATGCATAAAGGAACATTGGAGAAAAGATCCTGGGGCCATACTGGGAAACACCGTGAATGCCAGGGTGCTTTTTTGTATTAGGCCACGAGAGCTTCTGAAGTTTTTTGATCAGGGGTGTGCCATGGTCAAAATTTGGAGGAGAAAAAAACCTTGAACATTTTTAAATGTTATACATAAATGAATACATCATCTTTTGTGGACCAAGAGTGCTCTCTTTGCCTATGAAGGTTGTCCTGTAAGATCTGGAATCACTTTATCTGGAAGTGCCCGAGACAAGAAACCTGTGTGCACATCCTGGAGAAAGAGCCGCAGCAAGGTGTCTGAGTCTGATTAGATACACCCACACTCCCTTTCAGGGCCTCCAACTATGTAGCCCCACCCCAAATGGAGGTGAAGGTCTGAGGTCTGAACTCAGTGACTCTGGAGTTTCTCAGACTCACATTCATGGGATGGTTGAACAGGTCTGGGTGCGGCCCCCCAGGCGTGTGAACATCTTTCTGAACTGAGGAGTACTTTATACCATCCAATTCTACTTCATGATTAAGCACGATTTACTGCCATTTTTTAATTATTACAAATGACTGGGGGGTCGTTCATGAGAATCCTGGGGTAAAATGTCTAAACACTAATGCACCATTGGGATGGGCCAAGTAACGACTTGAATCAGTTAGGGTTGGAAGAGTGTTGTCAGAGGTCTTTCCTTGTTCTCATGAGATCCAGTCACGGCTTCTTCTGGTCCAGAACAGAGAGCAGACATCAGAATTTAAAAAATAAGCTGTGCTTGGGGCGCCTGGGTGGTTCAGGTGGTTAAGTGTCCGACTCTTGATTTTGGCTCAGGTCATGATCTCATGATCATAAAATCTAGCCCTGTTTTGGGGTCTGTGCTGGGCATGGAGCCTGCTTAGGATTCTCTCTCTCTCTCTGCCCCTCCCCAACTCACGTGACCGCTCTCTCTGGGGAAAAAAAAAGCTGTTCTTGCTGAGTTCTGGCATCAAGACTTCTCTTGGTGAACTCATTCCAGAACTGGTCAAATTAGAACAGTGTTTGCCAATTTTATATTACAATTAATATTTCAGATCTTCTGCTTGTTCTCCAAAGCAACTTTCCTAGGAGGTACACTATTAAAATCTCAACGTATACTTAACATATAAGTATGAGGACTCTCACGTAAAGACGAGTGGCAGACAGAGTTCATGTTAAAATGTCATCCGAGGGCCAGGGAATGGTACTTATCATGCTTCCCTGATACTATAAATATCTGTGTGACCCAGCTGTGACCTGTATACCTTGCCCCAGGACAAAGTCCTGGCGGTGTGGACTTAACCAGGCCCCGTGCCCGTTCCTTAACCAACCAATCACTTTGGTTGGGTGGATTTGATGATCTCATGGACCAGAACAGGGCCACCAGTTCACCACTGGATTAAGGGTTGATGCCAGGCCACCCAAACTCATGGAACCCAACTCCATGGTCCCCAGAGGAAAGAAGGGGTATTGGATGCCA
The DNA here is from genome assembly GCF_022079265.1 of Lynx rufus. Taxonomy (NCBI): domain Eukaryota; kingdom Metazoa; phylum Chordata; class Mammalia; order Carnivora; family Felidae; genus Lynx; species Lynx rufus. The sequence goes on along the minus strand of NW_025814823.1, from coordinate 118,958,597 downwards.
AAGGGGCAAAAACAGAAAACACTCCCTGGGGTGAGAGAAGTTAAGGACATCTGAGGGCAGGAGCTGCTGACACCTTCTTGACTGGGGATAGCGTGGGAGTTAAGAATGTAAGCTGTGGGGTCAGCCTGCTGCGGTTGTCTCTGCTCTGTTACTCATTAGCTCAGTGACTCTGAACAAGTTACCCAGTCTAAAGCTTGACTGCTTCATCTGCAGAAGAGGGTAGCAACAGCACCTATTTCACAAAGTTGATGCGAGGATTAATAAGACGATGCCTATAAAGCCAGGAGTACAATGGAAGTGCTCCGTAAATGACACTTAGTCACTATCACCTCGACATACAACAGCACCATGCCCCTCACTATGCCCCCCTCTATGAGTAGACCTTAGTGGAAGTCAGGTGCTGCCTGTATCCCATGAGAACTCACCTGTTGTCTGCTTCGAGTTCTCTTGCTGTCTCGTCTCTTTTTCAAATCGCATTAAGCTCAAGAGGGGGTTAAAATGTCAAGAAGATTCTCTATTTTTGAGCATTAGCAGATCAGGCTAGAAACGCTGACTCTCCCACAAGAAGACACATGCTCATGGGATTTCCCTGGCAATCCTGTAAGAGCCCAAAGGTCTATCATCGGCAGCTGGATCAGGGTGGGGAGAGGGACTGCTTTCAAATTGTTAAATTTTAAAAAATGTGCACACTACGTATTTCCAGCCAACAAAACATGGCTGGGTCTTCTGCAGGGGCTGCCTCCTTGCAGTGTCCTCAAGGAGGATGGGATCAGCCAAAGACTGCAGCTGGAGTCCGTGGGGCTACCCAGGGGTGTCTGCACAGAGCTCCAGAAATGGGGAAACTATTCACTCAAGATGAGTGAAAAAGGGTTCCTAAGAGAAAAGAAAGTTTTTAATGAAAACATATCCTGCTCTTATTCTGGCCAATGCAGAACCAAAGCTGAGTGTTTGAAGGAGAATGTGTTGCCAGAGCCCTTTCTGAAGGGCTCGCTGCTGAAGAGGCCATAATGAGGCTGTTGATGTCGGTTGTTACAAGGGAAGATGCTTAGGTAGGGGATGGGAGAACCAAGGCAAAAAAACAAAAACAAAAAAACAAAAAAACAAAAAAAGAAGGAAAAGCTTCCATGCCATTAAAAAAATGCTGACACACTTATGTAAAATCATGTGTGTATACCTATAAAGAAATTTTAAAAAATCAAGAGCATATGGACTCTAAACACACACATATGCTGAAAGCTCCACCACTCCCTGGCTTGTGTGACCTCCCTCATCCTCAGTTTCCTCATCTATGAGATGGGGGTAATTATGGTACTTCACTCACAGATTTTGAGGATTCAGGGAGGTAATGCACGTAGAATAGCATCCGGTACCTAGTAAGATAATAACACATATTAGCTGATGCTGTTGGTCATCAGGAGAAAACAGAGGCTAACGCAGGGGGTGGGTGAGGGTGGACAGTGAGGCCTAGTTTTCCAGTAGGCTCCCATCTCCTCAGGCTTCAATCACATTGAACTCACCTCTGGCTCTCTCTCTCTCTCCCCTTCATGCTTTGGTCCTTGCTGTCCTTGAGCATGGGACACTTCTCCAATGGACTAGATGCCAAACTCCTCTCCACCTTTTCAGATCCCTCTCCAACGTGACTTCCTCTGTGAAGCTTTCTCTGGTACCTCTCTCCCAAACAGAAAGGACCACTCTGCCTTGGAGCCCGGGACTACCTTTCACACATGGTGTGGCAATACCACATGGCAAATGTGACTTCTCTTATACTTGCCTGTCACTGAGACCAACTGTGAGTCCCCTGAGGACAGAGGTTAGGTCTTACATATCCTGGACTTAGTAGCTCCTGGTACCTAAGAGATGGTCAAGAAGTGTTTGCTGAATGGAAGCACAGAAATGGAGGGTGACTTCTCTGAAAAAATGAGGCCAGTGGTTCTCCACTCTAAGGAAAAACGGGAAGGAAATGGACATAAGCTGCATCATGGGAAACTTCAGTCAGACACAGAGAATTCCCTTAGTGAGAGTGTTAAATGTCAGACCAAATTCCCAGGGGACAGTGTGGAATTTCCTGGAAGTGTCTTCAGATAAGAATACTTTTTGGGTGGGGGTGATTCTGATGTGGCTTTGCTTGAAGGCAGGCCTTGAGTCTGGTATGAAGTTCATAAAACCACCCAGCAGCAACTCAGATGACAGTGAAGGGTCGTTGGCTCTCGGTCAGCTGGTTATCCAGATGGCTTCTTGTACCGAGCACCAGCGAGCGGGCTGGGAAAGAATGTGGCTGTGTGCGCCTGAATGGAGGGTGGGAAGTCCCCCTCCACCAAGCCTAAATCCCAGGACAGGAGCAAACGGAGTAGCTTGCCAAAGGTCACCAAGTCATCTTGTGTCCAAGTAACCAAGTCTAATGACACCCAACTTCTTTCTTTCAATAAGAACTGTCAAGCACTATAGGGAGGAGGAACTAGAGTGGAAAGCAGTGCTTTTAGGCTGTCACTTGGTCACCAGCCCAGCTGCCAGGCCCCGGGCTGGGTCCTGGGTAGACATGGGTGAGCAAGACCTGGTCTCTGTCCCTGCTGAGCTGTTTACTAAGAGGAGGATGACACCAAACATCTTACGATGAAAAGTGAGTTGCTTATAGGCACAAAGTACTACGAAGGAGCAAAATGGTGTGAGAGGAGAAGAGGTAGGAACCGACAGGCTACCCTTTATTGTCATGACTGCATTGCATCTAATAAAGGTGAAGCAAGCTTCTTCACTGAGAAAGGTTCAGAGAAGGCAGAAGAAGTTCATTTTAAAAAACATCTTTCTGCTAACTTAGGAAAACAGTTTCAAAGAGGAGACAGAGGCACAGCGTCAGAAAAACAAACTTTTAGTATTAGGGTCGGCACAAGACTTGGAAGGTAAAATATGATTTTGTACCTAAAGCCCCAAATGAATTCAAGTCTTGACTAATTTGCCGATTGGCCTTGTGAAGGCTTATTACCTACCTGGGTTTTAGCAAACAGAGGCTGGGGCCAGCCTCACGGGGTCAATTAAGGGAGATGGGATGCATAGTGTGACAGGTTTGCTAAGCGCGGTGGGATAGAGAGGGACTGGACGAGGTTTTGATCATTTCTAATTAGAGACTTCCTGCTTTGGCCTCCACCGCCTGCTGCTGCCTGGGGGTGCAGGGTGGGGATGGGGGTGGGGCACTGTGAAGGATGTAGCCCCTCCCAGCACACGGATATTTGAGCCCTCCCAATGCAGGAGCCTCACTCACTTACTCAGCACTTACTCCACTGGCTAGAGAGAGGCTCCCTCGGCTGCCACACAGGCCCAACTGGTGATCCTGCATACCCCAGCATCATTAGTTGCAGCTTAGCTTGGTGTTATTAAAAGCAGGGCAAGCCAGTGACACTGACACATTTGGGTAGGAGAGATGTGTGAAGATTGAAAGAATTGAGAAAAGAAGGAATTAAAGCCCGGATTTAATTCCTGACAAAGCAGACATGTTTGGGGTCTAAGCAAATCTTTCATTTACTTCATTTCAAGTGTCCATCAAGCCCTTTTGTGACCAAGGTGCTCTTACAACCAACCATGCAGCCAGAGCTAACAAGTGAAAAACACCAAACCAGCCACAAGGTGTGATGCAGTTTGTGCTCTGAGAATCAAAATGAAAATCAAAACCTTTTGTGGGAAAGACGCAAAGGGTGAAGTGATTGCAAAGTCTGTTGGAGAGACCAAGGACACAGGTAACACAGATACATACATCTCATGTTCCCGATGATGGCCATCAGACACACGTGTGCCACTCAGAAGGTCTCACCTGGGTGTCGTGTGACCTCACGCATGTAGGAGGCTTCAGATGCTTGGAGAATTTTCCAGGGCGGGTGTAAGCTCAGAGATGGCAGTGCTGCAAAGCTGTGCTGTCCCCAGGGGGTAAGTCAGTGCCTTCTTAAGTAACAAATGAGCACAGTGTAAGGCGTCTCATGTGTGACCCACACATTCAAGAGGGCACCCCCTCAAAACCAGGCACTAGGAGAGCTTCCCCCTGCCCTCTCCTTGTGAGCCCTCTGCTCTCCCCACAGAAGCTGGGAGCCAGTTGTAAAGCTGGGTCCCAGGCTGCAGCTCTGAATGTGTCTGGCAGGGACATGATGAATGAGAAGGCTCAGTAATAGGAGCCGGCCTGAGACATGTTACAAGTTCTAAACAAATGCTCTACAAGACTGTGGGACACACCCAGCTGTGTGGTAGGACTGTCTGTGTGGTGGCTCTTGGATTAGCCCACATTGTGTTAATGAACTTCCACAAAACAGCTGATTAGAAAATCAAATTCAGGGGCGCCTGGGTGGCGCAGTCGGTTAAGCGTCCGACTTCAGCCAGGTCACGATCTCGCGGTCCGTGAGTTCGAGCCCCGCGTCAGGCTCTGGGCTGATGGCTCAGAGCCTGGAGCCTGTTTCCGATTCTGTGTCTCCCTCTCTCTCTGCCCCTCTCCCATTCATGCTCTGTCTCTCTCTCTCTGTCCCAAAAATAAATAAACGTTGAAAAAATAAATAAATAAAAAAAAAAAAAAGAAAATCAAATTCAGGAAGAATAAAAACAATTATGTCTTCCACAGGAGGCACAGTCGAACACATTAAGTGGAGGGGTACCTGGGTGGCTCAGCTGTTAAGCGTCCGGCTCTTGGTTTCGGCTCAGGTTGGTGAGTTCGAGCCCCGCGTCGGGCTCTGCACAGGCAGTGCAGAGCCGGCATGGGACTCCCTTTCTCTTCCTCTCTCTGCCCCTCCCTTGCTTGGGCTCTCTCTCTCAAAATAAATAAATAAAAATTAAAAAATGTTAAGTGGAAGATGACTTGTTGGGGCTTAATTTGTTCAACATGCTTAACAGTTCCTCCTCAAGTTCACTAGCATTAGACCTTTCCTAAAGGAAATAGAGCTCCCCAAAGCAGGTCAAAAATCAGCACTGTAGTTATTACCAGTAAACCGCAGGAGCTCAGACCTGGGACCTGTGAGCAGGTCTTCACACTCTTACTTGAAGAAACACGAAAATACGTATCATGCCAAAACTTTATGAGAAACTCCAGAAACAAACGTGCCACCAAATGGAAAAGTCATTTAATTCAAAAATCATACTTCCACTCGTTTCATAAGGATTGTCACATAAACCAAGCAAATGAAAGAAAGCCAAGTTTCAGAGGCCACTCGACAGGAACCGTATTGTCTTTATAGATAGCCTTAGTGACGCAAAAGCACATTTTTCAAAAAGCCTCAACATGGCAAGACTATTATTACTAATGACAGGGAACAAGTTCTAGTCTAGTCACAAATTACTTTTTAATGACAGAATTGGATTTAACACAGCAGTCAATATTCAATACTGAACTGAAGTTTAAAACAGTGCATTATTTACGGTTTAAAAAAATTTAAAGTGCCACTTTTAAGTATTTTATTGATATTATATCACACAGCACTTTGCAGTATACTCAAAGGTAGCCTAAATTATGAGTTAAACATGCAAACAGTTTCTTCTCCAAAATATGGACAAAATGTCTTTGAGAGTGCTTGTGAGCGCTAGCCTAGTATTAGCGACTACAGGTTTAGGAGTTTGATCTGTTTTTCAACACGACTTTTAATAAGTGAATAAGGGATATAGCTGTAGATAGTAACCATCTGATAAATACGAAGTTTTAAAATGGCACTTAATTTACATCTTTTGTCATTTTTATAGTCAACAGCCTGCCGTTTCTCTAACTCCCAACTTCTAACTCTTAAAGGCTCCAAAGGCTCAGCAAATGCCAGCTTATGGAAGAGTCTGGATCTTTGCCTATGTAGATGTGTGCTTTACATACACAAACACATACTAATACGCAGATGCTTTAGAATCAACAGAGGAACTTCTTTTCACAGGTATAAGGTTGACCCTGGCTTCCGGATACCCAAGGTAGCTGTCTGTAGGTGTCTGTCAGGACAATTTTGTAGAAAGGGATGTACAATGTCTTGACCTCTCCGGGACTGCTCCAGGTAAATTTGACATTTTGATTATCAATACTCTGGTTCTGACTACGCTCAAGAGAATTTTCATATACTACTAACTGCTCTTCTTATATGGGACTGGGACTGTGCCAAGCCTTTGCTCCCTACAGTATTCCACCTTCTTGAAAGACGTTTCCGTCTTGTAGTGTCCTGGAAAACTTTTATGAAAGTATTAGCTGCAAACTTCCTCTGTGATGTATTTTTCCCTATTAAGAACTATATTTATTTCTTGTAAAAACAATCCTAAGATCTTCAACGTGGTTCACCTTTTACTTTCTGTCTGCTCCCGGCACTACTTCACATCCAATACCTTTTCACCCAAGAATACAAGTGCTTCCATCGGGAGACCACATGTGAGCAAGGGCTGGTGGCTCTGAAGGACATCTGGATTCTCTACATGGGTCTCTCCCTGTGCTGTGAGAAGTTCTTCAGTTACACAAGGACCGTAGGCGGCGAAAGGAAAAAAGCTAATTATTACTTGTCGGAGTCTTGTCTCAGGCATGCTGTAGGATTGTGCAAGGTTCATTGCTCTGCTGGTGTCATTTTGATGCTACAATTACAGAGAAGTGGTTCAGCACCCAGCAGATCAGCGTGGCTGCCAAACGCATTTGAACACAGGATACATTTTTTAAACACCAGCAAAGGGTGTGTCAGAGGACACCCAGTTGACTTAAAAGACATGTGGGGCAGGGTTGTCTAGGTAACTGATTACCATCAAGTTTGCCAGAAAATGACAGGTAACTCGGAACAGAATACCCAGGACATTCCTTTTTAAGTCAGGGAGCTATTTGGTTTCTTCAGTGGTGGCTACCTACTTGGGTAATACGGTTGCTCATCAAACATTCTGCACTGCAACATGCTGTGGGTACCATGGTGGCCACTGCTGTACCTGGGACTCCTGTGTCTGTAAAACTGTTGGTCCCAACTTGGTTTTGGCAACAGAAGCCAGAGAATGAAAGGTGCCAGTAAATAGTCACGAATAAGGGATCAAATTACCTTTAGCCAATTATTTCTGTCTCCCTACCCTTCAACCATGGGTGCTTTGGCAGTCTCTGTAGTCAAGACGGAACTTCTGGAGTGACTGGAGTTGCTGTTGTCAGGAGACCTAGGTCATAGAAGGATTTCCCTCTGAGCTACAGGAATGCACGTGCAACCCTGGAGTCCTGGAAATGCCTGAAATGATCTTGTCACTAGCATGGCTCTGTCCTGCTAACGCCAATCTGCCAATACTTGATGGCTTATTTTCTTTCTCTTTGCCTCTCCATCCAAAAGAGCACTCAGCAAAAGGAGATAAACTAGAATTACACTGAATTTGTTTGGTCTGGCAGAGGTAAACACATAATGGCTGTAGAAATACTCAAACATTAAGTGAAAAACTGGCTCCAATTATAGGATATTAAGGAAGGCTGTGCTATGCAGGGTCCATCTCTATACACTGATTTTTGAAAACAGAAGAGAATATCATCAGTCTTGAGCAAGTCAAGAATTTACTCGCTTAGGGGCAGGGATTTGAAACTACTTCTTTCACAGCATGGCCTTCTGCAGCCATGGAATTCCTTGAGTACCCAAAGGAGGAGGGACAGACTGCTCATATGCCCAAGAAAAGATTCAGGCTCTGGATGCCTCATACCAGGGCCTTACAAAAGAAACACAAGGTTCCTCGGAGAGCTCGGGGATCTTGGTCCATAGTCCTCCACTCCGGTACCTAGTTCATTCTTCTCATCTGCCCTCAAGTTCCCTATTCAGCAGAATTAGGGGCCGGGGGGCAGAGATGATAGAGAAGGTAAAATCTATTTTTGGTCTTCCAATTCCTTCCCTATTTGTTGGCTCATATTCTGAAAGGTTTCTCCAGTTCTGTAGCAAATGGGGAGGAGGTGAGCCTGGCTGGGGAAAGGAAGGAGAGCAGCCATCTGTCACATGCCCAGCATGGCTACAGGGAAGCTGGGAAGGGGTCTACTGAAAAATGCAGGTTGGCAACAGCTCCATTTCCCTCCAGCTTCAGATCAGGGCCAATTGAGGAGGGAGGGACAAGCTTCCAAGCAGTCGAGCTGGGGCCAAGTGTCGACAGCGATGCTTTAGCGAGGAGCTCCTCAAATCAGGGCCTGGGCCTCCTGCTCCCCTAGGTTAGCTCTAGTTAAGGTTCCAGTGTGGCAGGTGACAATTCGAAATGACAAATATGTTAACAACAATATTTTGAGCTCTTTCTATTTAGGACGCACAGTGGCACAGAGTAGGCTTGTCCCCTCAGGCCCCGCTGAACAGACCCTTGAGCTGTCCAAGGTCTGCAGGGAGTATGTGGAGCCGGTTTGTGGATTCTCTTTCTTCTTGGGTTTGCAGTGAGAGCTTTCCTGACTCCTCTCTTGGTCTTATCCAGTCTCAGTGCTTATTCCCTGATTCAGTGGTAGCGTTTTGCTTGCTGCTGGATGAGGTCCTGCACCACCACTGTGTAAATCCTTGAGCTGATGAACGGAATCACCATATCTAAAATTTCAAACCATCTCTAAAGCTGTCACGGCAATCTCTATCCCTCTGTAGAGTTTTTCTCTTATTTTGGGGTGACAGGAAATGTGAGATGAACAGGAAGGGAAGTATTTAGGGGAAGGGAAAGCAGCAGTGTACTGAGGACCAAAGATCCTAAGAAGCCAGTTTTTCCTAGAACTTAAGACACACACAACATTTACAAAATAGCTCGGCCTCATGTATACAGCCTTAAAGATGTTCCGAGGAGTTAGATATAAGGAACATGCAACTATCCCAACACCTTCTGTCCTGACACCTTGGGGTACCAAGAAATACACCTGAGAAGAAACATGGAAAACAAAATCTAACTCCTAGCCCCACCTATGTGAATCCTGAGCTGCTTCATACTACCCAGCAAGAGTTCTTTGAAACATTCATTGCCTGAAAATGCTCTTTCTCTCTCCAAATTCAAAGCCCAAGAAAAGCTCAAAAACACATTTGCATAAAGAAGACTGAACACCATCAGTGAGTCATGCCCACCAACCAGAGCCAGCAGAGAGTGTATAGAAATGTTTTCTCCTTTCTCAAGGCCAGAGAGGGGATGACTTGCCCCCGGTCGCTCCCTCATACACACACCTCTATAACAACCAGAGCTTAAACGTGTGGAGCGACAGCAACTAGCTTCAAGAGTATCAAATATAAAACTTTGCCATATAATATTTCAAATCACTCTATTTACAAGTTTATCTTTAAAAAAAAAAGTAAAAGATACAGTAATTCAACACAATTCAAGTTTTTCTCTTCTTTAAGCTTCCCTAAACAGGAATTCCAGAAGCGGGGAGCACTCTGGAACAATGCTGCCATTCCGAGGGGCTCCTGGGGAGCCTGACGGTCCATCAATTTGGAGTCTGTCTGCCCAGAGTCACTCTTGCAAGGACATTCGAATGCAGAAGACACTGAGAACTCTGTTCTTTGAAGGCCAAGTGAATGTGAAATGTCCAGGCCCAACTTTCCCACCCCAGGTAATCTTCCAGAAGACCCGGCCCCTTCTGGACCAGGAAACTCTCTTTCTCAGAAGGTACCCATTCCATCTTTCCATGCCTCCTGAATCAGAATGGCTTATACTATTAGTCTTGTGCCTCAAAAGCCTGAGAAACAATTCCCTTTTTCTGAGTGGCAGTGAACACATATGTCCTTTAAAACTACAGGCCACAGGGTTAGCCCTGAAATCACCCCTGAAAGCCACCAGGGCACCAGTGCTCAGCAGCGCAGGGTACTGCCACGGGGCTGGTCAGTGAGGGACTACAGGCATGCGAGGGCAGGGGAAGGGACGGGAACGGGAGACCATGATGGAACAAGTCAAAGGGAGGATGTCACCTGTGAAGAAGCAGTATACTGCCCGCTATAAAGCATGGAAGAACAGAAATATTAAACCTGTATGTGATTTAATCTCAAGAGGTTACTAGAGTTTGCTCCAAATATATCCTGATGCTGCTGAAATTCATCAGAAAGGGAAAAGTTCCCAGCTGCCATTCTGTCTGCCCCGAGCAGACCACTCTAATTCCTTGCCCTTCTGCTTCAGGTTGTTGGAAAACCATTCAAAAAATGACCATAAAGCAGGGAAAAAAATATCATGCAAAAAGTGTGTTATTTTTTTGGTTTGGTTTCAGAGTAGGTTGGGTTGCCGTGGTTACGAGGTGATGGCAGCCCTCAGTGGCAGAGAAGTTCCTAGCTTGGGAGGGGGAACGTGGGGTGTGTGTGTTCCCCTTGCAAGAGGGGACTGAGCTGAATTCTGCCGATGCTTGGCCGAGGCTGCCTGGAGATGGTGAGAGATTGCATTTTATGTAAACAGTGCCGTAACCCCTCTCCCTCCTGCATGCAAACAGACAGACCCAGCTGCCTGTAGCACTGTGGGCCTCAAGTATTTGGAGTGGGGTAAAGAGAGTGTCTACTGTAAACAGAAGCAATGGGCCCAGCCTGGGTCTCAGAGCCAATGCCCAGCCCTGCCAGACTTAAGCTACACTGCATGCTCTTGAGGACTACTTACATCTTTCTTACTTCCTTTCTCAGAAGGTTGGGGGTTTGGATGACTGCTGAAACAAATGAATCCTCCCTATTTAGGGCGCTAAAGGAGAGGAATGGCTTTGCCAGCTGTTCTCTCGGTTATCAGAATCAAATGGTCTCCACTGCTGATTTCCTTCTGTTCCTTGCAGTATCACCGCATGCCAGCTGCCATGGTCATGGGGATGGGTGCTCCAGAGTTCACAGAAACATTTGCGTTGACAGGTAGTAACCGAGTCAGTCACCCTGAATTTCTCAGTGGCAAAGAGAAACGGCCTCCAACACTGCAATCAGCGGTTGTCATGGATACCATGGAAAGCTCAGCAGGTCTGCTGGGGCCCACGGTTAAAAGAACTCCACGTAGTTCTCAGGGATGAGGCCAGTCTTTCCGTTCAGAGTCCCTTCCAACCAGCCAGGCTCCTGAGATGGATGAACTGTACAGGAAGACGGGAGAGAGACAGCGAGAAAACGTTACAGATAGGGGAGGTGGTGGACATGTGAGAGAACAAATGAGCGCAGTCGCCTGTTATGTTATATGTTTCCAGGACTTGTTTAGACCAGGGGTTCTTAACTTCTTGTGGGACATAAGTGTTCCAATAAAGGTCATTCTGAAAGTTCTCTATAACAAAAAAAAGGGAAATAGACACAGCCATTCAAAATTTTGCATACAATTTTTGGAGTTTCGTAGACTTTCTGAAGTTGCTGGCTTAAACTATTAAGAGGTGACAGATTTTTCCTTTTGAGGTTAGAAGTCGGTTATGGTGTTCCATCCATAAATTTATCTAACCATCCATCCATCTATCCATCCATCCATGTACCCATCTATCTACCCAGTAATGCCTATGACCCAAGTGGAGTGCCCATGGAGGAATGCTAAGAACTAATTTTTAAAGGTATCTAGTATGCATTTCACTAACCTAATTATGCATTTTACTTTCCCTTAAATCCTTACCCTCTGATTCTAATCTTCCTACAAATCTCTCCACCTTTCTTTGGGCAATCTAGAGCCTTTGAATAGCCCCCTCTCTGTTCCGCCCATACCCTTTCTTATTTTTCTTTCCTGTTCTCTAGAATTTTCCTCCCTCCTACATACAAGACTCAAGGCTGTCTTCTTCCTCTTTCTCTGGTAACTTTCAAAATTTCTGTCCCTTTGATTTTTCAATATCCAAGAAATCTACCCCATTTCTGTGCTATCACAATCCATCTTCATGGAGACTACTGTGATACTGTAAAGATTACATAAAATCCAACTGAGGCTGCAAAGTCCAATAGCAGGAAGAAAGAGAGAAGGAATCATGGGACCTGGAGATGGCAGGGGCACGGTGTTCATGCTTGTGAACCGGCAAAATACAAATCACTCTTAATGGGAAAGGCAGTGCATTTGCTCTTAATGTATTAGGAAAACTCCAATTTTCTGAGATTGTTCGTAAAGAATGAATTTTCCCCTATTCCCTTCCTAGGCTAATTAAGTGACTTCCTGAGCTTGTTTTAGAAAAGCATTTCCGCCCCCAATGCTACTACATAACTTTAGTTTCAGTTTGTAGGAAAAGAAGCAAGAACAGAAACCAAAGGAAGCAATGGGCAAGCAGCGAAAGAACACACATTGAGGCTTCAGGAAGGTCAGTGTCAAGGTAATCTTGAATGCTTCTTCAGGAAAAGACAAGGTCAAACATCTATCAGTTGGCCTCCAAAATGCTTACATAATTTCCTATCAGTAGGCTTCAGGAATAAACCAAAAATACTAAGGGTATTTTGGATTCATGACATCCACACAGAGGAGTCTGGAAGAGAAGAGCATGGGAGAATACAACACAACTTAAAAGCAACCTGGTCTCTCCAACGATGAAGCTCTCTCAACTTATCCTGAAGATACTAGCACCCAAACACCACTGCCTTCTGCCCAGCCATCCAGCTGACAATGTTAATTAAGATCACTTGAATTTTTTGTACCTATAAAGTGATTATAATAAAACTCCAGTGCCAGGAGCCAATATGGAGACAGCACTCAGCAGAGAGCCAGAATTTGTCAATAGGAGATCCTGTATCATTTGACCAGTCATTTGGATGAGTCAACAAGGCTCTCTCCTGGTAAAATCTTGGTGAGCGCCTGATCTCAATACCCACTGAAGCTTTGGAAAACCTCAAATGTTCAAAAGCAAAACAAACAGACAAACTCCCTCCCCAAAATAAAAGATCTAGAAAGAACAACCAAACAACCAACCAACCAAATACAACAAAACCAAAATAAGACCCTTCCCAGTTTACAGCAAAGCTCCTAGTTGAATGGTTATTCCACTGGATACATTGAGTCTCTCTCTTTCAGACATTCTCCCTTCCTGGCCAGCTGTTCAAATGCAGCTCAGGTGCTGAGGTGCTAACAACTAAAAACATTAAAAATGGGATTTGCCGAGTAAGGGATGAATGAGAGAGGACAAAGGAGGCCCCTCCAAGCCGAAGAACAAGAGTTAGGACAAGGGACAGTGAAGCCTTCTGGTCAGACTGCTGACTCACTGGGGGCTTTGAGCTGGGCTTATTAAGGCCTGGCACCAAACCATGTGCATCCAAATCACCTGCACGGTTATTAAAACTGGGCCGCGTGGCACACCTGTTGAAAGAGAATCCCTAGGAGTGAGGCCCAGGGATATGTATTTTATTTTATTTTTAAAGTAGGCTTCATGCCCAATGCAGGGCTCCAACTCACGACCCTGAGATCAAGACCTGAGCTGAGATCAAGAGTCAAACACTTAACTGACTGAGGCACTCAGGTGCCCCCCAGGGATCTGTTATTTTTACCTTAATCACAGAAAGGTAAGGGTTATGACTTTTCTGTGCCCAAATGCTTCTGGAATGAGGGTGGTCATAAGAAAGTGCAAATTCTCACCTATGGATAGAGGAGGGGAAGCAACATCAGATGCCCTTTGCCCTGCTGTTGTCTTCTGTCTCCCCTCCTCCCACTTCTCGACTCTGCTGAAGCCCTACCTCCTTCAGAAACACCAGCACGGAATCCAGTCTACCTGTTCCCTCTTTTCTCCAAACTCCTGGAATACTCATAGCACATTCCACACGTTATTCACGGGTCCTGTTAACACTGTTCAAATGTGTTATGCATTGCTTCCTTTACTAGTTTTTTAGGATGTTTTAGTCTGTACTGTATCACTCAATATTCTTCAATGACTCCCCTCTGACTGTCAATTATGATAGAAGCTAACACCTAGAAATAGTGACTGGGAAGCAGCCATGGGCTGCTGAGGTTTGGATATGCGTCAATTTCTTTGATCTTAAAGATCCCAGCTTGTATCTTGGTATCCATATTTCACAAATGAGAAAATTAAGGGTCAGAAAGGTAAATTAATTTGTGCAGGATCACAATGGTATGACTAGAATTTGAACGCAGTTTCTTTGACTCCAGAGACCAAGCCCGTTATGCTTCTAATTCAACCAGAGAATGTGGTCTTTGGGGATAAGAATGATACATATACACATACACATACATATGTACATCCCAAGTGGTGGGTCTTTTGCTAAGTGCTTTGCCTGCCTCATCTCCTTTCACCTTCAGAATGACTGTGAACTCAGTTCTGCTATTATCCCCGTTTTACTGATAAGAAACTGAGGCTCAGAGACGTTAAGCATTTTGCCCCTAAATACACAGCTGGCAGATGATGGAGATCGATGTGAATCCGGGATATCTGACCCCAGACTCTGTGGTCTAACCACTACTGCTTTTGCCTAGCCCAAAGCTTTGGATATTAACAGTGTTCGTATGCACTTATTGAGCTGAACTGAGCCCATGCCCAACTTTCTGAACTACACCAGTGTCCAATGTGCCACATAAACACACGAAGCACTGCAGTGAGCTGGCTCGGCAGCTCTCCAGCCCAGCAAGCAAATAATACAAGCAGCTCCTGATGTGGATGTGCTTCCTGCCAAGCATTTTCAGCTTCATCCATCTATGCTCCATACACCCCTGTATACACAACTCATGCTCTCTCCTTTTCCTTTTCTCACTGTGGAAAAGGAACAAGCATGTGACTAAGGTCTCTAGTGGCTGGCTGTCCCTAAGGGAAGAAGCACTGGCTGGAAGAGGCACAGATCCCTGTGTAGGTGAATATATTTACTCATGTAACAAGTGTTTATTAAGCACCACCCTGTGCCAGACACTAAGCTAGGACCTTGCACACGGTACAAAGCAAGCAGAAAAGATTCTGCTCTCGGAAAGGGGCAATGTATCAGTAAATAAGCACATAATTTTAGGTAGTGATGAAGGAGGAGAAAGAGACTGGGATAGGGATGTGGGTATGGGAAGGAGCTCAAAAAGCTAAAACCTAAATGATCTAAAGGAGCTAGCCAGGCAGTGGGTAGTGCAAGTACAAAGGCCCTAAGGTCGGGAAAAGCCTGCTATGATTTCAGAACAGTGGTCTGTAAATTTTTCTCAAAGAACCACTCTGTAAATGTGTATCTCTACTCAATTCTGCAATTGTAGCACCATGGCTAACATGTAGACAAAAAGGCATGGGTAGCTATGTTCCAACAAAACTTTATTTACAAAAACAGGCAGTGGGCTGGATTTGAGTAGCAGGTCATAGTTTGCTAACCCTAGCAGAGAACATAGGGAAAGTGTGCGAGGCTGCAGCGTATCAAGTGAGGAAGGGAAGGGCCAGGCGGCAGGAACAAGACCGTGGAGACGCCGATCAGCAATTCTCGGAGGACCAGGAGGCCACTGGGATAGGTGAAGGAGAATAACATGATGCGATTTTCAAACATCGCTCTGGCTGCTGCGTAGGGAAGGGTTATGGGGGCAAGAGTGGAAATGACAAGTCTGTGTTGGCAGCAGGTGGAAACAGCTGGGTGAGAGATAGAGTTGGCTTGGGCCTGTGTTTGGATTTGGCAGTAGGCACGGCCGGGGGGTCCAAAAGACTCCACTGAGGACCCTCCCCCACAACCCCACTGGTAGAGCAACCCATGATCCCCTGGGAGGATGCTCTCTGTCTCTGAAGGAAACCTGGGGCAGCCCAGAGTGGGTCTTGCACTCATGCTGGATCCCATACTTTGGCAATGAATGGATCCAGCCCATCTCAAATCTTGATCAAATTGTCCCAAGAACCCAATTTTAGTGAATGCCGTGTGCATTTTCCAGGTATCGCTAATCACACTGCCATAAAATGACTAATGTTCTTGGGAACACGAGTTATTTCTCTTTCTCTTTCGTTACTAACTGAGGTGCTCTTGGTGAAAAATGCTATTTCCTAGTAGGCTGGCAAGGGCTGACAGTGGAGTTATTTCCGAGTAATGCACATCCATTCCCCACTGCACAAAGTCCCAAAGCCGACTGAACAGCACAGCTCACATTTGCAGCACAGGCCCCTGGAACCCAAAGGCTTGGAGATTAATCATTATGAAACAACAGACTTTCCCCTCAGGGTGCCCCTCCTTCTTCTTCCTCCTCATCCCTTCTTCTTGATGCTGAGAAAGACAACACACACACAACTCCCTAAGCCTGTCATTAGGAAACTTCCCTCCAATTGGTCTGATGATTCAATCTGACAGCTACAGAACATCCAACTTAAATGGCTCTTACCTGAAGTCTCCACCAAGAAACTAGCAGGAGACAGAACAAGGGAAGTGCTCTCTGCCTAACGTGCTAACCTTTTTTTCTCCCCTAATGCCCACGTAAAGGGAGGGGGATAATGGGGTATATGCAGTGTTTTCTAAAAATCGGGCATGATAAATATCACCAGCCAAACCAATCTAAACAGAGGATTCACATGTTGTCAGGTGGAGGCAGGTGGCAAGGTGACATGGTACAATCCCTTTGTAAGAACACTCTTACAGGCAGCTCCTGAAGCTATTAACCTGTGTGATCTAGGGGGCCCCTCCCCCACCTAGGTCTATCAACAAGAGAACAGCAAACACAGGTCCTCACAAAGATCAGTACACAAATGTTTACAGCCGCATTACTCCTAACAGCCAAAGAGTAGAAACAATCAAAATGCTATCAACTGACAAATGGATAAATAAAACGTGTTATACCACAGGAGGGAAGATTACTCAGCAGTGAAATGGAAGGAAGTCCTGACGTATGCTACATACAACAGGGATGAGCCTTGAAAATACTATGCTGAGTGAAAGCAGCCACTGACAAAAAGCCCACATGCTGTATAATTCGGTTTACATGAAATATCCAGAGCAGGCAAATAAATAATGACAGAAAGGAGATGAGGGGTTCCCTGGGCTGAAAGGGGCAGGTCACGGCGTATGCGGAGCATGACTGCTGAAGGGCACAGGGTTTCTTTTCGGGGCAATGAAGATACTCTGGAATTAGATGGTAGTGATGGCTGCACAACTCTGAATCTACTAAAAAACCATGGAATTGCACATTTTAAAGGGGTAAATTATATGGTATGTGGATATCTCAATACAGTTGTTTGAAAAAAAAATACAAGGAGGCTGCACTCAAGAAAAGAGTCACAAACAAGATGCACACACATACACATACCTTTTGAGAGTTAAAACCAACTCTGTCCCTGAGATCAGGGGTCCTCTCTGCAGTCACAGTGAATGGCTGATAGGAACAAGGCAGTCCCTTGCCCACAAGAGCAGTGAACTGGAGTTTAGAGGACAGACTTTAAATTCTGGATTCACCCGTAAATGTGGCAATCTCTCAAATCTTGCTCCTCTACAGGCAGAAGCCCCACCCCTGCTGACAGAGTAGGACACAGAAGCCTGTGCACGCGGCCTGCTCTGGTTTGTCTGTTGTGAGATCTGTGTCATGTGATGGCTGAGCTGTGATTCTACCTAGGGGCCTATTTGGACCAGGCACGCTTGTCAATGACATGGCTTTGGACAGCCTTCAGGGGACCAGCTTCACCTCAGGTCAGCCTGATTACTCCAGCTGCTGACAGGCAGGCAGCTGGGATGGCTGTTGGTATACTTTGGTATGCAAGGCACCCCGATGAAAGTTAATGGAGCAAAGGTTTAATTAAGGACAGTGCTTTTTGGGCTTGGGGAACCATAAAGGAGGACGTGGGCCCAGGAGGTCACATACAGTTAAGAGCTTGCCCCTGTCCCTACTGGCTCAGAAGGTCCAAGTGTGACCTCTGTGGCCTGTTCCCCAGTCGGTCCCCCATGCCTGATTATTATCTCTGCCACGGTGAATGCAGGGGCTGGGCACACAGAGGGGGCAGTCCCTTCGTGTGTGAATGCCATCAAGGGTGTCCCCAGGAGTCCATCTCTGCTCTGGCTTAGAATGTGAGGCTGGTAAAGACAGCCACGACTCAGAGAGTCAAGGTGTAGTGCCTACTGCCCAGCCAAGAGCCAGGCCTGGGTCATATCAGGGAAAAAGGTAAACACATCACTGTGAACTGTCAGAACAGCAGGCCCTTTACCTAGGACAGGCGAAACGATGACAATCATCCTACTAACAGTGTTGAATGCTTAATATGTGTTGAGTATTAAATATATGATGTGTGCACCACTCCACTCTTCCCTGCAACCGTCTGTTACCCTGGTATGACAGAAGTGAGGCACAGAGAGGCTGTCACTGCTTCAGGTCACAGAGGCACAAACCAGGACTTGTGCTTTGGTGGCCTGAATCTAGAGCTCAGGCTCGCCAGTGGGGGCCTTGGCTGCCCTGTATTTCTAGGTCTCAGGCAGGTGGCAGGAGGTGTGATCTAGGCCAACGTGAGGCACTCAGCCCTGAAGGGGAGTGCTTGGGCAACCTGCACTCACTCAGCCTTGCTCAGAAAATTTGCCACCACCCCACCTGAAGTCAAGAAGGCACCCCTAGAAAATGTCCACTTCCTGAAATCAGGCAGCTGCTCTGGGCTCCTCCTTTGGGCAAAACAAACACACCCTTTCACCCAAGCATCCACAAAGACGAACCCTAAAGGAGAAGTTGATCTGGCAAAAATCTCAGCAATAACAGAGACTCTGGCTTTTTCCCAGAAACATGATTTTCTCTTAGGTAAATGGTTATGACAAGTCATGGCATCAATACTCACTTAAAAAAAAAAATACCGCCTTTTTCTTGGTTTAGGGAAGAAAACAAACAAAAAGATCCAGGAAAAGGTACATCGAGTAAGTACTAGTTCCCAGTTCTACGGTGCAGGTGCCACGAATCCAGTTTCACACCAGGACACCTGAGCAGGACAGCTGGCAGTCTGCAGAGAGATGTGACTTAGAGAGTCTACTCTACACTTCCCAACAGTTCGGGGGAGGGCACGCAGGGCTGCAGCAGGGCTCATTGACACAGAGATCCCCGGGTACCCTGCCATCTCAGAGATGAGCCTCACCTCCTCTGGAGGGTGAATGCCACTGAACCCAATGAGAAATTCTGTACCTCAGTCTCTGCCCTGAGCTGACTACTTACAAGACTCCTGTTCTCTGCTCTGTTATCTTCTACCCTCTGTACAGCCCCCAGACTCTCAAAGTCACTGCCAAGTTGCTGGGCTGAGTCCTGTGCAGGTACAATCCACTTTTAACATCCAAAACACTTCCATGAGGTTGCCTCCGTCAAAGTGAAGGCTTCAGTACACTGTCCTCTCTTGACAATGCCTCCGCAAGTCCTGCTGCTTCTCGCGTATTTTGGGGAAGAGACCCCAGGGAGCGTGTGCGCGCGCGCGCGCGCACACACACACACACACACACACACACACACACACACACACACCCTTCTTTTCAGTCTTACCCATTCAATGAGACTATCATTTTTTTTTTTTAGGTAGGAACTTTGAAAACTGCAGTTATTTATTAGCTTCCCCCCTCTCCCCGCCGCCGCCCAGATCTGTGCAAAGGGATGAGAAACTCACCATTGTCGAAGACTGTGCCTGCTGTGAACGAGAGTTCTGAGTCATGTTCAGCTTTGCAGGCATATAAGGCTTTTGCCTTCCGGAACGGTGTGCTGTGTGAAAACAGGAGTTTATTTAGCAGTATTTTTAAACCATCTGAAAGCCCCAGATATTTAATCTCTCTTCTTCCCCTTCCCTGCAAGCCACCTAGTTATCTCTTGTGGCAACAGCCTGACAAGACAGCCAGATGGCAAAACATGAGGCGGAAGAGTTGCAAAGGTCACGAGAGAAAAATGAGAATTATTCAGAGAAAAGCTGTAAGCCCTGAGAAACCACACGCCTTGTGGGGTCACCTCTGTGCCACGTTAAAACTCTGCCTAGGTGTCAGGACACCTGAGTGGTGGGAGTGCAGGCTGGGACCCATTTTTGGAGCAGGAGTAGTTTGGGAAAAGGGTGGTGGGGAAAGGGCTTCCTACTTGCTCTGGAGAACACTCCCAAAAGACCTTGTTGAAAATTGGCAATGCTCAGTGAGTCAAAAAGCAGAAATTCTAACTAAGCCATTTTTCGGCTCTAGGCTATGGGTTGACATTCGCTCTCCCAGATGTTACTTATTTCTCTCATTGGGCTGGTGGAGCAGGATTCCAGAGGTGGAACTCCCCGACCC
Source organism: Lynx rufus (assembly GCF_022079265.1). Lineage (NCBI taxonomy): Eukaryota > Metazoa > Chordata > Mammalia > Carnivora > Felidae > Lynx > Lynx rufus. The sequence continues at coordinate 118,938,621 of NW_025814823.1, read as the reverse complement.
CCGGGGTAGGGCAGGGAACAGACAAGGTGTGTGTGTGAGCAGTTACGTGAACGTGTGTGGGGAGTGTGGAGAGGAAGAAGGGGGAGGGAACATGACATATATACGTGCATCAAAGTCACCGGGAAGCTCTTAACAAATGCAGATATCTGGATTCTATACCAACCTGCAGATATAAATATAGTCATCAGTATTTTTGAAAAGCTCTTCAAGTGACTCTAGTGTGCAAGAGAGCTGAGAACCACGGTTCCAGAACAGGGGTTGGCAAACTCTTGCTGTAAATGGCCTAGCAGTAAATATTCTGGTCTTTGTGGGCTGTATGGTCTCTGTTGCAATTACTCAGCTTTGCCTTGTGTCATAAACACAGCCATGGACATTGTGTAAATGAATTCGTATGGCTGCGTTCCATCAAAATTTTACTTAGAAAAAACAGGTGGTAGGTTGGATTTGACTAAAGGGCCACAGATTCCTAATTCGTGTTCTGAAGAGTAAATTTTAAGAAGTGATAAATCCTATTACCAACTATCAATCTTTGCTTTGATATCCAGTAGTTCCAAATGATCAATGGACTTTTCAAGGGTCATAATAGAAATGACACTTAACAGTCAAAGTTAGCTCTTTATTTGCTAAAAGTAATCTCTTCTATCTCTAAGACCTCTGAAGAGGCACATTTAGGGGCTCCGGGGCAGAATAGCAAAAGAACAAGTAGGTCCTCTGGGTTAAGCAACTATTCCAGGGATATAGTATTTACTTTAGCTACATCTGACTAACAGAAAGCCTCCAGGAGTCAGTGGAGCCAAACACCCTGGGGCACACTGATTTCTAGTGGCCAAATGAGGTTTAGCTGAGGAAGGGCTGGTCTCAGGTAAGCCCAGACAACATGAGAAGAGGCAGAGGTCTTGGGTCATCACCGAATTGGTACTTCTGAGTCACCAAATCCATCCTCCCTTTGGAAAAGAGGAGCCATGGATGGATGGACACCTACACTAGGACCAGGCATCTAGAACTTCTAGTCTTGGCTCCATGAAAACTGAAGGAGATAGCTTAAAAGGTCTGCTGTGCACAAGGATCAGAATAAATGAGTATCCAGAATTTGTTGCTAGGCACAGTTTACTGTTCTTCTTCCTGGCCTTCTAGTAGCCCAGAGATGGCAGCCAGGTGGGAGAAAATTGGGAAATGGGGAGAAAATGAAGTGGGTCTATGTGGAATGAAGGAAAGAAGAGCCATCATAATTCATTAGTTTCAACTGGAAAACAGCTCTTCTGGGATAATTGTCATTAAAGTCAGAATGGAGTCTGGGACAAGGGGCATATTCTGTGATCTAAGTGAACCAAGTATGCATATTGTCAGCAAGGGCCAAACATCCATTGTGCAACTTTCCATGGAGGGGAAAAATGTTTGTTTTGGTCTTTGTTTTTGAGGCAGTGGGAGCTGAGAGGAGGAGTTGCCTGGTTGTAGAAAGTGATAAAACAGCCCAAACCCCATATTGGCAGGCAAGGAGAGCCAGGGAAGTGGAAGGAGAATCCGGTTGACATTAGCCAGAGTCACTATCCCTTAAGGACAGGGCAACAGGAGGTGGGTGAAGAACAGAGACTGGGGGCAAGAAAATCAAAGGCAAGGGAAAGATCATCTGAGGCAAGGCTCTTCCAGGGGATTCTCATAGAGGTTACTTATTAACTTCATTAAATAAAGGGAATGGGACAAAATAGGCAAACCAGGGAAGCCAAGTGGGGTAATCTGGCAGAAGAGAGCAGAGGGAATGGTCTTGTGCTGAAGATTATTATTCAAAACGAATAAATTTTCCACTAATGTTAAGCTTTGGGAACTGAATAAAGTGACAATGCAATAACCCATTAAAAATAAAAACAAAGATCAAGAAAGGGCCTTGCTTTTTTCTGAGATTAACAGTTGACCATTTAGGAGAGGGTCTTTTCTCCTGAGATGTCCTCCCACTGCTGTCCCTGGGACTAGGGCCACCAAATAAAGGATAAGACACCCAGTTAAAAAACAACTTCAGATCAGTGGGAAATGCTCTTTTTAGTCTAAGTATGTCCCAAATACTACATGGGACATACTTATCATAAGAAACAGCATTTGCTGTTTACCTATAATTCAAACATAATTGGATATTCTGTGTTTTCATTTTATTTGCAAAACATTTGCCAAATCTGGCATCTCTATCAGGGGGCAACTCTTATCTTTTTAAAAGCTGGTCAGCCCAACCAGTCCAGTGTCCTATGCCATATTCACTGTCAAAAGCCCCAGGAGTTTGCTTTAGGTAGAGTTCCTACCAAAACAGATCCAGTTGGCAGGAGGTTGTGTTTGTAGGCTTTGGCTCTAACTAAAAAAATAAAAACTCCCCACCAAGCACCTTTGGCTCTTGAGCTCCCCGTTCCCTGCGGTGCATCTCAACATTGGACACAGAGAGCCTGAGGTGTGTTCAGCTGCTCCTGTAACAGCGCCCTTCAGACCTCAGCTGGCCTTCAAGGGCATGAACAAGTTTGGAACCTTCTGCTAGTTCATTTTTAATTTTCGCCTCTGAGCATGGCACAAGGCCAGGAAAGCACTCAGAGGAGCTTCCCTCAAATGCCCTTGCAAACCTTGCAAAATGACAAGCCACTCTCCATCAGATGACACTACAGGGAGGTGGGACCAGCTAGACTGGAAGGATGCAATAGCTTGATCATTTAGGCACAACTGCCAGAGGCTACTGTGTAAGTGGAAGTTATGGTTTAGGCACTAGAGATTTTGTAGGGGTGACAGGAAAGGGAAGTGGGAAGGGAATATGCCTCCAGTACCCTTCCTCTGCTGTGCTGTCAAAGGCCTTTTCCTTCCTGAGCTTCAAATTATATGCCTGGTGGAGGGGAGAGGGAGCCACTTCCAGAGGAGACATTAAAGAGAAGTTCATGGGACCACTTATTACATCTAATTAAGTAGTTATTTACCAAGGGAAGGAAATCTGAAGCTTTACACTATGGAGGTGGGTGTGGGGGAAAGGCCCCAGTGGACCTGAATGATAGGTGTACACCCCCATTTCTTGGCTGCATACCGCAATGGCAACTAGGGGATTTCAACCCTCTTGGCTAGTTCTGATGGGCTAGCTCCCAGTAGGGTCTCTATCTGTGCTCACCTCGGCACACATACTTAGCTCAGTGCCAGTCAATTCCAAGCCCTAGTCGGCCTTTCCTCTTTCAAAATGGCAGCTTCCTCAAGTGTTGTGGATTAAGATTGTCCAGATGGTGCTACTTTAATGGTGGCCAGAGTGAGCAGTGCTGAATAACCATGACCCCAAACACATCACGGTAGCAGATCCTATTGCCAATCTTGAAATACTTTGGGAGATGGAGAGGAGTAGCTAAAGAAAAATACCTGGAAAATATGTTGGGTGATGGCAAGGAGTACAGAGGAACAGATACTAGACAGGCAACAGGCTGTTTCCCGAAACTCAGAGACACAAAAAGTGGACACTCTTAAAGCAGAGAATATGCCCACATTTTTAGCCAAATGATTCTATCATCCTGAGTCCCCCAGCCCATTCTGTTTAAAGGACCAATGTTTTCAAGGTTTTACTCCCCTTTGATCAAAACGAAGGAAGCATATTCTCCTAGTGACTGGGCCTATCCTATAAGTAGGGAGGCATATTGGAAGGTGACTGCCCCAGGTCTCTGTAGTTTGCTCTGGTTCAGGTCTTCATGGAGCAATCAGGCATCTAACCAGAAAGGTTAGATCCATGCCATATCTCGTGTCCTAGAAAGTTAATGTCTCCCCAAGCGCCCAGAATATGTCTAAGAAATAATGAGGAAATAAAGTTTCAGGAATATATGATCTGAATTTTAACCTTATTCCCAGGGTGAGGGTAAAAGAGTATATGGAAAAGCTATCCTTCCCACCTTCCAGTGCAAAGCTAGATAGAAAACCAAGAACAGCAGGCCAGGCTCCGGGGCTGGGAGTCGCATGGAACCTTAGGTTTGGGGGCACCCGTATGTTTGGAGGAAAGAGTGCTGGGTTGAGGACAAGAAGTCCTCTGGATGGGTGCTCATCCAGTCATGTGACTACGTAGTCACCTCCCTGTGCCTTAGTTTTCTTTCTCTGTAAGAGGTTTCAGGCCATTTCTCCTCCCATCCTCAGATGGGGATAGCATGAAATAATAGATTGGCAAGTACATGGAGGAAAATAAATATATACATCTGTATATATAAATAGCATGGGTTTTCTTTTTTTTTTTTTAAAGTGAGGCTAAGTGTTGTCAATTGTTTAAGCCTCTCTGCTGGACCCACCCCTCCAGGAAAAAAACAGATATGAGAAAAAAGATGGACAAGAAAATACTGCCAAGGCTCCAAATGCTTATGACGCTATGTAAGTAGGCTCTACATTTTGGTTGTCTGCAACCAGAGACTAAGTTTGAGAGAGATATAGGCTTAGGATCTACATATCAGAGAGATCCTACAGGATCTTTATTCACTGATTCTTTTCCTGGATTTAAATAGCTTCTTTTCTCTAGAGAAGTATAAAGAATGAAGTCTGGATATTCTCAAACCAGGGAAGAGGAACTAGATCAACCCTCAGAAAGAGGTATTGCCTCTTCCCATGAACACTAAGGGTCCATGAGGCATGGAGATCCGAGCAGGCTGGGAGCATGCAGAGGGCAAGAGGCAGCCCTCGACGATTTAAAGAGCAATCACTTCCCATCTCCATCCTTTACTCTGTGTTACCTGCGTCTCTCTCCCACTTCTCTGGTCTCAGCAGCTAGGTGTCACTGCTCATGGCCAATGGTCCAACCCCACAAATAAAAGTTGCCTTATGCTACCCGATAAACATAAGGGAAGAAAAGGCCAGTAAGTGTCTCAGCACTGTTCCCTCTGATATTATCTTATACCAAAGCACAGAGAGCCCATGATTCTGAGAACCATCCAAACAGGAGGCCGTTGAGGAGGCACTCTTTCCCCAAACTCCAGGCATCACGGATTAATTCAGAAACTGGAGGAAGGGTTCAGAAAGGCGTGGAAAATGCCATGCTGGTTCATGCACATGGTCCCTCCCAGCTTCAGTCTCTTAGGCTGGAATCAGAGGAGGGTAGAGGCTAGTCCCCCCCACCACTGTCCCTGACCGGCTTTGGATAAACAGGAATGGATTGGTCATCATCCGTGATTTTACCTGGAGTCTTCACGAACCGCTTCTTCTGGCCTGTCAAAAAGCAAGTGCAGGTTTGGATGGCGGGGAACAAAGTTGACGAGGAGGCTGAACACTGCATGAAGAGAGGACCAAGCCAATGAGAGAACAACGGCAGCAACAGAAAACCAAACAAACCCTGCAACAGACCTGATGGGGGATGAGTCGCTGGACGTGGATGAGGTGGGCATAGGGCTGGATGGCGCCGAGAACATGGGCCAAGATGGCGAGAGGGGTGAAGTTGGGCTTGGATTCGGGGGGCTGCAAGACAGAACAACCAGAAAACTTGTCAGCACACAGGGAAACCACAATGGGAGCACGAGGTTCATGGGAGGCCAAATGATGGGGAGCTGGAGCAGAAGAGGGGCACCGAAGCCCAGGCTGTGTCATCAGCGCCAAGTCACAGGTCTCCAGACCTCTGCATCTTCCAAGCAGCAGCTCTTCTGCCGTTCCTTGGAGCATTACTGTGTCTCTCTGACCTGCAGAAACTCTTTCTAGGTCACAGGAGCATCTTCAGTGGTGTCCACTGTGCCCTTGCCCCCTGGTGGAAGACGCCCTGGGCCCACGTACATGAGCTCCCACTCAGACCCTAGCACCAGCCTGTCTGGGGCGGGGCAAGCTTCTCAGAGGCCTTCAGCCTCCACTGCTATGTGAGTGGTTTTAAAGTTGTGTCTCAGCAAAAATGACCATTTTTCTGAGCCACACGGGCCATTCAGCCAGGAAACAATTTCCTGTTTACATTTTTTAACTAAATGGGCTGTGTGCCACCGGAGACTTGGAAATCCACTGCATCAGAAAAACGATAGCACATGGAAGACGGGTCTGGACACACACCTCTCAGGAGAGGACATGTGATTTGAGGCGGCTCTGCAGTCCCCCTGGGGTTTGCTTTCCAGGCGTGCTCTCTCTTTTCATGGATTTTGGGAATTTTGATGCTCTAAGAAAAAGCCCCAGAAGGAAGGCAATGAAAACCTAAGGAACTGAAACCTTCAATCTGTCATTTTGTTCTTTGATGGGCAGCTGATCAAAAGCTTGGAGAGGAAATATTAAAATTACTAAAATACAGCTTGTGGATTTTAACTGGTCATGCTAGCTAGCCCTTTGACTTATTTCCACAAATTACACAAACAAACAAACACACAGCTTTAGCAACTCTGTAAAATCGCATTAAGTCACAGAGAGCGCAAAGACCAATGACTGAGAAAACAATGTGGAGATCACCCAGCCACACCACCACCTGCAGTAATGAGCCTCAGCCAACTGCTGGAATGTTCAGTCCAAGCACTTCAGAGAGGTGAAAATGACAGCAATCCAATTCCACTGGAACAGACTTTCTAAACATAGTGGGATTTAGCAAGAATGCATAAATGTCCTACTTAATGGGCCATTCTCAATTTAGGCATGTGGCCCAATAATGGTCCTAAGTGCCTAGGGTTGCAACATACATTCTCATGGAAATACACAGTAAAAATTCATCACATGAGCTCACGAGAAATCCACAGACCCTTGAATGAAACATTTATTTGATGCCACGATATGCATTATATTTCTAGAATATAAATTCCCCAAGGGCAGGGATTTTTGTCCATTTTATTTACTGTTCTACCTCCAATGCCTAAAATAGTGCCTGTGAGTATTCAAGAAATAATTACTGAGTGAGTACATTAATAAATCTCATTTAACTTACTCAACAAGCCAAGAGGCACAATACAATTCCTATTTTACAGATGTGGAAACTTGGGCCAATTTGAGGCTTGCCTGTAAGTGACAGGGCTGAGGTTCAGACCCCAATCCCTTGGCTTTAAGCCCTGGGTTCTGGCCACCACAGTGTACAGCCTCTGGGGTAGCAGGACTTACTATGTTCCTTTATGCTATGCCAAGCTTCTTTATAGACCCAGCCATAGCACTAGAAGCCTTCTTAACCACTGATTTATGAGTTTCCTTTAGATGCCTGCCACATTTGCAAAGGAAAATGGAAATGGAGCAACAGATTCAATAAGACTCAACACATTGTAAATTCCCCAATTCTGCCTCCAGTCTTCTCTTTGGTAGATTCACATAGCAGATGGAATTCATATAATGCAAGAGATTAAATTTGAAGAGTATGGCTTGTTTCTCTTTTTCTCAATTAATCCAGCAAAAACAAGTTACTGAGCACACAGCACAATCAAATACAACAAATGGAATACAACTTAGCACCTGCCAAGGTCCTTAACTTCAAGAGTTCACGATGTATTTGACAAGATGGGATAGGCTTAAAAACAACTCTACTATAACACAGTAAGATTTGTCAGCTGAGGGATAAGTTACTATCTTGTCAGTTTAATACCTGTTCCCACTTCACTCTGTCTTGAGTCCTGGGAAAAAGTGTGGCCTCCTTTTGACTGTCTAGTCCTCACTTTCTTCTATAGTTACAGCTGGTAAGTAAGCAAGGCCTTGCCTTCTCAGGCCTCTCCCCACAACACTCCTCCCTCGGTAATGACCTAGTAGGCAAGGCCTGGCCATGACTTCTAAACTGCAACCAAACCCAGGAACCCGAGCTCTGACCAGGAACAATTTCCAGGTTCAAGAGAGCAAGCAGCCCAGGCCCAGAGGCCTGCACTCATCTGTTCTCTGGTTAGTGGTCAGCACAGGACAATTAAAAAGTTCTTAAGACTTTTTTGTTTGTTTTCTTTTTTTGTTTTCAGTGGCTTTTATATGGAGGAAACACCTCCAGCTTCCTATCTCATTTGTACAAGAATTATGCCTTTGGCTAAAGGCATCGTTAGGGACATACTCTATGAACACAATGTGGGTTCTGAATGTTTTTTCACATCCTTGCATATCCAAGTGGTTCTTGGCCAGTAGTACATGGCTGAAATTATCTGGGGGTGTGGCTGGAATGCAGGGTGTTTGAAACCATTACAAGAACTTACTCTTCAATCCCCCTGTCAATTACTATAGTACAGACTACCATTTTTACAGCTAACAGAATTTCATTTGTTTGCTTCTGTTTTACTCATAGCAACAACATTTATTTATTTGCTATAAAATGACCACAATTTAAAATTTATGACTACTGTATTTTAGCATAACAATAGAATGCACACTCCATAGTACTCTGATTTTTTAAACTACTGATGGAATTATGCTGTTTGCTTATTTGTGTTTCAGAATCATGTCAATAAAACTCATGATCTCAACAATGCTATAGAACATTTATTTATGTATATATATAGAATGATGGATGCCGGGGCGCCTGAGTGGCTCAGTCAGCTAAGCATCCAACTTTGACTCAGGTCATGATCTTGCGGTTTGTGAGTTCGAGCCCCGCATCAGTCTCTGGGCTGACCCCTCAGAGCCTGGAACCTGTTTCGGATTCTGTGTCTCCCTCTCTCTCTGCCCCTCCCCCACTCACTCTGTCTCTCTCTCTGTCTCTCTCTCTCAAAAATAAACATTAAAAAATTTATATAATGATGGATGCCTATAGCAAAAGAATATCAATAATATATAAGTACTCCTCCAAGAAGCAGACGGCACATGATATTTTAGTTGTGAGACATCTCAGAGAACATATACATGGGAAATACGATGCCCAGAGATAATGATAATGGCCAAGATTTTCTGCATAATCGTACATACCCCTTTCACTGCACAAGTGTCTAGCTACATTTACTGAAAAATGACAACAGCAGGCAAAAAATCTCACCCCTAAAAAACCTAAACAAAACACACAAACAACAAATGGTCAGTTTTGCTATTGGCTCTGAAGCTTCTATCAAATTCTCACTTTTCCCACTGAGGCCAAAAATAATAAATTACTGACATTAGGATAGGAGAAAATAATTTTACAACTACAATCTTAGCAGGTGAGTCCCTAAGTCCTCTCTATTACCCTCACAGTCAAGCTGGGAGTATCTGCACATTTTTCACTCCTGGGGTTCCCTCCATTAAGGCCCAACTGTAGCAATGACAAGAGCTGAAACTTTAGCTTGGAAGGAACATTTGCTGGTCTAGTTTGGATTCAACTGGAAGGCTTGCATCGGCTTTAGTTAGCTGGTCCACGGTGTCCTCAAAAGGAGTGACAGAGTCCCAGTAAGTCCTGTTGACACTCACTGGACAGTGAAGAAAGAACAGATTAGGAAGATAAGGCTCAAAGGCCTGGCAGCATGTTGGGTTGTGGCAGGTAGTTCAAGTCCACTGTGTGGCATTATCATCAGCTTGACACCCTCCAGTGGTGACTCACTTGAATGATGGAACGTCTGGTGTACCAGCCAGGGCATGCTTGCCTAGTGACTATGGACAGGGCTGCTCCCAATGTCATTATGGATGTGGCAGACCCAGTCGGGTCTCTACTCTATGGCTATTAAAACCCGAACCAGTACAAGAAGAGCAGTAAGCTGACCATTCAGAAGAAAATGATCTTTTTAAAATTCTGATACTCAAAATCACAGATGGACTTGTAGAAAATTGGCCAACACCAAAGAGCAAGAAAAAGCAATAAAATCGTAATTTGTACCACTAACAGTCACTGTTACTATCTTGGCATATCTCCTTATTTTGGGGGTGGTGGGGTGGGGGAATACTACTACACACATAGTAGCCTGTTGTTGTTTTTTCACTTAATAAAACATTTTCGAATGTCATTAAATAGCCTTTGCTATCATATTCTTAAAATGGCTACAGACTATTCTCTTGTATGGTATACCCTGATTTATGCAACCTTTCCTTATTGTGTATATTCAGATCATTATCCCCCTGTAGCTATTATAAATACTAGTGCAACTTACATCCTTGTTGAGGATCATTGACTGTATTTGTTTCCTTAGCATAAATTCTTGGAAGTTAAATTAGTGGGTCAAAGGCTAGAAGTCTTTTTTTAAGGGTCCTGATACAAACTAGCAAATAGCTTTGGAGAAGAGTTCTGCTGAATTGCATTCCCACCAATAGTGCATGGGGGGGATGCCCCTTCCCTCTCACCATTGCCCCACCAACATGGAGCATCATCGTTAAAAAAAATTAGATAGCCTTTTCCCCCCACATTTGGAAAAGGTTACCTTGGGCTCTCTTCTTTCCTAGTATTTCCAGGGACCTTAAAAATGAATACAATTCCCTCCTCTTGTTCCATCTGGAAGCAATGTTTAACTTTCCAAAGGGCATTCTGCCAAGAAGGCAGTGTAGGGAAGGACACAGGCAGATAGAGAAGTGAAACCTGAGGAGTTAGAGCCCTGGTCACATGGTGTGGCTCATCGTAGAAACACTGGGAGTGGTGGACGGTCAGCCTGTCCCAGAACTCTCTAAGACAGGACTAGACGTACACAAGAGTATCCAGACAGTCTTCTGCCAGGTGTACTATGAAGAAGTCAAAACAATGGCATTTGGTCCTCTCTGCCAGGCACTGGATTGTGATCTACAGCCCTGGTTCCCAGTCAAGGATCTCGGGCCTGGGTGAGGTCCGTGAGATCACTGGCCCAGGGCTGACTTTCATATGCCATCACCCCTCCCTTCCCAGTTAGGTCTAGAATAGGAAGGTTCTATTAAATCCAAGGGGGACTCCTTGTCTTCCCCTCTCCCCCTCTTCCTCCTATAATGAGAAGAGAAAATTCCATGGAAACCTGTAAAATCCTATTTAATCTAATCCCAAATCATTGAGTTCTTCTTCCTTGGAAAATATTCTCTTATGTCTTGATTTAAGGCACCATAAGAAAAAAAAAAAAAAGAAAAAAAAAGAAAAAAAAAAAAAAAAAGAAGGGAAATCAAATGTTAGTCAAGAAGAGAGGGCCAAAAGGAATACTGAGAAACTGGATAGTGAACTACAGCAAGTGACACAAAAATGATTTTCATTTGTAAAAAATTGACTACATATTCTTTTGCGTCTGCTGAAGCTTTTACAACACAGAAATCCTACATACGTCCCAACCTCCCGAATTTTTTCATTATGTGCTTCACAACCTAACAAGAGGAAAATGCCACATGCCCCGGAGTTGCACCATTCTGTATTCTTTTGACTTTTACCAGCATGCCTAGTGTTTACAGATTCTTGCCCTCAGCTGATACATTTTAATGTACATCTTTGTTCCGGCAATGACAGAGTCCTGATTCTTATTTTAAATGAGACAAAATGGTGCAATTCCCTTAAGGCCTTAGAAATTATAGGCAATTACTTTTAAAATAGTTCTTAAATAATTTGCTTTTAAAATAGTTCAACTTATCTACAGTGTAGTGGTTCTGTTTATTGACTTTCAAAAACATTTCTGAAGCATACATTTCAAGCAGATTTTAAACTCAGATGGAGTGTGGTGGAATGGCAAATAATTCCATGATTTAAACAAAATTCATAATCTTAGGATAGGGCATCTGTCATCCTGAAGGTTCTCCAAGTCAATAATTTGAAATGTTTCATGTAGAATAATACAGAAATATGAGGCAGATGGGAAAACTCTGGATTGGAAGTAAAGATGTCTGGACAAAGGTCCCAGTTCAATTGCTCAAAGGACAGAAAAAAAAAATCTCAAGGGACAGGATGAGCAAGGACAGTTAAAAGCACCAAATGTCTTCACGGTGCTCTATGGTACACAATACTGGATGAGCACAGCATTCTTTTCTGTTAAACCTGAGTGCAGCCCTATAGGCTTTTTCGATACCACATTTCAGGTGCATAAAAATTGGCTCTTATAATTTACTCTCTTTCAACTAGAACAAAGGTCACAACTTATGAAGTTATTTGTAAAGGTAGGTTGAAGCATTTGGGGGCACTACCAAGAACGTACAGTATATGGTAACATGTGCTGTTTCAAAAGATTTAAATAGTTGTCAAGAAATATCCAAACCTCCTGACTATCTTAAATTGAGTGCATACAATTGTCATTCTCTATATAATGAAGACATTCCCAAAGCAAATGTATTCTTTTAAAAAGGGAAGGAAGGGGCGCCTGGGTGGCTCAGTCGGTTGAGCGTCCGACTTCGGCTCAGGTCACGATCTCGCGGTCCGTGAGTTCGAGCCCCGCGTCGGGCTCTGGGCTGATGGCTCGGAGCCTGGAGCCGGCTTCCGATTCTGTGTCTCCCTCTCTCTCTGCCCCTCCCCCGTTCATGCTCTGTCTCTCTCTGTCTCAAAAATAAATAAACGTAAAAAAAAAAAATAAATAAAAAGGGAAGGAAACCAACAGTACTGCCAGGTTCAATCTTCTACTGTCCTGAGGCATAACTTACGGCCACCATTCTAATGCTAGGGAGGTTCAAACACTCTTCTTAAAAGAAATCTGCAAGCAAGAAACTTTACCTCAGGGGATTGAGAATGGGAAACTAGGTACACAGGCATGGATTTGACATTCACTTTTTTATTTTATTTACAGTGTTTTAATTTTTTTTATCATGAGTCTGTATTATTTTGTATTAGTGGAAAGCACTCGTCATTAAATGATGTTGGTTTAAATGGGTATCTATATAGAAAAAGTAACACTTAACTTCTCCTTCATATCATACCTAACAAATAAATGATTTCTAGGCAGATTATAGATCTGAATGCTCAAGGCAAACAATAAAGGAATAACTGGGAACGTGAGGTTGGAACGTTATCCAACAGGGAATAAAAAGCACTAATCTTAAGGAAAACACATATATATCTGACTACATTAAAATTAATAAATTTTACTTATCAAAAGACAACATTAAAAGAGAGTAAAAAGACAGCCTACAATATATAAACAGAGCACTCATAACCAGACTATACAAAGAACTCCTAATGATCAGAAGGAAAAAGACAACCAAGTAGGAGATGGGCAAGCAACTTGAACAGGGACTTAAGAAGAGAAAATGCAAAAGAACAAGTAAGTGCTTAACCTTGCTGTAGTACAGGAAATGTAGATTAAAACCATAATGAAGTAATTCTGCGCAAATACCAGAATGACTAAACAGCTAACATCAAAATGCTGAAAATGCCAAGTGTTTGCAAGATGTGCAATGTCAGAACTCTACTACTTTGCTGGAGGAGGGATGTCAATTGCTACACCAATTTTGGACAGTTTGACTTCATCTGGCAAAGGTGAAGATATCATTCTCTATGATTCAGCAGTTCCATTCCCAGACATACACTCTCAAGCATGGTGCATACATGTGTCTCAGAAGAGATACATACAAATGTATACAGCAAATTATTTATAAAAGCAAAAACAGGAAACCCACAAGTTCAGTAAAAGAAGAATGGAGAAATAATTTTAGTATGTTAATACAATGGTAAACTCTACTATAATGAAAATAAATAATGACTAATTTTAATAAAGTAGGGACTCTTAAAACCACTGAACAAAGGAAGCCAGCTTAATAAAACAAAATATTATATTTTATGGATGCATATAGTTGATCATTACTTGTAGATTCTGTGTTTGTGAATTCACTTACTTGCTAAAATGTATTTGTAACCTCAGAATCAATATTCATGGTTTTTTCATGGTTGCTTATGGACACATGCAAAGCAACCAAAGACTTGGGTCACTCTGAAGCATCTAATTTGCACAACGCCATCTGAGGTGGAAGAAAGGGATGGTCTGGCCTTCTTGTTTCAGTCCTCCAGAGTTTCTAAGGGCAAGAAGATGTGCCTTATGGAGAAAACATGTATTTAATAAGCTTTGTTCAGGCATGATTTACAGTGCTGTTGGTCATGAATTCAATGGTAATCAATCAACAATAATAGTAATAAGGTGTACTAATTAGTTTACAAAAATATGGTAACTACAGACTCAGAGGAACCTAACCCTGTACTTCCCCAACTAGCAGTATGCCCAGTGGTTCAGTATTTGCTAACTCAGTGTTTGTATTGACTTTATTTGAACATAGCTACTGGACATAGCAAGACTCTGTATTTAAGAGATAAAAATATAAATAAAAACATGGAGATGATTACTGTAAACATCCAATTAGTGGTTCCTTTTGCTGTGGGGAGAGGGAAAGAGAAAGCAAGAGATGCAGACAACTCTGGGGTCTTGGCAGGCTTGTACTTCTTTTTTTTTAATTTTTTAACGTTTATTCATTTTTGAGAGACAGAGCACGAGTGGGAGAGGGGCAGAGAGAGAGGGAGACACAGAATCTGAAGCAGGCTCCAGACTGAGCTGTCAGCACAGAGCCCAATGTGGGGTTCAATCTCATGACACAAGATCTTGACCTGAGCCAAAGTTGGATGCTTACCCGACTGAGCCACCCAGGCACCCATAGAATTGTACTTCTTAACCTCGGTGGTTATGTGGGTGTTTGCTAAATGATAATTTGTTAAGCTGTACAATCACATTTCATGCACTTTTTTATAATAAAAAACGTGTGCAAACCAATCTTAAAACATACTCACAGACAGTAAGTATATCAACATTCTCTGGGTGATGAGGATAAAGGTAATTTTTATTTTGGGGGCTTTCAAAATACCTCCCACGTTTCCTATAATTAATAGGTAACATTTATAACCAAAAACCAAAGGTCACTAGTAAAAATAATCTCCCTAATCATACAAATGGCTACATTTAATCTCTGGAGGAGGGATGTTTCATAGAGGTAAAATGACAGTTCCATCCTTCTTGCACCAATCTGTGGTTTGGGTTGCATAATGCAGTTGGCAGCTCCCAACTATTGGGCTGTTTCTCTTCTTTTTCAGTCAAATACACTCGGTGCATATTTACTAAGCACCCTCCATAGGCAAGTACTAATTTTTCCATCCTGCTCTCCTCATTGAGAAATGACGTTGACTCCTCCAGGGACATTTTTATTTTGGTAAAGTTATTACAGTAAATCAGTGGTGTCTTCCTTTCACCCGGGCATGGGGAAGTGGAATAGGACATTGTCCAGTGTCACATTCTGAGTAAGCTGGAAAACATGTTAACAACACTGGCTGAAAGTCACTGGCCATGTCGCATGCTTTTCTATATGGTCTACTTTTAAGGAATATTTCCTGTTTGGACTAGGGGGAGGAAGAGAAGAGAAAAGGATTTACTAAGAATCTAAATGTCCACCACTGAAAACAAGGGAGGGTCCAAAATTAGCAGTGGTGGCCCAGGATACTTCAGCTTAAAAGTAACCCTGGGGAAAGGAGATTCCTTGAATAAGAAAGCCAACTTATCTTACCATGTTCCTAACTCTCAGCAGTAGAAAAAACACTTCGGCTAAGGATAATATTCAGGACGATTAAGTTAAACTCCTGCAAGCCTCCAAACCTTGGTCCAGATACACAAGAGGAACACAAGGCAGAGAGAGAAGCAGACACCAACTTCGGTGGGAAGGCCAACTGTCTGACTCTCCTTTTCTCCTCCCAAGCAAATAGCTGACTTCCCTCTAATTCTAGTGTTGATTCAATACTCTAAACACTTGCAAAACTGTTTTTGATTTGATTTCAATCCACTCAAACATCTTCTCTACTCCATTTGTATCTTCCATGCACAGCCTTGCACCTTCAGTGCGACCATGCATGAAACCTGCATTCTTGCCTGGACCATGTTCCGTTTCTACAAAGCCTGGCTCACGCTGAACAGTGAAGGAATACAATCTCACTAAGGCTGCACAGTGGTTTCTGCCCCTTGTTCATCTGGTGCTGAGGAGCTTATTGACTCGACTGGAAAAAACTTTAAATGATTTTCCAGCAAAGTCACCCTTTCCAGTGGAAAAAAAGGGTTTTAACATCTGTGAATAAAAACAAACTGAAGGAAAATGATTTTTATATTCTGCTCTAGTTCTTACATTCCAAAACGAAACACCCACTGAGATGTCAATGAAAAGAGACACAGCAAAACACCATTAATTCTGATCTCACAAAACTAAAATGTACATGTATATATATGTGTGTATGTGTGTGTGTATTTATTAAAAAATATGAGGCAGATCCAAATTACTTTGGACAATCTTTGGCAAATTTACAATGTAAACAAGATTTTCAACATAGGTATTTAACTTAAAAGGACCATTCTTGGTGATCATTTCAAAATGCACATCTGATCCTGTTATTTATCTGCTCAAAACACTTCAATATTTTCCCTTTCCTCTGAGGATGGAGACCAAAGCCATCTCACCTAGACTATGACAAGAATCTCTAGCCTGGTTTCTTTACCTTTTACCATTCCGGTCGGTCCCACGGCAGGTTGTAAGTACACAAACGTCCTGAGCACACGGGTCAATAAATATGTGTTGAATTTGGAATGAAGAGCAATTTCCTCCACAAAAACTTCCAACTACCTACTGCAATAGAGTAAATTATTCACTCTGGTAGAGTCAAAGATGTAGTTAGAGTCTACTCCTGGCCACTAGTTTTCCCACTCCCCTTCGTCTGTGCCACCCCAAGTGATCCAGGTGGAGCCAGTTTCCCACTGATTTCATCACAGGGGCAGGCATGTGACTGGGGCTGGCTGGAAACAGTGCCGCCCTTCATATGGCCACAGCGGCTGGGTCAAGGGTGGCCGTATAACTGATGACAGTTTTTCCTTGGGGTCTGACATACAAATGCTGTTTTTTTTCTGGAAGCAAAAGCTGAATGTATTGGCTTAGTGTGACCAGAGATCTTTTTCCCCATTACATGGCAAACATCTGTCGGCAAATGAAGTTTAAGAAAAAAAAGGAAGGAAGAAGAGCCAAGCAAAATAATAATTTGGGTTCCTGGGTCCAATTGTGCTCGAGGTTAGATCCACCCTGAGATTTCCTAAAATTGTAAGTTTTTAACTTCCACTTTTTCATTAAGCTAGTTGGGTTTCTGTCATTTGAAGGTCTTTCACAATAAAGCCCTGATGCTCTTCCTAATCTACCTTACTTGCCCTCATGCTCCCAGAGCTTTCCAGATGAGTAAGATTTTTCTTAAAGGGTCACATAGTAAATATTGTAGACTCTGGACCAAGAGGCAAAATTGAGGGAATTAGGTAGTTACTTATGTAACCATGTAAAATATAACAGCTTAAAAACGTAAAAACCATTCTTGGGGCGCCTGGGTGGCTCAGTCGGTTGAGCGTCCGACTTCGGCTCAGGTCATGATCTCGCAGTCTGTGAGTTCGAGCCTCACGTTGAGCTCTGTGCTGACAGCTCAGAGCCTGGAGCCTGCTTCAGATTCTGTGTCTCCCTCTCTCTCTCTACCCCTCCCCTGCTCATGCTCTGTCTCTCTCTCTCTCTCTCTGTCAAAAATAAACATAAAAAAATTTTTTAAAAATGTAAAAACCATTCTTACCTCATGAACCAAAAAACAAAAACAAAACAAAAACAAAATCAACAGGCAGCTGGATGGATGAGGCCCACCCATGGGTCTTAGTTTTCCAACTGGTGTTGTAGCCAAACTGGTTTATGTGTGCCATAATCTTGTGCTTTCAGCTTTCTATCACCGTGATCTTTGCTAATGCTGTTTTTCCCTCCTGGAATGTCTCTTCCCTTGCCCCTAATCAATGCCTACCCACCATTCAAAGCCCATTTTCCATGTGAATTCCTACATGAGGCTTCTCTGGCATTATACTAAGTTCTGTATTTCTCCTCTGAATCCTCAAGAAGTAATATTTCCCTTCTGGTCTTGACCCTACCTTGCACAGTAGTTATGGCACACTATGAATGCTCCCTAAGTTTCTTTGGAATTGACAATAGTATAAAGGCTGCGTTAAATAAATAAATAAATAAATAAAAACTCCATAGAATCGAAGTACTTAGTGAAAAGAAAGGAAATATGGATCTACCAGAAGTCAAACATAAGACCCTGGTAGTCAGGGAAGCCAGGTATTTCTAAGTCAGAATTACCCGATATCATGTAAGTGGTTCTCAATCTCATGTTGTCAGCACAGCTCTGCACATAGCCCCTTGTTTGCTTGCCTAGGATGGCTGCGCCTGACAAGTACGACAGAAGGGGCGTTTCACACATTCTGTTTCTGGTGGGGAGGGACACAGGCACACTGGTCTATGTTGATGGACTCCTGCATTTCTGTATCAAACCTGATAAAACCTCAGGGGTGCCTGGGAGGCTTAGTTGGTTAAGTGTCTGACTCTTAGTTTCAGCTCAGGTCATAGTCTCATGGTTTGTGGGTTTGAGCCCCACATTGGGTTTGGTGCTGATAGCACAGAGTCTGCTTGTGATTCTCTCCCCCTACCCCCTCTGCCCCTTCCCTGCTTTCTCTGCCTCTCTGAAAATAAATAAATACTCTTTAAGAAAAAAAGAAAGAGATGATAAAAACTCAACACTGCTAAAATGAAGAAAAAAGTTCAACCAGGCACCATTTAAAACTTTCAGGTATTTTCAGTGCCACAATTCTCAAAGTTTGGAAATTTTTGTTCTTGGCTATATTTGCATTTCCTCTTGTAAAACTGTAGCATATATTTTCCCAAGACCTATTTATTTAGTTATTCTGAAGAGTGAAATTAATTAACAAAAAAATTGTATGTCCATTCCAGGCAAGGTTTTGATGGTTACTTGATATTTTTGCCTCTTACTTTTAACATCACTTGTCAAAACTATCATCACCACCAACATGTCAACATTTACTCATTGTGTTTAGTATTCTTAGGAGAAGAGGATATAAAACAAATAACTTTATTGAAGTATACTTTACATACAATAATGTTCACCCATTTTAAGCATACAACATTGATAGAGTTGAGTAGTTATCACCCATAATCTAGTTTTAAAATGTTTCTGTCAGCCCCGAAAGGTCCCTCCCGCCACTTGCACTGAAGCCGTGCTCACATTATCAGCCATAGGCAACCACTGATCTATTTTCTGTCTCTAGAGATTTGCCTTTTCTGGACATGTCACAAAAGTGGCATCACACAATGTGTTACCTTTTGTGTCTGATTTATTTCTCTTTCTTCACCGGTTTATAGTGGATCAACAGCTTTCAAAGGGAAGGTAAAAAGGAAGGTGGGGAAAAATGATGAGTTCTAATTGGCACTGAATACTTACTACGTATCAGTCAGTCTGCCAATCTTTTCAGATGTATCATCTTAATTTTTCCAAACAACTGCAGGGATAGCTATTATTATTCCCATTTTTCAGGTGAGAAAACAGAAGATCATAAAGTTTAAGTATTTTTGCTGCTTAAAGCCAACTGGTTAGTATATGAGAAGCTGGGATTTAAAACCGGACCTCTTAGGCTACACCATATGCCCTCTTTACAAAAACAAAACAAAAAATCTTAAAATCAAACCACGTGAGATTTTTTCCTTTAAAAATATGAGTTTCCAGGGGCACCTGGGTGGCTCAGTCAGTTAAAAGTCCAACTTCAGCTCAGGCCATGATCTCATGGTTTGTGACTCTGAGCCCCACATTGGGCTCTGTGCTGACAGTTTAGAGCCTGGAGCCTGCTTCGGATTCTGTGTCTCCCTCTCTCTCTGCCCCTTCCCTGCTCGTGCTCTCTCTTTCTCTCTCAAAAATAAACATTCATGGGGCGCCTGGGTGGCTCAGTCGGTTCAGCGTCCGACTTCAGCTCAGGTCACGATCTCACGGTCCGTGAGTTTGAGCCCCGCGTCGGGCTCTGGGCTGATGGCTCAGAGCCTGGAGCCTGCTTCCAGTTCTGTGTCTCCCTCTCTCTCTGCCCCTCCCCAATTCATGCTCTGTCTCTCTCTGTCTCAAAAATAAATAAACGTTAAAAAAAATTAAAAAAAATAAACATTCAAAAAAACTTTTAAAAAATATATGAGTTTCCAAATCATAGGAGAACTGAAGGTATAGTTTATTGTGCCAGGTAAAAATGCTTTGAGGGCACCTAGAAGGAAAGGCTCGCTATGGTGAAGGTTCTCAGTGCATCCAGCCTCCATGGGGCACAGAACCTCCCTGCTGCGTGCCAGACACACTGCACCTGCTGCTCACGTAAACTGGAAGTGCCCTGCTTCTTGCAGCCTTGCTCATAATATGTGCTCCTGTCCTCAATCTACGAAGCCTTTTTGCTCTATTTAGAAAGCATGTGTTGGAAGACATGAAAAATAATATATATTTAAGGCTGTTTATGAGCAAGTTTCCTCAAAAAGCCTCAGAAGCTGGTCCACTTGTGCCATCTGTTAGAAGAGAAACCAGAAACCACCTGTCTGCCTGCTTGAGCTCTGCTCTTATCAAGGAAGTTGTAATTACCTCTTTGGTGAAGGATTTGAATCATTACAGTAAATCCCTTATTCAGCACATATTGTATTAGGAAGGCATTCTGACCCTAAAAAGTAGGGCTTTGCTTCTCTCATCCTGCAAAGATGCAATACAACCTCATCTATATGGAGCCTAGCAGAGTGAGCTGTGCTTTGGCTTTGCTTATTACTCAGAAGTAAATATTTACTGAGCAAATATCTACTGTGCACGTACTACATGGCTGATGCTGTTGCAAGCCCTGGGAAGGCAGTGGGAAGCACATGGAGTGAGTCTGCTGCTCTCAAGCAGCTTACAGTGAAATACTGTGCACTGCAAGGCAGGGTGGGACAGCACAGGATGTGTGGGGAAAAGGTACCAAAGCTTCTACATCCATTTTTTTTCTTATCCGTTCCTTGCAAGATTTGCATTTTATATATATTTTCTGATGTACGTAATATAACAATTAGGAAGTTCAGTATGTAGTTTATAAATAAGTAAATAAAAATAATGAATACATATTGGAGGTATGCACGCCCCAAATATTTTTTCTGATTATGTGTTGATGGTTTTAGTGAGCAAAATAGTTTCTAGGAAACAGTGTTCCTGTGTGTGTAAGAGACAGTAAATAAGCAAACAAGCAAATAAGACATTTCAGCTGGTATGAAGAGCTATGAAGCTAATAAAAGTGAATGCAGTATACAGGTGAGCTCCCAGGGAAATGGTGGTGTGTGTGGGGGTGCGGATTGGGATTCTGTGTGGACAGGCCACTTCTCTCAACATCTGAGGGGAGGCCTCTGCTAACAGAGAGTTGAGGGCTCGTTCTCTTCAACACTAGTACTTCTTTTTATTTTAACCGTCTGGGATTCGAACAAAACCCAAGCCCCATTTCTTCCTAAATGCCCTCACAATCTCTCTGCCTGATAGGAAGGCCTTTTCCCAGAATTCTATGTGAACTTAATGGAAAGGGTCCTATTTTAAAAGACAGAACTATCGAGAGAAGATCGGTAATCAATGTTGGCTGGGGCTGTAGCAGTTCCCAGTAGTGGCTGGTAACAGCAAAACATACTTTTCCTGCAAGAAATTGTTTCCTGGTACAGCGAAAAAGTCATTCTGTTTGGGGAAACAAATGTTCCCCTTTTCAACGAAGTCTCTATGTGCCCTAAAAAAAGTATGCTGCTTGTTCCTTTTTGGAAGAAAGGAATTATATAAGCTCCAAACAAAACAACAGCCTAGAGACTTCCTTTCCTTTGGGAGAGATGCCATGTCTTGATGGTGCTACAGGACCAAGCACGAGATGTGACACTCCGGGTTATCACATCTTCTTCGTTCAGGTCCTTCCGACGTTCACTATCTGAGGTAGAAGACTTCTGAAGATGTAACCACTTTTTGTGCATATAGTTATATGAATCCACTTACAAAGTTATTTGTGGTATTAGTATTACAAGCCCATCCAGTTCCCTTTGGAAATCACCAATCTATGTTTTCAAACATACCCGCCTGAAACATGAAGGCAAGCCTTCCACAATGCCCACACCAAATCTGCATCAGTTCTTGCAGAAATGACACATTGAGTACACTTAAACTTTCTGTCATTCTCCCAGAAAACTATGGAAAGGAGACTCTCCTCAAGAATACCGAAGGAAGACACTTCAAATCATAATTTTGCGTGTAATAAAACAAAAAGAAATAACAAGTATTTTCCAAAGTGAAAAGCCCTCACGCCATCAAGTAAACGCCTGAACTGTGAAATAAAAATCCCTGTATTTTTTTGAAGTTTATTTATTTTGAGAGACAGTGAGAGAGTGCATGTGTGTGTGCGAGCAGGGGAGGGGCAGAGAGAGAGGAGATGGTGAAGCCCAGGTAGGCTCTGTGCTGTCAGTGCAAAGCCCCATGTGGGGCTTGATCCTACAAGCTGTGAGATCATGAGCGGAGCCAAAATCAAGAGTCAGATGCTTAACCAACTGAGCCACCCAGGTGCCCCTAAAAATCTGTTTTTAAGATGCTGTCCCCATTTCCCCCAACCCTAGCCCTGTGGTTCTGATAAGCAAGCAGAGATGGGAACCACGGATTCCTGGTTTCTACATTGCTCTGTGTCAGCTGTGCAAATTACTGGGAAATGTGGACACCCAAGGGGCTTAGTACCAAAACTTTACCTTTGTGATTATTTTATTCATCCAGAAGATTTGACTTATTCTCATGGATTTCATTACATTTGGCCCCACAAACGTGTAAACTAATCTACCGAATTAACAAACTCCCAGTTTCATCTGTGATTTGCTCCCAAGAACTGAAGGGGTTCTGAGAAGAGAGCGATCGCTAATCTCGAGTAGTTTGGAAAAGTTTCCACGGGGTTGTGGTGTTCCCATTTTCCATTCTGGGGTTTAAAACTAAGGGGGTCCAGTCATCTTGCATGTGGGAAAGGAGAATCATCATCAAGGACAAAAAGAGCCCCCACACTCTATGCCGAGACAAGGTGTAGCCATAGGACAAATCCTGCATCTAAACTAACAGCTCCCACCCGTAGAGAGAGTACTTCCACATGCTAGGCTCTGGGCTGAGCACTTTTTGTCACTGCCTCCTCCTGACAACCCTGTGAGGGCTGCCTGATGTTGCCAAGAGGTAGCTGAAAAGTAGAGAGACTGAACAATTTTCTGAGTCTGAAAGCGGTAATTCTGAGGCTGAACCGAGGCAGCCTGACTCGAGAACTTGGGCTCTTCTGAACGCCTGTGCCCGCTGCACCCCTCCGGCCCTTCCCACTGTGGACGCTTCTAACAGTGCTCCCTGAAACATTTACTTCACAAGCCTGGGGGACAGAAGGGGTCACTGGGAAATGTCTGACACAAACCAAGTGGGCCAACTTACAGGGGGTTTGCGTGTGGTGCCCTAGAGCCTGTTGGAAGAGGTGAAACCTCAGTTCCAAGAAATCATAAATACACATTCAATAGAAAATAAAGAAAAATGGTTTGCTAGTTTCTCAGTAATTTCACGGGTTGTCTGTTTTCAGAGAATACCTGTCTTATTTGCTGAACAGACTTCTAAATGAAAGCAATATTATGAACAGTGAATTAACAGGTACACGAGTTTAGGGTCAGAAACCCCCTCCAATACTGGCTCTGCCACTTCTTGGCTGTGACCTTGGGCAACTTCTGTGTCCCTCCTTTTCCTTCCCTGTTTAAAAGGGGGATATTATGGAGATTGTACATAGCGAATACTTAGCATGTTAAAGCATGGTAGGCATGAAGTCTTCACTAAATGGTAGCTGTTTTATGATCAGGGCATGCCTGACTTGTCTTGAGAAAATGGTTCATCTATTTCAAAATGAAAAGTAGACTTAAGGACTCAGTACTTATACCATCCATAAACTGATCCCAAGAGAAGTGAAAATGAAGAGAAAACTAGCATCAACTAAAAGCAAAGAGCGAAAGTAATATGCCTCAGGTTCTAGGGGGTTTGTCCTAGGTTAATTCCCCATCTTAGCATAGCCCTGTTACTTGTGTCTGCACAGCAAAGCCCCCAGTAGAAAACATACAGAGGCACGTTCACAGGTGCCCGGTTGTGTTACCAGTGACAGATAGGTCTGCAGGTGTCAAATAACCTGTGCCCAAAGCCCAGAATTTCATGTTCAAATGGAGGTGTCAATACTGAGCTCTGGCTCACTTATGGACCTTAATTAAACCCCAGCCTCTTTTTTTCAGGGAAGACTAACAGGAGACATCTGTTTTCTACTAGCTCTCTCAAAGAAATGCTGGTGGTATCCCTGAAAGCCTTAATGTTGCAGAAAATGGGGGCATATGGGAAAAGAGGCACTATGCACCAGCCCACACTCATTTTGGAGGTGTCAGGGGAGGGAATCTCAATCCCCAGGCACTCCTCTGGACAGCTTCCTGGGAAGCCCACGCGCAAAGGCCGGGTGGAGGACAGAGGTACAGGATCATACTTCCTCTTTGGGCTGAGTCTTTCTCTAAGGATGACAGTGCACGGGTTTTATACAAATGCCACCGGGGATGGCGCTGCTTATTCTTAGAATACTCTGCAATGTCGACAGCAAAGAGTTGCCATCACTAAGCTGGTCAAGGTAGGCTGGGCTGGATCCTTGGACGTTAGCACTTAATGAATGGATGAATTTCTTGGGGTGGTGGGTGGGCCACTGCAGCAGCCGCCTCCCCCCCCTCCTTTTTTAAGTTTATTCACTTTTGAGAGACAGAGAAAGAGAGAGAGAACAAGCAGAGGAGGGGCAGAGAGAGAGAGAGTAGGACAGAGGATCTGAAGCAGGCTCTGTGCTGACAGCAGAAAGCCCAATGCCGGGCTCGAACTCACAAACTCCAAGATCATGACCTGAGCCAAAGTCAGACATTTAAAGTAGACTTAAGGACTCGGTACTTATACCATCCATAAACCAAGTGAGCCACCCAGGCGCCCCCCCCTCTTCTCCTTTTAAATCATGAGCCTCTCAATATCTAATTTCCCTTCTTCCTGTGCACACCTCTGTCAATAGGTTAAAAGCTGGTTCTGTAAACAGGGTGGCTCCTTTTGGAAGACAAACCTAAAGAAGACTCTTTGAGAAAGTTCCTGCAGGAAACACTGGGTTGAGTGGGAACAGCAAGGCCTATGGAGGCAGGCAGAAGGAGTGTGGGAATGTTTACTACCCCACCTCCCTCTCCTCACTTGAAAACCAGGGAGAAGGTTACCCTCAAGGGCCTTTTGTGAGGACTGCATGAGTGAACCTAGATAAAGAGCAGGACACCACACCTGCCCCTAGAAAGGGTTCCCCACATAATAGCAAGTATTGATACTTCATGAACTTGATGACCTCCTGTATTTAGGGTAAGGAAGAAATAACCTTAGGGACTGCGCAACCATATCTGCCTTGCCAAAGCAAAACTGACCAGGAAGGACTCCAAGGCTCTGCCTAATTCAAATTTTCAAAGCCAGCTTACTTCCTCTCCTCCTCCTCAGCCCATTTTTGGTTTAAAAGGGTAAAGGGGGAGGGCGTCTTTGTAATGCATAAATACTTATTTTTAAACTACAGAAAGAGGGGCACCTGGGTGGCTCAGTCGGTTGAGCCTCCGACTTCAGCTCAGGTCATGATCTCGCAGTCTGTGAGTTTGAACCCCACGTCGGGCTCTGTGCTGACAGCTTGGCGCCTGGGGCCTGCTTCGGATTCTGTGTCTCCCTCTCTCTCTGCCCCTCCCCTGCTCATGCTCTGTCTCTCTCTGTCTCAAAAATAAATAAAAACATTTAAAAAAAATTTTAAACTACAGAAAGAAAATCCATTGTTTCTGTTTCTGGCTATGAAAGCAATCATGCTCAATGTGGACAACAAAGAAACAAGAGGCAAAAACCAAAATGAAACAAAAGCCATCAAGTCTCACCCTATGGCACTGCTGTCACAATGTTTTAGAATCTTGCTACATGTCCATACGCATCCATATGCATTTTGGTTTATGTATTAAAATGGCACTGTAATTAGAAGACTTTTTTATTCTCCTTTTTTCTTTCTTTTTTTTTTTAATTTTTTTTCAACGTTTATTTATTTTTGGGACAGAGAGAGACAGAGCATGAACGGGGGAGGGGCAGAGAGAGAGGGAGACACAGAATCGGAAATAGGCTCCAGGCTCTGAGCCATCAGCCCAGAGCCTGACGCGGGGCTCGAACTCCCGGACCGCGAGATCGTGACCTGGCTGAAGTCGGATGCTTAACCGACTGCGCCACCCAGGTGCCCCTATTCTCCTTTTTTCAACAAAGGAGTTTATTATGAAAATATTCCTACGTTGATAAAATGTATTGGCAATATAATTTTTAATAGTTGCATTGTAGTCCATGGCTGTGTGGCAATTACCAAATCATCACTATTCCTGGACATTTAAGTTTTTGTTGTTGTTGTTGTTTTTGTTTTTGCTATTATAAATAATAGTGGCATAAAAGCCCATCCACTTTTACATGTATCTCTGATTATGTTCTTATGGTTAATACTAGAAGGTAATTGCTGAGTCAAAGGGTAAGCCCTTCGTAAGGCTTCTGACCCATACTTCCACAGTGTTCCCAAAAAAGGTCATGCTCATATACAATCCCACCCACAGTGGGACAATTTGGCTTCACTCGTATTCCTTCATCTTTCCCATCACTCCCCTTCTTTGGTCTCTTAGGTATATGGGTTTTGTTTCTTCTGTCAAATGAGCCAATCAAATAATAAGTACTAAGACAAAAATGGGGCCAAACCAATCTAGGTTCAAGTCATTCCTTCAAAATAAGTGAAAATTCTCAGAGAAGACTGCTTTGAATCACTGCAGGGAACAAGGGAGCCGGTGGGACAAGGGAGGGTATGTTTGTTCTCACTTAGCCTCTTCTCCTGAAATGAGAATGAATGGCTTCCTACAAGCCATCATCGGCAAGCCAAGTGTGAACACTGAATTGCAGCAAGGGGATGAAGGAGCTTATATATAGGAGTGACACACATGCTGAGCCCAAACATGCACCCAGACACCTCCATAACATCTCCAGGTGCAGTGCTGGAGACACTCTGGCAGGTAACATGTCCTTCCTTAATCCTCAGGGAATCAAGGGGGAATGCTCCTTAGTCATTTTTTTTTTAAGGAAGATAAAAGATAAGTGATAATAAATTTGGGCTCCAATATTTGTAACGAGTATTTCAGCTAGTTAAAAAGAGGCATTCTCCACCCCTTAATGGACAGGAAGGGACAGCTGGCATTCTGGAGCTGGCAATTCCTCCTGGAAAATCAATGTTGTCTCTGTATAGGATAGACTGGCCTGGTCTAAGGTTTACTTGTTCAAACAGACAGTGTAATGGTTCAGACCATCAGCGCATGGACACATACGTGTTTTATGTTAACCCCTTTCCCTCTGATAAACTTCCAGAATCTTAACACCTTACCCTCTTATTTGAGAGTCAGAGTGACAGAACAAACAATGTGTAGGAGCCTCAGATTATCCAAAATTCTGCTGAAACTAGGAAAATGGAGTCCTTCCCCAAGTCTCTTCTACCCTCTCCCCATCAGAAGCTCTGCCTGCTTACAAGCACAGTGGAGAGAGAGATTTGCTGTGGCATCTGTGAAGAGCAGGGCAACTGCTGTGGAGTCCCAGGATTTACACTGGTATTTGCAGACCTTGGCCGGACACTGAGGACTTGGTGAAGGAGGCCGTTCTGCTGGCAAGCCTTTGCCCATAACCAGAGGCGGTGAGTGGCCTGGGGGAATTTCCACTCATGGCTGCAGCTGCCGCTTTCTGGGTAACTCATGGTACGTGTGGGCAGGGAAGAGCTCAAAAAATGAGTTGCCTGGAGCCAACTCATTCTGCAACTTGCTCCGCAGCAGATGACAGCCTGCCGGTGAGTTTTGCAACTACTCAGGATGGGGACAAACTCTCAGTGGGTTAGAGACAAAACCCAGGGCCTAGTGTCCTTCCAGAATACTAGCTGAGATGGGTATAGTAGTACTAACTGAACATTTACCCAAGGCTTATCACAAGGCAGGTCATGGGGTGCTTTGCTCTCATCTCCTCAATCCCCACAACAGGCCCAGCAGATGAGGAAAAAGAACATTTATATGAATTTGGTGTTTTGGAAAATCACAGAAAACCTCCCAGGATGTTTTACTGTGGGCCTACAGCAACTTCCCTCCTGCCTCTCACCTTAGCAAGTACTTGGCCAGCACTGTGTTTACACATGTTTTGCAAGGTTATATCGCCACCACTAAGAGCCCAAATTCCCCGACAGGCCTTATCTGGGAAAAGAAACTGGCTCATTTGCCACTTGTGAACAGCATGAGGCATAAGGAGAATAACTCTAAAACCAAAGTAGCAACCCTGCTAGGTTCAGATGGAGTCACCAAAACTAGAGAACCACAAAGCCTGTCAGGGCTCTGAGCAATTAGCAGCATCAACTTTCCAAGGAACCCATGTTCTAAAGGATCAGGTAGACTATGATCAAGCAAGGACCTTACTCTAAAAAACTACTTTTCATAATTTACAGAAACTGTTTACATAGGATCTGAATTTGAGAATGGAGTGGCTAAAGACACAGTGATTATTTACTTAAGAACCAGCCTGGTTGGGCCACCACACACAGAGAGCAAAAGATATGCCTGTATTCCTAGCAAACTTCAGGACATTCTGGCCTGACACATTTGGTGATGAGTATAGAAAAGTCAACTGCTATGTGAATTATTTCCTAGGCCAATTACTTAAGGGACATGAGAAATTATCTTGTTCATCATCTGTGTTAATGTCAAGCTTTGGATAAAGGAATTCCTCGCACATTGAACACCAAGTTTTATTTTTTAAAAACTAAAAATGGGTGGATTTAACAGATAGTTATGAAGCATCTACTCTGCGCTAGACCTTCTCTTAGGTGCTGGGAATTCTGAGATAGTAAGAGTATGGTCTTTACTCCCATGGGGCTTATAGTGTCTTGAGAAGAGAGGGACACTCAGCACGGGAGTGGGTTCATCAGGCTAGAACATTTCAGAGGGAAAGTGCTATAAAGAAAATAAGAGGGCGATGTGTCAGACAGTGATGGGTGGGGATCAGAAGGGTCAGGGCACGCTAGGGCATGTAAGCATCAAAGAAGAACCTCCTAAGGCAGTACGAACAGGTGTTGCTAAGGCCCAGTGGCAAGAATGAACTTGGTTTACACAAAGAACTGAATAAGCAATAGGAGGGTGGCAAGTAAGGGAGACAACCAGGAGAAGGGAGGTTGGAAAGGTTGGGTAAGGTGGGCATGGGCCAGGTCATGTAGGCATGATTCCATTCTACCTATGTGCAAATGGAAGACACTGGAGAATTTTAAGTAACTTCTGGAACCCGCAGTGTTGCTCAACATCTCATAGAATTAAAAATCTAAAAATGAAAACAAGACACACCCCCTAAAAAACTCAAAGAGAGTGCCATTCCCAAGTGGGGTCACCAAAAAGTGGGGTGCTTTTTGTAAAAGTGTCCAGAAAGCATTTTCAATGTATGCTATGTGTTTATTCATTCATGTAAAAACCGATTCTTACTACTATGTTCCTGGGATTATGCTGGACACTGAAGGGTGAAAACTGAGACGACATCACTGGGCCTCAGAGAATGAGACTAATAGCCAGCTGATGACATCACACTCTGTTGGGGGCTAAGAGCTTCCCCAAATATGCAGGCGTTAACCCACCCAATTTAGGAGGGAGGGCAGGGTCAAGGAGAGAAAATCAGGGAGGGCTCTCTGAAAGAAGCGATGTTTAATAACACAGCATTCCCTGGAGAAGAGAAGACACAGTGCAAAGATGGGGAAGTGAAATCAGTTCAGCAGGGCCCAACCAGAGAGATTCAACAGAGGCTGCAATATCAAGCAGGGCTGGACCACTCATCAGGGCCTATCAGTGTGTAAAAGGTTTCTGGAGCTTACGGTATCCATGGGTGAGGGGGCAAGTGCTGAGTTCAAGTTTGCACATTAGAACAATCCAAAGGGTTGGTCAAGGGACAGGAAGACCAGATGGGCAAGGCTTGGGCTGTGGCGGAGGCAGCAGGGATGGAGACCGGTGGGCTGATGGGAGAGAGGCAGAACTGATAGGTCTTGATAACTAATGAGAAGTCAACGGTAAGTAAAAAGCCAAGTAAAGAAAGCTGGCCAAGTTTCCAGGCACCGACTATGGACACAGCACTGAAAAGCAGCACCTGATGCAGTCACGGTGATGGGGTCAGAGAAGGCTCCCTGGAGGAGCTCACAGTGGACCTTCAAAGGCACAGCAGATGTTAGGGAGTGCATGCAGGGAGAAGAAACACCAGGCAGAGAGAACCACAATCTCCGTTTTTCTACATGTCTCCCCAAGTTGTTAACCCCTTATAATGAAGATGATGCTGTTTTCTTCCTGGTGCTGATTCAACAGAAAGAGCACTGAACTTGGAATCAGAAGGCCCAGGCTTACAGAACAGCCTCCAAACTAAAGACTTACATATTCTCCAAGAGGCCACCCAAGCTCCCCCAGCCTCAGTTTCTCTCATTCATAAAATAAAAGCCTTGGTTGTCCTCTTTATTCGTTCAGCTCATATTTATCAAATACCCCAAACAGCACTATCAACAAGAGCTAGGGAAAACAAGAGTGAACCAGAACTGGGCATGGGTCTGAAGTACGTTTCAGCTTAGTGCAGGCATCAGGTATATAAATGGACAACTGTTAATATGGTACACCAAGGGATATGATAGGGGTTCGTGCAAAAATCAAATGAAGTATCTGAAATGGCTCTGAAAATTGCAAAATGCTATAAACATATCTTGTATTATTATTATTATTATTATTATTATTATTATTGTTCTTGACCATAGCAGTAGCCACAAAATCTGGGAATTTTTTCAAACTTGTAGTCTGCTGATGGCATCCTGTTGCCAAAGCAGCGATGGACCAAGGCATAGGCATCTGCTGTATCTAGGTCTATATCCATACATGTGCACACACATATGCTGCTGCTGTCAGGTTCTCTGTGGTCTGGTAATCCATCCTGACAGAGCAGTCTTAGCATTCAATGATGTCTGCATGGAGACACACAAGATGGTTCCTGGTCCAAAGATGATCAGTTTAGTAAAAAGACACCTGGATGCTAATGATGAGGTGTTATGATTATTGCTATACTGAATATAAGCGGAGTGATCAGATGATATACCACCCAGATAGGACAGCGGGGAGAGGGGTGCTACTAAATTTATACCTGGGCAATGCATGTAACAGGCAAAGTGAGAAATATGGTCCCTAGAAGGAACACAGAGGTCAACTTTTTGCTCAAAGTGATGTCAGTTGAATGCCAGAATCAAAGCATATTGAGACTGTGGCCTGATTCAGTGTACTGCACATTTATGCTTTCCATGAAATTACTTGTCTCCTTTTCATTATTTCTTGCAATATATAATTTCCTTTGCATATTGGACCCTAAAGGCATTTGTGGATTCTGAAATTATGAGCTGAAAATTGTATAAGGATGATAATGAGATACCTGAGCCTTTTTTTATAGCAAAGATTTACATTACAGTAATGAAATCTAAGTGTCCATGCTGTATCTACAGTTTTGCTTAAAGGCTTGCCACTTAGGTTTACATTAAACCTCTCTCTAAAGGAATTTTCTCCTCAGGCTCCAAAATGAACTGTCCTTCCAAGTGCTTTTTAACATTAACCTTCAAAAGCATTCTCCAAGCTACCCTAGGGCTAAGCCAAATTAATTTCTCATTTTTAGACTCGCTCTTTATATACAGTGGTAAAAGACCTTCTACTTCAATGTGAATGAGTGTGGAGGGGATCCTTCTTGTGAATTGGAGGAAAGACAAAAAAAAAAAAAAAAGAAAGAAAGAAAAAAGAAAAAAAAGAATCTCGGAGATATCCGTGTTACGGTATTTGAAGTCACTACCTTGCCTGAAGGGTTTCCCTGACAGGCCTATAGGTAATTTCCCACGTGAAACTTAATTTCAGAGTAAAGTCCCATGGGATTAATTTCCACCACCTAAAACGGGAGCTTCTGTTCATAAATACGAAACTAGACTCAGTGATTTCTTATTCTATGTCTACTGAGCAACAGATTCCTTATTACACAGGCAACGTGACTTCGTCTTCCTTAAGGGACAATGCTTGGCCAATCTTTGGCTTACAGGAAAAGATATACCTCTCACAAAGATGATTCCATCTCATTTCACATGCTGTATTTCAGATGAGGAACTTAAAAAATAAAAGCAGAAAAGGCAAAGTTGGTTAAAAACAAAATTCCTTATGCCAATTCTCTCTCAAGCCTAAAAAAAGAATAAAATAAACTCAAGCCTGTTTTTTGTAAAAATACAAAAAGCTCCCTCTTCTCCACACCAAGTATATTCAGCAGCCTAAATCTTCTGGATCAGGTGTTTATCAAGAATCTTCTGGGGCGCCTGGGTGGCTCAGTCGGTTAAGCGTCCAACTTCGGCTCAGATCACAATCTCGCAGTCTGTGAGTTCAAGCCCCGCGTCGGGCTCTGTGCTGACAGCTCAGAGCCTGGAGCCTGCTTCGGATTCTGTGTCTCCCCCTCTCTCTGTCCCTCCCCTGTTCATGCTCTGTCTCTCTCTGTCTCAAAAATAAATAAAAACAGGGGCGCCTGGGTGGCGCAGTCGGTTAAGCGTCCAACTTCAGCCAGGTCATGATCTCGCGGTCCGTGAGTTCGAGCCCCGCGTCAGGCTCTGGGCTGATGGCTCGGAGCCTGGAGCCTGTTTCCGATTCTGTGTCTCCCTCTCTCTCTGCCCCTCGCCCATTCATGCTCTGTCTCTCTCTGTCCCAAAAATAAATAAACGTTGAAAAAAAAAAACAACAAAAATAAATAAAAACATTAAGAAAAAATGAAAAAAAAAGAATCTTCTACATTTTAGTATACATTATCCTTCATAAAAGGTAAGGTATAATTTTTTTTTCCAGTGAACACAGAAATTTGGTACGATAATGTTTTTTTCTAGAATATCTGAAAAAATCTACTTGCAAAAAGAAAAATATCATGTTAAGGTGAGGTAAGGCAGACATTTTTTCTTCATGACAAGATGACATCAAACACGTTTTCCTTCAGTCACCAGAGTACCACAGTCCTGAGCCTTCAGGCTACCCTCACGCATTTTGCTTAGGCTTCCCATGAGTTGCCATCCATGATATTTATCAATCCTTTTGCTCATTTACTGTTTGTAAATTCTGCCAGCTGCAAGTACAAGCCTAGATGCTTGATTTTTTTACTGGTTAAAATAACACTACCACTTAGTTACCTGCGAAGCACCAAAAAGTGAAGAATTAGCTCTTATGTCACCTCAACAGCCTTAAACAAGACACAGAACTTTTGGGCTCCTTTTACAGAGGAAAGGAAAAACTTTTAAAGAGTTGGATCAACAGATGTATTCTGAGCACATAAGTTCTCTGCATTCCTTCCTGTAGCTAGCTCCCTATCAAATCTGAAACGCAGTTAAGTCACAGGTTTACACTTAAGCTTCCTTATCTCTGATAACGGACTTGGACACATATCAAAGAACCTACCCGTGTGAACTTATCAGTCTCTGACAGGTATGAGGTTTAGGAGTTCAATATAGGACTTTATTGCTCACTTATTTAGAGACTCAGATGTAACATATCAGCAAGTATTTGTTTTTTGTTTTTTGTTTTTTAATTTTGGTCCTTTTATTTATTTAAAAAATTTTTTTTTTAACATTTATTTTTGAGACAGAGAGAGACAGAGCATGAACGGGGGAGGGTCAGAGAGAGGGAGACACAAAATCTGAAACAGGCTCCAGGCTCTGAGCTGTCAGCACAGAGCCCGATGCGGGGCTCGAACCCATGGACCGTGAGATCATGACCTGAGCCGAAGTCGGCCGCTTAACCGACTGAGCCACCCAGGCGCCCCTATCAGCAAGTATTTGGATGAGGGCTGTGATTACTTATGATCCCAGGTAATCCTGCATTGCTACAGGATTGCCTGGTTATCAACCACAGATTTAAAATACTCTTATGATGGATAATTCACAACCATGAGATAAAGGTGTATATTTGTATCTATAAATAAAATATATGAATACCTTTCAGCTTATTTTGGCGATAGGAAGGATTTTCTCTTTAATTTTTATATTATTCTATTCCATTGAATGGACATTATATCAATTGCTAAAACTTCCAAAGAGTATTAAAGGCTATCAGTGTAAAAGGTGGAAAGGGGAAAATAAGTCACTCATTCCACTGACTCTCTCTGCAGAAGTAGCCATTGTTATGGATTTCTTGTATTTCCTTTCAGAGATATTGTAGGAACAAACAAGTTTAGGTGTGTGTGTTCGCGAAAGAGGGCGAGAGGGAGGGAGCAGCACCAAAACTTCATCAGCTTGAGAGAGACAGAGAGAGAGAGAGACAGACAGACAGACAGACAGACACTGATCCCCCATCTTTAAAAAGAAATAGTAGCAAGTTACTCACACTGTTCTCAACACTGCGTATCTTCCTTAACAATATATCCTGGAGAATGCTCCATTAGTACATGAACACTTGGCCTCTCAATTCTTTGTAGTAACTACATAACTTAAGAGGTGTGCAACACCTTATTCAACCAGATCCTTACCAAGCAACATACAGGTGGTTTCCTGCCTTTCTCGAATGGGACAGAATATCAGAGCTGGAATAAGTCGCTGGGGAAGGAGGCACTGTATAAATATTAACATTTTGTCCTGCCTACTGCCTTCCTTCTTCCAAAAAGTACTGATGTCTAAATGATATGGAGAGACTATTTGGAAGATGGACGTTAGCCTTCCTGCTGCTACACAGAGGAAGGCAACACCTCTCTCTCTAAAGCTGATAAAGTGTTGGTGCTGCCTGTGAGCAGCAGCTAAATCTGGGGAAGAAGACCCACCCAACTTTGCAAGAATCTAATTGATTGTGTTGTGGGGCCAGCCTGGGCATCCAGGCAGCCTCCCCCAAACCAGAATTCCCTAAGGTTAAGGAAGTCTCAGTGGAATCTAGGTCAGGGTCACCACTTCCTTCCACATAGCTTGATGCAGAACTCCATTTCTGTTGGGGCTCTAATTTAGGACTTCCACGGGCTTTGGCAAAAAAACAAAATAAAACAAACAAAAAAACACAACCTCCCAAAAAGTGAGCAGATCAAAAGTCTCTAGAGCTGGACTGGCTGGGCTTTGGGAAAAGTTCCTGAACCTTCCTATGACTCAGATTCCTCTCTGTAAAATGAGGAAAATAATACCTGCCTATGAGACTGTGAGGATTAAGTAAAATAATGCCTACATAACTTGCTAAGCAAAGTGTCTGAACTTACTAAGCGCTCAAGAGTAAGTTGATCTTTAATAAAACAATTCAAAGCCATTTTTGTGAGGAACAAAATGCTTGGCAGCACCTAAAAATACGTCGGTTGTAAGTTTTGGCCTCAGGGTGACTGATCCTCCAGTCTCCTGACTCCTATCTCTCTATGCCTCCACATTTCCTGCAGGCCCCACAGAACATCACTTCCTGGGTGCACACGCTCTTTGTCTCCTTGGGCTTGCGCAGTTCCATTTGCCTATGAGTCCCTCTTCATGTGGGTAACTTTCACTCCCTTTCCAAGCTGTAGCCCAGGGGGCAACTCTAAGTGTTCTCCCTGTGAATCCCACTGTCCCCAGAGGCCACTTCCCTTGCAGCACCCTCATGCTACTGGAAAGGGCTGGAGAGCACCGTCTTCATCAGAGCCGCACACTAAGTTCCCAGCACTGTGTTAACACAACTGTAGGCGCCTGGTAACTGCTGCTGAATCCAAACGAACTCCAATGGAGACAATGACTCCAGTCCGTCTCTTTAATTTCCTTGACAGAACATAATCTAGGCCTCTGGTATCTTCTTTCAACCAACAACATGGGTATCTGCACTTCAGGTGTTTATAACCTTAAAAGCCGCAATTTAGAATCACCTGTCATGCAGCTCCTGTCAAAGCATGGCTGACGCCATTGAGGAGAGACTTCCTGTACGAGGCAACCTACCTCCCACTCATCCTCCTCCTCATCAGGCAGGACCACCGGAATACTTTAACTAGGTTGTTCTCCACCTTGTACCACACGGAAAAGGACTTTTCTTTAAAAAAATTTTTTTTGTTATTTATTTTTGAGAGAGAGACAGAGAGAGAGAGAAAGTGGGGGAGGGGCAGAGAGAGAGAGAGGGAGACATAGAATCTGAAGCAGGCTCCAAGCTCTGAGCCTTTAGCACAGAACCCGATGCGGGGCTTGAACTCACAGACTGCGAGATCATGACCTGAGCTGAAGTCAGACACTCAATCAACTGAGCCACCCAGGCGTCCTGGGAAAAGGACTTTTCCACACTTTAGCTTAGCATTATACTCTACATTTAATCAGAAACAATAGGAGAAATGGCTATATATAGAAAGCCTGAATTATTTTTTGCATACAACTGCCAAAGAAGATGTAATCTATTGTGCTATTCAAGATCGTTAATACACAGACATACATGACACATTAATATTTAAAACTTGCGGTGCTTTCCTTGAACCGACCACTAAACTGCACATACCATCATAACTTTCCCTTCTTTGTTATGACTGCCAGGTAGCTCAGGGCGGGTTCATGCTTAATTTCTCTCCTTTCCTCTTAGCCTTGGTTAAGCTGATGCTATGTTTTCTTCTCTATTTTTTTTCTACCGTGTATTTTGGAAAAGAATAATGGATCTCACGTTTTTGTTTGCTTATCAACAATGTTCGGAGAACAGTTGTCACCAGACACCTGGGACATGTAATCTATCTGCCTGTACTGTCACCCAAATGTGGTCTAAACACACACACACACACACACACACACACACACATACACACACACACTCATAACCACACTTCTCAGCACACAAAGACTTGAGATAAAAAACAAATACTTGTACTTAGGAAAGGTTTGCAAGTCTTAAAAATGTTGCCCCAGTTTTAGCTGGCAACAGGACACAAGAGTGTACGTGATGCGTGCCCGCACAGACTGAGACGGATACAGGGCCCAGGCTGTAGAGTCATCCTTTAATAAGCATAATGAAATCAAGTCTGCCCTGAGGGGGACAATTATACCCAGATTCCAAGCAATAAAAGAAAGGAAAGGGCAAAAGCGAAGAGCAAGTTCAATTCCCCAATTGCAAATCTAACAGCAAATCGGAAGTGCAATCGACAGACACTGGGACACTGTCTATGCCCGAGAGAAGGGCTGGAGTTGCAAATGCCCTGCTGCCACCTCTGCAATTCAGAGCAAAGTAAAGTGACAACCAGATGGTCAGCTTTTGAATTGCTTTTTTGTTTTGTAATGTTTATTTACTTTTGAGAGAGAGAGAGACACAGAGCATGAGCAGGGGAGGGGCAGAGAGAGAGAGGGAGACACAGGATCCGAAGCAGGCTGCAGGCTCTGAGCTGTCAGCACACAGCCCGGCGCGGGGCTCGAACTCAAGAACGATGAGATCATGACCTGAAGCCGAAGTCGGCCGTTTAACCGACTGAGCTGCCCAGGCGCCCCTAGTTCTGTTTTTAATGGCAGAAATGAGCAAATATGAGGAAATCTCACAAGTATAAAGAAACACTGCTTCCCTGAGATTAGAGGGCTAAGAAACGCTGAAGGAGAGGAGCATGTCTGTCAGCATAGATCAAGTCTCAAGAGCTGGCTCTATAAAGTCTGCAACTTTGAAAGAAAGGAGGAGTGCCACAAAGCTGTTCCCTTCCCTTCCTGCTCCTTGTGATGGGCAAAACCAGAAGTGCCTCCCAGCAAAGGAAGGGCTTTATCGGTATCATCTCTGAGTATATGCCCGATCTCAGGACCTCATGGAGGGCTTACGTGTGGGCTACAAACCATGGCTAGGAGTAAGAGGCTCATCCTCAAGACAATGGCAGACTTGGCTGGGCTTACACTGGCCCCAGTTCAAATTCAGGTCCTGCTGCCTCCCACCACTCTGACCTTGAGGAAGTCATGTTGTTCCGCTGAAACCCATCTGTAAAGTGGGGATGCTGATAATGGCTGATTACCTCACTGGATTGTAGGCAAGATTAGACAATGTCCGCAAAACGCCATGACTAGCACCTGGCAAGAGGACATGGTCCCTAGACATCCATCTCACTCTTTTTCCTTCCTTTGGGACCCCCATCCTCATCCTCTATGTTCTCTGTTCTTTGCTACAGCCTATCCCAACCAATGCCTGCTCTCCTCTCCCTCTTCAACTCTCTCCCCCTTCCCTTTTCCTCTTCAACTTTGGCCTGCCCTGTCTCTTTATTCAGATACTCCTTCTCTGTTCCTATTCTCCCACATTCTTCTTAGCTCCCCAAACTCACCCAGAATCTGAACTCGAGGACACTAGGGCACGGAGGATTAGAACTAGAGAACGTGCAGGGACTGCTTCAGTTTCTTTCCTTACGCACCCAACAGGAGGAGCCGGCCATCACCCACCCACCACCAGCGCAGCAACTGAGCACGGTGGGTGGATGCAGGGGAATACGGGGTTCAAACCCCACCTCTACTCTCAGGCAAGTTAGGTAACCTCTCTGCTCCTGTTTCGTCATATTAAATAAGTAAATATAAGGCAAGTGCCTGGCACTTCAGCACTTAATGAATATTAGCTATCATCACCACCACCATCATCCTCAATTATCTTACGGTGACCTGATGTCCTATGATTATATTTTCAACCTGTGAAAGCAAAATTTTGCTGTCAAGAATATGAACCAGGCACGGGAGCATTAAACCAAGCTGTAATTTTCCAGCAGCTCAATGTCATTCTGGCAGAAGAATCAGTTCTTATCCACATTTATAGGTTTTGGACAACGTCACCACAAGTTGGAGGCTTGCACATAGCACATGAGTTGGCTGTTGGCCACCCTGACGTTTCTGGCAGACCCCCAGAAGATGCCACCACCCAGAGGCCTGTGCCTGAGAAGCAAGAATCCAGGGCTGCTGAGCCAGAAGATACACTGTTCTTGCATGTTCCTGGCTGTCACAGGACAAGGGGCCAGTCCTGTAAGACTCCCTTTTCTCTGCTTAATCCCTTTCTAAGATGCACTCCTTACAACACTGTCATTAAAACTAATGGAGGCCAAACCCCACCACACTGGACTTTGTGTCCTCTAATGATCTGTAATGGGCCCTGATGATGAATCTTTTCTGAGAAATTTATGTTTTTAAATGCATCAACTGTGTCCAGAGATAAGTAGTTAGATAAGTTTTTCTTCGTTTTTAAAAACTATACAATGTTATCCTCCAAGGAGCCAGTCAGTCAGCTGGGAAAAAAAATAAATTTTGCAACAACCATTTGGACTCAAACAAGGGACATTTTCAGAGAACATACCCATAGAAACAATAATAAAAATCAATAGAGATTTCCCTCCAGGGGTGTAAAGCTACCATATCCTTCACTAAGTCCATGTAAGAAAAGCCCACTGTAGTGGACATCTGTGGTCTGAGGCTGTCTCTCCTCTGGGAACTCCCACCCCCACCCCTGCTTCTAAATGATCACAGTCCAAGAACTCTGCATGTCAATCTTCCCTCCCTAGCCAAGGGGGAACAAACGATTCAGGCCTTGCCCAGTAGAGTATCACATACTCCTGGCCAAAGAAACTGGTTAAGGGATGGGGAGGCGACTGAATTTGGAGCAGGAGTGGGTAAGCCCAGACTACTATTCAAACTTTTGTAGAAGAGAGATTCTTTTTTTTCTCCTGTACTTAGAGTTTATGGGACTGTGTCCACCTGGTGGCAACCATCTTGCAATCAGAAAGAAAGAGCTTATAGAAGAGAAGGAACAGAGAGTAAACTGAGCTGAGAAATGCCAAGAGTTGGGACCTCATGGCAACATCCGAGCCCCTGGATACAGCCATGCCTGGAACGACAAGTTCCCATGCTTCTCAAGAAAATATATGAACCAAAACCTCCATGTTAGCTTAAGTTAGCTTGGTTGAATTTTCTATTACTTGTAACCAAGAATCCTAACTGGTAACTTGCTCAAGCTAACACATAGGATCTTGAATATAACGACTGCCTGTACATTTAAAAAAGTCATATTAGGGAAGTTTACACTAGTGCGCAGCTTCCAGAAACACGTGAGAAGGACAGGAATAGCTATAGCTCTTGTTAGTGTCTAGAAAGGTCCTGGATTTAGAGAAATGCAGATACTCCAAAAAAAAAAAAAAAAAAAAAAAAGGCGAGGACAGTGAATTCAACAGTGCATGATGCTTTGTGACAATGTGTTAGCTATAGCTGCATTGCTGGGATGCAGTTCCTCTAATTCACCTAAAATTTGAGAAAGAGAATGGATGTTATCAATCCAAAAGAAAATAAACACTAGGCTCACTGTAGCAGGTTTAGCACAGTAACTAAAGGCTAAACATAGCAACTCTGTCTAAGGAGTAAAAATAAGCAGGAATTTTCTGTAAAGCTATGTGATCGCTATTTATACTCTCTCCTTATTAAGCCCACTATGAATCTGGCCTGTCACAACTGTCTCTGAGCTGTTCTGCCCTCCCTGAGCCCAGAGTTAGTCTCTTAGAGGTACAGCCTGACTCCAAGGTAAACAGCTCCTGCTGAAAGCTGAAGGTGTCAGAATTTGTCTGATGTGTTTAGTGTTGCGTTGTAACAGACAAGAAGAATACAGCTTATTTTCAGACCTGTTTTTCAGGCTTTTTACAACATAAAGCTCAAAGCAAAGAGGATGAAGCAGAATGTTGTAGGTCCTTGTGTGACACTTAGAAATGAAAACAGGCCCTTGTGGAAGAAAATCCATGCTAAAAAAATAGAGAAGAGTTCCAGATGGTGAGGTCTATTTACTGTGAAGCAAAACTGTGATGAAAGTGGGGAACGTCTCAGGCAGATCAATTACACAAGATAAATCGATTGAAGATGTTCTACTGGGATCTAGCTAGCATGGAATCCTGGAATGGGAAGACAACATTAATAGGCTTTCCCTGCTTTGGTGCCCAAAGAAGTAAAAATCATACTGACATCAGAAACAAAACAATTGTAATATTATAGATGAAAAGCATATGTTCAAACAAAGTCAATTATGGGCTGCTCCTTGCACATGCCCTTTATGTTCCGGCCTCTGGGTCTTTCCATACTGTTCCCCATGCCCAGCATACTCCTGGTAACTTTGGTCTAAACCAAACCCACCTTTCAAGACCCAGTTCAAGTGCCAAGTTGATCACAAAGCGTCCCTCGACCATCCTAGCTTAAAGTCATCTTTGCGGTTAGGGAATTTCAGCAGCGCTTTATCCTGTAGCATCTAAATTCCTCCGTGTTGTTCTATAGTTTGTATGTTATATATTAATAACTTAGGAATATATTTTCTATTTCTTTTTCCTTTCATTATTAAGGGCACTATGTCAATGTACGTCATCTTTAACACGATGTGCTTACATCCTGAGGACGCTCAGTAATTCACTGAGTGACTGAGGAATACTTTAGTTGCAGGAGTCTGGAACACCTTGAACCAGAGAAAGGAAAAAGGGGTCCAGGAAGCCACCTCTCTAATATTGCTCTATCTGTGCATAATTGTGATCAGGGCAACGGGTCTTTCTCCTTGTGGGAAACAGGGCTGTTTATCAATCTGAAGGGCAAGAAAGAGTAGTAACCCTTCTTCCAGAAGAAGAAAAAACCCCTAAGAAAATACTATGGTCAACCTAGTTCTAATCCTCTGTGCCCCGCATTTCCCCACACTATTACCAGAACTATGACACAAAATCTACATCAGTGAACAACAAGGTTTTCCATCCAATCACTCTACCAAAAATTTAATAATTTTGGACCCATGATTTTATTATAACCATTGAAATCTAATATACAGCACATTTTTTTCCCTACCTTTCAAAACCAGACTATACCAAATGGAGTTTACTTTATTGAGACATGAGGATTATAAACATCAATTACTGTTTGTATTGTCATATACATGTCAACTCAAGGGGCTGTTGGGTACGAAACGTGGCTTGCTTTTTATCCAGGCCTCTGTATTACTATAGCCTCTGTCTTTTTTCCCCTAAGTTCTCTGTACCTTGCCTCATTAGTGATTAACTTTTGTTAAACGAACAGGTGAAGAGTTACATTCTAAAATACTGGATGATGGGAAATCTAGGAGCCATGTGTGTTATAACTGGGTCCAGAATAAGGTATACCTTGAAGGTGGCAGCCTTAGAAGCTGCTTCCTGCTCAGTTCCTGCTGAAAGGTTGTGTAACCCAGCCCCTCTGGCCATAGATGATTAAACCAAAGAAGCACCTGCCTCAGGGTCTCTGGCCCATAGGTGCCCCCCAGCCAATGACAGCATCCAGAGCAAAGCTGAACTCAGTCAGACTCTCTCTTTCTCAGGAAACAGTACTGGGAAGCAGAGAATTAGGTAGAAGCACAAGATGAAATCCAGGGGAGAGCTGCACTGGGGCTATAAGGGGTCATGGTACTCCAACACCATGGACGCAGAGCCATGGGGGGGTGCAAAGATGCACCTTGACCCACCAGACGGCTGAAGGCTGGTAATGGGGTGCAAAGATAGCCGCTCAGCTTCATTTTGGTCCTGGCTTTCCTCCAAGTGGCTCTACAGATCTCTGGCCTGTGCTTCTGCTCCATACTCCCATGATCCTCCGAAGTGACCGGAGGAAGGCATGAGCTCTCCTGGCTCCTCAGAGTACTTCAGTGCGCGCCGCTGGGCGCGTCTCTGGGATTGGTCCACGTGAGTCAGGTTGTGTCACTTTGGAACTGGATATGATGGAGTCCTGGAGGCAGCCTGCCTTCCCACCCTGCGCCCATCCGAAAGCACCTCAGTACTCCCTCCAAAGACATTTCATGTCCTCAGGTATTGTTAAAATAACAACTCTCGGGGCGCCTGGGTGGCGCAGTCGGTTAAGCGTCCGACTTCAGCCAGGTCACGATCTCGCGGTCTGGGAGTTCGAGCCCCGCGTCGGGCTCTGGGCTGATGGCTCAGAGCCTGGAGCCTGTTTCCGATTCTGTGTCTCCCTCTCTCTCTGCCCCTCCCCCGTTCATGCTCTCTCTCTGTCCCAAAAATAAATAAAAACGTTGAAGAAAAAAAAAATAAAATAAAATAACAACTCTCATGGCAATTATGGCAAACTTTTAATGGGCATTTACTATCTAGAAGCCATGGAAGTACGTAAACTACTCCATTTAATCCTCACAACAACCCTATAAGGTAGATACTATTATTATTCCTGTTAAATAGATGAGGCAACAAGCAACTTCTTCATGGCGACACAGCTAGTAAGCAGTGAGGCTGGGATACAAACTCAAGTAAGTCTGCCCCAGGGCCTAGGTAACACTGTGATACACTGAATAACTCAAAGTTCGTTTTACTAAAGACTCACGAAACCCATGGGGGAGGGGAAGGAAAAAAAAGAAAAAAAAGAGGTTAGAGTGGGAGAGAAAGCCAAAGCGTAAGAGAAAACTGAGAACAAACTGAGGGCTGATGGGGGGTGGGAGGGAGGGTAGGGTAGGTGATGGGCACTGAAGAGGGCATCTTTTGGGATGAGCACTGGGTGTTG
The DNA here is from genome assembly GCF_022079265.1 of Lynx rufus. Taxonomy (NCBI): domain Eukaryota; kingdom Metazoa; phylum Chordata; class Mammalia; order Carnivora; family Felidae; genus Lynx; species Lynx rufus. Next base: position 118,895,437 of record NW_025814823.1, on the reverse strand, counting down.
TATGGAAACTAACTTGACAATAAATTTCATATAATAAAAAACATAAAAAATAAAAAAAATTAAAAAAAAAGACTCACGAGAGGTCTTGGAAGAAGATTCCTATCTCTGAGCACATCTGAGAAACTCCGTAAGATTTACTTCTATTTTATTTATTTTTTATTTATTTGAGAGCAACTGAGGCAGCAAGAGTGGAGGAGCAGAGAGAGGGAGAATCCCAAGCAGCTGTGCAGAGCCCGTTGTGGGGCTTGAACTCATGAAGCCGCAAGATCATGACCTGAGCTGAAACCCAAGAGTCAGATGCTTAACGACGGAGCCACGTGGGTGCCTCAGATTTTCTTTTACATAGTTCTGTTCCCCCACAGTTTTTCCCCAACTGACAACTCCATCATTTCTCCTCCCTCTTTTCTACCCAGCCTCCAAAAATCTCAACCTGTGTACCCTACTCAACAAAACCAAAGCAGGGAGTCCTGATTGTACCCTCAGCTTTGCAGAGGCACATGTTCCGGTCTCACAGCTACCACATGGAGCAAAGGCAGTCCCACAGTGATGCACATGTAAGCAGTCTTTAAAGGGTCATATCCTCTCCAGAAAAAAAAAATGCGGGGGACATCATTATAGATAGCAAAACTCAGGTCAGGTTGTCTGAGCAGACAAAGTGTCTTCTTTTTCTTCTTTTTACGACAAATTCTTTGATTTCTTGATGAATCTGGAGTAAAAGCAAAGCTTAAGGCTGTGGCAGTGCACGAAGAGGATTCTGCCTGAAATCGCATTGCTTTCCTGGGGTCTGGGGGCCCAACAACGTACTGATTATATATTCATATTCTCGATGAGCACCTTAGGTTTCCACTGAACATTTTGTACACAGAGAACTCATTCTTCCCAAGGTGTGCCTAATTTGGTGGGATATATGGTGACCTTCTTGTATGAGGCACACCACAAGTGAGGGATAAGGTGCCAAACTGGCTGAGTTTCAACAGGGGTATACAGATAATGGCTAATAGAGCTCTCTAAGGCCCAGTGCAGACCAAGTGGTATCCAAGATCTCAACTCAACTTAGGTTTTGCTAAGTCTCCCTTTGAACTGCCACTGGAATTGGTTAGTGAAGTGTACCTTGAAAAGAATAAACGCCAGAAGGTGGTCTTTCTAAAAGCAGAAGAAAAGCCTGGAAAAATCAGCCACGTGTGCAAAGAAAAATACAACGAGGAAAGTTTCTTCCTTTGTAATGATGAACCAGAGTGCTTGCTTGTGGGCATCTGACCTAATTGACTCACGGTGAAATTAAAGGCAGAACTTAATAACTGGTCTGTGAAGAAGAGAGAATTTAGAATTTCCTTATGGACAAAGAACCAGAAAAAAAGAACCTGCACTCCTTCACAGTTACTTGGCTGGTGCATGACAATTAGGTAGCAAAACTTCTTCACTTATTTTTCATTGACTCAGAATTTAAAGAACTACTAATTCCCAAGAACTCTCCTTTTCCATGTAAGTAGAGAAAACAATCCTTCAAGTTATGAATTAAATTTCAATTGAACAAGATACTGCTTTATACAAGAAATTGTTATATTTTTGTCATAAGTATTAGTAAGCTAGATATCTGGGAGGAAAAAAAGTCCAAGAGTCCTAATGAGAAATTCTGGTTGGGGGTAGGGAGGCTTCAAAACACAACACAACCAAATGACAGAATTCCAACTTTTTGTTCCTTTAAATATTTTTTCTCTCTCTCCAGCATTCTTATAGTCCAAATTTTAAATGTTTTGGCATCTTTAGGGTGGCCTGGGTGGCTCGTCGGTTGAGTGTCAAGACTCTGGCTCAGGTCATGATCTCACAGTCAGTGGGTTCGAGCCCTGCGTTGGGCTCTGTGCTGACAGCTCGGAGCCTGGAGCCTGCTTGCGATTCTGTCTCTCCTTCCCTCTCTGCCCTTCCTCCACTCACACTCTGTCTCTCGCTCTCAAAAAATAAATAAAACATGAAATAAAATTTAAAAAATGCTTATGGCATCTTTTTAAACTAAAAAAATTTTTTTAAATGTTTATGTTTGTGAGAGAGAGAGAGAGAGAGAGAGAGAGAGAGAGAGAGAGAGAGAGAATTGAACAGAGGAAGGGCAGAAAGAGAAGGAGACAGAATCCAAAGCAGGCTCCAAGCTCTGAGTGGTCAGCACAGAACCTGTCGCAGGGCTCAAACTCAAGAACCTCAAGATCATGACCTTAGCTGAAGTTAGATGCTTAACCAACTAAGCCACCCAGGCGCCCCAAATGGCATCTTAAATGTAGATCCATAGAGACTACTGTGAAAAACAAGCCAACAAACAAACATTTGGGACGCTGCACCGTATTTTCTTTTCTCAGCACAGTGACAATCGGCATTTTCAGCCATAGGCAGTCTCTTGGCTAACAGAATAAAAAAGTTGGTTCGTAAAACTACCACTCCTCCCCCCCTCCCCACTTTCACTAAACTGGACTGAAGCAGACAAGGAAATTACAAACTTCAAAGTAGATCTAGAAAATGAAGTAGAGAGATTATTGGAAACCCTGCCCACACAACATAAACTGCAATGGCAATTCATCCCACCATAAATATTTTTAAGTGAATGACCAAGCCACTCACTTACTACTTAAAATCTGTCTCATTTTGGCAGCAAAACTTGCCCTATGTATGTAGAGCTGATTTCTACCATCTGGGCTGTAAGAGATCTGAGGGCAGAGTATTTGCTCGTCTCTTTCCTAGTGCCCGGAAGAGTGTCTTAAACAGTAGGTGTTTAGTATATGTTTGCTAACTGACTGGGAAGGGTCTGTCAGATCTGGCTGATTCTGGCTGATATTTGTGAGGGCTGTAGGGTGCAAGAAGGCTACAGCAGCCCATGTTCAACTGGTGGTGCCGTATACCAAAGGGACACATAAGATAAAGGTAGGTCTGCATTCCAGTGAGAGTTAAGAAAATTTAGAGGGTCAAGCAAGAGCATTTGGTGGGTGTTCTTCCACTAGTAATTATTCATTTGCAGTCTTCCCTTGGGACAGAACTGGGTCTAACTACTGTCTGGGATGATTATGTTGGCCATGTCGATCACTAACATGTGGATCTTGTCTCTACTGGATTAGTGTGTCGAGGATTCCCATGACTCCACTTCTTGATTCTTGATCTCCTGCCAGTGTATTTTCACTGTGACAATTGTACATTGTAAGTACTGCCATGGGATGACTAAGGACATATTTCCTCTAATTCCACTTTCACACAAAGGATCAAGAGGAGAATGGGAAAGAGGATGTGTGAGGGTGTGGGGGCTGTTTCTCCACCAGAGGAAGCCAAGAGTTCCATGGCACTCCTATCATGAAGTCTGTGCTGTAAGGCACGGCGGATGGAAGTTAAGGGAGGATACAGGCTTCCTCAGAGACAGAATTGAGGTCAAAACATTTGCTTTAGATAAGAAATCTCTCTTGTGCTTCAGCTTTGGGTTTTCCAACTTTCAAGCAGTATTCTTCAAGTCCAAGGACTGAAGTTAGTGGGTTTTCATCATCCTTGTCAAGGATGACTGACGTGGCATGGCACCAGCCTTGCCAATGTCATTGTCCATCACATCCCTAAGTGTCACGACTCTTAGATTCTAATCTGCAAGCTGTACCTGCTTACGTCTTCTAAGGTTGGGAGTACAGTAGTGAACAAAATAAACTGAGTAGAGCTTGCCAACTTGCTCAAAACCCAAGATGATTTCTCTATGTCACTGCTTTCAGTCACTAGAACAACAAAATCTCTTTTGAGTGCAAGTAATCACAAACAATATCACTGCTCCTACTCCTACAAAAGAAGCTGAAAAGGATTATAAAAATAATTGTTCCTTTTTTCATTAGCCTGAAGCAGGTGATCCTACTGGCTAGAAGGCAGGGGGCAGTGATGAATATAGGTGATTTAAGCAGTGTGTCTGAGGTTACCAGGGCAACTGCTAATTATTATGGAATAACTCTAGTGTACCTCCATAAAGGTCAAGAGTTAAGGTTTTTCCATTATATATTCTGCTTTAAAATGGGGCTTTTAAAGGAAATTGGGGGAGAGAGCAGATGGAGAATGACAGATGAAAATCAGGTTAGAGAACTATATATAGCACAAGAAAATTGAACTACTTAAATTTCACAATGTTGGTTTAGGAGACGGTGGAGGACTTCATGGGTAAACATAAAAAATGACTTTCTGATTTCCTTAAGTTAGGCTTCTCAAATAAGTAAGAAATCTGAAATCAGGCCAGATGCAGGGATCTAACTGCATCTACTTTACCTAGCTCCTTGAGACAAATTTCCTTTCCTGCCTGAAGAGTTAACCATTTTCTAACCTGACCTGGAGCCCTTGACAAGAGTCATTTGGCCATTGAAATAATAATTCAAGAAAACTTGACTTCACTGAAACTCACCAAAAGCTATACCTTCTTGTTATAGGTCTTATTCTTCAAACAGGGCCTAACATCCTTGGTTACTGAGGATGTGACAAATTTTAAAAGTTTCACAAAATTCCTCTGTTCACTTCGGCAGCACATATACTAAAAATTCGAATAATAAGGATAAGATTAGCATGACCTCTGGGCAAAAATGACACACAGATTGTAAAACATTTCTTATTTTAAAAATCAAACCATCATGCTGTATGCCTTAAACTTACATGGTGACGTGTGCCAATTATTTTTCAATAAAACTTGGAAATTAAAGCACATTTAAAAAAATCCTTCGCACAAAGATGTACCTCATAAGTTTAAGAAAAAAATGAAATGGTGATTTTAAAACTGAGAAAATTTACTTCTGAGTTTTCAAAATGGAACAATCAAGGCATACACACGTTAAAAAAATTCTAACGCTACAAACGGGTAGTGTTGAAAGGAAACATCAGTGTCCCCTGCACCAAAGGCCAATGTCCCACGTGCCTCTATGAGACACAACCGCATAGATTCACTCCCCTGTATCTTTCCAGAAACATTACAAACATGTACACATATCTGCAGGTGTATATATCACTGGAGTCTTACACATAAGTAGGATTATACCACACACACAAATGGTTTTCAAATCTAGCTGAATATCAAAACCACCATGGAAGTTTAAGAAAGATACCAAAACTCAGATACCACCCCAGGCCAATTAACTCTGAGGCTCCGGGAAAGGAGTGTTTGGCATTTTTTTACTTTAGGTTCCCCAGGTATACTAATGTGCATCCTGGGCTGAGAAACACAGCACCCTACTTTTCCCTTAATGGACCTTAGAAGGTTGTTCATACCAGCACAAATACAACTCCTTCATTCCTCTGCTGTACTGGTTAGCAGTATACTCCGGGATTTATTTTGGCAGTCTTTTACTGATGGTTATCCTTTCAGGTCCCACACTGTGGCTTCTATAAGTGGTGTTACAATATACATATGCACTGGAGAACATCCACTGTCCTTCCTGCCCTCTTTTCCCTAAGAGCTAACTAACATGGATTACATCCTGCACCCTCTGGCTTCCTGTTGGGGCCACCAAGGGGGGGAGCTCGGGCAAGAGATCACCAGCAGAAAGGAGAGAGCCAAGGTATTTATTCCCTTGTCTCCCTGAGAGGACGTCTGTACATGGGTGAGCCCCTTGACCAAAATTCCTTTCAAGGGACTGACTCTATAGACCTCTCTTTGCTTCGGGTCTGGCCACCATTTTCTATGCAAGTCCTTCCAGCCTAAGGTTGATAACTGGTTGGGTGTGACTAGCCCTGGTTTACTGTACTATCTCTTATGAATTTCCTGCCTCCAATCCTTTATAAATAAACCATCCCTGAATTATGCTATTTTTATGGTGCTGATGTTTCTTCTTAGGATTCTAATACATTATCCTTGGGCAGACATCTTCGCATTTATTTCTTTGTGGACAATATCATCTTGGCTTCCTCTGAAGACACAGCTTCTTCACTTAAGGCCAAAAGAGGTAAGGGGGGGGGGTCTGTACAGCAACTATTTTATCCCTTTACTGCACATTTTTGACAGTGACCCAGCCACAGCCCCATCACCTGTCCAATTTGTAAGGACTACTGAAGGGAACACTGAAGCAATGTCTTAGGAAGAGCTCCACTGCTTCTTTGGGAAAGAAGCTAATAGGCACAAAAAGAACCCGATAGAACCAATGCAGTGAATGACTAAGAGGCAGAATTTCAGAATGCTTTTAGAAACTCTTTTTCTTTTTGTCATAATGACAGTCAAATTTACACAGAGTCACAGGCTGGAAAGGAATTCCTGAGGCTAAATTATCCCCCAGTGAAATCTCAGGATTGCAATTAGGTTCTCCTCTAATTAGTATCGTTCCAATTGGCTCCACCCAACAGAGAAACAATGGGAGTAGATAGATGGCTTGACAAGACTCTGGAGAGTAAACACCTGAGCCTGCTGACTTTGTGCAAACAGCTTGAAGCCAGTCTTGAAAGAGGAGTGCTTTGACTGCTTTCAGGGGATTTTGTTATTTGTAGTTAACTTAGTTTTAGATGTTTTATTTTAAAATTACCTCATTTGGGGCGCCTGGGTGGCGCAGTCGGTTAAGCGTCCGACTTCAGCCAGGTCACGATCTCGCGGTCCGTGAGTTCGAGCCCCGCGTCAGGCTCTGGGCTGATGGCTCAGAGCCTGGAGTCTGTTTCCGATTCTGTGTCTCCCTCTCTCTCTGCCCCTCCCCCGTTCATGCTCTGTCTCTCTCTGTCCCAAAAATAAATAAACGTTGGAAAAAAAAATTAAAAAAAAAATAAATAAAATAAAATTACCTCATTATTTTTAATATGGGTTCTTTGTGTCACACCAGGATCAAACAAAAAAATAAACACTGAGTGTCTACTGTTACCACCGGAAAAAATCGATAGTAAGGATTTGTTCATAGTAGGGCAACAGTCTAAGAGCAAACCAGTTTTTGCTTAGCATAAAAGAAAACCAATTTTTGTTAGCCATTTAATTATACAGGCATTAATTCATCTGACCCTCACAACAACCTTGAAGGTAGGTCTTGTTATTATTACAATTATTTTTATTACTGTTATTAGTCCTATTTCGCAGAAGAGGTTTAGCTCAGAGAGGGAAAGTAATTGCACAAGTTGACAGGAAACAGCAGGGCCAAAGCTTCACTACCAGGCCACGTGGGTTTTTCCTTACACCAGATCCCAAAGCTTTTTGGACATGATATAGCCCATGTCAGCCTTCAGACAGCTATTTGTAACCATAAACGCTCTACAGAAGGATGGTTGCCCTAATAGTGCCATCCATTAGGAAAAATACATTTCCCCCCTCAAAAGTAGAGTGTTCATATAGAAAAGCATTTCTTAAACTATAGAATACAGTTTTAAGAGGCTAAAGAGAAGTGCCGTAAAGAGCATGTGCTAAGGTCAAATACATTTAAGAAACGTGGTATAACACATGCCCTTTGGGAGATTCACAATGGACATCTTAGTGGCGCAAAAGTCCTCGAGACAAGAATCTGTTCAACTGTATCCAACTCAGCTCCTACTCTTCCCCACCTGTCTGTCCCCCTCCTCCTTGCACCAATTTGGGGAATGCTGATTTAAAAGTCTCAAATCTCCTATACATGTTAATGGTCATCTACCATGTTCCAAGCTGTTTTCCTCTCGATGCAAAGGTCTTCATCTTCTCATGTTACACATACAGTAGGTGCTCAATAAAAATATCTGTTGGTTTAATTGGTGCACCGACCCTTTCATGATTTGTGACCAAAAAGCATGCATTTGCAAAGCTGCAGGCTGGCTTCCCTCAGGCTTTGGAAAGTGCAGCCCTGGTGAGCTAACTGGGCTCCTCTGAGAAGCAAACTCATCAGTCATCAGCCTCACAAGTTGTGACTAATCTCAAAGACCAGAGGCAGGGTGTTCTGAAGCCCCTCTACTGTCATCACTGCAGGGACAACCAGAGTGCTAGGGATGATGCAGGCGTGGTCCTGCAGGCTTTACAAGGAAGTAAATTCTGTGTTTATTCTTGTGGAAGTCCATCCACTCCATGAGCTCTATGCCTGTGGTTCTCACACTTCAGGATGTATCTGAATCACCTGCAGGGCTTGTTGGAACACAGAGCCCCGGGTTCCTCTTCCAGAGTGGCTGATCCAGCGAGTCTGCAGTAAAGCCTGAAAGTGGGTATATCTAATGGGCTCTCAGGTCGTACCAGGGACCCTGAACACCTCACTGGGCTAAGCCCCTACCCTGGAAGACCTACGTAGCTGAGAGCAAAGGAAGTCTACACTGGATCCTGCATTGTTTTCTAGATACTTAATGCAGAGAAGGGGTGAAAAATAAGATCATGAGGCTGTTTCCAACTAGAGATGTGTTCCTAGCTAAGTAAGCATCTGCTTTCCAGACTGACCAAAAAGGTTTAAAAAGGAGCACTTTAATATGATTTTAATTTACTCGATTTAGGATCTGAATCTACCAATAAGATTTCCCCAAAGTACACATGTAGGGAGAGAAACAATTCCAAATCTAATTCTAAGGGACAAAAATGGCAACTTGAAGTTCCTTCAAAGTCCCCTCATAGGCTTGAAAGTGCTAAAAGCCATGCGCAAAATAATAAGCCTATTTCCTTCCCTAAAGATTGAATAAAAAATTCGAGATTTACAAATGCCTAACACCAACTTACCTATAAGATACAGTGCCATAAGCCATGTCAGAGCAGCTAAATTCAGATTAAATTCACTTATTTCTATGTTTAATTAAGCCCCAAGGCTTTAGTTATCTACTGTCACGACAAATTTGGGTAATTGAGATTGTTTAGCAATATTAATTCGTTGACAGAAAGAATACAGAACCTTTATGATGTTAGCTCATCAAGGAGGAAAGAAAACAACAATGTGTGTGAAGGAAAACATTTTTCCATTTGCGATTTCCACTATGCTGGAAAACAGGGCTGTGGCTAACGACTTGAACGATGTCCCGTCCCCGCCTCCTCCCATACCCCCTCTGCTGACAGGCTGTAGAGATCCAAGTGGCACTGACAGCCTTGTTGCTTGGGAAAGAAATCCTGCTGGGTCATGAAGTGTGAGGGCTGCCTTGAGCAATTTTTATGTTAAAAAAAAAAAAAAACTGCTAATAACCAAACACATTTATCCAATAAAAATCAGATGGGTCATCAGGCAGGAATCTCCACCCTCAACCAAGTGAGGCCAGCTGGGCTCCAAACTGGTGAAGGAGATCTTGGCTATGGAATGGGAAAAGCTGACAGGAAGACACTCAGAAAACAAGAATACGGGTCATATCAGTGACAATCTCTAAAAATGCCAAGGGAACGTGGCCTGGTTACTGGGAGGAGTGGTGGCCATGGTGGCCCCAGGAGACTGAGGTGTAAGTGGGATGGTTGTGAGGTGGTCTAAGAAACAACCATGAACGAGCCTGGCTGGAACCACCCCAGAGGTTGTGAGGAGGAACAAGAAGAGGCAATGGATCCCTTGTGGAAAATGATGTTGCTTTCAAATTATTTCCCAAGGTGGAGGATGCCACCACTTTTTCAGGCAAAACAGTCTGAAGAGACCTTTTGTGCCTGGAGGTGGGTGAGAATCAGAATCCTCACTCTAAGAGGAAAGATCCTCCTCCACAGAAAGTGATTCAGCCACAGAGGAAAACTTCCTCTTCGAATCTCTGCATTCCAAAGAATGACAAATCAAGATCATTGTAGTAAAATCATAGCTGCCTGTTTGGGTGTAACTCTTTGGACATAAAATCACACTTAGGTGATCAAATTACTTAAAAATATACCGTTTATTATCACCATTTAATGCATACTATTCATTCTGTGATTCATTTGGTCTCAATAAATAACAGCTATGCACACAGCTCAACCCCGTGGGAGGTGGATGTTTCCAAATTGTTCAGCAACAGGCATGCCTACCCCCAAGCTGGTCTGGGTTTCAAGAGGGGCAATGCCTACCCCTAGAGAAGTTCCTCCTTTTCACTGATAACTCAATGACCGGACTGACAGCTCCAGTGTCACAGTGTCCGATTCCAGGTGAGAAGTTGGTGCGGGAAGGCAAGGGGAACAGCCTGGGACATCTGTCCATGCACGAGAAAGACACACGGAGGTTGAGGGGATAGAGAGACAGGAAGGAAATAGGGAGGAGGGCAGAAGTCCCTCCAAAACAAACTAACTGCTATTCACAGTGGAAAGCACTGAAGTAACTTGCCTCCTTTCCCTCCAAATCAGTACTTCCTCTACTCTGCCTTAGTTTTCTCCACAGAACTTTCCAACATCTGATATACAGGCACTGATGTACCTCCTGTCTCCATTATGAGACAAGACCATAGAGGACAGAAACTCCCTTGCATGTATCACTCCATCTTCAGCACTCAGAATAACGCCTGGCCCACAGGAGGTGTTCAAGCACCATGTGCTGAGTGAACGTTGACTGAACTAAGTAAAACAGAAGTAAACTTTTGCAGATACCTCTCAAGTTTTCCCCAGATTTCATCTGAGAGCAGCTGAATCAAAGTCAGGAGGAGCCAGCACTGCTTCAGAGAAACAAGGCAGCCTGGAAGCAGGTCCTGTTTATCTTCTGAATTCCAGAGGCTGTTCTCTCGCCTCTTCCTGGCCACAAAGAGGTAGAGGGCGGTTGACTGTGGCACAATTTGAAGGCATTTGGCATGCACACACCTTTTAGGTCACCAGAAATAACTTGGAAATGGGTGTGTGTGTTTGTGTGTGTGTGTATGTGTATGTGTGTGTGTCAAGCGGCAGGGACATGAAAAAATAATTTTATTTATGAGGCTACTGGGCAGGGAGTTATTTTCTAGGGGTGGGGACCACTCAGGCAGGGAGAACTCCAAGGGTGGGTTCCTCCATGGCTAGAATCATCCTTTATCCTCCTAGCGTGCTTTCCATCTTAACAAGCCCTTCTGTCCCTTCCCCAGCAGTCTGAAGAAAGCATTCACCTAGGAGTTTTTAACTTGAGGGAATTACTCAAGATTTTTATGTCCCTAGTGGGACGTCCCCTGACTTCTTTCTCAGTATTTGTTTACTTCCTCCTTAAAAATCACTATCTTCCAGAAAGGCAGCGGCATAAGGCCAACTCCATTGGTCACTGGGAAAGTAGAGAGTGACTTTTATTTTGTCAGTCCTTTGTAAGCACCATCTGAACAACCTCCGTTCTCAGAGACAGGTCAGCCCCGCTTGGTCCGGCCCAAGGAGCAGGGGGATGGGCATGCCTGGGGCTGAGGACTGGCACCAGCCAGTCTATGCTGGTGTCAGCAGTAAAACCCTGGGTTTCCTGCTTTCCATGCCTGTGTTTGAGCTATCTTTCTGATTGCCTCAGTCATTAGCTATGGGTTTTGCTTTGTCTCTTAACTTCTTAGAATCTCATTTATGAATCGTTTGTTTCAAAGAAGATTCTGAAAACTGACAGGCTAGTCTCCATGCTGCCACTCTCTACAATGAGAACCTTCACTGCCTTTCTACCTTACCCAGGCAATGCAGCCCTCTCTCAAGGAAGTTTGAGGGCTCTGAGGTCACAAACGCACGGGCCTTGTGTCATTTAACTATTGCTGAATAAACTGGTCCAAACTCAGTGGCTTAAAATACCACGATGTATTATTTCTCATGAATCTGTGGGTTGAATGGTCAGCTTCTCTATTTGTCCTTCTTGGACTCATGTGGCTGCATTCAACTGATTGGTGGCCTAGACTTGGGCTTGACTGGGATGGCTGGGCTTCTCTCTCCAATGATCTTTCATGCTCAAGGAGGCTAGACTTGACTTTTTACATGGCAGCTGGATTCCAAGATGAGATGGGAAGCTACAAGGTCCTGTGGCCTGGGCTCGGATGTTACACACAGTATCATCTGTACCACATTCTCTTGGCCAAATCAAGGCAGAGGATGAAGGCCAGCCCAGATCCAAGGAGTCCATCTCTGAATGGGGGTTGCAAAGCTTCTCTGACCATATTTAATCTATCACAGGGATACAGCCAGAAGATAAGACCGAGTAAAGCAGGCCAGTTGTGAGGAGACAGCCCCTGTGGCGAGCATCATCTGTTACCAAGTAACACATGGATTTAGCATGGCCAAATCTAACTTTTCAAAAGAAGTTGGAAATCCAGATTTAAAAAAAAATGTATTAATAGACTTAATTTTTTAGAGCAGTTTTCAGGTTCCAGAAAAACTGCTCAAAATAACTAAAGTTTCCATGAAATGTCTCCCCACTGCCTAAATTCCCCTGTAATTAACATCTCTCATTTGTGAGGTACATTTGTTGCAAGTGACAAACCCATCTGATACATTATTAGTAACTAAAGTCCATGGTTGACGTGAGGATTCACTCCGTGACCCACTGGTTTTATGGGTTTTGACAGATGCGTACTGTCTGATACCTACTGTTACGGTACCATGCAGAATGGCGTCACTGCCCTGGTGTTCCAACTACCCCTCCCTCCTGCCCACTCATCTCTTAACTGACTCTATGATTTTGTCTTTTTCACAAGGTCAGATATTTGGTATCATACCATTTTGTAGTATTTTCAGAGTGGCTTCTTTCATGACTTCACAGCTCACTTCTTTTTATCACCAAATTATATTCCATTGTCTGGATGTACCACAGTTGGTTTATACACTCACCTACTGAAGAACACCCTAGTTGCTTCCAAGTTTTGGCAATTATGAATGAAGCTGCTATAAATACTCATGGGCAGGTTTTTGTGTGAACTTCAGTTTTCAACTCATTTGAGTCAACACTGAGGAGTGTGATTGCTGGACCGTGTTGTATGAGAAATCTATGTTTAGCTTTCTAAGAAACTGCCAAATTGTCTTTCAAAGGGGGTATCTCATTTTGCATTCCACTGGCAACGCATGAGAGTTCCTCTTGCTCCACCTCCTAATAGCATTTGGTGGTGTCACTGTTTTAGATTTTGGCATTCTAACAGGTGTACAGAGAGATCTCATTGTGTTAATTTGCGATTCCCTAATGACCTAAGATGTTGAGCATCTTTTCATATGCTTATTTACCTCTAAATGTTTTCCTTAGTGAGGTGCCCATCCAGATCATTTACCCAGTTTTTAATTGGGCTGTTTGTTGAATTATTACCGAACTTTAAGATTTCTTTGTATATATTTTGCACACCGATCCTTTATCAGGGATGTGTGTTGCAAATATTTTCTCCTATTTTGGGTTTGGCTTTTCTTTTTCTTAATAGTATCTTTCATACAGCATAGGTGTTTAACCTAAATGAAGTCCAACTTACCAATTTTTCCTTTCATGGATTATGTTCCTAGTCATTGCCAAACCCAAAGTCACCTAGATGTTCTCTTAGGTCATCTTCTAGAGATTTCATAGTTTTGCATTTTACGTTTCAGTCTATGATCCATTTTGAGTTAATTTTTTAAAAGGTATCAAGTCTGTATCTCTGTCTATCTACTTAACTACCTACCTACCTACCTATCTACCTATTTTGCATGTGGATGTCTAGTTGTTCCAGCACGACAAGTTGGTTTGATCTCAAGGTCATGAGTTCAAGCCCCATGTTGGGTATAGAGATTGCTTAAGTATAAACAAACAAACAAACAAATAAATAAATAAACGTTGGCTTAGTAGGTGTTGCTTTTGTTTTGTTTTTTGGTGGTAGTGGTAGGGGAGAAAGGAAGCTCCCTTTCTCCCAGCATGCACGTCTGTAGGCTGTTTTTCTCCACTGTGGATCATCTTTGCCTCCCTCATTCCCCCTTATCTGCAATGACCTTCATCCATCCATTTTGATCTATAAAATCTTAGCTAACGACAACCTCACATTTCATCTAGCCACCCTTTCTGATATTCTCACTGGCGCGTGTACTCAACATAATCTGTTTAAAGTTGGTGAGCTCTGGGGGCTCCTGGGTAGCTCAGTAGGTTAAGCGTTCGACTTTGGCTCAGATAACGACCTCACAGTTCATGGGTTCAAGCCCTACATCAGGCTCTCTGTTGACAACTCAGAGCCTGGAGCCTGCTTTGGATTCTGTGTCTCTCTTTCTCTGCCCCTCCCCTACTCCTACTCTGTCTCTATCTCTCAAAAATAAATACATGTTAAAAAAAAAAAAGTTGGTAAACTCTAAAAGCACTTATACACTATAAATCCCACTTAGCACTGCCATATACCATTGTCCTCCCTCCTCAGACCCACTTTATAAACTCTTGGGAAGGCCAGAAATCCTCTTTTTCTCTTTTACCCCTGGTAGCTTAGCATAGGTCTGGCCACACAGTAGATCAGCAAGAGTTGCTGACAATTTTAGACTGGACTTTGGTCCTGACTTAGGTGTCTTCTGATCTTCAGGAGAGATGGGTACATTTTAGGAGGTCTGCCAAAGATGCAAACACTGCAGCCTTGCCCTGGCATGGCTCGAATGGTGCATCTCTAATTTTGATGCCTGATTTAGCATTATGCCCACACAAACAAGAGGGCCCTGATCTCCTTGGAGAATTAGGAAAGCTTTACCAATGAGACAGCAAAATGTGGTCCCTAAAGTACCAAAGGATGCTGAGTCACAAAGCATGTTCCTTTCATTATGACTATTACATGGTCATAATGACCGTTCCAGTCATTATGAAAACAATGAAAAGCAAATATATGAAATAAAAAGGAGAACAGACAGCTTCTGGTGACTGGTTCCCCACCTTATGCCTAATTAATATTCAAACTAATGGTAATCCCCCACCCCCTGACTTTGTTTTCTGTTTTCATCTGCATCATTAAGTGTTCCCATTCAAGGATCTTTGTGTACTTTAAAGTGAACAATGATGGAGGGAATGGACCCTTTCATTCCCCAGGGTCTCCGTTGGTTGTGACTGAGCCCAATCGCCATGGCATACCGTGCTGGCAGGCTTCTCAGAATTAGTTTTCTGAGGCAAAGTATTGTGGCTTCTGTTGCCAGGATCGCCTAGTTTCTGTCCATAGTCCACCCAAGCAAATCACAGGCAGGAAAAATGAAGGCGGCACAGACTTGGAAATGGCATCTCACTGCCTTGGGTTTCAGAAATGGTCAGTGAACCTGCTGTAGAGCTTACAGGGCCTTTCGTGTGGCCCCTGTTCAGGGCTGTGGCAAACTCTGGTGTCAGTGCCACTATCAATACTGCTTCTACTTCAGGAACAGCCTTGAGCTCAAGACTTATTGATATCAGGAAGGTGTTCACTAGAAGCCTAGAAGAAGAGCAGTCTTGTTGGAAACCTCCACACTCCTACATCCAACTTTCCTTGAAAGTCAAACAAAGTCCAATTGTTCCTGGCATCACCCTTCCTTCCCTGGGAAAGCCCCCAAATTGTGCAGCAGGCAGGGAACGGTCACTATGGATGGTGTGAAGCAGGCAGAGTGACCCCCAGTGTTTTATGTGAAACAAATCACATCTAGACAACTGAAAAATAAAAATCACAAGTTCCTTGCTCCAGGACCTGTTTCAAAAAACACTGTCCCATTTATCACTTCGCTGCCAAAGCAGTCCCTTCGGACATACCACACTCAGTGGTGACTCAGGGGGCTCCCAGCTACTTAAAACAAAGATTAAAGACCACTAATTTGTTCTGCCGACTACCATCAGGGAAGGGTAAGCAACCTGGGCTAGAAATTCAACCTCGCTCATGCTGAGCAACCAATCACATCAGTTACTGACAGGTACAGAAGTTTGGACAAAATGGGGAGAGGGGAAGAGAGAGGAGGAAGAAACCAGAATGTCCTTCAAGTCTACGAAAGCAGATAGAGGAGTGCTTGACAGAGCCAGACGGCAAGACACAGAGCCTCCACAGGCAAGCACAGCCGTGGAGAAGCAGAAGAGACTCACCACCCATAACCTGAACAAGTTAAATTATTTTGAGCTCTTGAGGCACTGGTATACTTCTTGGTGAATAACCGTATTTCCCACCAGGTAACAGGGAAGTAATTCCATTTCCTGAACATCGAGGTAGGATTTAAAGCTGCCGACCACTGAAAACAGACCATTATTTTCCCAGTGTATGATTTCATCTGATGCTACTGTTTCATCTGCAGTGTAAGCACCCCTTAAGTCCACTTTAGAGTCCTTTCCCCAGCCCCACCCCCAAGCCTTAATATCCCTTAGTCTCCTCCAAGGCAAAAATTGTTGGACCCATTTTGCAGCTCTACAAACCGTGAATATCTTAGAAACATAGAATGGCAGGGTGTGAGGATGCATCCAAGGCACGGAGAGGGGTAGGAGAAGGTTCTCGTATCCTGGTGACTCACTAAGTGCAATGACTGCTCTGAAGGCAATCTGTGGCTGAACCTCAAACTATTTTTACTAGAGAAAGGCAAGGTCAGCTCCGTTTTTCCCGAGTCTTATACAACTGTAGCCTGATGGTCCAGCTGTGCTGGTCATGGCCTCACATACTTTCTGCAAAGGCTCCGATTGACAGGATTTATGCGTTGGTCTGAAGAAGCATGCTAGGCAATGTGGGAGGAAACCGCAAGACAGTGGATCTACTTTCCGAGGAGGACTGGACAAGCAGCCCCAAAACTGCCTGTTCTGGGCTATGGGTGTTTACCACCCAAAGGTGAAGTAACAAAGATTCTTCTCTTTTCTAGCCTCTGATATGTGATCACAGTCATGCTAAGGTTTGAGGATCTGGAAACTCAAAGGGCTACTGGAGAGCTCTTCTTTCTAGAAGGAGACACAGAGGTAGCACTGGACATACTCCACATCATCAGGGAGAAGGGAAACCAAGACAACATAAATGAGAGAAGCAGACTTGGCTACTGATCTTCTGAGTTACTACAGTGCCTGGATGTTTTGTAAAACTAAAAGAAATCGCTTTTCATGCCCAGCAGCCAGCACAGTCAGTAGCCATCACCAAAGCCACCTTAGCAGGATGGTAAATCAAAGATCACCAAGGCCAAGAAGCGGTATGTTAAGAATAATGATTCCCCTCTGAGATGATGATGCTTAAAAAAATCCACAACAAACTAGCCAAGCTCCACACTTAGGAAGAAGGTTAAAATCATGTTCACGGGACAATGCTCAGAGTCAGATGGGGCCAGAGGGCCAATTCCAGGTGGAATTGCTCAGCAAGGGCCTACGGTGTGGCAGGCAGCCGGACATCATACTTACAGCGAGTTGGGCCGGGTGGGTTTGAGCACATCGAGATCCGGGTCACTGGAGTTCATGTTGGGCTGTAAGCTGCTGCTGGAATTAAGGATGCTGTTTGCATTTGATGAGACGACAGATTCTAAACTGGAGTTGATGATGCTGTTTCTTTGTTCCTCTGTGGGAAAAAAAAGGCCAGGAGCCCCACATCACTATTATTTCATAGGGATATTTTGTTCCTACATATATACAAAAACTTAGCAATCATGAGAATGGATTGAGATCTCAACAAAACTAAGAAAAAGACATAGGAAAGGGTAGGAATTATGGGCAGAAAAGGAAGAGGAAAGGAAACAGGAAAACACATGAGTTTCAACTTTGGAGCACCCCCCCCCCCCGCACCCCCCCCAAACCTGACAACACGGACCACCCATTTTCCTCGTGGTCCTACCACTGCACTATGAATTGTGTGTCTTCATTTGACTGGCAGATGGGCAGAACAGAGCAGCCTCCACAGCCCCTTGCATTCAAACAGATCCCCTTGGTTTCTGTGCCATTCACCTTTTATTCTAAAACTCTTGCCCCCAGTCTGGTCTTAATTGCCAGGGCCACGTCCTACCTCCAATTCTATAGCACCTCACTATAAAATATCTTCACCTTGGCCATCAACTTTCTTATGACTCTGCAATGTAAATTCCTGACCACGCCAAAGACATACCTTTCTGGGTTGCCTCCAGCTCCATGTATTTGATGTCTAGCTTCAAGTTAGTTCTTTGATTAACAAATCTATAAGGGCTACAGAGTAGTCTGCATATAAAACACCAAGTACACAGTCCACGCAGTTATATTTGGGCTTAGAGAGTATTACTAAGCTGGGAAGGAAGAAACCAGAGTTCTCTTGAAGCCTCCACCCCTGACTGGTTGAGTGGCCTCAGGCAATTTTCACTCTGTTTCTTGGTTAACGCATCTATCAAATGGGGAGAGGGACTGCTGCTTTGCACAGCTTGAGGAGTTCATGAGGATCAAGTGGGATCATATGCAAGAATGCATTTTGTAAGCTTCGGAACACTATTCAAAGAAAATAACGTTCTTTTTCTTCCCATCCTTAAAAGCTTGGAATTAATGTGATGAAGATAAAATTGGGGGGACGATTTAGCTAAATGGTACAGACACCACTGCTGTAGCAAAAATATTAGAGACTTGAAAGGTCATTCTTGTCCCACAGTCAATACAGATACACCATAATGAAATCAGCTGCCATTGCAGACAATCAACTCACTTATCAGGAAATAGTGTATCTGGGTTAATGCACACTGGACCTTTGAAACAAGCCAGAGGTATACCATGTCCCTAAGAAGACAGACTGGACTCACTGACACGGTAGTTTAGAGGGTGACATTTAAACTCAGGTCTCTTTAGGCAATAAAGAGAGTGATGTGATAAAAAAATTTTTTTCCATTTGCACTAGTCATGTGCATACAAATGTATTATGCTTATGAGATGATGTTAGAGTAATTTTCACATGTAATACACAAACATACACACACACACACACACACACACACACACACACACACACACCTGAAGCCCCTAGTACCTTGGCAAATTGTCAATGCCATGTTTAAAACCCTATAGAAGAGGGACGCCTAGGTGGCTCAGTTAGTTAAGTGACCGACTCTTGATTTCGGTTCAGGTCATGATCTCATGGTTTGTTGAGATCAAGTCTTGCATTGGGCTCTGTGCTAACAGGGCAGAGCCTGCTTGGGATTATCTCTCTCTCTGGCCCTCCACTGCTCACACTCTCTTTCTCTCTCTCAAAATAAATAAACTTTAAAAAACCCTCACAAAACCCTATAGAAGAATCAAAAACCACAAAACCCTGTAAGAGTAAAAACCTTTAAGAGTCAAAAAATCCTGTGAGGCTTTTGGGACATTTCTGAACTCTAAGTACATCTCAAAAACAAGGAGATTGGGGCGCCTGGGTGGCGCAGTCGGTTAAGCGTCTGACTTCAGCCAGGTCACGATCTTGCGGTCCGTGAGTTCGAGCCCCGCGTCAGGCTCTGGGCTGATGGCTCAGAGCCTGGAGCCTGTTTCCGATTCTGTGTCTCTCTCTCTCTCTGCCCCTCCCCCATTCATGCTCTGTCTCTCTCTGTCCCAAAAAATAAATAAACATTGAAAAAAAAATTAAAAAAAAAAAAACAAGGAGATTATTAACCTGATTCCTGAGATTTAGAACTATTCCTATTTCAAGAGCTTCAATTCCAACAGAAACAACAACAAATAAAGAGAAACTGAAAGAGTTACAATGAGCCAAGATGCAGGAAAACTACCAGGCCTTTAAATGGGAACTTGCTATCAGGAAGAAAAACAACTCTAAAATTACATATAGAGGATCACTGAGAAAATGGATATGCCACTTGCCAGTATGAATCAGCTAAGTGAAACTTTCCTTTGACCAAAATACTCTTATACAGATTTCTGAAAGACTGTGAGAAGCCCAAGACCACCATATAGAAAAGGGGACTAGAGATGATACCTTTCTGGGGTTCAATGGAGTCAATTTCTGCTTCAGAGGGAAGGAGAGATGAATAATTTTATTAACTCTAGCTTGAGGACAAGTTTGCAGGATGTAATTCTCTGAATTTGCAGGAAATAGAAGAGTACTACCATAGTTGATCTCTCTCCTGTGATTATATTTAGTTGCCCATAAGAGGGCATATAGAATCATAATTCTATAAATTAAAAAGAATGCCTTTATAAAAATACATTTGTTTTTCTAAAATATCTTTGGGGCTTTTTTTCTCCTGCTTACTATCCATTAGGAAAAGAAAGTATCTGAGATAGAATCTTCAATTTTCATCTATTCAATGAATGTTTATTAAGTACTTACCGAGTATTGGCAATGACTGGCATTGACAGTGAACCCCTACACTAACTGCCAGGTATTTAAGTCAGGTGCATATTAGAGTATTTATTAACTTGCACTTATTCATGTGTTTGTATGTCTACCTTACTTGATAGACTGTAAGCACCTTAAGATTAAACAAACATTGGACAGATAAAACTCTGAAATCACAACTGAAAAAAAAATTAGATAAAGATCTTTGCAACACCCAGGATACACACGATGAATCACGGGAACCTACCCCCAAAACCAAGAGCACACTGTATACACTGTATGTTAGCCAACTTGACAAGAAGTTATATTAAAAAAAAAAAGATGCTTTGCTTTATCAAACATTTTATCAGAATCCTAACACTCATTTAAGAATCTCATTCTACAAATGGGACTTAGGTAAAATTTTTGGCTTTTTCAACGAGTGAAGCAAGAAGACTGCTACGTATGGAAATTGACATGTGTCTGAAATGAACCCACATGGGAATGAGGACAGGGATGGACAGTGAGAGCCCGACCCTGCCTGGACTTGAAAGCCAAGAGAATTAAATGAGTGGCTACCCCCAAATTGAAATTGAGGATTTCCAGTAGTTCATTCAGTGGAGGTCATTAGAATTCTTTTTTAGAAAATAAATCCTTTTGGAGATTCTATTTCAACTTACATTAGGTATCTCGAACCTTACAAATATGGCATAACCAATAACAAAATGACAACAAGGCAAAAGATCAAGGAAATGAGTCTTTTGTCCAACAAGAAGATACAAAAATTTTAATCATAAAACTTCATAGTTCTGCAGTCAAGATAGCTAAATATACATATCAAAAGTCGGACTGTTTGTTACTGGTAAGCCTCGATGGGGCCCATGGTAAGGAAGTCTGGAAACCTGGCACTCTTTGACGCAAGACCACTACCGTTTTATTGGACATGAGACCTCAAATAGTGAGAATGAGAGCTTCTAGGTATAGGCAGACTTCTGAGCTGAAACACTGACAGGTGTTTCACCGAGGGTGAGCAGGACAGTCAAAGTTAGTCCAGCAAAGAGGTGGAGAGTAAAATCAACAGCCAATCAAATGTTTTAATGGTTATGGCAAATTATACCAAGACATATTCTAAAACATTTGCTATGAATTAAAAAATAAAGAGAACATGGTTCAGTAATGTCACTCCCAACAGGGGGATCTTTGTCAGGTGGGCAAATGAGTACTTGCCCTAATAGAAAAACATAATGACAACAGGCAGCCGAAAACACAATTTTTAAAAATGAAATTAACCAAATTGTTCAAATATCAGAGCTGGACCTGTCTGAGACACTGATGATTCAGGCCAGTTCCGGCATCGTCATCAGAAGGTCTAAGAAGGATTGATGACAATTACATTGCTGAAGAAAAGGAAATTACAGGCTAGTGGATTGAAAAAGAAAAACAACAACAGTTATGAGTCAAATCAACAGGATCAGAGAGAACCACTTAAATGACCAAAAGAAAAAGAATGCCCACAACTCAGGAGTATTCCTAAACTGCTTGAAGTCCATGGGGATGCTTGCTTTCTTTAAACATGTTTGTCAACAAGAATCTCTCTTCATTTTAGTCACAGCAAACAAGGGCTTGGAGCAAAGAAATGATAAAATAAATCCCCAAACAACTGTAAACACGTGTGGGTGAGCACTGGATGTTTTTATGAACATATGTTCTACGAAGGGTGATAAACCAGATGTGGTCTTGGGGCTTAGAAATTCAAACCACTCAGGGCAGGGGCATGCATGCCCACAAAGAACCCCTCCAGGGTCTGTTACAGTGATCTGTGAGGTGAGCATCAGTCACACATTCCTGCCACCTGGCCCATGCATAATGTACGCTAAAGCTCCATGAGTGGTTACAGGGCAAATAATAAATGTAAGGTGACCAAAAGCCATCAAAGCGTATTCTGCTAGCACAGAAAGAGGCAGTTCTGTGTGACTGAATTTTCAGGTGCTTCAGACAGGCACCACTAATGTCCTTGAAACCAAAGTAATGGTTATAGTGGGCAGAGTCTGTGTTTTTTGTACAAATCAGGAGCGGAAAAATAGGACTGCAACCAAATCACTGCAACTAAAAAAAGAAAGCCACAGAATAATTTTGGTGATATTGTACTTGTTCTGGGGGTTGCCATGGAAATCTGGGAGCTAAGCAACCTCACTTTCCATATTTACCAAGTGACTCCTGCTCACTCTAATGACACTCCCTCCCCATCCCCACCCCCCCACACAAAAGGCAGGGTCTGTGTTTATCACGGAACCCAGAGACAAGGCCAGGAATGCACACGCAGCACCAAACCGAATTCACATGTCTTGGCAAGCGTCGACACTCCAGCCCACTGAATACACAGAGTGGGAGGATAAATAGGAAACACAGACTTGCAACGTCACTCCGGGGGAGGTTTCCCACCAGGCGTGGATGTCTGTCAGAATATGGGCTAACATCATCTTTCCGTGATGTCTGAGACCTAGATGTCAAAAGAGGGGAGAGAAAAGTTCTTTAAGAGCATCTCATGATGCCCATAGCCCAAAGGAGGGAACACGCTGTGTACACGATCAAACAAGGAGGGAAGGGAGTTACCAGACTGACGGGAGTTCTGCAAAGACACAGACTTGAGACAAAAAATACTAAGACAAAAGCAATATACCCAGAGGCTTTCCCTTGCTGTGGCAGGGAGAGAGGTGTACTTTCTCCTGCTTATTAAAGTTTTGCAATGAAGTCTGCAATGCATCATCTTGACAAGATAGGATGATAACAGTATGGCAGCTTAATGAATTTTGCAATAAAAAATGATGAGTGCACAGTAATTTCTGAGTTTTTTATCTCTGGGAAACACCCAAGTACATGAGAAGCTTAGAATCAGACTTTCTGAAGCAATATTTTTTCCCTTGTAGTTTTTCTTCCTGGTAACAGTGGCGTGCCAAGCCACACTAAAATCTGAGGTGGTATGATTTCATGTTGACCCAGTGTCAGTCCCTATGACAAAAATAATCTGAAAAAGCAGTCTGAGCAATGTGTTTGGGCACATAACATTTTGGGCAATGTTTCAAAAAACAGACCTAAAAAGCAGTTTGGGCAGTGAGGGACTAAATAGCGTATTGATAAGTACAAAATGTGGTCGATCTGTTGTTCTGACCATAGGACATAGTACATGCTATTACAACTTTTGGCAGGTTGTCCTCAGCAAAAACTACCAATTTTGGTCCTATGTAGAGTGACCGACTTATTTCCTAGTCATGGCGCTCATAATAACCCTTTTCTCTGCAAAAGGAAAAAATGCCAATAAAACTGGATTTCACGAGAGAATGGGGGAATCACTGCAGCTGGCCCAGGATTGAAATGATTCACAGGAAAGAGGCTTGCAGGCACATGGGGAAGCCCACCCCCGAAACAACACCATTTCCAAAACCACAATGTAGGAACGAACGTCTACATACGGCTGAACCGGGGGTTGAAGGATCAGAGTTAAACAGATAATCTACTATGTACAACAAAGCCTTTCCCCACCGCCCCCCCCCCCAGCTGAGCACTTGCTTTGGAGTAGGGACATTCTTCATTTAATCTCTGGTTCCCTGATAAGTGAGGGAATCCACTACAGAATGCTTATATTATTAATGTTTAGCAAACAGAAAATGATAATATTTATTTTTATACCATGACTCATTGAAAAATGGGCTTGGGATAGTAAAAAAAATGTGTGAATAGGTAGTTTGTTTTTAATGATGTAAAAATTAGTCAATACATAATAAAGATGCATTCCTCTCCAACTTCTAAAGTACAGAAAAGCATGCAAATATTCCATACTGATTTTGGTATGTCAATGTCCAAATTTTCTATACATAGAAACATACGCATATATACTTCTAACAAAACAGTATAGCATCGTAACTACGGATGAGTTACTTGCTTTGTTCACTTAGTGATAAAGCCAGAGACAGAAGCCTGTAACATGCTGTTTTTCATTTAATGATCTACTTTGAGCTTTTTGCTTGCCATTAGCTTTCCGGGGCATCATTGTTTTAAATGGCCACATCAACTATGTGGTTTTCAGTCACACGTGGTCATCATGCATAATGAAGCCAAGAGCCACGTTACACCTTACAGTCTGTGTGACAGTAGGAATCCATGTGGATAAACACATCACCTGCCAATACAAACACGTGTGGCCAGAGCACCCAGGATCTGCAGAGGCAACCTGAGAAAACGCACAAGCCGCAGCTTGGAGTGCTGGGAGAAAGACATTATGCGATAAGCCTTTGAATACTATGAATTCCCAGTTATTTTTCAACCAGGAAGACACAAATGAGAAGTATATGAGCTGAATTCTTAACCTCTCACTGGGTCTGTCTGGGAAAGGGTCCAAAATGAATTATATTAGCTAAGAGAATTAATGAGAGCTATAATTCCAGCAGGAATGTTAGGGTGATCCATGTAAAACAAAGCCCAAGAATCTATTCTCACTCCCCAGACCCACCAATGCTACACAACTCATCCTAGCTGCTGATATATGTGAATTCAAGCACCAGAATAGCTCTCTCTGGGGCCAGGGTGACTCTGCATTACTCTCACATATGGGCCTCTCCTTTGGAATCTGCAAGATCCACAGAGGGAGTATTTCCTCAGTCAAATGTAACGTAAAACTATAGTCTGATGATAATCATCACAATTGTAACTAACATTTATTAGGTGCTTACTACGTTCTAGGCCCAGTGTCAAGTACTTTACATGCACCTGCACTGGTTCACTTAATCATGGTAACTGCCCTCCAAGGAAGCTATTATTAGTGATCGATTTTGCAGATGAGCAAATGGAGGTTCAGAAAGGGAAACTAATGCACTCTAGGTCTCAGAGCTGCTAGGTCACAGGGATGGCCTGAAACAATGCAGTGTGACTGGAGAACCCCTGCTTTCAACCACCACACCAGGCTGTCACAAACCTCAACAGAGAGTCAAAGAGATGCGCTGGGAGGGACAGAAATGAGCAGCCTTGACTGTCCCTCCTTCCCCCAGGTGTGTGCCTCTCTCACTTCAGCTGGCATCAGCATCACCAGAGTGCTTTAAAAAATACCAATGCCTGGGCTCTAGTCACGATCTCCTGATTCAGAACGTACCTGGGAGGAGACCAGGCATCCGTATTTTTAACAAGCTCCTTACACAAGTCCAATGTACACCAAGTCTAAGAACCACTGTTCCAAGAAACAGGTTTCAACACCTTGGTGTAAGCACTAAAAATCTGAGACAAAAATCAGTGATAAATGTCACCTCATAATCTCTTGGAAGAACTTTAAAAGGCAGTAGATCTGGTTGCTGGTTCCCTCTAATCCTTCTGGCTCCCCCTTCTACACTTGTCCAGCAAAAGTACAGCTTCTATGTCAGTACCTTTCACCTGGAGATAGCACTCTGATCTCTGCAGCAGGATGTTATCCGTGGGGCACCTTACAGATTAAACAGTCATCTCCTTTGATACCATTCATTTGCCAGCACAGTTGTGAAAACCTTGATGCATGTGTTCTGTGATCACAAATCATAGTGACTACCTTGGCCCAGCAAATGAAAGGTCCTGCTGAACACATCCTGCTCTCTGCATAGTTGGTACGAGATCTAGAGGGGCTGCTGCCTGCTGGTATGCATATTGAGGAATCCATTTAAGATGGTCCAAGTGCCCCCATGGCACCGCTAGATGCTAGGACAGATGGCTTTTACTGCTTCTGTAATTCAGACTAGAAAGACTTTCACTTCCGTGGCTGAAGAACTGACAGAGGCACCCTTTTGGAGACAACCTGGCATGGGGAAGGGACATCACCTGGGTACAAATTCCTCCTCAGTGCTTTACCAACTGTGTTGACTACTTAACCTCTGGAGCGTCAGTTTACTTGTCTGTGAAGTGTGGATAGGGGGGACCTGCCTCACTGGGTGACGGTCAGTTGTGAGAAGGAAGTAAGATACTGATGCACTTAGCAGGCTGTCTGGCATGTTGGGTGAGGCATAATAATTTTAACTTTGATTGTTGTTGTTACTGAATGAGGTTCAGATCCAACTTGGTCTCAAGGTTCTTCATCAAATGCATTGTTTATCCTTCCACACCAGCCTTCCACTCCCACCCCACCCCCAGCTCTGTACAGGCAGATCTCTCCCTTAAGGGAAATGTAGACTCCGGGTTCATAAGCAGAACTGGAAATACTGCCCCTTAGAATTAAGGGGTTTGCAGGCTAGGTCACAAAACACACAGAACCACATCTCTTTAAGAACAACCCCCCAAGTTGAAACCAGAAGGCAGAATCATCACTGGCTAATAGTGTAGCTCTGAGGTCTCAACAACTGGATCCAAACCTATTTTGTTGCTGTGTGATCCTGAGTACATTATTTAATATAAGTTTTATCTTCCTCCATTGTCCCAAACGCGGACAGTACCTGTGTAATGTTGGAGATTAAGTGAGGTGTTGCTATGCACAGTGCTTCGCATGAGAAACCACTTGATAAATTAAAGAGCCATATATGTATGTATATATATTAAACATACATTAACGAAAAATCTGATTTCTGTGGGAGAATGTTTTGTAAGTTCAATTTGGGAACATATCTTTCCACAATCCTCAGTCCGAGAGACAAGAGCTACCCTCTGCTACTTACAGAAAGACTATTCCCTGTTCCCTGTGCAGAGCATCACAGCCACCCTTCTGTCCTTTGTGCGAGACTATGACTCATTTCCTTTAGCATCTTACTCGGAATTCCACCTTTCAGGAAGCATTCCTTGACCACCTACATACAACTTGGATTTCTGGTCCCTCTTCACTAACAATATTCAGTGGCTTGTATTTGTTGCTATGTTTCTAAATCCTGTTTTTCCCCATCAATCCCTTTTCTTCTTTTCTGCAAAGTTTTTTTTTTTTAATTTTTGTTTATTTTTTGGGAGAGGGAGAGAAAATGGGGAAGGGGCAGGGAGAGAGAGAGAGAGAGAGAGGCAGGGAATTTGAAGCAGGCTCGGCACTGTGAGTGCAGAGCCCGATGAGGGGATTGAACCCATGAACCCTGAGATCATGACCTGAGCTGAAGTCGGATGCTCAACTTACTGACCACCCAGGTGCCCTTCCACAAAGTTTTAGTCTCAGAGACTGTTCCCATTTCATTCCTAGTCCCACTTCCACCACACATTGATTGTCTACGAGGAGTCATGTGCTGCCTTGGAGCTGACCAAAGTCGCTACCCAAAAGAGAGCAGGAGAAAGCACCCAACTCCTCATTCTGGGAAGAGAACAGGTTAGCGTAAAGAGATCTCTACCTTTAGGGAAAGGGGAAATGCTGTTGGGAGAAGATTCCACTAATACCCATAAGATTAAAGCTGAAGAATCTTATGGAGGTGCATGGGACACAAATGGTCTATTTCCACAGAAGAAGAAACTCCTTCTGGAAAACAAGACCCATATCCAGGAGCATCAGCTAATATGCCACATGCTTCCAGGAGCCTGAAGTACAAAGAGAGAGGATTGAGCCTATGAACTCCCAAGATGACTCTCAGGACCTTGCTCTCCAGGAAAAGGGAGACAACCTGCAACCTGAGGCCAAGAGCACTGGCAGAGATTTGCGTCTAAGACAAACGTCTTCTGCACAGAGTGGGGGCAATGCAGAGAGGGGAGAGAAAAATGTGCACTGACAATCAACAACTGGAACCTCTCAAAGGAAGCATCCAAGTGAGCTACGCTAGGAGTTTTAGGCCCATTAAACATCTCAACAGGGACTGAAGAGAGGGCTAACCAATGGAATACAGAGAAAATTCTCAAGTGCAAGGACATCAGTGAGGAGAAAAGTGTAACTGAGCTCAGGAGGAAGTAAGAGGAAATGGGGTTCTGAAAAACATCATCTGCCAAAAATCAAAGTACAGAAGGGTTATGTGAAGATGTGCTTGTGTGTCCACACAAGAGCAATCCCTGTAACAAGGTTTTGCTCTGTGGCCAGAACCTGAAGAAAGGTAAGGTCACACCAAAGCTGGACAGGTGTCACAGGAACTGAAAGTGCACAGCATGGAAGTAACAGGTGAAGAGTGCACACCCCCAGTGACAGAACAGCCAAATGACAGTATCAGAACCCAATTCTAGTCAAAACAAACTTGAGTTCACATATTTACATTAAGAGAAAGGAAAGGAGTCACTCAAAAATTCAAAGTACTATCTGTGGACTCCAAACCGTAGTACAAATTTCACAGGTGAGAAGTAAGAAATCTTTATCTTTATTTTAATGGTTACATGTTTAATGTATATTAGAAAGTAAAACAGTGAGACCATCAAATTCACATTTTTAGAGATTTTACTAAGTAGGATGAAGCCATGTAAAGAAGGCAGAGGCTTTAAGATCAATTTAAAGAAATGTATTCAAGCAAAAGCATATGAATTATGTGGTTGAGGGCCAAAGAGTAAATGAAGGTCTATGCAAATGACTCGAGTTTGGGAAGTGACTAAGTAGCCAAAGTTCCTTAAACTGAAAAACATCACCATATGGAAATACACAAATTTTCCCTCACCAATTACCTGCAGTATTTATTTGTACTTTAATTCTACAGAGTAAATTCAGCGAAGTGCTTTGATAAAGTAGCCTTCTATCTTTATCCACAGATAGACAAAGGGAAGGGTAAGTTGTGTGCAAGCAAGACAGTGCCCTGTCACCTGCTCATCTAACAGTGAGGGGTGCTCACAAAACCTTCCAGCTCCTGGCCAGTCTTCCCTTCCAGCATCAACTCACTCAACCCCTCCTATGGCACTTTCCAAGCCAGCGTGGATGTCATTTCTAGTTTCTCAAGAAAAAAGCCATTTCCAAAACAAACCATAAGAAGTCTATGAATATATGCACACCCGCATTCTTTTCAATGGAAATGTTTCTTCTCCAAGACAGGGAAGAAAGCTAAGTGCCCCTGAAATATTTGAGTGTATGGAAGTTCCAGTCCTGTTTCCAGGGCGCATTTCCTAACATTTGGAGGAAAGATAAGCTGCTTCACTGTCTTCCCGTCTTCCATGCTTCCATCCACGGTGCAGACAGGGACATGACAGCTCGGTCTGCGGCTTAGATGCACCTGTTTTCACACATCCTTAACTTTCATCCTCTGGCTCGTGTGATAAAAATTAATCTTGAGTCAGGATCTAATTGATTTTCTCCTCATCTCCATCTTCTTCCTTACATGCTCCCAGAGTACGCTTGTAGACCTGCTTCCAAGCTGCTTCTGCTTCCATCCTAACCTACACTGCTCATTGCTTAGTACAAAACGAGGTGACTGTCACTCTCCTGGACACCTGAGGAACACACCCCTCCACAGCCTAATGCCCTGTTCATGGCAGATATGGGTGAGACCAGTCCTGTTCCAAGTGTTCCCTACTACACTCAGAGGGGCCCAGGCCATGTGCAGACCGAAGTGAGAAGGACCGAAGCCAGGCATTTAAGAGCAACACGGGCTATTGTTTGAAGAGAACTCAACCCCACTGGGGTCAAAACCCCAAAAGTATACAAATCCTTTCACCTAGAAATTCTTCCAGGATTTATCCTAACGAAATGATCATGTATATGAACAGATTTAGCTACAAAGATTAACAGGGGCTTTACTCATGAAAGCTAAACATCTGAAACAACCCAAAGGGTGCTAAAGTCACCAAGGTCCAGCCATTTTATGGGATAGTATGACATCTTTAAATGCAGTGACGCTCTGGGGGCAGCGGAGATTTGTTTTCAGAATGATAACTTCTGAAATACAGGGGATAAGAAATGCTTTTTCATAAGGAAGAAGAAGATGCCAATCCAGATATGGATTTTCTCTCCTTTTCGAAGCCAAGTGGCTGATTCTTCTGATCTGTGCCTTTACTGTACTTCATAAAGGCAACAACAGCAACAATAACACCACCACCTCCGCCCCTCCACCCCCCCCCCCGCCCCAGTAAATGCGCTTATTGTGCACCAGGTGCCGTGTGAAGTGCTTTAATCCGCACAACAACTCTGTGAGGCAGAAACTAGTATCCCTGTCTTCCAGAAGAGAAGCCCAAGGCCCCGAGATGCAAGTTAACTTGCCCACATCGTGCACAGCCAGAGAGCGGCAGACTCAGAGCTAGCAGCCAAGCAGTCCGGTGCCAGTGCATGCTCTCAACTGTCACATGTTCCACAGCCTCTGTGAATGGGTATCTCTCTCTGAAGGTGCTTACTGCGGTGACCTACATGATCCATTCACTTGTCTATTCCCCTCACTCATCTGTGAGCACTTTAAAAACAAGGTCCTATTTGTATACTCCCAGTCCCTTGCAGGCCTCGTCTAAGCGTCAGTTGCATGAAAGAATTAGCCTTGGTATTTGCACGTGATTAAACAATAACTAGTAATAATAGTGGCAGCTCTCAGTCCTTGCCAAGTCTAGGACTTGTGCCAGATGCTTAAATGCAAAATTGCATTTAATCCTTAACAAATCCCTTTAAGATAGGCACTGTTATCCCTACTACACAGATGAGCAAACGGAGGCTGCAAGAAGGTAAAAGGCTTGCCCGTGCATTGCTGCTGGCACAAAAACCCAGGTCTTATGGGACTCCAGGCAGAGCTGGAGCCCTCACCACCACCCAGCTCTCTTATTACAGAAGCTCAAATAAGCCTGGATATTTTAGGGCCCAGTGGCCTGATAACTGCAAAGAACTCAGTTCTGACATGAAAAGAGGATTCAGTCAAACGGAGGTGATAACACTCTACTGCTTGGAACAGAGGGCATTATTCTCTAATTAATTCATTAATTAAGTTCACACATATATTAAGTGTCTGCTCCA
Organism: Lynx rufus; assembly: GCF_022079265.1. Classification (NCBI taxonomy): domain Eukaryota; kingdom Metazoa; phylum Chordata; class Mammalia; order Carnivora; family Felidae; genus Lynx; species Lynx rufus. Next base: position 118,864,740 of record NW_025814823.1, on the reverse strand, counting down.
TGCCAGGCCCTGTGAGGTGGAGCAGAAGGATGAGCAAAGCAAGGGCCAGCCCTCAGAGTCATAGTCCAGTAGGGCATGTGACTTGCACTAATAAGCATTTAATTACAAACTGAGAAAAGGAAACTGGTTCTGTGGAAGCCGCTAACAAAAAAGGGGCCAAGGCAGTAACGCCGGAGCTGAGCTCTTACTGTGTAGCAGGAAGAAACAATGCTCAGCTGTTCGCCCAAAGGAGATCTGGAAAGAGAATCCTGAACAGCAAGTGGCCCTTGTCTTTCATTCTCCTAACACTACTTCCTGTCCTACCAGGCTTACTCAGCAATGAAACTTGCGAGGGCACCGCCATACACCATCCTCAAGGACACGCAGGGGAGGCACCCACAGAGAGAGGCCGGAGGTGTGCACCCTGAGCAGGTGGAAGGTGGCACGGGCCGTCTCGTGAGCACCTTGCTGGCCCTGAGCAGGAGACTCACGTTTCTCTGCTGACTGCATGGTGTGGAAGAGCGTCAGGGGCCTTTCGCTGCAGGAAGGGGGCTTGGAGTCACTGCTCTTCTTCCGGGACAGGTGCAGCTGGGCATTGGTGAGAGGCATATCAGGCACGGTGTTGAATATCTGCAAGTAAAGTTTCACAAAAGGGTCACACGCTGCTGTGAGTGGGGGAGCAAGCACAGGCCCCGACCAGCACAACCGAAAGCTTGGTGGTATGAAAGAATCAGCAAGAAAAAGACCCGAAAAGACCACCAGCATTTGCTCAGGATTTCACTTGAAACGTCTCTCAGAAATGATATTAAACGTTTTCTTTCAGAAGCATATCCTGGATATTGGGGACTATTTCCTTCCATTTCTAGCCCCTTCTGCTGTCACTTCCTCTGATGTTCTGTCGGTTGTTCTTTCCAGGAGAAATGGGAATGTATTGTGCTAAATATAAGCCATGGTCTATTACCAAGGCTTTGAGCTTTCTGACTACCTTTTGTCCAGAACCAATTAATCAAAACCCCTTTACTTTTCCTCACTGGTTCTATTGACCAGTTCTTAACGACTGCTTCACAACTTTCTTAGAATGTGAAACATGCATTTAAATAACATTCCAAGAAGAAGTCCAGAGCAGGGCACCAGTTCTGGGTCCTCTGTCATCCTTAGATGGAGCCTGCTTTCTAGTTCAGGAGCTGTGCATCATCTTTGATGCTGAGTGTTTTCTTATTTAAAAGGCGGGGGGGGGGGGGGCGGCGGGGAAGGTTGATGACAAATGTAACCAGTACTAACATTTGGAAAATGTAGAAAAGCATCAAGAAAAAAAAAGAGAACAACTTTTCCAATTCCACTACTTAAAGGTAACTACTACAAACATGTGAGTTTTCTTATTAACTTTTTTCTTTTAAGCTTTCACTAAAAAAAAAAAAAAAGTCCCAGGGAAAATAAGAAGAAAACAATAGACTAAAATCATGACAATTTTTTCTCTTTTTACAGATATAAGTTTGATAGAACTATGATAATAGCTACACTTATACAGTGCTTGCCATGATTACCGTAGCTGCCATGTAATGTCAGTTCCCTGGGGATTAGTCACTGCATGTGTTTTACATGTGGCTCACTCAATTCTCAATGATCTGGAGCAACAGGTACTGTCCTCACCATTTATAATGAAGAGCCAAGGCAGAGAGGTTAAACTGCCACAACTATAGATACAATCACAGATAACACAGAAAGCTGTCTCCCTCGGTTTTTCTAGATTTCTTTTCAAACACATAAAAATAGTCACACTAATTCATTCAATCAAGAAAGATCTTTCGAGCATTTACTTCATACCAAGGACTCTGGGTCTAGCACTGCACGAGGTAAATGTGTTCCCCGTGGCTGGAGAGTTTGCATCCGGTAGCTGTGATTTACTGGGCATCTGCCATATGCCAGGTGCCAGGTTAAGTGCTTTGTGTGAGTTATCTCACTTAATGTCAAAAGAACATCTTCCCTAATTGGGATTATATAATCTACATATTTTAGTATCCCATACATCTAACAGTATATTTCAACGTTTCTCCCTTGTTTAAAAAATAGGTTGGTGCGCCTTAGTCAGTTAAGCATCCGACTTAAGCTCAGGTCATGATTTCATGGTTCGTGGGCTCGAGCCCCGGGTCGGGCTCTGTGCTGACAGCTCGGAGCCTGGAGCCTGCTTTGGATTCTGTGTCTCCCCGCCTCTCTGCCCCTCCCCTGCTTGTGCTATCTCTGCCTCTCAAAAATAAATAAACATTAAAAAAAATGGTAAACGTGATTCTTAATGGTCATATGACAACCACACTGTATTAAGATATCAATATTTATTGATCCACTCATTATCATCTGTCACTCTGGAGCTAGCCTCCTTCTGGATTTCTTCTTTCTCAACAATCATGAGTAACAAGAGAAAGGTAGGGGTACCCCACTTCCTTCAACTATGGATGGCATTAGACACACCACAGACTAATGGCCCTCTCTTCTTTGTGCATACATTTTAAAGTAGAACTCTGAAGCAGATATATAGAAAGCAAAGTCATAAGAATGATGAGAATTTTAGCCAAGACAGCTGCGCTCCATGGGCTGGCAAGTCCTTGGGCTCCAATGATGCCAGCCAGCTGGTTAAGTCAGTCTCGCTCCCAAACACAGCTGTCTGAAAACAGCATTATCATATTTTCCCTAGGGGACTGAATTTTCAACAAAATAAACTGAATCACAACATAGCTGAGTTCAAGTGGGGCGAGGGGGTAAGAAGAGAAGGGGACTTAAAGCAAAAACAACAGAAACGTCCTGGCTTCCAGAGGAATTGGCACCCCTAAAAATAAGTACCAGCGCTATGCATATATATGTACAAGTCTCCTGAGTATCTGCGAAGGAAGCAAAAAGAAACCATGGTTCTTAATGAGCTCAAGGACCACAGCCTCTAAGAGGCTTTCTCCCCTTTACTGTGTTCCCAAAACAACACTAAGCCATGAGCCTACTCCCGGGTGAGCACCTCATGGCACACGAATACCACTGACATGTAAACCTTGCTCCTGTATGTGATCATCCGTGCCTGCACGCCAGGTGCTGTGCTAGGTACTCACGTGAGCTCTCTCTAAGCCGCAGGTCAATTCAGCATGTAAAGCAGGGTGAGCGTGCCACGGGAGAGATTTCCTGACCTGCTGCACAGCAAAGCAGGAGAGGGGTGGGAACCGGAATCTACGGCTGTGGCTTCTCCCATCTGCACTCTCCACTTCTTCAGCCGTCTCATTCTTTCAGCTCAGCTTTTCCAGCCATTCTTCACTATAGAAGCCATGTCCCAGACCCACAAGCACGGATTTCAACAGGTAATGGTGCCTCTTAGCACCCCTCTGCCTCTGGCCTCAAGTACAGCCCTCTCGGCCATCCCGATAGCTGAAAACATCTGAAAATGAATTCAGACTTAGTGAGAGGCCTCCGCCCCCTTACGTCTGGCCTCCAAGCTTTGGAGCTCTTCGCGCAACTATAATGGGCACAGAGATAATGTATACGCATATTAATTTCAACTGTCACCAAAAATGTGGTGGTTGTACTCCTGCCTAAAAACTGTAGGAAACGCTGGGGAAACAAAGACGACTTGAGTTGTGAGGAAAGGCCGTGGATTTCGGCAGATGCGTGAAAAATTGCTTCCAAAGCAATGCTGATACACACCAAGCAGGAAGAGATGTGGGAACATAGGAGAGTATTTGATTCTTGCACACGGGTAGCTTTCTTTCAAAGAAAAGTTGTTTGGGAAACCAGCACCATTTCGGGTGAGAACTACAGTCCCCAAGGCCAGCTCTCTGGGCCTCGATGTGAGCCAGGCCCAGGCCGCTGAAGAGCTCTGATGGGGCTGTTCTCATGCGCCAAAATGCAAAGTGCCGGACACAAGACTATCGCCACTGTGATTACATGTGTTTCTGAAGTGCAAGGGCACCTCTGTAAATGAGACCTCACGACCACCAGTGCAGAGGATACAAACTTACATTAAGGAGAATGGGAAATCATTCCCCAAAATACTGTTGTTCATTTAACTCTGAAACTTGAACAAATGCGAGCTGTTTCAAGCCTGCTTATGGTCTGGCCACCTTCTAGCCAGGCCAAGAGTTTGTCTCTGTGCCAAAAGCTCAATTTGGAATTCTGATGCGAATCTGAATTTTTCACAGTTTTGTTGGTTATTCCGATCCTATTTTGCTTGGAAGAGATAATTTCAAGAAAATCCAACGAGGTTTCCTTTGTTCTGTTCAGAACAATCAGTGTACAAATGACTGCTGAATGATGGAAGGGTGAGTTCCCATCACCTATGAACAATGGATTTATGGAACTCTACCATGTGGCCGGAACAATCTACTCATGTCACAGAGACTTTCCAAATGAATACACAAGGGGGGCGGGGATTTATTTTGTGCCCCAAGTGGCCTGTTAATTCTATCCAAACTTACAAACTAATTCTGACTTAGTTAGGAACGCCTTAGAAATGAAAGTTTTTCAGAAACCTGGGGTGCTTGGGTGGCTCTGTTGGTTGAGTGTCTGACTTGGGCTGAGATCATGATCTCAGGGTTTGTCAGTTCAAGCCCTGCACTGGGCTCCCTGCTGTCAGTGCAGAGCCCGCTCCGATCCTCTGTCCCCCTTGCCCTCTGCCTCTCCCCCATTCTTGCACTTTCTCTCTCAAAAATAAATAATCATTAAAAAAAAAACTTATTGGGAAGGCTATAAGCCTTCTGGAAGCTACTGAGGAATAAAACTGTAAAATAAAAATACAACTCTGGATACTCTTCCAAGTATTCTCAATTTCAAGCTTCCTACAAGTGGAATTAGCAGTCCCATAAATACCAAGCTCCTGTTTCTCCTTAAGCTGTGGTCAGGAGAGTGGTCAGGGCACTTTGGGCTCTGCAGTCACACAGAACCAGGTGGAGTCCAGGTTCTGCTGCTTACTCAGTGGGCAACACCTACAGCTGCACTGACCTCACCAACACTGATAATCAGCATCACTGTCACAAGGCCACAAAAAGCACAGGAAAGGAATGTACACTTGTCATATGGGTAGAAAGCAAAGAGGCTTGGGAGCTAGACAGACTTGGGTTCAACTCAGGCAAGAGCCTCAATCCCTCTGAGCCTGTTTCTCTTGTGTAAACAAGGAGGATCCTATGCCTGCCTCACAGAGCTATTAAAAAGCTAAGGCACATGAAGCACTAAGCACATAGAACCTAGCAAAGAACGGGCTAGAGATGGTAGTGGTATAAATAACAATAAAATAACCAATAGGTATTGAGTGGCCATCATGCTCTGTTATTTGCATAAATTATCTCATTATTTTTACTCAGAATAACTCTGTAAGAAAGGTACTATTATTCTTGGCATAGTGAATGCGAGGAAACTAAGACTCCGTGAAGAGAAACTGATTTGTCCAAGGTCACCTATGTGCACGTAGCTGGACTGGAAACTTAGCACGACTGTCTGGATCTTAACCACCTGTAGTCTTTATACCTATTATTAATTTGAGAGACAGAGGACAAAACAAAAAGGATACAAGTTTTACAGTTCAATGGATCTGACTTTAGTTGCTTACTAGTAGTTCTGGGACTCTGAACAAGTTGTGTAACTCTCTGACCTTCAGATGCCTCATCTGTAAAAACTCCTGGGACTGTGGCGAAGACTGAAACACCTAACATGGTTTGACACTCAGCGTTCAAGACATATTACTGCATTCAATAAAAAAGTGGAAGAAGGGAAATAAGTGGAGACTCAACAATGAATTATTTGCAGTCAGGACACAAGGATTTAATTTATAAGTGCAAATTTAATTACTGCTCTTTGCAAAACATCGATCTTAACTGCTTACAGCAATGTTAAAATTTCCTGTTCTTTTCCTTCGCATCATCTACAAAACTCAAATTTCACTGCCTGCCCCCCCTGCCTGCCAGAGGCCCATCTTGACACTGTAGACCACTGACACTTGCTAAATTTGTTTTTAGCCATGGCACATACACATTTTTACACCTCTTCCGGTCCCGTTCATACATGCTCCTGTAATTTACAAGGATTAGGAGCTTCCCTAAAATGTGTGGGGTACACTCTTTATTATGTGCTGTGATTTTTATGGGAGGAAAATTAGGTCATGATGAAGAGTTCCTGGTCTGTAACTGCAAAGTAGCTCTCAGACAATAAATCAATGACAGAGGCCTGGGGATTACAAAGCAAAACAGAAGAGACTGAATGTTTTCCTGAGACACAAATTCATCAGTTCCAAGTATTAAAGGATCAACAAATCTGGGCTTGTTTAACGTGAGGACTGTCTGCTTTGGGAGTGGAAGGCTGGAACTACCAAGCAGGGCTCGCAGACTGCCCACTCCCTCTCATGGACAGACAGTGCAGCAAGGCCACTTAGGGCCCGAGAAGCCATAAACCCAGCGCCTTTCCATGGGAAAGCCAGGCAAGTCGTAATAGGGCTCATTTATAGTAACAGTTAAGAAACCAAATTCATAGGCTACAGCTACAGAGAGGGTTTTTAAGGACAATTGGAAGTCCGATGTCCTATTGCTATCAGCATTTTGGCAGAGAGATCAACAATTTAGAAAGTAGTTTGGGAGTTTTATTAACAGTCCTTCAAGAAGAAACCAATTCCATTTAGTAACGGAGGGCATATGTAGATGGCACGGGTAATCCATGGGATGTTAGGGTTTTCACTATCTCAAAAAAGATTCTATTTCTTGTTCTTTTTGTCAACAGAGAGGAAGAGACGAAAACATAACAAAACTCTACCCTTATCTGAGCAACATTAAAGGAGCTACACATTCACACAATGATTGGTTTATCTGGGGCTTATTGGGAGGGAATATACATGCTTAGATCCACAACCTTATCACATGATTAAAGATTAACGTGCACACACTTGACACTCAAGAAAAGTAAAAAGGCCCGTGAAGGAAGCATTCCAGCCCAGCATACAAGTAAATCTAGCTTACTTTTAAACCTAACATGGATAGGACCAAAAAAAAGTATATTCAGGAATGAATGGAAGGAAAGGTCACGAAAATTCCTGATGAACACATAAAAAAAGCCACGATCATAAGATACAAGATTAATTTCCCATTAATTCCCCTAATTCCCAGTCTCCATCATCATCATTAATGTTGCATATCAACAACAGCTTGAAATATCAAGAAAATGAAATAAAACTACCAAATGCTTGTCAGTTGCCAAAAACAGCTCAAGCCAATTGTATTTTATTAACTGATGTACATTTTGTGTGCAAACCCCAACAGCAGTGCAATGGATTTCAATTCCACTGACATTTTGGTAAAAGCAGATCAAGGTAGTTTGGTGGGCCCAAATCAACTCAAATCAAGACAAATGCGTTGAAAGACACTACCATTCCAATGGGAATGCAAGACTGCTTAGGCCATGGTGTTTACCCTAGTGTTTAGTGGGGCCATCCATGGTTACCAACTCTTCTCCTTGTCATGTAAGATTCAAAGTTAACATACTTTAAAAGGGGGCATCTTTGGGCATTTCTGAGAATTAACAATGTAAAGATCAACCCTCCTACCTCTTCCAAAGCAAACTGATGAACCGGGGAAAAGAATCATGATGATTTCTTTTATAAAAGATCGACAGGCATTAAAAGGGGCAATACTGATAAAAGCATGTGGTGCACGGACACATATGCGCACATGCACATTCTTCTTCATGTGCAAAAACCCTTTTGAGTGTCACAGCCATAAGAAATATTGTGGACCATCACAGAACGAGTGGGTCCAATCCTACTATTATAGGTTGGAATTTAATAGGAAGATGTAACACACACACACACACACACGTTATTAACCAGAGATTTCATGTTTAACTAAAACTATATAAGAAGAAAGCAGTTTGTTTCCTTGATAGGATTGCTCTTCCCAAACACCTAAAATTTTAAAGTTATTGGCAATGTAGTCTTCCAAAAAAAAAATTTAAAGTAGCAAAATCCCTAGGCTTTGGGGCATTTTACAATGACAGCACTCACCATTTTGCTTTACTATCTTAACTAGCAGCATATAAATATTGGTACCTGCCACTATAACCCTACATATTGGCCTGCTTGATGTTTTAAGGCTGAGAGTGATCAGCTGTGAGCTGGGCAAAGATTGCATCCATACAGAAATGGTCATTTTACATAACAGATTGTTACCTTAAACCAAGTTTGCAGCAAGACTTAAAATCTTTCCCCTTTGAAATGTGACTTAGTGTATACCTTGTGTTAAGTAAGGGCTGTAAGTCAAAGGTTACACTCTGAAACTGTTTTTATATATAAAGCCACAAGTTTACAATAGTATGGTCAGCTCTATGATTTCACGATTTAACAAGTGATTTTGATATCAATAATCAAAGTGCAATTTGGTTCAGCTACCAGGGAGGTCCTTCCAAAGTGCTGAGGTAATCATTTCACCCCTTTACCTGGAAACCTGACAGTTCTCATTTTTCAGGAGTAAACACAAACCCTTTCCTATAGCTTTCAAGACTCCAGACAATGGGTAAAACCAACAGTTTTTGGCAGCATCCCCCACCACTTGCTAACATATTACCCACCATTTTTTCTCAACCGTGTAAAGTTTAATACACGTGAGTTAATTAATCCTGATTGACTGACGTTCCCCTGGAAGGCTGTTCCTCTTGTCTCAACTCTTTCTCTGCCTAGAAAACGTCTTTATCTGTCTGAGCCTGATACCAACAAAATTAAATGATTTCTCCTCAGTGCTGCCATACATTTTACTCATCTTATTGGATGCCACTTAGCACACGGTATCATGCTTAGTTGTACCCTGATAAAATTGGAGAACCTTGGGAAAAACGTCCGATCTTACTCATTTGCAGCCAACAGTAGGTGCTCAAACAATGCAGTGCCCAGAGACAAACTAGAACAGATTTGAATAGCTTGGGTTGTGAAAGCATTTCAGCCCTAGCTCCTCTCCTAAAGGCTGTTTCTTAAACTTCTTGCACATCAGGTTTATAATTTGTAAATTAGAGGAAAAATATTGATCTTACAAAAATGAAATGATATGATGGATATAAAGCTGCTTGGCACATTATCTTGTAGACAAGAAGCTATAAGTAAAAGTTAACTATTGCTGGGGTGCCTGGGTGGCTGCATTGGTTAAGCATTCAACTGCAGCTCAGGTCATGATCTCGGTTTGTAGGTTCGAGCCCCACGATGAGCCCTGTGCTGACAGCTCAGATCCTGGAGCCTACCTCGGATTCTTTGTCTCCCTCTCTCTCTGCCCTCCTCTGCTCACACTATCTCAAAAATAAATGAGCATTAAAAACTTTTTTAAAAAGGGTAACTATTGCGGCCAATATTACCTCTAGACTATGCACGTTACAAAAATCCATTACCTACATATCTGTATGTATTACCAAACATGGAAAAAGGACGATCCCCCATGAGTCCCCAAACATAATTGCTATCTTCTGGCTTTTTCCTCTCTGCCTCCACTTACTGTGGGATATTTATTTCCTACAACGGTTCCAAACAGTGCTCTCCTCGCTGGATCTGCAGGGGGAGGTGAAGGACAGAGTTTCTGGCCATATGCTTTAGCCATATGCTTAAGCCAGTTCAAACACAGGAGCCTTTTTCCTTCTCTTCAAAAAAGATGTTTCGTCAGGTAAAAGTGAATTTTCTGGCTAGCAAGCATTCCCCCTCCTCTCTCTTTTAAATGTCAATTTTGATGACAAAGAGGTTTTTCCAGTTTTAGACATTGATGAGTTAGTTCCCCACACTGAGGCTTTCAAAGGGTATTTGAGGACTAACTTGTCAGTATCACCAAATGTCCCCCGGTTCTGTAAAAATTGGCAATGCTGAGGAGAAGGAGAAGAGTGCTTCCTATAAGAAATACTGAGGAGCTGCCTGTGTTTAGGGCAAGACTCTCCTAGGAAAGCAATGCCTTCTCCAACAGAAACTACACGCAAACCTGCCAGGCATGAGAGGTGAGGTCTTATGAGAGAACCCCTGCACAGACGGCGGCCCACAACTGCTCCTTCACCTCTATGAGCACAGTGCTTCTCCCAGTGGAGGTGGGTTCTATTTCCCACCCTTTCAATCTGGCTGGCCTGGTGACCTGCTTTAACCAACAGAATATGGCTGAAGCAACACTCTGTCTATTCCAGGCCTATGCCTTAGGAGGCCTTGTGGTTTCTCTGTTTGCCCCCGATAGTCTGCCCTAGACTACCAAGTGATGAGGGATCACATGGAGACAGAGAGACAGAGGCCCCCAGGAAGAGGATCAAGGTATCCAAGCGACAACTAGTACCAAGGTTTCAGATGTGTGGACTAAGGCCCTCTTGGATCATCCAGCTGCAGTCAAAGCATTCCAGCAGATACCATATGGGACACACAGGAGCCCTCCTCAAATTTTCTGACCCACAGAATTGAGGGCAAAAAAAAAAATCCTTGCTATTTTAAGAAACTAGGTTTGGAGATGATTTTTATGCAGGAATAGATAATTGAAATAGGCATCTTAAGATTCTCCCTTCCACCCAAGGAAGGAAAAAAAAAAAAAGAGGTTAGAGTGGGAGAGAGCCAAAGCATAAGAGACTCTTAAAAACCGAGAACAAACTGAGGGTTGATGGGGGTGGGAGGGAGGGGGGGGTGATGGGTATTGAGGAGGGCACCTTTTGGGATGAGCACTGGGTGTTGCATGGAAGCAAATTTGACAATAAATTTCATATATTGAAAAAAAAGAAAGAAAAACAAAACAAAAGACTCTCCCCCCCCCAACCATGTGTGTGTGTGTGTGTGTGTGTGTGTGTCTATGTGTGTGTCCAATGGCTAGATGCCTAGGTTTCTACACCCTCTCTTGGTACCATCTTCTATTATTGGGTGCCTCCTAATTTTATTCCAAAGGACCAAGTAAATACGTTCTACAAAATGTTTGTAACAATATGAGGGAGTATTATGCCAGTAATTGTGGGGGCCATATATTTAAGACCTGTATTCAGATTTGTTTCAAGCAAGAGGGCATATACTATTGCATGCTTCTTACTGGAGGACAGGATGGAAAGATGCTGTTGGAAAGCATTTCTTCATGTGGGGTTTCAGAATTTTGTCCTACTCATGATGCTAGTTAAAAAAGTAGTCACTCATTGACATTTGTGTATGTGCACAGGTTTCTAGAAAATTACAGTCAAGCCTAAGGGAATGCTCATTAAATACTAAGATCTTAATAGCTTAAATTTTAAAGAACAAGTCTCTGACAATATTCATCTGAGGACACAAAAGTGCTCTGGATTTGATGACTGAAGTTCATCAAATGGGAGGAAATTAATCCAAAGCATCATCTCCAAAAAGCCAGGGGCCAGAGGATGGCCACGGATGCTTAGGATTCCTATTAGGTGGATCTAACAAGTGCTTATTTTATACCCAACCAGCCCTAAAGGTATGTTTAAAAAGTAATCCAGCTGACTTACTCTAAGTTGTTTTTACCAAAAAGGCAAACCTAATGAATGAATATGAAGGACTTTCTCCCCAGAATTATGCACATATCCAGGTCTTGCAAACTTTGGCCCATCATGGACCCCCGAGGGGTCCTCTATCGAGGTGGTACGTTAGCTCCCTCACCACTGGAGACAGGCACTCTGGTGCAGCCTTCATCCCAGAAATGTTTTCATTCATAGTCCTTCATCACTGGCTCCCACAGGAACATAAAACCTCACTGTGATTCATCCCACTCTCTGGCATAGATTAGTGAAAGAGAGCACATAATGAAGCACTGTAATACTCTCTTAATGCTGTATGTACCTTAACAAATACCAGCAGAGAGAAACATAATTTATAATCCAACAAACCAGATGTGTATTTTCAACCAGTTCTTGCCCATATACTTACAGGCCTGACCATGCACTTCAAATTTCATTTCTATTTCTGTATTTTGTGCCGTAGGCAGGATGGCTCCTTGTTTACACAAGTTTCAATATTGTTTTAGCACTTTCTGGTCCTTTTCCGTATCTTGTGACTTTTGAATATGCTTACTGGCTTTGAAGGCCCAAAGATACCAAAAAGAGTTACAGTTCAAAAATCATTAGACACTGCCCTTTGGGGAGATGGAATATAATCAAACTGCTCATTCCTCACATATCTGTCTCAACATTTAATCGTTTATTCACAAAAAGATTAAGTTGTAAAAAATATTATTTTTGGGAGAGGGGAACATGTGACATTCAGAAGTAGACTTGAGCTCTATTTTCAGAGAACTCTGTTGAGACTGTTAAAAACAATAGTTTTCCATTAATGAGCCCTACTTCATGCCAGATTCTTGGCTAAGTCCTTTATGTATCATCTTGTTTAAGCCTCACAGCAATCCAACTGAAGCAACATGGCAAACTGGCTAGCGGCTCATCAACCTTACTTCCCCTTGCTCTGGGTACACAGTTCAGTCACTTTCCCAGCCTCCTTTGCAATTAGATGTCACCATGTGACTGACTTCTGGCCAATGGAATGTGGAAGAAAATAAGGAAAGCATCTTGGAGGCTTAGTTCATGCACTCTTAACTCAGGGTTCCACGCTTTCTCATTTTCCTCGCCAACTGGTTGATTACAGAGATCTGCAGAGCAGAAAGCAGAGCTACTAGAAGGAAGGAACATGCGTTACTTAACTGCTACACAGGATGCCACTCTCAGAATACCTACAGTGAACCATTACGTGAGCAAGAGATAAACTTCTATTTCCTGATTCACTGATATTCGGGGGTTATTTGTTGCAGCGGTTAAAGTGTACTGAAAGTACTTTCATGAGCATAGAGAGGTTAAGTAATCTACTCAATAAGTAGAAAGAGATGGCAGATTTGAATCCAAGTGTCTTATCTCTAGAAACCATTTTTTTAAATGTTTATTTATTTTTGAGAGAGACACAGAGTGCAAGCATGGGCGGAGCAGAGAGAGAGGGAGACAGAATCCCAAGCAAGCTCCAGGCTCCAAGCAGTCAGCACAGAGCCAGACGCGGGATGCGAGACCATGACCTGAGCCAAAGTCGAACGACCAACCAACTGAGCCACCCAGGCGCCCCTGTAGAAATCATTTTTAATTGTTATTCAATTATATTCCCTTTTCGCAAGTTCATTTTTATCATATATCACACAAACTGCACCTATACCTAATTAGACTATATACGAGAGAGGTGGTTGGATGATGGTCCAAAGTTGGCAACAAAGAAAACGTAATTTTTCAAATAAATAATATGATTTCCTATCTCTATTAACCATGTAAGAGAGAGGCCATGCTACTCACACAACTTTGCAGGATATTTGTTACTTTTTGAAAGCTTATCCTCAGAGGTTCTTGGGTAGTTAATTTTAACTCTCTACAACAAATTACCTCAAAGACCTGGTGACTTAAAACATTTAGCACCTCTCTCAGTTTCTATGGGTCAGGAATTCAGGAGAGGCTTAGCTCAGTGGTCTTCTATGAGGTTGCACACAAGATGTCGGTGGGGGCTGCATCATCTGAAAGTGTGACATCCAAAGCAGCTCATTCACTTGGTGGCCAAATTGGTCTGATTGTTGGCAGGAAGTCTCACTTTCTCCCCACAGGGTTGTGTGACTGCCCTCACAACATGGTGGCTTATTTTCCCCAAAGCGAGCAAGTCCACAAGCCAAGGGCAATGTTGCAAGGCCTTATTTGATCAGTGTCCAAAGTCATACTCCATTATTTTTGCAATAGCCAATTGATCACATTGGGATCAATACTGGATTCCCCTATGCAGTGAAGGGACTACACAAGGCAGTGAATACCAGGAGGCAAGGGTCACTTGGAGCCATTAGGGAGGCCAGGTACCACAAGAGCCCATTCATTCATCCAACACAAATATACTGAGTGCCTATGAGGACCTGGGGACAAAGCAGTGGACAAAACCAAGTCCCTGCATGCATGAAGCATACATTATAGTGGAGGTCAGAAAGGCAAAATTTTAATGAGGAGGTAAACCATGTAGCATGCTAGGAAGAGGTAAGTGCTACAGAGAGAGAAAGCAGGAGTCGCGGGAAGGGGAATGCTGGAGTTGGGACTGTAGGCAATTCTAAACAGAGAGATCTAGGCAGGCCTCACTTAGAGGGCCTAAAAGAGGTAAGAAAGTATACCATGAAGTTACAGGGAGGAAGACTCGTCCAAGTACTGGGACAGCAACTGCAAAGGCCTTGAGGTGGGCATGTTTGCAACGAAAGGCAAGGCCAACAAGATGGCCATAGGAATGAACTGAAGGAGAACGCTGTAGATGAGATGAGGTAAGTAAAAGAGGCAAGAGCAGAGTCTGTGTGGGACCTTCTAGGCTCTTGTAAGAGCTCTGACTTTCACCAACTGAAGTGGGAAGCCACTGGACGGTGCTTAGCAGACAACTGGTATGATCTGACTTAGCACTTAAAAAAAAATCTCACTCTGGTGACTAATATCAAAATAGAGAGGCCAAGGGTGGGAGAAGAGAACAAATCAGGATGCTCTTGTAAATATTGAGACAAGAGATGATGACGGCTTATGTTAGAGTGTTATCAGGTGCAGACAAGTGGTGAGAAGTGGTCTGACTGTACATTTATTTTGCAGGTTATCTAGCACAATTAGATCACCATTCTAGGCAGAGTTTTCATTTAGGAGGGGCAGCATTTTTAAAATTATTTTTTATTATATCTCATCACTGTGGCTCTCAAATGGTATTCTAGGAGACCCTATGAATTCTGAGAAGCTTCTTAAGAATTTGCTAGTGGGAACTAAGATGGGGCACATGTAATGAAGCTTCATGGCCCCACTCCAGTTCTGTAAGGATAGCTCTGTGTTGACATAGTTTATTATGTACGATGAGAGACATCTTTTTAAGAAAGACCAGAAACCCCAATGCCCTAAAAGAAAACAGACTCCCCCTCCAACACACACACACACACACACACACACACACACACACACTATGAAAAAATACACCATTTAGAAAACTGGAACGTAAACACAGTAGGAAAAACATCTGCACTACAAGATAAAAATAGTTTACTCTCCCTAGTATTAAAACCAACCAAGCAACAAACAAACCTGAAATTTATGAGAAGACAACCAAGTAAAAAATGGGTAAAGGGCATTTTGTAAATGAGGGTCAAGAGGGTACCTCTTCATTGGATTGTTGTGACCATACATTGACAACCCACATCAAGTGCTTAGCATACCTCCTGGTACAGAAGAAAGGCTCAACCAGTGCTGCCCATCACAACCGCTACCATAACAACCACTGTTGTTGCCCTACTCTCCATTTGGCCAAAGGTGCCATGACAAGGTGACCGTCACTAACACCACCACCATTATTAGCAGCTTCATCAGCATCATGGTGTAAAAGTCATTAGCAATGGGAACTTGCAACTACCTTGAATGCCATTTCCAACTCAAGTCCCCCCAAAGTAAATTCTTCACTCACAGTAACCAATGGTGTATTACCTTTTCGTGATTTTCTATTAGGATCTCAATGACAATGTTCTGAAACTTGATATCCATGATGGCTGCTACTGTTTCTTCCTGAGGACGCAGTAGGGTGGGTCCAAACACCACGCCGAGGTTTGCCACTGTCATCAGATTCTGCTTGTGGTTGTTAGCGACACTGGGAGGAAGGAAAAGAAAAGGCACAAATGAGAGAAAGACTGTACAAATAGATAGCTGACTTCCCGGTGCCTTCCCCATCTTCAGACTCCTCATCTGGCCGGAGCCAGACCCTCGGACATCTTCAGATATCAAATCCAAAGACAGACTTCTCTACTTGTATTTTTGTCCCCCAGAGTTTTACAAATCTTCAGTATTCAGGCTACTTTGCTCTTTCAGGATATGACATTCCTTTACACATTTCTGTTTTGCCTACACCAACCAACCAACCAACCAACCAACCAAAGCAGCTGCCCTCCAAAATGTCAAACTTTGCACATCTGAATCCCTGCTCTGCAAATCCAGGTAACTGCTAAACTTTCTTAATTATGACTTTTATACTTCGCCGCTGCTTAAACTCCTGTGGTGATCATTAGCATTTTCTCTAGTGCAAATATAAAAACTCTTGATGGCTTTCATACATTTGCAAACAAGGCACAAGAGAAACCTAATTTTATTTTATTTATTTTTAATGTTTATTTTTGAGAGGGAGAGAGAGACAGAGTACAAGTTGGGGAGGCGGCAGAGAGAAGAGAGACAGAGACAAAGACACAAGAGAGACAGAATGCTTTGCAGGCTCCAGGCTCTGAGCTGTCAGCACAGAACCCAATGTGGGGCTTGAACTCATGAACTGCGAGATCATGACCTGAGCAGAAGTCAGATGCTCAACCGACTGAGCCACCCAAGCGCCCCCAAACAGACTTAACTTTAAACAATGGATAGATCTTACGAAGTCCAGCACTTTAGGCTCAAAGTATTAAACTCCATCACATAAAACATATGGCTTTCATTAAGCAAAACATGTGGCACAAACAGAAATAAAAATGCACCACTGTGTATATCCATGTATATGGCTGTGTTTATATTGTCACTTATACTCAAAGTCTAAGAACATACAGGGTCAGCAGTAGCTGGGTCTGAGTAATCTGCTAAATACATATACTTAGTTTTGGATAAGTACTACTCAAAACATGTATCTGATCTTCATACCCCAGCCACCATGACCTAGCCATAAAACTTAAATGTTCATTTGCTGGCCTTGCGTATAAAAATATGCAAATGATCTACAGGCAACAAATAAGTTAAAAGTTAGGCTCAATTTAGTACTGTTAAGAAAATATTAGGGGCTTCACTAAATCACCTGTTAGAAAAAGGAAACTATTCATTACTAGCAACTAGAAAGAAATTGGTCACAGATAGTAGTTTGCACAGACATACCTCCCTAGCATTTAGTGCTATTTATACAGAGTATTTTTCACACAATTCTATAAATGCCTGCACTGTTTTTCTTGAATACTTCTATTTGGTAGGAGGAGAAGAAGTTCTACTGCCTTCAGTGCTGGTTGTGAAACTGAGCCTTCACTGAAATTACTACGTCAACCAATTTTATCAGCAGATGTGTACTTTTCTATAATTTTCCAGGGCTAAAAGTCTAATTTCATAAAAACTTTCTCTGCTGAAAGGGGCAGGAAGGGTCGTTAGGTCAGTGAAACTTGTAACCGTGGAACGGTCCAGATACGAAGAGAATTTGCTTGCTAACTGCTAAGCAAGGGCAGTGGCCACTGGTATCTTGGCCTGTTTCTGGTCCACGTAAAAATATTCTGCGTTTTTTGAGTTGTAGTGTTGTGTCTCCATTTTACTTACACACTTCCCAGGTACACATCATGTTTCTGAAAGCATTAATGCTCAGGGTCAAGTTCTTACCTGGCAAGGGCAAAGATTCCGGTTCTGTGCCTCAATCAATAAGTATGCATATCTACAAGCTGCTTGTAACATCACTTCTTTCAACATGGGCTCTTGGGTGCAGGAAGTGAATTCCATGCCCTTATTCTTCCCCCTCCCAAATGAACAAAGCCATTAGACTTACCCCTCCTGCCACAAAAGTCCCTTGTGCAAATGAGTCAACAAGCTATTTATGTATCAAAGTACTTTTAAATTGTAGACCAATATAAAAACATATGGTTTGGATGATGATTTTTTTTTTAACCACCGTGCTTCTCAGCACTACCTCTGACTAAAGCAACAGCCTCCTAGCCAGGATCCCTGACTAGCATTTCCACAGTCAGGTTTATCCTGGCTGCTACCACCAGTTACTGTCTATAACTCAGCCCTGATCAAGTCATTCCTCTGCTGACAACTACAGTGGCCCCACACCTCACTGGGAAAGAACACAGTGAACCAGTGTGCATAAAGTGTTTAGTTAGCACTTTTGCACTTGTTCTGATAATAATGATTATAAGCCCTCGATGGGCTCCAATGTCTTTAATGTAAAGGCCAGACTCTAGTGAAGTAACACACCTTTCCCCAACTCACCTCTAAGCCCTTCTCTGCTGCCTGCTTGCTCTGGGTCAGCGGACAAGTGACTCAATGTCTAAGCTTTGGGCTCATCTTTGAAGATTGGGGAGGGGGAGGTAAACAATACAACTACTTCATGAGGTGGCTGTAGAAATTAAATATGGTAACATGTGGGAAACATAGTGATTATTATTATAGTAATTCACTATCCATCCTCTTCCCACTTTCATACCTATCTGCTGTTGTCACTCCTCTGCCTAGAATGTTCTCTTGTACTTCACAAATGCACCCCCTTCCTTTCTGCAGTCTCTGTCCGGTCTTCCCCCAATCCTCCTCCTCCTCTCAACCCAGGCAGAAGTATTATCTTTATTACAAGTTATTAATGTCTCTACTGCTGCCTTAGGATCAAGACTGTGCACTTACTTTACTTGGTAACGCTAGAACTGAGCACAGTGCCCAGGAGAAGCCCAACGAACGTTCATGAGATGTTAAATGGGATGTTTCTGGGTACACATAAAACAACTGTTCCCAATCCAGCTACTTACTCATAAAACCTCCAACTATTACTGATGACTTTTTAGGCGGACTATATCTCAACTATCCCAACCTCACTTTCCAGTCTGGAGCTGTGTTCCATTTCTTAGGTTTAATTAACGAATAACAATTACTCTAATTTGCAGGCCCCAATGCCCAAAGGCATTAGGAAGAAAGGTACAGTAACTCTAGATAAGCAACTCTGAATATAAATAGGCTTGAGCCTACCCAACATAATTCATTTCCTTTTTAGTGATCCATTTTATTTTAAAACTTGAACAACACATTGATCTATGGCTTATAAAACTTTTTTTGGGGGGGAAGCTGCAACCTTCATGACTAACTACCATTATCTTTTGGCATACTGAAGTAATAAATTTATCTGTCACTTGATTATTACTGTTCACAAGTTGGTATGGCTATGTTCATTACACTAGAATGAATAATTAATGGCTTGAGATCTCTATGTATCCTGGGGAGAAAGGCCTAGACCTCAGCCTCTGCTGGCACCAGCCATCCATTATAGCTTGACAAATTTACAGATGTGTGGGAGGCAGGCTGGCAGACCACTGGGAAGCCTGGCCCAGCAGAGGCCATGGGACTCATTCATTAGTGAGGTCTATAAAACACTGAGAGCTGCTTTCTGGGTTGGTAATTGGGCTGCTTGACCTCTTCCTCACACAGTCCAGAACGTCATGTTGGGTCTTGACTTAAAACCCATATATAAAAGTTTCTTGTGCATTGCACATTCCACTGCAGGAGTTTGTGCCTTTCAGATCCTTAGGTCTACGTGGACATTTCTGTGGTGCCTTCCCCAGGAACTGGCAGTTCTATAGGCTTCCTTTAAATGTCGCAGAAAAACAGTTCCACATGTGATTTTAACCTGAGCAAGACCCAGGTCCTGTTGTGACCATGGAGTTTGCTGTTATTAGCTGAAAAGCAGTAAGTCTCTTGAAGAACATGCCTTTAGGGCAGTTATTGAGGGGCTGGAACCCCATGTTCCCAGCACTTCCCTCATGAATTGCAATTAAGGAGAAAAGAGCATGCTTCAAGGAAAATGGCCTTGGCAGAGGGGCCTCCTGCCACCTTTGTCTAAGGGGAAATGGGTGGGGACTCTGGATTGGTCTGATGCTCTTTGAGATGCAGAAGGAGGTAAATCGTTTCC
The DNA here is from genome assembly GCF_022079265.1 of Lynx rufus. Taxonomy (NCBI): domain Eukaryota; kingdom Metazoa; phylum Chordata; class Mammalia; order Carnivora; family Felidae; genus Lynx; species Lynx rufus. Next base: position 118,845,128 of record NW_025814823.1, on the reverse strand, counting down.
AGATGAGGATGGTGGTGGGGGAGTGTTGTGAGAGGAGGAGACAGAAGTCAATCCCTTTGGGGCTTGTAATGCAGTGCCCCCCATGCTGTCATAGGGATCACATCTGTTTCCTGTGGTTTAAATGAGAGCCATGACTCTGGAAGTGCTAAGCAGTGCTTTAAGTCACAGACTGGTCCTGATGTATTCCAAGAAAGCATAAGCCTAGGGCTGCATTTGCAAATAGCTTCCATCTTGGGGCCTGGAATGCTGTGTCAAGGAGTGTCAAGCCTAAGCCCTGGCTCCACCGGACACGGTGTGGTGACAGGTTAGCACTATGTGCCATGGACTGGATGGGTGGTGTAAAAGCACAGCAACACCTACCCACCGTGCTTTGGTTCAGCTTCCAGTGTTAAATAATGATGATAATTTACACTTGTAGCGTATTTTAGAGTTTCTAAGGAGTTCTGCAACTATTCTTTATGTTTATTCAACCTTCCTCGTATCTGAAGAACACAGTAGCTCTCAAACTTTCGGACAATGTCCCATGATAGGGAAAACGTTTTCTTACTTAACCTTTCATGAGTACATGCATACATATACACATAAATAGCAAGACACACACACACAAACCAGAAACAAAAAGTTGGGTAGTAGTAAGGCTGATGAATGTTGATATTTTCTCTTCTATCCTTTTTTTTTCCTTAACTTACTATTAAAAAAAAATGAAAGCAATTTCTCATCCCCCTAATGGACCATGACTTACAATTTGAGAAGTGCTACTCTAGGGGTAGAGAAGACAAATATTATCTCAAGTTTACAAATATGGAAAAAGGTAAAGGAGACACTAAAGCACAGTGCTTGGAATCAGATAGATACTCCCAGCTGGATGACAGCAGGAAGGTCACATGGCATCTCTAAGCCTATGTTTTCACCTGTAAAACAGAAGAAGTAATACCTACCTCATTAAGTTTTAAAGCTAAGTAAGATTAGGAGAATAAATCTCTTGGCCTGCAATAATGGCTTAATAAATGACGGCTGCTATTGTTTACGGTGGTGGTCAAGGTAGTGGTGATGATAGAAGTAGCAGCACCTGCCAATTTAAAGCCACATTGGGGATACCTGGGTGGCTCAGTCAGTTAAGCATACATCTGACTCCAGCTCAGGTCATGTTCTCACAGTTCGTGGGTTTGAGCCCTGTGTCAGGCTCTGTGCTAACAGCTCAGAGCCTGGAGCCTGCTTTGGATTCTGTCTCCCTCTCTCTCTGCCCCTCCCCTGCTTGCACTCGGTCTCAAAAAATAAACAAACATTAAAAAAAAAATTTTTTTAAAGCCATATCGGGGGTGCCTGGGTGGCTCAGTCGGTTGGACGTCCGACTTCAGCTCAGGTCATGATCTCGTAGTTCGTGGGTTCGAGCCCCATTTTGGGCTCTGTGCTGACAGCTCAGAGCCTGGAGCCTGCTTCAGATTCTGTGTCTCCCTCTCTCTCTGCCCCTCCCCAACTTGCACTCTGTGTCTCTCGCAAACATAAACAAACATTAAATAAATAAATAAATAAATAAATAAATAAATAAATTCACATTGTTTGGTGGTGTCGCTTGGTATTCTGTGCAGGAACCTCTAGCGGCCTGCTTCTGCCTGGGGCAAAGAGCCCTGACTCCTGCATCTGTATTTTCAGGACTTCTATTACCCTACCTATTTGTATTTCTTATTCTTTTTTTCCCTTTCTAAAAATTATGAAATACTTCAAATCTATAGAAAAGCTCAAAACATAAAATGACTTGTATTCCATCACTTCCTTCCAAGTACCTCTGGCACAACACACTGGGAGCCTCACAGCCAAGAGCAAGCCCATCAAACTCACTCGGTCTTCAGGAGCACACTCTGCCCCTGGCCTGCCTAGCAAATCCTCGCCATCCAAAGCTCACCTCCCTGCAAAGACTGGCTGCAGACATTCCCCTGCCCAGAGGTCTTAACTGCTAAATGGTTATGTTCATGGTAAATTCATGGGACATTTCTACTCCGACTGTTCCCCTTCTAACGAGCAACTCCAGACTGGGGACCGGATCAGGATTTGAAGGGCACCTCCTGTAGCATCCTCTGGGGCAGATAGCAGAATGTAGGCCCCAGGTTACCAATTCCGAAAGTGGCTGAGTGGGCAGGCACCTAAGCTATAGTCAGTAGCACTTTTCTCTCTACCACCATCCAGGGGCAGAGAAGCTCAAAGATCTGGGGCTAAGGAGGATGAGGTGGACGTGAAGTTCTTGGAACTGTACTTTTTTTATGGTCGACAAGGCCAAGTTTAACATTCATGGTTGTTCACGTGGCTCCTTTCAACAATTTCAAATTTACCCTTAGTATATAATGGGGAGTGGTGGGGGAATCCCCACCCCCCAGTGGCTTCACGTTTTCTAGTAAGTCAGTCTGTATGTGCGTGTTGCCTGAATACCACCAGGACTTTGTAACACTGGACCCATCTGGATCGTGCTGGGGAGGCTTGTGCCAAGGAAACCCATTAGAGCCATAAATATAACTTTGCTGGGCTGTCCCAATGGCTGGCACCAGAATGAGAGTTTAAAATAAATAGTTCTGTGTACTGACTTGGGTCATGCTCACCAGCCATATTCAACATCTTTCTGGGAATGGTGGTCCAGTGAGAAGTCACATTTAAAGCTTTGAATAATTGAGTGTTTACGGTGGGTAATGATACACAGTGTGATCTTCAAGAAGACCCTTTAAGGCATGTAGGTGAGGCTACCCCTAACATTTTACAGAGGATGAAACTGAGGCACTGACAGGTTTAGTAATTGGCCTGAGGTCACAAGGCCAACCAAAGGCAGAGCCAGGAGAGGAAACCCACACTCTTTACCCTATTTTGGTATATGTGCTGTCGAAGCGAACAGCCATACTCTCTACCCTAGCACTTTGATGTTCCCATACCACTCAGGGTCAGTTCAGCCTAGGCTACAAGAGGTACAACTATTCCTCGGAAAACCCAACCAAAAATGAATACACAGAGCAGTTACGTGCTTGAACCTGTGCCGAATGAAGTGGTGGACAGAACAGAAAAATAAATAGTGCTCCTTCATTCACCACCCAAATCACTAAATTAAAAAAAAGGGAGAAACCGAGAAATCAGAACAAGGTTCATGCCTTTTCAGAGTGATACGAAATTAACCACTGTTTCTTCTCCCTTCCTGCAGTAAAACTGGCTGCATGTTTGACACCAGCATGGAAATGAGGGAAGAACCCCTCAAATCTGAGAGCATTCCATTTGTAGTTGGCTGGCACGTCTAAGAGCTGCTTCCTAATGATTAAAGAGTAAACGCTTTAGGACTGAGAAAATTGAAAGAAACTGAAAAGGATGAAATCAAAGGAAGAAACTGAAAGAAAAACCAGAGGGGCTGAAAGGATTGTTTCTCGCCGCCCCCCGTCCCCCCCCCCCCCCCGCCAAAAAATGACAATTATGGCCATACATCCATCAGTCCAGGCTACACTGCTTTCATCCAGGGATCTCAAAGCTCTGTGAATAACTGCCAATGTCTTCTCCACTTCTGGTGACATATATAAACCGCGCTTCAGATGGGTGAATGTCACTGCTAAGGTGTTAAGTACCACCCAACTGTATGCATGTCAACTCTAACACTCACTTGGTGCCAAAAATTCCTCAGACAAAAGGAAAAGAGTGTGCAACCAGCTCTATTTCCACTCTGATCCCTTCCAATGCAACATCACTAACTGTTTAAAAACTGCCAAGGGCTTTGGCTAATTTTAATTTTAAGATGAAAACCCTTGGCATGGCCTACAAGATCCTACAGGGTCCAGCAGCTCACCTCTTCCAGGCCCTTCATTATGCTGATCCCCTTACCAGGGAAGCTCTGCAGCTCCTCTTGATCTGTCCTTTTCCTACTTACTACTTGCACTTTCTCAGAAAGGTCTTTCTGGACACTCTGTACCAGGCCAGGTATCTTGTTACAATGCTATTTCCTCATTTCTCTTTCCTGGCACTTACTGAATTATGTCACCATTCATGGAATTGCCATTGTCTCCCCCACTTATTCCAAGAGAACAGAGATGGTACTAATCTCCCTCAATGCCACATCCCCAGGGCCTAGGATAGAGCTTGTTCCTATCAGGTATTAAGGGGGGAAAAAAGGGCATGTGCATGCTTTGGGAGGCTAGCTTCATCTAAGGGTATCAAGGCTCAGCTGCACTAAATGTCTGGCTTAAACCTCCATGTAACCTACCGGTGCCTCAGAGTCTTTGCCAAGCTGGGGATAGCTGTTGGGGGAGTAGCCAGCATACCTCACCCTGACACTGAAGGCACGTAACAAACCACGTGGCTCTCCCTGGCCACATCGCTAATCTGCAAGGTGCAATGTCCACAACATATTCACAGGGTATCATTATCATTATTACATGCATTACCTAATGTGCATTATGCAATATACCATAAGCTCACAATATTATACCAATCTCCTTCTAATGTTCTCATTAAATATGTCTTATTAAAGACATATCATCAATGTCTTTTTCTCATCCCTTTCTGAAAACCCCTTGTACTTCCTGCCTATCTTAGATTATATTAAAACTGTCATCAACAGTAAGAGCAACTCAGCATTTAACCTGCGTCAGGAATTAAGTACTCCATCGATGATCTCATTTGATGTTTACAATAATTCTACAAGATAACTTCTACTACTGTCCTGCATGAAGTAGTTAATGCTCAGAAAACTCAAATTTTGTCCAGAGTCCTGTATCAAATAAGCAGTAGGGATGGAATTTGAAGGCAGGCAATCTACAGTATGATTCCAGAGCTACTGCTCTTAAATGACCTGGTACAATGCAGTGTGTGTGTTGTGTGTGTGTGTGTGTGTGTGTGTGTGTGTGTGTGTGTGTGTTGTATGTGCAGACATGTGTGAGATAGATTATACACAGTATATAGGCTGCCATTTTGTTCCACATGCCATTCTTCTAAAAAGCTTAACCTAAAGAGATCATGGGTAAAAGAAGAACCTGATTATTTTTAAAAGGATGTTTTGAAAGCAAACAAGAATATTACCTTCAAGTCTGCCCATCAACAGCATTAATCCCTAATTTTTTCCAATGGTAGCAAACTAATCTGGGTCATGGGAATTACTGGCCTCCTCCAGAATAGGCTGGCTTTCATTAAGAATAAGAACTGTACTTTTTTGCTAAGCTGCCTCATTTTCTGAAATTAGTCACAGTCGTTTAAACACTAACAACAGGCCAACCTGAGTTCCATTTGCCCTACACTCTTTCAGCTACTTGGTATCTGAATAGTCTTATGCACAAAGAAGGCACATGCCCTCAATCTAGGGGTTGACTGATGAGTTTTCCCTTCTCTGCTCATGGCTGGTTCAGGTCCTAGCCTGTAGCTATATTCTATGACCCAGTCCATGGGCCTGGATGGAGAAAAATAGCACTCACATACAAAAAAAAAAAAAAAACCTACGAAGAAGCTGGCCCATAGAACATTTCTTCCTGGAAAATTACTTAACTATTTCAAATTGTAGAACAATTTGAAACATTCTTCAGTCCAATGGAATTATCATTTTCGAAGCATTTTACAGTTGCTGAAGTCCTTTCACATTCATTATCACTGATTTATTTATTTTGAAGCTTATGTTCTCCCATCTAGAGAGAGATGCCACAGCATAAATGGAGGAGGTTTAAAAGTTGCCTATAGGCATGACATGCCAACCTGATGGTACCAAGTGCTGTAAATACCTAAGTTCCTGTTGGTGGAAACACTTCCTTCAGTGGCTCAGCCTATCATCTTTAGGCCAGCACTGTCCAAAAAGGCAGGTCATGGGCTTGCAAGTTGCCTTAGGACTTCCTACCCAAGGAAGGAGGTACAAGGTGACCCAGAACAGAGGCCAATAGTGCATCGTGTATTTTTCAACAATCAAGTATTTTCGAGGGCTTATTATGTGCCAAGGACTGCTTTAAGAGCTGGGGATAGAGCAGTGAACAAAACAGACACTCCCCAAAACTCCCTGCTCTATGAAGCTTATATTATTTTGGGGGTAGGACAGACAATAAGCAAATAAAATACACAGCAGAAAGGCAGGAATGAGGGCCTATTAGCAATTTTAGACAGGGTGGTCAGGGAAGGTGTCAGTGACAAAGAGGGATGTACAAATAACCTGAAGGAGGGAAGAAAGCAAGCTGTGAAAAATCTCGCAAATCTCTGGGGAAAAAGCTACAGAGAGCAGACACTAGACACAGATGCCTCAGGCAGGAACACATGTGGCATGTTGGCACTGCCTAAGGAAAGCCAATGTGCCTGTCACTGAGTGAGAACAGGGGAAAGCACTAGGGAAAGCCAGACAGGTAATGGACCCGGGGGCAGCCAATCCTGTAGGACTTTGCAGGCCACTTTAAGAGCTTTGTTCTCTACTCAGTGACATGAAAAGCAATGAGAGAATTCTGATCAGAGGGAGAGCGTAATATTTGTCACTTCTCTCTGTAGACTCAGAAAGGTCTCAGCTACTAAGACTTACATGCTCAAAGGCCCTGGGATGTAAGAGACAGAAGAACTTCGCAAACCAGCATAAAACCTCTTCAGAGAATCCAAGACATGTAAAAACTAGAATACAGTACTTCTATTGATTTGAGTAACTAAAACCTATCAGGCAGTGTGCATTTGCACCTACGTCTGTGTTAACATGGAAGGTCTATGAAGCTGGTCCACATTCTTCCCTTAGTCACTGTGCTGACTTCCACTAGGAACTTGGCAGCAGAACAGAATGTTGAGGCCAACATGATTTAAAGGCCTAGAGTCATAGCCTCAAGGTGCTAGTTACCTGCTACCCGGCTAACAGTCACCCACAAACAGCACCGATATTGAACATGTTGTGTAAATATTCATAAAGCCCACTGAATTTAACCATCTTTACAATCTTTAAGTAAAATAAATAGTAGTCTTCTGAAGCCAGATCCCTCTTACTAGTCCCATTCTACAGGTCAAAGAACAGGGACAAAAGAAGCTACAGCAAAGGCTAAGGGTTGGCCCTTCACCATGTGGCTCAGCTCCAACCGTAACAGTAGCTGTGACACTAAGCAGTCAGAGCTTCTCACGTCCCATGAAATGCAAGCCTCATTTTCAGGGAAAGGACCATAATCCTTCCTGGAGGGCAAGTCAAGATTCCAAATCCACAGATGGGGCTATGAGAGAGTTGTGGAGTAAGAGATTGACAGATTGTTAGAAAGGAAAAAAAAAAAAACAAAAACAAACAAACAAAAAACACAAAAAACACTCAGGCACAGTCATACATATGCCCTGGGTAATCTGTCTCCTTTCATGGAGATATTTTAAAATCAAGGAAAAAACCCATCTGGTTTATTTTTGAAAAGGAGGGTACTTTTACCCCAAAAAGAAAACAGACAAAATTGCATTCCTTGGAGCTCCTGGGTGGCTCAGGCGGTTAAGCATCTGACTTTGGCTCAGGTCATAATCTTGTGGTTCACGACTTCAAGCCCTTCATGGGGGTCTGTGCTAACAGCTCAGAGCCTGGAGCCTGCTTTCGATTCTGTGTCTTCTCTCTCTGCCACTCCCCCACTGGTTCTCTCTCTCTGTCTCTCTCTCTCTCTTTCTCTCAATAATAAATATTTTTCAAAAATTTTTAAAAAGAAAAAAAAAGAAAATTGCTTTCTTTACCAGGAGTCTGAAACAAATTCAGAGGCTGAGGTTGAAAAAGGTAGCTTTATTTCAAGGGCCAAGGTACCAAAATGACTAAAATTTAAAGCTGACATGCTATCACAGAACTTTTGAATTACATGTGGATATTCAACTAAGAAAAAAATTATTTCAAGGTGTCCTGAAGAGTTCATGGCTCTTTATGTACAGGAACTGACAAGCCATGGGAAAGTTCTGGAAATCAATTAGTACTAACAGTGAAAGAAGAAGTCCCAGATCTCTAACACCAAATGAAGAGTCATTTGAAGAGAACATCGACATTCTCTGTGTTCAAATGTCTGATGCTAAAGAACAGAATTGTTTAAAAGACAACATCCTTTTTATAGACCCTAAAAGCTAGAAAACAAAATCTGAGTGGATTACCCCTTCTTACGCCTCCCCACTCCTGAAGCTTGGTGCCAACCTATCCTAGCTCCTTGTTACACTAAACTGTTATGTCCAAAATTTCCGTATGAGCTCAAGCCTAAGTGGAAATGTAGCTCATCTTACTTATTTATACGTATAAAATAATTGTGTTTATACATAGTGGTACATGTTAGAATAAGACTGAACACACAGACCCTTCTGTTATATTTTCTGCCTTCATCACAAAAATAGACTCATCAGGGAATTATGCCAATAGAGTTCTTACTTCAGTGTACGTCTGGCAAAATCTGATTTGTTCTCCTCGTAGGCAGCACAAAACTGGAGACTCCTTGAATTCTGCTACTTTGGAAGCAAAATATAAAACAAAGTGCAGGGTCAAACAGGAACTGGCGATCCACTGTGAGAAAACCAACCTGTTCATTAGGTAGAGAACAGGAGGGGGTATCTGGTCACACAGACACCGAATGATTTAAACCATGGAGGTGAGATCTGGGCTCCTGATCTGCCCCTCGTTTAGGCTCTCACAGAGTGTCATTCACAAAGCCCAAATCCAATACTTTTCAATGGATAAGTCAAAGTGTTTAATGACCAAGTTCTGGAATGCTTTCATTTGAGCAGGCAGCACAGCCTGACACCTTAGCTGTTGTCCCCTTGCCTTCTTGGGCTCCTCTGGACAGGTGGGTTAAGAATGCCAGGCTGATGGCAGTAGAGACAGGGAAGAGAACAGCAGTGTGGGCTGAAGAATCACTTAAAGGACACCATGGTGCACATTTCCCAGTGGGAAAGCCATCAATAGTTCACTTTAGCAAACCAGTCTGGATCGCGTATAAATCCACAGAGATGAAAATACTTAATGAACGTCAGATCCTCAAGTAACTCCAAAGTCCTCACTGTAGCCTATATGACTTGACCCCACCTACCTCTCCAAACTGCCATCCTGCATTTCTGCGTTGACCCACAGCTCCCGACTACCCTGGCCTTTTGCATGTTCCCACATGTACCATGTTTGGTCCTCCCCAACACAGACTGAACACCTACGAGATGCCATGCCGTCTTCTAGGCATTGGGATACAGCAGTGAACCCAATAGCCAAGATTCATCCTTCAATATACTGGCATGACAGTCCCATTACGAAGATAGAAAATACACACAACACAGTAAGAATGTCAGGCTGAGAAAGTGTAAGATGAAATTAAATAGGAGCGTGTGATAAAAACTGGTGAGAAGGACTAACTTAGGTAGGCTGGGCAAGGCCTCTAAGGGGAGACATGTGAGCTGAGCTCTGTCATTGCAGAGAGTAGAGTCTAGAAGTCCACAAATTAGAACACTACAAATCATATACACAAATGCATGGGCAATTAAGAAGTTCAATCTTCAACCACAGACATTAGTGTTGCCTGCCTCAGATCTCTTTAAGAGTTGCATTCAAGAGGAGTTTGAACAGGCATGCTGAAGTCTGTGTCAAGAGTTGTTTAGCACAATGGAAAGCACCAGAATCCTTGCCACTCTGGGTTTTCCCACCCAATACTGAGAATGCCCTGTGGCTTCTGGCTGCTCCTCCCACTCATCCATCTCTGTTGCCCCAACCCAGTTAGGAAGAGACTCCTCCAGTGAATGTCACTAATAGATCTACTGTTCAGTGTTGCAAACAGAAGGCCACCTTCCTAAAATTTACATAGCAGGATATAACTATACCACAATCCCGTTGACATGTGCCAGCATTTGGTTGGGTTATGTAAAAAGCTAGGTAATCATTAAACAGGGCAGGAAACAAACAAAAGAGTAATCCTTTAAAAATATCATTTGTGTTTGGAAAACTTGAGGGGGAGGAGAGAGGAAGGTTCAGGAAGGCCTGCTACTCTATGAAAGGCCAGGGTTCAGAGTTCACTATAAAAATGTCAGAAAAATCACTTAATACTTTCACTCACCTGAACGAGTCTTCCACATGAATTGGTATTACAAGATAAAAAACTGGGACTTAAAGAAAAAAGTACTAAGTGGCTCCAAGAAAGTCTGTCTCATAAAGCCCTGGCGCAGGTGAAAGTTCTGCAGACTCCTGACCCATGGAGGACAGGATGCCTGTAGCTGTACCTGGGGCACCAGATGGGACTTCATGTGGCCATGAGTCAGGGGCATGAACCACACTGGTCAGTCCAACACAGACAGCATTTGTGGACACGCTAATCTATGTGACTCCCACAAGAACCACAGCAGTGCAAGGCTGTGATACGTGGCCACACACACTCACACAACTCCCCAGCTGGATGGTACACTCCTTTACACATGTACACACCCATGCATGTCTCCCTTGCCCCTGGGACACACATAGGGGTAAACTTATGAAACAAAGTGTCTATCTTCCTTAAGACAGAATCAGTAAATGTCATTGGATGTCACTTTGCCCCTTAGAGCAGTGGCCATTTTTAAATAGCGGTCCTTTCTTTTTTCTCTTAATGCTATAATTAGGGAGAAAAGCCTAAGCTTTTTATTTTCTGGTATTACAATTCCAAGTGTTCATTGTAGGATAACTGAAAAAGATAGAAAAGCACAAAGAAAACAAAAATCACCCATAATCCAACTACTCAGAAATAATTAAATTTCATTTAACATTTTAAGGTATAGATATTTTGTCCTTTGCTTTCCTCAGGCACACACACACTTAGAAATACACACACACACACACACGTATTTTAAACAACCTAGATCATACTGCATGCACATAGCCTTATGACCTGTTTTTACTGCCTTACTATAAACTTTTCAAATATCATTCATTACCTTGTCCAACATATTTATGGTTATATAGTATTCTATTGTATGGATAATACATTCAAGAAGGCCTCTATGATTGGACATTCAGATTGTTTTTGATGTGTTGTTTCCAGTAACACCACAATAAACCTGTACGCACATGAATGTTTTTGTACATCTTTCTTTCTCTGAAATAAATTCACAGAAATTGAATTTCTGGATGAAAGGGTATAAAAGATTTTAATACATATTTCCAAACTGTCACCTAGGAGATCTTTATCAATTTACATTCTCACCTAGAATGTTTCAGCATGCCTGTTTCTCTAGGCCCTAAGGCATTATTATTTTGAAATTTTTAATAAGTAGTGAATAGTATTATGCCTATCTAGTTTTCAATTCTATTTTTTGATTAATGATATTGACCGTTTTCTAAATGTTTATTGATCCAATGACTTTATTAAGGGCCCAGACATAACAATCAGTCTCCAGCCAAGCAGACCAAAAGTTAACAGGTAAGTAATAAGACACACCCAGCAAAGATGGCCTTACTTCTATAATTTTACAGATAAATATAGCTCTACGTCTATTAAGATGTTCCTGTATTTATAATTCAGGTATCTTTCATGAAATCTAATGAGGATGAAAAACTACTATTGAGATATCAAACCCCTCTCTATGAATCTGGGCAAGGTTCAATTTCACTGGCTCAGTATTTGGTACAGGATTGTACTGGGATCTACTACAGAACCACAAATAAAGACATCTGGCAGGGAAATGATGCCATCCCTTCACCTTGTTTGTAAGCTCCGTGAAGGTAAACCCCCCCATCTGTCTTGTTTATACATATCAATGTATGCCCAGAACCTGGCAGGACAGGTGCTTAATAAATTTTGTTAGAACTATTTTCAGGCTGGTGGCCAAAGGACTTGAAGGGACCTGAGCTTCAGAGTATGTGTCCCACTAATTTCAAAATAAACCACTCATCCCAGCGAGTGCCGTGGCACTTGGGAGGCACTTGTGGCTGCCACCGAGGCCAAGCAAGAATCCTAGTACTTCCTCAATCTACTTCACATGGATGCTCTAAGGACAAGGCAAGGAAGAGGGTGAAAAAGGCTCTGAAGACTATCTAGTGCTGCGCACAGCAGGGAGGATGGTGGTGATGATGATGACAGTGAGGAGGTGGAGGAGGAAAAATTTAAACAGAAGGCTCAGAGAGCCAGGAATGATGAGGAGACGCAGAGAATGGTATCAGTAAAGCAGGCTGCGGTAAGAAATTAAGCTTTCAGCTCTGGTGTTGCTGGGTGTGTGATGCAAGAGGCACAGTGTAACCGGGCCACCAAGTCCTAAAAAACAACTTTAAATTAAAGACCATGGTTGTTGAGCTCTTATTTATGATTCAAGAGGTCTTTACAGATTTTTCTGTCCAGAGTGTTCCATAGCTTCTCTGGGATGTGCGTTTGTATGGACTTAGTTTTGCTTCTCCTTTTGCAAGGCACTCTGACTACTGAATCTGTTTCAGAGACAGCAGGAAGTTAGTGATTAGCAGAACTAAGCATCATTGGGCAAGATTTATCAGGCTCAGCATTCTGAGCTGGGAGAGAACAGAATCCCTATGATAAGGACTCGCTCTATGCAAGAGTCAAAAAAAAAAATACACAACTTTTTGAGCATCTAGGGGCCAATAATGAGGTCCTTGGTGAAGGTGAACCTCTGAAAAGCAGAGTTTCTAGGTGTGGCATTTCTAGGAAGATCTGACAGGAGAGACTCACGCTCTGAAAATCCCCAATCGAGCAGACTGGCATTTGCAAGGAAGGAACCCCAGGCCTGAGGTGCATCAAGATGAGAGAACGGGGTGGATGAAGAAGGCTTGCCCGTGCCTGCACCAAGGGCAGAGCAGGCTCCGCACCCAGGAGCCTACTAGACCTTAGTTCTCGGTTACGGACACAGCAGGGGCTTAGAGGCCAGTGCCTGACTTATGGCCCTGCTCACTGCTCTCTATGCCACTCAAAAGCAGAACACCAACCTACCCATCTATACATAACACACAGTCTTAATTATGAAAAATGGCAGTAATTACTAGGGAAAGGAAAGCCTGCTGGAGGCTACTGCCGCCCCCACGTGCTGCTCCACACTCTACAGACTCCTGTTCTACCAAGGCTGCTGCAGCCTTCCCCCCAACCAGCACCTGTTGCCATGGTAGCTGTGTTCCCCCACCCAGGAAGGGTACGCTCCAAGCCATTATGAAAATAAAAAGCTTTTATGTTTCACGACCACCTCCCCTCCAGCTTCTCTGTCTTGTTCAGCTAAATGCTGGGTAGCACATGCAGCAGAAATTGAAATGTGGGCATTTCAATTACAGCAATGACAAAAAAAAAAAAAAATTAATCATCTAGTTTCCAGACAGAGGGGGATAGGAAACAACTGTTCAAAGCAACACTGCGTGTGTCTGAGTTAGGAAAAGGAAAAAAAAAAAGAATGAAAAGTAATTAGAGAAAGACCTTCTCTGAAGAACATTAGATCTGACAAGCACCGAAGCACTGTGTGGTCAGATGCTGAGGAAAGAGAAGGGGGAAAAATCAGTAACAGGGATGGTTAATAAGAAAGAGTTCCCCCTGAGGGGCTGAGAAAACAATCCCCTTCTGTTAACAGAAACCAAAGGAAAGAGTAAGAACTATCTGGAGGCCCAACTCAAGACACATTGAAGCACTACTCCGGAAAGAAATCAAGGGTGGTATAGACCTCACAGTCCTGCATCATGAGACTCACTGATACCTAGCATTGAACATGAAATGAAAAATAACGAGAAAGAAATGAGGAATGTTATATCAGGATTGGAGTTTTCTGTATTGTCCTTATCTCTAAAAATGCATCTGCCGACAGCACTCATTCTCACTCTCTCATCTCAATCTGTTGTGATTGTCTGCAAGTGAGGTATCCTGGCGTGTGACCCCCTCCCAGGGACCCTTTACAGCTTCAGATCTCTAAGTCCAGAAAATGGAGGTACCTGTATCAATTCATATGCAGAAAGGAGAAGGAGAGGAATAGTTTAGGAAGGTCAAGTCAACACGGAAAATGTAGAGATTTCATTTCCTGCCTTCAAAGCCAGTGGAAGCGCTAAGGCAATTTGCCAAGCAGGGACTATTCTGGTTCTACGCACAAACCAGAAGATTGGCTAACCTCTAAAACTCCCACCAATGGAGAGGATGAAGCCTACAATCAGGAGAGATAATAAGTAGAACAAATGATGCTCAGCTATAAAATACTACACCTGAAAGGTATCAGTCTAAAACCACTTTCCCAACAGTGAAGTTCAAGGAGAAAAACGTCTGCATTATTCACCTCACTAGTGTTATACCAGGACTCTGGTTCCAAGGGCAAGGCTAGGTGACAGGAAGTTCATTCCCTAATTTCTCATGTGATGTGGGCCAAGGTGTTGGGCTTTTAGTTATAATACAAGAGATCTTTATGGATGTGATTTCTGTAGACTCAGTTTTCTTTCTCCTCTTTGAAGTTGGTCATGATTACTGAATCTGATGTTTTAGATTTTTCAATTTAAGAAAATTCTCAGCCATCATCTCTTCAAATGTTACGCCTTACCATTCTATTTAGTCTCATCCTCTGTACCTCCTACAGACTTATTTTAAATCTTCTCATTCTGTCTTCCATGTCTCTTCAAATATTCTTTTTTAAGTAGGCTCCACACCCACCGTGGAGCCCAACACAGGGCTTGAACTCATGACCCTGAGATGCAGACCTGAGATGAGGTCAAGAGTCGGATGCTTAACTGACTAAGGCACCCAGCCGCGCCTCTTCAAATATTTTCTATTTCATTATTTCTCTGGAATGCATTCTGGAATTTTTTAAAGGTCTATCTTCCTGTTTAGTAAGTCTCTCATTAGCTTTGTTTAGTCTGATATTTATTTAATCAAATGATTTTTAATTTTAATTATTTTTTACCTCTCTAAGTTCCATTTGCCTCTTCCAATGCTGCCTGTTCTTTTGCTTTTAACTCCTTCTATGTATTTTTAATTATTTTAAATACAGTTATTTTTATGTTTTCCATGGGATTTAAAATTTTTCTCTTAGTGTTTATTTATTTTTGGGAGAAAGAGAGAGGCAGAGTATGAACATGGGAAGGGCAGAGAGAGAGGTAGACAGAGACTCTGAAGCAGGCTACAGGCTCTGACCTGTCAGCACAGAGCCCGACATAGGGCTTGAATCCACAACCTGTGACATCATGACCTGAGCCGAAGTCAGACATTCAACTGACTGAGCCGCCCAGGTGCCCCTCTTTGGGATTTTTAAATTACTGTTTTATTATTTGAAGTCCATGGGTTTTAATATTTCTGTACATTGTTTCCATGGTCTCTGGTTGATACTGGATTGTTTTCCTATGTATTTTTTTATTCTGAACTCATCTGCAGAGGAGCTATTTCTGGAAATCCTAGGTGCCACAGGTTGACTACATGTTCTTCAGCCAGGGTTCAAGCAGTATCAGTGAGTGGTAATGGTAGAATAAATTTAAATGTTTTTATAAATTTCCTTACAGATCCCGGGTCCCAGGCTGAGAAAGAAAAATAAATTCCTTGTTATATTGTGTCCTGGAATGCCATTGGTCTTTACATGCAGTCCAGGTTTTCAATGAGAGTGAAGCCTATATAGGATCTCTGATTAAGGCAGGGGTTTCAAAGCTAACTCTAACCCCTTCTACCCTCAAGTGTTCCCCAGGTCTCATCAACATTCCCACATGATTTTAAAACCCAAGTTAATGGATAATGATGACTTTGAATTCCTCTATTCCTCGCCCATCTAAAAGAGCCACAATGCCAGTAGGCCCTATTAATTAATTCTCTAGGGAAACACAACTTTTGCTTGATTGACTATTTACTATCAATGAGGACTCAGACTCTTGTCAGAGTAGATTTCACTTTGAGCTAAAACTGATAAGTTTGCAAATCTTTTTTTTTTTTTTTTTTGGCAGAGACGTGAATAATTTCTGTTCAGCAGAAAAGACAATCTCAAAAGGGGGTTTTATTACCCTGTAGAACATTAACCAGTTTTGAATATAACTTAGTGATTATATTTTCACAGTTCTTTCTTTCATTGTCTATATAAATAAGTTTCTCCTTTTCTCTGTTTTTTAGAATTTATTTATTTGTTTTTGAGAGAGAGAGAGAGAGCATGAGCGAGCAGGGGAGGGGCAGAGAGAAGGAGACAAAGAATCCCAAACAAGCTCCATGTTGTCAGCACACAGCCCAAAGCAGGGCTCGACACGGGGCTCAATCTCAGGAACCATGAAATCATGACCTGAACCAAAATCAAGAGTCGGACACTTAACCTACTGAGTCATCGAGGTATCCCTCGCCTGTTCTCTTTTGAATCAGATTTATATTTTCTACTGGTAACCTCCTAAGTCTTTGACATTCTATACTTTTACAAAGTCTTATCAAAAATTTTTTTAAAATATATGTTAACATTAAGTCTATTTGTTGAGAGTAGCAGGTTTAAGGCAATGTGTTACCTTCTTTATGTTATACTATTAAATCCAATTCCCACGAGAGAGGGGTTATTATTACAATTTGACAAATGAGGAAATTGAGGTTCAGAGAAATTGAGTAATTTGTCCGAGGTCATCTAGCTACAAAAGAACAGAGTCATGATTCGAATAGAATCCTCATGTTCTTTTCATAATATAATGAACTGAACAATCTTTTCCTATAACATCTACCCATTGGTATTAATACCCTAAGGAGCTTTCCCCTCCCATTTCTACACAAAATGGTCCAGCTAATGAAGATTAAACACATCCTAGCTTGTGATGGTAGGTAATTAAATGAATTGTCTCACAAAAGTCACCTAAACACCCTAGTGATGATTCCTATGAACTGGTTTTAAGTCAAACTTGAACTCACCACAAAGAGCAAAATAATTATGAAAAATACAGCAAACTTAAAAATAAAAAAACACCTTATGATATTAATAAAATCAGATTGGAAACTGTATGCTTGGAAGAAATAAACATTCAAAAAGAAACACAATAGATATGCTATCCAGTGAGAAGATCAAACAAGCCTATGCAGTTTGAATCCTAACATCATAACTTATGGTCAAATATACAAGCACATTTCTAGGACAAAAGAGTTTAGAGTCAACTTAGAATTTTAAGCTTTGAGTTCTAAATTACTCAGGTTTAAAAAAAAAAAGACTGAGAAAAGGCTATGAAAGAATAGCTCTGCTGAACAGAGAAGTTAGGAACCCAAATCTGAACTCTAATTTTTTAAAAATTGGAATTCTACAAAAAACTATTTTCAACAATCTCCAGATTTTTATAATCAATTAAAAAATATGTCCCACTCAAAGTGTCAGCAAATAAAATATGTTGGAGATATCTGAATAAAAAAAAAATTCTAGATGTTAACAGGCAACCTAGGGGCAATATTCAAGATAGTTCTGCAATGAGAGAATTTATCCAACTCTCAGTCGGGCTCATTTGCTTTAGTATAGTCACAGGAAATTTCTTCTACTGCTAGCCTTGTAGTCAGGTATACTTCTTAAAGAGGAGCTGGAATGAGCGTATTTATTAGAAGGCTACTTTGTGATTCTTATTTTAGCTAGGACCAGTAGTTCTCAGAGTGTGGCCCATGGACTCCTGGGAGGTTCCCAAGACATTTTCAGGGGTTCCACAGGACGTGGAAATAAGGTTCAGGGAAAGTGCTGCAGCCTTAGAATTAATCTAGGCAGTTGCCTCAAACTATACCAACAATGCATTCTTTACCACTCCAAACTAACAGGTTAAAAACAAAACAAACAAACAAAAAAGCAACTACCAGGTTTTGCTCAACGAATACCCTTGATAAAACAGTGAAAATTATTTTTATTAAATTTTGACCTTTTACCACACATTTTTTTAATACTGTAATTAAGGAGGAAATGTGCATAAAGTACTTTGCTGCATACCAAAGCTGACTTGAAGGGAAAGCAGTTGTGCAATCCTCTGAGTTGCAACTAAACCAACCTCTTTTTATTACAAAGCACCATTTTAACTTGAAAAAACAACTGAGAAACTATGGTTATTCAGACTTCAGTGCCTGGTAGACATTTTCTCAGAAATGAACCAAGCAAGGTGGTCGCTTCTAGGAAAACAACAATATTTGTTACAATAATAAAATTCATTCTTTCAAGAAAACAAAAAAAAAGGACAATTTTTGACAACTTGGATTGGCCACCATGACCTTGGCAGCTTCCCAATACTTAATAACTATTTTTAATGAGATCAGTGATAATGTTAACACACGTGATTTTAAAAGTTTTTTATGATGCAATGTGTCCACATTGGAAGATTCGTATGATTCCCTGAACCAAAACTTTCCAAATGACCAATGTGCATTAAAAAATCATGCACGGGGGGCACCTGGGTGGCTCAGTCGGTTGAGCATCCGACTTCAGCTCAGTTCATGATCTCACGGTTCGTGGGTTCGAGCCCTATGTCAGACTCTGTGAGCCTGGAGCCTGCTTCAGATTCTGTGTCTCCCTCTCTCTCTGCCCCTCCCCTGCTCACGCTCTGTCTGTCTCTCAAAAATAAGTAAACATTAAAAATTAAATTAAAAAAAATCAAGCATGAGTAAAAGAACCAAAGTACAGTGTAGGCCAATAGGTTTCAATGCCATTTTGTGTGAAAAGTTCACTAACAGGATTTCATTCTCCACATTGCAATATTTTTTTTAAGAAATGATCACCTGTTGACTATTGGTATATTAACAAAAAAGAATACTCAAAATTGTCTCAAAAGGTTACTAGAAATACTTCTTCCTTCTCCAACTGCATATATCTGTGTGGCCTGATTTTTTTCATATCCTTCAGTAACAAAATATATGACAATAGATTGAAAGAAGACACTATTACTTAATTACCTTCTATTAACTCAAACATTAAAGAGATTTACAAAAATGTAAAATGTCATTTAATAAATCTGTAAAGAAATCTTTCATTTTTTTTTATTTTAATTTCTCATTCTGTCAACATAGATATAATTCACATAAAGGCTGTTGGAGCACTTATGCCAAGACCACAAAGTTTTAGAAATGCTGAACTTACCAAGATGGTCCTTTGGATGAGGTTTCCCGTGGGGGTGATGAAAATGTTTAAAAATAGACTACAGAGCTGATGATTACATAACATGGTCAGTGTACTAAATGCCACTGAACTGTATGCTTTAAAATGTTTAATTTATGTTACATGAATTTTATCTTAATAAAAAAGAATGTTAAAAAGAAAAAAAAAAAAGGAATACAGTCCTTGGGAATGACAAGTCAAGAGTTCAAGTGATTTGGCATTTTCTCCTTTCACATAATGAAGACCAAGCACCATGCACTCACCCACCATGTAATCACTTCAGTCTGAAATTACTAGAGGGGGGCGTCTGGGTGGCTCAGTCGGTTAAGCGTCCGACTTCAGCTCAGGTCATGATCTCACGGTCTGTGGGTTTGAGCCCCGCATTGGGCTCTGTGCTGACAGCTCGGAGCCTGGAGCCTGGAGCCTGGAGCCTGCTTTGGATTCTGCGTCTCCTTCTCTCTGCCCTTCCCCTGCTCATGTTCTCTCTCTCAAAACTAAATAAATATTAAAAAAAATTTTTTAAGTAAATAAATAAAATAAAATTACCTTAGGTTATTTCTGCTGGACATGATATTTAAATATTCCAGGAGGCTCTTTCCTTGAAAAAAGTGAACCCGTGGGTTTTATAATCTCCCTGTCTCCTCAAACCGATCAACTTAACCAATACAATAGTCAATTACTTCTCTGCCTATCCTAAACATACAGTGTGCCCTATAGGTCACACTGTGTGATAAGTTGGGAAAACAAAAGAATGAGCAGAAATTATAAGCGGTTACTGTTCTCACAGGGTTCACAGTTTGTGTAACGATGAACAGTACTAAGATAATGGCACAAATTTAAGAAACTATACAGTTGTGAAGAGTGCTTTAGAAAAGTGTATAACGTCAAATGCATGAAAAATAAGAGGCTCAGATTAAATTGAAGGCCACATAAGGAGTCCCAAGCTTCACCTGGGAGCTCGTCAGAACTGTCAAAGCCAAGGCCCCTTTGGGAGCCTTCTTGAGAAGAACCTGCATTTTAACAAACTTGCAGGTGATTTCCTGTTTCAAAAGCACCGGCTGTTTTAAAAAAAACAAATAGTTGGGGCACTGGGGTGGCTCAGTCCGTTAAGCTTCTGACTCTTCATTTCAGCTCAGGTTGTAATCTCACGGTGCCTGAGTTCGAGCCCCGTTGGGCCCTGCGCTGATGGTGCAGGATTTTCTCTCTCCCTCTCTCCGTCCCTCCACCACTCATGCACGCACTCTCTCAAAATAAACAAACAAGCATTAAAAAAGAAAAAACATGCAGGGGTTAACTAGATGAAGGAGGAGTATTCTGTCAGAGGTAACTGACCAAGACCCTATGGCCAGAGAGAGGAGGGCGAGTTTGAAGAACTCAAAGAAAGCTACGGTGGCTGGAGGGGAGAGTGCGCAGACAGCACAGTGAAGGAGATGTTGGGGGCTGGCATATAATAAATGCAGTCATGAATAAACAGAGGGTTTAGAAGGGACTGTAGTCTCCTGAACTCTACCAAACACGCCTTTCTGGCACTAAACTGCTTTCAAAACAAACACAACAGTTGGATACTCATCCTTTTATAGTTGCTGAAGGGCAAATTCCTTTAATTCCTATGTAACAACCAAGTTCTTACAGCACAAGTGGTAACAGCTCTGGTTCCCCACAGTGAAACAACAGGGCAGCCTTGCAACACCTTAATGTGAGTGTGTCTAAGAAATCCTGTTAACATCTTGATGCTCTGGAGGGCGGGTGCTCATTACCAGGAAGGTCTGAATTCTAAAGAGGGAGTGGCCGCACTCTAGATCCTGCACAAATCTTTGAGTCCCCAGAGAGCAAATGTGGGTCACGATGCCACTGACCTTGGTGGCATTTATCTAGTGCTTGGGAAACTTCATGGAACGTAACCCATCAAGCCTATAAAACCAGCAGACTTCAGGAGCAGACTGCAGGAGTTGCATCGAAAGAGATGACACAAATAAGTGAGAGACAGACAGAGAAAAAGAAACAGGGGTGGCGGGGGAGGGGAGCGGCTCATGAGAGAGTGCGCACACACACATAAGCATGAGCCCAAGTGAGAGCGGGATCCCAAACTCTACTGTAGCTCCAGGCACGCATGGATGTCAGACCATGTGAAGAACCAGTGATGCCCAGCAAACCCCTCTGTATTAACTAAAACAAGTTCTTTGGTATCAAGACCCTCCCACCCCCCACCCCCCCAACAAGAGGGAAGAATGAAGACGTGCACTTAGGCTGAAGAGAATTTACACTGGCAGCATCTCAGCAGCAGCCTAACATGCTACGAAGGGCGGGAAGTATCTCAACACAAGGAAGCCTGGCTCAATCTCCAGGTAATAAACCCTAGAATAATGGCCAAGGTGAAAGGACCCTGGGGTTAGGATTTAGGGCTCTGTGGTTATTTCTTCCATTCTCATCACTCCAGGGATCTAGGTGCACTGGCAAAAGTGGCCTGCATGATGAACAAAAAATACAGATGGAGGCCCAAATTCATTTCCCCCCCAGTAGGCATTCTACATAAAACAGAGACAACGGGGCTTGTGTCACTTCAGCAGGGCCAGAGCGGACGGGCAGCTTTCTAGTGCTCTGAATGGCCATACCCAGCTTTACAATTCTTTTCCCCAGCTACTCTGGAGAGAAAAATATTCTCCCGAACTGCCTCATCGTTTATGGTCAGTAGAAGCCACATCAGCATCTACCATATGAAACTCTGTATGACCAGCTCTGCATGTCAAAGACTGGGATGAAAACAAGAGTTTTGTCCTGTTTCTCTGTGAAAAGCACTGACAGGCAATCTATCAGCCTTGACAAGTGGAGAGTCTCCTTAGCGTGATGGAGACAAGTATAGCTAAAATTATTTAAATCTTACAAGAAAGCGGGCGCCTGGGTGGCGCAGTCGGTTAGGCGTCCGACTTCAGCCAGGTCACGATCTCGCGGTCCGGGAGTTCGAGCCCCGCGTCGGGCTCTGGGCTGATGGCTCAGAGCCTGGAGCCTGTTTCCCATTCTGTGTCTCCCTCTCTCTCTGCCCCTCCCCCGTTCATGCTCTGTCTCTCTCTGTCCCAAAAATAAATAAAAACGTTAAAAAAAAAAAATTTAAAAAAAAAAAATAAATCTTACAAGAAAGCATTAATCATAACTTTAAAAAGTCAGAATCTCAACAACCAAAATGGTCTCCAAGGAGTTTGAATTTCAAGGTGTTCTTTTGCTTCCTTCCTTGTACCCATAAGCTACTTACTTTAGGGCTGAGACTCCTCAGCTAACTTCTGGCACTCCAACTCCACTAAAATGGATCAACGCTGGGTTAAGCTGAACAAATGCTCTGGAGCACTCTGCCTCTGCCACCACAAGCCTCAAAGTCTAGGGCGAGGACAGCCTGAACAGGATCTGGTTTGCAGTACTGCCTGTCTGGTTAGGAAACTCAGACTGATTACTTCACTTAGAAATTATTCATTATATGCAATTAGACTAATGCCCCTGCAATACTTCTCCTAAGCTAATCTCCACCTTGGCCCCTTCCTTTGTGTACTCCAACTACACTCTTACCTTCACATATGCCGTAATCTGGGAGCCTCTTCCCTTGTGTCCTTTTTCTTTACTCAACTGACTCCTACCGATCATTTAGCTCTTAGCTCACCCCCCAACCCTCGATAAGGGACAGTCCCTGTACTCTGCTGCAGTTTGTAGCTACATGTGTAGAGGGGACTATCTGCTGAATGCCTCCTCTATTCGCTCCCACCAGAGGAAGCTCTGTGAAGCGCCTCCAGCGGGGCAGGCCGAGTGGGACCAATGACGAGGCAGACATTAGGCCTGTCATCAAGGAGCTTGTCCTATAACAAAGAGGAAGAACAATCAGTGAATCAAGGGTGTCAGAGGCTGTGACCACATTATGCACAGTGCACAGGGTTGGAGTGAGGAACAGTGATTTCTGCCTGTGCAGCAATTCAGAGAGAGACACAGGCTTAAGAAAGAGTCACTCCCAGAGCATCAGGCTTTTGACATGGTGTGAAAAGGCAAGGCTGCAGGAGAGACGGTGTCCAGATCAAGCATGCCTTAGTATGCCATGCCACGGAGGGCACATGTCAGCTTCAAGTAGGGCAGTGAAAAGGCCAGGGCTCCCTTTAGTTCCAAACACACCTCCCTCCAGTTCTGTGGAAATTCAGGTCATAATCCTTCCCTTGCTCTCCTGCCAAATTTCCCATAAGCAATCCAGCCAAATTTCCCATAAGCAATCCAGGCATTCTGCTCAAGGAAGCAAAAAAGGAGGAAAGAGCTGCTCCTTGCATTCCAAATTCATGTCTAGAGCCATCACAAATCAATCAGCACAGGGAGCGTGAATCCAGAGTCCATGGCTGGGCACAAGCAGCCCAATCAGCCTCATTCTCATTTTTTCTTTTCTGTTTTAATGGAATATGATGAAAAAAACTTATCTTTTAAAGAATGCATCTAGATGGACTGGGCTGGTGGCATGATATCAAGGTCAACATGGATAGCTGGATCCTGCCTAGACACCATCATTAAAGTGGAAGAAAGAGCTAAAGGGTCTCATCTAGGAGAACATTGCTCTAAAATTAGGCTGTAACTTCATCATATAGAATAACTTAAGTTTTCTCTGCAAACGAAATATCTCGAGGGCTTCCTATAAGAGAGGGAAGTCCCAAGGAACAAGATAAGATAAAGATATACTGGATCTGAGTTAAGATGCAAAAGAAAAGAAAGGGCCAATTCTTCTCAATTCAAAGGATATATAGTGAGCACCTACAACATGACCAACAGACTAGATGCTAGGGACAGTCAGACAAATAAGTCTTGATCTCCTACCCCTCAAAGAACACAAGAGTGGAAAGGAGAGGAGAGAGGGAGACAAAGATTCATTTTGCTGTAGCAAAACTGATTACTGGACCAGTTACTGGAATGGACACTTGAGATGAAAATGAAGTTGAATTTTCGATGTATTTCTAAATGGTAAATGAGCTTCCTTATTAGGAAGGCGGCTAGTGCTTGTGTTTTATATGACTAGTAAGGTAAACTAGACCACATCTGGGAAACAATGCCATCTGTGACTAAGGTGGCACAGAGGGAAGAAAAAGGAAAAACAAACAAACAAAAAAACCCTCTAGATCTAGTTTCCCCAATGTGCATTAAGGATTGCCTTCCACTGAGGGATATACTCCGCAGAGATTCTTAGCAACTATAACTTATTGATATGGTCCAGGAAAATGTAAAGTCAACAGTGATGACCCTTTACCTTAAGGAATACAAACACATATTTAGCTATGAATAACCAGATAAAGGTAAGCAGCATGGTAGTAGAAGAACCATTAAATAGCAACCATGGGAAAAACTAAATTAACTTCCACTTTTACGATTTGAAAAGAATATTCTTTTCATGAAATCAAAACGGTAATATGTAAAATACAAGGAGAAGTTTGCTTACAATGAACTTGGTTCCCATTATCTTGGTTTCAGATCTATAAAGAATGCTTATGTGGGGGCAGAATGTAGCACAAAAAACAATTAGGCTCAGGACTCCTATAGGAACATGCCAACAAATCTTGACTTTGAAACATGGTAGCAGTATGACTCTGGTCAAGACAATGTGTGACCCTTTGTGTTTTTGTAGGGTTTTTTTTTTTAAGATTTTATTTTTAAGTAACCACTACACCCAATGTGGGGCTCGAACCCACAACCAGGAGATCAAGAATCGCAATGCTCCACCACTGATCGAGCTAGCCAGGCACCCCAGATAATGTCACTCTCTGAATCCTAATGTTCTCCTCTGTAAATTAATAAATCCCAACATCTACTTTTTGGGATTTCTGCAGTGAGACTAGATATTATATATTGAAACCATCCGACACATACTTCAACAGATGCCAAGTGATTTTATTATTCTATTATTTATATTCATAAATTCTTCAATATAAATTCTTATTGCTCCTGACTTTTGAGTGGGGACAAGTAGTGAGGGGAACATTTCTCCCTGGCTGGGAACAATCAACACAGCTCCATATTCTTGTGACAGTCCAGAATTCATTCACCCTAAAGGAATTTCTCTGAACACCTCCAGGATGACATAATTACTGCCTTAGGGATTAGGGCAAATCTCAAGGCTGAAGCAACTGGGTATTGCCACCAAGCTGAGAGCCAGCAACCAATATCAAACATCAGTTATAAAGAGCAAATGAAGACCCAAGAATGCAAAGCAGAAAAGTCAGTATAGCACCAAGTATTAAACATTCACAGCAATACACCCTGAACAAGTGTTAATGCAGTGTAAGCTGCCATTTTTGAGCCTTTTTTCCATGCCAGAAACAGTGGCATGCACTTTGCACACATCAACTCAATCTTCACAACAGGACTCTGAGGTAAGGTCCTATTGTTCTCCCCATTTTATAGATGAAGACAGAGTCCCATATGTCAGATAATTACCTAAGGCCCCCCAGGTGCAAGTGGAATTTGGCCTCCAATCTGTCTGACCCCAGGGCTTCCACTCTCAAATGATGTGCAATTTTCAAAAACATCAATGGAAAACCAATTACATAGTCATTACCTTAAATAAACCAAGTAATTTATTCCCCAAACAGCAGGCTTAGATTTTCAGAGTTCAATTTTGGTTCATTGTATAAGGTGTGAGCCCTAACTAGGGCACGACCAGAGCCCTCTGTTTGGATTACAGGTTGCTCCTTCCAGTCTTCACTGCTAGATCCTTCTCTTCCCACCTCTAAATGCTGCAGTGCTCAGGACTCTGCCCTGGGACTACTCTACCCACAGACCTAGTCTCAGTGATCTGATCAGTTCCATGTTGATACATAGTAAAGAAAAAAATCATCTATATGCTCAAAGCTCTCAAGAGAACTCTTGACATGTTCATGCTGACACCAACCCACCCCACCCCCACCAATACAATAGAACTAGACTTCCCTGTCTTTTCTACAGAAGGCCTAAACCTCAGGAGTCACCCCTCATTCCTCTCAGATGCCACATCCAGCCCATGACTTATTCCCACTGGCCCAATCTTCAAAGTATATCACAGATTTGACCCCTTCCCCACTCCCATCACTACCATCCTCATTCAGGCCTCTAATGTCTTTAGTCTGGACTACTGCAATAGCCTTCAACCGGTCTCCTAGACTCCACTTTGATTCAGCTCATTCTCCAGGGATCAACAGAGCTCTATGGGAGAAAAAAACAAAAACATATCATATGACCCACCCTTTCAGCAATGTGATAGCTTCCCACTATAACCGGAGTGTAATTCAAACTTCTTCCCACGGCCCCCCAAACCCCACCTGGTCTAGCCCCTGCTTAGTTCTCCAAATCCAGCCTGCATACTGACCTCACTGTTCCTGGAGTAAGCCAGGTGTGTTTCCATGCTCAGCAGGGTCCCTTCTCAGGGCGTCTGTACCTACTACTCCCTCTGTCCAGAAAAGTCTTCCCCTAACTCTTCCCATGGCTTTACTCTTTCACTTCACGCAGGTAGTGACTCAAGTGGCATCTCCTGTGACCACCTCATCTAACAGCTCCTCATGCACTCCCATCATTGTAACTGCAAACCCTTCTCTGAGAGCACTTAAAACTCCCTGAAACTATTTTCACTGTAAGTTTAGTCTGCATTTCCTACATTTTTAAACAATCTGCTGCTGTATTCATAGGACATTGACTAGTTGCTCAATGAATATTTGCAAATATCTGTCTCTCTCCTCAATTAAAATTTGAGTTCCAGGTGAGCAGGAACTTTGTCTTGGTTGCTGCTGTATCACTATGCCTAGAATAGCACTGGTGTGTAACAGGCACCCCAATATTTGACTAAGGGAAGGATCCTATCAGTCTTACACAAATCAGGCCAACTTCTGTCTTACAGGTAACAAGGACAGATACTCCCTTACTGGAACTGCCATCTGAACTCCACTGGAGTAGTTCCAAGTGCCCCATTATCCAAAGCTAGGTCACACTCCTAGGGCTTCACAGCTCTTCCCATCCAAATGTCCTGAGGCTAGGTGACTGCTGACCTTGTCGTTCAAAAGGAGAGAAGAGAACGTGGGGCAATATGAGCCCAGGTTTTGGGTGCTGAGAGACTTCTGTATCTTACCTCCTACCTCTAGGCCCAGGCCATGAGAAGCTGACATTAAACAAGCTCATTTTCCCTAGACATGATGCACCACCGGGTCAGTTTCACAAACACTACACTAAGGCCACAGGGACATGAGTCCAAAGGCAAAGCAGGTCCTCCGTGCATCCTCTATTCCAAGGAGTCACCAAGATGATGTAAATACTTGCTCAGAGGCCTGAATGAGGCACTTATGTTTAAAAAAAAAAAAAAAACATTTAATCCAGTCTGACAGTGGTAAGGGTTTGTATGAGGCCCATAATACCAGGCTGGCTATACTCTGTCTGGCAGTCCCTGCAGGTGTTTTTGGTTAAATGTGATAATCAAATTAGCTGCACACCACAGTTAACTCTGAAACAGCAAACAGAGCTTCCTGGGTGATCTCCTCATCTTGCTTTCTCCCATGCTAAGTGCAAAGACAGAAGAGCCTTAGCCTGGTAGGAAAGGCTCAAGTGAAGGCCTTATAGGCAAACAGTAATAAACAGAGAAGGGGAAAGGGGGTTTCTGCTGTAACAGGAAAGATGCTTACTTCACAGTAGAGCAGGATAAAAAAAAAGTTTTTTCATAGGCTTACCCAACCTAACTTGTTTTGTTGTAACTATATAGATCCCTTGTGTTCTCCCCACCCACCTGCCTTTTACTCATTCCTAGCTGACTTTGCACTCATATGTGCCCAATTTTCTTAGTAGTCCCAACAGAAGCTATATTAAAGGAGGGGAAGGTCTTCTGCAGCACTGGTTTTGAGGAACCAAGGAAAAATTAAACCTGTGATAAGATCATATGATAATCCCAGGACCTTTTCCATGGCCAATATTATTCTTGCTCAGTTTAGCTGTAAGTTACCTTTGGGGTCCAAATTTGCAGAGTATGGTAAGGAGATAATGTGCCTGAATGGAGGATTGGTTCCTTGAACCAACTGGTTCCTTTCACCAGCCAGCCGCAAAGTACTTACATAGCCCAGTGGGGGCAGAGGTCTGGAAGTTACTTCCCCAATTCCTCAGCAGATCAGATCCACCTGTTTCTATTTTGCCACAGTGGCGCACACAGCCAGCTTTCAATTAGTGTGTGTGTGTTGGGGGGTGGCAATTTTAAATTATCCATGCTAAACTGCAACAAACACATTCCTGAAAAGGTCTCTCTACACCGAAGTTCTGTATCTGAAACCCCCTTTTCCCACTGCCTGCTATGAAATTCCAGATGCAGCAGAGATAGCCAACTAAAGACAGACTGAACCCATCTCTATTCTCTAGTGACTGCCAGTCACTGCCCATACCTGAGGAAAACATGAGGAAGGACTCAGGTCTGCATGGTACCAAAAAGCCCAAAAGGGGAATTTGAACCCACCCAGGGCCCGGATGAGGGTCAGGCAACAGAGACCTGGGAGGTGACCATCTGTAACAAGCCTGAGAGCAAGCACCTCTTCAGCACTTCTTTAAATTCTCCTTCTTTAAATATAAAGAGGCACTTACTCTCAGGATCTTAAAAGTCATTGCCGCCTTCAATTTTGCACCCCAGGTGTCCCTCTTGTCTCATCCCAGTTCGAGCCCTGCTTGACACATCATATTGGGGTCCCGGCTTACTTGACCTACAACTTAAACTTTTTTTTTACTGAGTGACGATAATGTTATTGGCTGGGTATGCAGGAACCTAGTCTTGGTTAAGACTTTTTTTCTCTTCATTAGCTTTCTTGCTTCCTTCCTTCCACTTCCTGTCCATTCACAGGAGGCAGGAAACAGAGTCATGCGTTGGTATACTTCAGTGGTGGTAAAACCTATGAAAGGGCAAGCTGAAACTAGTTGGCCTTTAGAGACTGGCAGCAAAGGTGAGAGGCAATCAGGTCCTTATGAATACGATTTGCAAACAGTGTTGGGGAAAGAGAGATGTGCTCAGCACATCTCCAAAAGAGGAGACCAGGCATCAACAGCTACAGCCCCCTCCCCACAGAGCAGTGAGTATTCCTGGCCTTAGATCCCTCAGGGGAGTCCAGATGGCTATGCAGATCCCAAGTCCGGAAGACAGACTTTACATTTTGCTTCTAGACATTCCTCACACCAGTTAGCTACTTCAGATTCATCCTCAAAAGAGACCGGCACAAAAAAGTCAGCGGAGCCTTTGCAGTCCATAAAAGGTGCTCCACAGCCACGGCAACCTGTTTAAGTCAGGAGCCCCTGGAGCCAAGTCAGGTACACCGAGGCCTTTGAGAGTTGGGCCTGCAGCTGCTGGGTCTCCAGGATGTGGGGCTATTTCATGGAGGATGAGGCACAGGTCAGGAGCCCTTAGGTTTTAGAATAAAGAGGACTTGCTGAGGCCCCCTTGGTGAGGAGAGAAACAAGTCGAGTTGCTGGGACGTGTCTATGTCAGATCTTCCTGGGTGGTGTAACACCAGCCGGCCCAGCACTCCACGAAGAGATTCACTCCTTTGGTTCTTTTTTCCTCCTTGGCATTCTAGGCCTGCATGCTACCACCTCCACTCCAACCTCCGTTAAGCCTAAATTCTGCATTTTAAATTTTTTACAGTTCAGGTTAGATGGTAATTTAGCGACTCCCACAAACATAATGCAGAGAACTTATGGCACTGCCTGAAACCCCAGAGGTGCCACGGGAAGGATTCTGTATCTTTATCAGTCTATGGCTCCAGATGAAAAGTATGTCAGGCATATACACAGACTCAGTCATTATGGAGAATAATTTGGCCATGTCTATAAAAAGGAAAAAAGCTGTGTGCATCCCCCCAGTTCCACTGCCAGGTTCACACTATGCCAAAATTCACACGTTCACAAAAGTGTGTCTGCAAGGATGTTCAATGCAGCATTGTTTATAATGGCAAAAAATTAGCAACAACTAAATGTTTTCCAATAGGAGAAAGGGGATAAATAATATGTGGCGTTATTTACACAGCATTTAGAAGAATGAACTAGCATTTATCTCAAACAGATAAAACTGAGTGACAAACACAAGCTGAAAAATGAGAGTACACTCTGATGCCATTTATGGAAATTATAACACACACATACACAAGTCCTAGATGACTATATTTGGGCACACAGAGAAAAAATCAGTTTTAAACTATCAGAACATAGTTCAAAAGGATACATGCTAAAATTCATGTTAACTTTCCACTGGAGGGCAAAGGGAAGGAACTGGGGAGGGAGCCGAAAGAGGATTTCAGTGTTAATGTGAGAGCGAGAACAAACAGGCCAAATGCTGACTGTGATACAAGTATATATTCCTATGTGTGCATAACTATATACACATGAAAAATTACAGCAAAACATGCAAATATATATCAAATACACGTTATATTCTAAATGATTTTTTATACATTTTGCTCTAATTCCTCCTCTACCTCCTCCCCCAGCCCCCCCAGGAAAAGAAGAAAGAAAGAGGGAGTGGGGCCATGTTTTGGGAAATCAGCAAGATTCCTTCATATCGTCTTGGGGAACCTTAAAAAGCTCTGTATACATCATGGGCTGATAGCAGATGATAGGAAAGAGAAAACAGTTTAAAAAAGAAATGTAATAGTAACTTTTAAAAAGGCATCTTTTAACAATATGATCCGTAACAGTAGTTCCCAGACTTCGGTGTAGATGCAAACCACCTGGGCAGTTATTAAAAAATAAAACTCCCTTGGGGTGCCTGGGTGGCTCGGTCAGTTGGGCATCTGACTTTGGCTCAGGTCATGATCTCAAGGTTCCTGAGTCTGA
This sequence comes from Lynx rufus, assembly GCF_022079265.1. Taxonomy (NCBI): domain Eukaryota; kingdom Metazoa; phylum Chordata; class Mammalia; order Carnivora; family Felidae; genus Lynx; species Lynx rufus. The sequence continues at coordinate 118,814,378 of NW_025814823.1, read as the reverse complement.
GCCCCGCATCAGGCTCTGTGCTAACAGCTGAGAGTCTGGAGCCTGCTTCAGATTCTACGTCTCCCTCTCTCTCTGCCCCTTCCCTGCTTACTCACACTCTCTTTCTCTCTCTCAAGAATAAACGTTAAAAAAAAATAAAAATTCAGGGGCACCTGGGTGGCTCGGTCGGTTAGGCATCCGACTTCGGCTCAGGTCATGATCTTACGGTCCGTGAGTTCGAGCCCCGCGTCGGGCTCTGTGCTGACAGCTCAGAGCCTGGAGCCTGTTTCAGATTCTACGTCTCCCTCTCTCTCTGCCCCTCCCCTGCTCACACTCTGTCTCTCTCAAAAATAAACAAACATTACAAAAAAATAAATAAATAAATAAAACTCCCTGCCCACCCCCCCACCAAGCCCCCAACATGATGATTCAGGAAAGCCTGAATGGGGTCAGTGATCTTTTTATACAAAAAACAAACATGCTTAGTACAGAAGAGTTAACTTTTTAAAAATGAACTAAGGAATATGTGAAAAAAAAAAAAACAAACCTAAAGCAAGTGAAAATTGCACTTTTAATGTAAAAGTCTATTCCCCCTCCCAAGTGCATAGCTAACAGTGATTGTTACAAGAAAATTTTAATTTCGATGATGATAAACTAAAGTCATTCTATACGATGTTTATTTACATAGCTCTATAAAATGTTGATCCCATAACAGAGCAATAATTTTTATGCACAATCGAGACGTTAAAGGCTCTCTTGTTAAGATTATGACAACTCTTATTCTAGTTAACAATGAACTTTAATGCAACAATTCTAGTGTTATAATTAAAACTCACCTATGTAGAAGAATGCAGCTTTAAGCTATCAAGGCTTGGTTATCCACGACCTAAGGAAGACCTCGTTCCTCTCTTCCTGCCTTCCCCAGCATAGTCAGGGCACCCGCTGGGAGCACCCACAGCCCCAACCTCACACCTGGGCAGCAGCACACAGATGCTGTGGTTCACCTGTAGACATGTCCACATTCCTCTCTAGGCTATTCCTCTTAATAGCAAAGGCATCGTGTTCACCTCTGATACCTGTGTCTAGCACAGGGTCTGGCACACTGCAGGCACTTGATAAGCATCTCTTGAATGAATTAGCATGTCTCAACAGGTCTTAGCTCAAAGACATCCAAGGAAGAGGAGTCTCTAGCACAGAGTTGGCAAACTGGTTCTCTAAAGAACCAGACGGTAAATATTTCAGGCTTTGAGAGCCACATGGTGTCTCCTGCAACTTCTCAACCAACCAGTGTAATTTGGAGACTGCCATAGATAATACGTAAATGATTAAGTGTGGCTCTGTTCCAATAAAACTTTATCAACACTGACATTTAAATTTCTTATAATTTTCATGTGTCATGAGCTATTCTTCTTATTTTCTTCCAACTATTTTAAAATGTAAATAACCATCATGAACTTACATAAGGCCATACAAAAAGCAGCAGCAGGGTTTTCTAACCCCTGCGCTGGCACATCTGGGCAGAGAGATAGGTAGGAAAAGCTCTGGGTTCCACAGGCTGGAATAGATTGACTACAAGAGGAAAAGAGAGAAGTCCATGGTGGATGAGTGGACCCTCACAATACGTGAAAACAGGACCAAAAGACACAATACAGAAACAAAAAACAATGCAGTTTTTGTTGTTATTTTTCTTTTAAACTAGTTATACCATAACAGTGAAACTCACATTCAATTAACTGATAGGTAAGGAATTGAGAAAAACAAAAATTGGTATATTTAAAAGTCATTAGTAATACTAGTTGGGGACAAAAACCCCAAAACCTTTTCAGGTTAAAGTTTTACCATCTCCAGCATTGCTGACATGCATTCTTTCTCTCTGCTGCCCACTTTCAGGTAGAAATGCAAATGAGCAGCGAAGCAGACAAAAGATTGGGAACAAAAGCAGACAAAAGGGATTCTATCTCAGAATACCCAAGGACTGACTGTCATGTCTTGTCCTAGCCAGTCCTGTGCATAAAATCTTAGATATCTTTGATTTTAAAGGGGCTCAGAGTCAAAAAGCTGCTCCATTCATTAAAAGTAATGGTAATTTTTAAAAATAGCACACATAATCATTTTACAAAATTTCAAAGATAAAGTAGCCAACGTTAGAAAACCCACGTATCTAGAGATAACAGTTAAGATATTTGTGGATAGCTCCTTCTAGACTCTTTTCCTTATTATTTAAAAAAAAATTTGTAAATGTCTATTTATTTTTGAGAGACAGAGTGTGAACGAGGGAGGGGCAGAGAGAGAGAGAGGGAGACACAGAATTCAAAGCAGGTTCCAGGCTCTGAGCCATCAGTATACAGCCTGAGGCGGGGCTCGAACTCACGAATCGCGAGATCATGAACTGAGCGGAAGTCGGGTGCTTAACCGACTCAGCCACCCAGGCACCCCTAGACTGTTTGCCTTAACTGCACTGTGTATGTGTATGTCTGTGTATATGCATGTTTTTTTTTTTTTTTTACTACAAGAAGAATTCCCCTATTTTGTGGACAAAGAAATCCAAGATTTGGTAAACTTCCTCAAGATTGTGCATAAAATGAGTCTGTAACAACACAGGAGTAGGACATCTTTTGGGGCCAATGCTCCCTCCTACCACCTCCTAACAGAAGTAACAGTTTGCATCTTGAATAGGTGCCGTGTGCATAACAGGATCTCAAGAAATTAATACATGCTGAAATAGATGCCAACAGTGCTGTCCCATGTCTTTTTCTCAGTCCAGCTCTGTCCTAGCTAGCTTCAGCAGAGATGCTAGCTGGGAAAGAGAGAGCATGAGTGGGGGAGAAGCAGAGAAAGAGGGAGAGAGAATCCCAAGCAGGCTCTGCACCATCAGCACAGAGCCCGATGTGAGGCTCCAACCCACAAACCATGAGATCGTGACCTGAGCCAAATCAAGAGTCGGATGCTTAACTGACTGAGCCACGCAGGTGCCTCAGAGATGCTCTTGATTATCAACAACACAAATATCATTGGTTTCAACACTGCCAAATCCCAAAGAGCATATGGATACAGGGACAGCCTCCTTTAATAATAAATGGCATGTAACTGGGAATTTTTGTTACTGAAATGTGCTTCACTTTGGAATGTTTCCTTTTGGCTTTATTTTAAAATGAATCATTATTCTGGTCCTTTACAGATCTATTCATCAGGGATTCACTTTTGGATTCCCCCCATGTCCAAAGGAGGAACATTAGAAGGACCAGTGAGTATCAAGACATTTGCCTAAGGTTTCCCTTCTTTTTCAAATGAGTAAGATCAGACTTAACCATGACTAAAACAATTTCTGATGGGCCTGTTCATGTCCAGAGTCACGGCACATTAATGACATGACAAGGAAAGGATAATCTACGGTCTTGCCAACATTCTCCGCCTCATTAAACATCTGGCTAGAGCCAGGTAGAATGATCTTGTGAAACATTCTAACTATTTTGGGAGGAAAACTTTCATCTGGGCGCCATGCTAAGCAGGTTAAGTGGCAGTTCTAGTGAGAAAGGAAGTATAGTTCTTAAAGAAGCAAAATGTCAAGGTTATCTCTCAACAGAACAAGAAAACCTGATTAGCCAGCTAGACAGAGAGACATGCTTGAAATGGAAAACTGCCACCTGCCTGGTGACTTAAGGACATGGGTTTAAATGGCCCAGGGCTGGGTGTTGCTGACCTGAGCCAGCGCCGGCACCTCCACTCCAGGTCAAACTCCACTGGGGATGACCCTGGGAGCAGGGCACTTCTGAAGGCATGCTCTGAAAGGAGGCCCCAGGCTTTTATAAAGTACTAGCTCATGTAGAAGGAGAAACAAGCATTCTGGGGAACTGAGCTGAGGTATTAGGGAAATCCAAGAATGCTATGTTTGCTGTTTTTATCATTCTGATGGCCCCATCTTCTAAATAATGATGCATAACAGGGTTACCCAGGCACTTAGGAGATCTACCAGAGAATTAATATTTGTGCCAAGGCCTATACAAAAGGGAATCTGTAAGGCAAAAAATAGTGTCTCAGCAAACACAACGAATACCTGGTACTTTTACCCATCCAGCATCCTTTGAATAATGGCATCCAGTTTTCCTTGGATTACCCCTTTCTCATTATGTGTGGTTCCACCAAGAATGTCAGTTGAGAACCCCACTACTGCCTCACTAGAGAAGCGGGGGCATTACTCAAGAGAGGGTATTAGAACTCTCTTTAACTAGGAATGTAAATCTGCATGGAATCCCAAGAGAGATTCCAGGTGGTCAGAGCTAGGACATTCCAAATGCAGTGCTCCAAAGGAGCTACCCGTGAGTTCCCTGGATATTTTCCACCTCTTATTTTACTTAGTAGTTAATAAATATTTATGAGTGCCTCCTACTATGTACAAAGCACTGTTCTAGATGCTGAGGATATAGCAGTACAGAAGCAGACCGAAGTCTCTGACTTCAGGGGCTTACATTTCAGTGAGAAGAAAACAACAATAAACAAGTATATAGAGTATATGAAATAATGATAAGTGCTAAGGAAAAAATGACACAATGCTAGCAGAGAGGGAGCACAAGGGCTGGCAGTTACCATCTTAGAGCAAGGCCTCATTGAGGAGGAGAACGAGGAAGGTGAGATCAGGCCTAAAGACTCAAGGGCTGAGCCCTGGGGCACAGCAAACAGGACTAAAAAGGAGCAGCCAGAAGGGAAGAGGAAAAACAGGAGAGTGTGGTACCCTGGAAGCCAAGTGAGGAGAGCATTTCAAGGAAGAGGGAGTGAGAAACTGTGAAAAGCTTCAGAATGATCAGGGAAGGGAAGTCTGAAACGGATTTAGCAACACCAACATGACACTTTTCAGTGGAGGAGTGGGTGTAAAAAAGCCCATGTGGAGTAGGTTCAAGAGAGGATTTAGGAGCAGTAACACAGACAACTATTTGAGAGATTCTGCTGAGAAGAGCAGAAAGAAATGGGGCGGTATCTAGAAGGGGAGGCAAGAGTGGGAAAGGTGGTGGTTGTTGTTTTTCATTTGTGAAGGATCACAAAAATTATAACACGTGCTGAAAGGAAAGACTCAACAGAGACTGAAAAGTTGATAATGTAGGAGAGAGAGGGGAAAACTGTTGGAGTCAAGTCCTTATGGACGCAGTCAGGAAGCAGCGCGGGGGGTGTGGGGGGTGCCCTGGGTGGCTCAGTGGGGTGAACATCTGACTCTTGATTTCGGCTCAGGTCACGATCTCATGGTTAGTGAGTTCGATCCTGGAGTCAGGCTCCACACTCACAGCTGGGCGCCTGCTTGCGATTCTCTCTCCCTCTCTCTCTGCCCCTCCTCCACACCTATGCATACCAGAGCTCGCTCTCTCTCAAAATAAATAAACTTAAAAAAAAAAAAAAAAAAAAGGAATCCACTCTAGTGCCCCAGGGCACCGGTTGCCTTTAGGTAAAAGCACAAGACTATTCCTCTAGCATACCTGGATGAAAGGTAGAAACAGGCACAGGTGTGGTAGCTTCTGGAAGTTCTCCTGATTTCTCAGTAAAATAGGTAGCAAGATCTGAGACAATCTTCTAGAAGAGTGAAGGGCATAGGAACATGGAGTTGGAGAGTAGGATACCAGGCACCTCAGGGCCCATGAGGTTGCTTTCCCATGTCTGATGGTTCAACTCTACTTTCAGTTATGTGACTGACCTAGAATACTTTCATAAAATACTTCTTTTTTTATTAACCACAGTTGACTTCTGCCGTTTACAACCAATGACCCAATATAGCAGCTCTTTCTTGAGGCCTAAGGTCATCACATTTTCTCACTTACACTTGGACTTTTATAAATTAGTGATCCTATTCTATCAAATTCTGTTATACTCCTAAATGCGTAGAACACAAGCTTGCAATATAGCAACAGGCCAAACAATTTGGGTTCCTCTACCATCAACTGCACAGAACCAAGAAATAATGATTTACATTTATCCCACCAAATTGAAAACAATAAAGGAGTATACTAAACTACTGCAAGAAAAACTTGTCTATACCTGTGAGAAAGCAGAAAAGATGGACACCAAAATTCAAACCACCTGACGATTTCTTCAAACCTTCTTTTTAAGCTGCAAGAGTGTCTACCAAGACAGAATGAGGATAAATACACGTACAACTTTCCTCAGAGTATAGATTAATACCTCAATACAGACTTCAGTAACTCAGAGGGAAATCTGTGTCTCAAGTGTACTACGGGGTAACCTGCAGGCACAGAGAACCGTTTTCACAGAGGATGGTAATGTTTAATCTGGGAATGGCATCTGAGAGGGCAGTGAAACTGAGTAAGAACGAAGGGAAGTCAGACTCTCCCACAAAGAGAAACATTTTGAAGATCACAAAGAGGAGTGGAAATTTCCAGACTGTGCAGACTAAGATGAGTCTTCATGATATAACGTGTCATTCCCCTCCAGGAAATTAACAGTTATTAAACTGCAGCACAGACAGCTATTTCTGAGATGAAATCAGCCTTGCAACACTAAGAAGCAGCAGGGTGAAGGTGAGTAGTTGCTCACCTCCCAAAGAAATCAACCCCACAGAGCTTCTTTCTAACAGGTGCACTGTTCTACAGGGCATTTGACTCATGAAGAGCACTGAATACTCACAGGGAAGTGTGAAGCCTGGTGTAAGGTATGGCCTGAAAGCAGGAATTAACGGGCTCTTTCTCCCAGATGACCTTGTGAGGAAGGGTGAGAGCCGTGGTCAGCCTTTTGGGCCAGATGTGCACAAACCACCACCAAAACAAACCAAGGCAAAGATGAACACATGCACACACACACACACACACAATTCTCCCAAGTGGACAAGAGCTGCGTGTGCTGTGTTTTTAGCACCAAGCCCTAAGGGATCTGCTGGCCAATAATGGAACTATGAAGAAAGGACCATCCATTTCCTGGGTAAGAATGACTTGTTTTGGTTTAATTGCTTCAACAATTCCCCATCTTCCCTCACTTTAAAAGGCACAGCTCCATGATCCTCCTCCCCCCACCCCCCAATTCCTCAAACAGATTGTACAAGTTTACAGTTATGGTGGGTGTGCTATATGCCAGACACTCTTCTAAGAGCTTCATGTGGATTAATTCATTTAATCTTCATAACAACCCTAAGAAGGCAGGTGCTATTGCTGTCTCTAGGCTTCCCAGAAAGAAGAGTAAAATAGCTGAAGGCTTTTATAGTTTACCTCTATATACTTTACTAGGCAGTTCTCAGGAGGAATGAACCAGAGAAGCCAGCCACTGGCTGGTCCAAGCCCCAGCACTTGCTCTGTCTCTTGGAACCATCTCACGAGTGGCTAAGAATTACTGTTTGGAATGCCCAGCTCCCTCCTCCCATTAGTCAAAGGTTTACCCTCGGGAGTTTTAAAAAAATATATCCCCCTGCTTCCAGGTTGTGCAGGTAGAGACGCCATTATGTGTCATGCCTCCTCGGGGTGGGAGGTAAGAGGCCGGAGGCACATGGAATGGGCATGAGGTGACAAGCCACCAAGCTCTAACTGCATGAAGCAGGGTGCAGCCTACACAACTGGTTATTGCACTGCTGGCTGAGGTACACACAGGAGAAGCCAAAAGGATCTGATGTGCTAATTTAAAAGTTCCTGACACTATTATTCAATCTCCATTTTCAGAGGAAACTCGGGCATAGTGAAACAATTCACGTAAGGTTACAGAAGGGACAAGAGCAAGACCGGGTTGTCTGGGTCCAGAAATGGCCTCTTAGTCACTGTGCTCTCACTGATGAACGTCGACTGCCTCGTGGCAGCTGCCAGGTTTGAGCCACAACAGTTGTTTAGAACTGGTTAGGAAACCTGTCAGTGTAAGAAAATAAGTATTACAGATAACGCTTACCATTCGATGCAAAGAGGACACAACAAGAGAGGGCATCAGCGCCCCAAACAATGTGAGTCAGGCAATCACTGCTGCTCAGCCACAAAGAGAATTTAACGAAACCAATTCTGGGGCTAATGCAGAAGTCTGGCTCACCAGAGCAGAAATAAATGAAAGGGGGAATAAAGACAACACAAAAGATCAAGGGAACTAAGAGCTGATTTCTTGAAAAGATAAACCAAAGAGACAAACCTTTAGCTAGATGCATCGAGAAAAAAGGAAAGATGACTCAAATTCAGAAATGCAAGAGACAAAAAAAAGGAAAGGAAAAGGAAAAGACAGACAGCTGGCTCTGCTAAAAGTTGGCAAAGAAGAAACTAAGTCATGTTCTTGTTAGTTAACACTCTCACTTTTGTGATACCCCATAATAAATGGGAGCAGCCCCTAAGAAAGGGAAAAAAGATAGCATCCTTCTCTTTGCTCCTCCTGGAATTTGAGAGGGAGCTCCGTGGCTGACTCTGGGTTCAGAAGAGGAAGAGGTACATCAAAGAACAGGAAAGTCATTGAAAAAATTAACCCAACAGAAGTGGAACAACTCAGTACGAACAGAAGACCCAAATGAAAGGCGCTCCAAGACGCTGTGCAGTAACAGCTTGAAGCCAAGCATTTCCCCTTGCAGAATGGGCGTTTCTTATGACGTGAAAGATTTAGTTCCTTGAATTCAGAAATGTCGCTGTTTTGTTTTGTTTTGTTTTGTTTTTTCAGAGCAAAAATTTCAACTAAACTTGTGTCTTGCCTTGTCTTAACCCTAAAGCCTGGAAGGTCACGGGACAGAGACACCTTTGAGTTGAAAGTAAGTGAAGGTCTGGCAGCGAGGCTGAGTGAGGGTAGAGCTCTGATTTTTTTTCCTACGCTTCCATTAATTTAAAGTGCTAAGTTGCCTGTTTGCTTTCAAGTATGTGGTTGTCCTCTTTGCAGTGTCACTTTAAATGAACTTTCCTTACACTCTGCCAAAAATAGCTAGAGAAGGTCCTTTGAGAATCCCATTCTTAGTCTTAAAAAAAATACACTCCCCCCCTCCCCCAGCCCATACACATAAACAGGCCCAGAAGCACTTCTTTCCACTTCTTCCAGGGACCTCCAATTTATCAGAAATAATAAATATTTCAGGAGAAACACAGAGCTGGTCAGGGAAATAATTCTCCCAGCCCATTTCTGCTTGTTCATTTATTTATGTGTTCGTCCAGTATCGAGCCTCTCTTTCAGGATTAGCAGATAGGCAGGCCAGGGACTGAAAATCCAAATGCCTACCCCATGGCCAGGCAGGTAGGGGGCACAAGGGACAACAGAGACAGCACGGACTCTACCCACTTGTAGTCAACTGTGAGCAAAGAGATCTAAATTCTTTCAAGTAAAATCACCCCAGTTAAAAATGTTGGAAACCTGTCCAAATTTTATAAACAGCAACATGTGGAACCACAATACCAGACAGAACACATGTATGGGCTGCTCTGGCTGGAGGCCCTTGTTTGCCACCTCTAGGCAAGAAACAAAAGATAAAGGAAGACAGACTGCCTGTCCCTTGGGAGCTCACAACCTAATAGGAGTGAGAAGGCAGACACTTGCTAAACTTCCACAAGGTGCAATGTAATACACACTAGAAGGGAGAAATGAGCAAAGGCTATGGGAGTTGAGGAAAGTGAGAGGGCACTTGAGGCAGAACAGATTCTTGTAGTCAATGGCATTTGAGTTAGGGTTAAAGAATGAGGTAGACTTTGGCAGGCAGAGGCTAGAGAGGGACCATTCCACACAGAGGAAAATGAACTGAAAGAGGCAAAAAGAGGGAGCCGGGAAGAGAATGTTTGAGAAATGGTCAAGAGACCCTCCATGCCTCTACCCAACAAATACGCATGAATGTCTACGTGCACTATGCAGCAGGGATGCAGTGGTGACGAGGGACACAAGATGACGTCGCTGAGTGTGAAAGGGTCCGAGGTGGACACGGCCTTGGAGGCCATACCCAGAGCGGTATCTTCAGAGCAATGGGAAAGCTTCCTTTGAAGATTTTTAAGCAAGGGAATCCCAAGTTGAGATCTGTAGAGTTCCAAGTTCCCCGGCTGCAGAGTGTGCATTCTGGGGACTGGAACTGAGCCTGAGCAAGGTGCGAGGAGGCCTTTGCAAGCAGTCTCAGAAAGAGATGATGCCAGCTGGGACAGGGGGGGTGGACAGATTTAAGAGACAGAAAGGGGTTAAAATCACCAGAACTAGCAGTGCAGGGTAGGATTCAGTGAGACAGAAGCCAAATGGAACTGCAGAATGTGGTCAACATGGCTCCATGGGGGTATCAGGGTATACCACCAGTGAGTGGCTCAGCAGCCAAGCAATTCTGTACTGGCAGCAGCGGGTGGCCAGTGGTTACTAGCGAGAAGAAAGGCTTAGGAGCCAGGGTGTATGGCGGAGGGAAGAGCGCCAGAGAAGCTCACAGGAGCGTTCCGTCTTAGAAAGTCATCATCTCAAAAGTACTATTTTCTTTTAAATGTGCTTTGTAAAATTCCACAGCTATTTTGTTTGGACTAGTCTTGATGGGGAAATAACTAGCTCTTCTCACATGTTTAACAGCTCTTCACTAAACTAAATCTTATCTTTTAGACTCGGGATGGAAGAAGAAGCAGTATTAGAGTACCTATGAGATATACGTTAATGCCAAGTATCCATGCACACTTCCTTTTACTCTAACCCTTTCTTTTCAATGTTTATTTATTTTTGGGACAGAGAGAGACAGAGCATGAACAGGGGAGGGGCAGAGAGAGAGGGAGACATAGAATCGGAAACAGGCTCCAGGCTCCGAGCCATCAGCCCGGAGCCTGACGCGGGGCTCGAACTCACGGACCGCGAGATCGTGACCTGGCTGAAGTCGGACGCTTAACCGACTGCGCCACCCAGGCGCCCCTACTCTAACCCTTTCTTAAACAACTTCAGAAAATGCTAGTTAACCATTATGGTCCATCCTCCTTGGTGCCAAGGCCTAACAATGACTTTCTTTATAACCACAGGCATTTGCACACGAACCCAATTCACTCTGCTTCTAGATCATGAAGGAAATATGAAGACATCCTTCTTGATTTGCAGGAATGCCTGGAAGTACTCATACTCCCGTCACAGGAAGGTGAAAACAGCCAAGCCACTAAACGCTCAACCCTTGATAACTTGTGACAATGGAGTCTACATATTTTGCTAAGGTCTCACTTGTATGCCAAGCATTTGCCCCGCAATATTCTTCCATGATTTCTGCCATCTACAGAATTTTGTCCTTTTTTTCAAGGCCACAACAAGTAACATATCATTCAAATAAACATGAGACAATTGGGTAATGACCAGAATAATAGAAATCAGCAGCTGACAATGAGACTAAAGTTCATTTTGCCCTCCTCATTTCTCTCTCACCTTCCACCCCCTGAATCTTGTAATTTTAGTGTGTGTGTGCCCACACTGCAGATGTAGTAGTCTCCCCTCCCAAATTGGCCTATGTCTAAATCGAGTTAACACACCATGTGAGGATCATTCAATAGCTTTAATGCTCTTTGTTAAGTGTTTTTTTGTTTTTTGATCTTTTAAATTTGTTTTAGAGACAGAGAGCAAGCAGAGAAGAGGGGCAGAAGGTGGGGGGGGGGAGAGAGAGAAGGAGGGAGAGAGGGGGAGAGGGGGAGAGAGGGAGAGAGGGAGAGAGAGAGAGAGAGAGAGAAAGAGAGAGAGAGAAAGAGAGAGAGAGAGAGAGAGAAGGAGAGAGAGAGAAGGAGAGAGAGAGAAGGAGAGAGAGAGAAGGACAGAGAGAGAAGGACAGAGAGAGAAGGACAGAGAGAGAGAGAAGGAGAGAGAGAGAGAGAAGGAGAGAGGGAGAGAGAGAGAGAGAGAGGGAATATCCTGAGCAGGCTCCACACCCAACACGGAGCCCAACTCAGGGCCTGATCCTACAACCCTGGCACCATAACCCAAGAGTCGGACACTCAGCCAAATGAGCCACCCAGACACTGCAAATGTTCTTTTAACAAGACTTTTTACAGTAAGCAATGTGGACTGCTGATTCAGAGCTCTGCTTTTATACTGATATCCAGGCCTCTCACATATGGCCCAGGTAAGTCCTGTTTGGTATAAAAAAATCACGGTGGCCCCCTTCCCCTTGCTGGAGATTGCTTCAAACCAATGAGATGTGATGGGAAGTCTGCTGGAGAACTTCTGAGGAAAATATCATCATGGCTCTTAAAAAGAGAAGCAAAGAATAAGTAATGTTCTTTCTGCCTCTGAACAACCACAGATGTGCAAGGATGCAACACAACATCTTATGACCCTGACGTAGCCAACACAAGGAGGCTGGCTAAGAGCAAGACCATAGAAATAACCTGAGTACTTCCTGAACCAAGAAATTAACTGACCTGTAGGACTGATTTTGTGTAATGAGAGACAGATTCCTTTACTGTTTAAGCCATTTTGAATTGGATTTTGTTTCTTACATCCCAGAGCATCCTAAATGATACACTACCTCTTTGGAGGAGCAAGAAAATGCCTCTACCCTTTTGACAACATCCTAGCAACAAAGGAATGGTGGCTTCAAAAAAGGAGAGACTGAGATTGATTTCTCAGTAAGTGCTTTGGGAAAACCAGCTGTGAAAAGGTATTTTTAATAGCCACTCCTGATGCATGGAGAGTCCTTTGAAATCCTCCCAATGCAGCATAAACACTGTAATAAAATGACGATGAGCCACTATGAATGGTATGTGTGGGGATATACAAGATACTTGGAGTCATCATAATATATAAACATGAGGAAACCACCATGAAATTTGTCTTTATTATTCATCTACTCCTATTTCCTTGTACAATTCTAAGATGGGGATGTTCTTCTCTTTTCCACCCCTTCTACCTGATGAAGACACAGAATCACATGATTAGAAGGGAACTCAGAAAACTGAGGCTCAAGAGGTTGACTGATTAATTTCCACAAGGCCCCACAGCCAGCTTAGTTTTCTATTATTAAAAATGCTTTATGCATGATTTTATTTTTATTTATTTATTTTTTCAGTTAGGGCTTTTGTATTTTTTTTTCAATATATGAAATTTATTGTCAAATTGGTTTCCATACAACACCCCGTGCTCATCCCAAAAGGTGCCCTCCTCAATACCCATCACCCACCCTCTCCACTTTATGCATGATTTTAAAACAAAGTCATTTGCTGAAACTCAATTTAATGCAGTGTCAAACTGTAAGGATATGGGAAATCAAAACTGGATTTTTTTAGTAATTTCATTATAAAAATCTCCTTTTTAAACTCACTTCTTGGAGGTTCTTTGTCCTATTTCCTTTTTAAAAAAAATTTTTTTAATGTTTATTTTATTTCTGAGGGGCAGGGGAGAGAGAGAGAGCATGAGCAGGGAAGAGGCAGAGAGAGAAGGAGACAAAGAATTTGAAGCTGGCTCCAAGCTGTCAGCAGAGAGCCTGATGTGGGGCTTGAACCCACAAATGGTGAGATCATGACCTGAGCCAAAGTCGGATGCTTGAGCCAAAGTCTAATACTTGGTTAAATCCCAATCCATTCCACTCAGTGCCATTTCTCTCTCCTAGAAAACCCCTGCATGTGACCCATTCTCTAGGCCAGTGGTTCTCAAAACACTCTTTGCATCATAATTACCTGGGAAATGAACCAGATGTGCAGATTCCCAAACAGAGTTCAATTTAGTAGAGCAGGGGTGTGGTCCCCCAATGTCAAGTGTAAACACAGCCAAAGTGAGTCTAACTGTGCTTTGAGGGCATGTGACTAGGCACATGACTCCAGATTGTATACTAGATTCCAGGATCCAATAAGAAAACACCTAATTATCATAGATTTAAGCTTTAACAACAAAAATGTGTGCAGAGTTGCCTGTAATTTTTACGTTCCCCCTGAGGTCTGAAACAAACCCAAGAGCTCTATGATTTGGATGTTCCCTGGTAATCATTTGCTTGAAGGCTTTTTGAGTTTGTAACTATATCCTCCTCTAAGACTTTTATCCCCTCTGAACACATTTCTACATGGGATTAAATATAAAATGTCTTAACTCTCCCTCCACAGTGAAAATAAATCAATTTTGGAAAGTATTTCAAAAAAGCACTCTAAGAAATACACAATACAAAATGTCTTCCCTTTGAATCAGACTCCTGAGAGGCACAGGGCAAACACGGTAGGTAAGGAGAGAAGTGAACACGAGTTTTCCAGCAGATCCAGCCCTGAAACCAAAACTTAGGAAGGAAGCTGAGTGTTAAGTAAGTGGACCAGAGGAACAACAGATGAGGCATATCCGAGGGTAAATCTGAAACTGAGAAAACTGGACTAAACAGACAAACTCCTTATTCCCAGTTAACTTGCCTCTCCTGGTCAATTTTAAAATGGGACAGCGCTGTAAATGAGCATACAGCATTTAAGTGGAATCTGAGAACTCCTCTGGGTGCCAAAGCATTTTTTCAGAACTAAATAAATACTCCTTACTGGATTCAGCAATGCTCATTTATACCCATCTCCTCCAAGACACTTTAAATCCCCATCTTCTGAGACCAAGAACACAGCCTGCTGAGAACCTGAGTCTGTGTGTTGTAACATCAGCTGAGTCACTCTGCAGTCTCTATGTAGATTTCTTTTAACGATTAAATGAACAACAACAAAAAACCACATAACCCCATAGAACCAAAGAAAGTCACAGTGAGGTATCAAAAACAAGGCATAATGCTCCATAAATGCTATACTATAACTAACTCCAACAACAAAGTTGGTTTAAATTCGTTAGAAGGCAAAAAGTCAAGGTCAAGCTGTCACTTCCATCTTATAGTTCTATTCCTTGTTAGTTCAGGGACAAAGATGAACTGAATTTAATGGGGTTGAGAGTGCTGAGTTGGACAAGAGGGAGAAAGCAAACTACCCTGTAGGAGATAAACAGGCTCAGTCCTCAGGGCAGTTTTACAATGGGCAAATTCAGTACTGGCTCTTCTGGATCACCATTTACTCTCCCTCATACTCAGTCCAATTAAGCTCTCATCACAGCTCCACAGCTTGAAAAGCCCACCGCTGTCAGAGGGTTGCTAAGCCTTCTCCTCCAGCTGCTTCCAGGAGGCTCAAAACCTAGTGGCCATACAACAGCCACGAGGATCCCCACACATACTTGGCTGGAGTAAGTATCCGGAACTGCCCGTTTCAGGAAAGGCCCTTCAAGTGTGCAAAGTTTTGCAATTAAGATCTAAAACAGCTTTTCCATTTAACAAATGCCTGACTGGGTTGTGTGGAAGAGGCACCAAACCGTCATCTCTGAGCATGTGGAGTTACTTTTGAAAGTCCAATTCCCATTATTTTAAACACACTTCATCAGAATTCTTTGACATTTTTTGGGCATTCTCCTTGTAAGCTTGCATGTTCTCTGCTATGCTTAATTGTTTCTGAACACGCAGTTCCAATACGGCGCTGCAAGAAATACATGTGACCAATAATGGAGCAAACCTGGACTCTGCCTAATTGCTTCTGACCAACATGCTAAACACTCTCGTTTCTTCATAATTAAGATCTGCAGAAATCTTCATGGTAACACGTACACTCTCTCCCCAAATGGTAGGATCAAGTGCTTGGTAGAAATATGAAAACAAACCGGTATAATCTTCCTCAGCTCACTATCAACTTATCCCAAAGACCTGAGTTAATGGCATGAGGAAAGTGTGGGAAAGGGCCAAATGTATAACACATCAATCAGTTCAGTAGAATGTAAGGCTTAATGGTTTAAGTTAGCTGTTACACTCTGTCTTTTTTTTTTTTTTTTAATTTTTTTCCCAACGTTTTTATTTATTTTTGGGACAGAGAGAGACAGAGCATGAACGGGGGAGGGGCAGAGAGAGAGGGAGACACAGAATCGGAAACAGGCTCCAGGCTCCAAGCCATCAGCCCAGAGCCTGACGCGGGGCTCAAACTCCCGGACCGCGAGATCGTGACCTGGCTGAAGTCGGACGCTTAACCGACTGCGCCACCCAGGCGCCCCTACTCTGTCTTTTTTAATACGCCAGTCTCCAAAGACATTCATCAAAGTCAGTGGAAGGTTAGAACATACATACATGTAGTCACTGACACAGCAAGGGAAGTCAGGAAGGCCATTCCTAAAAGGGTCCAGCAATACCAAGTACACAAATTCAAAACCATTCCAAGAGCAAATATTCTTAGCAGGAAAATCAGGCCTCTCGCAGAATGCTTTGATGATCTTGGAGGGGAAGTGGGCACTTGCCAAATTCCTTTATTCCCTAGGCTTTAATACATGTTACTTTTCAAATCAGTGACATTGTAGTTAAAGGGGAGCCTACTATCCATTCATCTGACAGATGAAGAAACTAAGGAATTGAGAGGTTCTGTGGCTTGTCCAGTACTCATAAAGTGGCTTGTTAAGAACAATCAACTCTAGAACCCAGGCCTCTTTACTCCAAATCCCAGGTCTATAAACCCACAACATATTCCTATTTGTCTCTGATTATCACAAGGACAGAGAACTCCTGGAAACTCTGCTTGTGACCCAGTTATCTCAGATGACATATTCCTGTTTGCCCTTGATCATCACAAGAGCAAAAGCCCCCTGACAACTCTGCCTAGTGGCCCGATATCATGGGCACTTCCCCAGCCTCCTCTGCAAAGATCAGCTGGCATTTGGTGCTGTTATCCACTGCAGTGAACATTTCACACATTTCTTTCCTAAGCCTCCGACATACCTGATGCAATAGAGGGAGAGGGAAACATAAGCAGCATTGAGACCAGCTTTAGCGCTAAGACATGAACTTCCTAGGGGTGATAAAAGGGCAGCATTCGGTGTCAAACCTACTTTGCCAAGTGGTTCATGAGCAGCTGTAACATCTGCCTATTTTTCTCTGGGAGCCGATGAACAAGGCTATGGATTTCAGAGACTCGAGACTCCTGGTTCTCCAGTTCTGCAAAGGCAAGAAGGAGGTAGTATTTGATCAGTGTCACAGGCAAATCAGATTGCAAGACAAAATCAAAGGAAATCAAAGGTTGGGCCCTAAGAGACCAAGGACTTCTCAAAGGTTTAAGATCCTGTTCTCCGTACTCATGACTAGATCTAGAAGTGTTTTTAATGATGCTTCTTGTAGCAGTTTATTAAAAAAAATGACCGTCAGAGAATTCAAGCCAAAATGATGACAGGACGAAATGGAGCCAGTCAATTGCACACTCAGAGCAGGCACAAACTTGGTAGCAGCTGGCTTCCTAGAATGACGGCTTCATTTCAAGGAAGGGAGGAACTTCATGCGCTTGTCAAATGATAAACAAATTGTACATGAACAACATTACAAGGGTCTCAAGTATCAAAACAACGCCTCAAGATAGCATCCAACAAATCAAAGGTAACATCCGGTTGTTCTCAATTCATGCATGACAACCAACCAGCCTGGTAGAAGAAATGGCTGGTAAAATATGTAAATCTTCCTGCCAGCCTGTAATCTCAATCCTGGCCTGCCATGGCTCGGCTGACTTTGGGCAAGTGGCTTCATTTCTCTGGGACACAGACTGATAGTGCTCACCACACCTATTTATAGGACTGATGTGAGGTTTAATTAGAGAATGGCTGCTACAGGTTTGGAATTTCTCTGAGAAAGAAATCACATAAACATGATCTTCACTCCCAGCTTTCTCTCAAGTCTTTCTCCTCCCTTTTTTAAGGAGACAACTTGAGAAGATAAGGCCACCAGAACAATAGGTATTAATCAATTAGGCCAGTAGTGACTACCAGGGTAAATGGACTCTGAAGGCTTAAAGGAAGCAGAGAGAGAGGCACAGAGACTCCTGACATAATAACACGGTGGAGACTCACGCCAGATTTAAATCTGATAGAGAATCTTACTGCTCCTTACAGGAGCCCTGCCCCACGTCGACAGATTCCAGTATATTTAGGGTAGCTTGCACCTAATCCCTATGTATTTTAATACCAGTGATATGACGCAAGGGGCCTGGACGATATAGCTGAAGAATGATCATAAGCTGTAAATGGAAGCCATGATGGAAAGAGGACTGGGAAGTTATATAAATGGTGTCATATTCAAGGAAACACTTCCAATGCTCAATTTAGGTAATGTGCGAACTCTGATTCATTCTGCAAAATGCTACTCAAGGGCTGGGAAACAACCCAAGGAGTTAGAACTCCAATAATCAAAATTAGAAAGCCAAACTTGCTTTTCTCTCTTCCCCCCAACCCCAAAACACACTTCTGAAGTTCCTCTCCACTGTAAATTCAACATGGTAGCAAGGCCCTTGACAATCCTAGTTTAGTTTCATCTCTATTTTGTGTCTACCTCATGAGCATGTATGTTGGTAGTTTACACTCAAAATATAAAGGGTAGAAAGTATTTATTTTGGGATAGTGACTGTTCTTTGAAATAGAAAAATCTATCCCTTTCCCTCTTACAACTGTGACAAAAAGAAAACCTACTTGCTGCTTTGATGAAACTTCTTTGAAACTGGTACATCATGAGTGGTCCCGGAAGCATTCTGGGATAAAAGGATATACACAAGTCAGCTTCATAAAAACAATCACACTACAAATCGTGGCTTAGATGCTGCCCAACTGTATAGAGACAAAGATCAAAGGACACAACAGCAACTCAGCTTAGTCCAACTGAGTTTCCCTTTTGAAAGGGTCCTGAGATTTCACATGACATTTTCACTCTTTCTTTTCAAAGGGAATGGATGCAACTATGTTTCCTAGTTACAACCAGGAAAGTGCTAATGTGAAAGTCTAGCACAAACCAAGAGATTTCCCTTTCAGTCGGTGACTCACCCATTGACAACAGCCTTTTAAGAGGTGTCTGAGAAAAAGGCAACTAACTAAACATTTGCAATTACCTGTGCTTAAACTCTTGTCTTCCCCAGCAGCTTGTTATTACAGTCAGTTCCTCTGGAAACACTATGAGAGACTTCTGTGTTTTTGTGACCAATTCACGACCGAGTGTTTCTCCAGAATGCCAAAGGGCTAGATCCCCTAACGTTAGGCAAGGTATAATCAAATTTTATCTGTTTTTTTTTAATGTTTTATACTTACTGTTTATTAGCTAATTACTATCAACATCCACAAGATAAGTGCTAAATACAAACCTCTGTAATATAGTTTTGTATAAACCACAATGGTAGTATTTGTGGTATGAATGTTTAAAGAATATGTTTACTGAGTATGTTTAACTGTAAACTTCAGCTTTTTTTCTGACAGTCCAAAAAAGCTTCTCAACACACTATAAATTATTCTTGGCTCAGATTTTATTTTATTCTCACTGGATCCCCTCATTTGACTCTTGATCATCACTAGCATTACATCTTACTCATGACTTCAAGATCCTTCCATCAATTCCCCAATAGCCAATAAAGCCTGCATCACTCATTCCTTTCCCATTGCTCTCCTTGGTTTTTGAGCCAAATGAATCTTCGCAAAACGTGAACAAACGCTTTTGTAATTCATGAGTGTAGTTCTCTTCTTTGTTGAACACTGGACCCTCCCCTAGCCTTCAAGTCCAGTGTAAGTTTTGGTCACTTCATGAAACCAATATGAAGGCAGCTAGACTCACCCATTCCCTTAATAACCAAGGGAGGGGCAGGGACGTAGGACGAACAGGACATATATTGTTAAAAGAAAAGGAGTCTCTTCAATAAAGGAATGTTTTCCAACGTAAGAGAAGGAGTCAAAAGGGATACCCGTCAAGTTCTCATATTCAATGGCCAATGTCAGCAACACAGTCAATCTGTACAAGGCACAAAACCACCAAAATACACAGGACATGTAGTCACACTGTCAATAGAATGAGATATGCGGTTCCTTCTTTTCTTAATAGAGTATTTGGGGATTTCAGGAAAGAGCCTATTTCAAGTTCTGTTAAAGGCTGATTCTCATAGTGGCTTCTCATAAAAAGCAAAGCTTCTTGAATCACTCAATGGCACCATCGCACCATGGCACCCCATCAAGTACAGAGGACTTACAACTGGTGTGACCAGCTGAGCTAATTGCACCCACACATGAGCTGTTTCCACATCTCAGACACCCACCCAGCAGCTCTCTGGAGGCTGAAAATAAAACTGCTTTCTTCCTGATTGCATGATAACAAGCTAGCACCCTGCCCTGCAAATGAAAAGCCCCTACCTTAGGTAGGTCTTCAAAGCACTAGTGATCGTCTTTATCTCCCATTCGGCACAGATATCAGTCTCCGCCTCAGAAGCAGTTTTGGGGTCTGAAAAGAAGAAAAGACCATGTGTAAAGAGGAGCAGAAAATACAGCTAAACACAAGAATGCTAAAAACATTCAGCTTCCCTATTAACCAAAGAAATCCAAATTAAAACAAAAACAGCACCTATTTTTTTGTGGGCTAAGAACATGGTTAAAAATGCAAATGTCTATGGACAGCAAAAATGCAGTGAAATGATCCTCTCATAAATTGCTGGAGGCAGAAGAAATAAAATGCAATAGTTTTGAAAAGCAATTTGGCAATATGTATCGAGTCATAAAAATGTTTATACCCTTTGAAGCTGTAATCCCACTTCTCACAATCTGGCCTCAGGAAATAAGATAAAGCAAGATTTAAGTTACATACCCCAGAAATGTTCAATACACACTAATGCTTTTCAACAGCAGAAAAAAATTTAAAAGGAGATAACCTAAATGTTCAATGATGGAAGAATGATTAATTTTGGCATGTCTTCCCGATGGAATATTATGTTGCATTTATATGATAATGCTAACCATGTAACACTATGGATAATGCCTAGCTTATCACGCAATATCAAGCAAAACACAAAAAAACAAAAACAAAAAAACACCCCAAGATTTAAAAGTTTGTGAGAAACTTATATGAATAAAGGCTGAAAGGAAATACTCTAAAATTAAAATAGTGATTGGGTTAAAGTGTTAGAACTATAATCGTTTTTATATTTTCTATACTATGACTTTATTCCATTACTTTTTTTAATTTTATTATTTATTTTTAAAAATTTATATCCAAATTAGTTAGCATATAGTGCAACAATGATTTCAGGAGTAGATTACTTAGTGCCCCTTACCCATTTAGCCCACCCCCCCCACAACCCCTCCAGTAACCCTCAGTTTTTTTTCCACATTTATGAGTCTCATGTTTTGTCCCCCTCCCTATTTTTATATTGTTTTTGTTTCCTTTCCCTTATGTTCATCTGTTTTGTCTCTTAAAGTCCTCATATGAGTGAAGTCATATGACTTTTGTATTTCTCTGACTAATTTCACTTAGCATAATACCCTCCAGTTCCATCCACGTAGTTGTAAATGGCAAGATTTCATTCTTTTTGATTGCCAAGTAATACTCCAGTATACACACACACACACACACACACATACATACCACATCTTCTTTATCCATTCATCCATCGATGGACATGTGGGCTCTTTCTATACTTTGGTTATTGTGGATAGTGCTGCTATAAACATGGGGGGGGGTGCATGTGTCCCTTCAAAACAGCACACCTGTATCCCGTGGATAAATGCCTAGTAGTGCAATAGCTGGGTAATAGGGTAGTTCTACTTTAATTTTTTGAGGAACCTCCATACTGTTTTCCAGAGTGGCAGCACCAGTTTGCATTCCCACCAGCAGTGCAAAAGAGATCCTCTTTCTCCGCATCCTCACCAACATCTATTGTTGCCTGAGTTGTTAATGTGAGCCATTCTGACAGGTGTGAGGTGGTGTCTCATTGTGGTTTTGATTTGTATTTCCCTGATGATGAGTGATGTTTAGCATTTTTTCATGTGTCCGTTGGCCATCTGCATGTCTTCTTTGGAGAAGTGTCTATTCGTGTCTTTTGCCCATTTCTTCACTGGATTCTTTGTGTTTTGGGTGTTGAGTTTCATAAGTTCTTTATAGATTCTAATCATTTATCTGATATGTTATTTGCAAATATCTTCTTCCATTTTGGTGGTTGCCTTTTAGTTTTGCTGCTTGTTTCCCTCGCTGTGCAGAAGCTTTTTATTTTGATGATGTCCCAATAGTTCATTTTTGTTTTTGTTTCCCTTGCCTCCAGAGACGTGTTAAGTAAGAAGTTGCTATGGCCAAGATCAAAGAGGTTTTTGCCTGCTTTCTCCTCGAGGATTTTGATGGCTTCCTGTCTTACACTTAGGTCTTTCATCCATTTTGAGTTTATTTTTGTGTCTGGTGTAGGAAAGTGGTATTCCATTACTTTTATAAGTACTTTTTTAACCACCGTAAGCCGAGAAGTGCAATGGGGACCACCATAATTACAATGGATCCTTATCATTTCTTGTCTCCTCTTGTGTAGACTAGTAAATCAAGGTGTGTATTTTAAAGGAGCATTTATTATTAAGGGAGGGACCACTCCTATGGTTAGTCTTCCTGGGCAGCCCATAGGTAAATAAAAATAAGAGGCAGAGGCTGGGGAGTATGAATGATTTCACAAACCAATAGGGCCCCACCTTACTGCTGTTGACGTGGTCGGAAGTGATGTCTTTCAGGAAACTGAAGACAGAATCCAGCTTCCTCAAACGCAAGACTAGTTAGTGATTTGCCTCCCAACGCTCACTCCTGTTTCCTTTTGCACAGTGCCTCATGTTCCATCACGCTGTTATTCTTCTCTGGTTCCTACTGCACGTGCCTGGGGGAAGGCTCCAGGTTCCAGGGAGCGTCAGGATAAGATTCAGACAGACCAATCAAATCCCAGCATCTCTCTGGCCTCATGGCTGGTTCAGGGATTAGCCCAATACCTAAGCCAGCTGCATCAGAATGAACTTCAGGACCTTTCTGGAAGACAAGGGGAAGCCTGTCTGCTATTCCCTGTTAGTCTTCTACCTGCAAGGTTATCCAACTGTGCTAGGTGCCACCATCTAGATCCTCAGAGTCAAGTCTGACAGACGAAGCCAGAGACAGGTGGTCTGGATGATAGGGGTGGAGTCTGTATATATAGCCATACTTTTTTAGTCCTATGAGCCAATAAATTCCCTTTTTCCTTAAGCCAGGGAAGGTCAGGTTTTTGTTTGTTTGTTTGTTTGGTTGGTTTGTTTTTTTTGAATAATCCAAAGAGACCTAAATGATACAGCAGGTGAGCAGAGACAGCCACTGGACTCTTTTTGGACAGTCTCAAAGGAAAAAGACATTTCTCCTACAGAGTCAACAGCCATTCAGCTGGAAGGAGGAATGAGTCACAGGTGGGCACAATGGATTTTCCATTTACTGGAAAAGAATCCACTTTCATTCTAGTAGGAAGATGCCAAATAATCATGAGTAGATTAAGGATTTAGGCTCTAATCCCCAGGTAAGGGCACAACTCCAGCCAGTACTGACTGCTCTCAGTATGTTCCCCTGATACATATTAGATGAGATAGAAAAGACCCCAGCTTATCAACTCTTTGGCCCTTAAAGGCAGCACACGCCTTTGCAGGTGACCCTGGGTATTAATGAAGTCTGTCTTGCCACACGGAACAAACACTGAACAACCTAGAGAGCGCAATTTGATTTCTAGGGTCACAGAACGGTCAACTCCAGAGTTCTATCACAGCAAATTTCTGAAAAGTGAACCCCAATGTCCAAAACGTCTGCCGCTTTAATTCTTTTCTTGCTTTGTCATCTCTTACTCCCTTAATGGTTTCTTCCTGTGGAAGAGTATGTACCAAAAAACTCTGCTTAGCCTGACCTTTTCCCCATCCCCATCCCTGAGCCACATGGAGGGCTGCCATAGCGCACGGCTCCTGGACGCGAGACAACTGTTACTGTACATTATTCGCAGGAACAAACCAACTTCTACCCAAGGAGAGAGCATGACACTAAACGAGCAGCAGCTGGCAGGTCTGGGAGTTATGAACTGTTCCATGGGACCACATTTAGCAAACTAATGATTAGCTTCCACTTATTCGGGCTCTGTAACCATAGGAATATTGTGTAACATTACAGAGAGGAGAGTCAAATTACAGCCCGGCTAAAGGGCTTTTTATAGCACCGAAGAGGCAAGGCTCATAACTTGAGGATGTCCAATTTAATTTAATATCCAAACTAAATTGAAGACAGCCTCCCAAACCACCTCGTTTTCAGAAAGTGCTGCCAATTTCCACACCTCCCTTACCGATGCTACCCCTTCACCTAGCAGAGCTTCCTGGTGGCATCCGAATATGAGCCAAGGACGTAATTACACTTTTCTTCTGAACTCAGTACATGTCTCTCCACCATGCGACCTCACCATGCAATGCATGGTAAACGGACCTGAGCTAGAGGAGGAGACCAAGGTACAGAAAGGCAGCCTCTGGGGAAGGTGAAACATGAGTATTTCTTCCTGAACCTACTACCACGTGAATTGAGAAAAATAGGAGACAGACTGGAAGCAGTGGTTACAAGCAGAAATCGTCTCAGAAATGTCATCCTGATCAGCTCCAATATCTCTAACAGTGTATGCACACACAAGCGCACGTATAAATACCTACAGCTTTTTAGAAACAAACCAAAGTACACTGTACATGTCACTTTGTACACTATGTTCATTTAACAGAATCTTAAGAAATTGTTGCTTATTGGCACATAAATTTATCTACCTCACAGTCTGTCCCTGCACCACAGCTGATGTCCTCTGTGAGGCAAATGAGGCTGTTCCCTGGGTTTTGCTGTGAGAAACAGCGATATCAACTACTGTTTCCTTGTACCTGTCTTACATTTAGGAAAAAAAATCCTACAAGTGAAATTGCTAGTTCAAGAAGTACACGTATTTTTAAATGTGAAAGGTATTCCTCAACTACCCCCCAGAGACTGTCCCATGAGATTTCAGAGTGACTCCTTCCCCAAATCATTGACAACAACATCCAAAACTTTGATGTTAGCCAAACTGAGAGGTGGGGACAAAAAGGTCATGTTTTTAATTTGCCTTTTTTAATGAGGAAGAAGGTTGAGAACCTTCTATGTGTATTTTTGAAATTTATGGAGTATACTCACCCTTTTTGAGCACCCACTTCCATTTGTGACAAACGTATGCAGTCATGTAACGACCACAATCAAGATAAAAGTCATTTCCATCACCCACAAAATACCCCGCGCCCTTGTAAATCAACCCCCTCCCTCCACCTCCAGCCCTGGCAACCACTTTCACCAAGCCTAATACTCTTGAAATCTATCTGAGCTGTTATATGTACCAGTGGTTCAATCCTTTCATCACTGAGTAGCATTCAGTTTACAGATATGCCACAATTTGTTCATCCATTCATTGGGTGATGGACATTAGGTATGTTTCCAAGTTTTTACTGTTAGGAACAAAGCTGGTATAAATATTTACATACAGGTCTTTCTATGGACTATAAATTCACCTCTTGGGTCAATACCTAGTAGTGAAACTGGGTAAAAAATGGTAGGAGTAGGTCATATAGTAAGTATGTTTCACTTCAACGGAAATCGCTAAATTGTTCTCCAAAACGGGTGGGTCATTTTGCTTTCCTACAGCAACCTCTTCATAAGCATGTGATATGGTCAGGTGTCTAATTTTGAAATTTTAGCTATTCTAGTAGGCATGAAAGGATAATTTATGTTTTAGATTTCCTTTTCTTTAAGAACTAATCATGGTGCTCATCTTTTTTTTGCACTTTTTGGTCATTTGTAAATTTTCTCTGGTAAAGTGTTCAAATCTTTTACCCATTTTTAAAACTGAGTTGGTTGTGTTCTTACTACTCAATTACTTGAGTTATTTTTAATATGTTCTGGATACAAGTCATTTACCAGATACACCTCTTGCAAAACTTTTCTCATCTGTAGCTTGCCATTTCTTTTTCTTAATATCTTTTAAAGAGCTTAAGTTTTTTATTTGGCTGTAGTTTATACGTTTTTTCTTTTATGTTTCCAGTTTTTTGTATTCTATTTATGAAATCTTTTCTAAACCAAGGTCACCAAAATTTTCTGTTTTCTTCTACAAGTTTTGTAGTTTTAGCTCTTAGAGTTAGGAATATGATCCATTTTGAGTTAATTTTTATATATAGTCTAAGACAAAGATTTAATTTATTTTTCTCCCATATGGATTTTCTCCCACCAGTACCATTCGCTGAAATGACTATCCTTTCCCCACTGAATTATCTTGATGCCTTTATCAAACATCAACTGAGCGGGGTGCCTGGGTGGCTCAGCTGGTTTAAGCATCCGACTTCAGCTCAGGTCATGATCTCACACAGTCCTCGAGTTCAAGCCCGCCATCAGGTTCTGTGTTGACAGCTCAGAGCCTGGAGCCTGCTTTAGATTCTGTGTCTCCCTCTCTCTCTGCCCTCCCCCCCAAATAAAAAACATTAAAAAAATCAAGCTTCCTTTAATTAAAAACAAAAACAAAAACGATCAATTGACCCTATATGTGTGGGTCCTATTTCTAGATGCTCTTGTCTGTTCCACTGATTTTTCTGTCATTCCTTAGGAAATACCACGGATCTTACTCTGCTTGTACAAATGTTAGTTGTATTTTCTTCACTGTCTTTAAAATCTTCTCGAGCCTCTCACATTCTTCATCTCCACAACATCTTTAAGGAAGTTTATAAACATATACTATCCACTATGTAAATCTGACTTCATTTATCCTATAGGTAATTCTTTCCAGACTAGATTTAATATGTACCAACGTGATAAGTAAATTTGTATTTTCTGATTACATAAGTCATACATCTTAATAACTTTCATATTTTTTGTATGTTTTTATATCTAGCGCCTAAGAATCCAGAGTATCCAGGGGTGCCCAGGTGGCTCAGTTGATTAAGCGCCCGACTTCGGCTCAGGTCATGATCTCACGGTTCGTGACTTCAGGCCCTGAGTCTGGCTCTGTTGCTGACAGCTCAGAGCCTGGAGCCTGCTTCAGATTCTGTGTCTCCCTGTCTCTCTGCCCCTCCCCAGCTCACACTCTGTCTTGCTCTCTCTCAAAAATAAAATACACGTTAAAAAAAAAAAAATTAAAAAAAAAAAAAAAAGAATCCAGAGTATCCACACCCACTGCTATAGTAAGATCCAAAAGCTCTTACCGTGATAGATCCCTGTCTTTTGAGAACCTGCTTGCAGCATTCCAATAAGCACAAGTGATGGTGGGATGGGCAGAGAGGAAGGTGGGCTTGCATCTGGGCTCTCTGTTACCCGAGAACTCAGGATTGTGGTTAATACCAATCAATCCTTCATCCTAACAGTCTACAATGTCCCAGTCCTGCACCATCTGTCTTGTTCTCCTTTACTGATGGGTAAAACTGGAATGCATTGCATGGCTCTGCTGCTTCCGTGAGTCTACAGTCTTCAAAGTCTGGGGCTGTTTCCAATCATTAGTAGGCAAGCCTTCAGATCTCAGAAGTTGTCATGAAGAATGACATAAAGAATCCTATTTAGGATTTCTTCTGAAAGAAGTCTTTTCTCGTTTTATTTATGCTACTCTGTACAAGGACATGGGAAATGAAGGGCACAGAAAAAAGAATGTCTGTCTAGACATTCAAGATCTCAGAGGAGTAAGAAAGGACAGCTCATGGTGGGGATCAGAAATCTGTGGGTGACGCATGCTATTGTAATTTGGTGCTTTAAACCTTTGCAGTTTAACACCTTCCAGGTGTTCTCTGTAGCACTAACCTTGCTTTAGACATTAGTTAAAAAGGAAAAAAGTACAGAATGAGGAAAAAAAACCCCACATCAACACAGAATTTGAATTCCTTCACCACCATGGTGAAATACTAATCAAGATGCACAAAAAAAGGGAAATGAAGTTTCAACAGCACAATTAGGTTCACAGTCAACATTCTGCCTGTCACCAGAGGAATATCCACTAGGCAGAACTCAGTGAAGTCCTGAGGAAAATCGACTTGCAGGAACGACATGATAGGCAATGGCCCTCCACACAGATATGGGGTACAACTTTGAGAATTTTTGCTGACATATAAAGAATCAGGAGAAAAACAGACTTCAGAAAGATTAAAAATAATTAAGATAAGCTTTTTCTTTAAAGATTGATAATTGCAGGATAATGAACAAAAAAACAATTTATTTTCCTTTGGAAAAATATGTGTAAAAACTCCTTCATCAGACCCCAAAATGTATAAAGGACTGACTATATGGTAATACGTAAAAGTAGTAGAGGGGGGAAGAATTTTCTCATTATACGATTATTGGTCAATCAGGTAAGTATTTGAGAAATGGAGAGTTTCCATTTTACATAAATATATTCTTGATGGGTTTAAAGAAAACAAAAAAGTTTTGTAATCCTAGAATGGAGATCTTTTAAGGCAAAATTCATCTAGAAAAAGGACTAATTTCATAAAAGACTGGACTTTGGTAAAAATTTAAAATATTCCTAAAAATAAAACCACAAGTGCCATGAATAAAGTTCAAGATAAATGACAATCTGAGAAAAAAATACTGGTGACATAGCCTCCATATCTAGAAAGTTCTTACCATCACAAGATGGATGCACCAATAGAAAAGCAGGCTAAGAACACAAAACAGGCAATTCAATAGAAAAGAAATATAAATCTGCAGGAAACACAGGGGAAGGCCCAACTTCACCCAGAATTACAGAAATGCCAAGTTAAATAAAAAAGAGATACACTAAAATTGTATTTATAATTTACATTCAAAAAAAGTAATACGAGTACGGCAAGGACGTGAGGTACGTGGAGGTGCAGTCTGCCGTCTGCTGAGAGCAAATTCGGGAATATCAGTTAAGGGCCTTGAAAACATGTACATACCCTGACCCAGCAGTTCAACATCTTTAAATCCTAGGGAAATCATTCAACATGCATATGTAAGTTAAAAATAAAAACAGCCAACATTTATTTACTAACATGCAGAGGCTCTCAACTCAGCAACCCATATGCATCTTTTGTGTAATCCTCACGTTATTGCAGAGGCAGGAGTTATCATTATAGATGATGAGAAACAAGAGTCGACAGGTTTAAATAATTTATGTAAAGTCAAATGAATAAGTAGTCCAACTGCAACTTGTCTAACTCTGAGATACATGCTCTTAACCTCTGCATCCTCAATGGGGATGTTGACCTGAGTTTCTAGAATGATGAAAAATTGCAGTCAGCCTTTGTATCCAAGAATTGGAGGCTGATTAAAAAGTTGCATCTAGGGGCGCCTGGGTGGCTCAGTCGGTTGAGTGTCCGACTTTGGTTCAGGTCATGATCTCACAGTTCATGAGTTCGAGCCCCGCATTGGGCTCTGTGCTGAGAGTTCAGAACCTGGAGCCTGCTTTGGATTCTGTGTCTCCCTCTCTCTCTGTTCCTCCCCTGCTCACATGATGTCTCTTCTCTCTCTCTCTCTCTCTCTCTCTCTCTCTCTCAAAAATAAAGATTTAAAAAAAAAAAAGGTGCATCTAGAGGTGCCTGGGTGGTTCAGTTGGTTAAGCGTCCAACTCTCGGTTTTGGCTCAGGTCATGATCTCACAGTTCGTAGGTTCCAGCCCCGCTTTGGGCTCTGTGATGACATTGTGGGACCTGCTTGGGATTTTCTTTCTCTTTCTCTCTATCCCTCCCCTGTCGTCACTCACTCTCTCCATCTCTCTCAAAATAAATCAACACACTTAAAAAAAAGTTGGATCTACACAATACATGCTACCCCCCCCCTCAGAAATCATACTCTAGAAGAACTTGAATAACATCAGAAAAGAGACTGTAGTGTTACATGGAAAAAGCCTATTAAAAAGCAATATACATGCACAGTGTGATTCCAACTTTATCAACATTTTGTATTATAGAATATACTTTAAAGGTATGATAAAATGGTCAATGAAGTTCTGATCTGCAAGATTTTTATTTTCTTCGTTCTACTTTTTGTATCTCTCCAAATTTGCTATAATCACCACTCAATTTTTAATGAGAAAAAATTATTTAAAATTAATACAGAAACATACAGGAAGAGAAACTAGACATGTGATCAACAAGCACAGAGCTGATTTGTATTTAAAAATGTTGAGCTAAAATTTGGAAAAATTTGTCTTAACATTCAGGGGAGAGGGGAAAACAAAAGTTCACACATGGAAGAGACTATTTCTAGGACCTGTGAGTATCCCTTAGACCTTTTCACTCTTCACAGACTAAGGACCCCCACTGCTGGGAGAACGTGATCAAGAGTAGCTCTGGTAGGACACTAGCACCGGGCTATACCACACATACTACAAGAAATTCCAACAAGCTCTCTTAAGGAATCCTCATCAAGAGTAATAAAAAGTTCTCAAAGCACTGGCTCTTAAGATCCCTCTTCCAACCTCAAGCCCCTCAGCGTACCAGGAGTACATAAACTCAAAGTGATCAAAACAATTCTGTTTTTCCTTATTTCTAATCCATGCTGTCAATAATAAAAACTCACTGCTGCACTAGTGAGAGACCTTAAAAATACTCCATATCTTACACATTGCCTGGCACCTAATAGGGGCATCCAATCAATACTGAGGAAAGCAGTAGTAAAATGAGTGGTTTGCACTCTGCCCTGCCATCTCACGGAGAGGTTTGGCAGTGTAGGAGCCTTATTTATTTCACACTCTTGGCTAATCCAGCTTAGTACCCGTACCAAGAATGGATGATGAGGATAGCATGTTCACAAAACGGAAGGCAGACAGGGCTCTGCCTTTAGGTCTGGAGTCTCCCTGGTCTAAAAGGTGGTTCCTCACTTCCAAGATCCAAACTGGTCACCTTCACTGGTACTGAGAACCACTGACACCATTCTCCGCTTGTGATGAGATCGTGTATTAGGGTCATGTCTCAGCTCTGGTTGAGCCTCAGTTTGAATTCTACTCTATGTCTAATGTGCTCCTGGCAGGGGCAGCTGGCCTTGTGACTTTCAGCTGCTGGTTATTATTTTTTCATGACATTTCTCAGATGCTCATGATTATTTTGTCTGTCCCTAGGAAAACTGAGGAAGAGAACAGGACAAATATCTTGTTTGAGACTCACTAAGAGAAGTGAGAAAAACAAGATCCTTTCATACCTCTCTTTGCTTAGCACAAGCGAGCTAAAGTGGTTCTTTTTTCTAACAAACCCATCTAAAATGTCATATTTCTTCTCACTAGTGTCACCTTACATAATAATCTGTCATCTATGAAATCTCTCTGCCCCATATCCAGTTAGTTACAAAGTCCTGCTGATTCTCTCTTTTCATTTGAGCCTTTTTTTCCTAACTTCAGAGCAGCTACTTGGTTCATCCCTGATAGGCTATGTGAGGCTTAATTATTTCCACTGTTTTCTTCCTCCATGCTTTTCCATGGTCAAATATATGCTCCCCATTGCAGCCAGCAGTCCCCTCTTAAAAATACAATCTGATCTTGTTAAACCTGTAATGGACATACTTTTAATGTTATCTACCCAGCAGCCATTATTTCAGGAAAGCACTCCTGCATCAATCTATTAACTATCCTGCTTGGTCCACGGGCTTCTACTGTCTAACCCCCTCCCTACTCCACCTCTGGGCCACACTCCCCCAACATCACCAGAGAGAGGCACAGGATCCAGGCCATCTGGATCCATCTGCTGTAAGTCATGTGACTGCCCTGAAATTGAGAAATGAATCATGCCCCATGCTGACCAACCAAAGTCCTCAATGAACTGTCAAGAAAGATACTCTGTTTCAGTGATAGAAGATTCAAAAACTGCTGAGACTGGACTACGTGGGACATTCCCACAGACAACATAGCTGATACCAAGACAAGCAGAGATCAGAGATAACGAGAAGCCAGAATAAAGGAATGGAAAAGGCCAACAAAGGTTAAGATGTCACTGGAGCTACCAGATCCTGCTATGCTTCTGCCATCTTGGACTTAGCAACTGTCAAATGATCAATCAGTAATTAAATTTACGGGCAGTCAACCCAGGGAAACAAATTTATATTCACATTTAAAACCTGTGCACAACTGTTTACAGTAGCTTTATTCCTAACTTCTCCACACTGGAAACAACTCAGATGTCCCTCAATAGGTGCACGGTTAAACACACTGGGTACATTTCTACAGTGGAATACTACTCAGCAATAAAAAAACCAAGTATTGATCCAATAACTTGAAATTATCTCAAGGGTATTATGCTGAATAATAATAAAAAAAAAGCCAATCCCCAAAGATTACATATGAATCCACTGAGATAATCGTGAAATAACAAAATTAAAGAAATGAAAAATAGATTCTCAGGTGCTAGGGGCTAGGGAAAGCAGTGAGGTGTGACAGGTGAGGCAGATGGGTGTGGCCATAAAAGGACATCACAAGGGATCCTTGAGGTGAGGACACTGTTCCACATCTTGACTATATAATATCCTGGTTGTGATCTCCTACTAGAGGGTAATAAGACGTTACTACTGGGGGACAGTGGTTAAAGGTACACATCTCTCTACTGCATACAAATGTAAAATTATCTCAAAATAAAAAGTTTAGTTTATTAAAAAACTATCCCCACTGCAAATATGAACCAAGAACCAGATTCTCAGTGGCAGGGCACCTCACCAATAATCATAATTTCAAGTAAAAGATCTCACTGTACCTAGCAACACAACAGGGTTCTGCCAACAAGAGGCAAGGAGCTCTCTAGAAAAAGAGATAGAGAAGAGTGATTCTAGTCAACATGAGAGAGGAGATTTCCTTACATATGAAAACTATTTTCAGAAGCTGGAAAAAACAAAACAAAACAAAACAAAACAAAACAAAAAAACAAGACAGACAAATCCTGGCAAGAGAAGGGTCCCTGCCCAGACACTGAGCAGGGACCCTAAGTGATAGCCCATCTCTGCAAGTGCATGGCTGGGCTTCCATGGGGATGAGTAATAGCCACTGATCTGTGAAATCTGATCTGTTTGCCATTTAAATCCATGTGACTCACTGAAGCTGGCTGCATTCACATCTAAAAATAAAGGAAATCTGCAGCCTAAGCAAATTGGCTCATGGGCTCATGGGGTTTTGATTCAAACACTACACATTTGAAGATAGTGGTTTTGTATTTTATACCAGCCAGCTGTAAGGGAGGTTTCGCTGTTCAAATGACAAGAGTCTACGTTAAAATCTAGATGCAAAGATGATCCAGGAATTATCTCCTTATATACATGTTATGTGGCAGTCACGTGACACCTTCTTGGCAACAGGCAACATGAGATCTGAGGTCCTCTGCAGGCTAGAAGGATGCCCTTCCTTGGGCATTGGGTGTGCCCCACTAAATGCCTGCCTCCAAAAAGGACAGGGGGAGTCATGAGCTATTAAAGACACAGTAGGGTGTGGTGGTCACATGAGTGACTGAGCACCACTTGGACTGGCAGTGGCTGAGTCTATAAACAGAGGGTGTGGTGCCTTGGACCTGCCATTTTTTTGTTCTGTCCAGTCCCACTAAGTACCTCTTCCACTAATGCCGACATCCCTAACAACTGGTGAGTGGGGCAGCTGATTTCTGGGCATTCCCTCCCGGACACCCAATTCCTTCCCAAGAGGCTGTTCATACCTACACAACTAGTGACTTTTCAAAGGTGCCCCCTCAACCTCACTGGGACCTGCCTCGCACAGCCACTGTTGCACTCACCCATCAGGACACTCAGTAGCTTCTGGACTCTGGAATTGACCCCCACGATTCGATAGAGCCCTTGCTCATTGATCCCTGAGGAAAGAAACAGTGATGATTTAATTAGAAGCACGTCAGAACACAAGTCAAGCCAACCCAGCCAGATGCACTTTTTTTCATTTTCTCAGTCCTTCTAAAAGCCGCTCTAATTAAAGTCCCCTGTCCCTCAGCTCTGCTCTTAGCGAAGGAGTGGGATTTGGTGCAGCTGTCTAGGATTTCACGGGTGTGCCGCACACTTCAGCCCTTGTGTTAGTTCAGTTCAGTCAACAGAGGGCAAAGAGACCTTCCTCTTCTCTTACCAAACACAGCATCTGAAGAGTTTTGAAAGATGCAAAATATATACTTTTAAAGGTTACACTTAGCTGGTTTTTCAATTTAAAAAGCCAAAACTGACATGACAGAAATTTTATACTGTAGAAAAGAATAAAAGCTTTACAATCTATTCTCAAATACAGAATAAGAATACAGAAGTGTGGGTGCATCTTTAACTTTGGACAATGTTCACCAGGACTGAGAAATTAGAAAATCAGATCATTTGCCATGTAAACATCATTTGTGAACAAAAAGGTGAATCACCTTCATTCAACCCAAGTAAATGTGCAACTCAACTAGTAGGGGATTACCTCCAAACACCTAAAGAACGAAAAACTAGCCCATCTGAGTGCTTTGTTCATTTATGTGCAAGGATTAGATCACTACTGTACCATTTACAAAAGGGGACCATTTAAACCAAGTGACTGGAAATGATTTTTCTGTTACCCCTAGGCCCATCATACCTGACACCTCCAACCTAACTGGTCTCCTGCTTCCCATCTTATTCTCCTGAGGTCCATTTTCCAACCAGTAGCCAAAATGGACTTCTTAAAGTATGCACCAGTTCAAACCCTCTCTTTCCTTAAGATCTTCCAATGGCCTCCCACTGCATTTAGACCACAAGCAAAACTTACTGCGGCCCACAAGGCCCTGCAGGATTAAGCTGAGGCCCACCTTTGCATCATCAACCATCTTTACTCTGCTGCAGCCACACTGGCCTTCCTCTTTCTCCAATGCATCAAGCCTGTGCCCCCATATCACAGCCTCTGCTCAGGGGCTTCCTGTGGAACATGCTTCTCCCAGATCTCATCATTCAGGTATCCGCTGAACTGCAACCTGTTCAACCTAAGGCATCCCATGACCAACATTAAGCCCAGTCCCCTCCCATTCTTTCTTTGTAGCAAGTAATAATATCTGAAATCATCATTTTTATTTACTTTCTTGTTTGTCTTTCTCCCAACCACCACAATATAAACTCTATGTACAGTGATTCTGTCTTCTTCACCATTATCTCCCCAGTACCTAGATCTCTATATGATACATGACAGAATGAATAAAACACTGTGTCATACTCCCTCAGGGCCACTACTTTCTTGGAAGAAATTTGGGAAAAGGTTGACTCTCCAATGTCTCTAACAAGGTCTATGTAGAATTAATGAAAAAAAAGAAGTGGTCTAGAATGACAGGATTTCATAGCTAAAAGGGGCCTATAAAAGCATGTACATCAGCCTGCGCGGCTCAGGGACTAGCCTGGTCTAAAACTAAGGGATGGGCCTCAAACTACTTAATGGCAGAACCATTATTCAGTAACGCAGCGGCTTAAAGGGCTTGTTCTTTCTCAAGGGTCTCTACTTCTTCTGTCCTTGACCTTTCCTAGAACTGGATATAGCACTGTCTCCCGCTGGACAATGATT
Organism: Lynx rufus; assembly: GCF_022079265.1. Lineage (NCBI taxonomy): Eukaryota > Metazoa > Chordata > Mammalia > Carnivora > Felidae > Lynx > Lynx rufus. The sequence continues at coordinate 118,779,253 of NW_025814823.1, read as the reverse complement.
AACGAACCCCACAAAGTGTGGGAGGTCTGTTCAACTCTGGTCACCACAAATAATGTGTGTACATACATGCATTCCAGTAGCAAAATAACCACTTCCTTCAAATATTTATCTTAAAATGGCATTTAACTCACATTGTCCTCTTTTCCTTTTTGTGTCAAATGAAAACTTTCTTACAAGTTAAAACACATCATTTTCATTTTAGAGGAGAAGGGGACAAAGAGGCAGAGGTGAGGACACCAAACCACTGGTGACCTTGTTCTTCCTCTGTAACTTATTGTGCGTATTTTCTGGTTTTACATCATAAAAAGTTGACCCCCTGAGATACGGGCTTGCATTTATCATACAGGCTCTGCAAAGGGGTTTAAATGATTATGTTTCCCTATTGCTGGTTTGGCTGCTGATAACTGAGACAAACACGTAGCCTACCTCGGGCAAGTGTGTGAATTTCACAGTGGAGGGGAGGGGATTTTTGTTTTGACCTTAGTTTTGGCTCCATTTTATGCCTCTACCTTTATCAACCCTGTACCTCTTATTCCTCCTCATTCTTTTCTTCTAAAATGAAAATTAATATACCTACAGAAAAATTACCTTAGTAATAGATACTTTAAAAATTTAGAAACTGCAGTTAAGGCACGTAGATAAATCAAGGGATGATACTAAGAACAGCAGAGAGACCACTGACAAGTCAAGGATGCCTGTGCATATATGCAACTCCCCAGCCCCTGCCATCCCCAGAGTGGATTCATGCTGTACAGGCTGTTTTATAGCTTTGGTTTTTCATTTAATATATAATAATGAAAACCTTGCATGTCAATAAATATATTTCTACTGCAGTTACAGTGATTCACAGCTTTTTACCGCATGGATGTACTACTGTTGATTTAACCAATTTTTGAAACATTTGGCCAGTTTCTGATTTTTCCCGTTACCACCACAGTGTAAACGTCTTTATGGCTCAACCTGCCCATGTCCTTATTTCCTCCAGATCAATTCCCAGAAATCTCACCTACTGTTACTTTATATTCTCTGACTGTATTTTACTTATCTTCACAAGCTGCCTTAACTCTTCATTAGAAGAGCAGAAATACGCATTTCATAGCAGAAATACGCATTTATAAAATCTCAGCATACATTAAAATAACTACTTTGGAAAGAACGCTTTCTGACTGGGTAGGAGGAGAGGTTCCTACAGTTAAGTTTTTTTTTTTTCCCCTCCCCTTCTACTCAGTGCCTCATAGACTTTATAAAGATACTTATAGTTCTTAACTAGTCAGAGTTATAGATCGTGCTTTAAAAGATAAAACTTCTTTTAATCAAATAAAAAAGACTGGTGGGTTCTGAGGCTGTGGAATAGTAAGATTCACATCTTTGACAATGGTTCATATCAAATTCACAGGAAAGACAGTCATCAGCTTTTCTCAGAGGTACAACAGACCAGAGCAGTCAAAGCTCCAAACTGCTGGAACTGAGAAATCGCCTTTGTGGCAACATCTGAGGCGGTGGTGGAGACCATTGGGATGAATCAGTTTCCCTAATCGCAAAGTTCTGTTCTGCTTCTACAGACCCAGGTTAGGTCCATGTGCTACAGACAGGGCCTGACTACAGCACTGCTGCGGGAAACCAGGGGCCTGACTCCTTCTGCCTACCTGCAGAGTCGCCAGGGACTAGCTTCCCAAAGCACGGTTATTAACCAGTTGTCCAAAGACCCTGGGGGTACACTAGAGAATTCCAGGTGTCAATGAACTTAGATAGGAAAACCATTACACCTTTACTTTCATGAGCCTATAATTGAAATTAAACATTTCCTTCCATAATAAGACACAAATCACAGCGTTAGCAATACCTGAGTCTTGGCCAGAAATCAGGTATTTTCATAACACATTGAGACTGCTATAGCCATCTTGAAATATCACTACAAGTGACCTTCGATCACCATGGGTTTGAAATGCAAAGGTCTACTTACATGTGGACTTTTTTCGATAAATTCAGTATAGTACTATACATATATTTTACAATTTCCTTAACACTTTCTTTTCTCTAGGTTACTCTATTATAGTATTACAGTGTATAATACATATAACATAAAAAATACATGTTAACTGATTGTTTATCTTATAGGTAAGGCTTTCCAGTCAACAGAAGGCTGTTAATAGGTGTTTGGGGGAAGTCGAAAGTTATATGCAGATTTTTGACTGTCTGGCAGGGGGTGGGAGGTCAGCACCCCTAACTCCAGCATTATTCAAGGATCAATTGTATTTCTGAATTATGCCAATTATGACACCCACCACTATTACTTGTTATTTAAAGTGGTAAGAAAGAAGTATATGTATTATTAAATCACAAAAATGTTTTTCAATATTTTAACTGAATTCCAGCAACTAGATTCCTTATTATCTCATGTCTTTGACACATGTGCATTGAAAACACTCTTGTATCAGCCAAAGAGGCTGATGACAGCAAATGGGTCGAAGGCCTCTGCTTCAGAGCAACACGACTCGTGGAAACACACCAACAATGGCACTTGGAGAGTTACTGAGTCACTTAAAATCAGGAAACAGGGGGGCGCCTGGGTGGCGCAGTCGGTTAAGCGTCCGACTTCAGCCAGGTCACGATCTCGCGGTCCGTGAGTTCGAGCCCCGCGTCGGGCTCTGGGCTGATGGCTCAGAGCCTGGAGCCTGTTTCCCATTCTGTGTCTCCCTCTCTCTCTGGCCCTCCCCCGTTCATGCTCTGTCTCTCTCTCTGTCCCAAAAATAAATAAACGTTGAAAAAAAAAAAATTTTAAAAAAAAAAAAAAATCAGGAAACAGGTAGCAGGTCTGACGCCTCACCAGATGCATGACCTTCACCAAGAACAATGCCATGTGATGAACAACTTTACCTCTGGTTTCCACAGCGTGGATGCATTTCCTGATGATGCTGAAGCCAATGCTGTCCAACTGTGCAGCTGGAAGAGGAAGAAAGGGGCAGTCAGGTTGTTGGTCATGCATAAACCATCCTCGGACAAGGCCTGACAGACCCAGGATCAATCAGTCCCATGGTTTGGCCACATACAAGAATGATTAAAAAAAATTTGCTGGCATCCACTGAGAATTTACTGTATACCAGGTACAGTTCTTTTATTTATTTTAGTTTATTTATTTTGAGAGAGAACAAGCAGGGGAAGGACAGAGAGAGGGAGAGAGGGCGGGGGAGGGAGAGAAAGAGAGAGAAAGAGAGAGAAAGAGAGAGAGAGAGAGAGAGAGAGAGAGAGAGAGAATATCCCACATTGCCAGTGCAGAGCCCCAGGTGGGACTCCAACTCACAAACTACAAGATCATGACCTGAGCCAAAATCAAGAGCCAGACGTTTAACTGACTAAACCACCTAGGCATCCCATGCCAGGTACAGCTCTAAGTGCTTTGTTTATATTAGCTCACTTAATTGTCACAGTCACTCTGCAAGGGTATCCTCTATTTAGCTGAAGAAACTGCAGAATAGAGTGATGAGCAGTTTACCAAAGGAACAAGTAGGCATCCTTTAAACCATTTGTTTTGTTATCATCAGGAGCTGTAGAACTAACTGCTTCCTGGTCTCCTTCAAAAAGTATAAATTCAGTGGCTCAATAAATGTTGGATAAGGACTTTACACAGATTATCTCATTTACTTTTAGCATGTCCTCTAGGCTGATACTATCATTGGCTCCATATTACAGATGAAACATCTGAGACTTGCTTCATTTGTACTATGATAATTGCAAAGCTAAAAATCTTGACCAAAGCTACAGAGCTAGTAAGTGGGAGACTCACTCCCAAGTCCTTATGACCCAACGCCCTAAATATGACCTAAGTCAAATCCTACGCAGGTGATTAGAAAAAAGGGAAAGTAATCTGGAAGAAAATTAAAATAGCTTACAACAAAGAAGTTACATGAAAAATAGGCATAGGGCAAGAGAGCCATCCTGGGTGTGGTAAGTCAGCAGGTATTCAGAGCTCTCCACCTGCTATAAAGCCCACTAATGTGACTCATAAAATAAATGACCAACAGTAGCAACCTGTTCCACTGCACAGAACCAATTTCCCAACCTGGCAATGAGCCTGGGAACCTACCAAAATTAATCTCCATGCTTTGATTACCCAGTGAGGAGAGGCTGATGGTAATATTTAAGAACATGTTCACCTTTTGAGCACCTTGGGACATCAGGGCAAGACATTCTACAAACTAACGGTTCACAGTGGAGAAGAGAATGACAGAAAGTAGGAAGGTAAATATTTATAAATAATTTGTCATCATCCCAGGGCAAAAAATAACCTTGTAAAAAATAAGAACTGCACAGAATTTGAGCTCATACTTTGATCTAATCCAAAAAGAACCTTTTTCAAATACTTAAGTTTTTAATTTTAATTCCAATGTAGTTAACATGCAGTGTGATATTAGTTTCAGGTGTGCAGTATAGTGATGCGACAATTCCATAGATTTCTCCATGTTCAACACGGGCAAGTGCACTCCTTAATCCCCATCACCTATTTCAACCAGCCCCCCACCCACTTCCATCCTGGTAACCATCAGTTCTCAAGAGTTAAGGGTCTGTTCTTTGGTTTTTCTTTCTTTCCTTTCCTTTGTTCATTTTTGTTTGTTTGTGTCTTAAATTCCACATGAGTGAAATCATATGGTATCTGTCTTTCTGTGACTTACTTGGCTTAGCACTATACTCTCTAGCTCCATCCATGTTGTTGCAAATGTCAAGATTTCATTCCTTTTTATGGCTGAATAATATCCCATTGTGTATATATGCCACATATTCTTTATCCATTCCTCTACTGATGGGCACTTGGGCCGCTGCTATAATCTGGCTACTGTAAATAATGCTTCAACAAACACAGGGGTGCACGTTTCCCTAATTGTGAACATGGATCAGTCAACTTAGAGCCAATGAAGATAAAAATTCTTAAGAAAATCACTAAGAATTCCTTAAACTAAAAAGAAATGCTATTTTATTACAAATTCTCTTCCCAAAGAGAACAAAATAACTCTTATTCTTACATACACACTTACCACTTAGTGATACTTACTATAACCACATTTGGCCTCTGGGATAGTCAGTAAAGTACCAGAAAAGGAGGAAAACAGTATTTTTCTTCTGGGAGAACACCTGATATACAAACCATTGCTCTTACTCCCTTAAAGCTGTAAGTGCAGCTATAAAACTGTACTAACTCACTCTCATGCTTTTTCTAGTATAAACCGAGTACTACACTGCACGTCATGTAGTACAGAGCTTTCTGACTTGAAGCTGCAAGTCAGATTGAAATCACTCTTCCAAATAAAACTCCATTAACTCACATCATAGATTTTTCCCAAATTTAATAACAAACTATGATACACAAGCCAGATGCCTGTTAGAATCTAGGGCAAGATTCTTGAAGGTAAGAATTCACATACCCATAACTTAACATTCACCCATTTAAAGCACTGAAATGCATTAGTGTCTAGGATATTTACAAAGTTATGAATCAATCACCACTATCTAATTCCCTCACATTTTCATTATCCCCCACAAAACACTTTATACACATTAGCAGTCATTCTCTATTTCCTGCATTCTATCAGTTCCTAAAAATCACGATCTCTTTTCTGTCTGTACGAATTGGCCCATTCCAGGCATTTCACATAAATGGAAACATAACAGGTGGTGTTTTGTGTCTACCTTCTTTCACTTGGTATAATGTTTTCAAGAGTCACGTATGCTGCAGCAGTTTATCATTTCTTTTCATGACCCAGTAATATTCTGTTGCCTGGGTAAAACCACGTCATTTATCCACTCACTGGTTGTTGTTTCTATTTTCTGGCAATGAACTGCTGCTAGGAACATCTGTGTACAAGCTTTGCTCCTCGTGTACACCTAGAAGTGGAGTAAACTGGATTACGGGTAACTCGCTGCTCAACTTTTTGAGGAACTGCCAAACTGCTTTCCAAAGTGCGGCACCATTTCACATTCCCACCAGCAACGTATGAGGGTTCCTATTTCTCCACATCCTCGCCCATATTTGTTATTGTATTTTTTGTTATAGCTTTTTTTTTTTTTTTTTTTTGTGGGCGTGAAGTGGTATCTCATTGTGGTTTTGATTTGCATGTCCCTAGTGACTAATGATGTTGGGCAGCTTTTCATGTGCAGGGGGAGGATATTCATTCCTTTACACAGTAGTCAGAACAGAGAGCCTACTGGAAACTATGTGTCACAGGGAAGATCATTTTTTGCACTTAACGAGGTTTCCAAAATGCTCATAACTGTGATTCCATAGTCCATTGAAGCCTATCAGTTCTTCTTCTGAGAGGTGATTAACAGGATTTGTGCACAAGGATGACAGTCCAAGAAGTTCAGGGAAGAACCATCATTTTGCACTGTGCTTTGGGGAGCTGCTGATTCCAAGCTTGGATGCTTTCAGAGTAGGTTTGTGGATATGGTCTTGTTTCAGACAATGATAAACTCCTATCCTGAACAAAAAGTCCTTTGCTTCTTCTACCCCATAAACATTGAAAAAAAGTTTTGGAAAATTTGAAGAAACCTGGCAGCTGACAATGACAACCTCAGTGATCAAAAGATACCTGCTCATAAAGCTATCAGGACAGCTAGCAGAAGAAATAAGGGCAGGGCTAGAGATAAACTTGCAGGGCTAAAAGAGTCCTTGAACCTGTCCGTGTTTTACTGTAAGAAGCCAAAGTTTTGGGGGTGCCTGGGTGGTTCAGTCAGTTTTGGCTAAGCGTTCGACTTTGGCTCAGGTCATGATCTCACGGTTCATGGGTTCAAGCAACACAGAGGGCTCTCTCTGTACTGACAGCTCAGAGCCTGGAGCCTGCTTCAGATTCTGTGTCTCCCTCTCTCTCTGCCATTCTCCTGTTCACACTTTGTCGCTCTCTCAAAAATTAACTAAACATTAAAAAATAAAAAATAAAAAGAAGCTAGATCTAGGCAAATAATAGCTGATGGAAAAGAATGCAATGGAACCTTCCAAGTATATCCAGAAAAAAATAAATTCTGCTAACCTAAACTGACTACAATGACTTATTTTCGAAATTAGCAAACTGCTCTTCTCCCAAAATCTCGGAGTTAGTATTTCTCCTTTGGTTGTCGCAACACAAGTTCTCTCATTTGTTTTAAACCTGCTAACTCCTTTTCTTGAAATAAATCTCACACAGATGTTACACATAAAGGCCTTACACATTACACATGTAACACAGTATTAGTATATATTTAGTGTCTGAGTTTAAAAGTGTAACACTTTTACATATTGCAAAGTCAAACAGAGTTCAAGGTAACTATCTGTTAGCCTTTAAACTGTTCAAGTTGCATATACTGATGACTTATAAGCAGATAATACTGTGTTAAGAAACATAATTCATATCAAACAGCAGTTCCCAATAAGGAACTCACAATATACAGTTTAACAGCCATTGTTCTCAATCTCTAAACTGGAATGGTGTAATTGTTACACTGCCTGCTGCCTTGGGACATCCTTGTATCTCCCTGTGTCTCTACAGTAGGTACGTGTGGGCATGCGTGTGTGCACACACACACACACACACACGCACACACACAGGCAAGTCTGACTTCTCATCAACTTGACTTTCCTGCTGATGTCATGATTAGGTTACTAATGATTAACAACTGCTTTATTATTTAACATGTACAGAGTAGTACTAATATAATGGCAATTATAATACATAACTAGAGATCGTAAGTTCGGATCTCTGCCCAGCAGGTACATAATCTAAGTTAATTGAGATCTCCTCTGCTGAAAAGCAAGTTCCCACTAAAAGGTTTAGAACATGATCACCCCCAGACAGAGTTTGCTAATGACAAAAAAAAGTCTGAGCAGCCCGCCAGATGGAAGTGGCTGTCCTTAATCCCCTCAAGCAGGTGATTCAGCTCTTTTACTGAGCCAAGGCTCAGAAAAGGTCAGGGATTTATTTGCAATTTCTGTATCCTTATAATCTCCAGGAATAATCTCTCATTAAATATCTACTAGGCTTGCATTACTCCCTTAATTTGACTTGCGATGAGTTGTTGCAAGACCAGTGGCTCCTAGGCCTGCCATCCAACGTCTTACAGCTATGGCTTTGACTGGCTTTTCTTCCTCCCTCAGCCTCACCTTCAGCTTTGCTCAGGATTGTGCACAAGGCAGCCCCAACAGTTGTCCTAAGATGACTGTCGTAGAGCTCACACCCAATATCCAGGTTAACCTTCCAAGTTAGAAATGTATCGTCCTCTTAACTTCCACTTCAACTTTTTTTTCAATGTTTATCCATTTTTTGAGAGACAGATGAGTGAGAGAGAGAGAGAGTGTGCGCGCACAAGCAGGGGAGGGGCAGAGAGAAGGAGAAACAGAATCCAAAGCAGGCTCCAGCCTCTGAGCTATCAGCACAAATCCTGATGTGGGGCTTCAACTCAGGAACTGTGAGATCATGACCTGAGCCAAAGTCAGATGCTTACCTGACTGGGCTACCCACGTGCCCCTCACTTCAACTTTTGAAGCCTTCTTGCTTTGTCTCCTTTTAGAGGAGAGTCACACAAAGCTATTTTCTCAAAGTTCTATGGAGAACACAGGAACACTCAGAGTTGAGCTGATGCTCAACCAACTGGGAGGGTCTTAGGGCAGAAGAGGCACGATGCTTGGCAGACTGCTGGAGTTTACATCATTATGCCTAGACACCCTAGATATCCCAAATACCAAGAGCAGGGAAGCAGGTTAAACCCAGAAACAGATGGTTTTACTGCAAAGGGCTCGAAACAACAACCTACTATATAAGGTTCAATCCAATGACTTTCTTGCTTCAAAGGAAGAAGCTGATGGCCCAGCTGGAGAGACATGCTCTATAGTTTCTTGAATCCAATGGTACCTCACCTGAAATGTTTTCCCTGGCCCTTTCCACCATAAAAGAAAATGAGGTGCGTAGGTGATGGTAGAGGGGAAGAACTACAATAAAACCATGAGCAAAACCCTTTGCACTCTCCTCCTCCTTTCTTACTCCCATATTCAAATTATCACCAGGTCCCTCAATTTTGTGTCACTCACCATGGTGCTGGCTTCCATCATCTGTTACCAGGACTGCTGTGAAGACCACCTAAATGGTGTCCTCCTACCTCTTCTGGCTCCTTCCAAGCTGTTCTCCACGTTGTGGCCCCCGTGATCTGGATGAAACCAGATCACATCACCTCCCTGTTTAAAATCTATCAATGGCACCCCAATGCTCTCAGGAAGAAAACCCAAATCCTTAACATGGTCCACAAAACCCTGTTTGGTCTAGCCTGGCCTGCTTCATCTCACGCCATGACTCCACACCTAAGCATTCTACCAAACTGACTTTCTTTGAGAGCGTCCAAGTGACCACACTTTTTCTCTAGCTTTTGTACACACTGTGGATTTCACTTGGAAGCCCAATGGCCCAAGTTACTCCAAATCCTCAGGTCTCCCCTCAAATGTCAATTGCTCAAAAATGCCCTCCTGACTTCTCTACCTGGTTCATGTTTCCACTGGAACTTGGACATAGCACTGTCAACTTCTCCTTCAGAGTATGTAATGTAACTCTAAATTTCTATTTATTTCTACGATGCTGCCTACCTAATCAGATTTGCATTCAGGAAAGCAAGGGTGCATGCATATATTTACTCAATTATTTACTCTACCTTTCACTGTCTACGATCATGTTGGATATGAAGTATGATGAGGAGGGTCCCTAAGGGGAAGTGTGATGTAGTCAAAATGACTCTTCAAACTCCAACTGTTATAAACCCGAGAGTAGATGAGTTGTTTAAGCTCTGGTACCTAGATTTTTCATCTTGGTGAAGATACAAGTGTTAAATAAAGATATGAAGAGCCTGACCTAACTACTTCCTTCCTTTCTGTGTCAATGTGAAGAGGTATCACCACCTAGCACCATAGCTCCAAGAATGAGTTTAAGAGAAAGGAAAAACAAAAGATGTGCAAGCCAAGACAAAAAACAGAGAAGATATAACCAAATTCCCATTTTCCTAGACACTTAGAGAAATCCTTTGCTTGTCCATCAAGGCATTATCATCACCAAATTGTACATGGTATGAAGCTGTAGCTGGTGGAAACAGAGGGTATCGGGGTTCTTTCCACATCATACAATCTGGGCCATCTACACAGCCAGACAGGCCGGAGGTCAAGAATAGCCCTAGAAAACCAGAGCATTCTCCCTTAGAGCTGTTTGCCATCCAAGAGACCACCTCATTCTTCAGGTCCAGTAGCCCCTTTATTGAAAATCACTGACTGGCTGTTGCTCTAACCGAGTCCTTAGTACTCAGAACATCGAGAAATTTGGCAAAAAGCGGTCAAATCACTATTTCTGAATGAAGGGAACTTTCCATACCACAGGTCGACTGATGGTATGTGTGTGTGAAAACAACTCTCTGGGACATACCCCGAAGTTACCCCATACATGCATCCTGGGAATTCTAACAGATCTCATAAGACAAATCCTTTTCCAAAAGAGAGGAGCTAATCTACTGAATTAGCCTCAACACACGAGAACACATTACCTATGTTTCTAAAGCTGGTATTCAACAGGTTTTTCCTAGCCTAAAATGTCTTACCCCAGGAACCTCATTCAACAAAAATCTTTCAAGTTTTTTTTACAGGAGAAATGGAATTTTCTGGAAGTACAGGATGTTTACATAAAAATGAAAGAACTGAGAGGTAAAGGAAGTTACTGCCCCATTTTTAATGTGGATGGATATAGGAAACTCTCTGCAGTTATTATGAGCAGGCCACCATTTTATGGACAGCTCCAGGGGCATGTTCTCACCATAGAAATTTACTCAATTTCCCAACATGATTTGCTCTTAAAGTCTGGCCTACCTCACTCATTCTGAATTTAATCAATTTCAACACCATTAAAAGCCATGAAGAGAAACACCCACATTGAATTAAATAGCATATCCATCTGGAGAATAGACTTCCAATTGGCTAACACACTCAAGGGGCTCAGGTCCTTTCTCCTAATCATGTGAAGACTGAGAGTTCCCAGGGCTTCACAGCTGTGGCCCCTGGGAAACAGTCTTCATGGTGGTGGCTCTCAGAAGCTTCCAATGGGGCCCGGGAAGGTGGCCAATTGCTTCTTAATTATCCAAGTGTGAATTCTCTACTTTGGGGATTACCCACAGCCAGTTTTTAATCCCAGTTCAACTCCAAGACCCTGTGCCCCATCCCATGCTACTGCCTACTCTGTCCTATACTCTGCTCCCCAGACGTATACATTCAGGGAGTATGAATTAGACTGAGGTCTCTGCCACACTCATAGGATAAATGCTACACCTCTGACACTTACTTTCCTCACCTGTACAGCGGGGATAACTCACCTGAGTGTTGCAAGGGTCAAAGGAAATGTATACACTGACTTGTTTGCTATTTCAATAAATGGTCATTAGCAGTATTACCAACATTTGAACCAAACTTTCCAGGTGATGAAACATTTTTCATATCCAAGTTCATGTTATCCCCTTAATAATCACATGGGCAAATACTGTTACAGTCCTCACTAATAACTTCTTGATGTTTCCACACTAATGAGTACAATGAACTTATAAGATGATACATGGCTGTTTATAAAATATATTAATATATTATAGCTTAATTGATTTTCCCAATGTATCTGTTAAGTTTTTATGATGAGACAAGTCAGGCTCATGCTGTCAAGTGGTAACAATGACCGCAGTAGCTAAGGCTTGCTGAACAGACTGCACTGCTCTGGGCTAAGCACTTAAATGCATCGTATCCTCATCATCAACACCCCTATTTTGTAGACAGGAAATCTCGACTCAGACGAAGTTGAGGAACTTCTACTAAGGCTCTGGCATTAACGAGTGGTGGAACCAGGACTGTAACTCAGTCTGCTTCTGCTCAAGTTCACATGACCAGTCAGGGCTGGGGGCTGGGGATCATGTTTTCTGGATTCTTTCCTTTCTATTCCAGGAGCTCTCAAATCTAGTGGACCAGAGAACCAGGACCATGCTTGTTGCCAGGGAGCTTGTGGGCACCCTCCCACAGGCTGTACTCCAGCAGGCTTGAGAAGCACACTTGGGACAACGATGTACTGTATTGTACTGTATACCAAGCAATTAAAACTAGTATCACTAAAGGGGCACCTGGGTGGCTCAATTGGTTAAGTCTGACAGTTAGTTTCAACTCGGGTCATGATCTCATGGTCTGTGAGATCGAGCTCCGCATTGGGCTCTGTGCTGACAGCACAGAATCTCTCTTTCCCTCTCTCTCTCTCTCTCTCTCTGCCCCTCCCCGGCTTGCTCTGTCTCTCTCTCTCACTCAAAAATAGATGAGCTTTAAAAAAAAAACAAAAAACAAAAAAAAACTATCACTACAGATGAACAGAAATGATTGTTAGGAATTAATTAGCTATCAACATCTGTTCCACAGTCCCCATCTAACAACAGACATTTACCAGTGCTATGTATCTCAGAATATAATGCTGTTTGTGCTACTACTGGTGTATGAAATGACTCCAAATGATTCACAAATATTTCTAATAGTCGTAGTTGTGTACTTATTTCAATGAATATTAGAAATTTACCTTTTTATTACACATAGCACAACATACTCTATTTATAAAATAAATTTAAGTTAAAAAGAGTGAATTCATTTAAGAAAATTAGTAGGTACATAGTAACAATACTAGTGGCATACATATATGTTAAAAAAACAACAACATGAAGTCAATGATAGAAAAATAACACATTTGGGAACAACTGTCTTAATTTGTGCCTGACCAGACAACTATATTCAACCCGGCTGGAAGGATGGGATGGGAGAGTACCATATTCTACCAGCAAGATGTCCTACTTCAACGCAGTCATCCTTGATCCTTGCTTTGCCCTCACTTCAATATATCAGCCAACCTCATCAGTCATCAGTTAAAAACACATCCAGAACCCAACTGCTTCTCACCATCCCCACTGCTAATACCTTGATCCAAGCAACCATTGTCTTTCGCCTAGCTTGCTGCAATAGCCTCCCAACTGTTTCACCTTTTGCCTCACACAGTTTATTCTCTACCAGCAGCTAGAGCCATCTTTTAAAAATACACACTGGCTCATGTGTCACTTGCCTGATCACAACTCTCCAGGGACTTCTCATGACACTCAGAACACAAGCTTTCCTCCTGACCATGGCTTCACACGGTCTAGTCCCAGCTTACTTGGCCACTCTCCGTCTGGCTTCCTCCAATCCAGTCATTGCAGCCTTTCCCGATAATCCCTGAACACAGCTGGTTTACCCCCTCCACTGCAAGGGCCTTTGCACATGCTGGTTCCTCTGCTGGCTCCTAACATGTCACACTCCCTCCATTTGTTCAGGTTTCTGCTCAAATGTCACCTCTTCAGAGAGGCCTCTCTGCTCCAGGTATCTAGTTCTCTCTTCTCTAGTTAGGCACTATCTCTGTGCTCTTAATTCTTCCTAGCCCCTCTCTGCACCTGAATGTATACCTTTGTTTACTTGCCATCTGTCAGTTTCTCTCATTAGAACTCCATGAGAACAGGGACTTTATCTGCCTTGTTCATTGCTGTACCATCAATAAATATAATAAATATTTTCTGGATGAAGCAACAGATATAATCCACATTTTCACCAGCTGAGACACCAGAAACCAACAGGCAGAGAAATCCCCACACTCCAGGAGCCTCAAGTGCTGAGCAGCTGGCTGAACACACTGGTACCTTCTAGAGTTCAGGGGCCCCGCAGCAGGATGCACAGTACAAATATGACTGACTGGGATCTCATTCATCCCCTGAACCCTAAGCACGAACACTGCCAATTGGAATTTTCCCCCTAGCCTACCAGGTACAAAGGCACCTATCTTCTTTTTCATGGTTTCTGTGGACACACACACACACACACATAAGCCAAGAGGGACATAGAGTAAAGAAAGCAAACTAAGTAGGAGGAAAGAGATGAAATCCCTGCCTGGCCTGAAATAAACCTACCAGCTCTCCGCCAGAGTCAAGAGAGGCTCTAAGATACCTGTGAAGAGCGATCCAGTTCTCAGCCAGACATCGCAGCCCAAGTGGCAGTGTCTGGGTTCTTACAGGGCACAAGATGAGGGCTGCGGACTGGCTTTGCAGGACTCTGTTTCCTTGTAGGTTTCTACATAGGCAGTCTCCTTAAAATTCCCAATCCGGCAGCTGTGCAAGGGCCATGCTTAATGCACACCATGGTAAGGCCAACCGGCTTCATCAGGACCACCTGGTCTCTTACACGGTGATCTGGGCAACCAGAGAAGGAATTACAGTGGAGAAGCATCAATTCCTTTCTGCCTTGATGCATAGGCGGTTGCACACTGATTTCTCAACCAAAAGAGATCATCACCACCTTTTTGAAAGAGGAAGGGTTTCAAGCAAAGAACTAACTTCTCCTGCCCACCTACACCCTTCTCCTGCCTTTACCTTCTACCTGTCTTAGAGATGACATTCATAATCAGAGGCTGAACATTTGTGGCTGGAGTTACCACTAACTGGTTGTGGGAGATGGGTGTACTTGGCCTCTGGGACCCTTCTCATCTGTACAGATCAGTTGCTGTGAAAATCAGATAAGGTGATGTCCATAACAGCACTCTGAGGAACTGTAGAGAGATAGTGGGCTGTCATGCTTTTATATAAATAGCCTCTGGTTTGGGGTAAAGATGATGTTATTAATAACAACAACGGCAGATAATGCCATTTAATGACTGCTTAGACTACCAGGCACTGCTATTCCATCCCAATCCCACTCAATCCTTCCAACAAACCAATGATGTAGGTAATAAAGTTATACCCATCTTACAGATAAAATACCCTGAGACCCAGGGAAACTAATTTTCCAAGGTCACATACACAGTAAGTAGTGAGGCTGGGATTACAACCCATGTAGGTTAATAATTCTGCATAGTCCACACTCCCAACTACCAGTCAACACTATCCCCACTGTGGGCAACAGGACTTGATGGCCTCTGCTGATTCTTACATGCCAAAATGTGAGCTGCACACTCTGAATACTCTCATCAGGGTAGGAAGGGATGACTTTGACAGGCCATCAGTATGCACTAAAAATGAGGATTCGGTTTTCTCATCTTTACATGAGGTCAATAATATTATCTATCTCATAGAGTTCTTATAAGGATCAAACAACAGAATGTACATCAAACCCTGAGCACATAGCCCAGTAATATGTATGTGCCCAATAAACATTAATCGAGGGCCTTGAGGAAAATCTTTCAGTCTCTGCCTCAACAACCCTGTACACTGGGCTTTAGGAGTTCAAGATGCAGCCAGGGACCTGCTCGATGTTCTTGGCTGAAGCCCAAACTAGGATGCCAAGGGGTGGTTCACACCTGCCTAGGATGAGAGAATGGTTTGTTAAGTGTCATTTAAGACAAGCAGAAAGACTTCTGACAGTCCAGGCCAGCCAGGGGAGCACGATCGCCAGTCACATCCTTGGGGGATGGGGTCCCACCAAACAAAATAGCTGAGATCTCAAGCAACAAAATCTCTGAGAAAACAAGCTGCTCCTTCTCCTTTCTCTCTTGCTAGCCCCCAGCTCCTCAGCCAGGATCATTCTCCAGCTAGGGTATTACCGCTCAACTAAATATAATTTTGAGTTCTACGTGGGCCACACCCACTGTGTTGCACGCACAAGTGATAATGGAAAGCAAGCTGGACAAAGTCAGCACTTAGGTGAGCTAGAATTACACCATCTTGCCTGCCTGTGGCTCAGGAGATAAAAGTAGCAGCCACAGAAACCTGCCATGGCACAGGAGGGAGGGGAACTGAGGAAGCCACGGGCCAAAAGGGGTGGGGGTGGGAGGCTGGAAAGGAATTCAGGCAAGAGAGGGAATGAGCGCCTGTCCCCTATCAGCCCTGGCCTGGAAGGCGTGGATGGAAAGCTGGAGGGGAAGGTGTGCTCAGCTGACTGCCTCGTGGGCCAGTACTCAGGAGGCCAGGCCACCATGCCCATTAATGCAGCCCATCCTTCTCAGGTTTAAAAAGGGAAATGTTCTATTTATAAGCTACCGACCGGTGGAGGCCTGGCAGCCACTGGATGGCTCTGATCCCACAGGGATTCTGGTTACCAGTGGCTGCCTTCTCTTGCCTCTCAACTGTGGGTGTTCTAACAGCAAAAGGCCGAAGGTGACTGGAAGCAAAAGGAAAAAGAAAATCCTCTTTTCTGTCCTCTGCTGCTTTCCTCAGACTGTGGGACTTAGTAATGTCTGAGGGTTTAAAATCTTTTAAAAACAGGGACCCATAGGATCCCATGAAGTCGTTCCCTACCATCTTTAAGAGCAAATCCCCCTTTGGGGTGCCTGGGTGGCTCAGTCGGTTGAGCATCGGACTTCAGCTCAGGTCACGGTCTCACGGTCTTTGAGTTCAAGCCCCACGTCCAGCTCTGTGCTGGCAGCTCGGAGCCTGGAGCTTGCTTTGGATTCTGTGTCTCCCTCTCTCTGACCCTCCCCCATTCATGCTCTCTGTCTCAAAAATAAACAAACATTAAAAAAAGAAAAAAAATCCCTCTTTTAAAAGAGGGATTTACTCTTTTTTTTTTCTTTTTCCTGTTTTACAGATGACAGGAAACGGAGGCACAGAGAAGAAGGGAATGTATAAATCAGAGGTAGGGCAATAAGCATACAGAGCAAGGTAATGGCACCTTCCCATCCCCTTTCCTGGTCCTCAATCTTGCCCTCACAGAACAAGAAAAGACTGGATATGACACTATCAGGGAATGTGATCTGAATGAGGCCTTGAAAGAATGATGAACGTACGTAACAGGAACCCAAGCAGCACTGGCTGTGTTGTCTGATGCATGCAGAAGGGCAGTGGGCTGTGTTACGCTTCCGTGCCTGGGAAGCTGCAGAGCCACCGACACACATTAACGGTCTCTGGGCATCATGCACAGCATGTGAGGAGCCACTGATAGTTCTGACGAGGAGGCTCTCTGAAAAGGAATATGGGATGGCCCCTCAAGAGCAAAGAGCTGAGAAGGTTAGGTGGGGCTGACGATGGAAGGCCTTACGGCCCCAATGGGTTTGCCACAAAGTGACAAGATGGCGTAACAAAGGAAAGATGTCACGCGTATCGAGAGGTGGAGGAAGGTGGGGCGTGACCTTGGCAATCAGGCCGACTCTGGTTTGAGCATCATCTCCACTACTTCTTGACCATACTACCTGGACTTCTTAAAGCCTAATGCTCATTTGTAAACTCGGTCGTTGTGAACAGCATTTCCACTAATGCCCACCATGGATGTACCGCTTTCATGCTGTCTGTCATAACTTCATGCCATCTTAGGTAGCTTAATACCAGGGTAGGTTTTTAAAAAGTAGTCTAAGGGTTGACCATCCTATAGTATGTGGGCCAAATACACCACTGCCTGATTGTACATCAAGTTTCATTAGCAAGCATGCATTTGCTTTCGTGTTGTCTATGGCTGCTTTCACACTGCAATATCAAGAGCTACATAGTACTGCAAGACTGAATACATTTACTATCTGACTCTTTACTGAAAAGGCCTCCTGGTTTGCTAAGCAATAGCATTAACACAACCTGAGGGTTTACATGTTCATGTGTTTTCCCCCTAATAAATGTGGAAATAAACATATAAATCCAAATGGGAATTTAAAATGTGCGCCCGGTACTATCTAAAACGATCAGAGATACCACGAGTATCATGCATATGCCACTTCGAGAAATGTAGTCATTTAATGAACTAACACCCACAAGGTGCCAGGCCTGACAACAGCAGGGGCGTTAGCTGCCACCCTCCGCTCTCCTCCTTGCTCCCCTCAGGAACTCTTCTGCCCATCCAGGGAGCTTTCCCCCTCTCACACGACACAGTAATTGGCATGACCAGATAATGAGACAGATAAGAACCAACGGTAATGAAGCATTTCTTAACTAATATGCCAGACACTTTGCTAAACTCCAATCGTCACGGCAACTCCGTGAGGCAGTTGGTGTTATTTATCCCCCATTTTTACATAAAGGGCAATGCAAGCTGAAAGATGTCCTGCACTGACCCACAGTTCCGGAGCCAGTGTGCCAGCATGCTAAGCCACACGATTCACGTGGCCCTCCACTAAAACAGCTCTCTCCAATCCACATGGCAGGGCCTACCCACAGGAAATTATCTGAGGTATGTGCAAAAACTGATGTAGAGGAGTGTTCAGGCTGATATTACTCATAAGAGCAAAAATCTGGAAGGGACATTCAAGTCCAATGACAGGAAATAGTTCAAGAAATGTGGATATAATCCTATGACAGAATATTAAACAACCATTGCAAATGGCATTCATAAACAATTTTCATGACGTGGGAAAATGCTTGTAAATTTTTTAAAGCGGGATGCCAAAAGTATATTCATTGTAATGCCAAGTAAGTCAAAATACATGTCAACATTGACAAAATCCATGTAAGAAAGATATCATGAAAAAAAGACAAGAAGGAAATATCACTGGGGTGGTATTAGAGATGACTTCTATTGAATTTCTGAAAATAAATGCTGTATTTCCTGCACATTCTACAATGAGTTCATATGATTTTTATAGTTAGTAAAAATAACTGTTTTTCAAGCTGTTAAGGAGATTCAATGTCTACACCCTACAGATGAGTGAATCCTAATTCCAACTTTGCATTCTTTCTCCAATCACTGCTTCCCCCCCCACCCACACACACACAAGACCCAGTGTAAATAACAAACTCCAGTGACTTCTTGAGCATTTTATAAACACAAAGGATTCCTGTCAAAGATTAACAACAAACTGGAAGGAAAAGAAGGGACTGAGATGTGGAAGCAGAGGAAGTGCTCTATTTCCTTCTCCTGGAGGAAGAGGAGGGAAGGTAGGAAGTTCCCATTTTTTAAATCTTGCTAGCCTAGATGGAACCCCATTCTGAGCTCACTCTCCAACCAACTGGCTCGGGGCATTTTGTCTGCACAGCAGGTGTATCTACAGAGAGCATGACGATTACACTCACCCACACACGCACTGGGCCATCTGGCTATCATCTCTGTGTGCTGTCAACCTCAAAAGCACACCATATACTCCTTAAAGGCAAAGGTACATGTTCTACTTGTGGGTGTCCTTCCCCTCCACACTCACACTGCCCAGAGCCACAGGCACTTAAAAACTCCCAAGAGCTATGAATTCAGTGAAGTGCTCCAGGAATGCTGGACTCCTACTGGGAAACCAAGTGAAAGGTTCAGGTAGGAGCAAACCAGAAAACATGGAACAAGAGTGGGAAGCACCATAAACCACTGCAAGATCCTCTCGAAAAGCCAGACGGCCGGTGTTGAGCTGAGTCTGAAGTGCACAAGAAGGCATGTCTGAGGCAACCTGGGCATATTCCTTTGAAATAATCTGATTAACCCATGGAATCTGAATTAATATTCACATTAAGGAAAGTGGCACTGTGAAGTCAAGATTAGGAGACTGAGCTCTCTGCAGCTCAGTTTGTCAGCCTTCAGCCTTTAAACAGCTGGAGAAGCAGTGGGAGGGTAGCATTTCTGTAAACAAGCTAATCTTTTCAGAACTAAGTAGGCAGTGACATTTATTATTTAAAACTTCTAACTTCGAAGACATCAACCCACACTAGGAAAGCCTGCCCTCCCATTACTCTCTTGCATGCTCTAACTGTCCCTCAGCTGGGACTACAGGACAACAGCAGCCTTGGAGGGGAATAGGCCACTTCTCAGCTTCTTCTCTTGATACCTACTGGAGCTCATTTCAAAGGAGAATAAACCAATTCTCACAGAGCCTCTGGTGAGAAATCTCACAGCTGCAGTCAAAAGGAGGGCAAGCAATAGGACATGGAGACTGAGGAGGCACAAGGGGCCAGATAGGGTGGACTGGGAGGAGGGGTTCTTGCCCAGGGCAGAGTCCTATTCTTTGCAATGAGAAAGGAGGCAATTCCATGACAGGTATCAGCTGCCTAGGTAACTGGCACTGGTGTGTGATCGGTAAAGCAGCTTATGGAATAACAAACCATTCTCCCTTCCTCTCTAGTATCGTTACTTGTATTTTTTTCCCTTCCTTTCTCTACCAGGTAAGAAAAAACTCAGCATCACTGATGTATAATCCTGACATCTATGAACAAACCCAGGGAAGGTCCCCTGATGGCAGCAGGATCCCCGGTAAGAGGCCCATAGAATTGGCAAAAAATAGCAGATTGATTTTTGAATTTAGCTTGTAAGGATTAACTTAACCAAGAATACCCAAGACCTCTAGGCAGAAAGCTAAAACTCTGATGAAGGGCACAGGCGATCTGAATAAAGGGAAAGATAGTCCAAGTTTTGTGAGATGACCGAAGATTATAAAAGTGTCAATTTTCTCTGAATTAATCTATATAATTCAATGCAATTCTAAAGCAAAGTTTTAAGGTTTTGAGGAGCTTACAAACTTATGTTAGAATTACACAGAAGGACAGAGGTCCACAAGCAGCTAAGTCAAATCTTAAGGAGTAGAGTACCAAGGGCACCTGGGTGGCTCAGTTGGTTAAATGTCTGACTTCGGCTCACGTTATCATCTCACAGTTGGTGAGTTCAAGCCCCGCATCAGGTTCTGTCCTGACAGCTCAGAGCCTGGAGGCTGTTTTAGATTCTGTGTCTCCCTCTCACTCTCTGCCCTTCCCCAACTCATGCTGTGTCTCTTTCACTCTCAAAAATAATAAACCTTAAAAAATTAAAAAATTTAAAAAAAAGTAGAGTACCAGACATTAAGACTTGCCTCAAAGACATCATATGAAAAGCACAGAGGTATTGGCACTCGAGCAAACAGACCAAGAACATAAAGAACTAGAGACAGAGCTCAGATATGCAAGCCTAATACACAATAAAGATGGCACTGTAAGTCAAAACCAGAAAGAATGACATTTTTGGGAAAAATGAGTCTTCGTGTGGATAAAAATAAAACTGGATCTTCATGAAACACTATATACAATGGTAGGTATAAGTTGGATTAGAAACCTCACTGGGAAAGAAAGAATTATGAAGCCAAAAAAACAAAATGTAGGTGCATATATTTGTGACATAGGTCATAAAGGCCTGCTTTCTTCCTTTCATTTATTTTTGAGAGAGAGACAGAGAGATAGCAACAGAGAGAGGAAGAGGGAGAGGAAGACAGAGAAAGAATCTTAAGCAGGCTCCATGCCCAGTGTTAAGCAGGGCTGCATCTCACAACTATGAGATCATGAACTGAGCTGAAATCAAGAGTTGGATCATTAACTGACTGAGCCACCTAAGCACTGTAGAAAGGCCTTCTTTAAAACACAACTTGGGGGCGCCTGGGTGGCGCAGTCGGTTAAGCGTCCGACTTCAGCCAGGTCACGATCTCGCGGTCCGGGAGTTCGAGCCCCGTGTCAGGCTCTGGGCTGATGGCTCAGAGCCTGGAGCCTGTTTCCGATTCTGTGTCTCCCTCTCTCTCTGCCCCTCCCCCGTTCATGCTCTGTCTCTCTCTGTCCCCAAAATAAAAATAAAAAAATAAATAAATAAATAAATAAATAAAATAAAAATAAAACACAACTTGAAAATCATAAACCAGAAGGCATAAAAAAGATGCATTTCAATACATAAGAAGGCTTTACAGTCAAGTAAGATTATCACATATAATATTAATACACAGATGACAAAATGGGAAAATGTATTTAAAATGTCTACAACCAACAAGGGATGAGTATCTAAAATACAGAACTTTACCAATCAACATGAAAAAAATGCAAATTAAATAGAAAAATGAGCAAAGGACATGAACAGGCAATAAACAGAAGGGGAAACCCAGTCAACAGGCATACAAAGAGATGTTCAAACATACCGATTATCAGAGAGACCCAAATTAAAACAATAATGAGCTATCATTTTCTATTTATATGGGTGACAGTAAATTAGAAAGCTGAATAATGGCAAGAGTTGGCAGAAAAGAAGAAATCCTCATGTAGGGGTAATGGGACTGTGAACTGACCACTCTGGAGAAATATTCCCTCAAACTAAGTACATTCACATCCTTTGACTGGCCAACAATTCTCCGCATGGGTATATTCCAAAAAAAATTCTCCCACAGGGAGATGTGCAAGATGTACAAAGATGTTCATTGTGGTGTTAGTGGTGGTCATGAGGAGCTGGAAGCATGAGGAGATGGAGTGTGCAGCTCTGTAAAAACAGATACACAGTGTTACACACTGGGGGGGGGGGGGGGCGGGGCACAGCAGACAGAAGCCACAGTCTAGAAGCAGGCAGGAGAATGTAGATGGCTCCTAACACAATGCTGAGGAAGCAAAGAAAAAGAACAACACATATCATAATTTATATAACTGAAAAATACAGGTAGAAAAAATATACGTTGCTCACAAAAAAAAAAAAAAACATTTTAAAGTACTCATTAGAATAGTGGTCTTCAGAGGAGGAAAGAAGTAACAGCTGGGAAGAGAATTCAAAGGGGGAAGGAAGGAAGGAAGGAAGGAAGGAAGGAAGGAAGGAAGGAACGAAGGGAGGGAGGGAGGGAGGGAGGGAGGGAGGGAGGGAGGAAGGGAGGGAGGGAGGGAGGGAGGGAGGGAGGAAGGAAGGAAGGAAGGAAGGAAGGAAGGAAGGAAGGAAGGAAGGAAGGAAGGAACCTGTGATGATCCCATGCCACAAATCAGGTAGAAGGATTAATTCCAACCCTCTACACCTGAGATTCAAATGGAGATTACAGAAGAAGAGAGGAAAAAGCCTCTGGGAAGAAATGTGCGTTTGTTTACCTGCTGCCATCCTCTCCCTGACAACTGGGCCATTTGGAAAGTACCAGCAGCAGACAGGCATTATTTATGGCCCCAACACCCCACAGGCACTGTATGCCCTGAGAGGAACTTGAAGATGAAAGCAATAAATTCAGAAGTGTCCCCAGAGGAATTTCCTTTTGCTACCTGGCCCTTCAAAACATTCTGCCTCTGGGATAAAATGGTGGCATTCAAACTCCCATGAAAACATTTTCTAGAAAGGAAAATGTTAGCCATTTCGCATTTGGATACTCAAGGCAAAAAGAGCAATGTCACACTCTGAAATTCCTATCAGACTGACTACCCTCTGGAACAGTTTTGACTGTGGTATAAACAGACAGGGAGTTACTGAACAATCAGACCTGTGGCAGATGAGCCCTATGGGTGGATATGGAGTGGAAATGAAAATTACTTCAATCCACAGATACGGAAAGTACAACCACATCAGAAAGGAGGGGAGGCTAAGGCATTATGTGATGTAAAAAAGGGGTCCCAAGGCCAGAGGAGGTGAGAAAGCATCAATCTAGAACCCTACTCTGGTCGTGCCAGCTTGGACATCAGTGAACAGAACAGCTTTTGCAATAATACTTTAAAAAATCATTTCTATCCAAACTACTCCCGAAAAGTGGCCAATATGTTTTACCCCATCTTTTTTCTCTCCAGCCTGCCAAATGAAAGGGTAAGCAATTGAAAAATCATTAGACACTTCAGGCAGCCAGCTCTCTGTACTCTGTGAATAATGGGATGCCAAGAGCAAACTGTTGCAAGGGTCTGTGTTCTCCAAAATGGAACTTCTTGTATTGCTCTTTTCTTCAGGAGACAGAATATCCTTGTGGTTAACAGTAGAGCCTCTGGGGTTACACAGAATTCAGATTAAATGGTGCCCCCTGACTTTATTAGCCTCAATTTCCTAATATACAAAGTAGGTCAAAGGTACCTATCTCACACAGTGTTTCAAGTATTAGCTAAGTTCATATGCATAAAACATCCTTAAACATAGTTAAGTGGTGGATAAATGCTATCTATTACCAGCCATGATTTTAAATATATGCTCACTGCAGACAACGCAAAGCATGGAGAAAAAAAAAAAAACAGGTCAGTCCCTCCCAATAATCTACCCTCTCTCCGAATAAACAATTTCATGATAAATGTCTTTCCAGACTTTTTCTATCAATACATCTAGATGAGTCAAACAATTTACTTTACTAAGAACATTGCTCTGTAACCCGATTTTTTTAAACCTCAATTAACAATAAACCGTGGGAGCCATTTCCACAAATATACTTAGATTGCTCTTGTTTTTAAAGACTACATAGTACCTTGATATTTTTAATCAACTTCCTAGTAGACATCTGATTATCTCCCCGTCTTTATTATTATTACCAATGCTCCAGTAAACTTTTTTGCACAAACATTTTTGTCCCCCAGTCTATTTTCTTAAGACAAATCACTGGGTCAAAGGCTATTGGCTTCCAGTGCATATTCCCCAAAGGTCTTACAGAATGGTATGATGAGATGGCATGCCCCCTAAAAGAAGCAGGGTCATCTTTCAAATCTATAGGCCCTTATCTCAAGCAGAGAGGAGGTTTATCACAAGTCACAAGCAACCTTCTGGGTGGTAGTCTCCATTCAGATGCATCTCATCTCCCACAGTTCTTGGGTCCTTTATTATAGAATAGTGTGTCCCATAAGCTCCCATCTTATGCAATACTCTTAAAACTGTCAGTGACAGTGTGTTGTTTTCTCCTCATCTGCCCAACCTAGACCAACCTGTTGTTATCCTTCCTGGGAATGTGAATCTTCAGAAGAGTGAGGTGACTACTAAAAGCAGTCTAGACCTTCATCAACCTGCAATTATTATTCAGAAGACCCTTTTTTACTGGTTCCTGGGGCTCCAGAGCTGGTATGTTTTCAAACCTGGTTCTTTAGTTCTTCCTCCCTTACTGTGAGTTACTCTACGGCCTTCCATATTCTTTCATTTTTATGTCTGTGGTTTTTGCTAATGTTATTTTTTTAAATGTTTATTCATTTATTTTGAGAGACAGAGAATGCACGCATGAGCAGGAGAGGGGCAGAGACAGAAGGAGAGGAAACCTTAAGTAGGCTCCATGCTCAGCGCGGAGCCCGATGTGGGGCTGGATCTCAGGACTCTGGGATCATGACCTGAGCTAAAATCAAGAGTTGGATGCTCAACTGACTGAGTCACCCAGGCACCCCTGCCATTGTTACTTTAGAAAAGTTAGCCAGGCTTGATTTCAAATACACTAAAACAATCCCACCTGATGATTGGGGGGGGGGGGGGAGCACTTATTTCCTTGAAAATATTTTCTTTTATTCAATTCTTGAGGGAAAAAGAAAAAAGAAAAACCTTTTTCCCTCCCTGAAAGGCCTCTT
The DNA here is from genome assembly GCF_022079265.1 of Lynx rufus. Lineage (NCBI taxonomy): Eukaryota > Metazoa > Chordata > Mammalia > Carnivora > Felidae > Lynx > Lynx rufus. The sequence continues at coordinate 118,754,086 of NW_025814823.1, read as the reverse complement.
AATGTACCAATAGCAAACAATACAAATTACTTAGTATTTTATATAAAACTGCTGGTCAAAATCTGTATTTTGGAAAGAACGAAAGGAAAATCTCTGTCCTTTAAGGGATTTCACACACACAGAAATACCTCATCCTTTTGTCCACATGGAGAGGCCCTGTTTTACTGATTTTTTTGATATCACTGGAATTCATGTTTGCACTATATTTGAATTTGTCTTCAAGTGGATTTTATAAAGCAAATTCGAGGCAAGGGGACAGGACTTCCTCTGCACTCTTATAAGCAGCCTGGAAGGAACTGGTTCATACTTCTATTCACCAAGGATATCATCAGTCCAAACACTCTCGCAATAGCTTTTCATTTTAATCCCATCGCCTTTGCAAGGTTACAGGTGCCCTTGGAAATTATGATTAACCAGAGTTCTCGGAACCAGCAGTAGGGGAAATGTGTTGTATATTCTACCGAGACTGCCAGGGTCACTCCCATCAAAGAAGAGTGTTATTACAGAGTTTACCATTTCTACTCTTTCCTCTTCAAAAATGTAACGAAGAACACAGAGTTACTAAGCCATCACCAAGACAGTTGCTGCCTCTCCAGTCCTTTGAACAAGACCAGCTAGGAGGCAATTCTGGCTTTCCCATAGGACAGGGTTCTTGGGGAGCTGTGTATTATTCAATTAAGTGGCTTTTAAATGGTGATTGGAGCTACATTATCAAGAACTAGGATTAACTGAGATAATATACATGAAAATGCTTTGTAAAGTGCGAAGGGTTATATAATGCAAGGTGTCATTACAGCCTTGCCAGTCAAGCTCACTGAATGCCCTGGAGTCATTGACTTAGTAAGTCAGTGTGGAAGCACCTCACATAGCGCCAGGGGAAAGGGGCAGACCCAACATGCCCACAGCACCCCCTGGTGGCTCTTCCCCAGAGCAGCAACTTTTAAAGCTCCATCCCAACCCCAGCTGTAGGAAATTATCCAAGGGACATACTTACTCCCTTCGCTCTGACTGTCTTTGTTCGAATTGTAGACCTGGAAAATAGAAATAAACATTTACTTGTGTGTACTTTATACCATCCCAGGTCCAACGAAGAAAATTATATCCTGCCCCTTTCCGTAATTTGTGCTGTAAGATGGAAGGCAATTTGTGGGCCCCAAATATGAATCCCCTCTAAAATCATCTACTGCCTAGTATTCACTTCAGCTGTTCTCAACTGTGTGTACATCAGAATCACCTGTGGAACTTTACTGTAAAAAAATAAAAGATCATATTCTCTAAAAAAATTTTTTTAACATTTACTTTGGAGAAAGACAGAGTGCGAGGGGGGAGGAGCAGAGAGAGAAGGAGCTGCAGAATCTGAAGCAGGCTCCAGGCTCTGAGCTGTCAGCACAGAGCCAGACATGAGGCTTGAACCCATAGACAACGAGATTATGACCGGAGTCAAAGTTGGACGCTCAACCAATTGAGCCACCCAAGCGCCCCCAAAGATCATATTCTTTAAAAAAAAAAAATTATGTGTGTATACAAATTAAAAAGAAGAAAACTTTTAAATAGTTACAATCATTAAACATTTACTGTGAACCAAGCAAGGTGCTGAGAAATACATATGAATTATCTCAAATTATCTACACAACAATTCTGTTAGGTAGGAAGTGTTATCACTGTAGTACAGATGGAGAATTTGAAACAGAAAGGTTAACTAAGGTCTCATAGCTAGTAAATGGCATAGTCAGGAAAAAGATACATTATAAACTGCTAAGTATTAACAATAGGGAATGGGGCCAATCACATTTTACTTTATATACTTTTGAAATTTGAATGTTGTAAGGAGAATATACTACTTTCATAATATAAAACCCTTAAGTGATTCACAGAAATCATAAAAGGGGAAGTGCTCCAATACAGAAAAAGGGACAATACTCCAATAGAAAACAGACAATGACATATTGCAAGAATCTGCAAGTTTCTTCTGTGAAGAGTCAGAAAGTAAATATAACAGGCTTTGTAGGCCAAGAGACAAAAATCAATATCATGTAGGTACATGTTCAATAAGAGAGAAAACTAATTTCCACAAATTTTTTGGTTGACAAAATTTTAAATATAGCATGTTTTTAAAATACAGATACAATATTCCTTGCAGGTAAAAATCCCCATTAGGGTTTCGAGGCTCTCTTTTCAGAAATGCTTGGCTCAATAACTCTCTAGAGTAAGTAGTTCTCAAATGAGATTGGCCATGTGGAGTATCTTTTCCAAGGAATGTAATTTTTCAAAATGCAGATCCACGAATCAGAAGAATGAGGTTTTATTTGTTTATTGGTTTTATACAGGGAGGATAACATTGGACTTAATTAGGGGTCAAAGTTAGTATTCCCATCAAATCAATTGTAAATATTCATCTATAAATGACATGTTTAGTTCACAGGCAATAAAAAAAAAAAGCAGATAATATGCTGGGTTTGGCCTGTAGGGCAGTTTGCCAATCCCTGATATGGTGACATTATTAAGTAAGGTAAATCCTCTGCTTTGGTGTGTGTGGGGGGTGGGGAGGGGGATAGAATCAAAGTTTTTCAAGTATTTCTTTGGTGATTATGATTCTGTATATATGAAAAGGCATAGGGTAAAGTTGGTCTTCCTAACTATGTACACATATATGTATGTATGTATGTATGTATGTATGTATGTATGTATCTATCTATCTATCTATCTATCTATCTATCTCAAGGGATTCTGATGGCTACTCATGGCTGAGAACCACTTATTTAAACCCTGGAAGTACTGACCAAGCACCTCGAAAAAGAGAGCCATGAAACTCTAAAAGTGATTTTCATCTGCTAGCCAAGTATGGGTGGGAATGGCTGGTCAAGAGCTTTTCAACTTGGCCCCTCAGTTGCCTTCTGTCTTTGGGTAAAGCTATCACCAGGTCTGGGCCTCTACTGCCTTATCTGTAAATTGAACAAGTCGACCAAGAAGGTTTTGAATGATCAAACTCTAAATAAGACAAATAAATCCATCATTATTATTGATTTCTTAAAGAAGACTAAAGAGGCACAGACACTGTTCGGAAGTCAGGAGGATAAAAATTAAAGAAAAGGGTTTCTGTACTTGAGGCAGATTGTGTGGCAAATGAAAAGGCATCACTTTTTATGCTTAAAAGTTCTAAAGATTAGGGGCATCTGGGTGGCTCAGTCAGTTAAGGGTCTGACTTTGGCTCAGGTCATGATCTCACGGTTTGTGGGTTCGAGCCCCGTGTCGGGATCTATGCTGACAGCTCAGAGCCTGGAGCCTGCTTTGGATTCTATGTCTCCTCTCTCTCTTCCCTTATCCCACTCACGCTCTGTCTCTCAAAAATAAAATTGAAAAAAAATTGTTAAAAGAAAAAAAAGAGTTCTGAGGATTAGGAGCCAAAAGACTGTGATCCTGGCACATGGCCTTCAGGGGGGAGGAAGACCAGTGCAACAAGCCATCAGTGCACAGTAGAGAAGGGAGGGAGATGACTCTGGGGCGGAGGACAGCAAGGTGATCCTCCAAGATGTTGTCATCTGTGAGTGAAGCGGGTAGCCACCTAACAGCTAGGACCAGCAATCCATGGTGAATGGTGTTCGCTAACCTTGAAAAGCTCGGTAAGGGAAGTGCAAGCGAAGAGACTCTATTTTGTCAAGTGTTTTTTTTCGGCCACCCCTGATCAATTCATTCTGTCCATTACATTTAAACTTTTCATCCAAGAAAAACTAGCTCCTGTTTATTAGTGGCAAAATCCAGAAAGGAAAACAAAATTCAAGGCTTTTAGCTCTCCTTAATTAGGAGGAGAATTAGCACTAAATTACATTCCTTCAAGCTTTCTGGGGTCTCAGGAGGCCCTTGCCCACAACACCCAAGCATTCCCCAAATTGGAGAGGCGTGATCAATGAGCCAAAGGTGCCAGAAACATGTGCTGCCCGATCCTTTGAGGCCAGGCCATTAATCTCTGTCTACTTTGGTAAATGAGGCAAAGAGAATGAGTTTTGAAATAAAGCTAACAAACCATGCCTGCCAGAACTGTGTGACTACATGGCCTGACAGGGAAGGCCCCCGGGGGGTGGGGGGAGGGGAGAACAGCCTCACCATCTCACAGGCCAGATGGCAGCACGGTAATAGCACTAAGTGGGGATGGCTTTGTTTAATTTACCAAGTACCACACACATCACTGAATCCTTTTAACCACCGTATGGCTTACGTACTAGCATTATTCCCATTTCACAGATGTGAAACCTGAATCCTTCTAACCACCGTATGGCTTATGTACTAGCATTATTCCCATTTCACAGATGTGAAACCTGAGGCCCAGAGAGGTTAGTTTGTCCAAGGACAGAAAGCCAGTGGGAGGCTTCCTATTTTATCTTGCCTCTAAACGGAGGTTACAATATTTGTTCACTTTTCCAATCAGCAGCAAATGCACACGACTATCAAGCAAAACCAGTAGTCTATGGTTCATAAATACCTTTCATACTGACACAAGATAAGGGCGTGCAATTCACCCCTTAGAAACAGTCTGTTCTGGGAAAATCTTTATTATCATTATTATTAAAGTATAATTAACATACAGTGTTGTATTAAGCTCAGGGGAAACCTTCTTCTATAGATCTCATAGTTACTTACTAGTCTAAGACTGAAGCACAGAGTTAAGGACAGCTCCCTGAAATAAAAGGTCTCTTTGGCCATGGCTTCTCTCTTACAACTGATTAGCAGAATTATCCCAGGTTTATAAGCTTTCAAGGAAGCTTTTCAAGAGCCTTGGTCTCGAAAGGACAGAACATAATTGTCCTGGATCAACTCACAGGGACATGAGTCACTAAACAGTTGGTGAATTACGGCTCCAAGGAAGACTGAATCAGTTAACATGTTTTCTCAAATCACTTACCATCTCTAAACCACAACCTTGCCACCTGTAAAATGGAGATATTAACATTTCCTACCTCTTAGCGGTGCTGTGAAAATTAAATGAGGTAAGAGATATACAACATTTATCCCAATTCCATGTCCCACTGAACATTCCATAAAAATGAAACTTCACCACTATCACGATCATCCTTCTCCTTCCTTCCCTTCACACTTACCCCCCAAGGCATAGAAGGCTAAGGATGGGGGTGTAGTTTGAGGGATCCAGGGACACTGGACTCATTAGCATGTTAATTCAACCAACTGAAATTAATTAAAGGACTAAAGGAAAACACGAAAAAAGTTTGATCTAAAGCCAACTTTTAGAGCAACAGGTTCTCAGGTTTTTTTAATAGCAATCAAATATAAAATAACCACCTACCACCCATGTCTTGTCCAACCACTTTCCACCACAAATTATGGGCCATGTACCATACCAAGCATTTACATGAATTACTTTAATTTGTCCTGAAGCCTGTGGGGCACTACTACCACCTCTACTTTATAGCATTATGAAGGTTAAATAACGCTCCGAAGGTCACAAAGCTAACAAGTGGCAGAGTCCTCTAGACTAGATTCCGTGCTTAACTACAACCTCACGCAACTTCCCCACTCAGTCCTCCTTCCCAGGGGGGAAAAAAAACCTTGGCAATTAACAAAAAACTCAAAAGAAGCTAAGCAGTAATTACAAAGTCAACAATGCAACCATTATGTAAGAACAAAACTTCCACCCAATTTAAACCTAACAGTAATTTTACCAACTTCCAATTAATACAAGTATAGCAGTAATTGAAAGCCGCAACCATCTTGAGACACTTTAGGATGCCCAAAAAACATCCTTCCCTGAAGCTCTGAGCACATACACAGAGAACTTGCCAAGGACTGTGTGGCAGACAGAATTCTTAGCACAGCATCTCGCTGGAATCCTCGTAAATCTCGATCAACAGGCTCAATTTAGAAACTTTAAGTGCCGATTCTGAGCAGTTACTAGTAAGACACCTTTGGTCTGCGGAATGCCACTCAGTAACTGACATGCATTTTTACATCAAGGGGAGACACCCTTCTCATGGTGGGCCACAAGCTGTATTGGAAGAGGTAGGAGAAGGAACTGTTTGAATCTGAAGCATGGAGAGTAAAGCCAGTCTGAAGAGCTTTCACTAAAGAAGGATGTGTCTCAACAGCGTCCAGAGGGGCTAGAGCTTTGGAGCTGGGTACGGGCTCCCCCTCCTCACATGACAAGTGTGCCTCTCTTCACCACGGCCTGATGGGCTGGAGAGAATCGAAATCAAATGGCGGCTGCTGCTGCTTGTCTATTTCTCACCTAGCAACGCTCCCTTTGGCTCACCCTTTCCACTCCTACCAGTATCACATTTGCTGGCTGAGGGAGGCTCTCTTGAAAGTGAAGCCAATAAAAATCTATCTGACGGCTCTTCCCAACGACTTCCTCCTGAACAAATGTGAAAACCTTGCTCTTGCACCCTGCAGAATTATTTGTAAAGAGGGTTCAGTAACTAGAATACAGCAGGCCACTCAATAAGTATTGATTAGATGAACAGTTTTTGAGGAGAAGAGTAAAAGAGAGACTGATTTTTTTTTGAAATCCCCATGTTGGAGTTGATGAGGATAATGCATTGATGCACTGACCTGGTAGAAAAGGTAAGCCAGATCTATCACTGTTGAGGGAGCATATAGCATTCTTTCAGACACCTGGCAAATGCACCAGAAATCTCTACATTAGAGAAGAATCAAAGTGTACCACTCAGGACTTATTACAAGGCAATATAAAGCAGATTTACATTATTTGGCTTAAGGTGAGGCTATCAAAACTCCTCACAGAACCATCTGTTTTCTCTGCTCCGTGTTAGCACTACCCCCAACCGGTGTCAGTAAATCGTTGCTAACAGTTTCAGAGGCTATGGTGTCACCAGGAACTTGTGAAATGCCAAGGAAGGAGTCCCTATACCTCATAGTATCGAGTCTCCCTGCACCTATGCAACACAGGCACCTCAGGCTCAGGCAGTCTCTTGGAAAATGGCCCAGCAAACTATGACCAAATGGTTGTGTTCCTGAAGCCAAGTGGATAGACAATCTGATGGTCCCTCAAGCCATTTTGCTTACAAACACACCAGCATACCAGTGAATACAAATGATTGCTTGCTGTTCAACGCGATTGTAACAATGATGATGGAAAAATGAACTTTCTTTCCCATTCATTCCCTGCTGCTTTGTACCTAAGGATATAGCGGGCTCACTTCTTGTCTAATTCCTCGGTAAGACTGGGGAAAATAAGGTGTTCTGGACACCTGCTGCTCCTCCCAGCATCCATGCTCCTCGTGGATACCACTTTCATTCTCCTTGGGGAGCCACCAGAACCAATTGATCAATTCTATCACGATCATATTCCTCAAATCTATTCCTCATTCCCATTTCTTTTTCTACTGACATTGGTCAGGTTTTGATATCTTGTCAGCACTCTGACATTGGCCTTCTCCCTGGTCTTGGTGGCTCTGCTCTTCTTCTGCTCTTATCTGGCATACACACTGCTACTCCAAGATATATTTTCTCAACCACAGCTCTGGCTGTAGTCAAGTCTTCAAGCCATCACAATACTAATCTTCAAACACTCAAAAGGCTGTCATGTGGAAGAATGGGAAGACTTACTATTCTGAACAGAGAAGAGCGGCAGGGTGGAGTCCTAAGAAGGCAGATACTAGTGGGATGTAAATAACAGACAGTTAAGAGCTCTTCATGGTCCACCAAAGCAAGGCCACTGGCTCAATGTCATTGTGACATACAAGACTAAGCTCTACTTGATCTAGAAGGCGGCCCTGGGCATTCCTGGGCTGACAAATGAAGCTCCATCTGAGGTTGAATTATTGTGAGTCTTCTCTTCCACCTGTACACGCCTTCAAATTTCTAGGGTGGGGGAAGCGGCCCGGGATCAGATGAAGGAGGGTGGTGGCCAGGAAGTGTGCGGCCCTGGAGAATGGTGTTCTACCACATTTTAGCTACATGCCTTCACGTGGCGACTTACCATTTCTGAATAAGTTTTATTATTGTAAATTAGAGCTAAATAATAATACTTTGATGGAGTATTGGGAGAATTCAAATAGCCTCACAGTACCTGCAAGTGCTCAAAAATGCTATTTCCCTTTCTGCTCCTGCCACAAAGATTTCCTGCCTTCATGGCTGCAGACCACTCTACTGCTTTGGCCTCTCACTGCTCTGACAGTCTACTCTAAGCAATTTAATTCTTCAGAATACAATTTCTCCTCTTCCATTATTTCTAATCTGCAAATAAATCCCCGATGACCAGTTTCATCTCACACTTCTATAGGGGTCCCTGTGTCACTCCTGACTGAGGGATAAGGAGCTTATGACAAAGGAAGAACATTGTTCTGGTCATTCTCAGTGGGCTAGAAGTGGGTCATAAGGCCCTTGATGAGAATATTATCTTTATAGTGATGCTTTCACATTGTTAGTGTCACTGGCCCTTAACATACTTTCCTGTGAGAAATCTCAAATCAAGCTCACATCATTTTAAGGGAAAGGGTGAAACCGTTCCTCCCAGAGCATGTAAGTGGTCAGTCATACTCAGATCCCCAGTCAAGAGGGGCCATCTATTTTAACCTGTTTCTGGTCCTGGTAAATTAAGCAGGAGTGCAATGTTTCTGGAATTACTAACACTGATTGCTATGAGTACTCCTCCTCCCCCACAGCCCTGTGATTGGAGTGTTATATAAACATTGTTGCCATAGTTATAATTCAGGAAGCATTGTTGTTTGACCTCAAGAAAAACTCAGCCTCAAATCAGGATAACACTGACTCTCTAGACCACAAAAGACCATCAGAGGGTAGGATCTGCCAAATTCCTTCAAGCTTCTAGAAGAAACTACTGTATTTTGAGTAACAAGCGAGCAACAAGAAGAGGAAACGCTGCAACATTATGCAATTTCCTTGAATTTCATATTCAGAAATCCTGAAAACCCCTATAAGCAACTTCCCTAGCTTTCAACCCAAGACTGGAGTCACAGCCAATACAAACAAACCTGGACGCGAAAGAGGAAAAATGAAATCTAAGTAATGTCCAAGTAAGAAAAGTATTTTAGGAAAATTTTAAGGGCAACAGAAAAAAAAAAAAACCAAAACACAAACTCACTCAATATCAAATGCACGACATTAAGTAGATGGCATATAAACTGACACGTATGTAGGATGTGGTCAGATCACAGTGCAAGGAGTCTTCTGCCTTTAACATTTCCGGGCTTTACACGGATGTAACATTAAAAAGCAGGTATGAAACCACTAGCCCATCAGCACGAAGCTTCTACCTCCCCATTCGCCAGGCAAAAATTGCAATCCTCAACAGAGAATGTCTTTCTGTGTTCCTCTGCCCCCCTCACACCCCCTCCATGCCTCTGGAAAGAGTGACACAGCTCCATCAGCAGCAGAGAGAACCTTGTTCTTTTGTGCTTTGGAAACTGCATGAGAAATTCTTTGGTACAGTACACATGATCCCAAAGTAGGAGCCTGTGACGTTCTGCTTCCAGAGCAGGGCCCTGCCCAAGAGAAAGGACCGCCAGACAGTGAGTCACTGCACAAAATTCACTCCTTTCAACTTCCATTCTCTTCTTCCTTCAGACAATTTCAAGCAAGTGGCATTTACACTGATCAAATTAATCCCGACAATGCCTCTTTGAGAGGCAGGAGGCAAATTTATCCCAAAGAGACACAGGTGACTTCTTTCCTTGACAGAAACAACTATGAGGTCAGAGTACTGCATTTCTAGATAGATGACTCAAAGCCAAGCTTCCTCGCATACAGGTCCTACCCCTAATCTAGGAAAAAACCCTGATATTAACCCAGCATATGCAGCAGTGGGTTCTGGAAATATTCACTTTGATTTTCTTGCTCTGAGCTGATGGGGAGGAGATCCTCAGCTCCATGACATAAGCAATCTCTGTTATTTTCCTGTTAACACTCAAGGAGCAGAATGGGGTTTGCAAACTGAAAGAGTAGATTCTAGAATCCTTTCTGGTTCTGTAGAGGTTATATGTTATTACACCGGGCCCTTTCTTATCTCCAGACAGTGTCAAAGGGAGGAGGTTTATCAAGATTCTATAGGATTTCCTGCACAACGACTGGAGTAAAGGGTAAGGCTGGGACCAGCAGAGCTCTTAGAAATGACGCTGTGTGTTTTGGTTACCCACAGTGTTCATTCACTCATGTTTAGGCAAGTGTACCCCTGGCTCTCCTTCTAAGGGTCCACATTTCTCCCTCACAGGCAGAGGTCATGCCACCTCCAACTCTGGAGGGTAGACAGACAGTATGACTTAGGCCAGGTCAGCCAGAACAGCATATTCACGCTCTACTCTCAACATTGACTTTGAAAACTTTTTTTCTTCTATTTTAGAAGGAGAGCACACGTGCAAGCGGGAGAGAGAGGCGAATGGAGGGAGAGGGAGAGAGGAAGAGAGACAGAGAGTGAGTGAGAGAAGGGGAGAATCTTAAGCAGGCTCCACACAGCACAGAGCCCAAATGGGGCTCGATCCCATGACCCTGGGATCATGACCTGAGGCAAAATCAAGAACTGGATGCTAAACTGACTGAACCACCCAGGTGCCCCAATCCAACTTCCTCTTCTTATAAACTGTTGCAGACATCAGCACTTCTCATCTAAGCACTTGAGTACCCTTATCATTTACTAAAGTTCCATATTGGTTTATCAGCCTTTTTAAGGTAAGGCCTTTTTTAACTCTTACGTGAGTTGTGATCATTTCATACATCCATGCCTTAAAAACCCTGATCAAGGCAGAAATTTTCTATCACCTCAGGCCTCTTGCAGTTTTACCTCCAACCCTCTCTCAGAGCCCCCCAACACACACACACACACACACACACACACACACACACACACGCTTGCACACACGTGCAGTAACTGTTCTGTTGTGGTGTGCACCCACCATTATTTTTGCCTGTCTTTAAACACCATATAAATGGCATCATACAGTATATACTCTTTATGGCCGTCCTATTTCCTCAGCATAAAATTTTGAGGATTTATCCATGCTGTGGCATGAAATCAATACTTCTGGTCCTGTTTATGACTGAGTATTGTTTTATTATTTGACTATATCACTGTATATTGATTTTCCTGTTCACAGACACCCAAGGTGTTGTTCCCTGTCTTTGGCTATCATAAATGAAGATACTCCAAATGTTTTTGTGTAAGTCTTTCTGAGGACATAGGCTTTCATTTCTATGTGTACGTAACCAGGAATGTACATAACCTGTTATCTTATGTGTACATAACCAAGAATGGAATTGCTCAGTTATAGGGTATGGATTTTTTATTATTAAACAAGACACTGCCAATCTCATTTCCAACAGGATTGTCTTATACTCCTACCAATCGTGCCCGAGTACTCGGGCTGTTCCACAGACCCACCAACACATGGTACTGGCAGTCTTAATTTTAGCCATTCTGGTGGGTATATAGGAATATCTCGCTGTGGTTTTAATTTGCACTTTGCTGATAACTAATGATGGTGATGAGCTTCTCATGAGCTTACTAGACATTCTTAATTTTCTTTTGTGAGGCCTGTGTTCAAGTCTTTTGTGGAATTGTCCTTTTTATTACTGAGTTTTATGAGCTCTCTATACATTCTGGATATAAGTCCTGTGTCAGATATATGTTCTGCAAGTATTTTCTCCCATCCTCTGGCTTGCCAACTGACTTTCTCAATGGTACCTTTTGATAAGGACAAGTTTTTAGAGTCAAATTTAAAGTCAAAGTTTTCTTTTTTGTAGAGGTATTGCTCTCTATATCCTATTAAGAAATCTCTGCTAACACCAGACAAAGACAACAAACATTTTGCACTATGTTTTTTCTTCTGGAAACTTCATAGTGACAGTTTTTATGTTTAAAGTTTATGGTCCATCTTGAATTAATTTCCCTAGTTCCCCTAGTTTGTAAACATAATTTATAGGTGCTTCTGAGTCACAGCCCAGATCTGAAACTCAATGGTTTAAAATACAAATTCAGTCATGAGTAGCACTAATCACCTCACTCCACTTCTCCTCACCCCCTAGAAAGTTGTCATACAGAGTCGATCCATATAACCTTTAGGGGTCCTCATACTATTAACAAAACCGCTATGCGCTCCCTACATGTTCAGTTCACAGGACAAAGGGGTAAGTAAATGAGCTCTATAAAGATCTGTCTCTCTTTCTCTCTATTTATCTATCTGATCAAGCCTAACTTTCAGGGCACATGGCTACCTACACACTTTAATCTGAAGAGGCAAGGAGCCCTGGGAGCTAACAAGTGTGTGGTCTTGACGAGCCATTGACCTGTGTGATCTTAAGACTCTCCCTCTCTCTGGATCTTAATTTCCTAATCCATCAAAAGAGACACCTGAAACAATTAAAAATTTTTTTTTTTTAATTCCAGACTCCACCACTGCCTAACTCTTTACATATCCTACCATCAAAAACGAGTCCTTTCAGTCCTGAGGGGCTCAAGTAAAGACTCCATTCATTTTATAGGTTTCATACTACAATGGGAGGTTCACACCTTATATCTTTTCAGCAACCTGCTAAACTGGGGATTGCTGACAACTGGTTAAGAATGAGGTCTTGTAGGGGCCCCCTTGTAGGGACAATGGCTCAGTCGGTTAAGCATCCGATTTTGGTTCAGGTCCTGATCTCATGGTTCATGAGTTCGAGCCCTGCATTGGGCTCTGGACTGACAGCTTGGAGCCTGGAGTCTGCTTCAGATTCTGTGTCTCCCTCTCTCTGCCCTTACTCTGCTCATGTGCCCCCCTCCCTCCCTCCCTCTCTCTATCTCAAAAATAAACAAACATTAAAAAAAAAAAAAAAAAGAATGAGGTCTTGCAAACTTAGAACAAGGAGTAAGGACAGAAGGAAAAGGAAGCAGGGTGAGAAGGTTGCTGACCAAAGACCAGCTCAGCTTACTGAACAATGTAGTTTAAAGCTGACTGGGAAGTAAGGAGTTGTTATGCATATCGGCATCACAAGCACAAAGTGCCTAATCCCAGCTTCCTTTGCTTCTTCTGTAGAGAGCTGAAGCATGCCATACACAGAGCCACCAAGCTCAATTACAAGCACAGCCAGAAGCCAAAGGGAACTGGGAGAACTAAGCCCACAGGGGTCCCCCCTCCAGAGTGGAGGACAGGAGAGATTAGGATATGCCTTACTTCCGACCTGAACTGGAGAGCACGACAGGTAAACACAGAACGAAGCTACTTACGGGACCTTTCCTGCAGCACTTGATATAATTAGCCTGTGTCCTTTAAATGTTCACCTCTCCTGAACCCTACCCAGCCATGCAACCCAAGCAACTCTGCAGGCTCCTCTATTTAGTGATTATCTTTTTTTAACTTGGAAAAAAAATATTTACATACAAATATTATATTTGAATATAAAATAACCGAAAATGCAACGTAATTCTAAATATACAATAATAAAACAGACATACATACATACACACATACAGTCAATTCTTATTATTCACTCTGGTTATGTTCTTTAAAGTCACCATAAACACTGAATTAGTCAATAAGGGACTACGGGAAACAGAGTTAGGTTCCCACAAGCTTCTGGTCCCAACATTTTCATCAACTGATCAACACATAACCTTGTTTGATGTGTGTTTCTGTTTAAAGACACCGTATCCTATATATTGTTGATTCATTAACACCCAAATCCTGACTGACAGCACTTTATCTGATGCCCGATGGAAGCTCATCTAACAGGTGTCTTCTCTGTAATATGTATGACAGCCTTCTCGTGCTTAGGAACACTAGCCAGAACTTCAGCACTAGGCCTGGGGACCATTTTAAACAGTGTCATCACCAACAAAAAAACACAGTAACACAAAGTAAGTGGTGCTAAATATAGCAAAAAGGACACTTACTTACAATCTGAGGGCTCAAACATGATGGCAGAGTATATCACCTTGTCCAACCTCAGCTGGAAACACGTGTCAGGTAACTAAAATGTTTCTCTGCATTCTCTGTGCATATCACCAAGACTAGGAAAACATTACCAGTATTGATTTAGGGATATAAACTAATGTCCGCAAGTAGGTAGATTCACAAATATGGAATCTGTGAATAATAAGGATCAACTGTGTATGTATGTACACAGTCAAACATAAGCCAATGAAAATTTTTCAGCATACATAAAAATACAAAAAAAAAAAAACCAAAAAAAAAAAAACCACACTTGACAGTCACCCAAGGACTCATGATGCAGAAAGAGCTGATATTGGCAGCTTTCTAAATTTGTTTCCAACTGAGATCTCTAAGGAACTAAATAAATATCATAGCCCCTAGCTCCACCTCTGTCCCTTTCTTCCTCTACCCACAGATGGTGTTGTACCATTCCTAAGCCTGTTTGAATACTTCTATGTGTATACATGTCCATAAACAGCATATTTCTTTTATGTTTTTAAAATGTACATAAATGGCATGATGCCACGTATGTATCTAACTTGCTTTTTCAGTTACTATTATGCTCTTGGGATTTATCCACATTGATACACACAGATCAAATTTATTCATTTTACCCACTGTAAAGCATTCCATTCAATGAATAAGCCATTGCTTATCCATTTCTGGACAGATGAACAATATAGATTATTGCCAATTTTTCACTATGATAAACCACAGTACAGTGAACAACCTTTCCACTGGTCTCCTTTTGTACATGTGTATGAATTCCCTGAGTCAGAGTCAGCCAACTATAGCCTGCAGGCCATATCCAGTCTGCCGTGTGCTTTTTAAGCAAAGATTCTTTGAAAACAGTGATGCTTAACCATTAACATATTGTCCACGGCTGCTTTGTGCTACAACAGCAGAACTGAGTAGTTACAACAATGACCACTGCAAGACTTGTGCATGTTCAACTTTACTAGGTTGTGGGTAGATTTACCAATTGCCACTCGACCAGCCGTATACATGGAAAATTCCATAACTTACTCCAAAAACTCCTAAATCTCCTTCCCTGGCTCTCTTAACACGCTCTCTCTTCCTATGAACAACACTTAGAAATTTCACCCATTCCCACAGCTTCAACAAATGCTTCTATGCAGATGGCAGCCTACTTCTAAACATACAACCCCAACCTCCCTCTGGCTTTCTGAGCAGCACACCTCCACTTCTAACTACTTGCTGGTCATCTCCACCTGGGAATTTCCCTGAACCTCAAACCCAGCACCTATTCCTCTTCACACCAACAAGAAGGGTTTCTGAGACAATGGGAGGGAGAAACGCCTTCAAACTGTGAACCAGCAGTTAAATTAGAACTTGTTTGTAGTCAGCTGATATAAGGCCGTTTCATAGGGGGTAGAAAATACACAACCTGTTTTCACATAGCAACTGTCCTTTCTAGTTGTGACATCTCTCTGTGCCTCAATGCCCCCATCTATAAAACGGGGATCATTCAACCCAAACTAAAGGATGAAATATCACTAGCATGAAAACAGCTAGCACAGTGCCTGGCACACAGTAAAGGTTCAGTAAACAGTAGTTAATCATCACTATCTTGGGTAACGGCAAGACTCCTCCATCAGTAACTTGGACCCAAAATCTTTAGGTCTTGTCTTCTTACTCTCACAACTAATCAAGTGACAGTAATTGTACTTTGCTTTCTAAATGATGGTCACATCCATTCCTTCCCATTCAGTCCCAAGACTCCTGTTGGGGAGTCTTGCCTGGAATGCATTTGAACTGGTTTAACTTTGCCCTCCCCTCATTAACACATCCTTCACGTGGCCACAGCTCTGAAATCACTTCTGCTCCAAAGCTGTTCCAGTCACATCATCACTAACACCATAATGTCCTAATTTCTATGTGAGGCCTCTGAAGCTGGCCCCAACATTTCCTAACTTACTTTCCCCTTTAACCACCCAACCTTCGTGCCCTAGCCAAATACAACTGGCATTTCCTACACTTGCCCCATGCTTTCCTAAGAACCCTCGTTCCTACATTTCTTGCCAAGAGAGCCCTTCCATCCAGCTCTGCCTATCCTTCAAAGCCCTACCCATATGTGCCTCCTCTATGAAGCTGTCTCCAACTGCCTAAAATCATCTCTTCTATTTTAAAGTACCGTGTATATACCTCACATTCATCATTTCCACTGTGAAATAATAGCAAGGTGACAGATTTATCCCCATGGACAGCAGAGGGCCTTGAGCATAGCTGGCATCCAATAAACACTTGATGAATGACGTTATAAACCAAGGACATTTAAAGTGCTGTCAATGCACATGCTAGGCTCAGTTCACATTAACTTAGTAAGTTCCAATCCTAACACCTAAAGAAGTTATGTAATTAAAAATGAATTTAGGACTTAGAGAACCCTTCAAATCTGGGAAGAGTAAACTGCCATCTGTCTACCAGCATTTTAAGTATTAAATTGCACACTTATAGTTATTCTCATTCCAAAAGGTTCAGCAGTCAGCATCAGGGCAAGACACAGGGACCAAATCTCCTCACTCCCCAGAAGTGTGTCAGGCATAAAAAAACAAAAATTGAGGGGCGCCTGGTGGCTCAGTTGGTTAAGCATTTGACTTCAGCCCAGGTCATGATCCTGCGCTTCATGGGTTCAAGCTCCACATGAGGCTCTGTTGCTGACAGCTTGGAGCCTGGAGCCTGGAGCCTGAAGCCTGCTTCAGATTCTGTGTCTCCCTCTCTCTCTCTGCCCCTCCCCTGCTTGCACTCTGTCTCCCCAAAATAAATAAACATAAAAAAAAAACAATGTCTCAAAGCATGGCAGCTGATGCAGTTTCTTTCACAGAAGCTAACTCTTATATTCTCCACGTGCTTAAAAATCTGTTATGCTTCTTAAACCATCTTAGAGCACTTCAAATCAGCTTGGAAATAATGTTGCTAAGGGAACACTAATCATATGGAGGGAAAAAAATCAGGGCGGATCTCTGCCTTACACTGTTTTGATGCCCAAATTTGAGGTAAGTATTTAATCTCAGAATGTAGATGCCTCAAGCAAAGATAAAGTACATTATATAGTTCACAGTCCTAATACATAGAGTTCTCACAATCAATGAAAGAAAAGGAAATACATCAATAGAAAAACAAATGGACAAAGGACAAATTATTTGTAAAAGGAGGACAAGTATTCAATAAATGTAAGGAATATTCAAGTTCATTACGACACAAAAAAATACAAATTATAATGGATATTTTGCACCTTTTTAAAAAATGTATAGATTTTTAAAAAATGGTGACAACATCAATGTAGGCTCAGGGAAATAGACACTACCATATAGGACTTATGAAAACATAAATTAACACAGTCGTCATGGACAGCAGCCTTTAAAAACAGATCTAGGGGTGCCTCAGTGGCTCAGTCTGTTGAGCATCTGACTCTATTTCAGCTCAGGTCATGACCTCGTAATTCATGAGACTGAGCCCCCATCAGGCTCCATGTTGATAGCACAGAGCCTGCCTGGGATTCTCTCTCTCTCTCCACAATTCCCCTCTCTGCCCCTCCCCTGCTCATGCTCACTTACTCTCTCCTTCTCTCAAAATAAATGAATAAACTTAACAAAAACAAAAAAACAGATCTATGGGTTCACCAAGCATGTCACTTCTATGAATTCATACTGAGGAAAGACTCACAGATAGCAGTCCACAGAAGGGTCTCAGTGCCCACATAAACCTCTCTGATATCATATGTAAAGGGTTATGTATGTATACATTTTTCTGAAAAGAGTACACACAACTTTGTTAATGTCATCAAAGGAATAGTTCTAAGCCCCCCCAAGAACTTCTGGTGGTGGAATAATATTTAGAAACAAGGTGTGACAGACACTGCCAGTTATCTATACAATGTCCACTCTTCTCCATTAAAAACAGACCCCTGATTATGTAGAAACAAATTTTCTCCAGCTGAAAACACTAGAATTCTCTGGGGGTAGGAATATGATTCAGGTCCACCCAGTGAGACAGAAGCCAATGGATGCCGTGGATTCCTGGGAAACCTGTGTTCCTCTGGCACAAGCCCATCACTCTTCTTGACTCCTTCCTTCTCCCTGCCTGAACCAAAGACACAAGGCCAGGAAGTACAACAATCCTCTTGCAATCATGAGGTGACAAGGAAGACAAAGCCTACACCCTACAGATGGAGTTAGAGAAAGATGAAAAGAATTTGGGTCCCTCAAGGGTTCACAGCACCAGCCAATCTACCCCTAACTGCTATCTTAGAGCTCAATGCCTAAATAGCCTCCCTTCATCTACTGTTGGCTGGATTTTCAGTTGTCAAAACTCATGGCTAAACTGATACATAGGAGAAAAATACAATAAACCCTGTAAATCCTACTTGTATTGCAATATATGGAAAGTGATCATTTTGTTTGCATGTGAGTATATATAAATATATGTGAAAAAAAGGCTGAAAATACAAACATCAGAAATTAGCCACTACTCTCTGTAAGTTGAATGGCAATCCTTTTTATCTTTATGCTTCCCGTTATTTCCCACCTTTGACCAATTCTAAATCAATAGAAACAGAGGATTAGCATCTCTGAGCCTCATCTACCATGGAGTAGCAAGGAAGGATCAGCCTCCAATATCAAGGACATACACAATCTTCTCCGTTTCAAATGAACTTGAGTAGCCAACAGTGAGGTGATCCATTCCCTCTCCACCCCACCTGCCAACAAGGTGCAGACCCATGTGGGTGGGTGATAGAGTGAGATGGGTGCTGGGCAAGCTCTGGGGGGCTGCTCTGGAGAGGCATGACTGTCCCAAGCAGCTCTCAGGTCACCTGGATGAAATAATCATCAATTCTTTATACAAGGCCTGTATGTGGTGCCAGAGGTGGGCAGGCACCTTGGACAACTTTTTCTAGATCACATCAAGGCCATATACAGGAGGCAAGACCCAGAGACCATCTCCCTGTGAGCCCACTATTGGCAACCCAGACAAAAGGTCCCAGGGCCTCCTTGCAGTCTCTGATCTATCTTCTTCCAAACAACAGCAGACACAACAAGCCAAGCCTGCAATTTGGACTCGGTTAACTTTATCCATACCGTGCATCAAATCTGCCAGAACTATGTCCTTTCAAAACCTTGCAGGAAGAAAGGCATACGACAAAAGGATAAGCTCGGACACTGAAAACACAGAGTATTGAGGCTGGAACTGGCAGACACTGGTGATGAGATCCTTTACTTCCTTTTCAGATTCCTTCCCTCCCCTCCCTGACTCCATGGGGCTTCCAAGCTGTTGAACGTTGTTACTCCTGTCCTTCAGGCCTCTTTTTCTCGTTCAGTCAAGGCTAGAGAATAGAGATAGAATCCTTCCTGCCATAACCCCACTCTCCAACATCCTGCCCCAGAGTGAAGCCAGCAGCCATGTTCAGGGGATCACAGCCCCGACTTTGCTCTACTGTTCTGATCCACATAGCTAAACAAAATGATTGTTCTCATTAAAAACGGGCCCATGTTTTACTGCCAGTGCAGGCATTCCCAAGTGCTCCAACGCTGAGTTTGCCTGGGCCAGCAGCCAGCCATCTGGGCTGCTCCAACAACTTATGTAACTTGCTGTGTTTCCACCTTTGGCTTGGGGGTTGGGGGGTGGTGTAAAGCAGGAAATGGACTTAGATCAAGCTGTCAATCCAACATGTCTGCACAGCCTGCTAAACATTTGGTCACAGGACTTTTTTAGCCTTCGAAAGCAACATAAGGTGGACTGGATCAAGCTAGCTTACACGCAGCAAGAGCAAAAAAGGAGCATGAGGTCAAATGGATTGGAAAAAAGACTTCAGAGAGCACTAATACAATGAAAGCCTCCAAGAGTTCCTTTTCCATGTCAACAGGCTACAGAGTAAAATGCAGGCAGATGTGTAACTACCACAGACAAGAGGAAAATGTGAACCTTTCACTTGCTTGGTAATTTATGAGGTTTAAAAAGAAGGGGTGGGAGAAGGTGCTGAATTAGCTACGAACCAGGGTGGGGGTGTGGTGGCAGCATGGGTCAGTGAGGTACCTTCCCCCCAGTGAGGAACAAGGGCAGCTACAGTTTGATTTTGACCAGTAGCTCTGGAGGAGTGAAAGCACTCTTGGGTTATGATTCTCTAGAAATACCCTAACACTCTATATAAAGTAGGTATTTGGGGAGCCTGGCTGGCTCAGTTGGTGGAGGCTGTGACTTTTGACCTCAGGACTTTAAGTTCAAGCCTCACGTTGGATGTAGAGATTTCTTGAAAACAAAAGAAAACAAAAAAAAGTAGGTGCTTAATAAATGCACATTACCTACCTTACCGAAAGTGGAAGAAAAATAAAAAATAAAAAGGCTGGGTCAGAGCTGGAATGAGAAGTCCAGGAGCTGAGTCATCCAATGAATGAGGGCCATGGCGCATGGACGCACACCATGGGTAGCTGGGACAGGTCAGTGCACGAATGGGCAGTGGGACAATTAAGAGCTTGGCCACACAAATGGAGTGGGAGAAAGGAGTTGGTGAACTACTTGAGTGCTAAAGGTGACTCAATGCTCACTTGTAACACCCCACACTCCAAAAGAAGTCTCTCCTTCCTCTTCCTCACCACCACCACACAAGCATAGCTCTTCATTTATGATATTTATTGACCACTTACCAATGCATCAGGCACTGCATTGTGACACCTTTCTCATTTAACCTCCCACATATCGGTGAGATAGGTACTGTTGTCAACCATGTTTTAGAGTGAGAAAATAGGCTTAAAAACTTAAGTATCTAACTAGCAAATAGTGAGGCTGAGACTGGAATTCATGGTGTCAGACATGCACACCCATGCCTTTTATCACTAACCAGGCGGTACTGTCTCCACATGTAGCCTGTCTGCAGTTTTCTCTTCATAATGACTCTTTATATTCATATCGCCTTTATCAAAAAGTCAAGCTTGCACTGAAAAAATGGCCCAAAGATGGCATAGCCATTCATCAAAAGAAGATATCCAAATGGTGTCCACATCATAAATCATCAAGGAAAGGCAAATCCGCACCAAGTGAGAACCTAACCTACACACACCAGAATGGCCACAGTGAAAAATATGGACAATTCTGGGCACCTGGGTGGCTCAGTTGGTTAAGCGACTGACTCTTGGGTTTCAGCTCAGGTCATGATCTCATGGTTCTTGAGTTTGAGCCCCGCATCAGGCTCCACACTGACAGTGTGAAGCCTGCTTGGGGTTCTCTCTCTCCCTCTCTCTCTGTCCCTCCCCTACTTGCTCTCTCAAAATAAATAAACTTAAAAAAAATATGGTCAATTCCAAGTACAGATGAGAATGTGGAACAATTAGAACATCCATACATTAATGGTACATATGGAAATTGATACAACCATTTTGCAAGAGTATTTGGCAGTACCTACTAAGGTAAATGTACATCTACCCTATGGTCCATCAATCCCACTCGTAGCAATACCCTCAAGAGAAATAGGTGCTTATGGCCAAAGACATGTAGGAGAATATTCCTAGAGGCTTTACTCATGATAGCTCAAATTTTAAAACAACTAATGTACATCAATAAAAGCATGAAAAAGTTGTGATATATTTCCTACAATGAATGCTTTAGATCAATAAAAAACTACTGCTATATATATGCAAGCATGGAGAATCTCACAGACATTAGATTGAGGGAAAGAAGCCATGAAAAAGAGTACATCCCTATGATTCCACTTACATAAAGTAGAACAACAGGAAAACTACTCAGTGGTGATTTGAGTCAGAATATCAATTACCTGGACGGTGGGGGAGGGAAGGAGGTGTATGACTGACTGACTGCACTTGGGAGCTTTCTAGGAAACAGTCTCTACCCCATCTTAATGGTTATGTATTTATAAATTTGGCTTCAAAGTGACAATACAGCACGATCTACCCAGCTGACATTCCTCTCCAGGAAACCTTACTCTCCAGTTTCTAGCTGCTCGAAACACATTTATAATAGGCAGAGCACTGTCTGTACTTCCCACACCTCTCCCTCCCTTCCCTAAGTGCCTGCAAGAGTGACTGAGGAGAGTTAACTTCATATGGGATTATCTCTTAGGATTGGGCTCACAGTAGGTCACTTTCCCTTCATTTTCACACAGATACCTTCCTTGCTCTGTTTATAAACAATGCAGCCTGAATATAATTCATACACTCTGCCCCTGAATAGTCCTTTTCCCTTTGATTATGTACAGAAGAAATTTTAAAATATTTTAAAGACTGTCAGTCTACCCCTGCTGTTTCCTGCTACAGGGCTTGATAAGGCAGCCTATCAGCGGCATGCTTGGTCCTCAACAGATCCATCCATATGGGTCAATTCCTAAGTGAAATCAAGGAGTCCAAAGGAATATGCCCAGTATCCTCTGGATGCACCACGGTTCCCTGAAGGAAATAATCTGCTTTCTGAGCAGATTTGTTCCAGCTGGAGACACAAACGGAGGTGAGGTAGAGCAAATCTCAGACACCAGCTGGGACCTCAGAACTTAGTACACCTGAAAGAGGAAGGGAGGAGATGAGAAACAATACCCAGTTGAATTTGCCAAGGTAACTGTCATTTATTAAGGAGAAAGGGGAGAAAACATAAGGAAAAATTTCTTTCTTATAAATGCCCATATTTCTTTAAGTCAATGTTATTTTTATCAAAATAATGTTATTTTATGGAAGAAAATTATTATGATACCTAACAAATTTAATGATGATTCCTTAATATCATCGGAGTATCCACACTGAAATTAGTTTGTTCAAATGAGGGTCCAACCCAGGTGCACACTTTAGATTTGGTTAGGTGTCTGAAGTCACCTTTATTTTCAATAGTCTCCCCTCCCTTTTCCTTCACCATACATTGCATTATGGGAGGACTTCAATCTGCAATGCTTTAATTTTCTAAAAAAAAAAAACCAAAAACAAAACAGAAGAAATGTGGTAAAGGATTGAGATTTGACAAAGCTGACTGGTAAAACAAGGCTGGCCATTATACCACATACATTATACCTCTTTGTACTCCCCCATCCCCTTTATTTTAATGTTCATTTATTTATTTTGAGGGAGAGAGTGAGAAAGAGAGAGTACGGGTGAGCACAAGACGGACAGAGAAAATCCCAAGCAGGCTCCTGGCTCAGCAAAGAGCCCAATGCATGAACTCAACTGAAATCAAGAGGCACACAGGCACCCCAAATTCCCTTCTTGATATAAAGCTCCAATAATAAGATTATAATGACATTTACTGGGTGTTTACTATGTGGCAAGTACTGTGCCAGGTGATTTTGGTGGATTATCTCATTTAACTGTACATACCAAGAACTCTAAAGTAGCTGTTAAAATTACCCCACTTAACCAGTAAGGATCTGGAGCCAAGATTAGTCAATAGTATGAAATGAGGCCTGAATTCAACCCCAGGTTGTTTGATCAGATCGCACTCTTGGTCATCATTCTCTACTGGTATTTCCATTTTGAGTCTGAAGAGCTTAGATCAATGTTGGAGTGGCCAATGGTTAACTCTAGCCAGTAGATGGGGATACAAATAAATGGACAGCGCACCTTTCTCCAAAGGGAATCAAGCGTTTCTCAGACATTATCTCATACCTCCTTATCACTGGAAAGAAAGAGAGGTGAAGAAAAGGGAAAACAAATTTGGAGTGGCACTGCTGAAGGCAGAGGTATCCATTGACCAGGACGTCTCACAGATGACCTTGAAGCCCCAGGCATGTCCTACAACCCCTCTCAATACACCTAAGACTGAGGAGACAAAACCTGACCCTGACCCAATTAATACAAAAAGGAAATTCTTCAGACTGAATGCGCTCATTAGGAGAAAGCCTGCAAGAACCCAGGAACAAAATGGAAAATATTTTGAAGATGTCAGAGTCATTGAAAATAAAGTTGGAGCAGTTGAGAAGAACCAGGTCACGTTCCTGTGCCTCTGTGGGTAATCTATCAACCTCCCCAGCCATGGAGCTGAGGAAACCTTTCAAGGTACTGCTCATGTTGTTCACACTGGTGAATTTACTCTGGAAGAAAAGCAGTACCAGTTTAAAAAGAAAAAAATACTGAAGACACCAGAGACTCACTCAACTGTGCTAACGTCCACCGTAGTGCATCTCTGACTCATCCACTTCCTCAGTGAATTTTTGCGGTCAAGGGAGGGCAACAGATCTGTCTTTGAAGAGGCAAAGTGAGAAATGTTTCTGCTGCCTTTCCCTACCACCTTTCATTTTCTTTCCTAACCAGGAGAAGGCTAGCAACTTCTCAAGGCAGCCACATCAGGCTCTGCCAAATGGATAAAGTCAAGGACACAAAGGTTGACTGCCACCCAGCAAACTGTAGGGTTCAGCACAAAGACCTGAGGCAAATGTCCAAATATGATGATATCACAGGGAAAAAACTCTATCTGGGCTGACCTGTGGCAGCCCCCATGACCTCTACTCAAGTCAGTCCAACAAAAATTTGCCATCTTTCTACGTGCTTTTGCAACAAATCAAGAAATCCAAACAGTATTCTTCCTCTGCCTTCTTTCTTTGCAAAATCAAGGGAACTGATGACTCTCTGTGTACCCATAACCCAATGTTGACTGTCTGTGTGAAGTTCTCTTGATTGGCCCAGCAAAGCCACAGAATAAAAGGGGCAGGTCCTAAATCAAGCAAAACCATAATCTTAAGAACCCAGGGCTGAAGTGTCACTTTTATATAAATTTCTTTACCCTTCACCCCCAACAGTCCCCTCTAAAGCTGGTCTATACGGCCCCTTTCAATCGTGCATTGTGAGGAATATCTGTTGCTTGTGCTTGCCCGGGATTGGGTCCCCTTTCTACTGTTAACACGCAGTTCTCCTTTGGGGAACTACCTCTTCCCTTATCTCTATGTGGTCAGGTGGAGCCAACTCCTGGGCTAGGGTATGACTCACATGTGGTCCATCAGTCACAGCGACCACTTCAGGGAGATACCTGGAACCTGGTGCGAGCCAATGAAACAGACATTTGCAGGACTTTCGCTGGAGCTCTTAGGAAAGAGACATACCCTTCCACACTGAGGGCGCTCAGTGGGTAGTGTGTAAACCAGGAGCTGCTGTTTACAGGGACCTATCCGTGACACAATGAGGAGCACCTACCTGAGAATGATGCCAAACAAAGAAAAGCATGAGTCATCAGGTTTAGAATCTAAATTTTCTGTAGTTGACACACTATTTAAGTTGGTCTGCTTGTTTTTAAGAGTTTAAATTCCACCTACAGGGAACCAGATGTCTCTACAGAACTCTCTTTCCAATCTAGCTTAGTAAGGTCTCAATTTATATTTCTGGCATATAAAAAATATCTTTCCCTGGCAGTCTATCTTATGAGCTCTGCATTTTTCAGTACACAGTCTTACTGGGAATGCTTTCCTTCCTTGGCTGAATTGATGTTGAATGGGTACACTTATTAGGGATGGACATGAACAACTTCATAGGAGACAATAAAATAGGTAGTAATAATGACTGGGTGCAATGTGCTGGCTTTCCTGAGGCCTTATCCTTGGGGTACTTTCCAGGTCAGCAAAAGGCCAGACCAAGAGAAGCTAGCCTTTGGGGCGCCTGGGTGGCTCAGTCGGTTGGGTGTCCAACTTCGGCTCAGGTCATGATCTCACGGTCGCTGAGTTTGAGCCCTGTGTCGGGCTCTGTGCTGAGAGCTCAGAGCCTGGAGCCTGCTTCGGATTCTGAGTCTCCCTTTCTCTCTGCCCCTCCCCCACTCATTCTCTGTCTCACTCTCCCTCAAAAATAAACATTAAAAAATTTTTTTAAAGAGAATCTAGCCTTTTCTCAGTCAAAAGAGTTCCTGCCCCTCGGAGGCAAAAGCTGCTGTGCACAGACTGCTACTCTGACATCATTTCACCTATTTATCAACTTACAATTTCCTTAAAGAAGGTGCTCTTTAAAAAAATTTCTTTGAAGTTCATTTATTTATTTGGGGCTGCGGGTGGGCAGCACTGTCAGCGCCAAGCCCAATGTGGGGGCTTGAACTCACAAACCTATGAGATCATGCGCGACCTGAGCCAAAATCAAGAGTTGGACGCTCAACCAAGCCACCCAGGTGCCCCACAGGAGGGGCTTTTTAAATGCTTTTGAAATATTCCTATTGGAAGAAGATTTTTTTTAATGATTTTAAGGAGTAAAATAGTTTTATGAAATCATTACCAAGTGATAAAAATCTGCAGAATCCTTCATGAGGAAAAACTTCTAATGAAGTGAAATGGAATATGGTGATATGGCCAATCTTAACTGGGTGTAAGGTTATAAACCTAACATTTAAAGCAAAACCCAGATTGAGTGAGAATCTCTCCCAAAAGCCCTTAAGCTGCGCATGCAGTGCCAGGTACTTCGTTCCGTTTAAACTGTACTGTCTGTATGCCATGAAATGTCACAGAGGGCGTCTCGCTGATGTGCTGGTTCCTTTAAATGAGCACCGAGTGAACACAGTTGCTTGCATTTGGAGGCCACACTGTATCCATGTTTTTCAGAGAAAGCTTAATAGCTGTATTCCTTTAACATAAACACATGCGCCTCAACTAATTTTGTTATGCTTTCTTAATACCATCCAGGTGATCCATGACACAAAGACTAGAGTTCCACATATCCTACGGAATCCTTTAGGGAGACTGCACACGTAGGAAGCATCTGAAGAACAAAGCCAAGTCAAATGAAAAATATTTCTTGAGAGAGGTGCCTGTGTGGCTCCTTCGGTTAAGAGTCCGATTTCGGCTCGGGTCATGATCTCACGGCCTGTGAGTTCGAGCCCTACATTGGGCTCTGAGCTGAAACCTTGGTGCCTGGAGCCTGCTTCAGATTCTGTGTCTCCTCTCTCCATACTTCCCCCCGCTCATGCTCTGTCTCTCTCAAAAAGATACAGTAAACATTAAAAGATTAAAAAAAAAACAAACCTTCTTGAGTAACGAGTTGTGTGTAAGACAGAGTGATCATACCAGGATCATCTAATCTGCTGGTTTTCTAACTATTAGTAGAGAATCCTTTTTATCAAAAATCTATCAATCCATCAATCAATCAAATGTGAAACCTCACTACATGAAAAACAAAGTCAGGCAGCTCTGGGAGAAGCTGGGAGAAACCCTTCTCTCCACGTCAACAACCACAGGTTCCCAGAGGTTTCTTACAGGATTTGAAAACCGATGACCTAGAGGCTCACCTCTGGTCTCCCCTCTTTCATTTGATAGCAGCAGAATCGCAGGCCCAGAGGAGGCAAGCAACATTTCCAAGGCCGTGCAATTCGCTGGCACCAGTAGACTACACACCAAATTCCCTGGCTCGCTTCGCCACCATTTTCGTTACAAAACTGCTTCCCCTCCGCTTCCCACCTAGGATCTAAGAAGGGATCTTCAATAACTGTGCAAAGGGGTAATGGAGACTGGGAATGGTCAAAGTTGGAGGTATCAGGTCAGGCCAGAACTTCAAGCAACAGGAGAGTCTGGTGCTAGATCTTAAGCGGGCAAGTCAGGACTGAATGGAAAGAGCCCTTCAGGTGAAACGAGGAGCATGAGAATGGAGATGAGGCGGGTCAGGAGAGCCAGCAAAACCGAACAGAAGGGCTCAAGAAAGGATTGGGCCTCAAGTAGCCAGGGTAAGCGGGAGAAAGGAACAAAAGCGGAAAATGACATAGGGATGGCATACAGCTGAGAAAAATTTATTGCCAAAAAGATGTACCAATTTCCTGAAGATGAGCCTGCCAAATTCCTCGAGCAGTAGGAATGTGGGGCCGCCGTGTGGATATGAAAAGCACAGATCTGGGGCCCTGCAGTCAGGCCTGAATTCCAGAGGAGGAACAGCTTCCCCATCCACAAAGGGCAACAGCAATAGTAGCTCTTACCACATTACATGAGCACGTGTTTAGAAAAAATACTGGGTAAATGTTACATCAGTATATAAAGTTACTGCCTCTAAAAAACAAAACATTAAGCCATCCTTGTGTATGAAATCATCGACATCCGTGAATAACCAATGCAAAAAGGACTCTTGCTTCCAATTCTCAAACACTGACAAGGAGTTGATGGGCATCATCCACCCAAGACTGAGGGGTCAGGAGGACAAGACAACGTGAAGGACCAGAACCCTTCCCTGTACAGCAGTTCATGGTTACACCATTTCAGATACTGTAATCAGGGACATCAAGAAAAACCTGGGAATTTGGGTCAGTGATACTGAATTATGCAGATATTCAGAAAGACCCATGGAAGGACTGAGATAAGAGAGGAGCTCGGGCAGGAGAGGAAGGCAATGACAAAATCAGACCTGCACACCCAACAAGACCAGAGCAGTAAGAGTCATAATAAAACACTAGATGTAAAATTTGATGCAACTAATCAAATAGAAAATAAGATAATAAGTGAACTAGAAAAACAGGCCGTAAAAATACAGAAGGCAAAAGCTAAAAACGTGAGGTCACTGCCTTGTCTAAAATAATCTCTTCAAAACGTGTGTGGAGAAGGAGAGGGGCAAGGACTGGGAACTAGTCGCCAACACAAAAAGCAAAGGAAGATCAAAGAAGACAACTTCACATCCTCTGCTGGCACTCTCCCCACCACCACCCCAAAAAACCAAGAGAGTCTTTTTGGGTTGTGTTGCTGACCTACTTGTGAACATCCCCTTTATAACTAAGTGTAGTTTCATAAAGCCTGGGGGAAGGACTGAGAAGGAGGTGCCCTGGGCCTTTGGTGACAGACCTAGCCCCTCAGAAGCACACTGCCTTAGGGAGTGCAAAGGGGCTCCTTTTATTATTTAAATCTCACTTGTATTCATTCAGAGCCAACAAATGTTATTTTCAGTACTGGTGCAATGGGGTAAAAATCAAACCGCACAGAAAAATAAAAAAGGCAAACCAAGGCCCTCTAGTCTCTCCCACAAGGTTTCAACTGGTAGACTCTTGAGTATCATCTATAGAGAGGGAATTCTTTGTACACTACTGGGAAGAACACATGTATATACCTCATAAACGTCCTTGTACCGATTCAACTGAAACCATACAGCCCAAAAAGTTTTTGATGTCACGACTGTCACAGTGCTTTTCCTACCCATGCAGGCCAGGGTGCTACACAGAAAAGCACTGCTAACGAAGGGGCCATATCCACAAGAGACTCTTAATGATAGAGAACAAACTGAGGGTTGATGGAAGGAGGTGGGGGGGGGGGTGGGCTAGATGGGTGATGGGTGCTAAGGAGGGCACTTGTGATGAGCACCAGGTGTTGTACAGAAGTGATGAATCACTGAATTTTACTTCTGAAACCAAGAGTGCACCGCATGGTAACTAAACTTTAAATTACAAAAAAAAGAAGGCAGTTTGAGCAATTCCTTTTTAACTACCCACCCACATACCTGTATTTACTAGCTTTCTCAACAAAGCTACAATCAACAACCACATCTGCATGCCCTGCAACCATTCTTACCTACTCAGTGCTGTAAGGGTCTGTTTTCAACCGGCAGGTAACTCTAAACTGACTGCAGTGAAAGGGGTGGGGTAGTACTACCTTCAAGCAACCCAAATCTACCCTTAGTAACACTGAAAACTTACACTAAAATATGGCAATGGAAGAAAATCTACTGGGATAACCTTACACCCGATATACAGAAATATTTACCATTTTTACAACATTATATAAAAAAAGGGAAAAACAATGTAACACAAAGGTTTGGGGTCAAGACTTCATCTGAAAAGAAAAAGATGGCACAGGAACAGACACTCAGATCAACAGGACAGAATACAGAACCCAGAAATGGACCCACAAACATATGGCCCACTAATCTTTGACAAAGCAGGAAAGAATATGCAACGGAATACAGACAGTCTCTTCAGCAAGTGGTGCTGGGAAAACTGCACAGTGACAGGCGGAAGAATCAACCTGGACCACTTTCTTACACTATGCACAAAAATAAACTCAAAATGGATGAAAGACCTAAATGTAAGACAGGAAGCCATCAAAATCCTCAAGGAGATAGCAGGCAACAACCTGTTTGATCTTGGCCGCAGCAACTTCTTACTCAACATGTCTCCAGAGACAAGGGAAACAAAAGCAAAAATGAACTATTGGGACATCATCAAAATAAAAAGCTTCTGCACAGCGAGGGAAACAAGCAGCAAAACTAAAAGGCAACCAACAAAAAGGAAGAAGATATTTGCAAATAATATATCAGATAAATGATTAGAATCTATAAAGAACATATGAAACTCAACACCCAAAACACAAAGAATCCAGTGAAGAAATGGGCAAAAGACATGAATAGACACTTCTCCAAAGAAGGCATCCAGATGGCCAAACGACACATGAAAAATGCTCAACATCACTCATCATCAGGGAAATACAAATCAAAACCACAATGAGATACCACCTCACACCTGTCAGAATGGCTAACATTAACAACTCAGGCCACAACAGATGCTGGCAAGGATGCAGAGAAAGGATCTCTTTTGCATTGTTGGTGGCAATGCAAGCTGGTGCAGCCACTCTGGAAAACAGTATGGAGGTTCCTCAAAAAATTAAAAACACAACTACCCTACAACCCCGCAATTGCACTACCAGGCATTTATCCAAGGGATACAGGTGTACTGTTTTGAAGGGACACGTGCACCTCCATGTTTACAGCAGCACTATCGACAATAGCCAAAGTATGGAAAGAGCCCAAATGTCCATCGATGGATGAATGGATAAAGAAGATGTGTTATGTATACACACACACACACACACACACACACACACACACACACACACAATGGAGTATTATTTGGCAATCAAAAAGAATGAAATCTTGCCATTTGCAACTATGTGGATGGAACTGGAGGGTATTATGCTAAGCAAAATTAGTCAAAGAAAGACAAATATAATGATTTTACTTATATGAGGACTTTAAGACACAGAACAGATGAACCTAAGGGAAGGGAAGCAAAAATAATATAAAAACAGGGAGGGGGACAAAACATAAGAGACTCTTAAATATGAAAAACAAACAGAGGGTTATGGAGGGTAGTGGGAGGGGGATGGGCTAAATGGGTAAGGGGCATTAAGGAATCTACTCCTGAAATCATTGTTGCACTATATGCTAACTAATTTGGATGTAAATGAAAAGAATAAAATTAAAAAAAAAATTTAAATAAAAAATAAAGTTTTTTGCTCTTTCAGAAAAAAAAGAAATGAAAAGAAAAAGAATTAAGTCCCAAAGTGGTATTAGTCTTGTAAAGCAGTTCCCTCTTCAGATGAGTTTTCTTTTCCTCAAATATGAAGAGGACTATAATTTGTCTCTGAGTAAACTCCTCTCTTCAAATGGTTTGACAACAGATGTTGAGAAGGAGCAGGCCTTCCAATGACAGGTTACCCAGTCAGCTGGCCCCTCGCTGTGTCTGCCTTTCTCTTCTTGTCTACCGAATGATATCACAACCCTAGATCACTACCCAGTATCTTAAGGTTGTTTGTTTCTTTATTGAGAGAGTGCAAGCAGGGAAGAGCAAAGAGACAAAGAGGGAGAGAGAAAATCCCAAGCAGGCTCCGTGCCATTAGCACAGAGCCTGACACACGGCTTGATCTCCCTAACTTCAGGTATCACACAAATGGGAAATGAAAGTAACATCATCCTTAGGCCAGCTCCCTGCTATGACTTTCTCCCCGACATGAGACAGACATGTGTCTATCTCAAATGTCACTCATCAGAGAGCTCTCCCATCTCCCCCCCAGGCTAGCCTGGTGCTGAACTGAACCATTTCAGGGTACAGCGTCTCTGAGCTGCAGGTTCCTCAAATGCAAACCAATATGAATAATTGTACCTACCTCACAGGATAAGGTAATTATCCTCATCCTCACAGGATGAGATAATACATGTGGCATTGTTAGTACAAAGAATACATAGCAAGTGTTCAAATGGTGTCAGCAACTTACATCATCAGCAGCTTCGGTTTTTAAAAATAAGCAGTCACAGAAAAAAGCGCTCTAGCTCTGACTCCTAGAAGAAATAGATTTTTGCTTAAAAATATGATTAAACCTGTTCAAGCTTCCCACAGTACAGCTAATTACTTATACCCTGGGGCCTCCTCAGCCCAGGAGATAGCAGCTAATCCAGGACTGCAGTAAGGCAAGGACACGTCGGACTAGAAAGGGGGCGAGGGGGGTCTCCATGGCACAGAAAATATTATGTGGCACCTACTGGCTACTATCAAGTTCCAGGAAACTGGAACTTTCTCAAATATACATGCTTTCCTTCCTCTGCAATTTCTTTTCTTCATAAGATTGTTATTTTTATTTTTTCTTAACCATGGCTATTCTGTCCCACCAAATAATCAGGAATTTACAATATACTACCTACAACCATCCCTTGCAAATCCCACAAGTTAAAGAAAAACAGAACTTGGGCTATTTTCCTCCTACTTAAAATATCTATCAAACACACAGACCCGTCATACCAAGTATCATAATAATACCTATCTCTGAAAAAAATTATTTGTACATCTATACTTCAGTCTTTAAACTTAAAATACCACCTCAAGAAAAGAACTTCTAGAATCTTCAATTTCACGAAAATTGGATTGGTATCTGAAGTTGCACTCAGAGAATCGCATTTTTGCAAGTTTCATAAAAAAATTCCATGTCCTAAAAGAAGGCTAGTTTAGTTTCCTTTCGCTCTTGCTTTCATTCATCCCCCCCCCCAATTCTTTCCTTCCTTCAGAGTGTCTGGCACATTCTCTCCATTGTCCATCCTCAACATACACTGACTTTTACCAGCTAGTTATTATTGTAGTGGACCTTGTCTTCACTTGCCCCACATCCATTTTCCCTTCTGATGACAGCACCTCAAGTTTCCTTTTGGGAACCACTCCTCTTTAAATGTCAGTCCCGGTGGAAACCCCCTCTTCCTGCCCACACAACCAAATTTGGCCCATCAGTGTATTCTATCCTCCCCCTTCCTGGCCACAATGGTTGGATAAGGTTGGGCATTTAACCCAACTCCAAAACTTTTACTGCAACTAGAGGGGGGAGAATTGGTCTTCTCTCTGTCCTGCTGGCTGTGAGGGTCTTGTCATGCAAACTTGGAGCCACCGCTCCCAGCACTTGGTGGTTGCTGGGTCACACATGCAGAAATGCAACCTGAGGGTGAAGCTACCTGAGAGTAAAACAAAAACGGACCAAGTTTGCCCCTGGAATTTTAAGATGCCTCAGTCAAAAAATGATCTTTTTTTTTTTGCCTTGAGCCATTTTCTGGTATCTGTTAGCAAACCAGGCTCACAAATGAAAGCCTGCACCATTTATTTCTTCGTGTGTTCATCTCCTTCTGCTAGATCACAAACCCCTGAAGGGTGGAAACCACATTCTACTGTCATTCTATAACCCAAAGCAGCAGGAAGACTGGCTCAAGGGCTCCTGGCTCGTGTGGCAGCAATGTGCTTGGTGCGAATTTCACTACAAGCAGCTCTCCTACTCAAAAAATGTTTCATAAGCACCCTGTTCATTAGCTTCACATTACTAACAGCATCCATAAAAGGTATCTGATTTGGGGCCACTTATATATATTGATGGAAAATAAAATGATGTGTTCTTCCTTTCTGCCTACCAAAAAAGGAATCATTTGTTAACTCTCTATATACACCCCCCAACCCTCACACACAGCAACAACTATTGTTTTAAAAGTCACCGAACTAGGGGCGCCTGGGTGGCGCAGTCGGTTAAGCGTCCGACTTCAGCCAGGTCACGATCTCGCGGTCCGTGAGTTCGAGCCCCGCGTCAGGCTCTGGGCTGATGGCTCAGAGCCTGGAGCCTGTTTCCGATTCTGTGTCTCCCTCTCTCTCTGCCCCTCCCCCGTTCATGCTCTGTCTCTCTCTGTCGCAAAAATAAATAAACGTTGAAAAAAAAAAAAAAAGTCACCGAACTTCCCACCGCAGTTTCCCTGCAACACTATCCCATGAAAAGAGCACAGTGCTGGAGGCAGGAAGGCAGGGAGAAAAGAGCTCCCCGAGGTTCAGCAGTTCTCACCCTGTACCCCTCACCTCCAGGGGCCCTGACGCTCTGGACACACAAAGACGTTTCTCTAGGAATAGAGTCCACAGGTTCCTTACATTCTCACAGGTCTCTCAGGTTCCAGAAAGGTGAGAACCACTACTCTAACCGGAACAATAAGCATTTCTGGCATTTAATTTCTCTTCCTCTGCTAACTCAGTTAGGAGAAAATGACCATACCTGAAGAAAAAGGCAAGAACTAATTCAACTGGTGTCTTTACCCACAAAAAATACAGAGTCCCCAAAGAACAGACCAACATAAAATTCAGCTTCATTTGTTTGTTTAAATCTGGCCTCTGTTGGAGGAGGGAATAATCTCAAGCATAATTATC
This sequence comes from Lynx rufus, assembly GCF_022079265.1. Lineage (NCBI taxonomy): Eukaryota > Metazoa > Chordata > Mammalia > Carnivora > Felidae > Lynx > Lynx rufus. The sequence goes on along the minus strand of NW_025814823.1, from coordinate 118,719,824 downwards.
TCTAGTGGGAATGATCTACAGTAGCCAACAAATGTCCAGCTGGATGGAGGGGGAAAATGCTTTGTCCTCACCTTGTCAAGAGCCTGCTGCCTTACAAAGGTTTCTTCACAAAATGGCAAGACTACCTGAAATGGGGGTACGGTGTTATTTGTAACAGTGAAAACAGGAAACAAACTACATGTTCATTAAAAAGACTACTTAAGGGGCGCCTGGGTGGCTCAGTCAGTTAAGCGTCTGACTTCAGCTCAGGTCAGGATCTCACCGTTCAGGAGTTCAAGCCCCGTGTCAGGCTCTGTGCTTACAGCTCAGAGCCTGGAGCCTGCTTAGGATTCTTCGTCTCCCCCTCTCTCTGCCCCTCCCCTGCTCACACTCTGTCTCTCTGTCTCTGTCTCTCTCTCACAAAGAAACATTAAAAAAAAAAAAAAGACTACTTAAATATTATGGCATAAAACAATAGAAGCAATATGATTCCTTAAACAAGTATTTATTGAGCATCTAGTATGTGCCAGCACACTGCTGGAAAATAAAGACACAATTCCAGGTCAAAGAGCATGATACCTAAATTCACTAACATGGTAGGATCTCTGTCACAACCAAAGAGCACAAAAACCCAATGAGTGTGCAAAGCACAATCCCACTAATATACACATACATATGTGTATATAAACATAAATGTACAGAACAATGAAGTGCAATCCCATTAATGTACATATATTGGTATTCAAAGAGACTAAAATGATAGTCATTAAAATGTTACCTGCAGCCATTTATATAAGGTAGGAATTCGGGTAATTATTCTTCCTTCTTCATACTCCTTCTACCATACCATCTGGATTCTTAAGAGCATATATAATATTTGCATGCTAAAAATTTTTTGAGATCTATTACATAAAAAGCAATCTGCAGATGCTAATGTGATTTTTTGAGAGGAGAAGCTGAGTTGTTTTAGGGTCTTTATTATGAATAACTGAATGGATATAACCGTCCATCTGGGGGCTACTGTGCAGAATTACAATGCATAAGAGAACTGGCTCTCACACCAGATGATCTGGGCTCCAATTCTACATTTGCTAACTTATTAGCTGTATGATTTCAGGCAAATCACTCAATCTGTGTTGACCTACCTTCAGAGCTGTTACAAGGATTAGAGGAGGGAACAGCAAAGTGGGAGGAGATGATAATGACAATGACAGCAGTGGTTCTAGTCTGGTGGTGATGAGGATGATGAAGGGAAAAAAAATGTCCCAGACAAGCTACCCATGACCAAGGAGCCCTGTCTGAAATGACTCTGGATATAAGGCTCATTTGAACCCTTCTGGCCCCAAGGTGCAGCATGGTCTACCCCTATAGGGTTATCGAGAGCTTCTAGCCAATTCCCACTCATCACTGACCTCATCTCCAGCCAATAGAATCCCCAGCCTCTCCTACCTCCATATCCACAAGAACATGACTTCTTCAGCCCTGAAGGATCTCTGTTCTTTAACAAACTGGATCCTTTACTTATCTTGATGGTGTTCATTAAGCCTAATCCAAGTAGATCCTCTTGGTTCTAATTAGTGTTTCTTTCCTATCCCATCTACCCTACTCTATTTATCTCAGGGCCTACACTGGTCTTTGAAATACAGTCATGTTTGAGGGATATTCCTTTTCCCAACCGTTTTCACATTAAATTCCGATTGGGATTTATGTTCTTAGAAACTATCCACCTAACCATCCATCCACCTATCATCTATCCCTTCATGAATGCCAATAAGCCAAGCATTGTGCTGATGCTTAGTCACAGTGGGTATCTGAGACTGGGAGGTACCATTAAACAATCAAAAGCTAAATTGATACTATACACACCTTCTAATAATGTTGAAGCTTAAGATTCTAATAACATTCCCTTTTAGTTGACTTCTCATACAACTGGAGTTGACTTTGTCTTACTGTCTCTTGTTTTTATACATATGTGATCAAGTTTGATCTTTCTTTTTTTTCTTCTGCTCCTGAGCATTATCCCTGACAAAAATATTATAGCACTGAAAGAACATTAAGAATAATTTTTTATAAAAAAAATCCAACATCTTAATTGCAGCTGCTTTATTTTCTTATGTTTTCTGAGTTTTTGTATGTGTTGTGTGAATTTACACAGTTATCATCCTACCACACATATGCTCTCGTAAGCTCTTAAGTACTTTTCCTCATTCAATATTTATGGTTTCAATAGCAGTATCAACACTCATAGAGTAGTCAAACCATAGTTTACTAATTGCCCTATTGGTGAAAACACAGATTATTCCCATTTTCTTATTTTTGATTATGGACTTGAAATAATTATTTACAGCAATGGGATTATCAGAACAAAAGCCATGAAAAAACCTAAGGCTTTTAATCGTGATATGGCTTTTCTAAAGAGAGTTAACAATTAAACATACCGAGTATCAACACTTTATTACACACATTAATGGAAGGAAGCAGTGTTGAGCATAACTCAAGTTATTTCTGTTTGCAACTGGGAGGCCAAATATTTAAACATACTTTTTACACAGTATTTACCTTCTTAATTATGCTTCCCACACCAACAGAGGGCATGCAGAAAAAATGAGATCAGGTATGTGAAAGGATCCTGAAATATTAAAAGGCCAATACTGATGTCCCCAGCTGGGAAGCAGGGGGACAGGAGTCATGAGTCATGTAATTCCAACTCAGCCAAAAGTCACCCCCACACAGGGATACCTGGGTATTCCTCTCCTGCACTATACTGTGACACCACTCGGACCTCAGTCCTCAAAGAAACAAAGGGCAGCATGTGCCAATAAATCTCTCCTATACACTTTTCTCCACCATCCCAGACATACAAAAAACAAAAACAAAAACAAAACAAAACTGCTATTCTGCAATGCTGCAAAGCATATCGCTAGAAAAAGAAACCCAACTGTCCAAAATGCAAGGCGGAACGGACCAGGAGAGAGAAAATGAAAGTCTTATATTAGAACTGTCTACGAAAGATTAAACTAAACTACAAATATTGACAAGCCCCTTAAATCACTGTGCTCCACTTATTTACACCCGAATGGCTTTCAAAAGCTTGCCTCTACTCCCAGCACACGTAAGACCAACGAAATCACCAAGGCTGATCCCGGCAGTATCCTACATGGCCTGTATTCCCTGAGTGTGAGATCTGTGCTGCTGTACAAGACATTTCAGTTGGCCCAGAGACACATCCGTGAAAAACACTGTGTCACCACATGAGATATTCCCTTCCCGTTCTTTTATAAATTGATATTTAACATGCAACACTGTAGAAGTGTAAGGTATACAACATACTGACTTGATACATTTATATTGCAATATGATTGCCATAACAGCCTGACACCTCTATCTAACCACATACTTACTGTTTCTACTAGTGTTGGGAACAATTAAAATTAACTTTCTTAGCAAGTTTAATGTTTCTTAAATAATTTTTTAATGTTTTATTTACTTTTGAGAGGGAAAGAGAGAGAGTCAAAGTAGATAAAAAAGGGGGTGGGGCAAAAAGAGAGGGAGACACAGAATCCCAAGCAGACTCCAGGCTCTGAGCTGTCAGAGCAGAGCCCAACATGGGGCTCGAACTCACAAATCATAAGATCGTGACCTGAAGCAAACTCAGACGCTCAAATGACTGAGCCACCCAGGTGCTCCAGCAAGTTTAATGTCTATAGTACAGTTTTTGTTGAGTATAATCCCATTCTCTTTTAAGCTTTCTAATAGCGTCTGAAGTCCACTTGGTATTAGCATGTCTTCAAAATTTAACAGTTGCTAACATCCTTTTTTTTTCTTTTTTTAACAGAGAGAAAAGCCGAGCAAAAGCTCAGAAGTTTTGGCAAGCATAGGTATCTAGTTAGAAGTGACCAATATAGCTCTGTTCCCACTCATTTTTAAGGTTCCCTTAAACAGTAAGCGATAGTGATTTATGTAGTATGAAATGCATTTATTTTTTTAAAGACAGTTTGGTAAGTAAAGGTGAAATGAATCCAAATAATAATAATACAATAATAGTAACCATAATAGTACTAATAAATAGAACCAGTGTTATGGAAGTATGACCAAAACCAAGATGGTTGTAGACAACAAGTTTGAGAAACTGTATCAAGCCTGTTTATACTGCAAGATCATCTTTTTAATGTCCTAATCTCCTCAACTCAACACTTAAACCCATAAAGGTAAAGGGCTAAATTTTATTACCACATGTCTTATTTCAACTGCCAGGTATCCTCTATAGAATTCTGCAGATACTCTAGTAGTTCAGATTTCAATCAGTTAAAATAGACACATTACGCCCAGCAAAAATATTTTAATTTCACATTTGCTGTATCTTGGTTTCTCATTGATCCTCAAGTCCATTTAAAAAATCATTATAATCTAATTCTGCCCTATCTCTGTTTCTAATTGCTTTATAATCATTAATGACTTCAACACTTCAGCTCTCAGTTTTCCCCTCTATTAAGTATTTGATGATCTGTAAACAATACTGCAGAAATTCCAGTAAACCAGGCAAAGTGATCCCTTTATAATGTGTGGATATGTGGACTCAGACGGTTAAGTTATCTTACTCCTCCTTTACCTGTCTACAAGTGAGATACTCAAGTATTAAGAGTTAAACAATCCCTGTAGTAATGTAAAAGGCTGGGCCCACACTCTGTTCTATGCCCAGCTCATCTGATTTGCCTGTCTGGGGGTTCAAGTTGACGCTGGCACAACGCTGGTATAGATTGCAACTAGAGGGGTGCCTGGGTTGCTCAGTCGCTTAAGTGTCTGACTCCTGATTTCAGCTCAGGTCATGATCCCTGGCTTCTGAGACTGAGCCCCATGTCAGGCTCTGTGATGGCAGAGCAGAGCCTGCCTGGGAATTTTTCTTCCTCCCTCCCTCTCCCTCTCTCTCTCTCTCTCTCTCTCTCAATAAATAAATAAACTTTAAAAAAAAAAGATTAAAACTATAAAGATAGCCAGTATCAGTCCTCTTATCACTGCCCCACAATACAGATGATCTGGAAACCTGGCATAAAGGGTCTTGGCTTTCCTATTCTTTTTATCCCCCTAATTCCTTCACGTAGTTCAAAGCCAAAAGCAACCCCACCCATATGGCACACAGTGGATTCTTGTTTACTCAAGAAAACTCTAGAAAGCTGCAAGGAAGTTAAAAGACACACAAGGGCAAAACCAACAACAACCTGAGAGAGCACATTTGCCAGGGTAATATTCACATGGACTCGACCAAACAAAAGACACCTCAGTTCAATTTTAGTAGAGAATGAAATGTCTGTTATCACCTGCAGAAGGCCAGTACACAGAAAGTTCTATTTTGGAAACAGTCTCCATGTATTTCTCTGCCACTCACATCCCTCCTGCTTTGCTTGACCCTTTGAAGCTTCTCATTAATTTGGTCTTGGTACCAACCACACAAGTATCTCAAAGGGTAAATGATGTTTTTCACAAAGCCGGGAGTGTTGAGGGTGAGCAACATTGGCCAGAGTTCAAAAGATGTGTAATTTCCACTGGGATATAAATCTGTCATCATTTTTGTTTAACAGACACTGAAAGTGACAACAACAAACTTGGAAGAGAATTTGCACGCAGAGTATGAAGGCAGTAAGAAGTGCAAACCAACACTTCAGATGGGACACGAAATGACTAGCGCTCATTTAATTCCATTCAAGAAAAGCAAGGACTTCAAAAATTGAGTATTTCCAAAACGGACCAGTTCCTTGTGGGAGAACAAACGAAAATATCAAATGTTCTGGAAACTAATGTTAGCTCCTATTATGATTAGTCCTATGACCTCAGGCTAGTCATTAGGCCATTCTTATTCCAATTACCAAACTGGTCATGGGGAATACCAACAGGTCAAGAGACAGGCTGAGGTCTCCTCAAGCTCAGGAAAAGTGCTACTCCCTGCTATGCCATGATTTCCCTTTGTGACAATGGAACTTTTCACGTCTGGACTCAAACATCCAACAAATAGGGACTGTACACTACATGCTAGACCCCTGATCTAGATACTGGGGAGACAAAGGTGAGTTAGACAGAGTCCAAATCAAAGAGTAACATTCTAAAAGCAGAAGACAAACCATAAACAAGCAAACAGTATAGGCTGTACAGGAGATCTGCACAGTGATTTGACAGAAGGTATTAGAGGCTGGAAAGAATATGGTAATATTATAAATAAAGCAATCAGAAAAAGCCTTTTTGAGAATGTGTCCCTTAGCCTGACATCTGAAGAAGAAAGAGTGAACTAAATAAAAAAGCATACAAAAAGCTGAAAGAAGACTATAGAGAGGCAGAATAGTATGTGCAAAGGTCCTGAGGTGGGAAAGAGTTCAGTGTGCTACATAAGAGAAAGATGGCCAGCAAGGCTGGCCTTTCTAGCCACCCAGGGATTTGGGTTTTATCGTAAATGAGTAAGAAGCCATTGGGGAACTGCTTACCTCAACTACTTTTCTCATTCAGCTTAGTCTTTTTATGTGGCCAAATGTTAAGCTACTTTTTGATAAGAATTTCTTTCACATTAACCATAGATTTTCTATTCTTCAACTGAGTATGTGGAATATAGTTTTTCTTACTGACTTTGGCTCAGTATTATTATTTGGTGCATCATTCACGAGAAGGGCAGAAGTGTCTGAACCAACCACGTTTTTGTAATACAATTTCTTTCTTCCTGTTCTACCAAAAATCACTTCCTCCTCCATCAAGCTATTCCAGCTGCCTTATTTGGAAACAACTTCCAGCTATGACCACCAGGCTATGCATGACACTGTCTTTTCTGTGCAATCAAGTGCCTGGATTTTATGACAGTTATTGTGGCCCAGAGGTCATTTCTATCACCAGGCCTTTGGAATACAAAAAGAGACAAATCTGACGCAGTTGTCTTTATTTCAAGGTTCAAAGTGTCACAGATGGTAAGGTTTGTCTAGAGTTTGGCAAGAGCACCTGGGTGGCTCCGTTGGTTAAGCATCTGACTTAGGCTCAGATCAGGATCTCACGGTTTGGGAGTTTGAGCCCTGTGTAGGGCTTTGTGCTGACAGCTCAGAGCCTGGAGCCTACTTTGGATTCTGTGTCTCCCTTTCTCTCTGCCCCTCCCCCGCTCATGCTCACTTGCTCACACGCTTTCTCAAAAATAAAATAAAAACAAAAACAAATATTAAGTTTGGCAACTAGTTAAGTTGGTAAGTTGGGTGTGGTCGGCGGAATTCTAAAGATGGCTCCTCCAAGATTCAAACACTAATTCAAGTACTAAGCTAAATGAGTTTGAAGATGTAATTATAGTCCCAAATCAGCTATTAAAATACAGAGAGTATCTGAATCGGCCTAATCTATTCATATGAGTCCTTCAAAAGCTGAGAGTCTCCTCAAGTGGGTAGCAAAAGGAAACAGCAGAGCGATTTCAAGTGTAGGAAGGTTCCACATACTGCTGTTGGCTTGGAAACGGAAGAGGCCGCAGGACTAGGAATGCAGGACCACTGCCAGATGCTACAGGGGGCCCACGCTGACAGCAAGCAAGTAATTGTGGACTCAAGGCCTAGGACCACAGGAAACTGAATTGTGCCAATCACAAGAGTGACGTGTTTGGAAGAGGACCCTGAATCCAGAAGACAACACAGCCAGCCAACACCTTGATTTCAGCCTGGGCAGAGAACCCAGACACATCAAGCTGGCTTCCTGAGCTTCAGATCTATGAGGGGTTGTTTTAAGCCACTCAGTTTGTGGTGATTTGTTACACAGCAATAGAAAATTCACATATTGGGTGAAAGGGGTGTCCAGTAAGCTTGCCATGATAAAACGAGTGAATACGTGAGCTCTTACTACCTCATTCTTACAAATGTCCATATGATAGCATGGCACAGTGAAAAGTGCATACAAGTAGAAGCTAGCATCCCTGGGTTTTGGTCCAGGCTCTGCCACCCTTTGCTTGAGAGATCTGGCAGGGAATTCGTTTTCCTTCTGCAGACCTTTCTCCTACTGTAAATGAAGGAAACGCATAAGCTGATTGCTAAAGTCTCTTTCAGCTCTGACCATCCGTGAGATTAACCATCCCTTACTACATGAGAAAACCAAACTAAAAACAAATATGCACATTTTTCTCTATGTGTGTAATTTTCAAACGATACTCATCTTCTCCTGCAACGTTAGCACATCTCCATCTCAAAGTCACAAATATTTAAAGAAGGTTGCAAAACAAAAATCTGCTAATATTGCTTATTTTTAACATATTCAGTGTAGGATTGCTGTGTTTATTTTTAGCTCTGATCATACCAGTATTTCAAGACTTTTCAATCTTGAGGTTAAGTAAATATTTAGGCATTTTATTTTATAGAGCTTATCTTTGCATAAAAGCTGAATGAACACAATCCTACCACTTATTTTAAACATAATCTGGGTATCAAGTCAGACTGAAGGGAGGGGAACAGATATCTGAACACATGACTTAAAGTCTAAAGAATCCTCCTTGAATAAAAAATTGTCATGAAAGATTGAGACCTCTGTTCAAATGTTCCTATCTATCCTTTGAATTTTTCATTACTGATTTTTATTTTAAAACAAACAGAGGGAAGGGCCTTTCTACGTATTTCCCTGTTACTTTAAACAGAGCTCACATTATATTAAAGTTGCAAGTTATTCTGAACTCAAACATCATGAAATAAAAATGTGTCCAGAAAAGTTTTGTGGAGCCTCTGCCGCACTTCAATTACCTCTGTAGGCTGGAAACCAGAGCACGTACACGAGGTAATGTGTGACCGTGGAAGGACCCAGGAGTCTGGGGAGTTTGCAGGGTTACAGGCACAAGTTTCCTTTGTAGTTCACTCACTAAATCCTCTGCACTTAGAACTGAGCTCTTAGGTGTCACACGAGGGTGCTGGAGCACATTCTGTGAAAAGTAGGGGACACTGCAATGCAAGAAGATACACAGCAGCAGGAGTAAGAACAGGGTAGGGCAGAAATCTACAGCAAACCAGAGAAGACTCTCCTTGGTAAGAGGATGCTGAAAATCATACCCAAACCCACTATCTATCATGCATCACCGTATGCATGTATCAGAAAGAGGGCTTTATTACCACAAGATAACTGATACAAAGACAAGCCACAAAGCGAATATCCTTAATGCGAAGACCCACATTTTATGGTCAAGAGTGGTCCTTAGATAGCGGGAGGGGAACTTATTAGGACTTGATCTAGAAAGATGAAATAATCAAAGAGCCTTTAATTAAGATATAAGTGCTTATTTCAACTGTGCACAAAATCTTAAAAGACTACTGATGGAAAATACATTCTTTCCTGTAAGATTTTATGATAATGCTGTAAGATAACCTTTAACTTCAACTTTAACAGCACAAGTTAAAAAGATGGTCAATCTACTCAGGTGAACTTCCTAAAATCCCACAGCTTTTGTAAGATGATTTATCTTTCTCTTGCCTTTGATGTTTATCTGCCATCTGGAGACAGACCAGGACACAAAGAAGATGTCCTAAAATAAATGAAAGTGTTAAGTAAGGAGGACAAGTGGTTGAGCTATGACTAAGTTTATTAGTGGTCTGTCATCAGTTCATGGTTTCAATTAATCACAACTTCTGCTTCCCTAGGTAATAAACTCCTAACTTCAGGGGCTGAGATAATGAAAACAGATAAACAAGAGCCTCTATTGTCAAAATTATGCTTAAAACCATGTGCAGCTTCATTATAAAATGTGGGTCTAAGCATTCTCAACTAATCCTCTGTTGTCTTCAAAAGTCCGAAATAAAAGAAGCCCTCCAGAGATTGTTCTAAAGAAATAACTGGGCTGGCTGGACTCCACACGTTGCTGCGGCCAAGATTCTGGCATTTGGAGTGAGCAAAGCCAAGCAAGCATCAAGCTTTGCAAGGATTCACTCCGAGGGTGCTACATGTTGCATGGGGACAGCATGAGACATGTTCTGGACCATGAGACTGAGACTGGCTACAGTGAGTCTAACATCTGGAACTGGTCATTATTGACTTCCATTTTCCCTATTATAGGCCTACAGAGTCTTTCAGTGTTAATAACCTAAACAAGGTTCCTGATACAAAACATTGCAAGATGTCTTCTTTGGTCATTCCTGGGAGAGCATTCCCAACAGGGTCAAACAAGGACATGCTATTTTGGAATTCTTGATGCCAGAGACTTGCAACTGGGTGGATTCAAAGGATCTATAAACCCTCATAAACGTTACGCCAAAATTTCTTTCCTGGATACATTCATTTTTTTTTTTTGTCTTTAGATAGTCCATAATATTCACTAGATTTTTAAAGGAGTCTCCAAAGTCCCTCCTCCCACAAAAGTCTTGTCTACATAGTTTTTCTCCAGGCTAATCACAGAACATCACTAGGAGTTTGAATACACCTTGATTCTAGAACTTTTTTTTCCGAAAATTGAAATGAACCTTATAATCCTTGTTTATATTTAATAAAATGTTTCCTTCTTACTCCCCAAAAGTGATTATTAAATTGATAGCAGGTCTTTGAATTGATGGCATTTAAGCAATGCTGGAATTAGCCCTCCATCAAATGTGTTAGTAAACAGGCAAACTGCAGGTTTCTGAATAAACAAAAACCCTAAGAAAGAAACTCCCATGTCCCATGAAGACACAGGGTGGGCACCAAAACACCAGAAACACATTTAAGTTGATGTTCTCTCACCACTGGCCACTGGTCAAGTTTCATGCACTTATTCCATGTGTCCTGAGAGGACTATGTACCAGGTTCTAGGCTACTTGTGAGTCACTGATCTAGGCAGGAAGACCTGACAAATTCCCAGGAGGGGATGTACAGCGATCCCGATGGGAAGCAGGTAATCTGGACTAACAAGGAAACTGAGTGTTTTTAGAGAGAAAGAAAACAGAGAGCTGGAAAGAAAACAGGACCAAATTAATGCCTCCAGAAGGGCTGGAGTGAGTGAGGAGAATAATTCGTCAACTTGTACAAAAATATACTTACAACACAGAGGAGAGGTAATGCTGGCAATTTTCAATTACAATCACAATTAACTCTACCAGAAACCAGGGGGTAGATATGGGTTCAGGCAAGACTCTGACCATAGGAGCAGAGCAAGAAAGCATAACCTTGTTTGGGCTCTAAAGTGGGTGAACACTCTAAAAAGTGCTCAAAAAAATCCCATTTTATGGGGACAAACATTCTATTTTATAGGAAGAGTGATATTAACACAACTTGACTACTGCATAACAGTCTTTAGTAACATCGCACAAAGTCTGGACGCCCTTTCCCAGAGATTAGCTTTAGGATTACAACATGTAATGTTTGCAGATCCCTTGTAAAACAGACAAAAAAACAAAACAGAACAACACAAACCTTTTGCTTAGAGATCATACTTGCCCGCCTTGCACCACGTGTAACCAAACAGGAGAAACATGCCCGTCAGGGCTCAAAGAAGACAACAGGTCTGAGCAGGTACCGTGAGGGACCAGGTCTCCAAAAAGCAATTCTAGTGTTGGTGTGCCCTACCCCAAGAGCACTGTGCCCACCAAAGTTCTGCAGGAAGTCATCTTTTGTATCAAGATGACACCATTCTGTGGCCCCATCCTAGGTGGACAGCTGAAGCTGACCTTCGGGGCAGAGATAATACGTAGTTGCTCTGTCTCTTGAGGTACAAGGGAGAGTCATAGTCTTCTGGTATGTCTCTCCTTACCTGGTACTCTGTAAATCCTCACCAGAACATTAAAAATAAAGCAACGGTCTTGTCCATATAGTACCAGCTGACTTAATTTTGTCAAGTCCTGAAATACTGAACTAGCATGACATAGACAGTGTTGCCCAGGGTCAGGAGTTGAAGAGCCAGCCAATTAGAGGAGGTGGTGAAACAAGCAGGTGCTTGAAACAGATTGTTGAAAGCTCCACACCTATGAGGAGTGAGACTGAAGCTACGAAACATCACATCCATACACGTTTGCTGTAGACATGTGCACACAGAAAGCCTCTGTAGAGTGTCTTGCATGGAGGTGATAAAAACCAAAGAGATGTTCAGCTAAAAAGAACTAACCACTCCAACGGAACTGGAGAAAGGTACCACAAGAGAAGGGAAAAAGGAACTATGTTACATGGGCAGATGTGCCATCTGTTCACTTGCTAACACTGACCACCAAACAGTGGGTGGTACACAGTTTGTACTCAATAAATGTTCACTGGAATTGAATTCCAGAGGCTAAAATTTGTGAAGAGCAGCCATCTGCAGGCAACACTAAAACAGGTTTGAGTACATCTGACTTAGATGGCAGAAAAAGACACAAAACAGAAACACGCGCACAAGAGAAAGCTCCCCAGTCAGAGGCCCGTCTCACAATCAACTGTTGGCATCAAAGATGACATATGCCACATCTAAAAATGCAGACACCAAGAAAGGAAATTAAGCTGCCTTGGTGAACTGGATGGCGGCCCATGGCCTAACCTTTAAATTTGACCTTATTCAGAAAAGATGTTCTTTGCAGATGTAATTAAGAAAGATCGCCTTGGGTATCTGGTTGTCCCTAAATCCAATTACAAGTGCCCCTACGAGAGACAGAAAAGAAGACGTGGAGAAGAGAAGAAAGGCCACATGAAAACAGAGGCGGAAAAAGTGGAATGATGCAGCCACAAGCCAAGGAATGCCCGGAGCCACCAGAGGCCTCAAAGAGGCAAAAAAGGACCCTCCCCTGGAGAATTGGGAGGCAGTGTGTCCCTGGTGGCACCTTGACTTAGGATTTGTGGGCTTCAGAATTGTGAGACAATAAGTGTGTATAACCATAAGCCACCAAGTCTGTGGTAATTTGTTTGAGCAGCCCTAGGAAACTAACCCATCTGCCATACCAACTCAGGTATTCCTGATGTTGTGTTCACCTCCACCTGCTGATGTTCGATAACTTCGTGAATGAACAGCCAGAGCACTGTGGGGCTCCCTGAGTCAGTACCCTCAGCTACTCCAATTGTTCAGACCTTGAGTGGTTGTTTAGTCAGAAGATTTGGATTCACATCACCTTAAAACTGGTAAGATCTTCAAGACTGACACATCTACCACTTTGATAAGCTCCTGTCATTTTCAGATAGGCAATTAAGCCCTGAAACCTGGCTAACCTGCCCAAAGTCCACAGTTGGCTGATTAGATGAGATGCCAGCCAAACTCCAATCTGGTCCTCCCTCTGCTACTACAAGTGATGCACACAAGGGCTGGGACCCAATGAGCAATAAATGTGGGGGACAGGGTGCCTCCTGTCTGCTCGTTTTACATTTCTAGCTTCATGTCTTCCAAAGGTAATGATCATTTTGAAAGGAAATCATACTTCCACTTCCCACACATCTATCACTCTAGAAACTACCTCACAGAAAAAGTACCACAGAACTAACTTGGCCTTCATGCAAGACAGCCTCTCCTAGCAGAAACTGTCCTCACAGAGGACCCATCCATGTTCCTTAATCAGAGTTTCTTCTCTCCAGGTAACTCCTATAGCCATCTCTGTGGTCTTCTCTAATCTAAATAGGTCTCTGTAATAATTTGGCCCAGGATGAGTTCAAGAACAAGTGCAGATTCACAGACTTTCTTACAAACATCAAGTTAACTTCCTTTCCTTTATCAATGACATAGATTGAGCACCAAAGCCAGAAACACAACACTTCAGTAATGACCATGGAACCAAACAAGAAATAACATGTGGGGGGCAGGGGGGAGGGGGGGGGAGGCAGATTATCTTAAGGAGTTCTTGTTTGGACCGGGAATAGAAACTTAAAGGAATGGAGCTGTCCAGGAAAAAGAAAAAAGCAATGATGATTCTACTTTACTTGCAAGCAAAATTTTTAAAGCTATCCCAAAAAAGTGTTTAAAAAAAAAAATCACACCACTAGTCTCAGTTTAATTGTTAATTATGGGAGTCAAAACAAGGAAAGCTAAGCAGTAGTCTAAATGGGATAAAATCTCACCAGTATCAATCCAACAGGGAAACCCAATGGTGAGGCTGACCACAACCTCCAAATGCCCATGTGTGTCCTCTCTCCCTGTGCCTGTCACTCCTCAGTCCTTCGCTTCACTTCTCTCTCTCTCTCTCTCTCTCATATATACACTCACTCACTCTTCAAAGCTTGTCCTCTGTGTAACTCATCTGTGAAAGAAATGAGATTGCATATTATCTCTGAGCAAGCTCAAAATGCAGGCAGCCGGCAGGCAAATGCACTTGGCAAAGAACCTTCCAAGTCCTCTTCAACTCACAAGTGAGCTCAGAAGAAACAGTATGTCATTACTTCACTTCACGACTTATTACTTCATTACTGCACTACTCCCAAATATTTATTCTGATGAAACAACCAGGTGGCAGTATACCACAGTGCCCTTTGACAAACCAAGAAACGCTACAGGCTTTTCTCCTTAGCGTATCCATATCCAAACACCTTACACGCCACAGCAGAGGGCTCACAGACATTACCACTACACCCCTCCCCAAGTCCACCCTGGGATCCCAGAGTGAGAAGTCCTTGTTAACCAAAGCACTTGAACTTATTCAAGTTCCAGCTACTTCCCTCCCTCCTTGCCCTCAAACTTGCTCTCTGCGTCTCTAGCTCTTCTGCTTATACCCATCTTCCTTTGATTGTGATGACTTCACAGACAAATCAACCACATGGCAGCTGGAGTTTAGAGCAATTTACTCAACAGTCTTAACCCCACTAAGAATGCTGACTGACACACCAATCCAAGAAATAGCTCACATCCCAGGTAAAATTGATCTTAACCTCCACAAATGTATTCCAGCCATAACCACAGAACAGCAGAAGCGCAATACTCATTATTAGATTTTAGCACTCAAGAGACGATAGTGGCAAAATGAAGGCTTCATGGAACCAGTGACAGGGATCCAGCTCTGGTCCAGCACCTGTTCATAGGAAGGAACATACTAATCACTTGGCCTCTGAACCCTCTGTAACAAAGACTGGACAGGAGGACACCCCAAGTAGCCTCCACAATTCCATCAGCAAAGCTACTTCAACTCTCTCTGAAAATTAAACTACAAACCTCAGTAGGACATGACTATGCTTGCTTAATGTATTGTTACCATATTGACACAAAGTTAGCAAAACTGGCCTGAAAATTTCAGAATCACATTTTCCTCCAAGTTTTAGCCCCATGTTATTTTTTTAAGTATTCATATTTTTGCTTTCTTCCTTTATATCCTCTTCTAATCTGTGCTCCAAAAAATAATGAAATAGAGCATACTGGGGGTTTTCTGAATCATTATGGTTCCACTGACTATAACTAGCCCAAAAAGCAGTTAGCATAGAGTCAGAATAAATCTTGCAACTCCCTAGACAATGATGTAATATATATCCAGGCATATATAAATCTAAAACTCTCTACAACTGTCAATTGGACAGGTAATCATTATAGAACTGCTCTCTAAGAATGTGGTATCCCGTGGAGTCTCATGAAGATTATTACTGTCTCCATTTTACACATGGGTAAACTGACGCTCAGTGAAGTTAAATTAACGGCTCAAGGTTCCACATCAGAGTCAGGATTCAAATTCAGGCTGGGGGACTCCAAAGCCCATGCCTTTACCCTTTCACTACAACTGAAGTGTGTACACACACACACACACACACACACACACACACAGTGAAACCCATTTGAAAAATGTAATGAATGCCTACTGCCAATTCCTTTGTTGTACCTCATCATCGCAGAAATCTGTGTCTGTGTGTGTATGCATGTATACACACATACTTTTTCTTAACGTATTCTTTTTTTAAAATTCTAAATAATGGCCTAAATTAAAGGAATCATTTCAGGAAATGGAAGGCCAATTAAGACCAGCTCTGACCTATCAACTCTTGAGTTTCTTCAGCATGGCCACATGATGCTGGTGGCCACAGTTTCTTTCACAGCATGGTGACCTGACCCACAGGAAATACAGCTCTGAACACCTTTATGTATTTATCATAAATTCAAGGAAAACCAGCAGACAACAAGTTAAAATATATGTGAGCACATGTAATATACACACCTAAGTACATGTATATACATTATTATATGTTATATGTATATTATTATATACACATACATCCTAACTTTATTGTTGGTACTACAGACAGTATAGAACAGTTGAAAGATTACTAACTTCTATCAATTCCAAATTCTTGGTCTGCAAAAACCCTACTAATCTGAGACATTCTCTGTTGTGGCACACTGGTTTCTGCCATAATAACAACTATTAAGAAACAGAGAGGAATCCTGAGCAGCATAGATATAAGTGTGGGAAGTTCAAAAGCCTGTTGCTCCAAAATGACACACCCCTGGGTACTCTTTTTTTCCATTTATTCATACAAAAAGGTATTTACTAAATATGGAATCTCAACCAATATGCCAAGTGATACTGGCCTAGGGCTATTCTAGGTCCTGGGGATGTAGGGAAGAACAACAAATTCAAGATCCTTGTCCTCAGAGATTTCTATTCAGAATAGCCCAATAATGATCAGAACCCAAGATATCCAGCAGAAAAATCTGACTGTCCATTACCTAGCAGAACCCCCCCTCAATACATTGCCTCCAAGTTAATTCAACAAGTAATGAGTGCTTGTTGTGTTTCACAGCACTCTGCCAGGCATCAAGGCAGACAGGACAATATCAAGACCTGCTCTTACTAAGTCAACATCACCCTGGGATGACAACACACAGAGGTATGAACTAGGGGAAAGTGCCAAAGCAAGGTATTATTATCCACCCAGAAGTCTGGCCTAGCCAACACTAACAAGATAAATACAGCATTCATTTCTGTAAAGTAGTTCCAACAGAGACAGTAAAAGATGTTCCAATTTATTTCAACACTAGGTACCTCTTCCCCTAAAAGTAAAACAAAAACAAAAAATCCATATCCATTAGTCTGGATGAAATAAAGCTCTTTTTAGATGTAGGGAATCAACAAAACTAATTACCAATGATTAATGATAAGAGGGCATATATTGGGGCACCTGAGTTGGGGCTCAGTCAGTTGGGCATCCAACTCTTGATCTTGACTCAGGTCACAAACTCAAGGTTCGTGACATCAAGCTCCACACTGGGCTCTGCACTGACAGCACAGAGCCTGTTTGCAATTCTCTCCCTCTCTCTCTGTCCCTCCCCTACTTGCACGCAGTCTCTCTCAAAATAAACAAACTTAAAATTTAAAGAAGAGGGCCCATAGTTCTAACCTGAGGAATCTTAACTCATTTTCTGGTTCCCTTCACCCTCTACTGTTTTTTGCTGAAAGAAGGAAAGAAGGAAAGAAGGAAAGAAGGAAAGGAAAGGAAAGGAAAGGAAAGGAAAGGAAAGGAAAGAAAGAAAGAAAGAAAGAAAGAAAGAAAGAAAGAAAGAAAGAAAGAAAAAGAAAGGAAGGAAGGAGGGAAGGAAGGAAGGAAGGAAGGAAGGAAGGAAGGAAAAGAAAGAGAGAAAGAAAGAAAGAAAGAAAGAGAAAGACAGAGAGAGAAAGAAAGAAAAACAAAGAAAGAAAGACAAAGAAAGAAAGAAAGAAAAAGAATGAAAGAATGAAAAGAAAGAAAGAAAGAAAGAAAGAAAAAGAAAGAGAGAGAGAGAAAGAAAGAAAGAGAGAGAAAGAGAAAAAGAAAGAAAGAAAGAAAGAAAGAAAGAAAGAAAGAGAAAGACAGAGAGAGAAAGAAAGACAAAGAAAGAAAGACAAAGAAAGAAAGAAAGAAAGAAAAAGAATGAAAGAACGAAAAGAAAGAAAGAGAAAGAGAGAAAGAAAGAGAGAGAAAGAGAGAGAAAGAGAAAAAGAAAGAAAGAAAGAAAGAAAGAAAGAAAGAAAGAAAGAAAGAAACAGAGAAAGAGAGAGAAAGAAAGAAAAACAAAGAAAGAAAGACAAAGAAAGAAAGAAAAAGAACGAAAGAACGAAAGAAATAAAGAAAGAAAAGGGAAAGGAAAGAAAAAAAGAAGTGAAGATTGGGGAGAGGGCTTGCTTTTCTGGGCAATGGGTCAAGACCTCACAGCATGAAAGAGCAATGGCATCTGGGTGGGGAGCCAGCCAGGGCCATGCTACTTCTGCTTAGCATTTGGCTGTAACCACTAGACCACACGTCTGCACTATTTTTCTGATGACCAGAAAGGGAGATTTTTAAAACCATACTCGAAAATGGCTTTGCTTTTAGGATGTGTTTATACTTGCTCTGGTGTTTTCTTGTAGGGTCACGGGGCAGGAGTTTTGGAAACACACCTAACAAGAACACAGCTCACACTGACATCCTGAGTCCTCCTGACTTGACCACACTGGAGCCCGATTCAGCAAACCCAAAGGTATTTTTTTTAAAAATGCTTATCTTGTCCCACACCTCACCACAAAGCAAGCAACCTAATTCACAGACTTCCTAAAATTCAAAATGCCTCCAGATCCTTCTGTCAATATTTTTTTAAATGCCATTCTTGATTTGATCACTAACAAATATGACCACTTTCAGGCTTTTATGATGTAAGAGAAAGCTGCAAAAATGGACCTAAGAGCCAGTTCAATCATTCTTCAAATTGAACAAAGTCACTCTAAAAAGATCTTTCTCTTATTGACTGCCTTTCCCGAGGGAGGGAAGCAAACTGAAGCTAATCCAACCATAATCTCCACTCCCAAGAATCACGGCCATAGCATCTGAGAGAAGGCCAACAGTAATTGCCGCTGCTTGCTCAAGGTGGGAGGTCACACTATGGAATGTCTATTAAGATATCACAGCCTCAAATGTCTATAAGCCAACAACAGCATCACAGATAATAAACACAGATTGCAGGAGGAAGAATATATGATGAACTGAGTAGTTAGGACAAAAGACAGAAAGTTCAAAAGAAACAGACATATTTTAAGAAAACCTACAAACAGGAGGCTGAATGCCTATCAGAGTGCCTTCAGAAGCAGATAGAAACATGAGTGGCTTGACTGTGGAAAAGTATGAATTATTACCTAGATGGAGGGACAAAATTGGTAACAGCCCCAAATGCACCCCAAGATAGGAACAGAGACAGGACGCTGTGCTGATGGGCTATTTCAACTATCATGACATCTGCTGATGGTAAGGTGCCTTTAAAAAGTCAAACTGCTGAAGTGATGCAGGGAATGAAACTAAGGAGATGTGACAACTAAATGCACTGTGTGATCGGGATGAAATCCCAGATAGATAGATAACTATAAATACATATTGGTTTATTAATTTATTAATTACCAGAACACCTGGTGAAATAGGAGACCTGTAAAATAGATTATATCAAAATATTGTATCAAAGTTAATTTCCTGGTTTGTCCAGTAAACTATGGTTATGTAAGATGTTAATATTTGGAGTATCTGGATAGAGGGTATTGTGGAACTCTTTGTACTATTTTTGTGACATTTTTGTAAGTCTGAAGTGATTTTAAAATGAAAAGTTAAAAAAAATGAATACATACACACACACACACACACACACACACACGCCTCTGATAAATTCTTGACTTGCAAAAATGTTATCTTCCAGATGGGAGAAACAAAACAGGTAACTCTTACTTTGGCCTTAATCCTGACTCAAATGACCAACTAAGCAGTGACAGAAACCTTGAGAGTTACAGACTTCCCTATGCCAGCCTCTTCAGAGACAGGGCAGTAGTTAATCTCGGCCACAAAAATATAAGTACATATTTCCAAAAAATATAAAATTGTATATAATTAACCACACTGGGGGGCACCTGGGTGGCTCAGTCAGTTGAGCATCACACTCCCAATTTTGGCTCAGGTCGTGACCAGGGGTCATAGGATTGAGCTGCACAACGGGCTCTTCATGGTGCGGGAAGCCTGCTTAAGATTGTCTATTTCTTCCTCTCTCCCTATCGCACAACAAAACAAGAGTGTACCAGTACAGAGTATCTTCTGGTTTCCACTCAGTTCATGGGGCCTGATGAACTGGGAGGACAGCAGCCCAGGTGAGACATAAGGAGCAAGCACTCTTTGGTGTTCAATCTCCTAAACTCAGCAGCAGATGTGGCTTACTAGAAAGTAAGAGATGCCATAAAGGATGCAGTGAAAAAGTCATTTAAAAAAAAAACTCAAAAAAAAAGTCAGGTTTCTACATTGGGCTTTAGAAAGCAGAAGTGAAAAAATGATGGGGATAATCCCAAGGCCAGATATTTGAAAAAGGAAAAAAAAATACTATATATAGCATGAATCACATGCCATACACTGTTCTATGTACCTGATTTACCTTGCTGCATAAAAAGGTGAAATATGAATGCCTGGGGAACATAAAAAAAGATTTTCAATAATCTCATTAGTAATTTAAGAAATGCAAATGAAAACAACATACAATTTTCCACCATCAGATTCAGACACATGCATACAAACACGCACACATACGATATGCCTTATTAGCAAAGGTTTGGACAAAATGGGCACCTTCATAACTGACTGGAAGCCATATAGTTTGGTATTTTTTTGTGGAGAGAGTAATTTGTTAATTTCTATTAAAATATTAAATGTGCATACCATTCAACATCCCACTCAATATGTATCCTAGAAAAATGCTCAAATAGGTCAACAGTGAAATATGTACAAAGACTTTCATTCTACCATTGTGCACATTACAATGATGTGATGAAAAGCTGACAACAACTAAATGTCAAAGACTGAAGGCTTAATAATCTACAGAAAGCTATAGTATTTCGAAAGTTCTACAAAACAGAAGAATTTATTCCTAGATGGACATATATAGGAATATACACAGGAAGATCTGGAGGGATACACACTACACATTTAATTAGAGACAGGGACTATGCCTTCCACTACTGGTAGGGATGAAGATCCACAATCAAGTATGAGGATACAAGTGTAACTAATGCCCATGACAAACACAGAGCACCATCTGAACGAATAAACCTGACTTAAAGGAACCCCTCCGTTACGATTTTTGTTTAAAACAAAATTAACACATGTTGACTCTGAAAAATTGAAACAATTCAGAAGTCCCCTTCACAATCAATCCTACTCTCCAAAGGTTAAACTAAAATAATAAAGTAAAAAATGATAACAGAAGATTAAAGGAGGGCATGTAATCAAAATTAAGAGGGGCACCTGGGTGGCTCAGTCGATTAAGGGTCCAACTTCAGCTTAGGTCATGATCTCAGTTTGTTTTGAGCCCCGCATTGGGGTCTCTGCTGTCGGCACAGAGAAACCGCTTCAGATCCTCTGTCCCCCTCTCTCTTCCATCCCCTCTGTCTCTCAAACATAAATAAACATAAAAAAATTGTTTAAAAAAATTAAGATAAGCTGAGCTCAAGCCTAGAAAGGTAGGAGTATGGAGGTGAGGTCAACAGGCTAAGATCTGAGGCTTGTAGAAAATGCTGAAGGCAATTGAAAGGGAGTCCAAGTTTATATTTAGATTAAAAAAAAGTGGACAAACTGAGAATATTAAAGAGAAGATATGTGAAGATCCCTAAATGTAGGTGGGGAATTGCCAGGAAACAGCCTCGATTAAGAGTAAGTCACAGGGGGCTCCTGGGTGGCTCAGTCAATTGAGCATCCGACTTCAGCTCAGGTCATGATCTCACTGTTCGTGAATTCGAGCCCCACGTCGAGTTCTGTGTTGACAGTTCAGAGCCTGGAGCCTGCTTCGGATTCTGTGTCTCCCTCTCTCTCTGTCCCTCCCCAGCTCATGTTCTGTCACTCTCTCTCAAAAATAAACATTAAAAAAAGATTAAAAAAAAAATAAGTCACATAAGGGGCATCCTACAGATCATGATCTCCTGCTTTTTGAGTTCCAGCTTTGGGTCAGGCTCTGTGTTGATAGCTCAGAGCCTGGAGCCTGCTTCAGATTCTGTGTCTTCCTCTCTCTGTGCCCCTCCTGTGCTCACGCTCTGTCTCTCCCTCTCTCTCAAAGATAGATAAATGTTAAAAAAAAAAAAAAAAAAAGTAACTCACACAAAACCAACAACACTTTAATTTTCCTTAGGTTCATTCATCTGATTGACAGGTACATACTTAACATCTACTCTGAGCCAGATCCTATGCACAGACATAAAAACAAACAAACAAACAAACAAACAAACCCTGACAATGCTCCTGCCCTCTTGAAGATGATAATCTAGCACAAGGACAGATAGGAATCAAATAACCAAACTGATCAATTTACTATCACAAGGTGAGACAAGGGCTTAGAAGTCAGGAAACAACTATCTCCAAACAACTATGCAAAGAAATGGAGTCCATCGACAGAACACAGGGGTCCACGAACTTGCATGGTGGAGGAAAAAAGTAAATCTTTGTTTACATTAGCCTTTAACTGAAATTTAGCACTTCCTTCTATACGAACACTGGCAACAAACCACAGTAGTTATGACTTTGCCACCAATAAAAATCACAGCTATTTCCATATAACACTACTGCTATTGCAGACAATCTGAATGATCCTTTATACAATTTATCAAACCTGCCCTTCCTTTTATTATTTAATGTGGTAATAAGGAAGTATATATTTAATATTACAAGTGGTTTTCATACTTTGGTAACTATTTCGATGTCATTTTTCCCTTCTTAAACCCCATATTTTATTGTATACATTATTCTGAGAAACGGTCTAAAGGCTTTACCTGATTGTCAAACGAATGCAGGGCACAAGAAAGATTAACTATCACGCAGCTAAATTCCAGTAAAGTAGATAGGTATATATCAAAATGGACTATAAAATCAAGGAATTCAATTACTCTATACACATGACCTCAAGTAATGAAAGCAACCAAATCCTCCCCCAAAAATAAAATAAAATAAAATAAAATAAAATAAAATAAAATAAAATAAAATAAAATAAAATAAAATAAAATAAAATAAAATAAAATAAAATTATATCCTCAAACCTTTAATTTTGAGTCTAGTTGTTCAACAAGTATTTGCCAAGTGCTTACTTTGTGACAGCCACTGTGTGAAGCAATGGGGAAACAATAGCAAACCAATTCTATTAACGTGGCCTGTGCTGATCTTGGATCCTCAGTGTCCATCAAATTAACTGGTGGACAATCTATAAATGTTTGCTAAATGCTGACAGAAGAATGTCTAAGAACAGAATAAGTGCCACCAGCATGTTATTCCATTTCTTGGGCAAGTTTCATCAACTCTCCAGCATTAAATAATTTCACTTTTCTCTTTCCTCCCGCCTTGTATCTCCTGTTGCTCAATTCAACAGTCTTTTTTTTTTTAAGAGAAATTGTTCTTCTGAAGAACATCTAACCAAAGGGAACAAGGACCAAGTGAATAGTAATAAATTCCTTTTAAGACTTGCACATATTGGTATGCTATAGCATGCACCACTATGAATTCTACCTATATAAAAACACTCACAGGCCTCAAAGATGAAGCTTGCAACCAGATTCTTGATCCAGTAAGAGAAAAAGAAACACGAGTAAAATAATAGAGGTCTAAACCAATTTCCCAGCAGCTTGGGGACAAGTGGAAGAAATGAACAGCAAAGCAAAGACCTCCCCCTCAGCCTCTTCACCTCACACTGTTACTAAGAAAGCTCTCACAAAATGGGCAGAACTATCTTCCAAACCAACGTACCACTCAAAGTTGTGAGAACTGCATCATTACACAAGAGCTTAGCAATTTCACCCCACACCTTCTTAACCCTTCAGACTCCTTTGGCCACTTATTTTACCATGGAAAGGAAAAATCTAAGCACTTCCAGTGAAATTGCGAGGTGAGCTTAGCATACAGCTGTGCTGATGAACTGCCAGCCCTGGGATGCATTACAGCAAAGGAGGCTACAGATTACTTTATAATCCTCTACTTGCAGACTTCAAGTTCAGCCTGACTACTCCATGAAATCATTTTTTCCATCCTAGTGAAAGCAGTCCCTGCCTGCCCTCTGGTGAGCCTAGGCAAGGTGGCTTTAAATAAACTCTGTGTTCAAATGACCCAAGTAATTTAGAAATGGAAGCTAGAAAGAGAATGTAGTTATCCTATTATCTGTTCTCCTCTCCAAAAGGACAATAGTAAGAACTTCTAATGAGCATGTGCTGTGTTCAGGACTTGTGCTAATCATTTTACATATATATTGATCCTTACAAAACAACTTTATACGAAGGTATCATTATTATCCCCACTTTGCTAGCCAAGAAACAGGTCCGCAGGAACTAGGTCATTTTACAAGGTTAGAGACCTATTAGTGATGAGTGGGGATTTAAACTCAGGCTGGCTGAGCCTATATTCTTAACCACGGTAACATTCTGCTTCTGGTCCTGGAATCTTACCATTAATTAACCTTGCTTTTTCCTTCAAATACTCTCAACAGCTCTTTCAGATATTAGGTGCAGAGTGTTAAGATACAGGGCAAACTAATGATTTATTCTAGGAGTGCTTGAAGAACTTGGGGGCTAGAGTCTGGGCACAGTAGAAAAAAGTGAGAGAAGGGCACACACTGTTCAGGTTCCACAGGACTAAAATAGAAGATTTCTTTAAAATGAAGTGAGAAGGAAGCCACACTATCTTGTCCTCTCACTAGAGGAGTGGTTTTTCCTTAGTCTCTTCCTCTTTTCCCTTCAACCACTGCAGGAACCACACAAAATAGCTCCACTTAGAAGGGAGGGTAGGTACTATTCAACTACAGCTTCCTAATAATTCAGCAGTGTGTGTTGCAGTAAAAAAAAAAATAGCACAGGGCTGGAAGCTACGAGACTTGGATTGTGTACCCAAGATCAAACACTAACTGACCGTTTTCAGGCAGTGTTCCCTCTGACGTAAGTACGGGTATGATACCAGCCTAGGTATGGGCCTCTTTCTGCTCCATAGCTAGGAGTTTGGGCCACGTAAAAAAAGCTGGTATCTAGCCATTTCTGACCTACAGAGGTGTCAACTTCATACTGTCAACTAATACATGGATTCATACACAATCTTTCATGCTACACCACCTGTTTCTTATCTTCCTAATCTAATTCTACATAATTCCAGCATCTGCCAACCTTCTAACCTCCTGGCTGTCAAAAGAGATTCAAGTAGTGGTTCAAAGCAGAGAAATATCTAATTTCACTCAAGAATCCTTGGGATGTGAAAGGGGACTAATACTTCTAAAATAAGGAGGTAACAGAAACACTTCCAGACAGACACCACTAATCACAGCTACCCTATTAGTTCCAATGGCTTGCTGGGTCAACACTGGGTCATAGTGTAGAGAGAATAATAAATACCTCAGAATATGTGTGTGTGTGTGTGTGTGTGTGTGTGTGTGTGTGTGTGTGTGTTGGCAGTGATGGTGGGCTGGTAGTAATTAATCAGCTTGGTTTCGACCAATATGCTTATAAACATTATGTAAAGAGAAAAGGAGAGGTCACTTCAGTTATAAGAACTCAGAAAAAGGAAATCTAGTGTCTCTCAAATTTTTCTTGGCTGCAGTATTTATGCAGCTTGAATCAAGGTTTCATGACCTAATAGGGAAAGTCTGTTCGAAAGCCTGAAACTGTGGCCACAAAAGATTAAAACAAAAGCTTATGTGGCTACAATGGTGAATCTATAGCTTATCATCAACCCAGATTTAAAAGAAAGTCAAGAAAATCCAGCAGAATCATTTCAAAACTTTATCTTACTAACTAGCTTGTTGAGTTTTTAAAAATTTATATACTCACATCTGTACACCTTTTTTTTTTTTTCTTGCCCTACTGCTCTGGCTATGATTTCTAGTACTATGTTGAATAAAACTGTCAAGAGTGAACATCTTTGTCTTATTCCCATTTTTAGAGAGAAAGTATTCAGTCTTTCACAATTAAGTATGGTATTAGTAGCAAACTTGTCATTTTCACTCTTGGCCAAGTATCAAAGAGCAAGCTCTTTGAATAGAAATCTCAATGGAATACAGGTAGCAGAGTGGGGACAAACCGTGCCACTTTTGCCTACCTCCTTTCTCCCTCTTTCCTCATATAACAATGCTTTGATGTTTCCCTCAGGAGAAGTCAACATTCCCCCACCAGTGCAGTTCTAGGGCAGTGAGCAGCTGAGTCAGGTCATGGCAATTCATCTATCCTACCCTCTGTTCCAGATATTTAGTCCAATAAAATTCAAAGATGGGACTTCTTTGAAATTATTACATAAGGCTCTCTTTCTACTAAACTTATAGATTAGGGGTCAACAAAGTATGCCCCATGACTGAAAGGTGTCCATCTGTTTGTTTTTTGGTAAATAAAGTTTTATTGCAATGTGGCCACACCTGCTCATTCACCTATTGTCTACAGCTGCTTTTGAGTAACAACAGCAAAGAAGAGTAGCTACAACAGTGACCATAGGGCTCCCAAAGCCTAAATTCTAATCTGCCCCATTAACAGAGCCAGTTTCCTGCTGTTATTGATAGTATCTGGATAGTATCTGGATACTATCTGGAAAGAACCTACTAGAAATGGCATTAACATAAAAGAAGAAAACAACTCCAAATATTAGGGAAGTTCCTGGATTTGGATGGGCCAGAACTATTGTACCCCAACATTTTTCAGTTCCATAGCCAATAAATCCAGCTTTTTTTTCTCAAGCAAGTATAAATGGGGCTTCCTTCATTTGAATTCAAATTTGCAACATAGATTAAAAACTATAATGCTCACTGCAAAATCACAATTCTAATTTCTTCCTCTGTTATACAGCTATGAATACCATAAAGATACCCAGAATTTCTTCTGGATGAGAAAGTCACTGAGCACTACAAACTGTAATTTCTGTAACCAAAACAGTGTACAAGCAACCAATTCAGGGTTCATTTTGGCTGTTTTTCCAACCAACCAACCTGAAGTGTTATTAAACAATAAAAGAACAAAAAAGATGTAAGCCAAAGTTACCCCTACCACACACACATACACACAAAGAACACTGACAATCATCACAATCAATCATTCACAGAACAACCAAGCTATAAGTACAAAAACAAAAGTTAAGTGCTGCCATTATAATCTCCCTGAAATAAAGCAAACATTCCAAAACCAAGTAGAGAAAGAGGTTTCTGCTTCCTTTAACAAAGCCTAAACTTCTAAGGGGACACAGTTAACTAATTAGGGAGGATGTGATTAAAATTGGAGCTGCTAATGGGCGCCTGGGTGGCTCAGTCGGTTAAGCGTCCGACTTTGGCTCAGGTCATGAACTCGCAGTTTGTGGGTTCGAGCCCCGCGTGGGGATATATGCTGACAGCTCAGAGCCTGGAGTCTGCTTCAGATTCTGTGTCTCCAGCTCCGTGCCTCCCCTGCTCAGCCTCTGTCTCTGTCTCTCAATAATAAATAAAAATGCCTAAGAAAAAAATTGGAGCTAATTGTCTACTGGGTATATAGCTCCAGGAATATTCCCTAGAGGCTCTCAGCAATGGGAGACAAAATTAAGCCTAATATTCCTGCCACTTATGCAATTATCATTTGTCTGTCTCTCTCTCTTCAGCAAACTTAAAAGTACATAGAGGTATGGTCCTTAATGCAAGCTCTATGTTCCCGTGTGGAAATAATTTTATATTATGTTTAGAAACAGAATTATTTTGTGTTTCAACTTGTTTTAATGTGTACATTCTGGAGCAAGGAGATGTTTCTTTCAACAGCTTGCGTTCCATCTGCAGAAGCCAGATGTTAACCTATGGGAAAACTCAAGTATTTAGTAAGACCAATTCCATACAGAGAACAAGTATCAAGTGG
Source organism: Lynx rufus (assembly GCF_022079265.1). NCBI lineage: Eukaryota > Metazoa > Chordata > Mammalia > Carnivora > Felidae > Lynx > Lynx rufus. The sequence goes on along the minus strand of NW_025814823.1, from coordinate 118,692,189 downwards.
TGGGGAGAGGGAGGAAGAGGAGGCTTCAAAGGGAGTTGGTTAGGCAGTGTAATTGCGAACTGCAGCTTTCGAGGAGGGGCGGGGAGACAGATACCAAGAATAGTATGCCCTGACAAGATGTTTTCTTCCTGGGTCTATCTTCCCCTAGAATTGCAGAATCATTCAAGGGAGTCAGAGACAGGACTGTAAAAATGAAATGAGTGAGAATTCTTAGAAGGCAATTTCACATTTCATCTCTATTAATGATAAAAACCAAACTTATCTAGGGCCACACACAGGTTCATATTCTAGCTCTCCACTGTGGTGGAAACTGTCAACCACCCCACAGTCTTCTTTCTCTTCTTCTGCCTGCAAGTGATAAAATACCCCGGGTACTGCCTAGGGCCCTGGCTGCCTATGTTCAAACTCGATTTCCCATCCTCCTCTGTAGACAGATGTGGCCAATGTAAGTATGTTAGGGCCAACGAAAGTGATGTGTACACCTTCTGGGTCCTGAATGCTTTCATCTCCATTACCTGGATGAAGAATAGTAATGACTAGAGCACGGGTTGTGTATGGCAGAATGACGCTGCAAAGCATCGACTACTCATTTCTGGGCTTGGAGAAAGAAATAAGCTTCTATGTTATTTAAGCTACTATACCGTGGAGTCTCCTTGGCATGGCAGCCCAGCCCACATCGTACTATTACAGCCACTTACTGTCTGAGCTACTGAGTCAAGTTATTTAACCTAAGTCCCAGTTTCCTCATCTGTAAAATGCTAGTATTGTGTGATGTGCTAATAAGATCCTATTTACTTAGTAAGGTACTAAGAAGAATAAATGGGTTGAAATGTGACATGCCAAATCTGTGACTTACACACACACACAAGGGCTCAATTAAGGGGAGCGACAGTAGCAAAGATAAATGACACCTTGCCAAGTGGCTTTCAAAGACCTCTGACAACAAGCAGCGACTGTGCCCACAAAACCCTCAAGGTAGAGAATGTGTGTCTGCTATATATAACACAAGTGCCTTCTCTTCTGGCCTCTGTGGTCTCAGCAGGAGAAACAAGATGACAAAGGGGACGTCATCTGGAAAGCATCGTAATACAACACACATGTCGTGCTGCCGCTGTGGCGATGAGGAAAGATACTGCATGACCAGAAGGCAATGAGGAAAGATACTGAATGATCTGTATACACTTTTATGATCAATTTATCCCATTCAAATAGGTTCGAGATAATGTTTGCATCCTAGTATATGGAGGCATCAATACTCAGCAAGCCAGACTCTGCCTCTTCTAAGAGACCTAGGGACAATACAACTTCCCTGGCCGAGGGGAGTATCACACAGACTGAAAGGCCTCAGAGGCCAAAGCTCAGGGACTGCAGCCACAGCATCACTATCACTACCAACATCAACATCTACCAAAGTCAGTCCAAAGTTAAAGACTCCCTCCGGTACACTGGTCTTGAGAAACCAAGGCTTGAGATCAACGACAAAAATTCCTGCACTCGGAAGCAGCAAACAACTTAGGGCCTTTATTTCTGTTCCACTTCCCTCAATTGTTACTTACAGGTTCCCGGCCATCCATGGCCTCCATCCAGAGCCTCCGGTCCTCTTCCGACAACGCCTGCATGGTGATGACTCCTGGCCTGTGGAGAAAGGAGGACACAGATATGAACCCAAGGCCACAGGCAGAGAGATCTTGATGAAGGTGAATCTTCAAGAAATATCTGCACAGCATAGTGAGGGGTTGGTGAGATTAACAACACAAAGACAGACACACACGTGGCTCTTCAGAGCCACCTTCCAGTCTCAGAAAGCAAAGCCATCCTCTAAATGCCCCTCAGTGAACCCATTTCCCTCAGGGAGCAAGGAAAAAAACACAGTAGACAAGACCCTAGAGTTACTCAACACAAATGATTAAAGTGATTACTCTAGGGGCACCCGGGTGGCTCAGTCGGTTAAGCATCCAACTTCGGCTCAGGTCATGATCTGGTGGTTCATGATTTCAAGCCCCATGTTGGGCTCTATGCTGACAGCTGAGAACCTGGAGCCTGCTTTGGATTCTGTGTCTCCCTCTCTCTCTGCCCCTCCTCCACCCCCCACCCGCCAGGTGTGAAGTTCTTCACATGCATTACCTCTTTTCACTGCTCACTGAAATCTGTCTGCTCTTTCAAAGTGAGCACAAACCCTCCAGAAAGCTTGTACATAATACCAAATGTTGTTTGTTGAGTCCCCCTTACAGACAGCACCCCACAACAAGAGACTTGCACCATGGAAACATCCTTGGGAGAAGGGGCTAAAAGCCCTCTGAGCTCATTAAAGCATGAGTTCTTAGGTTCCACAGATGGGTCCCAGAGTGCCTATGAACCTTACTTCCATCTTCGCATGTACATATGTATATTCTTCTGTATTAACAGTTTAATCTATCCCATTATCAAAAAAGACTGCAACCCTCAAAAAGTTAAGAACTGCTGATTTAAACCCCCATTTTAAAGCTTGAGAAAGCCCAAAAGGCAGTCAGAGGTTGAATGAGCAAGGATGCCATCCCATTACCACGTGAGTCTGTGGTACTGTTCATGATCACAGAACACTATGGTATTGACACACATATGGGCCTGGCCGTATCCTCAACAGCATGAGTCTATTCATTCTGACCCATTATATCACTGCTTTATTTCCAAAGTTCCAATGAATATGTTAGGTCTATTTATGTTGAACATATTTCAAATATCACATTTGCCTCTTTTCATTCATCATCCCTCAACATCCCCTAAGGAAAAAATGTTCCAAAGATGTGAGCATGTAAGTACATGGGGATTGCGAATTCGAGGGGTGGGGTGTGAATGTGTGTGCACGTTTTGTGTGTGGAGGGGTAGGTGGACAAAAGTGGTGGTAGGTGAGTAAGCGGGTGCATGAGTGGATTCGTTGAGCATGAGAACACTAATTCCCTTCCTGTGAAGGCCATTCTGGGCATTGCCACCCTAACACAAAGGGGACTTCGAAAATATAGTAAGGTCTTTCTCCACCAGCCCCTGCCGGGGCCCTACCTCCTCTTCTCAGAAATTCTCATTCTCAGACCCAAGTGCCCATCTCCCACCATCAGCCTATGCAGTGTGCCACACCCATAAGCATCTGGGTCTTACTGGAAGCCCACCGCTCCACAGAGCTGATCCTTGGCTTGTGGGCAGATTGATTCTACTCTTCCACCTCGAGCAAAAGGCTTCAATAGCTTATAGATAAAAAGAATACAAAGCTGCAGTCCATTGCAGAGCTCTCAAGCCCCTAGATCTGGAACTTTGAGTGTTGCTCAAAGTGTTGTGCCTAGACCACCAGCTTCAGAATCAGGCGTTCCCTTAAAATGGAGATTCCCAACCCAAAACCACCTTCCTGAAACTGAATTTCTGGGCTGGGGCTGGGAACATGGATTTTAACCAACTTCCCAGGTGATCCTACTGCACAGTGAGGTCTGAGGCCCACTACCCTGGGCTGCCCACAGGTCCCCCCCTTTCCTCCCTGTCCCCCCACACTAAAAAAACAAAGACACCCTCTGGTATATGCTAGGGTCAAGCAGCCAATGTGTCTCTGGTTCATTTCCTGCTAGGTGCTCACCAGCAAATAGTGAGACCATGGCAGTGGCCTAGCATACCAAGATTTCAGGGGCCTTGCAGATGTCATATCAACTTCATGGCACACAGTGTGAGATACCCACCCAGAGCCACAAAGAGGAAGTTCAGACAAACTCAGAGGCCACTTGGCCCTAGTAACCAGGAAAGTCAACAGGATTTGTTTTCACTTCAAGAAGAAATATCAAAATGTGAGTTCTTTTCCACATGTGGTTTTGTTCCCCTTTGTGGGGGGGGGGGGCAGTACAGAACTGAATAAAGTGGATTTAACACACTTAGTTCCAATCCTATCACCCATCCCAAGTTCAGTTTATTTTCTCCCAGTCTCATGTATGTACATCTGGATCACAGTACTATCCTTTCTAGACATCTAGAAAACACCCCTTCGGCTCCAACTTTCTTTTCCTCAGTTACAATTTAAACCACAGGTAAACAAATCTCTTAAGTGTGAATTTCCAAGAACCAAGGTGAAAGGGTCAACTTTATGTTGGAATCAAGCAGTAAGTTTCTTTGCATATTTGCCTTCCCTATGTCCCTACTAGCCATCATGCCTCAAAACAAAACAAAATGAGCAAAATTCTCTATAATCCTATACTTTCTGTGTCCGTCCTGTGTGACAGCACACTTTTCTAGGGGCATCAGCTTAGTTCACATGTGAAAAGCACTGGCTTTTCCTAACAAGGGGGGGAGGAGGAAGGAAAAAGAGAATTCCAGACTGGGATATGCAATGAGGAAGGGAAAACGTAAAACAATGGACGAGAACTGAAGAGCTCTTTCTAGCTCTACAAAGAATCGTGACATTATCACGTAACAAAATAAAAACGACAATAATAAATATCCTAGGAGGACATGTCAGATGCTGTGCTAAGAACCATATATATATATATATATATATATATATATATATATATATATATACATATATATATATGTATGTATATATAAATTCATTTAATCTTGACAACTACATCATAAGGAAGGTATACTCTCATTATCCCACAGGGCAGATGAAAAAACCAAGGGTCAAAAAGGTTAAGTACTTTGTCCACAGTCCCATAACCAGGATCTGAACCCAGCAGTCTGCTGCTTCTTCCTTGCACGCAAGACCACAGCAAATGTGAAGGTGCCCTAGGCCACAGTGAGCTAATATTGACCACCCAAGTCCTCTGTCATCAAAAAGGACTAGGCCCTTCCTTAAGCATCAGAGTGAGCTCCTGCATGGCATCAAATAATATCAAACAATAAAGGGCTCTGTAAAACCTAAAGGATCTCATAAATATGATCACCACTAGAATACCACTCAAACAGCCAATCCAAAACAAGAATACGATGGTGGCCAATGTGACGGTGGCTCACTTTCTACAGCAGTGGTTCTCCACATTTTTTTATGCCTTAACATTCTCAAGAGATGGAAAGATGAGGACTTCTTTTTAAAGAACACAAAAAGCACTAATCGTAAAGGAGAAAAAAAATGAGACACCTCGACTTCACCAAAATGAATAGTTTTCATTATAAAAAGGTAACATTAAAAGAGTGAAAAGGCAAACTACAGAGAAAGAGAAGATGTTTGTGGTTTGTATCTTCAGTGAGACTCTTAACCAAAATATGTAAAGAATGCCAACAAATAAGAAAAAATGAACCCAATTAATAAAATGGATAAAAGACTTGAAGAGGCACTTCAGGAAGGACAAAAAAAAAAAAAAAAAAAGGCCAACAAGTGTAAGAAATAGGGCCCAACATGATGTCTCTTCAAGGAAATGCAACTGAAACCACAATGAAATATAACAGATGGAGATCATTCAGAAGACCACCAATACCAAGTAGTGGCAAGAAAGCAAAGCCACTACAACTCTCATACACTGCTAGAGAGAAAATTGATAAAACCTTTCTGGCATTATCCACTAATACTAAACATACACCTGCTCTATGACCTAGCATTTCTACCTCTACTTACATATCCAAGATAAATGAGTGCATATATGTCTACCAAAAGACACATTCGAGAACTCAGTTTTATTCATAATGGTCAAGTTTTACAACAACAAAAAATTCAAATATCCATCTAGGAAAGTCAATTGTTTATATTTAAACAAGGGAACACCACACAACAATAAAAAAGAACAACCCCTAGGTACACTCAACAAAATGAATGAACCTTATACACATAATAATGAAACAATCCAAACACAAAAGACTACTAACGGTATAATTCCATTGATATGATGTTCAAACACTAGTGAAAGTCATCTATGGTGACAGAATTCAGAACAGTGATTTCATCTTGGGGGAAAGGTAGGAGCACACTGGAAAGAAACCTTCCGAGGTGACTGCTATGTTCTGTAACTTGATCTGGGTGGTTACATAGGTATGGATGTTGGGTGGGGAGTTATAAAGATATAGAATTAAGATCTGTGCATCTTACTGTGATTACAACTCAATTTAAAAAAAAAAAAAAAGGTTTTAAATACCAAAGAAAGAATACTTGTCATTACTAACTTAGGCTCGCTTCCCCTGACTGTGGTGCTTCATACTGATATAAGCACCCAGCAGACAACTAACTGAACTACTCTATGCTAGTCTTTACAATGTAGATTTAAAAAGTATCTACTTCATCCGGTTGTTGTGAAGGCAAAGTGAAATATTCATAAAGCATTTCAAAGTGCCAGACACGCGGTAAACGCTCCAAAAATTAGTTGTTATAACGGGGCTAAATGGAGGTGGGGGGGGTGGAGCGAAAAAGATGTCAAGTGTGCACAAGGGTCAAAATTACAGAGGGAGAAGGGCAGGTGTATGTATATAGTTTAAAAAAGGAAAAGAAACCAGCCACAGGTGCTTCTGCTACACAGGACCCCACCCCTAAAAAACTCACACACAGCACTGAAAATCACACCTCTACCACAAAGCCAGCCAGGCCAGGGGCTGCAGTGACACACAGGCTCTGACATCATGGCCATTTCCTTTTTCCTCCAGAGTAAAAGCATCAAAGTGGCCTGCTTCCCCCTTTTGGGGATTAATGTCATATAATTGATAAGGACAAAGAAGGGGTCTTTAGCAAATTCTAGAAAATCTGCCAAGGAGCTCCCTCTGCTCCCTAGCTGGGAGAAGTAACAAAGGACCTGCAATCCTTTCTACAGCTCAATCCTAAAATACTACTTAAGATATGGCACCTCATTTTCACTCTGAATAAATCCTTGGTTAGTGCTCTATCTTTATCAGCTTGAGAACTGTGAACAAGTATCTGCAATTTTTTCTAAGCTGGCACTCCACCTGTCACACGACTGGGGAGGAGATGCAGAAAATGGTTACTCATCTGTCACAGGGCAAACTGTGCCCCAGCACCATATCCCCTTCAATTCTGGCCTCCACAAAGAGCCCATGGAGAACAGGACACCCTTTACTGCCACATCCAGGAGGTGGGACCACTCATGTTAGCTCACAGCCTCCTCAGCAGCAGAGAGCAAGCAGAAACTCAACCAGCCCTGATTCCAGGGCCACTCAACAGCTTTCCTGCTCTAATCTGATTCCTGAATCTGAGTCAACAATAGTGATTTCAGGGGCTTGGCAATTCCACTACTTCCTACTGGACAAGGAAATGCTGTTACTAACTCCACCCCACCGAAACAAACACACGCAGAATCTAATAGTACTGTTCTTTCTAAATCAACCTCCAAAGATCTAGGGGTTACCCATTCCTAAGACTCTAAGTATTCTGTTGGCAAGAACTCATCCCCCAGCTTGCATCCATACAAGACTCATGTAAAAGTCAAGTTCAGAGTGAAAGAAGGGCTGTGGCACCCACAGAAACACACATTCCCTCAGCCTGTGTTTGAAGCCTCTATGCTTAGACAGGACGACAGGGACTGGTGAAGGCTTGGAAAAATAGGCTGCCATCCACAGGTGAAAACACACTGCTTCTCATATGCCACTGGGAAAACAGGCCCCAACCATTCCTGGACCATTACACGGGTTTAAGGTTCAGTACATCTTCATTGACACAAAGATACGGCCAAAGTCATGCCAAATAACCTTAGAGAATGACATTTCTTTCTTGTCCATAAAATTACACACTCAAATGTCTATAGCCAACAGGCAAGTAGGCAAAAGGGAGTGAAATTGAATAAAAAAGTATTTACTGCCCCAGGGAAAACAGGCTCAGTCTCACTTTCCTCATAACATGCAGCCCTTTTTTTTTTCTTTTGCACATTTACTTTTTTGATAGAATCAAAGGAACAAAGGAAATATTTCCCTTCTGTGGGAAAGGTAACAGTGCAATGCAAAGTGGCAGCTGTCACCTGTCATCACAGTGACACAGCGGGGCATGGTGGAGACTGCAGCAAAGTAAAGAGCACAAGCGTCACCTAAAGGAGGCATCCCCCGGGGCACCTAAATATTTCGGTCAATTAAGCCTCTGACTTTGGCTCAGGTCATGATCTCACAGTTCATGGGTTCAAGCCTTGCATGGGGCTCTGTGCTGACAGCTCAGAGCCTGGAGCCTGCTTCACATTCTTTGTCTCCCTTGCTCTCTGCCCCTCCCCCACTCATACTTTGTCTCTCTCTCAAAATAAACAAACATGAAAAAGATTTAAAAAAATAAAGGAGGCATCCACCATTCAGCTCTATCAACAGCTGGTACATGGGAAGGGGGATCAATATTAACAGATTTTTCCAGCTTCAAAATGTTGCCTCAAACAGTAATCAAACCAAACCAAACATGTCTGTGGACCACCAATCTGCAACTTCTAGTGTCTATGTCTGCCTTCCTCTGCCTCTGTCCCTGAGCTTCACCCCAGGTTATCATGGCATAATATAAAGTCATTTCATGCACTAGAACCAACAACAATGTGTTTCTGTATTCTTGATTCATCTCACAAATTCAACAGAGCATCTCCAGATCTTCAAAAAAAAAAAAAAAAAAAAAGGACAAACAGGGGTACCTAGGTGTCTCAGTTAAGTATTGATCTCAGCTCAGGTCATGATCTAAGGGTGCTGTAAGTTTGAGCCCCGTATCAGGCTCCACACTGTCAGTGCAGAGCCTGTTTGGGATTCTCTCTCTCCTTCTCTTTCTGTCCCTCCCCAGCTCGTGTGCTTTGCACATGCTATCCCTCTCTAAAAATAAATAAACTTAAAAAAAAGGAAAACATGGGCTACTTCCTCTTCTTCCCAATACTCAGTACCCTGTGTCATCCCTGGAAGGCAACATTCATCTATTTAGCGATAAAAAGTTATGAATCTGCACAACTGTAAATGCACTAATGACCCACTGAAAGTTCTTGTGCACTACAGATCCTTCTGCGTGAAAAGAATACGCCACCACAACCTGAGCAGGTTATAGGAAGAAACAGAAAAAGTGAGAAAGAAACCAGAAGTTGCAAACTGGGGGCCCATTAACTGTGGCTGATACGTACCGACTATTTACCAAGGGCCAAGTCCTCTACTAAAGACTTCACTTGCGTTATCATTTGTCCTTCATAATAACAACTATATGAAGTAGGTATTATCATTATACCTCTTTAAAAAATTGAGACTCAAAATATTGTAAAATGTCACACCACCAGTAAGTGACAAAGCCTCAACCTGCTGACTCTGAAGGCAAACCCATGTATAACCACAGTACTATATTGCCTCCATGTGTATGCAGTGTATGTGCCCTGGGATCCATGGTAACCAGCTCCTTAAGCGCAGGAAAGGAAAGAGGGGTAACACACACACACACACACACACACACACACCTGACCAAGTTTTCGGAAGCAGGCTTCTCTTCAATTTAGAAACGATCAGATCCTTTCAATAACGAATGAATTATAACCTAGTACGGCCTATAGCACTGGCCTCTTCAGAGGAAAGATCCTAAAATAATTAGCGTCATAGCAGTAATAATATTTACTCTCAAGAGTAAATACTGCCAATCGTATCAGATAATTTCCTACTTTTTTATTTTTTTGATGTTTTTATTATTTATTTTTGAGACAGAGAACCAGCAGGGGAGGGGCAGAGAGACAGAGAGGGAGTCACAGAATCCGAAGCAGGCTCTAGGCTCCAAGCTATCAGCACAAACCTGGATGCAGGGCTCAAACTCATGGACTGCGACATCATGACCTGAGCCGAAGTCAGATGCTCAACTGACTGAGCCACCCAGGTGCTCCCTACTTTTTTTATTTTAAGGGAGAGTGGTTGTAACATCAGGAAGCCCACAGAAAGAAATCTTTGGCACATTAAACTGCATGGTTCCAAAGAAACAGATACTGATTACCTATTACAGGCCAGCCATGATGCTAGGTAACATAGGCATAAGCAAATGTTAACACCCAGCAGAAGAAAGCATTATTAATTGCCACAATGAGTAAGACTCAGGGAGAACAAAAATACTTGTTACCACTATTGATAACAAATTGAAAAAACATTCTAATTCAAAAAATTTATTACTTCATTTACCAATTTTTCAGTTTTACTATTCTTGTTCATAGTGAATAGAAATGTAAGTTAGTGGAATTTACTGATTGAGTTCTTTCCTCTCCTTAGATTTATTTAACAGCAACATTCTAGTTTAGATTCTTAAAAAACAAAACTCACTTTATATTTAGAAGTTGGCTAATGAACTGGCATTCACCATTAGTAAAACATCAAATTTCAGTACACAGAAGACTAGAAATAAGGTTGCCCCAGTCTCCCTCCACAAAATCCATGAACCACCACAACCCATTCTTACTTAAGCCAGAATCAAACAGTAAACACTCTCTTCGTGTACAAAAAGGAAGAGGAGTAAGATCACTCGATGGCAAGTTCAAACTGCCTCAGTTTTAAAGACTCCAAGAACTTCTCAACTAGTTTACTTTACAGAATGTCCAAGAAGCAATCCAGAAAGCACAATATTTCCCTCCAGTCTACCTCCACCCAAGTCATGGAAGTTAGAGGAGAACACCCTCTGAGGAAGGAAAAGCCATTTCCTCTCTGAAATGTCAGTGGTACTGAGACCAGCACTCTAATCCAACCACCAGGAAGGCAAAAATCAAATATTATTTCAAACAAGGGATGAGGAGGGGAGGGGAGGGGAGGGGAAATCTGAAACCAGGAAAAAGAGGTTCATCTGTTGGAAAAGATAAAGGCGCACTGCACCAAGAAGGGAAAGCGGATCCGCCTGGGGCTCAGCAAACACCGGACAGCCAGCCTAAATCACCCATCTGTTTTCTTCATCATCCTCAAATAAGCCGTCCCTGAAGCAAAGAGCCTGACGTTTTTCATTTAGAAAGCAAGGTAAAATGTAATGTTTTAACAGAGGTTGGACTGAGCATGCCTGCTTTTGCAGGGAAGCGGGTATGAAATGATCCATCACAAAAGGGTGGGAGGAAGGATTTCCAAAGAATGAGTCATTTAGAAAACCTCTCCTTTAAGGAGTAAGTCACATCATTTCTTCTATAGCGCTTGCATGTGCGTGCGCGCGCGTGTGCGCGCACACACACACACACACACCGCTGACTCCTAATTGTCGATGTATATAGGACAGCTAATTTTCAAATGGACCTTCTTAATAGTTACTAATAAATATACAAAACTGCCATCTAGAGGCTTAACACTGTAGCAAGTCTGTTACATAATATGATCCTTTTAGGAAAACACGCACCATCTTATTCATGCAACCTCACCAAGACATGCAAACGAGTTCAGGCACACATGACACATACGAAATTAGAAGCAAAAGTACTATTTAACCTTAGGATAGTTCCCTTTTGAGATAAGAAACTGTAGGGAAAGGCATAAAAACGGTTTATCTTTTATAGGAAATATATAGAAGTAACAGGTTAACACATACATAATTTGAAAAAGGAATCTTCCCCCACCAGCCCCTTTGCACATATACACTGAACGCATCTGCATTCACTCTTACTTTATAGAGGACTTGAAAAATCATGACACTTTAAGAAAAGAAACAACATCAAAATGGAAAAAAACAAGCTCCAATAAACATCCTCCAAAGTAAAGGTTCAACCTAAGAACAATGAATTCCCAGGTTTGGGGGGAGAGAAAAAAAAAATCCAAAAGCACAACTTTCTCTGACACAGGACAGCATCAGGAAGGAGTATCACCGCATTCCATCTTCACAAGAAGCTTTCAAGGGAAGTATGACTCACCCCATCTTAAGATGTAGCCCAAGACCTCGTGCAGTCACAGAGCTAGTTAAGGGGGAGGCCCTAAATTGAAAGTGAAGGCTCCATGCATCTTTTACCTGCATCGTGCACCCTGCCATAAAAACATCCTTGAAATAAGGGTGGTAACTGATTAGAAGGCGTGGGTAGATTTTTCAGACCTTCCATAAATCTTCTAAGCCTCCACTATTCTTACTTTAACCAACCTTTCATTTTCATGGAATTTGTTTCATCCTACCTATATTAAAAGCACATTATGTAAGTACGTGCTCACGTTTTAATTTAAATAGCAACTAACGTGATTAAGCTCCTGTAGTCTCACACACAACAGTTCACCAAAGTCCCAAAGAAAAGAACAAAATGATCTAGCTCAAAAATTGCATTTTCCGTAAGAAACAAAATAAACAACCACAAGCACATAGTACTGTATTAGAGCTGTATGAAATGACGCAGTAAGGAAATTACAGACACTCAAATTGAGACCTGAAAAGAGGTATATAGAACTTACCTAATTAAACAACCATCCAAGCATTACCATGAAAAGCTCATACACTGTTCAAATACCCAGTACATACAGTGGGAAGACAGCAGAGTTGATAATGGATATGGCATGCCAGGTTGGTACTGGACAGAGAAAAGAGGTCTTTCTTCACCTTATTTGTGAAAGCTTGCAAAAGGAGGGCTTCAGGTTTGGTTTGGAAGAAAAATCAGGTGATGGCTTTTAAAAAGGAAAGTCCATTAGATTCAGAGTGCCTCAGTAAACTTTCTAACTTCACAGTCAGTAAATTCTCCAGCATATAGTAGTGCTTAATAAATGAGGGAGGGAGGGAAGGAGGGAAGGAGATAAGGAATGGATTCAGAATATTCTAGTCATGCCATCAATCTCTGTAAGAACAAAGGGATTAAGGCCCTGTGTTTGTTACATTTTCCTACAGCTTTCTGGTCCTCCAAGTTTGTTGGAACACTCAACACCCCAGTTTATACCTGTAGTTGCATGAGTAAGTGTGTATGTGTGTGTGTTTGTGTGTGCCCATTCTACAATCAAAGGTAAGCTCTGTGAAGGCAAGGACTAAGCTCATCTTGGCCCCCATGTCAATAGCAGGAATGGGGCACTTAGTACCCTACATAATGTTTTCAAACATATTAACTCCTGTTGGAGTCAGCGAGTCCTGGAAAAAATAAAGCATTCTAATTGTTTCCTTTCCCCAAGTATAAACAACGCCCCTTAAGAGACTACATTGATTTAGTACATCACAATGAAGACTTTTGTTTCTATTATTTTCCATATGGTTTAGTGGCTCCTCCTGGAAAACATATGGGAGAAAATATCCATGTGTCACATCTGTGAGAAATTTCTTAAAAATAAACAAATCCAGGGATGCTGGGAGAAGACTGCCACCATGGTCCTTTAGTTTGAACAAATATTTTCTCTACTTTTGCTTATTAATTGCAATAGGATGCTGCATGGTGGAGTCAATTATTCCAAGTGACTAAAGTGAGGCATCGATTGGCAAGTATTAGTAACAGCTACTTTTAGATGGAATCCCGTTTCTACCCAGGGACTTTACACTGAACTCCCTCAAAAAGAGCTGACCCAGTTTAAGGGGAAAAAGTGATAAATCTAGTCTTTGTTCGATCAACCAATATAAAATATAAACCTTCAAGTACTCGGTGCTATGGCAAGGTAAACCAAACAGGGCTTCTTTATTGTGATATAAGAAAGAATGATTTTTGTAAAGCTCACAAAAGCTTAGGCTACCTTCAAGAATAGCCAAAACAAGGAAGATAATTTATGTCAATATGCTGTTTGTGAAGTGAGGCTCCTTGCCAGTCGGATTATTCAACAGGTGCGTGTTGGGCCATCCATCTAAAAGGCTGTCAGGGATATTGTTGCTGCTGCTTGATTGAGGGAGGTCCTCCCTATTCAATACTGTGTTCATTTGCTCGGACTGCTGTAACAAAGTACCACAAATTGGGTTACACCCCAACAAGAAATCCAGCCTATCATACGTTTAGAGGCTGTCAAGTTCAAGAGCAAGTAGTTAGCGGGGTTCCTTCTGAGGTATGTGAAGGAGAGTCCTCTCCATGCCTCTCTACTAGCTTCCGGTGTTTCCTGGCCAAACTTTGCCATTCCTTGCCTCGAAGACACATCGCCCCTATCTCTGCCTTCATGTTTGCATGTGTGCCTATCTGTTTCACTGTCCAAATTACTCCTTTTTATAAGGACATCGGTCATAGGGGATTAGGGCCCACCCTAATGACCTCACTTTAATTTGATTACCCCTGTAAAGACCCTATTTCCAAATAATTTTAATTTTTAGATACTGGGAATTAGAACTTCCACATGTGAATTGGGAAGTACACAATTCAACTCATAGTAACTATCTTCTAAGAAAGTAAGAAAATACTGCTCTTTGTACCATGTTGTGGCAATAGCCTACAACTACTCCAAGTGCTACACACTCATTTAAAGTCCTATCGCAGTCTTAATGAGTCCTGAAATTCAACTTTAAAACACCACCAGAAGGGAAAAATCAAAGCAGTATCACATTGATTTAACAGACATAATATCTTGATCTAAGCAGGTTTTCACTTCATAACTGAAGAAAGACTCAAGAATTTCTACTAACAGTAACTTCTCAGTGTTGGTAACAATAAAACCCTTACAAAGGAAAGCCAAAGACATGAGAAACTAGTATCAGCCTGTGAAATATTTACTCAGAATAGTCAAGGGTCCTCAACAAACTCTTGGGTCTGAAAACTAGTTCTGAAAAACGGCATCAGAGGCAGGCACTAGAGAATAAGGGATAGATAAGACGTAATTATGTGGAATTATGTAACCATATGAAGTCAATATAGAAGGTTCTAAGATACTGAGACTATAGGCCTAGTTGAAATACCAAAGGAAAAACAATTAGATAAAAGAATTAAAAGCAGATTTCTGAAATGTATTTGGTTTATAGACAATCTCTAACATACAGTTCAAGAACTATAGTTCTAAATACTATAGCTCTGAATTAACAGTTAATTTGATTTCAAGCTTATTCATGAGCCAGAGTCACAAAACAGCTTCCTTTAAGACAAATGTCAGAGACTAACCCCTTTTCATCAGAATTTGAGGACGAGCAAACTGACAGCATTGTATTATGATCCAATGAAATTAATTGATAAATGGCATTGTCACTATCATTTCTTACTCATGTTAGTCTCCCGCAACAAAGAGAAATGAATGTCATCTTAAAAGGGAGAAGAGGTATACCAAAAAAACCAGCACTCATGGAACACCTGTGTGCATGTGCCCAGCCTGTGCTATCTGCATTGCCTATTTAAAGTATTAGCCATGTGAGGATTTTCTGAAGGTCACAAGGTAGTAAATATAAGAACAGAAGCTAGTTTGCAACTTGAGTTCATCCATTTGTTTATGATGCCACGTGCAAGTGATTACAGTGAGAAAGCACTTCTCAGATTTCATAGCCAGGAAGTTGAACACACAGCAGGGTCTCTGAAACCCAAGTACTGACAGCACTGGGCTTATCACTGGAAAGCATTTCTAAAATACCCTCAGTTTTGAGGCAAGGTGCCCTGCAGTGAGCTCCTATACACATCAGTTCAAATCCCTCCTGAGCCTTGGTGAAGACTCACACCTCTAAACCGCAGATTTCCCATCAGTAACAGAGATTAATGGAGCACAGTCCTCCTTGGACTATCGTGAGGATTACAGGAGACATGTATGAATGGCGTTCAATTTCCAGAAAATGTTCTCTTACTGCTAGTTCCCTCACCCCTCCTCCATCTTGAACTTAAAAAGTGAGTTTTACTGTGGTTGTTGTGGTTGCTTTTTTCCTGGTCATCTAGCTATATTCTCCTCTCTAGGAGTAAGAATAAAGCTCCTTGGTAAAGGAGCTTCAGTTTTCTGGTTTTCTGTTTTGTTTCACTACTGTTCCTTGTTACAGTATTTCTAATAAGGAACCATTTTTATACACTGTGAAAAAACTGTACTGTGATATGCATGGTGTTTAATGTACCAATTATGAGTAAAAATAAAGGACAAATGAAGAGCTTGTTCCAAAAGTGGATTTCAGAGTCCCTCTCCCATACAGTCAGACTATATAGATCTGGGGCAGAGGCCTAGAAGCTGTAGTGTTTTTTTGTTTGTTTGTTTGGTTGGTTGGTTGGTTGGTTTTTTTAAATTTACATGCCAGTTAGTTAGCATATAGTGCAATAATGATTTCAGGAGTAGAATCCAGTGATTCATCCCCTATGTGTAACACCCAGTGCTCATCCCAACAAGTGTCCTCCTTAATGCCCCTTGCCCATTTAGCCCATGCTCCCACCCACAACCCCTCCAGTAACCCTCTGTTGTCTGTATTTAAGAGTCTCTTATGTTTTGTCCCCCTCCTTGTTTTTATATTATTTTTGCTTCCCTTCCCTTATGTTCATCTGTTCTGTATCTTAAATTCCACAAGTGAAGTCATTCTCTAATTTTGCTTCTGTATATATACATATGGTACATATATACAAATGGTATATATATATACACACCACATCTTCTTTATCCATTCATCTGTCGATGGACATTTGGGCTCTTTCCATACGTTGGATGTTATCAATAGCACTGCTATAAACATTGGGATGCATGTGCCCTTCGAAATAGCACACCTGTATCCTTTAGATAAATACCAAGTAATGCAACTGCTGAGTCATAGGGTAGTTCTACTTTTAATTTTTTGAGGAACCTCCATACTGTTTTCCAGAGTGGCTGCACCAGTTTGCATTCCCACCAGCAGTGCAAAAGAGATCCTCTTTCTCTGCATCCTGGCCAGCATGAGGTTTCCTGAGTTGTTACTTTTAGCCATTCTGACAGGTGTGAAGTGGTATCTCATTGTGGTTTTGATTTGTATTTCCCTGATGATGAACGATGTTGAGCATTTTTTCAAGTGTCTTTTAGCCATCTGGATGTCTTCTTTAGAAAAGCAACTATTTATGTTTTTTGCCCATTTCTTTTACTGGATTTGTTTTTTGGGTGTTGAGTTTGGTAAGTTCTTTATGGATTTTGGATACTAACCCTTTATCTGATTTGTCATTTGCAATTATCTTCTCCCATTCTGTCAGTTGCCTTTTAGTTTTGCTGACTGTTTCCTTTGCCATACAGAAGCTTTCTATCTTGATGAGGTCTCAAAAGTTCATTTTTGCTTTGGTTTCCCTTGCCCCTGGAGATGTGGTGAGTAAGAAGTTACTGTGGCCGAGGTCAAAGAGGTTGTTGCCTGTTTTCTCCTCGAGGATTTTGATGGCTTCCTGTCTTATGATGAGGTCCTTCATCCATTTTGAGTTTATTTCTGTGTATGGTGTAAGAAAGTGGTCCAGGTTCATTCTTCTGCATGTCGCCGTCCAGGTTTCCCAGCACCACTTGCTGAAGAGACTGTCTTTGTTCCATTGGATATTCTTTCCTGCTTTGTCAAAGATTAGTGGGCCATATGTTTGTGGGGTCCATTTCTGGGTTCTCCATTCTGTTCCATTGATCTGAGTGTCTGTTTTTGTGCCAGTACCATACCGTTTTGATGATTACAAAAAGCTATAGTTCTAACAAGCACCCCCAAGGACGCTGGGCACAGGTGGTTCTCACCACACAGTAAGACATGCTGACATAATCAACTCAAAGATGCTGACCTCCTGGGATATCACTTCCTAAAGGCTATAGCCTCTGTTTTAAAATAACATGAACTATCAGCACTAAGCCTAAAAGGTAGAAGTATTTGACCCTAAAAACCCAACACATCATACATTCTAGGTCAAAAACTACTACTTCAGCATTTATGTGTATCTTAGTAGAGTAAAACCTTAATTGCCAGTACATAAACGTTTATAAATACAACCATCTCCTCTTTTCCTTCCACATTTCCTAAGTGCTAAACTTGCATTTTACCCCTCTATCTCTCTAGCCATTCAGGCACAGGTGAAAATCTGTGGAAGGCACAGATTGGAAAGACAGCGGAATCATCTCCTGGCTAAAGTGCACTGGGGAAAAACTAAGGTGTAAGAATCTTCCAGAAGACAGAACAATGGGCAGAGTTGCCAGGAATGCAGCTAAGAAATCCATGGAAACGCTTTTTCTTCTCTCCTTAGTCCCTTTCTGGATGGGTTAAGGAAAATGCAGAATGACACTGGAGTCACAACAGGATAGGTAAGGAAAACGCTGCAAAACTGTAACCTAATCTTTGGGATCAAAGATGATGACCTATATAGAACACATACGAGGTGTTTCATACATGTTCTGTGTTATTTTAGGTGACTGTCAGGTGGCCACACCTAGGTAGTGGCTGTTACTGGAGTTGCCAAGGGAAAGGCAAAGCAGGGAAGGGGGCAACAGCTTATTGACGAGTAGGAATAACTTCAGTGGGGTCTAAGCTAGAGGAGTATCCTTCCTTGCCTGGTACCTGGAACTCAGATGATTAAAGCAGAGAAATATTGCCTCCTGGGGATTAAGGGAAGAGGCATGGCTATGGGCTGGTTCATTTCCATGTCAATGGCATGCTCCAGGCTGCGCCCTTTGCTATCTCTAAGAGTTGGCTAGCTCTGGAAGGCAAAGTCTGTCCCCAATCAGGAAGGTTTTTAAGGTGTCCTGACACCATAATATACAGAAAGTGTTAAATTTAAACAATACAACAGAACTATCCACTCACCTCCTGCTTACTAAAGGGAGATTTAGCAGCCTCTTTCTGAACTACAAACGAAACCCTTCCAGGTCATCCTAAGGGAATCAGAGACAGCAGCTTAAGATAAATCCACTTCCCAAACCCACTCAGTATCTTCAACGTGACACATTTGCTCTCAGCTTTTAACTGGGACATGCAAAGCTTTTAAGGGGATAATAAAGGGGAAAGATGGTAGGAAGCGTTTGAAAGGTGGAAATGAGACGGAGGCACCACACTGAGTTTTAATTGCCTAAAGAGCAACTCGCCAAAACTTCTGTGAAGACTTCTGAGGCAGAAAACAGGAAAGCATGAAGCTTCGGAAATCATCTCTGAGCTGATTTTCACTCTAAGGGACAGCCACTGTGGGAGGCACACCCTTTTCCCAATAACCATGCGAAGAGATGCAGTCTCTAGAAACAACAGTTGGCAAGGCAAACAACTAACTGCTTCTTCTAAACACACACATCTTCTCCGCCTCTGTCACAGACGCCAACAATAGGAATTCCCTTAGATTCCACGCTAAGAACAGAGAGCACACACGCGCTTAAAGCATCCTGAGTTAGGATTTGTTTAAAACCAAGAATCACCAGTTTTGGTGTGAGGTAGACATTTTGCAATTCCCCTTTGCTACCCTAGTTCAACCTACATCCCCATGCAACCATCCCCACCCACATCCCCAAACACAGGGATACTGGGGTATCCAGTACTGGGGATACTCTCTTTTCTTCATAACATGAAGCATGAACATAACATGAAACAAACATAATTTGTTTACTTCTCAGCATTTAGAGTCTAACCTTACAAAATAATCAAGTCTGGTGAACACGTGGGACAAACTAATTAACAAATAACAATTTGCTGAGCATTTATTATTTGCCAGCCTGCCAAGCATTTTCCGAGCATTATCTCCACGAATCCTTACAATTCTAGGAACTAGGTACTATTACCATCTTCATTTTCCAGGTAAGGAAATCATGGCCCTGAGAGATTAAGTAGTTAGCTGAAAGTCACATGGCTATGAAGCAGCCAAGTCCAAATTTAGACCCCAGTTGCCTAACATGAGAGCCCAAGCCCATGTGTAATGACTAAGTGCTGAAGAGATGAGGTGAGTTTCCATGATCTTGTGATTAAAGCTAAAAGGACATGTTCCCTCCACGGGAGCTCTAACAACCTCCAAGCAGTCACAGCACAGGGAGACATCATGCCACAAGAAGGCATTCCCAACTGCCAACACCCCACAAGGTACTCAGTCTCTGCATCTTATAGGATGAGGAAAGAGTGGCCAGAGATAAACGTTCCAGAAAGGGCAGAAGTACTGGCCTGACAAGATGGTGTATGTGTTTGTGTGTGTGTGGGGGGGGGGGGGAGGGGGCGCGTGGATGGGTGGGTGGGTTTAAATAAAGGGGAGAAAGTAAATGGCATTAGAGGAGACTCATGCTGAGATTCAAGGATCTTCAATGCTGGCACTGCTGATCTTGAACAGATAGCACAAAAAAGCTTAGCACGTGGCTTTCACTCAAAGAATTAACCTGTTGCCAAGTAAAGTGTTTCAAAGAACTGGAATGTTGTCAAACTAGCTTAACACCATGAAATGGTACAACTTAATGAGACTCCATATATATTGAGGAATACAATGCACAGCTCCCTCTGCAAAAAGTAATTTCACAAGGGGTTTGCTATCTTTCCCAGGCACATACACACAGTGGTTGGTGAAATGCTACAGCTGAAAGCTGTCTGTTTTTTGTTTTTTTTTTTTAGCTGAGTACAACTTGTTCCACCCTTCACCTCACCCAATTCCTTTTGAACCATTTTTTAAATTAAAAAAAGTAAATATGTTTTAAAGTAAAATCTTAAATAGCTCATATAGTCATGCTAAACAGTTTTCTTTAAACACCTACTCAACCTCTCATTCCTTCTCAGGAAAGCCCTAATGTTAACGCAAACCAAACCAGAGGCTCAGCACTGTACCTACAAGCGGGAGAAGCTATACTGATCCTTGCAGACCAGCAAGTGGCCTGAGGTCTGCTCCAAATTGCAGCAGAGTGGAGCAGCAATTTGCAGCAGGGTGGAGAAGGAGGGGAAGGGTGGGATTGGAGGACAGAAAAGCTCTGACTGAATGGAAAAAGTAAAAACTCCAAATTCAGTAGTTTTTGTTCCTGAGCAAAATGTGACAGCTACTCACCTGTCTACTGCTTCTACGTCAAAGCAAAACCTCTTCTCGATAGAGTCTGTTTTCCGCCGTGTGCAGGATTTCAGGATGACAGATTCATCTTCTCCCTGTTGGGAGCACACAAACTATCACGATGAGGCCTGGACATGGGCTATGCTCTGTGCCTCTGCAGGGTACCACAAATACATCACACCAACGAGAGCAATCACTCCATCTTCTCAAGCCTGAGTGTTCACGACCATAGGAAGGTGGAATATTGATCCAAAACTCTCCCTCAGCTAACAGCCTCATGCATCTAAAACCTGTAAACCATGTTATACTTAACATGAAGTATCTCTAGTTTTAGTTCACTTCTAGCACGTCATGATGGTACAGCATCAACCCCTGGTGGATAAACTCTTGCTGATAATATTTGAGGCTGAGTTAATTTACAGGTTTGAAAAGGGTTACACAAGATGGCCTGCAGGCCTCCTCCTGACTCTGAGTTTCTATGGTCTTGAGTCAGTCATCATTTTTTCAGGAAAGCCTTCCTGGACCAGGTCAAATATCCCCGAGACATGTTCACATACACCATACACTTTGTCTCCCTCACAGCACTGATCATAGCTGCAATTGTCCGTTGATGTGGGCAATGACTCCAATCATGTCTCCCTCCTCATTAGACTCTAAGCTCCCTGACAGCAGGGACTATCAGTTTTTACTGATTCCTGTGTACCCAGAGAACAAACCGGCCCAAGGACAGAGTAAGTGCTCAATAAACGGGTTTTAACAGCTTTATAGAGGTATAACTAATGTATAACCAACTGTACGTGTCCATTTATGAGTTTTAACATCTGTATACATCCATAAAATCAACACCACAATCAAGCTAATGAACATTTCCATCACCCCCAAAAGTTTCCTTGTGTTTTTGAATTCTATCCCTCCACCTAGTCTATCTACCCTCAGGCAAAAACTGAATCTGCTTTCCATCATACAAATTAGTTTGCATGCCCTATGTAATTTTATATAAAGTGAATCACACAGTATGTGCCCTTTTATTTTTGACTTCTTTGACTTGGCACAATTCTTCGGCAATTCACGTTATGCTGTTGTATGAATCAAGAGTTTGTTTCTTTTTACCGCTGGGTATTATCTCACTGTACAAATGGAATCTAACAGTTTCATCGCATAGTGCTCTCTTATTGCCTAAAAACAGAGGGGTTTCTATCCCTGATTTCTTTTCTTTTTTCCACATAAGAATTTCAGGTTCCTTGGGGCACCCGGTTGGTTCCGTCAGTTAAGCATCTGGTTCTTAGGTATCAACTCAGGTCTTGATCTCACAGTCGTGGGATCAAGCCCTGCTTCAGGCATTGCACTGAGAGCACAGAGCCTGCTTGGGATTCTCTCTCTCCCTCTCCCCCTCCTCTGGCCTGTGCCTGCTCTCTCTCTCTCTCTCTGAAAGTAAATAAAATTAAAAAAAAAAAAAAAAAAAAGAATTTAGTATTCCTGTTCCTCTTGCCCTTGCCAATCTTTTTCTCTCAACAAGAGGAAAAATTAGCAAACTTGTCTAGTCTGTTGAAATAGAAAATGTGACTGCATATGGTAAAACTTAACCACCCTCTAGTATCACAATACCACATAAAACACAGAAGACCTAGCAAGAGACAGTTTATGGAAAGTCACAACCCTTCCATCTACTATCTACTTTGGGAATAGAGAACAGCGGATGTAAAGGCCTGTGGTCAGGGTCCATGGGCCTGGGAGGAATTTAAAGCTAGGCAGTATGGCTGAATCCCAGAGCGAGAGGCAAAGTGGCATGAGAAAGAGTATAAAGGAATCAAAAGCCACATTATGCAGAGTGTGGTCCTTATCCCGAGAGTACAGGAAAAATAATGAGGGGGTTCAAGCAAGGGAATGGACAAGGTCAGCTCTGGGCTGCCCCAAACCTCACACGGAGAGCGGCCTCATCTCAGAGGCTAGGATACAGGGGACTTCTGTTTCACCACACAGAGTGTCTGGTCTCCAAGATGATGGAACATCTAGTGGCCTAAAACTAAGAAAAAAGCAGGGACTTTTAAAGAAAAATAATGCAAATAAAATGGACAGCAAAGTGAAGAAAGGGGAATAAAAAAGCCCATTAGGAAAAAAACGAAAACAAAAACAAACACCACATTATCCATTTTAAGTCTGCCTCCACCTCCTAAGAGAGCTTTGTACAAACACATATATGGAAGATGCCACATGATTCTCCTGTACAAATGGAGATGCGATCACCTCTAGACAGCCAGTCTTCATATTCCCTCTACCCTAAAGCTGAGGAAATAAAGTGACATCATGGAAAGCTACTGTTTTATATATTTTTTCTATGATTATGATTATGATTATTACTAATATTAGCAGCAGCCACTCTGACTCAAGAGATGCAGACTCCAGAATCAGGGTCTGAGTATTGGCTCTGTACCTCAGGACTTGTATGGCTTTATAAATCATTTTCTCTTCTGGACCGCCATTTCCTCCTTTATGAAGGAGAAAATTGGATCAAACAGGATAATACAGGACAATACAAGGACTCAGAAAAACGTAAAATAAACTTAAGGAATGATTAGGAAAAATAATTACTGTAATATCAACCCCCTGATACAGAACTCATCATGTGTCAAGATCTGTTCCAAGAGTGTATGTACTAACTCACATAAACTTCTTAACAACCCAGTGAGGTGTTTACTATTACCTCACTAAAGACTTAGGAGTCCCAAACATCTACCATTACTGGCCTCTGCATTCACTTTCAAGTGGGATAAGACCAAACACGAGGGAGTTAGTTCTTCTTTTAAGCTTTAGGAAAGCACAAGGTAAAAGGCCCCAAAATAAAGACTGAGAGAAAATAATTGAGTGAAGCTCACTTCTAGAAAGACAGAATTAGAAAAGGACCATGGCTCAACCCAAGGAAGTGAGTCTAACTCTATTTCCATTGCATGAAAACTAGGGCACAACTAATGACTGGTGCCTACTATCACTTCTGATTCTGTCATTTCTTTATGTTTTTCTATTTGAACGATGTTGTTTTCCTGAGAGTTCTCCACCCCTGACTGGAAACATTAATAGGGCTTTGGGGGTTTTTTTGCTACAATACATGGAAGAAAAAGAGATGCTGATAGATTCCTGTATTGTGGCCCAAGTAAAATAAAGCCAGGAAGAAAAATTCAAAGTGGTAGACAGCAAGGAGGCAGCCTGGCAGAGTAACTAACACTCTTGACAAATGCATCTAATGTTACTGAGCCTGGCAGTACAATTTCAAAGATGGTGGGTGCTCTTGGTCTCTGTAAAGCACCCCCCGCCCCCCCCCCCACACACGCACCCAACACATGGTACCATAATGAACCACACAGAGGACCAGAGATGGCATGCTTATTACCGAAGACTCATTTATCAATATATTGGAAACAGCTTAAAAATTACTTAAACTACAGAAACAGAGAAGTTATGCTAAACGGAGTCTGAAGATTCGAACAGATGAAAAATTTAAATACTTCTCTTAAAAATATTTAGCTAACTCCCAAAGGAATTATGTCCAGAAGGAGATATGGGGAGGAGGCAAAATTCGAAGTGATAATTGATAAGAATTTCTCAAAGTTACTGAAAGACACCGATCCCCAAATACAGAAAGGCCCCAAATTCCCAAGTACAACAGAATGGGGGAAAAAGTCACACATAGGACCATCATAATGAAATGTCCAATACCAAAAGGAAAAAACAGAAGACATTAAGAGCAGCCAGAGAAAAAAATGGATCACCGGAAGAGGAAATGCATTCAGGCTGCAGTGAGCAAGCTGGGAGGAAAGGACAAAGGCCGGAGCACAGCAGAGAGCTCCACAGCAGTGACTGTAGGGCATGTGACGACCAGAGCCAGCTCCAAGAGTATCTCTCTGCCACAGGAGCCTCACGTCACAGGGTGTGACTCTGCATCCTCTCCCAGTTAAAGTGAGTGGGCTTGGGGGGGCTTCTGTGACTGCTTCAACCAACAGAGCAAAAGGAAGGCTATATGACTTCTGAGGCTACATGGGGTCTCAGCTTTTGTGCTGGAATATTCCCTCTTGACACCTTGAGCTGCCCTGAGGCCACCAAGCTGTGAGGAAACCCAAACTATCTCCCATGGAGAGACCAGATGGACAGGCCCTGAGACTATCCAGAGCAGGAGGCAAACAGAGAAGGGGAGGAAGAAGGAGATCAGAAGAAAGGAAGAGAGCCATGGCTGACCAGCCTTCAGCAGCTTCAAACCCTCACTGTTCCAGCCCCAACCATCTGATTAAAACCACCTGAGAAACCCTGAGCCCAATTCCTGACCCACAGAATCTGTGAGAAATACTAAAATGACTTGTGTAGTTTTAAGAGCTGCTAAATTTTTTGGTCATCTGCTCCACAGCAACAGATAATCGCAACACTCACACCCACCAACTGGCAGCTCTCTTTGTATCAGGTAAGAGCGATATCCATCAGCTTCACAGGACAAAACCATCCAAGAATTTCTAGCCTCCAAACACATTTGGCATACTTAATACTGTATGCATATGAAATACAAGAATCTTTCTTAGTTGCAGTTCCTAATAGAACTTAAAGCTAAAAATAATCGTCTTGCTTTAATTCCCGTCTAGGGTACCATTCCTCCTGGAACTATTATGTAAAAAAATTAAGAAAATTACCGCAAAGCAATGTTAAGAGAAAGGAACAAAGTTCGAGCTATCACAATCTCCAATTTCAAGATATACTACAAAGCTGCAGTAATCAAAACAGTATGGTACAAGCACAAAAAGTGACATTACAGATCAATGGAACAAGATTAGAGAGATTTACAGAGGCCAGAAATAAACCCACACCTATATGATCAAGTAATCTACAACAAAGGAGGCAAGAATATACAATGGGGAAAACACAGTCTCTTCAACAAATGGTGCTGGGAGAACTGGACAGCTACATGCAAAAGAAACGGGACCACTTTCTTATACCATACACAAAAATAAACTCAAAATGAATTAAAGACCTAAATGTTAGACAGAAAACCATGAAATTTCTAGAAGAAAACATAGGCAGTAATTTCTTCGTCATTTGCCACAGAAACATTTTTCTATGTCTCCTCAAGCAGGAGTAACAGAAGGAAAATTAAACTATTGGGACTATAACACAATAAAAAGCCTTTGTACAGCAAAGAAAACCACCAACAAAATGATAAGGCAACCTACTGAATGGGGGAAAGTATCTGCAAATCATGTAACTGATAGGGGGTTAATATCCAAAATATTTGAAGAACTTCTGTAACTCAACACAAAATAAACAATCTTACTGAAAAATGGGCAGAAGACCCAAACAGATACTCTTTCCAAACAAGACACACAAATGCGTAGCAGACACATGTAAAGATGCTCAACATCGCTAATCATCAGGGAAATACAAATCAAAACCACAATTACATATCACCTCACACCTCTCAGAATGACTAAGGTAAAAAAAAGACAAGAAATCACAATGGTTGGTGAGAATGTGGAGAAAAAGGAATCCCTGTGCACTGCTGGTGGGAATGCAAATTACTATAGGCACTGTGGAAAACAGTATGGACATTCCTCACAAAACTAAAAGTAGAGTTACCATATGATCTAGCAATTCCACTACTGGGTATTTACCCAAAGAAAACAAATACCGATACAAAATATAAAAAGATATATGCACCTACGTTCTGCAGTATTATTTACAATAACCAAAATATGGAAGCAACCAATTGATAGATACATGGCTACAGAAGATGTGAGAGATAGATAGGTAGGTAGACAGACAGACAGATAGACAGAGACAGGAATATTACTCAGCCATGAAAAAGAATGAGATCTTCCCACTGGCAACAACACGGATAGATCTAGAGGCTATAATGCTGAGTGAAGTAAGTCAGACAGAGTAAGATAAATACCATAGGATTTCATTCCCATGTGCCATTTAAGAGACAAATGAACCAACAAAGAAAACAAAAAAAAGATGGACAAAAAAGCATACTCTTAAATATGAAGAACTGGTGGTTACCAGAGGGGAGGGGAGTGGGGGCATGGGTGGAATAAAGGGGGTTAAGAGTACAGTTATTGTGATGAGCACTGAGTAATATATAGAACTGTTGAATCATTACATTACGTACCCAAAACTAATTTAACACTATATATTATACTTCAATTAGAAATTTTTTTAAAAAAGAAAATTACAGTGCAGTATCGAAGATGTTACTTAACACTAGCATTGTAATCAACCTATGTTAGCCAAGCAAATCAAGCATGAAATTAAAAAAATGAACTTACCCCCTTTCCTCCTGACTTTTGGTCAAATGGTACCATGGTGATTTGTTTGGAATCCCGTTGATAGGTACAGTAGTGCTTCACCCAAGAAGTTCCAAAGTGCCCTGCAAGGTAACATTTCCCATGAAGCGTCTCCATGTGTCCAGTGCATACTGGAAACACACACAACCCATAACCCACAATGCTCATCTCCCCTTCAACTGTTTCTAGGGGCAATATACTGGAAGAGGAAGAAATCTGATCCTACAGGCTGGAACTGGAAATGACCCAAGGCTTTCCCCAGGGGCCAAGGAAGACCGTTTCCCACTAAATGCTGCATCCAATGAGTCTTAAAATATAAGGGAAGGAGAGGTTCCCTGGGGAAATTAATTCACTTTCCCATCATTAATCTCCACTTGACATTTCCTCTCTCTTGACAGGATTAAGATGACTGAGGAAAGAACAGAAGAGCTCCTCAGAGTGCCTGTCACTGTCCCCATCTGCTATGACGACTTCATGCTTCCCACAGCTGCTCTGCGAGTCTCTGCAAAGACATACATGGATTCTGACCTACTGCCAAACCCCTCATTTGTACTTTAGCAAAACTCAAGCAGACAGGCCAACTCTGACACAGAGATGTAAATGGGAGGGACTATAAATACACCAAAGTAATGTGAGATGTCTGTCCCTCAATACTGTCCCTCAGGAAAGGCAGACATGCCTCACAGTCAAATCCTGACAGTCCTCAATTTTCGCTGGTGGTCAGCCAATTACTTTATTTTGAATTAAAAATATTATTAGAGGAAGAAGGCATAATTAGCATTATTAGCCTCCAAGGTCCTCAGTCAACACTAGCCTTACAGGCTCCTGGAGATCACAGAGCAGAAATGGGTTGTTTTTCGTTTAAAAGAATAACATGAGATTTAACAAAGATTTAGTAATTATTTTTTAGGGTATCAGCGCCCATTTCAAGTGTGAAATGTCAATTAGGAAACTAAAAAATAAAAAGCAATATAGTAAGTGCCTACAGTGAAGCATCAAAGACAAAAATACCAACCATTGTCATTTATTTTTGTGGCTTAGAGAAAAAATTCCAGTGATAGCACAACACAAAGATTCCAAAAGCGCTCTATCTTAGAAACACTTTGAGCATCCAAGCAAGTAAGGCCAGTAATGGATTTAGCCTACTGAATAGACGAGAAATCCTTAAGTCCATACTGACAACAGAAAGATGGCTAGGGGCACCTGGGTGGCTCAGGAGGTTGAGCATCCAACTCTTGATTTCAGCTCAGGTCATGATTTCACATTCATAGGATTAAGCCCCATGTCGGGCTCCGCACTGACACTGTCAAGTCTGCTTAGGATTCTCTCTCTCTTTCTCTCTGCCCCTCCCACACTCACGTGCTCTAAGTAAATAAACAAACATTTAAAAAAAAAATTTTTAAAAGGGGCACCTGGGTGGCTCAGTCAGTTAGGTGTCTGACTTCGGCTCAGGTCATGATCTAGCAGCTCCTGAGTTCAAGCCCGCATCAGGCTCTGTGCTGACAGTTCAGAGCCTGGAGGCTGTTTCAGATCTGTGCCTCCTTCTCTCCCTGCCCCTCCCTCACTCGTGCTCTGTCTCTGTCTCTCTCAAAAATAAACAAACATTAAAAAAAACAACTTAACGTTTTTTTTTAAAAAGATGGACAGATGGATGGGAAAGGAAAGGAGAGAATGAGACAGGGAGGGAGTCACTTGCTTATAGTACACTAAATGGCAACTAATAAATGTGGAGAGAGTGCCAGAGCTGAGAAATCACCACTTTGCAACCAACATAGTAACAATCATGTAGGTAAGAATTGCCAACAGATGCTAAATAAGTCTATAGAGGGCAAAGTTTGATGAGGAGAAGGGTCTCCCCATAGACTGTTAATTAGCTACGAGGGAAAAACAGTGACTGTATAGTGGATAAACCAAATAATACCTTGACTGAGTGACCAAAAACAACATCACCACTGAGGGGCAGATGGCCATCCTGTGCCCCTGGATATGAGACCCAGAGAAGAACACCATCTGACAAGGGACACCTAACCTGAATCTAATTATCGGGAAACAGACAAACCCACAGCGAAGAAAATTCTGGAAAAGAACTGGCCTATATTCTTCAAAAATGTCCATGTCATGAAAGACAAAGAAAAGCTGAGGCACTTGTTACAGAGTAAAGGAGTCTAAAATGGTCACAAGTAAGTGCTGTACAAAATCGTATCTACACAGAAGGAAAAGAAAATGCTTTATAAGGGCTAACGTCAGGGACAACTGACAAAATTGGAATATGAACTATCATTTGCGTTAAATATCTTATCACTGTTAACTGCTGGACATGGTAACTATACTGTGGCTACATAAAATAAAATCCTTATTTTTAAAAAGTGTATACTAAATTAAAGGAGCATGAGCTGTGCAACCTGTTCTCAAAAGGTTCAGAAAAAACAGAAATGTGTGTCTCTGACTGTGACACGTGTACACATACCCACAAAGAAAAAGAAAGAGAGAACTGTGGGAAAAAGGTAAAAATTCATGCATATGGATAAAGGGCATATGGGGTTTCTTTATACTCTTCCTGTAATTTTTCTCTAAGTTTCAAATTTCTAAGTGGTAAGTTACCAAAACTTGCAAATGAAAACAGCTGTATCCCATTGGTATGCTCTGGACTAATGTGTTAGAGAATTAAAATCTAGCTCTAATGAAGACATTCATGTTTCAAAAAGCATGTGAGGTATTTGAATAAAATTGGGTAACAAATGTGAGAGTGCCAAATTCATACATATAGGGGAACAGTATTAATAAATTAAGTATTACAAGTGGACACATATTCAAGATGACCTTAAACTTTTGGGATGGATCTCCTCATTGGGCAAAAAAGCTATCACCTTACATTGAGGCCTACACAAAACACCACTACAGTACCCTCCATCTGTTAAAACCTCAACAAGCTCATCCCTGTAATAAAACCCTCATGACGGCCAACGCCTCCAACCTCAAACCCCACGACTGCCCCCACTATGGCCAGGCAACAATTTGAAGCCCAAGCAAATTTTTGAGGAATCACTGACTAAAATAATCAATGAAATCAAGTGTTCTGTTCCATCAGGAAGCTTCTAGGAGTAAAGACAGTTGCTTCGCACTCAGACAACAGAAGGGCAGTAAAGAGCACAAAACCAGCAAATCTCTGAAAGGAGTAATATGCTCAACCGAAAAAGTAGGGCAGACTAGGTAACTATCCATTGAAGAAAAAAAAAATTACCTTCTCTTATCCCTACCACTTTGTAAGCTAAGTCTGAAAGTGCTACCCTCAAAGCATAGGCCTGTCAAAAAAGCCTCTCCACAGGCCTAGTGCAGGAGTTTGTGAGGCATCACAGAAAAGTCTGGATTAGCAGCACCTGGCATTTCTTTCCTTGACATCACATCAGCAGGACAATGGATTTCTCTTACTACCTCTTGGAGTAAGCTTGTGTTTCTACTTTTCATAAAATTTCAGTGCTGAGATGACAGCAGTTGAAGAGAGGAAGGAGAGGGCCTAAGTCATGACTATGTGGTCCTTGCTGAAACCAATCTTGAAGTAAACAAAATCACTCCATATTAAATCCACCCAAAGATATGACAGCTGATAGAAAATAAGGTCTAGCATACAAGGCCGTTCCAAAGCCTCTATGCCAAACGTGTGATGATAAACCCATGCTAAGTGTGCAGAGACCTCAAGCTTGACACTACGGAGAAAAAAAAACAAACCATCACAGGGCCTCACTGAATTCCAGGTCCCCAAGGGAATTCCCAGTGATAAAGAACAAAGAACACAGCATTTGGAGGTGGACAAGACCTTATGAACATCTCTGCCTTAAAAAGCCCAACTATAAGCTACCTTCACTCACCCAAATCTATAATTACAGAACCACTGCTCTAGGCCAGGCACTACTAGGTACACCCTCCACATCCTGGCTAAAAGGCGTGAGTGTAACCCAAGCTATGGTTCATCACTGGCACTCACGTTTCTCCTGAACGTACAGGTACCCTTCCATGGTGTAGGGACTGATGGTCTTGTGCTCAAGGGGATTCTCCTTCATCTTTTTCATCAGTGATTCCACTTCTGACCTGGTACCTTCGAAGCGGTTTCTTGTCTAGGATGAAAGGAATTTTATTCACATCAAAGAAATGAAACAATTCAAAACATCAACCTAGTGAACCCTCAGATCGAAAACCAGGTAACAGTCAGCCGCATAGGAATTAGGCAAATACTTTCGAGAAATACCCATTGACCTTAAAGTCCTATACCAGAATGACTCTCAAATGCTCAAGACCATCAAAATCACCTGGAAAATATGGAGAAAATGCAAATGTCCAGGCCTCACCCCTAAAGATTAATTTAGTACCTCTGGACCCAGAAATGTGCATTTTAAATAAGCATCCCAGGGGTGCCTGGGTGGCTCAGCCGGTTAAGTGTCCGACTTTGGCTCAGGTCAAGATCTCACGGTTTGTGAGTTTGAGCCCCGCATCAGCATCTGTGCTGACAGCTCAGAGCCTTCAGATTCTGTGTCTCCCTCTCTCTGCTCCTCCTCCACTCACATTGTCTATTTCAAAAATAAATAAAAAGTTTAAAAAATTAAAAAAAATAAATAAGCATCCCAAGGGATTCTGATTCAAGTGGCTCACAGGAAATGGTCTTCACAGTCCCCTTCAAGACAGAAGAACCTACTTCTCCAGCTATAGGGAATATTACTTGCTAATGGTTCATAGATGGTCCCCTCCTGAAAAGGGAGCTGCTTCACTCAAGGTAATCTGCACCCCAGCACTAGTCAAGGCTAGGGGCAAAGGGGGAAGGGGTCCCAAGCCCGGCACCCTTTCTTTTTTTCCCCACACTCTGAAGGTCCATGCCAGCGCCAGGGTGCCCCAGGGCACTGACTGAGGCCTCACAGCTCAATTTCTCCTGGAGGGGTCTGCTGCCCTCTCTCTCCCAGGTGATTCTGCTAACCCTGCTCCCCTATAAACCTGCCGCAGGTAAACCTCCACTTCAGAGTCTACCTTCAGAGGAGGAAGGTGGCCTAAGGGGAAGCCATGCTTTGTGAAACCTTGTCTGTGACTCTGCCACTTCCTATTTTCCAAAACAACCAAGAGAACCATAGGGGAAAAGGCTCCAGGCTTCTAAACCCATGCAATACAACCCGCAAGGACACACTTGG
Organism: Lynx rufus; assembly: GCF_022079265.1. NCBI lineage: Eukaryota > Metazoa > Chordata > Mammalia > Carnivora > Felidae > Lynx > Lynx rufus. Next base: position 118,660,071 of record NW_025814823.1, on the reverse strand, counting down.
GTTTCTTTGCTACACAGGATCATCTAGAGACAAAAACAACATACAGACTAACACAGCCAGTCATACAGCGAAGAAGGGGCTTGAGCCTGCTCACTGCTAACCAAAGGGCCCTTAGCAGGATTCGGAGCATCAAAAAGGTCCTGCTGGTTAAAATCTGGGGAACGAGACTGGGAGTCAACAGCTCTGACTTGGATTTCCTGTCAGCCTTACTGAAAGCTGAACAAGAGTACATCCTTTGAGCTGGAGGCCAGCATGTATGCCCCACCCCCATCCCCTGAACACACTCCAAGGTTCTTGTGGCCAGGCAGCTAGATGCACAGAAGGGAGGCTGGGCCTTCCACTGCCAAAGGAAATCCTGATCCTGGTGCTACAGATTTAAAACAAAAATAGCAGGACTTCCGAGAACATAAATAGTGCTTAGAAATAACAGAAAAAAGGATGATGCTCTAACCTGGGGCCACCAAGCACCCGAGAAATGCCTGCCCCCAGCTGCCCTTTGAACCCAGGCAAGACCCATGCTTCTCATGCATTCTAATCCACGTAAGTGATCTCTATGCAACCAGACCCATACTTTGTTCTTTCCTTCCCTGAACCAGGGAAAGGAAGCCTGCCCCTTGGCCACTCACGTTCTGTATGCTAATGGTCAACTGCGTCTTGAAGTCACCGAAGTCCTTGGCCAGTTCATAACCATGGTGATAGAAAGTGAAGAGTCCTTGCAAGAACGCCAGTAGCTGGAAGGAAGGAAGGAGGGCAGAGGTCACATCAGCACGCTAAAGAGAGATTATGTAGCTTTATCCGAATTCCCAACCTTGGTTTGAAAGCCTCAAATAAAGTAATAAAAATGCCTATCATTTAATGAGTGCTAGCTACTTGCATGCCCGACACTGTAACATCTTATGCCTGCCCTCACTAAATGCTCATAAAGACCTAGAAGTTGAGTACTATTGTTGTCTCCATTTTAATATTGAGAAAGCAAGTTCAGAAACATTAAATAACTTGCTCCAAAATCTTAAGTAACAATCAGGATTTGAAACCAGATTCACCTGGCACCAACATCCAAGCTCATACTCTGAGCCTCAGCACTTTCTAAGAAAATCACTTCTTCAGAAACTGAAGACCAGTCTCCAAGTGCAACTCAGTCTCCTTCAAATACATCTGTAGTATCAGGGTACCATGCAGGAAAGTACGGTTATACTGAGAGCCAACAAAGAGGGAAGACAAGGAAGCTGTATGTCCCAAACCTGCAGTGTAACAAAGTTAAAAAAAAAAAAAAAAAAATCACCCAGAGCAGGCTTCAGCTCAAGTGTGCTTCTGTGCTTTCCTTTAAGCAGGTAAACACTATGGATGCCGTAATTAAAATATTCCCATGTTTCCACATTTTCAGTTATGATGGCTCCCCTAAATTCTCCTTTAAATCCCCCTAAGCTAAAACATAGTAAGTCCATTCACTATTTAGTCTTATCTTAAATGAAGAATGAAAACATCTGTTCAGCATGATTCTCATAATACACCTTCATACACTTAAAACTACTAAGATCCCCACCCTGAGCCCTGCCAGTCTTTACTTTTTCAGCCTCAACAAATGTTCATGCCATGTTTCCTCCCAGAACCTACACGCAAACCTACTGTTGTTAGGTTTCCCTTGCCCCTTCCCAAACTCTACACATCCTGCCTCAGTACCAAACCTCAATCAGAAGAAAGGACTGTAATAAAAGTCTAAACAAGGTTTAAAAGAACCACAACTTTACTTTGTTACAAGCTCAGTCACACTGCATTTGGGGACCATCGCTGTGGTCTGAGTGGTCCACTCTGATTTCACTGACCTGCCTCCAATACATGTTACATAAAGATACAGCTGCTTTAAACAGATGTTGGCAAGGATGTGAGAATGCAGGGAAAGAGGAACCCTCTTGCACTGTTGGTGGGAATACAAAGTGGTGCAGCCACTCTGGAAAACGGTATTGAAGTTCCTCAAAAAATTACTAATAGAACTACCCTACAACCCAGCAATTGCACTACTAGGAATTTATCCAAAGGACACAAAAATGCTGATTCGGAGGAGCACATGCACCCCAATGTTTATAGCAACACAACATTATCAACAATAGCCAAATTATGGAAATGCCCACTGACCTATGAATGGATCAAGAAGATGTGGTGTGTGTGTGTGTGTGTGTGTGTGTGTGTGTGTGTGTATAGGAATACTACTCAACAATGAAAAAGAATGAAATCTTGCCATTTGCAACAACATGAATCGAACTAGAGGGTATTATGCTAAATGAGATAAGTCAGTCAGAGAAAGACACATATCCTATGATTTCAATCATATGTGGAATTTAAGAAACAAAACAGATGAACATAGGGGAAGAAAATGAAAAATAAGATAAAAACAGAGAGGGAGACAAACCATAAGAGACTCTTAAACACAGAAGAAACTGAGGATTGCTGGAGGGGTGTTGGGTGGGGGGTGGGCTAAACAAGCAAAGGACATTAAGGAGGGGAACTTGTTGGGATGAGCACTGGGTAGTGTAGGTAAGTGATGAATCACTAAATTCTATTCCCGAAATCATTATTATACTATATGTTAACTTAGATTTAAATAAATATAAGAAAGATAAAGCTGCTTTACTTTACATTGTTTAATTTTCCAGTCCCTAAACTAACATACCTTTAGTAATTAAACATAATCTCATTTTTTTTTCACCTACCTCTACTCCTCTACTCTTCTGAGAGGCAGCGCTAATAATGTTCGCAAAGAAAATTCAGCCCATGGTAAGCACTAAGGTATGTGCTACTCTCCCTTAGTTCAAAGGAAAGAACAATCTTTAGACTAAGCCACATGACCAGCCCACTTTATCAAAGAGCTCTGTACTGTGAAGTAAAGCAAAATCCAGCTTTTAATAATAAGAAATCCTGACTTCCCACCCCTATTATCCCCAGAGCAACTATCCCCTTAGATCCTCATGGGAGGTTGAGAAGCAGGCCCAGCTGGGTCCTCTGTTTCAAAAACTATGTAGTGACACCATATATAGATCACTAACATAAATCAATTAAAGGGTGGTACACCACATAGAATCACCAAAGACTAATAATGAATTCTTTTCTTCAAAGATGATAGAAGCTTTTGAACTCACTCTATATAAAATACATTTTGGGGAGGAAAGCTCATGATTTTCCTCCTGGAAGGCTCCAGTAATAGAGAAGAAGGAGCTCTTAAGCCAAACCTAGTGTCAGTGTTCACAATGAAAACTGTTTTTTCTGATCTCTTCCTTCCCCCACTCCCCCACCCCACCTGTCATTGAATGCTCTGCCCATCAATTTTCCAAGGCACTGAACCATCCTCTCCTGGAGAGTAATGCAGAAGATAAGCAGCTAATTCTAAAGTCATTACTCCTATTAACTCTGACTTATCTTCCACTTAAAGTCAACAGGGCCTCTCACGCCAAATGTAATTAAACACACTCCAGAAGCTCACGAACACACCACCTGGACGTGCACACAAGTGCTCCAAAGGCAGAAAGTTACTAATATTTATTTTGGTTCTCACTTCCTTTGGTGTCATGCTTCATTGTCCATTCGTCGATGGGAAATGATTCCATAGATATTGTTAACTTTGGCCCACTTCCCTCCTCCCCTGGCAACATATCTCTTCCCCACCCTACCCCCACCTTCTGACATCCCCTCCCCACACAATGCATGAACCTTTGAATCTATCACCCAGTGGGAAATGAAAGACCACTTCCCAGTGGGTGGGCGAGACCCACAGAAAGACCCCAGAGATGGGATCATCTGTCTGCCTCAAAGGAATTCTTGTACTCAAACCCACAGGAGACAAGCTCCTTGGAGCCCCACCTTGGCTGGCAGAGAAGCAGCACATCCACACAGACTCTCCCCTGAACAGTCAGCAATGCAAAATCACAGCATGACAAAGGAAATACCAAAGAAAGACCTTCTCCACCTCCCTCTGCCTCCTTCCCCCGTCCTTGTTTTCCTCAGAAAGTAAGAAAAATCTATTTCTATTTCCTACCAGACAACATAAGCTATATGTATTTTTTAAGTAAGTAAAAATGTAACTGCTTCATTTAGTGACAGCTGCATCATTCCGGACTGTCTGCTAAATTTAGATGGTTTCCATTCATACAACAAAGCTATTGTTATACGCTGAATTGTGTTCCCCTACCCCAACAACAACAAAAAAATTATGTTAAAGTCCTAACCCCAGTAGCTCAGAATGTGATTTTATTTGGAACTAGTCTTTATGAAGGTAATCAAGTTAATGTTAGCCAGTAGGCCCTGATATAAAATGAACGGTGTCCTCATAGAAAGGGGATACAGTATTCGGACAGAGAAACACACAGAGAGAAGACACCTTTAGAGCACCTTTACAGCAAGAAACGCCGAATACTGCCAGCAAACTACCAGAAGCTAGAAGGAAGGAAAAATCATTTTCCTACAGGTTTCAGAGGGAGCATGGCCCTGCTGACACCTTGATCTTGGACTTCCAGCCTCTACAATTATGAGAACTCAGCACAGGCATGCTGACAGGATGCCTGTTCAGCAAGACAGATATACTCAGACTGATGTGTTACGAGATGCACTGTAGTGTCAGTGTCCAGATCCGACTGGGGAAGGGGGAAGCCCAAGAAAGGATCCAACAAATCAAAGGGAAAATGAAGACCTGCACTGGGGCAGAAGACCAAGGGCAGGAAGGTACAGCACCAAAAAGTATTTACAAGATACATCTCAGAAGATGCAGTGCCTGATGAATGCAGGGAATGAGCTCTCCTCAGCACTAGATTACTTTCCATTATGAAAACTCAGGGAATGTGGCTTCATCCTCAAGAAGGGAGTAGGTCATTATCTGCAACCCAAAATCTCCAGAACATTTAGTACTTCAATAAGAAAATACAGGCTTCTAAGGCACACACAAGAAAATATGGTTTAGATCCCAGAAGTCTGAATTTTCTTCTTTGGAATACTCAAATCTTGCTTCTTTTTCTGAAGGTCAATAACATCCTAGTATTTGAAGTTACCTTGTAAGAAACAAATGAACATAGTCAATATGCACAGAGGTCCCTTGAAAGGCTGGAAACCAACTACAACCCTGACTACAACCAACGCAAAATATGAATATCCACACCAGGTGCCCCAGCAATTTAGTTCAGTAAATTTCCTGCTGGTTTCCTTTCCACCTGTAAGCAATCAAATACTGTTTCGTACAGACTAACAACCAGACCATTCCAGTTCTGCCAGGTAGCAGATGTCACCTTAGGGAATAAATGTGCTTCCATTTCCCCATCTGAAAACAGATATAAAGCAGCAATTACCTACCGTCAGAGATAGTATAAGGGTTGGACAGCCGTATGGGGGTGAAGTGGTTCTTAGTGTACGACACAGTTTGACCTAATCCTCAATTGTTATTTCATGGTCTTCTGTACAATCTCAGCCAGGGATTCAAACTTAAATGTGTGACACGATCGCCATAGAGGGTTTGGTGAAATAGGGATTACTGGGCCCCACCCCCAATTTTGGGGTCTCGGCTAGAGCCCGAGAGTCTGCATTTCAAAGACTTTGACAACCACTGATCTAATCGGTGGTGTTTTGATCAATCTCTCCCACTATCCATAGCTCCTGAAGCACTGACCAGCCCATAAACTGGTGGGTCGAGAAACGAGAACTTCTGTAAAAGGAGTGAACATGCGAATTCTACATCCAGCCTCTCAACCACTCATTTAATTTCACTCTGGGCAAGTTCCTATCACTTTCTCTTCATCCTAATAAGGGGCCAGAAATCATTTCTTATTAGCTCTCCAGGTGCCTCAGTGCACGGCCTACGAAACATCTGCAAACCGCAAAGGTTTTCCACTCTTTACATCCCTCGGGCACTTCCCCATATCCTCCCTCCTGTCCAACCTGCTACTGCACTGCTTGCTACCTTGGCGACCTCTCTACTACATCCATCTTGCTTCCCAAATGAGGCTTTGAACTCCTCAGACACAGCAGCGGGGTCTTCAGCCATTTCCCTGGTATTCACGAGGTAAATGCTTTCAATTCACCAAGACTTTGGTGTTTTAGATTAAAACAGGCAGGCCCTGTTAACATTGGCACTTGTCGCATGTGCTCATCTGAGGAGACCCTGGGTGACTGAAGCTTAGATATTCCTCTATCTTAGAATGAAAAAGTAATTGCGACCTGGGTGCCATTTAGGTTAGCTCCATTCTAAGCATCATACATGAGGAAACTGATTCCTCTTAACATCTTTATAGGATAGGTGGTATTATTTTACTCCTTTTGCAGATGAGGAAACTAAGGCTCAGAGAACTAAGTAACCCAAGAACACACAGCTAGAATGGCTGGGCTGAGATTTCAGTTTAAGCAGTCTGGCTCTGGAGCCCTTACCAGTGATGTTTTACTGCCTCTTAAACACTCAAGATATGGATATACTACAAATGGGAGTCAGGAACTAGAAGGATCGTTCCTTGCAGGTTTCTTTAAAAAAAAAAAAAGAAAGAAAAAAAAAAGAAGAGGAAAAGGAAAAGGAAAAGGAAGAGGAGGAGGAGGAAGAGGAAAGCCCACCTAGATCAGCAGTCATCAGGCCAAGTCCAGCCTTAGCTGGGCTGAAACCCACACATTCATGAGAAATCAATGTCTACTGCTCCAAGAGGTTATGTGTTGTTACCCAGCAAAAGCTTACAGACACAGTATCTGATTCACGAGGAACACCTACTGGGAGATACAAGGGGAAAACAAGAACAACAAAAACACCTCAAAGAACTAAGATAAGCCAATTAAAACCCAACATATCAAAAGCAAGCAATTGTCGGGGAGCCTGGGTGGCTCGGTCGGTTAAGCGTCCGACTTCGGCTCAGGTCATGATCTCACGGTCCGTGAGTTCGAGCCCCGCGTCAGGCTCTGTGCTGACAGCTCAGAGCCTGGAGCCTGTTTCAGATTCTGTGTCTCCCTCTCTCTCTGCCCCTCCCCTGTTCATGCTCTGTTTCTGTCTCAAAAATAAATAAATGTTAAAAAAAAAAAATTTTTTTTTAGAAAAGCAAGCAATTGTAGAATAGTATCATTGTGCACCTAAAGACTATTACAATCACTGTTGTTTTCCTCTAGAAATTCTGGTAAAATCAATTAAAAACACCCAACGCTAATTCTGTGACAGCATTTGAATGCCTGCCCAGACCACAGGAAATAGGCTTCAGTAAACCTTTCGCTGAAAAGCTGGCTTTAACACCTCTGTGTCCTAAGCAAGGAAATCAATAAGCTCATTTTCTCTGTAGGATGGCCTCCCCCACGACACAGACTGCAAAAACAAGGGGATTTTGACAGGAGACGGTGATAGAGACCACTACTAGACAGGAAGCTGGCTCTCAAGTTTCCAATATTCACATAAGAAGACTGAGGTAATTAAGGATATTAAGGAATTTGCCAGGGGTGCCTGGGTGGCTCAGTCACTTGAGCGTCTGATTTTGCTCAGATCATGATCTCACAGTTCAGGAGTTCGAGTTTCACATCAGGCTCACTGCTGTCAGCCTATCAGTGCAGAGCCCACTTTGGATCCTCTGTCCCCCTCTTTCTGCCCTTTCCCCACTTGCACTCTTGCAAAAATAATTATTTTTTAAAAAGAAGAATTTGCCAGATGAAGTGGCTGAGAAGGAAAGCTCAAAATCCTAGTTCCAATACAGTAAAAAAAAAAAAAAAATCTAAGTATCAGATTCCAAAGCCACCAGAGTCTGATAAAACTATTACCAAGTTCACATCCCTAAAAAGCATCCCAAAATTTTATGAATTAGAAATGGAGCACAGAACACTCTTTACTAAAACAAGTGGTTATTTTCTCTCTGTTTCTTATAGTTTTATTGTTTGCTTAAGAAAATCACTTTCTGAAATCTAGGTAGGTAAGAGTCTTACTTCTAGAGAGACTCAAGGCTTGGGTCTAAATCAGAGGCTGGATTTTTAGTGAAAAATGCAAGGTCTGCACGAGTTTGAAATCGAGGCCCAAGTGTTCTCTCAGTGTTTCCATGACATTTTTGTACTGTGCATTTTGAGTGCAACACAAGGGTAGGGCAGCACTACCACTGCACAAAGCCACACCCATGCTAAGGTGGCCTCAACTAAAGCCAGACTGGTTTGCACACTACAACCTTTCTCTCCCTGCTACTCGGTTATAACCAACTACAGTGAGAAATCACTTTATATAGTACCTTTTAATGCACGGAAGGAGCGTGGAGGGGCTTTGAACTCCGCAGACAAAAAGAGGAAAGTATCATGTACATTCCCCTTTTTCCTTGGGCAACTACTACGTTTGGATTATTTGAGGGAGAAAGGAAGGGGGTGGGAGGGTGGAAAGTTAAGGTGTAATCACTACTGTTGGGCAAGATGAACACTCCTCCCCCTGCCCTACTTCCACCTAGAAACCAATTAGCACAACACAGCAGGGCCAGAGGAAGCACTATCACTTCTGCTCAGGTTGCCCAAGAATGGCCACAGGGGACAGTCCAGGGTAGACAGACTGACACAGCACTGTGACTTAGCAGAAGGCACAGTACCAGGGCTGATCAACCTCTTCATCAGCAACTTAGAGCATTTTGTAACCTAGGCAGTGGAATGAGGGCTGGAGGTCAAAGTGCGGGTATACCATTAAACCCTGAGCATCTACTTACCGGCTCCACGAACTCAAACATCTTTCTCTCTTGGACTTCCTGCACCTTGAAGACATACTCCAGGGATACTTCATAGAAATGCTGCCGGACCAAGTCCACTTGGCTGTCTGCCTGCAAACAAGACAGAATTTAAGAGGAAAGTCAAGTCACTACGCAAGGAGAGCATTCAGCAAGCAGGCCACAAAATTCCTTGGAGATGGTTTTTACACACAATTCAGACAGCATGAAACAGACCTAAGACTAGTGACAATGTCCTAGGCACCATGTCCTTAGGTATACATATATTACATGACATTATTCACTCCTCATTCACTATAGTGACTTAATCCTCATCCAATTCCTAAAAAGAAGATATTCTCATTACCTCTAAGTGACAGGAGGAAAATGATGTCTGCTAACATTAAGGAACCTGAAGCAGCCAGTACAGGGCAGAGTTGGGATTTTTGTGCTTGTGGATCTGCCTCCAAGACCCTTGATCATCTTTAAACTAGGAGGCTGTACCGCCTCCCCACACCCAGGGGCAGACCTGGGTTCTAAAGAAGACAGAGTTTTAAGGAGAAAAAAAAGAAAACCTGCAGGGTCCTCCCCATCCCATTAGGAATGAACAAAACCAGCTGTTAGAGGGCAGGGGCCTTTAGGAAAGGACATTTCCACATGAGTTTCACCTATTTTCTTGTTTGTCAAGGGACAAACTGTCAGTTTACTTCAGCAGAGTAATTACACTATTCCATCTAAGCCTCCTTTCTCCGTCCATGCAGAGGGGGTGCTGCATAGGCCCACACAAGCATACAATCAAACCACTGATGCAGGATATAGACAGCAGGGGAGAAAATGAGCCTGGGTAGAATAACAAGATGCTATTAAGTACCTCAACTATCACTGTGAAGTTCATAACATTTCCACACTATTGCTATGCCACCTCACTGTTACAGTGAATGCACATCTCAATGACAAAAAATATTAGTATTTTTTTAAAATTTTATCCACTTATTTTTTAGAGAGAGTACACACGAGCAGGGGGAGGGCAGACAGAGGGGGACAGAGAATCCCAAGCAGGCACTGTGAGCACTGAGCCCAACTGGGGCTCAAACTCACAAATCGTGAGATCGTGCCCCTGAGCCGAAATCAAGAGATGGACACTTAACCAACTGAGCCACCCAGGCGCCCCTTAAGATTTTTTAATAAAAATGAATATCCTGGTAGTGGGAAACAAACATCTGCCTTCTTTAGAAGTGAAGGGGTGAGAAACCATTCTATAACATACTTCACAGAGACAGACAAAGCCCCCAAAGAAATACCTCTTCCAGTGTTCCTTTGTCAAGATCCCTGCAGAGGAAACTGGGGACACATCACCCATTACACCAAATATGACACTGCTATCTTTCTATCTAAAGAACGTGGCAAATCAATCATTCATTCAACCATCATGCACAAAAAGAAATTTCCTTCATGGAACTCACAACATAGGGAAGCAAAGAGATTCTAAATAATTATGTCCATAAACAGAAAATTACAAACCCTGGTAAAGCACAAACAGCCCATTCAACTCTCCTGTGAGCAACTTCCTCCTAGGTCAACATATTAACACATAGAAGCTAATTGGCTAAGTGCTGGGTGGGGAGGCAACCAAACACACACACACACACACACACACACACACACACACAGCGAAGGGCTAAACTTGGGGGTATTTTCTAAGCCTCTAAGCAGGGGAAGCTGGTATCTGCGGACTGAGAGATCTTTATTTGGAGGCCCAGTTTCAGAAAGTGCTGTACCCTCCTTCCCCAGGTGTGGCTCTTCAGACCACTGGGCTGATCCCTTCCACCTGGGCTCCTGCCAGCTAAGCCCCATATGCTCCTGCAGCCTCTAATTTCCTCATAGTGCAAATCCAACACACTTACACCAGGGATGCATCCACTTCCCCTGACCACCCACACACCTCAAACATCCTCCTTGCTCAGGCTTGCCAACTGACACTCCAACTCAAGAAAGGGTCATTCTGGAAATTTGCAGCGTGGCTCCTGCCGTTAGGCAGCAATGGAGGAAACTCCTAGGAGACAGACAGCAGAGCCCGGCATCAGTCAGGGAGCTAACAGCCCAAACATCTGGGTTGGACTCGCAGTTCTATCATTTTCTAGCTGGAGAGACCTACTCAAGTCACTTATCCTCTCTGGGGCTCTTTCCCACACCTGGAGGTAGTATCCGCCCTTGCGAGAAAATGAGCTAAAGGATGTGAACAATTTGAAAGCCAAAAAGGGCTGTGTGCACATCTGCTGTTACTACCACCAAGCCCTTCAGACAGATGGGCTTCAGCTCCTCCCCCCTAAGTCAACCATGGGTCTCAGGGTGACTAAACTCCTTTCCTAACTAGTCTCCCTGCTTTCCTTCTCTCCCCCACCCCAATCCAGCCTGCACTCAGCAGACAGAAGAGCCTTCTTAAAACTGGAATCAGAAGGGGGTGCCTGGGTGGCTCAGTCGGTTGTCTGACTTCGGCTCAGGTCATGATCTCATGGTTCGTGGGTTCGAGCCCCGCATCGGGCTCTGTGCTGACAGCTCGGAGCCTGGAGCCTGTTTCAGATTCTGTGCCTCCCTCTCTCTTTGCCCCTACTCGCGCTCGGTCTCCCTCTGTCTCAAACATGGTTTGCAAGACCCTATGTGACCTGCCTCCCACCTCCCTGCCTCCCCGCCCCTCCAATGCATCCTCCCTGTACTCCAGCCTCCCAGATTGACTCCCTGTCCCCTAACACTCCAAATACTTTGCAATTGGTGTTCCTTCTGCTTGCAAACCTCTTCTCCTAAATATTCAGTTTTTTAAAACTTTAAGGCACCATAAGAAACTTTTACATTATGACCCAAAAAACATGCCTTATAATTTTCTTCTGTTCTAGCTTCCTCTATTCTATTTCATGACACAGTAATTCAGATTTTTATGACACTCAATTCTTAAAAAATACTTTATTTGAGAGAGAGACAGAAGGAGAGGGAGCGGGAGCAAGCGCAGAGGAAGGGCAGAGAGAGAGACAAAGACAGATTACCAAGCAGACTCTGCGCTGATAGTGCGAAGCCTGAGGCCGGGCTCGATTCCACAAACCTTGATGCCATGACCTGAGCTGAAATCCAGAGTTTGACCCTTAACCAAATAGGGTCCCGAGGCACCCCTAAAATATGTTATTTTTAAATAATTTCTACACCCAGTGTGGGCCTCAAACTCACAACCTTGAGCTCAAGAGTTGTATGCGCCACTGACTGAGCCAGCCAGGCACCCCAATACACGCACAACTTCAAGAACAGCATCCTAGCTTTTCTCTTAGTGGTCCTTCTCATCCTTCTAGTTTCAATTCATTTGTTAACCTCTTTAGAAAAGGCTTTAGTGACCATGTTAATGTACATAAGGTAAAAAGCGCTGGGGTAACCTACCCCCCCCAATTTATTTCCTTATCACTATGTAAAATTATTTTCAATGCTCTTCTCTGCCTGTGGCTCACCTAGTGCAATAGAATGTCAATGAGAGCAAAGACTTTGTCTCATTTTTCCACTTTTCTATCCCCGCTTCCAGAACATTGCCTGGCCCATAGTAAGCATTCAAGAGATGCTTAAGGAATGAATAAATTGATCTCTATGTGGCCATCAGTGATCTAGTTCTCAGGAGAAATGCATAACTCAATGCATTTCCACAGGAAAGAGAAGAAGAAATCCAATTAGAATGGTAGGTTTCTTGGGGCGCCTGCGTGGCTCAGTTGGCTGGTTGTCCGTCTTCAGCTCAGGTCATGATCTCACAATCTGTGAGTTTGAGCTCCCCGTCGGGCTCTGTGCTGACAGCTCAGAGCCTGGAGCCTGCTTCAGATTCTGTGTCTCCCTCTCTCTCTGCCCCTCCCCCTCTCACACTTTCTCTCACTCTCAAAAATAAACATTTAAAAAAAATTTTTTTTAATTAAAAAAAAAAAAGAATGGTAGGTTTCTTTTGCCAATGCCTTTGCTCACCTGGGCTATAGAGTTGTTCACATCATTAGACCCCCTCCCCCCCCACCCTGCAATGGACTGGTAGGCCAGGAGTCCAGCCCACCTGGCAAGCCACTCAAGATGGTTTCCCTGCTTGTTACTTGAGAAACGGTTCATCTACCAGCTTGTCTGAGATGCACCAACCACTGTATGCTTCTTGGAAAACAAACACTGTCCTAGGCTCTAAGTTCATGAAAGCCGATCATTCATTTACTCTCCACAATACACTCAACACCTGAATGGACTCACAGAAGTATGCAATGAATATTTGTTAAGTGCATATTGTCTTTAAAGCTTCTTAGCCCTTAGGGGAAAAAAAAGTTAATTTACAAAATAATCATCCACTAGATGGCAGTGTCATTCCACATCACTGCACTATAATTTTATCCACCAAATGTACGGATTGGCTAGAATTTCAAAGTATTCAGTTCAGAGCTCTGCAATTAGGTAAGAATTCTGGATATTCAAAGAAAGTACATTTCATTAAAAGTGCACTAGGTGTCAGGTAATATTCCCAAATTGATTTTTTAATAAATGTGAGAAAATCATCACTTAATAGCTGGAAGACCTTGAACAAATCCCTTGACCTCTGCAAGGAACCCAGTTCCTTCAAATGTATTTCCAGTAGGTTCAATCAGAAGATTACCAAGGTCCCTCCTTCAGGTGGTGAATCCTATCTCAATGACACTGGCATTGAATAACAATGGCTGCCTAGCTGCCCAGCAACAACCCTCCCTCCCAAGGTGAAGACGCAATTAGGAGAATACAGTGAGTTGAAAGAGCTCCAGGGTCAGGGGCCAGGGTTCACAACCTCACTGACTAGCTACAGGCAGGCTACTGAATGGCAAGGGAATAAATCTGTCCCTCACAGAGTGGTTACAAGGATTTGAGAAGATTCCAAGTGCCTAACACAGTACCTAAATAAGCATCAGTAAATATTTGCTGGCCTTATTGTTGTGGTCAGTGAAAAGTATTGTATCGTTTTTGTTGTTATAAGATTTTTATCAATTTAATTCAGCTCAGGCACAACTAAAAAGCAATGCTCAAGAATACCCGGACCTTAAAGAAAGACTTACAGCCCACTCCTTGCCCTCAAAGTACTTAGAAAGCCTAACGAGGTCAAAGACAAGCACACAAAGAACCACAAAAGAGTGTAATGTAGAAATGTCCACTAATACCTGTAACTGACAATGTCAGGGCTATAGAGTAAAAGTTGGTGTCCCTGCCAACATTCATATGTTGAAACCTAAGCTCCAATGTGACAGCACATGGAGGTGGGGCCTTTGGGAGGCCCCAGAGAGCTCCCTTGGTCCTTTTACCACATGACACCGCATCAAGAAGAGTCATCTAGAAGCTCTCACCAGATGCTAAATCTGCCAGCGCCACAATACTGGCCTTCCTAACCTCCAGAACTGTGAGAATTAAATTTCTGTCTCTACAAGCTGCCTCACCTATGGTATTCTCTTTTACTAGCCTGAACATGCCAAGACAGTGACCAAGAGTACCATTCAATTTGGGAACGGGAAATGGGGAGGAACGAGCCAGTCATAGGGATAATACTTTATATTTGTTTAGCAGCCATAACACGCATCCCCATACATGAAATAGAACACGTACTTTGTATTTTACCAAAAAATGGAACTAAAAAATCAGAGAGGTGAGTACTTGCCCCAGGTCACACAGTGAAAACATGAAACAGCAGGCCTTGAAGTAAGGTATCACTTTCCCAGCCAGTGCTCTGGGCTGACACTGCACTATCTTGGGGGGAGAGGATATTGGCATGGCTTTAAAAGAGTATGTTACAGTCATCCCAGACCAAGGAAGCAGCATCCAGGCATGGAGAGAATAGACCAGAAAAGCATCCTCACACTGGGGAATGCCATGCCTACAGACTAACTGTGCTATGGGCCCGTCAACACCAACAGGTGCTAGAACAATCACACAGTTGTTCAACTCTCAACGACCCTGACTCACCTAACTGCTTAGGAACTGCAGAGCTGGCCACATCTAATGACTCTATGAAGGCTAATTCACTAAACAGTGAGGGCATCAGGACAGATCCTAATTTATCATGGATAACTGCATATTCTTGGGCATCTTCCAGTGCCCCTACCCCACACACAGCTGGGATCCCGTCCCCAAGGAATTAAGTACTTTATATATGATCCAGTGAAAATAGGTTTTCTTTAGCCTCCTCCAGCACATCTGACAAGATTCACCTGAGGAGCTAGGCTACCTTCAAGAATCACCTCCCCATGTGTTTGCTCCTTTTTCCCCAGTCAGGTAGGAAATCTTCCAGGATAGGTTAGTGTTTTCTACTTTTCACACCAAGTACTCAGTTGCTATTAGCTGGCTGACTGGCCAAGAACTGATCTGCAAAGCCCATTACAAACACTTGTTGCTGGCAGCGTTGTTGACTCCTCTTCATCATTTACACAATTGGTTTAAACTCGCATTTCAAAGGAAAGGGCTCTGAGAGCAAGACATTCCTGAGGATGTGCAACAAATCGGGTTGGGAGGGGTTCAGACTCTACCATCTCCTATGTTATCTTCATTTTTCATCCTTTAACCATATGATCTTCATATTAACTTGCATGTGACAGAAGCACTGCATGGTATTTCCTCAAAAACAAAGTAAACTGAAGAATGAAGGCTAGCTTGACAAGTGTCCATCGAATGATGAACGGATAAAGATGTGGTATACACACACACACACACACACACACACACACACACACACACACAATGGAGCATTACTTGGGCATTAGAAAAGATACCTTGCTATTTTCAAAAATGCAGATGGAGCTACATACAGAGTATAATGCTAAGTGAAATAAATCAGAGAAAGACAAATACCATATGATTCTACTCATGGTATTTAAGAAACAAAATAAATGAGCAAAGGGAAAAAGAGACAGAAGCCAAGAAACAGACTCTTAACTACAGAGAACAAGCAGATGGTTACATGGTGGGAGGTAGGTGGGGGGATGGGTGAAATAGACAATGGGGGTTAAGGAGTGCACTTGCTGTGATGACCACTGGGTGATGTATCAAAGCACTGAATCACTATATTGCACTCCTGAAACTAATACCACACTGTATGTTAATTAACTGGGATTTATATGTAAAACTTAAAAAAAAAAAAAGAATGAGGGGCTAACTTGGAAGTCACAACCTCTCTTTACCACATACCTGAGAAAGGTGAAGTAAATTGTTAAGAGTTAAATAAAATGACATTCGTGTAGTCAACTTTGGAGTTCCACTAGTAACCTGCTCGGTCTTCCAGAAACCACTCCCTTACCATGCAAGTCTCCATGAACTAAATGAGAATTATGACAGATCCATGGTTGCAAAGTTAACTTATCTTTCCAAGTGAATTACTCTTCATGCCAATCCAGAAAGTCCTAGGGCAGGCCAGATAATTTATCTCTTGTGAAACAAAGTCACCAAAGCGTAAAACATATGAATGACAATAAAATCCTGCTTAAAGAAAGAGAGAGAGAGAGAGAGAAACAAAGAAACAAAGAAAGAGAAGGAAGACTGCTGTGAAGTACCAATGGAAATATTTTTTTAAAAAATAATAACAATAATATTGGAGGAAGAAAAAAGTGTTTCAGATACTGACTTTTCAAATCAGTGATAACAAGGCAGGAAGTCAAAAAGTAAAGCAATAGGGTAGAGAACCAAGGTAAAGGGTGAGACAAACAGAAAATTCCAGTTTGAAAGGAAGAAGTACACTTCAGTGCTCACGGCTGCCCCACAAGGAGGTGAGTGACGTTGACCAGCAGTATATGCCCCCACCCACCTGGTAGGTTGGACAGCCACAAAAGGAGTGTTGTGGATGTGAAGATACAAAGGGAATCCAGGCATTAGGCATCTGATGAGGGATTGGGGTCAAGCTCCTGGTTTCTGAGGCCACTTCAAACCCTAGGATTTTCTGGCAAGGAGGAACGGGCACATATTCTACAGCAACACATAGAAATTAAACACCTTGTTCAGGATATTAGTGAAGTTTCTTACCTCCTGAAGCTGAGATTCTTTCTTCTTAGAAGACAAATTCAAGTGTTTTTCTAAGACGCCACAATACTTTTCTGTCTCCTTGTCATACTTCTTTTTGGCTTCCTGGCAAAAAGAAGAGAGGAGGGAAAGAGTAAAACATTGCAGGAATAAAAGCAACCTTGTCAAGACCTGCCGACTCAATTCCATAGGTCACCATTCCTTCAGACCCAGAACAGCCAACTACCCATCTCTTCCTTCTCTTCAAATAATGCACATTAAGTCAAGCCAACCCTCCATCAACACAGACCGACGGGTATGAATGTCTATCACAGAACACAATGCCAGAGACAAGGTAAATACCAGCATTTAATAGTGGCAAAGCCAGGACTCCACTTTCTAAGAAGTTCAACTGTGAAAGAGAAATCTCTAATTTCTAATTCAAAGGATGTTCAAGGCCAAATAAAGGAGCAAAGTTACCTATGAAGCTAATCCCAAAGCAGTAAGACCTACTTAAAGCTTAAATCGGACCAATCTAGGGTAAGGGCAGATTCAGCTTTAACAGCAGTCAAAAAGTACTTAATATATAGACCTAAATATTTCTGGGCACAATACTGAACACATGTGGGTCTCTGAACTGAAGAGGAATTCAAATGAAAACAAAGACAACAAATGTGTTCACAGCAGCATCAGTTATAAAAACAAACAAAAAGGCAAAAGCACATCACTGCCCAAATACAGGGTTTCAGATAATTAAAGGGTGGGACATCCAATAAATGGAACTAGGAAGGCTAGGTGGTCATATGGCAAGCTGCTCATAATGTAAGGGAAAGTATTAGTATCATGATATGAACTTGGTGCATCCTACATAGAATGTATCTACCTACAGACAAAGATTAGATGGAAAGATAAACGAAAATAATCAAGTTAAGGAAATGGGATAATGGGTGATTTTCTCCCTCCATTTGGGAAATTTTTATTTGCCTACATTAATAACTTTCAAAATGAAAAATAATATAAATATCATAACACACATAATCCCTGCCTTCCCACCAAATCAGTGAGTCACTGAGATTCTACTTTTATCTCCCATTTTAAGGAGAAGAAAACTTAGATAAATGGAGGTTAACTTGTACAAAGTCATAGTGACAGAGCTGGGATCTGAGGTCAGGGCAGGCTGCCTCCAAAGCCCACCCTTCAACCGCACTTGAGACACATGTTCACGGGCAGTCTCTCTTCCTTCCACTTTCTGGGGGGCTGGGGGGGGGGATGGCAAGCAAGGGGGCTGGAAAAGGCTGACACTGGCTTGAAGACAGGATCAACTTCACTAAGTGCATTATTCTTACTCCTTACTCAGGCAGAACCTAAACCAAGTATTTTTTTGCAACTCCAAGGGCTCCAAGAGTAGAAAAACTTTTGCAGCCAGGTAAAGAAATGCAGAGACATCTCCATTCATTCCACAAAGATAGAAGAAGCAATCACTCTGTGTCAGACGCCTGAAGCCACTGGAAATACAAAGTAGAAGTGGTCCCAAGCCTCATGGGGGGAATGTTCAAATAGAAGGACAATCAACCAGAAAACATAGAAATAGCTTAATTATAGACTGCAACAAGTGCTATAAAGGAAATAAGGTGCACTCAGTTCACAGACAGGTTCCTCAAGAATGTGAGCTAAGACCTGCTAATCATATGAGGGACAGGGTGGAGGCTTCTAGAGCACAAGAGCAGTACCAATGCTCTGGGCAGAACACTGGGCAAGCCTAAGTGGGACAGGTGACAGAAATCACCAAGAAGCTCCCACCTGAAGCCCCGGAAATCCCAGGCCATGTCAGAACACTATTTATCTGGTCAAAAGCGAGATTCTAAGCCTCTCAAAGCAGGCAGTCATCACATACCCTTTTTAGCGGCCATGTATCCACCTCTACAAATCTGAATTTTGCTTGAAAGACTACTTATACCTAAGAACAACTCAACATGCAGAAGCAAGAGAGGAAAAAGCCTGGGGAGATACTACTCCTTCAAATTTGAGGAAGGGTACAGGCTACACATTGACTCAAGCAACTCTTTCCTTTGTAGAAACCGGCAACTTTGACCTGGGGCTCCCATTCCACTTATGCTTGCAGATCCACTCCAGCAACCTGTCGGAAAGCCCCACAAGGAGAACCCTGTGCTGGGCTAGCCCAGCTGGCCAGAGGTGAGAAAAGGCCAGGGAACATGAGTCACCAGCATTCTGTGACTTTTTGGCAATTCAAGCTGCCGCATTCCATGTTCAAGAAGACAGCCAGAGCTAAAGAGAAAGGGAAGCAGTTTCTGTCCTGAAAAAAACAGCAACAGGACAGTCAGGGAGTAACTCTACGAAGATTTAGATAACACTCTTAAGATGGAAGAGTGGTATTCATGACTGACTCAGGTAGGAGGCAGTGCTTGCCTTCCAGGGAACCTACTGTCACTGGCCTAATGGAGAAAAGACAGAGTTAGAATCCTGTAAGTTATTCCCAACTTCTCATGGACTGACTCTAAACAAATCACTGCCCCCCTCCAAAACTGGGTTCCCTCATCTATAAACTGATGGGGGCTCAGGTTCAGGTTTCCTCTTTCAATTCAGAGGCTGTCTAACAAAAAAGGAATAAAAACAGCCACCTCCTCATTGACCTATTAGGATAAAATGAGATTAACCATAGACAGTGCTTAGCAGAGGGCCCAGCAGACAGAAAGTGCACAATAAAATTCAGTAAAGATGATGATGGCGGCAGTGATCACAGTAGCCATGGTGGTAATGGCACTCATCAGACTCATCATCTGAACATACCTCTTCCTTATCAAGAACACCACTTGCTTCCCATGCCCTGCTGTCCCATGAAGGTAAGGCTTCATGGCACCTACCGCAATTAGGAATTACGTTTATTTATTAGCTTTTTGTTTCATGTCGTTCTCTCTAGTCACACCATGAGCACAGTACGTCTACACTTGCTCTCCATCATCCTGGGGCCAGGCACAGAGTAAGTGCTCATGTATTTTTTTTTTTAATTAATGAACTGTGTGTACTGAATCTAACAGCGAACATCAAAGGACTATACGACAGGCACTGTTCTGAGCGCTTACCTGCATTCGCTTGTCTTCCTCCTAAGAACTGTAGGAGGTAACTATTATCACTGTCTCCATTCTACAGATTGGGAAATGGGTATGAAGAGGTTCAGCTACTCCCCAAGTTGACATGCCAATGGCATCAGTGAGGTTAGGGCCCACTCTTCACCATTGCTCTCTAACTTCTGTTTTACTTTCACTGCAGTGCCCAGCGCTCCAAATGCACCTCGGCTGGCAGAAAAACAAACTCCCCCAAACTCAGAATTCTAAACATAGGGTCAAGGTTATGCCAAGCTCAGGGTCATGACCTGCTGCAGGCCAGCTACCTCTGCAGCAGAATGCCCAGGAGTCCTCCTCCCTGGCAGCCTTCACATCCAACACTAAATTCTGCTTCTTGCAAAGTAGCAACAGGTTGTTACAGCAACCGAAGCAGCACCAGAATGGGGAGAAAGGGTAATTTTAGCCCCACAGAGGCAGAGTTCAGAAACTTCCACTTGGCCACTCAGGAGCCCTGGCTGGCTCTTAGGTATTCTTCAGTCTGCTCCCAAAACTGCCTGGTAAAGAGTTTGTTTCTTTGCTTTCTCTTAAAGGTACACGATCCTAGGATATAAATGTATGTGTATGAAAAAAAGAAATGACCAAAGGAGAGGGAGGGGAAATCATCCCCAATGGCATTACACTGTTTACTAAGGAGAGATTAGAGTACGTGAGAGGCAACATGTTTTGATGAGCTATGATTTTATTTGAATTCTCTTATTCTCCTATTTCTCACCATCTACAGCCCCACCTCTACCGCACTTCTGGAAAAGTACCTGCTGCTATCATTAAGATCACTGGTATTACCCAAGAGTAGTCCACTCAGAATCCTGCTCCTCCTCTATGCCAACTATGGGCTTTCAGGAACCCCGGAGGCAGGGCTGAGGGCAGAGGCCAGAGTGAGAAGGCTAAAAAGATTCTTGGAAAGAGAACTCGATAAAGCGGTCTGTCTGCTCTGCTGCTGTCTCAAAGCTCTTCAGAACGTCCAGAGCCACCGCCATCTATTATCATGAACAGGAAGTACAAGTCCCAAGGCCACTAAAGTGAAGGTCCCTGAGCCTACACACATGAGAACCCAGGGAGAGACACTCATGGCAAACTCAAAATCTTAGTGGAATTAGACTCCCTTTGAATTATATATTCCATAATCTCTGATACAAAACCCATGAGCTCTAATCTTCATAAATGTAAAGGATAAAACTAGTAGAAAGTGACTTAGAACTGGAAGAAAAATCTTTGCTATGGTCTGTCCTTCAAACTACAGTCAACCATCCCTCTGAAGAACCCTGACTGAACGGCACATTTTCTTTGCAGACCCTCATCATATTCGTTTTCAGAAGCAGATGTGCTTAGGTGGGAAGGTGGGGTGAGGAGACAGATCCCACTTTGTTGTATTTCAGTTATCTTTCTCCCACATACAGGCACCTACTTCTCAAGGCCATTTCACGACTGAGTAAAAATCTAAGCATGCTAGTAGGTGAGTGATGTTGCCCAAAGCTCCCTGCAGGTGGCGCCAGCTGAAGGATTCACAGTTCCAGAAAAACAGGAAGAAAATGTCAAAAATCCTTTTGCTTTCATTGATTCCAGTGAAAACACTTTCCCTGCAGGTGGCCTCTAACACTCTACTGAAGGTCAAACTAGCTAGGATTTCCTGGTGATTTCTCACAGGGCAGGGGAACCCGGGAGAATCTACCTTTTAAAAATGAACAAGGGGCGCCTGGGTGGCTCAGTCGGTTGAACATCCGACTTCGGCTCAGGTCATGATCTCGCCATTCGTGGGTTTGGGCCCCGCGTCGGGCTATGTGCTGACAGCTCAGAGCCTGGAGCCTGCTTCGGATTCTGTGTCTCCCTCTTACTCTGCCCCTTCCCCACTCATACTCTGTCTCTCAAAAATGAATAAACGTTAAAAAAAATAACAATAATAAATAAAAAATAAAAATGAACAAGATTTTCTTTACAGTCTTCTCAGGGACTGACAGAATCAGCCAAATTTTAGCTGCAGTCCTTCGCCATCAGAGCTAACAAACTGGGACCTAGGAGTTGAAGCAGTCCTGCTTTTTGACCTGCATAATGTAAAAGATGTACTTTTTTAAACTAGGAAATTTCAAAGAAAACCATGACTTTTCACTTTCTCTTGAAAAATGTCAAGATCTAGCAACAAACGGCCCATTTTCAAACACTAGCAAAAATGAGCTGTGTCCCTCCCCACCCCTTCAGGGCCCCATCTGCAACCCAGTCTAGGCTCTGAGTCCTGGATGTCCACAGTAAGTACAATTCCCCGTTGTCCAAGCACAGATGTATCTACTAACACAAGGAGGCACGGTTTCTACCTTTGCATGATTTATGAACTAGCACAAACCAATTAGGTAACAAAATGCTAGAATGACTGCTCTGGGGTTTGACCACACTCAGTCTTACTTCAGACACTTGGGAATAACAGATGAGCCTCTATAAAATCCAAAAACAAGGCTGCCCTAAAATCCAAAAACAAAGTTTGTGTAATTCTCACCTTGGCAGCCCCAATCTGCTCCTTTCGAAACTTCTCCAAGGGAGTGATGAGCACCTCGCTGGCATTCTCAATCTGGTGAGGAGAGAAACAGAGCAGGGGAGTTGGGGGGGGGCACGTAAACACAAAAGCAATGATCAGTTAAGAATTCCTTCCATGTCTCACTTTAAAATTTCAGTAAGCAACACTGTGCAGGTGTTGACTGTTCACGATACGTGAACTGAAAGCACGTCAGATCAAAATCTAGTCATCATCTCCAAACACGGAATTCTTCCCATGTGTGACTCACTCTTTACAGTGAGGACCTCTAAAAAGGTAAGCAACCACATGAAGGCAGAGGGGAGCTGGTGACAGGGCAGGATTTAATTTCAGCCTTAAGTGACTTCTTGTAAAGGCCAATTGACCAAGTTACATTTAAGTAGATATATTTTAGACATATCAACATTGAGTCTAGGTTAAAAACAAGAAACACCTGTGGACATGCAGTGGCATGAACACCTTCTAAGCTGGACTTTGTGTATTCCTACCAGTACTGGACTAGGATCAGGACATTTGTGCCTCCAGGCCACGGCTGCCTCTCACCTTCACCCCAAGCACTCATCCCATCAGGTCCTGCACGCAACAATACCATCACCCCAAGGCACCTCAAATGCAACAAAACTTGTTCCACTTCCAAGTTTTGGCAGTTAGCCATTTCCTCAGACGCTGGATCCCTGAATTCTCTTGTGGACAACTCATTTCTTATTCTAATTCAGGTTTTGGCCTAAAGGTCACCTCTTTAGGGAGGCCTTTCCTGATCACCAGCATATTCCAAAGCAAACTTCTCACTACCTCACCAAGTGTTTTCTTCAGAAGACATAAGCCAGCTAAAGTTTTCTAATTTATCAGTACACACACACACAAACCATCTTGCAAATGCTCACTTGCCCGCCATTCTCCTCCAAACACAGAAGAGTGCTGAAACGAAGGAGCACTCAAATATTTTTCATTGACTAAATCAATGAATGATTTCTTGACTGGCTGCCAACTGTGTGACCACAGGCGAAGCATTTAACCTCTCTGGGCTCTCATTTCCTAATGTGCAAAATGAGTAGGCTGGATTGTTCCAGCTCGAAGATTCCATGGTCTGTTCGAAGGCAGCAAAATATTTTACAATCTTTCCTTTTAAGCAGTCATTCACTGCTTACTCGTCGCTCAACTAATTATTTCAGGAATCTTGTCCCAACAAAGGATTATTTTCCTAAATCACATGTGCATCCATCACAATGAAACCAACA
Source organism: Lynx rufus (assembly GCF_022079265.1). NCBI lineage: Eukaryota > Metazoa > Chordata > Mammalia > Carnivora > Felidae > Lynx > Lynx rufus. The sequence goes on along the minus strand of NW_025814823.1, from coordinate 118,636,508 downwards.
GAGTAAATGCCAGAAGCCATAGATGGACACAGCCAAGAATTAAGTAAGCAATGTGAGGGATAAAAGGTGGCAGGTCTCCAAATTTACTGCCATTTGCCTTTTTTTTCTCAATTTTGAGAGCACTTACCTCAGAAGAGAGCATTTTAACATGAGGGTTGCAATGTTTGACTTGTTTGCTTTTTATTATTATTTGATGTTGCTTAATGGGCTCCCTCGTTTAAATCTTCCACAAATCCAGTGCAAGTCTCCAAAACCCACAGGGGTGTGCTGAGCCAAGTCAGCATACACTTGAGCCAAGAGCACAAGTTAGCATACACTTGACAGTAAGTTACATTTTTTCAAGAAAAAGTAAACTTAACAACAACAAAAATCCCAACGTCCAGGCTGTATCTCAAGCCAATGAAATCAGAATCTCTGTACTCTGTCCCAGGCATCAGTACGTTTTAAACTCCCTGAGTTGTTCCAATGGGCATCCACAGCTGAGAATCTAGCCTTAAGGAGAAGCACCCCCCTCCCCCCCCCCACACACACACAAGAAAGCACGAACTACACCTGGGAAACAGGACGCCCAAGACCTTGCCCCATTCCTTCTACTGCTTGCTATCAGACTTCACAAGACCTCAGTGTTCCCATCTGGCCAACGAAAGACTACAGATATAGTGAGAAATAAGGTTGTTCTGGGTCTAAGATTCTACGACTGTGTTATTTCCACTCCGGTCTAAGCACTGCACTGATACTCATGACACAGAAGCCCAATCTATGCTCTTCAAGAACTCACATTTACTATGGGACAGACACATGCAGTGATTATCAGACACAGTGGAGAATCAGATACATGAACCAGATACTACGAAAATACAAAGGATGGCCAAATATCCCAGAGAGTCAGAGAAGTCTTTGCAGAGAGGTGCGGCTTTGGGAAGCTGAGCTGAATTGATGAGGCTGTCCCAGGATAAGGAGGTAGAGAAGGGGCTTGAGATGGCCAGATACTCGGATGCACATGGCAGAAAACTCAGTTCACAGACATTAATAATAAAATTGCAGAGGCAAGCTGAAGAGTATAATCCAGTCATTGTTCCCTTACCACGGGCCATAGCAATCTGCAGGGTATTCATCGAGATCTGCTCACCACATCCCCCACCCACAAATACTGACTCGGCCAAGAATCAGACTCAAAAGAATCACTTCCCTTTCTCAGGCAGTAGCACGTGCACAAACACACAAGCTTTCCCCTGCCTCCACCCACCACCAACCTTGCTGCAGCTACCAGCCTCCTGATTCTGATGCAAGCACCCAAAAATGGGCCATCAAAGTCAACAATGTCTCTCTGTCCAGGGCAGAAGGTGAGAACTTCCGCTCTGTGGGGAGTTTCAAAGAAATTCCCACATTCTTCAGTATAACACAAATTTGCGTTTGAATCCAAAATGTGACACTTTTTAACTACGTGACCTTGTGCATGTTAATTAACCATTCAAAACCTCAGTATATTCATCTAGACAATGGGATGATATAGATACCACCTCACAGAGTCATCACGCAGGTTAAAATTAAAAATGCGTGCATACACAACGTCTTGGTCAAGGCTATGAACTGAATAACATCTCCTCAAAATTTATATGGCGAAGCCCTGACCTCTGTGAAATTAATTAAACAAAGATAAACAAAGAGGCCATTAGAGTAGGTGGCTCTAATGTTATAACAGCCTACATAAGCAAACCAAACCCCAAGAGCGTAAATCTCTCAAGGCTAAGAAATGGAAGACCAATTAGGCATTCCCAAGTAAGACAAAAGCTTAAGCTATGGCCAATCAAATAATTAACTTGCTACTTCCATTTGTTCGCTATAAAAGTCTTTCCCTTATACTTCCTGCCAGTGGAGGGTCCCTAAACATATCCAGTTTGGTGCTGCCCCGTTTGAGCCAATTTTTCTTTGAATAAAGTCGTAAAAATACAATATGCCGCAGTTTATCATTTAAAACTCCCAGGACGACAGTATCTGGAAATGGAGCCTTTGGAAGTAATTAGGTCATAAAAGTGGAGTCCTCACAATGGGATTAGTGGCCTTGTAAGAAAAGATGTAACGGCCACTCTCTGGTATTTAAGGATATGGCAAGAAGGTGGCCAAGGGCCAGCCAGGGAAAAGGTCCTCACCAGGAACCAAATCAGTTGGTTCCTTGATCTTTGACTACCCAGTCTCCACAACTATGAGAAATGAATATTTGCTGTAAAAACCATCCAGCCTATATTTTGTTCTGGCAGTCTAAGCAGATGAAGACAGGCTTAGTCTCAAATGATCAGTTTTAGCATGGGAAGAGAGGGAAAAAGTTGACAGACTCTTCCCTGGGCCTCTGGAGCACCACCGCTTAGGGCCAAGTCCCCCTAGGGACCAACTGCCATGAGACCAGCTGGGGGATTTAGGTTCAGGCTTCATTCTTGATATCTTACTGACACAGAGAGGATGCAAAAGAACTTTTCACGGATGTGTTATCTGTTATCTATTGATGCCAAACTTCATCAGAATAATTTAGAATACAGAAGGTATCTCTTAAGAACCTAAAGATCAGCATTTGATTCTTCAGTTTGCACAGTGCCCCCTTTGTAGAACCTCTTGTGATTGCTATCATTTAGTTAGTGCCCATTTACTCGGTGCATACTATAGGGCAGACACTGGGTTAGGTGTTTCAGAATAAGAAGTGAAGGAGTGACCCCTGCCCTTCAGGAGCTCTTGGATACATTTAATAAGATGAGAATTGGGGGGTGTGGAGGGGGGCAGAGTGTGACACCTTCGTTCCCACCCTGCCCATGGGAATGGAAGGCCTCCCAAAGTTACATAATTCAAAAGATCCACCCATAAGTCATACCTTACAGGTACACCTTACAGTCAATCTTTGGGAGTTCAACAACGTGGTCCTAAGTTGCCCACAGTAATCCCCTGACATGTATGAAAGGCTGACATGACCACACTGTATGGGACGAAGAGCAGCCTGGCCATACTCACCATCCGTATCCGTTCATCTTCAAGATTCCTGAGGACAGTGGCAAACTCCTGCAAAGACTTTGCTGGAAAAGAGAAAGTGCCATGAAAGGGACATAGACAAATGGGCCTTTGGGAGCCTTTCCAGGTACAGTTAGTATGTTATGGAATGAAATCCCTTGGCACATGCAGAATCCTAAAGTCAATTGCTTCCCAAGGCTCTCCCCTTATCTTTTCATCATTAACCATCCAGGATGACCCCTGAACGCAGGTTAATTTCACCTGGCACTCTAGCTAGGAAAGGATTTCCTTCAAAAACCTGCCTGTTCCGGACACTACCCAGGACTGATGAGATGCTGGCTGGCTCCCAGACTCTCGGCTGGAAGGGGCAGAGTTCCGCTTAGGAGTTGAAGGATTTCCTGCCCAGGATGTGACCCCTTCAACCTTGGTTGTGGGGCTGCGTCAGAAACCAACCTTTCCTCTGGCACCCGAACTACACCAGTGTAGCTCACAATGGAAACCACATCTCCGGTTTCTCCCTGGATTCCTCCTCCTGAGTCTTCAAGCTACTTATTAATACAATGCAGTGTGCAACGTGGTGGTCAGACGTAGAGAGTCTCCTTCACCAGAATTATTCCCAAAGGGGACAGGCATTAGGTGCAACAGCCCTGAGGATATTCAGGACAAAGGTGGAGTCTTGGGAAAAGTACCCATGTATTCAGCAGTTAGTACAATGATGCATTTTCACTGCTCTCGTCTATCGTCCCAACTGCCTTTGCTCATGCCCGGATCGTGGCACTCTGCGTGACAACAGGGGATTCAACAAGCGTTTGACAACTTTCTTCAGTTTAACTCTCTCAATCCTTGCTCACTCCATGGAACTAACCAAGACGCCCAATGTAAGAAGAGTCAAGTACAGTGACTAGGCCCTGCCAAAGACAGACATCTTGACATTGCAAATCATCTGCGCACAGCATGGTAATCAACACTAACCCCACCCTCAGCCTCTGGTTAAGGAATGGGAGAGGAGATGGCGGGATGGGAGGGTGTGGGTCAGTCCATGTGCCATGAAAACAGAAGGATCATGCCTTTAAGAACTGGGCGGAGAGAGGATTTTAGCTTTGCTCGCCACAGCACGTGGCACCTCAACAGAAACAACAGAAGGTGGCCAGAAGGAACTGTGTTGCGGGAGCCAGCGTCAGCAAGCCCCACCACCCTCAGCCCAGGAGCAGGCAGCAACTGTAGATCAGTCCCAAGCTCAGGCCTGCCCCCCTGCCCCGCGCCCCACAACACCCCGGCCCTCTTCTCAGCCAGAGGGGTGCATGGGGGAGGGTGGTCCCAGAACAGATCTCCTCTCATCCACAGACATCTTGCCAACACCTTGATCACTCTGCCTGAGATGCCAACTCCAGGGTACCCATGCATGATTTTTCCCCTGCACAAGGGGCCTAGTTCGCCACTTGGGATGAACAGGCCCCTTGACCTCCGACCCTCACTTCACTCTGTCCTCACCACTGTTGGTATGGGCTTCTTGATTCGTGACACTTAGACACTTCCTCTCACAGGAAAAAGGCTCAGCAAGGACACAGACAGTTATGGTAAACCGTGACCTTTCTTACACACACGGTTCAGACTTACCTATACACATTTCATCATCTGTTTCTGCATCTCCTATGCACTGGAATTTAAATTCATTTAAGGAATCAGCAAATTTCCTCTTCGCTGAAGATAGATCTAGCAAGAAAGAGAGAAAATATGAATTACGGACATAAACTGATGTTCTCATGTGCTGCACTTTTTAGTCGTTCTACTTCATGCAGCAGCTCGATTTGCTCCTGAGGCAATTTCAAACACAAAAGAATCTAAGTTCCAAAACGCTGAACAGCTGTTTCTAACGTGAAATTGTGATTGGCTTGACAAATTCATACTTGTGTTAACACTGCTTTAACCATTCTGCTTCCAGATCTAACTCCTCCAGCCACACACTGAGTCTCGTCGTGGACACTGGTCCTGGCGGGAATCCACTTGCCTAAAGAGGTGTCAGGAGGCAGTGTGGGTCAGAGCAGACATCAGCATCCATCATCCCGTGGGTGAGCTCAGCCACGGACCTCCCACATCCCGACATCAGGTAGGGAGCTGGAAGGAAGGGCGAGGCGGGCCCAGCCCCCGCTGCCCAGGAGCTCCTGGACTCCTTATTGTGACCCAGGCACAAGTGACGCCGAGTTCTCACAACGCTCGCAGTTCCCCTCACGGGGAGAGTGACCGGCCAGCCTGACCAATTTCCGCCTGAACCATTTTCCTGGGTCACCACATTCCCCGCTGCCACAAGAACAAAGCCCTGGCAATGTTTTGAGTTGGGGTTAAAAACACACCCCACATATGTTCTCTGTAAAGAAAGCTCTTGGAAATCCTTGTCAAATTTAAAAAATAAGCTTCCATTTAAGACGGTATCAAAAGCCAATGATCCCTCCTGAACCCTCAGCTTCTGTTAAGGGTATAAAAGCACCCAGGTACCTTTAAGTGGCCTGACAGACACAGCTGCTCAGTCCAAATGCGCTTAACTTAATTCCACAGGCAGCCTTCCTGCACATTAGGCTAATCATTCAAATGACCCTCATAGATGTTTCCCTTATTGAAGGGGAAATGGTATTATGTTCAAATTCCCAGAGGAGGGAAATATGAGGCACAACTGGCAACACGGACTGGCTTTAATGAGATACGGGGAGGAGGCTGGGACGGCTCTGGCTTCACAGACCAACATCACCTAATGGAATAAAAGCATCCTTGTCTTGTTTAGTTCCTGGACCTGTTCCTTCAAGTTAGGGGTCATGGGTGGTTGTTTTTTCCTCCACCTTTTGGTTTTGCTGGTTTCCCTGGTGCACCTGCCAGTGCATCCTGCTCAGTGCGTGAATACTGTGTGCACGTGGAGGGCAGTACATAAACTCCACCACCGGTGTGCAGCTCGCCAATCCCAGAGCTTATTCCAAGCGCTAGAAGTGAGTACAAGAGGCTGGCTGAGCAGTCGGGCTCTTCTCAGGTCTGGGGCTCAGGCTTTGACCACCTGGACAGCAGGAGCTCCTGCTCTGAGACCGTCCTCCCATGGGCTCCGGTGACACGAATCCCAAGACAGCTGCGGCTTGTGCAAGGAAGGCCCTCAGCTCTACACCAAAAGAAGACAACACTTGAAGTGGAGAAGGAGAACACAGGAGCCAACAGCCAATAGTCTCCAGTCTCTCCCTGGTCCAGTCACTTTAATGGAATGGTCTTTGGCAAAAAGTGCAGAGATGCCAGCAGAGGAATCGGGCATCTGTTAAACCTGGCAGACCCAAGCTGAGGATATCCCTAAGAACGCCAATCACTCCCTGGCAAGTCAGGAAAGAAACAGATGCATCTGAAAGTCAGAACGCTGTGGGGAGCAAAGACACGAGGCCACAGGCACGCAGGATGAGAAAAAGGCAGAATCATCTTTCAGAAGACAAAGCCCCCCAGGAAGGCTGAAGAGTATCATGCCAAGAACGTGGACATGGCTGAGCTCAGTCACACCGTAATTAGAATGTTCTCCAGAACAGAATTCACAAAGAAAGGCCTGCGCAAAGAGTAAGAACAGAATAGCTTCTCTATCCACCCAACAATCCTCTGTGCCTCCCCAGGAGGCAAGAAAGACTCAAACTGGAGAAGCATCTAAGCAAAGTGGAAATAAGCCAAAATGTAAGCCAGGCTTGGGAAACCTCCCAACACGCACCTGAGAAGCTGTGCCGTCAGGGGCAGCTACCAATGAAGATCAAGGAGCAGCTAATAATGCACAACAGGGCCTTTGTGGGGCCTTTTTCACAGGAGGACCCATCTAAGCTATAGCAGGGCCTGTTAGCTTCTGACCAGAAAGTAACCTTATTTCATTGTCGAGTGACACACAGCACACCCTGCCACGACACAAACCTGAGAAGCCGCATGGGACACCCACAGAGCTGGTAAGGACGTGTCTCTCGCTGATGGAAGAATTAGGTAATGAGTACTGCTCCAGAGGCAATACTGGTTACAGACCAGTGAGCACAGTTAGGTAGACTAAAAAAATCCCAATTACTGGAATCTGAAAAGGAAGTCACCATTGGGCCTGAAGGATTTGTGCCTAAGAGACAAATCTTTCGGTCAAAGTGCAGGGAAACACCTGGTGTTTTGTTTATTCAGCATACTCCCTAGTCTTTGCAACAGCAGCTCAAGCTTTCTTTGGAATCTCCCCTTGAGGCTTTCTCGCTCGGGGTCCTGGTTGTAGGCTGATCAGCCTCTTGCCCTCACCCCAATCTTACCTAGCTCCTGGGCTCAAATTTCAGCTCCACTATTTCCTAGACAGGTAACTAACTCTGGGCTAGGCCTAACTTCATAGTCCCTTATCTGACAGAAGCTGTCGGCCCCACCTAACCCACCAGCTTATCAGGAGCCCCAGGGAGGCGCACTGCACAGGCACTCTGTACGCCGTAAGCTTCAGTTCTAGGCAAGGCTGGGCTATTGTTCCCTACTAAGCGAATCGTGCAATGACAGAACCTAGGGAAGCGAAGCCTGACTACATGATGTTGAGAACTCAGGTAAGTTAAAAGAGTGACCTAACAGCAAAGAGCTCTAAGGTGGGGATCTGGGTCTCTCTAAGCTCGTGCGTGCTAAGATCTTTGTAGCACATATACACCATGATGCCTCACCCTGTTAACATAAAACCCCTACTGTTACTGGGGACAACAGAGAGGACACCAAAAAGAACACCTAAAACACAGTGCTTCTTGTCTACAACCCAGAACGACTGATGGCATCTTATGCAGACGATCACCTTTGACATGTAGCTGCAGAGAGATTTATTTCTGGAGACTTCACTCTGAGGCAACAAGAATCTAACGTGCACATTCCAGTAAGAAGAGCAGAGAAGCAAGAGAGGCTGGTACTGATGTTGAGTGCATGCCCAGCTTCATGACACCCTGCTCATAGAACCCCAGTGTTTCATGTTCAGTCCAAGATACAGCGAGGCGCAAAAGTCAGTAATATTTACTCTGCAGAAAGATCTGTTGCTAGAAAGGCAGAATGCTGGCCAGAGCAGAGAGAAGTTGTAACTGGCAGCTGCTGGGGAGGACAAGTATTTGCCTTATAGAATTGAGTTGCCTCCACCTCAGTGAGACCAGGCAGCTAAGGGACACAGAAGCAGCTAGAAGTCCGGGCCTTGAAAGACGGCTCCCAAAGATGTCTGCTTACTAGGGGACCAGAGAGAAGAGCCCTTCTCATCCTGGAGAAGCCATGCTCTCTGCCTCCCCAGTTACTAACCTGCACAGTTTTAAGACAATTTAACCTAACTGTAATTCTTTTTTCAGTAAAAGAAGGTTGATAATTTTTTAAGTTAGGATCTACCTTAATTTACACAAGTTTTACCATTAGTACCATAAGTCAAGCCATTTCCATTTTCCCCTTGCGTAAAACTTAATATACAGGCGCACACACAAATACATAATGTGTAGACACACATAATGAAGGACTCAAGGTAATTGTAGAATTATATTTCTTTCAGGGCATCTGTCACCTTTCTTTGACCTCCAGTTACCAGAACTGTATATAAGTACCCATAAAATTTTTGCTCCTCAATCACATCTCCCAGGATTTGGAAACGGATTACCGTTAATGAAGTCCAACTGCCACGGTATTTGTGACAAGACTGGCCTCTTGGCTGCTTAAAGTGCAAACACCAAAGTCCCCAGGCCTACCTAACCTCTCCCTTCTCTGAAAACCAATTACACTTACTCTCTATGCCTGATTGCCTTGTATTTGGAATGATTCCCGAACTATGCATGAGTGGCTCCCTGGCAAATGCATATTAAGTGCTTAAGACAAGGCCGAACAAGGTGGCCCTTAAGACAGGCTGGACTGATCTGGCCGGGCACAGCAACAGAAGGTGTCTTACAGATGGAACATGCGAGATCCCCAATTGAGAGGACCCACAGGTGGGTATGAGTTTCCCAAATAAGAGGGTTGACAGCTGGACATGAGTCCTCAGGATGGCAGCTTTGCCCACAACTCACATTCTCAGGTAAACTTCCCACTCTCCAAATCAAACTCTCTCTCCTCTCCTACGCTCCAACTAAGGGCCTCTTCCTGTGTCACCAGTTTGGCAAAGGGCACCACCATCTGTCCTGCCACACAAGTCAAAGTCACACACCCACGTGTCATCCCTGGCAGTACAGTGTCCTTCCCAAGTGTGTCCGTTTCACCTCCTAAGCATGTCTGTTCTATACACTCCTCCCTGTCACCATTCACAAATGTCTACATCAAATGCCCCCATTTTCCTGGGTAACTACAAATGCCTCCACTCTGGTCCCCCACACTCACTTTTGTCCCTCCAATCAGTTCTCTCTCCAGTCATGACAGCTCCAATAGTGAATCCTGCAATGGGTTCCCAGAGTTCTAAAACCCAAGACTAAAGTCCTTCCCAAAATCTTGCAAATCCTTCCCAGCCTTGCAAGGCCTGGGCCCCCAACTTCCTCTCTGGGTTCTGCCAGTTCCTGGAACTCCCTACTCATCCCTGCAGCCCTCAACTGAAAAGTTTAGTCCTCCAAGAAGCCTGCCCTGACTTCTGTAACCAGACCAAACCCCACCGTACCTTCACCCTAAGTCCTATGCACCTGTTTTTTCATAGTAATTTTATATTGTTCAGGTGACTCTCTGATTAGTATCTCCCCAACTAGTAAATTCCTTCAGGGTGAGGATCCTGTCACTTCATGCTCACCAGGACAACCTCAGAACCTAGCACATCACCTGGCTGAAAGCAGGTGTCACAGGAAGAACAAAGGGGGAGGGGAAGTTGGACACTCCATTAGTTCCCTGCACTCATCAAAGGTGAAATTCTCAGCTGTATACTTCGCAAGTGAAAATAAGATTAGATACATAATAGGATAAATGTCAAACTTCGTTAAGCCGGCCTGAAGTTTGCATATATAGGAATATGCTTACTTAACATAGAACCACTTCCCCTCATCTTCTCTGTTGAAGAAGATTCCCACAGAGCTGCAGAACCACCAGCAAGGACATGAAGCAAAAACCTTCTCTAAACCAAGAGACCAGGAACAATGAGCTACAAACATGCCAGGTGTGGGCCACAACCATGTGTGCCCTTTCAGCCCCAGCCTTTCCCCAAGCCTGGAGCTAAAACAGATGAAGGAAGGGTTCCGGAGACCCTTCTCTCCTTCCCCATACCTGGGCAAGTGGAAAACACATCCAATCAGAAACTGCCTGGGGAGAGGCATTTCCCAGTCTGCATGTGGCATTTTAAACCTAGTGCCATTGCTTAACTATAAGAAAACAAACCATGTTCCTTTGTGAGGTACCATTCTACAGCCTGAAACCCTGCACTTCAGGAGCAAAAAGAGAGATGGTGTTCAAATCTTACAGTAGAACAAAACACACTCACAGCTTTCATCTAGTTTCTGTGATGCAGTCTTACCTGTGGCCACTAGGTGGCGGTGGACAATATCAGAGAAGAGGTGTTAATAACCCAAGCTGAAATGACAAAGCCTGACAAGTAGTGCTGGGCACAGACCATGCCCTGCTGACACCCACCCAAGAAGGGAAATGTCCAGTAGACACTCAATCAGCAATGCGGGGAGAAGCGCTGGCCTCCATGGGGGAAGAAATGCCCCAAAACATGCAGAGGACCTGCGTTCTTCTTATCCATTCAAGCCTGAGACATGGAGGGGAAGGGCTAGAGGGATGAGGTCACTACCAGTATGTCTCTTCCATTTTTCCAATCTGGTTGGAGCAGACTCAGAAAACCACTCTGTCACTAAAGGATGATATGCCCACCAGCCATATCAACCACCACATGTCACATCATGTGCATTCTGATGATACATTTGCGTGCTTTTCCTGAGGCCATTCCCCTAAAATTCTGTTACCTAAATGAGGACATAGCCAACCCTGACTCTGGAGAATTTGTTTCTTCAAACAGAGCACTAAGGCTAATGAAATTCTCAGAGTTATTTTAAAAATGAAATTCTGGGGCGCTTGGGTGGCTCAGTCGATTGAGCACCCAACTCTTGATTTAGGTTCAGGTCATGGTCTCACAGTCATGGGATCAAGCCCTAGTTGGGCTCTGCGCTGGGTATGGACCCTGCTTAAGATTCTCTCTCCCTCTCCGTGTGGACCTTCCCCACTCCCACCCCCTTGCATGCATGAACACGCTGCTCTCTCAAAATAAAGTAAAATAAAATAAAAATGAAATTCAATAGAAGGAAAGGGGCTTCACCACTTCCTAGACAATATTTCCAATTCCATTTACATGGAAACATCCTTTTTAGATTAATATGGTGCTCCAACCTTGCCTTCACCTCCATCACAGTAACTGTTAATACATGATGCCTTCACTTATTGGGCACTTACTATATGTACCTACTGAGTACTTTAACTCATTTCATCCTTACAATAATCCTACAGGTAGGAATTATGAGTCCCATTTTGCAGATGGGGCAACAGATTCAGAGATTAAATCATGTGCCATGGTCACATAGCTAACGTGTGGTAGTGTGAGAAACCTGGTCCTTCTGACTCCTAAACTCTCAGCTACAATACTCCAAGGTGTAACTGACTCTAATATTTGAGAATCTGGTATCAGTGTATTCAAATTCTAAAAGTGATACATATACATTCCATACCCTTTAGGAGACTGCAAGTTAGAAGGACCTCATCTGTGAACAGATGTACCTGTGCTTTCTGTCACTGCAATCAACACCAATCTAGAACAGATGACTCTCCCTCTGACTTAACATCACACAGTCAGTAGGAGCCTAACACTACACTGCGTCACAGTGCCTACCTCATTCACCTCATCTCATCACGTAGGAATTTTATCATTTCACATCATCCCAAGAAGGGTGAATACGGTAAAATGTTTTTTAAAACAGAGACCACATTCACTTAACTTTTATTACAGTATACTGTTATAATTGCTCTGTTGTACTTTTAATTATTGTTGCAAACATCTCACTGTGCCTAATCTATAAATCTAACTTGATCATTAGTATGTATGTGCAGTTTAAGTGCAGAAAATAAAAACAGTCTATATAGGTTTCTGCACTATCTGTGGTTTCAGACATCCACTGGGATCTTGGAACATATCCGCCGTTGCGGGAGGGGGGTGTGGGAGAAGGACGGCTGTACATGAACTTGCAAATTAAGGGAGAACATGCTACAGCAGTCAGAGTAGGGGGAAAAAAACAGCTATAGATGTGCAATCAGGCTATTACTCCAGGTGGGGCCATTGGAGGAGTCCTCCCAGGAAAAAAGAACAGGGAGTAGCTTTTGAAGAGAGCCTTTAAAGTTCAGGAGTCCAGTATTATTTAGAAATGAAAGGAGGTACACGGCACGGTAAGCAGGCATGGGAAGGTATTCTAGAAGTAGCAACAGGAAGCAAAGAGGACCCAGGGAGACACAGCAGGCAGTTCAGCCTCATGGACAGAGCTAAGACTAGGAAGAGAGATTAGAATCCAAACATGGAAGGACTGGAATGCCAAGCTAAGGAATTCAGACTTCATCCCTCAAGAAATGGAAACCATATTTTTATAAAGAGAGACAAGGTCAACAAACATTGGTTACAACTTTCATTGAGGAGCTGGCCCAGAACTCAGCTTTGGGACCTCTACTCTGACTTCCCATCCTGCTTCACTGCCAAGAGTGTACAACCACAGTCAAGGGGCTTTCTCCTTAGGGAATGACTAGGTGACAGATGACACCTCTCAACCATGACATTGGGTGCACAGACCACTGGGCAGTCAGAAGATAAGGAGAGAATGAGGGATTCAGAGGAACTCTACTCCCTACCAAAAACTCCAAGTTGAGAACTGATTGTGACTCATCAGTAGCATCATCACCATATACATGTAATTATATAAAACGATGAATACAAACACATTTGTATTTCTGAAGTGCTACATGAGCTACTAGGAGCATCGAGTTTAAGTACTACCACTTGATCTTGTACAAAGAAATTTCAGACCAGTTTAATGTCATATAACAGGCACTTAACAAACATCTGCTAATCAAGGACCAGTATGTTAAATGATTAAGTCAGCATTAGACCTAGGATAAAAAGTCAAGCCCCAAAGAGCCCAGCCTCAAATGTGAATCCCTCAGCCCTGACACAAAGCAGAACAAGGACACAGAGGTACTGGATTCAGAACAATTATGTTCACATAAAGCCCCAAGACCTTCCAAGACAGCAGGTCAGCACAGGAAAAATCCCTCAAGGAAAACAATGGTGATTTGCTTGGTTAAACAAAGAAACCCATTTTAAGAGGGACTGATCAAGTGTAAGAGCAAAAAAGAAAGGGTATTTCCATAGACTTCAAATATAAATGTCTCACACACACTCTCTCTCTCTCTCTCTCTCTCTCTCTCTCTCTCTCTCACACACACACACACACACACACACACACAAAGTCAAGGGCAATTCACAAGAGTATGAAGTGCATGGAATCCACAAACATGGATTCAAACCCTGGATGTGCCTATTACCAGCTCTATGATGGCATAAATTACTCAACCTTTCTGACAGTTGATGTCACTATGAGGGGAACAAGTACCTGACAGGGCTGCTGTGGGAATTAAAAATGAAGGGAAGAGGCGCCTGGGTGGCTCAGTTGGCTGAGCATCCGACTTCAGCTCAGGTCATGATCTCACAGCTCGTGGGTTCGAGCCCCGCGTCAGGCTCTGTGCTGACAGCTCAGAGCCTGGAGCCTGCTTCAGATTCTGTGTCTCCCTCTCTCTCTGCCCCTCCCCCACTCGTGCCATGTCTCTGTCTCTCAAAAATAAGCATTAAAAATTCTTTTTAAAAATGAAGGAAAAACAACATTCGAAGAGCAGAGCACAGGGTTGCCCTTGGATGCTGGTTCTTTCCTTCCCACAAGCACAGGCTGAGCACAGGTTAGAGACAAGGTGATCAACAAAAGGAGCATCTTAGCTAAAGAATTAAGGAATTTTTGCCACATTAATTTATCAAATACAGGCATCCCCTGTTTTTCTAAAGTTCGAGTTATGCCACTTCACTTTAACAACCTATCGACATCCGTCCTTACTTTCACTAAGCCAAAGAAATCCAGAGAGTTTTTTTGCTTCTCCATGGAAAGCGAAAATAGCACTCAGTGTTTGTTTTGCAGTGAGCTGTGCGCACGGAGCACTAGAGTGGCCACAGCTTTGAACTGTGTCTGTGAGCTTCTGCACCTCATCTTGGTTTATTTTGTGCACCATTAACAAGATGTGTCCTAAAGTATCGAAAAGCGTTAAGAGAGGTTATTTTGGGGGCCTTGGGGATGCACTAGAGTTTTCCCACCTAAGTTAATAGTAACTGCTTCTTCATTTTATCCTATTTTAGCTTAGGAAAGGTTTCACAGGAACACTCCACTGTGGGTAGTGCAGTAAACCTGTCACCTCCTCCTAATGATCAGGCTACTAAAAATACATTGGAGTCCTTAAAGGTTTTCCTCAGATGCTTAGAAAAGTCTAACATACCTACCAAGTTAAAATTTCTTTTTATCTGCTGCAGACAAAAGGAAAGAAAAAAACCCTGGACTAGAGCATGCTGTATTTTATCTGAACAGTAACTCAAGGTGGTGTGCAGGGCTTCCTGCAAAATTTACTAAGCTCAAGAGGTACCTCTTAAATGCACTGAGGCTAAGAGTGGTATCCTGAAATCCTTCGTGTCCACTGAGTGGGGGAGGAGGCCAGTACCAGGTAGAACGGAATCAGAATGCTAACAGGACAGCCACGATAAGTGGGCTTTACAGGATGCACGGGCCTGAAGTGTCTGGCTTCCTGAGAAGGTGCCCAGAACGAACTGTATTGCAGGAGCCAGTGTGAGCATGCCCCATCACTCTCGGGCCTCAGCCCAGAACAGTTGCTCAGGCAGCAACTACAGAGCAGGTCACAATAGAACTTAAGGACCAGAGGGTCCAGATGGTGCAGAGCTAGAACTCAGGCAGAGAATGCTGAGCTTCCTCAAGCTCAACACCACTGCATTACTATTATGCTCAATACAGAGCTGACGAATGGTCTGAGGGAGGGCAACTGATCCTGGCTTGGGCCTCAAGACTTACTAGCTTTTGCTTCTACAATGTCCTACCATCTTAGAGGAGAGCTTCTCAGCCTTTAACGTGCACTCAAAGACAGAGTGATCTTGTTAAAATGCTGAGTGTGATTCAGTAGGCCTGGGAGTCTGCATTTTGAACATGTTTCCAGGTGATACCGACGTTGCTGGTCCAGGCTCCATACTCTATGAGGCAAGGATGGGGATTTCCACCAGAAACCCTAAAAGTAAACAACACGGTGTCTTTCTAACTTCCAGCCCAGCACCTAGAATATCCAGGACCTCAGTACATACTGCAAGAAAGGATTCCTTGAAAGGACTTCAACTGTTGCACAAAACAAAGAGATGCTAGGATAAAAGTCAGAAATGGGCTGCGTCCTTGTTCACCCAGGAGCAACGCATATGAACCTCAGGAAGGTAAATTAACATCTTAGCCTTAAAGAACTCTTTTGAAAACCAGAAGGATGACCAGTCATCTTTAAGGCCCCTTCTAGCTTTAAAAAATTCCAGCTCTGAAATTCCACCCAAACTCTTTTTTCTGTGCCTTTAAAAAATTATTTTAATGGCCAGGGTATACACTGGCTATCCCTACAGGGAGGCACACCTCTGTCATTCTCAGATCACAGTTTCCAAAACTCCAATGGAGAGAACACAGACTCTGTTAGTCTCAGCAAATAACCATAGCAACTAATACCCCCAAATAAAATGATGTCTTCACAATGATGTGCTGGCTCAATTAGATTAAGAGGGTGACGTGTACCATCTCAAAATTTATGGTCGTAAACTTAGAGCAAAAGCCAGACTTTCTTGGAAGAGGTTTTTAAGAAAAAAAAAGGGGGGGGCGGTGGTGAGGGGTGTCTTGCCAATAAAATGAAAGAAGGACAGGGAGCCAGAAAAACGGAGATGAGAACTGGACCAGAGCTGCCCTGCCTGTCCAGGTCCACAGAGACGAGGCCCAGGCACCCACGTGGGAATCCAGAACTTGGTCGGATCTGAGTGCCACCACTTCCGCCAGGTTATTCAGAACGGCACTGTGTCCTCTTTCTGTGCCTTTCTTCATGCATATAATAAAAGGAGAATAAATATTGCCACCTCGGAAGAGAGTGATCTACCAAAGGGGCTGTGAGGCTTTTTAATGAAAAAGGGGAGACCTGCAAAATGGTTAATCCGGGTTGATAATGGATTTCCAAGCCCAATTCCCCACAGGTCATCCGGGATTCAGATGCTCCTGTTCCAAGGTCTTGAGATTAGAACTGGAATCGTGAAGGGAAAACCCAGGTCTGCCCCTTCCAGCGTCTGCAATCACAGTTGCTCTGAACACATTCATGCAACAAGAGTCTCACTTGAAAAGCAGGAAAAGGGAAGCCAAGGCCCATCACTTCCCTATAACCCCTGATCCTTTTCTAGCAAAGGACAAAAAGAGAAAAAGCAAACCAAAAACCCAGCCCAAAGAATCAGGGCTTGACTTGCATTCAAATGTAAACAACAACTTCTGTTACTAAGAAAGCCCCACAGCAGAACCTGGAGAAGATGACCAAGTTCAGATCCACCTCTGGCTGCTCTCATCAACAGCTGAGATGAATGTGAGGGTAGTCAAGGCAAGACAAGGCACTGGGAGTAAAGAGAGGCCTTCCACCAGCCAAGTAAGCCTCAGATAAAGGGTAAGTGCTAGAATAATGAGTCAACTCAAAATCCCACCTCAGCCATCTAGAAGGCCTCTGTACTCTTTTCCACCTGCCTGAAATGGAGGTGAGAGGGGGAGGAAAGCTGCCTCCAGGGATTTCTGTGAGTAAAGAGATGATGCTCGGAAGTGCTCAACAGCAGGCCTGCAGCCAGCACTCAAAAAACAATAGATATTAATAGTAGACAGTATTACCCAAGAACGTACTAACCAAAATGTCAGGCTGACTTATTTCTGTGTAAAAATCAGACGACAGTCACTTGGCCTCCTACCACCTATGTTTACGCCCCCCTCATCCTGCTGACCTCCGAGCATTATGATGATCTAAATGGAACCCAGCTAATGACCGGGCACAGCTCACTCTTGCCCACTAATACCACAGGGAGCAGTGCAGCAGCTCCCCAGCACCGAAGATCCATTTGAAAAGGAAAATTTGCCTGTCTCCCTGCGGATTAAATTAACATTTCCTGAAGAAAAAAAAAGAAAACAAAAGCACACAGCGTTTCTGAACAGAGCCACACCTAGTAACATCCCCCAAAATTAGTTTCACTTTCTTTTATCCTGCGTTCAATGAGCCACATTCCTGCTGCACCTGGCCGAGGCTGTGCTCCCAGGACCAGGCAGGGAGGTCCAGGTGGGCAACAATTGCCCGCCACACAGGTTCCCAAGAAAAGTCCAGGTTCCCTGCCATGCTGCCTCCTTACGTAACACCGTCTCCTCCCCAGCTCTGCCCAGTCAGATAAGAAATTGTGCTTCAGGGGCACTTGGGTGGCTCAGTAGGTTGAGTAACCGACTTCAGCTCAGGTCATGAGCTCGGGGTTCACGACTCTGAGTCCCGTATCAGGCTCGCTGCTGTCTGCACGGAGCCCACTTTGGATCCTCTGCACCCCTCTCTCTGCCCCACCCCCACCTCGCACGGGTGCACAAGTTCGCTCTCTCTCACTCTCTCTCTCAAAAATAAACATTAAAAATTACTAAAAAAAAAAAAAAGAAAAAAGAAAAAATAAATCATGCTTCAGGTAGTTCTCAGAGAACCCTCTTAACTCCATACCATCACAGGACTTGACAGACCAAGATTAGTGTTTCTCCAATACACTCAACATCACCTGTTGTAGACTTGCTTCGGGAGCACACCCCAGCCACCTCAAATTTGGGGGGCCGGGGTCCAGGAATCTAGGCTCGCAGGTGGTTTTTTCGCATGCTGAAGTTAGAGAACGGCTATCATCTAAACCCTCAGAACAACTAGCACGAGGCACCAATAATGGAACCTCTCCTGATTACAAAGGTTGAGCTGCAAGGAGCAAGCCCGAACTTCTAGTTCCTGACAACAGGCTTACAAATGTTCCCAAAGCAGGCAATTATGGCCTGTAGAGGAAGAAATCTAAGTGACAGTAGAGGTGGGAGGAGGTAACACCAGAGTTCAATTAAAAAAAAAATCACAAATTCTGAACCCTTAGCCTCTTTCCAAAAAAGTTCTCAATCATGTCTCTTATTCCACAAGCACCTAGGAAGGCAGCTCTGTTTAAGGCCTGATTTGTACACCCCTTGCTTATGGCACCGGAGCTGATGAACGGCCCTGGTGATGACTGCATAGAAACCCATCCGGAAACCATGCTTCCCAAAGAAGTGACAGCTGCCTTCAGCGCCTGGCAAGCCAAGCACTCTTGGCACCACAGGCCTGGAATGGGGCTGCCAATACAGGACCTGCCCAGTTCATCTCCTCTAAGCCTGCTAACAGTCAACCTGGCACAGACCCAAGTGAATCCATGATACAAGGCTCACAGGCAGCTGACAGGACTACCACTTCATAGACACGCAACCCATGTGGTCACACAGGAGCCCACACTCAGAAGGGCCACTTAGCTTAAGGCTATCCTACCACCATCTTGACATTAGTTAAAAATGTATCTTTGTACTTATATTTTGTAACTGAAGTCTGGTGGGATAAGCAGAGCTGAGATCTCCAACATGGTGGCAGGCATGTCCACCGGGGTCCCCTGCAGCCCCATATGAGCACATGGTGTTTGCGATGGCCCATGAGCACAGAACTCTTGTGGACCCACAATGTCTGCAAGCTGAGCGAGACTAAAGCCAAGTACCAGCTGAGCATGTTCTGTCTGTAACTGAGTAAGCGGGAACACTGACAGCCCTGAAAGGCCACGTTTTCTTTCCAGACCAAAACCTGCCAAATGCAAAAATAAGGCAATTGAAGAAACATGAATGACTGAGGGGCCCTGTCTTTCTTACTCATGTTATTTCCCTGGTTAAGTCAGCCACCTAACCCTGACCATAAAGACACAGCACAGGGAAGGATGGAGCAAACCCACAGTCCCTTGCCCTTGTGGTCCTTCCTTACTCATCAGTGAGACAAAGGTAGAAAGTGTTCAAAGAACGTGTATAAAGTCTGGGTGGGGGGGTGGGGGGTGGGGACAGCTGAACTAGGGCATTTTTCACAGAAATACAACAAGCTATCTTAAAATGTGTATGGAACCACAGAAGATTCCAAAGAGCCAAAGTAATCTTGAGTTAGAAAAAAGCTGGTGGCATCGTGCTCTAATGTCAAACTATAATACAAAGCTATTATAATTAAAACAGTATGGTATTGGTATTAAAACAGATGCACAGATCAATGGAACAGAAGAGAGAGCCCAGAAATAAACCCACACGTAGATGGTAGATCAATTTATGCCAAAGCAATGAAAACTATACAAAGGGGGAAAAAGGCTTCAATAAACGATGTTGGGAAAACTGAACTGCCACATTGAGAATGAAACCAGACCACTACCTTACACTACACACAAAAATTAACTCAAAACAGATTAAATAAGACCTGAAACCATGCAACTCCTACAAGGAAATCTCCTTCACATCAGTCTTGGTAAGGATTCTCTGGTTCTGACACCAAAAGCAAAGGCAACGAAAGTAAAAATAAAAAAGTGGGACTACATCAAATTAAGAAGTTTCCATACAACAAAGGAAACCATCAACAAAATGAAAAGGCAACCCACTGAATGGGACACAATATTTGCAAATAATATATGAGGCTAATACCCAAAATATATAAAGTACTCATGTAACAGCAGAAAAAAACCCAATTAAAATGGGGCGGAGGATTTGAAAAGACATTTTTCCAAAGATATACAGAAGGTCAACAGGTACATGAAAAGGTGCTCAACATCACCAATTGCCAGGAAAATGCAAATTAAAACAAGTGTTGGCAAGGATGTGGAAAAAAAGAGAACGCTTGCACACTGTCAGTGGGAATGTAAACATGTGCAACCACGATGGAAGACACTATGAAGTTCCTCAAAAAATTAAAAATACAACTACCATAGGATCCAGCAAGTCCACTTCTAAATATTCACCTGAAGGAAAATAACCCCCTAATTTGAAAAGATAAATATATCCCCAGGTTCACTGCTGCACTGTTTACAACAGCCAACACATGAAAACAACCTAAGTGTCTATCCATGGATGAATGAAGAAAATGAGGTGTGTATATATATGGTGGAGTATTATTCAGCCATGAAAAAAATGAAATCCTGCCATTTGTGACAACATGGATGGACTGTGAGGGCATTACGCTAATGGAAATAATCAAAGAAAGACAAACAACATATCATCTCACTTATACACAGAATCTTAAACAAAACAAAAAAAGGTGGGCGGGGGGACACCTAGGTGGCTCAGTCAGTTAAGCATCCAACCTCGGCTCAGGTCACGATCTTGTGGTTTGCAAGGTTGAGCACCACATCGGGCTCTGTGCTGACAGCTCAGAGCCTGGAGCCTGCTTCAGATTCTGTGTCTCCCTCTCTCTCTGCCTCTCCCCCACTCACACTCGATCTCTCTCCTCTCTCTCAAAAATAAATAAACATTAAAAAAAACTGAAAAAAGAAGGTCACAGTAAAAAGGAGATTGGTGATTGTTAGAGTCAGGGGTAGGAGTGGGCAAAATAGATGAAGGTAGTCAAAAGGTACAAATTTCCCATTATAAAATAAGTCACGGGATGTAATGTAACGGTAACTACATGTAATAATACCATATTCTAGGGGTGCCTGGGTGGCTTGGCCACTTGAATGTCTGACTGGATCTTGGCTCAAATCACAATCTCATGGATCGTGGGATCAAGCTCCGCATTGGGCTCTGCACAGAGCCTGCTTGGGATTCTCTCTCCTCCTCTCTCTCTGCCCCTCCCCTGCTCGCTCGCTCTAAATAAAAATAAACATTAAAAAAAAGTTTAAAAACATACTGTATTCCATACTTCAAAGTTGCTAAGAGAATACATTTTATAAGTTCTTAACACAAAGAAAAATATTGTAACTATGTATGGGGACAGATGTTAATTAGACTTATTGTGGTGATCATTTCACAATACATACAAATATCAAATCATGGTGTACACCTGAAACCAATGTTATAAATCAATCATACCTCAAAAAAAAAAAAACTATCTGCAAAAAGACATCGACACACGAAGTTGAGTTACCTTGAACAGTGTCTCCACTGTTCTAGTAAAAACAAAATTAATGTGCATCTGAGCTACATAAAATGGATGGCATGATTTCAGTGATTCCACAGGAACATCAGTTTATCTTATTCTTACATTAAAAATTGGCACTACACAATACAATTAAAATTCAGCAAATTTTTTATTTTCGGGTTTTTTTTTTTTTTACTTCTAACTAATCTCTACACCCAAAGTGGAGCTGGAACCCCAAGATCAAGAGTCATAGACCAACTGAGCCAGCCAACTGAGCCAGCCAGGTGCCCCGAATTTTTATTTTTTTAAAAAAGCAAATGAAAACACCACAAATCAACAAAGAGACCATAAAAGAAAGGCTTTATATTGTTAATATCTTTAACAGTTCTTATTTGTGTTTTACGAATAAGGGCCCACAGGATAAGTAGCTAGTCCTGGACATAGGAACACCTGGGATTCCTTTTCTACCCCCATTTACTTTCTCACTTCCTCCACTGGTACCCTGAGGAAGACCTCCATTCGTGCTGTATCACCAAGCCCATGCCAGCACCACCTGTGGTCTGGACTCCTAACGGGACTCCAGATGACCTGTAACTCAGCTGGCCCAAGATGGCCTTTCCAAAAAGCAGATTGTGATCTTGTCACTGCCCCCTCCACACCCTCCCAGACTGCAACTCTTCCTTTTCATTTCAAAATCCACCCAAGGCCTACAAAACGTGTCTTATCTGCACACCCTGCTAGCCTCGCCTGCCCTCAGTGCTCCAGCCCCACTGGCCCACTCAGATCCTCTGATGTGAGAGGACCATGCTAGCCACAAAGCCTGGTACAATGTGTTCCTTCCTCCCAGGAGGGAATCCTGTACCCGCGAGCCCTGATCAGAGACCACAGTGTTCCCCCAAGCCTCTCCACCTTTCAGATTCCACTTGAAGGGTCACTTCCTCCAGGAAGTGGCCTTCTCTCATCCTCCACCCACTCCCAGTGGTAAACTCTCACTGCTCTCTAGAATTTCCCTTCCCATCCCTTCACATGATAGCTAATTTCCTTTAATTCTGGTAACTGCTTAATGTGTACTACCTGATGAGATTATAAACACAGGCAGGCAACAGCCAGTGTCTGTTTTTTACAGAAAAGGGCACTCATTGCAGTTCTGGCATGTAATATGCCCCAAGTAATGTTTTCAAATCAATAAATGAATACTAATAGGCAGGTGACTCTTTTAAGAGTTCAGTCAGGAGAATGACAAACCCTACAGTCCCCTTTTTACAGAGAGGCCTACATCAGGTTCACTGCTGTCAGCACAGAGCCCGCTTCGCGCCCTGTTCCCCTCTCTCTGCCACTCCCTCACTTGCACTCTGTCTCAAAAATAAATAAAAACATTAAAAAAAAAAATCATTTTGCCTACAGGCAAATGACAAGCAAAAAATTTGCATTTGTATATCTAGACAGCGTATCTAGAATTTTAAATACATAATCTGATGATAAAGTGTGCCAATTAGCATCATGTAAATGCAGAAATCATCCTTTCTAATGCCCTAGGTATCACTAGAGGGAAAAAAAACCCACACACAAAAACCTATCTTTTGGGGGAGAGGTTTCTCACTTTGGCATTTGGAATTCACCTGAATCACATCAGTCCAGACTCAACAAAGTCAGAAATTCCGGGAATCAAATGTGGAAATTAGCTCTGGAAATCAAATTCCCAGATTGGAAATCACAGGAGGTTTAAAAACCACTGTTAGAGGAAGACAGTGTTGAGTAATTTAAGTACCAGGGAAGTGGAAGAAGCACTGACACCAAACCTGAGAAAGCAGAGAAACAAGAAAGAAAAGGAAAACTACGTCCCGTAGACCTGGAAAGTCCCTGGCAACAGGCCTGCAAGAAGGCAGCAGGAAATTGTTCCCAGAGAAAAGAAGGACCGTGGAAAAACCCTAGACCATTGTTGGCTTGGGTCATTAATTATTGTGGTCAGTTTATTCTCATGGCCACTTCCTCCTCTCTCAAGGTGCTCCAGGGGCTGTCAGGAAGAAACCCTGATGTCTCTCGCTCGCTGCAGGAAGGACAGGGTGGACGCGACCAGCGAAAACATGACAAGGGCCACCTCCCACCGCTTCACAGCTTTGTTTAGGCACCTAAAGAAAGAACCCTGTACCTTCGAGCCCTCGCCAGACACTGGAATCCAAAGCCACAGCTGGCCCGCCCTCCCCACAACCAGGTCTGCGGTCTGCTGTCAACCCAAATGCCAGGAGGAGTGAAAAAACCCACCCGTGGGGAGCCTCCCAGCACTGTTCCACCAACTTCAGCATCCCCTCCTGTGGTGGGCTGAAACATGTCCCCTTTCTTATCTGCCTGGACCTCAGAATGTGAACTTATTTGGAAATGGGGTCTTTGCAGATGTAATTACTTAAGATTTTGTCATACTGGAATAAAATGGGGCCTAAATCCAAAGACTGGTGTCCTTCTGAGAGGAGGAGGAGGAGAACAAAGACACACAGGGAAGGAGGAGGAGGCAGAGACTAGAGTCATCAGCTACAAGCCAAGGAACACCAAGGGCTGCCAGGGCCACCAAAACTACCAAGAGGCAGAGAAAGCTCCTTCCCTAGCAGAGGTGTTATTTTAAGCCACCCAGTTTGTGGCAATTTGTGATGGCAGCCACAGGTGGCTAATATACCTCCTTTCATAGGAAGCCTGAGTCGTTAAGTCACACTGCTACCAAAATCTAAAGCGTTCTGCAACCACACAAAAAGGAATACTTGCTGTTGAGATACTGGACACGGCCTGGCCCTAGCCTCTTTGAGAGCTGCTCTCCACATCCAGGCCATCCAGCTTCTTTCCCAGATCAGTGCCCTCAAAGACCTGCCTCCACCCTGCCGGACCCTGTCAGACCCTGCCAGCACCTGGCTTGCTCCAGGGAACCCTTCCTAGTTCGGCTTCCCACATGCTGCCCCCCTCGCCCCTGCACCAGTCCAAGCTGGCCCCACTGTGCTCTGAGTTACCTGGCTCTCCCCCTCCAGGCACTTTCCACACGTGCTCAGTATAGGCAGAGACCAGGTCAGTCCCATACCCCATCACAGCCCACGGACGACCACAGCTCAGCACAAGGAGCAGCTCAAACAATGCCACTGAGTGCATGAGCGTATGTAGGGTTAATGGCATTCACAGACATCCCGCATTCTTCCTTACTTGGCCCAGATAGTAACGGTCTTCTGTGTGACTTCTCACAGCTTTAATTATACTCATGTTAAAGCATGTCCCAAACTATACAGATCACTCATCGATTCCATTATTCGTTTTAAAAAAACAAAACAAAACTCTATGTTGACTACCCATGTGCCTGATATACTTATCAGTGAGAAGACAAAGGTAAGCAAAAGGCAGACCAAGTATCTTCACAGCATTGCAAACGGTGAAGGGCATCAGTCGTTAATAACCTCACATCGAAGCTGAAAAACAATAGGACACTCTTGTTCACAAGCCTGGCTCTTCTGCTAAATTGTTCCCTACTCTGGGTTCCTAGGACCTACAACAGAACCTGCCACGTAATAGGCTATCAATAAACGGGGGGGTGGGGGGGGTGGGCAGGGAATGGAAGAAGGGAGGGAGGGCAGGTGAAGGGGTAGATAGGTAGGTAGGTAGGCAGGCAAGGTATGTGTACATAACAATCAGTCAATAATAGGATAGGTGGACACATGGATGGATGAATAGACAGAAATATGTATGTATACACTGCCTGGTACCTCACAGGGAGTCAATGGTGACGGACAGATAGAAGGATGAAAGACGATGTAGGGAGCAGAGCACCTGGGATGAGACGTGCACAAAATACAACTTCAAAGTGCAAAAGCTGCCTCCTCTTAAGTGGTACCTCTAGAACAATCACATTTTATCACAAACCAACTAGCTGCCTCCCAGCTCCTGAAACAGTAGCTCAAAATCAATCTGGCATCCACCTCTCCTGTAAACATTTAGTAGAAAATCAGCCTCACCCACACAAATACGCTCTCTCGTTTCCCACCTTTCCCTTACTTGATGTAGTGGGGGTTTGAAAAGCGTGCTTTGCTGGTTCTTCTCTACCACAGAGAGTATTTACTGCTGTAAAATGTTGCCTCTTGCCAAAATGCACACCACAGAACGCTACCCAGTTGTGTCATTTTTAATTATTATTTTTGTGCTGCTTCTTTTAGCACCTAAGAGACTTTTCTCTGAGGTAATCAGAGCTGACTCTCAAATTTTCATTGTCATTGATGACGCAGTGGGGGAAGAGGGAGAGGGAAGCGGGAGGAAGGGAGGGAGGGTTGTATCACAAGCTTGAGAGAGGAAAAAAAAAAAGACCTGGGGGTCCTTCTAGCAGCATACTTAAAGCACCCTGTAATATCTACATAGAACACTGCATGGAACAGTTGCATCGAAGACTCATCATCGCAATGACAGACAATGTCCCCTTGTACCTTATTTTGGGGTCTGGTTTGTGTCATGGCAGATTCCCTGCATCTCCAGGGTTTCCTTATTGTCACATCAGGAATGAAGTAATTCAGACCCTAAGAGCCCTTTCTTGTCTTTGATTTCCTCTGATGAAGGCAAGAACAACTTTGAGTCTCTGGGAACTCGATCTTTCGTGCTCCCATTTCAGGCCCAACAGTGCTGTGTATCTATTCTGGCAAGGGGGTGAATGAATGAACCTTTTCACCTCTCCACTGAGTGCCTTCTATGAGGTGGGGACTATGGGAGGCAATGCAAATACCACACTGAACTAAACTGACAAGAGTCCTTGCACTCACCAGCATGCAACCTGCTGCAGACAGACACTCAAAGACACACACACACAGTCATCATCTCAAATTCCATGGCAAGAACATAAAAGTGCACATGATTACTAGAAAGGAATGCTGTGACAAGGACGAATGCAGCACACCCCCACCGCCATCCTTGTGAAGCAGCCAGCCACATGCACGGCCAAAGGGTAAAGTGGCTTATCAGCCACAGAGAAAGAAAACACTTGTGACATAGGCATTAAGGAGTTCCCTAATGCTGTGCGGATGGCTTCACAGGTGTATACAGATGTCAGAATTTGTCAATTTGTACAATTTAACATACGTAGTTTTTGTATGCCAATTAAGCAGTTTAAAAAAAAAAAAAAAGAATTTCCCCTAAACATGCTACCTACCGTCATGATCTCCAAGATGAGGAAGGGTTCTGTAGCTACAAACTTAACAAAAATGACCCAGCTACACCCAACATGCCACCCAACCATATTGCTATCCTTGATCTGCTCACAGCTTCACTCATTCAACAAGGAATTATGTAACACATACTATGGGCCAGGTACTATCCATTTATGTTCTCCATTATATTGCAAACAAAACCATGCATGACCCAGCCGTCCAAGAACTCGTAACTTTCTACAAATGTGCACACAAGTAGAAAAGACAAGTACTGTCCACACAGTGAGAGAAACTGGAGGCATTCTCACAACATGAAGTTAATGCTAAGTCTTAAGGATTTTCAACACTGCCATAAACAGCAATTTATCGAAATCTCCCAGTATGCCAGGCCCCAAGTGCTTTAAAGAGATCATTTCGTTCTCCCAAAATCCCTTCGAGGTAAGTACTATTGTTTAAATCCCTTTTACAAATGGGAGAATTGTCAGTAAGTGACAAAACCAACATGTGAACCCAGGAACCTGACTCTAGATTCCCACAATTTTAAAATCAAAGCTCCACTACCATAAAGGATAATTTGCCCATCAACTGCCCAAGAAAGCTACTGTGTAGTCAGAAGGATTCTTCCAGTCCAAACTTTGCTGAGCAGACTCTCTGACCCTCCCCAGGAGTACTTCCACCACCTCTAGAGCTCGAACAAGGCAAGTCTGACAAGTGAGGGAGGTCACAGGTTTCAGAGCAGCAAGCCTCTACAAAAGGGACACTGACTCTGACATCTCTCTGTGGCAAGGAAAGGGCTCAGGGTCATGAGACTTCAATGGCACAAGGAAAGACAACAGCTCAGTTCTCTGCCTGCAAGCAAACTGTGCCCGGGCCTTCTGGCTGGTAAACTTTTCTGTTCTGTTGGTCTTGTAAGGCCCAAGTAAGACATACACTTCCAGGGCAAGATCACTATTGTAATGACGACCGAGTCCAGAGGAACAGTGAGTCCTCCTTTGGATCAAACAAACTCTGTACCTTTCCCCATGCGGGACACTCAACCAGGTCACATAAAAATCCAATCCAACTACTGGCAGTTGACAGGAGTCAAAATGCATCACCATTCAAGAATGCATGTAACAAATAGGTAAAACCCCCTGTGGTTCTGAGGCACAGGCCTATTTATTAATAGCATGAGTCCCATTAGTAATATCACCTAGGGAAAAATAAAATAGATCTCCTCTGAGACAGCCTCCATAAAGAAACCCAACTCTGAATTTTGTGAGATCCAACGATGGTTTTCAAAAATCTAGATCCTGCCACCCTGGCTTTGTTTCCCAAGCAAGCCTTTTACCCTGGCCAGAAGATTTATTTATAAAGAGGAGTCTGACAATGCCCCTACTGAGGGATGGTCCCATGTCCCCAGAGGACAATGGGCTCTCCTTAAGAATACCAACTAATATCTGTGAACATTCCACAACTCCTCCAAGGCTAAATAATTCCCATCTGAGTACTGCCTCTTGCAAACTACCTGTGGCTGCTCAGAGCCCCTACCTGGTAAACCATCCCCTAATGCTTCACCCTACTACCTCACATACAAGGCCCTTTACTCGTTATCATTTCTCTGCACAGCATTACCTGCCTCTTCACAGAAAACCAATAGAAACCTCTAGCACTTATCATTACTTTGTCAAGCTCCAGAGGAAGAACAAGTGGCAAATCCAAACTACTGCTACAGTACAGTTTAACCTCTATCTTTCTGGCCAAAGAGAACCATCTTTCAAGGTTGAGGAGGGGGTGTGTGCCTATGTACAACAAACCCTACAAATACAGAAACCCTATGAATGATCCGCCATGACTCGGGCAAATCTCCTCCTATTTCTGGACCTCAGTCAGATGAAGAACGGAGAAGGACTTGCCGCTGCTGCAGAGAGGTCTGGGAATCAGGTATACATGGTGGTGACAGAGGCCAGGACTGGAGAGATCAGTAACACAGAGAGACAGATCATTTGGTCTGGGAGGTTAAAGATTGCCAGAAATCTCGTCAAGATCCACAGGACACAGAGGATGAGCTAGGAAGGGACTCTCAGAAGGAGCAAAGGAAGCCTGGAGAGCATCCAGTCAATGAAGGAAAAAGAGGACTCTCAAGAAAGTAGAGGAATGCTAAGAAGAATCTGGTTTAATTAACTAGGTTGTCCCAGGGACCTCTGAGACATCAGGTACAATAAAGAACTAGGGGGCAAGAGCCAGACTTCCAGGCTTTTGGTGCATAAAGCAACAGAGGCAGTAAATACAGAATATTCTTCTAAGAAGCTTAGCTATAAAGAGGCATCTGCACATGATGGCACATAATAGGACAAGTACAAAGTGAAGTTTTGTTGGGATTGCTTCCCCCTCCCCCCGTTGTTTTAAAGATAATAAAGACTTCAGCATGTTTGCAGACAAAGAAGAAAACATCCTACTGATAGAGTAGTCTAAAGATGCCCAGTTGGCGGGGGGGGGGGGGGGGGAGACTCTGAAAAAAGCATCCAAAGGCAGGAGGGCTATGCCTAAGAGGAAGAACATTAAGAGGGCCAGTGGGTGGGCCTTGGGGGAGGAGGGGGACTGCTTGCTCTACTGAGTAACTGACTGTATTAGTTACAGGGACAGTTCCTTTTTCTCTCCACCCACATAGTACAGGATATTCAAAAACCACAGGGTAGGTAATATTTGACTATGGACACACACCTTCCCAAGCATCCTTCATCTCTGTGGAAGACAAGCCAATGCACACGTGAGTGCTTTGGGAGGAGAGAGACAAAAAGTGCAACTGCCACTGCTCCATCTGTTCTCAAGTCCTGTGGTTTTCATTATTTGTTTTGGCTGTGTGTGTGTGTGTGTGTGTGTGTGTGTGTGTGTGTGTTTAGTATGGTAGCCTGTGTCACTCAACGGTGAGGAATACTAGAGCGATGACAAAGCCCAACCTACTTCACCATGAAAACCTACTTGAATTGCTTTAGTTAAGGTGAAAATTACCCTATCTTCTCAATGGTTTGAATCTTTAAAAACTTATTTTCTAAAACTGCAGACCTCTATTCCCAACCGTTTGCCCCCTTTTAAGCTGTAGATTGTGGCTCAGAAAACATGATGATAAAACCTTTTTTTTTTTCCAGATCAAGTTGGAGGTTGGGATGGAACTGTCATGGAACTGATCAACACCACGGCAGAGACAGTCGGAGATCAACTAGATCACTACCTCCAGTTTATAAAGAATTTAGGGCAAAGGCCTGGAAACCAAACAGGAACTAAAGACAAACTGCATGACCCATGAATCAGAAGTCCTTTGGTTCATTCCTACAAGCCATGCCTGGACTACCAACGCTGAGGGAGCAGGTCCCTCTTCTAAAGAGCTTCGAGTCTTGTAGCCTGCTCTAGAAAAACTAAATGCAAGGAAATCAGGCAAAGAATCTTAGGTTAGGACTCAGATGTTCAAATCTAAAGTAATTTTTTGCCCAAAAGAATTTATTGTAGGCAGGCTTGTTACACCTGGGCAGCATGTACACCCTCTAAAGAAAGATTTACACACAACTGCTCTCTACCAAATACGTTACATCAAATGAGAAGCATTTGTCTTTTACTGGTGAGCCAAGGCCTGAGAGCTGCCTATAGTGAAGGTGTGATCACAGACAATACAGAAAAATACAGAGAGGGTAAAGACGGGAAGCATAATTGGGAAAACCAAAAGGTCACACATGATATTTACTTCCAACAAGCTTTAACTTTGTTCAAGCTGAACAAACTTTGTTCAAAGCTGTTTAACTTTGTTCTGAGGTCTCAAATTTAAAAGACCCCAGGGAGAGAGATCGCCACTGTTACCATCAGAATGCTGACCAACAGCTCAAGGAGCAGCTGATTCACAGTCGAGGTAAAATCAAATCTAGTGTCTAGAAGAACTTACAGTTTAAGTAAGGTGGCTGAAGTCAATGTTTCACAGCATAAATAATCCCAGGCCTCACTTCAAGCAGAAATCCCTTCTCCAACTGAAGTTCAATATTTTTCTCTCCCAAGTCACTCCCCTTCACCAATTAAAGCTGTCCCACCTCCAGACACTGACATTCAGTTGGGCTGAACAACTTTACCAGGAGCCCCTCCCAGGTGCAGGCCCTACCATAGGTCAGAATAAACCCAGCCCAGCCCCACCCTCCTGGGGCTTACACAGTCCTGTTCCTTCTGCTCTGAATCAAATGGTTGCTGAACTCGCACACCACCCAATTCTCAGTGCTGAGCATTTGTCCTTGCTGTTCCCTCCACCAACCATGTTCAGCTTGCCCATCTCCACTTGTCCAGATGGGCCAAACTTTCCAATGCCACCTCCTCCATGAAGTCTTCCTCAAGTCCATGCCAGTCTGCCTGCAGCACCTCCCTCTACCCCCACAAAGCAGGTGCCACATCCCTCCCTTGGACCTCTTTATGGCATTCTGTGCCATGTAACAGCAGTTAAAACATTACCGTCCTTTGCTGTATCCACCGTGACCTGGGTTTGGACAGCCTCCCCAAGGCTGGGTTTCCTTACCTTTAAAACAAGGAAAGGGGTGCCTGGGTGGCTCAGTCAGTTGAGTGCCCGACTTCAGCTCAGGTCATGATGTCATGGTTCTTGAGTTCAAGCCCCGCATCTGGCTCTGTGCTGACAGCTGAGAGCCTGGATGGAGCCTGCTTCAAATTCTGTGTCTCCCTCTTTCTCTGCCCCTCCTGTGCTCACGCTGTCTGTCTCTCTCTCAAAAACGTACATTTTTTTTTTAATTTAAAACAAGGAGAGAAGATTAGCAATAATAAGGAGGAAAACAGCCACGTTTTACTGAGGCCTTCCTATCCACCAGAGGAATGCTATGAAACTGAAGAAGGCTGTCTCATTTGTTCCTCAAAATCTTATGAAGCAAGTAGGCACTATTATCCCCACTTCACCGATGAGCACAACAAAAGGTCAGAGAAGTCAAGTAATTTGTTCCAGGTCCATAGACAGCAAACAAAAAAGAGATTCTCCCTCTAGCAGTCCCGCATCCGGGCCTCATCTCAGTCACTAGTCCCTACTGCCCCACTTTCTTCAGGGTCCTATCTACCTCACAGGGTTGTTCTGAGATAGTATATGAGAAATCCCTAGCATATTGGCTGGCTCTGCGTCTTTCTGTCCCCATGGCAACCTCCTTTAAGGGAGAGCTACTGACATATGTGTATGCTTTAATCATACTAATCAACAGATAATGAAGGAACTAATGAATCAAAAAGAATGAAGGACATCTGTTAAACTACCATAATGAGAGAAGGAAGTGTCTTACGAGTGTTGCTTAACATCCTATACACAGGATCGTGCAGGACAGCATAAAATGTGGCCTCCTCTTCTCCCTCAAGTCTTTCCAACCATGCAGTCTCCAGTCAGGGTACAAAGGGGAAGAGGTGGGGAAGTGAGAACCGCAGTTGCAAATGAGTGAGGAAGACAATGCACATCGCAAAGTGGCAGGCCCAGTTATGCAGCCCTCCCTAGGACAAAATCCCCACCCCACCCCACCCCCCAAGGCAATCCCATCCAAATCCTCTTTGTCAGAGCAGAAGAAGGTCAAAGAGACTAATCCTCCAAAGGACCTGAAATTCTGGCCCGCCCGTGCCACACCACCAAAGGACAACCTCCTGGAAGCATGAAGATGGGCACTCTCCCCTGTGCCGACTTGTCCTGGCTTCACACATGCACCCAAGCTCCCACCCAAGTGCAGGCACTACCTCAGCCATGTGACTGTGGGCAGATCGCGGGCTCATCCAAGCCTCAGTATTCCCACCTGGAAAATCAGTTAATACCAGAACCACCTTTAAACTGCTAGTGGGAAGAGCAAACAGATAATCCATGGAACCAGTGTCGGGCATGCAAGGAGCACTGGGTATGTGTCAGCTGTAAACGTGGGCAGGTAATGGGGACGCAGAGGGCCCTACATGAACTCCAAGCAGCCAGTGCTCAGTTTTCTGATTAAGGTGGCCTGAGGTGGCCAATTTCACTTGGCACCCAAGCTACAGCTCTTTGACAGCAACATCTCGGAATGCAGTTGGTCTTAGAGGCGGGGAAAAGCTTTGTGGGTGGGGTGGGTGTAGGGAGGCAAAAGGGGGGAAATGCAAACAGGGAAACAGAAGAAAAGGATGTAGCCTGACCAGCTGCCAACAGGCCAAGAGCTGTGCTGGTGGCAAGCCCAGACGGGGGAGCTGAGTGAGGGAGGGGCAGCAACAGATCCCTATGCAGACTCAGCACTCAGACGAGGCTATCAGGACAAGACACGGGAGGCCGACATGGCCAGCCAAAAGATGGAGCCGCCAGCAAGGGGACGTCCACCAGGGTTGACACTCGGTTGCTTTAGCTTGTTTTAGTACTCAGACTGAAATGTCCCTGGACGTAAACAGTACAACCAGAAGTCTCTTCCTTTTCTAAAAATACATGTCTGCAGTTGGGCACTGAAAAGGCCACCTAGAGCACAAAACAAAGCCGGCATCCACAGATGGAGGAAAAGCATTTCCTTTATCAACAGCAAAGGGTGAGAAGTTACCCTTCCCTCCAGAGGCCAACTCCCGTCTCCGAAGCAACATGGCACAGAGAAGCTCGTGACAGACACAGACTGGACCAGACTCCCATCTCATCCACTTGCCTAACTTCTCTCAGCCTCAGTTTCCTCCTCCGTAAAGTGGGATTCGTAACAGCATCCACCTGGTAGAGTTCTTAAAGGACTGGAAAAGGTGACTGCAAAGCACCTACCACAGTTGCTGGCACAGAGCAGGCCACAGGACACAGGAGCTCTGTTATTCCTGGGATCCCCGAGGCTGCGGCTCCCTCCCCCTTCCCCCTTCTCTCATCTCTGAAATAACCCAGCCAAGGAAGACAAAGACGGATTTTCCCTGCTCCTCTGGCAGCTCCCTCAAGAGCTGCAGCTTCTGAAGGACACTGCTGGTGCTTGTTCTGGGCAGCAACGCCAGGGCCAAAACATCAGGAGGCTGCTTGTCAGTGAATGGAGCAGAGAAGCACGAAGCACGGTCGCTGTAGGCCTCTTGGAAAGGCTTTTCTACATGGCCTGGCCTGGGTCAAGGGTCAGCAGGCATCTCTGTGGAAAGGAGGCTACAATCGTTGAAACGGTCACCTTCAGGAGGTCACAGACAAGGAGGTTTGGAAGGTCCTGAACCCTGCGAAAATAAGTGTGATTTGGATAGACATGCATTTTCTTGGGAGAAAGTCCAAAACATTCAGCAGAATTCTCAACAAGGTCTGTGACACTCCCCTCAAAGTGGGGGGGGGGGGGGAGAAGGGCTTTAAAACCACCCACTCATTAAGAGAAAATAAGAATCTCTGAAAAAGAATAACATAAAACAGTCTCTAATTTTTATCTCAAATGTACCAACACCTACCAGGTGCTTTACCATGTGCTGTACTATTTAGTCCCTACAACGGTGGAAGGAGAACGATCATCAATCCCAGATGAGGAAAGGCCCAGAGGAGGCCACCACTTACCAAGGTCCCTTAATCAGCAAATGGCAGAGCCAGGACTCAACCCTGAGAACATCTGTCTGAGACCAGAGCTTAGGATCCCAATCACCACATGAGTGTCACCTTCTCCCAGCCAAGCTTGGGGGAGAAACTGGTTATCTATCATCTTAGAGTTCAACCATCTTTCCACTGTACCCATCTTGCCCCATGTCTTCACACACTGATACTAAGAATTTTTCTAGATATTAAGAAAAATCAAGAAGTTGTAAGGAGTATACAGACAGCGTGGAGTGTGTTCTATCAGTACCAAAGGCCTCCATTTCCTTGCTGGAAAAATGCAGATTTTACATTACTGCTCCATGCATGCCTGGCATGTAGCAAACCATTCAGTGAATGGCAGACATCATTTTAATTACTGCAATCTGATGAAACAGCATGTCCTAGCAATCTAAGGTGCCATCTTTATGCTGATGAACTCCACGTTGTTTGCTTCAATGAGCCCATCACCCTGCATCCTGAACTCTACTCAGATGCTGGTGAGAGACAGGCCTCGATCTGGCTCCCAGGAGCTATCACTCTTCCCCCAGCTGCAAGCTCAGGAAACCAGCAGCAGCAGCCAGCAAGACTTGGGAACAAGCCTGGGTTCCAGAGCCAACTATCCGACGTCATCCAAGGTGCCGAGAGGTCTTGGAAGCCTCCAGGGTGGTTACAGGAGATAGGGAATATTCGTGGCGAGCTTCTCCAGATGCAGGAAAACAAAAACATAACAAAACAAAAACAAAATAAGTTTAAGAAGTTATCAAGGTGGGACGGTTTACCTCTGAGCCTCGGAAGACAAGAGACTTCCATACTAGGGGTTTTGGAAGACCAGGGTTTGGGAGAACAAAGGTTTGGGTGACTTCTAACTCAAAGCTTCTTTATCCCTACAAGAAATTCATCTAACTGATAGGATTCGTCAAGGAAGGTAATTTTCATGACTTAGTCCCACTCTTCACAGCTAGAATATACCATCTGTCAAGTCTTCACACACAAATGGCACCTGTTACTGTTAACAGTTGTTTTATGTATTAAATTTTACTAAGGGCTTAGCCCTTTCCATATAGTATGTCATCTAACCCTCAAAATGAAATTTTGAAGTGCCACCTTATTTTACAGCGGGAAATTGGCCTTGGAAAGGTTAAAGCAGCCCATTCAAGGTCAGAGGGCTGGTAAGTGACAAAGATTTCTAAATACCATTTGCTTAACTACTATTTGTTTCCAGAAAAAATACTGGGTTCCACCCATGGGGTACCGAGACACTTTTTTCTCCTCATCCTTCCGGAAACATGTGAACTAATTTACTTCAATCTATCCTAATCCAAAAGACTTCTTATGTGGAGTACTGAACCCAAGATAAACTCCATTAGCCCATGAAGGTCACATGTAATCAGAAATACACATGACAGGGGCACCTGTCATGGCAACACATGCCAGTTGGTTAATCATCCGACTTCTGCTCAGGTCATGATCTCACAGTTCGTGGGTTTGAGCCCCACATCGGGCTCTGTACTTACAGGTCAGAGCCTGGAGCCTGCTTCAGAGTCTGTCTTCCTCTCTCTCTCTCTGCCCTTCCCCTGCTCACACTCTGTCAATCTCTCTCTCGAAAAATAAATAAACATTAAAAAAAAAAAGAAAGAAATACACATGACAAAGGTGAGAATATTAACATTAAGGGAAAAGGGGAAATGACCACAAACCTCTGTCTTACACACTCACAGGCCCAGAACATTCCACACTCCTGTGTTCAAAACAATTTCAAGGAAAGATGACTTCTCAGAAGACAATAAAGTTCTGAAAATATCAGTGGATTATCTGTAGAACGAGGAAAGGTGACCACAGAAGAATACAGAAGAAATAGCACTTGAAAAAAAAAAGCAAACCCCTAACACCCTACAAGTGTTCTCCATTAGATTTCCTAAAATAAGTCATGACTTTGGAACCAACCGGTTAACACAAATCAAAATAATCTGAACCAAATGTTCCCATTTAAAGGCTCTTCCCCCCTGAAGAGTTGTACAGTGTTCTA
Organism: Lynx rufus; assembly: GCF_022079265.1. Taxonomy (NCBI): domain Eukaryota; kingdom Metazoa; phylum Chordata; class Mammalia; order Carnivora; family Felidae; genus Lynx; species Lynx rufus. The sequence goes on along the minus strand of NW_025814823.1, from coordinate 118,600,585 downwards.
CAAGGGTAAATGCACTCTCACACACCAGGCCACCTTACTCCAGTAATTACCACCAGGCTTGAGGGGCTCTGACCAAGCCAGATAGTCGATGAACTCCAAAACCAAGAGCAGAGATCACAAGGGAAGTAGGGAGAGGTAAACACAATGAACGTGGGAAATTTTGCAATAGGACCTCCCTCTGGAATCTCTCTCTCTCTCTCTCTCTCTCTCTCTCTCTCTCTCTCTCCCTCCCTCCCTCCCTCCCTCCCTCTGCCCCCCATCTCTCTTTCTGAATTTTTGTTCCTAGAAGTCTTCTTTTAACAGGACTCACACTACACTACTCCACTTGTCTCCACCCTTTTCCATTGGCCACCTCCTTTGCTCCAGCCACAGCGATCTGTCACTTAGCAACTACTCTCCAACAAAAATACGAAGCCAAGATGAGGTCAGGCTTTTGACACCTCTTGCTCACTAGCACTCATGGGATAAGCTTCAGGTAGAGCCAACAAATCTACCGGCTCCATCAGACCAGCTCAGAATAGGAGGAGCTCCACAGAAGTACACTCACTCAGTGTCACTAGTCACCCTGGACGACTCCAGCTAGGGCAAAGGTTCTTATTAGACTTCAAGGATACAAGGACTTAATACACTGCAGGAAGCACAGCATCCAACAGCTCCCATCCAAGCGTTTCTCAATTACAGTTGAAACATGGTGGTACTGATATCCTGGATTTGGGCCAATATACCTTCCAGTGTGGGCTGCTGGCTGAGCACCACCACAACTGACCCCCGTATTCACCTCCTCAGAGACCTTCTGGGACACCTCACCTGTAGTCAGTCCCTCCCTATCATCTATGATTTGTTTCTTTCCTGGTTATTTTTATGACCTATTTTGTCTCATTGTTTCTTTTATGTCTCCCTCCCTGAACACAGGGACCGTGATTACTGTTTATCCTCAGCCCCAAGGAGCTGACCAAAGAAGGCAGACAATTACTGTTTATCAAAATGGATGGGATAAGATGGTGAAAGGAAAATCACGTAGAGGCCCTTATAGATTCTTAAGTGGTAAGAAACATATCCTAACATTACTGCCTTCCCTAAATAACCTGTTACTGACCCAGTTTTCATAAACTTATAAAATCTTTTTTTTTAATCTTTTCACACTTTCAGTCTCAGGGAAAATGAATGAATTACATGCGTTTACTATGTGAAAGTAATACTTCTTTTTATGTTCCTAAATTACCTCTATTGAACCTTCCTTTGGAGGGGGAGAGAAATAAAACTGGTAAAGTAGATATTGAAGGTGTGGCTAATCCAACTATTATTCTAGGATTTTGTCAGCAAGCCCATGCTTACATTAGCCATTCCTTGACAATTTCATCTCCACTTATGAATGCGATACATACGTGGAGCCCCAGGGGAAGAGGGCTAAGTGAAACTTCTCAGAAGTATCTTCTGATGACTCTTTTGGCCAACTAACTCAGATTCTGACCACATAACACTAATGCAACTATCATTTATCCTGGGCTCTCCCATTTGTTTACCTAGGAACCTTATAACTATTTGAAATTCTTATCCACTGACTTGTGTACGGTCTCCCTTTTCTGCAAGAATCTAAGTTTTATGTACGAGAAAAACCTTGTACGTCTTGTTCATAAGCTCCTTAAACATTTTAGACTCCATTAAACAAATGTCAAAAGAACTTACAGTAACTAAGCGCTTTGCAAAGTTGGCTAGATTTGTGGACAAAGAAATGTGTTCCCTTGTGAAAGAAAAAATAATCTAAGGATTATTCCTCCATGATGAGGTAAGGCTTCGCCAGCCACTCCCCATCATATATATATATGCACATGGCTCTGCGTAAACTCAGTTCAGGTTCCACCCAAAAACTGTTAGCCTTTCGGACATCTGAAAATTCATAAATCATGCTAAGTATGAGAATAAAAGGACTCAATAAACTACCCAGGCCCTGAAATAGCCTATTTAGCAAAGTAGAGTCAACACTTCTATGGCAGATTCTTTTTTCCAAGGATGGTGACACCAATACAACCCATCCCACGTGTTATTCTTACAATGAATGAGACACAGACACTCTTCTATGAAGCAGCGGGGCCCATGTTCCCCTCTCCTTAAACCTGGTGGGCCACTGCAACAACCTCAACCAAAAGAAAATGGCAGAAGTAATAATGCAGGCCTTCAGAACTGGGTCATTAGAAGCACTATGGCATCTCTCTATAGTGTGCCACCCACCCATGGACAAAGGACTCTGGAGCCCAGAGCCACCTAATGGAGGCGAAGCCACCATGCTGGAGACACCACACAGAGAGACCAGCTAAAGGGATGACCAGCTGCTCCCATCCACATCTGTTTTAGTCCTCTGAGCCCAGAGGCCAGACAGGTGAGTGAGCAGGGATTCAGCCGATCCCAGCCCCCAGCCTGAAGTCATCCCAATGCCATGTGGAGCAGAAACAGGCTGTCCCTGATGAGCCCTGCCCACACGGAGATTCGCCAGTAACATCAGTATGGTTTGGAAACCATCGAGTTTGGAGTTGTTTTGGAGGCACAGTAGCTGGTGCGGCATACAACATCAGTAATAATAGGCCTTCACCTGCAGTTCAGCCACATCCTACTAGAAGGGGACTCATTCCATGTGCAGCTAGAGGGTTCAGTGCAACAAAACCCACAATCTCCAGGTCAACTCATGTCATAAAGCAAGCAGAAAAGATACAAAACCACAGACGGCACAAACTTTTCCAAGTTCTCTGGCCTTGGAGCTCTTTGAACTTTAGAAGCAGAGTTTGGCTCTTTGACCAGCTGCCACCCTCTCCTTTCACCATCCGTATCTTTGGCACCAAGAGAGACTCAAAAAATGAGGGCAGTCCCTGATGAATAAATTCTTTTAACCAGCTCTTCCATTCTCAGGAAACCCTCACTCTAGAACTTTTTTGTTTTGAATAAGCCAGAATAGGGATTATTTACCCGTGTGAGGTCTCTCTTGGGTCTGTCTCAGCAGACTTTACCAACGAAACCCAGAGGGATATTCTTATAACGAAAAAAAATCCCTTCAATTTTAGTATCTAGTGCAAAAATATTTCACAGGTATGTATCTACTATCCCACATGGGTGTCAGTATCAGACACACGAGATTCAAAAACCAGTTCTGCCATCTGCTGACTGTGTGATCTTGGGCAAATTATCTGACCTCTCTGTACAGTGGTTTATTACATCTGTGAAACAGACAATAACAACTCTCAAAGAGGCATTATGCAAATTGAGGTGATGGCAACGAACACTTATGAAGTGCTTACCATACACCAAGCACTGTTGTAAGTGCCTGAAGGCGCTCAGACCATTCCTGGCACACAATAGGAATTCCTTAAGTGGTAGGTACCATGAACATCTTGAGTTCTAGTATCATTAGATTACCATTTGCTACCATGAGAGTGACCATAATGCCTGTAGGGTAACTCTATGAATATCAACTCGTAGCACAAGAGCAACAAGGCTCAAATTCACTTCTAAAAACTCATTTCAAACGCCTACAAATGTACACTTCTAAGATGCTAAAGAATCATCTGAGCTGTCTGTTAAAATGAAGACCCATGGCTACACCTCCAGAGATTTTGATTTAATAGACTGGGATAGGGTCCAAAGAACTGCTTTCTTAACATCTCCACCCCTTCACAGGTCATTCCATCAACCCCTGTGCTGGAGATGCTGGTGTAAATATCTGGACTGAATCAGTCATGATGCCACAGAAAGAGCAAAACCTAACAGAGGTTCTGGGTTCTAGTTTCAGCTTTGCCCCACATTAGTTCTACAGCTTTGACACGGTGACAGGGTTTCAGTTTCTTCATCTCTAAAATCAAAGTTCTGGACTAATCCCAAAGGTGCCTCCTTTTCCAAAATTGATCCTACAGGGTAAGTACTAGACCCAAGTCCCTCAGACCACCATTTTTTGTGCATTTGTAGCAGCTGAACTAAAAGCTATCATTTATTAAGTCCCCACTATGTGCCAGACACTGTCTGGGATACTTAGTTCATTTAATTATTTCTAAAAGTTGCAAGGATCTTGAAGTATATGTAAGACAAAAAAAAAAAAAACAAAAAAAAAAACCACCTCTAAAAGGTCCAATAATCTGACTGAGGTGATACAGCCAACACTACAAGAGCTTTTATTCTATTCCAGACTTACCCTGACCCAATGGTTCTGACACCATCATGCCTTTGCCCACCTCACTACAAAATTCACTTTCTTTGCATCTCTTTGCTTTTGTTCAAGTGAGAGTTAAGAGGTAATGAACGCTCAAGCCTATGCTCTTCCGGTCCGCAAAGCACCGAGGGTCAAGAACGGGGCCAAGGGGAGAAATGTGGGCACAACTGGGCATTGCAAACCTAAGAAGTGGGTCTCCTTATCCCTCAAGTGAAGCTCAAGCAAAAACACCAGGGAGGAAGATACCTTAACAGCATCACGTCCTTAAGCATGAAAATCCGCAAGGTAGGTGGTAGAGGAGGAAAGCAGAGAAGTGAACACAAAGCACTGAGGTTGGTCGAAGGGGAGAGGGTGAAAACACAGAATTTTGCCAAGATCTTTCCTCCCTTTCTTAATTCCTCTCAGGGGAAGAACAGAACTTTCCGACAGAGTATCCTCCACTGAGCTTAGAGATACAATGGGAAAGTTTCTCATGACGTCGACTCTTTTGTTTGCTCTTGCCAAGTAACTTAATGGGAACCTAATCCCAGGCCCGCTTGACTCCAAACTTCATTACTTCATCTCAGGGACTCTGAGGCAAAGTGGAAAGACGACAAGGAGGACGAGAGTGAACAGTAACCACAGCAAGCTCCAGATCATGGATTTTATACAAAAACTGTTTTGATTTCCAGATTTGTCGTGTGAGGGATTTAAAAGGTGTGTGAAGGACATGTGGCAGGGGGGAATCACACAGGGAAAAGCAGAGGATCTGAAATCGGAAAATCTGGAGCTGTGATCCAAGCACCACACTGGGATCCTTCCCATCTGACCTGGGCAAAGTTATATAATCGTCCTTGAAGCTTCACATCTGTCAAATGGGGACAATAATACTGACACTGCAGACCCATTTTTAAAACTACACCAACGGGGGCACCTGGGTGTCTCAGTCAGCTGAGCGTCTGACTCTTGATTTCAGCTTGTCATGATCTCACGGTCATGGGATAGAGCCCATCCTGGGCTCTGCACTGGGTGTGGAACCTGCTTAAGGTTCTCTCTCACGCTCTCCCTCTGCCACCCCCACTCTGCTGCTCACATGCTCTTTCTCTCTCCCGGAAAATAAATAAACTTTAAAAAAAAATAGATGAACTAATGTATGTAAGAGCCTGACATACTATCTGACCCAAAGGTTTTCTGAGTTGGCAAATGAGCTGAGAAGTTGTGTTCCTAGCTGTACAGTTTCAAACCTCTCTGAACCAGGTGAAGAGACAGAAGACCGGGCCACCCTGAATGAAGTTCTCTTCCAGTCCCCACTCTGAGTAACCCAGGGACTGCTTCTCCTTGGAAAACAAACGACCTCAAAATGGGTCAAAACAGCCACTGATGCCAAGGGAAACCAATCAATTATTTCAGACTTACTACCTAAGAGACTTAAAAAAAGAGAAAAGGTGGCCTAATAATTATACACAGGTAAAAGCATTTAGCTCCTCCCTCGTAGATTACGTGGAATTACTACATCAGGAGCAAGGAAAACATCTTCAGAGTTGTAAATGATTTATAGGAGTGGTTCAACACACAGGAAAAAAGCTGTCAGGCTTTAAGGAAGCCACACACTCTCTTCAGAGGGGAAGAATGAACCCCAGATTCCAACAGAGGCTAAAACCTCACAGAGATCACTAAGCAAGTGAGGCAACAGCATGGAACAGCACAGAGTCTGAATGACTTCGCTGCCACCCGGGGTGCCTGGCTCTGGCATTAAACAATAGGGGAATACGGAGTCTGTGCAACAGGTCAGATATCCTGCCTCTTCTAACAGTCCAGACATCACGTCAATGTACTCAAAGACTCCATTCCTTAGAGAAGCAGGAAAAGGTACTGAGCCTCTAAACTGAGATGCCATGGGTTTAAATCCTGGCTCCGCCATTAACTAGCTTTGTTAATTCTTTAACTCACTCTGCCTGGATTTCCTGATCTGCAAAATGGGTATAATAACAACCAATTTTATAGGGTTTTATGAGGATTATATGCATTAGTACAACTGAAGAACCCTGATCACAGCAAGGGCTCAGTTAAATGAAAGCTATTAGTACCTTATAGTGTTGGCCACCCATTGTTGAGCATTTCTTATGTACCCTATGCCAACCATAAGTTGCCTAATTTAGTCGCCCAAAGCCCTGTGAGTCACTGAGTGTAAAGCACTAAGCCCTAGGCCCTCCCTGAACCCCATCAAGTGCTCAATAAAATAGACTTTCATCTCGGACTATTATCATTACCACTACAAATCCAAAACACCACCAAGTTCTGAAAAGACACCTGGGTAAACAACAATTCAAAGAAAACTATTAATTTGGCATCTATTTGGTAATATGTAAATCAAGTGTTTTTGATGAGTCAGAGACCCTGGTATCAAAAAGAGTTGCTGATACTCTTTATTAATTCATCTTAATACAGATTCTAGGACCCAGGAGTAAAACAGATAAGGCTTCCTCAATACTCTCTCACACTGGTAGTCAATGGCCATAAGAAAAGACATGGGGTCTCCAATAATTTAAGATATAATGTGCTTTTAACAATACCCATATAAACGCCAGAATAGTTTTCATGTTGGTAGGTAAACCATTAGCTTTATACCATTTCATGAGATAAGCTGAGGCCACATCAAGCAATGAAGGAAATACAAAAAAAAAAATGTAGTAACGATCAAACATGGTTCAAAAAAAAAAAAAGGTCAAGCCCTAAAAGCACTTCTATTTCTGGTCTAATCCTCTTATATCAGATGTAGATACAAATGAACCCCCTAACTTCCCCAAGCTACTTTGCTCTGGAAAGTGACAGTGTTCACATGTGAACCAGGTGGAACAGAGCCTCAACACTGTAAATGAAGTTCTGTATTAACAATAACCTTGGCCTACACAGTACGAGCACTCTTCAAGTGATATGGCACATTGTTTAATGGCCACATCTATTTAACAAAAGCTCCTTTACAATGTGTCATTGCTATTCTTCCCCTCCACAGGTACAGTCTATTTCTCCACTCCCTTGTATCTGGACTGGCAGAATGTGGTGGAATGTTGTAACAATTCCACAGCCCAGGCTTCCAGAGGACCTGAAGCTTCCCCTTTTGCCCTTCTGGAACACTTTTCTATGACAGCCTTACCATAGAGAAGTCCAGGAACAAAGACAAACGGAGAGGGCCTCAATCCCGACAGAATTTGGTTCCAGACAGAATCCAGCTGCATGACTGAGCCCAAGTCAGGCCAAGACAAGTCCCTGGTCAATCCACTGAGTCCCAAGAAACACAACCGTCCTCTTCACTCTCAAACGTTTTTGGTGCTTTGTTATACAGCAATGGATGAAGGATACCAGTATGTTAGCTAGAGTTTACTTGATTTTAAAAACATGTTTCCAGGCGCGCCTGGGTGGCTCAGTCAGTTGAGCAACCGACTTTAGCAAAGGTCATGATCTCACTGCTCATGAGTTCAAGCCCCGCATTGGGCTCTGTGCTGACAGCTCAGAGCCTGGAGCCTGCTTTGGATTCTGTGTCTCCCTCTCTCTCTCTCTGCCCCTCCCCTGTGCGTGCTCGCTCTCTCTCTCTCGTTCTCAAAAATACACACTTTTTAAAAAAAACATATTTCCTAACAATCTAAAACAATTATCTTCGGAGAGGAGGGAAGGAGTGGATTTAAGAAGGGAGCTTTATGGCATGCTGATAATTTTTATTTCTTGGCCTGAGTAGTGATTACATGGATGCATTCATTTTGTGATCATTTATCAAGTGTGCACTTCTAAACTATGTATTTTTTCTGGATATATACTAAGCTTATATTTTAGATAATTTAAAATAAGCCTCTCTTGGCAAAAGGCTTTTAAAAAAAAAAGTGTTATGTGGCTTCAGGAAATAAATCATGGCCCCAATTTTTTATCCATTTATCAAATTCTCCTCAGAGAAGCCTATATAATACACACACGTCCAGCTTTAAAATTTGAATATCACTAGTTACAAATCAGCATGTTTCTTCCTTGCCAAAAAATATGACCCATTTATGAGTCAGTCTAAACTTGGCCCCAGAATCCCAACAAACTTGGCAATGCCTATACCAAGGTATTTTCAAGTGCTAGTTTAAAATCTTCTTATCATTTCAGGGTTCACCTGGGTGCCTCGGTCAGTTAAGTGTCCAACTCTCGGTTTCAGCTTAGGTCACAATCTCATGGTTTGTGGGTTCGAGCCCCACATCGGGCTCTGTGCTGGCAATGTGGAACCTGCTTGGGATTCTCACCCTCCCTTCCTCTCTGCTCCTCCCCTCCTTGCACCCACGTGCGCGCGCTCTCTCTCTCAAAATAAATAAACATTTTATAAAATCATATCATTTCAGAAAGACTGTGTAAGCCACGTAAAAGGAAATGGTCCTCAAGGCTTCCGTGCTCACAGAAGTATCTCCCTTTGTAAATCACACCAACTCCAAAGCCACATCTCATTCTCATCTCACTGTCCCTGGCCCAAGCACCAAAGCCAAGCAGAGTCACTTGTTCACACAGAAGAGACTCAACAAATGTTTGCGGTTGGTAGGATGTCCCCAAAGCCCTCAACAATGTTTATGTCCTTGGACTAAGTAATTCCCCATTAAGCAGTCTATTCAAAAGAAATTACTTTAAACAGAGACAAAGATTTCTACATAAAGTTGTCAATGAAGTTCTTTAAAACAGCAAAAACCTGGAACACCTAGGTGCTTTAGTTGATGAAAAGTCTGACTCTTGATTTCTGCTCAGGTCACGATCTCAAGGTCGTGGGATCGAACCCTGCGATGGGCTCCAAGCTGGGGCCTGGAGCCTGCCTGGGATTCTCTTTCTCCCTCTGCTCTTCCCAGGGCATGCTCACTCGCACTCTCTCTCAAACAAATAAAATAAAATAGCACAGATATTTATAAGGACAGAAAACATCAAAGAAAAGACATTGTGTCCTTGTGGTGGAACTATGAGAGTTACTACTTATTTACAATTTTCTGTAATTCTCAAATTCTCCATAAGCAGCAGGTGTTTTTCATTTTTTACTTTTATCATCAGAAAGGGAAAAAACAAAGTAAAAACCTGAAGAAAACATGTTAACTGAAGATGATTAACAGTATAATCTATTTCTCTTTCAGGATCCATTTATGACTTTATCCATTATTTACAGCACTTTCCTAAAATCATCACTTTAGTTATAAACATATCTTGAACATTTTACATGAAGACTCAACTTTCACTGAATCATAGCAATCTATTTATCTTTCTTTCCCTCTAGGCTCTGAGCATGTCATTATCTTTGTAAACCCAACATTCAACACAGTGCCTTGCTCTTTATGAGTGCTCAGTACATTTTGATTGAAAGCTGCAGAATGCCAGGGTAAGGACAAAAGGATTTACCTAACCTGCACAGCAGGAAAGGCTGGGTTTCCCAATGTGTCCCATACCTGGCACATGAAAGATCTACAAAAAACTACTTGTTACTTGTGTAGTCAGCTCAGGCTGCCATAACAAAATACCATAGACTGGGTGACTTCAACAACAGATATTTATTTCCCACAGTTATGGAGACTCGAAGTCTGACATTAGGGTGCCAGCATGCTAGGGTTCTGGGGAGGAACTTTCTTCCTGGCTTGTTCAGGCAGCTGCCTTCTTGCTGTGTGTTCACATGGCCTTTTCTTTGTGCATGCGCACAGGGGGAGGGGGAGAGAGCTCTGGTGTCTCCTCTGGTAAGGACACTAATCCTATAGAACTCCACCCTTACTGTCTCATTTAACCTGAATTACCTCCTTTTTTTTTTTTTTTTTTAATTTTTTTTTTCAACGTTTATTTATTTTTGGGACAGAGAGAGACACAGCATGAACGGGGGAGGGGCAGAGAGAGAGGGAGACACAGAATCAGAAACAGGCTCCAGGCTCCGAGCCATCAGCCCAGAGCCTGACGCGGGGCTCGAACTCACGGACCGCGAGATCGTGACCTGGCTGAAGTCGGACGCTTAACCGACTGCGCCACCCAGGCGCCCCTGAATTACCTCCTTATAGGCCCTATCAAATATAGTCACACGGGGCATGAAGGACTGAACATGTAAATTTGTGGAGAGGAGACACATTTCAGTTCACATCATTATTAAGTGAAAACTGACAATATTTCACCTCACCAGGGGAGAAGTGAGAGGATACCAAGAATAGACTATTATCCTAACTATGAGAATAACAGCCTAATAACTTCATCCCTTGTGTCAACTGATGGGGTGCACCAAAGGACAGGTATAAGCTTTTGGTAGGTCTTCATAATTTGAGGAACCATAAGGAGAAAACAAAGGATTTGGGCATGGATGGGATATACCCAAACCTGCGTTGTGGGAAAACTGGCCAGGGAGCAGCCCAAGTCTGGTTCCAAGGGCACAAACACAAAACGTGGTAACTACTTTTAGAAACCATTCCAAGGGTCAGGTGAGTTCTGTGGGGGCTAGTAGTAGGAAGAACTATCATGCTAGTGGCAAGAGGAAAGGGGAACAGGCAGGTGCCAAGGGCTTCACCAGGGTCAGATCCACAAGAAACTGTAACCATCAACTAGATAACCAGAGACACAGAAAAAAAAAAAAAAAAAAGCATCGAAGGTAAGGTGAGGTGAGGTGAGGTGAGGTGAGGTGAGGTGAGGTAAGGTAAGGTAAGGTAAGGTAAGGTAAGGTAAGGTAAGGTAAAGAAGTGGGGAGAGGAGAGCTGCACATCCCAAAACCTGGAGAGGGTAGAAGAGGAGGACATGTTTGCAGAAGGAAGGGAAGAGTGACTTGCATTTGAGATAGGTTTGATCTGAATTACACGATATACCCTGGCAGAGATGCTAGGAAGACAGTTGGAAAATGGATGGGCATCTGGGTGGCTCAGTAGGTTAAGCATCCAACTCTGGATTCCGGCTCAGGTCCTGATCTCATGTTTCATGGGATTGAACCCTCCATCAGACTCTACAATGACAGCATGAAGCCTGTGTGGGATGCTCTCTCCCTCTCTCTCTCTGTCCCTCCCCTGCTCATGTGCACGGGCGCTCTCTCTCTCTCTCCCGTTCTCTCTCTCTCTCTCCCTCAAAATAAACAAACATTAAACATTAAAAAGAAAGAAGAAAAAGAAAATGGATACATGAGAGCCCAAGAGAGAAGTCAGGCCAGAGGTGGATACTTTAATATCATGCACAGAAGTAAACAAGATAGCGAAGCCAACTTAAGTGAACTGAGCACAGAAGTTCTAAGACCATCTTCTTTGGACAATAAAGAAAGAGGCCAAATCACAGAGGAACAGAAACAAAGAAAGGCCAGAGAGGTAGGAAGACAATGAAGGTAAAGCAGGGCCATCCATCAGAAACGACTCCAGGTACGATGGAATGTTCAGCACCAAGAGGAGCACAGACACATCAAATGCACAGAGACCAAGCATTTGGGACTGGTCCTGACATGATGATCAATGGGGTCCTTGAGTGAATTATTTCAACTGGGTGAGAAGAGCAGAGCAGTGAGCCCCCCAAAACAAGAAAGAGATAAACCAACAGGCTGCACACCTATGCATGTGCCAGGCATCGCGAGAGGAATTACATACAGAATTATCACCTTCACTCCTCACTAACACCCCTGCAAGTTGTTGCTATTGTAATTTGTATGCAGAGCATTTTGTGTAAAAATGTTTTTAAAAAACAGAAAGGAGCATATCTACAAGACCACATTTGCCTATCTGAAAAAACAAACCTCTCATACATATTTTGAGGTAGCTATGGAGATCTGGAGAGCAGGCGTGTAGGTGGAAACAGATATCAAGGAAAATGATACAACTAAAAGGGGTGGAGTGTGGAGTGGCCCGGCTGGGTGAGTCATCACAATGGTCAAAGTGTTTTTGACGGCAAATGGATTTAACCCCGGGTGGCCACAGTACAAACTTGTACTATTAGTAGCATTTTTTGAAGGCTGATTTCTTTTAATCCACCTGCACAACTCTGTTAATTAAAAAGTCTGACCTCACCAGATAATTAACCGAAAAACATCAAGTCTTGATTCCTAGGTCATCACCACTACGAAAAAAGAGTGATTGCTAGAATATACTCTTAAAAACCATCTCAAACCTGGGCAGATTTAACACAAATGGGAAAATGGGGGATTTTGAAAACCCTTCATTTCCCCTTCCCACCCTCTACCACAACTTATTTTTACCACAACATCTTTCATCTTCACCACAGATGCTCTCAAGTGCCCTAATTTAAGAAATACATATATCACCTCACCCCTCTTGGCCAGATATTTAAACCATACTTGATAGTAATGAGCTGTTTTATTAGAACTGTTAAAAAAAAAAAAATACTATTCAGGATTTGGAAGGAACCGTAATAACAGCAGCTTCTCTGCATTTACCAATCCATAAATCTGTGGATGCTGTCTGACATTTATTGAACATGAATAACATCCCCACATGCTCTGATCCTGAGGCTTGACCAGCATTCTAGGGAAAAGACTTAACTCACATAGATAGGCTTAAAAAGGCCACCCTGGTCCAGCACATCCTAATACCAACAAACTGCCCCAACCTACTATTCTCATTAGGCCATAAATGTCCATCATTTAACCCTCTCTAAGGTGGCAGTGGTATAAAGCCCTGAGCGTGAATGTTGCCTATGCCACTTCCTGTGCAAAAGCAGCTCTGAATCAGTTTCATCCTGTGCATGATGGGAATAAAACCATAACAGAGCCTGGAGTTGAAAATGCTAGGCCAATATGCCAGACAGCAAGGGCCGGTGGAGAAAGCCAGGCACACCTGGGCATCCACTGTGGCTTCACCATTACCTACTTGGCTGGTAACACTGGGAAAGTTGATCATTTCCTTAAGGTTTCATACTCTTCCTTTTTATCATGTCTGATTTTAACCAATTAGCCAGCAAGTTTTACTTTTTCTTTTTTTTTTTTTTAGTATTTATTTATTTATTTTGAGAGGAAGAAAGAAAGTACAAGCAGGGGAAGGACAGAGAAAGAGGAAATAGGGAATCCCAAGCAGGCTCCGTGCTATCAGCACAGAGCCCGACACAGGGATAGAACCCATAAACCGTGAGATCATGGCCTGAGCCAAAACCAAGAGTCAGACACTTAACTAACTGAGCCATCCAGGCACCCCAAGTCTTACTTTTTTTAAGTAAGTGTGGCAAGTAGCCAAAGATAACGATAAATAATCACATCACATTGCATTTCACTCTCTCCCACAATGGGGATCTAAAGTACCCTCTGCTTTGCAGATCTGTGGGTTTTTTTTTTTTTTAAATTAATAAAGGGCGGAACTTGTAACAACCTTCTACAGAACTCTTCTTTCTTGCTCATTTCAGATGAAGGAGGTGGCAGCCTCAATGTTATGATCTAGTGGGGGGAGAAAACACCACTGAAAGCTGATGTTCATTCCTACTGACAACGGTTTCAAAGAAACTTGATGTGATCCAAACATGGGGGGACCATAACCAAACTGGGGCAGTATTGTGAAAAGGGGAGTTATTAATAATCATGCTGAGACAGCAGATATGACCCCAGGACAAAAGGTCCATCCTGGTCGGACCCTGTGCAGAGAGTAAGATGGCATACAGCCTTCTTTCTCCCTTCTTAGAAGTTTCAACCAAGGAAATCAAAAGGGCAGAAAGGTTATAGTAACCTCAAAGCCTCCTCCCCCTCCTTATCATGACCAGCTTTTCCCTGACTCAACAAAAACACAAGCCTAACCAGCACTTACTAACCTATGTATCAAACTGTGCCTTTTTCTTGAACACAGTGGCCAACTTCCAAAAATATCAATAGTCAGGGTCATTAGCACAGAAGCACTTAGATAAGTAAAGCAGAAATGCAGTTATACTAGCTGGTTTGAGCTGAGAACAAGGGTCAGGCTGGTGCAGGAATGGGAGGCACCTGCTATCTGTCACAATCACCTAGCACACCAGTTCAAGTATTAGTAGGGGAGGCAAAGGCCAGATTTGGGCAACTCCAAAGAAGAGCCACATGGAAGGTCTCCCTGAGAGTGCTGGAGGTTTTGCCAACCCTCAGAAATACAGAGACAATCCCTCACACAGGTTGTGAAATCTGACCATCCTTGGTCTCACAGCAAGGATCAATCCATAGTCCCCTGCACATGAGGGAAAAACCTTTCTTTTTTAATTAACCCAAAGATACAGTATTTTAGTTACAAGTAATTATCAGGAAAAACAAAGTAAACTCATGGCAAAACAAGCCTTGGGGAAAAAGAGTAACGTATTTGTTAATTTTCTTCCCAATGCTTTTCCTTTTTATTTTCATTTTCTCAACTATTTCAATTTTTTTTAACTCTTTTTTTTGAGAGAGAGAGAGAGAGAGAGAGAGAAAGAGAGAGCACGCAAGCATGAGCAGGGGAGAGACAGAGAGAAAGGGTGAGAGAGAATCTTAAGCAGGTTCCATGTCCAACACAGAGCCCAACACGGAGCTTGATCCCAAGACCATGATATCATGACCTGAGCCCATGATATCATGACCTGAACCAAAATCGAGTCAGAGGCTTAACCAACTAAGCCACCCAGGTGCCCGCCCCCCCGCAAATCATTTTAGAATTGATGAGGAAGGTCCTTGGTTTACCATCTATGTGGTAGGCTTAACAAAAAAGAGTAACCTAATCTTAATTCATAATGAGTCTCTTTATAGCACATATGTTATAAGCCCAAAAAAAGTCTGTGACAAAAAAAAATTTAAGTGGCTAAAAGTATAAAAGTACAGAGTATGGGAATAATCCTTCCACTAAAGTGCACACAATTTTCTCTGTAAGAAAGGGAGGAAATGCCAAAGAGGACACCACTTTCCATTTTTAACAGATACTCGTCTCCTGAATATCTCTGGCATTTCGTACAACCTGCCAGAGTCTCCCAGCAAGTTCCAGGCCAAGGCCCCAATACAGCGACAATTCCTGCTCACAAAGGATCGTCACAAAGCAAGACATCTATTCCCCCAGAAAAGGGTAACTGTTCCCAGAACAAACCATCTTCAATCCTTGGTAGATGGAGAAAAACAAAGGGAACAAAGACCAAGAAGAATGATCTTGAAATTAATTCTGGTGCTGGGAAAGAGGGCACGAACCACAACCAGTAAGGAATAACAGGAGCATCAACACTTCCGTTAGAGCGGACATTTATCGAGCACTTCCACGAACCTGGCACTATTTGACGCACTGTATACAGGCATTAAGCTAGTCTCCCCAACAATCCTGAGACATAGGTCCTATTACCATCTTCATTTTAGAAATGAGAAACCTGAAGCAGCTTCCACACTTGAGTCACCCAAAAAGTAAGTAGCAGAGCCAGAAATGGACCCTCAAATTAACTCAAGAGCCCACACCACTGACCCCTACATTATATACATATCCTCCCATCACTGGCCACCCAGCCGGTGAATGGAGAGGTCAGGACTGAACCCTGGGTATTCCTGGCCCTTAACCCATGCTCTCCACAGTTACCTGAACCATGACCACAGGCCATGCTGTCTGTCCCCTCTCCACCAACACCACAGCCTGCTGTCACCATTAATAATAAAGGGCATTATTTATGGAGGGCTTGCTGAGCCAGGATAAGAAAACTTTGGCTCAGAAATGTTAATAGATCCCCAGCTAGTATGTGGTAGACCCAGGATTTAAACCACGTCCGTTGGACTCCAGAATTGAGCTCTCAATTCCTCCAGCAGAGGCCAGGGCTGTAGCAAGATTATGACCACAGGACACAGGACCATACAGCAACCAACCACGGAGGCCAATTCCAGAGGTGGCTGTCACAAAGTCACTGACTCATATTCTTTAGGTCTCACCCAGCAACTTCCTGCTTTTTAGAGTATAGATAGACAGACAGATAGATACATAGATAGATACATAGAATAAAAAACGCAGAAGCTCAGCTTCCTCATTCACAGTGGGTTAGAAACAAACAACCCAAAAGGAGTGACAGGCAGTTAGTGACAATCTCAGGGCCTGCAGGTAAGGTGACAACTGACACAGAAGGGAAGAAAATGAAAACCTGGAAATGCAGACATAAAATTATATGGTACATTAATGAAGCACATAATGAGAGGCCTGAGTCATCAAGAAATAATTGGTTTCTGCTTAAGCATCTTCTGTTTTGAAAAGCAGCAAAATGCCTAACATTTAAGCTGGGTTTTCATTGAACATTTAAAATTTTTCAAGTCTTGGCATATGAAATAGTAAGAGGCAGAAGGGCTTGGAGGAAAGAGGAATAGAGGACAGTGGAGTGCCCCGGGCTTCAGAGCTGAGAGCTATAGGACACTCAGCTATGTGGCCAGGGACCCAGGGAAATGACTGTACCAAAGGGGCCTCGGTGAGGGGGCAGGGCTTCTCATCCCTTGCACCACCAGAATTCTGCGAGCAAGAACACGATGTGCCTTGGAGCCAGACAATCCTGGGGTGCATCGTAACCACTCCACCGATAACCCATGTCTGGTTTGCTCACAATGATCATCATCCTGGTACCTGGCACACAGAGCAAATTCAATAAATGATGAGTCAGTGAATGAACAAAACCATACAACTTTGGTTACTGTCTTTGAACTTCAACTTCCTACGCTGCCACGTGGGTTTGACAACTTCCGTGGTATGGAATTCGGATAAGAATTAAATGGGTTAATTATGTAAAGCACCTCCTCCAGGGCTTGGATACAAGACTCTCTGTGCTGTGACACCTGGACAGTGAACCTTTAAGTAGTCTGGGAATAGAACCTAGGAAGCAGCCACACTCATGTCCTTAGGACCATGGAGAGAGAAAGCACAAGTTCCTCAGCCCTGGTCAAATATAGGAACTGCAATTTGAGGGAATCTCTGCCCCCTTCCTCTAAAACTAATCCCTAAATTCAACACAGTCTCATTGGTCATTAATACCCTACTAACCTAGAAAGATATTCTAAAATTTACAAATGAAGACAGGGAGCACGGCACTACGTTTCCCTGGGTTAACTAGCAAATCAACCACAAAAACTAGGTCTTCAGACTCTGCTTCCTCCTCCTCCTCACCCCTGAACAGCACTAGAAACTAAATACCCACAAGCATCCTGCATAGAACTCCACAAATCCCAGGCCGGCCAGCAGACCACAGACCCAACAGCAAAACTGTCACAGGCAGGTTTTAAAACTGTATTCTGAGCAGTCATTCCAACAAGGACACCTATAAATGATACTTTCTAGCCCAAGCAAAGTTTCCTCCTCTCTGATCCAGAATCTCTGGACAGAAAGACCTTTTCAGAATATTGGCTTCTACTTACCACTTGCTTATTCCTTCAGTTAGTGCTGCCAACTGAGCTTCTCAAAAAGAAAGAAAGAAAAGAAAAGAAAAGAAAAGAAAAGAAAAGAAAAGAAAAGAAAAGAAAAGAAAAGAAAAGAAAAGAAAAAGAGAGAGAGAGAGAGAAAGAAAGAAAGAAAGAAAGAAAGAACAAAAAACATCACGTCCTGAATGTCCCAGAAGGGATGCATCATCCCTCCAAGGAATTCCAATAGAAAAATAAGAACGTTTGAACTTTTGGTGGCCTGGGGGCAGGGAAGAGATTAAATCACAGAAACCAATGCTGCTCAGGGCTGTGATGCCCAGCCCATCTCTAGGAGGTGGCTGTTGACCTCGACCCCCTCCCAGGCTGGATGATGGCAGGGACCGGCCTTCAGCCTCCTCCCTCTCAGTCTCCACACCCCCACCCCCACATCCACGTGCAGCAGAAGGAGCAGTGCGAAGGATCCCAGACCCCTCCAGCAGCGGATAGACGAGGACGACCCATCACACTCTTCCTCCACCATCACCTCTCCTCACTCCATGACAACAGTTACATTAGTAATAACACAGCATGTACTATGTGCCAGATACTACTGTAAGCACTTCCGATGTCTTAGTTGATTTAAATCCTCACAACTGTCCTATGAAGGGGGCTACATTATTACCCCCAAGAGAGCACAAGGAAATGGTACTCTTCGCCATTACCTCTACGACTCAGCTGAGCTCGCTTTCCAGGGCTCAAGGAGAAAGGAAGATGCCTCTTGTTCTTGGTGCAAGGAAGGAGGATCACAGATCTTTAATAGAGAAGACACTGAATCAATATAAATAAGAGGAGCGGGCGCAAGGTTATGAATTATCTCAGGAAAAGGTACCAGCCCACCTTCTCCCCTCTCTCCTGGCAGTAGTACAGGGCAAAAGAGTCCCAGTAAGTATCTGTCAGTTAGGTGTCCAACTCTTTTTTTTTTTTTTTTCAACGTTTATTTATTTTTGGGTCAGAGACAGAGCATGAACGGGGGAGGGGCAGAGAGAGAGGGAGACACAGAATTGGAAACAGGCTCCAGGCTCTGAGCCATCAGCCCAGAGCCCGACGCGGGGCTCGAACTCACGGACCGCGAGATCGTGACCTGGCTGAAGTCGGACGCTTAACCGACTGCGCCACCCAGGCGCCCCGGTGTCCAACTCTTAATTTTGGCTCAGGTCATGATCTCACGATTTTGTGAGTTCAAGTCCCACATCAGGCTCTGAGATAGGAGCTCAGAGCCTGCTCAGGATTCTCTGTCTCCCCCTTTCTCTGCCTTTCCCCCACTTGCACTGTTGCTCTCAAATATTTGTTTAACATATGTCAGATTCCCCCCTATTTGCTAAAAAATAGTTCCTGCATAGGCTGCTGAAGGTGGGGCCCCTACAGTGGCACTCTTGATGGCCTATCCCATAGTAAGACCTCCTGAGAAATCCTTTTACAGCCAATGCACTGTGCTTAGATCTCTCAATTCTTACATGCTCTGAAGCCCCACAGAGACATAGCTGTGGGACCACTTTCTGTGGGCGTCTCGAGAGTTCAGCACAGTGGCAGCGGCCGTCCTGCCTCCCACCTCTGCTGGCTGTGTAATCAGCCTCTTTCTAATCCTGCCAAGCTCCACACTGCCTGGCACCAAGGGCCAGAAGCTGCATATGGGTAATAATTTAACAAATCACCTGTCTGGCTCCCCTGCCAGGACACCCACTCTGAAGCTTATCCAGCTGCTGATGCTAGGGCTGCAGCCCCGTGGGATGTCAGCAAAACAGCAGGTACCAGAGCCTCGGGGCCCACACACTCTCCGCCTCTATCCTGAAGAAAAGCAAGGTGGGTTGTGTGATAAGGGTGGGCGGGAGGGGGGGGTGCTCAGAAACTCCTACTCCACACCTAGCTCCTTGAGGATTTTACAATTCTGCTATTTTGCCAAATGCAGGACTAACAGCCGTGCTCAAGAAGCAACAACACATACTCTGAGAAACCTGGATAGCAGGAACATCCCAGGACACACAGGTTAAGACACACACAGCAAACTGAACTGCAGCAAACATATACCCAAAAACCCTGAAACTTCTGCAGAGTTCCACAAACAACAAAATGTGACTTGAAACAGATTGTGGAATCTGTCCCAAAATACATGCATCAGCTCAGAACCGCAGGAAAATAAGTGAAATGGTGTGCGTATTATTTACAATACCTATTCAATGCTATTTTATTTATCTGCCAACCACTGAAAGGAAACATCTTTTCAGGTTACAAATACTACGCCCACTTTTGAAAAGTGAGAATTCTGCCAGGACTGGCCTTACAAAACAACGAATCCTTTTGCCCAAAGCAGTAAGTAGTAGAGGGAAGTTACCTAAGGAGAAACTGCCTTTAAACAACCATCAGTAAGTTATAAAAGCTGGCCCAAACAGAGGCGCCTGGGTGGCTCAGTTGGTTAAGTATCTGGCTTCGGCTCAGGTTATGATCTTGCAGTTCATGAGTTCGAGCCCCTCATCAGGCTCTGTGCTGACATCTCAGAGCCTGGAGCCTGCTTTGGATTCTGTGTCTCCCTCTCTCTCTGCCCCTCCCCTGCACATGCTCTGTCTCTCTCTCTCTTAGAAATAAACATTAAGGGGCACCTGGGTGGCTCAGTCGGTTGAGCATCCAACTTCAGCTCAGGTTATGATCTCACTGTCTGTGATTTCGAGCCCTGCGTTGGGCTCTGTGCTGACAGCTTGGAGCCTGGAGCCTGCTTCAGATCTGTCTCTGTCTCTCTCTCTCTCTCTGCCCCTAACTCATTCGCACTCTGTCTCTGTCTCTCTCAAAAGTAAATAAACATTAAAAAATTTTTTTTAAATAAACATGAAAAAAAATTATAAAAGCTGTCCCAAACAATTATTGCTGTCAAATACTTGTTAACACACACACACTATGACATTCACATTAAAGACAACAGAGCATGGGTTTTTAGGATCTAAAAAAAGGTTCCAAACCAGGCTCATAGTCCTATGTCTTGAGAAGGGAACATGGTTTGTTTTTAATTACAATACGTGGTTATGACCAGCGCTTTGAGATTGGTTTGCCATTAACGCCAGATGAAGGCAGGATGGCACAGCTTATTCCAAAAACTAAGAGAGCCGGGTCTAAAGTCACAGAGTCCGTACAAGGGACTAAGACAGACAATGGAGAACTGGGAGCACACTCATGAGTCTGGAGCTTTACTTCTCCAGGGACAAAGCAAAAACACACCTCTGCAGTGTTTTTTATACCTGTATCTGTGTATCATCTGAAAGGAGCCAAGCGGAAGAAATATCCGATCATTCTCTGCAGGTCAGTGTCCTCAACTGAACAGAGCTGGACCCTGTGTAACTGAGCACCAGCTTCAAAATCTCATGGCCTGGGGTCCAATCTCTGCTCTACCCTCACCAGCTGAATGATGTTCGCGAAGTTACTTGATAAGCTTCCTCAACAGTAAAATTGGGATACCACCTGCCTCATAAGGTGGTTGAGAGAATTAAAACGACATGAAGTATTTAAAGTGCTTAGCACAGTGCTTTTCTCCTAGAAAGCACTCAATAAATGACAGCGGCTATTGTCAACAAACGGGGGCTCACCTGTGAACCAGAACACAGACTGCTGAAAGTGGCTAATCGACTCAGTCATTCACCAAGTATTTGTCGACTGCTCCCTTGTCTGCCAGGCACCGTGCTAAAGGTTAGAGATAGAACACTGAATAACGTGGGGCTCAAACTTCAACGACCACGGTCCACTGGGGAGACAGTCACGTAACCAATACAGTGTCCGAGGTTTTGATGGAGACAGTAAAACAGTACAAATGGCTTATCCTAATGTAGAAAGAATTTTAACTGTGACACGAGTCATATATGTATATATATACAAGGAGAGAGAGATCAGATGCCCTATTATGTTCATTCCCTACACAGGAATTTATTTTTTAATATTTCTGAGAGACAGAGCGAGTGCGCACACACATGCAAGTGGGGGAAGGGCAGAGAGAGGACCACAGAGGATCCAAAGCATGCTCTGCACTGAGAGCAGTGAACCCGATGAGGGGCTCGAACCTACAAACCTCAAGATCATGACCAGAGCTGAAGTCAGCTGCTCAACCAAATGAGCCACCGAGGCACCCAAGTACATTGGAATTATAGTAAAAAATACAATGATTCAATCCTACGCTGTTTTTGCTGACACACCCACAGAGAGTTAATGTTCAATAATGGGCTCAAGTCAAGCATTAACTGTAAGGACTGCCCGTTCAATATACACCAAATGAAGAGAGGCTCCCCTTCAGAGATAAACAGAGTCCAATGTGCATGTCACCAGAAAATACACCATCGCAAAACTAAAGATGTGTGGACATCCAGCTGGCTGCATTTATTAACTGTATGAGTCATCAGGCAACTCTCTGGGCAAATCTAAGACTAAACTGGTCTGTTGTTTACAATTCATCAAAAAGTCAGGGTAACATCAAGTTGAAGAGCGAGCCAACTCTGGGCAAAAGGTAAGGGAAAGAAAATGGACAAGCAAAGACCTCTCCAAGATAACCATGCAAGGCTGAGAAGTCAATGCCATGACTTCCTTAAAGCCCACAATGATACTCTTAGAAGAAATTCCTTGAGGAATGGAGTTTGTTTTGTAGATCAACAGTTTATCAGTTTCAACATGTTATGACTATCAAAGGGTTGAGCCAGATGCCATTTTATGGCCAACCTAAAAGTTCATGTGCATTAAGCAATCTAAGTCAAAAAAATCCCTTTACATCAGTCTACCTCAATTTATAATCAGCTAAGCACCCACTAAGCAAAGGAGATGAGAATTAGGACACACAGAGGTACCCCATTTCCTGAACAATTTTATAAGCGAATATAGCCTTTCTTAATAAAAATTCCGCCTAACACAGAGTTGGCATTGGAAACCGACTCTCTCATAGAGGGTTACCCAGATCAGTGCTCCTCAAAACTTAACGTTCACGAAATCACCTGGGTATCTTATTAAACTGCCAATTCCAATCCTGTGGGAGGGGTGGGGGAGGCAGAGGACAGCACAAGATTTTGCATGCATAAAAAAAATGGTCAGACGATGCTGATGCTAGTGGCTCATAAACCATAGTTTCCAAAAAAGGACCTAGACCAGCCAGCCAAAGTCCAGTGATGAACACTCTCCTTGCAGTGAGATATCTGTTCGGGGTTAGAGACAGCTCAGAGAGTACAGCCAGGGATAAGCACACATACACCAGATCTCAAAATTCTGCCACAAGCCATTGAAGGAGCCTCCCCAACTCTGTGAGGTTGTCTACGGATCCCAAGGTAAGAATTGCTGCCTTAGGTGCCTACCAATTACTGTTACCAACACCAGACTAGCTGGGGGTGGGGCCAAGGGATGCACCCTTTTGACAGCTCTGGCCCATGTGTGAGCAATTTTTTTTAGGAAAGAACACCAGGAAGCTCTGTACTCTGACTCCAAGGCACAGTTCACTCATCTTCGGCTGGAGTCCCACCTCAAGTAATCCCTTTCTGGCATCCTGTCTGCCCTAAGCATAGCAGAAGCTCCCCAAATCCCACACTATGCAGCATTGCCTTCCCAGATAATGTGATTCCTAGGCTAGACTCAGGGAGAGAAGGCTATCCTTCTCTCCCAGCTCTCCTTCCTAATTACCCTTGGAGATCTCGGTTTCCTCACGTATAAAATGTAATTGGAAACAAGGTTTTATTATGACCTTTATGAACATCCAGAGATCGAGATCTATTCACAGGAAAATGTTCCTTTCTTTTCTAAACTCAAAAGCCTAATTGCTCTGCTGTGTCTCTGGGGCAGAGGCCAGCTCCCACTGCTGCCATCCGAGGCATCCCACTGCTGCCATCAGATACACACCAGCCATCCGAGGACAATGCTGGTGGCTGCCGCTCCCACACACAAACATCTGTGATGGTCTTTTTTCCTATGTTTTAATTTTGGTAAAATACATCGTGATGGTCTTTAACAACCGCTGCGGCCAAACACGTCTCCCTGTAGCACCGGATTTAAGGTCGCCCAAAGCTTTCACCTCCAGGCTGGCACTGTTCAACATGAACCTGACTCTTTATTAGCATCTTGAACTAGTGGGGCCAAACACAAACATAAAACAGCTGTTCAGAGACAAGAGAACCCCATTGCTAAGAAACCCTTAATAATTTGTGATACAATTACGTCGAGCAAATTCCTGTGCACAGACCTCAAACCCTCTAGACAAGAAAGTTTTGCCAGCTTTCACAACGATCCTAAGGCTGTTGGGATGGGTCAGAAATGGATTCTCAAGTCTGCGGTGTCCTGGACCTCTTTAATCAGTGTTCCTCAAAGTCGGAGAGTGACTGTTGACAGTCACCTAAATGTTTGTGACAATACACATTCTTAGGTTCTGTTCCAACTGCCCCATCAAAATTTGGGGGTAAGGAAACTAATTCTTAATAAATAACTCCCAGCAAGTTGCAATGCACACTAAATTTTTAAACCAAGTTAAGACTTAATTCCTAGGAAATAAAGGCAGACAAGTAAATACGTAAATTTCAAAGGATCCACAAACCTCCTGAACTCTTCCCTTGAGCTCTCAGGTAAAACCCCTGGTCTGTACATCACCAGTGTCCCAATTCAATCATCCACATACAACTGTCACTTTTTATTTTTCCCCAGACCCACGCTACTTAATTTTTTTTTTAATGTTTGTTTTTATTTTTGAGAGACAGAGCATGAGCAGGGAAGGGGCAGAGAGAGAGGGACACACAGAATCCGAAACAGAATCCAGGCTATGAACTGTCAGCACAGAGCCTGACAAGGGGCCTGAACTCATGTACCAGGAGATCATGAGCTGACCCAGAGTCAGAAGCTTAACTGACTGAGCTTCCCAGGTGCCCTGTCCAATCCTCTTTTCAGATGAGAATGGCAAAGCTCACATCCAGATGTGAAATTGTGGATTTGACCCTTAGTTTTAAGTTTTCCAAATAAATATACAGTTATTAGTACAAAAACACTTTGTTAGTGTATCACCTAAAACCATCCCCCATGTTGCCTGCATGTAAATATTGTCCCTCTTCAGGAAATAGTGGCTTATGTGATCCAAAGGTCTGGAACCACTGGGCGACTTTAGGAGGCACTCATGGCCTGTGATGTGTGGGGTTATCCACGTGGCAAATCCCAGATGACCTAACAGCTTGAGCCTACATAAACCTGGCAGAGTTGACAACAGGAGTAAGAGAGAGGGAGTTCCTTCCTGCCAGAAGGCCAGGAGACAGGACACATCTGGAGGTGAATGATCCTTCTGTGGCCTACCTGTCCTTATCAGTGAGGTAAGACACGCCCACCCCACCCCCAGCCCAGTCTCCTCACTGCAAAGACCACAGGTGGCATCCGGTCTAGTGCGGCCAATCTGCTTCCGTTCAGGGAATTTGTAATTAGGGCACAGAGGAGCTTGTTAATTGATGCTGGACATTCAAACTGAGGGGTGTTAACAGCTGGGCTGGAGTGGTCTGCTTTGCCCTCGGGAGCACACTGCAGCAGAAATACAGTCTGTGGAGTCAAGAGGAGACAGGAGCAGCCCCAGAGAGAAAGTAAGCACAACCAGCCTCTGATTTCCCAATTCTTGGTTCCAGGCCAGCTGCACTTCCTGCCCTCAGGGTCCATGGGACATCCCAGAAATAAATTTCTCCTCTCGGCTTCAGCTGGTCTGAGTAGGCAGCTGCTCCTTGCAACCACATCCCTGCCAAACTCGGACTCCTTGTGTCACGCACCCCGGGTCCAGGTGAACAGGTGTAGCTGAAGGCGGGCCAGGATGGGTGCCTATCCAGACATACCCGGATGAAGGATGTGACTAGAACCTTATCACAGGCATAGGAAAGGGGGACCCTTTGAGGGTCCCCTCCGCATCATTCGGCGAGAGGCACCATGAGAAGGAGCTGGCATAACGGTGCATGGAGCTCTATCACTTGCTGATGGTAGGAACCAAATAAGAATGATGGACAAAGAGCTAACATTTACTGTGTGCATTAGCATATGAACTAGGCTATTGACCATTATGATCGCATTTATTCTTCCTGAGAGCCCAATGAAGGTGGTAATGTCACTTTCCCAACTTTCCACATGAGGAAAAGGAGACTCGGAAAAATTAAGTGATGGCCAGAGTGACACGGTTAATAAATACAGGATCCAAACTCTAGACTCTTAAGTTCCTACCCATCACGCTACCTTCCTTTACGAAGTCATATTAAAAGACAGCAGAGAGACACCAAAAAGAGCTAGTGTCCGAGGGACAACATAAGGTACAGCCACCAAAGGATCCTCCCCCCAGCAGCCCTGCCGTCTGTGTCGGTCCCAGAACCCAGGGAGCAAAACCACACCTATGGGTGCAGCATTAAGAAAATAAGGGTGTACAAAAGGAAGAAAGCTGAGAGAAGGTATGCCACCTGGCTGAGGTGTGGCTTGGCTGTCCTCAACAAGGCCCAGGGGAGCCTGGCTTTGGTCCAGAGCACAGACAGAGGGTTGAAACAGACCAAATTTTTTTTAAACCATAATTGGTAGGTGGCATTCCTGTTTGTGATCCCACATAGGGTGGAGGGGACTATACACTTCCAGGCCAGGAAAATCTAAGGAAATGTGGCAAGAGCTGCGTGCTATCAGAACTCCTAACGAACACTGGGACAGACACCACGTTCCCAGGCTTGGGACTGGTTGACACAGTAAGGGTGAGAAAGCAGAACCTTAATCATAATCCCAGAGGCCATTCTGATAGCCCTATTATTCATATTTTATTTCTAAAAAATGAAGCCCAGAACTAACCTGTCAAAGTTTCACAAATCAATTACAACTACAGCTCTGCTTCCACAAACTCCAAGTAGATCCAAAGTCTAGTGAGGCATTTTAAACAACGCACTTGAACTTTTCAGGGTCAGTGTGGCTGATTCTCCTATAGGAACAATGCTGATGTAACCACTCACCACCATCTTTGCAGGAGTGGTGGACAGTACAGTTTGATAAGGAAGGATAAAGAGACTGTTCTGGGCAAGGTACTGAGTCAGGCACTGAAGCTGTACCAATCTGTCCACACCACCTCACGACAGGTGGGCACTTACTAGATGTCTGCCTCAGGCTGGAGATGGAGGCTATGGTCAGGGAACAGGAGTAACAGGCAGAGGGCTGAAAAGGCAGCAGCACACCCAAGGTCCTCTTAGCCTTCGCCTTGTCTACAAGCACAAAAACCCATCTCATGAACCAAGGCTTTCAAGACACCATCCTCTTGGGGTCCCTCCCCTCTGTCTCTGACTATTCTTCACTGGGCTCCCTGCTTCTTCCTTTTACCCTCAGAGGGAGATGTTCCCCCAAGTTCTACCCAAACCTCCCTTGCAAAAGACTAAATGTTTGTGCCTTCCCCACAATTCACATACTGAAACCCTCTTGTCCAATCTGATGGTATTAGGAGGTGACACCTTTAGGAAGTAATGAGGATTAGACAGTCATGAAGATAGAGCCCCCATGATAGGATTAGCGCCCTTCTAAGAGTCAGGAAAGAGCTTTGTTCCTCCCTCGGCTGTCAGCCAATGGAAGATACAAGAAGTCAAGTCTGCAACCTGGAAAAGAACCCTCACCAGAACTTGACCATGCTGGCACCCTGATCTTGGACTTCTAGCCTCCAGAACTGTGACAAATAAATACGTGTTTTTTTTTTGTTGTTGTTGTTTTTTAATTTTTTTTTTCAACGTTTATTTATTTTTGGGACAGAGAGAGACAGAGCATGAACGGGGGAGGGGCAGAGAGAGAGGGAGACACAGACTCGGAAACAGGCTCCAGGCTCCGAGCCATCAGCCCAGAGCCTGACGCAGGGCTCGAACTCACGGACCGCGAGATCGTGACCTGGCTGAAGTCGGACGCTTAACCGACTGCGCCACCCAGGCGCCCCAAATACGTGTTTTTTATAAGCCACCCAGTCTATGGTAGTTTGTTACAGCAGCCTGGACAGACTAAGACATCTCTTCTCACTCCATTAGCCTCAACAATAACTCTGCTAAGGTGAAACTACTTTCTCTCCCTTGCCAACCAGACCCCTGCTTTTCCAGCCACCTGCTGATCTTCATCATCTGAATGCTGTGCTGACACCAGTGTCTTGCGCTCTCCTCTCCCACCTGTTTCTCCACCTGAATTCCTAAATTCTGGCACAGGGAAGAGAACTAACATTTACTGAATGCCAACACTTTCCAGGCACTGTGCTAGGTATTTTCCACATTTCCTTAGACAGCTTCTGTGCTGCAGAATGAAAAAAATCAGCATTCTATAGAGGGACCAGTGGAGTCAGGCTGAGACGAGTCTCAACCAAGAGTAGTAAAAAGGCAAAGTGACAAAAAATGCTCCAGGTCCAGGGAACAACCTGTGCAAAGGCCCTGTGGTGGGCAAGGGGGAAAGGTCAGTGTGACTGGAGACTGCAAAGGAAGCATAGGAAGGATGCAAGAAGGTGACAGGAGCATCTCAATGAACATGTGGAGTAAATAATATGAATACGTCATCCTCATTTAACTGCCATACTTTGTTTTTAGCCAATAAAACTAACCAACCTTTGATGTACAGAACACCAACTATAATTTTTAAAACACTTCTTTCCCATCTGAAAGGAATTTCCTAAGTGTGCGTGCCCTAAAAAAAAAAAAAACTAGCTAGAAATGAAAAAGCAAGTAAGGTTAGAATTCGACAAAATTCATATAACTCCGTAAGTAATACATTGATGTTTTATTCTTAATCAGAAGCTGGCTGCCAGCCTGGGCAGACAGCCTGGGGGTCATCCTGCACTGATACCAAAAACAGAGACTAACCAATGGCTAATAATTGCTGAACACTTACTCAGGGTATTGCATGCATTAGTGCTTGATCTTCTTGACACCTCCTAAGCCAGGTACCAAAATCATTCTCATTTTAGAAAAAGGGAAACTGAAGCTCAGACAGGTTAATAACTGGTCCAAGGTCACACAGGTGTTGCACAGCAGGAGCCAGGATCTGAACCAGGTCAGTGGAATCCCAGGGCCTACACTCTTAACCACCACACTACTCTGACTCGCAGACTAGCTATAATGTCAGCGCTTCTGGAATCCTACTTATTTCTTCACCTCCCCTGATGCAAGGCCTATTTAAGCTACTCAACACTGACAACGAAAAAAAGGTAAAATAATCTCTGAAGGAATGCCGTCAGACTTCTGGTGTCAGCTCCCTTCCTGTTGCGGGTCTCCCTCAAAACACCCCAACTCTTCCTCCAATTTTAATAAAGAAAACTTTTCCAGTTCATTGCAATAATATCCTGAGAGAACAGGAATTAGAAACCGATGAGTCTTCTCAGGCTACGTCTCAGCCAAAGTCAACAGACTCCAAACCCCTCTTGTAGGCAGTTACTGTTTACAGTACCTCTAACCGGAAGGAAGGGGGGGGTTCAGATTACTGGAAAGCTCTAGCCATGGTTTTCCCAACTCTTGACAAAGTTCGGAGTCTTGTCTATAGGACAGTATCATACTTTCCCGATCAAGAAATCCTTCCCCCAACTATTTTAGAAGTAGCCAGAACACAAGGTAAATGACCAAAGCTTACCTACCTATGGTGGATAAAACTGTCCACCTTCCTGAGGCCTGGCCAGCTCTCCTGAGGATCAGCAGAGGTGACCCTAGCCTGAAGCTGGCTCACCTTTAGTTCTTCCTAAAACCCTCAAAGACCCATCTGAGCAACTCGTGGCTTATATCATGAGTGTACTTTAGAACTACCTTCCTGAATCACACTGCTATGGGGTGAACCGTTATCACCCTAACATTCCTATGCTGAAGCCCTAATCCCCAGTACCTGGGAATAGGACCGTATTTGGAGATGGAGTCTTCAAAGAGGTAATTAAGGTAAAATGACAGTCACATCAGTGGGCCCTAATCCAATATAACTGGTGTCCTTATAAAAACAGATTAGGATTCAACTACAGAGGGAAAAACCATGTGAAGTCCCAGGAGGAAGACCATCTGCAAGCCAAGGAAAGAAGCTTCAGAAGAAACCAACCCTGCCTGGCAACACCTTAATCTCAGACATCAAGCCTCGAGAACTATGAGAAAACAAATGTGTTGTTAAACCACCCAGTCTGTGCCGCTTTATGGCCACCCGAGCAAACTAAGACACACTAATAGGCACACTGCTGAAGTTGCTCCTAACTCTATGTATCGGCCCCATCACTCGCTTAAGGATACAGGCCAGCTGGATTTCCCTCCTGAAGCAGTGATCCCTAAAGCATGGCCACTGGGCACTGAAGTCACTACTAGGCTACCGAGTGCTCGAGTCCATGACGACTCTTGCACTGGGACAGGGGCCCCAGCACAAAACCTTGTGTTTGTGTGGTTAATTAATAGGTGATACAGAGAATTTTTTCTTTCAGAAATGAATACTATTAAAATACAGTCAGGGGCGCCTGGGTGGCTCGTCAGTTAAGCATCTGACTCTCAATTTCGGCTCAGGTCATGATCTCAGGGTTATGAGATCGAGCCCCATGTCAGGCACTGTGCTGGGTGCAGAACCTGCTTAAGATTCTCTCTCTTCCTCTCTGTCCCCTCCCCACTTTCATTCTTTTTCGTACAACACGGTGCACCTCAGTAACACAATTGAACAGCTAGTATTTATTAAGCAATCGCCAAGCCAGGCACTATGCTAATACTAATAAACGTGCTTCATATATGCCAGCTCACTGAAACCTCCTAATAACCACAGAAGGGAAGGCCATTATTACCCCCATTTAACAGGTGAAAAGAAGGTCAGGAGATAAGCTCCAAGAAGGCATGCTTTTTTTTCCCCCGTTTTGTTCACTAGTGTATCACTAGAGTGTAAAATAATGGCTGGCACACAGCAGGCACACCATGTTTATTTGTTGAATAAATGAAGAAACGCGTTACTTGTCAATGTCACAGAAGGAGCAGGTTTGGGATGTGAACCCTGGCTCTCGGCACCAGCTTCTGCCCTGCCACACGGGATAGAGCAAACCACACTCCCTGACATGTGGAAGGTTTGGTCCACTGCACATTCCAGCATCTGCACCCTCTGGTCCTCAGCACTGGCGATGTTACTCTGCACCCAGAGTTCAGAGCAAAGTTAATCAAGGAGCCAGTGCCACAAATGACTGGACAAAGGGACAGGCAAAAATGTTCCCTTCCCTCTTACCTGTGACACTTCCTGTGGCCTCACACAGTTCTCAAAGTGTGGCAAGCCTACAACTTTGTGGTGTACAAAATCATTTTAGGTGGCACGTAAATTAACATTAAAGGTGACCTATTGATTTTTATGGTTACCTTCTATTTCGAGCAAATTTTACTGGTACTCTGTAACTAAGTTATGAAATACCATTTTAAGATAACGAGTGTCCTGGGGCACCTGGGTGGTTCAGTCGGTTAAGTGTCTGACTTCAGCTCAGGTCATAATCTCATGGTTCGTGGGTTCGAGTCCCGAGTCGGGCTCTGTGCTGACAGCTCAAGGCCTGGAACCTGTTTCGGATTCTGTTCTCTGTCTCTCTCTCTCTCTCTGTCTCTCTCTCTCTCTCTCTTTCTCTGTGCCCCTCCCCAGCTTGTGCTCTTTCTCTTTAAAAGTAATAAACTTTAAAAATAAATAAATAAAGAGGGAAATGTGGAGTCGCAGCGTTTGGCGGCTCCTGTGCTCTGACGGCTGTGCCGGCCGCCGGGTTTCCATCCTCGGCGGGCGTTTCTCGCCGGCCCTGCGGAGAGACTTTTTCACCACCACAACCAAGGAAGGATATGATATGAGGCGAGTGGACCTAACTCCTTTAGAACAAAGGAAATTAACGTTTGATACCCATGCACTGGTTCAGGATTTGGAAACTCATGGATTTGACAAAGCACAAGCAGAAACAATTGTATCAGCATTAACCACTTTATCAAATGTCAGCCTGGATAGTATCTATAAGGAGATGGTCACTCGAGCTCAACAGGAAATAACAGTACAACAACTAATGGCTCATTTGGACTCCATCAGGAAAGACATGGTCATCCTAGAGAAAAGTGAATTTGCAAATCTGAGAGCAGAGAACCAGAAAATGAAAACTGAATTGGAACAAGTTAAGCAGCAGCTGATAAATGAAACCAGTCAGATCAGAGCAGACAATAAACTGGACATCAACCTAGAAAGGAGCAGAGTAACTGATATGTTTACAGATCAAGAAAAGAAACTTATGGAAGCAACCACAGAATTTACCAAAAATGATACCAAAACCAGAAGTATTATTTCAGAGACCTGTAATAAAATTGACACTGAAATTGCTTCTTTAAAAACACTGATGGAGTCTAACAAGCTTGAGACTATCCGTTACCTTGCAGCCTCAGTGTTTACATGCCTGGCAATAGCATTGGGATTTTACAGAATCTGGAAATAGCAGAGAAACTACTATATTCTTCTGCTGGCCACTGCTATTGACTTCTTAGAACACTATACCAGGAGAGATTACTTGGAGTGGAATTTGCAGCAGGTACTTAGTAAAACAAGATTATTCAAAGCACATATGGGCTAAAAAGAAATGTTTTAGAATGGGAAGATGTATTTTATATGTGTCTTTATTTTATCATGTTGAAAAGCTGTTCAAAGTCTGATTGAGATAAAAGGCCTTTTGTCTTTATCCTTTTAATAGTTCATAGAAGCTGAGCCTGAGCTTTCTTGTGTTTGCTTGAACAACTGTATATCATATAGGATTTCTTTGATGTCTGTTGCAAATTTAAAAACTATTCCTAAGCCTACATACTTGTTACTTTACTCAACTTTCCTGGTAACTACTGCACCATTACCTTTTCATGTAAAATAAAATGTTGTCCTGGAAAAAAATAATAATAAATAAATAAATAAATAAATAAATAAAAATAAAACAGAGTGTCCTTTCAAAGGGAACAAGTACTCCCATTTAAATAAACATATTAGGTAAGCAACAGAATAGGTGTTATATCTAAGTGACAAAAAATCATGATGGAAATACGTGAGTAACTAAAGGCTGGGAAATATGGTTTCCTGGAACTTTCTAGGTTATCTGTGTCAAACGCCCCCATCCCTACAACTCATCCATCCACCCAACTATGCCACACCTGAAAAGAAAGAATTTACATACACTAAATTTTAAGTTTTCCAGCAAAATCCCTTAAATAAATGACTACACAATGAGAGACAGACAGACAAGGGTAAGAGATTAAGAGAGACAAAGACAGAAAAAGAAAGAGTGCGAACAGACACACGGATACAAAAGTCATGTTCATTAATACGTGACGAAGTTAACAACAGGGCTTGACCTAGGGCTGAAGTCCTGCCCTCTGCCTGGAAAGAACTGTAACACAGAGCTCCCTTTGATACTACCCTAAATTCCACATTGATTCTTTAGGCTATTATTTTATGGCATGGTAGCTTAGCTCAGCCCTGTCCAAAGAACTGTACCGAGGTCTCTGGGACCTGTTCCAATAACAACACACAATGAGGCCTTCTCTCTCTGATAAAACCAGGAACCCCTCCCTCTGTGGTCTGCTCCCCTGCTCCTCCCAAACAAAAGTAAAGTCCCATTTTGAGAAGAATTCAGCCAGCCAAATGCTGCCTTCTCCCCTCACCTTCCCTGTTGGGGACGACTGAGTTTCAGGTTGGCTGTGGGTCTAAGGGTGAACTAAGCTCCCAAGACAGAACCTAGGAGTCTGGTCAACTCCAGGGGAGAGAAGGCCTTCATGGCCACAGAAGGAGAAGCTGAAAGGGAAGTAATGATACCAAACCCGTACCAATCCAATGTAAGCTCCAGGAAAGCGGGGAATAGTCTTATTTATGCTGTATCCCCACAGCCAAATGTAGTGAGTGTCTTCTGCTCAGTAGGTGCACAGTATCAGATAATGAATGAATGAATGAATAAACTAGTGAACGAGTAAATGAATGAATGGATACCTCCAGTAAGGCTGAGAAGACACTTCCCAAGAAATGTGACTCTAAAATTATGTTTCCCCCATTCTGCTTGAGAATCAGCAACTGTATAAACAAGAGACACCCCCCCAAGGACTAATTTTCCCTTTTCACAGCCACCCCTAGTAGGTGGCAGATTAACAGCAGGACTTCTGACCCCCAAGCCATCTGGACTCATAAGGAATGCAGCAAAATGAATGCTACCTTGACTTCCTCCAGCACATGCTCAGATGCCCCAACCTGTGTCTCGATCTCTAGCATCTGGAACAAGCAAGAGAAAACTGGTTCTGGGAATGATAATGACTTGCACCAACTAACTCAACCCCTCCTGAGAAGTTCAAAGCCCTCCATATTCTGGCTTCTCTCAAGGGTTTTTTGGTTGTTGGGTTGTTGTGTTTTTTGTTTGTTTTTACAGTATGTAAGTTTTTCCTTTCTTTTCCTCTTTTTCTCTTTGCTTATCTGAACCTTCTAGTCATTCTACAATGAACATAGACGACTTGCCTAATAAAAATGTCTAAAATAGACTGATAAAACACACAAATAAGACCATTCAAAAAGGACCCTGAAAGCACATACCTTATCGAGTTCCATTTTAACATGTCTAGAGTACAAAGTTTAACACTGCCATTTCACAAAATTATATTCAACAAAGTCCTTTGAAAAGTTGTAAATTTCTGATAGAAGTCAAGGCTCAGGGCTTAAAATCACAATACCCAGTCATACAGGCACTTATCTTACAAAAGGGCCAACTAACTGATGGGCAAGGTGCCAGAGAATTAGACAAGTACAAGGACACAAGCTCAGTAAGTCATGTGCCAAATACGGATAAGACACGCGTTCTGAGTTGATCCACGGTAAGAGAAACTGCTCTACAACTCTTTTCCAGTGGCAGAAACTTCCAGCAGTGCATAGGAGCCAGAGTACCTCTGCAGTGATAGAAGAACTTTTCTTTTGTCATGGGGCTGGTTGGTCCATCTTGGAGGTCCCACACAAATGGACCACACTTGATGCAGCCCAACTACCAGCTGAGAAGGGTCTCTGTATATGCCCAGTCCTCAGATCTCATTGTTAAGGGTCAATCTGTTCCACACAGTGGTAACAAAGAAATGAGCTAACAATCAAAAGACCTGAGTTCTGGGTCTGATTCTAGCCAGACCCTGCACAACTCAACCAACGCATGCCTTCACGACTCAATTTTACCAAAACTTGGTAACATCAGCCGTATTTCACTGTTTCTTGAGGATAAAACTAACACAAATGTTAAAATGGGGTGGGAAGGGGATGATGGAAGGTAAGAAAAGGGAAGAGAGAGAACTATTTCAATAACAGTGAGCAAAATCTGATACTAGTTAAATGAATGGGATTTCACCACCTCAAACTATAGCATTTAACAAACCTAAGTGATGTAACTGTTGTTCAGTCCAATGTTGTCCTAAAATACATTCTTAGGGGCATCGGTGTGGCTCAGTTAGCATAGCATTTGACTACTGATTTCAGTTCAGGTCATGATCCCAGGGTCCTGAGATTGAGCCTCCTGCATGTGCGCGCACTCTCTCTCTCTCTCCCTTGCCCTTCCCCCCCACCCCACTCATGTTCTCTCACTAAAAAAATGAATAAATAGAGGCCCCTGTGTGACTCAGTCAGTTAACATTCCGACTTCAGCTCAGGTCATGATCCCACAGTTCGTGGGTTCGAGCCCTGTGTCAGGCTCTGAGCTGTCAGCACACAGCCTGAAGCATGATTCAGATTCTGTGTCTCCCTCTCTCTCTGCCCCTCCCCACTTGCACTCTCTCTCTCTTAAAAATAAACATTAAAAACAAGTAAGTAAAAAGATTAAAATACATTCCTAAAGACAGAAGAGAAATGAAAAGAACCTTCAAATTCCTCATTTCCTGTCCACGTTCTTCACTAGAAAATGGCAAAGCATTTAAACTATGGCCTGTGAGAACTGCGCGAAAGTAATATATAAATGGCTGCCATTTCCCAAGGCCAAGCAAGGGGGCAGCCACCTGCATAAGACCCAACAGAACCTTCGAGCTCACAGACGCCCATGAGCAGCAGGACTGGGGCTCACATCCTGCCCTCAGCCCCAGGAGCCAGGGGTTGCAACTCGGGTGTGAACTTGAACATTCTGGGGATGTATCAACAAAAAGGGTGAGGAGGTCAGTCAGGGCAAAGACTTCCCAAGGCTGAATCAATAGAGCCGTCTGTAGACAGAGGGGCAGCAAATAAAGCATGTTAGACACACCAGCGCCGTGTGGAATGCCTCAGGGAGGCCTCGTGAAGCACGGCCCACAGAATCCATCCGCGACTTCCTTTCCACATACAAGACCCCCTCAGTGAAGGTGGATCCAACATGCTTGGCCTCTGGAAATGAAATCTGGGGTAGAAACGGAACTGAGAGGCTCAGATTTTGAAGACAACAGGCTGAGTTTGAATGCTGGCTTGTCCCCTTACTAGCAGTGAGCTCTGCGTCTCTCATCCAGTGGCAAGTTAAGTGAACAAGTTGCTAAACATTCCTGACCCTAAACTGCTTCACACCAAAATGGAATAACCGTATCTCTCCAACACAACTGCTGCTAGGATCAAATTACATCATGCCTGAAAGCACTTGGCACAGTGTTCGGCTCAATGCACTGCACTCCTATTAATGTCATGCTCGGCATCATCACTACTGTTACTACTAATTGGCAAAATGGCTATGTGTACTTCAAGATCATATTACAGAAAACCTATACTTCCTAACCCCAAGCTACACAACAGGCACGCTAGAGCAGGACTGAGGGCTCCCTCCACCCTCAGGACCCGGTGCCAGCCTGCCCCACACCTCTCACCATAGCACTGTGTGCAGAGCCTCAGGTCTGTGCAGAGCATCCAAAGCAAATGACCACTTACCTTGAAGAGCATTTCATGGGTTCGAGTCCTGCATGGGGCTCTGCACTGGCAGCAAAGAGCCTGCGTGAGGTTCTCTGTCTCCCTCTCTCTGCCCATCCCCCACTTGCACTGTCTCTCTCAAAATAAATACTCTTCCTCACACTACCAAAGCAACCAA
The DNA here is from genome assembly GCF_022079265.1 of Lynx rufus. Lineage (NCBI taxonomy): Eukaryota > Metazoa > Chordata > Mammalia > Carnivora > Felidae > Lynx > Lynx rufus. Next base: position 118,564,102 of record NW_025814823.1, on the reverse strand, counting down.
AAATGGCAAGTGCCCATTGGCTGCATATATTTACACAGAGGCAGATGTCTGAGTAATGGGGTGGTGTGCTTGTCTTTTCTTAGTTTTTACTAACCTTATATGTTGATCTCATCCAGGCATCACTGCAGTTGCCTATATTTCTGGTAAGAAAACCAGGAAGAAGACAAAATACAAAGGCCACCAAGGATTCCAAAACCCTCCTTCCCAAAATGTTCTCTGGAACAGCGGTTCCCAGATTTGGGAATCTAAACAACCAACTTAAACTAAACACATAGACACACACACAGACAGACACACATGCACATGCACACTAGGTTGCCAATACTTTTACTCTGGCAAGCACAGCCATTTAAAAAATTCATTTCACTACACTTAATATAAAAACAACAGTCTTACCTATTCCAAAATAGTAAGAAAGATACACTCTCAGAATAAGAAACAGACCGCTACATAGATAAATTTAGCTTTATGAAAAACTCATTATTTATACTGTCCATGTTTTTTCTCAGCAGAAACTGGGACTCAGCATTTGAGAACTGATGCTCCAGAAGGAGGCATGGCTACTTTCTTGGCAGACCATGAAATGGCATTCTAATGCCTGTGTCCACGAGCCACAATGGAAAGAGAAGCTTCTGGACCACGCTGCCAAATAAAAAGAGAAGCAGCATCAGCCTTCACAGTCATCAGGATCCCTCTGGTTAACTCCAGATACTCTTCTTCACTTGTCGAATTTAAAATCTGCCTAGCTCACCTTTCTGGGTTCTGGTACTTGAACTCCAGGTCACCACCGTTGAGCTGACTAACCCAAACCTCATTTCCACGTTTGACTCTTTGTACAAACCCATTTTTCACTCTCCTCCCTCAAAAATCTGCTCAGGTTAAAAATAATTTTGCCATAAATTTGCCATGACCCCACAACTTCACTCGCAATTACCTAAGAGAAATGAAAATATACATCCACACAAAAGCTTGTATAGAATATTCGTATTATTGATGTACGTAAGAGCCAAAAAGCAGAAATGACTCAAATATCTATTAACTGGTGAAGAGAAACACAAAATGTAGTGTAACTATGCTGAGTGGAATACCACTTAGTAACAGAAAGGAATCAACTTGGGACACATGCTACAACATGGATGAACCTGAAAAATACTAGCTAAGTCAAAGAAGCCAGACAGAGAAGACCACATATTGTGTAACTGCATTTCTAGGAAATGTCAGAAATGGCCAGCGTGCAGGAAAACATCAATAGTTGCCTAGGATTGAGGGCAAGATTGACTACAAATGGGCAGGAGAAAATTTTTCATAATAAAAAGTTTAAAAAAAAAAACAGCTAAAAGTTATGCTTTCTATGATGGTTGGCAGAATTCAGTGATCTTCTATTCAATGAGTGAGCCACTGAGTGAGTGGGTGAGTGAACAAGTCAATAAATGAAAACTAATTTCCCAGAAGCCTCTCTGATAAGCCTTAACTAGGTCCACATAGTTCATTCACCCCGGTCAGCTTCCACAAGTTATGTGTAATACACAAGTCACATGTAACAACAGTGAATTGTGTTGTGTGTATGTTCATACATATATATACCACCTAACTCTTTGGATTAGGTTGAACTCCATATGCAATTATCTTTTTGTAGGTCAAAAATAGTAAAATATTGGTAATTTAATGTGATTCACCTATACATGCATTTTTTTTAAATTTTTTTTAATGTTTTTTTTATTTATTTTTGAGACAGAGAGAGATAGAGCATGAACAGGGGAGGGTCAGAGAGAGAGGGAGACACAGAATCTGAAGCAGGCTCCAGGCTCTGAGCTGTCAGCACAGAGCCCGACGCGGGGCTCGAACTCATGGACCATGAGATCATGACCTGAGCTGAAGTCGGACGCTCAACCGACTGAGCCACCCAGGCACCCCTACATGCAATTTTTAATGCAAGAGACAAGACAAAACAGGCTTTTGACAGAGAGAGAGTGCACATGGGTGAGCAAGGGGGAGAGAATCCCTCAAGGTGGGGGGGGGGAGTGCAAGCAAGCGAAAGAGTGCACAGACCCCATAGCAGGGCTCGAGCTCACAAACTGCAAGATCATGAACTGAGCCAAAGTTGGATGCTTAACCAACTGAGCCATACCAACCTGGGTGTGGCTCTACACTCCAACCCATTATTCTAAGCTTCAATTTCCTAATGTGGAAATGGGAATAATCATGGGATCTTGCTCACGGAGCTGCTACGAGGACTACTATAACAATGCATAGAAAGCACCTGCCAGTGTTGAAGCAAAGACACAAAGGAAGCATTCAGTAAATTATTGCAATTATTGATACATGCTGATCCTATCTCTCTCTGAAATTATACACGCCTCAAGTATAGAGGAGCAGCATTTTCATTTCTTTAGTGTTCACTTGTTCCCCAGACCTGCACACAAGGGATGCTCACCACTGGAATCCTGCACAGGTGAGGCTTCCAAATATACTGAAGCCTGAGACCACAGTTCCCTGCATGCCACAGAGGCCCTGTCTGTGGAGCCCCAATGTGAAAAACAAATATCACAGCCAGACTCTTAGTTATGATTCCATTCCCAGCATCCTCCTCAGCAGAAACCCAGCAATACTACAAAGTAGAGGAGGTGCCATCAGAGAGATTTCCTTCTGGCATATTTCTCAACAAAGATGTTTGGCTGCTATGCAACCAGTGTTTTACTGCATGATGGGGCTACTCACAGAAGGCCAGGATTCTCCTAGCAACAGCAAAGGATGGGGCTACTGGGGAGATGTAAATAAAATCATATCCCTACATGCTATTACAAATTCCTTCCCTCGTTTGTAGCGATCATAAAGGTAGCCAAAAGATTCCAAACAGGAAACAATGGGATCATACAGGGGTTGCCAGAATTCGCAAATAAAAATATAAGACAACCAGTTGAGGTTAAGGTAACCAACAAATATTTGGGGACTGACTTACACTACCAAATTTTTGTTCTTTATCTGGAATTCAAATTTAACTGGGCCTCCTGTATTTTATCTGGTAACTCTAGATTAAATTGGTACCACAGATAACTCTTTAACTCCCCTAATACAAAACAGGGCATTTTCAATTCAATTAACTATTCTTTAACCACACACACACAATGTAGGCCAGAAAGGGAAGTCCCCCAAATTCAATGAGAATCTGTATATAAAAGCTGGTTTAAGCTGTATATATAAGCTGGCTATACTAGCCACCATTTCCTGAGAGGTTGTGCCAGCACTTGCTAAATAAGCACTTTACATGCTCTGTAAGCTCAGTGAATCCTCAAATGAGCCCTATGAAGTAGGCCCACTTACTATTACCTTTATGTTACAGATGAGGGACTGGGACTTAGAAAAGGTAGAGTCAAACTCAAGTTTAGGTCTCCCAATTTGAACCAATTAGAAGTCTAAGGGCCTTTCACTAGAGTCCTAGACTCAGTCTACTGTCTATCCAGGTGTCCCTGAGCTAATTCCAAATTTCCAATGCCTTGGCATGTGAATTACATCTCAATAAAGTTGTCAAAAAACGTTTTTTCAATGTCTACTTCTCTTTAATAAAACTGTGAAACTTCAGTCCACAAAACACCTAAAGCCCCTTCAGTTGATGATGAAAATTCCTTTTTCTCTCTTCCATCCTGCTCCAGACCTCAGCAATTTCACTTCTCATGAGGCATTCTACTAAAACTAAGGACAAAAAAAAACAAAAGGTGACCAGACTTTAGATGACTTAAATCCTGCTATCTGGGTAGACCTCTACTAAAGGACACTCCGAAAACAAGGCTAGAAAAACCAAAGGAGAGGGGCACCTGGGTGGCTCAGTCGGTTAAGCGGCCGACTTTGGCTCAGGTCACGATCTCACGGTCTGTGAGTTCGAGCCCCGCGTCGGGCTCTGTGCTGACAGCTCAGAGCCTGGAGCCTGTTTCAGATTCTGTGTGTCTCTCTCTCTCTGACCCTCCCCCATTCATGCTCTGTCTCTGTCTCAAAAATAAATAAATGTTTAAAAAAAAAAGAAAAAAGAAAAACCAAAGGAGATCCGAAAAATGTAAACTTCGATACATCCATTTATATATCCTTCATCACCAATGATAATGGGTCTGGGCTACAACTGAGAAAATTAGTCATTTCTGTAAAAAAAAAAAAAAAAAAAAAAAGGAAATTCCCTGGACCTTTGTTGTGAGCAAAAGCCTCATTCCTATAGACAATAACACAGTACAGTTTTTTCAATGCCCATCACCTCTGGAGCTGCCAGGGATTGAAGAAAGGAAAGATCCTCTTTGGTTTTCTTTTTTTCAGTCCAGTTTTATCCACTTTCCACAAGGTGACTAAATCTAATCTATATCGATTCATCTCACCAGAGGGAAGGTAAATGGTTATACAGATACTCTAGCCAATGGCTGGCATTACAGATGAAGAGGAATGGCATGAAGTGAATTCATTTTTATTTATTTTTTTATGTTTATTTGTTTTTGAGAGTGAAAGACAGAGTGCAAATGGGGGAGGGGCAGAGAGAGAGAGAGCGACAGACAGACTCCAAAACAGGCTCCAGGCTCTGAGCTGTCAGCACAGAGTATGACACAGGGCTCGAACCCATGAACCGTGAGATTATGACTTGAGCTGAAGTCAGATGCTTAAGTGACTGAGCCACCCAGGCGCCCCGAATTCATTTTTAAAGAATGCAGTGTTTCCCTGAGAGGTTGAGCTACTCTAACCCCAAGAGTTCAGGATAAGGTATTTTCATCCTTCTCTGTAAGGAAAACAGACGGATACAGTGACATTCTTCAAACAAAAGAGTAGCCAAAAGCAGGGGGAAATCTTCATTGTATTTGCTTTTGGAAGGCAATATATCTCCTTGGTAACAGTTCTAAAAAAGAAAGGGCACGGGAGACCCTGTACTGAATCTTACACCTAAGCAGGCAGCCTAGAAAATATGCCTATGATTCAAGCAAGGCACCCATTCCTTTCTTTCAATGGGATGCTTAGGTTTTTTGTTTTGCGTTTACGGATTTTAACAAAAAAAGGCATCTATATCTTTCCAAATGGATCTCGTGCCTTTCCTCAACTATAAAATGGAGATGTTGCCAATAGTGATACTATCACTACCTTATGAGGCTGTTTTGAGGATTCAGTGAGATTGTGTACAGGATTTTAAAGAAGGGCTGGCCCATAGGGCGTCATCAGCAGATATTAATTATGACCATCACTATTCCCTAGGGCAGCATTAGAAGCACAGGTATAGCTTCAAGATGATAGGAAGCAGAACTGGATAATATGCAAAACACAATTCAAAAGGTTTCTACAGAAATTCCACAGCTCAAATCCAAAGGAAACAATCAAAGCTAGGTCCAGAAAACTCTTTATTAAAAATAAATTAAATAAATAAATAAATAAATAAATAAGCAATCAGCCCTGTGCCCCAGCAAACTAAACCACACAGCCAGCCACCCATCTTGTGATCAAAAATGCCTCACACAGGAAGCGGCACCTAGAGTGAGCTGATGACTGAATTCTACACACAAACACACACTCTCCACCCAGAGTCCCATCAGAGACCTGATGGTCCTCAACAAGGAGGATTGGGAGCCATACGAGTTGGAGGTCTGGACACTTGCTTAGACGGGAACAAGAAATGAACCTGGCATCATCTTCATCCCTCTCTACCACAGCCCCCACTTTCCTTCTACCCTGATGCTAAGCCCTTCCCACTTGCAAACAGATACCACACAAAGAGGAAAGTCAAAGCACATGAGAACACAACGCCGGGTCCCTGAGAAGAGTCATGGAAAGCTGGGATACTACTAAGCTAACATCAAAAGCAAGTCTAGAAATGAAACCCAAATGAGGAGGAGGAGGGGGAAGAAGAGGAGGAGGGGGAAGAAGGGAGGAGGAGGTGGAGGAGGAGGAGGAGGAGGGGGAGGAGGGGGAGGAGGGGGAGGAGGGGGAGGAGGGGGAGGAGGGGGAGGAGGGGGAGGAGGGGGAGGAGGGGGAGGAGGAGAAAAAGAAAAAAGAAAAAGAGGTTGGCCCTCTGATGGCAGTTTAATGGAAGAGAAGCCCAAAATAAAGAGAGTGGTAGGGAGGGAACTCCAATGAGTCACAGAGAACAGATGTGAATAATCTGTGTGGACTTCCCAGCTCTGCACCGCAACCTTCAAGTCAGGATCAATGCATTGATCATTCATCCACTTAGGATTTTTTATAGTTATTTATTCTGAAGTCAGTACTCTCTGAAGTCAGTACTCTCTGGATTACTGTAGCAAACAATGGGAAGATAGGCATGGACCCTCTCAGAGCTCGCATTTAAGGATAAGAGGAAAATAACAATGTACCACCTTCAGATTTGCCCCAATGGACCAAGCCATTTAACACTGCACATCCCACTGTATCAAGCCAGTGAATCGAGCACATGAATAAGCAGCCATGAGGCCAATTACAAATGTGCTCCTGTGGCTCATGTCACTCCCTACAGCTCAGGGAACAAATCCTGCTGAAGAATTCACAGGTACAAACATTCTCAGTATCAAAGTATCACTGCCTTGACTGCTGAAAGATGGGGGGAGGTGTGTCTGCCCAGCATATCACAAATTAAGACATTTCTCCTTAACCATTTGTGGAGCGGCTACTATGTGCCAGTCACTACACAGAGAACTTAGGACATAACCACAGACCCATGGAGATTAGAATTTAAGTGGACCTTACCATCTAAGTTGTAGTAAGTTATGAGAAGGTTCAAAAATGCAGAGGACAAACTTCCAAAGTGGGGGTGGATACAAAGGGTACCATTAAAATATGCCTCTAAAAAACCCACAGACGTGACTTTTGACAGTACTCACTGCTCAAAAAGTAACATAGCAGGAAAGATGTCTAAATTAGTGAGGTGTGTTAGATTTTCTGCCAAACATATTCAGGGCATCTCTTCAAGGCATTCCAGTTTGTGAAGAGATAGCATCACTTAAACAGGGCTGTTCGTACACCCAGGAAGCTGTCAGAGGCTACTGGACTTCAAGAAGCAAATGTACACCAGCAATGGGTAAAGAGGCCTGGGTTGTAATCAGACCTGGATTTATTTTCTCCTCCAGCCCTGAACTAGCCAATTCTTTCCTTTGGGGTTTAGTTTCTGCTTTTATAAAACAGCAAGAGCAAAAGAAAAAAGGAGAAGCATGGGGGCAGGGAGAGGGGCACGTGACCATTCACCAAGTATGTACACATGAAACAGCAGCCTCCAAACCCAGCTTCAGATGACATGAGTCGTTCCTGGCGGAAACACTTTGCCCATCCCCTTCCTCCTCCACACCATCAAGTACGCTTTCACCATCACCACCCTTCCAAGCAGAGTAGCTTTTGAAAGGCACCTCTTGGGCAATCTACAACTTCCTAATATTATGCACAACGTTCCACTTGAGGGAACAATTAGAAAATAATATCCAGGAAGACACCAACCAAACCCCGTTTCCTTGATGCCTGGCCCCAGCTATGTGCCAGAGAGGATGGCAATGGCCGAAGAGGCAACGGCAAAAGGTCACTAGGCTGGGAAGTCAGGGCAGCTTCCAGAGGAATTAACACTTGAGCTGAGATTGGAAGGAGGAATAGCTAGGGGAAGAAGGTGGGCGAGCACTGCATCAGAGGAACTGTGTGTGTCAAAGCTCTAAGGTGGGAGGCATAGGACCAACATAGGGGCAGAAAAGGGGCCTGATGGCTGGAAAATCCAAAGATGGTGCAAGACCAGACTGGAAAAGCAAATGGGTCAGACTATTATACATGGGTACAATGCGGGGGGGGGGGGGGTGGGCAGGAGGGGTTTTAAGCAGTAAGGTGACAAGATCACATTTTGATTTTGAAAAGACCATGCTGGCTGCAGAGGTATCTGAGATGCCAAGAAAGAGAAAGGCTGGGGCAGAGAGGAAAGGAAGAAGGGTCAGGGGAAGGGAAATGCAGGTCTAGCACATGCAACTCAGCTGCATCAATATTACCGGGGAGCTTGTAAGAAATGCAGTTTCAAGCCCCACCTAAGAATCTGTATTTTAACAAGGTCCCCAGGTAATGTGGATGCACATTAAAGTCTGCAAAGCACATTCAATGCAGAGTGGTAACTAGTCTTTGGAGATTAGCTATTATACCAAGTAAGTTTTTCATTTTCAAACCTAGCTTCAAACACAATCTGTAACGAAGCTGCAAACCTGAAATACCTACCTTAAAGTTAAAATAAAGAGAATCACAGATGAGGTTTGCTATGAAAGTGATCTTCCTAAACTACCCAGGAGAGGAATCACCATCTTCCTACTCCTTGACCTTGCTAACTCTACACAAAGAGCAACCACACAGGGTGACTGTTCCTATGATAAAAAGAAGGAACCTGTAATCACCCCAAAAGCATCCCATCATCTACTAAACAGAATCTAAGCCTCTGCCAAAACCTCCAGAAGCATCCATGAGTCAGTCATCTTGGAGGGACTGCCTCTCAACATTCAATGTAACTATTCACCTTGCCACCTGCTCAAAAAATGAACGAAGCCACTTGCAATGTTCATGAGTCTTGAGGACCACCATTCTAATTATAAAAACACTTGTTGGCTCAATACTGCTTTTCTGTGACGCCTAAAGTAAGTCCTTTAATCATTATGTGTCCCAGCTTTTCCCCACGTACAAACCAGGAACCTAGCATTTATCCCGTCCCCACCAAGAATGCTTTAGGGATTAGGGAAATAATGCTTTCAATGCTATTCAAGGTAGATGTGTGCTGTTGAGTTCATAAAGGTTTTATTGTGTCACTATACTACTCAAAACACTTACAATAAAAAAAAAAAAAAAAAAAAAAAAAAAGCCTTACAGTGGCTTCCCAGTATCCACAAAGAAGACAGACTCTTCACAATGGCACCCAAGCCTTCCATGATCTAATCCCAAAAGCCCTGGCCTTCTTACTACATAGATACTCCAGCCAACCCAGACGAGCCACACCTCTCAGGCCAACCTGGCCCTTTTCAGTCTCCACACTTGAGCTGGTGAGAGTCCCAGTGAACTGGGACCCTGTTGCCAATCCTTCCCTAAGTCCAGACCCATTATGTGTTGAGGCCAAAAGTATGAGTAGGCGTTGGCCAAACACAGGGGCATGGGGAAGGCACCAGGAACACCAAGTAGAAGGAACAGTAATAGGAGACTGAAGCTGGGAAACCCATCATCCATTCATGAATCAGAAACAAATCCGAAGGAATGGAGCAAGCAGTCAGGGCCAGAGTATGCAGAGTTCAGAAAGCCTTATCAAGACATCAAGACTTTATCCTAAAGGGGCTAATGGAAATGTTCTTGAAAGCAACCATACTAGAATAGTTGAGAACTGTTTTACTGAAGGCAGAGGGTGCCTCTGAAAACTTTTTTTGAAACTCTCTTTCAATCTACTTTGCCCACCAATGAAATTCAAACTTTTTAGGAAATATCTGTGGCAATTTTAATAGCAGCACATCGTTTCTTTTAACCAGAGATTATAATCACAGAACTACAGACCTAGTAGGAACTTTAGCAATCATTTACTCTAACCCCTTATTTTAAAGATAAGAAAACTACAGTGCTCAGAGATTAAATGATTTGCTCAAAGACAGAGGCAATTTGTGGCAGAGTCAATATTCAAACCCAAGTCTCATGACTTCTAGGCCAGAGAGAATAGGATGTAGTAAACGTTCCAATATAGGAATCAAAGCACACATGCATTCATTCAACAAATATTTATTTATGCACCAGATGCCATCCTAGGCAGTGGAAATACAGAAGTGAGCAAAGACAAATACTTTGCCCTTATAGAGTTTTCATTCTAGCAAGGAGAGAAAGACAAAAACAAAAAAAAACAAAAAAAACCCCACAATAAACACATTACATAGTAAGTTAGAATGAGAAAAGTACTACAGATAAAAGCAGAATGATCAAGTGGGATGGGAGAAGGACTGTCAGGGGAAACCTCACTTAAAAGAGGCAATGGGGGGCGCCTGGGTGGCACAGTCGGTTAAGCGTCCGACTTCAGCCAGGTCACGATCTCGCGGTCCCTGAGTTCGAGCCCCGCGTCAGGCTCTGGGCTGATGGCTCAGAGCCTGGAGCCTGTTTCCGATTCTGTGTCTCCCTCTCTCTCTGCCCCTCCCCCGTTCATGCTCTGTCTCTCTCTGTCCCAAAAAAAAAAAAAAAAAAAAAAAAAAAAAAAATTTCTAAAAAAAAAAAAAGAGACAATGGAGCAAGACCCAAACAAGGTACCTTGCAAGCAGGATACCTACCAAGCATCAGAGGTGATGGAATTTCTATCCCTTCCATCATAATTTACCTGTACAAACTGTAGGTAGCAGGGCGAAGATCTGGGGGAGAAATTCAGCCCTCTTCCAAACTTTTCCATCTATCCGCCAAGCTCAACAAACAAAAATCCACAATTCTAACATTTTTTTCTGATAAAACAGGAAAAAACAATTCTTCTTCTGGCTTTAATAAGAGGTCTTGATAGGCTGATAAATTGGAATGTAGTGAAAAAGTGGATATGGAGGGAATTTCAGGCTGGAAGCAAAACAAATACATACTCTGCATTTTGATAATGAACCAAGCCAATTTATTTCGGTTACTGCCAAATATGGATTAAAATGTGGGTCACTTCCTGAACACACCAGAAATGAAACTGAGATTGGCATCAACTTCCCAAAACCTGATGAATTGTTGCCTGAAACAAAGAAAAAGAAGGCATCAAAAAAGGAAGAACAATGTAAATCACAAAGACTCTTGGAGCTCAGCCCCACCTCCCCCACCCAGAATATGCTCTGCAGTGGTCAAGGGTCAACGTTTTGATTCCAAAGAGCCAATACTTTCTCAGCAATCCTTGTAATAACCCAATGAGGGGAGTATGTTGATCAGACTCACTCTACAGAACAGAAAACTGGTAGAAAGGAGTCTCTGAGAGGTGAAAATGCCCACACAGTTCATAGGCAACACAGGCAAGACTGGAACATAGGATTATCTGACTCCAGAACCCACACTGGGGGCTCAGCAAAATGCGGCCCTTGGCTTGTTTTTGAATGACCTATGAGCTAAGAATGGTTTTTACGTTATTAACGGTTGTAAAAACAAAGGCAAAAAAGTAGCATCCGCAACACAGACCCTCTGCAGCCTGCGCCCTAAAATATTTACCGTCTGGCCCTTGAAAGAAGAAGTTTGCCAACACCTGTAGTCTAATCCACTCTACTAGACATGGGCAGATTCAAACCAAGTTCCACTGGATGTATTGTTTTCCAGGCCCTAAGTATCATAAGGTGAAAGAGCCAGGCTCTGGAAAACGGAGAACAAGCTCTCATACTGGCTGGGCTGTAAGACAAGCAGGCATCAGCTGGGGGTTACAGACTTGCCATATTACTCAACAGTTCTCATATGTTGTTCTGCATTTATTTGTTTAATCTGACCCAGCAGGGGTAGTCCCCCTCTCACCCTGACACCCACCTGACACCCCATCCCTCACTAGGCACTTGGCTCCCAAACACTATTCTCAGGCTGCCCCCAGAATGCCCAATCCTAGTGGGCCCCAAAGCTTCAAAACTATCCCTTGTTTCAACATCTCCAAATGTGAATTTCCAAGGTAACTTTATTTAAACATACCCTTAAAAAAAAAAAAAAAGGCAAAAAAAAAATTAACAAAAACCCACAACAAACCGTGATAGCCCAAGTTAACTTATCCAAATGTGGAGAAGAACCAGGAGCTATTTGGGAGGCAGAGCCCTTTTTCTTCCCTGGATGACCCTGTTCAATTTGCTTAAGCCAATGTGGAGGAATTTTGTTGCCTTGGCCGCCTGGCAGCTATCCCCCCTTCTTCTGTATTTATAGCACCCTAATATTCCTCTGGGAAAGCATCCCTCCCTGACTTTCGGAACAGTTATTTCATATGCTGTTGTTGACTCCACTCTGGGTTCAGGCCAGGCAAGCTGCAAGGATTATCTCAAGGACGAGCATGTGACTCAAAAAAAGCCAATGACAACCATGCTCAGGGCTTCACTTCAAACTCTTGGCCCCAAGTCATCTTGCCAACTACAGGGAAGAGGCTGTCTGAGAATGGCACCAGCCTAAAGCAGAGCAGAGTGAAGAGAGGTGGGAAGACCTCCCTGTACAGGGAGGACCTGCAGACATTGTGTGAGCCACGGGACTCAGACCAGCCTGAAGTCAGAGCATCCCTTGGGCTTTCTTGCTACCTATCAAAATAAATTCCCTATCTGCGTAAGCAGCTTAGACTGAGTCTTCCCTCCTTCATGACAGAAAGCAGCCCGTCTGCCCACGTCGAAGCACAGTGTCTACAAATGTGCTTTACTGAAACTAACTGAAAGGCGGGTATTAAGGTAAGTTGCATTGTTGGTAGAGCACCTCACCAAGACTCCTCATCCATGCTGAGGCCAAAGGGAGCTCAACTCTCTTACCCCCAGCTGATCCAGGAATGTGGGGCTTTCTAACAGATACCAGGGCTTTCCAATGTAACACCAAGTTACCTGATTAGAGCTGTGACCAGTGAGACTTAAAGAGGTAAGACTCTCACAATCAGTATTTCCAGGAAGTACGCTTTTTCTCCTCCCACCCAAAAGTAGTTTGCCTCAAGCCCCTCAGCGAAGAGAAAAAAGAGAAAAAAGGCAGAAGGAATGTAACAGTCAGTGGAGGAAATCTCGTGCTTCTATTATGTCCAGGGTTGCTTGGCAACTGGCCTCGGCCTGGTCATTCCAGTGACAAGCAGAGGAACGAAAGTCAGACCTCCAGGTCACGCAGTATGTCCTGTTTATGGCCCTGTGACTCAAGGGCAGGGGTGGGCTCGTGCTGTTGTACAAAGCTGGCAGCAAACAGCCAACAGAGCACCTGCTGTCTTCAGGGGCTCTCCCTTGAGTTTCTGTCTCTCCCACACTGGTTCAAGTTCCTCTAACTTTTGCCCTCAGTGAACATAAGCTGTGGATGCTCCCCCAAAACAGATAAAAAAATGCTTTCAAAAACAGCTTGATAGGAAAACAGAGTCAAGGTTCTGACACAGAAATAACTTAAACTTTACTATTTATTAAGACAGTGGAAATCACCAAAGAGTGAAAGGCCTTGTATACAGTCAAGAAAACTCAGGCCAGCCTGTATTTCAGGTTGAGGATTTTCTTGACTCCTCCATAACCTTTCTCACTCCACTGCCACCTCCAAGGATTCTAGGTCATGAGCTAATTTCCTACAACTGGAAGTCAGCAGGGATGGAGATTTCCGCATTTGGCAACACATTTTAGTAATAACTGTGGTACCAGATCCCGAAAGGGCCTGTACACGGCAGGAGGAAGAGAAGATGTGGGTCAATGAGTCTCTAGTGTGTAGACGCGCCAAACAGGTCATCTGCGTGTACAAAGATAGACGTGATGCTGTTCCTTCTCGCTCTCTGCCCACTCCTAAATTAAACATCTAAGAATGATTAGCTTTCAGGACACAACAGAGACAAGAGACTGACTCTCATGCCTAAATTCTACTTAGCGAGACTCCAGTCCTAAAAGGTTAAGACACTGTATGGGAAGCATGGTCTTTTGTTGGCTGAATTCCTGTTAAGATCCATTTATCCACATAGACCTATCCAAATAAACTGATATTAAATCTTATAAAAAATCACTGCAGAGTTTCAGAAAAATCTTGTACAGAAATTATGCCTTGGGGGTGTCCACTGGAAAAACAAGAGATGTGGTTCCAGCATGGAAATGCTGTCAGCAAATAATACACAGAGGCCTGCTATATAAACAAAAGAGGAAAAATGTTTTTCTTATTTTAATCTTTTTAGAGCACAATGAAAAGTAAGTCTTTAGTAATTAATTCTGAGGCTTATAATGGGTATGTTCCCACATGTAGCACTATAACTAAAATAGCTATTAAAACTTAACACCTTTAAATGAGTACAGAGAACACATACTCTAACATTCAAAATCTGTTTTTAAAGGAAACAACATAAGCAAATAACCTTGTTGTTTGAAGAGTTATAAGTCCATTTCTTCTAGGTGTGAAGATTGGGGAAGGAATCAATTCATAGATTAAACAACTACCCACCAAGGGGATCAAGACCTCCACCTCTGTGCTACTTATGACCCAGAGTTAGAAACAGAAAATTTGTTTTTCCTTTCCTCCACCTGAAAAAAGTAGAGGTAAAGAGACAGAAAAAGAGATCCAAGAAAAAGAGCACAGGCAGAAGGAGGCTGGTGACAGCATTAATCAACTCTTAGTTCTGATGTTTTTGTTTGTTTTGTCCTGCCTCTTAAGATGTATGTATTTTTGAGACAGAGAGAGCACAAGCAGGGAAGGGGCAGAGAGAGAGGGGGACACAAGAGCGTAAGCAGGCTCTGGAATGAAAGTCCCTATGTGGGACTTGAACTCACAAACCACGAACGAGATCATGACCTGAGCCAAAGTCAGACACTCAACCGAAGGAGTCATTCAGGTGACCCTGATGCTTTTTTTTTTTTTTAACTTTTTTTTTTTAATGTTTACTTCTTGAGAGAGAGACAGAGTGTGAGCAGGGGAGGGGCAGAGAGAAGGAGACATGGAATCGGAAACAGGCTCCAGGCTCTTAGCTGTCAGCACAGAGCCTGACTCAGGGCTTGAACCCATGAACGGTGAGATCCTGACCTGAGCCAAAGTCGGACACTTAACCGACTGAGCCACCCAGGCACCCTGATACTTGCTTTTTTAACTCCATTTCTTGGGCCACCCAAAAGGAAAACTGGATCACTATCCAATTAGAGCAGTCAGACCCGATTTGTCCAAGGTGAAATCTATAAAACAGAATAAAATCTAAAGACAGCCAAGGGATGTTTGAGGCCAAGAACACTCAGAGGCACTTTCAGAACAGGTCAAGTGTCAAGTTGGGCTCTTTGAAGACATCTGGTATCATTTCCTCAACTTGTAGCAGGGAATTTAGAGGGTTCCAAGTACTAGGAAGAGTGAAACAGGTAAAGGTATAAAGTGGGGAAGGAAGGAACAGCGACTTAAGACTTTAGGTCAGGTGGTGAGAGGACTGCTCTCAGAAGACCTCAAGGAGGAGAAGCAGCACATGACCTTTATGTTAAAGGTCATAATGATCTAAAGCAAAGACACTCCAAAGGAACAGCAATGGAAAATCCTATGGCTGGAAAGCTTAAGCACAGACAGGGAGAAGGACAACAGTCAGAAAAGAAACTGACAAGATAGGCAGAAGTCGATCATACATAAGCCATGGTCAAGGAGTTAAAATTATATTCTGAATGACAAGGGAAGCCACTGGGAAATTTACGTTAAGACAGACTTGATAAGGTTTAGGTTTTTAAACTCCAGTCTACCTGCCATATGGGGGAGTAGATCCTACCTCACCAAGCTCACTAAGGCTCTGGGTGGTCATGACTACAAAAGGTAAAAAAGTTTCTGAAAATAGAGGGGAAAGAATATGATCCAGCAAACAGTCTCTCCCAGAAGATAGCAACCAGGGTCACCAAGTTGGCCCAGAATATAAATTCATTCAGCACCTCAGAGAAGCATTCTCTGAAGACATAAGCTACCCTTGCCTCCACCCTCCACTATCCATCACTGTCAGTCTCTTTTTATGTCTATCGTGGTGCTTTTATCTCAAAGTATCCTGTCAGTTTGTTTGCTTGTTTGTCTGCCCTGTAAAATATCAACTGCACAAGAGTAAGAACTTTGTCTTCTTGGGAGCTATGTCCCCAGCACCTGTAACAACGCCCTAGAGCACAGATGGTGTCCACTAAGTATTTGTTGACTGAGCTAATGTAGTCAAAAACCACATCTTTACTCCTACTGGAAGGAAACAAAATAGGGGCGCCTGGGTGGCTCAGTCGGTTAAGCGTCCCACTCTTGGTTTTGACTCAGGTCATGATCTCACGGCTTCTTGAGTTCGAGCCCTGCATTAGGCTCTGTACTGGCAGCGTGGAGCTTGTTTGGGACTCTCTCTCACCCTCACCCTCTCTCTCTCACTCTTTCTGCCCCTCCCCCACTCATACACATGCTCTCTCCCAAATAAATTAACTTAAAAATTAAAAAATAAATAAACACGGGCACCAGGGTGGCTCAGTCGGTTAAGCGTCCGACTTTGGCTCAGGTCATGATCTCATGATTCGTGAGTTCGAGCCGCGTGTCGGGCTCTGTGCTGACAGCTCAGAGCCTGGAGCCTGCTTCGGTTTCTATGTCTCCCTCTCTCTCTGTTCCTCCCCCTCTCACACTCTGTCTCTCTCTCAAAAATAAATAAAAATGTAAAAAATAATAAATAAACAAAATACCCTACCAATCTCCAACCCTGGATTCTTTTCTAGGACAACTGGCTCCTTGTGGGTTGTTAGGACTAAAATGATTTCAGAAATTCAACAGATGTAAGGAGAGAGAAGACTTCCCTTGTTCAGAACTGGCCAAGTGTTCAAGTCAGCTGAGAGGCACCAGTGATAGGGTGAAGTGGGGGCAACAAAACTATTAGAGTTGGGAACAGGGCTAACCGATGACCAGAGAATGGAACTCACCGTCTTCCACTTCACACCAATATTTATATAAAAGATAATTTTTTGTTGAGTACTGTAAGACATACTTATGTTATAGTCAAGGAAGAACTCCCTGTTAGAAGTTAGCTGTGTGCTCAAGAAACTGATGGCACGCACCCCTGGGTGGTGAGGCTGGAGTTGGGCAGGGAGGGGCCCTCATGGGACGTGTAATTTTTATAATGGCTTCTGACAAGTCAGCATCCCAGTCCTGAAGAAGATATGGAATGTTGTGACTGACATGTTTAAAACCAAGACATCTGGATTAAGGTCAATATAATACTGGCCAGGGTGCCTGGGTGGCTCAGTCAGTTGAGCATCCAACTTCAGCTCAGGACATGATCTCATGTTTCTTGGGTTCAGGCCCCACATCGGGCTCTGTACTGACAGCGCAGAGCCTGCTTGGGATTCTCGCTGTCTCCCTCTCCTTCTGCCCCTCCTCCATGCTCCCTCTAAAAATAAATAAACTTTAAATGAAGTGTGTATATATACATACATATATATATATATACATACATATATACATACATATACACATACATATATATATACATACATATATATATACATATATATATATACACATACATATATATATGTATGTGTATATATATATATATGTATGTATATATATATAAAATAGTGGCCAGGGTACAAGATCAGTCTAATTTCTAAAGATAACTAATATAATTCATCCCCAGTGAGAAACCCAGAGACTGTATGCAGAGACAGCACAAGGACAATTTTTTCTAATTTCTGTATGGGTCCCATCCAACAAAAGGTGAAGATAATTAGCCATTAGAATAGCTGGCTGCTGTGATTTGTGCCAGGAGCTCTTTTCACACTACCTCATTTAACTCTTAAAATGCTCTCAAGTGAGCACTACTATTCCCATTTTATAAATGAGGAAACAGAAGATTTAAGGGACTAAGCTCAGATTCCATAGTCAGCAGTATACCACCAGTTAAGAGTAAAAGGGTTCCAATCCTGGTTGCAACACTTTTTAGTTGTCTGAATTACTTTCACTTTCCATGCCTCAGTGTTCTGCTCTGTAACTGGGGATAGTAGCACGTATCTCATGACACTGTTGTGAAAGTTCAATGGTGCTAGATACACTATTACTATTATTGTGGTTCAAATAAATTTAACACCATGCTTTCAAGATGTGGGACTCTTCCTTCTGTGGCACTCCAAAAAGACACCTACTCTTTGTCCCCAAGGCTCTGCTCCTCTAGCAAGAGAAGGAAGGGAGCAAGCAGAGAGACAGGAGCTGAATCTTAAAGATATGGAAAAAAACAAAAGAACAACCAATGCAAATTTATCTTACGGGGATAATCATGGCATGTCTGTAACGACAACCATGACAGACTAGTCAACAATCATGAAAAAGAGAGAAAATGCTGTCCAAAAGTAAGTGATTATTTCAAGAAGTCTTTTTTTTTTTAAATGTTTATTTATTGTTGAGAGAGAGAGACACACACACACAGAGTGCGAGCGGGGAAGGGGCAGAGAGAGAGGGATACACAGAACCTGAAGCAGGCTCCAGGCTCTGAGCTATCAGCACAGAGCCTGACGTGGGGCTCGAACTCATGAACCATGAGGTCATGACCTGAGCTGAAGTCCAACGCCCAACCAACTGAGCCACCCAGGTGCCCCTATTTCAACAAGTCTTGACAAAGCAACCCTGGAATATTATGTGGCCACTAAAACAATCTTAGAAAGCAGTTCTAGTGAGTAGTACAGGTTATAAAGCCAAAATGAGGATCTCTAACCAGACTATTGGTATGATTTGCATTTTCCTCTTTTATTCATCTGTAATTTCTACATTTTTGCTAATGAATATGTATTACCTATAATATCAGAAAAAAAGTTTGACTTTCAAATGGTTAATTTTTTTTTTCATGACAAGACTAGAGAATACATGCCTCCCAAGAAGGTAAAGGGGCATCCTGGTTTTTTTGCTGTTAATGGCTTTGTGAACTAAGGAGTTGGCTCAAGGGAGGGAGATGTAAACCATGGTATCCAGGTCTCTGCGCAATTTGTCCAAAATACATTATTTCTGGAAATTCTAGACGGAACACCTACAAAGACTCGGGTATCACTCAGTTCTCTGACCTACCCCAAATAGGATTCTAGGTCCCTAATTGGCATTATACATAATTATACCTGGAACTGTTCAACTAACCCAAATAACATGTTCTCATTCGGTGTCCCCAAATTTATCTTCTTCAAATCTAAGTCACTGACCTACTTTTGTTGAAGACAATTTTCATAGCACCCTCTACCCCAATGATAAAAATGGGAACTTGAGGCTTTTGTCAGATCCCATTAGACAAGCAGAAAATAAGTACCTAAATGCTGTCCACATGGCTCAACCAGTGAGCAGGACATTCTGTACCCACCCTGGCTCTGAGTGTGTCCTTTCACCTTTGAAACCTAACACAGGATGTGTATCAGGAAAGAACACCCCAGACAGTGTATTTTTATCAAATAGGACCATTCCCAGTTCATACTTCTTTCTGGTTCTATACATTCACAGTCACCTTAAGTCTGATGATCTCTTTAGCTGTAATTCCTAAACTCCACATACCATTTTCAGGTCACTCACAATGACAAAAGACTTTGTTTTTCCCATCACCCAGATAGGGAGATCAGTCACTTCGTTGACCCTTTGGCAAGGCCACCATGAGGATGGAAGAATGGCGGATAATCAAAGAATGAGAGGGAGAAAGAGGAAATGAAAAGGAAGGAAGCAAATGAGAGTGAAAACACAGAGGGTGAAAACATGTTATCTACATTTGGGCTGGAATGTCTTAGAAGACAAGCACTTTGGTAATTAAGAAGCGCAGTACTTCCAGGTTAAAACCTTCAACACCCAAACCATCACTATTTCAGCACATAAGACACCTATTTGTCAATAGCTCCAAAAACGGTTAAACCCGAAAACTCTGCAAATACAACTATGCCAATCAGAGGAGTATCGGAATTTTTTTTCCCCTCTGTAGAAACAAAAGTTCCACTCTTTTGCTCAAAACAATGCACCTACCTACTACTGGGTGTTGGGTTCTTCCTTTCCACTGTCACCGGGAAATTGCCCCCTTCGGGGCAAGATCAGAGCCACAACACATGATGAAAGAACTCCCAAACCAGAGACCTGTCCGCGCTCATGAATGAATGTGATTTAGCCCTGCTGCACTAGCAAATCTATTCAAAGCAGAAGAGAGAAAAACTGACTGCCAGATCCAAACATCCTGGCATTGAAATCACAGCATTCCTGGGAGATGCAAGATGTCTGGACGCACCAAAGGAAAAGGATATGTGGCTGAACAAGATCAAGAAACAAGGCTGATGGGACAGCACCACACTTTAAAATCCTAAGGAAGTGGGTGCCTAAGGCGAGGGGGATGGGAAGGATAGGGGATAATGGCTAAGGAGTACGGCTGGCTGTCTTTGGGGGATGGTGAAATGTTCTAAAATTAATCGTGGAGATGGATGAAAAATTCTGTGAATATACTAAAAGCCATGAACTGTACACTGAGATAAGTGAATTGTGTGGTGTGTGAATTTTATCTCAACAAAGCTGCTTTAAAAAAAAAAAAAAATCCTAAGAAATGACCTCCAAGGTCTCCACCCACCACTGCCTAACCCCAATGCTGGCACATTTGGGGAGCTCAGTAATAGGACTGCTTGAGGTGTCACATTAAGAGACATGACTCATCCTTCTCCCTCTTAACATTTCACAAGGTTCTCATTTCAGATAACCATCAAAAAATATTTCATTCTTCTTTCTTAAAGAGACTCAGTTGTCCAGATTGAAGGAGAGAGGAGAGATTAGATCCCAACATTCAGAACCCAGACTTGTGGAAACAAGCCAATTTGAAGTTATCCTCAGCTGGTGATCATCTTCATGCTTGAACTCTGTGCTGCCCCAATCACAAAAGCCCCAAGCCCTGTTTTTGTCTTTTCACTGCGGTGTAGTGTGAAGTTATGCTGGCCAGAAGAGGTGGGGGAGATGAGTAGCAAGCCAAAGTCATGTCCCAAAAGGCACTGAGGCCAAAAGCTCTGGGTTCCACTCCAATTTTCTATGCAGTGGAGCAGAGCTTCCCTGCTGAGGAACTGATTACACGCATGCTGGCTCTGGAAAGAGGAAACAGGATTTCTTTCCAGAGAGAGAACCATCTTGTTGCTCTAAACGGACCTGGCAACATGGTAGCTTGCTGACCCTGCAGGCTGAGCTCAAGGCGACTTCGGTCAGAGGGCCCAGGGACCTCAGCAGGCAAAGCTGTCTGAAGCCTCCAAGGCCAGGCCAGGAAGCCAGAGGCGTGGCAGGGGCAGGGCAAGGCTGCAGGTGCAGAGGCCTCCATATTGCACACAGCAGGAGTTGTGAGGCTGGTGATCTGCTGAATAAGCAGCCCACGGCAGCATGTATAGCACACATCTCAGTGCACTCGTCAGATAAAAAAGCAAGAAAGCCCTGCCTTTAGAGCAGTCCACAGAAGCAGCAAACAAGAGAGTGAAAGCAGCCCTGGGCTCCTCACAGTGAGGCCCAGGGGTCTCACCAGCAGGGCTGTGGTGTGCTCTGTCACCCTCCCCTCTGCTGAGAACCAGCTGAGATCGAAAGAGAGATAAGGAAAAAGCTGTTGCCAGAAATGAGTTGCCCCAAGGGCACACCTTCCAGACCGGAGGGGAAGAAACCAGCGATCTGGGTTTGCACCTCACCCTCCAGAGCCCTCAAGCCAGTCTCCCTCCTAAGCCACCCCAAACTCGAGTCCCCTGGAGCAGTCTAACAGCTCAGCCAGCTCATTATGCTTCCTGAATGTTTTTAAAGAAAAAAATGTGCAACATAATTACAGGCTCTGCCCCAAATGACTTTAACCCCGACAAGAGCGCCCAAGACTCACTGTGGGAAAAAACGTTTGTCCTGTGATTGCCCATGAACATAACGTTTCCTTTCAGGAGCTTCCTCACCTCCCCCCCGCCCACCAACGCTACAGGAGGGTCCAGACTCACAGGCCAAGCTCATCAAACAACTAGACCCCAGGCATGAAGCCACATGCTGAGACGTTCTGAAGTCACTAGAACTTGTACCCCCTCAAACGGTTCCTCGGTTCCTCGACCTGCCATACTGGC
Organism: Lynx rufus; assembly: GCF_022079265.1. Lineage (NCBI taxonomy): Eukaryota > Metazoa > Chordata > Mammalia > Carnivora > Felidae > Lynx > Lynx rufus. Next base: position 118,542,458 of record NW_025814823.1, on the reverse strand, counting down.
TCCTTCCAGAAACCTGAGAGGTCCCAACGTGACGTGACGCTAGCTAGCAAAGCTATGTGCATTAAAAGGGGACAGAGGATTTGAAACAAGGTTTATGTAAAATCTTCTCCTGACCAATTCCAAGGACCCCCTCCATGCAAATCACCTGGGGGCCCTGCGAGGAATGCAGATTTCCAGACCTTACCCTAGAGCTCACATATCAGAATATCCTTGGGAAAGACCAGGAATCTTTCCCTTAGTTAAGGGAATTTTTACACAAATTCGTGTTTAAGAACCACCACCTTAGAACAAGAACAGTCTATAGAAAGGTCACCAGTGGCACATGCCAATGATAGGGCACTTACCATGTGCCAGTTTACTCTGCAAAGCGTGATACAATTCTCTCGATTACTCCTCACAATATTATAAGGAGGATATCTATCACTCCTGCACATAGGCATTCTGCAGTTTCACTTCCAATGTCAAATCCAAGGGCCTTTGGGCAAGCCCTCACCCAAAGTGGGCAAAATAAAACACCCTGTCATCAGAGCAAAGATCTCTCCAACCCTCTCCCACTGACCTGTTCTGCTGAATGTTGCTACCCACCGTGATTTTCGCCTCTGCTCTCTTGTCTTATTCCAAGCCAGTGGTTCTCCGCCTTTCCGGCACATTAGAATCACCTGGGAAGCCTTGAAAATTCCCTACGCTCAGCTGGCAACCCAAACTATATCAGCATCTCCCGGGATGAGTCCTGGATCCTCAGGTGATTTCAATGGGCAGCTAAGGCCGAGAACCACGGCCCGGGTTTCTAATAGCACCTGGTGAGACCCAAACCAGTAACCCACCATCTCTTCCCAGAATATCAGACCTGTGCTTCCCACTGCCTTGTAGGTGCCTCTACCTATATGTTCCATGGGACCAGCTTAGTAAGGACAAACCTTACTTAGCCCCATAGCCCCTATCACACACCACAGTTCTAGAATACACAGTTCAGCCATACCTCCAGGACCTAACATAGAAACTGGAAACACCCGGACTCCTCCGTCCTTGGTCCACTGTTGACAACGTGTTCTCCTCTTCGCCCACACCAGCATGTCTCCTTGGGAAAATGCCATGGAATTTTGCATTATATTAATCAGCTTGTTTGAATATTCAAATAATGATTACATTGAGTGAATCAGATTTTCAGCAAAGTGTTCTCCCTGCCGCTTGCTTTGTATTTTCCCCGGCACAATGCCACCTCCCCTGACACCTGTACCTGGTCTGAGAAGCATGTCCTCACCTCTCCTCCCCTTCCTTCCAGGCACCATGAGCAGATGGTATCCATTTTCTCACACATTTCTGCCTTGGGACAGTGTTAAGCAGAGTAAAGCTCAAATCACTGGTAAAATATGGGAGCATTTTAGGTGATACAATGACAAATAATTTTCAATTTAATGATCATGATTTAATAACTATGTGAAGACGTTTTAGAAAAAATATTGCTAACTACATCCAACGTGTCATTTTGGAATGCTATAAAGTTCCCTTTTGAAATGAATGTACTTTTTAATAGACTTTTTCAAAGTAAATAAACAGTGGTAAAGGTGGGGCAAAAAGAACAGAGGTGGTTTTAATTGACTTATCACTAAGAACACTGGCTCCTTGGACTTGATAAGCCTTCACCTGCCTTTTCCGGAGTTCTTGCCTCTTTCCTCCAGGACTTTTTGAACTAATTGTACTGTGGACTGTCTGTGTTTCCTCGGCCTCCTCTCAAGATGCTGAGCACTTGGATGACAGTGATTGTGCCAGCCCCGTCTCAGAAACCCTGCCACCAAGAACATTCCACCCCAACATGAGCTGTGTCACAGGCACTGAAACAGACACCACCCAGGACAGGTGGCACAATCCTAACCTCCAGAGAGAAAAGGGCTGACCAAGGAAGAGGAAACTGCAAGAGAGAAGTCAGATAAAACACTCTGCTCCCTCACCACTCTCCAGAAATTCCATAGCGCAGAGAAGCCTTGCTGACAGACAAGTGCATATACTGGCCTAGAGTCGTGTTCTCCAGTCAAAGGTAGGAGACTATCCTCCTTTAATACCTGCCAAACTTCCTGAATAATCACACACTGCACAAAAAACTGAATGGCACCCTCACTAGTAATGCAAACGAGTTCTCTGGGGCCCTACATTCAAGTGGTTCCTAGTTACAGCTGTGTCTTATTTTAGGGAAAGATTTTGTTGTGGCTTTTAATCCCAGAACCAATGCTACATGCAGACTGGGGAGTAAGAAATGGAGAAAACTCTAAGCATTGTTTAATTACAGAGGCTACTTAGTAATAAACTAGTCAGTTTCCTTCCTACTCTAAACTCATGATTTATAAAATTCAGTTCACTCAGAACTTTCCAGAAACACTCCTGTGGAATCTTTATCAAAATGAAAACTGTACATACCCTTTGGCCCAGCAGCTCCATTTGTAGGATTTGTCCTACAGATCTACTCACTCATGTGCCTGTGAACGTACCAAGATGTTCTGGTAATAGTAAAATGTTGGAAATCATCTAAACATCTATCATTAGGGAGCTGGCTAAAGAAACTGTTATCTGTACTCCATTCAGTGGAGCACAATGTAATGCTAAAAATGAGTAGCTCTATATGTATCAATGTACAATAAGATCTAAAATATATTAAGACTGTGCAATATGCAAATATATGCAAAACAGTGCATATGGCATGCTCCAGAAAAATATATAAATATGTATTTTCTGGCACATGCATACATTTTATCTGAAAAAATCGCAAGACATGGTAAAATGTTGCCTCCGGGAGAAGCACTTGACATCAGAAGGCAAGAGGAATTGGAGGGACATTGGAATTCTTCTCTGCCCTTTTGAACGATGTACCATTTATAGGTATTATCTAAACTTTTTTCTTAATTTTAGTTTTCATTTTTTTGAATTTACATCCAAATTAGTTAGCATATAGTGCAACAATGATTTCAGGAGTAGATTCCTTAGTGCCCCTTACCCATTTAGCCCATCCCCCCTCCCACAACCCCTCCAGTGACCCTCAGTTTGTTCTCCATATTTATGAGTCTCTTCTGTTTTGTCCCCCTCCCTGTTTTTATATTGTTTTTGTTTCCCTTCCCTTATATTCATCTGTTATGTCTCTTCAAGTCCTCATATGAGTGAAGTCATATGATTTTTGTTTCTCTAATTTCACTTAGCTTAATACCCTAGTTCCATCCACATAGTTGCAAATGGCAAGATTTCATTCTTTTGGATTGCCGAGTTATACTCCATTGTATATATATATATACCACATCTTCTTTATCCATTCATCCATCGATGGACATGTGGGCTCTTTCCATACTTTGGCTATTGTGGATAGTGCTGCTATAAACATGGGGGGGTGCATGTGTCCCTTCAAAACAGCACACCTGTATCCCGTGGATAAATGCCTAGTAGTGCAATTGCTGGGTCATAGGGTAGTTCTATTTTTAGTTTTTTGAGGAACCTCCATACCATTTTCCAGAGTGGCTGCACCAGCTTGCATTCCCATTAGATAAACTTTTTTAAAAGAAACACAGATATGAATTAAAGTAAAAATGCCCTTTTAATTTTATTTGCTGAACTGATAATCATTTTCTCCTCTTGTCCCACAAATGCAATAATGAGATACTCAGTGAGGGCTCAGTTTAGGTTTTAGCCCTATCTGCTTGACTGTCTCCATGGCACAGAAAATCCCTCAAGCTAACTCAATCTGCCTGGAAATCTATCTAAAGTCTCACAGGAGGAGCCAGTTCAGAGATTCAAAGCGTTCAAATTAGCCTAGAGTAAACATAAAAGCACATCTGACAGCAAGATCAGATGAGCTTTGAAATTTACCTGTGATGTCTTTACAACCATGTAAAGTGGAATTTATTTTGGCGTTTCTTTTGTGGCAGCAGCAGGAGTCAAAGTGCAGCTACCGGCTTGGCCCAGAGAAGCCAGCTGGTTAACAAGGTTTAGTCCAGAATTCCCAAGCTCCTAAAACCTTTGTCCATCTGGTAAAGAAAACACACAGACACACACACACACACACACACACACCACTCTAACCTCAGGAATCTCCTCTTTCTAAATATAGCAGGCAACTGCCGGGTCTCCAAGCTCACCCGCTGAAGCATTCTGTGCCTTCCAACCAAGGTGAAATGAGCCAGATGTAAACACGCCGTGACAGCTTCTGGCCCACACTGCCAAGCTGTTTTCCCTAATATTTCCTCTATTTCTCCACTCTGGGTTTCTACACAAATGTGTAAATCCCTGTGACTCAAATTTGTAAACATTCCTCTGGCCACTAATGCTGTTTTTCTCACCCTAACAAATGTGATTTCCTTCTTGGTCTCTGAAATTTGAGGTTGGAATAGCCTATTAGATATGGGCAAAGCCCCACCCCGTCTCCCATTTTATCCCTAAGAACCTGGAGCTTAGAAAACACAATGGATGAGTCCAAAGCTAATTAGGACACAGCCAATTAATTGTAATCTCTGTCTCCCCCCTCCCCCCCACCCCCCACCACACACACACACAAATACACACACACCAGATTTTTTTTTCACAGGCTGTGGTTCTTTTAGAATTCATATCAGTGCCTAACAGAAAGGCCTGTTTTTTTTAAGGATGCTTCCAATTTAAGCAAAAGGTTAAGCTTCAGAAACATAATCTAACACACTCAAATGAGCAAGAGACAAATACAAACGGACTATACAGATGCAAAGGACCTAAACAATAGATGTCAAAGGGCTTATACAACTTGGAGGTTGGCAACAATTCCATATTGAGGAACCTTCCAGGAATGTTCAAGGATCCTGGAAATCCTTTATCCCATGGAAATGTTAGAACGTACCGACAAAGGTACGTGTGCATATGATTCCTGCAGCACTTTCTCTAATAGTGAAAAACTTAGACAATCCAAATTATCTTTCAAGAGGAGACAAGGTAAATAAGCCCTGGTGTATCCACATAGCAGAATTCTCTGCAGATATTAAAAAGAATATACTATGTACAGGTACTGACATGGAAGAGGTCTAAGTCATAGTATTAACCAGAAAAGCAAAACACAGAATAATTTATATAGTATAATCCCATTTATGGGGAAAAAAATACACATCCAAAAAAGAAGAAAAAAAAGCGTATCAAACAGTTGACAGTTGGTTGTCAGGAAAGTGGGTTCTTTACATTTCCATATTCTTTGATGCTATTAAGACAATGTATTCGTGAACTATCTGTGTAATTTTTTTCACCTTTGTACTATAAGATTAGGTCATTCATTCACATGGTTAACTTCCACCCCAAATTTCATCATCCCCAAGTCATCTTTACTTCAGAAAATAGCACCATCATTCACGTAACTGCTGAAGCCAGAACATTTGAATCATTCTTGACTTCACTGTTTAAGAACCTAAATCCTATCAAACAGCAAATCCTGTGGGCTCTACTTGAAAATATCACCATCTCCAGTGCTACAACCCTTGCCCAAGCTGTCACTGCCTCTTACCTTCTGTTATAACAGCCTCCCAACTGGTCTCCTTGCCGTGATTCTTGCCCCACTGTATCTATTCTACACACGGTGGCCCCCAGGAACTCTCAAAAACACAAGTAGGATCACATCACAACCTCCCATGGCTTCCAATTACACTTAGAATAAAACCCAAAATTCGTTTTGGGACTCAAGACAAGGCCTGGCTCCTGGACTCTCTCCCTGTTCATTTGCCATCATTGTTCTCCAACCACACTGGCCTCCTTGAGGGTCCTCAACACACCATGCACTTTCCCACCTTGTGATTTGTGCACCTACCTGTTACTGCCACCCTAAAAGCCATTACTCTAGGTCTTGAAGGACATGTTAAGAGTGGAACAGGACTCCATATTTGTTGAATAAAAGTCTTCCTGTGACAGCAAAAAATGTATCATTTGATATTCACTGGGTTATAATTTTAAAAATCAAAACTAAGGTCAGTCATAAATGTAAATCTGGGGGCACCTGGGTGGTTCAGTCGGTTAAGTCTCTGACTCTTAATCTCAGCTGAGGTCTTGATCTCAGGGTCATGAGTTTAAGCCCCACATTGGCTCCATAATGGGTGTGAAGACTACTTAAAAAAGAAAAAAAAAATGAGGGGCACCTGAGTGGCTCAGTTGAGCATCTGCCTCTTGATTTTCGCTCAAGTCATGATCCCAGTGTCACGGGATGAGACTCACGTTGAGCTGAGCCTAGTAGAACCTGGTTGAGATTCTCTCCCTCTGCTCCTCTTTCCCATTCATGCACATCCTCTCGCGCTCTCTCTCTCTCTCTCTCTCTCTCTCTAAAATAACATTTTAAAAAATTGTTTAAAAAAAAAGAAAAAGAAAAAAAATTTAAATCTAGAAAAAGCACGTTGTTGGCTTCATATTGGTGTCTCTCCCTTGCGTAGCTTTTTAAAATGCAGCGTCCTTGGGGTGCCTGGGTGCCTCGGTAGGTTAAGCGTCCGACTTCAGCTCAGGTCATGATCTCACCATTTGTGAGTTCAAGCCCCATGTCGGGCTCTGTGCTGACAGCCTGAAGCCTGCTTCAGATTCAGTGCCTCCCTTTCTCTCTGCCCCTCCCTCCCCTGCTTGCACTCTCTCTCTCTCAAAACTAAACATTAAAAAAATCTTTTTAAATGCAATGGCCTTGATGAGATAACAAAGTCACCTTCATGAGTCCCTTTCCCCAATAGCTCAGTGGTGATCCCTGTTCCTCCCTGACCCATTCTCATTTCATCAGTTCATGGGGTTTGTGATCATTAGCTTATATTGACCAGAATTAGGAAGTCCAGCCTGAGGCTTCTGCCCAGAGGGATGCTAACTAGCCTTATAAAAGCAGAAACCAGAAATTCAGCCTCCAAAGAACCACCATCCTAAGTCCTGGGATCCTGAAACTGATCACTCAAATGCATCTGAGGTTAAAGCAAATGGAAGCAAAAAGTCCCCAAATGAGGCTAAATGAAGAAAATATACTGAGCACTGTCCACTTAATCATCAAAAGTTTTATGGGACAAAATAAAGGGAAAAATCTAAGACATAAGACAGTGCCCAACAAAAAGATCTACATAAACATCTCAGCAAAGAAAATGCACCACTGGTCAATAAGCACATGGAAATACGCTCAACATCATTAGTCATCAGGGAAATGAAAATTAAAACCAGGATTAACCACTTCACACCCACTAGGAAGGCTGCAATCAGAAAGACAGACAATAACAAGTATTGGTGATAATGCAGACAAGCTGAAACCTTTGTACAAAGCCAATGGGAATTTAAAAGGATGTTTCTGCTATGGAAAACACTTTGGCAGGTTTTTAAAAATTAAATATAAGTTTACCATACAATTTAGCAGTTCTGCTTTCAGATAAGAAATAAGAAATGAAAACATATGTCCACACAAAGACATGTACACAAATGTTCACTGCAAGCGTTTTTCATAAGAGCCAAAAATGAGTACCCAAATGTCTATCAAATGGTGAATGGATCAAGAAAATACGATTCACACATGGAATACTCTTCAACAATAAAAAGGAACAAACCAACACATGCCACAACACAGATTAATCTAAAAACACTATACTAACTGAAAGAAGCTGGATACAAAAGACCATATAATGTATGATTCAATTTAGCTTTTTCATAGACAACAAATCTATAAGGGGTAGAAAAAAAGTAGATTAGCGGTTGTCTGAGGCTTGAGGTGAGACTAAAGAGTGCCAATTGGAGGTGAAAGAAATGTTCTAAAACTGGAATGGGGTGATGGCTGCATAATTCTGCAAACTAACTACAAATGAATTGTACACTTAAAACTGGTGAATTTTATACTTCAATAAAGCTCTTAAAACAACTCCCCAAAACATCCTGCCTTGAAACAAATGGCTACTTTAAAAGGAATAACCATAGGGTCGCCTGGTGGCTCAGTCAGTTAAACATCCAACATCGGCTCAAGTCATGATCCCATGGTTTGTGAGTTCGAGCCCCTGCGTCGGGCTCTGTGTTGACAGCTCGGAGCCTGGAGCCTGCTTCCGATTCTGTGTCTCCCCTTCTCTCTGCCCCTTCCCTGCTCGTGCTCTGTCTCTGTTTCTCAATAATAAATAAACATAAATATAACGTTCATGAGAGGCATTTGTAAACGGATAGGTCAATTCCTAACTTCTAGTGATCAATCCATGGGGGGGAAAATGGAGAGGAGAAAAAAAAGTTTTTTTAAGATTTTAAAGGAGAAAGAATAGTCTTTCTTCATGATAGTTGTGGATAATCATAGCCCAACAAATAAGATATTCAGCCATAAAAACAAATGAAATTCAGACACATGCTACAACATGGATGAACTCTGAAGATATTAAGCTAGGGGAAATAAGCCAGGCACAAATGGCCAAGTACAGTATTATTCCACTAATATGAGGTGCTCAGAGTAGTCAACCTCATGAAAAAAAAGCAGAACAGACCTTACCAGGTATTGGGGGAAGGGGAGAATGAGCAGTTAGTGTTTAATGGCTACATAGTTTCAGTTTGGGAAAACAAAAAAATTCTGCAAAGTCATAGCACTGATAGTTACACAACATTGAGAACGTACTTAATACCAATGAACTGTACACCTACAAAAGGTTAAAGTGGTAAATTTTGTGTTATGTTTCTTTTATCACACACACACACACACACACACACACACACACAAGGAACAATACTCAACAAACTCAACAAAAAGGAAACTCAACCCAATTTAAAAATGAGCAAAAGATCAGAAGAGACACCTCACCAAAGAAGATACACAGCTGGAAAATAAACATGAAAAGATACACAACATCATGTCATTAAGGAAATATAGATTTAAAAAACAGTGAGACACCACTACATGCCTGTTAATAATGGCTAAATCCAAAGCACACTCGGCCTTGTCAGTAGGGAGCCTGATGCAGGGCTTGAACCCAGGAACCATGAGATCACGACCTGAGGTGAAGTGGGACGCTAAACCAACTGAGCCCCCCAGGCGCCCCTGACAACGCCAAATTCTGATGAGGATGTAGAGCAACAAGAACGCTCATTCTTTACTCACAGGAAGGCAAAATGGCACCACACTTTGGAAAACAGTTGGGCAGTTTCTTACAAAACTGGAATACTCGATCCACCAGTTGTGCTCCTTGATATTTACTCAAATGAGTCAAAAGCCTATGTCCATACATGAACCTTCAGACAAATGTTTGTATCAGCTTTATTCCTAACAGCCAAAACTGGGAAGCAACCAAGATGCCCTTCAATAAATAAGTGGATACATTCATATGGTACATCCAAAGGAGTATTTGCCAGTGATAAAAAGAAATGAGCTATTAAGCCACAAAAAGACATGAAGGAATTTTAAATGAATATTGCTAAATGAAAGAAGTCAATCTGAAAGGCTAACCACCCTATGATTCCAGCCGCCAGCATATAACACTCTGGAAAAGGCAAAACTAGGGAAATAGTAAAAGAGAACAGTCACTGCCAAGAACAGGGGCACAGGAATGAATAAGTGGAGCACGGGGGATTTTTAGGGCAGTGAAACTATTCTGCATGATACTGCAATGGGCAATACAAGTTATTTAACATTTGTCAAAACCCAGAGAATGTACAATGCAAAGAATGGACCCTGATGTAAACTTTGGATTTTAGTGAATAACCCTATCACCACACTAATGCAAGGTGTCAATGACAGGGGAAATTGAGAGGAATAGGTATGAAGGGCTGGTATGAGAACTCCCTATACTTTCCACTCAGCTGTCCTGTAAACTTAAAACTGCCCTAAAAATATTGTCTTATTAACCATAAAATGAAGGGAAGAGACCTCAGACCTCTGTCAGTAGGTTGAGGACTACAGTTTAAATGCAATTTATTCAATCCAATAAAGATAATGGATTAAAGTAGAAGAATTTTTTTCTTTTTTTGAGAGAGAGAGAGATAGCACACGTAAGCAGAGGTGGAGGAGAGGGAGAGAGAGAATTCCAAGCATGTTCCATGCCCAGCGCAAAGTCCAACTCAGTCTCAGGACTATGAGATCATGACCTGAGCCAAAATCAAAAGTCAGGTGCTTAATCAACTGAGCCACCCAGGCGCCCCATAAGGAACTTTTAAGTTAATGTTACATAAAAACTACAAAATCTTGTTTGGACTTAATTTACTGTTGTTTATGTTTGTATGACTAATATTCCAAATGTCAGCATTACAAATTACCACCATTTATAAATAATTTGCAAATGCCTCTTTCTTCCCTTTAATTTGCAAGGTGCTAAAGCAAAGCAAAGGAACTGGGAAAATGTTCTTGCTACTTAACTCCATACCCATTTGTCTTATTAGGATTTTGTAAGTAATATAATTACTCCTGAACACAGGAGACTGGTAATGAACATCCTTTGGGAAGCCATTCAAGAGGGCTCATCTCACTACTACAAAAAGCCTATGACAAATCCTAAAGAACTACAAAAGTGTGACATGATTTAAACCACCAACTCTTTAAAAAAATAATGAATTCAAAAAGAAAAAAATAATAAAGCATGCAACACTTCATGTTGACTTTTTTCACTCTTGTTTAAATGAGCATTGAGAATAAATCATTTTTCTTATCAAATCAGACCCAGGAATAGGTTTCTGGCCTTCCTGTTTGATGTTTTATTATCCAACTAAAAGAGAATCACTTCCAATTATAAAATAAATAAATCATGTGATATACAGCACATTGACTACTGTTCATAGTGGCATAGAGTATGTTTGTAAGTTGCTAAGAAAGTACATCTAAAAGTTCTCATCACACACAAAAAATTCTATAACTGTATGGTGACAGATGTTAACTAGATTTATTGTTGTGATCCTGCACAACATACACAAATACAGAATCCTGTTGTACACCTGAAACTAATACAAAGTTACATATCAATTATAGCACAATTTACATTTTTTTAATTAAAAAATAAATTAATGTGGGGCGCCTGGGTGGCTCAGTCAGTTAGGTGTCCGACATTGGCTCAGGTCATGATCTCGCAGTTCGTGAGTTTGAGCCCCGCGTCGGGCTCTGTGCTGACAGCTCAGAGCCTGGAGACTGCTTTGGATTCTATGTCTCCCTCTCTCTCTCTGCCCCTCTCCTGCTCACACTGTTTCTCTCTCTCTCAAAAATAAACATTAAAAAAAATGTTTTAAATAATAAAATAAATTAATACTATAAAAGTATACTTTTTTTAAAAAATTATTTTTAAAAACAATCACTGATAACCACTCATTGATGCCAAAGATAAACTCTAGCACTTTATAAAGGCAAGAGACAGCCAGACTCCCATCATTTCCCTTCTAGCCTATAATGGTTCTTTAATCCTATGATGGAAACACAAAACTTCAAAGCACAATACAAAATATTAGCTATTCATTGCTACCCAGGTTTCAGAGTCTGAAAAAACAACAGACACAATACTTTCACTTAATCTAGCATGTGCCACATGCTTCTCCTTTCTAGGGTCTAGATCTATGAAGAATCTGCATCTTCAGTACTAATATGGTTACCGAAAACACTCAAGGGTCATGTTCAAGAGAGTCCACTGCCTGCAGTCCATTGCTAGGTTCAAAACCTGGTTGTATAACTTACTAGCTATGTAACCTTAGACAAGTTGCCCCAAGTCTAAAATACAGAAAAATAAGAATATTCACTCACAGAATGGTGGTAAGGACTAATGAGACTAATGCGGACACAGCATAGGGCCAGGCACTTGGTAAATGCTCAAGAAACAAAAACACATCATCCCAAAAGTTTTCATAAATACTACAGACTCGAAATATACATTTACTTCATTTTGTTAAAAAGAAAGAAAGAAACAAAGAAAGAGAAAAAGAAAGAAAGAAAAAAGTGTCACCCAGCAGGTAAGACCCCAGAGTAAGGCTTTATGGAGTATCACACATGCTGCCCCAACTTGACTGAAAGTTCACAGAAGGAACGGGCTAGATTCCTAGTTTTATTTTGGTCTCCTCTGTATCCATCACAGTACCAGGAACTAGAACTAATCCATTCCCCACTCATGAGTTTGAAACCCAAAGGCACACACGTGGGTTCCTCCCAGCCCTGGGAAACAGTTCCATCTTTGGGATATGACCTCTACTTAAATGCCCCTGAAGAAGAGTAGCATATAGATTCCAAGTTCCCCCACCTGAAAGTCCAATGAAAAACTTTGTTCCTAAAGTTGGTCACTACCACCTAGGATGAAACTATTAAAATTGCACATGTGATGTTCAGAATAGGCAAATCTATAAAGACTGAAAATACTTTAGTGGTTGACAGGGGCTGGGGACAGGGGTAGCAGGGAGCTGGGAGAAAATGGGGAACAATGGTTAATGGGAATGAGATTTCTCTGTGGGGATGACTGCACAATTCTGTGAATGTAGTAAAAACCAGTGAACTGGATTCTGTAAGTGGGTGAACTATACAGTAAGGTAAATTATACCTTTAAAAAGTTGATATCTTAACATCTGAATTTTTGCCCCACCCCTCCCATCTTAGATTATCAGAACAAGGGTATTCATTCTATCCCATTAAGCAGAAGCCAAATTTATAGCACTAAGTCCACACAACCCAACTCTCAAGATGGAAAGACACAGTTCCTGAAAACCCACACCACTCCTTAAAGCCAATAGCCTAATTCACTCTCATTTCTATGAAACCACGTTTGGTTTGCCACTGGGTCCATGACACCCGCTCTGAAGTCCAATGCATTCTGCAAGCTTTTCCTGCAAGACAAGAGAGAGAGGCAGCCAGCCGAGCCACGGAGGTGAGACGTTAAGCTAGCCGGAAGGTTGAAAATTTAAGTTACCAGAATGTTATTAGGAACAGAAAGAATGTTGGGAGGCTTACTACTATTTTTTTTTTAACTTGTGGAACTTTTTTGGCATAACCACAACATTATGCAAAGAGGATTGCCAGGACTCTTCCCACTGTAACCAGTGGTTAACACATACACAACTGTGTAAGTTATCAACAAGTGGCGTGAAGAAGGCATATTGCTTAACTCCCTGCACCCAAACCAAAAAATGTCCCTCGGCTCTTAGTAACGTTTGCTCTGAGTCTTGACAACCCCAAATGCTGGAAGATGATTACACCCACCAACAAGTGAGCAGTGCTATGCACCGGGCTCTAAGCTAAGTGCTTTCTTTATAAGCACTGAATCATTTGATCTCACAACACTAGAAGGTCAGGGTGGCTACTGCACAGGAGGAGCTCAGTCAGGCTCAGTGACTTGCCCAAAGTCAACCAGTAAGTGAGCGGGTTAAGATTGGAACCTAGGAAATCCTAAAACTTAATTCTGCAACTTCGTTTCCAGCTACTATGGTCTCTACAGAAAGAAAGAAAGCCTTGAACATACAAATTCCTCCCAACTGAGACACTGATTCATCAGGGTAAGAAAAGAGTCCTGAACACAACAGGAGCACCCACAGGAAAGACCTAGACAAATAGGTGAGATCTAGGTCCTTTGGGTGAAAATAGGTCCTTTTTCAGGACAGAAAAAGCTGACTGTCACCAAGGAAGGTCCCAAATTATTTTATTGCTTATCTTCTATGTATCCAGATCAGAGGCTTGGACTCCAGGGAAAAACTTCAAGGGGGTTATTTGTTTATCAGATTCTCAAGGGGATTCAAAAGACAACAGACCTAGACAACAGTTCTGCTTGGGGGTTAAGTTAAGCACAGGCAACTTTGGAATCAGACAACTTGGGTTCAAATACATTCAAATGCTGTGTCACCTTGAGCAGGTGACCGACCTCTCTGACCTTCAGTTTCTTCATAAATGTTAAGTAGTAACAACAATGATCTAGCTGAACTTTAGCAATCCCAAGAGGCCCGTTTTATTGCCTCAGGTTAACACACAAAAGAAATCTAAACCAGGAGTTCTGTGAATACTAATTATAAAATAAAACCATAAAATTTTATAGTTGGAAGAGGCTATAAATCATCTAAACTAGTGTTATTTATATAATTGTCTGTTTTTTTCTGTGTAATTAGTTTTAAAAATACCGGCTTTACATTTTCAGTAGTAAGAAGGATGAACAGCAGAAAAATAATACACAAACACTATGACAGTAATATACACTGTAGAAGCTCCTAATGATAATGGAATGCCTCAAATCTGGGAAACAGTGATCAACTCCACCCTTTCCACTTAAGAGGTCACATGACCTATTCAACTAATAGTAGCAGTTGAAGAGTATAGTTAAGTACAGCTGGATATACAGGGATTAGAACATTTAGTTCCTCGCTAGTCTTTCTCCCAAGTTACAGGTCTGCTCTATTCCATTAGACAACTTAAATAACTCTTAAACCCTATTACTGCATTATTCCCTCCTACCCAAAGAATTCTGACCCCTGCCAAAGAAATAGTAGCAGGCAAATAAACTGCCAGTCACACAAATGCACCCTACTCATACTCAAGGCAGACATACAAATGCAATTCCAAATACTCGCAGGCTTGGTCTAGGAGATCCATTCTGGGTGAGCAGGATGGGGAAGGATTAAGAGCTCTGTATTAGCAGGAACTCCAACTCTGGCTCAGACCATGCAGGGGTTCAAAACTAGGTCCCACTGATAACAGCTGTGTGGCGCTGGACTAAAGATTCACCAAGCTTGTTTTCTCATTTGTAAAATAAGTAACAGACAATTCACTGGCGAGGAATCAGTCTCCGTAGCCACAGGGCAGCAAAATATTCACTGCTACATAGTCAGGGTCCAGGGCAGTAACCAGCACACTGCAGGCACTGTGTATATTTACTGAAATAAGCAGATGCCCAATTAAAGCCATTACTACCTACCTCTACATTTTTAGAAGCCTCAGGGTCACAAAATGACATCTCAGGCACTTGACTTCTGTCAAGTCTCCTTTAAAGAGGCCTGGGAACAATTCTCACAGGTGGGACCCCACTCTGCCAATGCAACCTTTCTTAGCTGAAAGACCTCACCTATTAAGATACCCATCACACAGACAGGAAAAGAAAAGCCAAAGACAGTTCAGTTCCACTATCTTCCTTCGTGTCATTCCCGGTTCTCAAAACCAAAAGATGAACCCAGCTATTTTTAAATGGGTAGAACTGTGAAGGCACCAAAAAGGACCGCCCAATCCAAGAAGCACATCCCTAGAACGCTCTCATTTGGCCAGGAGAAACTCTGGCTCTGCAAAAGTCAAGGGACAATCACATACAGAATGCAAATTTCAGTGCTCCCCTACCAAAAGGAAATAAGCAAAAATAGTTTTACGAAAGGTTCCAGAATCTTTCAGGACGAGTTTAAATC
Organism: Lynx rufus; assembly: GCF_022079265.1. NCBI lineage: Eukaryota > Metazoa > Chordata > Mammalia > Carnivora > Felidae > Lynx > Lynx rufus. Next base: position 118,527,167 of record NW_025814823.1, on the reverse strand, counting down.
TCTCCTTTCTGAGTGAGGACGTTGGACATTTCCTCCAAAATCCTGGAGTTTTCAAGGATAATGGGAGAGGTAGAAAGGAGAGCGAGGGAGCGGGAGAGGGAGACAGTCAGGATATGCTGGTTCTATTTTTAAACCCTCGCCCACAGTTTAGAGTAAAGGAACACTCTGATGCTGTACTCCCACCCCTGTCACCTTCTGCTAAACACAAGAATCCGAACCTGCACACGTACACGGCCCTGGATTACTGGCTGCCAACACTCCCCAGAACCGTGAGCTAAGCAGCCCTTCCACCCAGCCCTTCTCTGGCACCGCCGGTGCCTTTCGGAGAAACGGGCGGCCCGGAGACAGCGAAGCAATCACCAGCCGCCTTCTCCTGAGGGGAGGCAGCGCCCCCTTGGCAGGGCACGTTCCAGTTCCCTGGCTGGGTACCCAGGGGTGAGCAAGTGTTCCCCCACGGGAGCCGCAGTGGTGGACGCGATGGGGTTTCCCGACGGGGTGCGGCGCGCCGGGCACTGGCGTCCCACTCCCGGGACACCTGTGTGCCGCGCACACCCAGCCGCGGTGCCCCGCGGGCACCACTCGCCCTCGGTCACCTCCCGGCCATCCCAGAAAGCCAACGGCTGGGCGGCAGGTCTCCTTCCTCATCGACTCGCCCATCTTACGTCCCCGTCTCGCCCCACTGCAAGCACCTACACCCGTCCCTCAGTGACCCCCGGGGCGGAACGGCAGCCGGCGCCCGGGTGCCCAGGGCCGAGAGCCGCCCGACGGCCCTCCCGCCTCAGGGCCCCGTCCCCGCCGGACTCGGGACACTCACTCTTAAGCGCGCTGATGAGTGACTTCCCGTCCTTGATGAGCTCCTTGATGAATTTGTTGGTCTTGTCCAGCTCCGCTTCGTGCGACTTGAGCGTCTCTCTGAAGTGCGGGCTGTCGAGGCAGCAGTCGCTGAATTCGAGCGCGGGGAGCCCCATAGTGGCCGAGTCACCCAGCCGGGGGGCGCGCCTCCCCCGGCGCCCCGGAGGCCCGCAGCCCCAAGCACGCGCGCGGCGGGACCCCGGCCGGGACCCCCGACGCCCGCCGGCTCCACAGGTGTGGCGCCGGCTCGCCCTCCGCGCGGTGTCCGCCGGCACGCAAGACTCCTGACCCGCGCGGGGACCCAGCGGAGGGGCGGCTGCTCCCGCGGCGCGCAACCGAGTGGTGGGCGGGCAGGAAGCGCAGCTGCGGACCCGCGGCGGTGCCGGGAAACGAGAAGCAGGCGAGCGAGTGCGGCCGCCGCCTCCCCGCCTCCTTCGCCAGTTCGCTCTCTAGCAGCCTCGAGCGCCCTCTCACAGCAGCCTCGGCCGCCCCACCGGCGTCCGGGCCGCTCGAACCTGCTAGCGATGACCTAATCTCAGCCGGACCAATCAACGTGCCCGTCTCAGCCCGACCCCCCTGCCTCCCGGGGACACCCGGCCATTCCGCGGCCTTGACCCAATCAGCGGGGCCTAGAGGCGGGGCCTCGGGCGGGGGGCGGGGCCCACGCCACCGCCTAGGTCCGCAACACAAGCTCCGCCTTCTCCCGCCGGCGCTGTGTTGCAGACCCGGAGCCCAAGGGGTGATTGCTGCGGTGCACGGGCCCTTGCCACTCCTGATCGTGGCGACTTGCCGCGGCCAGGGTCCGAAGCCGAGGTGGTGCGTCTGCTGGTCTGAGAACCGAGGATCCTAAATGGGCGGAGCATGAAAAAACTGGGAATTGGGGCTGCAGTTCCATTCAGCCCGCCCTGCACGGCTGAGCAATTGAGCTTTCACTCAGAACGCACCTCCCCACCCCGGGAGAACTTCGAGCACACGGAACCACCACGTCAACCCTAAACACACGCTTCTTATTCCAATCAGAGAATATGTGCATCTTAAAATGACAAGCTCTTCTTGCCTGCAGTCTTCCGCCCCCCACAGTCTGTACCCCTCATGGCCACTCCTGCTTAAAACCCGCCCACGGCTGCACCCAGTCGAAGGATCTAAAGTCCTTGTGAGAATTTCAGCCGCCTGTTGTGTTCCTGCTGGGCAACAAGCAAATTTTACATAATCACGTCCTGCCTGTCGTCCTTTGATACACTGTGAGCTTCACGAGGGCACGGACCACTGCAGTTTTCTTGTGCACTGCTGCATCCCCAACACCTAGAACAGCGGCTAGCATCTAGTAACATACTGACAGCTTACCGTGTGCTACGTGTGCTACGCTCCAATATTTGTGGAATAAATGAATAGATCTTTTCCTGTGTACCTCCCCACCTCCCACCCCCAGTGCGCTGCCCTGTTGTCCCTCTGTCCCACCACAGGAATCAATTCCGGCAACTCACTGCACTTGTCAGGCTGGGTCCCACAGTGCTGAAGTGTGAACTCCGAGAGCATAGGGACTGTCCCTGAATAAATTTTTGTATGTCCCGGAACTAGCAGCCCTCCTTCAGTTAAGGTTTTTTTGTTTGTCTTTTTAAATAGGTCTGCTATGTGCCGGCACTAAATAGATGAATAACACAGAATCAACTTAATTGCTGCTGGTCGGTGGGAGAGACAGGAGAAAAAGCAGTAGCAGCACTGCATGGTGAGACAGAAGGCTTGGGTGCTTGGGGACATGGGGAAAAGGTTACCAACTCAGGGGCCAGAGAAGGCATCAATGTTGAGAATGCAATTGATTGGTTCATTAAATGCATAAATGAATGAATGAATGTGATCTGTTTGCTCTTGTATCTACAAATTTAGACTTGATAGGAGGCCCAAACTACTAATAATTAAAATCCTGAAAATAGATGCTCCTCACTTGCCAAGGATGAGAAAGATCTGTTTAATGCTGTTCCAGTGTTCCGGTTCTCTACTGATATGTAACAAATCACACCAAAACTTAATAGTTTAAAACAACAACAATCTTTTTATTTTCTCTCGTGATCTCTGTGGGTCAGGAATCTGGGGGAGAGCTTAACTGGATTGTTCCAGCTTCAAGTCTCTCCCGGGTGGTCAGCTGAGCATCTCCCTCTCCTTGGGTGGGCCCAGGGCTTCTCCGTGTGCTCTCTGTGTCCCCTACTTTGGGTTCCTCTCTGCACGGCAGCCTCAGTACTCCAGTGTGAATGTCCTAGCTTTACAGGGGGAAAGCTGCATCACCTTTTTCGGCCTAGCCTTGGAAGCCACACACTTCTACCTCCTTCATTATCTACAAGCAAGTCACAAGCCCACACAGATTCAAAGAGAAATGAGGGGCACCTGGGTGGTTCAGTTGGTTAAGTGTCCAATTTCAGCTTAGGTCATGATCTCACAGTGCATGGGTTTGAGCCCCACATTGGGCTCTGTGCTGACCTAGAAATATTTTTCCAGCGATGTCTGAAAAAAACAATCTGCTACCTTGGGCCTAGCACCTGATATTCAATAAATGTTAAATGAATGAAACAAAATAGGGGCCATGATGATTTATCTTCTTCTATTGAGGAATACTAGACAATTAAAGTATAAAGCAATATATATGTGTATTAGTAATGTGTATGAGTAATATATATGTAATAATAATAATGATAATGGCTATCATTTCTCAAGCTCTTAGTTTGTGCCAGACACTGTGCTAAATTATTTACTTACATGCATTTATATTGGTAGTATGATAATCCCCATTTTTCAAATGAGAAATTGAGGCCCAGAATTGTAACTTAAACCAGATTACCTAACTAAGAAGTGTGTGACACATACACATACACAAACATATACCTTAATATGCCCATTTACAGCCAAATATGTGTGGATAACATTTGACTTCTTGTTAATTTAATCCAGGATTTCCATAAACACCTCCCATACTTCAGGCAGTATTATCAGAAAAAGAGAATCAGAATGCAGTAGTATTGAGTACAGAAAGTGGCACATAGAATTTGCAGTTCTCTCTCTCTCCATAGAAAATAAGCTCCATGAGGTAGAGATTTGTTGTCCACTGCCACAGCCCCAGCTCTGAGAATAGCAATGGGTACTTCAGAGGTGCACACTGCCAACAGGAGGGACACAAGTTTGATAAGGAAGAAACAGCAACTCGTGTGACAACATAGGTTGTAGCTATGACTGCCAATAAAACAGAAATCACCTTCATAAGAAACACAGAAATAATTTAAGCAAAGGGCTAAGTTGGTTGGGCACGTGAGCCGTGATTTCAGCTCAGGTCATGATCTCATGGTTGGTGGGATAGAGGCCCACATTGTGATTTTCTCTCTCCCTCCCTCTTTGCCCCTCCCCCGCTCTTACATGCTCGTGCTCATGCATACTCTCTCTCTTTCTCTCTCTCTAAATAAATAAACTTAAAGAAATAATTTAAACAAAATGATTTGGCCTACATTCTTAGGAAGATGTCTGAATTCCTTCAAATTAATCAAACAATAAGTCCAAATAGTTCTATTTTCAGTATCAATGTATTTAAAATTTTTTTTTTAACGTTTATTTTATTTTTGAGACAGAGAGAGACAGCATGAACGGGGGAGGGGCAGAGAGAGAGGGAGACACAGAATCGGAAGCAGGCTCCAGGCTCTGAGCCATCAGCCCAGAGCCCGACGCGGGGCTCGGGCTCACAGACCGTGAGATCGTGACCTGAGCTGAAGTTGGACGCCCAACCGACTGAGCCACCCAGGCGCCCCAGTATCAGTGTGTTTTAAATCCGTATTATTTCTGACTTCCATTGTCCAATTAATTTTCCATCTACATACGATGATCTTCCATTTGTAGAAAATTGGAAAGCATTCTCATATATGTTATCTCTGAGCCCAGATAAGCAGAGGTGAGCATAGGCCACTCACAGCTCCTGAACACAAACGGGAGAACAGGGCTGGTCCATGATGAAGGTTCATAGGTCCTCCTGTCACTGAGGACCAGAAATAGACATAGGCTCCGGGGGCTTAGGTGATGACATCAGCACAAGATTTCTCTCTCCATCCCATGAACTGACCTTCCTCTAAGGTGTCTTCATTCTCAGTGGCTCTCTCTGCTCTTCCAAAGTTATATCCAGCAATACTAGCAAGAAGAGAGTTTTCTTTCTAAGAATTATAGCAGAAATGGCAAGACTAAAGCCAGGGGTTAAACAGCCCTGCTGCTAACACACAAAACATTGGGAGGAGTTGTTTCCCCCAAGGACAAGCAAAGTGCTGTTAACAGGAAAAGAGGGAATTAATGCTGAATAGACAGAAACAATAATATGCGGTACAACTGACCAGTCCCCCAATCCCCTAAAAATGAATGCTCCTTCTGCTACATCTACATGGTTTTGTAATTCTATTTAGCACGTATTCACTTTTTTTATAGTCAATACCATATGTTTCTTTACACAGTGACTTCACCTTTGTATTATTACTGGATAAGACATCAGTTTTCCTGTTTTAAAAAATGATTTTGAGGTGATGTTGTAAATATTCCATGTATCAGTCGTGGCCATGGTTACATAGGTGTTGACATTTGTCAAAATTTATGGGTACATTTTATTGTGTCTAAACTATAACTCAATAAGTTTGCAGTGAAATACTTTAAGAAATGATTGTAAGAAATATTTTAAGAAATAATGATGATGGTAGTAATATTAATGATATTTATTTAGCTTTTTTTGCATAGTAGGATCTCTGCTAAGTACTTAATTGCATTACCCACCTTTACTAAAATCCTAGGAAGTAGGTACTGTTCACTATCCTTATCTTACAGATAAGGCAACTAAGAATGAGAGAAGCAAGGTGTCTAAGGTCACATAATTAGTGGTGGAACTAGGCTAAGAATTCAAATCTATCTGTCTTAAATAACTACCCAGCTGTAAGATATCTATAAGAGAGACATTTTATATATCTAAAAATTAATAATAATAGCCAAACCAAAAACTGGAGTAAGATCACTCATGAAGAGGAGGTATTTTATTCTGAAATATCTGTGTTTTTCAGGACCATTTCTGGTATGCCCCCAATATATCGATAATTATACAAGCCTCTAGTTTGTTTTGGCTTTAAATCAAAGGCCCTGCTGTTAGTGTGGAAGCAACTGACTGAAACAGACCTGAAATCCTCATTTTCCCTGAAAGAAGAAAGTAATCTATCCTTACAAGTCCAGTTGCTTTCCAGTTCTTCAGAGAAGGTGGTGGCACTTAGTTAACATTCTTTGGCTCAAGAAATTAATGAAATTCATATTACTTGTACTATTCAAGTCTGTTTTTTATATGTTGTCAACAGTTTTCATGTCTGCTACTTTTTTACTTAATATGCTTTCCTTATTCATTTTATATATCATTTACTATGTTCCAGATACTCTCCTAAACACTTTACAAAAATTAATTCAATTAATCTCTTAAAGACCTATTATCATCTTATCTCCATTTTATAGTGTGGAAACTGAAAATAACTAACCTAAAGTCAGAGTCACTGAACAGCAGAGCTGAGATTCTAACTTATCATCTAGCTTCAGACTTAGGCTATGTTACTAGTAGAACCTCAAGGGCCCAAAGAATTCACTTCCTCAGACTTCTACACAGCTGCTGGTGGCAGGTGCCATTTTTCTGGCCATTGAGATATCATTGGAAATCTGCTGGGAGGAGCTTTGGAAAAGGTTTTGGCTTCTTGATAAGGGGACAGCTGACACACACCTTTTGCCCACCTTCCTTCCCTATTCTTTCTACCTAGAATATAGATGTGATGCATTACTGAGCAGCAGCCATCTTGCAACCGGGAGGTTTGAATGCCACGTGCCAGGTGCCTTGGTGAGATCCTGAGCCCAAGAATGCCCACCCACCAATCATTCACCACATAAAGGGTAAAAGAACACAACCTATTTAGGCCCCGTTAATGGAGTTTTCTGCTACTCAAAGCCAGACACAGCCCTATCTGACATAACACAATAATCACAAAACCTATTGTTTCACCTCCTTTTGAATTGTGGTCATCTACATTAATACATGGTCCTTAGGGAGTTCCCAAAATGGAAAATCATTGCTGTTTTTTTTTTTAATGGTTTTTTATTTATTTTTGAGAGAGAGGGGCGCCTGGGTGGCTCAGTCAGTTGAGTGTCTGACTTCAGCTCAGGTCATGATTTCACAGTTTGTGAGTTCGAGCCCCGCGTCAGGCTCTGTGCTTACAGCTCAGAGCCTGGAGCCTGCTTCGGATTCTGTGTCTCCCTCTCTCTCTGCCCCTCCCCAACTCATGCCTGTCTCTGCCTCTCAAAAATAAAGAAACGTAATAAAAAAATTTTTTTTTTATTATTTATTTTTGAGAGAGACAGAGACAGAGTAGAGTAGGTTCAGAGAGAGAGGGAGACACAGAATCCAAAGCAGGCTCCAGGCTCCCAGCTGTAAGCACAGAGCCCAATGTAGGGCTCGAACTTGTGAACCACAAGATCATGACCTGAGCCGAAGTGGGACACTCAACCGACTGAGCCACCCAGGCACCCCGAAAATCATTAGTTTTAAGAATGGCTTCTTGGGGTGCCTGGGGGGGTGCAGTCAGTTAAGTGTCCAACTCTCGTTTTTGCCTGAGGTCATGATCTCATGGTCAGGAGATCAAGTCCTGCATTGGTCTCCATGCTCAGCATGGAGCCTGCTTGAGATTCTCTGTTTCTCTCCCTTTGCCACTCTCCCCTGCTCACACCCTCAGTCTCCAAAGTTAATTAATTAATTAATTAATTAATTAAAAAATAATCTTTAAAAACAATGGCTTAGTAAACACAGATAGTATCTACATTTAGAGGAACGTGTATGAATGAAGATATTTAAGAAAAATGATAATCCATCAAATAAAATAAGCTTGTTAAAAGACTGAGATGAAACCAGAACGCTGTCAAAGATAATTTCAATTACAGACCCAGGATTATCCAGGTCAGTGAAAATAATTGGTCTATTTCTTATCATTGTAACTACTGAAATAACCAAATAAAATAGCTTATGTCTGTAAAATAATCTCACTAAAAGCAGTCCTATCCACCTTGCTCTCTTTCTTGCCTCCAGATCTTCATGTACATGTGTGTATGCTTAAAAGGTACATTAGCATATTAGAAGCCCTGAGATGTCCTGCAGTAAATAATCCAGTGAGATTTTTCTGAACCTGGTATTTCTCATCTGTGACCACAGAATCCTGTTTTCCCCCATTACATCACGTATAGCTCGTGCTCTATGAAACACATTTAGGAAATGAACAGTATCATAGACAACAGGAAAGGGGACACACAGGAGAGAGGGGTCATTTCTAGTCTTTTGGCTGCTATTTCAGTTGTTGCAGAATAGAAAGTTTGTCACTGGGAATTAAAAAGCTTCCTAAAGCAACTGGAAAACGATCACTATCCAACCTCAAGGACTTATTAATGGGTAGGTTTTCTTCTCTGGGGATCCATTTTCCTTTAGATGACTCTGGCTTTGAGGTGATGCTGTGGTTTTTAGTGGGTGCTGTGTCTATTGAAGGTGGCATTGATGGGGGGGAGGAGGACAGTATTTCAGCAGAGAAATTATTCTTGCCTTCACTGCCTTCTAAGGAGAAGCCAGTATGAAACATTAGTACTACAATGGGTTGTCTTGCATCTAAATGCAAGGCAAAGGGGATATAATATCTGCTAGATCTACAAGAGTGAATGTTGACAGAGTTCTTTTATTCAATTCCCCACTTCCCTTTCTAGTTCTTTTCTGGAATTTCCCATCACTACATTTGTATTGCCCGACACCCTCTGCAGAAAAATTTGACTTACAAAATGAGTGGCAGTAATAGTCTCAAGCTGAAGAGCTCCACCACTAAAACACCAACATTTTTCCAGTTTAAAAACTAGACATTTTTCTAAAGTTTGTTTTGCCTGAAAAGTGACACCCCCTGTGTTTCCCAAAGCTGATCTAATGACCTAGGCCAGCCCAGGACAAAGTTTCCTCTGACCATCATGAAATGAGAAAAACAGTGACAATGCAATTTGTTTTCCATAATGCTACATGTATTCCATTGGAAGCAGCATTTTTTATTTTGAGATTGTGTCCTTCCTACCAATTTGGTATTGATATACTCATTTTTGTATTAACATACTCTCTTAAAATAAGATGATGATAGTTGAAGGTAGTAGCTGTATTGAAAAAAAAATGGTTTGGCAAAATTTAAATTTGGAAGTCCTGTGTCCCTCCAACTTCGTTTGTTGTTTGTTTTAAGCAATCTCTACACCCAATGTGGGGCTTGAACTTACAACCCTGAGATCAAGAGTTGTGTGTCCCACCGACTGAGCCAGGGAGGCACCCTGTTCGTTTTGTTTTTAATTTGACAGTTTAGAAATGGCTCCTTGAGCCCAGAGAGCTCGTGTGTCTCATTCACTGTTGTGTTCCCTGAGACCTGTAGAATGCCTAGCAATAGTAAGCCATCAATACAGTATGACAGATGGTAAAAGATAAAGTGAGGCACATTAAACTTTTCAAGAGTTTATTGGAGCAAACATCAATCCAATCAGGAAGCACCAAACAGAAGAGTTGGGAATGCTCCACCAAAGGAGCCAAGGGCAAGGTTTTTATAGAGAAGACTTGGAAGCAAAGCAAAGAAATTATTTGGTTATAGCTTACGTGGTTGCTTTATGTAGGAAAGCCTGGGTGGCTGATTGCGATTGGCTGTTCTTGAGTTTCATTTTCTCCAATTCAGTACATGAAGTTTGGCTTAGATTTTGGTTCTCTTGCTAGGCTATCAAGGCATTAAAACCACCTCAGTTGGCCTCCTTGTTTACTTTAACACAGACTAACCCAGGGCTTGGCAGACTTTTTCTACAAAGGGTTTCCAGGCTTTTTGGAACTTACAGGCGCTGTTGCACCTCCTCAACTCTGTGGAGTTGTGGCAGGAAACCAGCCACAGATGATACATAAATGAATGAACATGGTGGCTAGTTTCCAAAAAACTTATTTATGGACACTGAAATCTGAATTTCACATAGTATTCAGGTATCACAAACTAATTTTGTTTTCCAGCCATTTACAAATATAATACCCAATCTTAGTAAGCCAAACAAAAATAAGTAGCAGGCTAGATTTGGCTCACAAGCCATAGTGTGCTGACCCTTGGACAAATGAAAGAAAGGGAAAGCAATTCAAATCTATTTTTTTGGTCTATTGTTAGTGATGAGTATTATAAGGTCAGCAAGGAAACATTTTGCCACTAAGAAGGACTATATCCGTGAGTATAAAAAATAGTAGATTTGCCTATTAAATTGATGTATTTTTTAAAAAATACTTACTTATTTTTGAGAGAGAGAGAGAGAGAGAGAGAACATGAGCAGGGGAGGAGCAGAGACAGAAGGAGACACAGAATCTGAAGCAGGCTCCAGGCTCTGAGCTGTCAGCACAGAACTCAATGTGGGGCTCAAACCCATGAACTGCAAGATCATGACCTGAGCCAAAGTTGGATGCCTAACCAAGTGAGCCACCCAGGCACCACCACCCCTACTAAATTGACTTAAAAGATTCAATTTCCGGGGCACCTGGGTGGCTCAGTTGGTTGAGTGTCTGACTTCGGCTCAGGTCATGACCTTGTGGCTCATGAGTTTGAGTCCCACATCAGGCTCTGTGCTGTTGATGCAAAGCCTGCTTTGGATCCTTGTCCCCCTCTCTCACTGCCCCTCCCCTGCTTGCCCTCTTTCTCAAAAATAAATAAAATATTTTTAAAAAAGATTTAATTTCCTACTGTTTCCCAAAAACCACAAATGAGGAAAGCAGGAGTCTGACCGAACACCAACAAATTGTCTTTGAAATGGGCTATTCATGGACTCGCAGAATCATGTAGCTTTAGAGCTAAAAGAGATTATGGAAAATATCCAATTCAATCATAAGACATTATGATTGAAGACATTAAAGGCAAGGAGAATGAACACTAGGGAAGAAAAATACTTCCCCAGGGTTACTTATTTAAAGAATGAAAATAATCTAATAAGAAAAGAACCTTTTTAAGGCTGAATAAAAGATAAAGTTGTATAATGAAAAGAGCATCAGTTTCCATCCACAGGTTGAAATACTGGCTTTGGCACAATGATTGCTAATCTCAGCAAGTTACTTAACTATCTGAGTTTCAAAGTCTTCACCTTTAGAAGATGGGCAATCATTTATTATCACAGGGAGTTATAGTTAAGAACAAGTGAAATAATATACCTAGTACATTGTCAGGTGTAATAAATGGTCAATATGTTATAACTTGTATTACTATTATATGAACTTTTAAAAACCTCAACACTTACCATGCTTGATAAAAAAGTATTGAAATTATAGTTTTTAAACTGCACTGAGAAATGAAAGCCAAATATTTGATGTTTTCACAACAATATTTTTATCTGTGTTAGTTGAAATATTTCCTCGAATTTCTATTTATAGCATTCCTGAAAGACAACGTAGTACTTGTCTTAAAACTGAAATCACAAACTAACCATGCTTTTACTTGAGAATGGAATTTGATTAACAGTACTGAAACATGTTTGTCACTGGAATACCCCAAAGATCATTTAACTATGGAGAAATCCTAAAACTTGTGAATTTGTATTTAAGTTTCTTAGCTAACAATAGTTTGGTGAATATGATGGATGTAATACTTAAAAGAAATAGTTAAGAATGTTCTCATATCATCTTTCTTTTTAAGTTTATTTATTTACATAATCTCTACACCCAAGGTGGGGCTCAAACTCACGAACCCAAGATCAAGAGTCTCTCGTTCCGCCAACTGAGCCAGCCAGGCACCCCTCATATCTTCTTTTATAAAGTAATGCCAAAAGGGTGCCTGACTGGCTGAGTCGGTAGAGTATGAGACCCTTGATCTCAGAGTGCTGAGTTCAAGCCCCATGTTGGGTGTGGAACCTACCTATAAAGTAATGCCAAAAGCAAAATCTCAAGCATCAGACAGATATGGGTTTGAACCACAGCTTTGCACTTGCTGGCTGTGTGACCATGGACGCCTAATCTCTCTAAGTCTCAGGCATTTTACGTGTGTAAAGTAGGGATGATAATGGTACCTACTTCATGGGGCTGTTGTGAAGATTCAATGGTAGAGTTAGAACAGTGTCTGCCCTGTAGTAAGTGTTCAAAAAACGTTAGTAAATTAAAGTGGTAATTGGCCACATTGTTGGAAGATAACTTTGGTCAATTCCATTTTCATAATCTTTTGTCTCCTCTGGTGGATGTGAGACAAAATTGTGAAATAAGTGATCTTTCAGTTATAGTATAAATTGTAAAGGTAAGTGTGCACATGAAGACAGAACTGGATATAGGTTTCCTGCATTATCCCAGTAAGCCTGGAGGAAACCAAGAGCCTCAGCAGTTTCTAGGAACTAGGAACACAGGTTCAATTCAGGACTCTAAAAAGGAAAAAGATTTTGCTGGTTATTTTGGAGATATCAGGACCTAACTCTTCAAGAAGCTTTCCTGCCCTCCCAGTTGAAAACAGTTCTCCCTCTCAGTCTCCATTGTTATTCTGTATCCTGATAGTTTTCTTCAGGGCACACACAATAGTTTCAAGTTTTTGTTTATTGACCACCCTACACATCATCATCATCTCCCCCTCCTCCCTACCTCCTCCCCACTCCACTAGAATGTAAACTCCCTTGGCAAGGACAGACCTGGGACCATGTGGTTCATGGCTCTATCCTTTGTGCCTAGAACAATGCCTGCGCACGATTGTAAATTCCTAGTAACTATCTGATGAATGCATGCATGCATGCATGAATAAATGAATGAGTGAATGAACGAATGAATAACTTTATGAATGGGCAGCCAGGCTTTCCTTAGAAGTGTAGAAAGGAAGGGGAACTGATCTTGCGGCTGCCACAAGAGGAAAAGAAAACTACCAAAATTGTGACCCCACAGACCCAGTACTGAAGTCTTAGACCACAGGGACTCAGAATTTCTAGGGGAGGGAACAAAGGGAGAGTGAAAGCGGGATGACTCCAGGCCAAAGGAGTCACACACACACACACACACACACACGTGTGAGCACGTACACACACACGCACACACACACAGATACACTGTCCAGAGACTGGGGTACGTTAGAATTTGGTAAATAGTATGTTACTTCAGGCACAATAATCTTTCTTCACTTGGCCTGTGGGTCACCTCCCACTCACTGCTCTTGGGTCTCCTTTCTCACTGGTCCCTCTTCCTCAGTTTCCTTTGCTGATTCCTCCTCATTTTCCCATCCTCTGAACTCTGGAATGCCCCAGGTTAGTTGGAAAATCTCTATTCACACACACCTCCTAGGATTACTCCAACCCACCTCAGGGCCACAGATACCATCAGGATGCTAACAACCACTAATTACCTACCCTACTTTTGACCTCTCCTCTGAACTCCAGACAGGTATACACAGCTTGACTACCCAGCACTCTATTTGTATATCTAAGCATCTCAAACTTAGAAAGGCAAATGGACTGAACTCTTGATTTTCTCCCCAAATCTGCTCCTCCCAGTGGCTCCTCCCAACTCCTCCCACAGTTGTTCCAGCCAAAACCCTTACAAGCATCCTTTTCTTCCCTCTCTTCCAGCCACTTCCAATTACCAGCAAGCTCTTTTGGCTGAGTCTTCAATATAAATCTATAATCTGACTGCTTTTCCACCTCTTCTGCTACATCCTTTGTCCAAGCTATCATATCTTCCCTAGATTATTGCAGTATCCTCCTAACTGGTCTCCTGACTTCTACCATGCTGCCTATTGTTAAGCCTTCCCCAAGGAGCCAGAGTGATCCTAATAGAACATCAAATTATATCACATCCTTCTCCTGATCAAAAGCCTCTAATGGTTTTCCCTCTTACAAAAGAAAAGCAAAAACATGATCTGACCCAGGGATACATCTTTTCTCATCTCATTTTCTACTGTTCTCCCTCAACTCACCCTGCTCTGACTAGCTGACAATCCATATGGATCTCAAATTAATTTTTAAAATATTAGTCTGAAAATTCAGTATGGGCTTAGAAGATCTGACTGTAAGTAAATAAACTGTTTTAGCTGGAGAAATGCCTGGTATTTCTTTTTTCTTGTTATCTTACTTCCAGTGTAATTAACATACAGTGTTATATTAGTTTCAGGAGTTCAATATAGTGATTCAACAATTCTATACATCACCCAAGTGCACTCCTTAATCCCCATCACCTATTTCACCCATCTCCCCACACACCTCCCCTCTGGAAACCATCAGTGTGTTCTCTATTGCTAAGAGTCTGTTTTTTCGTTTGTCTCTTTTTTCTTTGTTCATTTGTTTTGTTTCTTAAATTCCACATAAGAATAAAATCCTAGGGTATTTTTTCTCTGACTTATTTCACTTAGCATTATTCTCTCTAGATCTACCCATGTTGTTGGAAATGGCAAGATTTCATTCTTTTTTATGGCTGATATATGTGTATGTATATATGTGTGCATGTATCTATCTATCTATGCATGTGAGGTATGTATATATGTGATATATATATGAGATATGAATCTTATATGCGATAATATATGATATATATGTGTGTGTATGTGTGTGTGTGTATATATATATATATATATATATATGATTTGATATATCTCACATCTTCTTTATCCAATCTTTATCCATTCATTTATCAATGGACACTTGGGCTACTTTCATAATTTGGGCATACTTGGGCATACTTTCATAATTATAAATAATGCTGCATTAAACATAGTGCATCTATCTTTTTGAATTACTGTTTTGATATCATTTTGGTAAATCCCCAGTAGTGGAATTACTGGATCATATGGTATTTCTATTTTTAATTTTTTGAGAAACCTCCATACTGTTTCCACGGTGGCTGCAGCAGTTTGCATTCCCACCAGTAGTGCATGAGGATTCCTTTCTCTCCACATCCTGGCCAACACCTGTTGTTTCTTACTAGTCACTTTGCTGATCCTATGGTATGAGACCAGCATATACTTTAGGGTCTTTAGCATTTGCTTTTAGTCCCTAGAGTTAATCCTTTAGGCCAAAAATGCAAATTAGATTATCTCCAAGTTTCAGCTGGTAACACTCTAACTTAGTCTTGGACAACAATCCCCTCTAGTTTTAGTATTTTAGGGGGTATCTTTTCATACCATGAAAACTACCAAAGCTAAAACATCTGCTCCACTTAAGAGAAACATAGGCCTTCAACAGACACTTTTTTTTTAATTTCTTTTTAACGTTTATTTATTTTTGAGACAGAGAGAGACAGAGCATGAATGGGGGAAGGGCAGAGAGAGATGGAGACACAGAATCGGAAGCAGGCTCCAGGCTCTGAGCCATCAGCCCAGAGCCCGACGCGGGGCTCGAACTCATGGACCGCAAGATCGTGACCTGAGCTGAAGTCGGACGCTTAACCGACTGAGCCACCCAGGTGCCCCAAAACTTACTTTTTTAAATGTTTATTTATTTTTGGGAGACAGACAGAGTGCAAGCAAGGGAGGGGTAGACAGAGAGGGAGACACAGAATCTGAAGCAGGCTCCAGGCTCTGAGCTGTCAGCACAGAGCCCAACACGGGTTTCGAACCCATGAATTGGGGGATAATGACCTGGGCTGAAGTTGGACACTTAACTGACTGAGCCACCCAGGTGCCCCAGACACTTATTTTTTTAAGTTTATTTTTATTTAAGAGTGATATAGAGCAAGTGGGGGAAGGGCAGAGAGAGAGGGAGACAGAATCCCACGCAGGCTCCCCGTTGTCAGCGCCGAGCCTGAATGGGACTTGAACTCATGAACATGAGATCATGACATGAGCCAAAATCAAGAGTCAGACACTGAACTAACTGAGCCACCAAGGCACTCCAAGGGACACTTAAATCTGACTAGGTTTCAGGTGCTGGTGGAGCACTGGGGAATCATGGATGAACAAGACATGCCCACGTCTTCAAGGCACTCACAAAGGAGTCCACACGACAGCATGAGGACCTGATCTTTACAGTGTAAAGACAGTGCAGGAAACCACAGACATTCAAGGCAAGTTACTCTTAAGGTGAGGCTGGATAGGAAGGGAGAGAGCAGGACAGAGAGAATTTTACTTAGCGTTTCAAGGACCATGTCTTTGTTCAAAAAGCACCAGAGAGCCACTGAAGCAGGAGAGTGTGGATACTATAAAGACTTGCTTGGAGGGGTGCCTGGGTGGCTCAGTCGGTTGAGCATCCGACTTCAGCTCAGGTCATGATCTCATGGTTCGTGAGTTCGAGCCCTGCGTCAGGCTCTGTGCTGACAGCTCAGAGCCTGGAGCCTGCTGCAGTTTCTGTGTCTCCCTCTCTCTCTGTCCCTCCCTCGCTCGCACTCTGTCTCTCTCCTTCTCTCTCTCAAAAATAAATAAACATTAAAAAAAATTTTTTTAAATAAATAAATAGACTTGCTTGGAGGCAGGGAGACTGTAGCAGCATCTAGACAATCTAGACCAAAAATAAAAAAACCTTTTCTTTTTTTCCTAGACCTTTGTCACCTTGTAATCCAAGGGTTATTTGGGCAATAGGTGCATTTCTGCTTACCAAACCTCATTACCAAATATGTGCTATTCTGTGCTTTTGCTTTAAATTTTTTTTTTCAACGTTTATTTATTTTTGGGACAGAGAGAGACAGAGCATGAACGGGGGAGGGGCAGAGAGAGAGGGAGACACAGAATCGGAAGCAGGCTCCAGGCTCTGAGCCATCAGCCCAGAGCCCGACGCGGGGCTCGAACTCACGGACCGCGAGATCGTGACCTGGCTGAAGTCGGACGCTTAACCGACTGCGCCACCCAGGCGCCCCTGTGCTTTTGCTTTAAATCAGTTTGAATGCTTTCATTTTCTCACATGATGATTATTTTCTATTCTTGGTGTTAACTGCCTAATGCTGATTCAAACCAGAGTACGTAACTTTGTCATTGTGAAGCAGCTGAATATCCAGGGCTTGACGGCATCATTTACTTAGTACTATATTCGTCTACTACTGAGAGAGGTGGTGGCTTCTGGTCAGTGCTGTGTGAGTATGATGATTACTAGCTGTAGACATCTAATTTTGTTTTTTGTTTTGTTTTCTTCTGTGCCTACCCAGCATCCATACCCCATTCTTATGATAATGGTACCTGAGTTTTTCTTGGGAAACCATTTCTTGCCCATTTCCAGTCCAGGTGATGTGGGTAGAGATGACTACACTGGGCTTACAGGGAAGGCATGGGACCCAGGCTCGATCAAAAAAGCACCGCGATGCCCTGGCCTCAGTGACTGGCTCATGCACAGGCACATGATCCAATCAGAGGCAATAAGATAGAATTCTTGGACTTGCTAGAGCAACTAGGCCAAAGGTGTTCTGTTGAACTTGAAGCTGGATGGATGGATATATGTGGATACGTATCAGGAGCTAATGTGAACCATGATATCATGGGGAGAGCCTGTCTGAGAATAGAAAAAAGAGCTAAGATAGATATATATATGGAGAGGGAGAGGGAGAGAGAGAGACTGACCAAACACCAAAGACACTGTGATCCTGGATCTGGCCATACCCGTAGCTAGCTAGCATTATGCTATACTTCTCAGTTATATGGGACAATTAGTTCCCTTTTTAAGCTTTAGTCACATTTTGTTAGCTTTCCCCCTACTTGTGCCCACAAAGTCCAGATGAGAGACATAATTGCATCATTATTTTTTCTGTTCATCCACCAACAGAGAATCAACTAATCTAAAGTCAAAGACACTCCCTTAGCCCAGCTAGCATATGGATGCAGCCCACATTGTGCTCAGCATTTGTAGGCCAGCCCCTTATTGCCTTCAGTGTCAGCCTTATTCTCTGTTTCTACTTGATGCTTTCTGTTCCAGCTCTCTGTTCCTCACCTGAACTCACTAAAGCCACAAAGCTCCACATCCTAAGGTCCACTAGGCCGTGGCCCTCACTGCTTCCCATGGACACTTCCTGTTTATCATGTTCCCTTCTAGCGGGCTCTTTCTACCCTAGAAATCTGTTTTAATAAGTAGAAGCAGGGCTGGAGGACTGGATGGAAGCCACTTCTGCCCCAAAGCTTGGGGCTCAATTGCTAGGCTCTGGCCACCAGCCCAATGCCACCAATACACTATTCACGCTCAAGCCTTCTTATCCTGAATGCCGCACCTGCTCCTGCTTTTTCCTTCCTCCCCCACTGAGGACAAGTTTAGCCTGATATTATCCCCACCTCTGTCATATCTATTATTGCTGTGCCACCCAGAACAGGACTTTTGCCATTTCCTGTCAGGGATCTCAGGAATGTCTATGAAATTATACTTTATTGGTCTAGGGGAATCCAGCTTTCAAACACTATTTTACAATGAACATGATGATACTCTCCCTCCTCACATAAGGTTGTTTGAGGATGTTTCCCCCTTTCTTGCCTCTAAACAGGCAAGGTAAGTCATTCACATCTGCCAAGAGAGGAAAATAGCTATCTTCCAAATTATACGAGAGAAGAATTTTTCCTTCAGCTTTTGCCTGAAACCCAGGGAAATAACAAAGGGATCAACACTTCCCAGTGCAGATGACCTCCTTCCTCTGCTTTCACTACTCATCAATGGGTAGAAACTGAGCAGTCTTTTATGTTCCTGTCAAGCCCCAGAGAGTTGAGTTGTAACCATTTAACTCAAACACAACATATCTTTAAAGAGCACCTACTGCCTTCCAGGCACTGTGCTAAGTAAAGGCCATCCAGAGGAGAATCATACAAGATCCCTGCTTCATTTAGATTCGAGTGAGGGTAGAAAAGAGGCAGTAAATAAACACGAACAAATAGATGAACACAGTTTCAGGCAGTGAGAATTGCTATCAAGAAAAGGTAAAGGGATAATTTTAGAAAGAGTTATGAGAGAGGGTTCTGCAAAGGTAATATTTGAGTTAAAACCCAACTAAAGAGAAAGTACAAGCCATGTGAGGTCCACAGAAAAGACTATTCTGGACAGAGGGTCAGCACAGGCAAAGGCCCAGAGCTTAGAGCAAGCTTGATGTGTTAGAGCAGGGGGTCAGTAAAATATGGCGCTGGCCTGCCTTCTTTTTTTGTACAGCCAAAATTATAAAAATGGTTTTTATATTTTTATTTTTGTAAAACCAGTGAATTGTGTGCTTCTTTTTTAAAGTTTATTTATTTATTTTGAGAAAGAGCAAGAGTATACACAAGAAGGAGAAGGGCAGAGAGAAAGGGAGAGATAATCCCAAGCAGGCCCCACACTGTCAGCACGGAGCCCAACATGGGGCTCAAAGGGGGGCTTGAACCCACGAACCATGGAGATCATGACCTGAGTGGAAACCAAGAGTCAGACGTTTATCTGACTGAACCACCCAGGCGCCCAGGCTTTTGTATTTTTAAATGGTTGGGGGGAAAAAAGAAAACAAAGCAAAAGAAGAATAATATTTCATGACACATGAAAATTATGTGAAATACAGATTTCAGTGACCATAAATAAAATTTTTATTGGAAAACAGCCATGCTTACTCATTTATATATTTTTCCATGGCTGGTTTCATGCCTCATTGGCAGAGTTGAGAGACTGTGTGGCCTATAAAATCTAAAATATTTACTATCTGGCTTTTTGTGGAAAAAGTTTACAGACCCTGTGTAAGAGAAACAGGAAGAAATCTCTTCCCAGAGTTGAAAGAACCTTAAATTTCTTTAATTATTTAGGATCCTTTTGTCTGTAAATAACAGAAAACCTGTCTCCAATTGAATTAAGTAATGTGGAGAATTAAAGGTAGTCATAAACTCTTTGAAACTTTCCCATCAAGAGGTAGAATCTATGCTACCTCCTCTTGAATCTGGACAGCCTTTATGCCTGCTTTGACCCAGAGCATATGGCCCGAGTGATTCTGTGCCAGCTCAGGCTTGGGCCTGAAGAGACTGGCAGCTTCCACTTCCTGTCTCTTAGAACTTTCTCTCTCCAAGAGCCCTAAGCCCCATATAAGAAGTCTGACTACCTTGAGATGGCCATGCTGGAGAAGCCACATAGATGTGTTCTGCTTGAAGCTCTCAGCTGAATGTAGACTTCCAGCCATCGCTGCCAAGATGCCAAATATGTGAGGGAAGACATTTTGGACTCTTCAGACCAGCTTATTAGCCAGCTGAATACCACTCAGTGAGCTCAGTCGATGCTACGTGGAACAGAAGGATCACCTAGCTGAATGCTGCTTGGCTTCCGACCTACAAAATTGTGAAATAAAATAAAATAGTTGCTGTTTTAAGACACTCCATTTTGGGATAATTATTTCATAGCAATAGACAGCCAGAACAAACAACAGAAAATTTTATCATCTTACATAATAAGAAGTTCAGGGATAGATCAAGGTCTATCCACAGTATATCCTCATACTGCTCTTCTGCAATTCCTTTGGCTCTGCTCTCTGCTTCTGGGTAAGTTTCATCAGCAGGCTGGTAGCCAGATGTCTAGGAGTCTCAGTCAAACCTGACAGTGTCGAGAGCCAGAAGAAACAATGTTCTTAGGAGAGAGAATATGTAGGCTGATCAATATCTAGCCCGGAACTGGGGACAGAGTTGCCTCCTCCGAGTCACTGGGGAAGGAAAGAACACTTGATCAAAACTAGTGAAAGGAATTTGGTTGATACACTTAGGGTGGCCTGTCTTCTTCAGCTGTGCTGAGACAAACAGATAAAGGTAACCAATCCCTTTCCTGTGTGTGCCAGCTCAAGCCTGTTTCCCAGCCCTTTCCTGTGTTCCAGATCTTAGCACTTGGCTAATCTGATCCTTCCCCTCCAGCACCGAGCTGTCAGGAGGGCCCTAGCAGGGCCCAGCCCTGTGCCTTGTGAAGCTCAGTTGTAAGTGCTTTCTAGGACAATAGCCTAACCTTCCTCATCCCCTTGGCCCAGGCTTGTCATAAACAGGGAAACGTTCTCCTTATCCTCACATTCGCTAATCCCAGACCATGAAGGTAGCTGGCACTGATTGGACCTCAAAAAAATTTTATCACCAAACCTGACTCCTTTCCCTAAAATCACCTTATCCCATTTTTAGTTCTACGATGTCCTTTTTCTATATCCTATGGATCCTATGGAAACTCGATGTAGTGGGCTTCCAAGTTGGTTGTAAATAGAATCAGATGAGAAGCTTATTAAAAATACAGATGCCCCAGCCTCATGCCAAACCCAGCTCCTCTATTTTTAACAAGTTCCACAGGTAATTCTGATGCACTGCCAGGTCTCTGAACCATTGCTTTAGCAAGCTGGTAAAAATGAGCAGAGAATTCCTATTTGGCTGGTAAGAATCAAAAAGTTTATTTCTGCCATTAAATGTGACCCCTTAGGCAAACTACAGAAGTTCCCCCTTATCCTTCAAGGATGCACTCCAAAACCCCCGGTGGATGCCTAAAACCACGAATAGCATTGAAATCTATATATACTATGTTATTTTCCTATACATACATAGCTATGATAAAGTTTAATTTATAAACTAAGCACAGTAAGAGACTAACAACAATAACTAAAAATAAAATACAGCAGTTATAACAATAGGCTGTAATGAAAGTTATGTGACTGTGGCCTCTCACTCTCTCTTATTGTGTTGTATTCACCCTTCTGATGATGGTGATATGAGATGATAAAATGTGTGCTGAGGAGAAGTTGAAATGAATGACCACAGGCGTGGCAACATAGCATTAGGCTACTATTGACCTTCTGACGTTAAATCAGAAGGAGATTCATCTGCTCCTGGACTGCGATTGACTGTTGGTACCTGAAACTGCATCTAAAGGGGGGACTACTGTACTTTAATTCAGTGCCTCAGTTTCCCCATAAGTAATTCGCCCAATACATCTCTACCTTGGAGGCTCTCTGTAGTGTAAAACTCTTGTTACCTTCCCATTAACCTAGTACCCCTTCTGGTGGCAGTACCTCAGTTTCCCCAGGCACCTAACTATTCCCCTCCCATTGTAGGCAGGCTTGGTAGGAATGTCAGTCAAGGTGCTCTGAGGCACCCTGGCTGACCACAGGGCCTCAGACCCACGTTTGGCCAACCAGATTTTCTCTCTCAGGAAATGAGACAAGTGAAACAGAGACTGAAAATAAGTGAAGTTGATTCGTCTGGCATGAGTTGACCCCAAAAGTCTATCTGTTAGTTCCTGCTCCCTGAGCAATCTTGATTCCTGCGCTTTCTGAAACCTGGCTTGCCAGCTATTCCTTGGGGTCTAGGAGCAAGGCCATTGCCCATTTCTTTTGCTTAAGTGACCAAGGGTTGGCTCTGTTGCTTGCCACCAAAGAATCCTAACAGATCCTAGAACTGAGATCTTCGATAGTGTTCTATATGATAATGATGTCAGAGCTTCCATTCTTATAAAGCCTTTATGAATGATGCTCTTATAACTAAAGTGGCCATTCTACAGGAAGAGTTTATTTTAATAATGACATCTTTGTTCCAGTGATAATAGACAATAACAGAGAGTGACAATTCCTCAAGGGGAGAAGGGATTATTCACTGTCCTGCCAAAATGTCTTAAATGGAACCAGGGTTCGGGTAAATACTTTTTATCTAAATGAGGTCCATTGTCCTGGACCTTAGGGAAAGAAAGGACAAGAGAAAAAAGAAAAAGGAAAAGAGTTTGGTTTCAGTTTAAACCAGCTCCCCTTCAGCTGTATTTTACCCTTTTTACACACCAATTTAAGAAGATGCCTACTCTTTAAGTATTTAAGAGACGGCTGGAAATTGCATCCAAATATGCATTTTAAGGGGTGACTACTGCCGAGGAAATAGCTTCAGTGACTGAATCTTTTCTTCTCAGCAGCCTCTATTTTGTCCCCTCCCCCCAACTCACTGTTACAGTTATTACTAGCTTTTGGTTTTGTTGGCATCTTTGTTACTATGATTCTAGGAACAGTTCCTGAGTCCTTCCAGTGAACTGGGCATGCTGTTGGAGGTTTTAGATGCATTAATTCATTTAATCTTTACCATGGCTCTTCAAAGTTAGTATTATCATCATCCCCATTTTACAGCAGGGGAAACTGAACTCAGTGAGGTTAAGGAATAGGGTTAATGATCAATGAACTCAATCACTTATTATTGGTGTAACCCCATCGGTCCCCAGGCATTTCTTCCACGATGCCCTGTTGCCTTACTTGGAAAGTGCCTGCTTGGTTCAAGCATCACTGGAAAGCATATTAAATATGGCACTGCATCTCAAGTAAAATGGCAACTGGTCTCACTGTTCATGACATGTCCTGTTTTCCTGAGCAAATTATAATAAGCTCCTTGAAGTCAAGTACTGTTTTGTCTTCCAAGGTATCACCAGCTCATGTCTGGCACACAGAGGAGGTGCTCAAAAAATGATTGTAACATCAATGACTATCTTATAGGGTCCTCAGACCTTAGAGAAAAGGAGGTCAAGAGGCCCCTTCACAGGATATAAAAATTCCAAGTTACCCTTAGAGAATTCAGCCAACTCAAAAGTTTGACCAAGACTTTAAACAGCACAGATGATTAAAGGGCACCTGGGTGGCTCAGCTAGTTAAGCATCTGACTTCAGCTAATGTCATGATTTCACAGTCTGTGAGTTCAAGCCCTGTGTTGGGCTCTGTGCTGACAGCTCAGAGCCTGGAGCCTGCTTTGGATTCTGTACCTCCCTCTCTCTGCCCCACTCCCCCACTCATGCTCTGTGTCTTTCTCTCTCAAAAATAAGTAATTATTAAAACTTTTTTTTTCTTCCAGCACACATGATTCTGAACTTGGGGTCCCGAGCAGTGCTTTCCTTTCCAGAAAAGCTAGTCCCATTTCTAGACACAGTCATGCTTTGGCTTAAGTTTGAGGGAGGAAGTTTCTAAAAACCTGACCAAGAAAGTCGAAGCTGAAAGGCTACAGTACCAACCATACTTTTCCTAAGGCCAGCTGCCTCACAAAATGCCCAAATCCAGCTATCATGCTCTCCATTGAGGACTGGGAGCATAAGTTTATTTTATTACTTTCAGAACTAGAGCTAATCTTTGATTGATATAAAACTTGCTATATATCATTGTGTAAATCCCTTTT
This sequence comes from Lynx rufus, assembly GCF_022079265.1. Classification (NCBI taxonomy): domain Eukaryota; kingdom Metazoa; phylum Chordata; class Mammalia; order Carnivora; family Felidae; genus Lynx; species Lynx rufus. The sequence goes on along the minus strand of NW_025814823.1, from coordinate 118,503,252 downwards.
GCGCCTCAATTCCTCAAATGTGGAGAATAGCCAAATATCATATACAGCCACTCAAAATTTCCTGGCAACCCTTTTTGGTTCCCTTAGGTGAAGTCTCATTAGTTAACTGCTATTGACTCAGAGTTTGGCCTTTGGATTCAAGCAAACCTAAAATCAGGCTTTGGCTATGCCATGTACTAGCCAAGTGACCTTGAGCAGAACACTGTAAGCTCTCAAAGCCTCAATGGTCCCCCCCTTTGTTGAGAGAATGATAAAATGCCTTTTTGGTATAGAATGCATAACCTGGTGCCAGGCACATGATAAGCAGGCAATAAATGGTGGCTTGATTATATCTCTGCTGGCTTCACTTAAACATTTCATTCAAGACAGTCTAACTGTCCAATGCGTTCTTGGAGATTTAAGTGGCAGGTGCGATCTGAACTCATCCTTCAACCATGTATATTATTTTCTCAACTTCTAAATTATAAGCAGAATTAATTAGGAATAAGGCAATGAAGCTATATAGACTTCTTTATCTGACAGTTCTGTCCTGAGCTCTCCCTTGGAAAAGGTGCAATATATCTATTTTTCTTACTAGATCTATTATAACCTAGTATTCTTACTAAGCCTATTATAACCTATTATATTTACTATATCTACTATTCTTACAAAGATTATTTTGACCATATGTCAAGGAGAAGCAACATGGCTATTATATATACCTTGACTGTTTTATTGTCCAAACTTTCCGTTTCTATTTTAAGGCTTAATTGTCAGGCATGGAACAGGTTTGGCTTTGAACCTGGTGAGCAGATGAAACATTACTGCCTTCTCAAAAGAGGCTCTTAGCAGGCATTCAAAAATCCCCATCCTGCTTCCTTTTCATTAGATCATTGGTCAGTCCTCTACAGTTTCAAGCCAAACAACTTCAAAGGTTTGAGACCACCCCTTAGATCTCACTGCCTACAGACAGGACCATTTGAGAGGGAGAAATACTAACACAGGGACAGGAGAATGCTTTGCTGAAGTTTGGTGTGGCTGTAGGAACGGGGGCTATGAAAGGTGGGCCATAGTCTGTAAGAATCAGACTATGATTTTATGTGTCCCTTTTCCCTCTGTCAGGGACAGAGGACACTGATCTTGACATACAGTGTGAGCAAAATAACCTTTTTTGTTTTAAGGCCCTGAAATTTTAGGGTCCTTGGTTTCTACTGCATACACTAGCCTATCCTGCGTGATACGGAAAAGATACAAATGCAGTTGACTGTGTAACAGACACACTCCCGGAACCGTGCCTACTAAATCCTCTCATCTTGGCCAACAATTTCCAGAAGGCAGTGGTTTAGTGGTTTAGAGAAGCGAAGCTCTGAACTGCGGTCAACATCCAAATAGTTTTAACAGACTGGTGGAAAGATTCAAAACGATACTCCTCTAGGCCATTGTGAGGGAGAGAATCATGATTCCTAAATCTGTATTTCCAGCTGGAATTCTCCTCATCTGTCAATAGACTAACCCACTGATGCCCTGGAGAGAATCCAGAGCAGGTTGTCTCTTCCTCACCCTCAGGCATTTCCCAGGTGAGTTGGATAGCTGGGGCTAACCTCAAACTGAGAACATTTGGGGTTATATCATCCACCCAGGTAGCCCTCACTCACAGGAGTTTATTATCTGTCCCTCAAGTCTCCATGGAGGGAGGGCTCAGGGTTAATGCTAGTCTGGTACACGTTATGAAGAATATCATTATTTTAATTAAAAAAAACCACAAATGCTCTAAATCGTACTAGTAATAACAATGATGATTATTTGTTGAGTGCTTTCTAGGGGGGATATGCCAAACACTTTACATCTATCATTTTATTTACCCCATGCAACTTGAAGGTTGAAACTAGTAGCTCCTTTTCTACAAATGAAAACAAACAAACAAACACCCCTAAAGTTTAGAGCAGTCCAATAACTTGTCTAAGGTCAGCTAGCCTAGAAACAGAAGAAGTTACGCAAACCTGGAAGCTGTTCTCTTAGACAGGGCACACTTGATTCCACCTCCTGGCCACAGTGTTCTATCTCTCAATCTCCCCACCCAAGACCTAAAACCCTGGAGTTTTCTTTGTCTTCGTTTTGTTGCCAGTGACCTGATTACATCATTTCTGGTCTCAAAACAACATTGCTCTAGTATATTCCCCAGGAGAATGAGGCCCTCAACACCTGCTTAGTTTCCTCCTGTGTTCAGAGTCTGAGAAACTGATTTAAGAAAAAACAAAACAAGGTAATCCACAGGGAAAGGGAAAAAAAAAAACCTGGATGGAGAGAAGTTATTTTCTTCTTTGATAACTGTACACGACTAACTAGTAACTAAGGAAAAGAAAACTGATCTAGGGGCTTGTAAGAGAATCTGAGGCGGAAATAGACACTGTGAGCCCAAGAAGGGGGTGGAACCAGAGGCTGCAGCCAGGAAACAAAGGACAGGAAACAGGATTTCTTTTTTCCAAAGTCCAGAACAAAGCTGACGAGGACTTTGGCAGGAAGAGAGACCACCATTTCATACTCACAGTGGAAAAAATACCATGCCCTCAAAATTAAAGATATTTGGGAAGGGATGAGTCATGGAGGAACGGTGATATATAATATTCACTTTCTGAGAATAGACACTTAATATTCCTGCTCAGCATTCTTTTCTGATTTGGCTACAGTCCTCGTGCCTCTCTATGGAAAGCCAGGGAAAGGTCTGGAAGACTCACCTTGCTCGGTTTGGGATGCTCAACCTGGAGAGCTAAGCTCTTTTCTCTTCTCTCCGTTCCCTCTTTTATACACTGCCATCTCTCTTCCCAGAAAGCCTCTCCCACTGCTACTAGCATAGGTAATTCTTCATTTGTAGGTCATAGCTGAGATGTCTCTTCCACTAAGGTGCTTTCTCTGACCCTCATTCTCTGGAAATGAAAGCTAGCTGCCTATCCAGGATCCATTCTCCCTTCTTTCGTATTAATAGTATTCTAATTTTGTTGGTGGTGAAGATCCAATTAAAAGGTACATTTCCCAGCCTCCCTTGCAAGTGGGTGGCCATGTGACACAGTTCAAGCCAATGAGATGTGAAAAGAAGCTGTTAAATTGTACTTCTGGTTCCTTATAAGGGAGGGGCCAGTTCAAGAGGCAGACAAGCTAGCCCTATTTGCACTTGGCCCCTCTTCCTGTTCCTGGGCCTCTGACATGGGAACAGCACTCCAACGTCCTTGCACTAGGCGTGAAATGTCAACGACCATATTGTAATGATGGTACATCAGAAAGCTGGAAGGAAACTAAGGTCCTGATGACATTGGTCTCTGAAGAGGCAAAGTAGAAAATAAGTAACATCTAGAGCCACAAAGCAAAGTATAAAACTTGCCTTTTCAACCTAAGCTGGTTTTGGTGCTACTTCATTCCCTGGACTGAGATTTTGCAGGAGACAATGGCATAGCTTTGATGTGGAGGGTTCAATTAAAAGAGAGCACAGTGACAAAAGTGTGAGGATTTTGAAGTTATTAACTACAATATTAACTACAATATTAGTAACATTACTACAATATTACAATATTATTTGTACTTAACTACAATATTAGTACAATATTAGTAATTAACTACAATATTGTGATAATTAGTTATTAGTAGTTATTTGTAATTAACTACAATATTACTACAATATTAGTAATTAACTACAATATTGTGATGATAGTAATACTTGGCGAATATCTCCTTTATCTCTAGCCTCTCAAAGTGATTAAGTAACTTCATGTACAACCAATCTCTCTGTTTAGTAACTCCCCAGGCTTTGAGCATACTGACTGCTCCATGGGAGGACATTATCCAAATAAAAGTTTTGTCATGTGTTTACTTGTGTGTATAGGAAAGAGCCAACTTGAAACTGTTTAGACTTGGTTCAATTTCTGGAAAATATTTTGTGGAAAATATTTTCAAGTGGTTATTTTGGTAGGAAAATGTTACCTGGATAAAACATTTGTCAAAATACGATCGCACATCGCACTTGCTCCCACTGACCATTTGATAAATCTACAGAGACAGTGCACGGTTGTGGAAAGCACACATCATGGAAACCTCAATTAGTGAATGTGAAAGTGACCATCATCCACCAATTTGCAAGCAGCCCCTGACTTGGTTTGGGCTCCCCACAGAGCAGACCAAGAAATAAGGGCTTCAGACCAAGTAGTTCATTTAGGAAGCACAGGGACACTGGGAAAGGGTTGGGGAGGTGATAGAGAAAAGGCAGGCAGTCAACAATGGGTGTGTTAGTAAGTCAGCAACTGCAGCAAGTGCCTGGGACTCAACCTTCCTAGGAAACTCTGGGCAACAGTGTAAGTGGCACACCTCAGAAGTATGCCACGGTGGGGGGGTGGGGGGCGGAGGCAGTGAGGAAGCTGGGCCACTTTCACATCAACTCCCATCAGTCATTGGTTCAGGCTATCCTCAGAAGGTGAATTCCCTGGAGCTGCCGGAGCAGGGCAGAGGGGCCTTCTATGTCTGAAAAAAGCCTTTAGGCACAGGGGTGCAGATTCTGGCAACAAGAAGGGTGGAGAACACAAAAAAGTAGTACGGTCTAAAGGGCATTGACAGTCAGTGCTCCAATCCCCTTCTAGTAAACTCAGACATCAATGTCGGATTTCATAGGTGACATAGAAGTTTTTAGATGCACAAGGACAAACATTTTTGTTCTTCATAGTTATAAATGAGGTTTAAAGTTTCCTTCGACTTCATGCATGAGGTGCTGGGTTTTCCATTTGTGGAACTGATGTAATAAACAGATTGTAAAAGAAATCAAGTAAAACAAAGGTGATCCACGGGTCTGAAGAATACTGAGAACAGTAATTACACAGATGGTACACTCCTATGTAAAGGTAGTGTTTGGGAATCACTGATGGGTGTTTTACCAGTGGTGAAACGGAAACATAAAGCCAGGCTGCTGAGTGTTCAACAAACACCTATTCTGTACCAAGCAGTATTCTAGAATATAAGAGATGTAGAAGGCACGAACCCTGTTGCCAGTAGAGGCAGGAGTCACAGCAGAGGTTACGGTAGCAGCAGCAGAACAGGATGAATGGCAGTGATGCCTGATGGGTGAGGCTCCAAGAGGGGGTGCCTCAGGCCCACCACCACCAGGGCTCTCGACTTCCCACAAGAAAAAATTCAAGAGCAAGCCATTTAGAGAAAGGGACAACGATTTGTTAAGTATAGGAGGGAGAAAGGAGCTCCTTCAGAGACTAAGTAGTGGTCTCTCCTCCCGGTTGAGAAAGAGGACCACCCTTTGCCTCTAACGAAGCGTTTTATGACTTTTTTTTTTTTTTTAAACCAGGTAACTGTGCAGGGAGAGGCTCACTCTTTAACTTTGGGTTTATTTTTTATGTTGGGTGGGTAGTTTTTCCAACTGTCTTAAGGCTGTGCGGTTCCTCACACGGGACAATTTTAAGAATGGCCGAATTTTGTGGCTTTTTATTGCCAGAGGGAGTGAGGTCTCGTGGTCTCCTATGGGTCAGATCTTGTGACTCTTTTTATGACCTGCTGACGTTCAGGCTAAGGGTCAGCCTGAAACCAACATGGCTTTACTTGGGTCAACTTGACTCCTGAGTCTCCTTTCCCTTCTGCACTAGTGGCAGCAGCAGCAGTAGCAATGGGAGCAGTAGTGGTAGGAGCAGCAGTAGTAACATCAGTGGTAGTATTAGCAGCGGTAACAGGAGCAACAGTAGCGGCAGCAGTGGTGATGGGTAACAGCCAGAGAGGGTTTACGCTCGCCGGCCCCCTACTCGCCGTCCTCGGGGAAGCCATGCCAGCCTTGATAAAATTCATGAAACAATTAAAGGGCGCTCTGTCTATGCAGAGAATGAGACACAAGGTGATACTGGGAGATGGTGTCAGTGAGGTTTCTGAGAAGGGAAAAGAAGCCTTCACTGCAGCATCAGCAAAGACAGAGCGAAGGGTTCCGGCCTGTCAGTGGTCACGGTCTGAGAACAAGGAAGGCACAGGCGTAGATTCTTCATCTACGGGCCCATCTCCTACTCCACCCAGGTCACAGAGCTGGGCTCAGCAGTTGGGGGCAGGAAGGACAGAGAGGAAGCTGCCCGGCTGCCCCCGAAATGTGCTGTCTTGAGAAGCTGCCTTCTTGTGTAAGACCACATAAGATCCAGATGGCAATTTTTGGATTTGCGACTTCCTATGCAGAAGTCACATTTTCCAGTACATCCTAATTCTATTTAGTGCGTGTGTGTGCAATAGCCAAATGTCGTTAAGAATGGCCAGGCATGAAAATGAAGACAGTCATTAGGCCCGATGGGCTTAGCAGCTGCACCAGCTCTGTGTTCGTAGAGGGGAGGTGTGGTGTGCAGGAGCCCTGGCAGGGCTGCATCCAAGTGTCATGGGGCCTCCAGGGACCGTCACTCATCTGTAAGCACAAATCGGGACTGACAGCAACGTCACATTCAATCAAGGCCTAGTCTCACCCTCAGAGCCATAGACTTGCTACAGAAAATGCCCAAAAGGCTTCACTCAGCCAACAAATAGCTGCGTATTTGCATTAGAACTTGAATTTGTATGTTGTTGACTTCACTTAGGCACAGAGAAAGGAAGTGTATATAGTGTATCCTCACATAGTTCTCCGTCCTTCTGCTCTCAAACTGGGTCAGCTAAGACTAAACCAACCAGCCATGGGGCAGGCAGGGGTGAGGTGGCTCATCAATCAGACGGCCTGGGTCTGGATGTTGGTTCTGCCTCCCACTCTAGCACGAGGCCCGGGGACATCTGCCTAGTTTCCCAGAGCTTTGCTCTTTCTGTAAAATGGGCACAGTAGAAGCACCCACGTCACAGGACTCTCATGAGAACTATATGAGGCAAATTTTTAATTTGGTGCCTGACATACAATAGGTGCTTAAGCAATGCAGGGTTATGACTAAGTAGGCCTGATTTTTATTGTGGCAGTCTTTACTTAGACAGGAAGCTAACTGAATAAGGAGACATTACACTGAGGTGGCTCTGATGCCTGGTGGCAAGCAAGCAAACCAGACTCTAAGCAAGTATATGCCCCCAGATTACGAAACCAAAACCTAAGGACGACCAATCACAGACAGCCAAGTAGGCTTTGAGCTGTGGCCAAACACCTTCCTCCCTTGGCTTCTGTACCTTCTCGAAGTCTTTCCCCGGCTCCAGTCAGTGGAGCTCTCACAACCACTTCCGGTTTGGAGCTGCCTGACTCCAATAGACTTTCACCCAAACAAACTCTCCAAGTTTTAATATGCCTCACTTTCTCTTTTAACAGCACAAAGAGGAATTTACCCCAAAATGGGGACCGGATTTGCCCAGATGCAAGCCTTACAAGAAGAAAAAAAGAAGAGAGAGGCAAGAGAAGGGAGTGAGGTTCTGAAATACCCAACACGAATGGAAGTTGGGAAAAAGAGAGCCTGTCACAAAAGTACTCATAAACACAAATTAATCTGACTGACAGAGCATAACATTTAAAATAACTTGGTGGGAAAATGCATATGTTTATTCATAAATAAAAAGGGAAATGAGACAGAGGATAATTAAAATGTTTATGGTAAGTGGGAAAGGAAGTCATTCTGCTTTTGCAGGCAATATCAAAACACTAACGCTGATGGCAGTCTCCTGTGGGAGGACAGCCTTCTCTTGCTGCCACCAGAGAGCCACAGTCTCCCCTGGACCATGGTGGCAGCTTCTCAGCGGCCTCCTGCTTCCACTTGCGCCCTTGCACAAACTAGTCTCTGCCCAGCTGCCAAAGTTATCTTTTAAAAATATAAATTTGAGGGGCACCTGGGTGGCTTAGTCAGTTAAGCCTCTGACTTTGGCCCAGGTCTTGATTTCATGGTTCATGATTTTGAGCCCCACATTGGGCTCTGCACTGACAGTGTGGAGCCTGCTTGGGATTCTCTCTCCCCTTTTCTCCATCCCCGCTTCCCCCCACCCCCACCCTGCTCAATAAAGAAATAAACTTAAAAATTTATCTATAAATCAGATTATGTTACTGCTCTGCTTCCCATTCTCTCTAAGGGCTTTGCAACAGACTTAAAATAGAATCCATACTCCCTGCAATGGCTGAAAGGTCATGACCAGGTCTTTAAACACTTCTTTGGTCCCATCATACATCACCATCTCGCTGATGATTCTAAAACAGGCCAAGCTCTTTCCCACTGCAAGACCTTTCCCTCCCCCTGGACCACTTCTGCCCACATCTTCACCTGGCTGGCTTCCTATAGCATATGAGGCTCAGTTCAGATATCACCTCCTTGAAGAAGCCTTTCTCAACCACTCAACCAAATGTTAATTCTCCTGCCCTATTCTCTATCCTATTACTTTCTTTTATTCTCTTTCTAGCATTTTAATGCTAGGCACAGTCACCTTCTACATTTCTTTATGCACTTAGGATCTGACCCCCACACATACTAGGATGGGAGCCTCTGGAAAGAGGGAACTTGTTCACCAATGAATCTCACGGAGTAGAGTGGCATCTAACACTGAGAAGAGATTTCTTGAATACATAAGTAAATAAATATGTATTTCAGTCTCCTATAACCCTCTCCCTCTCTACCTCCCAGTGACACAGAGCTATAAGCAAAAACTGTCCAAAGCCAGCCAGTTCTTCTCTCTTTGTTGAAGATCTTACCAAGCTGACAGATGGAAGGGGGCATAGCAGATCTACACAGTGAGGGGTCTGACTTTGGGAAGATGAGCAGGGTTTTCTCCAGCAGAGGGAGATCTGCAGACTGGTGAGTGATGGGACCCTAGAGATATTCTCCTGCAGTTCCCTGGGATCACATGGAGACCTGGGGCATTAAAGCATGGGACGGGGAGAGCTTCATGGTAGGCTCAGGGAGGCAGGACCCCCATGTGGAAGCCCAGCTTGGGACTGTTCCTCCCTGAGAAGCATACAAATGCAGGGTCAGCAGGTTACAGGTGCCCAGCTGTGCCTGGACAAGACCCAAGCATCTGTCTGTGGTGTCACCTACAGTGGTCTCTCCACTCCCTGGGCACTCTGTGAAACCTGGGGATGGAGGAGCTGGAATAACAACTGAAACTGAGTTTCCTGAAAGTCTCATGGAATGGGGGAGTACAGTTGGGTTTCTTTGGATTTTTTACAAAAATAACCAAGTAATGGGACATTTCAGACATATCTCAGTTGTGGAAGTAGATTACACTTGTCACAGTCACTTTTGTTTAGTGAGACATGGCAACGCCAGGCCTGACCTGGGCACTTTTCACACCTTACTCTCCCTTAAACCTCAAGACAAGGATATGAAGAAGGTGCTATCATCTATCTATCTATCTATCTATCTATCATCTCTCTATTTATTATCTATTAATCATCTATCTATCACCTATCTACCTATCATCTATCATTTATCTATCCATCTATCATCTATCTATATCTATCTATCTATCCGTCTATCATCTATCTATCTATCTATCTATCATTTATCTACCAACAGATTTAGAAGCCGAGTTCCAGTGATGCTTGGCAGCTAGCTCCCAGTCTGTCTGGGGCCCGTGGCAGAGTGTGGTGCTCTCACACCCCTCACACTTAGAGGTGGCTCCACTTTGTGGTCGGCATCCCCGCCCCTACCCGCTTTGACTGTGAGGTCTGTGAAGAACCCCTGCTCCAAGACCAACCCCCGGCCTAGGTCATTCTGCATCGGCTCTTTGTCCTGCTGCTAGAAACAAGAAAGGGCTGCCAGCCTGACTGTGGAAGGGAACAGTCACAGCAGCCTGCTCTTGAAGGGGGAACAAGGTGTTCTGTCCTGCAGGGCCGCAGGGCAAGGGAAGGGGATATCGCTTTCCTCCAGAGGTTTGGGCAGGGATAGTTTTCACCCTGAAGAGGCTACAACAGCAAAGTGCTTAGGTAGACTGAGCTCGCTCTCACGTCCTCTTCTCTCCCCCATGCCTGCTGGAGGCACCCAAGGGGACATAAACACTGCCTGTTATTTCCTTTTCCTAGTCCACCCACTGCACGACATTAAGAGTTGTTTTCTGGGGCGCCTGGGTGGCGCAGTCGGTTAAGCGTCCGACTTCAGCCAGGTCACGATCTCGCGGTCCGGGAGTTCGAGCCCTGCGTCGGGCTCTGGGCTGACGGCTCAGAGCCTGGAGCCTGTTTCCGATTCTGTGTCTCCCTCTCTCTCTGCCCCTCCCCCGTTCATGCTCTGTCTCTCTCTGTCCCAAAAATAAATAAATGCTGAAAGAGTTGTTTTCTTGCCTCAAAGACACAAAGATCTCTTCCTTGAATATCTGGAGACAGGTCAAGTGGTCTTAAGCACATTAGAAAAAATAGAATTGCCTGCACCCTCCTGGCAAGGAACAGTGGTCTATTATATAATACATCATGTTTTCATGATCGGGGCTTCCCATCTGCTCCCCTAACCACTCCTCCTCACTGTGCCCCTCCCACCCCCTTATACACAGCCAGTTTAGTCCTACGGCCCAGGGTTTTTCCTGGGATTGAGAAAAGGTCCAGGGAAATGAGTTCATATGGGAGCATTTGAGACTTAATTATTTCATTCTTGGAAAGTGAGGGCAGGATGGGGGTGAGATGAGGAGCATAGTCTGAAAGGAAGAAGCCAGGGCGCCCGCATGACTCAATCAGTTAAACGTCCAACTCTTGGTTTCAGCTCAGGTCATGATCTCCCGGTATGTGGGTTTCAGCCCCATGTTGGGCCATGCATTGACAGCATGAAGCCTGCTTGGGATTCTCTCTCTCCCCCTCTCTCTCTCCCTCTCTCTCTGCCCCTCCCACACTCACTCTGTCTCTCTCTCAAAATAAATAAATACATTTTATTTATTGGGATTCTCTTTTATTGGAAAAGACTGTTTTCGACCCAGGAATGACTGCTTTGGTAGAAGTTCGGTCCACAAAGGCAGAGCAGCTGAGACCATCACCAATCACTGTAAGTCACAATCCCACGCCTTTCCAGTTTTCATTCCTGAGACAAGGCCTGTACCCAGGGCCAGTGAGAGGGATGGGCATGGGGTGGGATGGGGAATAGGCAGACCGGGAGGGGCATTTGGCTGAGCTTCTAGGGCAGAAGGGGGCCTCCAATTCAGATGCTTGGAGGTTCGGGGCATTTACATATTCTTGCCGGGCTCAGTCAACCAGAGCTTACAGTCAGGGCACCCGCAGCCTGGGAGACCAGGAAAAGGCTGCTCAGTTCTCACACTGCTGCAAGAAGCTGGGGAGGGTGGGGTGTGTAGCTGACCGACAGCCCCTCTGGTCCCTCCGAAGGTCTGTGCCCAGGCCAATGCTTTCCAGAACTGCTCCCAGCAATGACTCTGTACAGCAGAGTCCTAGTGCACGATTCCTCTAACTCTGGCTTGAGAACTCTCCACTGGCCTGGCTGAAACTTTCTTAGAACCACTCCACAGTCAGAGACTCTTCCTGACCGTCTTTCCTCCCTAGGTCTCTTTTAAACTTAAAAAAAAAAGTACATTTATTTATTTTGAGACGGGGGGGGGGGCAGGTAGAGAGGAGAGAGAGAATTCCAGAAAGGCTCCATGCTGTCAGCATAGAGCCGGATGCAGGGCTCAAACTCATGAACTGTGAGATCATGACCTGAGCTGAAATCAAGAGCCGGACACTTAACCGACCAAGCCATCCAGGTGCACCCTACATCTCTTTAAATAGATATCAGACACACAGAGGCGCCTGGGTGGCGCAGTCGGCTAAGCGTCCGACTTCAGCCAGGTCACGATCTCGCGGTCCGGGAGTTCGAGCCCCGCGTCAGGCTCTGGGCTGATGGCTCAGAGCCTGGAGCCTGTTTCCGATTCTGTGTCTCCCTCTCTCTCTGCCCCTCCCCCGTTCGTGCTCTGTCTCTCTCTGTCCCAAAAATAAAAATAAACGTTGAGAAAAAAAAAATTTTTTTTAAATAAAAAAATAAAAAAAATAAATAGATATCAGACACACAAAAGGTCTGAAGACTCCCCCTGCCCACTCCTGCTCCCTCCATTTTCCACAAATAAATCTTGTGAACTTCATCACATCTTGGCATCTGCTTCTAGAACCCAGTCTAGCACAGGAATGGTTGGAGAAAGCAGGCGGAAAGACGGGGCTGCGGAACTGCCTCACTCACCACCAGGAATGCAAGGAGGACACCATCCTGAATAGAATACGGGGCACAGAGTGTCTGGCATAAGGTGACAACCTCACTGCTGAAGTTTCACTGGTGGTGGCCTGGGGCAGCATCCCAGTGGAAGGGAACAGCCTGATGGGAGTGGTAAGAAGTGGGCATTTGCACGATATGGGAGAGCAGTGTGGCTGATGTCTACAAGGGCAGCAGAGTTAGCTGGTTAGTGCTAAATTGTCTTGAAGCTCTGCCAGCAGGGAGAAACTGAGGGTCATTAACAAACTGTTAAACAAACAGTTAAAGGCTAAGTATGACAGCCAGAGGGCTTATCTGGTAGCTTACAAAGAGGCCCTTATTTCCTGGAGTAGAGAAGCTAACCTAGCGGAGGAACCGAAGCAGAACTTGATTGTTGGGAGTTTCAGAGTTGCAGAGACATGCACAAGCTCAGCCTGGACTCACTGTTATGCTGAGGTCAAAGCCCTGGCTGGAAACCCTGAAACATAGGATGGGAACATCTAGATAGATGCTCTGGTCTTGTTCACATCCATGGGGAGGCCTCCCTCTCCCATGAGGTGCCTCTGCAGAGGTAGCCCACTTCTTCCTGGTTAGAGTTAGCCCTTGCCAGTGCTGGATGGTGCTGTAGAGGCCTCTCCCCAAAAACACCTCATGGAGCTGCCCTCACTTCCCAATAACCAGGATTAAACTCCAGGACATGCTGGGCTTCTTAAGGGAGAAAGCGATTATACAATGAGAGCAGTAAGAATTAGCTAGCCTGCATCACCTGCAGCTAGAGAAGGCCCTCAGGGGTTATATTTGAGGGTTCTTGAGCAAGGGCAAGAATGTACGACTCAAAATACTTTGACTTAGAGGCACCTTCCTGGGACATGGGATTTAATGTGTGAAGGAGGGACACATGGGTGGCTCAGTCAGTTTAAACATCTGCCTCTTGGTCTCGGCTCAGGTCACGAGCTCACAGTTTATGAGCGTAAGCCCCACATCAGGTTCTGTGCTGACAGAGTGGAAACTGCTTGGGATTCTCTCTCACACGTGCGCACACACACACTCTCTCTCTCTCTCTCTGCCTCTCCCCTGCTTGTACACTGTCTCTCTCTCAAAAAAAAAAAAAAATGTGTGAAAGAACCCAGGGTTTGAGGCAAACTTGTGGTTAGGGTAGCTATGACAGACAATCTCCATTGGCCCTCCTCCTCCTAGTACTCATGTTCTTTTTTATAATCCCTTCCCACTGAGTTTAGGTTGGATTTATGGACTCATTTGTACCACACAGAATATGGCAGAATTGGGGCACCTGGGTGGCTCAGTCAGTTGTGTCTGACTTCAGCTCAGGTCATGATCTCCAGGTTCATGAGTTTGAGCCCCATGTCAGGCTCTGTGCTGACAGCTCAGAGCCTGGAGCCTGCTTGGGATTCTGTGTCTCGCTCTCTCTCTCTGCCCCTCCTCTGCTCATGCTCTCTCTCTCAAATAAATAAACATTAAAGAAAAATTTAGCATATGGCAGAAGTGATAGCATGTCACTTTCGTGATTAGATTGACTTGGAGGTTTTGGGCTTTCTTACTCTTCTCTTTCTCTCACAGAGTCCAGCCACCATGTAAAGAAGTTCAGACTGTCCTGCAGGAGAAGCCACGTGGAGAAGAAAGGTCCTAGAGGATGAGAGGCCACGTGGAAGAGAACTGAGGCATCCCAGCCAGCACCATGTGCCAGCCACGTGAATGACCTTCTTGGAAGCCCTCCTGACCCCAGTCAAGGCTTCAGACCATACAACCCTGGCTGACGCCTCGACTACAACCCCATGAGGATCCTTGAACCAGACCATCCAGCTAAGCCACTTCCACCCCGGCCCACAGAGAGCATGACATCATTTATATTTGTTGTTTGAAGCCACCAGGTTTTGGGAAATTTGTCCACAGCGACAGACAACTAATCTACAGACCTCAGAAGCCTGGGGGAAATGACGGTCCACAGTGAACACAGTGCTTTTCTCTGAAACGGGGTCGAGGGAGACCAGACGGATCTGGAGAATGGCTGCAGACTACCGTAACTCAAGCGGGTGGCAGCCCTGCTGTGTGTGTGCTGCACTGAAGGTGCTGTTTTTGCCACAGAAGATTAATAAGGCCAAGGTACACAGCATGTGGCTCTTGCTTTGGTGAATGTGTCTTCTATGTTCATTAGAAAAGAGGATCCGAAAAAAAAAGTGATTAAAGCCAACACGTACCACTCTGGGGAAAAAAAAAAAAGGATCAGAAACAGTCCACATTATCATGAAACTGACAACATTTATAGTTCTGCTTCCATGCTCTTTTAACTCTCTCACCTTCTGTCATATACAGTTCAGCGAGCTGGATCACCTGGACATCCCACAGAGCATCACGCCGATCCGCTAGACTGATGGCATCAGGCTGATCAGACAGGATGAGGAAGAGGTGGCCACACACTGGAAGGCTTAATAAGACAGGGCAGCCAACAGGGTGGGATAAAAATGCTGTGAAGGTTCAGAGACCAACCACCCCACTGCAAAGTGTTTAGGGGTCGAATGGCCAGAGGTGTGCCAGAGTTCTCCCTCTAAGGTATAAGACAAATTGCTAAAAGACCCAGGGGAGAATCATAATGCAGTCCAGGGATTCTGGAACAAGGCCATGCAATTTGTAGCAGACAAGCATACACCTTTGGGCAAAGAACGTGGTGAGCCCTGGTAGAGACAGAACGCTTGACCATCGGGAACAAAGTGATCATGTGTCTGTAACTGCCTATCACAAGCTGGGTTCTGTCACATCCACCAAGTCACGAAGTTGGGTGGGACCAGCAGCTGTACGGCTGTTGAAAATGGTGTATTTGGGATCAAGCTGCAAGGACAAATAGTCCAGACTTCCAGGTAGCCTCTCACAGTGGCACAAACGTCCCTGCACCTATGCCATGGTGGGCGCCCTTAAGATCAGCTGAAGGAGGATGAAAAAGCCGTAGCTTGGTTTACAGATAGGTTGGTCTGGTTGCCCAATATAAGGCAAAAATGAATGGCAGCTATATTATAGCCACATTCAAGAATGGTCTGGAATGAATGGGATGGACGTGAAAAATCTTACCAGGGGATGGAGCTGCAAATGATGCATGGTCTGAGGTGAGAATTTATAGAGATTTATGGGCAGAGGCCATCAGGTCATTGGATGAGGAGGCTGGAAGAAAAAGGACACCTCAGTGGAATGGGGCAAGGACTCTAGGGTCTGCATGGCCTCGAAAAAGTGAATTGAGACAGAAGACCAGAACGGCATTGCCTAAAAAAAGAACAAGAATTCTGAATTTTCTGTTGTCATCCTAGAAAAGGATTAACACTCCAAAATGAGAGAAGAGGGAAAATGGGAGTAGAGGCCTTCTTGGCTTCCTTTGCTGGTATCTTCTCACATCTTGGACCTCTGAATAAGCAACCATGGTGCCCTTGGATACTTCCATTCCTTATTAAATTAACTTCCTAGAGACTCTCATGGAGTCTTGTGGCTTAAAATAATATCTATATGCCGATGGCTTTCAAATTTATATATCAGTTTGTCAAAATTAAAAACTTTTGGGGGTGCCTGGCTGGCTCAGTTGGTGGAACATGGAACTCATGATCTTGGGGTTGTGGGTTTGAACCCCATGTTGGGTATTCAGATTACAGAAAATAAAATCTTTTAAAAAATTAAAAACTTTTTTGTTTCAGAGGACATCCTTAAGAAAGTAAAAGACAACCCAAAGAACAGAGAAAATATTTGTGAATCATATACCAGACAGGGATTTGTATCCAAAATATATAAAGAACCCTTAGCACTCAATAGTAAATAGACAAATAGCCCAATTAAAAATGGGCAAAGAGCTTGGAAAGACATTTTTCTGAAAATGAAAGACATTTTTCTAAAAATGATATCAAGTGGCCAAGAAGAACATGAAAAATGTTCATCATCATTAGTCTTCCAGGAAATGCAAACCAAAAACCTCATGCCCACTAGAATGACTATATGCAAAAAGACAGTAACAAGGGTTATACAATATCTGGAGAAACCAGAATCCTCATACATTGCTGGTGGGAGTGTAAATTGGTACAGCCGCTTTGGATGATGTTTTTGAAGTTCCTCAAAATATTAAACAGAGGGTTACCCTATAACCTAGCATTCCTCTCCTAAGCACGTACTCAAGGGAGCTGAAAATACGCATTCACACAACAACTTTCTCATGAGTGTCCAGCATTATGTAGCAATAGCAGCATTATTGCTACAGCCAAAAAGCAGAAACAATCCAAAAGTCCATCAGCTGATGAATGGATCAACAAAATACGGTGTATCCATGCAATGAAATCTTATTCTTCCATAAAAAAGGAATAACATGCTGATACTCACAGATGGACTTGGAACACATTACACTAAGTCTAAGAAGCCAGACACCAAAGGCTATCTATTGTAGAATTCCATGTTTATAAAATGTCCAGGCTAGGCAAATACATAGCGAGAGAAAGTAGATTAATGACTGCCAAGGGCTTGAGAGGAGACAGAAATGGGGACTGATTGCTAAAGGGCACGGGGTTTCTTTTTGGGGGCTGATGAAAATGTTCTAAAATTAGATAGTGGTGATGGGTGCACAACCATGTGACTATATGAAAATCCACCGAATTCTATACTCGAGCCAGGTGAATTTCACGGTATGTGAATTACATCTCATTAATGCTGTTACCAAAGAATGCGAAGAAATCATAGAAATGAGAAAGAATAATTACAGGTCAGTAAACGCTGACCTCTCTCCTAAACTCCAGACTGGTGTAGCCCAGACTGGCTATTTGACATTTCCTCTTGGATGCCTCAAACTTGACATGCCCCAAACTGAACTCACTGATCTCAGCATCTTCCTGCATTTGTTCTCCATAGCTTTCCTTGTCTCAATAAACGCCAACCCCGTGCCTCCAGTTGCTGGGGCCCCCCAAATGGGAGCCATCCTTGAATCTTTTCTTTCTTCACACCCTCCGTCCCACCCATCAGCAAGCCCTATTCTCCCTTTAAGGTATTTGCAGAATTGGAGCACTTCTCCTTACACGCCTATCGGTCTGCTCTACACACTGCCAGCTCTTGCTAGCTTCCAAAGTGTCCTCCTGCTTCTACCCTTGCCCCATTGTGGGCTGAATTGTGTTCTCTCCAAGTTCATGTGTAGAAGCTCTAACCCCAGTACCTCAGAATGTGAGTACACACACATATATACATTTTTTTTTTTTGAGAGAGAGAGAGAGACAGAGCAGGCAAGAGAGAGAGAGACAGAGAGAGAGAGACAGAAACAGTGGAGGACGGAGAAAGAGAGGGAGAGAGAATCCCAAGCAGGTTCTGCACTGTCAGCACAGAGCCTGATGCAGGGCTGGAACTCGCAAACCATGAGATCATAACCTGAGCCGAAATCAAGAGTCGGATGCTTAACTGACTGAGCCACCCAGGCACTCTCAGGATGTGAGTATATCTAGACATAGGGCCCTGAAAGAGATAATAAAGTTAACATGAAGCCATCAGGATGGGCTCTGATTCAATCTAATTGATATCTTCACCAAGAAGAGGACATTTGGACACAGAAACCAAACATTTGTGTGCACAGAGACCATGTGAAGACACATGAGGAAGGCCTCAGAAAAAACCTCAAACCTACCGACATCTTGATCTTGGGCTTCCAGAACTGTGAGAAAATCCCCTTCTGTTGTTCCAGCCACTCAGTCTGTGGTATTTTGTCACGGCCTGCCCTAGGAGACGAGCCAACACCCTCTGCAGCCCATCTTTCACACAGTGGCCAGAGTGATCTCTTGAAATCATATCACCTCTCTGCTCGACACTCCCCTATGCTGTCCATTTGACTCCAGTTGAGAGTCAAAGTCGTCACATGGCCTGGAAGATGCCACTCTCCTTCTGACCTCATCTCTTCCCGGGGGCTGCCAGGCTGCACAACCCCAAAGGGCATCGCACACAACTTCCTGCCTACCCCCTGGCCCCTCACTGTGCTCGAGCCCCACTGATGTCTTAGAAGTTTCTCCAACACACCAGCTGCCCTCCTGCTTTGTCGTCTTTGAATGCTGCCCTCTGTGCCCCAAATGCTCTTCTGCCACGTCCACGCATCTCACTTCCTCACTCCCTAGAGGATAGCCCCAACCGTTTAGTCTGAAATGGCTGCACCCTCCCCTGGGCTTCGTACCTCCCTGCACATGGTTTCATTTACCTTTTAGCATTTATTATCACCTGACACACAGTCACAGTTCACTGTTTACTTGGGTATGGTTTCTTTCCCTCAACTGGAGGGACCAGTTTTGAAGTCAGGGACCTAGTTTTGTTCATACGGCTCTATCCTCAGTGCCTAGGACAGTGCCTGGCACAAAGAAGCTCCAAAAACGATAGATTTCTTTTTTAATAAAGGAGAAGGTGAAGGACTGGAGGATATTTGAGTTACCTTTAGGACTGATAGCTTTTTTTTTTTACTGTTTATTTTTATTTTTGAGAGAGAGAGAGAGAGAGCAGGGGAGGGGCAGAGAGAGGGGTGGACAGAAGATCTGAAGCGGGCCATGCACTGACAGCAGCAAGCTCCACGTGAGGCTTGAAGTCACGAAATGCAAGATCATGACCGGAGCTGAAATCAGACGCTTAACCAACTGAGCCACCCAGGCGCCCTGATCACTTTTTTGCTTGCTAAAAGGCTGAGAACCAAACCTGTGTGCTGCCTTTTACTAAGTATAGTATACCAGAGAATTCATGCAAAAAAATTCTACCTGGTTTTGTCTGTTTCCCTTCCTTTACTTTCCCTTTGTTTTCATTCCTCTTGCTGAGATACACTGTGTACATTTTAGTAATCTGTCTCAAGTTTTGAAACAATACCAAGTTTAATAAAATGAAATTTAAAACAAATTTTAAAAACATCTCCAGTTTCTGGCCTTCTGGGATGGCTGTTTGATCTCTGGCTCTCATGGGGGTGGTAGAAAGACATTCTGAGCATTCCCAGTCTGTACTGCTGGGTGGACATAGGTTTCTCTTGTCTCCAGAGTTCCTAGGGGAATTCTTCTGAAGATCTATAAATTTTCCAGGGATCAGCAGCTGCAGAGGAAGAAAAGGGACCCTCTTGAAGGCCTCAGGGGCAAAGAGTATGGAAAAACTAGGCTTTGGGGGAGGAAAGGGCATCTTCTCAGCCTCTGAGATGTTGGGCCAAAGTTGAAAGGAGAGCTTTTAAATTTGCCTGCCCCGAAGGGCACAAGGGCAGTTTCTGGGTTAACTGCCTGGATGCTAGCGAACACAGGAACAGACTGGCCATTGTCTGGCCGGCTAGGTTCCTTAGAGAATGGCTCTGCACTGGCCCTTAAGGGACTCACACTGCTCACACTGACCGCCGGGAGAGGGGACACAGGGGTGAGGGCTCCATGGGGCTAGCAGCAAAGCCTGCCCTAAAACACTGCACAGACACGTGGACTGCACTCCTCTGCTCCCTTGAGGTCAGACGTTGCAGGCTAAGGCCAGGGCTGAGGCATCTGACATTTGGGATACAAGTTCCCAATCTCTCTGCTCACACCGTCCTGTCCCAAGACTGCCATGAGGAGTCAAAAGCCACATAAGTCTAGAAGCAGCTTCTTCTCCGGGAGTAAGTTGCTAACTACAAGCAGCCCTTTTGCCAAAGAACTGTATAGTGTCGACAGTTTTCAGAAAGTTCACACATCCCATTTCACCCTCCCAAGCTTTGTCACAGTCAAGGTGAGGAGCCTTAGTGTTTTTCCATCACAATTTCTTGGACTCAGACTCAATGTGGCTTCAGATTACATCGCTTTTCTACTTTCTTTGCTTCTTTGTGTTCGGTTGGCCAACACTTCTCTGAGTTGCTGAGGGAAGCATAGTTGAGTCAGGGAAAAAATATCCGGGGTCTGCAAGATAGAAGTACAACTTTTATCGTTGCAGAGCAGTGGCATTCCAAGTGTCAGGATGTGTCAGAATTATTTATGCAGTAGCTCTCTAACGTAAATGTATTCAAGACTGGAGGTTAAAGGCACTTGTTAAAAATGAAGCCATCCTGGGGCGCTTGGGTGGCTCGGTCGGTTAAGCATCCGACTTTGGCTCAGGTCATGATCTCGCGGTTCATGAGTTCGAGCCCCATGTCTGGTTGTGTGCTGACAGCTCAGAGCCTGGAGCCTGCTTTGGATTCTGTGTTTCCCTCTTTCTCTGCTCGTCCTCTGCTTGCACTCTGACTCTCTCTCTCAAAAATGAATAAACATTAAAAAAAAATGAAGCCGTCCAATGAGAAAGAATAAAATCCTGCCATTTGCAGCAACGTGGATGGAATTGGAAGGTATTATGCTGAGCAAAATAAGTCAGAGAAGGACAGATATCATATGTTTTCACTCATCTGTGGATCTTGAGAAACTGAACAGAAGACCATGGGGGAAGGGAAGCGGAAAAAAAAACAGATACAAACAGAGAGGGAAGGAGGCAAACCACAAGAGACTCTTAAATACAGAGAACAAACTGAGGGTGGATGTGGGGGTGGGGGAGAGGGGAAAGTGGGTGATGGGCATTGAGGACAGCATTTGTTGGGATGAGCACTGCCTGTTGTATGTAAGCCAATTTGACAATAAATTATATTTATAAAAAATAAAAATAAAGCCATCCACAGGGAAATAAATCAGATAGACAAATACTGTATGATTCCACTTATATGTGGAATCTAAACAAAACCAAACCAGTGAACAAACAAAACAAAACAAAAACAAAAACAAAAACAAACGCATAGATACAGAGAACAGATTGGTGGTTGCCAAAGGGGAGGGTGAATGATGGTGGCCAAATGGATGAGGGGAGGTTAGGGGTATAGACTTCAAGTTATAAAATAAGTCATGGGATATCATGTACGCCATGGTGAGTATAGTCAGTAATATTGGACCCCAAATTTGAAAGGTGCTAAGAAAGTAAATCTTAAAACTTCTCATCACAAGAAAAAAATTTTTTGGTAACTTTGGGGATAGATGGTAACGAGACATATTGTGGTGGTCAATGTATACAAATATGGAATCATGAAAGTAACACAATGTGGAATGTCAAGGACACTTCAGTCAAAACAACCTGAGGCCTCGATATTCTAGAGCTGTCTATTTCATGAGTCTGGGGTGGAGCCAAGGAACCTGCATTAAAAAATTTTTTCTAATGTTTATTTATTTTTTTTGAGAGAGCGAGCGCAAGTGGGGCAGAGAGAGAGAGAGGAAGACACAGAATCCAAAGCAGGCTTTGGGCTCTGAGCTGTCAGTATAGAACCCGACGCGGGGCTCAAAGTCACGGACCATGAGATCGTGACCCAAGCCGAAGTCGAACGTTTAACTGACTGAGCCACCCAGGTGCCCCGGAACCTGCATTTTTAAACAAGCACTCCAGGTGATTGGATTCAGGCGACCTATAGACCACAGTGTGAGAAGTCCTGATGATACAGGCGTCTGGGTCTATCCTTCCAGAACTTGCAGGCCTGTGGGTGTTCCTACTCCATAGAGGAATCTAGCACACAGGTAAGTGTGGGACCCACCGTCACAGAAATGATTTCATTCAGAAAAAAAGTAAGCCAGACTTCCACTTTTCAGGTCCCTTCCCCCAGGGGCCCTAATCACTACCTGAGAATCAAGGCACACAGCTGCTGGCACAGAAACCCTGGAGAAAAACTGACATGTGCCCCAGCAGTTGAGATCCTCAAGCAAAGATAACTACATATATGGAAAGCACAATTATAATCATTTTACAGAGTTTTTCCTCTCTTTTCCTGGGAATCCCCAAGGTGAAAGTGGCCACCTGGAGCTACCCAAGTGGCCGGGAGACTGTCCTGCTCTGTGTTATTTGGGAGCAAGGGACACTGGGGCTGCAGCTGTATCCATCAATCACTCGGGAGCCAGCGTGGCTGTCATGCCTCCTGAACGGATGCTTATTTCCACCAGATGGGCCAGGAGCTACAGATTGCTGCAGCTGCCCCAGAGATAGGGTTCTGCTGGTGGGGCTGTCTGTACCTGGAGGGAATGACGAAGCCCGCCGGAATGCTAGATTCACCTGAGTGCAGACAAGCCCTCTGGTGAAAAATCAGCAGCCTCAACACCAAATGATGGCTGATTCAACTGCAGGGTCTGTGGTCAGACTTGCATGTTGAGGCAGGTTTCTACTCAGGGGGACTAGATAGCTTCCCTCGGAGTTTATCATAAAGCTGCAATGTATGTACGTCTCAAATGAATGTGACCCTTATTTCCCAGGCCTCAAAAGACATGTAGAATCACGGGCCAGTCTCAAGCTCCTGCCCTGATCTCCCAACTCCAGTGGGTATCACTGAGGTGTCTTAAGCCATTGATCTCCTTCATTCATCGAAAAAACATTTACCACGTGCCTCCAATGATGACAACTCACATCGTCTAAGTGATTGCCCTGGCCAGGCACTAGCCTAGACCTAGCATGGGCATCTTACCCAACACTCACCAAACTGTGAGCGAGAGACTGATTCCATTTTGCGTGTGGAAACTGAGGCTCACAGAGGTGAAGCGGCCTGCTCAGAAGCACCACACTGATAAGAAGTAGTGTGTCCTTCCCAAGTGCCAGGCTCAGCTCTCACAATGCCCTCTTCCTGCCTTCCAGTTCATTCATCCTGCCCATTCCCTCACAAACCAATCTTCATTCTCTCTGTGAGGTCTGCCCCTTAGCCCAACAACTCTGCCTTCTCTGGCAGTGGCCTATCAGCCCTCTCGTAGATCTAACCCTGCTGTCCCAGACTCCTCTTGAAGCCCACACCCTACATCCTCTGCCTCTTCCAGAGCTGGCTTCTAGAACCTTCCTGTTCCTCAGAGTTCTCAACGTTCAGCCCCCATGACATTTCTTGCAGGAAGTCATCTCTGGCCTACCCTTTCCCCCACCTGCAGGACTCCACTCACTGTGTGATCTCACCACATCCTGGAGACGCCTTTATTCCAAGATGATATCCCATATGATGTTGAGATTTTGTGCTTCTGTTTGTCACCATCTCCTATTAAAATAGTTGCACGGGGGTGTCCGGCTGGCTCAGTCAGTAGAACACATGACTCTTGACCTTGGGGTGGGTTGTGAGTTTGAGTCCTACATTCAGGGTAGCGTTTACTTCAAAAGTAAGTAAAATAAGAAAATGAAATGAGACAGTTTCATGAAGATGGATGACTGTTGCCCAGCACGCTGCACGGCACATTGCAAGGACTCATAAATATTTGACAAGCCAACCAGAGCAGACTCACATTCCGCACAAGGGCATGGGCAAGGGAAAAAGCACATGGAAAATTTAACACAAGAAGGTAAACGCAACCTCATGAATATCACTCATGTGTGGAAGAGGGAAAACCGTGACTGACATACGGTAACTGAACTACACAGGAAAGGATATTACACACAGGCTAAATGTATGACTCAGGAATCTGACCACCTGGGCTGGAGTCCCGGCTTCCCTGCTTACTGTGCGATCTGGAGCAAGTTATTTTACCTCTCTGAGAGAACTAAGGGGTCTCTCTTCTATAAGAGTAGCTAACCTTATAGGGCTGTGTGAGGATCATGGAGACAATGATGTTTTTGTGCAGTAAATGTTATACTCATTTTTTGGCTATTCATAATAAGTTGATTTAATAGAAAAGAGTGAAGGAGGAAACTAAGAAGACACAGTAGTTTTAGTATGTTGACAGTATGGTACAGATCCCCAGGCCAGATAAAAAAAATCCAGTCAGATGGGCACCTGACTAACTCATCTGGACGAGTGTGAAGCTCTTGATCTCAGGGTCATAAGTTTGAGCCCCACATTGGGTGTAGAGATTACTTAAATGAGTAAGTAAATAAAAACTAAAAAAAAAAAAAAAAAAGGATTAAAATCTTTAAGTTAAATATTAAAAAAAAATCCAAGTCAGAATCTACCAACCAAAGGCCCTGATTTTAAAATTTTTAATTAGCTGCCATATTTAAATTTTTAAAAATGTTTTTATTTATTTTTGTGAGAAAGAGAGACAGCAAGTGGGGGAGGGGCAGAGAGAGAGAAAGAGAGAAGGAGACACAGAATCTAAAACAGTCAGCACAGAAACTGATGGGGGCTTGAACTCAGGAGCTATGAGATCATAACCTAAGCTGAAGTTGGACACTAAACTGACTGAGCCACCCAGGTGCCCCACAAAATGAAGAAACAAATAATCTGATTAAAAATGGGCAGAGGAGCATCTGGATGGCTCAGTCAGTTAAGCATCTAACCCTTAATCTCAGCTTGGGTTTTGATCTCAGGGTTGTGAGTTCAGGCCCCACACTGCGTTCCACATGGGCATGGAGTCTACTTAAACAAGCAACAAAATAGCTGGGCAGAGGATAGGAATAAAAAATGTTGCCAGGTCACGTGGGTGGTACAGTCATTTCAGCGTCTGACTCTTGATTTTGGCTCAGGTCATGATGTCATAGTTTGAGTGATCCAGTCGGGCTCCAAACTTGATCTTGGAGGCATGGGGCCTGCTTGGGATTCTCTGTCTCCCTCTCTCCCTGCCTCTCCCCGACTCACGTGCATGCACAGACTCTCTCAATAAATAAATAAATAAATAAATATCAACTAAAAAACAATTTTTGTCAAAGAAGATATACGGATGGCCAACGGGTACATGAAAAGGTGCTCAACATCACTCATCATCAGAAAAATGTAAACGAAAACTACAATGAGTGATCACCTCTTACCAGTCAAAACAACTATGTCAAAAAGATAAGAAATAAGCGTTGGTGACGATATAGAGAAAAATGAAGACTTGAGCACTCCTGGTGGGAATGTAAATTGGTACATCCACTGTGGAAAGCAGTATTGAAATTCTTGAAAAAATAAAAAATAGAAATACTATACTATCCACTACTGGGTACTCACCCAAAGAAAAGGAAACTTTTCTAACTTGAAAAGACACATGCACTTTTTTTTACTGGAGCATTATTCACAATAGTCAAGATATGGAAGAAGCCCAAGTGTTCATCAATGGATGCATTGGATAAAGAAGATGTGATATATGTGAATAGTGGAATATTACTCAGGCATAAAAAGAATGAGATCTTGCCATTTGCAACAACATGGATGGACCTGGAAGGCATTATTATGCTAAGTGAAATAAGTCGGAGAAAGACAAATACCTTACGATTTTACATATATGTGAAATCTAAAAAACAACACAAAAGAACAACACCAAAAAGAAGCAGAAACAGACCCATACATACAGAGAACAAACTGATGGTTGCCGGAGGTTAAGAGGCTGAGGGTGGTGAGCAAAATAGGGGGTGGGGAGTGGGAGGTACACGGTCCAGTTATGGAATGATTAAGTCGTGAGGATGAAAGGTACAGCACCGGGAATACAGTCGTCCTCCTATGGCGACAGATGGCAGCTACACTTGTGGTGAGCATAGCGTCATGTACAGACTCATCGAATCACTATGTGGTACACCTGAAACTGATGTAAAGTGTGTGCCCATATGCCTCGATTTAAAATAAAATCTAGTCTGTTTTTAAAAATGAAGAAACTTCACGTTAAGGAAAAGAAGTCCAGAGCTCTGACTTCTCTCGGGACATTGTAAGATTTGGCACCTCTGGACTCCCATTTTCCCGTGGCATTGACTGTCTGGATTCGTGTAGGAAGTGCCCATTTTAGACTAAGGGCATGTGCTCGAGCTGACCACAGCTCCTCCAGGCCCTACTGCTTCTGATCTGACCTGCCTCACTCCGCAGGCGTTGTAACTGCGACTCCTGCAAACGATGATGCTTTCTTAATACCAATATAATTCATTCTTACACACAGTTCTCTGCTTAAGAACTGACTCCAACTTTATCTGTCACCTCCTCCATCTGGGGAACCATCCAGCCTCACTTCCCACGACTTTGCATCATATCCATCATCCCCTACAGGCTAATATGCCTCCTCACACTCGAGCTCCTTCCTGCTATGGGCTGAAAGGGCCCCTCCCTCCCTTCCGCTCCCCCGGAGCCCCCTCACCTGTCAGGGCTTAGTTCACGTCCAATTGCCCTCAAGGGTTTCTTCCACACTCTGCAGCCCACATCGTGGTCTCCCTGCCCCAGGCTTGCACTGCACAGGGACAGAAGCGATGACTGTCCAGTGCACTTGGGTGTTTCTCAGTCTTTATCCTGAACCAAAATCTGTCCTTATCCACTCTGTTCTCTCCTTGCCTCCCCCCAATGCCGTGTGGGGTATCTGTCCTTGCTAAATCTATCCCTGAGACTTGTGTGATTTAAAACAAAACCAGAACCAGGTGGAGGGAAGAGGACAAGAGGTGCGGGAGATTAGGGGCAAAAAAGGAGAAAACTAGGGCAAACCGAGGGTTGGCAGTGAGCGGGAAGGAAAGGGGGAAGGGGCTGTAGCAGCAGCTGGGTATGAGAGAATAGAAAAGCAAGGAAGCACAGGGAGGGGGATTTTGCAATGTGACTGCTTCCACATGTAGTCAGAACCACGCCGTTCGGGGACCCCTGGTCTTTGGTTCTCTGTGGCAATCCCACCTACATGGGCCAGGGACTGACTGCACATATTCATGCAGAATGACTGACCTCAGTGTCCTCAGGTGTTCTCAGGTAAGTGACCTGAAGAAGATGTCAGGCATCAAGAACGTGGACTCTTAGATTTCACCTCTTGGCAGAAGTGTGATGAGATCAGATGGCAACATGGTTTTGCATCCCAGCTAATTCCCAGGAAGATGTTCTGGACTGCAGAGCAGTGGTTCTCAAACTTGAGCCAGCGCCGCAGTCACCTGGAGGGGATGGGGGAGAAGAAAACACTTGTTAAAACAGAAATCATTGGGCCCCGCCCCCAGAGCTTCTGATTCAGCTCGTCTGGGACACGGTCCAATAACTTGCTTTCCTGCAACAGCTCCCAGGTGATGCTGATGCTGCCAGACTGGGGACCACACCTTGAGAAACCCGGCTCTAGAGTTCAGGGCGGAGGTCCAACCCAAAAGTCACACCACTGAGCCACTCTACCAACAAAGTAACAGTCCCCTCCTCCTTCCTTCACTCTTTAATAGGTCATGCAACCTTCCCCTTCAGGGTCTTTATTTGGACCATGGACTCCCATGGCAGGGTGGCGGGTGCCCCCTTGTGGCTCAAATGGAAAACTTATGTGAACGGTAATGCACTCGCTGTAATCCTTCAAGTTTGCCGAACAAATTTAGTTTTATCTGCCTGACAAAAGATCCACAGAAATCTGAGATGTTCATCATTCACCAGGAGGGATCTAAGAGCCACTCAGGTGTGCGTTGTGCCAAGTGCTTGGCCCAAAGGTGCCCCAGGCAGCAGAAATGATTTATTCTCATGGCTTGGGATTTTGTAGGGTGCGAAGTGCTTTAGAAGAAGTCCAAACCAGATTATTCCCCGCATTCTTTGCTGGTGAATATGCCTCAGTAACTTAAGTTAGAACTGAACAATTTCAAAGCCCTGTAAGTGCTATGTGGCTAAGAAGGGACTCTGAGTTGGAACCATGCTTTCCCCCCTACCTTTCCCGAAATTAGAAAGGTGGCATTATTGAGTGTGAGGTAGTGCACTGGTGCCAGCTGTCCCCAGTTAATCCGGCGCAAGCATGCAGTGTCTCATCTCGGCTTTATGCAGGGCTTACAGTTATCTGGTCCCGTTATTCTGGTCGGCTGCCACCTGCTGCTCAGGCATGGAGCATGCGGGAGGAGGTAACCTGGGGTCACGGTCAGCTAAGCAGGCTTTTCAGCCTTGAGAGTGTATTACAATCACCTGCAGGGCTTGCTTGTTAAACCATAGATTTCTGAGCTCCACCCTAAAGATTCTGATTCAGTGGGGAAGGGGCGGGGCTTAAGAACGTGTGTTTCTCATAACTTCCTGCTTGGTGATGCTGCTGCTGGGGGCGGGGGCTACCCAAAGCGCCTGGATGGCATCTGTAGTTCTCCCTGTGCCACACATTTCTTGACGCTTGATTATTCATCAAAGTCTGTAAATAACCAAGAGTCTCTAACTCAGGGCTGCTCACCTGGGGTACTAATGATATTTTGACCTGATCCTTCATTGTCCTGTTGGGGAGTGCAGCGGAGGCTGGGCTGTACATTGTAGGATGTTTAGTCTCATCCTCGGCCTCTCTCCTCTAGATACCTGTAGCAGCCTTCCCCCCCCCCCCCAGGTTTTGACAAGCAAACGTGTCTCAGACATCACCAGATGGCTCTGGGAGGCAAAACTGGCCCCAGCCGAGTATTGCTGTCCTAAAAGGTGGGCAGATTTTCCTTTCCCATTTGGTCGAGTGTAAAGGCATCCTCAAATGTTGCCTCAAATACATAATGATACTGACATAAACTAAACTGTCAGCTCTTTGGAATTAAATCACAACAAAAAACCCCCCATAGTTTACATATGTTGAATACCTACTATGTGCAAGTCACCCTGCTAATGCTTCTTAAACTAGCCCCTTCAGAGGAAAAAGAGAGAGGGGCAAACCAAGAAACAGACTCTTAACCATCAAGAACAAACAGTTACCAGAGGGGAGGTGGAGGTGGGTGGGGGATGGGGCAAATAGGTGATGGGAATTAAGGAGTGCACCTGTCACAGCGGTGCTGAATCACTACACTGTACACCTGAAACTAATATCACACCGTAAACTACACCAGTTTTTAAATAAAATCTTTAAAAAAATTTTAAAATAAATTACCCCCTTCAGTTCTCGCCCAAGGTCATGGTTACTACCAGTGTGGCTATGGGTGGCACAAGGGGAATAAAGGGGTATCCAGACCACCACAGCCCAAGAAAAATATAAGCAAGTCACAAGTAGGAGCCGTGTGCATATTTTTACATTTTAAAGAAGCCACGTTTACAAAGAAAAAGAAATGGTAAAATTAATTTTAGTATATCTTATTTAACTCAGCATTTATATCCCAACTGTGATCATTTTAACATGTGATCAATATTTTTAAAATTGTTAATAGAGTTTATGTTCTTTCTATGTCTGGTACTTGGTCTCTGAAATCTGTGTGTATTTCACACTTCAATAAAGCACTTCCTCAGTTTCCACTAGCTATGTTTCAAGTACCCGAGAGCCACCCATGCTACTGGCTGCCCTCTGGAAGGCACAAGCCCAGACTCTCTGCTCAGCTGTCTTCCAGCCTTTATTTGTAGAATAACATGTGCCAATTTCACTTCAATGTCCTTCAGTTTCTGCCTGCGCTTCAGCCATTTTGTCAGACTCACATACCTATTCATGTACTCTACAATCTGTTCCTGAAATATCTCTACTTATTTTAAAACGAGGTCTACAGTTTTATCACAGTAGATGCCTCCTCTGGTGGCCAGACTGTTGACTACTGTCTAATTTTAGTTCTGATAGCTTTTCCAGTGGCTGTTTCCCCACACAGTCTGTGTTTGTACTTGCATAACAGAGATGTTTCATCTTATCTGATGCTAACCACACAGGCACATGTTCGTCATGCTCTTGTGCCTTCTGGTTTATCTCCTGACATCTAGGAATGTTCATCCTCATGCGAGAATGCCGCCTTTCTTGCGCCCCCATGCAAGGTTTCTCCCTGTAGTTTCTCACGCTGTCCCTTTTAAAAGTTTCTGATCACTCAGGAAACGAGTGATTCTCTAGAGAGTTTTGCAATACACCTCTTAGCCTTATCACATGTGTTCATTCACCTTTTACAAGATGAAAATCAAGATGGACTTAGATACTGAGTTCAACTTACACCCATAAAAAGTAGTGATGAGAGTGATTGCTTACGAAATGGTTCCTATGAGCCACGCACTACGCTCAGCACAAGACACGCATTGTCTTACTCATTTTTTCCAATAGTCCCATGACATATGTGCTATTGCGATGGCCATTTTCAAGCTGAGGTGAGGAGGCACAGAGAGTTGAAGTAATTTGCCCATAGTCTCCCAGGTAGCAACTGACAGAGTTGGGGGTCTCTCCAGGTATGTTTGATGATAGAGCGGCTCTCCTCGCCTCTAGGCTCCACTGTCTGAAAGATGTTTCGCAAAGATTGTTCTTGTTCCTGAGTTTGTAAGGATATGGTTCCATAGATCATACCCTTTACCTGGGTTACCATACACCTTCATGGGGAAAAATAAGTATTTTTGGTATTTTAGGGACTGCCTCTGAAGCTATATGCCAAGGCTTGTCAGGATGCTGGGCCCTTGCTGCCTTGAACAGGAGGCTGAGACTCAGGTCCATCACAAGCTCAGACCAGAAGACCCAGCAAGTCCCATCAGAACCCAGAGGAAGAAGAGCACAGAGGCAGAAGCCAGAGCAGAGTGGGTTAAGGAGTGAAGTGAAGTGGGATATGAAAGGGGATGGTGAAGACAGGCTTGGGGGGGTGGGGGTGGGGAGGGCAGAGACAGAGACAGAGAGAGAGAGAGAGAGAGAGAGAGGGTGGAAGGTGAAAGACAGGGCTCAAAGGAGGGGTTGTGCTTTGGTCTTGTGCTTTTGTTTTGTAAAAGACTTGAGCATGTGGCAGTGCAGAAGGGGTTAAGTGAAGAAGACACTGGAGAGCTCAGGGAGGGGTAAGTGGGAATCAACAGGGACCCTGGAGAGTCAGGATAAGAAGGTGTTTGGAACCCATGTGGGGGAGACATGTCTGCCAGGTTTAATGCCAAAGCCTTTTTGTGCCTGCATCATTCTGTCACCTCCCAATGTCACTGCCTGATAAAAATACCCACTGTCAAAATTCCCATGGCCAAGTGGCTTGGGAAGTTAATTGTTTATACATTTTCTTCCCACTCGGCATTAGTTTGAATCCTTTTCAGTGAGGAAATGCAAAATACATGTATCCAGGGGCAGTCCCGTATGCAGGTGACATGGTTTGATGCAAGGGACACTAAGTCTCCATCTAAAACAACTCTCACCGGCTTTCTTGGGTTCTTAAAATATCCCGCCATTTGAATTATCTTCCTGAAGAGTCCTGTGAAAATACAAACAGGTCAAAACAATCTTGAAACGAGCATCTATGTTCATTGTAGCATTATTCACAATAGCCAGAAAGTGAAAGCAATCCAGATGTCTATCGATGGATCAATGGATGCACAAAACTTGGTTTATACATACAATGGAATAGTAGCCTTAAAAAGGAAGGAAATGTTGGGATGCCTGGGTGGCTCAGTCAGTTAGACGACAGGCTTAGGCTCAAGTCATGATCTCACGGTTCATGGGTTTGAGCTCCACACAGGGCTCTGTGCTGACAGCTCAGAGTCTGGACCCTGCTTGGGATTCTCTGTCTCCCTCTCCCTCTGCCCCTCCCCCACTCACCCTCTGCCTCTCTCTCTCTCTCTCTAACATAAATAAAACCTTAAAAAATATTTTTAAATAAAAAAGGGAAGAAAATGTTGATACATGTTACAACATGGATGAAACTTGAGGACATTATGCTAATTGAAAGAAGGCAGTCACAAAAGCCCAAATACCGTATGTTTCCACTCATATGAGGGGCATACAATAGTCAGGATCATAGAGACAGAAAGCAGACTGATGTTTGCCAGGGGCCAAGGGGAGGGAGCCATGGGAAGTTGTTGTCTAAGGGCATGGAGTTTCTATTTTGCAAGACAAAAAGAGCCTCTGCTTTTCTGCCTGCTCCCTGCTTTCCTCCCCAGTGGAGCACTGCTCAGGCTGCACCACTCCCTCCAGGCTCCTGGCTCCTGCTCACCCAAAGCCCCACTTGGCTGTCTCCACCTGCCACTGTGATCATGTATGGTGACCTCATCAACCATGATGGTAAGTCCTCAGACGTCAAGACCTGGGAGATCAAGGGTGGGCAGCCCCTGGAGGTGGAGGAGAAGATGGCCAGGAGGACAGACGTACCGCTGGTGACTCACTCATTTATGGCGTTGCCTCTGCTAAAGACCCAGAGAACGAAGGTACCAAAAACAATCGCCGGTGTTGATACTATCAACGAACTATCACTTGCAGTAAACCAGCTTCACAAAAGAAGCCTACAGGAAGTTCATCAAAGACCACATGGACCCAACCAAAGGCAAACTTGAAGACCAGAGACCAGGAAGAGTAAATAAACTTTGATGAATCCAAATCAAGCGTATCTTGGCTAACTGCAAAAACCACCGGCTGTTTATTGATGGAAACACGAAGCCAGATGGCAGCGTTGCCCGGCTGGACTACGGCGGTGAGGATGGTGTGGCTCCTTGTACGACTTTCTCTTAGGACGGTTTAGAAATGGAAAAATGTTAACAAGTTTGGCTATTACTTTAGATCTGTCGCCTGGTGTCATCACTGCTGCTGCTTTTGATCCATGCTACCAGGACTTCGAAAAGTGGGAGATGTCATCTTGAGCTCTTCATTCATTTTCACCTTGATTTCTTTGGAGTAGAGGAATTGTTTTTAAGAAAAAAAAATCATGGAGCGCCTGGGTGGCTCAGTCGGTTATGCGTCTGACTTTAGCTCAGGTCATGCTCTTGCGGTTCGTGCGTTCGAGCCCCAAGTAGGGCTCTGTGCCGACAGCTCAGAGCCTGGAGGCTGCTTCGGATTCTGTGACTGCCTCTCTCTGCCCCTCCTCTGCTCACACCTCCGTCTCTCTCCCTCTTTCTCTCAAAAGTAAATACACATTAAAAAAATTTTTTAAAGAAAAAAAATATCATGTAGGTTGTCTGAAAATAAATACATTTAAACTAAAAAAAAAGATGGAAAGAGTTCTGGAGATGGAGGGTAGTGATAGTTGCACAATAACATGAATGTACTTAATCCCACTGAACCGCACACTTGAAAATGGCTAAAAAGTCAAATTTTATGTTACATATACTTTATCATAATTTTTAAAATGTTTTTTAAAGATTTTGTTTTTAAATTTTTTTAATGTTTTTATTTATTTTTGAGAGAGAGAGAGAGAGAGAGAGCCAGCAGGGGAGGGGCAGAGAGAGAGGGAGACACAGAATCCAAAGCAGGCTCCAGGCTCCAAGCTGTCAGCACAGGGCTGTATGCGGGGCTCGAACCCACAGACCATGAGATCGTGACCTAAGCTGAAGTTGGACACTTAACTGACTGAGCCACCCAGGCGCCCCAAAGATTTTGTTTTTAAATAATCCCTCCACCCAACATGGGGCTTGAACTCACAACCCCAAGATCGAGTCACATGTTCTGCTGACTGAGCCAGGCAGGTGCCCCAACACAATTAAAACAAACACACACAAAAAAGCCCATTAAAAACCCAGGTCATTTAACAGAGCCACTTGATCACTTGTTCTCGTCTGCTGTTAGCTTGGCTCAGCTTTGTTTTTCAGTAAAGGACCATCGGTCTCGAGCAGGACCCCGAAGAACAGGTGACATGCATGACGGTCACCAGGAGAGTTCAGGGGGCTCTAGCACGTGCTTTGAGGAAGGCCCAATCTGGCGTTCCCATCCTGAGCTGAGGGGGACACCTCTGCATGTCCTCAGTAGCACGAGGAAAATGTCAAAGCCCCAGGCACCGTGAGGAGCTGCTTTACGAAGGAGAGGACATCAGCCTCTGTTTGCTCTGCCCTTTTACCGAGGGCTGCCTGGCCAGAGGCCTCCCTCCGGGAGAGTAATAATACTACAAAGGTATGGTTATCAATTAGGTTCCTATGAGCCAGCGACACTGGCTAGTCTGGAAAACCTTCTCCCAGCTCCCCCATCTCACAGGCTGGTGGGGCCCTTGACACCATGTCTCAAAGTCAAGGGTGGGTGTGAGGATGATAGAGCCACACCCGACTGGCCAGAGGGGGCTTCACAGCCTGGTAGCTTTCCTCAATTCGGCCAGCACCTCCTCCACCTTCAGCCCTGGGAAGGAGAGGCGTTTTGGTCACAGAAAGCAGCATCTTAAGCCTCTGTCATTAATGAGGGAGACAGAATTGTTATCCTAGTAGGGGAACACTCAAGGAAGGAATAAATTTCATTTCCATGCATCTCCAGCTTGAGTCCCAGGCTTAACAGACACTATTTTTATCAAATGCTTTCTATTCTCTGACATGCTTTGCTAACTTTCTACTATGAGGCAAATCAGGAAAAGTCCACATTTGATTTCTCTTCCTTCTGGCTTCTCTCTCCCCATTTGCGAGAGGGGTGGTGGCATGGGTGGGGGCCCTGTCCTTTCAGTAGGAGGTAAGTGACAAGGCAGGCATCCGAAAACTCAACCTGGTGCCAAAGCATCCCGGAAACGGGCTCTGCTTCCTCTGCAAATGACATCGCGTCCTGGCTTCACCCCATCCCAGATGGCAGAGCTGATGGGACAGGGAAAAAATACAGATTTTAGAGTATTTACAGCATCCTGGCTCCCTACCCCCACTTCCTGTGACGGAGGATTTAGTCTTGGCAGCTAGGTTTTGGAGCCTTTCTTGTGTGGAATATAGGAAAATGCTGGAAGGGATTCTGAGTCACGCAGTGCTGTGAGCGTGGGTGGCTTGGTGAGCCCACCAGAGAAAAGGCAGGGAATTACCTGCAAGGGAAAGCAGAATAGATCAGAAGGTAAGAGGGAGGATAAAGAAGCTGAGAGCCAGAGATGAGATGAACTGAGGGGAATTCAAGAGATGAGTTAAAGGGGATTGGCGTACCTGGTGGGCTATCATGAGAAGGATTTGGAAGAGAGATGAGAGGAGATTTTCCAGAAGCCTTGTTGGTGTTATGAATAGACCCTATCCTCCTGGTTGGCATTTTTAAGACATTTCAGTAAAGACACAAATTTATTTCAAACTTTTTTTTTTTTTGATATGAGGGACTGGGGTTTATTCAAGGCAGCCTGGACTACTGGAGGCTAAGGTTAATAGTGAAAGATGACCACCTTTAACCCTCCTTATCCCATCAACACATCCTGTAGTTCAGATATTTCAAACTGGTGTCCTATGGGCTGGATTTGAACTGCAAATGTGTCTTCTTTGGTTTCTTGAGAGTTAATTTTTTTTTTTTTTGTAGCCACCATTGAAAATTGTGATTTCACACGTAAAAAGCTTGCAGTTCCTACTTCTTTTGAAAAAAAAAATTGAAAAATCTGGCAACATGAGACTCTCACTTCTACAAGGCAAAAAAGACTCATGCTCTCTGGTTAACCCCAGTGTCCACCACTCACATAAGGTGTGCACGTGCACATATACCTGGCCTGCTTCCTGCATTTATATTTCCTACCATCTGGAAACAGCAGACTAGATAGTTGGGGCCTGCTCTCCTGCTGAGGACAATTACAAAGGCTGGACAAAATAAAAATAAAAGCAACCTGAAAGCATCAAACAATTAAAAAGACAATAAAGAGGTGCCAAACCAAGATCTGGGAAAAGACGGGCATTTAGGGAGGCAAACCCAACAACCATCTTTTCCCCCTTGGGATATTTGCTGCTTCTGGAAGAGACAACTGAGAAGCTCAGACGCTTCTTTGTAGGCAGTTTTGCATGTAGGCAGTTTTGCATAGTAAGCAGTTTTGCATAGTAAGGGGATGAAACTTGGAATCCAGTGCCCATCAAAGGAGAGGAGTGCCCGTAATTCCCCATTTTAGGCTAGGGGCCATATGGATTGCGCCTTAAGACTGGATGAATAGGAGATAGACCACATTGTGCAGGGGCTCAGCTCAGCTGCCAATGAGCTTAATTCTTCAAATTGGATTAAGGTGATCCTAGATTGCGAGTATCCCCAAGTACCTAGCAGAAGCAAATGTAAATACTCTCTGGAGGAATATAACACCATACTGTCTCGTGTAACTTCTACCAATAATTTTTCACACACAATTTCTGCACACATGAAACTAACCAGATATATAAGGAAATAATATGAATGAGATCCAGCAGACACAACTACCATAAAAACCCAGAAAACTGCAGTTACTAGAGTTATCAGACAGACTATGCAAAGGAGATAAAATATTAAAAATTCTGGCAGAGAATTAGAAACTTAAAAAAAAAGACAATGATGATTTGTAAAATAACCAAATAGAAATGTACAATTGAAAAGCATAATAAATAACAAAAGAGCTCAGAGGATGAGTTTAACCACTGACTAGACACAGTTGAAGGGAGAATTGATAAACTGGGCAGTAGGTTAGAAGAAAACATCAGGACAAGACACGAAAAGACAAAAGGATGGAAAATACGGTGAGAGAAGAAGAGATATGGAAGATAAAGTGAAGGCTGAAGTTCTAGGAGATGATGAGAGAGAAATCAAAACAGCAGCAATATGTGAAAGTAAAAATAGCTGGGAAAATGCCAAGTTTCCAGAAGACCTGGACACCCCAAGCAGTAAATAAAAGAAAGCCACTCCTAGGTACATCAGGGTAAAATAGATGAAAATCAAAGACAAGGAGGATAAAAATGTTAAAATCAACTAACATTACTTGAAAAAAAAAAAAAAAGAATAGACTGTTATCTTGCTTCTTAACAGAAATAATAGCAGCTAGAAATTAGGAGAATTTAAATGTCTTTAAAGTACTGATAGAAAACCTAGAATTCCATACCCAGAGAAAACAGCCTGCAATCATAAAAATGAAATGAAGATAATCTTTGGGATTCTTTACCAGCAGCAGATACTAAAGGAGTGTTCTTTAAGCAGAAGGAAAACGATTTTAAATGACAGGTTATAGATAATAGGAAAAAATGAAGAAGAATGCAAAGGCTAATTTGAAGAATCCAAATGAATTAGACTGTACCAAATAACTTAACAATGTCCACTGGGGGTTTAAAATTTTTTAATATGTAACAAATATATATAAGTCAGAATGAAGGGGTAAATGAAATTAAAATGGTCTAAGATCCTTGTATTACTGTGGAAGAAGATAAAAATATCAATCAACACTAGACTTTGATTCAGTCAATGACACACACTGTGGTCTAGGATAACCTCTAAAGAATAGTCAAAGAAGTATATAATTTCCAAGGTAACAGACAGAAATATAGAATATTCAACCACACCAAAACAAGCAAGAAAGGAGGAAAAAAAGAATATAGAACATGTGGGACAAATGAAAGCATTTAATAAGATGGTAGACTTAAATCCAAATATATTAGTAATTACATCAAATGTGAATGAACAAAGTACTTCAATGAAAAGTCAAAAAGTATCAGGGCTCCTAGGTGGCTCAGTCAGCTGAGTGTCTAACTCTCGATCTCAGCTCAGGTCATGATCTCGAGCCCCATGTCAGGCTCTGCACTGACAGTGTGGAGCCTGCTTGGAATTCTCTCTCCCTTTCTCTCTGCCCCTACCCCATTTGTTCTCTCTCTCTCTCTCTCTCTCTCTCTCTCAAAATGTATAAATAAACTTAAAAAAATTTTTTAAAAAGTCAAGGAGTATCGAACTGGATAAAAAGATATGCATGCTATCTATAAGAAACAGATAAACATTAATTTTAAAAATGTTGAGTGGTGCCTGGGTGGCTCAGTCAGTTGAGCGTCTGACTAAAGCTCAGGTCATGATGTCATAGTTCATGAGTTTGAGCCCCACGCCGGGCTCTGTGCTGACAGCTCAGAGTCTGGAGCCTGCTTTGGATTCTGTGTCTTCCTCTCTCTCTTCCCCACCCCTGCTCACACTCTGTCTCTCTTGAAAATAAATAAACATTAAAAAAATTAAAAAATGTTGAAAGTAAATGGTGGAAAATATGTAAATATTAATTAAAATTATATTAATATTAATAGTATACATTGATATCAAACTATATTTTAAGGCAAAAACATTACTACAGCTAAAGAAAGATATATCATCATAACAAATTCACAAGGAAGATACAGTGATTATAAAACTTGCACACATCTTATAATGTACAGTCAAAAATATGAAGCTAAGATTGGCAAAACCACAGGAAGAAGTGAGCAGGTAAATGAATAAGGATACAGATTATTTGAACACGATTACCAAATGACTTAATGGACTTATACAAAATATCATACCTAACACTTATAGAATTCAGGTTCCCCAAATATTTAGGACTCCTTACCTTCCAAGAAACTAATAGGATTGAAATTCTCTATATCGGGGCTCCTGGATGGTTCAGTTGGTTAAGTGTTTGACTCTTGATGTCAGCTCGGGTCATGATCTCGAAGTTCGTGGGATGGAGCCATGCCTCCAGTTCTACACTGATATCAGGGAGCCTGCTTGGGGTTCTCTCTCTTCCTTTCTGTCTGCCCCTCCCCTGCTCTCTCTCTCTCTCAAAATAAGTAAATAAACATTAAAAAAAATAAATTCTCCATCTCATTTTATGTAAGATGTGGTCATAGGATTTGTTTTGGTCAATGAAATGGGGAAAGAAGTAGCTTCTAGGTTCTAGAGTAGTAGTAAACGTTACCTCTTTTTTCTTTCCTGAATGCAGAGGACGAGTTCCTTGACCTCCTTGAGCTCGGGGTCCTTGATTAAGGATTACACGGAGCAGAGTTGCCTAGCCAACCTGAAAATGGACAGGTTGATGTCCATTAATGAGAAATACAGTTTTGTTATTTTAAGTCACTGAAATTTGGGGATTATTTACAACCACAGTATAACCTAGTCTATCCTAATAAAGGTATAAAAAGAAGAGGACTGCTTTTCAGGCACAGAGGTGAGCTTGTCTTGAAAGGATATGGCATGATGAAGTCCCAGGAGTCCACCGTGGGACTCCCAAAGCTCCAGGGAGGTGGGGGTGGGAAAAAGGCTGGGAAGGGCGAGCAGCTCCCAAGAACAGCCTATGAGGACTGACTAGAGGCAAGTTTGGAAGGGCCTTGTATTTAATAAGGAATGGGAATTGTCCTAGAAGTTGAAGGATCTCCAGAAGTTGGTGAGCGGTTGAATATTGGTAGTAATGAAAAGGATAAACTGGAGACAATCTAAATGATGTAAAAGGAGGAAATTATGTAGAGGGTTACTATCAATGAACATGTTCCAGAGTTATTTTCCATTCCTTGGAACCATTAGTAGGATTTGGTGACAATTTCTTTAGTAATTGCATGCATATGCAAACACACACATAAACCAATTTAAAAACACAAATCACATCAGGGTGCCTGGATGGCTCAGTCGGTTAAGCGTCCGACTTCAGCTCAGGTCATAACCTTGTAGTTTGTGAGTTCAAGCCCTGTGTCAGTCTCTGTGCTGACAGCTTGGAGCCTGGAGCCTTCTTTGGATTCTGTGTCTCCCTCTCTCTCTGCCCCTCTCCCACTCACACTCTGTCTCTGTCTCTGTCTCTCTCTCAAAAAATAAATAAACATTAAAAAAGTTAAAAACACAAATCACATCATTTATACTCTACGTGCTATTTCCCATTTTTTTCCAGTTATCAATACCTTCATGTTTATTTTCTGTGTCATCTCAAGGAGACTTGCTTCTTTCCTTTTTATTGGGCGCTATTATATGGATATACTAGAATTATGTAACCATTCTCTTATAGATAGATACTTAGGTTGTTTCCACTATTTGCAAACAATGCTTCAGGGACCAACTTGCTAATAATACGCATACATTTTTATCTCTTCTTTCTCCAGACAGTAAGACCAGTTTTGCCACTATTTGAACGGTGACAGTTTTAGGCTGGGTCACAGAAACACAACCAGGCAGGCCATTTGAGGTGACAATTTTGGTTAAGGGGTACCTGGTATGCCTCAACTATGCCCAGAATGGTGTCTTGAACATAGTGAGCACTCAATAAGTATTTGTTGAATGAATGAACAAATGAATCCACATCTACTACAGACACTTGTGTGGTCTGCCCTGCCCTCTTCTTCAACAGGGTTTCTCAACCTCAGCACTATTGACTTTGAGGGCTGCCTGCTTTGATGTGGGGGCTGTCCTGTACATTGCAGAATGTTCAGCAGGATCCCTGGTCTCTACCCACTAGATGCCACTAGTACAACCCCAGTCACAGCAACCGACTATGTCTGCAGAAATTGCCAAATGTCCCCTGGGAAAGAAATGAGTCCCAGTTGAGAAACATTGATTTACAACACGGATTTACTTGTGTAGGGGCAAAGGCCCTTTCTAAAAACACTTCTGCCAATCCTCCCATATTACAAGGGTTTTCATGGAGATTTTGCATTATTCTTGGTTCAGATGTTATTTCCCTGACATCTCCTTCATGACTTAAGTCAATCCTCATTATTTGTCAATCTCCCTTATACCTTCTCTACTCACCAAATGCTCCTCCTTAGTGCTTATCTAAAATGAATTTTAGATATGAGTATTATTAAATTAAGCTATTTGCCTCACTCAACTCTCTAGAGGCAGCCACAAGTAAAAATTTGGCATGTAACATGGAACTTTTTGCTCACCATGTTTCTATCTCGTGCCCGAAACAATGCCTGACATATAGTAGGTGCTCACTTCTCTTGGATGGATGGACAGCAACCTGTTACCAGTCAGCAATGGCCAGCCCCAGGTACAACAGGCTTCGGCCAGTTTTTGTTCCTGTGACTTCTGAAACAATTTTGAAAAACGAGGCCATCTCTACCTACATTTTAAAGTTGATGTGTGACATGCTCATCATTAGGTTCATAGGGCTTCAAGATAATACCTTCCAGCATATTGTAAATACTGGAATTAAAAACTTAAGTTGTGACATCATTCTTTAAGTATACCTATTCACGGGGCGCCTGGGTGACTCAGTAGGTTAAGTGTCCAACTTCGGCTCAGGTCATGATCTCAGGGCTTGTGAATTTGAGCCCCGCGTCGGGTTCTGTGCTGACAGCTCAGAGCCTGGAACCTGCTTCAGATTCTGTGTCTCCCTCTCTCTGCCCCTCCCATGCTCATGCTCTGTCTCTCTCTGTCTCTCAATAATAAATAAATGTTAAAAAAAAATTAAATATACCTATTCATCTGTTATTATTTCCGAGATTCCCTATGATTCACTTTCACAGTAGTTTCCCTCAAATTCAAGGAATAGAAGAAACAAATTTTGTTAAATAAAAAAAAAAAAACAACCTTGGGGCACCTGCGTGGCTCAGTCAGTTGAGTGCCCAACTTCGGCTCAGGTCATGATCTTATTGTTTGTGTGTTCGAGCCCCGCGTTGGGCTTCTTGCTGACAGCCTGAAGTCTGGAGACTGCTTTGGATTCTGTGTCTCCATATCTCTCTCTGCCCCTTCCCAGCTTGCACTCTCTCTCTCTCTCTCACAAAAATAAATAAACTAAAAAAAGAAAAATACCTTAATTAATCATTAAAGGAAGCTGAATTAAATTATTAAAGGAAGTTTCCAGTTTGGGGACCTGGAGCTGGAGATTTTCACATTTGGAGTAATGGCACCTTAGTAAGATTTGTGGAATGAGGGGTACACTTTCCAGTAAGGGTTATTACCAACACAGGCACTTTCTTAGGCAAATCAGTTTTAGGAAGGTGTGCCTAGAGGAACCAGTTCCCTAAAAACAATCCTTGTGAAGTCTGGATGGCCATTCTGGGGGTAATGCAGCCTACAGGCCTGCAGGGGGCAGTGTTGGACAAGCTGTTCGACTCGATCTCGGGGGCTCTATGTCAGGGGTAGTGGGCCGCCCAGCCGGGTCCCCTCTGGCGTGTTTGTGTTTGCACAGTGAATTATTCATAGAAAACGGGCTCCAAGGAGAATGGAGGCCAGACTCCTCTGTCCTGTATCTAGAATCAGGGCCCAGGAC
The DNA here is from genome assembly GCF_022079265.1 of Lynx rufus. Taxonomy (NCBI): domain Eukaryota; kingdom Metazoa; phylum Chordata; class Mammalia; order Carnivora; family Felidae; genus Lynx; species Lynx rufus. The sequence goes on along the minus strand of NW_025814823.1, from coordinate 118,461,652 downwards.
TGTAAACAGATGAAAACCTTTTTCTCTGTTTCAAGAACTGGAATTAGGAAAGAAATTGAGGAGTGAAGTCATGCATCTGAATCCACCGTGAGGTTTTTTATTTTCCTCTTAGGAAATGAAAACAATAGTGAAATCTCAGTAATTTATAGCTTCAGCACACAGTAAGCACAGTGGCCCAAAACTCCTGCTCTGGAATCAGACAGATGGGTGGCTCGGGTCTTTCCCTGGCCAGCTCATCTTTCCCAGCCTCTGCTTCTCTTGCTGTCCTATCCGAACATGACTACCTTCCTCAGAGGGCTGCTGGGAGGAGAAATGAGCCAGCGCAGGAAAAGGGCTCAGCACATGAATGGCATTTAGCAAGAGCTTAATAAATAACAGTGATGATCGTGAAGATGATGATATAGCGTTTGTCAGGCATGAGTGTTTCAAAACTTTCCGTCCATGTCTGAAGAGGAAAACTCAGAGGTGAAAAACCAAGCCATTTAAACATTTTAAGTTTTATACCCCTGGGAAATAGAAGCAGAAGCAGCCATCCGGTTGGGGGAGGGGGGAGTCAGGGCCCTTCAGTGTTACAACCTCACTCTGTTCCTTGACTTTGCTCCTGAGCACCTTCCAGGTCTGAAGGTCCCACCCCAGTGCTGATAAGAGGGTCTCTATGTCTAAGATAGTGTTGTATGTTGGTTATGTGACAGGTCCACCAGCCTCAGACATAATAGTAATGGCATTGTTCATTATACTTGTCCTCTGTGAAACCTCACAGGATGGGGGTAAGCTAGTTGACAGAAAGTTAGTAATGTGGACTAACTGCTGGGATATATGAAAAGTAAGGTTCACAGCAAGATCCCCACAGTTCTGCCGTATACGGGGAGAGGCAACAGAGACTAGCTCAGACAGAGGCACGGAGACAACTTGGATAAGATAATGGTCCTTTCACCTGGCAGCTATCCAGCCCCCAAATAGCTTTTGTATCCAGCCCAAAAATAAGATCACATGAGAGGGGAGAAAGAAATACACAAGTGCCTGTCCTTGGGCTTTCCGTGGGTACACCAGCATCAGCCGCACTGGTGGGGGGCCCCGGAGAGGGTGGCCTCCCAGTGCACTGGCTGCCTCCCTCCCCTGGCTCTCCCGGGCTGGGAAAACAACCTGTATCAGGGCGGGTGTGGTGTGTGCTTTGCACTCAGCTCTTCTCTCAGGACTCCCTTGAGCTCCATTCACACCAGAGAGGGAGCAGGAGAGAGAGGACAGGCGGAACCAACAGCCTCAACTCCAGGGGAATAAGGGCATCGCCTCCTTTTGGTGAAGGACACTCCCTTCTGATGGAGAATGGGAACTCCCTTCCTCCTGCAGCGGCCTGCCTGCAGCACTCCCGTTAGGTCACCCTGGACGCTGTAGGCTGCTGTGGCTGCCTCGCCCCAGAAAGAAAGTGCCCCAGAGCCAAAGCAAAGAGGTGAGTGCATCCGTTTCGTTTCTCTGAGGGGCTCATGACTACAGACTTCGTGCTCAGGTCCAGCATGAATGCTCTCCCCTGCCCCTCTTCTTCCTCTTCTCCTCCCTGATCTGGGTCTCTGGCAGACTTGAGTCTGTGTGATGGATGCTAGCTTAAAATACCTGTACTCTCTTCTCTCATTTTGAGGCTACTATGCTCCCAGAAAGAACAGGGTAGGTCCAGTTCTTAGCAGGGAAGTGAGAAATGATTCCCACCAAATGAATTATGTTTGCTGAGATCCAAGAAGATGTTTTCCAAGAAACCATTAGACAAATCCCATTGCAGTCGAGTTCATCTTAGTTTTAAAAAGCCCTGTATGAAATAGGAAACAAAAGGAGGCCGGCTCATTCCTTATTATTGGACAAAAGGGGAAAAAAAAAAACCCACAAGGGAGATGTGCATGCAGCTCTTCCTCTCTCCTCATTCCTTCCACACCTTTTCCTGACTTCTTAGAACCCTGTAAAATATACTTAACAGATCCCAGAACTCATTTCTTTGGTTGAGAACAAGAGGGATAAAATGCAGGGTTTGGGGAGAATTGCTCTGTAAGCCGAGTCAAGGGACAAAGAAGACAAGGCAATTTTGCAGTCTTGGCTTCCCCTCCCAAGCACATGACATGTACTTGTGCCTGTCTGGGGACGTGTACAGATGTCGCCATCACTAGCAAATGCGTACCACTGACCCTTGTTACACACCATGCCACCCCCTGACTATGGACTACAAATACCTATGCTAAGAAGCCCACAAAACATAGGTGGGAGCAAGACACTCCAACAAAGCAGGATTCTTTTAGCGACAATAGACTGAAACCGGTTTGAAGAGACTTGTGCCAAAAGAAGGAAATTTGTTTGCTTGTGTAACTGAAAAGGCTGTGGTATGGTGGGATCCAGGTGCCCAGATGGTAGCATCCCAATTCTGTCTCTCTCCGTTTCTTGGCTCTGCATCTCCGTGTCATTGTATCCCAGGAAGACTCACCTAAGGCAGTGGCAAGATGGCCACCAGCAACTCCAGGCTGACACCCTAATGGCAAAGCCACCCTCTAGAAGAACAGGCATGTCCTTTTCCCAAGAGTCTAGAGTCTCAGAGTTACATCTCACTGAACCAGTGTGGGCACTGTGGCCATCCTTGCCATGGGGTGTAGTCATCCCCACCCAAACCACACAGACTGGAAGCAATGAAGGGCTGGGCCCCTAAAGATAACCAAGGTGCTAGTCCTAGAGGAGGGGCCTGGACACAATGCTTGGCACTGTGCATTGCTATTTTTGTGATGGTCTGGATGAAGACTTAAAACTCCTCCAACATCACTTCTCCTCTTTCTTATAGTCCACAAAAATCAGTGACAGAAAGTCTCATAATAAGGATAGTTATTAGTAGAAGTGACTGAAAGACCCCATGGCATCTCATTCCTAGAGAGACCCCCACATAGTGCAAAAGAAAACAGAAGGCTTTTCTCGGGCTCAGTGCCCAGACGACCCATCATGACGAGACCCACCTAGGCCCCCAACCTTGTCTGTGTGCAGACAGATCTCCCCTCCTCGGTCCCCTGTCCTTGTCCACCTGTGACTCCCTCTGCTCTGTGGATGTGAACCCACCCTGCCTTTCAAGGGCCAGCCTCAGTGCTGCCTCCCCTGAGGCCTTCCCTGGCTCATTGAGCCTTTCTGCAATCTCGCACCCTGTAAAAAACTTGAATTTTACATTCCTGGGGGAAACTGGATTTTATCCCTAGCCCTCTCTGTGGTGTCTGGCACATAGCAAGTGCCAAGTGACCAATAGAAACCCAGCTTCCCTAAATACCTGAGAGAGGATGGCTAGGTTATGTGAAGTCCTAAATTCTGATTTTAAAAGTAATGTAATAATTATAGCAAACATTAATTGAGCTCCAGCTGTATGCTGCAGCCTCAGAGGCATCATCTCAGGTAACCTTCACGATGACCCTACAAGGCAAATATTGGCATTATCCCTCATTTAACATGGGGAAACTGAGGCTCATAGAATTAACTTACTTGTCCCTTAAGCGGTGACATGGGAGTTAGAACCCAGGCATGCCTGCCATCTCATTTCCTATTAAATTTGGCATTTACATACTTATCAGGGGAGCTTCTGGCTGCCTGATTTTCAAGACCAAGGAACACCGTTGGCTGGTCAAAGAGCATGAGTAAGCTTGGGTGTTTTGGACCCACCTTCTGCCACTTGGGGCTCTGAGTGACTCTACAGGGGGGTCCTTATTAGTTTGTACCCAGGGGCGAAGAGACACTTGCCTACCCCAAAGCCACAAAGGTCAGGGGAGCATGGATTTCACAAAAGGAGATGCCTCTGGGGCCCTGAAGAGGGAGGTACTTTTGAGGAAATGTTAGCTGAAAGTGGGTTTTAGAATTTCAACTTGCCCTTTTGGCTGTCCATCATTGGGCAGATGGCCCTGACGTTTCTACCCTCACAGGGTAGCTCACAGGATTTGGAAAGCAACAAAATCTGATCTCAAAGGAAACCAAAATGTTTAGACTATGGTGAGTATTTTTTTGGACTACCTATGCTTCTAACAACCAGCCACTGGCCTCTTGTCTGATGCTGTCACCTCTGATGCCAGCGAGGCCCTTGGTTTGAGGGTATGTGGTTTCCGTGACACACACTGACCTATTTGTATGGGTCAGCATCTTCTCAAGAGCAGATCCTATTTGATTTAGGCCATTAATCCTCACAAGGTCCTGCAGGAGGGTCAGAGACCTGGCACCCTCACAAGTGAGACACGGCAAGACTGATCGGGTCCCAGATTACCTAGAAGCAGAGAAGGGCCTAGCCTGGGGGTAACAGAGCTCTGAGGTCTTAGGATCCAAGCCTGCTCGCTTCTCCATGAGTTTACTGTAAAAAAAAAAAATTAAAACCAAAAGAATTATACAGGCTAAGTAAAACTCTTTGGGTAAGTCTTTCAGAGGAAAACCACTGTCAGACCCAACAGAAATGAAAATATATGTTCTCACAAAAACTATACATGTCCATGGCAGCATCATTCATCACAGTCCAAACAGGGAAACAAGCCAAAAGTCCATTCACCGATGAATGGATAAATAAAATGTGGCATATCCACACAATGAAATATTACTCAGCGATAAAAAGGAATGAAGTGCTGAAACATGCTGTAACATCGATGAACCTCAGAGACATTATGCTTTTGAAGGGAAAGAAACCCATACTGTATGATTTCATTTCTACAAAACGGCCATAACAGGCAATTCTACAGAGACAGAAAGTACATTGGTGGTTGCCTAGGCCTGGCAGGAACACGGTGTGGGGAGTACTTGCTAATGAGTATGGGGTTTCTTTTTGGGGATGACAAAACTGTTCTAAAATTAGCAGTGATGGCTGCACAACCACGTGAATACACTGAAACCATTTAATTGTTTACTTTAAATGAGTGAACTATACGGTATGTGAATTATATCTCAAAGTTGTTTAAAAACCCAACCATGGCTAATCAAATAATGAACCCAGTGACGGCTTCCCTGAAGGATGTGGCCTCACCCCATCTGCTCTGATAAGCTTAGGTCTTCTCCCACAGAGCTCGGCCACAGACCACCCAGACAATCCAAGTGGAAAGAATACAGATGGGAAAAACGGGATCCTTAGATTTCTCCACAGAGTCTAAGATGGGAGGATTTCTGCTCCCCTCTTTCCTGTGTGAATTATTCAAAATGTTATGGAAGCGATCTCACTATTCTCTTTTCATTTCTGCGTTTCAAGTCCTGCTCCAAAAAGCATTCTCCCTTCTAAGATTATAAATCTTACTGGGGCTCTGAGTGCCTCTACAGGGGGGTCCTTATTAGTTTGTACCTTATTTAAAATAAATAGTAAGATTATTGGGGCGCCTGGGTGGCGCAGTCGGTTAAGCGTCCGACTTCAGCCAGGTCACGATCTCGCGGTCCGGGAGTTCGAGCCCCGCGTCAGGCTCTGGGCTGATGGCTGGGAGCCTGGAGCCTGTTTCCGATTCTGTGTCTCCCTCTCTCTCTGCCCCTCCCCCGTTCATGCTCTGTCTCTCTCTGTCCCAAAAATAAATAAACGTTGAAAAAAAAAATAGTAAGATTATTAATCTTATTAATTCATGTTTTCCTCTAAGGTTTGTCTTCTTACATTTAACTTTCTGATTCCTCAGGAATTTAAATACTAAACTAAGGATCCACGTTGTTTTTGGTTTTTTGCCACATAGACAATTCACAAATCAGGAGTTTTGAATTTTGACTTGGGGTATCTTGTAACTTCCAGGAATTAAACATAAAAAAGGTGTGTGTGTGTGTGTGTGTGTGTGTTCAGGAAAAGGGTTACAGATCATGTCAGATTCTCAGGGGTTTTGTGACTCACAGGAAAACCACTGGATTCCCTACATTTCATAACCTGGGGTCCAGGTAGACTATGTATGTATGTTCCAAAGCACGAGGCAGAATCCAAGCCAAGGGGACAATTATTAAACAACTACAGGGGAGGCCTGAGCGATTACTTCTGGGCAAAATTCTCCATCACATGTCAAGTGAGAGTCATCCCACCTTTTGTTCTCATGGTTTACTGAGGCAGAGAACGAGATGGGACGCCCATGGATCTCCCAGGGCCTGTAAAACGTTACGTTTTTATTCATCTGCTGACAAATCGGTGGAGCTAATAAATCATGTTCTAAAAGTAGCTGACAAAACTTGGACCCTCTTGTCACAAAGAATTTGAGGAGACTTACAGACATAAATATAAGTAAATAATGAAGTGGAAAAGCCATGACAAAGAAGGTGGCAGTCCCTCAGGTGCACACTCATACATTCATGTGACAAATACATATGCACACCCACCGTGGGCCAGGCACTGTCGAGACTGAGGGTTCTCAGAGTTTGGTTCCTGGACGCAGTTTCACCATCATCTGGGAACTTGCTAGCCGTGCACATTTCCAGGCCCACTCCAGACCTCCTGAATTAGAAGCTTTGGAGTTGGGGCCCAGCAATCTGTGTTTTAATCAACCCTCCACGTGATTCCGACGCACATCCAAGCTTGAGAACCACTGGTCTAGACACGGAGGATGTAATGGTGAAAAGACAGATGAAATCCCTGCTTTCCTCATGGAGTTTATATTCCAGTGTGTGTGGCAGAGGGGCCAGGAAACAAACCAGTAAACAGCTAACTGAATATCATAATGTTCCATGGCAGTAAGGTCTGTGAAGGAAAAGAAAGCAGGAGGATGTGAAGAACAGTGATAGGGGCTGATTTAGAGCAGGTGGTCAGGGAGAAGGTGATCTGAAATGAGACAAGAATGATAAGCAAGAGCTTGCCATCCAAAGAGGGGCAGAAAACAAATGTGTACACCTCAGGAAGCAGGAGTCGCAGGGGCAAAGGTCCTGAGGTAGGACGTCTGGCCTAGATGAGTAGTATGACTGCAACAAATGACCAAGCAGTTCATAGGAGGTGGACTTAGGGAAGCGGTTGGTGATAGCCAGCTTAGTTTTCATTCTCAGAGCAAGTCAAAGGCCCTGGACAGTTGTGAACAAACAGGTATATGATCTGATTTATCTTTTAGCAGGATCCCTCTGGAATGAACTATAGAGAGTAAGTTGGGTAGAAGCAGGGAAATCAGGTAGGAGGATTTTGCAATAGCCCAGGAACACTGGTGCTTGGACGGACTACACCAATGTGCAAAGATTTATTACTAAGTGAAAAGCAAACAACAATGCAGGACATTGCTCGTAAATTGTTTTTGAGTATATACACATTCAGGTGTATGAAGCCATTTCCCCACTAAAGGGTCCGGGAAAAAAAAAAGTTAATAGTGGTTATCTTTGGGGAGAGGGCTTAATGAGGGTCATTTTATACCCTTCTGTACATTGTGCATGTGGCCATGTGTGCAAAGCATTACTTTTATTTAAAGATAAAATATTTTAAAATAAAAATTTAAAAATTGAGATAAAAGAAAACATAAAATAGAAGAGGCAGTGGGTGATCAATATCACAGAGAAGAAGAAGCCCACCCCTCATGGGTTAGTCCCTTCCAAGTACAATCCCCGGAAGAAGCCGGAGAGCCAGGCTGACCCTGGGGTGAGCTCCTGTTCTTGGATTACCATAGGATCAGGTGACTGCCCCCTTGAGAACCACTGGGCCCTGTTTCTGTCCTGCAGCTCTGTGACGTTTGTGGCTTTCAGGTCTCCTCAGGCAACTAATACAATTTCCTGTAAACGTCTGCGGCATTTCCCTATGCCCTGTGTGTCAAATCCCTCCCCTCCGTCATCCTGGCAGTTGGTTCGCCATGAGGCCAGCATGCCCTTCATTTAATTGCATGATTTGGCATAAACAGAAGGAAATACTTTGCTAGGGGAGAGAGTAGAGTGCAGCATCTGATTTCTCCTGTCAGCTGATTAGGATTTGTTGTGTCCCAACAAGGTCAAATGGAATTAGAAAGAAAATGCAGTGTGTCTGGTGTGTGCTTCAAATAACTGCATCACTTATGGAAACAGGACGAACAAATGGGGAAATTTTAAAGCAAATACTGACTGTCAGCTTCAAGATTCAAGGCACAAGAAGCCATTGCTTCTATGTTATGCCCAGAGAGAGAGAGAATAGTTGCTGGGGGCATTTTGAATTCTGCTGATTCTATCTATCATGCTTTGGTTCCACTCTCATGTTGGGGCAATTAAAAAGTGATGTCTGCTTTTCAGAGGCCCCAAGCACAGAATAAGTCAAGGCATGGAAATGCCACATTCTACTTTTAGCACTCTTCTAAGGCTCTTATAAGAGGTTTAGAGCCACGTTCTGTGATAGCAACTGCTGAAGCGCTCCATTGTGAATCAATCTCTTAGGATGTGGAAAGAAAAATCTCACTTCCAGAAGCAGCCACAACATTTCAGGTGTGGATGACTCTGGCCATGGCCACACCTCTGTGGATAAAACTACAAGGCTTCTACCAGGATTTCTGTTGGTCTTGCAAATCTGTCATGTTCTTCCTTTCACAGACCCACCCCCTGCAGTGTTAGTAGGCCTGCATATAGGGTGTTTTTTTCTAATGTTTATTTATTTATTTTGAGAGAGAGAGAGACCACAAGCAGGGGAGAGGGGCAGAGGGAGAGACTGGGAATCCCAAGCAGGCTCCATGTTCAACACGGAGCCTGATATGGGGTTTGATCTGCCGACCCTGAGATCGTGACCTGAGCCGAAATTGAGAGTTGGACACTTAACTGACGGAGCCCCCCAGGCATCCCCCCTGCAGATAGGTTTTAATCATTGCAGAAATGTCTTTAAATGTGGTCTAAGAGCTTTGAGGGAAGGTTTGTTTCTGTTACATGACCTGCATAGGATCTAGAGTATTATGGATGCTTAATGAACAGCCTCAACAGCTATTATTTCCTGGCCCAGAGCTGGAGGGCTATTCTGAGGCCAGACCTTCAGACAAGGCAATCTCCAAGTCTCTTCCCAGGCTAAATAATAGGCCAGAAAGCATTAACATTATCATGTCTCATGACTCAAAACATCCAAATGTATATTATTTAAAAGACAAATTTAGACGCTTGATATGAAAGTTGAAATAAATGTGGAATTTGGGGGATATTAAAGTGAAATTTTTAAACATTCAATATTGAGGGGAATTATATTACAGTAAATACTCTAAGGAACTGAGGATTCATTATTTCCCAGTATTTGGACAGTAACATTGCTGAATATCAGATATGCAGTAAAGAAATTAGTTTAGGGGCACCCAGGTGGCTCAGTCTATTAGGCATCCGACTTTGGCTCAGGTCATGATCTCACGGTTCATGAGTTCAAGCCCCACATCAGACTCTGTGCTGACAACTCAGAGCCTGGAGCATTTCTTCAGATTCTGTGTCTCCCTCTCTCTGTCCCTCCCTCGCTTGCACTCTGTCTCTCTCTTGAAGATAAATAAACATGAAAGAAAGAAAGAAAGAAAGAAAGAAAGAAAGAAAGAAAGAAAGAAAAAAGGGGGAGAGGGAAGAAAGAAAGAAAGAAGAAAGGGAGAGAGAAATGAGTTTATATCAGTAGCTAGGGATTATCTTTGTGGAAAATCCTTGTAGGTTTTTTTTTTTTTTTTAACAGCAGTTCACAACTGGATAGAATGGAGAAATAACACTAAAAGAATGACTTACACTTGTGTTACCCGTTTTCAAGGTGCTTTCACACATTTTGGCACACTGGATGGTCCCATTACTCCTGTTGGCTTGCAGGGAAGATACGGTTAGCAGTCTCATCCATCTCCTTTAGGAAGGATGGCATGGGAACCCGGCCAAGCTGCACAGGAAGGGTCAACCACACAGTGTGGGCAGGTTCAAGGGCATGACCCTGAGCTAGGGACACCTGCTTTTAGTCACAGCAAAGGCTTTTATTAGGGGATGCATGCTGGGTGAGACCCTGAGCCGCATCTCTGTCCTGAGAATTTTTAGTTAGCTATTTAATGGGTTTAATTTCCTAATTTATTGTTTCCTAACCTTAAGATCTCTCTTTCCATGTGGTTGAAAGTTAACATGCACACTGGAGGTAGCATAATAATTCTCCAGTATTGAGAAGACGATTATCCGAAATATTTTTATCTTTCTGTGCTTCAGAAGGTCCTTTGGAATTGTGCAGACACAGGAAGATTATTATTTTTGAAAGCAAATTATGAGTACTTTTGAATACGTAGACATGGCAGCTCACGGAGGTTCCAATTAATAAAATTTGGTGAAATCATTTTTTTTCTGTACTTTTCAAGTCCCTTTCAGGAGAGCCGTGGCTTATCCATCCTGTTCCAGGGAGGCTCATCTCCTCAAAAGGCACAAAAATGGCTCCCTGGATGCCACATGATGCCTTTGGAGAGAGGCTCCCACCTCCACCTTCCAAGGGGAGGTGGAGACCAGAGAGCATTATTTTTTAATGTTTTTTTTTTTGTTTTGTTTTGAGAGAGAGAGAGAGAGAAAGAGTGAGCAGGGGAGGGACAGAGAGAGAGGGAGACACGGAATCCGAAGCAGGCTCCAGGCTCTGAGCTGTCAGCACAGAGCCCGAGATGGGGCTTGAACCCACGAACTGAGAGATCATGATCCGAGCCAAAGTCGGATGCTCAACCGACTGAGCCACCCAGGTGCCCCCAGAGAGCATATTTCTAGTTCTCACAGGTCAATCCGTACCTGTCTATCTGAATCAGCAGGCGGGCGGGCTTGGACAAACATTCATGCATACAAACACATACCTCCCAGGCTTCCAATGCCTACATAAGGAGTAGAGACCTTCTTCAGTTATAGGAAACTATTCATCATGTTTCCATTTAGTCTCTTCAAAGATACCTCCTGATCCACATCCTTTTAATCCAATTTCCAGCTTCATTCCCTACCTGCCAGCCAAAGAGTTATTTGTACAGGCAGCTTCCTCCCTTCCTCACCCTGTCCCGGCCAGCGGCATGAAGATGATGCCTGTGGTCCTTTAATGAAATCCCCGCCCCTGGAGCTGGGCTCACCTGAGGATTCATTAGCCCGGTTCAGCAGTGACAGGCTTGACCACTGGTCAGGAATGACAGAAATACTCGCTCCACAGCCCCATCCAGCCCTAGCCTGGATGGCCATTGCCTTGGATGGCTTTGCAACATGCCCGTTGCAAGGCTTGGCCCTAGGAATGGCACAAACAGACACACACACACACTGCCACACGCAGACACCTACACCCTGCGCAGGGATGCCAGATGACAGAACAGAAAAGGACTCTTTCATCCGGCAGCCTTCTGATTCCAGAGGAGCGTCTCTGAGCCACGACCTGCTGTTTCCCTGGTGACTGAGGCTTCCAAATAAACAGGATTCTGCTCAGACAGGCCAGTAGTCCATTCGGCTCAGCCATTTGCCCCAAGACAAACCACGTTAAAATAACACCCAGGATAGCTGCCGTCTGTCGTCTCTGCCTCCCTTCCCTGCTGGCCAATAGCTCTGCCTGCTGCTGGCTGTCCAGAGTTGGGGGCACTAAGAGCTCTGTGTATGTCCCTGTGGGTGGGGTCAGTGCGGGCTAGAGTCTACAGGCAGGTCCCCTCTGCTGATAAACAAGGTCAGAGAGAGACCCAGAGGCTGGCATTCTCAGCTCCCCAGCCTGCCTCTCTGCTTCCCACACGGCCCTGCGGGACTGGTAGCCAGCTCTGTGGCATGGTGTCTGGAGGCAGACCAGCAACCTGATGTGCATGCCACGGCCCGTCCCCTCTCCCCACACAGAGCTGCAGTAACCGAGAAGTTCAGAGAGCCGGCGTGGGGCTGCTGGGAAAGCAGCCGCAGCACAGTGACAGTGACACGGAGCAGACGACACCCAGTGGATTTCCGTGTTGCCCTTGGACGAAGAGGCACAGTCCTCAGCCTACAAGGTTTTCAGGTAAGAATCTGAGTCTCCGTTTCGGGGAGGAAAGAGCAGGTTGTGTGCAGAGCTGAGGGCGTGCGTATGTGTGTGTGTCCAAGTGCAAGGATAATATTACATGGAGAGGGGGGAAAAAAACGGGAAGACTGAAGGCAGTGGGATGTTTTAAGCAGATACCACTGGAACCAGTTCCCCGGCAAGTGGATCCCCAGAGGCTCGCCTCTGGCTGGGTTGTTTAATCCATGGTGCTGGCCGCTCTGGGGAGAGGCATCGCCCGTGGCACAGGCATGTAAAAATAGCACCTAGACTTCAGAGACTGTAAAAACGATCCTGCACCATGCTGCCCCAGCACCTTTATTCCTCCACTGCCGGGCCGATGAGGACTGGAGGGGGCGGAATGTCCTCATTTACTGAAGCGCTGATACAGCCCCTTCGGTTCCGCAGAAGCCAAAATCGGTGGCTTTAGTAAGTCTGGAGGGCGTGAGCCCGCTGTGTCACACTCACCCTCTTGGGGAACCTGGACATTCAGCTGCCTCGGGAAGGCTGTTCACTGAGCACCTCAGACTTTAGCCAAATTTTGATACAAAAGTCGGGCTGAAATACAGGATTAGCCGAATGTGATACGATAGGTGGCTATTCGGATGGCCCCATGGCTCACCTGGACTATTCCTTACCTTCCTTCTGATCTTTGAATATCACACGCTCATCTCAGTGCCCCTGCAGACTGGCACTGGAGGAGAAGGTGCGGGAATGGCTAGCCACATCCACGTCACTATTACATGCCCAAAGTGTGCAAGGCTTCTAGAGAAGAACACTTGAACAATTCAGACCTCCAGGTCTGGGGGAGAATTTAGGCATCAAGTGCCCATTTTTCAGAGAACCAAGAGGAACTCACCTTATCTGGGCACTGGGGTCTAAGAGCTCCCTGCGTGACTCAGCAGAATGTAAACATTCAGTGCTTTCTCTAGCTGCTTTAACCACTGCGCCGCCCCCCCCCCCCAACCTCCCCACACACTCTTCTGCATTCTTTTTCTGCTTTGGCACTTTCCCTTTCATTCCCTACAGAGATGTGATTGTTTATGATGTAGTTCTGCAAACAGCGGTGGGAGAGGCGAGCATTGGCCAGAGGACGACCGGGGCTTTGTGTGAGGCTCAGCCAGCCCTGATGGTGGCAAAGGGTTGAAAAGAAATAAGCCCGGCTTTGCAAAGTGGTGTCCAGTGAAGGGCTGGCCGGCTGTTTACTGGGACTGTCTGGGTGAATGAGTGTGGATTTTGGTGGAGACTGTGATTCACAGTCACAAATTCCCTTTTCCTTTGTTTTCTTTGTGTTGGTCATTGACGGCTTCTGAGGAAATTCCCCTTTTCAGATTGTATATCTGAAGGCAAGATCATCAAAGGTGCTGCTGAGGGCAGCTGGTGAGCACTGGAGGCTTTCTTCTGTTGACCCTGCCTTTCCTAGTATGAGTAAATGGCTTTGCAGATGAAGTACTTGATCAAAGGCCAAACTGATACACAAATAATGAAGGGAGAAAAACAGAGTTTCTTGTAAACTCTCTCCCAGATCTGCTGTGCATACATACAGATACGGCTTGCCTGGTTCCGAAAAGGATTTAAGGAAGCGCTACGAGGTTGCTTAAGTGGTTTGACATCACAGGCCAGTAGCATCAACCACGATGATGATGCTTTCAGTGGTGAGGGTGGACGGCATCTTAGGCTCCACCTACACTAAAAGTGATGGGATGCCTGACCCAGGATGGAGAGTGTGCCCGCTCTCCTGGCTCACATGCGTTCTGTGGATGCTAGTAAACCGTGGAGGATCACGGAGCTGCCAGGCCTGCTGGGCCACCCTCTAGGAGTGAGGGACGGTACAGAGTGTAAGGCATTCCCCATCCACCTTATCAAAGGGTGTTGCTTGGCCAACGCAATGCTCCTTGAGTTAAGCAGCTGGAAAAGCAATCTGTCACGGGTGCCGCAGGCATACCCGGTTTTAGGGAAATCTAATGCCTACACGTGAAACAAATTATAGGTGAATGAAGACTTTTTCCCCCCGTTTTTCACTAATCAACACATGCTCATGGAGTACTGACAAGGGGTCCCATCTCAAGGTACAACTGGATTGAGCCCACTCAGCCACAGAAAAGGGAGGGCACGTACCTGGGGGGGGGGCAGGTAACAGAGAGTGAGTGTGGACTGACAGGATGTCCAACTCAGCTGGGAGGCAGGGTCCAAGGTATGGGAACAAGGGCAAGCATCCAGGCCAGTGGTCTACAGAGACAGAAGAGGAAGGAAGGGAATATGAAGTGTCTGATTCCTAAATATTCCGAATTAAGAGAGGCAGCCTAATATAGTGGTCAAGTGCATAGATTCTGCAGCGGGGCTCCCTGGGGTTCAGATTCAGACTGTGCCATTTATTAATCCTGTGGCTTTGTGCCTCAGTTTCCGCATCTGTAAAATGGGGTAAAAAAGTACCAACCTTGTCGCTGAAAGGCTCAAATGAGTCATGCTCTTAGTGCCTGGCTTATAGTAACTACTATGTATTTGCTATTAGTGAAAGGTGAGTTCTGAACATGCTGTACACAAGTCCTTTTGTTCCAAAGTCCAAAGTGACACTTTATGTTTCCTGTGCCCTTACTATGTGCCGGGTACCCGACTTGGCTTTATGTATCTGACCTTGCTGAATTCTCATAACAACCCTGGGAAGTAGGAATTGAGGCTTGCTGGGCTGGGCCATTTGCCGAAGTTCACGCAGTCACCAAGTGACAGAGCCACATGTCATACCCAGGCTGTGCTCCCACCTGATTTGCCATGTATGTTTTATCGGATCACTGGAGGACAGTGGAGACAGGTGGAATTTGGTGACGACAGGTGATATTTGAAGACCTAGGAAAGTAGGCCAGGATTTGGAAACTCTCCTAAGAAAGGCAGACCCCAGGGGGTGCCTGGGTGGCTCAGTCGGTTAAGCATCTGATTTCAGCTCATGCCATGATCCGTGATCTCATGGTTCGTGGGTTCCAGCCCCACATCAGACTGTGCCAACAGCTCAGAGCCTGGAGCCTGTTTCGGATTCTGTGTGTGTGTGTGTGTGTGTGTGTGTGTGTGTCTGCTCCGCCCCCATTCACACTCTATCTCTCTCTCTCAAAAATAAATAAACGTTTTTTTAAAAATTTAAAAAAAGAAAGAAAGAAAGGCAGCTTGGCCCCCCCCCCCCCCAGCTTGGCCCACAGTCAGACTCTCCACTTTGAGGACCTACAGCTTTTGAGACCAGGTCTTCAGGAACAAGACACGAATGCAGTCACGGGGGAACAAGAGGGGCCTCAGGTTTTCCTGAACCAGTCAGCAGATGATGCCCAAGAAGAGAGGAAATGGTGCCTGACGACAGACACAGAGGCAGAGGCACAAGGCTGCTGGGCCAGCACCCCGCTTCAACTCTGCAGGCCTGAGGTCAGAGGTCAGCTTGAGCTCAGCTCGACGTCAAGACTGGGTGACTCCAGTCGTAGAGAGAGAAGGGATGGGCCATCCAGAACTTGGTGTCTGTAAAAGACTCGATCTGCTGGTGCGACCCCTCTAAGGAGAACGTTTAAAATGTGACAGAGATTTGTTTTCTGCATAACTGCTCACGACCTCTGACTTTGTCCAAGGAATGCTAGTGGTGGGGACAGGCGTGAGGAGCAAGCCCCTCTTGCACCAGAGCTGTACAGGTGTGTGTGGGGGGACCTCAGACAAGACTCCCCTCTGTCTCTCCAGGACCTATAGTTTGCAAACAAATGTGCATGAGAATCACAGGGGAGCTTGGTTAAAAAATCAGGTACCCAGGTCCGGCCCACCGAAGTCCCGACTTAGTCAGGTTCCGGAGGGACCCACGATTTTGCATTTCCTGGGTAGGACCCAGGTGATTCCATCTTTGGTCCACAGGGGACAGTTGAGGAAACCCAAGTCTGACCATGGCTCTGGTTCTTTTCCCTTCATTGCTGTGAACGAGAACACAGAGTCATTTGGTCTGAGTCAGGGACAAGTGGCCTCTTCCTTGTCATCCCCTCCTTCCTGAATTACCATCTTCCTCGGACTAGCCCTCCACGTGTTGCAACATCCACGACAGTGTCCACACTGCACACCGAGTTGTTATGTGCCAGGCACAGGGCCAACCCCTTCATGCTATTCCCTCACTCAACCCTCACAACCACCCCATAAGTTAGGTGCAATTATTATCCACCTTTTACAAGTGAGGGGAAAGGCCTCACTGCTAGGAAGTGGCCAATCTGGGGTATGAACTCTGGACAAGCAGATTACCAGAGCACCATCATGGAACCTCCTATCAGCGGAGTTTTACCTGTTGGTCACTTCAGCCTTCCCTTCTCGCTCTTGGGTGCCTTTCTCTGGTTCACGTTCCTCTCTGGTCCGCTTCCATTCCCAGGCCCCCGTGTAACTTCCTCAGAAGATGATGCGGCCCTGTGCTCCCCTACTTTTTTCTCATTCAATCAATCAGAAAGGGCTGGGGCAATGGGCAGGTGGAAGGCAGGTGTTAGGAGCTGAACTACGTCCTCTCCTTAAATTCACATGTTGAAGTCCTAACCTGCAGAGTATCAGAATGTGACCTTATTTGGAGACGCCTTTACAGAGGATATCAAGTTTAAATGATGTCATTAGGGTGAGCCCTAATGCCAGCATGACTGGCATCCTTATAGAATGGGGAAATTGGGACAGAAAGACATACTTAGAGGGAAGATGGCATGAAGACACAGGGAAAAGAAGGCCATCTACAAGTCATGGAGAGAGGCCTGGAACAACGCTTCTCCTCCCAGCCCTCAGAAGGAACCAGCCCTGCTGATACCCTGACCTTGGACTTCTGGCCTCCAGAACTGTGAGCCAATACACTTCTGTTGTTTAAGCCACCAGTCTGTGGTACTTGTTGGGGAAGCCCTGGAAAACTACTATGGTGAGAGCCTAGGTTCACCCCCAGGTCCTGAGTTTGGAGTGATCTAGTTTGAGGCCAACACATCATACCAAGTTATGACAACTTTCTCGTCTCTTTAACTCAGGAGTCAACTTCTGTTGACTTTAAACAGTGTTCATGGGACTCACAGATAGTCTAAGTCCCAGGAAGGAAGAAGGAATGAGCAGCAAGGATGACGAGGGGGAGGAGAGAGGAGGGAAGGGAAAGTAAAGAAATAAAGAAGCAGCCTGATAAAGAGGACAGAGAATGGGGACTGGGAGGGGGGTTACTTGAGGGTCACTAGTGCCTTCACCTCAGGTTCATTCACCTCATTTGTGAGCTACTGCCAGTGTGCCAGGGAGCATGCTAGACACTGGGGCTGTGATACAGCCTGGAACGGACGGTTCCCGCCTTCCTGAAAGCTAGAGGCTAGAGAGGGACACGGACTCAATCACGCAGTAATTCTCCTGCGTGTCTCAGGAAAGCATATGCAGTACCGGACCCAGTCATGTGGTCTGGAAAGGTTTTGGTGAGTTCGTGACGCTTGGGTTGAGATGTAGGTGATGGGCAAGCGTCCACTGGGTGAGGGATGAGTGTTTCAGACGGAGGGAAAATACTGCAAAGGTCACACAGTGTGAGGAAGTGCGGCATTGCCAAGGGGTGGAGGAAAGGCCAGTATGGCTGGAAGAAGGAAGGGAAGAATGAATGTAGGGAAGAAGGGGGACGGGTCAGAGAGCAAGGCCCAGGAGGGGGCCAGACCATGGCAGCTGGGTTGACAGTTTGGGTCCTTCAAGTGAGAACCACAGAAGGCCAAAGAAGGAAGGAATCCTGGATACAGCAAACTCCTTTCAACAAAGGGAATGCTGGGATAGAGACGTCAAAGGCATGCTTTAGCAGTGGGTCTTTCCAAAAGCAAGACATCAGACTTTTTGAGTTCACAAACTTGGGGTTGGCTGCTTCGCCTCTAGGGAATGAAGTTCTAGCCATTGTCGACCCTCAACAGAGCACATTCTAGATGTTTGTCAAGGCTCCATTGGGAAGGGTCAAACGGGGACAGTTCTGTCCTGTCAACGGTTAATGAGCCAGCTTGGCAGCTCGGACAGGTTGGCCGGGCAGCCCCCCATTTGGCAACACTTGGAGGACACACAGGGGGGCCTCCGAATATAACCCGTCTGCTTGCTGTACTTTGTCTGAAGGTGCAGGAGCAGGCATGCATTCCAGAGGCACATTATTCAGTGGGGGCTGTGGAGAATGGCAGAGATTCCGGTTATGAAGGGGAAAGAGGTAAGGGCAGGGAGCCCAGAGAGACCGCTGAGGGCACTAGGGGTGCAAGTGGGCAGAGAAGCATCTGAAAGGAGCAGTGCAAAGGACCTGATGCCAAATGCTGCCTCACTGGTGAGCTCACGGGAGCAGTGGCAAGATGGGCCCGCAGCCGGCGAGTTCCCACTTGGGTGGTGCCTGAGCGCCCCACTACCACACGCACGCCATCTCCATTGCTGGGAAACTTCTCGTCAGTGCCAGGTATCGTTGGCGTAATGCACTCAGGAGCCCCCATGTAAAAGTGAACGCAACGCCTTTGCCAGGAGCCCCGCCTGCCACAAAAAGAACTCTCTTCCTTTTTCTTCCTGGAGAGGGGCTGGATCTGGCTAAGCAAGGATGAGTTGTGGGGGCAAGCGGGGCACACTTTGGAAAAGAGAGGTGATTTTCAGGAAGGTGAATAAGCAGCCCAAAGCCTCTTGGGGAGCAGGATCCCCTGACTCTGCTCCTCTTACCTCTCCCACCCACTCGAGCCCCACTGGCCTCTTGTCTGTTCCTCTGAGGTTCCACGTCCTTACCAGCCTCTTGGACATTGTGACTGCTGTTCCATCCGCCTGGAATGCTCTACCTTGTTCTTTTTTTTTTTTTTTTTTTTAATGTTTACTTATTTATTTATTTATTTTGAGAGAGAGAGAGAGAGAGAGAGAGAGAGAGGGAAAGAGAGTGAGCGAGCATGAGCAGGGGAGAGGCAGAGACAGAGGGAGGGAGAGAATCTCAAGCAGGCTCGGCACTGTCAGCCCAGAGCCCAACCCAGGGCTCAAACCCGTGAACCGTGATATCATGACTTGAGCCGAAGTCGGATGCTTACCCGACTGAGCCACCAGGTGCCCCAACCCTGTTCTTCACATAGCAGATCTTTTCATCCTTGGGCCTCACCTCTCTCAGCAACTCCCCCAAAGAGGCTTCCTTTCCCGTCTCTATCATGGGACTTGCCTCAGTCTGTATTTATCTTGTCAACTTTTTAAACACTTGCTATTGTCTGGAACGTGAGCCTCACAAGGGCAGGATATCATCCATCTTGTTTCGTGCTGTATCCCTGGGACAGAGCCTAGCCACAGAGGTGCTCAGTAAATATTGGCCCAATGAATGAATGAGTGACTCATAGAATCTTGGATTGAGAAATCCAAGGCCCAGGACAGAAGTGGGATCTCCGGCTCTCTGCTGCTCCTCACAGTTCTAGAAAAGGGTGCACCACATGTGAAAGCAAAGCTGACAAGTTTGTGTCTAGGGCCTGTGACCCTGACTTAGGAGACCACACCCCTCATGGACCCCAGGCCATATGCCACCTACTCTGGCTTAGCCAGCCTACTCTCAGCTCTTCAGAGAACTCACTTTGGTTGCCTGGAAAAATCCAGCTTAGTGGTATTATTCATGCTTAGAGATGAATAACTTCTTTTGGCTGATGGGCATCAAAGGGAAACAAGTGATGTCAGGCACCTAGAAGGGAGACATTGATCTGGCGTGTTCCGGGCCTCACACCCATGGGGGCAGATGGACCACAGCATCTCTGCCTTTGCCATCGGTCTGATGGGAACACAAGCAGTCTGCGTTGATTAATCAATGTGTGCAAAGTGCTGCACCAATACCTCTGGGGACATAAAGAGCCTCTAGAAAACAAGACTCTTCTTTTACTTCCTCAGAATCTCTGTCAGAGTTTAGAAATGGCAACTGTGGGAGAGCGGAGATGAAGGCTCCAGTCATTCCCTGGAGCCCACACAGAGCAAGTCTGCAGCCCAGAGAACATTCCCCTGGTTCAGAGTCACGGGCTGAGTCGGCCCAGGCTTCTTGGCCTTTGGTGATAAGGTGTTTAAGTTGCAGGAGCAAAGGCAAAATCTCCACTCAGTTGGCCAAAAAACCTTGCTGCCATTTTCCCTGGCTGGTCCTGGATGTCTTTGCTGAGGGCTCTGGAAGCAGAGTCCTAACTTCCTTGGAAAGAGAGCTAACATGGAAGCCCAAGACTCTTCTCATTATTTCATTATTTCAGGGTGACAGTCAGTGGTGCATAATGGTAGGGTAGCAAAATGGCCAACAGCATGCACTCTGGCGCAAGACCGGGTATGAATTTTGGCTCTAACCCTCAATAGCTACGTGGCCCTGGCCAAGTTACTGTAAAATAGAGAGAATAGGGGCACCTATTTCCTCAGGTTGTGGCCAGGAGAAGTCCATACTGGGTTCCATTATCAGCACTAGGGGCTGCTCTCTCACGGGGCTGCCCTAAGACTTCAGTGAGACAGTACATGTAAAGCCCCAAAAATGTTTCAGTATGCAACACACAGCACAGTATTTGCCCAATAAAATATTAATTATTGCTACCAACAGGTTTGCAGTCTGGCTAATGCTTTTCTGGAAGCCTTCATAAGAATGTATTTGATGTTACAAAATGGTCCTGGGGCATGAAGGTGGTCACCTGCTGTCCTGCTGTTCCTCCATCAGCTTTTTTTTGTCGCAAGGGGCAATTATCACCCTGTGCTTTCTCAGCACTTAAAAGCCTCAGGTCAGGAAACTAGAACTAGCCGAGAAAGCAACAGACCCCTTACAGAGCTGAAGCATGGAACAGACACAGGCCATTTGTTCAGCAGTTTTAGGCTGAGGGCGTTTCCAACAAACAATTAAAGAAGGAGTCAACCCCAGCAGGCTCCTTCTGCTCAATCCACAAAAGGGCTTTGGGATTCCCACGCACAGACAGGCACGGGGTTTCTCAGGGCACAGACTACTCAGAAATGCTGCTCAAGGGCCCTGGCCTGGGGCTTTGAGCTTAAATCATTTGAAAATCAACTACAGGGATGAAAGGGACAGTCTGCAGGAGGCTGGCCTGCACTGGATCTTGCATTTGGGCTGTCCAGTACTCCGCCCCTCCCTCCGGAGTGACCTTGGGTACGGAACTGGTCCTTTTTAGACTTTGGGTTCCTTCTCTACAAGAGCTGCCTCTGGAGAGTGGCTTGGAGGTTAAGCATGGTGTGCAAAGCTCCAGCTGTCTCTCTCCATACCCGTTCCTCTGTGGCCCTCTTGACCATCACATAGCTGTGGATATGGAAAAAACCCAGTGGTGATCAATGTTGTAAAGGCTTGCAAATATTTGCTTGCACCAGGTGACCATGAGCGCATCACTTGGCTGCTGGAGCAGCATAGAGAGATGGATTATGGGAAGGGGTCCAGGCCACAGTCTGAAGGAGGGGATGTTGGCAGCCCCCACACTCAGCTCGGCCCATCCTTGCACCACAGGGACCAGGCCGAGATTATGGATTTTTAGCCTGCTGTTCCCCTGGGTCGTCAGACTTCTCACGAAGGCCTGAAGATTGATGGTCTTCCTTAAAAGAGGTGGACCCCTTCCTGACCCACTCTGACCTTCCCCAGATGCCTCCCCACCTCCCACTAAGGCCTGAGGATTTAACACACAGCTGGTTCAGGGTGGATCCAACTGTAGGCAGTGCACGTGGGGGGAGAGCGTTTCCAAGGCGATGTCCGAGTTGTCTCTAGTGACCCATTGACCTGACCCTCCCCGCCTTACACTGCCCCAAAACTGAGCTAAGACTTTGGAGGGCGGATACACCTTAGGATGTCTGGCGGGAGCCCTATTATGGTGGGAGGTTCAGATCCCACGCTGGGATGGGCCCTGGGGAAGGTCAGAGGGAGGGTGAGCCAAAGCTGGCTTCATTGCCTCTGTTACCTCCTGGCCTTTCCTTCTTCTACTGGAGAGGCAGTCAGATGCGGGGTGTGGAGGCCCCCGTTTTAGCAACTGTAAAGAACGTCTTGTCGAAAATCTCTCAACATGTCTTGTTGTAGGATGGAAGCATATCCTGAGTTGGCCACTTTAAAGTCTTTTTATACTGGAGATCAAGAGAAAGACCTCTGGTGACTAATTAGGAGTCCTACATTCGCCAGACTATTACAGCCCCAAAGTCAGTGTTTCCCCGGAGTCAAGGTCCCTTTCTCTTCCTGGCCAGTCCCACATCCTGCTGGGCCTGCGTTGGCTACTCATGTTTCTCATTATCTCTCCCCCATCCTCTTTAAAGGCTTCTCACTCCACCCAGGGGTTTTATTTTTAAACTTGCACAGTAATGCTAGGGCTG
This sequence comes from Lynx rufus, assembly GCF_022079265.1. NCBI lineage: Eukaryota > Metazoa > Chordata > Mammalia > Carnivora > Felidae > Lynx > Lynx rufus. Next base: position 118,439,523 of record NW_025814823.1, on the reverse strand, counting down.
AACAGGACACACTGCCCACATTCACGGGAAACTGGGCTGCCTGGAAAAGCAGCCCCCTTTTCGGAGACTTCCTTCCTCCCTCTCTCCCTCCGTTCCTTTCATCTTCAACGGGCACCTTCTCCATGAGGGGCTCTGCCAGAGAACACAACAACAAAGCGAAAGATCCGGTTCTGCCCTTGGGGCGCTTACATTCTAACAGGGTAGGGAAGACCGGGGATAGACAGACAGAGTATGTAAACACACACCAAATAAGCCAACAAATAAACAAACGAAATAAGTAGAAATTTGTTAAGATCTACGCTATAAAAGGGAATACAAGGCACCGGAACAAGAGAAGCTGTTACAAATTAGGTAGACAGGGAAAGCCTCTCTAAGGTGGTGACGCAGAAGAGAAGAGCAAAAGAATGAGGGGCGCCATGCATGCAAAGAGTAAAGTGAAGAATATTCTTCTTTGTGGAAGGAAGAAAATGGGGTAAGGCCCTGAGGTGAACAAGTGCTTGGTGTGTTCTAGAATCCAGCAGAAGGCCAGGATACTTCAAGCATCATGGACAGGGGGAAGTGGTCAAAGTGGAGAAGTACGCAAAGAACAGATTATGCAGACATGTGGAATCATGCAGAAAGTTGGGACTTTTTTTCTGAGGGCAGTGGAAAGCCACTGGGGATTAGAATTGGGGGGTGACATGCAATGATTGACTTTTAAGACTCTTATTGGGTCCTGGGTGGAGAGCAGATCTTAAGAGGGGCAGGATAAACAGCAGGACGTGAGGTAGGAGGCCTCAGAATCATGCAGGAAGGAGATGATGGTGGCTAGTCTGGAGCAAGGCAGTGCCACAGCTAGAAACTTCTTGGAAGAGCCTGCCACTGGACAGTCTCCTTACGAAGAGTCATAAGACAGTATCCCACACTCATAAGACACAATAGAACACTAGGCCCAAAGGCAAGAGGTAGTCATCATAAGCAGTAGAGTTTAGATATCCTATTGTCTGTCACTAGCCATATATATTAGGTTTCCAAACCCAATTAAGTAGGTCTTTGTTCAACCGTGGCTCCCACAACTTTCTGAAAGGTATAAACGCTCCTGTACACCATGGCAGCTCTCTCTGTCCTTTATAGCTTTGCCTTGGATAGGAAGCCAAATGGCTTTGACCGAGTGATCTCACCTACATGCAAAATTCAAAGGTGACTTTATATGCCTGAATGACTTCAATAGGGGTCTCTTCTGTCCAGGATAAACATAACTATTTTTACTCTTTGGAAGAAAGTAGATGAGAAACAAAACAGAATGGCAATGGAGACATTCAACAGAGAGTAACAATAGTAGTTATTATCTGGTGTGTACTTCAAGGCACTTTACTTGTAGCAACTCATTTAATCCTCCAAAAGACTGATGAGGTAGGTACCACTCTTGATCCTTTTTGCTGAGAATGGAGATAAGGTTTAGGGGGAAGTGAGGTCGGAGTACAAGTGGCAAAGTCAGGGCTATCAGGCTGGTTGACTCCTATTGGCTGAATGAACTCCTAATGACCAGGGCTCAGGAGCTGTCTGCCTTGTGACTACTCTGTTTTAAAAATTGCATTGAGGGGCGCCTGGGTGGCTCAGTTGGTTAAGCGACCGACTTCAGCTCAGGTCATGATCTTGCAGTTCGTGAGTTCGAACCCGCACTGGGCTCTGTGCTGACAGCTCAGAGCCTGGAGACTGCTTCAGATTCTGTGTCTCCCACTCTCTCTACCCTTCCCCTGCTCACACTCTGTATCTCTCTGTCTCTTAATAATAAATAAATGTTAAAGAAAAAAATTTTTTTAATTGCATTGAGGGGTGCCCGGGTGGCTCAGTGGGTTAAGCATCTGACTCTTGATTTTGGCTCAGGTCATGATCTCACAGTTTGTGAGTCTGAGCCCTCTGGTGAGGGCTCTGCCCTGACAGTGCAAATCCTGCTTGTGATTATCTCTCCCCCCCAACCCCGTCAATAAATAAATAAACTTAAAAAAAAAAACACAATAAAAAACTCCATTGAAAAAGACCTGAAGGAGATCATCCAAAATGTTAGTGAAGCAGGGATATGAGTAGATTTTCTTTTTTGTTATTATTTCTTTTTAAATTTGTTTTAATGTTTATTTATTTTTGAGAGAGAGGGAGACAGAGAGAGAGAGAGAGAGAACGTGAGCAGGGGAGAGGCAGAGAGAGAGGGAGACACAGAATCTGAAGCAGGCTCCAGGCTCTGAGCTGTCAGCACAGAGCCCAAGGCAGGGCTCAAACCCACGAATCGCGAGATCGTGACCTGAGCCGAAGTGGAACGCTTAACTGACTGAGCCACCCAGGCATCCCTATAATTCTTTTTTAATGTTTGGAATACATAGTGCCTGGTACACAGTGAATACTCAAAAATAATTTATTTACTGAAATTATTGGGTTAATAAGTTACTTAAAAATTACTTTTACATCATTAATATATTTCATTATAGGAAATGTAAGCAATACCGGAAAAAAATTTACCCATTATCCAGAGAAAATCATTATTAAAATATTGGTAATAGTGATGTCCTTCTAGTCCTTTTCCTGTATTTATGTATGTCTGTTTCTGTCTGTCCCTCTCTATGCATATAGATAGTATGTGTGTAAAACAAAAATGGGATCATACAGTACTTATAGGCTTTTAACTTACTTTTCCACTTGGGAATATATCATGGGCATTCTCCGTTGCATTTTATATTCTTTTAAAATAGAATTCTTAACGGTGGCAGTGCATTCCCCTATAATTTATTTAATGAGCCCTATATTATTGCATATTCAGTTTGTGGTACCCATATTAATAATGCTGTCTTGAACTTCCTTCCAAAAAACCTTTACGCATACCTATATTACTTATCAAAGAAAGAAGAGAATTATATATTGAAATACAAAGAGAGAAAGACACCTATCTTGGGGTTTTTTGGGGTAGGCCAACTAGCATATTTCTTGCATCTGTCCTTCAGAATTCAAGCAAAGGCGATGTCAGTTACCATACCCTCCGTTTTCCCAGTCTTGTCATTACTCACCTCTCAAGCATGTTTCCGGTGCAGTTGTGTCTCAATGCAGGTAGATTAAGAAAAATCCCAGTCGTGGCTACAGTGTGGGCCCTGACGTTACGCAGCCAGGCATAAGTTCCAATCCTACCCCTAACCGGATATGTGACTCCGGGTAAGTCCATTTTTCTGAACCTTAGTTACTTGGTGTGTAAATGGCATATCCCCTGGAGGATACAACGAAGTAAACCAGGTAAAGCTCTCTTAAGTATGTGCCCAGCCTAGAAGGAATGCTCATAAAATGGTGATTACTATTATTTTAAAGATAGAGGAAGAGTTTTCTCCGAAGTTCAGTGCTTTGGAAGACTCCCTCCCAACGTACACTGCAGGATCCCAGTAATGTGAACTTAACTTAAAAAAAAAAAAAAAATCACTGAACATACCCTCTGGCTATATTACCCTTTTCCTCTTTGTAAGACTAAAGTGTTAAAAAGCAATTAACTTTTTTCCCCCTTCCTTGCCAAAAGCCAGGTTTGTTGGATTAGAGATATATTTAAATTACGTTGTTCACAGCTGCATTTAGCATTTAGCCAGCTGTGTTTTATAAATGTCTATCCTAAAATAAAAACAAAGCAGGCAAAAAAAAAAAAAAAAAAGCAGAACTGTCTACATGGACCTTAAACTGCTCTCAGTATTCTATAACAAAACAGAAATTATCTAACTCCTAAAACACAGACCACAGAAAGAATTGACCTGAGTTGTATATTGTACACTGTTAACACAGACACACTGTTGGCACATAGTAGATGCTCACTGAACCTTGTTGAATATATTTATTGAATACATGTTTTCCTTGCAGACAGCAAGTGGGTGAGAAATAAATCAGTATATTCACTTCATCTAAATACTGTCAGTGCCTATTTGGAGGGGCAAAAGAAGAGGGTAGAAGATTGAGTGAACAGATGCTTTTTGAGTCTGTAAATCGAGTGTTGGGAAACTTTACCCTCCTAATTCAAGGCCCGTGAGATACATTTATGATCCCGATGGGATTGTGTAGGGATTTCTCTAACCTGCCGTCAAGGAGAGCACATATGAATGATAAAGCACTTCTGATGGCCAGACCAAGTTTTTCCATTTTGTCTAACTATGGGAAACGCTCTGGAAAATATTAGTGTATGTGCAATAGTGTATCCTCAATATCAAAATGGCTCGAGAGATCATGGGGAACACGTATGATTATAAGGCAACCCACCACTGGGCCAAGGCATTAATTATAGAGCAAACCCCTAAAGACATAACTATGAGGCACCCCACAATTTCCAAAGAAATAACTGGGAGTGCTGGAACTGCCAGCATCTACTGCTCTTAGGCATTTCTCTCTTCAGATGCTTGGCTGGTACTGGTTGACTGCCTTCCCGCACAAGAGCTCATGCTGTGGGTGATTCAAAGATACAATGTGTTCTTTGCTTTCATACATAAGCTAGGGGAGGACAGAGACAAGCCAACAACTCCATGGAAACTTAGAAAGAATGAAATGATTGCTAGGCAAAACACTGCATGGGTCCTTGAAGGGAGGAAAGACCTTATTTACTGGAGATATCACAGAACACTTTGCAATGGAGAGGTAACATTTGATAGAGGCATTGAAGGATAAGAAGAGTTGTAATTAGCAGCAACTGGAAGGGAAGGGCATTCCAGGCTGGGGAACAGCATACACTAACCATGAAGGCCCTAGAATACTTGGTATGCAACAAGGAGAGGGAGAGCCCCAGACCGATGAGATGGGGAAGGATAAAGTAGGAGGTGGGGCTTTTCAGACCAGATCTGGGGTCACTGAAATGCGTTGCAAAGGACTTTGGGCAATGGTAAGCAATGGAAGGTTTCTGATAACGGAAGCACTGGCACACGCAGGTCCTCTGTTAGAAGAAAGGCTTCAGAGGCAGCAGAAAAAGAGACTAGAACAACAAAGCTTGGAGGCAGGAGACCAATCCTGAAGCTCTGTCTTCCATTTTCCATCTGCTTAACGTCCGTAGTCATGAACAGTGTGGACCAGTGCCAGCCTCCCCCTTGGATGCCGTGATCCTGTACCTTTGGCCCTGCCTCCTGTGGCTTCTCTGAGAGAAGGGTCTTACATTGCAGATCTTAGAGACCGCGGGGCATCCCCCGCCTCTGTTCACTTCTCTCCTCAGGCTCCGGGTTATTCTCCCTTGAAGATCCCACCTCACTCCTCTCCTGCATCTGCCCCCAACTCTGGCCCCTCTGCAGAGCCCTACTGTCACTGCGGGCCCCACCCTCAGCTCCGTACCGATGGGCGACTCTTATTTCAGACGTAGCACACACCATAGGTAGCTAGCTCATGTCTGCTCTGCACAATGGGACTCTCCTGGTTACATCCACTCTGTCGGTAAACAGCGCTCCATCCCTGTCTCCTTCCTGCACACTCTGAGTCATCATCTGATGATCCCTTTGCTAAGTTCCCATCATCTGCCAAATCCTCCTCATTGTCCTCCCCAAGTGGTTTTGGACCCATCATCTGCCTTCTACTCACAGCTCTAGTTTAGGACCTTCTATTTCAATTCAGCAACTCTTTACAGAGCACCAGGAACTGTGCTGAGGATATGACACTGCACAGGAAGCACATGGCCCCTGCCCTTGACTAGCTTACAGTTTAGTAAAGAAGATGAGCATTAAGCAACGACTTGAAGACTGATGAACGTTTCAGGGAGGGAAACACAGAGCACCGTGCTCCTTGGCCTCCGTTCTGCCTCTGCCCTGCCCTCTCCCAGCACTGTCATTTTCCTATAAGTTGTTACCAAAAGCATCTTCCAAATTCCCTTCTCGGAAATCTCCACTGGCTCCCCAGGGCTTGCAGAGAAGAGTGCAAACTCTTCAGAATGGCACGGAGGTCCTCTGTGATCTGACTCCACATGGGTGTGCGGGGACCCTGTGAGTCCTACGCATCCCCCTGCCCAGCAGAACCTGTCCTCCTGCGGGGAAAAGGCCACCTCCACTCCCCATGCCTGGGCCTCTGTTCAAGCTATCCTGGGACCCCGTGTCCATATGCATGAAGCCTATGTGTTCTTCTGGTTGAGCTCCCACTGCTTCCACCAAATCCTCCACGGCCCCTTCTCCCTCAGGCTCCCCCCCCCCCACGGCATTTACCGCAGTCGGTCTCATTTACAATTTCACTTCCCACCTTCCATCAAGGACAGGGAGTTGGTCTTATTTGTTCTGAAAAATCATAACAAAAATAATAGCTAAACCTACCAGATGCTTTACAGGCAACAGGAGTCATGGGCTTCACCCTTTAAAAAAAAGTTTTTTTATTTATTTTTTAAATTTACTTTGAGAGAGAGAGAGAGAGAGAGGCAGAGAAAGAATCCCAAGCAGACTTTGTGCTGCCAGCGCAGAGCCCCATACGGGGCTCGATCTAATGAACTGTGAGATCATGATCTGAGCCGAAACCAAGAGTCAGATGCTTTACCAACTGAGCCACCCAGGTGCCCCACCTTGTTGCATCTTTATAACAAGCACGGGGGTGGGGGATGGACACTATCCCTGGTCTCACTGTACAGGCTAACTTTCTGGATTTAAATCCAGGAATCCTGACCTAGGAGCCCATGCCTTTGACCATGACTCCACCTTTATTCCCTCACTGGGTTTTGTCAGGTCCCTTATACGTAATGAAGGTCACTCCATATTAAGTGAACAGGGACAGTGACAACCAGGGCAGTGAACCTCAAGGTCACGCGACAAATCACAATGTTTGAGAGATGTCAAAGGCAGAGCAGTGAGTGACCACACCTCACATGTACTAACTAGGTTACAGAAGCGGGTTTCAAAGAAAAGCCATTTTGACTGATGCGGGGGCAAAGGACTGGGTGACAGCTCGTGGCATCCCGATTGGTTTAATCTGATTTGATTCGGGAGGTGACCTGGCCCTCTTACGCAGCCCCATAACACAGGTGCCGCGAGCAGAGCACTCTGCTGTCACACAGTCACCTCGCCTCTCTGCCTGAGCCTGTGAGGAGATACTTAACAAGGGCAACGCCCTCTCCCCGACTCACTGGACTGGACCTGTCTGTTTCCTTAAGGAGAGAAGAGTGGAGCCCAGGCCCTCCCCTGAGGGCCTGCCCTGCTCAGCTCCAGACAGACCTGCCTTTGTGAGTAAGGGCAGGACCTCTGTGGCATCCTACTGCATGGGAGCGGGGCCAGAGGGGAGAGCCAGGATGGGAAGTTTGGGAAAGGGGAAGAGCTGCTTGCCCAGAGGGCTATGCACAGGCAGCCACCATGAGACCAGCCAGGGTGCCTCCTCCATCCTTTGTGGGCACAAACAGGAGGGTGTATGAACAGGCAAGAGCCAGCCCTGGAGGGCCGGGAGGAATGTGGCCCCAGGTTCCAAAGCCTGGCCGTACGAGGCACTTTGATCTTTCATATCCCCCCGGAAGAAAACCTCTGCAGTGTGGACATGTGGCAAGGGAGAAAACCCACTCCTTTCTATCTACTGCTCGGAGGGACTGCCAGGTGCCCAGCCTTTCTTTGCTTTCTTCCTTCGCCTGGCTTGAGTTTGGCTCATCTTGTTACAGTCTGGACATCTTTCTGATGCCACACTGTCTTCCATATGCTGGCTTAAATGCCGCATTTTGGGGATGGGGATATGTCTGACAATATACAGATGGGCAGATAGACAGACAGATAAATAAATCATTGTGGGGAATCTCGTGTAGGAGGCCGTGCTTTCTAGTCTCGATGGGACTAGATTCAGCGATGCCACACTACGGCTGCTTGTGTGAAACCTTACACCCCAACCCAGCCAGCACACTGCACTACGCCCTTAAGATTTCTAAGTGAGCAGAAACACGTTTGGAGAGGCTGGGACTTTTTTGACCTGCTCCTAAGACCATGAGAGCCATTCTGTTGTGTTGCAAATCCAGCAAAAAAGTCCTAATTCCACAGCTTCCCCCAGGAGCATCCACAGGGCCCCTGCTGCTGTTCCAGGTCTGATTCCATGATAACTGGACCTGGAGGGGAAACCAGTGGCTGTTAAAGATAAAGAACTTCCGGGGCGCCTGGGTGGCTCAGTCGGTTGAGCAGCCGACTTCGGCTCAGGTCATGATCTCGCGGTCCGTGAGTTCGAGCCCCGCGTCGGGCTCTGTGCTGACAGCTCAGAGCCTGGAGCCTGTTTCAGATTCTGTGTCTCCCTCTCTCTGACCCTCCCCCGTTCATGCTTTGTCTCTCTCTCTGTCTCAAAAATAAATAAATATTTAAAAAAATTTTAAAAGATAAACAACTTTCACTGGGGCGCCTGGGTGGCTCAGTTGGTTAAGTGTCCAACTCTTGATCATGGCTCAGGTCATGATCTCATGGTTCATGAGTTCGAGCCCCACATTAGGCTTGCTGCTGTCTGTATGCACAGAGCCTGCTTTTCAGATCCTCTGTCCCCCTCTCCACACCTCCCCTGCTCATACTGTCTTTCTCTCTCTCAAAAATAAACATTAAAAAAACCCCCTATTATTAAGAAGAAGAAAAAAAAAAGAACTTTCATCAAATGCCATCCTAGAATCACTCAGGTTACACTGGAATTTCCACTGGCAGAGCCGTACATAAAAGTCTGGGTATTCCTGCCCCTGGGATGGATGCGACGAAACAGGCCAGTTATTAAAGGTACAGCAAGGCAGACTGCAGGAGTGGGTCTCCCCTCAGAAGAGAAAGGCTTGCCAGAGAGCCAATCTGGGGAAGAGTCATTAGTTCTGGCTTCTGTCCTCATGATGTGAGGAGAAATATCAGGGGTGAAGAAAGGAACTGGCAGAGACTCTCTGGGCAGCCTCCCCGGAGGAAAACCTGTTTATAGCGCTTGCAGAGGAAGTCTGGGCAATGTTTTCAGAACCATGGAGAACTTTGTTTGTTTCTTTTAAATTTTGTAAAGTTTATTTATTTATTTTTGAGAGAGAGAGAGAGAGAGAGAGAGAGAGAGAGAGAGCAGAAACTAGGGAGGGGCAGAGAGAGAGAGGGGGAGACACAGAATCTGAAGCAGGCTCCAGGCTCTGAGCTGCCAGTGCAGAGCTTGATGCAGGGCTCAAACCCACGAACCACAAGAGCATGACCTGAGCTGAAGTCACATACTTAACCAACTGGGCCACCCAGGCCCAGGCCCATAGAGAATTGGATAGGAATAGAGAATTTGGATGGGAAACACCAGGGAGATTGGAGATATGGGGAGGTTCTGGTGTGTGAGTTATTGATGTGATAAATGTAGACCTTGACTGATTTTGATAAGCCAGTCTCATTAGGGAGAGGTAAAAGGCACTTGTAGGCTACTGCAGGTTGAGGGACAGAAGCAGATAGCTGGGCGAAGTGAGCAAGTGTGCAAGACAAGACAGGAGGATGACAGGACAGAGAAGAGCCTCGTTGGGGAGCTCTTGGGTCATTAATTGCTTGAGAAACCCCAGCCAGGATCTGTGGTGGTCTTTTCCAAGGGAGATGACGGTGCCCTCTTTTCCAAGGGAAACAGTTCCTAAACAAATGTGTCCAGAGATGCCAAAGTCCTAAGGAGGGGAGTGCTGGAGAGACGGAAAGCTGGCTCAGGAAGAAGGATGTCAGTGGGGGAGATGGTTCCAGGTCTTAGGCTGCAGTCCTAGATACCCACCATCGCAGAACAGGAGGGCTGATTTGGGTTCTGAGATCCCTGCCCACCCAGAGTCCGAGCTGGCTGTTTTGTGGTGGGGCTCCCCAGGTATCTCAGGAATAATAATAATAACACTTTTTAGAAAATGTGATCTTGTTATCTAAGTCAATGCTACCATTTAATTATTACTCTTGTCATCATCATTATTCAATGTATATACAACTGCAGTACTGTGCTAAGCACTTTACAGAACTCTGTGCCATTTAATCCTCACATAAATCTAGGAGGGTGCGTAATACTGTTATCCCCCTTATAGAGGAGAGGACACCAAGGTTCAGAGAGGTGATGTCACATGACCCTGGTCTCACTGTGATTAGTAGCCAAGTCAAGACTAACCCTCAGTGGGGCTGACTCCAGGACCCAGGCTCCTGTCCCCCAGGGAAAAGGCTCAGCCAGCTAGAGTCAAGAATGAAACCTTTAGACATTGACGGAACCATGAATCTAGCACAGGTAGAATAACCACAAAACACCGCAACTGCCTTTTACTGGATGTCTACTTCCCTATCTCATCAAATTTAAGACACCATAAATTGAATCATACACCATCATTTTACATACAACTGTGAAAAAAAATGCTGTACTTCCTGATTTTAGAGGTGGTAAAACACCCACAGAAAAGTGCCTGTGAGGCTTGGGAAGCATTCTAGGTGCCATACTGCTAGGAGCTTTGCCTCTACTATCTCATTTCATCTCAATAACAGTCCTTTCTTCTCACTCCTGCTTTTACAGACGAGGCACAGGGTTCAGTGTGGTGCAGCCAGTGTGCATGTTCAGTGACACAGAGCCAGGGAGCCACAGAGCCTGGGCAGCGTCGTGGGCCAAAGTCCCTGCCCTTGATCAGCAGGCAAGATGGCCTCTGAAGGAGATGGGCTATCTTTGTCATCTGGTCCTCCTGGTGGGCGGACAGCTGGGCAAATCAAAAACACAATGGAGGCGACTGACCTCAAGAATAAAGAAAACCTCACCTCGTTCATCTGTGCCTGGGTTCACTTTAATTCTCAAGCTTCCCTGAACTCCGGGAGTATGTCTTCTAGTTGTAAAGTCAGTTGTAAACTTACAACTTCTAGTTGTAAAGCCAACCCCTTTAGGAAGATCCTCCAAGATCTTTATTTTCTAGCTCATAAGCCTCCTGGGTCTCGGTTCTATCTCTGACCCATCTTTCCTTCTCCCCAAGCTCTAGTTAGCAATTTGCGCTGGATTCTGTGGCGTCATCCTTGACCCTGAACTTTATTCTGCCCACATCTTCCTTGTCTCCTCCCATCTCTTGAAGTGTCTAAACTCTCTGACCCTGCCTTGCCTTGTGCAAGAGCCATGTTCATGTCTCAGTCAGTTCCTAGCCCTGTTTCACATCTCCTTCTCATTACAGGTTTTCTAGAAACCCTGTGTATTAAATTGAAAACATGGGGGTCGGGCACCTGGGTGGCTCAGTCAGTTGGGTGGCCAACTACAGCTCAGGTCATGATGTCACGGTCTGTGAGTTCGAGCCCCGCATCCGGCTCTGTGCTGACCGCTCAGAGCCTGGAGCCTGCTTCCGATTCTGTCTCCCTCTCTCTCTGCCCCTTCCCTGCTTGCTCTCTGTCTTTCTCTCTCTCTCTCAAAAATAATAAACATTAAAAAAATTTAAAAAAGAAAAAAGAAAACATGGGGCAAGACAGAGGTGGAATGAGGAGGTTGTATGTGTAGGAAAAGTCAACTGGATGAGTTTTCTTGCTTTAATTTTTGACCCCAAGACCTTCATCACCCACCGTGGGCTGCGTATCTACAAGTCCGCCTCTCGGGTTCCCAACTGTGTCATCATTGTATATCTTCTCGCCCTCTATCTTGACCCCTTGGTTATCCTTCCCATAATTTTCCATTGTGAAGAAGGCTGTTGTACGGTAATGAAATCTTCCCCATCCCTTTGAAACACCCTTGTTCCCTCCCCTCCCAGCCACTGAGTCACTCTTTCCCTTCATATCTCTTCTCGAAGACTTCCCGACACTGGACATGAAGGATGGTACTTGGCGCTTTCCCCTTTCTCGATACTACCCTCCATCTCAACAAGAACTTAAAATCACAGCTTGGAATTGCTCCTTGGAACCAGCAAATGCACTGGAAAATGCCGTTTTCTTTTTGTCTCGCCTGACCTTCTTCTCACTCACCCCCAATCCTTTAGAATCTGTCTTCTTTTTCTTTGCATGACTGTCTCAGCTCAGCCTAAATGCCCACAAAGCCCCAGTAAGGGCAACTTTAACAAAATCCCCACTTTCTGTGTATGTAAACCTTCAGTGAATGTTAGATATTACTTGTTTTCAGATTTTTTATTTATTTATTTATTTATTTTTTAATTTTTTTTTTTCAACGTTTATTTATTTTTGGGACAGAGAGAGACAGAGCATGAACGGGGGAGGGGCAGAGAGAGAGGGAGACACAGAATTGGAAACAGGCTCCAGGCTCTGAGCCATCAGCCCAGAGCCCGACGCGGGCTCGAACTCACAGACCGCGAGATCGTGACCTGGCTGAAGTCGGACGCTTAACCGACTGCACCACCCAGGCGCCCCACTTGTTTTCAGATTTGATCAAAGTGCTAGACCTGCTCAGGACAGGTTTCCTTTGCTGTAAGTTCCCCCAGGGCAGAGACATGTGTGTTTCATTCATTCACTCCATACACCATGAGGCTGCAGTAGACATGTCCTGAGTGAATGATGCCTATAGCAGTCATCTCATGCCTAGCTGGGATTTTGTGTCCATTTGGTATGTGAGTTCCATGACATGAAACAGGTTAAACATGGTGGATATAACAACCAACAAAACAAAAGTTCCTGCTCTCTTGGAGCTTACTTTCTAATGGGAAATAACAGTTTAAAAATCATTAAATAGGGGCACCTGGGTGGCTCAGTCACTTGAGGGTCTGACCCTTGACTATAGCTCAGGTCATTATCTCATGGTCGTGGACTTGAGCCCGGAGTTGGGCTCCATGCTGAGCGTGGAGCCTGCTTAAGATTCTTTCTCTCTCTCCCTCTCTCTCTCTCTCTTTGCCTCTCCCTCTCCCTCTCCTACTCTCCCTCTGCCCCTCTCTCCTGCTTGTGCTCTCTCTCTCTTTCCCTCTAAAAACAAATCAACCTAAAAAATAAATAAAAATCATTAAATAGATGTCTAGCTACCTAACACTGGATCTAAAAAGTGTGTTGGAAAAAGTCCTAAAATAACTGGAAGTTGTATTCATATTTGTCCTAGGAGAGCTAAGGAACTGGAAAAGACATTCAGTTAGAAAGATGAGAACATCTTTTAACAGCTTTCTTGAGATATAATTTACATACCACACAATTTACTCACTTCAAGTGTTCGATGCAATGGCTTTCACTATATTCAGAGTTGTGCAACTATTGCCATTAAATAATTTCAGGACACTCACCACACTAAAAATAACCCACTCCTATGAAGCAATCACTCGCCATTCTACCCCCTCCCAGCCCCTGGCAACCACCAATCTACTTTCTGCCTGTATGGATTTGCCTACTCTGGACACTTCATACAAATGAATCACACAAAATATAGTACTGTGTGGCAGCTTCTTTCACACAGCATAACGTCTTCAAGGTTCACTCATGTCATAGCATGTTATCAGTACTTCCTTCCTTTTTACAGCTCCGTAATATTCCATCATATGGACATACCACATTTTGTTTCTCTATTCATCATTTGAAGGCCATTTGTGTTGTTTCTACCTTTTGGCTTTATGAATAATGCTGCTATGAACATTAGTGTACATGTTTCTGTATGAACGTATGTTTCATTTCTCTTGGGTATATCCCTAGGAGTGGGATTGTACTTTCATATGGTAACCCTATGGGTGACCACTCGAGGAACTGTCAAACTGGTTTCCAAGGTGGCTATACCAATTTTACATTTCCATCAGCAATGGAAGAGGGCTCCAATTCCCCCACATCTTTGCCAACATTTGTTATTAACCATCTTTTGATTGCAGCCGTTCTAGCGGATGTGAAATAGTATCACATTGTAGTTTTAATCCACATTTCCCTCATGGCTAATGATGTTGAGCATCTTTTCACATGAGGAGAATACAGTTGACACTTGAACATGGGCTGACCTCCCATGCACCTGAAAATCCATGTATAACTTTTGATTCCCCCCAAAACTTAACTACTAATAGCATACTGTGGACTGGGAGTCTGAATGATAATGTAAAGAGTCAATGCACATTTTGTATGTTATCTACTGTATTCTTACAATTAACTAAGCTAGAGAAAAGAACATGCTAATAAGAACATTATAAGGAAGAGAAAACATATGTGGAAAAACCCACATATAAGTGGACCTGCACAGTTTAACCCCATGTCGTTCAAAGAGTTCAAGTGTATTTACATTACGTCCGTGAGGCAGCTACTGACCTGGTTCTCGGCACAGTGCCTGCATGTCAGGTGCTCAATCACAGTTGTTGAATGAACACATGCATGAATGAAACAAAGGAAAATGCCTTGAAGGACAATGATTCCTTTAGCTATGGTAGGCCTGGGAGAGGCATGGCTGCCTGAGGAAGAAAATAAGGCAAATATGAAGCTATGTATCTTGATCCCTCCCACCCCATCCTGCTGCCTTTAAACCATGCTCCACTTGGAGTCTCCTTGCCCAGAGCCTGGGTCAGGGGACCTGTCACACAGCGCCAGAGAAGGAAAAGGGAACAGAGAATAAAGAGGACAGTCAGCTCAGCTGCCAAGATTTGTGAAGAGAAGACTTGCAAAATTGCTTGAGCTCCCATTTAACACAGCAATCTGGTGGACAGATCGTGGTGTTTCTACCACTGTGTAGGGGATGCCGTCTGCCACGGGAGCATCCGAAGATGGAGGTGGAAAAGAAGGTGTGTGTGTGTGCGTGTGGGGGAGTGAGGGGTGGAGGTGGCTTGCCCGTGGAAACATCCCGATAAGCCAAGCGCAGGATGGCTGGCCCTGTAACATGGGGAGGGCTGGAGGGTTGAGAGTATGGGTGAGTATGATCCAGGGGCAAGTGGGTGTAGTTCATACTCTGTATCTCCTGTGATTCCTGCATGATGCAGATGCTGAGATGACAGCCAGAGGCCACTGTGGGGTGACCCTGCTGTGGGGCCAGGGGGAGACCTCCTGGCTGGGGAAACAAGGAGCCCATGGCCAACAGGAGCTGGTCAGCCAAGGAGCCTCCCTGAATTCTGACTGCAACAAGAGAGACCAGGACCTCAACTTGAGCCGTAAAGGCGGTGAGTAGGCAGTGATAGGGCAGGCAAAGGGTTCCACGCTGAGACCTTGGGCCCCAGAGGCCTATGAATGAGTATCTCAGCTCTTCCAGTGAGAGACTCAGGGACCTCCACTCCTCTTACTGCTAGATGATGCTTCCAAAAGCAGCGGGAGGGCAGCCAAAGGGGAGGGAATCTCAGGGGCAGAGTAGTGCCTAACAGGACTGCTTAAAATCTTGTTTTTTTTAAGATTATTTATTTATTTTGAGAGAGAGAGAGAGAAGCATGAGCAGGGGAGGGGCAGAGAGAGAGGGAGAGAGAGAATCCCAAGCAGTCTCCAGGCTGTCAGCACAGAGTCCGACGTGGGGCTTGACCCCAAGAACCATGAGATCATGACCTGAGTTGGCATCAACAATTGGATGCTCAACTGACCGAGCCACCTAGGTGCCCCAGGACTGTTTAAATTCTTATACTGGACAAGACTGAACTGTTTTTCAGCCA
Organism: Lynx rufus; assembly: GCF_022079265.1. Classification (NCBI taxonomy): domain Eukaryota; kingdom Metazoa; phylum Chordata; class Mammalia; order Carnivora; family Felidae; genus Lynx; species Lynx rufus. The sequence continues at coordinate 118,424,129 of NW_025814823.1, read as the reverse complement.
CCTAAGAGCTGAGGTCTTGTGAGGAAGCCCAGATTACAGGCAAATGGAGAGAAACTACAGCCATACTGTGTGACCTGCCACCTGGACCTGTTTATGGCCACTTAGCACAGCCTTGAACCAGGCTAACGTACGGCAGTGGGAGCAGGGAGATGTTCAGAATGTGAATGAAGCCTGTTGTGCATTGTGTCTGTGGCCACTTCTGTGGGCCTGCTATGGAGCCAGGGAGCGTATGAGCAAGAGAATTTCTTTTCTTCAACCAGAAAAATAGCTTGAAGTGCATGTCCTTTGTCGTCTTTGGCTAGGATTCTCTTAGAAGCTTTTGGAGGCATTTGGATGGGCTGAGCTAAAGAAACATCAGTCCTGTGACAGCGGCACCTCCCAGTTTTTGAGTCCTAACTTTGTTTCAGGTGCTCTGCTCTTATACGTGTCATTGAATCCTCCCAGCCACCCTCTGAGAGTAGGTACTGTTATTAGTCATATTTTACAGGTAAAGACATTGAGGGCTTGGTGAGGTTTCCCAGGATCTACTGTGGGGAGTGGCTGGACCAGTATTTGAACACAGGGATCTAGCTGCATAGGCTGGACATTTAAGCACTATGTATACTGCCTCTCGTTTTCCTGCCTTAAAAAACTCCCTTAGAATTGAAACAAGATCTGGTTAAGAGCTGTTTATTGAAGAAAAAATGTAAAATGTTATTGTTTTCTTAATTTCTAAGGAAAAAATGTTTGCCCAGAATATAGTGAATAATATTACATTAACTTTATATGGTGACAGATGGTAATTACACTTATTGTGGTGAGCCTTTTGTAACACATGTAATTGTTGAATCACTACATTGTATGCCTAAAACTAATATATTATTGCATGTCAACTATACTTCAATTCAAAAAAGACTTGCCCATTTCACAATAATAAGGATGAGTAGATAGAAAAACTGACATGTAACTAAAGTGGTAGAGAACCTGAGTGAGAATTCTTTTTAGTCACTCTTCTCTAGCACAAACCAACTCCTGCAAAGTCAAAGCCTCAGCTTTGTTGGTTATAAAATTATCCCCCAAAGACAATAGACTCAGTTCAGCTTAAAGCATGTGTGTTTTTACTCACCCATCTATCCATCCATCCATCCACCTATCTATCCATCATCTACCCACCCATCCACCCACCCCCCACCCATGTATCTGTCCATCCATTTACCCATCCATTCACCCACCCACTCACCTATCCCTCCAGTCACCCATCCATCCATCCATCCGTCCATCCATCCATCCAGTTTTTCATCTCACAGTTATTGAGATACATGCCAGGCACTGGGGACCCAAATGAACAACTGGGGACCCAGTTTGAACTGTTCTCATTGAGAAGATCACAGTTAGGGCAGAAGCACCCCCAAGGACAATGTATACAAGTACTAGATGATGGTTCAGCCTGCGTGGAGTGCAGAGTAGATAGGAAAAGGGAGTGAAGAGAGGCCAGAATGAGAAGGAGGGATTTTGTTTAGAATCTTTTCTCCCTTCAGGTTTCAGGTTAAATGTCATCTCCTCAAGGAGTCTTGCCTGACCATTTATTCTAAAGTTGGATTTACTCTTTATTCTCTTAGTTCCTTGGTATTGAATTTTTCCTTGTCCTTTAACGTGTGTGGTGCATGTTGAGGGTGGGGAGTCTATAAGGACTCAGTTACAATGTGGTTCCATAAGGGCAGGGAACACGACTTGTTTTCACAAAAGTATCTTCAAGGCCTGACAAATCATGGGTGCTCAGTTTGTTGCCTGAATGAATAAAGGCTGAAACCAGATCATAAAGAGCCTTGAATGCCAAGCTAAGAAGTTTGAACTTTGGCCTGTAGGCAGTGAAGAATCATGAAGTACATTTGAGGAAGTGTGAGGCCCAATCAGATTTGTGGTTTGAAAGGACAAGGCTGGAGGTGTCGTGCATGAGTTAAGAGGAATAAGCTACAGAGGGAAAAATTAGAAGCAATTGCCTTGGATAAGGGGTCAAGATTTTGCTGGCCTGACTCAAGACAATGATGGCAGGGAAGGAGAGGAAGGACAACGTAAGGAATAGTTAGGTCAAATCATTAGGAGAGGCCTGTGGGTAGTGAGGGAAAGGGAGTATGACTAAGGTCTGTGGTTTGGGTTACTTTATAACCACTGTACTGTCATTAATTAAGGCAGAGGCAACTTGGGATTTTGGAGACATGAGTGGAACCTGAGGAAGACAGGATATTCAGGGAGACAAGGAGAGCATATATACCAATGACGGACCCCTGAGGAATGCTGGACTTCAAAAGATGGCTAACGGAGAGGAAGCCAGGACAGGATGCTGAACAAGGGCAGCTAAAGAGAAAGAAGAAGATCTAGAAGCTGGTGCTGTTGTTGAAACCAGATAGAGGAGAAGGGTCTAAAATGGAATGAAAAGCTCTCCTGCCGGCAGGGCCAGGAGATTCCACAAGACAGAGCAGTGGAGACCCTGGGTCAGGCTGACACTTAATTCTAGCCACGTGGGAAGGTGGGTGTAGTGGGCCAGATCTTCTGGTGGTTGAAGAGAAGACAGAGAGCAGGAATTCTAAGTGAAACTTCCCAAGTAGTAAGCATCAAATCGATTAAGAATAAACACAACCAAATATGTGGCTCTAGCAAACTATATAGCCTTAGGCCACATCTGGCTCATGGGTCACAAGTGTGCTACCCTGGGGTTGGAGGAGATCACAGGCACTTTGGATAGAAGAGTGAGGTGGAAGGAGGACTCCAGAGGCCCAGGGAGGACTGTGAGGTGTTGGGGCTCTGGCATCCTTTGGGATGCCTGGGCCTGCAGGAAGCAACAGGACTCAGGGCAGAAGTGGGCGGGGGAGGGGGGCATGGGAAGCATTCTCCAGGAGGATGGATTTAGCGAGTTTGGGAGCTGTAGGAAAGGACTGAGTGGATAGCATTTTTGCCCTCTTTTCAGAGGGCTTTAAAGATGTTATTGGTTTTTTCTTTAAGTTAGAAAAATACCTGCAAAAGCAAAATAAAACATGAGTTCCTCCTTACCCACCCCATCCCATTTTCTAGAGCTCATCAGGTTTTCAGGTTTCTAGCTCTGTATCTACAGATACACACATAATTTTAAAATTCAGGGGCACCTGGGTGGCCCTGGGGGTTTGGTCAGTTAAGCGTCCCACTCTTGGTTTTGGCTCAGGTCATGATCTCACGGTTCGTGAGATTGAGCCCTAAGTCGAGCTCTGTGCTGACGGTGCAAAGCCTGCTTGGGATTCTCTCTCCCCCTCTCTCTGTCCCTTCTCTGCTCACGCTCTGTCCCTCTTTCTCTCTCTCAGAATAAAAAAAAAAAATTAAAAATCAGCTATAGAATAATTCCACATACATTGTTCTAGGGCTTCCTTTCCCCCCCACTCATCTATGTACATTTATGTCTAGCTCTCTTTTTTATGGCCGCCTGGTATTTGCTTGGCTGTATAATTTATCATTCCATTACTGGGGCACATGCTTTCCAAATTCCTGCTATTAACAACGCTGCTGTGAACCTCACGCATTGGCCTCTGGGTACTGGTGTGAGTCCTGCCATAGGACAAATTCTTAATATCGAATTTGCCAGTCACAGAGCCTGCACATGGTATGCCGTCTCCTCCAAGTACTTGTTGAAACTGTCTGCTCTTCCCTCAGGGCCTGGGAATAAAAACTGTAGGGAAGAAACTGTATTTCCAAAGAAGTTGGTAAATGGAAACAAGGCTTTAAAGTATCTTTTAGGCTTTAAAGCTGACAAAGATACAGCTTCCTTGTTAATCAGGATCAGATCAGTACCTTTCATTCATTCACTTGATAAATATGTAACACAGACACGTAACCCTCAGAAACATCAAGTAAGTCCACCCTGCTTGATTTGACCATCCATTTTCTACGTGTAGGGTCGATATTCGAAGAATACACCGATTCCTGAGGGACCATTTAAACATAGTGAAAGAGTCCATGGTGTGGGAAATTTGTTCACAGATTTTCGGGAGACCAAAGGTTGAAGGCCATTAAAAAGATTTTTTTAAACATGATGATCCTCTTGGGGTTTGGTATTCAATCTGTGAAATCCTCAGTTTAGTAATACTTTCAGAAGATGATTCGTTGGCACAGGGGATGAAAACTCTCTCTCTTATGCCTACAAGACAACACAAAAACGTAGAAAAAAGGAAAGACAAGTATAACCAGTCTCTTCTAGAGATTCGAGATTTTACCACAGCCGTTGGCACACTTAGTTCAGAGCGCCCTCTTCTGGACCTAGGGTTCCATGGCACCATCTGGGGCCCAGCCCACCAAGGGCAGTCAGATTCTCAATCTGATTTTCAATTTGGAAACCTGCTCTAATCTCCATTTCTAATTTCACCGTATCTTTCTCCTACCTCAGCCACTGGAACCCCAAGATGTTCGCTTTCAATATTTGTGCTATATTTTCAGGTTACATAGGATTCTGTCTCCTCTTTAAAAATGACTCTTTGATTGCTATTTAAAAAAACAAAAACAAAAACACCCTCCTTTGATCTGATTTGCGCCAGTGGGATTCCACTTAACTTGTTAACTCTCAGGAATACATTCAAAATTTTGGATGAGTGGGAACTAAGTCTAGAAGCTAAAGGAGAATGGCAAATAGTTCTATGTGCCATTACCCAAAATGTTGGAGCAAACTATGTTTAAAATGAAGGCTTTCAGTCCCACTCTGGAAAACTGTCAGAACCTTAAGTTAGCCTCACTCAGTAAATTCCAGAATTAGTTTAACAGATATTTGCAAAGCAAAGTTTACGTATCTGCCAGGGAGCCTGCTAGGAGCAGGTTCACAGTGGGGGACAACGGAGGGTAGTGTCCCTTTAATTCATCCTGTGTGATAACTAGTCGGCGTTTTTATTGCAAAATGCTTGGCAGTCCACGAGCCAACGTCATAATGGGTCACTGGAGCCTCACTGTTCTTCACGTTACTGTTAATCTATCATGTGCTACTACTATTAAATTCAACTAGGTTAATCCTCTTACTCAGAAAAGGTTTCTAACATCTTAAAAGGGGCTATTCAGCCCTCGGAAGAACAGGCTCATGATCTGTTACGATAGGAAGGAGGAGGCAGGATGAAAGCAGCTTTTCTAAATAGCTGCGTGTTTTCCTTGGAGCTGGGGTGGGTAGGGCTGAGGCTGGGCCCCGCTTGGATGTGGGAGCCTGCGGTTACCTGGCACTTATCTTCATAAAACTCTGCTGGGTGAGCACCAGGCCTGTAACCCACAGACTGCCCCTCGCCCTCCTCATCCCCCGGACAGAAGAGAAGCCCTGTTTGTTCTCTTTCCCCCGCTCCCCAACCCCATCTCTCAGGTATGGAAACCCTAGGACCCATTTGCCAGACCAAAGGACATCAGCGCCTGGAAAGGGCCAGCCCCAAAGACGGGGGTGCTTCCAATGCAACCAGACCACAACATTTACAGAGTCAAAGTCAGCAATGACAGCAGTGGGGAAGAAGCCAGGCGAAGTCCCCCAAGAGAGATAAGGAAATGACGCAAGGCCGAGGGCCGTAAGGAGCCAAATCCCAGCACAGCTTCCAGTGAGAGTCCACTAGTTATTTCCGCTCCGACTTTTTCTAAACTTCGGATGAACCTCTGAGAGGCAGATGTGCTTTCTTCCTCACCTCTCTTGGCTTTAGGACTGTAATACGATGCTTCTTTGGGAGAGTCATGGCTCCCTCTATGCCACAATCCAAATTATAAGGGAACTTGGTTTTTTTAAAAAGCTAACCTTCTCTCTAACATCGCTCCAGATTTCCAAGAGTGGGGGGTGGATTCAGAATGACGGTATTTTGTGGGCTCTGAGTTCTGAGTTTTCAGGCGCCCTTTCTCCACTTACACTGTTCCATTAAATCCCGTCCATTCAATTCAACTCACCAAATATTTACTGAGCTGAGCACCGTGTTAGAAAAAGACCTGGACGCTGCCCTCAGGAAATTCACAGACCAAGGGATGAGAAAAATGAATCAATAAATCGTTTCGGTCCAGCGTGGGAAGCATAGTGGTGGAATTATGTACAAGGTAGCACTTTCAAGCCCCTGCTCTTGTGGACTAAGGGTCCGGAGAGGGAGCCAGATGTTAGCCAGAAAATTGCACAAGTAAAAGTAGGATTTCAGTCCAGACCAGTACCCTTGAACAGAGGCAGGCAGGGCTATCTGAACTTTAATGGAGCATCTTGCTGGCGGGGGGCGGGGGGAGGCAGTAGGGCATCCTTGAAGAATTTGCAGTTGAGATCTGAAAGATGGGTCAGGGAGGATTCGGCGCACAGTGGAGGAGAAAGTGGCCCAGGCAAGGGGAAGAGCGTGTGCAAAGGAACTGTGGTGGGAGAACATGGTGATCCAAGGGACCAGACCGAAGCTGGTATGGCTAGAGCCCAGGGCTGGAAGGGGCGTGTGGGGTGGCTGGGCCAGAGAGGTCAGCCACGGCCCTGGCTTCTGTCTGCCCACGTCCTCATCTGTATCATGGGGTCAGAGCAGCACTTATACGTCAGAGGAAGAAGCGAATCCCATTTAGCACCTGGAGGAGTATGCTCTAAGCAGCAGCTGTTCTTTCTGTTGTCTTCTCATCCTCATCATCGCACCAGGATGAGCCTGTGGATGAGGACCCTGCTGGCCCCAACCGGGCATTTCTTTTTAACGCTCTACACCTCCACAGAGATCTCAGAGGCCACAGAAATTAGCATAAATCCTATAAGGGTAACAACTGCAGGCTCTCTGGAGACATTCTGAATGAACGACCGGCTGGGCTGCTGACCGCAGGGCTTAAAAACAACCATCAGCAGTTTATCCTCAAATACCCAGAAAAAACCGAGACAGAGGAAGGAGGACAGTGCCTCCTGAGAGAAAGCTGTCTATAAATGGAAAATTACACTGAGAGCAAACAAATCTTATTTGATGTGGACCCATTTTTGACTCTGTCTGGAAATCCAGGGCAGAAGGAAGTGGAGGGGACAGGGAGTGAGCAGGTGTGCCCCGGCAGAGGGTGCTGGGGGCCAGTGGGTACTGTGACCAGGAAGATGAGGAAGAGCTGGAGCCGGCTGCCAAGGCACCCACACCTCAGCCCAGACACCGGTCAGACCCAGACGTTCCCGGGCTGCCTCTGTGCCGTGACGCACGCCCGGAGCTGCAAATGTTGGCCAGGCTGCGGTGGGGAGCGGGGAGGTGGGGGCGGGGTGGGGCACAAAACACGGGAGAAGCTTCAGCGGTGGATGATGAGCAGAGCTGAGTCTCCTGGGCTCTTCTGTTTCCTAAAATGGGTTGTTGTAGCATTGGATGGGATAACCTATCTGGTAAGTGCTCAGGAGATGATACCTTAAAAAAAACCCACCAGTACTCTCTTCGGAGCAACTCAGAGCCTCCATTAACCATGGCTTTTAGTTCTGGTTCCAGGCTTGTGAGGCATGAGGAAGTTTCTGACCGCCCCCCCCCCCCCCAGTGCCTCATATTTCTCTTTAGAAAAGAATCGTGACCTTCCAATTTAAATGGCTCTGCTGCAAAAATTGTAACAATAGTAAGTTTGATGACACGTTTTTCTCTATGTGCCAAACACTGGCAAGAATCTTCCTGGAAGGTTATAGCCTCAATATTAAAACCTGGAGTCAGAACATTTGGGTTCGAATTCCAGACCGTTCCCTTCCTGGATCTGTGGCCTTGACCAATGATTTATCTCCCCTAAGCTTTAGTGTCTTCATCTGTAAGGGAAGGGGCAGGCGGTTGTTCCTAAGACCTATGTGACAAGTTTTAGGAAGGATGAGGTAAGGTAGGGCAGAAAGAGGCATTCAGCAGAGTGGGTGGTATTGAGCACTTAGACTATTCATGCTTATCATTATTACAAATTCTCTCAGCCTCCGCTACCCAGAGCCCTGTAGACTGAGGCTAAGAGAAGGTAGCATGTCCACATGTTAGAATATGATTCAGCACTCAAGAGAAATGAGCTATCAGGGCACCTGGATGGCTCAGTCAGTTGAGCATCTGACTTTGGCTCAGGTCATGATGTCTTGGTTCATGAGTTTGAGCCCCACATTGGGCTTGCTGCTGTCAGCACAGAGCCTGCTTGGATCCTCTGTCCCCCTCTCTCCCTGCCCCTCCCCCCTCTCTCAAAAATATACATTGAAATAAAAAAAAATGAGCTATCAAGCCAGGGAAAGATGTGGAGAAGCCTTCCATGCATGGTATGGAATGAAAGAAGCCAATCTATAAAGGCTACACATTATATGATTCCAACTCTACAACATTCTGGAAAAGGCAAAAGTAAAGACACAGCACAATGATCGGTGGTTGCCAGGAGGCTGGGGGGAAGGGAATGAATAGACAGAGCACAGAAGATTTTTAGGGGAGTGAAACGATTCCGTCTGATACTCCAGTGGCGGCAGATACCCACCTGTCATCATATATTTGCCCAAACCCACAGAATGCCCGGCACCGAGAGTGAGCCTGCTACAAACTATGGACTTCGGCAGAGTATGATGCGTCAGGGTAGATTTATCACTGTAACAAATGTACCGCTCAGGTGGGAATGTTGCTAACAAGGGAGACTGTGCCATGTGAGGGGAGGGGCAAATAGAAACCCTCTGCACTTTCCTCTTAATTTTGCTGTGAACCTAACAACTGCTTTAAAAACATAAAGCCTATTAAAAAAAAAAAAAAAAAGTTAAGTGGCACAGATCCTAAGAGGCAGAGCTGGGACTCAGACCTCTGTATGTGAACTCTAAGCCAGGGATCCTGATCACTGCCCCCAGGCTGTGATGGTAGATTTGGGCTTGCGGGGGCTGAGGCACGTCACAGGAGAAAGGTGAACGGAGACACAGGACACAGGAAGGAAAGGTAGTGGCCACCCTGGGTCATCGTTCTCTGTTCCTTGTCTGCAGACCAGAGCCTCCCCCCCACCCCCTCCGACCAAACCCTTGCAGACTTTCCCTCTGCTCTGGTTCCTTCGCCCTCCAGCCACACGGCCCTATAGCCGTGTGCACGCTATGAGGGGGCATGTGCGTGTTAAGGTATATATTTACACTTAGAGTTTAAAATCTTTACCCTTAGGACCCAGCCCCCCACCTCAAACAACACAGGGACTCCCCAGTTTCCACTTTGATACATTTCTAGAACCGGCGTCTTACAGCTGATTGTATGTGTTAATCATATTTCCCCATGAGAAGAGGAGAGTGGCTGAGGACTACATATTGAAGATCTCCATCCGTGTGACAGGAAAGCAGCATCTGGATACTATAAACCTCAGCTGTAGTTTCAAAAATGGGCTATGACCCAAACTATGAGATGTGTACGTACAGATTACGAAGGGGGATTAAACTTCTGCACTCACCACTACTGTCCTCATTCGGTGGCCACCTAAAAACTTTCAAATTCTAGGTTAAGCAGGTTATGTGCCTTAAATCATTTGATCTTCATAAAATTCTTCAGTCAGGTACTATTATATATTGCAGATGAGGAAACTAAAGCTCAGAGAGGTTGTGTGACTTCCCAAGGGCATACAGACACTAACTAAGTGGTGGACTCCACGGCCTTTTTAAAAAAAATTTTTATGTTTATTTACTTAAAAACGATTTTTTTAAATGTTTATTTATTTTTGAGAGACAGAGAGAGACAGAGGGTGAGCAGGGAAGGGGAAGAGAGAGAGGGAGACACAGAATCTGAAGCAGGCTCCAGGCTCCAAGCTGTCAGCACAGAGCCCAATGTGGGGCTTGAACCCACGAACCATGAGATCAGGACCTGAGCCGAAGTCAGATGCTTAACCAACTGAGCCACCCAGGCCCCCTAATGTTTATTTATTTTTGAGAGAGAGAGAGAGACAGAGTATGAGCAGGGGAGGGGCAGAGAGAGAGGGAGACACAGAAACAGCTCCAGGCTCTGAGCTGTCAGCACAGAGCTCAACGTGAGGCTCGAACCCAACAACTGTGAGATCATGACCTGAGCTGAAGTCAGATGCTTAACCGACTGAGCCACCCAGACACCCCTCCAGAGCCTTTTTTTAACTGCCATGGTCACCTTTGCCGAACTTCTGAACTTCCTACATGTATTATCTTGATAAATCCCCATGGATTTCCCCTTCCCTGCCACTCCAAATATCATTTCCTAGCACAGTGCCTGGCACAAAGGAGCTGTCAATCAGTGTTATTCTCCATTCTTTTCCTTGCATACCTCTCTTCACCCCCATCCCCTCTCAGAGGAACCATCTGTCTCTTGATACTTCCCAAACTGGAGAATGCCTGAGAATCTCCTGGGGAGAATTATTATAGTGTAGAACCAGTAGATCTGAGGCCGGGCCCAGGGATCCGCATTTATAACAAATGTCCCATGTAATTCTAATTTTGGCATCCCTTGGATCATACTTTGAGAAACACTAATCTGCAGGTTTTTAAGGAAAACGAATTTTTCTTATTTCAAACACCTGTTCAAAATACACATGGTAAAAACTTCAGAAAGTTCAAAAGAAACGACAGTAAAAAATACACCTCTTCATGTGCAAGCGTGTTCGCAGCAGCAGTGAAAAACTAGCATAAATGTCTGTCCCTACAGAATATATGCACCTACAGTGGAGGCCATTTGTAAGATCAGAGCTTACTTATAGAATTTACTCCTACATCTGTTGATGTATCTGCATGGGTGTGTCCAAGTGGATAGATCTCAGATATCCTGTTGAGTGAAGAAAAGCCAACTACAGAAGTAGGCAGCACACTGTTTGTGGGCATTACACACACCCTAAGCTCATAATAGTAGCTGCCTCACAGGAAGAGAGAAATATTACGCAAAAAGGAAAGAGAGGGAACTTCACCTTTCTCTCTAATGTCTTATCTCATGCATAGAAAAGATCTGACATAAATTTGAGAAAATGTTAACATTTGTGCAGTCTGGCTAGAGTGCACACAGGTGTTTTCTCCCTAGTTTTACTTCTCATTTCTTACTTCTTAAATTGAAAAGAAAGCTGCCCCTGCCTTTCCATGCTCACCCAGCTTCTTTCGCCGAAGGCAGCCTATTATTTTCCCTGGCACCCGCCTAGGTCAGTCTCTGTGTTAACACGCACAGGAGCGTAGTCTACACTTCTTCATCCGATTGTCTCCTATGCGCTGCACGCCTGGCCTTATCAATTAAATTCTCTTTGGATCTGCAGTCGATTCGGTCCGTTTGCCTGCAGGTTTCTTCTTCTTGACAAACATTCTCAGGTCTCTCATTCTCATTCAAGAAAAGCTTCTCTCCCTTCCTACTCCCTCGAGACATGAATTTTCTTTTGGTGGGACCACAGTTGTTGCCGGGAGGGTGGTGTGGGCTCACTGCTTCCAGCTCCTCACACAGGTGCAAGCCGCTCCTCCTCTCTCGTGGCTCCCCCATCCACCCATCTCTGCAGACAGAACTCATGGTTATTTCTTGGACTGTGCCCCCTGATGTTTCTGCACAGCTGATACATTGGGTTGCCCCTTTCTTGACCTTGTCCCTTGTCCTGACTTAATTTAGAAGCATTCCTCATCAGTCTCTTTCTTTTCTCACTTCCACACCTCAGCTCCCCTCCTCTCGTGCCATCCTGGGGCTCTCCTGTGGCCCATCAACTCTGTCTTCTCTTGTCTCGTTCTTCTCTCCCCGGATGACCTCACCAAGCCCCTACACGCCAACCCGCAAAGAGCATTTCGGTGAAGATACCCACTTCCTCTTAAATTCTCATTCTGGGGCTTCAGAAACACCTTCCCAATGGTCTTAGCGACAAGCCCACCTCAATGTCCTACAGATATAACAACCTCACCCTGCCAAATTCAAAGCACTTAATCCTCGGGAATTCTGTATTTCTGCTAGGTCAGTGCTTCTTATATTTAATATGCATACAAGTCACCCGGGGTATCTCATTAAACTGCAGATTCTGGTTCTCTAAGTCTGGGGTGGGGCCTGAGATGCTGCATCTTTAACAAGTAACGGTGTGAAGCCTGTGCTGCTGGTCCAAGGACCCCACCATGGATAGTAAGATACTAGCGAGATTTCCATTCTCAAGACCAGGGTCTCAACTCTGTCTTAAACTTAGAACTACCTGGGGATCATGCTAGGAATAACGTGGTTAAAAAATATGCCTGCAGTTAAAAGATTCAAATTAATTAACTCTTCTTTTGCCTGGCCCCAGCCCAGACAAATGAATCAGAATTTCTGGGTGTGTGGCCCAGACCACCTGCATTCCATGAATAACTATTAAGTACCTTTGCAGGCTAGGATTGTGCTAAGGACTGAAGGGACAGTGCTAAGACAAAGCCCCCATGGAGCTTACATGTTCGTAGGAGTGGTGGTGATAAAACGGAAAAACAAACATCGGTATTAGAGAGCATTTCCGATAAGCGCTATAAAGGAAAAAGCTGGAGTTCTGAGTAGAAAAAAACTGAGAAGGGGCTGTTTGCTTTAGGAGGGTCAGCAGAGGAGGCCCTTGTGCCAAGGTGACATCTGAGCTGAGCTGTGAACCGTGAGCAAGCTGACGCATAAAGGCATAAGGAAAGAGAAGCATTTCAGGCTGAGGGAACAGCGTTCTGGGGGAGGAAACAGAAAATGCAAATCTGCTGTGGAAGATCCACTTGGTGAGCTCAAGGAAGAGAGGATAGCTGGTGGTGTAGGTGGGGCTCAAAGAATAAGGAGGGAGTGGTGACAGGAGGTAAGTCCTGATCATGAGCCTGTGGGGCACCGTGTTTTGGAAGACGCTGGAGGGTTTTACCCAAGCAAGGTGGTAAAATCTCACATAAGCAAGCTGCTGTAGGAAGCCAAGGGTTAAAACAGGAGGCAGGTGAGAAACGATGGCTTGGAATACAGTGGTAGTAACGGAGAAGATAGAAGAAGTCAGACGGAGGATAGAGCTTGGAGTGAGAAATCATAGAGCTTGGGGAAGGAGATACAGAAAAGGCTTCTCTGTTTTTTGGCTGAGACACTGGGGACGTTTATTTAGATCTGAAATACTTGAAAAAGAAAGGCTGAGGGACGACGTAGGGGAAATTAACTCCTCTTTCTGGGTCATCCTAAGTTTAAGATAATTATTGGACATGCGAGTGGAGATACTGCCCAGGAAGTGAGATATGAGATCTGGCTACACTGTCTTTCTTGCCTTACTCCCTGCCCCCAAGAACCCATTAGAGATGAGCCACCCCTAACTCAAAGGGTTCTCGTTCCACTTCTCACCTCATTTCCCTAACTCTGTTCCTTGTCCATGCTGTATGCTGCATCCTCTGTCCTGTGTGCCTTCAATCTTGGCCTTTTGAGACCCTAGTCCCACATACATACTGTCCCAACTAACCACTGCTCCCTGATATCGCTGTCATCAGTAATCTGTGCCTCCTGGGAACTCCCATAAAACCTGATGCCTTATTTGTGACATCTGTCACATTTCTCCCCCCATGAGTTACTTGTGTGTGTTTACCTCCCCTGCTGGGTGGTAAGTTCCTGGAAGGCAAGGCTTGCCTCCTATTCTTTACCATATCCTCCATGTTATCCAGAAATGTGCTCAGCACACAGAAGGCTACCCATTAAATGTGTCGAATAAAAGAATGATTAAGACATGTCCTGAGAGGATCACCTGAAGTTAATCTAGTCATCAGTGATCAAAGGTGACAGTTTTCTTAACCCTGGAGGAACTGATGATTGTGGAGTCTCTGCATCATTGGTTATAGAACCACCTGGTACAGTGCTAAAAGTCTTGACACATTATGCCATCATTTATCTCTAAATAGTAATGCATGCTTTAGGCCAAGAGTAGATCCTTTAAAAAAAAATCTGAATCTAATTTATGAACTCACTGAAGAGGCCTATTATTGGAAAAGCTGGTGATATGTTCTTTTCCAAGAAAAAAAAAAAAAAAAAACTACCTTCATAATTATCACCAGTGCTGCCCAAAGCCTAAGTTGGTAAAACTGGCCTGTAGTCCACTTTGCTTTTCGTGGGTGCGTGTCTATTACGCTAGGGCACTGGAAACTGGTGTTGAGCCCGGATTAGTTTACAACCTCTTGCCCAATCTGTCCATGAGGCTTCGTTATAATCAGATTGATTTATTATAGTGCATTCTGCCTCATGGCATGCCAGGTCATGGATTCTGAACTGGGGAAGAGACAGTAACGGCTGAGATATTGGGTAGTGGGCTCTCAGTATACAACCTGACAGACACCAAGAAAGTGAGGGAAAAACAAGATAGTAATGGAGTGTAGTGACCATGAAAGGGAGGCTGCGGTGTGGCCTGAGCTCAGAGGGTGCCAGAGGTAAGGGACCACTCCTGGAAGAAGGGCATGGAGGCTGAGTGAGATTAACAGAGAAAAAAACCAGAAAGGATGGAGAAGTAATGGAGGCGGGTGGAGGGAAAGGGTAAAAGAACATTATTGGTACTGGCAGTGATCATCTACCGAGTGTGGATTATATGCCAGGCATTGTGATAAAAAACTTTATACAGATGGTCTGATTTACTTTTCCCATGACCTTGTAGTAGGTACTATGATCTAACCCATTGTATAGGTGAGGAACTTGAGGATCAGAGAGGTTAAATAACTTACTCAGGGTCACGGAGCTAGAGTAGATGAGCTGGGATTCGGACCCAGGTCTGGTGAATGCTGAAGCCTATGTTGGTAACCACCGCTTTATATCACCTGCTGATATCTTCAGGGGCATTTCCTCCCACCAAGCCTCCTGTAGGCTGAGAAACACAGTGTCTCCCAACACCCCAAAGAGCAAAGTACTGAGTGGTGAGCTAAGTTGGAGGTGTAATTCAAAAGCCCTGCTATGACGGAGCGGTCTGCCGGGGCTGAGGGTGCTGAGGGCAGAGATGCTCTCATCCATCATCAGGGAATACTCACTCCATTGTGTCGGGCCCCACCTAAATGTTTTCTTATTGTCTGCTCTTCACCATGAGTAATGCCACTTTCCATTTTAAGCTGGGAGCTTCAGGAGATGACCACGTTATAAGCCAGAGTTTAAAGCTAAGTGCTGCCTGGGGGATTACTCACCCACTTTAAGACGCGGCCAACTTCGCACCCTCCCACTCAAGATGCTGCTGGAATATGCTCTTCCTTGCCAAAGCCTAAAGGAAATCTGGCTTCCCCTAGAATGAGACTGGGAATGGTGCCAGGTTATCAGAAAGCTGGCAAGTTAACTGATTCTTCAAGTGGAACTACTGTAGTTATTCTGGTCCCCACCTATGTGGTATGGTTTTGGTGCTTGCTCATTCATGTGGCATTTGCTGAGGTCCTACTACAGACTAGGTACTCTGTTCCATGATAGAGATACTGCAGGGATCTAGATGGCTTTAGTCCTCGTCCTCAGGGAGCTAACAATCTGGGGAAGATGGGCAGACACTTATAATAATATGTCATAACCAGTAGGGTGTAAGAAATGCCATAGCATGAGAAGCTCAGAGAGTTTGGGGCACTAACAGCTGAAGGATTTATGCCAAAGTAGGAGCTGGCTAGGCTTCTTAATTGTAAGCAACCAAAATCGATTTTGACTGTGAATAAACAGGAAGAGAATTCAGAGAACGTGGAGTTGCCCAAAGAATCACTAGGAAGGCATGGTGGTCCAATATCACAGGAAGGGACAGGCCAGACCAAGACGCTGTGTGTGTGTGTGTGTGTGTGTGTGTGTGTGTGTGTGTGTGGTAATCCCTCAAATTGGGGATGTGGCTGTAGATACTGGGCAGTCAAAGGCATGACAAATGTCCAGGACAGCAGGTAGAAGTAGGGAAGGAGGAGAAGCCTGTCTCAGAATGATCTAAGATAGTCTGAGTCAGAGACACCAAAAGGAACAGTTTAAAGAGAGTGCTGGCTTATTAAGGGAAGCAGGCAATGGGGCCAGGCAGGCAGGCTCCCAGGGGCTTCCTTAGTGAGTGAAGTTTCCTGCTCAACCAGACGGTGAAGCTTCTGTGGGAAAACAAGCCCTGTGCCAGCAGGTAAGGAAGAACTACATTTTAAGCCTTCCCCTTTTCTGAGGGTTCCTGGGGCCATTCTGGAAGGCCCTGGTTCTCAAAGGATGCCTTGAAATTATAAAAACCAGCTAAATCAGAAAAATGTTCTCCATATAATAGTTGGAAAAGATGCCTGGGACAAGCCAAGGAGATAATGGTAATAGCCAACATTTACTGTTTGTGCTAACATGAGCTTACTTGCATTAATTCATTTAATCCTCAAAATAAGCCTATTCATTTATAGACAGAGGCACAAAGATGATACGTGACTTGGCCAAGGTCCCATGGTTAGCAGACTGTGGAGCTGGGGTGCAAATGTAGATCTGCTTTCCTGTAACTAGAGTCTCCTAACAGGGGCCACAAAGACAGAAAGGTCAGATGCAGAAAAATGGTCATGTTTCTAGAAGGAGAAATTATTTTTTTTCTATGCTCAATATGTCATAAGGTATTGTAAGCCTAGTCCCTTAGCTACACCTGTCCCCTGGGTGCCATTTTGAATCTTAGGTTTAGCAACTGCTCCCTACTGAGAAATTTTCAAATTTTATCTCAAGGGAAAAAGGTCTATTTTCCTAGAAGGTGCATCAAGTGAGGAACTTGCAGCAATAACTCAAGGTATGGACCCCTAGACTATAGCAAGAGGTATATGTAGCATTTTTAGTGGATTTCCAAAATAGAAATTTCTCCATTTATACAAATAATACATGCTACTTATAAAAAGTTAGGGAAATGTGGAAAATATAAAGAAGAAAAAAAATCATCTGTAACCTTACCAGTCAATGATGGCTGTTGTCGCATTTGGGGTGTGTGCACATATTTGTGTTGTGTTGTGTTGTGGTGTGTGTGTGTGTTTGTGTAATTTGTACTCTCACTTTCCAATGCATATATATGTAGTACTGTCTTTTAAAATCATTCTTCATCTCTGAAATAATTGTTATTGTCTTGATTTCATCCTTTTTCTCAAGGAAGAATTGTATCACAGTATTCAATTTTGCAAATCTATTAAGTGAAAATCAGTTCACAGAGTAGAGCATGGTATGGAATGCAACTAATTTGTTCAAATAAGATAACATGGGGTTTGCTGGGAGGCACTGGATACAGTGTATGTGAAAGTGCCTGTTTATTTTTTTTTAAGTTTATTTATTTTGAGAGAGAGAGAACATGAGCAGGGGAGGGACAGAGAGAGGGTGAGAGAGAGAATCCCAAGCAGGCTCTGCACTGTCAGCTTTGAGCCCGATGCAGGGCTCAAACCCCCGGACCGGTTTGAGCTTGACCTGAGCTGAAATCAAGAGTTGGACGCTTAACCAACTGGGCCACCCAGGTACCCCAAAGTGCCTGGTTCTTTAAGGACGACTTGGTTTTTTATCATTTACTAATATTTCTAACTGGTAAACATTACCTGCAATAAGTCTAACATAATGATTAACCTGATCATTTATTATATAACCACTTAATTTATTAGCAGAGATTTATTTCACCATCTACCATATGGGTAACATTCAAAAATGAATGTTACGTAGGTAGAAATTAGAAGGTCCATTTCTAGGACTGAGCTCCAAGTAGAATCCTGGTTCTGATTCCACTTTCTCTAGCCTGGGGGGCCTCAACTCCTTCCACACCCGCCAAAGGCAATTCAGAACCCCACAGTCCAACATACACAGAAAGTTGGCTTTCTCAGGCAGGAAAGCAGCTTGGCCTTTCCAGTCCTCTCTGAGCATCTCCTCTGGGAGCCCATACGCTCGAGCCAGCACACAGCCAGGTCTCCCAGGTCGCTGCTCTTGTCAACTCTTGGCACCTGGTGCCATCCACCTCTTGTCCTTTTCCCAACTCATCAAGACAAAGTCCTACCAGGTCAGGAGCCCTGTGTGTTTCCTCTATGCAGCCCAGACATCTGTTTTGAGTTGAGAGTCAGTGGCCGGTCAAGCGCTTGCACGATGCAGCTGGATTTGCTGATGTAAACAAAGTAGCTTGCATGTGAGTTTCCTGACCCTGAAAACGTCCCACAGGACCGTCCCCTCCGGCCTCCATCAGGATTTTAACCTTAGTCCGAGGGGACAAGGAAAATGAATTTGGGTTTAGTTAATAAGCTACAGCCAAGCGAGAAGCAAAGCACTTGTGTCCTCTGTTTCCTTCCCTGTCTCCATGTAACCCTTTCCTTTCTGGGCCATTCTTCATCCTCAACTCAGGCGCTATCATTGCCAAGCAACCCAAGGAGCCAAGGGTTAGCGACTCCTCTGCTAACAGTGGGCGCTTTCCTTCACTCCTCCCGGCACACAGCTCCTTTCTATCCTCGCATGTCTGCTTTGGGATTCCATGCTTCATTAGATTACTTCCAAAAGCAAACAGTTAACACATAAATTTATGTCTTAAAGGCTAATAAACTCTGGCCCCACCATCTATTCTACTTTTTAGCTCCATGAAATTCATGCAGTCCCCTTTCCGTATTCCATTTGCAAACAAAAACGAAAACCAAAATAATAATTCAGAATGGGAAGACCTCCTAACTCTGGGAGCTACTTAATTTCTTAATTTCTCAAGAGCTCAGTGCTTTCGTCCACTAAAATGAGAGTAACAGTATTTGTGTCGAAGTGCTGCTATATGAAATCATGGATAAAATCTGGGAAGCACTTGATAAGACAGCACATACAAATTAGGCTTTATAGGTATGTATTTCCTATTTTTTTAAATTTCCTAACATGCTATATTTTGATCATACTTGCTTTTACAATTCCCTTCTGTGGCATTTGGTACTGATTTTATATTTCCAATACCAAACTTCCATTTGATATAAATTCCAGTTTGAACACTAATTCAACTTTAAAAACACTAATTAAGTGATAATTAAAGATACATTCTAGCTGCATATATCTAGGACAAAACATTCTGATCAGGACAAAACATTCTGTATATACGCAATATATATACTCAAAGGAAGGATATATACTCAAAAATAAACTCAAAGGAAGAAATGACCAAGGAAACAACAAACCCCAACCAACACTTAAATCAACCAACAAATCCAGGCAGCAGCAATCTTCGGGCACACACGGACAGCTGTGGCACAGGGCTGGAGGGAGCGTAGAAAATGATTTTCAATGGTTTTTAATCACCAACAAGAACAAAACTGCCAAAATAGCCATTGAGTCCTCTCCACCCTGCTTCTTTCTGTGTCCCCCACAACTTTCTTTTCTTCTCCTGCCCCCTCCACTGGAAAGCCTCAAGGCATTCAACGTTCTCCACTAGAACCATCCAAGTGTGGGTCTCCCTCAAAAGTTCTATACTCCAGGGGCACCTGGATGGCTCATTTGGTCGAGTGTCCGATTTTGGCTCAGGTCGTAATCTCACAATTCATGGGTTCGAGTCCCATGTCAGGCCCTCTGCTGTCAGCACAGAGCTTGCTTCAGATCCTCTGTCCCCTTCTCTCTGCCCCACTTGCACGCACTCTGTCTGTCTCAAAAATAAACACTAGGGGGAAAAAAAAGAGTTTTATGCTCCAAATTACCATTCCTGTGACCCAAATCAAGACTTTTTAAAAAGAGGTATGTTTTCAAAGTATTAGCCAGAAATCTTAGGTATTTGATTTAATAAATGTCAGCAGACATTCACTGAGCGTCCATAAGTGCGAGGCAAGCACGTATCCATGGGGGAAGGGAATGCATAAGATCTGATGCCTGTCCTCGTGAAGCTGAAAAGGCCTTAGGGAGGCCAACAACAGATGCAAATAGCTCTAAGTGCTGGGTAGAACATAGCGACCACCACAAACAGCTCTAGCCAGCAGGCTGCAGGAGGAAACGATGAAGTCGAGCTTGGGATGATCAGGGTAGGTTCAGGATAGAGGCAGCACTGGCCCTCAGAGAAGCATCTGTCCTTTGAAAAGATTATATTAAGTCCTGCGCACCCTCCTCTCCCCCCATTGGTGAATTGTTTTTGAGTCCTTTGCCTCTTCTGGACTAACACCTGGAAGAAAGTTTAGCATCTTGACTTTTCTTCCCTGAAATGTGCCAGCTCCTTGCTCACTGGGATCACTCAGTCTCCTCCCGCTGGTGAAATGAACGCGGATGCATGTGGCCCTGCACACATCCCTGACCCCACCCACTGAACTCCTGCTCATCTTCAAAGGTCACAGCTCAAGATCACCTCCTCAGAGACACCGGGACCACTCTCCCCCTACCAGTGCACTTCCCCCTTCTGTTGATATTTGATTTCAACAGAGGAAAACAGGAACTGGCACTGCTTCAGATTTTCTTAGTCAGCTGGACACTTTTTAAAACTGCAGTATCTCCCCCTACAGGAATAAAAAAAGACAACGAAAGCGAGGACTTTCTGTTGCCTCCTTGTCCTTAGTGCCTGATTTATAAATATTTGTTGACTGAATTAATGAATAGTAACAGATCAATTTAACTCTTCTCTTCCCTGGTTTTTTCATCTCTCTTGATCTGTTAGTTATAGTAGGGAGAGATCAGCGGTTTTAGAAAATATGTAGGATTAATGTCGTATGGATGTAACCAATCAAAAATACTCTTACTTGGGGGTGCCTGGCTGGCTCGGTCGCTAGAGTGTACAAATTTTGATCTCAGGGTTATGAGTTCAAGCCCCACATTGGGTGTTCAGATTACTTAAAAATAAGATCTTAAAAAAAAATACCCATACTTGGGTTCAGTATGGCAAGTGGCTAATTAGCATAGTTTCTCAGGCTTTGGTTCATGAGGGGTTTCTAAGCACAGGGCGTGTCTTTTCGGCAAAAGCAATGTGCTGCACAGCACAGATCATCATTCCCCTCTCTTCCTCATTTTTTTCAGCAAATATTTATTAAGCACATATTACGTACCAGCACTATGCAAGGCACTACAGATAAAAAGCTGAGCACCAGAGACAAGGGCTCTGCCCTAAGGGGGCAAAGTCGAGAGGGAGAAACAGTTCAGTAAACAGCAACGGGGGAAAAACAAGAGGAGGATAAGGGACACCCCCCACCCCACAGGGCTGGGTCTGGACCTGGGGCTGGTGGTAAAGGAAGGCTTATCTGAGTAATATTCAAAGTGAAGTCTGAAGGAGAAGTAGGAACATATTGGGGGTGGTAGGCAATGTTGGCAAAGAGAGCTCCAGGCCAAGGGAAAAGTGGTTGAAAGGCCCGAGGGTGAGAGAGAGCTGGGCACATATGCAAAATGGAAGTTCACTCTTGTTTGAGGCCACCGGAAGGTCCGATGCCAGGGAATGTGGGCCTTCTTATTCAACACCAAGACCAAGAGAGCATGGAAGTAGTGTGGGTCACTGGTTGTGCCTCAGGAAATTACTGGAATTTAAGCTCTATGGGGTAAAGACACTGCCAGCTTTGTTCATCACTTGAGAATGGGGCCAGGAACACAGCAGTTTCTTAATAACCATTTGCTGAGTAAATGAATGAGCGCCCTCGAATGACCTCAGCCATCTTCTATGGTGTCACCAAGCCCCAAGGTGTCATAAGACCAGGAAGCATCTTGAGAGCTGGCTGGTCCACTCCCTCCCCTCCAGGCTGTCTGATCTGCCCTTAAAACTCTCAGAGATGACAGGATCTTGTATACTTCATAAAGTATAGTAGCATGACTCGGAAATGCAGTTCTTGAGGTCATACACAGGCAAGTGAGAGACAGATGATCTGTCCAGTCATTTGGTGAGTCACAGCAGGATGGACAGGAGCAGGGAGAATAGTCCTTAATGCCCAGACCGGCAGGTCAGGCAGCGAGGGCACTCTGGCTCCCCCGCATTATTTGTCATCTTGTTAAGATGCCATGGTGCCTCACTTCCAAATTGGCTACTGAAGATCAATGAGCCCCACATTCTCAAAGCAGCACCATCTCATGGGGAGAGATACATTTCCTGGTATATCTGGCAGTGAGGAATTTAAAATCCAAGTTTATCTCACCTCTCAGTGCCATGCGCTGACTGAATGCTGCTGTCTCTCTCAGAGAAAGCTACGGTGCTTGTGATCTAAGATAACCTATGGACACCACATGTTGGCTTATGCCCACGTCTATCACCCTATCTGAGGTCCCGCTGCCTCTTACTTGGGCTACCTCACCTATTCCCTGCTTCTGCCTCTACTCCCATACTTCTCCACTAAGTAGCCAAGTGGCATTAAAAAAAAAAAAAAAAAAAAGCTAATCTGATTATGTCATAGCCCAGCCTGCATCGTGCAGTTTTCCACAGTCCTTGAGATAAAAATCTCCAGGGCTCCGCATGGGCTGACCCTGCCAACTGCTCCAGCCACAGCCGTCTCTCCTCATCCACAACCGACTCTTTTCTCCCCAAGTGAAACATGCTCTTTCTGGACTCAGGACCTTTGCACATGCTCTTCCTGCTACCTTCTTTTCCCTTACTCACTAGGAATATAAATTCCACTTCCAGGAAGTCTTCCTGTCTCTTAGGCTCCATAGGTCCTTATCATCTAACTCCCATGGTATCCTGGCTTCACTGCAACACTCACTTCACTGGAGTCCCTTTTATGCTGGGTTTCCTCACTAGAATGTGAGCTCGAGGAGGTCCTCATTGCATCTGCCTTGTTTCCCACTATATTCCTCATGTCTGGCACACAGTGGAACTCATCAAGTGAATAAATGAGTGCCCCGATCTGTGAACTGTTGAAACAACTTTACCCATTAACATAAGAGGCAGAGAGAAACGGAAACATAACAGAACCTCATTCCAGTCCTAAACCAGATAACCTTGCTCACCCTGGAGGCCCGATTCCATCTTATTATGGGCTTGTGTGCTGTGGTTAAGCCCAAGTTTATTCTTCAGAACTGCTTTCTGGTTTGGTTTGGAGAACTAAGGGCCTTGCCACCACGTGCCCGTGATCAGCCCGTGATCAGACGCCCAGAGTTTTGTGACAACCCGAGTCAAGTCGGGGTGCGCTGGTGTGCCTGCCAGAGGCCTGTGCCTCTTGCTGCAGAGACAGGCAGCCCACCTGCCCCAGTGTCACACAGCAGAACAAGGCTACAGGGACCTGGAGCCTTCATTCATTTTGCCTTACCCTCTGTTTTATTTTCTCCCTACCCACCCCCCCCCCCAGCAAGGACAAACAATAATTCGGTAAAGGAAATATGAGTAATGGAAAGAAAGAGGAAAAAATAAACATATCAAAATGGGCAATGTCCCTCAGGCCACTGCTTTTAAAGAAAACAAGGAGAGTAGATTTGGAGATATTTCAGTGACTTTGCTAAAAAGGAGAAAAATAATCAAGCTGGCCTCTCCCTTCTAGGCTGAATTCCTTATCTCTCTCTTAGAAAAAAACTTTTTTCATGTTTATTTATTTTTGAGAGAGGGGGAGGGAGAGAGAGGGAGAGAGAGAGAGAGAGAGAGAGAGAGAGAGAGAGAAAACACGTGCCTGAGAGGGGGAGGGGCAGAGAGAGAGGAAGACACAGGAACTGAAGTTTGCTCCTTCCTAATGCAGAGAGCACGATGTGGGGCTCGTACCCATCAACCGTGAGATCATGACCTGAGTCGAAGTCAGACGTTTAACCAACTGAGCCACCCAGGCACCCCCTTATGTCTCTCTTGATATAGCAAGAAAGGATTTCCCAGACCAGGGGTTCTCACTCTGGTCTGCATCAGATTCTCCTGGGGAGATGTGGTGAGCTTACAGGTGCCAGCCCCAACTCAGGCCCAGTGAGTACAAACCCCTGGAGGAGGGGCACTCCCATGATCCCCACGCAGGGGGGACCCACTCAGGAACAAAGCTCAGGAGGCAAAGGCAGAGTTATGCCCTATGCCTGGTGACATAAGGTATAGCTTAAGTAAAAAACTCACCTGTGCTCCTGAGGTCCCCAGAGTCAGGGACTAAAAAGCTTGTTCAAAGTAAAACACCACTAACTATAGTTAGGATCTGCAGAATGACAAAGATTTCTGATTTCACCTTCTGGCAGAAAGTGGGTGGGGCACATATTCTATTCATGGTATTCATTTAAGCTGCTGAGCTGACCCCACAGGCAAGGACTTGAACTAGGTCCAACAGAAAGGTGATGCCAGCGTTCAAACATGATGATGACAGTAACTCACATTCATGGACACCTTAGTACCTGCTAGGTGTTTTACACGCATTAACTCATTAATCCTCCAGACCACCCTATGAGGTATAATTATTATCTCCATTCAAGGGATGAGAAAACTCAAAGCCCAGTGGAGTGGGTGACTTACTTGCCTAAAGCCACCCAGCAAATAAGTGCAGATCCACATCAGGGCCCAGGTCTCCCTGACTGCAGTCTCTGGTCTTAATGTTACAGTGTAAGTTTCCTTTAAGATGCCCAGCCCTTGTCTTCCCGATGCTTCCAATGAATGGAAACGGGCTAAGAAAATCAGAAGTGTTAGTGCAAAATATACAGCCTTAAGAAACAGTGAGCAATCAACCTGTGGACCCCTGGTGAGTCGTCTCCTGATTTGGTTATTAACCGGACAGAAGCTTTGTTATCTGGATTTCAGGAGTCCTGAAAGGAAAGCAAAGTCCTCTTACCAGGGCAACCATCTCCCTCTGCGGAAGGGTGGAGTGAGCGTGCTTTTGAGAAAGCCGAGCAGCCTTCATGGCGCGTCCCCCACGGCTCACAAAAGAAGAGGCAAGCAGGAAGCTCCACAGCCCAAACCCGGGAGGGAGGCTGGGTCTTCTGTGAAGACCCAAAATATCAAAGACATTAATAATACCGTTCATGGAGAGCTTGTCACACGCTAGATACTGTGCACATTTCACTTCACGTGCTCCTATCGAATTTGATCTTTACAACGCTATGAGCAGGTACTGTTCACGCGAGGAAATAGATTCAGAGAGCATTAGCAACTCGCCTATAGTCACACATCTATAAAGGGATGAGTCAGAGATCATATCCATTGGTCTGAATCACAGCGAGCTCTTAACTAGTATCTTGGACGTCTCTTCTTTTAAACATAAGGACAGACACCATTTGGCGTGCTTACGTGAGCAAGAGTTCTCAGTTGTCTGCCATTTGTATTTGGCTGTGCCAAGCCTCACCTCCGCCTGGGAGACAAACCGGGTTCTTATTTCAGTAAATGTTTACTGACTGCCTTCAATACACTGTGCTCCGTGCCAGGCCCCACATTTAATCAGTGGGAGACGAGGTCGCCCTTGCAAGAACTTACTGTGAATTTACAAATCTACAGTGGATAAAGGGACGGACATAAAGCACGTACAGGTGATTTCACCAGAGGTCTGGGAGTTGCTGGATTAAATGCAGTCATCGATGCCTGGGGATTTGTAGAGGAGGTGAGCTTTGGACAGAGGTCAGGACTGGTTTGTTGGAGCTGAGAGTAAGGGTGGTGCAGCAAGGGAGTAAAGTGGCCCAAGTGTCAGTCAGAAGACAGCTCCAGTGCTGCCTCGGGGCCTTCTGTTCCCCCTTAGTCTAGGCCCACTGGACTCTGGCAAGTGCCCAAGCCCACGCTGGAAAAGCAATCCTGGGGCTGAGTCACGTGTCCAGAAACGCCTGCAGCGAAATCCTATGAAGGATAATGTGCATCCTCAGAGCAACTTTAGGCAAAGGCAGCAAGGCTCCCATTTTATGAGGTGACTTTGAAACCAAAGTCAGCAGGTCTGAAACTTTCAAATCAATTTCTCCTCTGCTTCAAAGATCACACATCTAAATCAGAAAGGATGTACATGTAAGTCAAGGGGTGAAAACGGAACTTAAGCCTGTAGCAGGTAGAAACTTTCTGAATATTTTGAGTACAAACCTTAACAAAATGCATGTGCTTTCCCCAGTAATTCCACTTCCACAAATCCTCCCCAGGGAAGTAACAGCGACTTTGTTTATAATGGTGACAAACGAGAGAGGATTAGAGTTTTCATGTCTACATAACAGAATCCTATAATCCTATGTAGCCATTACAAATGGAGGTGTAGGGGCGCCGGGGTGGCTCAGTTAAGCGTCCGACTTCGGCTCAGGTCACGATCTCACAGTTCGTGGGTTCGAGCCCTGCATTGGGCTCTGTACTGACAGCTCAGAGCCCAGAGCCTGTTTCAGATTCTGTGTCTCCCTCTCTGCCCCTCCCCCACTTGCACTCTGCCTCTGTCTCAAAAATAAATATTTAAAAATTTAGAAAAAAAATGGAGATGTAGATTTACGTTTATTGATGAGGAAAAAAATCCTAATGTATTTAGTACAGCCTGGTTATAAATAAGCAGATTATAAAACAACCTATGTATACAAATTTTACAAAGAGGAATCATGTGATTCTTCAAACCATGCCTGAATCAATTTAATAGAATTGAAATCACATGGAATAAGTTATCTGATCACAATGTAATTCACTTAGATATCAACAACCATAACATATCTAGGAAAACTGCAAATATTTTTTTTAATTTATTTATTTGGAGAGACAGAGAGAAAGAGAGAGCATGAGCACAAGCAGGGCAGGGGCAGACAGAAGGAGAGAGAGAGAGAATCCTAAGCAGGCTCTGCAGTGTCAGTGCACGGAGCCTGATGCAGGACTCGAACTCATGAACTGTGAGATCATGCCCTGAGCTGAAATCAAGAGATGCTTAACCCACTGGGCCACCCAGGTGCCCTGGAAAACTGCAAATATTTTCAATTAAACAACACACTTTGAAATAACCCACCAAAAAAAAAAAAAAAATCAAAGGAGAAATTATAGAGTAGTTTAAACTTAACAATATATAAAGTACTGGTAATGGAAATTTGGGAAGGCAACGAAAACAATTATTAGAGGGAAACTTTCACCTTTAACTGCTCATATTAAAAAAATTTTTTGAAGGTCTAAGTAATATTAATGACCCAAGATTCTGCATGAAAATAAATAAATAAAAGGGCAAGGTAAACTAAAAGTAAGCAGAAATAAGAAAAATTAGAAATAAAGTTAGCAACAAAATACAAATCAGGCAAACAATGTAGAAACCTAACAAAGCAGAAAGCTGTCTTTTTGTTTCAGAAAATCTCAAATATTCCTATATATAAGCTGCTTTGTAAAAGGTTTATAACTCTATGAATTGACATGTTCACAGAAGTTCTCTTCGCCTGATAGGATCAGGAACAATTTTAAAAAATTTTTATTGATGTTTATCTGTATTATCTTTTTTCTCTCCCTCTTTTATATTTGAGAGCTTCTAAGGGGACTGACATCCTCTGCTTATTTGCTGAATTGCTAGAACAGTAAAGTAACACACCCTATTAACCCTTTGTTTCCCAAAGTAGAGGCATGTGCCCCTGTTGATACAGAAGTTCTGAGTGATATGAAGATATCTTTCCATAACACTGCAGAGAGAAAGGGAACCCTCTTTGAAGTTTCCTTCAGTCATTTTGATTGTAGTCAAGGAGACAGCTTTGGTTTCTTGCAATTAGGTTTTCAATTGCTTTTCTCTCTTTGTAAGCCAAAGAGGTGGGTGGGCAGGAGACAGCATCTGAGCAGAAGTCAACCACAGCCGGCCTTGCACTGTATTTATCTTGAGGACTGCCTTCTGTGTATGGGATGCTTCTGCAGTTACACCGGAGGGATAAAGCTTCCTTTAAATAAGGAAATTAAAATTTAAGGAAAACCACATGTCAGTAATTTAAATCAAATTCAAAAATAAGGGATGTGGTAAGGGGATAACGATCAAAATGCTGAGGCTAGCACACCTGTACTGAAGTCCAAGGGAAGTGGTGCTAACCTCTGTGAGGGTGAAAGGCCTTCAGGATATCAGTGTGCACTGGGATATCCCCATAGTTCCCCCAGGCCTCGACTTCAATCTTGTCATTTTAATATAAAAACAACAGCACGGACATAACAAATGAGCAATTTGCTCAGGTAATGACCCAGGCAGTAGGGAGACAATTTCAGAACAGGATTCCAAGTCCAGATAAATCCTGCTGGGAGGATGACTGACGTGGGAGGTTTCTAAGAGCAGATAACATTTCTTTGCAATGTTTGCCCAGAGGAAAGAGGCCCTTCCACAGGAAGAAGGTCAATTCCGGTCTATTTTTATAAAGCATTTCAAGTGGTTAACGGACTTATTTCCTGTGGTTCCCAGGAATCCTGCAGCAGGTTCCCAGGAGGATGTTGGTGATAGGTAGCAGAGACCTGATGAGTGGCAATCAATAATTATCTCTATATTTGCTTCACTTTTTCCAATAAAAATAATCTAGGTGAAAAACACTTGCTCTAGAAGAGCAAAGTTCATGACAACAAAGAGCAGAATGGGACATGAAAGTCCCTTCGCGTGCGGCAGAGTCCTCAGGTCAAGATTTTGGAAACTGAAGATTGGTTTATTCACTCATTCCCTTTTATTCAACGAATAATTGAGCAACTGCTCTGTGCCAGGCACTGTTGAGGGGCTGTGGAAAAGATGGTGAATAAGCATGGCTTCTGCCTTCCAGGAGCTTTCTGTCTACTGGTGGGAAAAGGCATCAGACAGGCCAGCAATGCCTGGGTAGGTATATACTTAATTACAAATGGTGGGAAGCATTGGGAAGAAAAGAAGAGGACGTACAAAAGAGAATAATGGAGGCTGGGGGGAACAGAACTTAGATGGGGAGGTCAGGGAAGACTCTTGAGGAGGTGGCTTTGGCTGCCATCTGAAGAGTTAGCAGGAGCCAGCCAGGAGAAAGGGCCAGAAAGCAAACAATCTGCATGAAGGCAGGCAGGTAGAAGGGACCACCCTGCACTCAAGGATCCAAGGGCAGACAGGACTGGAGGACTGGCTAGAGCATAGTGGGCAAAGGGAAGGAGTGGTGGGAGGTCAGGCCAGACCATACAGGGTCTCACAGGCCACGGGAAGGATTCAGATTTTACTTGGAAATGAAAAGCTATGGAAGGTTGCAAGCCGGGGGTGAGGTAGGTTTTCAAGGATCCTTCTGACTCTATGTATAAAGATGATGGGGGGGGGCATGCTGAGGACAAAAGAGGAGACTATTTCAGAAGTTGCGACAGTGGACTGGACTGGGCGTTGACAGTAGGTACTAAGTACATAAATTTGACAGCCTTTAACTTCAACATAAGAGTTGAGAAAGTTGACCAACACACAAGCCTGGGACTAAGGCGAGGCAAGGGAGGTACTTGCTTTGGGCACAAAGCAAGTTTACTCAGAAACCAAGATAAATAATATTTTAGTGCAATATTTTTTTTAAGTTTGTTTGTTTAAGTCATCTCTACATCCAATATAGGTCTCAAACTCATGACCCCGAGATCAAGAGTCGCACGCTCCTCTAAGCCAGTCACCCATTTAGTGCAGCATTTTTTTAGAAAATCAAATTTAGGGCAAAACAGTCCTTGATGAACAAAAAATCAAATTTCTTTTAAAAAGACAGGATCCACAACGGTGCTGTGCCAAGCCACAGAAGGAGCCTGGGGCAAAAGGAAAAACCGTGTAATACTGATCCTGGTGGTATTTAAAATTTTGATATTTTGTTCATATCCTCACTGTTATTCTGGCTAGCTGACCTTCCCCACCTGTAAACCAGGGGGCTACCATGTAATCCTCGGCTCATAAAATAAATACTATGCAAAGAAAATGGAGGACATAAATCATCACAAGCCCCCTGGTGGTACAGATGCTATTCTTTGTCCTGATTCTGGAGACTCCGAGACAGAAAGTACATAATAGTTGCTCCATCAATACTTCTGATACTGTTAATGGCTAACATTTATCAGGCTCTTAATATGTCAGGTACTTTGCCAGAAGCCAGTAAATACAATTATCTCATTTTATCCTCACACCAATCCTGTGAGGCAGGTATAATATCATCCCTCCCCTACCATGATTGGTATATATTTGATTAGCATTTAGTAAATACAGGAAG
The DNA here is from genome assembly GCF_022079265.1 of Lynx rufus. NCBI lineage: Eukaryota > Metazoa > Chordata > Mammalia > Carnivora > Felidae > Lynx > Lynx rufus. The sequence continues at coordinate 118,394,430 of NW_025814823.1, read as the reverse complement.
AAACAAAGATGTATAGATGGAAGGGAAAATGAGAGAAAAGGAAGGGACAAGCTTTATTCTATTCCTTATGAGTCCTATATGGATCACAGTGATCCCAGCTCCCTGGGCAAACACTATTTTCTGACAAACACAAAACACCACACTTAAACAGACCTGCACAAAAAGGGAACTACACTTAAATATCACCTTTCTCCATAGGGATTATTTTTGATAAGTTAGGTTTTTTTAAACCAAACAGCTTTTCTAAGAAAATATTTCTTTCTTTTTTTTTTATTTAAAAAAACATTTTTTTAACGTTTATTTATTTTTGAGACAGAGAGACACAGAGCATGAACAGAGGAGGAGCACAGAGAGAGACACACACAGAATCTGAAGCAGGCTCCAGGCTCTGAGCTGTCAGCACAGAGCCTGACGCAGAGCCCGAACTCACAGACCCTGAGATCATGACCTGAGCCGAAGTCAGAAGCTCAGCCAACTGAGCCACCCAGGTGCCCCAACTAAGAAAATATTTCTTGACTTCATCCATTCCCAAATATTCACTGAGCAAAATTATAACATACCAGGCACAGATCTAGGAACTAACACGTGAGCAAAACAAACCTGATTACGGGTCCTCATTAGATTCATAGTCCACCATGTGTGTGTGTGTGTGTGTTTGGGAAGGGGGTCGGCATGAGACAGTCAATAACTAGTAAGCGAACACATACATAAAGTCATAAATTATCGTAAGTGTTATACAGGACTCATACACAGAGGAATGCAGGGAGCTACCCTAGACAGGGTGGGCCAGACACATTTAGGCACACAGAGGCAGAAACCCTGCTTCACATGATACTTACGTTGCTGAAAATGCAGTGTTAAGAAGTTTTGCAAATCAAATCAACCAAACTCCCACTATAGAGTGTGAAACTTTACAACCTAATGACTTACTCCTATGGAGGACAGTTTTGGAAAAACAATACCACTGACTTATTTTCTATACAAACACATCTCTGAGAAAGGTATTCTCACCACTGAGGGGTCAAGAATACAATATTCGCGGGCCACATGGGCGGCTCAGTCGGTTAAGCATCTGACATCAGCTCAGGTTATGACCTTGTGGTTTGTGAGTTCAAACCCCTGATCGGGCTTGCTGCTGTCAGCACAGAACCTGCTTCAGATCCTCTGTCCCCCTCTTTCTGCCCCCGCCACCCTGTCAAAAATAAACATTAAAAAAAAAGAACACAACATTGGGGAACATTGGAAAATGTTCTGCCTCCTGTCTGCCCCACACCCATCTAAATGTCTAGATTTATGGAAATTCCAGAGGAGCCCCTTGAACCTGACAACACCAAGGAGGAACCAAGGAATGCAGGACCTTTGAAAGCCAGCAGAAATTATGTGCAAAAAGATGGCAGCCAAGAGAAGTAAGGAGAAGTCCATCTGACATTTCTTCTTACCTCCTGTTGCCTAATCTACTCTCAAAGGCCAATAGTGTAGAAATTCTTCATTTTTCAAACAACCCCACCCAAAAGAGTAGCACTTTGATCTCTAAAGCATGAGAGAGGAGCAGTGGATAGTGCGGGGTATAAATGGCTTGGAAAGGTTATGTAGAAAAAAGAAATAAACAAGAAGAGAAGCCATGAGGAGTTGCAGGGATGAAAGCAAACCATGCTTTGAACCACCTGCCAAAATGAAAGTGAGAGGCCATGTTTGACAGACGAGCACACTGTCGACCTTCCCGGTACCTACCTATGAGTGGGACGCACAGTGTGCACCTTCCTGGAGATGCTAGATACCCGGCGCAGACTTATCTGAGTTTGCCTTCTTGGATACGAGATTCCAACACACTTCCAAGCTCTTTCATCCCTTATCAGACACCAGTCCTTGCCCAGAGCCTTTGCTCGTATTCTCTTGCTCCATCTCCTTCCCATAAAACCCACCTGGCTCCTGCCAACAGCTGGGGTGTGTGCAGGCCTGTGTGGAGAATGCCAATGACATGGTCACAGGACCATGAGAGCATTGGGCATGCTGAAACAGGGCAAACTGGGGAGACGGGAGAATGGTCCCTTTTGGACTTTTTGTGTGGGTTCAAAGAGAGTTGGCAAGTGGAAGGAACCTCTAAAAATAGCCAAAGTCCTTAAAAAGAAATAATGCAAAAGAAAACAAGGTTTATACTGTCCTAATGTAGGCTCTGCAAAAACTAAGCCCTGGAAGGCTGGCGCTGGGGTAGCTTATTATTTGCTTCCTGTTCTTTGGCTGAGACACCCACTGGGTCCCTTTGCAAATCCTGGGCCCTGCTCCCCACCCCCTGCCTCCTGCATGGTGCTGGAAGTCTCCGCAGGAATGCAGCTCTCTTGGGGCACAGCTGGGGCCTCCGAGGCCCACTTTCAAGATCCAGAATAGACTGTGACATGTGAAACGAGCTCCGTGGGGTTTTACATTCCTCCTTCGTATCCAAGCACCTTCAACACAAAACCTCACGCCGGGATTGCTAATCATTCTTCCAGAAACGCCTGGATATCATCTGTCTGGCAGAAATGTGAGTTTTGTCTTTTTTTACTTTTCAGTGTTTTCAATGAACATGGGGCCCTTGAAATGAGGCTGCCCAACAGAGGCGTGACATAATAAAGTGATGTCTTGGGACTCAGGGTTTTGCTCTTGGCTAAGCCACAGATTTGCTTTGATACGCTGTTTAGCCTCTCTGTGTCACACTTCTCTTGGCTAGAGAAAAAGACAAAGTGTTCACTATCTCATGTAATAGGAGGAATAAAAAATACAAAATGATTATAAAATACCTCTTATATTATCTACACCACAGGCACCTAGAGATGCCTGCTTACCCACATGAAATGCTTTGTGAAACTCCAAGTGCCATAAAAATGCAAATAATCCATGCATTAAAACATAGGCTCCTACTGGGGTGCCTGGGTGGCTCAGTTGGTTGAGTGTCCAACTTCGGCTCAGGTCATGATCTCACAGTTCGTGAGTTCAAGCCCTGCGTCAGGCTCTGTGCTGACAGCTCAGAGTCTGGAACCTGCTTCGGATTCTCTTTCTCTCTCTCTCTCTCTCTCTCTCTCTCTCTCAAAAATAAACATTAAAAAAATTTTTTTAACACAGGCTCTAATTAACAACCATAACAACACCTTCTATTTCCTAGGCATTCACTGTATGTGAGACCCTTCCCAGACCTGCCTTTCTCTATTCCTTTGTCGTGGCACCATGAGGAGATCAGTATTGTTTTTTTTTTAATTTTTTTTTTAACATTTATTCATTTTTGAGAGAGACAGAGTGTGACTGGGGAGGGCAGAGAGAGAGGGGGACACAGAATCAGAAGCAGACTCCAGGCTCTGAGCTGTCAGCACAGAGCCCAATGCGGGGCTCGAACTCACGGACTGTGAGATCATGACCTGAGCTGAAGTCAGACGCTTAACCGACTGAGCCACCCAGGCACCCCGAGATCAGTATTCTTAATAGCTTCAGTTTACAGAAGAGGCAGCTGAGGATCAGAAAGATTAAATGACTTGCTCAGTCATGCAAATAGTTAATGACACAGCAGAAACCAAAGCCCAGGTCTATGAGAACTTCCCTTTTCCATAGCCTTTCCAGCCCAGTCTGAAGTAGGACTCTCCACTGGGTTCCCAGAGTGGGCTCTGGGCTCACCCCAGTCCTTTAAAAGCAATGGCAAGTGATTCTACTGTGATAAAAGCTAAGAGTGACTTGACTGCCACTGGGCCAATCAGAAAGTGCTGGTGAGGCCATTATAGTGCTTCGAAAGGGGACGGTTCTGTGTCAAGGGAGGAACTTGCAAAGACTCCACTTAAGACACAAGTATCTGTCGATGGGGCTACCTGACTTATGCGGGCTAGGGGACTGGAGAATAAACAGAATAGAGAAGCTAAGGATCACTCAACCAAAGGCATTTTTTCTGTTTCCCATATTTCTGTGGCAGTTACAATCATGGACGCTGCAGTCAGAAAACGCTACCTTCCAACTGCAGCTCTAACATTGATTTATCTGTATGACCTTAAACTAACTGTTTAAACTCTCCAAGCCTTGGTGTCCTTAGTTGCAAACTGGGGATAAAAAAAGCAATGCCTTGAGTTCAGTTCAGGGCAAGCCTCCCTGTTCATTTAATTAAATCTTGGGACATGATCAGGCTACGGAAGATGATTACATGGAAGATATCACTCTATTCATTGATCTCCCAGCCTACAAAAGAAAGAAAGAAAGAAAGAAAGAAAGAAAGAAAGAAAGAAAGAAAGAGAAAGAGAGAGAGAGAAAGAAAGAAAGAAAGAAAAAGAAAGAAAGAAAGAAAATGCCTATCTCACAGAACTCTGAGGATTAATTAAAATAATGTATGTGAGGCGCCTGGGTGGCTCAGCTGGTTGAGCATCTGACTTCGGCTCAGGTCATGATCTCACAGTTTATGAGTTCGAGCCCCGCATCGGGCTCTGTGCTGACAGCTCAGAGTCTGGAGCCTATTTCAGATTCTGTGTCTCCCTCTCCCCGCCCCTCTCCCACTCATGCTGTCTCTCTCTCTCTCTCTCAAAAATAAATACACATTAAAAAAAATTTTTTTTTTTAATAATGTATGTAAAGCACTTAGGACAGGATCTGGTACATAGTAAATGTTCAAGAAAAAGTCACTATTTTATTATTTATGGGCTTATTTGATTATTTATGGGTATGTTCAGAACAGACTGTTGGGAAACATATGGTAGGGAAAGCCCCCAGCATTTCCAAAGAGATAACAAACACTTACTTCAAAAGACTAAGCTTGGAGAAGCCAAATTTTGTAGCTCAGGAGGGAAGAAAAAAGACCTAGCAAACAAACCATCGTCCTGTGAGTTGGAAGGTCTGCTGTCTTTGAGAAAGGAATGTCCTCGTGGGCTGGTTCTGGAGATTGTAACTTGCACAACATTTTCAAAAGATTTTTGGAGGCACATCAGTAAGGGAAGGCTAGAGGAAGGGACCAGGGCTGATGGAGCCCCTGCAGAATTGCTCTGCATTTGGCTGGAAGCCCAGGCCTTTAAAGCGTCAGTCTGTAGGAAGGATACTTCCATTTAAGACGTGTGCTGGTCTTCAGGATGGCCGAGAGCCTGCAGGATGCTCTGGGCCAGGGTGTACCATTAAAGTTCGGGCACAGCTGGGGCCTCAGAGCATGTCGCGATGCCAGGGAGTGCTCTGTGGTTCCTCTCACAGGGTGTTTTGTCTAAGCATTAAAATAATTCCTGACCTCCAACAGAATGATGCTCTATGGGAGTCAGCGTTTTGGGGGCAGAGAAGCCACACAGAGAATTAAAGATCCAGAACCCAGGGAACAAATAATGGGTATTGGAGAGCATTGGGAAAGTGTGTATATCTGCTTATATCTTTTGCTCCTCATAAAGGAGTGTGGGGGCTAAGACTGGGATTGAGCTGTTGGGTGATACAGCTGGACTGGCTTTACAGGTTGCACTTCAGGCCAGCTATCTGTGGTCCAAGCATCTATGCCCCTCTTATTGGAAGCTCGGCTTGATTGATCTGGTATGGCCAGACTCTAACCTCCGTATGACAGACACTGATTTCTACTGCAGGCCCGGAATCCCTTATCTGAAAAGCTAGACAAATTTCTGAACCCAGGATTTGGGGGATTTTAGAAAGACAATAGGTTGCATTTATTGTATATTAAGGAAGAACTTCTGTGGGGTCTGGAGCAGTCCCCTATAATCAAACACATTGGTGATTCTGCACCAGATCACACACATATGAACACATAGGTGATAAATAAAGACTTTAAGCAGTCTCAGGACCGTCTGGGTCAGGTTTTGCCACAATCTGAGTTACGAAAGAATGTCTAGTTTTCAGAGCATGTTGCATTTCAGAATGTAGATTAGGGATTTGAGGTCCTTCTTTTCATTTCCTTTTCTTTCTCCTTATTTTCTTTCTTAAATTTCCCCAACGGTCTGCCTGTGGCAGGTGCTGAGTACAAGTGGTTGGCATCTAGAGTATAACATCTTGATCTCCCTCAAAGAATATTTGATTCTGGAAGCCAGCGGACAGTTTATTCTCAGTAACTTGGGGATTCTTTAGGATTAGAAAGAGTCTAAATTAAAGAAGAGGAGAGAGAGACTACTGAATCCACAGGTTCTCTGTCATCCTGGACGGTAATACACAAACCTGTGAAACACACTGAGGATGGTCACTAGTACATCATATTCAGCTGCTGAGTAAATAAGAGGGCATCACTTGCACATCAGGGGTAATGGTACTTAGAAAATAATATGTTTTAAATATTGCTAAAATATTACTAAATGTTAAGAACCAAGTTTGTCCAATCCTCAATCAATAGCACAGGTGATTAGCAAAAGACAACAAGATACATGGAGAATGATAATCAAGCAACATCTATGAATGCTTACAAGTTTTCAAGTGCTGGGCTTAGCGCTTTATGTGCCTGATCACTTAACACTTACAGCAACTGTGTGGTAGCTACTGTTATGGGGCCCTATTCTGCAGATGAGAAAACTGAGGCCCTGTGAAACTGAATGAGTTTGCTAGTGAGCGTCCACCCAGGACTGAAACCTGAGTCTAGCAGCATGCTGGTAAACCAGCTATCAGAGAAAAGGAAGGAAGGAAGGAAGGAAGGAAGGAAGGAAGGAAGGAATATTTTGAATATTCAAAAATTGGCTTTCACAAATCTGTAGGAACCATCTCCTGTACGACACTACCAAGCCTACCCCATGGCCATGTCCAGAGTTTGCTGCCAGCTCTGGAAGACGAGATTTCAGCTCATGGAACAGAACTGGCCTGGGAGAAGCACACCGAGATGCTAGTCCCACCAGTCAGCCATGGCTAGATTCCCTCCCCAGACCTGGTATAGATCACTGCGGGTGGAAGACGGGGAAAGACAGAAGAACACTCTGTCTCTTTCTTCAGGCAAGTTTTCCTTCACCAGAGAGTGTGAAGTGAGTTGCTGCCAACCTGGCACTCCCAGGCAGAAACAATAAAACCTAGAATTCTTTCAAGGCCCTACAAGCTTTTTTGTGGTTAGATAGAGAGTTCAGACTTGAGACTAAACGGTCTGATCTTTTCTTGAGATCCTTCAAGTCCATGATATTGCCTTCAAAGAAGTAAGGAAGTAACTTCTACAAGATGGAAAAAAGGCTGGGTCTGGTTTTTTTCTTTTAATTAAAAAAAAAAAAAAGGTCATTTATTTTGAGAGAGAGAGGGCGTGGGGGACGGGCAGACAGAGAGGAGAGGGGGAATCCAAAGCAGCCCCAGCAGCACTGCGAGCACAGATTTCACAACTTTGAGATCATGACCTGAGCCAAAGTCAGGATTCGGACGCTTAACCAACTGACCCACCCTGGCTCCCCTGGGTCTGCTTTAACCAAGCAGCCTAGTTTGAACCCACTTAAAATCCATTTAGGTTCTTGGTTTAGCCTCTCTGTTAATACCTGAAAGACCTCACCTACTAATTAGGTCCCATGATAGCATGTTTCCACTAGAGGCTCCCAAGAAGGAACTGGCCTGGGATTCAATCAACAAACATGCAGAGAACAATGATTATGTGGAGGCATTTGCTAAGTGCAAGGCCTAGAAAAAACAGGCACAGCTTTTGTTCCAGAGCTGCAGAGACTAATGAAGGAGACAGTCAGGTAACCTTAGTTACATTATATTCATTCACTCATTCAACAAATATTTATCAAGGGCCCATTAGATGCCAGGCATTCTGCCAGGCACTGAGAGACCATGGTAAGCAAGACAGATTGGTTTGTACTATTGTGGAGCTGACAGTCCAGTCATAAAGGGAGACATTAATTAAATAATCACAAGAATGAATGTGTAATTAAAAAATGAAGTAAGAGCTCTGAGGAAATGTTAAACGGTCCTTTGAGAACTGGAGGAACCTGACCCAGTTAAGGAAAGTCAGGAAAGTCTTCCTTGCGGAATTGGCAACTGAACTAAGGCTTGAACAAAACGTAGGAGTTAACCAGGCAAGGAGGGTAGAGGGAAAGAAAGAAAGAGCGCTCTAGAGAGAGGGAGCAGTGTAGGCAAAGATCATAGGGCGAAAAGGGACACAATGGTTTCAAGCAAATGGAAGGCTAGCTTGGGTAGAGAACATGGTAGAAAAGGAGGCAGGGGAGGAAGCCAGGGGTAGTCCTCAGAGCCCGGCAGGTAGAATTTTTTTTTTTTAAGTAAATGTTAACTTTTGTTTATTTTATTTTGTTTGTAATTGAAATGTAATTGACACACAATATTATGTTAGTTTCAAGTGTACAACAGAGTGACTCAACACTATCTACATTACAAAGAGATACAGATAAGGCCTTAGTCTTTATTCTGAGAGCAATGGGAAACCAGTGAATGATATAGGTGGGAAACATACGCGGGAATTATACCCAGTGCTTCCATAGGGTAAAAGAAATGTTGCTGTGGGAGCATTAGGAAATCAACTCAAACATAAACTGGTGTGTGTGGTGTGGCAGAAGAAAAGGGAGGTTAGGGCTGGGGGATGTATCCAAATCAACTTTCTGAAAGAGAAATATCTGAGATGAATTTTTGAAGGGTGAGTATGACCTAGTCAGGCCATGGTAGAAGGTGGAGGGAGTAAGGGAGAGAGAACGCTGGTCGGTGAATGTGAGAGTGTGTGTATGTTGGCGGGGGGGGGGGGGGGGGGGGGGGTGGCGGGGGAGCTACAAGAAGAACAGGCCAATAAGAGATAAGGCAACAGAGTTAGGCAGGGACCTGATGATGAATGCCTCACAGGTCACGGCAGAGTCTGGGTTTTATCCTGATGGCAGCAGAGAACCCAGTGACGCAAAGATCTTTAGCAGGAGAATGATGATTAGACTCATGCCTTGGAAAGGATATTAGTAGTGGAATCAAAAGTGGGTTGGAAGGTTGCAGAGGTGAAGAAGACAGACGCCGTTTGCCTGCCTTAGCAGCCCAGGTGAGACAAGGTGTTCCATCTGTGGTGAGCAGCCATAGTGAGGATGGAGAATAGAGGATGAGTTTAAGAGACATTAAAAAGGTACAGTTGAAAGGGTTTTGTCACTAATGGGATGCATAGGAGTGATTTCTACTCTCCCCACAGAATAGTCTGAACAAAATGGATTCTTCTACTTGTGTTGAGTCTTGCTTTATGACCTAGTACACCATCGGTTTACAAAAATGTTCTATGCATCCTTGGGAAGAATAGTGTTCACTAACTGTTGGATGCAGGGTTCCCTGATATGTTCACTCAATTAAACTTGTTAATTGTGCATTTCAATCTGCAACTTTATTAATATTTTTTGTCTGTTTGCTTTATCATTTATGACAGAAAGGTATTAAAATCTCCCACCATCGTGGTGGATTTGCCAAGTTCTTTATATTTTTGTTAATTTTTGTTTCATATAGTTTGAGGCTATGAGGCTATGTCATTAACTATACACAAGTTTAAAGTTTTTATATATTTCTGTTTAATTATTCTACTTATCATTATGCAGTGATCCCTTTGATCCTTGATCACTCTTTCTGCCTTAGACCTAGTTTCTATGATATTAATATAGCCATACCAACTTTTAATTTTTGTTAAGATTGGTCTGGTATCTATTTTTCATCCTTTTGATTTTAACCTTTCTGCCCTTACATTTTAAACATGTCTTTTATAATCAGAGTATAGGTGAAATTTTTTAAATCCAGTAGCAAGGTGCCTGGGTAGCTCAGTTGGTTAAAGCGTCTGACTCTTTTTTTTTTTTTTTAATTTTTTTTTTTTAAACGTTTATTTATTTTTGGGACAGAGAGAGACAGAGCATGAACGGGGGAGGGGCAGAGAGAGAGGGAGACACAGAATCGGAAACAGGCTCCAGGCTCTGAGCCATCAGCCCAGAGCCTGACGCGGGGCTCGAACTCACGGACCGCGAGATCGTGACCTGGCTGAAGTCGGACGCTTAACCGACTGCGCCACCCAGGCGCCCCTAAAGCGTCTGACTCTTGATTTTGGCTCAGGTCATGATCTCATGGTTTGTGAGACCAAGCCCCACATCAGGCTCTGCACTGACAGCATGGAGCCTACTTAGGATTCTCTCTCTCCCTCTCTCTCTCTGTTCCTCCCCAGCTGGTGCTTGCTCTCTCTCTCTTTCTTTCTCAAAATAAGTAAATAAACATAAAAAAATCCAGTAGCTAGTAAATTTAGTCCACTTACATTCATTGTGAATATAAATATATTTGGATTTATTTCTGCCACCTAATTTTGAGTACTATTTTTGATTTTCTATTCTTTTTCTAGATTATTTTGGATAAGTACAGATTTTTTTCACCTCATTTCCCCTATTCTTACCAGTTGCTGGTTGGAATCACTGCATTCTATTTGTTTTCTTTTAGTGGTCAATCTTTTTTTTTATTAAAAAAATTTTAATGGCTATTATTTATTTTTGAGAGAGAGAGAGAGAGAACAAAGAGAGAAACAGGGGAGGGGCAGAGAGATAGTGAGCAACATAGAATCCAAAGCAGTCTCCAGGCTCTGAGCTGTCAGCACAGAGCCCCACACAGTGTTTGAACTCACAGACCACAAGATCATGACCTGAGCTGGAGTCAGATGCCTAACCAACTGAGCTACCCAGGTGCCTGTAATTTTTTAAAAGTTTATTTATTTATTTTGATAGGGAGAGAAAGAGAGTGAGAGAGAGAGAGGGAGAGAGCATGAGTGGGGGAGGTCTGGAGAGAGAGGGAGAGAGAGAGAATACCAAGCAGACTCCATGCTGTCAGCACGGAGCCCAACGTGGGTGGGGCTCAAACTCATGAACTGTGAGATCATGACCTAAGCTAAGATCAAGAGTCAGATGCTAAACTGACAGAGCCACCCAGGTGCCCCTTTTTAGTGGTTACTCTTAACATTTAACATGCATATGTGACTCAATAAAATGTAAGGTTAATTAACATCTCTAAGAGTTAATGCTTCTGAGTGATGCCACTGATGGAGACAGGGAGCAAGAACTTAGAACCTATTTGGAACCAAAGGTGAGACCTATTTTACATACGCTTGGTCAGAGGACACTTATCCAATCATCATCTTGACAGATGTCTATACATCTACTTTTGGTAGCAGTACACATTTGGTAGAATATTTGTAAAATATTCCCTTTCATGGGTATTCTGCATTATTTAAGCAGTGACAGGGGTTAAAAATTTAAAAAAACCCTGGGCGCCTGGGTGGCTCAGTCAGTTAAGTGGCCGACTTCATGTCATGATCTCACCGTCTGTGGGTTCGAGCCCCACGTCACGCTCTGTGCTGATAGCTCAGAGCCTGGAGCCTGTTTCAGATTCTGTGTCTCCCTCTCTATCTGCTCTTCCCCACAACTGCCTTTCCTGGATCCTTAGAACCCTAAATTTTTTCTGTTAGCTTAGTTTCCAGGGCCGAACTGAACACACATGTCTCCTAAATCGGGGACTTGATAAGTGTCCCTTCAACAACTCTTGATGAGCTGAGAACTGAGTCTGAAATGGCCTGGATTCTCTCTTACATAACCATAGCTTACCTTTACCTCCTTCATCCCCTCTGCTATGTTTGTGGCTTAAATGATGGAGGAAAGAGCTTAAACAATTTCTCTCAAATATGAGAGAGAATGAAAACTTCTATTTTCATTCCAATTGAAAAATTATTTTAAACGAAGCATTCAGTGGCAGCTGACCTAGACCACACCAGGCTTCAACTAGTTCAACATAACCAGTGATTCACATCTCCTATAGGTCACATCACATTTTTCTAAGTGCTGTTATGAATACTGTGAAAGATTATTAACCCTTCAGACATGTGTCAGTTTAGGTTCTCTTTGAGTGGTTACAGATGACAAAATATGCCAGCCTTACCACGGATGTTCTAATACGCTTCGTGTTGCCCTTACTTTGGTGTCAAGAGAATCTTCCGGCTTTTCCCCTAAATCTCACCGGTGCCCCGAATCTCAAAGGGCTGGGCTTAGCACACAGCGATGACAAGAAGTCCACTGGGCTTGATTTTTTCCATGTCCCAACAAATATACACAGATATACCCCTGACAGCCAACAAAAAGAGAATAATAACAAGAAGCAGAATTTATAAATTTCCATTAGGCTTAATGCCTGATTTCATGTAGTTAATGGACTCATTTATTAGAGCAATTTGTGAAAACCCCCAAGGGCCCACGAAGGCTGTTGCTTAATGGTTTTATCATGTCATAGATTTCTTTTATCCCTATCTTCTAACAAATCCTGAAGAGGCAAGGAAATTAGGACTAACGACTGCCTCAAATGTAGGTAAATTGTAAACAGAGCCAATAAATAAATACATAAATAAATAAATAAATAAATAAGGCCTTTTTGTGCCTCTGGGGTTTCCTTCAGCAACAAAAAGGGATTTTACTTTTTGTATGTTTCAGCTGATTCAAAGATCCCACTGCCATAGACTATCAGCTTCAGGTTGACTCAAAGCTTATTTTCAGGAGTTAACATGTCCCCCCTTCAGGTTTCCAGATATGGATGTGAACTTCAGGGTCATGGGAGCAATCTGAAGTTAGTACAGCCACCCCCACTACTGTCCCTCTTATTGGTGGTGGAAGTCGGGGCGGGGGGGAGCAGGCAAAAAGCAGAATCGTGGCTTTATAACAGCAGATGGCAATGTGATGGAAAGGAAGGGACACCTGAGGGCCTGTTGGTCTCTGGCCGAGGTTGCTAATCTGGGGAGAGCTCCACAGTGGTGAAGTCGACGCTGCATGGCTTATACACACATGAGCACGTGAGCATGGGACAATCCTTGGCCACGGCTGTTGCCTCTACCCACAGGAGCCTTCTGCTGTATCTGTTCCCGTTCATCCCAAAGGGCTGGAAGCACGAATGCAAATGGATACAGCCAAATCTATACCCAACACTTAGACAACAACTTAACGGAGACTCCCCGCCAGTGCTGGATCTAGAAGGGAAGCCATCCTTCACTTGCACCTGATGCACAGTCAGGGGCCCATGGAGACCTCCACTTGAGGAAACCCAGGGACAACAAGAAACAAAAGTCCAACCCCCGAAGACTGACAACATGAATGGCTATTTGTACCGTTAAATGGCAAATATATATCCACCAGTATATAATTATTTTCTCCTGTACCAAATTAAGTAGACAACTTAGCAAGTGCTTGGGGGGAGAAAAGGAACAAAAAATCTTTTTTATCTCTTGGCTGTACTTGAAGGAACGGGGAACTGATCACCGTTGCATGTCAATGGAGAGGTGACGGGTGAGGATGTCAAAGCTGGAAAGAGCTAAAGAGCTTTCTATCGAAAGGGGATCCAGAAGCGAGTGGAATGAGAGGGAGATTGAGAAGCTGGGTGAAGAAGGGCTGAGCAGAAAAAGACAGAGAGACATGTGAGAGAGAGAGAGAGAGAGAGAGAGAGAGGTAGGCCCAGAGATGTAGAGGCTTGTGGATGAATAAGAAGGGTTTGGAAGAGAGAATGTGGGTTTGGGAAGCAAAAGCAAGGTGCCACGGGAGATAAAGTCTGTGGATGTAAGTAACATTTTCAATCTGTTACTGTATTATCTGAAAGGAGCTGGACAGAGTTTCGCCACATGTGAAGAGGATATTTGAGATGGCTTGACTTTAAACATAGTTTATATAGTGTATGCAAAATTCCCTTTGGGGGTACTCAGAGGGACGGCAAACCATGGCTGGAAGTGGGGACAGTAACGAGCTCATGTGAGTACAGACTGGAAGACACGTACCACAGATGTTAAAATGCCTGGAGCAAAAGAAACAATGAGATGCTTCCAGCATGAACCCCAATTCCAAAGTCACCAGGACAAATTACTCAAATTGTTGTCTCAGTTTATGATGGAATTGCCTTCCACATGAGCAACTCTATGAGGTTGCTCTGGGGATGGATGGATGGATGGATGGATGGATGGTTACTTCAGGGGATGCGGGAGGCTGGCAGGCCTTCCGCGAAGTTCACAGTGTTCCCTGGTGATGTAGGGTCTCCTGGGAAATGAGGAGATGCCTGGAGTCCCACTGTAAGGTTGACAGGGACAAAAGTGGAGGGTGTTGGTGGTGATGGCCAATATCTGGACCACAAACGAATAATGTAATGAATAATGAACTCATGGGGGCAGATGTATGTGCCAGACCGTGGGTAAAAATCCCACTTCTGGCAATGACACTGAAATATCAGTGAAGTCACTTCACCTTTTCCAGGTGTGAAGGGCAAGTGATGGCTTTGTTTCAACACACCCCTTTTGAGGCTCAGCTCCCACCACCCAGTAGCTGTTGACCTTGGACGGGCCATCGAATGTCTATAAGCTCTGGTATCATTTTACAAAAAAATGGGGATAATGAGTGTCTGTCTCAAAGAGTAATAATGAAGGTTATAGGAGTTACCTTATAGCCCGGATTACAAGTTAATGTTAATGATGATGATCACTACCATTATGAGGCCACTCAATAATCAGTGTGTGCAATCAGGACTTACTCAACACTTGTAAGGAAGTTCCCGCACTAGTTCCCCGGCTCTTTTTCGCCTCTTCCTTGTGTGTCCTTGGAATCACCAGCGCTTTGTTCTCCTAAATGGTGGGACAAGTAGATGTTTTAAAATTCTGTTTATTAGTTTGGCTTTAAAAAAAATCTTCTTAATTTATTTTTGAGAGCAGGAGAGACAGAGCGTGAGCAGGGAAGGGGCAGAGAGAGAGAGGGAGACACAGAATCCAGACCAGGCTCCAGGTTCTGAACTGTCAGCACAGAGCCTAACGTGGGGCTTGAGCCCACGAACCATGAGATCATGACCTGAGCAGAAGTCAGAGGCTTAACTGACTGAGCCACCCAGGCGCCCCTATTTGTTTGGCCTTTAAAAACTTAGATTCATGTCATTGATGTTTTAACATTGATACTATAAGTCTCTCTATAGTGGGTGTATACAATCTTAGAGGATTATAATGTGCAATATGATGGTTTCTGTGTCACACTAAGTATGTCTCATTAGCAAATACTTAAAATGAAGCTGGCTTTTGTACAAGGGCCAGACCTACCATCTCTATGTGACATGAGAATGTATGGAAAGCCGAGGAAGCAGGCAATCACTGGCAGAACCTCCAAAAGATCTGTCTCATAAAGTTTCCTTTGGGACAGTGTCTGCCCTTCAAAATCCCGCATAACACTCCCAAGTGTTTGTTCCCTGGTTCTAGTTCTGTTCCCACCAGCAAATCCAGAATTTGCCGTTACAGGTGAACCCTTGGCCGTCTCTATGGCGGGCGGTCTGAGGGCCCTTCCGTACCTTTTCCTACAGGTCCCGAACAGTCGGGCTATCTGAGCTATCTGCGTACATGGGGCAGGCAGTCCCCAGCCCACACAGTGGGAGGAGAAGAGCAAAACCTCAGTGCTGGCCTCTCGGCTTTCGTGGGTTTCAGCCAGAACCCAGGTGTTATTTTAGTACAACTTCAGTGTTTAATTTGAGGATGTGTGTGGATCAGGAGGGACCAAAACATTATTTTTTTTTTTCCCTTGGCCAAATGATTAAATTTGAAGTTCTAAAAAATGCACGGCTTTGTCCAAAGCCGTGGCCAATTGGGAAGTAAGAAATGTCCTGAAAATCCCTCCCATGCCAGAGACCTTTCTTCCTTAACCACTGCCCACCGCACAGACCCGTTTGCTGTGGGCATCGCCTGGGCAGTTTGTGGTTTACTAACCGAGCAGGGGCCCCGTGCCCCGAGGCTCTCCTTCCCGTCTCGGAAGGGGACGCAGCATCTTGGCTGGTGGGACACTCTATAGGGTTGTCTAATTTCTTACAGCCTTGAAAGCACACCCTAAGCAGCAGCCGCTGAGCCATGGCTGAAGGGGAAATCACAACCTTCACGGCCCTGACGGAGAAGTTCAATCTGCCTCCAGGGAATTACAAGAAACCCAAACTCCTCTACTGTAGCAACGGGGGCCACTTCCTGAGGATCCTTCCAGATGGCACAGTGGATGGGACAAGGGACAGGAGCGACCAGCACAGTAAGCACCCATTTCTCTTGTAGCCCCAGACCTTCCTGGTGTCTTTCTTAGTCAAGGACGCGAGAAGGGAGGATATCTGGGAACGGGTACCCTTTTCTCCAAGGTTCTGTTCAGGCAGGGTGATATAAATGTGCACAGGGCCTAGGTGTGGAAAATAAGGAGCTGTGAGAGCTACAGCCTACCTAAAGGGGTCCTATTTCAAGACTGTAAAAGGATGGTCTGTTGACCTCACACAACTGCTTTGAGATCAGATGTGGCTGCCAGTGTTCGGCCCTTCGGGGTTTCTGTAATTTAGTGAAGAAAGGCCTGGCCCCCAAGGCCGGTTAGGACCCTGCCTGCTCTACGACAGGAAGGGCCACCTGGGGCGGGGGCAGTCAACCCCACACACAGACGCGGGCTCAGTTTCATGGGAACGGACTCTCCAGGTTATGTTTCCACTGAGCTTGATTTGTGAGATCCTAGTTCATAATCACAGTCTTACACATCATAAATTATGCAGCTTTCACTCTGCAGATCATGCAGATGTGGTTGTGGTAACCGGGAGAGGTAAAGTCATTCTCCAGACCTTAGAGAAACTGGAGAGCGGGAACAGCTGAAGCCAAATGCCGAGCATCTCTTCTGGGCTTTCCTGCCAGCTTAGCTCTCGGATGGTGCTGATAAATGGAGGTATGACTTTAGAGAAAAGAGTCTTCCTGACTATCTAAGGATAAAAATCTTTCCCTTCTGCTTTAGTACTTCTTGCGGTGAGTGGTGTGCATGTTTGGTGTTAGGTGCCTGCGTCCTGCTGTGATGTTAGCAGGGATTCCCTGAGCACCCCTGAAGCATTAGCTGTTGTAGAGACGCCAAAAGCCAGACCTAGTTCCTGCATAGAGGGTCAGCGATCTAACGGGTAAAACACACTGTGAATCAAGGGAAGAAAGGCGTAGAGGAAACCAGGAGGTACATAATCACAGCCCAGGTAGAAAGTAAGGTTCTGCAGAACTAGCTTTAAAACAGAATGCAAAATACTGGCTTTGATGTGATGGTTTATATACCAGAGAGTCTTCATGATTCATGTAATATGTGCCAAAGGCTGCAGGCCGTAAGCACAGATGACCACCTCAGTGGTGCTCATGCTACTCTCAGATGCAAAGGTCATGGGGTTGGAAGCCAGCACGTATGGGCCGGAAGGCATTGTCTCTTCCTTCCCAACCACCAGGCAGACCCTTGAGATAAAGAGCAAGAAAACTGATGTTGAGGCCTACACCCGCAGGATTAGACTTTTGAGGGGTTTTGTTTTGGTGGTTTGTCATCAAATAGGCCTAGCGAATGCCTTATATTTGATGAAAACGAGGCACCAGAGCGAGTCAAAAAAGACTCTACTTAGTATGTCAAACATATATATAAGTAACATTTACTGCAAACAAATGGACTTAGACTATAGTCCACTGTGTGAGGCAAGCTATAGAATTCATGTGATCTGCCCCACACAGCACAGGGAAAGAAGCTTTAATTCCTCTGGGGTTGTTTTTTTTTTTTTTTTTTTTAAGTTTATTTATTTATTTTGAGAGAGAGGGAGAGAAAGCACGCTCAAGTTGGGGAGGGGCAGAGAGAGAGAACCCCAAGCAGGCTCTGCACCGTCTGCATGGAGCCCAACGTGGGGCTCGAACCCACGCACCATGAGATCATGACCTGAGCAGAAATCAAGAGTCGGACACTTAACCTACTGAGCCATCCAGGCGCCTCATAATTCCTCTGGGGTTTTAAATGTTTCTGATAAATCTTACCCGTTTTCTGAACCAATGGGGATGCTCTCTGGTGTTCAGAATCCCAAGGGAAAGACAACCATGATGATGTATTCCTCAGGGTTAGGCTGGCTTTTCTGGGAAATCTTGAAATCTGAGAAAACAAGATGCAACAATTAGGACTTATTCCAAGTACTGGAATTTTAGTACAAATGGCATGCGACTTCACTGTTGTCATCCATCATTAGCATTATGGATTGCATTCTGGGCATGTAACATGGGGACAACTTCTGAATGTGCTCTGAGTTCGGCCGCCTGACCTACGATGTCAGGAACCCTTGGAATGTAGCACAAGAAAATGGGAGGCATGTGTGAGGAGGGCGACTTCCAGGCAATGCTGGGTCGACTCTTTGCCAAGTGAACTTGGGCTAGTTACTAAGCTTTCTGGCCTCCCTTTTCTCACTTGTAAAATAAGAATAATATTACTTGCCTCCCAGGTTCCTTGGGAGGATGAAATGAGATAATCTAAGGAGAGTGGCTGGCACAGTGCGTGGCTCAGGGTAACAGCTCAGCACACGGCGGTCACTATTGCTGCTGTTGTCATCACCGTCACTGGGACTTCCAGATGCTCAACCCACAGCATGTGGAAATACAGTATAACATTTGAGGACCTTCCTTTCATCACTTCTATAACATTGTCTCCCAGGAAGGCCAATGGTCTAGATTCCGGTTTTGATTCAAGGTCTCTCTGGCAAAATGCAGAGTTGTGTTGGCCTATTTATTTACTCTAGAACTAAGAACAAGGACTAAGGAGGACAGAAATCAGAGTATGTGGGGTGAGTAAGCAGAAATCCATCCCTGTACCTGTCAATGCCTGGAGAATGGGATAATCCACATAACTCTCTGAAGAGACTTAGGGGGGGCCTAGATTTAGAGTCAGAAAGCGCGGATTCATATTCCCACGCTGTCAGGAGCAGTACTAAACAATGACCATTCTCTCCAGTTTGCATAAAATGCTCTGCAAAATAAATGTCAAGTCCCTCAACCCAAGGACCCTTCCAACCATCCTCTCCTGTCTAGAAATTTAGATGTCTCCAGGGTTCCCAACTGTGTAATCTTGGGGAAAATATTGAGACTCAGCTTCCTCACCCATGGAATGGGAATAAAATCACTTGTGTGCCTGACAAGGCTGAAAAGTCCTGCAGGCAAGAGGACTCCCTGGTGTGGATATACCACTGGGTGTGGTTCTGTCGCCCTCTACTGCCCAGTGGCGGTACTGACACTGTCCATCTTCATGCCAAGGGTTATTCTGAATCAATCTGATCTGGACAGGCAGGGATGGACAGAGTGGGATGACCCTGGCTAAATGATTAGCACAGATACTCCCTCCCATTAGTTTGAACATGACTAGACACTGTGGTCACAGGTATAGAGCTATACTCTAAGACTTCCATTGGAAAGAATATTTCTAAAAGCCAATCAAATATTGAAACAAATCTACATAAATCATACAAAATAGAACCATATGCCTTCCAGCTCTACAAGGTAAAAACTAACCCTTTTCATAGCTTCTCTTTGTCCCCATTCAGCGGATCTGCCCTGGGAAAAATTGGGATATTTTCAAAACTTATCTTCTTCCTACCTCCAGGAGAGTAAATTTCCAAGTACCTGACACAAACCCTTTCTTGGAGTGGTATAAACCTACAAAGGATGCTTGTGCACAGGCCAGTGTAATGTAGCTCTGAGTAAACTGTCCCCACTGGTGGGAATCTCCGGCCCATAGAGAAGATGCTTTTGGTTTATCCCATTACAACTCCTCAAATCATGGTCGTAGGCAATCATCACTATAGGCTGTGAACATCTGTTACACTGCCATTCTAGGAAAGCCAGGCACAGAATAAAAGCTGCAGACCATGAGACAAGGGAAGGGACATTAAATTGCAGGAAGATCCATGGGGACTCCCTGCGATTTTCTTTGGAAGATGAGTAGAGTGGTGTCACCATGAGAGGGAGGATCCTGGAGGGAACAGAGAAGGATGACCGGTTCCATTTCAGACACAGGACATTTGAGGAGTGCCTTGTACCATGCGTATCTCCTTGTAGTTATAATTCCACATTTGTTTGTGTGATTATTGAATGGTTTTCTCCCCAACTGAGCTCCCTGAAGATGGGACTTTGTCTCTTACAGCTCAACACTGCAATTTTGCATCTAGTATGTTGAATGGCATTTGGCATAGTGCCCAATAAATATTAATTTGAGGAGTGAATGCATTGTATTGGTGGCAGATAAATTCAAATTCAACAATATATTCAGTAAATACCTATCGAGCTCGTGATATACGCCAGGCATTGCGTTAGATTCTTTTTTTTAATTTTTTTTTTACATTTATTTATTTTTGACAGACAGAAAGAGACAGAGCACGAATGGGGGAGGAGCAGAGAGGGAGACACAGAATCCCAAGCAGGCCTCAGGCTCTGAGCTGTCAGCACAGAACCCGACACGGGGCTCAGACTCACAGACTGTGAGATCATGACCTGAGCCAAATTGGACCCTTAACCAACTGAGCCACCCAGGGCCCCGCATTATGTTAGATTCGTTCATTGCCACTTAACCCACAAGGTTATGAATTGTCATCACTCTGCAAACACTGAGTTAACAGGACCTGTGACCAACTAGTAACTGGGAAGGGCTGTCACAGATCCATAGCTTCTTCTTCCAAGACTAAGTCTCTTTCCACATACCACTACCACCATTGACATCAATACTGTGATGGTGGTTTTGCCCCACAAACTGATCAAATAAACATACTGGATTCGCAAAGCCTGTCGTGTGTGTCAGATAGGTGTAGATGTAGGTCCCTGTCTACTAGTTCCTTGTCACCGTGGGGAAGTTACTTCCCCACATGCCTCAGTTTCTTCATTTTTTTTTAATTTTTTGTTAATGTTTATTTATTTTTGAGACAGAGAGAGACAGAGCATGAACGGGGGAGGGGCAGAGAGAGAGGGAGACACAGAATCGGAAGCAGGCTCCAGGCTCTGAGCCATCAGCCCAGAGCCCAACGCGGGGCTCGAACTCACGGACCACGAGATTGTGACCTGAGCTAAAGTCGGACGCTTAACCGACTGAGCCACCCAGGCGACCCAATTTCTTCATTTTAAAAACAAGGATGACAATAGTTCCCATGTCACAGGAAAGTAGGAAGCTCAAAAATGTTATACACACTGCCAGGCACACAGTAGGTGCTCAAAAAATGTTATTTATCACCATTATCATCCCTAGGCTTATTTGACCCTCCTCCTGGCTTACTTGACCCCTAGGCTTACTTGACCTTCCTCCTTACTTGACCTTACCTTTCTTCATCTCTGTGTCACTGGGACTATCTAGGTTTGGAACTCTCAAGGGCTGGCATGTAGGAAAAATGTGCCCAGCGCCTGGCCCAGCAAGGCCTGCCCTGTCTAACTTCTCTGGCAGAGTGCGCTGTCTTGGGCAAAGCAAGGAGGGGCTCCATGTTTGATTCTGCTCTTTCTGCTGGAGTCTCCTCTCAGGCGAAGGGGGACATGACTTGTTTCCCGATGGGAGGAATATCTACACCAGTAACTGGAGAAGAACAATAAGCTCACGAGCATCCCCAATCTGCTGCCTTCTGTGGACAACGCCCCCTGGCCTCCCCAAGCACACAGGAGGGCTGTGTGAGGAGCAGGATTACTGGCAGTGTTCACCACACAAATGGAAATGTTCCTGAGCAAAGTGTGTGCCAATCAAATATTTATAAATCAAACCACATCCTAAAGGCACTAAGGGAGTTCACCGGTCAAAGGAATCCTACTTTGCAGCCCTTTAGAAAGGGCAGACTCCTCTAGGGTGCAGTCCCTCCTGCCTCCTTGTACTGGGGCAGTACAGACTTCCGGTTTCTAGTTTACTATGACTCGGCACCTGATGGTAAAGGCACTTTGTTCCCCACTAGCTGGGGCTGAAAGTCAAGACGGCTTTCGAATCACCAAGGTGGGCAGAGCTGGGCCCTGGTGCCAAAGCCAGACAGCAGGGCAGGTCTTTGGGCAGAAAAACTCCCCTCTGTGGGGTATTCCCATCTTGGTGGGATATGATGCCAGAGGGATCCCTGCCCCTCTCCTCCCACTCACTCCTTATCTGGTTATACAGAAGAGATTTTTCTGGATAACCTTTTTTTTTTTTTTAAATATCACACAGTCCATGGACTAGATCAAAATTTTCCAGGCACCTTTTTTTCAGTCCCAAAGCAGAAGCAGACACCTTTACACATTCTAAGAAAAGTCTTTTTCATATATATATATATATATATATATATATATATATTCCAGACCACTGGAATTTTTTTTTCCACAAGCTCAATTTCTTTTTCTTCTCCATCTCTCTCTAATGCTTTAGGGAGCCCAGCTTGTGGCTACATTTTAATTATAAATGCCATTGACATAAAACAACCTCACCGAGTTCTGAATGAGGCTGACCTCACTTTGGGTAAACACAGCAAAGGACGGGAAGTCTCCAACCCAGAATAAACCAGGCACGTAATCTCTTTTGGCCTCTCTTTGGAGAGCAGAGGTGGAAAGCAGGCTTAAAGGCCACAGACATGCTACCAAAGCAGAAAAGACCTCCCTCTGCACTCATTTGTCCCCCAAACACACCAGCTGTAATCTTATCTTTAAAAATTCCTAGGAAGGCATTTGCTGGGATTAGCACTGGGTGTTACATGGAGGGGATAAATCACTGGATTCTACTCCTAAAAATCATTATTGCACTATACGCTAACTTGGATGTCATTTTAAAATTAATTAATTGAAAACTAAAATAAAAATAAAACTTCCTAGGGCAGGACAGGAAGATGCCAGGACGGCTTGGGGCTTGGAACCATGGTGCAGTGCCCCAAAGCTCCCTGATCTTGGCAGTGGCAGGCTCCTAATACCTCTTCCGTCTTTCTCTTCTTGGAAAGTAAGAATCATGTGGATCTAATGTAAATAAACTACTGCTAAGAGCTAATGGAAGGCACTGGGGAGAAGAGAAAACCAGAGATATAGCTCTGCAGAAAAAAAGGTAGACTGCCTAGTGGGGGGCTAGCATATCCACCCAAAAGCTCTGGGTTCATCTTTACATAGGCTCCCAGTAAAGATCCGTGAAGGGGTCGAAACTATAAACACAGGGCAGGGAGGAGCATGATCCACGAAGATGGAAATGACATTTAAGTATTAAAAAACATTTTTTTTTTATGTTTATTCATTTCCTGAGAGAGAGAAAGAGGGAGAGAGTATGAGTGGGGGAGGAGCAGAGAGAGAGGGAGACACAGAATCTGAAGCACTCTCCAGGCTCTGAGCTGTCAGCACAGATTCGGACACGGGGCTCGAATTCATGAACCACGAGATCATGACCAGAGCCAAAGTCAGATGCCTAACCAACTGAGCCACCCAGGCTCCCCTGACATCTATTTTTGATAAACAGGCCATTCCCAAACCAGCACTCCCTAATGCATTCCTAGTAAAGAAGACATGATGGTCACAAATCCACCAAGCTAACATTTACGACCTTCTTTTAGGACATTTTTTACAATGCTTTATAAATGTGAATTTCTCTAAGAAACGTATTTCTAGAGTATGTTTCAAAAAATTGCTGGCGAGCGGGGGCAGATAAGAGGCGGGCTGGGGATAGAGAAGGCAAGAGCCCCAGGCAGGGGCAGGGCCTCTGTGCTTGTGCGGGCCCTGGGGGCTGTGTGAACTGGTGGCCGTAACAAAGAAATTTAAAAATAAATAAATAAAATAAAATAACAAATTAAAAAAATTTTTTTTAATGTTTATTTATTTTTGAGAGACAGAGCATGAGTGGGGGAGTGGCAGAGAGAGAGAAAGACCCAGAATCCTAAGAGGCTTCAGGCTCTGAGCTGTCAGCACAGAGCCGATGCGGGGCTCGACCTCACAAACCGCGAGATCACGACCCGAGCCGAAGTCGGACGCTCAACGGACTGAGCCACCCAGGCGCCCCCCAAAATTTTTTTAATTAAGAACTGCTTCCATTTCTTCTGCTAGTGCAGAAGTTCCTATTCCCATTTCGGAAGTATGGAACAATACATACTCTGTGGATGAAATGACTTGTCTCATTTTTTGAAAAGTCCTTGCCCCTTCATCCTTGGGATGTGTGAGAGCCAGGGACCTTCCTGTTACAGACTACAAGTCCTAAATTCCCCGCATGGGATAAAGAAAAGTGTTCCTTCCCTTTTGCTCAGGTGTTAGTTAACCTGGTGCAATGTGGCAGAAAAGAAACTGAGCAGAGAATGTGTGGCCCTAGAGGCCCCTCAGCCCTGTCCTGCCTTATCAGCTTTTCTGGCTCCCTGTCAACCGTCAAGGGAGTCACCTTCATGGATACCTACGTTCAGGTCTACATGGTGCTTGGGTCAAGCCTGAGCTGGGTCGTAAGGCACAGCAGGGGTCATCAGGGGCAAGAACTGGAATCATGGCCAGCTCTGAGTATTTGCCCATCAGTATTTGTGCTGAGCCTCATCCATCAACTACTGCTCCGGAAAGGAGTGAGCCACGATCAGCAGCAGCCCCATCACCCAAACTGAGCCAGGGTCACCCACTGGCTGTTCTTGCCTCAGAATTAGGTTTGTTGGGACGCCTGGGTGACTCAGTTGGTTAAACATCCAACATGGGCTCAGGTCATGATCTCCCAGTTCATGAGTTCGAGCCCCGCATCAGGCTCTGGGCTAGCAGCTCACAGCCTGGAGCCTGCTTCGGATTCTGTGTCTCCCTTTCTCTCTGTGCCTCTCCCCTGCTCATGCTCGGTCTCTCAAAAATGAATAAACATTAAACAAATTTTTTCAAATTGAAAAAAAAAAGAATTGTGTTTGTAAGGAAGTGAAGAGCTAGGACAAAGGGGAAGTTCCTCCCACCAGCAGTCCCCAGACTTGGCCCTTCTTCTCATCCTCCCCATGGCAGCAACTGGTATGAATTTGGTCTGAATCCAATGCACACTTTCCTATCTTACTTCCTATATATTCATGAGCTATGCACATTGTTTTGTGTTTTTTACAGAATTTCTTCAAGGATTTACTAGAAATATGCTTTTGCAATGTGCTGTTTTCAGCACACATTACTTTCAGCTTTTTGCATCTACCCCATCCATAGGCATATCTGCTCTATCTAATAATACCTAATACCCATGCATGAGACAGAGTCTCTGTTGTAGTTGTTGCACTTGTGTTCGTTTTTAGCTCAAAAGCGAGTGGGGGGAGGGGTTCTGTGGTCTGGCTTTATCATTTCAGGGTCTGAACCCCCGAGGCTCCTGCGGTAGGGTCGGTGTGTGGCACAGGGCACGGTCCCAGCACGCAACGGTCGGTGAACGCGTGTTGACTGAGAGCCTTTCCAGGCCCCTGGCCCTGCTCCGAGGGGGAGGAGCCTCCGCTTCAGCCGGGCTGTGGAGCCGGCCCCTCCCTCCTTGAGAGCCCCCCTCTCTCACACGCCCCCTTCCCGCTCCCCTCCTCAGCAGCAGCTGCGGGAGACTGTAAGTTTAGAAAACTGGAATGAAGTCACCCTGGGGAGCTGGACGCCTCGTCGGTTACACGAGCGGCCCCGGCTGGGTGTTACTCCTTCCTGCCAGGCCTGCTCACAGAGGATATATGTTTAGGAAACTTCGCCAGAAAGAAATCCAGTGAAAATGAGCTATGAAACTTGGACATCCTGGAGAAATAATATTTACAGAGGAAACTCTTGAGACGAACTCTCACCAGTGCAGCAACCCTGGTGTGGGGGCTCACGGCCGAGGACTGCGTCCCCGTGCCAAGCAGCCCTGGCTCGTGTTTACCTCCGTGAGGCCCTCACGCGGCCAAGATGGGAGTCCAAAGTCGACTCTACCTACCCCCACAGAAAGACAAATGCAGGCTATGTAAGCCGCAGAACGCAAATGAACTAGGAAATGAAAAGCTTTTTGAAAATCCTCCTTGATGATACTGACGTGTCAGTGTTTAGGTCCATCATGTGTAACCCATGTACCACTGTGATGGGGGAGTTGATAACGGGGCGCTACACGTGTGTGATGGCAGGGGGTACATGGGAAATCACTGTACCTTCTCTTCATTTTTGCTGTGAACCAAAAACTGCTTTAAAATATAAAGTCTATCTTAAAAAAAAAAAAAAATCTTCCTTGATTACCCAAAAGGACCTTCCCTATGGGATTCCTGTAGCATCTAGAATGTGTTTGACTCAATACCTACACATATGGGTGGTAGGTGGAAAAAAGCCCCAGGCAACTAACATCATTCCGTTCCGTAGCTACAAATGGGATCCTGGATGACCATCTGCCATCTTGTACGTCTTGTTTGAACATAAGTGGGTGCAAGAAAGGGAATTTGGCTGGATTTGGACCCATCTTCCCCATCACTGGGTCCCAAGGTGTTGTATGAAAGAGAAGAAAAAGCAGGATACTTGAAATACTCAAAG
This sequence comes from Lynx rufus, assembly GCF_022079265.1. Lineage (NCBI taxonomy): Eukaryota > Metazoa > Chordata > Mammalia > Carnivora > Felidae > Lynx > Lynx rufus. Next base: position 118,368,296 of record NW_025814823.1, on the reverse strand, counting down.
CTGGGCTCTGGTCACGATTTTTTTCCTGATTATAAGTATAATGTTGAGTAAAATATGCTTTCAGCAAGCTTCGGTCTCCTCACCTGTAGGACAAAGCCACTGCCATCTTCCAACAGGGAATGCTGTAAGAAGCAATGAGGTCACCGTAGCTCGGTGGAAATGACAGTAATGGTCCTCGGCACTCTCCATATATTAGATCATTTAATCCTCAAAACAACTCCACGAAGCAGGTACTATCATTACGCATAAGGTAACAGAGATGAATAATTTGACCAATGATCACATATCGTAGCCAAGCCAGAATTGCAATTCATGTAGTTTGATTCTGGAACCTGTGCTATAATTTTATACTATTTATACCAGGATAGAAACTACCACAATGCCTGGCACATTATAGGTGATCAACACACAGTTAGTTCCTTCCTTTTGTCTCTCTTAAACATACAGGATTATGCTGATAAATTGACAGAAAAATCTATGTACAACTTCTATGTAAACCATCAAGTCCAATGAAAATACAGGGTACTAAAAAAAAAAAAAGTTTTATTGAGATATGAAACCCTATACCTCTCAACCATAATGCCCCCTTTGCTCTCTCCACCTTCCTCCTCAGCTCCTGCCTATCACTAATCTATGTCCTGTCTCTCTGGGTCTGTACCTTCAGGAACTTTCATTTAAATAGAATCATAAAATAAGTGGTCCTTTGTGACCACCTTCTCTCACTGAGCCTGTTGTCAAGGTTCATCCACATTGTAGCACCTATCAGTACTTGATTCCCTTTTACGGCCACACACTATTCTGTTGTGTGCATCATTGCTATTAAAGGCATTTACTTGCTTCATAGACTGTTAGAGCTGGGAAAAAACTTTAGAGACTGAATATAAACCCTACCCATGTTACTGATAAAGAGACTGTGGCCTTGAGATGAAGGAGCCTCGCCAAGGTCACCCAGCTGGCTGGTAGAAGAGCCTGTAAAGCTCTCCGCTTGGTCCCTCTTACTTCACTCCACAAAGTATGACTGGAAACATAATTCAAAGTGCACGGCTTATTGATGATGGACCAGTAGGATCATCTCTGCAGATATTAGCCTAACATCATTCATTCGGCACACATATGTTGGCTGAACCGTTGCACAGGGCACTGTGTGAAGTGCTGGAGACCTACGGGGAACAGGCCAGAGAAGATCCCTGCCCTTTTCCCCAGGTATACACTCTCCCGGGGAGGCAGAAATAAACCAGTAAACTGTTAAATGGCAAAAATAACTGTACGCTGTATAAAGTGCCATGAAGGAAACAAACAAAGGACTAAGCCAGATGATCATGTGAAGATCATAAGGTGGCATTGGCAGGGGCAGTGGGTGGAGGGTCTCTGTACAGCTAGTCATAGGGGATTTGGGCAGGAAAGGCCTCTCCAAGTTGGGAGCATTTAGGCTGGGGCCTGGAGGAAGAGAAGGGCCAATTTCGTCAATATTGGGAGGAAGAAGGTGCCAGACAAAGGGCAGAATGCAGGCAAGAATCCTGAGGCAGGAAACAGCTTGATGTGTTGGGAGAGCTAAGTGAGTGGGGCAAGGTGAGTGAGTGAGTGTGTGGTGTGGTATGAGGCTAGAGGGGAGGCCCCAGTCAGGATGGAGGCCTTTTGGCCCGTTCTATCATGACTACCCTCTCTGAGTAACCCATGTCAAAAGGACCCGTGGGAAAGGAGATCAGTAGCTTCCAGCTTCCTTCCAGTGGATTAAACTCCACTGACCACAGGAAGCTACAGGAGACCCGAGTCTCTGTAGCAAACACCTCCAAAGACAAGAGAACTGCATCTTGGGTAAGGGTGATGGAACTATGTATCACCCTTGGGATGAATCATAAGATAGAGAAAACAGAGGGAAATGAGAAAATACAGACATATTAATAAGGAAGTGGTTAAATGGTTATGGTATAGCCACATGGTAGAACACAATTCAAGTGGCAAAAAGAACGCAGTTAACTCTTTCAGTACTGAACTGGAAAGCTCTCCAGTTAATTTCTAAGCAAACAGACAAGCAAAACAAAACAAGGTATATAGTTGTATGTATATCATACCATTTATGTAAAAAAAAAAAAAACAAAAAAAAAGAAAGGCAGGAAAGATAACACGGAGTTGCTCATATATACCTAAGATCTCTCTAGAAGGATACACATAAAATATATCTAGGAGGGGTTTACTTGTTTGTCTCTGTCTTCCCCCACCCCCTGAGAATGAACGTATCCTTGGAGGAAGGACAAGGGTCTCATCCATCCTGTTTACCACTGTATCCCCGTCAGTTGCAAGTGGGGGCTGGGGGGTAGAGGCAACAGAAGGGAGAGTCCTCAGAGTCTCCTCTTACACGGTTTCCAGGTTTGACGCATGGGAATGTATTTCTTATTCAAAGAAATTAAATAAAACATGAAAACAAAGAAAAGGCAATGAGGAGTCCCCATCTGCCGACCAAACCCCAATGTTCCTTCCAGCCCACCCTGCCCCTCAGCCCCTGAGTAAGCTGACCTTTGGGGAGGTCAGTTTGTCCTCCTGGAGAACTGGGTGCTCACTGGTCCTTAGGCAGGTTTCACTCCTAACGATGGTTGTGACAGTCTAGTGGCCAAAGAAATTGTCCAGGGAGTTCAGAATTAATTTTGATTCTCAAATGCTAGCCATCAAAAGATCTCTCCCTCCAGAACTACCATGGGAAGGATGAACAAATGAATAATGAATAATTATTTGAACAAATGAACAAATGAATAATTATTGAATGGGTATCACACTCCAGTTAGTTGTCCAGCAGTGGGCAAAGCTCCTCTGGGTTATCAATCAGTGTAAATGGGGAGACTAACTCAGAGGAACTCATGTCCTTGCCTTCAACATCACAGTTTCTCAACCTCAGCACTATTGACCTTCTGGGATGAATAATTTCTTGTTGTGGGGGCTGCCCTGTGCATTGCAAAATGTGTCATAACATCCTTGGCCTCTACGACCAGACGCCAGTACCATAACCCTCACTGCAGCCAGCACAACCAAAAATGTCTCTGGACATGGTCAACTGTCGCTTGACGAACGAAATCACCCCAGGGTGAGAACCACTGTTCCCATCCCTGCATTCCCAGGCAACTGCTTTTTCTTCCCAATGAGAAGCTGGTGTTCCCCTCTGCCTCTATCCCAGCTGGGCCGCCACAGAGGCTGGGAGTTGACTGAACTTCACTGTGGGAGAGTTCCCTGAGTTTCAGATGCACCAACCAATCCAACTTCCTGGGAAAACCCTCTGTATGGCAAGCTAGCGGGATCAGATTTTTTTCATAACAATCTGTCCATGAGAAGCTCCCATGCCTAACAGGCTGGGGCTATAAAAAGGCGTCCCCAAAGTAGGCTGATAATTGAAGGAGTACATACTCAGGCTGGCCAACTGCCCACTCTACAGCACCTAGGAAAGCAAATGTCGCTTCCTCCTATGGTTATTTCCTGCCAGGGGACAGGGACAGAGGAAGTGCATGAGGGGTCATTGTGTAACAAACAGGGGGATGGTGGGCACGCCTGCCATCATCTCTCCTTTTCTCAAGAACATAATTCCCAAAGGACAGCTTTCTTTGGAGGGCAAAGAAAAAGGAACTGTATTTCAATGTTTTGATTAATTTGAGGCTCATCCTTGAGGGCACTGCAAAATGAATGAGCAGAATTTTCCATGGCTAACTGTCCTGGCCGCCAGGTCCTATCGCCAAAGCTTTAGTGTTTATTTACTTTTGCTCGTGTTATTTTTATTTCAGTTCAGCTGCAGCTCAGTGCGGAAAGCGTGGGGGAGGTGTATATAAAGAGTACCGAGACTGGCCAGTACTTGGCCATGGACACCGACGGGCTTTTGTACGGCTCAGTAAGTATGAGGCTGACATGCTTCCAGACACGGCCAGGGTTGGAGGTTTCCAGAAATCTTGTTACGTTGAGTGATGCAAAGTGTAAAGCAGCAATTAGTCTCTGTTTGTTATTTTTTCCAGCAAGATTCCCACCCTCTACCCTGCTTTATTTAGGCTCAGACATGAAAGAGCTTCTTGTGATATTCTTTCAAAATACTCGAATGAATTATCACGGAGACACAGAGGAGACATTGACTGAAATTTTAGTAACGCACCAGTCAGTCATTTCAGAATACCTATTCCCATTTCATTCATTCACTCCAAACATGTTTCTGGAGCACCACCACACTCTCTATGCTTTTCACAAAAATTATCAAGCCCGGACTCTAGCATGGGATACGTCATCCAACAAACATGTATTGAGTGCCTCCTGTGTCTAAGTTTGAAGGGCTGTGAAGACAAATGAGCCACATCCCTGTCCTTGAGAAGCACGGTCTTAGAGTTTATTCAGTAGCTAAAAATCCTCAACATCTTCTACTCCCTCTCTCTCCTGGTTGATGTTTTATACAGGTTTGACTCAGTACATACTGATCTTTGTGAGAAAAGAATAGAAACAGACCATCTGATTTTGCCCCTCATGGTACCTTTGGTAAAAGATCTCAATGGAAAGAGAACTAAAGCCAATGGACACAAGTTTTGAAATTATTTCTCAATTTCAATGATCCTCTCTCTTTATCCTAACAACTGATCATTGAGACTTGGCCAGACTCCTTTTTTTCCCTTTTGGAGATGTCTACAAAAAGGCAGTGGTAGGAGGGGGTTGGTCTGAGGCTCTCTTTAACTTAAATGAAATTGCCAACTGGCATCAGGCACAGAAAACTGTCTCCCGAAGCTGTAACTTCAGCCAGGGTTTGGGATGTGAATATAGTGTGACTTGTAGCTCCTGCTACAAGTCAGGAGCAATGGGCCACCTCCTGTAGCCTGTTTGCTGAAATCTGTATCAAATGGGACAACTTTAAAGAGTTTGGAGCTAGACTTTGACTGCTACATGGAAGCACATTTTTCTTTTTATTCATTCATTCATTTGAGAAAGAGAGAGAGCACAAGTGGGGGAGAGGGGCAGATGGGGGGAGGGAGGGAGGAGAGAGAGAGAGAGAGAGAGAGAGAGAGAGAGAGAGAGAATCCCAAGCAGGCTCCATACTCAGTGCAGAGCCCAATGTGGGACTCAATCCCACGACTGTGGGATCATGACCCAAGCCAAAATCAAGAGTCAGATGCTCAACAGACTGAGCCACCCAGGTGGCCCTTGAAGTAGATTTTTCTTAAAGGTGGTTCTTCCGGTTGGTAATAAAATCAATCAACCAACCAACCAATCACTGAATCTTGGACTCACAACTGAATCTCAATTCTCTGCAACTTCAGCAAGTTACTTGCCCACTCTAAGCCTTGTCTAAAATAAGGATAGTAATGGATGGTCACTACCACACACAGGGGTTAAGAGGGGTCAGAGAGACAATGCACAGAACCCACCCACCAATGTTGCTGGCAAATGGGGGAGGTGCTTCATCAGTGAGAGCTAGAAGACAAATAATAAGTTTATAAATCCCTTATCCTCATTATTTCCTAGGTTATATTTACAGTTTATGGCTTTTCCTCTTTTAAATCCGTTTTGATGCTTATTATAACTTTCTTTTATTTGTATAAAAATATTGAGGAAGAACACCCAAACCCAATTTCCTCTAGGCTCCCATCATAGTCCTGGCCATCAATGTGCTTCACCTGAAATATTGAGGGTAATCTTAATATATTATGCCTAATAATTGATATACTTCTCCATTAATAAATTACAATTTCTAAAATATCTCAGAGCTCTACCTCATGCTCTCAGGCAGTTTTAGGTATTAATCCATCTTGATACAAATGTTTATGTCTGTGGAAAGGACATATTATTTTTAAAACTAATGAAATATTTTCTATTAATCATGAAAGGTTATATAAAATAATGACATATTTTAGATTTCATAATGAAAGGATACATATATATCAAAACATTAATGCATTTATCTCTAGGGGTGATAAGTAGCCAATTTTATAATATGTGAATGCCTTCCTGTATTTCCCAAATTTCCTACAGTGGATATATGTCACCCAAATAGTTGAGGGGAAAACAGCATGCTAAAATATAAAAAAAGAAAATAATTTTTAAAATAGTCATGAATCAACTGTGCATCTCCAAGCTGCTGGCAATGCACCAAGCGCTTAACAACCCCTGACAAATCCTGGTGGGGTTGGGCTGGAGCATCTCCGAGCTGGCCTGCTGACTCAGCCTGTGACTCAGCCATTCTGAGTGTGTCGACCGCTCTAGTTCAATGGAGACATCAGGTGAGGGACGTGGCCACCCTCAGCTTCGTCACAGAACACAGGCCTGACGCCCACTGAGGGGTGTCATGGGGTACCCTCCCTACAGGGGAGCGGGCAACCCACACAGGTCCAAAACTTCCTACCTCCTCCCACACCTGACACTGTGCAGCAAACACTAACGTCTGGATACATTCCTCTAGAGGCAGGAGAGTCACCCAGCTAAATATTACAACTATGTCCCGTCTTATTCTAAAATGACCCAAAGTGTCTCACCCAGTTGTCAGTGCCCTAGACTGCAAATGAATAAGAAGCAGGAAGCTTCCTGTTACGTAGTTCCTTACTAATCAAAGGGAACTTTACAGAGTGCTTTCTACAATCTCAAGAATCAAGTTAAGCTCACCACCTTGCTGGCGAGCCCCTGTAATTTACAAGGCTCTGTGTCTGGGGGTGGGGAGACACAAAGCTGACAAGACTCCACCTCTTCCCTAAGTAGGGCTCACAGTCAAGTACACAAACATGCCCACAAATTAAGAATAATGAAGAAGAAGCCTGGAAACCACCCGAAAGGGAATCAACAACCACTGTGGGGGAAGAGATAATACAGAGATCACATGCCTTAGAACGGGAGCAAAGTCAGTATACAGCATAAGTATTTTACATCCAAATATAATAAATGTATTCTAAAATCTTGACAAATAGGAAGTTCAAATTCCTGGGGCTCTTCCCACTCTCCAACCAATGAACTCCCAGTGAAACAGTAATCATTGGTAGATATTTTTAAAGCAACTGTACTATTTAATATGTTATAGCACTCTTTCCAGCTTGATAAATTGGAAGCTGCCCTCAATTCCACTGTAGGGATGTACCACTACCTACTTGAACCAATCACCTTTCCATGAAGATTTAGGTTGCTTCGAATGTTACCATTACGTGCAATCCTGCAAAGACCATCGTTGAAAATACTGTTTTACCCTTGCCCAAGTATCTCCTAAGGGTCAATTCCTACCAATGGAATTGCTGGGTCAAAGGTAATACATATTGCCTAACTACCCTCAGAAAATGTCCACCAATTTATCTCACAACAGTGCATGCAAGTGTCTATTTCCTATGCTCTCACCAATATTAAGCATTGTAAAGCTTTTTGTTCTTTGCAGTTATTATAGCCAACATGTTAAATCATTTTTAACTTGTATTATCTTGTGAGATTAAATGTTTTCATAGCTTTATTTTCCATTTTTTAAAAAAGAAATTAGAGCAGGGGTGTCTGAGTGGCTCAGTTGGTTAAGTGTCTGACTCTTGGTTTCAGCTCAGGTCAGGATCTCACCGTTTGTGGGATGGAGCCCTGCACTGGTCTCCACACTGATGGTGCAGAGTCTGCTGGGGATTCTCTCTCTCTCCCTCTCTCTCTCTGCCCCTCCCCTGCTTGTGTTCTCTCTCTCTCTCAAAATAAATAAAGAAACTGAAAAAAAAAGCAGATATGGGGTGCCTGGGTGGCTCAGTTTGTTGAGTGTCTGACTTGGGCACAGGTCATGATCTCATGGTTCATGAGTTCAAGTCCCACGTCAGGCTCTGTGCTGACAGCTCGGAGCCTGGAGCCTGCTTCAGATTCTGGGTCTCCATCTCTCTCTGCTCCTCCTCTGCTTGTGCTCTCTCTCTCCCTGTCTCTCTCTCTCTCTCTCTCTCAAAATAAATAAACATTTAAAAAGGCAGCTATACCGCCATTTTGGTAACATCATCAGTCTATATCCATATGTCCTTATCCATGTCTGTTTGTGTATATGTACATAAAGACATGAGGAAGTATGTTAATCGACTGTTACCAGTTCCTTATATCTGGGTGGGTGGCTTTGGGCAGTTTTTAAATTTTTTCTTTCTTTTTTTTAAAGTTGTGATTTTTAAAAAGCACAATTCTTCGTATAAGTAGATCTGTTTATACACAGGAAAAAATAAAGGTATTTTCATTTTTAAAATAACTTTAACTTCCAGGATATGTTTTATGCTTAAGACACATTTTGTGCAAGGATTTATATTCATGACAGCACTAAGGTAAAAATCCTGATATTGTTAGTGAAAATCATCAGGATATAAAATAATATTAGCAGGTTTTCATTTATCCTTCAAGCCTAAACTTAAAACTCCCCACCATATCACAGTCTGATTTTACCTATTTGGGCTGTTTTTCATGGTCATGTCCATGTGCCAGGACTTTACAGAGACAAAAGGCCCAGCCCTGCCCTTAACGTGCTCATGGTCATTCAGGATCTCCCCAAGGGGGAAACTTTAGGGTCCTGAGGACAGCAAATGGAAGGGGATCTTACAAAAACAGCAAATGTATTTTTTTTTAACACTAAGCTCTTATTTTTTTTAAGTTTATTTATTTTGAGAGAGAGAGAAAGCCCAAGTCAAGGAGGGGCAAAGCGAGAGAGAGAGAGAGAGAGAGAGAGAGAGAGAGAGAGAGAGAATCCCAAGCAGGCTCCACACAGTTGGTGCAGAGCCCGATGTGGGGTTTGAACCCAGGAACTGTGAGATCATGATCTGAGCCAAAGTCAGACGCTTAACTGACTGAGCCACCCAGGCGCCCCGATAGCAAATGTATTTTATTTTATTAACACAATTTTTTTAATGTTTATTTATCTTTGAGAGAGAGACAGAGCACAAGTTGGGGAGGGGCGGAGAGAGGGAAGGAGATATAGAATCCGAAGCAGGACCCAGGGCTCATTATGTGCTGGGTCCTACTCTATGTCCTCATTACCACCCTCAGATATAGGTTCCACTATTATCTCAATTTTCCTGAAGAAGAAACCGAAGCATAAAGAGCCTCAGTGAACTCGCCCAAGGCCACACGGCTAGTAAACAGAGAAACTTCACTGAAAACTAATCACTAGTAATTCTACTCTCTTGCCGTTGTATCTTTTTAGCAGACACCAAATGAGGAATGCTTGTTCCTGGAAAGGCTGGAAGAAAACCATTACAACACCTACACATCCAAGAAGCACGCAGAAAAGAATTGGTTTGTGGGTCTCAAGAAGAATGGAAGCTGCAAACGCGGTCCCCGGACTCACTATGGCCAGAAGGCAATTTTGTTTCTCCCCCTGCCAGTCTCCTCTGATTAAAGAAATCTCTCCTGGGTGCTGACCACTTGAGAGGAGGTCCTCACCCAGCTGACCCCAGGTTGTCCCCTTGACTATTGGCTGCACTAACCCCTGGCCCACAGAGCCTGAAATTGTAAGCAGTGCGCTTCCAAATGCCCAGTTCACTTTTTTGCAGAGCCTTTTACCCCAGCACAGTTTTGAACAGAGGGATCAAATAGCTCCTAGGGGCCAACTGGCTGGCCAGCCTGGGTGTGTGGATGCCCAGTTGCCTCTGGGCACCTGCTGCAGGCTGAGCCTCTCAATGCAAAGGCGGGGCCAAATGAAGTGTGTTCAGGGAGCTGCCAGGGTCATTAGTAACCGCATACAATTCCCTCTACTGAGAAAATCCTGTCTGTGATTCCCCGAAACACTTGGCATGATGCCCTTTCGTCCTTTCAACACCCCACAAATATTAGCAGGGAAGCTTATGGCTAGGTTAGGGGAAGGCAGTGTTCCATGAGTAGAAACTAGGATGAAGAAAATCTCCCCTTGAGAACAGAAGGGATTAAAATGGCAAGGGGAGACTGGGTTCTGGTGGGCTCTCAGTGTAGAATAAATGAAGGATGGGAGCTTCAGCCCACAGGAAAGCAGAATAAATGCATAGCATTGGGAGTCATTACAATGCCGTGACTTTCCCAAGATAATTCGGCAGCAGGAAGCCCCTGGATGATGTCAGATGGACAGCATGAGAAGTGGGTTCTTGATAAAAGCAAAAACATCAGATATTGGTAAATTCATTTGGGTCTGGGGTGTGGGAGTGCTGAGAAAGAAAGGCAACGTGGGCTGAGGGGATGATTTCCTCTAAAGAGGTTGATTCCAGAAGTGAGAAGGAAAGATGGAGGGACACCATGACTGTGCCTGGTCCCCAGAAAGCAGAGGCTTTGGGGTCCCAGGCAATGCTTACAAATCACATGCAGATCGTGTTTGAGTGTAGGTTCTGATTCAGTGGTTCTGGGGTGCAGTCTGTGCATTTCTAACAAGCCCCCAGGTGCTACAGATGCTGCTGTTTCCTCTTGCACCCCCCCCATACTTAAAGTAGCAGAGTCCTGAAGCATGCTGTCCAAAGGAAGGGGGCCCAAGGCCCCCGAGCCTCTCTTGCCTTGCCCATAAAAAACGCATACCCCACGAGTCTTCCTGAACACTCAGGCAGCATCAGGAGCAGTTAGGCCCGTGCTAAGGAACATGGATTTAAGGCGCTTTGGCCCAGTGCCTATAAAATACCCATTTAGAATATATACAAAAGCATACTTCAAAAATGTTAAACCCTCACAAACAGCTTTTCTCAAGAGACCATTTGTGTTACGATTACTTGTATAAATATGCTTCCTGCTTAGAGTAAACTTGACCCAAGTGGCTAGCAAATTAGAAACAACATTCATCTCTGACATATGATACTGTTGCCATGTAAAGGTCTTTAATAGGCCATTTAAATTTACTGTGAGACTGTATGTTTTAATCACATTTATAAATATGTAGCTCAAAGGCAGTTAACTGATTAGCATTCAGCCACTGAGAATGATAATCATAGGACATGATGTATAAGCTCCTCAATTATCTACTACTTGTACTACATTTACCTATAAAAAGAGATTGTACTTTGTTTTCAATTGTGGTATTACAAGTTTTCCTTTGAAAACAGGGACGCTTAAGCAACAAGAGGGTAACTGTGGATACAAACTGATGAGAATATTAGCTCATGTTCTAAGGAATTGACATTATTAACGGAAAAAATAACTCCTTATAATTGCATTGTCATATTTATGATAAAAAAAAAAAGATGGTTTGTGAAGGTTCAAAGCAATATAGTGCAATTGAGGAACCAAACTAAGTTAATGCTGCGATTAATAATATCATTCTGCATTTGTACAGAAAAACGACTTCAGAACTTTGTTTTTGTAACTTGGATAAGACCATTCTATTTTATTTTAGTAAATCCTTCCAGGCAAGCTGGAGATAGTGCAGTGTGGTTTAACATTTCTTTACTATGAAGATTTGGCCAGAAAAGGGTATGCAGAGAGGAAATCTAAGATATATAATGGTCCATAATTTTTAGGGTATGAATCAAATTCAAATATAACATTGGCCAAGAAAAATTAAATGTTGCTAACAGATGAGATGGAAGCTTGTGGTTTCAAAGACCCAAAGCAGTTAGAAGAAACACTATCATGGCCTTGCCAGCCTCCACCCGGTCATCATTCATATATTCATTCACTGAGTATTTTTTTCAGTGCCTACTGTGTGTCAGGCACTGTACTGGGTACCGGGGCACCCGGAAACAATGTCTGTCTGGTTTTCTGCTGTATTCTCTCCCAGGGCATTATATTTATGATGAAAGATGCTGTGGATTCATTTATTTCAGCCAAGTTAAAAACAGAGACTTTGTAGGTTGCTGCTGAATAAACAGCAAGTCCCAGAAACCCAGGTTCTGGAAGAATTCGCAATACCCAGTATAAGATAACCCCCATCAAAGTATCCGAGGACCTGGCCAGGTAAACCCAATATTTCCAACTGTAGAACCATGACAGCTTTAGGAGGACCGGTTTCAAGTTGGGAAAAGAGCCTGTCAGATCTTGTAAGAAGGAAGTAGGTGGCAGTTCCCTGCTCCATTCGAGTTCCTTACACACGGAGTGTTCCTGTTGCCCTCTCTCTCTTTTCCTTGAGTAAGTGAGGTAGCCATCTGCTTGTCACACGTCTCTCATGTGGATTCATTTTCAGGCCAACTGTTAAGAACTGCCTGATATTCTCTACAAAGCAGCAGGAGCATTTACCGCTTTTGATTGTTTGCAAGATGGCGGTGGAGGTGGCAGTGATCTGTTTCCTTGGAAGGGATAGTTAGAGCCTCCCCCGGCCAACAGTGTGTGCTTACCAAAAACTGACTACCGCATCATACGTTACTAAAGATGGAGGTCCTCGCTTTGTGTCAGAGGCAGTGGAGCCCAGCTCCCCAGCCTTGTTAGAATAGACTGCCTAAAAGAACCGAGACCATGGGCTGCGAAGCAGACCTCTGATGAAGAAGACACCTGTCATTTTACATCACTGTCTCTTTAATTTTGGCACCCTACAAGTATTAATAAACGTTCCACTAAAAGGCGATAATGTCTCTCTGAGTTTGGGAACATCACGATGTCTCATCTTCCCGTGGAAGGTCTGTCCCAGGCATCCATCAGGTGTGGCTGCTTTGTGTTCGACACATAGCTTGTCACTGGAAGGGAGACCTTACAGGCTGACAGGAAAAGCTAAGGTAGAAACATTTTTCATTTTGTTTGGAAACCTAAGGCAATATTAGTGTTTTTCTAGGGATACATCAGGGAGGTATATTCAGGGAATTGAAGAACCAAGCACCATAATTAACTGACACTTCTCCTTCACAGTATAAATTATGAGAAAATATGAAAATATGCTACTATTGTACAGCTGACCAGCTTGTGCTAAAGCAAAGATACTGTGACCTGGGAAAAAAATGAAGGACTTTACAACTTTAAGTCAAGGACAAACGGGTTATCTCTTGCATCTCAAGCGTCTTGATGAAGGGTGATGGGTTTGCCCATCAGATCTTCTGAAACTGTTATCATACTACACAACATCTCTTTAAGTAAACTTGTCAACCTTCTGACTTCTTATTCTTAGGAGAAAGTATACTGTTGCCTAGACCTTGTGGCAGAATCAGATCATGCCCACAAACACTGACACATATACACACACATTTACACCGGCTCTCACACACGTACATGCACACAAGCACGTGCACGAATTAAAAAGCGTTGTGCAGTGTTTGTCCCTTCTACGAATTACATGCCAAAATCAATCCCTCCTTTTCCTTTCAAAGTCACCTAAACCTCTTATTTTCCTGCTTTTTGGAGTTTGATCCACTGTAAGAACTACATTTTCCATCACAACCCACCACATGCCTACCCTCACACATACACACAACTGAAACAAAGAAGGTCAGGAAGCTATATATATATATATATATATATATATATATATACACACACATATATATATGATGCATTTTTTTCTCTTACATTCCACTAAAATATGCTGGTCAAAGATCCATTAAATTGGGTCACAACTCAATAGGTCACAACCACAGTTTTCTGAAAAAACTGGCTTAAAGCAACTGGTCTTCTTCCTTAAGATGACAAGACCCAATTAGGATCCTGCATTATGACTTCAGTGTTTTCAAAGATGCGGTTTGTTCAAAGACAAGGGGGACATCCTGTTACCCAGGAACCATCTGTTCCGAACGCCTGGTGAATTCTCTTAGTTGGTTTGCCACTAATCTTGCAGAATGAGTGTAAGGATGCTGGTCTCACAGGCACACACTGCTGCCTCTATTGTCCCCAATGCTGTCATCACGTTTCTGCTTGCACAGCCCTGAGGACTTTGGACCTCTCCCCTCCTTTGGAATTCTCATCATTGTGGGGCTGGAGGTCATCCCCTGACCAACTTCTGCAGTCTTCACTTCATTACTCCCTCTTGCTCCCCTACCTCCAAATTCCTATCTTATAACCTTTTCTTAAATTTGTTTTAACATTTACTCATTTTTGAGAGACAGAGCACAAGTTGGGGAGGGAAGAGACCCAGAATCCAAAGCAGGCTCCAGGCTCCGAGCTGTCAGCACAGAGCCCGATGCGGGGTTCAAACTCACAGACAGTGAGATCATGATCTGAGCTGAAGTCGGGCGCTTAACTGACTGAGCCGCCCAGGCACCTCTATAACCATTTCCAAACAAGACATGAAAAGTAGACTGAGCCAGGAGAAGGCTAGGTGCCCAGGATCTCTGACCATCCCCGCCAGCCTCCATCACTTTCTGGCAACTGCTCTCTGACCTACCAGAAGAGTTTGCCACCCATAACTTGGTGATAAGATAAACACCATTGCTACTGGAATGCATCTTCTACAGGGATTCAAAATTTTTCATCTTTGCTGAACCAACTGAAAACATAACTCTGTGCCCCAAGTGTTTGAGAGGGTTAGGCTGGCTGAGCATTGGCCTCTTATGGGTGAACTTGACAACAAAAGACAAACATATAATAAAGTCGTTGCCTTCCATATTTATCTGAGTGACAGACAGCCTATCTGCCATGGGGTGGGAAGGGGAGGGGAGGGGAACCCTAACCATAAGTGCTCTTGTGTCACTGTCACATTGAGGAGTATGGTAATAGTGACACATCAAACAACTGCACTTTCACAAATTAAAAAAAAAAATTATTTGTAGGAGCAGTAGTCCAATATAAGAATACTTAAGCCCAACCTAGCAGGTGGGACTTGTTTGTGTCTTCTCCATTTCAAAATCACTAGGCATTTGTTTGACAACCGTTAAAACTGAAATAATGGCTTGTGAAAAGTGGCACACCCCCTCCTTCCTCCTCCACTCCTTAAACCTGTCCTCTATGCCCAGAAAGAAACCCCCTTGTTATTGTACATAAAATTTATTCTAAAGCCCAGTTAGAGAACATAAGAGCTTGAGATCTCGGGATCTGACATAGGACCCTCTGGACCCCAGTGATTCATCTAACAGTCTCTGAAGTTACAAGGGAAATGTACCAAAGCATTACTGGGATCTTTCTGTATCATTGTACCTACTTTGCAGTTGATATATTGACCATGACATACTGCACTGTTAGCTTTCCACCCTAGTTATAAAATTAAAAAAGAAACCAGGTCACTCACAGCCTGAAGCTGGAGGTGGGTTTGCTTTATAAAAGCAAGTATTTTAGGACCTAGTTTGGGGGTCTTCTGACGGGGCTGAGAATGTCTGTGATGTGGGAAGGAGGTATTTCCTAAATTGCTTCCTTCCCTCTTAGCTACCCACTGTCACACAGGCTAAATTTACACATTTAGCAGCTAAACATTACTGTCTATTTTATTATATAACTAAGCAAAACCTCACCATGTCCTTCATGGGCTTTTCTATCAGCCTTAATGAAGCCTTGGGCATTCCTTGTTTGGAAGTGTGTTCAATTTCAGGACTTGGTTCGCTTAGTTGCAGTGTTTGGGGATGTAGGTGTAGACAGGCAGTTTGTGCAAGTTGTCACAGAGACGTGTATCGTTGGGGTTTTCATCCTTATTTTCCTGCCTGAAGAGAAATTTATTTTAGTCTCACCCAGGGATACAGAAGGGCAAGATGTTAGATTATTTTACTGATAGGCCTTGAACCAAAACTTTTTTTCTCCAAAATAAGTTTTAGGAATGTCATTGTATACTAACTTGCCTTGTCCAGACTGTAAAGACAAGACTGTTCATAGTTTGAGATGTCAACTATGCTGAGAGTTCAGTAGTGTCCTGTGGAAATGAACAGTATGATCTATGGGTTTCTCAAAACAAAACACTTGCATTACGAGCCGAGAGTCTGACCTGGGAAATGGTGCAGGTTTTAGGACTAGCCAGATTACTTCTGATAATACAGGATAAAATCGTAAATGCAGGGCAGATGTGCACAGGGGACAGATGAGAGAGAAACTTGTTTCCTTATTATCCTTGCTCCCTCTGGAACCTGTCCTAGAATATTTAACCCAAGTGAAGAAGAGATATGGGTTTTATAGATTTCTTGAAAATGTGTAACTCTCAAGCAACCTGCACATTTGGAAAGAGTTTGATAGGGCAGAGGGCTACTCCATACAGTTGAGTTCTCAAGAATAAACAGGAGCAATAAGGTGAAAGTGAAGCATTTTTCCTCAATCCCCTCACTAACGCATTCATTCATTGGTCATTTACTGAGTACCTGGCACTGAGATAGCGAGGGTCCGATGAGGAAACTGAAACCCACCAACAATGTGAACAGGGAAATTCTTTTTTTTTTTTTTAAATGTTTATTTATTTTTGAGACAGAGAGAGACAGAGCAGGAACGGGGGAGGGTCAGAGAGAGAGATGGACACAGAATCCGAAGCAGGTTCCAGGCTCTGAGCTGTCAGCACAGAGTCCAACGTGGGGCTCGAACCCACGGACCGTGAGATCATGACCTGAGCCGAAGTGGGACACGTAACCGACTGAGCCACCCAGGCGCCCCGTGAACAGGGAAATTGTAATGGCAAGAATTATTAACTAATAAAAAGAGATTAACTACTAAGGCGTTAAGGGATCTCTATGCAATACTGGAATAGCAGATGTAGGGAGTGGCTTCTATCCCAAGGCTAAGGAAATTAATCACAGAAGGAAGAAACTTGAGAGGGGGCCTTCTCTCAGGGATGAGATTCAGACTTCATTGGCAAAGGGGGTGGCTGTGGCCCAAGGATGGTGGGGGATCTCACTGTGGCGGTTCAGGGAGCTTCCCATTGGGGCGCTAGTGGAACCCTCTGGAAGCAGTTTGCAGAGCCAGTGTTGTGCAGGAGGCTGCCTGGTGGCCACAGTGCCATGGGAGCAAGAAGAAAAGCACAAGAACCCCAGAGACAAGCCCCTTCCCCTTGAGGTGCCCCTCCAGTGCCCTCTGCTGACAAACCCTAAGTTACATCAGCTGGTAAAGGAGAAGGGGTTCTAGGGCCCAGCTGCAGTGTCACAAAAACAAGGCAAAGAATGGATTCAGAGCAGAGAGACAACAGAATGACAACTGGCATAACCATGATATAGTTACTCCACTAGACATAGATGAATACATGTGGTCCTTGCCCTTAACGAGTTTATCGTAGTAGTGGATGGAGACAGACCCTAAAGGAAGGCATCCGTGGTTTTGGCTTTCTTCCCTTTAAAAAAAAAAAAAATCACTATTTTCTAAGCCCTCTGAGCCTCTCCAAAGACCACCACGTACTTTCAAGGTACTTTCTTTAAATATTTGCTATATTTTCCTATATTTGGTATTTTATTCTATCTTTTTCAGTGAAATAGTAAGGTAATTTGTGATTTTAAATCAACCCAAATCAGTGTAATATACATATACAGACACAGATACATATACATATACAGAAGATGGTAGCTTGGGAGTCAGAGCAACAGTTGCAATCCTGGCTCCTGTGTGTATTGACTTGGTAACTTTGGGCAAGTGACCTGATGTAGCTGCCCTCCATGACCTTCTGCATAAAATGAGGACCCAAAGAGTATCAGCTCTCACAAGCTTGTTGAGAGGGTCAAATGAAATGGAGGCATGCAAGTATCGTTAATGCAATATCTGGCATACAAAAAGGATTAAAGTTTGCAATTATTTTAGAATAAATACAATTCTACATATTATAATAAGATAGGGCTAACGATGATCTTAGAGTCTCCACTTAGGTTCCCAGTGATTGTTTCCAGGAACTTACATTTAGAGAGATCTCGCCTTATAGCAATTCATTGGAAGAAGATGTAAAAGTCTTGACTAACCCCAAGCTTAACTTGTACATGGCACATCTTAAATGAAGTTTTACACGGGCACCTGGTGGCCCAGTTGTTTAAGTGTCTGACTTCGGCTCAGGTCATGATCTCACAGTCTGTGGGTTTGAGCCCCCCATGGGGCTCTGTGCTGACAGCTCCGAGCCTGGAACCTACTTCGGATTCTGTATCTCCCTCTCTCCGCCCCGCCCCTACTCGCACACTGTCTCTGTCTCTCAAAAATAAATAAACATTAAAACAATGAAGCTTTACAAATTAAAAAAAAAGTTATATAGAAGATCGCAAATGAATAGTGAGGGGCCAGAAAACCACGTATAAGAACAGAGCTGAGGAAACTATGTGTGACTGGTTAAGAGATTTAAAATGAGATGCTCTAGATCGCTTCAGATAGCTCAAGGGTTATTTTAGTTTTCTTGCTCCCGTAGTCAAAATGAACGCAGGTATTTAGAACTTGGCAGGGAAGGGGTTGGGTTCAGTATAAAGAAAAAAACCCATCAACTTCTGACAACTACAGCCATTCCAACCATGGGTGAAGCACAGCCACATTTAGCAGCTGATCTCTGCAACTCCTGGATTCAGAGACTGGACAGTCACTGGTGGTAGGCTCTGAGACGCATCGCCCAGGTCTCCCTCCAGAGACGAAGCCATCAGCACCCTTCAGGGATGGCCTAGGTGAAGAGAGATGCCGTGCCCGAGGGCACGCCCCTCGGAGGGGATCTGCGCAGGGGCATAATGGCCTGGATCCTCTGCTTCAGCTCTGGACAGTGCTCAAGGATCATTCTGGCTTCAGAACTTCTCAGTAAGTGCACCAAGGCTCCTACTGAGACCGCCTTACTTCTCCTTCTGCCCTATCCTGCTTCCTTCCCTTCCCGCATTAGGTGAAACCCTAATGACTTCCGGCAGGGCTAATCTTCACCTCAGAGTCTGCTTCTCAGGGAGCCCAGCCTGGGACAGTTACCTGCCCAGGATGCTAGAGGCACTACTCTGAGCAGGACAACTGCAAAGGTCGCCTACAGCCCTGTGACTTGACAGAAGCCTTGGGCATCTGAAGATGAATGTTTTAAGTCTACAAAGATCCAATCTGTCTCCACTGTGAATCCATATGGGCGATCCTCAAGAGAAGTCTCAACCTTCTTTCGTACTGTTTGATCTATGGCCGGCCTGATGTCACTTAGGAGGGGCATGTGTTCAGTTACTACATTGTCCATTCAATCACTTGTCAAGTCTTTCAACAAATACTTATCAAGGCCCAAATATGCACCAAGCCTGGTAGGGACAATGGTGCCCAAAAGATCTCCTTTCTGGAGCTTATATTCCAGGGAGGAGAAGCATATCAACATATTTCCAAATTTCAGTCATTTGCATACTGCTTCCAAAACTGTTGCCTAAATGCCTATTGCCCAATCACCATACTTCTATTTCCTCTGGCTTATGGATGGTGGATTTGCAGTTTTATCTACTGTAGGCCCAATGTAAGCTAAAATGTTCACAGAAGGATAAGCCATTAGTACATAGATTTTTTTTAAATACACATTAAAATAAACACATAACTTTAAAATAAAATAAAAAATGAACACCTGCATATCATTTGTGCCATATATGTACCATACATTAAGAAGGAGTTTATAAAAGGATCACACAGAGAAATGTAAAATTGTAAGTGCGCCAGATGCTTACAAAGGAGAAGTATCCAGAATCTTCAGAATATATAACAAGGGGATTTAACTTACTTAAGGGCTTCCCAGAGGAAGTGAGCTGATATTTGAAAGAAGAGTAAGAGTTGAGTAGGTAAAGAAATACAGTGTGTGTTGTAAAGAACATTTCATATACAGGCAGCAGCATATGCTAAGGTCCTGTGGCAGGAGGGAACACAATGCCAAAGAGACTCAAGTGTGGTGACCAAGGGATAGGGAGCATGTTGTGAATTGAGGCTAGTTGGCAAAGCAGAGGCCAGTGATGGAACAGGGCAGTTAGGTGGATTCCATTCTCCATCATCTGTAGAGAACCAAGTTGAAGCTATGTATACATAATCATTCTCTCCCCCTCTTTCTCTGTCCTACACAACTGAATGGTAACACTTCCCCAGACCCTCTGCCAAAGGACACAAATAAGCAGCATCACCAGGCATGGTTCTGGTCTGGGACTGTTAAATGTATTCCAGACTTGAAACTTGAGGGGCTGAGCTTATATTTGCTAAGTATTTCGACCTTTCCCCCAGGCTTTTATTCATTCCATCCAGCAGGTGGAGTACAGGAAAATGTTTTTCATTCCCAACAAATCCCCTGATATCGAAAAGGAAGAGCAAGGTTTGCCAGCACAGTCAAGGGTGAGAGATAGAACAAGGAAGCAGTGATTGTGTATTTGAGTCTCATTCATATGGAAAACATGAACTAATTAGCTTCTTACTGCTGTGCTTCCAGAGATTCTGAATTTGACGTTTCTGTCCAAGTTTGGGGAGCTATGCTATTAATCAGTCCAAACACAAATGAAGCAGCTTAAAAAGAATCACATAACCAAAAACCACATCCTTCATAAGATAAAAAAACAAAAAAAAACCCAAAAAACAAAAACAAAAACCAGAAAGGCAACTTGGAAACTCTTCAGAGATGGTGCCAATTTCTGGGTTTGGAGGGGGGGTTTGGCTGGCTGGCGGAGATGTCTTAATCTGGGGATGAAACTAAAGAACGTAAATATATTTACACAGGTCTCATGAGGAAAACTCAACAGACCACATTGCCCTGTAGAGAGTGGTTTCTTAAAGTCCTACAGTCAAACAGTCACCTTGGGGGAAAGACAAAGAAACCAAAGAGACAGAAAGTGAATAGAGACAGAATAGATTATTTGGGGGGGCTCCAGATTCCGTAAGAAATATGAGTGATTCTTTACAATAAGCATTCTGAATCAATCTCATCCCTTTTTCTGGAAGACACAGAGACCTGACTTCCTGACAAGCAAACACAGAAGACAGTTCCTGAATCTCCGCTATGGAGGGCGTTACTGAAACAGACATGGGGGGTGAGCACTCCACCACTTAGCTGGGGAACATGGTTTATAAACAAATCGTCAGAATGCAACATAAGAGAGCACTGAAAGAAATCCATGCAGGATGCTACAGGAGCACAGGTGGGAGGAAAAATTCTCTCCTGGGGCAGTCAGGGAAAGTTTTCCAAAGGAAGTGATGTTCAACTTGTGTCAGAAGAGCTGAGCAGGTGTGTACCAGGTGGGGAAGGGAGAAAAGGAAGCAGGACCATGGGGAGATAAGAGGAGGGAAGCAGGATGATGGACTGTCACCTCACTCATTGATAGGAACTGGAGAGTGCTCATAAAGGAGAGTCAAAGTCAGCCCTGAAAAGCTCCCAGAGATAGAAGTACCATCTCTCAGTGAGTAACTGGCATGCATTTGGGGGGCACCTGTGTCATATGAACACTGTGAATAATGAAGACCTGTGATCACATTCAGCCAGCCAAGTGTTTCCGGTACAAGAGGCTTGGAAAACAGGGAATACAGCAGACACCTGCCTCCTCTCACTCCCTAGGGAGCACATGTGCACGGAGTAGAATGTCAGCAGCTCACCCACACTATTTATTGTAATCTTTCTCCTTCCTCCCTCCCTCACCACCCCCTCTCTCTCCTGAGTTGGTAAAGGTGATTTCTTTTCAGTTAACTGTGTGTATGTGATGTCACTTTCCTTCCAGGTATAGGGCACAAGCTTGGAGTGACCCATCTCCACTCTTCAGGAGGTGGTTTCCATATCTCTAATACGGGGAGAATATGAAAACCTCCCTCATCAGGTTACTGTGAGCCTTAAATGAACCAATTGATGCAGACTGCACAGAACGCAAGGTAAGTGTTAATGATGACTGCTGTTACAATCACTCCAATCAGAGGAGAGGAGACAGCACACGTTAGGACAGAGAAATGCAAAGGAGAATGGCGTGTTTAAAGGATGGTGAGCGGCATAGCTAGCCGGAGGTGAAGCTGGTAAAGTGCTTTAAGGCAGGATGAAGCTTAAACTCTACGTTTGGGCGAGAAGGAACCAACGGAGACATTCTGCAGGTAGGTCATCACTCCACATTTCCATTAAACTGAGATAGCTCTGGCTATCGTGTGGAAAAGGTGGGAAAACCAGTCAGAAAGGTACTGTAAAGATGTGGTCTTGGGCTGAGGAGATCCTGAATTGATGACAGCGGTGACGGTGATGATTTTCTTAGTGTTGGTTCTCCCAGACAGACCCTGAGACCACGACTTGGGTGCCGGCTGGGAGGAGATCCCAAGAAGCACAGGTGAGACAGGGATGGGAGAAGGGCCAACAATGCCTCAGTGAACAGGTCACTGCTGTGGACAAATGAGGCTCAGTTCCCCTGGCAGCCTCTGGGGAACTGTGGAGAAGACACCTCAGAATTGCCCCAGTGATGGAAGTAGGATCCTTCTCCAAATAACGCCATCCTTCTCCAGTCAACGACTTCCCCTGCCTGGAGGTGTAAATCTCAGCACTTTTGGGCTGCTGTGCCTCCAGACTGAGCAAACTTGTATAATACCCAAGGAAGTCCTTGGGCAGGGAAAAAAAAAAGAGAGAGAGAGAGGCAGGCTTTCGAGGGGAATGTGTTGGTTTGTATGGAGACAATCCATAGGTGCTATATGTAACCTCAGAAATAGCTGAAGAGATATGTAGCAGGAGATGATGATGATGATGATGATGATGTTGATGTTGATGTTGATGTTGATGTTGATGTTGATGATACTAGCTGCAGTAAGTAACCTTTTCTGAGTGCTTACCATGGGCCAGGCACAATGCTAAGCATTTCATTTAAATGCATTATCACAGGCTATCCTTACCACCCTTAGGAGGTGCTGGTGCTATTACTGAGCTCATTTTACAGACAGGGAAGCTGGAGCACTGAGCGGTATATGATGTGCCCAAAGTCACACAGCTAGGAGGTGCTGAAGCCCACGCTTGAGCTCATGTAGTCTGACTCCAGCACCCGTATCTTCCATCACCACTGCATACTGCCTCAAAAAGACTGGCAATGAGCTGGTTAGAAGAGATGAATCTGAGAATGATTTGGGACAGTGGTGTCCAATACGATAGCCACTAGCCACATGTGGCTATTGAACGCGAGGAAATGTGATTACTAGAACTGAACCATTGAAGTTTGAATTTTATTTCATTTTAATTAACATAGTTCTGCATGCCCAGAGACTAGTGCGTTGGACAGTGCAAATTTAGGAGGTGGAATACCCTGTCCCTGAAGAAGGTGAGGAATACTTACACCTTTACCAATATGGTGATGTCACAATGCATCTTGCCACGTGTCACAGTTAATTAATTACAAAGAGTACTTGAAATGCTGAAATTAATGAGTTTTTTATATCTAAGTAACAGTTTTAAAATCAAACTAATGCAGGTACATAGTTTAAAAAATACAGTATTAGAAAGTTTGTAACAATAGTAGCCCTTCCCATTGCACTTCTGTTTCCTGCTCTCTAGAATACAACCAATTTTATTTCTTCTAGATATTTCTCCTGATACTTAACTTCTTTTTTCTAAACAGTATCTATTAAACAGTATCTATTAGTTTCATTCTCTGGAAGATACAGATTTAGCTTTTTACACTATACACCACCAGCCACAGACATAACTTCCACCCCATCCCGAGGCCCTTCCCATCCTGCCTATAGAGTCATACCACTGGTTAGTTCAAGATTCGATGTTTACATTACTAACGCATTGAAACTATTAGTTACATATAAGCCAGTGGATGATTTTGTCATTTTTCATACAAGTATCTTTCATTTCTTTCATTTTCATCTTATTCATCAGTAATTTAACCCCAAACTTTCTGACAAACTCTAAAAAGACTCTAAATACAATCAACTACATGTTTTTATCAGTTCAATTTTCATTGAGATGTCCCTTCTGGAGCCCCCAGATCTGTGCCCCACAGCATTTGGCAGTGCTATCACCTTATGGCTTCCTGCCATTATTTTCCTGGGATTCCTTGTGCCTCTCTCTGCTTGAGATTTACTATTTCAGGATCCCATGCAACCTTCTTTCTTGACTTAGCCCCTTTCTGTTTAATATTTCCTCTAGTAGCTTTTTTCACAAATGGTAAATAGAAAGTTTCTTTTTAGAAGGTATTTCTGTCTTCTGTCTTCATTTGACAGTCTAGCTGGGTATGGAAGTCTCAGTTGTAAATTATTCTCCCTCACAAACATGAAGGCATTACTCTGTTGTCCCCTAAGCTACAGTGCTGCTGTAAGGAAGTATAATGTCATTTTGATTCCTGATCAATTGAATGTTACCTCTTTCTCTGGAAGTTTTCATCATCATCTCTGGCTCCGGTATTTGAAACATTATAATAATGTGCCTTGGTGTGGCTCTTGTTATACATCGTGGTAGATTAGTGGTGGACCCTTTCAGACTAGAAACACATGACTTTTGGTTCTAGAGAATTTTCTGGGAAAATTTCTTAGATAATTCTTTTTCTCTCCTACCCCTTATATACATACATGTTCTTTCCCTCTCTCTTGGTCCTATTTCTCTGGAGAATCCTGACTAATGCAATTTGTTAAGTATTAAAATAGTACTACAATTTTTTTAAAGAAAAGCCTCATTTTTAGAGATGCATGATAACATATTTAGGGGTAAAATATCATGATGTATATAATTTACAATGGTTCAGGAAACACATACACACACACACACACACACACAAGCAAGCAAGTGGGCAAAATGTTAACAACAAATAAATATAAGTGTATGGGAGTTTATTGTACTCTTCTTATTTTTTTTCTGTTCAAAACCTTCCAGAGTAGAAAGTCAAATCAATTAGAAAATAAAAAACCAGAGTAGTAAGTGGGAACTGACAGTATTGGGAATTCATCTCATTTCTCATGGTAAACAGATAGATTAAGTTTCAAAAGTTCATGGGGAGTGTGGTGGCGCAAGAGAGGTCTTGAGCTGGAGGTAAACAGAAACTACAACTGAACCTACTGCTAACCAGGAGTTTCAAAGAGGTGTACTGTCAGCGAAAGGATGGATGGGGGGGGGGGGGGGGCGGGAAGTCTACCTATTGGCCTGGGGATATGGCTGTTCTCAGCTCTGTAACATGAGAGAGGAAGGTGTCCCTCTAGGAATCTATAATCATGAGCCTAGCCCCAAGCAGAATTGGGCTACAAATTTACACTACCTGCCTCACCTAGGAACCCTTAGCCTTAGAAATTCATGTAAGACAATGGAACATGATAGTCTTTAGACACCAAGTACAAGCAAACAATCCAAAACTTGTTTATAAAAAGTTGAACAAGAGGAAGTCAGTAAACAAGAATTTAAGATGCTGTAATTATTGGATATTAACTGGATACAGACCAGAAATAGGTACATTTAAAGTGGTCAAATATATTTTTCAAAAGGGACTTACAATGTGACAAATAAAAAGACTATCATGAACACCAGGAAGATTTAACTCAGATAGGAATGAAATAAAACTTCAAATTAACAATAGAGATACTGAAATTAAAAACCTAATAGGTGGACTGCTTCCAGAAATGTCAGAGGAGTGAAGTGGACATAAAGCCCTCCCATAGATAACAATAATAAAATAAGATTAAGGAAATATTTCTTAAAGGGCAACTATTTAAAGATACTTGGGACCCTGGAGAGAGTCCAAAAGCTGACAGAAGCAAGAAAGTTTAATCTCAAAAAACTGCCACAGGAAGGGGTCAGAATTGAGAGTTTATGTCTTCCTGGACTAAGGGTGATGCCCAACCCTTACAGCTCTGGCTGTAAAAAAAAAAAAAAAAAAAAAAAATAGCAGTGGAAAACCACAGCCTTACCAGCTAAGGTGCCAGAGATCAGAGTTCAAGGCTGAAAACGTAGGTAGAAATCTACAGGAAAAGTACTGGCAGCAGAAAAACCACAGAAGGAGTATAAAACTCTGAATATAAACTCTGCCCAAATCCCTGGCCAAGAGCTAAACTACGCATGTGTGGGAAGAGGCACTAAGGGGACTAGGGAAAAAGTGGGCAGAAACCAGAAAGCAATCAGCTCTTGGATAGGAAAGCTGTCTGTGGCTCTATCTGTGAATTTGCTGCCTTTTTTTTTTTTTTTAAACGGAGCTAACTTCCCAAACATGCACAAGTCAGGTGCCAGAAAGTTGAATCCTATAGGCTTGAAACGTCAGAGACAGAGCCCCAAACCAGCCAAAGAGCTAGAAATTAGGGAGAGGAGAACCTCTAGAAGAAACAAGAAAACCCAAAGACAGTGACCTCCATCTCTGTTGAAATCCTTGACTAACCACTAAATTATAAGAAGCAGAAAACTCCCAAAGGGCCAGGTGAAACAAATAGCAATGAGACATCACAAGAACAGAGATATTCAATGCTGCATATCCCAACGGTGGCAAAAGGGACACTGGAGTCCAGACAAGTTAACTGCCTACTAGAAAAAAAAAATACACCTCCGAAGATTACTAGAGAATCCAGAGTTGCCATAACGTATCATCTATAGGGCTCAATTTTCAACCAGAAATTACTAGACATGCAAAGAATTGTTAAAGTGCATTCTGTATTCAGGGGAAAAGGCAGCCAATAGAAACTGACTGTGAATGCCTCCAGATGTGGAATTTAGCAGACTTGAAAGCAGTTATTATAAAAATGTTGAAAGAAGTAAAGGAAAATACGGTATCGTACTGAACGGACAGCTAGGAATTCTCAATAGAAAAATGGAAACTAAAAAAAAAAAGAGAAACTCTAGATCTAAAAAGCACAAAAACTGAGACATAAAAATTTTATTAAATAGGCTCAATTATCTATGGAGGATGGCAGAAGAAACATTCAGTGAACTTGAAGACAGAGTCACAGAAAGAATAAATATTGAGAAGAACCTCGGAGACCTGAGGGAACGATATTCAAATGTTCAATATGCATACAACTGGGATTCCAAAGGAAGAGGAGAAAGAAAAAAGGCCAGAAAAAATATGTGAAGAAGTAACTGCTGAAGACTTCCCAAAGGGGCACAAGGAAACTCTTAGGAGTGATGGAAATGATCTATGTTTTGACTATAGTGGGGGTTTCACAGGCATACACATTAATCAGAACTCATCTAATTATGCAGTTTAGGTGGGTGTGCTTTATTGTACATAAATGTTATCTCAATAAAGTTGTTTAAAAATGTAAACGATGAACTATTCTTCTCTCTTCCGCTAAAAAAAAAAAAAAAAAAAAATCCTAGGGTGCCTGTGTGGCTCAGTTGGTTAAGCGTCTGACTCTCGATTCCGGCTCAGGTCATGATCTCACAGTCAGTGAGTTTGAGCCCCGTGTTGGGCTCTGCACTGACAGCACAGAGGCTGCTTGGGATTCTCTTTCTCCTCTCTCTCTGCCCCTCCCCTGCTCATACTTACACACACACATACACACACACACTCTCTCTCTCTCTCTCTCTCTCTCTCTCAAAATAAATAAATAAACATTTTTTTAAAAATCCTAACAAATGCGCTAAATATTATACTGGATCCTTGTATCCAAGGAGTATGGGTAAAGAGAAAAATACATCTGAAGAAATTAACAAAAATATAACATGGTGAGATCAACAAGAAGTCAAGAAGAGCCAGGGAGAAGAGAACGAAAAGGAACTGCAATACGAGAGACAAGTAGAAACAGGGACAGACCGTATTTGATGAGATTTTTACCAAGAATTTCCCAATGTTGATGAAAGACATGAATCCTAAGTTTCAGGAAGCACGTGGATTCCTGTGCAGTGGAAACAGAACTACAGCCACATCTGGGCGAAGAGTTGTAAGGACTGAGAAAACCACGGAGAGTATCTTAAAAACAGCTGGAGGGAAGAATGACTGCCTACAAAGTGGCATTTACACTGGCAGCAGACTTTCCAGCACAACGGCAGTGGCCAAGAGAGAGGAGAATGTGGTCTTCAACGCGCTGAGAGAAAATAGATCTCGACCCCTCCTCCCTCCTTGGTACCCTGCAACCAGCCGTGGGGCTATTTCTGAACACACGCTCCGTTTTGAGCCTCCTTCTTACCTCTTCACTCCTGGTCAATCAAATATGTCCAGTCTCTTGGGCTATTAAGGGATTTTATTTAAAGTAAACAGTGTTAATGTGCTGAGGGTGTTAATGACTTAATACTGTGGGCTGCCCATGTTGACCTAAGCCATTTTTATTATAATATTACTTAAATACACAAAAATACATAAAACTAGGTATAAACTCTCAGGCTTATAAGCCTGAGACCATCTACATAAACCAAACCATCTACAAATAAATATATATGATTTACTTATAAAGAAGTTATAAGCAAAATAATGATACCAATAAAATCTAACATGTAGACAAAAATGTAACAGATGATGCTATTTTGCTGAGATAAATTGGTTAAAATTGTGCTTAAGAGCAGAAAGATGTCGTTGTGTATCTTTTCTTTCACTGAAGGAGGCT
Organism: Lynx rufus; assembly: GCF_022079265.1. Taxonomy (NCBI): domain Eukaryota; kingdom Metazoa; phylum Chordata; class Mammalia; order Carnivora; family Felidae; genus Lynx; species Lynx rufus. The sequence goes on along the minus strand of NW_025814823.1, from coordinate 118,340,192 downwards.
CAGAGCAGGGAGGTGAGAGGGCAGGGAGCTGGGGTTGAAATCCCACTGTGTGATTTGGGCAACTGCTTAACCTCTTAAAACCTCCACCCTATCTCCTCTAAAATGAAGAGAGTAGGGTGCCTGGGTGGCTCAGGTGGTTAAGTGTCCGACTCTTGGTTTCAGCTCAGGTCATGATCTCACAGTTCCTGGGATCGAGCCCTGCATCAGGGCTCCCCCATGCATGTTTTCTCTCTCCCTCTCTCTCTCTCTCTCTCTCTCTCTCTGTCTCTCAAAATAAATAAATAAACATTTAAAAATAATAATAATAAAATGAAGAGAATGAATCCCAAATCAGGGCTGTTGTGAGGATCACATGCAACTACGAGGGAAGTACTTAGCCCAATACCCAGCACATAAAATGAACTTCATAAATTATTATTACCATTGTTGTAATTTGGCCCTTTTGATAAACCCATTTTAACTTCTGTTGCATTATTTTGAAAGGCTAATCAATTTAATGAGTGTTCCTAAAGTACAAGACCAAAAACATCCTATTCACTAAAAATCCTAATGAATTTGGAACCTACAAGCTCTGCCTCTAATGAAAAAGGTAACAATCGTACGAGGCTTTCGAATTTGAAACGCCTCTGTTGGCGTGAGCCTTCTGAAGACTCCAATTCCATACCATGTTTTCTCTCAAGTCTACCCTGAGATGGAGGTCAACAGCCGCCCCTTGCTCCTTGGGTGAGCATAAATTCCCATGCAAACCTGGGACCGTAACAATGTGGCCAGACCGAGTGACAGGGTGGCTCAACTGGTTAAGTGTCCGACTTCAGCTCAGGTCACCATCTCACAGTTCATGGGTTCGAGCCCCGTGTCGGGCTCTGTGCTGATGGCTCAGAGTCTGAAGCCTGCTTTGGACTCTCTCTCCCTTTTTCTCTGCCCCTCCCCCACTCATGCTCTGTCTCTGTCCCTCTCTCACTCTGTCAAAAATAAAAACATTAAAAAAACATTTAAAGAGCATCTCTGAAATAGAAACACACACACACCACGACTACCAACACCAACACCAACCTTAGATTGAACAGCTTCCTGGAAATGAAGGGTTTTAAGCCAAAGGAGTTGCTCCAGGGTGAGAACCTTAGCCTTGGTGGCAGGCAGTGGCAGAAGAGTGGTAAAGGGGAGGGTCTGCCATGCTTTAGGGGCAAAAGAAAGCTTATAAGATAAAAAACAAACAAAAACCACTATATACTCAGTCTTCCAAGAGGGCAAGCCCAGTTATATAAAACAAAATCTTACAGTTTTAGTCTTTCTGGGATAGTAATTTATGGTAAGAAAGGTTTGGATGAAACTGAACTCTTTACAATGTTTATCAAGAGAAGTGTAATAAGCAAACTAGCAACACTGGAGGATAAATTTTGCTGCTTAAAAAAATACAACCATTTTTTAAATGACTGTAGCCTCTACTGTATACAAATGAAGCTACTTAAAAATAAATTATAGCTATCTTTTAATTAAGAAAAGTCTATTAAGCTCTTGGTCCCAAAGGTACATGCTTGAAAGTAATCATAATCTATTCCCCATATTTCTTGTAGTTCAGACTGACCCTATTGCCAATTATTCTTTTTTTTTTTAATTTTTTAATGCTTATTTATTTTTGAGAGAGAGAAACAGAGCATGAGCAGGGGAGGGGCAGAGAGAGAAGGAGACACTAAATCTGAAGCAGGCTCCAGGCTCTGAGCTGTCAGCACAGAGCCCAATGCAGTGCTCAAACCCTTGAACTGAAAGATCATGACCTGAGCAGAAGTCAGATGCTTAACCAACCGAGCCACCCAGGCACCCCTCTAATGCCAATTTTCTAAATGAGTAAGGAATTAGCTGAGTTGTCTGAGTCTGGGTATATTGAGACGTATCTTACAAATAAAAGCAGATCCTTCAGAGTGGGAAAGTTGCTTCTCACTTGATACTTTTGTCCCTAACCTTAAGTCCTCTCCTGATGAGGTGGCAAACTATAGTGAAATGTAGCAAAAGGCCAGATAAAGGACATCATGTGAAATATTTATCAAAGACTACTTCAACCCAAGTAAGCCATTACACCACAACCTGAGAAAGTTGGGCACAGAGGCTTGCTCCACTGACGGACTCTGGCCCATGACCGGGAATCCCCTTTCCGAATACCCAAATTGTGACCTCCTTCCTCCTTCTCCCAGGATACTGAGGAGACTAATGAACAAAGAAATTGGGGGAATTGCTCAAATACTTTCAGAATGCCAAGTACCAGGAACAGGACTGCATTCAGACAAAATACCAGGTTCTTAGAAACTAGACTTCCCACATACACGCCCAATTTAAATTAAAAAGTGGGGGTGGAAAAGAAGAGAAAGCAAGGATCCATACACAACCACGTTCACAACAGTATTATTCACAATAGCCAAAACGTGGAAGCCGCCGAGCGTCCATCAACAGATGAATGCATACACAAAATGTGGTATATAAATACAGGGAAATACTATTCGGCCATGAAAAGGAACAAAGTACTAATACGCACTACAACATAGATGAACCTTGAAAACATTATGCTAAGTAAAAGAAGCCAAACACAAAAGGACAAATGTTGTATGACTCTATCGACAAGAAATACCTACAATAGATTAGAGGTCAGCAGGGGCTAGAGGGAACGGAGAGTTATATTTTCTTTTGAACCCCCTGTATTTCCAGCTCTCTACAAATGTCCAAAGATCACAGTCTAGAAATCATGTTTTGCAAAATTATAATGAAGGGTCCGTATTTCTATTCCTAGAAACTCTTTTCCCTGCACCTCATTCATCCATATATAAGCACACTGTCTAGGGTGTCTGGGTGGCTCATTCAGTTGAGCAACTGTCTTCGGCTCAGGTCATGATCTTGAGATTTGTGGGTTCTAGCCCTGCATTGGGCTATGTGCTGACAGTGCAGAGCCTGCTTGGGATTCTCTCTCTCTTCCTCTCGCTCTGCCCTCCCCGACTCGTGCGTCCCCACACACCTGTGCACACACACTCTCTCTCTCTCAAAATAAATATTTTTTAAAAAGAAATAAAAATTATGAATCCAATATTAAGAATGTAAGTGACTAGGGGCACCTGGGTGGCTCAATCAGTTGAGCACCTGACTTCAGCTCAGGTCATGATCTCACGGTTCATGGGTTTGAGCCCCAAGTCGGGCTCTGTGCTAACAGCTCAGAGCCTAGAGCCTGCTTCGGATTCTGTGTCTTTCTCTCTCTTCCTCCTCTGCTCATGCTCTCTCTGCCTCTCTCTCAAAATAAATAAATAAATAAACATAAAACAAATTTTAAATCACACTTTCTAGCTTTGATGCCTTTATTGGACATCTCTATTCACTTGGGGGAAAGAAATGTGGCTATGTCCCAGTGATAATATCCACAGGGTCCTAGGAATTATTAAAACACACATCTATCATGACACAGCGAGGGAAACATTCAGAGTACTTCCTCTGAGATACAAACTTGGCAAAATTTTGGTTCTCGCTCATAAGTCTCCTAGGCTGTTCAATAATGACAGCTCCAGAAAAACCTTCTGGCTTCATGACCACGAGTACCTGGAAGTAGCTCATCCCACAAGAGCCAAAATCTTAAGGCTCCATCTAGAAAACACACAAAAAACCTGTGGGAAACCCTGGATCTAAACCAAAGTTCTACAAGAAGAAAATGGTAACAGACAACTCCCAACCCTCGCATGTTTCCGTGGTAATACATGTTACAGTGGCAGCTCTGGCCTGTGGAAGCCTCTGGAAACCCCTGGGACATTATTTATGGCAGTTACAGGCAGCTACAGGCCCTGGATGTGAGCTGGACAAACTCGGGATAAAGCAGACAGAGACAGACTGCCCTGCTTTATCTCATCATGTACTTCCTCACCTTTCCTCACTGGACGGGGGTGTCTCTCAGTGAAAGAATATTTTACAAGCAAGCCATTCATCAGGACTCCTAATTAAAAAGTTGGAGAGCACAACAATGGAGCGGATTTTGCCGTCTTCTGACACTTCATCAACAACCTCATCATTGTTCTTCTACCTAGAGCAGCAGTCTCCGGAATGACTACATAGGTTCTGTCCTTCACAGTCAGGCAGAAAAAGAAACAGTAACACTTTGCCTGAAAACTAACTCCCGCATATGACCACAAGAGTTATGCCAGATCATGAACAAAACAGGAACAACATGACAAGGAAAAGAACATTTACTTAGACTTTACTATATTTAGGAAAATTCACCTTTACTCAGAGGAAAATGGAGTAGGAATAATAAGTAATCTATTTTTCATAGACCTTTCTAATAAAGGCTAAAATGTTATCCACTTCTCTCTGAAGGAGACAGCTAAGAATAAATAGCTAGGAATTTGACCCATATTGTATACCAATGGCTGCACATTTTGTGAATTTTGTTTTTTTTTTTTAAAGTTTATTTATTTTGAGATTGAGAGAGAGAGAGAGAGAGAGAGAGAGAGAGAGACAGCAAGCAAGCATGAGCAGGGGCAGAGAGAGAGGGAGAAAGTGAATCCCAAGCAGGCTCCATGCTACCAGCGCAGAGCCTGATGCAGGGCTCAATCTCACGAACCATGAGATCACGGCCCAAGGAGAAATCAAGAATGGGAGGCTTACCTGACTGAGCCATCCAGGCGCCTCCATTTTGTGAATTTTGAATTGAGTTCACTTATTTCCCCCTCTTTTGCTTTTGTTTTTTTAGCTCAGTGGCAAAACTAAACTTATGTTTTAAATACATAAATAAACCCTGAGGATGTAGTTCAAACTGAAACCATATCCATTTATTTTCTGCAACTGGTGAGCTGAAACATAAAAATATTCACCCAACCAAAACAGTGTTTCTGTTTGAGTCTGTCTCTGGTATGAAAATGGGAGGAAAATGTCGGACTCTGCTGGAGTAAGGCATTCAACTTTATCTCACTCCAGGTGAGAATCTGGTAAGACTTAAAGAGGGAAAGATCTTGAGTAGTCAGTCACATGAAACCTAAGGGCAAGACTCAAAACTCTAGGTTTTAATTTTTTTTATTAACGTTTTATTTATTTTTGAGACAGAGAGAGACAGAGCATGAACAGGGGAGGGTCAGAGAGAGGGAGACACAGAATCCGAAACAGGCTCCAGGCTCTGAGCTGTCAGCACAGAGCCCGACTCGGGGCTCGAACTCACGGACCGCGAGATCATGACCTGAGCCGAAGTCAGCCGCCTAACCGACTGAGCCACCCAGGCGCCCCAAAACTCTAGGTTTTAAATGACTCTGACATTCTCACTTACCCACCAGAACCAGAATCCCCTCCTTTGTTGGTTCCCTACAAGAGGAAAGTCACAGATCCAATTTTCTTTTTCAATTGAAATGAAAACTCAAGAGGTCAAAACATGGATTCATTAAAAACAAATTTTTTTTTTTTTTTTAGTTTCTTTATTTTGAGAGAGTGAGAGAGCACAAGCAGGGGAGGGGCAGAGAGAGGACAGACAGAATCCCAAGCAGGCTCCACACCATCAGTGCAGAACCCAGCGTGGGGCTTGAACTCACAAACTCTGAGGTTGTGACCTGAGCCAAGATCAAGAGTTGGACGCTTAACTGAGCCAGCCAGGTGCCCCCAAAACCTGGATTCTAGCGCTTACTTATTATGGCCTTGCTGTCTAGCCCCTAAGGTCTCTTCCGAAAGGTCTAACAGGTAATTCTGCCAATCTCAACGGATGTAAGGGATGTGAAATATGGCAGACAAAGCAAGGGCAGATATTTTATCTCATAAACTATCTTTATGTAGTTATGAATTAATGATACATGCAGACAGATTGCTGGGCAAGCTGGAACACTGTTGTATTCTGGAAATGTTGACATCTTAGGCACAAAATATTAAAAACTGGTGACTTATAGGTAAAACAGACAGAGGGCATGTGTGTGAGCCAGAGGCTGTCCCCTCAGAGAGCAAAGGACAGTGATACAGGCCTGGCCCACAGTCCTGACCATCTTTCGCAATCTCTTTTGATTGGCTTTTTCTCCTCTTCTTTTGCATAAGGGTCTACTCTTGGCCTTTCTCACTCTCCTTGGGAGAATACAGCTGCTCCCACACCTTCGTGGACAGCCTGTTCCCTGATGATTTCCAACTCATATCTGCACTTCTTTTGGGAGCTGCAGGTCAGTATGTTCAACTGCCTGCAGGACACTGCCAAGTGCATGATCAGCGAACGCCTTGAAAGTAATTAACTCTCCCTTTCTCAGGCCCAAATCTATTCCTCCTCCTAATTCACTCATGAAAATCCTGAGCTCAGAAGCAAAAATTATTCCCAAATGACTCCCATGATGCTTTCTTTCTCCGTCTCAAAATGAACAGATTTCCAGCAAGAAGAAGGCGGCCAGAGGTTGACCACGTAGCAGGGAGATGTCTGCTTACCCTGAGACCAGGTGGGTGGGTGTGAGGAGGTGTGTGTAGGACGGGGGCATAGGGAGCTGTTCCCAGGAGAGGGAAAGTTAGGGAGGTTGGTCAAACAATCCACTGCAAACCCCAAGAGCTTTCAATATTTATACTCAGTATGATTGTTTATAGGACCTGCTTACTGCTTATAGGATAAAGAAAATTACAAGATTTATGTAGAGTTTGCTTATGTCTTGGGATACCAGGATTTTTATAGCTTTCTTTAGCCAAGTCACCATGTGCTTAAATAAAAATACAAAATCTTCTCAAGAACGGAAAAAAATCTTCTAGAAGTAAGGAATGTTGAGCAGTCTCTGATTCTTCTCCCCTGAATTGCTGCCGCCTCTAGCTGAAGTATTCCCTTTCTTTGTTTCTACTTAGGTCTCAGACCGACTAACAACTTTACAAAGAACGTTATAAAACAAATAAGCAAAGACATAGAATACTTATGTCCTCACAGTGTTAAAACTTGAAAGCTAGACATAATCTAATAACCAAACTCTTTTTCTTTTTAGAAATGAAGACACTAAGTCCCAGAGAGTGTAAGTGAAGGGTCTGGAAGCCACAAAACTATAGTGGAGCAGAGACAGGATCCAAACTTGGTAACTTATCTCCCCATCTTATATTCTTTTCATTCTCTCAAACTTTCTATCTTAAATCGAAATCTTGATTTCAAAATCAGTCTTGATTTCTTCCCTCCATCCCAAGGTTGACGACTCCTTGGCTTTCTGCCAGCCTCCCCGTACCATTTTGGTTCCTTGGCCCCTGAAAATTGGTTGATCCAAATATCTTGCTATACTCAAGGTCAAATTCCAAATGCTCTAACAAACCAGTTCTCTTTTTTTCTCATCAACATTCCACTCAGTTCTGGCTTCCATCTCAGCAACGTGCCTGATTTAAAACGGAGTTACCTGGTAATGGGGACTGAAATCCCTGAGGAATCTCCATGAGTGGCCAGGGTTCAGGTAACTTGTTCCAGCCCTTTTAGGAGTCTACGGTGAGTCTACCAAACAACACAGGAAAACAGACCCTAAATTTTGAACATTACTCTCCAAGTATACTAATGCCTTAATCATATAACTATTATAACTGCACATGTGTGCGTTTACACACACAAACTCACACAATGAGAGCTAGAACGTATTTATTGAGGGTCATTATTCTTGCTGGAATATCAACAAAAAGGCACTTGGAGATCATGGGATTTTATGTAGCATGATGCAGTAAACTCAGTCCTCGGCTGGAAGTCATCATTATGTGTTCCTTCTCCTGATTCTGCTGGCCAGAACCATAAGAGAGCCTGATCTGCATGCCAACTCAGGATATGTGTGGAATCGGCAGGAATTTCATTTGTCCGGGGCCCCCCCAAAACCTCATAAAATGGTAGTTTTCAAATATCTTTGGCTCTCTCTGAAGTATGGAGATGAGAGACGGTCTCCAGATTTGTAAGAGATAAATGGTTGAGAAGGGACATTATGTGATGGGTGATATTCCTTCTCTAAAAGTTTATGTATGGATTTAAATTTGCCTTGGCTGCGTTCATAGGGAGTGGTTAAGCGGAACACTAACTATTTTTCTGGAATTTTTGCTTCTGGTACTTAGAAGGGATTTAATGTGCCTCCCTTCCCTGTTCCACCCTCAGGCAAAGCCTGAAATTGTTTTGTTGTTGTTGTTGTTGTTGTTGTTGGGTTTGTCGGTTGGTTTTTAGTTTTTTTTAAAAATATTTTTGAAAGAGAGAGAGAGAGACAAAGCACCAGCAGGGGAGGGGTAGAGAGAGAGAGGGAGACACAGAATCTGAAGCAGGCTCTGAGCTCTGAGCTGTCAGCACGGAGCCCAACATGGGGCTCAAACTCACAAATCGCAAGATCACGACCTGAGCTGAAATCAGCCGCTTAACCAACTGAGCCACCCAGGCACCCCTGGAATTGTTTTTTTAAAGGTCTGAGCATCCTATCCCCTTTAGTGGCACTGCTTCCCCCTTCCCTCTCCTTTATCCCTAAGGGAATAAGAGTAAGCATTTCTGGTTTAGGGGGATTATACTACATCATCCAGAGGGAAGGATGTGGGCCTCTGCTTCACGCCAAAAAAGCAAAAGCAGCCAGACTCAGCAGGGTGGCTAAAATTGTTTGGAAGCTCAAGGTTGTGCTGTTTCTGTGTATACTGCTTAAGCATCTGGGCGTTCCTGATGTGGGGTAACCTGAACAGGAATGGGGGGGGTTGCTGCTAAGCCACAAAGTCTTGACTGCAGTGCCAGGGGCTTCTGTGCTCTCCCTCATCCTAGAAAGAAAGCCCTTTGAAGGCCATCTCTGGGTTCCTTGGGGTAAACAGTACCCAAGAGAGGGACAAGAAAAAAGAAAAGCCACCTGAAAACAGCAATAAATGTCCCAAATTCCTCCTAATTCAATTTATGAGGCCAGGGTTACTCTGATATTAAAACCAAAGACATTATAAGAAACGTACAGGCCAATATCCCTCATAACAAAAATTTGAAAACACTGAACAAAATATTAGCAAATTTAACCGAGGGATACAGAAAAGGGATAATGGTGCTATATCCATACAACAGAAAATGACTCAAAATAAAGAGGACCAAACTACTGATACACATGACAACAGGGATGAATGTCAAAACCATCACACCAGGGGCACCTGGGTGGCTCAGTCTTTAAGCCTCTGACTCTTGATTTTGGCTCAGGTCATGTTCTCAGGGTTCCTGAGTTGGAGCCCGAGTTGGGCTCCACGCTAATGGCGAGGAGCCTGTTTCAGAGTCCTTCTCTCTCTGCCCCTCCCTTGCTCATTCTCTCTTTTTCTCTCTCAAGAAAAAATAAACTTTTTTAAAAAGGGCTTATTAAAAAAATAAATAAAAGCATCACTCTAAGTCAAAGAAGCCAGATAAAAGCGTGTATGTGTGTGAATAGAGATATAGCTACAGATGATTCTCTATTTATGAAAACTCTAAAAAAGACAAATTATGGCATTGCGACAGAAGGCAGATCAGTGGCTGCCTGGCGGGGAGGAGTGAGGAAGATGAGAGGTGAGGTCTGACTGGGATGGGACGCAAGGAAATTTTTTGGGGTGATGGAAGTGTTGTAGATCTTGACTATAGAGGTTATCACATGGTTGAATAACTCCCCCCAACCTGATCAACACATATACTTAACAGAGATGCTTATTATTACATGTAAACTATAACTCAATACATTTGATTTTTTAAAAATCTAAAAATAAAAATCTGACAAAGCAAGCTTGTCTAACGAGGTCCTAATATTTTAAAGGCCCCAACATTGGTGAGGTTGGCCAAAAACACTGTAATTATCGGGGTGAAATCTCATAGCACCAAGGATTCCCCAGAAGTAGAGGCAGGGCAGTCTTGGGAAAGGCAGTGGCAGTGGGAACAGCATAAAATAATCAACCCGAGCCCTGAGACCTCATCATAAGAGACATCATGTCTAAAAGCCCTGGGCGTGATGTCCCTCAACAGTCTCTGAGAGCTCAGCCTTCAAGGTTTACAAGGGTTAAGGCCCCTCCTTCAAGTCTTACAAGCTTTTTGTTTTTCTCAGGGGAGGTCTCTGGGAACTCAGAGTATCACCCAGAGGACAGCCAGGGAGGGCACAGGGACCTCAGTCCTGTAACCATGAGCAACAGGATTCTGCCCATAACCTGAACAAGCCTGGAAGCGGATTCTTCCCCAGGCTCCAGAACCGAACTCCACTGCACCGACACCTCGATTTCAATCTGTGAGACAAGAACAGAAACTATGCTCCCCCAGTTTCCGACCCACAAAACTGTAAGACACTAAGCCTCGAAGTTTGTGGTAATTTGTGATCTAGCGCCAATAGAAAAGTTATGCAGGTTATAACAATGATAGCCACATACAAGAACTCTATAGACTTTACTGGACTAAAAATTCAAAGAGAAGAGAGAATCCATCTCACTGTTCCAACACCTCTTCCTTTTCCTTCACATTTCATGAGGAAAATCAACATATGTGTATCTAGTGGTCCATACCCCCAAAACTAAACTGTTAATTCCCCCTTTGGTTTGACCTGAATAATTCCACAAACTGACATTTTGTATGGAAGTGACAATATCTTTACAGTGGACCTTCTGTTTGAGTCAAAAGATTTGAGATTTTCTTGATTATAGTATGGAACTGAATTTCGATAAGAGACTTTCTTTAATTTCTGAAGAAAAGTAAATTAAAAATTTACTTTATATACAGAATTAACTTTGATTTCAAAACCCAGACACAGGGATTTTCAGTATATCAGCCTTATTAATATGTGACAAAGCTCTGTTAAGCCAACTTTTCATTTTTTTTTTAATTTTTTTAACGTTTTATTTATTTTTGAGACAGGGAGAGACAGAGCATGAACGGGGGAGGGTCAGAGAGAGAGGGAGACACAGAATCCGAAACAGGCTCCAGGCTCCGAGCTGTCAGCACAGGGCCCGACGCGGGGCTCGAACTCACGGACAGTGAGATCGTGACCTGAGCCGAAGTCGGACGCTTAACCGACTGAGCCACCCAGGCGTCCCTAAGTTTTCATTTTTAAAGACGGGAAATTCCAGGTATAATCAAAGTGGTTCCTTAGCAATCTGTAAAATATTCTTCCATGGCTCTTCACTAGGTGACAGCAACTTATTAAATACCTTTTTCTTCCCTTAAAAAGTTTTGAATAAAATTTTTTGCTCAGACAGCTAATGTTCAGGTAGCATTAACATCTGGGCAGTAGTGATACTGATTCACCACTAGTGCCATGGAAATCAATGGCGTTCATACCAATCCAAAAGCTACCCTTAGGATGATTTGAGTAATAATCCCAAATCTAATGAGTTATACAGATTTTATACTACATTAATCCAAAAGGGTTTTGTTGGTTTTTTGTTTTTTGTTTTTTTTTTTTACATCAAATTTTGAGAAATATCGATGGGGGTGCCAGGATGTCCCAATGACCACTGTGTCAGGGAATTGCCTGGGCCTGGGTTGTATTTTTAGTCATCACTAGGAGAAATATTTCCAAACGATGCATGGCTGAGAAGGTCCTATTCTTCTCTAATTTCATATGCTAATTCTACAATATGCAAATAGAGTACTTTTCCATCCTTGTTAGATCTTCACCCACTCCTCTGCAGCCAGGATTTATTTCCAAAGCTCCCAGATATTTAAAGTTTTTATTTTTAAGGATTTGTGCACTAGATTACTCAAAAGCTAATTAATTTATCTACAGAACTTCCGATTTCTCCCACTTTTTAGTTGTCGTGTCTAGTTGCAATTCTCAACCACGGTTTATTAAAAAGACAAGCTGCCTCTTGAAAAGCTGCCCTTAGGCCACGAGTAAAGAAGCCAGTCACAGGTACTGGCATAGGAGGTGCCTCTTGGAAGACAAGGGTGATGTCCAAGCCCACAGCCCTCACCAAGTGCAAGATGAGGCCACATGGGATCTCCCAGCCAAGAAGGGAGCAGCCAAGCAGCCACATGAGTCAACCTACATGAAAACAGAAGAAACACCCAACCAGTCCACAAATTGGTAAGAGATAATAAATCATTATTATTTTAAACCATTGCTTTTTGGGGTGGTTTGTCCTAGCAAGGCTCACTGCATTGTTAGCAAAATACTGAAAAATGTCTGCCTAGGATATGGAGTAATATCGTATACTTATGCTATTGTACTAGAGGTCTTACTCAGGACAAGGAGGTAGGAAATATACACAAAAGGGCTAAGGGGTGGAAAGTAAAAATAAGATGGTCAGTATTTGGAGATGACATGAATACACATGACGTGAATACACACAGAATACAAAAATACCTATTAGGTTTAATAAACAAATTAAGCAAGGTCACTGGTTTAAAAATGAGACCAAGATTTTTCTTTCACATACAAGCCACAAACACGCCGAAAATTAAAATGATGCCATTTACAATAGGATCAAAAGGTATGAAATACCTGGGAATAAATTAAATGAATGGCATGTAATACCTCTATACAGAAAACTATAAAATATAAAAACATTCATAAATAAAGGAAGAGCTATAATACAGACAGGAAAGTTCAGTATTCACAGATGTCCTCCCCATGCTAACGTACAGACACAAAGCAAGTACAAACAAAATCTTGGTATGGTTGTTTCTTCTTTTTCCTGGAAATTGACCAGTCGATTCTGAAGTCATATGGAAATACAAAGAGCTAATAAAACAGATAATCTTGAATTAAGAACAAAACTGAAGGACTGAAAGTGCCAAATATCAAAGCCAGCCTTACCCTGATACCAAAGCCAGGCAAGAACACTATAGGTCTGTATCCCTAATGAGCACAGATGCAAAACTCCTGATGAAAATATTAGCACACTTAATTCAACAGTGCATTAAAAGGATCATACACCATGATTGAGTGGGGTTATTCCTGGGATGCAAGGATGGTTCAATATATGCAAATCAATAAGCGCGATAAACACATTAACAAAATGAACGATAAAAATCATAGGCAGACAAGAGAAACACATTAAAGGTAGCTGGTAAGGACTTTAAAATAACTATGCTTGGGGCACCTGGCTGGCTCAGTCAGTTTAAGCGTCCGACTCTTGAGCATTTAGCTCAATTCATGATCTCAAGTTTCGTGAGTTTGAGCCCCACATCCAGCTCCATGCTGACAGTGCAGAACATGTTTGGGATCCTCTCTCTCTCTCTCTCTCTCTCTGCCTCTCCCCTATGCTCTCTTTCTCAAAATAAATAAATAAACTTAAAAAAAGTAACTATGCTTAAAATACTGAAGAAAATGGGGAAGTATATGGAGCAAATAGGTTAAAAAGATGGAAATATTTAGAGAATTGAAATCTATACTTATTTTTATTTTTCAGTTTTATTGAGGTATAAGTGACAAATAAAATTGTAATACAGTTAACATGCACACTGTAATGATTTGATTGTACAGATTTCGTTTCCCTGGAGGGTCTGTAACTCCAATCTTTATCTCAAGATATTGCAAAAGGCTTCAGTTTTGCTTTTCAGAGGCCTTCCATTTAGGTTTTTAGTCCTGCACAGCCCCACAGAGCAACAATTTACCTGAAGAGGAAAACTGATTATGTGCTTAAGGCCCTTCTAACTCTCTGCCAACAAGTTCTCCTTCTAATTTTTCAACTACATTCTTGACTATTTAGAGTAAGGACATTTCCCAGATACACTTTTAGCTCAGTGTGTCCATGTGACTGAGTTCATGTGTCATGTGGCAGCCTATAAAAGCCTTTCTGAAAATAAAGCTGATATAGGAGGCCCTTTACCCTTTCCTTTTTGCCTCTTTCTGTTGGGTTAGAATGTGGTTATAATGGCAGGAGCTGGAGCAGCCATCTTAGACCATGAGGCGAACTCAGTTAGAGAAGTCATGCGGTGAGGCAGAGACGGAAGCTGAATATTTTGCAAAGCAGAGCTACTATACCCACTCCTGGACTACATACCATAATACTTTTAGATGGGAGAAAAATAAACTCTCATTTTAACAACAACAAGATCAAGGTCCTGGGAACACGAAACATGATAGAGACAAACAGGGTATTCCTCACTTATTATGGACTTAGTTATGATATAGTAAACATAACTAAAACTCAGATGCTGCAAGCTAAAAAGGAGACTGTGAGGATGTTAGGTTGTCTCTAGGACAGTTGTGTCCACCACAATGGCATAGGTTGGTAGTGTACCAATAAAGTTACGATGGTACAGGTTAGGTGTTCTGCCTCACCAGTGCCTTAGAGTAGATCAGACCTGGAGAAGCCAACGTGAGCCAATCAAATCCCTAAGAGACTTAAGTATGTAAACCATATCAACTCTGTTTAACCATATCAACTCATATTAAACTCTGTTTAACTCCACTGTGTAGGTGGGATGATTTGAAAACATGTTCACTGGGTCTCCATGTCTACCTTGGTTCATATCCTCCAAGGATGGCCCTCTAGCTTTTCCTTTGAGCTATTCCTTATCTTTCTGATATACTCCTCTAGTACATGCCATTTGGTTCTCATGATGCAGATGCTATTGTTGTCGTCACCAATTTTTAAATGGAAGAACGAAGGCTTATTAGCGAGGTAAAGTGACTTGTCCATGGTCCAACAGGCGGGTGTAGACTCAGGCCTAGCTTATTCTAACGGCCTTGCTCTTAATCACCCTGCCACTCTGTCTCCTTGAAAGGGTTCAGGGGTTCCATATGAGTACCCTTGTTTAATTTCCAAAGCTGTGCATTTTATACTTGGTGAAGTGAAGGCTCAGAGAGGTTAGACAACTTACTCAGGGCCACAAAGGCTATGAGCAGCAGAGCTGTGCCTTGAACTCAGGCTTGTCCGAGGCAAAGCCTAGAGTCTTATCCACCTTACTATGTAGTCTCTCTTGACTGCTTAGCCAAGGATAAGCAGGTTCCTCCTCTGATAAGTGGAGACAGTAAGAAGCAACCAAATTTGGAGCTTGAGGAGGTACGTTAGCCCTTTCAAAATTACAGCTTTGGAGTCATCAGTTTCTACCAAGAGAGCTCCTTATTTTTTCTAAAATGGAGAAAATGATGACATGTGTCCTTTGAAGGGAGTTCTCTTCACTCCTTCAAACTCATTTGACAAGGACTTGCCATTTAAAGAGATATAAGAGCATTTATATGAGGTCTGCTCAATAGATTACATTTTAAAATAGTAATTTTTTACCGTTTTGTTGTTGTAATTACAGCCAACATTTAGATTTGCCAGCCAATGGCTTGAAAGAGTTAATGTGCCTCCTTGAACATTTAGTGTCTTACCATGCAGTGCCTTAGGCAGTGAGGAGAGGCAAGTATCAAGTACTATAAATTTTGAGCTGGGAATTATCACCACATGAAAACACTCCCAGGACTTTCAGGGTGTGTTTGTTCTTTTTTTTTTTTTTTTTAATAGTTGAAAAAAAATTTTTTTTAACATTTATTTATTTTTGAGAGAAAGAGAGAGAGAGAGAGAGAGCGCGCGCACGCGCGCGCGCGCGCGCGCGCACATGAGTGGGGGAGGGGTAGAGAGAGAGAGGGAGACACAGAAGCCGAAGCAGGCTCCAGGTTCTGAGCTGTGAGCACAGAGCCTAACACAGGGCTCAAACTCATGAGCCATGAGATCAGGACCTGAGCCAAAGTCGGAGGCTTAACCGACTGAGCCACCCAGGCACCCTCAGGGTGCGTTTGTTCTAATATGCTACAGCCTGAGAAGAAACAACACAGGCACCATGATTAAAAAAAGAGACTGGCCACCAAAACAGCGCAAAGTAGACAAGTTTTCATTTATTTTCCTTGGAGCATTCCTGTTGGCAGCTCTACTTATTTGGTTAATGGAATATTCTTGATTCACTAAACATGCCCATTAAGGAAAAGGAGCCTCCAGGACTGGGGTGGGATGGGGAGCCGCCCTTGCTCTCCCTGGCACGTTCTCCAAGAGCGGTGCCTTTTCAATGACTCCCAAAGATAGTATGTGGACAGGATGGGCGTTAGAACCATGGTGAAAGACATTAAGGAAAGCAGCACGAAGACAAGTCTGTGAGTCTCAAAGGGAAGGAAGTTACAGGGTGGAGCCTCTTTGGCGGGCACCCGGGACACCACTGGGGGAGGGATGTGGGCCATGAGAATAATGGTCAGTGTAAGACCTCACCTCCAGGCTGACAGCTCTTACACGAGGACTGGTCTTACCTCTGCATAGCTAACCTGCCCGGAGACTGTATTCCAAGAGCAATCACGGTGCATCCACCAGGACCTTTGGGCCCTCAGTCCCCCTCCTGGTGCTATTTATGAAGTGCAGCAGGCTCCAGAGTAGGAAATAACCTCTGAACGCTGATGGCCAGAGCCCATTAAAAGTCTGGTGGCCAGGAATTGTGCCTGTCAACCATTTGCAACATGATTTAATGTCACACCTCTCAATCTGTGTCCCTCACCTCTGAAGCTGGAAGAAGACAATTTTTTATGGTTTCCAAAATCTAACTCAAAGTGGCAGCTAACACCTGTGATTGACGTTTGCATGGTCACAAAAGGAGACAGTGTTGGCGGGAACTTTCGGTTCCGGGAAGACTAAGTCCCATTATAGCGAATGAGACTGCAAGAGAAGATAATCTTAACTCTTCCCGGGACCCACTTATTTCCAGCAATATTTAATACCATGTGACTCCAGTACCAGCCGACTCTGCTAATCCCTTGTAGTTTTTCATGTTAAATCTGACCTGTTACTAATACACTGAGGGCATAAACTCTTCGGTCAAATATTGACTCACTTTTTTGACAGATGATTCCCATCAGTGACTGACGACTGCTGAACACTTTGAGACGTTTAATATCATGACCTGCTTCTCTTTTAAATACCGTTATGACCATTTGTTACCTATTTGTCATCTCTGCTCCTCTGACTGATCTCCCTACTCCTCCAGCCTTCTAACTTGATACCTGCTCTACCCCAAAGAGACATCTCATGGCTCAAAGACTATTGAAAAGACCTCTAGGTGACAAACGTTCACTAGATTTATTGTGGTGGCTATTGTGACGTATACACAAATATTGAATCATTACGTTGTACACCTGAAACTAATATACTGTTGTATGTCAATTACACCTCAATAAAAAAAAAAAAAGGCAAATTTATGGTATGTAAATTATACCTCAAGGAAGTTGTTTAAAAAAGAATCTCTGAAGTTCACTTTGGGAAGGATTGCCTGACTGCAGGGATATATCCTTACTCTGGGTTTTGAGTTTGGTTAGCTTAAAAGCTCTGCTGGGACTAATCGACTCTGCAGGCTATGACAGAGCCCTAAAAACAAGGACAATTCAGGCATGTGAGCACATACACAAAAAATAGTTTTAAATAATTTGGTTGCATCAAGTCCAAGATCCTTCCTGAGACTTCGTGTGCACGCACACACAGGACAACGTAATTCATTTCCCAACTTGAAGTAAAAAGGATAAAGTTAACTGAAAAGTGATAAGGAAGGAGCTAGGTTTTCCAAAGCTGCCATACACATGGACACAAACAACTCTGCGCAAGAGAAGACAATCTTTCTTTTTTCTTCCTACATAGAAGTTTTGCCCCACAGTATTATAAACAGAAAAAACCAGCCATCCACGAGGAGGGAGGAAAAGCCCTATAGATTTTGCCATTTCCCTGTTTTGTTTATTCTACCCCAGAAAGAGGGGCATGAAGTCACATAAACTCCCATACTCTAGGGGCTAAAACTTTTTAAAATTGCACTTTATGTTAAATAAACAAACTTTCTGAAGCACTGCCATTTGTTGGAGAAGAATGTAAATCTGGACTTAATGGGGCTCAGATGTCCTTCGGGGCTGTGCGAACATGACCATGAATGGAAACGTACTAAGCCCCAGAAGGTAATAGCGTGCGCAGCTGTGGATCTGTTCAACTAGAGTTTCTCCCTCCTTCGGAGATGAATTCTGTCTCCTGGACACCTAGAAGGGGGAGCTGTAGAGCTATCCAAGAGAAGTCGAGGGAAAGGGTTCAGGATGAGGGCTGATCAGAGAGAGCTTCTGACGTAGCCTAATACTCAACAGAAATGAGGAGCAAGGGTTACCAGTTACCAACCTTACCACAAATACATCAGAGTTTACCCTGCGATGCTCCACTCTGCCCACATACCTCCATTCATCCCTCCGTGGTATACAGAACCTAGTGCTGGTGGAGTCTTCTCAAAATACCTCCCCCCAAGCCAGAGCTACACTCTCCCAGTGGAGGGATGCAGTTCTCCATCTTTGGTCAATGCCCTCTACTCTTTGTCTGTGGGCTCAGAAGACTCAAAAGCTCAGGACTCTCTCCTTACGACTGTTAAGGTCATGAAAAACAAGGCAAGACTGAGCAACTCTAAGACCAGAGGAGCCTGGGGAGCCAGGGCAACTGATCGCAATGCGGACTGAAGTCTGGAGTTTAGTTAACAGTAATACACCATGGTAATATGAGATGTTAACAATGGGGGGAAACTGGGTGAGGGGTGTATGAAAACTCTCTGTACCTCTTCACAACTTTTCTTCAAACCTAAAATCACACCAAAATAAAAAGTAAGAAAAATGCGAATCTGAAAAAACTAAAATCCACCACAGTGGCACAGCATGAAAACTTAAGAACAATGACACCAGCAGACATTTAGCACGAGTTTAGGATGCATCAGGCACCGAGCCAGGCCAATATCAACACATACTGAGCCCTCTCAACAACCCCTGACATCAATCCTAATTTCACCCCCATTTCTGCCCCCCGTCTCTCTCTGCTCATGCTCTCTCTCGAAAAAAAAAAAAAAAAAGATCAGATCAAGTTGATCCTACCTCCAAAAAAAGACCGTTTCTTACTCACCATGCCATACATAGCACCTGCCATTCCATCATTTCTTCCCTTCACAAGGTGGGAAACATTTCCTTGAATCATAACTCAAAGAGATAAAACAGCATCTAAGAAAGGAGTAAAAATAATAAAGAGCTCTCATTTAGAAACACGAAAATTAAGGGACATTCTGTTTCCCTATCCCCTTACACGTTACCACGATTTGTATTCATGTTGTAAACTATATTTAAACATTATAAAACTATAAAGAAGAATCTAAAATGAATACTGAAACCTTCCCACAACACCCAACCTCCAGCGCTAAAGATTAGAATAAGAAGGGCTATGTTTAAGGTCCATAAAAGGCAGAGTTCACCAACAAAAAGAATAGAGAATTGTTCATCAAATCCTTAAACATGAGGGGCGCCTGGGTGGCGCAGTCGGTTGGGCGTCCGACTTCAGCCAGGTCACGATCTCGCGGTCCATGAGTTCGAGCCCCGCGTCAGGCTATGGGCTGATGGCTCAGAGCCTGGAGCCTGTTTCCGATTCTGTGTCTCCCTCTCTCTCTGCCCCTCCCCCGTTCATGCTCTGTCTCTCTCTGTCCCAAAAATAAATAAACGTTGAAAACAAACAAAAAAAAAAAATTAAAAAAAAAAAAAAATCCTTAAACATGAGACCCTGAAAGCCCTTGGAACTTTGAAGGGGTAATTTTACAAAAAAAAAAAAAAAAAAAAAAAAAAAAGCCATACTCTGTTTATCACAGTGTGAACTCCTAAAACTCTGTCTCTGGGGAGTTGGCATGAACAGAAAAGGTAAAAGCCCTCTGGAAAATTTAAGATGAATTCTTGGCTGATGAGCTCTAGCAGGCTGTTGAGGGAAGCTAGAGAGGTTTAAGCAGCATCCCAGAGTTTAAAAATTAACATGAGGGGTGTCTGGGTGGCTCAGTTGGTTAAACATCTGACTCTTGATTTCAGCTTGGGTCATGACCTCATGGTTTGTGATTTCGAACGCTGCATCGGGCGTTGTGCTGACAGTGTGGAGCCTGCTTGGAATATTCTCTCTTTCCCTCTGCTCCTCCCCGCCACGTATGCCTCCATGCTCTCTCTCACTCTCAAAATAAATAAATAAAACTAAAAAAATAATAACATGACACAGGTCAGCCATGCTTTCCCTGGGAGTCAGTATAGTTCAGTGAAGAGATAATAAAGTTCCATATTAGTTAGGAATATTTTCAGCTGCAAATAATGGAAACCCTAAGAAACAATGGCAGACTCACTATAAGGACATTTATTCTTTGCTTAACAAGAAATCTGGAAATGGATGATCTCAGGATTCATTCACCAACTCAACCATTTTGTGAAGGCTGCCAGTCTTTCCATCCTTCTGCTTAATTATACCTAGCGCAGAGACTTTATGTGTTTATATTTTTCCTTTTTAAAATTCTTTTTAAAAAATGTTTATTTACTTTTGAGAGAGAGAGTGGGGGAGAGAGGCAGAGAGAGAAGAGAGACTCCCAAGCAGGCTCCTTGCTGCCAGGGCATAGCCCAGCATGGGGCTCAGTCTCACAAACCATGAGATCATGACCTGAGCCAAGATCAAGAGTTGGTCACTTAACTAACTGGGCCACCCAGGTGCCCCTGTGCTTATATTTTTCAGTTCATGATTTCAAGATAGCTGCCATAGCTCCAGGCATCAGGATCCCAAGCTGGAGAGGCAGCAGGCAGACAGACAGGCAGGGGAATAAAAACTTTCTTTTCACAAGAGTCTATTGATCTTGGAAGAGAACCCATCCCAGTAGCATCCAGTAGATTTCTCGTTAGGTCTCAAAGGCCAAAAGAAGTTTGCTCCCTTTTATGGGCTAAATGGTATCCCCAGCCCCTCTAATCCATATATTGAAGCCCTAAACTCCAGCATCTCAGAATGTGATTGTACTTAGAAACCTGGCCTTTAAAGATGTGATTAAGTAAAAAAAAAAAAAAAAAAAAGCCATTATGGGGTGCTGGGTGGCTCAGTCGGTTGACTGTCCGACTTCGGCTCAGGTCATGATTTCGAGGTTCGAAAGTTCGAGCCCCACGTCGGGCTCTGTGCTCACAGCTCAGAGCCTGGAGCCTGCTTCAGATTCTGTGTCTTCCTCTCTCTCTGCCCCTCCCCCACTCATGCTCTGTCTCTCTCTGCCTCAAAAATAAATAAAACATTAAAAATTTTAAAAAGAAACAAACAAAGCCATTAGGGTGGGCCCTGATCCACTATGAGTGGTGTCCTTATACAAAATTTCCAAATTTCCTCAAATTGGGACGCACAGCGAGACACCAGGGGTTTGTACACACTGAGGAAAGAACATGTGAAGACACAGCAAGAAGGCAGCCACCTGCAAGCCAAGGTAGAGATCTCAAGAGAAACAGATTCTGCCAACACCTTCCAGAACTGTGAGAAATAAATTTCCATTGTTTAAGGCACCCAATCTGTGGTGGTTTTTTGTTTTTTTAATTTTTTAAAAACGTTTATTTATTTTTGAGAGAGAGAGAGAGACAGAGTGCAAGCAGGGGAGGAGCAGAGAAAGAGGGAGACACAGAATCTGAAGCAGGCTCCAGGCTCTGAGCTGTCAGCACAGAGCCCAACGCGGGGCTCGAACTCACGAACTGTGAGATCATGACCTGACCCGAAGTCGGACGCTCAACCGACTGAGCCCCCCAGGCACCCCTGTAGTGTTTTTTTTAAAAATGGCAGCTCTACCAAATTACTTCAGTGCCCTAGCTACAAAGCACTCTACACAAAGAAGACTCAGGGAAGGAAATGGGATGGCATGATTGTCTTAGGGTGGGCGCTCTTACCCCATACAAAACCGGTATTCACAGCACCTAGAGGGGTGGGGGAGACACTGGTAGGCGGGCACCTAAAATATTTACCACAACCCTTGAGTGGAAAGAGCTGGTTTACAATTCTATCTCTGCTACTTAGTCGCGACCAAAGGTAAAACATAGAGCTTTAGTTCAGTAAAATGGAGAAAATAATTAAAAATTATTTTCCTTCCTACCCCTGAACTCTGAAATTCTAAATCTGAGGGGGCTCTCCTCAGAAAGGACTTTGTTTCTAAGGCAAATCAAAACGCACAGGCACACACATACGGTATACATTCCTAAAACAGAGGTATCTTACAGTATTCAGTGACGTTATAACTTTCACTTATTCAATAGCTTATTTCCTGAAAAGATCAAGGGAACAAACTTAAATTTTTCTTACATTTTCAAGGCCCCAGGAACCCACAGCATATCAGCAAGTCATAAATGTAGCATATGCGTACACATACCTCCACAAAATGAAAGATCTGACGCTTCCTGTCGGATTACAAACACGCTGAGAGCAAATTTTGTTTACAATCATTTCTGGGATCCACAGGCTATACAGGTAGTGGCAACAAGGGCTGCTTGACTGAACGAATGGGAAACAATCAACTCTGGAAATCCATCTAGGATCTACTCGTTTCACAAAGACTTTCAAGTACTAACACTGTGTGTGAAGATGGGTCTTGGCATCTTTATTTTTATTTTTTAATGTTTATTTTGAGAGATGGGCGGGGGGAGGGCGGGGAGAGAGAATCCCAAGAAGGTTCCACACTGCCGGCAAAGAGGCCAACACAAGGCTCAAACCCACGAACCATGAGATCAGGACCTGAGCCGAAATCAAGAAAGGGACACTTAACTGACCGAACCATCCAGGTGACCTGGGTATTGGCATCTTAAAATTAGTCAGAGATCATATTATTTTCATCTCTAAAGAGCCTGACATATTGGGAAAGCCATCATTGTGAAGTGGTAAGTGTTCTCCTGATATTTTTTTTAATTTTTTTAATGTTTTTATTTATTTTTGAGACGGAGAGAGACAGAGTATGAGCAGGGGAGGAGAAGAGAGAGAGGGAGACACAGAATCTGAAGCAGGCTCCAGGCTCTAAGCGGTCAGCACAGAGCCCGACGCGGGGCTCGAACTCGGGCTGTGAGATCATGACCTGAGCTGAAGTCGACCACTTAACTGACTCAGCCACCAGGCGCCCCAGTGTTCTCCTGATATTAAGAAGTTATATTTTTGGGGCACCTGGCTGGCTTAGGTGGAAGATCATGTGACTCTTGATCTCAGGGTCATGAGTTCGAGCCCCACGTTGGGTGTAGAGATTATAAATCAATAAACTTTAAAAAATATAAACAGGGGCGCCTGGGTGGCACAGTCGGTTAAGCGTCCGACTTCAGCCAGGTCACGATCTCGCGGTCCGGGAGTTTGAGCCCCGCGTCAGGCTCTGGGCTGATGGCTCAGAGCTTGGAGCCTGTTTCCGATTCTGTGTCTCCCTCTCTCTCTGACCCTCCCCCGTTCATGCTCTGTCTCTCTCTGTCCCAAAAATAAATAAACGTTGAAAAAAAATTAAAAAAAAAAATAATAAAAAAAAATAAAAAATATAAACAAGTTTTATTTTTTAAAAATGCCCCCAAAAAAGATGTATTAGTTAATGGACAGTATGAAACAACCATTCAGGTGAGTGAGACACAAAGTTGACTTCTATTGGATGATTTGTTCTTCTCTAATTTTAGTTGGATTAAAGATTTAAATGTAAAAAACAGAAACATGTGTGATTAAAAAGAAAAAAAACAACAACAACCTGAGTTTCTGGAAGAGTTTCTAAGCATATCCAGAAGCAAAAAAACCAATAATAAAAATAAAGAATTGATAAATTTGATACATTTGTCATTTAAATCATTTTTCAGATGTTAGACAGAAAAAATACCATACACAAAACCAAATGACAGTTGATACAATGAGGACTTACTGATAGTCCCTATGACAAAAAAGGATTATTTTCCTTCAGATGTAAAGAAACCTTCAAGGCAATAAGAGGCAGATAAATAATAGGAAAAAAGTCAACTTTACCCTAGCAGGAAGCTTATAGAAAAGGTTGATCATTATTTGGGAATAAGATTGGAAGCCCATTCCTAATGAAATATTAACTTAAAAAAATCATAAAGTATATGTATTTTAAGGTTGGCAAAGTTAACAAGTTTGCTTTTACACGTATGGGTAATAGTGCACACAGTCAGGCATTCCTATGTATTCATTCTGGAGTTTAAACTGACATCACCTTCTTTGAAGGACAATTCAATAACATTTCTTATGATTTTATTTTCCCAGGTCTTTTAATCTAAACAAACAAACAAACAAACAAAAAAAGCACCTCTAAGTGGAAGTTGTTCTAAAAATATAGTATATGGAGATAGACTTTGATACTTATTATAGTATTGTTTGTAATAAAGCAAACCTAAATACTCATTAACAGGGAACTGGGTAAATACATTAGTACATTCACACAAGAGAACACTACGTAGCAATTTTTTTTTTAGTAATTCTAGATTTACTGAGATAGGAAACATCCAAAATGTGCTAAGTGAAAATAACAAGTTGTAGAACAAGATGTCCAATATGCTCCCATTTGTGTTAAAAATATATATATACATTTGTACGCTTGTAGTTTCCTTGAACATTTCTGGAAGGATATACAAAACGCTGTTAAACTGTGGTTAGGTCTGGAAGCGATTCTGCTTGAAATTTTTACCAGGACTGTGTATTGCTTTAGTAATAAAAAAAATGTAGTTAAAACACAAAAAGAACCATGTTGCTTCCTCTGAAATTTCTTAAATGGGGAAAATGTTAGGACTTCTCATTTCTTCCTAAGAAGGAGCGTTTGGAGGCAGAGGGAAATGCCCATAAGGAGAGGAATCTCTTGGATGAATCTTTCAGAACACAGCTCTCAGCGGAATTTTCTGAAACTCCCCAAGTTTGGATGTGGACGGCGCTAAAGGACTCTCTCCCCTCTAACCTGCCCGCCCCCTGCTCACTTGCTTTACCACCATTCTGGATAGAAAAAGCAATAGGACTCAGTTCCTTAATCTCTTCCTGACCTCAGAATAAAGTCTGCTCAGGAGGAGAGAAGAGGTGGGTGAGGGAAGGAGTCCTGGGAAAGACATCAAATAGAATGGAAGCATCTCTGACCTCCAGGTCACAAGCCACTTAGAAACAAATGCTGCCTCTCCTCCAGCCCACCCTGGGCGATGGAGCCGGCACTAGAAGCTGATCTGAGTGATTTAGGAAATCGCCCCAGCCCCAGGGCCTGGGCGGGCAGGAAAGGAGCGATTAAGGGCGAGAGGGAGAGGTGATGCTTCCTTGGGAATGAGCACATTTGGAAGCGAGGCAGGAAGGGGGCAGGAAGCCGCTCTCGTAAAACAATCTGACAATTATGTGTCAGTCTAGGAGAAGGGCTCTGGAAATTATGGGGCTGCTGCACCACACTCCTGGGCCCTCCCCTGGCGATTTCCTCACGGCCTCAATGAGCTGCAGGAGGAAATTATATTTGGGGCCAAGTGTTTGCTGCCCTACGTTTGGGTTCAACTTGGGACTGACAATTTTACACTCACATGCCTAGGGGAAAAGTTTCCTGCTGCGGGTGTAATGCACGGTGGCCACACTGATTCCAGCATGCCTGTCACACTGGGGTCAGTATTCCCATACCTGGCACTTACCAAATGTTTACTCCAGCCAGGCGCATCACCTGCATGAACTCACAGCAACCCTACAGTGGATACTGAGACCCCAGGAGGGCCAGTGACTTGCCACAGGTAACTAACTAAGAGTGTTAGAACATAGGCATTCAGTCTCTAGAGCCCCACACTCAAAATCCAGTTGAAAACGCATTTTTTTAATTTTTATTTTTTAATTTCTATTTTGAGAGTGAGAGCACATGTGTGAGGGGCAGCGGGGGGGCAGGGAGGGGTAAGGGCAGAGGGAGGGAAACAAAGAGAATCCCAGGCAGGCTCCACACCATCAGCACAGAACTCAATGCTGGGATCAGTCCCGTGACCCTGAGATCATGACCTGAGGTGAAATCAAGAGTCTGAGGCTCAACTGACTGAGCCACCCAGGCGCCCCCCAGTTGCAAACATATCTTACGGAGATTTTTCATGAGAGCAACCAGGACCATTATTTTAGACATGTTTCTGGAGGAAAGGGGTTCCTAGGCAGACTCCTACATAAACACAGTATCTGCCTTCTCTTTGTTCTTTCATTCATTCATTCATTCATTCATTCATTCATTTGTTCCTCTGTATCTATTAAGTACCAGTGGTGTGACCAGCACAATTAGGTAGCGTGAAACCACAAGACCCACTCGTGCTCCTGAAGACAACGAGAAGGCACATTTTATACAGTTGGAGGCCAAATACATTGGCAGTCTTCCTGAGCCTTGGCACGAATCTTCCAGGCCCATTCTGGGTGTGCCTGGAGCAGACCCACTCCTTTGAACCCTCAGAACCAGAAGCCTTTCCCTGGGCACCCACAAGCTAGAGTCCTGGCAGACTCCAGCCCTCATCTTGCCCACCTGACCCATCAATGCAGTGAGGATCTCCTGAGAGGTACTAGGATATTTGTGCAGGGGCCCCTAGGACAATCTGACCTTCCTGCATGGGCTGAGAGAGTGAGGCTCTTCGAAGCTCCCAGGTGGCACCTGACAGGAGTACACTGTCCTCAGTCCATCAGTCCATTAACCACATGACCCTGGGCAAGGTGCTTCACCTTTCAGAGCCTCTTCTGTGATTAAATGAAACAGCATGCTGGGTTTTGAGGGAGTGTGCTTCCTGGAACATAGTAAGCATTCAGTAAGTCTTGGCTAGGACCTGAAGGTCTGTGCTGTGTTCTTTGTTAGAGGGAGCCAATCCTGTCCTCATAGCCTCTTCTACTGACAGAAGCTCCCAAGACCTCAGAAACACTCTACTTCCTCCCTAGCTCAATCCCACGATGCCAAATCACATTAATCTTTAGGAAATGAACTATACCTGGGAACATGATTATTTCTTTAGTCCCTTAGCAGCACATTTATTAATTACTTGCAAATGCTAAGGCAGATAATGTGCACAGTGGATAAAAACTAAGTCTCTAGAGCTAGACTCCCCAGTACACATCCCATCCCTAACACTTAGGCAAGTTACTGAACACCTCTGAACCTTAATTTCCGTATCTGTAAAAACAAGGATAATAAAGCCCATCAGGTAATTGTGAGCATCATAGGAAAGAATATAAAATTATTCTGTGCCTGGCTTCATGCAAGGACTCACTAAGTGACAGTGATTATCATTATTGTTTTTTATCACGATTGCATTGAAAACTGAACCAGCAAAACAGACATAATCCTTGATTTATCAGATCAAATGCACAATGCCCATGGTCTTCAGCATGTAGACACAGTTAAATAAAGCAGAACTTACATGCCAATTAGAATAAATGTCTGGATGAAACAGAAACTAGAATGTTGAGTGGGATTGAGAAGGCACCATTAAAATCTCTTATTTTTCCACAAATGTCATTGAGAAATCTAATGACTGGTGAAGAAAAAAGAGGAACGTGGAAGGTGGTGATAGGTGGTAGGTAGTAGATGTACAGTTTTATATTAACTTTTTGAATAAAAGAACCTTCCAGTACATCTACGTCCACACTACTTCTTGGGGGTGAGGACTGACCATCCTACCAACAATTCCTTCCCTGGCGTCTGGCATTTCACAAAGGGACTGCCAGGCAATGGACCACAGCTCACTGTTCTAGGATTTCTGCCATTTGCAGAATCCCTTCAACACACTCGGTGCCTTGTAATTGTTTAAAATAGTCTTGGGGCACCTGGGTGGCTCAGTCAGTTGAGTGTCCTACTTCAGCTCAGGTCATGATCTCATGGGTTTCTGAGTTCAAGCCCCACATCGGGCTCTCTGCTGTCAGCACAGAGTCTGCTTCAGATCCTCTGTCCCCCTCTCTCTGCCCCTCTCCCACTTGCACTCTCTCAAAAATAAACATTTTAAATAAATAAAGAAATAGTTGTGTGTGTGTGTGTGTGTGTGTTTCAGTATTCATTCTTATCTACACTGACTACAGGCTTTTCTTTCCTTTCATCACCCCCTGCCCTGGTATCCCACACACGGTAAGTACTCGAGTAAGTTCTCGTTCCCTAACAAATCTTACTTGGAATCTCCAACGTTGTTTCTGTGGAAGAACAAAGAGTTCAGTATAGCATTTAAATAAATAAATTTTAAAAAATAGAAGGAGCCAGGAGGGGGCAGTGATGGGGCAGAGCTGGCCAGAGAAAGGTAAATGTCGGTTATTATCCTAGATGACTTCAGGACAAACAGAAAACATTTGGATTTAGCCCAGGAGAGGGTGCTACCTACTTCCAAGACAGCTTCGCCAGACCGCCAGGCAGGGCCTGTCCCCTGACATGAGGCTGGGGTTTGGGTTTCTGAGTGGCCCTTTCACCAGCTCAGGGAAAATGCTCCAACTCACCACATCCTCCTTTGATAAAAGGCACTCTTCTAAATTAGATAGACAACAGATAGGAGTTCCGGAAGCATGAATGCATCAGCAGAACAGAGCAAAGCTTCTCCTTTTATTCTCAGCATTAATCCAAGCAGCTTACTTGGAGATGATGTTAGAAAGAAAGAGAAAAAGAAAGAAAGAGAAAAAGAAAGAAAGAAAGAAAGAAAGAAAGAAAGAAAGAAAGAAAGAAAGAAAGGGAAAGAAAGAGAAGGAAAGAAAGAGAAGAAAGAAAGAAAGAAAAGAAAGAAACCTACATCACCACCCTACCACTGATGCATATTCTAAGGTTGTTTTTAACAGATTCTGAGAAAAGAGGGGAAGTGTTAAACGTAGGGATAGGTGGTTAGAGATCACAGGATATTGAATAAGCCCTAAATTTGGACTTTCTCCCAGCCCTTACATAAGGTATCTTTCCATTTCCAATGATATTCAAAGTCCCTTTTGTCTTTGCGGCCCAATAGCTTCTCTGGAGCCTGGGACCTAGAAGCATGGCCTTTATATTTTTAGTTGCATCCCAGATCCTTTCTCCCCAAAGCTCTTGAGCTAGCTATTTTATTTCTTCGGAGTGCAATATGCTCATACCTTAAAACAGAAAAAAATCATTTGCATCTCTTCAGCAGTGAAGTGGAACTGTTGCTCACACCGTGCGTTAAACAAGACACCGTATTGTACTGAAGCAGATTGCTCACCTGCTTCTCATTTGTCTCTTGACAAGTCAGACGTCTTGCTTTCTCTAAACACAAGCCCAAATAACAAAAGTAGTAAGTGAACAGGAAATAAGGTGAATGTCAAACTGTGGTTCCTGATTGGAACCTGAGTTTAAAAAACAGCCTTTATACTGTCGATGGGAGTGTAAATGCACAGGGTGCAAGTTACATATATATCATCCCCCTTCCCCTAGCAACTCCAGTTCTACAAATTACCATTACAGATGCACTGGTACATATGCACAAAGATACATACAGTGAATTTGTTGTAGCAATGTTTGTAACAGCAAAACTCTGGAAACCGATGTCCATGAAATTAATTATGGTACATCTATTGCACAGCGGGACACTATATATCGGACAGAAGTCATGTGCATATGTGGTATTGGAAAGATGTTTAGAATTATTATTAAATTAAAAAAAACAAAGAATATTAGAGTGTGTGTGATATGTTCCCTATACACACACACACACACACACACACACATATATTTACATATTTTTTTAAAAAGAAGGGCTCTCCATATATGGAAAAGTTCTAGGTTATCCCCAAAGCTTCTGACATAGTGACTTTTAGGTAGCAGGACTGGGCACAGGGGCACATTTTACTGTATACAGCTTTCTACCATCTGAATGTTTTATATGTGTTAACTTCTATAATAAAATCAGCCTCAAGTAGTGGGAGGGTGTTCTTCTCATCTGCCTTTAGAAACTTTTTTTGAAAATGTTTACCCATTTATTTTTAGAGAGAGAAAGAATGCAAGCAGGGTAGGGGCAGAGAGAGAGGGAGAGAGACAATCCCAAGCAGGCTCCACACTCTCAGAGCTGAGTCTGACACGGGGATTGAACCCAGGAACCATGAGACCATGACCTGAGCTGAAATCAAGATTCAGACGCTTAACTGATTGAGCCACCCAGGCGGCCCTGCCTTTAGAACCTTTGCGGGCTCTCTTCATCTACACCTAGAATCCAAGTGATAGACACACAAAAGTATAGGACAACATTGTATATACACTGGGACAAATCCTTGCAGATGGGGGAACATGGGAGCTCAAATCACATTAGATATGAATCCATTCTTTTCACTTTCTGATACACGGGTATAAGTGATGCTCACTACATTAGGAATTTGTGGAGAATGATCTTGATGATATAGTGCAGTATCTGGTAGCACCTGGGGATTCATTTGCTGACTCAGAATGCGTTTGTTCTCATCAACTGACAATGATGCTGTGGGGCCCGAAGAGAGCAAAATTTAGCTGGGCATCTTAGTTGGGATTCGGTTCAGCTGTGGTGACTGGCAAATCTCAACAGTGCCTCAAATACCGTTTCTTTTACCTCTCATACACAAGATCTCAAAGACAGTCAGGGCATGCTGTGCTGTGCCTTCTCTCCTGTTGCTCCGTCACGCACAGCTTCAACCTCGAGGTCAAAGATGGCAGCTTCCACGTTTCAGGGACCGGGATGGAAGAACCCATGAGGAAGAAGGGGCAGAGTATACACATTATAACGCCTCTTAAGAGGAGTTGCTAGGAGCTGCCACTAAACACTGTAACCTAATCACTTGGGCCAGAACTCTTTCTGATGGCCCACCTGCAAGGGAGGTTGAGAAATGCAGTCTTAAGGCCATGTGGATACATGCACCACTTAAAATTGGGGGGTCCTATGTTATTACCATGGAACAAGGGAAGGGTAGACAGTGGAGATGGCTACCAGTTCCTGAAACATTGATCTAAACTACTTCCCATGACCCCCAATCTTTCCAAAGACTATTTATTCATTCATTCATTCATTCATTCATTCATGTATTTATTTTTGAGAGACAGAGAGAGACAAAGAATGTGAGCAGTGGAGGGGCAGAGAGAGAGGGGGACAGAGGATCCGAAGTGGGCTCCATGGTGACAGCAGACTGCCCAATGCAGGGCTTGAACTCATGAACTGTGAGATCGTGACCTAAGCCAAGGTGGGATGCTTAACTAAATGAGCCACCCAGGCGCCCCCCCACCCCCTGCCCGAGGATGAATTTTATTTATCACCTCACAAATGGCACAGGTGAGGAAAAGTACCATGCTTTGCCATATACCCACCTTTATACGCTTAGGAAAACATTTAAAGAAAGGGTTGGCTAGTATTTCAACATTGAAAGGATGGCAATATGTCCTAGAATTTCACTCACCTTTGTGCCCCCCATTTCTATAAATGGATGGGATAGACCAGCTCCTGGGGACAGGAACCATGTCATTCCCACAATAGTTGTACAATAAACGTCAACAGAATGCGGTAGAACTGGTCTGTGATGTAATTCAGAGACTATTTCCTGTGACTGAGACAATATGCCCTGGAATAGAATGTTATTTATGCTATGGGAAAGGCCCGTGGGGCTTCAAATTTAGGTTCAAGGGAAAAAAGAATTCAAGAGCTGATTACACCGGATCCTTGGGGACTAAGGATAGTAGTGTCAACAGTCATAAATGAGTCGGGACTTGAGAGACTCCCAAGGTTAAGAACAACTAAATATTTTCAGAGTAGACAGTGGCCGGCTCTCTGCACATTCCTACTGGCCACCCATCCTTGGAACTACCAGAGACCGGTGGTGCAGTGAGTCTCTGCAAAGAGGGGACCTGAGGCCTCCCTGCCTCTCAGTACCTATCGTTTACTGCAGGTTCTCAGACACAGGACGGCTCTTCACTAGGAACTCGAATAAGGGTGCTTTTTCGTGTGTTTTATCCTGTGGGCACCAGTAAGTGGTAAAAAGTCAAATGCTTAAACGCTTTAGTTAACCTCTGTGTTGTGTTTAAAACAAGTCACCTTATGGTCCTTTGATCAATAAACAGCAGAAGAGTGTAGAGATACAGGAACAGAACATTAGCATGAAGGCAAAAGCCGAACCCAGGCCCCTGTGGGTGACTCAGAGAGGTGGGGGCTCGGAGGCTCCTTGATAGATTTCCCTGGTCACCCTGGAAGAGCTCTACTCCAGACTTGAAGATTTGCGACGACTTCGTTTGAGCGTCTGTGCAGCCTGACGCTGACCCCACATTTGGCCACATCCTGTTGGCCCTTTGACAATTTAGGACTCAGGGGTCATCGTGCCCGTCCTGGATCTCTGCCGCACAGATTCTACCAGGTGCTCAAACTTATGACACGACCCGAAATCAAATGTTGGGTTCTTCCCAAATGTGCGTCTCTCAGGCTCCTCTATCTCACTGATGGCCACAGGGTACTCTGCCAAGGACTCAGTCTGAAGGTTTTGGGGCCTTCCCTGGCTCCTCCCTTCACACCCCATCTCCAAACCATGAGCAAATCCTTTGGCCCTACCTTGAAAGCACAACCAGAATCCAACCATTTCTCATCACTTCCACTGAAAACCTCTGTCTTTCATGTGGAATACAACTTCACGTCCATACTAGGCCTCCAAGCTCTCTGTGACCCGCTCCCGCCCCTGTGCCCTCCCCTTGCTCAGCTCCAGCCTCCAGGCCCCTCCACAAGCACGAAACACTGCCCCTCCTCCAGCTGTCTACAATGTTTGTTCCTTCCTATCCACAAAGCTCTCCAATGCCCCAGGATCAGAAACCTTTCCTATCCTACTTTACTTTTCATCACAATGTTTTTCTCCACTTGACAAAACATATATTAAGTTTTTGCTGTCCACCTCTTCCCCTTGGAATGTAAGTCCCATGGATACAGGATATTTTCTCTCTAGAATGGTACCTGGTACAGAGCAAAATATCTGAAAAACAAATGATGCTGCACACAGCCCAGTGAGTGTGCAGCATAAAGCGAAACAAGAAGCCATAGGTACAAGAGAAAACTCAGTCATCTAAACAAAGATACGTAATGTCGTTTTTCATTATTAGCCCACTTCGGGGGCGCCGGGGTGCCTCAGTCGGTTAAGCATCTGACTTCGGCTCAGGTCATGATCTCACCGCTCGTGAGTTCGAGCCCGCGTCGGGCTCTGTGCTGACAGCTCAGAGCCTGGACCCTGCTTCAGATTCTGTGTCATCCTCTCTCTCTGCCCCTTCCCCTCTCACACTCCATCTGTCTGTCTTTCTGTCTCTCTCTCTCTCTCTCTCTCTCTCTCTCTCTCTCACACACACACACACACACACACACACACAAGTAAATAAACACTATTAGCCCACTTTGGTTTTTTCAAAAGTAATCTATCAAAAGCAAAAGAGGGGGAAAGTTTTGATTTATTGAATGACTGAAGAGGAAAAACCTTTTACTGAGCATCTATTATGAATCCGGCACTACTCTAGTTCTGTTTTGTGGAGTTTATGTTACACAGGGAACATGGTGACTGAGTCAGAAATTAAAGCTGTGAGGAATACCATAAATAAGCAAACAAATGAATACAATAGTTTCAAATGGTTATTAACCTACGACTATCGGGAATAGAGGAGTAACAGAAATCTGACTGAAAATTACCAACAAAAACATACCTGTATTATTTCGGACCCCCCCTCCCCCAAATTCAGCACTTTAAATACAATACATATGTTTATATTTCATTTACATTAAATTCACACACACTGCTCATTTCAGAGCAGCTACTTATAACTCCTTTTGAATGATGAACTATACCAAGTCAAAGTCAAGGTCTCTCATACGTGCATTTTGCAATTGATACTGTATTCTGCCATGTGCCTGGAAGGTACCCATTGAAAATGAGTTGATGATTTCTCAAAGATATTCAAAAGTGAACGTCTGCAATTCTTACCAACCTATCAGGGAATCTTTATGCACGTTTCAGGGCACTGCTGAGAAGCTGCATGGTTTTATTTTAGTGGAGTTGGTAAAAATTCCATATGGATTCCTCTGTTCACGAAACTAAATGAAAACACAGAACCTCTTAAAATAAAAATAGAGCATTTGGGAATCACAAGGGAAATGTTACTTATTCTCTGAGCGTTCAGCTTCTGCTATCCCTAGTGGTGGGAACCTACACTGTCATTCCAATTTCCTATAAACTTGGCAGCATTATGTGTGCATTTGGAATTGTAATAGCCCGGATTTCAGTTTGAGGAGGAAGGAAGGAGTCATTGCATTCCACCGAAGAGTCCTCCAGCTGAATCCCAAGAAGCCAAAACTTAAATGTCAATGTTCTCCCAAAGGAAAGAGATGGCTCCATCTAATGAGTTTACCTGGTTAATGCTCCATAACCAGCTCTGGGCTGCCTTGGCTGGTCTTTCTTTGGTAATGTTGCTTGTTGCAGAAAATTCTAGCTCCTGTTATTAGGTGTTTTTGTTTTGTCAATTATACATCCTTTTTTTTTCTTTCTTACACTAAATACTTAGGCATTTCAGACCAAAGTTCCAGGATGTGTACATTCTGACTGTTCACTCCCCACTCCTGCATACTTCCTGATTTAGGATGTGGAAAATGCAAGGAAAGCCAGGCAACTGGACCTCGACACCCACCCCCCCTCCCGCCCTTCCAGCTCTCATCTCCTGTTGTCACCGTCAGACAAAGGAGCGGAATCCTGTTAAAGTGGGGGAAACCCTCAGACAGGGTGGGGGGCAGGAGACTCTTCTAATGGGCTTTGAAGTGGCCCAGGTAAGAGATACCTGTTGTGGGGAGTGGCAAATGCACAGGCTTGCTGAAAGCTGATCAAGCCCTGAGCCTGTGGCTCCTGCGTCCCTCTCCCCCCACTTTTGGTTCCAAATAAGAGATTTGCGTGCAAACAGTTACATTCCACAAACAAGCCATTTCCTCTTCCTTGGGGGAAGGCGACTGAGAGGAGAGGAAGAAACACACACCTCTTTAGAGAACTAGGACTGGGTTAAGGCCTTCAGAGGCCCCTGGGCTCTTGATTTTTCATTTGAGGACGCCATGCCCTTCCCTCCTTGATGTAAACATATTACAAAATACTCACATCTCATGTTAAAGATGTAGGTTTCTTTCCCTGGTAAAATAATGAAAACATTTTTAAATTTCACTTTTAAAATTATTTGGCTCTAAAGAACCAATGTCTAAACAATGCTGGGGAAATGAGTAAATCTAACATACAAATTAGAGTAAATCTAATGTACAAATTATTTTCAAATGAAATAAAGTTTTAATGGACTGTAAACTTAGGAACTAAGAGGATCTGATATTATCTATTATGGGCATTTAATCAGACAATACTAATTTAAATTTTGTGGGCTTTTCATATGCTGGAAAATACATTTATATTTTGCTATGTATCTATACACCATATACATGAGCATAAATATACCACATATGTAATTTTTTTTTCAGTGTTAAATATCGCCATAGGCCTGTGAGCTCTGAGCACCAGCCCTGTAGAGCCTAATAGATACAGCAGACTGAGAAGCAGATAGTCCTCTCTAAAACAGAAGAAAAATTATTAATGTAAAAAGTTATTGCAAACCCAGGTTAGTGAATGGATTAACATGACCAGAAGGGCAGTTCCGTTGAGGCTCTCTTGCCAACCCCAAAGCTCCACTAGAAGCTCTAGATTTTTACACCCACTCCCCTCCAGCCTTGCCACAGGAAGCAGTAACCCACGACAGAGGCTTCTATTTCAGACGCTCTCTCAGTCCCTTGGGACTCTCCTCCAGGCTGTCCTTCCTAAACCACTTGAATCTCATTTCTCCTGCAGCTGATTTTTTTCTTTCAAGATGTTAACAATTTCTCTGGAACCATCTGGATGTTATTAAGAAAGTGTCCTGGGTCCTCTGAGGCAGCTGGCTGTGGCCTCTTGCCTTGTTTCCTGTGTCCTGGATGTCTAAGTTGACTTTCATAAGAAATTTGGAATATTAGCTTAAAAAAAGAAACAGTCAATATTTTTTAGGCATTGAGCTCTTGCAGCTTAATTTCCCGGGCTGGGACTTTGCATTTTGAGTTCCCATGGTTGGCCCACGCTCTGGGAAGGATGAAGCACGTCTGTTTTAAAAACAGAAGGCACTAGTGGTCAGGGGTGAAGCAGAAATGCAGCCTTCCCCCACCCTCCCCAGTTAGCCTCACAAAAACTTGCATCTGTTGTTGCTGCCACAGCACCATTTCTATATCCCCAAACCCTGCTCCAAACTGAAAGAGATCCCCCATCTCAATCTAACAGTAAATACTAGCTCAGCTCTACCAGACTCTCTCTTAACATCCTTGACAGGAAAATAATGGAACAGACGCAAAAAAAAAAAAAAAAAAAAAAAAAAAAAACTGGCCGAGCAGATGACAATGATTCCTTGGGTAAGAAGGGTAGGTAGGACAATATGGGACATGACATAGCCCCTTTTCTAACCACCAGCCAAGAGCAAGGCCAGAACAAGGAGGCTCCCAAGAATCACTTTTACTATTCAGAGTCTGTAAATGGGGCCAGGGCATTGGCTCCCCGTTGTTTCCTGCTTGTTACTCAAACTCAAAGCCAAGCTTTGGTTGCTGGCCTTGACCATTTGCCTACCCCAATACATGTGCCCATGCCCACCTCCTTCTTCCTTCTAGTTCCTAGGCTTTCATGCCTAACTGACTTGCATCTCCTCACCCTTTTGATTTCACTAGTTACCACTACCAGTTAATACTAACTAGTTAACACTAGCTCTCTGGGAGATTTTAAGACCCCCCCGGCTAATCCTATCAAGTCAGACATGATAGAGGACCCCCTTTACCTATGAAGTCCAAGCACAGAATTACTTTCCTGGAAAACAGACAGCCTGACTATCTGTCTCTGAGGATGGTGGGACCAAGAGATGTTTTGAAGGGAAGCATACAATTCACTCTCCATTAAGGATTCACTCAGAAAGGAGGAAAGGCTGTGCTCGATATTCTTAATTTCTTTGTCACAATCCCACAGGAATGTGTCATTCCCTATCTGAAGTGTAACAGACACTCAATAAGTGGTCCCCCCACCATCTTTTTATTTTGAAAAACTCAAGCTACAAAAAAGATATAAGAATAATACAATTGAGGTGCTTGGGTGGCTCAGTTGGTTGAGCATCTGACTTTGGCTCAAGTCATGATCTCACAGCTCTGTGAGTTCGAGCCCCTTGTCAGGCTCTGTGCTGACAGCTCAGAGCCTGGAGCCTGCTTCGGATTCTGTGTTTCCCTCTCTCTGCCCCTAACCCACTCGCATTCTGTCTCTGTCTCTCTCAAAAATAAACATTAAAAAATTAAAAAATTAAAATAAAAAAAAGAAAAATACAATAAACCCATGTATATCCTTTACCTAGATCACCAACTGTTAAAACATTACTATATCTGCAATACATTACTTTTTTAAAAATTTACATTATTTTTTCTGATTCATTTGAAAGTGCAAATAGCATGACATTTTAGGCCTAAATAATTCATGCTTAAATATGTCCCTAAATATTTCCTATAAGGTAGAATATAATCCCATATAGCCATAATACCATTATCACATTCAAGAAACCTAACATTAGAAAAATATCTAATAGCTCATATTAAAATTTTCCCAATTGTCCCAATGTCTTAATAGCTTTTTTAATTGACATATAATCTCCACATCATAAAATCCCTTCTTTTAAAGTGTACAATTTAGATTTTTAATATATTCACAAGTTTGTCCACCTATTCCCACCATCTAATCCCAGAACATTTTCATCATCCAAGAAACCCATTAACTTATTAACAGTCACTCCCCATTCTCCCCGCCCTTGGCCATTGGCAACCACTAGTCTACTTTCTGTCACTATCAACTTGCCTATTCTGGAAATTTTATGGAACAGGAAACATAAAATATGTGGGGTTTTTTGTGTCTAGCTTCTTTCTCTTAGCATAATGTTTTAAAAGTTCATTTATGTTCTAGCACATATTGGTACTTCTTTCCTTTTTCAAGCTGAATTACATCACATTGCATAGAAGTATCACATTTTGTTTATCCATTCATCAGTTGCTGAATATTTGTGTTGTTGTATGACTCTTTTTAAAGCCAAGATCCAATCAAAGAATATACATTATAATGTATTACCATCCTTTAATCTATATTGTACAACATTAATTCTAGAACATTAATCTAGATTCAAGGAAATCTTTTTTTTCCCTTTTTATCCCTTACAACAGTAAAATTTTTGAAAAGCACAGGTTGATTGTCTTAGAAAATGTCCTTGTAGGTCTGTCTGATTGTTTCCTATAATTTCATTCAGGTTAGACAATTTGGGCAATAATACCACATGGGTGAGGTTTTATACTTCCTGTTGCATTACATCAGAAGTTGTATAATGTCAATTGGTCTCATAACCAGTGATGCTAAATTTGGTCACTTGAATAGATGGTATTTACCAGATCTCACCATAGGAAAGATACATTTTTCTCTTCATATAATATTAAAGAAGGTAATATTAATACAAGTGATCTTTTAGACTAGGTGAATATTTTGTTTCCCAACAACATTTAACAAAAGGTTTCAAACTCCAATGATGATCGTTGCCTGAAGCCATTATTGCACTGATGTTAAAAGAGTAGTTTTCTGACTTTACTAACTCTATAATTCCTTCCACATAAAATTGTGGTTGTTTTGTTTAAAAAAAGAAGAAGGAGGAGGAGAAGGAGAAGGAGGAGGGGGAGGAGGAGGAGGAGGAGGAGGAGGAGAAGCAGCAGCAGCAGCAGCGCCTGGGTGGCTCAGTCAGTTGAGCATCCAAGTCTTGATTTCAGCTCAGGTCAGGATTCCAGGCTTGTGACATCAAACCCCACATCAGGCTATGTGCTAAGTGTGGTACCTGCTTGGGATTCTCTCTCTCTCTCTCTCTCTCTCTCTCTCTCTCTTTCTCTCTCTCTCTCCCCCTGTCCTTCTCCTCCAGTTACATGCTTTCTCACTCACTAAAATAAAGTAAAAAATTTAAAAAAAAGAAAGAAAGAAAAAAAAAGCTTTCCTTGTTCTATCCCATCTTCTTAATAACTACTACAAACTCATGGATTTCTTGTTGTTGTTTTTACTCAACATGTTATAGTCAACATCACTATCACTATTTTTCTGACGCTTAAACTGTCCCAAATTTGTTAAGTGTAAGCCAGTTTGGTTCAGCTCATCTATCTTTTTGACACATCCTTATAAGTCTTTGAGCACTTCATTACTTTGTGACACAATAAAATGTTGCCAATTTGCCTTGTAGTCTCTCTTCTCCAGACCTTAAATCAGCATTTCTCCAAGAAGAGCTGGTTTCTTTTAGTGAGAAATGGTATTTAGAAACCAAGATTTGGCTGCTAGATGTGCTCACTGATACTGGGTTGTCTCAAATGTTTTTGCCTAGATGACTTATAGCATTATTTAAACCTTCCATGTGTGACTTCTCTTACGATTTTTTTTTTTAATTTTTTTTTTCAACGTTTATTTATTTTTGGGACAGAGAGAGACAGAGCATGAACGGGGGAGGGGCAGAGAGAGAGGGAGACACAGAATCGGAAACAGGCTCCAGGCTCCGAGCCATCAGCCCAGAGCCCGACGCGGGGCTCGAACTCATGGACCGCGAGATCGTGACTTGGCTGAAGTCGGACGCTTAACCGACTGCGCCACCCAGGCGCCCCTCTCTTACGATTTTTATCTGGGTTTCAGTTAGTTGGTAACACTACTAAATATAAGTGTGTCCTAAACGTCATAGATACAAGTTTCCTTTTTTTTTAAAGAACTAAGTATACAAAATCTCTGCACTTAGTGTTTTACACACAGTGTTTTAATCCTGATAATAACTCAATGACGTAGCCATAATTATTTATCCTTACTTAACAAACAAGGTAATTGAGGTACCAAATGATTAGGTACCATGTTCAAGGTCACATGGCTAGTGAGCAGCTGAGCTGGGACGAGACCCCACATCTCTCTGACTTCAGATCTGCCGAACTACAAGGTGATATGTCAAAAACAGTATTCCCTCAACGTGAGGGAAAAATAAGTATGCCCTCAAGCTTACAATCCACTCCTGGATATATCACATTTGCAAAGCGGATGTAATTGCAATCTACCTCTGGGACACAGTATGGTATAAGGAGAAGGGTACAAGGCACATTGTTGAGTGGGTCAACCTCTACACCTTTCTCTGTTGTCCTTTTTTTTAATGTTTATCTATTTTGGAGTGGGGGGAGGGGCAGAGGACCCAAAGCAGGCCCAACATTGACAGCACCAAGCCTGAAGCAGGACTTGAACCCACGAACCTTCAGATCGTATGTGGACAGAAGTCGAATGCTCAACTGACTGAGCCACCCAGGCACCCCCGCACCTTTCTCTATTTTCTCACCTGTAATAGTGGAATAATGATACTTAGCTTGTGTACTATACAAGGTTGCAGTGGGATCAAAGGGATCATAAGCAGAAGCCCTTTTGAAAGAGTTTTAAGCTCCATGTACTACTAGGAAGTGACTCAAATCAAAGTGAATATATCTAAGAATCACCCGGTGGAAGAAGTGTGTTCTGAATTTAAATTGCAGATGGCTGGGCCTTGCTCCTATAGATTCTGACTTAGTGGCCTGATGTGGAACCCAGGAATGTGAATTCTTTTTTTATTTTTAAATTTTTTTTTTTCAACGTTTATTTATTTTTGGGACAGAGAGAGACAGAGCATGAACGGGGGAGGGGCAGAGAGAGAGGGAGACACAGAATCGGAAACAGGCTCCAGGCTCTGAGCCATCAGCCCAGAGCCCGATGCGGGGCTCGAACTCACGGACCGCGAGATCGTGACCTGGCTGAAGTCGGACGCTTAACCGACTGCGCCACCCAGGCGCCCCAGGAATGTGAATTCTTAACATGCATCCCAGTGAGTCTGATACACGTAACTCGTAAATAACACTTAGATAAACTCTCATGTAGTTAACACAAGGATGATGAGAAGAGACCTGATAAACCCATGCTTGGAAGCCACTTCTATACCTTTCACACATTCCTTGCATCAGATTGCCTTTTCTGCTTTCCCTCTTGTCCCTAGTTTTGGTCCTCTTCTCCCTTAGTTTCAACTCAAATGTCACTTCCCAGCTTAGTCTCCCTGGTCGGCTGCACCTGTTACCTGCTCCCCTCACATCCTTTGATTTGCTACAGCATGCACCAACCTGGGGACGACATAGCTGCAACTAGATGCTTAATGTCTGACCCTCTTCACAGAATGTAAGCATCTGAGGGCAGAGCCAGGACCTCTTTGGTACACCCAGTGTCTCCACTTAGTGGACAATCGATAAGCGTCTGCTGGACAAACCCACAAACAAAGTGGGGGGGGGGGAGCAATATGAACTTTATTACTAAACAAAGTTTCAGCAGAATACAGCATTCATAAATAATGAATACAGAATAAAGTTCATTACCAACATGAATAATTGGATACCCTACTTCCTGTTCTCATCATCTTTCCTGGGATTCTTGGAAAGACACTTCTCAGAGAGGAAATTGCACTTTTAATGACAAATTTGGGGACAATCTGCTCGGAATAGGCAGGAATTCATAATGCAATTATGGCCCTCTGCTCTGGCCTCTCCTCTCACTTCCTTCCCCTCCTGGCTTTAGTTGTCATCTCACACTGAAGCAGCGGCATCCCCTCCCTCCTGCCTCCTGCCAGTTCTCTCTAACTAGTATCAAGTGAGAGAGCTGTCGGCCTAGGGAGGGAGGATGTTCCCCTCGGGCCATCATTAATTGTGTGTGTTCCGCAAGTATGTGTATTTTCATTTGTGCATTCATCTCCATCCTGAATGGGGCCGTAAAACTCCTTTATGATTTAGCCTCAGGCCAAATAAGCATTGAATTTCACAACCAGAGTTTACGCTCGTGTATTTATGGCAAGGT
The DNA here is from genome assembly GCF_022079265.1 of Lynx rufus. Taxonomy (NCBI): domain Eukaryota; kingdom Metazoa; phylum Chordata; class Mammalia; order Carnivora; family Felidae; genus Lynx; species Lynx rufus. The sequence goes on along the minus strand of NW_025814823.1, from coordinate 118,298,654 downwards.
GGGAGGTGGGGTTGTTTCATTTCAAATATTTGTTTCTCCAAAGAGGCTGCTGATTCTGTCTGAAAAAGATGCAAGGATACATGTGAAGGGGTAGGAACAGGAACTGTTTCTATCAAGCGACAGGGATCGGGACTTCCTACTCCACACTTTGGCACCACACATATTCACAATTTTAAGCTGAAGGAATGCTAAAAAATAGCAGAAGCATAAAGTTCTCTCTGACCTGCCCTTCACCCTTCTCCCCGAATCAAGTCTTAAGACCCTGATGTGAGAGGTGCCCTCTCTATATCCAGAAGAAAGGAGCATCCTTATTTCCAGGATGAAGGGTCATGGGGGAGAATCCGAACAAACAGGCCTTGCTAAGTGTCCCCCAGTTTGCTACACTTACCTCATATTCTCTGTTCTATCACATCTCTAAACAACTGCCCACACTTCATCAAGCCCAGCATAAAAACATGCAGGTTTAACTGGTTTCTTCAGGGCTTCATTTCCTTCTGAAGGCTCCTGTGTCATGTAAAACTTATATTAAATAAATCTGTATGCTTTTCTCCTAATCTGTCTTGTGAGTTTAATTTTCACATCCGCCAGGGATCCTAAGTGAGTGAAGAAAACCTCTTTTCTTCCCCTGCATAAGGTTTCCAGAATTTTACAGCAAGTCTCCAGTTGAGGCACCAGTATGGCACTAAGTGAGGACCTGGGATCTGAGTTTATGTGATATTTTTCCACTGAGACCATTTCCCAGCACACTGTGGTGAAGAAGGACAAAGACACCAAGCATTTTCAAGCCTTGAGTTTTTTTTTTAAGTAGGCTTCATGCCCAGCACAATGCCCAGTGTGGGACTTGAGCTCACAACCCTGAAATCAAGACCTGAGCTGAGATGGAGTTGGTGGCTTAACCAACTGAGCCATTCAGGCACCCTGCAAGCCTTCAATTTTAACTAGATGAAAGGGCATCCCAGTTTCTGAAACCTACTGACATAAAAAATATTAGGAGAAATACGCATAATTATTCTTACAAATCTGGTCATTGTTAGTTCCCTGGGAAATTCTGTTTGGTTGTGGCACATTCTAAATTTAGACCTCAGGATGGCCACTGCCAGTGGTGACCCGGTACCAGGGTTTGATCTTCAACCCCGTAAACCTCTTTCCTGGAGGCAGAATGGTGCAGGGGCTCACCGGGCTCAATTCCAGGTTCTAAAACCTATTAGCTGAGTGGTAAAAGACACAGTACTTCCTCTGTGTGTCTCAGTTTCCCCAACTGTGAGATGACATTAATGATGCACACCAGGGATAATAACAGAAACTTCTCAAGATTGTTGTGAGGCCTAAATGGAAAACGTGTGCACATAGCTTAGCATAAGGCCTGGCAGAAAGTGAATGTTAGTAGCTAGTATTTCAATGTCTGGATTCAAAGAGATTCTGAGCTTTAAGACACACACCTACATGATAAGGTCCAGCTGATTTCCTCCAGCCAGTATAATAAACCTATGTAGTGGCCAATTATCCCAGTGGGTGTGTTCATCCTGTACCTTCTGGATGCTTTCCAGTTTAGGAAGTTGTCCACATCATAAGTCCTGCTTCGCAGAGGTAGAAGAAAATGCCCATATCCTGCCTTCACTTGAAGATAGAGTGCAGATGTGACCAGTCTCCCCTAATCAGACAGGAGCCAGAGAGCCTTCTATTCACAAGAGTAACACACAGAATCCATTGTGACGTGAAGATAGCGGCCTGACCGTGTGGTTCATGGGGGCAGCCACAGGGGAGGCTCGGGCCTCCAGGAGTCAGTACCATGGTGTGGGTTGCCGCCTGTCTGGCCATGGCAACCCAGAAGCTCCTGCAGTTCATCAGCATGGCTTAGGCCTCGTCCCTAGTCTCAGTCTGATACTCCTCAGCATCTAGAGAAACTGTGAACCACCTAATATTCTTTAATAAATTTCCATTTCTGCCTCAGCTGGCCAGAATGGGTTCCAAGTAAGGCTGGCAATTAAAAATGTGCTCAAGGTCCCTGTCTACTGGGTTAGCCAAATACCAAGACAATGAACTCCAAGAAACCATCAAAGCTCTTTGATTCAACAAAAAATTCAATGTAATAATTCGTATTTGGAGAGAAACGGTACACTAACTGTAAGTAGAAAGTGTTTTTATTAAGGAGATTTTCATTACATGGCATTTGCTACAACTTTGTCTTCTACTTCTTCTTTATTTTATTTCATTTTATTTTATTTTTTAATGTCTTAATTTATTTTTGAGAGCAAGAGAGAGAGAACAAGCAGGGGAGGAGCAGAGAGAGGAGACACAGAATCTGAAGCAGGCTCCAGGCTCTGAGCTGTCAGCACAGAGCCCAACGCGGGACTCAAACTCGTGAATGGTGAGATCATGACCTGATTCCAAGTCAGACACTTAACTGACTGGGCCACCCAGGCACCACCCCCCAACACACACACCTTTTTTATGTTCTTTTTTAAAAGTAAGCTCTATGCCCAATGTGGGGCTTGAACTCAAAACCTTGATGTCAGGAGTCAGTCACATGCTCTACCAACCGAGCCAGCCAGGCACCCCTGTCTTCTACTTTTCATGGAATAAAAGAGTAGGAGAGGTGGAAGGGTCTTTAGAGATGGTCCAGTTTGCCCCATCAGTCTCAGAGGAGGAAGAGAAGTACCAGAGAGGAAAAGTGACTTGTCCATGATTACACAGCAACCGCGGCCTAGCTCAGAAGTCAGATATTGGCTCTGCTACTTATTTATTGTGTGATTTTAATCTAGTCATGTAGTCTCTGAGCCAGTTTTCTTGGTCTCCTTGTTTGCTAAATGAACAAAGTAACAGTTGATATCTTACAGAATTATGAAGACTAATGAGATAATGCATCCAAAGTGTTCTGCATGTACTCAGAAAAGAGTAAATACTCAATAAACATTAGCTAATATTATTAACTCACCCTTAAACAAATATTTACCATGATCCACTATGAGCCAGGCATTGTCCCAGAGGTTGGCAATATAAAGATGAGTAAGATATTCTCACCTCCCAGCAAATAAAAGTCCAGGACCAGATGGCTTTGCTGGTGAATTCTACCAAACACTTAAAGAAGAATTAATACCAATCCTTCTCAAACTCTTCTAAAAAACAGAAGCGTAGGGAACACTTCCAAACTTTTCTTACAATGCTAACATTACCCTAAAAGCAAAACCAGATAATAACAAAGAAAAGAAAATTCACGAGAACGCAAAACCATAGGCCAATAACTAATGAATACAGATGCAAAAATCCTCAATAAAATGTTAGCAAACCAAATTTATTAATTCATGCATTAAAAGGATCATACACCATGATCAAGTGGAATGCAAGGACAGTTCAACATTTGCAAACCAATGTGCTATACTACATTAACAAAATGAAGGATAAAAATATGATCATCTCAAAAAAAACATTATAAACTCAAAAGATGCAAAAAAAACCATCTGACAAACATCAGCATCTATTTATGATTAAAAAAACACCTCTCAACAAAATGATTATACAAGGAACACACCTTAACATAATAAAAATTATATATGGCAAATCAAAGATTATATATAGATAAAAACTAACATCATACTCAGTGGTGAGAAGCTGAAAGTGTTCCCTCTAAGATCAGGAAGTGGAGAAGGATGGTCACACTCATCACTTCATTCAACAGTCTCAGAAGTCCTAGCAAGAGCAATTAGGCAAGAAAAAGAAATAAAAGGTATTCAAATTAGAAAATAGGAAGTATAACTGTCACTATTTGCATATGACATGATACTATATACAGAAAACTTTAAAGACTCCACCAAAAAACTGTTGGTGAGGATGTCGAGAAAAGAGAGGAACCCTTCTGTACTGTTGGTGGAAATGCAAATTGGTATAGCCACTGTGGAAAACACTATGGAGGTTCCTCAAAACATTAAAAACAGAATTGCCATATGATCCAGCAATTTGACTTCTGGGTACTTATCTGAAGAAAATGCAAACATTAACTCAAAAATATATATGCACCCCCATGTTCTTTGTAGTATTACTTACAATAGCCAAGACATGCAAACAACATAAGTATCCACCAATAGATAAATGCATTAAAAAATGTGTTACACATACACACAATAGAATATTATTCATTTGTAAAAAAAAAAAAAAAAAAGGAAATATTGCCACTTGCAACAACATCAGTGAAACTTCAGGGCATTAAACTAATTGAAGTAAGTCAGACAGAGAAAGACAAATAAATATCATATGATCTCACTTATGTGTAGAACCAGAAAAAAAGAAAACAAACGAAGCTCATAGATACAGAGAATAGATTAGCAGTTGCCAAAGGCAGGAGGTAGAGTATGGGTGATGGGTAAGGGAGGTCAAAATGTATAAACCTCCAGTTATAAAATATATAAGTCATGGGGATAAAATATACAGCATGATGCCTATAGTTAATAATACATACTTTAAAGTTGCTTAGAGAATGGATCTTAAAAGTTCTTATCACACACACAAATTTGGAACTACATATGGTCACGGAGGTTAATTAGACTTCTTATGCTGTTATACATTATATATATATGTGTGTGTATATATATATACACATATATATATGTGTGTATATATATATATATACATATATATGTGTGTGTATATATATATATATATATATACATATATATGTGTGTTTATATATATATATATACACACACATTTTTGCAATATATACAAATACCAAATTACACTATACACCTAAAACTAATATAATGACTCAATTACACCTCAATTTTTTTAATTAAAAGATTTTTAAGTAAAAGTCATGCATAAAAAAAGACATTCTCATTTCTAATAATAATGTTAGTAATAAAAATAATATAATAAGAAATGATAGTAACAAAAAAATAACAATGGTGGTAGCAACAAGCAATATTTATTGAGCATTTTTTAAAGTTTATTTATTTATTTTGAAACAGAGAGAGTAGGGAAGGGGCAGAGAGAGGGGGAGAGAGAGAATCCCAAGCAGGCTCCACTCTCAGCACAGAGCCCGAAACGGGGCTCCCATCTCATGAACCGTGAGATCATGACCTGAACTGAAATCAAGAGTCTGTCGCATAACTGACTAAGCCACTCAGGCATTCCTATTTATTGAGCATTTAATGTGAGGCAAGCATTGGGGTACTATTACTGTTTCATAAGTGACAAAACTGAGGGGCCCCTAGATGGCTTAGTCGGTTAAGGGTCTGACTCTTGATTTCTCAGGTCATGGTCTCACTGTGGAATCCGAGCCCAGCATGGGGCTCTGTGCTGACAGTGCAGAGCCTGCTTAGGTATCTCTCTCTCTCTCTCTCTCTCTCTCTCTCTCTCTGACACTTCCCTACTCTTTGAGTTCTCTCTCTGTCAAATTAAATATATGAACATTAAAAAAGAAAAGAAAAGAAAAAACTGAGGCTCAAATAGATTAAGTAACTTGTCCAATGTCACCAAATAAGCAAGTAAGTAGTAAGCAAGCAAGATTTTGAATCTGTCCAGTCTGCCTTCACAGCCTAAGCTCTTCAGGTTCTCTAAGGAGGCTTCCAGTCATTTGAGAGTGAGGGTAGGGAATGGCATGCAACAAATAGTTGAACACACTGTGACTACAGAGTTCCCTACAAGAATATACGAAGGAGGACAATGCAAAGGGACTTGGAAGGACCAACCATCACTTAAGTTGGTTCGGAGTTTCAGGAGGTGGGACTGAGCTAGGCTTTGAATAATAAGAAGGAGGTTGCCAGCCATTCAGAGTCAGGGGCTGGGATAGGGGCAACGGGAAAGGGAGGAGAATTCCAAGGTAGACAAAAAGTCCAGAGCACGAAAAAGCATGCAAGAGAAATACCATGGCACGTTAGAGGTGCAGCAAGCTCTACGGGCAGAGTGTAGCATGGAGCATGGACACAGGCAAAGGGGAAGATGGGAAACTTGGCCAGGGCTGGCTGTTCAAGAGGACTGAAAGCCGTGCTGAGGGAGATGCATTTTATCCAGAAAGGTTCCGAAGCAGGCCCAGATGTGGGGAAGAGAGAGTGAAGAGACAGAAAGAACTAACCCATGTGTGGTGTACAGATGGGAGAGGGGATAAGACTTAAGGAAGGGGGACAATGGGGCGGCTGCTGGAAAAGTCCAGACAAGAGAGGACGTGGCCAGAATGGAAAGATCAGCAGGAAAAAACAAACAAACAAAAAACAAAAACAGAGAGAAAGAAACTGATCTGGACAACATTTAAGCAGCAATGATTAGGAAGGAAACCAGCCTTTGTAGAGCCTGGGTGCTGAGTCAGGGCTGAGTTACACACACACCATCTCATTTAACCCTCTGAACAGCCCTTCAAGGTAGGTACCATCATCATTCCACTTTCATGGAATGGAGACAGAGGCTCTGAAAGGCTAAGGAGCTCACTCAAGGCATGTGACGACAGGGAAGCAGAGTCAAGATTGGAATCTAAGTTTGTTTCAAGGCAAAGCAGGCTTCCTTCTCTTCCAGATGTGGGAGGAACTGAAGAGGGAAGGAGCTGCACAGGAGGCTCAGGTTTCCTGCTCCGGAGATCAGATGAATAGTAAGGCCATCATCTGAGATAAACCTGAGCAGATGTGTAGGGAAGGATGGAAGGATAAGAGACTCTTCCCTTGATGCACTTGATGGGATATCCTGCTGGTGCCATTCAGTAGATAATCAGAAATAAGAAAGGCACTGGATTGGGAATCTAGAATCAACCTTCAGATTGAAGCCATAGACAGAGATGAAATCAGAGAGAATGAGCGTAAAGAGAGTCAAGCATGGAACTCCATGGAACACGAACTTTGACCGGGCTAACAACGGAATAGAAGACAGATAAGGAGCCTGAGAAGGAACTGTCTCTAAGAGAGAGGAGACTCTAAGCAGGCTGAGGCAGGAGAATGGAGAGGAAAGAGTTTTGAGAAGACAAAAGTGGTCAACACAGTCTTCCTTCTCCAGCAAAACAAAAACCAAAAAGCCAAAAACCAAGTAAAAAAAGGAATAAAGTATTTCCTGAAGTCAGCAATTAAAATATCACTAGTGAACACAGGGAGAACTCAGTCTTGTTGAAGTCAGCACAGTGGAGGTGGTGGAGACAGAGGGAACACAACTCCTCAGCAGAACCCGCCTATGGAAAGCACGGAGGTAGCAAGGAAACACAAGGATTCAAGGGTATGCTGCTGCCTTGTTTTAACATGTGAGACAAGAACATGTTTATAGGTGGGCAGGTAAGAAGCCCAGAGAGAGGGATGACCCAAATCAATACGAGAGACAGAGTTACCTGGAGAGGGGTGGGAGGAAAAGAAGAGAGAGCACTAAAATAAGACATGAAAATGTATTGTAAAAGTATAATTAATCAAGGCACTAGGATGTTCTAATGAAGTGCCACACAGGAACTGTCAGGAGTCAGAGTAAGAAAAGAGAGATGAGAGCCCACGGAGAGATCCGAGGATGGGGTGTGTGTATCTGAGAATTTGGTAAAGGAAAAAGTGATGCTATTTCAAATGAGTGGGGGAAAGAGTTTACTCAAGATAGTTTAACTACATGTGCTTAAGTATTTGGTAGGAAAGTTAGAGTCTGACTTCTAATATACCAAAACATAGTCCAGCTGAATTAAATGTTTAAATCTATGACATAAAGCCATACTTGAAGTCATCTGAAAAATATATAGATAAATAGTAATATAATCTTGGATGGGGTGGTCTTTCTAAATGTATGAATGAGTATGTCCCTGTTGAGCCTCCAGTGAGATTCAGTTTGGCTCTATTTAGTAAATGGGTGGGCTAGTGCAGCTGCATGGGTTGGGAAGCAAGTGTGTCTTCAGTGACTTCATTCACTTGGAGGTCAAAGGGCCTTCAGGGAGGAGCTGCATACCTATCACGTAGCGGGGTGGTGAGGCAGCAGGAAGGAGTCGGTAGACATATATTGACTGAAACGGACAGGGCGCTATGGCAAGAGATTCCCGGCCTGGTTTCATGGACCAGATCTGAGGCCCCATGAAAGGAGGGACAGTTCTGTCAGGAACACAGGATGGCCCCAGCACAATGAGCCCTGGAGGAACCATCTGGGCACCCAGAAGGCCTTCTGGATCTGAGAGTGCAAGGAGTCATGCTTCTGTGGAAACCTTGAAGAAAAGGCCAGTAATGAGGTGTCAAAGCCTGCAACTCTTAACAAGTCAAGTACAGAACATGCAGCAGTAAAACTCCTGGCCACCCCCCTGCTAGACACTTCCTTGTTTGCATGAGGCTTGTTACACAGAGTAAGTTGATTAAGAAATGATTCAGAGGGAGGATTCCAACAAGATAGGGGTGGTGACATCATCTTTGAATCTCTCTGAATTACCACGTAAAAACAGAGGCACTAGACCAGCAAAACCAAAAAAGCATGGAAGATATTTACAAAATAAGTGGGACAGATTAAATATGGTGACCAGCCCTTCCCAGGTCTTCCCATGGAGAGCTGGAATTTTTCCTTCCACCCTGTGGATCTGAGCAGGCCTTGTGACTTGCTTTCAACAATCAAATGTAGGGGTGCCTGGGTGACTCAATTGGTTAAGCGGCCAGCCAGTGATTTGGGCTCAGGTTGTGATCTCAAGGTTTGCAAGATCAAGCCCCATGTCGGGCTCTGCACTGACAGCGTGGAGCCTGCTTGGGATCCTCTCTCTCTCTCTGCCCCTCCCCTCCTCACACTCACTCTCTCTCTCTCTCTCAAAATAAATAAACTTAAAAAAAAAAGAAAAAAATGTTTAAAAATAAAAATGTATTTTAACAAATAAATTTAAAAAATAGAATATATCACCAATTGATAACCCCAATGAATTAAGATCTAGGCAATGATCATCAATGGCTGCTAACAATACAGAGAGAGAGAGAGAGAGAGAACAGGCATTATGTGTCTCCTGATGAAAGAACAATAGTAGTTATGGTCTTGCCAAAGTGATTGAACATTAGTTTCACCGAGCCTCTGAACCAGCTGGCAATTTGCAAGAATCACAGAGGACAAAGGAACATGCTGAAGAAAGAGATCATGGAATTGCAATCAACCAAATCCAGACAGACTGTAGGAAATTCTACAGGTCAAGTACCTTGAATGGCAGGAAATATGTAGATTAAAGAGACTTAAAAGAAATACATACATATATACATATATATACTTAAGTCTTAGAAGAAATATATATGTAAATACATATTATATCTATTTATATACATATTTTTAAATTATGTATGTTTATTTATGTTATACATACATTTATATATATAATATATATTATATATAGATATATAATAAAAGTTGGAAGTACTAAGCTGTAGTGTCTAAGTACACACAGTAAGTAGGGTGATAAAACTATAAAAAATAAAAGTGAATACTATAAAGTCAGGATAACCGGCACTATTGAGGGGACAGAGGATATATGATCAGGATGGAGAAGCAGGGGAGGTTCTGGACTGAGGAGCAGTTATATTTGTTGACCTGGGTGGTATTTGTCTTAGAATAAGTTCATCGAACTATACAGTGGTTTTGTGACATCTTCTGTTTCTGGTTCGCTGTTTAGAGTAAAAATATACAATAAAAGAAATCATTCAGAAAAGCTGGGGATGAGGGAATAAAACAAGAGTAACAGCTACAGAAGACTTCTTTTTCCCATCTTTTATGTTTGGAGAGGATGAAATGTTAAGCTGGACTTGGCTAGAGAGACAAACAATATGGGCTGTTTAGAGTGATTTTGCATGGTAATAGTCTTTTGGGGGGATGCTTTACAAACCAATTAGGGACAGAAGCAGGTGAACAGATATGCACAAAGGCTTGAAAGAGTATGTAAGACATTTGCAGAAGTGTATCTGTGAAAGAAATCAAGAGTCAGATGCTCAACCGACTGAGTCGCACAGGTGTCCCTAGATATCTTATGTTTTTAGTTTCTTTTTTTTCAAGTTTTTATTTAAATTCTAGTTAGTTAACATACATTGTTATATTAGTTTTAGATGTACAATATAGTGATTCAACACGTCCATACATCACCCAGTGCTCATCATGACAAATGGCCTCCTTAATCCCTCATCACCTATTTCAACCCATCCCCTACCCATCTCCTGTGGCAACCAACAGTTGGTTCTCTATCATGAAGAGTCTATTTCTTGGTTTGCCTCTCTCTCTTTTTCTTTTCTCTTTGCTCATTTGTTTTGTTTTTCAAATTTCACATGAATGAAATCATATGCTATTTGTCTTTTTCTGACTTATTTCAGTTAGCATAATACTCTCTAGCTCCATCCATGTTGTGGTCAATGGCAAGATTTCATTCTTTTTTATGGCTGAGCAATATTCCATTGTGTGTGAGCGTGTGCGCACTTGTTTGCATGCGCTACATTTCTTTTTTTTTTTTAACGTTTATTTATTTTTGAGACAGAGAGAGACACAGCATGAACAGGGGAGGGGCAGAGAGAGAGGGAGACACAGAATCGGAAGCAGGCTCCAGGCTCTGAGCCATCAGTCCAGAGCCCGACGCGGGGCTCGAACTCGTGGACCGCAAGATCGCAACCTGAGCCGAAGTCGGACGCTTAACTGACTGAGCCACCCAGGCGCCCCTGCACTACATTTCTTCATCCATTCATCAGTTGATAGACACTTGGACTGTTTCCATAATTTGGCCTACTGTTTTTAAAATTCAATTCGATGATAAGGCAGAAAATATACTCCATATAATTTCATTCCTTATAAATTTACTGAGACTTGTTTTTTGACCCAAGATACAGTCTGTCTGGATGAATGTATTATATGCACTTCGAAAGAGTGTATATTCTGTAGATGTTGCACACTGTTGTAAAAATATTGGATCAAAATGGTTGATAGTGTTATTCACGGCTGCTCATTTTACCTGTATTTTTGTCTAGGTGTTCTATTCACTGCTGACAGTGTTACTTTTCTAATGGTTACAGATATGTCTATCCTCTCCCTTTAAATCTGTCAATTTTTGCTTCGTGTATTTTGAAGTTCCATTATTACAAGCATGCATCCTTACGATTGCTCAGTTATGAACCATTTTAGCACTATAATGTTTCTCTTGACCTCTTTATCTTAAAGTCTATTTTATCTACTATCAATATAGCCAATCCAGCCATTTTATGTTCACTATTTGCATGTTATATGGGAATTTATCCATTCACTTTTAATCTATGTGTCTTTACATTTAAAATGGGTTGCTTGCAGACAGCAAAGAGTTGGATTTTGTCATTTACCCAGTTTGTCAATCTCTACTTCTAATCAGCCTATTTTCTCTATTTGCATTTATTATGATTTTTCATGATATTGGATTTAGGTCTACCATTTTATCATGTTGTCTTCTGCCTGCTCTCTCTGTTTTGGTTCTTCTTTGTCTGACTTCTTTTAGGTTTTAATCAAACCTAAACTCCATTTTAACTTATCTATTAGGCTTTTAGGTAGACCTCCACATTTTTGTTTTGTTTAGTTTCATTAGTTGCTCTGGAGATTATAATATACACCGGTAACATTCCACAGTCTGCTTAAAGTTAATATTACACTATTTCACATAAATGTCACAACACCGCGAAAGAACAAGTCTATTTTCTCCACTCCCATTTTTTGCACTAAAGTTTTTATACATGTTAGATATTAATAGACTCTGGAACACAATGTTACAATTTTTCCTTTAAACTGTCATATATGTTTTAAAAGAGTTACAAGAAAAAACTCTTTCCTATATAAATATACATTTACTATATCCAGTGCTCTTCATTCCTTCCTGAATATCTAGATTTCCCCCTGGTATCATTTCCTTTCAGCCTGAAAAACTTCCTCTAGTATTTCTTGTGGCGCAAAAAGCTGGCAATGAGTCCTCGTAGCTTTTGCTTATCTGAAAACGTCCCCTCCCTAACTTCTTCAATCCTAAAGGGTATTTTTGATATATGTAGGATTCTGGGTTGATTTTGTTTTCTTTTAGAACTTAAAGGTATTGTTACACTGTTTTCAAGCTTCTAGAGATAACAAAGTCCACAGTCATTCATATCGTACCTCTCTCCGGTTGCTTTCAAGATTTACTCTTCATCTTTAGTTTTCTGCAGGCTTATTATACTTTGCCTGGGTATAGCTGTCTTTGTATTTTTTACACTTGGGGTTCATGGGGTTTCATAAATTATTATTAGATGCATGGCTTTAACTAAATATGGGACATTCTCAGCCATTATTTCCTTAAATATTTTGCTGTTCATGCTCTTTTCTATTTCGGGGACTCCAGCTAAACATATATTAGGTTATATTAGGTTAACAGTAACATAAGGCACTGTTCATTTATAAAAACATTTTCCCTCTCGGGGCGCCTGGGTGGCTCAGTCGGTTAAGCGTCCAACTTCAGCTCAGGTCACGATCTCGCAGTCCGTGAGTTCGAGCCCCACGTCGGGCTCTGTGCTGGCAGCTCAGAGCCTGGAGCCTGTTTCCGATTCTGTGTCTCCCTCTCTCTCTGCTCCTCCCCCGTTCATGCTCTGTCTCTCTCTCTGTCTCAAAAATAAATAAATGTTAAAAAAAAAATTAAAAAAAAAAAACATTTTCCCTCTCTACTCTTCAGCTTGGATGATATCTACTGATCTATTTTCAAGTATATAAACTCTCTAATTTGTTATGTCCAATCTTCTGTTAAGCTTATCCAGTGATTTTTCCCCCCCAAATACTGCATTTTTCAGTTCACAAACGTCCATTTGGTTCTTTTTAGTTTCTCTTCCTCTGCTGAGATTTATACTTGTCCACTGATTGTAAGAATCTTTTCCTTTATGTACTTGAACACAGTTATAATACTTGCTTTAAAATCCTTGTCTCCTAAATTCAACGTATGATAATCTAGTAATGTGTATCCAAAGATTGCCTTTACTTGGGTATGAGTAACACTACTCAGTCTCTTCATATGTCAATTAATTTTGCACTGTGTCCTAGACAGTAAGAATGAAATGTTGTAGAGCCTCTCTCTGGACTCTGTAATACTTCTCTAAGTAGTGTTTATTATTATTATCTTAATGTAGTTGTGGCAGGCCAGTTGACCTGAATGACCTGAAACCCCAAATTCTGTTTCCCCTGCAGTCCATGGCAGCTGATAGCTCTGGTGAGTTCTGTTAACCTTATTCTGGTTGCATGGAGTCTACTCCATGCACGCACAATTTAGATATCAGCCAGAACTCTGGTAACCCCCTTTGCTTTACCCCACTTTTCAAGTATCGACTCCTTCCCAATTGTGTCTGCTTTTGATTATTTGCCAGTCCCTCCAGGTAGCTGTCCACTTTTTCCAGAGTTCAGAGTTGTTAAATACACGAGGTTTATTCTGATAGGAGTTAGATATTACTAGAAGACGTCCAGTGGAAATTTTTTATAGGAGTTAGATATTACTAGAAGTCGTCCAGTGGAAATTTTTTAATGGAGGCGTAACAAGAACTTGTTCACTTTTTAAAGAGATAATTTTGGCTGCTATGTAGCAGAATGATTTGTAGCAAGAATCAATAGTGGAAGCAAGGAAACCAGGTATGAGAGCACTTTCATGATCCATGAAAGAATTGGGGTGGCTTGTACTAGAGTGGGAGCATAAGAAATGGACAGAACAGGATTTGTGAAGGATTAGATATGATGAGTAAAATAAAGAAAAAAATGCGAGAAGGACTCTTAGGTTTGTAGCCTGAGAGTTGAATAAATAATGTTGTCTCTTAATGAAATGAAGGAGACTCAGAAAGAAGGAGGTCAGGGGTGGGGCATATTAAGACATATCAGGTATGAGGTGTCTGTTAGTTACCTAAGGAAAAATGTCAAGGAGGTGGCCAGATAGATGACTGAAGTTCAAAACAGAGGCTAGAGTTAACAGTGTAGATATGTAGTCTTCAGTTTATATAGGATGTGTAACACAAGGAGATTTTAAAAGTTCACTTGAGGGAAGTAAAGATAAAGAGATGTGGTTGCAGGAAAACTCCCATGGACTGTCCAAAGCTTAGATGTTGAGCAGAGAAGAGATCAGTAAAAGAGAAAGCCAAAAGATATCCAGTAAGCTAGGAGAAAAATCCTAGTGGGGAAAAAAAAGTGCTTTAAGAAGGAATAAAGAGTTGAATGCTGCTGTGAATCTGACAAACTAAAGGCAGAGAACATCTTTTAGAGTTAGCAGTGTGGAGAGGCATCAATGAATCAAGGCCTGAAGAGTGTGTAGAGGGAAATGAGAAGAAAACTGAAGCAGAGGAGGAGGCAAAATGATGATTATGAGGAATGTTTGTCAAGATTCTACGTTGTGAATGGGAACAAATAGGGCACTGGCCGAAGGGCAATGTGGGTCAGGGAAAGCTTATTTTGTTTAATATTGGAGTTACAAGAACATGTTTGTATACTGATAGGGAAAATCCACTTGTCTTTTCTGTCTGAGCATAGTTGGATTCTAATGTAGCCTACCTGTTATTGGCTTCCCTTTTCCTACTCCACATCCTCAAGGAGGGGGAGCGAACTTACCTGTATTAAAGACAATGAAATGTATTCTCTCCCTCTCTTTGGGGATGGGGGTAGGAAACTAAGGTAATTACACAGTTATCACTGAGAACAAAATCCCACTGTTATGTGATCATCAATAGGTACCTTATTGTCATTGATATCAACAGCTCTACATTTAATATCCTGTGTAAAACTTTAACCTTCATAAATGCAGAAAAACCTCCATATATTAAGGGTATTTTTTTCTGGGTGATATGGTCAATCAATCCTTTCAATGATCAATTATGTGGGTCTTTTCTACAATCCCAAGAGGAGCAATATAGTCTTATGATAAGAATACAGACTTTGGTATCACTCAGACCTAAGTTCAAGTTCTGGTTTTACCTCTTCCTAATGCTGTATCTATTTTTAAAATAATAAATGCAGATTACTAGCCAAATATTTGTGTGTTCTGTAGACTTCATTAATACCATTAGTACATCTGGCTTTCCATTCTTGTGCTCTGGTAATATATACCGTGACCACTTTAAAATAGACCTCGGCATTGGAAAACTCTGAGTGCCAGGAACCTGAGCCCTGCACTTCATATTTGCATTGTGGATGTGAAGATAGTCCACACCTCCAAGGGTTTCCGGCCACCAGGGATCACTAAATTGCATAAGCAGGTGTCTGTGCAAAGTCCAAGAGGTTAATAATGAACAACTCTATTTTATCTGTGGCTAGGGAGGCGCATTCAGTGTTGTCAACACCAAGTGAACACAGACCAAAGCATTTCCCAAGAGAGATCCAGAGAGATAAGTCAGAGAGAAATGCACCTGTTAGAAAGATTACCCTTTTCCTGGGATTCCCTACTGGTTTTCCAACAACTGGTCATATTTGTCCACATCAGTCACTATTTCCCTCTGCTTACTTATTTGAGCTAACAATACTCAGAAAAAAGATAAAAATTCTATTTCTCCATGGAACCTATTAAAGGATAGGGCACCCTCCCCGTCAATGGAAAGGATCAGATTCCCCATCAAAAATCAAAGGAAAAGCTCTGAGAGTGATAACATTTGGTGCCTGGAAATGATATCGAGAGTCATTTATTCAAAGATTAGATTTCCCATCGTTCTCATTTTGGGGTCTGGAATTTGCCTGAAAATGAAGCAGCAGGGAGAATAGATGTTTCCTGATGATTTGCATAATATTTGGCATGCTATCCTGACATCAAAACCATCAGAGCATCAAACCTACTAGTACACTTGAAAATGAAAAAGAGAAAATAGTGCCTCTCTTACAAGTAAAAAAAATAAATATTCCAGGTAAGGCTTCTGAGTTTTCATCTAGTTTTACATCCTGTCCCAGGAAATGGAGCTCCTGTACCCTTGTGTTAAAAAACATTCCTTCTCTGGGCTCTTTAACATTCGAAATTAGCAGACAAGTCTTTGTTACCACCAGCAACTCATCCACATTGCCCTCCACACACATACATGCCAGTTTGAGAAACTCAATCTTCCTGCTTCTAAAACATAAAAGGCTGCCTCGGCCCCATGGTGCCGAGGAGTCTAGGTATCCCAAGAAAGGGCTTAGATCATAAGGCCACCCAGCCCCTCCCCTGGGAAGGGTCTGCTGACAGCAGCAGTGGAAACCACCACCAAGGGTGTAGGCTTGCGGGTGAGTTATTATTATTTTAAATTGTCTTCCCGATCGCAAAACTCCTACCATGCCTCTAACCAGAGTGAACAGCACAGATTCGGCAGGAAAGAGCAAAACTGCAAAGAAAGGAGCTAATAGCATAAAATATGCATGATGGCCAAATTGAGCAGAAAAGTGGCATGTGCTATGGATCTCTAGGCTCTCTGAACTCCTAGTAGTTCATTTTTACCAGCCTAACAAACATTACCTGGCTCCCTTGGGAAAATTAAAGTGCCCACAACAATCACAGAAGACTGAAGATTGAGACTCTTTCCATTTTCATCAAAGGGTTGGGTTGGGACCCTTTAACGGGTAAGTTTAAGTGTGTGTGTGTGTGTGTGTGTGTGTGTGTGTGTGTGTGTAAGAGAGAAAGTACAATATTTAAATTGTGCCACCTGGAAGATGTGAAGTATGGAAGAGGGAAAACTATACTTCCCCGTGTTAAGGGCAGCATTTCTCAGGGTACGCTGTAGGGCACCTGCAACAAACTCAGCCAGTCCATTTGTGTAAAATGCAGATTCCTGGGTACATGCCCTCAAAGATTCTGACTTAGAGATCTCAGGGGGGACCTAAGAATTCACATTTTCCATACACTACCCAAGTGATTGATTCTAGGTCACCCTAGAGTTTAAGAATCACTAGCACAGGGTATGAAAAGAACAATGATAGGGTTGGGCCTCATGGAATAAAACAGATTACTTTCATTACATTACCACGTTTTCAGATAAGCCAGAGATACTGCATCGTGCCTATTAAGGATACATAACAAAGGTGAGATTGTTCAAAACAGGGGTAGGACAACTGGTTAACCACGTGAAAAAATACAAACTCGACTCCTAACTCACAGCACACAGAGAATTAATTCTAGGTAAAAGAAAATTCATTCTAGGTAAAATGAAAAATATCAGTAGGGGTGCGTGAGTGGCTCAGTCAGTTAAGCGTCCGACTTCGGTTCAGGTCACGATCTCATGGTTCGTGAGTTCGAGCCCCGCATCGTGCTCTGTGCTGACAGCTCGGAGCCTGGAGCCTCCTTCAGATTCTGTGCCTCCCTCTCTCTCTGGCCCTCCCCAGCTCACATTCTGTCTCCCTCTCTCTCTCAGAAATAAATAAAACATTAAAAAAAATTTTTTTTAATATCAGTAATCCTTTAGCTTTAGAAGGGAAAAAGGAGATTTTTTTCTTTTTTTTAAAGTTTATTTATTTTGAGAGGTAAAAAGAGAGAATGGGGGAGGGGCAGAGTGAGAGAATCCCAAGCAGGTTCCACAGAGTCAGTGTAGAGCCCAAGGCAGGGCTTGAACTCACAAACTATGAGATCATGACCTGAGCTGAAGTCAAATGCTTAACCAACTGAGCCACTCAGGTATCCCAAGGGAGATTTTTTCTAATTGAGTAATATGAAAAGAGTTTTTGACTAACCTATAAAAAGCACAAAGTATAAGGGAATGGTTTACCAATTTGGCTACATGAAATTGTTAAAATTCTTTATGTATAAAAGACTCAAAATATAAAAGATGAGAAATGAACTGGAGAAGATACTTGGAACACTCAGATCTGATAGAAGATTACTATCCATACTTCATAAAGAATTCATACAAATCAGTAGGAAATAAATAACCCAGTATAGAAATGGACAAAGGATATAGACAGGCAATTCAACTGAAAAGAAGGCCAAAATGCTCAATAAACAAATGAAAAGATGCTCAATGTCACTAACAATCCAGCAAATGCAAACATTAAAAAAAATTAGATATTATTTTCATACCCATCGGACTGGGCAAAAAACTATTTTAAATCTGATGAAATTAAGTGTGAGAATGCTAAGAAAAGACAACTCTTGGGGCGCCTGGGTAGCTCAGTCAGTTAAGCGTCCAACTTCGGCTCTGGTCATGATCTCATGGTTCATGGGTTCAAGCCCTGCATTGGGCTCTATGCTGACAGCTCAGAGACTAGAGCCTGCTTCAGATTCTGTTGTCTCCCTGTCTCTATCTGCCCTCCCCCATCAGCACTCTGTATCTCTCTGTCTCTCAAAAATGAATAAAAACATTAAAAAATTTTGTAAAAAAAGAAATGACAGCTCTCGTACATTGCTAATGGTTCTATGAGCTCCTTTCATTGCTTTCAAAAGCAATTTCTTAATCTCTAGTTAATTTCTAAAGGTACATTACCCTGTGACCTATCAATTCTACTTCTAAATACATAACAAAGAACATCTCATATATGTGCCCAAGAAAATGTGTATGAGAATGTTCATTTAAGCACTATTTAAAATTATATACAACAAATTGGAAAAGGAGAATATTTTCTTTAAAGGCCAAAAGATCCATCAATAGGGTCGTGTGAATAAACCAGCACTGCTATATTCATGCAGTGAATTACCAGCAGGAGTTAAAATGAGATAGGTCTACTGAATTAACAGGGATAACTCAGCAACATAAGGTCAAAATAAAAGCATATATCAAAGACTATGTAGAAAATAATACCATTTTAGTAAATTATTAAAGTGGAAATGCTAATATATATTGTTACGTGAACGATTAGCTACAACGGAAGGTATAAAACATGCATGGGAAAGAGGCACTTCCACTTTCCGTTAATGGTTGCTTCTGGGGAAGTAGGGGAAGGACTTTAGCTATAATGTTTCACATCTTAAAAAAATAATGATCTGAAAGGAATATGACAAAATGTAAACGTGCGTTAATTTGAGTGACGCGTAAACAGATGTCCGTTATATTATTTGTGTGGGCGTTAAGTTTTTCACGATTACAAGAAAAAAACAACAAAACCAAAACCAACCACAAAGAGGTTACTAGGTTAGGTAAGACGGGCACACTCCATTATAGTCCTATGATACGTAGGAAGCTCGAGAAAAGGAAGTGTAGGGCCCTGGTCTTTTCAAAGAAACATGGTGGGAATGAAGAAATAAAAAGATTTTTTTCCAAGGGCTAACTCCTACGGGATTTGATTAAAGGAAAACTAAAGAAGTAGTATTTACTCATGGACCGAAGAAAGGAAATGCTGATAACCACACAGGGAAGAGCGTATCGAGCACACATAGGAGATAATGTGGTTATGTTATTTTTAAATTTGTTATGAAAATAGCACCCAAAGAAACCAAAGAGATGAGTTAGTGTGAAACCCAGAAAACCATCTGTGTTTGTGATATCCTAAAAATAATACACTTGGTCAGGCCATAGACGGTCAAAGGTTGGTCTCCAAACAAATCATACTCTGAGACTCAGAGGATTCAATCAGAGGCAAAATTTTCCCTTGAATTCAAAGCCACAGGGCTAGTAGGTTAACGAGAGTGTATCCTTCCCTGGGTATCTGAGAATGAACACGAGCACGATGGAGTGAAATGTAGCCTGGGAAAAAGGAATTATGGATCAGAATTTAGTAAAAGTAGGTGCTCAGTGTGCATTCGTTGAACTCACAGAACTGCCTCTATAACCAGAGGACAATTGAGGCAACCAGGCAAAGAAACAACGTGACACCCTAATTCTTTCAGTGAAATTCTAGCATGGTGACCCATAATATACTTTCCACATTATCTTTCCTTTTTAACTTCGATTTTTATCCCCTTTGTTAACTTGGCCCCAGGTTTAGTCAGTCAAGTGTCTGTCAGTGGCTGATAGAGTGATTTGTGCTTTGAAAAGCACTGTAGTAAGAAAGGCCTTTCATTTTGCAAAAGAACTCATCCTGTCAACCCCAAAGCCACTATTTAATGCAGGTATCTAGAAGCCAAGTGTATCAGGGGAAGCTGGGCCCCTCCCCTATCCCAGGGTATGAATTTTTATTAATCAAACTAAATAGAATAGGATTCCTCTTGCCCGTGACTGTTATAGGAATGAGAATTGTTGTAATTCTGGCCAATGAGACCAGAGGAAAACCTGCTGAGAAACTCATTTTGCCCGTAAAAAGGAAAACAGACAGGGCTGTTCCCTTCCCCTGGTTTTCAAATCGATCGTGTGAGATGATATCCTTAGCCATCCTGCAACATGAGGACAAACCTAAGAGGAAAAGCCATACGTGGAGAAGAGCAGAATGGAAAGATAGAAGGAAACTGAGTCCTTGATACTCTTGTTAAGCAACCTCAGAACAGCTCTACCCTAGGATTTCTTGCTAAGTGAGCTGGTAACTGTTGTAAATATTTATGCTAATTTGAATTGAGTTTTCTGTTTCTTGTAGCAGAAACTATCCTAATGGTAACCTCCTCCCCCAAACTGTGTTTATCACATTCCATTAGGCAAGATCTCCGTCCAAAGTAGCTCTGTGAAGACAGTCCACATCTTTTAAAATTGGAGTCACTGGGAGGGGTGCCTGGGTGGCTCAGTTAAGTACCTGACTCTTGATTTCAGCTCAGTTCAAGATCTCACAGTTCATGAGATCAAGCCTTCCATCAGGCTCTGCACTGACAGTATGGAGCCTGCTTGGGATTCTTTCTCTCCCTCTCTCTCTGCCCCTCCCCTGCTGCCTCTCTCTCTCTCTGTCTGTCTCTCTCACAAAATAAAAATAAACACTAAAAAAAGGTTTTTTTGATTAGGGTCACTGGGTCCCAAGACAAACTCATTACTTGAGGATTTATGATCTCTCTTCTCCTGGGCAGTGTTTTAGAAAGCCCACAATTCTGGCAAGCATGCATTCACTCTACAAATATTCAGGAACCTACTAGAAGCCAGGCACAGTTTTAGAAGTTGGAAATTACAGCAGCAAGCAAGAATGTCACGCTTGCTATTCCCATGGAGCTTACATTTGAGGGTGAGGGGCAACAATAATAAACGAGTAAACAAATAAGATGACTTCGGATAGTGGTCAGTGTCATGCAGGAAAGGAAGCTGAAGTGCAGTCGTCATGTGACTGGCGAGGCACACGGCCATTTTAGACCAGGCAAGGGCACAGGTCTCTCTGAGAAAATGACATCTGAGCGCAATCATAGAAAGAGCCAGCACATGGGGATCTGGGGACAGATTCCCAGGCAGAAGTAGAGACCCTGTGCAAAGATCCTGGGGAAGGAATGAGCTGGGGGTGCTTTAGGAACAGAAAGAGCGAGCAAGTGGCTGGAAAAGCATTAGGGAAGCAGAGCACTGGAAGACAGGGTCAGATAAGTCTGCAGTAACTGCGTCAGGGAGGGCCTTGAAGATTACGGCAGGAGGTCTGGATGCTATTCTAAGTGCTAAGGAAAGCCATTGGTGCATTTGTAGGGAGGGCATGACAACCCATGATCCAACTATCAGGAGGTTTCACTGCAGTCTGCCCTCTGGTTTGATTACTTTAAAAGGCCATTTTCTCTCTTTCTCAGCAGGGCAGAGCCCTGAACGAATCACAGCGCCCTGGGATGCCGCCTGAGCCGAGGGAGCCAAAGGAAGGGGCTATGCAGAGGCTCTCGTTTTGGTCCTATCCTACACAGTCCGTTTACAACGCTGGCTGGTCTCCATAAGGGAGACATGGACTCTGACGTATGAACTAGTCAACAAAACACCAAATCCACTTCATTGACTTCACTACCCTGTTGGAGGCCTCACAACAAGCAGCAAAACCTGCTTTTAAAAAAGGGGTGGGGGTGGGGAAAGTGGGTCAGGGCTCCCCTGCTTGGTAGCGCGTTGAGCGCCGGGCAAACTCCAATAGCAACCACTCCCCTTGGAGGTCCCTACTGAGCAATTTGAGTGATGTCAGTACTAAGGGCCTCCGAACACCATACGCTCTCTGAACCTGACCTCACCCGTGGTTTTCCTGGTAACTTTTTAAAACCATTACTTCCTGCCCTGTGCTTTATTTATCCCACATGTTTATTTTCTATACAGTCTATTCCAAAACAGAGCTCTGTGTGAGTTTCCAGGTCACCGCGTCCCATCAGGGCAAACTCAACAGATGTGGGATGAGCTGGAAGGTAAAACAGGCCATCGCTGGCGAGGCTAAGCACAGGCTGCCACTGCTGAGCCGGGTTCTTGTTCTGGGGCTGGCGGGGGAAAGTCACCATGTGCGATCCGTGCAATCAGTCTTCCTTCTCAGAAGGACATCCTGTGGGCAGGGCGGGTCCCCCCAACCCCCACATCCCAAGAGTGTTCCTTGCTGACATATTCAACATGAGTGTGGAGGTCAAAGAGACATCCACAGATTCCTGAGAAGCCTGCTTTAATTTCTTTTTTCTTCTGAGGGCAGCAGCAATTTCCTTCCATTTAATTCGTTCTTTGGGTCTCCTGGCACGGTCCACTGTTGTCATGGCAACGGGGACCAGCAATGCTGCTTTCTGAGGTTAATGCACCCTGTGGCCCACTGCCCACCGGTCTCAGCTCATCTCCAACAGCCTTGCCTGACCCTGCCCCCCACAGTATCCTGGCACCACTGTAAAACCAGGAGCTGACCGGACTTTCAGACAAGATTGATGTCCCTTGCTCCTCCACCAGATCCCTACAAATAATAATTAAAAAAAAAAAAAAAAAAAAAAAGAAGAAGAAGTTTGGTTTTGGCTGTGGGCTGTTTTCTTTGACCTCTTCTGCCTAGAAAACCCATTCTTCGGCATCTTGTGAGGGTGGCTCGGCATGACGAGGCCTGCATCCCTGACAGTGGTGGCGATGAACACGGTATTCATGGAAAGTACTGGAACGTAAGCACAATCAAGGAAAAAGGCTTTCCTGGGTTCTTTATCCTTTATTATTATTTATAATATGTTATTTATTGTTATGGTATTGCCAGTACCTAGAACAGGGCACCTGGTTCACAGTTCGCCTTCGATACAAATACACTAAGTTAATAACTAACATCCACTGAGCTCTTACTGTGTGCTAGACTCCACAGCACGTCACACATACGTGTCTCAGTTTTTATTATAGGATTATTGTGAGATCTAAAAAAGCACTTATTTCACTCTTACACATGCGAGGCATTGCCCTAAGCGCTTGATGTATGTTAATTAAATTGATCTTCATGGGGCATCTGGATGGCTCAGTCGGTTAAGCGCCTGACTTCAGCTCAGGTCATAATCTCATGGTTCGTGAGTTCAAGCCCCGCATCAGGCTCTGTGCTGACAGCTCAGAGCCTGGAGCTTGCTTCAGATTCTATGTCTCCCTCTCTCTCTCTCTGCCCCTCCCCTGCTCAAGCTCTGTTTCTCTGTCTCAAATATAAGTAAACACTAAAAAAAATTTTAGGGGTGCCTGGGTGGCTAGGTCAGTTGAGCGTCTGAAATCAGCTCAGGTCACGATCTCGTGGTTCATGGGTTTGAGCCCCACATGGGAATCTGTGCTGACAGCTCAGAGGCTGGAGCCTGTTTCAGATTCTGTGTCTCCCTCTCTCTCTTCCCCTCCCTCACTTGTGCTCTGCCTCTCTCTGTCTCAAAAATAAACATTAAAAAAAAATTTTTTTAATTGTTTTTTTTTAATTGATCTTCATAACAATAGTGCAGTGGCTTGAATGTTGGCCCCTAAAAAGATATGCCCACAGCCTACTCCCCAGAGACTAGGAATATGACCTTATTTGGAAAAAGGGTCTTTGCAGATTTACTTAAGCGTCTCTAGATGAAACCATCTTGGATTATCCAGGCAGGTCATAAAGCTAATGTCAAGTATCCTTAGAAAAAACAAAAGAGGAGATGACACAGAGAAGAGGGGAAGAGCCATGTGACAATGGAGTAAAGAGATGCAGCCACAAGCCAAGGAAGACCTGGACCTTCCAGAAGCTGGAAGAGTCAAGGAAGGATTCTCCCATAGAGACTTGGCAGGGAGCAGGGCCCTCAGACACTTTGATTTTGGCCTTCTGGCCTCCCGAACTGTGAAACAATAAGTTTCTGTTGTTTTAAGCCACCAAGTTTGTGGTAATTTGTTATGGTAGCCCTAGGACACTAGCATAAATCCTGTCTGTTTTCCCAGAGAAAGAAACTGAGCGAGGAAGATGATGTGATTGGCCCAGGTTTCCATGGTAAGTGGCAGAACTGGAATCTGAACCCAGGCAGTCTGGAATGGAGTCCTTGCTCTTCACGTTACATTCACCCCTGAAACACATCTATTGAACATCTAGGAGTTGCATCATGTGTATTAGATGCGATGTAGCTGTAAACACAACAGACCAAGGTCCTCGGGAAGATTATGTGCATTCAGAGAGGATGACTAATTTGTCTAAGGTCGCACAACTGGGGGAGCTGGGACCCAGCTCTTCTCTCTAAAAAAGAATGGGAGTCACTGGCTTAGTTGCACTCTGTAACCTCTAACTACAAGATGAAAACTGGGGAAGAGTGGGGAATGGCAGCGGCTGTCCCCTTGACCTCTCAGCAAAGTCCCTTGTCAGTAGGGTTCACTGAGACTGCTCAGACAGCCTTGTGACCGTGGACCCAACTGGTCTACCATGAGGCAGAAGCAGAGACCCTCTCTACCTGTGCCATCAGGATGACCCAGACTCTGGGGAAAACACCTTGAGGAGACGGTTCAGGTTGACATTGCCCTTCCAGGGTGTGGGCGGCCTGAGACATCTGACTTAACTCTTCCAGCACCAGGGGCAGGTCTGCTCCTGTTTGCAATGGAATAATTTGAATTCCACCTGGAGACCAAAATGACTTATTAAGTGAAACCAGACGTCACCCCCCAGGTCCAAGTGTAAAATCTCTGAGTGGCGCATCTGCACTTTCAACGAGGCAGAGATGTTGTGTCCTGGGACTTCCGACACCTAAAGACAAACACATTTGAGAGGATGAGGGTGCCAGAAGGGGCCGGATATGGGTTTTTAAATTTCTTTCTTCCTTCCTTAGATTTAAAAAAAAATGACAAGAAGAAAAAGGTAGGTTACCCTGCATAAATGTGGTGTAATTTCCTTTTTTGAATTGACTTTAACTAGAACAATTGTGGAGGCAAAGGGAACAGAAATGGCAGGGGGTGGGGGAGGATAAAAGAAAGAATGAAAAAAAGAAAAAGGGAAGGGTAGGAAAAGCAGAAAGGACTGGGGAAAAGGAGACAGAATAGGGAAGTCTACCAGAAGAAATAAAGAAAAATACGAGTATCAAGTGGCAAGGGGACATTGACAGAGAATAAGGAGATAATGAAAGAGAGAGACTAAAATCAAGATGGGTAATCAGAGGAAAAACGGGGAAGAAAGATGGTTATTTTCTGTGTCAGTTTTGCAAATGACCCTCCACCTGGGGCTCCAGCCACCCCCTCCCCTTAGCCATTGCTCAGGGGACTCTCTATCAGTCTACTGAAGAGGCAGGAGGCTATCAGTTTACAAGAAGAGAGGAAGCAGGGGAAGAGGAAAGAAAGCAGACAAATTACTAAATGAGGAAGCCAATTATCCAGTGCACCATACTTCAAGCTGTCAGTAGGCTGCTATTCCTCAGGCACCTTTGAGCAGAGTGGGGACTTAGAACTCCAGAGTTTGCTGCCATCTGGCCTTTCCAATACGATCATCTCTACAGGCTTCCCCTGGCCACAGCCGATTGCCAGCATGCTGAGTGAGATCTCTCCAAATCAGAGACCACTATTATGGTACCAATGGATCACAGGGTCACAAAAGCAGGAGAGCCTTCCAGATAAAACTGCCCAGGAGCCATTTTGGTTTCCTATTTGTACGAACCACAGGGCTTATTTGGAGCCCTCTGCTGACTTCTCTAACAGCAACAAACATAAAAAGCCAAAAGCAATAGACACTAGCTATAGTCAAGAAGCTAGACATGGTACAGGGTGAAAGATCTGCTGTGAGTGCCAAAGGCTAGCACACGGAAAGCAGTTCAGCACACAAGCCCCTTAACGGACGGGGAAGTCTTTATTTCCACATAAGCCCCTCACAAATGTTGACACAGAACAAAGGAAACACCACCTCATCCAGCCACATGGGCTGACCAGGGCATGGCCAGCGCAAGAGTGGCCCCCACATGATCTGATGTGGGGAGGAGAGGGCAGAGGAGGTCAGACAGGGGATCAAAATGTCTGGAAAAGGATCCTGTTAGCCTGTGGCGGGTTCTACTTTGGAAGAAATACGAATCCTAGAGAAAAGCTGGGGCACGGGGCAGCCAGCAGCAGCACGGTTATATAACATCTCCATCCTGAGTAAGCAGCCAAGCCACCTCCAGCAGCGGACACGTGTGCAAAGTTTAAATTTATGATATACTCTATTTTCTTGTTTCCTGAATACAGTCATGGGATGTGGTTGGCTTGGATGTGAAGGGAGGCAAAGGAGCCCAAGAAAGGGAAAATGTCAGGTGCACACTTGATAAGGTTACCTGGGGGATAAAAGACGCTGACCTTTCGGTGATGACTATACCCTCAAGTCCCTCAGAGGGCAGAAATGGTAAATCAGCCTCTCCCCTCACCAGCGTGCTGCGTGATTCCATTAACGACCCTCTCCTTCTCTACAAAGAGTGATGACTGTAACTCTGGAAAACATTTATAGTGACTGAAACACCCACTTTCATGCTCGGGAGGGAAAACGGATTCGTCACATTCACAGTTTCTATAACAACGATTCTCAGTGTGAGGCCCGTGGACTACTTGCGTCAAAACCACCAGGGGCCCTTGTCAAGAGTGCTGAATGCCGAACTGAAGTTTCTTGGGAATGGGGCTCAGGAATCTACATTTTCTTAAAGTAGCTCTGCTGAGGATTCGTCGGCACTCTCAAGTTTAAAAAGCACTCTTCTATCACAGCTATCCATGGAACCCTTCCTTCTTTCTCTCCATCCAGCTTTTCTTCTTTTTTCTTCCTTCCTTCCTTGCCTCCCTCCATCC
Organism: Lynx rufus; assembly: GCF_022079265.1. Taxonomy (NCBI): domain Eukaryota; kingdom Metazoa; phylum Chordata; class Mammalia; order Carnivora; family Felidae; genus Lynx; species Lynx rufus. The sequence continues at coordinate 118,271,811 of NW_025814823.1, read as the reverse complement.
ACCTATTACAACCTTCATTTGAGGCACTGTGTTGAGTGCTAAGGGCGTATCAAACACAGAGTTCACACTGAAAATGGCCGCAGCAAGAAAACACATAAACATGCATCTGTAGCTCTAGTCTAAAAGCTAACAAACCATGAGAAGACGAGTTTGGCTCCCTTCTGTGAAATGCAGGATTTATAAAATATAGTTGCGGGAATTAACACACACACTAACGATCACAAGCAAGACACAGTCACTTGCATAGACAATTTCCATCGAGAAGAAGTGGGTAAACATCAACACATTTACCAGACTTGCCAAAAGCTTTGCTCCGTGCATTATCCTTATCTAGTTATTTGATTACAACATACAGAGCACAGCCATCTTCACTTAGTATGGATAAGAAATAAAGTCACTGAAATCTGTGCCAAGGGCATAACCACCTGAACAAGTAAGTTAAGGTTGGCAGGAGAGACCCACCATAGAGGCCAGGAAATTCTCACCCACGAGCAGGAAGAAATTTCTACCAAGCCTGCAGTTATTCCCTCCAAGGCAATGAGAAAAAGAGAGTGGCACGAAAAGCTGCTGGAAAGTGATTCTGGAGATGGTCATGGGACAGTTTGGTTCATCTTCTCTTCTCATTACACCAACATGCTCCATGGGAAAGGAAATAAGCGGCTCTGAATTACACTCTGGCCCAAACGCTCATCCCAATACCTTGCCTCAGGCAATGCAGACTAGATATTCTGCCGTGTTTGGTCCAGACGATGACACCCTCCATCGGTGCCCCAGTAAGCTGAGAAGCAACTCCCTTCTGTGAAGAGGAATTCATTCTTGGGATTTCCCAGTTGATCATCTTTGTGCACCATCTCAGTCAGACCCCGGGGGCCCTTCCCTCTGTTCTGCCCTAATCTTATGTGAATCCCAGACCCCACTGCTGTCCTTTCCGGGTTCACAGTCTCTTCTACAACAGCACCCTTGAGCCTTCTCCACCCTCCTTCCTTCCATCTTTTCAACTTCCAGAATGAATGAGAATGAAAATGAAACCAGCTCCCTGGTTTGGCATGTACTTTAGTTCTGCAAATAAATAGGGGGAAAGATCTCCAAGAATCTCATGTCAACCATAAAATATGCTTGTGAGGAATACTGGTTTCCTCGGAGACAAAGAAAAGGAAAAGCAAGCGCAAAGTGCACACCATAGAAGGTTCAGGAGATGGCAGCAATGTGGTTTCAGCTCTGCAGGTCCAACTTAAACAAGAGAGCAATGGACCAGAAGGAAACCCTGTCTGATAGCCATTAAAAAATTCCACTGCCTGGTAAGAAACAACCTATTTCCTGCGAGGTGGGAAGCTGAACATGCCATCAGTCAAGATGCACAGCAAACCCACCTTGGGAAAGAATCCACCGGTCTTACAGTCAAATGATCGTATTTCTACCCGTTTGGATTTTGCGTAAAGCTACCTATTACCTTGGTTTTCAAACTGTGTTCTATCTATAGCTATGCCCAGTGTGTGTTTGTTCCTACCTCCAGGTCCTGCCTGTAGATTGGGGTGTCAGATCAAAAAAAATAATAATAATAATAACAACAAACAACTCAAAAAGCTTGAAAACCACTAGCATAGCAAAATAGATTACATGGGTTTTCAGGTGCTTGGGCCAAGGCAGAAGATGAAAATAGAAGGAACAAAGAGAGGAAATCACTCAACCTCAAGACCACATCAGCTTGGTCTGAAATCTTGCAAAAGATTATGTTAACTCTGGCAGTTGCCAAGTATTTGGGCCAGGGTAGGCAGGGCTGGAGGAACACCTTTTTCAGGGAGACATTTCCACCCTCTTTCTATTCTCTTGATTTATATAAAGTGATTTCTCAGAAAATTATCAGCAGCTGATACAAATAATAAGGAAACCCTCCAAAGACAGACTCGGCGGTTTGAGCAACTCAGGCCATATGAAAGGCTTCACAGGTCTTGAGTTCCACAATTATTTTTAATTGCCTTAGCTAATCGTCTCTGTGACCTCCTGTCACTCTCAACGTTCAGTGAATAGCCAATACATGGGCTCTTAAATCTGTGCTATTGAAGCAGACCCAAGAAGCTCCCTTAAAACCCAGGTGTGCAGTTTTTCAACGAGAACCAGGGGCGAGGGAAAGGGTGTGATATGTATTGTACCCAATTTATAAAAAGAATTGTCAGTTTTTGGAAAATCTTATCTAGTGTAGGTCTTGGCTTCAAAGCTTTCTAGGAAGCAACCTAAAAACATCAGAAAAAGGACAAGTTCTGGACTCATCATTTGTGGACCAGCAAGAAGAGCACAGCCGTACAAAACTGAGGAAGAGGAAAAGTAGCAATTATCTGCTGCCCATCTGCCCCCAGCTCCCACCTTCCTCTTTCAGCTTCCTGCCTGGTGATCTCTCACATACTCAACACCGTCATCCCCACCATCCTCACCCTCATGTTTGAGCTCTTATTATGTGGCTGGCATTATATTTTACAGACACTACCTCATTAATTCTTACAGTATACTTACAATGTGGATACTATCACTATCAGCATTTGCAAGTGATAAACCTAGTGCCCCAAAATTTTGGACGACAACCCAGGAGACAGCTGGTAAGCAATGGAGCAAGACTCAAAGTCACTTCTTTTGCTCCAGAGCCTGTATACATAGCCAGCATAAAGAGGAAAGGGGTGTTCGTTCCGTTTGACAAATGAAGGTGACCCTGAGGTATGACAAGGAAAAATACATAACAAGGCTTAAAAACTTGACATTCGTGGGCACCTGGGTGGCTCAGTCCATCAAGCGTTTGACTCTTGATTTCGGCTCAGGTCATGATCTCATGGTTCATGAGATCTACCTTGCATCGGGCTCTGCACTGATGGCACGGAGCCTGCTTGGAATTCTCTCTCTGCCTCTCTCTCTTTGCTCATCCCCCACCTCAAAATAAATAAGCATTAAAAAAAAAAAAAAAACCACCTTGACATTCATATAAAGTTAAGCCAAAGCAGATTCAGTGGTATAGAAATATTATGATTTGAGGGGATTTCAGTATACAAAGCAAGAAATTTACAAGTATTGAGATTCAGTAAATTAAAAAAGAAAGAAGCCTTTGATTTCTTTAGTGACATAATGCTGGCAAGCCTTCTCTGAAGATTCCTGGCCTCGGACAGCAATATGCAAGGCACATAAAAATATGAGAGGCATATTAAAGAGTTTCCCTGAAACTCAAATTGTTTCAGTACACTAAGTTGCCTGAGAGACGTCTGTCAAAGATGACAAGAGAAGAAGGGAAAACTGATAATAACATGTCCCTTGGTGTCATCTTTGAAGACTTTTAAGAAGTGGTAAATTGTCCATTTAGAAGTAATCACTGAGGAGTTTTCATTAAGGGTATTAAAAAAAAATCAAACCTGCATTTATTCCAGTATTTCAAAGATCCAGTGAAAGGAAAATATTCCCATTGCTTATAACCTCTTTTCCCTGTCTCTTCAGCACCAAGCTCACTGGTTCAGGAGTATGCAGTCGGGCATACACAGAAACAGTAAGAAATGGCAGTGCACGCATTTGTTACCTGCAGAGATCATTCATGTTAGAGAATGCTTTCAAGATTATTAGGATGTTACTGGTGAGATATTAAGGTGGACCACAAATGATGCGCAGACCTTATGCTAGGCAGTACAGGGCACCAAAGAGGTTATATAGCAATTTGGTGGACAGGGCAGAAAAGCAAAATGCCTTAGGTTTGACAGGTATCACCAAAGTGACCAGACTCCTTCTGTCTCTGAAATAGAACCACAGTCTTTGTCACTTAATAGAGTGGGTGGGTTAGATTCCACGGACGGAGGCTCCAACCTCAGCTCAGATAGAAGGGAAAACCAATCCCTCATCACATGAGAGAGACAAAGTCCATTAGGAACCCTCCCTGCATACAGTCAGGACATCCTACACAACATATGAAGTGATCACAAATGAGCAGATTTGGGTATTCATGGTGACGTGGGCATACTCACACATCACGTCCAGAATTCTCCCCCATAAGCATCTTTGCTGCATTTTTAAAATGTTTTTATTTATTTTTGAGAGAGCACATGCATGAGCAGGGGAGGGGCAGAGAGAGAGGAGGACAGAGGATCCGAAGTGGGCTCTGGGCTGACAGCAGACAGCCTCATGCAGCGTTCAAACTCAAGAACCATAAGATCATGCCCTGAGCTGAAGTCAGACACTTAACTAAGCCACCCAGGCACCCCTGCTGCAAGCATTTTAACTACAAGCATTTTTACCGCAAACATTTCCACCACATAACTGATCAGCTGTAAGGCAATTTTGCCACAAAAGATAAAATCAGGAAAAATAATAGAGTGACATGTATCATAAACGACACAATGAGGAGCGACTGGGTGGCTCAGTCGGTTAATCAGCGACTCTTAGTTTCAGCTCAGGTCATGATCTCCCAGTTCGTGGTTTCGAGCCCCGCACCTGGCTGACAGTGCAGGGCCTGCTTGGAATTCTTTCTCTCTCCCTGCCCCTCCCCTGTTCGTGCTCACTCGCCCTCTCTCTCTCTCACTCTCTTTCTCTCAAAATAAATTTAAAAAAAAATTTTTAACTACATAATGAAACACGAAAAATGAATAACAAAACTTAAGACTTTATCTCAAAACACAAAATATTCGAATACATTCACAACGTATAGTGTAGATTCATGGTAGCTGTGTACAAATAACCGATTTTATTTTGTCGACTGCCCGTAAGCATGTGTCTTCAAAGGGTTTTGTCCATAGTATTATACGTTATTTTTCTGCTTGTTGACTCATCTCCTCACTCTGCATCACACTTTTTCCTCTAACATTTCTTTCTTCATTAAGAGAGGTATCACTTTCTTGGGGCACCTGGGTGGCTCAGTCAGTTAACCATCTGACTTCGGCTCAGATCATGATCTCAGAGCTCATGAGTTCGAGCCCCGCACCTGGCCCTGTGCTGACAGGTCAGAGCCTGGAGCCTGCTTCGGATTCTGTGTGTGTGTCTCTCTCTCTGTAGCCGCACCCCCCCGCCACTCGCTCTGACTCTCTGTCTCTCTCTCTTTCTCTCAAAAATAAATAAAAACATTAAAAAAAAAAAGAGAGAGAAGTATCACTTTTCAGATACTCGAATGCTTATTCGTACCTGAGCTTTGTATTATATTGTGAAAGCCTTCTACACTGGTGCTTGCTCTCGGTGGACTATCAAATTGGAATGTTGATAGACATTCTACAGTTGAGGAAACGTGGGTTCAAAACTCTGCAACAGTGTATAGACCATTATGATGGCTAAGATTTATATAATATAAAAATAGGAGTACCATGTCAAGGAGAAAAATGAAACCAACCTGTCAACCAGTTGATTAACCCAACCAACTGTCAAACCAAACTGTCAACCAGGTTATTTTTTATCTTTTAAGGCAAAACTGCCTTCCAGCCAATTGGTTATGAGATAAAAAATCTTGTGGCCAAGATGCTGCCTGGAAATTCCCTAGAACCTTCATACACAAACATTCATACACACACACACCCCAAAATTTGGGGTAATGGATAAAGAAGACCTTCTTAAATGAAATTCTCTGGCTCTGTTTATAAGAATAATGTATTTCTGTATCACTTACATAATGAGAAATAATTTTAAGATCTTTAAATATATCAGGTACATCCTTTTTAGCAATGGGACTCCCTCCCCTTCACATACAAGACACAAAATAAAGTAACTCTCCTCCGCCACAGGAGACTGCCAGCATAATTTCTCCATTCATTCACTCTTTCCACGATCATTTCCTGGGAGCCTACTGCATGCATAGCTGTGTTCTATGAACTAGTCTCCTCTTGGAATAGACCCTCTACTTCAGAGTTTCTTTATTTCCTGATACTCTCCAGAATTCATCTCCTAACCCCGAACTTTCTTCCACCCGGGTCTCCCAGGTCCATGAGCTCTCGTTTCTGAACTCGTACCCCAAGTCTCAGCCCTTGCCAGGAGTTGTTCTTCCAGGCACTCAGCTCCTCCTCAACAAATGATAACACAACCATTAGCCTCTGTACCCCTTAACTATACTTATTCCAACTGAGACTGGACAGGGAGCATTCATTCCCCTGTCTACAAAGGTTAGGCATGGGGAGGGGTATTCGCCACCAGTCGCCCCTGCCGCATCTCATGGTAGAAAAATTCACAGTGAGACACAGATCTCCATCTGAATACTGCCCCTACTCCTTGCTATATACAGAGACAGTGGATGGTTATTTTGAAGCTTCAGATCTGCTAACCTCCCACCCAGACATCTCTAGGTTCTGCTCTGCCTGCAGCTGGAGAGAAAGGAGACATCTGACACTAATGAGATTTAGTTCTCATCTCAGCTTTATCATTTCTGCCAATGAACACTTTCCAGGCCAAAGCTCAGCTCATTCTTCCTTGATTTTTTTTTTTTTTAAAAGTCCTGTGGACCTTGCACTTGAAGGTCAGTTCCCGTTAACTTTCCTTTCTCTAGTCTGCTTCCAAAACCAAGCCATTTTGCAAAAGCAAAATCCCAAGTGGCCTGGTGGTGGTTTGGCAAGTGGCAGATTTCTCCGGGAGAGGGAGAGAATTTGTGGGTAAAGGGTTAAACATTAACATGCTTCCCTGGAAGGTCTCTTCTATCCTGTTAATGGAACCCAAGTGCAAACCTTGGCAGGAATTGCACATTAGCTCATGACAGGTGTAGGCTTCATGCTGTTTGCTGCTGCATTTCTAGCAAAAAATCAGGGACATGGGGACCACTCCATGGCACAGTAGGCTGGAACAGATTGCTTTGCAGAGATCTCTTCTGGCTGAAATAATTCCCTATAATAACTTCCTTGACACGCTGTTAGGATGGCCTATTTCCAAGGTAATGGCTGATGCACGAGGATATAATAGACATCATCTGTGGTCTTCCAGAGACGAAGCTGCCAGAAATACCCTGCCGCATTCTTCTAAGAGAGGCGTTCACCCATCCAGCAATGTTTACTAAATTGTGTCCCTTGTTACACACTCCCCAGAGGCCTCCAGTTCTTTCCACATCATAATGTTCACTTTTGAATCTAACTCTGAGGCCACGAACTCAAACATCTATGGGAGCAAGCCAGATACATAAATGACCGAGGCAGGCAAGTGACAAGCAGAGAGAGTCTCTGCCTGTCTAAAGGGAGAGGCCACTCGCTTCTACGCAGTGCTTTTCACTCCAGGATGCCCTTCTGGAAGAACTCTTTGCACAGCTCTTCTGTTTAAAATTAAGCTCCGAAACAACGTCCTGACACAGTGTCAACCTGATCTGTATCCTGGGCTGAACAGTGTCCCACCCCAAATTCATGTCTACCTGGAACCTCAGAATGTGACTTTATTAGGAAATAGGATCCTGGCAAATGCAATTCCTTAAATAAAGATGAGATCGTACTGGCTGAGGGTGGGCCCTATATCCAATGACTAGTGTCCTTATAAGAGGAAAGACACAAAGACACACAGGGAGGAAGACGCTATGTGAAGACAGAGTCAGAGATTCGAATGATACATCTACAGATCAAGGAATCCCAAGTCATAGCCAAGGACTGTCAGCAACTACCAAAAGCTAGCAGGCATAGAATCACCAGGCTGAAGGGGGGGGACTCCATTAGATTTGCATTTACTTTTAACAAATTTTTTTTGACTTACAAAAGAGCAAAACATTTCAGCAAAAAAGAACAAGAACAAATGTGCTTGTGGGCCTCTATGCTCCATCATCTGAACTATCACAATGACCCCAAATCTATTCAGGCTCCTTTCAATCCACTCTCTATACTGTAGCCAGAGGGATTTTCTGAAAACTCAAATCCGATGATGTCAACCATCTCCCTCCAATCCCTTGCTCTTCCAATAAAGACTAAAATCTTTACCATGGCCCACAAGGCCCTGCACCCTCTGGCCCCTGCCCTCTCTCACTCTCTGTCTTAAAGTCTCACAGGCTTCTAGTGGCTCATGCTCCTTGTGTTCTCTTTAACCTCAGGATCTTTGCACCTGCTGGTCCCTCTACCGCAAGTATCCTTATCTCCCCCACCTCCACAATGTGCACGTACACATGTTCACACACATGCTCATGCATCTATATGCCCCTTGCACCTGGCTAATGCAAGGATGCTCACTCATTCTTCAGCTTTCAGGTCAGGCATGGTTGCCTCAGGAAAACTTTCCCAGACCTCCTTCTCTTCAAAAAAATTAGTCCCGTCTCATTCACATACTCCCATGGTACCATATCCCTTTGAAATTTAGCAACTCCCACCTAAATGTGTGTGATCGTCTGATTCATTCTGGCCCCTGCACTGGACTGTAAGCGTGTTACCTCACACCTAACGTGGTACCTCCCATACAATACGGTCTCATAGGAGGCATACAGTATTCTCCCTCCAGGGAGTTTGCACACTTCCCTCCTCCTCCTCCAGGTTAAACCATCTCTAGAGGCTCTTTACGCCACTAGTCCTTGGCTCGTACTTTCACGAGAGTAACCATTTCACACTTTGCACTGTTCTACGATGTTCACATCTGTTTACATCTTCTGACCGCTGACCACAATGCGAGCAGGGATCACACCATGTTCGTCATTGCATCACCCAGTGTACGGGATGGATCCCTTGTCATACTTACAAGTATTCGTTGGATTCGTAAAGGCAGATTTTAAAACTTTACCGTATAATAATTGTGAGGAGGCCTTACAGAGATGTGTGGGATGGACAGACAGGATGGCAGAGCTGTTAAGACAGGAAGGTGCTCAGGAATCCAGGCTCGAACCCGCTTTGTGCTACTTCTATGAGATTTGGGACCAGTTAGTTCACCTCACTGTGTCTTAGTTCTTTACCTGGAAAATGAGGATAAGAACAGTACCCGCAAGAGAGTGACATCCATAAAGACAGAAAAGGCGCACAACGTCTTAGAGCAGAGTGGGCACGGGCATACTCAGTACATCAGCTGTGGTTAGTACTAGCTTTTGTTGACAGAGTGAGTGAATGCTCTTGTTTACATTAAAAAATATAATAACGAGGGGGCACCTGGCTGGCTCAGTCAGTAGAGCATGTGACTCTTGATCTCGGGGTCATGAGTTTGAGCCCCATGTTGGGCAGAGAGATTACTTCTTTAGAAAGTATAATAATTAGAGCAGCTAATGCCATCTAAGATGGAAATACTTGAAAGTTCACGGAAAGGCTTCAGTGGAGAAGCAACAATTCAAGAGGAAAAAAAATTTTAAAGGTATTGACCTAGTCCCCAAAAGCAACAGAACGGAGAGGGGGCAAAAGGCACAAGTCAGGGAGGGCAGCTTTGAACAGGAGGGCTACTTCTTTGCGATGCCAACTCTACTTTTTAGGAAGACCTCATTTGAAATGCCAGATTTCCCACTACATGGATTCCAGTCTGGTGCAAGTACCTTGCTCAGATGGGTCTGCACTCAAAGTGGTACCAGTTGTTCTCAGCTGGGGGCTCTTCCCTACACTAAGGACATTTGACAATGTCTGGAGAAATTTTTAACTGTTATGACTGGGGCGGAGAGGGGTGGAGCAGGAAAAGGGGAGGGTGGGCAGAGAGCAGCTTGCTCCTGGCACCTGGCAGGTACAGCCCAGGGCTCTGGACATATCCTACAATGCACTCGTCAGAACCTACAGCACCAACAAAGAATTTATCTACCCAAAATGTCCACAGTGCTGAGGTGGAGAAACCTAGCTCTAGATAATGACATTTCAACATCGCAGAGTGCTAGCCACAAACATCACATTACAGGCTTGGGTAATTTTGTGTTTGTGATGTATCAGCTAGCCCCTGTTGCCTAAGAAGAGCCTTCAACAATAATCAGCATGTTTTAGGACTTTGTAGACCACTAAGTAGTCTGCCTGGATCCAAACTAAATATCTCACCTCTTCCATCCACCCAGGTCCTGAAATGCCCTGTTGTGGCCACTGTCCTTCAGAAGAGACCACAGAGCCTCAAGGAGCTCCAATCTGTTCAGTGCCTTCAGGAAATGTGGGTTAATCACTTCAACCTGCATCAGTTTAACAGGGATTTTTCTGAGACCTGTTTATTGTTCTGCTGCTTGGCCTCTCCGGAGTTATCTATGACCGAAGTCTTACATTTATTTGTAGAGTAGAAGGTATATTTTTACTCTCACATCCCTTCCAAGTCCCTGAATTAAATTAGTATGAACTTTCCAAAATAAACTCACCTTTGAGTTGAAACCAAGCATGGAAAGTTTCAGTCCAAAAGGATACCTTATTGGAAAATTAGAGGCAAAGGAAAATGAGGATTATAACGAATATTTTAGTGTAACTTCAGCACTCGAAGTTACTGAGGATAGAGTATTGGTTATATAAAAGATTCTCCAACAGATTTGATGTACACAATCCAAGATTGACATTCAATTCCCTTTCCTTCAGACTGGAAGAAAAAGCAACTGGAAATAAACAGAATGGAAAAAGCAGCACATGTGGATCTAATTCTGCACCATGTCACTGGTTAAAACCCAAGGAAAGAACGCTTTATCGAATGAGAAAAGGGAAACGATCGATAATAGGAAGGAAGATCTCCGATTCCCTCACTCCACAAACATAATATGTTGGATCACACCTACGGTCTAGTAGCATTTGTCAACCACTCCAAGTTAACATTTTATGTGAATGGCCACCGTGGTTTTTCCTACAGAAAACTGTTCTCAGAACTCTAGGTGATTTGTAATATAGACAGACGTTAGGGCATTCAGTGCTTGTTTTTTCTCTTGATTCTCAACATGAGAAACTATTTCCCAAGGATGGGCAACACTTAGAAGATTCAAAATCTGTATAATTCGAAGGTAGCTACCTTTGCAATAATGTATTCAGAGGATAAGTGCAACTTGGCTCCCATAAGGCTCAGATAAAATACTACTAGGCAGGGCTCCTGGGTGGCTCAGTCAGTTGAGTGTCTGACTCTTGATTTTGGCTCAGGTCATGATCCCAGGGTCATGGTATCCAGCCTTGCATCATGCTCTGTGCTGCTTAAGACTGTCTCTCTCTCTCCCTCTGCCCCTTTCACCCGCTTGTGCACTCTCTTTCTAAAATACATATTCAAAATGAAATAAAATACTACTAGACAAGGCAACATTAAAACTAGTGCATTTTAAAAACTGTAGAAAAACGAGATATCCTCTAGAGAAAATTATTATTTTCAAAACAGTTTTTAGCAGCAACAGAATGCTTCCACCTTCGTGCCCTGCAAAAAAACATACAGTCTTGGGCAAAACAGGAATACATAAAATGGACAAAAAAGGAATCGCTTTCACAAAGCAGGGGTCCCAGAAGCCCAGCCCTATCTCCCCACCCCAATACTCTTCTTTGTTCCAAATGACTATCCGGATAAATACATGAAAAAAAAATGGTTTCAAAATTAATGTTTTCCTTTTCCAAAGGATTGAGTTGACATCATTTATAGCTAGCCCTTATTTAGACCACAGGAGCACCAAATCACGTTCTCTTAATTCTACCAGCTCAGAGAAATAGTAGTTACTGGGGAGTGTAATTTGGGCAAGGTGACTTCTGTTTTCACTTTCCGTGATTCTGTGTTAACTTGCATTTTTATGATTTGCCCCCAAAAAGTTTTTACTTTAAAAAAAAAAAGGTATCTTGAAAAAATTTAACATTTTACTAAGTTTCCTTTTTATCTTTTTGGTGACTACTTCTTCTAGATTGTATGCTGACAAATGTAAAAGACTACAAGGGACCAGTGCATCTTTCCTGTTTCTTCACCTACAACGTGATCCACCTATAATACACAATTTAACTATGGGGTTAGTCAAACCGATACACCCTATATTTTTTAAAGGGGCCCTCTGCGTTATCTTCAATAAATTTTAAATACGTAATCTCTGTGAATGTAAGATGCTTGCGCGGTGATGTCTGCAACCACCGTGTCGGAGTTGATTCTGTTTCTTTGGATGGCTAGACAGAGATCGCCACCTGCCATCATGACTCTACAGACAGCTCTTCCTCCACCTAAGGTATGTCCTTCCTACAAGGGAATGTCCTTGGCACGGGATCATGAAATCTTAACACTCCTAACCCGAAGGATATGTGTATATTGGGTAATTTATGTTTTCAAATAAAACATTTATTAAAATTCACGGGACCTTAAATTTATACTTGGAATGGGAAGACATCTTTAAAAATTTTTTTTCATCAGAAAATGATCCCCCAAAAGGCATGTAATCACCAAAACGGTAATCACCACCTCAAATCTGTAATCCTGCCAAAGAAGCCTGCACAACAGGAGTAGTCAGATGACAGGGGTTTGCGGAAGCTCACGTTCCCTAAAATATCCTTAGCATTCCTCTCGAAAAAGCATAGGGGAAATCAAAGCAGCTGAAATTGTGGCTTTTTCCTGGCCAGTTCTGTAAAACAATATACCAGGGGCTATGCATCTTATCTTATGGTCCACATTTCCAGTGAAGACGAATACAGAAAGTATATTTGGATTGGCACATGGTTTGAAGTATTTTACTTTAGAGAAAGAAAAGTTGAGCAATCCTGGAAGAACTCCATATTCTTCTTTAAAAAAAATTTTTTTTTTTTAATTCCTCTTGAAAACTAGTTACTGCTTCGAGCAGGAAGGAAAGGTTCGGAACAGCTGTCCCTGAGTGAGTCGGGAGAATGTTAATCACTGTCCCTTCTCTCCTTTACTTAAAGATTAGCTCACATCCCAGGCCCCTGCTAAGGGAAATTGCATACACTTAACTCTTGAGACCTACCATGAGGAATATTTCTGTAACAGTAGTAGGACGTCAGCCGGATCTAAAAGACGCTCAAGTCCAGAAATGTACCCCAAAGGCAACAAAAGCCCAAAGGGTCAGCAGCGGGCTGACTGGACATTTGAGAAAGTCATTTGTATCTTGACTTAAGCTCCCCAGGAAAAAGTCAAACTTAACAAAAATGGTTTCAAAAAAAATGGAATTGACACATACGCGAGCATCTGCAACTTTAGCCAAAGCCTCCTTAGGCAAAGTGCACTTGCACAGACCATGTTAGGTTAAAAATATATTAAATGCAATTTCCTCTGTACACTGTTAAGTGAGGAAAGCAAGATGTAGGGAAGTAACTAATATATAGTCCCACTGTAATAACAAACAGTAATTCTCCCAATCCCGAACAAAATTTTTTTTTCCATATCCTTATTTGAGCATAGAGCTAGGTGTAGAAGGATATACAAGCTGCTAAATTTTTTTAATATTTATTTATTTTTGAGAGAGATATATATAGAGAGAGAGACAGAGCATGAGCAGGGGAGGGGGAGAGAGAGAGGGAGACACAGAATCTGAAGCAGGCTCCAGGCTCTGAGCTGTCAGCACAGATCCAGACACGGGACTCGAACTCACGAACCGTGAGATCATGACCTGAGCCGAAGTCGGACGCTTAACCAACTAAGCCACCCAGGCGTCCCCAAACTGCTAATATTTTAACAGGGAGGAGGATAAGAGAAGGGAGGGAAAAGGAGTTAAAAAAAGAGACAGACAGACAGACATTGGATAGAAAAATGTGCATGCCCTAACACTGGATATGTGTACATTTTTAAATACAAGAGAAACATAATTCTATGTTTTTAGAATAAAAGAGGGACAGACTATTGTTGGGATAGAAAAATATTCATGGCAAGAACTAGAAGGTGACACAAACATTTGTTTCCAGGATGAAAACATAGACAATCTTCTTAAAGCCAGTGGAATAAGACATTTTAGCAATATGGAGTATGACAGATTCTCCACCTGTAGGTAATACACTTTATAATACAATGGTTAGATATAAACATCAGGTGCATTTGAAAAGTGGGTCTTTGGGGCACTTGGGTGGCTCAGTTGGTTAAGTGTCCAACTCCTGATTTTGGCTCAAGTCACGATCTCATAATTTGTGAGTTTGAGCCCCGCTTCTGGCTCTGCACTGACAGCGTGGACCCTGCTTGGGATTCTCAATCTCTCTCTCTTCCTTTCTCTCTCTCTCTCTCTCTTTCAAAATAAATAAATAAACTTAAAAATATATATATAAGTAGGTCTGGGACACTGTGCAGACAGTCAGTGTTCTATGGGATCTAAATGAATCAGATACAGCCTAAAAAAAACTCCAAAGGTTTGCACAAATGGGACAAGAAGTGACACCAGTCCCTTCAGTCAATTTCCTCGGGCACCTGGTGGTCTGGAGGTCTGTGACCTCACAGAGCGCTGGAGATCACCACACCAGATTTGCAGAGCAGTGAAGTAAAAAGCTAAATCCTCAGTACATATAGCAAAACATGTCCCTAAGTCTATCAATATGGCAACAAGATGCTCCCTTTAGATGGTGGATAGGAAACTGATCAGAAAAAAAAGTTTTTGAGGAAATAAAATATTAAAAAATGTAAATGTGACGGAAATTATAAACAGCCTGGAGCTCCTCTCCCTTCGGGAACAGCTGTGTCTGCTAATCCCTTGAGGAGTCCTCCCTGCGATCGCCCTTCCTTCCTTCCTCTGTCTCTCTCTAATAGCTCCCTTGTTCCTGCTGGACAAAACTAGCCCTTTGTGGCTGCTCTCAGAACAACATTAAAAACAGGAATAGGGAAATTGTAAACAGGAGGCTTCTGGTCTACAGGCGAAGACACACACAGGCCTCTGAGGCCTACTTCATGCTAAGCAAAGAAACAGACCTTTGTTGCTAAAGGGATTAGGGCTGCGGGGTTTCGGAGGCGCTGCTGAGGCATTCAGCTGGCCTGAAGTAGGGGCTTTGTAAAGAGATACCTCCATTAGAGGTCTGTGAGCGGAAATCATTCATACTCTTTATACAATCTGGGTAATGTGATAGTGTTGGACTGTTAAACGCCTCTGGTGAGGCAGGGTCCTATCTCCTTGAATGGTAAATTCTTCAGCAGCTAAATAGATGGTGGTATATTACCTTCACTGACTTTGGTTTTGGTTTTTTTGGTTTTTTTGAGGTGGTGGTAGAGGGGGGAGGATGTCTTCTACCGTTAACCCTTAGTGGGAGTGACATTAAAGGATCACCCAGAAGCAGACAGGCAAAGTCTTCCCAAGTCAGCTAAGAGACAGCCACTGAACTTCTGGTGCTGGCATCTTACATTATCAAAAATGGCCCTCTCTCCGCATCCTCTGCACATGGAGACCTTGATCGCTTTGTCCTCACATTCATCATGACGATGGAAATCTCCATAGGTGCCTCATTCCATGCCCTTTAGACTAGAATCCCCCAAATGACCTAACCATTTCCTCTCTATCCTATGCCCACTTTCACCACTCAGCTCTTCCTTGCCTCACCCTCCCTGGGTTGGATGAGTGCCCCTTTCTCTGAGGTCTGTAGTGTCCTGTGCATATCTCTCTCGTTGCATTCCCCATAAACTTGGAGACTCTTTGTATGGCTGCTACCCCAACAGATGATGAGTTCCTGGAGAGCAGGGGCTTATTTATCTTTGTATCTACAATGCCTGGTCCTTCGTAGGTGCCTAGAGTTGTGTCCAGCAGGAGAAGGATGGAGTTGGGCTGCACTGCCTTTAGATCGGTCCCTACCATAGCTGGGAAGATTGTATCTGCCTGTTTTAATGGCTTTGAGGAATTTTTAAAAATTCCTCGTGACCTCTTGTAGAGAACCCAACAGTCTTCAGAAAGCAAGGAAAAAACACTGTGGTCAGTTAGGAAAGAAAAGGAATCCTCCAAGGAAGATGGCAAGAGGTCACTTCCCCACAAACAGCCAGCAGCCTTCTGAGTGACCTGGCTCATCCTGACCCTGCTTCCACATTCTCGATTAAGGGAGTGTCATCAGCAGAATGGAAATGTTCTTTGGGTTCATATTTAGTGTCTCTGGAAATAAATATTAATTATGGTATCAGATGTACACTCAGAAAACTTCTGAGATAATTCCAGAAATAAAGTTCAAACAGTGGGAAGAGATGCTGCATCGGAGCTAAGGGACACTTTACCCCAGTAAGATCAGACCCATCCTAGCTGGCTGACAAACCCATCCTGGGAGAGACTATGGCTCCAGGTATACATGGGTGCTGCGGAAACTTCACTTAGAAGGGGTCCTGGTTGGGGTGCCTGGGTGACTTCGTCAGCTAAGCATACAACTTGGGCTCAAGTCATGATCTCACAGCCCGTGAGTTCGAGCCCCGCATCAGGCTCTGTGCTGACAGCTCAGAGCCTGGAGTCTGCTTCAGATTCTGTGTCTCCCTCTCTCTCTGCCCCTCCCCCACTTGTGCTCTGTCTCTCTCCTTCTCTCTCTCAAAAATAAATAAATAAACATTAAAAAGGGGGGGGGCCTGGTTTCTGTAGAAGACAAACCTGCAAATATGATGTGGCCTTTGCAACAACTGATAGAAGGCTGATGTCTTTCTCCACTGCTGTTCTCAGTAATCAGGGACATGCTTCTCTATCAGCACGGCCTTAGATGTTATTAATTGTTGGCTCTTTCCATTGTTCACCATTTTCTATCTGGATTACCTCTCTTCTTGCCATTTGGCAGATGGGACTCTGTTCTTACATTATTAACATCACTGTCTGCACAAAGCAGTTACATATGGAAGGAAGAAACCAGCAATGAGGCCATGGGCTTTGTCTCCAATTCTGCCACTTACTCAATCACCCATTCAGCCAACAAATGCTGAGCATCTGCTATGTGCCACACACTGGGCTGGGCACTGAGAAGAGAAGCATGACACAGGACTCACTCTGAAGATGGGGAGGCACACATAAACAGAGTGGTGAATACCATGATGGCAAACTGCACAAAACATTCCCAGAGCATTGGGAAGCTGAAGGCATTCAAGGAAGCCCTCCTGAAAGAGATGAGTGCTTAGCCTAGAAGATCCTGGATGGATAAAAAAGCCACAAACATTTGGGAAAACTGCATATATACGACTATGAACCAAATATCAAATAAGTTTACTGTGTTATTATTAAATTCTTGGGTGTAATAATGTGGTTATATAAGAAAATGTCCTGGAGCACCTGGGTGGCTCAGTCGGCTAAGCCTCCAACTTCTGCTCAGATCATGATCTCGTGGTCGTGGGTTCAAGCCCCACGTTGGGCTCTGTGCTGACAGCTCAGAGCCTGGAGCTTGCTTTGGATTCTGTGTCTCCCTCTCTCTCTACCCCTATCCTGCTCACACTCTGTCTTTCTCTCTCTCAAGAATAAATAAACATAATTTTTTTTTTTTAAAGCATCCTTGGGACACCTGGGTGGCTCAGTTGGTTAAGCGTACGACTTCGGCTCAGGTCATGATCTCACGGCTGGTGGGTTGGAGCCCCACATCAGGCTCTGTGCTGACAGCTCAGAGCCTGGAACCTGCTTCGGATTCTGTATCTCCCTCTCTCTCTCTCTGTCCTTTCCCTGCTCACACTCTGTCTCTTCATCTCTTAAAAAATAAATAAACGTTAAAAAAAATTTTTTTAAGGGGTCCTTGTACTTAGGAGATACATGCTGAACTATTCGTGAAGAGGAGTCATGATATCTAAAAGTTACTTTCAAATGGCTCAGAAAAAGACAGGCCTATCTGTGTATGTGTGTGTATATATGTACTAAGGGAGATGGGGGGAAAAGAACAAATCTGCAAAATGTTATTTGGTCAATCTGGGTATATATATATACACATTTCTTATACTATTCTTTTAATTTACTCTATCTTTTTAATTTCCAAAATAGAATATTAGATAAACAATTGTTAAAAGCACACAGAGTTGACCCTTGAACAATGCAAGGGTTAGGGCCACAGACCCTGTGCATTCGAAAATCCATGTATAACTTTTGACTCCCCCCAAACTTAACTACTAATGGCCTGTTGTTGACCAGAGCCTTACCAATAGCATCAACAGTCAATTTACACATATTTTGCCTATTAACATGTAATATATATTGTATTGTTACAACAAATTTTGCTGGAAATGTTATTAAGAAAACAAAATGTTATTACGAAAATCACAAGGAAGAGAAAATACATTTACAGTACTGTTCTGTATCTACAAGAAAAAAATCCACATTTATACATGGACCTCCGATGCTCAAACTTGTGTTATTCAAGAGCCAACTATGTATATAAAGCTATCACAAGTGCTAACACTGGACTGGAACAGGAAACGAAAAGAGAGCATTAGTCAGATAAAGATGGGGGGAGGTACCCCAGGGAGAGGAGATGGCTAGAGCATGGGACTTGGGAGTGGTAGCTGAGATGCCTAGAACTACTCCTGGCCCAGAGGTGACACTTGTGTATATCTGCCCAATGAATGAAAGAGTTAAACAGCATCGCCTAGGCAGGGAACTGCAAGCAGATCACACCAAAGTGAGCATAAGGTTTACGTTAAGGAGCCAGAGCCGATTCGGCTATAGAGGCAGGAGGTCTGTCATGGAAGCCTTTGTATATTCTGCCAAGGTCCTGGGACTTTATCCTGTGGGCGATGGGAGCTATGAGCGGGAGGCAATGTGGTCAGATTAGCATCTAGAGGGACCACCCTGAAACTCAGGTGTCATGTGGGGTGACGGAGCACAGACCTCAAGGCGGGAGACGAGGGTACCAGTCAGGATGCCTTTGGCTCCCTTAAACACAAAGCTCTGAGTCTAACTGCCTGAATTTATCAAGAGACTTATTATCCAACATAGCTGCAAACTCTGAGATGACAGGCCACAGACGTGGTTGATTCGGTGGCTCAAAAACGCAACCACGGACCCAGGTTCCATCCTCTCTCCAGGGCACCATGCTCTGTGGTGGGGTCTGCCTGCAGGCTGCCTTTCCTCATCTATGCCAGACGGCTGTAGCAGTTCCTAGAGTGACGTACGGATACAGAGAAGCCCACAGACAGAAGGGAGCAGTTTCTTCTTCGGTCTCTTTCTTAACAAGGAAAACTTCCAGAAGCTTCCCAGCAAATTTTGCCTCACATCCCACTGGCCCAGATTGGATCCCAAGCCCACTTCAAAACCAATCACTGTCAAGGGACCGAGATTACACGTTTGGCTCAGAATAATAATTTATACACAGAGGGAATTAACTATGATGAATCATCACTCGAAACACTCGGGAGCCTACTGGTCCAGGCAGAAGATGCTAGAAGCCCTAAACTATGATAATGGTGGCGAGGAGTGCAGACGTGAGAACAGATTCATGATTTATTTAGGAAGTTATGTTGGTAGAATCTGGTGGTAGATTGAAAATGGAGGAGTTACAGAAGAAAAGGACACCCTCTTCCATAATTCCAGCTTGGGTGAATGGATAGAAGGAAGTGTCATTAACTGAGATGAGGTGCCTATGAAGAGGGAGGAGGGTGTGGAGAAAAGACAGTGTGGCGCACATTCAATGTGAAGTACCCGTAGGCTTTGGAATAAAAGTATTAGCCAATCAGTGGAATATGAGTCAAACTGTTATCCCAAACGGGTAGCCCTTACACCAGACATGGTTCTCAGATGGGCTTTGATCCCTACAGACATTTTCGAACCAATATTTAATCACTGAGAGATTCCAAATAGGATTATATATTTCCGGTTTCTTTAGGGAAAATTGGGAAATCTGGCAACACTGGTCCTGAACTGTTGCTTGTCAACCATCGGTGGAGCCCGGAAGCAGCCCTTCTCTTTAGCTAGAATAAGGGCTTCTCTGGCCTGCCACACTCTGCCTCCATCACTGCCTTCACCTGCTTGGCCCTGAAGGCATTTCCAACCAACACCCTGCTCACAACCATGGAGACAGAGGTCTGAGCTGCCTGGTATTTAGATGGTGGTCAAATACCTCACCCAAAGAGAAAACAGAATGAAAGTACGTCAAGGAGGTAACCCTGGAGCCATGAATTCCTTAGTTTTGGGCTTTTTTTTAATGTTTATTTATTCCTGGGAGAGCGAGTGCAAGTGGGGGAAGGGTAGAGAGAGAGGGAAATGCAGAATCTAAGGCAGGCTCCAGGTTCTGACCTGTCAGCACAGAGCCTGACACAGGGGTTTGAACCCACGAACCGTGAGATCAAGACCTGAGCCGCCTGAGCCAAAGTCGGACACTCACTCGACTAAGCCACCCAGGCGCCCCAGCCATGAATTTAGAAATGGAGGGAGAGAAATTCACGCTGGAGAGAAAAACAAATGACGCGAGTGAGCATGAAGTCTCAGGAGCTAAGAGAGGAGAGCTCAAGTTGGAGGGAGGGCTCTCCTGCCCTATATGCAACAGGAGGTCCAGGGAGGGAAAGATCCAAAGGAGACTCGGCATTGGGGAAGTAAGTCGTGGATGACCAGGAGTTTACCTGTGTGACACGGTGGGGGAAGGGGCAGACAGCAACCGGGGTGGGTAAAGGATAAAAGTAAGCATACATGGTGCGCGTGGACTGCTCTGGTGACAAAGAAGAAGAAAGGCTGGATGGAAACTAGCAAGGCTGTGGGGCAAGGCATGGTCCCTTGGCAGGATCAGAGACACTCAGACATTGCAAAGGGAAGAAGCAGCCAGTGGTGAGATGCAGGCTGTAGGCATGTAACAAAGGGATGAACCAAGTCCAAAGGGAGGCGGGAGGGGCAGGGCGACAAAAGAGTCAGGCATAGGTGGCTGGATTCACTGCATAAAAGAGAGGCCTCCGAGGCTGGTGGATTGGAAGTGATGATACACCTATAGGCAGATGAGTGTGTTCAGAAATTTGAGAGTTAAGTCGCTGCTGAGCCCGGTGAGGGGGAGCACGTGGTGTAAGGCCGTGGGCACCTTGGCCTCCAGGGACTGGTCCCTCTCCTGCCCCCCTCCAGCCACCGTCTCCGGGTCACTGCACTGGAGCCTGAACCTGAGGAGGTGCTGGACCTGAGTCAACTGCCACCCAAGCTGCTCCTGGTGCTGCTGAGCCACGTGTCTCCATGCACACTGCTGGGGTGCAGCTGCCAGGTACACAGGGGCTGGCACGTCCTGATGAATGACCTTCCCGGGACCACAGCGCTCTGCTGCCCCTCGCCTTCAGCGGCCTGCCCCGCGTCCATCAGGCCAGCCCCTGCCTCCTGGGCCGCTTCTGCAATCAAGAGCAGAGACATCGAATGCAACCTTATAGGCAACCCCTGTGGCCAAGAGACCTCCGGAAACAATGGTGCAGCATGGTGGGGTGGCTGCGTGGTGGAGATGAACAGGTCAACGGTGCCCCGGAAGCCCCTTTGCAGACCTGCTTCGTGTCTTCCTTCAGCTCATGTCTCAAGAAGCAGGTCTTGGGCCCAGAGGAGGAGGGTTGATGGCTGGAACTGCTCGATAGTGGTAAGATTGAGATTTGTGTCTCTGACTGACGTCAACCAGATTGCTGTGGGTAAATTCTCTGCTATGGCTGATCCCATTCAGCAGTGGTACAACAGTGGTTGCTTTCAGGTCACCCAAGTGTTCTCCAACATCAAGATGGGCCAGGGCCCTTGTGTCTTTCCAACGCTGGCACCAGAACATGCAGATCTGGGCTGGTCACTACAGAGCTGGTGGGACCAACTCCAGTGTGATGGTATGGGCCCATCTGTCACAAAACAACCTGACTGGTGCCTTCCAGGACCTGGGATCACTGGCCAGGACTTCTCATTAACCAAGGGCTTATACCTCCCTGACATCCTGTGTACTCCAAGGTTCATTCGAGGGTCTTGCTGGGACTCTTCTTTAGGTTCTGGAAACTACTAGAAGAAAGCTCTTCCATCAGATCTACCTACTGCTGTTTTAGGGCAGTCCTTCTCCCATGGGGGTTGGGGGAGGCAGCAGGTGAGCACGGAGGAATGCTGGTCCTGGAGAGGGCTCTTCACCCTCCCCACAGAAGCACTCTGATCCAGCCCCAGCCTCCTCTTCCCTTGTCTCCCTGTTTCTGCTTCAGGGGCTTTACTGGTCCCTTTAGGGAAGGCCTCTCATCTCTGAAGTAGAGTCTCATCTATGGCAGGGAAAATTCCAGCCACCTTGGGTGGTAAACTTAACCTCCTGAAGCCTCAAGGACCAGGCCTTGCAGCTGGAAGTCAACCAGCATGATAAACGTTTAGAGATGCTCAAGGACCCCTGTTATTGTGTGGTACATAAAGTTATTTGAATTTGGAAACTAGTAATTGACCTTTCACAGGGAAGGCCTTAGTAATCCTTCAAAGAGATGCTCCAAGATGCCAGTCCTTTTCCATCTGGTATGAAGGACAGGGTAGGGTTGGAAGAGTGGAGAGGCCTATTTCCCAAGCAGCAATGGTGGAAGACTAAGCTAGTTTTCAAGCTCTAGGAAGCTGAGCTCCTACCAGCAGACAGAAAGAGGCACACACTGGATAATAATTCTCCTAGGAGAGGGCAGAGGCACCAGGTCAAAGGATGGAGGGGAAGGGTCACAGCGGCACCCATACCTTGGGGGCTTGCGACATCCACAGCCTCTGTCTGGGTCATCTCTCATGCTCCAGGTTCGGATGCATGTTTGCCCCCTCCCCTATGCTTGACTCACCACAGAAGTGCCTGGGATAACCCAGAGGGCAGTAAATGTAACTCTACTCATGCAGGTAGGTTCACCAGTGACTGTAACCCCAATCCATCTAAGGAAAATGAGTGGGGGGTGCCTGGGTGGCTCAGTCAGCTCAGCATCTGACTTTTGATTTCAGCTCAGGTCATGATCCCAGGACTGAGGCTTCAAGCCCATTGTCAGGCTCCGTACGGAGCACAGAACCTGCTTGGGATTCTCTGTCTCTCTCTCCCTCTGTCCCTCTGTCCTGAAATCTCTCTCTCTAAAATAAATAATAATAATAATAACAATAATAATAATTTTAAAAAGAATAAAATTTATGAAAAGGAGAAAAGGAGGAAAGGAAAGGAAAGGAAAGGAAAGGAAAGGAAAGGAAAGGAAAGGAAAGGAAAGGAAAGGAAAGGAAAGCTCAAGTTTCTGTTTGCCTGATGTTACAGTTAACTATGAAGCCAAGTAGGCTTTGGTGCCACCTTTACCCAAGGCCTTCAGGCTTCCTCCAAGGAAATGACTGCCAAAACAGTCCTGGTAATTAGCAAGCATTTTGTGGAATTTTTCTGAGGAAGCATTCTGTCCTGGAAAGTCAGATAGATTCCAAGGCAATGGATCTCCATGGCGGCCCGTGTTGAGATCAAGGCCGTCACTATGACAAATAATACCCTTCCTGCTTTGGGGCTGCAGTGTCTACATGGCTGCCTGAGGCTGCAGACTGGGGCTGGGACTCGGTGGCCCACATTCTGATCCACAGTGGAAGCTCTGAGGAACAGGGAGAGTTTTCTACAACAACTCACCCTTGACTTCCAATTCCAGATATGGTCTCCAAATGCAGTGACTTTTACCCAAAATTATAGGTTAACAGGGACAGAGGTGAGGGGTGACACCAAGTACCATTAATGAGCCCTCCCCAGAACTTCAGCAGGCAATGGCCTCCCCTCTTCCTTTCCCTACCACATTTTAATAAAATTTGCTAAGCATAATTATTTGGATTGTCTCTCTTCTGTGTCTTATTTATTTTACGGTGGAGTTGCTATGAGGCAAAAAGAAACAAAAGGAAAGCACTTTTTTAAACAATGCAGTAGGAATATGCCTAGAGGAGTGCCTGGGTGGCTCAGTTGTTTAAGCGTCTGACTCTTGATCTCAGCTCGGGTCATGATCTTGCTGTTCGTGAGATCGAGCCCAGCGTCAGGCTCTGTACTGACAACCTGGGGCCTGCTTGAGATCCTCTTTCTCCCTCTCTTTCTGCCCTTCCCCTGCTTGTGTGTGTGCACTCTCTCTCTCTCTCTCAAAATAAATAAATAAACTTAAAAACAAAAAAGAAATATGCCTGGGAAAGTCACTAACTTGACATTAGGTATCCCTAGAACAATTAAGATTTAGCTGACACAAAAATTTCCACGTCTTAAAAACTGTCTCTGATCTTAAAAATAATAATATTCTGGTTATAGCCCCTCCATTGAAAAAATAAATATTCTTTAATTCCTTCTCAGAACTGGGGGCATTGAAGTAGAATCAGGGTCAGGAGAGGTAAGCATGCCGACGTCATTTCGCCAGTTTGGAATGATGTGGTTAAACCCACCATGGATGTCCCCAGAGGGAACAGAGAATATCTTTCAAGAACATGCTAAACACCCATCTGTCAGAAACAATTTGTGGGTTCCGAGGTGCAGAGATGGAGAACAGAACATACCATCCCTTGGGGTTCCTGCCTGTGCAGAACAGTTCTGCCTCTGTTAGATGCATGTACTCATTATCTTTGATCATCAGCCCCTGCTCAACAGGCCTGGGGTGACCCACCTGCTATGCCGAGGACATAACAGGCCAGGTCCTCAAGAAGCTCCCCTTGTCCTGGCAGAGCCGGATGCCCAGACAATTACGCAACCACAGCACACAGTGAGAACAATAGTGATGGCAACCCAAACCAAACACTCCTATTAATTATATATTAGTGGGAAAAGGGCACCATTAAGAACCGGCCTCCTGTACTACCAGCACACTGGGGGCTTGTTTCCCATGGAACACAACAGCCCTCTGGGGTAGGTGACCCTTTCTCTATATTCTGAGTGATCAAGGTCATCAAGGTAGTGAGGAGCAGAGATGGGATTTGAACCCAGGTTGCTCCAACTTCCTGCTCCTTTCATATCAAGTCACACTCAAGGACCATTTTTTAATTGTAGCCTTTCCTGACTCCCTTAACTGAATGTTACTTATTTGTAACTCTCTGAAGGTAACAGCCTTGGACTGGAAAGACTGTCATCTGTATACCTGTCAATTTTACAGGACCGCAAACGTCAAAGGCACGAATGGCATCTCTTTACATGTTTTGTGTGTGTGTGATTTTTTTAAGTTAAAATTTGTTTTTTAAAGTTTATTTATTCTGGAGACGACAGAGACAGAGATGAGTGGGGGAGACGCAGAGAGAGAGAGGGAGACACAGAATCTGAAGCAGCCTCCAGGCTCTGAGCTGTCAGCACAGAGCCCGACACGGGCCTGGAACTTACAGACCGTAAGCTCATGACCTGAGCCGAAGTCGGACGTTTAACTGACTGAGCCACCCAGGCGCCCTGTGTGTGTGTAATTTTTAAGATAAGGTGTGCCTCTCTGATGAGGTGAGGTTTAGGCAGCACACAAACAAAATGAGAGTAATCCTTGAAGATACTGGGAGGTGGGAGACTGGGAGAGGGGAAATTCCAGGCAGAGGGCATGGCGAATGCAAAGGCTCTCCAGTAAGGGGCACGTTTGAGGAATAAAACCTCCCCCGTCACTCTGTCCCCTGTCCCTGCTTTATTTTCCTTCAAGGCACTCTTCACCATTTGACACTAAATTTATGGGTTTATTTGCTTACTATATACATCTCCACTACACTGTGAGCTTTATGAGGATATGGACTTTATTTTTGCGGATCCTCAGGGGAGATCTGCATACAGAGGAAACTCCATACATATTTGTTTAGAAACACATGAATAAATGTATAGAGCATTATGTGTATTTGTTTAAATTTTTTAACATTTACTTATTATTGAGAGACAGAGAGAGACTGAGCATGAGCTTGGGAGGGGCAGAGAGAGGGGGAGACACAGAATCCAAACCAGGCTCCAGGCTCTGAGCCATCAGCACAGAGCCCGATGTGGGGCTTGAACTCACAAACTGCGAGATCATGACCCGAGCTAAAGTCAGATGCTTAACCGACTGAGCCACCCAGGTGCCCTGAGCATTATGTGTATTTTTAAGTTTTACTTTTATTAAGTATGTATCATGCACAACCACTGAACTAAGCACTTTATATTCTTCATTTATTTCTTCTTTAAAAAAAAAAAAAAGTCTTATTTTTAAGTAATCTCTTCACCCAATGTGGGGCTTAACTCATAACTGTGAGATCAAGAGTCGCACGTTCCACCGACTGAGCCAGCCAGGCGCCCCTCTTCTTTTAATTCTCACCCCAACCCCATTACGGTGGGTACTCCCACCTTCATTTTACAGGTAGTACAACTGAGGTAAGGTAACTTGCGTTAGATGACTCTACCGGTAAGTGGTGAAGCTGGGATATGAGCCCAGGACTGACCCAAAAGCCCATGCCTTTCCAAGAATATACAAGGAGGGAAAGGCAATCTCTTCAACAAATGGTGTTGGAAAAAAACCGGATAGTTACATGTAAAAGAATGAAACTGGACCAACTTCTTCCATCATGCACAAAAATAAACTGAAAATAGATTAGAGACCTATACGTAAGACCTGAAACCATAAAACTCCTCAAAGAAAACATAGGCTCTAATCTCTTCAGCATCAGCCTTGGCAACATATTTATGGATGTGTCTCCTCAGGGAAGGGAAACAAAAACAAAAATAAACTATTGGGACTACAGCAAAATAAGAAAAGGTTCGGACAGTGAAGGGAACAATCAACAAAAAGAAAAGACAACCTAATGAATGGGAGAAGATATTGCAAATGACATATCTGATAAAGGGTTAGTATTCAAAATACACAAAGAGCCTGAACAAACAGCCCTGGAAAAAAAAAATCTGATTAAAAAATAGGGGACCTGAATAGACACTTTTCCAAAGAAGACATACAAATGGCCACCAGATAAATGAAAACATGCTTAACATCACTCATCATCAGGGAAATAAATGCAAATCAAAACTATGATGAAATATCACCTCATACCTGTCAGAATGGCTAGTATCAAAAACACAAAAAATAACAAGTGTTAGGAAGGATGTGGAGAAAAGAAAACCATTGTGCGCTGTTGGTGGGAATGTAAACTGAAGCAACCACCATGAAATAAATAGTATAGAGGTTCCCCCCAAACTAGAAATAAAAATACCATATGATTCAGTAATACTACTCGGTCTCTACCCAAAGAAAACAAAAATATTAATTCAAAAAGATATATGTACCTCTATGCTTATTTTAGTATTTACAGTAACTAAGATATGGAGACAACCTAAGAGTCCATTAAGAGATGAATGGGTAAAAAAAGTTGTGGCGTGTGTGTGTGTGTGTGTGTGTTTGTGTGTACATATACACACACACACATATACATGGACAATGGAATACCATTCAGCCATAAAAGAAAAGAATGAGATCTTGCCATTGTGACAACATGGATGGACCTACAGGTATTATGCCAAGTGAAATAAGTCACAAAGAGAACAACAAATATGATTTCACTTATATGTGGCAACTAAAAACACAACAAATGAACACACAAACAAAAAACAGAAGCAGACATATAAATACAGAGAACAAATTTGTGGTTGCCAGAAAGGAGGGGTGAGAGAGATGGGTGAAACAGGTGAAGGAGATTAGGAGGTACAAACTTCCAGTTATAAAATAAATAAGTCACAGAGATTAAAAATACAGCATAGGGAATAGCCAATAACATTGTAAAAGCAATGTATGGTGAGAAATGGTAACTATACTAATATAGTAAGCACTATGTAATGAATAGAATTGTTGAATAACTATATTGTGTACCTGAAACTAATATAACATTTTATGTCAACTATACTTAAATAATGAAAGTTTTTTTTAATAAAGGTTTTTTTTTAAAAAGAATGGTATCATACTATATATTCTTTATTGCATCTTTCTCTTTTTCCTTAACAATATATCATCAGCATATTAATGTAAGATTAAATATGCTCTTACACCATTAAAAAAAAAGTCCATGCTTTTTTAACCAAAACATTCTAATCTAGGGGTACCTGGCTGGCTCACGCAGGGGAGCATGTGACTCCTGATCTGGGAGTTGAGCGTTTAAGCTCCATGATGGGTGTAGAGATCACTTAAAAATAAAATCTTTAAAACAAACAAACAACCATTATTCTAATCTTGCTAAGCAGTGGCCATGGGAGGCCTTCAACAAATATCCGCTGTATTGTATTAAATATATTCAGCACAAAGGAGGGAGCAAGCTCAAAGACAAGATAATGTGGAATTTGGAGAGCAGATTAGAAGATGCTCATCCTGGTATGGAAGCTAAAAAGAACCAACATAAAAGGTATGAGGTTAGTTGAATGCACACATTATCTCCCAGAAATTTACCCACATGAGACAGGATGTCTGCAGGTTTGGGTCACGTGACAAGGGTACTTCCTAAGGCCACCTAGGCTGCCTGATTCAAAAGGAAGACACTAGGGGTGCCTGGGTGGCTCAGCTGGTTGAGTGTCTAGTCCCATTCTTGATTTCAGCTCAGGTCATGATCCCAGGGTCATGGGATCGAGCCCTGCATCAGGCTTTAAGCTGAGCACATAGCCTGCTTAAGATTCTCTCTTCCTCTTCCTCTGCCCCTTTCCCTGTTCGCAATCTCTCTAAAATTAAAAATAATAATAATAATAATAATAATAATAATAAAAACAAAAAAGTCCTGGGTGGCTCAATCAGTTGAGCATCTGACTTCAGCTCAGGTCATGATCTTGCAGTTTGTGGGTTTGAGCCCTGTGTCGGGCTCTATGCTGACAGCTCAGAGCCTAGAGCCTGCTTCAGATTCTGTGTCTCCCCCTCTCTCTGTCCCTCCCCGGCTCACTAGCACATACACGCTCCCTCTCTTTCTCTCAAATATAAAAAAAAATAAAACATTAAAAAATAATAAATTTAAATAAATAAGTAAAGGAAGGAAGGAAGACATTGATTCCAGTTCAGCTAATGGCAGACAAGTTCTGACCTCAAGATAATGTCAGGACTGTAAGAAAGAAAGGCTGTGACGACAAGTTTTTGGCAATTCAGAGGGGATGCTCAAGAGGGGGAAGTGAATAAGAAGATCCTGCCAGAGTTTTCCAGAAGCCCTGCACATGGTGGGGCTGGAGAATTCTGCTCTGTTGAAAGGTAAATGACAAAGACAAAACTCAAAAGGTCTTCATCCGTTAGTGCTTAGGAAAAACATCCCACAAAGACTCATTAACCACTTTGCTTTGATTTCACGCTTTCTAGGACAAATCCAGATGTGACTCCCAGAATAATCACTATAGGGGTTTTCATGAGACTCTCCATCCTCCTGGCTGCATGGCTAAGTTAGCACTCAGGTGACGAATCGGCTCTGCCGCTGGGAGGTGAGCTGGGAGCCTGCTCAGTCCCACATGAACTGGTAAGATGGTCCCTCGGGCAGGAAGTGTGGGAGGGAGCCTCCAGGTTCACACGTGGCCCAGCAGCGCGGGTGCGCGAAGCCCTGCCTTCTCTGCCTCTAAGCCACAGGGATCACGACCATGCCTCTGTCTCACAGGGTGTTTTGACACTTAGGTGAGAGAGTAGCTGTATGAACAAATTCATTGATTCAAGAGTTTCTGTGGGACGCCTGGGTGGCTCAGTCGGATGAGCATCCGACTTTGGCTCAGGTCATGATCTCATCAGTTGATGAGTTTGAGCCCCGTGTAGGGCTCTGTGCTGACAGCTCAGAGACTGGAGCCTGCTTCAGATTCTGTGTCTCCCTCTGTTTCTGCCCCTCCCCTGCTCATGCTCTGTCTCTGTCTCTCTCAAAAATAA
Organism: Lynx rufus; assembly: GCF_022079265.1. NCBI lineage: Eukaryota > Metazoa > Chordata > Mammalia > Carnivora > Felidae > Lynx > Lynx rufus. The sequence continues at coordinate 118,242,420 of NW_025814823.1, read as the reverse complement.
ACATTAAAAAAAAAAAGTATTTCTGTTATCACTAAGTAACACATCAATCAACACCGGGAAATTAATGCTTTTCCCCACTTCTCTTTCACTTACCTTAAACTTTTTTTTCCTTTTCTTCCCCCATAAGCACAGCTTAGGTTTTCCAACATCAAACCACTTTTCCCTACTCACAAATAGGAAGTACAGGCTGAAACTAAAAGCATTTGAGCCCTCATGTCCGTATTCTGGTCCCTTCTCTGAGATCACAGGGAGACCTTGGGCTGTCCTGTGGTTGACTGATCTCCAAGTACCTTTGTAGGAGCCATCTCCTGGAACTCTCCCAACAATGCCTAAAGGTAGGCTGGAAAGGGGTTACTCCTAACTTTAAAGAAGAGGCCACAGGGGGCACTGGTTGGCTCAACTGGTTAAGCATCTGACTCTTGGTTTTGGCTCCGGTCGTGATCTCACAGTTTGTGAGACTGAGCACCATGTGGGGCTCAGTGATGACAGGGCGGAGCCTGCTTGGGTTTCTCTCTCTCCCTCTCTCTCTCTGCCACTCCCCCCACGTGCATGTGCACTCACTCGCTCTCTCTCTCTGTCTCTCTCCCTGTCTCATAATAAATAAACTTAAAAAAAAGAAGAGGCCACAGACTCCAGGAGGCTATACAAGTGACTTGAGTCACAGGGTCCCAGGACTGGTGAAAGGGGAGCTAGACTCAAACCCAGGCCTGGTGACTTATTCCTGGAGCCCTTTCCCTAAACTGTGCTACCACAGGCACCAGAAGCTTCTCTGGCCCTGATGACACTTAACCCTCTAGACACTAAAAGAGCCAGTAAGTGAAGTCAACACCAGAGTATTCATGAGCAAGTGTTTAAACTCTGGCTCTCCTTACTTGTACAGGTTACTTAACTTCAACTTTCTCAGTCGTAAAATAGAAAGGTTGAAAAAAATGTACATGGCGCAATAATGATTGTGCAATGTTAATAATGAACAGTGTTTTAAGATAGTTAACATTTATAGAAAGTGGCAATGCTCCAGGCACATTCTGACAGGTGGCAGCACGAGCTGGGTTCATCGTAGGCTGAGCATCTAGCCCCCAGACTCAGAGTGGGGAACGTGGCCTTGATGGTGCTTTCAGGCTCAAGTGATCAGGCTCAAGGCGGGTCTGACCTCTGAGCCTCCCACCACCACCCACCATCCACACTGCTTCTCAAAATGGCCATAGTAGGCCTTCTATCTGCCCAGCTGGATGAGTTATTCATCCTTCCAGACCCTCAGCCTTTTGACTACTCTAATCGCAAACACATTTCCTCACACTGCTCATCAAATCAGGCAAAAGAAGACAGAGAAAACACTTAAGAGCCCTCAACATCAAGGGGCGTCAAGGTGCTGGTAGTAGTACCCCTTCCGGCTCAGGTGCTGAAAGGTAAATGCTACTGCCTAGGGCCTCCCTCCCCCAAACCGACAGCAGCGACCTAGACCTAACTGGACCTGAGACCACATGCTACCTGGGCTCTGAAGCTCCTAGCTTCTTTCAACCAACCTCCACCTTGCCCGTCACTTTGGCCTACAAGTGCACCAAGCATAGGCTGTCCTCTTCCTTCCTTGGAAGCATTTTAAGATAAAATGCATTTAATCAACCTAGCACATTGACCCTCAGACTCTTCCACTGAGCCATTTCAACCTGCCATGGTTGCTTCCACTATGATGCAAGAAGGGCCCCCTAAGATAGCCTCACACATTGGTCTACAGGTGGCTGCTCCAGAAACAGGTTATTTCCAAGGACTGCTTCCTAGATTCAAGAAAATGGCATCACTCTATCTCGCAAGATACGAGTATCTAGGAATCACCCCCTGAATCTTGATTTTCCTCAGCCCCTATACCCAGTCCAATTCTACCTCCCAAGGACATCTTAAATCTGTCTACCCCTTTCCATCTCCAATGCCCCTTCGCCAGGTCGAGCTATTGTCAATATTCCCCTAGGCTCCTGAGAAGCCTCCTAATTGGTCTACCCACTTCTCCCCTTGAACTCTAGAACAATGCTAGTTACCCTCCAAATTCACGATCCTCTCCTTGGGGAGCTGGAATATGGCAATCTGTTCAGAGGCTACATTTCCCAGATCCCCCTGCAGCTAGGTTGACCATATGACTGTGAATGGAAATGATACATAGATATTTTATATCATTTGTTTCAAAGTAAATTGTGTCTCGGGATTTGTCTCGGGATTTCCTGCCATACTCCCCTTTCTGTGGGCTAGAAGGCAGGGAGCTGAGCCAGCTCTGACTGCGCAGATGAACGCAGCACCCCAAGGAAAGGCGAATAAGAGAGAAGACCCCTCAGTCCCAGAATGATCTTGTGGAGTAGAGCTGCCTCCCAGTGCTGGATCACTGTGACTGGTGTGATGAGAAGGGACTGGGGTGACAGCAAGACTACAAGTGAAGACACATCAGTGTCAAGGCTACTGTAGAACAGAGAATGGAACACCAACAGCCTTGATAAAGGTGGTACACAGCATTGGAAGTGAGGAGACGTGGTCAGATGCTGGGTGTATTGTGAAGGCACGATTAGTGAAACTGCCTGGTAATTGGGGTTTTAGACAAAGGGAGAAGTCAAAGATGAAACCCATGTTTCTGGCCTGACCCAGAAGATGATGTGGCTGTGAACGGACGTGGAGAAAAACTGAGGGTGGAGACTACATGTGGGGAATGATCAGGAATTAAATTTTGGACATTCCTAAAAGTTATCAGAGCCCAAATATAGAGTCAACACCACCTGGATTTGGATCCTGACTCTGACACTTAACCATGTCACCTTGATCGAGTCACTTGAGTCCTCTGTGCTTCAAAGTTCTCATGTATAAAATGAGGACGAATAATGGCCTCTATCTCAAAGAGTGGATGTCAGGAGGAAATGCTTGCCGCCCAGACTTCTGTGTGTGTGCCATCTAATTCTTCAAAAAGGCTCAGAACTTTTGAGATCAGGAAGAAATCTTCCCTCATCTCTAGGCCTGGTTATCCCATCTCAAATAACACTAAGCCCCCTAGATTTTGAAAGCAGAGATGTGGCTGTCTGCTATGGTTTGGGGACAGCTGTAAGGAAGCTTTCAAAGCAGCTGGTATAGGCATACAACTAGAACATTTTCTTCACCTCAGTTTCCTGGCAAAACAAGGCTTGCCGTTAGAAGGGAAAGGTTTTAATTACAAGGCCACCTGTCCAGCCATCTGAAGCCAACCCCAGCCTCTGGCTGGTTCCCTGTGGGCAATGGGGCATTTAGGGGGACTGTGCTCAGAGTCCCTAATGTCTTTCACATCTCATAGTGCAGTATAATCATGGAGAAAATGAACAGATCTCAAAAACAGGCCCCATTATTGCCTCCCTCCCCCATTTGTTATTACGGATGCAGAGAGAGTTTGAGGGTTTGAGAGAAACCAGCTTCATCCTTTCCTTTCATGTGTTGAGCATAAGGTGGCTTTAAACCAAATTATCTTGCGCTCTCCAAAGCAAACTGCACCCCTCTAATTCCCCCTCCCCAAATGGAGATAAGTGGTTTTCTAAATTATTAATTGCCCACTGACATTTTTACACTGACATATATATGAAAGGTGAGCTGGCTATATTCAAGTGTATAAAAGAAAAATAAAAATTAATGGAAATTCCTAACTCTCAACATAAAAAAGAAAAAAAGAAAGAAAGAGAAGAGAAGAAAGAGAAAAGAATCAAATAAAAAAGAGAAAAGACAGTAAAAGTAACAAATCATTTTTGGGGTGTCATTATTTAAACCACATATGAATACACAGACATTGAAATATTTTCCATCTCCAGCTTTTATTTTTTTAAATGTATTTACTTATTTTGAGAGAGAGAAAGAAAGAGACACAGCATGAGTGGGGAAGGGGCAGAGAGAGAGGGAATGGAAGGGAATCCCAAGCAGGCTCCACACCATCAATGCACAGCCCGATGTGGGGTTCAATGTCACAACCTGAACCGAAATCAAAAGTCAGATGCTTAAATGGACTGAGCCACCCACCCAGGGGCCCCTCAGCATTTTTTTTTCTTCTCAAGTGCCAGGAAAATTAAATTGTAGACGGTCACAGAGAAAGTTCATTGTTCCGTACTTAAAACAGCTTCCATTTCTTCCTGGGCCCATAGCTAGACTACATTTCTCAACCTCCCAGGTGGGGCCAAGAGACTGCGTTCTGGCCAGAGGGATATGGGGGGAAGCGAAGGGTGCCACTTCAGGCCTGGTCCATTACAACCTCCCATGTGTAATATGCCATGTTCTTTTCCTTTCTGTGTGATCTTGGTTGCTACGTGATGGGGACGGGGGAGCCACAACATGGAAGACACCTGGAAGCTCGAAGCACTGCTTAGAGGAGAACCACCCACTGACCAGGAACAGCAGGTGAGAAGTGGATTGGATAGTAAGCTGCTGAAATGTTGACGTTTATCTGTTACCAACAAATAGTGTCCCACTAACTCATACATAGCTCCCATCTCACCCATCCCCTCCCAGACAGCCTCACTTCGCCATTGGCAAATGCTGAGATCTCCTAAGACCACGTCAAAAAGGTTTTAAATAAAGTCAATCCACAGACGAACCACAATCAACACAGAATACCTGTGTCAGCCCCTTTGGTCTCAACCTCAAGACTTCTTTAGCTGAAAAGTGATGTTTTCATCAGGAATGTATTATTCCTACAACAGCATGCACCACAAACATGCTGTCGGTATTTTTAAAGGAAGAAATTACATTTAGCAAGATAAGAGATCCCAAATAAATAACAGTTACAAGTTACATAATCCATTAGGGGCCATAATAATGGAGAGAGCATCCTCTCTGCCAATTGGCTGTGAGCTCCTCGAGGGTTGGGACCAAGTCCTTTCTTGCTCATCAGTGCGCCTCAGTTGTGCCTGGCACACAAGGGGTGTTCAACAAATAGAGGACGGGAAGACAAAAGGATGGACTTCTCTGTGATTGTACATTTACGTGCATGATCATTTCCATAGCACTAGTCTATATCTGAAGCTACCTCCCTATGTGAGCATGTGTTAGTGTATCTGTCCTCACAGTCCCACAGGGGACTTAAATGTCTCATCTACAGGCATCTCCCCACAACCCCAAAGGGAGCATACAGCTCACAGAATGTCCTCAATCATTAGGCTGAATGAATGAATGAATGAATGACTTATCAGATATCATTATTCTCATTTATTTAGTTGATTTTATCCAGTCGGCCCAATCACTACGTTGATTTTTTTTCTCTTTCTATTTTAACATCATGTATAAAGATACATATGTCAAAATCAGTGAGGTAAAAAAAAAAACATGAATAAGACACTAATAATAAATACAGAATCAAAAAAAGTAATCTACCTTTATTCCCTTGCCTAATAAATGCATATTTAGTGCTTTCTCTGTGCAAGGTATTATTTAGAGTTCCCTGTCCTCGGTTTACAAATCATTATAATATTAATGGTGAATTTTTCTCCAGGCTTCCTTGTACCCGTGTCCCTTGCCCTTACCGGTCTGCTGGGCTAATCTGTGTTCCTTGTCTCATAGAAGGAATGAGAAAGTAGGGAGAAAAACTTAAGCCAGGGCTGGGGGACTTAACCTTTCTCTCACGCCATGCCGCAATTCAGCAGGCTGAATGCTTCTACAAAATTCTTCATCTTCCACTGCTGCTGCCTCTATTTTCCTACTAATGCAGTTTGGTGCAACTTTGTTGCATTTACGACAGCAAGAATTGCATGAGTTCACTTTCAAGGAATTCTTTCTTTTCATAAGTCAGACGTTCTCATTCCCACTTTAAGACTGCAAACTGAGGGGCACCTGGGTGGCTCAGTCTGGCCCACTCTTGATTTCCGCTCGGGTCATGATCTCAGGGTTCATGAGTTCAAGCCCCACATGGGCTCTGTGCTGACAGCATAGAACCTGCTTGGGATTTTCTCTCTGACTCTGCCCTGCTCTCTTTCTCTCTCAAAAAAATAAATAAATAAATAAACTCAAAAAAAAAAAAAAAAGTTGGTAAACTGAGACTTACCAGGGTCATACGATCAGGACTCAAAAGTTAGGTCTCCCTTTTTCAACAAGCCCACCCTAACGGCACTTCTCTTGGTATCTGACTGTTGTTAATCAGAACACTATCTTCCCCAGGCTGCAGTGGCTTCCTACCATTTGCCAAACACATGCCCCCGCCCCCTCACTCTCTGCCCTGGTGGACACATGACACTGTTTAATTTGGAGTTGAACCTGTCATCTTGGTGTCAGTTCATGGCTAATAGCTGCCTTGTAACTGTAACAAGTGCACCAGATCTCCAGCAGGTGCAGACAAGTCACCAAGAAGCCCACTTTGTGCCTGCATGCTGGAACCATCCCTAGGTATAAACCCAACTACGTGTAGTGTCAGGCGAGGCCCTTTTATCAGGAGTGTTACAAATATATTTTTTTTAACCGACTGTTGTTTTAAACGTTGCAAAAATGAGAGTTACTATCAATAGTTCTCCTACGGGACTAATCCATTATTCTCCTAAACCAAGATCTATTAACACAGCAGTACAACCAGAACCTGAAATACTGTTATTTTGTAAGGAGAAAACATTCTGGAAGCAAGGATTTAAGTGTCAGACAATAACATTTACTCCAAATTCTAATTTAATCACTTTTAATCTGTTAAATATGGAATTTTAAAAGATCACTACATTTTTCTACAAAGAGGACTTCCATTTAGAAGTGGGATTTTGTGACTTTCCTTTCTTGTCCATTCCTACAGCTGTCCCCTCTCTTTCCCTCACTCCCGGTTCCACGCTACTTTACACAAATGCTTTCATTTCTGGCATTCTGTTCAGAATGACACTAGCACAAATCCCTCCCATCTCCTTCAATCTGGACGCCACTCACCCAGACTGACCCATCTCAGGATAACGGAGTCTGCCCAATGTCCAAGGTCAAGTACTTGGGTACATGCATAGGGATATGAAGGCACAAGAGTAATATGGCATACGATGGGATTGGCCAAGGCACAAACCCAAGTCCTGCCACAAACCAGCCACTGTCCCCAAGAGTCCTATGGGGAAAAGGGGTGCACAGAGAACAAAGCAAGGCAGAGCAACACTTCATTGTTGGCTGGGATTGCCCTCAGGCTCTGAGCAGAACTCCAGCAAGACTGGCTGGGCTGTGAGCTCCCTAGTAGAGCTAGCTAAGCAGGAGGGCCTTGACTGTTCACTTCTGGGCCCAAATCTGAGCCTCACACAAAAGCCAGCCACCACCATAACACACAAGATGAGAGAGCAAGCAAAAATGGGGGTGGTGGACCCAATGCCCAGAAAGGAGTAAGTGTAGGCCTCCTTACCTCCTCAGACCCTCTCCAACCAAGGGAAGGAAAGTGTGCTCAAGGGAAAGAACAAGAACAAATGAATGGATGGACAGACAACAGAATAAGGCCACAATGAAAAAAGGCCAGTCAATGAGGCCTTTGTCTCTCAGGGGTACAGGCCTCAGTTCAAATCATCTCTCAGCACAATCATCTCTTCTAGGAGAACTTTCATCTACAAGGGCAAACGGGACATGGGTAGGTCCATCTTTTACTCCTCAAGTAGCAGTGTGAGGAGACAGGAGAGAAAGAAGGTTCTTTGGAGGAACAGTGTGCAGACCCTTAGAGTTTTTGCCATATGAAGGGGACAAAGAAAGGACCATTCAAGGTTCTATGGGCCTTCTAGTGGCCTAAAAGCTCCATACACCTCCCCTCAACCTTCCACACACACTCTCACACCCTGCTCTGGGTGCGGTGCTGGTGAAGTGTCCACACTTCTTATGCCCACATTTGGGGGTCAACTGTAGAGGCACAAGAGCTGAGAGGGACCTCAGACTCATTCTCCTAGAGGGCTATGTTGCTTAGCTGCCTGTATTTCTTTCTTTCTTTCTTTTCTTTTTAATGTCTAATTTTGAAAGAGAAAGAGACAGAGCGTGAGTGGGGGAGGGGCAGAGAGAGAGGGAGACACAGAATCCAAAGCAGGCTCCAGGCTCGGGCGGGGGGGGGGGGGGGGAGGGGGGTGTCAGCACAGAGCCCAACGCAAAGCTCAAATCCACGAACTGTGAGATCATGACCTGTGCTGCAGCTGGGCGCTTAATGGACTGAGCCACCCAGGCACCCCCGCTGCCTACATTTCTAAACCTCAAGTTTCGACTATACATGTGCCCCAAAGGCTAAATGAACACAAAGAACCAGGAAGAAGCTCAGCCATCTGCCTTCTGTCTTCCTTCTTCCCTGACATACTCTTCAAGCAAAACCAAGGCACTGAGTGACGCTTGGGAGGAGACAGCAAGCATGATGCTAAGCCCAGCCTCTAGACTCAGACCACTTGGGTTCAAACCCTGACTCTGCCACTTACTAGCTGGTGACCTTCAGCAAGTCAGTCAAGCCATCAGAGTCTTGGATTCCTCATCTACAAAACAGAGGGAACAACAGTAGCAACCTCAGATCAGGGTGAAGATCAGATGAGACCAATCATGCAAAATATTGAGCACAGTCCTGGGTGCCTAGTGAGCACAGAGTAAAATGCTGGCTGCCATGATGATGATGATGATGATGATGATATGATATCATTATTACTACCAGTAATAATAATATTTACCATTATCATGATTACTCCAGCTTTAGTCTAGTCTACATGGCTTCCAGAAGGCAATGAAAGGTCAGCCTCCCTGCTTCTTGCTCCCTTTGCTTCTTCACAGTTGATGACCCTTGTCCACCAAGATGAATTCAAAGTCCTTCCTCGTACTGAGAAAAACTCACACAGTGCTTCGGGGGCAACGCTAAAAGACCCGGGCACTGCTCACTTCAAAGACCACAGATTGTTAATGGGCTGACTTCCCTGACAGTTGTTCTCGTGAAAGGACATAACCCCAGAGTTCCTGACCAGCCACTCAAACCAAATGCCCAGCTCACTTCTTTCCCTCCCTATCCCGACTGCATGTTATGAATTTCTTTAAAGGAGGAAAAAAAAAAAAAACAAAAAACACACAGATTTGCTAAGCCTTCTTCTGGTTCAGTTACACTCCTACCTCCAGTGAGTATGTTGCTAGTTGTTATAGAGTTTAAGAAACGCTATAAGCAGAATTGTTAAAAATAGTAACAGAACAGAAATTTATACCTTAAACAAATCATTCCAACAGATGGGACTTAAAGTATTTATTATTATCCCTCTCTGGTCTGGGACTTTTCAAACACGGCATTTGCAGCCAGCCAGACTGGGAGCTATTTGATACTACCTCTCTGACCAATTACATACTAATTAAAAGACCTTGGTGTGGGCTGGAGGTAGCAGCTTTGCATATGGACTTTAATTACTGGGCTCTAGTTTTGCCAAGAAAACACAAAGGGCTTTTCTGGCTGGATGCTGAGGCTTAGAATGAACATATGGCCTGCGTGGGAGGGGAGGGTTAAGAGTGTAATCCTAAACAGGAAGTGGAGTATTTTCCCCCTGTAATCTCCTGAAAGTAACTATGTACCAGGGTTATACAAAATCCTTGGTCAGCCCAAGGAACAAAGGGCAACCTGAGGGGGCAGTGAGCTGCCACCCTGGACATGTCACATTCAATCCCAGGGCCATCTGTGGATTGGAATTCTTTCTTGCCCCCGACCCCCACCCCCATGGCCTTTTCTTGTTGGATTTTTTGGATCAGAACCTCAGGTCTCTTCCTAGGTTTCACTGAGCCTGGGGTAGCCCAGTATTAATTTTTGGCTACCCAGAATGCATTCCCCCATCTCCCGGTTACACTGTCCCCAGCTCCCCAGACCACAAAGCTCTGGCAGGGAGGAGCATGTGGCCCATTCCTAACCAATCAGCACAATTTAATCCCTTTGGCCACAATGTTTGGTTCAAGGATGGGCATTAGACCTAAACCAGTGCAATCAGCATGATTTCCAGGATGTGTATGGGAACTCAGTTGGGTAGACATGTTCCCTACCCAGGTTTGGGACTGAAAGGTGATGAGTCTGAAGTTGTGGCAGTCATCGTGATCCCACGGGGAAGAATAGATGTGAAAGTGGAGTCAATCCGGGGAAAGCAGAACCGATGAAAAGAGGGAAATCGCAACACTGTGATGGCATTTGAGGTCCTGAATTAAGCCACTCCTGAATGCATCCACTCATGATTTCTCAGTATTGTGAGCCAATAAATTACTTTTATGTTTAAGTTGCCTTTGGTTACACTTTCTATCAACCTGTAACTGAAATAATCCTATCTAATAGAAATAAGATGGAGGGGCAGAAAGTAAAAACAACAACTGTCCAACCCTATAGGGATCCAGCCTGCAAAGCACACACTTGCTACAGACACCATGGAGCCCCAGGGATTGTGGCCCAGAATCAAAGAATTCTAGAGCTAGAAGAGACCTTTGTGGACAAAGCATTCTGTTCAACCATCTTTGCTGACTTTTTCTTTTTTTTTTTAATATTTATTTATTTTTGAGAGAGACAGAGACAGAGCTTGAGTGGGGTAGGGGCAGAGCAAGAGGGAGACACAGAATTCGAAGCAGGCTCGGGGCTCCAAGCCGTCAGCACAGAGCCCAATGCGGGGCTCGAACCCACAGACGGTGAGATCATGACCTGAGCCGAAGTCGGATGCCCAACCAACTGAGCCACCCAGGTGCCCCGCTGACTTTCTTTTTCTAAACAGGTATGTGTCTGAAAACTTAGGGAAGAAAGACGTCACACAGTAAACAAGAGACAAACTCTTCTTCCCACTGGTGTCTCAATGTCATGTATGTAACTGTTCGATAAAACCCTTCTGAATGAATATTATGTATCCAGTCACCAATAACGATTCCTTTTGTGTGGCAAATATCTCTTGCATTAAATTTGCTGATGGATTATGTTCACTTCCTACAATAATCACAGTCTCAATCTCTCTCCATTTTTCCCTCCTTTCTTCTCTCCTTTTTTGCCTTTCACTTCTTCTTCTTCCCTGTTCCCTGTTCTGCCCTTTTAGTTGCTCAACACCTTTTTCTTACTTGTCACTTCAAACCTACATTGCCTACAGGCACTTAATAACCCACAGATCATTGGCTTCTCCATCCTTGAACTTCTACCTCAAACCATGAGTTATCGACCAACCCTCACCCATCCACCACCTTCCCTCACAAGCCCATCAGCCACGTTTAAAAACAGCTACCAATTTTTACACCCTGCCCCCAGAACACACACACACATGCCAACTAATATTGACTCTCCACAAATGAGTTATCAACATCTTTGCCACTATCAAGAGATGTTTCTTCCCAGAATCATATCTCAACAGCCCCCTGAAATATTTTTAAATGGTTCAGGATGATAGTGTTAAATAAGTCTGATTGTCTATTTGCTGTCAGCTCCTTATAGGACATGGTCAGTTATTTAAACTCCTGCAACTAAATTCTCCTGTTTCTATGACAGATTAATGCCATTTGCCAGTGTTGTAATGGTAGCCAAGTTCTGGCAACACACAGATGGAAAGCTTCACGTAAGCGTTACACAAGGTTATTACTCTCTGGAACCCAGTATACCACTGGCAGCACTCAAGAATTACAATTATTATTTTTATACTCCTTTTAGAGTGTCTCAGGAACTTACAGGTCTTTAGAGGAAAAGCTGTGGGATTCTGGATGAGATTCACAAACACATTTGCTCTCTAGCCCGAGTGAAACCTTTTATTAGACCTCTGGACTGGGAAGGCAGAAAGTTAATTCAGGAGTATAAACTAAACAGGTGATACCTTGAATTTATGCAGCCTCCTGTTTGCAACACCCTGCAACTGCTCACACGTGTCATTTCATCATCAGTGTCTTCTACCGGAAGTTTTCCTGGGACAAGAAATGCAAATAAAAAAAGGACTTAAGGACATTTACTTTATGGATACAAAGTCTAGGCTTTTGCTCTTATTACCAGTGTGAACATAACTCTATTTAGATAATTTCCTTACAAATCTTTCTTTTAATATCCAGTTTCTGAACTGTGTCCCCCCACTGTGGGGGACTAGAAACCTTTGCCAGACTGACTTCTTGGGTCCACTGAGGTACAAATCTGCATGCCTTCTCACATGTCCTCAACTGCTTCCTTCTTGCTTTCTTTCCAAGTCAGCATCCAACCCACCCCGGTTGCCACTCGCGTACCAGAAGTATGGGGACTGGCTTCCAGAGAAGTCACCAAAGGGCCAACAGCCACAACCCTGAAAGGCAGGGAACTGAGCTCCCCCTGGAGTGAATTTTACCAGTGGAAAACAGGTGTCAGGGCAGCATGGGGAGAAAGCCAGATTCCCCCATTTCCTTCACCCTCCAACTATGCTGAGGTGTTACCCCTCCATGCAAACCGTGTGGAGCAAACCCATACGTGGAGGGATCTGCTTGATTTTCATAGCTTATTCTGAAATGGTAGCCAACACAAAAACATCAACGTACCCTATTACAGCTTTCCAACATCACTGTCACCATCTCGGGATTTCACCTCCCTGATAAAGTATTAGTACCACAGCCCTTGCCTCAGCCCCAGCTTTCTGGAGGGCCGGGCTGAGATGTTTGTTTTCTCTAATCCAGCATTTCCCAAGGGGTATCTGCTATAAAGGCATATTTCTGGCCCACCCCAGAAATTCACATTCAGTAGGTGTGGGTATACCCTAGGAATCTGCAGTATTAAGCTCTTAGTGGGTCTCAAACACTAAAATGTGATGGCCACTGCTCCAAGTTCCTCCGGTGCCCCGCATTTCTGCTCATAGGACTTTATGGTCACTAAAGTTCAAAGCCCTTGCGTTCTTTCCCTTTCTTCCACATACTCACTGAGTCGTATGTTATCTATCAGTGCAATATCCCTTGTATCTGGATTTTTTTTTTTCTGGTTGAAGTACAGTTGACACACAGTGTTACGTTAGTTTTAGGTATACAATATAGTGATTTGACACCTCTACATGTTATGCTAGGCTCGCTACAAGTGTAGCTACTATCTGTCACCCCACAACGCCATTACAGCACTCATAGCTTATTCCCTACGCTGTACCTTTCATCCCCGTGACTTATTCATTCCCTAACTGGAAGCATGTACCTCCTTCCACTCCCCGTCACCCATTTTGCCCATCCTCCATCCCCTTCCCCTCTCCCCTTCGGCAATTACCAATTTGTCCTCTGCTCCTGTCCATCTTGGTAAGGTGTATGGGGAACACAAACTGTTGCACTTGCCCTCTGTCCGGGACAGAGTTCCATTTGGCAGAATTCTAGAGTTGGTTCCTTTATATTCTAGTTGCCCTTTTAAACCTAGGCTTTTTCTCTGTGCCCCAGGGCCAACAAACCGCTCTGGTCCCTCAGTACTATCCTTCATAGCCTGGGGTGTAGGGTTCCCTTTATTACCAAGTCTCTGCCTCTCTTGCTGTTCTCCTCTGTGTGGTCTATCTTTTGTTCTGCAGAAGCGATTCAGTCAGCTACCACTTCTCCTTCGAGAGGAATTGTTCTACAGACAGGTGTAGATTTGGTGTGTCCCTGGACACACAGGGTCTTCCTATGTTGCCATCTTGGACTGGAACTCTTCTCTTGTTCTATCCCACTCTCCTCCCCCCAATTTGGGCTCATCCCTTCTCTCCTGGAATGTTCATTAAAGCCTCCTCTATGTTCTCTCCACTCATCTTCTCCCAAATGTGGGGCTAAAATGGGAGATCAGGCTGCATATTTCACAGAGCACGTAGAACAGTGCAATGTAGGAAGTGGACACTCAAATTTTGTCAGACATATTTAGAGTCCCCCACGTGGTGGGTCTTCACCAAGACAGAATCAGGCCCCTGCTGGGGCAGCGCTCCTGCCTGCATGTGGTGTTTAATCGTTCCATCACTGCTACACTCACTTGCTGATGGCAACTTGCCCTGTGAAGACCACATGAGCAAGGGCCAGTCCATCTATTTCCACGTAATCCCCCATCTAATGGGGCACAATGTTCATAGTGGGTGCTTTACCCAGGCTAGTGATAGTTGGGGTAACAAGAATGTAAAATCCACTTTCTTTTCCTCCCTTTCAATCCACTCATACTCATGTTACTCAATTCCCACTCCTAACTTGATAAACACTTCGACCATAGCTGAAGCACTCTCTTCTGCTCCATCTGACATGACTTGGGCCAAAATCCATCTGACTGCACCTGTGTTCTATTTATTTCCTTCTTCACGTGTCTATTCTTTCTGACTTGACAAAGGGAAGCAAAAACGTCCTTATCGTAAGGACACAAACCGTATTGCCCAACTGGTACGATTACGCCTAATACTTGTTAAGCATTTACCACGAACTAAAGCCTCTTCCAGGCATTTCCTCATTTAGTCCTTTCAACAGCCCTATTATGTAGGTACTATTATTTTACCCACCTTTCCGGGTGAGGAAACTGAGGCTTAGAAAGATTGTAACTTGCCTAGAGGAAGTGCTAGAACTCACCTGATCACAAGATCTAGGCTCTTAACCCTTCTGGTAGCTTCTTCTTGTACCGCCAGATGATACATGGTGATTTTCCCCAGTGCAGCTACCAGGTATGACCACCTCATGCTGAACAACTGTCCCCAAGTCCACATTCAGGGCTGATGCATGTCGACCCACCCTGACAGCAGGTCACCAGCTTCACAGTCCTTGTCCTTGAGCAACCCTTTGATTTTTGCCAATCTTACTTTGCAGTTTCATTTGCCACATGGTTCTCCCACATCAAGCAGACGTTTCGTTTCTGAATAACACACTCTTCATTTGGCTTGCCTTATAAGCATTCTTGCCACATCAAGCCAGAAGTTCATTTCCCCCCAATATTTCTTCCACAAACGTCATCCACTCCATCCCCTTAAAACCCTGCATCCTAGTCTTTTATCCCAGCATCTGAACCACTACAGAAATGTGTCTCAGAGCCATCCTCAGTGACTCACAATCCCCACGACAGATTCTCTGTGGGCACTTGACAGTTTCTCCTTTGAAATCGCTTTCCAAAGTCTAATTAGCCCTCAGTCTCCCAGGGAACTGTTCTCTCTTCTCTGTCACCCTGTGTGGACTCTCTATTTTCTCTCTTGCATCTGTCTCTGTCCTCTGAGCCTTTAAAACTGACCAAGATCTGAGCTGAGGGATGAGGTTAATTAGGTGGCTTTAGCATGCCAATGTTTCATCATGGCACAGGGCTAGCCCCACATTTTTAACAGGCTGAGGCATCTCCCAATGGTACTGTTCCCCTTCTTGAACACTTAGGTGATGGCAGCTGTCACTCACCTCAAACTTAATTTAACTCTTTAATTTTAAGCTTGTCTTTCCAGCTACCTCACTCTCCCCAAGCCATCTTGCTCTCCCCCAGCAGGCACATCTGGAACCATTCACAAAGTGGTGGTTGAAATTTCCACTCATTCAAATGGAATGCTAGGGATGGAAGCCACTGGGAGGCCCTCAGCTTCCCCCAGATCCCAGGGCAAGTAGTTCTACTCTAAGAAATGCATGAGTCAATCAACATCTTACAGCATGCCCACTGGGGGCAGAACCCTGAACCAGGAGCACTAGAGCAGCCCAGCTCTGTACATGGTGGCCCTGAGGCACATAAAGACATCATGGACAGTGCTAGGGACCGAATATTGGTCTCCCAACATCCATACGTTGAAGCTCTATCCCAGTTTGACTTTATCTGGAGACAGGGTCTTTAGGAGGTAAGAAAGGTGAGGTGAGACCCTAAGAGTGGGGTCCTAATCCAACAGGACTATGGCCTTGTGAGAAGAGAAAGAGAACTCCCAATCTCTTCTCTCCCCACCATGTGAGGACACAACCAGAAGGTGGTATCTGTAAGCCAGGAGGAGAGCTCCCCCCAGAAACCCATCATGCTAGCACCTTGGTTTAAAATGCCCAGCCTTGGGGCGCCTGGGTGGCACAGTCGGTTAAGCGTCCGACTTCAGCCAGGTCACGATCTCGCGGTCCGTGAGTTCGAGCCCTGCGTCAGGCTCTGGGCTGATGGCTCAGAGCCTGGAGCCTGTTTCCGATTCTGTGTCTCCCTCTCTCTCTGCCCCTCCCCCGTTCATGCTCTGTCTCTCTCTGTCCCAAAAATAAATAAACGTTGAAAAAAAAAAAATGCCCAGCCTTCAAAACTGTAAAAAACAAATTTCTGTTGTTTAAGCCACCCACCCTGCGGTGTTGCGTTGTGTTGTGGCAGGTTGAACTGGTTAACACAGATAGCCAGCTCTTATGTCCACATCCAGTTAATGTAGTTCAAGGGGAAACCAAGAATCCAGAGCCTTTGGTCCCCTCATCTGCCTAGCCCCTCTGACCAGGAAGGGTTCAGAAATCAGGGAGGGGAGAAAGGAAACCAGGGTGAAACACATGTGAAAATGGATTCATTCATCCATCTATGCACCAATAAGCACTTCTGGAATAACTATTGTATACAATTATAAGTACTTTCAAACACAATATATTCACATTTATTTATAAATGCATGGAAGAAATATCTGGAAAGATATGCAATAAATGCATAAGGGTCACCTGTGGGGTAGAGAATAGGAGTAGGGAAGGGAGAAAAGGGATGAGGACGATGAAGAGGGGCTTTTAATGATGTAAAACTGTTTTAATGTGTTCGCCTATATAAGAAAAACACACATACTTATGAATATCTGCTAAAAAAGGAAGAAAGGCAGTACGCAAGGCCCACTGGATCCAGCTTTCCTGTTCAGCAGGCAATCCTACTCCCAGGCCTTTATTTCTGGGACCTGGGAATGTAATCATTTTGAAGTCACCAAGGGCTTGTCTGTCCTATTAAAAGCTGTATCCCCAGTACCTTGCAAGGTGCCTGGCACGAAGTAAATTCTCATTTACTCGTTGGTGGCTTGGATGCATGAGTGAATAAATGGGGGAAGGGGGCCCAGAGTCTAACAGAAAAGTTCTGTGGGAACCTTCTGTGGGAAGGTCTAACCCAGGCCAGGAGATTTAGTTGAAGCCACAGGAAACAAATCTGAGAGAGTTTCTGCATAATAAGGCCTAAGTGTGGGGCAAATGGGAAATCTGTATGACTCACAGAGTTAAGATGGTTCAAAGGAGTCTGGATGACACATGCCCCAGGAGAAGGGCCAGAAGGACCAGAACTCTGGAACTAAGGTCTAAGGTTCCGGCACTTGCAAGGGACACTAATGTCCCCAACAAGAGAGTATGCCCCCTCTGCTACCAGACAACCAATGCTCACCAGATCCATGTGGTCCTTGTAGAGACCCTGCCTTCCCTAAACACGCAGGAGTCTAGAGTAGAAATGACTCCTTGCAATGCGACAGTGAGACTTAGCACAAGAGGAAGATTAAGAGCACAGACTCTAAGGGTGCTGTGGTGGCTCAGTCGGTTGAGCAGCTGACTCTTGATTTCAGCTCAGGTCATGATCTCAAGGTTCGTGAGGTTGAGCCCCATGTCCAGCTCAGCACTAAAAGCATGGAACCTGCATGGGATTCTCTCTCTCTGCACCTCTCCCACTCATGCTCTCTCTGTGTGTCTCTCTCTCTCCCAAAATACATAAACTTAAAAAAAAAAAAAAAAGAGCACAGCGTCTGGCCCCATCATTTAAATGAGTCAGTTAACTTCTCTGTGCTTCATTCAGCATCTCCACTTGTGAAATAAGGATGGTCAAAGTACTGACTCTATGTACACTTACACCTAGAAAAGAGGGAGGAGTTAAATGAAATGTGGATTGGTTGGAAGATAGCCCAATAAAACCATCTAACTCCTAGAAGTAAGTTGCAGTAAAAACTACATTTGAGGGGCACCTGAGCAGCTCAGGTGGTTGAATGTCCAACTCTTGATCTCAGCTCAGGTCATAATCTCACAGGTCATGAGATCAAGCTCCACATTGGGCTCTGCACTGACAGAGCAGAGCCTGCTTAGGATTTTCTTTCTCCTTCTCTCTCTGCCCCTACCCTGCTCACTTGCTCTCTGTCTCTTTCTTTCAAAATAAACAAATAAACTTAAAAAAACAAAACCCTACCTATGAGGGGCACCTGGATGGCTCAGTCAGTTAAGCGTCTGACTTCCGCTCAGGTCATGATCTTGTAGCTGGTAGGTTCAAGGCCCACATTGGGCTCTGTGCTGACAGCTCAGAGCCTGGAGCCTGTTTCACATTCTGTGTCTCCCTCTCTCTCTGCCCCTCCCCCGCTCGCTCATTCATTCATTCATTCTCTCTCTCTCAAAACTAAACATTAAAAAAATTTTTTTAAAGAAAGAAAGAAACCCTACATTTGATGCCTCATTGTGATGGTCTTCAGATGGGTCAACCTAGCTAGACTAAATGACAAGGAAAGAAGAGGGCAGAGCTATTTTATAGCATACAGACTCCTTCCACCAGTTAGTAAATCAAACACTAACATAGGTGCTTCTCGGAAAGGATTTTACAGATGTGACCATAAAGGCTCTCATCAGTTGACATGAAACCAGGAAAATTATCTTCAGTGCGTCTAACCTAACCAGGTGAGCTCTTAAAAGACACTGAGCTTTTCCTGACAAAAGAGATCCCAACAGCTTCTGGATATACAAATGCTTTCCCTTCACTGGATTTCTCTTCCTGACTGTCTGTGGATAACAGCTCCTGCCATGTGCATGGGTTCCAGCTGCCTTGTGATCTTCTCTTCCTGATGGGTTGCTCTATAGATTTTGGGTTCACGCAGCCAACCTCCAAAATTATGTAAGTCAATTCCTTGTAATACATCTTTTAGACTAGATACCTCCTGCTGGTTTTGCTTCTCTGGTTGAATCTTTACTGATACAATCATTTCCCAGGAGGGCTAACTTGGTGGTACCGTGAAGCCACTTTCCCTTTGCCATATCAAGCACTGTTAAGGATCAAGAGGCTGAATGGGAGTCACTACTCATCAGACTTTGGTTCTATAAAGTCACCACAGACACTGAATTTGCAAACGCTGAATCACAGCTCCTAGGGGGAAATACAGGGTTAACTTCCTGCGAGCCTCTGGTCGCACCATTTTCATCAATTGAGCGATGCCTAACTAACCTTGTTTTATGTGTATTTCTGTTCAAAGAACCTATTTTATATGTATTGTTGATCCGTGAACACTGAACCCATGGTTAGGGGCATTGTAACTGATGGCAGAAGGAAGCTTATCTGATATTTGTATTTTCTCCATAAGGCACATCATAGCCTTCTTGCACTTGAGAACGCTAGACAGCACTACAGCACCCTGCCTGGGGGCTATTTCAAATAGGAAAATCACCAACAAAGAGCACAAAAAAATGTGGCACAAAACAGACTGTGAAAAAGACGCTTGCTTACAGTATAAGGGCTGAAACTACAAGGCAGAGTGTCACTGTCATCCACTTCAGCTAGGAAAGTACACGTCGTGGGACTCAAACTTGTGCCACCCTGAGCACGTCCACAAAGGACCACAAAAGCATCACCGGTACCGATTTTCAGGTTACAAATAAATTTTAGCAAGTAGGCAAAATTATAACTATAGAATCTATGAATAATGAGGATCAACGGTATTTTGTAATCTTTCTCCCTTCAAACCTTTAAAACAAGTTTCTTTTCTCTCCCAACCAAGGCATGAATTTCATGGGTTTGGATCTGCCTTCATCTACCTCCGTTTCTCTTCTGCTTTGCCCTCATTTCAGGCCTTAGAAAGTGCGTTGGCCGTCCTCTGCTTTCTGCCCGGAGAACGGCAGGAAAAAAGATGGGATCTGAGGCTGTCTGTGATCAAGGCAAAACACAACAGAACCTGGGGAAGGGAGGGGCAGAGAAGCCTGTGAGCAACACCAGAGGAGGCAGACCCTTGTTTGGTAAACGCCACAGGGCTGGGGGTATAGGAAAAGGAACTTAAAAAGGACTCTCTGGCTTGAAATTACACAACTCTAGTCAATAGTGAGGAACAGTGTTTGAGATTCAGAGTAAGATGATGTAGGTATCTGAAGGAAGGTAATGAGTCCTTTTTGGGACCCATTAAGTCTGAAGTGCCCACAACATCCAGATGGTATATATATCAATCCGCATTCTCAGTTGCAGAGAGAAGAAGGCAAGTCTGGCAAACTCAAGCAGATAAGGAACTCACTAAAGGGAATCTGAAAATTCACAGATTTTCTCTACCAGCCAGAGAACCATGGTCAACACCTGTGCAGCCAGGAGCAGCACCAAATTCACTCTCTGCCCCAGCCTTCTGCTTCTAGAACACGGCTGCCGCCCCCAAGAAGCCTGGATGTGTCCACCACGACCACCTGCACAAGGAGGGATTCTGCACAGGCCCTGCTTCTGGTCCGGCTTGGGCCACGGGCCTGTGCCTGTGCTCTAGCTGCCAGGATGGGGATGGGATTGGAGGTAAGCCTCTGCCACAGGCCTCCTCTGGAGTATGAAATGGGTCCTGCCTCACACGGCAGGAGATGTCCTATACACAACATTGTTGCTCAGATGTTAGGAAGACAACAGAATAACAAACGTCAGCTATGACACATTCAGAAGGGTTAGAAATAGGACCAGTACTGACAGCTCCTACTTTTCAGCACTTACCGTGTGTCAGGCACCATATAAAATGGTTAACCTGCATTCAGAGTTTAAACTATGCATAAAGTACTAATCGAGTAGAGAGAAGAGGCCAACAGGGCTGGTTTGCCCAGGACTGAGGGGTTTCCTAGTAAGCAGGACTTTCAGTGCTAACACAAGAAAAATCTCAGGGAAAACAGGGCAGCTGGTCAGTCTAGTCTGGTCAGCCTGACCTGGGCCCTAAATCTGACTTGTCTAATAGGGAAAACTGGCTTACCTTCTTGTAATCTCAGTTTCCACCTTTATAAAATGGGTGTAACAAAAATATCTGCCTCACAGAACTGTTGTGGAGGACTAAAGACGATATGTATCAAGTACTTAGCACATCACCAGGTAAATATTAAGAGGACCCCCAAAAATTTTGGAAATTTTTCTTATTGGGGTGCCTGGGTAGCTCAGTCGGTTGAGCATCTGACTTTGGCCCAGATCATTAGTTGAAGCCCCATATCGAGCTCGCTGCTGTCAGCACAGAGCCCACATCAGATCCTCTGTCCCTCTTTCTCTCCCCTTTCACCACTCACGCTACCTCTCTCTCAAAAATAAATAAAACATGGGGCGCCTGGGTGGCTCAGTCGGTTGAGCGTCTGACTTTGGCTCAGGTCATGATCTCGCGGTCTGTGAGTTCGAGCCCCGTGTCGGGCTCTGTGCTGACAGCTCGGAGCCCGGAGCCTGCTTCGGATTCTGTGGCTCCCTCTCTCTCTGCCCCTTGCCTGCTCATGCTCTGTCTCTCTCTCTCTCTGTCAAAAATAAATAAACATTAAAAGAAATAAAATTTAAATAAATAAATAAACATTTAAAAGAAAAAAAGAAATTATTCTTATAATTCTTGAGTTTCCACACATCCAAATAAATGGTCAAACTGAGTTTTCTATCCAGGCCTGAACAACTCCAAGCTGTACTTTGGATCCCTAAGTATTTATTGCCTCCCCATCCAGATAGTGGCTAAAGTTGCGGGAAGATGGAAAAAATGAGCACTACCAGCTACCCTAATCTTTAAGGCAGGAAAAAGAGGGAGAGCCAGCAAAGAAAAGCAGAAGAAACAGACCACAGATGAAGAAGATATTATTGTGGGGGCACGTGGGTGGCTCAGTTGGTTGAGTGTTTGGCTCTTGATTTCGACTCAGGTCATGATCTCACCGGTCCGTGGGTTTCAAGCCCTGTGTGGCGCTCTGTGCTGACAATGAGGGGCCTGCTTAGGATTCTCTCTCTCCCTCTCTCTCTGCCCCTCCCCCCTCCTGCCCCTCCCCTGATCGTGCATGCATGCTTTCTCTCTCTGTCTCAAAATTAATTTAAAAAGAAAATACCAAAAAAAGATGAAGGAGGAGGGGGATGAAGGGGAGGAGGGGGAGGGGGAGGAAGAGGAAGAAAAGAAGGAGTTGCAGGGGGAGGAAGAGGAGGAGGAGGAGAAATTATTGTGGAAAAAGTATAATTATAAAAAGTCAGGATGGGCAAGTCAGAGGCAGTACTTCAGGGAAACTAGTAGGCTAGAAACACATTACTTATGTAATCGGGGGAGAAAAGTTGAAAAAGTTAATGGATGACAGCTTCTGGCCATGATGGAACAAGAGAGACAAACTTAATATCCTACCTTAGGCAACCAGAAAAACACACAAAATTTATGAGACATTTAAGACACTGGACAACAGGGGCACCTGGGTGGCTTAGTCGGTTAAGTGTCTGACTTTGGCTCAGGTCATGATCTCACGGTTCATGAGTTCGAGCCCCGTGTCGGACTCTGTGCTGACAGCTCAGAGCCTGGAGCCTGCTTTGGATTCTGTGTCTCCCTGTCTCTCTGTTCCTCCCCTGCTCATGCTCTCTCTTCCTCTCAAAAATAAACATTAAAAAAAAAAAAAGACATTAGAAGACATTGGACAACAGACAGCACAAGATGATGATCCTTTAAAGGAAGGTAAGCAAGCGAGGTAAACCCTAAGAGTGCCACAGGTTCCTGCTCAGAGTTTCCAGACCACGACGCAGGGAGGGACAACGAGAGAGGTGGAATAACCCCAGGAGCTCACACAGGGCCAAGAGTAGCCGATCATCCAACCAGGGAAACTGGAAAGACATCCCAATACATGGAACATCAGGAAGGTCCTCAGGAGCATGGGTACTGCTTCAATACTGAGCCCAAATTAGCTAAAAATAGATATTAGCCAACTCTTTCTCAAAGGATCCGACACTAAATAGTTTGGGTTTGTAGGGCTTACAGCCTCTGCCACAACTACTCAGTGCTGCAGCTAGAACACAAAAGCAGCCACCGACAATACGTAAACAAACGTGTGTGGCTGTGTTCCAATAAAATTTTATTTCCCCAAACAGGCAGCTGGCCTGTGGGCCACAGTTTGCCAGCCCCTAGCTTACACTAAAGCAAGTCTCCTGGACTCACCTGAACAAAGCTGATAAACAAGCCTCAAAAGAATCAAACTAATTCCAAGGACCTGAACTGCATTCCAGAGCAACAAAGCCCAACAATATTTACAGGAACACAAAGAACTCCAACACTCAACACTGTTACATGCACAATATCTGGAATCAAATAAAAAATGACTAGTCATGCAAAGAAGTGAAAATATACCTCATAATGACAAAGGGAAAAAAATTAATCACGAGGAGTAGACCCAGAAAAGTCACAGATGATAGAGTAAAAGCATATAGGAGCACCTGGGGGGCTCAGTCGGTTGAGCACCCAGTTTTCGATTTCAGCTTAGGTCATGATCTCATGGGTTGTGGGTTCGAGCCCTGCGTTGGCCTCTGTGCTGACAGCACGGAGCCTACTTGGGATTCTCTCTCTCACACTGCCTCTCTTTTGCTCTCAAAATAAACAAGTAAACATTAAAGAAAGAAAGAAAGAAAAGAAAGAAAGAAAGAAAGAAAGAAAGAAAGAAAGAAAGAGCATACAAAAATATTAAAACAGTACTTTAACTATGTAAGTTCCAGAAAGTTAAAGGAAAGCATGAACATGTTAAGGAGAAACATGAAAGACAGGAAAAGTTGTAAGTCTAATTTCTAGAGACTAAAAATACAATGTCTGAGATGTAAAATAAACTGGATGGAATTAAGGAATACATTAGACATTGTAGGGAATAAAATCATGAATAAAAGACATAGCAATAGAAACCATCCAAAGTGAAACATGGACAGGGAAAAAAAAAACAAAACACTGGAAAAAAAATGAACAGAGCATCAGTGAGCTGTCAAATAACATAAAGCAGGCAAATACATTTGTCATTGGAGTCCAAGAAAAAATAAGTCAGGAGTAGGGGCATAAAAATATATTTCAGAGGGGTTCCTGGCTGGCTTAGTCAGTGGAGCATGCAACTCTTGATCTCAGGGTCATGAGTTCAAGCCCCATGTTGGGCACAGAGCCTAGCAGTAATATAAAATAATAATATTAAATATATATATATATATATATATTTGAAGAAATAAAAGCTGAAAGATCTCCAAATTGGATGAAATCTATAAACCTACAGATGCAATAAATGCAGCAAATCTCAAACAGAAGAAACACAGAGATTATACCAAGGCATAGCATAACCACAGTGTTTGTAGCTAGTGACAAAAAGAAAAAAATTTTAATAGTCAGGGGAAAAAGACAAAGAGGAATAAAGACTGATGGAGGACTTTGTGTCAAAACCAATGCAACCCAGCCTCTAAAGTGCTAAAAGAAAACAAAACTCTAAACCCAGAACTGTATACCCAGCAAAAATATTTTCACAAAAGCAAAGGTAAAGTAAAGGCATTTTTGAACACAGAATTGAAAAGAATCATCATAAACAGACCACCACCATGAGAAATGTTAAAGGAAGTCTTTCAGACCGAAGGTTGATGATAGGAAAGGGTAATGTGAGGTCTACACAAAGGAATGGAGGACACCAGGCATAAAAAGAATGTGGGTAAATACACTTTTTTCTTACTTTAAAAATCTCTCATAGGCAGAATTTTGAAAACAAATCAAATGAGCAAAGGGAAAAAAAGAGAGAGAGAGAGACAAACCAAAAGATAGATTCTTAACTACAGAGAACTGTTGGTTCTCCCATAGGGGAGGTGGGTGGGGTATGGCTGAAATAGGTGATGGGGATTAAGGACTGCACTTGTGATGAGCACGAGGTGAGGTATGGAACTTTTTTTAAAGTTTATTTACTTACTTTGAGAGAGAGAGTGCAAGTAGGGGAGGGGCAGAGAGAGAGAGAGAGAGAGAGATAGAGAATCCCAAGGGGGCTCCGCACCGCCAGCAGAGCCCGAAGAGGGGCTCAAACTCACAAAACAGTGAGATCAAACCTGAGCCGAAACCAAGAGTCGGACACTTAAGTGACTGAGCCAGTCAGGCATCCCGATGTTATGGAATTGTTGAATCACTATATCGTACACCTGAAACTAATGTTACACTGTATGTTAACTGGTTGGAATTTAAATTAAAACTTTAAAAAAATCTCCTTAAAAGAGAAGTGACTTTTCAAAAGACAAATGGCAAGAATGCTTTGAGGGGTTCATGTCACAGAGAGAAACAAATGACTAACAGTAACAAAAGGAGGGAAAAGATGTAGTTAAAGGTGTATATAGTAAACCCTACAGGTACTTCTCAGAAAATTAAAAGAGATACAGCTGATTAAACCACTAAAGGAGATTTAAAAAAAAAAGGGGGGGTACCTGGGTGGCTCAGTCGGTTGAGCGTCCGACTTCGGCTCAGGTCATGATCTTGCAGTCCATGAGTTCGAGCCCCGCGTCGGGCTCTGTGCTGACAGCTCAAGGCCTGGAGCCTGTTTCGGATTCTGTGTCTCCCTCTCTCTCTGCCCCTCCCCCACTCATGTTCTGTCTCTGTCAAAAGTAAATAAACATTAAAAAAAATTTTTTTAAAGGAATTATATTTACTGCAAATGGGCAAAAAGGATCCCTTTGGGGTGTCAGAAATATTCTAAAACTAGATTGTGGTGAGGGATGCACAACTCTAAATTTACTAAAAATCACTCAACTGTATACCTGAAATGGTTAATTTTATGGTATGTAAATTATACCTCCATAAGGTTGATGACAAATGAAATCATAAAATATACACTTAATCCAAAAAAATGCAGAAAGACCAAAAACACAACAACAACAAAATGAAACAAATAAAAACAAATAGCAAGATGGCAGATTAAACATATATTTACGGGTGCCTAACTGGCTCAGTTGGTAGAGCATACAACTCTTGAATTTGGGGTTCTGGGTTCAAGCCCAACACTGAACACAGAGATTACTTTAAAAAATAAAATCTTGGGGTGCCTGGGTGGATCAGTTGGTTAAGCATCCAACTTTGGCTCAGGTCATGATCTCACAGTTCATGGGTTCGAGCAGCACGTTGGGCTCTGTGCTGACCGCTTGGAGCCTGGAGCCTACTTTAGATCCTGTGTCTCCCTCTCTCTCTGCCCTTCCCTCGCTCATTCTCTCTCTCTCTCTCTCTCTCTCCCTCAAAAATAAATAAACATACAAAATTAAAAAAAAAAAAAAGCAGGCCAGTGGTTGCCAGGGGTAAAGGATTAACAAAGAGGAATGGGTAATCTTTCTGAGATGATATAAATGTTTTACATTATGACTGGGGTAGTGGTTGTAAGACTTTATACAACTGTCTAAACTCATTGAATTTTTGTGATTTGTACATTTAAAACTGATTTCATTGTATTATATCTCAATAAAATTGTCAACAAAATGAAATGAAATATATTGGATCTGTAATGAGACCCAAACATGCAGGAGACTGTCGTCTTAGGGAAAATATTTGACCTTCTTCATTTAAATCATCATTTGTATTGATTTATGTTTTATATAAGTGCATATATTTACATACTAACATATGTCTGTAATTTACAAATGAATATTCATACCTTGAGACACATATTCAATTTCTTTTTTTACTGATAGGGATGAACTATTTAAAACATTTGGAGGGCTTCAAGTTGTTGTAAGCCTAGAAGGGCAATTTCAGTGATGTGGTAGAAATGGAAACAGATTGGGGCGCCTGGGTGGCTCAGTCGGTTAAGCATCCGACTTCAGCTCAGGTCACGATCTCACGGTCCGTGAGTTCGAGCCCCGCGTCGGGCTCTGGGCTGATGGCTCAGAGCCTGGAGCCTGCTTCCGATTCTATGTCTCCCTCTCTCTCTGCCCCTCCCCCGTTCATGCTCTGTCTCTCTCTGTCTCAAAAATAAATAAACGTTAAAAAAAATTAAAAAAAAAAAAAGAAATGGAAACAGATTGTAACGGCTGTTGAGAAGTGGGGATAATAAACACACTTCTCTTTCAAGACATTGAGTAGAAAGGGTATAGCTACAGGCATTGTGGAGAGTAAGGGAAGATGCTTATTTGCAGAATGAGTCATTTCAACATAGGTTTAAGGAAAGGAATCAGAAAAGATAAATCAATAATATAGCAGGGAGAGATAGAAGGAAAAAATTGTGGATAAGATAACCACAGTTTGCAGAAGGAGACGGTTCTGGAGCCTCAGCGAAGAACAGAGGGAGAAGGAGGGTTGTCAAGTTGACGGTCTCATTCTTCAGTGAAGTCTTAAGCAAGGCCATCAATGCACAGAAGAATGCAGGGTAGGAGTCTTTGGAAGAACCAGCATGGCCAATAATATACAAAATTGTCTAGACCCATATACACATGATAAACAGTTGTGACAAAGAGCTGAGTTTCTTTTTTTTTTTTTTTAATTTTTTTTTTCAACGTTTATTTATTTTTGGGACAGAGAGAGACAGAGCATGAACGGGCGAGGGACAGAGAGAGAGGGAGACACAGAATCGGAAACAGGCTCCAGGCTCTGAGCCGTCAGCCCAGAGCCCGACGTGGGGCTCGAACTCACGGACCACGAGATCGTGACCTGGCTGAAGTCAGACACTTAACCGACTGCGCCACCCAGGCGCCCCAAGAGCTGAGTTTCTATCATCAAGTTATTTTTATGGCGATGGTCCCCACTACACACTCACGTTGCCAGGCTAACCTTGAGATGGTTGACTGAAGTTAGCTGCTGAGACTGCTGAGACTTGGCCACTCAAGGAAATGTTTTTATGTCTCCTCCAACAAGAGATGGCCCAGTAAGTGGTACATGGTCGAGACCTAAACATAAACTGGTAAACTGGTATCTGTGCCTCTGGGCCCCTTTGTAATTCATCTACCACCCACAAGACCTTGGCCCAAGATTCCCATTTTTGCCTCAGATGCTAATTTTGGTCCCACTGGTCAGGGCTAACCTGGGTGTGGTGGTTGTGTGGGTGGGGACCACCAGGAAGTAGAGGAAGTGGGACTGGGTGAATCAGGCAGGGGCCCTGCTGCAACATCACGGCCTGACTCACCCAGGACCATGGGAATGGGACCTTGGGAATGGCTGGTGGCGCCATCTCTAAGCAGCACCAGGGCCTTAAGGGGCATCATTAGTGGTTGCGAATGCTTGCCCAGCACTTCTCACAAGGTGGCCTCAAGGCCTGCCCACATGCCATCTGGGTAATTATGTCCTATTTACCTTCCTGTAGATCCAGATGAACTAGCACTTGACTTCCTGACTTAACCTCTCTGAGTGCTGCCCTAAACAATACAGTGAGTTGAGCCTTAAAAATGGTGACTCTTGGAGTGCCTGGGTAGCTCAGCCAGTTAAGCATCTAACTCTCGATTTCAGCCCAGGTCATGATCTCACAATTTGTGAAATCGAGTCCCACGTTGGGCTCTATGCTGACAGTGTGGATCCTGCTTGGGATTCTCTCTCTCCCTCTTTCTGCCCCTCCCCAACTCGAACTCTCTAAATAAATAAATAAGTAAATAAAATGGTGATTCTTTCCAAGCCTATTCATCCCTCTTCCCTTACTACTCCATGCTAAAGGATTCAACAGGACTTGAAGGGGGGGGGGGGGTCTCAGACCACCTTCTCATTTCGTTTATCAGCCACAACACTCTTCTCCCAAAGAAATCCAGCCTCTATTGCCAGTGTGGACACTGTGTGTGGTTTCTCTATCCGCTGCGAGTAACCCTACTATTCTGATCTGAAGAAACAACTCTCCTTCACTTTTCAGATGATGTGATCCAGGTAGTCCTGACTCCACCCTCCGTCCGAGGGGAGGCATATATGAACCAGCTTCGCTTGTCAGAACATCGCAATCTCTTGGCCATAATGGCTGGTTCAACAATGGATATGTGACCCCAAAAGGTCAACAAGACCCAGTTCTGACAGTTTTGTGGCACTCTTAGAAGAGACAATCATTCTCTGCTGAGGTTACTAAGAGCATAGCATAGAGACCAAAAGTTGCGGGCAGCTGTTTTTCTTTTTTAAGTTTTTAAATCCTATGTGCCAAGGACTTACTAAGCACGTGTGTGTGTATGTGTGTGTGTGTGTGTGTGTGTGTGTGTGTACACACACACACAATTATTATCTCATTTAATTCCCACATGAGTCCTAGGAGTTGCCAGTTCTATTTATTATATGAGGTGGCATAGTTTGGAGGTCAACAGTATTGCATTTGAATTCTGGCAAGTTATTTAAACTTCCTATACCTCAGTTTCCTCATCTGTATCATGGCACCAAAATAGTACCTACCTCATAGGTTGTTGCAAAGACTAGTCAATTTATCTATGTGCAGTCTTTAGAACACCAGGCACATGCAAGTGCTCAGTATATTTTAGTTATGACTATCACCATCACCATCATCATCTCCAATGTAAAGACATGGAAAACAAGGCACAGAGATGTTAAGAAACAAGTCTTGGGACGCCTGCGTGGCTCAGTCAGTTAAGCATCTGCTCTATCTCTCTCTGTGTCAAAAGTAAATAAACATTAAAAAAAAAAAAAAAAGAAACAAGTCTAAGGTTGAACAAACTATTAAGCTACAGATTGGGGATTCAAATTAAGTATGCTTCTGGCTCCAGAGACTATATTTTTAGCTGTGAAACAATACTTCCTGTGCCCTGGCACCCTCGGGGAGAGGCTGGGGGAAAGCAGAGAGCTAACACACACAAAGCAGAGGTGAGAGATGAAGAGGGTAAAACAGAGTCCTAAGGACGTTGTCAGAGCCCTTCAATCAGCTGCCTTAGTCCATCTGGGCTGCTGTGACAAAAATACCGCAGACTTAGTAGCATGTAACTAACAGACATTTACTTCTCACAGCTCTGAAGGCTGGAGAGTCCAAGAGCAAGGTGCTGGTAAGTTCCATGTCTGGTAAGCACTTCCTGGTCTGCCGGCTATCTTCTCGCTGTGTCCTCCCAGGGCAGAAGGGACCAGGGAGTCCCCTGGGGCCTCCTTGGTAACAGTACTAATCCCACTCAGGAGGGCTTCACCCTCATGACGTAATCATGTCCCAAAGGCCCCACCTCCAAACACCATCACATTAAGCGTTAGGGTTGTTGTACTGTGTGAACTATACAGGGACACATTCATTTCATTTTATCAATCAAGCCAGGGTCAAATCTACCTTTGTAGTTTTCAATAATTGTATTCAACAAAATTCCTTCTATCGCAATCCAGTTTGAGTTGGGCTATCTGTCCCTTCCGGCTGAAATCCCTTGCAGACTTGACCAACGGCAATTCAAATTTCATGCTCAAGACTATCCTTGTATCCTAGGCCTGAACGGCCCAAGGACAATAGGAAACATTCCTGTGAAAGAATCTTCTCTAGGCTTACAAAACAAAGCTGTTCATTTTTTCCGTCATTCATGCATTTCATTCAAGCATCCTCCATGGGCCAGGTACTATGTTAGTTGCCAAAACATTCTGGGTATATTGGGCACAAGGCATTTCAAAGTATCAAAGTATCAGTGGTGCTCCTACAAGTGTATCCGTTAGGTCCGGCTCCAGCCTCAAGTGGAATCTTGGTTCTATCTGTCAGAAGGGAAGCTCTGGGATCTTATGATCTACGCCAGATCTTTTCTGAGCTCTGCACATCCACTGCTACAACCAGACTCTAGCTCGTCTTTAAATGGAAAAGGTAATGGGGGATTTCTGCAGAGACTAAATTATTCATCTCCATCGAACCACATAAGCAGCATTCAAGCTCCATCTCTGGACACAGCCTTCCCAGGCCAAAATATTCGATCGAGATCCCAACAGGAAATGCAGATGGTAACATAGGACTTAGAAGGCCAAGGTAAAGCCGTCCACCAGCAAGGTGAGTTTTCTCCTTCTTTGCATCAGATGTACACGCACACACACACACACACACACACACACACAGAGCCCTTGAGGGCTGAGATTACTTTTGATTTTTACATCACAAGCGTCACAGAAAATATACAATGAAAAACCCGACGATCCCTTGGAGAGTTCATTGCTCTCCCCCATCGTCTTTGATTCCCCTGCCTCCTCTCCACATCCTTTGAACTTCTAAAAAGACACTTTGAAGGCATGTCATAAAGCAGTTTTTCATTCATGCTCTTCTCTTTGATGATCTTGCTGTTTGTCTGAACTGCAGCGTCCACAGGATGTCAGGCGGGCGAGCCGAAAGCCAACAGTGATGAGGAAGGGGCTGAGTGAGGACAAGCCCAAGCTGCATTCGTCAATAACGAGAAAGGGGAATGAAGGAAAGAGCGAGACCAGAAGGGCCCAAGCAGAATTTCTGGTCTCTCCTGTATGCCTTACCCTTCAAAGTGGCCACCTGTGAGAGAGGTCAAGGGTACTGGAGCCCAGCGACAGTTCACAGCCTGCAAAATGTTTTATTCGGAGGCTTCCCTCCAGCTCTGGCCTCAGACACAAGAGCTCTCTGCTCACCCCCAGACTGCAGTAACCCAGCTTTTCCTTGATGGAAAGTATCATTGGTTTTTATTTTTCCCAACTTTTCCTATTTTCCCTAGTGAATGATTCATTCATTTCAATGCCAACATGATACCATGAGGCAGGGAAAGGAATGGGAGAGAGACAGACAGACAGACAGGTGGGTCCACAGACGTGCCTTTCTTCCCCTTGCCCATAAAATAGATGGTTGAGAACTAAGACTCTTTCTGTATGACTCTCAAGAACCCTAAGATATTCAGGAAATAGCCATGACCCTCTGGCATGGGGACAGGTAACTATGGTGAAGGCAGACAAGAGCTTTCCGTGAGCCGAGTGTCCTCAAATCCAAAGGGAAAATAAACCACTCCCTTCAGTGATGCAGTGAGTCTGAGTTATGCTAATGCCGTGGTTGTGAAGGTCAGGGTGGGGAGAAAACTCTTCATCCAGTTATAAATATTAATTACACTGGAACCTATCACTCTGGAGGAATCTGCTACCAGCTGGGAGAGCGAAGAACACACTCATTCATTCACAAATGTTAGTGACCACCCGCTAAACCCAGGGAGTTACAAGAATGAACAAAACAGACAGGTTCTC
The DNA here is from genome assembly GCF_022079265.1 of Lynx rufus. Lineage (NCBI taxonomy): Eukaryota > Metazoa > Chordata > Mammalia > Carnivora > Felidae > Lynx > Lynx rufus. The sequence continues at coordinate 118,210,582 of NW_025814823.1, read as the reverse complement.
TGCCCTTGTGGAGCTAAGAGTTTAGTGAGAGGTCAGACACTGAACGGTTCCACTCATTTATGTATAAGTATAGACTGGGACACATACCTTAAAGGAAGAGTGCAGGGTGTTAGAGAGCATTGAGCAAAGGGACACCATGTGGCCGTGGGGGCAGGGCTACATGGAGATCTGGGAAAGCCCATCAAAAGGGGTGACATTGAAGCTGAGACCCGAGTAGGAGAAGGAATTCAGCAGGCAAAGAGTAGGGAACACCACATTATGCAGATGGAACAGCATTTTGTGCAAAAGCATATGAGAAGCTCTAGCTGAAGGGGAGACATACAGCAGAGGTCAACAGCAGAAGCAGGGGGCCAGGTAGGAGTGAAGATTCAGCAAATGTGTAACACACCTCACAGCGTGCCAGGTGCTATTCTGAGTCCTGGGAACACAGCACCGAACAACATTCACAAAGTCCCTGTCCTCCTTGAGTTTCCCTCCCGGAGGTTACCTCTTCGGAAACCGGAGCTCCCGCTAATTCAGGCAACATGGCCGTGAGGAAGGAAAGGACACTGCTACTTCCTACACTCCAGGGCTTTCTCCCCTGAAGGGCTCACGGTGCGTGTCTCCAAACTGAAAATGAGCAGCCACTCTGGTTCCTCGCCTGCTTGGATGTATAGCAGACCGAGATCACCAGGAATGCAGCAGGTGACAGGGCAGCCAAAGCAGACATGGACATCCTCCACTCTCAGTGCTGGCAATTATGGCCCACCATAGCCAGGGGTCTGGAATGATCTCTAGCTCCTCCATCGACCACTTCAAAGTTCTGTGGCACACAGCATCGTGAGTGACAGCGTGGAAGCTCTGAGTCAAGCCGTCCTGGCTTCTTGTCTCGACTCTGCCTCGTGCCAGCGGGGCCCAGAACTTAACCTCTGTGATGCTGATCCTTAGTCTATAAAAGAGGGTTAATAGGACCTTGACTACGGGGCAGTAGTTAGGACTCAAAGAGCGAGGACATGTGAAGTGCTGAGCACTCAGTATGGCACACGGCAAATGCTCACTCAGCATCCGCTACTACGGTTATTATGATTGTGATATATCCTACCTCCGTGACCCAAGGCGCCGGGCTTAATGTAACTTTCACATATCAGAGAATTATAACTCGGACAATTAAATGCAATACACAGCCCTGTTCCCTCTATTCACTCATTGCCAGGGAAACCGAGGCAGAGTTCAGCCGCTAGCCCAGCATAACCCCAGGACTTCAAAGTCAGGAATGTTCATTTCTGAGAAGAGTGAAGCAACCACAGGAAGCATGTCGCACAAGGAACAACTGGCTGAATTAGTCCCAGGGGAATGACTCGGAAATATCTTCCATTCAGAAAGGCTTTGTGAATTTTCCATTGCAAATATTTAATATCGAACTGGGTTCTCTCTTCCGCCTTTGTCAGTGGAGGGCTCAAAATGACTTTAATATTAGCTCAAGCCCTGGTAAAATTAGCAAGATAAATCTACAGCGTTTCCTTGCCCTTCTCCCTCTCTCTACCTGCCTGCAACAGATCTCAAACCAAACCTGAGTGATGTAAAGTCTTCCACGGTTCAGCACCACAACAGCGAAGCCGATGCTTTTCAAAACAGATGGCATGGTTTGCACATTGGCCCTGCTACTTGTATGATTTTAGACTAATAACGTGTGTTCTGCAAACCTCAGTTTGTTTCTTCCTCCATAAAACGGGGGCACTAAGAGCACTTACTGAGCTACCGGCACACAGGAAAAGCTCCACAGATGAATGCTGGTTGCTGTTATTTCTACTACTGTTCTGAACCCACCGTGATCGAGGTCATCCGGAGACAAGCCAGGTACAGCCGGGCCAGTGGGCTCTGGGAGGCCACCAGCTGACCAAAGAGAAACACATCCTCGGCTTAGAGTGGGGTGAGAAGGCTTTGTGTTCTCCTTGGAGATGGACAGGCCACACACATGGAAAGTTCCGTGTGAAATTAAGAGAATCCATTCATGACAGAGTCAAACTCCACTGATACAGAGAGAGCTGCCCTCCTGTGTCTGATCGTTTCCAACCTCCAAATCAGACTTGACACCAGATTAAAATCCTCAACTTTTAAAGTATATCCAAGGTCCTCTGCAGGGTTTTCTTTTCTGCTCTCCCCAAAGAGAACCATACAAAGTCTCTGACCTCGTGGAACTTCCAGTCTAGGAAGGAAGAAAACAAACCACACATAATGTCATGAGTCAGGGAAAATCCTATGATGGAAATAAACTGGGGGGGGAGGGGGGGGATGGAGAAGGAATGAGGACGGAGAAGCATCTCTGATGGCATGGTCGAGGAAGCTGCCTCCAGGAAGTGAAAGACGGTCCAAGGCTGCACCAGTCACAACAAACAGGCTATCTTGCTAATACCTTAGTTCAAGGTCAAAAACGGGCCCTAAGAATAAGAGCTAGAGCCAGGAGAGAGAAGTAGTGGACCATGGGTCTTTCCATGTAACGCTCCCTTGCCACCAGCAACCCAAGTAACAGTGCAGGAGCATCTAATTCTCCCCACACATGGCCCTAAAAGCATTACCAGAAACAGGTCTCTCTAATTTGTGCCAGAACAACCACTAGACTAATAACAATCATAAAAGGAGTAATCATTTACTGAGCAGTGCTCTATGCAAGGCGTGGGGCAGTGCACTTCCTGCACGTTCCCTCATTTCATCCTCCCGACAATGGGGATGAACGGGGATGAGGGTATTACTATCACCACCCACATTTTACTAAAGGGGAAACCCAAGCTCAGGGAGGTTACATGGCCAAGGGGAACACAGCTAACACAAGGTAGGATGGGGATGCTGCCAGATAGGTACTATTATCTGCCCCACTTTACAGTTGAAGAGATTAAGACACAAAGAGATAAAATGGCAACACGGTACAGCCCACAGGGGTAGAGACAGAAGTGACACAAGGCAGACCATGCCAGACCCCATGTAATTAAAGACTCTAAAGTGAGTGCATGAAACAGCCAGTCATTCCATTTCTCTGCAGAAGTTCAAGTAGGAAGAGTCTACAGTCATTCAGTGAACAGGAGACACAGAAGAGCCAGGTGTGGTGCCGCCTTCCCAGCCCTTCAGTCCAATAAGCAAGCTAGAGATGGACACATTTATACACAAATAATTCATTACCACTGGGGTAAAAGCCAAGAAGTCTAGGGTGCAATGGGCAAATAAGGGGGGAGACTAGAGAAATGTCATGTGAGGCACAAACATTTAAGGGTTGGCTGAGTGAAGAGAGGGAAGACCAACAGGCCAAGTATCAGGATCCTGGAAAGAACATGGCAGACGTGAGCAACTGGAAGAGACCAAAGGGGCTGGGGGCCAGTGGGTGAGAGGAGGGAAGCAGGGGTATCAGGAGAAGAGCCTGGACGGGCTGGCAAGAGAGAAGATGAAGAAAGTGATGGGGCCAGGCATGGGAACCTCTACCAACTGGTCGGGGGGCTAAACACTGCCCCCAGCAGAGATACACCGCAGGAAGGTGGGCTGGAGACATGTGTCCAGTGATTCGGGAGGAAGGAGGACTAGTGGTGTAGAAACAGTTACCATCATCCCGCTAAAAGGTAATAAGTACCTCAAGGCAATGATGGCAAGGGAGGTAAAGAGGAGGGAAGGAATACAAGAGAGACAGGAGACAGATGTGGGGTAGGACCCAGACAATGGCTACAGGTCAAGGAAGAAAGCTGAGCCCAAACTGGTGAGATGGAACATGGGGCTGTTGAACAACCATCAGAACACCTGAGCGCCATGACCAGTTCTGTTTGATCACGTTGAAGGTGAGGCCTGATGGAGTGACAGCAACTGAGCACTACAAAGGCCACCTTGATGGGCTCTAAGAAACAAATGCCATCTTCCCATTTCATGCTTTGGAAAGGTGAGACTCCGTGAGGTGGACTGACTGGGCCATTCACACTCTCTCGCATGGGACCCCATGGGCCAAAGCCCATCTCCCTCCAACACCCCATGCAGCTTCCTGGAAGCTCTTTTTGGGGTTAAATCCTTCTCTCATCTACACCCATTTGCTTGTATTCTGCCATTTGAAGAAATGGCGCCTTTCTGATGACTCACCCTGCACTGGCCCAGGGACTGCTAACTCTTGGGCAAAATGTCACTCCCAGATAAGTTTTGTGAGACCCACAAAGAATATTTCACATCATGGGTTTGTGGTCAACATTTAAAAATTAGAAAATCCACAGGGCACCTCGGTGGCTCAGTCCGTTAAGCATCTGACTTCAGCTCAGGTCATGATCTCACAGTTCGTGCGTTTGAGCCCCTGTCAGACTCAGCTCAGAGCCTGGAGTCTGCTTTGGATTCTGTGTCTCCCTCTCTCTTTGCCCCTCCCCTGCTCATGCTCTGTCTCTCTTTCAAAAATAAGTAAACATTCAAAAAATATATTTAAAAAATTAGAAAATCTTACATTAATCCAGATATCGAGTTGCTCTTGAAAACCCAGATTATCTTGGTGACACAGGGTCCCTAATCTCCACTGAAAAGCAGTCGTCCTCTTGAATAACCACAAGAGCAGCCACAATCTTGCTAGCTCGCCATAGTCCCCATCCCAAACATCTAACAACCAAAATAGAAACTAAGATGTGTGACCACCTAAGGAGTCTGTTCCTTTAAAACTGGCAGTCAATTGTAATCTTAGGACAAAAGGGAGTGGTGAGGACTAGAGAGCTAACAAGGAAGTACACTCTACAACTACAGGAGAGCTCCACCTCCCTAGTCCTTGTAGGCAGTTCAGTCTGACCTAGACTGCGCTCTGTTGTATTTTATTTTCATTAGACGGTCAAGGAGAAGGGCTAGTTGGGCACTCATGCTTGAAGCCCAGTTTGGGAGTACTCAAGAATGATCTCTTTTTCCAGATGATAAAGACCACATCTCTACCCAATTCCTGGGTTATGCACCTGCTGCCACACAGATTCTAAGTATTAATTCAAAATGTTGTTCGGCAGGACATCCCAGGGAAGTGGGGACACAGAAGTGTATTTGCCCAGCACGATTTGGGAATAAATACAATCCAACTGAAATAAGGGCTCGTGCTGAGGCTGGCTCAGCTCTTCAATGAAACGGGACATTCTTTCAGAGCAGTATCCTAACAAAGGAGCAGAGGAGAGAAAACATCTGATTACAGAGCTTCCTCTCCCTGGCTGAGACTTGGCATAGAGCAGAAAAATGAAGCACGCCCCTTGCTCCTCTCTAGCAAATCCTACTATAGAGACTGGTAGCCAAGAGGTAAAAAGGTGATGGAATAGAGACATCAGTGAAACGAAGTGCCTTGTGGCCCGCTCTGAAGGTAAATGGGGAGCCACCGGTTCAGGTGTCCTGGGTTCTTGCTGTTTAGAAGGTCAGGAAATGCCCAGTATCTGCAAACATCCTCTCCTGCCCAGCCCTCTCTCATTTCCATCTTACTGGATTCTTTCACATCTGCAAAGGATGTGTCGACAGACCGGCTCAGCTTGTGCCTGCAGGAGAAAGAGCCCCATCCTGTAGCCTTCAGGAGCTGCCCACCATGTACACACCCACCGTGCACACACTTCCCAAGCCTCCATCTAGTACCAGGAACTAGCAGTTCTCTGGGGAACCCAACCCCTAAACGCTTAAACACAGGTTACCGTGGGGTTAGGTGATGAGCAACCAAAGACACATTCCTGCCACTGTCAAGAATTTACAGCCATGTAGGGAAGATAAATACTAATGAAATAATCAGATACATATATGCATGCGTTATTCAAAACAGAACTATGGGGGCGCCCGGCTGGCTAAGTTGGTAGCACGTAAAACTCTTGTTCTCAGGGTCATGAGCTCGAGCCCCACAATGGGTGCAGGGAGTACTTTGAAAATAAAACTAAATACATAAAACAGAACTATGTACTCTGAAGGAAACAGTTCCGTGCATGCATGTAATAAATTTATCAGATATGGTCAGGGTGGCTGGAAAAGGAAGGCTTCTTAGGGTAGTAGTTGGCTGTTGAGGGGGTGGGGGCAGGAAACGTATTCTAGCAGTGGGAACAGCAGGTGCCAAGACTTTAACGAGGTGGGGAGCATGGAATGTTCCAAGACCCAAGACTGGAGACAGGACTCCTACAGTTAAGTGTGGCTGCAGGGGGCACGGGGTGGGGTGGGGTGGGAGGTCAGCCTCTGATAGGCCAGGGGGCAGGCTCTGCAGCTGATAGATCCCTCCCTGCCCTGCCTGCAGCGAGCTGCCTCACAGCTGTTCTAGCCAGCCCCAGATTCCAGTAGTGCTCGTTCTTCAGTGACCTCCCCCCAGCTCCCAGCACCATTCTCGGCCCAGAGAAAAGACAGGCAGAATGAATGCAGAAGATCAAAACTGAGGACAAACTTCGTGGAGGACACATGAGAAGAGAAATTGATGCGTGTCTGTGAATTAATACATAGCAACCAGCATAAAGCTGGAGCTGACGGTAAAGGTAACTTTAACTTCAGTGCTGTTAAACCCTGAGATGATAATCTGCAAAGGGGATCCTTCTCTCTCCATCTCTGGTTCTGAAGCTTTGGGCTGGTGGCCGGGTCCTGTGGCTCCCTGGCATGTGGCACACTGACAGAGGGCCCCTGGCTGCACTGGGCCTGCCCAAGAACGGGTGGGTGCCTTGCTGGGCCTGCCGTTGGGCTTCTTCTGAAGGTTTGCTTTGGTTCCAGGGTGGTCAACTGAGCAAACGTGGGTGGGCTCTGGGAAGGGGCATGGGGGGAGCAGGTGGGAGGCAGGAGCTCCACAGACAAGGGTGGCAGGTGTCCCCAGAGACGCCAGCCCACAACCAAATTACAAGCTGCCTGGGAGGCAAGGGGACCACTACGTTGTTTCTAGAGCCTAACAGCATTGGCTCTCATCACTGACAAACCAACGACAAATAAGGAAACAAGACATGGCCCCACCAATCTCTCCAAAAGGCCAAGTCCATGCCTCAGAAATCACTCGGGTATAATTTCAATTACAAAAATAAAGCATTTAAATCATCCCTTGTGATACCTCTAAGTTCTTACAAACAATACCCTGTGTGTATAATACCCTCATTAACTCGTGGAAGTGATTTCCTTCCAGCCTGGCACCACCCTCAGCGGTGGTTCAGACAGAAGCTGGTGGACTTTTTAAAGAACACCTTGAGGCGCCTGGGTGGCTCAGTCAGTTAAGGGTCCGACTTCAGCTTAGGTCATAATCTTGGAGGTTGGTGGGTTGGAGCCCCACATCAGGCTCTGCACTGACAGTGTGGAGCCTGCTTGGGATCCTCTCTCCCTCCCTCTCTCTCTGCTCCTCCCCAACTTGTACTCCCTCTCTCTCAAAAATAAACAAATAAACTTAATAAAATAAAGAACATCTCATTTCAGGACTCTCCCGTTATCAGCTCTCCAGGGACTTCCCATCGCATCTAAAATAAGCCCCACCAGCCCCTGCCCACAGCAGCAACTCACCTCATGCCTCCTTCCCCGCTTCCCCCAGGCAAAATGCCCTTCTCCCAGTTCCTCGGCCAAGCCCAACACTTCCCAACTTCCAGGCCTTTGCACATGCTGTTCCCTCTGCCAGGCATGCTGTCACCAACACTCCACACAGGCCTCCTCATGGGCACTTCCTCATCCTTCAGCTCTCATCTTAAATATCACCACCTCAAAGAGAGGCCCTCTTCAGTCACCCATCAAAAGGAACACTCTCCCCTCTGTTATCTCAGGCCTATTTTATTTCTCCATTTTGTTGGAGCAGACTCTGTCCAACCAGGAACTCTTCTTAGTGCCCCACAGCATGTGTCACTTTTGTGTAGCCTGCTTATTTATCATCAGGCTCTCTCACTAGACTATGGGCTCCAGAAGGAAGATGGCCACACCCACCTTGCTCAAGGTATCTTCCTATCACCAGCACGGTGCCCGGCACACAGGAGGTGTGCAATCACTCCTAATGCTTCAGTGAATAAGCTGTCTCATCCGTAAAGTGACTGGCCTGGACTCCTCAAACGTGTCAGGTCATGCCGGAAGGAGAAAGGCCGGAAAACCATTCTTGATCAAAGGACACCAAAGACCCATGACAGCTTAATGCAAAATGTGCCCTTGGTTGGACTTGATCTGAATTAAAAACCGTTAGAACCATTTTAATCTGGACTGTGAGAAAAGAGTATTGTACCAATGTTACATTTCCTGAATTTGAGAAATCCACCACTTTTAGGGGAGGAGTACTTGAGGACAGACACGTCACGATATCTGCGGCGCCTGGGTGGCTCAGTCGGTTAAGCGTCTGACTTCAGCTCAGGTCACGATCTCAGGTTCGTTGGATGGAGGCCCACACATCAGGCTCCGTGCTGACAGTGTGAGGACTGCTTGGGATCCTCTTTCTCTCCCTCTCTCTCTGCCCCTCCCTGACTCATTCACTCTTTCTCTCTCAATATAAATAAATAAAAACATAAGATAAGATAAGATAAGATAAGATAAGATAAGATAAGATAAAATAAAATAAAATAAAATAAAATAAAATAAAATAAAATAAAATAAAATAAAATAAAATTCTTAAGCTTAAATTTCCACTTTCTTTTCAACCTAGACCTTTGGAGCCTGTGCAACTGTGTGTAGTCCAACTCCTATTCATCCTTCAAGTCCCAGCCTAGATTCCTCTTCCTCCAGGAAGCCTTCCCTGACTTTTCCAGGACAGTTCAGGAGCATATCATCTGGGCTTCCACAACACCTCTCTGTGCTCTAGAAAAAAATGTTAAACCTCATCACGATAATTTTTAGTGCCTGCCTGCTTATTCAACTTCATCACTGGATCATATCCTTCATAAGGGCAGGGGGTGGGAGGTCAGTGTCGAGTGTGTGCCCTGCTCACATGGGAACACATGATAACCCATCGAGCTGAACCCTGGTCCAACAGCTGTTGCCCAATCCTGCTGCTGACCAGGTCTCAGAGGACTTGGGGAGGGCAGGCTGTGGCGGGCTCCCCCAAAACAGCTCTGGTGAAGCTTTCCTTCTGCCTGTTGTTTCAGGTGTCCTGTATCACAATCCCTTTGGGACAGGAAGTGTCCTATGTCACTGTTTTCTCCTCTTGTTCTGATATCAAAGGCTGGACCAGGGAGTTCCTGAGCGACGATCAGGGGGCTTGGGTCCAGTTACCCACCACCTGCTAGAAGAGCGACTTGGCCGCGTTGCCAAGTGGGGAACAACACATGCTTTATTAAATCATAACCACACAATACACACTGCTCACTCTGTCCGGTCATTTCAGCTCCAGGATCAGCTTTAGAGTCTCACCAGGGTGGGACACACAGAGCAGGCCTCACGGGCGGAAGATCTGCAGGATGCAAATTATTTCAATTTCATGGATCTGACTGAGCAGTGGTTTTTTGCTCGTTCTATTCCTTCCCAAAAAAGACTCCAAACAAAAACCGTCCCCTACTGGTCATACACAGAGTACGGGCAGATGCCCACATACCTTTTTCTCATCCCCCTCCTCCCTCCTGGGACCCAGGTTCTCACAAGCCCAGCAGTTGACATGGTGACACTCTTCCCCCGAAGGTCCTGCCATGGTTGAAAAGACTCTAGTTTTGTACATCACTGTCTTTTTATAAACACACACATAAGCACACATCAGCAACCCAGAAGTTAGCCCCCAAATCCACGTGGTTTCTATTTAAGGAAATGTTTGCCCACATGGGGATGTCCTGGTCCCTGAACAAAACTCAGCACTCAGGACACATCGGGTGTGGGGGCAGGCAGAGGCAATGCCAAGATCACTGAATAATACCTTTGTCCTCAGCGTCCCACCATCCCTGAAAGCCCGCCTCTCCTGGGATGTGTCCCCCATGGAGCCTTTTCCACCAAAGCCTTTGCATACCACCTTCTAATTTCTCTCTCGCCCACCCCCTCCTCTCTAGACCAACCACTACACAGCCCTACTTTTGCTCTCAATACCTCTCACCCACACAAGAGCAACAGCCTCCTGAGTCTACCTTGCTGTGGCACGTCACTACCCCACCCAACCCAAATCAACCACAGAACGCCCTTCCAGAGGTCGTTCAGTGGCCTCGTGGCCCATGGACTCCACGCCACACTCCCCAGAAAGGCACACCAGCCCTGTCTCATTCTGCAGCGTCAGCCCCCCCACCCCATGGCACATTCCTCCCTGGTCTGGTCAAAATGCTTGTGGTTCCCACTCACTTTCCACACTGTTTCCCCCTCCAGGTCTTTGCTAACTCTTCCTACCTCCTGGAAAAGTCCTGCCTATCCTTGGCTAATTCTTACTATCTTCTTGAGTCATACAGCCATCACTTCCTCTAGGATGTTCTCTCTGAAGCCCCACTTTGGGGCAAGGACCCTTCCTCTGGTTGAACTATTTTAAAGTGGAGTTGTGTCTACCGAAGCCCTACTCCGCAGCTAGATGGTTCCTTCCCCAGGGGAATGAGTGGGCTGATCCTGCACAGCTCCCCCACACCTAGCATAGTGCCTGCACACTGGAGATGACAGAGTTCGAGCAGGGAAGGGGCAGAGAGAGAGAGGGAGACACAGAATCCGAAGCAGGTTCCAGGCTCTGAGCTGTCAGCACAGAGCCCGAGGTGGGGGTTGAACCCATAAACCTTGAGATCGTGACCTGAGCCGAAGTCGGACACGTAACCGACTGAGCCACCCAGCTGACCCCTGGAATAGTAATTAAAAAACATTTTTTTAATGTTTATTCATTTTTGAGAGACAGAGAGAGGGGGAGTGGGGGAGGGGCACAGAGAGAGAGATACACAGAACCCGAAGCAGGCTCTAGGCTCTGAGCTGTCAGCACAAAGCCAGACGCAGGGCTCAAACCCATGAACCGTGAAGTCATGACCTGAGCCGAAGTTGGAGGCTCAAGTGAATGAGTCAGCCAGGCACCCCTAAAACGTCTTTGAAATAGCTAACGTTTACTGAGTTTTACTGTATCCCAGGTTTCTATGTATGTGTTTTAAAGACTATGGAGTTAGGTGCACATTTTGTATGCTTTTTTGAAAACGTTAAGACTTCAACACCCGAGCCTTGCTTACCCTTCTAAGTTCATTTTTCTACCTCCCTCTTCATTCCAGCCACCCTGGCTTCCTCTCAGTTTCTAGAAAGGGGCAAGCTCATTTCTGCCAAGGACCCTCTACTCGGCTGCTCCTTATCCTTCCCATCTGGGCTCACAGGTCACTGCCTCTGGTGGGCCAGGCCTGGCAACCCTCTCCAGGTCTGCCATCGCTTCTCCATACAGGCAACCCCACCATTCACTGCATGGCAGGACTCTCAGTGCTCGGGCACATGACTGTCTGTCTCTCCAACGGCACCATAAATGTCACGAAGGCAGGAACTTTTCTGTTTTGTTCACCCAGCACTTGGCAATGAAGTGTTCAACAAATGCTTTATTAAATAAAGAAACAAATGGATGAATTAAGGAATAAACTAATTAGCCAAAGGAAGGAAGAGCTGAAGGATTGTGATCTTAGGCTTTTCAACTCTGGGAGAGATACATTCACTAAAATAGTGGTGTTTTGGTAGAACATTTGAAACTAAACTTCAGGATTATGAATCCATGTTTTTAGAAGAAGGGACATACGGAGAACTCTATCCAGTTCATCTGTTCCGGTGGTTTGTGCAAACATGACCTTTGCCTTCTGCAGAGGCAGTCCTTGGAGACAACCATGGGGCTGCCCGGGCCTCCAAAGATGACCTTGTCTGGCCTCAGGCAAGGCTGGACAGGCAAGCACCTCCACTGTTGCTTGAGATACTTGACCCACCATCACAGGGCTGGAAGGGCCTAGAATCCCTAAAGCAACTCCCAAGAGAATGAGCTCACAGAATCACTGTTACCCTCAAATATAAGAGCCAAACCTCTGAGAGTGCACCATCCAAACCTGAGGCTACAGTTCAAAAGGAAGGCAGTGGGCAGGAATCTGGATGCTGCTGTCCCCAGGGAAGAGCGGGCAGGGGGTGGTGGAAGGGGGGGGGGGCTCAAGACGCCAACATGGCTAACCTTTGCAAGACCTAACCGGCACACCTGAAGCTTTTCCACCAAGCCTTAGGAAAATGTTTATGAAGAGCAGCAGAGGGAAAGGGGGTGGGGTGGGGATTGTTATTAAAAAGACAACTAGAGCCACAGGAGAGGAAATGTCTCTGCTATTACTCCCAGCAGGTCACTATTGTGGAAGAGAAGTAATACCATTTTAAAAGTGCCAAACAGGAAGGAAGAGCCTGGGGGGAGGGGGGCGGGGGGGGGGGGGGCAGGAGGTGGAGATAAATGAGATCAGAACAGGTCAAAAAAAAAAAAAAAATTAAAGAAACAAGCTCCTCCTTGGAGCAAAAATTGTTCCATAGGGAGACACCCTCAGTCTCCCTCTGTTTTAGGGAATTATTTTTTCTGGTATACTTCGTTTGTATTTGTAATTTTTTTTTTGCAAGGAAAGGCAAGTCTTTTCTCCTTTTCTCCCCCTTTCTTTTTCCTCTTTTCTTTTTGGCTCCCTTACCAGGCCTCCTACACCTTCTGGGTTCCAAGAGCATCCTGAGGATATTTACTAACAGGAAGCCAGACAAGAAGGGAATTGACACAGTCATTAGGTGACATAAGCCTGCTGACAAGCTGCCAACTCAGCCTATTGAAGATATAACTGAAAAGCCAGCATTTCATTCAAACTAGGTCACCTCCAAGTGCTGTGAATGTCAGCTGGGGATTCGCACAGACCGAAAACTAAAGAGGCCAAGAGGTTAGTGGTTTCCCCTGGGGACAAGTGGAGGTCAAGGGGACAAGGGGGAAGATGAAGACTAAGAAGGGAATTTGTGACAACAGATAATGTGGAAGAATGGGAGGGAGACATTCATGGGCAAGTGGGTTTTCAAAAGCAAGCTATAGAGATTCGGCTGTGGAGGTCTGAGCAGGCCACCGATGCGGCATCTGGCGTTCTATTTTCATGCATTTCCTTCTATTTGCCTAGTAAGTATTCTATGCCTTAAACTACAAAAACCTTCCCCCAAATAAAGTGCCAGTCCCTTAAGGGGAAGGACTGTCTTCAGCTTCACAAAATACCATGCCATAATCAAAGTCAGCATTTAATGAACTACATGATTGTGGGAAAAAAAAAAAACCGACATGGGTTTGACGCCCAGCTCCATGTCTCCTTTGCTGTGTCCACTTGAGTAACTCTTCAAGCTCCTGACGCTTTAGGCCCCTCATTCATAAAATGAGGACAACGGTATCGCCCAACTCATATGTACGGGTTCCTGTGAGCAAAGAGTGAAGTATTATATAAGAAGCACTGAGTGGTATCCCTGGCACAAAGTAAAGGTTCAGTAGCTTCGAGTTGTTGTTATTGTTGTTTCCAATCACCCTTATTATTGTGAATGATTCCCCATCCACCCTGCCCACCCCAGCTTTGGGTTTCCCTGAGCACCTTCAAGTACATGTGGATTCTGCTTTTACCAAAACACCCAAAAAACATCCATCCAAGGTACTCAGGCTTCACCTGGCAGATTTAGGTTGAAAGCCGTCCCAGACAGTGTTCAGTTGAAAATAGTCTCTCTTCTGAAGGGGTGATAGATGGGCAAGGTCAACTGGTTTTCAGCAAGGCATTTACAACATCTATTTTACCCTTGTGGTCAACAATGGAAGAATCCAGGCCAGATGATAAAACAAGTAACTGATAACTGGAACATCTACATGAGCATTTGTCAGACTGTGCTCTCTAGCATATTTGTTTACAGATTATTACTATTAGGAGTCACATAGCAGGGCGGGGCAGGAGAATTTAATGGTCAAATACTGTTGGAAAACTAGTTCTAACAATTTCTTTCATCAGAATTTCTAATATAAGCATTGTAGATATGCTACATATCTGCTACATATAGCATATGGAGCATATATATATATGCTATATATATATAGCATATGCTATAATCAACCAATTATTGATTATAATATGGGTCCATTTTTGAGGACCATCCTACAGACTAGGGTCCTTCAGAATGCACTTTGAGATATGTTCATCCACGTTCAAAGGTATGTAACACCAATCCGGGCAGAAGTATCAGGGGGCGGGGGGGGGGGTGCTGTGGCTCTGGCCTTGACCCTGTCTAATTCAACATCATTACTTTGCTGGCACACTGATCAGATTTGAAGATGACCCTAAGCTGGACGCGGAGACAAAGGGGGAGATGGTACGATCAGGACTATGGTCTGACAAGGTACTTCATAGTAATAAATATCAGGTGCTGCATACATGATCCAAAAACCAATACAAAGAATTCAGGATGGTGGAAGATGGGGCTCAGCATGGTACATGTGAAAAAGACTTGAGACTCCTGACTATAAGAAGACAGAACAAGAAACTGGGTGCTTGGTCAAAGTGGTCTGAGCCTCTGGATCAAGCCTCATCTGAAGGCAGTACCACCCCTAGGCCTGTGCCTTGTTACATATACCAACAATTCCCTTTAAACGTTAATTTTTCTTCTTTTTTCTTAGTATGCAACATAGCATTCCAAATTGATAGTACTGTCCAGCACACCATGGTTTCCAAAGAAGTGCACTTTCAGGAAGAACTATGAGAAGTCTCAAGTCAAATTAAAGAGAGATGTCACACACTCTTGGTTAGATGATTCCTGGAGTTTAACTTGTACATGGTTTGGGGGCAGGGGGACACAATCTTAGAGGGACCAGATAAACTAGGAAAAATTGGCAAGACTAACGGCGTATCTGAAACCATGCTACACAAAGAATTCTATAAAACAAATTTAAAAAGAGACAAGAAATACAGAGACTAAGGAGGGTCTAGCCTTCCAAATAGATTTGTGTGGGATACAACATTCTATGAAAAAGAATTCAATGGTCCTTAATGGTCTAGGGAGAATAGACAGATACCCTTGAAAAATTATTTAAAGCTATGGGAACTCTCCCCAGGAAAATGCACATGCAAACAAAATTCTATAGACATTTTCAGGGGGTTGGCACCCCCACCCCGACCCCATCAGTATTGTGGAGGCCCATTCATGGACTTCTTCCCTAAGACCAAAACCAGGTTAAAAGCCTCCTCAGGATTATCTGTGTCATATCCCCACCCCCCCTGCTGTCAAAGTAATGAACTAGGATCAACGCATGGCTCTATCAGCTCAGTAAAAGATACACATTCTCATCACATCTGCCATCTGGATACAGAAAGAGCTTGTCATCCTTAGAAGTATTCAGGCAGAACTGGATGAGCATTTTCACTAAATTATTCTAGAGAGGTTTCAACCATGCCACAGGACTCAAGGACCCAAGGCCTTTCAGGACTTTGCTATTTAAAATGTGGTCTGAGAACCAGTAGCATCATTTGGAAACTGGTCAGAAATGCAGAATCTCGGAGCAAGTGGGTGGCTCACTCATGATCTCACAGTTCATGAGTTTGAGCCCCACATCGGGCTCTGTACTGTCAGCACAGAACCTGCTTCAGATCCTCCGTTCCCCTGTCTCTGCCCCTCCCGTGCTCTTTTGTACATGTGCGCCTGCACATGTGCAAGCTCTCTCTCTCACTCTCTTTCTCTCTTAATAATAAACAAACATTTAAGAAGAGAAAAAAAAAAGAAATGCAGAATCACAGGTGACTCTTTTGTAGGCTAGTGCTTAAGAAGCATTGTTCTACGATTTCTAAGGTTCCCTAAGGGGTGAGAAATAACATATTCTGGTCCCTGGGCAGCAGTGTCCCACCCACGCCTTCAGAGAGCTGACCTTTCATAGTTTTAAGGAAGTTTGGGTTATGAGGGCATGGAGACAAGGGCCTTTCTCTAAATCCTCATCCCACCTCCTATCCATTGCATGAGTTACCTATCTTCTCAAAGACTGAGGTGGAGAACTAAGGGAGAAGAATAGAAGAATCCCCACTCTGTCTCATGCAGGTCCAGAACTTACAGAAGGAAAAAGCAATTTAAAACATTTCTAGGGGCGCCTGGGTGGCGCAGTCGGTTGAGCGTCCGACTTCAGCCAGGTCACGATCTCGCGGTCCGTGAGTTCGAGCCCCGCGTCGGGCTCTGGGCTGATGGCTCAGAGCCTGGAGCCTGTTTCCAATTCTGTGTCTCCCTCTCTCTCTGCCCCCTCCCCCGTTCATGCTCTGTCTCTCTCTGTCCCAAAAATAAATAAACGTTGAAAAAAAAATTTTTAAAAAGAAAAAAAACATTTCTCTTCACGATCATCTCCTTTAATAATAAAAGATTTGACTTACTGTGCACTCACATGTGCCATACACATTAAGTGCTTTCCTATCCTCTATATTTTAGTCTCCACAATAACCCTATAGGTACTATCATCTTTTTTCTTCCCATTTTTTTTTTTTGAGAGAGAGAGCGCATGCACATGAGCCTGGGAGAGGGGCAGAGGAAGACAGAATCTTAAGCAGGCTCCACGCTCAGCACAGAACCCTACAGGGGACTCAGTCTCACGACCCTGGTATCATGACCTGAGCGGAAACCAAGAGTCAGACACGCAACAGACTGAGCAACCCAGGCGCCCTTTTTTTCCTGTTTCTGAGGCTCAGAAAGGGTCAGCAACTTGCTCAAGGCCACACAGCGAGTAAATGGGGTAGCTAGGTCTTAACACTGAAGTTCAAGTCCTTACCCATTAAGCCACATGCCTCTCTACTTTAGGGAGGATCTCTTGCCTTCTACTCTTTTCACGAAGCCGTAAAGGTGGCCAGAAGGCTGTGAAGTTCCCACAGAGCATACTCAAGGTATGCAAAGATGCAGCCCGGCTGGGCACAGACACAGGTGCGCTAAGGTCTCAGATCTCAGCCCTCCATTATATTCCGTTCATTACACAGGAAGACTAAGAGGTCATGCTTTCAAACCCTGGCCCTTCCTCATTATCTGCTCCAGCATCAGAGCTCTCCCAGTCCTGTATCGACTTGCTGTATCTCCTGGCTGCCGGCCCATCTCCACCAGATCCCAGGCATTTGAGCAAAGTACACGGCTATCCAGTTCGGGCTGAACGGAACTAGCTCGCCATGCCTCCTCTATAATTTTGAGCATAGTCTGTGAGGACTGAGAAGGTGTCATTGACTCGGAATTACAGTTCTTTGTTACAGAATGAATTTCCGGACCCCGCTGAAGAGACAGCACTCCCCCTGGCGCTTACACAAGCAGCTTTGTTCCCCCTCGAAGCGCCCCTCTCACTGTGCGGCTGCAGGCACATTCCTTCTGGGCTCTGCTGCTGCTCAAAGAGGGACCTTACCAAAGAGAACTCACACCCTGCTACTCCACATCTGCAGCCTGCCTTTGGAAATGACTCACGCCTGCATGTTCTCTCTTCTACTTATTCTAACTTCTTTTACTTCCTGTGGCTGTTGTACTTTTTGCGTGCTTTCTGTCTACTTTGACCAGCCAGGTCCCTTAGGACAGGAACCACATTTCGATTCTCTTCCTTGACACTGCACACATTCTAGCACACTGCCTAGCCTGTATCAGATGTTCAATGACCACACAACTGATGGACAACCAACCAATTGCATTTTAACGTATTACCACGCACATCTGTTGCTACATCCAAAGTGCATTCGCTTTTCCAGATCTGAACTTATTTGGAGGGAGGGACTGGGCAGGGGCGGGGGGGGGGGGGAGCCTCTAAGTAAGCACGGTGAGATCCTGTGGCAGATGGCGCTGTGTAAAAAGCCATGGCATTATGGTTTCAGCCTTATAAGAGGTAACAATAAAACTTGCTCCCATGAGGTGGGACTAAGCCACTAATCCCCCTGGTACAGCTGGAAATACAAAAGCTTCTTAAAGTTCAAGGACCCCAACCCACCTGGTTAGACAATCACCAGGCAAAAACCTCATTTCTCAGATGTGCTTGCTATCACTAGCTCCAAATCTCAAACCACTTAAAGAGAATCCTGGGAACTTTAAAATAAACTTGCCTGAGAAATTAGCCAGGATTGTATCATTTAAAAAAAAAAAAAAATTCCTTGGAGATACTGGCTAGAAAAAGGCCCTTTCGTCCAATAATCAGGGGGAAGAGGCAAATTCAGTAAATTAAAAATTTTTTAAACATATACTAGGTACCAATTCATTTTTTGAAATGTTCTCAGATTTCTCTTCTCTCTTCAAGGATAACTCCTTCTGGGGCACCTGGCTGGCTCAGTAGCATGGGACTCTTGATCTTGATCTTGGGGTTATGAGTTCAATCCCACATAGATGTACAGCTTTTTTAAACAACAACAACAACAACAACAACAACAAGGGACGCCTGGGTGGCTCCGTTGGTTAAGTGTCTGACTCGACTTCTGCTCAAGTCATGATCTCATGGTTCATGAGTTTGACCCCACAGCAGGCTCTATGCGGACACTGTGGAGCCTGCTTAGGATTCTCTCTCTCTCCTCTCTCTGCCTCTCTCTCCTCTCTCTGCCTCTCTCTCTCTCAAAATAAATAAACTTAAAAAAAAAAACTAACAAAACAAACAAAAACTCTTGCTGGTCTATTTTCAACAAATAGTTGTAGAAAAACGATTATGCTCAAGAACTGTCCACTCTGTGTACAGGCAAAAACAGACAAGGGCTATTAGGTTGACTTTTTCACCCTTGGTTCTTACAGTACCATAATTTCTTCTGCTCTAATTATCAGCTTTCCCACAGAATCTCTAACTGGGTGGGAGGAAACCCCCAGACCCGAAGGGGAGGAGGTGTAATACAGTCACCAAAGCACAGACTCTGGGTGGAGGCAAAGCTCAAACCCTGTCTGCATTACTTCATGTGAGTATTTGCCCTCTCCATTGCTGTAAGGACCTTACACAGAAAATGGAGATGAAGAGAGTCCCTATTTCAGAGGAAAAGTGCCTGACATGTTTATCAATACCACTATCTGTGAATACTATACAACCTTAACCCAGGGGTTGAAAATGGAAACGTCTGCAGATATAAATAAGTATGGGAGCTGGGTGGAGAGAGTAGGACTCAGAGTTGGATGTGAGACGGGCAGGTGGGGACAGGGGTAACGCAGAGACCACTTAAGGGGCAGGCTTGACTGGGTACCAGCCAATTGTTACTACAAGGGGACACAGACCCGTGTCCCCAGTTCTTCTGATATGTCAACAGAAGTCAGTTCTCCAGGGGCACCTTAGTGGCTCAGTCGGTTGAACGTCCAAGTCTGGCTCAGGTCATGATCTCATGGCTAGTGAGTTTGAGCCCCGTGTTGGGCTCTGTGCTGACAACTCAGACCCTGGGGCCTGCTTCAGATTGTCCCCCCTCTGTCTGTCCCTCCCCCACTCTCTCTTGCGCGTGTGTGTGCATGTGCGTGCTCTCTAGGTAAATAAACATTAAAAATAATTTTTTTAAAAAAGTCAGCTCTCCAGATTTTGACATAAAACATTCCAGTTTCGAAATATTGGCTCAAACAAATTGAGATGCAATGTAGTATTAATGGGAGCTTGGGGTCTGGAACCAGAGCAGCTGTGTTTTGAGTCCCAGTTCTGCCATTTACCTGCATGTGACCTTCAACAACTTACTAAACCTCTTCATGCCTCATGTTCCCCATCTGAAAAACCGCTAACACAAGAAGTAATATTAGTGCCTATTTCATAGAGCAAAGTGTGAGGAATAAAAGATATATACACATTTTCATATGTAATTTGTTATGTAACTTTCTAGGTATTTGTGTATCAATTATATGCATAAAATACACATGCGGTTAGCATCGTTCCTGGCACATGGGGAGCATCACATAAATATTAGCTGTTACTATGATCGCTTTTGCAAACACGACGTAGAACAAATGAAACACTGCTCTTAAGAGGGTCCTACGTAAGCCAACACTTTAGCGGACCCGACTGCATTCACGGGGCCACATACCCCCGCCTCACACAGTTGTGAAGGTCGTGTGAGAAGTGCCCTCTACTTCCACCTGCCAGCTGTCCCCAGAGACCCAAGGACACCATACCACCACAGCTAAGAAGTACTCCGGGCATTGCCACATTAATGGCACATCAGCTGCCTCTCCTTACTTATCTCCTCTCTCCCCACGGTAAGATGCGGGCCAGGATGGCTCTGTCAGGCCGACAAAGCAGGTCGGGACCGTTTCTCAGAAGTGTGTTCAGTCACAGAGATGTTCTGGGCACAAGAAGCCCACTGGAAAGCTTGACTCTGCCTGGGAATTCGTGGAGCTCTCAGCCCCAGGGCTAGCGTACTGGTCACACCACCAATGCCCTCTGAATACAGAGGAGAGGGCCTGGCTTTCCGGGTCGCTGCAGCACTGCAGACAGGGTTTCCAAGCGTATGGCCTATAAATGCTCTTCACCAGTCCATGCAAGTCTCTCTTCCCTGTTCACACCGCAGAGCATTTGCTCTGGGCCTTCCTACAGCTCCTACTGAGCTAGCAGTGATGCACCTGCCAACACTCAGCAAAGAAGGCTTAACTTTTTTAAAGGGAGCAGGGAAGAGGAACTGGGAAATTGAGTTGTATCTTCAACCCACACTAAACATTGTTGTCCTTTCCCTCATTTGATTTCCTTTTATGTGGCCTCGTGTCTCTCAGGCGCTGGGTATTCCTTCACCACATTTACTGGAGTAACTAACACAAACCATCAAGTTCCGCGTTCATTTCCGACACTTCACACCCAAGCCTCACTACCACACTAGGACACACACGCCACCGGCATCCTGATGCTGCAGATGAGGAAAGCTACGTCGAAGCTCTTAAGACTCCTGACCAAGGTCACACGGCTAACAGGTAGCAAACCAGAGGTCAAAAACAGGTCTGTGACTGCAAAGCCCACGCGCTTACCCAACCAAAGGAATTCGAGCATTCTAGTTTGGTCAGGTAGCAGCTGAACTTCACTGAAGAGCACAGCAGGCTAAGAGGAGGAGAACGAAACTGCAATCCACACTCCGACCGGACACAGCGTCCACCCTTCTTGCACTGGGGTTCCCTCCTCACGCCAGCTCCCCAAAAAGATATCTGAAGGTGAAAATAAGATCATAAGAAGCACCTGGGTGGCTTACTCGGTTAAGGGTCCAACTCTTGATTTCAGCTCAGGTCATGATCCCATGGTTTGTGAGTTCCAGCCCTATGTCAGGGTCTGTGCTGACAGCCAGGGGCCTGATTGGGATTCTCTCTCTCCCTCTCTCTGTCTCTCTGTCTCTCTCTCTCTCAAAATAAATAAATAAATAAACTTCAAAAAAAAGATTATAAGTTTAAACAGCTTGCAATTGAGGAAGATGCTGTATAAATCTACAATGCTAAAAATCTAAGAATTAATGTTTGGAGGTATGTGAAATAAATAACAGTAAGTCTTACTGGTCAGGGATATATTTTTAATCTGTGTGAGTTTTTTCATTATTAAAAGAAAAGAATTTGTTATGTGCTCATGACAAATTCAAATACTACTGAAGCATATAAAGTTAAAAAAAGAAATTTTCCCATCATGTCCCAATTCCCTGAGTGAATACTTTTCCAGATTTTCCTAAGAACAAACTAACATAGTATATACACAGATCTATATACATATACAGTTTTCCTTCTCAAAATCAGGATCCTATTCTATCATTTGGAAACTTTTTATTCAAAATTACATTTATGTAGGTATCTCCACATTACTTTGTACAGAACTAGATGAGTCTTTTTACCCAACACAAAGAACTGCATTATATGAACTGAGATTTATTTAATCAGTTCCTTGTTCAAGAACATTTGGGTTATTGTTATTTTTAGTGTTGCAATAGTTATGTACATTATAAGAATCTTTAGTTGACAGTATGTGTCCCGGTGACCTATGAGATGATTAGGGTGACAACTTTGGGTTTTGTTGCTGATACGGAGTTTATCTTCAGTTAAAAAGAAGATCCAACTCACATATACAACCATCCCAGCTGCGGAGATTATGACTGTCAATAATAAAACATGTAACTGAATACCAATTCACTCTTTCACTCATTCATTTATTTATTCCTTCAAATACTTGTGGTCTACCAAGCTCTATATGAAGTGCAAAGGATGAAAAAAACAAAAGGCCAAGTCTTAGTTCCTGCCCTTGAGGAACTGACCATTCAGCGGGCACACATACTCATAAATGAATTCTGTATCATATTTAGGAGCTCTGCTAGGTTTACGTAAAGGAGCATCTAACTCTGGAGGATATGGGGGTGCCTTCAGAAGGGGTATGACAGGATAAGAAAGCCAAAATAGGGGCACCTAGCTGGCTCAGTCAGTAGAGTATGTGACTCTTGATCTTGGGGTCATGAATTCAAGTCCCATGTTGGGCAGAGAGATTACACACACACATATATAAATCATCTAAAAAAGAAATGTAAAAGAAAAACTACCCAAATAAAGGATAGGCCAGCCAAGACGTAACAACTGTAGTTGCAAAGCTTCACTTATAAAATCAGCTAGAGTATTCAGAAAACTTAGAAGACTTGACATAGAGGGCATCTAGGAGGGACCTGTCAGGAGAGAATATGGAAAGAAAATTGATATTGAAGGGCTTGAACATGAAGTGCAGAAATTTAGACTTTAGATTCCCTCTCTCAGAGGGAATTTTGGATATATTACAATTTGTTTATCCCTGTAAATAGACATTTGTGTTGCTTCTGGGTTTTACTAGTTTTGACTACAGTTGACCCTTGAGCAATGCAGGGGTTGGGGTGCCTACCCCCTCACAGTCAAAAATCTGTATGTAACATTTGACTCCCCAAAAGCTTAATTACAAATAGCCTACGGTTGACCAGAAGCCTTACTGATAACAGAAACAGTCAAATAAATATTTTGTACGCTATATGAATTATATACTATAATTCTTACAATAAGATAAGCTAGAGAAAAAAAGGTTAAGAAGACTATAAGGGAGTGCGCCTGGGTGGCTCAGTTAGTTAAGTATCCGACTCTTGGTTTCACTCAGGTCACGATCTTACGGTTTCATGGGTTCAAGCCCTGCGTCGGGCTCTGTGCTGGCAGCACGGAGCCTGCTTGGAATTCTCTGTCTACTCTCTCTCTGCCCCTCCCCCATTTGTGCAGTCTCTGTCTCTCTCCAAATAAATAAATAAACTTAAAAAAAACAAATGTGCTTTGCAAATATTTTCTCCTACTCTGTGGGTTATCTTCTCATTCTCTTAACAGTGACTTTTGAAGAGCAAAAGTTTTTAGTTTTGGTGAAGTCCAATTTATCCATTTCTGATTTTTAGAGCTCATCTTTAGGTGTTGCATCTAAGAATTTTTTGCTGAAGCAAAGGTCACAAAGAATCTTCCCCTATGCTTTCTTCTAGAAATGTTATGGTGTTAACATGGCTTTAGATTAAGGTCTGTGATCCATCTCCAGGAGGCATGTTAGACACCTGTGGGGGCACTTCGGTGTGTGGCAGTGACTGAGAATAGGGTGGGAACACTAGAGATCCCACAAGGTGCAGGAAATACACACATACACTATGCCCTGCAGGACTTACAAATGTCTTGCCAAATGTTCACCTGCGGAAACTGTTTATCACATAGTATCTATTTAGCTCTTACTTCAAAATACCAAAAGCTTTATAGAAACTTCCAACAACAGTAGTTAAATCTTTCCTTCTCTGAAAGCCAGAGTTTTTCCTTAAAAGCATGTATTTCATTATGTCTTCTAGTATATCTGTGCCTGTGCATTTACATATCAAATTACATCTTTTATTATACACTAATTTCCTTTCATTTCTCCTTTTTAATTCAATTATGGCATCAAATTAATTTTTTATCTTGTGTGTGTAGCTGGTTACATTATCATACATTAGCAACAAGATGAGATTAAAAATACTGAGCTGGGTGAAAAAAGAATCCGAATGACATCTATAACAATACCACTTACATATTAAACTACAATTATATACTTAAAAGTTTCAGAAATTTGCACATAAGTTAACTATGTACATTTTCTAAGAATGCATGGAAGAGAATACACCTTATACACATTGGAACAGTGTGTAAGGGAAGAAGGAAATGGGTCGCTGTGAAGTCTTTGGCTTTTATTCTAGTGACATGGTATAGCTTTTGAAGGATTTTGAGCAGAGCATGGCATGACCTGATTATAGTTTACAAGGACCATTCTGGCTGCCATGCTGAGAATGGCAGGGTCACAGTAGAAGCACAATTAGAAGGAGTTGATCCCAATGGTCTAGCCAAGAAACAGAGGTGGTTTAGACCAAGGGTAGCAATGGAGGTGGTGAGAAGTGCAAAGATTACAGATACACACTGAAGGCCAAGTAGACAGGATTTGCTGAAGCACTGAATGGAAGTGAAGTGGAGGAGAGGGGTCAAGGATGGTTCCAAGGTTTGTGGCTTGAATACACTGTGGCTTGAATAACTATTTACTGGGGTGGGGGAAGACTGAGAAGAACAAATGTGGTTGGGGGAGAAGCAGGCAAATTTGACTCGGGCCTTGATTTTTGATATTGATATTTGAGTAGGAATGTTGAGCAGGAAGATGGATATGTGAGCCTGACAGGAGACAGGTCAGAGCTGGAAAGGATAAACTTGGAGACGGTATCTAAACTAGGATCTAGCTGGTATTCCACCTAGTGTGAGGAACAGAGAAGAGATCCGAAGACAAAAGTTTGGAATACCTCAGCAGGGAAGGCCAGAAGGAAGAACAAGGACAAGGACAAGGACAAGGACAAGAAGGGAGTCTGAGAAGGAGTTGCTAGGTAGGCAGAAAGACCACCGGGAAAGCATAGTGTCCAGGGAGCCAAGCAAAAAAAACGTTTCAAGGAGAAAGGAATGACTGTGCCAAATGCTGCTGTGGGTCAAGTAAGACGAGGTTTGAGAATGACCGTTGAATTTGACCACAGAGGCTAGAGCGGGGGGAAGCAGTCAGGGCTACATGGGAAGACTTAAGTCATGGAGAGGGGGTGCAGGGATCCCCCATGTTCCCAGGAGACTTTCACCTCTCTCCTTCCCAGGTTGTCTCAACACCTTGCCTTTGCATATGCTGTTCATCTGCCCTTTTGTGCTGAGTTCAGGTCTGTTCAGCATCTTGACCTCGATCCCCCCAGGAACGCCTTCCCATTGAGGCCAGATCCCCTCACTGGAGACTCTCAAGGTACCAGGCACCTGGCCCCTTCCCAGCATAGGTTCCCAGGGAATTTTCCTGTGTTGTATTTGATGCAGTAAATAGAGGCTTAGTCAACGTGCCCACACTCCAGGGGCGGGGAGCACGTCCATTCCCCCATGGACTTCTGCCACGCACTGAGTGCAAGGCCTGGCACAGATCAAGCACTCATCAGGTAAGTAGGAGATCAGGGAAGAGAGAGACTCACAGGCACTGGTGTGATCAGGTGTAGCTATAAAGATGTCCAGGCGGATGTGTTTCCAACTCAAAAGGGAACATGGGATTCGGATTCCAAGGGAATACAGAAAGGGGATGTAAGCAAAGGAAAAAAAGTTCTTCCTCCAAAGCATAGAGCTGGGCTGACGCAGGCATCAGAGCTGACTACGGGGACTGGACAAGCACCGGAGGGCTCCGAAGTCCTGTGTACTCAGTTTAGAATCTTGTTTTAGGCAGAGAAGACAGCAGAAGTGGACTTTACGATGAGAGGCTGGAAAGCCCGGACAAGTGTTAGGCTGCACCCACACATGCCAAGAAAAGAGAAGATGTGTTTAGGGGCAGAAATTTAGTATGCGCTGCTGCAAATTAAAAACCTATCAGGGCACCTGGGTGGCTCAGTCGGTTGAGCGTCCGACTTCGGCTCATGTCACGATCTCGAGGTCCGTGAGTTCGAGCCCCGCGTCGGGCTCTGGGCTGATGGCTCAGAGCCTGGAGACTGCTTCCGATTCTGTGTCTCCCTCCCTCTCTGCCCCTCCCCTGTTCATGCTCTGTCTCTCTGTCAAAAATAAATAAAACGTTAAAAAAAAATTTAAAAACCTATCTGCATTAGCAGATAAAATGTACACCCCAGTATGAAGAATAATAACCTTATCAAGTGCCTTTCATGTGCTGTCTGGGAGTATTCATGTGTTCCTCAACTCCCTGAACGCCCTATGTACCATCACTCTCTCCTATCACCCCGTTTCTTCCCTGCAAAGCATTTTAGGACCATGGGTAGTTACCCTGTTTGCATGTTTCTATCCTGCTTATCATCCACCCCTCCCCCAACCCATGGGGTCTGTTTACTGACCTCACATTACACCCTCTGCTAGCAGAGCCCCACGCACACAGTATGCAACAAAACTTTTATCAAAAGAAAGAAAAAGTTTCGTAACCCATAGCCTATACCTCACCTAGCAGACTTATCACACTGCACTGAAATTATTTCTTAGTGAGTTCTCTCCTACTCCAATAGGGATGACAAGGAGATTTCATCACATGAGCCAACTCAAATATACAGTCAGTAGAAAACTCATTTGATCAACAAGTGATTTATGTCACAGGTGGAGGAATGAAGGAGGTGCCGAACATGTGAATTCTAAGAGGCATGTGAGACGCCAGGGGACCTGGAGACAATGCAAGCTCTAATTCAATAATTGGGAAGGGCCCTGGGATTCTGCATTTCTTTTCTTTTTTTTAATTAATTTATTTAGTTTTGAGAGAGAGAGAGAGAGAGAGAAAGAAAGAGATAGCAGGGGATGGACAAAGAGAAAGGGAGAAAGAGAATCCCAAGCAGGCTCTGCACTGTCAGTTTGCAGCTGGATGCGGGGCTTGAACTCCTGAACAAGGAGATCATCACCTGAACAGAAATCAAGAGTCCAGGGCTTAACTCACCGAGCGACCCAGGCGGCCCAGATTCTGCATTTCTAACAGGTTCCCAGGGGCTGCTGCTGCTGCTGGCTCATCCCTTAAGACAGAGACCGTCTTATTTGCGTTTGTACTGTACTTTTCATGGTACAAATTTGGAAGAATGAATGAATATTACAATAGTAGAATCTACTTTAAAAACTAGGGCAACTGAAGTACTGATATTTCTATCTTTTAGCAACCCTTCAGAAAGACCTCCACTGGCAGGCACCTGTTGGCCTGGAATGTTCTCTTGGTAGCTCCCCCTCCCTCTGTTTAGGGAGGGAAGCTATTCATTCCTGCATACCAGAGGTCTCAACTGCAGACTGAGCTTTGGGAAGGTCCAAGAGTGAGGCAAGTTAATCCCCTCTTAGTTTCCTCCTCTCAGGCTGAGGGGCTTCCGGTGAGAAAATACAGTCTCTCTCTGCTTGCCTGTGAGGACGGCAGAGGACAGGACCCAGCAGGTAATGAGATTAGGGTGCTGACGCCACTCAGCAAGCCATGCTTAACTTGAAGACCATCTCTCATAACAGTTTCAGACAGTGCTCCACTGAATTCATCGCCTCCCATCCCATCCTGGCCCCCACCAGGGGCAGCCCTGGGCCCAGGATCACCTCTCCACCAGTGGCCAGAAGCTTCAGCAAATAAGGGCTTGGTCCCAACTGCTCAGGCGATCCATGCAACATTATGGAAGGCACACACCTGGGATTTCTGAAGTGGTGTCTGGAACAATCCTGGTCTGCACTCCCATGGCTCTATGCATAAAATCCAACAAAAATTTGGCCAGAGTTACTTCAGGGATCAACTAGACAGGTCCCTGATTTCTTAAACAGGAATGGTAAGTTCCACACATCACCTTTGCTGAAGTGCCAGGCCATGGCTGTGGTTGGGAAGGCAAGGGGATGGGCTTTGTCTGCTTCCTGGGTTGCCAAAGTGGACTGGGCTGACAGCTCAAGTTCTAAATGAAGGTTGCACGGGGGCTCCAGGGTGGCTCAGTTAAGCATCCGACTCTGGCTCAGGTCACGATCTCGCGGTTCGTGAGTTTGAGTCTCACATCAGGCTCTCTGCTGTGGGGACAGAGGATCCCATGTCAGCACAGAGCCCGTTTGGGATCCTCTCTCCCCATCTCTCTCTGCCCCTCTGCTCCTTCCCCGCTCACGCTCTCAAAAATGAGTAAACATTTATAAATAAATAAATAAATAAATAAATAAATAAATAAAGGTTGGAAAAGAAGGCAGTAAAAGAGGAGGACGAACTCAGATGGGGGTAAAAATATCTTTTCCTATGGACAGGACTTTATAGAAATCTTATTTCCTGCATCTTCCCTATGCACATGGCCTTTGCTCTTCGCTACAGTCCTAGGCACTGGCTGAGAGGCCCTGGGTGTGCAGATGGGAGAAGAGAAGGAGGGTGGAGAAGTTCAGGAGGCTCAGCTCAGCCCATCACTGCTTGGGCTTCCCAAGCACTTCCAGGAGGGAACTGAGCAAACCCAACAGCCAGGCAGCTGGAAGTCAGCAAATGTGGAAACGAGCAACTGGAGGAGAGTCGCAAAGGTAACGGAAAAAATGACCATGTTTATGGGAGAAGGTGGCCTGCAGCACGTGGTCCCCCGAGCTGGTGTGACTGCTCTCTACTAAAAGAGGTGTTGGGCTACATGCCCAACTCGAGGTCCTCTGTAGCTCTGGCATTCTCTAGTCTCAGAGAAGGAACTCTGGAGAGCGGGGAAATACCCGTATGTGTGCATATGCATGCATGGATGCTGTAAACACACCTACTTATGTTCAGAGCCTTGCCCTGAACAGCAGCAAACCAGAAAAGATGCTGGGGAGAGTGGGGGCTCAAGAGTGGATCTTAGGGTCAGAAAGGTTAAGTCCCAGCTGTGAAGCGCACTAAAGCTGTGTGACTTTGTGCAAGGGACTTACCCTCTCTAACCCCTATCCCTTACCTGTTGAATGAAGCTAATAACACTGTTCATGTCTCTGAGGCAGGAGAGAGGCCCCAGCCTTCCCCCTTAGAGACTCCTATATATTTAACAACAAAGAACTACCAAACTAGATTATCAAGTGTGATGTATTTTGTGTTTATTTTTTTTAAACAATTTAACTTTAATAACAGAGAAACTGAATAACACAGAACAAAAACTTTCCTGGTTTTGACAGGGTACTACAGTTATGGAAGATATTATCATTGGGGGAAGCAGGGTGAAGGATACACAGAAATCCTCTGTACTATTTTTGCAACTCCCTCTGAGTCACACTATTTCAAAATAACAAGTTGTTTTTAAAATTAACACACAAAAATATTATTACTGTATATTTAACTTTATTTGAAGATAAAGTCAAAAATCTAAATTTCAGGGGCGCCTGACTGGCTCACTCACTGGAGTGTGCAACTCTTGATCTCATGGTTTTAAGTTCGAGCCCCAGGTTGGGCATGGAGCCTACTTTAAAAAAAAAAAATCTAAATTTGAGGCTTAATGGAAATGAGATACACCATGGAAAATCTACACCTGATCCTTCAAAACTTGTTCCCTGTAAGAAACCCTAGTTACTATGAGGATTAAATTAGAGAATACACACAAGGCTCTTAGCACAGCATGAGGCAGAGCCTTGAAGTTAGCTATTTTTTTTATGTTTATTTATCTTGAGAGAGGGTGAGAGAGAGGGCATGCATGCGGTGGGGAGGGGCAGAGAGAGAGAGAGAGAGAGAAAGAGAGAGAATCCCAAGCAGGCTCCACAGAGTCAGCAAAGAGCCTAACACGGGGCTCAAACTCACAAATGGTGAGATCATGATCTGAGCCAAAATAAAGAGTCAGATGCTCAACTGACTGAACCACCCAGGCGGCCTGATGTCTGCTATTTTTAAATACAGTAATAATTACAGTAATAATTACTCAAAATGGCCACACAAGAAAATAGCATTCCATTTTTGCGATGTATCCATCACAGTTTACCCATTTGGAACGATGCTCTGAATGTAAAGTTACTGGCATCCAAAGGGGTTCATAATATATTAAGTGAAAAAAAAAAGTTAAAAATTGATATGAATAGTTTTTTCTTTTTTTTTTTTTTTTTTAAGAATTTATTTTTACGTAACGTCTGTACCCAACATGGGGCTGGAACTTACAACCCAAGATCAAGACTCACGTGCTCAAGTGATGAGCCTGCCAGGCACCCATATCCTTTTCTTTTGCAAGTCAGTGTAATGTGTAGCTAAGAGCATAGGCTGTGGAACCAGGTTGCCGGGGTTCAGGTCCCAGCATGGCTACTTACCTATGTGATCTTAAGGTACCTAATCATTGTGGGCCTCAACTTTCTCATCTGTACAATGGGTTTAATAATAAAAACCAACTGGATTATTGAGGATTAAATTAGTCTACACATGTAAAGTGCAGGCAAATAGTAACATTCAAATGTTAAGCCATCATCACTTATTAGATTTTATTTTACATTAATACATATTCATCAGGATAGAGTCTAGAAGAGCATCAACACGCAAACAGCAACAGCAATCACCCTGAATGACGGGAATGCACAGGACTTTTATCTACTTACTTTTGCTATTTTCTAATTTTTCCACAATTAATATGGGTTAAAAAACAAACCTGAAGTTCTTAGGATAAAAGATCTTCCTAAAAATTTTAAGATACACATCTGGTTTCCATATAATCAAGTGGAAGAAAACAGGAAGGGGTCTATAACAAGAACATAAAACAGCAGATCGTACCTGCACCTCAGAGTTTTCTGAGTTCGGAGGATCTCAGAGCAGCTAATTGGGCGTTTCCCCTAGCCCCTGGCTCTCAAAAAACACGCCCATGCGGGTCACCAACGTGAAAGATACATGTTTTTAACCACACACGTAATCCAATGTCCAAATATACCTCACACACATATGTACTTACTACCCAAGACAAGAGATTATAAATGCAGGTTAAATCTAGTCATGGAAAGTGCCTTGGCAAGTGGCAACCAAAGGCACAAAGACTGTTCTGTGGGTTCCCTGTGCTATGGTTCCTATGCAGTTCCCAAGCAGCAACACTTTTGACAGTGTAGACCCGTGCCTCTCTTCCCAGAATGGCTGCCTTCCCACCCCACCCGCCGCCTCCCTCTTTGGCACTGACCCTAGAGGACCTCCCATTGAAGGACCATGACAAGCCAAAGGAGTGAGCGTGAAGGGGAGGCTGGGAATCCAGCCCCCTACCCTCCCTGGGGCTCACCCAGCAGGCAGGAGGGCGGTGTAAGGGAGCCGGACCCAGCACTCCCGCCTCGCTCCACCGGCAAAGCCCCAGGCGAGCCACTGCTGGAGAGCTGCCCCTGGTCCACTCGGCTTCGTTACATGAAAATAAAACACCAGCCTGTTCAGGGTCTGCCCGGCACATTACTGGGAGGAAGCTATAAAAGCTGCCAACATGGGTTACCTCAAGCATTTTCCTTCTCAAATACGCCGAGAGTGAGGCACGGCCTTTCCTCTTCTCCCCCGCCTCCCATCTTTTCGGAAAAGACTTTCTGTGTCCCGACTGTGTTTATTGACGTCCTGGCCTCTTGGCCGTTCCAGCTGTGCAACAGCGATTCTCCCTCCTCGCCGGTCAAAGTGGCCCCTGTTCCGACCCACTGCCCATAACGTGCGCTTCCAGACCACACGGCCCACTGGCTTCTCAAAGTCTGGCTCAGAAACCAAATAAAAAGCTTTTCATTTACACTCCAGTTTATGTGCAGCAGCTCAAAAGCCTTATTTCCATGTCTTACACAGTTCCCACCTGAATAAATTCGTTCTAAGTGCCACTTTTCCATTTGTGGATTATGAAGCCGAGAGGAGGTCTGAGGGTACCCCACAGGCCCTATGCGATGCTACAGGCAGGCAGGGCTCAAGGTGACTCCTGTGGGACCACGAAGCCAAAGTGATGCCAGGACCCTCAGGAGTGCACACCACATCCCGGGGAAGAGTGGTCACAGCGGCCACCCCTCACGAAGCCACAGAATGCAGCCAACCCCCAGGCTTTATCAGAGCAGAAAGCATGGCCCTTCCGGTCCTGGCTTCCAATCCCACCTCAGTAGACCCTAAGTGCGTATCTTCTGGGGGTAAAATTGCGACAACACCTCAGGAGGGGCTGATGGAACAGGATGATGAAATATAAGGTGCTTACCATGGTAACTGGTGCACAGAAACCCGAGTAGATAGCAGCAGCATCACTAAAATTCACTTTAAAATTTTTATTTGTTTTATTTTATTTTAGACAGAGAGAGAAAGCAAAGCAGGGAAGAGGGGCAGAGGGTCAGAGAGAGAGAATCTTAAGCAGGGTCATTGCCCAGCACAGAGCCCAGTATGGCACTCAATCCCATGCCCCTGGGATCATGACCTGAACCAAAATCAAAAGTCAGATAGATGCTCAACTGACTGAGCCACCCAGGCACCCCTCAAATTCATTTTTTTAATTTTTTTTAATTTTTAAATGTTCATTTATTATTGAGAGAGACAGAGACAGAGCATGAGCATGAGCATGGGAGGGGCAGAGAGAGGAGGAGACAGAGAATCTGAAACAGGTTCCAGGCTCTGAGCTGTCAGCACAGAGCCCAACGTGGAGCTCGAACCCACAAACCGCGAGATCATGACCTGAGCCGAAGTCACTACACTCAACTGACTCAGCCACCCAGGCACCCCTCAAATTCATTTTGAAATGTATGAGGCACATATTCCATGCTAGGGGCTAGGTGTAAACAAGACAGACGCGGTTCCTAGCCTAATGAGCTCAGGGTGTGGGGAAAAAACAGACAACCATTCCTACCCCAGGTGACTACTGCCAAAGTGGCTGCGTGCGCACAAGAAGCACACAGGGAAGGGAGGAGCTAAATCTTCCCTGAGATCTGGAAATAATGACTGGTTCCAATGGTGAGAAGGCCAATGTCATCTGGTAGCTTCCACCCTGACCTCATTTCCCAGCCCTTCCCCCACTCCCATGGGCCTTCCTGCTGTAGCCAGGTCAGCTCCACCCCGGGCCTTTCCCGGGAATGCACCCCCCAACATTCTCATGATTGGAGCCCTTGCTTCACTACGGTTTGGGCTTACAGGTCACTTTCCTGCTCACCCCCAAAAGACCCCTCTGTCCCATTCCACTGCTGTACTGTTCTCCAATATTGCATTCAAATCTATGTGCTTACATGTTTCTTGTCTGTCCTCCCCCATCAGAATATGACCCCTGTGAGTGTGTGGACTTTTTGTTTGTTGGCTTATCACTTGACCTCTGAACATAAAATGGTGCCAGAGTCAACAAATTATTAATGAGCCACACACAGAGAGAAGGTAGGCATTCCTCACATGTAAAGCTTGAGTCTAAGAGCATTACATCCATTAGCATTGAATCTTTACCACATCCTTATGAGGCAGGTGCTGAGATTGTGTCAGCCAATGGTTTATGGACGTGGCAAGCACACTTCTCTAGGGGAAAGGGTCTAAAAAAACAGGACCACTGGAGGGCAAGCTGATATGAAAGGTTCAAGTGGAGACTGCCAGGGGCACAGGCAATCCCTCCTTCCCCAGGAGAACTCTGGACCCTGCCCATGTCTGCCAGGCTAGGTTCCTACAGGAGGTCCCATTAGGCTCAAATGAACCCCTATTCAAGTCTCTTCTTTTGGACCGTCACTAGGAAGACCAGAATTGGACCACTCTGGAATATCATACCCAGCCTGTCTTCTCCTTGTCCTGCCAATCTTCAATGGTTATATTTCTTTCTTTTTAATGTTTGTTTATTTTGAGACAGAGGGAGAAAGAGAGAGAGAGAGAGAGAGAGAGAGAATGAGTGGGGGAAGGGCAGAGAGAGGGGGAGAGAAAGAGAGAGGTCCCAAACACGCTCTGCGTTGTTAGCACAGAGCCCGACGCTACACGGGGCTCAATCTCACAAATCTCAAGATCATGACCTGAGCTGAAATCAACAGTCAGACACTTAACTGAATGAGCCACCCAGGTGCCTCTCAATGGTTATCTTTCTGATAAACAGCTCCCAATGACACACCCCGGGACTGACAATTCTGCCCAAGTTTACTCCTATGTCTGAGACTTGCCCTCCAGAGTCTGCCCTTCCCAAAAACCAACAAGGGGATCAACTGAATGAGAAAGAGGCCAGCAACCCCCATATACACCACAGCAGCCACTATTGATTGAATGCTCATCACACCCCAGGGCCTATGCCAAGCTTTTGCAGACCTTCTCTCATGATATCCTCATACTCTCTCTTGGCATAGTTAACAGCACCTTCATTTTACAGAGGAGGAAACAAAGATCACAGAGGTTAAATGAATTCCCATGCTCACACAGCTAAGTAGTAGCATTGCCAGGATTTGAACCCCAGTCTGTCTGACTTCAAAGCCCATGCCATTACCCACTGTATCCCTGTGCCTCAGCACTGCCCACGAGCATTCCCCCCTAGTGTGGGTCTGCCTCCTTGGTCACCAAGGGTGCCCAACAGGGCAGAGAGCATGGGCTCTGGGCCAGTCAGACCTGGGCTCAAATCCTTGCCTTGCCACTTCCTGTGTGTTTGAGCAGGTGGTTACCTTCTCTAAGCTTCCATCTCATCTGCACAGTAGGATGAAGGATACCTACCTGAGATGTGAGGAGTGCCAAAATACACACCCATCTGGTGCACAATGAAACCTGCACAGCCAGTGAGAGGTGTCTCTGGAGAAGCCTCCATTGGCCACTGCCAGCCTTGCCCTTCTCCCAGCTGGGTCTGCCTCGTGGGCACTGAAGTCTAGGTCAGAGGCTCCCTCTCTGCCTCATAGAAGAGCCCTCCCCTGCCGAGAGGGCACAATGCACCACTCCTAAGTACATGAACTCTGGTCTCTACTTGCCCATCAGTATCACCTGTGCACAAATTACATGATTTATTAAACCAATTTGCTCACCATCTCACAGCTGGTGCAGGGATTTGAAGCCAGGCCTGCGTGACACCAGGCTACCTTCCATGGTGACATTCCAACAAACCCACCCAGTGACCAGGGCTAGATGCTGTAGAAATTGTATGTTTCAAGAGGAAACTATAGCACAGCCTTGTGGGTATCAAATTCTGGTCTGGTTCATTGTCCTTGAGCTATTTTTCACCTCTTCGTAAATTAGTTTTTACTGTGTTACCCACCTGTCCAACTGGACTTCAGCCTGCCATGTTGCACATTTTCTCACTCCTTACCCAGCTCTCAATTCTTATTGTTTCCAATTTTTCTCCCGCTCTCCTGACCTGGCTTCACTGAGAACTACAACCTGACTGATCAGTTCCTTATTATCAGTTCCCCCACCAAGATCTAAAGAAACTCTGCAGGCTGAAGCTGGAAGACTGGATAAAAACATCAAAGGACCCCTCACCATTGCAGAGCATGAGTTCCCATCATTTAAACATCTGACAGTTTGCACCATCCAGCAAATGTCCTCTGCTACCAAGTCCAACAGATGGTTGTGCTGGTACTCAATGAACAAAAGGCAACCAAACAAGAAATGCACTTAGATCGTTCTGAAGAAAGAAAAGGGTCTCTTCTGTCCTTGAACACAGGAGGGACTGACAAAGATGCTCTCCTTGATCGAACTTGAGTCAGGCTTCTCTGAGCCCTGTTCTCCACCAGGCCTTGACTTTGCCTCCATCCTTCTGGGCCTGCACAGCCCAGTCTTAGCCAGAATCTGCTACATCAGTTTAGAGAGACTCCCCTAACTTTGATGTGTAAGTCCCCCTACCCTGGA
Source organism: Lynx rufus (assembly GCF_022079265.1). Classification (NCBI taxonomy): domain Eukaryota; kingdom Metazoa; phylum Chordata; class Mammalia; order Carnivora; family Felidae; genus Lynx; species Lynx rufus. The sequence continues at coordinate 118,175,178 of NW_025814823.1, read as the reverse complement.
TCTCTCCTTTTATCCATTCTCCATTCCGTGAGCCTCTCCTTCTGCTCTTTGGTGATAAATCCGCACTTGTCCTTGCTGTATTCCAAGCTGAGCCCCGTTTCTCTCCTACTGCAATACCCTGAATAAAATCTGCCTCATTTTAACAAGTGTCAGAACAATTTTCTTTAACAATATACTAAGGCTTGCTTCAAGGAGGGTTTCCCCTTTGTGAAAACTCTCCATTCACATCCCAAATACCACCCCCAGATCTCCCCAAAGAGCCACCGCGCTCTCTTCCCGACGGCAAGAAAACCTATGGCAAGAACTGCACTGGTTTCCCTGTCACCACCCTAGGGATCTCTGCTTCTCATAGGCTGGCTGCCAGCCCTCTACCGGGTCCCAACCCCCCCCCCGCCCCCCCCCCCGGCCCCGGGCTGCCAGCCCCCACCTTCACGACAGTCCATTCACACCGAGAACACAGCTATGAAAATAAAGAAATGCATTTCCCATCTGGAAACGCCTCAGAGCTAAGTATTATGTAGGATGTGATGGTGTTCGTCTACCAGCAAAAGAGGGAGGGTAAGAGCAACACTGAGACCCGAGGAGACTGCTAGGAGTGAGCCAGTGCGTCAGCAAGAGCTAAATTTAGCAACCGAAGCCTCTAACTTCACTCTTGCAGGAAAAAGAGCAGCAGGAGAAAATTGTATGAACATATTTATATGAAAGAACCTCTGAGAGGTGGAGAGAATCCACATCCTCAGCGACCTGCTGCTGCTTCGCAGGAGGAGTGTGCAGAAGGAGCTCTCCTGGGGAGGCTGGCCCCAGGTCAGAGGAAGGGCTCCACAGCCCTCTCCCAGGGAACTAAAATCCCCTGGCGGAAGGTCCCTTTGGACTCAGTCACTGCACTGTACAAAGGAAGCTGCAGATTGAGAAATTCAAATGTTAATTGCTGGGGGCAAAGGGAACAGGTGGATTCTAAAAAACTGGAAGTTCTGGAAAAACCTGAAACAGCTTTCAAATAGATTTTGCTTTCTAGTAGAGCGGCTTGTATAAAACCAGCTTGCAGGCACCAGATGCCTACAAGGAGGATTTAGAAGCCTGGGAGAGAAGACACAGAAAGCCCAGGGCATGCAAACTGGAGCTGCGGCACATAGCCAGCTTTGGGGGGTTGAGCCAGTTCCCCCTCTCTGGCTGAAAACAGAACTGTCTGTGAAACAAAGGTAATGGCCAGGCTGTGCTCTAGGACGTCTTAACATCCTGAGATACGTTATACTTCTAGATTTATACTGTATACAAAAGGGGGTAGGCAGCATCAGATTTCCAACCACCCCCACCCCAGCCAATCAAGCATTCTACCTTGACCTCAATAAAAGATCTATTATTAAAACATTTCCCCACAGTCTTAAAAATATATCAGTACCCACAAAGGGCTAATATTTTTACTATAAACAGAATCCCTATAAATCAGTAAACACACACACACACAGCTATTATTTCTATGGAAAAAAAAAAGTTCAGACTTATTGTAACCAGAAAAAAAGGCATATTAAAATAAAATTGAGGGGTCCGCCTGGGTAGCTCAGTCGGTTGAGCATCCAACTTCAGCTCAGGTCATGATTTCATGGTTTGTGACTTCAAGACCCGCCTTGGCCTCTGTGCTGTCAGGGCAGAGCCTGCTTCAGATCCTCTGTCCCTGTCTCTCTCTGCCGCTCCCCTGCCTGTGCCCTGCGTGTGCGTGCATGCACTCTCTCTCTCACACAAAAATAAATAAACATTTGAAAAAAATAAAATAAAACAGAAAAAGCTTTTCCCACATATCAACTGGCAAGTTCCTAAAAATTCAGCAATATCCAGCAAGGGCCAGATATTGAGAATTCTGAATCTCCATGCACCACCTAACTTAACAGGGGTAACCTGGCCAGATAAAAACAAAAATTCTTATGTGGACATCCCATTTGACTTCTAAGCCCATTCCACTTCTAAAGCTCTGTCCTACAAAATTATTTAAGGATGTGCACAAAGATATCTGTAAGGATTTAACCACAATATTGCTTTATAATCCTAAAAAATTAGAAACAGTCTTCTATCCAATAAAAGGAATACATCTAAATGTGGAATATAACAATTAAAAATCAGGCTGTAAAAAGAGATGTAAAAATATATAGGAAAATGCTTCTATCATACATTATGTGAAAAAACACAGATTCTAAATCTATATACAGAGTAAAGTCAAATTTTATTTATAGGCCATCTCTCATATATTTAAAATACACACAAGGGTACTAAAATCAATACTGGAAAGCGACAAAAATCCTACCAGTGTTATCTCTGGAAGTATCATGATCACAGGTGGTTTTGTTTCCTTATGTGTACTTTTCTGTATTTCAAAATTCTTAAACAGATGATTACTTTGTATTCAGAAAAACTCTACATTATTTTTAAAAAGAAAGACATTTTTGAAAAGGGGGGGGGGGTCTTTCCTTCTTTCCAGTTCGTGAAAGGCACTTAACAACTCTAGCCAGAAGCCTGCCCCAGGCCCTGCGCCCAGGCTAGCATTCAGAAATTTTCTTCCACACTGCCATCTTTGACCCCTAACCAAGTTTCAGTCCCTAGGCCCTACTTTTATGCTTCCTCTCGTCCTTTTACCCAAAATGATCTGTCATCTGCCATTCATGCAAAGGTCAGATCAAAGCCCAAGTCTACAAGAGACACTGAGTGATTCTCAAGCCCCTGTCTGGCCCAGCCTTTTACCTTTGAGCAAATGAAGCTATAGATGGTTGATCGTTTTCATCAAAGTGTCGCCAAAGGAGGCTGTCCCCTCTGATGAGGGTCTCACGAGCCCTGGGGTGAGCAAGCCATCAGTAACGAGGTGTACAAAGTTGAAGTCAAGAGCCTGGAGCTGGCTTACAGTCCCGGACTCCCCTAATCCCTCTGCCTGCTGACTCCAGGCCCTCCTCAGCCAGCCAGGGAACTCCAACTGGGAGGGAATGACATCCTAGCGTCCCCAGCCCCATTTATCCAGGGGGATGCCTGCCACTCACCCTTCAATCTCCCTCGTTCATCCCCATCTCAGCCCTCTGTACTTGTGCTTCCATAATAAAAAGGTTCGGAGAAAATAGAACTTCCTCTCACAACTCATTAATTCAGTTAAAGTGGTCTAATCTCCTATCACTGCATAGGTCAAGAACTTCTCATTTTCAACCAGAATACTGTGAGTCAGAACTTGCTCAGCTGTGATTGATAGAAGCCACCAAAGTTGGCCTGACTTAAGTGGGGGGAAAATGGAATTCATTAGCTTATATCACTGGGGAGTCCCAGGTAGATATTTAGCTTCAGGCATGGCTAGATTCAGGGGCTCAAATACCAGCGCCCGATCTGTTCTATTTTCTCCATTTGGTGAACAAGATACCCACTAAAAGCCTCACACTCACATCCTACCAATCCCCACAAAAATAGACCATCTTCCTCCAGAGTTCTGGCAGCACAGTGCCAGATAGGACTCAAATTGCTCAGATCACATAACCACTCCTAGGGACACAGGGCAAAGGTCAGCCCCACCCAACTACACAGGAAAAGGTGTTCTCTTCCTAGAAGGGAGTGGGAGATCCTGGGAATGAAATCAACAACACATTTCCACCCAAACAAATCTCTCTCTGTCTTGAAGAACAAACCAGTTCCTTGGCACAGGCATTCAATGGCAGCAGTACACATGAGTGACACCAGAGGGCTGGGGTCACTTTGCACCAGGCAAAATGAATCTCTAGCTAACTCACACAAGAAATGCCCGAATACTGTAACAAAAATCCATGTTGAGAACAATGTTAAGTTTACTGAGGTATGACTTACATACAGGAGTCACCCATTGTCGTAAAGAGTTCCATGAATTGTAGTAAATACATAGAGCTGTGTACCCATCACTACAGTCAAAATATAGAACATTTCCATCACCCCAAACAAGTGCTTTGTGCCAATCCCTCCCCCCATTCCCAGCCACTGGCAACTTCTGATTTGTTTTATGACCTTCTTAGTATGCCTTTTCCAGAATATCATGAAGTTATCCAGTGTGCAGCCTTTTGAGTCTTTTTCACTTACCATAATGTACCTGAGATTCATGTATGTTGGTGCACCTATCAGTTCATTCCTTTGATTGTTGAGCATCATTGATACATACACACCGAGATTTTACTTTTTCTTAAACATTTATTTTTGAGAGACAGAGAGAGACAGAGCATGAACAGGGGAGGGGCAGAAAGAGAGGATGACAAAGAATCTGAAGCAGGCTCCAGGCTCTGAGCTGTCAGCACAGAGCCCGATGCAGGGCTCGAACTCACAAACAGCGAGATCATGACCTGAGCCCAAGTCGGAGGCTTAACTGACTGAGCCACCCAGGTGGCCCTACACAAAGATTTTTAAAAATTCACCTATAAAAGCTTGACCTAAAATGCTGATAAGATATAACATTATTTTATGTATTAGTTCAACAAATTTTTAGGCCTAGGAACAGGGGTAGTAAGCAAGATAAAGTCTTTATTCTCATGTGCTTTTATTTTAATGCAGAGACAAAATAAATGTATATCAGGCAGTGAGAAATGACAGAAGTCAAAAGGGAACAGTACAAAAGGTGGAGGTGGTGATGCTTTGTAAAAAAGCGGTCAGGGAAAGTCTCTGGGAGACCCTGAGGGAATAAGGACCATGAGCCTTGAGGTTACCTGCAGGAAGAACATTCCAGGCAGAAGGAATGCCACAGTGGCAGCCAGGGGCTAAACCTGCTTGGAGTGTTTGAGGAGCAGCAAGCTGACCAGAGGCTGCAGGAAGAACAGCCTGGTGGGAGTTGAAAGGGGAGGGAAGACAGAACCTCACAAACCAAGGTAAAGCCTTTGGGTTTCACCCAAGGGACACGGTAAATTATCGAATCTAGGCATCCCGCACCGTCTGCCTTCTCCACACGGACATGCAGGTGGCAGGGACCTGGGAAGACTGCTGCACAGCCTCATAAGCAACAGCCACCACAAACCCACCAGGTCTCCAGACCAAACAGGTCTCCACACCCACCACCACTGGGTGCTTCACAGAGGAAACCTCCGGGGGCCTGTGACACCACCCCACTGTCATCCTAGGCCTTCCAGCAGGACCAGCCACATAATTTCCCAGTTGCAGTTAAGGTCACCAGACAAAATATAATGGAATCTGAATTTCACATGCACAATGAGTCATTTTCCATGTGTGTCCCAAGTATTACATGGGATATATTTACACCAAAAAAAAAAAAAAAAAAAAGAAAGAAAATGAAAATGAGGGGCTCTTCATTAGATAAATTAAGAATTTCAAGGGGGCGTCTGAGTGGCTCAGTTAAGCATCTGACTCTTGATTTCGGCTCAGGTCATGATCTCACAGTTGGTGGGTTCGAGCCCTGCTTCAGGCTCTTGTACTGACAGTGTGGAGCCTGCTTGGGATTCTCTCTCTGCTCCTAAACTAGTCAAATTCTCTCTCTCTTCAACTCTGAAAATAAATAAACTTTAGAAAATAATAATTTCAAGACCGTGGCAGCAGAGCGTTAAACAAAACACAAAACCCCTCTAAACCGGAGACGTGTGGCTATGCAAGCGGCCCACGGTAGAGCTGCTCCTGCTCCCCAGTCAGTTCTCTTTACAGGCCACGATTCAGAGCTCAGCTTTCCTAACCATCTGACCCACCGCCTCCTCTTTTCTTTCTGCTGCCTTACAAAGCAAAGGAACCATCCAAAAGGAAACTCAAATTCTTGGTGCCACACACTTTCCCACGTGTACATCCTCCTTTGCCTCCTCCCCACCTGTTCCAAAGGGAGCCACATCCTTCCCTGGGACAGAGTACCCTCCCCATCTGAGCCCTGGATCCCACCCCCTCCTAACCCCCCACGCAGGACTTTGTGCTATTCATTACCCACCTCTTCTCTGTATCTGTAACTGCGGTCTACCAGAAGTCTATTTCTCACCAGGAATTCAACACGCTCAAGGCTTTCCTGTTTTTTTCTTTTTAAACCTCCTTGGATCCTCCCATAGCTCTATACCTACCACTACCTTCCATCCACATCCCCTCTACCTTCCCACATCCCAGAGTCCGGCCACCTGGCTGCTCTCAGGCTGTGGCCACTCTAGGACCCACCCCTCACTACAATCCTTCATTACCTTGGCACTCATTTCCCAGGCCTTACCTTTCCCTCCTTCAAGCCATCTTTCCTTGGCTTTAGTAACACCAAATTCTCCTGGCTTCTAATGGAGGCAGCAACTTCCCACTTGCTTCTGTGGGCCCCCTTTCTTTACATACTGGGATTCTGAGGCTTGTTCTAGACTTGCTTTTCACGTGTTACACATTCACCTACAGTGGAATCCACAGGTTGTACATGAAGAAGCCCACATCTCTCTAGCATAGACTTCTATCCTGAGTTTCAGACTCTAAAGTCCATAGGACAGCTCCACTATATGTCCTTGAACTCAACATGTTCAATATCACACTTGAAAAAAAAAAAAAAAAAGGTGGACTCATTGTCCTTCACCACCTTGCCTGGCACCACCTCCTGTTTTCTGTATCTGAATGGCACTCCACCAACCCAGTTCCAAGACAAAAACTCAGGTGTCATTCTTGATTTTCCCTTCTCCTGCACCTGTACATCCTCAAATCTTATCAATTCTGCTTTCTAAATATCTTTTGATTGCATACATTCCCTTCTCCCTCCGCTATTTCAGTTATCACTGTGTCTGCCCTACTGTAATCTTGCAACAACCTCCTGACCCATGCCTGCTTCTCATCTTGCCACCTCCTATCTCCACCCAACAGCCCTGGCTGCATCTGTTCTCCAGCCTTATCCCCCAAAGCCCCCCTTCATACAACATGCTCACAGTTCTCATAATATCTTTCAATCCTCAGCTATATCATGTCTTCTCCTGCCTCCCTCTGGTCTTGCACCTCTGTGTAGAATGTTTCTTCCAGACCTCTTTACTTCCTCACTCTCCAACAAGACTCATCAGCCATGGGAAGCCGTAGGGAGAATGGTTCAAAATATATCCCAAGTCAGGCTTCCGGAGTTCCAACCACAGTTCCATCCTTTTCCAGGTGTGTGACTTTAACCTTTCTAAACTTCAATTTCCCTTTCAGAAAAAAATGGGAATAATAATTGAGGACATATTGGTTGAATACCCAGCTATCTCCCTTCTTCCTAACAGAAAGCAAGTTCTGTTCAGAGGCCACATGCTCATTCCAGGGAGTGCATCCTGACCAGTATCAGTAAGCTATAGAAACCCATCTTCCTTTTGCCAGTGATTAATCCAGGACAGTCGAATTTAAGAGAAGGAGAAGGGGCACCTGGGTGGCTCACTCAGAAGAACGTGTGACTCTGGATATCAAGGTCATGAGCTCGAGCCCCATGTTGGGTGTAGAGCTTACTTACATAAAAAAAATTGTTTTTTAATTTTAAGAGAAAGTCAGTTGAGGACTTCTGGGAACACAGTACTACCCTTAGAACCAGTCAAGAGAGGCCCCTGCACTAAACCCCATGCTTTAGAGGATCTCATCACCAACACACATATCAAGTTAAAGAATATATGGGTGCCTCTGTCCCTGAGGGTCACACAGCATGACTTATAACCCTCAACATCTGCTGTGAGCGCTAACACCATCCAGATGCCAAAGCAACATGTCATGTCTCTTGCCTATATCCACCAAAAAAAAAAAGGTGGATGCATCCCAAATGAGAAAGTTGTGGATTGTGCTTTGGCCACCATGGGAAACCAACACTGCTATGAATGTGGGGGGAGGATCTGAGTGCCAGGAGCGCTTCGGGAAGACAAAACACAAATGATCTCCTTGGGTCCTTCCTCTCAACACAAAGGCAGCACATTCTTGTATAAGGAAGTATAGAAACTCAGGAGTCCTGAATACCCATTTTCTTGCTTCTGTTCCTATTCATGGTTCCACAGGTAATCACAAATCAGAGCTACATTAACCCCAGTTGCACATGGTGGTTAAGGAACATTTTGCGAAAGTACATCATACTGCATGTATGTGTGTCTCACATACATATGAAAGAGAACATGCATGAGGCATAATATTAATTTTTATTTTCATATTTTTATTTTATTTTTAAAAATTTATTTACTTTTTAACAGTGAGAGCGCATGTGCGTGCGCATGCCCACATAAGCGGGGGAGGGGCAGAGAGAGGAAGAGAGAAAATCCCAAGCAGGCTCTGCACTCACAGTGGGGCTCCATGTGGGGCTCCCACTCACAAACTGAGATCATGACCTGAGCCAAAATCAACAGTCAGACGTTTAACTGACTGAGCCACCCAGGCACCCCAATACTAATTCTTTGGACATGAAATGGACATTGAGCATTGTAACTGCATATGTTAAACTAAAAAAAATTTTTTTTAATGTTTATTTATGTTTGAGAGAGAGAGAGAGATACAGACTGCATGCAGGGGAGGGGCACAGGGAGAAGGAGAGAGACACAGAATCCAAAGCAGCCTTCAGGCTCTGAGCTGTCAGCACAGAACCCAACGCAGGGCTCGAACTCACAAACTCAAGCTATTGACGTGAGCTGAAGTCAGATGCTCAACCGACAGAGCCACCCATATGCCCCAGATATTAAATTAAAAAAAATAAAAACAAAAAAAACCAAGTCCAAATTTGAAAGGACTTTTTCAGCTTTAAAATAATCTTGATTACAATTTTAACACTAATTACAAAGTTTGTTTTGCTTTTTCCATCTCATCGATAAATGTGAGCATTTTAGAAAAACATCTCGTTAAAAAAGGTATCTTGAATATTTTCTTATCTTTGAATGTAAGTGTATAATTTTGCACATAAGTTAAATGCTCTCATGTTTACATTTAAAACCAGCACTGCACAATATAAGTGGTAAAACTCATGCTAATATATCAGTATTTAAATTTCTTTTTTTAGAACATTAAGTAGCAGATAAAAAATTACCACACTCAAATATTACAAAGACAGGAAAAAACTTTACATTTTAGTACCTAAAATGGCACTTTTTTCCTGCTTTTTAAACAAGGAATCCCACATTTTCATTTGCACTGGGACCCACAAATTACGTGTCCAACCTTGATAGTGGAGTAGAAAGAAAACAAGAATCTGAGTCCTCGATGTCAGGGGGGTGAGCCACTGCCAACCTGAGGGACTACCAACCCCAGAATTCTTGTTTTGTTAATAATAAATGCCATTCTTCCGAAAACCACTGTTACATGGGGTTTCTCTTACTTGCAACCAAAAGCATTCCTAACCAATAAACTACCACTCCCAGGGTTGTTATAAAGATTAAATGAGGTAAGTCAAATGACCAGCAAATAGGTCACCTTCGAGCACTTGGAATGAGCCAGAACTACTCTAATGGTGGAGCTCTTGCTTGGCACACAGCAGAGTGCCATATGATTCCCGATACCAACATAGCACTTTTCCAAGTGAAAGAGGGAATAAAAATGGCAGGACCAAAGGACTGCCCAGGCCAACTAAGAGTAAACACTCAACAAATGTCAGCTCTTCTTACTAATGGATTAACTTAAACATCACTTCTCCAGGAAGACATCCCCAGAGCCTTTGACTAGGCCATCTACCACACCAGGCTGTAGATCCAACAAGGTGGGGACTCTGTCCATCCCATCCTCTGGTAGATCCACAGGGTCTCACCAGTAAGCAGATGCTCAGTGAATTCTTGCGGACTGAGGTTCTTCAGTCTCATGTGTATATGCTTGCCTAACCTTGGTGATTCCACTGTGAATTAATTGCTCTTATATTTGCATTTGGGTTCTGGGGAAGCAGGACGTGTATTTTATTCACTGATGTGTCCCCTGAAGTCCTAACTACAGTGCCCAGTAGGTAATGGTACTCAAGCAATATGGGCTGCTCTTCCAGCATCCTCTCCAACGGCCACATTATGTCTGTGGGGATTTGAACCCTACAGAGAAAGGCAGAACCTACTGCTTCCATCACATATCATCTACCACATTATCTAGTTCTAAAAGTTAAGAATGAAGATTCAAGGGGCACCTGGGTGGCTTGTTTGGTTGAGTGGCTCTTGATTTCAGCTCAGGTCATTATCTCATGGTTTGTGAGATTGAGCCCCTTGTCAATGCAGAACCTGCTTGGGGTTCCCTCTCTCCACCCCCACCCCTCGCTTATGCATATATATGCATCAAAATAAATAAAACAAAAATCAAAGACTCAAGATGGGAGATCCCACTGTAGGCACGTGGGCCCTATTTCTCTCCTGTCAACTGATTTTTAAATTAGGTCTCTTAGGTGGGGAGGAGAGCTCTTTCTATCCACTGGGAACCTGAGATTACAGCCATTAGCTCCTCCTTCTTCCCTTCCCGAATCAGCTTGCTGTAGCTATTGCCTCAATGAACCGACTCTGGAGAACATTCTTCTGCAACAGCACGCCAGAGGCAGGTAGTGGACCACACCTGGACCTCACAATCCCCTCCCAAGAAAGAGACAGCCCTGTCACAGGCTTCAACGAGCCAGAAAGGAAGGACGATAAAGGAAAACGCAGAGGCCCCATGCTCTTCTTTCGGCCCTTCCGTGTTCACATGCCATCACCCCACACTCCCTTTGGGGAAGAGATACAACAGCAGAGGTAGTTCAGTAGGTCCACCCTGGCTAATTATTGCCGTCAGACTCCACTGGCAGAGCCCCCTTCAGGGTTCAGGGGAAGGAGAAGTGTGGTCTGAATTGTCTTCAGCAAAAAGGACCGGCTGTGGTTGGGGGCTAACATCACACCAGACGACTCGCTGCCTGCAGCCAGGTCAGGGACCCCACTCTACCAGGAACCCCGTGGCAGCCAATCAAATACACCAGAGCCCACTTAACATCCCCAATCTCATGGTCTTCCCCAAGGCAATCACTCCAACAAAAGTGGGGGGACAAACCATTCCAACACCCGAGCTGCTCCCACAAAACACCATCAACTTTGTTTTTCCCACATTGTGTACCCAAGATTTCAGAAGCACTCCTTACCTTTCACTACTCAGAGAGCCTCTTTCTCCATCTGGTAAGGGATCCTTTATCCCGTCCCATCCCCATGAACTAAAAAAATTCATTTTTAGTTAATTATCTATCTTTAGCCTTAGAAGAAGCCTCTGTGATGAAAAGTAGATTTTTTTTTTTCTGGAACAGTGTGGATTTTTCTCCCTGACCCCTGCTATCTTACTTTCCTACACTCTCTTAAAAAAAAAAAAAAAAAAAAAAAAAAAATTGACTTCACTAGGGAAAAAATAAATGAACCATTTCTGGTTGTGGGAGGGGGTAGGGGGAAACAAGCAAATGCAGTGAGGTCCCCCTGGCCCCCATCTGTTCCAAATCTTCTCCTCACAGGATGTAATGTCTGAAAAGCAAGAAAAATATTCCTTCCTCTTCCAACATTCAGCAGGATCTTGCATGCAAAGAGAAGAATGTCTGGTTACTCTGTGGGTTTTCATCTGCTTTTTAACTCCCATGTTGCCGAATTACACTGGCCCCTCGTTCCTATTTCCCCCACTTCCAAAAGAAAATCAGCGGGATGGCTGGGAAGCAGCAGGCGAGTTCACCACTAGCAAGGAACATCCTGGTTCTGGCAAAGAGCTCCCTCCCCTCCACCAACCCCTTTGGCACAAAGGATTAGTTCTAAGTCTGGCCAATGACTTCTGCAGATCGCTTAGCTGAAGACTTGCCAGAGGGATGCCTGGGCCCCCAAAGGAAGTGGGGCCGGCCCCGAGGGTAAAAGGAGTGGGCTCAAACTCCCGAACTTCTTGTTCTGCGCGCTCACCCCCTGCTTCCAGGCACTTTGCGCGCGGATGTGCACAGGCAGCCAACTCCTGGCCATCTGAACAGGAAGGATGTTCCCCAGTAGCTCGCAACAGCCATCGCTGATGCCTTTCCAGGACCAGGAGGGCGATATTTATAGGACCGGCAGCCGGCCAAACTAGGCCCGCTCCAACTTTATTCCAACCAAACCTCCTTTGTCTCCTGTAGTTCTCCTACGTTAAATGGAGAGGCATTCCTCCCTTTATTGCTTGATTTTTTTCCGCTGGGAAGGAGGCTCTCATTAAAATGATTGAGAAACCCTGACTTGAAGAGAAGGGAAAAGTCCCACATGGTCCACCCCTTCCCTTCAGCTCTCAATCTCCCCCGCCCCCACCCAAGTCCTCCAGCCACCTCTATCTCCACCTTCTGGGCCCCTGGCAGACACTCACCTTGGCACATGCTCCTTCTTTACGCCCGGGCAACACAGAACCCCTGCGCAAAACTCCCTCTCATTACCCTGGGCCCAGATTATCCTTCCAGCCACCCACTCACGCCTCTGATCACATCCTACAAGAAAGACCCTGCAGGATCTATCCCCCCTGCCTCACACCCCTTCCCTGACCTTACTTCCTACAGACCACCTTCTCCACATAGTTGCTCTAACACCCTCAACCACCCTCCCAGGCTTCCCACTTGCTGTCTCCTCTACCTGGGGCACCTGGGGTGCTGGAAGGTCTGGCTCCCTCACACCATCTGCATTTCTGTTGGGTAATTACTTCCCTCAAGAGGCCTTGCTAACCATGTCTAATAAAAAGCAACCCCGGTCTCTGTCTAGCTGCTCTAGGCCACACCTGCTTTATTTTCATTCACGGCACCTTCTGTCACCAAGCACTCCCGAGTACACTTTAGTCAGGCTCCTACGAGCCCTCTTCTGAACCCGGCCTGCACCTTGGTCTGCTCTCAGCAAAGAGTCCTGCTAAATCAGCCCCTACCCTTGATACCTGACCAAGTTCCTCCACCCCCACTTGTGATGTATAACTGCTTGGCCGGCATTCTCTAAGAATCCAGATGATTTGACAAAAATTCCCCCACCCTCAATGTCTCCTCCATACACAGGCCCCCTCAACTCTGTGGGTCATGGATGTCCAGCTGTCTTTGCTATATTCAGAGTTAAACTCACTCTCTTTCCTACTAAAACAGTCCTGAATCAAGTCTTCCTTACCATTTTAACCTGTGTCAGTAATTTTTCTTCAACACCACCTAACATGATCTTTTCCTTCAGCTGTCTCTCTCCACTGGACTGGCAGGGTCCATACGCATTTTGCTCTCCACTAGCCTCCTAGCTTCTAGAACAGTATCTGACATCCAGCAGACATTCAAATATTTGTTGAATCAACAAATCTAACTACTTACCATTTACCTGCCACCTCCTCTGGGAAGTCATTCCTGAATCTTCCAAGGCTTGACCCTGTACTCTACCTAGCAGTGAGCCTCCTGATCACAAGGGATAACTTCCTGGTTTAATATGTATGTTAATATATACTTTAATATGTATATTTAATGCGTTACTTATCTAATACACTGATACACAGAATAAAGCATAGAAGTCTATCTTGACCATCTGCCCTCCTTCCCTTCCACACCACCCAGCCTTACCCCTAGCAGGGGCTTAATTAAAAAGGGTGTGTGTGTGTGTGTGTGTGTGTGTGTGTGTGTGTTTGATCTCAAGGTGGTGAGTTCAAGTCCCACAGTGGGCACATAGCTTATGTTAAAAATTGAATTAATTAAAAGGGGGAGGAAGAGGAGCAGTGTGAAGCTGAAAGTCAGTTCTCTGCCTTCCAAAACCAAGCCCATCTTGGCCCCCATCTTCCTGGCTTTCTCCACACACAGGAGGAAAGAGGGAGGTGAGTCTACAGTGTCAGTGGCCGTCAGCTCACTTCTCCAGTCTCCGCACACTTACGAGGCCAGTGTGGGTCAGAGCAGTGGCCTGGGCCCACTGTTCAAAGTGGTGCTCCTGGAGGGCATGAGGGTTCATTAGGCCCGGAAAGCAACGGGAGGCCAGGGCCCTGGTGGTTGGTGAATTCTGGCCTGCTTGGAATCTCAGGGCAGGGGTAGTCTGGGAGGGAGGAGCTGAATGTAGAAACCTCCCAAGTAGGTTTCCACATAAAGGAAAAGCAAACAGAGGAAGGCTCTTCCTCAGCTCTGTGAGCCTCTCAGAGGAGGGCAAACCTTCAAGTGTTTGCTGAAAACCTAATCGGATTAAAAATGCTTTCAAAGGGCTGGAAGAGGAAGTACAGACTCTGACCCCCTCCACTCGCCTGCAGCCTAAACATGGTCACTTTCGCTTCCTGCAGCCTCTGTCTCGGGGGTGCTGCACATAGAGACGCAGGGCTAGGAAGGGACATGGAGCAGAAGCGAGAACAAACCCTTGTCCACTCAGGGCTACTGACTCCTCTTTGGGCCAAGAAAGAGAGCTTCTGGAGAGCAGAACAACCAGCCAGGACTGGGAAAACATTGTGCACTAACCCCCAGCCTTCACTTCACTCACACCCATGAGTCTGGGAGCTACTGAAGTGCCCAGCCCTGTTTCCTGGGAGGCACTTAATTATCTCGCACCCCACTCCCACCCCAGCTGGGTGGGTCTCCTTTCTGGCAGCTAATTCATCCCCAGAAGTTCCAGGTGAAATGAATGCTCAAGTGGGTTTGCCAAACAACAACCAAAGGAAAAGACAATACTTCTCAAATACTCCAGATTTTGGTTCTCTCCATTGGAGAGAACTTCACCGGATCCTGTCACCCAATACCATCACGCTAGGATGACCAAGCATCCTCGGTTGTCAGCGACTGTTCTGGTTTTAGCCCTTGAAGTATCACATCCCAGGATGGTTGGTCCATCATTGTGGCTTCCCCAAGCTCCTTCCCTCCCTCCCCACAATTTCCGAGGGGCACATATTTGGGGAAAGTGGGCTTCCTGGTATTGTTCCCTAATCCTCATGCACTTGCTAGGTTTTAGAAGGAAGGAAAGTGGTGAATCTAGACGTTGAATTAGTTTCTTTCAACCAAAAAAACCTTAATTTAAAAAGGAGATAGATCCCGGGATAGCGAAAGAATAGGTCCGGGGAGCCGCCCCTGGAACCAGAGCTGTCGTGTCCCCCTCCTCTTTTAATTTCCCGTTGCAAACAATAAAGGTTTCCTACAGTAAAAGAATGATAATAATAATAATAAAATAAAATTTAAAAACATAAATAAAAAGGAGACAGAAAAGAATAATACCACTCAGCACTTTCTCTGCTGAATATACAACGCCTTGTTCAATCCTGTGAGGTAGGTAGCATTTCCCAGACTGGGAAACTGAAGCCCAAAATCACAGTTAATAAGTGGTAAGCTTGGGATCCCAATCCAAGCAGTGATCCCAGAGCTCCCAAACTTACTGTCTTATATTGTGATCCCTGAAGATGAAAAATCCTTCTCGTTTTGATCACAAAGGACAGAAACAATCTGAAGTTACTTATGCTAGACCGACAAAGGATACATAAGTAGAGTAACTTATCAAGAAAACGGGATTGTGAGACTGTGACCACAGGTACTCCCAAAGATGGGGGCGTTGACCAGGTTCACGGATGGTTATGGCACCAATGCCCTGTGCCAGAGCCTCACCACAGAACTCCGTAACATTGACCCTGCCCCCATCCACCCTCCCAATGGCAGCCAGATGAATCCACTCAAACTCCAGATCTGATTGTGTTCCTCCAACTCTGTCAGGCACATCAACAGCTACAATGCATAGTAGTGAAATCCAGGTCCCTCAGCCCAGTCTCATCAGTTGCCCTGAAAACAGAACTGGACTCCACAAGAACCAATTTGGCAGTATAGGTCACAAACCTTGATACAAGTTCATGCCCTTTGACCTTATAATCTCCCTTCTAAGACTCTTCCCCAAGGAAATGGTTGTAACTGACAGTGACTGGGAAGAGGGAGACATCGTACACATAAAAAGTGTTCATACACAGGGACGCTTGGGTGGCTCAGTCATTTAACCGTCTGACTTCGGCTCAGGTCATGATCTCACGGTTCGTGGGTTCGAGCCCCTGCATTGGGCTCTGTGCTGACAGCTCAGAGCCTGGAGCCTGCTTTGGATTCTGTGTCTCCCTCTCTCTGCTCACACACACGCTCTCTCTCTCTCAAAAATAAATAAACATAAAGAAAACAAATTTTTAAAGTGTTCATACATAGGTTCTGGGAACAAGGAACGTGAAGTAATTGCTACAGAATAAAGAAATGGTTAACAAAACTATGCCGTATTGGTAAACAACCTGCACTTACTCTGTGAGCGTCCTGCCAACCGCTTTGCTCTTATCTCACCTAACCTTCATGGCAGTGAGGAGGGCCTCCCTTTATCAAGAAGAAAATTCAAGCTCCGAGAAGATAATGAAGCTGCACAGTGGTTGCCCACAGCTAATAAGGGGGAGAAAAGGGATCTGAACTGAGATTTGCTCAATTCAGGGCCTGTGCCCTCATTCTCCAGGCTATTCCACACCTGGGTGCAGACAATAGCTTGATTTGGCTGGTGGGACTGCTGGCAACTTTCCCCCTCCACTTTCCACTTTTTTTATTTTCCAAATTGTCTATATTAGCCATTAGGACACTGTTTAAAAAAAAAAAAAAATTTCCCCAGGGGCGCCTGGGTGGCTCAGTCAGTTAAGCGTCCGACTTTGGCTCAGATCACGATCCCGTGGTTCGTGAGTTCAAGCCCCACACTGGGTTCTGTGCTGTCAGCGTGGAGCCGCTATGGAACCTCTGTCTCCCTCTCTCTCTGTCCCTAACCCCGCTTGTGCACACTGTCTTCTCTCTCTCTCTTTCTCAAAAATAGATAAATACTTAAAAAAAACTGTTTTCCCATTTCTAAGGTAATATAGGCTTATAACACTTGGTACGTTGTATATTTTTTTTAATGTGGGAAACAATAAACTTAGGACTAAAAGACATTTAACAACAATAAACCTTCCTTCATCTTAAAGCTCCCTCCACCCACCCCAGTTTGGCTCCCTGCTGGCCACATTTCCCACACTTCTTTCTCACAGTCGTTAAGTCACTAAGCTGTTAGCTGACACGGTCAGATCTATGGTTTGGAAAGAAGATCTCTGGGGCAGAGAGGAAGGTGGAGAGGACAGCGGAGGTCATGGTGGCAGGTGAAGTAGCCTCTATGGAGATGACCCGGCAAATGGCCAGTATGTAACACACGTGTGGAAAGGACATGCCCACGGTGTCCAAGAGACACAAACTGTGGAAAAGCATCAGCATTAAACAAAAGAAACGGCAGGAGGATCTGGCGCCAGATTCTGGAGGGATGCCTCCCCATCAGGCCCCCCGGGCTGCTCCTGCAAGGGAGCCAGGTAACAGGAAAAGCTCCAGCCACCACTCCCTGGGACACCCAGCAAAGAAGTGGCAAGGGTGACTAGGACCACCACCCTCCACACTGCCACTCTGGACCTGGCTTCCCTCGGGGTACTTCTTTCTAGCTTGAGAGAGAAAGGAGGCTTTTGAGAAAACGAATTACAAGACAGCTTGGCAGCAGCAGAGCAGCAGCAACACAAAGTGTGAAAAGTTGCAACAAAGATGCTCAGATTTCACTCACTCTTCCGAATCTTTGCACACTGGAGGGCTTTCCAAGGAAGGAAGCCATAATATTGCTGGAGAAAATAAATTGAAAAGGAAGAAGCTTTCAACAGTGGCTCTCAGCCCTTGAGGGCTCTGAGAACTTTACCTGAGGGAGAGGCAAGTTGGTTTTTTTCTGTTTTGCTTTTTTAAGTTTATTTATTTTGAGAGAGAGAGAGAGCGCACGCGAGCATGCGTGCACCAGCGGGGGAGGGGCAGAGAGAGAGAGGGAGAGATAGAGAATCCCAACCAAGTTCCTCATTGTCAGCATGAAGCCGCCCATGGGGTCAAACCCACGAACCAGGAGATCATGACCTGAGCCAAAACCAAGAGTCGGATGCTTAACTAACGGAGCCACCCAGGTGCCCCCGGGAGAGGCTGTTTAAATGCATTTCACCCTCACCGACAAACATTCTGATTTCATAGATTCTTCTCAGGCCCAGGAGTCTGCCTTGTGGATGTAAGGATTGACACTTGGGGAACATTTCTAATTATTTCACCTTTAAAAAAAAAAAATTGCGAAAGGCATACAGGGAATTTTTTGTATTACTTTTGCAACTCTTCTGTAAGACAAATTATTTCTAAAAACTTTAAAATATACATATGACAAAAATAATAAGTGCCCATAATAAGATATTTTTAATAGAACCACATTAGGAAAAGTAGAAAACAGACATCCCCTTCACTGTCCCTTCCCCTCCACCACCAGCCTCATCCGACTCTCCAGACTAACCAGTAGGAAATAGTTTGGTATATATTAGCAAGCAAGTCAGATTCGTTGTGTGTTTTCATTTTTAATGATAACTTAGGCCTACAACGTGATGAAAATGACACTCAAAATTACTGGCTGAAATGCAAATTAATACAGCCCTTCTGAAAAGCAATTTAGCAATGTATAGCAAAAATCATAAAAACATTTATATTCTATGACCTACCAATTCCAAGTGTGGGAATCCTTCCCAAGAATAGCTCTCTCTTGGAACAATACACATCTTTTTTATTATTATTATTTAACTGTGGTAAGAACACTTAAGATCAGATCTGCCCTCTTAACAAATCCTTAAGTGTATAATACATTACCGTTGACTATAGATACAATGTTGTACAGTGGGTCTCCAGAACTGACTCATCATAACTAAAACTTTATGCCCATTGATTAGTAATTACCATTCCCCCTTCTACCCCCCCCCCCCCCAGCTCCTAACACCAGTGTTCCACTCTGATTCTATGAAGGCTATTCCACATACCTCATAAGGGGAACATGCAGTATTTGTCTTTCTGTCATCAGCTTATTTCACTTAGCATGATGACCTCAAGGTTCATTCATGTTGTCACATATTGCAGAACTTCCTTCATTTTTAAGGCTAGACAGTATTCTGTTATATGAATATACCAGTTTCTTTATCCATTCGTCTGTTGATGGAACACTTTGTTGTGAATAGTGCTGCAGTGAACATACGAGTGCTAATATCTCTTCGAGATCCTGATTTCAATAGTTTTCAGTAAATACTCAGTAGCACGATTACTGGATCATATGGTATTTCTATTTTCAATTTTTTTTGAGAAACCTCCATACTGTTTTCCATAGCAACTGCACCACTTCGCATTCCTACCAACAGTTGCAAGGGTTCCAATTTCTCCACATCCTTGCCAACACTGTTTTTTTTTTTTCTTTTAGGGTAGCCATCTTGACTGGTGTAAGGTGGTATCTCATTGTGGCCTGATTTGCATTTCCCTGATAAGTAGTGACATTGATCATTTTACCAAATACCTGTCAGCCTCTTTGTCCTCTTTAGAGAAATGCTCTCTCATGTCCCAGCCCAGTTTAATCAGGTAATTATGGGGTTTTGGTATTGAGTTTTAAAAAGTATGCAATTATTTAAAATGACGTCACATGGGAATGCAAGCTGGTGCAGCCACTCTGGAAAACAGTATGGAGGTTCCTCAAAAAACTAAAAATATAACTATCCTCAGACCCAGCAATTGCACTACTAGGTATTTATCCAAGGGATACAGGTGTGCTGTTTCGAAGGGACCCATGCACCCCCATGTTCATAGCAGCACTATCGACAATAGCCAAAGTATGGAAAGAGCCCAAATGTCCATCGATGGATGAATGGATAAAGAAGATGTGGTATATCTATATAATGGAGTATTAGTCGGCAATCCGAAAGAATGAAATCTTGCCATTTGCAACTACGTGGATGGAATTGGAGGGTATTATGCTAAGTGAAACTAGTCAGTCAGAGAAAGACAAATACCATATGACTTCACTCATATGAGGGCTTTAAGAGACAAAACAGATGAACACAAGGGAAGGGAAACAAAAATAATATAAAAACAGGGAGAGGGACAAAGCATAAGAGATTCATAAATATGGAGAACAGAGGGTTACTGGAGGGGTTCTGGGAGGGTGGATGGTCTAAATGGGTAAGGGGCATTAAGGAATCTACTCCTGAAATCACTGTTGCACTATATGCTAACTAATTTGGATATAAATTAAACAAATAAAATTAAAAAATAAAATAAAATAAAATGACATCACAAAGCAACAAAGATGACAGTTTTTGTGATGTTAGTGAAAAAGAAAAACAGTATAAACATTTTATATATCCTCCATTACCAAGTTTGTATTTTTCTTAATTTAATTTTGTTTAAATAGATAAAACTACGGAAATAAAACTAAATTGCTAACAGTATGTTAGGGAGGTGTTATTTGAGTGAAACTTTTCTATTTTTCCTCTGTTGGGTGCTCAGCACTCAGATTTTGCAGACAGACAGACAGACAGACAGACCTGGGTGAGAAATCCATCTCCCACTTTCCACACGTACGACTTTGAGGACCTCATGCAACCTCCCTGAGCCTCAGTTCCTTATGGAGATAACGGGAGATAAAAATTATCCCCTAATCTTAATTCGAGAATTAAAATAAAACATGTGGGAACACTGGGTACATTGCAACCAGACATAGCAAGTAGAACCGTTCTGGTTATTTTTCTGTATTGTCTGTGATAGGTCACATTTCACAAATCAATACTTAAACACTGGGATTTAAGGGGCGCCTGGGTGGCGCAGTCGGTTAGGCGTCTGACTTCAGCCAGGTCATGATCTCACGGTCCGTGGGTTTGAGCCCCGCGTCGGGCTCTGGGCTGATGGCTCAGAGCCTGGAGCCTGTTTCTGATTCTGTGTTTCCCTCTCTGTCTGCCCCTCCCCCGTTCATGCTCTGTCTCTCTCTGTCCCAAAAATGAATAAACGTTGAAAAAAAAATCAAAAAAAAAAAAAAAAAAAAAAAACACTGGGATTTAAAAATGGGGGGTCTGGGCGCCTGGGTGGCTCAGTAGGTTAAGCGTCCGACTCTTGATTTTCACTCAGGTCATGATCTCATGGTTCATGAGATTGAGCCCTGTGTTGGGCTCTGTGCTGACAGTGCAAGACTTGCTTGGGATTCTCTGTCTCTCCCCCTCTCTCTCTGTACCTCCCCTCCCCTCCAATAAATAAACATAAAAAAAAATTTTTTTTAATAATAATGGGTGTCAAAATTTTGATAGCCTTCACTTTCCTCATCAGACCCTCTCTTAAGCCCCTGCTTTACCTCTAAAAAAAAGATGTTGGGTGAAGTGCATTACAGTGACAAGGCACCATGCTCAGTTAATTGAAATAATGAAATGGGAATAAGATTTGCAAGTTGCAAAGTACCTAAAAATGTAATACATCATGAGTGCATTGGGACAGGATGACCCTGAAGGGAAAGTGATGACACAAGGGCTCAAGTGCCTAGAGTATTTATGTGAAGTACAATAATGCATCACACAAACACATTAAATGCAAGAGGCAGGGGAGTGAGGAGGGCACGTGGAGGGGTTGTGTGTGAAAAAGTCACCAGACTCTTCCAATGTCTGGGCAAAGGCTTCGAGGAGAAGGCAAGACTTTCAAGGGTAATGAGAGTAAGAATAATTATCTCAGGATGCCTTTCAGCCAATCCGAAGAACTTGGACTACTTTCATCTAATTTATCACAAGCCCTGCCTATTAGGCTGCCTCTGCATCTTTTACTTTGGAGTTAATCACAAGGGTTATTCTGAGCCCATGATTATAGGAAGTCTCTCCTTTCTAAGGACCATTTAGAAATAGAAACTAAAGTACAAGGGCGCCTGGATGGCTCAGTCAGCTGAGCGTCCGACTTTGGCTCAGATCATGATCTCGTGGTTCATGAGTTCGAGCCCTGCATCAGGCTCTGTGCTGACAGCTCAGAGCCTGGAGCCTGTTTCGCATTCTGTGTCTCCCTCTCTGTCTGCACCTTCCCCGCTCACACTCTGTCTCTGTCTCTCAAAAATGAATAAACATTAAAAAAAATTTTTTTTAACAAAAAAAGAAAAGAAACTAAAAAATGATTATTTTATTATCATTACCTTGATAGTGTGGTCAAGCTTATTGTTCCTAAAATTCCAAAAGCACTCGTTCAAGAAAATATAAAGCTATATCTAGTTAATAGTACAAAAAAAAAAAAAGAGTACTCTTTATATACCCCATCTCCTATGCCTCCCTAAAGGGAACTACTGCCTGGATATATGTATTCTTCCGGATCTTGAATTTTACATATACATGTGATACATTCACATGTGCATGCATGTGTGTGCACATACACATACACAAACAATTATTTTTACATAAATAAAATCACACTCTTTGCTACTTAAATTTTTCACTTAAGAATAACTCAAGGGCGGGGCGCCTGGGTGGCTCAGTCGGTTGAGTGTCCGACTTCGGCTCAGGTCATGATCTCGCGGTCTGTGAGATCAAGCCCCACGTCGGGCTCTGGGCTGACAGCTCAGAGCCTGGAGCCTGCTTCATATTCTGGGTCTCTCTCTCTCTCTCTCTCTCTCTCTGCCCTCTCCCGCTCATGCTGTCTCTCTCTCTCAAAAATAAACACTAAGAAAAATTTAAAAAAAAAAAAAAAAGAATAACTCAAGGGCATCTTTCCTTCTTTATCTGGAGTTACAGGCATTTGTGTGGTGGTTCTAGAACTTGAGGCCAGCCAGCTTGAAGCCCAGCTCATTAGGTATGGGATCTTAGGCAAATAACTTTACATCTCTTTCCCCGTCTATTATTCTAATAGCAACCAAAGGATTGTTGTGAAGATTGAATGAGTTAATATTATAAATACATAAATATTATAAAATAAGTACAGAACTTAGAATTCTGTGTGGAGTAAGTACTGTCTGTTTGTTGGCCATTCCCACTGCACCAAACCCCTCTTATTCACAGTCAATAATACATCCCAAGACCCCCATAGATGTTAGAAACCATTATATATACTGTTTTTTCCTACATTCATACCTGTGAGAAATTTTATTTAAGAATTTGGCACAGGGGTGCCTGAGTGGCTCAGACAGTCAAGTGTCCAACTCTTGATTTCAGCTCAGGTCATGATCTCACAGTTGTGAGATTGAACCCTGGGTCAGGCTCAGTGAAGAGCATGGAGTCTGCTTGGGATTCTCTCTCTCTTCCTCTCTCTCTCTGCCTCTCCCCAACTCATGCCCTCTCTCTCTCTCTCTCTCTCTCTCTCAAAAATAAACAAACAAACAAACAAAAAAAGAACTCACACAGTAACAGATTAACAACAGCAACCAACAATAAAATAGAGCAATTATAACAATATACTGTAATAAGAGTTAGGTGAGTGTGGTCTCCCTCTCTGTCAAAATACCTTATTGTACCGTACTCTCCCTTCTTCTTGTGATGATGTGGGATGATAAAATGCCCACGTGATGAGATGAAGTGAGGTGAATGGCGCAGGCATCGGGACATAGCATCAGGCTACTTCTGCAGATTCTTCAGGAAGGTCAGCTGCTTCTGAACTTCAGTTGACCACAGGTAACTGGAACTCTAAAAAGCAAACCTTTCAATGGTGGGGGAGGGGGAGGGGGAGAACTACTGTATTTACTTTGTTGTCTTCCTTAATGGTCATATAGTGTTCCATCATTTGGATGAACTGTCATTTACTAAGCCCATCCCCTGCTGAGAGACACATTGGTGATTTCCTACTTTTTTGCATTTCTGCACAGAGATCTTTGTATACAGGGGCAAACATCACTCTAGGATAGTTTCCAAGGAGTGGAATTGCTGCCTCAAAGGTCACACTCATTTTTTATGAAAGATGCTGCCAAATTTCTCTCCAAGAGGCTGCACTAATTTACATCACGGCCAAGAGTTTATGCATGCCTGTCTCCAGGCATCTTCACAACACTGGCAGCCGGGAACTCTGGCATCCTCTTCTCTGCACTCGCCTTCCCTCAATGAAACCTCAATCAAAACCACCAACAATGCATTTGTTAAAGTCCCCGGGACACCTAATCCCTTTGTCTATTCTAAAAAGGAATGGGGCGTTTTTGGCTCTGACAGGCCTTCAGTTGCCTGGACACAGCCCTGGGACGACTTTGAAAAACACAAATAAAACCCACTTGCTGTTCCCTACCACCCTCCAGAGAAGCTCAAGGAGGCCCACGTGAGGCCCAGTGCTCTGCTCTCTATCACATGCAAAAAAGATTTTCAATAGCAGCTGGTGTTTTCCTGGGTGGAGACCGGAGCCAGCATTTGTATATAAATATTATCCCAGGGCTTGGGGTGGGGGAGGGGGTGGGGGGGGGAAGGAATCAGGCTGGAAGGAGAGCCTGCAGCATCCCGGTTGTCTTGTTAATGGGGGGAGGGGGGATGCAAGAGCAGTAAGCGTCCTCATGTTTTCCTGAGCTCCCCCTAGAAAGGGGAAGCATCCCAGGACAGGCCCACACCATCCATCGGGGCAGCTTAGCATAAAGCAGAGGTGGGAGCCGGTGCAGAGCTTGGCTGGAAATCCACATCAGACAGAGGATGGCAAAGAGGCATGCTCCATCTACAGGACCCAGACTGCACTTCTGGCAAGGGCTCTGCGTCTCTAGCAGAGTGACCACCTGCAACCAGCTGGCGCTTTAGACCATGGCTCCCGTCACGTGATGACAAGATGACCACTGACTGAGGACGCCCCTGTGGCCTCATCTCCAACGTTCCACAGCACAGGGTGACTTCTAGCTTTGCTTGAGGACCTCCCCAAATAGAGGGGGAGCTGCACAGACATGGGCTGTGGCTCATGCAGGGCCTCCGGGAGTTCTTGGGCGGGAATGTCAACAATTCTCAGGGTTGCCCCTGCTAAGCTCTGCAAGCCCAAAGCCATTCATCTTCCAAACTTGTTTTTCAGGCTCACTTTTTTATGGCTCAAAACCATTCACCTTTGTTCTTTCAACTGTCTCCTTGCTTCCCACCATTCCCAGGGACCTAGGGCCGGGAGTGGAGGGGGAGAAGACAGGAGAATCTCTGGAACAGTGGATTCTGTGGATCAGAGCAAATTCCAGGGATGAGACCCAGGGACCCTGGCTCATGTCCATAACAGAGGGAATAACTCCGATGATTATCTCAGGCACTTGGAAGTGAGTTAAGCTTCCCCTTCCTATGCAGCACATGTGACAGGGTCAGCGGGAGGGAAAGGAGGTCCACACACCCAGGGTTTCCCTTGGGTCTAACCAGGGGCAGTGTAGAGCACAGGAAAGCGCACTGTGCCTCAGTTTCCTTTTCTCTGAGAGCCTGGGGCTAAACACCCAACACCCCGCATTTCAAGAAATTCACAAAATAGGTATTTGTTGAGTGTGGGTTGTGTGTTCTAGACACCGTGAACACAGCAATAAACAATCAGACTGGTGCCCGCCCTCATGTTTACATTCCCAGTGAAGTAAATATTAGTAACAGTATCATGCTTACTACTGCGGGACCCATGTTTATAAGAGACAAGGTCACACAGCTTCTAAATGGGCTCCATGGCTCTCTCTAACCACAAATACAAGCAAGAGCTACCCAGGTCACTGTGAAGCTCACAGAGCTAGAGCTTCAGAGCCCTGGCTCACAGTAGCCCCTTCCAGGGCCCTGGAAAGAGACATGTGCACATGGTCTTGGGTTTCTCTAAGTTCTGCCAAAGTCAAGTCTCAACCACAAGTAGAAACAGTCCTGTTTCTCCCCACCCCAGTTTCCCTTCTGTTATGCCCGCCCTCCTGTTGTGTGGTGTTACAGTGGCCTTGGCATTCAGGGAATGCCCAAGCAAGAGTCAGACAGGTGAGATACTGAGCTTCTGGAAGGAGAGATCGATGTGGTTCGCAGTCACCCCCACGTATGACGAGTTACCGCAAACCTTCCCGGGCAGACACAGCTCCCGAGTACTCCTGCACCCAAGTGCCCACCACGCAGATCCCGACACCGGCCACATCAGCGGGGGAAACACCACATGAACATGTGCTCCGGTGCCCAACACTGAAGAGACTACTACATGTGGTAGGGAAGAGAGAAAGATGTTTAAAACGTACAGAGCCAGATGCCAGCCTGTGAGAAAGGCTTTTTACCGTGAGACCTATAAAACTGTAAGGGGAGGATTCCGTTCCTGTGGTCAAAGGGGAAGTTCTCTTCTCTCACAAATGCACTTGATGCACACAGTAATAGTGCACCGTAGTCTCCTTTTTCATTTTTGATGACAATCACACAAAACAGAATTGACCAAAATTCCTGTTTATGGGACACGAACATGTATTAATACTGCAAACGGTGCATGTAGCTATGTGAATTCGCTCATTTCCTGCATCTCAACTGTTAATAACAAAAGACAAATCTCACCAGCCACCTCTTCCTTGGCCCCATGGCTGCCCTCAAACCGCTGGTGAAGCCCAAGATTGTTAAAAAGAGGACCAAGAAGGGGCGCCTGGGTGGCTCAGTCAGTTAAGCATCTGATTCTGGATTTTGGCTCAGGTCATGATCTCACGGTTCATGAGATGGAGCCCCGAGTCGAGCTCTGTGCTGACAGGGCAGAGCCTGCTTGGGATTCTCTCTCCTTCTTTCTCTGCCCCTCCCCCACTCAAGCTTTCTCTCTCTCCCTCTCTCTCTCTCTCCCTCGCTCTCTCTTTCACACACACACACACACACACACACACAAATAAATAAATAAACATTAAAAAAAAAAAGAGGACCAAGAAATTCATCCAACACCAGTCAGACTGACACGTCGAAATCAAGCACAACTGGCGGAAACCCAGAGGCACTGACAAGAGCTTGAAGTGCTGCTGATGTGCAACAGATCTTACTGTACAGACATTCCTTCACAGCATCTCCTCCAGGAACCGCAGAACCATTGTGGAGAGAGCAGCCCCGCTGGCCATCACAGTGACCAATCCCAATGCCAGGCTGCACAGCAAAGAAAATGAACAGACGGCTTATGTGCACATCGTGTTTGTGTTAATAAAACTATAAAACTACAAGAAAAAGACAAATTTTGATCAACCATGCTAGAAAAAAGGCTGAATTATCTTTTAGTCTCTCCACAGAAGATTATTCTAGAAAATTATATGAAGAAGGGAGCAAAGAAAATGAAGCTAGAAAATGTAGGAATAAAAAGTATGATAGAGGTGGGGCACCTGCGTGGCTCAGTCAGTTAAGCATCCGACTTCAGCTCAGTTCATGATCTCGCGGTTTGTGAGTTCGAGCCCTGTGTCGGGCTCTGTGCAGACAAATCACAGCCTGGAGCCTGCTTCGGATTCTGTGTCTCCCTCTTTTTCTCTGACCCATCTCCCGCTCATGATCTGTCTCTCTCTGTCTCAAAAATAAACATTAAAAAAAATAATTAAAAAAGTGTGATAGAGGTGTGTCAGGCTATTAATTAATAAAAATGTTATTCTTTTAGATTTGCTAATGTTTGAGGTATTTGTTGGTTTTTAAAATATGTAAATTGTTGGAACTCTTTATTTTTTTTTCTTTCCTTTTTTTAATTTCAAGCACAGCTGACATACAATACTGTATTTCTTTGATCACTCTAAATAGTCCCTTGCATACTTTTGTTTTTTTTAAGTTTATTTTTTATTTTCAGAGAGAGAGAGAGAGAGAGGCAGACAGAGAGGGAAGGAGTGAATCCCAGCAGGCTCCACACTATCAACACGGAGCCAGATGTGGGACTCGAACTCACGAACCTTCAGATCACGACCTGAGTTGAAACCAAGAGTCAGACACGTAACTGACCCAACCACCCAGGCACCCCTACAGTCACTTACATTCTTTGAAACATTTTTTAATGTTCATTTATTTTTGAGAGAGAGAGAGAGACAGAGTGTGAGCAGGAGAGAGGCAGAGAGACAGGGAGACACAGAATGCAAAGCAGGCTCCAGGCTCTGAGCTGTCAGCACAGAGCCTGACAATGGGGCTCGAACCCAGGAACCATGAGATCATGACCTGAGCTGAAGTTGGACGCTTAACCAAGTGAACCACCCAGGGGCTCCACGGCATAAGCACTTTTATGACAATTTGTCAAGATTTCTCAAATTTGAAGCTGAAGGGGTAAAAAAAGATTTAAACATCTGGATGCTCACAGAGGACAAAGGTAAAGATGCACAGAGTATTGGTGATGGTGGCTGCCTCTTTGGAAAAGAACTTGGTGCACCTTCACATTTATCAGTAACTTAATGTATGAAAGTACGCAGCCCAGTGCCTGGCACGTGGCAAGAGCCCCAATCAGCGATTGCTGTTACTTATCATTATTGTCAATTACTTAATAAATTAATTTAAACAAATTAAAAGGTGGGCCCTGATGTCTAAAGTCCCTTCTAGCTGGATTTGGTGTTTTAGATAACATTTCCTAGCACGTACCAGTGCCACGGGGCTCTGAGGCACTATTGTGTTGAATACTTCCTGCATCTCTGGGAAAAAGTACTATTCTCATTCCATTTTGCAAATATGGAAACAGAGGCACAGGAGGGTTAAATAACATAACCTAGGTCACACAGCCAATGAGGCAGAAGATAGGAGGAACACCCAAACTAGGTGACTGTAAAGGCCAAATAAAAGAATGGCCTCACTGCCTCCATGCCTGGTATGATACATGGGCACCCCAGCATCTTTTAACTCTGAATGTGCACATCTCCAATGAAACCCATGTATAGCGGGGCAGTCATCAAGGAGCCTAGAGTGTGGGACAGGGAAGTGCTGTCACTGCAGATGTGAAGATGGCAGAAAAGTCCTCTAGGGCTTATTGACCAGCTAGAAATTCAAAGGAAGGAAACATGGGAAGCATCAACCCTGAGTCCACCAATGGACTCAATCGTTTCTCATCTCCCCTCCCAACACTGCAAAGGGAGTCGAAGTCATCCTCATGCCCACGCAGAGCTGAGCAGACAAGCTGAGAGTTCAAGTAACCCCCGGGGGGGTGGGGCCTGGAAAACCCACACCTGGGGAGGGTGGGGCTAACTGCTCTGTGACAGCAAAGGGCATCTACCAAGCCTGCCCTCCTTCCTCTGCTCCTCCAGGCTTTCCTTAGCTTACACAGCCTAAAGCAAGTACAGCCTAGCCCAACTCAGCAGGCCTTGGTGGCTTCTGTCCTACAGGAAAATCTTTGGGGACAGAAGTCTCCTGCGTCTGCTTGCCAAAGCAAGGACTCTTCATCACAGGGAGCCAGGCAGGTGAGCCCATGAGTTCTGTTGCACATAAGACAACGGACCCAGGAGTCTATAGGCATCTTGAAGGGATAGGGCTCTTTTGGAAATTCTCGCCAGTTCAGGAGCACTGAGCACCATACCCTCTAAGTACTTGCCACTTTGGCCTCTGTCTGCCCTTTAAGTGCAGCTCTGACCTACCACCTGCCTAGCAGGTAGGAATGTGATGGCCCACATAAGAGGCTTGGACTACTGTGGGCCTCTGGCCAACACCCATTTAATAAGTCTTGTCACATCATAGCTATGCGACCTTCAGCAAGTCACCTGACCTCTTTGATTGAGTTTCTTACTGTAAAATGAGGATTACAAGTTGGTATGTGTTTCGGGCGCCTAGGGGGCTCAGTCGGTTGAGCATCCCACTCTCAGTTTGAGTTCAGGTCAGGATCTCACAGTTCATGAGTTCAGGACCTCACATCGGGCTCAGCCTAACTGTGCACAACCTGCTTGAAATTCTTTGTCTCTCTCTCTCTCTCTCTCTCTGCCCCTCTCCCACTCGCTCTCTATCTCTCTCAAATAAATAAACATTAAAAAAACACAAATTAATGAATGTTTCTATACAATAAAGGATAACCCTCCAACCCATGCTAGGTTGCAGGTGACTTGAAGAGGATAAACATTCTGACTCACCTTAGCATATCCTTCAAGGTGCCTAACAGGGCACCTTACTCCACAGAAGGGGCTCAGCACAGGTTTACTAATTTAAGGCAGAAATGAGCAGTGCAAAACACTATGTGTTAGGGGTCATCCAGAGCTGGATTCAGGTCCTGCTTTTCCCACTAAATTCCCATTAGGAGCCTTTCAGAGTTTGGTCATCACTCTTAACTACAGCTCTGGGGCCCTTATGTTGCAAAACTCTAGTTTCTCATTGTGTTTTCACAGAGTGAGGAACCCTGGCTATTTCAAAGGGGTAAGGGTTGTAAGGATTCAAGGCCACGGTGAGTGCAAAGTGGGCCAACACAGGTGGCTCAGAGTGAGGGCAGATAAACATGGTCTAGGAAAAGCATAATTTAAAAGAGGATGCTAAACCAATACAACAGCAGATTAGGTCCATAACACACTATTGGAGGGCTAGGAGAATTTTGCCAATATGCAAAGATAATACCACAAATCTGCATTTTCAGGGCCTCACTCCCTTGCTGATTGTTCCAGGAAAGGTTTTACGAGCCTTGTTTTTTTGTTTGGTGTTTTTCCCCCATTGTGCATGTGAAAATGATTCCATTAGCAAAGATATATGAATTTTTAACAACCCCCCCAACCAAAAAATGGTCTATTCACATAAATGAATCTTCATCTTCATTTCATATTGATAAGCTGAAGAGTTGACATAGACAATGTGTTGTTGTTGTTGTTGTCTTAAAACTGTCTTGTCACTCTAAGAACTCAATGCTGTTTGCAAACACTCTTTTAAGGGTCTCAGGTTTTTCTCTTATGAAAGAAAACTGTGCAGGATCATTGCTTAGACTTGAAAAAGGTGTTTCTAGCAGCACTGCATTTCTTGGGACAGAGGCTGAGCGGCCGCATTAAATCCTAAAGATTTACAGGAGGAATCTGAGCCATGATCCTGGGCCAACAAGATGAAAAACTCCACCTTGTTTCTGGGAAGCTTTTCAGAAACAGGTTCCTGGTTTTCCCTACCAGCTACTCTGCCCTTCTTTAGAAATTGTTTTCTTGGGATGCCTAGGTGGCTCAGCCAGTTAAGTATCCGACTCTTGGTTTTGGCTCATGATCTCATGGTTTGTGGGTTCAAGCCAAGCACTGGGCTCTGTGCTTACAGTGCAGAGCCTGCTTGGGATTCTCTCTTCCTCTCTCTCTGCCCCTTCCCTGCTCGCTCACACACACACACACACACACACACACACACTCCCTCTCTCTCTCTCTCTCTCAAAATAAATAAATAAACTTAAAAAAAAAAAAAGAAAAAGAAATTGTTTTCTCCACGGGGCTAGCCTTGCTGTACCACCAGTATCTGGGGTGGATTTACAGACGCGGTTTTACTTGAGGAGCATCCCCATGTACCAGGAAGAGAAGTGGTCTGGAGGAGATACCCAGAAGAGCAGAGACAAACGTCAGGATGACAGAGGAGAATGGCACAGGAGTCAGGATGCCAACACCTTGTTCTTCACCTTGCCACGACAGAGCTGTGCTTTGGCAAGTCTCTTGACATCCATGAGACGCAGGTTTCTTTTCTGTAAGATGGGGATAGAAACTCCACTTCCGTCTACCTCAAGGGGACTGCACCCTCCCTACCACCCTCACCCGGGCAGAGACCGGCTGCCACCCTGACCCAGTCCCCACCCCAACTCACACAGGTGAAATAGAGAGCGAGCGTGCAGGGGCTGCCTGCCCCAGTGCCCGGGGTCAAAGCGAGCGGACGTGGTAGCAGGTCCGTGTGCTCCTCTCAGCGGTAATGTGTGCCAGGTTCCAAGAGCCCAGCCCTCCACGCTCCACACCGTGCCCTTTGCTACCACCGCTGCTCAGCAGCCCTTAGCCAGTACCCTTGTCCGCAAATATCCAAAAGGAGAAGATGGTCACACAGTGATGGTTCGGGGAATCTGAAGTTCTTATCTTATTTTATTTTATTTTATTTTTAAAAATAATTTATTGTCACTGAAGATAACAGACAGTGCAGTCTTGGCTTCGGGAGTAGATTCCCGTGATTCATCGCTTACATACAACACCCAGTGCCCATCCCAACAAGTGCCCTCCTCAATGCCCATCACCCATTTTCTCCAGTCCCTCCACCCTCATCAACCTTCTATTTGTTCTCTGGATTTAAAAGTCTCTTATGGTTTGCCTCCCTCTCTGTAACTTATTTTTCCTTCCCTTCCACTATGGTCTTCTAAGTTTCTCAAATTCCACATACGAGTGAAAACATATGACATCTGCCTTTTTCAGACTGGCTTATGTCACGTAGCCCAATACCTGAGGTTCCTATTTTAAACAAGAATTAGGAAGACTATAAAGGAACATGGGGAAATGTTTATAGTATCATGGTGAGTGGAAAACACTCATATCTATCACTAAATTTGCAGACTTTGGATAGAATCAAACCTGGGTTTGAATCCTTGTTCTGCTAACTATGATGACCGGACCTCAGAGCCTCACTTTCTTCGTTAAAGTAACGGGAATAATAATTCGTTCCTTCTTGAATTATTGCAAGCATTTGGTGGAAGTGGAAAATATGTAAACATTTAGCATAGTCCTGGCCCCGGGAGAGCCAGTTCACATTATGTGCAAGGGTAAAGAGGAGAGTGGATCCCAGGCAAAAGGGCAGGGTCCTTTTAGAGATAAGAAGACAGGGTGGTGGGGTTGTTTTCACGTTAAGATTGTGATATTATCTTAGCAAAATATACAGATATAATTGTGACTTTGGACTAGACTAATACAATTAAATAAGATCCCTCTAATCAACAACCCTGCCCACTCTTGCTGGGCAGTGCTGTTCCTCTGAGATCTGCTCTTGGAACATTTACATAAAAATCAGAAAAATCTGAGAAGCCTCAGTAGCTTCCCCACCCCAAGCCCAGGCAACTTTTTAGCTCCCTCAGATATCTCTTTTCGAGAAATCTACATCCAATGGGACAGGGCGCGGCAAGGAAGTTGGGCTGGTGGATGAAAAGCAGATGCTTAACTGGAGAACACAATTAGGGCTTTGGATAACGCTTAGAGGTGTCCTCAGAGCTTCTGCGCCTTGGTCCCAGAACCTTTAGACACCCTTCAGCAAAGCATGAAGCTGTCCAGTAGGGCATCAGCCACGCTGCAAAGTGCACCTAGCAGTGCAGCCCGGGTTAAACCCAGGCTCCAGCAGCACCGTTTGCAGCAGGTGGGGTGTGTTCAATCAGAGGCAGATGACTGGGCCAGGCTTGATTTGTTCCTAGACAGTCATCGGTGGAGACAGGCTCAATTATTTTCATTATATAGAGTCAACAGCAACAGAACGAATAATGGGTCTGAGCCAGAGAAGCAAAGGTTAAAGGGAGGGGGAGCAAGTGAACCGAGGGGGCCCTCCCCGCCCCAGGCCCGCCGTGCCCAGTGAACCACGATGCGGTGAGCAACAGCAGGAAGACATTGGAGACTTGACTGGTCCTGCTCTCCTGGGCCCAGCATAAACTCCTAGGGGGTCAAGACGCACCTCCCGTGGGACTGACTCCAGAAGCCTTGGGTGGAAAGAACTTCACCAAGACCTCATCTAACTGCTCTGGCGTTGGAGGGATGCTCAACCCGAGGGCCCTCTCACCCCTTCTCCCTTACCCAGCTGCCCCCTTTTCCTCCTACTGCCAGGCACTGGGCTAAACTCTTGGCACACGTGACCTTATTTCACTTTCTCAATAACCTGTAAGTTATAGGCTGTTACTATTCCGTTTTACAAATGAGGAAACTAAGGCTCGAAGAGGGCTAGGTGATTTGCCCAAGCTGGTAAGTGGCAGAACCACCAAACCTAGATGTGTCTGACCCCAGGGCCCAAGCTCTCCACCCCTACACGGCTTCTTCTTTCTTCCTCCTCTGTTTATGTCAAAGGCTTTCTACCCTTGCTCTCGCCCTAGCCCCGTATCAGACCCTGTATCATCCTGGAGGTTCGGGGGGCTCCGGAGTAGGCTGATCTAGGAAGAACAAAGCCCTGCAGGTGGAGGAGTTACTGTTTCTGAGATTTCTCAAGAACAGGAAACTTCCCGGGCTGCCTGCAATAAATCCAAGCCTTCCTTCCTTTGTGATTTCACCCCGGGAACAACACTCCAGGATGACTCATCTTGAGGCCGGCAGGAGATCTCCTCTGGAGACTGGAGGTGACCTTGGCCAGGCACTCACATCCTGTGCCTGTTTTCCCGTTTGTCAAGTGGGCAGCCCCAACCCCCCTGCCACGCTGGTTGTGGAGTATCAGGGTGAACACCAAGCATGTGGAAAATAATTTTTAAGAGTGAATGCAGAACTCGACAATCCTCCAGCTCCCGCCTGTACAGCCTGCGTACCAAACCCGGACCTAAACCCTCTGCAGTCCTGATGCTGCCTGCCGCAGGAGAGCACCCACACTCCTGCCTTCTGGGTGGATGCACAAACTGTGAGGGAAGGGGGACGTGGTTAACGACCCTTTTCTTTCCAACTGTAACTACTCACTGTGCCTTCAGCTCCACATGACCTTCTTATAAGCATATAATGCTGAAAACGGCAAGCATTCACCGAGCCCTAATTAGGTATGGATTATATATATGTATTTAATATGTTTTTATATTATTTGTTATATATTTCTTTTTTTAATATTTATTTATTATCTTTGAGAGACAGAGACGGACAGAGTATGAGCGGAGGAGAGGAAGAGAGAGAAGGAGACATAGAATCCAACGCAGGTTCCAGGTTCCAGGCTCTGAGCTGTCAGCACAGAGCCCAAATCAGGGCTCAAACTCACGAACTGCAATATCATGACCTGAGCCAAAACCAGACGCTCAACTGACTGAGCCACCCAGGTGCTCCTAATATTTCATATATATATATGTGTGTATATATATATATATATATTTTGCCATATATATATATATATTTTGCCATATATATATATATATTGCCTCATTTAATCCTTTTATGAGTGTCTATGACCAGTCCTACTATTGTACAGGTGAGAAAAATAAAGTTCAGACCAATTGATTACAGAAACGTGAAGGTCACACAGCTAGCAGGTGCGGAAGCCCAGATTCCCTATCAGATCTGTCAGTCTGCACCAGGGCGTGCTGCCTTCACCCTTTTTGTTTTTAAAATGACCAGCCCCAGGACTCTCTTAGCCACCTTTTCCACTTAATTTTTCTCCATAGTTTTTTTTTTTTTAATGTTTATTTATTTTTGAGAGAGAGCGTGCAAGCAGGCGGCAAAAAGAGGGGGAGTCAGAGGATCCAAAGCCGGCTCTGTGCTGACAGCAGAGAGCTTGACATGGGGCCAGAACCCACGAACTCGAGATCATGACCTAAGCCGAAATCGGACGTGCACCCACCTGAACCACCCAGGCGTCCCACTCCATAGTTTTTAGGCTCTTTAGTGATGAATTCACTGTTGCCCCATCCCCCAGCCCAAGAGCTGGTAAATTCACGTGGACAGGGATTTTCCAGTGTTTAGCCACTACTGTGTCCCCTAAGTGCCTAGAACAATGCCTGACATGTACTAGATATTCAAGAAGTACTTATCAAACATATGAATTTGACCAAAATTCTCATCAGTTATTTTCAACTCTTCTTTCTGCTAGATGATAAATTTGGACAGCAGTTTCTTCATCTCACTACCCTCTACCCCTCGCCCCCCACAGAGTCTATGATGATACTTTGAATATAGTAAAATATTCGATAAAAATTTGGGAACATGATTTAACTATTTGTTTTGAAACGGAATTTTTTGTCTTGGGGGTGGTCTGCTGTTTGGGGAATCCACTCTCTGCTCCCCACAAGATAGAGGGTGTTTCATATGCGATGCTTCCTCTCTGCAGCCCTGGGTTCCACCCTCCCCGGCTGCTTTACGATGCTGACAGACAGGTGGGCTCCAAAGCCTGATGCCAAGGCACCCTCCTTGGCTTTTATTTGCCATGCTCCTGACTCATCTTCCCTGAGCTGTGGGAAAGGTTTCAGTATGCAGCTCCCTAAACTCGCTGCTGAACAGCAGGCTGAGCGGGTGTTGGAAATGATACAGAAAAAAAAGAATCTAATTAAGCAGAGTAGGTGATAGTGTCAGGAAGAAAAAGGAAGCAAGTGGCAATTTGGATATCTGCCTGCAAATAAAAGACATGACTGTCGTTTCTCCTCTGGCTCCTGTTTGCCCTATAAATCTCAGCTCACTAATCCAAGTGTTTTAATTATCGCTGTATAATACAACATGCTGTGTTGAGCCCAACATGGGGAAATTAAAGCGAAGGAGGGGGGTGGAGGGATTCAGGCTACCCCATCCTCCCATTTCTCTTGTTTACACTAATCTGAAGGTGTTTTTTCACCCTTTTGCCATAAACACAACATGAGGTTTTCCAGCATCAAACATATTACCTTTTTCCACTCACAAAAAGGAACTTCAGGCCCTGAGCTCTTTCCCCAACACAGGCAACTCAGGGACCAGGAGTCACTGCCACAGTTGTCACTTAATCCCCAAGAAATCAAAAGAACTAGGTCATGAATTAAACACTAGTTCCAAAAGAGTCCCTGAGTGGGAAGCAGCATGATGGTTAAGACGAGCAGTTGAATTTCAGCTCCACTACCCACTAGCTGTGTGGCCTTGGGCAAATCGCTGAACCTCTCTGAGTCTCAGCTTCTTCAAATAAAATACAGTGATAACAGGATTAAATAACATAATGCATTTAGCACAGCGTCTGACACACTGTAAGTGCTATGCAGGATACTCCCATCTCCTGGTTCTTATCTTTGCCATCCCGACTACCTAAAGCAAACTTCAGAAGGCAGTATGGCTCACTTTTTTCTTCCTTCTCAAGTGCCACCTTATCAGTGAGCCTTCCCTTAAGACCCTAAATAAAACAGTAGCTCCTCCTTCCATACACACACACTACATCCCCCTCTTATGTTCTTTATCTTCCATAGCACTAAGAACTATCTGACATTTTATATATCTGTGTGTTTAATTTTTTTTTGTCTCCACCTAAAAGGTAAACCCCAAGAAGGCAGAGCTTTTGTTTTGTAGTCTGCTGTATCTCCAGCACCTTCAGCAAGGATGCCTGGCATACAGTAGATGTTTAATAAATATTAACTGAATGAGTAAATAGAAGCTATTCTTTGGATGATGAGGCCTGAAAGAGCCATCAGAGACCACGCTGGCCAAAGTTCTACACAGGCTAGGAAACCGAGGCCAAGAGACATCAGATGACCTACCCTCTGGTTCCTGCTTCCCTAGAATTGAGCAGTGGTAGCGGCTGAGGGCCCTAACTCCTGCTGTCTCGTTCTGCTTCAAGCCAGCCTGCCCAGACCAACAGCTCAGCATGTTGGTGTCCTGTGTTCCTTGTCTGGGGAATGGAAATAATTAAGCAGATGGCTCTCCCCCCCCAATGCTCAGGACCCGGATGCCCCAGTGACTGGCAATCTATAAAAGCAAAAAGGACAGGTGGAGATACTGCAGTGGCTCTGGAAATCCATCGACAAATGTGCTCAGAGTTGAAGAAGTGCAGACAGCTGCAGCACAAAGGAGCCAAACGCCACTGCATTTCTCTCTCCAAAATCCACCAGCATCCAGGACCCTCATGGCTTTCTGCACTGACTGAAGACAAGCACTGCAGTCCCATTTCTGGCGCGCCTGGGTAACTTCCTCTTGCACAGACACAAGGGACCCTGTGCAGACGGCTGCAAATCCCAGCTATACCATTCCTAGACGTACAACCTCTCTGGGTATCTACTTTTCATCCGTTAGGACCTTCTTAGCATCAAATGAGAAAGCACACGGCCCCAGGGCATGGTCCATGGCAGGGACATGATAAAACATTAAGTGTTCTCATAGGATACAATGATATCTGCAGTCAAACACAACCCTCCCTTCCCCCAATCCCTGTCCGCCTCACCACCCCCTTAGAGTTTAGAATTGGGGGTCTTGGAAATGAGGGACTATTCAGCCTTAGGAATCCAGTACCAGATAATGTTTTTTGCTTTCCATTCAAGTAGAATGGAAAGAACTCAGACCCTACACCAGTCCCCCCTCTTCCTCCAAGCCACTCAAGACCTCATCAGGCCCCAAAGGGAAGACTGCAGCCCGACAGTATGAATCACTCAAATGCTTTTTTGCAGAAAGTGAGATATGGCCTAGAGTTCCCCAAGGGTTAAGGTGAGAAAGGACCCAACAAAAATACCCTGTGCTTCCTTCACTATCTGTTCTCTTAACCAAATAATCAATTTTAAAGGGCCAAAGAAGGACACCACCAGTAGTTAGAATTAGGAAACATTGTGTGAGCTGGTCCAAATCCTCAACCTCCCTGAACCTGTTTCCTCACGTGTATGAAAGCCCCCAGCAATGTCTAAGAGGGCTATGTGAGGAAGAAAGGAGAGAATGCACAGCGCCTGGGGCATTATCTGCTGGTTTGAATATTCAAGCCAAGAACTCCATTGCAGCCAATGCCGGAATCATAAGCATTAATTGCTCCAAAAGAACACTCTGTACAGCAAACGGAGCCTTTCTCTGCACCACAGACAGACTTGACCACTCGACCACGGACTGCAGGTTGAAAGCAAACATGAACTCCACCAGAGGGTTTCAAAAAATCATTGCAAACAATGGGAAAGGGTGTGAGGAGACATAAGGATGCACAAAGGCACAGATGGAACGGACACCCAAACAGCTCCTTGAAGAAGGGTGCCCAGTTGAACATGGTGGGGGATGCTCCTCATAAAAAACCTCGTTTGAGGTCACTGTTGCTTTGAGACACTGCCACTTTTGATAAGTGGGAATTTCTAGAATGTTCCCACGGCTGTATGGTGCACCGCTTACAAACATAAGCTCGGGGGTGAAACAAATCTATGTTTGATGTTCCAAGAGCCCTGAAGAGGTTTCAGGAGCTGGTGACTTTCTGCTACTCAGGGAACTTCCCTGTGCCTCAGTTTCCACCCAAGCACCGGAGCTAATGATTCCTGCCTCAGCAGGTCAGTAGTAAGACTAAACACGGTGGGCGTCCCCTAAGGCGCTTCCAACAGCTGTTGTGTAAAAAAAAAAAAAAAAAAAAAATCAGAAGAAATCAGCTGGAACGCGAGTGGGGGCGCGACGCGGGCGGGGGGCCGCTCCAGCAGGCGCCCCGGAGCCGGCCCGGGGCCTGTGGCCTGACCGGGAAGGCCAGGGAGCGGGCGCCCCGCGGGAGCTCCGAGGCCCCGCTGCGCCCGGCCGGGCGGGGGCGGCGGAGGAGGAAGCGGGGGCGGCCGGAGCGCGGTGGGGATGTTTAAAGGAAATTTACAATCATTTCCTCTCTGTGGTTTGGTGACAAATCAACAACATCCTGTTCTTTTGTGAGGCTCCGGGCGCCTGCAAGGCGGGGGCAGCGCTCCGGCTCTTAAAGGGACACACACACAGGGTTCCCTCCCCCCCACCCCCCCCCCTACTCCCCTGCGGCTCCGAGAAAAAAAAAAATACAGCCTCCCCAAGGCGCCACCTCCGGGGGTGCGCGCGGCCGGAATGAAGGGGCTGCTGCCGGAGCCGGCCGCGGGCCGCAACCCGGATCGCGTCCCCTCCCCCGCGGCCTTCCATTCCCGCGGACGCGAGGAGACGGCGGCGGCGCACCCCTCTGATGGATGCAGCGGCCTGGGGCCATCTCCCGCGGAGGGGGCAGGCGGGGGGCGGAGGCGCTCCCGCCCGACGGTTTCCCTCCCGCCCTCCCGCGCCAATTCCAGGGCCCGGCTTCGGACCTCCGGGTGGTTTTTACCCCCTCCCCCAATCCCCTCGCCTCGAATTTTCCAGCCCCCAAACTCTGGATTTATGGTTAAAATGTCGACGTACGCACACTAGGTTTATAAAACGCCAAGGCGGAGAGAGGCTTCCCTGGCTGTAGGAGTAATGAGAATCAGATGGCTAGGGCCAGAAAAATAATAAAATACTCAAGTACCCTCCTGGGATTTCCTTCATTCAGTCATTTAATGTTTGTTGTTGTTGTTGTTGTTTTTAATTAAGCGCTGGTCACCATTCTAGGCCCGGTACAACAGGAACAAGACAGACAACATCCCTGCCCCCAGGGGGCTTAGATTCTCAAAATGAATGAGTGGATGGATGGGTGGGATTATTTCACATGCTGTATGTGCTGTAATCAAAGAGGGTCATATTCTAGATTCTAGAACCACGGCTTCCTAAAGGAAAACTCCTTGAGTTGGTGACCAAAGAATGAATTGAAACGTCCAGCAACATTATGCAGAGAGAGACTAGAAGCAGGGACAGCATCCCTGCTCATCCCCAAGACCACCTGAAGGGCATCCCAGGGAGGATTTCCCTCCCCCCCGCCCCCAAGACAAGCCCTGGGAATTGACATCCAGGATGTGAGCGACCTGGGTCCTTCCGGTCTGGCTGTATAACCCCAGGCCTCACAGTTTCTTCACCTAGAAACAGAACACTGAACTAAATTCAGTAGCTCTCAACCCTAAGTGCAAATTAGAATTCTCCAGGGTGGTTTTCAAAAACAATGATCCCCCTGATCCCACCTCGGTCCCAGGGAATCAGAATCTCTGATAATGAAGCCTGTGCACTGGCATTTGTTTGAGGGTTCCCTGGCTGAGTTCAGTGTGCAGCCAGGGTGAAGAGCCAGTAACCTATAATCATTCACAACACTGAGTGTTTGCCATCTCTCTTATAATACACCAAATATGCCATGCACATATTTAAGTTACAGAGAAAAACCCTACCAAATTAGATGGGTACTGTTATTACCTCCATTTTACACATGAGGAATTGGAGGTACAGAGAGGAAATC
This sequence comes from Lynx rufus, assembly GCF_022079265.1. NCBI lineage: Eukaryota > Metazoa > Chordata > Mammalia > Carnivora > Felidae > Lynx > Lynx rufus. The sequence goes on along the minus strand of NW_025814823.1, from coordinate 118,134,825 downwards.
TGGCCAAGAGCCTGAGTCCTCTAAGCTGGAGTGTCTTTCCAGTGACAAGAAGCAAATTTCTACCTCACGGAGTTGTTAATCACACAGAGTAGCTACAGAGAAAAAAAGCCTGTGGTACTCTGAGCTGGGGCTGCAAACCTGCCTTGAATGGAGGCAAGGGACTGGCCTGAAGGGCCTCTGGTCATTCTGACAGCACAATGATGTGCATGCCCAGAGTGCAGGTCCCAAAATGGAGGGTAACTCTAAGAAAAACAGCCTTTTATGTTTCTCTGCATTGATCTTCTTGGTCATTTTCAAAGATGATTCCCATAAAATGTGCAGTTTTGCCTCAGGCAGACGGAGGAACCATTTGGCAGGATGAGGAGAAAACTTTCTGTGCACCCCAGTATGGCCAGGACAGAATATACTCACCCGCCCCCACCCCCTCCCATATGGGGCCCACCAGTGCCCTTCCCACCTTTTGACCGCCTTCCCATTTGTGCAGTTCCCTGAGGCAGGACCCAGAGAAGGGCACTGAGACAGGTTCCCAAGGAAGTGAAAGATCTGTTAAAGCAGAGATTAGAAAAAAGGGAAGCTGCTGGTCCATCTTACAGTGAAATAGTGTGCTGCTATTAAAAAGGGGAGAGCTGTACAGATAGATTCCAAAGATGCTCGTGATACACAAGGTACAGAACAAGATCTTCTCATTGATATTTCTGTAAACACCAAACACACACACACACACACACACACACACACACACACACCGGAAACTAGCAGAACCATCTGGAAGGACAGATTCCCAACTGTTCTAGTGATGACTGGGCAGATGCATATGGGTGGAGGTAACAGTGGGGCAGTGTGTTGCATTAATGGCATACTTTTACTTTCTCTATTAACCACCATATTATTTAAGTTGTTGACAGCAAATGTGTATTAATTTTTTTAGATAAAGGGACTTCTATTCATAAAAAATAAAAATAAATATGAAAAAGGGGAGCATAAAAGCCTACTTTGGGCTCTGGGAATTCTATCCAAGATAGGCCCCCAGCCAATGTCATCTCTGCCGGTTTTTCCAGCTGGTGTTAACAGTTCCACTGCTGCCCACAGCCGCTTTGTCCTCAGCATGCCATTACAGTGGCAGTCTCTTACCTGGTCAGCTGCTTCCTCTTCAGTCAGGGAATGCCCCGTGGAAGTTTTGGGTGATAGAGGATGGATTTGAGAGCTAGAAGCCCCAGCTGATAGAAGAGGTGACAAAGCTCACTTCGGAGGGGAAAACTGCCAAAGGTGCTACCTATCCCACAGAGGTAGGTGAAGGGAGTGGCACTGAAGTTCAAAGGCTCTGACTTCCTTATGCATCTATGTGTTGTTTTGGAAGGTGAGAAATGGAACCTGACAGACCAAGACCTGAAGATAGACAATAGTTCTTTGTGGTCCAAACCTCAACCCAGAAATCCAAAAGGCTAGGAGCAAGGGTCTGCTTAGAACATTATATGCAGGACTGTCCCCTCCAATGAGGACCTGATACCTTGGTAACTTTGCGGTCTGCAGGAACAGCACGAGGTGAACTGTCATGCTCTAGGGAAGAATAATTTAGCCACACTCTGCTTCCTTTGTATGATTTCTTAGATCTTCGTAGTTTATAAACAGCATGATGTTGTGGTTAAGAGCATGAGCTAAGAAGACAGAGAACCCAAGTGGGATTCTGTACCACTTCCCTAAGCTTCCATTTCCTCTCTTCTAAAATGGGGATGATAGGGGCGCCTGGGTGGCGCAGTCGGTTGAGCGTCCGACTTCAGCCAGGTCACGATCTCGCGGTCTGTGAGTTCGAGCCCCGCGTCAGGCTCTGGGCTGATGGCTCAGAGCCTGGAGCCTGTTTCCGATTCTGTGTCTCCCTCTCTCTCTGCCCCTCCCCCATTCATGCTCTGTCTCTCTCTGTCCCAAAAATAAATAAACGTTGAAAAAAAAAAATTAAAAAAAATAAATAAATAAAATGGGGATGATAATAGTACTTACCTCACGGAACTGTCCAGTGAGAATTAAATGAGACAATGCAGGAAAAGTCCTGAGCCCTGTACTGGGTACATGCAGTTAATAGTAACCATTGGTTTGGGGTGCCTGAGTGGCTCAGTCAGTTAAGCATCCAATTTCTCAGGTCATGATCTCATGGTCCGTGACTCTGAGCCCTGTGTTGGGCTCTACACTAACAACTCAGAGCCTGGAGCCTGCTTTGGATTCTGTGTCTCCTTTTTTCTCTCTCTGCCCCTCCCCTGCTTGCACTCTGCATGTGTCTCTCTCTCTCAAAAATAAACATTAAAAAAATAATAAAAAATAGTAACTAACAATTATAACTAACAATTACAAGATTCCCCAACAATTATTAACTGTACCTTTTTTTTTTTTAGTGTATTTATTTATTTTGAGCATGCGTGTGAGCATGAGTAGGGGAGACGCAAAAGAGAATCCCAAGTAGGCTCCACACTGTCAGTGCAGAGTCCGATGTGGGGCTCGAACTCATTAACCGTGGGATCATGACCTGAGCCAAAGTCAAGAGGAACTTAACTGACTAAGCCACCTGGGTGCCCCTTAAATGTACCTTTCAGATGAAAATAAGGAAGGTGTTTGACATTTACATACTTACTAGCTTACACATCTCTAACATAAGTCTGAATTAGTGGTCTTCCAGAAGACCTGTGCCCACCAAAATCCTACACAGTAGAGCTAATATTACATTCGACAGTTATCACCTTCCTCTAAAGTCATCCAGTAGAGACCCTAATTTAATTTACACTTGCCTTTACATTTGCTAGGTGCTGTGCAGACAAATCAAGACAAATGAAATTCCTTCCTTCCATTCATTCAGGCCTGGCCATTTTTGAATCTTCCCAAAGCCCTTAGAAATAGGAATCCTTTCTTTCATTTTTTCTTTTAACTTCCGTTACCTCCTCAGTCTAGTCTAGTTAGGAGAAAAAACTGTTTCTGGGGATAGGAGGTTTAAACTGATGGGCCATTAACACGATAACAAAGCAAAAGGAATTTTCCAGGTCACCAGCCAACAACTTTAGAGCGGTATTTAAAATTCACTTGCTTAGGGGGAGGGAAAGACATTGGTCAGGAGAGGGTGGGGAAGGATTTCTCCCAGCTGATGGGGAACTGGGGAACGCCCTTTTTTATGGTTAGCAAAACCAGCAAACACCTTAACAAGCTGCTTGGTTTCTGGGCTGATCTTTTATCATAGTGCTTGAAATGCAGATATCAAAAAGAAAACAAACAGCCTTCTGCTGAATCCATAAAGAAAAGGTTCTCCTTGGCTCCTGGCTCCAGATTTAGGGAACAACTGGATCCCTGCTACAATATAACATACAACATACCCATGAATTTCTTTTAAGCTCACTGAATACACACACACACGCACGCACGCACGCATGCACACACACACATACACACACGCTCATCTACACCCTGCCTTATTCCAACTGTGACAAAGCTCAGTAGGAGAGGAGCTATGGTCTCACTGTGTTTCCCCCACCCCAAGTTTTCATTTTTAAAATTTATTTGCTGGCAGTCTGGAAGTCACTGGGGAAGGCTGCTTCAACACTTAATTAGTAAACAAATCTGTTCTAGTAGAAATATTCTTCTAGTGATCACCTTTGCTGCGGATGGAAGAATGACCAGCCAAGAGTCCTGCTGAAATTTGGTGACAACGTTTTATCATCTCCCTATATCACTCTCCCCTATCCCACAGTGCACTGCTCCAGGAATTTTCATAGCCCTGGCTTCTGGAGGCCCCGCCAAATTGCACGAGACTGTTTAAGAAGTACTTATACACAGTTTTAGGTTTTTTTGTACAATTGTTTCCAAACTCTAAAATTCAGCAGAATTCTTTGCAAAGGAACACAAAGGAAAAATAGATTTAAAACTATTGTTTCTGGTAGGAACCAATCACAAGGTTGCTCAAACGGGTCCCTAGAATTCAAAGTTTGGAAAAAAAAATCACTATTTTAGAATATCTTTCTATTATTACTTTAGGTAATATTGTCATTACAAGCAAGTCCAAACTCCTCCCTATGCCGTTAGAACCCTTTTTGATCCAGCTCCCGCCTACCTGAGCTCCAAGTAGTCATTCCTGTGTATCTGCTCTCTTGATTTACATCTTGATTTTGGCAGTGGGTCCTCCAGTAGCTTCCTGATAAGAGATACAGGAGAGGTCAATTTTTTGAGACCTTGCATATCAGCATATATCTTGCCTTCTGTTCTCTCTTCACATTTTGACTGGTAGTTTTGCTAGGTATAAAATTCTAGGTTGTAAATCATTCCCCCAACAACCCTAGGCCTCTCCAGCATCCAGGTGTTTGAACTGTAAGTTCCTTTTGCATAGAACACATATCCCATGCCCACTCCCACCCTTGTGTAGCTAACACCTCATTGTTTTTTGTTTTTTGTTTTAAGATTTATTTAAAAAAAATTTTTTTTACATTTATTTATTTTTTTTTAATTTTTTTTAACGTTTATTTATTTTTGAGACAGAGAGAGAGCATGAACGGGGGAGGGTCAGAGAGAGAGGGAGACACAGAATCTGAAACAGGCTCCAGGCTCTGAGCGGTCAGCACAGAGCCTGACGTGGGGCTCGAACTCACAGACCAAGAGATCGTGACCTGGCTGAAGTCGGACGCTCAATCGACTGAGCCACCCAGGCGCCCCAACATTTATTTATTTTTGAGAGATAGAGACAGAGTGTGAGCGGGGGAGGGGCAGACAGAGGAGACACAGAATCTAAAGCAGGCTCCAGGCTCTGAGCAAGCTGTCAGCACACAGCCTGACGCAGGGCTCCAACCCACAAACCATGAGATCGTGACCTGAGCCAAAGTCGGACACTCAACCAACTGAGACACCCAGGTGTCCCTTTTTTTTTTAAGATTTATTTTTTTTTTTTAAGTAATCTCTACACCCAAAGTGGGGCTCGAACCAATAATCCTGAGATCATGAGTTACATGCTCCACCAACTGAGCCAGGCAGATGCCCCATACCTCATTATTCTTGTCAGAGAAACTCACCTGGCCAGCCACATATCCCTCCCAGTTGCTCCCACAACCTGGTGCTTATCCCTCACTATACTTCTTACACCATGTTATCATTATCTGTTTACTTGTCAGTATCCTCCACTAGTAAGTGAGCATGGGGGCTAAAAATACATAGCCACAGTGCCATGCAATAAATATTTATAGAACAAAGAAATACATAAATGGTTGTGATGATTTTTTTTTCAAGATACAATGTATAGTAAAATGTTTGACAAATGCCCTTACCAGTTGGTGCCTGCTACGGACTTGGGGAGTAAAGAGCAGGATTGGTCTGGGGAAGAAATGTCACCCTGATACTAGGACCATTATAATTTCTTGCTCAATATCTGCCTTTCATGAGGACAGGGACCAGCTCTGGCTCTCAATGCTGTGTTCCCAACAATCAGACCATAATGACAACTTAATAAAGAACTGTTGAATGAATGAACTGGTCCAGACAAAGGGAGTCCTATGCATTACATAGCCAAGAAAACAGAGAGAAAAAGTCCCTATACTGACTTACAGTCACAGGAAAAAGCAAGGTTTGGAATGAAAACACAATTCATCATCTGTTCCCACCCCACCTCCAATAGCAAACCCTCTCCCAATTCCCTGTTCCAGATATAGGCATTCCCTTCTTTGGACACACGGATTTGAAGCCCAGAACTATTTGGTTTGGACCCTTGCTTTCATAGTCTGTTTCTTTTCAATCAGCAAGTCTTATTGTCTGCTCCCTCTCTCCCTTTACAGCAGCTTTCACCCGACCCTTCTGCTTCATCCCTCTAGTACCTTCGCTGAGGCCTCTGTCACCCCACACCGATATTTTCCCCTGGCTCCCTCCTTCACTCCAAGGCGTTTGGACACCTCTGTCACATTAATCTCTCTGAAGCATCACTTTGCAGTATCTCCTCACTGCCCCAAAATACCTTCAGACTCTCTTGATTTCCTCCCATGTTAAGTTACAACTCTTCTGCCAGCTTTCACCCTTCAGGATGACTTCTGATGCTCTGTTTTCCCTCCCCACACACAGCAGCTCGCTTATCACATGTACACAACTCTCACTCTGATTAGGCAAGATGTGTCACTGTCTCTGAAACAACAGAGCAGACTTCTGCACAACTTGTGCATTCTCTTCTCTGGAATGTTCTCGTACTCCTCTCTTAATTCAATCCATCCTTCCAGACCTACGGTTTAAATCCTTCCTCCTCCAAGATGCCTTTATTAACAACTTCAGAACTTGCAGATCTCCCCAAATTTAAAATCCAGAAATGCTTATCATCTTTGCAGCCCAGCTAAATCCAAATGTGTGCCTTATATAAGATACTATATATTCCACACACATTAGTGCAATATTCCCCAGCTATCCAGACTGCGCCTTGATGGTAAGGATGTCCTGTTCTTGGACCCTAGCGCCTTAGAGTTCAACATGGAGTAGTATTCAGGAGGTGGTAAGAGAACTGCCTCTAGAAACAGACAGACCTGGGCTAATCTCAGCCCTACCAATTCTAATTGTGTGTATTTGGACCCTCTGAGCTTCAGTATCCTTACCTGTAAAACTGGGATAATAACAGTGCTACCTCATGGGTTTGATGTGAAAATTTAAATGAAATAATGCTAAGTAAAACAATTAGGACAGTGTTGTGATACATGACAGTGTGATACATATGTGATACACGTACTCAGTAGTACTCAGTACGTGTTAGCTATTGTTATAAGAGACTCCAGTTCCTATTCTTGGATTTGAACTTTGGCCTTGATTTTGCTTTACACTTTCTGTCACCGAGCCAGCCTTGCAAATAGTGATTTCCTGCCAGTCCCTACCTCTGTGTCCACCCTTGGCTGGTCAAAGCATTCTCTGCAAGCAGTGGTTAAGAGAAAGTTCCATCATACAAAGTCATCTCAGGCCCCACTTTGTGGTTCCTCCTGCCCTCAGCACTCCTGGATTCGGTGCTGAATTGTTTTAGTACCTTTGGTTTGGAACCTTAAGCCTTTCTTTCTTCCACCTTTTTTTTTTTTTTTATCACTATCATTGTATTATAAAAACAATACATGTTCATTAAAATATTAAAAGTGAATAGCAAATGTCTCACTCCTCACCCAAACCTCCATTCCTGATCTTCAGAAATAACCAGTTAGCTTCTCATGTGTATTTCCAGAAAACATCCACAGCTATAGAAACATATACACACATACACTTTTCTGTGGCCTGCTTTATTTGCTTAACAATCGGCCTCTCTCGCTCTAAGTAGGCTTCGTGTACAGTGCAGAGCCGAGCACAGGGCTTGAACTCATGACCCTGAGATCAAGACCTGAGCTGAGATCAAGAGTCGGATATTTAACTGACTGAGCCATGCAGACACCCCTAACAATCGGTCTTGAACACCTTTCTATACCTATACTTGATAGGTTCACCACACACTGTTCAAAGGCAACTTCAATTTCTTTTGTAAAAAGCAACCATCATTGATTTAATCAACCTCCTACAGATGGGCATGTAAGTTGCTACTACTAAAACAATGTGATGAACATCTTTGTATACATATCTCTACGGACGCCTTAAGTCTTAGGGCTTCTGATTGCCAGATTAGACTAGACTGGGAGTGAGTCATCAAATTTGGTTCTACCTCCCGTGTCTCTACCCAAATATAGCATTCAGTCCCTATACTCACTGACTCACTGGTCACCGGTGTGACCACGTTCCTCCTCATTTCAAAATAGAAGAAAGAGGTCACTGGACTGTTTCCTTACGATCCCGCTCAAAAGAAGCTCACAGAACCCACATATGTCCCTTTATCTGGAACCAGAGGGGAAATCCCAGGCATTGGGGGATAAGATTTCAGAGTCTGGCTGTGTTCTCAGGTAGCCCTGAGGTAGCCCCAGAGAAGGAAGGAAACACGTTTTTGGTTCATGAGACACAATCCCAGCTGTTTTCAGTGGGACTGAGAGGGATGTGAGTATGACAATAAGGACAGCAGAGGAGACAGCCTTCAGGTGGTGGCTGGGGGGAGGTGAACACATAGGGCTTTCATCAGCAGTGACTCGGCATTATTATCCTAGCCCACATCCGTCCCTTTACAACTATGTCCTTGCTCAGGCCAAGGACAGGATGGAACGGCAGGAACTGTGAGTGCTTATCCCCAGCTCAGCCTGACTCATGCAGGACCCCAAGCCAAGCCCCTTACTGCACCCTGGGGGAAGCCCAGGAGCCTGGGTGAAACTAGGGCGGGGAAGAAAAGATGTATCCAAGTTGCTTACATACAACTCTGTGACCCACAGTGAGCCACCATCTTAGGCTTCAGTTAGTCCATGCCCCTATCTGTGAAAAAAAGCAAAAGCAACATGCACAGTCCCTGCCTCACACTGTCCTTGAAGGCAGGAGGTATACCAAGTACTTAACACAGGACATGGCATTACATAAGCAGCGAATAAATCTTTCATACTTGCTCCACTGATATCTCCCTCTTGCCTAGCACAGTGCCCAATTCAGAGTAGATGCTTCATTAAAATTTCTTTCAGTGAATGAATGAACAACCTCTTCATTTCCGAAGGGCGGACAGGAAAATTACAAAATAACCCCCAAGGCCTCTCCAACCTCTTGTCACCCTATTCCCTTCTTTACGATGTGGCAGCTTACTGATAATGCAATTTGGTTCGGTTCGTGCAATTCATTCTCTTCCTCACAGAAAAGATGTTCTCTTCCCCTTGGCTTGTCCTCAAGATCCAGCCACATCAAAGAATAAACTCGGGCCCAAGGTCCTGGAATGCGGCCTCACCTCACAGTTTCTAAAGAGAAACCAAGTCCTAGGACCATGGAGGATCAGAGGAGGGAGGAAAGAAAATTAATATATTCATTCAACAAATATCTATGTGGAATATCTATTGTGTCTAGAAGTGAAACCAAAAACTTGCTGCTTGGCCTTGCTCCTCTACTCCCTTACCATGCTGGCATTTGCCTCAAACCCTCAAAGCCTGGTCTCCACCTCTCTACTGAAAAGGCTTCCTTGTAGGGAGTCCTCAGGCGCACCAGCTCACCAGCTGTTAATCCAGGCGCCCCTCCCCACTGCTTGTTCCTAATTTCCACACCTTTCTCCTCCTTTGGTTTCTCTGGGTGACTATACTCCATTGTCCTCCCTTCTCTTCTCCCTTTCCCGCCCCTGATTCTTGCCTTGTATTGCTTCTTGCCTCACAGCATCCCTCCAAAATCCATATGTTAAAATGCTAACCCCCTGCGCCTCAGAATGTGACTGTATTGGAGATAGGGTCTTTAAAAAGTAATTAATGAAGTCCACTAGGGTGGGCCCTAATCTAATATGACTGGTTGATTTATCAGGACACAGGCAGAGGGCAAACCATGTGAAGACAGGGTCTTCCATAAGTAAAGGAGAGAGCCCTAAGAAGAAACCAATTCGGTTGGCATTGTGACCTCACACTTCCAGCCTCCAGAATTGTGAGAAAATAAGTTTCTGTTGTTTAAGCCACGGGGTCTGTGGTACTTGGTTATAGTGGCTCTAGTAGACTAATACACCCCTTGTATTCTATGTCACAGTCATGATCCCCAAAGATCTCATCCTCCTCTGTCAATTCATCTCCATGGTCTAAACTATCATCCCTCCCCTTCCCAATTTCCCATGCAGGTCAACATGTCTACACACAGAGACCTAGATGCTCATCCAGATCCCAGTTCTAAATTCCAGCTGCCTACGAGACAATTATTCCTGAGTCATTTTGCCAATCTTGAAACTTCAAGAGGTCTAGAACCACAAAATCCTTGTAGGTCAACCCAACCACCTTGCTTCACAGATGAGGAAACTGAGGCACGAAACAAAAGCAAACTCGGCTCTCATCCCAACTTCCCTATTCCTAAAAGCACCTTCCATCTGGTCACTCAAAAATATGGAATCATCTTTTACTCTGTCCTTTTTCCTCCCTCATAGCCAATAAAGAAACTTTCAGTGGATCTCAAAATCATTGTCTGTTGTCCAGTGTTTTAGCTCTAACTTTTTTTTTTAATGTTTATTTATTTTTAAGAGAGAGAGAGAGAAAGAGCACAAGCAAGGGAGGGGCAGAGATAGACAGAGACATAGGATCCAAAGCAGGCTCCAGGCTCCCAGCTGTCAGCACAGAGTTTGATGCGGGGCTTGAACCCACGAACCATGAAATCATGACCTGAGCCAAAGTCAGACGCTTAACTGACTGAGTCATCCAGGCGCCCATCTTTTTTTTTTTTTTTTTTAAGTAAGCTTTATGCTCAATGTGGGTCTTGATCTAAAAATGCTGAGATCAAGAGCCACATGCTCTACAACCCTAGTTCTATTCTGTCCCCCCAACCCCACCCCACAGATAAAATATTTCAGTGCATTTATATTTAGATAAGTATTGAATTTTTAGGATTCAGTGGACTGTTCTGTTAGAAAGATAGAATAGCAGTGAAGATAAAAACATAAGCTCCAGTGTCTTACATGGGTTTGGTTCCTCATTCCATCCTGTGGCCTTAGGCAGGTTTTTTGATCTATAAAATGAAGATAACAATGGTACCTACATCATAGGATTCTTGTAAGAATTTTTTTTGAAGTTTATTTATGTATTTTGAGAGAGAGAGCACGAGCAGGGGAGGGGCAGAGAGACGGAGAGAAAGAGAATCCCAAGCAGGCTTTGCACTATCAGCACAGAGCCCAATGCAAGGTTCAGTACCACAAACTCCGAGATCATGACCTGAGCTGAAATCAAGAGCTGGACACTTAACTGACTGAGCCACCTAGACACCCCAAGAATTGTTTTTAAGTAAACTCTACATCACACACTGGGGCTCAAACTCATAATCCTGAGATCAAGAGTTGCTTGCTCTACCAACTAAGCCAACCAGGCACCCTGGTCTTGAAAGAATGAAATGTGGATGTGAACCCAGTATGGTCTAACCTCCAACTCTTCATACTACACCGTGCTACCTCTTTCTCTGGGAATGTAAAAGAATTGGTTCAGTTTCTGATGGTATGGTGACCAAAATACCCTGGATGGCTTTCTCAATGAAAATAATTCCAAGTATTGAATAAAATATAGAATTTTTTCAAAAATACATCACTGAATTGGACAACTTTGGCTCAGGTCATGATCTTGAGGTTCGTGGGTTCGAGTCCTGCCTCAGGATCTGTGCTGACAGCTCAAAGCCTAGAGCCTGCTTCAGATTCTGTGTCTCCCTCTCTCTCTCTGCCCCTCCCCCCTCATGCTCTGTTTCTGTCTCTGAAAAATGAATAAACCTTAAAAGAAATTAAAAGAAGAAAGAAATATTCAGAGGCCAAGATAAAAAAGGAAAAGAAAAACAGAAAAGAAAATGGCAACTCTGGAACATAAGTGAGTGCACGAGACAGCTTTCCCCTTAGGGTATCTGCAGTAACCTGGTGACATAAAGCTTTAGTTCTGATAAATACAAAGGATGAGGAAGACAGAAGATACAAGATAAGAAGGTAACAGAGGCAGGCAGAAGGTAATATCACACAAGGTAATAAGCCTAATAGAAGCCCCTCAAAAGGATACACAAAAAGTTACAGCCTCAGTGTAAGGGATGAGTGAGAAATATATCCAATGCACAGAAGAGACAGCAAGGAAATTTGTTTGGCAAACACTGATATTGCATGAGCAAAGAAAAACAAATCTTCCCTGAAAATTCATAACTAAAACCAACTTTCACGAGTTTATAGACTGAATTCATACAACCTATACCTTGTGTACTTGAAAACTTCAAGCAGAAAATTTAAGTAGCTCCAGGTAGGAATAAAGCTCAGTAATGGTAAAAGCAAATACAAATTATCTCTAAAGGACTATAATTTCAACTGATGCATTAAGGAATGCCCATAAAATTCCAAGAAATTGGGCCTAAAGCTGAAAATCACAAAACACACAAGGAAACAAGGCACCATAAGTGAGAACCAGCAGAAACAACAGTCTAATCAGATCCACAAAAATATGACATAAAAATTATCAAGTACAGAAAATGGGTAAGTATATGTACTATATTTCAAGAAATAAACATAAGCCTTAAACATATGAGCCAGGGGTAGAAGACTATAAAAAGTAACCAAGCCAATTTTGAAAAAAAAAAAAAAAAAAAAAACAACTTAAGGGTTACCTGGGTGGCTAAATTGGTTCAGCATCTGACTTTGGCTCAGGTCATGATCTCACAGTTAGTGGGTTCGAGTCCCGCATCAGGCTGTGCTCAGAGCCTGGAACCTGCTTTGGAATCTGTGTCTCCTTTCTGCCCCTCCCCCTGCTCACGCCAGTGCTTGCGCGCACGCTCTCTCTCTCTCTCTCTCAAAAAAAAAAAAAAAAATGTTTTTTAAATGTTTTTAATTAAAACGAAGATGGATTAAATAGCAGATTAGATACTAGGGGTTTTTTTAAATTAATTTTTAAATTTTATTTATTTATTTTTGAGAGAGAGAGAAAGAGTGTGAGCGGGGAAGAGGCAGAAAGACAGGGAGAGAGAGAATCCCAAGCAGGCTCCACACTCAACGCAGAGCCCAATGCCAGGCTCGAACTCACCAACCATGAGATCGTTACCTGAGCCAAAATTCAGAGTCAAACACTTAACTGACTGAGCCACCCAGGCACCCTGATTAGATACTATTAAAGGCAGAATTCATTTACTAGAAAATGGATCTAAAGAAATCTAATGAGTGACCCAAAGATACAGAGAGATGAAGAATACAAAGAACTACATACGTGACATTGGAGGATAGAATAAGATTGTCTAATATATACTTACTTGTATTTACAGAAGAAAATAAAGGAAAGAATAAGAAAGAGGAGTGTTTGTAGAAGCAGGACCAGGATAGGAGTGAAGTGGGTGAGGTACCTAGGGCATAAAATTTATTTTAGACACTCACCCTCACGACCAATTCTGCATTTAGACAAACTCAAGAATGAGTACCTCCTTAAATGTGGTGCCCTAGACACCTCCCTGACTTCACACTAGTGCTGCCCATGCCGAGAGTTTTTCCAAATTGTTCTAAGACAGAAAACTCTGCATCCAGAAATCCCATGAAGGATGAAGAAAAATATATTCACAAGTACTTACATCAGATTGAAACTGCAGAGGGCCTGGAACAAATATAGATCAACAACAAAGTAATTGCAGTTAGACTGACGCAAGACTTCTCAGCAGTCACAATGGAAACCAGAACGGTATCTTCAATGTGCTGAGAACAAAATAACTGTTGTTCAAGGATTTTATTCAAAAATTTAAATATGAGGGTGAAAGAAAGGAATTTTCAACCCAGGAAAAACTGAGAGAATTTACTACCAACAGACACTGAAGGAAATTCTAAAGGCTGAATTTCAGGCAGAAGAAAAGCAATCTCAGACAGATGCTCTTATAAAAAGAAACAGTGAACAAAGAGATTGGTGGGTCTGTAATCCACCAATGGACAATATCTGTCCATATAAAGAAACAATAGTAAGTCTCTACTAAAAAAGAAAAAAAAAGGATAGAACGAAAACTCTGAACTACAAAAGAATATAAAGGGGTGAGAGGGGGAAGGTAGAGACTTAAGGATTTAAGTTAATCTAAGGTCCCTGTATTATATTGTTTAAGAGGGCAGAAATTGTGATTAAGTTTTAAACATCTAGGGGATCCAGTAAAAAAACAAAGAGACTGTAACTTCCAAAGCAATCAGTAGGAAAGAATCGGATGATTTTTTAAACAACTCAATACGGGGCACCTGGGTGGCTCAGTCAGTTAAGCATCCGACTTCTGCTCAGGTCATGATCTCAGGGTTCTGGGTCTGAGCCCCGCATCGGGCTCTGTGCTGACAGCTCAGAGCCTGGAGTCTGCTTCGGATTCTGTGTCTCCCTCTCTCTCTGCCCCTCCCCCACTTGCCCTCTGTCTGTCTCTCTCTCTCTCTCTCAAAAATAAACATAAAACATTTTTTAAAAAATAAAAAAACTCAATCCACACAACAAGAAAGTAGAAGGAAGAGCAAAAATAAAAACCAGCACACAGGGAAGGCCATGCATGTGGAAGGTAGGGGGTATATGGGAAATCTCCGTCCTTTCCTCTCGGTTTTGTTATAAAGCTAAAATTGCTCTAAAACATAGTCATAACACACACATATGATAAATAGCACAGGATGAGACAGAAAGAAATCTAATTCAGTCATTTTCAGTTCTTATATAAAAACATGCAAACTGAAATGCACCACTCTGCAGCAAAAACACAAAGCTTGTCAGACTGGCTAGAAATTAAAATCCAGGGCACCTGAGTGGCTCAGTCAGTTCAGCACCCAACTCTTGGTTTCAGCTCAGGTCATGATCTCGAGGTTAGTGAGTTCGAGCCCCACATCAGGTTCTACACTGACAGAGTGGAGCCTGCTTGAAAGTCTCTCTCCCTCTCTTCTGCCTCTCTCTCTCTCTCTCTCTCTCTCTCTCTCTCAAAATAAATACATATTTTTTTTAATTGTCCTTTTCCACATTTAGTGCTGAGCCTGCTTGGGATTCTCTCTCTCCCTCTCTCTGCCCCTCTCACATGCACTTGCTCGCTCTCTCTCAAAATAAGTACACTTAAAAAAAAAAAATGTAATAGTGCTTGTTACAAAAAAAATAAAGGAGTGAGCCTAAGTAACTGCCAAAGTTTCCTCCTGCTTTATCCTGTCAGTGTGATTTCTCCACAAAGTCAAACAGAACAAATTCGGTCATCTGAGGATAGTTTGATAAAGGAACTATTTGCAGACATGTGGCCAGAGTGTAAGGAAAGTCAGGATAGTGCAACACTGTGGAACTGTGAAAAAACAGGCTTCGTTATCACCTCTAGGACTGAAGGGCCAGGGAAGACTGGGCAAATCACCAGAACATATTCTGGCTCCTTCTAATCCATTTTCCACACTGTAGCCAAAATGACATATTCTCCAACGTGCATACTCACACACAAACATACACAGCTTTAATACTTTTAATAGTATCCCATGATCCTTGAGCAGGATAAAACTACTAATCTTTGCACAGCCTCCGAAACCTTCAATGATCTGTTCCCTCTTCCCTATCTCTAGCTTTTTCTGGGATCAGAGTCCACTTCATTTTCAATTCTTTAGTCACAGTGGGCTTTATCTTATGTCCTTTGGTTCATCACGCATGCTCCCTCCTACCTCAGGACCTTTGTATATGCTGTCCTTGCCTGGAATACTTCTCCCTCCACCCTCCAAACCCACTTATCACCACTCATCCTTTTGGGCTAAACTCAGGTATCACTAGATATTGGAGAGGAACTTTCTTCCCAAAGCCTCAGCTTCATTATATACCTTCAGGGTGTTAATACCTCTCCTGCAGAGCACTTATCACTGCTGTCATTTTATGTTTTAAAAAATTTTTTCAACGTTTATTCATTTTTGAGAGACAGAGACACAGAGTGTGGGGCAGAGAGAGAGGGAGACACAGAATCCAAAGCAGGCTCCAGGTTCCCAGTTGTCGGCACAGAGCCTGACATGGGGCTCGAACCCACAAACCACTAGAGCCTGTCACGGGGCTTGAACTCACAAGCCATGAGATCATGACCTGAGCTGAAGTCGGACGCTTAACCAACTGAGCCACCCAGGTGCCCCTGTTGTCATTTAACATTTATATTTGTGCAATTGTTTGATGAATGTATGTCTCACTAGACTGTAAGCTCCATAAGGGGAAGAATGGCATCCTTTATACTCACAGATCTGCACAATGCTTGGCACCTGGAGCCTCAAAGAAGCTCAATAAATACTGATGAGTAAAGGAATGACAACATCCTCACTTAGAGAAGGGTGCTTTGCCCAGAAACAAGTGTTCCATACCCCAAGAAGCTTTCCCCAGTTTCATCACCCAATCTGCATTCATTCATTCAAAGATTATTTACTTGTCATTTCTCTATGTCAGAGAAAATTAAATGCAGCTGCCTTCAAAGGCCTTTCCTAAACATAAAAACACTCTCTGGGCTGTGTATATGGCAAGAACACGGTAGGAAAGCCTCCAAGCCACAGCAGTGGATGGTGTCTCAGTAAACCCGGTGGACACTGAAGGTGAGGACAGGGAATGGCTCCCCATTGTTGACCCATCAGACCCAGAGCAAAGGTAGATGGATTAACAATCAACCACGAGCCTTTCCAAGGGCCCTAAATGATGGATGGGGCCACAGCCAATGGGACCCAAGTGACTGAACTCTGGGCATTTTGGCACGGTGGGCTGAAGGAGTTGAGTTTGGTTGGCTTCAGACAATTGCTAACCACAGAGAAACTCTTCTGCCTTAAAATTCCCATTTGGGAAAGAGACCAAAAGCAGTTCCTTCGATTAATAAAATCTACACCTTGTTGTCTGATTTGATTGACTTTATACATGGATGGTAATGGCTCTATGCCTTGGCTTCCTTATCCTCAATGAGGATGAAAATTTTTAGATTCTTTAAGAACATGAATAATAACAATAGCCCTACCAGCTACTAACATTTACCAAACATCACTCTGTGCCAGGCTCTGTGCTAAGTGTGTATGTGTGAGTGTGTGTGTGTGTGTGTGTGTGTGTGTGTATACATATATATAAGCATATAATCTTTCAATTTTCATGTAAACTAGCTCATAGTGGTCCCCTGCTTAAGACACTTCAATGACTTTCACTGATGTTAAAATGCAGGACACGTCGCTGGCTCTGTTGGTAGAGCACGCAACTCTTGATCTTGGGGTTGTGAGTCTTAGCTCCACAATGGATGCAGACTTTACTTAAAAATAAACACTTAGGGGCGCCTGGGTGGCTCAGTTGGTTGAGCATCCAACTGCATCTCAGGTCACGATCTCATGACTTGTGAGTTCAAGCCCAAGACAGGCTCTATGCTGACAGCTCAGAGCCTGGAGACTGCTTTGGATTTTCTGTCTCCCTCTCTTTCTGCCCCTCCCCAGCTCGCACTTGGACTCTGTCTCTCAAATATAAATATACATTAAAAAACACTTTTAACAAAAACTTAAAAAAAATAAATAGATAAAATGCCAACTCCTTACTATGGCCTTCGAAGCCCTGCAGGACCTGACCGCTGCCTATTTCTGCTGCTGTATCTCAAACAGCCCACCCACTAGCCCTTTCACTCCAGCAGCATAAACCTTCCTTCTGCAATTCACATACACGAAACCTGTTCCTACCTCATGGCCTTTGCACCAGCTAGCCCTGTTGCATAGAGTGCTCTTCCCTCAGATCCACCTACAGGTGCCTCCTTCTGGTCATTTGGGTCTCAGCTCACTTACTACCACCCTGACTTCCCTACTACCCTCCCCTCCACGCTCGATCATGGCACCCTGTTTTATTGCCTCCATAATATCTATTGCTATCTAAAATTATCTTAATTCTTTGTTTGCTCCATTATTATCTGCCTCCTCTAACTAGAGTATAAATTCCATGAGAGCAAAGCCTCCTCTGTTCTGTGCACCCCGTGAATTCAGTGTCCAAGAACAGAGCCCAGCACACAAGAGGCAGTCCACAAACATTTAAAGGAGTGGGTAAAAAACCCTGTGAGAGATAAGAACTACTATGTTTATCTGACTTTACAGATGAAGAACTTAAGGCCTAGTGATGTTGGCTGACTTGCCCTCAGAGGTAGTAGGTAAACAGAGGTGCTGAGTAACAATTGAACCCACTTGTGCTCTTAATCACTGCACAAACTGAGACTCATCCCATGACGCATGTCACGATTATCTCCCTTCTATTCATTCCTTGCACAGAACCTGGCCCAAGAGCTAGACAGCAAGGGAACAGCGAAGAAAGCAGTGCAGAGAAATGTGAATTAGTAGAACCGCTTGGGAAAACTGGAAGTACTCACTAAAGCCAAACCAGTTCTCAGTGTATATCCACCAACAGATAAACAGGTCTTCAACAAAAGCCAGCTACAGGATGGGGCTGCTGGGCGGCTCAGTCAGTTAAGCAACAGACTTCGGCTCAAGTCATGGTCTCGCAGTTCATGAGTTCGAGCCTTGCATTGGGCTGTCTGCTGTTCTCACAGAGCCTGCTTCAGATCCTCTGTCCCCCTGCCCTCCTGCTCCTCCCCAGGTTGCGCACGAATGCACACACTCTCTCTCTCAAAAGTAAATTTAAATTTTTTTAAAATCTATTAAAAATCATATACAGGACTATTAACAGAAGCCATATTCTTTTTGATTTTTAATACTTTATTTTTAAGTAATCTCTGTACACAACATGGGGCTCAAACTCATATCTCCAAGATCATGAGTTGCATGCTCGACCAAATGAGCCAGCCAAGTTCCCCTAGAAGCAGCATTCTTTTTTTTTTTTTCCTTTCTTTATTCTTTTTAAGTAGGCTCCATGCCCAACATGGGGTTCAAACTCACAACTCCAAGGTCAAGAGTCACAAGCTCTACAGACTGAGCCAGGCAGGTGCCCCCTAAGAAGCAGTATTTTCTTTTTTTTAATTTTATTTATTTATTTTGTGAGAAAGAGTGAGCACAAGTGGGGGAGGGACAGAGAGAGAGAACACTAAGCAGGCTCCGCACTGTCAGTGTAGAGCCCCACATTGGGTTCAAATCCACGAACCATGAGATCATGACCTGAGCTGAAATCAAGTCACAGGCTTAATCGACTAAGCCACCCATGTGCCTCAGCAGTATTTTTAAAACTAAACACTGGAGGGGCACCTGGGTGGCTTAGTTGGTTAGGTTTCCAACTCTTGATTTTGGCTCAGGTCCTAATCTCGAGGTTCAAGGGATTGAGCCTTCTGTCGGGCCCTGCTTGGGATTCTCTCTGTCTCCCTCTCTCTCTGCCCCTCCCCTGCTCTTGCTCCCTCTTTCTCTCTCGCTCTCTCTCTCAAAATAAATAAAAAATCTTGAAAAAAAAGTAAATATTGGAAACAATATAAATACCCATCAATAATAGAAGGAATAGGGGCGCCTGGGTGGCGGTCGGTTAAGGGTCCGACTTCAGCCAGGTCGCGATCTCGTGGTCCGTGAGTTCGAGCCCCGCGTCAGGCTCTGGGCTGATGGCTCAGAGCCTGGAGCCTGTTTCCGATTCTGTGTCTCCCTGTCTCTCTGCCCCTCCCCCGTTCATGCTTTGTCTGTCTCTGTCCCCAAAAAAATAAATAAACGTTGAAAAAAAAATTAAAAAAAAAAGTAATAGAAGGAATAAATATACTGCAGTACAACTCTATTTTGGAATTGTATATAGCAACAAAAAAGAAACTACAACTATATGCAACCACATGGATGAATCTCACACAAAAAAGAATCTACTATAGAATTCCATTCATAGAAAGATAAAAAAAATAGACTACATTAATCTATGGTGCTAAAAGTCACGACGGTGATTACTTTTGCGGGTGGAGGTGGGGAATGGTGATGGTGAGCAACGTGAGGAGCATGAATGTGGCTTCCGGAATGCTGGTAGTGTTTTGTTTTTTGACCTGTCCACTAATTCCACAGTTGTGTTCATTTAGTGAAAATTCAGAGTTGTATACTTGATTTGTGCAGTTTTCTGAATGAATTACATGAAATTTATGTTGAATTGCATGAAATTGCCATCTTTGTACATGAGAAGTGGTTGAATATTGGCAATTTCGTGTGGTTCAACTAATATGTTATACACACACACACACAAAAAAGATCACTGAAGAAAAGGGGGAAAAAAATCCTATCCAGTTGAATTGCTTTGTACACGGCTCTGTAAAAAGTGGTTTTGAGAAAGAGCCTGTGCCTTCCAAGGGCTCCTTGGCAGGTGGTAAACAGGCTCAGGATGGTTGTAAATTCTTCCCCAGGGCCTGAGGCTGGTGCACTTGGCTGTGTACTCCAGAGTCCAGAGCCTGGGCCAGCCCCAGTGTGATGCAAGTCAGCTGCAGGAGGCCAGAATGTCCTCAAGCAGAGATGAGCAACTCCAGCCTCAGACCCAAGATGTCAGTATTCCTGGAACATGCCAGCCCTTGCTGGCCCTAGCCTCTGTGCTCACTGTGCCCTCCTTCCTGGGCCTTTCCATGGCTCCTGCTCTTCAGCCTTCAGATTGACTAGAGAGGCTTTCCCCGACCTCCCTAAAGGGACCAGCTCAGTCCCCCATTTGCTGTTACCTCCCCCTATTATTCCCTTTGTAGATTTTACCAACATCTGAAATTGTTATTTTTTGGGTGTTTACTTTTTATTATCTGTTCCCATCATTACTCTAAGCCCTAGGAGAACAGGGGATTCCTAGAAGGTATTTACTGTTGTATCCTTGGGGGCTGGCATGGCACCTGGTACCTAGAAGGTGCTTAAATATTGGTTGAATGAATGAATGTGCAAGTGAATAAATGAGCAAATGAAGTGGCGTAAATGGAGGTCAGGGGAGAAAAAAGTGGCCCAAAGTACAACTGTCAAGTCAGGAAGAAGGACAACGCCTCCATCTCCCTCATGAAGCAAGATCAGGCCTCTGGAAAGTTGCTGATCCCCGGGGTGTAGACATCCATTTCTCATCCCTGTGTTTCTCCCATGGTCCCCATTCTGTTGTGTGAAGGATACAGACATTTATGAGGTATTTACTGAACCATCCTATGGAGTAGGAGTAAATCATCACGCCCATTATATAGGTAAGGTTGAGGATCTAAAGGATCAGTAACTCAAGGCACCTGGGTGGCTCAGTCAGTTAAGTGTCTGACTTTTAATTTTGGCTTGGGTTACGATCTCACAGTTTTTGCGTTCGTGCCCCACATGGGGTTTCACACTGACAGTGAGAGCACGCTTGAGATTCTCTGTCTCCCTCTCTCTCTGCCCCTCCCCCACTCTATTCTCTCTCTTTCTCTCTCAAAATAAATAAGTAAACATTAAAAATTTTTTTAAAAAGGACCAGTAACTCACCTGAGATCCATCAACAATTAAGTGGCATTACTTTGGGCATAGTCTAAGTCTGTCTGTCCCTAAAGCCAGAATTTGCCAACTACTCTACCACCTGATTTTTCAAGTTACTAGGGGATTTCTGTGATTTGCAAAAAAGGACCAAGGGGGCTATTTCTGGCATTTTTTCCTTCTTTCAGTGGTTGCTTTGGAGGTAGCTCCCACACCTGAAATAAACAGGGCACTTGCATTTTATGTGAACTTGAACTAAGGCAAATCTGAACCGTGCCGTATAAATATATTCACAAAAATCTTGACTCAGAAGCCCAAACTGATACCGTGCAAATCTGACTTCACCGTCACACCTATGAGGAAATTATTCTTGAATTATGTGAGGTCTCGTGGAATCCTTCTTTTGCATACCATTCTACAGCCCTGTTCGGCAAAGAGTGAAAACCAAGGATCTTTGAGGAAAACCGGGGCAAAGGAAGCCAGTGACCTGTGTTACCATAACCAAGTTAAAATCTTTAAAATATCCTGTTACACAGATCAAGTAGAGGACCACAAAAATAGCTGTGCACTTGGTTCTGAGCTAAGTTACTTGAAAAACATACTTCCCTCCCTTACTGCTCATAACAACCCTCTGAAGCAGATGCTAGGGCTATGCCCTCTTTACAATAGAGTCTTGAAGAGACTGTGAATAATGCAAAGTCACCAAGTGCTTAGTACCCCTTCCCCCTACTGATACAACAGAATCATTACTCAGCATACTTTCAGCATTATACTGGTAACACATGTGCTATCGCCAAAATTCAAGCATCTATACTGGCCAGGGTTCAAATCAACTCTCTGGTGAACTATTTAAAATACCCAGCCACACAGCTGAATCTAGCTTAACGTTTGTCCTGCAAAAATTGTACTAGTTAAAGTAACAATGACAGCCAAAGTATTACTGTTTTAACTATTTATTAGCAGTGAAAACTTTGTTTACAGTTTAGGTTAGCTTTCTCTTTCCAAAGTTTGGAATAGCCCACATAAATGGACTCCTCTTAAAATTCTAACTCATTCCTTGCATGAACACGGCCGGGTGTGTTGAAGAATCATCTAAATGTATGCTTTGCACTTAGAATTCACCAGATGCTGTTCTAAGTTATTTGTGTACATTTTTCCATTCAGGTTCCAGTGAACCCTTTGTGGTAAGTGCACCTAGTAGTTTTCAAGTTACAGAGGAGGACACTGAGGTATCCAAAGTTTGGAGAACCTGTCCAAGGCTATGGAGCTTGTAAGGGTAGGAGAGGACTTCAGCAATCCGTGCTCCATGTCTGCACATGTATCTTTCAAGGTCTCCGGCCTTCAAAGCTGAAACCAATGAACACACGGAGCCAGAAAGCCTAGGAGCTAGGCCAGAAGAGAGCTCTAACTCAGGTCTGACACATCCTCGAGCACTCCTCAAGACCCCTTTCTGCTTCTGAGCTTTCTGCCACTGAGACCAGCTTGGCTGAGGTTGCATTCTGCAGATCGGAACCGCAGGGAAGCTTTCCCCAGGGCCCCCAGGCTGTGTCCCCCTACTTTGCTCTCTGCACTCTCTGTCACACCACTGTAATTAAGTCAGTCTTTGATCAATTATCTGTTTAATGTCTCATCTCCCCTACTTGATTACAAGTGGGGGGCAGGTAATCTGTTTAGGCTGGGGGGCTTGGCTTCCACCGCTTAGTACTTTATGTAAGGTTGAAAACTGTGAAGTGAATATAGAAATGAACGAGGGCGCTGATGAAGGTAACAGGAGGAAAAGCACACCCTACCCCCACCCACCTCACCCCTGACTGAAAGTTCTATAAAGGCAAAAATTGTATCTATTTTTTTTTTCCCTCAGGATAACCCCACACCTGGCACTGTGCCTGACACACAGGGAGTGCATAAAAATTTTTGGTGGAATTAATAAATAAGACATAGCCTCTGACTTCTTATCTGACAAAGAGAAAGGCTACGACCCAGCATACAGCTTTTTAAAGGAGCAGTACATAGGAAAACACGCCGTGCACCCACATGGCACACAGTAAGTTCTCCATGAATGTCTGTCAGTGAATTGGAATTCCTGCCTCTCCTAACTCCCACTAACTGCTCCAGGTCCTGGCAAGGCTAGGGGCTTAACAAGACAGCCAAGCCCAGAAGTGAACCCACTCCCTGGCCATGATCTGGTAGGGGTAAAGATGTTTACGTTGAGTTTGGGGTGATAGGACTATAATTAGCACAGGCAGGAATGCAGGGCCGTTAGGATTTGCCTCTAGCAGAAAAGTTATACCTGGGCAGGAGACAGCAGCTTTGGAATAAACAAAGTCAGATGAAGCAGAAGAGAAAAAAAAGCACAGGCCTACTGTCCACCTAACCCCAAAGAACAAATATGGCACCTTCAGCCCGTCAGGGGAGCAAACATTTTGCATCTCCCTGTCACCATTCACTCTGTCCCCTCACCCCCAGGCCACGGGCCTCTGGGCTGCTACAGAGGTTTAGAACACAAGCTAGAATGTGTCACGACCCTGCTTAAAACCCTTAAGAGGATAATATCTGAACTCCTCACCAGGCCAACTTCCACCTTACTTGCCAAGCTGTGGCCACAGAGCCCTACCATCAGCACTTCCAGGTCAGGCCCTTTCCCCCCACAGGGCTTCCAACCAGGCTCCCTCAACCTCCCTCAGGCTCACCCGTTCTCAGATTTCAGGTCTCAAGTCAGACCCCCTCCTGGCACTTATCACAGCCTCAAATTGCATGGTCTATCTGTCTCATCAAAAGGTTGTGAGCTTCACAAGGGCAGGGAACACTGTTTCTCACCACTGAGTCCTCAGAGTCAGGATGGACTCTTACACAGAATGATATGTGAATGAATGAATGAATGAATGTATACATACATACATACATACATACATGCATTTCTCAGAACACTTGCCCCAAACCTCTCTTCAGGTTCCAAGCAGGAGCAGAATATAACCATCACTTACCTCCCAGACACTCTGGAATCACACTCTACTTACACATCAGAGGCTCCTCCCAGGCCAGGGCTGGGGGCTCCTCCTTCTTCTCACCATCCCACCAAGGCTGTGCTTTCTTCACCTCATGCTTCAGGAAAGCTGGGAAAAGATCAGGAATGGAACCCCGTCTGTCTCGGCTAAATCCCCTAAAGAAAGGAAAGAGGACAGCAAACCCAAACTACTACCACCATCTTGCTTTCCTTTGATGGTTTAGAAAGGATGTATTTACTGCCATCCTTTTAATTGTTCAAGCAAATCCCAGAGAGATCACTGGCTGCAAAATTACTGCTCCAACTTTCCTTGTTTAGTGTGCTTAAATGACTTAACAAAACACCAGGTTTTTATGTTTGTGATGCTGAGAAGGGGTGGTAGCAAAGTAGAGAGAGCTAGGTTGCAAAGATCTGAAAAATCAGCACTATATTCACTAGATCTTCCACTGAGCAGGTAAAGGACCCTTGGCCTCAATTCCTACATCTGACAAATGGTAATAATGACACTGAACTTCAGTACCTGCAAAGAGAAATCCTCAACAACTGTAATACTCTCTACTGCCGTAGTAAAGGGTTTTTCTTTTGACTTTAAGTAAGGTCTTGGCCCTCAAAGACTGAGGTCCCCTAGGCGAGGGGGAGCTCTGCTCCCAGGAGCTGAGTTAAGTAAATCACACTGCAAAGCTACATCTGAGTAGTGAGAAGGCATTTTAGACTGAGACTCTGTAACCTTGAGTTCTAGTCTGGGTTTGCAAAATGTCCCTCTGCAGCCAGTCTCCTGAGCCCCAGCCCCAGTCCCAGCCCCAGCCCCAGGCCAGATTTCTGGCCTGGACTGGGAGCCTTTCATTGGCTCTTTTGACAACAGCCAAGCGCAGTCTTTTGGTGGCGTAGAAAGAAAAAGGGCAGCTCACAACCTCTGGCAGCGAAGCCAGAACACCAGCAAGAGAAACAGGGGGATTCAGGCCCTGGCCCAGCTCACATCCCTGTATCAAAGCCACCCCCAACGCTGGACTTCCCCCTCCGTGCCCCCCAGGCTACAGCATCCTCCTTTCCTGGGCGGAGCTGGGCCTGAGGCTGTTGTGAGGGCTCCTCGCCTTCACAGAGTCAGGCCTAAAGGCTGGGGCTTTTCTTTTTCAACGGCCTAGACTGATGGGATAACCCCATCAGCATCGTAAACTGCAAAGAAAGGACCCCCGGCCATTTCCATTTCCTCTGCGGCTCAAGAACCCTGTTGTTATTTAATCCCATGGCTACTCCCGCAGCATCCTCGGCTCTGCCGACTCCACCCATCTACCTGGCCAATTCTCGGCTGTTCCCGCTTCCCCGGAAGGGCGCTGATGGGGATGATGGAGAAAAGGCTCCTACTGGAGGAAGGGGCCATAGCCTTCGGGGGACATAGGCTCCTCAGGGTTGGATAAGGCGCGGGGATGGAGAGTGAAGCAGCTAGTGAGGGCAGCCAAGGGCGGGCAGGCGCCAGGGCACTGCGGACAATACACTGGGGCATGGAGGGCGTGCACTGCAAGGCGAGAGACTGGGCTCCTCTAGTTGAGTAGCCAGCGTCGGTCGGGGGAGGGTACTGGAAAAGGAAGAGGTCTCGGACTTGTCGCTGTCCACGCCCTAGAAATGGTGGGGTGGGGGGTGGGGTGGTCTGCACTCACTCAAGGGAGACTCAGACTTAGTAATGGAACCAGATGCACTCAAGCAACCCCTACTATGCCCTTCTGTGCTACGGACATTTGACATTTTAATTTCTGGTAAGCGTAGTTTCAAGACCCCTCCCCCCACCCGACGCCCCTAGGCCGGAGAAAGATAAGGGCCACAGCAGGGGTCTTCCCGTCTCCCGCCAACACCCCCACCCCCACGCCCCGCGACTGCCTGCGGCAGTTCGAGATCCCAAGATCTAGGTGTGTCCTCCCCACCCGGCTCTCCGCCCAGGATTCAGAGGCCTCAGTGCCCCCCGCCCCCCAACGACACTGACGGTTCCTGCCCAGGCCCGCAGTGGCGTGAAGGTGGCCTTTACCTCCTCTCGCAGGCTTGGGAGGGGGTACAGCCCGCGCAGCTGAGCCAGCTGCAGCAGTCGCCGCCGCCCTCCATTCATTAAAAAAAAAAAAAAGAAAGGCAACAACAACCTCCACCCCTTTTTGTAAAAGAACGACGGCCTCAGAGGAGCTAGAGTCAGCCCCAGCAATCAGGGGTTAAGTCCTTTTCCGGCCCCCCATTCATAAAAAAAGGAGCGCGGCGCATGCGCGCGCGGGGTCTCTTGTGCCCACCCATTCATAGAATCGCGAACGGGGCGCGTGCGCACTGGAGCTCCCTTCCCTCCCATTCATAAAAAAGCCATTTTCCCAGGCAGTGGTTGCAACACCGCCGCGGAGGCAGCGAGAGGAGCTGACAGCGCGGAGCTGGCGCTGCGGAGCGCAAGGAGTCCTATCGGTTTCTCCCGCCGACGTCTGCGAGGACAGCAGCGTCTGACCCGCCCGGGTTCGGAGATTTATACAGGCGTGGAGCAATGCTTATGGCTCTGCGGCTCCTCAAAGTAAGTCCCTGGCCGGTTTCGGGATCCGAAACTGCCCCCCTCTGAGCCGCGACGCGACCTCCCCTTCGGCTGGGGCAAATGGTGCGCTATTTCTAGGCGCGCCTCAGTGTTCCTTTCCTCTCCCTGCGCCTCCTTGAGCCACTGCGGTGTGCCGCAGCTCCCTGACGCCCTCGGCTGGGCCGGCACGGCGCCGGGGGTGTTCACAGCCTGGCACCGGAGTTTCCGACCCCGGGGCATTGCCAAGCCCGGCTTCTCCACTCTGCGACTCAGGAAGCCCCGTGCGTGTCCCGGGAGTTTGCCTCTGGCCTGGTTTCTTCCCTCCTCCTGCCACCACCCGCCTCGAGCGCTGGAACAGGAGGCTCTGGGCTCGGTCAGGAGCCACCTCTTGGGTCCGGCGGGCGCTCTTGCCCTGGGCGGCTTGCCCACCCCGGGCTCCGTGCCCACGGTGCGAGCTCTGCCCAGATCTTCCCAGCCCACTGCAGCGGCCTATGCTCGACGTAGGTTTTTCTTCTCCCGTCGGAGCCGTGACGGACTGGGTTTTCTACCCTTCTGCCTCCCCCTCGATGGTCAGCACGGGGTTGGCCCGGGACTGGGCATTTCTGCTCCCTCTCTTTGGCGAGGCGGTTCCTCGCCGTCTGACCTTTGCTCTGCTGCTGCATTTTATGCTGTGCAACTGCCTTGCAGTTGCCTTTCCCTTTCCCGGCCTCTGCAGGGCCAGAGGCACCTCGGCCTCCTCGTGCCTCCCTTCTCGGGGCACCGAGCTGTGCCAGGCCCTGGGGCCGGGCCGCGCTGGGGCTGTGGTGGGGGCTGAAGGTGCGTTTACATAACGCCGGGCGTGTGGGAGCTGGAGAAAGAGGTTGCGTGCGTAGGAGAGATAAGGCTCCCGCTTTCCCTCCTTCCTTCTTGGTGGTACCAGGCTTGA
This sequence comes from Lynx rufus, assembly GCF_022079265.1. Taxonomy (NCBI): domain Eukaryota; kingdom Metazoa; phylum Chordata; class Mammalia; order Carnivora; family Felidae; genus Lynx; species Lynx rufus. The sequence continues at coordinate 118,107,518 of NW_025814823.1, read as the reverse complement.
CATCACCGAGAAGAGAGGAAGATACAGACGGTACGTTCTGAAAATTCCGAATCTCCCAAGGCCACAGGGGCAAAGAAGGAGGGGGGGGGGGCAAAGGCGGGTTTGGGCAGTCAGGGTTGCTGAAGCTTGGCTTCATCACTGGGGCCAGAGCTGTGCCCAGTTCCCCCTCCATGCAGACGATCAAAAGGCATTTAGACAGTAGCTACTCTTGTGCAAGAAGACGATTTCCCAATTCTCTTTGATTGGGGCTGGGGGTTGTGGGCAGAGAAGGCAAGAGAAGCGAAAATGGTTGCACAGCTTGAAGGCTGAGCCTTGGGCGTTGAAGCAAACTGGGCTGGAGGGGCTGGATGGTGAGGAGAGGGGAGAGCTGCTGGCTGCCTCATTTAGCAGCTATGGATGGGCATCCATATTGCCAAGTCTGGGTGAGGGCAGGAGGCTGTGCTCTGGCACACTGAGGTTCCGAGGACCCCCCCCCAAACATGGTTAGTGCTGAAAGGAAAAGTGTGGGTTCAGTGGGGTACCCAGATCCAGTGGGAACCCCCACCTTCCGAATGCCTCCAAATCAGTGGCGTGATTCTCTCCAGTTGGAGAGGGGTGGGAGCTGACCAAGGCTCTCCAGTCTTTCTGACGAGCCTCTGGGGGATACAAAGCTGGAAGGTGAAGGCCTAGAGTATTAAGGAAATATGGCCTTATCAATCTCTTAATAAAGCTCAGTCTGGCCTGACGCCCTATCCAATATTGCACTGGTGATTTCACAATGTTTAGAGTTCTCTGGATCTTCACACGAATGGAGCATAAACATCTGGAATTTTCAGTTTTTACTTTAGTATGTGGGTGTGGGGTGGACTAGGAAAGGGAGGGCTACAGTTGACCCCTTTAGCTCTCAGTCTCAGCAGAAGGGTGGGAAAGATGTAGACCTGTCCAGTGTGAAATGGAGTTTCCTCCCTTTGCCAGCCCTTGGGAGCAACCTCCCTTGCCAGCAGGCTTCAGGTAAATCCATTAATGCGAGCAGTGCACACACTGACCAACTGAGATGCATTTGCCCAGTACCTGGTAGGGGGCATTTTGATGGCAGATTTCTGAAATCTCCTTGATGGACAAATGTTTGTCAGTTAAAGTGAGGAAGACTTTTCATAGACATCTCTTATTTTCCTTTTTAAGATTCTGAACCCAGGAGTCCTTCCCCTTTTTTGTAAAGTGGAAATCCTCCTCGTTCCCCTGACCTTTTCCAGATTACCATCATTTTGAAATGGCAACACTTCCTAAAGTTTTGGTTGGGCTTGGTGGGAGGAGACAGAACATAGACAAGAACAATTCCTAGCTAAAGCAGGACAGAAACTGGGGGACGGAGATCATTTGGAGCTCACAGATGTCCTTTTTGTTTTAATCCTTCCAGAATAGATGGCGAGATGGGGCTCTTTGGAATTTCACCCTCTGTCCAGTTCATATTCTTTACCTACCCATCCCCATCCCCCACTCGGGTAAACCTGAAGTAGCCTCTGCCCAGAGGTTTGGCTGACTTGAATAACAAATGAAGGCAGGCATTCAAAGCAAAATTTAAAAGTGAGCGATTTAAAAATAAAGGGAGGAAAAGACATCCATTAATGCCTCAAGAAGTGGCCCCTGAGGTGTTTTACTCTGCTTAATACTTTGGGAGAACACGTAGGGACTTTCTTCCAATTCTGATGCTAAGTCCCTTGGTGCGACCTCTACTCCCCAGTGTAGGGCCCCCTGAGGCATTTTTCTTTCCTCAGGACATCCTTTTGGGTAGGACTCCTTATTTGGAACAAGGAAACTTGGGAAGGAGCCCCCTTTCTTTCATTAGAGAAGTTGTGCTCTTAGAGAGTTAAGGCATTTAATGTAGTTCTGAATCCAGGGTGCCTGTCATCTCACCGCTAACGATTTGGAAGTTCCTTTGTGAGGAACACTGAGGATTCTTGCACAAACCTCTGAATTTAGGGATATAGTTGAAAATGTTGGAGTTGGGATGTAGACAAAGCGTTCTTAAGTGGGGGGGGGGGGGCAAGAGTGAAAAGCTTCCATCTCCTGGCCAACCTGGATCTCCCTGATAGAAGGGAAAGCAGTGCCCTACTGGGCAATTTTGCTCTTTCAAAAAAGCCAGAGGGAAGAGGTGATGAAGAGCAACATACAGAAGTGTATTAGTCCTTCCAGACTAAGTTAGCAGCCAGGTGGGAGCAGATGACTGGCTAGAAAACCTGCTATCTTGGGCCTTGGTCTCTCCATCTGCAGAGTGGGGGGAGAAGAAACTTCCCCAGGGGGCTGGGCTGCGCTGCTTATCACTACTGGGCACCTAGGATGAAGAGCTGGTTGGTTGTAAGTGAGCCACATCCTACACAGGAGGTGTGGGGTGTTGCATGATGTAAGAGGTGGGGTATTCTTGGCTCTCAAGGGTCTGGGGCCACCCTGTAGATCCGGACAGCTGACAAGGCTGGGGATGTATCCGGGACATGTGGCTGTGTTTAAGAGGCTCCACCATTCAGCTGTGATCATGATTGTTCTTTCCAAGGACAGTCCGTGGAGGAAGCAAGGGCACTGGGGGAGGAGCACAGATGTGCTGGATCTAGTGGAGGAGGGAAGGGGCCCTTCTGGGGCAGGTGGCCATTTGCAGAAGAGTGGTTTCCCTTGTCCGGTAGTCTTTCTTTTTCTGGATGGGACAAGGGGATAGTCATCTCCTGCCCCATCCCAGGAGTAAGCTAAAGCCTATTTTTAGAGTCTATCATTAGAAATCGATGGTGGAGGATGGCGAGATAAATGATCTTGGTGCCCGTGAGAGGGGGGCCTTCCCTTGGGGTCTAGGTTTCTGGTCCCCTCCAAGCTTCGACGTGGGCCAGGAGTTCCCAAACTGTGCCGATGGCTAACAGGCTGCTTCCAGCCCCATTCTTTCCTCACTCTTGCCTTCTATTACCTCTTTAAAGGAATTTGAGCAGACAAGGATTATGGGGTTAATAATACAGTGAAACCAACATTTGAAGCCACCTAGGACAGCCCAGAGCCTAGTATAGCAGGACTCTTTCCAGCTCATCCCTGTGCTGGCCTTTGGTGCTAGCTGACTCGTTGTGGACGAGAAAGAGAAGAGGGTTGGGAACTGCTAGCTGGTGCTGAGACAAAGGGATGAAAAGCAGCTGTTTTCTTTTGTGATCTCTAACGGTTTATGGCTAGAGGTGAGCTCCTTAGTGCTGGTGCCCGGTGCCCGAGAGGGATGGGAGAGCAGCAAGGTTCTCGGACAAATGCAACTGCGGAAGTGCTTTTTTTTCCCACAGGGGCAGTTCTCAGCAGAGATGCAGACTGTCTTCCTCAGTGGGGTACAGGGAAGGCAGGTCCCTGGCTTTCCTTATACCACACACACCACCACCACCACCACCCCCCCAAACACCTTTTAAAGTCTTTTTGAAGCAGTAAGTCATTATTTGGTTGGAGTTTAATTAACTAAACTGGGATGTTGTCATAAAGAACCAAGTGGTAGTGGTGGGCGGGCTCCCTGCAGCCTAGAGACCTTTTCTTCTGAACTGATAAAGGGTTAAATAGCCTTCGCTGGGAGAACCTACCGAGACTGAATGCTGCAGAAATTGCCCATTCATTCAGAGCCTCTTGCCAGTCTGTCATTTGCTGACCTATAGTTTTCAAAGCACAACTGTCAGGTTTTCCAAGTATTTCCCAACTCTTCCCGGGGTAAGTCAAGGGGAAGGGTGGATGGGTGGCGTGGGCATTTAAAACGCCACTTAATTCTTTTCAGCCAGCCTGCTTTGCAAGGTCTGCGTCCTGATGCTCAGCCCCTCCCACAGGTACAAACGCCACAGACCACCAAGTGGCAAAGACAGGACCTTGTGCTCTGGGCTTTTCCATATCCTGCTGATTCAGTATTCTAGGACTCTCTTTTGGCTTCCTCTTATTTCTTCCCTTCCGCACAGACCTGGACCAATAAGCCCCATCCGAGAAAGTGCCCTGGAGAGACCCTTAATTTAAGTTCAGCTGTGTACGAGGAAGGAGAGGGGATTCCCTCCCATTCCAGGGCTTCCTTTTAGGGACTTTTGTGGTGAGACCCATCTGACTCTACGAAAAATAAAAATGAACACACTTAGTAAAGTAGCGGTGTATGAGACGGCAAAGAAAACTGAAGTGGAAATGAAGGTAACTTGAGCCCTGAGCCTTCCTGTAATGACAGATTTCAAACCCCCAGCCTCCACTCTGAACAGTGACAATTCCCTGAACTAGGGGCCCATCTGATGTAACCCCTGTCTGGCTTCATTTCCCTGCTGGTTTGGTTAAGAGCCCGCGGATGGCCTGATGAGGCTCCCGAAGGGCTAGTGGCCAGACTGGGCAGGGGGAAGGGGGAGACGGACTAGTAGAATTCACAGCTGTGAAAGTGACTGGTGCTTTCCTGTCTTCACATGAATACCTAGCCCTGACTGTTGGTCAGGGCTGTGGGGCTGACGTTGCAGGCTCTGGAGCCTCTCCCCGTGTGGGTTCGAATCTTGCCCTCATCACCTACCAGCGTTATTCTTCATTTCTTCCTTGCGAAATGGGTGTTATCCTCCAAGGTGATGGTGTGAGGATTAAATGAGAAAATCACTGAGGGCTTAGTGCAGAGAGCCTGACATAAAGGTATGTGCATAAATATCCGCTCTTTCCACAATTATTATTATTTATTATGAGAAGTTGTGAGTGGAGGTAAAAGTTTCCTCATGCTAATCCATAATAATGCCACCTAAAACTTGATAGAGGTGCTTCTCTGCCTAAGTGGAGTGCTGGCTTTGTTTCTCTGTCCACAGTCTTCCAAATTGGCCATCAGTCTTCCAAAGAGCCTAAATGAGGCAAAGCCTCCTCTCTCCTATTTATATTATAAATCTCTTCCTTCCTTGCAGGGGAAGCAGAGAGTACATATTAAACTGCACTTAAGTTCCGTCAGCATTGCTTAGACTGGAGGATGGGTGTGTCCCAGTGAGTAGAGCTTGATCTTCTAAACCAACTGAGGGTTGGGTTTTTTGGTTGGGTGTTTTTTTTTTTTTTTTTTTTTTTTTTTTTTTTTTTTTTTTGAGACTTCATTTAGCTATGCTGAGGGGTTATCAAACAGGTTGCCCGGGAAGTAGTTTTTCTTTGTCAGCCAAATGAATTCAACCCTCCTGTGGAAGTCCCTGCTAATGGGGAGGTGAGGAGGCAGTGAGGCCTGAGGAGGTTTTTGAGCAGTACAACTCTGAGCCAGCCACTGTTTTTTTGCTGAGCTGGTGGCCGGAAGGAATCCGACATCAGAGTTGTGATAGGGAAGATGCATTTTGGAGTATGCCTGCTGGAGCCATCTTGGATGCAGCATGTCCCAAGAGAGCTGAGTCATCATGGACTGAGCTCCCAACCCCATGTCTGGCCCCAACTACAGGCCCAGATGTTGACAGCTACCTCTGGAGGGTGATGGGAGCCCACAAATGCCAATATCCCCATTGCCTGCAGGCGCTGCGCCCACCCTGGCATCCTGGTGGGACTTTTCCATTAATCTGCCTTCTGATTCCAGGGCCTATCAAAATCCCTGAGCATTGCCCATGCCTTTTGCTTTATCCACAGAAAAATGTGGCTGTTTTTAAGAGCCCCAGGAATAGAACTGGAGAAAGAGGAGTGGATAATCTTCTTTTCCCTTACTTTTTCCAACAGCATGGCAAGTCCCAGCCCCCAGTCCTAAGAGACAAAAAGCCCAACTACATGGGACGACACAGCCTTCAAACTGCCACTGACAGTTTTGTTGGCAGGACCCTGGGTATTAATGACCTGAGCTTCTGGAATAAGGGAAATCGTGCTTTGTCTTAGGGGGTTCTGGCTGCAGCACCTCTTGGCTGGCACCAGAGATCCTTCTCCTGTGCCTCTGTCAACATTTTCCATTCTTATGCTCAGTCACACCTTTTCCTCCAGGCAAAGTCCCTATGGTGTGGACCCAGGGTCTCCTAACCCTCTTCTGTCAACCCCAAACCCATTTCTAGAAGCAAGGCTATGGAACCCCTGCAAAGAATAAGTGGACTCTGCTGGGTGGTTGGCCTGATCCTTGGAAAAACTGTGCCAGAGATGCTTATTTGACACCCCCACCCCCGATCCAGCCTTGACCATAGGGCTCCCCACAGGAGGCTGCCTTGGGAAATGACCATTCTTGGTGGCAGACCCGCCAGACACTTAAGGCTAACTCTGCCACAGGAAAGTCTCCCATTTGAAGAAGATGCTCACTCCCCCTACATCTGAAGGGAATGTGGAGATAGGAGGCAGGTGTTGCCATTAGGCAGACTTTCTCCAACATGAGAAAAACTGCACAGAAATCCCAGCATCTTTTAAGTAGGTAGGGCCACAGGAGCAAAGCCAATAGTACATGGCCCTGTGCAAATGGGAAATATCCATCGACTGAACACTGAACCTTATAGAAAAGACTTCATGCTTTTCTGCATTTGCAGTGTAGAGGATATACAGATGAGAACCCTGTGGATAAGTTCCCTTTTATCTACTTCGTGAACTTTGCATCTAGAGCTAGCTCTTTCTTTTAGACAGGTTAGAAAGCATCTATGAAAGCCCTCTGCCAACAATTTAACCATTTCTGATACCGTCTGAACCGTTTCCAAGGAGGGAACCATAATATTGAATTGCCCTGAATGCCTTTTCCCCTTCACTGTAGACATGGATAAATGTGGATGAGTCACCTGAGGCAAGGTGTGACTGGACTATTGGGATGGGCCTACCGTGTACCCAGTTTGGAAGGGGGGGGGCGGGGGTGGGGGGTAAGTGGCAGTGGAAACCTATCCACCACCTACCTTCTCAGGCATCCCCTTTGAGGCCAGATGAACTTAACAGCAGAAGTGCAGGGTTAGCTCTCCTAAACAATATGATTAGCATTGCGAACAAGCATTTACTAAACCATACCCTGTAACACGTTAATCCAAAGGTCTGTTCCTTTTTTAAAGACCATTATCTTTCCCTTCTACCCAACACCGTGTCCTGTCTCACACCCCCACGCCCTGGTGGACTCTTCCCAGAGTCTAATTCTCTTGGATTCCAAACCGGGTCCCCTTGGGCAGAGGTCTTGGCCTTCTGCTGCTATTTCTTTAAATTGATCTCCAGCCGAATTCCGAATGTAAAGGTCAGCAGGCGAGGAAATGGCACTTCTAATAGAAAACAATGTGCACTTTCTAAATTTGAACCAAGCCGTTTCCGCTCTTTGATTTAAGTGACTTCCTGGGGTTCCGTGTCAGGCACTGCAGTTGAATCTCTGGCCAGATTCCAACTTAAAATTGCACTCTCTCGGTGAAATTAGAAACTGATCCAGAGTTGGCTTAGCTATTCTAGTAAATAGCATTTAGGCTGAATGTTCGGCTCAGCACTTGGAAATGGGTGATGTGAGTGCCCCTCGAGAGGATTTCCCATCCAAGTTGTCAGAAGTGCACCTAGCCGGGGGTTATTAGCCACTGGAGGTTGCTGCTCTTCGAAGTGCTGGTAATAAGTTAATATCTTGGATGTGTAGGCATCACATGCAGCCCTTCCTTCTGTGACTAACTGGAATAAAGGGTTTTGTTTACCCAGCTGATACACGATGGGAGCATACAGGGGCTATCTGTCTTGGTCATTACATCCTCAGCACGATGCTTGGCACAAAGTCCTTTCGGTGTTCAGGAAATCTACACTGTTGCTCTCTGGGGTAGTGACAGATTACTGCCAGGCAAGATGCTAGGCACTGGATATGCATTTTCTCATTTACTTCTCACAAGAACCCATTTCACAGATGACAAAACTAAAGATACAGAGGTTACAGAACCTTATTTCTAGCATCGCTGCTAGGCAGGGGTGAGAATTCAAACTTGAATCTGATTCCAGAGCCTGTGTGTATAACCACTGAACTCGCTAAAAAATGGAGCGTATTTCACAGTTCCAAGAATGAGATCCGATGGGCTAGGTTTGAACTCCTGCCGAGTTCTGTTCATAGTTTTGTGTGCCTTTGGACAAGTTACTTTGAACATTAGTTTTCTGTAACTAGAAAAGGCATAATAATAGTAGTCACATTTTAGGGTAAAGAGTCCAGGACTGTGAAGAGTCAATGACATAAATATATATGGTGCTTAGGAGACTGCCTGGCTCACATTAAGTGCTGAATAAGTGTTATTTTTACCACTTACTATTAATTGTTATTATTAATCATCTAAGCCTGGATGCTGGAGAGTCCTGAGGGAATCGGGTTCCCATTTCATTTGGACTCCCAAGGACCTGATGGGGGGTGGGGGTGTTAACAGGCCAAGTACTGATGCCTGGAATCCGCTCTCTCTTCCTTTTCCCCACCTCCCACCTAGGGCCCCTAGAAGCCTGTTCCTCAGCACAGTCCAGGACCTCTCCAGCCCCATGGAGCCCCCGATCCCACAGAGCGTCCCCTTGACTCCCAGCTCAGTCATGGTCCAGCCCCTACTTGACAGCCGCATGCCCCACGGCCGCCTCCAACACCCACTCACCATCCTCCCCATCGACCAGATGAAGACCAGCCACGTGGAGAATGACTACATAGACAACCCCGGCCTGGTGCCCCCCATTGGCCCGAAGCGGACCCGGGGTGGGGCCCCAGAGCTGGCCCCGACGCCGGCCCGCTGTGACCAGGACGTCACCCACCACTGGATCTCCTTCAGCGGGCGCCCCAGCTCTGTGAGCAGCAGCAGCAGCACGTCCTCTGACCAGCGTCTCTTAGACCACATGGCACCACCGCCCGTGGCCGACCAGGCCTCCCCCAGGGCTGTGCGCATCCAGCCCAAGGCCATCCACTGCAAGCCACTGGACCTCAAGGGCCCAGCAGTCCCCCCGGAGCTGGATAAGCACTTCTTGCTGTGCGAGGCCTGTGGGAAGTGTAAGTGCAAGGAGTGTGCATCACCCCGGACACTGCCCTCCTGCTGGGTCTGCAACCAGGAGTGCCTGTGCTCAGCCCAGACCCTGGTCAACTACGGCACCTGCATGTGCCTGGTGCAAGGCATCTTCTACCACTGTACCAACGAGGACGACGAGGGCTCCTGCGCTGACCACCCCTGCTCCTGCTCCCGCTCAAACTGCTGCGCCCGCTGGTCCTTCATGGGCGCCCTCTCCCTGGTGCTGCCGTGCCTACTCTGCTACCTGCCCGCCACCGGCTGCGTGAAGCTGGCCCAGCGCGGCTACGACCGCCTGCGCCGCCCTGGTTGTCGCTGCAAGCACACGAACAGCGTCATCTGCAAGGCAGCCGCTGGCGACGCCAAGGCCAGCAGACCGGACAAGTCTTTCTGACACTTTGGGTCGAAGCCCCCGTGCTGCTACCCCTGGAACTCGGTTCCCTTCTGACACCTGAGAAGACCACAGCGAGGCCAGAGGTTTTAGTGTCCTGAGGCTGACCTTGCTGGTCTGCCCCACTCCCCATCCTCAGCTTCTGAAGAAATGAAGACCACCACCGCCCGCCCTCTCTTCCCCAAAAGGATGAAGAAGCACTTTGGGTTTTTTTCAGGGTGCCGGAACTTTGTGTCAGACAGTGGCAGGGGCGTGGTGTGGCTGCGGGGCAGGGGAGCAGGGGGTGGGGGGGTGGGGGGGTGTTTTTCAGAAGACGGAACACAGATGTGGACACATATCCGGAAGTTGCGGCTGCTTGAATGCCTTCCCAGTTCCTCCTCCTTCCCCCTCTCCCCCTACTCTTCCATTCTCTTTGGCTGCCTGGGAGGAATCATTTACTGAGTGACCAGGGGACCTTTGAAGAAGACCCCTGGAGCCCTGACTTTCATACTTCTCCCCCACCCTCCACCCCAGTTTGCCCCAACGCCTTGGGGAAGGCGGAGAAGACCCTGGTGATCTCTGTTGTATATACTTGGGAGCCCCTGAGAGCCAGGGAGTCCAGGCCTCGTTCCTCGCTCTGCCTCCCTGGAGCCACAGATGGACTTAGGAGCCACTGCACAGTGCATTCCTCCCCTCCAGCTTCATCACTAACTCTTGGGGGTGTTCAGCTCGTAACACCGTCCTTCGGTTCTTACCGAGTCACAGACTCACCTGCCACTATGCGTCCCGTGTTCTCTCTACCTAGATCCTTTCCAGAAATTTCACGGGTAGAGAAGGCCGGGGCGGCACATGCGAGACCAAATATCATTTTGCCAATGAGTCTGAGACTGTGGTCTCTGGATCCAGTCGTTATGTTTTTATAGAACAATTAAACCAGATGCTATAACGGTGTTTTAAAGAGAAATAATAATAAAACACTTGCTTCCTTTTGGGCCACCCCCAGGAAGGGCTGATTTCAAAATCTGGGGGGCGAGCAACCTCAAGGAACACAATCCCCCTTCCCACCAAGAAGAGGATTTTCACAGCAAAGAAGAGAGACAGCACCTCCCATTGGCAGAGCAACAGTAGGGCCGAGCTGGGTGTGGGTTCCTTCTCTTCTGATTCTGCTGCTTGCTGTCATAGCCTTTTGTGTACAGTGATGTGTCTGTATCTTTAATGTAAATAGACAGATGACAAAAAAAGAGTCTATTTTAGTGCTAGGAAGCCCTGGCGGGGGAATAAGAAAGCAAGGGGGGGGGGTAGGGATTCTCCAGGGGCTTCTTGGGGGATTGAGCCCTGCTTCTGTGCATGGCCACAACACCCCCTCCCAACAGCCCCCAAAGACGTAGCAACTCTCTCTCTCTCTCAAGGTGCTAAAGGACTCAGCGCAGCACGTCCAGTGGGTAGGTACTTGTTGCATGCAAAAGCTATATTGTGTCTGGTCCTTCCTCCCCAGTTGTTGTGTGGGGGGTCTTTGCTTCGTGTGGTATTTTGTGTGTCCTCCCACCCCCATGAGAGGAAGTGGCCTGGGTGGGAAAAGCTACCCCAGGTGAAACTGGAAGTGTGTTAGGCAGAGCGTGCACAGCATTTCCAGTTTGTTCTGTAGGAACAGAACCACCTCCAGGACGGAGGCAAGGAGGCAGGTAGCTGTGATTGGCATGCACCCACTGCTTCTCTAGGACTTTTTTTGTTTCCCTTGAAGACTAGTAGTAACATCTTATGATTTAGAATAAGTTCATCGTAACTGTAGGTATTTATTGATTGGAGGAAAGGAGGGGAGGGTCTTATCATTTTAGGCTTTATTTATATAACGTTTGCTAGCTTGTAAAATAGGAAATATCGCATCTGCGTTTTCTAAGGCTGATTCGTGTAGCTACCCTTGCCACAGTCGTGATGGATGTATGGATGTTCTTGCACAAATAGGAGGGAATGGTAGGAAAAACACATTCAACCAACCACTTCTACTAATTGAATGTATCAGATGTGTACCGAAGGGACTGGAGATGTTTTCCTCAGAATAGGTGTGCAGAGGTTACCCCCACAATGGAAGGGCACGTGTCCACTCTTGTTGGCGAGGCCTCAGAACCTTTCCCAGGGTCCCTCTCTCAAAATGTCTCCATGGGGAACTTGACCCAATGGCAAGTTGCACTTTGGTGATCTTGGTGTTCTACACACCCATTCTGTGGAGAATTTACATAAGCTGTGTATACACACACACACACACACACACACACAAACTACACACCTACCCCACGACCCTCTATCTACACAGACCCTGTTTCCTGGCAAACAGCCTCCTGACCCCTGATGAACCCTGACTTTTTGTGTACATAGTTATAAACACGGATTTTTCTGGTTTTGGGTTTCTTTTTACTTTTTTGCTTCCCCATTTTGGCTTGTTCTTTTGGTTTGCATTTCACCTGCTAGATGGATGTGTGCCAAGCTCCCAGGGTCCCCTGTGCTCCATGGTAAAGGGAAGCCATGTAGCAACTTTGGTTCTCCCAGCTCTGTTGCAGGGCAAGTCTTTGGCATGTTTTTCTCAGCTTCTTGGCAAAAGAAAATGAAACTGGCTTTCCCCGGGGCCAGTCGAGGTCCACTGAGGAACACATTTTGGTGGGTGCTGCTTCCGGCTGATTGTTTCTGTCACCAACGGCTGGCTTGGCTGGATTGTGCCTCGTCTTGACCTTTTTGGAAAAGAGCCAGTTGGTTCCCGCTTCTGTTCAGCCTGGGTGGGTGGTGGTTCCGCCTCCAACTGGGGGTAGGGTCCACAAGCGTGGGTCTAAGACGTGTCCTAGTGGACCTTGGCTGCTCCTGCCCTGAGGGTGGGTTTGTGAAGGTCCAACACTCCAAGAAACCCTGGGGAACTGGTTCTGCAATAGCAAAACCCTTCCAGATGGATGGCAGGGTGCAACCAAGGCTTCTCACAGTTCTTGGCTGGAAGGAGGTAAAGACCAATCCCTGCTGTTGGCACGGGCCCCTTCAACAACAGAAACAGAAGACCTTCATGTGACATGTCAACTAGTCCTTTCAGTGCTGTGGAGTCTGCGTGGGTCCCCAACGTACATTGAGTGTGACCCAGTTAGATAATGACTTGCCCAAGGTTGCACGACATGGAAAGTATTGGTTGGAACCAAACACCCAGATCCCATCGCCTCGAAGCTCCATATTCTCCACCCGTTGCCCCAGGAGATGTCTGATAGAGTGTGGGCCGCACAACTTTGCACTGTATACAATTCACTAGGGCATCTCACAAGCTTGACCGGCCTTTTGGCTCATACCTTCGGTGAGCATTCTCCTGCCCTCCGCTTACTGTGACAGTTGATGACAAATCTTGCGCTGCCATTTTTTGCTGTGGGTAACTCCTGTGTGGTGTCTACCTTGCTTTCTCTTCTCTGCCCCACAGTTTGGTTTCGTGTTACAAACAAAAGCTGTTCGAGGTTCCCACCCCACCACATTCTTAGTACTTCATTTTCCCTCTTCACTGTAGCCCCTTCTCACCCCACAACAAAAGTTACCACAGAAGGTTTCCTTTGTATAGAATATTTATTTTGAAGCTCTATTTTAATAGTATTTATTTTAGAAAGTCTACTATTGTAAGAGTTCTTCTGTTTGTGAAGAAAAAAAACAAGTTAAAAACTGAATGTACTGATCTAGAAAATATATATAAATATATATTGTTAAATATACACAGGACTGCTGTTTCTCATGTGTTTGTGTGTTCACACCCCCGACCTCACCCAGCAAGACCCCGAGCTTGTCAAAAACACCAAGTGGAAGCGCGTACCCCAGCTCTGGCAAGACGAAGGGGCAGAGGGAGGGGGCTCCTTGTGCCAGAATGTCACTTGTTCACTTCGTTGTGAAGCTGACTTCTGCCAGGTGCTGCTAAATCCTCCCCTACGCAGGCGTGTATTTGTAACCCACAGATGACAAAACTCAGAGAGGCAGTAGAAGTGGGAAAGGGTCATCTGACCTGCCCAGTTCACAAAAATTCTGTAACTTTCCTTTTGGAAAGCGCTTGGTGGTTTTCTTATGACCACCAGAGTGGTGGATATTATAGAAAAGCAGTTCCTTTGGCTTCTGAAGGCTTCCATCCATTGAATGCTTTGGCTTTGCCCTTCTGATGTACCTGCCACCTGTTTCCTCTGCCCCACCCCCTCAAAACTTGGTAGAGACCAGGTCACTTCTCAGTTTATGGACCTGGGGGAACTTTTTTATTGTGAACATGTGAATACATGCCTATTTACTGAAAGACAAGGAATTGAATGATTATTGGTTTTTTTCCTGTTGCCATGAAGCACACAAAGACAAGAGGGATGGACAGAGAGGATGAGAAGCCCTGGGTCCAGATCTTGTTTTCTCTGAGGTCATCAGTTACAGGCATCTTCCAATTCTTTGTTCAAGCCTCAGGTTCCTCTTTAAGATATCCAAACCCATTCCAAGGACCCCCTGGTTAGTGCCTAAGAGAGCACAAAGGATGTTTGTAGTCACTGCGGTCCTGTCTGCTCTAGAACTTTAATAAAAGGTAGGCACCAGTCTCCCTGATGAGACCATGTAGCCTCCCCGTTCCCAGATGATGGACAAAGAATAATTTGTGTTCCAAAATCTTCCTGTGCTGGCCAGGTAAGTGTCCTGCTGCAGATGCTTTTCTCTTTAATCACCTCAATCCCGAATGCTGTATACAAGGCTTTGGTTCAGTCTTGGATTTCCTGACGCTTGGCCTGCCCCTGGTTTTATGTTGTTTTCTAATGTTTGGGGATTAAAAATAAAAATCTACACAGGGTGTTGGGTGCTTAGCATCTCCCCAATCCAAATATTGTTTGAATGAACAAGCACTTGTATTTTAAAAACTCCTGTCCAGAGAAAAAATTCCACATTTGCCTCCCTTGTCTTTCCCTTCCTGACTGCTTATGAAATGGCTTTGGGTAATAATGGTTAGCATTTGCTGAATGGTTTCTTTTTGCCAGAAATTGAACAATACATGGCAGACACCATTGTCAGTTCCCTCTTAGAGGTGCAGAAACTGAGGTTCGACATGTGGTCACATGCCCAACACCTGTTTGGGGGTAGATGAGGAAAACGGGGAGTTGAGGGTTTAGCAGCACAATTTGGGTCAGAAGCAGACAATAGACTAGATAGACCCTGGTAACTGAATTTTAAAATAAGGGGGAAGAAGCAGAATTTCTACCCTCCACGCCGATAACCGCATACCCCTAAGAGGGCACCACAAGCCTGGTGCCCATTCCACCGAGAGATGGGGAGGGTGGGTATCCCTGCTCTAGGGGCAAAAAAAAAAACAACCTCCCCCACCCCCACTTCTGGCAACTCTGTAGTCTGGCCAGGCAGCCCCAAGCTGCACCCGCTGCTCCCCAGCTGGCCCTTCCAGCCTGCTGAACCTGCACCTTGAAATGAGTTCCACTTTCCAAAGTACATTTGTGAGGTAATCAAATGCACCCCGGCAGACAGCTCCACGCTGGAGGTGTGTGCCAGATGAAAGCCGAGAGGACATTTTTAAGAGCCTGAAGTTTATTCATCGGAACTTTAATAAAACAATATGTCCATGGCCTGGGGCAGGTATAATTTTCATAATTTATGGGTCTCTGAGACAGGAAGAGAGCTCAGGGTTTTATTGTGTTTTGTGCGATAAATGGCATTCCAATTGTCTACATGATATTCCTTAAGGACTCTTGTCTGGCAGGAACACAGGCCCTTCTGGAGCCCACCTGGGCCTCAAGGCCTGAGGCAACGGATAATTATGAATACATCTGTATCTGTTAAGCAGGAGATGATTGACAAACTCCCTCGTTTCCTTCTGTCATTAGAAGACACTTCCTATGCCGACACCTACATTAACATTTAACTGTTGCAAGATTTGGAACCCTCCCTGTTCTCTTCCTCTCCACCTTCTCCCTTGGGTCTGGCCCCTTTCTTTCCTGTACCTGAAGGGACTCAGGTAAACTTCTGACTGACTCCTCTCCCTTGGCTTGGTGAGGGGAGTGGTGTCAGTCTCCACAAAAAACATTCAGCATCTACAAAGCAAGATAACGGAGTTCCAGATGACACTCTAAACGAGATCAGTACTTGGAACACCTACAGTCTTCTGGGAAGCCTGCACAGGGTGATAAGTCAAGCGGCCTTATGACATCATTACAAAAGCTACTGCTTCTAAGCAAAGATGCTGCATTGTCCTCTGCAATCTTGAAAATAATCAAGTTAGTATGATATAATCAGTCTCATTTTATAGTTGAGAAAACTGAGGTTCAGAGAGGTTAAGTCATCTGCCCAAGGCTACACAGCTGGTAAGTGGTGGGCCTGCCTCCAGAGCCTGTGCACTGCAGGCTGAGGTCTTATTCAAACTTCCAAACCCAACCCAAATACTACCTCCCCTGAGACACTTTCCTATGTTCCCAGAAAGGTCTCCTTCCACTTGTGCTTCTGTACCCGTTGGCAGAGTAAGTGATCTTTAACCAAGGTTACACAGACTAATTGAGAAGAGATTTGAGTCCAGGTCTAACCACCGCACCACAACACCCCATATAAAATATTGAGGCCACATCTTCAAACTGATCTTACCACATGACGTTACAAGAACCCTCCTGACACTGCTCCTGGCCAGCCTGCCCGATTTCCTCTGCCATCAAGAGAGGAGGTGCATCCTCAGACTATGGAATTATTTGGGCTGTGGTAGCCAGGGACGAGAACCCAACAGGGGAGAGAGGAGGCTGTAAGCTGCCACACATAATTCACAAGTGTGGCCTGGGTGGAGGGGGCGGTGCACCTGCATGGGGAGGGATACGCACACATGGTGAAGGGCAGAGACCGCTCCTCTGCATGTCCAGGGGCCAAGGCACGTTCCTCTTTGTGCCAATGCTGGAGTAGATGGATGGGGCACAGACCAGAGAGCCAAAGTGGTCAGGGTGGAGGTGAGTGACAAAGGTAAGGGGTGGCCCGTGTTAGAAGCAGTGCACCTCCCAATCCCTCAGGCTACTGTTGGACTGTTTCCAGGCAATGCTCCAGCCAGCCCTGGACTAAGGCTCTTGGAGGTGCTGGATCTAATCCAGTTAGACAACTAGTGTCCATCCAGGCAGAGCTAGTTCCCAGAGTGGGCACAAGCCTTGGGGCCACCCCCACAGGCCACTCCTCTCAGGGCAATGTGGTAAAAAGAGCACTGAGCCTTATGGTCCCTACTGCTCAGGTCCCTGCCCTGTCATCTTCAGTAGTGTAACCCCGGGAGAATCCTTGCCCTTGTAGAAACAGCTGAAGGATGAGATAGTGGCTGTGCACAACACTGATAAATGCTGTTTCTACTATCAGAGATCAAAATGGGGCTCACGTGGGACAGCAGGGAAAAGAGGAATTTGGCTCTCTTCTGAGCCTCAGTTTCTCCATGTTAAGCCTACAGCCTGGACTGTGGAGGCAGGAAGTCACTAACTGCTGGTCCACAGTGTTTCTGAAAACTGTTGGTTATCGTCATTTGAAAAATAAGATGTTCCCAAACCCAGATATAAAGCTTCTCTTGAAAAAATAAAAATAGCTGGCGCCTCTGAGCCCTCATTCCCCATGGTGACAACTGGCCGGAGCTGAAAGGCAAGTGCCTTTTGCAAACTGGGCAGGGTCCCCGCCGGCATGGGTCATGTTTGTCCCATGATATCTCTTAGTCCAGCGTGCTTCTCTTTTTAGATTACCTGCCCAGCTCTCCACCCCCGATGCTGGCTGCTGTCAAGTCTGGCTGGCGCTCTTGGGCACTCTAACTCGAACCATGTTCGATGTCCCAAATCCCATCTAGAGGCTTCCTAAGGCTGCCCACCCTGCAGGCATATCACTCAGTTACAGGTACCAGAGTCCTAATCCCAGAAAAGACATCCAAGGTCATGGAGGTCCGTAGCCCAGAATTTGGGAGGGGGTGGTTAAGGGAGGCCTTTGACATTGTTAGATAAATTTCTGTATGTTTGTGCTTTCCAGTCTCAGAGGGGCATGTGACTAGTCCAAAATGTTAGGAATCCTTAGTCCAATCCACCCACCTCCGTTTTATGGATGGGGATGGAAGATCCTGAGAGTGGCTTGTCCTAGGTCACACAACGGGTTAGCTGTGAAGAACAGGAGCCAGGTTTTCTTTCTAGGAAAACAGTTCGTGATTTTTAAGCATTTATCAGCCCATCTATAGTGTCTCCTTCAAAAATTCCCCCCAAAGTGACCTCAAGTGTAATGATATTGTCAGTAATCACCCCCTGCAATCTCACCCCAACTCTCTTTCTCCAATCTTTACTTGGTTCTTCCTGCCACTTCTGTGATACGCAGCGATTTGATGACCTGTTTACTTGCTCACAGCATGTCTTGTCCCCACTAGAGGATGGGTTCTGTGACAGTGTGAAACTTGGCCTCTTTGGTTCGTGATATCAGTGCCGCCTGGCCTTTGTCACAGCACCCAGAGAAACTGGCCACGCAGGTAAACCAACAAGGTCTCTTGTCAGTGATGGGCAGCAGCACGAGAGTCCACAGGTTCTCTCTGTCCTCCCCAAGGTACACCCACTGCCCCAAACATCTAGGGGATCAGGATTCAATACACCCCACATCCACTTGAAAGCTTCCAGCAAAGCAACTGGCATATGAGGGGCAGTCAATAAATATTTGTCAAATGTAGTAATCAAATAATGATGTACTGAAAGGAGAGTAAAAAACAAGTGAACACATGGCCTCAGACTTTATTTCTGTCCCAAAGCTAGCCACATGAGAGGACACAGCATTTCCACTATATAATCATAATGATACGAATAATAAGACCAGCCTCCATCTTATACAGCTGACACTTGGGTGTTTATCACATGCCTAGCACCATGCCAATCAACTGCTTTTTATCCACTTTTTACTTTAATCCTCATTCTGTACTAGTACTTGTATCTTCCCCCATTTTACAGATGAAGACACTGAGGCTCTAGATGTCATGTGCCATGATGTCATGTGCCCAAGGTCACACAGGCCTGACTCCTGAGCCCCAGCTTTCCTACTCACGTGCCCACCCAGTGGACACTGGGAAGAGGCATCAGCAGGGTGTCTGGGCCACCAACTGGGGACGGTTGACGTGACGGAGGAGGCCTGAGCCCTAGCTGCATAGGAGGAAGCCCTGCCTGCAGGCTGTAGAATCACTCATGGACTGTGAAGGCACCTGGGGCCAGCAGTTTGCAAAAGTGAATCTGGCAAACTCCCAGCTCTGAGCTCCCTTCACCACTTGCCTGTGACAGAATATCCCCAAAGAGAAAAAGAGGAAGCCAGTTTAGGAACTAATGCCATTTGGTTCTTCTGGCCCTTCTAGAACAAATACAGTTACCAGAAGTGTTTGTTAATGGTCAGTTCTTAGACTGAACATTCACTGCTTAGACCAGGCAATTATAAGAAAAATTATTACTGATCAGCTTCGGGAAAAAGAATCAAGGTGGTACCTAATTTTTGAAAAATATTTGAAAGAGTCAAATAGGTTTTTTTAAAAATAACATGACTTGCAAAATGGAAAGCAACAGAAAAAAATAAAACTCCCCATCATATTCCCAGTTTCAGTTTGACATTCTGGAGTAGACCATTCATTTATTTAACAAATAATGTGCAGACATTGTACTTCCATCTTCAAACCGTATACAGGATCACTCTCAGAACACCATTCCACACCACACACATGGACTTCCTTCCCTATCTCTACAGTTCCACCTTCTCCTTTTTAACAGGTGGTGTTGCATGGCATTTCATTTTATAGCCTTACCACTCTTGTTTCCACCTCTTCTTTTGAGAGCTCTGCTCTACACACCCAGCCACAAACCTCACCTGGACCACAAGAGACACACCCTCTGCTTGCCCTCCCAAGAAAGCTAGGGGTCAAAAACAGGAGCCCTGTCAGCCTGTTGAGTGTGTGTGTGTGTGTGTGTGTGTGTGTGTGTGTGTATGGAGGGGGAGGTTGCAAGGGGTGGGGCCGCACACAGGGCAGCCTGTTGCAGCTGGTAATGTGGGGGAAGGAAATTCTGCCCTCCCCAGAAGACCTGCCAGGTGGTACATTGCTGTGTTGGGACAAGCTCCTAGATCGTATGACATTCTCCTTAAGGATAACCATGACTCAGGGCGGCTGGGTGGCTCAGTCGGTTGAGGGTCCGGCTTCGGCTCAGGTCATGATCTCGCGGTCTGTGAGTTCGAGCCCCGTGTCGGGCTCTGTGCTGACAGCCTGGAGCCTGCTTCTGATTCTGTGTCTCCCTCTCTCTCTGCCCCTCCCCCACTCATGCTCTGTCTCTGTCTCAGAAATAAACATTAAAAAAAATTTTTTTTAAAAGGTGACCACGACAATAAACAGGAGGGCACAAGAAAGGCTACTTACTGTCTTTAAGATGCACGGTTTTCACTGGACCATCAGCTCCAGGTCTGGACTGCTTAGAGCAGTGTATTCCACAGCGACCATCATTTATTTACCCAATCCCTTCTTGTCACTGCCCTTCTTAAAACCCTCCAGTTTCTCCGTCCCCTCGAGTGTGGACTGGATTTAGTGACTTGCTTCCAAAGAACAGAGCATAGAAAAGTAACAATGGTAACTTCACAGTGGAGAAATCTGGCAGATGCTACCCTGACCAAGTGATCATTAAACATCACAAGTAATAAGTCACACTGATGTCATATACTCCTTGAAATAATATGACAAGAAGGGCACATCACCTCTCGTATGCTTCCCCCAAATTCACAGCCTTAGTGGAATCACGAGAAAACAGCAGACAAACCCAAATTGAGGGACACTCTTTAAAATACCTGACTAGAACTCTCCCAAAGTGTCAAGGCAATGAACCATCAACACGGAGAAATTGTCACATACTAGGGAAGACTGAAGACACATGACAACTAAATACAACTTGGTGGAAAATGACAAAATCGGAATAAAATCTGTATAGTGGTGTCATCTCCCGGTGTTAATTTCCCAGTTCTGATCAATATACTATGGTTATCAAAGATGTTAACATTAGGGGAAGCTAGGTGAACAGCATAGGGAATTAACTGTATTTGAAATAAAATTGTTTCAAAATAAAAATGTTTTGGGGGTGCATGGGTGACTCGGTTAAACGTCCGACTTCGGCTCACATCATGACCTTGCAGTTTGTGAGTTCTACCCCCATGTCAGACTCTGCTGACAGCTCAGAGCCTGGAGCCTGCTTCAGATTCTGTGTGTCTCTCTCTCTGCCCCTCCCCGCCCCCCGACAATAAACATTAAAAAAAATAAAAAGGTTTTTTTAAACAAATAATTTTTAAAAATCTTCAGTTTCTTCCCATTGAACTTAGAACAAAAGTCCCAACTCCTTACCAAAGTCTACAAGACCCTGCCTAACCTGCCCCAAGTTTCTTTCAGATGTAATCCTCTTGCTATGTAATTAAGGGAAAAGTAATTTTATTCATAGATAACCCCTGAGGAGTGTAATCAAATCATGTTGGCCCCAGTTCCCTTGCCAGTGACTGCATCCGCAAGGACATGTGGTACTGAGACAACCAATGGGATTTAAGGGGAAATCTGGGGGTATCTGGGAAGTTTCTTCATTCATAAAAGGAGACACAAGGAAGAAAGGAACACACCGTAGTGTCTTTGTGACACTAGAACTGCAATCTTAGTGCCATGAAGGGAGCTGGTCTGAGGTTAAGGGCCAGAGGCTGGATGGGAGAGAGAAAATGGAAGGAACCTATAACCCTTGTGACATTGCTGGGCTGCCTAATTAGCTGATCCTGCAGTCATTATACCTGCAGACTAGGTGCATATGAATGAACACACCTTTCTTATAATTCAAGCCAGTGTGAGCTGGGTAATTTTCATGACTTGTAGTCAAAGGCATCCTAGCCAACAGAGATGCAATATTCCCTACTTCTTTAGAAGACTGGCATTTAGAAATATCCTGGGTTTGGGAGGGGCCTTAAGTCATCCTCACCAGAAATCCTCTTAACAACTGGGTAAGTACAAGAAAGTCACCGTTTTCGACCCTTTCTGAGATTTTCCTTGGAACTAATGCTACCATGTCATGTCTTTTTTTTTTTTTAAGGTGTTTTTTTCTTACATAATCTCTACTCCCAGTGTGGGGCTCGAACCCACAACCCTGAGATCAAGAGTCACATGCTCTACCATCTGAGCCAGCCAGGCGCCCCTATCACGTCATGTCTTAAATGAGCCAGTGACTTTAGTAGAGGCCTGTGTCCAGCTCTATACAGTCACCTGCAGCATTCAGAGAGTTTGGCTACTAGACCGCCCATGGGTAGTAGCTAAATCCACCCTCAGGTGAAAAATAATAAATGTAGGAGGAGTGTTATAGTTTCTCATAGTGTACCCTATTAGTTGATTTAACATCCCGCGTTTTCAAGGTGGGGAGAGCCACAACTCCTAAAATCTTCCAAAGGAGATTACATAGAATGTTGTCTCTAAAATCAAAATCATGTTTTCCTTGTAATTCCAGGAAGGAAGGGGGAAGTCAGGTCTTAAATAAATCCCGAATTAGAAACAGTCTTCCCACCCCCCTTCTGCTGAAGCTACACAGCCCGACAAGTCTTTCTCTTGTGGACTTTCAGACTGGATCACTGCCAAAAATGTGAGCAAGAATTTGGCCCATTGTTACTTTAAATATCCTGTGTCGCAGGCCATCTAGGAATGTCTAAGTATGGGAATTTTCCTTGTGAGGTCTGGGATGTAGATATAAATAACTCGTTTGTTAGAATCTGTCTCCATCCTGCCTCTCCTGGCTTCAGTGGTGTGAATAAGCCAGCCTTGTCAAGAAAGCTCACCAGCCCACTCGGGGCGAGGCGGGCAGAGCAGCAGGTGAATGCTTCCCACCTGCTCTCCAACAATAACTTCTCCCTGCCAGGTGAGGCGAGCCGGGGAGAAGCGACTTCCAAAGCTGCCCCAAACTTGTCTTGAAAACGCTGCCTTGGGAGAGATGGTGGTTTAGGCTGACCCAGCGTCACCTTTTAACCCCGTGTTGAAGTGTGGAGAGCTCGTGCTTCTGGTAGGGTAAAAAGAGGGTTGTATTCCTGTCCTTCTTGCCACATCTTTCCATAAAAGGATCTGCTGGAGTCAGACTTCCACACGTAACTGTCACAGATGAACTGGTAGACACAAGTTTGTAGCTGTTTCTCTCCTTCCAGCTCTAATTTTCCCAAGTTTTTCTGGCCTCGGGATTACAACTAAATGAAACAAGCCTGCAGGCAGGACCTGGATGGAGACCAAAGGGGCTCCCCATTTCTCTGAGAGGCAGAGTTGCATGAGGGGTGACTGCAAGGTGTGACCTCACAAGCCCACCCATCCACACACCTACTTGGCCTTCCCAGCCTCATCTCCGCGTGTTGGAACGGTGGACCGGAGATCACCACGTCCTCAGAAGACAGACAGCATTTGTTTTCTGTTAGGACCGTGGCCTTACAGAGAACATGATCATCAGAAGACCTGGGTTCAAATCCCAGCTGGACCATACACTGGTTGTGTGAACAGACCAGTCCAAGGTCTTCCTGAGCCTCCATTTCCCCATTTGAAAAACGGGACCATAATGACCTATCTCACACAGACTCCTGTCAGGGGTCAGTGAGAGTGCGTACATACAGCAGTTACCACGAAAAAAGAACTCAGTAAATGTGCGAAGTCTGAACAAGGAAAGAGAGGATGACAGGGAGACAAGGAAGAAGAAAGAGAGAGGAAGACAGAAATAGAGAAACAAAGGACAGTTAGAAAGAGAGAGAATCACTGAGATCTGGACAAGGGGAGAGACAAATGGAGCCCAGATCCTGAGACAGACATGAGGAGGTGAGGTCTGGGGTGACTGGGAAGTCCTGAGAGCAAAGGAGGGACAAAGCAGCTTTCTCTCCTGGTGGAAGGTTACTGACTCTCCATTATTTTAGTGAGTTACCAGAGCTACAGGGAAAAGAACTAAGGTGACCTGGTGGAGAATGACCCACATAGTGGTCAGGGAAGGCCTCTCTGAGGATGCGTGATGTTTGAGCTGAAACCCCAGCGAGAAATGGGAGGTGTGAGCCATGGGATAAAGGAAGGGTCTTCCCTAACAGGCCTTCCCAGAACCTGGTCCTTACAACACACACACAAACACACACCCCATAAAACAAAGTCAAAGAAAAATCTGCAAGAACTGCCCAGATAAAACACGGCTGAGATGAATTCTGTCGGCAGTTTTTCAGAACTCAGTCGCCCCCCTCCCCTTGCGCAAGAGCAGGAAGTGGCTGTGAGCCCCCAGGGAAGCCCTCTATGGGGGGCAGGGGGCGGCAGACAAATGGTTCAGATAAAGATCTCCCCGCTGTGTGCTATTTTGCTTCCTTGAGAGTACCTCAGTTCAATGAATCACCAGGGTTTCCTCTGGCTGGGGAGAGACTTCACACTTCCCAGCGCAGGCCCCCAACCCACCTCCACCTTTCCTGGGCCAGGGGGACTAGAAGCTACATTCAAAACAATGCTTCTGGGTTAGGGGCCGGAGGTGGGGGGATGGGAGGGTGGGGGAGGCCAGGGAGAGAGTTCAAGGCAGGATGCCTCCCCTTGACCCCAGTACAAGTTGAGGTGAAACAGCTCTCTTCAGGTCAAAGCTGCCAAAACAAAGTTAAAGGTGTAAAAAACAATGTGAGAAGGTCACACAGGGATGGCCTCTCTCTGGAACCCTGGGGTGGAGCTGGGTGGGAGGACAGGAAGTACTTGACCGAGAAGCATTTTTTAACCATTTTAACTAGAGATGCCCCCCAACTACAATAAGAGCATGGGACGGGGTGGCCATTTCATCCTTTCAGTAAACACAGGTTTTTCCATGTTTTAAACCAGCCCACGTCGTGACTTTCTCTCCTAAACTGCCCTTCTTACAACTTTCTCCTATCTCAGTAAATACAGAATTTACCCAGTAGCTCAGGCCCCAAATCTCGGGCTCATTGTTGGCTTCTCTCTTTATTTCCCACCCCACACCCGATACAGCAGCAAATCATTATTGGTTTACAGTCAAATACATGGGGGATCTGATCTACTGCCGCCACTACCACCTCCATCCAAGCCACCCGCCATCCTTTCTGTCTCCTCTGGATGACCGCACCTGCTCTCTGCTGTCTCTTATGGCCCCTGTGGTTAGCTTACTGAGAGCACGGAGCCCCTGGGGGGAGGGCGGTGGTGGTCTTGGGCAGGTTGTTTCACTCCTTTGTGCTGCCTCTAATCAACAGCAAAAGTAATAATACTTGCCTCTTGAGACTATTGTGAAGATAAATAAGATACGGGTGCCTGGCCCATAGTGAGTCTCATTATGACAATTTGTCATTTCACTTAGCATGCTGTGCAGTGACAAGTTTTTCAAGAGTCATTTCTTCCCACTAGATTGGGTGTCACTGGAAGGCGTGGGCCGTACCTAACTTCTAGCACAAAACCACAAGCCGTCCCTCTGCTCAAGCCCTCCCTACTGGCTTCTCATTTCATTCCAAACAGTATCTAAGGCCGATAAGGCTCCCTGTGATCTGTCCCTGCATCTCTTCTGATGCCCCTTCCTTTTACTTCCTTCCTTCCTTCCCGTGTGGTCTTCCTTGAAGTTCCTCCATCTGCCCAAGGATGTTATGCCTCAGGGCCTTTGCATTTGTTCGTTCCCTGGTGGAGAAAGCTCTTTGCCCAGATATTTGCATGGCTCAGTCCCTTACTTCATTCAGGATTTTGCTTAATTATCACCTCCTTAGAAAGGCCTTATCTTACCTCCCTGTCTAGAATAGTCCCCCCTTCAACCTCTCACCTCCTCTCATCCTATTTTTCTATTTCACCACTACCTGCTTTTATACCACATATACATTTTTTTGTCTACTTGTTTATTGTCTGTATTGCCGACTAGAATATAAACTCTATGAGAAGGCAAGAGGTTGCCTGTTTAACCACTACATTCCTAATGTCCAGGACAGTGCCTGGCTCATGGTAGGTGCTTAATAAAAATGTGTTGGATGAACAAATAAATGAATGAATAAATCTACTGAACACTTAATGCACCCTGGCACTGTGGAAGGCACTTTCCATACTACACACCCTCTTGTTCAGTCCTCACAAATATCATACTACTAAGTGGACTCATATTTTAAAGACAAAGGAAGTTGGGGTGCCTGGGTGGCTCAGTTGGTTAAGTGTTGGACTTTGGCTCAGGTCATGAGCTCATGGTTCATGAGTTCAAGCCCCACATCAGGCTCTCTGCTCCCAGCACAGAGTCGGCTTGGTATCCCCTCTCTTCCTCTCTCTGCCCCTCCCTGCTTGCTCTCCCTCTCTCAAAAATAAATAAACATTAAAAAAATAAAGACATGGGGCACCTGGGTGGCTTAAGTGGTTAAGCTTCCAACTCTTGGTTTCGGCTCAGGTCATGATCTCACAGTTTGTGAATTCGAGCCCACGATGGGTTCTGTGTTGACAGCGGGAGTCTGCTTGGGATTCTCTCTCTCCCTCTCTCTCTCTCTGCCCTTCCCCTGTTTGCTCTCTCTCTCTCAAAATAAAAAAAAAAAAAGAAGAAAGAAAGAAAGAGAGAGAGAGAAAGAAAGAAAGAAAGAAAGAAAGAAAGAAAGAAAGAAAAAGGAAAGAGGGAAGGAAGGGAGAAAGACAAAGGAAAGCTGAATCTTCCACAGCTGGGCAAGGGACAGCCCCAGGGAGAGAGGACCCCACGTGCCGTTCCCTGTACCCCTGCTCATTCCTGCTTAGCCTACTGGACCTTCAAGGTCAACTCGGACATCTTTTCTTCCATGCAGCTTCTCCTGCCCTCAGCTGGCAAGGCAGCCCTCTGGCATCCTGTAAAGTCTGCCTGGATTCCCATCCCACCTCCAACAGATAGGTGGACTGGGGCAGGTTGCGTCATTCCTCCGTACTTTAGTTCCCACATCTAAAAAGTGGAGAAAACAATAGTACCTGCCTCATGAGACTGCTTTGAAGATTAAATAAGATGAGTGATTGACCTTCAAACAGTGTCTGGCATATACTAAGTCCTAATACTATGGTTCGTTTGTCACTTCACTTACTACCATGCTGTGTTCCGGCTGGCTGTTTCACGAGCTCTCTCTTCCCACTAGCTGCGTATCATTGGAAAGCACGGACTATATCCAACACCCAGCAGAATTCAGGGCACACGGTACGTTACCAGTCTTACCAGTCGCTGTTTGCCAGGTCAGCAATAGCAACAGTGAAAGCTTACATTTGCATGGCCTTTTAATAAAGGTGCGAGGTCAGGTGCCAAACACTTAAAAATGCATTCACTCATCCAGGCGTCACAATAAACTATGAGGTGCTATATTTTATGCCATTTTACAGAGACAGAAACTGAGGCTTTCAAAACGTAAGCAAAGTGCCACCCAAACAGTAAATGGTGAAGCAGCATTCAAGCTAGAAGGGAGGGAGGGAGGAAGTCAACTTGACCTTTCTATTGGCTCAGCCAACCCAGGGCTCAAGGGGATTAGTGTACATTTGTGTGAAAAAGGGAAGGAGAAAGCTAATAAATGTGCAAATCTTCCCCCCAAGTCCCTAACCTCACTCTGTCTCCAGTCTAAATAACACAATGGCAGCTAATTGTTTCCTGTTGCCCAGATGCTATCTGTTTGGCAATCAGGCACCCGGCTTGGGGTGGGGGTGCAGAGCTGGAGAACTGTCACTGTTCACCTCTGGGTAAGGGTTGAGGGGCAAAGGGGGACTCAAGCCCCACAGGTCCCCATGTATCTCCACTTTCCTCTACAACAAATTCCTACAGAGAAATTTAAGTACCAAAGCCACCTGATGAATAAATCACCAACCCCAGAGGAGCCCAGCCCAGACGGAGGCCCCAATCCTCCCGTTTCAAAATTGAGAGAGAAAAAAATTCCATCTCTGAACACCACATTGGGGGAAGTTTCCACTTGCCCTGAGTTTCAACCCCCTTCGGGGACTATCAGAAGCACGCAGACCAGGGCTGCCAGCACACAGAGCAGTTTGGGCTTGTCCAAGGCTGGAAACACACTCTGGTGAGTTGGTCTAGTCTTTCAAAAGTGGTCCTGCTAGTCTGGGAAATGGGTGCCAAGAAAAGAATGATAGATGTGCAGTTTGAAAGGCACAGTGGGCTAACCTGGCCAAGGTAGGAAGTGTGGGCTAGTCCGAAGACCATGGGTTTGGGGGCTGGGTCTTGCTTAGGTTCAGATCATAGCTCCACTACCCGCTGACTGAGTAACCTAGATGGGTGGGTTGCTTGTCCTTTCTTTGCCTTAATTTCCTCATCTGTAAAATGGAGATCCAAATTCTAACCTACAGCGTTGGTGTTGAGATTAACAGGGATAGTGGCTATAAAATGCCAAGGATAGAGGACATAGTAGGCACACTGTAACACGTTAGTGTCTCTCCCCAGAGGGAGAGGGACCCCTGAGCCAGGAGGTCCAGAACAGAGCTAAGGAGAGCTGCTCACGCAAGGAATCCCCCTTTTTTACTGTAGACATGCTCATTATTCATTGCTATCCCATGGCTGTGACTTACCTGCCGATTCTAATTCATTATCATATTCTTAGGAGCATGAATTTACTTTCTGAGGCCCTTGAGATTCAAAGTGCATGTTTCAAACATACCTCCTGGACACTGAACACGGTGCTCGAGGCCTCTCTTCAATACTTAATTTGTCCAATAAATATTTATTGAGTGCTGACTACTCATCAGGCCAGGATCTGGGATGAACAAGATAGACATGGAGCCTACCCTGGGAAAGCCTGGCCATCTGGGTGGGGGAACAAGACATGGCCATGGTGGGAAAGCTGAATGCAAGGCCACTGTGTGTGTCCTGCTGGTGAGCTCCTTCCTGATGACTTTGTAGCAGAGCCACTTTCATATAGATGGCATGAAACGAATACATCACTGAAAGGAAGACAAGGGGGCACGTTGAAGGAGCACCCACAGTGGTCCAGAAGGCAAAGCACATGGTGCCACACTCTCAGAGCAGCCAGTGGAGAAAGACCCCACTCCTTACAGGCAAGGCTGCGGAGACTCTGGGAGGTTAGTTTCCCCTGCACGCGGGACCACTGCAAGAGCTGGAATTTGAACACTGGCCTGTCTTGACTCCCAACCTGATGTTCTTTCCACTGTGTCACGGGCCATGAATGCAGTAGATCCCCATCCTCTGAGATTTCAAACCGTCTAAAGATGGTCTGGCTGTGGGGGATTTTAGGATCAGACCTCACAGGGCCTTCATAACCAAAATAACATGCTCAGTCTTGATTTTTTGAGCAGAGCAAATGACGAGTTAGGAGCTGTACTTCAGAATGAGAAACACTGACTGGGGCAACAATCGTCAAGCTATCATTGTGTTCACCCCAGTCCGTCATTATCAAGCTCACGTTAGAGGTGAGGAAAAGGAGGTAAGAAAGGTTAAGCCATCCGCTCAAAGTCCCATGGCTGGTAGGAGGGGTTTGAACTCTCAGCCCTTGCTCCCGACCACTGCCACGCCCATCAGGGTGAGAGGTGAGCAACTAGAGAAAAGGTTGCGGAAAAGGTGAGGCTGGGGGTCCACGGAAAAGACCTACAGAGAGATATCAGGGTGCTTGTGCCTCCCCACGCTCTGGTCCCAGTCCAATGTCGCTGTCCCATGACAGACTTTGCCTTTTCTACCGCATCCTCTCTTACAACCCCTTCCCCTTCTTCAAAGCTGACCACCCTCTCCCAAAGGCCACTCTCTTTCCTGACCTCCCACTGCTCTTGGTGCCTCTGACCCCAACCCAGCATTTGAAGCCGAGATCAGGATCCGTACCTGGCACTCCTTAGCTGTGTAACCTGGGCTTGTCTCTGCCTCAGTTTCCTCGTCTGTCACACAGATGTCATTAGACCAACTGGAGCTGTGTAATTAAAGGCAATAAGAAATATGCACATGCCCCGAAAGAGTGATGTGTTTACGTGACGAGCAAAATTTCTCATTCTTGCCACATTGCCCCACTACATTAAGAGATTAGGAACTGAGGTTTTTTCTGTCTGTCCCTCTGCTGCAGATACCCCCCGCTGACCAGTCACGCTAAGAACTTTACTCTGGGTATCGTGTTGGGGGAAAGGCCGGGAACCAGAGGAGCCAGCCATGGCCAAGAGGCCAGGCTGCCTGGGCCTCCCTGCTGCCTGCCAGTTCTTTCCTGAGTCTGGTGGGCCTCTGGCTTCCGAGGCAGCTGCAGCCCTGAACGATCCACCTCCTTCCCATGGAACCCATTTCAGGATTAGCTGCCAGGAGGTCATAAAATGCAAAGAGGAAGCGGGAGCATCCCACAATTGTAGGAACCTGGCTCCAAGGGAAGTAACCTGTCTGTTGGTCCGTCTGCCTCTGGGGAAGCGGGCCATAAATCGCAGTCTTAGGAGCTGGTGAAAGGCCAGAGCTATTTATAAAAAGTCTGGGCTTTTGAACTCTTTAAAGAGGCAATAGCCTTCTCTCAGGTAATTGGGGTTTGGTATAAAGGGCTCAAACGCTTTAGCAAACAAAGCCGTCAGCGCCCAGCTGGGAGAATGAGGGGACAGTGTGTTTGCCGGGAAGCGCAGGAGCCCCCCCACCAACTCTGCCCCACCGGGGACAGGCCTGCCCAGTCTCACTATTCTCTCTCGTATCCCTGACCTGGGCTGGTCACCAGGCATGCACAGAAGAACGCAGGCTGGAGGGCTGCCTGCTTTCTTCCAAGAGTATGAGGTAGCTGCGTGTTTCCTCAGGTTTGCATGCAGTGCTCTGTGACCTTGTACTTGCTGTTTTTCCCACCTTTAATACCTCCCCCCTAGTCCCTTTGTTTTTTTAAGTTTATTGATTTATTTTGAAAGACAGAGAGACAGAGACAGAGAGAGAACATGAAGGTGAGTGTGGGAAGGGCAGACAGAGAGGGAAAGAGAAAATCCCAAGCAGACTCCACGCTTAGCACAGAGCCTGACACAGGGCTTGATTGGATGAACCGTGAGATCAAGACCTGAGCCATTATCAAGAGTCAGATGCTTAACTGACTGAGCCACCCAGGCACCTCTACTCTAGCCCCTTCATAAATGTCTCCTCCTCCAAGAGCCCTTCCCTGACTACACTGGCTTCTTTCAGCACCTCAGTTGGTTTTAGTTTCTTTGAAGAACTTTCAATCATCTGAGAGCTGGGCTTCATCGTCATGTGTCCCCACCAGATCCTTAGCACCAGCACCCTGACTGGCATGCAAAAGATGCTCCCTAAATATCTGTTGCACGAGTGAATAACATAAGAACCACATAGAGGGGGGCACCTGAGCGGCTCAGTCAGTTAAGCCTTTGTGAGTTCAAGCCCTGCATCAGGCTTGCTGCTGTCAGCACAGAGCCTGCTTCAGATCCTCTGTCCCCTCTCTTTCTCTGGCTCTCCCCCACTCATTATCTTCCTCTCTCTCTCTCTCTCCCTCTCAAAAATAAACATTTAAAAATAAATAAATAAAATAAAAAGTGAAAAAGTTATCTTAAAAAAAAAAAAAGAACCACTATCTCTGTCTCTCTGTCCCTCCCCTGCTCACGCTCAGTCTCTCTCTCTCTCTCGTGTAAAAAATAAACATAAAAAATTTTTAATAAAAAAAGAACCACATAAAGGAAGGGACCATGAATCTGTTGGGGAGTGTAGATTAGACCAGGAAAAGGCTTCAGAGAGAAGGTGACAGCTGAGTGTGCCTGCAGGAGGAGCAGTCAGGTAGGGGCCGCACACAGTTTCAGAGGGCAGAAGCAATACAGTGTGGCCAGAGGACAGGGGGCAGAAGACAAGGCGACGAAGGATAAAGGCTCTGGAGGGGCAGAGAATCTGTTGCCCAATCCTTTGGCATAAGCATTAGTTGTATTTCAGACACTGCAGATAGAGAAGCTCTAAAAACCGAGCAGATACCCCCAAAACCAAGAGCACACTGTATACAATGTATGTTAGCTAACTCGACAATAAATTATATCACAAACAAAAAAACAAAGGGCAGAAGTTACCCTTTTGTAAGATACATTTACAAGGAAAAGAGAAACTTCCATTTGTAAGGCTGTC
This sequence comes from Lynx rufus, assembly GCF_022079265.1. NCBI lineage: Eukaryota > Metazoa > Chordata > Mammalia > Carnivora > Felidae > Lynx > Lynx rufus. The sequence continues at coordinate 118,076,253 of NW_025814823.1, read as the reverse complement.
TCCTTCACTGTACAAGGAAAAGGGGATGACCAGATCCCTAGAAATTCTTATCAACGGAGAGGGCAAAGAATTAAATCTTCATTACCAACAATATGCTTGTTCACTGTGCTTTCCTGGTGGCCTCCACCAACATACATATATATATATATATATATATATATATATATATATATATATATGTATATATATATATATATATATATATTTTTTTTTTGTCTTTAGCTGGAGAAAGTATTTAAGGTGATGGCCTCTTTTAAGAAGAGTTACTTGATTTTCCTGGGTCTCTCTCATGTACACAGGAGGGCTACATGTTATTAAACTTTTGTTTTTCTCCTGTTAATCTGTCTTTTTATTGCAAAGGCGTCTCACCCAAGAAACTAGAAGGGTAGAACGAAAATTATTTTTCCTCCCCCATAGTTTTAGTGTCCCCTATGGGACTTTCTGATACACCGTACTCGTTTTGCGGCCTCCAGAAGGAATCCTAGAAAACTGGCAGAAGTCATGAAGGGTAAGAATTCTTAACAAAGCCAGCTCCCCTGGAGCTCACTCTGCGTACCTGGTCAAGAGAAAGGTAACAATGTTTTGCCTCTTCCTTTCTACATTGACATCAGCAAGAGAAAATATTTGTATGAACTAGTTCCTTGGGGATAGCTAATCTCCTAAAAATCTGTTACAAGTACTCCTGTTTGCTACTGATCCTCTTCCTCCCAGAGATGGTCATTGTTTTCTTTTGCCTCTGTCTTCTGTGTTGTTTAGATAAAGAGCAGCACCATAGGTCTGATGAGGTTTTTCCTTTCGTCTTGTTCTATGTCTTCAGGTCTTCGCTTTGCAGCCAGTAAGAATATCCTCCCCAGTCTCTACCAGCCAGAGGATACATGTACCAGCACGTATCTGGCGGGCAGCCGAACAGCCTGTGGATCTGAGAAGCAGAATTCTCTTTGTCCAACTGTGACAGTTCTCAGGGGAGTTTGTCATAAGGGGTCCTTATCATCTCAACCTTCCTTGTCTTGTTATTGCTGGAAAAGTCCCATTCCAGTAGTGCCCATCCAGCGTCACAGATCAGTGGGTCTGGGACTGAAGGCATCTCACATTCGCATGGGAAACCAGAGACACTGTTTCAACTACACCATCCTTATTGCCCGTGACAACAAAGATCTGTGCCTTCTTAGGCTAACTCTGGGAGAACACTTTCTGGATCTTGTGGGGGTTGCATCTTTTACATTCCCTCTTGCATCCATGGGTAAACCATAAGAAGGCATTTAGTTTGAACTGCTATTGAGATTCATATAAGATCCTACTCATCAGTGACCAGATGACGGATCCTTTCTATTAAACAAACGTCTATACTTGAAAAAACTTAGAGAGCTCTCTCATTCTAAAATTTTTTTAACGTTTTATTTATTTTTGAGACAGGGAGAGACAGAGCATGAACAGGGGAGGGTCAGAGAGAGAGGGAGACACAGAATCTGAAACAGGCTCCAGGCTCTGAGGTGTCAGCACAGAGCCCGACGCAGGGCTCGAGCTCACGGACCGCGAGATCATGACCTGAGCCGAAGTCGGCCGCTTAACCGACTGAGCCACCCAGGTGCCCCTAGAGAGCTCTCTCATTCTAAACAATTATCTTAATGGTGCCTATGGAAAAATCAAATTGAAAAGAGGATACACACACACACACACACACACACACACATACACACACACAGAATACAAAGGTGGCTAGCCATAAGGAATTATTTAACCAGATGAAATTAGAAAGTCCTTTTTGCCTTCACTTTGAGATGATCCTACCAAATTAACAGAACATTTAGAGCAGTAAACATTCACAGTCCCACTCAGAGGAACCTCGATTGGCTGTAAAAGAGTGTTCTTGCCACACATGATTTATACTGTGGTTATCAGACAAGCCACACAGCTCCTTGGGGAAACTAACCCCTCACAAAGAAACAGATGACCAGAATTCTTCCTAGGACTTACTGTAAATTATCAGGAAATCGGTCACCTGGAAGTGGATATTCAGGGACTGATAGAAGCAATACAGGTTTTCCCTGATAGGTAAATTGGTCCAAGATTGAACTGTGCAGAAACAAGGCCTCTGTTAAATGCTTTAGACTTTTTAAAGGTGCACTGCATTAAACCCTAAATTTCTAGAATGTGGAAATCTCCCTGGTAAAAGAAGCAAAGTTTAGTTGGATGGGTGCATCCTCCTCTTGATGTTTGGGCTAAAAACCTGATTCTCTGAGGAATTAGAAACAACTGTCTTTGACTTGCAGGTCTACAAAACTGGAACTGTGGTTCTAGACACAATTCGAAGTCCATCTATCCTTATCAATCCCCAAAGCTCCCTTATTCACCCTAAAATGCTATTGATACTGAGATACTACAAAACAGAATTGCCCTATGCTTTAAAAAAAAAAAGGAAAAATTTAAGTAGTAATTACTTCACACCTCTGATAAAGAAAATACCCCCAAACTCCTTGGAAAACATTTAGATACTTTCTCTATGCCTTTGTGATGTAGATTTTTTCTTTTTAAAAACTGTTTATTTATCTTGAGAAAGAGAGACAGAAAGAGAGACTGTGTGTGCACACGTGCACATGCATGCATGCACCGGGGAGGGGCAGAGAGAAAGGGAGAGAGAGAATCCCAAGCAGGCTCCACTCTGTCAGTGCAGAACCCAAATCAGGGCTTGATCTCAGGAACCACAAGATCATGACCTGAGCCGAAATCAAGAGTTGGATGCTTAACTGACTGAGGCACCCAGGCACCCCTTAAATAAGATTTAATATCAATAGTGTAGTTATGTAAAACTGGAATTTCACTTTCATTTGCTAAAAGGATAAAGTTTTCTTGGACTATAGGTCTGCTCCTGATAAGAGATTATAAAAGATTTTTCTTTACCTTTTAAGTAATCTGCCTAAAAATCAAAGATTTTGTGTCTTGCCAAAATGATTTCCTGTGCTTCAATGTTATCTTAATCAGGTCTTTAATTAAGAAAACTGGGTCTTCTCAATATTAAAAAAGCTAACTTTTGCTTACAACCATATAACCTACTGTATTTTCCCTTAAAATCTTCTGTCACTTTGGTTAAATGGATAATTACTGTTTCATAATGATCTATAATTCTGTTTAGTCAGGTGTCCAAACCTTTTGATATTTTTGATAAACTTCCCCAAATCAAATTCTAAATGAAGTCTTCTTGACCTCTGACTAACTTTGGGATTTTTCAGAAGGTCCTTGGATCATCTCTAAAGATTTGTTCTCTTTGTTAAAAAGAGGGAGATGTCAAACTAATTATGCTTATTTAATATGTTAAACTGCAGAAGAAGCATTGTCAAATAAGAAAGTAATACTAAGGCTTCTTTATGTCACATCTGCATATGTATATAAGCATTCCAGAAATTGTATGACATTTCTGAAATTCCTGTAGGTCCTGGTATAATTCTATCAGTCATAATTCTAGTTATTATTTTGAATTAATCAGCACATTTCCTTGTCCCATGCATTATGATGAACTCTTCAGATCTTTATGCATGGACATTTTTTTAAATGTTTTTATTTATTTTTGACAGAGAGAGAGAGAGAGAGACAGAGCATGAGCGGGTGAGGGGCAGAGAGAGAGGGAAACACAGAATCTGAAGCAGGCTCCAGGCTCTGAGCTGTCAGCACAGAGCCTGACGCAGGGCTTGAACTCAGAGACCGCGAGATCATAACCTGAGCCGAAGTCAGACGCTCAACCGACTGAGCCACCCAGCCGCCCCTAGGCATGGACATTTTTAAGTCTTGTCATTTACAATGATTGTTTTACTGTGATGCTTTTGCAAAAGTGTTCCTGTAGAAGTGCTTCATCTTCAAGGAGATTCATGGAAAGGGCTGTGGCAAGCACAGGCTTTAGATAACTTTTAAGATCATAAAAGTAAACTGGGTAAGAATTTCCAGAACTCCTGGAAAAACTACATCCAAACAGAACAATAATTAATAACATTAATAACTGAAAGAACTGATGAGGATGATAACTTTTATAACTTTTTTGTAGGAAATACTGCTGGTTCTTTAATGTTTTATTTTTCCAGATTTAAGGGAATTATTTTCTCTCTCTCTTTTTTAAAGTAGGCTTCACACCCAGTGCGGAGCCCAAAGCAGTGCTTGAACTCATGACCCTGAGATCAAGACCTGAGCTGAGATCAAGTTGGATACTCAGCCAACTGAGCCACCTAGATGCCCTAGGGACATTATCTTCTCTTAAGCTAATTATGACTTACAGCAATTTAGTAAAGTAAACAAGAATGAAACAATTTCTTTTCCTCCCTACCTGATCCCTCCAGAATTTGGAGACTCTTAGCATTCCTATTTTCATGGCAATATATTTATTTGCATAAGTTCAGTAACAATCAGTTCTCCTTATAACAGGACACAACTGGAAACACTGGTTATATTATCAAGGCTTTGACTGCAAAGTGAGATTTGAGAATGTGCATAGAATCAGATATGCCAGACAGCTTTAAGAAACGAAGGCTGACTTGATAAGAGCCAATAAAGAAAAAGAGCCTGGAACCTTGCTTATAAGGATCCTAAGTAAATGGGAAAAGATATTTGCAAATGACATATTGGACAAAGGGCTAGTATCCAAAATATATAAAGAACTCACCAAACTCCACACCCAAAAAACAAATAGTCCAGTGGAGAAATGGGCAGAAAACATGAATAGACACTTCTCTAAAGAAGACATCCAGATGGCCAACAGACACATGAAAAGATGCTCAACGTCGCTCCTCATCAGGGGGATACAAATCAAAACCACACTCAGATATCACCTCACGCCAGTCAGAGTGGCCAAAATGAACAAATGAGGAGACTATAGATGCTGGCGAGGATATGGAGAAACGGGAACCCTCTTGCACTGTTGGTGGGAATGCAAACTGGTGCAGCCGCTCCAGAAAATAGTGTGGAGGTTCCTCAAACAATTCAAAATAGCTCTACCCTAAGACCCAGCAATAGCACTGCTAGGAATTTACCCAAGGGATACAGGAGTGCTGATGCAGAGGGGCACTTGTACCCCAATGTTTACAGCAGCGCTTTCAACAATAGCCAAATTATGGAAAGAGCCTAAATGTCCATCAACTGATGAATGGATAAAGAAACTTGTGGTCTAGGGGCGCCTGGGTGGTGCAGTCGGTTAAGCGTCCGACTTCAGCCAGGTCACGATCTCGCGGTCCGTGAGTTCGAGCCCCGCGTCAGGCTCTGGGCTGATGGCTCAGAGCCTGGAGCCTGTTTCGGATTCTGTGTCTCCCTCTCTCTCTGCCCCTCCCCCGTTCATGCTCTGTCTCTCTCTGTCCCAAAAATAAATAAATGTTGAAAAAAAAAATTTTTTTTTAAAAAAGAAACTTGTGGTCTATATACACAATGGAATACTACATGGCAATGAGAAAGAATGAAATATGGCCTTTTGTAGCAACATGGGTGGAACTGGAGAGTGTGACACTAAGTGAAATAAGTCATACAGAGAAAGACAGATATCATATGTTTTCACTCTTATGTGGATCCTGAGAAACTTAACAGAAGACCATGGGGGGAGGGGAAGGGGAAAAAAAGTTACAGAGAGGGAAGAAGGCAAACCATAAGAGACTCTTAAAAACCGAGAATAAACTGAGGGTTGATGGGGGGGTGAGAGGGAGGAGAAAGTGGGTAATGGGCATTGAGGAGGGCACCTGTTGGGATGAGCACTGGATGTGGTATGGAAACCAGTTTGACAACAAATTTCATATTAAAAAAAAAAAAAAAAGGATCCTAAGTAGGTGAGTAAGGAAGGTCACTTCTGGGCAGATGCAGGAAACTCAGGATATTTTGGGGATCTTGAGAAGGGAAAAATTCACCCAAATCTATAGGTACTACAGGCAAAATCTGATAGTGAGTCCTTGACTTGGTTTCTTAGCATGAAGAGGCTTTTATTTTTATTTTAAGTTATTTATTTATTTTTGAGAGAGAGAGATAGAGAGAGGGGGAGGGGCGGAGAGAGAGGGAGATAGAGAATCCCAAGCAGGCTCCACCCTGTCAGCACAGAGCCCAACGCAGGACTTGAACTCACGAGTTTTGAGATCATGACCTGAGCCAAAACCAAGAGTTGGATGCAAACCAACTGAGCCACCCAGGGGCCCCAGCATGGAGAGGCTTTTAAAAGCTTGATCTGAGAGTCCTTATGAAAAGTTCCAGCAAAGCAGATTTAAAGAAGCCTATATGGTCCAGCACTATGCTTGCTGCATTTATGTAAATAATTAGGCCAAGTTTATTGAGACTAGACTTATTCTGCAAAGAAATCAGTCTCAATTTGGCCATCTTTGGTAGAAGTGATGTTCATTTTAGAAAGCGAAGTTATGTTGCACTAGAAATCATAATACACACTTGTGGTTACATACTCCAGCCAATTGTCTTTGAAGTTTCCATTTTCTACCTGTCAACTGGACCAGATCCTGAACTGGAGTTTCCTCAAATATCTGACTACAAGTCTCCAAACTAACATTTTGAACTTTCTCTCACCTCTTTGACTGCAATCACTGAGTCCAAAAACCACCATTTTCCCCAAAGCCCTGCAACCCGGAGGTAAAATGACTTGACCTAAACCTCAGAGCAAATGCCACACCAGCACACTTTTAGACAATTTTCAGGTCTGCTGCTGCATGGGCCACTCAGAAAGTTGTTTTGTTTTTTTTTTTTCTTTTTTAATTTTTTTTCAACGTTTATTTATTTTTGGGACAGAGAGAGACAGAGCATGAATGGGCGAGGGGCAGAGAGAGAGGGAGACACAGAATCAGAAACAGGCTCCAGGCTCTGAGCCATCAGCCCAGAGCCCGACGCGGGGCTCGAACTCCCGGACCGCGAGATCGTGACCTGGCTGAAGTCGGACGCTTAACCGACTGCGCCACCCAGGCGCCCCTCAGAAAGTTTATCTGAAGGCCCAGGGACCATCGCAGATGGTCAAACTGCCAAAGATGTTTTGAGCCTGACATCTAGAAATCTTGACTGACTGCCCTTAGGACTCAGACTGGTCCAATTTACTCCAATCATTAACACTTGTTTTTCTTTTGTATGCACAGAAATATATTATTAAACTCCTGATTTCTCACACAATATAGGCCTAACTTTGGCAGTCTAGTTGCATCATCACTTCCTGAAATGTGACACAACTGTTTGACTCAACTGACCTAATCTCAGGACGGAGTGGCTGGTGCAGTGAGATAGGGAGCAGTCTATCAATTTAGCTTCTGGACGGTGAAACTTCTAGTTTAAAGTTTAAAAGAAAGGAGTGAGGGGGAGAATTTGTCACCCCAAAATATGCCCTTTGGCATAAGGATTAATCTAAGCTGCTTCTTTTTAAGAAACCACAAACACAGGAGATGCTCTGAAAACCTGGTAGAAGGTTCTACTTTTGTAACAAACATTTACACGGATACGGGAAATCCCCATTTGTAAGGCTGTCTCCCTTGCTGTACCAGGAAGAGGGTGATGTCCAAATCTCTAGAAATTCTTAATGGTGGCGAAGGCAATGATTTAAATCTTCATAACAACCATATGCTTATTTACTGTGCTTTCCTGGTGACCTTCCATAAGTGGCCTTCCCCCACCACCCCTAACACCTTTCTTTTGTCTTTAGCCAAAGATGGCATTTAAGGTGATGGCCTGGGCCATTTTGGAGAGTTATCAGATTTTCCTGGGTGTCTCTCATGCAGATAAAAGGGCTATATGTTATTAAACTTTTGTTCTTCTCTTATTAATCCTCTTTTAAAAATTATTATTGGAGGAGTATCTCTGCCAAAAACCTCGAAGAGTAGAGGGAAAATTATTTTTCCTCCCCCACATCTCTGAAAGCTGAACTACAAATAACCGTGAATGTTACAAACGACATTTCATCAGGGAGGGAGGAAGGGATGAAGAGGTAGGGCACGGAGACTTTGAGGGCAGGGAGACCATTCTGTAACAGCGGATATAGGTCATTAGACATTTGTCAAAACCCACAAAATATACAACACGGAGAGAACCCTAATGTAAACTACAGACTTTAGCTGATGATAATGTATGAATATTGGCTCATCAATCGTAACAAACGTACTACACTAATGCTAAATGTTAATACGGGGCATGGGCTGGAAGAGAGATAATGTGGGAACGCGTACTTTCTGCTCATTTTTCTATAAACCTAAAACAGCTTGCTTGCTTATCTATCTATCTATCTATCTATCTGTCTGTCTGTCTGTCTTTATTTTGAGAAAGAGAGGGAGAGGGAGCACAAGTGAGGGAGGAAAAGAGAGAGAGAGAGAGAGAGAGACAGAGGGAGAGAGAAAAATCCCAAGCAGGCTCCACAATGTCAGCGCAGAGGCTGACACTGGGCTCGAATTCATAAACCATGAGACCATGATTTGAGCCAAAATCAGGAGTTGGATGCGTAACCGACTGAGCCACCCAGGTGCCCAACCTAAAACTGCTTCAAAAAATAAAGTATGTTAATTGAAAAAAAAATAACAACAATGTGTTCACCAATAGGATTTTGGTTAAATAAACTTTGACAGAATCACCCACCACAGTACTATGCAGTCATAAAAATCACATACTAATATGGAATAATCATCAAGACAGAAGTAAGTGCTAGTCAGTGAGGATGGCATGACCCCACTTATGTAATTACTCAGGAGTTTACCTGACTATGTATAGCTAGACCATCTCTGGGATGATACCTGAGACAGTGGCATCACTCACCTCTGGAAAGGGATGCATGGAGACTTTTCACTATATACTCTTTTGTGTTTTTTAGACTATACACCACACGTGAGTAACACTTATTCAAAGGAGGCACAGAGGGGCCTGGATGGCTCAGTCGGTTAAGTGTCTGACTCTGGATTTCGGGCTCAGGTCATGACCTCATGGTTCATGAGTTCAAGCCCCACATCGGGCTCCGCGATGGCAGTGTGGAGCCTGCTTGGGATTCTTTCTCTCCCTCTCTCTCTCTCTACCCCTCCCTTGCTCGTGCTCTCTCTGGGTCTCTCAAAATAGATAAACTTAAAAAAAAAAGTCAAGGACTTAAAAAAAGAGAGAGACATAAAGCTTAAAGTTTATCTATACATTAAAAACTTCCATCCTTTAGGTCTTAATTATGTAAGTACAGCAGAAAAGAAAGAAAAATCCAGTGCACATTCCCTGTCTTCCAGGAGTTGATGGTCCCGTGGCACCTCTATCTAATGCTTACTATCCTTGTGCTGATCAATTATTCTTAAGTATTTGTTATTATTTTTCTTCTCAGCTAAAGTATAAACACCTTGAAAGTAAGGGTAGTGTATGTCATATGTATCGCTATTTCTCTGGTGCCAGATAAAAGATGTATTAAAAACTATGTTGATAAACTAATAGCTTAACTTCAACCTTTTCCACGAAGACTTGCCTTACTGCCCCATGGAAATATCTCCTAAATGTTAATGCCTGCCTGATATTCTTTTTTGATTCAATCAAGAAATGCCTAGTGTTATTATCAGGGCCAGGACCAGGGGGGAGGCTTTATCTTAACTAAAAACAGGATCAATTTTACTGATTTTTCCTTTTGCTTTAGGCTCCAATATGGTTTCGTATCACAGAGCTTTTTGGGGGGCACCTCTCGACTCGGCCTGCCTGCATCATACTCAAGGCAAATGCCTCATCCACCTTACCTTGGTCCTTGCCCTGAATTACACCCACTTTTCAGATGAGGTGACCGAAACATGGGGGAGGCTATGATTACAGAGCTGGTTAAGTGCTAGAAAAGAAATTAGAACTCATATAGTCTTCAACTACCGGGTTCAGTTCTCAGGGGTTTGAGTCTTGTGGTCAGGGTGCTTTTACCTTGGCTCTGCTTCTCTTGATCTTTGTTCTGCAGTATTCAGAGTATTTACCCTCTTTGCTCCAATCTAGTCCTTCCTCACCTCCTAGGACCCTGCCACAAACCCATCTGTCCTTCCAAACCATCCCCCACCCAACGGCGTGGGGGAACTCTTCCTGACTTCCTGAGTCTCCTGAACGGATGTGACTTCTCCGTCCTCTGTACCAAAGGCCCTCTGTGTATCTTCTCCGTGGCACGTACTCTGCCCTCTCCGGCAGGAGGTCATGTCTGGACTTGTCTTACTCATCTCCCTAGGTGGCCTTTACTATCATTTAACTCCCTGAGCTAGGACATGAGGAGGAAACAAGTTTCATCTACTCCTGTTTAAATGCTCTTAGCGCCTACCCTATGGCTTTCTTCATAATAGATTTTTAGGAAAAATATTTTTAAATTCCATGTTAATGACAGGAGTTCAGGCTCGTGTCTAGCTGACTGTGTTCAAATCCTGGCTCTGCCACTTATTACCTGTGTGACTTTGGGCCAATTACTCTCCTTGTCTGTTTCTTCCGCTGCAAAGCGGCAGCAATACTGAAAGAGGGCTTTGGCTGCCTCCATTTTCACCTCAAAACTTTCCAGTTGGGTTCTTTCCAGCTTGTCTCTTGGCTCAGACAGGAGACCCCGAGGACAAAGCATCCCCTGATGGAAACCCTAACCATCTCCAGCACGGACTATCCTGGGGTAGCTAGCAAGACCCAGCCCAGTGACTGACCCCAAGACCGCGATCATTCAACCTTCACTGCCCACCTGCACACACCCACCGACCTTTGCCCCACATTTTCCCTATATAAACCTGGAAGTCTTGTCAGCACTCTGGAGGCAGTCTTTGAGACACTGGTCCGCTGTCTTCCTGGTGTCAGCCTCACTGAACTAAATTCCTGTCTTGTTTCACCACCACTCCTCTCCCTGCCTTTGGATTCTGTCAGTGGCAAGCGACTGAACCTGGTCTGTCCCGGATGCCCCGGAGCCACGTGCTCTGGCACCTCTGTGCCCTGGCCTCGATACTGGACAGCTTTAATGTAAGCCTCTAGGACACTTCTTAACAGGACTCTGTCACTAAATGTGAGCTAGAATTATTAGGTACTCACTGTAGGTAGCAATTGTTATTATGTCAATGAATGTGCTAGCCATTGATGGGATGAAATGGAGAGGCAGGAGACAGGTCCGAGATTAGCCAAGTAGGGCAGTGAGCCAGAGTGTGGCAAAGAGGACACAAAAAAAGAGGGAAGGATACAAGGTGCATGGTAGGGAGTAAATGGATGCAAAGGGGGCAAGAAGTCAGGGTGAGCTAAAGGTACTGGATGAGGTAAGGGTGTGTGTGTGTGTGTGTGTGTGTGTGTGTGTGTGTAGGGGTCCAGTGGTCCTGGCACCTGTTGATACCACTCTGCATTATGGAAACCTCAGGCCAGCTTCCCTCACAAAATGATGGTGGAGCTTAAAACACATGACATGGGGATACCATAACCCCATAGATAACGAAACAACAAAGAGAAAGGCACTGAGGGCATCTCCTTAGGGTTGGGGAGTCAGTTAATCCTCCTGTCCCTTCGGGCAAAAGAGCCGGTGGGAACTTGGGCACATACTCCGCTTCCAGCCCTGGAGGTGCTAGTTTCTCCACGGGTGAGGCTGGGGGCAGGGTTCCTTGGGCAAACCAACAGGACAGCTACGGGCTGCCCCTCCCCCGAAGGCAGGGGCATTTGCTCAAGCGTCCCGGAAGGAAGGTCCATTAGAAGGCCATAAAGGGGGCAAGCCTCCTGACCCAAGGGCCTCTGGTCATGTTGTGGCCGAAGGGCCAGGCTCTGGGCAAACAAAGGGACCTTCCTTGGCAGGAAGCAGACAGAGGCTTCATTCCCTCATTTTCTTCCCACCTCTCATTGGTCCAATGGCTCTTCTGCCTCACTGAGCTGTGAGCTCTTTGCTCTCCACAGAACACGGGAGGGGGAGGGGGGAATGACAGATGAAAAGAAATCACCATACTATAGAAGACTGGAAATAAAAGGAGTTATCTCCCTGGGGTGACAGGGTGACTTGAGGGGGGCCAAAAGGCCACCTCCATTTGGTGCCTGAAATTCCTACTCTTAACTACCTCCTGGGTCCCAGGTCCTGGGAGGTGTTGTTATCACCTATTAGCATCTTAAGTAAGTTTTAATGTTCTGGGAGGGGCCCTGGAGGCAGGCTGGGAACCTTGATGGGGCCCAGGGAAGGGACTCCAGACCACCTCTCCCTGGGTGGGCGTGGGGGGGGGGGGCGCTGAGAAAGGAAGAAGGTCTTAGACTGGAGTGGGCTTAGAGGAGTTGGGAAGACAAATGCTGCCTATTTCAGATTCCTGGCCACATCCTGTCTCCACCAGACTTCCTCAGGCCCCTTTGTGCCTGGGCTTCTTTGCCCACACCATCCAGGCTCAACTCCTCAAGACGGTACTGCTCCCCATAAAGCACCACCTCCTTTTCTTGGCACCACAGCCTCAGACTTCTGACTAACAGAACGGGGAGTTTCTTTTTAGCTCTGCAGAGCATGAGCCAGGATGTGACCATGGGACCTAGTGCTTAGAAGGCAAGGCAGTTGTAAACCCCTCAGCTATGACTGCAGAATTGGTGACATCTTCATTCCCACCAAACTAGTTTTGTGTTTCCCAGGAGGCCCCAGACTGTCCCCCACCACCCCCTGAGAAAATTCTCAATTCCAGGGCCGTTTCCAAAACAGCATGTGGGAAGGACAAGGCTGGTGGGTACTACAGTGGTCAGTGCTGCTCTCAGTCACTCAGGGAGTGGCTACTGAACGCTGGAGGGGTCCTGGCCATGTTGGGCCATACTGGCACTCTGACTGAGCTGCCAACTAGCTGTGTGACCCTGGGCAAGTTACTTAATCATGCTGGGCCCCTGTTTCCTCTGTTGTAAAATGGGACTGATAATAGCAACTATCTCATAAGATTTCTGAGAGGATGAAGTGCTTTCCACTTTTAGGATAGAGACTGAAATACCCAACCCGGCCTAGGAAGCCCAGCAGGCCCAGGGCTACCTGCCTGCCCATTGCTGCGGGCTGTTCTGTCCCTCCTGCTGGGACCTGCTGCTGTTCCATCTTATCTCGGGTCCTCAGCGCTCTGAGCCACTGCACTCAGCTCCTAGCGAGCCAGCTTCCTAGAAAGTCTCTTTCCTTGAGCGACTACTTCTGGTGCTAGCTTAAGCGCCCCTGCCCTGACCTCTGCCCCTACCCACATCAGGCTCCTGTTTTACTCTCCTGTCACACTCTCTTCTTTCCCTCCCCAGCACCCGGTGCCATCCATCACGGTACCCCGGTTTGGGTGATCACATGTTTCAGCACAGCTCCCCTCAGGACACCGTAAGCTCATGAAAGACAGAGGCTCTTGTCCCACTCAGTGTGTAACCCCAGCGCCTAGCAAATAGCTGGTGCCCAGACCAACCCTGGGTGAATGGAAACAATAAAACGGGAGAATGCACATACAATAGCAGGCACAGTCCCAGGTCGTTCGCGACATTTATCACTTTGGCTGCTGCTCTGTGGTTGCTGATCCAAGACCCTTCACAAGAGAAACAGAAGGAGACAGGCCACACCCCACAAACCCATTACAGAAGAGCCAGGAAAACAGGATTCACATCAAGAGAGAACAGTAAGGGACAGTACTGAATTTAATGTTTCATGATGGGGTGTAATTGCCTCAGAAACTCAGAGGAAAAGCAGCTAATGAGTGCACAAAAAAACCCTATCAGACCAACAAAGAACCAAAGCTGAAGGAAAAGTGGCACTGAAATAGCAAAGGCAAGTAGGGTAGAAGTCCCGGCGGGAGGAAGATCAGCCTTCCACCAGCCACCGTTTACCATCAGAGGAGCAGTTACCATCATCGTCATCGTCACGGAGCCAGTATTCACTTCAACATGCACAGCGGCCCAAGGGCCATCCCAAGCCTTTTGTAGAATTTAGTCTTCAGAACAACCCTAAGAAAGTTCTTCTGTTATCTCCATCTTAGACGTAAGGAAGTTAAAGCTCAGGGAATGTCGTGTAATTTGCCCCAGAACTCATAGCTAGTAAGTAGATATGAGACCCACACTCATATCACTTCCAGACTGAGTGGGGCCAGCCATGCAGCAGCATTTACAGTGGATGGGACAGCTAACGTAGAGCCATATGACAATAAACCCTGAGTGGGGAGGGCACACTGAGAGTCAGCTGAGGGATGGCACACGGGTCCACTCCAGTACAACAAAGGGAGTCATGTTTCAGAGTTGAAAACTTGAGCCCATGGGCGGCAGGGCCGCAATGGGCATGAAAAAGAAGGGATTGACAGATGCAGGGAAGATTTTTAAAAATTTATTTACTTTGAGAGAGAGCGAGCGAGCAAGCATGAGCGGGAAAGGAGCAGAGAGAGAGGAAGAGAGAGAATCCCAAGCAGTCTCACGCTAGTAGCATAGAGCCTGATGCGGGGCTTGAACTCACAAACCGTGAGACCATGAACTGGGCCCAAACCAAGAGATGGATGTTTGACTGACTCATGTAGGTGCCCAAATGCAGAAGAGATTTAAAAAAAAATTTTTTTTAATGTTTATTTATTTTTGAGAGAGACAGAGACAGAGTGGGAGCAGGGGAAGGGCAGAGAGAGAGGGAGACACAGAATCTGAAGCAGACTCCAGGCTTCGAGCTGTCAGCACAGGGCCTGACACGGGGTTCGAACTCACAAACCACGAGTTTGGGACCTGAGCTGAAGTCGGAAGCTTAACTGCCTAAGCCACCCAGACCCCTCTGCAGGAGAGATTTTAAAGAAGGAACAGCCAGGCCCTAGAAGCTGACTAGCTGAAGTGTGGGGGGTGTCAAAGGGTACCATTTAAAGACAAGTCTCAAGTTTTAAGCCAAGCACACTACGTGGCCACCCTCATCCTGTCAACAGTTCTTAAGGAGTTTCATTTGACATTCTGCCCCCGGGCTCAGGAACCACCTATTTATACCCTCAACTCTCCAACATTTCAAGGTATTTCCCTGGGTCCAGTGGTGTGCTAGTGCTGGATCACGAGAGCTGACTGAGAACATCTCTTCCCGCCTCCATGGTTAGCAACAGCATGTTGGCTGCTTGAAATGAGCCATGGTGAGAGTTTTTACACCGTGGAAATCAGCAAATGCTACAAATCAGTGCTTTTATTTCCCTGGAGAGCTGGTTGTTCAACACTGACCAGCACACATCCGTCTCGATCCAACTTAAATTTCTTCCCTACACATTGGGAATATCTTCTTCCTTTCTGCTGGGAATGAAGAGTAAAGAGTAAGGACAAGTATACTCAAAAAAGGGTGCAATGGGCTCTTTGTGAGCAAGGTCACCTCATGAACAGCTATTACTCTGAAGACCAGGTCTGTGCCAGAATCTAGACTAAGGAATGCCACCCCAAAGGTGCCATCCATTAGGTCCTACCATCACAGTGCTCTTGCACGTGAGACATGGAGGCTCAGAGAGGTCAGATTACCTGCCATGGTCACATGAGTAAATGACAGAGCCGGGATTCAATCCCGGTATATCTGTTCCCACATCCCCTGTACTTGACATGGAGGCTACTTCTCTCTGGGAGACCTTCACGAACTTCTCTCCTGACCAGTTCTTCTTTGTCTAGCAGTACTGACCTCCACCTTGCCTAGTCAGTTGGTGGCGGGGGAGGGTCCTCACCTGTAAACACCAGAAACCAATTCTGATTGTTCTGGCAGAAAAGAGGTCTATTTAGCAGTTAGTAGGCAGCTCACAAAATTGCCAAGAAGGCAAAGAATCAAGCTTGGAAAACAAGCTGGAATCAAGGGAAACCAGGCACCCACTAGGTGAGGACATCAATGCCGTCATTACATCATTGAACAATGGCACCAGTCTTGCTGCTGTTGGAAGTGCACCTAGTTGCCACTGCAACTTTTCCTGCTGGTCTACATTGCCTATCCTGGATCCCAGGTCCCAGTGGGAGCATATGATTGGCTGAGCATCAAACACTCGGCCCCACCCTAACCTCCGTGAGGTGGACTTCTGGAGTGGGAGGTAGATCCTTCCACCAGGATTCTTATAGTGAGAGATTTCCAAGAATGGGAGACAGTTCATGTAATGGGTAGCCCAGGGAACTCTACCACAATCACACGCTGGTTTTCCCCAACTCCTTGGTTACCTATGCACAGTAATTTCTTTGTGCTTGGACATATGGAATATCATCCACCAATTTTCCTATCCTGTTCCCTATATTTCTTTCTTCACCATAAGTGAGGACATATTCATTACAAATGCTAGGAAAATCCAGCTCAAACAATGAAGAGAATTTACGGAATGAGGAAGCTAAAAAGTCATGGAGAATTTGCCTTCAGGTGAGGTTTGATCCAGCATTTCCAGGATTACCGTGAAAAACTTCATTTCTTTCTGTCTCTATGTTCTGTCTTTCACAGTGTCATCTTTATCCTCTTATGGTAACCACTTGGTCACTACAGTTTCAAAGTATATGCCATTATACCTCTGATTCTAGGAGAAGGAAGAGGGTATTTCTAGTGACTTATACACAGGTTGAGACTACTTCTCTGCTTTTGGCTTGAACTTTTGCTTCTCAACACATGCCCTTTTCCAAACAATAACCATGGTCATGGGATGGGATATACTAATGGACGTGGACCAGTCAGGACACACCCTTCGAGCTAGGTTTGGAGGTCAGTTCCACCCAAAGCTGAGCATGGGCAGGCATGACTGGACCAAAGGACTAAGGGGACTGATAGTGGAAGAGATGCTACAGACACAAGCATAAAATGTCCACCATACTGGCACTGAATTCTACACTGTTCCCGTGACAGCTGTGGGACCCCATTTAACTTTGCAAGCACATCAGAAAGGAGTAAACCCTTGGTGACAATGACATTCCTTATTAATCTTTGCGTCCCACTGTCTAGCACAACTTCTGATATAGAAGCACATTATGTATCTCTCTAGTGAACAAGGAAGTTTTCAACAAGTGAGAAGACTTTTAAATGGAAGTATTCTATAAACCACTGAGCACTATGTCTAGGGAGGGGGCTTTAGATTTGCCCCAGCCGAGGACTGGTCCTGTTGCCACTGCCAGGCACAATTCCTCCGAGGTTTACATGGGACAGTGACAAATGTCAACGGCCAGTTGGATTCTATGAGGAGTCTGCTTCCCAAGAGTCTCTGTGTGCATGGTGCCCTCAGCGGCACTTCCAATCTAAAGGTGATGGCACCAGTCATCAAGGTGGGAGTGGGGGCTGGAGGTATCAACACCGGCTTTGCAGAATAATGCCCTTTTGTGACAATCGCTATTCATTGAGCATGACTCACTCTGCCTTTTTAGAACAGGCTTCCAGTCTCCTTTGGGTCTCTGGGACTTCACATCACAGGCTCCCAAACAAAATATTGTAATGGTAATTTAAAAAGAGAGAGAGAGAGACAAGAACGGGAGAAAAACTTAGGGACATGAACAGCTTCTCTTCTTTGCTCTGGCTCAAATGTATTAAAAATATAGATCTCCAAAGAGTCTCAAAGTCATCCAAATCAGACCCTCATTTGCACCTCAGAATGGTGCACATATTACCCTAACTACATCATTATCCTTTAAGCATCTTTACCTCAGGACTGATGAATGGCAGAGAACATGCAGCACAAAGCCTGCAGGGACATCTGGGCTACGTTTCCTAGAAAGGGTTTTATCTTGTAACCAACCCACTCCGTGTTCCCATAATTTTTTTAATAGATACTATTTTTTAGAGCAATTTTAGGTTTACAGAAAAACTGAGCAGAAAGTACAGAAAATTTCCATATGCTTTATTTCCTCATGTCCCAATAAGTAACATCTTGTATTAGTGAGGTACATTTGCTCAAACCAGTAGTTAGTACGTTATTACTAATTAAAATCCATGGCTTATATTAAGGTTCAGTCTTTGTCACACAGAGAATGTTGTACATTCCATGGGGTTTAACAAATGTGTAATATCATGTATCCACCACTACGGTACCTTAGAGAAGAATTTCGTTGCCCTAAAAGTCCCCTGTGTTCCACCCATTTATCCCTGCCTCTCTCTACTTAAAACCCTGGCAACCACCAGCTGATTTTGTACTGTCTCTGTAGTTTTGCCTTTTCTAGAATGTCCTATGGTTGGAATCATACTGTAGCCTTTTAGATTGGCTTCTTTCACTAAGCAGTATGCATTTAAGTTTCTTCCACGTCTCTTCATGGTTTGGTGGCTCATTTCTTCTTTAAAATTTATTTTTATTTTTTTCTTGATAGCTCATTTCCTTTTATCAGTGAATAGTATTCCATTGCCTGGACATACCATAGTTGGTTTACCCACTCACCTACTGAAGGACATCTTGGTTGCTTCCAAGTTCTGGCAATTATGGATAAAGCTGCCATAAACATTTATGTGCAGGTTTTTGTGTGGATATAGATTTTCAATTCATTTGGATTAACACCAAGGGTATAAATGCTGGATCATGCGGTGAGAGTGTATTTAGCTTTGTTAGAAACTACCTGTGTTCCAAAGTGGTTTTACCCTTTGGCCCTCCCACCAGCAGTGAATGGGAGTATGTATTGCTCTGCATCTTTGTCAGGATTTGATGTCGTCAGCGCCCTCAGGGACATCCAGACTGTTTCCAAGAAAGATTTTTTTAAGTTTTTTTTTTTAATTTATTTTTAAAAATTTTAATCCAAGTTAGTGAGCATATAGTACAACAATGATTTCAGGAGTAGATTCCTTAGTGCCCCTCACACATTTAGCCCATCCCCCCTCCCACAACCCCTCCAGTAACCCTCTGTTCGTTCTCCACATTTAAAAGTCTCTTGGGGCACCTGGGTGGCTCAGGCCGTTAAGCATCCGACTTTGGCCCAGGTCATGGTTTCACAGTTCGTGAGTTCAAGCCCCACATCAGGCTCTGTGCTGAGAGCTCAGAGCCTGGAGCCTGCTTCGGATTCTGTGTCTCCCTCTCTCTCTGCCCCTCCCTAGCTCACGCTCCCTCTCTCTCTGTGTCAAAAATAAATAAACTTAAAAAAAAATTAAAAAAAAAAGAGTCTCTTATGTTTCGTCCTCCTCTCTGTTTTTATATTATTTTTGCTTCCCTTCCCTTATGTTCATCTGTTTTGTATCTTAAAGTCCTTGTGTGAGTGAAGTCATATGGTATTTATCTTTCTCTGACTAATTTCATTTAGCATAATACCCTCTAGTTCCATCCACGTAGTTGCAAAAGGCAAGATTTCATTCTTTTTGATTGCTGAGTAATATCCCATTGTGTGTGTGTGTGTGTGTGTATACATATACATATATACATATATATACATATATATATACATATATATGTGTGTGTGTATATATATATATACCACATCTTCTTTATCCATTCATCCATCGATGGACATTTGGGCTCTTTCCCTACTTTGCTTATTGTTGATAGTGCTGCTATAAACGTTGGGGTGCATGTGCCTCTTCAAAACAGCACACCTGTATCCCTTGGATAAATACCTAATCGTGCAATTGCTGGGTTATGTAGGGTAGTTCTATTTTTAATTTTTTGAGGAACCTCCATACTGTTTTCCAGAGTGCCTGAACCAGTTTGCACTCCCAGTAACTTCATGTATTTTTGAAAGAGAGAGAGATACAGAGAGAGAGAGAGCAGAGGAGGGGTAGAGAGGGAGAGAATCCAAAGCAGACTCCACACTGTCACTGCAGACTCCGAGGCAGGCCACAAACTTACAAACTTTGAGATCACGACCTGAGCCGAAATCAAGAGTCAGATGCTTAATTGACTGAGCCACCCAGGTGCCCCTCCAAGAAAGATTTTATCTTGTAACCAAACCACCCTATTCCCCCACCCTATTAAAAAAAAAAAAAAAAAAGATGATTGGTTTTAAGTCTCTAAATTTAGGGGTCATTCGTCATGCAGCATTAGATAGCTGAAACAAGAGCCAAATATAGACACTAAGCTATTGGCCAGCACCCAAGTGCCAGGCATGTGAATTAGCCATGTTGGATCCTCCAGCCTCAATCGAGCTTTCAGACGGCTGCAAATCTGGCTGACATGTGACTGCAATTGCACAAGAGATCCCAAGAAGTGTGTACTGCCCAGCCAAGACCTTCCTAAATTCCTGACTTACAGAAACCATTTATTTCCCAGACCTCATCATGAATACACAATGGAAATTCAGGATTCTTGGGTTCTTCTCAGTTAGTAGAATTGGAGAGAAAAAAAAAAAGGGAACAAAACTGTACGCTAATCTTGGCTTAATTAGTTGCTTGTTGGCTATGTGTCAATAGACAAGGTCTATCACTTTTTAGAGACACAGATTCTCAAGTTATAAAATGGAACAGCCCCACCTGTCAGGGCTAAAATGAGAATAATTGTGGTAGTGCTTTGTAGAGCATCACTTATTGAGGAAATATCCAGTGTCATGTTAATGGAGAAGACCAGTAGTGAAAATTTCAAAATGATGTCTACCTGACTTTGGACCATCATGTAGGATTTGTTCGCCATCCAAATTGCACAGTCACCATTGAGATTGCTTGGGGGCTCGCCTTAAGCTGAGACTGTGTCCTCTCAACACACCTGTAATGGCTTAATGAGAGGTCAGCCAAAAATTGAAAATTTGCAATGCAATCCATAATGTGCATAATCTACCTGACCATAAATGCCCTCAACAAAACAGAATGTCTATATAATTCTTAAACATCCACAATGGGTCTATTTGAGGCCAGTAAAGATTAAAATAACCATACTGATTACAATTTACTGGGTCCTTACTATGTGCTGGGCACGGTGCTAGATACTTCATATGCATTATTTCAATCCTTTACCAACCCCATGGGTAAATATTACTCCTTTTTAACTAATTAAAGAAAAAAATTTTTGACTTTCAAGGAAAGATGAGGGATTGAATACACATAAATGTGCTTGCTCCCATCCAAAACTCCATTAAAAGAGTAAATTGATTTTTTTAAAAGCCAAACCAATGTCTGGCACATAGTATGGACTCATAAATATTGGTGGAATAAATGAATTAAGTGATGAATGACAAAAGTTTTAAAACCTACAAGGTAAATAACATAGACATTGAGCTCACACCAACAAAACTTTAGAAGATGGAATGAATGTTAATGGACTTTGCAGACCCGAGAAAGCTGAATGCTAAATCAGCTGTGGAGAAAGCCAAGCAGATGCCAGATTATAGCTCAGACTTCCCCCACAAGGGCCTGGGATAGGGAACACTATCCATCTCCTAAAGTGGGAGTGGGGTGGAGATAAAAACAGGGGTGGTGTTGGTTTTAGGGAGGGGATCCCAGATCCCCTACTCCACTCCAGTCAGCCTTGTGACTCCTACTTCCCCAACTGGGAGCAGAGCAGAAGACTGAGCATTCTTCTCAGGAGAGAGAACAGGCGGAGTCTGGATTAGAGAAAACCCTACAGCTGAGAGTGAGGATACCATGGAAAAACAGAGGGATGAAGAGACACTGACATATTGAATGCTCAGGTCCCCCCCGTCCTCCTTCCTACTTTGGTTTCCAGAGAAGTAGCAGCCAGTCCTGTGCTCTCCAGGCAAGAGATGGAAACCCCTTCTCTGGAGAATTTGACTAGCCCAATAAAAATGATACAAAATACTAAAATCAAGAGTTTCCCAATGAAGGAGCCAGCCAGATTAGTTTATAGTAAAGATCACAGCCAGGAAGTACCACAAACTCAGAGTTTGCAACAGGGACCTCATTCTTTAATATGAATAGACAAGGGCCACTAGACATTTGAGGAAAGGCAAATGAAAGGTAGAGAGCAACACAAATGTTCAAAAAAAGTTTTCTGGAGGAATTAGAGTGCATGAAGAAGAAATCTCTTTTACAAACTATCATTACTATTTTCTGTATGTTAGGATATTCTTACATCCACGGAAAAAGAACAGTATGCTACAAAAAAAAGGAAGATCCTAACACTAAAAAACAAACAAACAAACAAACAAAAACTCCTGGAAATTACACATACACAGCATAAATTTAAAATTCAACAGAAATATTGGAAGGTAAAACTGAAGAACACCCCTACGAGTAGAGTAAAATGACAAAGGTGAAGAATAAGAGAGAAACAATAAGAAAAGTGGAGGGCGTATCCAGGAAGGCAATCTTCAGTTAACAGGGGTTCCAGAAAGAAAGAACAGAGGAAATGAAGGAGAACAAATCATGAAAGAAATTAATCAGGGTTCACACAGAGATGTAAAACAACTACAAGTGATACAGGATAAGGGATTTGTTACAGGGCTGAGAGCTTACACAGTTGTGGAGCTGGCAGAATTGTCTATGCAGACTGTTGTCTTTGCAACTCTATTGAGCCTAAAGTTTCTAAAGACTGGCAGTTGGGAAGGAAAGCTGGATGTGGAGAAGATCAAAGACAATGTGGAACACAAGAAAGCAAATTGGTACCCATGTCTTTCTCTTACTTCCCACCTGAATGCCATGTGTGACCTCCAGCAGAATCTGGCACCTTTTCACCACCAGAGAGCTACATGCATGTGGCCAAAGAAGCTGGAGAAGCCGAAGGAGCAGATACGGTGGGAGCTAATGGAGCTGAGAGTCCAGATGCTGACCCAAAACAACCAGGTAAGCCAGAACATTCTCAGTGCCTGGCAATGGACACCAACCTCGAGAGCATATAGATACGGCTGCTTCTTCATTTCCACCTTCCAGATCTGGAACAAAATGTCCTTTGTGGCCAAACACTAGACTGACACCATAAAAGAAGGGAATTCTCTGGGGCGCCTGGGTGGCTCAGTCGGTTAAGCGGCCGACTTCAGCTCAGGTCACTATCTCACGGTCCGTGAGTTCGAGCCCCGTGTCGGGCTCTGGGCTGATGGCTCAGAGCCTGGAGCCTGCTTCCGATTCTGTGTCTCCCTCTCTCTCTGCCCCTCCCCCCGTTCATGCTCTGTCTCTCTCTGTCTCAAAAATAAATAAACGTTAAAAAAAAATTTTTTTTTAAAATAAAAAAAAAAAGAAGGGAATTCTCGGAGACATAGTTCTAGCTTAGCTAAGATGACATAGTACAAAGCAAAAGTATGAGCAAGGGAGCGGCAGAGGGAAAGGGAGAGAGAGAATATATATATTTTTAAGTTTATTTATTTTTGAGAGAGAGAGAGAGAGAGAGAGAGAGCACGAGCAGGGGAGGGGCAAAGAGGGAGGGAGACACAGAATCCGAAGCAGGCTCCAGGCTCTGAGCTGTCAGCACAGAGCCCAACGTGGGGCTTGAACTCACGAACCACAAGATCATGACATGAGCCAAAGAAGGACATTTAACTGAGCCCCAGGTGCCCCAGGAGAGAGACTATTATGCAGTCTCCTTGCCAAGCACGGAGCCCAACGCAGGGCTCACTTGATCTCATGACCATGAGATTATGACTTGGGCTGAAATCAACAGTAGAAATCTAACGGACTGAACTTCTCAGGTCCCCCATAAGATTGTTTTTATTACACGAGTTTGCAGAGTGCCCTGAATAATGAATGGATGAAAATAGTCTCACATCAAGGCACACTGCTGTGAAATTTCAGAAAACTGCAGACAAAGAAAAAATAAGTTTCCAGAGACCAAAAATATTTCAGCAAAGAATCATTATGACATGATGTCATTCAACCGCAATTTGCAAAGTTAGAAAAAAACAAAGCCATGTGTTCAAAATTCTGATAACAAATGATTTCCAACCTAGAATTCCTCACCCAAAGTGTCACTTAAAGGTAAGGGTAGAATAAGGCACCTTCAGACACACAAGGTCTGAGGAAGCTGCCGAACGATGTGATCTACCAGTAGGTGTGAGATTCTGGTAAAGGTGGGTCCGACAGCAGAGGGAGGTGACAGGAACCCTGGATGACAATACAGAAGACCCGAGACAATAACTGTGCTTGAGGCCCAGAAAAAAACAAAGCCAGGCAGGCCCAACGGTCAGGCATTTCTCTGAGCTGACAAAATGTCTTGTGTATTTTAATGTATTGAGAGGAGGAAATTCACATTAGGGATTCTCTGAGTTGAATTTATGATACTCATATTAAATACCGAGCAAAGAAATCTGGACAAGTGTTAACACCAGGGAAAACAACAGCAACTACAGGGGAAAGGAAAAATATATGCAGATACTACATGGCTCAGCTGTGAACAGCATTCCAGAGCACTTACAGTATTAGAGCACATGCTAAACACTGATCTAATAAACATCAGATAGAACTATCCTGGGAGAGAGGAAGGGTCAGGGGGTGTGGACACAAGAGGAAGGGATGAAGGTGCCAAAGGAGCAATCCTCATGTTCTAATCTAGAAACCTAAGCTAACCCTTTGACCTTCTCATTTTAGTCCATGTGAAATACTGCCTAATGGAAAGATACACACAGTGTATATTACTATATATATGGTCCTGTTTCATGGTAGAAGCCAAAGATAATGCCTGAAACACAGAAATCACAAAAGTAGCAAGCTAATTATGTTATTTAGATAGGCAGAGGTAATTACCGGAAGAAATAACTTAACGAACTTCAAAGTAGTTGCCTCTGGGGAGGAGAAAATGGGGTGAGGGGAGAGCTGGCATTTTTAAATAACTTTTGTAGAAGTACTTCACTCGAAACCATGTTTGGCTAAAAAACTAATTCAAAAAACTAACCAAAACATAAAGGTAAAGCCACAGCTGTGGTCTCAACAGTTGTAACTTCTGCCCCCCCCCTCAAATTCATATGCAGAAATCCTAATGCCCAAGGTGGTGGTATTAGGAGATGGGGCCTTTGGAGGTGATGAGGTCATGAGGGTAGAGCCCTCATGAATGGGAATGAATAATGCCCTTAAAAAAGGGGGCCCAGAGACAGCTTCCTTTTGTCATGTGAGGACACTCAAGAAGGTATCAGTCTGTAATCTCAAAGAGGGCCTGCACCAGACCCTCACCATGCTGGCACCTTGATCTCAGACTTCCAGCCTCTAGAACTGTGAGAAATAAATACCTGCTGTTTATAAGCCACCCCATCTGTGACATTCTGTTACAGCACCCTGAACAGACTAAGACAGCCAGCTACTCAAGGGAAGAGAGAGGGGGTAGAAAGGGTGGCAGGGAAGAGGGGAGGAGGCAAGAAAAAGTGAAGGAGGAGAGAAAGAAAATCAAGTTTTAAAATAGTTAACTTGTGAGACACCTGGAGGGCTCAGTTGGTGGAGCACACAACTCTTGATCTTGGGGTTGTGGGTTCAACCCCCACAATGGATGGAGAGATTACTTAAAAATAAAAACTTAAAAAAAAAATTAAAATAGCGAACTTGCCAGCCCCAAGTGCACAGCTCTGGCAAATGACAAGCTGAGTTCTGAGCCCAGGTTCATCTGACTCCACAACACTGGTTATAACTCACTACACACCACCACAATAGCCTCTCAGATCTTCATCTCGTCTGTAGTAGACCCAGCATCTGGTGGGGGATGTTGTACTTGGGGCAGAGAAGTCAACAGCACAGTTAGTGAAAGGTTGTAGAGACAAAGGGAAAGAGGTAGCCGGGTAAACAAACAGGTCATCAGACAAATAGGAGAGCCACCCGGACAACCTGGGCACCAGAGGAGTTGAGAGGGACAGCTCTCATGTGCAGGGAAAGAGGAGCCCACGGGGGACAGTTGAGGCTCTCTGTACAGATGCTAGGGTGTGGACAGGAAAGGGGTAGGGTGGGCTGAGGAGGGAAAGGGCACCCTCTGGACAGGAATCTGAACACAGCCCAGGACAAAACCCATTCAACAGGGCAGCTGCAGGTTTTTATTCTTGAGTAAGTGCTTTCAGAGAGAGCAAACAGCAGGAGCTCAGCAGTACATGCTGAACGCATGAACAAAAGACAGGGGCTCTTCAGCGGTTCAGATTCACCTACCTGACCCCTAAGCAGTGGTAATGTGTTTTGTTTTGTTTTTTTGTAATATGGATGTTCTTGAGGCTCTCATTAAAGAATGTTCCTATCCTAGGTTTCTCACCAAGAACCCTATATGGCGTGCTGTGTGAGACCCCTTTGTACCAGCTCTCAAGAGCAGAATCTTAAAATTCTCAGGAAATTTCTAAGCCAGTTGTCATCATACTGGTAGCTTGAAATTGGCCATGCTGGGAGTATTAACACTACAGCAGTCAGTAAAAATCACAAATTAGGGCTCTGTTTTACTTTCAGAAAGCTCACTGTTCAACATTTAACAGCACACAACGGCCTATACAGGTGTTAAAAGAGAAGACGATAGATATAAACAGTAAATAAGGAAAGTATAGTGATAATGTCAATTATAAGAGCTTTTATGTCACAATCTATATTAGACGCTTCTATACATTGTCTTGCTTAATCTTGGAAAACCCCTATGAGGTATTTATTTTTACCCATTTCATACATGTTGGGTAAGGGCCAAAGACATTAGATAATTCGCTCAAGGATACAAGCCAGCATATAGTAAACAAGGCTCCTGTCTTAGATTTAAAGTCCAAGCTCTGGACACTACCACCACAGGGGAGGCAATGTTGCAGAGTGGTTCAATGTCAGGATGCTGGAGCCAGTGAGCCTGGATTCAACCACCAGCTCTGACATTCACTACCCATGTGACCTGGATGGGATGCCTACTCTCTCTTTGCCTGAGTTTCCCCATCTGATGAATCCCGAGTTCTTAATACAGTCTGGTATTAACAACAAAGTTAGTAGCTATTATCTTAATTACTGGCAAAGTTTGGTGATTTCTATTTTATTTCATTTCATATTTAATAAGACTGACTCAAAAACACATTGATCTCTGAAGGATACACAAGAAACTGGTTTGTTGGCCCAGATGAGGAAGGGACCTCCTATCATGTGCTGAGATGGCAGCTGCAGGGGCGTGGGGGGCAGGGGACCTCCTATCATGTGCTATCTGAGGAGGGGCACTGATGTCTGGTTTCTTTGGGGGCAGGGGGAGGGATACAATGAAGCTGGTGGTAGAGAAACCACAAATTGGATTCAGCTACTGCTTCAGGATGCCAAGATGAAGAAGTGAGGCTGCACGATGTTCCCAGTGTAGGAAGTAGACAGGAAGCCCAGAGAAGGAGCAAGTTTCTTCTTAGCCCCCTTCTGGCCCTGTCCCTGCTGTGGGGAGAGTCTCACCTGGGGCAGCCGCCAAAGCAGAAATGCCTCGTGCAGAGGCCCCAGCTGCAGCATCCAAAAACTGAGCAGGAAAGTTTAGACCTGAGAGACAATAGCTGAATACCTGGCAAACAGGCGTTAGCTGAATAGCTGGGTTACTTCTGGAATTTTATTCCATTCACAGCATTACCTAATTTAAGAAATACATACAATTTAAATTTAAAAGGAAAAATACATGACAATTGTCACTGAGACTGGCTGTGGTATACTCCTGGCACAAACTGAGTGCTCAATATACATCTGTTGACTGAAAAGAAACAAGAAAGTCACGCAAGAGTGTATTTACAAGCATCTGTCAAAAGCCACTCTGCACTCTTGTGGATGTGGAAGATGCACCGGCAAACAGAACACACACAGTCCTTACCGCCATGGTGAGGACAGGGAACAGATTTAACACGTAAACAAACGAGTTCATTTCAAACAGTGCCAGGAGGCATGAAGGGAACAAACATGGTGACGGTGTGGTTTGCACAGGGGGCTGGTGGAGAGCATTTCGGATGTGGTAGGGAGGTTCTCTTTGGGATGGGAACATTTAAACGGAGACCTGAAGGATGACAAAGGACCAAAATGGAAGGGCCACTGTAAAGACATGGGAGAGGAGAGGAGAGGGCTCGGTGTACTTCAGACAGTGACTGTAACGGGAGCGTGCTGAGGGACGGGGTTGGCTGTGTGAGAGCTGTCCCAGCCCAGAGACAGCAAGGGCTGGGCCTGGCTGGGCTTTGGTGTAGGCTATGGGTATGGGTTTGTATTTTATTCTAAATGTGGTTACACACACACACACACACACACACACACACACACACACACAGCAATATTTTTAGTAGAAGTTATGGGATTTGTATTTCTCAAAGATGGCTCAGGCTGTGGGGTGGAGAATGGATCACAGTGGGTCAAGAGCAGAAGGAGGGGACTGGATCTGTTTCCTGGGGCTGCTGTAACACAGGACCACAAACTGGGTGACTTAAAACAACAGAAACTTATCCTCTCACAGTTCTAGAGGGCAGAAGTCCACCATCAAGGTGTTGGGGGCGGGGGGGGGGGCTGTGCTCCCTCTGGAGGCTCCAGGTGAAGAATCTCGTCTCTCAGCACCTGGAGGCCCCAAGTCTTCCGGGGCTTGTGGTAGCATAATGCCCTTCTCTGCTTCTGTCTTCACACCTCTTCTCTCTGTGTCTTCTCCCCAGTGCGCCTGCACCTCGCCTTTTCTTATAAGGACACTTTTTGTTGGGTTTAGGGCCTATCCAGTTATTCCAGGGTGATCGCATCTTGGGATTCTTAACCTAATTATATTTGTAAAGACCTGTTTTTCAAATAGGCAACATTCACAAGGTATCAAGGGTCAGGGACTGTTGATATCTTTTTTTCTGGGGGGGGGGCACAATTCCACCCACCACAAGACCAACGAGGAGACTCATGTGGTTAGGTGAAGGACAATGGTGGATTAGAGCAGGAAGTGACTGTAGGAATGGAGAAAAGTAGAAGGCCTGGTTAGGTGGGGTATTAGGCTTCTCCAGAGAGAAAGAACCAGTAGGATGTGTATACTGAAATAGACAGGGATTAATTTTATATATATGTATATATATATATATAATTATATATATGTATATATATGTATATATAATTAATCCCATATATATACACATACATACATATATATATGGGATTAATTATATATTATATATATGTATATATAATTAATCCCATATATATACACATACATACATATATATATGGGATTAATTATATATTATAATATAATATTATATAATTATTATATATAATATATATAATATAATATATTATATTATAATAATAATATATTATATTATATATAATTATATATATATGTATGTATATATATATGGGATTAATTATAAAGAATTGGTTCAAATGATTACAGAGACGGAAAAGTCCCAGGATCTTCTGTTGCCAAGCGGAGAATCGATGCGTAGTTCTAGTCTGAGTCCGAAGGCTTGAGGGCCAGGAGAACTGATGATGCAATTTCCAGTCCTAAAGCTGATAGGCTCATGACCCAAGAAGGCCTGATGCTTAGTCTGAGTCAAAAGGCTCAGAAAAGCAGCAATGTCCTAGCTCATTCAGTGAGGCAAGAGGAGGTCATTCTTACCTGGCTTTTTTGGATCTACTCAGGTCTTCAGTTGATTGGATGAGGCTCCTTCACATTCAGGAAGGCAATCTGCTGTCTACGAATTTCAATGTCAATCCTATCCAAAAACTCCCTCATGGACACATCCTGAATGATGTTTGGCCAATGTCTGGTTACTCTGTGGCCCAGGCAAGGTGACACAAAATTCACCGTTGCAGGTGGGGAGAAAGGGACAGAGGAAGGGAATGAGGGGCCTCATGCTCATGATGAAGGGTCTCATCAGGACCAAATGACAGGGGTGGAGATGGGAGACCTCCGAGAAGCCAGAGGCTGGCGGATGCCACGATGTTGCAGAAAAAAAGCAGAATCACTGCCTTAGCACGGACCTATCACTTTCTTGCAGCTTCTATCTTCCCTAATCCCTAGAAAAGTATCTCTCTGCCAGCTACTGAGGCAATTTCCTCTCTTGATGATGGAGTCCTTTGGCTATGATAACATTATCACCAAGCAACTGGAACACTGCAAAGCTGGATTTCACTGGGTACCATCTTCCCACACAGGAATGGAACCTTTGAAATCTTTTCCTCTATATCTCCAGCTCACGCAGGAGTGCTCAGGAATATGTAATTAATATCAATCTGTCCTGATGCACAAACTCTGTAGCATTCTGATATCAATCTGAGTGGTGACTTCCATACCAGTGAAATTATGATATCTGTAGCCACACTCAAGATCTTCCAGCTTCCCCTACCTTATTTTCTCCTTGTACTAACACAGAAATCCACTGAGATTTTGGTATATAAATAACTCTATAGACTTCCACCCCAGTATTTAGAAAGAATCTTCCTCCAAAGTCTGATCAAGGTAAAGGCAATGTTTCATTATCTATCGCTGTGTAACAAATGACCTCACAACTTAGTGGCTTAAACAACAAACATGTATTCTGTTGCAATTCAGGAATCTAGAAGCAGCTAAACTGCATGGTTCTGACTGAGGCTCTCTCATTAGGTTGTGGTTAAGATGCAGGCAGCAGCTTGACTGGGGAAGGAGGGTGCTCTTCCAAGACGGCTCAATGACACAGCTGTTATCAGGAGACCTCAGTTCCCTGCTGGCTGTTGGAAGGAGGCTTGAGTTCCTCACCACGTGAGCCCTTCCCTAGGGCTGTTGGAGGGTCCTCCTCACAATATGGCAGCTGGTTTCCCCCTAGAGCATGTGATCCCAGCCAGAGGAAGGGGGAAGGCCACAATGCCTTTTGTGACTTGATCTTAGAGGTCACACACCCCATCCTTTAGGCTACATTTCATCTGTTAGAAACTGCTAAGCACAACTACATTCATAGGGAGAGGAGTTCAACTCTACTTCTTGAAGGAAGAAGCATCAAATAACTTGTGGGCACGTTTTAAATGTCCAGGTACTCTGGGAGCTGGTGTCTGACACGGAGCAGGCTCTAAGAAATGGGTATCATACAGTGAAGGATGGATCTTACACAGCATGCTTATTTAGGAAAACTAACAGCCACAGATGGGGATTCTCTCTCCCTCTCCCTATGAGTTAGGTAGTGAGAACATCGATAGCAACAGCATCAACAAAACATCAACAATAAGAATATCACCTAACATTTGCTGAGCACACTTGAGAATATTAACATCTTGAGAGCAGAAGCAGTGCCTAATTCTCTATTTTATTTCCAGCACCTAAGAAGCAGGTGCTCAATAAATATTTAGGATTGAAAGAAGGCATTTTTTATTTGAATGTTACAAGAACCTTAAAAGGTAGACACTGTTATTGTTCCCATGCTACAGATGGGAAAGCTGAGATACAGGGAGATTAAATAATATGCCAAAGCGACATGGCTAACAGTAGTAGAATTAAAATTAGAACCCAGACTGTTTGACTCCAAACACCACCCCCAATGGCCAGAGAGAAACAGACTAACAACTTGCAGTTACCGAACCAATCAATACTGATAACAACAGGTTGGCCTGGCCTCATGGAAGGAAGAGGAGGCCTGTATTAAAACAAAAACACTGGGGGCACCTGGGTGGGTCAGTCGGTTAAGGGTCTGATCTCACAGTTCACGGGTTTGAGCCCCGCACTGGGTTCTATGCTGGCAGCTTAGAGCCTGGAGCCTGCTTTGGATTCTGTGTCTCCCTCTCTCTCTGTCCCTCCTCCACTTGCACTGTGTGTGTCTCGCTCTCTCCCAAAAATAAACATTAAAAAATTAAAACAAAACAAAACAAAACAAAAACAAAACACTGGAGGAGCACCTGGCTGGCTCAGTCAGTATAGGATGCGTCTCTTGAACTTAGGATTGTGAGTTTAAGCCCCATGCTGGGCATGGAGCTCACTTAGGAAAAAATTTTTAAATAAAGGGAAAAAAACCCTGCATAATCCAAAAACCTTCATTTGGCTCAGGCATATAGCCAGAGACATACTCTTGGAGAAGCAGCTACATCCAATCCATCTGGACTTGGCCCCAATCTGTAACCAGGCTTGACATTCTCTGGAAGAGGTCCTCAGAGGATCTAGCCCCTGTCCTCCAACTGCCCTGATAACCATCTTAAAGTGCATCTTTAAGATTCTCTAGAAAAAGAATGTCCACACACACCTCTGGAAGCCGTGTCCCTGTTTTTAAGTCACTTATCTTACTGAACTCCCATGACATTTGTTTGGCAAACAGAGTATTTCTTCCTGTTGTGGCCTTATGGAGGAAACATATTCTTGAATTTGAAAAAACAACCTATGATTCACCCTGGAGCTACTCCACGTGAGGACCAGAGAAAGGTCTGTTCCCCAACACGTGCTTGAAGGGCAAGCGGAGAGCTGCTCACGTCTCAGGACAAGATCTCAGCTCGGTGTTCTGACTTATTAAACGTATCCAACTCTTTTGGTTTGTCAGAGCCCCTCCTGCCAACTGTAGCAACCACAGGCGGATACCACTGCGAACACAGCCCAGATGTGGAAGAGTGAATGAACGGAGAAATGTTTGAAAGGCCGGCTTCAGTTTGGGACGCGTCAGTTTTCAAGTAGAAACCAGGAGCCTGAATGGTTGCAGCTCAACTCTGGTTCTGACTCAGGGAGTAAAAAGCAAGGCACCTATTCTTTCTGGACTCAGTTTCCTTCCCAAGAGCTCAAACACACATGCCGGGCCTTCCTTCTCCAAGGGGAGAGGCGAATGTGCCCAAGGGAGCGCAGTCCAGCGTGGGCACAGGGACAGGCACAACCTGGCTCTGAGGACTCCAGGGGCTCAAACTGACTCGTAGACATTATTCAATAACAACAATTTTTCTTCCCAACTTAAATTAGCTGCTAATTGTAAAAATCTACGTTTTTACATTAAAAAAAAATTCTGATACCAAGAACTGACAACTCAGGCAATGTCAGATGGCTTGCATTTCTCAAGGGAACAGTGAACTAGACCTGAGTACTGGCTGTCACTGACTTTAGAATGGGCAGTGTCTCTTCAGACCAGTTTGCCAGTCTATCGTTCCCTTTTTTAATTTTTTAAAAATGTTTATTGATGAGAGAGAAAGAAAGAACATGTGCATGAGCGGGGAAGGGGCAGAAAGAGACGGGGACAGATGATCCAAAGCAGGCTCTGTGCTGACAGCAGCAAGCTCCATGCATGGCTCCATCTCACCAACTGTGAGATAGTGACTTGACCTGAAGTTGGATGCTCAACCCACTGAGCCACCCAGGCCCCCTAGAATAAAAATGTTTTAAGCACTATGCCCAACGTGGGGCTTGAACTCCCAACCCCAAGATCAAGAGTCACAGGCTCTACTGACTGAGCCAGCTGGGTATCCCAACCATTCCTTTATT
Source organism: Lynx rufus (assembly GCF_022079265.1). Classification (NCBI taxonomy): domain Eukaryota; kingdom Metazoa; phylum Chordata; class Mammalia; order Carnivora; family Felidae; genus Lynx; species Lynx rufus. The sequence continues at coordinate 118,043,296 of NW_025814823.1, read as the reverse complement.
TTTAAAAAAATTTTTGTTAATGTTTATTTATTTTTGAGAGAGAGAGAGAGAGAGAGCGAGAAGGGGAGGGACAGAAAGAGAGGAAGACACAGAATCTGAAGCAAGCTCCAGGCTCCCAGCTGGCAGCACAGAGCCCAATGTGGAGCTTGAACCCACGAACCACGAGATCATGACCTGAGCCAAAATCGGATGCTTAACCAACTGAACCACCCAGGAGCCCCTTATTCCCTTATTTTTTAAACTCTACTTCATGTTAGTAATTATGGAAATGTAATTTAAATATTTTATTTGATTTTTCAGAATATTATAACACTCGTAAGTATGTTGAAATGACGAGGTTTCCCCCTAGATTTTCATTTTGTAAAAATTTGCGTAGTTCGCTGAAGCTGAGTCTAGGGAGCAATTGCTTTGCAGGTCCCTTGAGCATATGCTTGGTCTGCCAGTTGGGTAATCCTGACTCCTACAAACTTTTAGGGTCTGGGGTAACTGGCCAGCCTGGAGAAGTGACAGAGCACTATGAGTAAAGAGGGTACAAGGGGAATATGGAGCCCATATTGCATTCACTCTTTAAAAAAAAAATTTTTTTTAATGTTTACTTCCTTTTGAGAGAGAGAGGGAGAGCAAGGGAGAGAGAGCGTGCACACAAGCAGAGAGAGGGGACAGAGGATCCAAAGCGGGCTCTGCGCTGATAGCACAGAGCCCGATGCAGAGCGGGAACCCACAAACCCCAAGACCATGACCTGAGCTGAAGTCAGACGCTTAACCAACTGAGCTACCCAGGCACCTCTGTACTTACTCTAAATCCACAGTCAAAGGAGACCTGGGCTGAACTCAAAGGGACAAGGGGACATTTTCAGTCTTTATAAAGAATTAGATTCATCCACCCCAGGTCTATGTGACGCTAAATTTTTAATCTAGCACAGGAGTTTGGCAACTTCATCTTGTGAGCTGGTCACCAGTTTTTGAAAACAAAGTTTTATTGCAACACAGCTATCCCCATTTATTTATATATTGTCTATGACTGCTTTTGCTCTAGGAAGGCAGCAGTGAGGAGTTTCAACAGATACTGTGTTGCAAGACTAAAATTAGGATGGCAAACTGAAAATATTTACTATCTGCCCTTTACAGAAAAAGTTGCCAATCCCTGATCTAGCACCTTGAGTTGCAAAGAAAAGAGGCCCACCCAGGTTAGCTCAAGCAAAGGATGTCTGTGGTCAGGACATAAGAGGGAATGTGCTGGATGCCAGGGATAGAAGTCACAGAGAAATCAGGCCTCGGTAGAACTAAAATTACAACTGCAGATCTTTCTTAGGGGTCTCTGTTTCTCCCTGTTTCTTCTCTGTTCTCTCCACTGCCTGCTGTCCTCAACTTACTTTGCCTTCCCTCAGCTTGCACATGGTTCCTCAGGGCTACCTAGACTTCTACATCATGCAATCCCAAACAGCCTTTCAGCTTTGGTCCCCATTGCTAATGGCCTTGGCTTCTAAATTTTCCAATTCTGAAGTCCCATGGAATCAATCTGACTGGTTCAGACCATCTTTTCAAGTCTATGACTCTTGGAGATTCTTGGCCAGCCTGTAGTTGCCCCCTTCCCTTCAGCCAGAAGCCCACTCCTGGATCCTTTTCACAACCATGGGACGCTATTATATGGAGCAGAATGTGTCGTCCACTCAACAGAAGGGACACGCACAGAGCCCTCCTTTAGAAGAAAATGCAATGGGGCAGGAGCCAGAACTTAGCTAACTTAACTTGTGAAGAACCTGGTCTTTTCTTCCTTTCTTTCTTTTTTTTTTTTTTTAATAAGTGTTTATTTATTTTTGAGAGAGAGTGTGTGAGGGGGGTAGGGACTGACAGAGGGGGACCGAAGATCTGAAGCAGGCTCTGAGCTGACAACAGTGAGCCAGATACAGGGCTTGAACTTATGAACCATGAGATCATGACCTGAGCTGAAGTGAGACACTCAACCAACTGAGCCATCCATGCTCCCTGGGACCTGGTATTTTATTAAAGTCAGAGAGCATTCTTCTAGCTCTCTTATTCACAACACTGACCAAAAAGCCAAAACCTGCAATCTGAATGACCGACATGCCTGAAAGAAGAGGAAGAGATTCCACCTGGAGTTTGCTGATGGGGATAAGGTCAGCAGAGGACCAAGCCCATCCCAAGGAGAGAACAGCAGACCAACTATGGGAAATGGTGAGATTTGAGAAATTTCAGCCTCTCCTACCTGGACCAGCAGGAGAAGGGACAGAAAGAAATCCAGCCTGGCAGAACTTGTCCCGATTCTGCCACAAACAGACTAGGTGACGGTGTACATGTTACTGTCTGTCCTCCCAATCACGCCTGGGCCTCAGCTCTCCCACTGATCAAATGACTGGGCTGAATTAGGCCACTGGTTCTCACACTACCCCCTACATCCAAATCACCTAGAGGACTTATTACAACACAGATGACTAGGACCCACCCCCAGAGTTTCTGAGTCGGCAATGTCTGGGAAGGGGTCTGACAACTGATATTTCCAGCAAGTTCCCAGATGATGCTGCACTGCTGACCTGGCACCACACTTAGAGAGCCACTGGCCTGCTCTTCACTAAAATTCCTTCCAGCTGTAACAGGCTACGAGTCTAGCCTACTCCTTGGCTTACATTGGACGGAGAGTTTGGACTGTGGGCCAGGAAACCTCTTGTTTGGGGAGGAGGTCTTTCCCGAGCCTAGCCGAGACCAGACTGTGCCCCCTCAACCACCTTGCTGCTTTTGCCACCACAAAGACCCTTTTACCAGCCAGTCCTGGGCTCCAGAGATGCCCAGCTGCTTCCCAGCCTGCTGGAAAATGTTGACTTTCTAATTTCTCCCTTGGCCAAATTCTGTGGGTAGCGTGGCTCCTCGACACGTAGGCCACACAATCGGCTCTCACAACCCACTTCCTCAAGGTGATCCCATGTCGTTCTGCTGTCCATGATAAACAGCTCCAGACTGGGCAGCCCAAACGCGGGGGAAGCCAGCCTGCCGTGGATCTGGAAAGTTCCCCAGAGGCAGAGATGGCAGCTGCTTCTTTTGCCCAGGCTGAGGCCAAGCCACAAGCTGGGAGGACATCTCAAGCACAGGCTGCCAACCAGTGATGCAAATTGCCCCTGCAGGGCCTGGCCAGGTCAGAGGGGGCCCGGGGAGCTGGAACTCTGAGTGACAGCTGAGCAGGGAGACACTCTTCAGCATCCCGCTAAGTCACTAAGAGGTTTCTGAAACAGGTGGCTCAAATTTCCTTGAAAACCCAGAATAATCCCCCATTTGAAGTGTGCGCGAATCTTGTCACCACCTAGTATTAATGGGCAGGCACCGCAGAAGGAAAAAGGGGTTTTCGGCTGCATTTTTGCACACTGACTGGCCTGACAAGCTCAATAAAAGCTTAAACAAATATTAAAAAACACACAGAGAGTCAGGCTGGTTTAAATTAACTTCCCAAGCACTTCACCTACTGTAGGAAGAAATTATAATAAAATGTCAGTGCAAAAATAAACCGCGCATGGAAATAAAAATAAAACATAAAATGCCCTCTTACAACTAACTGCTCAGTATGATTTAGTTCATAACAACATATCATTGTACATGAAGTTTTCATAGTCCTAAAGTGTATTTGGGCATTAGGAATGTTGACTCTGAAAAATTCATATTTTACACGCTGGGAAATTGTCCCTTTCCCAGAAGCCTTATGGATGTAAACCATTACACACACACACAGACACACAAACTCTGTTAACTCTGAAATAATAATTTGTCCAAGTGGAATATGCTGCTTGACATATGACCCCAAATTCCATTTCTCTTAGGTATCCTCATCCTTAGCCTGCTGCTTGGGCTCCACAGTGCCCTTTTCCTCACTGCAGAAGGACAAAGCTGGAGGCTGACCATGTGACAGGTTCACCTCCAGCCATCCTGTAGTCTCACCCAGAGGTGGACTTTCTGAAGGGAAGAGACACTTTGTAGTCCTTGGGTTCATGGGCTGTGGCCTGTCACATCCTCCAACCTTGGTGCTCACACTGAGCCAGACATAATGAGAGAGTAAAAGGGAGGAGGGGGGCACCTGGGTGGCACAGTGGGTTAAGAATCCTACTTCGGCTCAGGTCATGATCTCATGGTTCATGAGTTTGAGCCCCGCATTGGGCTCTCTGCTGTCAGTGCAGAGCCTGCTTTGGATCCTCTGTCCCCTTCTCTCTCTGCCCCTCCCCCACTCGTTCTCCCTCCCTCTCTCTCTCTCAAAAATAAATAAAAACATTTATATAAAAACAAAACAAAACAGGGGCGCCTGGGTGGCGCAGTCGGTTAAGCGTCCGACTTCAGCCAGGTCACGATCTCGCGGTCCGTGAGTTCGAGCCCCGCGTCGGGCTCTGGGCTGATGGCTCAGAGCCTGGAGCCTGTTTCCGATTCTGTGTCTCCCTCTCTCTCTGCCCCTCCCCCGTTCATGCTCTGTCTCTCTCTGTCCCAAAAATAAATAAACATTGAAAAAAAAAAATTTGAAAAAAGAAAAAAAAAATGAAAAAACAAAACAAAACAAAACAAAACAAAACAGGGTCGCCTGGGTGGCTCAGTCGGTTAAGCATCTGATTTCGGCTCAGGTCATGATCTCACAGCTTGTGGATTCGAGCCCCGCATCGGGCTCTGTGCTGATAGCTCAGAGTCTGGAGCCTGCTTCAGATTCTGTATCTCCCTTTCTCTCTATGCCCTCCCCCACTGGCACTCTGTCTCTCTGTCCTTTAATGTTTAAACAAACATTAAAAAAAAATTTTTTTTTAAACAATAAATAAAAGGGATGAGTGCTTGGCCCTCTCTTTCCAAAAGAGAATAAAGAAAAAGAAAGAAGGCAGGAAAAGAAAAGAGAGAGAAAAGAAGGGAGGGAGGGAGGGAGGAAGAAAGGAAGATGGGAGGGTGGGAGAGAGGGAGGAGGGGAGGAGAAAAGAAAGGCAGGCATGGGAGCACCTCTTGCTCAGTTAGGTGATCCTGTAGAAGTTCTTTCCCAGGCTGGTTACTCCCACTTGGTTTGTTCAGCCAAGCTGCCATACCCTCACTTTCCAACCGGAGACGGTGTGGGGGCTAAGAAAGACCTTGTGGGCCTACATGCCCTTCCTTCCCCTCCAGGTTTCTGTCACACCTCAAAGGTGATTTTCTGGGAAAGCGTTTTCCTGGCGGGGCCTGTGGAGCAGCCTGGTCCAGTCCTCAGTATCTGGCTCCCAGCAAGACTTTCCGGTAGGGGGGCGGGGGGGCAGGGGGGACCCATGCTAGCCTCCCCTTCCTCCAGGGTCCTGACGAGAACTCTCACAGAGGGCTCCTCCATCAGAGAGCGGAGCCAGAGGAAGCTGGGACGGCAACGGAAAGGAAACAGCCATCTGACACACTTAAGTATACGCACGTGTACATCTGTAACTGGGAGCCTCCATATGTAGACACATGTATAGAGGCATGTATATCTTTCCTGGTGAGTTAATTACGACCTTCCCAAGACACTGGGAGTTGACTCACCAGCTGGCAGAGTTTGGACAGCCATGCCAGGGATGTCAGGCCTGACCATCTCTCCAGGACGGACTGACTGGTGAGCCGTGGAGGGCCACACAGATGGAGCATGAGGAGGTCCAGTCCAGAGGGGGAACACAGACTAAAAAATGCAATTTATTCCTCTAATCTGCTTGTGCTGATTGTGCCAGAAACAAATACCAGCAGGCCTGGAAAAAATGTTTCTTTCGTTTGCCTCGGCTCTGAGCCATCCACCCCAAACTGGAAGGGAAGAGAAGAGCAATAGACTCCGGAGCTGTTTTGTCTGGCTCACTGGACTCTCTTGCCCCCTTCACCTCTGGAAGAGAGAGATGGGGAGTTCCTGGAGCCCCCCACACTGAGGACCTGAAACAGCCCCTTCAGTTTCCCACAATCAAGTTTCAGAAGCGGAAAAGAGCCCTGGCTCCCCAGGGCAGAAATTGAGAGCTCCACTCTAAAACACTTCCTCTGTCTGGTAACAATGTGCCGAGGAATTTCCACAAATCCCCTTAGCTGTCATGGCTTCCGCTCCTCAACTTGGGAAAAGGCAGCCTGGGACATTCCAGGCCCCACCCCCACCCTGTTCAATCTGCTTGGTTCCTGGATGGGCCTGCAGAACTACAACATACATTTACTTTCCCTATTCTTCCTCCTGGAGATGAGAAACATCCAAGCCTGACCAGGCTGTGGAAAGAGGCCCGACCAACCCAGGAGCATCACCAGAGGCTGTTCTCTCTTTTCAGAGAAGAAGGGAGGGGTGCAGAGGGGCCAGGCAGTGGAGCACAGCATTAGGGCATAAACTTTGGAGCCAAACACAAACAGCCCTGGCAGCCTCCCTGCCCCCCCCCCCCAGCCCCCCGCCACTACTAGCTATGTCACTACTAGAGCTGACTTGAGCTCCTACCTAACAGGGTGGGCACAGGGTCCCACAAGTTAAGTTTATAAAGCAGCTGGCACAGGCAGCACATGGCCAGAACATGATAAATGTGAGTGGATGCAGACAACCCAAAAGGTCTGCTACCTTGAGACTCTCCTGTTCTGCAACAGCAGAGTCACAATGCTCCCTGGTCCCTGTGAATGTCTCCCAATCCCAAGTGCATGGACCTCAGTCACCACGTGGGGTCCCCTCAGCTCTTCTGCTTCAGCTCACAAAGCCCCTTGTAAAAAATGCCCAACATCCATGCCAATGTCCATGCCAACAGTGCTTCAAACAGGTGCTCCTGGAGCTTCCCACCCATCTTAGGACACAGGTGGAGTCCTGGGTTCTGAGCAGAGGCCAGGAGGTCCCTGCTAAGATCTGGACTTCACTTAGCCACCAGGTCACCAGAGTATCTGTGCTTGTGCCCAGTGCTGCAGCCTCTGGTCTAACCTTAGCTCCTGATTTCCAACATGTGCCTGAAGGAATCATCTACTTTTGAGGAGCTTCTATTACTCCACTTGGAAAACTGTAAAGTGTTATGAACTGAACTGTGTTCCCCACAAATTCCTGTTAAATCCCTAACCTCTGGTGTGACTGTACTTGGCCATAGGGCCTATAAGGAGGTAATAAAGGTTAAATGAGGCCATAAGGGTGGTGTCTTACTCCAAAAGAATTAGCATCCTTGTAAGAAGAGGAAGAGACACCAAGCTCATTCTCTTCCTGTGTGCACACAGAGAAGGGACCATATGAGGACACAGCAAAAAGGCTCAGGAAGAGAGGTCTCACCAGAAGCCAACCCTGATGGCACCTTGATCTGAGATCTAGGATCTCAGCCTCTAGAACTGTGAGAAAATACATTTCTGTTGTTTAAGACACCCATTCTGTGACATTCTGTTAAGGCAACATGAGCAGATGAGTACGGAGGAGGCAGACAGAATCAATGCTGTGGAGGCAGGGGTACATCAGAGATGCCTCACATGCTGCGCAGAGACTGGGGAGATGGGACTCCTGATCATGCATTCCTCACTTTGTTGGAACCAGCATGAACTTTAGCTGTTTTTTTTCCATTGCTGTTCAAGTTTTTTTGTTTTTTTGTTGTGGTTTTGTTTTTGTTTTGTCTCAAGGAAGTTTCCTTGATGAATAGTTTTTTTTGAAACCCCAGGACTGAAGGATTTCTAAGCTCAGGCTTGCCATCCTGATAGTATTCTATCACCTGTGCTGAAGGCTTATCAACTGACAGGACTCAAGGACCTGCCTAGTTTGAAGGGTCCAAGGCTTGGGAGCAGTTCTGGTTGCCAACACTAATGGTGCATTTCCCAGGAACCAGGCTGTCTTCCAGGCTTTATATCTATTGACCCATTCAATCCTCCCCCAAACCCTATGAGGAATGTTTATCATCATCATTTTACACATGAGATGATGCTTTACATCATCATTTTACATCATTTTTACAAATGAGCCGTCATTATAGCTCAGACAAATTAAGCCACTTACTAAGGGCCACATAGAGTGATCTGCTTGATTCCAAACCCCGTGACCATCCTCCACCATGCTAGAAGAAAGGAGAGGAACTTGCAAGGCAGTCATTCTGTCAGCAAGTATCACCGCCAACTTCACTGCAGCACAGACCTGCTCTATATAGTGAAGGATCTGCCGCTACAACCTCAGGACCTAAGTCAATGGGCTGTTTGCTAATTCTGCCCAGAATTCTATGTATTTCATAAACGGGCATTCAGATCTGTCGCTCCAAATGATTTTGGCATTGGATGCTATAAATCTGGATTAGGTCCTCTAAAATACTAAGGTGACTTTATATAAAACGGGAAAATGATCATTTTGAATTCAGCGTTACTTAGTATTTTCTTACTAGAACTGCAGGACTAACTGTGTCTCATTACACATTCCAGATACTGAAGAAAGGGTGAATGGAGTACCATTGTCATTATTTGTAGATGAATGAATAAATGATTGCCTACATTAAAATCCCAAAATAATATGCAGATATAATATCCGAACTAATAAGAGAGGTCTGTAGTATTGCTGACTATAAAAATCACACACAAAAAAAATCACACATTTCTATACATCAGCAATAATCAGTTAGAAATGTATCTTAAAAGATACTCATTTCTAAAGGCCACCAAAAAAAATTTTTAAGTATGTAGGAAAAAATCAAGATATGTAAACCTTCTGTGGAAAACGATCATATTCCAAATGACATTTTTTTTAAATATTTATTTATTTTTGAGAGAGAGATAGAGACAGAGTGCAAGCAGGGGAGGGGCAGAGAGAGAGGGAGACACAGAATCCCAAGCAGGCTCCAGGCTCTCAGCCGTCAGCACAGAGCCTGATGCGGGGCTTGAACTCACAAACCATGACATCATGACATGAGCTGAAGTCAGACACTTAACTGACTAAGCCACCCAGGCACCCCTCAAATGACATTTTATTTATTTATTTATTTATTTATTTAATTTGTTTATTTATTTATTTATTTTTAATTTTTTTTAATTTTTATTTATTTTTGAGACAGAGAGAGACAGAGCATGAGCAGGGGAGGGGCGGAGAGAGAGGGAGACACAGAATCCGAAGCAGGCTCTAGGCTCTGAGCTGTCAGCACAGAGCCTGATGCGGGGCTCGAACTCACAGACTGTGAGATCATGACCTGAGATGAAGTCAGACACTTAACCGACTGGGCCACCCAGGCACCCCTCAAAAGACATTTTATTTTATTTTTTTTTTTTTTAATTTTTTTTTCAACGTTTATTTATTTTTGGGACAGAGAGAGACAGAGCATGAACGGGGGAGGGGCAGAGAGAGAGGGAGACACAGAATCGGAAACAGGCTCCAGGCTCTGAGCCATCAGCCCAGAGCCTGACGCGGGGCTCGAACTCACGGACCGCGAGGTCGTGACCTGGCTGAAGCCGGACGCTTAACCGACTGCGCCACCCAGGCGCCCCGACAAAAGACATTTTAAAAGGTCTAAATAAATGCAGACAAATACAATGTTCTCAGGTAAGAAAATTCAAAATCATAATTACATCAATTCTTGCCAAACTCATTTATACTTTTAATGCAAAGCCTATAAAAAACCCAACAAGTATTTTTAAGGACTTGAAAAGTTGTTTGAAAAATGTATATAGTAGAACAACTGTCCAAGAAAGCCAAGACACTTTTGAAAAGGAGTAGGTTGGTGGGGACCTACCCAACCAAATACCATGATTTATTGTTAAAACTGGAGTAACAAAGATAGTATTCACTGGAACAAGGACCGACCAATGAACCAACTGCATAGAACAGAGAACCTAGAACAATGTCCATGTGTATATGGAAACTTGATTTATGACCAAGAAGTTGTATTACATAGTGGATAAAGCCTGGACTAATAAATGGTGCTGAGAGAATTAGTTAATTACATAGAAGTAAGTGAAATTGCATCCCTGCCTCACACCATACACCAAAAAAATCCATCCTGGGACTTCAATATAAAAGAAAAAAACATAAAATCTGTATTTTTTTAAATTTTTAAAAAACATTTATTTTGGGAGAGAGAAAGCATGCATGAGAAGGGGAGGAGGCAGAAGGAGAGAGAGAATGCTAAGAAGGTTCTATAGTGAGAACCCCAAAACCATAAAATCTTAAAAAGGCAACATAGAGAGAGGGGCGCCTGGGTGACTGACGGTTAAGTGTCTGACTCTTGATTTCAGCTTAGGTCATGATCTCACATGGGATCAACACCCACACTGTGCTTTGTGAGGACAGCGAGGAACCTACTTGGGATTCTCTCTCTCCTAGCTCTATGCCCCTCCTGCACTCGTGCTCTCTCTTTCTTTCAGGGAAAATAAATAAATATAAAAGCAAAGGCAACATAGAGATATATTTTTATATGCTCAAGGATTGAGAGGATTTCCTAATCAAGAACAAAAACCCCAAACCATAAAGGAAACTGATAAATTCAACTGTTTTAGGGGCGCCTGGGTGGCGCAGTCGGTTAAGCGTCCGACTTCAGCCAGGTCACGATCTCACAGTCCGTGAGTTCAAGCCCCGCGTCGGGCTCTGGGCTGATGGCTTGGAGCCTGGAGCCTGTTTCCGATTCTGTGTCTCCCTCTCTCTCTGCCCCTCCCCCGTTCATGCTCTGTCTCTCTCTGTCCCAAAAATAAATAAAAACATTGAAAAAAAAAATTCAACTGTTTTAAAAGGAGGAAAGATATTTGGAACAATTTAACAAAGGATTAATATAGAGAATACATAAAGTACTCCTATAAATCAATTATAAACATAAGCAAAGGCCTTAAGGAGGTATTTCACAGAAGACGAAACACCAATGGCCGATCAACACGTGAGAATATGCTGAACCTTGTTAGTCATCAGAGAAATTTACATTAAAACCTGGATGAGATATTCTCTCACACCACATCTTATCACTTCAAATCCTTCACATCTACCAGACTGCCTACAATCAGGAAGGTGCTCAGTCCAGGTCCTGGAGAAAATGTGGAGCATGAGGAATTGCCATCCACTGCTGATGGTAACATAAATTCGTACAACCGCTTTGAAAAAAAGTGTGGCCATACCTGACAAAAAATAATACGCGCATTTTCTACCACCCAGCAATTCCACTTGTGTTATGTATCCCAGACAAACTCCTGCCCGAAGGTTCCAGGTGATGTGCACAGATGTTCATAACAGGGCTGTGAGGCAGATCCAGGGCCTGAAGGAGGAACAGAGGCTATGGGGCCACAAAAGCTCAGGCTGCTGCAATCACCCCAAGGGTTGCAGCTGTAGGCTGGTGCCTCTAATATCACACCTGTACCTATGGTGGCTCCCCAAAAGACATGCACTTGTCTTGAAACCTGTGAATGTGATCTTATTTGGAAAAAGGGTCTTTGAAGATGTAATTTAGTTAAAGATCTGGAAATGAGATCATTCAGGATCATCTGGGTGGGCCCTAAATTCAGTGGTAAGCAACCTTGTAAGAGACACAGAGAAGAGAGACACAGGGAAAGAAGGGGAGGGTCATGTGAAGACAGAGGCAGGGCCTGGAACAAGGGAGCCATAAGCCAAAGCAACACCTGGAGCCACCAGAAGCTAGAAGAGGCAGGAAAGGATCCTCTCCTGACCCTGTGAAGGGAGCGCGGCCCTGATGACTTCTTGATTACAGACTTCTGGTCTCTAGAACTGGGAGAGAATAAATTTCTATTGTTTGAAACCATCCCATTTGTGGTCATTTACTAAGACAGCTACAGGAAAATAATAGTGTCTCTCCTGCCTGACTGTAGTCCAAGCTCTGTTGTTCGAAAGAGTAAAAAGAGGCAATAATCCTAATGTCCATTAACAGTAGAATATGTGGTGTTACCTCACAATGGAACATTATAGCCGAATGAACTGTAACCACATGGGTCAATTTGAGTGAATCACAAATGCTGAGTGAAGAAGCAAATCAACGAAAACTGTACATATGATTCCATTTACAAAAATTTCAAAAGGAAACAGTGGATTATGTAGGTTTTCATGCACCAATAGTAAAGCTATAAAGAAACCAAGTGATTAACAAAAACAGTGATTATTTTGGGGGGACAGGTGATTGGAAAGAGGCACTCAGGGTGTCTAACATTGTGGGGTTTAAGCTGGGTGCTGGCAACAGTGGTATTTCTACTATTCTTCTTTCCACTCTATATGTACCTTGTATAGATTTTATGATATCTTCGATATCATTTATAATAAAAACTAATTAACGAAGTTTAGTCTTATGGAAATTAACTGTGCCAGTGTGCTGAGTGTTTCTCCTCAGATGAAAGATTTCACATGATATGGGCTGGCTAGGTCAAAGCCATTCAATCAGTCACAGACACATGCACCATGCTCTGAGGAGGGCTACCACTGTGCTGGGCTTTGGGCTCCAATGTTTTTGTAGGGAAAGATGGTGAGAGCTGAGAGAAGAGAAAGAACGTGCACTGACTTGTTTGCAAAATTAATTTGCAAACTGAAATGTGTTTAAAGGCCAGGACTTACAACATTTCTGCTACCCAAAGCCAAAAAGCTTTGGATGATTGATAAAGGGATAAATCTACCAACTGGATAAATCTCACCCAGTAAAAGATGGAGGACTGAACACATGTATTTAACATTCCAAAGCCCACTCAAATAAGATGGGATTTTTTTTTGAAATACATAAAGCTGAGGGACAACCACAAAACAACACAAAACAACATCCCAGTATCAACAAGAAAAAGAAAGCTGGAGTACACGCATCTTGATGAGCGCTGAGTAATGTATAGAAGCGCTGAATCACTATATTTTACACCTGAAGCTAATATAACACTGCATGTTAACTACATTGGAAAAAAAAAAACAAAGAAAGAAAAAGAAAGCTGGAAAGCAGATGGATGAATGGTCACCAATTCAGCAGGACCCAGAAAGCTGACTCCTAAGCAGGCAGCTGGGCAAAGGGCTCAGGGGTAACGGCACCAAGTATCTCTGCAAGTAGGGGCAGAGGGGGAGTCTAAGAACTGGAGAGTAGGTTGAAAGGCTGTTGACAGTGCAACCAGACTCCATTTCCCGCTTTCTCCTTGTAGTCCAGGGTCTGCTCCTCCCTGAGGCTCCTCCTGCTCAAAGGACATTTGACGTTTATTCTCTGAAGAGGGGAGCACAGAGACAGCAGTTCAGCTGACAACAGAGGGATTAAATGAATGTTTGCATACTGTGTGCAGAGACACCCCCCCTCTCTGCCCCCCATCGGTTCCCCATAAGGCTGGAAGCCAGGCAAACTAAGTGTAGTAATTAGTTCCCTGAAGAGCTCAATACTTGTCAGCTCTCATTACTGTGTCATTACTATGTCTCCTTCCCTGGGTTCCATAGCTGAACGCCAGGACTGGAATCCAGACACCCACCAGACCTTCCAAGCCCATGTTCTTCCGCATTTTCCCATCGGTTCCCCCAACTCACGCAGACACTCCCCTCGACCTCACCCCTCCACCCTCCCCCACCCCCCTTTCTCAATTCCAACAATAAAACACACTGGTTTAATTAGCTGGCATCCCCTTAGACAGGTCACGGGCCTGGCTACCCCTCCCTGTCCTTGGTAAGCTCAACTCAAACTACTTCAGACTCCTAAGCCCATGCTATTTGGGGGCATAGGGGATTCATCCCTCACCTTCTTCCGGCCTTAGAAGTCACTTAGAAGGGAACGTTTGGGGGAAATTTGGGGGAGATATGAAGAGTCTCCAGGGGTCCTGAACCCTGGAGTGAGAGATGACACCAGAAAGCACAGTCTGATCTTCAGCAGCCACTCCTGAAAGCTTGCTGCTAATACTCAGGGTGTAGGTGAATACATATCCACTCCCCCAAACAAGGGTGAGATCAGACAAAAGCTTCAAAATCATCAAAGGAGAAGAGAAAAGGCAGCAGCTTCTGTGTCTTCTAAACTTGAAATGAAAACCCCAGCCTTGGCTGCTCATGCCACCACATTGCTTGCAGAGATCAGGGCTCAATCGTCTAAGGGCCTTTTGAGAGGTGTGGCCATGAAGCCGGTTCACACAAAACACAGTAGCTTCCAGACTACTGGGAGGAAAGGAATAAAGGGTTTGGATAGTTCTCAAGCCCGCCCAGGATGGGGGGCACCCAGGCCCAGCTAACCTGTCTCAAAGGGCTTCCCTGGGACTGTTGGCCCCTTCCCTGTGATTCACAGATCTGCCTGAGTGGTCTGCTCCAGAAGTCAGCAAGGGCCCTGACTTAATGCCTCACAACAGAGACCCCATAATGAGTGAGGAAAAAGAGCAGAAACACTCGTTAGAAAGCTAAGAGGAATGAAAAGATCCTCCACACCCACCCCCTCCCTGCTCCAACCCCAACTGTCATCAGCTCAAGCCACAAAGCCTTCATCCCTGGGGAGCCCCCAGTGCCATTCTTCCCTGAGGGTCCCACACAGCCAGGACAAGAAAGCATTCCTTTCGGTGGGCCAGGAGGAAGTGGGCCCAGCCCTGCCAGGCGGGAGGGGAAAAGGATTCCATTCCCATTGTTCTCACCCAGACTGCCCAACAATGGAAGAAGGAGCAGGAGGAAGGAGGCGCCTTGAGAGTCTGTCTGACCTGCTGGAGCAGCACTAACTGGGGCCTTGCAACCGCCCAACCGGTAATTCTCCTGTTTTCTCTCTCTCTCTCTCTCCCTTCCCTAGATTTCCCACACCCCTCTCCTTCCCATCCCTCCCTCCCAAGTGCTTTCAGTCTGCAGGCTGGGGGCAGAGGGGCCAGGGCCCAGCCCCAAGCCCGCCACCTGTGACTCTGATTGCCCCGTGGGCTCTCCACGGCATTTCTTCTCCCAAAACCACAGCCACAACCAAGAGTCAAAATCTGAACTTGTCCCCCATCCTGAGACCCTGCACCATAGTTCCCAGGGCCTCAGCCACACAGGGTACACTGCTCATCAAAATCAGTTTCTCCCATTATAGTCCTCACCCCCACACACAGGCCAGGAGGGTGATAGCTACAGTTAGGTGACAATGACCAATACTAATGTGTGCCAGGTACTGGGGATGCACCAATGAACAGAGATTCCTGTTTCCTTTCTTTCTGCTCTCACCTGTGTGCCAAATCTGTGTAGCAAGAAAATGCCCCTCTCAGCAAGGTAGACAGGAGCGTGGCAGTATGGGACAATAGTTAGGAAGAGGGTTTTTGCCACTAACTAGACCCGGGTTCAAGGCCTGTTTCTATCTATTTGCAAACTGTATAACCTTAGGAGAATTTTTCTTAGCCTTCTGAGTTTCCTCATCTGTAAAATGGGGTTTTATTACTGAGATAGCCAATACTGCAACAGTTAATTACCACAGGGGTTGTTATGAGGATCTGCTAAAAAGATGCAGGTCAAGGGCTTGGCCCAGGGCCAGGCATGTAATAAAGAAATGCTCTGTAAATATCAGGTGCCATCATGGGGCCGTTTCTTCTAGGGGAAGCTGTCTGTAGGAGGGAATCTCTGTCCTGGTTTACAACGTACTTACAAAAGTTCCACTTGCCCTGACTGCTCCCTTTTCTGCAACATCTGAATGTGAGCCAGCCTCCAAGCCAGAAATTCCTTGAGCTGTTTATTTTCCATGTGTCCATATGCTCATCACAAATGCAGAGGAACCTCTGGGTGAGGCTTGTACTTAGGAGTTATAATCACAACCTTGCAGCCAACACATGGAGCCAGGGGATGGGACCCAAGTGCAGACAGATTCTCCATATGGTTCAGATTTCTGAGGTCCTTGAGAAGCCCAACCCAGGAAGGTTTTTCATTAAGTCACTGCACTATCTGAGAGGACCCTTTCCGAGCTACCAAACCCGCAGGGCTCATCAGCTATCTCCTTGGTGTTAGGACAAAAATATAGATCCCACCCTGAGGAGCTTCCCAACAGGGAGAACACAAGGATGTTTGAAATCATTCACTGAATACAGTACACGAGGACCAGGGTGGGGACTGTTTACCATACCGCTGCAAATAAATCTTGCCCGCAAATGATGTCCACCTCGGCATGTTTGCAGTGAGAGTGCGAAAACCATTCTCAGAGCAGATACAGAACGAGGCCCTGAGTTTATATACCCAGCTTCCCCAAAGGTGTTAAATCCTCATCTCATTTGGTGGTCATTTATACAGATCGTAGAAGACTCAAGGAAACACTTGATGAGAACATGATCTAATCCTATTGTCTCACACAAATGTGCTTTCTGAGTTCTTCTCACCGCAAACTTGATTTAATGAAGCCTAGTGCCGCACACAGCTTCCTGCTAAGTGTTACCACATTTGTCTGCCTGTTGTCAGTGTACCTCCGACATTTAAGGAGGCTGTGTTGATCTTACTCCTAGACACACAGAGTAGAGAAAAGGGGGCACAGCCAACATGTCTCTTGGTTTGCTGGTCTGAGGATCTGAGGCAGGCCAAGATATCCCTGGGTACAAGTCAGATTTCTCCACGCATGTGTGCGGTGGGGTGGAGGTGGGGCAGCGGTGCTTGCTTGTCCTTCTGTGTCCACTAGTCCACTGGAACGGGGGACCCAGTATCACCTTGGAAATCCCTAAGGGGACTGGTCCGAGGTGAACACATGACGCACTCCAGAAGGGATAGGACTACGTCTGTTTTACTGATTATGATACCCCTCAGAGTCTGGCAAAATGGTTGGTACATGGTAGCCCCTGCATCAGCTGCGTCAGTCAGAATTCTGGGAGGAAACAGGTAATATACTCAAATTGGATCAATGAACACTTTAATAAAGGTCCTATTTACAAATGTGAAAGAAAGCAACAGAGATAGAGCAGTGTCCCAGGGCGAGCCATAGTGGGGGAGCCTTCACATCCCTAGGCCTGAAGGGGCCAGAGGAGGGAATGGTGCCCACCCAAAGCAACCCAGCTCACTCTCTCACCTCTCTCCAGTCCCCTGCTGGTGCTCCTCACTGGCCGAACCAAAGCAAAAGCCAGAGGAAGTAACCCTGAGGTGCAGTGGTCCACCCTGGTCAGCCCTTAAAGTCACAGAGAAGTGCAAAGAAGGGAGAGGTTGGATCTGGAGGGGCAAACAGAAGACATCCAGCCCTGATGACAATTCTCTGGTTGACTGAGAAGCCAGACTCTGACCAAGGATGAAGCTAACAGGGCAGCTAATAATGTTATTGCTATTTGTGGGCAAAGTTAACTCACTGATCCCTTATGTACTAAGCACCATATCAAGGGCATGACATAAATGATCCTACTTAATCTTCACAAAACCCCTATGAGGTAAGCACTATTGTTATCCCCATTTTATAGAGAAGAAAACTGAGTCTCAAAAGGTTTTTGTAATCGTCTCAAGGCCCATAGTTAAAAATGAAGGAACAGGGCTTCAAGTCTAATCCTACTCCTTTATTTTTATTTCCCAACTTTTCACTATGAAAATTTTAAGTATAAGAAACATTCAAAGAATAAAATGAGCATCCTTATATCAACCACCTGGATTCGACAACTGTAAGTATTTTGTCATATTTACTTAATATGTATATATAAATGTAAGATTTTTATTTAGAAAAAAATAAAATGAGAAAATATTCCCTCATGCACCGTCCAAAATAATGGCATTCTCCTCATAACTCGTCTATCACACCTAAGAACATGAACACCAATTTCCTAGTATCAAGCAAAATAGTTTAGGGTCAAATTTCTCTAGTACTCCCTAAAATGTCTTTTTACTTTGTTCTTTATTTGAACCAGGAGACAAAGTGTGTACACTGCATGTGGTTATGACATATTTTTAGTCTCTCTTAATCTACAACTGTCCCCACCCCACTCCCCAGCAAATTTCTTTTATTTAAAGGACAGTGGATTTTTTTTTAAGTTTATTTATTTTGAGAGAGACAGAGAGAGCAAGAGTGGGGGAGGGGCAAAGAGAGAGGGAAAGAGAGAATCCCAAGCAGGCTCCACAGAGCCCGATGTGAGACTCAAACTCAGCAAATGTGAGATCATGATCTAAGCCGAAACCCAGAGTTGGGCGACTTAACTGACTGAGTCACCCAGGCGCTGCGAGGACAGTGGTTTTTTGAAAAGCCCAGGCCTGCTATCTTATTGAACACTCCATATTCTGGATTTGTCTGTTTCTTCATGGTGTCATTTAAATTGTTCCTGTTTTCCTCTTATTTCTGTAAATTGGAAGTAAAGGCTTCATTCTATTCAGGTTAAACACATTTAGTAAGAATCTTTATGAGTGACGCTGGTCCTTCCTACCGCATCTCCTCAGGCTGCCTCTGATGACAAGAGACCCTCAGTGCCTGGTGATGAGGAGCTCGTTCCCCAGCCAGGGGAGAGACAAGCTTGCCTGCCCTTAGAAAAATCCAGACTACACCTGGGTGGCTCAGTCGGTTAAATGTCCAACTTCGGCTCAGCTCATGATCTCACGGTTCTTGAGTTCGAGCCCTGCACTGGGCTCTGTGCTGACAGCTCAGAGCCTGGAACCTACTTGGGATTATGTGTCTCCCTCTCTCTCTGCCGCTCCACCGCTCATGCTCTGTCTCTCTCTCAAAAATAAACATTAAGAGAGAGAGAGAGACAGAAAAGTTCAGACTGGGGAATTCCTTACTGACAGGTGTCTGGATGGGAGAATGGAAATCTGTGGAAAAGAAAGAGGACAAGAAGGGAGAAGGACAGATGGCCCTGCCTTTGATCTCCACACAGTGGTAACATATGTCATTTTCCAACTACTCCAAGGAAAAGGACAATACCCCACTGTGAACCAAGAACATGTAAAATTGTGCCTCATTCCGAGGGAACTGTCCCCTGCCCAGCAAGCCCTTATTCACAATCAAGGATGTCTGCCTTGTTTATGTGGCTACCTTTGCCCATCCAGTGATTTTTTTTTTTTTTTTTTTTTTGTCAAGGACTGTCCTGTTCGAAGAAATAAAAATCCACTCTAAGTAACTTAAGTAAAAAAGAATATGTCATAAGGAACTCGGTATCTTAACAAAAAGGTATCATAAAGAAACAGAGACTCATGGGGGTCCCAAGTTAAGAACTGTCCAGCTCCTCTCAAACTATACCGAGTGAACACGGTAGATGTTTTGGGGTGACTGGCACACCCCCTACCCCCCTGGGTTCTAAAAGCCTGGTTTTCAGTATACCCTCCTTTGGCCAATGGATTAGGATTGGTGACCTGATCCACTTTGGTCCAATTCTGCCTCCCACGAATTTGAAACTGGGACTAAGAGATGTGGGTCAGTCTCTTCTAGTTCCTAGAATTGAGGTCGCATCCCTTCAGTAAAGTTGAGAAAGCCAGACAGCAAACAGTGAAGTCGACACACAGAAAAGCCAGAGGTGTGTCACGGGGTCCTGGAGAAAGCAGGCACTGCACACAGGCTTCTCCATGAGGGACCCCACTTCCTTACACTACATCACCTTTTTGGCTTAAGCCAACTTGTAATCAGTCTGTGTGATGTGCCACTAAATTGACTTGACCAAACAGCAGCATACCAGGGCAGGGCAGAGGAGCAGCCTGCCCTGTGGGGAGGACTATTTTGTCACCGACATTGTTTAGAACTGCTGGTGTATGGCAAGCAGTCCTTTGACTCAGTTTCATTCTTGACTTTTCATTCTCTGCAGACAATGCACCCCCCCTTATTGCCTGCAGGGAGAGGGCTCTTAACCACCCTGCTCTTAAGACACCACTGTGACAAAGTCAGAGAAGACAAAAACAGAAGGGTTTTGGAAATACTGTTAAAGCTTTTGTTTCTCTCCGACTTCTAGGCCTTAATTCAAATGTGTGTCTGGAGGGAACCTCCAAAAAGAATTCCCAAGAGGCTTGAAGTTTTCCCTCTTGCCACCCCGAAGAGGGTCAGGGGACAGCCTCTGCCATGGGAAGCTCAGCCTTGGACATCAGTGGGGCCACAGTGCAAGTCTTCTACCTGTCCACAGCTCCAGCTAAGCACCTCTCCAGGCCACATTAAACACCCGATCATGGATTTTCCTCATGCAAGGAAGATGGCTGGTGTCCTCCTCCTCCTTCTTCAGGCATTCACTCTTCTGTTTAGTCAACAAGATTCAGCTCTTCGAAGGAAGTGAAGGTCAAAGATGGCAGCCCAGAGAGCTTCCTGGTGAAGAACTTATACACAAGACCTTAAGACACAAACCAAGCGTCGCCACCCTTTCCAGAAACATTTCAAGAATGCCGGCCTACTCCCAGGCCTGTGTGAGCTTCCCGCTGCTGAGCCGAGATAAAAGCTATTTCCGGGAGGAGTGCCTGGGTGGCGCAGTTGGATGAGCAACTAACTCTTGATTTGGGTTCAGGTCATGATCTCACAGTTTGTAGTTCGAGCCCCTATGTCAGGCTCTGTGCTGACAGTGTGGAGCCTGCCTGGAATTTTCTCTCTCCAACTCCCACCCCCCACCCCCACGTATCCCCCCATGTGCTCTCTCTCTCCCTCAAAAGCAAATAAACAGTGGGGGAAAAAAAAGCGCTATTTACTGGTAGCAATGTTGCCTAATGGTTAATAATGCGTCTCTGGGGAAGAAGAAAAAAAGGAATGAGTCTCTGGTCTGCTCTGGTCTGGCTGCTTGGGTTTGAATATCTGCTTCATCTTTCAACCGTCAATCACTTTAGGCAGGTTATGAGATCTCAGCCTTTATTTATTTATTTATTTACTTACTTATATTTTGAGACAGAGAGAGCGCACATCCAAGTGAGCGAGGGACAGAGAGGGAGAAAGAGAGGGAAAGGGAGTGTGGAGCCTGAATCAGGGCTCAAACTCACAAACTGTGAGATCATGACCTGAGTTGAAGTCAGATGCTTAACCGACTATACCACCCAGGCACCCCATAGCCTCAATTTTTTAAAATAACTTTATTAAAGTATAATTTACATATCATAATATTTGCCCACTTTAAGTGTACAATTTAATAATCTTTAGTAAATTTACCAAATTGTGCAACCATCACCATAATCTAATTTTAGGACATTTCTATGACTTCATTATATCTCTTGTGCCCATTTACAGTTAATCCTTATTCCTACCCTTAGCCTCAGGCAACCACTAATGTACTTTTTGTCTTCACAGATCCACCTTTTCTGGATATTTCATACAAATGGAATCATGCAATACACGGCCTTTTGTGTCTGGTTTCTTTCACTCAGCATATATATCAGCACTTCATTCCTTTTTATTTGCCAAATAATACTCTACTATATACAATATGTATATTCTCATCCATTCATCATCTGATAGACATTTGAACTATTTCTAGTTTGGGGCTACTACCCATAGTGCTGCTATAAACATGTGTCTCTAAGTTTCTGTGTGGACACGTTTTCAATTCTCCTGGGTATGTACCTCATACCATGGGTTTATACTAAATTGTTGTCTAACTCTAAGAAACTACCGCATCATTTCCCAAAATGGACTCTGCCTCAACTTTACCATCTGCAAAGTCAATACACTGATTCCCACTGCATCTGGGTATAGTGAAGTCTGAATGAGTCAATGCATGTAAAGCACTTAGCACAGTGCCTGGCTCAGGGTAAGTGCTCAAGAAATGCTACTTATTACAGCTAGTATAGTTAGCTCCTGATTACCTGACTAAACCCTCTTTGCAGGCAAGGAATATGTCTGATCTGAGTCTTTATCCCCAGACCCAGCAGAGTCTCAGAAACTCAAATACAGGGTCGGGTGCAGCGCTATTCCAGAGGCAGGCAATGCCATTCGGATCGAGAGAGAGAGAGAAAGAGAGAGAGGGAGGGAGAGAGAGAGGGATTTTAGTCGAGCGTCCTCACCTCAAAGTAAAGTATCCAAAATACCTCACCTTGGACTGAATCCTAGGGCCCTTAATTTTCTTTTGGCACAGAGGAAGAATGATCAGGAACACTTTCTGCCTATTTTCTCTGCTCCCTACAAAAGCTAGGACAATGAATTCCAAGGGCATCCGAAATGACAGTTCTGTCCAGCATCAAATAACTCCCCCCCTACCCTTAGCCCCGGACTACCAACATGAGGAGCAAGTGCTGGGATACCCCTCCGTGGGGCTGGGCAACAGGCCTTAGAACTTAATGCCTGCACCCCCTCCTCCCAGAATAACGCTTTAGCTCCTTCCCACCCAACCTCCATGCTCCAGGTCCTAGCCTCTGTCTTCTGGTAAACTCTCCCTCAGCCCCTCAGTCCCCAGGATTCCCATTCTATACAAGCCTGTGCACGTGACAGAAAGCTTGGGGGGGGGTGGGTGTGGTGGTGATGGTGGCGGTGGCAGGGCAGCCAGGAGAATCAGAGTTCACTGAGGTACGTGCTCTCTGCTGGCCTTGCCCTTGCTTTCTTCCTGTTCCACTCACAAGAGCAGAGGTAGGGCAGGAGACAGAGGAGATGCCTGAGCCTCCAGCCTGATTTACAGGGGGCGGTGGTCCCAGTGCAGTGGAGCAGCTCTCCACCAGGCAGAGGCACCCAGAGCATTCCGACTACCAGCAGTCATACCTGCTGCTCACCTCTACCTTTCACATCTGCTCAAAGCCTGCCCCCCCTCAGCCCCGCTGGCCGGAAACCTGCGCTGGCTGGGGAGACACACTTCCCATCCCGGAGGGCAATTTCAAAATCAACGCATGGCCGACCCAACAGCAAGCCAAAGGCATGTTTAAGGAAATCAGTGGAATGTATGCAATTAATTAAAGGGCAAGTCTTAAGGCAGACTAAATACTGGAAGTCAGGAACCGGAGTCCAAGTCCCTTCATGATCGGAAAGGGGAAGTTCCCGATTTGATTGCAGAAAGCAATTTACTTCAATTAGCAGTGACATAAACAGGGTGATTGCTTAATAGGAGTACCGAATCTCTAAAATATAAACAGCCTGAATTGCATCCCTTACCATTATATTAGCAGAATGGGATTGCTTTTCTCAAGACAGGTTTGATTAACCCATTCAGAGCTACCCGCTCCCAAGCACAGAACTTCATATCTCTTCTAAGGTCTTTACACAGTGGCCCTAACATGTGTGGCACACTGATTCATATTAATGAATTTGCTTGTTGCTTTCATGTCTTTTAACCCCTCCAGTAGCTCTAGCTCTGGGAGATATGCTTCATTATGTCCATTTTAAAAGGTGGGGAAAATGAAGCTCAGAAATTTCAAGGGGGTGATTTTTTCAAACACAAATCCAATCATGTCATTCCCCTGCTTAAGTTAAACCCTCCAAAGGCTTTCAAACTCTATCATGGCCTCAAGAGCCCTTAGAAATCTGTCTGCTAACTGCTTCCCCCATCTCCACTCAAACCACTCTTCCACTCGCTCACCACATCTTACAATTCTGTGGCCACTGCCTGTTCCTCAAGACTGTTTCCACCTCAGGGCCTTTGCACTTGCTGTTCTCTCTGCCCAGAACATTCTTCCTCCATTTCTGTGCAGAACTGACTTCTCACCTCCAGGTCTCAGGTCGAACATCACTTCCTCAGAGAGTCCTGCTCTATCCGCCCATCTTTCCTGCTCCCTTTGGCTTTTGACCTGACACCCAGAATTATTTTGTTTGTCGACTATTGCTGTATCTCTCTGTTCATCCACCACTATCCCCAAGCTCCATGAGAGCAGAGATCTTGTCTCCTGACTTGTTCACTACACAGTAGGTAGACAGAAAATATCTGTTTAATAAAAGAAGAATTACCCCTGCTTTTATATAGATGAGGAAAGTGAGGTTCAGAAAAGTTAAGCCACTTCATAAGGTCAAACAGGTGGTAAATTGCAGAGGTGGGGTTCAGACAGCTTCTTCCCACATAGCTATACTAAGCAGCTCTTTTGACTTTTTGAGAAGCCTCCCTTCCCCTCATCTATATGATCCCCCTCCCCCAACCTTCTCACCATACCTACTCCCAACCCCAAGGAGCAGGTGCCCATGCAACTGCTGGGAGAGCAGTAAAAAGCACAGCCCCAGAGTAGAACCTCCTCTACCCCTGAAACTCCCTCCATCACTGGTATGTCAGTGCTGTTGCCCCTCAGGTGGGCAGTGTCTTTGTTCCAAGAATGCCAACTCTCAAGGTTAAAGACCTCAAGACCTTCTTCCTTTGCCTGCTCCCTGCCCCCCCCCCAACCTGGGAGAACTGAGGTAATTAACTGGGTACATTTAGGAAATGCACCCCAGCCCAGAGAATGGGGAGACCACAGAAAAGCTGTTTGGAGGAGCTTAAGCTTCCCAGTGACTCCCTCCCACAGTCAAATCCCACGATTGGCCCAAGCTCCCCACACCACCGGTGGGTGGGGGCCACCTGGGCCTCATCCTCGGCGGGCTGTAACCTGGAAAGGGAAGGCTGTGGAAGCAGAGAAGTGGTCAGGAGGAGACCTGAGACAGGGCGAAGGCTGTGGAAAAAAATGGACACGAGAGCCCCAGCTTCAGGCTGGGGATAGTGAGAGTCCGAGCATGTGGCCGGGCAGCTGGGGTGGGGGACGCCTGCAAAGCAGAGATCTTTCCCCTACCACCACCCCTAAACACTGGCTGACTTTGGCTCTCAGGGTCTCCATCTGGTCCCTCTGCACTGTCACCCTCTGGAGAAGGTCAAGTACAGCTGTCATCACAGTCCCATTCTCCCTGTGTGACCCTGAGCAGGGCTTTAGCCCCTCTGAAGCCACTTCCTGCTTGATAAGGAGATCACAATATTCACCCTGCCTACTGGCAGTGTTTCAAGAGCCTTAAGTAAGGTCATGAATAGGAAAATGCCCTGGAAAATGTAAAATGTAAAGTACACTAAGGGGATATACTCCCATTGCAGTCTAAGTAGGAAAGGGACTTGAACATTTACTAAACATCTCCTGCCAAAGTTGTGGTTCCCTATGCCCCGTATTTAGAGGAAACTGAGGCTCACTGAGCCCCTTGCCTCCCACTACTAAGTACTAACGGCTAGATGTCAATCATTGTCGCTGCTGCATTTAGGCAGCTGGGATGTGACACTGTAGCTCAGACCTGATCCAATCAGACAGAATCCTGGGACAGGGGAGATGCCTAGGCGCAGGCCCCGGCCGGATGTGGGGCCGGAGCGGGCATGAGGCACAGGGTACAAGATGAAGATGAGGGGGTAGAGGAGGCAGGGTCACAGGGCCTCCCAGGCCCAGGAGAAGGGCTTTGACTATTTGGTTCCAAATTACAGTACGAAAATATTGAAAAGTCAATGTCTTTCTTTTTATTTTATTTTATTTTATTTTATTTTATTTTATTTTATTTTATTTTTCTTCAACGTTTATTTATTTTTGGGACAGAGAGAGACAGAGCATGAACGGGGGAGGGGCAGAGAGAGAGGGAGACACAGAATCGGAAACAGGCTCCAGGCTCCGAGCCATCAGCCCAGAGCCTGACGCGGGGCTCGAACTCACGGACCGCAAGATCGTGACCTGGCTGAAGTCGGACGCTTAACCGACTGCGCCACCCAGGCGCCCCAGAAAAGTCAATGTCTTTCAAAGCACTCGTGGCAGAGAGAGGATGTGGCCCAGTGGGTAGTAGGGGCTGAGATGGGCTGGGAAGAGCAGGGGGCTAGAGGGAAGATGATGGATTTGAATGCAAAACCTACTTAAAGGTAGAACCCACAGGGCCTGTGGGGTGTGGGCCACAATGACCAAGAGAGAGCACTACAGGTTGAAAAGGCTTTGCAAAAAAGGACAACAAAAATTCACAGACTCCTGCCTTGCTGCAGACACTCAACATTTAAGGAGATCCCAAACCTAGTGGATAAACAAGGGAAAACTCTTGCAAACAAGTTTCATGCATGCCCTCAGGGACGGGAATGTATGGTGCCCCAGACCTGACTGGCTAGAACCATCTGCTTCTTTCTTTAATTAAGCTCCTCTCTTTGCCCCTTCACTGTTAATTATTTCCAGCCTCCTGGGAAGGAAGGAACAGAACCTTTACTCTTGAGATTCCTGCCAGCCACTGTCTTCAGAAATGTCTTTGAGTGGTTTTCCTTAGGCTCTGGCACCAGCTGTGGGCCTCAGAGCCTCAAATTCCCCACTGACCATCAGAAAGGGTAACCGAGTCCAGTTTGAGGTCATACAATGTTTCCGAAGGAGCTCAAATGCTACCTCCTCCAGGAGGCCCGCCCTGACTATTCTAAAATAGAATTCTACCTCTGTTATTATTCATCTCTTTACCCAGAGCATTCATAGCAATTGTCCTAATTTATAATTAACAATGATTCGTTTGATTTACTCTGCCATCCTTAGCCCACCAGACTGGGTTTTCCCGAGGGCAGAAAACACATCTATCTATTCAGGCTGTGTGCGTTGCCCCAAGCACACTGTAGTCACCCAGTAGGTGGTTTTATAAGTATTTGCCCACTAAATTCAAGACACTGTGACTAGGGCTTTGAACGCTCCCAGTAAGACTCCTTCCTCTCTGCGGTCTCTCGCAAACCCCAGCCCTTTGACTGCCACTGACAACATCTGTCTCCAGCACAGAGATTCCTCCTTTCTCTTCACCTGCCCCAGTGTTTTGTTCCCAAGGGGACTTAGCCCAGTGGCTGCCATGTGTATCATGTCCCTAAGGTCAAAGAAGTTATTGATAACAGAAGCGAGGCTTCACGTGACAAAATGATGGCACCCAAAGCATCACTGCAGCTGTAAGTTGTTCAGTCTAGGGTTCGGTCATATGCCAGGTACAGTACTCGGAGCTGGAACACAGTGGACAAGACCAACATGGTCCTTGAGCCCTCTTGAAGCTCACAAGCTAGCAGCCTCCTCAAAGTCTTTGCCAAGAACCATTTGCCTTTTGAGGGCAGGGCTCCAAGGCCAAGGAATCTGGCTATTCCCCTTCTCTAGCCCTGCATGTGGCAGCTTTCAAGTTTCCCAAGGAAGGAATCAATGCAGTAAATCCCACCTCCCCCAACTCCAGGCCCAGAAACACCAGGAATGAAAGGTTCATATCCTATCCTAGTGGCTCATTAACTATATGACTTGGAACACATGACCTCTCTGAGCCTCATTTCTTCCCCCACAAAATGAGATCAAGTGTCCTACACCACAGCACTGTTATGAGGATTATATTAGATGATGATGATGATGATGATGATAATTGCTAAACTTTTCTGAGCTCTTCACTAGTGCCAAACATTGTGCTAAGAACTTGTCCAAATTATCACATTTAATCTTCCCAACAACCTCAAAAGAAGGGCTATTATACCACCATTTTTAGAGATGAAGGCAGATAGGTTACAACAGTGCCCAATGTCACCTAGCCAGTAATGGGGGAAGCTGGGATAAGACCCAGACATTCTCACTACCCTCCAACCCACCGCCTTCCATGCCCCCGTGTGACTTGCTGTCTTAACTTCTGTCCGGTATGCAGTAAGTGCTCCAAAACTGACACCTTTTATCCAGTAGCCGGAGGCTCCCAATACAAGGCTGCCCCAGCTCTGACAGTTCTTCAGGACTCGCCTGTGATTTCCCAGCAGTCAGAGCCTCCCAATCCTGCTCCTGTTCCAAGTTCCCGGTCTGCCTCCTTATAAAATCTCAGATTGGAACAACCATGGCGGGAAGACTGGCCTTCCCCGTCATCTCCCCGGCAGCCCAATCGCTGTGGGCCACCCAGATCTGAGCCTCCTGGAAGCAGCTAAGTGGCCGAGTTGCCTCAAGAAACTAATCTGTGCTCTCGCTGTCCCCTCTGCCCTGCCAGCAGATATGAGCCTAAAGCAAAACCTCAGGGGCCTCGGAGGAGCTCCAGGTATCACTGGAACAAGCACCACTGGCTCCCAAAGAAAATGATAGTATGAGATCATTCATTCTAATATTTAGCTCCCAGAAAAAAACCGCTGCAAGCCCCATCCAAACCACAGACAGCTTTGGCAGCCCCAGTATCCTCTTACAGTTACATAAGCTTTGCAGAGAAATAAATACCAACTCATCTCGAAGGAATTTTAAGGGCTAATAAACCTTAACCAGTCCTTGCAGAAAGGGCTCCCTTCCGAGGGAGAAGAATGAGGTTTTAGAGAGGAAGGACTGAGAAGGAGGCCTCATGGGCCTGGCTGCAGGGACGTTCCTCAGAGAGGCTCAATCCCATGGCTTCACTTACAGGACAGACATCTCCAGGGCCAGTCATGCCCTTGCCACCCCCGCCCTGTACACCATTCAGAATCTACTATCCAGTTAACTCTTACAGGTGGTGAGTTCCCCATCACTGGGGGTCTTCCAACATATTCAAACATAAACTGCATGGCTCTAAGTGACCTTCTAGTCCCAGGATTTTATTGTTATATCATGGTTTTCGGCTGTAGGAACATACTAGTGGCATCAACAAAAGGCAGGATAGTATGGGAGCAAGAATTTATACCCAGAGACTGAAGACCTGTAATCTGGCGTTAGCTGGGTGACCTTGGGCACGTTGCTTCACCTTTTCTTGTAAAATAGAAATAACAATTACTCTCTCCTGCCCGCCCCCACCTGATTGCTAGAAGAGGCAGATAATGTGCAGGTGTATGAAAATGCCTCACATGTCCCAAAATGCTTTGCAAGCAGTGAGCTGCTGCAGACACACCAGTGTAGGAAAAGCACTAACGACCCAGACTGCCCATCATTCCTTGCATGTCTGAGACAGGTCCTTCCAGTGTCCTGCATTTTCTGGGGGAAGCAACTCAAGTGTGTCAAGTTAGTAAGACTGTAATTTGGAGCCAGATTCCCTGGGTTTGAATCCTGGATCTGCCATTCACTAGCAATGTATCCTCAGGCAGCTCATTTGATCTCTCTGTGTCTCATTTGCCTTACCTTATTTGGGCATAATAATAGTACCTATCTTGGAGAGGTGCTAGGAGAATTCAGTGAAATGTCAAAAGTTTAGACAGTATCTGGCCAAAAGAAAGTGCTGGATAGGGATTTTCTGTGGCTAGTGTTAATATCTTAACTCGCTAATTCACTAGCAGTCATTGAGCAGGAAGACCAATCTTCAGGAAGAGAACATAAGATGAGCACATTCTGAAAGGAATGACAAAGATGATGACTACTATTTACTGAGCATTTACTATGTACCAAGCACTGTGCCAAGCATGTTACATACATTATCCTATCTAATCTCTAAAATAATCCTTTGAGGGCTGGTGCTATTGTTCCTCTTACATAAAAGAGACTAACCCTCAGCAAGGTCATGTGACTTGTATAAGATCACAAATTGGGTGGCTTCAGGGTTAGAACCTAGGCAGTCTGGTGCTTAGGCCAGTTCTCTGGAGCTTATGTGAGGCTTGGCATATTGCCTAGGCCTCTGGGAGGTGCACCAGTGCAGGACCCTGATGACCCAGGGACCCTGCAGTGAGGGGCTATAAGGAAATGGGCAGATAATGTGTCACAAACACAATGGGTAATCTGTAGGCCACACCCCAGTCCCGGGCCATTCTCAGGATCCTAGTGTCTCTGGTTTCCAAGGAGGGGAGTAAGAGAAGGGCCTGCCTTCAGGGCCAGCAAGATAGGGAGGTGTTAGGAAACAAATGTCAAGTCTGAGGGAAGTGTCAAGTACAAGAAGAAACTGACCCCCACCCCAGGCTGTGCTCAGAAGCTGGGAGACACATCCCCAGAGAGGTGAGTCTGGGTAGCAGACAAACAGCCAGGAGCCATGGCTGCCTATCAGACCAAGTCCAGGGAGAGGTAATGAGTAACGGGGCTCACTGAGATTCAGCCTGTGTAACCAAGGCAACTGTGGGGTTAAATTATCCAGAGACGACAGAGTTGGAACAGGACCCCCCAGTCCCAGAGCTGGCAGGCCACATTCCCAGAGGGCCAGGACCAAGGCACTTGGACTCCACTGTTCTCCCCCAACCAGCAACGTGAGGCCCTGCCAGGTCCTTCAGCAAAGATCTGATTGCCCCTGAGTATTAAAAGCAACAATTTTTGTCTCTGCTTCAAAGTTCTTACTGGCTGGGGAGTCCTTAGAGCACCCAGGGAGAAAAAGAAACTGCTAGACCCGTATTCCCCAGACTACTGCACCTTCCAAAATACACATAGGCTGAGAATGCCCTGGAATAATGAAGGGTGACTCCTCTGTGCCAGGCATGTGCTAAGTGCCACCAGGCTTCTGGATATCTGGGTGCTGAAGGGCAAAGCCTAGAGAGGGTGGAGGCCTTGGAAGCCCATTGAGAACCCCAAATAGATGGTGGTGTGAAATCCTGCCTGTCTCCTCCTCATTCTCTAGCAGGCATAGTTGGTAGCTTGGTAGTTTGGGTTTCCCTCCTTGGTCTGGGGAAATGCTCTATGTAGCCAATCAGAAGGCTTTCAGACTGGCTGTGTTGGACCCTGTCAGTCTACACAGTTCCCATCAAGGCACCTGTCCCGCAGAGCCTGGCCCACATGGCAGGCAGGCAGCTGGCAGCTGGTTTTATGAACATCCAAAATCCAAGAAGAACCACAAAACCATGCTGGGCTACAGACAATCAATCATGAAGAAAGCTGACGCTGGGGATGCCCTTGCATTCTCCTCCCAGACTGGGCTCACTTTGAATTTTAGAATATAAAATGATAAATACCTTCAGGTTCCTTTTTAGCTGTGGGATTTGGATGGTGTTGAGATGGACAACGGGCTGGAACAATGAAAAGTTAGGGCTTCTCCTCACCCCTCTTGCTTCATCATGTTCACAATGATATCACAGATCTTTTTTTTTTTTTTTTTTTTTAAATTTTTTTTTTCAACGTTTATTTATTTTTGAGACAGAGAGAGACAGAGCATAAACGGGGGAGGGGCAGAGAGAGAGGGAGACACAGAATTGGAAACAGGCTCCAGGCTCTGAGCCATCAGCCCAGAGCCCGACGCGGGGCTCGAACTCCCGGACCGCGAGATCGTGACCTGGTTGAAGTCGGACGCTTAACCGACTGCGCCACCCAGGCGCCCCGATATCACAGATCTTAAAGTCCCAGCTTACATGTAACTTCTTCTGAGTGCATCTCCCTCACCATGTTGGCAGACCTTCTTTCCTCACTGTTCTTTGTAACTGTAAGGTTTTCTTTTCCTTCAGAGAACTTCATCACGATGTTAACTATGTATTTTTTGATTGTCTATGGTCTGTCTCCTCCACTAGGCGATGAGCTCCGTGACAACATACGTATTCTAAGCACCTAGTCTAATTTCCAGCACATAATGTGTATTCAATTAATATTTTTTGATTGGATTAAATACTAAGTTCAGAGAAAGATGCCAAGAGGCATAGATGGGGTACCTATTCTTGCTCTATTTAGGTAGTGAAAAAGGTAGTTATTTGGAAAAAAGTAATCAATAAATGAGAGTATTCAACATGTGGTCTTAGAATCATTGCTTCAGGCATTCATGAGCAAAAAGAAAAAAACACAAGAGGTGGCTGCATGGCTCAGTCAGGTAAGTATCCAACTTTGGCTCAGGTCGTGATCTCAGGGTTCGTGACTTTGAGCCCTGCGAAGCCCTGTGAAGCAGAGCCCACCTCATATCTTCTGTTACCCTCTCTCTCTGCCCATCCCCAATTGTGCTTGCTCACTCTCTCTGAAAAATAAACATTAAAAAAAAAGAAAAAATCCCAAGCTAAATCTCGCACCTTACATAAAAATTAATTCAAAATGGATTGGAGCTCTAAATATAAAATATAAAACTTTTAGAAGGAAACATGGGAGAAATCTTAATCAACTAGAGTTAGGTGAAGAATTCTTGGATCTGACACCAAAATCACAATCTATAAAAGAAAACTAATAAAGTAGACTTTATCAAAACTTAAAATTTTTCTCTGCAAAAGATTGTTAAGAGGATGAAAAGACAAACCAAGAATGGGAGAAAATGTTTACAAATCACATTTCTGACAAAAGACTTGTATCCAGAATATAAAAATAACTTAAAAAAAAAACCTCTTTAAATTCAGCTGTAAGAAGATGAAGGGTCCAACTAGAAAATGGGCAAAAGACTTCAAAAGACACTTCACCAAAGAGAACATGCAGGTGGAAAACGAGCACATGAAAAGGTGTTCAATGTCATTCACAAATTGTGAAATGCACATTAAATCCACAGTGACATTCCTCTATACACCTATGAGAACAGCTAAACACAGACTCTACCAAGTGCTGGAGAGGATGTGTAGCTCTCAGACACTCGTAGTAGAAATGGAAATGGTCCAGCCAGTCAGGAAAATAGGCTAGCCATTTCAAATAAAATTTAAACACACTTACCACATTGACCCAGGAATCAAACTCTTAGGCATTTATTTATCCCAAATAAATGAAAACTTATGTTCACATGACAAGATTATAAAGATGGAGAACAGATCAATGGCCGCCAGGGATTAGGGATGAGGATAAGACATGACCATAAAGGAGTAGCTGAGGGAGTTCCTTTGGGGTGATGGGAGGGTGTATCCTCACTGCAGTGGTGGTTATACATCTCTCTACAGGTGATAAAAATTTAATACAACTACGGATACATACAAAAGTGCACATAAAAACTGGTGAAATCCAAACAAGCTCTGGAGTCTAATAAAAAGTATTATAGCTGTATCTATTTCCTGGCTTAATACACTTTTTAAAAATGTTTATTTATTTATTTTTGAGGGAGTTAGAGAGCAAGCAGGGGAGGGGCAGAGAGAGACAGAGAGAGAATCCCAAGCAGCATCCGAGCTGTCAGTGCAGGGCTCGAACTCAGCAACTGTGAGATCATGACCTGAGCAGAAACCAAGAGTTGGATGCTTAACCAACTGAGCCACCTGGGTGCTCCTGTTAATGTACTTTAGTTATGTAAGATGCTACCACTGGGGAAGTTGGATGAAAGGTAAAAGGAATGGGCAGGACCTCTCTGTACTATTTTTGCAACTTCTGGTAAGTCTAGAATTCCAAAATTAAAAGTTTTTAAAAAAATAATAACTACAGATGTGCAGAATATGTATTAGAAGCTCTAAGCATCAGGTGAGGTATGGCTACCATCCAGTTTTCTTCAGTGGTCAAGAAAAGCTTCAATTTATCTGGTAGTTATTAAGTACCTACCCCATGATGCATGCCAGGCATCATGCCAGGCAGTAACGGGGAATTCAAAGATACTGGTCCTATTCTCAAGCAACTGTAAATCAAGAGGGTAGGAAGGCAGGGTGGGGATGGGGAGAAATGCCCATTGGTAGTGGTGGCATCCAGGCAGACCTACCATAAGCTGGATCTTGGTCAGGACTCCATTTATTACTTGGACCCCTCTGCCCCCACAAAACAGGGGAACCATGACAACACTTCAAGTCTCTGGGTATCAGTAGATCTCCAACTCAGACCTTGTATCCAAAATTCTTCAAATATCTAGGTAATCCCAGTTCCCTAGTGCACAGTGACCTAAAGACATGGCCGTAGGTCCTTTGAGAGAAGGACAGGGTTTTTCTTTCCTCTTCAGTCAGTGGCTTGCAGGTCAAAAAACTTGCTTAGGTCTGGAAACCAGGCAAGGAATCTTATCTTCTCATTGGACCTCAATCTTCTATTCACCTTTCCTTGATTTCTTCTCTTAGTACAAGCTGAACAGCACCCTTATCAACTATCCAGCTACTTGCCCCTAGAGACACTGTAATAACCATCTCTGTAACTTTCTGTCAGGCCTCCTTATCTACCACTTTAGTTTTGCCAACCATACGATCTTTGTGGTCCCTGGCTTCTGGAGGTTAAAGCACAGTCCCCAACCTCTATTATTTCAGATCCTATCATCAACACTGCTAACAGGGAGACTAATTCTATAACAACCACTCCACCCTCAGCCCTGACCTACAAAGGAGAGCCACCACTGAAATGCCTTTACACCATTGGTGAATGATATGTCCTCTGAACCCTCCAGGGGATCACATGTTTAGGTGGTGTCCTGGCTATTGACTCCATCCATTTCAGCACACCTACCTCCCAGTGCCTTTCATTCCTTCTTCCACCATCTGCCATGGCAATTCTAGCATTTCAACTTTGATCGGCTTGGGGTTGTCGCTTTCT
The DNA here is from genome assembly GCF_022079265.1 of Lynx rufus. Taxonomy (NCBI): domain Eukaryota; kingdom Metazoa; phylum Chordata; class Mammalia; order Carnivora; family Felidae; genus Lynx; species Lynx rufus. The sequence continues at coordinate 118,009,497 of NW_025814823.1, read as the reverse complement.
CCATGCCTCTAGAAGCATCCTAATAGTGAGACAGTACCACCTCCCAGGGTCCTGCACCTCCAGAGAGCACACCAATGTCAAACTCTTTCCCACCCAACACTATGCTCTGGTGTCTGATATCTGACACCCTCATATCCAGGCCTCTGTGCACCCTTTGGCCCCCAAAGGCACTGCCTGGCTCTGTCCTGCACCCTTCGTGGGATGGTACCTTTCCTCCCCTGTCAGGCCTATCACATCTTCAGCTGGGTTATGCTGTGACTGAACCTTAATTTCAAACCAAGTGGCCAGGAGGGAAGGTAAGGGCTGAACCTAGAGGTACGTATTGCCTTTGGGAGAGAGGCCCTTGCATTGTTATCCAACACAGGGAGAGTGCTAACCCTTACTAGGGAGGGCTGGGCCACTTCTGTGGGCTCTGACAGTTCAGCGGACTCTGTGAACACAGTCTGCTGGGGTGGCCACATAGGCGTCTGCATCCCACGTCAGGATCCTAGGTTTTTCCCCAATAGGGTCTCGACCTTGGCACAACAGAACTGCTTCGGTTGGTGTCTGTCCTCTGCTAAGAGAGATTAGTACTGCTTTGTATGTAACCAAGAAGCCTACTGGCTCTCACACCGGCCTTTCCGTTGCCTGTTACTGACCTGTAGCTGTCCATTACCTTCCTGCAGACCATCAGTGGGGCTCCGTAGAGCCATCCCACACCTCTATCCACACAGTTGTATGAACTCCATTCCTCTCCAAACATCTCCCCTGTGTACCAGCGCATCCGCTCACTTCACCACCAGGTGAACTAACAGGCGACCACTTCATCCCAGGGGATGCCTGTGCTCCACGCCTACCCATGCTCAGCCTCGGCATAAGGGATCCAGCTCCAAACCCCACCTTATCGGCTGCTCTCTTGGATCATTGCCTGTCCCAAATACTACAGGTTGGGTTGTCCAGAAGTACATGCTGATAAGGAGTTTGGGATGTAAGATGTTTACTGCAGATCAATGTCTGTGAAAGGAAGAAGGCAGAAGCAGAAACGGCCAGAGGGAAAAGTCAAGCTGTAGTGCAGGCCCGTCAAATGGCTGGCCAAGCCAGCAGGGAGCTCTGGAGCAAATGCTGTACCAGAGCTGTCCTTGTCACGTGGAAATGGCAGGGCCTTCACACCCTCGCCTCACCGGGCCACCAGATGTGGTAGCCCTGAAAAGGGCACGACCTTGGGTGAGACAGGTCCTGACAGCTGAGGCAGACGCTGAGGGAGTCGACAGCTAGACACTGGCTGCTGATGGCCCCACAGCTGGGCAGTGAGTGTTGCCCTGAAGGGAGATGAGGGTGATGAAGGAGAAATCAAACCCATTTTGGCTAATGAGAAACTTCTCCCCTAAGAACTGAAGCATGGTTGAGAATTCAACAGAAAAAAAAAAAAAAAAAAAAGAAGGCAGATGCTTTATCTGGGAGAAAGCACCTGAAGGCTTCCCAGAAGACAGGAGATGGGGGTAGCCCCAGAAGAGAGGCGGTCCTCTGGGCCTGGGACATGGTCTGGAGGTCCCCTGTTCCAGGGGACTGCACACTCTTGACACTCACCATCTATTTGTTTCCCTCTCTTGAAAAGTAGTTGAGACTACTGTTCTTGAGTAAGCCCTACAGAGCTCTGCAGGCAGAGTCCATGGAAAGAGGACTCCCAGTAGTTCTCCAGGGGAATCCATTACACGAGCAAAGTTCTGGGGAGAAACATCTATTCAAAAATTGTGCTGGCTTGCTATTTAACATCACTACTGAAAAAAGAGAGGGAGCTGTGCCTCAACTCCCTACAGAAAGTCCTGGCACTATCACTGCACTTCACCACTGCCGACTGGCTACAAGTCGAAGCCCTGGGGGTCTCCCCACCTCTCAGAAGCTAAGTGGGGTGGTAAAGCCTCACCGTGCTGATTAGGACATAGGGAATAGAAGGATACCAGAATAAGCGTTTGACCATCTATATATCCCTTGGAGTGTCCTGCAAGATCTACTTTATTATTAGTAGTTTAGTTTTAAAGTACTAAAAACTAGGGCCCTTATAAAGAAGTAAAGCCCTCCCACCCTTAATGTAAGAAATGATTTATACAGAAGGGGATTTTCTTTTTCTTTTTGCTTACTTCCAATTACAGTTGAAGCTGGATAAACTCAGTCCCCTTGACACCCCCTTCCCCAGTTACAATCTCCTTTCAGAGGTGACCATGGTCAGTGTTCTTTCCAAATCTGTCTCTAGGCATGCACACACCTAGATGTGTACAGATGGAAATAATTTTTGTGGAAGTATTTTTTAAAACATATGTCCACAATACCCAAAACTTGCATTTTTCACACATCAATAGGTTTTGGAAATCTTCCCCTAACAGCAACGTGGTAGCTTTGTGATGCAGCAATTTGGCAAGGCTGAAGCAGTCTCCGGATTTCCCTTCCCTGTATGTTTCCACTTAGAATGGGCTAGGAGACATTTCTTTGCTGCGATGTGAAGGGCCAATGTGATGCAGCAACCATGTTCCTTCTAACTCTTGGAAGGTGAGAGCGGGGTCACGGGGTGCTTTTGCAAGGCATGCATGTTGCCTGGAGCTGCTCCACCTCTTCCCCACATCCTCTACCAGCCCCTCCACCTCCGGGACCTGGCCAGCTTCTCCTAAAGGTCCGTAGTTGGAGGCAATGAGGCTGACATGGATTTTAGTGGGCTCCAGCTGGTCCTTGCTGCTCCCAATTTACTTACATTGCTCTTCTCTGCCTGCTTGCCCTGTGGATATTCCAGCATCAGATGAGAAAAAACAGCCTTACAAAGGCTGTTCAACCAGCTCTGCCAAATGTGTAAAGTCAAATACCCATCACACACACACACACGTACGTGTACATTGTACCTCCTAGTGGTCTGTCTTCTACCGATAAGAACACATAACTATACTTCATTCTTCATTCTTTTTAACTACCATGGAAATACCAGTTTACTTAACTCTTCTATTGAAAGACCTTTGGCAAGTTATACTTTGTCACTCTTATAAACTATATGCTATAAGCGACCTCATTCATAGCCTTTTTTTTTTTTTTAACTACATCTGCAATTATTCTCCAGGACAGAAAAATAAACTAATGATTCCAAAAGTTGACACATTTTACATTTTAACAGGGAGCCTATCTGTGCCTGGAACCAACACAGGTAGGGAACAATGACATGGTAATTCTGGTCTCCTCCCCAACGTGGATAGAAACACCCTTGGCAGCAATTAATCTATCAAGATAAACATCTTCCTGGAGTTCAGCAGTGTGACTGGCACTAACATATACTCGACATGGGAATTCCCAGGTCATAGAGTGTCCCTAGAAATGGTTCAGGCACACAGTAAGTGTAGCAAGTTCGATTACTAGTCTCAGTTCTTAATCTGCCTATAGTAGCAGTAGCATACATCCATATCTTTGTTATGCTTTCATGGAGAGCAGAATGTGCCTTTCCACCCTTGACCCTGGGCTCAGCCCTGTGAATTGAATTAGTTTTCATACATGAAGTGAGCAAAACTCGAAATACGATTGTGCAGTTGGGCGTGACTTGCTTTTTCATCATGAAAAGAATGGGCATGCAGTATCTCCCGATTTGAGGAGGAAGAGAGACACATGGTGCAGACCTGGATTCAACACACAGCCTGGAGCCAAGAGCAACAGATCAGCCGAAACCTGGTGGCTCAGAGACCATTCAGAATCACACACAGTGTCACGTCTTTTTAGTCTCCTCAATTTAGAACAGGTCTTCAGCCTTCACAACCTCAACACGTTTGAAGATTACAGGTCCATTATTTTACAGAATGATAATTTGGTCCTTATGATAAAGGTCTTCCTATGCATCTTTGTAAAGAATATCAGAGGGGCGCCTGGGTGGCGCAGTCGGTTAAGCGTCCGACTTCAGCCAGGTCACGATCTCGCGGTCCGTGAGTTCGAGCCCCGCGTCGGGCTCTGGGCTGATGGCTCAGAGCCTGGAGCCTGCTTCCGATTCTGTGTCTCCCTCTCTCTCTGCCCCTCCCCCGTTCATGCTCTGTCTCTCTCTGTCCCAAAAAATAAATAAACGTTGAAAAAAAAAAAAATTTAAAAAAAAAAAAAAAAAAAAGAAAGAATATCAGAGAAGTAGGGGCGCTTGGTTGAGCATCTGACTTTGGCTCAGGTCATGATCTCCAGGTCCTGAGTTCGAGCCCCACATTGGGCTCTGCTTTAGATCCTCTGTCCACCCCCCCTCTCTGCCCCTACCCTGTTCACTCTCTCTCTCTCTGTCAAAAATAAATAAACATTAAAAATATATTTAAAAAGAGTATCGGAGAAGTGAGGCTGTGTTCTTATTGCATTCTATCAACAGAGCATTTCTTTTTGTCCCATTGCTGACGATACTCACTTTGATCATTTGACTGATGTGATGTCTACCTGACATCACTATAAAGTTACTCTTTTCCTCCTTTATACTTAAAAATATCTTGTGGAGAGAATGTTTAAAACTATGTAAACATGCACTTATTAAATTATATTAGTATGGAGTCACAGTTTCCTAATTCAGTCAGCAGGTTATAATCTCTCACTATCATTATTTATTCCGATGTTCATATTGTCCCAGACTTGGCCAGCAGGAGCTCTTTCAAGCTGGTTTCTGTGTCCACTTGACATTTCCCAATTATTTTTTGAACACATCCTAGCTTTCTGGCACAAGATGTTCCAGGGTCTTCTCGTACTTTCCATGCCCTAATCCAGGAATTACCATTTCTCTAAGGATGCGTAGTTCCTGCTGGTGGAAAATGATATTTAGAAGCCAAGATGTGGGTGCTAGTTGTGTTCATTGCTAGTGAGTTGTCGTGGACAGTGTATCTATAATCTACCTATCTATGTATTGAAAGCCATGAGTTCTGATAGATATCTCCAATTCCAATCCAACACGATGGGGTTCTTTTAAGTTTCCTCCCTCTCCATAATTCTCTCTTCTCTCACAGGAGGAAACCTGGCTCTCATTAGTCCTAACATATTTACTTATTTGATCACTCTCCCTGATATCACCAATCTGTCATCACCATCCTTTCTCCTGGATACCCTTCTCACCCTCTGAATCCCGTGCTGGACAACTCCCACCCACATGAGCATGTTCCTCACTCTGCTTGGACCCTAACCCCTCATACCAGGCCCTGCATTGATACCTTCCCCACTCTATAAGCATAGCTTGGAGATACTGAGGGTGTGGATGCAGACCACTTCAATAAAGTATCACACTAAAGCAAGTCAAATGAAGTTTTTGGTTTCCTAATAGACAGAGGTTATGTTTATACTCTACTGTAGTCTATTAAGTATGCAAAAGCATTATGTCTAAAAGAGCAATGAATATACCTTAATTGAAAAAACTTATTGCTAAAAAATATTAATCATCATCTGAGCTATCAGCAACTTATAATCTTTTTGCTAGTGGAGGGTCTTGCCATGTTGGTGTCTGTTGACTGATCAGGGTAATGTTTGCCAAAGGCTAGGTGTGGCCATGGAAATTTCTTAAAATAAGACAATAATGAAGTCTGCTGTATCACTGGACTCTTTTTCACAAAGGATTCCTCTGTAGCACGTGATGCTGTTTGACAGCATTTTACCCACAGAACTTCTTTCAAAATTGAAGTCAATCCTCTCAAACCTTGCTGCCGCTTTATCAAGTAACTTTATGCAATATTCTAAATCTTTTGTTGTTAACTCAACAATCTCCAGAGTGTTTTCTTCAGGAGATTCCATCTCAAGAAACCACTTTCTCTGCTCATCCATAAAAAGCAGCTCCTCATCTGTTAAAGTTTTATTAGGAGATCGCACATGCAATGCAGTCACATCTTCAGGCTCCACTTCTAATTCTCTTGCTATTTACATCACATCTGCAGTTATTTCCTCCATTGAGGGCAGGAATCTCTCAAAGTCATCCACGAGGGTTGGAATCAACTTCGGAATTCCTGTGAATATTTTGACCTGTTCCCATGAATCACAAATGTCCTAAATGGCAATCCAGAACAGTGAATCCTTTCCAGAAGGTTTTCCATTTGCTTTGCCCAGACCCATCAGAGGAATCACTATCTATGGCATCTATAGCCTTATGAAATGTATTTCTTCAACAATAAGACCTGAAAGTCAAAATGACTCCTTGATCCATGGGCTGCAGGGTGGATGTTATGTTAGCAGGCATGAAAACAACATTAATCTCACTGTACATTCCCATCAGAGCTCTTGGGTGACCAGAAGCATTGTCAATGAGCAATAATACTTCGAAAGGAATCTTTTTTTCTGAGCAGTATGTCTCAACAGTAAGCTTAAAATATTCAGTAAACCATGTTGTAAACAGATGTGCTGTCGTCCAGGCTTTGTTCTTCCATTTATACAGCACAGGTAGAGTATATTTAGCATCATTCTTAAGGGCCTTGGGAATTTTAGAATGGTCAATGAGCACTAGTTTCACCTTAAAGTCACCAACTTCATTAGCCCCTATCAAGGGAGTCAGCCTGTGCTTTGGAGCTTTGAAGCCAGGCATGGACTTCTCTCTAGCTGTGAAAGTCCTAGACAGCATCTTTTTCCAATAGAGAGCTGTTTGGTCTACAGTAAAACCTGTTGTTTGGTATAACCACCTTCATGACTTAGTTAGATCTTCTACAGCTTCTCCATCAGGACTTGCTGCCTCACAAGGACTTTTTATGTTATGGAGATGGCTTTCTTCCTTAACTTCCTTAAACTTCACGAACCAACATCAAACTTTTCTTCTGCACCTTCCTCAGCTCTCTCAGCCTCCACAGAATTGAAAAGAGTTAGGGCTTTGACCGAAGTTAGGCACTGGTTTAATGGCATGTTGTGAATGGTTTAATGTTCTCTCCGGACCACTAAAACTTACTCTGTACTAGCAGTAAGACTGTTTCGTTTTCTTATCATGTATATGTTCACTGGAGTAGCACTTTCAACTTCCTTTAAGAACTCTTCTTTGCATTCACAACGTGACTAACCATGCGGTTCAAGACGCCTAGCTTTCGACCTATCTTGGCTTTCGTCATGCCTTCCGCATGAAGCTTACTCACTTTGAACTTTTAAGGGAGAGATGTGCTATTATTCTTTTCATAATTAGAATATTTAGAGGTCATTGTAGGATTACTAACTAGCCTAATTTCAGTATTATTATGTCTCAGGGAATAGGGAAGACTGAGGAGAGGGCAATACATGGGTAAATGGCTGGCTGGTGCAGCAGTTAAAATCACACTGATTGATTATGTTTGCCATTTTATATGGGAGTGGCTCCTGGCACCCCAAAACAATTACAATAGTAGTAGTAATACACCAATGACCATAGGCCACCATAACACATATAATGATAACAAAAAAGTTTGAAATATTGAGAGAATTACCAAAATGTGACCCAGAGACACAAAGTGAGCAAATGCTATTAGAAAAATGGTACCAATAGATTTGTTCAACAGAGGATTGCCACAAACCTTCAATTTGTAAAAAAATGCAGTGGCCATGAAGAACAATATAGTGAAGCACAATAAAATGAGGTGTGCCGGGGCGCCTGGGTGGCGCAGTCGGTTAAGCGTCCGACTTCAGCCAGGTCACGATCTCGCGGTCCGTGAGTTCGAGCCCCGCGTCGGGCTCTGGGCTGATGGCTCGGAGCCTGGAGCCTGTTTCCGATTCTGTGTCTCCCTCTCTCTCTGCCCCTCCCCCGTTCATGCTCTGTCTCTCTCTGTCCCAAAAAAATAAATAAAAACCGTTGAAAAAAAAAATTAAAAAAAAAAAATGAGGTGTGCCTATATTTGGACTCTAATATCCCCTATAGGCCTCTCCGCCCCATGGCATCCTTCCCTCTCCCCCAAGTTCTGTCTTCCCATCTTCTCACATCTGGGTGATTCCTGTACCATTTGGAAACCTTCTTTAGCCTTCCAAGGCTCTGACATCCTCCTCCTTAGATGACGTCTCATCCCTTTGGGTTTCGACTCCCCCACGCCAGTCTTTCTACATAGACACACTCCTTACCCCATTCAAACTCCAACTTTCCTGTATACCACAGCAGATCTCTCCCAAGTGTCTACTTTTCTTTGTCCCACCTAATGGCTTTAGGACCAATCTGTTCAGGAAGGGATGGGAAAACAAAAGGAGGGAGGGGAGGCGAGGGGAGGAGAGGCGAGGGGAGGGGAGGCAAGGGAAGGGAAGGGAAGGGAAGGAGAAGGGACTCTGCCCATCTGGTTGCTGGGTGAGGAACAGACTGTAGGGATGCATGAGTAGAAGGAGGGAGACCAGCTAGGAGGCTGTTACCACAATCCAAGTGAGATAATGGAGATTCTATAGCAATAGGGATGGTCAGAAAGGATGATATTCTAGATAGATTTAAAGGCAAATGCAGTAAGATATGCTGATGAAATACTTGGGAATTCAAAAAGTATCATTTATTTTTCATACTGCTTAATCAAGGTTCTCTAGTTGCAAGAAGTCAAAACTCACTCAATTTTTTTTTTCAACGTTTATTTATTTTTGGGACAGAGAGAGACAGAGCATGAATGGGGGAGGGGCAGAGAGAGAAGGAGACACAGAATCGGAAACAGGCTCCAGGCTCTGAGCCATCAGCCCAGAGCCTGACGCGGGGCTCGAACTCACAGACCGTGAGATCGTGACCTGGCTGAAGTCGGACGCTTAACCGACTGCGCCACCCAGGCACCCAAAACTCACTCAAACTAACTTACGCAAAGAGGATGAACTGATGAGGATTCAGCTATATCTTTCAGAACCCAAAGGCAGGAGGAGTGGCAGGAACCATGACCTGGAGAGCCACTCAGAAACAGGCCAGGCACCCTTCCTCTCTCTTTAGCCACATGGTCAACTGTCCATGCTGTTCTGTGCACATCCATTCCATTCTCCTCTCTTGGCAAACCTCCTTCCTCTGTTCTCCATGCATGCAGCAGAGGACACTGATGATGACCCGGAACTCCTGTTTTCACATGTCCCATTCAAAAGACTAGTGGAAACGACCTAGTGTCCGGTTCCCAGTCCCAAATTCTTAGGGAGAGAATCTGAGTGGTTCACTGTGGGTCAGCAATCTACCTCTTATGGCCAGGGGAGCAGTGTTCCAGAGTACAAATATGACTCCTGGGCCCATTCTCGATGGGGAACGGGTAACTTCTTAGGGACTAGGGGTCAATGGGTAGGTCCGACACACCCCAAAAGTATCACCTATTAATCTATCCAATGGGAAGGACGGAGTAGCTGCTTTGAAATACACAAAAACAGGTAAGACACAACCATATCTTCAAGCCAACAATCTCCAAAAAGAACTAAGATATGAAACCATAAGAAAATGATTCAAAACAGCCAGGTCATGTGGCAAGAGCTCTGAGAAGTGCTGATGGCCTTCAGAAATGGAAAAACCCCCACCCATCACAGGCTCCATTCAGCAGTATCTTAGTTACTGGAACAGAGGCTGGTGGGGGAAGAGAGTGAAGAGGAAAATCTTTGGTTATTTTGCACTGGATGTGACAAGCCTGACAGAGGCCCTGTGAGCCAGGCTGTCCTCAGATTCTGTAGGGAGTGGGCCTTTAAAAGACCTTGGATCCCCTCACCACTGATTTATAGCTTGTGCAGTTAGCAAATTTATACCCTCTGTGGCTTTGTTTTTATAGCATGGCTTCTCGAAGACCTACCTTCATACCTCAGACATATAAATCTGTTAGAGGGTGGTATATAGCCCAAGAGGTCTTTCCCAGGTGGGTGAAATTTTGTTCTCATCTATAGATTCTTTCAGAGCCCTCTCAATCTGACACCCCCACCCCCATGCAGCCTGTCTTTATTCTCTGAAAAAGCCAACCCAATCTACACTTCCAGGGTCACTGGGAGATGAGGCCTAGTTCCCTCCCGAAGCCCTTAAATGTTCACAGAGCCACCCAATTGTTGTTAGCCCACAGACTTGGAGAGTCAATCCAATTTGCTAATTTTGCTAATATCCACCTGCTCTAGTTAGTTCTATCATCTCCAGGACCCTGGCTAAAGGGGCTACCTGACAACAAAACAGAGCTGAAATCCTGTTACAACTAATTCCAGTCGTTATTCAAATCTTACAAGGCTGGAATCATATTTGCAGTCTAAAGCAACATGGTGCTAGGGCAAAAAAAGGAAATGTCATGCAAATTCTTGATCATGCTGTTCATTTTCCCCTACCCTTTCTTTTTGGACCACTGCTTTGGTTGGAAGAGAGTGAAAATATTTGATGTAGGGATGGGTGGGTGGGGCAGTGTTGAAGGATATTTACTTCTTGTGGCTGAACAGACCCTCTCTCACATCTGAGCCAACAAGCACAACCCAACTACCTTCCCCGGGAGCGACTTACTTCCATCACAGGCAGAAGGAAGTTTGCACTGGTTCATTTGTGAGAGAGGACTTGTTGCAGCAGAAAAATAAAACACTGCTAGGCAGGCTCTCTGCGCACCATAGAACTTGGTCTGCCCTGCAGGCTCCCTTTTTGACTCAGAGACCACAGATTTCACTCACAAGGAAACACTAAGATAATAGGAGTTCCTTGTTTCCCTCTACATGGTTCAGTCTAGATCAGCACCTTGCAGAGAGGGTTCCATGCAACATCAGTTCCATGAAATGCTCAATGACACATAAGTTTGGACAATACTGTCTATAAAAGTCCCATCCTGGGATTAATACAATGGTGTGCACTGTGGAAGGTGTGAAAAGCCCAGTAGTTAAGAAGTCTAGTGAGTTCTGTTTAAACTGTTTCCCAAACCTACTTGACCATGGAACACATACCTCCTGCCACTGTTCTTTCTTTAGTAACATCTGCTCTAAGGACACATTTCAGGAAATGGCACTTCTGACAGACCTGTCCAGATAGGATGGAATTTGGGTCACCATAAAATACTGACCTATTTACTTCTATCCATGAACCAGGAACACTGTGGTCCTGAAAAACATGGCTCCCTTAATGAACATGGCCTCTGAATCTCAAAAAAAGATGAAGACATAAATACTTGAAAACCTGTAAAAAAACATTTTTTTAAATCAGCATAAGCCAACCTGTCTAAATTGAAAATTGAACATGACAGGCCAGACAGCATCAAAGAAACATGTGGTAAATCTGTAGAAGAAAAAAAATCTAAAATGGGAAAAATTATCTCAAAGTCAGTAATATTGACCATGACCTTCTTTTATTAGCCCAGCTCACTTTGACATACTCAATAACTTAAGGTCTCAAAGCTCCAGTTTACCTGTTCACCTACAGGGTTGTTGAGATGTTCAGAATCGAGTACATATATGTAAACTTACAGTATACTGAATGTTCGAGACACCAGAGGTTAAAGACGACTATTCCGTCTTGGTTTTCTCTACAGGTTCAGTGGCTGAGAACACAGCCACTGATGCCAAGTATTCCTAAATGCCAAAGTAGGGCACTGACCCACCAATGTGAGATTTGAAAAGAAAAGTTGTCAAAAATGATTTCACAACCCTTGGCAAACATCCGCTTTAAGGGCATAAAAGGGAAAGACTAAAGAAGTTAGAAAGGACCATTTTTCTGGAGAGAATTATTGGTGTCCTGAGGCATCTCTGACTGCTGCTGACCATTGAGATGTAGCTGTGAGGCTGGAGTTGAGAAAACAAATGGAATGTGGAGAAGAGAGGCCTACTACTTCTTAGCCAAAGGAGTATGGGGAAAGGACAGCGAGCAGAACTGAGAGTTACACATATACGCATGTAAGTCCCAGTTTTCCCTCAGAAAGGCGGAAGGGGCCAAGCCAGAAGGGGAGGAGAGCAAGAGCAGAGGAGATTCTTGCCGCACTGCTGATGTGGCCTCCAACACAGCACAGAGCTGAGGAGGACAACAGGCCGAGTGGTATGGCCGGGAGGAAAGGATCTGTGATGCCATCAACAGCTACAGACTGTGGGTGCAACTCCTGCCCAGGGACCAGAGGGAAGACCAGGCAGAGACACAAGGGGATCCACGGAGGGGAAACAAGTCAGTAGGGATGTCCTGCCAGACGCTATCCGAGCTGAAGTAAAAATGGACTCAGAGGAAGTAAAAATGGATGGCCTGGAGATACAGCTGGGCCAACATTCCTCTGAGATACCAGCCAGCTCACACACCAACAGCCAGTGCAAGGACGGAAGGACCCTTCTTCCAGACCGTGAATTCTCCCACGCTCCTCCCCCAACACCCTCTCAAACCAGAGAAAAGAGACCAAATGAAACCTCAAGAGATGCTGAAAAGATCAGATTCTGTCATAAGCTGCACTGGACTGCAGTGACTTTTTTCCTGCCACTCAGTCCATAGGGGTAGAGTGGGGCTTCTACCAGTTCTACCCTCCATTGAAGGTGCTATGCTTTCTCCACACATCTGAGAGCAGTGGGAACACAAATTATGGTCCAGCTACCAACTATTGGAGGTGCTTTATTATTAGTAGTATTAGTATTAGTATTAGTATTATTAATGATGCTACCTCTTGATGGAACACAACAAGCTAACCCAGATCAAGTCAGTAGCAGGAATCTGCCTAATAAGAATCAAGATTTTCTCTGGAAACAGTCAACTGCTCACTTTAAAAAATACTTTTATTTTGTAACAAATCGCCACAGGATGGGTGAGTGACTTCACGGTGCCAGGTGGGCAGTGGTTTGGCAGAGGACCCAGGTATGAATGCTGAGCCCCGACTCTGTGACCTCAAGCTGCTAAGTTCCTCTGTCTGGGGCCAAACGCTCACCTGTAAAATGAGCGTGACAGCTCTACCTCACAGGGCCCTTTCGAGCCATCGGTGAGGTAAGCTTAGAAGTACTTGGGACAGGGCCTGACCCCTGTGCACCACAGTTATCATTTCTGCTCGTCAGTCAGTAAGGATTATACTATTATTATTTCCACATCTCTCCCTGGCGTTTTAAGGCAAGACACTACAGAGTGATTGATTTTTCTTTTTTAAAACAAGTACAACAGAACTTGTATGTCTAAAATGAATGTCATTGATAGTCATCTCCATGGGACTCAGACCCACTTAAGGCACATTAAATAATTATGTTCCAACAGCACCCTCGCCCATTCCCTGGGGACTGCACTAAGCTATGCCAGGAAGGGAACTGTGCATTATTCATCTTTATCCTCGGGGCCCAACACAAGGCCTGGAATACAGTAGGGGTTACATTAAAGCACCCCCAGCAGAGGCTTGCCCTTGTTTGTGATGTTTTGGGCCACTTCTTCAGAAATGTCTTCAGCTTTGGTGTAAGCGTTAGTGATGACAAGTCTTCAACACTGAGGAGGGGCTCTATCTTTAGAAACTGTGGGGCATTTGCAGCCTGGATGGCCAGTAAGGTAAAGGGAAGATGGTGAAATAATGCTTTGAAGCCATTTTTGGTCAAACGAGCTTAGGAAGCAATTCAACGCGCAGGCCCTGTGAATGAGGGAGCCCCAAGGGAGGAGGACATGTAGATGTGTGTAAACCACCAGAACCAGTGAGCATTCATGAGCAGTCAACAGGTTCACTGACAGGAGGTGAGGCCAGAATTGTTTAACTGTGTGGCCTGCACTTGGGGGTTTTAAGGTTACTGTAGTGGAAAATTCTAATTCCTTTATTTTTAAAAACCAATGAATAAGTTGTCATTCATTAATATGTATGTGGTACATTTTTCCATTTAAAAAAAAAAGAGACGGCAGGGGCACCTGGCCGGCTCAGTTGGTAGAGTGTGTGACTCTTGATCTCAGGATCATGAGTTCAAGCCCCATATCGGACATGGATCCTATTTAAGACAGAGAGAGAGAAAAAGAGAGAGAGAGAAAGACAGAGAGAGAGAAAGATGGTGTGTGGGCTCTCTCAGGAAGGATGCAGTGGCAACTGGTAACAGGGACTGCCTCTGGGGTGTTGAGTGAGGCCAGGGCAGAGGTTCCAGAGACGACAGACTTTCCCACACAGCATCTTGCACCTTTCAGGTTTTATACTATTTGTACCTATTGCCTATTAAATAAGCAACAGCAATGAAGCAGGAGAAGCAGGGGGAGGGAGCAGCATCCCTCTTCTCTACAATAAATAGTTTACCTGAGTGTTCTCTAAAAAACAATAACAAAACAGTAAACCATGAAAGGATTAATAGGAGGCTAATGATCTCATCGGGCCTGTTAGCACATCCCAGGGTTGTTCGCCAAGCCGGGCGAAGAAGGACGTTTTACTTCTCCAAAGTCTAGGTTTGTGGTTGAAGAAAATATGCACCCTTCACCGAAACCCACACAGATAAAACTTGCAATAAAGATAATCAACTTTACAAAGACCAATTCTGTAACTGGATTGTGAAAGGAAGCAAGGAAGCACTCACTCCCCACTAGCTCCGGCTCTCCCTCCCTTCTTGGCCTTTTCACCACTCAGACATCTTCCCTTAGGGCAAGAAGGCCGGAGATGGGGTCACATCTGGCTTCTTCCTCTCTACTCCGTGAAGGGAGATAAGCGGACCATATAACCCGTGACTAAAGCCAGGCTTTGGAATCGTGACTAAAGCCAGGCTTTGGAATCATTTGTAATTGTTCTTGGACTTTCTCAAGTTTTTTGTTTGCTACCACTGGTCCTGGGAAGAGGCGAATTAGCTTTACCTGAGGATAGGTGGAATTCCCAAATCCCCCCATACACACTGTAGATTTTATATCCTAAATGAATGACCGTGTTATATACGTGCACCATGGAGAAGCCAGGGACAATGACTTCTGTCCTTGACATCCCCAGTGTTCTTCCCTCTGCCTTCAGGAAACAGCTCCCAGGGCTTGTTTGGGGTCCTCCCCTCCCCCATGGTCAAGATGAGGTTCCAAAACATTGACCTCCAGGTGGAACCCATGTCACAGCTTGAGCCAGTCACTGTGCCAGATTCCCTGGGCCATGGGGCTTTCATCAGAGGTGGGAAAATGGCCACGAGGGAGCCAGCGCCAATGGGCCACAGAGGTTTTGCTGTGAATGCAGAGCCAGAGGCAGGCATTCTGTCTAGCTGGACTTAGACTTGAAAGGATAAGGGGCCACAGGCCACCACTGTCTTGCCTCACAAGGAGCATAAGGTATGGAAGGATATCTGAGAGACAGGTCTAGGGTTGAAGAGTGTCACCTTTGAGCCTGAACCCAACCAATTCCTATCTCCACTCCTAGCTATCTTAGTATGTGATCCAGTAAATACCTGTTATTTTCCTGCTTAAGCCGAAGTGTGGTTTGGCTTTTCTGTCTCTTACAACCAAAACAGTTCTGTGTGCCACGCTCGTGTGAGAAGTCTAGGAGACCGAAGCTTGGATCCAAAGCTGGAAAAACAATGGGACCAACCTTGACCAGTGAGTGTCTTTGAATTAAACCCTGGACTGTTCTGTCAGAGCCATCATTTCCTATATCCTCCTATCTTCCTTTTGTGGGAAAGTAGGAATACAAGAGGGAAAAGCCTGAAAGGTATGTTAACAGGTGGACATTAAACAGAGATTTTATTCCCTGACCTCACTACCCACAGTCCACTCCCTCCTCATTCCTACATGGGCTTTTCCAGCCCAGCAAATGCGCTCAGAGTTCAGAGCTGGTCTTCTAATTCCAGTAAAGTGCAGAACATCCTCTTACTGGGAATTACAGAGCCCTCTGAAAACCTATCTAAGTAAGTAATGAGCCTGAAGATCATACAGGGTTAATAATTTGCTCACCAGCGCTGTGAAAGCCTTTCACAGGGAGGTGGCAAGCAGTAGAGCTGTTGAATGAGGCCCTGAATCAGAGTCCTCGTGTACGGTATTGGCCCCCTCCTGATCTCCCAACCATCACCCTGTTTCTTTGATGGTGCTGTAAGCGCAGTCCCAAACTGAACTGTCAAGTATAAAGGAGAACAAAAAATAAAAAGATGCTCAGCACCACTCACAGTAGAAAACAAGGTGTGATTTTTCACTCATCAGATTAACAAAGATGAAAATAGCTGATGATAATCCAACACCAGTGAGTGTATGGAGAAATGATCACTCTTGTTCCCCACTGAGGAGGGGAACTTTGAAAAATGAAGGCAATTTTGCAGTAGCCACCCAGATCATAAATGTGCACCGTCCTTCTAGGAATTAACCTACAAAAACACTTCCACCTGTTTACAAAGCTGTATGAAGAACAAGGACACACACACATGTACACACGTGTGGTAGCCAGTCTCCAAAAATGGCCTCCAGCAATTCCTACCCTCCCTGTAGAGGCACACAGGCTGCTCCCACTTCAAAAGGTAGAGCTGGTCTCCCACCGCCTTGAATCTGCACTTGCCCTGTGACTGGATTTGATCAATAGAAATATGGCAGAAGTGACATTCTGGAACCTAGCCCCATGCTGTGAGAAACCCAAGCCAGGTGGAAAGATGAGTCAGAGGAGAGCCAACGTGTTCCTGGTGACAGCCAGCCAGCACCAAAGGCCAGCCACTCAACTGCCAGACCCTCTAGCTTTGTTAATGCTACACAAGGCAGAAGAACCACTCGATCCAGGGAAAAATGAGAAATAATAAATTGTTGTTTTAAGCCACTAAGTTTTAAGGGCTTTGTTCCTCAGCAATAAGAGAAATAATATTCACTGCCACCTTGTACGAAATAGAGACCAAGTGGAAATAACTTCAAAGGCTATCAATAGGAGAATGGTCACAAAAGTTATAGTCCAGCCACTCTAGGAATACTGTGCAGCCATCAAGAAGAAAACTGAGACAATTCTGAATGTAACACAGAAAAAAGCCCCCAAATGGGAGGAAAAAAGAAAGCTTAATGGAAAAAAAAAGCAAATTTCACAATAATATGCCTTGTATAATTTTATATAAAACATGTATTATTTAGGTAAATGCATATACACCAAAATATCAACAGTAGTTACTTCTGGGGAGAACCATGGGTTTGACAGCAAAGGAGGATGTAAAACTTCCACTTTTTGATTTCTGCATTAATTTTTTTTTTTGGAATGAGCATGTATTCATTTCATAACCTAATAAAAGATGAAAAACGTACTTTTAAGCTTTTTCAACCCAGTCCATTGATGTCCTGAGAAGTTAGGAGGAGCTCAGGTTCATGCTAGCTGTCATTTCACTGGGTACCTATGATAAACCAGGCAACCCATGTATTATATTATCTCTAAATTTCCAAACAACCCAGGCACATTTCAGAAATGTGGACACACAGGTTCAGAAACAACAGGCAGCTTTCCAAGTGTCACTCAAGTGAATGGCAGAACCGGTGTTTGGACCTAGGTGGATTCCACTCTAAAGCCTGTGTACCTTTTCAGGGAAGACTGGGTTCTACCCCAAAGAGTTGAAGGGTCTCACTGAGGAAAAGAACTCACACATTTAAGAAGCGCTCATGGACCCAAGTTCAAATTCCAGCTTCACTGCTGACCAGCTGTGAGGCCATGGACAAGTGACAGCCTCCTGTGTC
Organism: Lynx rufus; assembly: GCF_022079265.1. Classification (NCBI taxonomy): domain Eukaryota; kingdom Metazoa; phylum Chordata; class Mammalia; order Carnivora; family Felidae; genus Lynx; species Lynx rufus. Next base: position 117,992,102 of record NW_025814823.1, on the reverse strand, counting down.
TCATTCAACCTTCAAACAAGCATCTACTGAGTACCTCCTGGGTACGAGGTACTGCTCAGTCCAGGCCTCCAGCACTTCAGAAGGGAAACCCCTGCCCTCATGGAGCTTGCGGTAAAATAAGGGAGCCAGATATAAAACAAGTTACTAATAAATACATAATGTGACCACAGAGAGTGATAAAAGCTAAGAAAAGGAAATCAAGAAACGCCTCAATATCCAGGTCTATAAAATGGGATACCAAAGGTACCAACTTCACAGGACTCTTGAGCTCCATCAATAAAACATTTCATTTAAGATGCTTACTGCCAAGCTGAATGCATAGTGATTTGCAGTAAATGGGAAATACTTATTATTATTTAATATTATATGCTTAATCATGTACGCACAGGTTGTGATAAAGGCCACATGACAAATATGTGTTAAATGAATGTAACAAAGATGCAACCAACTGGGCTAGAGCAGTCAGGGAGGCCTTCCCAGAGGAGGCGTCTCAGAAGATTGTGCTCAAAAGTGGACCAAGCTTTGTTTGCAGAACAAATACCTCCACCCTGCCCTGGAGGCTCTGGAGTGGCCAAGAAGACAGAGAGGCAAGGTGATCTGCCTGCCACTCTATTAATGTGGCTTGTTAGAGCCTTCTCACGGAGAGGAGCTGGGCCTCAGACACTTGGTGGGGGCTGACCACAGGACCTGCAGAGAAACCAGGCTGGGACTAAGCCTGCTGCTGCCGCCACTGTGAGGGCAGTGGGGGGTGGGGGCGCAGGAAGGCCTGGGGGAGCACCGTATTATTTGTTATGGGGTGAAGAGGAAGCTATAAGTGGTCCTCTGTCCTCCATTAACAGCAGGATGGAGTCAGGCTGGAGCCGCCGGCTGCGGAATCAGCCTTGTTTTTTAAACACACATGGCTGGGCCAGGCCTTTTAACCCCCAAACACCCCAGGGTTCCTGCAGGAAGAAAACAGTAGCCTTTGGTCTAGAAACTCTACAGCTGGGGTGTAGCTTAGGGCATTTCTGTTCAGCTCAGAAACAAACAGAAGATAAGAACATTATGATAAAAGGAACTGTACTTTTATAATGGATTATTCAAAGTCAGGGAGTCTGGGCTGGTTATAATTCTTTATACTTAAGACTACTCCCTGTACATCCTCAAAGCAAAGAGTGAATAATAAAAATGGATTACTTCTGTCTGCAAAGAAATACAAACTATTTTTTTAAGCTTATTTATTTGGGGGGGTGGGGGGGGTGGGGAGGTGCAGAGAGAGAATTCCAAGCAGGCTCCATAGAGCCCGACATGGGGCTCGAACCCACGAACCATGAAATCATGACTTGAGCCAAAATCAAGAATTGGACACTCAACCGACTGAGCCATCCTGGCACCCCAACCTATTTTATTTCTACCACATCTACTCTTCTAAGAGTATCTCCCACCTGTCATCAAAATTTACACTCAAGTATGAGATCTAGAAGTGTTTTTAGCAAAGCCCCTCTGCACCCTCTGAACCTTACTCCCCCCACCATATTCTACTGGAACTTTTTCTACAGCACTCTTCAGTGAAATGAGGAAGGGATTAGATCAGTGATTAACTTTTTTGAAAAATCCTGATACCTTGGGAAGCTCAAGAAGGCCTCAGACCCTTGCCCTAGAAAAATGCATGTGCCCAAACATGGAGAATTGTGCAGCTTCAGAGGTCCCAAGACTCCCCAACCCCCCTAACACAAGCATATTCTAAGGCTCCAAGGATCAGGTTAGGATCAGGTTCTGTCCTTCCCAGATCAGGCAGACTGGTAAGCATCTTATTAGCTCCCTTTCTACAAATGCTTTGATTCCATTCTATACCTGAGATCATCCTTAGCAATCAGAGGCTACTAACAACAAAAAACCCTCAGTGTCTCAGAGACGACCAGGAGAGTGCCAAAGCTCAGGTTAGCAGGATAAGAGATGTTACCACTAGGAAGATCAGGGCATTCAGCAGGCCCCTAGACAGCCGCTCTGAACCCCAACTCCCAGCTACGAGATGGGGAGGGGTCCCTGGGATTTCCTGGGGGCCCAAAAGGATTTCCATGTGCCTCAGAGACCCACTGCTAGGCTCAGGAGGAACCAATGAAGAGGCAGAGCTTCCCCAGTCCCCACTGCCCCCACTCTCTCCAGTGGCTTGGACTCCCACACTCCATGATGCAGGTCTACAAACTTGTGCTGCTAAACAAAGGCAGCCCCGCCTCAGAGGGCTGGTTTGGTCCAATGTGGTTTGGTCCCTGAGGACTCAGAGAAATGGCAGAAAGTGAACATATAACATCCACCATGACTCTCATCCAGTCTTGACAAAGACCAAAGGTCTGGAGCTGCATTTCAGCCCAAACCGATCACAACCATGATGGGAACGTGGTCTTTCCCAGAGCCTTCAGTCTTTATCAAATCAGCAGTCCATGCTACCTGCTCTCTCCCTGCTCCACAAAACCCATCCCAGACCTGCTAGAAAGCAGCATGCAAGGCAAAACCACTGCCCTTCAGAAGGCAGCTCCTTCAGAAACCAAGGTGATCAGGACAAAGTAACTTATGTGAGGCAAGAAGATTAGGATCCAAGAGCCTTTGGTTGGGCTCAATGGGAGGAAGCCAACCCCAAAATGCAGGAATGATTACTAACAGACCATGTCCCAACCTTACACATGTTCCACATCCACAAACTGGAAAAAATGTCGAATTAAATATGAAACAGGAAATGGAGATAAAGAGCTGTGCGCACAAACACACATACACACACTCTTCTAGTTAGCACGGGGATGAAAGCCAGTGGTGGTGATTGTTAATTAGAAAGGAGGACTAATAGCCGCCTCCCAAGGCCAAGTCATTCATCTCTGAAGGACCAGGCCAGAGTTAACCATTGCAGCTCCAAGGTGGAGTCCCTTGCTAGAAATGGCCCCAATGATAGCTCATCAGGGTTTTCTAAGCCTGGCTTGGTTAAGTGAAGAATCTTTAAGAAAGACAGGGAGGAAGGGGAGGGGAGAGGGAAGGAAGGAGAGAAGAGGGGCAGGAAAAGGAAGAGGTGGATGGAGGTCAAGGGGAAAAGCCAGTCGACCCCTCCACCAGTGTATGGGTGAAGGCACTTGAAGCCTGAGAGAAAGGAGTCAACTCCTAGCTCTTCTATTTATCAGCTGTGTGACCATGGACTGGTCTCACCGGTTTCCCTTGGTTTTAATTTTCCTTGTCTGAGAAATGCAGAAGATAGTATGAACCTGACAGAGTGGTAGCAAGGATTAAATGAGATAATGTATGAAAAGCGCTACTTTGCCTGGAACATAAGTACTCAAAAATGATGGTGACTGCTACTGTTCAATTAGTTTTATTATTCTTTAGTCTCCGTAACCTGTCTGAGGCAGCCATTTCCTCCAATAACATACAAGGGGATAAGCTTCATTCTGCAGAGACTAATTTTAAAGTGTGGAGGTGGCAGCAGCGGAGAGTAAGCAGTTACTCATTTCATAAACAGTTTGAAACCCCCCACCCCCACCCCATCACCTGCACTGATGCACTGAATGGGAGAGTCCAGGAGGCTGTCCTTAAGGGAACAGCATGGGGTAGTGAGGGGATATCCCTTCCCATCACTGCCCTAAGGAGCATTTGATTTCAGCAAGGACAATACAGGTCCACGGTTTTCTACTTTCTCTTTCCAAGTCTTTGTGAGCAGGAAAATACGAGGCTGGTTCTTTCTAACGCAAAAAATATCACTTGAAGGTAATCATAATCAGGAAAGAGCTCTTCAGATCTCCAAGACCACTTAAACAGCTAATGCTAGCTCGGAGAACAGTGCTAGGTGCATAGTAGGTGTTCAATAACTATCTGTTGAGTGGCCAAATGGATAAATGTGACCTGGTCCCTACAGTGGCTACTCTTGAGTCGCTCACACTCTAATGAAAGAGATAAAAAGAAAGAAATCGTCCCCCATACCTAACCAAGTTTCCAAATAGAGGGTAACAACAAGCAGTTAAATTATGGCCTCCAAATACTTTTGTGAATCTATAAAGTTAGTTTTGGAAAGAACTGACTTGTTTTCTCCCCACTCTCTACCTCCCCATCACCATTAGCCACTATTCTTACTAAGACTTTGGATCCAAGACCTGACACATGGCAGGTTCACAATACACATTTGCGAAATAAAAAGTAATTCAATGCATTAGCTGATGTCAAGAGCCACACTGCTGGCCCAATGCAACTGTCAGAGAAAGATGGCAGCAGAGTCTTGAGCAAGGCAGCCACGTGAATTTTCTTCTCTTAGCATCCTGTTCCAGACAGTTTCCTCCTAAATGAGATCACAGGTTCAGACCTGCTTTGGGATTGCAGCATTGCTGACTCACTCCAGCGATTCATGCCATATGTTTTAGAAAAGAACAATCCACTTTTATTAGTAGTAGAGCAGTGCCAATACTTTACATTATGTGAGCATTTATGTGCCAGACTCCGTGGTGAATGGTTTATATTCAATATACCCTTCAATTCTCACAACAAGCCTATGAAGTAGGTTATGTTATTCCCACTCTCCAGATAAAGAAACTATGGCTGAGGGAAGTGAACTCACTTGCCCACAGCCACACAGCCAGTCTATGAGACTCTAGAAGGCTTTCTTTGCCCACCTCTGCACTGACTCTACAAAGTCCACCAGCTCTCTATCCCACCCAATTCTGCCCATTCCTCAAACACTCTGACATCTGTTCAAGCATTTTCCTTGGCCTGGAAAGCCCTTCCTGTTTCACCCACCATGTGGAGGCCCTTCTCATCCTCTAAGACTATGCTCAAATGCTCTTCCTTTCTGAAGCCTCCCCCACCAGATCCCACAGCCAAGGCAGAACAATGGCTCCTTTCTCTGTGCCCTCAGATCAGACAGAACACCATGCTACAAACTCACTACACTTTTGGGGCAGGTCAGGATGCAGGGCCACGGTACCTCCAGCACCTAGCATGGACACCTGCCTGCCACACAGCAAGAACACAACAAATGTCCCATAATTAGGTAAAATTAAGCCCATCGTTCCCCAAATAACAAAACAGAGAAGTAAACCCTCAACCCAGGGACATGTCCATTCTGGTCCCCTGTCTGCTCACTAGGAAGCAGCTGACCAACAGGGTGGGGATGAGGCAGAAAGAAGACAAGAGTTAGACTGAGACTCCCCAAACAGCCTGGGCAGGGTCCAGGCATAGCATGAGCCAGCAGGCCTTGTGGTGTGTAAGGTGCCGGTCAAGCTCAGATGGTTAAACGTCATCTGGACCCTGGGTGGTCACCACCCAGCTCTGCCACTTCTGTGGGCTTCCTTCTCTCTGTAGGTTCTCCGGATCCCATTCCTTTTTTCACAAGGAAACCAAGGGAACAAGTTACCTACTGGGCTTGTCTTCAAGCCCAAGGGCTTTCTCCCAGTCTGAACAAAAGGCCATTCCCTTAAGAATCCTGGATTTTCTGATCTCTTATCAGGTAATTCTGAGCAGAGAGAAGGGGAGGAAGGTGAAGAACATCTTCCCATTGAAACACCTGTAAATAGCTGGACACAGGACCTGTGAGGGAGGCAAGGGGATCTTCCTGGAGGGGCAGGGGGAAAGGTGGGGAGCTCTGCTTATTGCTTTCCAGCAGGAGAATGAATTAAGAGACTTCTGAAAGCTCTTTCAGACCCCTAATTAGATGCTCTTTCTAGAGACTGTTATATATACCTGTGGTTCAGGGGGCCCTAAATTTATTGTCCAAACCAACTGGATGCTTTTTAAAATGAAAAAGGGTCAAACGGACATAAACTGGGTCTACCCCAGGCAAGCAGGGGTGCCTCATCTTTCAACCTACAGGGCTGAGGACAGGGAACACTTTCCAGAGTTCAGGTTTGCAAAACTTCAAACCTGAAATCACTGTTCAAACTTTTCCAAAAGCAACAGTCACTTCTCAAAGAGATTTTAGCAAACCACTTCTCTGAGTACATAGTAAGATACATAATAAATCATAATGTAATCTATCTTTTGCCTAATGTCTTCTGGTTTCTCCTGTAGATGCTAGGCACAGAGGGACATGCCTGGGGCCTCCTCGGCGTACAGCAGACGCTCCCAGAGGACAGGATGAGATAACACCAAATGCACTGTTCTACTGAATGGCTGCCAGAAGTACACCCCTTCTGAGGGGGAGGGGAAGGGCTGGGGGCAGGCAGGGCTTTTAATGAACTTTCCCAGGTGGGAAGGGGAAGGAGTCTAGCTAATGAACACCAGCTAGAGCCCCATTAGGGTGCCCCTCCATGCCCCAGGAAGGTGGAGCCATTGTAGTAAGGAGGTGGTGCTTAATGTCCTTCCCCCAGCCCAGAATGTGAACCCAGACTCTGGGATCCCCTTTCTTCCTTCGCACTGGTCCTGCTGTGGGAGCACACTTCAGCCCAGGGTTCGGCTTCCAGGCATGGGGACACAGGGGCTGCCCACCAGCACTTGCTCCATTACTTGATGAGCCTAAGCAGATGCAAGGCTCCCCTTCTGGCTCTCCCATTAGTTAGGTGAGGGGGAATCTGGGATGGGGCCTCACAACAAACTTCTGTCGTATTTCTGCAACCCCTCTGTAACCGTGGGACATGAGGGACAAGAGACTCTTGGTGATCAAGAACCCTTGATCTCCCAGGACAGTTATTTCAGATAAGTGTGTGTGTGTGTGTGTCTGTGTGTGTGTGTGTGTGTGTGTGTGTGTGTGTGTGTGTGACAGACAGAGGGAGAGATCAGAGATCAAAGGATCAGATGCTGTGGGGAGTCCCTGTAGGCAAGCAGGTTTCTCCATACTTCAGTCAGCTTTGCCTTGCACACACACCACCTGTACTCCTTTATCCCACATACTCCACCAAATCAAGTCCATTTTTAAACTTAAATATATAGTTTAGCCTTTACTAAAAACAAACACTGTAAAATAATGGAATTTACCAATATGTTATTACATAAATAAGATAAAAACATTTAATGCATGTGTATTTTAATACATGACTTTTAAACTTTAAAAAACCTTTATCCACATACAGTAAAACCTTGGTTTGCAAGCATAATTCGTTCTGGAAACATGCTTGTAATCCAAAGCACTTGTATATCAAAGCGTATTTCCCTATAAGAAATAACGGAAACTCAGACGATTCATTCCACAACTCCAAAATATTCATATAAAAATGATAACAATACTGTAGTATAATACAAAATGATAAAGAAAATACAAAATATAAAGAAAAATAAATCAAACTGCATTTACCTTTGAGAACTTTCGTGGCTGGTGTGATGGAGACGAAAGAGGAGGGTTATTGTGTAGGACAACTTTCACTATCACTAACGGAATCACTGCTGTCTATTGACTCAGTAGAGGCTTTTTCTGCATGGGGACCATTGTATTTCCTCTCACGGATGTTGACCACCGTCCAGTATCGATAAACTCTCGTCATACGCTGTATGTAATGTAACTGGCAATAAGGCAGAAGAAAGGGTCTATGTCTGCAGGCAGCCTGACCTGGAATGAAGCGAAGCATTCCTAAGCTTCCTCTTGTATGGAAAAGCAAAGGGCTGTCCATAGGTGCTTTGAAGTAAGAAAGGATACATTAGTGCCAATTGTGATCACCTTCCAACGTTCTGAAAAATCACTGATTTCTGCCAAACGCCACGGCCTGAGACCGAACATCTGAGCATAGGAGACAATCACCCACAATCCTGCAGAGAGAGAGAGAGAGAGAACCATTGGTTCAGTTGTGATCATGTGATGTTAAGCATCACATACTACTCATATTGCAAGATGTCGCTCGTTTATCACGTTAAAATTTATTAGAAATCTTTGCTCATCTTGCAGAACACTCACAGAACAAGTTACTCGCGATCCAAGGTTTTACTCTATCTCCTAAAATCACTTCACCATTTGGGAAACACAGTTGTAAGGGAGCCAGTGATCTGACCCCAGGGCCCCAGCAAGTGAGAGGAGGGAGAGAGTGGTAGGTCGGAAGTATTTTTTCTCCTGACCCCCTCCCTGAACAGTCATCTTGGGCTGGCCAGGCCCTTCCCTGAAAGCCACTGCTCCTGTCAGGGAGCTCCCCCATATACCATCCCTTATCAGATCTTGGTACCTGCTCCTTCTTTGCCTTTTTTTTTTTTTAATGTTTATTTACTTTTGAGAGAGAGAGAGAGAGAGAGAGAGAGAACATGAGTGGGGGAGGGAAAGAGAGAAGGGGGTCAAAGGATCCAAAGCAGGCTCTGTGCTGACAGCAGCGAATCTGAGGCGGGGCTTGAACTCACAAACTGAGATCATGGACTGAGTCAAAGTTGGATGCTCAACTGACTGAGCCGCTCAGGTGCCCCTCCCTCTTTGCTTCTTGAGTCATAAGAGTGGTCAGGGAAGGCTGATGCTCAGCCAGAGGGCTGCTCTATCCTTGTGAGTTCCCCAACCCTGCCCGCACCGTTAAGAAATTCCTTGTATTAAACTCTCTGCGAACGATCCAGCCGAGTGTGCCATCTATTTTCTGTCAAGTCCTGACTCATATATATAAAATATCTCCTAGGGGCGCCTGGGTGGCGCAGTCGGTTAAGCGTCCGACTTCAGCCAGGTCACGATCTCGCGGTCCGTGAGTTCGAGCCCCGCGTCAGGCTCTGGGCTGATGGCTCAGAGCCTGGAGCCTGTTTCCGATTCTGTGTCTCCCTCTCTCTCTGCCCCTCCCCCGTTCATGCTCTGTCTCTCTCTGTCCCAAAAATAAATAAACGTTGAAAAAAAAAAAATTAAAAAAAAAAAATATCTCCTATAAAACATAAAACTATTACAAAGACTCCAAGAAGTCACAGGCAAAGCTTAAGAATAGACAATTCATATAGAATAAGCACAAAAAGTAGACAAAGGGTGGAGAAATATTCAAGCTACCCAACAATCTAAGGTATAGACATCAACAACTCTACAGAACCATGTTATGCCTTGTAGGTCAGCAGAGAGTAAAACACAAGCCGAGAGACCACCCAATGCTGGCAAGGTTTGGAAAAATTGCCACCTCATCCACCATTGGTAGCAATGAATGGTGTATGGACCTTCTGGAGAGCTGTTAAGTAAACTGTGTCAAATGCACAAAAAAAAAAAAAAAAAAAAGTTCAAATCTTTGAACGAGGTAAGTAACTGCTGGGAATTTTCCTAAGGAGGAAGTCACAAGAGGATACAAAGAAAATGGCACTGAAAATCTCACTTAAGCTTTTTTAGATAACAAAAATTAGAAACTGCCCAGATGAAACCCAAAGATATTAGTTAAATAAATTATGCTTTCTTCTTATTTCCACAATGGAATATTATCTAGTCTTTAAAATTGTAAGTGTAAAGACTTCATTAAGGTGTTTATAACATGCATAAAGCCAAGCAAGAAAACATGAAAAATGTGCTTTGTGATTAACAGTAAGTATGTAGGACTACCAACACCCATAAGCAAAGACTAGATAGGAAGACATTTTTGAAACTGAAAATACTTTAAAGTGGTTAAAGAGATTATGGGCATATTTTTTCCTATGAAGACTTTTGTTACCACCATAATATATTTAAACGTTGCTAGTACATTATTAACAATTACATGTAAAGGGGAAGAATTAAAAATTCCAAAGTAACAAATACCTTGTGAATAATGACTATAGTCAGTCTCCTATCTTCTCTAAATTCCTGTGTCTCTTAACAACTGGTAACAGAACACCATGGTGTGGTGAATGGAGTACAGGCTTTGAGACACACGGAGCTGAGCCCCTGGATTGAAGAGCTGTGTAGTCCTGGCTAAGTCATGTGAACTCTCTGAGCTCTAATTTCCTTGTCTGAAATACAGAATGATAATATCTATTTTCCAGAGATTTTAAAGCCAAGTACCTAATACAGAATAAGTGGTCAGTAAATGATTCCTACCAGGCCAGACAATCTACTAGAGTTTATAAGTCTATTTGGGCTATCACTGTTCTCTACTCCACTTCCTATGTGTGAACGCTTCTCCCCCTCCCAAACTAAACAGCGAGTTTCTTAAGGGGCATCTCCTCTGGAGTTAGCCCAAGGATGAAACCCACGGACGATGCTCCATAAATATTAGGTAAATGACATTTACCATTTAGCCCATTGTTAACCATATGGAGCAGGGCAAAAATAAGTAGTAGAAATACTCAAACATTCAGGAAGAGGCTGGTGAAATCTATGATCTCCCACAAGCACAGAGCCAGGAGGAAGAACTCTTGAGAAATAATGACACTCTTCCCTCCAAAGGCCCTCCCAGCTCATTCCAAAAATGGAACAAACACAGGATCTGGAAATAAGGCTTACTGCTCTCTCCACAGCTCCCCCTCCCTCCACCTCACCCAGGGAACTCTCCTGGAATGAGAAAAATTCCAAGTAGAGGGCTCCACTGCTGAGGAAGACCTCACAGCCCCACACATGGTGCTTCCGGCCTATTTCTGAAGAAAATAGGAAATAAGAAAATCTTGTGATCTTGAGGGATCACAAGAAAAAGCACAGGAAACAAAGGAAAAGAAACCCCCAACCATCAGTCACATTCATGCTTCAGTCTCCTGAAGATGAAACAATTTCAATTCCTCACTCTGAAATGAGTAAAGAAAAGCACAGAATTTTGCATTATCCCACCTTTCCAGGAGGAACTGAGTTTCAGGGAATCAGTCCCAGGCAAGGAGGGAGAACTCTTTACAAATTCTAGATAATAAATGTAGAAGGAACAAAAATTAGAAAATCATCTCTTTGCAGGGAACATCAGTGGATGCACTGGTTTGAGGGGAACTGGATATTCAACATGGCACCAAAATACTACCCCATGAATTGTTCGCTTGCAAGAGCATAGAAAAGGAAAGTGTTACTTGACACTGGCAGGATCAGTTAGGAGCCTGTTACCCCCAGATCAAGCTCTGCCCCAAGCATTAGAGGGACCCAAAGTGGGACTACCAGACAAGATGAACCCCCTGGTTTGGGGCAATAAAAGGGGTGCAGTGTGGCCACAGGAGAATCTAATCAATTCCTAGGTTTAACCTCCACTGATGGGAAATGTAGCTGATGGGGAGCGACTTGAAACAACACAAGTCAACAATCAGACCAACCCAGAAGGTGGGTTTACAGACAAGCTGCCTGGTTTCTTCAACAAGCCCATGTTATAAGGGTGAGAAGAAGTGAGAAGGAAAGTTCTAGAATAAAAATGTCTTAAAAGCCTTAACAAACAGATACAGTATGTGGTGCTGCTGTGAATAAGCCAGCTGTGAGAGATATTGTTAGGACAACTAGGGACATTTGAATATGGATTGGTATTAGATGATATTAAGGAATTAATGCAAATTTTATAGCTGTGATATACAGTGTTGAGGTTATTTAGGAATATATTCTGAATTCTTAGAGATGTATATGGGAACATTTAGGGAAATGTCATGATGTTTTTAATATACTTTAAATTTTTTTTAATTTTATGTTTATTTATTTTTGACAGCACAAGTGGGGGAGGGGCAGAGATAGGAGACACAGAATCCGAAGCAAGCTCCAGGCTCTGAGCTGTCAGCACAGAGCCCGACGCGGGGCTCGAACTCACAAACTGCAAGATCATGACCTGAGCCGAAGTTGGACGCTTAACCAACTGAGCCACCCAGGCACCCCTTAATATACTTTAAGATGTACCAGTTAAAAAAAAAAAAATCTGGCAAATATAACCAAGTATTAATGACTGTTAATTTAGGTGGTAAACTTATATAAGGTACATAGAACATCTGAGTTCATAATGACAGAACCTAGAAGGGTGGTTACCAGGGCTGGGGGGAGGGGAAAATGGGGAGTTAGTGTATAATGAACACTGGGTTACGGTATGGGATGAAGAATATGCTCTGGGGGTGGAGGGTGCTGATGGTTACACAACACTGGGAATGTACCTGATGCCACTGAACTGTATACTTAAAATGGTTAAGGGGCGCCTGGGTAACTCAGTCGGTTAAGCACCTGACTTGGGCTCAGGTCATGATCTCATCATTCGTGGGTATGAGCCCCACATCAGGCTCTGTGCTGACAGCTCAGAGCCTGGAGCCTGTTTCGGATTCTGTGTCTCCCTCTCTCTCTGCCCCTCTCCCGCTCGTGCTCTCTCTCACAAAAATAAACAAACATTAAAAGAAATGGTCAAATTTTACCAATTTTATGTCCTATGTACTCTATCACAATCAAAAAGTTTTGATGCTGGGTGTTCATTCTACTACTTCTATTCTTTCCACCTTTTCATAACAAACTTTTCATAATAAATACTTTTTTAAAAAGACTACATAGCCCTCTGTGGCACAAAGTCACTTGGTCTTTCCTTTATTCTTAGTTATACACTAAGTCTTTCAAAAAGCCTGTAGGAGACCAAAGCACTTTTTAAAAACTCCTCCTTTTTTCCTTAAAAGCCAACCTTAAGGGGGCACCTGGGTGGCTCAGTCGGTTAAGCATCCAACTTTGGCTCAGGTCATGATCTCACAATTTGTGAGTTCGAGCCCCGCATCAGGTTCTGTCTGTGCTGACGGCTCAGAGCCTGGAGACTCCTTCAAAGTCTGTGTCTCCCTCTCTCTCTGCCCCTCACCCACTCACACTCTGTCTCTGTCTTTCAAAAATGAATAAACGTTAAAAAAATTAAAAAAAAAAAAGTGAACCTGAAAGACTAATGCCTTTCTGGACCTCCACAGAGTCCGGTTCAGAACAGAATGGAGAAGACTGGTTCTAGAAAGAGCTGTGCCTGATGAAAGAAGACAAAGGGAATCAGAAAAGCTGGAGTCCTGAGAAGGGCAGGCAGGATTCTAAAGCAGCTCCCCAGATATTGTGGGGTCAGCATCATCATCAACTCTTACAGGGAGGGGAAACAACCTCACAGAGGTTAAGTAACTTGCTCAAAGCCGCTCAGCTGATGTGCAATTCATTTTAAACCGGCATTTTATTTTATTTTTTTTAATGTTTATTTATTTTTCAGAGAGAGAGAAACAGAGAGAGCATGAGCAGGGAGGGCATAGAGAGAGAGAAACACAGAATCCAAAGCAGACTACAGGCTCTGAGCTGTCAGCACAGAACCTGATACGGGGCTCGAACCCACAGACTGTGAGATCATGACCTGAGCCAAAATCAGACATTTAACTGACTGAGCCACCCAAGCGCCCCTTAACAGGCATTTCAGAAATCAGAGCCTGAGTTAACAACTCTTTCCCCCAGCCCCAAGCTTTTCTGCCTCCTCCCCCCAAAAGAGGGTGGGGCTATAATATCCAAACTTCTCAGCCCCACCCGCATTCTTGTCACAGGGTTCAAGACTGGTTGATCAATTTAAAGGCACTGACCACTACTTAACCATGAACTCTGAACTGAGTGAGGCTCATGCAAGGGTCACAGGAAGAAACCTGGTCTCTAGCCTAAAAGCACTTACAATCCATTTGTGAAGGCAACACTAAGAATCATAAGTAGAAGAAATAACATATTACACAGTATGGCACCTGCACCAACACTATGTTTTGCATGAGGTTCCTCCTGCTACTGTATTCACACTGCACTGTGATAACATATTTTAAGAGGGTTCTCTATAGGGGTACCTGGGTGACTCAGTCAGTTAAGCGTCCGACCAGCTCGGGTCATGAACTCACGGTTTGTGACTTCAAGCCCCACAATGGGCTCTCTGCTGTCAGCAAAAAGCCCTCTCCAGATCCTCTGTCTCCCTCTCTCTCTGTCCCTCCCCCCCTTGTGCTCTCTCTATCAAAAATAAACATTTAAAAAAAAAATTTAAAGAGGGTTCTCTACCTCTGCAGTTTAGTGACTACAGGCTCCTGAAGCTCAACATCTTGTTTTTATACACTAAACACCTACCGTGCTGCCCAGCACACAGAGGGTGTGGGCGATACGAAAAGCAGATGGGAAAGAGAGTGACTAGGTATGCAGAGGGAATCACCCCAATCGCCACCTTATCTGCACAGACCTACCCTTTCCTCCCTGTACCCCAATCATTGTGGAATCCCTCCAGGTGGCCTGGGTTCCCTCCAAATTCTGCCCAGCTGTGGGAGGGGGTACTATTACCCCTGACAGAGCCATGCACACAGACGCTAGGGCTCGCTGGAACCTGCTCTAACCGAAGGCCACCTCCAGCTCGTGGCCTGCCTAGCTGCTCTATCCTTAGGCAGGGGGGTACCTTATCAAGGCCAATCGCTATTTACCCCGGCCCCTGGCTTCTAGCCAACCAATTTTCCTCTTAGGTGATGGGGACTCACCAGGCAGAAGGGATCCACTACTTACAGTCCAGCCTTAGACCTGAGCAAGGGGACGATAGCACTAGGCGGCTCCCCAAATCAGGATAAAGCTTTGTGCGCATAACAGTGCTTCTAAGACTACCTCCTGGGTCAAGCCTGCTCCCTCAGCAAGTCCCCTGGGCTGTGGAAAGACAAGAGTGTAACACAAAGTTGGGTCACTTTCTTGGTATTCAGGTCCCAAGGACATGGGTTTCCCTAAGTGTTCCTGGTAGGTGGGTGGGCCAAATGGAGCCGTAGCAATAGCAGCTGCTCCCAAGGAAATATTCACCCCAATGGCTGTGTCTCCGTGGGCTGGATTTTTTTTTCAATATGGGCAGGCTGCTCAGTGCCACGTTTTCCTCCCTCTTTCCCAAAGATGGCACTGAAAATGCGTGATTTCCAGGCTTCAACGTGACTGTAATGACTCCACAGTTTTCTTCACTGTGTGCTATTCATTGACACAGTTTTTAGATCCTACAAATGCACATACTGCCAAGTACATTATGCCTTCCAAAGCCTTTTTTTTCATGTTGGTCAATCGGAACAAAATGACTAGAATCACAGGCGGAATTCGAAGGCTGAAAATTTTTTGAAAAGCACAAAACTGGAATCCTATCCTGGGGTGTTTTTCAAGCTGTACTCCAACTTCTTAGAACGCGTACTCAAGTTTTTGATTGAAGGTTCCGTATTTACACTCACTCAAGATATTCAAAATAGCACACATCTGAAACTGCACACTACCCCAAGATACTCAAGGCAAGCCCCTTCGTCCTACTTCCTGTTGTGACAAATTCATGTAAAATCATGCTGACAAGGATGCTACCAGGACTTGCCCTCTCCACCTCCCCCCAAACCCCTATCCCAAAGCGGAGGTAGGTGCTGCTGAGCTCACCTAGTCACGCTCAAGCCAGCGGACACACCCGCCCTTTCAACCCCAGAACCAACAGTCAGGATGCTTCCACAACACAGCTTTATGAGGGGAGGGGAGAGACGGGAACTGGGACACAGTCCAAACATCGAATAATAGGAGATGATTAACGTGTGGTGCTGTCAGGTGATGGAATACGATTCAGCCACTTAAAATGATGTAACACGAGACGATGAAAAAGATGCTCAAGATAGACTGAAACAAAAACCAGGCTAAAAATAGTTTGCACCGTGAAATGCGGTTTGAAAGTTTAAAAAAAATCCTTTCCCATGCATATGTGTTTCTATATCTGACACCCACATACACATGCATGCACCAAAAACAGACTGGGAGAAGATGCACCAAGATGTTCGCAGGGGCAATCCCTGCGTGGTGGAATTAGGGGGAAATACAGTACCTTGTTCTCGGTTTTTCTTATCAACAGTATCCTCAATAACGGCCATGCATTACATTTGGAAAGAGGAGGAAAGTAAAACGTTAAGAACGGCCTCCTCTCTCGTCTCTCTCTGGCTGAGTCACACATCTTAGTAGAAATGAAGGCAGGCGGCACTACTAGGCTTCCCCCGCTCCTCTTTCCCCACGCTTGCGTGCGTGCGTGCGTGGAGGATGTGTGGGTGTGTGCGCGGGGGGTGTGTGCGTGCGTGCGCGCGTGGGGGTGGGCGTGCACGTGGGGTGGGCGTGCGTGCGTGCGCGCGTGGGGTGGGCGTGCACGGGGGTGGACGTGCGCGTGTGCGTGCCACCAGCGCTCCTTTTCGGGGGCGGAATGTGTTTCTCGACAGCAGAACAGGCTCGTCTCGGGGCCAGGATGGTCCTGGCAGGAGTCACTTTCTAACACGTCCCGACATGTGTTTCCAGTAACGCTGTTTGTGGCCGCTTTTTTCTCTTATCGCTCCTCCAGTGACCTTTGCTGGTTTACAGGCTTACTGGCTGGAGCCAGGTGGATTTGTTTGATTTTTGTTGATGGTTATTAGGAAGAGGAAGTGCCAGAAGGGATTACCTCAAGTTTAAACCTATTTCCAGCAGAGTCCCGGGGCCTTTAATTACACATCTCGGGTCTGTTTGGTAAAGAAGTGGTCAAAGATGTGCTTTTTATCTCCCTTGGAATCTCCTGCGACTGGCAGCATTCCATTTGTGCCTGGTGTTGCTGTAAACTCAAGCCACAAGCTCCTGGTGGGAGGAGGGGTGGGGGGTGGAAAATGGAATATGAAGTTGAAAGCTGGCGAGGGACATTTTAAAAAGTACTCTACCTGCGAGTTCTTGGTCAGGCCCTGCCATTTTGGGGGGCAGACAGGAAAGGATGACTATTGCACCCCCAGGGAGCTGGAATTTTGTTTGGGGGACCAGAACTACTGCAGCTCCCACAGAAGTGTCCAGGGTCAGCTACTGCTGAACCACAAGGATGAGGACAGTCACAGTGCTAAATGCCCAGCCCAATCCAAGAGCAGACTTTTCTTTCTTGCTTGCAGATGTCTTTTCCCCACCTATTGGTACTGAAATATTAACAGCTGGAATCACCACAGGCAGGCAACCACTGTGTCTGGAATGATCAAGATAGCAGATCAGCTGTGGGGTAGACCAGTGTCACTTTACTGCTACAGGTAGGTCTAGTCACAGAGATCTGTGGAGCAGCTGGTCCTTTCCCACTGATGTCTCCAGGCCAGTGAAAGAGAGCAGACTCCCGGAATCCTTCCCCCTCAGAGCATGAGTAGGCTGCCATCCTTTGTCTTGCTTGATGGTTAGAGAGATTGCCAAATTACAAAATTGCTAAAAGTCCAAGACTGGGAAGTTTAGCACATAAAGTGCAACTTTACTGGGGAAAAAAAAGTGTGGGTGCTAGGTTACTTAGGGTCTTAGCCCATTTTGGGTATAAACAGTGAGGTCAGGAAGTTAGGAATTATTCTTTAGCTGCTTGTATTAAAGACACAGCAATGTAGGTCAAATGCATACAATTTCAGACAATAAGACTCCAAATCTCTCTTTAATTTATGCCCCAGAGGCAGTAGAATTTAGGAAGGAACATTGGGTTAGGCTGGAAATAGGAACAACTGGAGTTTAGTTAGAGGCCTCTTTCATCCTCGGCTGGAACCCTTTACCACCCAAACTCTGCTCATGGCAAGGCCGTGTCTTCCATAACCCCCAGTATCCCTGCACATCCCTTCACCAGGAGCACACAGTGATGGGGTCCAGATTCTTGCTCCAGTCCCTGGAATCCTTCAGCCCCCTCAAGGCTAGCTAAGTAGTAGTCTTTTTCTTGGCCCTGTTGCTGTCTCATTAGAGCCCTGAAAGACAGAGTGTGGCCCCCACCAGAAGAGTGCCTTCCCTGGGGTTGCCCAGCCCCCTCCTGAGGTTCCCTGCACCACTGCCCATGAGGGGGGCCGGGGCCTGGATGGGAAGGCTGCCTGGGGTGGGGTTGTAGGAGTGATTTTAGTTTGCCCACAATTCTATGGCATAGACACATGCACCTTTACATCTTACAGGGGTTGTTCAACATACAGTACCAAAACACTCACGGTGCCGTAGATAATGCAAGGTGGGACGTAAAATCTTTCATTGTAATGGTTATGTACTTATTTTAGTGTGAACTCAAAGAAAAATGAGGTTGGCACAATGGATGGTTGTTTTGTGGATATTGTTCAGGATGAGGCTAAGTGATGACAAATTTAATAACATTTAATACATGTTTAATTAAATAGTAATTTAACGATATAGATGATATAAATACGACAAAATACATGAAGCATGCAAACAGCGTGAAGATGGCTGAAGTTTGGGATGATTCTTGCCAGTTAGAGTTAACCAATGAATGTGTGAAGCTCAGACATGTGTATTAAAACACTAGAGATAGCTGTCCACAGTGCTAAGAGCTCTGGAACCGGGAAGCCCAGGTTCAGATGGTAGCTATATCTTTAAGTTAGCTCTGTGACCTTGGACACATCACAACCCTTTAAGCCTCAGTTTCTTCATCTGTAAAATAAAAATAACAATTCTTATTTCAGGAGATTGTTCTGAGAATTAAATGAGGTAATACTTCTAAAGCAGCTTGCAAAGCACTTGGCATAGAACAAGTTCCTGGGAGGAATGATTATAAATGGAAAGGACTCGTTTGTAAAGCAGGCTGCCCATCTCTCTCTCCTGAAGATTGCCTTCCAAGAAAATGCAGCCCAACTAGTACAGGAACATTTGGCCCTTTGGGTCATGGATCCACTCCCAGATAAATGTGCACGCATGCTTGCAAATGCCAAAAGTACATACAATTGTAGGTATTCATAGACACCTTCTATAACCACTCCCTCGGCTGACTACAAACCTGGGAAGCTCAAATGGAGAGCCAGGGTCACAAGATGTATCTCCACTATTTCTGCCCCAGGGAGTTATCCTAGCTTCTGGAGTCCTCCCAGTTCTCTAAAGCGAACTTCAGTTCCCTGTGGTTCCACTTTTTTTTTTTTTTGACAGTGGGGTGGGAAGAGAGAATCCCAAGCAGGCTCCACACTGTCAGTGCAGAACCCAATGCAGGGTTTGAACCCACGAACCATGAGATCATGACCTGAGTCGAGATCAAGAGCTGGATGCTTAACCGACTGACCCACCCAGGTGACCCACTGATGCCTCTTAATACACAGACCACCACACTTCATTCTCTCCATGGGCAGAATGCAAGTAAGGTCCAAAGACCCACACAAACCCCTGTATTCAGTAACTGACCTATTCTTGTTCCCCTTGTTGTACAGCCTGGCCTTGCAATTTTTAACTCAGTGCTGATGGAGCTGGGTAAACTCAAGTGACTAGCAAATGTACAGGGAAAGCCATGGGCCCCGATAAGCTGCTGATACGGTGTGCCTGTGCTTCCGCCTGTTCTATTTAAACACTGATAGACCCTTTAGCAAACAAGAAACCTTTTGTGCTGAGCATCCACAACTGCCATCCAGAGTCCATTCTGCACATGGCCAAGGCTCAGAGTAGGCAGAATGGGGGTAGGAAAGAGGCAGACTTTTGCTGCACTTTATCAAATAATGGCACACAGGCAAGACCACACTGATCTTCAATCCCGAGCTCCCAAATCTTTCTCCCTGCCCCCTGCCCCAACTCACAGAGACGTCTCAAAAAAGTGATATTGACATTTTTTCTTAGAAAATTTACTGCAGAACCTTCAAGCAGGACACATGGGCTGGTTCAAGCCATGACCCAAATGACATCCTACTCGTGAGAGAGGAATGACTCAGCTTACAAAGAAGCAATGATGTGGAAACTGGAGAGTTTACCTGCATGTACTAATATAAACCAAAAAGGGAGTCAAGGTCAAGCCCCAAAAAATTCCATGAAAATCAGAATGCTATGGACCCTGAGGACAGGGATTGTTTCTAACAATCATTTGAGGCTTGGGTTATTTAGCAAACAGTTTGGAAAGTAATAGTTGAATTTGAATTTCTTTCTTGAAAATTAAGTAGGATTAGAACACTGCTCCTGCTTCTCAAAGTTTGGTTCTCCTGGCCCAGCAGTTTGAGCATCACCTGGAAGCTGGTTACAAATGCAGAATCTTGAGCCCCAGACTAGACTTCTGAAAACAGAATCTACATTTTAACAAGATTCCTAGGAATTCACATGCATGTTATAATTTTGAGAGGCACTGGACAAAGTATTTACCATAAAGCTCTATTAGAGGATAGCCAAAGATCAAGGTTGTTTCCCTTCACATTTGCAGTGGATCTTAACCTAAATATCGAGTCTAAAAAAGAATAAAGTTCAATTTTTTTAACTTTATTTAAAAAATTAATGGCAAAAACACTCTTCCCATGAAGGTTCACAGATGTACACATGAGAATCAGTGCCATTTTAAGAGGTTAAAGTACTCCAGATTTAGCCTTATTGACAGAAGGAAGATTTTTAAAAATCAGCATTGAAATAGTTCCATAATGAACATGAATTACCTTTGGTGAGAAAAAAGGGAGAAGGGGGAAGAAGTATCAGTTAGTGGTCAAGAGTGTCTTGTTCTATCTGCTGTGTGATATTACCCAAGTTACTGGCTCCCTGAGCCAGCTCCCTCAGTGCAAAATGAGGATAATAAAATGGGGATATTTTTGTTGAATTTTTATAGTATTAAAAAGATAAAATGCAGGGCGCCTGGGTGGCTCCGTCAGTTAAGGGTCCGACTTCAGCTCAGATCATGATCTTATGGTTCATAGGTTGGAGCCTTGCATCAGGCTCTACACTGACAGTGCAGAGCCTGCTTCGGAACCTCTGTCCCCCTCTTTCTCTCTGCCCCTCCCTCCCTCTCCAAATAAATAAACATTAAAAAAAAAAAAAGATACAGGGGTGCCCGGGTGGCTCAGTCGGTTGAGCATCCAACTTCAGCTCAGGTCATAATCTCACGGTCTGTGAGTTCAAGCCTTGCGTCGGGCTCCGTGATGACAACTCAAAGACTGGAGCCTGCTTAGATTCTGTGTCTCCCTCTCTCTCTGCCCACCACCCCCCTCAAAAATAAATAAACATGAAAAAAAAAAGATATAATGCATGAAAAGCACTATAACAGCATTTGGGCACTGAAGTGCTGAATAAAAGTAAACTGTTAATAGGAAATTAGTATTGACATATTGTCTCAAGAGGTAATTTGCTTAGTTGGAGAGAATGAAGACCCCTGGATCTTGTCCTATCTCTGTCCAACACTAGCTCTAAGAACCTGAAAAAATCGTTTCATTTGAGCCATGGCTAGAAAGATTCATATCATCATCCAGGCCTGCCTCATTGGCTTAGAAGGAGAATAAATAACTCTCTGGTCCAAGCTGGGGAGTCTGAGGTCAACATTCAAAGACCAGAGGACATCTCAGGCAGGTGTGGAAGGGTAGATGTTCCATGTCTCCAGGCCAGAAGCCCCCCACTGCCACCTCCAATGAAGCCAAGTTGGCAGGCTAGGAGCTCTGGGGGAAGAGAAAGGAATAGTGTTAAAGAGTGGATCAAGAAGGAGGATAAAAAGGGGATAGAAGCAGATGCACTCATAGGGGCAGGTATCATATCACCATATGGAGTTCATGCTCCAACAGCATAAACCAAATTAGTCTTGGGCTTCCCACTTAAGAGCCCTGGGGTGCAAGTCAGCTAACCTCTCTGAGCCTCCCTTTTTTAAAGTATAAAATAAGGGGACACCTGGGGTGGCTTAGTCGGTTAACTGTCCAACTTCGGCTCAGGTCATGATCTCACAGTACATGGGTTCGAGCCCCGTGTCGGGCTCTGTGTTGACAGCAGCCTGGAGCCTGCTTTGAATTCTGTGTCTCCCTCTCTCTGTGACCCTCCCTCTCATGCTCTCTTTCTCTCAAAAATAAACAAACACTAAAAAATAAATAAAGTATAAAATAAGGATAATAGTACTATCTACCTCAAAGGCAATTAAATGAGGTAATATGCATAAAGAATGAAGCAGCATATTCGACATGCTCAATACATGGTACCCATTACTGTCTGTCTATGATAGGCATCTGCAGCACAATAATGTACATATTTACTGTAAGTTTAATCCCTGGAGACAAAGAATTTGAAGTGAATTTCAGATGTATGGAGAACTTGATCTCTTTTAGACACCCTGTCAATGAAAGACAAAAAGCATATAGGAAGCCTTTACTATAGTTGCTGCAAAAGCCTAGTTATTGTCCTTATCAATGAAATAGTAGAAAGAAGAATTAGAGGTTGGCTTAAAAACCACTATCCTTGGGGCACCTGGGTGGCTCAGTCAGTTGAGCATCGACTCTTGATTTTATCTCAGGTTATGATCTTCTGGTTCATGGGATCAAGCCCCAGGTCAGTCTCTGCACTAACAGAGTGGAGCCTGCTTGGAATTCTCTCTCTCCCTCTCTTTTTGCCCCTCCCCTGCTCATATACACATGTGAGCTCTCTCTCTCAAAATAAATAGACTTAAAAAACACACACACGATAAAACACTATCATTTAGGATTCATTAGAACTCGCTGAAAAGTAGGAAAAGGCAAGAGAATCTCCAGGACAGCAAAAAGACTAAAAAATTTTAATGCCTGACATATGCAGAATGGCTTAATAAGCGACCTCATCTCAGTAGACTGTACTAGGCTAGGACTACACTATGTTAAAAGTGATAAACTTACAAAAACCAGGCTGAAAAAGAACAAACAGTTAATTTGGGGGGGGGGTAGAGGAGTAGAGGCGACTTTTAGACTTGTTGGCTAATGTTTGCAAAACTTTTTTTTTAAAGTCTATTTTGAGAGAGAGAAAGAGCACAAGTATACGCGAACAGGGCAGGGGCAGAGACAGAATTTCAACCAAGCTCACACCGTCAGCGCAGAGCCTGAAGCAGGGCTCGATCTCATGAACCGTGAGATCATGACCTGAGCCAAGATCAAGAGTCGAACACTTAACTGACTGAGCGGCCCAGGTGCCCCCAAATCAGGGTATTTTTGGAGACCCCTGTAAGATCAAGAGAGAAAAAAAAAAAACTATGATGGTCCAACAGTTTCAGGCCAAGTGAGAGAGGAGTTGGGGTGTTCATGTAGGACAGTGGTTTTCCAGCCTTTTCTTTCAGCTGGAGAATCTTTCATAAACAAAATCTTATTGATACAACTATGAAGCAGATAAAATAGTGCTTTTATTCAACTCATTTATATGTTCAATTTTAATTCTCCCTCCACTGAAGACTGTAAATAAGAACACAGGTATCTACACCGGTTGAATACACATTTGAGTAAAGGCATTTTATTCTATTTCTTAAGGATTAAAGATATTTTTAGAAGATAAAATCCCAATTAGAAGCTTGCAGGATCCCAGCGTTTCCTGGAAGGTAGTAGAAACATCAACAGGATTCTGCAGATTGGGGCTAGCCAACTGTCAGGTGCTTTCCATAGGGACCTCGAGCTCACCACACATTCCTGTGGAAGTCACTTCTGTTCCTGTAAAGCAAGGAAGAACATGGTGCAGAGGACACCTCGATGTCTTCTACCTAAAGACAAACCAAACTCACACAGAAGGGACATGGAGAGGTGAGCACATGGATCCTGTGACCAGGGCCATATCTGTGAGAAGCTCCCCAGATCCCAAATAAAAGGAGCAGACAGACAGGTTGTACGTGGGCAGGCCTGGGTTTACAGGGCGGAGTGAGGGAGGCACACACACACAGGCCAGAAGCAACCACCCTGGGAGGGGGGCTCAGGAAGGATAACAAAGCATATGACTTTGTTGTTGGGTGGAGCAGTGCGATGGTCAGGAAGGCAGGGAGTAACGAGGCTGACGTGGCCGAGGCAAGATGCAGAGAAAGGAGGGGAAAGGTGGCTATGGAGAAAATGGCCCTATCTATGGTCATACAAAAGAGATGTGTAGGAATTTAGGACCGGAAAAGGCCAAGAGAAGTAGTCATCTAAGAAGTACTGGAAAGCTTGTTGGGGGAGGTGCAGGGAAGCAGGCAAAGAAGATATGTGAAGAGTGGGGAAAGTAGCAAAGAATTTAAGGCAAGTGCAGAAAGAAACAAGGAGGATAAGAGGTTCAAAGGACGCTTTGAAGACCGAAATCTACACAAAGATAGTGTATGGGAAATCTTGAAATACAAATGGCCAAAGAAAAAAGGAGGCCAGAATCTCAGCCTGTAGAACTCAGGAAAGGAAATGAGAATCAGAGTTTATTGGATTTATAGAGTGTTTTGATGTGACTGAGTGTTGAAAGATTATTTGCCAGGAGGAGGGAGGTTTTTGTTGCTTGGTGGTAAAGAACGCTCAATAATCCCTTTTATGGTAATCTGTGAGGATCAAATGAACATGTACACAAATATAAGGTCCTCCATAAACACAAGATGGTATTACCAGAAAAGCAAGGGTAAGTCATAGTCTCATTTGGGCAGCAGGAATTTAGGAGGAAAAGAGTGGTCTGATTTATCAGGGATGGGCTAATGACAGCCTTTAGGAAAGAAAGAATGAGGAAAGGCAGAACTTATGGAAGCCACGTGGTCCTGAGAAGGAAATGAATGCCCTTGGTTTGAATTATAGGTTTGGGTTTTTAACGTTCCGTCCTTGGACCCAGTGCTGTAGCTGGCTGGAGAGCTGCAAAGAGCTATCTTCTATGTGCTGGGCACTTTACCTACATTATCCTATTTAGAACTAAAAACAGGCCTGTGAGAAAATATTCTGGAACACAGGTTAGGAAAACAAAGCTTGGCTAATGCAAGCGAATGACCTAGGTTGCACAGCTAGGAAATGGGGAGTGAGGGCTCAAGTCCCAGCTCAGTGCACTCAGGCCTGCACCTCCCTTTGCAGCTGGTTTTCCAGGTCCCAGACTCACAGCACCCTGAGATGCACCCTCCTCCAACCTTGTTGGCTCTTCCGGCAGCTGTGGCTTCCCCAGGTGGCAATAATCTCTCTTTCCTTGAAGGGTATTTGGTTTTATGAAGATCTTTAGTGCCCTTCTGGTGAAAACGAAATTTGAGGCAGGTAACGTATAAACAGATTCTCCCACTGCTATGCAAGTAAGGCAGAGAAAATTATGGTGTTATTAAGATTCCTGGACAGGAGCCACTGTCTTGTGTCCTGCACAGCCCTCACCGTTGGCCAGAACCTCCTTGCAACCAGGGGCTCTCTTCTACAAAGCTTGCATGTGCTATAGCCAGTGCAAGGTCATACACATCATAATCAGCTCGTAAATATTTATCAAATAAAGGCCTAAAACATCTGTATCCAAGAAGTCAGAGCACTTCAGCTATGCAAGATGACTAAGTCCTAGCCATCTACTATATAGCGTAGTGCCCAGAGTTAACAGCCCTGTATTGTGCATTTAAAATTTTGCTAAGAAGGCAGATCTTGGGGTGCCTGGGTAGCTCAGTCAGTTGAGTCTGATGCTTGGGTTTGGCCCACGTCATGATGTTGTGGCTTCGTGGGTTTGAGCCCCACATCAGGCTCTGCGCTGGCAGTGCAGAGCCTGCTTGGGATTCTCTCTCTCTTCCTCCCCAACTCGTGCTCTCTCTCAAAATAAATAAGTAAACTTAAAAAAAAATTTTTTTTAAAAGGGAGATCTTTTTTGTAATCACCAAAAAATTAAAAAAGAAAGAAAATAGATGGTGATAAAGAAAGCAAGAAGAAACTTTTGAAGGTGTTGGATGTTTATGGCATAGATTGACTTATCTCCAAACTCACATTGTCTACATTAAATAAATATATATAGCTTTTTGTATGTCAGTTATATCTCAGTTAAGTGATTTAAAACAAAAAAGCCAAGGCACAAGGATTTATAATACATAAAAGTAGAACTTTGTTTTCCAAAGTAGTTTTATCAGTTTGGACACAGGTGATCATCTAAACTCCACCCATAAGTCTTTCTGAAGGGAATAAAGCCCTGTAGATGGAGGTAAAGCCGAGGCCACTTGGAATGTGAAGATGTGGGGCAGGTGTCTTGGCTTCTCTTCAGCTGTGTGATGTCACCCAAAGCAGTGCTCCACAAGGCCAGCTTGGATAAACTTATGACCTCTGCTTGGCCCTGTGTTCCTAAAAATTTTATGGGAAGGTCACTAATAAACTCAGTGTGTAAATGCTTCACCATCTAGTTAAAAAATAATAGCCTAACCGCTACTGGGACTGACTTACACTACGTATTTTCTGCAGAACACATTTATTTACCTTTCCTTCTAAGAAAATACACCTGGCAATAAATCAAGGGCAGTAAAAGTATCCATGGCTTGCCATTAAAACTTGATATGTTTTCATGACAATTTTTAGTATACTGTTTTTGGATGGATCAGGTATTATTTGAAAATAAGTACCCAACGAGGAAATGATTGGAGACTGGCACCAAGATAAAAACACAATCATTTGTCCTCAGTGTCTGTACGCAGATTAAATTCTCTGACACTTCAATTATATCTCCTGCTGAAAGATCAGATTGCACTTAAAAATGGTCAATATACTTCTACCAATGAGTCACTTGTATAAAAATGCCGCTATGCAACACAGTTGTCTTTTTTTTTTTTTTTTATATTTAAACTACTGTCTAGTGAATTCAGTTCATCATACTCTTACAAAAAGGCTACAGTGAGGGGGAAGAGAGTCTATGGAATTTCAGGGACTTTTTTCTTTCTTTTTTGAAAAGAAAACCTCTCAAGAGGGTATCCAACCGCTTCTTGGAGACATAATCATATGTAAAGAAAAGTGACCCGAATAAAGGAAGAATTAAAAAAAAAATCCTTAGTCACTCTCTAAGTTTATTCTTCAATTTAGGCCAATCCTCTTTTATAGGAGGCTCCTAGCAATTAGCTGGCAATTTTATCCTGTGAGTCTAAAGGATTAAAGCAGGAGCAAAGAACAAAAGGAACCGATTTGCTACCCTCTTCTATCAGTCCTTTCTTAACAAGTCAGACTTCATTTCCTCTAGGGCCCTCCTTACCCACCTAATCTGCTTTCTTTCTTCCTCCCATAGTCCCTTAAGGGAAGGATTCGTAAAGGTAACATTTGCTAATGCCACCTAAACAAAATTCCCTCAGAATATACAAAGGTTTGAAAAATGGCTTCAGAAACTTGAGGTTGCTTTTTGTTTTCTCATTTTGGAATTCTGAGCAAAGTTTAACTTATTTGATCCTAAAACCTATGTAGTAGTAGGTAATATGCCTCCCAAGTTAGGTTTACCAGAAGTTTAGACACACTCTTCTCCCTCTTGCAGACTATCTAGGACAATGCTCCCATAAGGTCACCACATTAAAAATAAGCATGGCCTTGAGAACAGCAGATGTGACATCTGTCCAACTTACTACTCCATCTGTCACTGACATAGGCGACATACAAACCTCTAGAGCTCTTGGGGATTTTAAGGGGCCCGCTAATCCATTCCTTTTCCTTTACCCTTAAACCATTTCAAACAGACAACAATCTACTCTATTTTAAGGACATCCGAGGAAGAGTCCACAATCATTCTTAGCCAAATTAATTTTAGCAATTAATTTCTCTATGGCTTTCCCAGTTGTTCTGCAAACATACTCCTTCCCACAGTCCTGCTATAAAACAGAGGAAAGTACTGTAGCCATGAGCTTTGAGAAGACCTACAGACCTATTTTGAAGACAAAATAATTCTGATCTTACCCAGCAAACAATGCCCTGAAAGTATTATAATGAAAAATTAACTCTTACTTTTAAGTGTAGGTAGGTACACAGCTCTACAAATTTCTTCTATTCAACCTTCTATGGAAAGTGAAGGCTCCAGATGAGTACTTACCCACCATGATCCTTATTTGGAAGCTCTATGGCACTGCTTGCTGCAGGAACCAAGTCTGACTATTTATAATTCTACAAGATCGATGTTAGAGAAACAAAGTTTTGTTTCAATACTAAATCTAGGAAACTGCTAAATCACAGATGGGCTTGCGCCAAAAATGGGTAGGAGACCTACCTACAGATTAAACCCCATTTCACACATATAGCCTCAGGGAAAACATACAGAACAACCCCCAAAAAGGTTTTTCTCATATACATGACGATATGTACACAGATCCAGAGTTTGAGAGTCACTGAGTCAAACTTAGAAAAACATGGACTGCTAATTTTGCTTCTTTCGGCCACCAATATCCACTTTTTTTTTAAAACTACATGCTACCAAATGATGCTCGTAATAAAAGGGTTGGTAAAAATACTGATCCAAGAGATCAAGTGGCTCACTTACTAATAATCTGAAATTCCAATTAAAATATGAACTGGAAAGAAATCATCAATGTAAAAATCGCTCAAGTTGATCATCAGAGAAGAAATGAACATGCCCAAATAACCAGAATGACATCTGAACTCAGTGACTGCCAAATACAGCCTGTGAAATGTCCCATCAAAATAAAGATGGGAAATCAGTAAGCAGATGGCAAAATTCTTTCTAAAACCTCACATAAGGGGACATTTAAGGCATTTCTAACTGTTGTGCAAAAGAGAAGAAGGAGGTTTCATCAAGTGTAACTCTAGCCAAGTTATGATAATAGGTTGCTTCAATCCTCTACTTGGCTCAGGAAGTAAGTGGCTTAAATGGGGGAAGCAGCTCTCAGTAGGGGACATGAATGCAAACCCTAACTCTGCAAGGTGGAAAATCACTGCAGCTCTGGATGAATTTCAGAGAAGAATCAGGCTGTTTCATAGTCAGAGGGCAGCCCGTGCTTAGTTGTACAGTTTAGCTGATAATGCTTTGTGTCAAGAAATCACCTTTTCTATTTGAGATTTGTCTTAGGTTTCTGACCCATTTTCTTGTTTCCCAGGCTTTCTCTACCACTCTTGAAACTCCCAGACAACTAATGAACAAGGACTACTGTCTTCTCAGAGCCTCAGCATTAATCTTTGTAAGACTTAAAGGACACCACTTTGGTGTCCATAAACCTGCAATCACACATGGATGGGGAAGTTTGTAAAACATTTCATTTCCCATATAAATGGTAAAAACTAATCACTTTTAGAACAGGAAGAACATACAAAGCAGGATTGGGAGAGGTCTGTTTCACACAAATGCATCTCAGTTTCTGACTTGGATGAAACTGGCAAAATGCAAGAGAATTCCCTATATTTCATATATTCTCTATTCAGGTTTAAGAGATTTGCCTTTCAGTTTACATCTTAGTAATTCACCAACTGAACTTAAGAGTTAAAACTCTCACCATCAGAAAACAATGCTTTTTGGTGACGAAAGACTTTTAAGTAAAAACAGGGTTTAAACCAAAACTTGAGTGATATATTCTACAAGTTTCAAATTCTAAAAATAACAGGAGGACTGGAAGGATCAAAATGCCATGCATTAGTTGGATTACTTTGAATTTAGAGACAGGGACACTGTCCTCAGGAGATCAACTCTCCATTCACAGATTTCCCATAAGAACAGGTCTTTCTATAAGGCCATCAAGCTGTAGGTGATACAATGAACTGAGTTATAAAATAGCCTCTTTTCAGATTAGAGATGATACAAAATCAGTTTCTCTCTTTTCTTCCTGAAAACCTTTTACTCTCAACCTAAACCTATTTTGCCCTCCAGGAATTCCTGGTGTATTTCTTTGAGATATTCTCCACTTTAGTAGCAGAGCCTACAGAAAACCATGATTACTACGAGGCTATCTCTCAAAGAACACTTTTTCTCTCTTTGTGGGCATTCTAAATGACTACAACCATACACATATACAAAGGTATACAGCTATATGCAAAAGCAAGAGTACTTCAATATTGGTTTAACAAACACTCTCGCTCAATTCGCCTCATGTACCTTATAGACTACAAGGAGTATTTAGGCATTAAAAATATGCAAAACACAATTTTAAGAATGCACCAACCATCCATAGGAGCTTATCTGCATTTTGTTACACCTCTCATCATTTCTTAAATCAAAGCCTAAAAATGTGAAAATCTAAATAGCTGAAAACAATAGCAGATTCTGAAAATTATTAAACTGCATCTTACAACTTACCTGTATCCATCACTGAGATTTCACCAAGAACCAGATTCAGGTAGAGCAAAGGGGCCACAGCTTCCTGTTCATAAGATATTCCCGCACATTTTACAAGAACATACATCTCTACGTCGAGCCTTGGCATGTCTGAAGTTAAAATTTGATTATTGGGATATAATGGAATCAGGGCCAAGTGCTTTTCCAGTATCTACCACATTAACCTTCAAGGTCGGACACAGAGAAGAGGTGGTAGGGTTGGATTCAAAACTAAAGAACACTCCATTTGTGGGGTACATTTCTGTTGATTCTGACCTCAGAATCTTGCCACCTCAGCAACCACTTAAACTGAATTTTCACTTCTCCTGGCCCTGAAACTCCCTTTCAGTAGTTATTTCTTCCTTTAAATATAAACAATTTATGGCTAAGTAAAGTATATTCTAGTAGAAGAATATAGTGAAGGTCAAAAGAAGTTTCCTATGTACCACGAATGACTCGTGGTGGGCCAGAGCCCAAGTCATACTTAACGAGAAAACAAACAAAAAAATTTAAGTATTATCATTTACTTCCTTAAAAATCTTGTTTTCTTTAAAACTGTAAACAAAATTGACCCCAATAGTAAAGATATTCACTCATAATTTTTTAACAAGTAGATTTTAATAACTTTTTATTCCCACACAAAGCAATCTAATTTTCTGAAAAAAGAAACTGCTACACAGAATCCTTTAAACATAGTTTGTATAATTCCAAATGAACAGAAGTAAGAGGCATGAGGGACCTCTGTGGTCATAGGTAAGCCCTAGTTGTCCCTTAGTTCGGGATCAAGGGCAGTTTATTCCATCACCTTAGCCAAATAAATGGTTCCTCAGTATCCCCTTTCAAATAGTTTATATGAAAGGGTTATTCTTAATAATGAAACTACCGAAGGGAGACAGAAAAGAATGAGAGAGAAAAACGAAAATAGTACAGTATAAATATTTCCATCCTAATAGTTAAGGACTCTAGGTATCAAATGGTACCAACTTGACAAGTCTGAAAAGACCTTAATATTTAGAACATTTAAAAGAAAAAGGAGAAATCATCCTTCTAAGTACTTTGAAAGCATGTCAAACTATAGATTTACATGTGACAAAGTCTTAAGGGCCACCAAATATGTAGAAAAAGAAATTCCAAATATTTTAGTCCTTTGAATATACAAAACCAAAGAAGACACAAGGACCTAAAGATTAAACACAAAGCGAGTTTATAATGTTCCAGTTTATGTGGTTTAGAGACCTTCTATTTTGTCCTGTAAGATAATTTCAATAGTTCTCTCTTGCATGTGTCCCTATTATGATTGTTGGAGATATATTCATTCTTAAACTTAGAACACGATATAGGCTATAAAATTTTCCAAATTATATTGTTGGCATAATCTAATTCAAAATGTAAAAATCTTCAAAGAGATTCAAAGAGACTTTCATTAAAACCCCCTGCTTATCTACTGCAAAATATAACTTTTGAACAAGAATATATAACTATTACAAATAACAAACAAGTTGGAATGATCATTGAAATGTCCATCCAGGAGGCCCTCAATTCTCCTATTTAGCTCTCAAACAACCTATACTTCTATGCATTACATATTGACACCCCTAAACAGACTTCTGAGGCTGATCCCAGATATTTGCATGCAGGAGATAAAAGAACATTTGCAGCTGCCATACATGCTGGTGATCTGTGAGTTCCATGACCATCTTGCTGCATGCTGCATTTGTTCTTTATATTTTATTTAATAAGTGGAAGAAGGGGGGGACACATCAAATGGCTGACATTGTTAAGAACCACGGGACTTTAAATTTAACACAACTGGGACAAGAATAGAAACGGAGGAATGAGGAGTCTTTCGCCTCAGCTGGGTTCTCATAGGGCTTAAACTAGTGGATAGTGCTCAAATGAGAAAAAGAGCAAAGGCAAGAAACATGCAGAAAATATTGGAAATAAACTATCTAGGATTAGGTCTAAAAAATGAAGCATAATTGGGAGTTCTGGAGTGATTTAAGATCTCTACAACTCCTCTGTATTTAGTCCATTAGCTTTTGCAGAACCAATTTTCACATACATCTTTAGGAATGTACTGAGAATAACAGAAGGGAACTTTTTGTGCTGAAAAAAAAAGAAAAAGAAAAAAACTGGCTCCAAACCAATTTTTTTTTTAATTTAATGAATGATTCTGCATGAATCTGTATGAATAAAGATTAGAAAAAAATTGCCTTGGCAATGAACAAATGCAAACCAAGAAATTAAACACTAATCTACAGCAGAAGTTGCTACACAAGAGACGTTTATTAATGTTCTGTTGTATTTACAGTTTTAACATAGCAAACCAAGGTGAATTACCACTTGGCAGAAAGCACATCATTCTACATTTATAACTCATCGGTTTCTGCTAACACATTATAAAAGCAAGTAGTACTACAGTATGTTAGGGATCATCTCAAAAGTTCCAAACTAATTCTTTCTTTGCTCCTTAGTATCTAATACCCTCCCTACTCCAGCCCCTGGCCTAATCATCAGGAGACAAAGAAAGAAAGAAAGAAAGAAAGAAAGAAAGAAAGAAAGAGTAGGACTCTTAATAATAAAGTATCAACTGTACTTTAGTAATTAAGCTGCAATTGTCCTTGTCCTTTTTATTTTATAGTGACAACACCTTTACAATTTCTTAGGTACATAACACAGAACAATAAGGTACTGCAAAATTTAGAATACAGACTATAAAAACTTAATGCTTATTATTCACCAATTAAGAACTTAACTTAATCCTGACGACACCTTAAATGCATTTTGCACTATGATTTTGCTTCCAGGTGTTCACAGTACAACTGAATAAATTTCTAGATTAATTTTAACAGCAAGTATGGATTATGCGTAGAAATGCAGTCATAACAAAAATCTGAACTTTTGAGAAAATCCCTTTTAAAATGGCCAGCATTATACATATCTTACACTAAAATACTTAATTCCAAGTTCATTTTGAGATGGAGGATGAATAAAGCAAGATTGCCCCCTACTGACTACAGGGACAAGGCTCATGCTATTTAAAATAACTACAAACAATAGATAAGGCATTATTAATACATCACATACTTGATTGCGAGAGCTTTTTCAAACATTAACCACTAATGATTCAAAGTTTATGGAATTTTGCATTAACTATTAAAATTTTACACCTAGGAACAAATAAAGAGAAATGACCTTTTTCAACAGTACTTTATTTTTTTAAAGCAGGTGATTATTCTTCTGTGTTCTGCATCTTGATTCACTTCCTGCAGGTGTTCTCTTGCTTCTTGAGAGAGAATTCATAAACGCAGGAAGGCCTTTGCCAGAAAACATCTGCCAGAGAAGGATATTGAATATTGAAACTCTAGTTAGCTTGTTATTTTGGCCAAGAGAAGGATGTAGTCACAAAAGAAGGCAGGATGTTTGCAGACACAAGTAGATTTTAACATAGCTTTAAGATTACTATACACTGACATCATACTATTCAATAAACATTAACATTTCAGTTCTTAAAGTTACCAAGGACTCTAGAACTAGGAAGAACCTGAATGCTTTCTCTAAAGCCCACAAAGCCAGGGATCGATCTCTCTCTCCAAACGTCCTAACAACATAATGAAATGCAAGTAACACTTCCTTCCTCCTGCACTTAACCTCCACAGCAATGACTGAAACTTGGGGACTAAGAGACAGTAGAATCCAAGTGCACAGGTAATTTTCCTAATACACCTGAAGCTCCTGTTTACCCTGCCAATTCTGCCAGATCTCACACAAGGAAGATTTCCACAAAGGACGCCAATGATGTCATGCTGTACTTAGAGCACCGCAAAGTTAAAGAATAACTGTAAACTCACAGGTATCACAGATACTTCTTTCAATCAATCAGACAAAAAAGTCAATGTATTGTGGGGCATATATTTCTGAAAAAATTTGATAAAGAAACTAATTTTTTTTAATGTTTATTTATTTTTGAGAGAGAGAGAGAGACATAGCGTGAGCCGGGGAGGGGCAAAGAGAGAGGGAGACACAGAATCCGAAGCAGGCTCCAGGCTCTGAGCTGTCAGCACAGAGCCCGACACGGGCTCGAACTCATGAACACAAGATCATGACCTGAGCTGAATGAAGTCAGACACTTAATGGACAGAACCACCCAGGGACCCCAAAAAACTGATTTTTAAAAAGGAATATACATGACTGAAATAAACACTCTCAAAACAATGCCCATATACTGCATATTATTTTTAAGTTTATTTATTTATTTTGAGAGAGAAAACAAGAGGGAGAGCATGGGGGGAAGGACAGAGAGGGAGGGAGAGAGAGAATCCCAAGTAGGCTCTGGGCTGTTAACACAGAGCCTGACTCAGGGCTCTTGACCTGAGCCGAAATCAAGAGTCAGATGTTTAACTGACTGAGCCACCCACGTGCCCCATATATTCTGTATTTTAAATGCAGTTTTCATACAATACTTTGAGGCATTTCTGTTTTGGCATAATTAATCATTTTGGTTTTCATGGAATTAACAGGAAAACGTACAAGTGACTCCCTATGTTAATGCAAAAAAACACACAACAACACTGAAGACACACACACTACTTCATAAATATTTGAGAAACAACTGTGTGGTATCATGCACCAAGGGAGAGTTGGATGGGCTCATATGGAGACCCTTAGCTTACTTTTCTACCTGTCCAGGTTACTGTAAAAGCTAGAACTAGCCCTTTCTTTTCTATCTTTTCTGATTAGACTGCTGCGTAAATCTTTAAAAGGCTGACAAAATGCAGAGAAGCTACAATAGAGGAAATCAATATATGGTTTTTTAAACTGTTCAATATTTTTCCAAATTCCAAATTCAGTTGGTATTCAAGTAAACCAGTAATAGTGACACAAGAACAACTTTTCTTTAGATTGAGAAACCTCAGAATGTACAGTGACAAAGACATGAGAACATAAGGAACTCTAAAAACCAAGCAGAAGCAAAAAGTGTATCAGCAGGCCTATGTCAAGTGGAGGTTTTTGCAATGAGGCTAGACTTACTACAATTTTAAGTAACTTCAGCTTTATTAATTTCCATTAACAGATGAAAAATGATGTAAGAGTTCTTATTCATTAAAACACTAGAATTTGCAAGAACATAAGATATAGTCCAGGTAACGATCTGACCACTTGCCTTAGATCATGCTGCTTCCACAGAGGTTGATTAGATCCCTCAAAGTCAGAACCACCCAACAAACAATAAAATTCCACTAAAGGAGTCTAGATAGGTTAATAGTGGGTGATCTCAATCACTATACAGGCTCCAAATGAAAATTATTACTGCTCTCTTAAACCTGGAGGCCTGTCCAGACAGACTTGACTCACAAGATGTCACAAAAACAATGGTGGAACACAACTGGAGGAAAGAAGGCTGTTAGGGACTCTGGACATCATTACTAAACTGTAGATCGGATCACTTCAGAAACAAAAGGAACCATCAGCCTACAGATCATTTAATCTCAAGAGGAAAACCACCATTTCTTCTTGAATGTTATATGAACTTTTTTTAGCAAAAATTCCACTGGGGCGCCTGGGTGGCTCAGTTGGTTAAGTGTGTAACTTCGGCTCAGGTCATGATCTCACGGTTCATGGGTTCAGGCCCCGCATCGGGCTCTGCGCCGACAGCTCAGAGCCAGAAGCCTGCTTCGGATTCTGTGTCTCCCTGTCTCTCTGGCCCTCCCCTGCTCACGCACTGTCTCTCTCTCTGTCTTGCTGCTTGACAACATAGTCCAACAAATCTAACTTTAACTTGGGGTGAACTTCCTTTAATAAATTAAGAGAAGTATTAAGGAGGAGGGGGAAGATTATAGAAAGGGAAACATCACAGAAAAGGAAAAATAGCATCATATGTGGGGAAATTTTACATATCTGGTAACTAATAGGTACAGGTCACAGGAATCATTATCTAATTGTAAAGCGTCCTATCTCATTAATGCCAGGGCTTACAAACTTTCCCCTCCTATTTTAATTTTTTTTTAACGTTTATTCATTTTTTGACAGAGAGAGACAGAGTATGAACGGGGGGAGGGTCAGAAAGAGACGGAGACACAGAATCTGAAACGGGCTCCAGGCTCTGAACTGACAGCACAGAGCCTGACGCAGGGCTCGAACTCACAGACCGTGAGATCATGACCTGAGCCGAAGTCGGATGTTTCACTGATGGAGCCACCCAGGTGCCCCTCCCTCCTATTTTATATGTGGTTAAAATAACAATTTAAAATCTTTTGGGCTTCACAGGCACAAGTGCTTCTGGAGCAGCGTCTGATACCAGTTCACTGTGCTACCACATTCCAACTACTGCAGCTAAACCCTCAGTTCCTTGGCAGCATCAGAGGAAGTGGTACTCCATAAAAATTTATTTTCCAGTAAAATGGTAAATAAGAATAAGTATGAACACGACATTTTTGACCATTTCAGATAAAGAGGTTTCTGAAAGGTATCTGTTTCTTTGGAAACAATACAGAAGGAACGTTCTGTTTTTCTGCTTCCTCACAGTCACTCACTTCTTGAGGCCACCGGGCCTACATTTAGCAGTTCCTTCTGGCTTTTCTTGCTGTGGGGCAGGAGACCAGATTTCCTTTTTAAGCTTAAATGAGCTCCAAAAGGGAACCTGAGAGCTGCCCCTATGATAGCAGTACATGAGCCTCACTGTTCGGCTTTTGTAACATCTACTTTGGCTGATTAGAAAGAGGCCTTCTGGGGTCATTTCAAGGTTTGTTTGTTTGTGTGTCCTGTATTTTGGGTCACCTGAACAGAAAAGTCACTATTCTTGTACCCTTTTCCAGTAAAATGGCAGACCTTAGTACAGCATGGGAATTAAGTTATTTTTCTGTTACGGCAAAGCTACTTTAAAAAGTACCTACCCGTGTCTTTCTGGCAAAAAGTAAGCCTACAGCTAGCTTTTAACTAGTGACATATATATCAAAGAAAGTTAAGAAGTCTCAGTGAAAGAAAATAAAATCTTCACA
The DNA here is from genome assembly GCF_022079265.1 of Lynx rufus. Classification (NCBI taxonomy): domain Eukaryota; kingdom Metazoa; phylum Chordata; class Mammalia; order Carnivora; family Felidae; genus Lynx; species Lynx rufus. Next base: position 117,955,517 of record NW_025814823.1, on the reverse strand, counting down.
TCTTACATGATGGTTTGCTAGCACAACTTCAAACTAAATTAAATTTCCTCTCAACTAGAGAAACATTCTACATTTGGATCTAGATGAACAGTTCTTATCCCTGTCAATGGACAAAGGAAATTCAGTCCCATGGGATATTATGGCTTTTCAGATTCACTCTGGGGATACTGACAATTAGTAAGGAAGTCATTAGAATTCTAAATGCGGCTCTAAGCCTCCAAACCCCTAATTTAGAGCTCTGAATCCTCTGGGCATGTCAGAAATGATTTCAAATCAACTAGATTAGCAAAGTCAGATAGAAAAGAAAAGAAACTTAAGATGCCCTTCACCGAGAGATGCTCTAAGTTTCTGACAACTCCTAAAGCACAATAAGGCTTCTGACCCCAAAATACAGAGAATCGCAGGGGCCTAGAATGTCCCTTCACAATTCCATCAGCATTAGTACTAACGACTGTCTACTGCAAATCATAATCCCATACTTTGCTTTACATTTAGAATACTCCTATAAAACATTTCAGACAGTTTTAAAAATCCAAACAAAACAATACCAATTTTTATGAACAAAAGCCACTCAATATAGTCTCTAACAATACAGGAAAACTGAGAAGTTCAGGCTTTCTTCTGAACCTGGCTGTTACTGGTTATGTGTTAGAAACAAGATGAGGAAGGTGTGCAATCCCCTAATAAACATTGAAATTTCCTTCTAACTGAAGAATGAAGAGAATAGAAGTGTGATCTTGGTCCATTCAGAAATTCAAAGCTACCATTTGCCTAGACCTATAGAATCTATTATTTTTTAAAAAAGAGAAATAAGGGGGCACCTGTCTGGCTCAGTCAGTAGAACACACAACTCTTGACTTCAGGGTTATAAATCTGAACACCACACTGGAAACAGAGATCACTTTAAAAGAATTAAAAGGGGAAGAGAGAGAGACAGAGAGACAGAGAGACAGAGAGAGACAGAGAGAGAGAAAGAAGTCTGTCCCCTCAGGATATATGGACACGAATGGATTAGGGGAAATCTATGGGTGATTTGCACACCTTTTGTAAGGAGAACCATGGCAACCCAAAAGAATTAACTTTTGAATCTTTGGCAGGTAAGAGTTAAATGTGAGGCTTAGAAATAGTTACCAATTATGGATATGGATATGGATATGGATATGGATATGAATATAGAGAGGAAAGAAAAAAGAGGACAATAGTAACTTCATAAAACTACACAGAACATCTGATAAGTCTCTTAAAGTTAGGATGTCCTAGACACAAAAACACATTAGGGCATTAGACCAGCAGTGTCAACGTCCATCTGAGTCCAGACTTTGTAACCTAATTCAAATTCAGGATATGCCACATACTTTTAAACACGCAATTAAAACCTACTTCAAATGTTTTATTTCTTTTAAAAAAAAGAAAAAAAAAATCAGCACATATGGCACTCTTAAGGAACAAAGTTTTCTTTCAAATCAAAGTACATATTGCTTTGAAGAAATTTACTTTAACCAATACAAGCCTAAGTTCTTCACATGCTTTAACTTTTGTAAGAAATGCCTTAGGAATATACTCTACCATGCAGGTATCTGACCTCATCTATCACTGTAACTTTCTGTTATTTACATAAATACATTTAATTATACATATGAAATGCTTAATGCAATTTGTCATATTCAAGAAATTCTCATATTATTCTGTTTCTTAAAAACTTTTACCTATTTTTTAGAAGATTTTGTTTTGAAGTAATCTCTACAACCAACACGGGGCTCAAAACCACGACCCCAAGATCAGGAGGAGCATGCTCTCCTGACTGAGTCAGCCAGGCATCCCTGTTGCTTAAAAAGTTTTAATGCTGGGGTGCCTGGGTGGCTCAGTCAGTTGAGCGTCCGACTTCGGTTCAGGTCATGATCTCACAACTCGTGAGTTCGAGCCCCACATCAGGCTCTGTGCTGACAGCTCAGAGCCTGGAGCCTGCTTCTGCTTCTGTGTCTCCCTCTCTCTCTGCCCCTAACCCACTCGCATTCTGTCTCTGTCTCTGTCAAAAATAAATAACCATTAAAACAAAAAAAAAAAGTTTTGGGGCGCCTGGGTGGCGCAGTCGGTTAAGCGTCCGACTTCAGCCAGGTCACGATCTCGCGGTCCGGGAGTTCGAGCCCCGCGTCGGGCTCTGGGCTGATGGCTCAGAGCCTGGAGCCTGTTTCTGATTCTGTGTCCCCCTCTCTCTCTGCCCCTCCCCCTTCATGCTCTGTCTCTCTCTGTCCCAAAAATAAATAAACGTTGGAAAAAAAAAAAAATTAAAAAAAAAAAGTTTTAACGCTGTCTCACATCACCTGGCAAATTAATTATGGTGGGTAATTTCTTTTCTAGATGCACACATCCTGATACCATCATGAATCTTCAACACGGAGAACTCCATTCTTAGCATCTGATTACTTTTGTTAACTATGACTACCCACAGCAAATAGAGAACAAATTAATGTTCACAAAGGGTTAGCTTGCATTGAACCAACATGTCCCTGGACTTTAAGGGCTGCTCTATGCATTCTACTGTTCCACTGCAAATGGGCTTAGTGCTCAAGATATTTGAAACCATTGTCTCAAGCTGGCTTTGCCAGCCTTGACCTTCAACACTCCTTTATGCTATAATCAAACTGCTGTCCCTTGAGCAAGCTTCATACTTCCTTGCCTCTATTACACTCTTCACTCTGCTTTAGGTGATTCTAAATCTACCCCACCTTATCCAATTTCTGCGTATCACTTAAGATGGATGTCAACTGGTACACCCTTTAAAACAAAGCCTTGTCTGATCTTCAGGGGGTGCCTGGCTAGCCCCGTCGGAAGAGCATGTGACTCTTGATCTCAAGGTTGTGAGTTCAAGCCCCATGTTGGGTGTAGAGATTACTTTAAAATAAAATCTTTAAAAACAAAAAACACACAAAAAAAGCCCCAAAGCCTTGTCTGATCTTCAACTAACCTAGCCCCTAGGGTGGTTCGAGATTCCTCTCCACAACCCACCCATCCCAAACTTAAAGGAACAAAGTGAAGTCCAAGAAGTCCTATTAGATCTTGTTACCAGAGAGGACTCTCTCTGGTATACTCTTTTCCAAGATTCCATAGCTCTTCCTTTTTGCAGCTAAAGATGGAAGATGAAGCTAAGCTCTGGAGAAAACCACATAGGAATCAAAGAGGAGCCTTAGCAGGGCTTAGTCCTCCTCTTCTAGGCAGAGATAAAGGTCCATTCCCCTTCCTTTCCTTGGGTTTGACCCTCCTTACCACCAGAGTGGTAATGTCAGGGTGTGAACGTGAAGAAGGGCACCAGGAAAGTCTCCTGACTAATTTTAAGAGATGGAAGCCTTAGTGGGCTTGTAAGTAGCCTAGGCAAAAGGAGTTCCTCATGCAGACAATGGTTTCTTCCCATTGGAGCTCTGGGGTTTGGGGGACCTATGTAATTACAGCCAAGTGATTAGGCCTAAAAGGCTCCTTCTCAATGCTATCCTCTGGAGCTGGTACAATAAGCAGTGGCTTCAGGATTCAGGATTCAAAGATCCTGGACCCCGTAGTTACAGTCAAATATCCTAGCTTCCCAAAGACTATGAAGACCCCTGCCTCTTCTATACTGTCAGAACATGAGATAATGTTTTCTCCTATGGTAGTTTTTCCAACTTGCCCATTTCAACAGCTTTTAATGAAAACACGCCTTAACTAAACTAGAAACTGCCAAAAAGGCAAGGACTATGGCTTCCTTACCTTCTCTATATTTCCAACTACAGGGGGCATACTATACTCTGATCGTGGAGAAAAATCGGCAATGGATCACATGATTATACTGGGACTAGAATAACATTTTGTGTAATACCTTTAATAAATAAAGAGAACTCTGGTCCTAGGGAGATTTGAGAACGTTTCTGGCATCTTCCGAACTTTTGCATAATTGATAAATCCTCTGAGAAACAGGAGAAAACCTGATTTAAAAAAGAAAAATCAAGAATGAATTTATAATTTCTGTATTAAGTACACCCTGCCCACAGAAATATCCCTATTGATAGCACTATTTCATCATTTTTCTGCTAAAAGTTATCAAAACATGAGCAATTTCCAAATGATTTCCATACAAAATTTTCCATTTCTCATTGAGAAGACATAATCTTGAGAGCCCAAATGAAAGTCTTTTTGCACATTCAGAATCTAATTGGTCTAAAAGGCAAATAAAAAATAAGATAGAGCTAAACCTCTATTATTTGATAACCTCACTGAAAGGCATTATGAAAACCTACCTTCTAGGTTCCAAAACAGTATTTCAAGATAATTAAGCCCCCCAAAAAAGACACGTTATAAAATATTTTTCTCAAGAAAAAAAACAAAAACAAAAAAAACCCCATCCCTCTTGTCAAGCTTTGTTTTTTTTTTCCTGTCAACTGTACATATGCTCTCCACTAGGTGTCAGGATCCCCTTAACCTATTACAGCTATTCTTTTTATATTTTGTTTCGTTTTTTTTTGTTTTTACAGCAATTCTTACATTCTCAACTCTAAATTTAATTTCTCTATTCTTAAAAATATATATACAAGTAGGGTTCACTCTGCCCTTTATTTACCAGGCACTGAAGGAGTGAGGCTGATTTTGTAAGTCTACACCAAAAGCTATTTACATTCAGTTTTCACCTCTTGTAACAACCAACCCCCTCCTCCCCCCGGGAAGGGGGTATGCCCCCTCTAATGACAGCTCACTCTCTTCTGACCTTCCTCCTTCAGAGCTCTTCCCTGAGTCTTAAGAGACATTTTAAAAACACCTTTATGGTGATATAATTCACATACCATAAGCTTCACTCATTTCATGTATACCATTCACTGGCTTTATTTAATTTTAGTAGAAATATAAAGCTGTACAACCAAAACTATTATCTTAACTTGAGAACATTTTTATGACCCCTAAAAAATCTGTACCCATTCAGCAAGCACTCCTCATTCCCATTCTGTTTGGCAGCAAAAGTAGTTAGTGACTAGACAGCAGGGGTTACCCCATCACGTGCTGGGTTGTGGAATCCTGGTGAAATGAGTGGTTAATCTGGAGTGGATGCCTACAACTCAGCTCCAGTCAAAGGGTGGGGGCCAGGTGGAAATACAGGCCTGTTTTGCTAGATATTCCAATTTTTAAGAAAAGTAAAAAAATTGAGACATTTTATATGGAAACTCTTGATTTGTAAGTGACAGCAACTAATTTTTAAAAAACCTCTAAAAATAACTGTAGAACAAATTATAACTACAGGCTAGATGTAGCTCATGGAGTGTCAGCTTGAGAGCTCTGTGTAGACTTGTTCCTAGCAAAACAACAAACAAAATAACAAAATACCCAAGAATTGGTACTCTCTGCAAGAGAAATTCCCAAAATGATCTAAACATTGGATCCAAATGCACAAGTTATATCCTAAGTGTCACTGTTTTTTCGCTTACTAGTAAGCAGTAAGATAAACAGAATGACTAATTGCAAGTATGGTAAATTCTTCTCCCAAGAAACTTTAATAAAGGAAGGAAATCAGTTCATTAAGTTTCTATAAATTATCTATGTTGTCAACAATCAACCTAAAAGTACATATTTAATGCCTCTCCTTTGGTCCATTCAGGACTTGTCTGAACTTAGGCTTGGGGGATAAAGGAAAGTCACCCTTTTTCGTAAAGATACATTTTCAAGAATAAGCAAGCCAAGAAACTATTCCTCTAAAGTAACTCTTCTATGGGTCATTTTTATTATTAAGTGCCTTAAGATTAAGGGGGGGGGTTATGATTTATCTTTCCTTAGAATTCCAAAGACTATTAGTAGAATAGATGATGCTACTGGGGAAGTGGGGGATGCTGTGATATAAGATTTGTATTTTCTAAGTAAAATTTAGGTTCACCAATGGATGGTCTATCACCTTGGGCAAAGCAGGTAGGTCCTGAATATATTAAGCACCTGTTGGGCATGGGTGCTACACTGTGCTAACTAGACCCATTAGTAGCGTTGCCACCAAGGATCTTGATTAAGGAGGTAACAAGGCAGCCCAAAACAGGAGACAGGAGAAAGCGATATCATAGAAGTGGGCGAGGCAATTATACTATCTTGAACAGGATGACCCTGCTATGGTTCTATAGAAATGACAACAGTGATGGTGGTCAGTTATTGTATCATAAATATTTTCTTCACAAAGAAAGAAGAAGCCAAAACTATTCACCCCACTGTTCATTTCTTTGCTTTAAAATGTCTTAGAAGAAAAAATTTTTAAATACAGAGTAAAAAAAGATAATCTTAAGATGAACAACCTGAAATGCCTAGCATATTATATTCTTTTAATTGCAAAATCATTCTTATTCTCACCAGTACTGAACTAAAGAGTTCTAGAAACCCAATAATGATTCTTCCAGAAGTTATGTCTAGTAAGACTATACATTTTGTTTCTTGCTGACAGATCTCACTGAAGATTGGCCGCATACATGCCTGAGTAGTTAGTTCAATTTGTTACAATATACCTATAAATAATTTCGGGTTAAGTTTGTGAACCCTTTTGTCATGAATACTCTCAAGGGGAAAAATACTCACAAACTATAAAGTCATATTACCATGCCCCACTGGTCACATGGGAAACCTGAGAAGTATATACGAATGGGTTAGGAAAAACCTACCACTGAGAGACCTTTTTTTTTTTTTTAATTTTTTTTTTCAACGTTTATTTATTTTTGGGACAGAGAGAGACAGAGCATGAACGGGGGAGGGGCAGAGAGAGAGGGAGACACAGAATCGGAAACAGGCTCCAGGCTCTGAGCCATCAGCCCAGAGCCTGACGCGGGGCTCGAACTCCCGGACCGCGAGATCGTGACCTGGCTGAAGTCGGACGCTTAACCGACTGTGCCACCCAGGCGCCCCGAGAGACCTTTTATTAACCTGCTTGTTACTCTAATGGTGACAACAACCTAGCCTTTAAGAAATGTTTTAAAAATTATACTTACTATTTGGTAATATATTACTGTATCATAAACAAGATAAGGGTTTACTAAAAGCAATTTTACTTCTAAAATTAAAAATATCTTTTCTCTCCTTTGTCTACGTTAAAAGCACTTACCTAAAACCAGGAACACCCACCAGAGCCAGTACTGACCATCAAAATATCCAGGGAAATAGGTGGAAAACTGAAAAATAAAGCAAACAATTTTATAGCAGCTTAGCAAATACAATTTCACGTTTCAACGTAAGGGCACACAAAACACAAGACTTTTGCATACTAATGCTATCATTTAGCTCCTGCAATTTTTTTAAATGAAAATATTTTATGTATTACTGACCTGAAATGGTTATGACATATGCAGAGACGTTTCATGGAAAGGCAATCTTGAGATATGATTTTGTCTTATAGACTCCTTGTTTTGCAGTGCTCAAATCTGTTTATTTTTTAAAAGGTTGGTTTTTTTTTTTTTGCCCACGTAACATTCATCCTTCTAGAAATACGTTTTGATGACCCTTTGACTTTGCTTACCCAGTGACAAAACCAATTATTTTGTTCCTATTCTTCCAGGTATGCCTTCACTTTGCAAGCTTTATCATGTACAACACAATAATTCGATTCCTTTGCCAAATAATGGCACATTCTGGCCAATGGGAATTGAGGGCTGCTAAGGTCTTCTTGCATGTGGAGAGAAAAGCAAGAGAAGAAACAGTTGTCTTTCTTCTGCTGAGCACTGCTGTGCTTCTGCTGTGATGCCTTGAAACTGCTATGGCCGTTTTCACCCTGAGGGAGGAGCAGCTGTACTAACATGCTGAGCAGAAGCGGCAACTGTCCCTAATGATGTCAATGACACACTGATTTAACTATCCTCGACGTCAGGGCTTGTTTTCATGGGAAATAAATGTGCTCCATGGTTTTCTAAGCCATGTTGAACCCGTTTTCTGTTACAGACCAGGCCAATCTGATACAAGTTGATTCACTCAATTCAGTTTTAAAATTTAGTCAGCTCTGAAAATTTTAGTTAAAAAAAAGATTGGTAACTAATTTTATCTCTGTTTTCTACTGGGGGCTTCAGTGTCCAAGAATTTAACACAGTCTCAGTGTTAAAATATAGCATTTTATTTCCTAATAGAATAACAATTTAAGACAGAAGGAATGAGAAACCTCTTTAGGATTCAGGCTCTTAACCTGAAGGCTTGTCTCAGATGAATATATATTAGCCGTCTGGGGGAAAAGTCCTTAACTTTTACCAGACTCTCAAAGGAACTTGCAATCCTAAAAATGTTAACAACTGGTTAAAATAAATAAATTTGAAAAACTCCAGCTGTCAGTCAACACCCATTAATTAGTTTATAATGCCAATTTATGATGGATACATTGATTTTATCTATAAAAGCAATAAACTTATATGAAATCGCAGTATACTTTGAGACTAGATTTTTTTTTAAGTATAAATTACTTCAACAATTGTGACTACCTGATAACTCCCAGATCACTGATGATTCCTCTCTAATATACTGTAGAGATAAAGTCCCCTAATGGAGTAGCACTTGTTAAACAGTTTCAGCTCCCAGACATTTTGGTATAACCACTGATGCTACTGATAAACAACCCTGGAGGGGAGGGAGGAAGAGAGCTCTGAAGAGAGGGAAGAAGTGGGGAGAAACAAAGTGAAAGAAAGAGGGAAGAAGAAAGATAAACTAAAACTTTAGTAGAATTAGTGAGAGGGTGAGAGGAATGCCTATTTTTAATGAGACACCAAAGAAGTGTTATCTTTCTTTTTGTCATAAAAACAACTAATTTCAGAACAAACACACATATTATCCTATTATAAACATTAAAAGCAGAGAAAGCAACTTGTGAACAACCTGTAAGATAGATACCTTCGGGCCACCAATATTCACTAGATTTAAGTATAAGACTTGCATGCATGAACTAACTGCAAATGATTTAGGTTCAACTTCATGAAGCCAGAATAAAGACAAACCTAAAATCATTTTAAATGTAGAGATAATGTTAAGCAACAACACATGAAAAAAAAAATGAAATATTCAAACTTATTCCACTTCTTGTTTCTCAAAGGGTCTATCTTTTCTGGTATACAACTTACCCTGACAATCAGGATCCACTTAATTAGAGAGAGACCAAATCCTGAAATGGCCCCATACCTTCCTGCAGCTGAGGTGGTCAGACAAAAAGACAGGAAAAATCCAATCCAGTTAAAGAGGAATGCCACTGTAAAGGCAGAGAAGAAAAAAAAACAAAACATGTCAAACATGTCCTGTTATTATGGTAAGAGTGCCTTCTACACTTGCTTTTGCTTAAATGGTTTTTCCAAGGATAAAAGCCCAGCCCATCCACCATAACACTTCCCTTACCTCCTACATCCATTCTGTCTTCCTCCCAAAAGCAAACAAGAAAACATATCTATTGCTATTCACTTTCAAAAATGCCTTAACATTCACCTAACTGTATACTTATGACTTGCGCCCTTTTATGTGTTACACTTCAGTAAATAAAAGAATCTGATTCAAGTTATTCATCGTCCTACTTCTATGAATCTTGACAGCTACATAGCATCGCCTCTAAAAGCACGGCATTTCCTTTATATCTAATCTTTTTAATACCGCAAATTAAAAAAATGGTTGCTCACTTCTAAGTGACACTCAGGAACAGATAAATGCAAAATAATATCAAGGAGGGGAAAAAAATTCGGCTGACTTTGATCTGTCAGAAAATAGAAGCTTGCAAAAAAAAAAAAAAAAAGGCAAAATCAATCAGACTAAGGTCTTCAATTCCTACTCTACAGGTCAGGTCTGAGTAGGAGCAATGCCAAGGATCCTTGCAGACCTAAAAGATGAGGCTTACTTATTAGCTCATGTAAAAATACAGCATCCCCGTAACTACTTCAGTTATGTTTTCTATAGATATAAGAGAAGACAAACAGAAGGAATATTAACAAAAATGTATACTAAGTTCTGAACATCTCAATAAGAGGCATCAAATGCATACAATGTATTAAAATATTAGTTCAACTAGTCATTTTAATTCAGTCAGATACGGCCATACTTCAAAGCACTCTGGTTGGTGAGAGGTGGTCCTACTATGTGTATTTACTTACTGAAAAAAGTTAACATGAAAATCCCATCATTTCCTATCCTCAGCTGGTCAGCATCATCAAAGTCATCCCGACCCACAAAATCTTCATCCTAAATGAAAAGAGAAAGGTAAAATCAAGATGAATTATTTGTAGGCAAATGAAAGGCATCAAGAAAAATAAGGAAAGGAATAAAAGTGAGTACCAAGGAGAAAATTTACCGCTTTGGCTCAATTCAAAATAATGAGCATTAAGGTTCAGTATGTGTTAAAAGTTTCATTTTGTCTTTTAATAAAAGATACAATTAGAGAACAGGCAAATCTTTCTTCTATCTCTATAGTTTTCTAAATGAACTGTTCATTTTATAACCCAAGTTCTTTAAGAATACACTTCAAAAATTATAAAGTTCAAAGAGAAGTATTCACTCAAATATATCTAAAGGAAAAATACATATTTGGCTTAAATTTGCCTTACATTCTAGAATCAGTAACCCAGGGCCTGCTGAGGGCCCAGATATTAGTAACCCAGTACCTAATTAAGAAGTTCAAATTTTTATAAGACATGGGAGAAAAAGAATAGCAAGATCACACATGAAGAGGCTGTGGGGCTGCCCAGTGCTCAACTTTACAACCATTTTGTTCACATTAGCATAAAGGTCTGAAACAACCTCACTTCCAAGCTTATTGGCGGAGAGGATCCTTTCCATCCTAACTTGAAAACATATTACTCCAAGTCTAGGAGGAACAGGACCCTGACTACCATTAACCATGTGGCCCACCTTTTCAACTGATGTACGTTATGTGTTGAAATACTGAAACACATATGAATATACACTTAAAAGTAAAAGCCAGATTTGTACACAGTCCAATGAAGGTTCCTCAAATGCACAAAAGGAAAAAAAGGGAAAAAAAAAACTTTTAGGGACAATCCAAACTCACCCTACACAGACAGAAAGGAGGCTGGGAAATCCATAACAAGCTAGGGTTCACCTGGGGAGGGTGTACTGGAGAAACGGAAATGTAAGGGGCAGCTTCCATTTAAAACTTAACACACTTCGTCTCCTGTTAGAAATTTTTACAAGAGGGGTACCTGGATGCTCAGTCGGTTAAGTGTCTAACTTTGGCTCAGGTCATGATCTCACAGTTCATGGGTTTGAGCCCTGAATTGGGCTCTGTGCTGACAGCACTGGAACATGCTTGGAATTCTCCCTCTCCCTCTCTCTCTGCCCCTCCCCCACTAGTGCTTTCTCTCTCAAAACAAATAAACTGTTAAAAAAAAAAAAAAAAAGGAGGGGCACCTGCATGGCTCAGCCGGTTAAGCATCTGACTTTGGCTCAGGTCATGATCTTGTGGTTTGTGAGTTCGAGTTCTGCATCGGGTGAGTGTGAGCCCTGCTTTGGGTGAGCTCAAGCCTTGCTTCAAGTAAACCCTGCTTCTCTCTCTCTGCCTCTCGCTCACTTGCACCCTCTTTTTCTCTCAAAAGAGGAAGGAAGGAAGGAAGGAAGGAAGGAAGGAAGGAAGGAAGGAAGGAAGGAAGGAAAAAATTTTACAAGAATGTGTTTGTTTTGTTTTTTTTAAAATACTAAGTACCCAGTTTCTGACTTCATATTAGGAAAAATAAGGCCTTGCCTAATTAGAAACTAATTGGGTTGTTTTGTTTTTTTTTGCATAAATACTCAAAGATATACTACAGAAAGACAGGGAAGTAATTTCTAGTAATACTGCAGGTGCTTTCTTTTTAAAAAAAAAAAAAAGTTTATTTATTTACTTTTGAGACAGAGCACTTGCACAAGCCGCAGAGGGGCAGATGGAGAGGGAAAGAGAATCTGCACTGTACGCGCAGAGCCTGACTCAGGGCTCGAACTCGTTGTGAGAACATGACCTGAGCCTAAATCAAGAGTGTGATGCTTAGCCAACTGAGCCACCCAGGTGCTCCTTGTAGGTGCCTTCTAACTGTTCTTCCTGTCCTTGGTATCTGTACTATCATTCCTCCTACAAATTGCTGCTGGGTTAATGTTTCTAAAACACCATACTTGTCTTATCATATCCCTGCTCAAAAACTTTCACAAAGATTCTGTGTGACCCACACATAAGCCTACATGCCCTAGCATTCAAAACATTCTACAGCCTATAGTCTGGTCACAAACTCTTTGCTCAAGCAAAATCAAGTACTACATTCATAGACCCTTTCCCACACCGGCTAAATTCATGTCTGCTTTCTGGACTTTTCCTTTTGGAATGTTCTTATCCATCAAAACTCAGGATCCACTTCAAATCCCATTTCCCCCACAATCACATAGTAAAAAGTCACAGTTCTTCATGCTCACGGCACCTGTGCTGCTTAGATATTGGTAATTGGGGGCCTTTTCCCCAGCTGTCTTAAGTTCTTGTATAGCAGGAGTACTGCCTTATTCAAAACTTTCTACCTATCCATTACAAAATACATAGCACATTGTAAAAAGAAAAAAAAAAAAGTGGTCTATACATGTTTGCTAAATAACGTTTAACAGGTTCCTAAGTATGTATCCTTGTCAAATAAAAGTATTCTAAGGAGTTCTGTTATTAATCAGAGCTAACCTCCTGGTCTATTTCCATGGGACAGTTACCATATAATATAAGGGAACTAAAGAATACACATAGGACTTTAGAGTCTAGAATACCTGGGTGTGACTCTCACCTGTGCTACTTATTAGCTATTATGACTGCGCAAATTACTTAATCTCTCTGGGCTCAATTCTGTAAAATGGGGATAATATAATCTCCATCTTGCAAGGTTGTTGTGAGGACTGGAAACAATATACTAGAAACTGAGTACATGCCAAGCATGTCGCTGGCTTCCAGTATTATATGAAGACTGTTTTGTCCTTAGACAATAAGCTCCTTGAAGGTTGGTAGTTTCTCCCTGGAAACTACAAGAACTGAGCACACACTATCATATGGAATCAGCCTAGTCTAGGCTTATGAACTATTATTTCTATCAAGTAGTGGTTTTAGGAGCCTGACTCCTCATAGTAGGTATGGTCTGTCAACAGTCCTCTACCCTAAGGCCTGAACTTCTGGGGCCTATGCCACTGCACTGTCCCAGCTAAACCTCTGTTTTTGTTCTTATTGTTCACTCTAGTTTCCTCTCGGGATGAGTCTGGAACCCTGACTGCCCCTACTCTACATTTTCCCAATACTGGCCCAAGGCCCTACCTGCCATCAGCTTTAACCTGGATGAGTATTTATGAAATCACATCTAGTCACTTGCAGATCTGACATCAAGAACAAAGAGTGCCTTAAAATCTCCCACTGGCTTTCATCACACCCAACCTACAGGATCCGAATTCACTATGTCCTCACAGACACAGGAGTGGTCTGGACTACTGGTGACATGAGATTCACCTAGACAATTGCTGGGGCCCTGTTATAAGTTTCATAAGTTTAATTCTATAAAGATGAACTTATTCTCTCCATAAATCTCCCTATCTACCTAACGCCAAAATATGAAATGTGTAGATCAAGGCAAAGTCAGTGTATTTCCTAAATCAGCCCCTCCTCTAAGACGTTTCAGTTAGGGCAGGAAAGTTGAGAAAATGGTGGTGGAAGTAGAGATACAGGGAAAATTTAAACTGGCCTGACTAGTGATTTTTTTTTTGCTGATTTGTAACTTTTACCACATCATTTTCAGGAAGAGGTAGGAGTTTGTTATCCCAAAAGAAAATGTACTTGTTTTTTAAAAAAATAGTTGTACTTTCTCAAGAAACTAAAAATAGAACTACCCTATGATCCAGCAACTGCACTCCTAGGTATTTACCCAAAGGATACAAAAATACAAATTCAAAGGAGCACATGCACCCCAATGTTTATAGCAGCATTATCAACAATAGCCAACCTATGGACAGACCCCAAATGTCCACTGACTGATGAATGGCTAAAGATGTGGTATGTGTGCATGTGTGTGTATATACACATATACACACAATGGAATATTACTCAGCCATGATGAATCACTGACTTGTACTCGTGAAACCAATACTGCATTCTACGTTAACCAAAATTTAAACAATAAAAAATTAACTGTACGTTTATGAATTAGTACAATCATAAGCAATACATCAAAAGTGGGTAATGAAGAGACCCTAATTCCCATAAAGCAGCCAGCAAGTAACATGGTAATTTGGACTTACTCTTCCAGGAACCAAGGGGATAGTAGCCTCAGCCTTTGTTCTCTCAGCTTCATCATAACTGGGCAGTGTTGTTGCCACATTGTAAGACGGAGGCTTTGGAAATCCAGACTCATCTTTGTAGTCAAAATATGCTGCAGAATAAAAAGGAAGTCATAATTAACTGACCATTAGCTAAACGCAGGAAAAAGATGATTTCTACTAACTCTGGAAAACAAAAACCAGCCATACTTCTAAGGGTACATACAGAATAATTGAACCAAACTGTTCATATAAGAATATAAGAGATTGAGAATGATTTTTAAATTCATCCACCTTTTAATTATTTAAGCAGATTCATTTAAATCACTTTGCCTTCCCTCCCAAATGCCTTGGAACACTTTTTTCAACTGTCACTTGATATGTTCACCAAAGGCACTCAGTATTAACAGTGGCATAAAGACAACATTTAAGCCAAAAATACATCACCTGTGTGTCTGTAAGCTGTACCATAGTTTCCTCCCAATTATAAAGAGGAAAACCAACTTAATAAAAAAGTTAAAATTCATTTCTCACAAGTTTATTCTGGCACTTTGATTCTTACCCATTAGTTTTACCAGGTACTGTTTTCTATGATGTGCCTAATCAGTTCAGGTAACTAATTCAGTTACAGGTAACTGAACTGAGGTAACTAATTCAGTTACAGAGCCATCATTTATCTGAATTAAATCTTTCATTTCCTCTTTTTTTTTTTTTAATTTTTTTTTTTTTAACATTTATTTATTTTTGAGACAGAGAGAGACAGAGCATGAACAGGGGAGGGGCAGAGAGAGAGGGAGACACAGAATCTGAAACAGGCTCCAGGCTCGGAGCTGTCAGCACAGAGCCCGACGCGGGGCTCGAACTCACGGACCGTGAGATCATGACCTGAGCCGAAGTCGGACGCTTAACCGACCGAGCCACCCAGGCGCCCCTCATTTCCTCTTTTTAATGTATCTTCATTCTCATTAACTTCTATGATAAGGAACTCAATATTTATTAGAAAAGATATATTTAAAAATCTATTAAATTTCTACACCTTTTTTTTAAAAAACAAACATTTTGAAAAAAGTCCTCTAGTTCATCAAGATTAACATTTTTCTCTCTTCTTTTTCTTCTGGTTAATTGTAATTAACTTCCAATAAAATTCACCTCATTAACAGAAAAAAGAAAAATTCTATGTATTCACATGGACACAAAAAGCATTTTACACAATTCAACACCTACTGATAATAAAAACACTTAGCAAATCAGGAATAAAACTTCCTTAATTTGATCATAAGTCTCTACAAAATACCTAGAGTCAATATCATAATTAATTGCAAATTTTTAAAAGCTTTCTCCCCTAAGATTAGAATTAGACAAAAATGCCTACTGTCACTACTTCCTGTCAAACATTACCTTAAAGATCCTACTAGTTCATATAATATGGCAAGAAAAGGAAATACAAGACAGAAGTATTAGAACAGAAGAAATAACTGTCCTTCATCATGGATGACATGATTATAGACCCAGAAAATTCAAGAGTATCTACAGACAGCCTATTAGAATTAATATATGAATTTAGCAAAGTCTCTGGATGGATATAAATCATCAATTGTATTTCCATATACCAGCAACAAACAGAAAGTAAAATTATATATGGACCATTTTTTACAACAACATGAGAAGTAAATCTAGTAATAAATATATAAGTACTCAATGTTGAAACCTACAAAATACTACTGAGAGAAATTAAATAAGATCTTAATTACATGGAGAGATATATCATGTTTACAGACTGGAAGCAGTATTATACAGACTGATCCCAGATTCAGTGCAATTCTAACTAGAATTCTAGCAGAATTACTGTTTTCTTTTGTTACAGTTTATGGAAACTGACAAGCCTATTTAATTGTAAAATGTATATATATGCAAAAGGCCAAGAAAAACCAAAGCAATCTTGAAGAGCAGTTAAGTGTGAAGGACCTATATTACCAGATATCAAGATTATAAAGCTCTACAATGAAAATAGTAGGGGATGGGCATAAGGATAAATAAACAGACCAAAGAACAAAAAAATGAGTCCAGGGGTGCCTGGGTGGCTCAGTCGGTTAAGCATTCAACTTTGGTTCAGGTCACGATCTCACGGTTCATGCGTGCGTTCAAGCTCTGTGTCGGGCTCCATGCTGACAGCTTGGAACCTGGAGCCCACTTCGGATTCTGTATCTCCCTCTCTCTGCCCCTCCCCTGCTCACTCTATGTCACTCTCTCTCAAAAATAAATAAACACTAGAATACTGAGTCCAGAAAGAGATCCACACATATATGGTCATCTGATTTACAACAAAGGTGACACTGTAGGGCAGGGAAGAAAGAATGGTCTTTTTAATAAATGGTGCTGTACCAACTGCCGATCCATACAGAAAAACAAATTCATCTTGACCACTATCTTACACTATACAGAAAAAACAATATCAGATGGAGTATAAATCTACATATGAAAATAAAATATTAAAGCTTTTAGAAGAAAATATAGGAAAATGTGTTACTGAAACTAAAGCTGCCACCTAACCCAATTTAAAGAACTTGTTTTTTTCCATGTCAAAATTGCTATTTAAGATACATGTACACACATACATTATAATATATACATTAATGTAATACATACATATATAATTAATGTAATACATACATTATAAAACACTGCATAATCTTCTATCAAATTTCTTTTTATTTCTCATCAAGTCAAACTATTACAAACAGAAATGTACAATTTAAATTAGCCTACTGACATAGTAATTCTGAATACATGAATAAAACTGATACCTACCACCTTAAGTTGAAGAAAATTAACAACATGTTTATTTCCCTATTTGAAAATATTTTGTAATGGGATCCATCAATATACATACTCACATCATTTTAAGTTACCAAGAAAAGTTTAGTGACAATCTTTCAAGTTTATTTAATACATTCAGAACGACAACAACAACCAATATTTGTTAGACTGTTCAATTTATATATCACAAATTAAAATAGGTAGAGTGTGTGACTTGTGCTCTTTTTTTTCCCTACCAACGTGCATGTGTCATTTTGTTTCTAATCACTTTCCTCATAAATGGAGTAACAGGTACACATAGCATTTATCTAAAAAAAAATTAGCAATGTTAATTTAACAACAAAGGGGGAAAAGGCCATTTAAACTATTTTAGAGGTTTCCTTTTAAAAAAAAAAAGTCAAAATGGAAAACCCCAGTTCATACACAAAAAATTAATGTTCTTGAGTAACTTATGATCCCTAAAAAAGATTTCCCTGAAACTTCACTCATCTGAAACTCAAAGAGCTCAGTAGAGACTCAGGAAGTTAAAAGTTTGGTTGTTTATTTTATTTTATTTTTATGTATTATTTATGTATTTTATTTGTTTGTTTGTTTTAAAGGCTTCTGTGTAGTTAGACGAAATGCTATAAAATCCAAAGACTTTATTCATAAGAGTATTCTTCAGGCTCTATTCTAGAAGTAGTTTACCTCTACTTTATACCCAATCTCAAGAAGCTTTGCTTTTTTGCTGTTGAGGCCCACAGCAAGATTAACAACAACAAAAGAGAAAGATTAAAGGGACTTCTGTAAGGACAGCTATGGGAAATACCATCTGACAGCTAAGGGAGAATCTGATTCTTGAATCAAAGTTCTACAAATGTCAATGAATAAAGGCATCACTATAGTATAGAACAGAATACCTTCCAGATAATGTTTCTGGTTGCAATCCCTAAATCATAAGAAAAAATGTAAACAAAGAATATGAGATATAAGTGAATAAGGGAGGGAAGTGTTTGAAAAAGACTTGTCTCAAAAATGGTTCTAACTTTTTACAATTACAGAAAGTACAAACTCAGATATTCAGGAAAAAAATTACCTCTTAATAATTCTGGGTAGCTAAATATAAAAGACTTTTATCATTAAAAAAACAGGAACCAAATTTCTTATTAATGAGTTAAATTTTCAGTGGATGTATTTAATGGATAACTAGTACTTATAGTCTGGGTAGAAATGAGTAAATACGGCATGGCTTTGCAATTCTTTCCCAAGTCTTGGTGTTTTATCTTAATTTGATTCAAGGAGACACCCTGCAATTCCTCAAAAACCTGAAGTTAGCATTGTTAGTTTTAGATGCTTATAAATAAAAGAATCTTAATACAAGGATACAGAGTTCAAAATTTGAAGCCAGAGTAGAGGGAAAAAACTTTCTGACCCGTGTTCTTAATTAAACGGCAGCCTCAGGGCCCCAGAGACTACCAACCAAAGTAAGCCCTCATCAACTGACAATAGCTGCCCAAATACTGTATTGAAAAGGATTATGAGGCTCTTTGGGATAAACGCTGTCTTCAACTTGCCTATCTACCCTGGCAGTAGGATGGGTTCAATGGTGGCACCATGGACGATTTCATGCCACATTTCTCTTTTAGAGAAAATGAAGAGGTTCCATCAAAACTGGTCCATTTTCAGCAATTAAAGCAGAACTGCTTATCAGGAAGCTTTAAACTACCAAAAGTCCTCAACTGTTGAGATTTTCTTTCTTTCCCCCCATCCCTTCTATGTATATATGTGAAAATTAAATAGATAATCCGGCGTAAAATGTGAAGACAAAAGATTATTCAAGGAGGGCTTGAACTATGAGGAATATTATGAAAGAACTGAGAGACTTTTAGTTTTGTTTTTTTTTTTTTAATTAAGAATTTACTAGCACAAATCAATCAAATGTACTATGTTCCAGGTCGCAGGCACTAAAATCACAAAGAGCAAAACAATTAATGAGGAAACTACAAAAAGAACAAAAAATCAGGTGATCACCTAGTTTATGAATTTCTACTTCCTTTTTATGAAGGGCCTATTGGAATGAAACGGAGTTCCATAAAAAAGACATACTGAGATGGAGTTTTAAGTGTTTTTCAGAAAAGTAACATGAGTTTTTTCCACTTCCGGCTACAAACTACAAACAACGTCAAAGACTTCTTAAGGAAAGCTGAAGCAAAGGCAAAGACAAACACACACTGGACAAGTCTCTGGCTAAGTGCATTTCATGAGTTCAACAGTCACCTTGCGGGTTACCTACCTGCACTCTCTGCAGAGATGCTGCTGTAAGGTGGAGGAGCGTCACCTACAGCCTGTTCTGGCTCTCCAGGCTCTTCCTCATTCTGCAACTAAATAAAAATTCCACATTTTAATCCAAGTATAAAGCCAATTAGAGAAGAAAGTGAAAACTGGAATGGCCTTTCTGGAATAGCTTTCTGGAAAGCTATCTGGCAATGTGTTTCAAAAATCTTAAAACGTACAAATCCTTTACAAAGTACTCTACTCTCAGGAGCCTGGGTGGCTCAGTCAGTTGAGCCTCCGACTTCAGTTCAGGTCATGATCTCACTCACGGCTTGTGAGTTCGAGCCGCGCATCAAGCTCTGTGTTGTCAGCTCAGAGCCTGGAGCCTGCTTTGGATTCTTTGTCTCCCTCTCTCTCTCTGCCCCTCCCCCACTCGTGCTCTTTCTTGCTCTCTCACTGAAAAAAATTTAAAATATATATATATCTATTTTAAAGCAAGAAACAAAGTATTCTACTCTCAGGAATTTATCCTAAGGAAATAAATGGGCAAAAGAGTAGATATTAATGTTACTGTGGCAAAATATACAAACAACCTAAATTCCAATCATGGGGGACTCTTAAATAAATTATAGGTCATCTCACAAAGGATTACTAAGCACCCATAAAAATAAAATGTGATGGCTTAAATGGGTATTTATGCTGTACATGAAAAAAAGCAAAATTTACCAAATAGCAGGCAAAACATAATTTGCTTTTGAAAGACAGTTAAGTAAAGACAAGAAAGTTAGAATGATAGACATCTACAGTTTACAATGTTTACCTCTAGCTGATACAATCATAAGGGAATTTTTCCTTTTTCTTGTTTATATGTATACTGAATTTTTGGTAATGAACATTTACCACTCGTGTAATTTTTTAAGTTAGAAAAACAATCCAATAATCATCTGTTGAGACAAAGCTAAATCATACCAAACCAAGGTTTACCATTATATTCAGTCTGCACATAGAAATTAAATCTTAAATAATTAAGACCTTTACGAAAACATTAAATTCTACGTAATTCTACAAATAACCTCTGTCAGTAAATCTCCCTCTTCCCTATCTCAGAGACTTTCTCGGTCAAATCTACAGCCCCAGTTACTCCAAATAACTCACAATGAAAAGGGTGTCTTCCTGTCATTGCCAGTCCGGACAATCTACTCAAACTCATCTTCATAGAACAAAGATGTTAGATTTAATTCTTATAGTGTGACAATAAACTACAGCTCATTTAAAAAAGATGAACTGGCTGAGAATGGGAGTCCATCTGTAAAGTAATAACCGTATTTATCGATGTAACTGACTCAGGGGTCTGGGTCCTGCTGTGGGCCATCATGATACAGGGAACCAACTGAGCCACTCACAAAACACAAACCCTTCTAAACCAACTGCTACAAAAAACTCTACGTTGAATTCAGACAGGAAAACAGAGAGCCTGACCGGTGGTAACATGAAGCAGAGCTCCCGAATTCCTTAAATTTTAACTAACCATCTCAGTCTCCAATCCCTATGCCGTTCAAAATCAGAAGCCAACAAAAAACTTCTGATTAATACTGCAATGTATTCAGGAGTGCCTGGGTGGCTCAGTTGGTTAAGCATCCAACTGTTTGTTTCAACTCAGGTCACAATCTTGAGTTTCATGGGGTCAAGCCCCACATCAGGCTCCAAGCTGACAGTGCGGAGCCTGCTTGGGATTCTCTCTCTCTCTCTCTCTCTCTCTCTCTCTCTGTCCCTTCCCACTTGCTCTCTCTGTCTCTCTCAAAATGAATAAATAAAAACTTTTTTAAACATACTGCAATGTATTCAATTTCAGAAGAATTCTGGTGCCAAATTATCAACATCTACCATCTGGGCACATTTTTTTGAACCTTAGTACTCTAACGTTAAACTTAAGGCCCTCCCCAAAAAACTGTATGGTAATGTAAGATGAATTTTCCTTTTAAGGAAAGCATATAGGGCAAAATAGCTATAGTAAAGCCACATGATCCTAGGGCCTCCCCACCCCCCATCAGTAAATTAGTTAAATAGAGTTCCTGGGAGCACCTGGGTGGCTCAGGCAGTTAAGTGTCTGACTCTTAATTTCAGCTCAGGTCATGATCTCAAGGTTTGTGGAATGCAGTCCTGCATCAGGCTCCCTGGTGACAGCACAGAGCCTGCTTGGGATTCTCTCTCTCTCCCTCTCTCTCTCTCTCTCTCTCACTTTTTTGTTAAGCTTATTTATTTACTTGAGAGAGAGAGACCAGGGAAGGAGCAGAGAGAGAGAGAGACACAGAGACAGAGAATTCTGAAGCAGGCTCCATGATGTCAGTGCAGAGCCTGATGTGGGACTGGAACCCATTAATCTTGAGATCATGATCTGAGCCAAAGTCAGTCTGAGCCACCCAGGCACCCCTGGAATTCTCTCTCCCTCTCCTTCTGCTCCTCCCCTGCTCAAGCTCTCTCTCTCTCACACAAATTTAAAAAAAAAGAAAAAAAAAATGACACTGAGACACTTTTTTTTTTTATTTTTATTTTTCAACGTTTATTTATTTTTGGGACAGAGAGAGACAGAGCATGAACGGGGGAGGGGCAGAGAGAGAGGGAGACACAGAATCAGAAACAGGCTCCAGGCTCTGAGCCATCAGCCCAGAGCCTGACACGGGGCTCGAACTCACGGACCGCGAGATCGTGACCTGGCTGAAGTCGGACACTTAACCGACTGCGCCACCCAGGCGCCCCGAGACACTATTTTTTAAGAACACATAAATTGAGTTCCTGGGGCCATGGTTCACTTGCAATACCTTTTTTTTTTTTTAATGATTTATGTTTTTGAGAGAGAGAGAGAGAGAAATCATGCACACAAGTGGGGAAAGGGCAGAGGGAGAGGGGGACAGAAGATCCAAACCAGGCTCCACGCTGACAGCAGCAAGCCTGACACGGGGCTCAAACTCATGAACTGCAAGATCGTGATCTGAGCCCAAGTCAGAGGCTCAACCCACTAAGCCACACAGGTGCCCCCACTTGCAATACTTTTAACTTTATATGAATCTCTAGATAGGGTATTCTCAGCCTACTCCCGCATAACCACTTTTGTGCCCTGAAAATGTCACAAAAGAGTCAGCAGCAAAGAGAGGCAAATATGGACTTTGCAAGAATGATGCCTTAATATACTGCAGCCAGTAATGTTCTTTATTTAAACTTAGCTTGGTATTTTTGACCCGTTTTATATTTCCTGAGCTGGGTCATATAATCATGTTGTCTCTGCATAATTTAGGGTTTAGAAAAGAAGTATGACAATTCTGAGAAATACAGAAGTCCAAAGAATAAAGAGATCTTACGTGCCAATATCTACAAGATAGGGTGCCTGTCTCCTAGCAACCTGGAAATGTGGAATTTGATCATCCCACACCAGGGGAAGAGATAACAGAGCAAAGAAATTCCAACGGTCTCAGAAACCCCCATTTTCTCTTTGGTGAGGATAAAAAAAACAAACATTTCCAAGTAAAGTTTTTTGCTCCATTAAAATTCACCACTTTAGGGGCTCCTGGGTGGCTCAGTTGGTTGGGCATCCAACTTCAACTCAGGTCATGATCTCACGGTCCATGAGTTTGAGCCCCGCATTGGGCTCTGTGCTGACAGCTCAGAGCCTGGAGCCTGCCTCAGATTCTGTGTCTCTTTGGTCTCTCTCTGCCCCTCCTCCATTAGGGTTGTCTCTCTCTCTCTCTCTCTCTCTCAAAAATTAACATTAGAAAATATTTTTTAATTAAAAAAATTCATCACTTTAGAATCATGTACTAATACTATTTCCAACCAAAAACAAAAATGACAAAAAACACCCACTATGACTATGGAGGCTCCACACTCTGGGATGAACCCAGGACCTCACTGTTTAGGCTTCCCAACACTGGCTTATTTTCTATGTGCTGGCCTTAAGTTTAGGCTCCATCAAGAAATGTGTTTAAAATAAAATACTAGCAGGTGGAAAAAAAGAGAGGTAACCACCTGCAAGAAGTATTTAGTGACCACCATCTGTGTGAAGAATAACTTGGTAAACAACAGAATCCCTAAGTATATATGTTTTTACACTTTGGGGGATATCTATGGCCATTAATGTGGCTCTGCCAGCAAACAAATCGGGCACTCGCTAACAAGGCGGAGGGGCTGGGATGCACACCAGAACTGTAGCGGGGCATATCTATAAGGCTATCAAGTCGGTTACTTGGTTCCAAAATGTGTTTTGAACGTTCCTCTTTTCTGTCCCTGGGAATCTTTCCTGCGCAGCCATCCCTGCAACATCCCTGAGGCTCAGGGATCTTCAGGCTCTCTCCTGAGACTCTCTGAGAGAATAAGGGTCATAGTCACTTTGGGCCTGGTGTTGGAAAGATGCCCAGTCTCTTTTATGAACAAGGTCAGTGGGAACCTAAGCCCAACCTGTCACAGAATCCTGGTTGTAGGGGATACAGACAGGCACGCAGGTTTGGAAAGCAGGGGCACCTTTGGCTCTCTCCCTACTATGCTATTCCGTGTGGTGGGTAGGGGGATCCTCTGATTGTGTGTCTATGACAGATAATAAATACCTGTTGGGACTGATTCTTTTCTTAACAATTCTGATCAATTTCACTTATCTGTAAATAAGCTTTAAATGGCATTTTTTTTTCCCAAATAGAATTATACAATTACCTATGCATGCCATATAAAGTACTGAGTTTAGTACAAAACTACCTAAAACCACCCAGGTCTCCAGCCCTGAGAGAGGAATAATCCAATCATCTGAAAATCCGGGTGGCCTTTCTCTTTCCACCGCCCCCCATCCCCTGCAGTGTGCCCTGGCTCCCACTTTCCTTATTACCCATGTTCCACTGCATACTCTAAGCAGACTCTGTCATGGGTCCCTAAAAGAACCCTAAAACTCTTCTACGTTCCCACTTTGCATATCACAATTTGCTGTGGTACCTCTTGGCCTTGATCACTTTCTATTTTTTTAATATGTACCTACAAATAGATGCTAATAATGTTTTGTCCTCCAGATTCAACCAGTGAAATACAGCACATCTAACATAAAGGCTGTGATGACTCCTTACTACATTCCACTGTGTCCTATCTATACTGTTGCTATGAGAAAGAAATACATGGTATTTTACCTAAACAACAGTTTAAGGAATCTCCCATACAGAAATCATACACAGCTCTAGTTCTAAGAGAAGCAAACTTGAATTTAACAAGTTTTTTTATTAATGTTTAAAAAAAATTTTTTTTTAATGTTTATTTTTACTTTTGAGGGAGAGAGACAGATAGCACACACGAGTGGGGAAGGGGCAGAGAGACAGGCAGACACAGAATCTGAAGCAGGCTCCAGGCTCCGAGCTGTCAGCACAGAGCGCTACGTGGGGCTCAAACCCACAAACTGTGAGATCATGACCTGAGCCGAAGTCGGATGCTCAACCAACTGAGCCACCCAGGCGTTCCAATGTTTATTTATTTTTGAGAGAGAGAGAGACAGAGTGCAAGCAGGGGAGGGACAGAGCGAGGAGGAGACAGAATCTGAAAGAGGCTCCAGGCTCCAAGCTGTTAGCACAGCTGGACACACAGCTGGAACTCATGAGCTGTGAGATCATGACCTGAGTTGAAGTCGGACGCTTAACCAACTGAGCCACTAAGGTGCCCCTCTCTTATCTTAATGGGTAAAGTTGTTCCAACAATTCACAGATCGTGGCACTCATTTATTCACTTGATGAGTTCCACTGTGTGCCAGACATGAGGAATATAGTGGGAAACAAGGCAGATGCAATGAGGACCTCCTCGAGCTCACATTCTAGTGAGGAAACCCAGCATAAAAGGGACTCCAGTGAAGTGAGTGTTGCAGTGAAGTCCAGGGTATCATGGGAGTTAGATAATAGGGACCTATGGGGCCTAAGAGACAGGTAGACTTCCTGGAAGTGGAATTTATATTCCTAGTGAGTAGGGAAAAGATAGTTTAAAGACACTTACACCCTGCAGGTGTAAATTCTTATGAGTTCACATCCCAGCAAAAAGGCCTCATCACTCCTCTCCCCTGAGTCGTTCTAAAGATGGTCTTCCATTGAAAAATGAGCTGGGGTTATTTATTTATTGCGGGGGGGGGGGGGGGGGGGGGAGACAGACAGAGAGAGAGAGCAAGAGAGAATCCAAAGCACTGGAGCCCAAGACGGGGCTTGATCTCACGAACAGTGAGATCATGACCTGAGCTGAAATCAAGAGTCTGATGCTTAACTGACTGAGCCACGCAAGCAACCTGAAATGAGCTGTTTTTAAGCAACAGCAGAGTCAGAGCTATGATTAGGCCTAAGTAAGGGGCAACATTCACAAATGTACTGGATGGCAGTACCTAAAGGCACTTAAACATCATTCTTCGGGGGGGGCTGCCTTGGTGGGTCAGTTGGTTAAGCATCCGACTTCAGATCAAGTCATGATCTCACGCTTGTGAGTTCAGGACCCACATCGGGCTTTGTGCTGACAGCTCAGAGCCTGGAGCCTGCTTTGAATTCTGTATCTCCCTCTCTCTCTGCCCATTTCCCACTCATGCTCTCTCTCTCTCTCTCTCTCTCTCTCTCTCTCAAAAATAAACATTAAAAAAAAACTTTTTTAAAAAGTCATTCTTGGTTTCTATTTACTATGGATGGAAGAACAAAAAACCCAAAACTACAAAAGACCCCAAAAGCCTTATACATGACAAAATGTACCAAAATATACCTCATAATTCACACAAACACAACAAGCATGTGGAAAATAATGCTGAACTAGCCAAGAAACCCATAATGTTACAAGTATTCGCACCACTCATTTTTTTTTTTCTTGGTTGGGTCCTATTTAAACAGCAAGAAAATTCCTTTATGTTTTAAATCCCTTTTTTAGTTATTAACAGTAAGTCTCAGAAAACCCTGGATCAATGCCTAAACTCTAGCTTTAAATGTTACTATTTCTAATTTTAGCGTTAAATCCTAAATCTTTTACCTTATAATGCAATTTTTAAACCTCTCATTACCAGCCCACTACTTCTGCATACTCTAAATCCTACCAGATGAGACAGTATAATTAACAGAAAATAAATAAGCACATTTCTTTAGGTAAACAACTGAGTATGCATTTTACTCTGTTATTCAGAAAAAGCCAAAGTTTGTGGGGTGCCTGGGTTCCTCAGTCGGTTGAGGGCCCAACTTCAACTCAGGTCATGATCTCAAGGTTCGTGGGTTCAGGCCCTGTGTTGGGCTATCTGCTGTCAGCACAGAGCCAGCTTCAGAGGCTCTGTCCCCCACTCTTTCTGCCCCTCCCCTATTGGTTCTTTCTCTCATTCTTTCTCTCTTTCTCTGTCTCAAAAATAAATAAATAAACTTAAAAAAAAAATAAATAGCCAAAGTTTGTGAGGACTAGGAATTTTCTATTATACATAGTCTTAGATTTTTAATTGTATACTGACTGTAAACTTTATTGTTCTAACATCAACAGACTCTTTATATTCAAGAACAATTCTCTATTATATTGCTAGTAATTAGAGGATGACATTTAAAGTAAGGTAAATACTTCTGATAAGGAGAAACCTGCCAATAAAAAAATCCAATTTAAAAACTAGCACAGGGGCACCTGGGTGGCTCACTTGGTAGAACATGCAACTCTTGATGTTGGGGTCATGAGTTTGAGTCTCATGTTGGGTGTAGAGATTACTTTAAAATAATAAACAAATAGGCAAAGACTTTAAAATTTATTTTTAAGTTTATTTATTGATTTTGAGAGAGAGAGAAAGTGCATGCGAGTGAGGGAGGGGCGGGGGGGGGCGGAGAGAGAGAGAGAGAGAGAGAGAGAAACAGAGGGAATCCCAAGCAGGCTCTGTACCACTAGTGCAAAGGCCAATGCAGGACTTGAACTCCTGAACCATGAGATCATGACCTGAGATGAATAGGACACTTAACGAAATGAGCCACCCAGGCGCCCCAGGCAAAGACTTGTAATACACATTTCTCCAAATAAGATACACAAATGAGCAGTGTACACAAGATGCTGAACATCATTAGTCATCACAGAAATGCAAAATCATACCAAGAGATACTACTTCTAACCCACTAGTATGGCCATAAAAAAATAAAAAAGGAAAGTAACAAGTGTTGTTGAGTACATAGAGAAATTGGAACCCTCATACACTGCCAGTAGGAATGTAAAACGGTGCAACTGTGGAAAAGTTTGGCAGTTCCTCCAAAAAAAGTTAAACAGAGTTATAAAAAGATCCAGCAATTCCACTCCTAAGTATATGCCCAAGAGAACCAAGAGCACAGTTTCACAGAAAAACTTGTACATGAATATTCATGGCAGGATTATTTACAATAGCCAAAATGCTCATCAACTGATGAACGGATAAACAAAATAGGGTATATCCCCCTTCCAAAAAAGTACTGATGATGAGGGAAACAAAAGCAACAGAGATGTAGCTTAAATTAAATCTCCTTACAGCTTGCAGCCCACTGACAGACACCTGAAACATGCAGAACGTGACCTTCCTCAAGGAACTCATGGCTCCCTTAGTGCCTTAATTTTATCTTTTTTAATTTTTTTTTAATGTTTATTTTTATTTTTGAGACAGAGAGAGACAGAGCATGAACGGGGGAGGGGCAGAGAGAGAGGGAGACACAGAATCGGAAGCAGGCTCCAGGCTCTGAGCCATCAGCCTAGAGCCCGATGCGGGGCTCGAACTCACGGACTGCGAGATCGTGACCTGAGCTGAAGTCGGACGCTTACCGAATGAGCCACCCAGGTGCCCCTAAAAGTAATTTTATCTTAACAGCAGCTAGCCCCTCAAGTTCTTAAAAGTCCTGCTTCCAAAATTCCTTAGAAACCTACTTTATCTCTACCCATCTTCCTCCACAAACTTAAAAATATATATAATCACTCACTCCTCACAATTCCAGGGCAGCTCTTTCTGCCCCCAGGTCCTGTCCCCCTACTATAATAAAATCACCTTTTTGCACCAAAAAAAAGAAAGGTCTCAAGAATTCTTTCTTAGCCGTTTGCTCACAAACCCCACTTCATAATTTCATCATTGATACATGCCAGAATGCTGAGGAATCTTGAAAACAATATGCTAAGTGAAAGAAACCACTCACAAAAGACCACATATTTTATGATTCCCTTTATATAAAATGTCCAGAAACAGCAAATCCAAGAGAGACAAAGATTAGTAGTTGCTAGGGCTAGGGAAGGGAAGAAAGGGGAGTAACTGACTGCTAATGGAAACTGCCAGGTTTCTTTTTGGGTGATAAAAATGTTCTGCAATTAGATAGTGATAATGGTTTCCAAACCTTGTGAATATAGTCAACATCCATGAACTGTATACTTTAAAAAGGTGAATTCTGTGGTATGTGAATTACATCTCAAAATAAAGTATTCTCTAATTTTGAAAAGGCAAACTTATATAATGTAAATTTTGTTTAAAACAAAACTGAAGGGGCACCTGGGTGGCTCAGTCGGTTGGGCATACGACTTTGGCTTCGGTTGTGATCTCACAGTTTGTGAGTTGGATCCCCACATGGGGCTCTCTTTGTCAGCACAGAGCCGGCTTTGGATTCTATGTCCCCCTCTCTCTCTGTACCTCGCCTGCTTGTGCTCTCTCAAAAATAAATAAACATTAAAAAAAAAAACTCTTTAAAAAAATGAAACAAAACTGAAGAACACTCTGCACACCCACTGGTCTGCTCTTGCGCCGGTCCTTCTGCCCACACTGCCACCAACACTCTCGCCAAGAGGGAGATGTTGCACTTTGCAGACAGGCCAGGGCAGCAACCACATCTGCACCAAGTTCTGGAAGGTGATCAGCAACGAGCCTGGCACGGACCTTACCGGCACTTACCACAGCCACCTCGACCTGCAGCTGGAGCAAATTTACATGTATTACAAAGAGGCCACAGGTGGCAAGTACATGCCCCGCACTACGCTCACTGACCTGGGAGCCCGGTACCATGGACTGCGTGTGCTCCAGGCCCTCCCGGCAAATCTTCAGGCCAGATAACTCCATCTTAGGTCAGAGTAGTGCTGGGAACAACTGGGTCCAGGGCCCTACATGCACTGTGCAGACCTGGCCGACTGGGTGCTGGATGTTGTGAGGAAGGAGCTGAGAGCTGTGATTGCCTGCAGTGCTTCCAGCTGACCCACTCCCTGGGTGGGGTACCGGGAAACCGGGTCTGGGATGGGTACCCTCCTCATCAGCAACATACGGGGAGAATGTCCCGAAAGGATCACGAACACATTCAGCGTGGTGCCCTCAGTCAAGGTGTTGGACAGATGGCAGAACCCTACAATGCCACCCTCTGGGTCCACCCGGCTGGTAGAAAACACAGATGAAACTTACTGCACTGATAACGAGGCCTTGCTTCTGCTTCTGTGACATCTGCTTCAGAACCCTAAAACTGACCACACCCACCTACAGGGACCTCAACCACCTGGTGTCAACCACCATGGGTGGGGGGGTCACCACCTGCCTGCACTTTCCTGGCCAGCTCAGTGCTGACTCCACACGCTGGCTGTCAACATGGTACCTTTCCCCCACCTGTACTTCTTCAGTGCAGTGGGACTTTGCCTCACTGACCAGCCAAGGCAGCCAGGGTACTTGGCCCTGATGGTGCCAGACCTCACTCGGCAGCCTTTCGATGCCAAGAACATGATGACCACCTGAGACCTCCTCCACAGCCACTACCTGTGACCCTAGTGTTGAAGGGCCACATGTCCATAAAGGAAGGTGGACGAACATACACTTAACGTCCAAAACAAGAACAGCAACTACTTTGTGGAGTGGGATCTCCAATAATATAAAATCAGCTGTGCCACCCCACCCTGGGGGGGGGGGGCGGCTAAAAATGTCTGCCACCTTCATCAGCAATAGCACGTCCATTGAGGAGCTGTTCACATGTATCTCAGAGCAGTTCACAGCCTTGTTCTGGCATAAGCCCTTCCCGCACTGGTGAACAGGTAAAGGTTTGGATGAGATGGACTTTACCAAGCAGAGAGCACCATGAGTGACCTGGTGTCTGAGTACCAGGACACCACAGTCAAGGAGGAAGGTGAGTGTGAAGAGGAGGCAGAGGAAGAGATGGCCCAGAGCTGATACCCAATAAAACATGGACGCTGTGTGAACTCTGTATTCACTCGTAACCAGTTCTCTGAAAGCTACGTCTCTGTGTATAGCCATGTCTCTTACTCTTTTTCCTGCTGTGATCTCATATGCTGTACAGACACCACCATTAAAGCATTTTCATGGGGGGGGGGGGGTGCTGAAAATTAACTGCTCCAAATCATCATTCTCTTACTAAATCAATGTCTATGCTCATAAATGGGAGAGAATGGTCCTGATCCCATCAGTATCCTCAGATCTCAACATGGAACATGTACTTGCAAACAGACAAAAATAAAGAAAAGTAACACAGTAAATTACAAACTAATTGCAGTAAAAAAAAAAAAAAATTCTTAATGTTCTCCCCTCCTGATAAGAAAAATATTAGGATCAAGAAATCACATAGGTTTGGGGCACCTGGCTGGCTCAGTCAGTAGAGGATGCAATTCTTGACCATGGGGTCATGAGTTCAAGCCCTGCATTGCATGTAGAGATTACTTAAAAATAAAATCTTAAAAAAAAAACCCAAAGCACTGGGTGTTGTATGGAAACCAATTTGACAATAAATTTCATATATTGAAAAATAAATAAATAAAATTGTGTAGATTAAAAAAAAAAACAGTTTGGCTAACAACCTATTTTAAGAGCTGAGAATGGATAGCATTAATTTATTTTTTTCTACTTCAAAAGTTTCCCCAAAGATAATTTTAAAAATAAACCACCAGAATTAGATTATCCCCAATACTATGTCTCATGTCAGAAGGAAAAAATAAATGCAAATCTTAATACCATAATAAAAACACAATTAAAAGTCAAAATTCACCAAAGCAAAAGAAGAGTAATCAGAATAATGCCTTAAAAAGTCAATGCAATAACAGAGGAAAAGAAAACTAATACCACAGTAAATCCCCTTAGAAAGGCCATCAGTTCATAAAGCTTTTCACTTAAAGATTTTTGTGATGGGGATACCTGGGTGGCTCAGTCATTTAAGCGTACAAATTTTGGTTTCAGCTCAGGTCACAATCTCACAGTTCATGAGTTCAAGCCCCACATCAGGCTCTGTGCTGACAGTGTGGAGACTGCTGAGATTCTTTCTCCCCTCTCTCTTTACTCCTTCCCCGTTCATGATCTCCCTCTCTCTCTCTCTCTCTCTCTCTCTCTGTCTCTCAAAAATAAATAAATAGGGCGCATGGGTGGCTCAGTCATTAAGCATCTGGCTTCAGCTCAAGTCCTGATCTCGTGGTTCATGAATTCGAGTCTCACATTGGGCTCTGTGCTGATAGCTCAGAGCCTGGAGCCTGCTTCAGATTCTCTCTCTCTCTCTCTCTCTCTCTCTCTCTCAAAAATAATGAAAACATTTAGAAAATTTAAAAATAAATAAACATTAAAAAAATAAAGATTTCTGTGATGATCACTGTTACATATATAAATACAACTGATGAATAAAATTTGGATTGGAAGGAGAGAAAATACTTTCTGTATTTATGCTAGTCCTTAGAAATGAGAGCAAATATTATGAACTAGAATATAACAACTTGTGCTTTCTTCTTTCTTCACCTGATATGCAAGTAACAAGGAATACCATCCAGAGAGATAAGAGGAAGGCAAGATAGTAGCCACTCACCTCCAACTTCAACCTTCCTAAGAAGCCAAGGTGCTAGGAGAAATCACTCTTCAGGACATCTGGGGGGCTCAGCTGGTTAAGTGTCTGACTCATGGTTCTTGAACTGAGTTCTGCCCCACTTTCGGCTCTATGCTGACAGCACAGAGCCTGCTTAGGATTCTCTCTCTCCCTCTCCCTCCGCCCCTCCCCTGCTCAAGCTCTCTCCCTCCCTCCCTCTCTCTCTCTCAAAAAAAAAAGTAATAATAATAATAATAAACTTAAAAAAAAGAAATCACTCCTCATCCACAGAGATACTAAATTAGCCAACTATGGCTATGATAGTAGCACTGTGAGATTTTTGGGTGGGACTAGAAAATTGTGATCAACCTGCCAACCTCTGGGATCCATGTCTTATGCTCAAGTATTTCCACCACTGATAGCATCACCAAGACAGCATCTAGTAAATGGTGCCTGGTGTTTTCTGGCACTTAACTTCAACAAAATCTGTAGCCAAGAGCCTTCCAAGTTAATGATAAGCCCCACCCTCCCCATGCTTCATGATTTTATAAAGACTGGGGAAACAAGGAGGGACAACCATGCAACATTTTCAAATAGGTCTCTGTGCCTCTTTTAAGAAGTAGCAACCAAACTATTTACTAACAATGTGTCCTCCATAACATCCTGAGTCCTACCTCTCTTCTCCATTTCTTACTTCCTTAGAAAACTCAGGCTTCAGAGCTCTAGGGCCAACTTGGAAAAGTAATTAAAATTCCTGGCAAAGATAAGTTGAAATGGACAGTAAGCACTTGGCTTAGTCCCCTTGCTTTTGACAGGATGATAGAAACCATTCATCTTTTGTTTACAGAATAATCAACGTAAAAATAGTAGCTAGACCAGACTCACTTTTAAATGATTTATATCAAATCTAGCCCATAATTTCAATGCAAAAGTGGTGAATACTGCTCATGCTTTTATTTTTAAACCCGTATGTTGTATTTAAGATATGTTACAGCTCTAAAATACCAACATGGAAGCAAAAATGAACTCCTAATTATTCACCACTTAAAATTGTACATTAAGCAATGCCTTAAAAAAAAAAAGTTGTCCCAACAGAACATGGAATACAACTGACATCTATTCAAGTATGCTTTTTTTTAAAAAATGTTTATTTTTCGGAGAGAGAGAGAGACGGATCATGAGCACAGGAGGGGCAGAGAGAGACAGAGACTCCCAAGCAGGCTCCATGTTGTCAGTGCAGAGCCCAAGAGGGGGCTCAAACTCACGAAATCTAACAATATATTTAATTAGTTTGATTTGTATAACTTTCTGTAAAACAGCTCAACCACACAGGAGTACTGAAACTGTAAACACTATTACGGCACCTGACCATCTCGGTCAGCAAGAGCATGAGGCTCCTGGGCTCGGGACCGTGAGTTCAAGCCCCATGTTGGGTGTAGACATTACTTAAATAAATAAACTTTAAAAAAATAAAAAATAAAATGCAAACACTATTAATGTAGACATAAAACCTAGAGTATAATCAAATGTAAATATGTTGTGATTCAAGCTTTCTGTTCTATTACCTTTTCTTCTGCCATAGCCCACAACAACCTTCCTCATGGAGAGTCATAAATTTAAATATCTCACTCAATAAAATTTTATCAAGCACTAATACATGCCAGGATCACATCAATTTTTGATTATTGTCCCCTTAATGTTCCTGAAAGAACATTTCCATTTTTTCCATTTACTAGGAAGACTATTAGTTTAAGTTGTAATAATAACTTTGGAGGTTAAAAAGTTAATTTGATGAGATGTGTTTAAGGATGCTTTATGTGTAACTATGAAGATCAAGATCTGTCAGCAAGGATGAAAAAACTTTTTCATTAAATCTACCGAAAGAAGCACTATTCCTATATACCATTATATTAAAATAAAATACCAAAGGAAGTAGTTTTTTAGGTCTAGCAACTGGTTTCTTCTGGGCTCTACCTTTTTGTGTGTATGTCAATACTCTCTAACCGATGGTTAGCTTAGTGTTTGGGGCATCACAGGGGATGGCATATTTTTATCAGCAATTTCCTATAGAAGCGGTACACATCGATCCTACTGCTGTTCTTCAAAAGCAGACTACCAATTTCTTCCTTTATCGTTAGCTTTTTTGTGTCCAAAGACATAAAGAAGTTCACCCACATTTGCTTCTCATATTAACTTTTATTCACTCAAAAGACACGATTAAGAAAATGAAGACAACCCAGAGTGGCAGAAGATGTATTTTTCAGACAAAAGACTCATAACCAGCATACATACAGAGATTCTAAAAAACAAGAAAAAGGAAAAACAAAGAAAAAGGAAATCACCCAACTGAAACATGGTTTAAAAACTTGAAGAGACAGGGGCGCCTGGGTGGCGCAGTCGGTTAGGCGTCCAACTTCAGCCGGGTCACGATCTCGCGGTCCGTGAGTTCGAGCCCCGCGTCAGGCTCTGGGCTGATGGCTCAGAGCCTGGAGCCTGTTTCCGATTCTGTGTCTCCCTCTCTCTCTGCCCCTCCCCCGTTCATGCTCTGTCTCTCTCTGTCCCAAAAATAAATAAACGTTGAAAAAAAAAAATTAAAAAAAAAAAAAAACTTGAAGAGACAGTTCCAAAAGAAGTTATCCAAATGGCCACTGAACTTATTAAGAAGTGCTCCATTGTATTAGTCATACAGAAATGCAAATTAAAACCATAGACGATAGTTAAAATACAAAAGCAGAAAACACCAAATGCTGATGAGGACATATGACAACTAAACTCTCAAATTGGGACTGTAAATCTGTACAACCACTTTAGGAAACTGTTCAGCAATTATCTTATTTTTTTTTAATGTTTATTCATTTTTTGAGAGAGAGAGAGCGCGCGCGAGTGGGGGAGGGGCAGAGAGAGAGGGAGACACAGAATCCAAAGCAGGCTCCAGGCTCTGAGCTGTCAGCACACAGCCCGACGCGGGGCTCCAAGCCACAAACCGTGAGATCATGACGTGAGCTGAAGTCACCCATGACCAAGGCAATTACCTACTAAAGATGAATCTGTATATACTCTACAACCCAGCAATTCCACTCTAGGTATATATCTAACAGAAACACATATGTTCACCAAAAGACATACCAGGACGTTTAAAACAACATTATTGTTGTTTTAATTTAACTATCTAAATTAAATGCCCATCAACAGCAGAATAGATAACTAAATTGTGGGATCTCCATACAGTGGAATACTACACAGCCATGTGAATAAACTATGACAACATACAATGCATGGGTGAATCTCACAAAAATAATGTTGAGCAAAGGAAGCCAGAAACAATAGCATTTACTGTATTATATTATATTTACTGTATTACTGTATTGTATTATATTAAATAAAGATCAAAACCAAGCAAATCTAACATGCCAGTCAATGCAGAGGAGGTAACTGGAAGGGTACATGAAGGGGGCTTTTCGAGTGCTGATAATGTCATTTCTTGATCTGGGTACTAGTTAAAAGTGCACGTTCAACTTGTGAAAATTCACTAAGCTGTGCATTTATGATCTGTGCATTTTTCTGCATGTAAATTATACTTCAATAACAATTCAGGAAGGGGAGAAAAGGAGACTAGCAAAGTATTCATGACACAGACGGGGACCTCTGCATGGTTTATCTCTATATTCACCGTAGCATTTAACACCGAGTGGCACATCACAGGTACCTTATCAGCACATGTTACCTAAAGCAGGATGGAGGTGTAGTTTTAACATAAATCTACCTAAAGAAATGGCAGCTTATCTTAATGCCCTCTTAACCGACCAGTTCACATGTACCTAAAATATTCACATTACTTTACAATCACCAAATAAATGTACAGATGAGGCATGGAGCACCACGCAGATGAGTGCTGAACTGTGGAAGGGACAGTGATGACAGGTCCGTGAGTAACCAGCAGCAGGTAGCATCCCTATCACTACTTAGCACCAGGAGCACATAAAACACGGAGAAAACTGATGAGAAACCAGGCTTTCTAAAGCAACAAAGACAAAAGTTATTCTCTCTTACTGGCTAGTCTAAAAGCAAGGAGGTATGACACACACACACAAAAACCTTCCAAAAAGGACTGCCAACTCACAGGTATTTGATTTATTTGCAGGCTTTATAACCTTATGCATTACATGTATTCCTTTTGTATGTACCGTGTTTCATAATAAAAATTAAAAGAAAATTGTGATTCTATAATTACCAATTTTAAAAAGAAATAGGAACAAAAGTGCAAGAAACACAAAGGAGAAACTGGCATCTTCAACCTTCAACTCCTGAGAAATAAGATATGTGTAACATTTAGTATTCCACCTATAACATTTAGCATACTGTACTAGGTACAAACAGGTATTCAATAAATGTTTGTAGTACAAGTGAAGGAAAATTAGTATTTTAATCACACTAATTCCTAGACTGTTTTTTTCTTCTGAAAACAACTGGCATAGCAAGAAATGGAATATTCTATATTAAGAAGACAGTAAAGTCAAATGTCCACACACTAAAAGTGACAGACATGCCTACAACTCAGGCACTAGCTCTGACTACAGCCTGCTTGGCCCTGCTGGCCCCAGGAGCAACGAGAGCTCTCTCAGGCTGAGTTCCAAAGCTATGCTTGCTTTTTACTATATTATTATTATTATGCCTAGACTAGAGCATGCTAGGGCACAGATTAGGGATGGCAAAAGGTGCTCAACAGAGTCTGCCTAAACTTAGGCTTGGTCAAGAGGTCCCCTTTTCCTCCAAGAACAATGAGAGCCAAGATAGAGAGATGCATTAAGCATCTCCTATCTTTCCCTCCACCTCATAATCCCAGAAAGTTCCATCATGCAAGTGTTTTAACTGCTAGAATAATGTAACACCACTCAATGTGTTAACAAGTCTGGCCATGATTGGTGTGGGGTAGAGGACACAACAGCGAATGTGACTGCTGTTTTTAACCTAAGTATGTAGTTCATCAAAGAAAAGACCATCAAAAGAAGTAACTGCAATTTTAATATTCTACTTAATGATTAAACACACACATTTACTCCATAAATAATCCTTTAGGAAATGTAAATGTTAATGTAATGTCAGTAAAGTTTTGTTAATTTTAAGTCAAAAAAAAATAGAGAGACAAGTACCAGGAGAGGAAGCAGCAATAAAATCCCAAAAGCCAGAAGCAAGAGGAAAGGTGACAACTACCACAGCAGACCCAAGAGAAGTGAATCCTAAACCAGAAAGCAGAAGAGCGACATGTCTTGCACTATATCCTCAAAAGGCTCAAAAACTGGTGGCAGCAGTTACTGGTAAAAGTAGGAATGAAAATGAGATTTAAAAGCAGAAAGAAAGGTGACAGACTCAGCCCAGAATCCAATTCCAGGATCCCCACTAGAAGACTAGAGATTTTTTTTTCTTTCTGACCAGTGTAAAAGCACAGAGTTTTGGGCTGGAGACACACAGTTTAGGAGAAAGGGTAGCAAATCAGGAGTGATTGAGAGATTTATGTACCAAGTGTTGAGATCTCCTAGCTTTCTCCCCACTTAGCTCCCTTCTTTTTCTTTTTTTTAATGTTTATTTATTTTTCAGAGAGAAAGAGAGAGAGAGAGAGAGAGAGAAAGAGAGAGCGAGCATGAGCAGGGGAGGGGCAGAGAGAGAGGGAGACAGAATCCAAAGCAGGCTCCAGGCTCTGAGCTGTCAGCACAGAGCCCAACGCGAACCGTGTGATCATGACCGGAGCTTGAAGACTGAAGCTTAACCAACTGAGCCACCCAGGTGTCCCTCAGTTCCCTTTTTACTAGCAGTCAGGCCTATTCTCTGGGGGAAACTAAGCAGCCCAGAAGAAGAGACCTAAAGACATCCACTCAAAGAAACAGTCTAGTCAGATTCAACAAGAAGCTCCATCAAACATCCTGAGCTTTTTGAGGTGCCTGGGTGGCTCAGTCAGTTGAGCGTCTGACTCTTGATCTCGGCTCAAGTCACGATCTCACGGTTCTTTCTAAGTTTGGGCCTCGCATTAGGCTCTGCACCGACAGTGCACAGCCTACTTGGGACTCTCTTTTTCCCTCAAAATAAATAAACATCATTTTAAAAAACAGATATTAAAAATACTGCAATGAGTTAGAATCTAAAAAACTTGTTTAAATTTACCAGAACTGATAAACATGAGCTTCCAGACCAAAAGGGCCTTCTGAATGCCCGGTACAGTGGACAAAAGTAGATCTCAAGGTACAACACAGTGAAATTTAAGAGCAGTGGGGACAAAAAGAAGCTCTTAAAAGCTTCCAGGGTGAAAGAGACAGAGAGCTGGAGAAAGTAGGCAACATCTGAAGAATGAGACATCAAAAGTGGCTTCAGGCTTCCTAATGGCAACAGAACTTAGAAGGCACTAGAGTAAATGCCTTCAAAATTCTAAAGGAAAATGTTTCTGGACCAGAAGTCTAAGTGTGACAACAACATAAAACAGCCTTAGATGTGCAAAGTGTCAAAAAAAAAAAAAGGAAGGGGGTGCTTAACTTCCCATGCATTCTTCCTCAGAAAGACACTGTAGGCTGTGTTCTAGGAAAATAAGGCAGTAAATGGAGAGAAAGAAAGAAGTGAATCAAGGAAAGGGGCTTCAATCAAAAAGTCTGGGAAAGGAAACCCCTGGGATAACAAGGAAATGGCGGACCTTGGGAGCAACCTTCCAGAATGGGTCAAATGGCCAGAAAAGATACCTCCCACCCTAAACAACAGCAATAAAATATCTGTTATGTTTGAACATATCAAAAAAGAAAAACAAAAACAAACAAAAAAACCTATGGAGAATATTAGGTCAAAGTCTGAGGATTAATTAGTGCTATTAGCAATTTCTGATATGTACATAGAAAATGAGCAAACAAAAAAGTAATTACTTTATAAAATTTATTTCAATTCTAGTATAGTTAACATACAGTGTTATATTAGTTTCAGGGGTACAATGTAGTGATTCGGCACTTCCATGCATGACCTGGGGTGTTGATCCCAGCAAGTATGCTCCTTAATCCCCATCACCAATTTCACCCATCCCCCCACTCCCAAAATAATTACTAACTTCAGGGAAAATAAAGTACTATTCAGGCAAGGACAAGTAACCACAGTATAGTACATATTTCAGCCCTGAACAGTGTTTATTTTTTTCAATTACTGTAAATGCTGAATATTGATCTAACCACATAATGGACACAACTATATCAGAAAAGTGAGAAGAAAGGAAGCAGGAGTACATGCAGCTGTGGGAGGGTGGTAAAAGAGAGAGAAATCCTTACCTCCCATAGCAGTTAAGTCAAGTTTTTTTTAAACACTGAAAACTGAAAAATCAAGAAGTAGCACACTATAAAATGTTATGTAGCTACAAGGATAATAGCAAAACAGCAAAAGAAACAGTTAAAAGAATTAAGACATAGGCAACTAAACAGGAGACTACTGTTTTTAGTAATAAGTATATGAGATCTATTTTACTCTAACCTATACGCCTATATATAACTTTGATATAAAAACTAAAAAAAAAAAAAGTTTAAAACATAAAACATGATTACAAAATGTGTCACAAAAGGGGATTCTCACTGTGCTCAGGAGAAACTAACCTATTGGGGGGAGTACTCAAACCCCCTTTTGGACAGACTACCTAAACTAAGCTGGGGGCTAGGTAAGAGGAGGCCTCCAGACCAGAGGGTGATGCACTCTAGACCTGAAACATGTTCCCCATGGGAAACAAGTCATGAGACTCCATCCTTCCCCCAAATACTTGTCTCCCCCATCTACATCTTACTCATCTTTCAAGGCCAGGCTCAAGTTTCACCTTTTCAGAAGCGTCCTACCTAGAACCAGGTACTAGGTACTACTCTTCCACCTTAAAATGATGTCTTTTATCTGCTATCTCATTCTCTGAATTAAAGTAATTAGTATCACACCAATACCGTAATACATTCTCTTTAGTCACTCAATAGGCAAAAATATAGAGAAGAAAATAAAAACCACAATAATCCCATCTTTCAAATATCCTTCTAGCCATTTGGGTGAATATAAATAATCGAATAAGCTTTTCATTCACTGCATGGTGGAATTTTTCTTCATCATTAAATAACCTTTTATAATATCACTATAGTATCTGAAACCCAGTGTACATTTTTTTAAAGGGAAAAAAAGTTCATTTCTTGAAGTAACTACAGCATTAACCAGGGACAATTAAATAATAATTAAAGTAATCTGCTAAGAGAAATACAAAATCAGGATTAGAAGGTATGGCCTGGTAATTGTTGAGATCCTTTTCAACACAATTACAGATTCTTACTTTAAATATTTTCACTGAAATGTGAAGTCAAACTTAAAATGGCATTTGGATTACATTAAACCTGACACATGAAGATATTTTAACCTTCCAAATAATAGTAGATGCTAACATAATAAGCCAACGATTACCTTTCACACCTCCCATAACTTTCTCCCCTTCTACTCAGCTGATCATTTTGGTCACAGCTGAAAGGTGGCAAGACGGCTGTGAAACTCACAATATCAAGTAACTGTGATCGCCTCACTTAACTCAGCCACCTGAAATAAAACTCGGCCAACATGCTTAAGACAATTAATGCTGCTACATACATGACTGAGTAGAACTGATTTTAACCACACCTTAAAATACTCTATCTGTGACAATTCAGTCACAGAAGGACAAAACTGCTGAAAAAAACCTAGTATCAACCATCAATCACGTGTAAGATCCTCAAGGCTACAGATTACCCCCAAATCATTCTTCTTATCCTATTTCAAGAGTAACATGACAATTTCAAAATTTCTGAAAATGCTACTACTAAAAGCAGTGAATAAGAATACTATAACTCGGGGCACCTGGGTGGCTCAGACGGTTAAGTGTCTGACTTCAGCTCAGGTCATGATCTCACAGTTTGTGAGTTCAAGCTCCGCGTTGGACTCTTGGCTGACAGCTCAGAGCTGGAGCCTGTTTTGGATTCCGTGTCTCCCTCTCTCTTGCCCTCCCCTCCTTGTGCACTCTATCTTTCTCAAAAATAAATAAATATTAAAATAAGTTAAAAAAAAAAAGAATACTATAACTCAAAGAGCCAACTTCTTTAAAAAAAAAAAAAGCTCTAGAACTTTTAAAATTAGTAGCTTCTCACTTTTACAAAGACTTTATTAAAACATCTCATCAGGGGTGCCTGGCTGGCTTAGTTGGTGGAGCACATGACCCATGATCTCAGGGTTATGAGGTCATGTCCCACATCAGGTACAGAGATTACTTAAAAATAAAATCTTTAGGGGCCCCTGAGGGGCTCAGTCAGTTAAGCATCCGACTTTGGCTCAGGTCACGATCTTGCCATTGATGGGTTCAGGCACTATGGCGGGCTCTGTGCTGACAATTCAGAGCCTGGAGTATGCTTCAGATTCTGTGTCTCCCTCTCTCTCTGCGCTTCTCTCTCTCTCTCTCCCTCCCTCTCTCTCTCTCTTTCAAAAATAAACATTAAAAAATTGTTTTAATAAATAAAATAAAAGCTTTAAAATAAAACCATCTAATCAGTAATAGTCCAGCTTCTATCACAAAGGAATAAAATTGTGTGACAGCAAGTGATGATTTTACTGTGAACTTAAAATTGCTCTAAAAAACAAAGTTTATTTGAAAAAATTTTAGTTACGATTTCTAAAAGCATTATTAATTATTTTCTGGGACATACAATATTTGAAGCTGACCAGAAGGGAAAGATTTACAAACAGAATGCTTTGACTAGTACTGTAAAATTACAAAATGGTATTCTATACTCAATGACCCATCTGTTTTTAAAATATACTATTAAGATAACATTTTCTATATTTTTAAACAATGTATAATTTATCTTTTAGCATAAACTCACCATCTATATTTACTGACATCACTTTTAAAAATAATTATTCATGAGGCGCCTGGGTGGCGTGGTCGGTTAAGCGTCCAACTTTGGCTCAGCTCGTGATCTCACGTTTCGTGGGTTCAAGCCCCACATTGGGCTCTCTGCTCTCAGTGCAGAGCCTGCTTCAGATCCTCCATCCCCCTCTCTCTCTCTCAAAAATAAATAAATAAACATTAAAAAAAATTTTAATAATTATTACAAAGACGTTTGCTAAATCATCAGTAGAATGCTGTCTCTTTGGATCAAAGCCACTAGCTCCTATATGCAAAAGCAATCAATTATAAAGCTGGAAGGAATCAAAGTGATAATAATAGTCCAACTACTTCATTTTACACAATACAAAATAAGGCCAGAATAAGAGGTTAAAATTCTCACCCACAATCACACAACCTCTTACTTCATGATAGAAGCTGGAGTATTACTGATTAGATGTTTTAATAAAGTTCTTTTATGTTCTCCTAACCCAGTCTCTACTTAGTGCCCAAAGTGAACCCTCCAGATAGAAAGTCTACATGACCAGCTTCAAAAACTGCTTATTGGAGTGCCTGGCTGGCTGAGTCGGTAGAGCTCTTGACTTTGGGATCATGAGTTCGAGCCCCATGTTGGATGTAAAGATTACTGAAAAACAACAACAACAAACCTGCTTATTAACGCAGAGGTATGTGAAGAGTTTGGATGCTACAACATAAAGCTCCTAAAATGAAAGCTTCAAAATACTAACACTGTATTCCCGATTCCCTAGTTCACAAAATTTCATCTAAATTTAACAAGGACAAAATAAATTAAGAACAATTTAGTAACAAAGAAAATAGCAAAATAAGCAGAGAATTCTATAGAAAAAAGACCGTAGAGGTTAAAGGGACTTGGGTTTTACCTACAGTGCTTTCAGTTTTTACAGCACTGTATTCATTGTTAATCAGACCTTAATGCTTAAGATGAATGTGAGTAATAAATATACGGATTTATTTTATACTATTCTTGCAACTTGTAAGTTGAAACTATTTCCAAATTAGTTTGTAAAGCAATTTTTTTACAAGCAAAACATGACTGGGGCACCGCCTGGCTCAATCGATGGAGCATGTGACTCTTGATCTCGGGCTCATGAGTTCGAGCTCCACATTGGTGGAGAGAGTCCTTAAAAATAAAACCTTTAAAAAAACAAATAAAACTGGGGTGCCTGGGTGGCTCAATCTGTTAAGTGGCCAACTTTGGCCTAGGTCATGATCTCATGCTTCATGAGTTCAAGCCCCGTGTTGCGCTCTGTGCTGACAGCTCAGAGCCTGGAGCCTGCTTTGGATTCTGTGTCTCCCTCTTTCTCTGCCCCTCCCCTGCCTGTGCTCTGTCTCTCTCTCTCTCTCTCTCTCTCTCTCTCTCTCTCTCAAAAAAATGGGTAAACATTACAAAAAATAAAAAACAAAAACAAAACTTATAAAAAATTTAACATAAAAACCACATGATTATTAACAAAAATTTGGGAAAAAAAGAAATCACTCCTATCATTTTTCTTAACAATCTATTATAAATGTATGAAACAACCCCACTAAAGATGAGGGGAAAGGTACGACCTAAGCAACTTTGGAAATGAGTAGTCTATAAACCTAAAAGCAAAGAAACTGTACATATGCCCTGTCCTCTAGTTGAGAAAACTGTTTCCCACAGAGGAATAGGTTAACATTTGTGACACCACTCCACACGTATGTTAGAATTAAAGAATTAAGTAAATGGATGGCGGGTAGTGGAAGCAAGGTTTCTCACTACTGAATGGGAATTTACACAGGGGCCAGGGCAGGAGGCTAGAGTGATCCACATAGTAATGGGTTAGACTTGGTTAGCTTAACATAGATACAGGTGATTACATATAGAAATGCATACAGATAGGTATACACACATATATTTCTCTCCTCTGTCAACCAAAAGGGCCCAGTAGCAATGAGCACAGATCTTGGTTTCTAACACCATTCTCCAATTAAAGGAGCCAGGGCTCCCTGGAGAAATGGCTGATTCTAGGGTGGCACAGGAAATGCACATGATGATCCTGGTGCCAAATGCAAGGAAGTGCTTAAAAAAACCAAAAGATGGAGCCAGGTCAGAGGGACACAAGTGCCAACTGAGAGTTCCAATGGCCAAAAGTGCAACAATTTGAGGCATAAAA
This sequence comes from Lynx rufus, assembly GCF_022079265.1. Taxonomy (NCBI): domain Eukaryota; kingdom Metazoa; phylum Chordata; class Mammalia; order Carnivora; family Felidae; genus Lynx; species Lynx rufus. The sequence continues at coordinate 117,911,361 of NW_025814823.1, read as the reverse complement.
TAGTACTAGATTACAACTCAAAGAATAAAATAAATGAGTCCACACTGATATCAATGAATAGATACAAAGAGATAAATGTTGCACGCAGAAAAATTCTGAATAATGTATGCAAATACTCTGCCCTCCACAAGGTGGAGCATAACTCTTCAATCCTTAAGTGCATATGGTACATAGACTGCGACTTCCTTACAAAGAGCACAGCATGAAAGGCAGGGAGTGGGGGAGTAATTTTACAGTAGAGAAATCTGACAAACACCACGTCAGCCAGGTGATCAAGGTCAACATCAACAATGTTATGTTGGTTTTATGCATTCTTGATATGATATGATGGAAATAGCACTTTACATCTGTGGTCTTCCTCACCAAAACCCACAACTCCAATTTAATCATGGAAAAAGATTTAGACAAATGCAATTGACTACATAAGCAGATGGACGTTAGGTAAACCTATTGTAACTGCTTCAAAATACATATAAATAAAACCACCGTGCTGTACACCTTAATCTTATACAGTGATGTATGTCAATTATTTATCAATAAAACTGCAAAAAAAAAAATCATTTGAGGGACAGTCTACAAACACCTGATTCAAACTCCTCAAAACTGTTAAGGTCATCAAAAACAAGGCAAATTTGGGGCGCCTGGGTGGCTCAGTCAGTTAAGCGTCCGACTTCAGCTCAGGTCATGATCTCACGGTCTGTGAGTTCGAGCCCCACGTCGGGCTCTGTGCTGACAGCTCAGAGCCTGGAGCCTGTTTCAGATTCTGTGTCTCCCTCTCTCTGACCCTTCCCCTGTTCACGCTCTGTCTCTCTCTGTCTCAAAAATAAATAAACGTTAAAAAAAATTTTTTTTTTAAAAAAAACAAGGCAAATTTGAGAAACCATCACAACCAAGAGGATCCTTAGGTAACATGACGACCAAATGTAAAGTGGTAACCTGTATGGTACTGTGGAACATAAAAAGATTAAAAAATGAAAATCTGAATAAAGAATGGATTTTAATTAATAATAATGTTTCCATATTGGCTCGTTAATGTCATAAATGTACTATGCTAATAAATGATGTTAATAGGGAAAACTGGTTCTGGGGTACATGAAAACTATTATCTTCTCAATGTTTTTGAAAAATCTAAAAATGTTTCAAAAATTAAAGTTTATTTAAAAAAATGTTTTAAAGGCTTATTTTAAAAAGTAAAGGGAAGGGGCATCTGGGTGGTTCAGTCAGTTAAGTGTCTGACTCTTGATTTCAGCTCAGGTCTTCATCTCAGGGTCGTGAGTTCAAGCCCCATGTTGCACATGGAGCCTACTTTAAAAAAAAAAAAAGGGAAAGGGAAAAAATTTTTTTTAATATTTATTTATTTTTGAGAAAGAGAGCACACACAAGCGCAAGAAGGACAGGGAGAGAGAGGGAGACACAGAATCCCAAGCAGGCTCCAGGCTCTGAGCTGTTTGTGCAGAGCCCAATGCAGGGCTCAAACCCACAAACTGGAAGATCTCGACCTAAGCTAAAGTTGGACGCTTAACCAACTGAGCCACCCAGGTGCCCTGGGGAAAAAAATTTGTAAAGCCTGAAGAATGCGCACAAACTTGAGGGGCAGTTACACCTCTGAGAAGAGATTGGGAGGGAAATCAAGCTTTCCTTTGCAAGTGTTCTGTCTGGCTCTAGTATACGAAGAGTATCTGTGTACCATTGTATAACAACAAATGTTTAATTTTTTTTTTTTTCTTTAATGCTTATTTTTGAGAGAAAGAGACAGCATGAGCAGGGGAGGGGCAGAGAGACAGGGACACACAGAATCTGAAGCAGGCTCCAGGCTCTGACCTGTTAGCACAAAATCCGATGCAGGGCTTGAGATCAGCCATGAGATCATGACCTGAGCTGAAGTCAGACACTTAACTGACTGAGCCACCCAGACACCCCAACAAATGTTTAATTTTAAATGACACACTTAAGCACGGAATAATAAATAAAATCAAAGTGCTATTAAACAGAAGCCGTTCCCTAAGCTCTTATATTTCTGTTCATAAACCATCCAATTTCCAGAAAAACCTCTAAATCCCATTCAAGCAGCTCATTAACTAGTAACTGATATTACTATAATATATGAATTTAAAAGAAAAACTGTCAATATTGCTAAGGGGGATAAAAAAATACATCTACACACACACAATACATACATATATATATATGTGTATATATACATATTCACACATATGAAAGAAATTGCTTTAATCAGTAAGAAAATATTTCACCTGAAACATTCTGAAATTGATCAGTATTTAGACCCAGTACTTATAACTTTTAGTATAAATTGTGTTATTCAAAAATAAATGAGTCATCCTAATTTTTATAGCAGGATGTGCTACATGATGTCTAATAACACTCACTTTATTACTACACTTGATGAAGGCAACAACCCATAACTGCATTTCTATCTAGATAGCTACTAGAAACAGTAGCAACTGGAGTATGTAAAGCTCAACAAATTTAATACGTGATATTTAGCAATTGCCTATAGTGGCAAAAATGATCTGAGAATAAAGATAAGATCATCAGGCTGGTTATCAACATCGATCTCTAATTAAAGTGTTAGAAGCTGCTTTATCTAAACAGGCACCATCGACTACTACAAGTATATGGTTCCACTAAACAGTTGTACTTGTTCAAAGACAATGTAAGAATAAATTATTAAGAAACCAAAGCAATTATTTTAAAGCCCTAAGAACAAATAAATCAGAAGATGGCACCTGAACCTCTTCAGGCCTTCTTTTTTTTTTTTTTTTTTTTTTAAATTAGTAAGAATACAAAGTCACTCTCATAGGATTTATTTCATAATACAATGTTATGTCAGGTAACATGATATATGGGTGTCTAGCATAAAGTAATGTGAAGTTATGTTCAGGCAAACCAGCCGGTGGCATCAGTTGAGATGATGCCAGGATTTCCTCAATTGGGCCTTAGTCCCTACCCAAACCAAGGAGTTCTGCCTTGGTTAAGTCTGGTTAAATCTGGTTAAATCTGGTTAAACCTGCCTTGGTTAAATCTCCCCTAAGAAGTGGTCACCAGTAGGACCAGACAAGAAAATAACAATGGATCAGCAAGAATCATCGCTGCTACACAAAAAACACTCACTGCTTACCAAGAGGGAGTCAAATACCAATCACAGTTGTAATCTACAGCTCCTGACACTCACAAATCCTGTTTCCATATTCATAATAAACTGCAAAAGTGCCCTCATGATATATTTCTCATGGGATACTATCTGCTTACATCTTTTAGAGTTACAAAAAAAAATTTATGGATGTAATGACATCCATTCTAGGATTTGCTTCAAAATAATGGTGGGGAGTATAAATGAAACAATATTACCAATTTGCTAATCAATGCTGAAGCGGAGTGATGAGTACATTAGATTTATTACACCGTATTTTAGTATGTTTGGAATTTTCATGGTAAAAAGTTGAAAATGTAAATATTATTAAGAAATGACTCTACTCCTACAACTCAACAAAAAGCAAACAACCCAATTCAAAAATGGAATATACATTTCTCCAAAGGCATACAAATGGTCAATAAGCACAAAATCCTCAATATCACTAATCATTAGGGAAATGTAAATCAAAAAATAAAACTTCATGCCCATTAAGATAGCTTTATCAAAAAAATAAAATAACAAGTATTGAGGAAGATGTTAAAAATTGGAACACTGTGCCACCCCCCAAAAAAATAATTGGAACTCTCACACACTGCTGGTGGGAATGTAAAATGGTGTAGGTACTGTGGAAACAACTCTACCCATCTTCTCAAAAGTTTTGGAAAAGTTTTCTTTGATCATTGGCCATATAGGCCAGCAAGACAGCAAAATAACCTTAAAATCTGGACATAACATCCTAAGAGGCATTCCAAGATATAATTGTGACTTTTGAAAATAAAAAAATAAAACCACATGGGCACTTTTCACCCTTCCTCCAGGATCGTGACTTCATCTAACACTTTAGCATAAATATGGTTTGGCTTGGAAGAGATGAAATTCTTTCTGTGATCTTTCAAAACCTTCCTCCGCAATCCTGAAAGAATTTATCCAAAAAGGTATCATTCCCAAAGCTGCTCTACAGTGTCATCAGACGATACAAACTTATTAGTGATGCTTATAAGCAGTCAACTTCTTCAGCAGGCAATGAGTGAAGTCGAAAGCTAAACATTCTACAGTCTATTTTTAGGCCTATATGGCAGTGTCATTGTTGCGCCCTGAGATTAGATTCAAATTCAAAGATCTCAAAACATTTAGGAAAGTATCTGGCAAAATTCATGATACAGGCAAAGATCCATTCTAGTGAGGCCAAGAGGTCTTAGAATGGATGAACAGGAATAAAAGTCTGCAGAGAGAGCAACACATAACAAGTTTCTCAGGCTTACCTAGACCCTCTGAAACAGTGCTTCTGAATGTTTGGATATACAATCTGTTTCAAAATGCAAAAAGGGGGAAAAAAAATAAAGTCACAGGGAAACTATGAGCTCAGACTTTCTGTGCATCATGATGCTAAGTTCAAGTTATGCACATGGTGTCCTACTGATAAAAAGACCATAAAGGCAAAACTGTGTTTTTATTTAGTAACGAATTTTACAGTCTTCAACTGCCTTTACTTTACTAGAGGACCAGCTCAATTTGATTAACCAGATCAAGTAGAAGTTAGAACGGCCTTTTGTGACAACCAGAGTATCATGCTCCTATCAAGTTGCCTGGACAATTCACCAACATTCTATAATGCAAAACCCTTTTAAATATGTATATTCTCTGACGAAGCATTTCCACCTCTAAAAACTTATACTAAGAAAAAAATTAAAACACAAATAAAATTTATACTAAGGAAAACAGATGATGTATATAAAAGAAACTTCAGTGAATGAAAAAAATTATGAACATACTTAGTGACCAACAGGCAACTGACTTGAACTATAGCACAGCCATAATTACATGCTTTGCAGGCATTAAAATACTAACCCACCTTATATTACCTGTATTGTGTGCCTCTGTACACAAATGCGAACATAGACATATATATGCAACTCTGTGAATGCACTTGTGTCTCAGAACAAGATACACAGGGGCACAGTCGGTATGTAAACATACACATGTGCACCTATGCACAAAATGTGTATAAGTATAATCAGGGGCCCATAGAACAGTACATGTGTGCAAAGATGTACCTCTATATATACACGTATGGGTACATAAGAAAATACATAGGCACATATATATCTGCTAATGCACATGCCTATATTTGGAACGTGAGCCTGTGTTTTAAGCAGGTGAGTGTGTATTTATCCTTGTAATCACTACTTAGAAGCTGTGACCTTGAGCAAGTTAAGTAGCCTCTTGGAGTCTTGACTTTGTCATCTATACAATCATACCAAACACTGCCTCATGGGGGTTTTATGAGGATTAGTGAAATAATGGATGTAAAGCACTTAGTCCTGTGAGTGCCACAAAGTAAATGCTCAATCAATATTAGCTTTCCTTATCTGTACAAATGCATACTGATTTATATTTGTGTATATTTACATACCTATAAGTCCACAAAGATACACATCAAAATACTAACTCTGGTTACCCATGGGGGATAGGTTTCATTGTGGGGTTTTTTAGACGAGGTTGACTTTCATATTTTGCAATTTTTCTAGGCAGATTATTTCTTTTTCCATGCTGTTTTTGGAAGTTATTTCTCCAAAATAATGATTTTTAAAAAATAAAATAAGGACAGCCTGTCCCTGGCATACTTCAATTCTGCCTATTTAAAGATATTAAGTACTACACCAAGAAATGTATACATAGTTTTAATACTCCAGCAGCAAAATTTTTGTATTCCAGCAATATGTCAGCATTACCTAATAGCTCAAGAAGATGGCAGTACAAAGAAAAGCCACAGCTTTTTGCTTGTTTGCCTTACCCAAGGCAGGATGAAAAGAATTAGAACACACTGTGGGGTACATGAGCTTTTTGAACACTGTGGTGACAGTTAAGTGACAACCGTCACTTGTATTTGATTAAACAGGGAGGAACCCAGAGCCATGCCCAAGGTCATACAAAAAAGCATGTACCAGACCCCAGACAGTGAGAGATGTAAGGACTAGACTGCACTGCCAGTTTGGGCGTGTTTATGAAACCAAGAAGCTAAATTCTTAACCAGTCATTTCAGGAGTCCGGCTGGAGGAGGGAGGAAATTACAACACAGGGCTGATGACAGCAAAACAAACTGGTAACCGGCCGCACTGGGTTAATCTAGATGTTTTAATCATACCGGTTCTCCTTATTTCTAAAATACAAAACTGTAGATCATCAATGATAGGACATTTAATTTCATAAAAGCACGACTGACATCTGTATGCAAATTATACCAAAAACATCTGAAAGGACAAGATGCAAGCAGTTATCTGAGGTTCCAATCAACACCAGTTACTACCCGGCTTAATTTCCACAACTACTAAGTATTAGGTCAAATACCACTAAAACCCTGCAGACTGTGAATTTCCGAGGGGAACCCAGCTACATACACAGGCGAGTAAAACAAGCAGCTCTTTTCCCCAGGGCCTCAATTTATAAATTATGACCCAGATAATACTCCAATCATCCCCTATACATTTCCTCCCCAGCCATGCTATTAAATCTCTTTAAACGTCATTTCCAAGCTTTTAAAACACACACCCAGGCACACGCCCTGCAGCATTCAACGAAGCTCGACATTTTGGGGCTGGCCCCAGCTAAAAAAACATCGCCTTTTTCCAAATCTACTGCAAACTGTGGACTTGCCTCTCGTCTCATTTTTGACTTTTGTCTTAAAACAGAGACGAGGGGGATGGGTTTCCACAAACAGACTAGGCTCTGAAACCCTGAGCAATCGCATCTCGCTGCGGGGAGCTATCGGCCGCAGTAGCAGCGATTTTAATCTTTTCTCTCCACCTAGTTTCCTTTTCCATCTCAGGCGTGCTTTTTTTTTTTTTTTTTTTCCTTTTCTTTTCTTTCCAATGACATCAAACCAAAGGTGGAAAAAGGAACACTGAATGCCCCCGGGCCGATGCCTCCCGAGGGTCTCGGGCTCCGACCCTCGGGGTCCTCGGGGACCCGCCCGCTGCGGAAACTGCGGGAAACGCTGCGGGGCAGAGGTTTTCCACAGCCCGAGTGCCGCCCCAGGTCGCCGAGGGATGGGCCAGAGCCTCGAATCCGAGCCCGGGGCGCGCCCGGCCCGCCCAGGCCAGGCGCGGCCTGTCAAGCCGCGGCGTCGCGTCGGCCACAGGCTGGGCCGGAGAGGCCTGAAGCGGCCGGCGGGCAGGGCCCTGGGTCCGGGGTCCGGGGAGGGATTCCGCGCCGCTCACCTGCTGGTACCGGCTGCCGCAGGCCGGCTCCACCGCCGCCAGCGCCGCCAACGCCAACGCCATGGCGCAGCTGGCCGCAGAGAAGAAAGGTGAGCAACCGGGCTCAAGGGACGCGGGCACAGCGGCCTGGGAGCGCGGAGGCCGAGAGGGTCGCGCCTCGGGTGAGTCTCGATGGCCGCCGCCGCTTCCAGGCAAGCCGCTCTCCTCGGGTTGTGAGCGCCGCCGCGGAGGCTCCGACGCGGCCCCTGGGGAGGAGGCGGGGACGACGACGACGCGGCGGCGCCGCCGCCCCGCCCCCGACTCGCGCCGCGCGCCTCGGCCCGGCCCGGCCTCGCCCCGCGCCGCCGCCCTGGTCCCGCCGAGCAGCCGCTCGGGCTGGGGGCCGCCCCTCCTCCCGCGCCCCGGGGGCTGAAGCGTCCGAGGCGTAGCCGCTGAAAAGGAATTATGCACCAAGGAGCACTTCGTGTGAGCTCTGAGATTCGCCTGTGTGTACTCATCTAACCCTCATCTCACACCCCGATATGGGGGCCACAGCCCCGTTTAAGAAGTCATTGGCGCTCGGGGAGGTTGAGAGTCTGGCACAGCAGCGGTCTGATCCCTGATGCCTGCTGTGCAATATCCGTTCTTTTCCAACTCCCTTCTTGTCTGCCATTTTCGTAGATGAGGGGTCTGTCAACCGCAGGGCAGAGGCCAAATCCGGTCCAGTGTCGGTAGAAAGTATAAGAAATTCAAATTTCATTGTCCATCAATTAAGTTTTATTGGAACACAGCCACTCGCATTTGTTGAGTACTGCCTTGCAAACCCTAAATTACGTGCCATCTAGCCCGTTACAGAAAAGTTTTCTGACCCAACATCCTCCAGAACGCTTTAGATTTCAAACAAAGCCTAGTTAGGGTAGATGATAATAGCATACTCATCTTTATTCAGTCCTTTAGTATTTTGACAGCCTCATCTGTGGACGGAGACATGCTATTTTTCTGAACCAGAGCGCTCTGAGGAGGTGACACGAATGGCCAAACTCTAAAGATTCAGCCATGCAGAGAGCTTTCCAGGTAACAGGTATATTTGCAAAGGCAGTGAGGGGAACGAGAGCTTGCCTAGTGGAAGAACTGAAAGGAAGCAGGCAGAACTGCCATATAGGAGATACAATTATCAGTGTTTTCCAGGTGAGGAAATTATGCTTGAAGAGCTTAAAAATCTTAACCAAGAACACAGAGCCAGTGAGAGGTAAAGCCGGAATGTAAAACCAGCGTTCTTAACCATTATCATGCAACTAAATTATGAACTCTGTGAAGATGAAAGTATGTATCTTTTAAATATTTTTCTATCTCCTATAGCACCTACCACAGTATAGCTATATACCAGGCATTTGAGGTCTGCTGTTTCTGTCACACCCAGCCATCTGGAATTGCTTCTACCCATGAGTCCAACACAGAAAAAACCGCATCTTTGAAGCTTGTTGCAATTCCCATTTCTTCTTGATTGCCTTCCCAAGTCAGTAGTCTAGGGTTGGCATTAAGATGATCATTGTTTTAGCTTCTGATTTTCAAGTTTAGTTAACTACATATTTTTAAACAGCGCTGCGTTTGAACCTACCCTGAGGGTTCTGCATATACAAGCAGATTGTAATCAATAAAAATTCTAGATTTTTATCTTCCTCACTTTGAGTTCTCTACCAGTTTCCAAACTCCTACACGTCTGTCCCAATACCCAAGTGTCAGGCTCACATATTTACACCCTGGGGGGAGCGAACAAATCCAGCAACCTGCCAATCTGAGAGTCTCAAAGTGGTACGCTCCTTATTCTGTCCCTTGTTTTTAATCCAGAAAAACAACCTTTAAATGTAATAAGGTACCATGAATCATTCCACACATAATGCCCTATCTTGTGGTCTTATATAAGGAAAAAAATGCCTAATTTCAAATGAATTGAAATCTCACCAAGAGAAAGTAGAAATCCAGATTTCTTTGCCCAGATTATCTCAATTTACGTGTAAGAGGGAATAAAAAAGATGTCTGTGCTGCCACATATGGCTTTTGGAGCAACAGCTGCCATCTTTACGCAGGTCTACAGCGCTGTGACGTTTGTGGAAAAAGATGTTGCTACCCTTCCAGTCTACCTCTTTCCTAAATTACTTTCTCCCTCAATAGCTGTACACTCCCTGCATATGAACATAATATAAATACTGGGCTTTCTCACTGGAATATTTTCTTTTGAAAGAAAAAAAAGTTCATCTGCAGCCTCCAATCTCCCTTTCCCACTCCTTTTCTGATATCCTGAACCGAAGTGTTTTGTGTTAACAGTAAAGACTTGGTCTTTTTTTTTTTTTTTTGCCTCCGAGTTCCCCGAAGAGCTTTTAAGAAGTAAACGGAGATGATTTGTGTTGATTCAATGGAGGGGTAAATTGGGAAATTGAGAAACTGAGTCACCACCGTATAAGGTCTCCAGTTGGCAAGCAAACTGTACAGTGAAGGGGAAAACTCTGAGTTTCTGACTCATAGATCCATGCGTGCTGCAAGCCAAGCAGACAGAGAAGATAATCCAAGGCTATAAAAATTGCACTCTTTGGCTTCATCTCGAGATGTTGTCAAAGAGAGTTTCCACAGAGAAAGTTATTAATTTCAGATTGCTGCACTTAGAGACTTATTTCCCCACAGAATAGCAGTAATACTTTCCATGTGCAATACTTTTTATATGAATTGCTGACTCTGAGTCATCCATCCTGAGAGAAGAGAAATATTATGGACGAGTAAAAGCGTCTGTTTCCCTCCCCCTCCCCAATTTAGATAAGAATTTCTTCCAGAATAGATGTGGTCTTCTGTCTCTCACATCCACCTGAGGCCTGTCCTAGGCAGTACTGAGCTCAGTAAGTAACCAAGAAGGGTTTGTTAAATTTTAAACAAAGCCTCATTGGTCTAATATCTCATTTCAGGCCTTGAATGTCTCCAGCTAATCTTTACAGGGCTCCAACCGAACCATGCATTTCCATTTCCACTTACTTACTACTTCTTTCAATTCTCATTACATTACTGAGTTTCATTAAAGGCAAAGGTAGTACCTTCATATTATAAATAAAGACATTATCTACTGATAATTACCATGGTTTGTGGAACACTTCCTGGGTCTTGGACCCTTCCCTACATCATCTCCTTAATCCTCATAACAGCCCAATGCAGGTAGAGAGATTCAGGAGACGTACATCACTTGCTCAGCTAGCAATGGTGGAACCACAATGCAAACTTAGGTCTGTCCGATAACAAAACTTGAACACTTCTCCATATGTAGAGGAGAATATAAGACATAGAGGGACCAGCCTCATCCTTGGAGTCTTCACAATGAAACAGAGAAGACAGTAAACACACGTTCAAGACCTGTTTTTAAAATATAACATTTGCAAGTTAATTACAGCTGTCTTGGGCTATATTAACTAAAGATGGTGAAAAGAATTATGGGATCAGTTGTGATAATCCGGTAAGGATGGAAGGGAGAGGGTTTTGAATGAGGAAAAGGCTTTCCCATGATGGGGGGAAAGGCACACCAGGTCATGAGTATGCTTGTACAAAAACTTAGAAGAGGGGTCAGCAAACTTTTACGTAAAGAGATACATAGTACTGTAAATATTTGGGGCTTTGTGGGCCACAAGCTTTCTGTCATAACTATTCTACTTTGCCACTGTGTTGTGAACACAGCCCTAGACAACACCAAGCAAACTGGCATGGCTGTGTTCTAATAACATTTTATTTATGGACACTGAAATTTGAATTTCTTATTTTCACGTGTCATGAAATATTATGTTTCTTTTGATTTTTTTCAACTACGTAAAAAATGTAAAAAATTATTTTTAACTCTCAGATCATACAAAAACAGGTAGTAGGCTGGATTTTGGCCCCCAGGCAGTAGTCTGCCAAACCCTAGCTTCCTAGCAGGACAAAAAAAGTTTATCCACTAAGAGCTTGAGTGGGAAATTTAAACCACAGAGTAAGGCAGAAGGCCTAATGGAGAGGCAAAGGAGAGAGAAGAGGATGGGAATTTATAAAAGATCTTAAAATATAAATGGCTTCTGCAAAAAAATAAGCCAGAGGAACAATGTAGGTCAGTTAGGGATCCGCCATGAGATTTCTGATTCCTTAGCTTACCTTCTTGCCCCTGGAATGCAATTGATTTATTTATTCATTCAACAAATATTAATTGAGCACCAATATGGGCAATTGTTGTGGCTTTCTGCCTAAGACCTGAAACTATAAAAAGAATACTGTGGTTTCTCATTTATTCTCCAAAATGAAATTAAGAAATGCTAAGGGTGGTTATTTAACATATCATAAGATTTGGCATGTTATGTCTTTTATTCATTTCCATGTATTTTCTAAATTTTTTAAAGTTTATTTATTTATTTTGAGAGAGAGAGAGAAAGAGAGCATGGAAGAGGCAGAGAAAAAAGGAGAGAGAGAATCTCAAGCAGGCTCTGCACTGTCAGTACAGAGCCTGATGCGGGGCTCGAACTCACAAACCATGAGATCATGACTTGAGCCAAAACCAAGAGTTGGACACTTAACTGACTGAGCCCCCCAGGTGCCCCTCATTTCCAAGTATTTTCTAATTTCACTTGTGATTTCTTAGACCCACTGGTTACTTGGTATGTGGTCTAATTTTGACTTATCTGTGCATTCCCCACGTTTGTTTTTGTCATTGATTGCTAACTTCATTCCATTGTGATTGGAGAACATACTCTGTATTATTTCAATCCTTTTCAGTTCATTGAGGTTTGTGGTATGCCCTAGCCCTTGGTCTGTCCTGGAGAATGGTCCATGTTCATGTGAAAAGAACATCTACTCTGCTATTGTTGGGTAGATGTGTCTATAGGTGTGTCTATTAGGCTTAGTTGGCTTATGGTGAAGTTCAAGTCTTCTGTTTCCTTGTTGATCTTCTGCCTAGTTGTTCTAGCCATTATTAAAAGTGGATTGTTGAAGTCTCCCAACTATTGTAGAATTGTCTATTTCTCCTTTCACTGATGTCAGTTTTGCTTCATATAGTTTAGTGCTTTAGTGTTAGGTACACATATGTTTATAGTGTTTATTTATTTTATACACTGTGTTGATCCAAAGAGGATTTAAGTGATTGCAATACAAGTAAAAAAAATCGTATATTAGAAGTAGATAAGAAAGGAAAAGCAAAACAAGAATAGCAACATGAAATAGACCTTGCCTTCTTGTTCACTGTTATCTCCATAGGAACAGAGCCTGGCATATAATAGGCCCTTGTAGGATTGAAATAACATCAGGAATGAGTTTAACACAAAAATGAAGTTATACACGTTACAAGCTCACCATAAATTTGCCACCCAATAAGTGGAGACCTGATTGGTTATACATCTGATAGAGAAGGAACCTGAGCTAAATAAAACGAGATACCGAGACCAAGAAAGAAATTCGTTCCAAGAGCCCTCACTAACATTTAGTTATAAAGATGCTGACCTGACCCCTCTGTCCTAAACAGAATACGCACATGCTTTAAGTTTTGGGGAATCCCTCCTTCCAGGGGAGATGCTACAACTGGTCCTCCATGTATTGACTGCCACATTTGATTGTGTAAATTGTGCACTGACCCACTCCAGATGTAGCCAGGCCACTATAGTCTATGCAAACAACACCCCCCACCCTGCATTTGGGCAATATACATTTTATGCATTCCCATAAAATCTTTAAGTGATCCCACCCCTGACAAGTGGCTCACCATACATTTAGGGGTGTTGTGGGTGGCCAAGAAATGAGGAATGAAGAACAGTGAAGTGTCCACAGGGAAACCAAGTGTGTGATTCTCATCTTTGGACACAACGTACCAACCAAATGCTTGAACTAAGTGCCTTGAACACAAGAACAAGGTGACTAGGGAAAGCCCTTAATTCTCCAACCCTCAGGCTGATTCCTAAGGTAAGAAAAGGGTTTCTCACATTTCCCAAGTGGGTAGTTTTCTCACTGTGTTTAGGGAGTATCATAAGAAACAGGATTACACAAGGGAAATACTGAAGCTAGGAGAGCTGCACTGCCCGTGGTATGTCAGGGGAGAAACAGCTTGTGCTAATTATGACACCAAAGACAAGCTGCCCACAGGGACCCCCACTGCAAGAAGCCGATGTTGGCTTAAGCTCAGCCACAGCTTGTGGGCATGCATACTGGTTGCCACGGGTCTTCAGGGAACTCTGTCTGGGTGACTTAGAGCAGGCCTCAAGCAAAGAACAAGGGAGACTCTCTTGTTCTAAATAAGATTGCATGAGGACCAGGAAATCATACCTTAGTTTTAAAGCGGTGTTGAAATCCTGGCCAAATGATTCAGGAACTCCTCTAACATTATGTCTGTGTGGGGCTCTCCTTCATTCACGACATCTTCAGTAACAAAGCCCGGAGATAGAGCCTTTGCTCTATGCCAGATTACTCCCCTAGAGTCAGCTGTACCATGGGAGAGTAATAGTGCAAGGTGGGACGGCCCCCTGGAACTCAGACTTTCCAGAGCTGATCATGACCAGACAGGTCACAAAACCACCAATTTCAATTTCAAATAGTACAATTGTCCACCAACTTGGCGGCTGAATGGAAGTTGTGTTTTTCGTTCTTGAAACACCAAACATCCCCTTGCCTTGTCGTTCCTTTACCTGTTGAGCCAGTGTCACTCTAAGCAAACATGGCCAATATACTAGTCTACAGGTCATCCAGAATATTGGCCTAAATTGCCATTGATGTTTCTTACCATAAAAATTTAAAGACACACTTTTTTTTGTTCACTTCCCTAAAAAGGTTACCTCCAATGTCACTGCCCCCAAGAACACTACTTTAATAACTCATACACACTGAACACGTCCTTTATGCTGGAGACTGTGCCAAACAATTTACATTTTCTATGTTTCATAAAAAAAGCAAACAAACATAAGTTGGAACCTATTTTATCTCTATTCTTGAGGAGGGAACAAGTTGCTGGAGGTAGTTATCTTGCCTATGTGTGTACCACAGAAGATGAGAGGGGAAAGGGCTTTTGAAATCATTTGATTTGATCCTTCATTTTACAGATGTGGAAGCTGAGCTCAGAGAGGTTAAGTCACATGCCTGTGATCACACAGCCAGGAAGTGGCAGAGCTGATCCTTAACATAAGCTTCCTTCCATCCTCGAACCATACAATCTACCACCTTGGGTTAACACACATCACCCTGGCCTCCTGTACTCTGAGAGCTTGTGGCCCAATCTTTTGTGATTTGAGGATTTGTGCCATCCCCGATGTGCTATCGTCATGCAACCAAACTGTGACTCAGAAGAAGGGAGAGGGGGGGCATCGTGCTCTTGCTGCATCTGATTGATGATGAAGTCAAACTTCATGACTCACAACACGCTGAAGCTCCCCGCCCTTCACACCTTTCCCCACAAGAAACCCACCAGGTTCTTGGTTACCTTTCGAGTGTTTCATGGGTGGCACAGAACGTATCCAAAAATAGATCTGTCCCCAGCTCCCCCAGAAGAGACTTGCAGCCTAAAAATGTCACTCGGTCTCCCTTCCAAAACAGACACCACTGCCTGGGGCGTAGCCCTTCCTGCCCAACCTGGTGGCCTAAAGATGAGCTTTCCTCCCATCTGGATATTAGACTTCCTTCTTGGGGAGGGGAGAGGAGTGCCCGTTGCCAGCAGGAAAAAAAAAAAAAAAAAAAGACCTTTCATGCAATCTTTGGCAACAATTGATCTGAGGCAACCTGATTTCAAGCAAACAGGTGTGGTCTAGTCTTTTACCTTCTGAAGACCAACTAAATGGGACAATGTACGTAAAAGTACTTTGTAAATTGCAAATACCAGGAACTATCACGGGGCTTTGCATGTGTTCCCTGAATCTTCAAAATCCAGGGAGCGGAAGGGATGAATTCTCTAGTGATACCTCTGGTGACACAGATTTTCCAGCCACAGAGACCCAGGGAGTTTTCCTGGCCTCGGCTTTCTGTGGATAACTCCTTGTGTGCCGAGATGAGATCAGGATGGCTACGAAAGCAGTGGCAAGCCTGGGCTCATGACGGCTGCAATGGGGCACGGGGTGCGTGAAAGAGTCAGAAAGAGTTTCCATCAGCCAGCAGAATTGAGGGGGCAGGGAGACAGCGTCGTCTGACTGTGGGAGGATTGCCCAGTTGAGTCTCTGCCCCTGCGTTGACCCGGAGCTTGTCTTAATACAAAGACATGTTGGGGCGCCTGGGTGGCGCAGTCGGTTAAGCGTCCGACTTCAGCCAGGTCACGATCTCGCGGTCCGGGAGTTCGAGCCCCGCGTCAGGCTCTGGGCTGATGGCTCAGAGCCTGGAGCCTGTTTCCCTCTGTGTCTCCCTCTCTCTCTGCCCCTCCCCCGTTCATGCTCTGTCTCTCTCTGTCCCAAAAATAAATAAACGTTGAAAAAAAAATTAAAAAAAAAAATACAAAGACATGTTTACTAGCTTCTCGCCAGGCTCCTGTGATGCTTGAGCTCCATGAAGCATCTTGTCACAGTAGAGGTGTTTCCAGTTCTCTTATTTTATTCATGCAATCACTCATTCAGTGAGCACATATTTAATTCTTACTCCATGGGCAGCTTTCTCTGCTTAAAAAAATTCCTCCATTTTCTGCCCACATATAAAGCCCATGTACAGTGAGTATAGCTTGGAGGTAAATAGGTTTTGTTTAAATAAGAAAAGTAAAGAGGGGCCTATTTCTATTGCGTCCACTCCCTGCGACCCTCCTTGCCCCACACCAGAAACGAGAGGTCAGGTTTGGGATTCTTTCGTTCTTTCTTTCTTTCTTTCAGGAATAGAGAGGCCATGAGTGAGTGAGGGGCAGAGAGAGAATCCCCAGGAAGGGCAAAGAGAGAGAGAGAGAGAGAGAGAGAGGGAAGCAGGGCTCACCCAAAGCGGGGCTGGAGCTCACCCAATGTGGGACTCAGACTTACAAACTGTGAGATCATGACCTGAGCTAAAGTCAGATGCTTAACGACTGAGCCACACAGGCGCCCTGGGATACTTTCTGTTCCTGGGAACCATTATGCTCCTGGAAAGCATGAGTTTCAGAATGTTATCATATCCTTTGAATAGGGTTTTTTGCATTATTATTATATCACTTATTGGGTACCCTTGTGCATAGCTCCATGGAAGACTCTGAGGGGACAGAAAATCAGTAACAGTAGTAACAACACAAACACTTATCAGTAAGAAGAACAAGAAGTGTAAGAAGTGGTACCCAGGCTTTGGGTGCTTATACTGGGATGCCCAAAGGCAAGGGAGATGCATGTGACTCACGTCACCTTTCCTGTGTGCACGACAGAGAGCCACAATTGCCCACAATGCTCCCACTGAGGTCAGGTGCAGGTAAGAATTCTTAACACAGGGCTCTGAGGGGTCATTGCTGTTTGTCTGGAGTTGTAGGTAGGATGCAAATCCACCTCCTCTTTCCATCCATGTGTTTTTGACCAAATTCAAGAGAAGTTCAGGAAAGGAAGGCGCAGTCATAGGTGCATGAGTGGTCGGGAAACATGCCACACGGGAAGGCAATTTTAGCTTCATTCTGAAGAATTCATCAAATTTGGGTAGAGTGGGTAAATAGGGAAGAGGGGAGAGGAAGAATTTTTGCTGTGCTGAAGTTTTTTGCACTTTCAAAAAACGTAATCAAATCTGTGTCTCCTTTTTTTTTTTTTTTAAATGACTTCTGGCTTTAATTTAGGAAACTCCTCCTTCACCCCTAAGATCATGAAAACACTCACCTGTATTTTCTCCTAGTACTTTTCTTTCTTACATAGACATATTTGATCAAGTTCAGTTTATTTTGGGGTAAGGAATACAGTAGGAATCCATTTTTTTCTTAAGGTTAGCTAGATCTCATACCATTTGTTGCATAAGCATTTAAAAAGTGTCCATCATATACAGAATCTCCTTACATAAATGTGCTTATTTCTGGAACCCTGATTCCTTTTTCATTCATCTGTTCATATGTATATTGTGAGTCCTACTTTTTAGAAAACTCAATTCAGAAAATGCTTACATACAAATTAGGTATCTAAGCAAATAGAATTCTTCAGACTGCAGCCAGCAAGCTGACCTAACTGTCCTGAAATGGCTTAATTTTTCAAAATCTTAAATATATACTCCTTTTTAAAAAATATAGCAGCTTTACTAACATATAATTTCAGCTTTACTAACATACAATTCATCCATTTAAAATGTACAATTCAGGGGCACCTGGGTGGCTCAGTTTGTTGAGTGTCCAACTTCAGCTCAGGTCATGATCTCCCAGTTTGTGAGTTCGAGCCCCACATTGGGCTCACTGTTGTCAGCTTGTCAGCGAAGAGCCTGCTTGGGATCCTCTCTCCCCATCTCTCTCTGCCCCTCCCCCACTTGTGCTCTCCTCCCCCCAAAATAAATATTAAAAATAAAATAAAATAAAATGTACAATTCAGGGGTGGCTGACTGGCTCAGTTGGTGGAACACAGGACGTTTAATCTCAAGGTCGCGAGGTCAAGCCCCACGTTGGGCTTTTAAATTTTTTTAATTTTTTTAAAAAATAACAAAATAAAATGTACAATTCAGTGGTTTTCTGTATATTTGCAGTGTGCCACAATCAATCTTAGAACAAAAAGATACCCTGCATCCATTAGCACTCATTCCCCATTTCCTCCCAACTGCTCCTCCTGCCAGCCCCTGGCAACCACTAATCAACTTTCTGCCTCTATGTATTTGCCTCATTCAGTCATTTCATAGAAATAGAATCATACAATGTATGACCTTTTGTGTTGGCTTCTTTCCCTTAGCAGAATGTTTTCAAAGTTCATCTGTATTACTGCACGTGTATCCAGACTTCATTCTTTGTATTTTTGAATAATCCATGGTATGGATATACCACACTTTGTTTATCCGTTCACCAGTTGATGGACATGTTGGTCATTTCCACGTTTTGGCTTTTACGGATAATGTCACTGTGAACATTTGTGCACAAGTTCTTGTGTGAATTACATACTTTTTTTGATGCTTATTATTTTTTTTTAAATGTTTATTTATTTTTGAGACAGAGAGAGACAGAGTGCAAGTGGGGGAGGGGTAGAGAGAGAGGGAGACACAGAATCTGAAACAGGCTCCAGGCTCTGAGCGGTCAGCACAGAGCCCGACGCGGGGCCCGAACCCACGGACCGTGAGATCATGACCTGAACCGAAGTTGGACGCTCAACCGACTGAGCCACCCAGGCGCCCCTGATGCTTATTATTTTTGAGAGAGAGAGACAGACAGAGTGTGAGCAGGGAAGGGGGCAAAGAGAGAGGGAGACACAGAATCCAAAGCAGGCTCCAGGCTCTGAGCTGTCAGCACAGAGCCTTATGTGGGACTCGAACCCATGAACCATGAGATCATGACCTGAACCCAAGTCGGAGGCTCAGCCACCTGAGCCGAAGTCAGATGCGAAATCGAGTGAACTGCCCAGGTGCCTCAAATTACTCACTTTTTTTTAAAAAGAGCATTGTCTTTTGCATAAAATCATACACTTCTTTGCAAGACTAGTCCTGTGAGCTATCTTTTCAGGATGATTAAAACGTTTATTTCCTTATACTCTTGTTTCTTTAAAGCCAAGTGTAACTTGATTTGTGGAGGCCTTAATCCTGTCTATGCTGTTTGAACCACCATTAAATAAAATAAATAAAGAAATTAATTAAGAAAACTGCAATCTGGTAAAGAACATGACTGGCGGGTGCTGCAAAGAATCCAGTGATAAAGGTGGAATGTACAGATCACTAATATCACTTTTAAATTTCTTTTCTTTTTTTTTTTAAGATCACTTTTAAATTCATTTTCTTTTTTTATTTATTTTTGAGAGAGAGAGAGAGAGAATGAGAATGAGCGGGGAAGGGGCAGAGAGAGAGGGAGACACAGAATCTGAAGCAATTCCAGGCTCTGAGCTGTCAGCACAGAGCCCAACTCGAGGCTCGAAATCAGGAACCACGAGATCATTACCGGAGCCGAAGTCGGATGCTTAACCCACTGAGTTACCCAGGTGCCCCAAGGACTGAATCTTTGTTTGTGGTAGGCCCAACGTAAATATACTGTATTTGTTAATTACAAGAATGAGGGAAGTTGTGTCCTGAAGCAGATTTCTAGCCTTTGCCCCGCCCACCTGCTCCCACTCTGTTGTTTATGCTCTCCCTGGAGATCCCAGCCTCACCCAATTCTAAGGGACAAGGGACAGATCAGGATTTATCTAAAGCAGACATAGTTGGAAGACTGTTTTTAGCATTTTGAGGAAGGGAGGGGTTGGCATCAACTAGAAAACCAAACGGATCCTGTTTGGTCAGTCCTTTATCTGCCAGTTTTGAAAGAAGAGAAATTTCTCCATACCTTGGAGTCTTACTGAACAACAAAAACAGACAGTAAAGAGTTTAAATACTAAATCACACTGACTTGGCCAAATCCCAAAGGTGGCTGTGGAAGTGAACAGACCTTGCCTTGGAAAAAGTCTCTAACGCTCCGTTCAATTGCAGCTCTGGGAGAAACAGAATGAGCAGACCTTTCAAAGCTGGAATTTTTTTTTTTTTTTAATTTTTTTTTTCAACGTCCATCCATCCTTGGGACAGAGAGAGACAGAGCATGAGCGGGGGAGGGGCAGAGAGAGAGGGAGACACAGAATCGGAAACAGGCTCCAGGCTCTGAGCCATCAGCCCCGAGCCTGACGCGGGGCTCGAACTCACGGACCGCGAGATCGTGACCTGGCTGAAGTCGGACGCTTAACCGACTGCGCCACCCAGGCGCCCCACAAAGCTGGAATTTTAAGCACCAAGTCCGGTTGGTCAATTCTGGTGGCCCACACCCACTCGGCCCAGGAAGCACCTTCGTGGGCCTGACAGCCAGATACTCCACCAGACACATGGAAAGCAAACTGCAGGGATGTCCAAAAAGCCCCTTTCAGGAAAAGGCCTCTTTGCTCCTCGTTGCTTAAACCTTGGCATACAGAGGGAGCCTGGGTGGCTGAGTGGGTGGAGCCTCCGACTTCGGCTCAGGTCATGATCTCATGGTCTGTAGGTTCGAGCCCCGAGTTGGGCTCTGTGCTGACTGCTCAGAGCCTGGAGCCTGTCTCAGATTCTGTGTCTCCCTCTCCCTCTGCCCCTCCCCTGCTCGTACTCTGTCCCTCTCAAAAATAAATAAAACATTAAAACAAAAAACAAAAAACCTTGGCAGACAGGCCACACCTGAGGTGGTAGGTTTGACCTGTTAAGTGCCTGAAACTTGCCACGGGGCTCCCAGACACTCAGGCCCGAGTAGAAGCAGCTGCTTGTGGATGTGCCTATGACTGGCTCCTCTGTATTACTTGGTAATCAGTTCAGACGTCACCTACCTCTTCAGAGGGGGCTGCCCTGGTGCTTCGCAAAGACCTCAAGACCCTACAGCTGAAACTGCCGTCGGTCTCAGCCCACACAGCGCTCTAGTTCTCTCTCGCTCCTTAGCCGCAGAAGCTCACTGAGGATGAAGCAGGGCAGAGCCACCATCTGAAAGGAGGTGGTGGTGGTGCTTCTGATGAGTTGGTCTTTCCTCCGGTTTTATCTTCTATTCTGATGAAATGACGGTGATTGTCCCTCTGTTCCAGAACAGAGCTGCGGCTTATGTTTCCCACTGTTCGTTGCTAATTTCACGCACCATCAGGTTTTGTGTTTCATGTCTCCATTAAACCTGTTTCCCCCTCTGGGATGCTGGAACACTGTGGGTAGCACGTTGTCTTGTGCTGGCATGCTGGGGGTTGCAGGGAGGCTGGAACTAACTTGGGGAGCACCTGTCCCTTGGTGATACCCACCCACGGGAAGCTTGTTCTCCAGACTCCCCACCCTCACACCGGGGCAGCCATGGCTCGGAAACGGCCTCCGAGCTAAGCCCGGAAATGGCCTCCGAGGCCCTTCTCAACCCCACACCAGGTGGCCACCACCAATTGAACTTAATCGGCACTGTTTGGCAGTCCTGC
This sequence comes from Lynx rufus, assembly GCF_022079265.1. NCBI lineage: Eukaryota > Metazoa > Chordata > Mammalia > Carnivora > Felidae > Lynx > Lynx rufus. The sequence continues at coordinate 117,890,017 of NW_025814823.1, read as the reverse complement.
TTGATTTATTACAATAATGGAAAAAGAAAAAATAAATCTGTCCTCTGGAAGCCTCCGGATTCACTTACACTCTTGTTCAGATCATGTTCCCCGTACACATAGGGCTATTTCATGAATTTTCCCACCACCAAAAGTCTGAGAGGACCCCTCGTTCTTTTAAGGAGGAAGGACATCTGTCCAAAGGCATCTTTTTAAAAATAAGTTTTAACGTTGTTCAGGCATGGGAAGTACAAAGAAGAAAACATTTAGTGACCCATGTTTTCACTGCCTAGGTCACTTCTGCTGGTAATAATTGTAACATTGGACTAGTAGTCATACATAAAATTTGAGACTTTAATGATTAAAAACTATAAAGTAACAAGTGAGAACATCTGTTCCCACCCTTTCGCATGGTAACAGCTATTATTTATTAAGAGTTTTTTATGGGTCCTTCCCTCTATCTATGTGTATATACATTCTTCTAAATTTACTAAAAAATGCTCTACATTATGTTCTGTACCTTGCTTTTTTTCTTTCTTACCAAATAATACGCCTTGGCATTCTTTCCTGATCCACCTCATTTTTTCAGCACATGGTTTTTCAACATAGGGATGTCCCACAATTTACTTAATCGGTGCCCTATCAATGGCAAAGCACTTTTTAAAGACTTCATTGGGCCCCTGGGCAGTTAACACGCTATTCACCAGTAAGAGAGTAGAGACCCCTATTTCATTCATTTACTCAAAATCCTACAGCTCCAAAGATGATTCAGCTTGGTCCACAACATCTGGCAAATACAACCACAGAGCAAAGCATTAGCAAAGCTGGGGGTGGACGTGTGGTATAAAAAGTTATTTGCAATGCATCAGAATGAAGATCACTTGTAATGATGTAAACACCGTCAGTTCTAGAAGACTCAGTCATGTGACTGGGCCAGGTGGTATTGCCCTGGGTGACATCGATGCAGCAATGCTTTACCCAGAGTTCGGATTTACAATGTCTCAGAAGCCTTGCCACACTGAAATGCCTTATTTTATTCAGAACGGGTGTATTCTCTAGAGCTGCTGAGTCCACAGAGCTAGCCCTGTTTTCCTATCACCAAGCTGCCTTGATAGTAGAACCATCTTTTATTTATATGTGTGTGTGTATGGGTGTGTATTTTTTTTTTTAATTCTCCAGAGAAAGAGACCTTCGCATTGTCCAACTTTAATTCTACCAGGGAATTGGGGTGATCATTTCGGGTAAAATCGAAACTAGCCTCTTTTGGCCACTTGCCAACTTGGTGTCCTAGGCATGTCACCTAACCATTCTAAGCCTATAAAATGGAGTTAATGATGCCTACCCCATGGGGTTATTGGAATGATTAACTGGACAATATACGTCCACAGGAAACATATGGCATGCCCCCACTTGTATACTTAAACACACATCTAATACGTTAATCTGAAAAGAGAGATGTCTGGAAAGATGTTCCCCAAAATGTTAACCCTGTTTTTCTCTTGGGGTGGGATTTCTGGAGGTTTTTTTTCTTAGTTTTTTTTTTTTTTTTTTTTTCCATACTGCTTGGTTTGCTTGTTTGGGGGATTTAAAAAAATTTTTTACAATGATCAGGAAATACTTTTACAAAACACATAAAGCCATTTTCAAAATGAGATAATGCAAATAAAGAAAATCACACAGTAAGTGCTCAATCAATGGTAGACGTTATTACTGTGAAAATTTATCATGAAAATATGGGTCCTTCAATCCCAGAAAATCATCATTTAACTATCTTTAAGACCCACAAAGCTCAATCTTTAAGAACATGGTCTTTGGAATCAGACAGTTCTGGTTTAAATTGCAGTTTTGTATCTTTTTTTCCCCTTGTCAAAACCCTTCACCACTTATAGTTGCGATTCCTCCATCTGTGAAATAAAATGCTTTTCTCTCATCCAATCACCCAAATCCTACACAACCTTCAGAGCTTTCAGTGTTTCCAGCTGCCCTGAAAACAAGGAATTCCTGAAGTACTTGCAGACTTTGTCATTCTTGAGGGCCCTGGATATAACAATGGAACGTGGTCATAGCCAACAGAGCTAACTCCTTACACAATATCTATTCTTCCCTCTCTCTTTACCAATAGATCTTTAATTTTATGCAAGGCAGCAACGTGCAAGGTATTCCTGATCAGAAAGGATGTGTTCAACTCTCATATATTCTTTGCCCTTAACTCTTCCCCCTGTTCCCGCCTAAAGCAAGACAATGACACTTAAAGGGTCAGTAGCCATTTTTACAACTGTAAGAGCCACCCACTAAGAATGACAGAACAAGAGAGCAAAAGAAGTCAGGTCTTTGATGACTTCAGGGAGAGGCTATACAACTCCTAGACCACATCCCCCAACCCCCTGTTTCATGAGAAAAATAAATCTTTACTGTGTTAACCCACTGTTGTCAGGATTCTGTTACATGCAGCCAAATGCAATCCCAAGTGAATATACTAATTATATGCTTACTGTGAGGATTCAAATAACATGTTTCTTGAGCACTTAGCCTAGTGCCTAGAGCAAAGGCATAAGTTAAATACATATTTGCTGATGAGTTCCAGTTTTCCTTCCTCGTAAGAGGGAATTAGGAATTGAAAAATACGTCACAGGGGCGCCTGGGTGGCGCAGTCGGTTAAGCGTCCGACTTCAGCCAGGTCACGATCTCGCGGTCCGTGAGTTCGAGCCCCGCGTCGGGCTCTGGGCTGATGGCTCAGAGCTTGGAGCCTGTTTCCTATTCTGTGTCTCCCTCTCTCTCTGCCCCTCCCCCATTCATGCTCTGTCTCTCTCTGTCGCAAAAATAAAAATAAAAACGTTGAAAAAAAAAAAAAGAAAAATACGTCACAGACTGTAATAGAGAGTTGGGAACTTTATTTATTCGGTACTTTGGAAAGTTCTTAGAATCATGCTCAGCAGACAAGAAGGGCTTTATAAGTATTTGATAAATAAATAATGAAATGAACAATAAACAAATAAATGAATACATAAGGAATTGTCATGAAAATAAAAGATGTCACAGTGATAGAGACACAGAGCCCCTTCTGGGGGGTACACAGGGAAAGGCTCTTGGAGGAGGTGATAATGAAGGTAGGACCTGATCCATAAGAAGGGGCCAACTATGCAACTATGCAAAGGTCTGGAGAAGGACACTGCAGCCAAAGGGAGCCCTGTCCAAGGCTCTAAGATAGGTGAGTTTGTTATGATGAGGGAATAGTCTTCCTGAAATCACCAAAGGTTTGCATTTGCAAGCAGAGAGAGGAATACATAGGGTATTCCATACAGAGAGTAAATCCACATTTTACACTGCCTGAAACTTACACAGCTTGGGAGACCCTCTTTAAGGAAAAGAACATTAAAGTACAAATATGAAATGGGGCTTTGGAAGGGAGCTTTGCAAGCAAAGTGAGTGGCTCTGGAGCTTAAGCTACATGAACTTCAGAGAAAATCTATTTCAGGCTGGACCTGAGGTGATAGAGAAAAGTAGACTTAACATACAAATTATTCAGTCTCTTTTGGTACTCAGAGACCGATTTGAAGCAGATGGAGTGAAAAAGTTGGCCTTTATGATAAGGATCCAGTATAGCTCACTGGACCCAAGGATGAGAACCCAGCTGGGTCAAATATATATGTTGCAACCAAAGTCTCAGACAAGCAGGACTCCCCCTATTTTATCGCTTTGTAAACCTACACAGGTGCTTTATTCTTGTTTTTCTCTTTGCAGATCAACTCCATGTACCTTTCTGACCCATGGAGCAGAAAACCATGGCTACCCACGTTACCTGCCACGCCTCCAACCACCAGTTCCCAGTCCAGCTTCCCAGGGAAGCAGTCTGATTGACAGACTTGAGTCAGGTGTACATCCTCAGGTCAAAAAAACCAGCATGATGGCAACAAAGAGACCACTCAACCCTGAGATACAGACGAAGGCAGCTGCCTGAAAAAAAGGAATCACTGTGAGCCTGGGAGCAAACCCAAGAGGTGTCTGCCTCACCTGTTAGTCTCTGACTGCAGAGCAGGACTGTCCAACAGAAATATACCACCACACACAAATGTGAGCCGCATACATCATCTGACATTTTCTAGTAGATGCATTACACAAATACAAAGAAACAGATGAGATTGATTTTAATATATTTTATCTAACTCAACATATCCAAAATATGATTACTTTAACATATGCAATATATAAATATTTTACATTCTCTTTCACATACTCAATCTTTGAACTCCAGCGTGTGTTTTACATTTACAGCACATCTCAACTCGGCCCAGCGATATTTCAAACGCTCAATAGCCACATGTGGCTAGAGGCTATCATGGTGGACACGCAGATCTAGATTTCTTGGCTGAGATCAGGTTGATGCAGCTACTCACGTACATCACAGCAGACCCAAGTCTGTAACGATCAAACAACATTCTCTTGGTTGATGCCGTTATCATTACAGTGTGTCTGCTCTTGGACTCAGCTAAATATGCAGGATTAATCATCGCTGGCTTTCAAAGTGCACATAGCTCAAGCACATTTGCTGCCAAAATGCAATTACAGAGTTCTTTCTTTGATGGATCCAGAGTTAATGTCTTTGCACTTCCTTTATTCCAGAAATGAAATTAAAGCCACACACACACAAAAGGCCCACAGAAACCTACAGCTCCATCAGCAAATTGTTCAGCCTTGGTAGGAAGGTCATTAGACTGGTTTTATACAGAGTCCATAAAGCATCGGGAAAACAGATAAATGTCAAAATCCTGGTTGCTTGGTTGCACTTCAGCTCAGCCTCCCAAAGGTAATAAATGCACCTCTCCAAAGTGTATCTGTTTTCAGTTCGCTGCATCCAGGTAAGTAAGCAGTGCAAGGACATATTTCTTTTTCATTACATGTATTATTCCCCCAAGTTCTAGCCAACACAGATGTATATACAGGTTAGATCTGCTCCACCTCACTTGGAGAGGCTAGTTTCTATTCTGGCTATTGATTTTTCAGAAGGGTTTGGATGAAAAGACAAGATGTGACGAGTTTAGAAGTCTCTAACTTTTCTGCCCAGAGGCAGTTTGTGATGGCTGCCTCGTAAATTGATAGCTACTATACATGAAGCATTTCTTACGTGCCAGGCAGGGGTGCTAAGCCCTTACAGACATTATGCCATTTGATTTTGCAACAATGCCATGGGTTAGTACTATCATCAACGGCCCCAACTTCTAGAGGAGGAAACTGAGGTTTCAGAAATATTAAGTGACTTGCCTGAAGTCACAGGGTTACTAAGCAATGAAACCAAGATTTGAACTCAAGTTGCTTGACACCAAAGCTTTAGTTACTAAGGCCTGCAGAACAATTAAGGGTGATTTCTGAAATAGAAGGCCATCCAAGTCTCACTTCCAGGGGCCAGACTTTTCACCAAAAGAGAGGATAGTGGAATGAGGTCACCGGTGGTCAAGGCTAAAAGGTGGCACAATGGAGCTCCTCTTTCATGGGAAAAATAAAGACAGATGTGCAAATGCCTGAGGAGGAAGCAAGTGACCAATCCTGGCAAAGAAGGGTTGGACTCGACTCTGCCACAAGCTCTGACCTCGCACAGCAGCCTTGAACAAGCCACCTGGCTTTCAGTAATATAAAGATAATGGCTCTGCCAGGCCTCCCTGAGGGCCTATTTGGATTAACCAGTTAATGGTTATATACTAGTTAGAGTAGGCAAAGGGCCCAATAAAATCCCTACCCAAGCCTTTTGAATATAGAACTGAGCCCCTGTTGATGATAAAAAAATGTTAAAGGAAGATCAAGTTCTCTTCAGTTTTACTGCTTTAATTGAACCCTTTGGCAGTCCTAGGCCAGTCAAGAAAATAATAGCATGCCCATGTTAATTAGACAAATTGACTCTGAAAGACAACACTAGTAATGTTCTTAAAACCTGAATTAGTTTTGGTAACCTCAAGTGGAGGGCAGGCATGGGATAAATATTTATTGAAGGACTAAATGCACAGATTCAATGTTTAGCCAAGCACCTACTACGTGCCAAACAGTGGATTACAAAGATCGGGCTTTAAAAAGCTACCTTTCTGGGGCACCTGCATGGCTCAGTCAGTTAGGCATGTAACTCCGGCCCAGGTCAAGATCTCATGGTTTATGAATTTGAGCCCCCCATCAGCCTGTCTGCTATCAGCAAGGAGCCTGCTTTGGATCCTCTGTCCGCCCCCCTCCCTTCCCCATGCGTGCACATTCCCTCCCTCAAAAATAAAATAAACATTGGGGCGCCTGGGTGGCGCAGTCGGTTAAGCGTCCGACTTCAGCCAGGTCACGATCTCGCGGTCCGGGAGTTCGAGCCCCGCGTCAGGCTCTGGGCTGACAGCTCAGAGCCTGGAGCCTGTTTCCGATTCTGTGTCTCCCTCTCTCTCTGCCCCTCCCCCGTTCATGCTCTGTCTCTCTCTGTCCCAAAAATAAATAAACGTTGAAAAAAAAAATTAAAAAAAAAAATAAAATAAACATTAAAAAAATAATAATAAATAAAAAGCCACCTTTCTGATGTCAATATTTTGCCTGGAGATTGGGAGTGACACCATATCACTCCAAATGTGGATTTCTCCATCAACGAGTTCTTGCACAATCAGCAGTATAAAGCAAACTATCAAAGTAAAGAAAATTATCAAACAATTTCTCAAAGCAAAGAGAAATTGAAAATTTGATAGCAGGTCTCTTGGCAGAATGGCCCTGGAAGACAGAAATCTACATTTGCCAAACACAGGAAAAATCACAGAATTTTCAGGAGCTATTTTGATAACAACTATAAAATTTAAAATATGCAGAGTATTTTCATCCTTTAAAGGACTATATCTACCCAGATTTCCACAAGGCAAGAATAAATAAGTTCCCAGTTGGAGGTGAAGGTCACATCTCAATTACATAACACTCTCTTGTCAATACTTACCTGTTCGGAAAAGTATGTGAAATGTGCACGTTTCCGTAGAAATAACCAGGCATTTGTCCAGCTGGTTTCCAAACTGGCTAGACCTTGTCAATCAGTTAATGCCTTACCTCCTGTGAGATAAACACATGAGAAGTCACTGTCAGGCTACTGTATTTTCTCAAACCCTAATTTGTTCATGCTTTTATTCATTCAACGAAAATAAATTGAGGGCCAACTGTATGCCAGACATTGTTCTAGACATGAATGAAACATGAACAAACCAAAGATCACCTGTCTTCCTAGAACGTACATTTTAGCAAATGTTTTCAATTCCCAATAGAACTTAACTGTGCTTCAACTGGTAGTTTTAACAAAATGAAATAGCCTTTTGGGCTAGTACTCAGATTTCCTTATGTTGATTCATTCTCTTGGCAAATACTAACCACTGGGCTATCCCGAAACAATACAAATATCTATTGAGATGGCAATCATGATTTCAAGGGAGCTCACTGTCTAAATGGAAACACAAGACATTTACAACAACAACAACAAAAACAAAGAAAACACAACCCAACACTACAGGGCATTAAATGCCATGAGCAAAGCGAGTAGAACACTGGGAAATTTCAGAGAAGAAAATTCATCTTCATGGAGAAGGTAACTAGGAGGCATCTGAATTAGGATTTAAAGGATGAGTATGATAAGCACAGGCAAAATGAGAGGAGGGTGGGACACACTAGGATAAAGGATTGTCTGTAAATGATCAAAAGTAACATCTTATTTTCTTGAGGCGCCTGGGTGGCTCAGTCGGTTGTGTCTGACTCTTGATTTCACCTCCTGTCATGATCTCATGGTTCATGGGACCGAATCCAGAGTAGGCCTCTTCACGTTGGGATTCTCTCTCTCCCTCTCTCTCTCTGCCCCTCCCCTGCTTGCAGGCACGTGTTCATGTGTGCATTCCCTCTCTCTCTCTCTTCCAAAATAAATAAATAAACAATTTTTCTTTTTAAAATAACATCTGTGGGGCTGGGGAGGGGGGAGCTCAGTTGGTTAAATGTCCAACTTCAGCTCAGGTCATGATCCCACAGTTCGTGGGTTCGAGCCCCGCGTGGGGCTCTGTGCTGACAGCTCAGAGCCTAGAGCCTGTTTCAGATACTGTGTCTCCCTCTCTCTCTGTCCCTCCCCCTCTCCTGTTCTGTCTCTCAAAAATAAATAGCATTTAAAAAGTAACATTTTCTTAAATATGTGATGGTGAAACAAATCTCTGAAAGCTGCTATGGATTGAATGGTTGGGTCTCCCCAGAATTCATATGTTGAAGCTCTACTCCCCAGTGGTCCTGGAAGTGGGGTCTTTGAGAAATCAGGTCATATAAGTGGAGCCCTCCTGATAGGATTAGTGCCCTTACAAAACGAGTCACAAGAGAGAGACGATCTCTCTCTCTCTCTCTTCCTGGTGAGGATACAGCAAGAAGGTGTCATCTATAAACCAGGAAGAGGGCTCTCACCGGAACCCTACCATGCCTGCACCTTGATCTTGGACTTGCAACTTCCAGAACCCTGAGGAATAAATATCTGTTACTTAAGCCACCTGGTATATCTTGCTACAGCAGCCCAAAGGGACTGACACAAAAGCAAACACTTCAACCTTGCTTTCAAACTTTTTTATACAAATCAAGTTTAGAGCAGTTGTTGTCTTCAACTCAACTGAATGCTCAGGGTCAACCTACAATGAAAAGTTAAGGGTGGAAAATGGGTTTCTTTCTTTCTTTCTTTCTCTTCAGTTTATTTATTTATTTTGAGAGAGAGATAGAGAGCAAGCAGGGGAGGGGTAGAGAGAGAAGGAGACAGAAAAGCCCAAGCAGGCTCCACAATGCTAGCACAGAGCCCGATGCTGGGCTCGAATTCATGAACTGTTGACATTGTGACCTGAGCGGAAACCAAGAGTCAGACATGGAACTGACTGAGCCACCCAGGCGCCCTGAAAATGGGTTTCATCTCACATGTTCACTATGGAACTGGCAGCTAGAAGTATTGTGTGGCAAGTAATTCTGAGGCTTCATTAAGGGTCAGCAGGAAAGGACCTGTGATTGATTACTGATGTCTGCTGCAGGCACAGGCTTCAGATGTGGTGGGTGATTTATTTGCCGTCCCTGGGTTAAGGTCAGACATCTGATTTGCTTAGGGAGGAATGCTGTGTCATAGTGGCTTTTAAGCTGTTTTAGCAGCAGAACCCTTTGTTCAAATGAAATCTTACTCAAATTCCAATAGTTTGAAGAGGAGAGCAGTCCTCATTGAACAGGAAAGTCGGATGTCTAGAGTCCCAACCTCCCCCTCCTCATTCACAGTGGCACCAGGAGCACAGCCTGAAAAACCACCACTTTATGAGACTGTTGCTTTCTGGGTTACAAGACGAACAGCATTTAATTTGTTTAGCTCATATTCAATTCCACCAGAAGGAAGATCATCCTATTTTACAGATGCAAAAACTGAGGCCCAACGAAGTTAACTGATAAACCCGAGGCTGACAAAAGAAGGTTACTAATGACGTCAAGAACCAGAAGCCAGGCCTCCTCCCTCTTACAGGACCGTGGTGTCACCGTCTGTGACTCGGCAGCTCTACCAGAGCTTGCCATGGGCTGAATACCAGAGACCTCTGAGGAAAAGAGCTGGGTTGAGTTGAAATAAACATGAGAAAAAGAAGATGGTCCTGCCTCTCTGTCTGAAATTCTGCCTCGCTCTGCCCTCCCCTACATATCTTTTCCACCAGCCCTGTTGTCAGTGACACTTTAGAGGTCTGTATCCCTGAGCAGCTCAGGGCCACCGGGGGCTCAAGTTTCCTTCTCACTTCCTGAGACTTGCAGGAGAGGTAACAACCTGAGCATGACCCCTCCTCCTCTCTCCTCAGCTATTTCTTTTCTTTTTTTTAAGTTTACTTATTTTGAGAGAGAGAGTGCGCATGCGTGCATGCACAAGTAGGGGAGGGGCAGAGAGCAAGGCATACAGAGAATGCCAAGCAGGCTCAGTACTGTCAGCACAGAAGCCCCAGGAGGGGCTCAAACTCATGGACCTTGAGATCATGACTTGAGCCAAAGTCAGACGCTTCACTGACTTAGCCACTCCGGCACCCCTCTCCTCAGGCCACAAAGGGCTGACGTAGGGTAGTCACAGTGGGTCCCCCATGTAAGCCACTTTACAAATTATACAGTGCTTTTCTCATCTCCCCAAGCCCACCCCACCACCTCATCACTTGTAGCCTGGACTACTGTGGCAGCCTCCCTCCCCACCTCTTCTCCCCTCTTGGGCTCTGGCCTCACCATGTTCCCTTCAACTTCCCACACCGCAGGAAGCTATCTTTGAATAATGCAGATCCGGTCATGCCTCTGTCTAAAACCCTCCAGCAGCTTCCCATTGTCCTTAGTTCCTCATGGAAAGACCATTTAATTATGACAAAGCGTGTGTGTGCATGTGTTGCAGTGTGCACATGCACTCTCAAAAAGGAGGGTGGTTTACGATATTTAAACTGGGACGCGAAAGTACTATAGGCTCCCTAGGATACACAGCAAAGTATATTTATTTAGGTCCTGACTCATTCCACAAAGGAACTGGAGCAGCTGGGTATATAATATGTCTCCTGGACAAGCAAAAACAGGATGCTTTCTCAGCTATGTTTTGGAAACGTCAATTCTGTGGTATGAACCAACTACAGTGTAAAATAAAAATAAATTAGCGTCTTATTATCTTAAAAGCCCCGAAAGGAAAGGAAAGGGCATATATCTGCAGAGGTGCTCTATCACAGCATCAAGATGATTTCTGGATCACTGAATGGGCATTCTGAGGTGCATTAGGAGAAACGGAGTCAATACCTAACACAGTAGCCTGTGTGTCAGTATTTTCCTAGCACTGGCTGGCCCCTAGGTCCTAAGTCAAGAGGGCTACAAAAAAGCAGTTGAATTAAGAAATGGGCAGAGGATCTGAAGAGACATTTTCCAAACAATACATGCAGATGGCCAACAGGTCCATGAAGAGAGGTGCTCAACATCACTCATCAGCAGGGAAATACAAATCAAAACCACAATGGGATATCACCTCACACCTGTCAGAATGGCTACTATCAAAAAGATGAGAAAAAGAAAGTGTGTTGGCAAGGAGGTGAGAAAAAGTGAACCTTTGGCACTGTTGGTAGAAATGAAAATTGGTGCAGCCACCACAGAAAACAGTATGGGAGTTCCTCAAAAAATGAAAAATAACCACTATATGATCCAGCAATTCCAGTTCTGGGTATTTATCAAAAGAAAATGAAAACACTGACTCCTCTTCATTGTAGTATTATTTGCAATAGCCAAGACATGGAAACAACCTATATCTATGGATGGATGAATGGATAGAGAAAGAGAATGGGTGCGTATGTGTTTGTATATGTACACACAATGGAATAGTATTCAGCCATAAGAAAGAATGAGATCTTGCCATTTGCAACAGCATGGATGGAGCTTGAGGGCATTAGGCTAAGGGAAATAAACTAGTCAAAGAAAGACAAATACCATATGCTCTTACTTACGTATGGAATCTAGACAAAACAAAACAGTAAGTTCATAGACAAAACAGAATGATGGTTGCTAGAGGTGGGAGGTGGGAAGCTGGGCAAAATGGGTGAAGGGGGTCAAAAGATACAGACTTTCAGAAAAAAAGCACTTACTATAAATTAGGCAATACATAATATTTCAAAATTCCAAAGGTACAAACATGCCTGTAATAAAGCCTCCTTCTCATCCCTGTCTTTCAGCTGCCCCTGTTGCCCTCTTCAGAAGCATAATAGTCCATGCATACATTAGCCTGCATATTCACAGTTTTTATTTTCATTCAAATAGTGGAATTATATTCCCAGTGTCCTTTGCCTTGCTTTTTCCCCCTACCTTGCTTTTTCACTCAACCATTTATCCTGAGACCCAGTTTCATTACATGTGACTGTCATGAACAGTGACTGGGCTGTGTCCTTGGGATTCTTCTTGGGCCTGAGGGATTTTGTTCCCACTAAAACAAAACTGTCTGACTTGGGGCTGGGGAGTTGGGCCCATATTTACTCATATTCACTGACCCTGGAGCTCATCATCTAGAGAAAGGCAGTTGCTGTCCGGGACCAGCAGGGCAGTACTTGGGGTCAGACAATCAGCACCAGCCCTCCTCTGCACATCACTCAGGGACACTGGCTTATTTTTTTTCTTTTTTTTTTTTTAATTTTTTTTTAACATTTTATTTATTTTTGAGACAGGGAGAGACAGAGCATGAACAGGGGAGGGTCAGAGAGAGGGAGACACAGAATCGGAAGCAGGCTCCAGGCTCTGAGCTGTCAGCACAGAGCCTGATGCGGGGCTCGAACCCACGGACCGTGAGATCATGACCTGAGCAGAAGTTGGCCGCTTAACCGACTGAGCCACCCAGGCACCCCGACACTGGCTTATTTTTAGAGCTTTTAAATAATTTTTAATACACAGGAAATGCACAAATATATTTCTGTGGAAAAAAACGTTTGAACAATTCAGTTGAAGTAAAAAAGCCAGCCCCTTTGACTCCCCAAACACATGTTCACTGTCTACACAGAAGGGTCTACCGTAGCTTGGGTGTTTTAAGACTTTTGCTCTGTGGGGAAGATTGTTTTGGTGTGTTTTCCTACGTGGGAATCATATTCTTTACACCGTACAAGTTGCTTTTCTCATTTAACATTTTGTCTTGGCCCTATTTCTACTTCAGAGTATGGAGTGGGTACTTTGTCCTTTGTAACCACCACATTACGATTCTATTGTATGGATGTATCGTAGTTGATGTAAGGATCTTCCCTTTGATGAGCATTCAGGTTGTTACTAATTTTTCAATATCCACATCAACTGGCTTCTTTCACAGCATATGGGAAGGCAGCTCCCTTCCCAGGATTTCTGAAGATTCCAAGGTCACTTGTGTTTTCCTGGTCACTTTCTGTCCCTGTCCTGTTCTTGAATCCACTAGGGGCTTCTCTATTCTTGCCTCTCCCCCCATGCTCATTATTGCAACTCTGCCTTCTTTATCATCCCAACACCAACAATTTCACTAAGGTTTGCTGGTAAAGGAGAGGGATCACAGCACAATAGTGAACAGGAAACACATTACAACAAATACCAGGCATCGTTCTTCTGGAAAACTCCTTGACCACTGTACCTTGGGGAGGAGCCACTGGCTGAACTTCTCAGGCCCCTACAACTTGCCAGGTTATCTCCTCTCTCACAAGGGCCCTCTGGCATCTTTTAAATTTCATTGGCCAAGGAATAGCTGCTCAATTCCTATTGCTTTATTCTTACCTGGCATGGAAATTTTACAGCATGGTTAACAGTAACTCTGCTACTTGCTTCCTGTGTGACCTTCGATAAGTTACATAGACTCTCTCAGCTCCAGTTGCTTATTATGTAACAGAAGCTATATTAGAATGTATTTAAAGCCCTCAGCACAGCATCTGGTACATTAGCTCATATCATATCCATGAGGCTATCACCTCTCACACTGGGAAATGACCCATCAAGGTGTTTCCCTCTCGAAAGAGCAGTTACTGGCCTAAGTGAGTTCTACCACCAAACTATGACATCCAGCAGGTGTTGTGTGGTTGTTTTTTCTTTTTAATATTTTATTTTTAAGTAATCTCTACAGCCACGTGGGGCTCAAACTTATAACCCTGAGATCAAAAGTTGCACACTCTACCGACTGAGCCAGCCAGGAGCCACCCCCCTCTGCTTTTTTTTTTTTTTAAGATTTTATTTTTACCATCAGGAGGTTTTGAAAAGAAGTGTTTTCTTCTCCATTAGTGGGTTCTAGAAAATCTCCCTTTCAGCTTTACTCCTTACAACTGTTGCTTATGCAATGCATGAGTTCTTGGAGGTTCATGGCCAGCATGAAAAGAGGTCTTGGGCAACTTAAGTGTGCTTTATCCAGGCCACAGAACCGAGATTCAATGCAGTCCCTCCCCTTCACTCTCTGCCATCATCCCTCCTCCACCCAGGGGTTCAAGGCAGACATCTGGGAGTCACCCTTGAATTCACTCTTCCCTTACCCCCACCCTTAGGCTCCCACCAAACCCGGCTGGGGTTACATGCAGATTCTACAGCCCCAGTACTCTGAGCCAGGACACCGTGGGCTCCCCCAACCCCACTCCCACCGCTGCGGCAGTCCATCGTCCACCAGGCTAGCAGAGGCATTCGAAAACATAAACCAGACCATTTCCCTGTCCTGATTAAAACCCATCAGTGCTTCCTGTGGCCTTCAGAGTGAAATCCAAGCTCCACGGCAAAGCAGGCAAGACTCTGGCCAATCCCCTCCTACTGCTTCTCCAGCTCCGTCTTCTGGGGCCTTTACAACTCACCCCCCTTCTCCTCCTCTAACCACCACGCCACCCGCTCTGGGCCTTTGCACCATCTCCTTCCTGGAGCACACCTCACGGCCACAGCTGCCGCGGTGGGTCCCGCTCAGCTTGCCAACGGCAGGGCAGAGAGGCTTCCCCTGACCACCCACTCTAATCAGCCCACCCCTCCAATTTCTCTGGCTCAAACCACCCTGCATATCACCTTCCAGGTCTCTTCTTGTGGATGTGTTTACTGTCTGCTCCCCACAAAACAGGGGGCTCCGCAGAGGCAGGCACTTGTCTTGTTCACTGCCCTGCACCCCGTGGGATGCACAGTAACCACACGGTATCTAATGGGTGAACAGACAAACGACTACATTTACAAAGAAAATGAAGAGGAAATCTCCAGAGGAATGTGTAATTGGAAGACACACGCCAAAGGAGGGTCCCGTGGGAGCTATCTCTCCATACTGGAGCCTGGAGCCTCACAGTGAGACAGGCGTAGGTTGGAGCCAGGAGTGAGGTCCCGAAGTCCCAGGGCCTCCCATGGCCTCCTGAGACGGGAGAGGGAATGTCTCCCCACCACTCACAAGTGCCTTGATTGGCACAGCCAAAGGGCAGGGTTGCTGCCTCCACTGCTGATTTCCATGCAGCGCGGCCCTTCTTCCACCCACCAGAGAGCCCACTGAGTTGCCATAGCAACAAAGGACTGCACCAGAGTCCAACAGGGATGTGTGCATCTCCCAGCACTTCTGTGAGGGCGAGGAAAAGGGGGGCTCAGTCCAGAGTTGTGCCCTTGCTCTGTCTGCCTCTGGCCTGACCTGGTCTAAGCAAAGCGCTCTCCTTGGCCCCTCCAGCCCTACCTCATGGGAACATCAGAGGAAGCTCTCCCTTCACAGTCCTCTCTTCTGTTTTCTCTCTCCCGCTGTGGAAGGAAGGCCTCATCTCTGTATCCTGTCCAGGCCCACAAATTGGCCAGAAGAACAAAGGAGAAGGATTCTCTGATGGCACATAACTCTCAAAACAGTCTCAAGTATGTTTTCGTTTTAAATACAACATCGTTAGTCTGAACGGTCATCTCCTGGAGTTTTCCAGTCTCTGTTGGCTGTCTTTTCGGTCCCCCTGACGAAGGCAAACTGGCTTTTTAAATCCCCAGAAGCTAACAGCCCTTTGAGCAAGCTGCCGTGAAGCAGTTTGTAACATTCGTCAAAATAATGACAATATTATTTACCACTCTCTGAGTAAGTATGGGGCGTGCCTCACCTCTCTCAATCCTTACATCCACCCTGAAAGAAAGGCATTATAGTCCCTCTTTACATGCAAGGAAACTGAGGCCTGATCTGTCCTGGAGTCACACAGTGGCCGAGAGGCCAAGCCGCCATCTGCACACTGCACTCTCAGACTCTGAAACCCAAGCCATTGGCCACCGCTCTGCATCAGGAGGCAAAATCAGCAACATGGAGTGACACATTTTGCGTCCCCAACTCCAGCCAGCCCCGTTAGTCCTCACGTGGCCCCCTCCCGGCCACCGTGGCCAGCAGTTGTTGGCTCTGGCCCCACGCCACATCACCCCCGCAGGGATCTGACAGCAAGTAGCTCAGAGTGGGAACAAAGGCAGCTTTTTCAGCCCCTTCTTTAGAAACCTTGACTCCTTGCCACAGAAGCACTCCGTGGATTGGCTGCTACCATGGCAACTGGCTGCTGGTCTCTGTCCAATTATGTCAGTCCAGAACTGCGGTGCCTCCGTGTCCATTTCCTGCCCAGGCTCCCAGCCTGCCAGTCCAGCCCTTCTGACCTCCAGGCAGTTTTGAATGCCTACGCTTTCTAATTACAGCTGCCTTTCAATTCCCTGCTCCTGATGAAACCTTTGTAATCTGCATTGAACTTCTCCTCCCCGCAGCCCTTTGTCATGCTCGGCTGCTGGCTCTTTATCTGTGGTTTATGAAGCACCAATTGTGTGCCCAGCCTTGCCTCCAGCATACTTGTGCACCTGATGGGCAGATAACTTGGACACACAAATTTCAAACATCCGGGACTCAGTGTCTAGCACCGAGCTCTGCTGCAATTGTGACCTGGTAGGAGGTCTATGGTGGCCTGATTTTAAGCCCAGATTTCTTTGTTCAATGACTCATGAGCACCTACTATGTTCCAGGCACTGGGGATACCATGTTAAACAACTCAGCATGGAACTTCACGTCTTCCTAGGGGAAAGGGGTGATAAAAGTAAACAGGTAAACAAACATGACTTGGGGAGTGGGAAATGTAGTGAAAATAGAAAGGGGCTGAGGAGCTCTGATCCCGGAATGGACATTTTCCTCTGTCCTCATCTAAGCTTCTCACTTCCAGAGGGAGGGGTGCACCTGAGGAAGCAGGGGGGAGGAAGTGGTGCTTGGTGCCCAGGGGGCATTTCTGGATGCAAGTGGCAGAGACTAAACTTAGGGAAAAGGATTTTTATTTAGGCAATGATGCAACTGGGAGTCTGAGGCCCCAAAGTCATCAGGACTCTATCACCATCTTTTCCCTCTCTCTGGCAGTCAGCTTCCTTCCTTCTCTTTGCAGTAGCTTTTCCCACAAGACAGGCAGCATGGCTGCTGACAGATCCTGTGAGCTTTACTTTTCCCAGCCGCAGTCATGGAAGACAGCCTGACCTCAAGCATTCTCCCATTTCAAGACCATAAGACTGTAACTCCAGGCCACTTGTTGGCCTGGATCAGAAGTTCCCAGCCTGACTAACCAGCCAAGGCCAGGGATAGGATCAGAGTACTAACAAGGAGGCTCCTGAGTTCTTTGTAGTTGGGAAAGGCAGACAGTACCAGGGTCCAGACCATCCTCACAGAGGGAGACCCATCAAAGTGTGTGCCCCTCCACCCCCTCCCCACACTCCTGGTTTCTTATTTTTATGGTCTCAGTTCTGTTCCTGAGAGGTAACTTTGCCCCTATGGCCTGGTTCAGTCCCAACTCAAGGTCACACTCTGCTCCGGGGACTTCTCTGCCCATCTTATCTTTGTGACCCTCATGTGTAGTCCCACCAAACCCATGCAGGACCCAAAGTCACCACTAACTCTGGTTGTTGTGTACAGCAGGTTTGACTGAAGGCCTAGGGGGTAACAGATGGGAAACACTCCATAGCTCAGAAGAAGACCAACATATGCTCCACACATTGAAACAATTCTCAGTGCCTTCTATCCTTAGTGCTTACTATGAGGAAATCACATGATTTCCCTTCCTCTTTGACCTTTCTCTTGGAACTCCCAGCAGGAACCGTGAAATTCCTTATTACTTTCTAACGCAGAGGTATTCAGCTTTCTACCTCCACTCAAGTCACATTCCTGAACTGACCCTGGTGTCTCCTAAAAACATGTGAATGTGCTTTGCTAAATTAAAGAACCTTCATTCTAGGGTGCCTGGGTGGCTCAGATGGTTAAGTGTCTGACTCTTGTTGGCTCAGGTCATGATCTCAGGGTTCATGAGGCCGAGTCCTGAATCAGGCTCTGTGCTAGACATGGAGCCTGCTTGAGGTTCTCTCTTCTCTCTCTGTCCCGCCCCCTGTTTACACACTCTCTCTCTAATAAAGAAGAAGA
Organism: Lynx rufus; assembly: GCF_022079265.1. Taxonomy (NCBI): domain Eukaryota; kingdom Metazoa; phylum Chordata; class Mammalia; order Carnivora; family Felidae; genus Lynx; species Lynx rufus. Next base: position 117,872,181 of record NW_025814823.1, on the reverse strand, counting down.
AGAAGAAGAAGAAGAAGAAGAAGAAGAAGAAGGAGGGGAGGAGGAGGAGAGGAGCCTTCATTCTGAGCCTACAGAAGTCAGGAGAGGTTTTCAACAGTCATTATTTGCTTGGCTTATCTACCAGCAAATTCTTAGGGGTCCTATTCCCAATGGCCAGAGCAAGGACAGGAGGTCGGGGTGGAGGGGTTCATTCACAGAGCCTAGTTTGGCCTCAGGATAATGTGCTATCCCCCTCAGTGCTGAGCTTGTGTAAGGTTAGGAAAACTTGCATGTGGTATATCTTACCACGTCTCCTCTAATGTTAGATGGGGTTGCATGCTTATCCCTCAGATATCTTTTGAGGGATGGGCTCAGCAGGTCATACACTGGCTCAACATCCTGAGGGTGACACAGAGGAAGAATGAATGGCTCCCAGACTGTAGAGGTTAGTGATGCCTCAGCAAGGGACACAAGATCCCATTCAGAGAAAAGAAAGGGTAACACAGACCCTCTCACCCAATGTCAGCTATATTTTCCAGCTGAGAAAGTGCAGTTCCATGCTTGCATTCCCAGGACCTGCCTTTTTCACTCTCACTGGGGTGGGGATCCGCAAATGCTAGAATTCTGACAGAGTTGCCGCCTCTGAATCTCCCTACTGGATTTGTGAAGATTCAAAGATGACAGTCATCTGGGAAGCCGTGCCCTTACATGTTTCCCGCTGCCTGAAGCTATTTCTGTGAACAATCAGAGCTTTCTTTCTCTATGGCCTCAAAAAACCTACGCAGGGGTAGTCTGCCCACGTAGGGCGCTCATGTAGCAAGCCTTGTCTTAGAGACCAGTTTGAATGTTCTGGAGGGATGGGAGCCAGAGACAGGGAAAACAACTGTCCATTCTGCTTCTGTCCTATTCTCCCCCAAAGATTTCACATGAGGAGAGTTACAAATATCTTGATGTTCATTCCTTATAAGTCTAGGTTCTTCTCATTATCTCGGACTTCTTGGAGCCTGACCTATTATTGGACTCCTTCTGACTTTGTGGTCTCATCAAACTGCAGGCTGTTTCTGCAAATGCATTTGACTTTGAATATAGGGGCTAGGCTACATAGTCACTGAGATCCTTTCCCCTTTTTACAAAAGGGAAGTACTAAGTTCATAGAATGAGCACTGGGCCACAAACCAGGTAAGTTTGGGGATCTGGTCCTAGTTCTGATAAGGTGTGACTTTGCTCAAGTCACTTGCATCTTGGGGCCTTTGGTTTCTCATCCATCAAATGCATGGCTCGACAGAGGCAGTTTTCTAAACCCTGGCCTCTCCTCTGTACCTTTGTCCTTTTTGCCACACCCGTGTATCACCTGTACTATTATACACTGAATTCAACATTAATATGTTGAATTACCTTTTTAACTTGGCTTCATGATAAGCAATATATCCACGATATCACATATTTAATGTGCTATTTTAATTTTTTTTACCATGTGCTAAGACAAATACTTATTTTTAATTATACTCATCTGTATAATCCCTGAAACCTTCCTGAGTACCATACACATAAACCACCTTTGAGAAACACTGAATTGGAGCATAACTTTGAGAATGCTCTTTACCCTTATTGTGAAATGCTAATAATCCTCAAAAGGAAAAGGAATTTCAGAAAGGAAAAAATTTGTCATTCCTAAGCCAACAGCCAGCATGACCCTTGGAACAAAATGGTCATGTTTTGACAACTTTTTCTTTCCCATCACGGGTAACAGGACCCAACTCTGATTTTAGTTTCTGGAGGCTGAGGAATCTATAGAGCCCCGCCCACTGCTCTCCCCTCGGATTTCCACAGGGCCTACTGAAGACCACAGTCCCCAAGTAGCCCAGGCCTGCCCCTGTGCTAGGTGGTGGGACTGCTGTGGCCAAGTGGAAACGGCTAACTCAAATGATGGGAAGGTTGGCCTTTCGTCCTAAGCACGCGATCCCAAGGTCAGAGCAAGTCTTGTTGGCTGGCAGCCTCCTCCAGTTCCCTTCACCGGCACTGCTTCCTGGAACTATTTGGATGACATAATGCAAGAGACTCACGGGGATCCTCGGCTGGAACTCTCTTCTCTGGTAAGGCACTGGCAAGCAAGAGAGAGGAGGGCTGGGCTCCTCAGGTGAGAGAGGGGGAAGAGATAACACTTCCCTGGTGAAAAAGGATACTTGCACAATGAAAGAAAAAGTGAACAAATCATCAGTCGTCAGGGGTGACCTTCCCCACTACCTCAGGGATTCCCAAATCTGGCTGATCATCAGAATCACTTGAAGGGCTTTTATAAATAAAATTCAACTATCCCTATGCTATTATACAGCAACTCCACTCCTTAGTATTTACCCATGAGAAATGAAAACATATTTGTGGCACCTTTAGTCATAATAGCCGAAAACAACACTAAAAGGCCCGTCAGTAGGTAAAGAGAGAATCAAACTGAGGTATAGCCATAGGGTAGAATACTACTCAGCAAGAAAAAAGGATAAATCCCAAAAACTTTATGAGAAGTGGAAAAAAAACAGACACAGAAAGTGAATACTGCATGATTATGATTCTACGGATATGACGTTCAAGAACAGGAATGACTCATCTATGGTGATAGAAATCAGAACAGTGGCGATCTAGGCAGGATGGGGATTGATTTAACTTTCTGGGGCTGTGGAAATGCTCTGTACCCACACATTTGCCAAAATTCACCCAATTATACTCTGAAGATCTGTGCATTTCCTCATAGGTAAATTTTACCTTAATTTAACATATATATAGATTAAAAAATATATATGTGGATATAGATATACATTATAGATTATAGATAATATATAGAGATATATTATAGATTTTATAGATTATATATTATATAACATAATATATATAAAATAATTATATGTATTAGATTTTATAATATATATATATATATATATATATATATATATATATATATATCTCCCTCCTTTGGCCCCCATCCAATTCCTAGTAAGTCAGCATCTCCAGAGGTAGAATCTGGAAATTTATATTTAAAAAAGTGATTAATCAGGTTTGGGAACTTTTGGATCCTAAGAAAGCTTTGACTGACTCTCAGTTACCAGATTTGGGGTAATCTGCTACTAGAAAGAAAGACTAAAATAACAGCTACTGCTTATTGAACACTTATGTAATAACCCCACAAAGCGGGTATCATTTTCTCCATCTTACAGATTAAACAAAACAAAACAAAACCGAGAGCAAGGCACTTGCCCAAATCACACAGCTGGTAAAGAGCAAAACTACTTAGCCTAAGTCCTCTTTACTACAGATACCTCATTCTTTCCACCATTCATTCATTTATTCAAATAATCCAAGCCAAGTAAGTATTGTGTGCTTTCTTGGAGCCAAGCACTCGGCCGGGCATTATGCCATGTCAACCTCTCTGAGAAGATAGTAAGGAGGACTGATGGGTGAGTAAGATGAAATCTATAAGGCAGCATTTACCTTTGCTTTATAGACTTGGGGAGGAAAAGGGATCCAAGTCCTCTTTCAATTTTCATTATTCAGATGGTTTAGGGAAAGTCCTAGGGTTTATGGTTATATAAGCATAACTAAAGGAAGCCTCTGTGCTGCTTACTTTGGGAACTTTCCAGAGCTAACACCAATAGCAGGTAATGTTAAAAAAATGAGCTAAAATCATTACGGGATTATGAATAATTCACAGGCACCCCCTATTACCCATTACATTTTGTTCTACATAATTGCTTCCTGGGAATCTGCTCCCAGGGCAGGGAATTGGGACTATACATGAAATTGAATATTTCTGCCTTTGACAAGTAAATTTAAACAAAATTGTGAATTAGTTTCAGTCCCCTGCTGCCTATCCCCTTTGAGTCGATAAGACAGGTCCTTTACTGAACAAAATAACCGTGCAAGCAAAAGAGTATAGCTCTCTTGAAAGAGAAGTGAGGTCCCAGTTCCTATTCATACCAGGAAATGTTCCGAGGGTTCTAAATATGCTGGAGGATTTGGGGCAGGATGGGGGACTAGAAGAGGGAAGGCTAGGAGAGAATTAGAGTCAAACCAGAAAAAGTACTCTGGGTAGTATAAAGATGGGACTGACCAGGAGAAGAGTAATCCTTCTTTAAAAATTGAGATGGGGCACCTGGATGGCTCAGTCCATTGAGTGTCTGACTTTGGCTCAGGTCATGATCTCGTGGTTCTGTCCCCCTCTCTCTGCCCCTCCCCCACTTGTGCTCTCTCAAAAATAAATAAACATTTTTTTAAAATTGAGATGTAATTCACATACCAAAAATTCACCTTTTAAAGTGTACAAGTCACTATATCCCACCCCCTGGCAACCATTGATCTACTTTCTGTCTTTGTGACTGGCTCCTTTCACTTAGCATATTTTCAAATTTCATTCATGTAGTCTCATGCATCAGAAAGAACTCCATTCACTTTTATTGCTGAGTCATATTCTATTGTATGGATATACTATACTTTGTTTATCCATTCATCAATTAATGGAAGAAGTTTGGGCTATTATGAATAATCCTACCATGAACATTCGTGTATAGGTTTTTGTGTGAATATATGTGTTCAATTCTTTTGGGTATATAGCTAGGAGTGGAATTGCTGGGTCATAAGATAACACCTGTTCAATTTTTAACTTTAAAAAAAAATTTTTTTTAATATTTATTTATTCTTGAGACATAGACAGAGTGTGAACAGGGGTGGGGCAGAGAGAGAGGGAGACACAGAATCCAAAACAGGCTCCAGGCTCTCACTGTCAGCACAGAGCCCGACGCGGGGCTCGAACCCACGAACTGTGAGATCATGACCTGAGCTGAAGTCAGACGCTTAACCGACTGAGCTACTCAGGCGCCCCAATTTTTAACTTTTTAAGAAAATTTATTTATTTTGAGAGATAGGGAGAGAGCAAGTGGGAGGGGAGCAGTGGCGGGGGGGAGAGGGGGGAGAGAATGAGAGAGAGAGAGAGAGAGAGAGAGAGAGAGAGAGAGAGAGAGAGAGAATCCCAAGCATGCTCTATGCTGTCAGCGCAGAACCTGGCACAGAGCTCCGATCCCACAAACCATGAGATCATGACCTGAGTCAAAATCAATAGTCAAACGCTTACGCTACTGAGCTGCCCAGGCACCCCAACGTGTTCAATTTTTTTAACATGTATTTATTTGGGGGGGGGGGACAGAGAGAAGAAGCTGGAGGAATCAAAATAGGCTCCAGGCTGTGAGTGCAGACACCAACGAGGGGATCAAATTCACAAACTATGAGATCATGACCTGAGCCGAAATCAAGAGTTGTCCGCTTAACTGACTGAGCCACCCAGATGCCCCACATGTTAACTTAAAAAAAAATTATTTTAATTCCAGTATAGTTAACATACAGTGTCATATTAGTTTCAGGTGTACAATATAGTGATTCAACACTTCCATACATCACCGGGTGCTCCTCTGGAGAAGTGCCTTCCTTAATCCCCATCACCTACTTCACCCATCCTCACCTCTCACCTCCCCTCTGGTAGCTATCAGTTTGTTCTGTGGAGTCTGTTTCTTGGTTCTCTCTCTCTTTTTCCCTTTGCTTGTTTGTTTTGTTTCTTAATTCCACAACAGAAGTTCAATTTTTGGGGGGAAGTATCCAACTGTTTTCCATAGTGGCTGCACCATTTTACATCCTCCCGACAGTGTATGAGGATTCCTCCTTTTCTAGCAATAACCTCTAGCAATACTCTTGCTTTATCTTCTTTATCAAAATTTATGTTCTATATAGTAGTCATAGCTTATCTGAAAACCTAACCTACATTACTGGTATCATGTGTCATCCCTCTGGATAACACCTTTACAATTTAAGAGAGCTTCCTGGAAAGAGCCTAAATGTCCATCAACTGATGAATGGATAAAGAAGATGTGGTCTATATATATAATGGAATACTACTTGGCAATGACAAAGAATGAAATCCTGCCATTTGCAGCAACGTGGATGGAACTGGAGGGTATTATGCTAAATGAAATAAGTCAGTCAGAGAAAGACACATATCATATGTTTTCACTCATATGTGGAACCTGAGAAACTTAACAGAAGACCATGGGGGAGGGGAAGGGGGGAAATAGTTACAAACAGAGAGGGAGGCAGGCAAACCATAAGAAACTCTTAAACAGGGGCGCCTGGGTGGCTCAGTCGGTTAAGCGTCCGACTTCGGCTCAGGTCATGATCTCGCGGTCTGTGAGTTCAGGCCCCGCGTCGGGCTCTGTGCTGACAGCTCAGAGCCTGGAGCCTGTTTCAGATTCTGTGTCTCCCTTTCTTTCTGGCCCTCCCCCATTCATGCTCTGTCTCTCTCTGTCTCAAAAATAAATAAACATTAAAAAAAATTAAAAAAAAAAAAAGAAACTCTTAAACACAGAAAACAAACTGAGGGTTGATGGGGGGAGCAGGGAAGAGGGGAAAATGGGTGATGGGCATTGAGGAGGGCACTTGTTGGGATGAGCACTGGGTGTTGTATGTTAGCAATGAAACATGGGAATCTACCCCCAAAACCAAGAACACACTGTATACACTGTATGTTAGCCAACTTGACAATAAATATTATGTAAAAAGAAAAAAAAGAGCTTCATGGAGATACACTAGTACATTATTCAGGACACTTCCAAATTCAAATTATCTGAAGCAAAGAGAGGATTTATTTACTCATGTAGCCGGGAAGATAATCAGGTAGCCTACAGAATCTTAAGGGGAAATTATAGGAACCAAGGTTTCAGCTTCAGGAAGAAGTTGCCTCACTTTCTCTCTTGCCCCTCCCCCCTGAATCTCCCTTTTGTTTCTTGTTTCTTTGGTGTCTTCTTTCCATGACACTCTCTCCACCTCTCATCTCTGTCGCCTCCACTTGGCCTCATTCCATATCAGGTTCTTTCCATGTACTAGAAAGACGGCCGCCCGCTGCTCAGACCTACATCCTCCCAATTTAGCAGCAGTGGGGATAGTTTAGACTTAGGGACGGAGACCTTCTCGCCCACCATCATGTAAGTCATGCCATCCTTGTATCAATAGCATGTCCAGGAAAACGAAGTCTAAAATGTGTGGCCCCCACTGGCTCCCACACCCACATTTGGGGCCGGATCAGAAGAAGGAGACCTTCTCTGAGACTCACCACCTAAACTAACTACCGCCTCCTTAGTCATTTCACTCTGTTTGCAATTTTACTTTTTCCAAATGAGTGGAATGGAATCTTTTTTTAGAAAATGGAGGAACAACTTCAGTAATTGAAAGCACTTTCTGTTTTACTCTCAGTGGATTCCAAAATCTGAAAAGGACTCTCAAGGGACTTCCAAAACTTCTCGTTAGGTTAAACACCTATTAGAGCCCACGTGTTAAAAAAAAAAGAAAACGAGCTGAATCCTTGAATGTTAGAGCTGGAAGACTCTGTGGCGACCACCTAGTCCCCCAACTCATTTTACACTGGGAGCAACTGAGGCCCAGGATTGGTAGGGCTCTGTCTGGTCACACAGATGAAAAGCAGTAGAGCTAGCCCCAAACCCTGATGTCCAGGCCATGCCCTTTCTTCTTGACCAGGCTTCTTGTCTGCACCCTCCCTTAGGCGCACACTCAGATAAAAAAAAGCGGGGGTGGGGGGTACTCCAGATTCATAGTAAGGGCATAAGAAGGACGTGCTGAATGTACGTACAGACTTCCTAGTTGCAATTTACTCTGGGCATCGCAGGGACCCAATTTATGCTGTGGGGAGGATTTCTTGCTGAAATCAGCACTGCCTGGGCCATAATCTTGCTGTGAGTCACAAACTGCACAGGAAGTATCTGAATGAGATTTCTTTAAGTGAGAGAGAAGTGAAGGGTGAGGAAAAGAAATATATGCAGGCATTTTGGGAACTGAAATGAAGAGCTGCAATCAACAGACTCACCCAACATGAGTCCCACCCCTGTGTAATGCTCTGTGGGCAGTGCGGACGCTGTGGACACAAGCTTCTCCTTGCACACATGCTATTCAGAGAAAAGACATACTTCTGGGACACATTTTAGAATCTTCCCCCCCCCCCACATGAATGTGTAAGAGCTCTTTATACGAAGAGTTTCATTCTTGTATATCTTGTAAGTGTCAAATATTTCTGCCCAGCTTTCATTTCTCTTTTACTTGTTTTTATCTTCTGCAGTGTTTAATTGTCATATGTGATCTTATCAATTAATTATTTCTTTTGTGCTGGCTAAGCTTTGATGTCATAATTCAATATCCTTCTCTACTTCATTTTTTTTAACCGATGAAAGTCATTTCTTATAAACCCATTGAAACTTCCCTTAAAAGCCCAAGTTTGCAATAATTTGAACAAGACAGACTCCCATATGCACTCTACTTAAATGTATCCAAATGTTCTTCCAGTACTTTTGATTTGTTTTGTTTTGTTTTTAATGTTTACTTATTTTGGAGAGACGGAGAGACACAGCATGAGCAGGGGAGGGGCAGAGAGAGAGAGGGAGACACAGAATCTGAAGCAGACTCCAGGCTCTGAGCTGTCAGCACAGAGCCCGACGCGGAGCTCAAACCCATGAACCATGAGATCATGACCTAAGCTGAAGTCAGGCGCTTAACCACCCAGGTGCCCTTCTTCCAGTACTTTTGTACACTTAACTATTTCAATTATCTGGGATTCAATTTGGTGCAAAATGTGAGATAGGGATCTAAGTTTTTGTTTTCTTGTTGTTTTTTTCCAAATGGCTAATCGCTTATCATAATAACACTTACTAACTAGTAATTCTCTTCACTTCCAGTAATGTTTTCTAGCGGGGCAGACTGTGAGGATGCATGCTTGGTTGCTGTTGTTTTAAAATATGTGCATAAATCCATGCCACTTTTCTCTTCAAAGGATGGAATTTAACTCCCCTCCCCTTGAGTGTCAGCTGGTCTTAGAAACATAATAAAGTAGGGGCGCCTGGGTGGCTCAGTCGGCTAAGTGTCCGACTTTGGCTCAGATCATGATCTCACGGTTTGTGAGTTCGAACCCCACACTGGGCTCTGTGCTGACAGCTCAGAGCCTGGAGCCTGCTTCGGATTCTGTGTCTGTCTGTCTCTCTCTCTGACCCTCACCCACTCATGCTCTGTCTCTGTCTCTCTCTGTCAAGAATAAGTAAACATTAAAAAAAAGAAAGAAAGAAAGAAACATAACAAAGTATAATGGATGGTGTAAGTGCTGGTGTGTGACTCATGAGGCTAGGTCATAAGCGACATGCAGCTTTCTTCTTGCTCTTTCTTAGATCATCCACCCTAGAGCAGGGCAGCTACCAGATTCCACAGCCCCCACAAGTGCAACAGGGAACCTCTGCTCCCTCAGAGCGCCCCAGGTCTGTCGGGGAGGCGCTGAGAAGAGCCTCACAAGAGCACACAAACCAGCCTATCTCTGTAGTCACCAGGCAGCTTCTTGCCTTTTTTTTTTTTTTTTTTTTTTTTTCTCTTTAGCACCACTGCTTCCTGACTGTGGCTTAGGAATCCCGTTGGAAAAGCATCGCTTCTGCATAAACCATCGAGAGAGGCCCTGGAGCAGAGTGTTTCCTGGGGGTTGAGGATGGAATTGCTTCTGAGCTACAGCAGGCCACCTGGGTCCTTGAGTGGCTCTGCTTTGCCCTGAATTTTGGGGTGTCCAGCTTGAATTGCTCTATCAGTTTCTTTCTATAAGTCCCTCTCTCTGTAGAGTGCTCAAGGCAAGCCAAAGGAGTAGGTAGGGACACAAGTCCTTGTATCTGCTTCCAGACATTTATCGTCTCTCCCACAGAGAAACGTCCCGTTAATTAGATGGAGCCATGGAGCTCCATGGCGATATGGATTAGAGCCCTAACAGCAACCAAGACACAATGCTCTGTTATTCCCCAAACCCTTTTTATAGACCTCACCTAAGAGACCCCTTTGGTCTCTCTGTCTCACCTAGTTAGCACTTACCTTCTCACAGATAACACATTCCTCTTCCTTGGTCCAGATATCGCTTCCTTGAAAAACCCAGCAGCTCCCTCTCTGCCCCAGGCACATGACCTGCCTGAGTTTCTGCATTAATAGCTGACCTAGCATTCTTAGAGAACCAGTGCCTCTTGCGCATCAGATCTAGGAAGGAGCAACTCTGTGTTCTAGAGAATATTTTCTTGCCCTCTTGCCTTCAAAATGGCATTCACTGAAAAGAGACAGGGTTTTGCTGTCAAGACTGGGGACGAAGCCGCTCAGAGAGACAGACGGGCAGCCTTCAAAACATGCATACAAGCCTTTTTAACAAGCAACTCCACTGTTGGAAAAAATTTAAAGACAAGAACAAAGATTTAATGGCAAGGGTGCTCATTACAACACCGTGTATAAGAGTGAAAAATTGCTAATAGCCTAAACGCTCAAGACTAAGGGTACTGATAGATTATGGCACATCCATAAAATGGAATACCATTTAGCTTTTAAAAACTGCCCTGTAGATGAATGTTCATGGGCATGTAAAGATGGGCATTGTACATTGTTAGCAAAAATTACTGTAGTATGTCATTTTTTTCAGTATACACAGTAATAAATGTAGGATGGATATTCATCAAAGATTAACAGGAGTTGACTTGAGATGATGGGTATTTTTATTGTCTTCATTTTGCCTGTGTATGTGTTCTACACATCCTCTAGGTGGGTGTCTGTCACCTTGTAAAGAGAAGAAAATTGTAAGAATTATTTTCAATTCAAAATCTGACTGCCTCTCTACTAGACCAGCTAAAAGCAAAAGGACTGGCAAGACCAAGCGCCAATGAGGATATAGGACTACCCAAACTCTCATCCACAGCTGACAGGAGTGCAAAGTCTAACAACCACTTTGAAAAAATGTCACAGGATATTACTACAGCAAAACATGCATCTACCCCATGACCCAGCCATTCCTTTCCGGGGTTTATACCAATAGAAGTGTCTGTTTATGTACACCAAGTACACACACAAAATCATTACAGCTTATTAACAATAACTTTACTAACAACAACCCAAATCTGGGAACACACTAGTGTTCATCAGCGATAGACTGGCTGAAATAAACTGTTGCCTACTAATACCACAGAGTACTACAGAATACTGAAAAAATAAGCCTCTACAACATGGTAGAACATGAATGAACTTCACAGATCTAACGTTGATGTGCGTACACACATTATTCTATTTACATGAAGGCCAAGAACAGGCCAAATGAAGCTATGATAGAGATCAGGATAAGGGTTACCTGGGGGGTATTGATGGGAAAGGAACATAAGAGAGCCTTCTGGGATGCTGGGAATGTTCTATACCAGCACTGTCCAAAAAACATATAATGCAAGCTGTATATGCAATTTAACATTTTCTAGTAGCCATATTTATTTATTTTTTATTTTTTATTTCAGAGAGAGAGTGTGAGCCAGGGAGAGGGGCAGAGGAAGAGAGAGAGAATCTTAAGTAGGCTCCACACCCAGCACAGAGCCCGAGGTGGGGTTCAATCCCACGACCCTGGGATCATGACCTGAGCCAAAATCAAGAGTCAGACACTCAACCAACTGAGCCGCCCAGGTGCCCCCAGAAACCAGTGAAGTTTAATTTTAAGGATATATTTTTATTTACTATCCAAAATATTGTCATTTGGACATTTAATCACTAAAAATTATCAATGATATATATTCGTTTTTTTGTACTAAGTTGTTGAAAGTGTATTTTATACCTACAGCACATCTCAATTCTAACTAGCCATGCTTCAACTGCTCAATAGCCACACATGGCTGGTAGCTACCATATCAAAAGCCACAGGACTGTACCTTGATTTGAGTTGTAGTTTCATAGGTATATACTTACATAAAAATTCATGATACTGTACATGTAAGATATAAAAGTGACACTTCAGGGGCACCTGGCTGTCTCAGTCAGTTAAGCGTCTGACTTCAGCTCAGGTCATGATCTCCTGATTCGTGGGTTTGAGCCCTGCATTGGGCTCTGTGCTAACAGCTCAGAGCCTGGACCCTGCTTCGGATTCTGTGTCTCCCTCTCTGTCTGCTCCTCCCCCACTCATGCTCTGTCTCTCTCTCTCTCAAAAATAAACATTTAAAAAAATGTTAAAAGTTATACTTCAATAACATAAACAAATACATTTTTAAATAAACCTTTTTAAAAAAGAGGGTTTAAGAGACACTTCGAGCCAAGAGAAGCAGCCTATGGAACTGGGGATACCGGTCAGAGTTCTAAGGGCAACCTTGCAAGTCAGCTGACTTGTCTGCACTGCACAGGCTAGATCCACGGTGTGGTGGAGCAGGGTGAAACCAGCAGGGTAATAGAAGGAAAAACAGAAACTTGTGGAGAAGGCTCCAATGTTAATAGGAGTGTGGGATGATTCTCATAAACAGAGTGCCTTCTTGCTGGGTTTGCCCCCCGGAGTTGAAGAGCATGCTCTGGGACTCACATAGAAGATGGCCAGGAAAGATCCCAACCCACTGGCCAGGAAGGTCCCCATGGCCATGGCTGACATTGGTTCCACTCAAGCCTGACAGAATCTACCTCCAGAGTTTTACTTGGAACACCATAACTTAGGCCTGTGCTCCTGAGGTAGAGTAAATATACCTGATGATTTCTGTAACATTTTTCTCACTAGTTATGTACTTATTTAAAATTGTGTGTGTAGGGGCTCCTGCTTGACTTTGTCGGTGGAGCCTCTAACTCTTGATCTTGGGGTTGTGGGTTCAAGTCCCACAGTGGATGTAGAGGTTACTTAAAAATAAAATCTTTAAAAAAATTGTGTGTATATAAGTACGTGTGTATATAATGGAACATGAAATCTATGATTTCATAGATAACAACTGATTAGAATAATGCTAAAGTTTAAAAAATGACTAAAAAATATTAAGTAATAACACAGACAGTACATGGATAATAGCAACCAAAAAACTAACGAAGTGGTACGCAATCTTTGAATTTTAGAAAACAGTGCTTTATATACAATCCTCCCTTCATGAAATGATACTGGATACCCAGGCTTTTTGGGGTGGGAGAGGCAGAGGTATTTAAGGGACTGGTCCACGTGGATGAATCAAGTAGAAAAAAAAGATGAACAATTTGTTTAGAATGTCTGTAAGAGGCATCAGAAACTGCCTAGTTGGGGGCTGCCTGGCTGGCTCAGTCGGTTAAGCGTCCAACTTTGGCTCAGGTCATGATCTCAACCATTTGTGGGTTCAAGCTCAATATAGGACTCTGTGCTGAGAGCTCAGAGCCTGGAGCTTGCTTTGGATTCTGTGACTCCCTCTCTCTCTCTCTCTGCCCTTCCCCTCCCCTGCTCATGCTCTCTCTCAAAAAATAAACATTAAAAAACAAAAACAAAACCCACAACTGCCTGGGTGGAAGTCAGAGGCAATTTTCTAGGCAAACCCAGGCCTCAGAGAAAACACCCGGGGCAGGTTTCTCCAGAGGGGTTTATGTTGTAGTCATGATAGAAATTCTTTGTCCTCCTGGGGCAAAGGACAAGGCCCCGACTCCTCACCCAACCAAAGCCCAGAGCCATGCATTTTCCAGATCAGCAGATCTCTAGACATGGCACTTCCTGTTTGTCCGGGAGCCTTCAGACAAAACGACTGCTTGCAGGACTGATCCACGGCTGAAGGTCTGACAGAGAGCAAAGTCAGGGGAAGTGCACATCCGTAAATACTGAATTGGTGAGCAAAAACAAAGAGCAGTACCCTAACTTTGAGTGGTTGCTCCCCTTTTTAAGTCGTTAATACATCGATTTTGGGAATTTGTCTTTTCCTATCAATATTCTGAAAGTCTTTTCTTTCTGATCTTTTTTCCTGGTTCTGACCAGAATGCTTCCCAACTTGGAAAGAACTAGCTTTGTATATCAGGGCCAACCTGCAGGGTCTTTCGAGGAAGCAAAGAAGTAGGGGTTTTAACTGGCATTGAGTTCCTCAAGGGCCCTCAGCATCCACTGAAGAGAAGCCTGCCCACTTCCAATTCAGAAAGTGCACAGGGGTTTCCGCTCTATTTCTCCATGCCCTTTGAGTCTAAAGCCCTGTGTGGAGGGGCCGCTGAAGGAACACAAAGATGTCACCACCTTGTTCTTAAAGAAGCTCAGTCCAATTGGGAGCAGAGGAGAACAAAAGTGTAAAAAAGGCAGAAGGAAGCCAAGAAGGAAGGAGTGGGCTGAGGAAAGAACCAGCCACCTTCACAGCCCCAGTCTGGTCCACAGGACAGATTTGGGGGATGAATTTTATATCCCTCCTCCGAGCTCCCCACCATATGGAAGAGCCTATAACAGTCGTGCAAGTTTGTTTCTATTCATTGTCCATTTACAGTGTGCCAGGCACTGTGCTGAGTGCTGTCCATGCACTATCCCATTTGGCAGAGAGGTTGCGAGCGCAGGCTCTGGAGCTACTCATTCAGCCAACGTGTTTTATTGAGAAACTACTATGCGCCAGGTGCTATTCTAGGTACACTGGGAAAATGGCAGTGCCAAGGCCAAGTTCTTACCCTAAGAAGTTACAGCAGAGGCTTCACTTGGACCAGATCTGTGTTTCAAACCTGTCTCTGCTTTTCAGTGGATGATTGACCATTATTAGCTCCTTGAGCTTCAGTCTCTAAATCCATGAAATGACCAACAAAAAAAAAGAAGAAGAAGAAAGAAAAAGATTTGCCTTAAATGTCTGTGTGAGGATTACATGAAACACACATGTAAAGTTCTTAGAGCAGCACCCAGCAGATAGCACAGGCTCAATTAATACTGGCTATTATTTACAATCCCTGAAGTAGGTACCTTTATTGCCCCCCCTTTTTTTTACTGTAGTAAAATATACATACAATAAAATTTACTACTTTAACCATTTTTAAGTATACAGTTCAGTGGCACTAAGTACATTGACACTGGTATGCAAATGTCACCACCATCCATCTCCAGAATTTTTTCCATTTTCCCAAACTGAAACTCCCTTCCCCATTGCCTCCCGTCCCTGGCAACCACCGTTCGACTTTCTGTCTCTGAATTTGACTACCCTAAGTACCTAATATAAATGCAATCATATAACATTTATCCTTCTGTTACTGGCTTATTTCACTTAGTATAATGTCCTCAAGATTCATCCATATCGTAGCATATGTCAGAATTTCCTTCCTTTTGGGGCACCTGGGTGGCTCAGTCGGTTAAGCGTCCGACTTCAGCTCAGGTCACGATCTCGCGGTCCGTGAGTTTGAGCCCCGCGTCGGGCTCTGGGCTGATGATGGCCCAGAGCCTGGAGCCTGCTTCCGATTCTGTGTCTCCCTCTCTCTCTGACCCACCCCCGTTCATGCTCTGCCTCTCTCTGTCTCAAAAATAAATAAACGTTAAAAAAAATAATTAAAAAAAAAATAGATCAGAAAATCAAATTATTAAAAAAAAAAAAAAAGAATTTCCTTCCTTTTAAAGGCTGAATAACATTCCACTGTGCGTACAGACCTCATTTTGTTTAACCATTCATCTGTCAGTGGACACCTGGATAGTTTCCACCTCCTGACCATTGTGGATAATACTGCTATGAATGAAGGTGTACAAGTGTCTTTTTGAGTCCCTGCTCTTAATGCTTTTGGGTATATGCCCACAAGTAGGATTGCTGGTTCATATGGTAATTCCATTTTTAATTTGGAGGAACTACCATACTGTTTTCCATTCCCACCAGCAGTGCACAATAGTTCCAATTTCTCCACATCTTCATCAACACTTCTTATTTTCTTTTTCTTAAAATAACATCCCATGGGTATGAAGTGGTATCTCATTGTGGTTTCAATTTGCATTTCCCTACTGGTTAGTGATGGTGAGTATCTTTTCATGTGCTACTGGCCTTTTGCATATGTTCCTTGGAGACATATATATGCAAATCCTTTGCCCATTTTCCAGTTGGGATTGTTTGTTTTTGTTGTTGTAACCAAGTTGTAGCAAGGTGTTTTACATGCATTTATTCCTTTCTTCCTACAATGCTCCTAGAGCCTCCTCTTAATCCTCCTGCCAGGCACAGACTCATGCCCAGCCTCCTCTCCTGGCACCCAAAGCAAGCCAGACTGATAAATGAAACTTGCAACAGCAGCTGGAGAAAAGAAAACAAAAGCAGAAAGAAGGGAGGGAAGGTCAGCCAAAGAGATAAATAAACAGGCTTCATTTCTCTCAATCCAGGGCATGCTAAATTAGGTCCCAAATAACAGCACCTCAAATCCAAAGGAAAACTGATTCATGTGAATTTCATCTTTGAATTTCACAAGGGAAATGGGTCTTTCACATTCTAGGAGCATTCTCTCTGCCTCCCCTATGATGAAAGAGTAGCAACAAAGACCAAAAGAAATAAGAAAAAGGGTGAGGGGCCTGGAAGGAGGGTAGGTCCTATGCAATCAACCCCTGTGAGCAGAATCGCGTCTGGTGGAAGGGGGAGGGACAGTGATCGCTCCCCCATTGCATTCTCCAGAGGTGGACCCTTAGAGCACTAATGTAATAATTAAATTGATGTTAGAAAGTCAAGTGAGGCCATGATGAAAAGCTGTTGCAAGGAAGACATGTAAATGCAGAACAGAAGACCCCTAGGGGGTGCCTGGCTGGCTCAGTTGGTAGAGCATGTGACTCTTGACCTTGGGGTTGTAAATTTGAGCCCCACACTGAGTGCAGAGATTACTTTAAAAAAAAAAAAGAAAGAAAGAAAAAGAAAAAAAGCATCTAAAAAGATGGCCATCCACAAGGCATTTTTTAAACATAATTGCTCCTTGTGGTGCCTGGGTGGCTCAGTTAGTTAAGCATCCAACTCTTGATTTCAGTCCAGGTCATGATGTCATGGTTCATGAGTTTGAGTCCCACATCAGGCTCTGAGCTAACAGTGCAGAGCCTACTTGGGATTCTCTCTCTCCCTCTCCCTCTACCCCTCCCCCCTGCCTCAAAAAATAAACTAAAAAAAAATAAATAAATAAAAATAGTTGCTCCTCTTGTGGTAGGGCCCCCTCCTTAAGGAAAGAAAAAAGAAAAAACAAACCTCAAGGCAACCTGGCTATATGCATATGTGACAACATCCCTCATGACCTTGTAACGTGAGACCACTTAATCAGACTACATGTTTGTGTATTGCTATACATGGGAGACAAAGAAGTAGCAAGTATATAAAAAACTACACCACATGACATTCCAGGCTCAGTTCTTTGGGTACAAACCCAACTGAGCAGTGCCGGCCCGAATAAAGTTGCTTCCTGGAAAGAAAAGACTCAGTGTCACGACTCTGTGTGAGAATCCTGCTACACTCTGACAGTGACCCCAGCCTTACCCTAGTCTCTTTGTTCTTGATATTAGAATTAGACTATAGCTCTTCACCAGAAAACATGCTACATGCAGGTTCATGGGCACCATCTCCAGAGATATGGCCCCCATGTGCCTGAGATGGGGGCCCAGGAACCTACCTTTTGGCCGAGCTGCCCATTGTGACAGTGATGTCAATGGTCAGAACCTGTTCTTTGAGCCCTTTTGGCTACTTTCAGCAGCAGAGACAACCCTGGGCTTTCCCCAGTCTATGGGACAGCCATCATGGTCTCCACATCCCCTTTCTCTCCCCAGATCCCAGATTCCTGATATTGCAAACATAAAAATTAGGGGCTGATCACTTATTTACCCCACGACAACAGCATTTTTTCCTTCTTAAAAAAATTTGCTTAGAGATGCTTTTAATTTTTAAGCACTTGCCCCTAAGTCTTTGCTGCATAAAGAGTGTGAGGGAAAAATTTGGCAGATGGCATTTGGGGGAGAGATGGAAAGCATCTAAGAGCCATGCAAACTGATCATCACTGAGCAATGAAGATAAAGGGAGAATCATAACCTAAAGTTACAGTAAGAATAGGATTCTACATACTGGTCAAGGTCACACCCATTATAACTGTAATAATGGCTCATGAATCTCATGCCAGGCCCTGGGCTAAGTGCTTTTCACTAATTTATTAAAAATATATTTAAATATGGGGGCACCTGGGTGCCTCAGTCAGTTAAGTGTCCAACTCTTGATCTCTGCTCAGGTCTTATCTTAGGGCTGTGAGCTCAAGTACCACATCCAGTGTGGAGCACACTTAAAAAAAAAAAAAAAAATATATATATATATATATATATATATATATATGAAAAAAATATATATGTATATATATATGAAAAAAAATATATATGAAAAAAATATATATATATGAAAAACTACATAAAAAATTATAAAAATGTAAACAGAGGCTGCATTTACAGATGGTCTCAGGTCATTCAAGCAATGTAGCCTTGTGGTTTTAGCACATGAGCTGTAAACAGCCTTAGGTTCAAATCTTGGTTCTGTCATTCATCAACTATGTGACCTTAGCAAGAAACCTCTCCTGGCCTCAGTTTGCTCATCTGTCAAATAAAGAAGCATGTAGCTCACAGGGCTGCTCTGCTGATGAAGTGAAATGATAAATGCAAAACTCTTAGCACGGTCTCTGGTACGTAGTAAAGCGACTTAAGAGTGTTTATTACCATTATTGCTGCCAGAGTGGAGTGCGAGTCCTGACCTAAAGTAGGGCGTGTTGGGCCAGTACACACTTCTAACTTCATACATCTCCAACAAAGATCTAGAGAGATCCAGGGAACACTACTAGGCCAGAGTAGTCACTGAGGTGGCACCCAGAGCTGGAAGCTGGCAACCTCTCGTCTTCATGCTGGATGACTCTCCCTTCACAGATGGCATGGCCCAAAACTGGCAGAAGACCTTATAAAATAGGTTGCTTCAAGAATTAAATAAACAAGCAATGCCTGGCACATAGCAAATGCCCAATCACCATTAAGCATTGTTATTATCATCTATAATTTTATAAGACATTTGCTAAGAACACGACCGCAAAAATAACAATTAGCATGATTGTTAGCATAGACTCTTGGAGTTTGGATGTCTTGGGTCTGGAAGCCCAGTCCTTTCACTCTTCCCTAATAACAGCATTCCACCTTGTTTTGGACGAACTTCAGCCCTCCATCCCACGGTCCTGGCGGGGCTGCCAATCACAGTCCTCTATTCCAGACCCTGACAGTCCCGTTAAGCCTCATTAGCCAGAGGCCACCAGGAAGGAGCCTGCAGTGATGCAATCATATTTCTTGCCTTGATGTGGTGAGGTGGGGCCTTCCACAGGACTGCTTGTGTTACTCTTTAGGACTCAGGATTGAGAAAAGCAGAGTTAACTGGGGATTGAAAGCTGTTGTGTCATGAGGGTGGCTGAGTAGTTGGTTGTCCTCCGTAATAGATGAGAATGGCAAAGAAGGCCTTTGTCACAGATCAGAAAGCATCGGTCACCCAAAGAGAGGTCCTTATGACATTTCATAGTTTCTACATGACTTTGGGAGAAAGTGTTTCCTGTTGGCTTTCCAGCTGGCTTTATCTTCTCTGTCCTCCTGGCTTCATTCTTGGGCAGTGCAAGCTGATTTTCACTGTCAGTCCCAGACCCAGTTTTGCTCTTTCAGCCCCAGGAGTGACTTCAGACAGAGACACTTTTCCTCAAGACATGTTACTGATATTTGCTAGAAAATTGTCATAATGAGAATTCAAACCTCTGATGACCATAACATGAAGAAACCTCCGGGAGTCATGCAAAGACCAACCTACAGTGACAGGCAGCACCTGTAGTGGCATTCAGGCCCTGAGCTGCGGCAGGATGCTCCGGGAGCTGGGCAGGGTGCCCTCAGGTGGAGACGAGGTCGGAGCATGGGAGCAGAGCCCCAGGGGGGTGCAGTTCCATGGCTGCTGGTGCTAACATGCCTATAACAGCCTGGTGTCTTCCCGGCCTCCTGGAGGGCTGAGTGCTTAGTTACTTTTGCGATTCTGGGGGCTATTGTAATCTTTTTTCCAGGAATATCTGTTAAACCAAGCCACTCAGTTTCTGCTGCTTTCCACTCCAGAACCCTAAATGACATATCTCTTTCTGTAGGCCCTGTGTTTGCTGCTGGGGATAGAGAGGAATGGGCTGCAGTCCTACTTGGACATACTCACTGACTACTTGTGATTAAAGGGAGTCATTATGCTCATGACAAAAAGATTCTTGCTTTTGGGGCTCCTGGCTGGCTCACTTGGTAGAGCATGTGACTCTTGACCTCCGGGTTGTAGGTTCAAGCCCATGTTGGGTATAGAGATTATTTAAAAATAAAATCTTTAAAAAATAAAGATTCTTCTACTCCTGAAATCATTGTTGCACTATATGCTAACTAATTTGGCTGTAAATTTTAAAAAATAAAATAAAAAAAAAATTCTTGGGGCACCTGGGTGGCTGAGTCGGTTAAGTGTCCGACTCTTGATTTAGGCTCAGGTCATGATCTCACAGTTTGTGGGTTTGAGCTCTGTATCAGGCTCTGTGCTCTCAGCACAGATTCTTGGGGATTCTCTGTCTCCCTCTCTGTCTGTCCCTGCCCTGCTTACTTTCTCTCTCTTTCTCTCTCTCAAAATAAATAAGCTTACAAAAATCCACTCCTGGGTCCTCCCCACTCCACCCCATTTTCCTTCCATAGATTTGATGAAGGCTTTCTCTGACCCCAGCACCTGGCCCACAACAGCCTCAGCAGACGCAGTGAAGGAATGGATGGATGGATGGACGATGGGATCATCTCCATTTCTACACAGAAGGAGACAGTCTCAAAGAGGCTTACAACTAGCCCACACACCTAGTATCAACAAGTGGTAGAACAGAGGTTCAAAACTACACCAGCCTGTGTCTTCACACACCACACTGTGTTTCTCTTGTTTGCCCTGGAAAGGAGCTCTCTCCTTTTCTTGGATAGGAGAGAGCCAAGGTACCAAGAAAAGATTCCAATGTCAAAATAGCACATTGCAATTTGGGGGTTCCTCAAAAAAGGTAAACATAGACTTACCATGTGACCCAGCAATTCCACTCCTAGGTGTAAACCCCAAAGAACTGAGAACAGCTATTCAAGTACGTGCACACACATGTTCACAGCAGTGGTTTGAGTGGTTTTTTATTTTTTAAAATTTACTGCACTCCAGCCCGTCCTAACGGTTAGCTTGCTTCAAGCTTATGCATTCCTTGCTTGCTAGCCTGTCCCTTGATGCACAGCAGAAACAACTTACTTTCCTTGACATTTGCAGACCACTGGTTTTGGGGCATGAAGAACCAAACTTTTCCAGAAGATAAGCCTTCGAAAACAGCTGCCACTGATCCAGCAAGTCTGTGAAGGGTCATGTCCACATATGAGTAACCACCTGGGCACCTGCTTCTCTTGGGTGTAGCCCCCCCACCCACCCTTTTCCCATGCTTTCTCCTTTAAACCCTACAGCTTCCCCTGGACAGGGAAGATGGTCTTTGAGACATTAGTCTACCATCTTCCCAAGTTGCCAGCTTCCTGAATAAACCAACCTTTCCTTTCCTTCCATCATTCCTCTCTTGATTTTCAAGCGGTGAGCAGGTGAACCTAAGTTTGGAACTGGTTCTCTGTCCTGTAACATTTATAATAGTCAAAATGTGGATATAGCTCAAATGCCCACCAATGGGTGGATAGATAAACAAAGTGTGGTATATGATATTATGGAATCTAATAAAAAAAAAAGCATGGATTACTGATACCTATTACAATGTGGATAAACCCTGATAACAATATACTAAGTGAAAGAAGCCAGACACAGGTCATATATTTTATGATTCAATTTATATGAAATATCCAAAATAGGTAAATCCACAGAAACAGAACACAGATTTGGCGGCTAGAGGGGCTGAGAAGAGGGAAGAATGGAGGGAAACAGCTTAATGAGGAGGTGGGTCCTTTTTGGGGTAAGGAAGATGTTTTGAAACTAAATAGAGGTGATGGCTATACACTGTGATTGTACTAAATGCCACTGAACTGTTCATTTTGAGATGGTTAGTTTCATGTCATGTGAATTTCACCTCAATTAAAGAAAATCACATTCTAAGAGTCACACTAACACTCAAACATCAAATGTCTCCCATGGTACCTCTCCCAGTCCCAGGCACACAGTAGGTGCTCAATGAATGCTTGGTGCTTTTTAACTGGTTTTTAGGCTGTGTTGGATAAGTCCTCTTTTGGAGGAAGTACGATTGAATGGCTAAGACTGACAACAGCTGGGTTCAAGCTCCAGATCACCCATTTACATGACCTCCGGTGAAATCCTAAACCTCTGTGTACCAGTTTTCTCGTTAGTAGAATTGGAATAACTGTGCCTACCCCATAGAGTTGTTCTAAGGACTGACATGATAATGCATGCAAGGCACCTAGCACAGTCCACATAACACAATACCTTCTCAGCGAACATCAGCTCCTAGGATGACAGTGATTATCTGCTACAGTGGGTTCTGCTCCCAAACTCTCCATTTTCCAGTGCTTATCATACTCTCTCTAACACATTCTGTGCTGTAGAAAACTGGTTTTGCCAGCAAAGAAGCTATTCTTCTCAAGGCAGACTGACTCTCCAGGGAGAAGACTCAGCTATGAAATTCCAAGGAGGCTATGGAGTACCCTTCTTGTTTGTTTGTTTGTTTGTTTATCTCCATCAGCAACAGAGAGCTCCCAGGAAGTGAACTCTACACAGAATAATGAGAATGGTTCCTGTTTCCTTTGGCTGCCTGTGAAATTTAGTGCATTTACTGTGAGCTCTGTTTCTTGGTCATATGCTATGTGGGATGACATTGCTCTCCTTCCAGCCCCAGGCTGCTTCCTGTGCTCTGTGATATGGAAGAGACTTGGAGACGTGGGAAACATCCCACACAGCTGGTCCACCAGCCTCGGAAGTCCACCCTAGAGCAAAAGAGTCATCAGGCTCAGGAAACATCCTGTCCACACCCTCAAACGTATCAAACCTGTGCCTTTTGTCTATGCCCAGGTCACACACTTGATTTTTGAAACCACTGTTTTAAAAATAATTACAAGTGGGACATCTGGGTGGCTCAGTCCGTTAAGCATCAGAGTCTCGATTTTGGTTCAGGTCATGATCTTGAAGTTGGTGAGATTGAGCCCTGCATCGGGCTCTGCGCTGACAGCGCAGCACCTGCTTGGGATTCCCTCTTTCCCTCTCCCTCTCTGCCCCTCCCCTGCTTGTGTGCACATACACTCTCTCTCAAAATAAATAAACTTAAAAAAAAATAAAAATAATCAGAAGCATTTAGCATAGGTAATGCACTCACAAAGGATAAAAAAAATCAAACAAGGGGCATCTGGGTGGCTCAGTCGGTTGAGCATCTGACTCTTGATCTGACCCTGGGTCATGATCCCAGCGTCATGGGATTGAGCCCCACATCAGGCTACGCACTGAGTGTGCAGCCTGCTTGATTCTCTCTCTCTGTCTCTCCCTCTCTCCCCAACTCATGCACACACGCACTCTCTCTCTCTCAAGGTAAAATAGATAAAAAAAAAATTTTTTAAATCAAGCAGTATGAAAAGGAAGACTTCCTGCTCCTTTTGCTTCAGCTTCCCAGCTTTTCAGTTCTCCTCCCCCCAAGGAGATCACCACAACTGTTCTAGAATATCATTCCAGAGATAGTCTATAGGAACATGTATTTACTCCTACCTCCATGACCCCCATGCATATTCAGTGCAAATGATACCATACCTGGAGTTCTGCATCTTGCTTTTTTATTTATTTAAAAAACTTGTTTTATTTATTTATTTTGAGAGAGAGAGAGAGAGAGAGCGAGCAGGGGAGGGGCAGAGAGAGAGGAAGAGAGAGAGAATCCCAGGCAGCCTCTGAGCTGACAGTGCAGAGCCTGATGTGGGGCTTGAACTCACAAACCACGAGATCATGACGTGAGCCAAAAACAAGAGTCAGAAACTCAACCAACTGAGCCACGCGGCCACCCCTATTTTTTTTAATGTTTATTTTTTGAGGAGGGAGAGGGGCAGAGAGATGGGGACAGAGGATCTAAAGTGGGCTCTGCACTGACAGCAGAGAGTCCAATGTGGGGCTCAAACCCACGAACAGCAAGATCATGACCTAAGCCAAAGTCAGACACTTAACTGACTAGGTCAGCCAGGTGCCCCGTCCTTGTTTTTTTTTGTTTGTTTGTTTGTTTTGTTTTGTTTAACTTAACTATGGGGGTAGTCTTTATAGCAGTTCACAGAACTCCTCCTTTTTAACTGCTGCATTATATGCCATTGTATAGATGTGCAAAACTTTATCCGACCAGTTTCCCCATGATGGGCACTTACGTTGTTTCCAATATGCTCCTTTAAGAAGCAGGGCTATAATGAATGACCTTTTAGGAGGAAATGAGAATTACAGTTCCTTCTGTTGGGGGTTGGGGGTGGGGATTCTTCTGTTACTCTTGAACTTTCCCCAGAGTTGCTAGTTTATACAGGACATGTTCTGTACTTTGTCCTGCACTCTCTATTAACTATCTATTAACTTTCAGGATGCCCTGAACGTATTCAGCTTTTTTATTAACCTATTTTTAAAACTAATTTATTATCATTTTATTTTTTAAATGTTTTTATTTATTTTGAGAGAGAAAGAAAGAGCATGAGCAG
Source organism: Lynx rufus (assembly GCF_022079265.1). Taxonomy (NCBI): domain Eukaryota; kingdom Metazoa; phylum Chordata; class Mammalia; order Carnivora; family Felidae; genus Lynx; species Lynx rufus. The sequence goes on along the minus strand of NW_025814823.1, from coordinate 117,847,724 downwards.
GGAAGGGGCAGAGAGAGAGGGAGAGAGAATCCCAAGCAGGTTCCGCATTGTCAGTGCAGAGCCGACACGGGGTTCCATCTCACCAGGAGATCATGACCTGAACTGAAATCAAGAGTGGAACGCTTAACCGACTGAGTCACCCAGGGGCCCCCATTTTTTTTTTTATTTTAGAGAGAAAGAGGGGAGAGGGGCAGAGGGAGACAAAGAGAATCTTAAGCAGTTTCCACGCTGATTTGAGCTGAAATCAAGAGGAGGATGCTACACCAACTGAGCCACCCAGGTGTGCCATGTACTCAGCTTTTTAAAATTAAGTTACTAAAAAGTTTCAGTTATTTTTCCTCCACCATAATTGGTATTTAAATCAATTAAATGGCCACACTAACTGAAAAGCATAACTCTACCAATATAGATCTGGACAACCCCTTATGGTCTCCGCAGTTTTAACTGAGGTAATTATAAAAGGGAAGGCTGCAAATTAAAGGTACTTATTTTCACATTCAGGAAAGGAAAATACTGTTCTTTGGCTAAAGTCCCAAGCGGTGAACACTACCCACCATTAATAAAAAATAGCGATTTTTGTTCAGAAAATCAGCCAATCAGCGATACTCACCCCGGTAACCAGGCTTCCGAAAGTGAGAGATTCGAGGAAGGAGAACCCCATGCCTCTGAAAGCCAGCCAATCAGTGACAGCCCTGTGCTCCTAGACAACAGCCAATCAGCAAGTCCCTCATTCCACAGGCCAGGCTTCAAAGTTAGCAAGTCAAAAGCAGCCTTGCCCTATCGATCGATACACGAACACAGCTCAGGGTCCTTAAATTCCTAAATAATTCCTCTTCTGAAAGTCCACCAGCTCCTTGTCACACTCCCCCCACCCTTACAGAAAATCAGCTCTAGCTTTGTTCGGGAGAGCACACGTCTCACTTTCAAGCAAACATGAAGTTCATCTTTGTGCGTCAGACATAAAGTTCAATTTAATATTAGTTTGCAAGTATGCAGCCCTTTTAACATCTGGACCCCTGTTTATGATTGGTTGTGAAATCAGACTTCGGAGTGCAGGTGCATTGTCTCTGACTCTTGGACTTGTTTCTATTGTCTGTTTTTTATTTGTGTGTATTTGAACCCCCCCACAAACAAAAGCAACCATAAATTTTGCGAACTTTCTGAGCATAGTCATTTAGTGAGCGAGGAAAAATTCCTTTTAAGGTTTCCACAGTGTGCAATTGGTCATTTCATATTTTAAAAATGGTGGAAAGCCACATATAAACCAGCATATGGTAACAGCTACGCATAAGAGATGTATGATTTCCTCAACTAGTGTTAAGGGGAGTGATAAACAGATTTTTTTTAAAAGAGAGATTCAGGTTAAAATGATAAAATACTTGCAGCAGAAATGTAATGGACTTCCACACTGTGTATCATCATCAGTCTTCAAGCTCAAATAACCATTCAAAGATACTACTGCTGAAAGTGTTTTCTGATTCTAAAATTGTAAGAAAATTTTCAAATAGTAGCATCCACTTCTATAATAAAATTGTAAAAGCTGTATTTAGTATTGTTGAAATGATGAGAGATGTAAATGTCTCACCTTATGGCATAGCCACAGTGCAAGTAATCTCAAGGCAGAAACAACTTTTCTTTCGTGCAATATTTTTCTGGTTAAAAAAGCTTGCTAATAGGGCTATTCTGAGTAGAATCTCTTCCAGATAAGTCTTCAGAAAGTTTCTGCAAATTTACGCAGAAACTCTTTTACTGAGTTCATCACACACACACAGTTCACCACACACACACACACACACACACACACACACACACACACACACACCCCAAAAGGGCCCAGGAAACTTCTGGAGGTGATGGAGATGTGTATTACCTTGCCTGTGGTGATGGTTCACAGAGGTATGCATATGTCCGAACTCATCAAATCACATACATGAAATATGTACAGTTTTATTGTGTATATAAAAAAAGAAATGTTGAAAATTTTTTTACTGCTTTTGTTGGAGATAATATGAACATAACTTTTGGTGAATGTTTGTATAAGGGTATAAATCCTGCTTGTTCAAGGTTGAAGCACAACATAAATAATTCTATGGTTAGTTATCCTGCTGATATTCTGCATAATGCTACTCAACAGTACCTGATGTCTTTTTTTAAAAAAATTTAATGTTTATTTCTTTTTGAGAGACAGAGCATGAGCAGGGGAGGGGCAGAGAGAGAGGGAGACAGAATCTGAAGTAGGCTCCAGGCTCTGAGCTGTCAGCACAGAGCCCAACATGGGGCTTGAACTCGGGAACCAGATCAGGACCTGAGCCCAAGTCGGATGCTTAATCGACTGAGCCACCCAGTCACCACTCATGTCTTTTTTACTGAGATTGGAGTAACTGTCATGAAATTACTCTCTTACTTCAGCATTGATACTATTCTAAGTGAGCAATTTAAGGATTTTGATTTTATTGGCATTCAGTATTCTTCATTTCTCTTACATTCAAAAACCATTAATTCTCGTTAACACACAGTTGAGAAAATCCTCCATTTATGTGAAGGACTGAGATGATACTTGAATTCTAAAGAAAAGGGTTTTCTTCTCTAAGAAATACTCTCTAAGAAGCCAGTTGTTGGTTCAAAATTCCTGTTGGCTTTTTTTAAAATTTTTTTATTTTAACGTTTATTTATTTTTGAGACAGAGAGAGACAGAGCATGAACAGGGGAGGGTCAGAGAGAGAGGGAGACACAGAACCTGAAACAGGCTCCAGGCTCTGAGGTGTCAGCACAGAGCCTGACGCAAAGCTCGAACTCACGGACGACAAGATCATGACCTGAGGTGGAGTCGGACGCTTAACCGACTGAGCCACCCAGGCGCCCCCTGTTGGCTTTTTAAATAATGCATTGAATGAAGTTTACTTCTTTTTCTTTCTTTTTTTTCTTTTTTCTTTCTTTCTTTCTTTCTTTCTTTCTTTCTTTCTTTCTTTTTACATTTTTTAATGCTTTTCTTTTTTGAGAGAGAGAGAGAGAGAGAGTAGGGGAGAAGCAGAGAGAGAGGGAGACAAAGAATTCAAAGCAGGCTCCAGGCTCTGAGCTGTCAGCACACGGTCCGACCCGGGACTTAAACCAATGAACCCCGTGAGATCATGACCCGAGCTGATGTCAGTCGCTCAACTGACTGAGCCAACTCAGGTGCCCCTACTTATTTCTTGTTCATAGTTTTCAGTATCAATTTGGCAGTAGGATTGTGCAAATTGAAAGGACAGCTAACAGTGTAATGGAGGTGCTCCATTACTAAGGAACTTGTTGAATGTGTTAAATGAGAATTGATGAAAAACTTGTCCCTTTTATTATCAAAACTCTTGTTAAAAAGGACATTATGTATGAACCAGAAAATAAATTTCAGTCCAGTAGATAACTATTTCAGCACCTGCCATGATTATCTTTTGAAATGGGTTTCATCCATTACAAAATTTGACTATTTTACTTGGATGTTACTCAACACTCTTTTAGCATGGGAACAAGTAGAATCAACATGGGTAACACAGAAGAAAAAACGAACAAAAATTGAAGACCATGCTCCTTTTTGCTGGTGGACATTTTACAAAATTATTGATCAAGAGATGCAGTGGAATCCTGCAGAGTTGGAAAAGCAGGTTATGCTGTGAAAGATGGTATTATGTGCCTCAGCCAATCACATTTGAAGCGCAACGCTCAGGGTTGGTAACTTTTTGCAAGTAGATGTTCCATATGCTGGCTCATAATGCTAATGCTGAGCACGATTTCTCATTAACAAATGTTCACTGGTCAGGAACAGAATAAGTTGAATGTGGGGTTCCTGGGGAGCTCAGTCGGTTAAGCGTCCAACTCTTGATTTCAGCTCAGGTCATGATCTCCCAGTTTGTGAGTTCGAGCCCCGCATCAGGCTCTGTGCTGACAGTGTACGGCCTGCCTGAGATTCTCTCTCCCTCTCTCTCTGCCTCTCCCCTGCTCTCGCTCTCTCTCAAAATAAATAAACTTAAAAAAAAAAAAAAAAAAGAATGTGATCAATGCAGAAATCATGTTAACATGTAAATGGAACAAAGACTGTAACTTCAGGGAATTTTATAAGCAAATTCTGCAAAACGAGGAACTATTAAGGAGAACCAAATAACCAGGGAAATATAATGAAATAAACAGGTGTGTAATTTAGATACTTAGAATTTATTTCAGATAAACAACTCTGTTTTTAGAATAAGTATGTCTCATGTAATTTTTATCTCAAAGTATATGCAAATAGGCATTAGAAATAATTCAAATTTAACTGTGTCCTGTGTTTTTACTTCTCGAATTGGTGAACACCTTACCCGCAGCCTCTGTGCCTCTGTGCCTTTGATAATCCCTGTCTATAATGCCTTCTCCCTTCTTCAATGACCAAATCCTAATTCTCTTTTGAGACCCATCTCAAAATGATCCCTTAGCGATGGCTAACTGTGCCAGGCACTGTTCTAAGTGTCTTACATCTATTAAGATCATTTGTTCCTCCCCGAGGTAATTATTCTTGGTTATAATAGCATATACTATAAGGAAGATATTTTTCATATTTTATGGATGAAGCAATCAGGGCACAGAGAAATTAAGTGACTTACCAGAAGTTACCCAATCAGTAAATGGTAGAGCTGAGATTCATAGCCAGAGAGTGTGGCTCTGAAGTCCATTCCATGATAAGCCATTCACGTCTGTTGGATATGGTTGCCCTTGGAACCCAGCCACCATGTTGTGAGGAAGCCCAGGCCACAGGGAGAGGCCCTATGTGAGCGTTCCAGCCGACAGCCAGCATCAACCACCAGGCCTGTGAGTAAATGAACCTCATGATTCCAGCTCCAGCCTGTGAGTCTTACATTTGAGGCTCCACTGTACCCTGTGTGAATGTCTAGCACATTAGAAATCATGAGAGATGATTAAAAATACATGTTTTTAAAAGGATTCTTCAGAGCAGTTTTAGGTTCACAGCAAAATTGAAAGGAAGGTACAGGGGCACCCAGGGGGCTCCGTCAGTTAAGCTTCCTATTTTGACTCAGGTCACGGTCTCACGGTTTGTGGGTTCCAGCCCCACACTGGGCTCTATGCTGTCAGCGCAGAGCCTGCCTCAGATCCTCTGCCCTTCTCTCACTCTGAAGCTCTCCCACTCACACACACACTCTCTCTCAAAAATAAATAAATGTTAAAAAAAAAAAGAGAGAGAAGGTACAGAGAATGCCCATATACCTCCTGTGCCTACACATGCACATCCTCCCTGGTTATCACCATCTCCCACCAGAGTGGTACGTTTGTTGGAACCGATGAACTTACACTTATTCATTGTAATCCGCCAAAGCCTATAGTTTTCATAGGGGCTCATTCTTGCACATTCCATAGATTTAGACACATGTATAGAGACATGTATCCACCATTATAGCATCTTACAGAATGGTTTCACTGCCCTAAGAGTTCTCTGTCTCCACTTATTCATTCCTTCCTCCTCCCTAACTGCTGGCAACCACAGATTTTTTTTTTTTTTTTTTTTTTTTTTTTTACCATCTCTCTAGTTTTGCCTTTTCCACAATGTTACACGTTTGGAATATTACAGTAGACATAGCCTATTCAGACTGGCCTCTCTCACTTAGTGATAACACACTTGAGTTTCCTTTCAGGTCTTTTCGTGGCTTGACAGCACATTTCTTTGTAGCCCTTACTGAACTTACTGTTTTTAGTCATTGAGTTTTGGGATAATCTATTGTGCAGCAATAGATAAGTATCCTTCCAGAATTTCCTCTAACTAGTCTCATGGTAAAAAAAAAAAAAAAAAATTACCTATGTTTTCACTCATCCATTCACCCGGTTATTGAACTTAACGATATATCTGGCTTCAGACATGGCTCAAATGATGTCATCAGGGTTCGGTATCTGTTTTAGATGGTTCTACTTTTCTCATTGGCAGTTCTAAGCTTTCCTGGATTTTACAGCTCCCCCAAATGTATATCCTCAAAATACCAGCATAAACCCCAAGGAAGACCTGAGTCATCTGCTGTAACAATGAGTCATGTCTTCAATTTCAAGTCACAGAAAACTCTAACAGTGACTTAAAGTTTAAACCATAAGGATATTTGTTATTTACTTAGGAGAAGTCCAGAAGCAGGAGTCCCAGCATTGGTTAAATATTAAGAAGTTCTTTCTAGCCCTCACTCTATCCTTACACTTATTGCCTCATGGTTATAACATGGCTTTTCCAGCTCCAGGCATCACATCTGCCTTCACGGCAAGAAGAAAAGGCAAGGAACAGAGACTGTTTGGCAAGCATGTCACTTTTCTCTGAAAGTAAAGTAACTTCCCAGAGCCATCTTTTTACTTCATTGTTCCTAACTAGGTTACCGGGCCACATCCTGGCTGAGGAGCTGGGAGAGTAGTTAACTTTCCAGTGGCCACAGTGGGAAGCCACAAAGGAGAAGGGAGCCTGTGAGCCGCCCTTGGGTTAGTATCTTCCCTGTCTGCCTAGCCCTGAATCAATCATGGCCAGGGGCATGGAGCTCTCTAATTGATTAGATCTTAGGCCAAAGGGCAGGGCCAGCTTCACAAAACTCGTATGAACGCTGGGGACCCAGCAGGATTTTCTGGGCCTGGGGGCCAGATGTTTACTCGGAACAGAGGCAATGAAACAGTAGAAAAACATCTGTCACAGGAGAGCTGCAGAATGTTCCACTCTATGGGTGAATCCACAATTCTTTTAATTAGCCCATTTTGGTTCTACAAGAGGACGGAAGGCAGGGTGTGGGTAAGATGAACCCCAGGCATGCAGTGGGAGGAACATGAGGGGGCAGGAGGTTAGGGTAGAGAACATTTGGAGGGTGGAGAGTGGGCTGTAAGGAAGGTGGGAGGAAATAAGGGGTAATGATGGCTGGCCATGAAAGCCAAGCTATACTACTGTATCATCGAATACTTCCAACAAATACATAAGGTCAATGTTACTAATCCCACTCAAACCCCTTGTTCCAGAAGAGAAAATTCAGAGCTGGAGAGGTTGAGTCCTTTGAGTCACTCACTCAAGAACTGGGAATTGACTACCAGATCTTTCTGATCTGTCCCTAAGCTCTCTGGTTCCAGAGCTGCCAGCCTTGACATGGACCTGGAACTGGTTCCCTACAAAAAGGTAATGGGGATTGGGGTGGAAGGGACAGGCCCACTTAAAGTCACATGAAGTCATTCTTCCTGGACAGACCCAAAGGCAGCTGCTGATGAGCACCCCCCCTCCCCCATTTATCTGATGCGTTTGGAGACTCGGGTTGTGAAACATCTACGGTCCTCATGTGGAAATGAGATTTCTGACTGCATTTTTTCCCCCTGCAAATTAGCTCCACCACTCCTTCTCATCAGGGCCTCATCAGACTAACACCACCTCTATCAAGCTGGCCTGGAGCTGCAGGTGGGCCCACGGGGAGCCGTGAGCCCAATGACGGGAACTGCAGAATGTGGCCACCTAGCTCATTGTGTGGTGTGTTCCCATTTCTGTAAAATAGAAGCACATTCAAGGAAAAACAATTTGGAAATGTAGTCTAAACTGTTAGCAATGTTATCTTTTTTTTTTTTTTTTTTTTTTTTTTACATCCAAGTTAGTTAGCATATAGTGCAACAATGGTTTCAGGAGTGGATTCCTTAATGCCCTTTAGCCATTTAGCCCATCCGCACCCCAACAACCCCTCCAGCAACCCTCTGTTTGTTCTCTGTATTTAAGGGTCTCTTATGTTTTGTCCCCCTCCCTGTTTTCATATCATTTTTGTTAGCAATGTTACCTTGAGGTGGAGACCTGGGAAGACCAGGGACCTTCCCTTTTCTCTAGTATAGATTGCTGTAAAGATTAAGCTTTAAAAATAAAGCAAGAAAAATCCAATTATATTTAAAGCAAAGAGGTTGTAATATCTAGGTAAAACCATGACATCTAAAAGTTAACCTGAAGGCAGAGCTAGGCCCAACTCTAGGAGACTCGAAGGAAGCGATTCTGCTCTTCCTGCCCCCACCCTTCCCCAGCACTAAAACTCAGGCCCCAACCCCAGGCCAAGCACTGCATTCCTGGGAGTCACCTGAGGCCCCCAAGTCCCCGGACTCCTGCACGAACCCAGTCTCCAAGCCTCGCCTCCCACGGCTGTTCCCAGCCCTGCGCGTCCCTGGAGCGGAAATGAAAGGGTGGCTGGCCCCGGTCAGGGCACAGTCCACCGGGAGCCAGGGCCCCGCAATCACCCGGACGAGTCAGCCCCTCCGGCTGAGAGCTGCTCCGCGTGACCCGGTGCCACGTGACCCGCGCGGGGCGGGGCCGCCAGCACAGTTGCTGCAGCCGCCGAGGGAGGTGTCGGAGTAAGTGGGTACCGGGCTGGCGGGGACCCTCCTCGCGGGTGGGCGCGGGCGGGGCCCGAGCGTTGCCCCTGCCTCTGGTCCCCGGGGACCGTGAGCCAGCGAGCTGCTGGGATCCCTTCCCCATGCAGGGCCGGAGGGGCGATGGGATCGCCATCGGGGTCGGAAAGGCACACCCGTATCCTTTGGATGGCTGATCCAGACACTTCCGCCTCTCACTCTAACTGACCGCAGTGAGAGGGTAGCAGACGCCCTCCTTGCGGAGCGGTTACATTTTACCCCATACGCTGTGGGGGAAACTGAGGGTCCACAAAGCAAGCCAGGCCGGTGGGAGCACCCACTCCAGCACTGATAAGAGAACACACCTCTACAGGCAAAACCCGTGGATCTAGCGTCCCAGTATACCACTACACCTCTTTATTGAGGAAGAGGCCGTAGGTACAAAATATCCAGCGGATGGGGGAAGAGGGGTCGGGAAAGAGGGCTAGGTCGAGCTACAAAGTAATTGCCAACATATTAAACACTATGGTTTACATGCATCCTTATTTAATATTCACCATCGTGAAATTTGTCAGGGAGATACTGTCCCCATTTTCATGCCTGAGGAAACAGTCTCGAAGATCTTGAGTCCTTTCACTAAGGTTCTGCCGTTGCTAAATGGAGGAACGGAGATTAGAACCCAGGTCTGTCTCACAGCAGCGCCTCCTGGTGGGTGGTGGAGGCACTTGGCCCAGCCTATTCCTCTGTGAGCTGAAAGTTGGGATCTTTTCCTCTTCCTGGCTCATCAGCCTAGGCAGAGGGTGTTGCTGGGTGAGAAGGGCTTCTCCCCTCTCCCCAGCCACCTGCATCCCTCCCTTTATTCCTATCCCTTACCACTGATTCCTTTTGTCACCTGTCCCCTACAGGACAAGATGAAGCTCATCATCCTGGACCATTATTCTCAGGCCAGCGAGTGGGCAGCCAAGTACATCAGGAATCGCATCATCCAGTTTAACCCAGGGCCAGACCAGTACTTCACCCTGGGACTTCCCACTGGTGCGTTGTGGGATAGAGAAGGTGCCATGGACTGGAGGCAGGGGGAGAGAGTGAGCATCTGGGGTTTTTAAGGGACCAGGTTCATGGGCTCATTAAGCCAAGAGACTTTGAAGGAGGGCTCTGAGGTGCTGGTGCTATGAGTGAACAACCTTTTTTCCTGGACATGCAAAACAGAGGACAGTTTCCTTTATGGTCTGGTTTAGTTGCTGCCTTCTCCTAAAGAGTTCTGGTATAGCAGGGATCCTGATTAGGCAGGAATTTTTAGACTCCATTCTAAGTCTTCCCACCAGAAGTCCTTAACAGAACTGAGTCGTAATGTCTTCAGGCATACATTTTATGTAATGAATGAATTTTTGTGCATCTAAAGTGCTACTAGCTGAGCATTATCCTTGGGAGAATTGAGAAGATAGTCCACTCAAAGCATTTTCTATCATTAATTAAACACAGGACCTAAGTGAAAAACAGTCCCAGTTTCTTCATTCATTCATTCATTCATTCATTCATTCATTTTTAATGTACATCCAAGTTAGTTAGCATATAGTGCAATAATGATTTCAGGAATAGAATCCAGTGATTCATCCCCTACGTATAAACACCCAGTGGTCATCCCAACAAGTGTCCTCCTTAATGCCCTTTGCCCATTTAACCCATCCCCCTGCCCACAACCCCTCCAGCAACCCTCAGTTCTCTACATTTAAGAGTCTCTTATGTTTTGTCCCCATCCCTATTTTTATATTATTTTTGCTTCCCTTCCCTTATGTTCATCTGTTTTGTAGCTGAAATTCCACATATGAGTGAAGTCATATGTTTGTTTTTCTCTAATTTCACTTAGCATAATATAGTCTAGTTCCATTCATGTTGTTGCAGATGGCAAGATTTCATTCTTTTTGATTGCCGAATAATACTCCATTGTGTGTATATATATACACACACACATATATATACACACATTGATGGACATTTGGGCTCTTTCCATACTATGGCTATTGTTGATAGTGCTGCTGTAAACCTTGGGGTACATGTGCCCCTTCAACACAGTTTAACTGTATCCTTTGGATAAATACCTAGTAGTGCAACTGCTGGGTCGTAGGGTAGTTCTATTTTTAATTTTTTGAGGAACTTCCATAAACGTCCCAGTTTCCTATGGAAAAAATCAGAATGTTGCCTTTATGGGAGGATATTTTGACCTCAGCTCCTTAAGGCAAATGTCCTGATTCTTTCTTTCTAAGTTTGGGTGGATCTGCCCCTCATTGTCCCATCCACTAGAGCAGGGACCTTCACACCTTTTCTGTAAATGGTCACTTAGTCAATATTTTACACTTCACTGGCCATATAGCCTCTGTTGCAACTATTTCACTGTCCTTGTAGCTCAAAAGCAGCTGCAGACAGTACATAGATGAATGTGCATGGCCGTCCACCAATAAAGCTTTATCTATGGACATTGAAGTTTGAATTTATATAATTCTCATATGTCACAAAGTAATATTCTTTTGATATTTATAAACCATTCTTCACTGATGAGCTGCACAAAAAGAGGGAGCAGGCTACTTTGGGCCTGTAGTGTGAAGTTTGCTGACCTGTGCACTAGAGGTTTGTGGGAGCAGTATCTACACGTACCTGGAAAACCACCAATGTCTCAGTCCCTGTGGGGGCTGCACTAACATCCTGTTTTGTAACTAGAGCTATTCTAGGTCAGAGTCTATGCTGCTGAAATCCCTCCCTAATTCCCCATCACCTGCATAATCAGATCCCGGCTCCTCAGTGTGGCATTCAGGGCCTTCCAAGACCTGGCTCCTTCCTGTCCTGCTTGAACCAGCATGGCATGTCCATATAAGGGTTCCTTGGAACATCCCTTCTTTTAGGTGAAACATCTAAAAGGTGAAAACATCTTTAATTGGTGGAAACCAAATAAACCAACTCTAGCTAACTCCAGCAGAAAAGGAATTTATTGGTTAGATATTGGGGAGCTCACAGAATTGATGGGAAAGCTAGAAATTTGGAAAATGCACATGATGAAGCTCAGGGGAAGGATAGAGAAGCTGTGTGGCTCAGGCATGGCTGAGGCCATGTAACAGGGACAGATTGATTATGGGGGCAGGGAGGGAACTTTCGTTCATTCAACAGGTTATTTATTGAATGCCCGCTGTATGCCAAGCTGTTCTAGGCACTGGTGATACAACAACAAACAAAAGAAACAAATTCCTTCCTTCCTAAATCTTTAAGTGTAGTAGGAGAGACAGATAATAAGTCGACAAATAAAGTATGGTAGATGGTGATGAGTGAATGAGAAAAATGAAACAGTGAAAGGGGTTAGGGTGTATGTAGACAGGGGTGGGGGTTTGCAATATCAGATATGGTGGTGGGGAAGGTCCATCTGAGAAAGTGATGTTTGAGTAAAGGCCAGAAGAAGTGAGAGTTATGCAAATATCTGAAGGGAGAGCACTGCTGGCAAAGGGAACAGTATGTGCAAAAGCCCTGAGGTGGCATTGCAAGGAGCAGGATCAGTAAGGGTGAGAGAGGTAACCAGGGGCCAAATTATGTACATATTTTGTTAGGATTATTACTCAGTGAAATGTGAAGCCATTAGTAGTTTGTGAAAAGAGTGATCTGATTTGGGTGGGTCATTTTTCTTTTCATCATCTTATTTTTAAGAATTTCAAATAGTCACAAAAGCTTAAAGAATAGTGTAGTACCATTTTCCTGGGCTCACCAGTTGTTAAAATTTGCCACAGTTTCCTTCTTCTCTTCTGTCTCATGTTCTCTCTCTCTCTACACACACACACACACACTTTTTTATGAGCCACTTGAAAGTAAGTTCCCAACCTCCTGACACTTTACCTTTAAATCTTTTGGCATGTATCTCCTCAGAATAAGGACATTCTCTTACATAACTACAATGCTATTATTATCCCTATTAAAAATCCTTCCATAATATCATCTGATATACAGACTATAGTAACATTTCTTTCCACATCATCCACATTTATGTTTTATAGTTTTCCCCCCAATAAGCCTGTATCCAGACTTCATGAATATTTACTTTTTTAATCTATGGAAGTCCTGCCTTTTTCACGTGCTTTATGACATTGACTTTTTAATGACCCTCAACTCGCAGGAGTTTGCTGCTCCTCAGGGAAGTCTTCTGTGAACCTACAGACTTACCCTGATCATAGCTGACACTACTGTTTCATGTTCCCAGTCCTACAGGGTGAGTTCTTCCAAAGCAGCTGCTGTGTCTCCTGCTCCTGTGTTCTCATCACGTGGCCCCCTGCCTCACATGCTAGTTGCTCAGGGAATATCATGTCAGTAAGTAAGGTGATGTTCACTCAGGTTACTCATCATGGTCATTTCAGTCAGCCGTGTCCTGAGCACTGGGATTCAGCAGTGAACGGGACAGACACGGCCCTGCCCTCCTTGAGCTTACAGTCTAGTGGGGAAGTAGGCATTCAGAGCAGTTAGGATTGGAGCATTGGGATAGGACTCCATATCTGACATGTTCTCTCAGATCTGATAGGTTCTCCTTGCTGAGCAGCCCAGCTGGGCATCTTCAGGAACTGGGAGCTAAAGGGGATTCATGGCTGTGGCCTCTCTTACAGGGAGCACCCCAATTGGCTGCTACAAGAAGCTGATTGAGTATTATAAGAATGGAGACCTGTCCTTCAAATATGTGAAGACTTTCAACATGGATGAGTATGTGGGTGAGTCTGTCTCTTTCAAGGTCTTTCCTGATTCCAGGAGAATTGTACTCCTCCCCTTTCAGGCTCAGCCCAGGAGAAGAATAGGGAAGTCCCAGGGAGCCGGTGATGTTTAGGGATAAGCTTAATTAGCAATATCTGTCTCTTCCAGGCCTTGGTGTACTCAGCTATAAAAGCTGACCTCCTAGCTTGTAAGCCGTAAGTGATCAAACAGATATGGAAGCCTCTTGTACGGAGCAAGCATTTTTTTTTTTTTATGTTATTTTTGAGAGAGAGACAGAGGGAGCACGTGAGCAGGGGAGGGGCAGAGAAGGAGACACAGAATCCAAGGCAGGCTCCAGGCTCTGAGCTGTCAGCACAGAGTCCAATGTGGGGCTCGAACTCATGAACCGCGGGATCGTGGCCTGAGCTGAAGTCAGACGCTTAACTGACTGAGACACCAAGGCACCCCCAGAGCAAGCATTTTAAATACATATTAAATGAGTATCTCCTTCTTGTCTGCCTCTTCCCCAACTCCATGCCATTTCTTTCTGGAGCCAGTAATTACAAATGGGATCGTGGCTGGGGTGTGTCCCTCAGTGTCCGTGTCCTGTCTTTCTCTCCAGTGTTCATCCTCTAGCTCCCCTTCCTGCGAGGTACACTGGGAGAGGAACGGACACTGGTGTCCCTTCCAAAGCTGAAAAGCTACACCTTGGTCTTCTGTACCCACCCCACCCCCACCCCCCGCCAGGTCATCATTTCATTTGGCTTCTTTTTAAACATCTTTTTTTTCACTTGTGGTAAAATCCACAAAATTCACCATCTTAGCCATTTTTATATGCACAGTTCAGCAGCGTTTAGTCACACTGTTGTGCAGCCATCCCCCAGAACTCTTTTCATCTTGCAAAACTGAAACTCTACCCATTAAACACCAACTACCCATTTCCCACTTACCCAACCCCTAGCAACCACCATTTTACTGTTTCTGTGAGTCTCACTACTCTAGATATCTTATATAAGTGGAATCATAGAGTAAATGTCTTTTTTGTGACTGGCTTATTTCACTCAACAAAATGTCCTGAAGGGTCATCCATGTTGTAGTGTCAGAATCTCGTTCCTTTTTAAGGCTGACATTCAACATCCACCTTAAACATTCTTTTTCTTGGCTAAAAAACATTTTGTGAAGCCCTGAGATAATTCTGTCCAAGCACCTGGCATTGAAGTTGGGGTTCAGGCTGAGCGGGGTATAACTGTGGGTGAATGGTGAGGTGGGAGGCACGGGGGAAGGGGCATGCTTACTTCCTTTCCCAAATGGGCCAAGCCCCACTCCCAGGTTGCTAGGCCACCTCCAAAAGCCCAGAGTGGCCCTGGCCTCCAGCCTACAATTACTCTTTTGTGAAAAGGAGATCCAGATGAGGGGATTTCTCAGGTTCCTGGTGTGTAGCTACCTTGGCCCAGTCCTGTCGTCACAGCAGTGGTGGAGGGTGGACACAGGGAGACCAGCTCAGACTATCCTAAGTGTCTCAGGGCCAGAGGGGCGGTGCCCAGGGCTCCCTGATGAGCACTTCCCTGAAGGAGTCTGTGAAGGTCTGGGGGTATCCTGGTATCCTCTTTGGAACGAGAGCTGTGGCCCAGCCTGGGAATGACTTAGTGTAGCCATGGCCCCACAGGCCTTCCTCGAGACCACCCGGAGAGTTACCATTCCTTCATGTGGAACAACTTCTTCAAGCACATTGACATCTGCCCAGAAAACACCCACATCCTGGACGGGAACGCACCTGACCTGCAGGCCGAGTGTGACGCCTTTGAAGAGAAGATCAAAGCCGCAGGAGGGATCGAGCTGTTCGTTGGAGGTGAGCTTGACACTCTGCAGCACGTGTCCAGGGCAGGTCCAGGGTGGTGAGGACATGTGGGAACGGGACGAGACCCATGCCTGTCCCACTGCAGCTTCCTCACTGCACTGAAACAGTAGCGATTATTTATCACCCTGAGTCAGGGAAGACCCTGGAGTAGGAGCCCTCACCTTAGCTGTGCTGCTCAGTGACTGTGTGATCCGCACTTCAGTGCCTTGTTGGTAAAGTGAGACGTCTGGATTTGGACTCTCGGATTCTATTCCCTAGTCTTAAGGTTTTGTATGGATCAGTCCATGGGACTTACCTAAACAGTTCAGAGCAAAGACTTTGTGTAGTTCCAGAAGATTGCAACTTGGCCCCCGCACCACTGTAGCTTAGCCATTTGAACACCAGAGAAGTTTGATGACTTCCCCCGGGTCAGCCGCAACAGTGGAAAGAAAGGAAGAATCTAGGGTGGCCCCTTCTCAATTTGAGGTTTGTTCCTACCCTGGGCTGCCCTTTTCCATTACCGTCTGTCGCCACCTCTGGATTCACCCATGGGGGTGATAAGTTGGGACTTTTACTGCTGTAGATTTAACTCTTCTTTACTTCAAGGCAGGGAGGAAGAGGCTAATGTTCTCAGCACTCATGTTCTGAGATTTTATAAATTTTGCAACCCTTGACCAGGCCATTTTTTATTTGCTGTAATTCTATCTCAGCAACAGGACCCCTGACTACTGGGAAGGAGAGAGAGAAGTTACCCATCAGTGATCTTGCGAAGCAGAAGCTATTTGGAGTGCTGCTTACTTAGCTTTCTGAGGGTGGTAGTGAGGCCACGACGTCTGTGTGAGCCTCAAACAGAAATGCCAGGAGGTGGGGAGAGGGGAAGATCTTATGCTTAAGGTGTACCTGCCCAGGGTGAATGGGAAAAGAGATATGATTTCAAGGATTTTTTCAGACCCCAGGTGGGGAAAAATAGATTGTCCATTCTTGAAATCTTGGATCCCTGGGAATGACAGGCCTGTCCTCATTGTTTCTCCTGGGCAGGCATCGGCCCCGATGGACACATCGCCTTCAATGAGCCGGGCTCCAGTCTGGTGTCCAGGACCCGTGTGAAGACTCTGGCCATGGACACCATCCTGGCCAATGCTAGGTTCTTCGATGGTGACCTCACCAAGGTGCCCACCATGGCCCTGACGGTGGGTGTGGGCACTCTCATGGATGCTAGAGAGGTAAGGGCACAAGGGGTCCACAGGCCTTCCTGGGGGGTGGGGTGGTGAACTGGCCTTTTTGTTGTTAACTATACAGGGTACCACCTGGGTACAGTTATTAAAAATGAAGACCTTACAAATAAGGCTAAAATCCTAACTGATCCCATCACTGCTCCCCCTTCCTCTTTGGAGGCAACCATTGTTCTCAGTGTGAGGGAACCCTTTTCAGCACTGCCTACTTACAAAAGGCTGCAGGCTCCCCCGCCTCTGCCTGCCTAGCTTCTCCCAGGCAGAAAGGAGCCTGGCCCTACTGATGTCAGAATATGAATTTGCACCTGCCCGGGTACTGAGAGGGACTGCTGGTTCCCTGCAGTTGGTGGAGGTCACTGTTCGAAGAGAGCTCCCCCTGCCACCCCAGGATAGTTGTGGTTCTAGGCCTGTGTTCGGGGATTCATAAATGTGGGGAAGTGTGATTTGAACTCGGTTCAGTGTGTTCTTCCCTAGAAAGTGGAGTATCATTTGAATTTTTGGTGGTTCCAATTTCTTTACTGTCTTTCATTAGAATTTTAAAAACATTTTCTCTTCCTTTCAGGGGTATATTCAGTGGGAAGCAGCTACACATTTTAGCTTCAAGTTTCTTTGCCTAACAAACATCTACATCAGTGAAAAGGGCTCCCTGTTTCGAGTGAACTTTTGTGAAATGAGTGATATCACCCACTTTCTCTTGGGTAACCTTGACTCAGTACCTAGGAGGTCACCCTGCTATTTTTGGCCTTGCAGCTTATAAACCTGCAAGGGTTTGAGGGCCCTCCCTGTCACGTGACGGTATTATGATCTGGGAAAGGACCTGGGTCTGGAAATCAGGAGTTCTGGGGTCCTGAATGAAGAGTCACATTCTCTCTGTGCCTCTGTTTTCATTTCTTATGAGAGAGGAACAGTAAATCCTGTTCACAAGTCCATGGTACAGTGGAATTATAATGAAAGGAAATCTAGAGAGCAGAGTTCTTTACACTTTCCAGCACTTCTGTTCTTGATATTTGAACTGTTGAGGGGAGGCTGTGCCTTTGTTTTATTTGAACAAAAAGCATCACCCCAAGTGCTATTAGTCAGTCTAATACCCGGAATTGAAAGTGACTAGATTGAGGGGCAGCCTTTCTGGGCTTCAACCTTAGGAGCCACACGCATAACTATTACCATCACTTCCATGGCCCTTTGTAGATGGGGCAGATCGGGACCCCTCTTATTCAGACTGTGCTTGTGAAAACTCAGCCAGCCTAGGACCCCTTGGGACCCACTGTCACAACCATTGGGATAAGGGGTGTGGGCCTCTGTCTTGCATGTCTATTCATAGTCGTCATCAAAGGTATCAGGAGGCACCATCAAGTGGTGGCCTTTGGGTCAGAAATGACCTGGAGCAAGGGACTTAAATCTCCTGGAGCCCTTTTCCTCGTCCTAGAACATGGGGATAATGATGCCCCTGCCTTAGGTTATTTGTGTGATCAGGCACATACAGCAGGGAGCACAGTGTGGTGCAGGCTAACAATTTAAAATGGTATATTAAAAACAATGATTCTTACAGCTGGTTGGGGAGACTGGGCCAGAATTCAGGTTTCTGGACTCTGGGTTCCACTGCTCATTCTCCTCCATCACAGGCTTGTTTTCTGATCCCCAGGTGATGATCCTCATCACAGGTGCTCACAAGGCATTTGCTCTGTACAAGGCCATCGAGGAGGGGGTGAGCCACATGTGGACCGTATCTGCCTTCCAGCAGCATCCCCGCACGGTGTTTGTGTGTGATGAGGATGCCACCCTAGAGCTGAAAGTGAAAACTGTCAAGTATTTCAAAGGTGAGGGGAGGGCTGGGGCTGGGAGTTGGTGGCCAAGTTTAGGGTGTGCCAGGTGTGAGGAGTGGATCTAGTTTTCTTGCTCTGGCCACTTTCATAGACAACTCTGATTTTAACAAAAATGAAACCTTAGGATCTCAGAATACAGTCAATGCTCTTCCATCCATGACTGCAAGGGTCTGTTTCTGGAAGCCTCTTTGTTCTGAGGAGGCAAAAACCCCAGTGAAATGAAAAGTTGTCGTCCAAGGGCAACGTGGTGATCTCTTGGCAATGATATTGAGCCTCAGGGTGTTTTAATCTTTCAAGGTCTTCTGCAGGCCTTCCCCTCTAGGTAGGCCACTGAATTCTTAGGAGGATCTTTTTCTCTTCCACTTTAAAAAGGACACACTGCTTTAAACAAACTTATGTGAAAACCCTCATCTACTAAGCAGGCATATTGGGAATTTATTCTTTGGTTAAAAGATTAACCTTTGAGACTGCATGCCGTCATAGCGGTCACGTCACGCTCTGTACCACTCCCCACTGTTGCCCTGTAGCAGCAGCCGCAGCCCCCGATGCCAGCCCCAGAGGCCTCCCGTACCCAGGTCCAGGTCGCGGCTCCACCGCCACTGTCCAGTCAGTTCACTGCTACTCCCAGGGGGTCGCATGAAACAGATGGGGAGTTTGATGCTCACCGGGTGACATACTTCAACAAGCCAGATATTGACGCCTGGGAATTGTGTAAAGGGATGAACACGTTTGTTGGCTATACTCTGGTTCCAGAACCTAAAATCATTGATGCTGCTTTGCGGGCATACAGATGGTTAAATGATTTTGCCAGTGCAGTTCGCATCCTAGAGGTTGTTAAGGACAAAGCAGGACCTCATAAGGAAATCTACCCTTATGTCATCCAGGAACTTAGACCAACTTTAAATGAACTGGGAATCTCCACTCCAGGGGAACTGGGCCTTGACAAAGTATAAACCCCATGGATGGCTTCTCAAGGATTTATTCATAATGCTACTTGATTATAAACAGTCACCTGGAATTACTGATAACGTATTACCTTATTTGAACAAGTTTTCCTTTATTGAGTACCAAACCATGTAATGGTAACTTGGACTTTAATAAAAGGAGTTTGAACTGAAAAAAAAAAAAAAAGATTAACCTTTGAATGGCCAACACCCCCAGAGACTGGATTTAAAAGTCCTGTGGATTCTAGCATTCTTTGGAAATAACAAGTTCTTTTCCTACTCTAGGGTTTTTGTCATTTGGAGCCACAGAAAAAAGATAATTTTCAGGAAGAGGAAAAATTTGAGAGCTCTTGGATATGACTGTTCATAATGGTGGAACTTGGCTTCTACCTGCCTTAACTGCTTTTCGTTTTTAACTTTTCACAGGCTTAATGCTTGTTCATAACAAGTTGGTGGACCCCTTGTACAGCATCAAAGAGAAAGAAACAGAGAACAACCAGTCTCCTGAGAAACCGTATGGTGATTAGCCTGCACTCACCCTAGCATCAAGGACGTCCTCAGGACAGGCGAGGCATTTCTGGTGATTGCCTTTAGGAGGACACAGTTGTATTTCTCTCACCCAGTATGGTTACTCCAGACGAACGGGCATACAAATTGTTCTTGGCCCTGCAGCATGGAGCCTAGTCGTCAGAGTTTAGGGACAGGGAGAATGACTTGTTTTCTAACTTAATCAGAAAAAAAAGCCTCTGAAAAATGTACTCCCTAATTTTTGATGTCTGCCCTACAGAAATTAGGGTTTTTAGCTTTGGTTCTCCCTCTGGCACTGTTCTCACATACAGCACACTCCCAACAGGAATTTCTATCATTTGTATACTGATTCTCAATTTGGGGGGGTGGTGGGAAAGGGACCTGTGTATACGGGCCAGACCTCTCTGGAGAGGCTCTGAAAGCCCCTCTTGAGCAGGTCTGCTATTTGAGGATCACTACTCCAGATGAAGGAACAAATTCTCAAGCTTATGTTCAGTTCCAAGTGCCGTGGCAAGAAAGAAAAGGATTTCTTTCTTTCCCTTGTTGTTTTTCTCTGCTCTCACAGTTGGCCTTTCCGTGAACTCGGAGGATTCCTTGGGGGAGAATCTGGGTGGCCCGGGCTAAAGAGAAGGCTTTTGCTGATAAACTCAGAGCCTCAAGGGGCATGGCCACGTCACACTCCCTTCCCTCGGGGACCCTCCAGCACGGAAGGAAGGCAGAAACCCTCTTCCCAGCAGAGCCCATGTTTCTGTTCCAAGGTCTCCCTGGGCACCATGTCAGTGTGCCCAGCTAAGGAGATGGGGGCCAGGGCAAGCAGCTCGCTTCGGCCTAAGTTTAGTCACAACACAAGTGACATGTTCTCCTGCTTCCCTGAGAGCTGAGTGCCAAGACAACATACCAAATGCTTCTAAAGGCGCCTAATAATAGCCTTTCCTCACTTAAAATACCTTGCCCTTTCAGCCCTCTCAGGTTCCTGTGGCGTGTTCTCGTGTTCCCAGAACACCAGGAAGCACAACAGTTTTGCCCCTTTATCCTTCACCCCGTGTTCACAAAATGAGTTCATTGCTCTGCCTTTCGACTCTCTTAAGCCTTCGTGGAGTGGATGCTGCCTTCCCCTCCCTATCTCTGTGCCTGTTTGAAGCTGCTGCTTCCTCTATTTCTGGGAAAGATCTTTCAGAGACCGGCTCAGGCCTCTCCTTGAGTGCTGTGTTTGGTACCTGGTGTTCTGTCTTTAGCTTTTATACGTGATCGTGCTGTCATTCTGTCTTAGGCTAGTGGATCGATGGGCTTATTTACAATGTGATATTTTCTATTAAATCTGTTATTTTCAAATAAAACGTGTCTTTATGGGTTTGCGCCCCCAGGGGTCAGAGGGTGGTCTGTGTTGATACTTATGTATTTTGGCAATGGCTGGTGAGCAAGGCTTCACATTCACTCCTCACAGCAGTTCCGTAGGAAGGTGCAGTCACAGCAACTGCTCACCCTCTTCCGTCACCAGAGGGAAAATAAAGTCATTCATAGACATGAAGCACCTGTGTAAAATGGCAGGTAGGAACAGATGAGCAATGAATTGTCATGTTCTGGCTATGCCTGGGATCCAAACAAGGATACGGCTTCTAAAGAGAATAAGGAAATTTGTGACCAAGGGGGATATAAACATTGCAAGGTATGAAAAAATAGGTTTGGATGGTTTTTTTTTTAGTTAGAAAAGTAAACATAATGGAACATCTTGGGTCAATATAACCAGTTGAGGTACAAGTGGAAGTTGGCAGAAGGGTTTAAATTTTTATCACTTGTATTGAGATATAATTTACGTGCCTGTAAAAGTCATCTATTTTAAATTCAATGATTTTTATTAAGTCTACCAAGTTGTTCAATTCCCTGCCACATCCATTTCTGTCATCCCTGAAAGCTCCCTGTTCTTACCCCAGCCCATGTGACCACTGATCTGCTTCATCTCCACAATCTACCTTTTCTAGATATTTCCTAACAGTGGAATCCTACAGCATGGAATCTTGTGGGTCTGGTTTCTTTTGCGAAGCAAAATGTTTTTGAGGTTAATCCATTCAACATGTATCAGTATTCCCTTTTTATTGCAAAACAGTATTCCACCGTATGGATATACCACATTTTGTTGATCTGGTAAAGAAGGGATTACATTTTAAGTGGGCATGTTAAGAAAAAATTCTATTAGAGTGAAATGAAAAAGAATTTAGTCACGACAACTAAACTGGAGATGCCTCAATGAACTCGGGACCTTAAAAAGATCCCTTTCCAAGGCCCATGTTTCCCTGGTGGCCCAACAACAGTGTCATCCTGCTACAACCAGTTCTTCTGCAGGTCAAGTGGGATGTATGCTCTTGGGCCAGAATGGGCCTCTGACACTACTCAGGCCTCCTTGGAAAAGAGCTAATTACGTTTGGGGGTGGGGATCACAGCAGGCCTAGAATATCTTGTTGCCAAAAGTAAGGGTGCTTTTAAAAAGGTTTGAGGCAGTAATGAAAGGACAAGGCAGCCAGTTTAATGGAGCTCTGAATGGCCAGGTTGTGACAATCTAATCAGTAAGTATTAAATACAGCTAGGTAAAACAAGTTCAATCTGTAAAACCCTAAGTCTGATACTCAAAGAGAAAAAAGGTAATATTAAGTATAAATGGTATTGCATTTCAGGAAGAAAGGATTGAATGCATTCAAGGTTTTATTGCATTTAGTAAAAAGTGGCAGCCTGTTGACATAAATGGGTATCACGCCTTCTATTAAATCTGTTTATGAAGTAGAGATGGATACAAAAGCCAGGCCCACTATTTCCCTGATACATCTATGGCTTACTTCCTTACTTCCTTCAGGTCTCTGCTCAAATGTCATTTATCGGAGATCATCCCTTACCTCCAATATAAAATAGCAATCCACACTCCCTATTCCCCCTGTTCCTGCTCTTTTAGTGCCTGATGTGTATTTTGTTTCCCACTAAAATGTAAGCTTCCTGAAGGCAGGCCAAATACTGTTCTAACCCATCTCTATCAGTGCTTTGATATCTAGAAGGTGTCTGTTTTCGGTTGAACTATAAGCCTGATAGTACCTCCCAAGAATAAGGACCGTAACAACAACCCGGGGGAAGTAAGAGCATATTATATGATAATAGATTAGCCAATTGGCCTACTAAGGAGATCTAACTTTGTAAACTTGATTCCTCATTCACGAGAACCCAAATCCTTACTGTGAGGAGATGCTAGTGAAACATGCATACGTTTCCAATAAAATACATTTTAACAAAATACAGAGTTATTCAAGAATGATAAATAAAACAGAACATAATAATTCAGGCTTCAAGGGAGCCTTAACACCGGCTGGCAACTACATGATATTCCCCTAGTCTGTTCGGTCTCCTCTAATTTATAAGGCCTCAAGCCTCCAACCACTCTTCCTCTAGCCTTTCTCTCAGCTGTGACCTTGAAAATCAAAGTAATCAAGACAACGTCCAAAAGCTCCACCATCACGCGCACCCACCTGCCAGCCCTGCTCTCATGGTTTCCCTTCTTCCTGTTAATCGCTGCTTGTCCAGTCCCTCCACTTGTGCACTAGATCCTTCTCTTGCCTCCTTGAGGGCATCGTTCCAGCAAGATTCTCGCTCACCTGCAGCATCAAACTGTCCTGCTTTCCTGGGTCACTCCTATCAGCATACAAAACAAGCTTTAAAAACAAAACTCTTCACCAGGTTTGCCCCATCCTGGAGTCACCTGTACTCTAGCTCTCTCCTCCCTCCCTCTCTTCCAGCATTACCACCATGTATACCTTATACCTCTGTAACTGTCTCACAGTTCTGGGATATTCCATCCCTTTAAAAAATTATTCTTTTTCTTCAAATTTCCGCTTGGAACATTTCTCGTGACATACTTGCAAGTTCACGGATTCTTTCCTTAGCTGTTTTAAGTCTACGGATGGACCCCTCAAAGGCATTAATTTCCGTTGTTTTTGTTCATAGCATTTCTTTTTGATTCTTAGTTTCCATATTTTGCATACATGACTCACCTGTTCTTGTATGTTGTCCACTTTTTCCCTCAGAGACCTCAGTATATTAACCATAGTTACTTTAAATTCCCAGTCTGATAACTCTAGAATCTCTGCCATATCAGTCTGGTTCTGGTGTCTGTTTGGTCTCATCAGATTTTTTTTCCTGCTTCTGAGCATCCTTGTATATTTTTTATTGGAAGTTTGACATGATATATATTGGGTAATAGGAACTGAGGTGAATAGGCGTGAGGTGTTATGTTTATCTGGCTCACAGCTAGGCTGTGTTCGATGCCTGCTGCAGGTGTCAGAGGTTTTGATTTCCTTCAGTGTCCATGTTTTCAGTCTTCGCTTTCTGGTTTTCCCTAGAAATTCCTTCTTGAAATAGAGTCGGTGTGTTGCAGCTTCTTCAAAAGCTGTAATCCACTATTGTAATACTGGAGTCCTACTGATGGTATGGGACTAGGGAGAATTCTTCTGTATCTTATGAGTAAATCTATTTTGTCTTTTTTATGAGCCAGAGTCCTGGGCTGAGAACTTTAGAAGTTTCTTAGCCTTTTTTTTTTTTTCCTTATGTGAAAAAGGAAGGAAGGGGCTTACGCTATCCAACAGCCCTTCCCCAAGGTCAGAGAAGACAAGTAGTTTTCCCTGAGGGCAGTCTTCTGCCAAGTTAACAAAAAGCTCTGGGTGTATTTTGAAATGGCTACTGCCCCCCAGCCCCCTTACAAGAGGAGAATTTTCTGCCATCTTCACAATGAGAACCTGGGGAAGCTCCTGGAGGTAAAACCCACCAAAGTGTGGGCAACCCCATAGAGTAACTCCCAGTAGTTTTAAACTCTCAAGCTAGCCCACACTCAGCCCCCAGCAATTCACTTCAATCCTGATTACTGGCTCTAGCTTCTCCTTTAGGTGAAGTGATCTGTATTTTCTGCATATTTTTTCTCTAGTTTTTGTGGTGGCTTGCTCTGTGACCTCTATTCTTTGATGGGTCAAAGAGAAGCTGATTTTCAGTGTGCTCAGCATTTTTTCTTGTTGTGAGGCTACCCCATGTCTTCTCAAACACACTCCAGATTTCCCCCTCCCTTCCATTGAAACACCACTTGTCAAAGTCACCAATGACTACGTAGATCGCTAATTCAATGCTCAGAGCTCCTGTTACTTGACCTATTTGCAGTATGTGACAGCTGACCACTGCTTCCTTCAAACTTCACATGGCTTCCAGGATATCACAGTCTGCTGATTTCCCCTGAGTAGCCACTGTCTACTCTGATGGGTCCTCCACATTGCCCTGAACTCTTGGCATCTGGAGTGCTCCAAGACTTAGCCTTTGGACTTCTTCTCCCCATGTAACTCACTCTCTTGGTAATTTCATCCAGTCCCGTGGCTTCACATACCATCTATACACAGACTCCCATATTTCCATCTTCAGCCAGAGACTCTCCCTTGAACTTCAGACTAGAATACCCAACTGCCTACCCAACATCTCCATTGAATTAACTGCCAGGTGTCTCAAACTCATCTGTCCAAAACTAAGTTCCTGATCTTCACCAGAAAATCTCTGCCACCTAGTTTTCCCCTTATCAACCCGAGACAAAAAGAGCTAGGAATCAATTCTGATGCCTCACTTTCTCATATTATATATCCAATCTATCAGTGAATCCTTGAAGTTTTACCTTTAAGGTAAGTACACAATGTGACCACTTAAGAAGATTCCAACTGCAGACATGCCGGTCCAAGCCACCTGCACTTGTCACCTGAGTGCTGCAATAGTCTCCCTTCTTTTTTTTAAAACATTTTCTTGGTACTTTTTTTTAAGTTTATTTGAGAAAGAATAAGCAGAGTAGGAGTTGGGGGGGGGGGCGTGGGGCAGGGAAGGGGTGGAGTGGGAGAGAGAGGGGGAGAGAGAGAGAGAGAGAGAGACAGTGAGAGAGAGAGAATGAATGAATCAATCCCAAGCAGGCTCTACACTGCGCAGAGCCTGATGCGGGGCTCGAACCCACAAACCGTGAGATCATGACCTGAGTTTAAATCAAGAGTCAGACGCTTAACCGACTAAGCCACCCAGGCACCCCACTGCAGTAGTCTCCTAACTGGTCTGTTTCTACCCTTGCTCACACACTCTCCTAAAACCTAAGACCCTATCACACTTCTGCTCGAAGCCCTCCAAAGGCTCCCATCTCAGAGCAGAAGCCCAAGTTCAAGCAGTCAGCCTCTGCTATCCTAACTCTTCCTACTCTCTCTTCGGTTCCTACTGGCTCCCATGCTGTTCCTGGAGCACTCCAACATGCTTCTTACTCCAAGAGCCCTTGCCTCTGCTGCCCTCTCTATCCAGACTCTCTTCTCTTAGGTGCCCACATGGTACACTCCCACACTGCCAAGCCTTTGTCCCAGGGCTATCTTGATGATAAGTCTTCTCCACTCTTTTAAAATTCCAACATCACTCTGCCTCCCCGATCTCCCTATTTCCTCAACCAACTTCACTTCTGATCAACCATATTAGTTCCTTAGTGTCTGTCTCCTTCTACCAGAATTTAAAGTTGCATAAGGGGAGAGATCTAGGTCTGTTTTATTCACTGCTACATTCTCAGCACCTAGGAAAACAGGAAGGCCCATCTTAAGGTGTGCAATAAATACTTGGTAAGCAAGTGAATGAATACTAGGAACATAGCAGGCTGCAAGAAATGGAGTGGGAATGGGAATAAGACATGCATCATCATCTAAATTTCCATGCACTGACATTAATATTAGTTTAGTTTGTTGGTTCAGCGAAGGGGGGAAAAAGCCAAGCAAGGGAAAAAAGTAACTATGTTGACTTAGTATTTACAACTTTGGGATCAGAATCTCACTAAGTTTTCAGCGTGCACAGTCCTCTCCGAGGCGTCCTGTGGCTCAGAGAAGTATGCGAATCCTTGGGAGTGGCAAATCTTTGCGCGACCTGAATCATTGCGCAAGGACTGGACTGTGAATGCTGCAAGTGGATAATTAGCATTAACCTTTGTTAAGAACATCCTCAAAGCCAGCTCTCTGATCACAAAGGCCCAGCCTGGTTTGCTGACTGATTTTTTCATTGAGCCAAAGTTCAGGGAGCAGACTATTTGGCTCTTCTTTCCAGTATCAGATGGTGCCGGTGTTACGACTTATCCGTCACACTTAGGAGCTTCAAATATAACAGTCTGTTTACGAAGGGATGCACAAGTGACACTTTCTATGTAACAACTGGATGCCAACTATGGTTCAAGTATAGTTTTAAGTGGCCTCACAGTTTGGATAATACTGCTGCTCCTGCCTTGATGATGTCGTTAAGTTGCCATTCTACCTCCCTGTGTGGATAGCGGACTACAATCAAACACAATGAGGAAAATGAAAATCCCAGAAATAAGCCTGTTCCTGTAGCAAAATAAAATACTGCTCCTCTCTTAATCATGTACTGCATTTTTAGAACATGGAAACTGCTGCCACCTGCTGGCGATGCTTACGACAAAGTGATACTTGGTGGGCTCTCCAAAATTTCCTTCCAAAGCAGGCAGCCACATGGATTTATGATTATTCTATCTAATCAACTCTACTTTTCTCCTAACAACAACAAAAAATGAATCTTAAGTATATTAAGGGATTTCTAAAGTAAATTAGAACCATCTACTCCAAAAATATAACCCCGCTGGGGCACGTGGTGGGCTCAGTCAGAAGAGTATGCGGCTCTTGATCTCGGGGTTGTGATTTCGAGCCCCACGTTGAGTGTAGAGATTACTTCAATAAATTTAAGAAACAAAATGACCTTGCTGACAATACTAGAGGACTGGGAGAGTGGCTGCCAAGTCTCTTCTCCGTTATCCATCTCCTTACTTGCTGGCTGCGGTATTTAGCTGAGACTGCAAGCTTGCCCTCTCAGGCCTGTGGGTCCGGATGACCCACAAGTCTCATCACCTTACCCAGTTTAGGGGTACCTGGCTGGCTCAGCCAGTAGAGCATGCGACTCAATCTTAGGAGTTTGAGTCTGAGCCCCACGTCAGGTATAGAAATTACTTAAAAATAAAATCTTAAAAAAAAACCCAAAAAACAAAAAACTTACCCAGTTTCACGATTTCCTCAATAAGCTGATTTGGAAAATGACCATAACAGGTACATTGCCTAAAATTCCATACAAAGCCAGTGAAATGTCCTGAGAAATAACGGATTTAAAGCTACAAAAAGACCTCAAACAAAATGTTCAATGATTTGCTGAGCCTGCTAGGATTAGGTCATCAGTCTTCAAGAAAAGGTTTTCAGGAGTACCAGGGTGCCTCAGTCAGTTGAGTGTCCAACTCTTGACTTAGGCTCATGTCATGATCTCACAGTTGTGGGATCAAGCCCCGCGCTGGGCTCCTTGCTGGGCACGGAGCCTGCTTAGGATTCTCTCTTCCTCTCCCTCTGCCCCCCATCCTCTGCTCATGTGTACATGCAAAAAAAAAAAAAGGAAAGAAAGAAAAGAAAGAAAAAAAGAAAAAATAAAAGGTTTCAGCTCGTGACCAACCCAGGTACATCAAGATCTAATGGCTGTTTAAGTAATATTAACAAAAAAAATGGATGGGATATTGACTGTGCCAGCCAAGAGGAGCCTAAGAAAGTATGATGACTAAATGTAATAGGCGGTATTCTAGATGGGATCTGCAAACAGCTCAAGGTCATTAGGAAAAAAACTAAAGAAATCTGAAACAAGTATGGACTCTTCTTACTAATAATCAATATTTGTTCATTATTGTGACAACTGTATCATACTAATGTTAAGATGCTAGTAATAGGGGGAAGCCTGTGTGGAATATAACAGAACTCTGGACTATCTCTGCAATTTTTCTGTAAATCTGAAACTTCTAAAAATGTTTACTTCAAAAGAGAATGGGACAAGATGCAATTCAATTGACAAAGTGGGCCCTTAAGTCTGTTCAATCACAACCTTAAAAAGTCACAAAACTTGTATTTTGACTTTGCAAGTTATTCTGTAGCTTATTTTCATTTATCTGTTCTAGACTCAAACCTTTTATTTAAATCAAGAGATGCAACCTCTTCAAACTACACTTTTGAACATGATGACCTGGCAGTCTGTACAGGGACCCTTTGCTCTCTCGTGCCCACCAAAAGGATACATGAGGTTCATGTCAATTTATGACAAATCTTGGCCCACTTGTAACAAAAGGCCTTCATGAAATTAAACTAGGTACAACACTCCTTATTCTATCATATAGTTTCTTGATATACCAACCTTCCACAAAGTCATGTATTTCACAGGGCATGTGTGGTTACCCCAATCTTTCATTTTACTCAGAGACAAAAGTACTCTACCCAAGGGGCGCCTCGGTGGCTCAGTAGGTTAAGTGTCCAACTCTTCATTTTGGCTCAGGTCACGGGGTCGAGCCCTGCATCAGACTCTGCGCTGACAGCACGGAGCCTGCTTGGGATTCTCCCTCTTTCTCTACCCCTTCCCCCCACTCACGCATGCACTCTCCCTCTCCAAATAAATAAAATTTTAAAAAGTACTCTATTGTGCTCGCTTTGGCAGCACGTATATTAAAAAAGTACTCCACCCAGAACTGTACCATCTTTTTTTTTTTTTTTTTAACTTTCCTTAATGTTTTTATTTATTTTTGAGAGGGAGACAGAGTGTGAGCAGGGGAGGGGCAGAGAGAGAGGGAGACCCAGAATTGAAGCAGGCTCCAGGCTCTGGGCCATCAGCACAGAGCCTGATACGGGGCTCGAACTCGTGAACCGCGAGATCATGACCTGAGCTCAAGTCGGTCCCTTAACCGACTGAGCTCCCCAGGCGCCCCAGGAGAACTTAAAATAACCTCGTAACACATGCTTCAAAAATAAGACTTTATAAGCCCTATTGTCTTTGTTATAATTGGATGGTGAAAATTTTGTACCTAAGGAAGAAAGGATGGAACATTCAGATGAACAAACAAGTCTAAGACTAACCACCTGTGTTTTTTAAAATCGTAAAGAGAAACCTCCCATTTCTTTTACAGGAGTGCATTATAAAGCTTTCTTTCCTACTTCCACTTTATCAACAACATAATGTGCAAAACCCTAAAATAAAATAGTCTCTAGCAAATACCAACTAGTCCATGAACTAAAGAACTTCTGAGTGGCTACTAGTGAAAAAATCTCAACTGAATTCCCATTCCATCACAGAGCCACTCTTCTTAGGTATATGCTGTGTAAGTGTTTTAATTTCCATTTGTTATATTCAACTTATTCTTTAAGAAATTAACTTTAGTTCTGGGGCACCTGGATGGCTCAGTCGGTTAAGTGTCTAACTCTTGATTTCGGCTCAGGTCATGATCTCGCAGTCTCATGGGTTCGAGCCCCATATCAGGCTCCATGCTGATGGTGCAGAGCCTGCTTGGGATTCTCTCTCTCCCCCTCTCTCTCTCTGCCCCTCTCACAAATACACAAGTAAGCTTAAAATAAATATATATATATATATATATATATATATATATATATATATGAAATTAACTTTAGCTCTTATATAAAATGTGCAAAACGAAAGCTCATGAACCATATGGTTGAAACAAAATATGGGCCCTAAAAACCTAAGTTCAGTCACGAGTCTGGATAAAAGAACAGGTGCTATTCCATGACTTTTTTTCTGTTCACTTTAAGAATATGTGTTACATGCCATAAAGTTTTTTAAAAATGTGATCAGTTGCCTTGGAGACAAAACAGCAGCAACTCTGCTCTAATTATAAGACAATTTTTAAATTATTTTTATTTTTAAGATTAAGCAGCCTTATTGACAATCCAGAAACAGTCCTTGCTGACTCTGGATACACACACATAAAATGGTTAAAAGTGATTCCCCAATTTTCAATGATAAGTTGGGAAAAAAGAACATGTTCACAGCTGCAGCTGTATCCCTCTGTCCTCTTTTTCAAAAAATCATTTTGCTACCAAGCCATTCACCAAACCACAAGGAAAGACAATTTTTCAAAAAGCCATCAAAATCCAGAAACAGGGATCTAGGAATCAAGCCAAAATTATCCCCCAAAATAGTGCTGTTGCAAAAAAGGGTAGGAAGCCAAATTTCCATAGCTCATTAGAGAAGACCTTTAAAAAGAATTCAGAAAATTGGGACTCGAACTACAATGGTGGGGAGTTCAAAATAGAGGTATTTTTTAAAAATGCAGCTTGTTCAGCTTGGGAATATATTAGGCTTTCTCCTATTCCAGCATAAATAAAAATATGAGCTGCTGGAGTTAATATTAAAATTGTCCTTACTAATGGAAGGTAGGGCATGAGTGAAGGGAGAGAGCGTAGAACAAAAGGTAGCAAAGACAAGTCATTTTGAATCTAGGCTCTACCGCCCAGAAGAGCTGAATAGGACTGAAATTCTTCTGAGCCAGTATCATTAAATTCTAGACTGGGCTCAAAACCAGTGAACTATACCCCACTAATAAATACCAGCTGGCCCACAGTGTTTTTGGCATTAAAAAGATTTTTTTAATTGTCTATAAATTTCTATTCTGAAAAGCAGATCAAAATGACACTGGGTCATCCAATCAGTTACTGACTAAAAGGGCTTCCCCAAAGAAAAGTCACTTGGCAGAAACTTAGGGTGAAAGGAACATGACATGGAGTAAATGAGATCAGGCTCTTGGTACAATTTTAATAAGGCTTCTTTCTACCTACCCCAGTCATAAGGAGCAGTACTGAGGGGACTCCCCCATAATGTCTTAGAGGGATGCTTTCAGATAAAAAGGTCTACAACTTTAACTCTTGACTCCTCTCTTCACCTAAAGCTTGGGGAAGAAAATAAATATTTACTTTTTAACTATTCAGAGCTTCGGGCACACTGTAGTATTTAATATTCTCTAGTTTTCATTGAACCTTTGGCTTATAATTTTCTCTATGTTACATTGAAAAATGTGTGCATGTGCCTTTATCAGTAGTACCACATGGAAATATAAACCTTGTTCTTCCACATCTTCTACAAAGGATGAGTGCATAAATGGTACCCTAAATAGCCTGCAAAACTATTTTGTGTACTTGACACAAGATTTGGGTAAACCATTCCATTTCCTTATCTTGAGCAGGAGTTAACTAGTCTTCAATCTCATCTTCCCAAATATCTCCATTAACATCCACAGCATGGAACAACCTGGAAGTATAAAATACATTTTTATGCACTTGGAAAAAATATAATCTCTTTCCTTCTCTCAAAATTACCTTCTGCACTCTTCTGATAACATCTTTGAACAGCTTTTCCTTTCTCTCAATCACTACACTGAGGAGGGCTGAAATATGGGTCCCTCTGAACAAGCTGTCATAAAGTTTACAAGAATAGCCCTTTTCGGATCCAGACAAACTCTTTAAGGCCAAGGATTAACAATAATGGGAAATGGGTATCAAAAACCTGATACTCAATGTATACAGTAAATGGAATAAATCAGGATTAGGGAAGTCAGGCAATCCAGAAGAAGGTGAACTCTTCTAAACCACTGTAACTCTATCACACGTGAGTCACTCTATTCGGCCTCATCACCCTTGCATTCTCCACTGGTAGAATGCTTTATAGTTGCCAACTCGTTTTTCTTTCCAATGTTACCTAAAATTCATGTAATTTTCAACACTAGATTTACAATGGTTCACGCAGAGAACCTGTTTCTTCAACTTTTCTTACAGTTAGGTAACACCAATGATTTTAGGTACTATACATATGCCTCTTAAGAAAGATCATAAACTGACAGTGAAATGAGAGCTGTTGAAAAACAGGATATTTTCATTGTGCCAAGAAATCACCCCAGATATTACTTACTAATCACACACACACAAAAAACCAAAACCTTACATTTTTTAAAAATATATTTGAGAGAGCATAGCAGGGGCAGAGAGAGGCAAGATTCCCAAGCAGGCTCCACACCACCAGTGCAGAGCCCAATGTGGGGCTCAAACTCAGGAACCTCAGGAACTGTGAGACCATGACCTGAGCTGAAGTCAGACGCCTAACCCCTGAGCCACACAGGCATGCCAAGAAAACTTACAATTACGATGGAGCAAGCAATAGAACTGAGCAGCATACTAACAATGGGAGAGCCTGACATTACGGACCTAATGCGATATAAAATGAAGTACACAAGTATTCTTGTCAAAAACGTTAACTCTAAATATATTCAAACTCAGTCTAGACCTAACTTCCAATTTACAGGAAAGAGAGAGGACAGAGTAACTAAAAGACAACATGGAGAAAGAAAACTCTAGAAAGTAAGATGATCTATAGGACAAGTGGCCTGGACGCTCTAAAATGTCAATGTTTTCCTCAATGCATCCAACAAAAAAGGGTGAGCAGGGCCACCTGGATGGCTTAATCGGTTAAGTGTCCAACTCTTAATTTTGGCTCAGGTCATGATCTTGAGGTTGGTGATTCTGAGCGCCATGTCAGACTCTGCACTGACAGTGAGGACCCTGCTTGGGATTCCCTTTCCTTCTCTTTCTGCCCCTCCCCTGCTCACGTGCACACTCTCTAAATAAATAAAACTTTTTTTTTTTTTTTTTTTTTAAGTGGAAGGGGCCCCTGGGTAGCTCAGTTGGTTAAGCCTCCGACTTTGGCTCAGGTCATGATCTCGCAGTTTGTGGGTTCCAGCCCCAAGTTGGGCTCTGTGCTGACAGCTCAGAACCTAGAGCCTGCTTCAGATTCTTTGTCTCCCTCCCTCTCTATCCCTCTCCTGCTTGTGTGCTCTCTCAAAAATAAATAAATAAACTTAAAAAATAAAAAAGTGGGAAAAACTCTTCTCTATTAAGAGACTAGAAAGACAAAGCCAAATAAAATGTTTGAATTTGATTATATTGTGGCTCAATAAAACAGCTTTAAAAGATATTTTTAGGAATCATTGGGAAGTTTTAAATATGTTTATTAGGAGATAATATGCCACCATCACTAAATTTCTTTAAGTACTATGTTATGTACAAGAATTTTCTTATTTTAGGTGATAATATGGAAGTATTTAGAGATAAAGTATCCTATCTCCAACTCAGAGTCAAGTATTAGAAAATAAATACGGCAAAATACTATCAATTGTTCATTTTGGTAGAAGATATCCCATTAACCATAGTCTTTCAACTTTTATTTATGTTTGAAATTTTTCACTGAGTAAGATAAAAAATAAAATTTCCCAGTGGCGTATTTTCAACATAAACTCACAAGAAAATATAGAAGTCCATATATGTGAGAAAATATATAAGAGAATTCTCTAAGAAAAATGGTCCAAAATATGTTTCTGAGACTACAGGATTATGTATACGTACCGATTAAAACACGGGGAAGCAGGATCAGTGAAATGTTTATAAGGGTTTGCTCTAGAGAGAGAACCCATGCAAATCCAACAGAAATATTGCATACATCCAGTACATGTCATCTTGTTACATCCATCTAATTTCTGGTGGGAAAGATGGAAAGAGAAAAATACCAGGGCTATTAAAGCAAAAGAGGAAAGCACATGCCAAAAAGATTCAGTACAATGTCCTCCTCGACTTCTCCTTTTACCCCGTGCAGGGTTTAAATATGCAGGGAACATGCTGTAACTATTACACATTACAAGTAGAATATAGAAAATATTCAGCAGGTGTACCTACAACTAGATACTTAGCAAAACTTTTCTGATCAACAGGAGATACAAACCAAATGTGTATATTATACGTGGAACATGTAGTTTAATCTAAGTAAACATTTGGTATCAAGTCCTCCACTCTAACATAGGGCTGAGGCACGTCTGAAGTGGTTCAACAGAATGCCAGTTTCCTTAGTGGAGTAACTGGAAAATCACCACCAGGTTCAGTTCAGATATAATGGATCAGAATGGGAGAACCAAATGCAAAGATAAATTCTGATTTTAAAACATTAAGATTGTGTCAAGAAGCAATACATTTAAATGTCTATTTTGGCTCAGGTTAATAGGAAAATGTCGTTTCCTAAGTGTATACTTTGTACGCAGGTGTGTTAAATTCCAGGATAATTAGTTCTAAGAAGTCAGGCGTGAGTTTTTCTATCATGGAGATGAGGTAAGAGTTGATTGTAGCTCTACTGTGGCTTCGTCATAACCCATTCCATTTTGATGTGAAAACAATGTGAGAATAATTTTCACTTTGTGAAAGCATTTTGCAAGGGAAGACTACATCCACTTATGGTCAATATTTAGTAGTGAATTTGCATCTTCCAAGTAAGGTTTGATAAATATGTTTCCCTAGTCATAAATAATAGGCTTCTTCAGGCAATCGTAACGAGCTTGCAAATCTGTCTGCCAAGTCTGTCCCGAAACTTTACCTCTATGGGAGTCCCACAACACGGGCAGCTCTTTGAGTTCTTTTCTAGCCATTCCTTACTTTCCATCTCTTCCAGTGCCTTCTGAATCACCCTCTTGCCATACCTCTGTTCCAAAAATCTTTTATTGGCCTCATCTGCTTGCAGGTACTCATTTCGTAAGTCTATTAATTTCTCTGGAAAGTGAAATGGAAAATTAACTTTTATACAACTTTGCAAAGCTGACTAAAAACCATTTAAAAATGGTCATAACCCTTTGATTATTCAATAATGTTATTACTGGGACTTTAATCATAAGGAAATAATCCAAAATGAAGTTATATGCACGGAGATGCATGTAACAATGGCAAACAAATTAAAGTCCAAGGGAATAACCACAAGTGAAAGGGCCAGTTAATGGCATCATTTTTAGTTATTAAAAACTTCTAAATGAGGGGCGCCTGGGTGGCTCAGTCGGTTAAGCGGCCGACTTCAGCTCAGGTCATGAGCTCGCGGTCCATGAGTTCGAGCCCCGCGTCGGGCTCTGGGCTGACAGCTCAGAGCCTGGAGCCTGTTTCAGATTCTGTGTCTCTCTCTCTCTGACCCTCCGCCGTTCATGCTCTGTCTCTGTCTCAAAAATGAATAAACGTTAAAAAAAATTAAAAAAAAAACCTTATAAATGAGATGGCTACAACTCAACTAAAATACTCATTACAGAATCCAGAAAAGGGCATATTTTAGGTTATAACTAGGTAAAAATGACACATGTACAAATAACAAAGAACATAGAAGAATCCTCCAGCTAGAGAAGTTGGACTTGCTCAAGGTATTAGAATAAGAGGCCATCTTTCTCGTTGACTTTGAGTTAATAACGTTGACATGTTTGTGCAACCAGCGGCATACTGTTAAAGAGTGACTAAGCTAAAAGACACAAAGGTTGAAACACACACTCATTTTCCATGAAGTCAGCATCATTCACCCTTTGATAATAACAAGGCCTACCAAATAAACAAAAGTATCTTTGGCTTAAGAGCTAAGACTCTTCGATTCTGTATACAACAAAAGTCAACAAATAAAACTTGCCACCCACAGGTACTGCAAAGTCCCTCCTGTCAACGTTTCCCCTTGATATTCTTCTCTCTGGCTGCACAGCTCTATCACTTAACTCAGATGTAACAGGCAGCCAGTCCCAAAGGCTTTACTTGCAGACAAAGGCTTTTGTTCACATTCTATTACCTTAGTTTTTCAACATTTTCATTGAAAACCTCTCTCAATAACGTTATAATTATTTTATTAGTTTATTTTCCTCACACTCATTAGAGGTCTTTTTATGTAGTGAATCTTTTGGGGAAGCTTTCTTTCTCTGTATCGTGCATTCCCATGGCTCCATCACCTCTACTTAGAAGCTGCAGACCTGTATCTTTTTATCCTGTCATTTTTATCCCTCTAAAAATTCAAAGCACTTTTGTGTTCCCAGATATCTTAAGAGCAAAGATTATTGCACTAAAGTTCTCAAAATAATTGTTAGTATTTTATGTATTTTATATAGTACTATCCAACAGATAGATATACAAGCATGAATAGATACAGAAAGAGATTCTTAATTTTGCTGAAGCCCCCAAGCCCCTTTGATTTCTTCCACAAATGTTATGAAACACCTGAAACACACCTCAGCTCCTCAATGATAAGGTTATACAAGTCTAAAGCAAAGGCTTCTATTATACTCTGGTGAAGTCTCCATCCCATCTGCCCATATCTACTATAAGACTCTGCTCTAGGCAAACTGGAAGTATTCACTCATTCTCCCCTTAGGGTTACTTTCTTGGAGA
Organism: Lynx rufus; assembly: GCF_022079265.1. Taxonomy (NCBI): domain Eukaryota; kingdom Metazoa; phylum Chordata; class Mammalia; order Carnivora; family Felidae; genus Lynx; species Lynx rufus. The sequence goes on along the minus strand of NW_025814823.1, from coordinate 117,811,199 downwards.
TACTGACACTCTGCTTACGATAGCAATTAGGAAACACAGTAATAATGGCATTAATGGTTACCATTTTGCATTTTACACGTATTAGCTCGTCATTCCCAAACTATGTTGAAGAACCAGTATTTCCCCCACCACTCTGCCAAGGACCAGTATTTTCACAAAATACAATCAAATGAATTATTAGACAAATAATAAGACAAAAAAACCTAAGCTTAAATTTTTATTAGATCGGACATAAAATTACTCTGTGAAATCACTGTAACTTCCTAGACCTCTCAATTTATTTATCTTGTCACGGACTAGTTTAACAACAATACCAACTTCGAGGAGCACTACAATAGTTTATCCTGACAATAGCCCTATGAATAGTAGCTATTATCATTATCCCTGTTAGTCTGAGAAAGACTAAGCCATCAAAGTCCAGTCAAACTGAGGTCAACGCCTGATTTCTCAATCCTTATTTAGATCAGAATTAGCAAACAGGTTCCACCTCCTGTGTCCACTTTAATGATTGGTGGCTTTCTGAAGCGCTATGTGTTGAGGAAGATTCTGAGACTTTCCTGGGCTCAGTGACAAAGAACTTGATGACTGATCAGATGTATGTGCCATGGAAACAAGAGTGGCAGCTAAGATGGTCTGCACTTGCCAACTAGGAGCTACATTACTCCACGTTCATAGATAGAAATGACCTTGCCATTCCTTCTCTGTAATGGTCCCCTGGTATCTGCATGGCCATTTCCTTAGTTCCTTCTTCAAGTATTTATTCAAACCGCTTTGCCAGAGAGGCCTTCCCCTGGTTTCCCTAAGTGTAAAACCTCAAGCCACTTCATATTCTGTTCCTGCTTTATTTTTTTTCCTCCATAGCACTTATAACCATCTAATATCATTATTGTTCTGTTTGCCTACCCATTAAAATATAAGTTCCATGAGGGTATTTGGTCACTACGATATCCCCAGAGCCTAGGACAGTAACTGAAACAAAAATATCTGTTGAAGGAACACTTCCAAATGGAAGGATTGAAGTGATAAGGATTTTTTTTTTGGCGGGGGGACGGGGTGGGGGGGTGGCGGGTGGCAGGTGGCGTAGAGGATAGGAGGACTGAGTTGACACAGTTAACACTTACCAGCAGTTACCTTACATGGAGAGACCCCGTGGTAAGTCAATCTGCACAAGGTACAGAAGGCAAAATTGCAACTAGAGCAGATGCCCATGGTGCAACCGGGCTCCTGCATCACAGGCAACTGGCAGCAGGGGCGGGGACAATACACCACATCTGCCATCAAGTCCAAGGTGGACTGGAGGAGAAGGCGGTCATAGCGGGCAAATAACTCTGTTTCCACTAGCTCTTTGACCTGGAGGGAAAAATAAAACACGCAAGTTTAATGATGCCCAAACGGTCTGATTCTGGGGAGATCCTTAAAATGCCGGTGCTAAGTTCACATGAATCAAAACACTCTATCTCACTTCAAAATCAAACCAAATGTGACAAGTCTAGACCCTGACTGAGGTGGTAGTTATATGGGTCTACACATGTGTGAAAGCTGAGCCAACGTACACTTTAAATGGGTATAGTGGGGGCGCCTGGGTGGCTCAGTCAGTTGGGCGTCTCACTTCGGCTCAGGTCATCATCTCACGGTGGTCTGTGAGTTCGAGCCCCATGCTGGGCTCTGTGCTGACAGCTCAGAACCTGGAGCCTGCTTCGGATTCTGTGTCTCCCTCTCTCTCTGCCCCTCCCCTGCTCAAGCTCTGTCTCTGTCTCTCTCAAAAGTGAATAAACATTAAAAAACAAAAAATGGGTATAGTGATGGCTTAACAAAGTTGATTTAAAAAAAAGAGTCAAGCCAAGTACCCTGTCCCTGATTGTTACCCATTCCAAGGATATGCTCTTCAGATCCAAACCTCACACAAAGGCAGGCTAGTGATTCTCCAGGGTTGATGGGATCCGAGCAGATAAACAAAGTAAATCACCAGAACACTTTATAATTACTTTTCTAACACTCATCTCTGCCAAGAACTTCCCATTCTAAGTCCAGCAAAGGAAGCATTTACATTGGCTTCAACAATAAGACCCCAGCATTCTTGATGGATACAGTGAAACTATTTGTGGGCTGGCTCCAAGGCCTCAGCCTGGCCTGATGAGCCCTAGCAAGGAAAATCCTGAGAAAACATCTCCCTTTGGGAAAGAGAAATGGGAGGCAGCTTTGAAGAGAGTAGAGGATTACCTGACCAGGAGTGGCCACCGAAGGGCACTTGGGTTCTGGGCAGTTGAGGCACTGAACTTGGCCATCTCTGATCTGGATTTCAAAGTAGTCCTTTAGACAGGCTTTGCAGTACACGTGCCTGCACTCCAGGAAGTACATGCATTCGCTACCCAGCTTCTCACAGAAACAGATATTGCACAGGAACAATTTACTGTTAAAGCATTTAATCTGCTGAGCTTGATCGAAGTCCAAGATTTCCTGGATCAGACTCGACAGCGATTCCACATCCTGCACCGCTCGCTCATCCACAACTTCCTCTTGGTCAACATCGGATCCAGCAGCTCCTCCAAAAGCTAGGTCTGTGCTGGGGGAGGCTTGAGCCATCCTTCTCTGCACCTTTTTCTGAGAACCCATCTTGAGCTCAAAAGGAGAGACAATATTCAGGTATGCTAAGGTCTCTTCCTTAAGAAACTGCATCCAAGCGAACAGGACCACGCTGCCACGGTGTTCTTCCCACAGGTTGTCTAAGTGCTTGCAAAGAGCAGACAGCTAGGAGGAAACACACGAGGGTGCTGGTGAGTTTGGAAAGAGGAGGATACTGTCAACTCCTCATTTCTCTTGAAATCTTTTTAACCTCTAAGTTAGGCCCTTACAATTCCAAACATGTTTTTTGTTTGTTTGTTTTACTGCTGTGATAAACTGTGCTGGAAAGAAAGAATATTCTTATATTCTTAAACTATCCAACAATGTGAGTCACAGCAGAAAACAAAGTCAAAAACTAAAAGAAGTACCATGAAAACAAGAGACATGGCAAGGCTGTGAAGGGCATAGGTTTACATAGGGGCCACTGAGGTGGAGGAGTTTTCGATTCTTTATTTGTTCTTTGTTTTAGTGTTGCTACGTATCTCATGTAGGAGAAAGAGAGCTAATTTTAAAATGAACTATTCCTATTCCTTTGGAGTCCTAGCCCTGTAGGTACCCTGCATAATAGAAAGAGGGCAGTTTAAAAATATCGTCCAAGTTTTTAATTCTAGCTTTCAGTCCTATCAAACAGCCAACTCAAGAGAAAGAGTCACTAACAGAATCCAACCTCAGAATCCTTGTTATTCAGATTTATAAGCTGGTTTTAACTAAGCAATCTGAGCTTACACCAGATCCTGGTTAATGAAGGGACACAGAATGCTATGGAACCTGGACACGATTATAAGCCCTCGACATGATTCGGCTGCCATAGGGAAAGCTCACACTCTCTAAGCTGAGCAACCAAATTTAAACTACTTCGACTTTTCCTCTTTAAAGGTGGTGTGTTCAATTTGAAAGGCAAATGTAAGAGGATTTTCCATTAGAAATGTAAAATATTGGTAAGTAGAGCTCAGGAATTATAAGCAGCTTTTCTTTTTAGCTAAACACAAAAAAATAAGCCTTCCAGATGCAGACAAATTTTGTAAATTTAAATAACAAGTGAAAAAGGACATTTTCTGTTCCTTGCTCTGCACAGTGCCATTCACTAAACCCTATATAAGCACGAACTTAAACACTTCCTGAACTTAAAAACTTAGGATGTTAAATACCGTTCAAAATGCTTTTTCACATGTACATGAATATGCTTATAAGATCAATCATACTTTTGAGAAACCTGCTGAAATGTGTAAAATGTACTAAATACGAAAAGGGAAACTCTGAGTGCTATTTGGGCCACCAAGTCCAATGAAGAACCATTCTCAATCCTCTTTTTTTCTCCACCCCTTCTCAAAAGGGGCAGCTGGGGTACACATAAATGTAAGGAGTAAAGAATAAGAGAGAGACTGTGTATGTGTATGTATATATATCGGGGGAGGCATAATGGAAAATACTATGAGGTTAAACCCACTTCCCTTCTACCAACCCCAATCCAGTGACAGACAGGACCATGTGTCAACTTCACTATCAACAGGTGACATTCACAATGTCAAGGAAGCAGGGCCCAGCAACCAACAAGAATTGAACCAAGAAGGAATACAAGGCCAATTAAAAGATCAATTACACGCATAACAATTTATCTGACAGGGAATCCTACTGTTATTTCAGCTGTAACACATAAAATAACAAACAACCCTCCTCTCCCCACACTCCCAAAAGCCAGCAGTAAGGAGATGCTACTTGGCTGGAATCTGAAACTGCAGCCATGCACTCAGTTTATCTGTCCTTGTTTTGTGCTTGTGTGTAAGTGTGTGCACACAGGCATGGATACAAAGTATCAAAAGCTCTCTGGAGAAATGTGATTATAAATATCTAAATAATTCAGTCAGCTTTCAGTGATCTAAATGTCAAACAGCCTTGACATTCTTGGGCAAATAATCCACTGCCTTGCATGTATTGCCTCTGGCCCAGATATCAGAATGTAAGGTAATAATACTCCTTTCTATTCTACATGTATTATCCTTTTGTAAAATTTAATTTTGTTTTTAAACCATAAGCTCAATTTTACAAAAGCACTCAAAGATTAGACTAGTCAGTGGGGTGGAATAAAAACTCCATGATCAAACAGGAAAACCTGACAAGCTGTTCCTTGAGGTCAAGGAACTCTGACAGCTTTTGTCTTAATATACATCAGCCTATCAATCTTCATCACGACTTGTAGAAAAGTAGCTGCTATTGATCCATTATCTATCTCAGAGGGCTTTATATTAGCTTCAAGTCATACTTATGTCTCAATCAAGAGTCGAGGTTATTACTTGAAAAGGATATATAAGCCGGAGGAAATGAAGGCTTCATAATACAAGGTTCGTAATATAAGGTCTCAAACCTTCATGAGATAGAAGGTACAGCAAGAGATAGGAGACCTCTTCGTGACATAGGAGATACATACACATTTCTAGTTGTGTGTATTTACATCCACGTGAGACCAGTCAACAATTATTTGTTATTAACATACAGATCTCTAAAAATAAGAGCACTTACTCTGTTTACGTAGCTAATTTGTTTATTGTAACTACATCAGCACAACTTTAGCCCTCCTAATTACAGTTAAATCTTTGATTTAAGGAATGGATAAGAAACTAAGAAAAAAAAGGCATACCAACATCTAAGGAAAACGAGAAGGACCTTATAGTCTCTATTACAATACAGATTAGATGGGAAAAATAGCAAAAGAAGAAAAAATATATATACTTGATTAAAAATTACTCATACTGCAATTCACAATGATCAGTCATCCTAATTACTGCCGTTCCTTTCTAAAACACCACTTTCAATTCATTAACATTAGGTTTCATGAAGGCAAGGGGAAAAAATTACAAAATCAAAGCCATTTGTTCTTCATGCACTGAATTCAAGATCATCAAGGTAGTAGTCTCCAATTAAAGATGATTTTTTAACTTTCTAAAAATGGATAGGAGAAATTAAGTTTCGGGTCTAACCTGAGTTGGTGACAGCCATTTGCCACTAAGTGTGAATGAAGGTGGGGAGGAGGATGGATAATCTGGTGGCAGTTCAAAGTTCAGCACAAGTGGAGGCAGAAAGCAAATGGTGTATTCAAAGCCACTATTCTGGAGACACTCATTTGAATTGCCTGAACCAAAAACAAAAATTAGAAAGAATCAGTCGGTCAACACTTGAGTGTCCATTACTATTGAGCAGGTGCTCAAGAAAGACTAACGCTTTAGCTGAGGGGATAAAAACCCTCCCCCAAAGCACCTTCTATTTCCTAATTATAACTTCATAGCCACCACCTTTAAAAAAAAGAAAAAAAAAATCTTATAAACCCCTGAAAAATCTACTAAGCACCATGACATTTCTAAGGAAGACACATAACTTACTCTTGTACATACTTGTGAATACAATTCCTAACACTAACAATACACAATGTTTTCTTTTGTTGTTGTTTTATAGTAGATGATTAAAGACACTACCTAGAGAAAAGGATTTTTATTTCTATCCAAGAGCTATGACCTACTTAGACCAGCATATGCCAACTTCCCATGAATCATAGTTGGGAGAATTTGTGCCAACACAACGATCTCAGGCTCGAGGGCAAGATACAGCACACAACACTCTCACAAAGTTTCATTTTAGATTATTACACTTACTTTCTTTACTCAATGCCTTTATAGTAGAAACATTTTGAGAAAGTGTGCATCAAAGTCTTCTGTGAACGTCTGTATCAAAAGCAGCAATTTTTTATTTTTGTGTGTGTTTTTTTTCTGAAGCAAAAGGTCACAGAGTAACAGCACGTCACAGGCTTATGGTAGTTGAAATGATTCTGGAAACCAAATAGTATTGACAACCACCACGGTACTTTAAAACTTTCCAAGCGTTTTCACGTACATGATGTCATTTTCTCTTTTATTATTCCTGTTTAACAACTAATGACTCATAGCTGATAAACTGCTAGTTAGAAGATTAGGATGCATGAAATATGCAGGATAATATCCCAATTCAGTGGTCAAAAGGCAAATCAAATTGAAAACTATGCACCCTCAGTCCAATTTTCAATTAAAACAGGAACATGCATTAAATCTGTAATACTACCATCTATCACCAATGCCTATAAACACAAGATGGTAAATAATTTAGGGTACACTAAGAAATCGAGAATAACTTTTATTTAGAAAAATCTGCTTAAGAGAGTATTATTAACTAACCGCTCACGAATATCTTGAAATTCTGTGGCAAGTCCAAATAGATCCTGGTTTCTCCACCTTGGACAGACTCTGCTTTCCTAAATTCATCTCCATCGTAAATACTCGCCAGGGCCAGCAACTCATCCTCCTGAGCTTCTCGGTCTTCTGACGACATTTAATTTTCTGGAGCTGAAGTTACGTTAATCCAAATCAGTTAAGAATAGAAAAGGCAGAGAGTTTGGAAAAATCTAGGGGCAATCCCCACCCTCACCCCCCAAAAAAGATTAAAGTTCCACCCAAAAAACTGCAAAGAATTAACCAATATTATCAATCTTCTGCTCAACTAAAAGTGATAGACATATCTAATACTCCAGTACCTTTGCAATAGTAACAGCTTTTTCAAAAATGATGATTGTGGTGCTTCTAAGTGCTGACTGTAACAGACATCAGAAATTTAGGGAAAAAAGGCATGATCTAAAAAATTTTTAAAAATTTTCAAATTATTCTGACTTGTCCACCAATCCTAGCAAATTGCCTTGCTCACAAAATTAGTCAAAGTAGGGACCCCTGGGGGGCTTAGTTGGCTGAGTGTCTGACTTAGGCTCAGGTCATGATCCCAGGGTCATGGGATCAAGCCCTGTACTGAGCATGGAGCTTGCTTTTGAGATTCTCTCTCTCCCTCGGCCCCTCCTCTGCTCACACTCTTAAAAAAAAAAAAAAAAAAGTCAAAGTACATGTAATATACTTACTAAAAACAAATGAATTATTTATTATTTTTTTTAAGTTTTATTTATTTAAGTAATCTCTACACCCAACGTGGGGCTTGAAGTCACAACTCCAAGAGTAAGAACCATAAATTCCTCCAACCAAGCCATTCAGGCATCCCTAAATGAATTTTCTAAATCCCTAAAAGTCTCTAGGGCAGGTTTTTTTCAACCTCGGTACTACTAACCTTTTGGAACAAACAATTCTTTGTAGTAGGAGGCTATCCTAAGCCTTACAGGATATGTACCAGCATCCCTGGCTTCAATCTACTAAATTTTTCTTTAATGTTTATTTATTATTGAGAGACAGAGAGCATGAGCATGGGAGGGGCAGAGAGAGGGGGAGACACAGAATCTGAAGCAGAGACTCCAGGCTCTGAGCTATCAGCAGAGCCCAACACAGGGCTCAAACCCACAAACCACTAGATCATGACCTGAGCTGAAGTCAGACAGTTAACCAACTGAGCGACCCAGGCCTCCCCCCCTCAAGGCTTCAACCTACAAGATGCCAACATAGTCAAATGTGCCCCCCAGGGGTGCAGTGGGGGATGGCTCCCAGTTCAGAACACCCTGTTCTAGAGAATGTTACAGGGACAGATACTATATAAGAGGGTTAGATAACTGAGGAAGCAGCAAAATAACATCAAATTTTTCTATTTTTTAATGTTTATTTATTTTGAGAGAGCACAAACGTGCCCAAGTGGGGGAGGGGCAGAGAGAGAGAGGGAGAGAGAGAATCCCAAGCAGGCTCCACACTGTCGGTGCAGAGCCCAACAGGGAGCTCAATCTCACTCACCAGGAGATGATGACCTGAGCTGTTATCAAGAGTCAGATGCTCAGGTGCCCCTAACATTAAACTTTTAAAATACCACCAGACTTATTAAAAATAATTTTAAGGTCTACCATTATTTCAGGTGAAACTAAGAATGAAAATATGCTACAATTAAAATGTAAAATCGAGGGGCGCCTGGGTGGCGCAGTCGGTTAAGCGTCCAACTTCAGCCAGGTCACGATCTCGCGGTCCGGGAGTTCGAGCCCCACGTCGGGCTCTGGGCTGATGGCTCAGAGCCTGGAGCCTGTTTCCGATTCTGTGTCTCCCTCTCTCTCTGCCCCTCCCCCGTTCATGCTCTGTCTCTCTCTGTCCCAAAAATAAATAAACGTTGAAAAAAAAATTTAAAAAAAAAATGTAAAATCGATACTTTTTAATCGCAGCAACTGAAAGATGCACCACAATTTCAGGTAATTTAAATGTGGAAAAATATGTAATGAGAATCTGTGAAAATTACTTTATTAAAACAAAAAATTACCTTTCTGTCAATTAAAATACTGGACTATAACTGGATTTGCAAATGCCCCCTCTTGACTAACATTTTTAAATGTAAGCATACACAATTGAAAAGTTAGGACATTATAAAAGGTGACACTTCAAAATTTGAACAAATTCATTTAAAATGATTCCATTTAAAAAAAATTGTTGGGACACCTGGGTGGCTCAGTGGGTTAAGCGTTCGACTTCGGCTCAGGTCATCATCTCACGGTCCGTGAGTTCAATCCCCGCATCGGGCTCTGTGCTGACAGCTCAGAGCCTGGAGCCTGTTTCAGATTCTGTGTCTCCCTCTTTCTCTGACCCTCCCCCGTTCATACTCTGTCTCTCTCTGTCTCAAAAATAAAATAAACATTTAAAAAAATTAAAAATAAATAAATAATTAAATAAATAATTAAAAAAAATTTTTTTTTCCCCAGCAGATCGTCATGGTTGTGCTTAAGCTACATTCCCATCCCAAACAGAACACACTAACATATTCTAGTTGAGATGAGTTAGTACCTGTTATTAACAATCAGAAGAAAAGGCTATTAGCAATGCAGTCTGTCTTTCAATTCAGAATGTGGAATTCAGGCAAATCCCATTTATTCTCCAGGAGGTGGAGATAAGAGTGTCGAAGCTGGATAAAATGCCAAGATCTGGAACTCATGCTAGATACACTATAGAAATCCTGCCATCTGCAGAAAAAAAACAAAAACAAAAAAACCCCAGAAGATGGTGTCAGGACCCTCTCCAAATTTTAATTCCAAAGTTCCATTATTACCAGTTAGGTCAAACACATCCTAACATATAGTCAATCTTAATCTACAGCTGCCTATTACTTTCTTTAGGACAGCCTAACAGAGCCATGTGGTTAAAGGAGTGTTTGCAAGGCCCCAGCAGTGTGAGAAGCCTTACCTGACTGCCCTCAGCCCTGGGAGGAGTCAAGGTGGAATACCAACATCATATGAGAGTTGAGCACACCATGTCTCATAATAAACATCTAAGCATCTTCTTGGATTTGTTTTGTTTTTGTTTCTCCCTTCCTCTTTGGCTTCTTCTATTCTTTCATTTTCTATCCCCCTCCAGTTCTTCCTCTTACCTGCTATGAAATTAATCCTGCTAGGGACACTCAACATCAGGTCAATTTAAGTGTGACAGCAAGATATTTAAAAACAGAACAAAAGCATGCAAAGGTACACATATACACACACTTTCAAGTTCTACTTTGAAAATTTTAGAGCCAGACTTCTCAACTGGGAGTAAATGGAAGTGGAGGGTGGTCGATAAATGGGTTATGGAGAATCCTAAGAACAGTCTGAAGTTTTACGTAAAAATCCTATAAGAAACGGTAATTTTGAAACCAAATTCTCAGATGTGTGACTCCCAAATAAACTAAGAATGAAAGTCACAATCAATTTACATTCATTGAGCGCCTATTATATATTGTATTAGGTCCTTGCACATTACCTTATTTAATGCTAAGCAATTAAGTTTCTGTTTCTTCCAGTGTAAACATTTGTAAATGGGGTGAGAGATGATTTTATAATGATTCAGGTTTTAGGTTACTCTTCTCCATCTTGTCTGCACATGGGAATCACCTGGGGAGCTGCTTTTTAAAATCTCAATACCCAGGCCATTAAATCAAGCAATTAAATCAAGCATCAGTAGTTGCCCAAGCTCTCCAGGTGATTCTAATGTGCAGCTAGGATTAAGAAGCTCTACTTCAACCAGAGTTTCCCATCCACAGCTTCTCAAAACCTACCGCACAAACCCCAGCTTCTGAAGCTACCACCAGGTCCCAGTGCCTTAATTCACATGACAGACCTACATTCATTTTCATTCTATCCACTCAGCTTTCAAGACTCATCTCCAAAGACCCTATTCTATGTAGAAATTTCAATTAGATGTCCTGTCTTTCTTTAAAAATCCAGCAAACTTTTTTTTTTTTTACGGTAACTTTTCTATGACATTATCACATCCCACTTTGCATTACAATAGTTTATGAACTTACACTTTCAGGCCACATTAGCTCCTTAAGGGCAAGTTTCAAGTCTTTTGCATCAGTGTGTTGCTCTCAGCATCTAGCAGTGCCTTGCGTTTGACAATGGAGACAAATATGTAACTGAACTGGTGTAAGATGCAGCGTGCTGAAAAGGGGGACCAGAATTCTAAGGTTCAGTGACTGCTTTGCTACAGCCCACTAGAAGCAGGAGTCACAATAACACCGAGAAAAGTAACACTGAGTGCTTACCGTGTGTCAGGCATTGTGCTAAGCACTTTAAATGCATTAACTCCTGGCAGATTCCCACAGCCCCACGCAGCAAGTCCTCTATTTGCATTACACGGCTGAGAAAAATGACAGTTTAAGTCCGTTTCCGGCCCAAGGTCACACAGCTAATATGTAACTAAATCTGGGTTCAGACCACTGTTTCTTCATCTGTAACCCAGGAAGGAGACGAACCCCCGCGCCATCCGACAGGTATTAAGTTTACTGTTAGTCTCGGCAAACGGAAACTGCTACACCAGCGAGGGAAGCCTTCCTCCGCCGGGTTTCCCTTCGGCCTGCGAAAATCCTACTCATTCTCCCAGGCCACACCGTGCAAAGTATCGAGCTGGGGTCAGCCCTGGCTCCGGAATCAGCACGCCGCCGAGGGTGTCCCCACCGCTCACCACCCGGGGTGCTGAGTCGTTGTTGGTACGACTCACCTACAACCCGGGGGCAGGCCCCAGCCTCGCTACCTGCCCCGGCGCTCGGACACAGAGGACGCTGCAAGAACGTGAGGTGTGAGCGAGACCCAGGTGTCCCGAACCAACAGGGCCTGGGCCTTCCCCTTCCTCCTCTGAGCGCCCCGGGTGGGAAGAGGGTTGGGATCTTAGCCGGACCGGGCTGGGGACGCCCTGTCCCAGGTCTGGGAGGCTCAGGCCCACTGAGCAGTCCCGGCCCGGCCGCTCTTCTCTGCCTCGCGCGCCCGGAGCTCGGTCCACACCGTCGCTTCCGGCCACCCCGCCGCGCCGGGCCCAAAAGTTCCGCCCTCCGCCCTAGCCCTGGTCCGCTCACCGCCACCGCCGCCCCGGCCTGGAGACGCCCGGCTCAACCGGCGCTCGGCACCGCCTCTTCCGTGTTTGGAGCTGTCAGCTGAGCCGCGCGGATCCGGCTGGCGGCCCGGCGAGGGGAGGGCTTGCGCAGCCGCCCTGACCGCCCGGTCCCTCGGCCGCCCCCTGAAGGCTAAAGGCGGCGGTGCTTGGGCGGTCGCCGTCACCGCTCTCCCCGCCTCGCCTGGTAAATTTAAGTTTGCCTCTGGAGAAGTGGGTAGAAATGCAGATTCTGTGACCAGGAGGTTCCTTTCCGTAGTTCTGGGATAGGCCCTGGAATTCGAAATTTTGCCAATCCCTAGAGGTGAAAGGGAGACAGTTCTCTTTCCAAGACAGACACTCCTGTAACAATCTCAGACGTGCTCCTCCAGGTAGAGTAAGCAAGGTTCCCCCATCCAAACTTCTCAGAAATGCTGCCCATCTTTGGGGCACCTCCTCCATGAAATCATTCACTCACTGTTCCTATTACAACACTAATAACTACCATGTTTATTGAGCAGTCAGGATGCTTCTCTTCACCATAACCTTATGGTTTTAGATACTATTTGTTATTCCTACTTTATTAATGAGGAAATTGAAAGTAGAGAGGTTCAGGAACTTACCAAAGGTCACATGATTTCTTAATAGAAACTGAGTGGGAATTATAATCACATGCCCTCTACCTCATACCATATGCATAAGTAACTCAAAATGGATCAAAGACCTAAATGTAACGCTAAAACTATAAAACTCTTAAAAGAAAATGTAGGAGTAAATCTCCTAAACTTGGATTAGGCAATAGTTCCTTAGATGTGACACCAAAAAAACACAAGAAAAAATAGATAAATTGGAATCAACACAACTAAAACCTTTTGTGCTTCAAGTACACTATCAACAAAGTGAAAAGACAATCTACAGAACAGGAGTAAATATTTGCAAGTCGTTGATCTAATATTCTGTATATATAAAGAACTTCTGTAACTCAATACAAAAAGCAAATAACCCAATTTTTAAAATTTTTTTTAATGTTTATTTATTTTTGAGACAGAGAAAGAGCATGAATGGGGGAGGGTCAGAGAGAGGGAGACACAGAATCTGCAGCAGGCTCCAGGCTCCGAGCTGTCAGCACAGAGCCCGACGCGGGACTCGAGCTTACAGACTGTGAGATCATGACCTGAGCTGAAGTCGGATGCTTAACCGACTGAGCCACCCAGGCGCCCCGCAAATAACCCAATTTTAAACGTTTTCAAGGTTACCCATGTTGTAGCATGGGCGAAGGATCTGAATAGACATCTCTCCAAACAAGATATACAAATGGTCAGGAAGCACATGAAAAGATACTCAACATCATTAGTCATCAAGGAAATGCAAATCAAGACCGCAATGAGAAACTACTTCACACTCACTACGATGGCTATAATAAAAAGACAGATAATAACAAGTATTAGTGAGGCTGTGGAGAAATAGGAACCCTCATACACTGCTGGAAATGCAAAATGGTGTAGCTACTCTGGAAAACAGTTTGACGGTTCCTCAAAAAGTTAAACATTAAAAAAAAAAAGTTAAACATAGGGTTACAATAAAACCCAGCAATTCTACTCCTAGGTGTATACCCAAGAGAATTAAAAACATACATTCACACAAAAACGTGCACAAATATGCAACTACGTTTGTACCTATTTCTTTGGGTATAGTGTACATAAATGTTCACTATAGCAGCAATATTCACAATAGTCAAAAGGTAGAAACAACTCAAATGTCTGTCCTTGGATAAGTGGATAAACAAAATGTGGTATATCCATATGATGAAATATTATCCTGCCATAAAAAGGAATGAAGTACTGATCAATACTACAACATTGATGAACTTTAAAACCATTGTGCTGAGTGAAAGAAGTCAGACATAGAAGGCCACAAATTGTTTAGTTCCAGTTATATGAAATGTCCAGAGATGGCAAATCCACAGGGACAGAAAGCAGATTTGTGGCTGCTGGGGGCTGAGGCAGGAGTGCATGGGAAGTGACTGTTAATGGATATGGGGTTAGTTTTGAGGGATGAAAATACTGCGGAATTAGATAAAGAAGACTGCACAATTCTGTGAATATACTAAAAACCACTGGACTGCACACTTTTAAAGGGTGAATTTTATGAAATGTGAATTATATCTCGATAAGAAAGTTTTAGGTACAAAACACTAAAGTTCTCAGCACTTAAGTGGGATGCTAAAATGTTGGCTCCAGTTCTTGGAAACCATCAAACTAATGTGCCCTATGATCTAATAAGCTCCTGTGTCCTCTTTATCATATACTTCTCCCCCGAGAAAAGCAACTTGCAAGGGTAGTCCTCTAATGCAAACCTACAGGATTCTAAAAGTCTTTACCGCCACTATCTTCCAGGCAGGATTGGCTTCAGGGGCCAGCCACCTGTGTACAAGCCAAGGGCCTTGTTTTCAGGAAGGCCTCAGGCTCACAAGGGTCCTGCTCTTGGTCTAATGCTCGCCTATGGCCATCTTGAAATTCTTAATTTTTTAATAAGAAGCTATCCATTTTCATTTTGCATTTGGCTCCACAAATTATGCAGCTGGTCCTGCACCCAGAAGAGAAGAAAAACCAAGTGAGTAAATCAAGGCTTTGGAGGGGTTTCCCTGACTGCCACCAAAGGGAAACTTTTGAATTGCAAATAACCACTCCTAATTTTCCATATTGTCACAGACCAGAAACCTAACCAACCCCTGTGATAGATACCCAAACCAGAAACATATTCCTTAAAGATGCAAAGACAGAAGAAGAGTCTCTATAGTCACTCACTAATATCATTATTCATGTTTAGCCAAAGGAAATAAAACCAAAAGCAAAACATATGATAACCCTACCTCACTTTCTCACAGGTGAGACCATGAATCCTGTCAGAGACCTACCAGATGCAAAAAGTAAGAGAGCCTAAGAACCAGTTCGGGAAATTCTCACAAATCTGAGCAGGAGGTGAATTGTGACATCATGTCATGACCTCATGTCAGAAGTCACAGGATGGAGGGAATAGAAGAGAGAATTTCAAAGCAGTGTTAATAATTTGGACTCAATGCTTAGCGTCCAGAGACAGTGTTGTAATAAAATTTTGTTTTGGACTCCATAAAAATAACAGATTTTTTGTATCTTTGGTTTCATGTCCTTTATCATTTTTCAAATGAGCTTTCCCCGGGGGTGCCTGGGTGGCTCAGTTGTTTGAGTGTCTGACTTTTGATTTTGGCTTAGTTCATGATTCCAGGGTTGTGGGATCGAGCCCCATGTTGGGCTCCACACTGAGCATACAACCTGCTTAAGATTCTCTCTCTCTCTCCCTCTGCCCCTCTCCCCGACTCGTGCGCTCTCTCGCTCTCTAAAATAAAATATAAATAAGTGAATAAATAAATAAATAAATAAATAATTGAGCTTTTTTGCATGTGCCCAGCCCTATACTGTGCTAAGCACTTTACGTGCATTATCTCATTTAAATACCCAGGACTCCATAACTGAGGCAATCTTGTCTCCCCATTTTACAGATGAGGAAGTTGGGGCACTAATGGGTGAAGTGATTTCACCAATGTCAAACAGTGGTGACATTCAAGATTAGGACCAGTCCCTCACCAATCTGACACTCTGCTGTAGCCTATAAAAGAATTAGGTTTGTTGTAGCAGAAATACAAAGAGAACAAAATAGTTCTTGCCATAAGAATTAAAAGGGAAAACCCTAAGGAAACCAGGATTAGATTTTATGACATGATGATAGGTGAGAATGAGAATACAGAGGGAAAGAAAGAGACTCCCCTCCATCACTGTCCCCAAGCCTAGTAGATGATGGAGCCATCCTCAATTATCATCCCTATTTTAAAGCTAAGGAAACTGATAACAGAGAAGTTAAGTGACTTTTCACTGTCACACACATGGTATATTATGGAACCGAACTTTGAATCCAGGCGACTGGAGCCCTGAGCCCACATCATTAACCCCAATGCTACGCTTAGATCAAGTTAACACTTCACTCAAGGGAAATGGTCAGTTGGGTGTGTAAGGAGAAACAGCCAGATCACCTGTGAGACCAGCTTCTTAGGTTGGGGCAGCTCATACTATACCTCAGGTCATCCCAGGGTTATATAAAAATAGACTCCTAAAAAGGCTTGAGGTGGGTGACAGCATAAAATGTTTTCTGTGCTTCTGATGCAAGGTAAAATTTGATTTACAATAATGGGCACAGAATGATCATGTTTATACTTGCAACCTGGCATTTTATTATTATTCCCCTGAATAACTGTGAAAAGGGTTTTGTAACCCCAAGGTAACATGGCTCTGTAAGAAGGAAAGGGGGTGAGATTTAGCAGCAGCTGCCATCATAAATCAGTGTGTGGCTGTTTCTCTCAGAGCTCCAGGCTCAACTCCTGGCTGTCATAAACTTATAAAGGGAAGCCCCATGAGAATTTATGTAACGATAGGAAGACTCATTTTCCTTCCTGCAAGAACCTTTCTGAAGCAAGGCAAGAATTAGGTTGATTAGATTCTGTGTGAAGAAAGAAAACCAAACCAATGGTTCAGAGGAAGGGAAAATGTGGGTCAACTTGAGCTACTTTCCTTGCCAAAAAAATTGACCTTGTAAATAGAGACGAACATGCTGAATTCCACCAAATAAATGAGTGACTGGATGACCGAATAAGCTAATGAATGAATGTGATCCAGGCTTCCCCCTGGGGTGGTTCTGTCAGTGTGAGAACGGTTCGATATTGGAGTCACCCAGAAATGCTGAATATATAACAAGGCCAATCAACACAGTCAGCTTCTGAATATTCATGCACAGACGATGCTTCCAGTCAATATGTTTGATTTTTGTGTTCACTGATAGATTTTCAAACTCGCTGTGTAAATCAAAATTCTAAAGAAGAAGGAGAAGGCCAAGAGGAAGGGGAAGGGGAAGAGATTGGGGAAGAGGGAGAAGAAGGGGATGGAGGAGGAGGAGGAGGAGGAGGAGGAGGAGGAGGAGGAGGAGAGAAAACAGAAAGATAGAAGAGAAACTTGTGTTGAGACTATATATCACTCTGAGTAGGACTGCCAGGTAAAAATACACTAAAAAAATTGTCATCATTTGTCTAAAATTCAAATTTATCTGGGCACCTTGTATTTTTATTTTTTAAATCTTTACAACCTGTTTCTGGGCTAAGAACCCTATGGAGAAGAGAAGGTTGAGGACAGTATCTGGGGACATGCCCACACCTGGGAGTCAGAAGGAGGGAAAACCAAGGATGGAATCAAAGAAGCAGACAGAAGAGTCAGTCTGCAGAAATATGGGGAGAGAACCAGCTATGCACAGAGCTTCTACTGAGTACACAAGCATGGGGGAGAGTTGCGGACCAGGAGGACACACAGTAAGAAAGGCCTGATGGCTGTAGAATTTGGCTCTGACAAACTTGTTAGTGCTTCTAAGGAGTTCTAAGTCAGTGGTTCTCAGTGAGATGGGTGTGGAGATGGGGTGTATGTCACAGTGACTTATATATCAGAATTAAAATCTACGTGCTAGAAGTAGCCCACTCTCCCTCTGAGGTTGGGGGAGAGAGACAAAACACATGTGTAACATGGGATGCCTGGATGGCTCAGTCAGTTGATCGTCCAACTTCGATTCAGGTCATGATCTCACAGCTCGTGGGTTTGAGCCCCGCCTGGGGCTCTGTGCTGACAGCTCAGAGCCTGGAGCCTGCTTCGGATTCTGTGTCTCCCTCTTTCTCTGCCCCTCCCCGACTCGCATTCTGTCTCTGCCTCTCTCAAAAATAAATACACATTAAAAAAAAATATGTGTAACCCTTATCAACTCAGAATTTATGTGCTCCCATTGTGGTTACTAAAGCTAATAAATTTTAAGTCTTTTCTTGCATTTTTCTTGAAAATCATGAAGGAGACCGATGGTTCACAACAATTCATTCACAAGTCCTCAAATTCAAGTTGCTACCTTCCTTCACAGTACCCCCTCCATCATTTCCTCAGCCTTCATCAACCCCCCTCTCCTATTTTCCTTTTATTATGTAGATCAATTAAGCCTCTCTTTCCAGAAACAAGTTCCAATCAACTTCCCCAACTCTGTCCCAAATAAAAGGTGAAGACTTTTTGAAGGGATGGTAGAGGGAATGGAGCTGGCAGTTATAAAACTCTCTTCAGCCGGGTGGGAAGGGGATACGTTTGAATTTTCTTGCCCTGTCTCTGGAATTCAGAAAAGTGATTCTGACACCTGGCCCTTTTTGAGAGCTACCACTCTTAACCAAGACAACCAAAACACAAAGCCTTTTCATTCCTTGAAAAGTTCTATTTCTTGGCAAACCTTCCCCTACAAAGTACATCTTTCTTTCTGCACTGGGCCCAGAAAGAGGTGCCATTGTGTGGGAGTGGACATCTGTCATCTGTCCCAACAAAGACCACAAAGTGCCATGTCAGGGGCAGGAGACTCAGAACATCTACCTGAGTCTCCCCATCAAGATTCCTGGCCAGACTGACTCTAATTTCAACAAGGTCTTGCTAAAAGAAAGAGGCTGCCCTTGGGTGGTCCTGTCACCCTCCCAACAGGAATGATCCCAAGGAGGATGAAGCTTGTGAGCTCCACCAAGTGGCCTTGTGATGGTGACTGTGGCAGCTGCTGGGCAGATTCACAAGGAGCCCTGAGGGTGGGAAGCCGGCCAAGCAGCACGTTCATAGCACAGAGTACGATCCTAAGCCTGCATCCAGCTGAGCGGGGAGTCCCCCCAAGGGTCAGAGTCCCACCTTGCTGGTCTGACTCAAGTCTCCTCAGGACACCAAGTGTTTTGAAAAAATCCCGACTCCACCCCTCCCACTTCGTCCCCCAACCCCTCCCCATAGCCAAGGGCCCAAGTGTGAATGACCTCAAAGTTGGTGGTGAGCAAGGCTTTCAAACACCAGCCCTAATGCTGCCCTCTTTAAAAAAAAAATATTTCGGACGTAAGGGAGGCCATCCTTAGCTTTCGCAAACCTATTTGAGAGTACCTGCATGACTTCAAACCAATTTTCAAAACTCAGAGTGATGAGGGCTCTCCAGACAAACTCCATTCACCTCTTGACATATGACTGCTAAAGAACAACTGATCCCCGCAGCCAGAAAGGAAGAGAGAAAATCACTAAGTGGGGATCTCATTCCCAGAGATAACCACCTTGTTTGCTGGCTTTGGATTCTTATAGGGTTGTCTCAGCTTTGTGCCCCCAGTGTGAATAAAAGAAACAACAACCATAAAAACCATCTGTGAAATCTAAATTCAAATTTTCTTGTGACCTGTGAGACCACTTTTTGCATCCATGGTACAGCCAAGGCAACACATACACACAGAGCATAGATATCACAGTGTCCCTTCAAGAATATAAATGTTAATACAGGTAAAATCATGAATTCCATAATTCTTTCAGTGAGCCTTGGGTGACATCGGGTTTCTCCTGAAAGGAAGCGATTGTCTTTGTGGATAAGCTCCTTACATTGTGTTCCATGAAGCATGGGTCTAGAGCTATGGATGTTCGTGAACTCTAGCCACCCACCTCTCTGCCTCTGTACCTTTTTCTCTGCCTTTGGCCACCAGATGGCATTCTGGAAACATTCTTTGCACCAGAGTTTTCTGCACCAAAGCTCCCCTGCATTGCTCCCAACTGCCCTCCCCCTCTCCCTCCTCTGTTTTCTTCCAGTCCATTTTCCAGAGTGCAGCCCAAGGGGCTTTTTGGAGGTCCAATTTGCATGATCTTGGGCAAGTTAGTGAGCCCTCTGTGCTCAGCTTCTTTCTTTGGTATGAGGGTGGCACAGAAGGATGTAGGTAAAGACCTCAGGACAAGGCCTGGCCTATAGCTACTGTCCTCATCATCCTTCTCAGAGCCATCTGAGCCATCTCCATTCAAAAGCTCCCCTGTGGCCTTCAGGACAAGGTCCAAATTCTTAGCATGGGACCCCAGGCCCTCCAGGATCTGGTGGCCCCTTCTAATGTCCCCAGACCACCTTCTTCCTCCTCTTTCTTCACACAGGCCCTCTTGAGGTACTATAAGGAGCCAGATCCCTCACCTCTGGCCTTTGTCCGCGCAGCTCCCCCTGCATGTTCAGTCTCTCCCTTGTTCACCCACCTTCCTCTGACTAACTCCTCCATGTCTTCAGGTTTCGGCGCAGTGCCCTCCATGAGGGAGCCTCCCCTGACCCCCAGGCCCGAATGCAGAGCCACTGGACCCACTTCTTTCCTTTTCCCCATGTCCTCCTTCAACTACAAGCCTCTTGTGGGTCACTTTGTCTTGCTAGCTGCCTTGCACATGATAGGACACATGACAGCCAAGAAGCGAGGTTGCCATGCAAGTTATCACCCAGGGGCAGTGAGCACAGGGCACGTCTCTGAACATGGGGCCTGTGCTGGCTCACTCTGATGCACAGGCAGCATGGCCTAAGCCTGAGCTGAGGAAGCCCTGGAAAGTGAGCTTTCCTGGCCAATGAGGAGGGAAGGGACAAATGCAAGGCCATCTTCACCATTTGCATCGGAGGCATAAAACCTGGGAAATAATACAAGCTACAGTAACAGTCCCAATGAGTGCCTTCCCTGTCCCCTTATAGGTATCATCTTGTTGCATCCTTACCACAACCTCAATAGGTGGGTGAAAGCTACATTCTACAGAGAAGGAAACAGAGGCCCAGAGAGGTTAAGGGACTTTTACAATGTCTCCAAGCTTGTGAGTGTTCTGTCTCTAGGGCCATACTGTAGGAGATGGCCCCATGGATTAAGGCCCTTGCTGTGTGTGGTTCAACAAGTGACATGGACGGGAAACCTCCAGGAGTGGAACATGGACCGGGTGTGGGGAAGAAAAGATGAAGGGAAGGGAGGGGCACAGATGGCTCTAAGGCCACGGGGCTCCCTCAGCTGCCCCTGTCCTACAGGCCCACAGGCCCATGTCCCAATGGGTACCTCCAGCTTCAAGGACTCAGCAGCAAACACCCCCCTCAAGGAAGCTGGCCTTAAATTCCCATCATTTCAAATCCTTTACAAACCTCTAGACTCAGCCCAAGGCAGGGTGTAAGACCAGGAAGGTGCTGGGGCAGCAAGTGATCCTGGGGGCCTCACTGTTGTGAGGAGGTGAGTGGGGGGAGGGCACACCTGAACACATCCACATCCTTAGGAGTGTCGGGGGTGGAGAGGAGTACTGTTCGTGGGACTCTGTCATAAACAGGAGTGGGGAGACAAGAATCAGGGGAAGGGAGGGATAAGGAGAGGAAGGCGTGGGAGAGGGAAAAGTATAAAAATCTCCGAGGCAGGGGAGCAGGAGGCCGGGGATTCCCCTAGACAGGGACTCAGGCAGGACCAGATGCAGAAAACAATGGGCCTGAAGGCTGGGGAGCAGGAAGGGAAGGGGGAGGAAGCCACGTGGTCAGGTCAGAGAGATTCCTGCGCTTCAGGAGCCAAGGCCATGGGCACCCTCCTGGGTTTGTGTGGGCAGGGGCTGCCCCAGGGCCAGTGGAAGAGCCAGAGCTTAAGGCGGGACCAGCAATTCAGTTCTCAACACCCACTGCTCACAAACTTCATCGCCTGTGACTCTGAGCCAGGACTCAGCCCTTCACGCATCATTTCATTTCGTCTTCACAATTTCCTGTTGTGAGTGCTACTGTTCTTATTCCCATACACACTTTAAAGATGAAGTGGAGGAGGCCCAGAGAGGTTTAGTGACTTGTCCCACATGGCCCAGCTCTTAAATTGCAGAGTCAGGATTAGAACCCAGTTGGGCTCTGACAGTCACTCTCTTCATCACAGTTGCTTCCCAAGAGACAAAAATGGGTGATCCGGGCAGAGCCAAGACTTTGAAGTAGATGAGTGTAAGGAAAAGACTGGAATGGGAGAGGAATAATGGGAATATGAGGGAATCAAAGAGAGCTGAGGAAAGGAGAGACACAGGGTGCATGACATGGCCAGGAGGGGTATCAGGGGCAGGCGGAGGCTCAGGCTTTCTGCCCACTTGTTTGCACAGCAGCATTTCCCTCAGCGGCCACCTTGAGTGGATAGCACCTTTCCATTGGCCTGTCCTGGGACTCCCATCCTGCTCAGCCACAGGCCACTCGACAGTGGGGGAAACACTCTTTCTCTAATTGGCATTGAAACTTACAGCCCTCCCTTTTCCTGTAGGTGGGGTTTCCATAGGAAAAAGCTGCTTCTCCATTTCCCTAGCCCAGCAACTGTTTGGAAGTCAGATCCCCACATCCTGCTTTACTGGGTCAAGTCCCTCTTGGACCGGCTCTTTCTATCATTTACTGAAGGGGACCAATGGGTGGCCCTGTGTGGGGTCTCCCTTAGCAATTTCACTTCATCGGTGCCTGGACCTCTGAGATCTCTTCAGATGAACATGGCCTTGCCTGGGAATCCTGCTACTTCCATCATCATCTAATTATGGGACAAGGCTGTGACAACAGGTTTTGGCGAACGGGGCTAATCAAGCCCCCCAGGAAACACTGGAGGACTTGCCTACCCTTTGAAGAACTCTAGTGGTTTCTGAGTCTAGCCCACTCTGGCGGTAAGCATGATACGACTTCTGCCACTTCTGCTGGGGCTTTTGGGGCCAGGTGGCTACTTGTTCCTTCCAGGGGGTTGTCAGGAGGTGGCCACTCTCACTGTGAGATACCAAGTGTCAGAAGAAGTGCCGTCTGGCACAGTGATAGGCAAGCTGTCCCGGGAACTGGGCTGGGAGGAGAGGCATGGGCAAACGGGGACTGCCTTCCAGATCTTGCAGCTGCCTCAGGCGCTCCCCATCCGGGTGGATCCTGAGGACGGCCTGCTTAGCACAGGGAGGCGGCTGGACAGAGAGCAGCTTTGCCGGCAGCAGGATCCCTGCTTGGTTTCCTTTGACGTGCTTGCCACAGGGGATTTGGCTCTGATCCACGTAGAGATCCAGGTGCTGGACATCAATGACCATGAGCCACAGTTTCCTAAAGGCGAGCAGGAGCTGGAAATCTCTGAGAGTGCCTCTCTGCGCACCCGGATACCCTTGGACAGAGCTCTGGACCCAGACACTGGCCCCAACACCCTGCACTCCTACACGCTGTCCCCCAGCGAGCACTTTGCCCTGGATGTCATTGTAGGGCCTGATGAGACCAAACATGCGGAACTTGTGGTGGTGAAGGAGCTAGACAGGGAAATCCACTCATTTTTTGATCTGGTGCTAACTGCCTATGACAGTGGGACCCCCCCCAAGTCAGGCACCAGCTTGGTCAAGGTCAATGTCCTGGACTCCAATGACAACAGCCCTGTGTTTGCTGAGAGCTCACTAGCACTAGAAATTCAAGAAGATGCTGCCCCTGGTACTCTCCTCATAAACTTGACTGCCACGGACCCTGATCAAGGCCCCAATGGGGAGGTGGAGTTCTTCCTCAGTAAGCACGTGCCTCCAGAGGTGCTGGACACCTTCAGTATTGATGCAAAGACGGGCCAAGTGATTCTGCGTCAACCCCTAGACTACGAGAAGAATCCTGCCTATGAGGTGGATGTCCAGGCAAGGGACTTGGGTCCCAATCCCATCCCAGCCCATTGCAAAGTACTCATCAAGGTTCTGGACGTCAATGACAATGCCCCAAGCATCCACATTACATGGGCCTCCCAGCCATCGCTGGTATCAGAGGCTCTTCCAAAGGATAGTTTCATTGCTCTCGTCATGGCAAATGACTTGGACTCAGGAAATAATGGTCTGGTCCACTGTTGGCTGAGCCAAGAACTGGGTCACTTTAGACTGAAAAGGACAAATGGCAATACATACATGCTACTAACCAACACCACACTGGACAGAGAGCAGTGGCCCAAATATACACTCACTCTGTTGGCTCAAGACCAAGGACCCCAGCCCTTATCAGCCAGAAAACAGCTCAGCATTCACATCAGTGATGCCAATGACAATGCACCTGTGTTTGAGAAGAGCAGGTATGAGGTCTCTACTCGGGAAAACAACCTACCTTCTCTTCACCTCATTACCATCAAGGCTCATGACGCAGACTTGGGCATTAATGGAAAAATCTCATACCGTATCCAGGAATCCCCAGTTTCTCACTTGGTAGCTATTGATTCAGACACAGGAGAGGTCACTGCTCGGAGGTCACTGGACTATGAACACATGGCTGGTTTTGAGTTTCGCGTGATCGCAGAGGACTGGGGGCAGCCTCAACTTGCATCCAGCGTCTCTGTGTGGGTCAGCCTCTTGGATGTCAACGATAATGCCCCAGAGGTGATTCATCCTGTCCTCGTTGATGGAAAAGCCAGCCTCTCAGTGCTCGTAAATGCCTCCACAGGCCACCTTCTGGTACCCGTTGAAACTCCTAATGGCTTGGGTCCAGTGGGTGCTGATACAACGCCACTGACAACCCACAGTTCCCGGCTGTTCCTTTTGACAACAATTGTAGCAAGAGATGCAGACTCAGGTGCAAATGGAGAGCTCCTCTACAGTATTAGGAGTGGAAATGAAGCCCGTCTCTTTGTTCTCAACCCCCACCTGGGGCAGTTGTTCATCAACATCACCAATGCCAGCAGTCTCATTGGGAGTGAGTGGGAGCTGGAGGTAGTGGTAGAAGACCGTGGCAGCCCCTCCTTGCAGACCCGAGCCCTGTTGAGCGTCTTGTTTGTCACCAGTGTGGACCACTTGAGGGACAGGGCCCGTGAGCCTGGGACCCTGAGCACATCGGTGCTGACAGTGATTTGCCTGGTCGTACTTCTGGCCATCTTTGGGTTGGTCTTGGCTCTGATCATGTCCATCTGCCGGACAGAGAAGAAGGACAGTGGGGTGTACAACTGTCGGGAGGCTAAGTCTACCTATCGCCACCAGCCCAAGAGGCCCCAGAAACACATTCAGAAGGCAGACATCCACCTTGTGCCTGTGCTCAGGGGTCAGGTGGATGAGCCCAGCGAGGTTGGGCAGCCCCACCAGGAGGCAGGCAAGGAAGGGACGATGGAAGCAGGCTGGGACCCCTGCCTACAGGCCCCCTTTCACCTCACTCCAACCCTGTACAGGACCCTGCGTAACCAAGGCAACCAGGGAGCATTGGCTGAGAGCCAAGAGGTGCTGCAGGACACTGTCAACCTCCTTTTCCACCATCCTAGGCAGAGGAACGCCTCCAGGGAGAACCTGAACATTCCTGAGTCCCAGCCTGTGATGGGCCAGCCACGCTCAAGGCCCCCAAAGGCTATGGGCAGCCCCGCAGGGAGGCTGCCAGGAGACGCAGGCAGCGAGGAGGCTCCACTGAGTCCACCGGCCTCCTCTGCAACCCTGAGGCGGCAGCGGAATCTCAATGGAAAAGTGACCCCTGAGAAAGAGACAGGTCCCCGTCAGATCCTGCGGAGCCTGGTCCGGCTATCTGTGGCTGCCTTTGCAGAGCGGAACCCTGTGGAGGAACTCACGATGGATTCCCCTCCTGTTCAGGTACCTTGGGTGTGGGCAGCTCTCTCTGTGGTCACCCCTGGACCACCACATCAGACACCCCCATTACCCTCACCTTCATCACATGCATTCCTTGGGCTCACTAGGGACTTTACGGTATGTTGGATGCAGTGGGTCAGGGCACAGTTCTGAGGTCAACAGAATTTAGCTGTTGGGCACCTTACTTGCTATCTCTGAGTCTTTGTTTTCCTCTCTGTAAAGCAGAGATGATGGTAAGAGCATCTGTCTTGGAGAGCTGTCCTGAAGACTTAATTAGTTCTTATAAAAGCACTTACTTAGGGTCTGTCAAGTAGACACACAGCAACAGGCATGCCTAAGAATACATGCTTTGGGTTCAGACTGCCTGGGTTCAAATCCTGGCCCCACCTCTTCTTAGCTGAGAACCAAAGGAACATTACTCAGCTTCTCTGTTGTTGAAGACGTCTGCGTTAATTGTACCCATCTCCTAAATTTGCTTGAAGATGAAATGAGTGCACTTAAAGCCTAGAATAATGTCTGGCACATAGTGAGCACTCAGCAAATGGTTACGATTACTTCTGCAAAAGCTCTTCATCTCTTCTTATCTGGGCAGCCTCCCCATGAAGCAGGCCAGCATGGGCATCATTGTCCCTGGGCTCAAAGGCTGCATTTGACTTGCCTAAGACTAGACTTTGCTGGCAAGGCCTGTAGAATGGGGCAGTGGAAACAATCTCAGAACTTGGGAGTCTGGCAGATCTGGGTTTAAATTTCAGCATAGCCGCTTAGTATCTGGGCAACCTTGGGCAAGTCTGTCAATATCAGAGCCCCCTTTCCTCATCTATTAAATGGCAATTATGATGCCAAAATTACCCTGCGTCTACCTCCCAGGGGTTGAGGATCAAATGGGATAATGAAGGACAAAGTATCTAGCGACCAGGGATTTGCTAGACAAAAATGGGAAATCTTTTTCAGAGACTGTAACTTATCTCACACCCATATCTGTTCCTCTCCACTTCAGATAACTTTCCCTGTGCCAGGCTGCCCACTCAAGGCACACTTCTGTTTGGCCAGGCCATTGGCTCAGGTTTCCTGTGGAGCAAGGACACAGCTTCCTTCCCCTACACCCTCCCCAGGAAGCCACCTGGCGAGAACCCGGCTCCTCTCTTAGGAGTCTTGCCCTGGGACCTATGTAGCCCCAGAGGTTGCCCAGAGCCATTCATTCGTTCGTTCATTCATTCATTCGTCAAATGCTTACTGAGGGAGCTTTTTGAGCCAAACACTGTGCTAGCAGAGATAGCAGAGAACAGGGACTGTGGTTGAACCCACTGGGGTGATGGAAAGAAGGGTGCCCAGCTGGGATCAACTTGACGGAAAGAGGCAGCTTGCTTAATGCTCAGGTCTTTCCAGCGGCCACAGCAGAGCCAGATCTGGGATCAAATTGTAGCCCGGCTTCTAACTGCTATGTAGTCCCTGTGAGCCTCATGTTCCACATCTGCAAAATGGGTGTAATGGTGGTATCTCATCCCTAGGGTTATTGTAAAAATTAAATGAGATTATACACCACCCCTACAGTTTTTAAGTGATTATCATAAGATCTATTAATAAATGAATTATAGGGGTGCCTGGCTGGCTCAGTTGGTAGAGCATGTGACTCTTGATGTTAGGGTTGTGGGTTCGAGCCCCATGCTGAGTAGACAAATTACTTTAAAGAAAAGTAAATAAATGAATTATATATCTTCACTCATTTAATCCTTATAACTACAACCACCTGGGCCTCATTATTATTCCCTTTTGACCGCTGAGGAAACCGAGACTCAAAATGCTTAATTTCTCAAGGCCATCCAGTTGGAACTGGAGAAGGGGCAGATTTAGAATTTGAATCCAAGTCTGACTGATTCCAGAGTCTGTGCTCTAACATTGAAGTGACTCTGAATGACAGCACTATGTTCAGGGCGTGGCAGTCGGGGACTGTCCCTGAAACATCAGCTAACCCTTGGAAGAGTGGCAGGTGCCTTAGGAGGGCTTCTGGGCCCTGGCAGAGAGGTGGGATCTGCCCTGAAGCAGGCAACTGGACACTGACTCTCCCAAGTCACAGTGAGACCCAGCCCTTACCACCTCCTCTTCCAACTGTCTTCTGTGGTTTTGGCACTTTCTAGCTGGAGCTGCCCAGAGAGGCCGAGTGGGCCTTCTCAGGGAAAAGTGGGGGTAGGCCCAGGAGCCAGAGGCAGTGTTTCTAGGAGTAACAACCCTTACTCCTCACATTCTCTGAGATTTAACATTTTCAAACCATTGGATTAATCCTGACAACCCGGTGAAGAAGGCTGGATGGGTATTTCCAGCTCCAACTTAGAAATGAGGGAACTGAGGTCTGAGTATGTCTAAAAACCTGCCTAACGTTACACATACTAGAAATGACCTTGAACTAGAACTCAGCTTCCCAAGACTTGGTCTGTTGCCTTCTCTTTCACAAGTCCCTGCAGGGTCTGGTCCTGACATCTCATTCACTCCCTGCCCCACTGTCCAGCCTTTCTGAACCTCTACAGTCTCCTCTGGGCTTTCAGCTTGCAGTGCCTTCTGTTCTCATTCTTACCCTTGCTGAATGAATGAATGAATGAATGATACATTTTGCTTTCTCCACAGCAGAGTCTTGCGGTCGGAGTGTTTGAATACTGCTAAAGGCATGGAAATAACACCTTCAGACAACGCTTATCAAAGTAATAATGAATTTATGGTCAGGAAATGCCCTTTTCACCCCCATCCCACAGATTCCAGCGGGAGCAGGTCACTGAGAATGAGAATGAGGGGATGGGCCCAGGGGGTCCCCATTCTCTCCCTCAGACACCCATGTCCTGTGGTGACAGGACAAAACAAGGAACCTGCCTGCACAGGTCCCTGCCTCCGTCACTGGTCACCATCCCCCATCTGATCACACAAACATCTGAAGCTGGAGGAAAGACTATAAAAAGAAAGCGCCGGCATTGAGGGAAACATCCGGCAAGGAAGTGTGCTGGGTCGGAATTGTGTGGAGTCAACAGATTTTTCCTGTCTTGCAGCAAATCTCCCAGCTGCTGTCCTTGCTGCATCAGGGCCAATTCCAGCCCAAACCAAACCACCGGGGAAATAAGTACTTGGCCAAGCCCAGCGGCGGCAGGTAAGCAGCACATGTACCCACAGGCTTCTCGAGCCCCCCACCGGCTCGCGTGCACCCCTGCGGCCTCTGTGATCTGAGGAGGGGTGAGCACATCCCAGACAGCAGTCCCCTGGGAGAGCACCGGACTGCATCCATCCCCCCATTCCAGGCAGCGTGGTCCCGGAGCAACTGTATTTATAGTATTTATAGGACCCAGAGTCTCTAAGGAAATGACTTCATCCCTGAGGCTCTATCTATCCCCTGATTGCAGAGGTGCTGGGCTAGGGCTTTAAATGTGTAACTTTCAGCTTTCTTTCTCTTGACCCTTAAACATAATATAAGGACTCCCCGGCTAAGGATATGGGCGTGTGGATGTGTTCTTTTGGACACTGCTAGAATTAAAAAGACCTCAAGGGGACATCTAATATAATTCTTTTTTGTTACAGATGTAGAAACTGGAGCTCTAAGTAGTTTGATCCGACCTCTCTGTGTTAAACTTGAGCAAGCCAGATAAATCCTCAGGGCCTCAGTTTCTAATCTGTAAAATGGAGGTCATCACACTTCCTTGCAGTGATGGGGTAAAGATTTAATGATCAGATTTACTCGAGGCCCACAGCCCAGTGACTGGCACACAGTAGGTGCATAACCAATGCTCAATCCTTTCCTCCTAAAGTGACTTTGCTCATGGTCACATAACCAGTGAGTGGCAAAGCTGGGACCAGCTCGGGGCACCTGACTCCAGGTTCAGTGCTCTTGCCTTGACAACTCATACCTTCTTCTTTGCAAAGATGGTGGGAGGTGGTGGAGAGCACCACTGATTGGTTTTCTCATTTGCAAAATGGGAATAATAACAAGAGAACCCCTTACAGATGTGACAAGTCTGAGAAGGTGCACATACCTTGCAAAACCTAAGGCGTGACTCAGAGTAATTGCTTAATAAACATTAGTTGTTGTCATCATTATTGCAAACTTGTCACCTCCCTGCTGATTGCTTCATGACAGCAGGAATGGTCACAGAAAAAAGGCAGAAAAGATGCCCAGACCTTAAAGCTCCTCAGGGAGCCTTCCCACCTGCTGGAATGTGGGGCCAGACCTGTCCTGCCATACTGAGGCAGTCCCGAGAAATAGCCTCCCCAAGTGGTAGGCAGGGTTTGCAGGAGGGAGAGGCCAGGATGGGGACAGCAGGAGTCAGGTAGAGTCCAAGTGGCTTTTGGATTTCTCACCTTAGCTACATCTTCTGCTGCCCTGCTCTTCTGGTCTGGGATTTGGCTTCAAATAGGGAATATGGAATATTCAGTCACTTTGTCCACAAAGTATTTATTAAGCACCTACTTTGTACTTAAGCCAACCCCTGCTTTGAGCACTGGTGAGCGGGGAATGAGGCGGACAAAAATCTTTGCCCTCACTGGAGCTCATACTCAGATGGACGGAGGTGGATGAATAGATGGATGGATGGGTGACTGCATTGTCTCAACCAAAGTTACTCTGCTCCTACTTTGGGCCAGGCATTGCGAAGGAGCGGGAGGGACAATGGTGAGTAATGATATCAACGCATTCATTGTTATTTCTATTTGCTGAGTGCTTGCAAGGTGCCAGGCACTGTACTGATTTCTTCACATACAATGTCTCATTTTACCCTCACATGCCCCTTGAGGTGGGAGTTATTATCCCCATTTTAGAGATGAGGCAACAGACTCAGAGTAGTAGCACGAGGCCTGGGACCAAGTTATCCAGTTCGTCTGACTCTGAAGGCCGAGCTGTGTATCCAGTTCCTTATGTGAAGGAATGAATGCTGGCATGAATAGAAGAATGTTCATGAACAGGAATGAATGAATCTATGTGTGAATTTCCTCACTCATGGACTGGTTGGCTTCCTTTGTAGGAGCACAGTCCCAGACACAGATGGCCCAGGTGCCAGGGCTGGTAGCCAGGCAGAACCAGACCAGGAGGAAGGGCCCCTGGATTCTGAAGATGATCTCTCTGTGAAGCAGCTGCTAGAAGAAGAGCTGTCAAACCTGTTGGACCCCCACACAGGTAAGGAACTCCCCAGGATCACTCTGACCTTGCTTCTGCCTCCAAGGTCACCTTGCATGCCCTCCATGGGAGAACACAGACATTCTGTTTCTGGGCAGGAATATCAGCAGCATTTTACTTTCCCTAAAGCTTCAGGCAATCTTCATTTGTTTAAAGACAAGATGCTACTTTGATTATTCATTTTAAAAATCATAATAATAGCAAATGAGCTCTTGGTATGTGCCAGGTACTGGGGAGTGTCTCATATACATTATCACATTTAATCTTCCAGTCTTTGGAGGCAGATGTTATGAGCTCCAATTTAGAGATAAGCAAACTGAGGCTCAGAGAGGCACTGCAGCCTGCCTAGAGTCACTTAGCTCATCAATGACAGAAAGGGAACCAACCTGGGCCTGCATGCCATCAAGGAGACCTCCCCTTACTTCCTAAACCACTCATTTGTGTTTCTTTGGTGGGCTTAAATATCCTTTGACCCTGAGAACTGAGTCAAATCTTTAATGTGTTAATATTTCTAATTGAAACAAAAAAGCACATTTTCTAGAGAAACAATTAGTTTTGATATTAAGTACATAATCTGGTGCTAGCTGGACATTGGTTAGCCTCCTTTAGGTAACATAGCATACCTCTGTACATCCCTACGCTGTGGTTTTCTGTTTCTGTGGTTAATAATGTTTCTCAGCTGGACGTATCCTATGTGCTCCATTTGGCTGTAAACACATCGAAGGCATGGCAAGGACTATAGCTAACAGGCGCACCTGGGTGGCTCAGTCGGGTGAGCGTTGGACTTCAGCTCAGGTCATGATCTCATGGTTCATGGGTTTGAGCCCCATGTTGGGCTCTGTGCTGACAGCTCAGAGCCTGAAGCCTGGTACAAATTCTGTGTCTCCCTCTTTCTCTGCCCCTCCCCCACTCATGCTCTGTCTCTGTCTCAAAAATAAATAAAAGCATTTTTAAAAATCTTAAAAAATAAACATGGGGAAAAAAATCTTTACAAAAGTATAGCTAAAATTTATGGAGAGCTTTCTATGTACTAGTCCCTGTTCTGTGTTCCTCACGAGAAAATCTTACAAGATAGAACATCTTAAGAGAAACTATTCGTTATCACCATTTCATAAAGGAAAAAACTGAGGGGCGAGGGTGTTTAACAATTTTCCCAAGGTTGTGCAGAAAATGGTTACTAACACTGGCAGTGTGGCTCTAAATTAAAATTAAGGAAAGTTAAATCTAATTAAAATTAAGTTAAATGAAAAATTCAGTTCTTCAGTTATAGCAGCCACATTTCAAGTGCTCACTAGCCACTTGTGGTTAGTGCATATTGCTTTGGGCAGCACACATACAGAAAGTTTTGTAGGACAGCATTGTCTAGAATCTACAACCATGAGGTCCAATATGGTAGCCACTAGCCACATTTGAAAAAGGCTAGTAGGAATCAATTTGGGATATATGGGGGCCTGTACCTGGCTCAGTGGGAAGAGCATGCAACTCCTGATCTCGGGGTTGTGAGTTTGAGCCCCATGTTGGGCACAGAGATTACTTTAAAGAAAAAAGAATCAGACATCTTTAAAAAAACAAAAACAAAACCTGGAGCACCTGAGCCGGCTCAGTCAGTAGAGCATCTGACTCTTGATCTCTGGTGGTAACTTCTAGTCCCATGTTGGGCATAGAGCTTACTTAAAATAAATAAAGAAATAAAATGTATTTTAAAAAGTGTAACTTATTAATTTTTTAAAAAGGATGTGATAGGGGCGCCTGGGTGGCTCAGTCGGTTGAGCGTCCGACATCAGCTCAGGTCACGATCTCGCAGTCTGTGAGTTCGAGCCCCGCGTCGGGCTCTGGGCTGATGGCTCAGAGCCTGGAGCCTGCTTCCGATTCTGTGTCTCCCTCTCTCTCTGACCCTCCCCCGTTCATGCTCTGTCTCTCTCTGTCCCAAAAATAAATAAACGTTAAAAAAAAAATTAAAAAAAATAAAAAGGATGTGATAAACATATAAAACACACTTCAGATTTTGAAGACTTAGTATGAAAAAAATGTAAAATATCTCATTAATTAAAAAAATTACATGATAAAATGGTATTAATTACAAAAATGTTTTACAAATCAATTTCATCTTTCCTTTTGACTTTTTTAACATGGCTCCTAGAAAATTTAAAATGACCTCTATGGCTCGCATTAATCTCTACTGGCCAGCTCTGGGCTGGAACCTGTGGGCTTTGCTGCCACACGGTCCTGCTTCTCCACAGCACAGAGGGCAAAGAGCACAGGAGCACTGTAAGAAGTGGGGGGGGGGGGGGTGGTGGTGACGAGGGCAGCAAGGATAGAAAAGCCTGCGCTGCTCACAGGGCAGGGCTGAGAAGGGGTGAGCTCACTGACCCCAGAAGTCTGGGGAGCATCCATCTGATAATATGATAAGGACAATATTTAACTGGTCACACGAGCTCACTGAATGCTCCCAGCAACCTGACCAGATGAGTCCTACTATTTCACCACTTTGTGAGAGAAAAAGGAGGCTCAGAGAGGTTAAGGGATTTTCCCAAGGTCACACTGCTCATAAATGGCAGAGGTGGGAAATCAAGCCCAGGCCAGCCCAGTGTCTACCTGCCTCGGGGTGGATTCACCACTGCTTTTCAGCCATTCTTATACACTCCAGTGATTTTCTCATTCCAAGCCTCATTCCTTCTGAAGCTCTCTGACCCTGGCACAAAAGCCTGATTCTATAACACCAAAAAAGTTTCAACCTTATTACCAGAGTCTCAGGGAACTAAGGTTTACATTTCCCAAATGCCCAGGGTTAATATTTATGTTCACTGAGTCATTCAAGAGATGCTTACTAAGTCCCAGGCAGGGGCTGGACCAGTGGGGAAGAGGTCTGACCCTGACAAGGCAAGACTAAGACTCATTTATCAATATAAACAGTGATTAGCTGTATTTTGGAATAACTTTTCCAAATTACAAAAGTAATATTTGGTTAAGGTAGGAAAATGTAGGCAAACAAAAAGAGAATAAATCACTTCTGCCCAGGAGTAACTCCAGTTAACATTTTGACATATCTCCTTCCAGTCTTTTATTATATGCATAGATTCTAAAGCAGCTCACCTGAAGCAAACATTAAATACACACTAAAGTGGATGTTGTACCTTTTTTTTTTTTATTAAACACAGTTGCTTAACCATAAGACTTATACTTTTTTTCCTTTGACTTGGCCTCTACCATTGGGCCCAGGGCTAGTTTTCTTTTTTTTTTCCTTAAGTTTTTATTTATTTTTAAGAGAGACAGAGACAGTGTGAGCAGGGGAGGGGCAGAGAGAGAGGGAGAAAGAGTCCCAAGCAGGATCTGCACTGCCAGCACTGAGCCCAATGCAGGGCTTGAACACACAAAACTGTAAGATCATGACCTGAGCCAAAACCAAGGGTCAGACACTTAACTGACTGAGCCACCCAGGTGCCCCCAGGGTTATTTTTTTGAGATAGTATTTTTGTTCAAGAGATGTGAAAAGGAAAAGCGTGATGATGGCATTAGGGATCTAGGGGACAGTTTTTCACTGTCCCATTCCTGGGACAGCCCTTAGGCAGACAGCCCTTTCCCAGCCTCGAGGCCAGGGTTTCCTGCAGCTTGAGAAGTAAAGTTTGAGGAGTTTAGGGCATACTGACAGTACAGACCTTAGCAGGCCCTGGGGATTCCAGAGGCCACAGGTGGCTACCCGGAGCACCCAGGGGGATAAGGGGCCGGCTCCTCAGAGAGTGGGTGGGTGGTACAGTCACATGAGGCTTTGAAGTCATCAGATTTGGTGTCAAACCTTAGTTTGGTTGCCTAGTAGATGTATGATTCAACTTCCTGGAACTTGAGTTTCCTCATCCATAAAATGGGATAGCACTCTTAACTTCAAAGGGATGTGCAGAGGTTAAATGAGAGAATTAGATAAATTGCTTGGCACGAAAGAACTTAAGAAGTGGTCACTATTATTATGAACACAGGCAGATGGCAGGACCAAGTCAGGAACTTCAGCCTTGGCTAAGAAGAGGGATGTCCCCTCCTGGCCCCCCCCCACCCCCCCACCTTCCCACCCCACCCCCACCCCACCCCCTGGCAATGCCATCTTCACCTACTAGTGCCCTGAGGGAGTGAGGATCCCGACTACCTGAGTAGATGGAAGACACCCAGCCTGAAACACACCAGGCCCAGGAAATTCTTCAGGAAAGGGCCAATTTCTAATTCAAGGTCTTCTTCCTCCTCCTGCCTCCTCCCTACTCAGCTCGTGTGGGTACTTCAGTCAGCAGCCTTCCTGCCCAGCAAGCTTCCCTGTCAGGGCCTCTTCCTTCCCGTCCCCCTCTGGCCTCCCTGTCTGTCCCCCGCCATTTCCCTTCCCTCCTTTGTCCATTGCCCTTGCCCTGCCCACAGCCCCACCCTGGCCTGCCTGGCCCTTCCCAGGGCCCAGCCCTCACTGCGTCCCCTCCCTCCCATGCAGGCTTGGCCCTGGACCGGCTGAGCGTCCCTGACCCGGCCTGGATGGCGAGGCTCTCTTTGCCCCTCACCACGAACTACCGTGACAACGTGTTCTCACCAGACACTCCGGCCATGGAGGAGCCAAGGACCTTTCAGACGTTCGGCAAGGCGACGGGGCCTGAGCTGAGCCTGACAGGCACGCAGCTGGCCAGCACCTTTGTCTCGGAGATGAGCTCACTGTTGGAAATGCTGCTCGAACAACGCTCCAGCGTGCCTGTGGAGGCTGCCTCCGAGGTGCTGCGGAGGCTCTCTGTCTGCGGGAGGACCCTCAGTCTGGACCTGGCCACCAGCGGGGCCTCGGGCGCAGAAGGACAGGGGGGCCCAGGTGGAAAGAAGGGGGCCGAGGGCAGGACTGGCAGCAGCAGCAGCAGCAGGGGGCTGTGGATCCAAGAACCAGGGATGTTAGGGAGCCCAGGCGCTAAGGATCCTGGGACACGAGCTGCTTTCTAAAATCCTTGAATTCACTGTTGAGAGGTGGCCCAAGAACTTTAGGGTGACCTATGCTGTCCCACAGAGGAGGCAGGGGAGCCACGACTAATATCTGACTGACCAAACCAGCCCCTTGTGAAGGGCTGGCTCTGCCTGTGAACTTTTTGGAGTGAATTTTTTGGCTGAAATGAGTGTTTGTTGGCAAAACACATGTACAGCACAGAGGGTCAGGCCTCCTGTGGAACAGATGCCAAGGAGTGTCATAAGCAGGAAAGGATGGCCTCATCGCATAGTTGGGGGTGGGGTGCTGGTCCTGGGCTGCCAGGCAAAGCTCTCTGACCTACTAATAAAGGAAAAGCACTGGCTCATTCTCCTGTTTGCACCTGTCAAGAGGGGGCAGGGGAAGGGTAGCAGAGTGAGGTGTCCTTGTTGCCCATTTCCTGGCAAGATGGTATGCCGGACATGGACAGGAATAGGGCACATTAGTACACAGTGCTAGGTACACAATGATGAACACATGTGCTCTTGACCCTACTTCCCTATTGCTACCTTATCAAATAATCTGCTTCTCAGCTGGAAAATTAGGGCTAAGAAAAGCATGACTATTTATAGAGCATTTATGTGAGCCAGTAAAGCCCTGGGCTTTACGCTAGGATTTAGTTTAATTTCCCAACAACCTTGGGAGGGAGGTGTTATTATCCCCATTCCACAGGCAAGGACGTGAGGCTTGGAGAAGCAGAGTGTCTTGCCCAAGATCAAGAGTGGAGGCAGAAGCAAGCTTTGGAACTAGTCTTCAACACCAAACCTCTGCCCTCCACTTTGACACTACACTGCCAGCCAAGGAGAGGAAAGGAAAAGGCCCCGCAGCTGAGCTGAGCCAGGTGTGGACTTACCTGAGCTCCCCTCATGAAACACTGTTGAACGTTTCCAAAGCTGCTCAGGCCTCCACAGCTCTGCATTTCTGAGCACAGAACAAGAGGGACTTGGATCTAATCTGACACGGGCCTGAGCTTCTGCAGGCTCCTGTGCTTTCCCAGCGATTAGCCCTTCAGGTACAGACGTCATCCTTGCAGACGCACCGTTCATGGTTAAATCTTCCTCTGTCACAGCAGGTTTGGGCCTGTGAATTCAGGCCCTAGAGAACAGTGTATG
This sequence comes from Lynx rufus, assembly GCF_022079265.1. Classification (NCBI taxonomy): domain Eukaryota; kingdom Metazoa; phylum Chordata; class Mammalia; order Carnivora; family Felidae; genus Lynx; species Lynx rufus. The sequence continues at coordinate 117,774,612 of NW_025814823.1, read as the reverse complement.
AACTGGGTCTATGAAATCGATACTGACAGCAGCAAAACTTCCAGGGCAGGAGGGAGCAAAGAAATAGCAAATATTTTTCCAAGTCTCAGCCTTATAATTTTCCTGGAAATTTCCAAGCAGTCAGTCAGCTAGCCATTCAGCTTCTCGGTAGCATGGGGCCCTCCTGGACACTACAGGCAAAAATTCCTCTCTGTGCTCCTCCTTTCGTTCTCTGTTGGAGGCCAGTACTTATGTTCATTGTCCACAGTAACAGGCCAATCATACTCCCAGCCAGGGATAATGAAAATCATATATATTTGGAATCCAATGTGGCACCCTTATCCAGTTATTCCATTTTACAGATGAGGAAAATGAGGCCCCCAAAAGTTAAGTGCCCCAAGAGCAGGGTCTCTGGGTGTGTGTCACCTCACTTTAGGCCCAAGTGATCTCCTTACAAGATCTGTGAATTTTAAGCTATTGGGTTCCCAAAGTAAATGAGACAGGCCAGGGGAAACTAAGCAGACAGGGTCTCAAGCCTGACCAGCCAGGTGACTGGCACAAAGCAACAATGGATATATACTTAACTTGTTGAATGAATGAGTGAATAAATGGATAAATCAGTGCTTCAGAGTTTCCTTTTATCTGTATCAGAGCTGCAGGTAAGACGTCATTAGAAAGAAAGAAAGAAAACTTCCATTATGGGAAATCAAAGTCTGAAAACCACAGAACTAGAGTAAACTATGCTGACCGCCACTCTCCACCCACAATTACTAGTGGATTTTTGATGCAGAGCTCATGTTGGGAGGGTGGAGAAAAGAAGAGATGGGGGAAGAGCCAACCTAAGAAACCCGGAGCCAAATTAATTAATTAAAAAGAAAGCTGGAACTGTGGCTGTCAAGTGGATCACTGGATGCCCTTGATCACTGCTTCACTCTAGTTCAAAAATCCCTAATCTGTAGCTCTTGGACCTTGAGAATACTAGGCAAAGCCTTGTGTATAGGTGTTTTTCTAGGCAGAAGATGCAAAGTCCTCATCAGATTCCCAAAGGAACAAGTAACCTATGAAAGGTTATACTGCACCTTGTCTAAGTCCCTCCCTAAACCTCCACAAACACAAGCAATTTTACTCGTAAGGAGCCAGAACATTTTATAGCCAAGAAAAAAGCAAGACACTTCTGATCTGCACAAAGCTGCACGGCGGGCTTGTGGCAGGGCTAGGATCTGGATCTGGAATTTGTGTGTTGTTCTTTCTAACAAATCAACGGTTCTTAACCGGGAGTCCATGGTTGGGCTTCAAGATCTATAAATCCGCTAAAGTGCATGCAAAATTGAAGGGCTGCATACTTTTGTATGGGAAGGAGTCAGTGCTTTTGCCACATTTTCAAAGGGGGTCTGGGGCCTCAATAAGATTAAGGACCACTGTGATCCTCTCTGTTGGTCCTCGGCTCTGCCTTCTCCGCAGACCCTAAGGAATTCATGGGTAGAGCTGTTTCTGTTCTGAGGCAACTGATCTCTGGTCAGAGTGGGGATGTATGTAGCTGCTCTCGTCTGCAGCATGCAACCAACTCCTAGCATGGGAACACCCAGCACTTTCCCATGAACAGGCTGAGCGACACAGTGTGTATGGCGACAGAATTGAGCGTGCTGAGCAGAAAGGTTACAGAAACTTCTTCGCATCAGCCAAGATGTCAAAGCTGAGACTTCGGACATGCTCAGAACAGTTTTCACCAAGATGGGCTCAATCCCCTGGGATATCGAGGGAGCAGGCAAGCCAGCAAGCACTCAGTTAAATGTCGTCTTAATTTGGAAAGCGCAGAGGGACTTTTTTTTTTTTTTTTTAATCAACAGTCAGCCGGTTCTCCAGCACGAGGAGTGTGATGCAGTGCTCACTTGGAGCCTGGGGGCAGCTCAGAGATTGACAGGCAGCCTCCTTGTCTGTCACCCAACTTCAGCTTGGCAGCTCACTGACCCTACCTCTCCTCTGGCTAAAACAAGAGTGAGATGGCAACCACTACCCATGGGACTCCGGAGAGAACTATATCCCAAAAGGAAGACAGGAGGGGGAGGGAGGTGTTTTAGCATGGGCTCGGCCTGGCACATAGTATGCACCAAGAAAATAGGTCAGCCTTTTCCAGCTCCTACTAAGTATGGAGTATGACGTAATGGGGCAGGGGAGGACGGAGGCATGACCAGAAACACTCATTCAACAAACACTTTGTATTTATTGAGCAATTACTAGGTGTCAGAAGTAGCACTGGAAGTAGCAGTGGGGAGTATACAGAATCATGGATTCGACAAATATTTAAAGCACTTACTATGTGCTAGGTAGGCTTGGTGCAAGGAACTGGGTGGAAAGGGGGCAATGCATAAAATCACTCATTCCTTCAACAGATATTTACTGAACATTTACTAAGTACCCTGCACTGTATTAGCACTGAAGATATAATGAATCGAACAGCCTTGTCTGCACTGTGTCAAGGATCCCTGAAAGCAACATCTCTGGATAAGGGAACTGAGTCAGCACAGCCTCGCACAAAAGTCTCACTGCTGAAGGGCACCAGGTCCTAAAACTTGGGTCACCCTGTACCTAACCCAGGCAGGGGCCACTCCCCTGTCCTCCCCACCTCATATTTCCTTTCAGGGCACTGATGACAACTCATTAACAATGGAATTGTAATGGCGAAAGCACAGCAGTGCCTGGGTCTGTGGATGAAGGCCCACCCCTTGGGGATGGACAGAGACCGCAGTGACTGAACAGCCAAGGATTTCTGGTCCCTTGACAACATTGCTCTCACAACTCTTCCATCCTGCCTTTCCACAAGGAGAGCTTAAAAATATCCTACCTCCACGTTTAGCACCCCAAATTGAATCAGTACTTAACTTGTAATGACTGAGGGGGAAGGAGAGCTGCATCTGGCCCTCAACACGGGACACCCGCTGTCCCACGGCTGTCTGAACTGCCACTCCTTCCCCAGAAGGAATCGGTAAGCCAAAATGAAAAGAGGAGGGGAGGAGACTGGAGAGTAGGGTCCCACAGGAGGACAGGAAATGACATTTTACAGAAGGTGCCCCAGGAAGTTTGATCGGCAATCTGTGTGTGGCTGGGCTCTGTGCTTGGCTCAGGCTGGCAAACATGGGGTTAACCAAGTTCTTTACTACAGGACTTCTTGAAACCTTAAAGATGCTGATGTACACTGTAAATCTATAAAAAAAGGGATGTCTGGTATAGCGTTTCCCAAACTTATTTGACCACAGAAACTTTTTTTTTCTTGCAGAGATTAGTGCATTGTACAGCTTAAAAACCTAACCTTTAACCAATGTGTGTATTGAGCCCCTACTAGCGTGGGCCTTGTGCTAAGTGCTGAGGATACCAGAATACAAAGACAAGGTCCCAGATCCCAAGGAGACATCTGTGGGAGGCAGCCGCATGAGGGGATCAGTGTGGGGGTGGGAAGGCCAGCGTGCAGGGCAGCTCTGGAAAGGGAGTAGCAGTCAGGGGAGACACTAAAGTTGAAAGAAGCCTAGGGCCCCCATGACAAGAGGAAAGTGCTGGAAAAGCGTGGCAGGAGCCACTGGAGGTTGGTGAGAGGGGTGGGCAGCAGAGAAGACAACCTCCACCCCCAACTCCTTCCACTGTTGAACTGGCCAAGCTGGGTGATCTTTCACAACTGAACAGTTACTAGAGGGTTTGGTCCCTCCCACTCCCTACCCTCAACCACATCCATGCTATTGAACTTGGGCTAACATCCAGAAGCCAGGGAATAGCTATTCACAGATTCAGTAATTGGAGTCATTAGCGTTGACTCAGAAATCATTTTTTCCTAAGTCTCTCCCTTGGAGAAGCTTTTAAGACCCTTCAAATTGGTTAATGGAGAGTTTAGAGATGAGGTGGGAGCCTCTGCTTTCAGCTCCCCCTGCCCCACCCCCGGCTCTCCCCAACATACTCAAAGGCAAGAGTGATGAGATAATCCAGTATCTATTTTATTAAACTCCCATCCATTTCTGGCACACCCTTCACAAACAAGGATCTCAAAATCTACACTTTCCTGCTCCAAGCCTCCACTTACTCCCTCACATTGGAGAGATGTGACAGTAACACATAAAGCTAGTGTGAACTGGCAAAACAGAGCCCTGAGCCAGGAGTCAGGGGGCCTGGTCTTCTCCTGGCCTGGTGACTCATAAAGCCATACAACCACGGGCAACAGTCTGCCTCATTGGGCCTAAGTGGTCACCAAGGCCCTTTCTGCAGTGAAATGCCCCCCATGAGCTCTGTAGGGTCAAAGGACATACACCAATGCCTTCGGTCAACAACTGAGAAAACAATGTAGTGGGTCAGGTCACTGCTTCATAAGGGGACACGGCCAGGCAAGGTGACATGGCCAGGACCTGGGTCTTTACACACTTTCTTCTTCTTTACTATGCTGGGGCAGATGCTTAAGTTTCTTTGGGAAGTTGTGTAGATATCTGGCCTCTGCTTTGGGACTCAAGTTGTAACAGAGAAGCCACAGGCTCCATCTTTAGGGCTGAAGTGAGAAGGTCTGAAAAAGTCAAGCAGACATATTAGGTATGTAGGCAAGAAATTCATTCCTCCCAAATCAGTGATGAAGATGATCCTAACTCCACTGGGGACGAACAAAAGTGAATACGGAAGCCCATCTTGGGAATGGCCTGACTCAGTGTTCCTCAAGTTTTAGCCATTCATGGAACCACCATGGGTGGGACCTGTGCTCCCTTTTATCCAATTTCACAATATTTTTCTTTAAATGGATCGTTTTTAATACCTGTGAAACTATAACGTGCTAGTCACATTTTTACATTATATATTAAATATACAAGTACTAAGATAGAAAATATTAGAGTACCTAAAATCCTCTTATGAACCACCAGAAGCACATACGTCAGATGTTGGCAAACATCTGTCATGCAGTCTAAGCCTAAGGAAACTGAGACATGGGAAAGAATATGTAAGTGGTTTACTCAGTCACAGGCTATGGTAAGACTCTGGAACCTTCAGGAGAGTTTTTTACAGGTAACTGAATGAATCCCTTTCGTGCACAGAACCAGAAATAACTATCAATGTTTCCACTGCCCACCTGTGAGGCTACCAACTGGAGGAAAGGTCAAAGTCATTTATTAGCCAGCACTTGAAATTGCTTGAGAACCTCAGCTCTCGCTGGAATGTCCACCTCAGAAAGGGACACTGACACCTATTTTTGTTGCCATCCAACCTGTGCACCCTCCCCACCCCAGCACCAGTAACTATGTCTTATCTTACCTTAGCCAAAACCCAGTCTGACGAGACTCCTTTCCAAAGGGTAGTTGTGTGGGGGAAGAGCTCCCCTGGGACTGGCTCCGAGACGCCCACTTCTACAGAGGAGGCCAAGGTTCCCTGTGCTCGAGGCGTGTGGGAGGCGTGAGGCTCCCGCCAGCAGAGTGTTGAGGCTGCAGAGGGAGGGGCTGGAGAAGGACTTCAATCCTTTAACTGCCAAATTGCTGGGCCCCAGGGCTGTGAGGAGAGGTGAGAGCGACTCTTAACTCATACTGTGGGTTCTTAACTTTGGAGTAAGGACTTCTTAAAGGGCTTGGTTGCCCCTGGCGTTGTTAACCCCGGTCAGCCCGAGTGACTCAGGAGTGAGCACTCAGAGCCCTCGAAGGGTAATTCAGGGCACTGAGGCAATCTCAGGATACGGTCTCTCCTGAAAAATCCTCAGGGAGGCTACCATTTATTCAACACCTGCTGTATGCCAGGTTGTGCCAAGCCCTCTAGAACCATCTCATTTAATCCTTACAACCGAACAAGTAAGGTACTAGTAGTACCCTCATTTTCAGAAGTGAAGAACCACGTCATTTTCAAAGACATGGAGTCCGAGTTCAGTGACATAGCAGGGTTCTTAAAGCTCAGGTTTGTCTGACTCAAAAAGCTGTGCTCTTACCCATTACTGGGGCAAGAAATGCCAAGGAGACCAAGGACTACTGCCACCCCCTTCTCTGTCACAGGGCACTGAGCTCAGGGAAGGGAATTTGTTGGCTCTGACATGCACCTTTAACCACTGCTTCCATGGAAAAGAGGGTCCGCAACCTTTCCCGGGCAGGTTCATTGCCCAGAGCCGCTGACTGCTGATAACATCTTATAGCCTCTCCCAGATTCCTCTGCACACCAAGGCCCTTCTCATAGCAAATTCCCAAGTGGTATCTGCTCTGTGAGTCCTGAAAGGAAAAATAGACAGCTGTACAGATATGCACACATGCAGGAGAGAAGAACTGAAATGCTAAGGCAAGAGGAAGGTGGGGTAGTCGGGCAAGCTGGGGCTTCATCCATATAGGTTCAAGGTCCAGTCCCAGTCCCCCCTGTACCAAGGGATCTCAAGTATGAAAAGCCAGAGGCCCAGAGTGTGCCCAACACAGAGGAGCCGGGGATCCCTCTGCCCAGGGAGATTCGAGTGGCAGTGTGGCAGCCTCTCGCTGAGGCTGATGCTGAAGGCAGACAGAAGTGACGGCCACGGGAACGACCAACCCAACTGTGGGGAACCTGGGAGTCAGGCTCCTAGTTAGGCTAGAAGAGCCAGGACCAGGGTAGAGGCTAGGCTTCTCAAAGGCCCCAAATGCCTTTCTGAATCTCTGCCCAGGGGCTGCAAAACATACACTACAGAGAGTGTCCCTCCTTTGAAAGGTTAAAAGTCTAATAATCCCTTTGCCCAAAATGCTGGATCCTCTCTCCTCTCACTGAAAACTATGATCCTTAGAGAGGCATTAGCAGGTAGGGCTTAAGAGAACAACCTATATAGCCAGACTGTCTGGGTTCCAATCTTGGCTCTACCACTTACCAGCTACGTAACCTCAGGCATATTATTCTATGCCCCTGTGCCTCAGCGTCCTCGTCTATAAAGTGGGAAATAATAATAACACCCACCTGATTGAATTGTTATGAAAATTATGTGTTAATACATTAAAAGTGCTTACTGTTATTATTATTTTCTTATTATTTTAGTTGCCCTAAAGAGATTTTATTTTATTTATTTTATTTTATTTTTTAAATTTTTTTAACATTTATTTATTTTTGAGACAGAGAGAGACAGAGCATGAACGGGGGAGGGGCAGAGAGAGAGGGAGACACAGAATCTGAAACAGGCTCCAGGCTCTGAGCTGTCAGCACAGAGCCCGACGCGGGGCTCAAACTCACAGACCGTGAGATCATGACCTGAGCTGAAGTCAGACGCTTAACCGACCAAGCCACCCAGGCGCCCAGCCCTAAAGAGATTTTAATCTCTCCCTCTTTACTGGAAAATTATTATATTCAAGCACCCAACTTAAAAAAAAAAAAAAAAAAAACTCTGTTGATTCCCAACCATGGTCTCATTTCTCTTCTAATTTCCAGAGTCCAATTTCTTGAGAGAGTTTTTGTAACTTGCAGGGCAAAGTCTATGTAATAAATATGGTGGACTCATGACCGTAGACCAGCTTAGAACACAGCGCTACACATTCCTAAGGCCAAAACAGCCACCCTGCAACACTGCTCAGTACAAACCTACAAAGACACAATTACTCCTGGGGGGTGGGTGTGTGTGTCAGGACCGTGCCCAACACCCTCTGTGCATTTCTCCCAGCATCCTGACCGAAGTGGACCAAGGTGCCCTCAGGCATGTCTAGCACATGAGACAGTGAAGCACACTCAGCCCGAGATAGAGCTGGGACTCCATCAAGAAAGGCAGGCACTGGGGCGCCTGGGTGGCGCAGTCGGTTAAGCATCCGACTTCAGCCAGGTTACAATCTCGCGGTCCGTGAATTCGAGCCCCGCGTCAGGCTCTGGGCTGATGGCTCAGAGCCTGGAGCCTGCTTCCGATTCTGTGTCTCCCTCTCTCTCTGCCCCTCCCCCGTTCATGCTCTGTCTCTCTCTGTCCCAAAAATAAACGTTGAAAAAAAAAAAAATTAAAAAAAAAAAAAAAAAGAAAGGCAGGCACAGAGGCAGTACTAGTTGGTGACACTGGTCCCCTTCTGAAAGCTACTACAGGTAACAGAGTAAAAACAAAAAAGTATTCTGATGCCCAAGAGTCCAATCAGGTACCACTGTGTTGGCCAGAATACACCGAGAATCAGCAGCCCCAGTGCAGGGAAATTCCAGTACATGCACATGGCTTGCTTTAATCCACTACTCCTGATCTTTCAGCACGCAGTGCCCAAAAAAGTCCTGCTCAAGTACATTTCAGGAATACAGCAAACCACAGACGCCTTTTTGGTGACTGACACTGAGGTGAAGCTTTGAGATCACCTGCACTGAAGACACCTGTTTAGTGCAGCATTTCCCAAACCCATCTGACCATGTTTTCCTTCCTATTATAAACACCCCATGAAACTAACACTCTGGGGAACAAACTCACGGTCCTGCAGCCTGGATGCCAAGGCCCCCAGACACCTGCCACCCCTGAAACTGTGCAGTGTCTTCTGACTTCCCCAAACTGCACCATCCATGAGGGTGCACCTTCTCTGTGCTCAACTGACCAAGCACTCACACACCTGCTACCTCAGTTAGATTTTGATCCTCACAACAACACCCGTGAAGCAGTCGACAGGTGAGGCAGTCATTCCATCGCAATTTTCCAGATGAGGAGAACAAGAAGTGACCGGCTCAGGAATATGCTGGTAAGTGTAGCAACTGGCTCTGCAGTGAAACAGGCCCTGCTCTGGAGCATGCAGTCATTTCTGTGGTGCAAATACTCCACCCACAGCTGATTTTAAACTACCGACAGCTCTCACAGATTGCTGTCAGCCAACTCCAGGGCCCCACTAGACCTGCCCAAGGGTCACACAGTAAGTCAGCAACAGTTAAGACCTGAAGCTGGCCCAGCGTTCCTGTCAACCCTCTCCTATGCGCAGCAGAGCCTGGTACCAGTTCCAAGAGTCCCTCTTTCAGCAGACTCGATCCCCAACATGTGTGGACATTGGCAATCCCATACCCCATTGTTGGCCGCAAGCCAAAGGTATTTCACAGCTCTCTGCTCATCCAGGTGTGGCTCCTTGGTGAAAAGCACCCCGAGGAAAGCTTGAGCCTGTGGTTCAGGAGGAAGGAAAAAGGCATTTCCATCACTTTCAGGCCCCGCATACTCTAGGAGCCCAGGAGAGACTCCCCACCCCTACCCTGGGCACTCACCTCTCTCAAGCCTGAGTGTGCAGCCTGCTTAAGCATGGACACTGCCCTCTGGCACTCAGGACCCCAAGTGGAGGCTGGGCCTTGCAACAGGCACCTGGCGTAACGGTACTGAGCCAGGCGGTGACCCTGGCTGGCAGCCAGCTGGTAAAAAAGAACTGCCTGGGACAAAGGGAGAGACACCTAGTCAACTGATACCTCTGCAAGCCAGCCTTCTCTTTGAGCGAAATTTGTAAAAACTATTTTAATTAAATAATACATCATCATTACAGATTCATCAGAAAATAGATAAGCCAAAATTTCAAAATACAGATAAACCAAATATGGAAACATAAAATCCCCCCCCAATCCTGCCTCCTAAAGATCATTCTCTGTTCACTTTTACTTTACAGCTTTGCAAATTTCTTCCCACATATATGTGTATTTATACATGTACACATATACACGCACACACACATATACATATAAATGTGTGTATGTGTGTGTGTGTGTAGGGAGAAACAGTGAGAGAGAGGGAACATTCACACTTTTGTAACCTATTTTTCCATTTAACAATACACCATGAATGTCTTTCCCTGCCAGTAAACATAGATCTAGTGCATCATTTTTTAAAAATGTTTATTTACTTATTTTGAGAGACCAGGGCAGGAGCAGCTAGAGAAGGAGAGAGAGAATCACAGCACAGAGCCTGGCATGGAGCTCAAACTCAGGAACCGTGAAATCATGACCTGAGCCAAAATCAAGAGTCATATGTTCAACCAAATGAGCCACCCAGATGCCCTTGGTGCATCGTTTTTTAAGGCCCACAGAGATATTATTAACCAACATACTACTGAATAACTTCAAGTTGCTTTCCCTTTTTTTTTTTGCCATCACATACAATTCTAAGAAAAGTACATTCTTATATATATATAACATCTTTGCGTACTTATCCTACATTTTTACAATGAATTAATCCATTCATCAAGGTAAGGTTCTAGGTCCTGAGGATACAGCTGCAAAGAAAAAAGACAAGGTCCCTGGCCTCCTTCTGAATCTAAATTCCTGCAAGTTAGAAGCTTCTGTCTTCTTTTTCCCTCATGGCTGGGAGAGAGAAGGTGAACTCTCCCCAAGCCCTCCTGCCGCTCATTTCTGGAGGTCAACTTTGGGCAGGGCAGCTCAGGAGACAGGCCTGGGGACAAACAGGAGGTGCAGTACCTTGCCAAGGTCCCTGGGGGTGCCTCTGCCATGCTCATGACACAAGCCCACATTGTACTGTGCTTTGCTGTAGCCATGGTCTGCTGCTTTCTGGAAGTAGGAAAAGGCTGCCGTGTAGTCCCCATTCCTCATGTTCTCTGTCCCTGTAAGAAAGCACAGAGTGTAAACACAACTTCCTCTGTGAACCTCCCCACATCCTTGGCCAGATCCTCATAAGCTGCTTCCTTTCTTTTTTGTGCTAGACACTCTGCATATGTTTCCAGCCTCCGAATATTTCACTGGTTTGCCAGAGACATCAGTGGGTTCTGCCCTTCTATACAACATCCTCCTCTTGGTACCAGCACCCCAGTTTTCCTTGGAGAGCAGCCCTCCTCCCCGCTGCCCAGTGCTATCAATCGTTGTGCTGTGCTCTTCCCAACCAGTAAGTCCCTCACTCAGGAATCTGAATCCTGATCTGGTTGAGGCAGGAGAGAAAATAGCTTTTGCAGGTTTATTCTGACAGCAAAACTCTGAAGACACTGTCCCTCAGTTACTGCCGCCTGGATCCCCGGACCTTCTCTATTCCTGTCCTGAGATTTGGCAGATCAACAGATCCCAGTAGATTCCTTTTGTGCTTAAGTTAGCCAGAGTGGGCTTAGGCTGCTTGTAATGAACTAGATCGAATTGATAACAGCTGATACTGTTAATCCTGCTTTAGGAGGAAACCGTGAGAGAGAAAGTAAGACAGCTGTGATCTGAACTCAGGTGTGTCCGGACAGCAAAACCCACGTTCCGTTTTATCATCCAAACAAATGAGCAAACAGAAAACACAGACGGGGCTGGGCACAGCCAAGTCCCAACTCAAACCTTTGCTCAAGTTGTCTCTCCTCCCTGGGCTATCTTTCTGCCTCCACCATCAGACTTTCCCATTCTGCCTCTGCTCTGGAAGCTTCAGACCACACTCAGGCTTCAAACACTCTTTTGGTTTTTACTCAGTATACAAGCCTTTTTCCATGAACTAAACTGTTTCCAGAGTACAAGCCCTGTCTCCTCAATTAGACTGCAAAATCCTGGAGGCAGAAGCAGAAAAAGAATGTAGAAGAAATAACTTCGCATAGGGTGAAAACTCTATACAAATGCAAAATATGATGATGGCTTGTGCTCCCTTTGTGTTCTGCCACACTGCTTAGCATTGCTGAATAAATGAATATATGAATGAAGGAATGGGCAAGAAAATCCTCAGAAGAGACTGTCGGCCCATCAAAATCACAAAAAGCTAATGAGGTAGAAGCCAGGTTCCATTCAGCCAGCAGTGAATTAAAGTTACCTCCCTGCTGCCTGAAAATTTGCTGTCCAGGATGCACAGAGCCCTCTGCCCTTGAGAAGACTCAAGAGGGCAAAGGATCCTACCCCTGTCCCCATTGTCCACACTGGCTCCTCGATCCATCTCTCTTCTCTGTCCCCTCTGCCTCTAACCTAGACCAAGCCACCATGACGCTTTGCTATGCCATCAGTAACAGTTCCAACCCAGTCTCCTGTTTCCTCTGGCATGCCTGCACTCCACATTTGTCCACACAACAGCCAGAGAAATCTGAAAAAGTACATCAGATCATGTGACTGCCCTCCTCCTCTTCCACTGTAAAACCCTCCAATGGCTTCTGATCTCCCTTAGAAAATCCACACTCCACAGTGGCTCAGAAGGCCCTGCCTGACCTAGCCCCTTCCTCCTTCTCTCACTTCATCTGTTTCTACTCTCCTGGTGATTTCTAAGTTGCAGCCACACTCACCTTTCTTTTATTCCTTTCACAAGCAAAACTCAATACTGCCTCAGGACCTTTGTACTAGCTGTTCCCCCTGTTTGGAAAGCTATTTCTCTATACAGAAACAAGACTGGCTTGTTTTTGTCAGTCAGGTCTTGGCACAGAGTTCTTCCCATCAGTGAGGACTTCCAAATCAAAAGCTGCTCCTTCCCCGAGTCACTGACACATTCCCCTGTTTACAATTCTAACATTCACCATCATCTGAAATTCTTTTTTATTTATTTGGCAATGTTTTATTCTTCTCCCCCTCAATTCACACGTCAGCTCCATGACAGTAAGAACTCTGTCTCATGAATCACTGTATCCCTGACACCTAAAATAGGGCCTAGAAAAGGTGAATGCTTAACAGCTTTGTGCTGAAAGAATCCCACCTTCTCATACATCTGCCCAATACACTCCAACAGATGCTGTTGGCAGTCTGGGTCGCTGCATTAAAAGGCCTGAAACTTAAGCCAAGTCACTGCAGAGAACAGAACAAATGGTGGAGGGGCATCTAGAGTCTCCAGACGTGGGTAAGAGTTCCTGTCTGTGCATTTGAGAGCCTGCTCCAGACCTTAGGAGTCTCTTCTCACCTAAACGTGTCAGAAAACGCAAGGTATCCTCCCAGATTTCTCTTCTGCTTCTTACACAGTAACAGAATGTTCAGGTAAGCACATGGACATTCAGCTAGAGACTACATTTCCCAGGCTCCTCTGTGACCAGGTGTGGTCAGAGGCCTACATCCTGGACACTGATTTGTGCAACTTTCTAGGTGGGGAAGGAGTAGTCCTTTAGCTTTCCCACCTATCCCCTTCCAGAAAGAAAGCTACAATAGCCAAACAGGACCTTGAGACGGAAGTCAGTTTTAAGAATGGCAGAATCATGAGGATGGGTCCCTGACACCACTGTGCCACCATGCCAGGTCTAGTCTACCTACCCGGGAGAAGATAAATTCTCTCAATTTAAACCACTCCCTGCCCTAACTCTGTTTGACCAACCCCATACCCTTTCCGTTCTCCCATCCGCCTGCCTTGATGCAAGGTCCACCCAGTTACCCAGGAAGTTGAAAGCAATGGAAACACTGAGCTGGAAGAGCTGCTGAATGGAAGTCACAGCCTCCTCGAGGGAAAGAGTTTTTGATTTATCTTGTTCCTGGGGAAGAAATATAAAGACTCATCATGGGAGGGTTCACTCAAACTGCAACCTGCCCAGGGGAATGTGCTGAGGGTCTGGAGGCCACATCTGAACCATACCTGCTTTTGTCCGGTGGGCACAGGCTGGGCTGGCTTTGCCCCGGATCTGAAGCTACTGCTGGCATGCAGGAAGCCGAGATCACTAGGGTCTGCAAGGGAAATGGGTGACACCCAGCCAGGGTAAAGGAGAAAGTGTGGTTTCTCCTTTTCTCCCACTGCCCCAGTCTCCCTGGCCCCTCTGGCCAGCACCACCACCAGAAATCAAAATCATTCAAAGGATCCCAGAAAGCACGGGCCCTCAGAGGAATGACAATTTCCTTATCTGGCAGAAGCAGCAACAAATGTCCATCTGCCCAGTCCCCACCCCCTCTACCTCTGGCTGACTCTAGGTGGTGAAAACATACCTTCTTCAGAGAGACCCTGAAGACCAGATGCCCTCACGGAGCTGTATGAAGAGAGGTTCTCAGGCTGAGTGGAGGGTTCTTCCTGGCCCAGCCTGGGTTCCCTAAGGCCAGTGTGCCTGGGAGCTGGGCCATCAGAGCTGGGGAGAATGTGCCTCCGGAGTGCTGGAAAGACCCAGTAAGAGTAGTCACATCAGAAGGGGATCAGCTCAGTCTGCTCAGGCTCGACTGAGTGTTCCCTGAGGTTCGGGGGAAGAATGTGGAATTTCCTCCTTCACACACCTCCACCTCCTCCTCCAATTCCTTTGCTGGGGTCAAGAGGGGCCTATATTTATGCTGATCTCCTGCCCTAGGTATAAATGCTTCATTTGCCTGAATTCTTCCAGTGGCAAGGAGGCATCTACCTCACTCACAGTTGTAGCCCCGACACCTGGCACTCTATTTGATAGTAATATTGATAATGATTATAAGCATAAGGACAAGACCTTAAACTAATACTTACTGGGCACTTACTGTGTGCCAGGCACTGTTCTAACTCGTTGACAGGTATTAACTCATTTAATCCTCCCAAGAGACCTATGAGGTGGGTTTTATTATTATCCCATCTTATGGATGAAAAAATTGAGGCACGGGGGAGTTAAAAGTGACTTGTTCAGGGACACAAGACTAGTATGCACCAGCTATGGGGCCTGAACCCTGACACTAACTCCAGGGCCTTAACCCCTGGGCTGTATCGCCTGTGTACCATGGTACATAGTAATTATTCAATGAAGATTCACTTAGTAATGAATGACTGACCAGAGAATGACCTGAAGGGTCATGGGTGAAAGGTAAGCAGGAAGCCACACCCAAGATCTAAAGCAACCTCGATCCCTGTGGGGCTCCCTTCATGGAAGGGGAGGGGAGGACATGGGAGGACACTGAGGGGCAGGGGTGGTCCACACCCTGGGTGGGTAGAACTTCCTCACATTCCCCTTCCTCTGACTTCAGATAGGAAAGGCAAGGAGCTGCTGATGGCTCTTTTCCTGAGGTGTGTCCAGAGATGCTTCCTGGCCTAGAAAAACTCCCAGCCTAGCCCTCCTGTCCCTGGGACTGAAAACTCACAGGAGCGCGGATGCCACAAGGGAGATGAGAGGAAACAGTCCAGGGGTCTGCGCCAAGAGCGGTGCTCTGCTTGTCGAGGTCCTGCTGGCAGGGATGACTGGAAGTGGATCTGCCTTGCCAGCTGCAGGGCCAGCACGGCCAGAGTGCCCTGGGAAAGACAGCACACTGGGGACCCAGCTTTGCACCAGTTACCTCCTTCAGTCTCACCCTTCAGCTCAAATGCCACTTCCTTGGGAAGCCTTTCCTGACTCCTGGCTGAGGCCAACTAATACCCTCCCGGTGCCCAAACTTGCCTGGTAGAGCCCTGATCACACTGGTACTTAACTAATCACCTCGACAATTATTTAGCTAAGGTCTGTCTCTCCTGTTAGTCTCTAAGCACCATGAGGACAGGAATCATGTCTGTTTTGTTCACCCACGTATCCCTGGAGCCTAGGAGAACGCTAAGATGTAGCATTAATAAATACACACATGTATTTATTACATGCATAAGGAGTGAATGAATAAAGTCTAAGCAGGCAAAAAGATAATGTGGTAAGCTGGGGCTTGGCCACAAATGCAGTGACAGGTCAGGGCTCACCATCAAGTTCATTCTCTTTCTCTGGCCTGAGGCACAACTCTTCCTTTCTCTCTGACCAAGCCACCCCACCACAGACACATTCACACATACAGGCTTGTTGAAGGTGTCTCTTCTCTGACAGGTGTGTGGAAAACCTAAGCTAGCTCCTAGCTCAGAGACTGCTTGGTTTTCCCTGCCCCTTCCTGTCCACACCCAAATACCTGTTTATTACAACAGGCACTGGGTACACTGGGAAAGATGATAGTCACGTCTCTGTCCTTACGGACTTTATATCTTCACTGAGGGAGAAAGACAAAATTCACGTACACAGAGAAATAAATATAATAACAACAAATTATGCTAAATGTAAAAAAAAAAAGAAAGAAAGAAATCAGGAGTTTACACAGAGCATAAGACGGAGGTTTGACAAAATAGGGCATTAAGGATAGCCTCTCTGTAGGCATGATGTGTGAGCTGAGGCCGGAAGGAAGAGAAGGTGCCAGCATGTAAATAACAGAGACGTGTATCCAGAATACTGGGACAGCTCGTACCCTTTCACAAGGGCAACAGTGACACAGCTGAGGGACAGCATCAGGACGCCCAGAATCCAAGCCCAGATTCTAGGACTCACTGTAGAATAGCTCTAGGGCTCAGATCTTTGACAAAATGAGAAAATGTTCCCCTCTCCAAAGTATGTTATACCCCTAGTTCACAGCACCAGAGAGAAGTGGCCCTACCATGGAGACATTCCAGGCTCCATTCCGCTGATGACACCAATTTACAGATAAGACAACTGATGCTCGGGGAAGTCAAGTCTTGCCTAAAGCACACAGCATGAAAGTGACAGGGATGAGATGTGACAGAAATGAGAGTGATGTGTGCAGAACCTGGATGACAAAGATTCTGCCTTCTTGGACCTAATGTTCACTACTGAGCACCTAACTTTATACATCAGAGTCAACAAATATTTATTGTTCTGTACTGGGATCTGTACTAGGTGCTTTTACAAAGCCACACTAAGTATAGCAACCAATCTGTAGAGCATGGTAGCTAAGAGCATGAGCTCCAAAATAAAACCTGGTTTCTCTACTTAAGAGCTGTATGGCCTTAAGCATGTTACCTAAAGGTCCAGAGCCTGAATTCCCTTATCTATAAAACAGAGATTATATTTCCCTCGCAAGATTTTTATAAGGATTAAACAAGATAATGCATACATAATATTCTACATTAATATATAACATGTTAGCTATTTAGTATTATTCATTGATAACATCTACCTTGTTCTCAGCTGTGTCACAAGTGCCTAACAAAAATGCCTGGCTCAGAGAAGGTGTTAAATAAATGTTTACTGAATGAAAGGAGAAATAGGGCAGAGGGGAAGAGGAGCCGCAATATCTCCCCCAAATATGCCCCAATGACATGGGTTACTCACATTTTGAGTGTGGGGACAATGATGCCCTAGCTCTTGTTTCTAGGCTTTATTACCATGCAGGATCATTCTCATCCACACAGAAGGTCAAGGACAGAGCTGGGAAGCCTTACCCATGATATGGCATCCCACAAGGTGTTTGGGGAGACACGGGCAGACATCCACTGGAAGGCATCCTTCCATCCATGAGACCTTGGGCCCCTGTTCGTGCCTGGGCCTGGGCCATGGGGGCCTGACCTAGATGAGGCAAGAAAAGCTATCAAGTTATATCCCAAGTGGAAGGAGTGGGGGGTAAGGGGAAGGGATGGGTGAAGGAATGGTAATATCTCACCTGTCAAAGCTGGGGACAGGGACCAGCAGAGTGGAGGAGGCAGCCTGAGGCTCATTTGGGTTGGTAGACTTTGGAGTCAGCCCCCGGAAGCCGGGTCCCAGCAGACGGGGAAGAGCTATGTATAATAACAAAGATCAATCATCTCAACATGAACGGCCCCACCAATCTTCCCTCTGTTCCTTGACAGAGCCCCACTCCTGGAACCCAGGAATCACTGGCATCTGCCACTGCGTAAGTTCTTAAACAAGGACATAAGTGGGAATCTTTTGCCTAGTACAGTTTCTGAGGTGCCACCCAGGCCAATAAACCAGGATCATCCAGGGCATATTCTGAAAATGCTCCCCGGGTGACTCTGATGTCCTCCCAGGGCTGACAACCACCATTATGAAATTACCAGACATTCCTACGCAAACTCTCGCTCAATGTTTGGAGCGCCCTGACTCTAAATCTTGCCTCTTTTCATTGGTTCCGCACTCCATTGGCCACTACCCACCTTTCACGAATTCGGAACACCAGCCATTTGACCCCTCCCCCTTTAGATAGCCCCACCCATCTCCGTGGCCCTAAGCTCCACCCTCTTCCCCACGATCCCCATTCACACCTCAAATTCTAGCAGCCCCTGACCAGCAGGCGTAGCCCCGCCCCCGTGGGCCCCGCCTTTCCTCAGCTTTAACCCAGCCCGCTCAGGCTTCGGCTCAGTCCTCCGGCCCGCCCTTCTCCAGTTCGGAGTTTCAGCTGCTTCTCGACGCGCGGCTCCGACGCCCCCTACCTCTGCCCAGGAGTCCCGGGAGGCGCCACATGTCGTCGCCAACAGCATAGAGAGCTCGCAGTTCAAAGAGCGAGGCCAGACCTACGGGCGGCGGCTAGAGAGGCCGCTGTCGCGCCCTCCGAACGGCCGAGTCCCGAGGAAGCTTCCAGCCAGCCAATTAGAAAGGAGCCTAGCCGGAAGACCGGCGCTGCGCGAAAGGAAGTGGGGGCTGGCTGGGAGGTGAACTGCGGCAAGGGCATGGACGTGGGCCCGGCCTACCCTGGAAGAGGCGTCGCTTGCTGCCCGCAAGAGAGTGGGGAGAACGCTCAGCGGTGGGGGGGTGGGGGTGGAGTCGCAGGTGGCGAAGCCGAACCGAGTCGGAAACTGGACTGTGGAGAGGCGGGGCTAAGGGCGGCCTCGGTAGCGCAGGACGACCTTGCAGACACCGTGGAGACGCGAAAAGGGGAATAGTGTACCCCAGCCCCGCGCCTGGACGAGGCGGTAGTAAGCAGGGCCAGTGGGCGGAGAGGAGCGCTAGGGTCCAACAAGAGAGGCCCGTAGTCCGCGCTTTTCCAGTCCAAGGCCCTCGACTAGGAGATTCGGGCTGGGACCGACGGGGTAGGCGTTAAAAAACTGCGCAAGCAGCGTTGTGATTCCGGGGTTCTAGCTCTGGCTCATCTTGTGTGTACCGTGCAGCCACCGTACGACCTTTTCCCCTGTCTGAGCCTCAGCTTGCGCCATGATAGGATCAGATAGATGGAGGGATCTCGAGTAGTCCTTCCTGGCGCTACAGGAACAACTTGAGTTGCTTTCGAAATACCTAAGAGGAGACCGTCCCCCCACCGACCCCCCAACACCTGTTAATCAGAGCCCTCATGCTCAGACCCAGCCAGTGTTATCTATGCATTCTTTGGTGTGGAAGAGAATGGTTCTTCTTTCACCAAATGTGAATATATGAAATAAAGGACTTCAAGTTCAAATCTAAGGTACTTAGACATCCTTCCTCCTTCTTTCCCCCAGGTACATGACTTCTGGTTGGGAAGAAGTCTACACCTGGGCTAACAGCTTACTGGGGTCACCTTTTAGACCTGGTTTTGTGATAGGACAGTTGTATTTGTTCACCAGTTTTTGAGCCATGTGGCAGTCCCCATCATAGAAGCTGAGAAGACAGATGAGTAAAGAGCATTTGTGGCCTCGAGGAACACTTGGTCCGGTGTTTTAAGAATGGCCTCTGGAGTTCCACAATTGCTTTGAAAAATAGCTTTCTTACTTCCTAGCTATGTGTTCTATAGCAGTTAACAATCTTAAGCCTCAGGTTCTTCATCTATAAAATAGGAGGAAAAAATACCTCATGAAATTGTTGTGAGGATTCAATAATGCATTTAAATGGTTAGCAGAGCCCCTAGCACATAGGAAGAACCTAATAAATGTAAGTTGCTATTAATTGCAGTGGCAGAGGAGGTGAGTAGGGAAAAACAATAGATCTGTTGCAATCGAATCGTGAATACTGGGCTATGGGATACTGAGGAAAGATTCAAAAAAGTCATTGCATTTGAGCTGCATCTTTACATATGAGAAAGAGTTTCCTAGGTGGAGAAGGGAGAAAGCCATTGCAAGCAGAAAAAAACAATAAATAAAGGCCTAGGAGTACAAATATTGGGAAACTGGGTTCAGAGATACACTTGCTTTGGGATTCGGGGCAGGCACCTTTCACATTCCTTGTGTTGCTGCCCCAAAATAGCTGATTTGGGTCTGTTCTTTGTCCCTGGACTTCTGCACCTTAATTCCTGCCAGCTTGTCTGCAGTTGCTTTCATGCCCTGAGGCTCGGCCACATCTAGCTCTTCAGTGAATACTCCCCAACTACTGGAGCCCTCGCTGCTCTCCGCTTTTCCCAGTTCCTTACCACTTAATTTATTGCCACACAATTTAGCAGTAATTATATGTTGTCCTGTTATTTAATTGTCTCATTTGTGTAAGTCTAGTCTCCCCAGTTCTTTCCCCCGGGGCAGGGATGGCATTTTCCCATTTTGTGTCCCGCATAGAGCTTGACACAAACTGTCAAACCATGTCTGTTGACTGGACACCTTGTGCTGATGATAGTTACAGACAAGAGCACCAGACCCCAATCAGGGATTTATTGATTTGGGTAGGAACATATTCATTCCATATACAAACATTGAAGGGCCCTTCATGTTTGAAGCTGGTTGAAAAATTGTGAAGATGAGGTGTCTGTTTCCACGTGTAAAATGACATTATGACATCTGTTCCTAGAAATCTAAACAACTAACCACTGTGTAGATGGCAAGGGCAGCTGAAGTCTCACTGGCACAGCAGATCACCTGTTCAGTGTTGCCCAGAGGAGCGCCATCAGAATGACAACTTTGTTCCCGTGCCTTTGGCTTTGCTAAAACCATTGGCCATTCTCTTCTTCAGCTCCCAAGGTTGCTCCCCGTTGTTGGCTTGTGGCCCAGTCAATTTGACCCAGTCCTTCTACAGAGATAAGCTGTCTAACTTAACATCAGGAACCTACTGCCCAGATAGCCACTTCATTACCTTTTGTTCATGACACTGTATACTCATCACAGCCAGTGTTCCAGACATTTTTTGTTGTTGAGTCTCAGTTTACATTAATCAAATATTTTCGTGCTTATTCTGTGCTAGAGAATGTCCCGGTATATAACAATTTTTAAAAAATGGATGTGGTCCCTGCCTTCACAGAGAAAATAGTCTAGCAGGGCAGACACACTCAGTAGACAAATAAAATACAGAATGGTGTCTTGGTACAGCATACAAATTCTCTGAAATTTAGTGGCTTAAAACAATTATTATCTCTCACAGTTCTGTGAGTTGACTGGGCTCAGCTGGGCAATTCTGCTGGTCTCACTTCAGGTCTCTCGTGAGGTGGCAGTCAGACGGCACCTGAGCTGCAGCTGGAGTCCTATGAAGGCTCAACCAGGACACTGGAACAGCTGAGCCTCTTTCCTTCTCCATGTAGTCTCAGGGCCGTCCCAACTGAGTGGCTGAACTTAAATGGTGGCTCAGAGCTTCTGAATGTACAAAAGTGTAAGCTGCCAGGCTTCTTGAGTTTTAGACCTGGAACCTGCACCTATACCCTGTTGGCTAAAGCAGCAATCAGTGCAGAGGGGAAGACAAATGTTAGGAAGTGTGGTTTTTTGGAGACCATCAAGAGCTTTAGTGGGGAAAGTACAGGTGCTATGAGAACACCTAGGTACGGGAGGTGGGAAGACTTCCTGGAAGCAATGACATCTTGACTGATGAGCCTGAATGATGAGGTCTGGGATCTAGCGAGATGAAGAAGGGAAAGGGCAACAGTTCAGGCAGGGAAAATTGCCGGTGCAAAGTCTCAGAGAGGCAAAGAGAGCACAACTTAAGAGCAGTGTGGCTGTAGCTGGGTGGGGAGTGGGACAGTGGGGGAAGTAGGCGAGGGGGTGGTATGAGATAGGGATAGCCCTTTAATCTGGAGAGATAAATAGCCTGATCATAACGTCTGGTAAGCCCCCCTCCCTGAAGATGTCTGGACTCTGTCCTGAGGGCATGGGACACCAAGGAAGGAAGCAAGGGCATGATCAGACCACAGAGATCCTAAAGAGGCTACCAGCTACTGTGTGGGGAATGGATTAGAGGAGTTAAATTCTCATTTGCATCCAGACCCATCCAGTGACCTCACCTGTCTCCAAGAAGACTGAGTCATCACCTCAGCACTAACATTAGTTCTTGTTGCTTTTTATTAGTGGGAATGTTTTTTAAGATTTAAAAAAAATTTTCTTAACATTTATTTATTTTTTAGAGAGAGAAAGTATGCACGCAAGCCTGAGTGGGGACAGGCAGAGAGAGGGAGACAGAGGATCCGAAGTGGGCTCCATGCTGTGAGTGCAGACCCCAATGCGGGCCTTGATCTCACAACCGTGGGATCATGACCTGAGCTAAAATCAAGAGTTGGCTGTCCAACCAACTGAGCCACCCAGGCGCCCTTAAGATTTATTTTTAAGTAATCTCCACACTCAATGTGGGGCTTGAACTCATAACCTCAAGATCAAGTGTCACATGCTCTACTGACTGAGCCAGCCAGGTACCCCTATTAGTGGAAATTTTTATTAGAAATGCCAGGTCCTTTGTACAAGTTTTTTGTTTTTATTTTAAAATGAACATGTCATAGGAAGTCTTCTACCTGGTAGAATTTGGACATAAGGTTGGCCAGGTGATCAAACAATTTGTGCTTAAGTGTAAAGTGTGTTAAGGAAGAGCTTGCCTGCCAAGGACAGGGAGCAGGCCAGATTCAGTGGACTTTACCCCTCAGTTAAGTAATGGTCAGTTAAAAGAGCCCCTATTCTAGGAAAAAGTCAAACAGTACTAAAAGGCTTAAAAAAATTATAAAATCTTTTCCCTCACTCCTCATCTCTAAGATGGGAATGACAATTGTAGGCTTCTCGTGAGATAACGGTATATAAATTGCCTGGCACATGGTCAATAAAAGGTGATGAAGAAGGTTCTAACTTGAGAGCTGCTGTGAGTACAGCTGTGGATGTTTAGTTGCACACTAGACAAATAAATGTAAGGCATGAATAGGAGAGGAAATGACAAGAACATAGACTCATTTGGAGAGGTCTGTCTCTTCCCTTTGTTCTAAGGCCAAACTCTGCTCTGAGTCCCATTCTCTTCCTGCCTCTTCTAGAACCTTGTCACTATAATTAACCTGACCCTCATGCCAAAGCATATGTGTCTCTACTGGTTATTTTCTTTGAGCCTATGAAATATACAAGAGCCTTTCCTATCTTGGGAGGAAAATCCTTCATTTGATCCTCCTGCCCTTTTCAGCTACCATTCTGTTTCATTCTCTCTACTGCCAGATTTCTTAATTAAGTAGCACACACACTGCTTCCTATAACTTCACGACTCCTTTGCTTTTCAGTTTTGTCTCCCAGCTTCCATCGCTGTTCTTCTGACACAGCTGTCAGTGCGGTCGTCAAAGACCACCTCATTAACCACCAGTGGGCCTTTGCTCAATCAATCTCCTTGGCCCAGAGCACTTGACTCAGTTGACTGTCCACTCCTTAATTCTCACATACAAAACCACCTCATCATCCCACTTCCTTATTTCTGTCAATTGTATCATTTCCCCAAGCCATTCAGGAAAGAAACCTTGAACTCAGGGTTGGCTCAACTCCCTTCTCTGCCCTCCCCCACATAAGTTTTGACTTTTACTGCCAGTATTAGAAATTCATTAAGCTAGTTTTTTAGAAAAATTTGATCAGGATATGGAGGAGCGGAGGGACATTTAATGGACCCTAAAGACAGGATATAGTTGGAATCCAGGAAAGACCAGGACTGTAGACTTAGGAGTCGATGAAGTGAGCCTTCTCTCTCTAGCTTTCTTTCTGGAATTCTCATGATCTTCACAGACACCCCAAAGGTGCTAGATACTCCCACACCTACTTAGTCCCCAGGGCCCATCAAAAATCACCATCTTTTGCATCAGGCCCTTGAATCTGTCTTCTCCCCAGCTTCCCTTCTACTGCATTTCCTGTGTTGGTTTACCTTCTGATCATTCTGTGTCTCCCATTGCCTCTTCCTCCTCCTGTCCCTGAGTCCAAGCATTGCCCATGTTTCAGTTCTCTGTCCAATGCCCTTTTCTTGAACTCTCTTCTGTGTTGTTGACTCCTAAAGGAGAGGAGACTCTAGGGGCGCAGGGGTGGCTCAGTTGATTGAGCATCTGACTCTTGGTTTCGGCTCAGTTCATGTTCTCATGTTTCATGAGATAGAGCCCTGCATTGGGCTGCAAAAAGACAGTGCAGAGCCTGCTTGGGATTCTCTCTCTCTCCCTCTTTCTCTGCCCCTACCCCCCTCGTGCACGCACACGCGTGTGTACACGTGCCCACATGTGCACGTGTGCGGACTCTCTCAAAATAAATAAATAAACTTTATATTTAAAAAAAAAAAAAGGAGAAGAGAGTGGTTAAGAGTTTGGATTCCAGAGTCCTAGTGGCCTGCGTTTGAATCTCCCACCATTTTCTAGCTGTGTGAACTTGGGAAAGTGACTTGAATTTTTTGAGCCTAAATTCCTCATCTGTGAAATGGGGATACGGGGATAGTACTGGTACCTTCCTGACAGGGTTGATGTGAGGATTCACTGAGCCATCACATGTAAAGTGCTTAGTTAGCATAGCACCTGGCACACAGAAAGAACTCAATAAATGGCAACAATTATTAGGCTTAGCCTTAGCCTTGTTCTTTTTCCTGAGTTCTAGCCTGACATCATCTGCTAGACTTTTCCATTAGATGTCCTGCTGTGACCTCAGATTCACCTGTCAGAATTCTCTGGATACTGCTAGAAGATGCAGATTTCTGAGAGCTGGAGGGTGGAGGGGACCTGAACAAAGAAAGGTGGTCTCATCGAGTCTTTGAAGGAACCCCCACCTAACCTCAGTCAGGCCTCAGCAGAGAAGACTCTAAACAGTTTCCCTGTAAGCCTTCAGACCCTTTGCCGGCTGACTCTTGGAATCTAGGAGAGCAGGCAGGGCTGCCATTAAGAGAGCAAATGAAGGCTGTGAATCCAACCTTTAAAAAAAAAAAAAAAGCCCTGGGGGTGGTGAGAGGAGATGTAGCGGGATCAGTGGAGCTTTGAGGTGGGTGTGAAAGGTGAGAACAGCACCCTCAGGGCGCTGAGGCTGGCTTAGGCAGGGGCCTCCCTCCACTGCCTGGGATTTGGCAGCTCACAAGCCAGAGGCACTCCTGTTTTTAGCTGAGCTTTTGCAGATCTCCTTTGCCACCCTTGTGAACATTCCTCATTAAGCTCAACGTGGGGAGCAGGGTGTACAGCTTTCACCCGCCCTTCAGCCCCTTGCTCCTACCTGCCTCTCTGCTTCTGGGTGGCAGCATTCCTACTGCATTTGTGGGCAGGGGACGGTATCCTCAGAGCTGTTTGCTCTGAGCCAGAGTGGCCAAAGAGGTAAGAGCTCTGACCCTAAAGCAGAATGTGTCTCTATTTGAAGGCCCCTGTTGGAAGGAACTGGTGAAACAGTATAAAAGACTCAAGATTCCCTCAGGCCTCAGGGTCCCACCAGCCATGCTGGGTGATTCACAACAAATAGAGGTCCTAGGCCAGTCACTGTTCCAGGGCTTGGGCTTGCAATAGGAGAGGCTCCTGGCCCCATGGGGCAAACTGTTCAGGGGGTGGTGGACATTAAACATAACAAAACTGATGATACATTCCATCTAGGAGCACTGCTAGCAAGGAGAAGCCCAGCTGCTATGAGAACAGAGGGCAGAGATTACATTTGGGGAGGGGAAAATCAGGGAGAGTTTCCCAGATGATGTGCCAAGTAAATTCGGGCTCAAAGAAAGGACAGGCTGGTTTGAGGTGGAGGGTGGAAAAGAGCCTTGCAAGCAGATGAAACGGTACACGCAAAGGTCCTGAGGCAGAAGGGAACTAGGCTTTTGGGTGGTTAATGCAGCCAGCAGAAGCTCAGTAATGAAGGGGGACAGTGGCCTCTTGAAGGCCGCAGAGCTACCAGCATGGGTTATGCAGAGCTTTGCAGACTACGATGAGAATTTGAGCTTTTATCCTAATGATGATAATGAGCGTTCAATTTTATGTATACGAGTGCTCTACTAAGTACTTTACGTGCGTTTTCTCATTTGCTTTTCATAAGTCCCCTTGGAGGCTGGTGCTATTATTCCCATTTTACAGATAATGAAACCATGGCCCCGGGAAGTTAAATTGCTCAAGATCACACAGTTGGCACGGCAGAGCTGGGATATGAACCCGGATATCAGGATCCAAAGCCTGCCCTCTTAATGTCTGCACGGCCCTCGGCTGAGAGCTGAGAGCTAAGGATGGCCTTTGAGCTCAGTTCCATCTTCCTCAGACCTAGGTTCCTCTATCGCCGCACGCATGTCCCCGATCCTTCTGCCCAGAAACCCAGGCAGAGGTTTGTTTTGGCCAAAGGAGAAGCGGGCCGCGCCGCGGATTCGCCCCCCCGCCCGGCCCCCACGGAGGCGAGGGGCTGGCTGGGGCGCGGGCGCCGCGGAACCGCCAAGCGCGGCCGCAGTGCGGAGGGCGCTGGCGGGTGCGCGCTAGCGCTGCCTGGCAGCTGTGAAATCTGGAGGTAATGGACCCCAGAGAGGAGCGTGGGGCGGGCGCCCCTCCGCGTCCGGCAGGGGGCTCCGTCTCCCCGTGATCCCGGGGCCGAGCGCCTCAACCCCGCCGCCCGGATCACGTTCCCTCCAGCCTTGAGGGGGAAAACAACGTTCATTTCTGATTAAAAATGACTATTTTTTAAATGGGCTTCATTCTTTATTTCTTTCTGTCCTCTCCCTGGGCCAGAAAGAGGCGGAAAGCGACACTGAGAATCCATTCCAAACGAGCAGCCAAGAGGAGACGCGGCAGCTCCCAGATGTTGATGTTTTGTTTTTTGACATAAATCTTTGCACTCATATGGGAGTTTTCATTGATTCATGTTCCCATCTGCTGAATTTCCTCTTATTTATTTAATATGGCTTTTTGGGGAAATCTTGCTCCGAAGCTCTGGAGGAGCGTAAACTGTGGCAACCGCTGCACCCCATCCTCCCGCCTCCAAACGTTGGCTTGCTGGGGGCAAGGGAGAGGCAGTGGCACCCTGCAGAAAAGGCCTGCTTCACGTTCTCATCTTGGGGGACAGGAGCCCTAGGCACGTGCTAACGTGACTGTTCCCGTGCTTGGGGCCTGCCTGAGGCTGTAAACCCGAGAAAGAAACAGCATGAGACAGTCACATTGAGTCTCCCTTCCTTTTGCTTCCTGCCCACCCACAATACCGCGTTCCCTTCAAGCTAAAACACTCTCGGTTCAACAATTTGGAAACCAGGAAACATTTAACAGTGGATGTCCGCATAAAATGTTACACTATCTCCTCCTCCCCGGGCTCATCCTGCACACCCCCACCCCTGTAGTAATTCCTAGTAATGAAGAGCTTCTATTTTAGAGTCAGACCACCTAAGTTTGAATCCCGAGTCTATGAATTCTTGAGCCAGATAGCTTCTCTGAGTGTCAGATTCCTCATCTATAAAATGGGGATGATTATTACTTCTTTTTCCAATACATTTTACAAATGAGGAAACTGAAGCTGAGAGTAGTTAAGAGGTTTGCTCGAGTACAACAGAACCAGGACCCGGAGCACATGAGTGGTTCAGTTGGTTAAGTGCCTGACTCTTGATTTTGGCTCAGGTCATGATGCCAGCTTCCTGGGATGCAGCACGGCGCTGAGCGTGGAGCCTGCTTCTAAGATTCTCTCTCTCAGGGCACCTGGGTGGCTCAGTCAGTTAAGCGTCTGACTTCGGCTCAGGTTGTTCGGTTCAGGTTGTTCATGGGTTCAAGCCCCACATCAGGCTCTGTGCTGACAGCTCAGAGTCTGGAGCCTGATTTGGATTCTGTGCCTCCTTCCCTCTCTACCCCTCTCCCACTTGCTCTCTGTCTTTTAAAAATAAATGTTTAAAAAATTTTTTTTAAAAATTATCTCTCTCCCTCTGCCCCTCTCCCCTGCTCACTTCCTCTTTCTCTACAACAAAAACAGACAAACAAACAAACAAACAAAAAACCCAGTACACACTTCTCGGCCTTTGTCTTCCTCATCCCATCCCACCTCCACCCCTTGCCCAGCTGCTCCTTCAGGTTTCCCAGGATAGGCCATCTGCCTGGCAGAGAGAGGGTACTTTTTTTTCCATGATGCACAAAGACTAAAAATTAGTGATTCACAATGTCTGACACCTTACAACAGTATCCATTTAAACTTAGAACATAGGGCCAGATATGGAAAGGACCACAAGGTCATCTCATCCTGTCCCCTACCTCATCCCTGCAGGCTTCCCTGACAGGTGCAGAGAATTCACCCCCTTACAGGACAACCTTGTCCTCTAGGTATTAGGAGACCCACAGACCATTGAATGGGACCACTTGAACGTAAGAAACCATGGTTGCCACAGAGCAAGCCCCATAAAACCTATTGTTGCTAAGACCCGAGACTGTATCTCCAGTCCCAAGTGGAATGGAGAGATTACTCACAGTGTGAGGTTATTGTACAGCATCATCCTTTGTGAAGCACATACTGAATACACATTCCTTCCTGATGTATATCCCGTCCAGTCCAAGCTTCTCTGCACATGCTGCATGGGACTCTCCGTGTAGGGCAGGGTATGGCTGCATATCTAGGACTCTGTGATTTGGTTCTTAGCTCACCCTGTAAATTCACGTGCCCTTAACTCTCATCCATGCAGGCTGTTTTCTGGAACTCCCGTGTGTGGTAAGCAGATATGATTGACAATCATAAATTTAGTGCAGAGTCAGAGAAGACACAGAGGGGAGGGGGACTCTGGGGACCTGGACGAGAGAGGTAAGAGCAGTGAGGAGAGAATCGCATTTGTGCAGGCCCCCTGTGGGAGGCCCAGGCATGAGGCTCCAGCCAGTCCCTGAGATGCCTCACTGACACCTCTTGGCTACATCACGCTTCCCGCAGTGTGGATTTAGCCTCAGAAGTCAACACAGGACACAGTAGGATGGCCCAGGCCCAGTTCAGCGACAGTGAGGGAAGCCATTCTGCTGACTGTATGCTCTAAGGCACCGTGGAAGCAGCCAAGAATAAGAGCTGTCACCCAGCCAAAAGGCACTGGGATTAGCCAGGAGGCCAAGAAAACCTGGCCAGGGTCTTCCAGCCAAGAAATGCCTACAGGGGTGTGCACCTCTGAATGCCACGTCCACAGGTCTTAGAACAGAGACTTGTGCCCAAGCTTGGCCATGAGCTCCTTAGATGTACCTCCCATGAAGAGCCCAGTAGGGGGTACTGGGGAAGGCCTTTCCAAACCAGAGTGTGCTGATTTCCACACCAGGGACTGATATACTTTGTCATATGATAGAAGTCGTAGAGAAAGGGGTGTTCAAATGCTGGACTCACTACACAGACTATGGGTTCCTGGGCTAGAGACACCTTGGGATTTTTCCCTTTTACCCTTCCATTTTACCCTGGATTACCCTTCCAGCTAATCCAATTCAGTAATTCAATTCATCCTATATCTGCTGAGGACGTGCAATGCCCAGATGCTTTTCAAATGCTGAGGATCTTATGGTGAATGAGGAAGACATGGGCCCTGCCTTCAAGGAGTTTACAGTTTAGGGGGAAAGAGGTTCAGGATAATTACAATTACAGGTGGCTTACAAAAGGAGAGGCTCAGGGATCTACGGGATAGGATCAGAGGAAGTTTAACATAGCTTAGTGAAGTTTCTCAACATATGGTACCTGGGCCACCTGCATCAAAGGCATCTGAGGTACTTGTATAACATTCAGATTCTTAGCCCTCATGCCAGTTGTATTAAGTCAAAAGCTCTGAAGGTGGGGCCAGGAATCTGCCTTTTTTTTTTTTTTTTGGAGTAAAATTAACTAAGATACAACTAGCCATTTAAGAGTATATACTTCACTGGCACTTAGTACAATCACAACGTTGTGCTGTCATTGCCTCTATCTAGTTCCAAAACATTTTCATCATCCCCCAAAGAAACCCCATACCCATCAAGTAGCCACACCTCATTCCCCCTCCCAACATCTGGCAACAACTAATCTGCTTTCTATCTCTATGGATTTACCTCTCCTGGACATTTCATATGAATGAAATCATACTACATGACCTTTTGTGTCTTCTTTCTTTCCCTTAGCATAATGTTTTTGAGGTTCATTCATGTAGCATACATCAGTACTTCATTTCTTCTTATTGATGAATAATATTCCCATATGTGGATATACCACATTTTGTTTATCCACTTATCCATCAGTGGAGATTTGTGTTGTTTCTACCTTTGGCTACTGTGAATATTGCTACTGTGGACATTCTTGTACAAGCATTTGTTTGAGTACCTGTTATCAATTCTCTTAGGTATATATCTAGGAGTGGAATTGCTGGATCATATGGTAATTCTATCTTTAACTTTTTCTTAAGTTTATTTTTATTTATTTTGAGAGAGAGAACACGAGAAGGGGAGGGGCAGAGAGAGAAGGAGAGAGAGAATCCCAAGCAGGCTCTGCACTGTCAGTGCAGAGAGCCCACTGCGAAGCTTGATCCCACGAACCTTGAGGTCATAACCTGAGCTAAAATCAAGAGTCGGAGGTTTAACACCCAGCCAGGTGCCTCCCTATGTCTAATTTTTTAAGGAACTGCCAAACTGTTTTCCACAGTGACTATACTATTTTACATGCTGACTAGGATTGTATGAGGGCTCCAATATTGCTACATCCTTGCCAGTACTTGTTATTTCCCTTTTATTATTATTTTTTTGAGTTTATTTATTTATTTTGAGAGAGTGTGTGTGTGATCAGGGGAGGGGCAGAGAGAGAGGGAGAGAGAGAGAGAGGGAGAGAGAGAGAGGGAGAGAGAGAGAGAGGGAGAGAGAGAGAGAGAGAGAGAGAGAGAAAGAGAGAGAGAGAGAGAGAGAGAGAGAGAATCCCAGGCAGGCCCCACACTGCAGGCAGAGCCCAACTCTGGGCTCAAACCCACGAATTGTGAGATCGTGACCTGAGTCAAAACCAAGAGTTGGACGCAACCCAGGTGTCCCTTATTATTATTTAAGATTTTATTTTTAAGTAATCTCTACACCCAATGTGGGGCTTGAACTCACAACCTTGAGATCAAGAGTCACATGCCCTACCGACTAAGCCAGGCCCAGACACCTCTATTATTTTTTATTATAGATATCCATTCTAGGGGGTGTGAATTAGTATCTCACTGCATTTCTAATTTGCATTTCTTTAATGACTAATGACGCTTAGCATCTTTTCATGTACTTATTGGCCATTTGTATATCTTCTTTGGAGAAATGTCTATTCAAGTCCTTTGCCCATTTTTAAATTGTTTTATCTTTTTGTCATTGAGTTGTAAGAGTTCTTCATATATTCTGTATATGAGAATCTTATTGGGTATATAATTTGGGAAGAAAGAAAGAAAGAAAGAAAAGAAGGGAGAGAAAAATGTCTTTTCACTTTTTTGATGGCGTCCTTTGATGCACAAAAGTTTTTGATTTTGGTGAAGTCCAATTTATCCATTTTTTCTTCTGTTGCTTGTGCTTTTGGTGTCACTTTTAAGAAGCCATTGCCAAACCCAAGGTTATAAAGATTTGCTTTCATATTTTATTCTAAGAGTTTTATAGTTTTAGCTCTTACATTTAGGTCTTCAATCCACATGGAGTTATGGAGTTAATTTTTGTATATAGTGTGAGGTAGGGATCCAACTTCATTTTTTTGTTTTTTGTTTTTTGTTTTTTTGCTTTGTTTTTTTGTTTGTTTTGGCATGTGGATACCCAGTTGTCCAGCACTATTTGTTGAAGAAACTATTCTTTTCCCATTGGGTGGTCTTGTCAGTCTTGTTGAAATAGCAATAATAGTAATTTATTGACACCATATGCCAAGCACTGGTAAGCATTTTAGAAAATTATTTAACTAATTTTTCACAACAGTCCTATAAAGTGGGAAACATTATCATTTCCATTTTATAGATGAGGTAACTGAGACTTGAAGGAGAGACGTAACTTGCCCAAGGCAACCCATCTATCAGGTGGCAAAGGCAGAATTTGAACTCAGATCTTTCTTTTCCAATTTCTTTTGTCCCCCCAGGCCCCGGTAAACTTTAATCATCTCCTTGCAACAAAAAGCAAAACATCAGGGGCACCTGGGTGGCTCAGTCGGTTGAGCATCTGACTTTGTTTGGCTCAGGTCATGATCTCATGGTTCCTTCCTGAATTTGAACCCTGTATTGGGCTTTCTGCTGTCAGCACAGAGCCTGCTTTGGGTCCTCGGTATTCCTCTCTCTCCCTGCCTCTCCCCCCAGTCACACTCTCTCTCTCTCAAAAATAAGCATACACACACAAAAAAAGAAGTAAAACATCAAACATGTGCCTTTTCCGGCCCCTGGTCCAGTCTTTCCACATTCTTCCCAGGCTATTCATTCTTTAGGGCCCAGAGAGGTCTTCCCATTCTAAAGTTGTTCCTTATTGTTATTCTCTCCCTTTGAATTGATGGTTGAATTAATGCATAAATAAAAATAAGTAGCAATGAGAACAATTTGCAATTATATACTTATTTGTGTATTTTTTTTAAATTGATTTATTTATTTTGAGAGAGAGAGACAGAGAGCAAGAGAGGAGAAGAGAAAGAGGAAGAGAGTGAGCTCAATCCCATGACCCTGGGGTCATGGCCTGAACCAAAATCAAGAGTAGGGCACTTAACTGACTGGGCCACTCAGGCACCTTTGTGTATTTGTTAAATCTCTCTCTCTGCCACTAAACTGTCAACCCATGTAGGCAAGATTCCAAACTATTCAGTTCCCCTAGTACCAGCAGGTGCTTACAAAGCATTTATTGAATAAATAAGGAAAGATAGGAACTCAAATATTTTGGGGACATTAAATGAGTTATTTTTATTTTGAGAAAGAAAAGCAAGTGGGTTGTGAGATGTCATTTAAGATATTAACTATAGATTCCTTCTCTCTCTGGAAAAAATCTTATACCCCATAGAAAGTGCCAGAGGTTTTAATTCCTTGGAAGGAAATACAGAAGAGACCTTAGTCTGATCTAAGAAGCATCTCCTTCCCCATTGGCAGGTTTGAATGCTGAGATGGGGATGAGAAAGTCTCTTTTCAAGAATATCATTGCGCTTGGCTGGCTCACTCAGTTGGAAGAACGTGTGACTCTTGACCTCGGGGTTGTACATTTAAGCCCCATGTTGGGTGTAGAGATTGCTTAAAATCTTTAAAAAGAAAAGAATATCATCAAGAAGAAAATAGAACATCATCCTAACAGCCTCAGAAGGTCAACTGCCTGCAAAGAAAGAAAAGGGCAAGTGACCTCTCCAGCCCATTTCCTACTCTGGGATTCTGCTTTTCACTGTGGCACCAGAGAGTTAGCAGCGACTATGCTGCAGGTGAAGGCATAATTGCTCCTTACCTCCCCTGGCTCCCCCAGTGTTAAATTAGCTTTATATCAATATCACATTGGCAGCTGGGATGAATTATTGAAGCTCATTCACTGCAGTGGGCCCAGGTTCCACTTGCTTTATGGAATGGAGGTGAATGTGAGCATATTATTTCTGTTTGCCTTGTTGCGGTCAGTACATCTTCAGACTGTTGTTAATATGAAGGTACTCAGCCCTGACCAGCAGATAATCCTAGCCCCTGTGGAGACAGGCATAGTGGGAAGGAAGGTGCACAGGAACATGTCTGCTGGCCCCAACCACACAGGGGCTTTTAGTTATCACAATTTATACTGTAGTCCCCAAACACGTATTCATATACACACACATTATATACATATACACACATAAGCACATACAATCAACATTCACACACATATTTATGCACATATACATTCAAAGTCTCAATAAAGGTATGCTCGCCAGGAACCCAGGAACAAGAATACATAGGGTGCCAACATTTTAAATAGTGACTTTCAAAAGCCTAGGCAAATTAAAACCCTCTCCTCCTCCCTCACCGTCAACACCAATGCTTCCCTAGCAAGGCTGCCTATTTTGTCCCAGACACTGGCAGAGATGGGTGATCTGTGATGTCCCAAGTCATGGGCAAGGAACCAAACTGTTGGGGCTCCTGTGTGCACATGGGGGAACAGTCTTCCTTCTCGGCTCTCCCCCAATTCCATCAAGAGCTGGAGTATCACTGGATTTAAAGATACGTTTCTGCTACTTGGCCCCGATGTCAAAATTATTAGTTACAGCTTTGCATTTATCCATACATACCTGCACCAGCATTCACAATCACAAGCATGCAATTATACTCCTACACACACACACACACACACACACACACACACACACACACACACACAAACTCACACTCACACTCACACTCATGCATGCTACAAACCCGGAGCTAGCCCTCCTGGCCACATGGTTTGGTCTGAATGCTGCTGAGAAGGCCTCCTGACCCTATCAGGTGGTCACATGCCTCTCAAAAATCCCACCATTAAATATTTATCCCTATGGGAATCCCCAGTTAAAAATCAAATACCTCTGGTCAAGACAACACACCATAAGGTTATCATGTAACATTTTGGCAGGAAGTCACTCTGCCCAGGGCACTTCCCCCTCCTTTAGCCAAAGCTGATTCTTATTCCTCAGGTCTCATCTGGCTTTCTCTGCTGGCTCCCTTTTCCCCTAGACTAACAAGGGAAGTTAAGTTCCCTCATTATCCACTCTCATTACTCTCTGGCATTTTCCTTGGATGCACCTATTGCAACTATAATTAACTGATTATTTGTGTGATTGTATTTGCATAGTTTGTGACCTCATTCAACTGAGAGTTCCAATTGGTTAGGGACTGCCTTTCTCTCTGTTCTTTACTGCACCACCCGTGCCTGGCATAGTGCCTGGTACACAGCAGATGTTCAATAAAATTGAAATGAAGCTGGAGGGTTTGGAGAAAGGAGAGCAGAGTAGGGAAAGGGGCACAAAAGGTTGGAGCAGATGTTCCAAACTGTTTTGATCTTGGGCCTCTGAGTATCACCAGTCTTTCCCTTCCTCACCT
The DNA here is from genome assembly GCF_022079265.1 of Lynx rufus. NCBI lineage: Eukaryota > Metazoa > Chordata > Mammalia > Carnivora > Felidae > Lynx > Lynx rufus. The sequence goes on along the minus strand of NW_025814823.1, from coordinate 117,740,188 downwards.
GCCAGAGTGACACCATGCCCCCTCCTCCTGGGCCATGTTAAGATGCCCAATGGAATCACACAGGGATAGCACTGGGATTGAAGGGGACAGAGACTGTTCAGCTGAAGGCAACAGGCTTGACGGGCGTCTTGGCCTATCGGACTCCCCACTTTTCCAGAATGTGACTAAGAGTTCATATTTCTGGAGCAAGTTTTGTATAAGGAAACTCCGCTTCTTTTTAAAAAGTTTTTATTTATTTAAGTAATCTCTACACCAAATGTGGGGCTCAAAGTCGTGACCCTGAGACCAAGGGCCACATGCTCCTCTGACCAAACCAACTAGGCACCCCAGGAACGTCTTTTATATATGTTTCCTGACAATTAAGATTGAAGATGTTTGTTGCTGAGAACATATTAACACTAACAACGATAATATTAATAGCTACCATTTATTCAAAGCTTACTATATGCCAGGCACTGGGCTAAGCACTTTATACATATTTATGTATTATTAATTCAATTAATTACCCAATCATCTTGTGAGATAAGTACATATCATTCCCATTTTACAGAAGCTGAACAAGCTCAGAGACATTAAATCATTGGCCCAAGGTCACACAACTAGGAAGCCGCTAATCCAGGACAGGACTCTTGAGGTCACAGTTTTACCCACCAACCAGCATGCACTACCTTCCACTTTCAGCCCATAGGGATGCCAGTCTACTCCTTATCCCTAGACCTTCCTACTCACTCAGTAGTTATAAAATGAAGGCATTTACGGACCTGAAATTTATTTGGGATCTTGGAAGCTGTCACTATTTCCTTGTCCTAGTACCTGGACCTGATTCCAGATACCTGGAGTCATAAAAGAGGAGAGATGCCAAAATATCCTGAATTATAGGAGGAAGCAGATACAGACAGCTTGAAGGTGCCAGTTCCTCAGTGTTCCCCAGCAAAACACTCCTGGGCTCAGGCACACCTACTCCAGATGGACCCACTTTAGTCTTTTTCCTCCACACTTTTCTTCATCCAGTGGTCTTGAAGACGTAACAAGTGAGTCACATAGGGCCACATAAACCAAAAGTAGGGTGTGGGAGAAGCTGCCACTGAACATGGGCCCTCTTTCCTTGGGACTGCACTCAGGGCCCTAGATTACCATGTACAGGTCCTTGCTGGAAGTGAGAACTGTCTTGACACTGGATCATGGTCTCTTCTTTCCCCCCCCCCCTCCTTAGTACACTGTCTTTAGCCTAGTTCCTCTAGTGATTAGCAGAGCCGAAGCTCCATAGCTCCAAATTAGGTCTGGAATCAATTTAAGACTGCCAAGGTCCCAGACCTCATGTGGCTGATGTTTTAACTGTCACAGACACTTTCTGGCTCCTGGTTCCTTTAAATTTGCATTGATCCTGGTGTTCTCTCCTCTAGTTGTGACCTCTTAAAGGGCAGAATCCAAATTAGTTTGAAAATGGTCAACTGGCATGCATCCTGTACTCCTTCTATTACTACTATGTTACATAGACCAGAAAACTACATTTCCCTGACTCCCTTACACTTAGGTGCACTTGTGTGACTGGAAGACAAAAAGGAGGAAGAGGCCTTCTTTCTGCTATTTTGGGCTTTCTGCTGGCAGGCAGGATCCTGTAGACATGGGGTTCTCCTGTAACAGCCACTCCAACTTCCTGTCTCTTCTAATTCCTAGATGGCAAATCTCTGGAACGTGCTCTTTAATTCAGTAGTTTCAGTGATGACATTTTGAGTCCTCATCTTTGTGATCATGACATACATACATAGCTCTCTTCATATTAGCTCTCTTGGTACATTTACTAGGAGTCTATTCCACAAGTCTTTTCATTGTTTCTGTAAACTTAATTCCCTATATTAAATTCCCTTCCGTTTAAAATACATAGAGTTGGGGCACCTGGGTGGTTCAGTCCGTTGAGTGTCCAACTTTGGCTCAGGTCATGATCTCATGGTTTTGAGTTCGAGCCCTGCATCGAGCCACTTCAGATCCTCTGTCTCCCTCTCTCTGCCCCTCCCCAACTTGTGCGCTCTCTCTCTCTCTCTCTCAAAAATAAAATAAAATAAAATAAAATAAAATAAAATAAAATAAAATAAAATAAAATAAAATAAAATAAAATACATAGAGTAGCTTCTGTTTTTGCACTGAACCAAGTCCTCAAAGAGTTATGAAATGACATCTTGGAGAAACTGGGCAAAAAAGCGAGTATGGTGAAGGGTAGGAAGCCAGTTGAGCAGAGACACAAAAATACATTATCATAAATCAGCTTCTCTTACTGACACCCAGCAGGCTTTCCCATTCAGAGTATAACAAAGATAAAGGCAGGGGCAGAGGAGGAAGGTAGGTAGGCAAAGAAACAGACTTTTATTTCAAGGGTTGTATGGCTTATACATAGGAGATAGAGAAGCAAATAAGCACACAGTTCAAATATGACAGTTCAGAAGTCTGCTAAAGACCCACCACTGAATGTGAACTTGTGTGTGACCCTTAGACACACACACACACACACACACACACTATAACTCAGGATTCTCTCTGCTTGTTTGAAAATTCAACCCCTTTATTCCCTCTGATGGCCCCAAATGGGATTAAGAATGATGTAAAAGGTAAAAGATGCATTGTGTTAGGAGGATAAGAATCAAGGTGAAGTGATAAGACTGCAGTGAAAGAAACAAGAATGGAGTAGGAATAATGAAGGAAGATCTAGAAGTAGGTGGGAGGATATACTGAGAGTGAACTCCAATTGAAAGGAGGGAAGGGGGTGAATGAAGGGGTGTTTTAGGGAAGATAAGCAAGCAAACCAACCTCCTAACTCCTGGATAACTTAATTTGTATTGCAAAGTGCCTAGAAAATACTAGGCATTAGATACACATTTACTGAAGAATAAAATCAAGGAGGATAGGGGAGGCAGGATCAAAGAGGGTATGTGTGTATTAATAACCACTAACATTAGGGTGCCTGGGTGGCTCGATTGGTTAAGAGTCCAACTTTGGCTCAGGTCATGATCTCATGGTTCATGGGTTCAAGCCCCGCATTGGGCTCTGTGCCGACAGCTCAGAGCCTGGAGACTGCTTCAGATTCTGTGTCTCTTTCTCTCTCTTACCCTCTCGTGGTGGTGCTCTGTCTCTCTCTCTCTCTCTCTCTCTCTCTCTCTCTCTCTCTCTCTCTCTCAAAAATAAAAAAAACATTAAAAAAATTTTTTTAGGGGCAGCCTGGGTGGCTCAGTCAGCAGAGCGTCTGACCGGCTCAGGTCGTGATCTCATGGTTCATGAGTTCCAGCCCCACCTCAGGCTCTGTGCTCACAGCTCAGAGTCTGGAACCTGTTTGGAATTCTGTGTCTCCCTCTCTCTCTGCCCCTCCTTCATTCATGTTCACTTGCTCTGTCTCTCAAAAAATGAATAAACATTAAAAAAATTAATTAAAAAAATTTTTTTAAATAACCACTAACATGTACCAAGTTTTACCATGAGCCAGGCACTCTGCTAAGCACTTATGCGTTATCACTTTAAATCCACACAAGCACTCTATGAGGCAATTATTAAATTACCCCCAATTAATAGATGAAGAAACTGAGGCTGAGGTAGTTTAAGTACCTCATCCAAGGTCAAACAGGTAGTAAGTGGCAGAATTAGGGTTTGAATTCTAACTTGTCTGACTTCAAACCCAGGATTCCTCACCACTACATCATATGTATTCCCCTTTGAATCAAGACTGGTTCATGCCCTCCCCCCAAAGTTTAGAGAGGACCCCAAAGGACATGGTCCCAAACCTGGACTATAAGAGAGAAGAGGGCTAGCAAAGGAGGGATGGGGGCAGGCAGCTGGGGCCAGGCCAGGCCCCCTGTCTGGGAAGGGACCATATTAAAGCCTCATCTACAGCAACACAAAGAAAAACAATTTGAAACTTAATCATCTCCCAGAATTATGATCCCTCCCCACAGCAGGAAGCACATTAGCAGAGCTGAGAAATGATAATTCAGCAGCCCCCAACCCAGCAGGGAGGGAAAGAGAGGAGGAGGGAGAGAGCTGGAGGAAAACTGAAATAGAGGCATGGGGAGAGACTGGGGGCAGGGAGAGGCAGGGCCTGACCTCTCGTGGTTTTTTCTTCTGCTGAGTTGAAGACGTAATTCCAGGGGAGTGGCCTGGTGGCGATTAACCCTTCAATTCTGCTAAGACAGGGCCTCGGTGAAGTTGCTCCTGGGGTCATTTTTCAGTACTGATAGATCCCCATGCCCAAATCTGCACCAAAGCCCACCCAGGCAAGTTGTGGTTTGTGGTCACGGTCTGAGTGGAGAACAGCTCCGGGGCCCCCACGACCCTTAGCACCCTCTTGCCTGATGGCACCTAAGCAAGTCTAAGGTCCGTCAGGACCCGAGGTGCTGGACAGCTCCCAGAGCCAGAAAACGTTCTCTAAGACAGCAGGCGGGGTGGGTGGGGCGAGGCTTCCTTCGCACTCCGCCGTTCCCACTCTGAGGATAAGCCTGAAGGCTGCTCGGAGCTAATGGGGGAAAGGGCTCGGGGTCGTGAAGGGGTCCCGATGGAGATCTGGTGGCGATCTGGAGACTGGAGCCCTGGAGGCAACTTCTCCAGACGCATTCCTTCCTTCTGAGTCGAGACCCCCCACTGCCCCCACCAACCCTCCCCCCCCCCCCGACTGAGACAATGGCGCCTTCAGCCCCCAGAGATGAATGGGGCCTTTGAGAGCGGCACGCCACGGGGTCAGCAGCGGCCACCAGTCCCGGGGCTGCCCAGCCTCCAGCGCTCGGAGCCACTAGGCTGGAGCTAGCTCTTAAGGGAAGCAAGGTATCCTATGGTCCCTGTCTGAGAGAGTAGTGGCTCTAGGAAAGAGTTTCATCCTGGATCAGGCAGTTCTTGCTAAAGAAGGATTTTAGGGGCTTGGGTACAGAGAAATCTCCCTCCCCTTACCAGGAAACGTCGCACTTGGGTGTCCCCTCCTCAGGAGGCATCAGAGCACCCTCCTCAGAAGGCATTTAGAGCAAGCTGCATGAATACAGAACCTACCAAACTTTTGCTACCTCCTTTCTCCTCTCCCCAAATCCAGATCCCTCCCTCCCATTGGACAGGTTGTTTTTTCCCTTCTCTTAGTGCCGTTCTCCCTTCTTCTGGGGCAGGCCCCAGGGTCTGGTCCCTCCTCTCTGCTCCTGTCTCCCCATCCCTTCCTGCACTGCACAGACTACCCAGTTTCTATGGAAACAAGCCCAGGATGGCTCTGCCAGGAGGCCAAGGCCACTACTGTTGGTTGGGTTTGGGGGTGGGGGTGGCAGGGGATAGGGATTGAGAGTAAGAAGCAGGAGGTGAGTTCTAGCTATTCGCAGATGGCAACAGAAACCTATGGGGAACCAGACTTTTACTGTTGGGGGAGAGACATTAAGAAAAGCAGCCAGGGATATAACTGGGTGATGTGATTTGAGGCAGAATCGAGGGGATCCCTGTTCCTCCAGTTCTCAATGCTCCAGACATCCAAAAGGACATCCCTTCAGAAGGGAAATAAGTGGGTGAAGAAGGAAGGGAGACAGTAATACCAAGACCTCTGCCCCTTCCTATTTCACATGAGGCTCTATCAGTTTACCTCTCCTGGGAACATGTTCACTTGAGAGAAGGAGGCCCTCGGGAAATGAGCAGGCTCCCAGGAAGTAGGAGTGGAAACTGGAGTGAGCGTGGGTATTCAGGACTATTCAGGAATTGCCCCTGGGCAGCTGGACCTAGAGGTGGCCAGAGGCCTCAGGGTGTCAAATACTTTTGTGGCATCTCTCCCTAGCACCTCCACTGAGGAGCTGGGCAATGGGCCTGCAGGCTGCAGCTCCCTCCCGTCTTATGTCCCATCAGGATGCTGGGGTATGAAAAGAAGAAAATAGAGGTGGCCAATTAGCAGTTGGGAGCAGAGAAGGTGGAAGAAGCTTTAAGGAAGGAGGGGCCAGGAGAAGGTGGCTGGGTGGGTATAGATGTGTGTGGCTAGGACAAGTAGGGAGCTTCTGAGAGGCTTAACTGTCAGCTGCTGGGAAGTAATCCCCAGCCCTCACATCCTCCCCATGCTCCCACTTCAGGCAAAGCTGCCTGTTGGGTGAGGGCCATTGGAAGTCTCAGAGTCCTGGGAGAATGTGTTGTGGGGGGTTTTTGGGAAGGGGCCTCCCAGGTTATCAGGGCTTTCAGCAAAGCTTCCCTGGAGAAGAGGAGGGAGTGAAAGGGGTCCCTTGGGAGCCTGGGTTTCCTGGATCTGAGCCATGGGCTCTCTCTTGGCTATAGCCCCCAGCACAGCCATTTTGGTGTTTGCTTATTTTGGTTATTTTTTGATCAGATATTTTGGCGCTGTGCACACTGCCTCCTGTTGCCATGGCAGCCGTGACAGGGGCTGAGGCACCGTGAGAAAAATACCAAAATTAATGAGTGAGCGAAAGTGCAGCCGAGAGAAAAACAAGGTTAAAAAAAGAGTTAAAACAGTAATGAAAACAGGCTTCCCAGCTCCACAGCAGAGCAGCTGCTGGAGCCTCCCCAGAGCGGCAGCCCCCACCCAGCCTCAGGCTCCTGGCATCTCCCAGACCTCAAGGCAGAACTCACTCGCCTTCCCCCACCCGGCCAGCCACAGGCGCAGCAACAGACACACAGAACCATCCCAAGTAAAACAGTAGATCAGCTCCAACAGCAGATCAGTCCCAGCTCAGGTTGCATGCTGCCTCCCAGAACAGCATCCTAGGGAACAGCTTCTCATCTCCTAGGCAACAGAGTCTGGGCTATGGCCCCCACACAACAGTGGTCCAGCTACATTACTAGGAAATGGCCTCCCAGCTACACTTGAGCTTCAGAGCTATGGCTGCAGGCATAACAGCATCCCAGCTAGAATCCCGCACACAGTAACAGCACAGCCACAAGCCTGGGCAACAACATCTTAGCTATAGCCAATCCCTGGTATGCTGTCATCACAGCTATAGCTTCGGGACCAATAGCATCCCAGCTACAGTCCTATACACAACAGTAGCTCTGCTCTTATCCCAGGTAACAGGCTTCCTCCCAGGTACAGGCTCCTAGCAACAGCCTCTCATCTCCTAGGACCTAGGCAATGGATCCAGCTACAGCTCTACTTACGTCATATTATCAGAGAACTGCTTCTTTGCTATAGCCATTCTCAGGTGTGCCAGTCTCACACCTATAGCTTCAGGCCCAATGGCATTTCAGTTACAGCTCTTCCCTCAAAATGCACACATGAACACACACACACACACACACACACACACATACACACACACACATACACACACAGAGCTTGGCAACAGACTCGTAGGTACTCTGTGTTGTTCTGGCTATAGCCTATGTACACCAGCATCACAGCATTGCAACAGTATTTGAGCTGCAGTCAGAAACAGCAACTGGGATGCCTGGGTGGCTTAGTCGGCTAAGTGTTCAACTTTGGCTCAGGTCATGATTGCACCGGTTCGTGAGTTCAAGTCCTGCAATGGGCTCTCTGCTGTCAGAGCAGAGCCTGCTTCAGATCCTCTGTCTCCTTCTCTCTCTCTCTGCCCCTCCCCCCACAGCTTGCGCTCTCTCTCTCTCTCTCTCTCTCTCTCCCCCTCTCTCTCAAAAATAAATAAACATTAAAAAACAAAAAAACAGCAACCTTTCTGTTATAGTGCCAGGCCTTACAGCACCCTAGTCCTCTTGGCCACAGCCCATCCCAGGTACATTCATATCACAGCAAGAGCCTTAGGCGACAAGAATACCAACCACTTCCACGCCTAGCACCCCCCAGGCTCCAACCCTTGGCAAGGTCTCAAGTGGAATCTCAGGCACCATTAGTTTCAGGAGCCCCCCAGTGCTCTACTTGCTCTACTGCCAGGTCCCAGTTTGGTAGGAGGCCAGGAGCCTTGGCTTCTCTCCTCTTCAGATGCCACCTCCTAGTCCCTACTGTTTGCTGGCCTCCTTTCTAGGGGAGACAGTATCATTCCCATGTCTACACTGCCCCAGGCTCAGATTCCCCCACCCCCCAGAGCCCAGCCTGGCAGCTGGGGTAGGAGGGGATGGGGAGCAGGGAGAAGAGTAGGCACACCCTGTGTTGCTCTGGCCCAGTTCTGCTCCTACCACTTGGTGCAGGATTTGGGTTTGATGGTGGTGGAGCAGGGAGGATGGAGGAGAACATCTGGGAAATTAGCATTTCCTGCCCAGCTCCGCGGCTGCCTATCTTGTTCAGCCCTGAGCAAGGGATGAGAACAGAGGAGCCTTTGAATGGCTCCCAGCAAGCCAACTGGGGAGGGTTTGCTGCAGTGGGCAGTGGGCACATGCTGGGGGCAGGGAGCCTGGGGCAGCTCCTCTGTGGAAGATTTCTTCTCTCTGGGCCACTAATTCCTTCCTTGGAGATGTGCTCAGTCATGAGGACAGTGTGAGTCTGGCGGGGGCAGAGGTAGAGAAGCCTGTTACAGGACAGATCCTCCTTTCACTAGCTCATCCCATCCAGAGCCTCCCACGTGGGCTCCTGGGGTTGAGGGCTGGGAGTAGGCACTAAAAGAGGGCCCAGGTCAGAAAGGGAGGCTGAGTGAGGGAGGCTGCTCTGCACGAGATCTTTGGCAGTCCTTGGGTGCCCTCTTAGCTGGCCTGAGATCCCACCTTACCCAGAATAGTGTTCCACAGAAACGTGGGGAGACAGAAGGGAGGGGGAGGGGGAGGAAGAAGAAAAAGGGAATAAAAGTGGTAGGGATGGGAAAATGGGGGACAGGAAGGGGACAGAGGCTATGGCAAATAGAGGCCAAACAACCAGTCATCCCATAATAGGCTTTTCCACACCCAGTGCCAGGCCTTGCCAGGGATAGTATTCCTCATTCTTTTGACCTAGAACACCCTGCCTAGGCTTATAAGTGGCAAAAGGCAGGACGTCATATTGAAGTGGAGCATTTTGGATCCTGGGGTACCAAACCCTGAGCACAGGAAAGGGAGTTCCCAAGCTTCTCAGAGACCTCTAGATGGCGCCAGAGAGCCAGAGCTGAGAGGGAGAAACCAGAATAGGAGTGTGTAAGACACGGCGTGTGACACCGTGTGTGACTCGGTGAGTGTGAGTGTGACAGGGAGCGTGTGGCACTGCGAGGGCGTGTAACACAGGCCGTGACACTGAGCGGCCTTGTGGGGCAGAGACCCGTGTGAGTCTGTGAATGTGTGTATGTCACTGCTAAATATGTGGGGCCACAATTCCATCCCGCCCTGAGGGCAGGTGATAGGGGGACCCTCGAAGAGCCCAAGCTCCGGCGCTTCACCTCATTCTCACTCTTGTATATATCCCCCATCCACATTCTAGAGGAGCCCCCGGGTCACATTACCCTCCCCCTCCTAAGGTCCCCTCCATAGCCCCACCCCCAAGGCTTGCTGCGGCCTCAGAGGCTGACCGCTCTGCGGCTTCGGCCAGAGGGGGAGGGGTGGACTTCCCCGGAGCGCAATGGGAAGGGAGGGCCACGCGGGGTGATCTGGGGGTCTGGTCGGGAAGAAGGTGGATCTGGAGGAACGGATGCCCTCCAGGGAAGAAGGCACTGGGGGAGACATTTCCCCTGCCCCAACTTCCCAAGAGGCAGGGTAGGGGACAGGTGTTTGAGTGAGGTTAGGAAGGGAATTCAGGAGGGGTCCCAGATGGGGGCTCTAGTGGGATAAGTGCAAGGTGAAGAACCAGGGAGGGGTACTGCCTGTGTATCCGGGCCCGGGGTAGTGGGGAGATAGCGAAGGGGAGTCGTGGCTTTGGGGAGCAGTGCTCGGGGTCCCCTCCCGGAGGGACCAGAGCGGTCCCGAGCTCCACCTCCCGGCCGGGGGGGGGGGGGGGAGGTGAGGGCGGGGAGGCGGGCGGGAGGCGGGCGGGCGGGCCAGGAGGGAGGGGGAGGGAGGGGGCGGGCCGGGCTGTGCGCTCCGCTCGCTGCTGGCTCCGCCGCCGCCGCCGCCGCCGCCGCCGCCTCACACACTCCGGGAGCGGGAGCGCGGCGCGGACACGAAGCCGCCGGGGCTGCTGTGCCCAGAGCCAGCCGGAGCCGGAGCCTGAACCGCAGCGCCAGCCCGAGCCGTGCCGAGCCGCAGCCCGGGCCGGGGCCGGTGGCGGCTCATGGACAGCAGGGCCGGCGGCCGGCGGTGCCCCGAGGCGGGTAAGGATCCGGTGGCGGTGGAGGCAGCGGCGGCTCCCGGCCAGGAGCGGCCATAGCCGGCGGGAGCTGAGGGAGGGGCGCTCAGCGGAGCGAGGCCACGGGGGCCCAGGCTGTGCTCAGCGCGCTGGGGCTGAGGTGGGGGCGGCTGGGAGCTTGGGCTGGGGGTTACGGCCGGGGCACCCTGGCCTCCAAAGTCCGCGGCGAGGAGCGGAGCGAGGAGAGGGGGTGCTGAACCGGACCTTTGCCTCGGCGTCCCGCACCCCTGCGCGTTTGGACCCGCGGGGAATAAGGCGACTCTAGGAGCGCGCCGAACCGAGGTGGTTGGGGGAAGCGCGCAGCCCCCAGTTTGAGGGGGGGGGGTCTCCCCGAGGACGAAGCAAGCAAGGACCCTAATACACAACGCACACACACACTTGTTGGGCGACCAGCTCGGATCACTTAGGTGCTTCAAGCTCCCCGCGGGCAACCAGAGGGCCAGACCACGGACATATGTACACGCATACATACATCCGTACATATATGCACACAGACATACCTCCCGCACACCAGCGCCCACTGGGGCACCGTCACTAGCACATAATCCGCTTCAGCGTCTGCACACTCAGCAGCACGGACACACAACCCTTGGCCACAACAGAGCGACAGAACATAACCGGGTGTGACATTCGGCGACATGGACACACAAACACAATCCCGTGCCCTCATGTACGAGTGTCACAGCCACAGTTCGCCAAACGAACACTCAAAACCTAGCCTCTCACATACATATTCCTTTAAGGAACACACCCTACCATAAAATATGTTACGCACTCTTTGGCCAGAACATAGATAACACAACACAGGTCTCGCTTGCCCCCCTTAACTGCACCCACATAAACACACAAGCCTAGTGTCTCAGCACACGCCTTGACGGCACACACCCTAACACAGAAAGTAGAACCTACAGCGGCGCCTCACGGGCACAAACACAGAATCTACTGCTTCACACATCTTAACACTGGGTGTCACACACACCTTACACCAACAGTGTCACATTACACCTGCAGCCCATACACACAAATACACACTCAGTCCCTCTCCCTCCGAGGCCAGATTCCGTCCTGGGAAGCCGCTGGGCGGTCCGGCGAGCCCCCAGCGCCCCTTCATCTTAATCACGACATTGTTATTGTAAATATCAGCACAGCGGGAACCCTGGGGGCTGGCTGGACCGGCTTCCCTGCCTGCGTCTCCCCCACCCCCACTCCGCGGCCAGCCCTGGCCGGGTATTCCCGGAACAGGCTGGACTGGCAGGCCGCGCCACCCCGGCTCCCTTGGGCTTCAGGGCCCCAGGTCCCTTTGCAGAGGGTGCAAGCCTGCGGCGGTATTTGCGACCCTCCTCGGGCCTTTTAGCTGCGTTCTGCGAGCCACCTGGGTCCCCAGCACACCTGGGTCCCGCACACCTGTGTCCCTCTCACACCTGGACGCCCCCTCCGCCGGGTGCCGGCTACAGGCCAGAGTCGTGTGCGCGGGCAAGGCCCTGCGGCCCGAAGGGAGATCGCTGCACGCGCTGGAGCAAAATTGGTAGGCGAGACGGACTCAGCTACCCTCGGGAGCCAGACTTCTGGCCTCAGTTTCCCCAGCAGTGATTGACGACTGTTTCTTCTAGCTGGAAGTATTCGGTGAGGCGTTGAGGTCTGTGAGGATTGAGTGCGGGGCAAAGACCCCTTTCTGCTAGCCTTGAGAGGGTCCTTTCCTGGAGAATGTCCCCACCCGGCTTGGCTCGCCACGCTTTGTGATTCCGGCGCCGGCTCGCTCCCCGCCCCCTCCCGGCGCCCGCTGCTCGGCTCCCGCCGGCGCCCGCTTGCAGGGGACCCTAGGCAGAGGGCCGAGACGCGGAGGAGGAGGGATTCCCCGCGGCGGCCGCTGGGGCCGGGGGCGCAAGGGGCCCGCTAGCCGAGGCACGTTCTCACCGCTCCCCCCTCCCCCGCCTCGCCTTGAGCTCCCGGAGGCCCTGCGTCGCTGGGATGGGGGTGGGGCCGCCTGAGTCCGAGGATGGTGGAGGAACAGCCGTTCCCCACCACCACAAGACTGCGTCCTCTGGGAGGAGATGCCCACGCTCTGGGTGTGTGCGGGGAGCGCCCGCTGACCACGGAGGTGTAGACAGGAGGCTACCCCGGCGATGGAGTCCAGGACACCTTGCCGGAAGACGCTGGGGGCCTTCCATTACCTGCTCTGGGCCAACCTCCCGTAGCTGCCAGGAAAGAGGTCGCCCCGAAGGTGTTTGTGACAGCCTAGAGGTGGGGGCTAGTTTCTTGACGTAGAGGTCTAGGAGGATTGAAATCTGTAATTACAAGTAGCCCAGGGCGTGGGGTGGAATGGGGGAGAGGGATGAGAAGGGCCTCCAGGGATGGCCTAGGGATAGTGTAGTAGAGGAGCAGATCTGGTTGCAGTTCTAGCAGCGTGTTTCCCCTCTCCTCCGACCCAATTCAGTAAGTGACTTCATCTGGAAGAGGGTGTCTTGCTGGTCTGGTATCTTCCTAGCAGAGGGGCTGATGCTGCTGTGGCTACTCGGTCAGGGGATCTGGGCTAGATAGAAATAGTGAGCTTACTGCTGGGAGGAGAGGGGTGGAAGCACCAGGAGAAGGCCTGCGGGGGCGGGGGCGGGGGTGGGGGTGGGGGGGTCGGGAGGGGGATGGGGAGGAGATGGAGAAGGCTCTTCTGATATGGGGTGAGGGCTACCCCTACCTTGAGCAAGGATAGCTGGCGCTGCAGAGTGAGATTCTTTCAACGATGTATTGAGCACCTGCTATCCACCAGGGCCCATGGTGGGTGGTGAGGATGCAATACAGTGGTAAGATACACACCAACCTTGTCTTCATAGGTCTGCTCAACTGGCAGGGGATGGGTGCATTTATTTACTGAACCAGTGAGCACCTACTGTGTGCCTGATGCTGGAAATAAAATGCTGTATGTATGTATATATATCTGTCCTTTACAACGTAATAGACCTCAATGCCACAGATCTCATTTAATTCTCCCAGATACCTTCCAAGGGGCAGAATTTATTATTTCCATTCCACAATATGGAAGTAGGTTCAGAAAGGTGAAGTCACCTGGCCAAGGTCATATAGCTAGGAAGTAAGTGGTGGAGCAAGGGTTTGAGCCCAACAATCTGACTCAAGAATGCAGGTGCCTGGAAGCCCTGCAGAGGCTAATAGAGGGTTGTGAAAGAGAAGGGAGAGGAGCTGAGGGCTGTGCACTTGTTCACTGTGGGAAGTCTCTGAACAGCTCCACCCCACACAGCCCTGCTTGTTTACCCTACTCTCCCAGAGGTTGGCTTTGTCCTTTGTGGTTTTTGTTTGTTTGTTGTTTTTTTTTTTTTTTTTTTTTTTTTTTGCCCCCGGTGGTAGTGGCTGTTGTGTAACAGTGCAGGGGTAAGAAGGGTGGGGGGTCAGAGCTGACCTGGTGCTGCCTCTAAGTGTTTTAGCATTCATCAGAAAGTGGACCATGGTCCCTGAGGTGGACTGAAACTGAAGGTTCCAGGTGAACCCTCACTGCTATTCTCCTCCCTCCCCAGATGTTGACACAGATGGCGTTTTCCTTGGCCTTCCCTGGACTCTGCCCCCTCATACCTTATTGCACTCCTCAGGCCTGAGAAGAATGAATCACTGTGTATGCTGCAACTCTGCTTCTCAGGGTGCCTATGTCACTGGGCAGAGGTGGGGACACCCTTGCCAGGAAGGCAGCCAGTGCCTGGGCAAGGGCAGATAAGATGCTAATCACTTCAAAAGCTGCCGCCTGGGACTAATGACTCCCAATAACCAACCACCTGAGCAAAGTTCAGGGATGATGGGGGCCAGGGTTAGGGCTGCCTCACTGCTGGTCCTGGTTCCTCTGACTCCTGCATCCCTAGGATGGCATGCGCCCTGTGGTCGGGGGGGGGGGGTGGGGAGGCCTGGGAGGCTTGGGGTTCAGTCCTTGAACCCCAAGCCCTCTCTTTCTTTCCTTTCCAGGCAAGTTGGTAGCCCGGAGTGGGGAGAGGGAGGGAGGGAGGAGATGCTACATAGCAAACACATTCTAGCCTCTGTGACCTTTGTTGATTTTCTTTCCCCCCCAGACTCTGGGCCTTGAAGAGACATTCTTATTTCCCACGTCCTGACTCTTCACTTACTACTTTTGTGACCTGAGACCGTTCCTTATTCTTTCTGAGCCTCAATTTTATCATCTGTACCATGGGGAGCTGGGTAATAATAAAGTACCCGTTTCAGAGGGTGGGGAGGATTAGATGAGATAATGTATGCAAATGGAGTAAAATCTCAGGGAGTGTTAACTAGGATGATAATGATAGTGATGACAGTGATGATGATGGTAAAGGCGACTGTAGAATTTGCACTTCTTTCTTAACTCCAGGGACCTAGTGTTTCCTGATATTGTACCCTGCTGTCTGGGGTGGGGTGTTCTCTAGGTCCCTCCCCCTAGAATCAGAATTCCTGGGGTGGGGGCATCATTTTAAAGCAACTTTCCAGGCACTTCATGGGCCTTAAAGCTTCTTCAACTCTGGCCCTCACTGTGTGTAGCCACACCCCCAAACCTATGTTCCCCTAAATTCCTACTTCCTAAAAACACCTTCTTCCCCATACCTTCCTGGCCTTGGATATTCCTCTGTGGTTCTCTTTCCAACTCAGAAGTTGTATACCACAGTCCTTTCCTGACTCTTCTGCTGGATGGAGGTAAGGGATCTCCTAAGGGTGACAGTGTGAATGAGTGAGAGAGAAAAAAATGTGTGTGTGTGTGGCGGGGTAGAGGGTGGTTACTGTGTTTGCGCTGCCTGGGAGGCCTGAGGGGTTAGAACTGTGTATTGTGACCCTGAGAGGGGGAAGGAAGGGCTTAGCCTGTAGCTATTGGAGCCGCTACAAATCAAAATCACCCTGACTCTGTCAGACCACAGACCTCTGAATTTATAGCCAAAATGTGTGAGCATTCATTTTTTTCTTGGAAAAATATGCACCATGGTTTCATAAAATTCATAAAGGGGGCTATGATCTAAAAAGGTTAAGAATCCCTGTTCTGAAGAGAGTGAGTGGAGGCAAGCAGTCACTGCCTTATTTCTCCTCTGTGTCAGGTTTAGGGTAATTCCCATATAACCCCACCCTCCCAAGATTTATGCATAGAATTGGTGTGCAAGAGGATTCCATCGTGTGTGTGTGTGTGTGTGTGTGTGTGTGTGTGTGTGTGTGCTGTTCCCCTCCCACCCCCATGGGGGGACAGACGCTCAGGTACCCAGCAGGGAATGAGGTTCTTTGGTGAGAGTCCATTGGAGGTGTGATTGGGTTGGAGCTTGAAAGTAAGATGAGCCTTGTGCTAGGTCCATGCAGGTAGAGGGGAAGTGATGGGAGGATGGTTCCACATGGGGCATTAGATAAATTCCTCCTTCCTTTACAGAGATTAAGACTGCAACTCAGAACAAGCACACACACACACTAATCTGATAGCAGCCTCACACACTCTGAGCACCTTACTGTCAAGGAGTGACGGTGGGAGCTGGTGTGGTTTGGGAAGGCTATGTGAAGGAAGTCAAGTGTTTGACTTGTGTAGGGAATCTGCGTTCAGTGAACATTTGCTAAGAGTCTACTGTGGACCTAAACAGAGAGGGATTAAATTTGACCCCGGTAGGTTCTCAATGGAGTAAGGGAATTGGGTAAGGAAATAAGCAGTAACCACCCAGAAAGTGCCAGGATAAGCTAAGCCTGGGAGCTAAAATAGTCACTCTAGACCTCTTTCTGAGTGCCTGCTGTGTCCTGGGTCCAGAGCAGCATCCTGAGGATGTAGGAGCAAACAAAGCAGAGCCTCTCCTGCTGTATGCTCAGTCTTGTAGGAAAGACATTTGACAGATTACTTCCCAAACAGTCACATAACTACAATTGTAGGTGCTTTGAGGGAGCATTTGTTGACTATTTACTGTGTGCTAGGCATTTAGCCCACAAAATTTCAAACTCCCTAGACAATAGGTAGTATTATTCCCATTTTACAGATAAGGAAACTGAAGCTCTAAATCATTTCCTCCTGCTCAGCAGCCAGGAAATGGGCAGTTAGGGTTCACCTCAGACTGTCTGATGTCTTCTCCATCCCGCAGCCTTACATGTGCCAAATGATTACAACCAAACAAGATTGACAAATAGTCATTGAGGTAGAACTGTTGTGAGCTCCACGGTAGCAGACTGAGTCTATCTTGTATGCTGTTGTGTCCCAGTGCCTGGGACAGAGCCTGGCACGTTGTAAGTCACAACAAACATTTGTTGAATGCATGGTGCCCAGCATTGTGAAGGTGCGTGGGTTGGGGCAGGGAGATGAATGTAGGGAGCCTGGCCCTACCTTCAGGAAGTTTGGCGTTTGCCTGGAGAGCCAGAGAATGCAGGAATAGGTGCACAGTACTGGGGCTGAACAACACAGGCAGGAGGGCGGTGTCCCAGAGAGCTCAGTGATTCATTGCCACAGGATTGGAGCAGACAATAATGGCTGTGAGTTGGAGAAAGGAGAGGTCACCATGGGCTGGAGAGGCCTGGGAAGGCTTCTTGGGGGACCAGAGTCTGCCTTTGGTGGGATAGGTGCCATCTAAGACAAGGCTGGGTAGGATTTCCAGGTGGGAGGCAGGTACTTCAGGTGCAAATGGGGAGGTGGGAAAAGGAGAGTGACCCTGAGCCCTCTGCAGGAAATGCTTGACTTTGGATTTATTAATAGAGGAGCTGGCCATGGCCATGGCCTCCTAGAGGAAGAAGGGGTCAAGACTGGGACAGTAGTAGGTCTGGCTGGGGTCTGCAAATGCATAGCCTCAAAGCTGGAAGAGATGGGCAGAAGTGAGTTATTGGGGTGATGGGAGTGCAGCTTGTGGTTGGCTGTGACACACAGGGGTTCCAATTGGAAGGACCTGGGGGCTGGCATGGAGAAGCATGTCTGAGATGCGACTGGACCAGTTAAGGGGGGAGGGGAAAGGTATGAAATAGGGGCCAGATGTCTGTGAGGAGAGGGGTCAAATAGGAGCCAGATGTTTACTGAGAGACTCTACATAGGGCCTGGAGGGGAGTGGTCAGGGAGAGGCTGGTGGTGTGGTTGGCAGTTCTGTCCCAGTTAGACCTGCTGGGCTCGCAATTGCTAAAGACAGGCCAGGGCAGCTCCCGATGCCACTTCCAGGGCTAGTCAGCCCTGACCACAGTCCTGACCCCAGTGTTAACCTCTACACTGTTCTTCCACACACCTGTCAGTGTCTAGTCTGCCCGCAGTGGAAGTAGGGGAGGGAGGGAGGAGCTGGAGTCCTGGGAACTGGCCAGCGCAGCATGTGTCTGAGGGGAGGTGGGTGGCTAACTCCTTCTCTTCAACTCCAGCTATCTCCAAGCCTTGATAGGTACCTAGTTTCAGCTGGTCCCCCCATGCGGGTGAAAGCATTGGGCACTGTAGGTGATTATTGTCAGAAATGAGTCATTTGAGGGTGCCTCGGTGGCTCAGTCAGTTGAGCGTCCGACTCTGGCTCAGGTCATGATCTCACGGTTTGTGGGATCGAGCCTGGAGTGGGGCTTTGCTGACAGTGTGGAGCCTGCTTCGGATTCCGTGTCTCCCCCTCTGCCCCTACCCTGCTTGTGCGCTCTCTCTCTCTTTCTCTCTCTCAGTAAGTAAATAAACATTAAAAAAAAAAAGGCATTTGACATGTCACATCTCATACACATATATTGACTGGCATCTCAGAAGGGAGAGAAATGAGAGGTCCTTCCCACTCTCTCCAGCCATCCTGAGTGGCCCTCCTTGTGGGGTCTGGGGAATGTAAGGGGTGCCTGTGTCTCTTTCCTACCATGTATGTGGGGGGTTGCTTAAGGCCTTCCCCTTCCACTTGCTGTCTCTCTGTATCTCAGTATCAGGGTAATTACCATGGGTGACTAAGGCAGGATGCTGGTGAGAAGGAGGTGTTGGGCAAAGCACAGAATAGAGAGCAGGGAGGAGGGAGTGTCAGGAGGGTCAGGGCGTTCCATGGGCGGGAGCTGCTCTAGACTTGTTCCAGGCCCCTTACCTGCTCCTCCAGCTGGGGCAGACACTGCTGCTACACCCAGCTGTGGGTGAAACTCAGGGTTCCGGGTTTTGGAATCAGGGTTCTGGGCTGGAGCTGAGCTCTCCTCATGGGCTAGTGTATAGGTGGCAGAGGGAGAGTCAGGGGCTGGCTTGGGTTCCTCCTTCCAGCTGACCTCCTGTTTTGCCTCTTCCCCTTGCAGTCCTCCTGATTCTAGAGCCTGCCAGGATGGGGCCCCTGAGGCCTAGCCCAGGCCCTGGGCGGCAACGGTTGCTGCTGCCTCCCTTGTTACTGACACTGCTGCTTCTGCTGGCCGCATCCCCAGGCCATGCCACTCGGGTGGTGTACAAGGTGCTGGAGGAACAGCCACCCAACACCCTCATTGGGAGCCTCGCAGCTGACTACGGTTTTCCAGATATGGGCCACCTGTACAAACTAGAGGTAGGCGCCCCGTACCTGCGGGTGGATGGCAAGACGGGAGACATCTTCACCACGGAGACCTCTATCGACCGCGAGGGGCTCCGTGAATGCCAGAACCAGCTCCCCGGTGAGCCCTGCATCCTGGAGTTTGAGGTGTCTATTACAGACCTCGCGCAGAATGGCAGTCCCCGGCTGTTAGAGGGCCAGATAGAGGTACAGGACATCAATGACAACACGCCCAACTTCGCCTCGCCAGTCATCACGTTACCCATCCCTGAGAACACCAACATCGGCTCACTCTTCCCCATCCCGGTGGCTTCTGACCGCGATACTGGCCCCAACGGTGTGGCGTCCTATGAGCTGCAGGCCGGGCCCGAGGCCCAGGAGCTATTTGGGCTTCAGGTGGCAGAGGACCAGGAGGGGAAGCAGCCACAGCTCATCGTGATGGGCAACCTGGACCGGGAGCGCTGGGATTCCTATGACCTCACCATCAAGGTGCAGGATGGTGGCAGCCCCCCACGTGCCAGCAGTGCCCTGCTTCGAGTCACTGTGCTTGACACCAATGACAACGCCCCCAAGTTCGAGCGGCCCTCCTATGAGGCTGAGCTGTCTGAGAACAGCCCCATAGGCCACTCAGTCATCCAGGTGAGAGGCCCCTCCATCTAACTGTTAGGGTTCCCACCTTTAGAAATGGGAGCCCAACCCAGCCTGATGAATGTTCCCTTTACTTAAGGGGAAACTGCCAGGGTACTGTGGTAAGAGCTTTTTTCCCCAGTCCCAGAGAGATCTTCCTATAAGCCCCACCCTACCCCAGCAGGTGATATGGTTTTCCTCTATCAAGCTACTTAGAGTGACATAGCATAGCACAGATAGCATATGAACAGCAATCCCCCCCCCCCCCCCCCCCGCCGCCTCACTCATTCCCAAGGCCGACTCAAGTTGGAGAAACCTCTGAGAAGTGAAATCTCCTCCCAAGTCAAATGATATTCTCCTCCCCAGCTGAGTGAGCCAAGTTGGAACAAGAACAGTCTCTCCAGAGATGAGAATATCTTCCCAACC
Source organism: Lynx rufus (assembly GCF_022079265.1). Classification (NCBI taxonomy): domain Eukaryota; kingdom Metazoa; phylum Chordata; class Mammalia; order Carnivora; family Felidae; genus Lynx; species Lynx rufus. The sequence goes on along the minus strand of NW_025814823.1, from coordinate 117,720,559 downwards.
AATGGCCCTTTAGCCACATGAGATTCTCCTGAAACTAGAGGACAGAGCCTTACTTTGCCTCTCCCTGACAGTTGAATGAGATTATTTTAGCCAAGTGAGTCCTCACAGTTCTAGAAAACTGCAGTCAGATGTCTGTCTGTACACCAGCTTCCTTCCCTGGTACAGGGTGCTCTTGAGTATGGGATGCTTGGTACAATGGAGGGTCGGTTGCTTCTACTGAAGTTCTCAGCACCCCTCTCCATGGGAACTGCCCCAGGGGCTTGGGCAGCTTGGTGGAGCCAGGGCCTGGGAGGGAGCAAAGAAAGCGTCCCTGCAGACAGGTGGGCGTATCTCCTGCTGTCATCTCAGCCCTGGACTCCTGCCAGCCCCAGCTCCTTTCTCCTTCCCCCTGGGCTGAAGCTGTCTGTCTTTGAAGTGAGGGAGCTGAGGAGGGCACAGCCTGCCCTGTATACCGTTACCATCCTGGGAAACCCTTCATTCTGTATCCTTAAACTGAAGCAGGGCATGGGAAGGAGTTTCAGTCCTGTCCTTTTTTTTAAGAGGCTGGTGGACTTGAACGTGTAGAAGAGAGACTGAGGAAGAATAGGGAGACAGACCATCAGAGATGGTGAATAATAACAGCCTGGGTGCCAGGCAGTGTTCTGAACACATTATGTGTATTATGTCATTTAATCCTTACAGTACAAGGTAAGCATTATCCCCATTTCACTGATGGGAAACTGAGCCCATAGAGATTTGGAAACTCACCTGATTTCACCCAGCTGATGTGTTCACATCCCACCCTGACCCCATCCAGCAGTCTGGCTTCAAAGCCTATGCATGTAACAGCTTACATCCCCTTCCAGTGGGCTGAAGCAAGAGAGCAGGGCAGAGATGGGGCTAGAGGAAGGGCAGAAAAGAGAGGATGGGAAAGGACAAGCAATGGGAAAGAGGCAGGAAGAACTCAAAAAGGCGGGGAGGGAAACAGAGACAGGAGTGAAGAGTCATCCAGACAAAGGGAGGTAAGATGGCAAGACAGGTAGATAAGAAGCAGGGTGACCAGTCTGGAGACAGGGAGAGGTGGAAATCATAATGAAAAGGTAGGAGACAGATAGACCGGGGACAGGGCGGTTGGTGAGAAGAAACAGGTTGGCTCTCACAGGGGTTAGCAAATACCAGGTTGCTAGGAAGCCCTGCCCAGGTGTCTCCACTGTTGAAAGAGTCCTGGTTCCCAGCCAGAAGGAGAGGAGACTAGCCGTGGTTTGAGGGCCCACCAGATGTGGTGTCCAGCACTGTGTTAGCACAAATTTTCTGAGATGGACAGGTGGATGGACAAAAAGAGGGATGAATGTTGGGGTGTGTGGGTGGCTCAGTCGGTTAAGCATTTGACTCTTGAATTCGGCTCAGGTCATAATCCCAGAGTCATGGGGTTGAGCCCTGCGTTGGACTTTGCATTGGGCATGGAGCCTGCTTACATCTCTCTCTCTCTCTCTCTCTCTCTCTCTCTCTCTCTCTCTCTCTCTTTCTCTGTCTCTCTCTCTCTCTTTTTCTCTTTCTCTTCTTCTGTCCCTCTCCCCAGTTCATGCTCTCTCTCTCTCTCTAAAAGCAAAACAAAACAAAAAAGAGGGATAGATGCTATTTAGGGAGCTCTTGCCACGTGCCAGGCAGTGTTAGGCAGTTTTAGAAGTATTATCTCACTTAATTCTCACCACAACCCCGTGAGATAGGTTCTATTATCATCCCCATTTTATACATTTTGTAGACTGAGGCTTGAGGAGGTTGAGTAATTGGCCCAAGGTCACATAGTTAGTTGGAAAGTGATGGAGCTGGGATTTGAACCCAGGACTCGTCCACTGTGCTTCTCAGAGACTCTGCCAAGTTATACCTGTTTATCCCCAACACCCACATCCTACTGCCATCACGTTCTGTCTGGCTGTGACGTAATTCGAACCCTCTGTTTCTCCCTGACCAGTGGTACCTCATAGCCATTCCCACCAGGTTCCTGTTGCCCCATCACCACCCATATTTGTAGAGTTGGGCCGAGTATGCGTCGGCATTGGCGTGGGAGGGCGTGCCCACTGCAAAGGGACAGACAGTTCATTGTTTGGTGCTGGGATCCCAGCCCGCTGCCAGCAAGCTCTGTGGCCTGCACCAACCCCTCCCTGTCGGCCGCAGCTCGGCCGCCCAGATTCCTCAAGTTGGTGCCTAGCCAGGGCCAGGCAGGAGGGAAGAAGCTGCTGAAACAGGTTTCCCCGGTTTGAGAGAGCAGTGGCCTGGCAGGCTCATTCTGACCCATATCCCCACCTGGCTCCTTTCAAAAGAAATCCCCTCACCTGTGGCCTCCAGGTGGGGCATGTGGGGCTCTACTCGTGTGCAAATACACAAGCGCACAAACACGTACCTTCTCACACAATAACAAATAACCCCAGTCTTGTAACACGTGTGTGTGCATGCGTGCATGTTATACACATATGTCATGCATACATGCCATTTCCACTACTCACACCTTTCCAGCTCTCCAGAAGGGTTGAAGGCCAGTTTAACTGGCTGGAAGGGCTGCCCCAGTTGCTAGCTGGATCCTCATCCCCATATTTGGGCACACTGGAACAGGAATGGTAAGCAGAGTTGAATTATGCCCCATCCCATCTCTACTAGTTGCTTGTAGCCCTGCTGAGGATTTGCAGGCTGCATCTGTGCTCCCCTGGGAAATAGATCAGTGATACCTGCCACAATGTCAGGGTTGGGAAAAGGGCAGTATAGGTGCTGCTTTTGGAAATGGTGCCATGTTCAATGAATTATATCTGCTGTGCTCATTGGAAAGGCAGCACACGTGTCCCTGACTTTGCTATCCCCAGACTAACTCATTCCTGTTTTCCTCTTCTCCCCTGCCCTGAAGGTGAAAGCCAATGACTCGGACCAAGGTGCCAATGCGGAGATTGACTACACATTCCACCAGGCGCCTGAAGTGGTGAGGCGTCTTCTGCGACTGGACAGGAACACTGGACTTATTACTGTGCAGGGCCCCGTGGATCGTGAAGATGTAAGTACCCTGCGCTTCTCAGTGCTCGCCAAGGACCGAGGCACCAACCCCAAGAGTGCCCGTGCCCAAGTGGTGGTGACTGTGAAGGACATGAACGACAATGCCCCCACCATTGAGATCCGGGGCATAGGGTTGGTGACCCATCAAGATGGGATGGCGAACATCTCAGAAGATGTGGCAGAGGAGACAGCTGTAGCCCTGGTACAGGTATCTGACCGAGATGAGGGAGAGAATGCAGCTGTCACCTGTGTGGTGGCAGGTGACGTGCCCTTCCAGCTACGCCAGGCCAGTGAGACGGGAAGTGACAGCAAAAAGAAGTACTTCCTGCAGACCACCACCCCACTCGACTACGAGAAGGTCAAAGACTACACCATAGAGATTGTGGCCGTGGACTCTGGCAACCCCCCACTCTCTAGTACCAACTCCCTCAAGGTACAGGTGGTAGACGTCAATGACAATGCACCTGTCTTCACCCAGAGCGTCACTGAGGTTGCCTTCCCAGAAAACAACAAGCCAGGTGAAGTGGTCACCGAAGTCACTGCCAGTGATGCTGACTCGGGCTCTAATGCTGAGCTGGTTTACTCTCTGGAGCCCGAGCCAGCCGCCAAGGGCCTCTTCACCATCTCACCTGAGACTGGAGAGATCCGGGTGAAGACATCCCTTGATCGGGAACAGCGGGACAGTTATGAGTTAAAGGTGGTGGCAGCCGACCGGGGCAGCCCCAGCCTGCAGGGCACAGCCACCGTCCTCGTCAACGTGCTGGACTGCAATGACAATGACCCCAAGTTTATGCTGAGTGGCTACAACTTCTCAGTGATGGAGAACATGCCGGCACTGAGTCCAGTGGGCATGGTGACCGTCATTGATGGGGATAAGGGGGAGAATGCCCGGGTACAGCTCACAGTGGAGCAGGACAATGGTGACTTTGTTATTCAGAATGGCACAGGCACGATTCTCTCCAGCCTGAGCTTTGATCGGGAACAGCAAAGCACCTATACATTCCAGCTGAAGGCAGTGGATGGCGGTGTCCCACCTCGCTCAGCTTATGTTGGTGTCACCATCAACGTGCTGGATGAGAATGACAATGCGCCTTTTATCACCGCCCCTTCCAACACCTCCCACCGGCTGTTGACCCCCCAGACCCGTCTTGGTGAGACGGTCAGCCAGGTGACAGCTGAGGACATTGACTCTGGTGTCAATGCTGAGTTGACCTATAGCATTGCTGGTGGCAACCCTTACGGTCTCTTCCAGATCGGGTCACATTCAGGTGCCATCACCCTCGAGAAGGAGATTGAGCGGCGCCACCACGGGCTGCACCGCCTAGTGGTAAAGGTCAGTGACCGTGGCAAGCCCCCACGCTATGGCACAGCCTTGGTCCACCTTTATGTCAACGAGACCCTGGCCAACCGCACCCTGCTAGAGACCCTGCTGGGCCACAGCCTGGACACGCCACTGGACATCGACATTGCTGGGGATCCGGAATACGAGCGCTCCAAGCAGCGTGGCAACATCCTCTTTGGTGTGGTGGCTGGTGTTGTGGCTGTGGCCTTGCTCATTGCCCTGGCAGTGCTCGTGCGCTACTGCCGGCAGCGGGAAGCCAAGAGTGGCTACCAGGCCGGTAAGAAGGAGACCAAGGACCTGTATGCCCCCAAGCCCAGCAGCAAAGCCTCCAAGGGAAACAAAAGCAAGGGCAAGAAGAGCAAGTCCCCAAAGCCTGTGAAGCCAGTGGAAGATGAGGACGAGGCCGGGCTGCAGAAATCTCTCAAGTTCAACCTGATGAGCGACGCCCCTGGGGACAGCCCCCGCATCCACCTGCCCCTCAACTATCCACCGGGCAGCCCTGACCTGGGCCGCCACTACCGCTCTAACTCCCCACTGCCTTCCATCCAGCTGCAGCCCCAGTCACCCTCGGCCTCCAAGAAGCACCAGGTGGTGCAGGACCTGCCACCCGCAAACACATTCGTGGGCACAGGTGACACCACGTCCACAGGCTCTGAGCAGTACTCCGACTACAGCTACCGCACCAACCCCCCCAAATACCCCAGCAAGCAGGTAGGCCAGCCCTTGCGGCTCAGCACACCCCGGCCCCTACCCCACCCCTATCATGGGGCCATCTGGACTGAGGTATGGGAGTGACAGAGCAGGTGTATCAGACCTGTGTGCTCACCAGCCCGTAGGGGCCGACCCGAGCCAGTGGTGGGAGGTGGGACCAAAGATCTGGGGATGCTGGGGCCTTGGTGATGACACTGCTGCCTCACCCAGGCTCAGAGCGTTAGGCTTAGTGAAAATTGAGGGAGGGTGTGCTCTGTGGCATCCTCCTCCTTGCCCCCGCCTCACTGGGAGAAGCCTGTGATTGTCAAATCCCGAGACACTAGACCCCACCTGGTCTAGCTGGTGGGGGCTGATGGGTGGGTGAGCAGAGCGGTTTGAAGGCAGAAGATGTGGGAGGGAAGTGAAGAAGTCTATTCCAAACCTGGGTCTCTAGCTGAGACCCGCCATTGGTGCTTCTCTAGAAGGGAAACAGGGAGACCAGGGGTCCTAGGGGGTAACTGATAGGGACTCTGTCAAGCAAGGGGGCCTCCCTATTTGTGCCTCTAGGTGTGCTGTGTCAGCCTCCTCCCCACCCCAGGCTCCTGTGGCTGGGCCCCAGCTCCCCTTCCCCAGACCCAAACACTTACCTCTGACAATAAAGTTCTCTATTTTTGGAGTTTTGGTTTCTTATTTTCCGGGAACTGAGAGAAGGAGTGAGAGAGACTGGAAACAGCCCTTTGTCCTTAGGTTTCCACCCAATTTCCCCATCCCTTCTCTTTGCCCCTTCCCACTTCCTAGACCTGTGTTCAACCCCAACCCTATCTTAATTTACTGTCATCCCATCTACCCCCATATCTGACAGCATGTCCCCTCATCCCATGTTTGTGAAGCCTTCTCCCTAGGAATGACGTCCTGCGCCAAGAAAGGGCAGCTGCACCCAAGTGAAATGCACCCAAGTCCCGCCCTTTGTCCATTGGCTGAGACTTGACCCTTCCAATCTGCTCACATTGAGCAGTCCCTGACAGAGCTCAGGCCAGAGCACCGGGTGAGGGAGGAGTACAGCGAGGAGTACTGCCGCCCTTGATAATACCAGCCTCCTTCCCCCAGGGCACGGTCTCCCCAAGACCCTTTCCCAGCTGTTTCATCCCAACAGCACTCAATTCCCAACAATTACTGGGCCCTGCCCTGCATGTCCTCACCATGATCGCCAGCCTGGGCTACTGGGAGGGAGGGCCCAGGGAGACGGGAGGGAATCCTGAGGTTCTTTGGATTTGGCCTGCTCTGTATCCCCACTCTTAGGGTGCTCCCTTCTGACTGAGGCTGAGGTATCCTAATCCTACCCCTCCTCACTTCCCTTCCTTCAGCTCCTTGCTCTGGCCACGCCTGGGCTGCTGGCTCTCACTCACTCTCTCTCTCTCCATCTCTCACTTCTTGCTCTCCTGGGTCTGCCCTGTCTCTGGCTGTGCCCAAGGGGGACAGGGGCTAAAGCCTGGGTGAGGGGCCTCAGGTCCTGGGAGAGTCTCTGAGGCCAGAGGCAATGCGTCTCCATGGTGACTGAAGAGCCTTGAGACACTCCCAGGAGGTTCAAGGCGCCAGCTCTCTACCCTGATTCTGTCCACAAACTCCCCAATGCCCTGGGCGTACCCCCAAAGTAAAAACTCCTGGGGGCTTTGGAGGAGTGGGGCATTGGGCAAGTGAAATCTAGTTTCATGTCATTTCACCTGGACAAATAAGCATCTCTAGGGGGACCTCCAGCAACTCCTGACCAACCATTCTTTCTCTTTTGTTCCCATGCTTGCTGCTGCCAGGTGCATCTTTCTCTTTTCCCTTTAGCTTCTTCATCTCTTTTTATTTCCCAACAGCTGAGGGATTATCCCTTACTCAGCTGCAACCCAACACATCCACGGAGCCACATTGCACATCTCCCAACATTCAGACACAACCAAACCACAACACCATGGTTGCCACTGAAACACCTAGGCCAAGTTTCTACTGTGTGGTCAGCGTAGTACTAGACCCTGAAGGGAAATGGTCATATTTGTATGACACATGCAAGGCAAAAGATGAGGCAACTGAGAATCTTAAATGTCGAGTGGGACATAGTAAAGCTTTTTCCAAGTTGTTCCACTATAACTTCTGCAACTAGATGCTTCCATTTTTTTTTTTTTTTACCTTATACTAGGTACAATGTACCCTACTCAGCACTTTATGTGAATTAGCTCATTCAGTGCTCATAAGTCTTTGTGACATAAGTCATTATGATGCTCATTTTCCAGAAGTGAAAACTAGTTAGTGATGGAGTCAGAATTCAAACGGAAAGCATCAGGAAATCTGACTTCCAGAGTCTGCTCTTTTCCATAATACTATACAAAAGGGGTCCTGTGATTAAGTTAGTTTGGGGAGTAAGAGATGCACTGTCACATTAACCTATTAAAGGCTCTGCCAATCCTGTGAGAATTGGGGGGAGCCTGTTACACTTTGTATAACTCTGGGTTTTCCCAATTTATTTGACCATAGTGCCCCCTCCCTTTCTTTGAGGAACGCAGTATAACACCTGCAGAGGACATGGGAGTGGGCTCCTGGAAGGAAAATGTCAAACTTGAGCCAGCTCTTCAGTGATGAGCAGGAGCTGGGCAGGAGGTTCAACCAAGGGAACCAGCTCCTGAGGCAGCAGTGAGCATGGCCAACTTGGGGACAGGGAGAGGGCAGGAAGCGGAATATTCTGGTTGGCATGAAGGCTATAGAAGAGAGCTGAGAGAGGAGATGGGAAGAACTGTAGGTTGTAGGTGACACAGATGCCATGCCAGAAGTTCCTGAACAGGAAATGGGAGCCCCTGAAAAAGCTCATGAGTTTTGGATGAACTGAGTTTTAGAAAGTCCAGTGGAACGTATGGTGGATATAAAGGGGGTAAAGGTGAAGGTACAAGACTGAAACTCTAAGGTCTGGACTAAAATGGTGGCAGTGGGGACAATGAATGGATGGATTTGGCAATGAGACAGGGAGAAACAACCTGTAGGGCTCACAGGATGACTGGATATAGGGTAGGGAGGGGGAATGAGTATGACACCTACCAGGATTCCCAGGTAAACATTTTCCTTCTGTGTCTGGGTGATGGGACAGTGATGAAGTTGCTGCCCATGCATAAGCTGGTGAAAGAAAAAGAAGAATTTGGTTTCAGATTTGTTGAATCTGAAGGACCAGTAGGGATGGCCAATAGGAAATACCCAGCAAATGTCTAGAACTTCAGGACTGGAGTCAGAGAGATTTGGGATCTAGGCTTTTTAAGATTTGATAGTGATAAGAATTACAGGGAATGTTTAGGGTTGAGTATGATCCAACCCTTCATTTTACAGAAAAAAAAATCCAAGGCAAAAGAGACCAAGGGGCATGCCTAGTGGGCAAGTCTGAAGCTTTGGATTACCAAATGTAGTAGGTTCTTTGGGGAGGGAGAGTTGCTGGCTGTCATCTTGGAGAAAACTGGAAGGAGAAGCACCTGACAACCAGATGTCCCTGTGCCTCACAGACCCCCTCCTGGAGACTGTTCACTTCAACACCAGGTGGACGATGCTCCTTTACAACATCCCAGCCCCAAATGTCCAGGTCCATTTTGGGGACCTCATCTGTCATCACCCAGACCATTCGGTGTTTTGGATAACAACATGGATCCCAAGAAGGGTTGCCTATTCCTGAAGACGAGGTGGGAGCCAAGATGGGAAGGTAGTTCTGGGCTGCCTTCCCAAAAGCTTCAGGGCTCCTTGTCCTGACAGCTCCCGTCACCACCCCAACTGCCTTGGATGGGATGGAGATTGTTATGGTATCAGGAGGGTGGGTCTGCAAACTCAGGACCCCTTCCTCTGGCCTTGTTGATAAGTTCCTATTGAGGGCTTTAGAATAAAGACAAAGCACCAGCGAAGTCTTAGAGGATTGGAGGGAGCCTGGAGACTCAGCCCCAGGAGAGCCCTGGCCTGAGCTACTCCCACCCCTAGCTTCCAGGGACCCTGGGTCTACACCCTCCACAACTCCTGATTTCTGGTTGGCAGGAAAATCAGTGGCAGTCCCAGGTGGGTGTTTGGGTGACTGGTTGGTGGTGCCAAGTGCCAAGCTGAGGTTGCCAGGTTCCTGGGATGATCATTAACCTGTGGCAGGCAGACAGGGCTGCCTGGAGCCGCCTGTCACGGTTCCACTGCCTCTATCCCAACCCCCAGTCCAAGCTTCTAAGTCCTGGCTCCACCAAGCCACAACCCCTCCCAGAAGCTCCTTCTCATTTCCTAGAAGGAGAATCCATTTGAGGCCCGCCTTCCTAATTCCTGATGAATGCCAGGCCCATCCCCCTATGCCCAGGTCCTCCTGGGCCCTACCCTCTACAGTTAATACTGTTTTCCTGATCTGGAGGATGGAGTTTCCTGATCTGGAGGATGGAGGAGTTTCCATTGTTCTGCTTCCCCACCCCCAAGGGGCCCTGGTTTGTTATCAGGCTCCTCTTCCTTCTTCCCTCCCACCTTTTTCCATTCCCAGGCCTCTCTAGAGGGGGATGAAGTGGGGACAAGGGGCTTGAGTGGGAGGGGACGCAGGAGGGAGTCCTGAGGCAGCCGGCAGCAACACACGGCAGGGGTAGGAACAGAGGATCAGAAAGACCTTGCGATCTCATTTGGATGGAGGCAATGGGAAGTTACAGAGCAATGAGACAGGTGAGGAGCTGAAGTTCGGGGATGCTATTCGGAAATTAGGGAACTGTTCTGGTATCGGTGAGCTGTTTTGGAACAAAGAGTTCATACTGCTTTAAGGAAGCTGTTCTAGAAATCGGAAGCTTGCTCGTGTTTGAAGGCTATGCTGGAATTAGGGGAGTTGGCTGGTATTGTGCTATTCTGGTGTGGGCTGTTCTAGAATTAACGGCTGTGGCAATACTGGGAAGCTGTGCGGCGGTGAGTGGTTGTACTGGATTAGGCTTACTGTGGTAGCCTGGGGGCTCTAACAACACCGGGGCCTATGCTGTGTTGGGACTTTCAGTGTGGCCTTGGCTATCCTGGGAGCTGTCCTAGAATTAAGGGGAAGTCCTCGACTGGCATCTGTGCTTTCTTGGGGGCTCTGCTGTTGCTAGGGGGGCTGGGCCTCCTCTCGGGTGCTGCTGAGGCCTGGGGGACCGGAAGCTCTGGGGCAGGCCTGGCAGGGGCTGGGGTTCGAGGTGGTGGTGGGCCCCCTGGGGCCAGCCGGCCTGCCAGCAGTGACACTCCTTGTCCCCGCAGTTACCTCACCGCCGCGTCACATTCTCCGCCACCAGTCAGGCCCAGGAGCTGCAGGACCCGTCCCAGCACAGTTACTATGACAGTGGCCTGGAGGAGTCTGAGACGCCGTCCAGCAAGTCGTCCTCGGGACCCCGGCTCGGCCCCCTGGCCCTGCCCGAGGACCACTACGAGCGCACGACGCCCGATGGCAGCATAGGAGAGATGGAGCACCCTGAGAACGGTGAGGAGCACCAGCACGGTCAGGGCGCCCCGGGAGTGGGCAGGAGCTGAGAATGGTGACCGGAGTTTAAACATACCTTCCATTTATTGAGCTCCTGCTGTGTGTTCAGCAGTAATCGCGGTGCTGAGTGCTTTCAGCCATATACCCATTTAATCTTCACAACTTCTCTCTGATCTGAGAACTTTATTGTTCTCTTTATAATGGAGTAACAGTGAGCTCAGAGAGGTTGAGTCACTTGCCCAAAGTAATACGCAGGAAGTGACAGAGCTGGGAGGGATTCAAACCCAGGCTTCTCTGACTCCTAAGACCTTGCATTCAGTACCACATTATACTGACTTCCTGGGAACAGGGACCAGGAGAATGGTGGCCAGAGGGCTCAGGTGGTGGTGAGGGAATCTTGGGGGAACCTCGAGGTAATGAGGGTCCTTTAATGGGGTCAGAGGGCCTTGAGAAAGGGGAGGGGACCCTGGATGCTATGAGGAGCTCAGAAAAGGGTATGATGATCCCCTGAGAGGAGGAGCCGGAGAGGGTTTAGCTGAGGAAAGGGAGCGGGGAGGTGTGGGGAGGGGAAAGGCTTGTTTGGGAGGGGAAAGGTTTGAAGGGTGATGGCAGAAGGGACGTCTGGGCCAGAGCAGAGGTTAGTGTGGGGATAGATGGTGGGTGTGCTGTCAAAATGTGTGTGTCTGTGTAGTGCGTATTGCATGTGTGTGTGTCTGAAGGCATCCATGGTAGCTTGAGGAGGGGGAGACTGAATAAGCTTCCCCTTAGGACTGAAAGACTCTCCACCTTATAGCTGTCTTTGGGTCTTGCCCCCTCCCTCCGTCCAAACTACCCCCCCAAAAACGATGAAAAGTTCCACTCCCCAGCTCTCAGGAACAGGGCACTTGTCTGACATCCCAGGCCCTAGGTCTCAGAGGGCCCTCCACCCCACTATGCCCCTCCATGCTCTATCTCATGCCCATCTCGTCCTTTTTGTGCCCGCGCAGAGCCGGCTGGCCGGAGCAGGCCCTGAGGCGGAGTGCCAGGTATGTGGGAGCTGCTCTGGGGTCTGGGGTCTGTGGGACTTGGCCCAGCACCCAGCTCCGCCCACCCAGTGCCCATGCTCTGCTCTGTGCCAAGTTGGGTCTCCCAACTCTGCCCTGAGCTGAAGAGCCTTGGTGCTTTGAGGGTTAACAACAGAGCTGTCCCCTCCTCACCTTGCACTGGCAGGAGGCCAAGCCAGGGTGGGTGGTACCAAGGGAGCCCCTGCCCCAGGCAGTGCTGCTCAGTCATGTCCCTGAGGGAGGGTCACCGCCTGGTACCGTCCCTGAGCAAGGGCGGGACAGGGGCAACTGTGACAGGAAGTGCTCATGGCCCAGCCGTTCCCATGGAGACCCCCGCTGCCCAGCAACCACACCGGCTACTGATGTCAGGCGGCCAACTCCTGTTCCCGTGGGTGTTCTGGGCAGGGAGCCGGAGCTAGGCCAGGGGTGGTGGTTGGCATAGGGGGCTGGAGTGAGGTGGGGAGGGGTTGCATGAGTGTGCTTGTGAGTACCTGGGTGTGTGCTTCTATGTGAACTGTCCACACAGAAGCTCATCCCCTCTCCCTGGCTTTAAAGAAGGGCCTTGCTATGCTGGGGAAGGGTGGGGTTCCAGGACAGCTGGGAGCATGGTGAGTTTGAGGGGGTTCAGAAGGTATGTGCCCACCTTCGTCTGAGGATTCAGATGCCCAGTGTAGATCTGTGTGTCCATGCCTATCTGAGGATAGGGGTGTGTGTGTGTGTGTGTGTGTGTGTGTGTGTGTGTGTGTTTGTGTGTGTGTGAGAGAGAGACAGACAGACAGAGATATTGTGCCTTTAAATGAGGATGGGGGTTTCACACTCCTAAGGGTAGATTTGCTCGTTTAAGCCGGTCTGGAGATAGATGATGGAGTGTGTAGATGGGTTCTGTGTTTATGCACCTGTCTGAGGGCAGATTTGGTGGGCGTGTTGATAGGAGAGCTGGGGGGTGGCTGAGGATGGAGGAACGCATCTATTTAAGGATAGATTGTATGAGAAAGAGAGAGAGAAGAGCATGCGGTGGATGGTGGGAGGGTGTGTGTCTATTTGCAGGTGTGTGTACCTGTGAACTCAGTGGGCAAAGAGGGCGCGCACCCTGTTCTGAGGCAGGGTGTGGGCACCTGTGGGAAGCCACGGAGTGGAGCTTTGTGAGGTTTCTTTGCCTGAAGACTGTCCTCCCCACTGTCTCCTGCAGACCTGCGCCCTTTGCCTGATGTTGCCATGACAGGCACATGTACCCAGGAGTGCAGCGAGTTTGGCCACTCCGACACGTGCTGGATGCCTGGCCAGTCGTCTCCCAGCCGCCGGACCAAGAGCAGCGCCCTCAAACTCTCCACCTTCGTGCCTTACCAGGACCGAGGAGGGCAGGAGCCTGTGGGCGCCGGCAGCCCCAGCCCCCCGGAAGACCGGAACACCAAAACGGCCCCCGTGCGCCTCCTGCCCTCCTACAGTGCCTTCTCCCACAGTAGCCATGATTCCTGCAAGGACTCGGCCACCTTGGAGGAAATCCCCCTGACCCAGACCTCGGACTTCCCACCTGCAGCCACACCGGCATCTGCCCAGACAGCCAAGCGTGAGATCTACCTGTGAGCCCCCTTCTGGCCTGTGGCCATGCCCCTCCCCCAGCCACCGGCCAGCTCCCAGATGGGTCCATTCCAGGGCCCTGCTCCTGACCCCTCCAGCGTGGACTTCCTGGCCAGGGCCCTACATGGGGGTGAGTACTGGCCTCATGACCACGCAGGCCCTTCCCCCATGCAGGGTCCAGGTCCTTTCTCCTCACTTCATCCCCCAGCCCCTGGGAGCCCTTCTTCCCCTTTATGGGGCTCCCCCCAGCTGGTGCCCAAGAGGGCTCCTCTACAATGTCTAGGCTCCCTTCTCTCAACTTCCAGGGAGCACCCCCTCACTTCGGGCAGATGGTGGAGTCAAGGGTGGGCAACACACTTTTAACTCATTGTTTCTCGCATGGCCGACTAGGGTGGAGACAGGATGTCCCCATTCCGGCCCTGCTTCAGGGCTGAACTGGGGAGCCCCTCTCCCTGGGAACTCCCAGAGGAAACTCTTGACCCCCAGGGGCTCCCTGAAGGGCTTTTGTTACCAAAGGTGGGGTGGGGATGGGGGTGGGAGTGGGGCGGAGGCCTTGTCTTCCTATACTGCTCCTGGGCTGGCCCACCTGCCTGCCACATGCCCATGCCTGATCCCATCTGGGCACCCCCCTTCCCTACTGGTCATGCAGTGTCTGTATATAAGGACCTTGGAATGATGTCCCCATTTCTGCCTGATTTGCAACTTTTCTTGTTGATGTTGTGTTGTCTTGGGGGACCCCTCGGAGGGGGGGCTGCCCTGTGCCCCCTCCTCCCTGCCGCAGTGCCCCCCACCCCAGGCCTCTACTGTTCCATGTTGTAAATACCCCTGGGGCCGTAGTGGGATGGGGGTGCAGGCCAGGGAAACAGTGGGTGGGTGGGGGTGGGAATGGGGGTAACATTCGCCTATCAGCAGAGCTGGGCTTTTATTTAATTTTTTTTAAAAATACAAATCTCTATTTTTTTGGAACTGTTGCGCTGTGCCCTGGGGGGGGATCCCTGCTCAGGCTGGCCCCCCCACATCCAGATGAGCATCACAGAGGGGCCCTGAGGCTGTGGGGGGCAGCTGGACAGGGGTGGGATGACTGTGCCTCTGGCCTGGTTGGGTGAGTTGGGAGCAGGAAGGTTTGCTCAAGGGGTGGCTGGTCGCTGCCCCCAGCAGGGGGAACCTGCACCCTGCCCCCTCCCTGCCCCCCAACCCCCAGCCCCTGCCATGACTGACCCGTCAGCCTGTAAAACCACCATTGCCTTGATCTCAGGGGGTGGGAAGGGCTGCCTCAGGGCACCCTGGGCTCCAGGCCCCCTTCTTCCAGTTGGGCTTCCCTTTGCCAGGGTCAGGGGTCCCATGGGGGAGGGGGGTGGGGAGATTGGGGGGCAGAGAAGCCCAGTCAGCCATGATGAGGTGGGATTCCTTTCTGCACCTCAGGGGGCCAGGGTGTGAGGGGCATCCTGCAGAGCCCCCATCTCCCACTGTGGCCATCTCAAAGCCTCAGTCCCTCTCCCTTCCAGAAACCCCCACTGCCTTGGCCCATACCTCTCCAGCTCCCCAGGGGCCCAGGCTGGGAGGCTGGAGACTCAGGGTATGGCCTTTGCTTGACTTAGTCTAAGCTTGGGGGGCAGCCCAAGGGTGGGAGGGGGTGGTTACAGGCTGCTGGGTCGTCTGGTGCCTTTGGGAGCTGTGCTGCTGGGGTCTTGACTCCTGTAACCCCAGAGACCCCATCTCCACCTTAGAAAAGCCAGGGGCCTGAAGAATCACCCTATTCTCTGCTCCTTGCCCCTAACTTGGCTTGGGGTAACAGTGCTGGGAAGGAGAGCATTGTTAGGCTGGTGGCCTCAGCATACACAGCCCTTCTATTGAGGGAAGAGGGTAGAGTGGGCTGGGGTGGCAGCAACCAGGTCTGGGGGTTGGCCAAAGGCTCCTTTCCCTGGGGGAGGCCCAGAAGTGGGCTGGGGGCTTATTAAAGAGACAGCCCCCTTCCCCTGCACAAACAGGGCAGGTGCAATAGTGGTGGAGTTGGTAACATGAGGTGCCCAGCTGGTGGGGCAGTAGCCTCAAGGGCTGTCCTGGGTCCTGGAGGTCAGGATTCTGGCAAGAAGATTGTATGAGGCCCATTTGCTTGGTGGAGAGGGTGGTCCAGACAGGAGGCATTCCTGGAGTCAATGGACTCCCCTGGAAGCCCCTGGTGGCCTGGGCACCTTGCCCTGGTCTTGGAGACCCCTGAGCACTGAGTGGAAGGGCAGAGGAGCATTTTGCACAATGGAAAAGCCAGAAGGAAGGGGGTAGCCCAGATGGCTGGGAGGGCTGAGAAGCACAGAGGGGGAGCCCTTCCCACAGGCCAAGGCAGAGTCCTGGCCCCCTGGTTGGGGTCAGGGTGCTGAGTCTTTCACCACCTGGGCACTCGAGAGGTGAAACCAAAGGTGGGCAGGGGATGGGTGACAGCACTGGGGATCACCCCCATTGGTCCTAGGTCTGTGAAACCCTTCCCCAATGCCTTGTGTCGCGTACAGTTTTATGTACAAATAGGCGACATTTGGCCAGAGGAGACCCCCTCAAACCCAGCCTGACCCAGTCAGTGTCTTCCTAGAGGGGACCTAGTTGGTCCCCAACCCCCTACTTCAGAGCATGTCTCTTGGTAGGGGGAGGGTATATGGGACCTCTCCTGGGGTCCCTGAAGCGTGTCTCACATCCCTGGGGGAGGGTCTCTGGGGCATCTCTCACCTCTGGGGGCTCCCTAGGCCCTATCTCTCCCTTTGGGAGTCTCTGGAGGGACATGTATTCCCTCTGGGGACCATGGGAGCATGTCTCCCCCCTACCCAGGCTCTCTGGGGAGCCTGTTTTCCTCCCAGGGTTCCTGGGAGTACTTAAGGCAGTCAGTCTTGGGCCATCTCTCTTCCCAGGGAAGGGGGCGAACTCTGCAGCATGTCTGGGAAGGGATGTTTCTGGCCCTCCCTGTATCTCTCCTCTGGGGGTGTCTCTGACCTGCAGCACTTTGGGAAGTGACTGGGCAGCTCTGAGTTGTCTTTTCTCCTGGAGGCTCTGGGATACCCCTCTCTCCTGAGGACCCGGCCTCTGGAGCCATTTCTTCCCTGGGTGTGGGCTGTCTCCTGGTGTTGGAGGGCTTTTGTTGGCCATGAGAAAGTCTCTTAGGGGGCGTCTCCATGCGGGACTTCTCTGGGAGGGGGGACTGTGTCTCGCCCATGGGGTTCCCGGGCGGGTGTGTCTGCCCGTGGGGAGAGGGAGACTGTGTCTCCTCGGGTTATCTGAGTGGGGAGGGGGGCCGTGTCTCTCTCGTGTGTTGGGGGGTGGGGTTCGGGGAGGGGGGTTTTGGGCTCATCGGGTGCCCACACTGGGGTCGTGTTTCTCTTGGTTCGTGCCACTTCCCACCGCCTCGCTCCTCCCGGGAAGGGCCCCCGCCCCGCCCTCACTCGCCTCCCATCCCTGGCGCTGCGAGCACAATCCCGTTGATTTGTAATGATTTCTGTCTCTTTCTGTCTTTCTCTTTCTCTGACCCCCCCCTCCCTCGCCGCGAGCATGCGCAGGCACCGCCCCTACCCCCTCCGGTTCGGTTCGTTTCCGGTTTGTTTGCTGAGCTGTCAATGGAAGACCCGTGTAATTATTCCCGAGCTTTACAATAAAAGTGTGAAAACCGGACCCCACCTCGCTTCTTCCGGGCCCTCAGGCCTGCGTCCCGGGAAGACTGGGGGCTAAGACTGGGTTAGAGGCCTTTGAGGGGGCCAGGAGACCCATTGAGATCAACCGGTGCCACTTTGGAATGGGGGCCAAAAGGACGCAGATTGAGGACAGACATCTACTCGGTGCTTGTCAGAGTGGCCCCTCCCCCAACCAATCCGCTGGCCCAACCCGCTCCAGGCAATCCCAGCCCCGCTGCGAGCTAAGGTGCGGGCTAGGGATGGGGGGGGGGCCGCTGGGGAAGGTCACGCTGTGCTGCCTTCTTCCACGGGGCATGTATCCTTTTCCATTCCCCTTTCATTTAGCAACAAGTATGAATTACGGATCTGAATGGAAGAAGGGGTGAGAGATATCTGTCGCTGCGTCCCACACTCAGGAACCAGGGTTGGAGGTCGATTTAGGGGACCTGAAAAAGTCTCACCCCAGTCTCCGACTGCGCTCCCCTCCCCCCGCTTCGGGGCCCGAGCGGCCCCGGCCTCCTCCGTCCGGCTCCCGGGTAAACACTGGCTCCGGAGAGGTCGAAGAACAGAGACCGGATCAGCCGGTTTCCCGGCCCCGCCTCCCGGGGTGCCCCTTCCTTCTTCCCCCTCCCCCCCACCCCCGCCCGCCTGCGCTTCCGCTCCGCCTGCGAGCCCGGTCCTCCCGCCCGCGCAGAATGGGCCTGGCTCCTCGACCCCGGGGTCGGTTCAGCGGCTGGGAGGCTGGGATTAGCCGAGCGCAGGGACTAATCCTGGATGAGCCTCCGTGTAAACCCGGATCGACTGCGGGTACAGCGGAGGTCGCAGGCGCCCCTTCATCCGTTCCCATACGCAGGCTTCGCAGGGCCTGGCGCCCACCCCAGGTCCCCTTACTACATTCAGTGACCAGTGGCTGGATCTTCTGTGAGGGACGGGACGGGCTGGAGTGGGGGGATGAAGAAGACACCATCAAGATCAGGCTTGGACCAGGGGCTCCAGAGCCTGGGGTGGGAGGAGGCCTGGAAGGACTGAGGCCCCTTTGGCAGCCTCTGAATTCACAAGGGATCAGGTCAGCTCTCCAGCTCAGTGAGCAACCCGCAGGCCCCCCACCAATCCTCCAGTTACAGAATCACAAACCCTCCCTCTACCTGGCCAGAGTGACCAGCCCTAACCTTGAGGCTTCACTTGATCAAAGGAAGCAGTGAATCAACAGGAGGACCTCACAACATCCCCACCCCTGACTCAGCCCCACGTTGAGGGTAAGGAGCTCCTGTTAAGGTCTAACCCTGGAAAAGATGTCAGGGGTCAAGAGACATGGATATTAGAATCCTGCTGCTGATTGTTTACTTATTCTGTAAACATTTCCTGAGCCTGTCCCTTGTGCCAGCCCAGCATAGGGTACTGGGACACCCCAAGAATGACACACGGTCTCTATGGGAAAGGCAAACAGGTAAATAATAACCACAGCATGTGTTCAGCCCTGCCCTGAGCTGTAAATTTAGGCTGGAATGCTAAAGGAGGTGTCTCCTCCAGTAGAGTCCAGAAGGCTTCCTGGAAGGGGTGGTGTCCCAGCTGGACAGATCTGGCTGAGGGAGTTGTGTGTGAAAGGACCTGGGGTAGGAGGAGGGGAAGGTAACTGAGGAGGGCAGGTAAAGTTGAAAAGGAAGGGGGATGGTGGTGGTGCAGAATTAGAAGGCCCTGCTGGTCAACTTAAGGAGGGAAAGAGGAGCCATTGAGAGATCCTGGAAAAAAAGGTCAGATTCACATTCTTTTGTTCTGTTTGTTTGTTTGTTTGTTTGTTTATTTTTGAGAGAGAGCAGGGCAAGGGCAGAGAGAGGGAGACACACAATCCAAAGCAGACTCCAGGCTCTGAGGTGTCAGCACAAAGTCTGTCTGGGGCTCGAACCCACGAACCATGAGATCATGACCTGAGCCGAAGTCAGACGCTTAACCAACTGAGTCACCCAGGTGCCCCAAATTCACATTCTTTACAGGTTTTAACTGTCCTTCTCGCTTTTCTGCACAGGTTTCTGTGGGGATGCCTGGGATGGGAGTAGAGACACCCACAGACAAACAGGAACAGGAGCCAGGTGCATTGAAGGTTAGGAAAGATGGTCCCTACCTCCTTCCCTCACATCTGGAATCAGAGACTTACATTAGAAATCTGGCTGTACTGCTTCCTAGTGGTATGACCTTGGGCAGGTGACTGAGCCTTCATTTCTTCATCTGTAAAATGGGAATAATAATGCTCACCATCACCGAGGATTCTTGTGGCACTTCAGTGAAAGAATTTGTCCATTCTTTTACTGAACACATATTTAGCACCTACTATGTGGTAGGCCCAGTGCCAGGTGCTGGCATTACAGCACTGAATTAGACAGGCATGATCCCTACTGTCTCTTGGAACTTCCATTCCAGTAGAGAAGACAGACAATAAACAAACAAACAAATGAGATAATTACAGATTGTGTTAAAGTACCGTGAAGGAAACAAACAGTAGGACATGAAGGAGGATAACTGGAGGTGGGGGAAAGGAAGGGGCTGCCTTACTCACTGTGGCCTGAGTAGCTTATCTGAGGAAACCTGGAGATGTAGAGCTCAGAACAGAGCATTCCAGGCGAAGGAAAGGGCAGCTGCCAAGGCCCTGGGGTGGGAGACAATAAAGGGGTTAGCCTGATGCCTCTAAGATGCTAAGCTTCCTGAGGGCAGGAAACTAGGTCTCTTACCTCTCCCAACCGGCTGGACAAATACAGGGTAAGATGTATAGAAATGGAGGGGATTTTCCAGCTTGCTGGTCCAACTTCCTCCCCACCCGCAGCCCCTGGAGTGGTGTTGGGGGGTTGCTGGCCTCATCAGTAGGTCCATCTGCACAGCTTAATCTGTACTCCAGCTGTTCTGTACAGGAAAGTCCTCTGCCCACTCCTGCTCCTTTCCCAGGGTTCCCAATCCTCTCCTCAGACAGGAGGGGCAGGTTGGGGCCCCTCCAGAATCTGCCGGCCCAGAGTCTGGACTGAACAGAATTTAGTATCTGACCTGCAGGGGCTGCGGGGGAGGATGTGTCCCTGATGAATATCACCAAGTGTTTTAGGATCATTGGGGCCTTTTGGGTGTCTCCCCCTTGGTCTGGGTCTCCCTTCAGGGAAAGAAACCTCGAAGAAAGATTTCTTGCACATGGGTACGTTTCACACGCAGCAACCGGCGCCCCCACCCCGCCCCGTGCTGCAGAGCACACACAGCTCCTCTCACACACTCACCATCCAGCTGCACACTGCGTCTCCATGGCAACCAGTAGGCCTGGTCCACGGATGTTAGAAATAAGTGCCAGAGGAAGAGAAGAGAGAGAGGGAGAGACAGAGGAGAAACATCAGAAATAAAGAGACTCAGAAAGACAGCCTCCCAAGGAGGACCCCACTCTTTCCTTGCACCACCCCCCCCCTCCAGAGACTCTTGAATGGACTCAAGGCCTGAGGATGGAGGGGCTCAAGACGGGGACTAAGCAGTGGGCTGGGGGCTGTCTGGAGACAGGTAATGGGGCACAGTGGGCAGTGAGGGAGGAGGAGTATCAGGGAAACTTGAATGACAGTCTGGAGTCCTGGGCTAAGAATACTTGGTCCAGGTAAAAGACAGATGAGGGGGTTGGGTGGGGGTGGGAGACTTGGTGGGGGGGGCTCCCTTCCCTTCTTCCAGGCCTAATTGGCTGCTCAGGCTGAAACCTCCTCTTAGTCACTTAGTCTAATTAGAATTGTTCCTGAGAAGATGGTGGGGGAGGGGAAGGAGAAGCTCGGGTGTGAAGGTGGAAGGGTGGGTGGAGACAGAGCTGGGGGTGGGGAGTAGGAGTTCCTTCTATCACCTTCCATCCATTCCATCACCGGCCAGTGGATGGGCTGAGCTCTAACTGTCCAGGTTGTGGGTCACTGTACATCCTGGCCTTCTGTCACCAGTGCTCCCTCAAACGCCCCTGCTTTCTGCTTGGCCCCTGTGTCTCTCTCTGTCTCTTGCTCTACCTCTTACTCTCTCTGGCTCTCCCTTGTTATCTCCTCACCTTCTTCTTCACCTTTCCTCAGGGTCTCCCAATCTCTGGCCAGCAATATTTGAATAATAAACAGGTGAAGTATTTAGGAGTTCTGGCTGGGGCTGAACCAGGGGCAGGGAGAGCAGGGAGAGGGGATGATACTGAAAGCAGCCTCATCTTCTGGGAGTAGGAGGGAAGGGGACAGACACTGCCTGGCATGACTCCCCTGACCCCCTCCCCCTTCCCAACCCCAACTAAGGAGAGACCTCGCTGGAGTCTGTGGAGCTTGGCTTCTGGAGCTGGACTGTCTGGACTGCCTTGAACAAGTCACTTAACCTCTCTGAGCATCAGTTTCTTAGCTATGAAATGGGGATAATAAATCCTAAATTTTTTGTGTGGATTTAAGGCGATGGTGCATGTAACCAGCTTAGTCCAATAAATTGTAAGCGCTCAATAAATGCAACTTTTCTCATCACTCCCAGACTCCTTTCCTTTCCCTTCTGGAACCAGGACATCTGCATCTTCCAAACTCTCTCCTTATTCTGCTTCCTCAGTCTTTCAGGCTGAAAATGACCTCTTAGCTCTTAGACTCACCCTCCTTGCCTATGCAGTGCGGGGAGGGCTATGTGAGAAGTTAGGCATGGATCCTGCCCCCTTGCCACAGGGTTAGGACAGACCCTCCTCCAGTTTGGGATCTGATCTTCCCTTTTCTGCAGTACTCCAAGGGAGGAAAGGGGACAGCCATAAATGATGTAGGGGAAGTGTACTTGCTGAGGGGGACAATAAGGGATGAGCAATGTCCAGAAACCTAAATATTTCATGGGGCTGCAGCACTGGGAAGGGCAAAGTCCCCGAGCTGTGTTTGTGAATATGCTTGCAATTCCATGTGGCTTGGAGCTCTTCCACATGCCCACTGCCCTCTGCAGGTGCTCCAACCCTCAAAGTGCTGCGCCTACAGAAAATTGCCCCGATGAACCCTTTCCTGGCCATGATCCCTCCAAAACCCCTCAGCACATGCATATTTTATTTCTTACAGCTGTAGTAGTTTGTTCAGGTTTGAAGCTGTATTTTGACATGGGCACGCTTTTCTTGCTCATTCAATTTCCCCTTTTGATCCCCCAAGGACAGATGCTCTTGCCCCTCACCTCCTCGGCATTATCAGGGGAGCCCAGGAGCTGGAAAGAGCCGGTGGGGTGGGAGCAGGGGCGGGGCTGGGGTGGGGATGGCAGGGGGGAGGTCTGAGGAGGTTGACTGAAGAGGAAGGTATCCATTACAGCAGGTGGGAGTGGGTGGATAGCAACAAGGTCTGGCCTCAGAGTGCACTGCTTACAGATGAGCTGGGAGGACCGCCTTTGCCAAACCTCTGCCTCCAGGTGGCCCCTGTTCCCCACTCTCTATGACCCTTCTGACTCCATAACTAAGTAGGGGATTAGAAGGTGCCCTTGTGGTCTCTGTCATAGCTCCCCTTTGTCCTTTTCCTTGACCTTATCCCAGTCTATCGTCGTTTCATTTATTTGTTTATGTGTTCAATTTCTGTCTCTTCCCACTAGAATAAAAGCTTGCAGGGGGCAAGAATCTTGTTTAACTTCTTTATCACCACTCAAAATGTTTACTGAATGAACGAATGAATAAATGAAGAGGAAATCTATTTGGGGATTCTGTAGGAACGGCAAGAAAAGGGAGCAAGAGAGAGGGCTGGTGGGCCACAGCTGAGTAGGGATAAAGGCCAGAAGGACTGAGCACAGGGCAGAAAGGAGGTGTGGAAGGTGGGAGGAGGAGGTGGCCTGGGGATGAGAGGTGGACTGGGGAAGTGGGTGTGAGGAGAGAGCATCAGTGGAGGTGGAGGAGCTAGAGCCTGGGGGCAAGAGATCTAGGGGAAGGCATCTAGGCTCCCAGAGGGGCTAGGGGCAGGGGCTTTGGGCAGGAGGAAGTTAAGCTTGGATAGGGGCCAAGGATAGGGTCTGCTCTCACCAAGGCTAGGCTTAGAATTTGGGTCTGGGGCTACAGTGGGTGGAGTGTAGGAAGGGCTGAGCCATGGCAGTTTCCCAGGGCCTTCAGGTGCCATCAGTGTGTCTCAGACACTGACCCACCCTCACTCCCAAATCTGGCCCAGATGCCCAGCCTCAGTTATCCTTCCCTTACCCTTCCAGGCCCATAAACAGGAAATGGCCCAGCAGGGGCTGGCCAGTTCTTCCCTCAGAGCAAAAGCCTGAGATACTCCTGAATAGGGGCGGTGCATGAAAATAGAAGAGAGGTCTTAACCCCTTGATTACCTATGGTATACCCAGAGAGGCCCCTTAAGAAGCCTCCATCCTGCCAAACCAAAGGTGACAGCAATATTCACTCGTTAGCTCTAAGCCCCACAGGAAGCTGGTGATGAAGAACGAATTCTTTCACGGGACTCTGCCTTGTCCCCTGGCCCACTCTCCAGCCCAGAAGGCAGGCAAGGGACAGTGGTGGTAGCCTGGGTGAGGACGGAGAGACTCCCATCAGAGAGCTAGTGTCTCCCCCCTCACCCCACCGAATTGGCCAGAATGGCTATGTGTCATGGGGGAGCGGAGGAGATCAGAGGTGCACACCTGCAGTGGTTGTCATGGCAACCTGACTTGGATCCCAAGAGGGTGGACTCTCCCCCCAAAGCCCTGTGCAGCCTGGAACACAAGAGCAGAGACACATGGGGGGTCGGGGTGGGGGCAGGGAGGTCCACGTGCACGTGTGTGTACACACACACACACACACACACACACATTCTGGGCTTTGCAGAACTCTACTTCTTAGAGAACCCTGTCAGGTTCCTCCCTCTTCTCTCTACTTCCCTGGGTGAGGCTGAAACCAGGGATGGCGCCATAAGAGGATGTGTTGGGACCAGGGAGAGGGAGGCACCCTACAAGGGTTGTGTGTGCTTCCCAGGTGTGTTGGTGTAGGACCCTGTGTGCAGTGTGCCTGGGGGCGGGGGGGGGGGTGCTGTCCCAGTTGTGTGGAGGACTTGTGTATACTCAAATGACCCATCCCCAGTCCCAAAGCCAGACCACACAGAAGAGGGATTTGGGAGGGAGAGGATTATTAACAAAGACAACAATAATCACAGTTAACCTTAATTGAGAGCTTATTAAATTCCAGCTATGTGACTGTGGTGAGCATTTTATAGGCAGTGTCTCATGTGATCCTCACAGCAACTGTACAAGGTAGGAATTATTAGCCCCATTTACAGATAGGAAAACTGAGATTCTAAGAGGTTAAGTAAATTGCGCCCGGTCCAGGAGCTGGAAGAGAGACAGGGAGAGACTCTGCAGGAGACTGCAGGAGGAACAGAGGATCAGGGTAGCAGCCACTGAGGCCACAAGTCCCATCCCTGGGCTCCACAGGACACTCAAGCTCACGTGCTCCCATGCTCCTCGGCAAGGCTGCTCGGTGATATGCCAAGAGGCAGGACCTGGCAACCTCGGGTTGTGATGTCCGCCTGGCCTGGGTTGGGGCAGCTGAGGGCACCTGTGAGGGTGTGGGGACACCGAGCAGCGGGCATCGTGATTGGCACGAGCCAGGGGAGCGGCTGGCAGCCTTGCTCCTGGTAAACACGAGGAGAGGTTACTTCACAAGGAAACAGTAATTAACTTTAATTAGCACCTTGCATCTCGGAATATTATTAACATCTCAATTTCTCTAATCAAGGCAGCAGGAGAGGGGCGGCATCTGCCTTGCCGACTCCTTCCTGGCCGTGCTCCCTGGCTTGGCGTGGTTCCTGCCCGGCCCCCACCCGCTGGATGGCACCCAGGAGCACCTCCTCAGGGGCAGGTTGCCAAGGGGAGCCAGGGAGTGAGGGGACGGGGACTGGCAGGGCCAAGAGAACAGGTCCAAGCCAGGGACATGTGAACCAGTGCCAGCGACAGGGCAGGAGGACAGGGGGTCTCCTTATCTTTCCAAGAAGACTATGGACACCAAAGGCAGGGCTAGGCTTGTGTCCCCTGACCCAGAGAACAGACATGGCTGCCTTGCTATTTCCCTCTTCCTTCCTTCTCCCTGCTTCTCCTCTCTTTCCCTCCCTCATTGAGCTAGCCTGCCCTTCCTCTCCCTCATGTCTTCTCTACCTTCTCTCTGTAACTCCCCCTCTCCTTCTCCTTCTTATAGAAGGGTGATGGTCAGGGGCCGTGTGCTGGCTTCCACCACTGGGACACAGAAATGGGCACAGGATACATCCTGTCCCCAGGGAGTTTAGAATCCCATGGAGGAGATAAGTCTTGGGAATAAAGAACTCTAATTGGGCTCTGTACTGATAGGCATCATAATAGAGGAGAGATAAAAGGCTGTGGGGGTTCCAGGAAGGAGGCAGAAATGGGAGAGGCAGGGACTCTAATTGTGGGTCACCAAGACAAACACCATCTGGGGGACCAGGAAAGCAGAAGATCCTGAGGCAGCAAGGGCACTTGGTGCCGACCAGCCCTTTTCAGCCCTCTTCAGGAAGCCATCATGGAGGGAAGGCCCCGAGGGCACAGGAGGTGATTCTCTGTTCATTACAGCCACCCTCAGTGGCTGTTAACCCTGCCTCGTGTCTGATATTAATAACCGACTATCCTCCTTGGTCTAATTACAGTGGCCTGCTCCTTGCACAGTTTGGGATTTATTTGGCAGTGTCCTCATGGCCGTCTCCCCCGTCCATCCAATTTGTATTTATTGAGCACCTATTATGTCTTGAGGGCAGGGTCTGCCCTCGAGTAGACTCCAAGTGCTGAAGTTCCTCTCTACAGGGACTGGAGGGGTCATGGTGGAGGTGCCTACAGGCCTGGACATGTCAGCACAACGACAGCAGTGTCTGCCGGACTTCCCCACAGGGAAAAGGCTGGTTCCACATTGGCTTCGTCAGCACCCCTGGCTGCTGCAGCAGCTGCCTACAGTGTCATCCTTGTACATCCCCTCCCATCTCTGTTTTTAGACCATCCAGAGGACAGCATCAGAAGACTACAGTTCAACTGTAAATCTTGTCCAACATTAACTCAGAGGGCAGGTTAAATGTTCAGTGGAGACTCCAATCTCAAACCCACCTAGTTGGGGAGGGCACACACCATTTGATTTTACTATCTACCTTGGTTCAGAAAACTGATCACACGTCAAATTGCCAGGTGCAAGGTGGGACCAGTTTTGTTTGGCCACCCTAATGTGGGGCCACGGAGTGGGGATGGGCACTGGCTTTGCCTTGGCTATCACTCTGTTTGCCCAAGTGGATCATCTTCATTGAGGCCTATGGGATCTCATTTAATTTTTGCAAGAACCTGGAGAAGCAGGAATGTCGATGCCCATTTTATAGCCTGGGAAACCAGACAAAGAGGTGAATCTACGAAGCTGGTAAGAAAGTGAAAGCAGAGCAGGACAAGAACCCGCTGTGGCCAACTCAGGATCACTTTCTTATTTGCGTCTCTCTGTTTTATTTGTGAGCCTACCCTCTGTCAGAAGCTGGGGCGCTGGGCGGGGGGGGGGGGGGGGGGGGGGAGGGGGCCCAAGTGCGGCCCCTGCCCTCAAGGACAATAAGAGAATGGCCACTTGTCTCTTAGCAAACCCTAGCTCTCCCCCTCCCTCCTCCAAACTCCTCCTCACCAACCCCCTCCTCCCAGCTCCCCAGGGCCCTAAACTGGGCCTCAGTAATTGTAGAGTAGCCCGCACAGGGCGGGGAAGAATCTGACGTTTCCAAAGGCCTTTTTGATGTTGATGATTATGGCGATGATGATGCTGTCCGTCTCCTACCAAGACTGGGGCCTTTCTTTGTTTCTCTCACCATCGGGGTCTTTCTCTCTCCCTTTCTCTCTCTCTCTCTCTCTCTCTCTCTCTCTCTCTCTCTCTCTGCCCTGAGGACTGGGGTTGTCAGAGGACCAAGAGTTGCTCCTCCTTGGGGGCTGGAAGGGGACAAACTGGGCAGAAGTGAAACGAGGGGAATCAACCCACCCTTCACCTTCCCCAAACTGGGCCCAGGGGTGTGCTGATGTGTCATTAGCATAACATTTGCATAAGGAACAATTGAGGAGATTGGAGTCTCGCCTCAGAGGAAACACCTGCAAGCAACAGTGAATGAAAGCTTCTCCCGCCTCCACCCTTAGATGCCTCCCACCCCACCCCAGGATGGGGGACGTGGCTGGAGCCCACTCATGTGCCTCGCAGTGAGGATGACGGCGATCGCAGTTATCATTCACGGAGTGCCTCCTCAGTGCCAGGCACCGAGGTGGATGTTCTGTTTCTCTTCATCTTCGCAACCACCCTCGGTGGTACATTTTATTATTTTATAATACAGCTTACCCAAGGAGGAAGCTGGGGCTCAGCCACCTCGAAGTCATACAGATTATGTTAGCAGCGACAGAGCTGGGCTTTGGAATAGGGTGGTATGATTCAGTGCCTGTGCCCTCAACCACTCAACCACTCACAGCAGATTGGGGTGCTCGGGGCTCACTTCAGGCACCCAAATCCAGTCTCCATGGACTCAAGGGATCCTGGGAGGTTTAGAACAAGGGCTCCAAGACAGGCCGCTACCCAAAGGCACACATGCTTGCACACACACATGCACAGCGCTCTGCCCTGCCCCCACCTGTGCTTCTGGAGGCAGAGGAGCTGGGCTGACTTGGCCCATAACCAGGTTAGCTAAGATCCAATTAACTAGTTAGCGCAGGCAGAGCTGGGGGCAGGCAGGGCGCGCTGGAGAGCGGGACGGATGGGTTGGGTAATGTGCAGAGACAGCCAGAGACAGCGGCTCCGCTCTAACCTGATAAGCAGCTCCCAACATCACTGCCGCCCAGCCTGGCAGGCGGAGTGGCCTCAATCCTCGGTTGCTGGGGAGGGTGCTGGGACGGTCTCCGACCCCCATTCCTCCCTTCCACACACACACTGCCCTCATCTTCTGGCCTCTCCTCAGCAACACTCACTCCTGCTCTGCCCCCTCTAAGGACTGTAAGGAAGGCAGCTTCTTCTACTAGATGTTTTCATCCACTATCTGCAGTCATGAACAGAAGGTAAGGGTGAAAGATCCACTTCCTCCAGGTGGGAGGCTGGGGGTGAGGAAGCTGGAAGAATTAATGTAGAGGGGAGGTGAAAATAATAGCAGCCACTATTTGTGGAGACTGCCACGTGCCAGAGATTCTGCAAACCCTGTGTATGTACTCTCTCATTGACACTCACAACAACCCTCTGCTGTAGGCACGATCATAATCCCCATTTTGCAGATGGGAAAAGTGAGGCCTGGAGAGGTTAGACACCTACCTGACTATCAAGATCCTTCAGGCTTAAAACCACCATCCCTTTGAACTATCCCTCTGAACCAGGTCTAGGATTAAAAACAATATTACCGTGGGGCGCCTGGGTGGCGCAGTCGGTTAAGCGTCCGACTTCAGCCAGGTCACGATCTCGCGGTCCGTGAGTTCGAGCCCCGCGTCGGGCTCTGGGCTGATGGCTCAGAGCCTGGAGCCTGTTTCCGATTCTGTGTCTCCCTCTCTCTCTGCCCCTCCCCCGTTCATGCTCTGTCTCTCTCTGTCCCAAAAATAAATAAACGTTGAAAAAAAAAACAATATTACCGATAACAGTGTGCTTCTTGCTTTTGTATAATCACTTTAGAGTTTACAAAAGCTCTTTGGATTTAATCCTGACAAGTCTGTAAGGTAAGTGTTTTACTTCTAGCCCCTATTTTCCAGATAAATACACTTGAGGCTTGGAAGGGCTTGTGCCCCCAAGCCTCACAGCTGGTGAGTAACAGTCAGAATTTGAACCCAGGCCAGGTCTTGCTGACTCTTAGTCTAATGCTCTTGAGGAGACAGTGGAAAAAGTCTGTAAGTCAAGGGTGGGTCATTCATCTGTTTACTTGTTTATCACGGCTGGTTGGAGGAGTATGTGCAAGGCACCACGCTGGGCACGCTTACTCAGGGCTGAAGAAAGCAAATGGCTTCCTGCCTTCATGGAACAGGTGGAGAGGAAGGCCCTGAACTTCCGTGTCTGGGAACTTAGGGCTGCCTTGGTCTTGGAACTCCAGGGAATGAAAGACCATTCTGGTCTAATTTCCTCATGTTTCTCAGAGGCTGCATCTGAAGCCCGGAGGATTAAGTGACTACCCAAGGTTATACAGAAACAGGCAGGCACACCAGGTCTCCTGGCTTGACCTGAAGTTTCCTCTCAGCCCAGGGCCTCCCCTTCATTGTAGGATGGGGACTTACTAACCCTGTAAGCTTTGGGTTCACCCACTGGGGAAGGAGCAGATGCTGTGCCAACCATCCCTGGGGTCGGCACCCCCATTTCCCTCTGTGCTCTGGGAGAAAAGAATCTCCTGAATCCTGGCCGCTCCAGGCCATCTGGGGCTGTGGGGTCAGGACCCAGGGATGAGTGTATTGAGCAGGACAGCAAGAGGAAGCTTGCACCTGTGGGGGCCACCCGTGTGAGAAGATGTGTGCACCTCTGTGTTGCTCTCTGCTTTCCCTGATACCAGCACCAGAAGGGTTAAGCTGTCCCCGGCCAGTCCCCAGCCTGGGGGGCCTGAGGAGTAGGAGTAGTCAGTGCAGGAAGCTGCTCTCCCAGTCCCCAAGGCCCAGGGAGGGGGAAGGGAGACTTTCTCAGTCTCTTTCCCAGGCTTCTCAGCCTCCCTGGGGATCCAGCTACATGCCTAAGAGGTGACCCTTGACCCATCCCCCTCCACAAGCCTCCCCTCCCCTCTCCCCCCCACCCAGCCCAGCCAGAAAAGACTCTGATCATCACTCCAGGGCACTAGTAGAGTGGGATCTCCCTACTTCCTCACCTCATTTTCCCCACCATCTCACTTATTCCCCTTAGTGCCTAACTTCACTTCTGTCCCACAGTCACTATATTCAGACCCCTGAACTTCTTCCCCCACCCTGGTGCTGGGCCCCCAGGCCCCTCCTCCCAGCCCCCGCATTTGTAATCTTCTAAAAATAAAAGCTTGGGATTCAAGTAGGCAACTCCGGAAATATACAGTCCAGCCCAGGCATCCGCCGGGGTGGAGAAAGGACCCACATATGGAGAAATACCCAGACGCAGCAACGCCCCCACCCCCTGCCTCTCAGGTAAACACAGGAACACAGTCTGTTCCTAAAGAGAAAGAAGGCAAGAGGAGGAGGATGGGCCCCAAAAGAGAGGGTGTGGGGGCCCCTCATGGGCTCCTCTGTCTGAAATCGTAAGTGATGGCTCCCCTCCTGCTTTCTCACTGCTTGGAGAACTAGCGGGCTGTCTCTTGCCATAGCCAGCTCTGACATCCTGTCAGGACTGAAACCCAGGGAAATTCCAGCAGGTTTGGGCCTAGTCCCTGCTCAGTTTCCCAGGAGTAGGCAGACAGCCACCATGGGCAGCACATGTATCCTTTATCCCTCTGCCTCCCGTGGACCCTGGCCAGGACAAAGGCTGAAGGGGTCAAGGAGGGGCATCATCTGAGATCTCTTTCTGTTTCCCAGCTGTATGATCAGGTGGCCCCGGGAGAAGGGGTTTTGCAGTGTCCTGCAGGGATACTTCAGCTCCTCTATGACTGGTCCCGGCCACTTCCTCAGGGTGGCAGAAGGACAAGGACCAAATCACACTGGATTTGATAAGATCCACTCCCACACTGGGCCTGATGAACTTCCTGGGCTGGAATTTGTGTAACTGCTCAGTAACACATCTTGGGACCTCATGAACAATGGTCATAATTAGAAGAATAATAGTAATATTTTTCAAGCACTTGCTCTGTACCAGACCTGGGCCAAATACTACGTATGCATCATTCTCACTTAATCCTGTCAGGAGCCCATTTTTATTACCCTTAACTTATAGGGGAGGAAACTGAGGCACAGGTTGCTCACAGAGCCGGCGCTAGCCTTAGGTCACACTAGTAAATGGCAAAGCTGGGATCCGAACCCATGGCTGTGTGACTCCCTAGCTTTTCCTCTTTGGCTCTGTGTCGTGGCCTGAGGGCACGGTGCCCTGCTGATGGGGCATCTTCAAAATAACTGTGGTGTCAAGGCTCAAGTGGGCACCACTCACGTCCTGTGGGTAGAAGCCTGCCGGGAAGCTGGGCTTTCTTCCCACCTGGCCTGGGCCTTCTTTCTGCATGTTGGCAGACACATGCACAGAACACACGGGGTTCAACAGGCCCTGGCTCATTCCATTCGTACCACCTCAGTTCAAGCCTCAGCAAAACGGCAGAGGTCAGCTTGGGGGGATCTGGGGAGCTGCCCCATCAGCCTCATCCCGGGATCCCGGTCCCCAGCACCCCCACCGCTGGCCCACAGCCTGGCTGGCCCTTGCTAACCCCAGCCAGGCAGACTCCTGCGGCAACCTCACAGGCAGCAGCACAAACTCTGTTTGCCTTCCCATTTCCTTTCGCGAAGGAGGGGCTGCTGAGCAGGCTGGCAGCCTGGACTGGGAAGCCCACAGCACGACTGCGAAGGAGACAAAGACTAACTTGAGAAGCAGCCCCTCTTGCCAGCATCTTGGAGCCCCTTCCCAGGCCCGGTCACCCAACCCTGGCGCTATTCTCCACACCTGGCTTTTGCGTGGTAGGCAACAACCAGCCCTTCCTCTCAGGCCCGAGGGGAGCTGTCCAGCTCGTCCTACACCATTGGTAATCCCCACCCAAGAGCAGGCATTTTGAATTGCAGCCTTTTCGGTTTAGACAAGATATATCTGTCATAGGGGAATTAGATGGTGTGCCCGGGAGAATCACACCAGTAAAGTTGGTAACACAGGTAAACAGGCCAGCACCTGGTATATGTATAAAGTGAGTGGATTAGGCAGTCACTCCTGGGACCCCTTAGATGGGTCATCACCCACCATAATAATGCTGGCTAGCATCACCAACTTACCAGCTACTGTTTATTATCAGTCACAAGCCTGACACTGTGCTGAGTACTTCACACACATTCTTTTTTTTTTTTTTTAAGTTTATTTCTTTATTTAAGTAATCTCTACAGACTCGAACTCATGACCCTGAGATCAAGAGTTGCTCACTCTGGGGGCACCTGGTTAAGCGTCCAACTTCAGCCAGGTCACGATCTCGCGGTCCATGAGTTCGAGCCCCGAGTCAGGCTCTGGGCTGATGGCTCGGAGCCTGGAGCCTGTTTCCGATTCTGTGTCTCCCTCTCTCTCTGCCCCTCCCCCGTTCATGCTCTGTCTCTCTCTGTCCCAAAAATAAATAAAAAACGTTGAAAAAAAATCTAAAAAGAGTTGCTCACTCTGACTGAGCCAGCTGGCCAATCCCAACACACATTCTTATTTAACATTTACGATGACCCTATGAGTTAGATGTTGCTTATCCTTATTTTAACGATGAGAAATCTGAGGTCATAATCTCACAGTTAGTAAGTAAATGAACTGGGATTTGAACCCAGGCCCGCAGATACGTGGTTTTCTTGTGGTCACTCTTCTCCCAGCTGGTTGGCCCCTGTGCATGTTCATATGCTCCTCAGATAAAGTGGGCAGGACTTCCTGAAATTCTGAAACTGCTCTAAGCAGTTCTGATGGAAGAGACATGTCCTGCCACTTCGGTGAGGCTTTGCTTTTAGCCTCTAATTGGCTGCTGGCCAGCACTCACCTTCTTGTACCAAACTCTTCTGATCAATAACTACTGGATGCTTTTATATGCAGGAAGCGCCCACCAAAAGTCCCTATCATTATCACAACTCTTTTTTTTTTTAAGTTTATTTATTTATTTTGAGAGAAAGAGCATGTGGAGGAGGGGCAGAGAAAGAGAGAGAGAGAGAGAGAGAGAGAGAGAGAGAGAGAGAGAGAGAAGGGGAGAGACAGAATCCCAAGCAAGCTTTGCCTGCCCTGTCAGCACAGAGCCCAATGCGGGGCTCAAACTCACAAACCATGAGATCATGACCTGAGCCGAAGACCCACGCTTAACCAACTGAGCCACCCAGTTGCCCCTATCACAATTCTTAATAGCGCCCTCGAATCAAAGAATCCTTTTGCCCACTTAATGTTTGTCAACTAATTTACATGCCCCCTTTGACCTTCTCTTTTAGATCCTACCTGGTCCTCCCTCCCACTGTGACCTTGGGGGTCCAGGATAAATTCCATTCAAACTGCCCCTCCGTATTTCCACCAGTATGGTCTTAATACATAAATTTAACTCATGCCCCTCTGTCTGCCCACCCTTTATCTCTTTCTTAATATCTCTCTGGTCACATCACCCCTGCTCCTCCTCTGACTATCTCTGGTGTCTCTATCACTGCCTCCCTCCCCAGAGCCAATGCCACGGAACCACCCAACATATGTAAGTGTGACTGCCTGGAAAATGTAACTTTCAAGGAGCTTGCAGTTGAGTGACAGTAAACAGAACCTTGGAGACCCAGACATCATCTAGGGTTTACATGGACTCAGCAGCAGGAGCTTAGAAATAAGGCAAGAAGAGAGAGGGAGAGGAATGGGGATGATCAAAAGAATGAGCTGGAGGGAGAAATGGGAAGTGAGGGGAGTGATATTGATTCAACCAGGCCAAAAGCATCCTTGACTGTCAATGTTGGAAGGGCCCTTAGAGATCAACCAGCCCAGAGTGGCAAAGAAGTTTCAAGTCACGAGTTAATGCTGAATGATGAGTAGCAGCTGCCTGGAGTGTGTCCTGAGAACAGAGTGCTACTATTGATTAGCAATGTCTGCCATGGGCACTGGATTAGAAATGGTGGCATGTGTGCCAGAATTTACTTCCCTGATCTAGTTTCAACCTCTTCATTGTGGAGCAACTGAGGAGCCCAGAGGGCAAGAGACTTGTCCAAGGTTTCCACAGTGAACTGGAGGCAGATCTCACTCAGGGCCCTTGCTGTATCCAAAACCCCAGGAAAAGTTGCACAGCTAGACAAAGACAGGGGACCCAGGGAAAGTGGGTCTTCTGCATAGGATAACAAGTAAAGGAGCAGCTAATCTGAAGCTGTGGAGAAGACTGTGGATATCACAGATGAGACACTGGGTGCTTGCTCAGTTCTTACCGGGTGGTCAGTTGAGTGGATGTGCCCAGGAGCCTGGTTGTGCCTCCCCTGAGCTCTGGCTTCTCCACCAATGCCCTCCCAGGGAGGACAAGGAGGCTCCCTGGAGCAGAGGTCTTGGCTGTCTCTCTAGTCCTAGAGAAGCCAGTCAGAAAGAGGCAAGAGGAGGGGAAAAGGGTTTGGGACAGGGATAGCACACATCGGGGCAAAGGCACTGGCTGTGCAGCCATGGAGAGCGGCCCAAAGGTGGTGGCAATTAAGAGGTGTCAGACAGGAGACAAACACAGAGGCACCTGTGTGCAGGTTCCGTGTGTGGGCCAGAGGAAAAGAAAGAACCTCCAGGTGACAAGAGCTGCAGAATAGGGATAATGATACCCTGACAAAGCAGTGGGGGCTTGGAGCCCATCCCATCCAGGGTGCTGGCACAGCTAAGCTGTGACATACCACTCATAGGCTGGGGGATGTGGGAGGGAGGAGGAGGGGGGGCCAAGGCGCCCAGCACTGGCACAGCTTTGTAAGTTTGCTCTTGGGCTTCTGCCTCTCTTTCCTTCTCTTCATTTCCATCCTATCTCTTCCTTTCTCTTACCTCCCTCCCTGCCTGGCTCTATACCACAGAGTCTCCAATGGGAGCAGAAACAGGGAAAGGAGTGGTAAGAATGGCAATGACATTGAAAGATGTGGGAGCTGCTCTAACCCAGGTCGCCTGCCCAAGGCTGTGAGAGGAAGCCAGGCTGTGAGACGTCCAAGAGCAGAGAATCCATTTGGATGCCACACCCAGTTTTTCAAGAGAGACAACTAAGAACTGGTCAAGCGAAGCCTTCCTCCAAGTCAGCACCATGTTGGTTTGCCATCCCACTTTCCCATCTTCCTTCTGCTGCTAAGCACACCCATATTTTCCCTAGGCAACCATCCCTTCCTCACTTCTGTCCATGTGGTTTAGGAAGGGCTGACTTTACCCCCGACTAGCCGAGATCTCAGGGTGCAGCCCAGGAATGGAGCTGGCCCATCTGTGCCTTTCATCCCTGGGCCACATGATTCAATAAAAGGTGATCCAGTATGATCAGCACTAAACCATTGGAAAAGGTGTGCTTTCTATGGGGTTTACCACCGGTAGGTTTAAGCCTGATGCTATTTAAAACACTTGGGGAAGAGCTACCAGAAAGTAAATCTAACACAAAGGAGAGCAGACCTGAGAGTTGGAGAGAGACAGATGCCAAATGATCAAGTGCCTGGATCCAGCTATGCCTGAAGTTTACAGCTGGGCTTTTCAGTTATGTGCATAAAAAAGCTTAAGCCAGTTTGAGTTGGATTTTTATCCAAGAGACTCTAAGTCAGCTTAGAGAAACAAAGGAGAGAGGGGGAGAGACAAGTACCTGCAGGAATGAGGACAGAGTCTGTTGGGAAAGCAGGGGTGTATGTGTGGGGGGTGGGGAGTGCATGAGGATCACTGAAACTACATTCAACAGTGAAGCAGGATACCAGAATTTATTGGAAAGAACACACAGCCAAAGTTGATTCTCCAGGTGGGCCAATCTGAGGTGGGGTGGAAACTTTTGTACTGGTACATAAGCTATCGTATCTGTCTGTGTAATGACAGAAGTCCATCTGACCCCCAGTGTGTATGCGGTGTCGATCTGCACGGCGTGGGGAGGAAGTCATGGTCAGTTGGAGTTTATCTTGACGGTCAGCACCCAGGTGCAACGGATGTCCCTGCTAACAGCTCTTATGATGTAAACTTCATTCCAAGACAGATATTTAAAGACAAATGAAAACATTCAACCAATCCCTGCTGATCACATGCACTCAGCATCTTCCCAACCCCTTCTTTATCAGATGTCCCCAGATTTCACCTCATTTACAGAACATTAAACTTAGTGATGAACAAGAGACAAGAGGAACAAAGTCACAAGCTTGGCTCGTACATGGGGCAGGACATGGAGTTGCACAACTCCAACACATCACCGGATGACTCCAACTTTCCCCCTTACCCTGGAGTGGCAAGATGTATGGAAAACCTATTGATTATAACCTAAGGAGAGGATCTCCTGGAGCCTTGTCTGCACTGCTAGTAGGAGATGCCAGGTGGGGATGGGGATGGCAGGAGGAAGTCATGCCCAGCAAAGATAAGAAACTCTCTTCCCTTGTCACAGGCACACGGATGTCTGTGCTTGGAACCCTCTGGGGTCAAAGGATGGACATAGCCTTAAAAAAGACAGAGAGGGTGGAGGGTCTGATTCCTGGTGCCTGGGAGTTATTTAACTCTCTCTTTGTTTTTAATGTTTATTTATTTTGAGAGAGAGAGAGAAACCCGAGCAGCCTCTGCACTGTCAGCACAGAGCCTGATGCAAGACTTGATCCCACGAGCTGTGAGATCAAGACCTGAGTGAAAACCAAGAGTCAGATGTTTAACCAACTGAGCCACCCAGGCACCCCAGAAGTTATTCAACTCTTTATACTTCCCCACCATTTCCCACTTCCCCTTACTGGGAAACAATTGATGCCTTAAGAAAAAAATCTACACAAACAAAATACATATATGTAATATGTATGCATACATAAAATACAATGTGTATGAACATACACGGATTCAAATGCAGTCTTTCCCCTCCCCTAACTTGCTATTTTAGAGAGATTTCCATCCTGTCCAGTTAAGGTCTGCCTCATCCTTTCTTCCAGCTTCATGGTAATTCTGCTTATTTATCTAATCCCTTACTGATGGACATTTAGGTTGTTTTGGATATTTTAAAAAATATTTTATTTTTTAAATTATTTTTAAGTTTATTTAATCTCTACACCGAACATGGGGCTTAAACTCATGACCCCAAGATCAAGAGCTGTGCCCTCCTCAGACAGAGCCAGCCAGGTACCCCTAATTTTAATTTTTGTCTGTTGCACATATAATCTAAACATCTAATACATTTTGTGCAGTGGACACGTAACACATCTTATGCACACCTAATACATCTTGTGCACATATATGAGTGTTTCTTGAGGATTCATTCCTAGGAGAGAGATTGTTGGCTCAAAGTGTGTATGAGTTTTTCACTGTGAAAGACACTGCCAAGTAGGACTGGAGACTTTTGCCTGTGAAGGAGCCCTCCCTGGGGATGATCCAGGGATCAAGCCACCTGGGGTGGAAAAAGCATGGGCTTCCAAATCAGACATGTTCAGGTTCAGATCTTGGCCCTGTCATCTTCTTCCTGTGTGACCTTGGATAAGTCACTTAACCTATCTGAGTTGTTGTTTCCTTGACTGCAAAGTGGGGGACCATAAGAGCTGCTCCACAAAGCTGTTGCAAGTATCAGATGGCATCTCTAGGTAAAGCCTCTAGTATGGGCCTGGCACACAGTAAGCTCTTGGGTAATGTTAGCACCCTTTCCCTGCATAGACCCCCAACTTCATTCATCCTGGGTGGCCAGCTCTGGGGAAAGGCTGGGGAAGGTGATTAGTAAATGTCACACAGAAGTCAGGACTCCATGGTGGCTCCTTCTAAAGGTCACCTAGACAATACTTGGAGCTAGGAACCATTCCAAGTAAAGCATGAAGATATGCTTTTGAGAACATAGGCTGGGGGTCATCTGCTGGAGAAACTTTCACTAAATGATCCCTTTACCCTGGTCACTGCCCTCCAAGTTCTGTCTCTGCAGAGGAGCAGGAAGAAAACCTTCCTCAAGAAAAAAAGTGGGCTGCCTGGATTTGATCATAGGGAGTATGGAATGCTATGTGCACAGAGAACAGACCAAGGATACATGCAGCAGACAGGATTGAGGTCGGGCAGCAGAGTGAGATCTCTGTCTTGGGGAGCCAAGGTGCATGCTCGAGGAAACCTGCAGGGCTGCCCTGCTGGAGACCCTTGCCCAGGACATGGCCCATCCATCTCTGTTTAAGAGAAAGTAGTTCCGTGAAGGGTCTGGAAAGCAGGTGGGGGTGGCCATCCTTTGGGGGTAATGGCCAGATTATGTCCATAGTCCCAGAAAGATGCCAGCAATCTTAGGGCCCCTTAGCTACAGGTTGCTGTGCTCTGCTCTCTTGAGGCCCCCTCTCCCAAGCTTCAGGGCCATTGACCCTTCCTTCTGGAGACTACATGGGCCATGGAATCCAAGACTGAGCTGCTCTTCCTGGAAGAAGATGAGTGTGTAAGCCCAGAGACTCCTACAATAGGGACCAAAGGGGTGAGTTTGGCAAAAGAGGTGGAGCTGAGCAGCCTGGTGACAGCAATGGTGACAAGGGCTCCAGTAGATGTAGTCATGATCAGTGATGGCTTGGTTGGGGAGGCTGTGGGGGCCTGGTAAGAATGAGCTCTGTGATCTGAGTCTGAACACTTGGGTTTCAGTTCCAGATCTATCTATTGCAAGCTGTGTGGTTTAGGGGAAATGGCTTGCCCTTTCTGACCTCAATTTCTTCATCAGTAAAATGGAGAAGCTGATACTACCAGTCCTATCTTCCTCAATCTCTTGAACCAGCAGCTGTCTTTAACATGCCAAAGGGTGAGAGAGAATTCAGATGGTACTACTATGCTAAAAACAGCTTGGGAGGGGAGAAGATGACTGAACAGAACTGGTCACATTATCCCAAGAATGATTTCTTGTGTCCCCTGGAGGCTCTTGTTACCATGACTGTATTTCCTGGTTCCCAATTCCTGGACTCTGGGGTAGCTGGGATCTCTGGCTCTCTCCTCACTTAGCATTTCACAGTGAAGTCCTGGCTTGTTGCCCAGGCCCCACTCATGGGTGCTGATGCTGACCCTGCAGGCCCCTGGCTCCCTCTGCCCGGCTTGAAGACAGGGCCCGGGCTCTTTGGAAGAACTAACAGGAAGCTTGCATGAAAAGCTGAATGTTGTGCATAACAGGAGCTGATTATGGTGGCTGAGGGCTGGGCCTGCACAGGCTCACCCAAGAAACACTTCACCCAAGCGCCCAGAGGGTTTCAGCGCTATGCCTAAGCATGATTCTGGGCTGAGTGGGTAGGGTATCAGGGATTTGGCAGGGAGATGTGTCCTCCAGGTGATCCCTTAGCCCATAATGGAAGTAAGTTCTAGAACATGAGGCTTCCCTGCTTTGTCCATGCCCTTATTCATGCTCTAGAGAGATGGGCAAAGGACAAAGTATAAGAATAAACTCCCTATGATGAGATAGGAGATGGGGGCCATTTAGGCCCTACCACTGCAAAAAGAATGTTTAAAAAGGAATAGGATTAGGGTGCCTGGCTGGCTCAGTCAAAACGGTGTGCAATTCTTGATTTGGGGGTCATGAGTTCGAGCCCTACAATGAGTGTAGAGATTACTAAATAAATAAATAAATAAATAAACGTTTTCTTTTTAAAGGAGTAGGATTGACTAATGCCTGCAAATAAATGGGAGGGGGCAGTGTGGGGGTGATGACCCTGAAGGGGGAGGGACAGGAAGCAAAGGATACTTTACTGGGCGCCGAGGAGATGCCCGATACCGTGTCTGCACGGTTTCAGTCATCCTTACGACCACCTTGTGAGGTGTGTAGGTAGACACTATCTCCATAGGTCCATTTAGCAGATGAAGAAACTGAGGGTCTGAAAAGTTAAGTAGTGCTGTTAGGAGGAGGCTGACCTGGAATTTAAACCCAGCACTGACTGTCTGCCTGCTAAATTGGTGCTTTGTGTTCCTTGCCTACATCCCCAGGTCTTGGGGACATCCCTCCTGCATAACCCCATCTCCTGGCCTTGCCTCCAAGCACCAGCCTCCTCCAACTGCCCTATTCCCAAGAGCTCTTTGAATCTCTTCACTTACTCCTCACTCTGCTTCCTCTTTGGAAACCAGCCACAGGCTTTTTTCTTCCATCTGAGGGAGAGAAAATGGTTTCATTCCCCACCCCCAGGTCTTTCCATCCTCTCATCCATCCAAACCTAAGCATCTCTCTCTCCTCCCCTCCTCCCTGCCTTCTTGTTTTTTTTTTTTTCTTTCTGTTTATCCATCACTGGAATCCATCCCCCCTTCCCTCTTGCCTGTAGGTTCTGTGGCTATAATCAAATCATAACTTTTATTAAATTTAAGATTACTTTTTAATGGAATCAATTTCTTGTGTGGTGCTTCTCTGCCTGCCCACGGGCTCCACAGGCTCTGTGCTCAGCATCCCCACCCGCACAATTGTCTCTGCCGCTGGCGTTTCTGGCTAAGCTGCCTCGAAAGGAGGGGCAGGTCTGACATCCCTAAACACACACATGGAAACACATACATTGAGCGCATGCACACACACACACACACACACACACACACACACACACACACACACACCAAGATGCACCTTCCTGTAAAGCCCCAGCTGCACAACCTTCAGCCCCAGGCGCCCACGCTGAGTAGTGGGGGTTGGGGGGGGGGAGCAGGATGGAGGTGGCAGGGGCAGGAGGAGGGAGCTGCAGAGAGAAAGACTGAGGGCACAAAACAAACACAGAGCCAGGCAGACATTTCTCAGCCTGTTAATTTCCTACAGTTCTGTTTTCCATCCTCAGAAAGAAGCTGGTTTCTGCCAGTCCACCCCCTTCGCCCTGACTGCATCGTGCAGCTGGTGAGCAGGGAGGAGGGGGTCCAGAGGAGTGGCCAGAAGACTCTGGTCTTCATCTGATTTATAGAAGTACAGACAAGATGCACAGATGCACCCGAAGCTGTGACCCTGAAGGGAAGCCCAACTTGGAGATTTGCAGGCTGGACCAGTCAAACCATACAGGCCTGGGGCTTCAGGAGGAAGGGAGACCAGGGGTTCCACAGGGAACATTGTAGAGGTTGGAGAGGGTACAGGGAAGAGAGGAGTCAGAGGGTCACCTTGATGGAGGAGCCAGAAGCTGGGGAGAGGTACTGTGGGAGTTCTCATGGTGAGCTCATGGTGGGGGCCTGTAGATGGGTGTCTGCTGACTCAGCAGAGGCTTGGCAGCTTCCTTGAACTGTCTAGGCAGACTTGGGCTCTGCTCCAGCTTTCCTGGGAGGTTCCCTGGACAGTCTCAGGTGGACACGATCATGGGTGGGCAGGTAGATCTGAAGCCATCCCTTGGCTCCTCACACTGTCCTCCACACAACTTGTTCACTGTGTGTCAGGAGGGGGACCTGTCCATCCAGGTGGGTGGTGCATAGCTTAGTGGGTAAGAGCACAGCCTTTGGCATCAGGGAGGTCTGTGAATCTAGACTCTGATGCTTTCTAACTGTGTGATGTTGAATAAGTGACCTAACCTCTCTGAATCTGTTTCTTCATCTATAAATAAGGATTTAGTGAGATGATACACGTGGAGCAGCTAGCATAAAGCCTGGCATGTAGTAAGAACTCAATAAGTGGATTGTTAATATATGAACTATGTCTTCTAAGCATTAGCCAAATGCATACATAGAGCCGAGATGGATTGGGACCTAAGCCAAGGGGTAAGTCAGAGGGCAGACCCCACCAGGCCAATCTCAGCTCCTGGAGGCAGATCATGCCAAGACCATAGACTGTGGTGTGACTGGAACCCAGGACATGCCAGGACTATTCTCCCTGCTTCAGGATTGGCTAATGGTGGGAAGCCCACAGCACCCTGTCAGGAGGAGAGGTAAGGGACTGATGAAGGCTCCTTGGACACTGAAGGCCAACCCCATGGCCCCATCCCTGACTTTCAGGGGCAAATGAGCCTGAAGGGGGAGGGCCCTCTGGGACAGGAATGCTGGAAACCTTCTGCTCCCTGCAGCCTCTGAGAGCCACCTATTGGTTATGAAGACATAAGAGAGCTGTGACCTTATTAGACAAGGTCCACTTGAGAGGGGTCTGTAAAGATTTAATTAGGCACAGGGCATAAGTGAACTTTGCTTCCCATTTCAGTCCTCTAACCCCAGGGGGAGGAAGAGACTGATGGAGAATGTGAACAAGGGGCAGAATTGGAAAAGTCTGGCTCTGTTATGAAATCTTACAGCTTAGGAACAGAGACCAACATGTGGTCAGCTTAGGAACAGAGACCAACATAGCCAGGTCAGCTTAGGAACAGAGACCAACATAGCCAAGGGTCACAGTATAATGAGATTTCCAGCACAACACCATCAGGGCTACACTTTGGAATCTGGTAGCTGCCTTGGAGTGAGAGGCAGCTGGGGCCCCCTCCCCCAGGCGGGAGCTCACCCTTCACCTTTCCATTACCTGTAGTAGGATGCTGGTCCAACCTGCTGAGCATCTTCCTTTGTTTGACCCCTAGTACAAGAATGCCTGATGAATCTACACCTGGACCTACAGACCTGCATGGTCTTGTCTGGGCCTGGATTTTCCCACAGGGCCATGTATTCGTCACATAGGTAGAGCTTTATTGCTCAGGGGGACTTCTGAAATCTGAGTATTATTCACTTCTGTTCTCCTTTCACTCATAAGGTAACTAAGGTGGGGGGTGGGAGGAGTCACACAGAGTAAGGGTTAGAGCCCGACCAAGGTTTCCTGATTCTTCCACCACTGCTTGCTATGCTTTTTGGTCCCCATTCCTCCAGATGTAGCTATAACTGCCATCTACACCTTATAGCACATGTCCTTACACAGTGTTTACCATGAACAGGCACTTTACATGTATCCCCAGCAACCGTATGAGGCAGGTACTATTACAATCTCCACTTTACAGATGGGAGGAAGAGAGGTTAAGTAACTAACCTTAGCAATTAGGGGTAGAGCTGGAATTTCAAACCAGAATGTCTAGCCCCAGAATCTGGGCTCTTAACCCCTCTATTCTCTATCTCCTCACCTGCACACACTTGCCTTCACTTTCTTCTTCTTGGGTTCCTTGTTTTCACCATCATTGTTTCCATCACCACCACATTCACAATCTGTCATTTTCTACTTTCTGATTTTAGTCTAAGCCAGACAATCACCCCGGCCACAAGGGCATGCTCAGCATCATGATCACATTCCCTTTTGTCTGGCTCTTCCCCATCATTTTTGCCATCATCACCTTCAACATTATCATGCTATCAGGACCACCTTTGCCACCTACAAAATTCTTAATCGCAAATGACTGTGAACCTGGAGACCAATGCAGACATAACTCCTGCCTTGGGATTGGAAGAGAGTGCTTACAATCTCCTCCAGGCATATATAGTCTCTAAAGTAAAGGTACAAGCCAAAATGTGGAAAGGCAGGCTTGTTCGTAGAGGCTTTCTGGAAATAAGAGGGGTGGGGGAGAGAAGTTGCAAACAGCCAGAGAGTGTCTGTTGAGGGAAATTAATCAATGGTCAAGGAGATTGCTTGTCATCTTTCAATATCTATAGCAATAACAAGCCTCCAGGGAGGGGGTCGGAGCTCCAAGGGAAAAGAAGATCAGAGGATCTTCTGCCCAACCCAATCATCTAATGAGCTACAGGGAAAAATGGAATCATAGGCAGCTTCCACCTACTTTGGGTGTTGGCCAATAAATACCCCATCTTCCCAGCCACAATAGCTCTTGCAGTCCCTGGGAGCCAGCAGCAAGCACACTGCCCAGGAGTTTTAAAAATTGATTATGCCTTTGGGTCCAAATTCCACCCACGTCCCAGCCCAAAGAGTCTGCTGGTTGGCGCTCCATGAGTGTTGGCTGCCAGGGGTGCCATCGTCCTGCACAAGATCAAGGGAAGAGGAGGCAATGGCTTCCCGGACCAGAGCCTCCACCCAGAATTCCAGCCAAGTCCTCAGAGCTCCCAGGACCTGGAGGAATTTTCCCCCCTGGTTATGTTTGGAATTGGCTGGTTTTCTGGGCACCAGGCCCAGCTCAGTTTAATTTTTGTTTATTTTTATGTACAGATTCTCTTCTGTTTGGGGAAGAGCTTTGTAAATTATTATTATTTATATGATAAAGAATAAATCACACCAAATAAAAAAACCCACAATCTCTTTTTCTCAATAGAATTACTAAATTAGGGGCTGAAAGGAACAGCCGATATGCTGGGGTTTGGTTTCAGGAAGCCTTTGGACATGGATTCTCACAAAATCTCTTAGTAAATGGGCACTGTTGTCCTGG
The DNA here is from genome assembly GCF_022079265.1 of Lynx rufus. NCBI lineage: Eukaryota > Metazoa > Chordata > Mammalia > Carnivora > Felidae > Lynx > Lynx rufus. The sequence continues at coordinate 117,676,882 of NW_025814823.1, read as the reverse complement.
ATTTGATGCTACTCACAGCCAGCAGAGGCATATGGGGCCTCTCAGGAGGACCGTGTTGGTTTGGGCTTAAGGGTGCTTCTGGTCCTCCACACATCCCATTCCTTAGGAAATGAGTAGGGCATTTTTAAGTGATTCACTAACTCGGAATGGTAAAAGAAAAGGGGAAATAGAGGAGCTGGAATTTCTTGCCAGAAACATGATCAAATGCCCAGAAATGGGATGGGGGGAGGGTACATAGGGGTTATTGAATAGTGGCATTATTACATCAGGGGAAAATGGGCCAATCATTTCTTTGCCTATTCATTACATTTGCATGGTATGAATCTATTGGCTGGAATGAAATGAGTCAGGAGGCAGGGATGCAGATGGGCAGAGGAGGAGCTTGGCCCAGAGAATGTCCCCAACTGGCCCCCACCAACCTGGGTAGGGAGAACACCAATTCACCAGAAGGACCATCCCTGCCACCTCCTTGTCCACTCTCAAGTTCTGTTTGGGAACTAGGGGAAGACACACCTAGGGCAAGAATATATCATAGGGCTAATACACTAAAGAGCAAGGAGAAGAAAAAAAAAATCAACAAAATCTGGCTTTTTTTTTTTTTTTTTTTTTTTTTTTTTTTTTATCTCCCAGGATCTCAGGCTACCAGAGATTTTAAAAAACAGACGGACCTGGCAGCGATGCCTACCAGCTTTTGCTCAAGCTGTGTCTTCTTCCTAGAATGGACTGTTTGTACCTCCGTAGCTGAGTCCTACCTTTGCTTTAGGCATAGCCGTGACCACCCTATGGTTAAGAGTAGGAGTTCTGGACTCTCATCTTGAGCTTGAACGTCCACTCTGCCACTTAAAAGTTGTTGAAAATTTGGGCAAGTTGTTTAACCCTCCTGAGACTTAGTCTTCCCATAAAAAAGAACAATCACATACACACATTTATAGTGAAGATTAAGTGAGAGAATCCATGTAAAAAATGCCTAACACATCATAAGTGCTCAATCAATGTGGTTGTCATTTTACATAATACTCGAATAAGCTATCCCAGAGCTCCCCACCTGGGAATTAACCACGTCCTGCTCCCCCCACCCCACACTAATTCACTTGTACCCTGGGAACACAAAGCTTCTACTTTTTCTTTTTCTTTTTTTAAAGTAATCTCTACTCTCAACATGGGGCCTGAACTCACAACCCCAAGATCAAAAGTCATGTGTTCTACTGAGCCAGCCAGGCGCCCCAGATAAAGCTTCTAAGATTTCTACTTCAATTATATTTCACAATCTACCCTGAATTAGCTATTGTGTATAAGTGTGGCAGTCCCTAGCCATGCTTTGCACTTAGTAGGTACTGAGTAAATAGAAAAATGTTTATCTTAAAAGTTGCCGGGACACCTGGGTGTTTCAGTCGGTTAAGTGTCCAACTTTGGCTCAGGTCATGATCTCATGACTCATGAGTTTGAGCCCTGCTTTGGGCCCTGTGTTGACAGCTCGGAGCCTGGAGCATGCTTCAGATTCTGGCTCTGTCTTTCTCTGACCACCCCCCCCCCCCCTCCACTGACACACTGTCTCTCTCTTTCTTTCTCTCTCTCTCAAATATAAATAAACACTTAAATAATAAATAAATAAATAAATAAATAAATAGCCTAACTAGTCAAATTCCTAAGCTCCGTAAATGCCACTAAATTCGATTTTCTCTGTTCTAGCTCCCATACAATGCCTGGTTTGGCCACCCCCAATAGAATAAGACATGGGGGGCAATGGGAAGTGGGCTAGGGCCCTAGGAAGAGGCGGGAAATGGAGCCTATGAAGTGCTTTACTGCTTCCAGGCCACATGGTCAGTCTTTTTCTAATGCCCCTCCCATAGGGCACTTAAAATTCCACCCTCATCTTTGATTAACCAACAGCTGACCTGAGACATGTCTGTTTGTACAGGTCCTCGTCCAGCCAGAGAGTATAGGTATTGATTAGCTGAAGTAGTGCAATGAACTGTACAGGCCATGACTCTGAATTTTCTAAGAGGCCCCTTGAGAGGTGGCCCATGTAGGCAGGCAAAGGATGTCTTGTGTGACTTTGGACACATATGCACTTGCCCTTAAATATCTATACATTTATATATGCGTATTTGTGGGTAAACACAGGTCCTTTCATCTTGGAGTACATTCAATGATTCATTCACTTGTTCATTTATTATTTACTGAGGTCCTACTGTGTGCTAGCACTATGTCAGATGCTATAATGTGGAAGTCACTAAGATAGAAAATTCTTGCCCATGAAGAGTTTACTTTCTAGTGACAGGAGAGAACAAGAGTAAATATGCAAAGAAATAAAAAAGTCACTTTCAGATTGTGAAAGTGCTATTAAAAATAATAAGACAGGGGCACCTTGGTAGCTTAGTTGGTTAAGCATCTGACTTTGGCTCAGGTCATGATCTCATGGTCCTGTGTTAGAGTCCTGCCTCTGGCTCTGTGCTGACAGCTCAGAGTCTGGAGACTGCTTCGGATTCTGTGTCTCCCTCTCTCTCTGCTCTTCCCCCACTCACTCTCTGTCTCTCAAAAATAAATAAACATTAAAAATAAGAAGAAGACAGGCTAAAGGAATAGAGAGTGACAGGGCATGTAGCAGGAGCTCCTTTAGGCTTGGGTGGGTTGGGCAAAGCCCTGAATGATGAAAACAAGTCTGCCTCAGAAAAACCTAGGAAGGGGCAGTGAGTGGCTTAGTTGGTTAAGCGTCTAACTCTTCAGCTCGGGTCATGATCTCATGGTTCATAAGTTCAAGCCCTGCATTGGGTTCCACGCTGACAGTGCAGGGCTTGTTTGGGCTTTCTCTCCTGCTCTCTGATCCTTCCCTGCTCTCTCTCTCTTTCTCTCTCTCTCCCCCACCCCCTCAAAATAAATAAATAATATAAAAAAGAAAAACCTAGGAAGAGAGCATCCCTGGTAGAGGGAACAGCACATGGAGAAGCTTAGAAGAACTGCTTAAGGACTCTAGGGATCTATGAGTTTTTGAGATAAATTTTAATCAGCTTTTACTGCATACACATATTTGTCTTTCCATTGCTTCCAGAATCGAGTCCAACTCCTCACTGGGGTCTACAAACCCCCTGTTTGGACCCCCCTGGCTTCTTCAGTTCCTTGAATGAGACAAACTTCTTCCAGCCACAGTGCCTTTGCACAGTCGGTTCCCCCCCCCCCCTTAAATGCTGTTCCTTACCCTTGTTCTCTAGTTAAAGCTTATATCCTTTAGATGTCAGGAAGCCTAGGGTGGTCCACCTGTCTCCCTTCCACACTAAATCAGGCTCCTTTGTTAGATGTTTTCATATTACCATGTTCCTTTATAAGCAGATCCCTTATCTCATTTGGTAATTATGCATTAATTTTTGTGCTTATCTGATATTAGTATCTGACTTCCCCACCAGAATTACAAAACTTGGGAGAGCTGGGATCTTCTCTGTATCCCCAGCTAGTAGCGCAGTGCCTGGTGCCTGGAAGGCACTTAATAAATATTTATTAAATAAATACTTATGGATACTGGGGTCAGCTCTGGGCCCCATTCTTAAGAGTCCTCAGTGACACACTAGGCAGCATAGAGGAGGAGAATAGGATGGTGAAGGGACTCAAAACCACAGACTAACGGGGTCTGGGGGGAAGGGTGCAGGGTTGCTCAGCCCAGGAGAAACAAAGCCTCAGGGGGCTGCAATGGCAGCCTTCAAATCCAGTAGGCCTGTCACATGCCAGAGGGAGACGACATTAATAGGGAGACAGAAGGTAAAGGACTGGGTTATGGGGAGGTGGGTGGGGATCCTTCTAAGGAAGGTCTTATAATAGTGAGAATTTTCAGGAGTGGAAAAGGTGCCTTGGAGGTAGTGAGTTCCCTGTCCTTGGAGGCCCCTGTAAGCAGACAGGAGAGGAGAGGGACTCTGAAGTCTTCACTTATGTGCCAAGGTACTGCAATTAGGGGTCTCCAGTGGGTCAGGTCCCTCAATCCCATTGCCAGGCAAATAAATGCCCAAGGCACCAAGGTGTACAACACAGAGTGGGGAGCAGGGTTGTTTCCAGCTTCATTCTTGGTGGCTGCTCTCCCCCCTCCTCCCTGCTTTGTTCTAACAGGGTCTGGGAAGGAGGGGAAGGGGGTAGAGGTAGGGGAGGCTCTTCCTGTGCATCTTAAGTGGCTCCCCAGCTGGAGGAGTTGTGCATATTTTAAGTGGAGTTTACAGACAATGGATCTCTCTAGGGCTTGGAGGGGAAGGAAGCTGAAATTCAGGACTATTCTGTGAATTCCCAAGTTCTTTTTGTCCATTGTATGGGGAACAATGCTGTTTGTCCTGCACATCCACTCAAGGTGGGAGGTGGGGCTGGCGGGGGTGGGGGGAATACTTATCCCTGGGAGTTCTGAGGTTCTTGGGGGGAGTGGGCTAGTCAGCAATGGGGGACCCTCTCAGGGAAGGAAGAAAGCTGAAGAACCTGGAGAACCTGAACGTGGGCCACAAGGGAGGTGGGGAAGCTGCAAGTCTAGTTGAGTAGGTTTGAGCTCTAGGGAAGCCCCGGCAAATAGAAAAAAAATTGCTTCCCCTTCACTCCTCCCCACCCTTCCCAGGGGTTTCTAACTTTCTAAGTCTTCTGATATCGACCTGTTGTCCAAAGGCTGCATATGATGGGGGGTAGGGTAGAACTGGCGATTTACCAAGTGACCTTGGATAAGTCATTTCCTCCTTGAAACCCTGCCTTCTTGCCTTGTTTCCAAGGTTGAGCGGTTGGCTCAGAGATGATTTCACAGCACTGCCAATTCAGACATTCTTTGGACCAAAGCTAGTTTCCCTCCTCTATCCACCACATCTCCAACCTCCCCAAGCCCGGGTCCCTCCCTGATCTCCAGACTGTATCCCAGTGGCATGCAGTATTGGTTGGTGGAGGACACTGTGCACCCTCAGACTGAAAGGGGTAGGGAGATGGAGCCCCAAATTCGGTCATAGAACCTTACTAACAAGAATATCTCCACTTACTGCATCCATTATCTCACGCTGCCTGGATGAAAAGCCTGGCTCTCGCACTAGCAGACTCACCCTAACCTCTCTGAGCCTCAGTTTTCCTTCTGCAGAAGAGACCCAGCAATAATGACATCTACCTCAGCTGTTCTGAGAATTAAATGAGATATCACATCTAAAGCACTATATTTGGAAGGGATGTAGGGCTCATAGATGTCAGCCCTGTACCTGCATATAATTATTATCTCTGCTTTTCAGATAAGGAAATCAAGGCTCAGAGAAGGAAAGTATCACACAGTGAGTAAATTAGGGCATTATGATTCAAACCCAGGCTGGTTGATTCTGAAGCAGAGTTGCTGACCACGCACTGGGCCTCCTGCAGGGACGGGACCGATGTCTGCTAGAAGCAGGTCTCTCCTGACTTTCTGACAGCACCTGTCAATGCCAGAGAGCCAAGTTTCCTCCTCCCAGGCAGGGCACATGCATCGTTTAACTGGGGCCGGGGGCTAGGAGACCCCTCTAGCTCTTCTCATACTCACACTATAAATTAGAATCCCCCGGCTTTCCTAGCATTTGCAAGACCGTGTCTTATACAGGGTCAGGGGCAGCCTTGGTGCTCCTGGGTTGGGTTCCAGGGCTGAGCTACAGTTTGGCTGGTCCTGGAGAAAAAATACGTGAGCCTGGAGGGTGATACCTGGCCTTGCTGTGCTCTAGGGTCTTGAGCTCAACAGGGAGGCTGTCTGGGCCCCAGAGGGTCACAGAATTAGAGCTAGGAGAGACATAGGTCCATGAGCTGAGACAGAGCTGGGAGTGGGAGATGCAGAGGCCCAAGCCTTGGGGGCGCAAAGATGGGGGTGGGGGCACTGAGCCCTGGCTGCTTCCCATCCCTATCTTACCCCTCTATCCACTCTAGTCCAGCCCTGTGCCCGCCCCCACTCTCAGCCTTTCTCTCTCTGATTCATGCATCTCCACTGAACGGGAGGAGAAAAGGCTGGAATGAGGGAGAGAAAGCTGGGAGGAAGCAGTCCACTTTGCCAGGTTAAGCAGTTCTTGTTCTATGAATGAAGGTGATATGGGTACGGGGTGGGGGAAGGCAGGGGAGGGAAGGAAGCACTGGGCAGGGCAGCCTGGGATGGGGTTGCCATGGGAACAGCAGCCTGTCAGGATCCCAGCCTTCAAAGCTGAGGTGCGGGTGTTGCAGGTTCCTAGGGGAGGCTGATGGCATGTGTGCGTGTCTGGGGTGGGGGAGCAGTTCTGATGTGAGCCCCCTGGGACTTCAGCTCCTGGATTCCAGATCAAAACCCTAACCTGATAGGGAAGCGGCATCACGAGATGTTCCCTGGCAGACACCTCTCAGCCTCAAACTCTCTCTTGCTGAATATAAGGCAAGGATGGGGGTGGAATCTACACTGGGAGGGGGGGGGAGGCTGTGATGTAGGTCCTCTGCCAACACTACCTGCTCACTTCAAATGGGGCCGGAGGGAAAGGAGGGAGGGAGTATTTTGTCCTCTAGGCCTGGGTTAGGGGCCAGGCTCCACAATGACGAGGCTCCCTAAGACCTCTGGCTCCAATTTCCCAAGGGGGCCTCAGAAACCTGGGGGGTAGAACTTAGAGAGAAGCCCCTGGGCTGTGCGTGAGCTCTCCCGACTGCGCTCTCACTCCCACCACCCACCACTGTGACCCTCTGGCCACTAGGGGGGGCCATGGCCCAGCATCCATAGGAACAGGTCAGTTCTGAGACCCAAAGTGGCCCAGTGAGGCAGTGTGACTGAGACGAAGGCTCAGGGCAGTTGCTTTTCATGGAGTTGGCCCAGCTGATTCAGGCCCCAACAAAACGTGAGGGCCTTTGGGAGGCACCCAGCACCCTGCAGCTGCCAATTCAATCCCAGCCTTCTCAAGCTTGAGGCCCCGCCATCCACTCAGACCTTTCCAGAGACCACCAACCAATTTAAAACAGCTCTCAAGCACCTACTACTCACCAGCACTAGGCTGGGCCTTGTGAGGGAGTCGGAAGGTGAAGGTGAGGACCGCCGCTTACACAGTGTAAGCGGCAAGTAAAAATGCTGGCAATGGGGTCGTGAAAACCTGGGTTTGAGTCCTCACTTTGCTGTTTCTAATTGAGTGACCTCAGACAAGTTACTGAACTTGAGCCTTGACCTCCTCATCTGTAAAATGGCGTGGGTAACAGTGCCTAGCGCATGGAGTTGTGGGGAGGACTAAATGAGAAAATGGGCATAAAGCCTTTAGTGCAGCAGGTGGCCCATGGGAAACCCTCAGGAAAGGCAGTTACAGTTATTAAAGTGAACTATGCAGAGTGCTAGTGCGGACCTAGAGGCCAAGTGGCAACGAGTCTTGGAAAAAAGACAAATCAATCTGGTGAGAGAATCAGGGAGGGCTTCTTGGATGTGGTGCCTAATGTGAGTCTGAAAGAAGGGTAGGATTTCTTTTGCTGGGAAGACCAGGGAGGGTGTACCAGGCAGAAGGAAACTCGATGAGGGAAGGCATTTAGAGTTCTTACTTTATTTTATTTAATCCTTGCAGCATAAATTGGCAGCCCCGGGTCTCCCTCAGGGCACCTGTCTCCTACATCCCTATTTCCAAAGGCTCTCCCACCTACCAGGAGCCCTGCCCTGGGCTCCCTCCTCCTGCCCCTCCTCCTCTTCCTTTCTGTCTCACTTGGACTATTTGCCTCTTCCTCTTCCTACCTTCTTCGCGTTAAGAAAGCCGGCTCAGAGAAAGCAAGTGACACGAATGGTGACCACTGCCCTGGGAAGGCTTAGCTCAGCTGGGGGCGGTTTTGCCCCCCACAGGACATTTGGCATTGTCTGGAGACTGATTATGGAGACCGGGTGATAGGACGGTACCACTAGCTTCTCATGGGTAGAGGCCAGGGATGGGTAGAGGCCAGGGATGCTCCTAAACATCCCGTGATGCACAGGATGTGCCCCCACAGCAAAGAATGGCCTTGTCCCAAATGCCCACAGTGCTGAGGCTGAGAAGCCTGGTTCGTACCAAGAACTGCAGCTGGGGAGAGACTCGGCCCTCTTCCCCACGCTCCTGGTGTCAAACCTGCAAATCTCTTCCCCATCCCCAGCCTCTGATTCCCTTCTTCATCTCCCCCCTTTACCGAGTCCGGCCCTCTGCACCCTCTGGCCTCCCACTCCCACCACTGCGCTGCTTGTGCCCCATCCACCCGGGTCGTGCCCCCCTTTTATCCCCTCCCACGGCAGGGGCTGCGAGGGTCTGTCAGGCAGGAGTCAGCCCGCGGGCTGCACGAGGCTTCGGAGACTGAGCTGCCTGCTGCACTCGGCGCTGCCGGCCCAGTGATTGGCCGAGGCTGCTGTTTCCATGGTGATCCCCAGCAAAGCCCAAGGCCCCCCTTGCCGGCCCCCCCACAGGCCCTATTCAGTGGCGAGAGCAGCGACAGGCAGGTTAATAAAACAGGAGCCGCGTGAGGAGCCGGGCTGTGGGCCGAGGTCCCAGCGTGGTGGCCTGCCCAGAGGAGGGAGGGAAGGGTGGGGGTGGGGAGCGAGGCGCTGGCCCGCTGCCCAGTCAGCACCCTCCCAACTCCAGCCGACGGAGGCAACTCTACCCGTGGCAGGTTCTGGGGCTGCACTGGCCGTGGCTGGGGGGGTTGGTCCCTGGAGTGCACCATCCTGCATAGGCCTCTGGGGGCAGTGTCCCTGACAGCATCAGGACACCTGCACCCCATAAACGGAATGGGAGGAATCCTGGAGCTGGGGGTGGGAAAGGGGAGAGATGGGGGTGGGGTGAAGGAGATAAATGGCAGTGAAAGATTGGAACGGGAATCAGGAAAGAGATCCGGTGAGATGCGGATGAGGCGGGAGGGAAATCGGGCTCTGGAAGGGAGAAAAAGGTGAAGAGAATGAGGAAGGGGTTGGAGTGAGGCCAGGGGAGGAAGGAAGAAGGTGGATGGAGTTGGGGATGGGGTATGGCAGATCCTGAAGACAGAGAGGAGGCCAGGATGGGGACAGAGGGGAGCTGGTGGAGGGTGCAGGTGGGGTTGCTGATGACAGGTGGCCATCAGAGACTGGGATGGGAGCTGACAATTAGGTGACCAAGAATGGAGTGTGAAGGGTGAGGTCAGGAGGGTGTGGGGACAAGCACTGCCTCTGGTTTGCTCACCACTTATGTCCCACACAGAGCCTAGCCAGAGTGGGTGTGCAGCAAGTGGAGACTTGTTACACAGCTGACGCTCACAACTTGCATGTGGAATGAGTGGCTGGAGTAGGGAGGGACTGGTGGGCTGTGGGTGCTGGGAGTGTGCTTTGCACTGGAATCCGTGACCTGGTACCAATGCCACTCTCAGCTGCCAATATCAACACTGACTGCTTCTCATTTACTACTTCGGATAATTCTTTGAGGCAGGCAAAATTACCATTTGACAAAGGTTCAGAGAGGTAGAGTGACTTGCCCAAGGTCACACAGCTCTGATTGTTGCCTCAGATATGGTGAAGACCTGGTCAGCTTTGGTGTCCAGACATGGGCATTTCTGGCCAGAGACCCAAACCATACAGATGGGTAGCAGGGGAGGACAAGGAGCTCCCAGTCACAGGGGCTCCAGGATGGATCTGCCTGTGATGCCGGGTTGGGTGTCAGGCTCTCCTTGGCTGCCATCCCTGACCCAGGCACTCACTGGCTCCTTGAGTCAGCTTTCCCAGCTGGTGGAGATGCTGGGTTTGCTGCTGCTTGGGGCATCACTGGTATCACAGCTCCATCCCTGCGACAGACACACAGACCCTACAGTGGTTCTTTCGGTGTCACCCCTGAGGTCACCCATTGTGAGACAAGGGGGGAGCCCACAGCTGGTATCTGAGGTCTGGCATGAAAATGACTCTGCCATCTGTGGTGTGGCTTTCAGTACTTAACTTCCCCAAGCCTCAGTGTTCCATCTATAAAATGGAGAAAGCAATGCTACCTCGGGTGGTGATGGAGATTAGAAGGAGAGGATGTCTGTGAGGTAACTGATACAGATCAAGTTATCCAGAAATGCCGTTCCCTGTGCCCGGAGCCAGGGTGCCTCCCTAGGTGCTTCTGTTTCTCCTGGGAAATGTGTGATCCCTTCCTCCAGGGCCCAGAGGGGAGGCACTGCCTCCCTAGTGTCTGCATGGTCACCACTGCCAGAGGACTCAGTGTGACAGGGGGAAACCGATTTTGAATAGGCCTAGAAGAAGAGGTAGAATGGGTCAGGACACTTTTTTTTATGTCTCCTCAGAAGGGAGAGATGTATCCAGGCGGAGGGCATGAGAAGGGCTCTGCCCCTCGTATCTCCCCTTACTCTACAGTCAAGGGAGGGAAGGCCACTGAGAGAGGCCAGGTCTGGGGATGAGAGCATAGAGACTTCCAGACCTATGTCGACGGGCTGCTGCCCCTCCAGCCTGCTTGTGGCTAGTAGGACTCTGGGAGGTGCGGCCAGGCCAGCGGCTAGGAGCCCAGGCCTGGGAGGGCAGAGGCGGCTGCAGCAACCTGAGCACTCGATAAGCCATTAATTCTTAATAAACGACAGGCTGTGCATTATTTAACAATAATGATACTTTCTGTTCCATTATAGATTAAAACACCGGCCTCTTCTTATTAATCCTGCATTTCAAAAGCTTGTAAATCCTGTGCAGCCGGAGGAGATAAAAGACGGCTCATCCCCATCCCGGGGCTGACACGCTTGCACTGACACAGGGTGGCTCAGCAGCCAGGCCCGTGTGCGCACACGCGTGTGCCCGGGGCCCACCCACGCACCCACCACCAGCCACCAGCCGGCATCACAGCCAGGAGAGAGGAGCTCAGCTGCAGGTGGGGGCCCGGCCTCCACTCTCTGTCTTGCCTTCTCTCTCTGAATCTCCTCTGTTTCCCTTTTTTTGTCTCCCTCTCAGCATTTTTCTCTGACTTTTCTTTTTTGGTTTATCTTGCTTCTCCCTCTCTTTATGTATTGCTCTGTTTTCTCTGTCTCCTCCTCTTCCTTTCTCTTCTCCCTCTTTCCCTCTCCTACTCCCTCTCTCTCTCTCACATACATCACCTGCCTTTCCCTCCTTTACCTTCACGCCATTTAGTTGAACGGATCCACAATATGCAAGGAGTGTATTCCCATATGGTCTTTGGTTTTCTCAGGGGTCCTCTGAGAGGTGGGGGTGGGGAGAGGGGAACGGAACTCAGAGAAGGAAAAGAAGGAGCACAGAAAAAAAGGATGGGGCAGAAACCCTCAAGACACGCCCGCCCACCCCTGCCCCCTGCCAGACTCCTCAACACAGACTAGGCAGGTTCTGATCCTGAGACCTCATGACACACCCTGAGAGCTGCACAGGGGACATCCAATGTGGTCCTGAGGGATGTTCATTGCCTCTCTGTATTACCTCCAGGCTCTGTTTACACTCCTCTTAGAGACAGGGAACTCACTTCCTTGGGAGGCAGCCTCTTTTATTGCTGCAAAGCTCCTAATACTCAAGAGGGTCTTCAGGAAGAGCCCATTTCACTCTCAATCCCCCTCTGGCAAGTGACAGGCCTTCAGGAATCTGAAGCCTGCCATTCCAATGCCCAGACACCCCCAATCTCACTGGCTGAACATTCCTCCAGCCCTCACGTACCAGTGGGCTGAGTTCCCTCTTCATCCTGGTTCCCTAGTGTCAGAGACCTATTCTAGGTGTCCCCAGAGGGGCTCCTGGGTAGCTCAGTCAGTTAGGCTTCCGACTTTGGCTCAGGTCATGATCTCAAGGTGCTGGTTCCCAAGTTGGAGCTCCGCATTGGGCTCTCTGCTGTCAGGGCGGAGCCTGCTTCAGATCCTCTGTCTCCCTCTCTCTGCCCCTCCCCCACTCTCTCTGTCTCTCAAAAATAAATTAAGGGGAAAAAAAGGTGGCCCCAAAGCTGGCCACAGCCCTTTTTGTGCTGTAACCAAAATAGAGGTCAGTTTGATTCTCCTCCCTCCTCCCATAACTGAGGGCATGGGAAGAAAACTCACTCTGATCTTGAATGTCTCTCCAAGGTCATTGTAAAAAATAAGATCTGTCATCATTTACTTAATTTTACTACCCACTAGGCATGCCGTATATATCCCTTATCTCATTCAATCCTACGAGGTCCGTTCTAAATTATTCCCATTTTGTAGATTAAGAGACAGACTTGGAGGTATTAAGTTAACTTGGCCATGATCACACAGCTAAGAGGTGATGCCAGAATTTGAGCCAGATACTGAAGTGTTTAAATTCAGCTGGAGACTACAGCCTTGGAGGGTTAACCTGAGATGTTCTCCCCAGCTATTTGGAATTAAAAGTGTCTTCTTCGTCCACTGGACCCCCAAAGTCAGAGGGACTGGTGTCCCCGAACCTAAACTCTCTGTCCAGGATTCGACTAACAGTGTCCCACGGTGGACTTCCCAGGTAGAGGCAGAGATCAGGTGGAGGATTCCTGGAGGCTGTTTGTACACGTTGGACATTTCTTCAGGTCAGGGTAGAAGAGATAGTCCCTAACACTTACTGTCAGCTCAGGTGTGCACCAGGCTCTAACATCCCCTTAATCCTCACTACAATGCTGCACAGAGGGTGTTGGCCCCATTTTAAAGAGTGGCAAACTGAGGCTCAGAGCTGGTAAGTCAATAGTATTCATGCTAACCCCCTTGCTCAGGAGTCTTGGAGCTTGACTGTGATGCCCCTTCCTTCCTTATTCCCTCCTCTTCCTTCCTTCCTTCCTTCCTTCCTTCCTTCCTTCCTTCCTTCCTTCCTTCCTTCCTTCCTTCCTCTCTCTATTGCTTTGTTATTTTAAGTGATCTCTACATCCAACTTGGGGCTCGAACTCACAACCCCAACATCAAGAGTCACATGCTGTACTGAATGAACCATCCAGGTGCCCCAGACTGTGATGCTTCTTTACAGCAATGTGTGTGGAGAGCGTAAATGAGAGAGGAACAGGGATCGGCTTTAAGAAATACTGAGTTTGGGGCGCCTGGGTGGCGCAGTCGGTTAAGCGTCCGACTTCAGCCAGGTCACGATCTCGCGGTCCGTGAGTTCGAGCCCCGCATCGGGCTCTGGGCTGATGGCTCAGAGCCTGGAGCCTGTTTCCGATTCTGTGTCTCCCTCTCTCTCTGCCCCTCGCCCGTTCATGCTCTGTCTCTCTCTGTCCCAAAAATAAATAAACGTTGAAAAAAAAAAATTTAAAAAAAAAAAAAAAAAAAAAAAAAGAAATACTGAGTTTGAGAGGGGGAGGTGAGCAGCTTTCTTCCTTTTTTGAAATGCACGAATGGGAAATTTAACTTGATCCCTTGTGGTTTCTGGGCCAACCCCTGAGTGAAGTAGGGTAGTTTTTGCAAAGGAAAATTTTATCCATTTTCTGTTTTTATGGGGCTTCCTCAATGAGCAAAACCTCTCCTGTTGGTGCTTAGAGAGGATTTCTCTGCGTGGCCCACAGTGACGCCATGTAATCTCCCAAAAAATATGGTACTAATATTCGCCGGGTTAGGGTTAGTTATTTTTATGTCTTTGTCATTTTGTTTCTCGGCAGCTCTTTCTGCCGCCTGGAAAGGACGCGGCGGACACTTTATTTCCAGAGTCATATTTTTTAATTTGATCAAAGCAAATTTCACCCGTTCTCTGTATAAATTATTTAACTCATTTCTTTTAGGTTAAATGTCTCAATAGGAAGATAGAAAGTCTCTCCATCACATTTTCTTCCAGGATTTTAATCACCTCCTCTAGATTGCATGAACTTCTTTCTCATCCTCCACCCTTCTCTGTCTTCAGTCTCCCTCCCTTCCTTTCTCTCTCTCCCTCTCTCTCTCTCCCCCTAACGGCTTCTCTCCATCCTCTGCCCCCAACTCCTCCAGGGTCCCTGGCCCCATCCCAGCTTCCGTTTTCTATGACTCTGGGGAATGAGGGGAGCTTGAACACGCAGGGCCCCACAGCACACAGTGAACCCCTCCTGTTGGACAGATTATCAAAAGGCACCTTTCCTCTGGGCGGCCAGGGCCTGCCACGCTCCCACGTGGCCAGCAGAGTGAGGGCTGAGAATCAGGCCCTGTGGCCTCCCCAGCCAGGTCTCTGTGCACAACCTCAGTTGCTACTCCCCCATTCTCCCTCTAGGGATGTAGTCTCTTGCTGAATTTTTTTTTCTTTTTTTTTTTTAACATTTATTTATTTTTAAGACAGAGAGAGACAGAGCATGAACGGGGGAGGGGCAGAGAGAGAGGGAGACACAGACTCGGAAGCAGGCTCCAGGCTCTGAGCCATCAGCCCAGAGCCTGACGCGGGGCTCGAACTCACGGACCCGCGAGATCGTGACCTGAGCCGAAGTCGGACGCTCAACCGACTGAGCCACCCAGGCGCCCCGTCTCTTGCTGAATTTAAATGCAAGAGCCTCTCCCCAAATTCCAGCTTCATTTCCTAATGAAAAACTCCATTCTATTCAATCAACTGCCCCCTGTCACAGGCCGGTTTCCTCAGTGTCTTATTTCACTCAGGTCTGGTTCCTTTAGCCTCAGGGCCCTTCCTGCAGCTCCAAACCCCTTAGGCCTGATGCCTCACTCTGATAATAGTGCAGGGGTTGGGGGGGTGGCAGGGGGCTGCCGCAGAGGTTTGGGGACTGAGAAGTGGTGCTGCAGAGGAGGGAGGGGCTTGGCTCTGCCAGGGCCCCTGCCTCTCCTTGCAGCCCCATCTCTGGCCCCAGGCCCTGTCAAGAGGAGCAGAAACCAGCAGAGCAAGCTCATTACTACCCCTCCCTTCCCGCCCTGCGCAAACTCTCCCTTCCCTCACATCACATTGTTTCAGCCAAGAACAAATCTCCGGTGGGAATTCCCTTTTCTCTTACTTTCAAAATATACAGTAATTAACAAACTAATGCTACTAACTGCGACAACTAGGAAATCACAATAAAATCACTGCAGAGTCCACAAGCAGTTGGTCTGGTGGTAGGTCTCAGCTCAGTCTGGAAGGGAGGAGCCCAGTCTGGCCCAGGTGTCATCATCTCAGCCACAGTGGAGCCCCTTCAGGCTGGGAATCTGCAGGGGCTCAGTCCTCAGCAGGTCAAGCCAGGGCTCCGGCACAGCTGCTGCATTTCCTGTGCAGGAAGAGTCAGGATCCTGGCCATTCTTCCAGGCCCGGAGGTTTGCTCTTTTATGGAATCCTTAAATAATAGAGTTGTGGCCTGACGCTGACCTGGGCATGTCTGTGAGGACGTGGCCCCTGCTCCAGAACAGGCCCAGTGACTTCCCTTCAAGGTCAGGATAGGTTCTGAAAGGCCTCCAGAGGACAAGGCTTGAAAGAGAACCCCGGGGAGGATCTGCCAGACTACTGTGGCCTCCTTCTCTGGCCCTGCAGAAGCATCTTCGGGGTTGCCCTGTCCATCCTTCTGCATTGCTTCCTGCAGTCAGGCTTAGCCTCTCCACCGGGGAGATTTTGCTCAGGCATAGCCAAAGACCCAGGAGGGAGTGCCCTTGTTGTTGCTTGACTGGCTGGAAGTCTGTTTACAGTCTGACCTGAGTCCTTCATACTGCAGTACTGTGTCATTTCTTCCGGTGGGTTCTCAGCAAGCGTGGTCCATGAATTCCAGGGGCCCTTCCCAGCAAGGCTCCCTGAGTTGGGCCCTTTTGCTTCCTATCCTGGGTTTCACAATCTCCGTATCCAATCTCTGTTATCCTCTGAATCTCCTTCCTCCATCAGGCAGCCATGGTGACCGGGTAGGGCAACCTGTTCTCACCCTCCCTCCCCATATTTTGTCTTCCCTTGCATACTGACAACATCTGCTTGGGACTTTTAGAAATTCTGTTCAGTAACAGAGGTGGTATTATTAGCTCCATTTTACAGATGAGGAAACCAAGGCTCAGAAAGGTTAAGTGACTTGTTTGAGATCACACAGCAGTGGGGATGCAGCATCAGGACTTGAAGAGCACGTTATGTCCTCCCACATGACTCTATCTTCCTTGACTCCTCTTGCTTCTCAGGGGAATGAATAGTCTAGGTGAGAGGACATCAAAGCAACTTTCCTTTCTCTCTGACCAGGCTGAGCTTGGGGAGGTGGACAAAAAAGTTAATAGATAGCTCATTTCATTTCTCCCCTTTCAGTAGCGTTATGAATTAGGTGCTATGATCTCACAGATTTCACAGATGGGAAAGCTGAGGCTTGGAGAAGTGGAGGGCTCTGCTTGAGGTCACAGGGCTGGTGATAATAAAGCCAGTACTTAAAGGCCATCCTGTCTGACTCCAGAGCCCATCCCTGCCTTCAGCCACTTGCCTCAACAGTGAGACAGACCAACTTGAAGTCAGCGACAGTGAGTCCAGCCAGGGTGAGCGGTGAGTCGAGAACCTCATTAGGAGTGAAGCTGCCACACATGTCAAAAACCCCGGCTGCCCAGCCGGCCCCACTCGGGCTTCCAGCGCACAGTGTAAACATCCTTACTAATTCACCAAACTCAATCACGTTACTGTGATGGATTTTCCCATCATTACTCCTGAGTGAGTGACAACCTGCTCAGACATTTGCCTTCCCCGCTGCCTTTGGAGGGTTTCAGAAATCAGAATGCTTTGCTCCCTAAGTTGATTTCAACTTGTCCTAAAGTCATTTTAATTGGTGAAGCATCAGAGGCAATTTGGGTAACTTTCTGAGAGCCCCTTTCCACCAGCACCGAGCTGGGGGAAGGGGGGGTCTCAAATGCCACCCTGGCCTGCGGTGGCACTTTCCTCTTCTCTGATTGGTCAGGAGACTGCACTCCACGCTTTATTTTCATGTTTCTTGCTGAGGTTCCTACCGCTGGTTCCCGAGGATAACAAGATTCATTTTCTCAATGGCTCTGACAGATAGGATTGTTATTGTTATTACACTCATATACCACCTTTCCTCCGAGGAGCTTAAGGCGCTTTACAAATTTGAAAATTATCTAATAATCTTCCAGCAACTCTGAGAGAGGGGGAGAAGCTGTAGCTAGAGGCACCGCAGTGCAGCCGGAGAACCCCCACACCCCTCGCTCCGAAGACTGGGTGGGGGACGGGCAGGTGGCTACTGTTGGGCTGGAGGCCTCTGAAGGTCTTGTTCCCCCTTCTGAATAAGGAAGAGGAAGATGTCTGGGTGGGAAGAGGGAGAGAGGAAGGAGGAGAGAGAGGGAGGGAGGGAGGGAGACAGGCCCAGCTCCAAAGGACAAAATCCAATGGGAGGGAGCCCAGGCAAGGAGAGTTTTCTTTAAAGACACAAGAAATGAGAGGAAGCAGGAGGCTCCCAGGGGCTTGCGGGTAAGAGAGCTGAAATTCAAAATGGAAATCTACTAAAGCAGCAACTAGGCCGGTTGCAAAGGACCCAGCTCAGGCATGAGAACATGGGCAGAAATATCAAGAGGACCCGAATTGCAAATTTAGGTGGCTGCCTTTAGGTGGGTGTGGGAAGCCTCTGTGGACCTTTTTTTTTTTTTTTTTTTTTTTTTTTTTTTTTTAACCTGCAAGCTGAGAGGTGTAGCATTAGGTCTCTCCCAGCCTGACATCCTATGATTCTGTCTTTCTTTAAATTTCCTCTTGCCAGAGGTGGCCACAGTAATTGCAGCACCTTTACTAAGCGTGAAAGGAAAGCTACTATCAAAATGATAGAGGGCTCAACTGTATTACCATTATTTTCTTGAGAAGGCATGCAGACCCCACCCTGTTTGAGGCTGTCCTTTGGGATTAGGGATTTGTGATGGTTCTGGGCTGTAGCCTTTTGGAGACCAAGTATAGTGCTGCGCTTAAGAGCTGAGCTCTGAGATCAGACAGTGCAGTGACCTTGGGCATATGATATAAGCACTCTGAGCCTAGTTCCTTGTCTGTTCAAGGATAATGGTAGGGCCTGTCTTCTATAGATGCTTGAGGATGACTTGAGAGGATGTATGTAACATGCGTGGGATGCTCAGCCATGAAGATGGTGAAGAAGAGGAGGAGGGGGCGATGATGCTAATGATATGGTATGATGTGGTGATTTATAGTAACACATTTGCTCTTCGTCCATTTCTGGCACAGAGCTTCTAAAACCCTTAGAACTGCTTTTTTTTTTTTTTTAAGATTTTTTAATTTTTAAGTAATCTCTACACCCAACCTGAGACTCAAACTCACAACCCTAAGATCAAGAATCACATGTTCTACTGACTGAGCCAGCCAGGAGCCCCTAACCCTTGGAATGTCCTAAGTGGTGAATGCCACAAAGGTGTTGTTTCTTATGTTAATGAAGTGACTTTTGGGAAGTCCGGTCGGTCACCTAAACTCGGGGGTTGGTTGCCAGGGGAACCAATCCAGTGATAGGAAGATCGGAACTTTCGGTCTTCCCCCACCCCCAGCCACCCACAGCTCTGGGGAGCAGGGAGGGACTGAAGAATGATTTCATGTGATAAAGCCTCCGCAAAACACAAAAGGACAGGGTTCAGAGAACTTCCTAGTCGGTGTACACAGTGGAGGTGCTAGAAGAGTGGCCTGGAAGCTTCCCCCTCCCCCTAACCCGCAGCCTTGCCTGGAGCCTCTCCTCTGTCTGTTTCTGAGTTACTGGTGACCCTCCAACAACACGGTTTTGAACTGTGGGGGTCCACTTCTACATGTATTTTTTTTTGATAAATACAGTATAGTACTGTAAATGTATTTTCTTTATGATTTTCTTAATGTTTTCTTTTCTCTAGCTTACTTTATTATAAGAATATAGTATGTAATACTACATAATATATACAACATGCAATATATGTGTTAATTGTTTATGCTATCAGCAGAGCTTCTGATTAACAGTAAGCTATTAGTTAAGTTTCAGGGGAGTCAGGGGTGTCTGGGTGGCTTAGTTGGTTAAGCTTCTGACTTCAGCTCAGGTCTCCATCTCACCATCACATCGCACATCACATCACACATTGGGGCTCTCTGCGTGTCAGCTCGCAGCCTGCTTCAGATCCTCTGTCCCCCCCTCTCTCTGTCCCTCCCCCGCTCTCTCCTTCTCAAAAATAAATAAACATTAAAAAAAACTTTTTGGGGAGTTAAAAGTTACATGAGGATTTTCTATTGCATGAGGGGATCAGTGCCCCTAACCTCCTGTATTGTTCAAGGGTCAACTGGATATCCTTTTACAAAAAACTAGTAATCCAGCAAGTAAAATGTTCATCTGAGTTCTGTGAGCCTCTCTAGCAAATTAATCAGAGATGGGGTCATTGGAACCTCCAATCTAGTCTTGTGATTGGCATCTGAAGCAGGGTGAGGAAGATGGCAGTCTTATAGGAATGAAGTCTTAATCTGTGGAATGGGATGCTGTCTCCAGCTCAAGAGCGTCAGAATTCAGTTGACTTGTACGACACCCAGCTGTGTCCAATAATTATTGATGTGGGGAAAATCCCCTTCCTGCATTGGAATTGGGTTTAGAATCCTTTTTAAGGCTACCCTTCCCTCGAGTCTCTATTTTTTTTAAAGATTTTATTTTTAAGTAATCTCTACACCCAATATGGGGATCGAACTCACAACCCTAAAATCAAGAGTCGCATGTTCCACCGACTGAGCCAGCCAGGCAACCCCACCTCCCCCGCCCCTGCCGCCTTGAGTTTCAGCTAAAGCCCTGTCCTTCCTCAAGGGCATTTGGCAGGGTGGGGATTTGGGTGCAGAGGGTGACGCAGGGGCTGGAGACCCAGCATGATGGTCTTTGAGGCACCCAGTCTTCATCCTGTCCCCACCACAGGCCCACCAGACCATGGCTTTCATCCCAATCCCCTTGGCTGCTCTCTCCCAAATGCCCTGAGCTTCCCCTACAGGCCTCACTGATCCCGGAGATGCCAGCTGGCTGCATCCCGCTCCAGCTCCCTGGACAGAACCTCTCCCTAAGTCTCCACTGGGGCTCTGACAAGGCTGTTTGGTAAGCCGGGTCTTTAGAGAAGGCCTGGGGCCCCCACTGCTTTGACCCGTGTGGAGGTACCCTCTGAGAAGCCCAAAGGAGGTAGAAGTAATGTTATAGGCCAGACTGTGAAAGGCAGATTGGAGAGAAGGGACAGTATAATTCAGGACAATGAGCTAGAGACAGAACAGAGAAACTCTTAAGAGGGGAGAGAAAATTAGAGGAGGGGAAGCTCTGTAGTTCTCTCCATACCCTCCTGCTGACATAAGACATAGTAGGTCCTCACTAGATGGAAGCTATTATACACACATGTGCACATACCCACAAATACTTTCTAAGTTTTTACTTATTTATTTTGAGAGAGACAAGAGACAGAGTGCGGACAAGGGGCAAAGAGAGAGGGAGAGAGAGAATCCCAAGTAGGCTCCCTGCTGTCAGCTAAGAGCCTGATGTGGGGCTCAGTCTCATGAATGTGAGATCATGACCTGAACTGAGATCAAGAGTTGGATGCTTGGGGCACCTGGGTGGCTCAGTAGGTTAAGCGTCTGACTCTTGGTTTGGGCTCAGATCATGAGCTCTCTCTCTGCCCCTCCCCTGCTCACTTTCTCTCTCTCTCTCAAAATAAATCAACAAATAAAGAGTTGGATGCTTGACTGATTGAGACACCCAGGTGCACTGCCCGCCTCCGACAAATATTTTTTATATAATTAAGAAATATGAAAACACCCAGCCCTCTAAGACACTGTGGAGCTGGTACCTAGTATCCATCCATCTATCCATCCATCCATCCATCCATTCATCCATTCATCCAATAAATACTTATTAAGCACCAACTCTGGGCCAGACCCTATGCAAGGCACTGGAGTATAGCAGTGAACAAAAATAGACTGTCCTCACAGAATTTAGAGTCCAGTGAGGGAGACAGACTTTAAATAGATGAACACACAAAATAAAGAAATGATGTGAAAAGTGTCTTCTTCATTCCATCATGCATTTAACAATATCTGGAAGATCGAAACTAAGGAGGCCAACTCTTGATGGCTGGCCAGGGAAGCCTCTTAGTGGGAATGCTGGTTCAGATAAGATGCAAAGTCTGAGTGGAAATTGGCCAGGGGCAGGTTGGGGAGGGAGGGCTCTAAGTAGACCCACTGACACAGTCAGCAGAGACTGGGCCATGAATGGGAAGTTACTGAAGGAAAGTGATCTAATTGAAGTTTTTAGTGACCGCTCTGGCAGCTGAGTGATTGGATTCGGGAGGATTGAGTGAATGGATTCGGGAGGGGGACGAGAGTGCAAGGAGCAAGACCAGTGGGCAGGCTATTTCAGGAGCTACTAAGGTAGAGGGCCTCCCTCAATGTCCATCCTCTGCCCATTTAGAATCTAGAATATAGTGGACCTTAAGGTTCTCTCACCTGGGGAGTTTTAAGAATCCTGGTACCCCAGGTGTATCTCAGACTACTTAAATCAGAGTCCCTGAGGGCAGGACCCAGCACCCATCCTTTGTAAAACAGCCCAAGTGACCCAACGTACTGTTTTTCCTTTTAAATTTTTAAAAAATATTTTATTTATTTATTTATTTATTTTTTCAACGTTTATTTATTTTTGGGACAGAGAGAGACAGAGCATGAACAGGGGAGGGGCAGAGAGAGAGGGAGACACAGAATCGGAAACAGGCTCCAGGCTCTGAGCCATCAGCCCAGAGCCTGACGCGGGGCTCGAACTCATGGACCGTGAGATCGTGACCTGGCTGAAGTCGGACGCTTAACCGACTGCGCCACCCAGGCGCCCCTATTTATTTTTGATAGAGACAGAGTATGAGTAGGGGAGGGGAAGAGAGAGACACACACACAGAATCCAAAGCAGGCTCCAGACTCTGAGCTGTCAAGCCTGATGTGGGGCTTGAACTCGTGAACCACAAGATCACAATCTGAGCTGAAGTCGGATGCTCAACCGACTAAGCCACCTAGGCGCCCCTCCTTTTAAATTTTTAAAAAATGTTTGTTCATTTTTGAGAGACGAAGAGACAGTGCGAGTGGGGGAGGGGCAGAGAGAGAGAGAGAGAGAGAGAGAGAGAGAGAGAGAGAGAGAGAGAATATCAGAGGTAGGCTCCAGGCTCTGAGTTGTCAGTACAGAGCCCGACATGGGGCTCAAACTCAGGAACTGTGAGATTGTGACCTGAGCGGAAGTTGGATGCTTCAGCAACTGAGCCACCCAGGTGCCCTCTGATGTACTATTCTAGTGCAGTCTCCATCTTCAAGAGGGCAAAGTCACACTTCTGAGTACCTACTGTGTCTGAGGTTCTGCCAATTTAGTTGGCTTACATTTGTTTAATCCTCACTACAACTGTGAGAGATGGGTATTACTGTACCCACTTTACAGAAGAAGAAACTGAGGCTTGGAAAAGTCAAGTGTTTTGCTTCTCTACTTGCTGCTCCTGAGTAAGTCACTTAAACCTCTTTGAGCCTGTTTTTGGTATACATCAGAGATAGTATCTACATAGAAGTGTCAGGGGAGTGAAATGTGGCAGGTTTGCTCAAGGTTATGTATTATACCAGAGACTAGCTCCGTAGAAAGAGACTGGATTCTGAGGTGTCCCTGTGGGTGTAATGGGAAGAACCCAGCCCAGGAACAAGGATCAGAGCCCCTGACCAAGACTGGGAGTCTGTACCACACCCAGGCTCCAGTCAGCCTGCCACATCCTGACCTGGGTTTCAGTAGGGTCTCCCTGCTTCCCTCTGCAAGGAGAAGGTGGGAGGGCTGCCTACTTTCACAGAGAGGGGCAAGCAGCTTGCCCAAAGGCACAAAGTTAGAGGCAGAGTAAAGAATGGTCCCAGGCCCCCTATCTTCCCGCCTAAGGCATTTTCCTCCTGTACAGAGGAACAAAGGGGAAGATGAGGCTAGTGCTGGGGTACCAAGAAAGGTGAGTGGTCTGAGGGGAATACTGAGGCCCAGGGCCCAACTCGTCAGCCCCAGTGCTAGTAGGTTCCCTGGCTGACTCTGGGGAGGCCCAGCACCATTAAGGCCCCCACTGCCATCTCTGGTCCCTGAGAATGCCCCCAGCTAGAGCCCAGAGATTCTTCTGGGTTTACCCTCCTCATGTGGGGGACTTTGTGGGTTCCCCCAGCCATATGAGTAGAACAGAGCAGCTATGAGCACAGGCTCTGAAGTCAGGCAGGCTTAAATTTTCATCCCAGCCCTGCCTCTGTCATGCTGTAATACCATGTGCAAATTCCTTCATTCACCTAAGCCTCAGTTTCCTTATCTGTAAAATGGACATAAATAAAAAATAATGTAGATCAAATCAACCATTGAAGGAGTTCCAAGATATATTATTTAACTGAAAACTAAAGTGCAGAACAGAAGAAACCAAGATGCAGAACAAGGCAAATCTTTAGGAAGGGATACTCATATACGTGTGTGCCTGTATATGCGTAGACTATATTGGAAAGCCCACAAAATAACAGAAAGTGTGTTTCACCTCTGGGGAGTAGGGCAAGGGATAGGAGTAGCAAGAACAGTTACTTTTCATTGAATAAAACTGGTACTATTTGAATTGTTTACTTTGTTCAGGTTCTATTTTTTCAATTAGAGGCTTTTTTAATGGGGTTAATCAGATTTACAGGGTTGACTCAAGGATTAAATACATTAATACATGTAAAGTATGTGTCACAGAACAAGCACTCAGTTCCACACCACCATATTTACTGAGGATGTGGTAGTTTTCACTGGCCCCCTACCATATCCATACCCTTGCCGTGGTCTTGCTTTGGCCAAGAGGGTGCTAGTGTGCCTAGCCAAGCTCTCTTGCGTTTCTGCCTCTTGCAGAAGAACATCCCTGAAGTAGTTGCTGGTCCAACAATGGTTAGAGAAATATGAGACGGGTTTGTACTCAATCCACAGTTGTTTGTTTTTTTAAGATTTTAAGTAATCTCCACCCAACATGGGGCTTGAACTTACAACCCTGAGTTCAAGAAGTGCCAGCCAGGGTGCCCCTCAATATAAAACCAAGCCCACCTGAGCCTAGTCAAGATCAACCAAAATCCAGCCAGCCAGCAAAAAATACTGTTGTATGACCCTGATTTTTGTAGTGGTTTATTGTACAACATTATTATGACAAAAGTTCACTAATACAGACTAGGGCAGGCCCTGTGCTAGGTACAGGAGATACAGTAGTAAGCAAAACCAGATATAGTCCCTGTCTGCATGGAGTTTATACTCTAATGATGAAAGGGCCATGAG
Source organism: Lynx rufus (assembly GCF_022079265.1). NCBI lineage: Eukaryota > Metazoa > Chordata > Mammalia > Carnivora > Felidae > Lynx > Lynx rufus. Next base: position 117,652,874 of record NW_025814823.1, on the reverse strand, counting down.
AGCATTTAATGGCAGGGAGGTAAGGAGAGTTGATCTGGACAGAGGGTCAAAGAAGCTTCCTTGAGGAAGTGACACTTAAACTGAGACCAGAAAGATGAATAGAAGTTAAGTACTTAAACTCCTCCAAAGGAATGGAATATGCAAAGGCCCTGAGGCTGGGAGGGAACACTGGCCCCTATATGGGGGCTGTGGGTGTCTGGGTAACCGAGGGGCAAGTGTGGGAGGTGCAGCTCAGCCAAGGATTTTTTTTTTTTTTAAGCAATGGGACACCTTGGGAGGGTTTAGTGGAAGGCAGGGTAGGACACAATGAAATTCCTTTAGGAAGAGGTCATTTGGACTGAAGTTATATACATATTGGAAGTTATGTTAGTTGAGATAATACTGAAACTATTACAACATCTGTGCCTCTGTGTCTCTGCTACTTCTGTGTCTATATCCATATCTATGTCCTTGCTTTCGTGTCCAGCCTCAGAAACTCCAGAAACCCCAGCCCCTTCCCAGATTATAGGGGTCCTTAAAAATTTAGGGTCCTCTTCATCCATACCACATATGTTTAGCCTGTGCATTTCCAAAATACCTGCCCATTTTCTGGGCATCTTGGGTCTCTCCAGGCAAGGGTGGGGGTACTGGCTCCAGGCTGGTATCTCTGGACCAGCAGAAGCTGGAGGCTGCCCCTAAGGCTCCTGAGTCTAAGGCCCAATGACTCCTCCCAGATGGGGCGGTGGGGGGGGGGGTAGGGAGTAGGAGGCACACAAGGCCCTGGCATCTGTAAACCTCCCATCAGTGTAAATCAATGCAAGATTAAAATTCATGATGGTTCCGGGGCACAACTGCAAACAATTTGTTCAGTAAAGTTTGCTCTAATTGGCATTCGTAGAATTTCCTGTTAATCAGTCCCCTTGGGCTCTGTGGGGCTGGGATGCTCTGTCTCCCCATGACAGGACAGAGAGCATGTATGGGTGGTTGTGAGAAAAAGGGGGAGGAAGGATGGGCAAATGTGGGTATCTCTAATTATTTGCCTGGGTATTTCACCGAATGGGCTCAAGTGTCAGACTGGCATGTCCACAGGTGGCCTTGCTCAGGGAGTACTTCTGTTCCACTCCAAGTAAGTCTCTGTGTTTGGGGGGGGGGCGGGGGGGGATCTGGAATGAATCTGCCTGAGTCAGAGTCTCTGTGCACATGTGTACCTAGGAATTGGGGTAACATATATCCATTGGGGTATGCGTCCAAGTGGTGAGAGGTACCTCTGCTAAAGAGTATATCTTAGGACCCATATCTAAGTGTTTGTCTTGGTGCCTGCACACAGCTGTCCAGGCACAGTCTGCAGCTGGAGACTGCAGGTTAGTAAAGTGTGGTGCCTCAGGGTGTGAGCCTCAGTGTGGAGGCTGCCAGCTCCAAAGTCCTTACCTAGCTCTCTCTCGGGCTCTAACAGATAGGAACCAGTGATAATCAAGCTGGGCCCTGGACTAAGGGGGTCTCCTGCCCACGAGTCCCTGGTCTATCTATGCTAGCTATCACAAGAGGGGCGTCCCCCCACTCCATGCCCACTGTCCCTTCACCAGGGCCCTGTTTCCCATCACACACCAGAGGCTCAAGACCCAGGACCCGAGAGGCTTTTGAGGGTTCTGCTGAAAAGTATCAATGACATCAATGACCTCAAATATGAAGAGAGTCCACACAAAGAAATCACATGTAATAAATGCTTAATTATACATCTACGAAATATAACAGTGTGCCAACTGCAAAGCTGCTCAGATCATGTGGTTATGTAGAAATGATATGTAACATGGGATCTGGCTGTGCTTTCTTGTGTTTGATATGAGACAATGTTTAGCCTCCAAGAGGAAGGAGACCCAAGAAGATCTAGAGACCTGGCCTTGGCCAGTCCCTTGAGTGCTGGTAGGAGGGCCCAGCCCCTCCTCTCCCTCGTCCCCAACTCTCTGCTTACTCTCACAGGGAGGCATCCCCTGTCCTTGTACAGTGATTGGGTTCACCCTGGCATACTGTCAGACCTGATACAAGGACACTGGAAAGGTGAAGTGTAGGTGTGTTTGTGTGCGCGCATGTGTGTGTTACAGACTGCTGAGTGCCAAGGCTGCCTGCAGCTTGTGTCTCCGAATGGGTTTATACTCAAACCCAGAGAGCCAGGGCTTGTATAATTGTGTGTAAGGGACTGTGTCTTAGGCCCAGATGGTTATGGTGCTTCTGTGTGTATGTGTGTGTGCACATGCGTGCGTGCGTGCATGCCCAAACAGATAACTTGCCTGAACAGGAGGGCTTTCGGGGGTGTGCTGGCTTGGGGGGTGGTGTGCGGGTGGCCCCCACCCCAGCATCCCTCAGAATCATTATCTCAGCAGGAGCAGCTCTTGCCCTGGGGCCCGCCCTCACTGTTTCAAGCAGCTGCTGCTTTTCTCCAAATTAACCCCTCTGCTCCATCCTCTCATTTTCCTGCTGGGGGGCCTTGGGCTCGCTGGGGAGGGGTCTGGGGAAGACAGTGCCCCCAGCAGGCAAGTTGATCTTTCACAGACCCCAGCCCCCCCCAACCCCCCCTCCCCTCATCCACAGGGGTGCCTTTTCTTTCTTCACTCCTGTTGCTGTGGACAACAGGGATTGTGTGACTGAGTATCAGTGCTGGTTGTGTAACTACATGTGTGTGAGTGTGTGCGCTGGGTCTAGAATAGGAATGGTTCAGAAGCACTGTGCCAGGGCTCTGGCTGCCTAGGAGGGTGGGGCTACTCTCTTCTTTTCAGCATAGGGGTCCTGAGTCTGTCTGGCAGCAGGAAGGACCAAAAGAGTCAGGTGCCGGGGCGAGGGGCGGGGGGGGGCAGAGCTATGGCTTTTGCCAATTAGGGAAGTCTTGGGTCCACCCTATGCTCATCCAAGTGCATCCCAGGAAGCTCAACCCAGGCAGAGGGCATGCAGCCCCCTCCACCTGCCCAAAGGGCCAAATCCAAGTAAAAGAGATGAAGGCTCTCAACACAAGTTGCTGAGGAGAAGAGACAGGTGGGGGGAGGAGGGGACCGATGGGAGAAGGGAGGAAAGAGTTAATCCTAGAAGCCTTGGTTTGAGCTGCTCTGTTTGCCACCTACCTGAGGCCAGGGAGGAGGGAGGGGGCTCCTGAGAGTCCAGATGAAACCCAGGGAAGGTGTAGACAAGGGAGTCCAGATCTGGGGGAGATGGATGGACAGCCGTCTCCAACCTGGGAGCTTTGAGTTCTGAGGGCTGCATGGAAGGACCCTGTGCCCATGAGACAAATCTGCAGACCATACCAGCTGGCCCAGGGACATCAGCTACCAGCACCTTGGCTCTGAATCCAAAACATTGAGGTTCTACCATATGCCCCTGGGACACAATCATGAGCAAGACCCAGGCAAGCACTCGTGGAGGTGCAGACTGCTGGGAAAGACAGGGGAGTAACCAGTGCTGGGATGGGGGGAGCTCAGAGCTGTGGCCACTCAAAGGAAACACATGACCCAGCTGAGGAAGAACTTCTTAGAGGGGGTGGCATCTCAGCCTGGGCCTGAATGACTGGTTGCAAAAATAACACAAATTATTATTTTTAATAATAGTAACAGACAGGGGCGCCTGGGTGGCTCAATCGGTTAAGCTCCCAACTTCGACTCGGGTAATGATCTCACGGCTCATGAGTTATTCGATCCCCACATTGGGCTATGTGTTGACTCAGATCCTCTGTCTCCCTCTCTCTGGCCCTCCCCTGCACTCTCTCTCTCTCTCTCTCAAAAATAAACAAACATTAAAAAAAAAAGAAAAAAAATAACAGTAACAGACAAGCGCAACCCTGAGCAACTTACCACATGCCAGATACATTATCTTAGTCAACCTTTAAAACTTCCCTGTGAGTTAGGTACTAGACTGTTAGTACATCTGTTAGATGAGGAAACAGAGACTCAGAAAGGTGTCCAAGAACAAATAGCTACTAAGTGACAGAGCCAAGATTTCAAGTCCACCAAAATGTGAGTATCTGCCCACACTGGGACACAGCCTGCTGCGGTTCTCAATCCCCTTTCCTGATTTCAGCAGCAGCAGCAGCAGCGTGCAGACCTCTGAGTACCCCAATGACCCTCAGAAGTTAGCCTGGCAGCCTGGACCGGCCTCTTGTGGGCAAGATGCGGGAGAAATCTGGAAAGGCAGGTGTCATCCTCAGACCAGTGTTTGCAGAGACTGACATCTACCTGGCCCTGTTTTCATTTGCTTTTTAGTTGAGAAGGGAAAAGGCCCACGTTTTTATGACACCAGCTTGTGATTCTATTTTCTGTTTAAATTCTGGGTGAGGGAAAAATAAGAGACATCAGAGAAACCTTCAGAATCTCATTTTGAGAGTCTGAGCTGCAGATAAATGAGCCTCCTGCAGAAACGCTACATCAAAGCGAATTTTCTCAGCTGTATTTTCTTTCTTTTAATAGGGCCATTTACTACATTAATATTCCAGGAAGTCATTTTAATTTCGTGTTTATCATCCATTGGGAAAGTTAAACAGGATCAATATGTAACCAGTGGCAAATTTGGGGAGCTTGGGGGAGAAGGGGAGTGTTTGGAGGCTGTGGTGCTTCCACCCCTGAGAGTCCTAGGGAGGGGAGGAGGCTGGGGAAGAGAGGACCGGACAGGATGGGGGGAGGGGAGAGGAAGCATGGGGGAGTTGTAAGGTGGTAATTGTCTGAACATGCATTGGAGGGACAATTATTGAGCAGCTACTAGTGTGAGGCACTGCTCATGTCTCCTGTTTTTTAATCCTCACAACTCCCAAAGTAGGTGTTCTCATTCCTGTGATTACATATGGGGAAACTGAGGCTCAGAAAATTTGTCACATTCCACAGTCTTCCAGGCGAACTCTGACGCATTGACTGATTCATCCCTTAATAACTATGTCTCGAGCACCTGCTATGTGCCAGGCATTTACCTAGCAGCTGGAAGATTTTGGTCAATGAAAGTTAATTTACCAAAAGCCTAAGGCTCCATGTCAAATCCACTGAATGTCTCTTTTAGTGAATTGCCTGCTTCTGGGGACACAGGTGGGCCCCTGACCTTGTGGAGGTTACAGTCAGGTGAGGTGACAGACTTTCATCAAATAATCACACAAGATGAACTTGCCCCTGTGGTAGAGATCAGGGCTAGAACAAGGGGCTTCCTCCAGAGTGGCAAGCTTCCTGGGTGGTGGTGGGGTGCCCACCTGAGATCTAGGGGAAGCATGGGAGGCAGCTGGGTGACTAGGAAGAACAGAGCTGTGTGGTAGGGAGCAGGACCGGTTCCAGGGAGCAAGAGAAGGAACACCAAAGTTGGGGGGAGCCAGGGACCTCAGGGGTTGCTCAGGTGGACAGCAGACACGATGGGACCCCTTGAGCTGAGGAAGGACTTGGGGGCCCTAGAAGGCATGAGGCAGATGTATACTCTGGGTCAACTTCTATGCCCTCAACCTGGGGCTCTGTAAGGCAAATTTCCAAGCAGTGCAGGGAGACAAGGGTGGCAAGAAGTGGATGGTGAATAAAGCTCCACGAGCTGAGGGTGTTTCAGGGGACTCAGGAGGAGGTCAGGGAGGATAGAGTTGGATGTTAAAGGGAGGGATCGTCTTCAGGGAACTGAGAGATGGAGAAGGCAAAACCCCAGAGTCCTCTGTGATTCCCGTCTTTCTCACATCCCCCACATGTGGTCCCATCGGCTCTTCCTGCTGGCTTACCTCTCTCTGCAACAGAATCAGAATCCAGAATCAGACCTCTTCCCACCACTTCCACTGCCACCTCCCTGAACTAAGCCACCAGCTGCTCTCACCTGGATTACTGCAAGAGCCTCCTACCTCTCGTCTCTGCTTTTGTCCTCGACCCCCTACAGTCTATTCTCAACACCACAGTCAGAGTGATACCTTTAAAACATAAATCACGTCATGCCTAAAACCCTCTGGTGGATTCTTGTCTCACTCAGATAAAAGCTAGTTCTTACAAAGGCCCACAAGGCCCTACACAATCTCCCACTACTTTGTGACTCTAATTCCTACTGCTCTACCTTTGCTAATGCACTTACTCTGTCCTGCTTGCTCTTCCTGCAACTTGCCAGCTATGGTTCCACCTCAGAGCCTCTGCACTCTGTGCCTGCTGTTCCCTCTCCATATGTTCTTCCTTTCATACGTGCTTCACTTCCCTTGAGTCTTTGCTCCAAGTCACTTTCTCTGTGAGGCCTTCTCTGACCATCCTATTTGCATTGCAGTCTTCTCACCAGCTCTCCCTCTCCCCCTTGGCTGCTTGCTTGTGTCTTATTGCATTTCCCATTTTTTTTTTTTTTGACGGCGGGGGTGGGGGTGGGGTGGGGCGGGGGAGGTATGCACTGTGGGAGGGGCAGAAGGACAGAGAGAGAGAATCTGAAGCAGGCTCCACACTCAGTATGGAGACTGATGCGGGGCTCAATCTCACAACCCTGGTGTCATGACCTGAGCTGAAATCAAGAGTTGGACGCTCAGCTGACTGAGCCACCCAGGTACCCTTGCATTTCCCATTTCTACCATAGGTTATCATGTGCTTATTTTGTTTGTGGTCTGCCTGTCCTCTCTGAAGTCCCCAGCTCCACAGGGTGGGGACTTGTCCATTTTGTTCACTGTTAGCATCCCCCGTGCCTAGAACAGTGCCTATACATCACAAGTGCTCAGTTTGCTGGAAAGGACACCTCCCCATGTCTGGAACAAGGACCAAGGCTCCAAAGGGAATACTATGTCTGGGATGAGTTGTTCTTAACTTAATTTTTTATACTTTGCTGACTCCTAACAACAGCGCTACATGGTGACAACTGTTATTGGCCCCATATTATAGATGGGGCAGCTGAGGCTCTGGAATGTGAAGGAAGTGGTACAGCTGGACATCCTGCAGATCTCAGACAGGCATTGGTGCCATACTGCTTGGGCTGGTGGCTAGTGCCTCTGTTTACAATCTACAGGACCTTGGACAAGCTTCTGTCCTTTCTGTGCCTCAGTGTCCTCATCTACAAAATGGGTACAATCATAGTACCTACCACCAAGGGCTGTTAGGAGAATTTGATGCGACAATACATGCACATTCCTTGGCTTGGGCTGCATTAAAGGTGCTCAATAATGTTAGCTGTTGTTACTCTGGGAGCTGCAGTCTGCTGCCTGAGTGGGGCCCTGGGCCACTCCCGACCCAGAAGTCTCCTTCCATTTCCACCAGGGACCTTGGGTGAGCCCAAGGCTCTGCCTCCAAATGGCAGTGGCCAGGCTTCTTCAGTCCCATTTGTTTAGGTGGAATTTAATTTCTGCCTAAGCTGAGAGTCTTCTGCCCCCTCCTGCCCTCTCTCTTGCTCTCATCAGCAGGAAAATGAGCTCTGGGAGCTTTCCCCCTGGTCTAGAAATCCAAGGTGAAGGATTTCATTAACAATCAAGAGGACATAATCAACATTCTAATAATTCTAGATCTGCACTCCCCCATTTTGCAGCCCCCCCCAATTGCCCCCTTCCTCCCCACTCCATCCCATTCTTGGCTCTCCCAGACACACTCACCTTGACCAAGAAATTTCATTTCCTCTCAAGCCAAATTTACTTTGCTATTAAATTCAGGACCTTACCTTCTGCCCTGATGGTGAGGGGATGTGTGCTCCAGACTTCCCGGATTTCTTCAGCTTCTGAAAGAGATACGAGTGGGAAAAGTGGTGTCATGAGGGGCTGGCTTCTCTTATACCCCCTAGAGCATTCCAAGGTGGGCTGACACACCTTCCCTCTAGGGACTCAAAAACTCTTTACTACATGGCCAGGGAAGCTTTTCCTGGTGTGGGGTTAGGAAGAGGGCTCCAGTGATCTCTTCTTGGGGACTGCCGAGTGACTCCCTACTTAAGCACTCAGGAAGATTTAGCCTGTACCACCTCTTGGCTGTATGATCTTGGATAACTTAATATTTTTGGGCTTCAGTGTCCTTACCTGTAAAATGGGGATGATAGCAGTAAGTCTCCTCTCCAGGACACTGGGGAAATGAAAGATAATGTTTATTTAAAACAAAAAAATTTTTAATGTTTATTTATTTTTGAGAGAGAGAGACAGGGACAGAGTAGGAGCAGGGGAGGAGCAAGGAGGGGGAGACACAGAATCCGAAGCAGGCTCCAGGCTCTGAGCTGTCAGCACAGAGCCCAATGTGGGGCTCAGACTCAAGAACTGTGACATCATGACCTGGGCCAAAGTCGGACACTTGACAACTGAGCCAACCAGGCACCCCAGAAGATAATGTTTATTAGCACAGTGCCTGGAATGGAGTGGGCACATGGTAAATAACAGCTGTGACTATTATTATAAGCATATTAGTGGTTATAGTGTCTTTGCACTTGAACCCTGCATTGTGGTACCCTCCATTCTTTCTCTCACCTTGCTCCTTCCTTCATCCATTTGGAATACGAGGAGTGCTTATTGATTGATACAGCAAAGTGTGGGTGATGAATACATTAAACAGGCCCTTCCAGTACAGTGTGGTCAGAATTGTGACAGGCAAAGTTCCAGGGCCTATGGGAACCCAAAGGGGGTGACTGTGTGGCGATCAGAGGCTCTGGCAGGACCTGACCCACGTTGAGAGCTGAGGAATGAGGATGGATTTGCCTGGAGATGGTGAGTGGGAGGGACTGACGGTGGAAACTGTAGGCGCAAAGGCCTGGAGGTGAGAGTTCCCAGCTGAGCTCCCCTTCTGTGGTGGTGCTGAGGGACAGTCAAGAGCAGAGGCCAGTGTGGTAAACCCTGCCTTGTGAGCCATGACAAAGTGTTTGGCTTTTATCCTATGGGTAACATGGATTCACTAAAGGGCACTGAGGAGAGTAGTGACCGGAGTTTTCTTTTCTTTCTTTTTTTTATTTTTTTTAATGTTTATTTATTTTTGAGACAGGGAGAGACAGCATGAATGGGGGAGGGTCAGAGAGAAAGGGAGACACAGAATCTGAAACAGGCTCCAGGCTCTGAGCTGTCAGCACAGAGCCTGACGCGGGGCTCGAACTCACGGACTGTGAGATCATGACCTGAGCCGAAGTCAGACGCTCAACCGACTGAGCCACCCAGGCGCCCCTCTTTTCTTTTGTTTTACATGTTGGTTTATTTATTTTTGAGAGAAAGGGAGAGAGAGGGAGAAAGAGAGAGATCCGGATGAAGAATCCCAAGCAGGCCCCACACTGTCAGTGCAGAGCCTGAGGAGGGGCTTGAACTCACAAACCTTGAGTTCATGACCTGAGCCGAAATCAAGGCTCAGACGCTTCACTGACAGAGCCATCCAGGCACCCCAGTGACCTGAGTTTTCTTAGAGAAACATGTATCTGGCTGCACTGTGGGGATGAGATAGGTGCAGGGCAAGGGTGGACACGGGGAGATGAGTGAGAATATGGATGGGGTCTGGGCTGGTGAAGGCTGTGGAGATGGAGAAAAGTGGAAATGTGTATTACAGAGGCAGTCCCAGGCATGGCAGGCTCTGACAGGGTGTTGGAGATGATGGGTGGGCTTGAATACCCTGCCTGTGGGGGAGGGGGGTGCTGGGAGAGGCACAAGGACCAAGGGGAGATGGCACCCTGCATGTCTGGGCCTGGGTGGGGGATTTAAGTGGTCCACGTCCCTATCTAGGAAGCTGCCTGAGGAAGCCTTGGGTTTCTGGAGACAGGACTCAGAGCAGTAGCCCAAGAGTCCCATGTCACCCTGGCCTGACCCAGCTCCGTGCTTTACACAGGACCCTTATGGGGCCACAAGGATTCCAGGTTCAACAGAGGCTGCAGCTAGAAGTTTAATTCTCTAATCTCTGAATCCTCCTGAAATCCCTTTCGGGACCTGAGTGGCCCTTAGGCTTACTTCCGGATGGTGGCCCCATGGCAGGGCTAATGGCACCTCTCTTGTGCTTCACAAATACACACCACATCCTCTAGCCTGTGTGCGCGCACACACACACGCACACGCACACTGTTTCAGGCTCCAGAAGGAGCCCTGGGGAACCAGAGGCAGGGACCTTGAGAGTCCAGAAGAGGAGGTGGCACAGGAGGGGGAGGGAAAAGAGGGACTGGAGGGGGAAGAAAAGATACTCCCAGCTCTAGTGTCCCTGGCACAGGCAGAGATTAACCCTAGGTGAGAGAGCAGGAGTGTTGCTGCTCTGAAAGTGACAGAGAGCTCTCCCTCCGGGGGCTTCAGCTGGTCATCAAACCACCAGACACCTTCCCTTCTCGTTCCTTCCTAGGGCATGTGGCTCTGGGTGCCTCCCCAACCTCCGATCTTCCCCCTGAGGGAGATGGAGAGTGTGGGGGGAAAAGTTGAGGAAGGAGGAAAGTCTTGCCTCCCTTGCTGCTGGGGACAGGAGAGGTTGTTCCCACTTGGAGGAGAGGTAAGACACATGGTTACGAGTCTTCTGGAAGGTCTCCTGCCCTCCCCCCTGGCCCTCAATCTTTCCTCCATATGGCAGCCACATCATCCTCTTGCCTCAAATCTTTCTACAGCTCCTCAGTGTCCTCAGAGTGAAGTCCAAACTCTCAAACATAACTGATAGGACCTCTGTCCACCCTTCTGGTCTCTACATTGACACGTCTCCCCGCAAAGCCTCCATGTTTGTTCCCACTGTTGTTCCCTCTGCTGATCTAGCCCCACATCTTACCCTCCTTCCTCATTCTTTAGGTCTCAGAAACCCTGAAGCCAGTTTTTCTCAGACTGCCTCTCCAAGCCAGAAATGATTCTGCCTTTGGGTACTTCAGGGCAACCCTGGCCTCTCCCATTCCCTCCATAGCCTGTGGTTTCCCCAGCCCCCTCCCAGCTCTAATCACTCTATGTTGTAGAACTATCTGGCCCTATCCCTCTCAAGGCGGAGAACTTTGTGAGGGCAAGAATTTGCCTTTCTAGAATCCTCAATGCCTGGCACCATGCCTACCATTCATTAGATAATAGTGGAAGGAAAACTCCAAGAGTTATCAAAATGGTATTATCTTTCAGGCTAGAGGTCAGTTAAGCTAGTTAGAGATCACCAGGATGAACCTCCAATTTTTGAGGCCCAGACAGTGGAAAGAACTTGCCCAAGGTCACAGAGAGGGAGTGTGTGAGCCAGGAAAAGAGCTCAGGCATCCTAACTGCTGAGCACTTGGCCTCCTACAGTGTGCTACAGGGAGGGAGGGGAGCAGCAGTGTGCAGGGGATCAGTAGGAGGATCTCCCAGCAGCAGCACTTACAGGGTGTGTGTGTGTGCACGCTTGACTTGTGGGGAACCCCTTCCTGCTGCCCCACAGTGAAGGGACCTAGCTCCCTGGGAAGGGGCCTACTCAGGATGGCTGGGTGACAGGGATTTTGGGGAGCTAAGCTGGCCAGGACCTCGCACTGGTGATTTACGTCATCTTAAACCCCAAGGGAAGCTGAAAGTGTGTACCTAGGGGGCAAGGCAGGCTCTGGGGAAGCAATCACAGGCTAATAGCCTCCCAGCCTGAGATGCAATTAGGGGCCAATTCCCAGCAGACCTAGAGGCGGTGGGAGGGGCAGTAGGTTGTTCAGAGGTGGAGGTGGGGGGCACACCTCAACACTCTCGGCTCAGGGTCAGCGGGGCCAGGATGAAGACACAGCCTGGGTAAGGAGACCCCTAAATAGAAGGAAGAGTAGAGACACGGGTGGGTAGTGAGGCAGAGGGGACCTTGGAGGTGAAGCACAATCATGAAAGATTAAGTGTGGAAGGGTATTTCCCCAGGACCCTGGATCTAACAGTGAAAGAGCCAAGCTGAGTAACTGAGATCCTCATTCTTTCTGAGTGGCAGTTTCCTTCCCCATAAGATAATAATAATAACACACTATCTCAGAGGGCTATTGGGAAAGTTAAGTGGGGAAAAGCATGTAGGGTGCTTAGCTCAGAACCTGGCCCTTACCAGGTGTTCAGTAAATCAGCATGATGTAGGGAGGTGCTATCACACTCCGGGCATAAAGAACCTTTGGAATCATGCAAACCTGGGTTCAAATCCCAGCTCCTCTGCTTCCCAGCTCCAGGAGTTTAGGCGAAAGACTAAGCCAGGGGTCTGTTATCAGTAAACAGAATTAGTAGCAGTACTTAACCTCAGCCAGGGATCGATGAGGTGCAATAGGGGATGTGAACTGCCTAGAAGCAGGTTCTCAAGTGATAGCTATCTAGGATGGACAGCAGTCACTCCTAGACCCCAGGTCACCATCTCCAATCTTCTGCCACTGAGACCACAAAGCAGCTCCATCTGACCCCCGAGTCTGACCTCAGGGGCTCCAGCAGGGGCCCACTACCCCACCCTGTCCAAGACAAAGTTCTGCAAAGCTGTCTTCCTAATGGAGCCTTGAAGGGCCAATAGGGACACGTGATAATACTGCAGCTATGAGGCCCCCAGAACCTGCTGGACAAGTTCAGCCCTCCCAGAGCTACAGCCCCAGGACCAGTTTCAGCTCAGAAGGGAGGGAAAAGGAAGGTGCAACATCCATCCCAAGTGGCCTTTCCTGAGCATTTTATCGATATCATCTCCTGTAATCCCCACAACAACCCTATGAGGTGGGTATAGGTATCACCCCTGGTTTGTAAATGGGAAGATGGAGGTCCAAGAGATGACGTACAGGGCGCACGGCTGCCTGACTGTTAAGTGTCAGCCCCAGGATTCACATTCAGGTTTATTCCAGAGCCCAGGCATTGAGGGTGAGCCCAGCAGTTCTGAACCAGAGGGGAAAGCTTGGAAAGAACCTGTGCTACACACACTCCCCCGGATAGGGGGACCCCTTTCCCCACCAGATTCTGGAGGTCTGTGGGAATGTGCAGGCTGGCAATATTAACAAGCCTTGAATGCAGATGCTGGTGTTCCGGGGACCCATATATAAAGGTCTAGGATGGCTGAAGCGGAGAGCAGTATCCACTAGGCTACAGGTGTGGGTGCCCAAGGACACAGGATGGCCCCCAGGAACTTGGTCCCTTCTCACCTGCCTGCCCAGTCGGGAATGAGTCCAGGTGCTTTGAGATAAAGCAGTCCCTAACTGGGGAAGTACAGCCACAAACCTGTTGAGCTTTGTGGCTGCCTTGGGGTAAATATAAACCTGGATTTCCTGGTCTCTGGATGACTCAGCATAGCCAGCCCAAGGTTTTCCTCTCTGTTAGTGGAGAAGGTGGAAATCAGCAACACCCAACCCCCAAGAGGTAGTTTCAGCTGGTTCTTCCCCAGCTCCCACACAGGCTTTGGAAGAGGAAGCCACATTCTGTCTCCAGGGCCCCGCTGAGGTTGGAGAACTGGCCTGGTGTGGTAGAAAGAGCATTGTCCCGAGTAGACCCGAGTTCACAACCCTTCCCTGCTACTTACCGCTGTGTGGACTGAGTCCCAGTTAGCTTGTCTGTAAAATGGGAATAATCATATCCACCTCCACAAAGATTAATAAGAAAGATTTGCAAGGAAAGCAGAGCCATTCTGCAACTGTTTGATTCCTTTCCTCCCCAGCTCCCAAGGCTCTCTGGCAACTGAAATACACCATTAGCTGCAGAGCCATCCCAAGACTCCCCTTTCAAATGCACAGAGCCGGGAAGCAAGGGACAGCCATTAAGTCCACCTGAGATGAGGCACGTGCAAACCTCTGACTCTCACAGCTGTAGGATGGAAATGATAATGTTGTCTTTGTTACTGAATTACTGACACCTGAGAAAAGCGGGGCTGGCAAGGCCTTAGAAAGCAGATTCTGGTCCCGCCCCCTTATTTTAAAAAGGCAGAGCTGGGGAGCTGCTGGCCCAAGGTCACCCAGAGAGTCAGGGGCTAGTAGAGTCATGCTGCAATCCACTTTGCCTGTGGTTTTGCTTCCTTCATGTCAGGAGAGACAGGTCCTGGGAGAGGGGCCCAGGCTAAACTTGGAGAGGACCTTCTCTGGCGGGGAGGCCTCACTGCTCTTGGCCACTTCCTTAGCACCTGGAACCAGCCTTGGCACATAGTGGGCATTCAGTAAGTATTTATCGAATGAATGAACGAATGGGGTGGTAGGAAGACAAAGGTGCCTTTCCAGGACAGGATGGTATCTCTGTCAGACTATGGTCACCTTGACAAGAAGCGTTCAAAACGTCCCCAGGGCTGAGTCCACGTGTCTACTCTGCCTCGTTTGCCTCCTCCAGATGGCAGCTATGGGAGGAGGGGAAGGGGGATTCCTCAGGGACAAGGCCTGGGGCCACAGCTAGAGGGATGAGGTTAGGCAGCAGGAGAGTTAGTTGAAGGAGGCAGGGAGGCTGGACGACGTCTGCTGTCAGAGCTCTGTGAAGGGGGCGGGTGCTTTGTGTCTGGGGTTGGAGGGAGGGCTTAGTGAAACTGGGAGTGTCCAGGAGACCATGAGTCACATTTGCTCAGATCCTGGGACACCTGGGGAGCTCTGCAGGCAAAGGCCACCTCCGTTCCTCACAGGTAGACCAAACTTGACTCTGGCTGCTCAGGATCCTGTTGCCATGGAGATGCAGAAGTCTCCTTTGAGAGCTTTGGAGGCACTGGGCGTGGCCTGCCCTCAGAGTGGTTTGAAGCCTGGGGTGGGGGTAGGGGTGCAATTAGGGTGGCAAAGCAGTTTGGTTAGGACGGGTCAGGCACTAATACCCACTGGCATATGCAATGTGGCAGCCACTGGATTTGGAGCCCACAACCCTGAGCTAGAATCCCAATTATTAACTGGTGACCTTGGACAAGTAACATCACATCTCTGACCTTCAGTTCCATCATCTTTAAAATGGGGTTATAATAGTCTTCATAGGGTGATTGTGCTGTTCATTTAAGCCTGCACGTGGAAAGAACAGTGCCAGGGCACAGTGAGACCCAGTAAGTGGTAACTATTAATTCTATAATTGGGGTTAGGATTGGGGCTCGGCAGGAGTCTGCCCCGAAGGCAGCAGCTCCCTGCCCTCAGCCTGCTCTTTGGGACTCCTGGCTGAGGCTGGAGAGAAGCCTGACTCATTCTCTACAGACACAGACAATCAAGAGTCGGGAGTTATGTCATCCTTTGAACATGGGCCTGGAGGCTCTGCCGCAGGCTCATCTGAAAAATAAATAATAACAACTTGAATAATTCACAGAATCTGTGTGAATAATTCACCACGGCCTCCCAAGCACCAGCCGATTAGTCACCACAGACACAGGCTCTGGTCCGTCTGCCTCTGGTTGCCCCACCACCCCTTGGGGGTGTGGCCTGGCCACAGGTGCAGGAGATGGCAGGCATGAAGGAACAGTTGGAGGGGCCCTCCCAAGGCTGCAGGGGTCTGGGGGCGGCTGGGGAGGTAGGGGCCATGGTCTCTCCATGGAAGCCAAAGGGACTCTCCCAAAGTCCCTGAGCTGGGGAGATCCTGCAGCTAGCCATCACTGCTTCCCCACTTTGCACTGCGTTTTGGAGATGTGGAGGAAGGTAAGCCCTTTCTTGTTATATTTTAGTAACCAGTAGCCAGCCCAGTATAGCCCCGTGTCCACAGGGACCCCAGGCTTTGAGGTCTTCCAGCCCTAAAATCGATTGTGTAAAGCCCACACTGACCTCTCATGTTTCCCCTGGGAGGTGGGATGCGGCGGGGGTTAAATGCCTCCGCTCAGGACTCAGACCTCAGTTCAACCTCCCAGTTACCTCCTGTATGTCTTGGCCAAGTGGCTCAAGCGTTCCTGGTCTCCATTTCCTTATCTGTAAAATGGGGATTAAAAACACCTACTTCATAACGTTATTATTGCTCTGCAGATGAAATGATGTAATGGCCATAAATTGCTTAGTGCAATGCCTGGCACATAGTAAGTGCTAAAACACAGTAGCTGTTCTAGATACTCATTATCTTTCCAAAGATAGCATGTTGGGGACTCAGGGTAGGAAGAGGGTTGCTCAGATGTTGCACACGTTTGTACAAAACATAATCTTCAGGCCCAGAATGGACACAGACTGCTGACCAATCCAAGGGAGGCCTGTCTGTTACAGTGTGGGTGGCCTCCAAGGTCCTCCAAGTACATGCTCCACTCAAAGCACCCACTATCCTGTCTCTTTCCTCCTCAATGCTTGCCACTTTGTGATTATTGTCTTAGTATCTTACTCATTTTTTAATTGTGTGCCTTCCCTACTAGACTGTGAGCTCCATGAGGACAGGGACCTCATCTGTTTTACCAGTATCTCCCCAGGCCCTAGAATACTGCCTGGCACATAGTAGGTGCTCAGTAAATATTTGTCAATAAATGAATAGATTAATTGGCCTACCAGAAGAGAGCCTCCATCGTTGGGGGTCAGAGGAGTTTGGGAGACAGTAGCTGGGTGTGCAGCTCAGAGTGGGGATCTTCCCCACCTTCCAGGTAAGTCTTCCCCAGACCAACAGTACCAGGGAGGCTTAGTGGTGGCACAGTCCCGCTGTGTCTTCCCAGTAATGATTTAATCGCTTGTTTAGAATTTCCTGTGGCATTAATGATTATTCCCCAGAACAGGGGGAATAATTGGCTGTGTTCTCGTGGTGAGCAAGCTCCCTGTTAGTGGGGAGCTGAGCCCTTTCTTCTGTAATCTTCTCTCACCTGCCTGCCACTCACTCGTAGGGTGATGGAGATGGATGAGCTCATGTGTGCAGAGTTGCTGGGAAGCCACCTGGAGGCTGCAGGGCCTGGCTGGGACTGGGAGGCTGCAGGGAGAGGGAGAGACTGAGAAAGAGGTGCTGCACAGGAATGCAGACTGATGGAGAGAGAGCAAGAGCCTAGAGACAGTGAGAGAGAATGATACCAGGAATCAGTGTTTTGGGGCCAAGTGATCCCCAGCTCAGCTCCTAGCCTCCAGTTATTCCCAGCTGCCTCGCCTTGTTATTTTGCAAACGCTTCTGTGCATGAATGTGTACCCTCCTGTGTGTGCGCAGGTGGCCATCTCTAGTGCAGTGGTTCTCAAAGAGTGGTGCCCAGATCAGCAGCAGCAGCAGCAGCACTTGGCATCCGTTTGAAATGCACATTCTAGGGGCGCCTGGGTGGCGCAGTCGGTTAAGCGTCCAACTTCAGCCAGGTCACGATCTCGCGGTCTGTGAGTTCGAGCTCCGCGTCAGGCTCTGGGCTGATGGCTCAGAGCCTGGAGCCTGTTTCCGATTCTGTGTCTCCCTCTCTCTCTGCCCCTCCCCCGTTCATGCTCTGTCTCTCTCTGTCCCAAAAATAAATAAAAACGTTGAAAAAAAAATTTAAAAAAAAAGAAATGCACATTCTAGGCCCCACCTCAGACCTCCTGAATCAGAAACCCAATGTGTGGCCTAGCACTCTAATAAGCTTTTTAGGTGACTCTGGGGCACCCAGGTGTGAGATGCCCTCTAATGTACAGTGTGTAGAGATGTGTGAGGTGGGTGCCTGTGCTGTGTGGGCATGGCCATATGCACATCCATGTAAGGTGTCTGTGTGAGCATTCAGACCCTTGTTCCCAGCCGGAGGCCAGAAAAGAAAAGGCCCAGGCAGGCAGAAAACAGATGCCACCAGAGGACCCAGGGCTGCTGTTTGCAAAGAGAGGGCTCAGGTCCAGCCATCAACTGCCTCATCATAGCCACCTGCTCCTTCGTGGCCACAAGACCCCCCTGCCTGGGGACCTGAGGGGGCTAACAGGGGCCCACAGTCCCTGCCAGGGCCTCCATAACGTAGGCCTGGGAGCAGGATCTGTTGAGAATTGCTGGCCTCGGCCCTGACACCTCAACGTGGCTCAAAGAAGGACCTGATCTGACCTTACTTCTCCAGGGACTTGGAGTCCTAGGAACCTTTTCCCACTCCACCCCTCCATGAACCATTGTTTTTGGGCTTTAAGGAAGTGGATTTTCAGGGATTAAGTAAATTTAAGGAGAACTGTACAGGGCTGGGGGGAAATGAATTATCACCTGAGAGCCAAGAGGGGCAGTACCTACCCACAGGAGCAGTCAGCAACACAGTAGCCCTGGCTTATGCCCCAATATTTTATATTTTAGAAAGGGGGAGTGGGAGGCAGGGTGGAGTGAAAGCAAGCCCTGGAGATTCAAATAACTCTAGGGTATGAGGGTATTGCAGGGTAAGGAGAGGGGAAGGAATGGAGAGGGAAGGGTAAAGATGGGAGTGGGGAAGGACGAGGCATAAGGAAGAAATGGGTGAAGCTGAGAGTAGGAAACCATGGGAGGTGGGCAGACTGAGAGAAGTAATGGAGAAGGTATAGGAGAGGGAAGAGGGCAAGAGCAGAGAAGGAAGAAGGGAGACACTCTGGGTAGAGGAGAGAAGGGGAGAGGGGAGGTCCAGGCAGCGGGTTAATGAGAGTGGTGATCCCACAGGGGTCTGTAGGGGGCAGGATGGGTGAAAGGCATTAAAGGCTGGGGATGCCCAATGCTCAGTGAAGAGAGGGCATGGGGGCCTCTCCCACCCTAGGCTAACCTGAAGAAAGGGGTGTGGACATGAGATCCATTAAGAATCTGAAACAAATGAGAAAGTGAGCCGCTTGTTGAATTTTGTATTTAACAAGGCAAACAAATGGAAGGAGTATGAATAATTAGGAAGTAATGAAGACCTTGCAAAAATAGCTTTTTCTTAAAAAAAAAAAAAGGATAACAAAGAAAACACTCAGAAAACCAGAACATATGCAAATTGCCCATCTTGGACAGGTAAGTGAGTCAGCAAGCCAAAACACCCGGCCCCTAACAGCCCAGCTGGGCCTGGGGATGTGGGGTGGGGAAGGTGGAGAGAAGCAGGCAGGAGGAGGAATTGGCTGGGCAGCCAGATCCTGCCAGAGTAGGTTGGGAGGTTGAGATCATGTACCTTCCCCGCGCTTCCCAGCCTGCTGCTCTCTCTGCTGGAGTACGAGGACCCATTTGGTAGAGACCATGGCAGTCCCCAGCAGTGATGCTGACCTCAAACATCTAAGCCAGAACCCCAGCATCTCTCGCTTCCTTTAATTACCGCTGGGGACCCATCATCCATTAATTCCATGCAACCCTTTCTGAACTCCTTTCTATTTTCAGCTTGAGAAGACCCCTTGAGGGTAACAAATTCCCGAAGTTGGACAGCAGCTGTGTCAAGCAGGACTTCCCTTTAGAAATCCTCAATTAAGTAACTCTAACTTCAGGAGGGACCTCCTTGTTCGGGGCCAATGTTTCTTTATCAGTTACTTGGGAGGTTTGGGTCAATACTCCCTCCACTGCCCCCAGTGTTTCCAACAGCCCCTTTGCTCTCACATTCCAAATATTCTGAGCGTTGGGTCAGATAGGCTTGGGTCCAAATAGGAGCTCTCCCACTTCCCAGCTGTGTGAGCTTTGAACAAATCACTTATCTCTTTGTCCTTAGTGTTTCCATCTGAAAAATAATTATATTGCTTCTTTTTTCATTAAAAATTTTTTTTAAAATTTATTTTTGAGAGAGAGAGCGCATGGGCACGCTAGTAGGGGAGGGGTAGAGAGAGTGGGAGACAGAGAATCTGAAGCAGGGTCCACGCTATCAGTGCAAAGCCTGATGTGGGGCTCGAACTCACAAACCATGAGATCATGACCTGAGCCAAAGTTGGATGCTTAACCAACTGAGCCGCCCAGGCACCTCTATGTTGCCTCTTTCAAAGATCAGGACATGAAGGAATAATGTATGTAAGTCATCTAAAACAGTTTCCAGGGGCGCCTGGGTGGCGCAGTCGGTTAAGCGTCCGACTTCAGCCAGGTCACGATCTCGCGGTCCGTGAGTTCGAGCCCCGCGTCAGGCTCTGGGTTGATGGCTCAGAGCCTGGAGCCTGCTTTCGATTCTGTGTCTCCCTCTCTCTCTGCCCCTCCCCCGTTCATGCTCTGTCTCTCTCTGTCCCAAAAATAAATAAACGTTGAAAAAAAATTAAAACAGTTTCCAGAACGTAATAACTTGTGGCTCTGTGCCAGGCACTGTTCTAGGCCATAGCGGGAAAACGGTGAACAAGATAGGGAGACTGCTACCCTCAGGGAGCTTACAACCCAGGAGGAGGTGGGGAGGTGACCATAAGTCAAGAAACAAATCATTACAGTGATTGCAAAGAGTAATTGAGCTCTGAGGACAATAAGGAGGTGAAGGAGGGTGGGGACAGATGGCTGCTCTGGGAAGGCCTCTCTGTTGAAATGACATTTGAGCTGAGAAGAAGCCAGATAAGTGGATCTGGGGGAGGAATTTTTGTAATGAGTCTCAGGATTTACAAGTAGTTCAGGGCCACATTTTCTATATCCTTCATGGTTTTCATAGGATTTGACTCCCCCCGCCCCCCCACGCCTCATCCCCTTCTCCTTCCTTCTCTGGTTTCCCCCTCTCTGTGCTTGGAGCTCCCCATGTCTGTTAATGGGTCCCAGGCCTGAGAAGTGGAGGGAGCAGAGCAGCCGAGAGCCCTGCCTCCCCCTTCCCTCACTCCCTTACTCCCACACTGTCCCTCCCCTGCTTCTCTCTCCTTGCTGCCTGCCCAGGGTGATGGATGCCTCCTTCCCAGGGCTGAGTCATTTGCTGCCTCTTACAAGCGCCAGGCCAAGTCTCTGCCACCACCCTCCTCCAGGCCCCTGTGGGGAGGCAGATTGATAGGGGGTTTCCCCAGGGACATGCGTGCATTCTGCTTCACTCTGGCTCCAAGGCTGCAGGAGAAGAGGCTACCACTCAGAGGCTCAGAGCCACTTTGTTCAATGTGCTCAGGAAAGCTGAGGCCCAGAAGGGAGAAGGTAAAGTCGTGCCAGCACTGGCAATGGCTGAGCAGGGGCTCGAGGCCAGAACTTCAGACTCTATGTCCAGTGCTCTTTTTCCTGGCATACAGGTTGCTTGCCTACCTTTAAGGCTTTGCCAGGGTGTCTCTCACTACAAATATTTACGGAGTCCCTACTATGTAACAGGTACTGTGTTGGGCTCTAGGGATCAGTAATAAGTAGAAAGAATACATAGTCCCTGCCTTCCTGGAGCTTATTGTCTGATGTGCTAGACAGGGGTTCATCAACCAATCACTCACGTGTAACCGAAGAGAAACATTTCTTACACAACAGCATTCCAGGCAAAGGGAACAGCAGCTACAAAGGTCCTGAGGTGGAAATAAGCCAGTCGTGTTTGGGGAGCAGAAAGGTCTGATGGCTGAAGTGAGGTGGGAAAATTGAGTGATGGGGGATATGGTTGCAGGGTCAAATCATCAAGGTCTGTGTGTAGACACAGGTAGGTTAAAGTGAGGAGGTGAGATGATGAGCAAAGGGTCAACACTGACTGCACTTGGAAACGGGGGGGTGGGCTGCTTCTTAGCGTCACAGTGGATGGGACCAGTGCACCCCCCTTAAGGAAGGGGCTGAATGGAAATCTGCCTGCTGCATCCTTGCAGCCAAGATACAGGCCCAGGCAGAGCCTCTCCCCTGACAATACACAGTCCTGTAAGAGATTTCCAGGACCCCCTCCCCCCCTCCCTACCCCAACCCAAGAGAAAAAGTGGGCTGTGCCTCTTAGGCATAGTGATGAACAGGTGTCGTTTGGCAGACATTTCCCTAACTGGAAGGTGTTTCCGAATTGGAGGGGGGGTTGAGCCCCTCTCTCTTGGCCTCATTTCTGGGGCTCACACAGCCCCTCCCTGGGGCAGCCAGACTTGCGGGGGGTGGGGCTTCAGCAAGTGAGATACAGCGAGGAGCTATTTAAAGCTGCCGGCAGCTCGCCCCTTCTGTTCACGGCTCTGTCGCTCGGGTGGGAGCTGCCATCGTCACGCACCCACCGGCGCCACAGGAACACAGCAGCCCAGTGCACCCACACAGAGACGGGGAGGGGGAGTGGTCTTTGTGCATTTCCACAGCCTGCCAGGGGTCCTGCTGCTTGTGGGGCAGGGCTGATGAGTCAGGAGTGGACCCTGGCCAGCTCCTCACTGCCACCCCATGTTCTCATCCACAGCCTGAGAAAGTAGCCTAAATTTAGGTCAATCCCCCCTCCCCCCATTGGCTACAAAGGTAGCCAATTAACGGCTTTCTGAGGGTGTTGGTGGAGGCAGGGGCATCTCGAGGTCCATGCCGGGCTGGAAGTGCTTCTTGAACCCCGGAAGGCTGTCCCAGGCTTTGGGGGAAGAGTCATGAGCACCCAGCTCCATCACTCACACCTCCCAGGGTCCCACCACAGGGGTTGTCTGTGGGAGTTTTGCAGGGTCTGCAGGGGTTCAGAGCACAAGCTGTGGAGGCAAATGGCCCTGGTATGAATATAGGCAGGTGACTTAACATATATGAACCTCAGTTTCTTTCTCTGGAAAGTGGGGATAAAAATAATGCCCACCTCAGAGATAGTTGTGAAAATTTTCTTTGAATTAAAAATGTACAGAGCCTCCCTAAAGGCTAGCACAGAGTAAGCTCCCAGTAATTTTGCCAGTATTACTATCCTCATTATGATATATTTTGAAATTGGCCTCCTCTCTCCAAATTCTAGGGTAATAGTGGCCCCCACCAGGCCCCTTGTGGATACAGACATGGGATGAATGTCCTGGGGAAGAGAAGTGGGTGGCAAATTTGGCCCTAAGTTGACTGCATGTACTATCTATGGTCCGGACACACACAGGCCCTGGGCACCTACTGAGAGTCCAGCAGTACTGACTAGAATGTGCTGGGGACACCATCCCTGCTCTGATCCTCACCAGCAGAATACCCAGCTCACAGACTCCAGGCTCAGGAACTACCACAGTCTCCTCAGGCGATCTGCGGATTCCACCAGACCAGGACAAGTGGAAACTGGACCACTTCTTTCTGGACCAGACAGACAGGTCTCTGCAGGAGGAGGTGGTCCTGTCCACCCTCAGAACCAGACCAAAGTGAAGAGGGGATCTATAGGGGAATGTCCTAAATGGAAAGGGCAGTTAGCACTCAAAACTGCTCTGTCGGGGGGTGGGGAGATGGAGGGGTGGAGAGGAGAGATGGACAAGCCTAGAGACTGAGAGGTAAAGGGCTAGAGGCAGCAAAACAGCAATGGGGGCAGGGAAGCCTGGCAGGGGGTGCCAATGGGGAGACGGGTGAGGGGCAGGCAAGGGGATGCCCCAAGGAGCCCCATCCCATGGCCTTTCACTGCATCCATGTTCCTGATCCATCCCATAGCCCCTTCACCCACATTTACCATCCCCTAGATCCTTAGCCAATGTCCTGTAACTCTATCCTAGGTCCCCTCCATCCCACCCACAGTTCCCTTCATCCCACCCAATGCCCTCTTCTATCCCCACCCTTCACTGAAACTTCTTCCCATTTGCCCCATCCAGTCTACATAATTGCATCCTGTGACTCCCACCCCTCCCTCCATTATCCCACCCAGGGTCCTTCCTAGGCAGCCCAGGTCCTCTGTGAAAGTCCCAGAACTCCATCTTGAGCCCAGCTCTCTTTTCTGGGTCCCCATCACCCCCTTCCGTCATCATGTTCTGCAGCCAGCCGCCCGGGAGCTGAATCAGAGCCATAGAGCTAACATTTGCACACACGTCTCTCCAGATGACAGGCAAGATGGGCCTTCTGCCCTCGGCCCACACACACCCGTGCTCAGGAAGCAGAGAGAGCCAGGGCTGCACCCCACACGGGCTGGGGAAGAGGGCTGGTGGGGGGCCCTTCCCTTCTGAATAACTGGCCTGACCTGGCCCCTTGGGCCTTTGCTCAAGGATGGGCACACCGTGTAGGGATGGAGAAAGATATTGCAATTGGCAGAGAGAGACAGCAAGAGAGTTAATATCATTGACAGGGACAGAGCAGGAAAACAGGGAAGAAGCAGGCATAGAGACTGAATAGAGACAGACATCCAAGAGACCAAAACAGGAGAAAGAAAGAGGGACTGAGGAGGGAATGCGCAGAGAAGGGAACAGATGATCAAAAAGATGGGGAGGTACTGAAGGTGGGGGTGGGGAGGAAAAGAGACCCCAAGAAGGAACAGGAGCTGTCACCCAGGAGTGAGAGCTCAGATGCTGCCAGGAGCCCAAGCAAACCCTGAGGGGAGGCTTCAGAGATGTTCAGGGAAAATAACCCAGGGCTTCCACAGAAGGACCCAGAACCGTACCAAGAGAGGAAGAGAAGAAGTGGTTCCCAGGCCCCCTGGGACCAGAGGGGAGCTGCTGACAGCTGGGCCCAAAGAGATGGATAGTGAGGACCAAATAGCCCCTTGCCTGCCAAAGCCCAGACCCAGGAGTTCTGCTGGGAAGGGTTGGGCTGATGCCAGGGGAGGCCTCCTGATGCCAGCTCAGCCATCTTTTGCTGACAGCATCGCTTCTGCCCAATCATAATCATGTTAGCCACTATTTATTTGAGCACCTACTATGTGCCAGGTGTTTAGGTGCCAGGGATGGAGGGGACCTGGGATAGAGTTACAGGACATTGGCTAAGGATTCAGGGGATGGTGAATGTGGGTAAAGGGGCTATGGGATGGATCAGGAACATGGATGCAGTGAAAGGCCATGGGATGGGGCTCCTTAGAGTCTCTGCTTTTAATCCTTTCACCCCAAATCCTTCCCTATCCCTTTTAATCCTTTCACCCAAAATGCTTGCAAGGTCAGCCTCAATGTTACTTCCATTTTACAGATGAGAAAACTGAGACTCAGAAACATAAAGAGCCTTGTCTAGATCTGTCTAACTCTACCACAGAATCTATAAGCCTCTGCTTTTTTTTTTTTTAGCAGCACAATGAAGTTCCATCTCTGCTCTAACATTTTGTGGGTCTGCAGTTTGCCTAACACATACATGTGGGTGAACCCCGGGACACACACACATACAGGTGTTTCTAGGGGGGCTTGGTATCTGTCCTTTATCTGCCCCTTGGGTTCCCTACCCCCAGCCCCAGCATCTCTTGCTTCCCCTCCGCAGTATCTCAGATCACCTCCTTCTAGCTCAGCAGCTAAGAACAAGGATGACGTCATTGCTTTTATTTAAAGAAAAGGGCTGAGCTGGAGCTTTAGGATGGGGGTCCACGTGGGAGCAGGAGCCAAGAGACTGGCTGTCCCAGCTCCTGGCCCAGTCTCTTCTGTCTCCCCAGCTGCCATCTGCTGAGCTGCTTCATGACCCTGCCCCATTCCCCAGAAAGCACCCAGGTGAGGACTCTGCCTAGCATGGGAGCAGTATGGGAGAGACCAGTGGGTGAAGGAAAGAAGGTGCCACAATTCTGTGAGGATAGTGCATTTGTTATAGAGCACTAGGATAAAGGAACATGCTGCTGTTAAAGCCACACTGCAGGGGAAACTGAGGCTCCAGGACGTTACATGAGTTATCCAAGGTGGTTATCTATACATGGCAACCCAGTAGGATGGCAGTGGGGGAAAGAATAAATGGGGGCTTACACAGTGGCTAGAAGTAAGTTTTTCCTCTTCCCACTCTAAAGGTCTCAGTCTAACCACCTATTTCTCTCTAGAACACCCAAGGGGAGCATCGGTGAGGCAAGAGCCCAGGAGTGAAATTGGCTTAGCTTTCCCTAGGCTTCCAATTCCCTTCCAGGGCCTATCCTCCCACCTATGCATGACCTCTCAGCAGTATCTCTAACCCTTTCTGGCCACAGCCTCACTCCCTTTTGGGGGAGCCTCTTTTTGGGAGATGTGGAGCATTTATTATTTAAATCTAGCAATATCATTGAGAGGTTGGTACGACTATTATCATCCCCATTCTTCAGCCAAGGTAACTGAGGCTTGGAAAGGGTGAGCAGCCTGCCTCTGTCACACAGCTGTTAAGTGGCAGAGCCAGGGTGCAAATCTAGGTTTGTTGTGTTCCAAAGCCACTGTCCTCTGCTTCTTGCTATTCTGCAGGCCTCTCTATTGACTCCCACAAGACCCCCATAGCTCCCCTGCACTCCCTAACTCTCTAATGAGGCTGACCAGCCTATTAGGAGTCTTCGAGCCCCTCTTCCCTGAGACTTTGTCCCAGCAAAAGGCTCCAGAGCAGTAGATTGGGATTACCACCTTCTGTTCCTCAGTCCATTCCTGGGGTCCCTAATCCGGGCAGCTTTCCGTGAGCTCCTGCCAGAAGCAGGCAGAGATGCTCGTTCTATATTTTATTTAGCCACTAATTGCCTGCATTTAAAAGGCAGCACAGTGCCACAGTCGTCCTCTGTTTCATGCCCTGATGCCTGTTTCTGCATGAAGGGACACTGGGGCAGGGGAACGAGTAGGAGAGGGGCCACGGTCTCCCCAATGACAGCTTTAAAAGCCTGACCCCAGCACTGAGTGCCAGAGGATGTCAGGTTGTCACCCTGAGAAGCGAGAAGGGGCATGCAGGGGCTGGGACCTCTACAGAAAGGAGGAGAGAGGTCAGGGCCCTGGCAAGGGCCAGGAAGGAGTGGGAGGGGCACTCCATGTCCCCATTCACCCCTAGGATGAGGGCCCAGCTGATGGAGCCCTACCCAGAATGCCTCGGGTCTTGCTCAGTTCTTGAAACTGGAAGACTCTGCGATAAAGCAGCTGCTTGAAAAAGAACACAGTGCAGTCCTCAGCCCCATCTGCCATGATCAGGAAGGAGATGATACGTGAGCCTTGCCTCTGCCCAACAGCAGGAACTGGGACTCAAAGGAGAAGAGAGTAAGGGTGGGAAGGTGGAGGTAAGTGGATGAGACAGGTGGTCGATGGCAGATGAGTTCTAAGACAGCCCCAGTTGTCCCACTTTGGGTTTTCCATCTACTGAGAAAGTGCACACACTGGTCGGTGAAGAGAAAACTTGGTTCCCACCCTTTCCTAATCTAATTCTTTTATTAAAAATTTTTAAAATGTTTATATACTTTTGAGAGAAAGAAAGAGACACAGAGCACGAGTAGGGGAGGGGCAGAGAGAGAGTGAGACACAGAATCTGAAACAGGCCCCAGGCTCTAAACTGTCAGCACAGAGCCCAATGTGGGGCTCAAACTCAACAACTGTGAGATTATGACCCGTGCCAAAGTCAAACGCTCAACTGAGCCATCCAGGCACCCCTTTCCAATCTAATTCTGAGCCAAATGTTGTCTCGCCTGACCTCAGCTCTCACACAGACAGCAGGCCTATTGACTCCTACCTCATCTCCAACCCTAACACCAATCCCCATCCCAACTACAACTTCACCCCCAATCCTGTTCCCTGGTATCAAAATCAAGCCAAGGTCCACCTCAAATTCTTACCCTAACAGCAATAACAATCCCAACCCCATTTCCAACTCCAACCCTCACCTACCTCCACTACCAATCTCTCCCTAACCCCCCTGCCCCGCCCCCCCTGCATCCTCATACTAGTCTCCACCGCTGGGGAGGGGTGGTTCCCACCCCACCTCTTGCCTGCCTTTCCAGTCCTTACCTCTCATCTGACCCAGCCCTTTCTCCAACCCATGATGATCTCCTAGCTGCACCTGGTGCCAGACCCTTACCCTGGCACTACACCTGGCCCCTGGTTTAGTCCTGTGGCACCAGACAAGGCTGCATGTGGGTTAAGAAGGTTGCCATCTTGAGTCAAGCCACCAAACCATGGGAACTTCAGGGTTGTGCCTCCCGTTTCTCAGAATGCTCCAGGTCCCAGCTCTGAGTGCAGGAGTCTGTGCCCTTCCTGCTGTGTTCACCTCTCAGCCTGATGACACTAGGACATGGACAGGGATGTGACAGTACCCCCAACTGAGGAGCCACGCTTCTCCTGAGGAATGGAGAGAAATTAGCACTCTGCAGAGTGGCCCCACCACTGCCACTCCTCACACCTCGCTGGGTAATGTCTACACGGCCGAAGGCTGAGCCTAATGGGCTGCCTGCTTCCAGCCCACTGGACAATCAGGGAGAGCAGCCCCCAGGGTCTCCCACAGAATGAGGGGCTCTGCGCTCTGCTAAAAGGATGACATTTACATCCGGCAGGAGAGAAGGGCACCGTGAAAGCTTGGAATCCTGTAGCTGCTGGGAGACAATGAGCAAGTTAGAGTGCTCTGCTGAGCCCTAAGAAGCAGAAAAACTTCCTCTCTGGGGATGGGCATAGAAGTCACCCCTGTCAGTGCCTTGAGTGCCAAGAAGCCACCATCTGAGCTCAGCAAATGCCGAGTGATTAAGCCTCCAATGTGCAAAGCCTTCCAAATAGCCCCTCCAAGAACAACTCTGTGTACCTGTGCCCTGTTCTCGGGGCCCACCACCGTCCACCCTCGAGCTGCTGGTGACGAATGCCAGCTGTTGCCACCACATGGGCTGGCACCCCCCCAAACCGGCTATCATCACCCGCCCCTCTTCCTGGGGTCTGTCTGTCTGTCTGCTCAGATGGGGAGCTAGCTGGCCGGGCTGGCCGCCAATTCTGCATTTCCTGCCGGGCCCCGTGCACTGTGGTTGCTCACTAAACACTAACTGAACGTTTGGTCTGAACTTTCTCCAGCTTCGTTTCCCAGCAACTTCCACTTCCTGAGAAGTGGGAGGGTGACTTCCGTTCTATCTTGCAGGGAAGGCAATTTGGTCTAGTGGTTAAGAGCTCTAGTTCTAGGATCAAAAAGACATGCCTGGATGCTCATTGCCCTTCCAGTCCTACCATTTGCTAGCTGTGTGACCCAGGGCAAGGGGTCTCCACTTCCCTGGACCTCAGTTTTCTATTTAGTGCCCTGAAGATAATTATGGTTCCTATCTCACAAAGGTGCTTTTAAAATGAGGTAAGCACACCATAAATGCGTGTATAAAATGTTGCACATTTAGCTGACAGTAGGTCCTTAGTAAACACTGCCTATGAGGATAAGGCTAGACACTGGCGGCCTAACTTCAAGGCTGTGTTCCCAAGAGAGGAGGTCAGCTTGGGTCCTTCTCCTGGGGAGAGAACGTTTGACATTGTTTACAGTTCTTTCTAAAGCACCCATTCCCCGTTCTCTTCATCCTACCAGACATTCTGCCTCCACCTTCCAGCCCGAGCCATTCCAGTTATTCATGTATTCATTCACTCACACCTTCTTCTAACAAGTATTTATAGATTGACTATTCTGGATCAGGCCCCATGCTACAGGCTGGGAGATTAGTAAACAGATCAAAGACCCTACCCTCACAGAGCTCATGGTCTAGAGGATAGGGGGCAGGGTGCTTTTTAGCTCGAGAGCGGGAGGCACATCGAATACGCTGGTGTAAGGGAAAGCAGGATTGTCTAATCTACGGTATGGAGTACAGGTAGGAGTTACTTGGGGAAAGAGCTTTCCAGGCAGAGGACACAGACCTGGTGAAGGCCTGGGGAGGAGAAAACAGGCAGATGTAAGGCTTCAAGAATATCCAGAGTGGTAGTGGGATCGGAGGCGATCACATATCACAGGCTGGAGTTTGCATTTTGTCCTTAGTGCTCTTCCTTCTGAGATTGGACCTGACCTGACGTTTCCCCCTCTATTCACATACAGCCTCCCTCTCAGTAAGGAGACCCAGCCTGAGCCTCTGCCTGGCTGCTGAGGGTTGGGGGGACAGGGGAAAACCTGAGAGTTCACACCCGGATGGACATAAGCCAGGAGGAGGAAGATCTCAGCTGGGGAGAACATGCACAAGAGCCAGCACGACTAAAGCATTGACTCTGTGTTCTTGCTCGATTTTCCTAACAACATTATAAAGAGATACACTTATCGGTTCCATTTTACAAATGAGGAAACTGGGATTTTCAGCAACACGCCCACGTTTCCACACCTACAGAAAGTGGCCCTGCTGTCAGTCCCCAGGGCCCATGTGCTTAACTGCCTGGCCGCCCTGGATATGGGACAGTGCTAGGGGAGAGGACATGGGACAGGACATAAGAGGGAATGGAGCCTCCTTGTGAGTGACCACCCTTGGCCTCTTGACCAGCCAGCCTTCCAGACACAGACCGTGAGAGCAAGAACCCGCCTGTGCCCTGAGGGGACAAAGCCCCCCATTCAGGGCTGTGATGATCTCCGATCTCTGCTCCCAGCTGCTCAGCTCCTTGCAAAGCATTTTCCCTTAATAGCCTCCCATTCAGCAGGATGGCTGCAGCCCACATCTGCAGAAACCAGGGCACGGCAACTCCTCCTACCAGACCGGCAAGGCTGCCAGGGCCCATGGTCACCATGTCCCAAGCTTCTCCTTCTCCTCCAAGTCAGGAACCTTCCAATATCTGTCCACTCCACCTGCTATTTCCGGGACTCTGCCTATAGAGGGGGACAGAGTTGAGATCCTTTCCCTCAGGCCAGCCTGTCCTTAACTTTTCTCTGCAAAATATGTCTGAAGAGTGGGGATGGAGGGCAGGAGGAAGAGAAGAGTTCCTGGATTCTAATCCCTCCTCTGCCTCTAACTTGCTGTGGAGCCTTGGGAAAGTCACTTCACTCCTCTGGCACTTGTGTTTCCTCAACTATAGAATGGGAAGGTAGCCCACGCATGGGGATTCAGACCACCCAGGTTTAAATTCTGGATCCGCCACTAACAAACCATGTGACCTTTGACATACCTCTGTGAACCTCAGTTTCCTCATCTGTATAAATGGGAAGATCTATCTCAATGGCAGTTGAGAAGATTAAAAGATTGAGAAGATTAAAGCTAATCCATGTGAAGCACTTAGATAGTGCCTGGCTCCCAGTCAACAATCCATAAATGTTAGCTGTAATTATTATTATTACCAAAATACATGTTTTCCAAACTTCTTAGCTGCAGAATTTTTTCTTTTTGAATATACTTTTTAGCAGAACCATGATACTATATGTAAAAGGTGAAGTTTACATATTGAGGGAGGGCTTATTTATTCCTTCTTCCAGCTCTGGCCAGCTCTGACCCACTGTGGCCTCTAGTTTTGAACCGTAAGTCCCAGATCTGGCTGATTTCAGACCTTCCTGGGAGTTTTCTTTCTTTTTTTTTTTAACTAGTTTCCTGGGATCCACCCCTGAGATTCTCATTCAGGAGATGTGGGGTGAACCCAGACAGTAGATCTTATAGAATCATCCCAGGTAATTCTTTTTTAAAAAATGTTTTATTTATTTTTGAGAGAGAGAGAGAGAGAGAGAGCAGGGGAGGGGCAGAGAGAGGGAGACAGAAGATCCGAAGTGAGCTTCATGCTGACAGCAGCAAGCCCGATATGGGGCTCAAAGTCACGAATCATGAGATCATGACCTGAGCTGAAGTCGGACGCTTAACTGACAGAGCCACCCAGACACCCCTCATCCCAGTACTTGTAATGATCTCCCAAGTTCAGGCTGCACTAAGCTCCTTTCTGGCCCTTAGGTGATGTCAAGACTGAGTACAATGACGTCCTCTCCCACTGCCCACTCTGAGACTGAAAAACATCACACACAGGCCCAGCAGGTTCCAGTTGTCTGCACACCCTCACCCAGACCCCAGCCTGCCCCTGCCTTCATCAGGGTTCCCTTCCATGGTTCTTTCTCTTAGACCCTTGACCAAAAGTGGACAGAGGGTAAGTGCTCCCTCACCCGCTTTCAGGCCCAGGCTTCAGTCACCATGTGCCTACCTCTCTTTTCCAGGGCCGTCACTTTTGCTAATAATGTCTAAATAGCTATTGAGGGCTTCCATGTGCCATGCAAGGTGCTAAGCTTCTTACATTTATCATCTTGTTAAAGTCTCACCACATCCTATGAGGTATGAATTATCATCATCCCCATCTGAGAGATGAGACAAAGCACAGCACAGAGAGGTTAGGTGACTTGATCAAAGTCACATAGGTGTAAATAGCCAAGCTGAAAATCTATCCTAGGTCTGCCTGACCCCATAACTCATGCTCTTAACCACTCTACTGATACCCTCCCCTTGGTGTCCCTATTTCTAACCTTACTCTATTAATCTCCACTCCCTGTGTCCGACGTCCCCAGGGACATGCTGAAGCTTCTCCCAGGAATGTGGCTCTGGCCACAGCTCAGACAGCAGGCGAGAAGCACCACCAGGCCTTGCTCAAACTTGTACCTCAGAATGCCTGAGTCCTGAGTTGGGGTAGAGAGACCAGGCATTCCTTTCAGAGATCACAGATGCACTCGTGAATCCAGTCACCCAGTCATTGCCTTCCATTGGATTTTCCATCTGCCGTATGGTAATCATCCACCCATCAGCTACCAGGTCAGCCTGCACCCACCAGCCTTGGTCATCTGTCAATCTTCCTTCTGACATCAGAGGCCACCAGATGGTCCTTATATGCTTCTTGGTTCATCAACCAGTCAGTCCTTCTCTACAGACCAAGAGCCTTGATTTGTGAGTCCCCAGGGTAGAGATCCCTGACTCAGGGTCATGGGGAACAGACCTAGCCCCTATCCCCACAGACCTTATCATCACACAGCCTCAGAGCCAAGATTCACACAGGAGCCCCCTAGGTCATGATATCCAACAGCTCTCCCCTCCTGCCCTCCCTACCACTTCATCTCCCCTGGGCCCAGCTTCCCCCCACTGCTGGAGACCTTTCCCTTTGTGACCTGTCTAGGTAATTTGGAAGGTGATTAACAGCAATCACGCTTGAGGTTGACATCCAGGCACGGCTGCTAAATTGAGGCTCACAAAGCCTCCTTGACATCCAATATGTTATATGCTTTTCCCCTTAATTAGGAGCTAAAGTGGATAAATATGAAGTTGCCATGGCAACAGCCTCCCTGGTTGGTGGAGGGATGCAGCTCAGTTTCTGTCGGCTGGCTGGCTGACATGTTGGCTGATGGACCAAGTCAGCTTCTGGGAAGGGGTGGGATGAGGCCCCCTCTCACTTTCCTGGGAATCTGCCTCCCAAGGCTTAGTTCTGGTTATTCTCTCTGTCACTGCTCATCAGATTTCACAGAAACCTGGAATGCCCGACCTGGGCCACAGACCTCAGTTGGTCTAACTTCCTCATGGAGCAGGTGGGGAAACTGAGGAGGAAGGTTGCTGGCTGAGGAGTGAGAGGCAGACAAGATTTAAAGCCCAGATCTCCTGACTTCTGGACCAGAGTCCATAGTGGTTTGTAGCAGATTTGGGGTCCTAGATCCCACAGAGAATCTGCAGAAGGCCATGAATCCTCTCTTGGAATACACTTTCAGAAGGTTCATGGACCTTCTTCGTCTGTGTACCTCACCCAGCTGTTCCTCCAAAGCATTTACCATCCACAGAAACTCTTACTCTGTATTTGTGTAGAGTCTTCACTCTCGTTTCTGCTTTCTTCCCTGTGACAGTCTTGTCTGAGATACACTTCGACCTTCTCTCTCCATCCCTACCCTTGACAAGGTGCCTCAGGCCATTCCTCCACAGGGATTCGCTGTGTATAGCCACCTTGGGCTTGGGGGCAAAGGTGGGAAGATGGGGGTGGGAGCCTTAGGAACTGCAGCTTGTGGCTGGAGGGAAGAATTTTTCCAGCTCTGCAGGTAGAGGGTGGGCTATACATTTGTTTTCTGCCTGGGAGTCAGAGGCTTGGGACTTTGGGGGGCAGTGATGGGGTGAACAAAGCCAGTCAGATCTGAGAGGTAATATCTGCAACATGGGCCTGAGATCAGCCACACAGTGGGGTTCAGGCCCAGGACTGGGCTCTGCTTTTAAATTTTCATTAACTAGAGGCACCTGGGTGGCTCACTCAAGTTAAGCTTCTGATACTTGATTTTGGCTTGGGTCATGCTCTCACGGTTTGTGGGTTTGAGCCCTGTGTCAGGTTCTGTGCTGTCAGCACAGAACCTGCTTGGGGATTCTCTGTCTCCCTCTCTGGCTGACCCTCCCCCCTCTCTCAAAGATAGGTAAATATTTTTAAATTTTCATTAACTAATAGTTAAGTACTTACTACGTGTATTTTCTCACATTATCTCATTTAATCTTCAGCAATCCTATGGGGCAGGTACTATAATTATCCAATTTTCAGACAAGAAAACAGAGATCCAGAGAGGTTTAGCCACTTCCTCTATGTCACACAGCTAGTAGGTAGAGGAGTTAGGATTTGAACTCAGGTCTATCTGACTGCAGAGCTAAACTCTAACAACTAAACTGCCACCCAAAGTGCCTTTCCCTGACCCACAGGTAGTGACCATAGCAGCTATGGAATTTAAGTCAGGGAGTCCTTCTGCTGTGAAGTAGGAACACTGGAAAATTCCACCCTCTTTGCCCCCAGCTCTGCTGCTGGGCTGGTGAAGGAGAGACTATGGGTTCATGCCTCATACCAGTCTCCCAGTGAAGAAGAGTAACAGAGGTCAAGACGTTTAAATCTTGAAGCAGGAAATGTGGGGGGTGGGGGCTCCACTCACGGAACCCACAACAGAAAGTATCACAGAGCTACCTAAGTCCTATTTCAGGAGATTCTACTATGTCAGGTAAACCTAGTGCAGTGCCAGTGTTTGGGCAGAGAGAGGAGGCAGCACTTCCTCCCCAGCCCCAATCCAGAGTATGTCCCTTCATCCTATCCATCAGGCCCAGCACCTGTGCTGGCAGGTGGGAGGGAGCACCATCCTGCCTCCCTGAGGAGTTGGGCTCCTCCTGCCCCCCTCCCCCCTGCACCACGTGCTATGGGTGCTGGCAGCAGGAGCTGGGGCTGGTGGCTTGGCCCCCGAACTTCCTTTCCTTCCAGTTCTGACTAAAAATAGAGACGCAAGGACGCAGCTCATTCTGTCAGACAGTGTGGTGGGGGGATGCCTGTGCAGACATAGCTTCCCCCTTCTTGGCACATGAGCCTCAGCCGCCAGTTTCCCCCCCATACACCTTCTGCCTCCCCCAACCTTCCTTTGCTGTGGCAGCCCTGGCCCAGGACCCAGGGTTGGGGTGGAGAGGATTTGCTGCTTTCCCCAAAGCCTCTTCAGGAACATTCTCATTTGTCTCTGACTTTAGGGGTGGGATGGGGGGTCCAGGTCAGGGCTACAATCTAGAGGAGTAGAACACCTGACTTCAGGATTTCCTGCCCCTCTTCCTCCAAGCCATGTAAGGTGTGGGGGCAGGGCTATCAGGACCGGGCCCCCTCCATACCTTTCAATATTGGAATAATGCCCAGAAGCCCAGACAGCTAAATGGAGCAATCTCAGTGGTAGCGGTGGGGGAGGGGAGCATGTGCTCTAGGAATGTCTTACATTTCTCAGGGAGGATGCCTTTCAAGCCCTAGGGTCCCTCCTGCCTCTTGGCCTTCCTGCAGGTCCTCTCCTGTGGTGATTGAGAGAAACCATTGCTGACTTAGTCCCATATTTGGATGCTCCCTTCCTACAGGCAGTGGCACCAGCAGAGAACCCCTGGAGGGGTCTACAGTAGGGGTTAGGGGAGGAGCCTGGCATCCTCTGCCGTTTCCCTCTGGCACCCCACTCCCCACTCCAGCTGCCCAGACTGGAGCTCTCCTCAGGGA
Organism: Lynx rufus; assembly: GCF_022079265.1. Taxonomy (NCBI): domain Eukaryota; kingdom Metazoa; phylum Chordata; class Mammalia; order Carnivora; family Felidae; genus Lynx; species Lynx rufus. The sequence continues at coordinate 117,617,843 of NW_025814823.1, read as the reverse complement.
AAAACACACACACACACACACACACACACACACACACCCCTTCCTGAACACTGCATGAATTTATAAGCACATACCACGTCCTGAGGGCATGAAAAGCTGGTGCTGGGCTAGGGACAAGGACAAAAAAGATGCCTCTACTACGGATCCATGCCCCCAAGGGGATGACTTTCTCCTGGGACAGAGACCAAGCCTGAAACCTCCTCCGATCCCCCACCCCTACCCCAATCCCAATCTAGGCACATGAAAGACTCTAGATCTCTGCTGGTTCAATCACACATGGGTGACAAGTGGGAGAGAGGAAGCAGTTTGCTGTTTATCCCCAGTACCTGGAACAGTGCCTGGCACACAGTAGGTGCTCAGAAATATCTGTTGAATGAGTGCCTGAAGGAATGAATAAATGATTGAGCAGATGCAGTCAGGACCCAAGACAGGAAGGGAATCATTAAAGCCATCATTAGGGTACTTTCGCAACAGGACTGGACTAACAAATAAGAGAGCCAAGGGCATGCTAATAATTCGGTGCCTCTTCCAACCAACACTCTTTCAATATTTGTTCAATATTTATTTGGAAAAGACGCTGTGTAGGGACTGGGCAGAAAGCTCCCCCCTACCCCCCGGGGTGCAGGCTGCAGCGCTCAGCCTTTCTTCCATCAGCCAAAACAATTCAGCTCTGGTCCTAACCTTGCCAGTTGCACTGAGCTACACGGAAACCCTTTGGTTCTCCAGGTCTCCCCTCCTAAAGGAGTTTAATGAACAATTGTCCTAGTCTGAGCACCCCATGGGAATCTCACCTCTGTGCCTGGCAGCTTATGGAAGTGTTCCTGCCAACCCCCGCCCCCCCACCCGGAGGCTCAAACCTAGTAGATGCTCTTTTTTAAATACTCTTTTCCAATTCGTTAAGTGACCACTGAAGCTTTAGTGCCCCGTAGAGATGGGTGCCCCAGGCAGCTGCCTGGTGGGCCTCCCTCCATTGAATCTCCTCTCCAGGTGACTAAGGAGGGGAAAGGCATGGAAGAGGGTGCTTATTCAGTGCCCTCTTCAGCCCCTAACAACTTACAATCCCCATGCCTACGAGGGAAGGACAGGATGGGGAGGTAGTGTGTGGAAGAGTTGAACCCCACTGTCTGTAGCTCTGAGCAGGTAAGAGGAGAGTGACCAGCAACTAGAAGGGATTCCTACCCCCTCCCAGTGAGCTCCAGGGGCAGACTCACTACTCTCTTGGCCGCATTCTGCAGGGTAGTGTCCTGAGCCCTGTGAGCTAGCCAGTGCAAGCGAGCCTGGGGTGGATGGCGTTGGAGCTGCTGAAGTAATGCTGTCTGACTTACATTCCCTGGGGATGTCCAGGGAAACCAGATGTCTGGCCAATGAGGCGATCACCGGAGCAAAATCTTTAAGTAAATACATAGTCACTCACTTCCTTTTCCTCTACACTGCTTGCCCCACCCTCCTCTGCTTTTTGTACCCAGCCCTCCCTTCCTACCTCTGCCTACCTGCCCCCTGGACCACAGCCTCCCTGCCACTCCCTTCCCAGCCCCCAACCCTACAACCAGCTTCTCCATCCTCCCTTCAGCCCCCTGCCATCTAAGGAGCATAAAAGGAAACCTCAGAGCACCTGTACAAATGCATAAATACAAACAACATTAACATTGTTTCCTGAGCACTCATTGTGTGCCAGGCACTGGGCTAAATACTTGTTTATGTACATTATCTCATTTACTCTTCACAGCAACCTTGAGATGCAGGTACCATACATCATTCAGGGTAAGGATCTGAGATCAGAGTCCCAACCTTGTCATTTGCCAGCTGTGTGACTTTAGTAAAATCACTTAACCTCTCTGAGCCCTTGTTTCCTCATCTATAAAATGGGGAGATCAATAATACCTACCCTCTATGGCTGTGTGAGGATATAAAGAAAGAAAGTGCTTAGCACAGTGCTTGGCACATAGTCTGGCTGGCTCATGCCACTGTTATCATTATTTTTATCCTCTTTTTAGGTGAGGAAACCAGGGAGCTTAAGTCATGTGCCAAGGTCACATGTGGCTAGAACAAGGCAGAATCGGAGTTTGAACCAAGTCTTCCCAGTCTTGTCTGAGGGTCTGCAAACTGGGACTGGGTCAGATATCCTATCCCTTTCCCCCCAGCATCAGAGGCCCCTCTTTTTCCTTGCCTGTGGAAAGGAAACTAGAACTCAAGGAGCTGGAGTGAGCCTCCCGGATCCCTAGTGACAGCCAACATCCCACAATGCTCTCGGGAATGTGTGCACACACGCCCACCTGCAAGGCCCAGAGGAATCCAGGCTTTAGACTTGAAAGGTAATTCAATCCACCGTGCTTCCTCCCCTCCCCCGCAGCACTGGGTGTTCCTGACAGCAGTGACACAGACCCAGTTTCAGAAGACCAAGCCCACAAGTGCAAAGCCTGTGTGGCCTCGCTCACAGGCCGCCCCCCTTGGTGCAGCACATGTTCCCCTTACTGGAGACACAGCCCACCCCTGGCCTCTCCATACCTCCTCTGGCCTTGACAACTCTCCACCCTTCCTCAGCTCCCCAGTGTGTAGGCTCCTTGTTCCTGACCCTTGCCCTCAGACCCCAGACCCCAGACTCAGGGTCACTTGTCATTGAAATGGACAAAGACTGCCCCTGTGTGTCTCCTTTCACCTACCACCTCTAATCCCATCCCCAGCCCTTTCTTTCCATCCAGTGGTCCTGCTCAGCCTAGGCTCGCATCCTGGTGCCCAGCACTTGGGACTGTCACAGGAGGAGGCCTAGAGTAACTCAGAGCTCCTATTTAATTAATAATGAGTAACATGTCAACATGTGATTAGAGGAGGAGGGCATGTGGCTGTGCTCCACGGCCCCTGCCCTGGGGGAGTCCCTCCACACATGCCCCTGCATGCCTCCAGACTCCCATCTCTGGCCAGATTCCCCTCTCGCCCACCCTCTCAGGTTCACACTAGGTCCTGGGGCTGGCTCTCTGACTGGTAGTCCCCATTCATCCAGCCCTCAGGACCTTCCTCACTGAATGCTGCCCCAACAACTTGTCCCCTGTTCTCCACTTGCCAGAAGGCACTCATTCTCTGCAGTCATGAAGGTCCCAGACTCTCCTGGCATCACAACTTTGTGAGGGTCCAGGCCAGTGCCCCATTCTCACCTAGGCCTTGAGTGCTTGGAACAAGAAATTCCACAAAAGAATGCACAGCAAGTCAAGCCCCACATCCCTTCTGCCCCCTACATTTGGCTCCTGTATTCTGTCTCCCTCCATTTGCCTCACTCACCCAGGAGGGGGACCCTCCAGAGACCCTCCCCATCTCAGGCAGTCCCCTGTCCTCTTCCTCTCAACTTCTGTGAGAGCTTCTTGGTGATGGGAAGGCAGCATCCCCTCTCCCTCCCTGCCCTCCACACCCCAGTGCAGTGGCCTAGGGAGGAAAGCATGCCCAAGTTAGAGTGTCTCCCTCTGGTTTGTCTGGAGGTGGGAGCTGCGGAGGGAGAGCCCCACCGCCACATGTTAGCGGGCACCTCTTTAATGCTGGGCGCGGCTCACATTTCCCAGTAGTCTAGTTAGCACTTCTACCATTACTCCAGCCCCTAGGGACCTGCTCGATCAGATTTATCCCTGGCCCCTCCCCAGAACAGTTTTTGGTACTTTCACCAGCTCTCCTGACATGGCACATATGCTCCCCACACACACACTCCCACCCAGCACTGTGGGGCAAAGGGCCTGGCACAAAGTATCAATTAGCTACAAACATGGCAACAAACAAGATCAACACTTACATGGAGCACTTCCTGTGTGTGAGGCAAGGGCCTGGCAAGCCTTGGCCTGCTCATTCACACAGCAGCCCTCAGGAGTCCTGGGTGTAGTGCCCCGTTCTTCACCAGGAGATATTTGGCCCTCATGGTTACTGATGGAGGGCAATAAGTAGGTGAGAGGAGTGAAATCAGGGGTGATGGGGTGTCAGGAGCAGGAGAGGGTTCCAGGAAGTGGTGTGAGGAAGGGGTGAGGAGTGGAGGGAAAAAGTGTGTGAGGAGTGAAGGGTGTAAGCCCAGGAGCAGTGAAGTGTAAGGAGTGAAACAGGAGGCGAGGGGTGTGTCAGGTATGGGAGAGGGTGTATGGGAGAGTGGTATGAGCCCAGGTAAGGGAAGGAGAGGAGGTGAGGGGTAAAAGGGCAGTATGAGGATAAAGTAGGAGGTGGAGAGAGTGTCAGGTGTGTGTGGGTGTGTGAGGTGGAGGGTGGGGAGGCGTGAGGGGTGTGAGGGGTGAAAAGGCAGTGTGAGGACGAGTGGGAGGGGGAGGGCGTGTCAGGTGTGCAGGGGTGTAAGGGGCACAGAGTGGTTGAGGGAGAAAGTGAGAAAGGTACACAAAGGTGTGAGGATTCTGAAGATTCCTGAGGATACAGAGGACCTGAGCAGGGGAGAGGAGTGGAGGGAGAGGAATATGGGTAGGGGAGGGGTGGGTAGGTCTGAGGAGTTTTGACAGTTTGGCTTTTGTCCCTGTCCACATCCCCAGCTGCTGCAGCCCCACCAGACCTGGCTTCACTGCCAGGCTCATTTCAGGGATGGGTGGAAATTTCCATTTCAGCAAAATCCATTTGTAAAGCCCTAGAGCTTTGAGCCTCATTCTGCTCTGCCTGCCTGGCTCTGCCTGCTTGGCTTTGGCCTGCCCAACCAGCCCTACTCTCTACCCCAGACCTCCCTCTGCTCTCCCTCCCCAGCAGGCAGGATTTGGTTTCAGTGCCTGGCCTCCCCCAGACTCCACCCCAATCCCATCACTATAGCCTACAGAGGAGCCCACACCTGCTGAGCATTTTGACATCTTGGGGTGCCCCCCAGGGTCTGGCAGTTTCCCCCCAGGAAACTGTTCACTGCCTTGCCCTCAGTCAGAGTACCCTCTGCTCACAGTCTGTCCTCACTGGCCCCCTTCTTCAAAATAACCCTATTTACACCTTTTCATTTTATAAATAGGAAAAAGGAGGTCCAGCAAGGAAAAGGCACTTATTTGTCCAGAGCCACACAACTGGTTGGTGTGCACAGCCAATGTTACCCGCTTGCCTAGAGGTGGAATTTTAGGGGGAAAAAATCATGCAAACTTAGGTTCGAATCCTGGCTTTGTTGAAGAGGTATGCCTTCAACAAGTGGTTTTACTTCTCTGCACCTTATTTTGCTTATCTACCAAATGGGGCTCATGACCATTGTCATGACCAGGCTAGTGTGAGGATGGTGAGTTGACCACAGCCACATACAGCAAAGTGGGGGTGGGTAGTAAAAGCCTCTGGGCCCTCAAGTTCTCAGGGCAGGCAGGAGCAAACACCAGTTCCAGATTCTTTGCCTTGGTCCACCCTTTTCCCAGATCCACAGAAACTGCAGTGACCAGCAGGGATGACAGGGCCAGGGACCGAGGCTCTGGGTGGGAAGATGAGCTGCAGCCTCCTGGGGCAGATGACAAACAGCTTGGGTTGTCTCACTCAGGCCTCTTAGCAGGCTTTCCTCCTGAGTCCATAAAAAGTGGCCACTCTGGGGAGCCAAAACATAAGAGACTCTTGAAAAGTGAGAACGGGTTGAGAAAGGGTTGATGGGGGGTGGGAGGGAGGAGTAGGAGGGTGATGCGTATTGAGGGGGGCACCTGTTGGGATGGGCACTGGGTGTTGTATGGAAACCAATTTGACAATAAATTTCATATTTAAAAAAAAAGTGGACACTCTGGACTCAGGGAGGAGGGGCGAGTCCTGCAGGTCCAAGCCAAAGTTGTACATCGGAAGAAAGGCTAAGCTCCCCACAGGCAGGGCAGGGTCTGTCTTCCTCACTTCTGTACCCTGGCACAGCATGTGGCAGGGAGGTTTTACCCCTCAGGCCCTGCCACAGCTAGAGGCAGCTCAGGACAGATCTTAGTAGCCAGTATAGGGAAAGCACAAAGGGCCACCTGACCTAGGCTGCACTCTACCCAAGTACTATATCCTAGGCACACCCTGTGGCACATGCCCTGGCACATGCTGGAGCCAGCCTCAGCTCTAGCACATGTCCTAGCACACCCTCCAGCTGCTGGCCTCCTCCCCTCAGCCCCCTCAGGAATCCCAGGCCCCATCTGCTCCACTTCCCTGCATCTCCCCTGAACATCTGGATTGCTTCTGAAATCTGGCTCCTGGCTCCATCCAGAGGGAACTGCTAGGTGGAAGAGGAGACTCCTGGGTCCCATTAGTTCTGAGCTGGGGCCAGGGAAGTCTCTTCCTGACCCCTCACACCCACCCTGCAGCTGCCAGAATGAACAGGCCTAATAGGTCCTGGTCCTACTTTCCCTACCTTTGGGCACTCCTCACCTGTAGGGGTTGTAACTATGCCCTTCTCTCATGTACACATAACATACCTACACAGCCTCCCAAAGTCTGCCTTTCCATTCGCTTGAAAAAAATATCATCTGAATGTATTTAATATCACTGAACTGTATACTTAAAAATGGTTAAGATGGTAAATGTGCAAGTACTTTACCACAATTAAAAAATTGAAAAAAAATACCTCAAACCCTAATCTATTCATTTGTTTAGCTTTGTACACTACGTACAAAGGTTCCCAGAACATCCCAGCAAGAGCTGTCCTCCAGAATCTCACACCCCAGAGCCCAGGCTGCCCTCCCCCCTCCCATTCTTTTTGATGTGGTAGTGGGGGGCCTTTGGTCCAGGGTAGCAGTATTTCTGAGTCCCAGTTCAGAGTCACCCAGGCTAGGAGGGCCAGGCTGGGAATAAGCCTCACTTTTGTCTGTGCCTTTCCCTCCACTATCTCTCCCTTACTTCCACCTCACCAGCTCTCTCCTACTCTCTCCTGGCAATCCAATTCTTTTGGGAGAGGGCCTTACCTATGTAGGATGCTCTCCATGGTCCTGAACCACCAGGTCTGGGGGCAGGCTTGCTTCTTCGTAGCTTTGAGGAGTCACTTTGTTGGTCACTCCTGGCCAACATCTCCAAGGCATACTGACCCCGGTAAGGAAGGAGATAAAAGTGGAAGAGAAGGCAGTGGAGAGACAAATAGAGACAGAGCGTGTGAGACACATAAGGACAGAGAAAGGGATCACCATGAGACTGCCAGGAGAAAAAAAGTGACTATTGTTCCTTCTGAGGAAGGTTATCTTCTCTCTTGATACTTGGGTGTGGGTCAAGACCCCTCCCCCACCTTATGCAAATGCCAGCTCCTGTTTGACCCTGAAACTCTCTAGTTGTGCCACCTTCCAGTTCCTTCTTTCACCCTCTGTCCTCGGCCCCTCCCTGACTTGGGGTAGCTGTGTGTTGGCAACCACTGCTAGTCCTGGTCCTAAAGGCTCAGCTGTTGCTGCCTTCTTCCTGAAAGCTGAGAGAGAAGACCTCTCTCCAGACTTCTCTCATCCCCTGCTTCTCCAGGAGCAGACTGGGGCACAGAAGGCCTGTTCAGTCACCCTAAAAACACCACCCCCAATCCCCTCCTGAAAGGAGGGGTACCTATACCACTAGGGGAAGGGAGGGAAGGTGTTTACAGACAGACCCAGCCTGGGAGCCCCCAAGGACAGCTCCTGGGAAGAAGGAGCTAGGGAAACAGAAAAGAGTGGAAAGCGGTTTCCTCTAGGTTATGGCTGTTATTATTTATTTATTCATGTATTTTTTATTAAGCAGGAGATGTCGGCCTAATGAGCAAGAAGCCCAACAGGCTCTGAGGGTGGAGCTGGGGATAATGGGGTGCTACACACACACACACACACACACACACACACACACACACACACACTATCCCCCACATGCACACAGGATCTCCTCTCCAGCTGTAGGGGACCACCTCAATGGCTTGAAGTCCCTAAAGGCTTTCCTCTTCCAGCTCCCTCCCTCACCACTGCACCTCTGCCTGTGCTGGAGGGCCCCCCCCAGCACACATCATGTCCCTACCCCATCCCCCTATCAGACTGGGACAGACTTTTCTCTCTCCTCTCCAGCCTTACCGGGCTCTGCGGATGCTAGAACCAGAGATGGAGTCTTGGAAGGGATTCTCCTTAGAGAATCCTCTTCCTGTACCTGACCTTTTAATATCCCATTTGATCCCCAATTAACCCCCCCCCAAATTCTTTACAATTGGTCAGAACCCAGTTTAGGGTCACACATGGCATCTGATCATTATGTGCATTAAATTCTTTAAGATGATGCATTCTCCCCGCTTTTTTTTTTTTTTTTCTGGCCACTGACCTGTGAAACATTCAGATCAGTTTCCCTATAGAATTTCCCTCCTTCGAGTGTCTGGTTACTTCCTTGTGCTGGTTTACTTCCTGTAAACCAGAAGTTAGATCTAAGGGCTAGAATAATTCAAGTTAAATGTTTTTAGCTAGAACACATGTGAGATAATGTCATTTACTTCACTTTGCATCATGTCAGAAGACACATAATATTAATCTTTCCACCATTAGAAACACTCAGAGAGACACCAGCTGATGATAGTTATGATTTTCTTCCCACCTTGTTTCTAGAAAATAACATTTGTGGGTTACCCTGGCTCCAAACAGATGTTGATTTCCCCATCAACCATTCTCCTAATGTTTTTTAATGCTAGTCCATAATCTTTGCCTGATTATGGATTAAAATTTTTTTTCAATGTTTATTTGTTTTGAGAGAGAGAGAGAGTGGGGGAGGGGCAGAGAAAGAGTGGACAGAGGACCCAAAGAGGTCTCTGCACTGACAGCAGAAAGCCCGATGTGGGGCTCGAACTCACGAACCATGAGATCGTGACCTGAGCTGAAGTCGGACGCGTAACCGACTGAGCCACCCAGGCGCCCCTGATTATGGATTTTTAAAGATGAGAAAACTGAATTTCAGATTGGGAAAGTCCCTCAAGCTCACACAATGAACAAACTAGGAATCTGTCTAGTAGTCAAGTTTTTGTCCTCTTTCCTATCACACTGAGTCAGGTGCACATTAGGTGCCTCGTACACATTTAAATGAAAATCTGTGAGGAAAGGGATTCCCCTCTCTGTAAACTAGTCTGACCAGAAATGGAAAGGCCCAACCCTACTCCATGCCACTAACAATAGTGCCAATGAGGCAGCTTAGCATGGGCCATGTGGTAGCATGTACTAAAATTAGCTTCTTTGATCCTCCCAACAAACCTGCAAAGTATGCATTATTACTACCCTTCCCCCCATTTTACAGATGAAGAAACTGAGACCCCAAGAGGTAAAGTAGTTGCCTAAGGCCAAAGAGTTAGTGATCAATGGAGCCAGGATTAGTTCTTATGACCCTAAATTCTGAGCACTTTACATTCACCCTGATCTAGCCTCTCAAGCTGGTCTTCCTCCATCTTGAGACTAAAGAGTAAAACTAGCAAGAGAGTCTCTGCCTTATGTGGGCTGACACTGATGATGCTGACAGTTCTGTAGCCATCTGTCAGCATTAACCAGGGCATCAGAAGTTCCCTGGGTCTCCTCTGCTGGCCTCTATCCACGAAGCAGCTCTCTCCAGCCCATGAACTTGCCGGAATCTCACCTGGTTCCTCTAGCCCCTTCACCCAGTTAACCCCTTCCACACTCCATCCCCCCGCCCCCCCACTGTGCCCACTCTAGGGCTTAATGTCCTCATCAGAGTCCTTTACACTTGCACAACAACCCACAGTTTATGAAACACTTCCTTTTTCTCATTGGAGCCCCCACAACTATTCTGTGAAGGAGGCAGGGATTATGGGCTCCATTTTACAGATGCAGACATTGAGGCTTAGTGAGGAAAGCTCTGGGCCCAGAGTTGCCCTCCAGTCAGCATTTTCAAAGAGGGATCTCAGTGCTCCTGTCATCTCAGGACCAACCCCAGAAAATTATATTTTGCTGCTGTTTGGAATGAGAGGCTTGTCTCAGGCCGGGGCAAGGGGTGGGGCTGTGGCCTAAGCTCATCTGGGCCTGGAGCAGGGGCCATGGGGTCAGCTCTGTATCTTCCAGCCCCCTCAGGGATCAAGTCTCTGAAATGTCACCAGCACCTAGGGCATCCTGGGAAATGTCAACAAATGCTGATTTAGGTCTCTTAGTGGAGGCAGAGTCACCCTCTACCATTTCTCAGGAGCAGAAGCCAAAGAGCCCTTACAGTGAGCCCAACCCCACCGTTTTATAGTTGGAGGAACTGAGACCCAGACTCACAGAGCAAGCTGGTGGTTTTTTCTCTGGAAACACTGAGGGTCACTGATGGATGTCCATTCACCCACCCTATTCCTCATTCCCTCTTACTTTCTATCTTCCTCCGAGCTTGGAGCCTGTACCCCTTTGAGTCAAGACACTGATTTCCAGCAGCCAGAGAAGAGGGAGGGCCTGGGGAGCTGTTCAGGACTGTGGGCTTGGCATTAGGGGCTACAGTATGGAGAATAGTTTGAGCCAGCACCATGCAGGCCTCTGTCTTCCCCACCCCCTCACTTCACTGACACCTGGATCAGGCTCTTCCAGAAGAGAGAAAATAAAGGTCTTGCTGAATGGCAGAGCGTGGGCTGACAGTAGTCTCCATGTGCTCTGGGAACCTGCCAACCTCTCCAGCCCCAAAGTAGCCAGCACTCCTGCCATCTCTCAACCTCCTCTGTGGGAGCCCGTTGCTTCATCATTCCTACACCCTACCCAGGCAAGGCTGCTTCTTGCCTCGGCCCAGTTAGTGCTACTAAGGCTCTGCCCATTCATTTTCACCTTTACCGGTGAAAGGACCCCCCCTCCCATCTCAGGGACTCCTCCCTAGGGCCTTGGGGAGTCTGGGTCCCCTGTTTTCAGCTGTGGAGTTCACAGACTTTCCTGGCCCTCTCCTACTTGTAGTATACGGTGAGGCTGTGTCCTCTCTGTGCTCTGTCTGTCTCTGTTTGCACTGAGAATAGTGAAGGGAGGGCCTGTCTGCATTTGTGCTTATCCTCCATACTTGCCATATCACAGGTACACAGTCACTGAGGAAATAAATACTGAGGTCCCAGATCAGGCCTGAACATTACTTGATAGTCTGCATTTCCACCCTAGAACAATTTGCAGTTGGTCTTCCCCATACAGACTATAAGATCCTTGAGTGCAGAGATCATGTCTTCCTGATACACTTCTACATCCTTAGTGATTAACTCAGTACTTGGCCCACAGTAGGCACCTAATAAATCTTCATGCATGGGAATATGTAAATGGATGGGTGGACAGATGGACAGACAGACGATGGATGAACACCAATGAATGAATGATCTAGGCAGGTTATTTTTTTATCCTCTTAATATGGTGGGAAAATGAGACAGAGGATGGAAACCTGGAAAAAGCTTCCCAGATGTTACATGGTGGAGTCAGGATTTTAATGCAAGGAAAGCTAGCCCAGGAAGCTTGGACTACTGACCAGGGAGTAAGGTGACAGAGGTGGGGTGGGGGGGGGTCGGATGGAAAAGCCTTAGGGCCGAAGGCAAGGCAGAGGGAGCCTCTGCCCAGGAAGAAGGACTTTCCTGGAATTATCTTGCTGCCAGATGGAGAAGCAGGGAAGCCTAATTGTTTTTTTCAGTTCCAGGAGCTGGGTCCATAAATCATGACTCCATTTAAGACAGGGGTACCTCCTCTCTGGAGACCTAGGTGTGACTTGATGTACATTCCTAGTGACATGGGGAGGCTTGCAGCCTCCATATGCAGGTGCCCATGCCACCCTTGCCCAGACTAGAAGGCACCACTCAATAGGGCCTGCCAGTCTGCTGCTGTGTGTGAGGTGTGCAGCCCTGTAGGAGGAGCAGGTGGGGGAAGGGGGCCCAGGAAAGGCAGAGAGCCCAGGAAGGGGGAGAATGGGAGAGTGGAGAAGGCTCTAATAGCCTTCCTTTGGTGAAGTCTATCTCATTTACCATTTATTGAGTGCCAACCTTGTGCCAGACACTGTGCTGAGCACTCGGACCCTCAGGATGGCTCATATGTGTGTGTGTGCGTGCGTGTGTGTGTGTGTGCGTGTGTGTGTGTGTGTGAGAGAGAGAGAGAGAGAGAGAGAGAGAGAGAGAGAGAGAGAGACAAAGAGAGAGGCAGGCAGCTACAGAGACAGTAATCACAACATGGGTGATAAGTGCTTGAGAGGGATGTACAAAGTGCTCTGGGAGCTCAGAGCACCAGGCCATTAATTCTTCCCCTTAAGAATTTAAGGTGGAGAAAGATTTTGGAACACTTCATAGAGGAGGAGGTGTTTTGGCTGGATTGGGTCTTCTCAGAGGCTGGAAGAGGAAGGGAAGGGTATTTTAGGCAGGAGAGCATGTGCAAAGGCAGGGGCTATGAAAGTGGAAGGAGAAAACTTGTGTATGACTAGAGCAGAAGGGAGGCAGGAGGAGAAACTGGACAGTGAGCCTCCGGCCAGCATTTGCAAGGCCATGAATGGTCCTACTAGAGAGCTTGGACTTGATCCAGTCGTGGGCAAAGGGGAGCCATTGAAGAATTTTAAGCAGGGGTGTGACAGGACTAGATTTGTGTCTTAGAAAGCCTTCTCTTGGGGGGATAGAATGAACCAGGACCGTGGCCAAGGGGCAGAGAGAAGGGAATGGATTCTGGAGTTATTGTGGAGAAAAATGGGCAGGACGTTTTCCTTCCTAGGTAATTATTTTGGACTTTCCTGCCTTTCTACCCAGGCTCCATGTTTCCCTGGGGAAGGAGCTGTTCCCTCCTTTCTCTGTGTCTGGTGCAGACTTCTGCATTCACAGAGCTGAATTACAGGGTCTGATTGACTGACAAGAACGGAGCAGTAGAACTGGCTCCCAGTGGCTGGGGAGTCCTGCTCTGAGGATGAGCTGGTGACTTCTCTCCAATTCAGTCCACAAGCCCCAGAGCAGGGTGAGGCTTAGCCCAGGCCTCTGGGGAATGTCCATGAGGTCCTACCCTCCCTTCCTTCCCTTCTTTTCCTTTCCTCCCTCCTCCTCCTCCCCAGAGCCCAAGCCTTCTTGCTGGGAGGCTCTCAGAGCTAGCAGAGCTGTGGATGAAATGGTTCGGTGGCTCCAGCCCAGCTGCTGCCATGGCAACCAGGCTGCCTGCCAGACCCACAGTCAGGAGCAGACCCAGCATTCCTGCTGCAGAACTACAATTCCCAGAATGCAAAGCACCTGGGGCTAGAAGAGAAATCCACCTCTTAGATGGGTATCCAGTAAGAGTCTTCCAACTGGAAAGAGGACACATATGAGCACCACCAGAGTAACACAGTACAGAATAGGGGAATCTGGGGGGTCAGAAAGCAAGGCATACTTCTGGAGGGAAGTCTGGGAACCCCTCCTTAACAGTGGCCCACTGGACAGCCCAGAAAAAGGTCAATGGCTACAGGAAAGTGCAAAGGCTGGCGATGGGTACTTAGTCTTGGTTTTGCCACCAACCTGTGCTGTTGCTTGAAAACTGTCTTTCAAAAACTACTTCTCTTGATCTCCACTAGCACCTTTGTGGTCTGATCCCAGATGGCTGCAATGCACTACTTATTGGTCTTTTTGCCTCACTCAAGCCCCTCCCTTCCTTCTTCATACTGAAGCCTGAGTGACCTTTTCAAAATGCAATTCTGATTATATCACTGCTGCCTGTGCCTGCCCCCCTGCTGTTTAAACTCTTCAGCATTTAAACCCTTTGCTCTGAGAAGAAGAAAAAAATCCCTTACCTCACCTGACAAGGCCCTGCATGGTTTGGCTTCTGCCTGCTGTCCAGCCTCCCCCTTCACCCCACAATTCCAGACCTTCTGGATTTTAGTTCTTTGTAGAAGACATGCTCCTTTCTACCACAGGGCCTTCACACATGCTTTTCTGTCTCTCCAGAACACCTTTTCCTCTACTGTTGCTCCACCCACCCATCTCCATCTCAGAGAAATACCGCCTTCTCAGGAATTTCCCTGACCTACTTAACCCAACCAGATCCCCCTTTTGTGTACCCTTGTTGCCACCACAAACCTCTACAAAGCACTTGTCACAGTTGCATACAGTATTTGTATGATTATTTGACAACCATCTATCTCTCCACCAGATTGCAGCCTCTGTGAGAGGAGGAAGAGTGACTTTTTGTCTACCAGTGCATCTTCAGGGTCTACCACTGTGCTTGACACATCACTGATGCTCAAGAGCCATTTATTGAACAAGTTGCTCTGTTTAAGCCGCAGTCTTCCCAGCTGAATGTCCACTACATGCCAGGCCCTGTGAGTGGTGGTGCCAGGGATATGGTAGGCATGGTCCCCCCTACCAGGGAGCTCACAGTCTAGTGGGGGGAAGATAGACAATGAATACATAATGACAAGAGAGCTGAGTGTTGCAAGTGGTAGAGGATGTAGGGCTTTGGTAGCACAAAGCCAGGACATCTGGAAAGGTCCAGCAAGGAAGAGAGGTAGGATTATCAGATGAAAGGGATGGAAGAGTATAAAAGAGCATTGCAGGCAGAGGGAACAGCATGAGTAAGGGTGCTACTCAGGCAGAAGAGAGCCTGGAGTGCTTGAGACATGAAGTAAGGCCAGAGTTGCTGGAGTGTAGAATGAATGGAAGGTGGTCTTAGTTCCATCTACATGCCTTGATTTTACTAGGCAGAAGTGGCATAGAGTGAGCTATCTTTTCAAACTGGCTGGCCCTTGTGTTCCATACTCCTCCCCCGTTCTCAGACCCAGGTGGAGGTCCAGCATAAACATACCCAGGCTATTCCACTGCTCAGGCACACTGTCCTTTACCTCCAAGAACCCACTGCTCTGTTTCAGGTGTCCTGTGTGGGCCATGCCTGTGTCTGGTATGACGGGGCTGTGACATTTGGAATGTGTGTGTGTGTGTGTGTGTGTGTGTGTGTGTGTGTGTGTGTGTGTGTAGGGGGGCATATGCTGGGGAGGCAGTCAATCAATCCTGGAGCATACATTGCTGACAAGTCTAGGAGAGGTCTCCTGAAGAGGCAGGGAGCCTGGCCTGGAGCTTGAGGGTGGTCTGCTCAGCTTGCTTGGGAAATGAAGCATGACTTACCAGCTGAAGAAACATCAATGGGTTAGGGAGCAGAGGCCCCTGAGCATGGGGCAGGGAGGGGTCCTTCTCCTCCTCACATCTGTTGCTGTCTTCCTCTTCCTCTAGGGTCCTGGGTCAGGTGGGGGAATTGTCCCCAGTAGGCTCCCCAAAGGAAAGGGAGCTTTTCCTTTAAACTTGGGGGCTCTCAAAGAAGTAGCTCCCAGTGTATATGTAGAATGAGGTGGCAACTTCCTGGAAATAATGGAATTTAGCTTCTTCATTCCCCTTGCAGGTAGTGCAACAACCATGCGTGCATGTGCGCACACACACACACACACACACACAGCAGCAGCAGCAGCAGCAGCATTAGCAGCCTAGATCCCTGGCTCTGCTGAGACCTCCCTGGAGCAGGAGCCTTCAGTTCACCCATTCCCCAGAATAGTGTTTCTCAAAGTGTGAACTTCAGACCCACGGCATCAGATCATGTGGAGTACTTGTGAAGATGCATGTTGCCAGGGGGCTCTGATGCAATGAATCACGGACCACATTTTGAAAAGCTTGCTTTTGGAGGATACCTAATTCTGTCCAAAGAACTAATGAAGCATTCCCTTCCCCAGAAATGTCTCCTCAAATCCAGCCAGGGATGAAATCCTTGGCAATTCCATCCTGGATCCCTGCCAGGAGGACAAGCCAGCCCTGGCCCTTCAGACCTTTCACCTCACACAGTCAATAATATTTAGCAAAGACCTACTAGGTGCTAGGTGCTGGGGTCCTGAGAAGAACATAGCAGCCATGAATCCTGCCCTATGGGTCTTCTAATTTAGGGGTGAGGACAAATATTTTAAAAGCAAATAAATAAATAAACAAAATAATAGTGGTAAGTGCTCTGAAGATGATAAAACATAGCTATCAAAGAAAGTGCCCAGGGGACCTGTTTAATTCAGGGGTTTAGGGAAGGAGGCCATCTTAGTTCTTGTGGAGAACAGGGTTCTTAAAATGAAAGAAAAAAACCTTTCCTCTCCTTTTGCTACTTTTTTTTTTCTTTCCTCTTGTCTTTCTTCTCTTTACCTCGGCTTGGCTCTGTTTCTCTGGTAAGACTCCCTCTTTGTCTCCTTCATTCTCTCCTCCTCTGCTTCCCTCCCTCCCTCTCCTATTGCCTCCCTCTTCTTCCCATCCCACCTCCTGCTCTTCTGCTCCCTCCAGAGAAATGGAAGAAACCAGATCCTTCTGCCTCTCAGGCTAGCCAGCAGTAATTGAGCTGTGGGCTTGCTCAGCAGCTGGCCCTGAGACCAGGGCTACAGGAGGTCAGAGGGGAGCTGGAGGTGGAGGGAGAGCCCGAGAAATGGGAGCAGGGAGGGGCCTAGGGAAGGAGAGGGCACTCAGAGGGGCTGGAGGTGGCTGCTGAGCCAGGTAATCTAATCATGGGGTGAGTCATAAAGATCACTCACTCCCGTGCACAGGACGGCCTATGAAATCACATTAATTTGAAGAGGGTGTAAAATCCACGGAGAATTCCCCTCTCTTCCCCACACACATGAAGATAAACTGTCTTCAGCTTCCAATATGATCTTACAACAGCTTGTCAGTGACAAAACAGCCTCAAATCCTCCCATTTATCAAACGGCCAATCCTGTTAGCAGCTTAAAAGAGACATAATTACCTGCGGCCTTTTGTGTGATTCTTTATACTAACGCCGCTTCCTTCTTCCTGGCAGCGGTCCAGAACGTGAGCTCAGAATTCATTCCTGGTGACTGGGGAGATCATCAGAGATGTTAAAGTTGGGGGACAAGAGCGGATGGTTGAGGTGGGAAGTTGTGCATTGTGGGCAAGTCTGGGCTGTGTGTTAGCACCACGGACAGAGCCAGGGCTTGGAGCCTGGGAGCAGCAGCCTGGATGGTGGGGTAAGGAGGAGCCAAGCCCAACGAGTGTGGGCAGAAGCCGGTGAGCCAGCTAGGAGCCTGGCAGGCATCTCAAGGACTAAGTTTCAGCTGCCTTTACAGAGCAGTGGAGACTCAGCCCATGGCACATCAGCACTGACAGTAGGGACAGGATGTAGAACAGGCTTGGCCTTTGGATCAGTAATTTGGGGAGACTGCCCCACCCTCAGGTAAAGCCAGGAGCTCCCTCCCTCTTTGACTGCAGTGTGGCTGACACATTTTGAGTTTCCGTGACTTCAGACTCTGCCACACTGCTATTGGGGAGAAGAAGAACGTTCCCAGATAACATTTACTGAATGCTCACTATGGGCCAGGTCCTGTTCTAAGCATTTTGTACATGTCATCTTAATTAATGTAAACCTCATGAAAATCTGTTCTATTATCCCATTTTATAGGTGAGGAACCAGAAGGTAAGTGAGGATAAGTCACATATCCAAAGTCACCCAGAACTAATTCAGACTCATGGTCTGCAAGCTGGGCTGTCTACAAGGCAGTCTCTGGCCATGATGAGAGATCAGTTCTGTGGCTCTGGGTTGGTGTCTCTTCCTCTCCACACTTCCTGCTATTCTTCAGCCCAGTCAAGGCAGGTATCTGCTCTCACTGCTTTGGGGAGAGGGATGGGAAAACCACATGACTGATCTTTCCTTCCATGAGAAATAAGACATCTGGAACTGGCTTCTCTCTGGCCAGAGCTGCTCTGCAATTTCATATCTTCATTCCCCCAGCCCCTCCCTCTCTCTACTGGCCCCAGGGCCTTCACCTCTACCTATTTCAAGACGCTGCCTCACCCCTCTCCTCTTACTGCCCACTGCCAACCACCTACTTGCTACTAGCTTTCCCCACACTCCTTTCCATTTTCCAGCAGGCCCAAGGGAATCCTCTCCTGGGAGAAAACCATCAGAGTCCATTTGGAAGCCAGATAAAGGGGCAGACAGTGAGACAGACAGCAAGAGACAGATGAGAGACAGAACAAAAATGAATTTTGAAGCGCTGTTGAGTTAATGATTGTGGTCAAATCCTATTGAGAGATAAAGCCAGG
This sequence comes from Lynx rufus, assembly GCF_022079265.1. NCBI lineage: Eukaryota > Metazoa > Chordata > Mammalia > Carnivora > Felidae > Lynx > Lynx rufus. The sequence continues at coordinate 117,599,983 of NW_025814823.1, read as the reverse complement.
ATTAGTAATCTGGGGCTATCTTCCAGAATTTCTAGAACTCAGCTTTAAGTCAGTTGGCTCTCTCTGCTCACCAGCCCTCCATCCTCACACCTGTCCTCTAGAACTCCCTCCCAGACCAGCATCCTTTCCCCCATCCCACCCAGCCTCAGGGCATTCATCACTTGGGTTAGTGATTTATCAAAGACTCCGACAGTGTCTGTTGGCAAAAATCAATCTGTGAAGAATGGGACCAACTCAGGGTCCCCTGTTCTCCTGAGCCCCCCACCATCAATCTGCCCCAGAGTAACTCCATGGCTCTGACATCACCACTGCCCCCAGCCTCACCCCAGCCTTGTTTGGGTCCTTTTCTGTTCTTAGAGAGAAGGGAGAGAGGGAAGGAAGAGAGAGGTGAATTAATGTCTTCTCTTAGATGTTTATTTTGTTGTTTTTAAGCGAGAAAGTCCCAGCTCTATTAAACGCAATCAATAGTTGGCCCAAGAGAAGCTTCCCTTCTCTGAAACATTTGAAATCTGGTCAAATCATTTTGCCCCAATACAAAGTAATTTATCAATTTCAAAACCCTTCTAATCAGTAGAGACTATGGAGTTCCCACTCCTGCCATCTTCAGCTGCAGTGTGTGTACACACACACACACACACACACACACACACACACACACACTGCGCACAATGCACAAACTCCTCTATTCTCTCTGGACACCCCTCCTTCCTCCTTCCTCCATCTTACCTCCCAGGGACTACAGAATGTCCTCCCCCTCAGCTCAGCCTCCAGGCTGGGTGCCATCCTCAGTGTCTCCAGCCCAGCCTGTGTGCTTCTGGCCCAGAGAGACTATAGGCCCCTGCAGGTCTGCTATGCTTAGCCCTGGGGACCTGGAGGTGGGCATGTGCCCAGCCACAGAGGACTGCTGAGTGCACTTCTCTTCACCCAGGTAAAAAACCACGTTAAGGGATTTCTGTTTATAAACAGAGCCCAGAACTGGAGCCAGTGGGCTGGGAGGGGCCTAGAGCCACCAAAATCATTCCCTAGGACCTTGGCTCTGGTCTCCAACGGGGCAAGCAGGATCAGCTGTCTGGAGAGGGGTTTGCTGGCTGAACCTGGGGATGATGTCACAACACTCTCCTGCCTCTGAAGCTGCTATTTTTGCCCTCGAGGACAGCCTGTGTCTAAAGGGAGAATGCGACAGTAGTGAAATCACCTTGCAACTCACCCTCACGCTCCTGGGGAAGAGCGGCTAGAGCCTTTGCCGCTCCATTATATTGGATTCTCGGCAGGTCTTTTGTGGCCACCAGCTGCAGTGGCCAGATAGGCCACTGACCTTTGTGGGGGGCACCTACTGAATAGTTGATTCAAATGCTCTCCCTACAATGGACTCTGCTCATTGCTCCCTCAGAGAGCGACTGAGGAAATTGACTCAGCGAGCCAGGGGCCTGCCCCACAGGGGAACTCAGGAGCACAGATGGCACATAAGCTTTCTGAGACCTCTATCACAGAACAGTCAAGCCAGGGGCCTTACTCTGACCTTCAAGGCTCTCCATCAGGCCTAACCGAAAACCTTCAACAGACCTATAACAGCATGCCTAGGACTCTGTAAATATGTGTGCAATCAATGAATGTGCTGAACTCTCTGTGTAGTTCTGCACCTGCCTTGTGCCTCCTTTCCCCAAATCTATGCCAGCTCTTCTAGGCCTAGGCCCAATGGTTTCACATCTCTTTGGAGCCCTTATAGTTCCTCACCTAGGGCTCTGCACCAAGTAATATTAAACTAGAGTGAGCACAACGCTTATGGTTTATGAGGCATTTTAGTATTAACTGTCTATTCTGCAATAATGCTGGGGGTTAGCTATTATCTTGTTTTACACTGAAAGAACCCAAGGTTCTGTAGACCAAAGGCAGGCTGCCCCAAATGTGCTATTTTGGCATACTAACTATTCAAAATAAAAGTTACTTACAAGATAGTCAGTGCAGGAAGGACACTCAGACCCTCCTCTGTCTCCCTGAAATCAAGAAATATATATCCCATGTGAAAGGTACCCTCTCGGTAGAGGTAGAGAAACATCCTTACCACCAGAGATGAGAAATTTAGAGCCGAGAAGACTACATAAACAACCCTTGTAACTTATTACCAATTTACTAGCCTGGCCTAAATTCTGATGAGAATTCTTTACTAATTGAAGCTCCCAAATCGGAGTTTTCTTTTTCCTATCAACTCCTCACAAATGTATTGTCTCTTTGTCTGAAAAGTATAAAAAACTGCCTGCCTCGGTCATTTCTTTAGGTCTTAAATTCATTATTTGGCCTCCCTGCACATGTAATAAGAGTTTTCATTTTTCCTCCTGTTAATGAGTCTCATGTAAATTTAATCCTTAGTCCAGCTGGAAGACCTTGAGGGCAGAGGAAGAATTTTTCCTTCCTTTTACTTCAATGCGGTGAAGTAATATGTCCCAAACCACCCTGAAAGTAAGTGATAAACCTGGGATGCCAATCCAAGTTCTCTGAATCCAAATCCTAAAATCTTCCACATCATTCATTCATTCATTCATTCACTCACCATACAGATGTGGAGCATCCTTCCTATGGCAAACATTAAGCCTTTTTCTATGGCAATCTAAAACCAAGTGACATCCCTTTTCCTTAGGTTGGGAAAAGAGAGACTTCAGGGTGAAGTGCTTTGCCCAAGGTAAGACAGTAAATAGGAGATGGAAATACATTAAACCCAGGCCTTCTGATCTTAAGTCTGGAGTCTTCCACATTGCACCACACTGCAGATTCATCAAGGGCTTGCTATATGCCAAACGCTATACCACAGTCTTCGCATTTGGCATGCTTCTGTTAGTATTCCCTCCTATATGTGAAGAAAACAAAACTTTGAAAATTACGGTATTCAGAGGCCAAGCTGGGATTTGAACTCTGTTTCTCTGACTCCAGAATCTGAGCTCTAGGTTACACTGGCTTACTGATGATGATAAAAGCACTCATTACACATCCAAATAACTGATGTTTATTGAGTGACTGTTCACAATAGATATAAGGTTCATAGCTGTAAACTCTGGACTTCCAGGCTGGCAGCTGGCCCCTGGCCCATACTATTCCTCACAACCACCTCTGTACCTAATAATAACTGCCCACATTTCCTGAGCATTCACTTCATGTCAAGCACTGGGCAGGGCCCCTTATGTGCACTCTCTCTTTGGGTCTACATCATAGATATAATTTTCCTCATTTGAAGGGTGTGGAAACCAAAGCTCAGAGAGATTCAATCATTTGTCCCTGGCCATACAGCCTATCAGAGAGATATCGGTGTAGAAATGTCATCTCGTTCTTCCACCTTGCAAGCCATTTGGGGACAGCCCTCCGATCCTAGCTCACCACTATGACTGTACATAAGGATTATAAATGTCATTTCCCCAGGAGTTTGGGGAGAAAGTAGGAATATGGCACCAAGGGCCACTGCAGCTGGAGGGAGTCTTCAATGCTATAGAGAGTAGAAAGGCACATAGATCCAAGACTAAACCCTGTTGGGAGAAGTGTGGTGACGGACACTTACTGAGGAAGTGACTGAGAGAACAGCTGACTTTGGGGAACTATAGTGCCCATTACTGGCTTGGATCCCCCAACCCCACCCCTCTGAGGCTGAGGACTACCCAAGCCTCCTCCAGAAGGGGCCATTCCTCTACCCAGAGAATGGCTGCAACACGAACCAGCTCCAGCCTTGCCCCGACTGCTTCCCACATTGATGGATGAAAGTGCCTCCGCAAATTGGAAAAATAACTAATGCGCTACTCCCAGACCCTGCTGCCTGTGAGTGGAGGGGGCACTCCACTTCTGGGTTAGCCCAAGAACTGGGAGGAATCAATCCCCTGAATAACAACCCAAAGCAGCAGCAGGGAGAGGCTCCCAGCCTGGTGGGGGTGGAATTACATTTCCTACAGGGTATTCTCGGTGTCGCCTCTCATCACCATAATATTTACATCAAATGCAAAAGGCCTCTTTGGAATAAAACCCTGAGGTTGTAAATGCCAAATCCAAGAATGTCAGCAAATGCAAAAGATCAGGTTCTTTGAGCAGCAGTCTCTCCCTTCCCACCAGGCAATGCCTGCCACAACCCCCTGGGGTGACTGGGTGGGCTCCTGAGCAGCCCTGAACCTAGGCCAAGATCGGGAAAGGCTGGGAGCATGCAGGGAGCTTAAGGGTACCCAGCTCTGGTCCAGAGGTGGCAGGCAGCCTTGTCTCTTCCACGTGGCTTCATGCAAAGTTTGAGAAAATTGTGTTTACACATACTTCCTATGAAGAAATGCAGCCAGGTCATCTCATGGACAGACAGGTGGACTCTCTTCTATGGGGAGAGCCTTAGGGATCAGTCTGCAACCCAGCATCATAGTTTACAGCCCAGTGGCCAAGTTCTCTTCCTAGTGGGTCCCCTTGCTCCTCTAGCTGCCTCCTTGGGGCCCAGGAAAGCTTTTCTGAGGTCATTTGTCCATCAAACATTTATTGAGCACTTACTAAGCACCAGGCCCTGGGGATACAATGGTGAAAGGAAGGAGCTTCCGTTCTAGTGGATAACACACAAGGAGCAAGTTAACATATAAATAACTTCAGATGCTCTGTGCTCTAAAGAAAAGAAAGTGAGATGAAGGGACAGAGAGGGACTGAGGAAGGCCACAGTTGCCTGAGTAGTCAGGGAAGGCCTCTCAATGAAGAAAGGTGGTATCTGACCTGAAGAATAAGAAAGAGCCACCCCATGAAGATTTGGAGGGTAAGTGTTCCAAACAGGGGATCAACAAGTATAAGAGCTTTGAGAGGAGAGTGAGCACACAGTGGGCGGGGGTGAGGTCAGAGGTGCAGGTCATGCCAGCGGTGGAAAGCAGAAGGATTTCATGCAGAAGGCACCAGGAAGCCATGGGAGTGATTTAGAAAGGGGACAGGACTATATGATTTACATTTTTAAGTCCTGCTCAGATAAGAAAAGTCTTGGTTGAGTTCTGGTTTCACAACCTATTCACTGTGTGATCTTGGGCCAAGTTCCTGCATTATTAAACTTTAGTTTCTTTAAGAACTTCCCGGGGAGTCAGAGGATGACATGAGCTAACATGCACAGTATGTCTAGTTCAGGACCTGGTGTCAGTAGGTGCACAATTAATGTCCCACCTTGTGTCTCTCCCACTCTGTCTTCCCTCTGAGCCCTAGCCCAGGCCCCATCTCTGTGCGGCTGTACACACTATGTGCATCCAGGGCTTAGTGGGGTGCCACCCCTTAGGTGACGAGATGAGACTGCACAGGGACGCTCCAGGGGCCACATGCTGCCAGTGGAGTGGCCAGGATGCCTGGGCACATTTGCATGCAGAACTTCTGCATCTCCATGTCATTCGCTGCACCAGTAGGGCAGGCACAGCATCCAGGAGAAAGGTCACCAGTGCCACCTGAGGATGTTCCTCTACACTCATCTGCAATCCCCCCACCCCTTTGTGCCTAATCTTTGACTCCAGTAGTTGCCTGAGGAGGAATGAGAAAAAGCAACTTGTGGGAGCAACTGGAGGGAGCAAATGATAAAGGGCTTTGTCAGGCAGTTGGAGATTAAGCCAGGGCTGAGAGCAGAAGGGGTGACCCCCTCTCCTCACTGGAGCTGAGCTCACACTGCATCCAACTCCAAAGTGGGGAGGGAGTGGTAGCACTGAGAGAATCCTCCAGCAGTTGCCTGTGTAGCCACTTGTCCCCCTGACTGTCCTCAAGAGACAGGGCGCTTCTCTTCCTTTCCTCCCTCCCTGCACTGGGCTCCACAGAAAGGATGTGATGAGGTTAATTAATTGCTTGTGGAAAGTTCTTTAGAAGGAGGAGAAGGAGCAAGGGAGCCATCATGTCTGGGAGCCAGAGGGTTCTCGACACAGTATTAACAGTGAAGCCCTGTCAGCAACAGTAGAGGTTGGGAGGGTGGGGACAGCAGAGTGGGGGTCGTGACAGTGGCTACAGGCAGGCACAGGAAGATAGTGGGGCAGCAGAGGAAAAGAACGTGGGAGAGGTCTCAGAGAATAGCCTCAGGTAAGTCTCCAATCCAGGAATGTTTGGGAAGCCCACAGGAGGGAGTTGGTTGGGCAGGGATGTGTGGGGGCCAAAGTTAAGCTCCCAAAGTTAAATGTTCTTTGTCCTGTCAATTCCTCACAAATTTATTGTCTCTTTGTCTGAAAAGAATAAAAACCAAAGGCGCCTGGGTGGCTCAGTCTGTTAAGTGTCCAACTTCTGCTCAGGTCATGATCTTGAGGTCCGTGGGTTCAGGCCCCGTGTCGAGCTCTGTGCTGACAGCAGAGCCTGGAGCCTGCTTCGGTTTCTGTGTGTCTGTCTCTCTCTCTCTCTGCCCCTACCCCACTTGCACTCTGTCTCTCTCTGGCTCTGGCTCTGGCTCTCTCTCTCTCAAAAAATAAACATTAAAGATTTTTTTTTTTAAGTACAAAAACTTTAGGTCTCAAATTCATTACTGGGCCTTCCTGCACACATAATGAAAGTTTGGGTTTTTTTCTCCCATTAATGTGTCTCACGTAAATTTAATCCTTAGTCCCACTGGAGGACGTTGAGGGCAGAAGAAGAATTTTCCCCTTCAAGTAGCAAGGCCCAGGTTGAATCAGCCCAGGGTGTGAGGCAAGGAGGAGAAAAAAAAACATAACCCAAGCCACAGGTGCATCTGCCCTCCCTTCCTACCAGCTGAGCCTGATGCCAGGAGGCCTCCACCATGCCTCCACTCCACTCCCAGCCCTGAGCCTTGGGAGATCTCCCTCTTTTAGAGATCAGCATACTTCATTATCCATGAGAGGCCCTCCTTCTGCCCATCCAGCTTCTCAGAAGCTCGTGTAGCTCCAATAAGTCCCCCAACGATATCCTCAATTTCACACATAGGCCCACTATTCTCAGCATCTCCACCATACCCAGAGGCATTAACATAGGGCAGGCTGGAAACAGGCAGAGAAAGCTAAAACTGCAGGAACCCAGAGGGTCCTGACTGAGATTCTGAACAGCTCCAATTCCTTCAACAGAACCTTCACAGCTCTCCCTGGGTACCCTTTCCTCCCATTCCCACCCACACCACCATCCTGCTGCCATCTTCAAGGCTTCATTCTGAATGTGAGCATGTGAGGGTTGGTGACTCAGGTAGCTTAGATTACAAGCTTCCCCCAGAAAGCACCAGCCTCCACCCCTCCCATCCTGTCCTTAACACTGGCTCCGTCTGTTCCACCAGTCCTGTCAAGGACAGCCCCCCCTGCAATCTGACCATGGCAGCAGCTGGCAGGGCCCGGGGCTGCACTTGACATCCTGATCCAACCATATTCTCGGAGAGGAAGCAGGTTGAGAGTTCCGCATGCTTGCACACACCTGCACATACCATGCACACGCTCACTCCCTCAATGTCAGCCTAGACTAGAGAATTGGTTCTCCAATTTCCTGGGTCACAGACCCTCTGGACATGATGAAAGCCAGGCACCCTCTCCCCAGAAGATGTGTGTGTGTGTGTGTGTATATATATATATATATATATATACACACACACACACATATATATTGCATATCTTATCAGGAAGGCCTGGTATAAGGGTGGCCCGTCCTCTGATTCCTCCCTTCAGTAACAATCCTTGTCCAGGGCTTGGGGTTCCCCTAAGAAGATATTTTCCAGGGAGGTGGGGATTTGGCTAAATTGCTGGATACCCTTTTATTGGCTGAGTTTTGGGGACTCCCTGGGAGCAGTGTCAGGGGAGCTGGGCTTAGGGGCAAGAGGAATCTGAATCATCTCCAAGGACACTTCCAGCTTTCAAACTTGAGGACTCTGCACTTCTGTCCACACATGCCTCCTGCCCATCAAGGCAACCCAGGATCTTCTTGAACCAGGACAGGTGAGCTCTGAGCTCCCAGTGTTTATTTACCTGAGTCATTACACAGTCTGACCGGGGTTTTGCCATCTACAGTGAACAACAAGCATGTAGACAAGGAAACTGGGCTCTGCCTGGCTTCAAAACTTCCTGAGATTGGGCACAAACCCACTGCTTTGGGTAGAATGCACACCTGGAGACCACATACGTGCACTGGCATGTAAAGCACACATACACAGTTCAAGACACACACAAACTCTGCAAGAGCATGCAGAAACACACAAATCATAAAAACAAGATGAAACATGCAAAACTCCAAAAAGCATATACATGAATACACAAACTGTTCACATACACGCAGTCATGTCATGCAAACACACGTTCATGTTCTAACATGTAACTTCCATTTCCACCTCCTAGAGACTATTTCAGCTCTATTCAACTTTCTATTTCTCTCTGCTATGTTCTTTCTGTAGTCTGTTCACTGTGACAGAGTCACTCTTCCGTCCTTTTCCTCATCTGGCAGATCTCTAGTTAGCCTAGTAAGCCTCTGTATTAGGGCTTTCCTAGGCCTGCCATAACAAAGTGCCACAAACTGGGTGCCTTATAACAATGAAAATTTAGTTTCTCAACAGTTCTGGAGTCCAGAAGTCCAAAATCAGGGTGTCAGAAGGATTGATTCCTTTTGGGGGCTCAGAGAGAAAATCTGTTCCATGACTCTCTTCACTTCTGGTGGTTGCAACTCTTGACATCCCTTGGCTTGTAGACACATCATCCCAATCTCTGCCTCTATAATCACATGGCCCTCTTCCCATGTATGTGTCCAAATTTCTCTCTTCTTATAACAACACTAGTCTTTGAAATTAGGGCCCAGCCAGTATGATCTCATCTTAACTTGATGATGTCAACAAAGACTCTGTTCCCAAATAAGGCCACATTCATAGGAACTGGGGATTAGGACTTGAATATATCTTTTGGGGGGGGGGGACACAATTCAATCATCAACAGACTCTTAGCCAAATATTTCCTTTTCCTTTTTAAAGATTTTACTTTTAAGTAATCTCTGCACCTAACGTGGGGCTCTAACCCACAACCCTGAGATTAAGAGTCATATGTTCCACTGAGCTAGCCTGGTGCCCCCCCCCTCCAAGTTTTCTTTTTTCTATGAGTCCTTCCTTGACCTTCTCCCTAGACTGGGTAACGTAAGCACTCCTGTCATGTGCTCCCCCATCACAACACTTAGCTCATATTATTGCTATTGCTTCTTCTTTTTTTTTTTTTTTTATATATGCTATTGCTTCTTTAATGGTCTCTCTTCCCAGCTCTGAGGGGCTGGGCAGTCTATTCCTTTTACTTACCATTGTAAGTCTAGCACCTGGGACAGTGCCCAGTTGTGACAAGGTCTCAATAAATGCTTGTTGAATGAATTAAACCATTTATACACACAGTATAAATATGTTAATCATATTCACATGCTTAAGGGCATACTGTACATACGTGTTCAGATATATAAATCAAGCATATACACAGATACATGAAAACTATATACCCATACAAATCCAGGCCTTGAACACAGTCCAGCAAGTTCTAATTAGTCAACCATTAATGGCTGAGTTCCAAAAAAATCCAACCCTTCTCTAAGTGCACTGGGAGAGGCAAAAAAGGGTCACCAATGGTCTCCTGTCCTCAAGAGACTGACAGACTAATTGGAAAAACAAGACTAATATATGATGAGAGATGGTATAGTATTTCATTCTATTTTGTGAGCTATGAAGGCTCAGAGGAAGAAGCTCTAGCTATGGGCTAGAGGAATCAAGGGAGTCTCCTTGGTGGAGGTGAAGGTTGAGCTTGGCTCTCCTGTGTGGGTAGGCTTTAGACATAATGAAGAGAGAAGAGAGGAAATAGCATGTGTAAAGGCACAGGGGCCCATTCATGGGACCAATTTAAGGGGAGGATCCCATGCTAGTAGCTGGAGTATTGTGGGGAGATCCAGATACCAAAGCTACCAATGTCAGGCTAAGGATCTCCAGTTTCTAATGGCACCAGGTAGTTCAGTCTCTTCCTGCCAGGTGCAGGGAGTAATTTCTCCAGAGTCCTGTGACCCGGGCTTCAAGGGGCTGAGGGTAGGCAGAGATATGCTAACTGTGTACCTCAAGCCCTGAGAACATGGGCAACGTCCCTGGCAGGGCTCCTCTCTTCCCTCAGAAGCTGTGGTAGGCAGCAGCACCTGCTGGAAGAACAGGGTCAAGCTGAATGACTGGTCCCTCCACCCATTCCTTCCCTGGGAGAGGTAAGTGACAAGCTGGCAGAAAGCTTCAGTGATACCTTTGTTGGCAAAGCAGCCCCTGTCAGCCACCAGTGACAGGGTGGGGGCGGGTGGCCAAGGGGTAGAGAGAAAGCCTCGCAAAGCTCCCTCCCAGGCCCTGAGCCCTGACACCAAAAGTCTCCTAAGGGACAGACCATGCAGTAATGAGGAACCATTACCCTCAGTAATGAGGGGCCACTGTGCCTGCCCTCACCAGGGAGGGTGGAGAGATAGTGGGCTCTTTCTTTTGGTACTGGAAGAAATGATAGTTCTTTCAAACTGCAGGGACAGAGAAGGGCTGAGCCTGGAGCTTGAGAAGCAAATAGAAGCCTTCTATTACATGACAGACCTCCTCTCTCACTTTGAAATTGTCCATTTCTTAGGGACAGGGAACCAGAAGTGGTAGTTGTCATGGGAGTATGGAGAAGCCACTAAGAAAAAAGTGGAGACTGCCAGGAAGAGGAGAGGAGCTAGCATTTCAAAGATGGGAAATCTGGCCTGAGCACCTTTTTAACTGTAGACACTGTCCCTGTCCCTTCATGTGCTGCTCAGAAAGACCCCCACTAGGGCAGAGGAAAGAGTAAGGCAAGCTCTGTGTTTGGAAGGTGAAATGATTTTCTTGAATCTGCAGGATAGGGTTCTAGAAAACTATTCTCTAGGTAGACCTGGGTCAGTCACTGGAGAGCATCTGGGCAACCAGGTGGAGCTAGAGCCAGAGGGCAGTGAAGGGATGAACACTCACTGGCTTCCGGGCATCATCTGTGGCCACCTGCTCTGCAGTGACACTGGATGCAGCCCTCACAAAGCAAACAAGAGGATGGTAGGTAGAATCTGAGGCCAACATTCTGGGCTTGCTTTAACGTGGTGCAGGGTGTGTATAACCCTAGATAGCCAAGCTCCTGGAGACCCCCAGAGTCCCCCATAAGCCTAGGAATGCAGAGCGCACTGTTGACCTTTTCCTCCTCTCTAGAGAACCAGTTTCCCAAGTCAGAGCCTGGACGGTGAGATTGGTGGGGATGGGGTGAAGGTTGTCCTAGATGTCACCTTCTCTTCTTCTTAATCTGGTCCAGACCGCCCTGCCCTCATGGCTGCTAGGCCCCATGAGCCTCTGTGAAAACCCATTTCCTCTCCATTCAATGATACAGTCCCTCCCTCAGACTCTGACTTCTGTCCCACATCCTGAGCATTTCTAGGCCAAAACCTTTAGCCACCAGGATCACAGAAGCCTGCTGGCCCTGCAGCTCCAAGCAGGGAGGAACGCTAATTGGCATTAACAGAGACCAGGCCAGCAGCTCACAAAAGATCCTCTCTTCCTGACCAGAGTCATGCCTGGGGCACAGCCAGCTTCTGGTGTGTCTGCTCATGGGGGGAGGGGATCCTTTGGATGATGGCAAACAAAGAGAGGGGAGTGCCCCACTGAGACTCTCCTGCTGGTGCTCACATACACTCAGCAAGAACATGGCCCTTCTTTCTGTCCCTCAACACAACTCCTCAGATAGTGCAGAGCACACTAGCAACTTTGACTCCTTGAAGCCCACCGTATGTGCTCTTTCTAATCTGTTCTCACCTGGAACAAAAAAAGCTCTGAGGTCAGACTGCCTGCATTGATATTCCAACACCACACTTAATATGTGTGACTTAGACCAAAACATGGTACCTCTGTTTTCTTGTCTGTGAAAAGGGAATAATACTACCTAACTCACCGGGTTGTCATGAAAATTAAATGCTATCCAGAAAAAGCTCTTAGCATGGTCCCCAGCATGTAGTAAGCACTCACTCAATAAATGGTAATTGCAGTCACACGATTATGGTTATTATTTCTTGGACTCAGTTCCCTTTGTTGTAGAAAGTTCCCATTTCAGGACTTCAACATTGAGCATAGAGAATTAACAGGGCAGGCACCCCAGAGAAATTTGTTGAACAGATGGAAGGAAAGGAGGGAGAGAGGGCAGGAGAAAGGAAAGCGGATGTATTTGTATTTGTCACAGGTAAAACCCACTTTATGAGCGGACAAGAAAGACTCCCATTCAATACTCCATCTAATAGACTGTCTGTCACTGCCTAAAATTTCACCAATGTTGATTCATTCTTTTGAGTAAAGCACCGCCCACTTCCCACTGGTCTCCTTTAAGATGCAAACAGTCACACTTTAGTTTGAATGACTGATGAGAAGAGATGGTTTGAGGCACCAGAGCCTTTGTGGGGAGGAAAAGAATTTTGACAAGAAAGGTGCCAAAGGGATCATACAATTTTGCAGGAGGCTGGATCTAAGAAAATTGAGAGCAGGACACTGCAATTTCCCTTTGTAACAGTTCAGATGTAACTGAACCTCATATGCAAGAATGTCTTCCTTGTCTCTATCCTAAATCCTTCATGCTATGGATTATAGAACAAAATGGTCAACTACTTCTCCACATTATAGGCCCAGCACAGAATGTATGACTGTATTTGTTCCTGAAGGTTTTCTTTTTCTCCAGGTATGAACTATCCACATGCAATCTCAATCCTAAAGTGATTTTCATTTACTGGGGAAATTTGAAGACTATCTCTTGCCAGTCTGAGGTTAAACACAGAGGAAAATCTAAATGCAATTTTCCTGTTTGAGAAGCAGTTACAATATTTTTAAGCAATTGAAGCTTCAAAATTTCAAATTCAACATGCAGTTAGGCCTCCACCACAGGAACTACAGATTTTGCAAAGTTTACAAAACAGTGGAATATCTCAGAGGCTTTTCCCAAATGCTGAATCTTTGAGTGTTTCATAAATGAAGTTGTTCTGGGAGACTAGGTGCAGTTTTACTGCTGTTTGGCTTTTGGCTGGGGCCTTTTAAAGCAAATGTTACATGGGGAAAGTGTAAGAAAGGTTCTATAACAAAGTGTCAGAACAATAATATATTTTAATAGCATTATTTATCAACATCTATTGGCATTTGGAATTAACAAACACTCTGGTCCATACCCATCGAGCATACATAATAAATTTAAAGGGCTTGTCTTGCCTTTGGCACAGTGAAGATGACCCACCTAGGATCCTTGTGTCATTTTGCAGAGGCACTGTTGGGGGTGGATAGAGAGAATAGACACAGAGACCATAGCCAGTTCCTACGTTTTCCCTGGCCCATTCCCCAGGCCTGGAGAACCCAGTCTGCTTCATGAGTTCTCCCCAGGTCTCCTCATGAAACTCACCCACTACAGCAAGCAGACAGAGGGCTCTGAAGACATGTGAATCACACTATCCTTATGTCCATCAAGGCAACCAAAGGGACAGCAGTAGGGGACCCCTCTCCATAGCCACAGTTGACTGGACCATTACCAGGAATGTGGTAGATGATCCATGGGCCAGGAACCTCTGCTGGGGCCTGGTGGGAGGAAAAAGGTGACTTGGGTCAATCAGATTTTCTCTTCAGGAAATCTATATAGACAAGCACTGTAACAAAGAGACTCATAGAGCAGTGGCTTCAACAAGACAAAAGATTATCTCTTTCTCATATAAAAGCCCAAGTGGATGCAGTAGCTCTGCTCCACAAAAATCCATAGGAACCCAGGCTCCTTCTGTCTTGTTGCTCTGCCCCTCTGGGCGTTACTCTTATTACACCATGACCACATTCCAGCCAGAAGGCAAGAAAATGGAAGGGAGAACACGGGCTTTCCTTTTAAGGGAACAACCCAAAAGTTGCACACATCACTTTTGCTTATATCCAGTTAGCCAGGGGTGCCTGGGTGGCTCAGTCCAACTCTTGGGTTCGCTCAGGTCATGATCTTGAAGTTTGTGAGTTCAAACCCCACATTGGGCTCTGCGGTGACAGTCTGAAGCCTGTTTGGGATTCTCTCTCTCCCTCTCTCTGCCCCCTGTCCCCAGTTGCTCTCTATCCCTCTCTCTCAAAATAAATAAATAAGCTTAAAAAAATCCCATTGGCCAGAATTTCGTCCCAAACCACAGCTAATTGCAAGGGAGGCTGTATGGCCAGCTAAAAACTTCTCCCACATTAGAAAAAAAGGAGAATGGTTATTCCAGGACAACCAGGGGGCTTTGTCACCGTGTCTGGAGAGTGTTCAAAGATGGAGTTAACACTGAGAAAAGACAGATGAGAAATGGCGGGGATGTCATTGAGGCCTGCAGATCCAGCCATGCTTAAAGCCAGTTCTATTCTATTTTTGATTTGTCAGTTATATCAGCCAATAAATTCCTTTATTTTTCTATTATTATTATTATTATTATTATTATTATTATTTTGTTTAAACTAGTTGGATTTCAGTTTCCAGCACGCAAATCTAAAGAGTTCTGGCTAGTTCATGGCAAGATCAGAAGGTAAAAATTCATAAGGAAGAAAGAGGACAAAGGTACAATGAAGGGAAAGCCAAAGTCATGAGGAAATAGAACCTTCAAGACAGAGAAAAGCAGAAGCCAGAAGACACAGAGAAAGTACAGAGAGTCAGTAGCTGGTGACAAGGCAAGAGGTGGACACACAGAGAGAGGCTAAGCTGCCTGACCAACCACATCCTCCTGCAAGGGTCCTTCCTGTGAAGCTACTGTGAGGTTGAAATTACTTTCTAGCTCAATTACAATGTATGGAAAGTTGTATTATTCTTCAAAATATTTATCCTCCCTCTTTTGGGTGCCCTTTCTAAAGGAGGAATACACTTCCCACTGATGTCAGGGTTGGCATAGGATTTACTTTGACCAATAAGACGTGAAGGGAAGGTTTACGACCCAGTGGGCTCCTTTGTTGGCCTGGGCTCCAGATTGAAGAAAACATGAAGCAGAGCTGCAGCTGACCTATGATAGACATGTAACATAAGGGGGAAATAAACATTTCTCATAGGCCTCTGAGATTTGGGAGTTGTTTGTTACTGTAGCATAACTTAATGTAAGCTGACTGATACACAATGTCTATAGAGTCTGTATTTACTGCAGTTCCTACTGATCTTGAAATTTCATATTTTCAGGTACATACTTCCTTGTAGTACAGCTTTTTCTCTCCTTATAACCAAGAGGTCTATCCGTGAAGCCAGGAATTACAAGCCTACATTTCATGATCAAGTGCTCCTTATTACCAAGTCCTTTTCCAATTCTTTTTCCCCAATAATTCTGGTAGCTCCAAGAGGACATGGGACAGGTCTGATTATAATAAAACTGGGTAAGTGCATAATGTAAGTAATTTCATGTTTGTAAATTGTATAGAATTTTTGCAATACAAAATCAGAAATGGATCATTTTAACAACGCGGACTTCTCAAACTTAAGGACATTGTAGGTTAGAATACATGCTGCACTGGTGACGACAACAATGATGGTGACAAGAATTCATACAGCACTTTTATATTTCCAAAGTGTGTCACATATCTGCTCGCTTTAAATTCACAATAGCCTGTAGATGTTATCCCCATTTTACATATAGGGAGACTGGGGGTGAGAAAGTTGAAGAGACTTAACAACCTATGGAGCTGGCACCACATCTCCTGGCTCCTTGTCATGCCCCTTCTCCCCTGCCTGTTGCATTAGTCATAGCAGGCACCCCTGGCAGAAGAGGAGAGCACCCACCTCCATGACAGGTGCTTGGGAAGGGCAATCAGGGACACTGTGATTTGAATAAATAAGTGAATGCATGAATATATGACTAAATGAGTGGATGGATGGATGATGAATAAATGGATGAGTGGATTGATGGGCAGATAAATGGCTGGATGGGTAGATGGGTGATGGCTGGATAAATGGCTGGCTGGATCTCTCTTGTATGGATGGACAGGTAGATGGATGGATGGATTTCTGTGGTCTAAGGGAAAAGACAGTGGGGTTCTCCCAGAGTCTGGAAAGCATGCACACACATTCCTAATACTCTACCACCAGAATACTCCATACTCGGCCAATATCTTAATGCTTCTTGCCCAAGCGTCTTAATTCTCCCTCACCCCCAAGAAACTAGAATATGTTTTACCCACAAGTTTGTCTATTGCTACTCTACAACCGATTAGCTATGTTCACTTCATTTCTCCATGCCTCAGTTTCTTCACTTGTAAAATGGAGATGAAAATAACACCACTTTCAGAGGGTTGTGTGGGAACACATAATATATAGAGATCATTTAGTAAAGTGCCTCACATATCATAAGTTCTCTATAAATAATAACTATTATAATTATTATTCCCTAAAGTTTAGGATGGTTGCCTGTGGAAATCAAGGTAAGTCCCCAGAATCATACCATATTGTGATTACGGTCTTTAGCCCTTTTTCATTAGTGGTGGAATCTGTAATAATACAATAACCTTTATTTTATTACACAGCCCTTGGAAATTGAGGGTTTCATCCATGTCAATTAATTCCTTCGCAGCCCACGTTGGCAGTGACAATCAGAATGTCAAAATGTCTCAGAGGATTCCTAGGAAATCTGAGGCACTTCACTATGAGCCTGCCCGGGCCAGAGACCAGCCGGAGTGAATCCTTAATGCACTTCACAGGAAGGGGGACTCTTCCAAAATGCTAATACAATCAACCTGAAAGGCAAACTTCCAGCTTCCTGCTCAGTGATCAGACCTGCGCTCCCAGAGCTGAGGTGGTCTCCACAGAGAAGGCCAGAAGCCCTGCCTCCTCACCTAGTGTGCTGGGAACAGCGGTCCATCCTAAGTCCCCGAGCACATTGCAGGTGCTGGGCAAAGCTTGCAGGCACTTCCTGTTGCAGCCAGCCAGGGCAGCAACGCAGACTCACTCTGGACACAGAGTGTCCTAGGTCCTAGGTCTGCTCCATGGACACAGGAGGAGGAAGCTTAACCAAGAAACAACCATGGAGTAAAAAAGGAGATATCTGGATGAAGGAGGAACTGCTTAACTCCCGGCATTTGCTCCTGGGACCCAGTTTGTAACATCCTCTGGAGCTAGACTGCTTCAGTCCAAACCCTGGCTTCCCTACTTCCTGGCTGTGTGGCCTTGGGTACATTACTTAACCTTGCATGTCTTACTTTTTTCATTTGTAAAGTGCATCTGATAACACCTGCCTCCTGCGGTTGTACAAGGATTTAATGATTTAATAAATATAAAGCACTCAGAACAATGCCTGATGCATAGAGAGTACCAGATACATGTTTGCTATTTTTATCCATTCTTATATTCCTTCATTCATGCATACCTTACTTCTTCCACCCATCCACTTATTCCTGCACTCATGCACCTATCTAACATTCCTATCTGAACCTCTGATGAAGTCATGTTAAAAATGAATAATAAGGGGCGCCTGGGTGGCTCAGTCAGTTAAGCGTCCGACTTCAGCTCAGGTCATGATCTCACAGTCTGTGGGTTCGAGCCCCAGGTCGGGCTCTGTGCTGACAGCTCAGAGCCTGGAGCCTGCCTCAGATTCTGTGTCTCCCTCTCTCTCTGCCCCTCCCCTGCTCATGGCGTGTCTCTCTCTGTCTCAAAAATAAATTAAAACAGGGGCGCCTGGGTGGCGCAGTCGGTTAAGCGTCCGACTTCAGCCAGGTCACGATCTAGCGGTCTGTGAGTTCGAGCCCCGCATCAGGCTCTGGGCTGATGGCTCAGAGCCTGGAGCCTGTTTCCGATTCTGTGTCTCCCTCTCTCTCTGCCCCTCCCCCGTTCATGCTCTGTCTCTCTCTGTCCCAAAAATAAAAAAATAAAAAAAAAACGTTGAAAAAAAATTAAAAAAAATAAATAAAACATTAACAAATTTTAAAAAAGAAAAATATCAAAGTTAGGTTTGAGACTCAAAGAGCTACCATGGGTAGCCTAGGGAAGGTATACTAGCCCTCCATTTTATGCAGCTAATGTTCCACAAAATTTCCAGTTGTATGGAAGAATTAATATTGTGAAAATGTCCATACAATCCACAGATTCAATGCAGTCTTTATCAAAATGCCAACAACATGTTTCACAGAACTAGAACAAATAATACTGAAATTTATATGGAGCCACAAAAGACCCCAAATAGCCAAAGCAATCTTGAGAAAGAAGAACAAAACTGGAGGTATCACAATCCCAGGTTTCAAGATATACTACAAAGCTGTAGTAATCAAAACAGTATGGTATGGGCACAAAAACAGATAAATAGATCGGTAGAACAGAATAGAGAGCCCAGAATTAAACCCATGATTTTATGGCCAATTAATCTACAATAAAGGAGGCAAGAATACATGATGGGAAAAAGACAGTCTCTTCAACAATGGTGCTGAGAAAATTGGACAGCTACATGCAGAAGAACAAAACTGGACCACTTCCTTAGACCATACACAAAAATAAACTGAAAATGGATGAAAGACCTAAAAGTGACACCTGAAACCATAAAACTCCTAGAAGAAAACACAGACAGTAATCTCTCTGACATTGGCATTAGTAACATTTTTCTAGACATGTCTGCTCAGGCAAAGGAAATAAAAGCAAAAATAAACTATTGAGGCCACACCAAAATAAAAAGGAAAGGAAATTAAAAATGAAAAAAAATCATCAATCAAATGAAAAGAGCCTATGGAATGGGAGAAGATACTTGCAAATGGCATATCTGAGAAAGGGTTAGTGTCCAAAATACATAAGGAACTTATACAACTCAACACCAAAAAAAACAAAAACAAAAACAAAAACAAAAAAGAAAAACAACAACAACAATCTGATCTAAAAATGAACAGAGGACCTTAATAGACATTTTTTCAAAGGCATCCAGATGGCCAACAGACACATGAAAAGATGCTCGACATCACTCATCATCAAGGAAACCCAAATCAAAACCACAGTGAGCTACCATCTCACTAGAATCAGAATGGCTAGAATCAAAAAGACAAGAAATAATAAGTGTTAGCAAGGATGCAGAAAAAAAGAACCCTTGTGCACTGTTGGTGGAAATGCAAACTGGTGCAGCCACTATGGAAAACAGTATGGAAGTTCCTCAAAAAATTATAGATAGAAATATCATACAATCCAGTAATTCTATTACTGAGCATTAACCCAAAGAAAATAGAAACACTAAATCAAAAAGATACATGCAGAGGCGCCTGGGTGGCGCAGTCGGTTAAGCGTCCGACTTCAGCCAGGTCACGATCTCGCAGTCTGTGAGTTCGAGCCCCGCGTCGGGCTCTGGGCTGATGGCTCAGAGCCTGGAGCCTGTTTCCGATTCTGTGTCTGCCCCTCTCTCTGCCCCTCCCCCGTTCATGCTCTGTCTCTCTCTGTCCCAAAAATAAATAAACGTTGAAAAAAAAAAGATACATGCATTCCTATGTTTATTGCAGCATTATTTACAATAGCCAAGATATGGAAGCAGCCCAAGTGTCCACCGATATGTGAATAAAAATGTGTATAAATATTTTTATAAATATACAATGGAATATTACTCAGCCACAAAAAAGAATGAGATCTTGCCATTTGTAACAACATAGATGTACCTTTAGAGTATAATGCTAAGTGAAATAAGACAGAGAAAGACAAATACCAGATGATTTCACTTATATGTGTAATCTAAAAAACAAAACAAAATAAACAAACAAAAAACCCACATTCTTATATACAGACAATAGACTGGTGGTTGCAGGAGGGGAGGTGGGTGGGGAGACAGGTAAAATAGGTGAAGGGGATTAGGAAGTACAAACTTCAAATTATAAAATAAATAAGTTACAGAGATGAAAAGTATAGCATAGGGAACACAGTTGATAATATTGGAATAACGTTGTATAGTGACAGATGGTGACCACATTTATTGTGATGAGCACTGAATAACAGAATTATTGAATCAATATATTGTACACCTGAAACTAACATAATTTTGTATGTTAATTATACTTAAATTAAAAAAAAAATCTCGAACCATATGACTTTGTTCGTGTGGTTTTCTCTTTTTGGATGCTTCCCTTCCTTCTTTTCCCCTCAGAAAAGTTAAGAAAAAAAGTTTTTAACGTTTATTCATTTTTGAGAGAGAGAGAGAGGGCGTGAGCAGGGGAGGGGCAGAGAGAGAGAGAGAGAAAATCTGAAGTAAGCTTCAGGCTCTGAGCTGTCAGCACGGAACCGGATGTGGGGTTCAAACCCACAAACTGAACCATGAGATCATGATGTGAGTCAAAGTCGGAAGCTCAGCCGACTGAGACACCCAGGCTCCCCTCCCCTCAGAAAACTCTTACTCATTCTTCAAGCCTAGTTCACGGGTCACCTCCTGGGTGAAGCTTTTTTTTTTTTTAATGTTAGTTTATTTATTTTGAGTGAGACTGATCATGTGTGTGTATGTGTGTGTGTGTGCGCGCGCGTGCCAGGGAGAGGGAGAGAGAGGGAGAGAGGGAATCCCAAGTAGGCTCCAAGCTGTCAGTGCAGAGCCTCACACAGGGCTCAATCTCATCATGAACTGTCTGAGATCATGACCAGAGCTGAAATCAAGAGCCAGACGCTTAACCAACTGAGCCACCCAGGTGCCCCTTGGGTGAAACTTTTGTAACTCCCACTCATAACCATTCTCCATCTTCTTAGTGAATGTTTGTTTTACTGAGTAACTGACTTATTAAGGCTCCCAATGTTCTTTGTTCATATTAATATTATAGCCTATATCACTTTATATTAAAATTAGCTACTTAAGCTCTTCCTTCTGCATGGAACACTCTTTCCCTGCCAAGTAGGCCACTTCCATTTTTCATTCAGGTCTTGGTTTAGAAGTCACTTCTTCCAGGACGCCTTCTTTGACTTCCCAAATGTAGTCTTGGGGGCTCTCCTGCAAGCTCTCACAAGCCCTTGCTCCTTCTCTCTCACTACACAGGCCACACTGGTAGGTAATTTCCTGGTTCATCTGACTGTCACCCCTATGGGACTGCATCTTCTGTAAGGTTAGGGACCAGGTTGGGTGTTCCCAGCATCCAATATGGTGTCAGGTACACAAGTCCACAGTATGAACAGCCCCTTAGAGGGTTATGTGGTGCACAAGTATGTATGGCAGCCCTGCCCTGGAATGGTGCCTGACACAGTAAATATTTGGTCAACTCAAGTTGGTGGCAAAGCTTAGCCATCCCTAGGTCTCAGTGCCTGGTGCCTCCCCATTGCTACTCCAGGCCTCACCCAGATAGAGCAAAGATATCTCAGGCTCCCTCCTTCCTCTCTCAGAAGGTATCCTGTGTTTGGGAAGCTCTCAGAGCACCTGGAGGTAAGTGGATGATGGAATGCACTGGGATGGAAAGAGGTGGGTTCCCTGAGCCTGAAAGTAAGAAGGGTGATAACAGGAAACACTGAGTGCTTTCTGGAGATAATGTAGGCTTTGCTCCCATCTCCCTCCAGCTCTGACAAAGGCTACCTGATGCCCCTCCTTCTCAAGATATTTAGGCATTGCGGGATCAATCCCACAGAAGGCAGAATAGGGGAGCAGTTAAGTGCAGACCACGTTTCAAATTCCAGACCACTTTTTATTAGCTGTGTGGCTTTAGGCAGGTTGCTCAGCCTTTCTGAGCTTCACTCTCACCTGTTTAAGAAGACCTCACAGGGCAGCTGTGAGGATTAAATGAAATAGCACATGTAATATGCCTGGCACAGAGTAACGCTCCATGAATGTTTGCTAATATCATTGTTGTTGTTTTTGTTATTAATCATCTTGTCAGAGCCAGCTTGGAGCTGAGAACAGATGAATGATGTGGCGTGGATACACCCCCCCGCCTCTTTCCAGCCCCTCACTGAGGCCCAGAGGAAAATGGGCATTTGTCAGAACCACAATCTGGCAGCAGAACCAAAACATTCACATCACACATCACATCGATGTTCTTCCCTCCTCATGGTCCGTAAAATATCACTGCTGAGTGGGAATTTACCTCCCAACTTTTCTTGTCATCTGGAGGCTGAGACTGGACTCTGGATTAAATTTGTCGCTTGAGCACCCACCTGTCATGTGAACTCAGATGAGTTGCTTAGTCTCTCTGAGCTTCAGTTTCCTCATCTGTAAGATGGGAATAGTCATAACAATTCCTGCCTTACTGTGAAGCATCAGTAAGATAATCAGGAAATTCGAGGAGAGCAGTTAGTAAGCTGCCTAGCTCCGAGTAACAGAGCAATAACTCTTCATTATTATTACCTTATTTTATTAGCAAGTTTTAGGGTATATGGCTGTTAGGGGAAGGAGAACTCAAGATGTGTCCTTGATGGAGGTTTTTTTTTTTTTTTTAAATTTTTTTTTCAACGTTTATTTATTTTTGGGACAGAGAGAGACAGAGCATGAACGGGGGAGGGGCAGAGAGAGAGGGAGACACAGAATCGGAAACAGGCTCCAGGCTCTGAGTCATCAGCCCAGAGCCTGACGCGGGGCTCGAACTCCCGGACCGCGAGATCGTGACCTGGCTGAAGTCGGACGCTTAGCCGACTGCGCCACCCAGGCGCCCCTTGATGGAGGTTTTTACTCTTCCTGAGAGTCTAGGCTCTGGAGATCCTGACGAGAGCACACCCCATTCCCATCTCAAGCCTGGGGACCACCCTTCTGCCCTTTGTGGGATTGCTCCCCACTCCCTTCCACACTGTGCCTCCAACTCTGCCCAGGCAAGCTGTGGCCTTCCTCTCCTTTCCCGGTGCCCCCACCATGAGCCACTAACCTCAGAGCCTTCTCTCTGGCATTCCAGCATCTGTGAGATGCAGTTCTCACCCAGTGACAGAGGAACCCAGGCTCCCCCAGGCTGGGCAGGCTGCTGGGGTTTGCTCTGTCTCCCACAGGCAGACACAAGCCTGTCCTGACCATGTTAGAGAACAACACCCCTCTGGGTGGCTTCTGCATGCTTTGTTCCACCTGTCTACAGCCAGAGCTGGTGGCTAGTCCTTGGGGATGCCCAACTGGCCTGGGGTTTGTTGCTAATTTGGCATCACCATCCTCACTCTAGTGTCATCCAAAGAGCTGTTTGTCTTTGTAGGTCCCGGAGCACCTGGATACGTGGAGGCTCCTTGACCCTGTCATACCGGGGAGGCGGAATCTCAGAACCAGGGATTATATGGGAGAGGAGGACCCATGGCCCCACTTCGGGCCCTCACATCTCCCACCTGCTTCCTTTCCAAGAGCAGATCTGGGGCCCCCACCTCCAGGTGCCTAGAGGCCTGAGGAGTTGTCGAAACCGCTGAACCTGACGTGTATAACTGTAGGAGACGCCAGCCGTCTCTTCCAGATGCAGGCTAAAAATACAGAGGAGCAAGGGCCCTCAGTAATGGAGACTTTAAGAGCCTGTGACATGCGGCAACGGCTATGCGGCCGCTAATGAGCTCTGAGCAGTCGATGCCCAAGCCCTGACTGAACGCGTGGGCTGGGAGCAGGGATGGGGGTGTCACTCAGCATTTGTCCATCCTAGCTCAGAAATCTGGATTGTTGGTGTGGGCCAGGTGATTGGGGACCAGCTCAAGCGACTCTCTGACAACCAGCTAGGGAGACTGAGGCCAAGTGACCGGAGGTGGGAAGACATACCCAGGAGAGACAGAGACTTCAAGAGACCCCAGCCAGACCTCTGCTTCTCTGGCTCCCAGTCTTGCCCCCAGCCCTGTGCCCCAGAGCCCAACATGAAACCGGCTCTGGGAGACCCCAGCAAACAGGTGATAATCGACCAACTGAATGAGTGAATGATAAAGACCTTCCTCATTGCAGCCTGAGCTTCCCAAGGATGGGAGTTGTAACTCAGCCACTGTCACTCCGGGAGTGCCTGGAACAGAGTAGACACTCAAACACTGCTTGCTGAATGAATGAACACCTGATCTGCTTCTTGTCCTACCCCCTTCCCGAGTGTGGAGACAAGGAAGCCTATGAAAATTGTGGCAGGTGTCTCTTTCCACTGATACCGCCACTCAAAGAACCAAGGTATAGTCGCACCCAGCCTAACAACAGCCACAGCACAGCGTACATCTCTTAAACAATAGGCACAGTCCTAAGAACTTTGCACAAAGTAACTCATTTAATCCTCACATCCAACCTTATGGGTTCCATTCGATGTTCACACTTGTTTTACACAAGGAAACTGAAGGGCTCAGAGGAGTTGTGTGACTTGCCCCAGGTCACCCTCTAGAAAGAGGCGGGGTCAGTGTTCAAGCCTGGACCAGTCTGCCCCCTTCCCTCCTTAACCATGGTGCTACCCTGCCTTCCCTAAAGCACAGCAGGAGAGGAGAGGAGATTCGTGGGCCAGAGAAAGCCACACAGGATGGAGGCAGAAAAATACCTGCAGGGCCCATAAAGTGTTTGATAAATTCCAGGAGAAGAATAGAAAGAAATAATGAGCATTTGTCAGAGCCTTTTATAGCATATAAGACGCTTTTGCCTGCATTCTCTCATTTGATCTTCACCACAGGCCTGGGAGGAAGGTATTATCATTGTCTACATTTTATTGGTGAAGAAAGTAAGGCTCCCACACCTCCCAGCTTGGCCAGACAGGCTGCATAGCTAGGGGTGGGCATGGATAGTGGTGCCATGAGGGGGACTTGCTTCTCATCTCCTACAGGTTGTCATAACCTCTCCTCAAATTGTCATCGACTCAAAGACTAAACCCAGGCCAAGACCCGTATGACATTTCTGAGATCTCTGTAATCACAGGGGAAAGGCCAGCAGGGGGCAGAGGCCAGATGAAATGCCACCTCCTCCAAGGAGTCTACCTGGACTTGCCCCCCTGATGAATCTCACTCTTCTATGAGCTGTCCGTCTCTTCCATTCCTCTGCACCTGAGCTTATTACCTGTGCACCATCACCAAAGGTGGATGGCCAACAACTAGCCACCCTGGAAGTGGGAAAATACACTCAGAAAGGTTTGGGTGGAATGAAACCAGAGCCCCTCACCTTCTCCAGGGCCCCTCTGATGCCCCAGCTCCTTCCCTAAGCCTCCCCTGGAGAAATGCAAATTCAGATCTAAAGAGTGCTGTGGGGCTCCTGTTCTATGCCCAACCATACTTCTCAGAAGTGAATGGGGGTATCAGGAAGTGACTGCCCTGTGATCATCTGGAACGTCCTCAGTGCAGCCTGGAGTCAGCTGTGTACAGAAGTCTTACATTCTTTACTTTTTGTGCCAATTCATATGGATGGAAAAATATTGTTTCTTGCTAACCCTACAAAAATGAGAACCCAGATTTTATGTGATTGAATGTTTTTGTACTCCAGTTAATGCATACAGTAGGGTTTTATAGTCCTTGGGATTGAAAAGGGGGAGCCAGAACAGGAATGTGCCCCAACAGGATTCAGGCAGGCATTCAACAAATATATCTGGAGCCCATTGTACTAGGCTTGGAGGCCACAGCAGTGAACCAGGCAAATACTCCTTATTATCAGAAGTTGCCAGACCAGCAGGGGACAGGCAAGCAAACTTGCTACCTCATAGCATGGTAGGTGCTCATAGGGAGTGGACAGAAAGATGTTGTAAAGCACAGAGAGCCACAGAAGCCCACAGGAAGCTCCTGACCCAACCAAGGGAAGAGGAGGATTCCAGGAGGAAGTGGCGTCTGGACTGCATCCTTAAAAGATACACAGGAGGCAGATGGTATAGTGGCGATTAACTCCTGAGCTGGAACTTGCCTCTGCTACTTCTAGCTGGTGAGCCCGGGCAAGTCACTGCACCACTCTGTGTCTCAGTTTCCTCATGTGTAAAATAAGGATTATAATAGTAACTTACCCTTAGGGGTTGTAAGGATTAAGTGAGTTAATATATATAAAGCACTGGGACCAGTACCTGGCAAATGGTGGCCATCTACTCCCTGTCAACTATGATTATTTTTCCTTGTCATTGTTGTGAGGATTAAACAAGGTAACATTTGGGAAGCACATAGCACAGAGTAGGTGTTCAATAAATGTAAACTGCTATTACTTTTGATATTAAGTAGGCATTTGCCAACACTAGCCAGGTGGGTGGGAAGGTTGAGGAGCAGAGGAATCCAAGGCAGAGACAACAGCTTATGCGAAGGCCTGGAGGTGAGGGAGAGCCTGGTGCATGTGGCGAAGTTTCGAAGTTCACTTAAACTGACACATAGCCTGGTTTCCAGGAGTGATGTAGGATGGGGCTAGAGAGGTGAAAGGCCGGGGCTAGATCTGGAGGCTTTGGGAATAATGAGCCTCCCTCCCTTCACAGACAGAGCAGCTGAGGGTGGCCAGGCTGATGAAGGCTGGCCTGGGGAAGGAGGGACAAGGCAGTGTGAGGGTGGGCTGTTCTGCCTCTATCCCCTACCCTGCCCTGTGCTACTCTGCGTGGAGCTGTGGGCTGTCAATTAGGCAGCCTCAGTGCAAGAGGCTCTCTTTCCTCATGCGATACATGTCACATCCGGGAACGATCAAAACAGCTTTGCTTTGGCAAAACGTCTTGTGCTGCGTGTTTGTTCTTTGGTGTCTGAGTGTAACTCCTGTTGTTTCTGAGACACCTGTGATTTGCTGGTCCCTGACAGCCATTACCTGCTCAAAGTCTCTGCCTTTCACACAACCCACCTGGTGGTACCCCCATTCCTTTCTCTGCCATTTCCAGAGCACTAAACGCCTCTCCGGGTCACATGGGTTAAGGCTGGCACTGATCCAGACACAGCCTGCAAGGAGGGCCAATTTTAGAAATCGTCTCCACCATTTGGGAATACCTACTGTGTGCCAGGTGCTTTGAATGCCTTCTTAATCTGCCAAACCATCCCACAGTTAGGCCTTTTGAAATTTATTTAACAGCAAGGCTAAGGAACTGGCCCAAGTCCACCCAAGTGAGAAGTGTCAGAAGTAACACTGGAACACAGATCCCTCAGTGGCCACAGCCAGCACACGTCCCACCACAGCAGGCTACCTCTCTCCAGATCACTTGCTCCAGGCCCACTGATTCTGAAGGGAGGGGCTTGGGGATGGCTGGGATTCAACATAGGCAGGAGGTTAACAGATGAGAGGTCAGTTTACCTGACCCCAGAGCCCCCAGAGGTATTAGGCCCCAGGGTTGATCTCCAGCACTCACGTTCTGACCAGCAACTCCTGCAGGCAGCCTGTCCCCTTTCTTTCAGATCTTGGACTCATCCTTTGGCCTCCACCTACCAGATCTCCCTTCGAGTTCATATATGCCAAGTATTCAATTTAACTGTTGGTATTATTATTATTATTATTATTATTATTAGTGCTATCATAGCCTTATTTAAGGCTTGAGGACCTTTCCCTGTCCCCTCTCCCCACCTTTCCCCACTTTCTGGGACCTCTGAGAAAGCAGGAACCAAAGGAGACACAGGTCCTCCATATTGTGATAAGCTCCTTGAGGGCAGAGCACTGTCTTACTCACCCTTGTTTTCCCAGAGCCTTGAACCACAGTAGGTACACAGAAAATATTTGTTGAATAATCATATCCATGGCTGCTACTACTGAACTGCACTCAGCACTTCCCTTCGTGACCGCCTTTAGTTGTGATAGGAACCATATAAAGGGGGTATTATTTTCCTCACAGATGAGGAAACAGAGGCTCTGAAAGATGTGCCAGGGACCACAGCTAAGTAGTGGAGCCAGGATTTAAAACCCAGCATTGCCTAACTCCAAGCTTGTGTTTCTTAACCTCCTCCCCCATCTTATACTCCCTGTTAATGTAATCAGTCAATGAATAATCAATCAATGAATGAATGGAGGAATCTCACATGCCTTCCACAGCCAGCTGCACCAGGCCTGATCCTCCCACAATCTCCTAGGACACTGGAGCTCTCTGCCCATCCTGTCCCCTCCCCTGACAGGCTTAGGGCAAAGCTTCTCCCAACAAGGCTTATTATTTCTCATCTTAGGAGAGAAGTCTCAGTTCAAAGGCATTTCAATTCCATTGGAGTCAAGGAACAGTTCTCACTTTGCCTCTCTGACCCCCTAATACCCCCACCTCCTTCTCCGACTGGCGCCAATAACACAAGATAAATCTTTCCTCAGAAATATAATAGTTGTTCTTCCTCTTCCCGTTGAAGCCTCTGCCAGGTAATTAGCATACGCTGACACCTTGATAGACGAAAAGAAAGGCATGAGATAATTCCCTTTTTCTTTAACCATTATAGTATGAAGCAGCCTTTCAATTTGCCAGTTACCCAATCCAGCATTCCTGAACGCAGCCCACCGTGTGACATGTTATTCTAGTTGATCCTACCATCTCTGGTATTCATCACCAACCCCAGGTCACACTTGAGAGCGCAAATTCTCCCTCTTCACATTGACACTTTCTCTGGTAGGAGGGGTAGTATGGGGGGAGGTGGTGTTCAGTTGGTCTGGAAGCTGTGGGGATGATGTGGTCATACTTGGTTGGGCGCCCCCGGCTGGCAGTATGAGGTCTTGCAAGGGCCACATACTTCCAGGGGCACCTTCAGAATCCCTCCTCACTTCCTCTCTCCTACTGCCCAAAAGAAGCTGGCTTTTGACCAGGGCTCTGGGAATCCCTGCATTTGATACAGCAGGAGCCTCAGCTTGCAAGTGGTGACTTTCTCTCTTCTTACCAAAACACATACATACACACACTGTCTTGAGCTCATGGGCCTTGCAGCTTGGGGTTGTGCCCAACCTCTTTAGAGGTACTCCATGGCCATACCTATGTGCTCACATATATATGATTTTCTCCTTGTCATTTTTGGGTGTGAGTGGTAGGGGAATGAATTCCTTCATGCACCTAATTCCTTCATTTTACAAATAATTTATTAAGCATCTAATATGTGCCAGGCACCATTCTAGGTATTGGAGAGAGAGAGATGAACAAGACAGGCCAGGGTCACAGCCTCATGGAGTTTATAATCCAGTTCAAGTAAGCATACAAGGAATTATTAATAAGACAGTAGAAGATATGATTTCAGATGGTGAGACATGCTTTCTAGGGAAACAGATGAGGTGACAGGGAGGGAGTGGGAGAACTACCTGAAACATGGTGGCCAGAGAGGGCCTGAGACCCGAACTAAAAAGTGGATGAAGGCTCACAAGCTGGCTAGGCATGAGGTGGGGGGAAATATTCCTAGAAGTGGAAACATGTAACCACAACTCATAAACCAGTTTGAGAACCAGTCATCCTATAGTTGGGCCCATCACTTTGGAGGACCCTAAGTGTCTCATCTTGACATAGCTCTGACTCTCTCTAGCACTATGGAGGGTGCAGCAGAGTGGGATGAGCAGCTTGCTCCCCTACTTGGTGAGGGCGGAAGTAGCTGCCTGGGTCCACCAGTCAGCCAGGCCCTCTGCAAGACCGGGGACCAGGCCCCACACCTCTGAACAGAAACCAAAAACCAGATCAACACTGTCATCCTGCCAATGGCTGCCCAAGGAAATCTCCAGCTCCCTATTCCTCAACCTTCTTTGACTCTGGGCAGGAGGCTCAGCTGCCCCAACATTTCCCTCCCCTGTTTGCCCATCTACTCTTTCTCTTGTCTGGGACAGGTTCCTGATACCCTCATTGGGCCCAGGGGCTGGGGAGTGGGGGGTGGGGTTTTTGCTCGGTCACCCAGGATTTGTGCTCTCTGTCCCTTGCCTGAGGATCACCATGATTCTCTCATCTGGCAGGTGAAGGCGGGGAGGAGGAGGTCTACTGGTGGTCAAATCATTCATCTTATGTCCAGGGGTCCCTGCATACCACCAGATCTCCAAGCTACCCTACGGCCTTTCTGCCTACAGGCCTCTCACCAAACCCCAATATTTACTCTTGCTCCCCTTTTCCTCAATCCAGGATCCAGCCAGGCCCCGCTCTGAACAGCCTCCAACAGCTCAGCCCGCAATATTCTCTCCCCTCCCTGACCACCCACTGCATATATCGACTGAATTGTGCTTTCTGGCATTTGCTTCGACCTAGGCTGGCATTTGATTAGGTTCTGCCGCAGGTTCTCATCTCACTGGCCTGTCAGATCTCCCCAAATGATGGATTTTAATAATAATACTAACAGTACTACTACTATACTACTCCTACTACTACTACGAATACCAATACTAATGCTCCTTCATATATGGGAACCCACTAGACACTCACACATAGGGCTTCCATTTCTTTTATCTCTGTCTCCATAACCACCCCAGAAAACAGAAAGTGGGGATGTAGAATCCTTCTCATTCTACAAATAAGGCAACTGAGGTTCAGATAGGCTTATATCAAAAACCTCTCAACCCAAGCTGCTTCCCCTTCCCCAACTGTGTCACAAGAACCACTGTTCATCAAGATGCCAGACCAAAAATGGGCCAGCATCACTGGCTTTCACCTCATCCTTTCTCTCACAGCTGGACAGTCCCCAAACTCTACAGACACCTAAGCCTCTCTCCAGACCACACCCTGCTTTCCAGCTCTGCCACTGTGGCCCATGCGAACTGTCCATCAGCCTTCCCTGGGGAAATTACCAAGTTCCCCCATACTGCCACCACTGTTGCCCCACCCCATCCCATCCACTGTGAACACCACATCACAGTGGTCTTTCTCTGATGCATACTCATTTATTTCTTCTTCATTCAACAAATAGTTATCAAGAGCTTACGATGTGCCATGCCACAGTTCTGTATGCCGGGCAAAGCAAGAAATAAGACAAAACTCTTGCCCTCATGGACCTTATATTCCAGCGGGGAGGTGGAGGCCAATAAGAAATAATCCAAGTCAATATATAGTATCTAGAGAGTGGTAACTGTCATGGACAGAAAAAAGCAGAGGAGGGAAATATGGAGTGCTCAGGCAGGAGAGAGGCCTTTTACTCAAAAGATGGGGTGTTGGCGGGGGGGGGGAGCCCTCACTGAGCAGACATCTGAAGGAAGAAAGGAGTGACCTCACTGACACCTGGGGCTCTTCCAGGCAGATGGAACAGCAAGCACGAAATCCTCAGCTGGGACTGTGCTTGGCAAGTTCATGTTTTGAGGAAGTGCACAGAGACCAGCAAGGCTAGAGGAGTAGGAGAAGAGGGAGAGATTTGGCAAGAGGCCACACCTTGCAGGGTTTGTAGGCCATTTAAAAACCTTTGGCTTTGACTCTGAGAATGATGTGAAGCCATTGGAGGGTTTGAACAGAGAAGTGACACAATTTGATCTACATTTTAACGAGATCCCTCTAGCTCCTTCATGGAGAACTCATTGTAGGGGGACAAGGGGGGAATTAGGGAGACCAGTTAGGAGGCCACTGGAACAATGTGGGGAGAGACAATGATGGCTTGGACCAGGGTGGTGGCTGTGGAAGTGGTAAGAAGTGGTCAGACGCTGGATGATTTATGAAGGGAGAGATCACAATATCTGCTAATGAATTGGATGTGGAGAGTGAAAGAGAGGAGCCCAGAAAAAAAAAAAAGAGAGAGAGAGGAGTCCAGAATGATGCCAAGGATGACTACAGATTTGATCTTGTTGCTCCACTAATTCCCCATTGTTTTTAGGCTTGTTCAAACACCTTAACATGGATTATAAGGTCCTTCATGATCTGAACCTCCCACTCACCTCCCAATGCTGTGGTCTCATCTTCAGCAAAGTGAATAATATTACTGTTTAACAGTTATTGAATGTTTACCTTATGCCAGACCTGGGCTAAGCCCTTTATGGGTATCATTTCATTTACTGTGCACAACAATCCAATGAAATGGGCACTATTATTAACTCCTTATTAGGAATATACCCATTTTACAGAATAGGAAACTGAGGCACAGAGAGGTTAAATAACGTGACCAAGGTCATGCAGCTAGGAAACAGCAGACCAAAGATTTGAATCTAGGCATCTTATCCCAAAGCTGTCTGTTCACCATTATGAGAAACTGATATTTCATTTCTATAACCAACCATGAGTTCATTCTCTTAACCTCTGTGCCTGCCAGCAGGCAGTTCCACATGCCTAGGACATTCTCTGACCCATCTGTCACACATCCTCACCCCACCCTCCACACCTCCATCTAGCTAAACTGCCTTCTGCAGGGAAGACAGGGTAAAGTACCCCTGCTCTGAGCTCCCACAACTTCCTGTGCTTGCTGTGTTAGAGCTCTGCCCACCCTGCCACCAAAGAGCCTGTGTAGGGATCTGATCTTCTCTGCTACCCACAAGCTCTCTGTACACGGAGGCCAGGTCTACCTGTCTCACCACTGTGTTCACAAGGCAGAAAACAGTGCTTGGTACCTAGGCATTCAGCAGTTATCTGCTGAGGGGGTGGATGGGACAGAGTTCAGCTAGGTCTGTGCCCCAATGCTTTGCCCTCTCACAGTCCTTACACTGCTACCTACATAGTAGATAATAATAATAAAATAATAAGAATAGCATTTATTAAGTGCTTACTTTGTGCCAGGCACAGTACTAAGAACTTTATACCTGCGATCTCATTTTCATCTTCATTTTAATATTTTTTAATGTTTATTTTTGAGAGAGAGAGAGAGACAGAACATGAGTAGGGGAGGGGCAGAGAGAGAGGGAGACACAAAATCTGAAGCAGGCTCCAGGCTCTGAGCTGTCAGCACAGAGCCCAACACAGGACCCGAATCCACAAAACATGAGATCATGATCGGAACCAAAGTCGGACACTTAACCGACTGAGCCACCCAGCTGCTCCTCATTTCCATTCTACAGATGAGGAAACTGTAGCTCTCCGAACTTAATTCCTCAGGGTCAAAATGTGGTCCTGGGATGCTAAACAAACAGTTGATGAATTGAACTGATGACACTGGTACTAACCTGTGCCTGCTTTCTCTGTACCCATAGCTCTCAGCAAAAGGCCAGGCACACAGTGGGCATGAGCTCAACCAGTGGGTGAGCAAATCTGCAGTTAAGCTTTCAGGCCAGCTAGGAAGGCTTCCTCTTCTCCTTGAGAGCTTCTGTCCCCTCATTCATCTCCCCCCTCACACCCTTAATAAAAGCCCTGGGAGTGACCGATTGAAGGGTGTGATTTCCTCGGGAGAGCAGCAGCATTTACATAGGAACATTCAAACAGGAACAGAATACTTTCACGGGGGCATAGGCTCCAGAAGACAGCTGTGGATGCAGAGCTGTTGTTGGGCAAGGAGGGGGGTCAGAGGATGGGGAAATGATCCTTTATTTATTTCCCTCTTGGAGCCTTCACCTTTCATTAAAACAGCCTCCGGATGTAGGTGCATTCAAACATTCATTAGACAAGCAAGGTACATTAAAAAAAAAAAAAGCCAACTAAGAACACCCGAAAGTGCGCGCGCACGCGTGCGCGCGCGCGCGCGCACACACACACACACACACACACACACACACACACACACACACAGCAATAATCAATCTGCGAAAAGAAACCGGTCCTTCAGGCGAGAAAAGGAAGCCGTGTTCCTCCACACCGTGCTCCTCCTTCGGCCGTGTGTCCGCTCCTAGTGACTGTGGCTCTGTCCCTCGTTCCCAAGTGCCTGCCCCAGTCACTGAGTTGACTGCCTGGGAGCTTGACCCTGGGATCCGGCACCTGCGTGCTGCAGGGTCAGAGGAGCAGGCCACCAGTCAGCCCGCCTGACACTAGGGTGTCCTTCCAGGCCCTCCCACCCTCCGCCTCGGCACGTTTGCCCACAGGACTGAATTCAGCACACACAGGGTTCTCACTTGCATCAGTTCGCACATCCCAACTCCAGGATCAGAGGTTGGCCCTGGCGTTCGTGCCCACAAGGCAGAGGGCATTTTTGCAAAGCCGGGTGGTTGGGGGAGTGGGGCGTGGAAGGAGGTTGTTCCGTGAGACGTCGGCCCTCCTCCACCCCTCAATCACGACCAGCTTCCCGGAGGAGGGGACGGCGGCGAGGAAGTGGCTCGACAGATGGGGAGTGGGAGGCTCTTCCAGCATATGGGGCCGAGTGGGCGGAAGGAGTCTGGGACGGGAGAGGGGGAGGGGACACAGGGCTGCGGAGACCGTCCCCGGAGCAGGCACGCGCGCCGGAGTTGGGGTGGGCGTGTGAATGGGCCCGAGTGGGGAGGAGGTAACCCCCCCCCCAAAGGTGGGGGCGGAAGACTAGGGGGCGGCCTTGGTTGCACTCACCCCGGAGCCAGCGGAGGGCGCAGCTAGCCGAGCGCCTTGCACAAGGGCTCCCCCTGATGGCGCCTCACGTGTCAGACACATTTTCAATTTTCTAATCAGTTTAACAATCCTCATCTAGACTCTCATAGGAGCCAGGCGCTGGGTTGAGATCTTTGGGGGATACTACTGGGCCCATTTTTCAGCCAAGGGGACGGAGGCCCAGCGAGATCATAGACCTAGAAGTGCGTGGTAAGAGCCAGGATTCCAACCCATGCGTTCATTTACTCAACAGTTATTAAGAAGTCCCTACTATGTGCTGGTGACACTGCAGTACGCAAGACCAACAGATCCCTGGCCTCGTGGGGCTTATAGTCTGGGTGAGGAGACAGACAGCACACAAGTAAACAAATAAATGAGAAAAATAATTTCACTGCTGTGGAGGAAATAAACCAGGGTGTGGAGCTAGGCAGCAACTGTGCTCTCGGCTTCCCCCAGCCTGCCTCCCCCTCATTGCTCCCTGGGGGACTGGGATTTGTCAGCTTTGGCTTCAAGGCAGGCAGCAAAGGTGGCTCTGAGGGTGAAGCGAAGGTGGGGGAGGTGCAGCTTCCCAAGGCCACCCCCTCACATGTACCACCACCAGCACCTGCAGCCTCAGGCTTTCCCACTGTGGCCAACTGGCTGAATTATTTCCTTATCTCAACCCAATGAGTTTTTAATCTGTCTTTATACAGAAGCCTGACTGCCTGCGCGGGGATTATTACTGAGTTCTCTGCACATCGATCCTGCCTCTCCTGTCTATTCTGACCAAGTGAGGCTCTGAGATGAAAGCAGGAGGGGTCTCTGCTCTGGAAAGATTTAGGAAAGCACCAGTGCTTGCTGTAGGCTGGGACCTGCCGGATTTCAGGCACAAAGACTCAGGATTTCAGGAGCCCTGGCCTGCAAGGGGGTGGGGGTGGGGGCAGACAGGGTGTAGGATAGGGGTATGAAGGGACGAAGCTCACCATTTGAGCTCAGGAGACGGGGCTGTTCCAGCACTACCAGGTTACTGCCTGCTCAGGAAGATTGCCGTAACAAGAGGAGAAATGACAGCAGAGGCCAGGATGGCCTGGGGCGGGGACAGGCAATCAGGAGGACAGGGTTCTGGTCTCAGCTCTGCTCTTTACAAGCTGTGTGCTCTTGGGCAATTCTCTGTAAATGCTTCTGTAAAATGGAGGTGGTTCCTGAGGCTAATGAATGAGGTAGTATATGCACATGCTCTTCACACAGTTAAACACTCAATAATGTCAGCTATTGTTATTGATATCATTATCTGTAAAATGGGAGTAGGAATACTGGCTCTGCTTCCTGGGCAGATCTCTTGCGAAACTCAAATGGACAGAGGCGCCAGGCCCACGTGAGGATTATTGTTGATCACGGCTAGCTCACCAACGCTAATAAAGGTGTGAGGAGGCGTGAGGCAGACGCACTTACTCAGTCCCTCCCACACTGGGTCAGTGACAGACACAGTCTGACAGCAGTTTAGACATGCAGCCTACATACACCCTGCCCTGCCTTCACACCTGGCCTGATAGCAGGGAACGTGGGACAGAAGCTCCTACACGTGCTTTTCATCTGCCCCTGGTGCCACTGGATACTTGAGAGTGGCTTTTCAAACACACAAATCTAAGCATCTCATTCACTGCCTTGGGACAATCTCCAAATGCGCTATATGGCCCACGGTGAGTCTTCTGTTCCCACCTTGCTTCTCATCTCTTCTGCCCTCTGCACCCAAGCTCCTGGTGACTCCTGTGGTATCCTGGGCCCCTTGTGCCTTTGCCTACACACATGCAGTTCCTTCCTCCTGGGACACTTTTCCCTTCAAAATCCAACTCCTTGAGGACAGAGACTTGGTGTGTTGGTTCATCAAAAGTAGATGAGCCATAAATATTTGTCGAATTGAACTGAATCCACCCCCATTCTGGCTGGCTCCTTCTGGCCTCAGCTCAAACCTCATTTCTCAGGAAAGGCCTTTCCACTGTGGAGGCTGGGTGGAGCCTCTTGTTTCCCCTTCTGAAGTCTCCTGTACTTCCCCTGGGGAATATGCATGCTTGATATCTGTCTCTTTTGCAAGACTAAACTCCACAAGGTCGGGATAGCTCCCTCTTATTTACTGCTCTATCTTCAGCTACATAGTAGGTGCTCAACATATATTTTGGATGAGTAAATAAATGAATGGATGTCACTGGGACTCCATGCCTCCCATTGACTTCCTCCCTGTCTTCAGAGGAATGACTTCTGACATCTCAGGGCCAGGTCTTTGCTTTCCAACCCATCTTTTATTCCCTTCCTCCACAGCCATCCACTCCCAGGCCATGCCCTGTTAGGGCACTCCTCTGGCTGGGCCCTTTCAGGCTTGGTTGCCTATCCCTGATGAAGAGTTGTGCTTGCTCTGAGCTTCTGGAGGGCAGACCAATCTGGGAAACCTGGGACCACCTCCTTTCCACCCTCCAAAGAACATAGCTCTGGGTGTGCAAACACCAGGAGGCCGGGCACCCCTTTCCCTCACCAGCCAGTCAGGCCTAGCAAATGCCGAGTCATTGCCAGCTGCTGCCTGTCTCTAGCTCCTCCAGCCTGCCGAGCTGCCAGGAGCAAACCCAGAAGAGGCGCCCCTGGCAGCATCTGAAGCCCTTCACACCTGAAGCCAAGGAGTTTCCTCTCCCTCTCTGCAGACTCCCACCTCTGCAAGGGTGGATAGAAGCCCTAGAACCAGGGATCAGATCCTGTCAGGGGAAGGCGGGGGGTACCAGTGCTGTACCATTCAGTGCCACC
The DNA here is from genome assembly GCF_022079265.1 of Lynx rufus. Lineage (NCBI taxonomy): Eukaryota > Metazoa > Chordata > Mammalia > Carnivora > Felidae > Lynx > Lynx rufus. Next base: position 117,563,223 of record NW_025814823.1, on the reverse strand, counting down.
TTCCCACCCTACTCTCCACTGCCAAGGGCCTCTGAACACATGCTGACAACCCAGCCTCAGTTCCTCCATCGGGCCCTTTCTCTATCAAGGGGCTACCAAGGGAACATTTACAGGGCTGCGCCAAAGCTTCGGTGCCTGCAAATGCTGACTAATAATTAAGTCCCTACAAACTGCCTGTAGATAAGCATAATCCCTTGCATTTATACAGCCCTGAACACATTTCAAAGCTTTTTCACGTATGTTATCTCATATGATCTCCCACAGTAATCCTATTGGGTAGTTACTGGAAGGGAAATTAATGTCCTTATTTTGTAGAGGAGAAAACCAAGACTCAGAGAGGGAAGAATCTTGTCCGAGGTCACACAGCCTGTGGGGGCCAAAACCGGGCCCCAGATACAGCTTCCTCTTAATTGTCCCCTTGCCCAGGACCCTGGAGTCGCTTATACAGCCACTCCTCTCAGCTCCTCTGCCTCGTCAGTCTCTCAACAGCAGCAGCAACAACAGTAGCTGTCAAGAACATATATACGACTTGAATTGTGTTATCCCATTTAATTCCCAACACAACCTTATGATATTGGTAATATCGTTAGCCCCCATGTTACAGGTGATGTAGCCAAAGCTCAGAGAATTTAAGTAACTTTCCTGGGGCCACAAAGCTTTTAACATCCACGAGCACAATGCTGGTCTGTTTGAACAATCTAAATTGAAGCCCATCCTTAAGCTCTCCCTGGCTTAACTGAGGCTCCTTCTCAGACCCTTAACTTCCAGAATCTCGTCCCCTGGAGTCTGGGATTCTTAGGGATCTCTCTTCTCTATGGTTCTCTGCACTCCCAGATCACTCATTTGTTCAGACATTCATTTGACAAACATTCATTGAGGCTTTCCTCCATGCCTGGCATTAGGAATACCACAGTGGGCAGTATCCCAATCTCCTGCTCTGCAGGAGCTAGCTCAGGCTCAAGAAGTCTGGGAAGGCTTCCTGGAGGAAAGGGAAACCAAAATGAAATCTTGAAAGATGAGTAGCTGTCAGGCAGCAGAGAAAGAAGGAAGGATGCTTCGAGCAGAAAGAGCCGAGGGCAAGAGAGAGTAGCATCTGTTCAGGGACCCCGTAGGTGAGACAGTTTGGCTGGAGGAGAGAGGAAAAATGAGGCTTGTACAGTGTTGAGAGGGGCATGTGGCAGGGCAGTGATCCGGTCAGAACTATGTTAAGGATGCTGTGGAGGCCATGTGGAGGATGGGGCTGGCACTGGGAATGTGGTCCACTCTTGTGCAAGATCTTTCCCAGTCACCTTTTGTCCTAGACCCTTGGAGCCAGCCCTGCAGGCTGTGGGAATATGGGAGGGCAGGCTTCTAGGGCACCCTTGGCTGCGCTTGGGGGAAACTTTGGAGGCCAGGGTAGGGGGATGGTTTGTGGATAGGGTAAGACATGAGAGCCAAAGCTTCTCCACAGTGGTCCCCAAGGAGGTACCCAACTGAGAGCAAATAGAAGGGAGGGCATTTTAGACAATGGGAACAGCATTTGCAAAGGCCCAGGTGCAAAGAAAACAAGACCAACTGTGGAGCTAGAGTATTTCAACATGGCTAAAGTCAGGGGCTGGGCTGGGTGGGGTCACTACAGTGCAATACGAGAGAACTCAGGCCTTAATGGATAAGAGTCCAGAGGCCCTGCAGATGGTACACCTAGGTTCAAATCCCACCTCCTACTAGCTATGTGTGTCTGTGGGCAAATTACTTAATTTCTCTGTTTTTCTCATTTGTAAAATGGGATTGTGAGGATTATACAAAAGAACACGCAAAGCACTTAGCATATAATAAATGCTCAGTAAACACAACTTGTATTATCACTATCATTAATATTATTATCATTAACAGTTCCACAGTGGGAAATCTAAAGTGGAATACCACTTTGTAAGGAAGGAATCTCATTTTAAAAAGTAAAAACAAGCTGCAACGTGTGCTTATCTATAATCTCCACATTCACAGATATGTGTGAAATTTCATCTGCAACTGTTTTCTCAGGGTGTCATCGCATTCCAAATCAAATGACGATGTTGGATGCTGGATGCCCTCACAGGAACAATAGGGGCATTACAGCATCTGGCAGCAGGTTCTAGGCTGGGAGCAGGTGCACAAGAGAGGAGGGGGCCTCTCTCAGTCACGGGGGCAGGGGTGGGAACAAGTCCCATAGTTCTCAGCCAAGATGGTTGGAGCATTTTAGGGATTGGGAGTGGCTCTACCCTCCCCAGTTAAGAAAGGAGAATCAGCCAAGTTTTTCTGGAGTGAATGCAGTGAGCAAAGAGCTTGGGACACAGCCTCTGCCTCCACAAGTTTACAATCTTCTGGGTTATAAGTTAATCCCTTAGAATCTGAATTGTTTCAACACGAGGATTAAGATTTTCAGGTGTTAGGGGCACCTGGGTGGCTCAGTCAGTTAAGCATCCGACTACTGATCTCAGCTCAGGTCATGATCTCATGGTTCATGGGATCCAGCCCCATGTTGGGCTCTTCACAGACATTATGGAACCTGCTTGGGATCCTCTCCCTCGGCCCTTCCCCACTCGTGCTCGCTTGCTCTCTCTCCCAAAATAAATAAGTAAACTTAAAAAAGAAAAGAGTTTCAGGTGTTAACCATGAGACACACAGCTCCAACAATGGTGGAACAGGCAAGCCAGGATGGAGAAGGCTGTGCTCCAGAGTCCTACCTGCTTGGAGTCCCACCTCCAACCATGTAACTGGGAGTCTTAGACAAACTGAGTTTTGGTTTTCTTGCTATACAGCTGGACCTACCTCAAGGGTTGTATAAGGCTCAGTGAAATGATGTATGTAGAGTGCTTGACACAGAGCCTGGTATGTGATTGGGGCTCAAAAACTAGTAGTGTTCATTGCTGATAGGATGTCCGTCCCCTTCTGAAAAACTTGATGGCCATTCTCACAAGTCCATACAGGGAAGTGAGAGTCAAGGGCTTCCTCCCTGGGAATGACAAATGTCTTGATCCGACTGCTATCCCTTTAGGCAATGGCAGGTGGGGGTCTAGGCCGAGAAAGACCACTGTGCCCATGAGGGGATGGGGCAGAGTGAGGTCTGCATCGGAGTGCTGGTATTTGGTCTTGGTAGAGACAGGGAAAAAGACCAATCATTTTCTGGGCCTTCTGAAATTCAGAAACATGAAGTTTTAAAAAACAGCACATACACAAAGAAATGGTTTTTTTGCAGCTGTTTTGGTATTTGGGGAGTAATTTACCAACTTCAAGTTCAACTTAATGAATTTGGGGGTAGGCAGCTTCCATGGGATTTCTGCTTCCTAGTAATCTGCGGTTGCCCAGACGGCAAAGAGGGCCGAGCCAGTGGTCGGTGGGGAGCATTAACAGTAACACGTTGTATATTTGTCATCAGAATGGAGCCCCCGGGCACAGGGGTAGTACCCATGGCTGCTCAATGGTGTATTTGTCATGTGGCCACTGACACAATCAATTGACCCCCTTACACACCGGTGTTTATTAGCCATTGTATAAATATTTCACCCCTCCCCGGCTGACACATAATCTCTTCTTTGCTGCCTCTGACAAATGAACATTTCTCTGTAGACTCTTAAATGAGTATGTGTCACAGCTATGTCACTGATTAATTTTTTTTACCACCACGAACAACGATGCATAGAAATGTAACTTATATTCATTTCCCGGCTTGAGCCCAGCTGTCTAAAAAATTCCACCAGCAGCTACAACTGACAGACAGCTATCCCAGCACTTGGGCGTGCCGACATGTGGTTGTGTGAGTGCCAGCTTGTTAATTACGGGCTTTTTCTTCCGGCCTGGCTGCCGAGTAACCAGCCACAAGGACCTTAATCACTGTTGGGGCCGGGAAGGGCCTGTTTCAGAAGGCTCCAGGGGCTGGCTCCCCAACCCAGCCTAACCACACATACTTTTTTCCTCCAAATGTTGGCCACCTTTTCCTCTTGGCCTTGGTTTGGGAGCACCTCTGAAGGCACCCTGCTAACACTCTTTGCCACCTTAGACTCTTTACTCACTGATCTATTAGATCCTGAGGGTAAGGACTGGGTCTTCTTTGCTAAGAACAAGTGGATGCTCCAGAACTATTTGCTGACAGTAAAGCAGCTAAGGTGCAATTCTTGACCAATGTACCAGCCAATTGTTCATTTCATCTTTTCAGTGAATGTTCTTGGAGCGCCTACTATGCAGGCCTATCAATCTGGGGCCAGAGGAAAAAGTGACCATTGCTTGGAGAAATGAGTATGTGGTTAGACTGGGGTGGGAAGCCAGCCCCTGGAGCCCTCCAAAGTTGGCCCTTCCTGGGCCCAATAGTAACTAAGTTCCCTGTGGCTCGTTCCTTGGCAACTAGGCCAAAATGAAGTTTAGGTTCTAGTGGTGGAGAACTAGAGGTTCTTGGGGTACACGCACTATTTGTACCCTGGTTTGTAGCTGAGGAAACTAAAGAACAATTCTTGCCAGTAGAGTTCGGTTAAGAACTTGTGTCATCTTGCCCCAGACCCTGCAAACCCTTTTCTATCATCTGCCCTGACCCCATTTTCCTTCTGGGCTGCCTCAGTTTCTCCTCCACTACAGCTCCCCTCCCCTCCCTTCCTTTCTTCTCCTTCACATTTGTCTCTTCCTGGCAGATTCTCGAGTCACCTTGGGCTTCAGAGCCGACTCAGCATCCCTGCCCCCACCCTGACCCTGTCCATCTGCTGCTTCCCCCTCCCCACCCACCTACCCACTGGCATAGGACTGAGCCTTCAGCAGGTGTCTAGGCTGCCCCTACGCCACCCCCTACCTCCATGCACCTGTGTCCCATACACCTGTGTCCCTTCCCTGATGTCATATAACCACTGGCTGGGAGCCAAGTGCATGACACCTGGGGACACTTCCAGTATATTAACTAGTTCACACCATCTCTGCCATTGCCCACAAGGCTCTCAAGAGACTGACCCAAGAAATAGAGAACCTTCCCCCTGCACATTCAGGGAACTGATACTCCCTAATGCCATGTTCAGGGAGTCCACCTGAATCAGTTAAAACCACCGATGTGGTGAGACAGAGAGCATGGAATGGGAGTCTGTCTGCATCCCAGTTCCTCTGTTTACCCACTCTGTGTCCTTGGGAAAGTCGCTCATTTTCTCCTTGTCTCGTGCACTGGGGATGCCAGGAGCTACTTCACAGGACTGCTGGGAAGGTAAAAAGAGCTCACGTGGAATAGCACCCAGCATGGTACCTGGCACATCGTAGGTATACAGTAAATGGTAGTGTCTTTCTTTCTAAAGAAAGAACTTTCAAGACTCTGTCCCATCTTGACCAGTATCTCCCAGTGAGAGAAGAAAAGCTGGCTGAACCTGTCTCCCGAGACACATGCATGATATCTCCACCCATGTCAAACCTAGGACGTGGCCCTCTGAGACCCCATGTACCAGGCAGCACTGCCCTCTCCTTCCCTCCTGGCCTGAGTGGTGTGGGAGGAGGGGCAGCTCTACAGGAAATAGATAAAACTGCTAGGGGTGGGTCTGCCCAGACAATCTGCTCTCACCTTCAATAAGCATCATCCACAATGACAGACACATATGAACATTCAGTACATGCAGCACTGAATAAAGTACATGTTTATGTGCATTATCTCATTGAAAAGATACAAAAGCCCTCTGAGTTAGGTATGACTGACCTCATTCTACTGGTGAAGAAATTGAGATCCAAAGAGCTTAAGGAAACTACCAAAGGTCACGCAGAACCAGGACTTAATTGAACTTGGGTCTGTCTCTTTCCCAATTACGGGCTCTTAACTACCACCATATGTTACCTCCCCCAAACCTCCTTCCCCACTACACTTACCAAGCTCCTAGGGCATGCTCCAGGGAGCAGGCAGCACCTGCTCTATGATGTCATCCAGGGCTTGTGCTATGACGTCAAGGACCCAGTGTGCCTGCCCAGCCCCACCTGTGGGGACTTAGTAGCATTAAGGTCAGAGAAAAGAGAAGCCTAGATGACACAGAGCTGGGTTGGGACCAGCTGGGGAGGGGGCTGATGCAAGAAAGGGCCCACACAACTAGCTTCAGTTGGAGGCTTGGCTGTGCCATCCCCCATACATTTCCTTGTTCGAAATGGAGCGTGGAGCCCCGGAAATCAGGACAAAAGCACCACCCACAGCTCTGGTCTCGATGACTCAGATTCCACCTCCCACAGCCTCCTCCTGTGTGTGTTTCTGAATGTGTGTGTACCCGAGCATGTGCCCTGCCAGTGCGTGAGGCTGTCAGCTGTGCACGCGTGTATGCACATGCATGCACAAGGATGAGTCCCCATGTGCGCATGCCAGAACTCTGCCCATCTGCATACCTGTCTTAAAGCCCAAGCCCTCAGAATACGATGACCAGCAAGGTCAATGATAATCACATTGTTAATAGCCAATGCGCTTCCTATGTTCTTCAAAGGTACTGTGCTAAGCACTTTACGTGTAGTATTGAGCGGAATCTTTACAACAACCTTATGAGGTGAATACTATCATTATTCCCATTCTGCTGCTGATGAAACTGAGGCTCAGAGAAGTTCAGCTGTTTTTCCAAGGCCACACAGCCAGGAAATGGTGTAATTTTCAGAGGCCAAAGTCTGTGCACAATAAGATGTGGTTCCCTCCCTGCCCTCTCTAGAGAGTTTGGAGAGAAGACTCCAAGTGTCCAGCCAGGGTCCCTGAAGGAAAGGGGACCAGAAGCCAGAGTTTTGGAAGAGAAATGGGGGTAAATATCAGATAGATTCCTGAGCAGGAGGGGGGCAGGGCAGCTGTCTCTCAGAACAGGTGTCAGAGAAGCTGTGACAGCCACTTAGAACCACAGTGGCAAGCCTCCTTTACATGGCGATTTGCATATATTTGCATGCATTTGCATCACCAAATCTGTGGAAACGGCCTTAATGGTCCCTGCCTCAGAAGACTGGCAGAAGCTGAGAGGGTGGGAGTGACAGGGAGGGCCTGGGGAATTCAGGAAGGGAACGGAGGCAAGAGGCAGTGCTGTGGAGGCACTGGGAGGCGCTGGGCACGGCTCAATTCGTAGAGGAAATTGAGAAGATACTCTCCCGCGTGCCCCGGGAAGCCTCCGCGCCCTGAGTCCATCATCCCCTGGAGGATTCGGAGGGTGGGGAGAGCAGAGGAGGTTTTGAAACCTGGGTCGGTGGGCAGAGCTCGGGAGGACGGCCGAGGCTCATATCTGGGTCGGGACCCTCAACCCCGGGTCCTGGGAAGGCTGGCCAGAGGAGAGGGGAGGGCCTTGCTGCGTCTCTCCACTGGGGGGCCGCCCACTCGGTCACCCGAGCTCAGTGACTCGGTGTTGGGGAGCCATCTAGTGGACATGCTCGGGAAAGCGCCCCCTTCCTGCCCATTCTGGCGCAGCCCCCTCCTCTGGTTGCCTGCACAAAACGTGTTTCTGCTTTGCCAGCGCTGAGAAAAGGCGTGGTAGTGAAGTAGGGAAGCTGAAGGCACTCCACGGCAGAAAGGTTGTATCTCTGCTGTTTTTCCGCTAGGCCGCATTTACTCATGTTTCATATTTTGCCTGTGAATAAGCCGAAGAAGCTATGTTCCCACTTCAAGGGGCCGGGGGGGGCGGGGGGGGGGGAGCAAGAAAGTTAATCTTTCTCTGGGTTTTGTCCTAGGCCCCAAACACCTGATAACATCTAAGAAGAGCCAGATCCCAAACGTGTTCCAGGACATTACCTTCAAACAAACCTCAGCTGATGCTGGCATCAATACCCCTACCTTCTTCAGTAACTTATGAAATAACACCTATTGTTCACCTGACACCCGCCTTTGATTGGACCCTACCATGGACTCCTGAAGAAACACATACCCTAGATCTTTTTTCAGTATAACCCCCTATGGCCCCAAGCAACGACAAAACTCATTCCTATCTCCTTTCCAAGCCTCCTAGACACTCTGCTATTTTCCTCACTCATGCTATTCAGCAAACTCTGTTTTCACTTTCTCTGGCTCACGTTTGACTTCTATCCTGCGTGAAGCCAAAGATCCTCTTGACTGATCCTGTTGGACTCTCCCCTGGGTCCTCGGATGCAGCCTTCCTGCATCAGTGCAACCTGGTCCCGTGGCCCATGTCTGAGTGGGATTTCGATTCTTCCGGAGGATCACCCTCAGGGAGCTTCCCGCAGGGCTCAGGCCAGGCTAAGATGGGCTAATACAGCTGAGAGGCTAAAAGCTTAGGCCTTAAAGTCAGAAAAACATAGCTGTGCCAGTTGCCAACAGAGTGACTTTGTCAAATGAACCTCCTAGTCAGTTACCTCATCTGTAACATGGGGGTAATAGTATTTACTTATGAGAATGAAAGAAGACAATCTATGCCACGAGTTTATTAGTAGGTTCAAGACTAGACAAACTCAAGTGCCTGGAACCCAAAATTTAAAGGATTTGGGACTTGTATGACACTGAGATCTTCTTAAAACTTGTATCCTAAGCTCCTCACTCTTTTTGCTCTAGTCTTGGCCCTGACTATTAGCACATTGTGGGGCACACGAGGAGCACCTCATGCGCAGGAGCTATTGTTGATGTTGTTACCATATTGTTACTGCTGTGAGGATGCTAAGGTATTGGGAAGGCAGCACCCTACCCCCAAGGCCCAGGAGGAAGTAGCACCCCATCTCCCTGCTGGCCTGGTTCAACAAGGGTGTGAAGTGAAATTGGAGGCCAGAGGGGTGAGGGACCACTTCCCAATAGTCAGGAATAGAGAGGAAGTCACAGGCAGATAGGAGTGGAGGGGGATATTGGGTCATAAAGCTTGTGTGGCTTCTCAGAGTTCCTGTGATCACCCAATGACAAGGAAGGGACCCACAGATGGTCAATGTGATATGGTGGTGAGAGTCTGAGGTGGACTGATGTCATATTATGGCCCTCCAAAAGACAGTGGTCAGGGGAAGTACTATCCAGTGCGCAAAAAACTCTGAGCAGTACATTTGGTTATCAGCTTCATGTAGAAGAAGACGTGGTCAGAGATGTGGATATTCCCTGACTCCTGGGAAGTTGTGAATCGCTTGGATCATTGGTCAGGAGCCTAGAAAGAACAAAACCAAGATCACTGAGAAAGAGGGCTATGGAAAGACAGATGGACAGACTTTTGGAAGTGGGCACCAAGCGTGCAAACTTCTGGGTCTCAAACACCCTGCAGAGCAGGAGAATAGGAATGAGATAGGAAAGGAGACAGAAATGCCAGGTTGCTGTCAACAAAGCAGACACAATGATTCATGAGGTGAGTGAATCTTTTCCTGTCCACCTCAAATGTCTGCACAATAGCTTTTGATTAGAATGGTCATGGTGCCAGGAATGGGGGTCATGTATGGGCCCAACAGCATGGACTCCCCTCACTAAGGCTGAGCTCGTCCTACCACTCTGAGGGCTCAACCTGCCTACAACAAGCCCCATGCCAAACACCTGGTGTGGTTCTCTTCCTCAGCAGACCAGCCTAGTCCCTGGTGACACATGGCTTGCACTGAATCCCTTCCTTCCACCCTGGAGGGGACAGTTATTTGTCCTTACTAGAACAAGTGTGTGCTTGGGGTTTGAGTTTGTCTTCCTTGTCCACAGTGCTTCTACAAGGAAGGTACAATAATGAGGTCACCTAAGACTTAAACATCATCAGTTCTTACATTTAGATTTTGATCCATTTTGCATTAATTTTTGCATATGCTATGAGGTAATGAAATGGTGGTAAATTCAACAGATACATTGGTCTTACTAAGTTGTACCTCATCACCCAGAAGCAGTGGGCCTGGCAGAACAGTGGAGCAGCCTGTGCAATGCTCAGAAGTTGCTGGCAGAAACATGACACGTGTGGGTTTGGGCCCAGAACTTCTGGACATGGTATTTGTTTGATAGCACTTTGTCCCCTATACCTGGAAATTACAGGTCCCATAATCAATGTGGAAGTGCAAGTGGCCCATCTCACTCTCAGATCTGCACAGTTTTTGCTTCTTGTTCCCAAAACTTTAGGCTCTGCTTGTTAAGGGTCCTAGTTCCCATGCAGTGGCAACTGTACCGGGGAACAGAGTAACATTCATACTAAACTGGAAGCTGTGACTGCTCTTTATGCCAGGGGACCAATAGCAAAAAAGGACATTCATTGCTGGATTTGTCAAGCCATTGATCCTGATTGCCAGGAGGAATAAGAGCAGTAGATAGAATACATATCGATGCAATAAGGGCAGGGAAGGCTGTGTCTGAACCCTGCCAGGAGTTTCACTGGACATCTCTTAGAAACTCCCACCCAGTTGTAATTGACGATGGACAACTTCAACAGTGACAATCCCCAAAGGGAAGGCAACCAAGGGATCAGTGCTCCCAGGGACGAAAGCCTATATAATCTCATCTGGCAAGCAGTTTAGATCTGCAGAGGGTTAACTGAGGATAAGAGAAGGAGGGAGACAAGATCAGTTACGGAATCAGGACCAGCTACAGTAGTGGGGACTAAGGCTTGCTTCATTAACCCTACTGTCTTTATCTTCCTTGGGATCACAGCTAGCATTACCTTGAAGGGGCTTTGTTTACAGTGCACTGTACCTCCCTTTCTGCAGAAAAAGTAATGACAGCTTTGTTCTCTTGGACAAAACCGGAGGCCCCATGCTGTAGTAGGGAAGTCAGATATAATGCAAGGGCATGAATGGATCTCAGTGGCACGAGGGCTGGACCATATTGAGATGGAAACCTTTCTTCTCGAATGACTTGACTACCTCCCTACTCTCTCTGACATTGCCCCCCACCTTCAGGCTTAGACGAAAGGCCACACTTCATAGTGGTTTCTGAATGCCACCAAGGGTTGGTTGACAGAACCCAGAAGCTTGCTGTGAACCTTGCCCCATGGGGATAGGTTGTGGGTAGAAGCTATGGGCTACTGCAAAGTGTGCTTCCTCCTTACAGCCTTCTAGAGGAGTCCCACCGCATGCTGAGTGCACACACTCTGGCCAAGCAAACTGCAGTGTCGTTCTGTGGCCCATGTGAAGCAAGTCAAGACAGTAAGGCATTGCACCACCTTGCTTTGTGTCTTCTGTGCACATATTTCCCTCTTCCTCACCCTTAGCCCCCTGGGCTTTCACCTGAATCCTGGCCACAAGCTCTGCTTCTAGAGGGCCTAAGACAAGGAGGTTCGGAGATTTGTCTCCCTCTATGTGTCCCACACCAGGGTCAGTCCCAGAGCCTGAGTCTGACCAGTCCAGCACAGCTGCTGAAACCAAAGAAATAGAGACTCTATGGGGGGCAGGAACTGACCAACTATTTTTTTCCAGATGGGGGGCAAAGGGGTGGACATCTGAGAGATAAGGGAGGAGAGGGTGGGCAAGAGCAGCAAAGAGGGAGAGGAGGGCAGAGGGTAGAAAGTCAAGTCCTAGTGAAGGTGGTCCCCTGTAAATGGATCTATGTAGGGAGTTTTCTGAGGAGGAGTGGCTGGATCCAGCAGGACAAGGGAGAACGATATTCCCTCCCTGCACTGAGTGGACACACGCATCCATGCAGGGCTGGGAGTGAGTTTCTCTGAGCCCCCTCAGACCTCCATATTCCTGAATGGGGGCAGTGTCTGACTCTCAGCTGATCTGGAAAAACAGTAAAAAATCAGGAGTGAGTGCTGGTGCTGGGGCCAGGAGGAGGCAGAAACAGGTAGAAGGTAGAAGTTCAGGTAGAAGGTCCAGAACAGCACACAATAATCACTCCCTTTTCTAGTGCAAGGAGGCCAAGAGGGGCTAGACTGGGGCCAAGGGGCACCCCCTCTTGGCCTAGGTCTTCACCCTCTGACTACTTCAAATCCTCCAATTTATAAACACTGCAGGCCCATGACACAATCCCATCTCCAGAGTACAGCCTCACATTGCATTGGAGCTCTGTGCCCCAAGAGGAACCAGCCCAGTGGCATTTGGGTGGCTTGCTGGGAAGCAGGGCAGGAGGAAGTCCGGTCAAGACTGAGAAAAAAGACTGAATGTCCCTCATGTCACTCCTGTACCCTAGCCTTCATCCACCACCTTGCCTTTCTTTAGATGTGTGGGGATGGGAATGCAAGCTGGTGCAGCCACTCTGGAAAACAGTAAGGAAGTTCCTCAAAAAACTAAAAATAGAACTACCCTACAACCCAGCAATTGCTCTACTAGGTATTTATCCAAGGGATACAGGTGTGCTGTTTCAAAGGGACACATGCACCCCCATGTTTATAGCAGCACTATCAACAATAGGCAAAGTATGGAAAGAGCCCAAATGTCCATCGATGGATGAATGGATAAAGAAGATGTGGTATATATACACAATGGAGTATGACTCGGCAATCAAGAAGAATGAAATCTTGCCTTTTGCAACTACATGGATGAAACTGGAGGGTATTATGCTAAGTGAAATTAGTCAGTCAGAGAAAGACAAAAATCATATGACTTCACTCATATGAGGACTTTAAGAGACAAAACAGATGAACCTAAGGGAAGGGAAACAAAAATAATATAAAAACAGGGAGGGGGACAAAACAGAAGAGACTCATAAATATGGAGAACAAACTGAGGGTTACTGGAGGGGTTGTGGGAGGGGGGATGGGCTAAATGGGTAAGGGGCACTAAGGAATCTACTCCTGAAATCATTGTTGCACTATATGCTAACTAATTTGGATGTAAATTTTAAAAAATAAAAAAGTAAATTAAAAAAAAAAAAAGATGTGTGGGGAGTGCACCAGGCTGGGGACAGAAATCTTGGTATAAAACTGTGGTTTGCTTGTTCCTGGAGTCATCCCAGTCATTCTACTTCCAGGCAAAGGCAGAAAGAGGGGCAGAGTAGATGAGGAACCTGAGCCCCAGGCAGTTGGCTCTGCTTGCCTGGGATACACAAATGGGACTGGAGGGGCCCACCATGATAGAGTGTGTGGATATTTTTCTAAGATGGAGTCTATAACTGTCAAATTCTCATAAAAGTTTAAGATCTGCCTGTGCTGTCCAGTATGGTAGCCACTAGCTACATGTGGCTATTTAAGTGTACATTAAAAATAAAATAAAAATAAAATTAAATTAAATTAAAAAAAATAAAATAATTCAGCTCTTCTAGCTCACCTTTCAAAGCCACAATTCAATGTCTTAATGACCATATGTAGCTAGTGGCTACCATGTTGGACAGCATAGATACAGAACATGTGCATCTGTAAGTTCTGTTGGACAGTGCTGCCTACGAACTAAACATTGTTTTCACTTTATTGAGGTATAACTAATAAGTAAATTGCATGAATTTAAAGTATACAACTTGATGATTTGACTTATATGTATATTGTGAAACAATTACCACAACAAAGTTAGTTAACACATCAATCACCTCACAGAGTTACCAGTCTGTGTATGTGTGTGGTGAGAACATTTAAGATCTACTCTCTTACAAATTCCAAGTATATAATACAGTAATGTTAACTACAGTCACCATGCTGAACATTAGATTGCTTTCCATTAAACTTGCACAGGTAAACTGAGACCTAATGTGGAGGTAATCTGCCCAAGGCCCCAAGGGGAGTCAGTGATAGTGGCAAGAATCATAAATGCCCTTCATAAAATATAAAACTGCATAAAAATATCTTCTTATACATACAGCTTAGTGTTCCACAACAGCCTGGGATGGAAGGAGACAGGGCGCTAGTTGGGGCTCTAGATGGGGGGAAGGGAGGTAAGCTGTGTTTGTTCCTCCCACCCCACTCCCAGGGCTGCCCCAGCCCTTCAGGATAAAGGAGGCTTAGAGTTCTGGAAATACTTCCCCTCCCCCATGATGACCTCATCCTCACAAAAATGTGAGAAGGGCAATGGGAGGGGTTTCATGGAGGGAAGCTAAAGGGGGGATTGTGGGTGGGGAAGATGGCACAGTCCCCAAGCCAAAGAAATTAGGGGGTGGGGAGAGCTGTACTGATCCTAACCATGCTCCATGCAGCCATCTTCCTAAAATCCAAGTCTGAACCTATAACCCCATGCTTGTACTCTTCTTGGAACAGAGACCAAATCCCAACCAAGGACAAGGGTCTATATGGCCTGGCCCCTAGGCCCCTCAATCTCAGCTGGCCCCAAACTCCCATCTCTTTGCTCTGTCTCTATTACTAGATTTGCTCCCACCTCAGGACTTTCGCTCTTGTGGTTCCTTGGCCTAGGATACTCCCCCTCCCAGCCCTAAGGAACTCTTAGCCATCTTTCTGATCTCAGCCTAAGCACAGCTTCTGGGAGAAGCCTTCCCAGAACCCCCAGGCCAGGACAGCTTCCTCTGTTATATATTCTTATACTGCTTCCCTATGGAACACTTGTTTTGGCTTGTAATTACTCTACACATTTATTTGGGGGTTCTTTGGTAAATGTCTCATTCCCCTAGCAGACCAAGCTCTCCACAGTCTGTTTTTGCTTATTGTTATATCTCTAAACCCTTGAGCAGTGGTTGTCCCAGAAGAGGTGCTCAATAAAAATATGAGAAATAAATGAAATGATTGAATGGAGTTTTCCTTCCTGGAAGAAACATGCTCTTCAAAGGCCATGTCCACTCCAACTGGCCCATCTCATTAGGACACAGTGTGGGTGGTGCATGTGCCCTCTACCCACCCAGAGAGGGAAAGCAGGGGAAGAAATGTGCCCAGGAGGCCCCTGGAGACAGCAGAGGTGATCAGGAGAGCAGGAGTGCCAGGATATTGGATGAGGAGTAACAGAAGTGGTGGAACCCACAAGATGACAACCGGGAGATGGTGGAAACACAATGAGAGCAACGTGGTCTAATCTGGCAATAGGATGCCATGAGATGATTGAATAAAACAAGACCCTGGATGTACCAGAGTGAGGGCATAATAGGTAAGCTGGTTTGAACCAGAGTCACTGTGGAAGTGACTGGCAAAAATCGAAACAAGGAAGGGGAAACATTTATTGAGCACTTACAGGGCATCAAGCTCTTTCCACGTACCCAAGTATTCCCATAGATTAATCTTTATGACAACCCTGTAAAGTAGGCCCTATTACCATCTCTTTTCCTTGCAGAAAAGGAAACCAAGGCACAGAGAGACTAAGTAACTTGCTCAGGTCACATAGCAGGTAAAGGTGGATCAAGATTGTACTTTGGAGACGGCTCTTACTTCCTGCATCATACCATCCCCTTCTGGTGAACAAAATGGCTCCCTAAGTGATTGTGGTTGCAGTGGTCTATGATTTGGGTGGGAAGGTGGAAGAGCAAAGAGAGACATGGAAAGGGTAGTGGAATATTCCTTCCGCAATCCCCACTGCTTGGTTCTGTCCCTCCTCTGCTCGCTGGTACACCTTTTGCCCCACATGTTAGTCACATTTATTCTTACTCCTTCCCTGAAAAATGCTAGAGAGGCTGAATCAAACCACACAATAAAGAGCAAGAGCAAGAGAAAGCCTGTACTGGCCAAGGGGAGGACTTTGAGGAGATGGGGTATAGATGAGGGAGAAGCCCAGACAAGTGAGGTTTGTGACCAACACAGAAGGGTTATTGTAGGTTGTAAGATCTTTTGAGAGATGAAACATTGGAAAACCTGTTCATTCTTTTTGGTTTCCGGCATATACTTTATTTTTAAACTGTGGTTCCATGTATATATTGGGTCACAATGAGCCCTGCCATTGTCATTTGGGTTAAACCAGAGCAGGCAGATCAGATGGTGATGGTCAATAATGGGGCCTCTCTTGCCTGGGTGAACTGGTAGGACTTCAGGGTTAAGGTTTGGAGAGAGTCCTTTCCTATTACCCTGAGCCCACCAGGCCCTGAAGGAGTCACAGGCAGTACCCCATAAGGGAATGGCAGCTCAGCCCAGATCCCCAGGCATGGAAGCCCTTGGAGGAAAGTGAGTTCCCTAGCTCAGCCTGGTATGGCTCATCTCGCTGTAGGCAAACCTCTTGGATAGTGAGGATAAAAGAGGTCTGGCTAAAGAGCAGGGACCCACAACAGCCTCCCAGAGAAGCAGCCCCTCCAGGGGACACTAGCCACCCACGCAGTCTCCATCTCACTCCTAAGAACTGGTTCACTTCCCACACTACCATTCGCCTCACCCTTTTTCCCTAGGGTGTCTTCCGTGACTACTCTCTGTCCCCATTTTCTCGGACCAATAGCCCTCCCCTCATCTAAACCATCTTGGGAGGCATACACCCCCCAGGGGAACAGATGACTTGGCTGCTCTACCCCACTCTTAAATATTCAGAGAAAAGATCAATCCCAGAACTCTGTGCTCCCCATCCTTGAGCCCACTGAGCTCCCTTCTGCCCATCCACCCCGGGGGCCAGGGCAGACATCTGCTGCAGGCTCAACCTCTGAGTCCACGTGCCTGCACACCAGACCTGGTCAGTACTCTCCCCTTCTCTCCCCAGGCATGAGGAGGGCAGAAGGCAGCCTCAACATCTGGATTGTTGGCAGTGTGGAGAAAGATCCACTGTATCCAAGTTCAGGGTCACAAAGGTTTCAGCCCTTATCTTCCAGAGCTTGGAATGTTTCCATTCACTACCTTCATTTTTACTCATCTCTGTCTTGACCTGTTTCTGTCCTTAAGAAGATTGAGAATATGGGGTGCCTGGGTTGTTTAGTCGGTTAAGCGTCCGACTTCAGCTCAGGTAATGATCTCACAATTTGTGAGTTTGAGCCCAGCAACTGCCTCTGTGCTGACAGCTCAGAGCCTGGAGCCTGCTTCAGATTCTGTCTCCCTCTCTCTCTGCCCCTCCCCCATTCACGCTCTGTCTCTGCCTCTCTCAAAAATAAATAAACATTAAAAAAAAAAGAAAGAAAGCCTCTTTAGAAAAAAAAGAAGAAGAAAAAGAAGAAGGTTGAAAATGGAAGAGGGAGTGGGGAAGGAACCCCTGTGCCTCCCTGGCTAGAGTTATAAGCCCAGGGGTACTCCCTCTTGTAGCTCTCAATGACCCTAGAATTAGAATTCTCTTTGCCTCACTGGGCTCAGGTTACAGAAATCTTTGAATCTGCCCTGTCCCCTCAGTGACGAATTATGGCGTCAAAGAGAGAAACACAAACACAGACAAAGGTAGAGAGAGAGGTGGGGCAGAAAGAGAGGCAGACACACAGAAAAACCACAAAGAAGATTCTGAATGAAGAAAGACGGAACTGTATTCACAAGAAGACAGAAAGACAAAGAATAAAAGAGAAATAAGAGAAACAGAGAAACAGATATGGGAGGTGTGTGGCAGAGAGAGACAGAGAAAAAGAGAAACTGAGAGAGCCAGGGAGAAAGAGAGAAGGAAGATACAACTCAGGGACAAGAGTCTTCACCCACCACCAAATGGCTGAACCAGACAGGGGACATAGGGTCTGGGGAGAGAGCTGGGTCTTCCTTTCTGCAGCTCTGCCCTGACCCTCTTACTCAGGTGTCCTCAGTGTGGAGTCACTAAACTTAGGCGGGAAAAAATATCATATTATTTTCACTAATCTCTAGCTGAAATTTAGCATTTCCTTCCATTATGATAGTAGCAACAAACCAGTCACATTAGCCATAACAATGGCTTTGTCACCAATAAAAATCACTTATATTTTTGTATCATATTACAGTATCGTAGATATTTTGAAATATCATTCATGCTCTTCACTGCTTCAAAATTATGTGAGGTATCAACCTACTGCTAGATCTTATTTAAAGCATTAATAAAGAAGCACATATATTACTATATCACATTAAAATAGTTTAAAAACTGTATTACAATATAATTGGTTTCCTTTGTAATCCTACATATTTCATTTTATGCATTTTAAAACATTATGCTGAGAATGGTTACATAGGTTATGCCAGACTGCCAAAGGGGAACTTGACACAAAAAACGTTCAGAACTCTTGCATCTGGCCCCTCCAAATTATCCCTCTAGATTCCCTGTGCCCTGTAGTTATTTACTCAATTCCCTTTTCTTGCTGGGTTACTGGGAAATGTGGAAGAGGAAGGCAGCCAGGAGCTGAGAGAGGAATGAAGGAGAGAGGCAAGGAAGGGAGGTTGGGAGAAAATATCTTATACCACTAAGCAATAGAAGGAAAGTTCATCAAGGGCACAGGGATAACTCTTGAGTCAAGGTCAGCTGTCACAGGAATCCCCTTATTTTCCAGGAATGGGCCTACCTTAGGATCTCTGCTGAGTTTGGTCATTGGATGGGAGCAACCCCATGGGAAGCTGGCCTTAAACTGCGAATTGATGGATTTCAGAAGGCAGCAGCTAAGGCCTTTGGTAAATTTTCAGTCTTTGTAGTTGGAGGTCCATGAAGAGCATTCTCCTGGCCCCACAGTTGCCCATCCAGAGAAATGTCTCCTTATCTGTAAAATGGAGGTGATAAAATCCCCTATCTTAAGAGTTGTTGTGAGGATTAATGGAAACTTGCAAAGCAATATTTGCACAGGGCCTGGGACAGAGTCGGCTCTCAGTAAGTGGCAGCCATTACTATGGTCATTTTAATAATTAATTATTATTATCATTCTCTTTCTCAGAGAGAAGAGCTCCAGGAGGCTGAAGGTAGCAGATCCTCTCCAAGCTGGGGCAGTTGGGAGAGGTGGGGACCACTTCACACTCCCCTCACCTTCTGCTGAGGCAGGGGTCTTCCCCTAGTTACTGACAGTTCCTTTGTCTGCTGACTCACAGCCAACTTCCTCTCATACAAACAGGAAAACACAGCGAGCCAGTGGTGTCCCCCCCCCCCCAACAACACCACACATAGCTAAACACCAGCCCAACTCTGAGGGGGAAGTGCCTCAGGCTCTGGGGGACAGGCTTCAAGGCTAGGGCTCCAGGCAAGATTGGGAAAAAGGAGAGGAGCCATTTCTCCTCAGGTAACACCCCCATCACCCTACCTCCGCCCCCCACCTCACCAAAAAAAAAAAAAAAAAAAAAAAAAATGGAGTACGAGGATGAAGAGAAGGGGCTTCTCCTAAAGAAGAAAAGACTTCTTGCTGGGTCACTGAACTTGCAGGCCGCCAGGCTTATCCCCTAAAAGGCAACCCCAAGACCCGGGTTGGGGGGTATGGGAGTAGGAATGTTGCCTTGCTGACCTTCACCACTGGGAAGAAACCTAGGCCTGGCTCTTGGGGAGGAAGAAGCAGATGGGGACTCCTCTGCTAGGCATCGCACCCTATTCCCTCACGTCAAACCTCTGGGCTACTGAAGGGGTCCCCAGCTTGGAAGGCTGTGGCTATCTGTGACTTCCGGATGCCAGCCTCCCTTCACTCGCTAACTGGGTGCCAGGGTCCAGCCACGGTGCTGGGCATGCGACAGGGGCTGCCACCCTGGGGGCTTAGGGCCCACCTCTTTCCCTCCTCTTTTGGCACGATGGTGAGGGAACAGCAGAAGGGATGCAAAGCCGTGCTCCAGGCCGCTCTCCTTTTCGCTCTGGTTCTACCTCTGTCACATCTCCATTCTGGTCTTTACCCCTTTGTCCCTCTCTCTAAAGCTGTCTTGACCTCCCGCTCCTGTTCCGGTCCCTTTCTCGGCCCCTAGGAAGACAGAGTTGGCCAGGCCCCGAGATAAGCGCAGCGGTTAGGTAAGGAGCCCAAACCTTTTGAAGGCCGGCGCTTGCACAAGGAGTGGCGGGGCCCAGCGGAGGGAACCGGCCGGCGGGGCGGGGCGGGGCCGGGCCCGTCGGGGGAGGGCTGAGGGGAGGCGGGGCCCGCGCTGCGCGACCCGAGCCTCGGACGGCGCGGCGGGCACCGGGAGCGGACGGCGGCCGCGTAGTGAGGTGAGGACCCCCGCGCCCACGGGCCCCTGCTTCCCAGACTCCTCCCCGTCCCCTCCTCGAGGGCCCCGTCCGCGCCGGCGGCCCTCCCCCGCCCCCCTCCCCGCCGTGACTCGCCCCTCCCTCCGGTGGCCCGGCCTCTGCCCCCTCCCTCCTCAACCCCCTCCTTCGTCGCAGCCCGCGCTGCCCCGCGCTGCCCGGCCCGCCCCCGGCACTCCTGCCCCGCGCACCTCCGGGTTCCCAGTCCCGTGCCCTCGGGCTGGATCTGAGTCACTGGGAAACTGGGCTCTGAGTCAGGCCCTAACTAGCTTGGGTACGGGGGCCCAGCTGCGGAGAGGCAGAAAGGCCAGAACTGATGCTGGGGCGAGAGGGAGTCCTGGTCAGGACCCCATGGGGAGAAAGTGTGTGAGAACCTAACAGGCAGAGGCAGAGAGACAGAAATCTGGAGTCACATACACCTAAAGGTCTAGTTAAAATTGGAGACTCAGGCAAGGAGAGGCTTAATGACAGAGCAAAAGAAGGAGGGGAACAAAGATGGATTTAGATAGAGGCAGTGACCGATAGAGTGGGGTAGAGAAAGGGACAAGCAGAGAGAAAACTCCAGGGAGACAAAATCTGAGACAGGTCCAGAGAATACACCAGGGTCAGGGTCAGGATGGCAGAACTGGACAGAGCCTGAAAGACTTGAGCCCAAAGGCATGGGAAAGGGAAAGGGAAAGCTCAGAGGAAGAAGATTTGGAGAAAGCAGAGGTAGGGGGGTGTCATTTCACACTCTTGAGTCGCTATAGGGAGGGTGCTCACATGTGCATGCCTGTGTGTGAACATGCTTCAGGTTGGTGGAGAGTGAAGACCCTGGAGTACCCCTGGCCTCTGGGCCCTCCTCTTTCCAGCCCAATTCTCCACCCTATTCCCATTCCCCAGGCGGCCTGTTTCCACAGCCAGGACCCCACTTGCTGAAACTAGTTAGGGCTCTCTGGGCAGCCTGACCAAGGCAGACAGGATGTGGGGGCGGCCAGGGCTGGAGGGACAGGAAGGAAGTCTGAGCAGAGACAATAGGTGGAAGGGGAGGAGGAACTGGGAATGACCAGGATTAGGATGGCCGAGCTTGTACCTCAGTTCTGAAAACCAGGGGGGTGGAATCTCCACCTCTTCCCTCCTCTTGTGCCACACCTGCCCCTCTACCCACCTTAGGCCACATCATGAGGCCCCTCTTCCCACCATCCCATTCCATCCTGCCCCCGCAGGCTTCTGTCATCTTGTCCCATGCTGACTTGATTGAATGCAATAAAGCAGAGGCAGAGCTTTGATCCAGACCTAGCGTGGTCAGGACCATGGGGGCCAACACTTCCACCAATTTGTTGTGAGCCTGGGGCAAGCCTCTTCCCTTCTCTGAGCCTCAGTGTCCTCATCTGCAAATGAAGAGATTCCTCTATAATAAGAAAGCCCTTTCTGATGTTCTGGGACGGCTCTTCCTCCAGATTGCCGGCCACTGGTCATTTTTCTTTGGAGGAAGACAAGTCTGGTGCCTACCCCCTGTCCAGGCCTCAGACTTTGGGACAGGGAGGGGGAATCTCAGCCTGAGCCCTTCCTTCACCCTGCCGCTCCCCCCAGCAATGGCCTGAGCCCCCATGGCTGCCCCTCAGGACCTGGACATCGCTGTGTGGCTGGCCACGGTGCACCTGGAGCAGTATGCAGACACGTTCCGAAGGCATGGCCTGGCTACAGCGGGTGCAGCCCGGGGCCTGGGCCACGAGGAGCTGAGGCAGTTGGGTGTCAGCGCCACAGGTCACCGGAAACGCATTCTGCGCCTGCTGCAGGCAGGTGCTGCAGAGGGCTCCCTGGATTCCCAGTTGGACAGTGCCATGGAGCCATCCCCCAGCCTAGCCCCCCAAGCCCAGCCCCCCAAGCCTGTGCCTAAGCCCAGGACAGTATTTGGTGGACTCAGTGGCCCCACCACCACCCAAAGACCTGGAGTGAGCCCAACCCTCTGGAAACCAGAAGTGTCCAGGAGCCCGGAGTCCAGCCCAAGTTCCCCACCTCTCCCCACCTCCTCCTGTGAGCAGACTTCAGCCTTGAATACTGTGGAAATGATGCCAAATGCCATCTACTTTGGCCTGGACTTAAGAGGCGGGGCACAGACAGCCCAGGACATGTGAGTGGGGCTGGCTTCCTTGGGATCCAGTGCTGGGTGGGGGCAAGAAGGTGCAGGACATGAGGGTTTCTCCTCTCTCCTCTCTCCCTTAATGATCACTAGACCTTTTCCCTCAGGACCCCAGACAGCTCCCAGGCAGCTGCCCCCACCCCTGCCCTCAGGCCCACAACAGGCACAGGTAGGTGGGTTATCATGGGTTGGGGGGAGAGAGACAGGTCCCTTCAGGACCCAGACATTCCCACCTGACCTCCTCTTCCTTGTCTCTCCCATTACTCCCCCTGCCAGTACATATCATGGACCCTGGCTGCCTGTACTATGGTGTCCAGCCCGTGGGGGTCCCAGGGCCACCTGACAGAAGAGAAGGCAGAGGTGTCTGTCAGGACCGGGTTGAACACAGGTGAGTAGTCAGTAGGGTGGTGATGGAAGGAAGAGAGAAGCTTGAGGAGCAGTCTGGTGGTGGCCATGGATCCAGTTATTCATCACGTGTGTACTGAGTGTCCACTATGTGCCAGCCAGGTACTCAAGATATAGAAGGACTATGGCAGACCCAGTACTCCCCTCAAGCCTCTTGTGACTCAAGGGCAGACAGGAACTGAAACAAGTAGACAAACAGATGGATATATAATTTACAATACGGAGAAATGCTTTTCTTGCTTTCATTTAACAAATCTTTATTGAGCATCTACTGCATCCCAGATGTTGTAGGTATTTGGGATAGATCAGAAATCCTTGTCCGTGTGGGGAGTCAAATAAAAATAAGTATAATAAATAAGTTACATCATATGTTAAAAGGTATTAAATACCATGGGAAAAAAAAGAGCAGGGTAAGAAGGCTGGGATGGAGTGAGGGGAAGTGGGCTATAATTTTTCATTAAGAGTTGCCAGAGTGTTTTCAAGTGACACTTGAGCAAAATGAAGGGTGTGAGAGAGTTAATCATGACAGTGTCTGGGATAAGTGTCCCAGGCAGGGGGAGTGGCTAGAATAGAGGCTTCCAGGTAAACCCAGGAGTGGTGATAAGGCCAGTGGGGCTGGGGTATAGTGGCCAGGGCAGGAAGAGTGGGAGGAAATGATGTCAGAGAGGTAAAAAGAGTCAGATCAGGTAGGACCTTGTGGGGACTTTTGCTTTGACTCTAAGTGAAATGGGAAGCCACTGGAAGGGTTTTGAATACATTTTTAAGAATCCCTCTGGTTGCTGTGTTGGGAATGGTCAGTAGGAGCAAAAGCAGAAGTAGAGAGACCAGATGTGAGGTTATTGCAGTAATCTAGATGAGACATCTCAGACTAGGTCATGGTAGTGGAGATGGCAAGAAGTGGTTGGATATGGGTTATATTTTGAAGGCAAACTGTCATGTGAGAGACATTGACACTTGGGGTGTGAGAGAAAAGAGCAGTCAAGAATAACCTCAAAGATTTTAGTCTGAGCTGCACTGTCCAGTGTGGTAGCCACTAGCCACATGTGCTTACTGAACACATGAAATGTGGCTAGTCTGGAGTAAGATGTGCTGTAACTATAAAACTACCAAATTTGAAAGACTTAGCATGAAAAAAAAATCAGTACTGGATGAATATGACAGAAGTAGACATAAATTATCTTACTTTTTATATGGATGACATAGTAAAATGTTAATATGTTGGGTATGTGGGATTAAATAAAATATAATTAGTTTTACTTGTTTCTTTTTATTTTTTAATGTGGCTACTAGAAAATCGAAAATTACATATGTGGTTTGCACAGTGACCTCTGTTGGACAGTGCTGTTTGAGCAAATGAAAGTTCCTGGAGTTGCTCTGATCTGACATGGGGAAACTGCACAAAGCAGGGGGTGGTGGGGAGATCGGGAGCTCCATTTTGGATGTGCTGAATTTGAGGTATATATTATAAGCCCAATAAGAGATGACAAATAGACCAATGAATATACAAGTCTGGAGTTTGGGGGAGAGGTCTGAGCTGGAGATCTAAATTTGTGAGTTTACAGCATCTACATGGGTGTATATAGCTGTGAGTGAGTGTCGATAGAGCAGAGGACCAAGATCAGAGTCCTGTCATACCCCAATATCAAGAGGTTTGGGAGAAGAGGAAGAACCAGCAAAACAGACTAAAGAGAAATGAGTAGTAAAGGAGAAGGAAAACCAGAAGAGTGTGATGTCATAGGAGCCAAGTGAAGACAGGAGGAGGGGGAGGTCAACAGTTCAAATGCTGCCAGGAGGTCAAGAAAGACAAGGACTGAGAATTGGCTTCTGGAATTGGCAACATGGAGGTCACTGGGGACCTTGACAAGAGGTAAAGGTGAAAGCCAGATCAAAATGGTTTCAAGAGATAACAGAAGGAGTTGGAAGGTACAGATGACATTTTTTAATTTTTCTGCAAAGAAGAGCACAGGGTTGAGTGGTTGTTACAGTGGAAGTGGAGTTAAGAAATGTTTTTTGTAGGAGGCAGTGTTACATATGTTTATAGATGGATTGCAGGGATGTGGTAGAGAGGGAGAATTAGTTGCTGTCGGGGAGAGGAGGGGGAGACAGTCTGGAGCAACATCCTTGTGTAGGTGAGAGGATGGTGCACAGAGGAGGGACTGGTTTCAGACAGGGATGTTTATGACAGCAGCAGAAGGAATGTAAAAAATGTGTGAAATTGGGTAGATGAGGCACTGGGAGTTTGTGGGGGTTCTTATCTGATTGCTTAAGTAAGCAATTTAAGTAAGTGTTTCTCACTTAAGTAAGAAACAAATAGGGTAGAGTAATGGTTTTCAACCTTAGCTGCACTATAGTCTGGGGAACTTTTTTTTTTTTTTTTAGTTTATTGATTTTGAGAGAGAGAGAGAGAGAGAGAGAGAGAGCACACAAGTGGGGAAGGGGCAGAAAGAGAATCCCAAGCAGATTCTGCACCACCAGCACAGATCCCTATGTGGGGCTCCAACTCTCGAACCAAAACGGAGATCATGATCTGAGCCCAAGTCAGATGCTTAACGAACTGAGCTACCCAGGCAACCCAGCCTGGGGAACTTTTAGAAATAAACATTCATGAGCCCACTCCCAGATGATCAAACTTAAATGTCTAGGATGGTGGCCATATACTGGTATTTTAAGGTTTCCCAAGTGACTTTATGCTACTGAGGTTAAGGACTCCTGGAAAGTGACAGAGAATAATAGAGGACTTCCTGGGAAGATGGCATAAGCAAAGACCTAAGGGCTGAGATAAAGCAGCCCAGGGAAGCATGTTCTGGGCAGAAGGAACAGCATGTGCAAAGACTCTGAAAGAGGAAGAGAAGGTGGCTAAACTGTAGTAAGCAAAGGCAAGGGTGATATAAATGGAGGTCAGGGGATTGGGTGTGGGTCTCATTGTACAAGGTCTTACAGCCCGTGTTAAGGGATTTGGATTTATCCCAACTGCAAATGAGAAGTTATGCAGGATTTCATTGAGGGAAGGGGTGGTGGAGGATAGTGAAATGATCTCATTTGCATTAAATTTTTTTTTAATGTTTATTTTTGAGAGAGAGACAGAGACAGAGCGTGAACGGGGGAGGAGCAGAGAGAGAGGGAGACAAAGAATCTGAAACAGGCTCCAGGCTCTGAGCTGTCAGCACAGAGCCCGACGCGGGGCTCAAATTCACAAACTGTGAGATCATGACGGGAGCTGAAGTTGGACGCTTAACCAACTGAGCCAGCCATGTGGCACCCTTTTTTCTTTAAATTTTTTTTTAATGTTTATTTATTTTTGAGAGAGAGACAGACAGACAGACGGTGAGCAGGGGAGGAGCAGAGAGAGGGTCAATTGCATTTTTAAAGGAGTGCTCTGGTAGTGATGGAAAGTGAGGTCCAAGGGAGGGCAGGAGTGGAAGCAGGTGACCAGTTAGGTAATTCATATCACCCTGGTGAGAACTCATGGGAATTTGGTCCAGGGAGAGAAAGTCAAGCACTTTTTGGAGAGAGAACCAAAAAGACTTATTGATTAGATATCGGCAACTGTGGCAGAAAGCCAGCTACACAGCCTTTCCCCAACTTTTCTACCAAGTAATACTAATGGCAAAGGAGAGGGACTGAAATTTTTCCAGTAAAAAATCCAAGTGTGCTCAGGGAAAAGGCTCTATGATAATCTTTTGGGTTCCCAACATCCCCATTTCTCTGTTTGAAAAGTGATCCAGTACCTTCCAAACATTCTACGAAGTGCTGTGGGTGGGGGTGTCTAGGGACCTGGGTCTAATATATGTTCTCTCTTGCCCCACATAAGGCTCAGCAGGCAGGATCTGGAAGCACGGGAGGATGCTGGCTATGCTAGCCTTGAACTGCCTGGAGATTCTACCCTCTCACTGCCCACTCTGGACATGGAGATGAATGATGACCTCATTTCACCCTATGCCAGCTTCTCATCCACAGCAGACCGCCCCACGCCCCTGCTCAGCGGCTGGCTAGACAAGCTCTCCCCTCAGGGGTGGGGCTACTGGGGAGGGAAAGGGAGGGTAGGGAGGGAGAAGAGGGAAGAGGGAGGCTGGGTGGTGGTGGTGGGTCGGGTCCCAGGTACTCCCAGACCCTAGGAACCCTCAGGATACAGCCTCCACCACTCACTCATCTTGGCCTCTGCCTTCCCCAGAAACTACGTTTTCCAGAGGCGCTTTGTGCAGTTCAATGGCAGGAGTCTGATGTACTTTGGCAATGATAAGGTGGGGGTCTGGGAGATGCTATGTTGGGCCTAGGGAAAGAGAAAGGGAAGGGGAGGGTTGAGAAAGGCTCGGGACTGGAAGATGGGAAGCCCAGGTCGGGGGCGGGGGGCGGTCACCACACGACTGATGTCAGCATCTAAAGTAGCTAGGTGAGCAGCTGTACCCCACTGCTTGTGGAATGAATGCCGATCTCATTAAAAGTTGACGCTGGCCCCAGGGTCAGCACACATGGTTGAGTTGCTGTCCCTTTGGGTCACTGGGCTGTCTCTCCAGGATCCCTTCCCCAAGGGTGTGATCCCTCTGACTGCCATTGAGATGACCCGCAGCAGCAAGGATAACAAGTTCCAGGTCATCACTGGCCAGAGGGTGTTTGTGTTTCGCACAGAGAGCGAGGGTGAGAAGCAGGGCCCTACTGTGTCAGGGTGGGGGGCAGGGAAGCCATGTGAGCACACAGCTGCTGGCTAACCTGCTTCTCTGTCCCCCACCAGCCCAGCGGGACACATGGTGCTCCACACTGCAATCCTGCCTGAGGGAGCAGCGCCTCCTGGGCCATCCCCGGCCCCCTCAGCCACCCCGACCCCTCCGCACAGGCATGCTAGAACTTCGTGGACACAAGGCCAAGGTTTTTGCTGCTTTGAGCCCTGGAGAGCTTGCCCTGTACAAGAGTGAGCAGGTGAGAAGGGCCTGGCCGAGGCCAAGGAGCCTGGCCTAGCCCATTCTGGTGCCTCATTGAACCTGTTCCAACCCCCACAATCCCATCAGGCCTTTTCTTCCGGCATCGGGATCTGCTTCATTGAACTGCAAGGATGCAGCGTCAGGGAGACCAAGAGTCGCAGTTTTGATCTGCTCACGCCCCATCGCTGCTTCAGGTGGGGCCCAGACTGGCAGGAGGCAGGGATGGGGGAGAGACTTTTTTTTTTTTTAAGTTTATTATTTATTTTGAGAGAGAGAGAGAAAGGGTGGGGGGGGGAGGGAGAGAAAGTGTGAGTGGGGGGAGGGGCAGAGAGAGAGAGAGAGAGAGAGAGAGAGAGAATCCCAAGCAGGCTCTGCACTCTTGAACCCACAAACAGGGAGGTCATGACCTGAGCAAAGACAGACACTTAACAGACTGAGCCACCCAGGCACCCCTGGGGGAGAGACTTTTGAAGGAGACCCAGGGCAGGTAGAGGACTGGAGGCCTCTTCAGTAGGATGTCAGTGGGTGTGCACTGATGGAATTCCAGTGATCAGGGTCAAGGTCTCAGGAGGTTCTGGGCTGGCCCAGAAGTGGCCTGCAGGGCTTCCTGCAGGAATGGCTAGTGAGATGGGACAGGTAGGAGGGGGTATCCATGCCCACAGACTGGCTGTCCACCCCTCAGCTTCACAGCCGAGTCTGGGGGTGCTCGGCAGAGCTGGGCGGCCGCTCTGCAGGAAGCAGTAACCGAGACCCTGTCTGACTACGAGGTGGCTGAGAAAATCTGGTCCAATCGGGCAAACCGGCACTGTGCGGACTGTGGCGCCTCCCGCCCAGACTGGGCTGCTGTCAACCTGGGGGTGGTCATCTGCAAGCAGTGTGCAGGTGAGGGCTGGGGCCTTTAGCTAAAACAGGGAGAGGGAGCGGGGGCTGAGGCTGGAGGTTCTGGGTATCTATGCCACATACCCTTCATACCCTAACAGGTCAGCACCGGGCCCTGGGTTCTGGGATCTCCAAAGTACAGAGCCTGAAGCTGGACACAAGTGTGTGGAGTAATGAGATAGTACAGGTGAGGAGTCTGAAGAGGGAAAAAGTGGGGAAGATGGAAGAAAAGCATCCATAAAAGGCTGTGGGCCCAGCTTGAGGGCAGGATTGAAATGTCTGACGACTCAAGTTCCTGTCAGTTGCCTCTGCCCTTTGTCATCCTACAGTTGTTCATTGTCCTGGGAAATGATCGTGCCAACCGCTTCTGGGCAGGGGCATTACCCCCAGGTGAGGGGCTGCATCCAGATACAAGCCCTGGCCCCCGGGGAGAGTTCATTTCCCGGAAGTACCGACTGGGTCTCTTCCGGAAGCCCCACCCTCAGTATCTAGATCATGGCCAGCTTCTCCAGGTAGGAGGGACAGGTTGGGGCTGATGGAGGAGGGCAGTCTCTGAGTTGAAATGCCTAGACTTGGCGTGGGGTTGGGGCTGTTTCTGATGACTGGAGGACTGTCCCCACACTGTCAGGTTGGGTCTTGGGGCTGACAGAGGCCCTTCCCCTTCTGTAGGCACTGTGTGCAGCTGTGACAGGACCCAACCTGCTGAAGAACATGACCCAGCTCCTCTGTGTTGAGGCCTCTGAGGGCGAGGAGTCCTGGTCCCCCTCAGCACCTGATGGCAGCTTCTCTGGTCTCCTGCTCCCAGGTAATCCCCAGAAGGACCTCCTTTCTCATCCCCTAAGAATTCTCAACCCTGACCCGTGCCTTGATTGTTCCAGGGAGCCCCATGTACCCTTTTACTCATCCCATCACAATGGCCCCGTTTGGGTAGTTTCCCAACCTTCTAGATCCTCTGGGTCCTATATCCTGAAGTCATGAAATGATCAATGGCAGCCACTGCCTGGAATGGATCTGGATGTTTGAGGTGTTAGTGCTGGTGAACCCCTGACAGGGTCAACCCATAAAGGAGATCTCATCTCCCTGGGGAAGTCTGATCAAAGAAACGCTCATCTAATGATGCTTCTCTCCAGGGGTCAGGCCAGAGGGGCTGTGACACTTATAGGATGGCCCATGCTTAGAGGTTTCCACCCTGGGCTGACTGGGTGAATGGATGGCTGGTTGGGAGAGGCAGTGGGCAAGGGCTGGTGTCTTGCTTCCTACTACCATCTTTACTAATCTGGGTAGTAAGGGGTCCAGCCCCACTGGGCTCGACTTGGCCATGCTGCCAGTGGAGTTGGGTCCCACTGTCTTCCTCAGTCTGATCCTTTTCCTGATGACTCAGGCCATCCCATTGCACTGCACTGAACTGACAACTTCTCCTTCCCCTTGCAGACCCTTCCCCTGGCGTGTACAATGAGGTGGTGGTACCTGCCACTTACAGCAGCTTCCTGTACTGTGGTCCCATCAGCAACAAAGCTGGACCCCCACCTCCTCGCAGGGGCCGGGATGGTGAGAGGCGAGCCGAGGGTGGGGGGAGATGGGGCAGAAACTGGGATGAGCAAGGTGTACCGCAGAGGGGCGGGAAGGGCAAGTAGGGCCACACCCTGGAGTGGACTAGGTGCTGGGAGTAAGAGAGGGACCATGCCTGGTGGCAGCACTGGGTGATAGATGAGAGCGTGTGCTGTGAAGTCAGACTGCCTGGGCCAAATCCCAGCTCTACTACTTCCTACTAATATGACTTGGGCAAACTACTCAAACTCTGGGCCTCAGTTTCCCTACCTGCAAAGAGGACTGAAGATGATACCCACCTCATAGTGTTGTTGTAAAGATTACGTGAGATCAGACACAGGCAGAGGGTTTGGCATAGAAAGAATAAATATGGGAAATGGGAATTATGACGGTAGGGACAGACATCTTCTGCCTGCTGACCATCAGCCTCCCCCTTAGCTCCCCCCCGAATGTGGTGCGTGCTGAGAGCAGCTCTGGAAATGTTTGTGTCAGAAAGCAGCCCTGAACCCCTCAGCCTCATCCAGCCCCAAGATGTTGTATGTCTGGGTGTGAGTCCCCCACCCACTGACCCAAGTGACCTTGACAGGTAACCACACCCCTTGACAGGTAACCACACCCCATGCTCCCTGCACTCCCCCTTTTGCCCTTTGTGATCCTGAGCCTGCCAGCCCCTCTTGGTCCCCATTCTCCTCTTTAACCTCACTTTCTTTCTAGATTCCCCTTTTCCTTTGAGCTCATCCTCACTGGGGGGAGGATCCAGCATTTTGGCACAGATGGAGCTGACAGTCTGGAGGCCTGGACCAGTGCTGTGGGCAAGGTGAGCCAGCCGAGACCTCCTCCCTAACAGCCCATGGTTTCCCTGTCCCCAGCTGTCCCCATCCTGCCCTCTCCTGTTCCTACAGCCACCCCTACCACATCCACCTTCATTAACAGCTGTGCTAGGACCAGTGTTAGGCACTGCCCATTCAATAGCTCATTTAACTTTCACAACAACCCTGAGAGGAAAGGATTATCAGTATTTCACATACAGGGAAACAGAGTTACACAGGTTATGAAGTCACTTGATCAAGGTCACAGAGCTAGGAGGCAGCAGAGCCCAGGATTGAAAACAGGCCTTTGTCTCCAAAGCTCATGGCTTGAACCTCATTGCGCAGGCCTTCTTCCCAAGGAAAGGCTGCCTCTAACTCCCACTTCCCCCTTCCCCAAGTTCTCCCAGTGCACAGGTGAGGCTGCCTTTATGAGACCCAGCGTCTCCATTCCCAGGCAAGCTGGTCTCTCTGTCCTGCACCCAATTAAAAGTTCGGGCCCTAGGGGTTCGTGGGTGGCTCAGTCAGTTGAGCATTGACTTTGGCTTGGGTCATGATCTGTCTCCATTCATGAGTTTGAGCCTCACATTGAGCTCGCTGCTGTCAGTGCAGAGCCCCTTTTGGACCCTCTGTCTCCCTCTCTCTGCCCCTCCCCAACTTGCGCTCTTTCAAAAATAAATGAATATTAAAAAAAAAAGTTCGGGCCCTAAAGTCAGATATCCTGGGATCTGAGTCCTCCAACTCTCAGCCTTGTGAGCTTTTCCATACAGATAGAGTGGGTCTAAAAGATGCTCCCCTTGGCATTGAGGATTAAGTGACATGTGAGACCTGTGCTGCTTGGCACACAGCAGGCCCTCCATCTGTGGGTGTTGAAATAGTAATGGTGATGATGATGCCCATTGCTCCAATTGCTCCCGTCCTTAACCGTTTTTTCCCTCAGTCCTGCTCCACCTTCAGCTTCTTATCACCCTGGTGCCCTCCTGACAACCCCTCAGAATAGTCGTGTGCCCTAGCAAGCATGCCCTTCCTCCTTAACCCCTGATGGCTGCCCTCCTCTGCCAGACTTATGAGCTGCTACTCTGCGGGGGTGGTTAGTGACTTCCCATTACCAAAGTCCAAGGGCCTCCTTCTGGCCTCACCAGGTCGGCCCTGCAGGATGTGACACTCCTCTGTGGGAAATGCTCAAACATTCATCGGAATGTCACAGAGTGATTTTATGTGTAGGATCTACTTTTTATTTTTTTTTTTTAATTTTTTTTTTCAACGTTTATTTATTTTTGGGACAGAGAGAGACAGAGCATGAACGGGGGAGGGGCAGAGAGAGAGGGAGACACAGAATCGGAAACAGGCTCCAGGCTCTGAGCCATCAGCCCAGAGCCTGACGCGGGGCTCGAACTCATGGACCGCGAGATCGTGACCTGGCTGAAGTCGGACACTTAACTGACTGCGCCACCCAGGCGCCCCTAGAATCTACTTTTTAAAAGGGAGGGCTTATATTGTGTATTTCTTTTTTCAGTTTACTTTTGTAGTAGTTCATTTTTATTGTTTTTTACAAAAGTACTATTAGTAACAGATTGGAATTTTGAACAAAAAAAAAAAGAAAAGAACTCCTTGTTTCATCACCACAGGTAGCTGGAGAAGCACCATTTTGCAGACCATCTCCAACATTTATTTCTTCACGAATCCTCCCCTGACCCCTTAGGGTGGTGGGATTTCCCAGGGCATCGTGACTCTTCTGTTAGAGCATTTTGGCTGCCCATTCTTTCTTACCCTTACATCCCTTACCCTTACATTTAAGGGCATAAGGCTGCCACACAGAATATCTTCTCTGTGTTGGCTGGAGCAAATTAAATTGAACTGAATTTCTTTCCTGTCTTTCTCCATCCATGTCCTGTGTTCTTGTGTCTTTCTTTTGTTCTCTCCCCATCGCTTTTCATTCCGGTCTTTCTTCTGCTCTCTCTTCGTGTCTTTCCCTATCCTTCTCACTCTTATTTCTCTCCACCTGTTATCTCTTTCCCCATCCTCCTTGTTCCCCATGTCTTCCTCTTGACTCACAGTGGTTCTCCCCGCTGAGCTGTCACCAGCTGCTGGGCCCTGGGCTGCTGCGGCTGGGCCGCCTGTGGCTACGCTCTCCCACCCATTCAGCCCTGGCCCCTGGCCTCTGGCTGTCAGGGTTTGGACTTCTTCGTGGTGACCACCTCTTCCTGTGTCCAGCACCGGGCCCTGGCTCTCCAGCCCCTGAGGACATGGTGCATCTGCGGCGGCTACAGGAAATCAGTGAGCAGGGGCGGGGACAGGGATGAAAGGTAGCCATGGGGTAAGGGACAGTGGACCTTCATCTATTTGGGGATCCCTAGGGGAAACAGCAGAACATAGTGTATTCAGGCACAAGCTTTGGAGTCAGACTGCCCAGATACAGACCTCCACCTCTGTCACTTTCTAGCTGTGTGATCTTGGACAGGTTGCTTAACCTTTCTGTGCCTTAGTTTCCTCCTCTTTACAGTGGGCACAATGAAACAGTTGTAGTTTCAAATAAGGCAATGCATGTAAAACACTTATCACAGAGCCTGGTAGGACCTATCTTATAGGTGTTTAATAAATGTTACATGTTATAAATGTTACTGTTACTGTTATTTGGAGTCATTTGCTGGTTGGAGACTGGGAGAAGGGACTGGGTATTCTCACTTCCTCAAAGAGAACAGTATGGGATAATATCAGAGGGCTTTGGAGACAAGAGACCTGAGTTCCAGCTCAGCTTTGCCATTTTATAACAAGTAATGAGACAAGCAGCTTAACCTCTCTGAGCATTAATGTGTCACCTGTAAAATGGGGATAATAGTATGTAACTTACAGGATTTAATACAGCATTGTTTGTAGGGTTCCTAGTCTGGCACCTACATACCTTAAATACTTAGTAAATATTAGTCACTATGATGAAGACAGTCATGATACTGTCTCATGGTTCTCCTCCCAGGTGTGGTTTCAGCAGCTGACACCCCAGACAAGAAGGAGCATTTGGTCCTGGTGGAAACAGGAAGGTAAGTGTTGCCCTTATCCTTGACCCTGGATCCCTCTTTCCTGAGCCCGCCCCACTCCGCCCTCCACCCTGGTCTGCTGGACCACTACCCAGTTCCTCAAATTCCATTGCCTAGTTCAGGGGCTCTGTCTGGGTTGAATTTTGCTGCCCCCTGCTGGTGGCTCTTGGAAGGCTGGGCCTTGTAATCATGGGCCTCTTAGTTTAAAGGACCCTCAGGAGCTGGCTCTGACTCAGGCCTCTTGGGTCTCAGGACCCTGTATCTGCAGGGGGAGGGCCGGCTGGATTTCTCAGCATGGACCACGGCCATTGAGGGGGCCGCTGGCGGGGGCGGCACAGGGCTGCAAGAGCAGCAGATGAGCCGGGGTGACATCCCCATCATCGTGGATGCCTGCATCAGTTTTGTCACCCAGCATGGTGAGTGGGTACTGGCCAATACTGAGCCAGTAGGGGATGGGGGACATAGGAACAGCCAGAAGTTGTGATCTGCCTACAGAAGCTTTGCCTCCAGAGATTGCAGCCTAACAACAACCTGCTGTATGATCCTTGGCAAGCTTCTTTACCTTTCTGAGCCTCAGTTCCCCCATTGGTAGAATGGGGCTACTAACAGTCCTCGTTTTCTAGGATAGTTGTGATAGTAAGAGAACATATGTAAAGCATTTAGCACAGCATCTGGCAGGTAGTAAGTGTTCCAAGGTAGCTGTTAGTGGGCCGTGGGCGTGGAAG
Source organism: Lynx rufus (assembly GCF_022079265.1). Lineage (NCBI taxonomy): Eukaryota > Metazoa > Chordata > Mammalia > Carnivora > Felidae > Lynx > Lynx rufus. The sequence goes on along the minus strand of NW_025814823.1, from coordinate 117,529,071 downwards.
GGGAGCAGAGCAGCACTGAAATGTGACTGGAGATGGAGAGCCATAAAGAACAAAGAGGGGGCAGCTGTAAGGCAAGAGCCAAGCTGTGCAGCAAAATCCCTGAAGGTCTGAGCAGATTTATTCTGTGTGGGAGTTTTTCCAGGCATAAAGGCTCAGCTGTGTGAGTGGCTCCCAGAATTCTCTGTGACTTTTTGGCCTCTGCTTTATTCTCCAGCCCAAGGAGGCACCAAGTAGAATCTAGCTCCTTGACGAACCCCCTTTAGAAGGCAGGACTCTTTTTAATTTTTTTTAACGTTTATTTATTTTTGACGAGAGAGACAGAACATGAGTGGGGGAGGGGCAGAGATGGAGAGAGACAGAATCTGAAGCAGGCTCCAGGCTCTGAGCTGTCAGCACAGAGCCCAGTTTGGGCTCGAACCCATGAACCATGAGATCATGACCTGAGGCAAGGTCGGACACTTAACTGACTGAGCCACCCAGGTGCCCCTAGAAGGCAGGACTCTTGAGAAGGAAACTTCATGGAAAACTAAGGAAGGCAATAAAGGGGGGAAAGGCACATCCATTAACTACAAATAGTTGTGCTTACAACATTGACAGTGGATAGTGAGTGGCTAATGACATTCTCCACACTTTGGTAGTAGCCTCATGCACTGACTTTGCCTGCTCACTAGATCCCATCCTGTTCTCAGTCTTCCTCATGTTCAAAGGAGGGATTAAGTCAGCAGTCCAGTGAAAGCCCTGGAGAAAGAGCATGGGTGCCCATACCCACTCCTCCACAGTTCCTGGACTGCCGCTCTTCATTCAGCAGATGTTTACTGAGCTGCTCCCATTTGCCAGACACTGGACATATAGTGGTGAAAAGGGAAAGTTCTATGATGCTCAGAGACTAGTGGGAGAACTGGGTAATAAGTAAGAAAAATACAGTCAGTTCTCATTATTCATGGTAGTTTTGTTCTATGAAGTTATTGCAAACATTGAATGAATGAATACTAAATTGTTGCCCCAGTGGAAATACAGGGTTGGGATCCTGGGAAGCTCTGGTGACATTCTCATCAACTGATCCATCAATATGTAACTTTAAGTGTGTTTCTGTTTAAAGATACTTGCTTTAATATGTATTTGTGATCTGTTAACTTTGAATTCACAGCCAGCAGCACTGTAACTCATGCATAAGGAAAGCTTATCTGACACACATATTTTCTCCATAAGGCACATCACAGCCTTCTTGTACTTAGGAACACTAGACAGCACTTTAGCACTTCACTTGGGGGCCATTTCAAATAGTGAAACTACCCAAAGAAAAAAAGCACAAGAATGAAAAAATGTGGTTCTATATATACCATGAAGACTACACTTGTTTACCATATGAGAGCTTAGCTGGGAATGTGTCCAATAGGCAACTCAAATTCATCTCTGCTCTGCGCATGTTCACAAATGACTGGGAAAGTGCCACAAGTACTGGTTTGGGAGTTTCAAATAAATTTTAGCAAGTAGATAAATTCACAATATTGAATCTGAATAGTGAGGATTGACTGTAATATGATTTGAAAGTGCTATTTCAAAACCAAAATAGTGAGTGATGGGGACTCTGTGTAATATCATGGTTAGGGAAGGACCTTCTGAGCAGGAGTACTTGAGCAGGGTCTTGAGAGTCAAGACCATGGAGGCAGACTTCCTCCTCTCTGGCCCATTTACCCCAATAGCCCTACAGCATGTCAGGGGGGGTGGTGGGGGTAGGTCACAGATACTGGATACCAGGTGGGTGGGTGGGTCTTTGGGCAGTGGTGAGCAGAGATGCTGGCTGTTCTCAGGGCTCCAGCTGGAGGGCATATACCGGAAAGGGGGTGCCCGCGCCCGTAGCCTTCGGCTCCTTGCTGAGTTCCGGCGGGATGCCCGGTCAGTGAAGCTCCGGCCAGGGGAGCACTTCGTGGAGGATGTCACCGATACGCTCAAACGCTTCTTTCGAGAGCTCGATGACCCTGTGACCTGTGCACGGTTGTTGCCCCGCTGGAGGGAGGCTGCTGGTACTCCCAAGGTCCCTAAAAACTCTTCACAGATAGCCAAGGGACAACCAGGAACTCCACCCCCCCACACACACACACCCTTGAATCCCTGAGGCTGTTTTGTGGGATTGGGCAGCCATCCTCCCCAGTACTTCCTCCCCACCCCTCAGGATCACTCAAGGACTCAGCTTAGGTCAAGGTGGGAAGGGGGCAGAGGCACATCCACCCTAGGTTTGTTTCTTCAAAAATCCCTCCACGCTCCCTTCCCAGATCATCTCCACCCCTTCCCCTTTCCATCCCAGAGTTACCACAGAAGAATCAGCGCCTGGAGAAGTACAAAGAAGTGATTGGCTGCCTGCCACAGGTTAACCGCCGCACGCTGGCTACCCTCATTGGGCATCTCTATCGGTCAGTATGGCCAGGACCCCCGCAGGCTCCTAACTGACCCTTTATCAGCTCTACCTGCCCCCCACATTCATTCATTCATTCATCCTGTAAACAATTGCTAAGTGAAAGCGTCAGAGCACAAAGGTTCAGAGTGTGGACTTTGAGGTCAGGCAGACCTAAGCTTTACTCTAGTTTTCCACCATTCTAGTGTGTCACCTTGGGTGTTATTTGTACTCTCTGAGCCTCAGTTTCCTCGTTTGTAAAAGGAAGATGGTGTAACGAATAGTATCCACCTCCTAGGTCATGAGAGTTGAAGGAAATAATCCTTCCAAAATCCTAACTATAGCACCTGGCATGTATGTAGTAAGAATTCAAAAACGGTAAGCAATCAATATTATTTTGCTTTATTATTCTATGACAGACAAAGGGTTAGATGTAGGAGACACAAAGAAGAGTAAGTTGCAGATCTATCTTGACCAGTCTCTTGGGGAGACAGGACTTTAAACGATTCTAAGGTGAACAATGGCTGTATTGTACTGATTACTCTATATCACAGGGATGGGCCAACTATGGCCCATGGGCCGAATCCAACCTGTTGCCTGTATTTCTAGATGAAGTTTTGTCCATGAAGTGTAAAGCCACACCCATTCACTTTTATATTGTCTATAACTCTTCTCATACTACAACAGTAGAACTGAGGAATTGCAACAGGGAACATATGGCCTGCAAGCCTAAAATATTTACTGTCTGTCCCTTTACATAAAAGTGTGCTGCCTCTTACAATATTTATAATCACCCATTCCTTATCTGTCTCTCCCCTAGACTGGGAGCTCCTTGAGGCCACTATTGTGTCTTACAGCTGTATCCCAAATGCTTAGCCCAGGGCCTGGCATACTGTAGGAACTCAATAAGTATTTGCTGAATGAATGGATGCATTGACCAACAGGTGAGCACAAGCTGCATCCCTTGTGACCTGTGTCACGCCCTTCTGCAGGGTGCAAAAGTGTGCTGCTATAAACCAAATGTGCACGCGGAACCTGGCCCTGCTGTTTGCACCTAGTGTGTTCCAGACAGATGGGCGGGGGGAACATGAGGTGCGGGTGCTGCAGGAACTCATCGATGGCTACATCTCTGTCTTTAATGTAAGCTCTCTCAACCCCTGACTATAGTCCCTCTTCCTGGATTCTAGATCTTGCTCTCCCCAACAGGACCCCAGCCCAGACCTCTGAAAGCCCTCTGCATCGGGAATCACCTTCCAGAGCCCTGGGCCCCTCTATCCCATAACGTCACTCCAAATGCCCATGCCCCATTAGTTCTTAGCTCTTCTGGCCTCTAATGCTCTCATATAGACCCTCTGGTCTTGTACATCTCTCCCTTCTTCCCTCATTTCCTAGCACCACCCCCCACCTCCACAATACACACTTCTTTTTGACTCTTCCACAGATTGACTCTGACCAGGTAGCTCAGATTGACTTGGAAGTCAGTCTTATCACCACCTGGAAGGATGTACAGGTAACTTGTCCTGACCTTAGACTCCTGAGTGGGCCAGGAGGGGATATCAAGACAGGAGGTTGGCCTTCTGCTGCTGGACATTGGCCATCAGCTTTCAGAGAAAGGGGGAAACCAAGGAGGGGAGTGCTTTGGGGAGAGGGGTTTGGTTTAGGATTTACTCCACTTATTCCACCATGAGGATTCTTCATTACACAATGGTGGCGAGTACTTCAGTTCTGCATGTAAAAAAAAGATCCAAGGAAGAGTTAGCTAAGTTAGACCAAGTGCTGAGAATAATAGTAATAAATAGGATAACAAACAGCAGAGGACTTATATTCTAAACCCTATGATCTCACTTTAACATCACACAACTCCATGAGGTGTACAGTCCTATTTTTTCAAATAAAGAAACAGAGCGGGGCACCTGGGTGGCTCAGTTGGTTGAGCATCTGACTCAGTTTCAGCTCAGGTCATGAGCTGGCTGTTAGTGAGTTTCAGCCCCGCGTTGAGCTCTGCATTGATGGCGCAGAGCCTGCTTGGGATTCTTTCTCTCTCTGCCCCTCCCCTGCTCTGTCTCTCTCTCAAAATAAATAGACATTAAAAAAATAGTTATAAAAAAGAAGGCCTTGAGGGTCACTTATTCAAAGTCAAACTGTAGCGAGTGCCAGAGATGTAACCCAGAGAGTCTGACTCTAAACTTGTCTTTCCATACGTTGTACTGCCTTGGGAAATACCCATGCAGCCTGAAGATGTGGTTCTGCCACTCCTGGGGTTCTCCCTTATAAGGGCCTGAGCCACATTGGGGATAAGGGGTAGGAGGAGACTTTTGTGGGGGGAAGTGCTTATGAGGCAACATAAGGAGTCCTCTGACCTTGATATTTTGGATTCTCTTGTGTCCTCCTGAATACTTTACCCGTCCCCTCAGCTGTCCCAGGCTGGAGACCTCATCATGGAGGTTTATATAGAACAGCAGCTCCCAGACAACTGTGTTACCCTGAAGGTCAGTCCTAAGGGGACAGGTGGGGAGATGGGAGGATTGGGGGAAGCAGGGTCAGTGAACTGACCAGCATGGGTCCCCTGCTCTTGCCATGACCCCAGGTGTCTCCGACACTGACTGCTGAGGAGCTGACTAACCAGGTATTGGAGATGCGGGGGACAGATGCTGGGATGGACTTATGGGTGACGTTTGAAATTCGTGAGCACGGGGAACTTGGTGAGCATGACCATGTGTGTGTGGATGCACATGTGATGGGGGGAGATCAAAGTCACCAGTGCCTTCTTTTACCAAATATAGTGGACACTGTCCTCGTGCATGTGAGGGGACATTCTACACTGCTGACCCCTCCCTCTTTCTCAATACTCTCTTCTCTCTTGGCTTTTGTGGACCCCACAAACCCTAGGTTTCCCTTCTGCATCAAAGAAGGCTTTTCTTCCTCCTTTGCCTAGATTCCAAATGTTGGAGGAACCCAGTATTCAACCTGGACCCTTTTCCTTTCTCTATCTACATTCTTCCTTGGATGCCTCATCCATTCCAGTGGCTTTAAGTGCCATTAAAAAGCTGACACCCAAATTTTTATTTCTGGCCCAGATCTTTCCTCTGAGCTCCAGACTCACATATTCAACTGTCTACTGCACACCTCCACTTGTACGTCTCATAAGCATCTCTAATTTAAAACGTGCAAGACTCAACTCAGTTTCCAGACCCCTTCACCTAACAAAAAGCCCCAGCTATTTCCCAGTTTTCCTTAACTCAGTTATCAAGGCTGGGAGTCTTCCCTTTCCTTCAACTTCACACCTAACCCAACCACCTAGTCTTGTTGATTCTATTACAATCTGTCACTTCTCTCCATCTCCACCATTACCACCACCCAAGATGAAGTCACTGCTATCTTTCTTCTCCCAACATTAACCACTAAAATGTAAAGCCCCAGAAAGGGAATAGCTGGCTAGTGTTCCTTTCTTGCCTCCCGATGATCCATTTTCCAGCAGTCAACACGCATTGCAAGCATAAATCACGTCATGCCATTACCTTCCGATGGCTTTCCACTGGACTTAAAATAAAATTCAAATTCCTTATTATGGCCCACAATCCCTGAGCGTCTGGACCTTGCTTATTTCTTGGACTTCATCTCACATAACTCATTCTCTGGGCTTCAGCCATGCTAGCTGTTCTTCAAACACATCTTTCTTGACTCAGGGCCTTTATTCCTGCATTTTATCATGCCTGCAATTTTCTTCCCCTGATCTTAGCATGGCTTGTTCTTCCCACCCCTTCTGGCCTCAGTCTCATCCTCAAATGCCCCCTTTTTGAAAGGCCTTGCCAGTTAAGTGTCTGACGTCAGCTCAAGTCATGATCTCATGGTTCATGAGTTCGAGCCCCTCGTCGGGCTCTGTGCTGACAGCTTGGAGCCTGGAACCTGCTTCAGATTCTGTGTCTCCCTCTCTGCCCCTACCCCACTCATGCTCTGTCTCTATGTGTCTCTGAAAAAAAATAAGTAAATGTTAAAAAACATTTAAAAATTTGAATGGCCTTTCCTGGGCATTACCCTGTCCCAGTGGCTGCCCTCCTCTCTCTCAGCTTCTTATTGTTTCTTTCAAAGCACTAATTGTCTGCAGTTCTTTGGTTGACTTAAGGCAGACTTAAGGTCTGCTCCCTCACTGTGCTGTGGGCTTTGTGTTTCGTGCTCATCACTGTATCCCCAGGGCTAGCACAGTGCCTGGCACAGAGTCAGTGCTAAAATAAATACCTGTGGCTGGGTGGCGGATTGGATAAATGAATGTGACTCGTGGGAAAGGAGTTGGGGGCTCCAGGCTGTGGACGGATATTCTGGTTGATTTTCACTCCCACTTTACCCCTTCCTTAGAGCGGCCCCTGCACCCCAAGGAAAGGGTCCTAGAGCAGGCCCTTCAATGGTGCCAGCTCCCAGAGCCCTGCTCAGCGTCCTTGCTCTTGAGAAAAGTCTCCCTGGCCCAGGCCGGCTGCCTCTTCACAGGTGAACCTCCCTCTTCAGTCCAGCATCCCCATCCCCAGGCCTCTCCCCCAGGACCTTCCACCCAGCATTGCCCGTTTGTGCCCAGGTATCCGCCGCGAGAGCCCAAGGGTGGGTCTGTTGCGATGTAGGGAGGAGCCACCCCGCTTACTGGGAAACCGCTTCCAGGAGAGGTTCTTTCTGCTGCGTGGTCGCTGCTTGCTTCTGCTCAAGGAAAAGAAGGTGAGGGAGGCTGGCAGCCCTGTGGGAGGAGCTGTGACTACATCAAGCCTCTCACTCCACAAATCATGTGCTTATCAATCTCATTGCTGCCCTGGTCCTTTGACCTCTGTGACCCTGTGATTGCATAACCCCAGTGTTTCCATGACTTCTTGACCCAAATGACTGTGATCCTTCTCTCACCTTTTGACCTCACTGATTGCCCTCTTGTTCTCAGAGCTCTAAACCAGAACGAGAGTGGCCTTTGGAAGGTTCCAAGGTCTACCTGGGCATCCGAAAGAAGTTAAAGCCTCCAACACCGTGAGTGTCCTTCCCCAGCCCACATTTCTAGGGCCTTCCTGCCATCACCTTTCTGGCCTTTCTAATCACTCGTCTCTGTTCTCCTTTGCCTCCTAGGTGGGGCTTCACATTGATACTGGAGAAGATGCACCTGTGAGTACCTCCCAGCCTGGCTCTTCTCTAGCCTAGCCCTGCACCCTGTCCAACCCCTCCCTATCCTCCATCCCTAGAGCTACAATCCCTCCTCTCCAGCTCATTTCCCTCTGATCACCCCCAGCTACCTGTCCTGCAGTGATGAGGATGAGATGTGGGATTGGACCACCAGCATCCTCAAAGCCCAGGTGAGGGGAAGGAGAAAGCTGAGGGCTAGGTCGGAGGTCCCAGCTCTAGTCTTCAGTACCACCCATACCCATTGTGCCAATTCTTCAATTCCCTCCAGCATGATGACCAGCAGCCAGTGGTCTTACGACGCCATTCCTCCTCTGACCTCGCCCGTCAGAAGTTTGGCACTATGCCTTTGCTGCCCATCAGAGGGGATGACAGTGGGGCCACCCTCCTCTCTGCAAATCAGACCTTGGTGAGGTCCCCCAGCCTGCTCCAGTGCCCTCCTGATCCCTGCCTGTGTCCTTGCCACACTGCAGGAGGGGAGTGGTGTGCCTGTCATCCTAGTGCCCCCCCTCTGCCTTCTTTGTGTCCCCACTCCCCACCCTTGCCTCCTGTTGCCAGGCCTCACTGTGTCTCTGTGTCTCTCCCTCTCCTCACCCCCATCCCACCTGTGCCCAGCGGCGACTTCACAACCGGAGGACCCTGTCCATGTTCTTTGTGAGTACTGTGCCTGTCTCAGCTGTGTGCCCATCAGCTGTGTGTTCCTCTGTGCTGCCTGAACCGGTGTACCCTCTCTATTTGTTCTGATGCAGGCCATCAGTGTGTGTGTGTGTGTGTGTGTGTGTGTGTGTGTGTGTATGAGAGAGAGAGAGACAGACAAACAGGCAAACAGAGAGACAGAGAAGGAGATGGACAGTGTATAGTGAGGGACCAGAAGGAATCAGAAAAATAAAGGACGGTAGGATGTGACAAGGAAAAGGGAAGTGGTCATAAGATCTGAGAAAGAGAAGGAAAGTGGTTAAGTGAATGCATATTAGAGTTAGACCTGGGCTGAAGCCCTAGTTCTTCCATTTACTCACTGTGTGATCTTGGGCAACTTACTTAATCCCTCTGTGCCTCAGTTCACTCACCTGCAGTGTAACCCATTGTACAGAGTTATTTTGGTATCATACATGCAAAGTATTTTGGAGCATCTGGCCCAGAAGAAGAGCTCAATAAATGTTAGTGATTAATAATGTAGTAACTCTAACTCCATGCCTGCTTCATGCCACCTCATTCCCATCCAGCCAATGAAGTCAACCCAGGGGTCTGTGGAGGAGCAAGAGGAACTGGAGGAGCCTGTCTATGAGGAGCCAGTGTATGAGGAAGTGGGAGCCTTCCCTGAACTGACCAAGGACACCTCTACCTCCTTCTCCACCATGAGAGATCAGACAGCCAACCCTGAGACGCCCCTCACCAGCCAGAGGTCCTTTGATCAACCCTTTTTCCCCAAGGCAGGTGCCCCAGGCCCAGAGGAAAGGCCACCAGAGCTCCCTCCAGGCCCCCCTTCAAAGAGCAGCTCCCAGGCACGTGGGTCCCTGGAGGAACAGCTGCTCCAAGAGCTTAACAGCCTCATCCTGAGGAAGGGAGAAACCACCATAGGCCTAGGCAGCCCCTCCCAGCCTTCCAGCCCTCAGTCCCCGAGCCCCAATGGCCTTGTGACACAGACACCTGGCTTCCCCACCCAACCTTCCTCTTCTAGTTCACCCTCCAGCCAGCCCCTCACATGACCCTAAGACCAGAAGTCTGAAGGGGTAGGTAACCAGAAGACCCAAGTTCTCACCATGGCAGACACTGCTGGGAGCCTCCTCTGCTCTGGATGGAAAGACTCCAAAATCCAGTGTGGTGCTATGGAAAGACCACAGGACTCAGGGCTCTGGACTCTCCTGCCCAGAGAGGGTCAGAATGTGGCCCTCACTGAACCTCCACTCATTATATGTACCATGATGTCACTGAAATAAGGAGAACAGTGAACATCAAACTGTTTCTTAGAGCAGTAAGCCCCACATATTTTTCCTCATCAAGGACAACTCCTTATATATTTGATATGTAGGTGTCCTGTGAGACATTTTGGGTTTGAAAAGAATGGTTTTACTGCATTAAATAAAAAAAAGGATTTGGAAGCCAGAGAGCTGAATGATTTCCAAGTCTATTCTACCCCACCTCCTACATTTGGGAACTACATTGAAGACCTAGAGTCGGGAGATTGATTGGGGTTGAGAGTTGGGGTAAAGAGGAGCCAAAAAAGATGTGTCATTGTTAATAAACCTTGGAACCAAAGGCTACTGATGCTTCATTCATTCATTCATTCGTTCATTCATTCATTCAACAAATATGTACTGAGCACCTAACTGGGTGTTAGGTATTCAGTGTGAACAGAACAGATGGGTCCTGCTTTTATGGAGCTTCCAGTGTAGAGGAATAGAAAACATTAAATACACAAACTAATTCAGTGATGTGAAGAAATTAAACCTAAAATGATGTGTTTGTGGAGATGGCCCTTAGGCTGGGAGGATGGGGAAGGCCTCTGTGATGAGCTGAAACTTAAAGAAGCCAGATAGGGGTGCCTGACTGGCTCAGTCAGTAGAGTACTTCAGATTAATCTCAGGGTTGTGAGTTCAAATCCATGCTGGGCATAGAGTGTACTTAAAGAACAAAACAAACAAACAAACAAACAAACAAAACTAATGGGACTTGATTTGGTGGCACCTGGCTGGCTCAGTCAAAAAAGCATGCAACTCCTGATCTCAGGGTCATGAGTGTGAGCCCCATGTTGGGTGTAGAGATTGCTTAAATAATTAAAAAACGTAAAAAATAAAGAGATGCCTGGGTGGCTCAGTTGGTTATGTGTCCAACTCTTGATTTTGGCTCAGGTCACAATCTCACAGTTGGTGAGTTCAAGCCCCACATAGGGCTCTGCTCTGACTGTACAGAGTCTGGGATATTTTCTCTCCCTCTTTCTCCGCCCCTCCCCTGTTCTCTCTCTCAAAATAAATTAAAAAACTTTAAAAAAAAATGTTTTTAATAAGTAAAAAATAAAGAAGCCAGACATGTGGAGTACTGGAAGAAGGAGCACTCCAGAAGGAGAGGGAAAGCAGCAGGCATGAAGGCTTTGTAATGGGAAGACTTGGCCTGCTGGGGAAACAGCAAGGAGGCTGGAGTTGCTGAAGCACAGTGAGTGGGGAGCCAGAGAAGTGTATGGGCCGAAAGGGGAAAGATTGGCAGGGGCCCAATAATGCACAGCCTTGCAGGCCATGCTAGGGTGTTTGGATTTTATTCTAAAGCAACTGAGAAGTTTTAACGAAGAGAGTGATAGGATCTCATTTTCTTTTTTAAAAAAAGATAAATCACTGGCTATTTTGTGAACAATGGGTTATGGAGGGAGTTGGGGGTGGGGAGAGAGTGAAAGACCAGATATTAGACAGAAAACTGATTATGGGGCTTGGACTAGGTTGGTGGTTTTGGGAATTGAACGAAGGTTATCAATAAGAGATCTTTTAGAAATAGAACCTATAGAACTTGCTAATGGATGGAATGTGGGGGTATGAGAAAAGGGCAGACTGACTCTGGGTTTCAGACTTTCCTAACTGGATGGAAAGAGGTGCCCTTTGGTATTTTATCTGGGGAAGATAACTTGGGAAGGGTCAGGGAGAAGGAGCAGTTTTAAAGATTTGAGGTATCTATTAGATATACAAGTGCTGGTGTCAGTGGTCTGCTGGAAATGTGAATTTGGGGCCACAGGACTGCAGTGCAGAACCTGAAAAGTAGGCCCTAACGGTGAGAGGGGCCTTCTGGGACGCAAGGCCCCACACCCATCTCCCCGCTTATATCCACTCAAAAGTACCATTTAGCTTCCATTGGCCCCAGACACACCTGTTTTCCTCTGGGACTGGTTTCTTCCAGGCTCCAGGCAATTTTCTCACCACTCACGCTGGCTTTTCCAGTTCTCTGGGAATTTGGGAAAGGTCTGAGAACAGTCCTGTTTCCCTTGTCAAAATCATCTTTGCTCAGGCATCCAGTGACTCAGTTTCCCTGGTCACAAACTGAGTTCCTCCTTGCCACACGTCACCCTTCGCGCCATCACCGGAGATCTGCATATGTAAATGAATGATTAGAAATAATTAAGAGCTGAGTCAGTGGCTCTACTAGAAACAGAACCCAGGCGTCTTGACTCAGAAACTTAAGAGTTTCCCTACCGCACAGCAGACGCGGCGTCCACTCGGCGGCTCCGACCCTTTCCGGAGTTTTAGCAGTAGTAACAGAAGTTGATCCGGTTTCTTCTCGGCACCTTCGCGCTTCGCAGCCCTGCGCGAAGTCGGACGAGGCGTGGGCGGGACGGGGGCGGAGCTGAGCCAGGTCCGGGGCGGGGCTTTGGCGTGGGCGGGGCTTCCTCGAGTTCCGGAGTCGAGTCGCTCGCCTTGGCCGGATCGGAGATGCAGCCGCCGCCCCGAAAAGTGAGCTTGGCCTGGGAATGGGGACTCCTGGTGGGCTGGCGGAATGGTGGGAGTTAAGGGGCTCAGGAACCGCAGTGGGGGACAAGGAGTTGTAAGGGTTCAGGGCCTAACCCAGAAGTAACCCAGGAAACAGCCCAGCCCCTCCCCGGTCCCGCCCCCTCACCGCTCCCTGCGCGGAGTGTTTTTTCCAGGTCTCAGGCGCTGGGGGTCTTCATCCTCTTCTTACCCTCACAGGTGAAGCCGGCTCAGGAGGTGAAGCTTCGCTTCCTGGAGCAGCTGAGCATCCTTCAGACCCGGCAGCAGAGGGAGGCAGATTTACTGGAGGACATCAGGTAGCTTCTGATCCCCTCCACGTACCCCCCCCCCCCACCTTCGCCGTTGCGCGCCCCGCCTCTCCTCAAACCTACATCCGTCGGATCTGGGCCGGGGAGGGGAGGCAGAGAGTGAAGAGTTCTCCACCCTGCCCATTACTGGCCCTCACTTTCGGCCTCCCTCTCCAGATACCAGATAGGACTTATCCTTCTTCCCACCCCAACACACAGAAACACGCACGTACCCTCCCTGAAACCCCTTGACCCCATACCACTCCCTCCACCACACAATCAAGCTTAGAGCAGAATCTTACCTCCCTCTTCCAGACCTGTTGGAAGGCTGGAGGACAATGTATTCAGGCCCCCATCAGTCCTCACGTCTGAGCCCACTGATGGTTCTGGGGGGGGGGGGCGAAGGGGGAGGATCCTGCTGAGGCTCTGAGCAATGAGGTGAGGTTGTTCTGGGTTGCAGCTGCCTGAGGTGATCTCAAGGACTCTCTCTTAAGTCTCATTTGCTCCTGGTATACTCACACTCTAGGCCTGGCTCCACTCTTCCTCCTGCCCAGGCTGAGGAGAGGATTGAGGGTGGGAAAACAGGACTAAACTGTAACACCACCCTGCTCCATTTATCTCCACAGGTCCTACAGCAAGCAGAGGGCAGCCATTGAACGGGAGTATGGGCAGGTATGGAACTCCTTTCTCTGGACTTTGTCTTTTGTTCTAGCCTCCTTTAAACCACCAGCATTGTCTCTCCACACATTCTTCTGTTCTGGTCAAGAGCAAAGGCCTAAACAGAGGGTTGTCAAATCTTTCTTGTGCTACTTGTTGGCTGTGTGACCTTGGACAAAGTACTTAGCCTTTCTTGGCCTTGACATCTTTCTCTGTACAATGGAAATAATAATTGTACCTTCACGTGGGGTTGTTGTAAGGATGGGATAGGTTAATGCATGTAAAGCACTTAGCAAAGTAAGTAGCACATAATATGCATCTGATGAATGGCGTTAGTATACTCTGATCCCATAATTTCCCAGTTGGTGAGAATCTTTGAGAGGTAACTGGGTCTATGATGACTTTCCCACCAGGCACTTCAGAAACTGGCTGGGCCATTCCTGAAGAGGGAAGGGCATCGGAGTGGGGAGATGGACAGCAGGTGGGTCCCATGGAGGTAGGGAGGTCAGGAGACCTAGAAGAGATGAGGAGCTCAGTCTCAGGAATCTATGGGAATAAAGAGTCAGTGAGGGGGGAGGGCACGTGAGCTGTAGGTAGAGCTGACACAGCAGCCAGAGAGGAGCTGACCCAGCAAGGACACTGTGGGTGCGGGCAGAGGGCATGAGTGATCCTTGTGGCTGAGCTAATGGGCTGATCGATTGATAGGCTCCCAGACAAGGGGGATGGGAAAGCACTCTGTCTCTTATGGTGTTGGGGTTGGGGGGGGGGTCTCATGAAGCTTTGGAGTGCTCTCCTCCTCAACACAGACCTTCTATGGGGAGAGGCAGGATGGTGTTTGGTGCCTGGCGCTGCCTGCTGGATGCCACCGTGGCTGGGGGCCAAGCCCGGCTCCAGGCATCTGACCGATACCGTGACCTGGCAGGGGGCACAGGGCGGAGTGCCAAGGAGCAGGTGCTTAGGAAGGTATGTCTATGTGGATGGGATGAAGGAAGGGCTGGCTCAGGGCTGGGGTGATCCAGGTCAGGACTCTGTGTGTCCATGCCCCTAGGGAGCAGAGAACCTCCAGAGGGCACAAGCTGAGGTGCTGCAGTCTGTCCGGGAGCTGAGCCGAAGTCGGAAGCTGTATGGGCAGCGGGAACGTGTGTGGGCCTTGGCACAGGAGAAGGCGGCTGATGTCCAGGCTAGGTGGGGTCGTGTGGAGTTGGGAAGCCTGGCAGGAGGAGGGGATCCAAAGCATGACAGCCAGGCCTAAACTCGACTCCTCTTCCTTGCCTGCACAGACTGAACCGAAGTGACCATGGGCTCTTCCACACTCGAACCAGTCTCCAGAAACTCAGCACCAAGGTTTGGGGGATGTGGATAGGAGGGAGGGCAGGAAGGAGGTGGGCAGAGTAGTCTCGTGGTTTGGAAACCAAGGGCATAAATCTGAGAGACTGGGACGAATCCAGGCTTCCCTACACCTTCAGTCCTTGACCTTGGTTAACCTGATCTCTCTGAATCTCATTTTCTTCATCTGTAACACGGAAATAGTGCATTTCTTTTTATTCCCTTACTGTGCATTTATTGAGGATTCTATGGAGTTCCTGCCTTCAGAGTCTGGTGAATGCCAGACAGATAGTAAATAAACAAATAATCAGACTAAGTGAAAACAAAACAAGGTGCTATGATAAAGGGTAACAGAGTGTAATTTAGAGAGAAAGCTTCTCTGAATACATGGCCTGTCAAGAAGGAGCCAGCCATGCAAAGATCTAGGGGTGGAACATTCCAGGGAGAGGAAATGGTGAGTTCAGGGGCTTTGAGATGGCAATAGCTTTGTGGGCTTGAGGAACCAAAAGAAGACTAGTGTGGCTGGAGTACTGTGAGCAAGGGGACAAGTACTGTGCAAACAGGTCAGAGAGGTCGCAGGATCAGCTCACGTGAAACCTGGTAAACCACAGTAAGGAGCAGTTGGGATTTTATTTTAAATGAACCCAGACACCACCAGTGCATCTTGAGCACGAGTTGTGAGTGTACAAAAGTTTTAGTGTAGCACCACGTATATAGTAAGCATTCAATAATGTGAGAATCCATTCTGGATATGGATTGGCCTTGGAAGGACCCCAAGGGTCTAGCGGTCCCTGTTGACATGTATTTTCTCTTCCCAGTTGTCTGCCCAATCAGCCCAGTACTCCCAGCAGCTGAGAACAGCCCGCAACGAGTACCTGCTTAACCTGGTGGCCACCAATGCTCACCTTGACCACTACTACCAGGAGGAATTGCCAGCCCTGCTCAAGGCCAGTCCCAGCCCAGATACCCCTGCCTCTCAGCAGAGGGTGGCAGTGTGTGGGAGGGCCTGTCCTTTCTTCCCACCACCACCAGACTAGGTGGTGCTAGGGACCTAGCCTGCTTTGAGTGGGTAGAAGATAGATCCTCTGGTTCTGGTTCTAGTTCTAGCTGACTGCATGACATTGTGCAGAACACTTAACCCCTCTGAACCCCTCATCAGGGATAACTTCTGCTCTGCCTACTTTATAGACTAATGGGGCTCAGAGGAGAGGATAGATGTGAAAATGCTTTTTAAACTGTTAAGGTCTATGCATACGTGAGGGCCTATTATTAGAAGCAGTAATAATGTCTCATTCCTTCCCTCTTTCCAATTCCTCATGCCCATACCAATCTAAACCTGGGCAGAGAGCCTACTTTGCAGTAGATGCTGGGGGAAGGGTAGTGTCATTATCTCAGGGTTCTCTCTAGGCCCTGGTCAGCGAGCTCTTGGAACACTTGAGGGACCCCCTGACCTTGCTAAGCCGCACTGAGCTGGAAGCTGCAGAGATGGCCCTGGAGCATGCCCGCCATGGAGCACAGGCAACCTCCCAGGTGAGGGCTGTGCCCTGTAAGACCTCCCCAGAGATCCTCTTTACCCTGCTCTTTCAGTACAGACCACCCACTGCATTATCTGCCTTCTTTCTTCCAAGAGGGGCTGGGGACAGGCTTAGAGAGGTAACCAGTGAGTGCCTACTTTGACCTTTTACAACCCCCCAGGTAAGCTGGGAGCAAGATTTGAAGCTTTTTCTTCAGGAGCCTGGAGTATTTTCGCCCACACCACCTCAGGAGTTTCAGCCTGCAGGGACTGATCAGGTGAGACTACTGTTCATTGGAACCAAACCACATGTAAAGGGGACTGTGGTTTAGGCCTCCTCCCTCATCATCCTTGTCCTGATAATGACTTGGTGACTGTTATGTGGCTTCAGAACTCTAGTTCACCTCCTTCCCACCAGGACACAAATAAACATATTTTATTCCACCTTTCCGGTCCTTGACTGCACTATCCTCATCGTTCTATCTCTATCCCTCAACCCAGATCCCATTTTGGGGACTCTCTGTGTCTCTGTGTCCACAGGAAGGCACACCTGTGTCTATATACATAGGTGTGTGCCCTCACTTCTTTGTCCCTGGAGGTCAGGACAGAAAGAAGAAAAAAGGAGGAGACTGTAGTGAAGGAGCAATATCAGGTCCTCCTTACAACACCTGTGTTCATTGTTCATGCAGGTGTGTGCCTTGGAGCTGGAGGGGGACGCAGGAGGCATGGCTGGGGACAGTAGCCTGGAGAAAGAGGTTCAGCGCTGGACGAGCCGAGCCGCCCGAGACTACAAGATCCAGAACCATGGGCATCGGGTGAGGTGGGGGGGGTGCAGGTATCATGGGTGGGCAGGAAGAGCTGAGAGATGGGAACCCTGGAATCAATGGGAATGTCATAGGGCTGCAGGCAGGAGGGGAGGGAAAGGTATATTAAGCCAACAGTGTGGCACAGTAGTTAAGAGCACTGGTTTTGGAGTTAGACCCACCTGGGTTCAAATCCTGCTCTCTTGTTTCCTAGTTATGTAACCCAGAGTGAGGGAGTGACTTAACCAACCTCTCTGGACCTCAGTTTCCTTATTATTAGAGTGGGGTTAATAATAATAGCCACCTCATAGGGAAAATTAAATGACATAATACATGTGAAGCAAGTAGCAAAGTGCCATGTCCATAGTAAGTTGTCTCCCGTAGTATTTCTACCCACCCCTGTCCTCTGCCTTCCCAACCAGGTGCTGCAGCGGCTGGAGCAGAGGCGACAGCAGGCTCCAGAGCGGGAGGCTCCAGGCATAGAACAGCGGCTGCAGGAAGTGAGGGAGAGCATTCGGCGGGCACAGGTGAGATGTAGCCCTGTGGCTAGGGCTACTGAGATCCCACCCCCTTACACAACACTCTCTTACACTCTCTCTGGATGGTGGGGAGTGGGTGGCAGGAGGTAGAAGGTGGACAAACTTGGGGAGGCTCCACCCACCTCCCAAAGGTAGGCCCAGCCATAGCCTTGATTGATCTCTCTTCCTAATGCCAGGTGAGCCAGGTGAAGGGGGCTGCTCGGCTGGCCCTGCTACAAGGAGCTGGCCTAGATGTGCAGCGCTGGCTGAAACCAGCCATGACCCAGGCCCAGGATGAGGTGGAGCAGGAGCGACGGCTCAGTGAGGCCCGACTGTCCCAGAGGGACCTGTCTCCTACGGTGAGCACCCTTCGCTCCATACTCATACACACCCAGGAAGGTAAAGGGTAGAACTCCCCAGTGGAGGGAAGACCCTGTAAAATGGGGATCATGACAGTACCTAAGTCAAAGAGGTTGTCGTGAGGCATGAATGAAATAAGTATAATTTTTTGCATAGTTTGTAGCATAGAGTGTCAGTGAACTTTTGTCATGAGTACAGTAAAACCTTGGTTTGCGAGCATAATTCGTTCTGGAAACGTGCTTGTAATCCAAAACACTTGTATATCAAAGTGAATTTCAAGTACCATTGGCTCAGTTGTGATCATGTGACATTCAGCATCACATAATACTCATATCGCAAGACATCGCTCATTTATCAAGTTAAAATATATTAGAAATATTTGCTCTTCGTGCAGAACACTCACAGAGCAAGTTAATCACAATCTAAGGTTTTACTTGTATAGGATGGTGGTTATGAACTAAGCTCTTAGTACAGATTATAAGTGGTTCGAATACCAGCCACTCTACTTATTAGCTGTGTGACCTTAGAAAGTGACCTAACCTTTCTGAGCCTCAGTTTCCTCCCAAGTAAAACGAGGTCTTCAGTTATGCAGAATATCACTGGGTCATTATGGAGATAAAATGGTGATATACATAAGATGTTTGGTGTTGTACCTGGCACAGAGTAAGCACTCAGGACTAATTCTGTGGTGGTTGGTGTTACCCTGCTTGTGTTGATTTTGCTTTTGATACATGGTGAACAGATGGGGGGGGTGCCACCTTGGGGAATGATCTGCCAGTGTTCTTTAAGAATAGAGTGGAGGAGTGGGAGATGAAATGGGTGCTTGAGAGTGTGGGGCCCCCCTATGATGTCTGTTGTCTGCCCCCTCCAGGCTGAGGATGCTGAGCTCTCGGACTTTGAGGAATGTGAGGAGACAGGAGAGCTCTTTGAGGAGCCTGCCCCCACAGCCTTGGCCACTAGGCCCCTTCCCTGCCCTGCACATGTGGTGTTTGGCTATCAGGTATCAGGTGGGCATGGGGGTGGTGACCTCCGACAGGTGGGGATGGGAGACAGCCAAGTCCTGAATCCTTCCTTGTGGGGCACAGGCAGGGCGTGAGGATGAGCTGACCATCACAGAGGGCGAGTGGCTGGAGGTCATAGAAGAGGGAGATGCTGATGAATGGGTCAAGGTGGGTATGGACCTTAGATCCTGATCCCGGTGGTGGGCAGGTGGGGAGGGTGCAGTGGGAAGGTCTTCTCTGTGGCTTGCAAGGATCCAGCCAGACAAAGCTAGAAGCCTAAGGAGGAGGGCTAGGGCTATGGGCTGCTGAGGCAAGTCTGCTATCTGTTCACATTGCTGGGTGAACAGGCTCGAAACCAGCACGGCGAGGTAGGCTTTGTCCCTGAGCGGTATCTCAACTTCCCGGACCTCTCCTTCCCTGAGAGTGGCCATGACAGCGACAACCCCTCAGGGGCAGAGCCCACAGGTGAGAATGGGAAATTCTGGGTCTGGGGAGCAAGTGTTTGTGGCCCTGGGATATCATAGTCCTGGGGGCACTACCGTCCATCAACTCCCCTCAGCATCTCTCCTGGGCTTCTGCAGCTTTCCTGGCCCGTGCCCTATACAGCTATACGGGACAGAGTGCAGAGGAACTGAGCTTCCCCGAGGGGGCACTTATCCGCCTGCTGCCCAGGGCCCAGGATGGAGTGGATGACGGCTTCTGGAGGGGAGAATTTGGAGGCCATGTTGGGGTCTTCCCCTCCCTGCTAGTGGAGGAGCTTCTTGGCCCCCCAGGGCCCCATGAACTCTCAGACCCTGAACAGGTGAGGCTTTCTTCTCCCTGGATCCCCAGACACCTCTGGGTTGACCCTCCCACTCCAGTGAGGCCCCATATTCATCTTAATGCCCCCTCCCTTCTCCGGGTTTACCTCCTATAGTGGCTTGGGTCTCCCAAAGGAGTTTGGCTGGGCAGAGAAGAAGGAAACCCAAACTGTCTTCATTAGAGTTTGATAGTCTTACTTCACTGCTAGGTACATCTGAGTTCATTCCTACTGCATTACCTTGGGCAGTGATATAACCTCTGTGCTTTTGTCTTCACATGTAAAACAGGGTAATAATACCTGTGTCAGCAGCCCACTTGTCATGATTAGAGATAATGGAGGTAAAGCCCCTAGCACAGTGACCCACAGGAGGTTCTTTAATATATGGTACCTGTTGTTACAAGGAAAAGCCTTGGCGTGGTAGTCAGGAGACCAGTTCTAGTTGGGACTTGACCACTAACTGGCTCCATGCTTTTGGATAGATAGCTTAATCTGAGTCTGACCTCTAACATAGAAAACATAAAAATCCCTACTTCATGGGATGGTGGTGAGGAATGAATTAATTAGTGTATATGAAGTGTCAGCAGAGTGTCTGGGATATAGTTAAGTGTCAGTACATATTGGTTATTGAAGTGTATTATCAGCTAAGCCCCCACCTGGATATAAGCATTTGGTGGCTCTCCAAATTGAGAAGTGATGGGACAGGCATTGAAGACAAGGTGAGAGAAAAAGTTAATGAAACTTTCCCATATGCCAGGAATAACTCTGTGTGCCCCTTCTTCCCAGATGCTGCCATCCCCTTCTCCTCCCAGCTTCTCACCTCCTGTGCCCACCTGTGCCTTGGATGGAGCCCCTGCACCTGTGCTGCCTGTGGGTGAGTAGAGGGCATTGGAGGCCCTGGGAGTGGAAGAGACAGGAAGAAGGAGCAAGGTTATACTTGACTCCTCTGCCTGCCCTCAGGAACCTCCTCCCTCAGGCTCACAGAAGCATGATGGGGAGAAGAACTTGGGCTTTGGAGGCAGGTGCATGTTCAGACTTTGCCTGTGACTTGCCAATGTGTGGTTTCAGGAGTGATGTGTAACCTGCCTGGGCCTTTATAGAGTGAGGAGAAAGGTCCCTACTTCACTGAGTTCTTGTGAGAGTTAGAAAGATGGACCTAGCATTGTGTCTGGCACATAACACTCATGCACTTGGTAGCTGTTTTCTCATGATTATTATTTGACAAATTAGCCAGCTTCTCCCAGTGTTTTCCCAGTATGCATTCTCTGCCTCTAATGTTCTTGAATCCTACAAACGTCTTAGTGTGTATCATCATTTTCTTTCTTGGAATGTCTACCTTTTCTAAAACCTTCTGGCACTTCTATTTTCTTCATGGAGCTTCCCTCGTTGATTCCAGAGATCCCTGTGAGCATATTCTGTACTTCCTATACCTGTAGTTCACTTGGAATGATTTAGCACTTATTCATTTTGTTTGTTGGTTTTTCACTCTTAGGTTCCTGGCATGGCCATTGGGAGTGGGAGTGCTGTGAATTCCATCTTCCCCTCTCTGATACCTTGCACAGGGCTGATTATACAGCAGGTGCCAAATAAATGTTGAGGATGGATGTAATGATGTATTTTATGGCTCCGATTAGTGACTATTCATTAATGCAACAAATACTTAGAGAGTACCACTGTCGTAAATGCTGGAGATGCAGCAGTGAACAAAATAAAGCCTGAAGACTGACTTGTGGTTCTTGTTTGCAGACCAAGACCTGGAATGTCCTGGACCCCTGGACATGATGGCACCTCGACTCAGGCCGGTAAGGGCCCCTCCCCTGGAGGAGATTGTGTCATTCCAACTTGTCCTGTTTTGTCTAGGGGTTTGACGAAATGGACAGGGATATCCCCAACGGACGCTTCTGGAGCACTGACTATGTGTTCCCTACAGATGCGTCCACCACCTCCCCCACCAGCTAAAGCCCCGGATCCTGGCCACCCAGATCCTCTCACCTGAAGCCAGGGGACTGCTGTTCCCCAGTGATGCTGCTGTCCCTATTTCCATGATGTCAGAGACCACCCCCTCAATGATCTGAAGTGACCAAGCCAAAAGCTGGAGTCTCCCCCATCTCTACTCTCACCTCCAGGAATAGAAACTTTTCTTCTCCCCCTTTTTGGAGGTTGGAACTCACTCCCCTCCCGATTGTCCTCCTGTTATTTCTAGGGCTGGAACTCCCCCTTTTTCTTCTGCCACCACCCCATCTCTAAGTGGGTTAAATATCTAGAAATCTGTGGGGCTGGAACCAATTCTCCAAAGTCTTGAGTGGCTCCAGCCCATCTGTGTCTCCACCCTGGCTCTGTGACCCACCCCACTCCAGATGCCATGGCCACTGGGTTTGGGGGCTGGAACAGGGGCAAGCCTGTCAAAAGGAGCTGGAGCCAGTATGCAAAACAGCTGTAATGGTCTGAGCGGATTTATTGACAGTGAATAAAGGGCACTAAGCCCAAGCCAGGGCCTGAGCCTCTTGTGCCAAGAGGGCAGGGGGCCTATGGTGCTATTGCTTTAGGGGCCCACCAAGGGCAGGGGCCTGCTCCCAGCTGCCACGCTCTAGCAAATGGAGCGAGGTGATGGGGAAGGGGTCAGGCGGCCTGTTGGCAGGCAGGGGAAGTGAAAGAGACTGAGGGATAGGGGTGGGGAGACTTCTCCCGAGGTCCCCCAGACTGAGACCATGCAACTCCAGATGGAAGTAGAGCTGGTTCCTCAGCTGAGGGCAGTGCTGTCCAGTGGAAAGGAGGGCCTTCATGCCCACCCACCCCCGGCCCTGCCAGCCGGTAGTCCATCAGTACATTGAAGAAGGAGGCTTGGAGGAGAGGAAGGGTAACAGTGTTGCTTCCTATTCAAGCTGTGTCTCAGCTTTTACCCAGGGGCTACAGGACCTTCCCTACCTCCTGGGGCACATGCCCACTCCCCACCACTAAACCAAAGAATGTGTAGCAAAGGCCAAGCCTGGGAGTGCAGAGAGCCAATGGGCTTAGGTGGTTTAAGTAGAGAGTGGGAGGATGAGATTATCTGACTTGGGGCCCAGGCAGACTCACCTCACACACCCCCTGCTCCTCGTGGTGCAGACACCTGTGAGAGAGAAGTGGTCAACAATGGGAGAACAGGATGTGGGTCATATCAGGGCCACCTCCCCTTCAATCCAGGGTAGGAGGCAATAAGAGCTGAGCCCACCATAGCCCTGCCCATGTCTTCATACCTGGTGATCTGTGGTGTCCAGTTTGCTTGGCTGTCCAATTGCCTCTCGACTGGCCAGTCCTGGGCTTGGGCCCTTCCCTCCAGCCCCTAGCACTGACTCTGCAGAGGCTCTAGGGTTGCCCTCAAGTGTACAAGGGACTAAGCTACTGTCCCTGAGTCCTCCATTCTGCACCAAGGGACTGGCGAGGGCCAGGGGCTGTGGCCTCTCAGGGGGCAGGCTCTCAATGGCAGGTGTCCCTGCCCTGGGATGCCCTCCCCCAGACCCCTGACTACCCCCTATGTCCTGCCCTCCACCAGACCCCCAGCTCCTGTCTGTGGGAGAGCCATCACGATGCTCATGTAGTCCATAGCGCTTCTCTATGTGTGTCACCCGGAACCTGGGAAGGGAGAGAACACTGGGGCTTAGGACCATAACTCAGAGGCTGCTCAGCTTCCCTTTAGCCAGGGACATCCTGGGTTTCCTGGCCACTTCCTTCTGACCTAGGGCAGGGGAGACCTCCCCCAGATGGTGGGGCATACTGTGTAGCCTGACTCCTGCTGTAGTTCACAGTCTAGGAGAACAGAGCTGGGGACCACCTTTGGAATGAGGTGCCTGATCATTGGGGCTCCCACCTCAAACTCCCTTTCCCTGGGGCTTTCTATCCCCACCTGCCCACAGAGAACACAGTGGTCTCCCCAGGCCGGGGGCGGCTCTTTCCTTCCTTGGAGCGTCCCTGACGGACAAGTGGGGGCCTCTTGTTGCGGCTACAGTGGATGCAAGGGGCAGCAGACCCCAGATGCACTGTGTGATGATGGGAGGGGGTTCCGTCCTGCAGGCTGGAGGTAGCATCCACGCTGGACAATAGGGAAGAGGGGAGCAGGAGTGACATTACCATTTCCTTTCCTCTTCCATTTGCTCCTGTCCTTTTCGCTTCTTAAAACATCAGATGCCTCACCTTCCCCAGGCCCCAACACTATTGTATTTATCTAATAAACACAATATTAAGACGTTAATGATCATGTGTTCTCCCTCCCAGGGTTGTTTGCTGAAAGCGGGCAATGTTTAACCCAAAAGAGTGGCACAAGGGATAAAGGTTAGGCTTGATGACATCCAGATGGAAGTATAATTTGAAGGAACTCAGATTCCTACAAAACTTCTTTCTTCTTATAGGTTAGCCACCTTTGCGTTCCCCCCCACCCCAAACATGCGAAGACACTGGGAAAGGATTGTGCTGGAGGAGAGGGTACTCTCCAAGGCAAGCTAAGTCATGCTGGCCCTTGTTTCCAGCTCACCTGGACAGCTGCACTGTCCCTTCTCCTTCACTGTCCCCCAGCATCTCCTTCAAGGCCTCAGCATTGGCTGAGAGGAGAAGGAAAAGAGGGAGTCAGTGGAGGTGGAGGTCAGGGCAAGAGAAAATTGAGTGGGGACTGGGTGGGGGGGTGGGTGGGTTGCGGGGCAGGGACAGCAAAGGGCCAGACTACACCCACCTTCATTTTGGATGATGCAGCGAACAATCCTCTCTACTGTGTCCTCATTCATGTCATCGTCCTCAGCTGAAGCATGAGAGGTTGGCAAGGAAGCAGGAAATGAGTCAGCTTTGCGTGGACATTACCTGGTGGCTTCTGTGGCTTATTGCTCAAGATCTATCCTTTTGTTTGCCATCATGCTGCATGTTAGCATTTCAGGGGTCAGGGCAGTAAAGATGGGAAAGGTAAGTGGGAGCCCAAGACTACCAACAGTGAGCCCTTCCCACCCATCCTGCCTTTTCTAGCCTTGCTTTCAGGATGGTGTCATCCACTTGCAAACTCAAGAAAGCATCATTAAGCCTCCCTGAAGGCATGGTAAGGGTTTGGCCTGGGTCTCTTGGCCAGGAAGGCAGAAAGAGGTGTGGGGTGAAGGGTATGGGAGAAAGGTGACTGAGCCAGGTTCTAGGCTCCTCACTCACGGGGCTGGAGCTGGGCATCGTCAGGCTCCGAGCCCCTCGACGTGCGGCAGCGGTAGCCCTTCTTCTTGAGCACGTGGCAGATCATGAAGCCTACGAGGCCCATGAGGAAGAAGACCAGCACAAGCAGGAAGAGCATGTACAGCCCATGTTGGGGCGGTTCCAGGTCAGGCTGTGGTTCCGACATGAGGCCCTGGGGGGCGAGCGCGGGCCAGGGCGCCTCCTGGGGTTAGGGGGCTGCAGCTAGGGACTGGGGGAGGGATAGGAATTCGGTCCTCAGGATCCGAAACTGACAAGCCTCGGAGGTCCGGCCCCACCCCCCTACCCAACCAAGGAGCTGTCCGTGTCAGGGGTGCTGGTCCGGGGCCGGGGTGCCAGACGGCGGATGCGCAAGCCCTCTTCCGCGACCCTGATCCTGCTTCCCCGACGCCCAGAGCGTTCCCCTTTCCAGCTTGTCCTGCGCTTCCGTCCCTCCCAAGGACACTGCAGAGCGAGATGGGACGGAATTCTCAGGCGGTCGGCTTAAGAATCGCGCCTGAGTCAGCGTCCGCACCTCCTCCGCGCTGGCCTGAGCCAGGCCTCTGCAGCCCCCTCCCCTGCGGGTATTCCGCACAATGCCACCCCTTTGGGTTCCTCCCATCCAGGCCACCTGGCCCACTCGGTACCGGTGGTTTGGTTCTGGCTCCGGCTCCAGCTCGGGTTCCTGCTCCAGGGGCGTCCTAGTCCGGCTCAGGGCCCCCGACGCCCTCCCGGCGCTCATCCCTTGCTTCCTCCCCCTCCCCCCTTCGCCGCCTCACCGGCTCCGGGCTGCGGCTGCAGATACCGGTGCCGCGGCAGGCGGGGGGAGGGAAGGATGAAGAGGGATGCGGGCTGGTTGGGAGCGGCGGCAGGCTTCGGACAACTCCGACTGTGGGAAGGGGAAGGAGATGAGGGTGGGGGCGCTGCCGCAGCCTCCCTAGGTTCCCAAATGCCTTCGCCAGTCGCCAGCCCAGGACCAGGGGGCGGAGCGCAGGTGTGCGGGGCGGAGAGCTAGAGCCTTGCGCGCTTGTGAGCGCAAGTGTGGTGCGCGCGTGACTGCGCCGTCCCCCCTCCGCGGGGGGAGTGTGCGGCGCCGAGCCTGGGTCCGGGCGGGGAGCACAGGCAGTCAGACGAGAGTGCTCTTCACGGGTCTATCCCGCACGCCGGGCGCGGCTCCGGCCCTCAGATGCCTCAGCCGAGTGGATAGTCAGGAATCTTCCCAGTGGGCCGGGGAAAGCTGGCTTTCTCCACCCAAGAGGGACAGCGTGGCTGGTTCTCCGGAGTCTCCTAGACTGGTGACCACGGCCTGAGCCCCGTTTGGGGCAGGTGGCTGGACGAGATGGCTCAGCTTCCCGAGGATTTGGCCCCCGCCCGGAAGGAAATGACCCTAGCATCCTAGGACCGATGCTACGCGTCCTCCGCAAAGTCCAGAAGCTCACGCTCCAGAACCTAGAAGGGCTAGCCAAGCGAGGGGAGGAACTCCGCAGGGGGCGTGGTCGGGAGGCGGGGCCTGGATTTCCCGGTTCCGCAGAGGCAGGCTGCGTGCTTGCGCAGCACGTACGAGCGGGGGTGGGGCAGGCAGCCGGGCGGGCGGCGGAGGCACGGGGCCTGGTCCCGCCGGCACCATGGCCAAGACCGTGGCCTATTTCTACGACCCTGACGTGGGCAACTTCCACTACGGTGAGGGAACAAGGTGGTACGCGAGGGGTTTCGGGACGCGGAAGTTACGAGGCGGGGGGACTACAACTCCAGCGAAGGGTACTGACGAACTCTTTTCCCACCCCCAGGGGCAGGGCACCCTATGAAGCCCCATCGCTTGGCATTGACCCATAGTCTGGTCCTGCACTACGGTCTCTATAAGAAGATGATCGTGAGTCCCAACATCGCTGTTGGGTTTTGAGGGTGGGGGCGAGCTGGGCGGCCCTAGGATAGGTGGGCTGCACTGAAAGCACGGGGTGCGACCTACCCTTGGGATGGGGCGGAGGCTGGATTTCAGGAGTCAGGAACACCCACCTTGTGCGTAGTGTTGGTGGGTGGATCCACCGACTTAATGGGAGTTACTTCTTCATCTTAGATCGCTAACCTTTGACCTCAAGTGGACCAACCTCTGGCCTATGGTTAGGGTGGAGTGGGGCTGGTTTAAAGGCAGATGTTTTCCTTTTCAGCATCTTAGGGTGTGGGCAGTGCTGTGGCTTCAAGAAAGAGAGAGGGGGCTGGATCACTGTATCTGGATGTGAAGTGTTCCCACCGGTTCCCACCCCTTCTCCGCAACCTCTCTGTGCCTCTAAGGAGCTAGAGCTCCAGGGAGGACTCCGCAGGCCTGTGCGCAAATACCTATGTGTGTGTGAAAGAGAAGAGATGTCGTGGGTATTTCCTTATGAACTTAGAATACCCCCACACAGTTCTACTTAATTGCTCCCATCTCCCAGATATGCACATGGGGACAGATAATCCCCAGCTTGGATTTTATAGTTGTGATAGGCGATTATAGCAGTTAAGTTTAGCCCTCTTGGGTCACAAGGGGAATTGGACAACAGTATGAATGAGTGTTGCCCACTGTTTGTGCTGAGGCACAGAAAAGTGAAATGGTTATAGAAAAGACTGAGGTGATGTTAGTGCATGATTCTATGAATCCTTTGAAATTGTTTGCTGGTATGTACCTGTGTGCATTTTCTGGGGAGAGAAACTTTTTGTTCTAGCCTAATTTCTAAAGAACTGTGTGAACCCCTCAAAAGATAATAAATCTCTGGCTTAGCACCTTGGCACTTTGGTTTTTAATTAGAAGGTTGTCACAAATCCTGTATTATTTAACTCCAAAATTAAGAACTCCAAGGAGAGAAAGGATGGCATCAGAGCCAAGGGGAGGAGATGAGTATGGAAAGAATCAAAACTAGGAGGTCCAAGGAAAAGTGCAATGGATCAGGGCTCAAGGTTGAGAAGGTGGGAAAGATTGGGCTGGAAGTGGGAAGAAGGCAAGCCCACTGGTCTTTAGAAGGTTTGATCATAGTACCCCACCTGGCTAATCAGAGCCTCTCATCTTTACTGATGTTTGTTTCATATAATAGCAAGGATTGCAGCAGTGATAGGACCACTGCTGTGTGTGCTTTTGGACACTCCGCGGGGCTGGGGTCAGTGTGGGCAGTCTCAGCCCAATGAATGGGACTGACCTTGCCTCCATTCACCTTGTTTTCCATCCCGAGGTCTTCAAGCCGTACCAGGCTTCCCAGCATGACATGTGCCGCTTTCACTCTGAGGACTACATCGACTTCTTGCAGAGAGTCAGCCCCACCAATATGCAAGGCTTCACCAAGAGCCTTAATGCCTTCAACGTGGGCGATGACTGGTGAGGGGAGGCCTGGGGTTTTTAATGCCAGCCATTTCAAGGAGAATGCTTGAATGAGGTCTCCTGGCAGCAGTGGGAACATATGAAAGGGGTCCTATTTGTCAGTGACTCATCATTTACTCATTTGGTTTTTTTCAACAAATATTTATTGGTTGTTTGCCTTAGGCCAGGCCCTGTGCTAAGTCCTGTGAAGGAGAGGTACATGGCCAACTGTGAGAGTGTATACTTGGGAGAATTACCTGTCATGGGTATGGGGTTGTCAGTGGAGGCTTTCTAGGGGAAGTAACGGAGGTTAAGGAGATCTGAAGAAAGAATAGGAAGTAATTAGGTGAAAGGTGGTTGGGAGGACACAAGTTGAGGCAGGAATGTCATTGGGTATCAGGGACAATCTGTGCTGAGGGTTTGTGCAAGTGTGGTATGCCACTCATTTGAGAAACAAAAAAGGTCAACCACATTTTATGAAGGAAAGAGTAATCGGAATCAAGGCTAAAGAGATGCTTAGAACCTTTAAATGGTAAATAGCCCTATTATTAATTGAGGCTCTTACCCTTAGAGTAGACAAATTATCAAAGTGTTTTAAAAGTAAGAGAGTGATTTACCCTGAGAGAGGTTTACATTGAGCTTTTCTTACAAACAAGACTCAGAGTTAGGTCCTTTGGGGAAGGGAGTGGATAACAAAGATAAGCCATGATCCTTGCTTGCATTCTTGTATATATTCATGAAAATGTAATAGTCATAACAGTTACCATTACTCAATTTATTTTTAAACTTTTTATTAGGAAAATTTCAAACATTTCAAAAGAATAGTACTGTAAACTCCCCTATATCCATCACCATCTGCAACACTTACAAACAAATGACCAATCTTACTTCATCTGCATTACAGATCATTTTAAAGCAAACCTAACATTTTTGAAACGACATGTAAATACTTTATTGTGTATCTCCAAATGATACTCTTAAAAAAGAACTGTACATGCTTGAGTGTATGGGTGGCTCAGTCAGTTGAGCATCCAACTCTTGTTATTAGCTCAGGTCATGATCCCAGGGTCTTGGGATCAAGCCCCATGCCGGGCTCCTCACTGAGCATGGAGGCTGCTTAAGATTCTCTCTCTGCCTCAACTCCTGCTGTCTCTCCCTAACTCTAAAAATTAAAAACAAAAGAGAACAACCCCCCCCATACACATTGTGATTATCACTCCTAAAAAATTAGCAGTAATTCCTCAATATCATCATATATGCAGTCAGTATTCAGATTTCTCCAACTGTCTCCTAAACTTTTCTTTCTTGCAGTTGATTGTATTTGGTTGATAACATTTCTTAAGACTTTTAATCTGTAGTGTTTCCTTCTCTACTTTGAATTTATTTCTTGAGGAAACCAGGCTGTTGATCTGTAGTTTCCTACAACAGCTACTGTTTATTGAGTGCTTACTCTGCTATGCTCAGGTTTGCTGGTACATCCACTTAATTCTCACGTCAACAGTGAGATGTTGTAGTCCTTTTAAGTTAGGCATAAGGATACCAAAATTTGAGGAGATTTACGTAACTAGCCCGAGTCACAAAACTGGTCAGTGAAAGTGGCAGGATTCAGATCCAAAGCCCGGGTTTTCAAACACTTCAGTGTTCCCCGAAAGGTGTTGCCAGTGGAAGCACTCTGGGCTGGAAGATGGAAACCAAGTCCTTAGGCTGGCATTGACCACCTTCCCAGGCTTACCCTCATGTCCCTGCTTGCATTGGATTCCTTTCTGGAATGCCCTTTGCTCCTCTTTCAACCTCTCCAAGGCCTTCCTGGTCTTCACACCACCATGAAGTTTCATACCATGAAGACTTTCTTGACCACACGAGGCACAAAGTTCTGTCCTGTACACACTGCCCTCGTCTTTTGGTGTTTGATCGCATGCTGTCTTGGGAGCTTCCTTGGTATTTTTTATTGCTGCTGCTGTTGGTTCTGAGCTAACTTTACAGGTGTCAGAATGCAGTCACCCTCAGGCCACAGCTGGGGCTCTGTAACTGCTCTCTGTGCAGTTAGGGAATAGTACCTACCACTGGGCCCTTTGCACTGCCTCGGTTGTGCTGTCAAACTTAAGCTACACTCACACCTATGTGTGTATTTCAGATGAGAATCAGGGATTTTCCCTTTTAATTAATTGGGAATTAATTAATTTTGATGGTTTTCAAATTAATGTACTATAAAAAACCCAATTATACTGCAAGGCTTTTAATGGAAAAAAAAAAAAAAACCAGTCCCAGATCTATCCCTCCCACCCATAAAATCCCTCTCCCCAGTGGCAGCCACTTTCAGGTCCTTAGCTATTTCTTCTGATATTTACCTTTGGATTTCAAAGCACTGATATTAATCTACTACTGTTCCTAATAATCTCTAATACTTAAGTAATGCCCTCTTTGTGTCAGGTACTATCCTAAATGCTTCACAGGCATTAGCTCATTTAATCTCATCAATCTCTGTGAACCAGGGTCTGCTATTGTCTCCTTTTTACAGATGAGGACACTTAGGCACAGAAACTTTATTTATTTAAATTTAATTAATAATTAATTAGTTTAGAGAGGAAAGAGCCAGAGCCTACATGCATGGGGGAGGGACAGAGATTGAGGGAGATAGAGAGTGTGAGATCATGAACCTGAACTGAAATCAAATCAAGAGTTGGGTACTTAATGGACTGAGCCACCCAGGCGCCTCAGGCCCAGAAACTTTAAATAGCTTGTCCAATGTGATCATTACCAAGTGTTGAAGAGTCAAAGCTTGAACCTAGGTAATCTGGCTCCAGAATTTGTCTCTTAAATCGTGCTACCATATTATACTGCCTGTTGTAATGTGCTTGTATTGCTATTTTTTCACTTTACAACTTAAAGTGTTTTCTGTTAAGCCCTTAGTATGGGAAATGAGCATTTAGTCTCCTCATACCATCACCCTGGCTTCCCCTTCCCTTCTACCTTCACAATATATCACTATTTTTATTAAATAAGTATTCTATGTTTACATCGTTATAACTTTGAAAAATTCACTTACTAGAGAGCCAGATAGTATAGTATGATTTAATTTTTCTATTTGTACACCTTTTTGTTTTTCCAGGAGTCGATAATCACATTGTTTTCTCATTTGCTTAGTTTTCTAGGTATCAATTGTTAATTCTTCCCAGAACCTTTGAGAAATTATAAAACTCCCTACACCTCTCTTTTTTGTAGTCAAATATATCAGCTGAACGATTATTTTTTGAGAACTAAAACTAGGGAGGGGTCTTTTAATCCTTTCCTTTTTTATAAGTCAAGTTTATGAAGGTAAATTTGCATACAGTAAAATTAACACTTTTAAAATTTTTTTTATTTATTTATTTTGGGTAGAGTAGGGGAGGGGCAGATAGAGAGAATCCCAGGCAGTCTCTGTGCTGTCAGCATAGAGCCTGATGTGGGGCTTGGTCTCCCGAATTGTGAGATCATGACCTGAGCAGAAATCAAGAGGCAGATGCTTAACTGACTGAGCCACCCACGTGCCCCTAAAACTCACCCTTTTTAGGCTTGTAATTCTGAGAGTTTTAACAGTGTGTATCAAGGTATAGATTATTTCTATTATTCCACAAAGGGCTCTTACACTCTTACAGTCAGTCTCTTCTTTCCAGCTTAGCTCCAGGTAACTACTGATCTGAGGTCTGTCCCTATATTTTGCCTTTTCCAGAGTGTTATATAAATGGAGCCATATAATATATAATGTTTTGTATCTGGTTTTAAGCCTCTCCTTTTTATAAAAAAAAGAAGGTAATAATTATAATTAACATCAACTTCTGGAGTACTAGGTACCACACGCTTTGTTAAAGACTTTCTATAGTTTATCCTTATTACTTTCTGTGGGTTATCCTTATCCTTAAACTGTATATGGGAATACAGTTTTTTCTTAAAAATGTGTGATTCTAAAGAATATTATTGAACATTGTGTTAAAATCTGATATGCATAAAAGAATCTTTTAAGAATAACAAAGTTTATGTTCTCTCTTAATTTATTTCCTTTTTGGTGTGTTGCTTAAGTACCTAGAAGCTGCCTACTTTTCTCCCCAGCCAGGATGCAAACTCCCTGACAGAGTTAAATGTTTTTTTACTTCCATCCAGTGACTTGCACAGGGCTTGGTACATGGTTTGGTCCAAAATATTCATTGAATAAATTTGCACATAACCTGGGTGCATAGGGTGTGGGGAGAAGGTTATTAAAGAATGGAGGTTGGAGGGGTTTGGAGTTAGGGGAGAGGTGTAGGAAGGACCTGGTTGGAAATAAAGAGCTCTTACTTGCTTCTCTTCCCTGCAGCCCAGTGTTTCCCGGGCTCTTTGAGTTCTGTTCCCGTTACACAGGCGCATCTCTGCAAGGAGCAACCCAGCTGAACAACAAGGTGACCATGGCCCTGAGTCCTGTTCTCCCTTTCCTATGGGTCCTTTCACTCAAGGCCTTAACCCTGAGCCTGAGCTTCCAGCTTTGGGGATGGACAAGGAGGACTGTGAGTTGGGTGTTTGTCTTTCAGATCTGTGATATTGCCATTAACTGGGCTGGTGGTCTGCACCATGCCAAGAAATTTGAGGTGAGTGAGGAGATGATGGGGGAGACAATGACTGCCCTAGGTAGGTGGTCAGGATGACAGTAGGGGGCAGCTGGGTAGAGGAGTCGTTCCTCTCTTTGTAAGACCACTGTCTCACTATAGGCCTCTGGCTTCTGCTATGTCAATGACATTGTGATTGGCATCCTGGAGCTGCTCAAGTAAGTAGCCTGGGAGGAGTTGGAGGGACTTGTGAGACCTGTGGGTGAGGAGGTCTCTCAGATGGCACTGGCCCTGACCCCGGCCTCCACCCCCATACTAGCTTCTCCACAGTTCATAATGCTTTGCTCAGACTACGTCCTCTGTGTGTTGCTGGAAACTCCCTGCTGCCTGCTCACATTTCAGTCTTCTCTGCACATCCCTCTCCTGTCCCTGCCTCCAGGCTGGAGCCCCAGGGTTGCCCTTAGGGATGGCATTAGGTTTCAGCGGATTTGGGCTGAAGCAGACTCTTCCTAATTCCAGACCTTGTTTTGGGAGGAGTGGGTTGGATGGTTTTCTTGCTGGAGTTCCATTCTACCTCAGACCCTGGCTTGGCCGTCATCCCAGGTACCACCCTCGGGTGCTCTACATTGATATTGACATCCACCACGGTGATGGAGTTCAGGAAGCCTTCTACCTCACTGACCGGGTCATGACAGTCTCCTTCCACAAATATGGAAACTACTTCTTTCCTGGCACAGGTATGGGAATAGGGATGACCGTCCCCTTTGCTCCTTCAGCTCTTCACTGTGATGGCCTCCTGCTCAACCTTCAGGTCTCGGCTCAGGTGGCCTCTCCTCAGAGAAGTCTCTCCTGACCACCACAGTTAAAAGT
The DNA here is from genome assembly GCF_022079265.1 of Lynx rufus. Classification (NCBI taxonomy): domain Eukaryota; kingdom Metazoa; phylum Chordata; class Mammalia; order Carnivora; family Felidae; genus Lynx; species Lynx rufus. Next base: position 117,495,878 of record NW_025814823.1, on the reverse strand, counting down.
AATCCCTCCTTCCCCATTACTCTGTCACATCCTCGTGCTTGCTTCTCTTAGAGCACTCGCTGCTATTTGTATTTATTGCGGTGTTTTGTTTTGTTTACTGTGTCCCTCCTCATCATGCCCACCTGCCAAGAATATAAGCTTGGTGGGATTTCATTCATTTCTTAGTTCTTTTTACTACTAGATCCCCTGTGCCTAGTACACAGGTTGGCTCATAGTAGGCCCACAAATATTATTTGTTGAATAAATGCAAGCCACGAGAGGTGGGGTGGCTCTAGGGAGTATGTGGTGGAGGGACATAGATGTAGTGAGAGGCCCTCAGGGTACGGGTTGGGGTTGAAGCAGCTGGGTTGTGAGTGCCCTCTGTGGATGGCTCCCACCCCATACTCTCCACTTCCCTATAGGTGACATGTATGAAGTTGGAGCAGAGAGTGGCCGCTACTACTGTCTAAATGTGCCCTTGCGGGATGGCATTGATGACCAGAGTAAGTATTGAAGTCTTTTCCCTGCACGTTAGACCTCTTCTTTCTCTCCTTGAATTAACCTCTTCTGCCTGGTATTGTCTGCTATTGGGCCAGGTGTCCTTAAGGATGAATGGCCTTCAGAGGGACCATGAACCCCCCGGAAATTGTATGCAACATGTTATGTGTAGGTGCATTTTTTTGGGAAAAGGGTCATTAGCTTTCATCAGTCACTCAAAGGTGTCTGGGACCCCATTCAGAAGTTTAGAACCAGTGATTTGGTTCTTTGGGTTGCCCCTTTTCCTGGGCTACATGCTCTCTCAACCCCCTTTTTCCTTTTGTTCCCTGTCTCCCCATCCCCTTGGGGTGCCAGGTGCCCATCTTTGGCCCTCTCCCAGGTTACAAGCACCTTTTCCAGCCGGTTATCAACCAGGTAGTGGACTTCTACCAACCCACGTGCATTGTGCTCCAGGTAATACTGTCAGTGCCTCCTCAAGAGGGCTTTGCCTGGGCTTAGGGGAAGAAAGCAGGGAGGAGGAGAGCCCCAGTGTTGGTCAGGGAAAGGAAGTGAAGGACATCTGGGACGTTCTGATCGGTTATCTCACTGCAGCTGCCTGGGGTTTTGCTTTTTGCAGTGTGGAGCTGACTCTCTGGGCTGTGATCGTCTAGGCTGCTTCAACCTCAGCATTCGAGGGCATGGGTGAGATTTGCCTTCCTTCCCTGCCCCCAGGTTTTCAAGTGGCTTTGGGCCTTGATACACAAAGTGGGGGTAGGTGGCAAATGGGCCATAGGAAGAATAGAGAGAGTCACTCCTATGCAGTGAGAAAGGCCCATGCAGAGGCACTGAGACAGGGAAGAGCTGGTGTAGCAGAGGAGATGAAGTCACAACAGTGAGGCAAGAACACAGGGAGCAAGCTGGAGGTGGTTTGGCTTGAGGCCTGCAAAGGCAGCCGTGGCAAGGTTGTACAGAGCCCTTACCTCATGGTAAGGAGTCTGGATTATATTTCAGATATGATGGGAAACTGCTGGAAGATTTTAAACAGGGAAGTGACATGATCCAACTCAGGTTTGAAAGTGACTGCTCTGGGGCGCCTGGTGGCTCAGTCGGTTAAGTGTCCGACTTCGGCTCAGGTCATGATCTCACGGTTCGTGAGTTCGAGCCCTCTGTCAGGCTCTGTGCTGACAGCTCACAGCCTGGAGTCTGCTTTGGATTCTGTGTCTCCCTCTCTTTCTGCCCCTCCCCAACTAGCACTCTGTCTCTGTCTCTCTCAAAAATAAATAAACATAGAAAAAATTAAAAAAATAAAAAGAGAAAGCGACGGCTCTGACTGCTGAATGCAGGAAGGATTGGGGTGGGGGTTGGGGACAGGAGTGGAGGTGGGAAGACCAGCTAGGAAGCCATTGGTGTCGTCCAGGCAGCAGATGCAGTGCCTGGGTTTAGGTGGAGAAGGTGACCAATGAGACGTACATGATTGGAGTTCTATTTTGGAGGCTAGAACTGACAGCACTTATTGGTGCATTAATGAGAATAGTTGATTAACAGGTAGGGTGTCAGGGTGGGTGTTGAGCAGGATGGAGGTGGGAGTGCACTTTGTTTTTTAAATTTTTATTGAGATACAATATGTATGCAATACATTACACATATCTCAAGAGTATAAATCAATGAATTTCATTACCTAGATCAAGATATGGAACCTTTTCAGGGCGCTGGGGTGGCTCAGTCAGTTAAGTGTCCTGCTTCGGCTTAGGTCATGATCTCACAGTCCGTGAGTTTGAGCCCTGCGTTGGGCTCTGTGCTGACGGCTCAGAGCCTGCAGCCTGCTTTGGATTCTGTGTCTTCCTCTCTCTCTGCCCCTCCGCCAGTCATGCTCTGTCTCTCTCTGTCTCTCAAAAATGAATAAATGTTAAAAAAAAAATTAAAGAAAAAAGATATGGAACATTTTCTAGTTTCCTTGTGCTCCTTCCAGGCAGTAGCTAGAGATGTACACTTTGAGTTTTTGAGAACTTCCTCCAGCTATTCCCCTGGTTCCTTTTAACAGGGAATGCGTCGAATATGTCAAGAGCTTCAATATCCCTCTTCTGGTGCTAGGTGGTGGTGGCTATACTGTCCGAAATGTTGCCCGCTGCTGGTGAGCATGCTCCCTGATTTTCTTCCTCCCCCTTGTCCACTGTGAGTTGGGGGCTCCCTGAGAGATGGCCAGGTGGGCCCTTCAGCCCACTTGCTCAGCTGAGCCCACTCTGCTGTTTGGTTTCAGGACATATGAAACATCGCTGCTGGTAGAAGAGGCCATTAGTGAGGAGCTTCCCTATAGTGGTAAGGACCACCCCATGATACCCCATAGCAGGAAGCCATTCTCAGAAGACCCCTGAATAGCCTGGTTTGAAGGCAGATCAGAATTTTTTTCTTATTATTATTACAGGTTGGAAATTTGACACTCTAGGAGCTCTACAGACTGAACTCCTAAGCAGGGAAAAGATTGGACAGCTCTTTTGCAGGGGGTTTGGATGGGAAGGAGATAGGTTGGGAAGTCTCAGGACCTGCCTGTCTCTGTCTAAGCCATGCCTTCTCTCCTGATCTCCCTTTCCCTGCTTAGAATACTTCGAGTACTTTGCCCCGGACTTCACACTCCATCCAGATGTCAGCACCCGCATCGAGAATCAGAACTCACGCCAGGTCAGCAGCTTGGAGAAACTGAACACAAGGGTTGGGGGAGCCTAGGAGAGGTCCAGGATGAAATCAGAGAAACCAGAGAAGAGAGGAAAGTTCTTAGTTGTCACTATAACTCTTATCAGCTAGGAGACAGCCTGGGTTCAAGTAGAGGCAATTGGGGTCGGGAGGAGGGACATTTATCAGGTGGGTACTTGAACTAGGATTCAGAAAGGGATTAGAACTAGGATGGTATGGGTGAAAGGTAGCTAGAAGTGTGGGTGCTCTGGGAATCACTCACTCTCTATTCCAAATCCCAAATCAGTACCTGGACCAGATCCGCCAGACAATCTTTGAAAACTTGAAGATGCTGAACCATGCACCTAGCGTCCAGATTCATGATGTGCCTGCAGACCTTCTGACCTATGACAGGACTGACGAGGCTGATGCAGAGGAGAGGGGTCCTGAAGAGAACTATAGCAGGTCTGGGGCAGTGATTTGACAGCCGGGGCTTCCAACAGGCATATGGGGGAAATTAAGAGGGGAAAAAGTAAATTGGAAGGCATTAGCTTGATTGCTTCTGGCTTAGCTCCTTTAGTACTTACTTTTTGGTCTGTTGCAATTCCACACTCTTGGTGTGTGTGTATGTGTGTGGGTATGCCACAAATAAGTAATTTATTGTCAAAATTTTAAACAACACCAAAATATGTTAAGCTTGCATTCACACAGTCCCAGACCAGTTTGACAAGTAACCACTGTTAATAGTTTGATTTCTATTTTTTTCAGATAGATCTTTTTCAATAGATTATAAGTATACTACTCAACATACATGTATGAACACAAACACCTACACACTCATTCTCAGAGTTTGTGCATCTTTTGTTTTTAAATGTAAGTTGGATTATTCCATACAAGTTGCTCTACAATTTACACCTTTTTTTTTAACAAAACAGCATATCTTTCCATGTGATTATGTATCGATCTGCTTCATTATTTTATTAGCTATATAATATTGCATTGTGTGGGTGTAGCATAATCTAAGTACCACTGATGGCATTTACATTATTTCCCTTTTTTTTTTTTTTTTTTTACCATCACAAAGAATATGGTGATGCACCCCCTTATACAAATATACGTCTTTGTATGCTTGTTTCAGTAGGCTGTGTGCACTAAAACTTTTTATATTTGTTGCCAAATTGCCCTCCAAAAAAATCTATAACAGTTTATAATATTCCCAGCATTTTACATGCTTCTTCCAGGTTCAGAGCTCTACAGGTCATTGCTTATATACTCTCTAAGACCCTTTGATATCTTTCCTCTGTTCATTTTTTTCAGGTGTGATAATTATATTATGTCTTTTTTTTAAGTCTTTATCTTTCTGAGATACATATTAAAATATTTACATGTGCATTGAGTTAGGGAAAAAAAGAGATTAGAGCTTTTAAAAAATTTTTTAAATCCCAGAATAGGTTTTTCTGAAAAATGAAGGGAAAAGACAGCAGAAACAAGAAGTGTAGAAACAGATGCACTTAATGGAGAACAGATATCCTTACTTGACTGAGGGATAACCACAGCTGGTTACCTGCACCTCCCACACAGTGTTAGAGGTTCGAGCTGGCTCTGAGTGTGATGACCTTCTCAGTCCCTTCCAGAATCTGCTTCTCTTAGAGGTCAGCTTTCAGATTTCTCCTTTAGATCTGGGCTTTACTGCTTGGACCTTTGGAACCACTCTACTCCTCCTCCATGAACACCCTCTTCTTCCCACTCCTGGTTGAGGAGGTATCAGAACCTCTGGCCTAAGGATTCCTTTTGAATGCATCGCCTCCTTGTCAACTTCTCCAGGTCTCTGAAGCTTGACTTCTAGAATTGATTTTCTTAGAAATGTGCTTTGAAGTTTCTCCTTTTGGCAAAGTTTGGCTTTTTCATCTCTGGTTCTAGGCTGGTGTCTGGGCCTAGTCTCTGTATAATACTACCCCCTCTCAACAGCCAGCAGAAGCCTCAGGCCTCTTCCTGCCCTAAGCCCTACCTCACTGTGAGACCACTCACCGAGTTCCTGTTCTTTGATGCCTATAGTTCCAGCTTGCATAGCACTTGCAGAATTGTAATAGGAGTGACTACTTTTTGTGGATTTGCTAAGCATCAGACTCAATCCTAAGTGCTTTATATTAAAACATATGTATCTTCATGTCATTGTTCTACTGTCATCAGACAACCCTAAAAGATTATCCTCAAATTACCTGAGGAGGAATCTGAGGCTCAGAGAGGTTAAGTAATTTGCCAAAGGTCCTACAGCTAGTTAAATATCAGGACTGAGAGTCAAGCCTGAGTCTCTGACCCCACATCTTTAACTCTTATGCACTCAGAGGTAACTGAGACATTGTTTACCAGGCAGATAGGGCTTTCCCTGACTTTGTTCTCCAGCTTCTCTTTGACGACTTTCTCCCTTCTTGCTCAGTTATCAGTGTGGGCAAGGTAATTCAGTTTTCAGTTACTCATACTCTCTCAGAGAGTAGTTTTCCAAAAAGAAAGAAACAGGTATTGAGTACTTACTGGGCACTGAGTTGCTTTCGCATCCCTTTCATCACTCTCCTTTCCATTGCTCTTAGAACAACACCCCATTCTTTGACCAGGGCTTTAGAAAGCCCTGTGTGCTGGTGTTTGCCTATGTCCATGGTCTTGTCTGTAACTACTCTCCTCCCTGCACACTGCTCCCAACTATCCTGGCCTCCGTGCTCCTACTGGAATACGTCAGTCACCCTCCACCTGATAACACTGTACTTGGTTTTCTTGCAGCTTAAAATGGGCTTCCACAGATATTTGTCTGGCTAGCTCCTTCTCGGATTTGAAGTCTTACCTTAGAAAAGCTGTCTGTAATAATTCTTCCTGAAGTTTACCCTTTTTCCCCCCTTCACTCTCATTCAGATCCCTTTATTCCTTTTTTTTTTTTTTTTCAGAGCACTTTCCACCATGGTAAATTATCATCTTTATTTACTTTGTTAGTTACTGTCAGTCTTGTTTATTTGGTAAGTGTTTTGAGGATAGGCAGAAATTTTACTGAACTTATTGTCTACTGTATCGCTGTGGCTTATGATGGTGGCTGGCATAGAGTAGTCCCTCAGTAAATGTTTATTGACTACAAGAATGGATGGAGTGGATCACTACCAGTCTCTGCCAACAGGAGAGGAGTAGTTCCTTGACAAAAGGGGCCTAAGACGTTGCTCCAGAGAGGGTGCCTGTGTGGGGGAAGATGAGAATTTGGGGAATAGGACCCTGACCTCTCTCCCTTGCTTTGCAGGCCAGAGGCACCCAATGAGTTCTATGATGGAGACCATGACAATGACAAGGAAAGCGACGTGGAGATTTAAGAGCAGCTGGGCTTGCTCTATCCCAAGGAATTCCTTTTTACCTCTTGTTTGGGCAGGAGGGAAAAGATGTGGCGCCCACAGCCCTGGACGGTCACTTTCAGGGCTTTACCAGTGCTGGAGGAGGGTTTGGAGACCACACCTGGTTTTTGAACCAACTATCCCCTTTACTGTATTTCCCAAGGCCTGACAATGGTACTTATTAGGGATTGGATGGGGACAAGGATAACTTCCCCTAGGACATCTTGGGCAATGGGCCCTAGATGCTGTTCCCAGCTACTTTGGCCCCCTTATTCCTTTCCTGCTTCCCTCCAACCCAGAGACTTACAGGGATGAAGATGTTAGACGGGAGTAAAGTTGCCTCTGACTTTCTCCTTTCTTGGTTTCCCCTACAGCAAGCCTTGTTTTCAGTGCAGGTGAAGAGTGAGGGATTTTAGGGGTTTCTGGCTCTCTAACATCTTAACCCCAGATGATGGGAAATATGGTTTTGAGCCCGGGGAGGATGTAAAAATGTCTCTTTCTAACTTTTGGCTTTATGTCCATTTTACCACTGTTTTTATCCAATAAACCAAGTTGGTATTTTTTGTACCTTTTGCCTTCCTGGGAATATTCTTAATTCTTGCTAGCTGCCTATGTATGACAGGAGAAGAAATGGGGGTCATGATGTATATAATAAAAATCATAGTTAACATTCATTCAACACTTATCTTAGGCCCTGTGTATGAATTCTACGTGGATTATGTTACTCATATATAGGGAGTTCTTAGAGCATTCTGGTTAAGAGTTAGACAAACCTGAGCAATTACTAGCTTAAGAGAGGGAGTAGAAGATGACTTGATGTTTTGGAACCTGTATGTTTGGAATGGTAATGCTAGTTGGTGAAGATACACTGAGATAAAACATCAAGTGCTTAGCATGGTGCCTGACAAGTGGTTGCTCATTATCTTAACTGTCTTGGTGAAGAATGATGCTAGATACTGTAGTAGCCACAAATGTGGACCCTTCCCTGACGTTCATAATCCAATAAAGAGTGAGGTAAATGGTATAGCAGATGTAGACAGCGGTATGAGAAAGAAGAGTGATAGATGGATCATCCCTTCCATGCTTTGATCCTGTGTCGGTGCTCTAGCTTAGAAAATAATATCCCATGGCCTAAACTGAGCCCTGGGGTCTCAGAGTTCCCTCCAGGAACATATATTTGAAATCTTTTGTCAGCTGTGGGTGAGATAATTCCATCCATATTTTGAGGGCCTACTGGGGGCCACATATTTTTCACAGAAGGAACAGATGTAGCTGGGAGAATGGATGAGATTACTGAGGGAGAAATGAAGCTGGATGAGCAAAGAACACACTCTTGGAGAACACCTGCTCTTTTCACTCAGGTTTGGTTTTTGTCAGTAGGATATCCTGGTCAAACATAGGACTTCCCAGACTAATCTGGATTAAAAAAAATTTTTTATCACTTATGTGCCCTCGAGCAAGTCACTTTAACTCTCAGAAGTCCCAAATTTTCTATCTGTAAAATGGTGAGACTAATGGAGTCTGTCACATGGCAATGCCAGGATTCAGTGAGGAACAACACGGAGAGTTTTGCATAGTGTCTGGTTTAGAGCAAGTGCATGGTAAATGGTAACTATTATTCCTGAGTAGTCACCTGTTGGCAATAACTAGTTTTTCAGAATAAAAAACACCACTGGGAAATAGACCTGCGATTCAAAACTAGGTGATCTAACTCCAGTCTAGCACTTGCTCTGGACCACTCTCTGTTCCAGGCACGTAGCTTTCAATAAATACTGACGCTTTCAAATTTTTTCATGTGCTCCACTGATGTTGCACACATAAAAAACTGTATTATCCTTGAAATACCCGCACTGGATTTTCGGCCAAAATGACATCTCTTATTTGATTTTTTGTTTAGATAAGATCCTGGTCTAGAGTGTGAGAGGGTATAGGCTTTACAGCCACGTGGGCAGTGTGGGAGCGGGGAGGCCTGCGCCGCTCCGACCGCCAGGTGGCGCTATTCCCTGTCGAGGCCGCAGAGTTGCACCGCCCACTCACCACCATTTCCCCCCCCCCCCCCCACGTGAGTCCGAATGGTTAGGTCCGCCAGGCAGGTAGCTTGCTTCCGCGCCTTCCCTCCACCCCCTCACTTCCCCCATTGGTAGGAGCTGCTGGTCCGGGCGGAAGTGGGGCAGGCGGGCGGGAGCGAGGCGTCACCGTTGTATATTCATGAGGCGCGCGCAGCCCGGCATACTAATGAGGCGGGGCGCGGCGGCGGGCTGAGGAGGGAGCTGTTGGGCGGCGGCGGCCGGTCGGGAGCTGCCCGGCGGGAGCTGCCCGGCGGGAGCGGCGTAGGCGCGGGGTCATCTGCCAGCGCGAACCTGGACATGGAGCCGCTCGGCGGGGGCCAGGGTCCCGGCCGCGGGACCCGGGACAAAAAGAAGGGCCGGAGCCCGGACGAACTGCCTGCGGCGGGCGGCGACGGCGGCAAATCCAAGAAATTTGTGAGTGTCCCTCCCACCCGGTTCCTTCAGCCTAGCCCGGTAACCGTCCTCCGGTCCCCGGTGACCCCCGCAGCCGACCCCAGGGCTGTACGCCCGTCTCTAGGGAGCCGCCCCCGCGCCTCTCTTCCTCCGTTTGCTCGGTCCTGGGCTCCACAGCCGGACATCCTACCCCTCCGGGACCTCGGGAATCCCCGGAGTCCCACCCGGCTCTTGCCCCGGCAGCGTCGGGGCTTCCTTCACCCCTTCAGCCCGTACGCTCTGCCCTCCGCCCCCATAGCCCGGCGGGTCTTAGCCCCATCTCTTCCTTCTCAGCCCCACTTCCTTTCTTCTTCCTCTGTTACTCGCACACGCCTTCTCTATCTTGTCCTCTGTGTTTTTCTGGGTCCATTATTTATTACCCTTCCATAACCCCCCCCCCCTTTTTTTTTGTATCCTCTTATTTGCTTCTCTTAAAGGTCACTTCCTTCTCAAGATTGATCCCTTTCACCTGCTAACTTTCCTCCCTCCTCGCCCGGGCTCTGGGCCCTCAGCCCGGTGTCACCTGATAATCCTTCCCCTCTGGAATGTTACCTGACTTGGCTTCTACCTTCCCTGGACGTTTGTCCTTGTGATTGCAGGAATGGGTTCCTGCCCAGGTCCTATGGTCATTGGGCATGACGTTGTTTCCCAGTATTTCTCCATCCCGAGAACCTGCCTCTTTGCCCTGTTGCTTATCACTTTTCAGAGGGTTAGAACTTCTCTCATGATGATGCCTTTCTTGATTTAGGATGGTGATAAACCTTCCTCATAGGGAGGAAGTTAGGCTGCAAGTCCAAGAAGTTTGAGTAATTGAATCGCTTTTTATGTTTCCCATGAAAACCATCTCAATTCTTCTGCCACCTCCTGTGTGACAGGCTAGTGACATCGTTTTTCCTACCTGTACAAGAAAGAGTATAGCTGTCCCCAGGTGTCAGTGACTTCCAATCTGAGTTAGAAGGAATACTGATATTCATGTAACACTATCATATTTCATTACCTTTGCCCACATTAAATCTTGTTTACTCCTCTCTCCAGGGAGCTATTTGTTTGCTTTTTACTGTAAAAGCTTTGAAAGATATGGGACACTATCCAAGAGAGGGAAGTAGTCTTGGATTTTAATAATCGTTTGCTAGTTGTAATTGTAGTTATTAGTCTTTTCTTCCAGGTGATTATGCCTCCACCACGGTATCTCTTTCTAGTAACCAAATGGATTCTGACTCTTTGCTCCTTTATCCCCAACCTTTAGTATTCTGACCCAAACCCACAAATTTGGGAAGAAAACTGATAAAATGATGGAAACAGGAAGAAAATGTTGCTTTGGGACCTAGAGGATTGAGATGTGGAGAGTTCTAAGCAGAGTTAAAATAGTGACTCATCTCTTCCTACCTATTTCTAGCAAGGCAGGTGCTTCTGGACTGTCCTTTCCAGTGACTTATGGGCTGTCAGTAACTGCCTTCTTTTTTTTTTTTTTTAATTTATTTTTTTAATCTGGTGAACATCTGTTTTTCCAGAAATGTAGAATTAATGGTAGTGAGGACCCTCCCCCTCATGATTAAAGAAACATTTCCTTATGTTTGTTTAGGATAGTAACTGACACTCTAGTTAGAGAGCTTTCCTTCTAAGAATTAAATTCTGGGGCTTGTAATCCTTTTTTATTATAAACATACATATATCTGTTATTGTTGTTTTGCTCTTGTTTCCATGGGTACTGTTTGACCTTCCTCACCCACATTCTAGCTATTCCTGCTGATGTATTGAACTCTGTGGCTTGTAATGTTTTTCAGGTCCTTAAATAGAATTTTGTTTGTGCTTTTGTTTTACCTAATACCTGCGTGTTTCACAAGTGAAGGGAATTGAAGTTGAGATACCTGAGGAAACTTAACTTTTTTTCACCTGTGTTTTGGAATGTCCATGGACTCTTGTGTATGCTGGGTGGATTTGGCTCAGAGTTTTTGGTATTTGCTTTACAGAGGGTGGAGCCGAACCAAGTTCTCTTTTTCTTTCTGAGGTGTTGGTGTTAACTCTTAACCGGCTGAAATGTTTAAAAAAAGAGAGAGAGAGAGAGAGAGAGAGAGAGAGAGAAAGAAAAAAAAATGTGTAGCACTGGTAGTGAGTAGAATTGCATTCAGAGCTAGGGGATTGGAAAGTTTCCAGAAAAGTAGTGCTACTTAACCCCTTTCTTGCCAACTGTAACTTACCTCAAGGCATCAGAATATTCTTTCATTGTTCTTTTTATGAGAACTCTTTGACAGTGAGAGACCAGGAGGGGCATTGCAATCCACTTGTCTTTGTGTCTGTGTGTATATGTGGGTGCTTGGAGGGGGAAAATTTGCTGGTGTGCTTTTGTTACCCATGGCTTAGTTTTTTGAACTACAAGCTAAAAGAACTGTTTTGCCTGCTCCACCTTTGCTAGAGTGTGTGTTCTCTGGAATCCCATTAAGAATGTACTTTATAAGTCTCCCTTTCTCTCTGCCCCTCTCCCTGCTTGTGTGCTCTCTCTCTCCTTCAAAAATACATAAACATTAAAAAAATAATAATTTAAAAAAGGGCACCTGGTTGGCTCAGTCGGTTGGGCATCCAACTTCGGCTCAGATCCTGATCTCCCTGTCTGTGGGTTTGAGCCCCATGTCAGGCTCTGTGCTGACAGCTCAGAGCCTAGAGCCTGCTTTGGATTGTGTCTCCCTTTCTCTCTGCCCCTCTCTCTGCTCATGCGCTCTCTCTCTCTCTCTCCTTCAAAAATAAACATTAAAAAAAAAAAAAAAGAATGTACTTTATAAAACTCCACTGGTTTGGACTTAGTGTGCCTGAAGGTTATTTGTTTGCATTTGAGGAGTTTCTCACCTCTTTAAGCTGCTGCATACCTTTCCAGGCTTATGCAGGTTCTAAGTACAGATCAAGTGAATGGAAGGCAGAGCTTACATATTGGCAAAGATACTCTTACCCTCTGAGACATCTTGGGTGGAAAGCAGATGGAGTTGAAGTTTAAAAAGTGGTTGGGAATCACCTTTTAAAAACATTGGGTTGTTAGAGATGCTGATACTTGTGGCTGAAGCTGGGCTGCCTGGTATTTCCTGATTCTTCATGAATCTTTCTCCTCCTGGGCCATAAGCATATCCTTTCTCCAGCATTGTTGCAGTTCCTTGCAGAGGTCTTTAGGATGAAGGAAAATAAAAATTCAAAATGAACAGAATGTTTTCTGATTTTTCAGCAGTGATGAATTTGGGTGTCAAATAAACTGCTGGCTGAAATATGTGTAAAGGTAGTAATTACAACCAGGGTGTTGGAGGCTGCAGAGTATTCCTGCATTTTATAAACACCATGTTTTATACAATCAAGAAGTTGATGCATTCTAAGAAGGAATATTACTTCCTGATTCAGCTAGAGGCATAAGTCTGTAAAACGTGAGTTTTAGCTTGGGATTAGAGAGAAGAGAAGATACATAATTTTTAAAATCTTGTTTAATATTAGATGTCAATGTATTGAATTTCACCAAGCGAGTTTCATGCCTTGTGAAAAACGAAGTGATAGTGAAAGTAGACCCCTGTCCGTCCATCCATAAGGAGAGCAGTCAAAGGTAAAGGATGCCAGGCAGAATTTTAGATAGTAGGGAAGATAGAGAATATGAAAGAAGTGGAGTTGTTTATGCAAATATCTGCTTCTATCTTATTAATACATAAACTTTGATCCAGAAAGTTGCAGAAAACGGAGAGCTTTATACTAAAGTCATGTGATTTTTTTTTTTTTTAAAGATGATAAACAAAGGGATTACTTATTTTGGAAAGAGAGCCTACAGGAATGTTTGTGAGATGTTTGGGATGACAGAATGATACCTTAAAAATTGCTGCCCTTTTTCCTGCCTTGTTTTTAAAGAGGTAGCCCAAGGATCCACTTGATCATGTTACATTTACTTGTCTCAAAGGAAATCCTCCCTGACAAGAGGTCAGACCGAGGGAATCCCTCAGAATTAAAATCTCTGCCTTGAGAGAGTTGGTAAATGTTCGGATACTTTTATTAAAAAAAAAAAAAGCTGAAAATTTTATGACATGTAAATTATATTTATTATAAAACCTAAGAAAATAGTTATAAGTGAGAAATGATTTAAGTTTGTTGATGCGCTTATGGGTCAGAATAGACTAATTTTATTTCCTGTATGGTAGAATAACCTTTTGCTGTCCCATGGGGCTCTCCATTTTATAAATGGATTGCCAAGTTATTCTTGGAGAGTATTAACATTTTCAGTGAAATGTAATGGAGGTTTACAAGATAAGGTTATACCACATAAGATTTAGAAGAACAGGTTAAAATCATGTTTATTACCAAGAAATAGTAGTAATTGTAGAGAAAAGGTTTATGTGTTCAGATAGTATGTTTTTCCCATTTTATGTCTCATTTGAAATCATTCATGACTACAAAAAGCATTCCTATTTGAAACAAGCTACGTGTTGTATTACTTAAGTGTTTTTCTTTATTTTGTTGCCCTTCCTCTTACTTTTGTTTGAAAGCCTTAGGAAAGAATTTACCTCTTGCTAATGAGCAAAGCAGCCTTGAGTATTTGCCCCTAGTTAGGGTTAAGGAAGACAAAGGCAAGCCTCCTCTCCCCTTGCCCAGTTAATATCCTCCCCTCCTTCTTTGTTTTTATTCCCTATCTGCTTCTGTAGAGGCAGGGCCCAGTTCCCTGGGCAGCCAGGCTTTTGATGAATCAGGAGCAGTAAAAGCTGTTAATACTAAAATTTCATAAAGCTTCAAAGCTAAAATTGAAAAAGAAAGAATGTTTAGACACTGGGAACATATTTTACTTCATTTTACACCTCTCTTTTTCCTTTCTCTCTTCTTTCTTTCTCCCTTCCTTCCTCCCCCCCACAACCCCCTCCAAACATTCTATTAGAACCAAGGAACCCTTTTTAATAAAGTCAAAGAATTACTGGAAAAGAGAAGTATTAGGACCAGTGTTTCAATGAATTTTACCACCTATTACAGGATAACTAGGTGTATCATTGCTGTTTCAGCTCTGAGATTCTTCCATTCATTATTAAAACTTGCTATGAAGGGTAGCCTTAAAATTTTAGTGTTGGAAGGGACTTTAAATGTCATCAAGCCCAAACACCCACTCAGTGCAGTAGTCTCTTCTTACATTTGAAGTTTGGAAACATGGGGGGACCATGGGGTGGATGTTGGATAAATGAATGCAGAAGAAGCACAAATTTTGGATTCTATGTATCCTTTAGTAAATTTCAGGATCTTGGAATAGCTAGAGTAGTAGAAAGATTTTATAAAGGGAACGGATATACTAGAAGCTCTGTAACTGAGAGGGAAAAGATTGAAGAAACTGCTGTGTGTTGCCTGGCTCTCTGACAATCATAGTTTTCAATTTGTCCTATAAATATTTGCTTAAATTTCTTTACTCTGAGAATGGGGATGGAACAGATAAGGGGACACAAAGGAGAATAAGTATAACGGAGCTGAATTAAGAGAAACACCTGGCATTCTTACGTGGAAGCATTCTTATATGGAAGATGGGATATTCCATCCTTGGTGGTGGTTAAGTGGTCCTTAGTCTAGGTGGTAGCGAAGTTGACATTTTAAGGTAGTAGGTAGAGGTAGAATTGATGGTGTTCTGGATTTTTGATTCTGTGATTTATTCCCTGTTTTAGAAATACTGCTGTGTGAAAGCATAGAGTTTGCATTTTCTTCTAAGATTTAACATGCTTTAAGGATCCAACAGAAGATAATTTATAAACTGTCTTTGATCCTGCAGGTCACAGAAGACCAAGGAGTATACCTTGGTATTGGGCTTACATCTCAGAAAAAGCTGCCTTATGCTTAATTTTTTTTTTTAAGTTTATTTATTTTTGAGGGGAGGTGGGAACAGAGGATCTGGAGCTGGTTCCATGCTAACTGCAGAGAGCCCGATGCAGGGCTACAATGTACAAACCGTGAGATCATGACCTGAGCTGGTTGAATGCTTACCTAGCTGATCCTCCCTGGCACCCCTATGTTTGACTTTTTAAAAAAGCACCAAACTGTTTTCCAAAGTGAGTGTACCATTTTACATCCCCACAAGCAATATAAGGAGTTCTAGTTCCTTGCTGACATTTGGTATGATCAGTCTTAAATTAGCCATTTCACGGGGCGCCTGGGTGGCGCAGTCGGTTAAGCGTCCGACTTCAGCCAGGTCACCATCTCGCGGTCCGTGAGTTCGAGCCCCGCGTCGGGCTCTGGGCTGATGGCTCAGAGCCTGGAGCCTGTTTCCGATTCTGTGTCTCCCTCTCTCTCTGCCCCTCCCCTGTTCATGCTCTGTCTCTCTCTGTCCCAAAAATAAATAAACGTTGAAAAAAAAAATTTTTTTTAAATTAGCCATTTCATTGAGTATGTGATGGTACTTCAGTGTGACTTTAATTTGCATTTGTGTAATCATGTTGAGCATCTTTTCAACTATTTATTTGCTATTTATGTATCTTCACTGAAGTGTCTGTTGGAATTTTTTCCCATTAAAAAAAATTTTTTTTAATGTTTATTTTAGAGAAAGAGAGAGAGTGCAAGTGGGGAGGGACAGAGAGACAGGATTGGAAGCAGGGTCCATGTTAACAGCAGAAAGCCCAATGTGGGCCTGAACCCATGAACCGTGAGTTCGTGACCTGAGCCAAAGTCAGACGCACAACTGACTGAGCCACCCAGCTCTCCCTAAAATTTTTTATTATTATAGTCTATATGCAAGTAATTTGTTGGATATGTGTTTTGCAGATACATCTTTCTCCTATGATTTGCCTTTTCATTTTTTTTTAACACTGTGGTATGAAAAACAAAAGTATTTAACTTTGATGAAGTCCAATTTTTAACTTTTTGCTTTTTGTGTCATTTCAAAAATCTGTGCTAAAATCACAGCCCATAAGATTTTCTTCTTGTTTTCTTTTAAAAAATTTATAGATGTAGCTCTTAAGTTCTCTTTTCCTCTGTGGGTATGTTAATTATATCCTGCTCATGCTTTTGGGGGGTATATTTTCACTTGTAGGCAAAGACAGAACCTTTCTGATACTCAGGATTGGGGACCTTTGAGATTCCATTTATCCTGGAGTCATTTTCATCTTAATATGTGGTGGTAGAAAGCTTTTGTTCTCCTGTATGTCCTGTGCTACAGGGTGTATAGTGCCATTCTTCTATCTAAAAATATTAAAGAATGTTTAGCATCTTTTTTTTTTTTAAGTTGTAATTTATTTATTCATTTAAGTAATCTTTACACCCAACATGGGGCTCAAACTCACGACCCCAAGATGAAGAGTCAGATGCTCTTCCGACTGAGCCAGCCAGGCGCTCCACTGTTCATCTTGATAGTAGGAAGATGAATTCATTCCAGACTGGAAGGACAGGGAGTGATAGTAACAACAACAGTAGCAGTAGTAATAAGGTTTGTTGCATACTTATATACCCCTAGCACTGTGCTAAAGAGCTTTAGATTCGTTATCTCATTAATCTCTAACTCAATCTTATAAAATAAGTACTGTTGTTATTCCAATTTTATAGGTAATTAAACAGACTCAGATGAAGAAACCTGCTTTAGCTTGAAAAACTAGGATTCAGACTGAGGTCTGGCTTATTAAAAAAAAAATTTATTCCCCACTTTGTGCTGACATTTTACAAGTGTCCAGTTTTTGCACCTTTAGTATAAAAGAGTATTAACTGCTAGGAATTTACTAGAAAATGTTGGTGGCATCTCTTTAGTCATTTGATGACTGTAGTCTATTAAAACTGGGCTCTCCTCCAGTTCATTTGGTGGGAAAGAAGTACTGGGTCTAGATGGACCAAGTGCAGTGGCTAAATGGCTAACTGCTTTTTGCATTTAGTGATTTAAACTTTGAAATCATTGCAAGAATTACAATTAAACCTTTCTTAGACATGAAGAAGTAGCTATTTCAGTGCATCACAACCAATCTTTCCTCTGGCTCATGAGTTATTAAGAAGTTGCCAGTTATTATTTTTTTATTTTAATTTTTTTAAATGTTTTATTTATTTTTGAGAGAGAGAGAGAAAGAGTGAGCAAGCAAGCAGGTGAGGGGCAGAGAGAGAGGGAGATACAGAATCTGAAGCAGGCTCCAGGCTCTGAGCTGTCAGCACAGAGCCGGACATGGGGCTCGAACTCACAAACTGTGAGATCATGACCTGAGCTGAAGTCGGACACTTAACCTACTGAGCGACCCAGGCACCCCACCAGTTGTTATTTTTAAAGGCAACCTTCTGTGTAAATGAAATAGCTCTAACAGCATCAGCTATCAGTTGTATGAGTTGTTTAAATTGATTAAAGCAGCAGGTAGTGGTGACAAATGGGAAGGAGGAAGCTGTTGCTAGACTGCTTCCCATAGTTACCTTTTCTATATTTTAGAATAAGCATGTAGTATTCTTAAAATCCTTTCTCTGTAGCCCTGAAACTTGACTGTAAGGATTGCGAATGGTTAATATCTCCAGGATCTCTTCTGAGAGTCTGGGGCCTGCTGATGTTTGTTCTTTAGACCTGGCAGTTATTTGCCTGTGGTAAATAATTAAAACATTGCCACCAAGATCCAGGTACCTGAACTAGGATTTTCTGTATGACTGCTGGCAAAGAGTAGAGAATAGAGTTTCTCTTATTTGTTTGAATTCGCATGGATCTACTCTGGATCCAAAAGGCTAAAGATCAACAAGTCATGTGGTTGCCCTATCAGGTTCAGTCCTTGCTTTTTAATAGATTGTAATCTCAGTCATGTTAATAGGTGAATGGGTAGGAAAAGCTCAGAGGCTATGAACGTAAGAGTTTAAAAGCTGTAGGATTTTAGGGGTGCTTAGGTGGCTCATTCGGTTAAGCACATGCTCTTGGTTTTGGCTCAGGTCATGATCTCACAGTTCATGGGTTTGAGCGTCATTGGGCTCTGCGCTGGCACTGTGGACCCTGCTTGGGATTCTCTCTCTCCCTCTCTCTTCCTCTCTAAATAAATAAATAAACATTTTTTTAAAAAGAGGGATTTCAGAGAAGTGAAAGAATTGAGTGGAAAGATTACTGGACTAAGAGAAGACCTAGGTTTCAGAATCTTAGAATGCTGGAGGTTAAAAGGATGCTAAAAATTATTTCATTCAAACCCTTTATTTTATGCATTAAGAAATGTGAACCTAGAAAAATGATCTGTCTACATTTATAGCTAGACCTAGGACTAGAACCCCTATCTCCCACTCCCATCGAAGTATTCTTTCCAAATATTCCTGTTTAGTCAGACTTTGCCACAATTAACCCTGTGAACTCTGGGCAAGTCATTCCACTTTTCTTACTCTTTTCTTATAATATTAGAGAGTTAGCATGTAAGATTTCAAAGGTCTGTATTTACATCCCAAATTCTATAATGATCCAGAATAGAATTGTGGACAGTGTTAGTTAACTTCATAGAAGATGGGGGATATGACAGGCCTTGGAAGGAAATACGCGGGTTGGTAGAGAAGATTTCATGGTGTGGGGAGCAGTGTGAACAGAGGCTCAGAGGTGCAAGTGTGTGTCTGTGGTAAAGAGAAATGGCCCAGTTATAGCAGTCAAGTATTTATATGGGACATAAATCATTTAAGAAAGGCACACTACTTCATAGAGTTTATTTTATTCCTTTTAAGGGATAAAATAGGTTCTCTTTCTGTAGAAACCTGCAGAAGGCAGGATTGAAAGTTAGTGTTTTGTATGTCACGATGCATGTTGATGCAGTTTTTGGCCATGTGAATGTGTTATGGTGACAGGAAATCAGCATATCCAAGAACATGAATAGATAAGTGTTAAGGTTCCAGCAAATCATATCTGCTACCGCGATGGAATTTAGATAGTTAACTTTGTTTGAGTTACAATCCTTGTCCATTTTAACGCACCCATCTTTTCAGACTTTAGGAGATAAAGCTAGGTTTAAAAAATATGATTCTCAGCTGGATCTCAAAGCTGTATAGCTAAATAGTGGACTCAGGTAGGAAATGCCATTGTAGGAACAATTAGAACTCTTTAGACCCTACTACTTCTTCTTAAAAGTTGCCTAGTACAGGGGTTCCTGGGTAGCTCAGTTCGTTAAGCGGCTGACTCTTGACTTCAGCTCAGGTCATGATCTCACAGTTGGGTTTGTGAGTTCAAGCCCCACATCAGGCTTTGCACTGACAGTGGGGAGTCTCCTTGGGATTCTCTGTCTCCTGTCTCTGCCTCTCCCCGACTCATGTATGTGCACTTTCTCTCCCCCCACCCCTGCTCTCTCAAAAATAAATAAACTTAAAAAAAAAAAAGTTCCTTAGTGCAGTATAGGTTTTGATTGCATGCTTATTTGAAGGGTTCTTTAGTCTTTTGTAAATGAAAATAAACATGTATATATATATATATATATATATATGGCCTTCTAAGGCCTGTCATGTCCCCCATCTTATAGTATATAATATAGAGAGGAAGGGAAGGAGATATCTTTTTGGGCGGATCTTATTTCCCATCTTGCTTGTGAGGTGCTTAAGCCCTTTGGTGGTATTTCACTCATGTTAGCAATATCCTTTTATGTATTTACTTTTAATGTTAGTCTTGGGAATCTTGGGATCATTTTCAAGGTTCTCTGTTTCTATGGTCTAATGTAGGAGATTGACAGAAACCTTAGTCCTCTCTCACCAAGGTAACTGAGGCAGAGAGAAGCTCTAATGTAACTGTACCTGACCAGAAGAACTCTGTTGAGAAAAGTTTATTATTATTCTCTAGAGATAGAGTATCTTCAAGTTTTGTGTTTAATGAAGGAACATGTCTATAGGACTAAAAATGTCTGCATTATTTTGCATACTTCAGGGCTGCCAACTTATATCATAATGAATGGGAGTAGTATTTGGCCCAGTGCTATAGGGATTGTTAACATAACATTTAAAGCAAGTAATTGGTAAGTCCCTATATTATTTTAATCTATTAGTATCATGGTCTTTCGGGGCTACAGAAAGGTTTACACACAGTGTTAAGAGGAGTCTTCTAAGTCCTCAGGAAATATCTAAGTCTTCACAAAAAGTGCTAGTGACCTTTTTGTTTTGTTTTGTTTTGTTTTGTTTTTGTTTGTTTCTTACACTCTTATACTCCTACATAGCTATTCTTCAGTTTCTTCATTTGGCCATGGCAGCAAAGTAGATTGAGACTGTTCTAAAATTATTTCCTCATATTTGCATGGGACCTCCAGAGATAATTTTAGTTTTGTTAGTTTTTTGTGAAAGATGTGTGTTGGGCTCCCCAGGCATAAAGGCCTCTAGTGATTTCTTGATTCTTGTATTTTAGAAAGATGGGAGTTGGCCTTAGTTGGCAGCTCTTTGCATCCGCCAGGGCTTATTCGTTACTTACTTCTAGGCCCATGGGTGACGTCTGTTTCCTGTGATTGAAACCACAAGAAGAAGTGGTGAGAAGCCACTGTAGGATATGTACTATCAGGCAAGTAGCAGGCATGGAGCTGCCCTCAAAAAGAGCAGTAGTAACTAAGCACAGTCTTTAAGGTCTCCAGAGACCCTAGAAATGTTCTGACCTAGCTTCCTCATCTTAACATGAGGCGGCCGGTGAGGTCTGCAGGTATTAATTTGCTCAAGGTCATGTAATTAGGTGAGCTAGCTTTTAGACTATTCATTATTCTTTCTCACATTGCTTTGTCATCCCTAATTTTTCTTCTTCTTTTTTTTTTTTTTTAATTTTTTTTCAACGTTTATTTATTTTGGGGACAGAGAGAGACAGAGCATGAACGGGGGAGGGGCAGAGAGAGAGGGAGACACAGAATCGGAAACAGGCTCCAGGCTCTGAGCCATCAGCCCAGAGCCCGACGCGGGGCTCGAACTCCCGGACCGCGAGATCGTGACCTGGCTGAAGTCGGACGCTTAACCGACTGCGCCACCCAGGCGCCCCTCTTCTTCTTTTTTAATGTTTATTTATTTTTGAGAGTGAGTGGGGGAGGTGCAGAGAGAGGGGAGACAGAGGATCCAAAGCGGGCTCTGCGCTGACAGCAGAGAACCTGATGCTGGGATTGAACTCAGAAACTGTGAGATCATGACCTTAGCTGAAGTGCAAGGCTTAACTGACTGAGCCACCCAGGTGCCCCTTTCATCCCTAACTTTTCTCATTGTGCCCTGCCAGAGTGTTTCCTTAAGCAAAGTATGACTAGAGAAGAGTAAATACTGGTGGGCATTTTGAATATGGGAATTGGATGATGTTACTTTGCTTTTAGGTGCTGTGCCATGATTGTTTTTATGCTTTTTTTTGAAAAAACATGTATTTTCAAAATAACAGTATCTAAACCCCAAATTTCTACTTTTCATTTTTATTTCACTTAGTATTTGAATATTCTAGTTATTATGTCTATGCACATGTTTTTGCAAAGTTGCAATTATAGTTGACACAGGTTTTCTGCTTTTAAAACAATGTATCATAAACATTTTCTAGCTTTCTAATCTAAAAAATGTTACTTTTATTTGAAATGGAAATGTATATTTTATTATAAAAGTGAAACACATATTTCTAAGAAAATATAGATGTGTATAAAAATAAAGTAAAACAATCCCCTACCTTGTTTTCCAGAAATTATAGTTATTTTAAAGTAGATAGAACCAAAAAGAAAAAAAAAATGATACATGGAAGTTTCTTTGTAGCCTAAGTACTTTGGCCTGAAATTTTGTATTTGTGTTAGAACATAGTTCCACACGAGTACAATTGCTCCAAGTATCAGAAGTACCCTATTTTAACTTTTGCTTGTATTTCTGGTGTTAGAGGAGTAATGAGATTTCGCCTCCTGCACTCCTGCCCCCCTCCCTTGCAAGATTTTTTCAAAATCAGATCTTATTCTAAATTTGTAGGGGCCCAGAAAATGTTTACTTGGTTTCATAAGATCAAGTCTGGCTTTTTGAGTAGTAGTGTAATTTTTGGATTGGTTAAGCTATTATCAGTAGACTATGATTATTTCTGTGTATTTAGGAATGACGCGAGGACAGAAAAAAAAAAGGTGTAACCATCATTTAGAAATGAAGGACTTGAGAATGGGATTTAAAATAAGGTGGCTTCATACTTGGTGCCTGTATGTAGAAGTAATATCAGCTGCAGGAACTTCCTGTCAGCCAGGCCTTGGGTGTGTCATACATGTGCTCACCCTTGAGGAAGAGTAGATGTCCTGCTACTCACATCACAACATGGGAGGAGAAGACAGTTGCTACGGAGATTGGGAAACAGCATTCCTGAGTCACTGACTATTTCCAAATGAATGGACAACACCCCCCTTTTAAAGGAGCAATTACAATCTAAGCTCAGGCAGTAAAGAGAGAGACCCAGTAAGAAAGTGAAGTATTTGGAACTGGAGAAATGTGTTGAAATTTTAGAAAAACAGGTTAACGTTATTGTTTTCTAATCAGGTTTCCCCCATCATCTAAAAGTTGAGTGTTCCTATGAAAACTTTCATAAGCCAAAATGGCATAAAGCAAAGAAGCACTTACCATTAATTTATAGGGAAGATTTTTCGAGCATTCCTAAAAATAACCTCTCTTAGGCTTTTCTGGTACCTCAGGTCACATCTTGCTAACGGATGCACAAAACAAATGGAGATTAAACATGGATGCTTACAGACACCATTCAAAGCGCTGGTGGCCTGATGCTGAGATGCTGAGTGTGGCATTGCTCGGGGTGCCCTGCCTCTCTTAAAATGCTTGCTAGAAAACAAACGCTGAATGCTATTTTCACTTTTCACCTTTTTTGGTAAAAGCAAAAATCTCTTTTGGATTTCTTTTGGTTAGCGAAAACAGGTACTTATATAGGTCTTTCATAAAAGCGAAGTGGCCTAATATGAACTTTTGAAAAGTGGGGGATACCTGTGTGCATTCACAAGTTTTATCAGAACCTTAGGATGTTTGAAAGGGAAGACTTGCTTACTGATATCTCACCAGATGACAGACTATATGTGCACTTCCTTCCTGACAGCAAAAGAGGTGGTCATGTCTGCCACACATTGTGACACTGGTAGGAAACTAAGACTTCCAGAATCTGAGTACTTTCTCTTTTGGCAGCTTGTTTTCCCAGCCCATGGGTGGTTCACAGTGCACAGGGCTGCCAGTTTGTTTGGCTGGGCTTGTAGGAGGAATGCTATGTTCCCAGCCTGGCTTCCACCTGTCTGCTGAGCTGGAATAGTGAAACCTGAGTGGCTTGCCTTCTTTTCTCCAGGCTATCAGCTATCTAGGATGCAGGCTGTGCCAGTCCCAGGCTTCAAAATGAGCTAAGCAGTAGGCAGAATGTTGCCTTCTCCTTTTCCCCAAGAGGCTTGCCTTCTTGAACTAACAAGAGGACTATTAGAATGCATTTTGGACCTGTCAGAGGACTGAATCCTAATGTTAAAGATAGTTTTTCCCTCATTTTAATCACAGTTGGGTGAAAGCAGACCCTGATTTAGACAGTTGTGGGGATATTGAGTTGGTTGCTTTGCATTTGTAGGTAAATTGCTTCAAATTTCTAACTAAATTAATGAAACGGGGAATGATTAGTTACCCAGTACTCTTTTTAGGACAATTCTAACTTGTGCTTGACTGGTGCTACTGCCTGGAATCTTTTAGGGCTCCCTGGGTAGTATCACTAAAAAGATACTGCTTCTGGAAGACAGGGGTAGATTGAAAGAACGGTCTTAATTAGGAATACAAGATCTTGGAGTCTCCTGTGTTCCTTTTGTTTCTTGTATGAATTTTAACAAGTTACCTGTTCAATTGTGAGTTTTAGCTGTGGGGCTGCCAAGGCAGAATGAAACTAACTGGATAAGCTGCTAAAGTGTTAGTCCTTGAGCAGTTTTTGCTTAGAGATCGTGGAGAACATTGAGTGAGCCATCTCCATTTCTGGGGACTGCCAGGTAATCTTGAGGTTTCTTTCCCTTAAACCTATTTAACTTAAGAGTGTTCAGTTAGCTTTATAGTTGATGGTTTCCAATTCTTGGTCCTTTTTGTGCTTTGCTTTTAGTCTTCTTTTTCTTGGAGATACCCTTTTTGCATTATTTTCTTTTTTGAAGTGGGTGCTCCAGTTCTACACAACTCCTGTTGAAGCTTTTGGCATCAATTAATAGTGATGTCAGAATCTAGTTTGTTTCTCTGTAAATGGTAGATGAGATACTTAATTCAGTGTCATCTTTGAGCCATTCTTGAAAATCGAAGGGAAAGTTCTTCTCTACATTTGAAGATATTACCCATTATTTCTTTCTGTATAGTTCTGATTGACTTCTGTATGAGAAGTGAAAATTGAGGAAGGGAGACTGAAAAGTTTCATTGGTTCCATCCTCATATCTCATTTAACTTTTACAAAGCACTTTGCAAAACAAATTGCTTTCCATCCATTTTATGTCTTATTCTTCATACCATTCCTATGAGATGACACAGTTCTAAGGATAAGACTGAAACAGAGATAAAAAGAAAAGCTTACCCAGCCTTTACTGTTTGTTAGTGGAAATGTGGCAAATTTTGCGGCCATGCTGGAGGGGTTTTCATTGGTAATTGAATTCAAGTGCACTTTATAACCTTCTGTTGCCTAAGGATCTATCCTGAGGAACTGGATGTCATTACCATGATAGAATAAAGAGATGAGTCAGAGCCATACCATGCTCCGTATGATTCTAAATGACATATACCTTACCTGATCCTTCCTGGGTAGGTAGATGAGGATTTGGAAGAAAATTCTTGTTGGCTGTAGTGACACTTGCCATTTTACCTATAGGTAGCCTGTGTCTTAGGGCTTCTTACTTTTCTTTTTTTTTTTTTTTTAATTTTTTTTTTTAACGTTTATTTATTTTTGAGACAGAGAGAGACAGAGCATGAACAGGGGAGGAGCAGACCAGAGAGAGAGGGAGACATAAAATCTGAAACAGGCTCCAGGCTCTGAGCTGTCAGCACAGAGCCCGACGCGGGGCTCAAACTCACGGACTGTGAGATCATGACCTGAGCCGAAGTCGGACGCTTAACTGACCAAGCCACCCAGGCGCCCCTAGGGCTGGGGGTCTTTTTACTTTTCAAAGGAAGTGGAAGACTCCCTCGGTCACATGTGTCCCATAATTGGATATTTTCCCCAAGGACAACTCAAAATGTGTCATGTGTCATGCATCAGTCAGCGTCCCCTGTGCTCATTTATAGGGAAAGATGTTACTCTTGAAGGTGTGGTTTTATAGTTTACTGAGCTGTCCATAACAGTCACAGACTTTGACTTGAAATATTTCCTCAGTTAGCCCAATTTGAATAAAGGAATTAATGAATGAATGTACTGTGGTTAGGATGATGCTCTTAAGCCTGTAGTGATGATAATTCTTAAAACACTTACTAAATATTGGGCATATGAAATGAACAAGATAAGGGTTTCTCCCCCCAAGCAACTTACAGTCTGGTCCACAGAAACAGTTACAATAAACAGTCTGATTGAAAATATTGAGAGCCTGGCCTTGGTAAGTCCTTTCGTTCCTTTTGTGAAGTGATGGACTGTGGCTAAGTGTATAGTTTATAGATGAGGAATAGCTTTTTCCTTGTGTTGTTGAAGCACAGTGTCAACTAGTCCAGTCTTCAGGTGTGTATTTTAAAATAGGTCTTTCTGTAGTAAGAACAGCATAATTGCCTTTACAGAATGATCTGTCATCATTCCGTTTTATATCTCATAGTTCCCAAGTGGTGTGTGTGTCTGGTTTTGCTTTGTTTTTAATAAATAGGGGAACTGAAGCATGAAGAATTAAAGTGATTTGCTCAAAATCATACTTCTAGTTTTTTAGGATGCTAGAAATAAATCAGGACTCATGGTCTTTTTCCATTAGCCAAAGTTCTAGATAAATTGTGGATTTTGTCATTTTGTTTAACGTGTTAGTTTCCTACTGCTCCGTAAGAAACTCAGCAGTTTAAAGCAAAACCTACTTACTAGCTCACAGTTCCATTAGTCAGAAGTCCAGTATGAATAGTGTGGTTGCATTCTCAGAGTATCAGAGGGCTGAAGTCAAGGTATGTCAGTCAGCTGGGCCAGTTCAAATCTGTAGTCACTGGGGGAAAATCTGCTTCCAAGCTCATTCAGGTGTTGGCCAAATTCAGTTTCTTGGAGTTGTAGAGCTGAGGTCCCTGTTTCTTTGTTGGCTCTCAGCTACTAGAAGCTGCCTGTAGTCGTTTGGCCCCCTTCATGCTCAAGCCAGAAATGACACGATGAATCCTTGTGTCTCTAACATCTCACCTCACATTTAAAGGCCACGTGTGATTGGGTCAGGCTGTGCAGATTATTTCCCTTTCTTAGTAGTCAATTGTGCTGAATAATACAACCTTGGCACAGTACAGTCCTCGTGGTCATTATACAGGGTGCATATGTCACGCTAGGAATCCTGGGGGACATCTTAGAGTTTTACCTATCCCTGTAAACATTTCCCTTAGACTGTATTAGACAGCTCCTGAGCAAGGGTGGATGTCAGAAGAGGAAGAGGTATGAATTGACTGTACTGAGGCAGTTAGTGAATTGCTTTGTGATGATAGGTTTTATAAGAAAACCTGTAGTTCCCAGGGATCCTGGGCCTCTTAGAATCCTTACACTGTGGGGGCCAAACCCATTCAGCTGTAGTGTTCTGGTGATAGTCATGTAGCCAAGAGCCCAAATGTAGTTGTAGTTGTCTGGTTAGCCTGTCAGTTAGCCTGAATAATTTTTTTTTAAGTAGAGGGAGAGTAGTGGAAGAATGGGCAAAATGGGTGAAGAAGATTACAAATTTGCAGTTCTAAAATAAGTCATGGGGATAAAAAGTATAGTGTGGGGAATACAGTCAGTAATACTGTACTACTTCAGTGAGCATTTTATGATGTATATAATTGTTGAGTCACTGTGTTGTGCACCTGAAATTAATACTGTGTATCAACTATACTTTAATTACAATTTTTAAAAAATTAAGTTAGCCTGAACAAAGCATTTAGAAAGTACTGAGGTATAGGCTTGCAGTTGTGGGTTTGCATTTACCTGTATGCAAGCCATATGGTTCATGGGATTAACATCCATGATGGACTGTTCCTGTGAAGCACAATGGTGGAAATGAGAAACACTTTCTGCTATGTAATGTACTCTGTTCAAAGTAAAGTTTAATCTTTAAATTTTTTTTTAATGTTTATTCTTTTTTGGAAGACAGAGACAGAGCACAAGCAGGGGTGGGGCGGAGAGAAAGGGGGACACAGAATTTGAAGCAGGCTTCAGGCTCTGAGCTGTCAGCACCAGAGCCCGATGCTCGGCTTGAACTCACGAACCGAGAGATCATGCATGACCTGAGCTGAAGTCAGACTCTGAACCGACTGAGCCACCCAGGGGCCCCACAGTAAAGTTTAATCTTAATCTCTTATTAGATCTCTGCTAACCTCTCTGCTGCTAAGACGCTACCTAATTGCTTTTTGTTTGGCTACATGAACATCTTATGCCAAGAGACCATCCTTAATTGTTTGAGAATTCTATGCCCTTTTTCTGATGAGTGAGAAAAGTTAAAGATTCAGGAAATTGGATAGAGGTCAATCAGTCTCTCCAATGCTTTTTGTATATCCTTGAGTTTAAAAAATTGCCAGTTCTGTTGCTAGGCAAAGAAACAAAGGGAAACTCTTGTCTAAAAGACTGCCATGTTTAGTCCCATACACCTGCTTTTTAAAAACTGAAGTGGGGCGCCTGGGTGGCTCAGTCGGTTGAGCATCCGACTTCGGCTCAGGTCATGATCTCGTGGTCCGTGAGTTCGAGCCCCGCATCGGGCTCTGTGCTGACTGCTCGGAGCCTGGAGCCTGTTTCGGATTCTGTGTCTCCCTCTCTCTCTGACCCTCCCCCGTTCATGCTCTGTCTCTCTCTGTCTCAAAAATAAATAAACGTTAAAAAAAATTTAAAAAAAATAAATAAAAACTGAAGAGTTAATAGATACAACCACTACAACAATAAATCCAGTATGGAAGATAAGTTGTATAGTTCATTTGCATTTATTATAATAATTGATCAGGGTATGTTTCATAGTCATTAAGTCATTTAATTAGTTTGGCCCATACAGCATACCTTGGGATCTTTGGACTTTTTTGTTTTTGGTTTCTTGTAGAAACCAAACTGTAAAATGTCTAGGAAGTTTCTTATTTCCTGTAGATGATAACCAAAAGATTTATCTTACCACATATAACATTAGGATGTGGTGAGTGAATCAGAGCCTTGAATTATTCTTTGAAAGGGATGGTGAGGGGACAGCTTTTCATCTCAGTACCCAGCCAAATATATTTATTTTATTTTTTAAGTATATTTATTTTTGATGCTATTGCTTTTGATGTGGTACACCTTTGAGCAATTTTTATTGCTTTAAATAAGATTTAATAACACTGAGTATCTTTTAGAGAAGTGAAGGTCATTTTAGTAAATGCAATTTTGTTGAGCTCTTTTCTGGTACCACCTAATGACCTTTAGAAATTTATTTCCTCACCTAATTCTGTTGAATAAGTTTCTATGGAATATTTTTTTTTTACTCCATTTAATTTTATTTATATAAGTAATCTCTATACCCAACTTCAGGTTCAAACTCACAACCCCAAGATCAAGAGTCACATGCTGTACTGATTGAGCCAGCTAGGTACCCCTTTTTTACTCCTATTTTTTTCTTTAATTTTTTTAATGTTTATTTATTTTGAGAGAGAGAGAGCACGCTAGTGGGGGAGGGCAGAGAGAGAGGAAGACACAGAATCTGAAGCAGGCTCCACGCTGTCAGCACAAAGCCTGATGTGGGGCTCAAACTCACAAACTGTGAGATCATGACCTGAGCCAAAGTCGGATGCCCAACTGACTGAGCCACCCAGGTGCCCCTTATCCTTTTTATTTTTATTTTTTTTTTCAACGTTTTTTTTATTTATTTTTGGGACAGAGAGAGACAGAGCATGAACAGGGGAGGGGCAGAGAGAGAGGGAGACACAGAATCGGAAACAGGCTCCAGGCTCTGAGCCATCAGCCCAGAGCCCGACGCGGGGCTCGAACTCACGGACCGCGAGATCGTGACCTGGCTGAAGTCGGACGCTTTAACCGACTGCGCCACCCAGGCGCCCCGCCCCTTATCCTTTTTAAAATAAAATGCTTTATGCTGTTAAACAACAACATTCACCTGAATAATTTGAAGATCATATTAGCTTTTTTCAGTTATTCTTGAATTGGGTCGCATCCCATCTGGCAAATCAGGAGCTCTGAGGAGCTGTGCAAAATGGAAGCCTTTTATAAGCAAAAGGTAGTGGAAAAAGGAAGTGTCTAACAAAGAGTGGATTGTTTCAAGCAAGGTCACCTTCTTTGGGGGAGGCAGGGGGCCTATGGTGCATATTACCTCACTAGTGCTGATCACATAATTCCAGATTAACTGGTTAAAGGTGACATTCCTGGGAGAGGCTGAAACTACACTTAGGTTAGATATTAAGCCTTGTTTTGCTGATGTGGGGCTTAGTACAAGTGACTCCATTTTGGTCCAGTTGTCTCTTTTTTTTCTTAATGCTTCTATCAGTAATTGAATAAATGAAAGATGATTATAGAACTTGAGTAACAAGTAAAAACCTACTCTGTATGTGTAAATGACAGTATTGCCACTGTTAGCTACATGGAAGCTCCCGGAGAAGATAAACGGAGTACTTGGACTCATAGTCTGACTTTAGATTCTCTCAAGAGTTTACAGTGGCTCCTTATGAGGGTATCACTGGGCCAAGCCTAGAGAACATAGAACTCACCATAGTTGAACATCTGGCTAGGCTGCAGTGAGGGTCCAATACTAGATGTCCAACAAGAATATGGTCAGGGGAGTCCAGTGCTCTGTATTTTCTATTTATAAGCTTACCATGGCTAACCTTAGCTCTTCTGGAAAAGTCAAAGTAGAAAAACTCTGTGGGGTGGAATGAGTGTCCTTGAGGTCCTGGAAGTAGAGCGAGGAAGGAAGTGAAGAAGTTATTAACATATGGTTCCAATAAGCCAAGAATCTGGCTGGGTCACTTCATCAGCTATTGTCATTTTAAAAGCCCGGAACAAAAGTGGCTGATGTGATGGCAGTATTGGAGGGTTTGACTCAGTTCTCATAGTTCCCTTTTAATTGTGCTGTCTGACAAAAGAGTCGGCTCCAATCTTTACCCTAGAGATTTCATTCCCCTCTTTCATGTGTTTCAAGTCTTCTCCTTCTTGGTTTATTCCCTCATTTTGGTGGAGCATATCCTGCAGTAGCTTCCTGAGTTGTATAGGGACAAATTTTGAAAGCTCAAGCTTCTGAAAATGTCTATTCTGAACTCAAAATTTGATTGCTTTGTTGGGTATAGAATTCTCAGTTCAAAATTATTTTTCTTCGTGTTTTTAAAGGCCTTGTTCTATTGTCATTTAGCTTTTCATGTATTGTTTTTAAAAAATCTAAATCTGTTCTGGTTACCTTATATATCATCAAATTTTCACCCTTTCTGTCAAGTGTTATAGAATGTTCTTTGTATTTAGTGTTTTGAAATTTCACTGTAATATTGCCTTTGTGTGGTCTCTTTTTGTCCTTTGTGCTGGAGACGTATCCTTGGGTACTGGGAAATATTATTGCATTATTTCTTGGGTAACTTGCTTCCCTGTTTTCTCCTATTATTTGCGTATTGGGCCTTCCAAACTGATCTTACCTTTCCTCTCTTATTTTTCCATCTCTGTCTTTTTGCTCTACTTTTTGGGAGAATTCCTCAGTTTTTATCTTCCCATCCTATTGAGCTTTCTCTTGAGTTTCTGTTCTGTTTTCATCTTCTATGTGTTCTTTTTCCTCTGAATGTTTCTTAAAATGGCATTATGTTATCTTTTGTGGATATTAGTGATTTTGAAAATCTTTTTGCATAGTCTATATATGACAAGCAGCCCCCCCCCTTTTTTTATGTCTTGCATTAGTGGCTTTTCTCAAATGTCCAATAACCTGGGTTGTCTGCTAATGTTTAAGAATGAGGGACTAACAAACTGATTGGAAACTCTAGACGAACTGGTTTGTTAAGTGTGCATTTTATGGTAGAACAACTTTGTCCAGTAGAGATACAATGTGAGTTCCATATGTATCAGATTTTCTGGCAGCTACAGAAAAAGGCATAAAGAAAAAAAAAAAAAAAGAAACATGTGAAATTAATTGTAATAATATTAGTTTATGTAATCCAATATATAAAAATATTTCAATAGGTAGTAAACATGAAATTATTAATGAGATGTTTTATATTTTGTTTTTAGTATTAAGTTGTTGGACTCCATTGTTTGTTTTACATTTATATATAGTACATCTCAATTTAGATGTTAAATTTTCATAAAAAGTAGTTGAGGTAAATTTAGACTTTATAAATTTTACAGGTCAAAGTAGATTCACATACCCAGGATATTCCAAACATACTTAAGTTTAACATTAACAATAAAATACAAGTTTTTAAATTTAAATTTATTTAAAGTTAAATAAAATTTAAAATTCTTCCCTCAGGCATACTAATGACATTAAAAGTGCTAAGTTATTACATGTGGATAGTAGCTACCATATTAGATTGCAGAGTTCCAGAGTGATCTACTTGGACTGTGTCAGGAGTTTTAGGTCATTTTTCAATTCCCAGACAAGAGTCTACCAATTTACCGCCTCAATGGTAAGGGCCATGCTGCTGGGGTTCTGAGAAACTTTAAGGGGGAAGGTGCTAGGTGTCTTAGTAGGTAATATGCATAGATTTGCTTACTCTTCTTTTTGGTATAGGATTCCTGCCCGCAACTGTGCCTGGCATCTCCCAGTCACAGACCCTATTTTACTTTCTTGTAATTATAAAACTTCCAGGGACACCTGAGTGGCGCTGTCTATTTGGTGTCAGACTCTTGATCTTGCAGTTGGTGGGATCCAGCCCTTCATCGGGCTCCAAGCTAATGATACTGTGCAAAGCCTGCTTGGGATTCTATCTCGCTCCTCGACTGCTCCCTCTCGCATGCATGGGCACACGCTCTCTCTCAAAATCAATAAATAAACTTAAAAAAAAAAAAAAAGAATATACTTCTTTCTGCTGGAGTAAGGGAGGGAGGGTACTCTCCCAGTGGTATGGGCCAGGAGGACTGGGGGAGTGGGGGAGGGAGGATCTACCGGTAGATCCAAGTGCTTCTTAAACAGCTTCCAACCAGTCCTCCTATTTTTAGCCTATTCCTTCCAACTCCCATTTTCATAGGTTCCTGGGGCTCCTAAATCTTGAACCTTTTGAGGACCTTTAAATATAGTTCGGCTTGGTTATTGGCTTTTCTTACTTTTAGTTTAGGGTTCAGCTGTCTTAGGCCTGCTGGGTTTACTGCTAGTCCTGTTTATTCACAGCCTCAAAATTTGTTTGCCCTGGTGTTTTTCTCATTCTTCCAACCTTGTAGGCTCCTCCTTTCATCATTGTTATCTTTCCAAAAATTCTTTTTCTGTAGATTCAGAAGGGTTTCGAGAAGGGTCAAGACATTAGGTACTTTTATCTAGTAGTTCCTGTTAATCTGTATTCATGAGCAGACTTGGATATTATAAAAGGTTTCACTTAGTATCTATGCTTCTTCCAGTATCTGTGTTTATAGTTAAAGGCTTTAGGGGAAGACTCAGTAGGAAGGACAGGAAGATGAAGTAGTGAGTGCCAACAGGCTAGGAGAGCAAGAGTTTGGTTGGGGGCAGAAGAGAATTGACAGCAAGCAAGGAGAATTTTGAGAGGAAAGGCATTTAGAGGCAGGTAGGGTGATTAGAGAACCTAGTGAAAAAGCTTGGACATTTGAGGTGTTAGCCACAAATATAGCTCCAGCAGCATTTATCTTCCTGGACTTCACTACCTTTAGTCATTTATGCTTTTTATGATCTGGAAATTTCTCATTTTGTATCTCAGAATCCACAAAACAACTAATGATACAAGGAAAACACTGAGCAAAGCTTACTGTTTTTAAACACTGTATACCTAGGACTTGTAAGGAAAACACACATAGTTTTAAGTCAATAAACAGTACACCCTCAATATAGTGTAGGAGCAGGTTCCATTTCAGTAATTGAATTGAGCTTGCTATTTGGGTGTTCTGTTGGGTTTTGAAACTGAATTTTGTCTGTAGGGTGATTCGCTTTCTTGGTAGTTGCTGCCCTCTGTTGGAAATTTTGAGGAAATACAACTTTGATCCTGCATGCATCATTTTTGCTCTCCTTACTCAAACTGACCACTAAAATGTGGTTAATTTTTTAAGTAAGTAAATCTGTTTCTAATGTACCAAGGAAAGCAAGGGAAAGTGGTATCTTTCTTTTTATGAAAAGTTATATTTACTTTGATATCAAAGGCAAGAGTTAGTGGGCATTAAGTGGGACCAAGACACAAGAATTTGGAGAATGCAAAGATTTTTGGGCTTCGGAATCTGGAGACTAGAGTTCATTCCCAGCTTGTTGCTGGTCATGTGACTTTCATGATTTACTCTACCTGTCTAGGCTTCAGTTTTTTCATTGACACAGTGAATAGATTTGAGAGCTTCTTCCGGGTTTGGTATTTTAGGAAAGCAGCCCCAGATGGTGGTATTTGTTCATAGGAAATATAATGACTGAGTCTCAGGCTCTGCCCTGAAGGAACTTAGTCTGGAAAGGGGTAGAGGAGACAGACAGTCAAGAGACAATTGTAATCCACAAGTAGTGCTATGAGACAGTTAAGTACCTATTACTGTGGAAACATAAGGAGAAGCACTTGTCCAATTAGAGGAGGTATCATCCTGCAGGGCCTGTTTGATTTAGCTTTGAGAGCACAGTCTAGACTGAGGGAAGGAGCAGCCTAGGGAAAGTCTGGGGTGGTAAGACAGCATGATCTATTTGTGGACCTGCAACTAGTTTGGGATGCAAGGGTTTGCAAGAGATGAGGGGGAGAATCCAGGAAGGAATGTCCTATTCCACGCTAAGGAATTTGGATTTTAACCTGAGGGTAGTAGTAGGGAGCCATTGAAGTGTTTTAAATGAGGAAATACCATGGACACCGTGTCATTTTAGAAAGATTACTCTTGGATGTAATATGGATAATGGATTTAGTGTTGGGTAGACAGGACTGGAGGTAGGGAGATCAGTTAGGAAGCTGTTACAGTAAGTCAAGCAGGAGATAATAATTCTGTAAACTTACATAGCGTTAGTAGGGATGAACAGAAAGGAAATAAAGTCTGTAGGCAGAAGGAACAAGTTGCTGGTTTCCTTTCTTTAACTTTAACCTGTAGCTTTGAGCAATCCAGCTGGCACTGTTTCATTAGACCCAAGTTCTGTTACCTGTGTTACATCCGTCCCAGAATGGTTGGGGTTATTGATTGGTTCTGAGGAACATTTTGAGTTTGGAGGACCAGATCCTAGAAGCAACTGCTCTAGGTGCAAGTAAGTTTAACCGTGGCTGTGGCAACCTAAATTGTACATCCTCATCCTTTTTGTAGCTTGTTTTCGCAAGTGCCAGGTAGTAACTAAGGGTGGTGACAAAAAGAACTGTTAGTCTCCTTGGGTGTTGCTGTCTGCCTCACCATCCTTCTATCTTCAGTCCCTAGTTAACAGCACACATAAAGTAACTTTAAACTCCATCGATTCTGAGCAAGGTTCTGAACAGCTTCAGGTATGTGATTAGCACTCAGTCAGTGGAAGGTTGACCTCCTCTGGACCATGGTGGGAAAAGTTAAGATTCACAGTTTACACTGGATTTAACTGACTTAATAACACGAGCAAAAAGAAATAATGGTTTAAAATTAAGTATTAGGGCAAAGAATTCCTACTTTACCACCCTGCTTGTTCCCTTTTCTTTCTTTCTTTCTTTCTTTCTTTCTTTCTTTCTTTCTTTCTTTCTCTTTCTCTTTCTCTTTCTCTTTCTCTCTAAGTATGGCATGTACATAGAAGAGAACATAAAACATAGAATAATGAAACCAAGTAGAATATTGTGAGCCCCTTAGAAACCCCTTTTCCCCTTCTGCAGTCACACCTCACCCACTCACCCCAAGTAAGCACTGTTTTGACATTTGTGATCATCATTCCTTTTATAATTTTACATTCTAAATAATATAGTGTCCATGTTTTTAAACTGCATATAAATGAAATAAGTTCAATTTTAATGTTTGTAAGTAGCTCTAAGTTCATTTAATTTTTCTGTATAATTGTTCTCCACAGATACATGGTATCTGTTCTATTCTTGATGGCTCTTGGGATTGGTCTCTGTTTTAGGTACTCTGGTGTTGCTGTGAACATTCTTGTTATACACATCCTGGTACATACATACAAGTTTCTGCAGGGTAGATTTATAGAAATTGATGAGTTGTACATATACATATTTAACTTCACTAGGTAATGCCTTGCTGGTTTCCAAAGTGGCCAGAGCAATTTACATTACCACTAACAGAGTGTGAGAGCTCCCGCTCCTCTAAAACTAGACAGACATGAAAATGTTTGCCCATCTTAAGAGTGGGAAGCATTATCATTGTGGTTTTAGTTGGCATGTCCTTGTTTACTAATAGAGTATGTTTCATAGGTGTATTGGTCATCAGATTGAGTCTGTGCAGGTCTTTACTTCCCCCTCCACCCCCCCCCCCCAAGTATCAGGTATTAGTGACCTTAAAACTCTTGATGCCTCTTAGCTAAGGGAATGTGCTAAGGAACACTTGGCTGAAATCTTTTAGTTTGTGGAAAGCAACTTAGATCCTTTTACCTTATTCTTTTTTCCCCCCAATCCATCTGGTGTTTGGGACATTTCCTGGAATTTCACTGATCTATCTTCTCTTTCTTCTCCCTCCTTTTTCCTGTTTCTTAGACTCTGAAGCGGCTCATGGCAGATGAGGTAAGGAAATTTTGTTCAGCATGTGCATGTTCTAGCTCATTTCCTCCACTGTGATACTTACCAGTTGTCATAACTTTGACTTTCTATAACTTGAAATGGTGATACTGGCTCTATTCTCAGAACCTCCCAAAGCTTTTCCCTAACTCTTTGCTCTGTGTTTGGCCCATTGCATGCATTTCCCTGGGGCATTCATTGGTTTCCAAGGGTAGGCACATTCTTTAAATTCATAACTGACTTGCAGTCTGGATGCAACCCCTATCACTTGAAGTCCCCCAGTGCTTGCAGATACTTAACTTTTACTTTCAAACAGGTGGAGCGAACAAACTGCAGCTTATTGGTGGCTCTTTGATTTGAGCATCTGTACTTGAGTTTTGGGGAATGGTTCATGAGTCTTTGGTTGGCAGAGAGGTGGCTTATATATCCCTAAAGTACACTATATTCTTTTCTGTCAGTTCAGTGCTGCTAGAGGACTTAGAAATGGTCAGAGAGCTCAAGAACAAAGTTTTCTCATTTTAGAGAGGTTTCAAATCTTAATACTTCAGATCTCTTATCTTTGGATGAAAGTGAGAGTATAGAGTCAGTATACTAAATTAGATGTCAGAGTTCTTGTTTTCATGTCAGAAGATATTTTTTAAAGTTTATTTTAAGAGACAGAGAGGGAGAGAGAGAGAATGAGCAGGGGAAGGCCGAGGGAGGGAGGGAGGGAGGGAGAGAGAGAGAGAGAGAGAGAGAATTCCAGGCAGGCTCTGCACTTTCAGCGCAGAGCACAACATGGGGCTTGAGATCATGACCTGAGCCAAAGCCAAGAGTTGGACACTTAACCGACTGAGCCACCCAGGTACCCCCATGTCAGAAGACCCTTGAAGTGCCCACAAACCAGAGGAACCTTGCACATATAAGAAGCTAGAGTTTGGCTACTTGATGTGTCGATTGTTGTGTGAATGAAAATGTATAACTGTTAATACTTTTTTCTTTTTCTCAGCTGGAGAGATTTACCAGCATGAGAATTAAAAAGGAGAAGGAAAAGCCCAATTCTGCTCATAGAAATTCTTCTGCAGCATATGGGGATGATCCCACAGCACAGTCATTGCAAGATGTTTCAGATGAGCAAGTTCTAGTACTCTTTGAACAGATGCTGGTAAGTTTCCCACCCCAAAACATTGCTTTTTTTCTGAAAATGCATTTGTGGGCATGGTTGGTACTCTTTTGGGCATGATCTCCCTTAATGAGCCCCTTTTTTACCCGAAGTATTTGTTTATTTTGAGAGAGCATGGGAGTGGGAGAGGGAGGGGCAGAGAGGGAACGTGAGAAACAATCCCAAGTAGGCTCTGTGCTGACAGCACAGGCTTGATCCCACAACGGCAAGATCATGACCTGAGCTGAAATCAAGAGTCCTACACTTAACTGAGCTACCCAGGCATCCCCTACTCACTTAATTAGCCCTTAATTACAAAAGTTCCAGGCTTGACAGAGAACTTTTTTTTTAATGTTTATTTTTGACAGAGAGCGACAGAGTGCAGACAGGGGGGAGGGACAGAATCTGAAGCAGGCTCCAGGCTGTGAGGTGTCAGCACAGAGCCCGACATGGGGCTCAAACTCACGGACTGCAAGATCATGACCTGAGCCAAAGTTAGACACTTAACCAACTGAGCCATCCAGGCACCCCTTAGTTTTTTTTCAAATGTTTATTTTTGAGAGAGAGGGAGAGAGAGACCAAGCGTGATTAGGGGAGGGGCAGAGAGAGAGGGAGCCACAGAATCCAAAGCAGGCTCCATGCTCTGAGGTGTCAGCACAGAGCCCAGCGTGGGGCTTGGACTCACAGACTGCAAGATCATGACCTGAACTGAGGTCAGACACTTAAGCAACTGAGCCACCCAGGCGCCCCAACAGAGAGGTTCTTATTAGCAGTCCTATTAACAAAGGGACTAAATTTATAAGCACCCATCCATAAGATTGGAATTGATGAGTTAGGCTTGGAAATATCTGATCACTGACCACCTCCTTAATGTCCTGCCCAGCATTGTGTTAGCCACAAAGACATAAGGTGAGTGCACCAACTCATGGGGTAGTGTGGAGACTACCTTTGGGTTAGCCAGGGTAAGTAAAGTTTCACAAAGAATCTTATAGAAGAGACTGAGTAATGGAAAGGCATAATTTGCTGAACGTCTTCTATTTAGTGGTGAATCTGGAAAGAGAAATCTGATGCTACAATTACTAGAAGACCTTTAAAGATTATGGTTGAAGCCAGTTGAGTAATGAAGTACACAAGGATGTGACTTAATTTCCTGTCTTCAGTGAGGAACACTGAAGAGGACACTCAGTGAATGTCCACTAGCGCTCAGTCTTGAAAAGTTTTGAGTACTTGTTTCTAAGGTTTCATAAGACCTCTATATTGCCTGGATATAGGATTTCAGATTCAAATAGAGATTAGCGGCAGACCTCATTTAATTGAGAGCATGGGCTTAAAATTCTTAACACAGGGCCTGGTATATAGTAAACACTCAGCCAGCACTATTATTCTTTTTTTCAGTAAAAGCTTTTAGTTTGTCTCTTAATCCAAGTGCTGTATGAGCCTAACACAATCTCTTGGGTTTGGACTGCCAATTTACATGTCTTTGGGGGCCAGGGAGTTGGCAGGAATAAGTTAGACCAGATAGCAGATGATGAAAAGGAGTGAGGACTGTAGTCAGATGCAGAAGGACTTTAGGCCTGTTAGGAAGGCCAGCCATGATTCAGTGGCAGTAGGCTCTGTAGCACTCCAGTTGGAAATGCCAGTAGTGCCAGATACTTGTATTTTCTAAGGAAGCCAGAAATCTTCAATTTTTGGAGACAGTAGTTCTTTCATAGCATCAACTATCATAACCAGCTTTCAAATTTCACCAGTATTCAAATTTCACCATTAGATCATTTTTTTGAAAACCATTTGTTCGCTCAAATCACAGTTCCAAGTTAGGTCCATTGTATGAATGTTCTTTTAAGTTTTATTTTATTACAGGTTTCGTCCCTCTCTTTTATCCTTGCTATTACTACAAAAATTTTGTGGAAGAAATCATTTGACTTCTAGAGTTACCCACAATCTGAAATTTGATGACTGCATCTTGTGATGCTAGAAATCTGTATTTTTATATGAAGTCTTCCAAATTTAAGATGTTGAGCTAGCCAAGCAAAATATACTGTGTTTTGGGATCTGATTCAACCTGAAGGCCACGTACGTTGCAATTTCTGTGTTCAGTTTATCTGTAAAAGGAGAAAAAAAGCACCAGGAATTGGGTCAGAAAAACATCACATTAGTATTACTATTTTGAGGCAGTGTTTCATTCTCTCTCTCTCTCTCTCTCTCTCTGTCTCTCTCTCTCTCTGTCTTACACACAGAGCGAAAGAGAAGAGAGAGAAATGGAGAGTAGAAGAGAAGAAATGGAAAGTATCCATTTTACCCCTACCGTTTCCCCATTTCAGATACTATTTCAGACTTGTTGGGTTAAACTGTGCTCATCAAGGTACTGGGCTCATACACATGGCTATACAAAGGCTCAAGCAGTGCCTTTTCTTCAATAATACACCCAAGTTATATCTGTTGAGGGACTTTATCAGACTTTTCTAGTTCTTTCTTCATGGGAGAGAAGTTTGTACAGGGACTGAATTAACCAGGGGTATTGGGTATTTATGCCTGAGAGTGGTGCACATCTTGTGGGTGTTTGGATGATGCCAGTCATCCAGAGGAAATTTTTAAGATCCATTCCAAGTACAAAACCAGTATGTGTGCTTTTCTTTCAATAATAAAAAAATTTTTTTCATCTATTTTAAAAACCCATTTTTGTTAGGAAAAGCATTAAGAGTATAAAAGTGTTTGTAGGAATCTATGCTAAAATGTTAACCATTAACATTTATCCCTGAGGAATTTTCATTATCTGGTGATAGCTTAAACCTCAAGGGATCAGGAAAACTTATTTATTCAGTAACTATTTAATTTAACTTCTCACTAAATATACTAAATACTAAACACTGAAAAATTATAAGGAACTTGATGCAGTTTTGTTTTTTCCTTTTTTCCCCCTTCCTCTACTAGCTGGATATGAACCTTAACGAGGAGAAACAGCAACCTTTGAGGGAGAAGGATATTATCATCAAGAGAGAGATGGTGTCCCAATACTTGCACACCTCTAAGGCTGTGAGTCCTAGGGCAGGTACCCATGACGTGGGAGACCCTGCCCTCATCTTGGACCTGTTTGTTTTACCAGTTCCTTAGAACGTTGTGTGTCTACATCAGTCTTCTTTTATTCTGTCGTATAAGTCTATTCATGTTTTACTCTCATTTGAGTTACCATTCTTAACATACTTTTTGCCTGATTCAATCTTCACGAAGTCTATGGGGAATGGGATGGGAAATTATGAGTCCCACAGAGTTTGGTAGTATTTATGATGTGTGTCTGCCTTGATATTCATAATGTAATGACTGATTCTAGTCCATTTGCTGATTGGGTCCAGTGTTGATTAATCTCTCCATATGCTCCATCTAGGGCATGAGCCAGAAGGAGAGTTCTAGGTCTGCTATGATGTACATTCAAGAATTGAGGTCAGGCTTGCGGGATATGCCTCTGCTCAGCTGCCTAGAGTCCCTTCGTGTCTCCCTCAACAACAACCCTGTCAGGTGAGGATTCTGAAGTGGTAACAAGAATAAGAGCCCAAAGTTAGGGTTTACTGGTGGAGTCAGGATGTCTGAGAATTCTGGATTGGGAGTAAAGAGTTGCCAGGTAGAATTTGGGCAGTTATCGATTATTGATATTGCATTGTCTCTGTCTATTCCTTACAGCTGGGTGCAAACATTTGGTGCTGAGGGCCTGACCTCTTTATTGGACATCCTTAAACGACTCCATGATGAGAAAGAGGAGACTGCCGGGTGAGGACTTCCAAGTTTTGACATCTTCCCAGTGGAGGGTAGTGGGGAACTTGTCTGTATGCTCTAAAGGAGAAAATGGCAATAAAATGAGAAGTTGTGGACCAGGAGAATATGCTGTTAGTTGAGAACAAGGTTTACCTAGGGCAAACTAGAGGCTGAGGGATGATTACAGATGCAGGAAATGGAAGAGGAACATGGTGGATAACACATAAGATTGTGGGTCTCGTAGCATAATTTACCCTATCTGGAAGTGGGGTTGGAGTTCATCCATAGCTGTCCTGGGACCTGGTCTGGCTGGGACCTGAAAGTCTTAGAATACACTTGCTGAGTTTGGGACTGGCTTTATGATAGTCTTCAAGGTTGGGATAGTTTGGGGGATACCTTGGACTGTCTTAGGCTACCTTGAAGCCAGTCTGACCCACCGTGACTTTTCTATTTCCTGGGATCTTTCCAAGACAAAACACCAGGCCTATACCTCCTGAATGTACAAGCTTGAAACCTTTGAAGTAGTGAGGCAAGCAGTAATAGATGGGATGTTATCTTGATGGAGTTAAGCACTTAGAAGCCTAGAGGGAGTTAAAGAGGAGATTTTAATGTAGTATTAAGTTTTTGGAATGCAGGATTAACCAAAGGTCTTATGGTGGCAATGCCTCTTCAGCTACCTGTTTTTGCCAGTGTTTCAGGGCAAAGTGGTATGTACTAGAATTTACTCGGCTACTAATTGGGGATGTTTTGAAGACCCTTGTTTGCAAGATTGAAAAGTCAAGTGGCAGAGGAGTATAGAATAAAGGGAATTCACTGATTATGTCTTCTACACACAGAGGCTACGATAGCCGTAACAAGCATGAGATCATTCGTTGCCTGAAAGCTTTTATGAACAACAAGGTGAGATTTTTCCTATTCTCATTCCAACCCCCATCATGATCCCTGTTCTTTCTTTTCTATTGGCAAACTCCAAAAAAGCACTTAGGAATAGGAGGTTCAAGACTTGTAGCATTCCCTTTTAGTGTTACAACTTTTTGATTGTCACCTAAGTATGTTTCTATGGACCTTTTTTTCTCCAGTTCTGATGTCTGTTTCAGAAGGTAGGTTTGCTTTCCTTCCTCTTTTTATACTTTGTTTTGCTAATTGAATTTCCTGACCTGTGTTTGTTTTTGGAAGGTTTATTTTATTCTCTGGTTATGTGTTTTCCAGACTGTTTCTACCGTAGAATCTTTGTTTTTTTTCTTTGTTTAGTATTTAATTTTTTTTTGGAGTTTGTTTATTTTGAGAGACAGAGCGGGGGAAGGGCAGAGAGAGAGGAAGAGAGAGAATCCTAAGCAGGCTCCACAGTGTCAGTGCAGAGCCTGATGCAGGGCTCGAGCTCACAAAATGTGAGACCATGCATGAGCTGAGCTGAAACCAAGAGCTGGATGCTTAATCGACTGAGTCATCTGGGTACCCCTGTCTGTTTAGTATTTAAACTCAGGGATCTCACAGTTGTTTGCTTTTGAGTGCAGATATATCTTCCTCATCATTTAATTTTTAAAATATTTAAAATTTTTTAAATTTTTAATAAAATTTTTTATGTTTATTTTTGATAGAGACAAAGCATGAGCCAGGGGAGGGGTAGAGAGAGAGAGGGAGATCCAGAATCTGGAGGAAACTCCAGGCTCTGAGCTGTCAGCACAGAGTCCAACACCAGGGTTCGAACCCATGAACCATGAGATCATGACCTGAGCCGAAGTTGGATGCTTAACCAACTGAGCCACCCAGGCGCCCCCTCATTGTTTAATTTTTTTATAATTAATTTATTCCATTGGATGGGAGGGGGCATTAAAAAAAATACAAGAATTAAAGACTTTTGTTCTTGAAGACCTAGAATTGTGTTTGATTTAGTATAAAATTATTTTGCTATGCTTATCTCTGTTTAGCTCGGGAAAGTTCGACCCCCGTGTTAGTTTGCTAGGGCTGCTCTACAGAGTATTATAAACTGGACT
This sequence comes from Lynx rufus, assembly GCF_022079265.1. Lineage (NCBI taxonomy): Eukaryota > Metazoa > Chordata > Mammalia > Carnivora > Felidae > Lynx > Lynx rufus. The sequence goes on along the minus strand of NW_025814823.1, from coordinate 117,453,244 downwards.
AAACTGTATTTAACAAGAAATTTATTGTCTCACAGTTCTTAGAGGCTCTAAATCCAAGATCAAGGTGTTGGCAGGATTGGGTCCTTCTGCGAGGGCTGTGAGGGAGAGTATGTTCCATGCCTCTAGCCTGGCTTCTGGTGGCTTGCTGGCGATCTTTGGCATTCTGTGGCTTTCAGATGCATCACTCCAATGTCTGCCTTCATGTTCACAAGATGTTCTTCCCATGTGCATGTGTGTGTCCCCACGTCTCATTGTTATAAGACAGTAGTCACACTGGATTAAGGGTCCACGTTATTCTAGTGTGACCTTGTTGTAACTTAACTAATTACATCTGCCAATGACCCTATTTCCAAGTAAGGTCACATTCTGAGGTACTGGGGATTATGACTTCAACATATGAATTTAGGTGGAACACCTTTCAATTCATAACAACCCTGACTTTGTCCTTGGTTACTTCCTGTCATCATTAAGCCTCCCTTCTCTGTTCTTGTCCTACTAGTTTGGAATCAAGACCATGCTGGAAACAGAAGAAGGAATCCTGCTGCTGGTCAGAGCCATGGATCCTGCTGTTCCCAACATGATGATTGATGCAGCTAAGCTGCTTTCTGCTCTTTGTATCCTACCACAGCCAGAGGACATGTATGTGACTGCGTTTTCTCCTACATTCTCTTTTTTTACCATCTTCCCTAATCTAGAGGAAAATTGAGTGGGTGTCCACTTTGTCTTAAATACTAGGTAAGACCATATCTCTTCGAAGATGTGAACACTGTGAATCTTTTTTTTATAAGTTTATTTATTTTGAAAGAGAGAGAGAGACAGCATTGAGTGGGGGAGGGGGAGAGAGAGAGAGAGAGAGAGAGAGAGAGAGAGAGAGAGAGAATCCCAAGCAGGTTCCACAGTGTCAGTGCAGAGCCTGATGTAGGTCTCGAACTCAAGAGCCATGAGATCATGACCTGACCCAAAGTCAAGAGTTGGATGCTTAACCAACTGAGCCACCCAGCCACCCCAACACCGTGAATCTTAATGTTTAAGAAAGACTAACTGCAGGGGCACCTGGGTGGCTCAGTCGGTTAAGCATCCAACTTGGGCTCAGGTCATGATCTGATGGCTCATCAATTCCAAGACCCACGTCGGGCTCTGTGCTGACAGCTCAGAGCCTGGAACCTGCTTCGGATTCTGTGTCTCGCTCTTTCTCTGTTCCTCCCCGCTCACACTCTGTCTCTCTCTCTCAAAAATAAATAAAGATTAAAAAAAAAAAAAGACTGTTAGGTGTGTGGCACTATCATCAGTGTACTTCTGGTTATCAGTGGGATAGCAAAGCATCTCCTAGGTCTCCATTAATGTCTGTAGGACATTAATAGGACAAAGCTTGCTTTTACTTTTTTGTTTTTTTAATTCAAAAGTAACACATTATTTTTTAAACTCAAACAATATGGAAACATATAAAGTAAAATTTAACAGCCTTATCCCTCTAGTAAATCTATTCTGCAGGGGTAGCCAGTGTTAATGGCTTGGTACAATCTCATTGATTTTTTTTCTAGCATAGACAAATATATTGTCTTTCCTTGATTATGAGATACCTTCTGTTGCTCCAAAAGATGCTATCTTAGAACAAAGGAAAGATGTAACTTTTCTGTAAAACAAATCACATGCCTAGGATAGATTTTTATTTTTGTGGAGCAGTTTGGTTTAATACAAACAAAATCATACCATTCATTTCTTTTTACCTTTTTTCTTTTTTTTTTTTTTTAAATATAACAGTTGATCTTGGACATTTTTTCTCTGTGGGTATTTACAGATCTACCTTATTATCTTAAGTGGCTATTTAGAATTCTATATGATGTATATCCCACAATTTATTTAACAGTTACCCCATTGCTAGACTTTTTAGGTGACATTTTTTTTTTCTTAGCACATTCTGGCCCCTGCTCTAGGTGTTAAATTTTACTATTACAAATGATGCCATAATGAACATCCTTGTACATATATTCTTTCACATTTATGCATTTATGTTCGGTAAGTTTCTAGAAGTAAGCCAAATGTTAAATTCATTAAAAACCAGTACTATTAAATACCCCTCCAAAAGTGGTACCAGTTGATACTCCATTGAACAGGTGTCTTAATTTGGTATCCATAGATAGGAGTCTAGGAATGGGTTTTAGAGAATACATTTTTCTAAGGAGATGGTTCTTAGCTTTCAGCAGATTCTGGCTCCTGACCTAGGTGATGAGGAGAATAATATTGAAAACCTGGGCGTTGGTAATGTTCTTTTCCTAACTGATTTGTGCCACTGTATAATCTACCTATTGTGCTTGTGTGTGTCAGGGCACCTGGACATTTCTCTCCCTTTCCTTTTTCCTGGGCAGGAATGAAAGGGTTTTGGAGGCAATGACAGAAAGAGCTGAGATGGATGAGGTAGAACGCTTCCAGCCATTGTTGGATGGATTAAAAAGTGGGACCTCCATTGCGCTCAAGGCAAGTATATCCTCTGAACTATGCCCAGTAATAGAATTCAAAATGGAAGGACTTAAGTTCATTTGATGTTTTAATAGAACACATGGAATGGTTCCCAGGTATAGGCATCCCTCAGGGGAACTGCAGGTTTGGTTCCAGAACACTACAATAAAACAAATAGGTCAATAAAGTGAGGTAAATGAATTGTTTGGTTTCCTAATGCATGCATATAAAAGCTATGTTTGCTCTGTACTGTAGTGTATTAAGTGTGCAATAGCATTATGTCTACAAGAACGGTATTGCTAAAAAATGCTCACTATTATATGAGCTTTCAGAGAGTCATAATCCCTGATCACAGATCACCATAACAAATAAAATAATAATGAAAAACTTTGAAATGGTCTGAGAGTTACCAAAACATGACACAGAGACAAGAAGTGAGCAAATGCTGTTGGAAAATTAGCACTGATATACTTGCTTAACACAGAATTGCCACAGACCTTCAGTTTGTAAAAAATGCACTATATATAGAGCAGTGCAATAAAGTGAAGTTCAGTGAAATGAGGTGAGTCTGTATATATTTATTTTATCATTCAGGATTTGCTCTCTAAGAAGGCAGAGAGAAAGCAGCTCTCCTTACTATGAGCTGGTGAAAGGGCATGCTCTCTCTTTAAATGCTGGGAAAGCCAAGGCCTAGTACAGAGTATACCATCAAATCCTTGGAATCATTTAGACTTCTGAGCGAACCAGACCTGGGCCCAAATCAGATCTAAATGGCGCCAGCAGAAAGTTGTTCTTGTAGTTTTGTACTGCATCTTCTGCATGACATCTGGGGTCCTCAGCACTCATGTAAAGAGAACGGAATCTTGATCTCTAGCAGATTACAATGACATAAGTGCCGAATTTGCTTATTTTAGGTGGGATGTCTACAGCTGATCAATGCTCTCATCACACCAGCTGAAGAACTTGACTTCCGAGTTCACATCCGAAGTGAACTGATGCGCTTGGGGCTGCATCAGGTGTTGCAGGTGAGATGCAGCTCTTCATTAGAGAGGCCAGGCTGCCTGCTGCCTGCTTTGATAGCTCAGTCATCTCTGGGGTCACTTTCGCTCTCAATTTAAGAACCAGGTTGAAAGGCTTGGGTTTCTAGCTGGCATAGGATGCTTCTGGGTTCCCTGACTTGTACTTTGATCATTGACAGGATCTTCGAGAGATTGAAAATGATGATATGAGAGTGCAACTAAATGTGTTTGATGAGCAAGGGGAAGAGGATTCCTATGACCTGAAGGGACGGCTGGATGATATTCGAATGGAGATGGAATATCCTTTTATGGACTGGGTTCAAGACATATGAGACATTCATTATAGATCCCTGCATGAAATGGTGTGGGGTAATAACTCTGAACAGGGTATCAGCCTGTGTGTCTTCTTAGTAGGTGAGGCAGGTGTCTTTTGATTGCTGTGGGCTTTATTTACCTCAGCATGGACCAAAGAAATTAGGAAAGGTGATCTGAGGGTTGCTCAGCATGGAAGTAGCCATCAAAACGTGTATAGACTTCCTAGAACATAAGAGCTTGGTTTACGAAGGTGTAGAGCTGGTTTTTGATGCACATTCACAAGTCGGGGAGTAGGCTTGTCATTTGGTTTCTTGTGGGTGTCCCTGAGACTGACAGAGGGAGTAGTCTGGCTATGTATCACTATTTGACACATGTGACTTGTGGGTAGTGATCGTTTCATTTCTGTCTACTGCTTGATCTTCAAGCCAAGTACTGGGAATCCTCTGTCTCTGTGTATAGTACCACCCAACTCACTGGTCCCTTGGCCTTAGGAAGTTTATGGAGCTTAAAGTTTTGGGTAATGTTTACAGGGGAAATGGCTGTTAGAATAGAAGTGGCATCTTGGGACTTTTCCCAAGAGTTGGGCAATCGACCTGTCAAACAGTTTCTAAATATATGCTTTCCTTAGCCTCTTCCCCTTTTCCACTGACTTCAGTGAAGTTTTCCAGATTCTCCTAAACACAGTAAAGGATTCAAAGGCAGAGCCACACTTCCTGTCCATCCTGCAGCACCTACTCTTGGTCCGAAATGACTATGAGGCTAGGTAAGATGGTATACCTGTGACAAGTATTAAATTTGAGCCGAAGTAGAGAGAGAAAAATCCTTAAATTCAAAGACTGTAAAAGGAAAAGACAAAGGTTACATTTAATTTTCAGTCAGATATATAAAGAGTTGTCAGTTGTCCTTTTAATCTGACTGAAGCGTGGCTGTATGGAAGAGATCACAGTGTATACCGTAAAGTGTCCTTCCCATTTTGGAAATGGGAGGTGGGTGGGATAAAGATGGTAGCAAACGGAGGAACCCAGTTAAGGTTCTTTCAGGTTGCCTAGAAGTAGAGAGTAAGCAGTAGTGCTGTCTATCACAGAAAGGATCAAGCCTGAATTTTGAGATGGGAAATTATTGGCATTAGGAAGCAGATGGCAACAAGTTTTGATTATCTGAAGTAGATGGAGTAGCTGCTGTAGAAGAGGGAGTTGCCTAGCCTGGCAACATACTTCTGTTAGTTTTACGAAAAGGTCTTCTCTGGAATAGTTATCCTCAGGTCCCTCATTTATCAAAGCAGTTAACTTTTCCTGATCCTGATTGCTTCTGAGAATTGTATTTTGGTTTTCCTTTGATAACCTTGTTCTGTTTCTTCCATAGACCGCAGTACTATAAGCTGATTGAAGAATGTATTTCTCAGATAGTTCTGCACAAGAATGGGGCTGATCCTGACTTCAAGTGCCGGCACCTCCAGATTGATATTGAGGGGTTGATTGGTAAGCATATTCTTCTATCTGCCTCCTTAAAACATTGTTCCTCCCTTTCATTTTGTGTCTTTCTCCAATGAAAGTTTCATGGAAGATAAATTCCTAGTCTCCAGGTATTTCCATTTGTGTCCTTAGGTGATCATCAACATCTGTGTTAGGAATATACAGACCTTTAGTTTATTTCTGTGTGAAACTAAGAATGTACCACTACTCACACATTGCCCCACCTTTTGAAGGGAGTTCAGCTGTCATCTGACTCCTGGTCTCAGAAGTTCATAAGTACCACTTGTAGGCACTCTCCATGCTGCCCAGTATGGCGGCCTTACCACATCACAGGCACCCAGAAATTCTGTGTTGAGCTCAATAGAAAGTTTCATTTCTTTGTTTAGTGCAGAACAGTAAGAAGTATAACAAAAGTGAGAAAATGGACAGAAGACTGCCATTATATTGAAGGATTTAGGTAGTGAGAGGGAAAGACAAGAGAATTGGGAACTTGACTGATTCTTCTATTTCTTTTCAGATCAAATGATTGATAAAACAAAGGTGGAGAAATCTGAAGCCAAAGCTACAGAGTTGGAAAAAAAGGCATGTATGAGAGATCAAAAAAATTGGGGTCTTTTTTTCCCTTTTTAAGGATTATGTTTTTTTCGGACATGTGAAACTGTTACCTGTGATACTTAGCAAACATTCAGCACACAGTAGCGGTTCCTAGGAGAAACCTTTCTGGTATAGGTTAGTCACTGGAGAAACTAACATGAATGTGATCCAGAGGAATTGGTGGTACACAGTTCTTGATCCCCTGGGTAGGACAGGAAAAGACAGATGGCTGTCATGAATAACAGTGACAGTTCTTGCAGTTTTGCTGGCATCTCAGGCCTCTTATTCCTAGAACAACAGGAATATGTGTGTGAATTCTTTTTTTTCCTCTTTAGTTGTTACGGACTCCTATTGCGGTTGATGGGGGTTTGCTCCTAGAGGTTGCTGGGATTGTCCACCATAGCTGCTCTGGTGAAATGTCTTAACGGTGTTAAATTTCTTTAAAATCTTAGGTTTATTTGATTGCTTGGTTTTTAACTGAAGTATAGTTGACACACAATGTTAGGTTAATTTTAGGGGTGCAACATAGTGATTCAGCAACTCTATACATTATGCTGTGCTCACCACAAAGTGTAGGTACCATCTGTCATTATGCAACACTATTACAATGCTATTGACCATATTCTCTCTTCTGTGCCTTTCGTCCCTGTGGCTTATTCATTCCATAACTGGAAGCCTGTACCTCCCAATTGCCGTCATCCATTTTGCCTACCCCCCACCCCCTTTGCATCTGGCAAACACCTGTTTGTTCTCTGTATTTATGGGTTTGTTTCTGCTTTTTTTGTTTGTTGATCTGTTTTCTTGTTTTTTTTTGTTTTTTTTTTATTCCACACGTAAGTGAAATCATACAGTATTTGTCTTAGGTTGTTTTTGTTTGTTTTTGTAATTCCCCAAATTAGATAGACTGTGGAAATGATCCCTGGTTTCCCCCTTCTTTAACCTTGATTTTAAGGTCAAAATCATGGTGGTCTTTTTTCCCAGGCATTCCCTGGGAAAGTGAGCTCTCTAAAAGCATTGGGACAAAATAGTGAATTTTGGGGAATAACGCTGTGCTTCTTGCTGGAATGGATTGCTTACAAAGAGCCTAATTCCTTTCTCCTTTAGCTGGACTCAGAGTTAACAGCACGACATGAGCTACAGGTAGAAATAAAAAAGATGGAAAGTGACTTTGAGCAGAAGCTCCAGGATCTTCAGGGAGAAAAGGATGCCTTGGATTCTGAAAAGCAGCAGATAGCCACAAAGAAACAGGACTTGGAAGCAGAGGTGTCTCAACTCACAGGGGAGGTAATGCCTGAGCGGGGGAGGCAGAGTGACCTCTGAGCCATCAGCAGCCTCATGATAGGCCTGTCTGCAGCAGGAGTCAGACACCTTATTCCTCGGGAGGGTTCAGCTATTAATAGGTAATCTAGTTAGATAGTGCATGTTTTAAAAATCATTTACTGTTTTTTGTTTTATTTTGAGGTAATACATAAGATAGAAAATTTGGAAAATACAGACAACGTAGAGAATAAAAGGAGTCACAGTACTACCCAGAATTAAAACTAATGGTCTTCTAAGACATTCAGGAGTAAAATCCAAATTACCTCTTCACATATTTGCTAATTTTCTCTTATTTTAGCTATTTCTGGACAGATTTATCCCCATACTCTGTTTGCAGTTATAAGTATTTATTTTTTTAATGTTTGTTTATTTTTGAGAGAGAGAGAGAGTGTGCACCTGTGCTAGCGGGGAAGAGGCAGAGGGAGAGGGAGACACAGAATCCAAAGCAGGCTCCAGGCTCTGAGCTGTCAGCACAGAGCCTGACGCAGGGCTCGAACTCGGGAACTGTGAGATCATGACCTGAGCTGAAGTCAGATGCATTAAGTGACCGAGCCACCCAGGCACCCCTGCAGTTACAAATACTTAAATATGGTATCTGATAAGTTGATCACTTACATGGTTTTATCACTAGAATATTTGATTTGCTTGAACTTTGTATTTTCTAATTAAAGGGAGAATTTAACATAAAGGTTGAAGTTGCCTTTTTAATGCAAAGCATGCTAAACTAAGAACATGAAGACCTGAATTCTAGTTTGTGTCCCTAAATATCTGTGACTTTAGGTATGACTTGAGGAGTCTGTCTGATTACTTTCAGTGTCTGTGTGTATAAAAATGAGAACTTTGGATTAAGTAATTTTGTAGGTCCCTTCCAACCCTAGTAGTCCCTGAGTGAAGGGAGGAGTACTTCCATTGTTGTTGTTCCTCTAGGTTGCCAAGCTTTCTAAGGAACTGGAAGATGCCAAGAAAGAAATGGCTTCTCTCTCCGCTGCCGCTGCCGTTACTGCTGTAGCCCTTCCTAGCAGTGCTCCTGTCCCCCCCACCCCTCCTTTACCTGGTGACTCTGGCCCTGTTACTCCACCCCCAGCCCCTCCTTTACCGGGGGTGGTTAGCATACCCCCACCAGCTCCTCTTCCTGGAGGTGGTACCATTCCTCCTCCACCACCTCCCCCTCCTTTGCCTGGGGGTGTTTGTATCCCCCCACCCCCTCCTTTGCCTGGAAGTACTGTTGATATCCCCCCACCCCCTCCTTTGCCTGGGGGTGCTGGCATCCCCCCACCCCCTCCTTTGCCTGGGGGTGCTGGCATCCCTGTACCCCCTCCTTTGCCTGGGGGTGCTGGCATCCCCCCACCCCCTCCTTTGCCTGGGAGTGCTAGTATCCCTATACCTCCTCCTTTGCCTGGGGGCACTGGTATCCCCCCACCCCCTCCTTTGCCTGGGGGTGCTGGCATCCCCCCACCCCCTCCTCCCTTACCTGGAGGAGTAGGAATGCCCCCTCCTCCTCCCCCTCTTCCTGGTGGTCCTGGAATCCCTCCACCCCCTCCATTTCCTGGAGGTCCTGGAATCCCTCCACCTCCACCTGGAATGGGTATGCCTCCACCTCCCCCTTTTGGATTTGGAGTTCCTGCAGCCCCAGTTCTGCCATTTGGATTGACCCCAAAGAAGCTTTATAAGCCAGAAGTGCAGCTCCGAAGGCCAAACTGGTCCAAGGTGAGAATTTCTGTCCATTTTTTTCATTAGTAGATATTAAGAAACCACTTCACTTTCCTACTTTGTGCCCAGGTGGTCTTCCCTTTCTTACGACTAACATCTGTCTTCAGGTTCCATTCATGCTTCTGCTTATTCAGCACATGTTAGGCGTCTTCTGTATGGCAGACATCACTTCGGAGAGTTCTTGGAGCCCTATTCTCTGCTACAAACCCTAAACATATCTTTAAGTTAATGTTTTTGGTCTTTTTTCTGAGGTTATGAGTGCCATGGTAACAAACAGTTTGGTAATAGTCATTTCACCAGTTTGCGACCTGCTGACAGTAGTGCTGATCTGGAAAGTTGTGGCTTTTGGATACATCCTGATACCTCTCTCTGCCATCAGTGAGTTACAGAGGACATGTTTGCATGGCACAGTATTTCCTCCACTGTGCATTTGAGGCCCCTGTGATTTCTGCATTAGCCTTCTGCTTAAAGAAACCAAGTTAAAAGAGCCTAGTGATACAAAATAAACTAATAAACTCATAAACTAATTTGTCATAGTTAAATTGGTTTTTTCCATTTGTCATAGTTAATAGCTAAATTTTTGGGAAAAATACAATGTAGAGCAAAGGAAGATGTGAAATCCTCAATACTTCTAAAACTAGAGGACTTGAGGTTAGGAGGAAGATAAGTAGCATAACTGAATCTAGTTCTTGAATAATCACCAAAAAACAAACTGGAAGCACTGTCTCCTGATCCTACCATGAAGAGTGCAGCTCCTCTGTGTCTTGGATTAGTCTGTTTTGCTGAGAACCACTACCCACGTCTTCTGCATATTAATCCATTTTCCAGGTTGGAAAGTACAGAGCTCAGCTTAATAACTCAACACTCTGCCTTTATCCACAGTTTGTTGTTGAGGACCTGTCCCAGGACTGCTTCTGGACAAAAGTGAAGGAGGACCGTTTTGAGAACAATGAACTTTTCGCCAAACTTACTCTTACCTTTTCTGCCCAGACCAAGAGTGAGTACCTTCCTCTTTCATGCCCAGGGCCAGGATAGGACTTGGAGTGTCCTTTAAGTGGGTTTTCCATTCTTTTCCTGTCCCTGGGTGAGGGTTGAAGAGAGGTGGTTTTTCCTGTTAGGAAGGAATTAAGATATTTTTGTATTCTGGGGATGCTGAGGTTGAAAAAGAAAACTGTTGCATTTTGGTATTTTTCCCCCAGTTTGTTTTGTATATGGGTATTTTATATCAGTATAACTTGTTGGGGATATGAGATTAAGGTGACAAGAAGCTCAGTCTAGGCCCCTGTTAATAATACCCTTGAACGGATTCTGACACTGTCTTTAAGGTGCCATCCTAGACCTACACTCATAAAGGGTTGGGTGGAGTTTTGAATAGCTTAGGTGATTGAGTGACTGTCTATAGTAGCAGAGCCATGTGTGATTCTTTTTTTTTTTTTTTTCCCTTCCATTTCTTTTCAATATTTGATGTTTTCATGGCCATTTTCCCTCCAGCTTCAAAAGGTAAGAATACAGAAGAGCCTTTTAATTGAGTATCTTGAACATTAGAGCGAGATGAAGCAGATGTAAAGCGATTTCTCTTAAGAAGACTGAGAGATCGGGGATTGATATCTCTACTGCAGTTTTTTGTTTTTTTTTTTATTAATAGTCCAGAAGGCTCAGTACCTGTGATGTTAACTGACAGGGTAGAAAGTTATTTTAAGTCCAGGCTGCCACACCTGAAGTACTAATACTGTTACCTTACATTTCTGTTGTGTTTTGTAGTCTTCTACCTGCTTTAACATGTGTTACTTCTTGGATCTGCAAAGAAGCCTTAAGAGATAAGCAGGATGTGTATTATCTCCATTCTGTAGCATGTTTGGAGTGAGTAGGTACCTTGCCCAAGGTTAAATGATCAGATCTAGGGATCTTGTCTTCTGGTCCATGTTTTTTTTTTTTGGTATAAATTCTTGCTTCTTCACCTTTGTATCTTCCCCTTTGTTCTAGAAGAACTGATCTTTTTGCCCTCTTCTTTCTTCACTTCCTAATTTTTGTGGTTTTGTGCTGCCTTATGATGGGGCACTTGTAGTTATTTCCCCTGAAGAATACAGTATTTGAATTTAATGACAATTATAGCCCACTAATTTTGTATTTCCATCTGAAAGCTTTTTTATTTACTTAGGGGTATATTATGACCCTAGTGATGGAAACTAAGTGCAACTTTTGAGCATTTCCCCATCTTCTCTCTGCCCTCCTCCTGCCCCTTTATTTTATTCCTTAAGTGATCTGAGGGGACCAAGCTGCACTTTCTTATAAGGAGCCTAACATTGCTAGGTGTCTTTGGTGGTCCCTAGATATGTGCATGTATCTGAGAGTGTGAGATCGCTGTGCTCAGACTTGACATGTTGCCCTGTCACTCAGGGCAAAGTGGCCTTGTATTCCAGAAGAGCTGTCATCTTCTGAACTAAAGCCCAGCACAGTGGATTACTTCCACCCTCTTAGTGAAAAATACCATGACAGTGACAACTTACCCTACTCTAGTATATCACCAAAGACTAGCTGACAGAGAAACTCAAAATCAAATGATTTCCTAATTTGTAAGGTCACAGAATCTAGCCCTTTGTTGGCTCTGGCCTAAGTTGCTTTCTTGCAGCTGTGCTCTGAGTGCCACTGTGCATGCATACTGGCTGGACCCCTTTCCTCCTGCCTTGGTCACATCCTACTTCTGTACACTCATATTACTGTTGATGAAAGTGGGATTTTCTGCAGTTTAATGGTTTTCCTTGGCATTTTATTCCCCCTGTGAATTGATAGATGGTATGTTAAAAATACCCAAGCCAGACTTTACCTTTTGTCATTTTCAGCACTGTAACCAAACTTTTTAATGATCCTTCAGTTCTCAGGTTCTGCCCTAGAAACGACATTCTTTTCATTTAAGTTTCTAACTTTCTACCAGCCTTGGTTCTTTTTTAAATTTTCTTTAGTTTGGTTTAATGGACTATTGATTTTTGTGTAGTAATAATCCTCACTAGTAGATTGCTGAGTGCACAGGCAGGGGAGAGGCAGAGAGAGAGAATCTTACTCAGGCTCCATGCCCAGCACAGAGCCAGACACGGGACTCAATCTCACGACCTTGACATCATGACGTGAGCCGAAATCAAGAGTCAGACACTGAACTGATTGACAGGCACCCCTCTAGCTAGTCTTTAAATATCTTTAGTTTCAGTTACCATTTGCAGCTGTTAAATTGGCATACTGTCTTAACGTCCCTGTCTTTTCATTAGGAAACACTTGAGGGTGTGTTCTGAAAACTACAAAATCATGAGTTTTCCAGACATTCTAAATCTTAATGATTTAAAGAAATTCCTGGAGGAGGTTTTATTTTCTCTGTCAAATATAATCCTAAGTGCTTACTGTTTACCCAACTCTAAGTTACTTATAGCACTCAGATGCACCAGGACATTGCTGCTGCTTGTTGCCCATGGTACATCTATGTTTTCATTCATTTCCCCCCAAAAAAGAAATGCCTCCCCATTTTAAAAATAATTTTTTCTTTGGATTTTTAATGTTTTACTGACTTTAATGTCCGATATTTATTTTTTTCTTCTCTGTTTGCCTGCTTTTTTCCCCTTTGAGTTAGTCTGTAAATCTCTGGTGATACAAGAGGTATTTGAATATTGGGACTTATTTAACATGTCTCTTGGGAACAGAATAGTTGATTTAATGCCATTGCTGCAGGGGTCTCAGGTAGCAGGCAGAAGTACTGCATAGGGACCCCATCCCATGTATAACTCCCACTGTGATCAGGGCTAATTTGCCCTTGGCTTTCCTGATGCAGTTTTGAACTTCCTTCTCTTGGTGCTTCAGGTTGGCAAACTCCATGCATATTGTTCCCAAGTAGCCCCTTGATCACAACATACCTGAAAAAAAACACTTGAGTAAAAAAAGACTTTGAGGATCTTAGTTAAAGTTTATGTCAGGTAAGGAAATTCAGGCTTTAGCAGCTTCAGAGGTAGGCCTCTAAGGGCCCAGGTCTCCTGATTATAAAAGCAAGGTTTCTTTTGTTTCTGATGTTTTAAACATGTCCATGTAAACTTTCAGAATATCTTCATCCTTAATCCTTTTTGTCAGGTAGGTAACCAGTTTCAGTTTCATAGTCTTAATATTGATGATGTAATTAAACAATAGATAAATACTCATTAGCACTCTGTAAATATTCTGTCTTTCAGATAAAGAATTAGAGACCTAATTTGAATAACTTTTACAAGTCTATATAGTAAGTGCCAAAGCCAGGATTCTCACTCTTGAGTGTCTGATTCCAAAGTCCTTGCTCTGGCCCTCTGCGTTCCAGAAGTGTATATCCCTCCCCTAAATGTTTCCAGAAGCTTAGCTCCAGACAAAAGATGAAAGAAGTAGTTTTGCAACTACTTCATTCATTCAGGCACTTCACTTCTGTCCTTGAATTGGCAGTGACTCTTAGTACAAAAAAGAAATAACAGATTAGGGAAAGTAGGTGAAATACTGGATATTTAGGGTTGAAGAAGAAGAGACATGTTTTGATTCTAGTGTATTCACTTGTAGCAATGAATCCAGTTGGAGAACTAAGACCTGCTTCTCTATTACAATAAAAGTTCTGCTTAGATGATTTCAGCCTAGTAGTTGCCAGGCTTGATGAGGAAGTTATTTGGACAGTGGGTGTTCATAATATTGCATTATTTCCTTTCTCATTTGCTAAACACAAGTCTCCGTTACTTGTTAGACATAGCTGTATCCCCCTTTTATTTTACTGATCCCTAAAGCCTCTTGTATACCTACTCCAGGAATGAACCTTAAAGAAAACGCCTACCTCACTCTTTACATCTCCCTCCTTAGTCAGAGGTCTCCAGCCACTTCTTCATTACGGTTCAGGAAGATGTGGGCCTTTTTAAGTAAGAGCCCAGAGAGAGGAGCCAGCCCTCAAATGTATACTACAAGTTCTCTTGATCATTTTTCTCTCTTAAAGATTAGTCTCTTGTTTCTGAACTCTTGACTTTCTATAAATCACAAATTTCCTCAGTTGATTTATTCCTTGTCAGGGAATATTATGAATTCAGATTTGATAGGCAGTGCTATAAAAACTTCTAGCCCTTTTTACTTTCTCACTCTTCTTATGGTGATCAGCAAGGAGTCTTTTATCATGGTCTCTTTCCTGACTCTGCCTTTTGAATTCCTTGGGAACACGTTCATTAGTTAAATTTTAATTTTTTTCATCTTTTCCTAAGGAGCATTTTCATCACCGTGGTGACCTCAGGTCATTATTTGTATGTATGAGATAAGTAGTTTTTCATTCAGCTTTCCTTCTAACTCTTACTCTCTTTTGTTAATGACTTGATCCCATGAAAAATACTGTCCTTGGAATGGTGTAAGAAGTGATAACTGATGTGCTAGGTAACAGTGACATTTTCCTTTTTAGGTTTATTCCTTCCATCCAAAAATGTGCTGGGCTTTTAAGATCCACAAGCTAATCTCCATTAGTGGTGTGCATTGGACAGACAATATGTAGGTTAAACCCTCTCCCTGTTAAAAAGTATGAGGGGCCTTGTGGCAACTTTGGGCATCATCAGAACAGCTCTCCAAGTGGTTATCAGCAGTAATTTAGAAAGAACTCTGCCTAAAAGTAAGATCTTGACCAAGAGCTGCAAATTTCATACACAGTAACAGTATTTTCATTAGGATTTGACTGTGTGCATCAAGATCCCAGTGTTTGTGCTGTTGTCCCACAGGTCAGAACTGTTGGCCACAATCCTCTGTTGCTCTCCCAGAACTTGTTTGGTTCAGGCTTCAAGGGTAGCCAGTGGTGGGGAAGCAATCCCTTCTTTCCCCAGAGGTCAAAGGGTCTTTCCTTTTCCCTGTGATCCTCTTCTGTCCACTAGGGGGCACTTTTTCAGTTGGATTTTTATCAGGAAATGTCCAAGTGAATCTTTACAGTTTGTGCAACTTTAACCCCTAGAAACAAGATTTTGTAAGAGCTCAGCATGCTCCACTCTATTCATTGAATGTCTTGGCAGAAAGATGTCTGTTCCATCAGTTCGTTACTGCTCTCAAGTGTATAGGATTAAGACTCCAAGTGCTATTCAAGTGAATATTTGTTAGGATTATTGTCTTTTAATTACTAATTTTCTTGGGTTCTAAGTAGGATCAGTCTATGAGTTAGTGCAAAGTACTTGGGAAGTTCCATAATATCAGAGGGCACTTCCTCATCATCTAAAAACCTGAATCTCCTATCCCCTGGGGTAATGAGGAGCCCTGAACATTTGGGTTGTCCTCTGCCCATCATCAGGGGTATAAAAAAAGAACCTAAACCATCCCTTTCACATACTCCTCTCTCCTCTCAACCTTTCCATCACCATTTGCCTTGAATTCACTGGATCTAATATTATGCTATTTATCTTGGTGTGTATTACTATAGGTCGTCCTCACATCCCATACTCGAATCCCCTTAAAGGTCTATGTATCTCCTATTCAGTCTCCTCCTCTGATCCTACCTGAGCACCTGAAACCCATTCACTGTGCCCTCTGGAATTCTTGGTCCAATACAAGCAAAGTCTCCGATAACATCAACTTAACCTTGTTGGTCTAATAGAAACCTGGCTTTCCCTCAACACTGCTTTCCTTCTTGTGTTTCTCCTGTGATGGGTTTTTTTTCCACATAAATCTCATCTTAATGGACCTGGACCCAGAGATGGTATAGATGTCCTCTTTGTTGTTTTTGCCACTTTAAGATCATACCACCTTTCTCTTGGCTAAAAACCCATAATTTTGAATCTCATGACATCAAATTACATCACCCAGTTCCTTTCTTAGTGCCAATGATCTACTAACATCCCAAGTTACTCCTCTCTCAGCCAGGTTAGCAATTGGTTACTCTTTGCAGTACTCCAGTACCACTTCCACCTTAATTCTTTGCAATTTCTGTATGAAAGGGTCATGATCCTGCCAGTATTTTGGCTTCCCACTTCCTTGAATTCTTCTTTTGCAGTGATCTTGTCCTCTACCTCATCCATTCCCTCCTACAGTCATCACCAAAACTGCAGTCCCTCCACAGTCTTAATTTCATGCCACCCATGTTCTATGTTTTTACTTCTCTCTCTAGTATCCTGACCGCCACCCCCTGGGACTTCCAGTCCATTTGTCCTACCACCTTTCACTGTCTTTCTGTTCCTCGATGACTTCACTCTCCTCCTCAGCTAAAATTCCATGGTTCATTATCATAATTATCACTCTCTTGGATGTTTTCCCCTTCTGTTACCTCTCTCTGATTTCATCATAGTTGATTGGCAAAAACCACAGTCTCTCCTTGCCCTGTACAGGTAGCTGTGCTGATGAAAGTGGCTGGAGAAAAGCAAACATTTGGTCCTCCATGATAGACTTTTCAAGTTTTCAGGACAGCAGATGCTCTTACTTTTTCTCCGACCTCACTGGCTGTTCTTTCTTCTGGGTCTCCTCCGCTTAGTTTGCAATGTTGCTTAGCCCTTGATCCTGCCAAGCAATTGGATATTAAACATTTCGAGTACCTTCAACTTCCTATTCTTCTAAATGATAATTTCACACTTTTTCTCTTCTCAAAGACCCAATATCTCCCTCATTCTCAGTCCTCCTGCTTCACTGAGAATACTGAAGCCATCAGAAAACATGCTTCTGTAGACTTCTGCCATTATTATACCCACTGTCTGTGTCTTCCTCTCTCTTACCATGGTCCTGTCTGAAGCCACTTCCTGTACTATTATGATATCTTCATTTCAGCAAATACATAGAATACACTAAAAATATTTTTTAAAAAAAGTCTTCTCCCTGCCTGGAGTGACCATGGTTAACATACCTTTCAGCTGTATGTGTTATTCTAATAAATGAAAGGGTGAAATCCTTTTCAGGTGGGAAAATGTGGGAAATTTTCCAATAGAATCTTAATCTTAACTGGAACTTTAAGGGACAGGGGCGTTAAAAGATAAAATTACAGGGGCATCTGGGTGGCTCAGTCAGTTGAGCGTCCGACTTTGGCTCAGCTCATGATCTCACAGTTTGTGAGTTTGAGCCCTGCATCAGGCTCTGTGCTGACAGCTTACAGCCTGGAGCCTGCTTCGAATTCTCTGTCTCCCTCTTTCTGCTCCTCCCCTGCTCATGCTCTGTGTGTCTCACTCTCCTTCAAAAATAAATAAAAATATTAAAAAGATTTTTTTAAAAAGTAAAATTACAGAAATGTGAGGGTATACACATATTTTTAATCTAATCTGTGGGATTCCATGTGGTAGATACCGTTGTGCATTTTGCTGAACATTTCTCAGCATCTCTTGATACCGTTACATACAGATGTATTCCCATTATTTCTAGTGAATAATTGTACTTTGTCACATGAATAAATCTAAACTTTATACACTTGATCTCTTACTGAGAAGTTACCAGCTTTTTATACTATAAGCAGTGCTACAAGAAGAATAATTTTATATTTATCTCTGTATATTTGCATTTCTGCAGTATATTCTTAAAGTTTCTGTGTCCATATTGCTAAGTATAGGATAGTACCAATTTATCCTACCATCAAAAATCAGGAATTACTTATTGTAGTGTGTGATAGGGGAATGTGGTACCTTGTTTTAATCAGACTACTAAGGAGATTGCACCAGCGATATTCCTTCATACCTCTTTCCTCATCTATAAAATGAGACAGATTAACCAAAAGATACTCTCAACTTGAAACTTCTGGGTTTTGTTATTCTGGTTTTTTTCCCTTTCTTTTTGCTTGCATAAGTTGTCTTTGGTGTTATCATCTCAAACTCTTTTGTTTTGACTGTTTGCTAAAAAATTCTTCTGTTGTTTTGTTTTGAGTTTCATTCATTTTCCCTGCACTGAGATCAGGCATTAGAAATTGCTGCTTGCTTTCAATTAGTGTTTGGGGGTATGGAACTAAACTAGTGTAAAACTGTGAAAGGTTTCATGAAGACTGCCGGTTTACTTTCCACGGAAGACTTACTGGTGGAGATTTAAGGGAGGGTGTCATCAGATAAAGATAATTAAACTTTAATTCCTTCTAAACTAGAGGAATTTGATATATCTGAAGAGTGCTCTTTCTCCTTTTCGCCACCAGATGGCACATGGATCTCTTCTGTTTTAGTTGTGTCATTGTTACGTCTGCGAGTGATGCAGTCACGTTAGAGAGAGACAGCCTCTGTGATTTTCAAATACAAACTGTGTGTTATGCTGCCCTCTATCTGTCAGGAAATACATTTGGAGGACTGATCAGTAAAAGACAGGAAGCTGTAACTTGCCTTTTACAAAAGGATCTTATCCTCTTGCAGCTAGTATCTTTATAGGAGCAACACTGGTGGTTTTTGGAGGGCACAGATGCTGGAGCATGTTGTTTTTTTTTTTTTTTTTTTTTTTTTTAGTCTGATAACTTCATGAAATCATAGCCTTCCTTTTAGAAGGCTTAAAGAAAAAATTGTTTTTTACCAGCTTGACAGTTCATTCTATACATATTTATAACTCCATGATAAAAATATTCCCAATCCTGTCTCTGTCTCTGCTGAATAGCTCCTTCAAGCATATAATGGAACTCCCCGCTGATAATATACTCCTAACTTCCCAGAGATAGTATACTGAATAAATTTCCCTCAGGGAATTCCCCTGGTCTGTCTTGGATAGAATTTGCTGGTACAGAAAAGTTTTTACTGTCAACCCTTTTCTATCACTGTTAACTCCTAATTACCCCCAAGATAATTCCAGTTTTAGAGCCTCTTTCTAGCTATTCAAACTTTAGTGTGTGCCTGTATTACTATTCTTGACATGCATAGACTGAAACTATATCTTTTAAACCCAAGGTACCATCCAGCATTATCTGCAGATTTCAATTGTGTATCTTTCAGAGTAGGTATTATCCTTGTTTTTATGGAAATCATACAAGATAAGTTAGCAGGCAATATGACATTTTCTATTGATTCCTGACATTTTAAAGGCTCTAATTCAGGGGCACTTGTTTTCACAAAACTTTTTCTTGCCATCTTCTGGCCAGGTCTCGTTAGGTATCTTTGAAGGATATTTTGAAGAAGTTCTCTGGAGTCTGTGTAGCTAGGAACCACTTAGAGACTGATGATGAGGATGGAGGATATGTGTGGCAGGCAGATGATGGGAAATCCCTCCAGTTGTACAACAAAGATGGAGTTGTGTAAGACCAGGAAGTCCAGATCATGATGAAGGGGCTACACTTGGGCAGACAACTCTTGCTCTTGTTTGGTTATTCCTTCACCATGGAGACCTGGAGTTGGTAGAGATCAGGGATGTGTTTAGGAAGAAGAATGGGATCTCCAGTAAATGTCAAGAGCAGAGCTGGGCTTTAGGATAAGCAGGAGAGTGATCCAGTGCTTTTAGGCTGCTACATGCTGGGGCCCAAAGCAGCTGCCTTACGGGAACAGCCCTGTTCTCAGCATCCCTTACATGCTTTGGGAATTGTCAGATGTGAACTTACTCTTTTGCTAATATGGGACCAATCTCCCTGTAAACATGAAATTATAGACCAGTTTTCAGGGAGTACTGATACCTCCACCACAGGATGTTTCCTCTGGGGCTTTCCTGCTTCTCCGTTAGCTGGTTTTCTGCATAAGTACTCTAGGTAGTTGAGAAGTCAACATGGTATGAAGAAGTCTCATAACCACCCTAGTGTTCATCCATTCCATCCTCCCCCTCCCTACCCTTAGAGGTCATCATTTTTATTAGTTTCTTGATTATACTTTCATTGTTTTTAAAAATGCAGTTATAAGCAAAAACTGATAGATTCTTATCCTCCATCCCCTTACCAAAAGGTAACATACTACCTTTATTGTTCTGTACTTCCTATATTGTGGAGATTTTTCATGTCAGTACATAGATATCTTTGTCATTAAAAGAAATCTAATTTTCAACAAGCATGCATTGCTTTTCTAATGAACACGAGAATAAAAATATGGTAGTGAAGTAATCTGTCCTTTTTTTTGAAACAGCTGCGACAATTTAGTTAATCTGACTGCATCTTGAGTGTGTGGATGTGTCCTCTTGTTCTACCTGCAAACTCTGTTATGTAATAAATAATTGAACACACCAATTTATAAATGTAGGACACCTCATACTGAAGCCTTCCGGCCATTGTGGTGTGAAGAAGAGAGTTTTGAAAAGTTCTTCTGTGGGCCCTTCCAGACTCTAGCTACTTCTGGAGCATTATATTCTCAAGCAGAAGCAGAGCTTTGTATCACTAGCATAGGGATGCTACTTCATGGGAGGGATGTGGTCTTCAAAGGAAAGGGATGGCCTGCCTCATTTATTCCTTCCTTCTTAGTTTTTGTTCTGGAAAGAATAGTTCTAGAACTTACTACACTGTAACTGTTTTGTTTAAGAATTCCGGCACATCATTGGGGCGCCTGCGTGGCTCAGTCGGTTAAGCGTCCGACTTTGGCTCAGGTCATGATCTCATGGTTCGTGGGTTCAAGCCCCTCATGGGGCTCTGCTGACAGCTCGGAGCCTAGAGCCTGCTTAGGAATCTGTGTCTCCCTCTCTGTCTCTCTCTTCCTCCCCTGCTCGCACTCTGTCTCTCTCTCTCAAAAATAAAGATTAAAAAAATTAAAAAAAAAAAATTCCGGCACATTGCTTTCAGAGCAACTTGGAAGAACACTCATGATATGGTGTTAGGCAGGAAAAGCAGGAAACCATTATGTACAACCATTATTGCAATTTTGTTTTACATAAAAAAATGCAGAAGTAAAAGATTGGAAGAGAATATACCAGAATACTATGACAGAATTTGTTAGGGTGCTAGATTTCTTTTCCTACTAATTTCTCTATAATGTGGTCATCTGACTTTTTAAATGGGAAGAACAAAAGGGTTAAGAAGAAAGTTTGCCAGTGGCCATGATGCTGGAAAGGGGGTTTTTAGAAGTACTTTACCTAAGAAATTAGTGTTTACAAAGCAGAATGCTAATATCCAGTTCTACACAGCAGGTAAAAGCATCTTATTTCACTCCCCATAGTAATCCTAGCCTGCTTGTCTTTGAAAAATCAGATTCTAATTTAAAAAGCTATTTGTTCCAGCAGCTTTGAGTGAGGGAACTCCATTTATACAACAGCAGGGCATTGGAAACCCCGTGTTTGCAAGATGGGATGGAACTTTTCCTCCTTTCTGATCCTGTATTAATTCCAACTCTGTTCTTACAGTCTGTGATTCTTTCTTTTGTTATCTGTTAGTTTGGAAGATATGGTGAGTGTGTGTTTAAATTTCCTCGTGGCAAGAAAAACTGCTAAATCCTTTGAAGAATGACCCCCTTTTCCTGTTCTGCTTGCATTTTTCTTTTCAACCACGGGGTGTGCGCAGTTGAGCTATTTTGGCTCCGGTTCCAAATTGTGATGTCAGAGACTAGGGATTGGAGGAGAGTATCAGGTGACTTTCAGTAACAGTGATGACGGTTCTGCCCTCATCCCCACCCCTTCAACCCCCCTCCCCTCACTTTCCACACCCTTTCCTGGCTTCCACCTTAGGAACAAAGAAGGGAAAAAAACAGCAGTGTGACGAAAACCAGCTGCTGCCTTTGCAGACTCAGGCTGGGGGCTGGGTATTTACTCCTTGTGTTCTCTTTGTTAGGCACTTACTCTATTACTTCTCCTCCCAGGACCCTGACTAAAATGTAGAGTGTTTCTAGGATCCTTTGTTACCGAAAACAGCTTAGAAATGTGCAGTTTACTCAGGATTTAGGAGACGTACAGCAGAGATTAAAACTGCTCCAAGAATCTAGAAAATAATGGAGGTATTTTGCTTTCTTAAACTGATTCAAGAATACCATTTGATATCAGATGCTGTGAATGATAGGAGCACATTATCTGTTACTTCCAGTTCTTGGAACAGTGCTGCCTAGTAGGTGTTATCTTCATTTTATAACTGAGAAATGGGAAGTACAGAATTAATACGTCCTTCGTTTATTAAGATCTTACAGCAAGTAAATAGCAAGCCAGAATTTGACTCCAGATCTGTTAGGCTCAGAATCTAAGATTTAGTGGAAGGGAGTACCAAGAAGGCAGGCGTGTTCAGAGATGCCTGCTTCCAGGGACTGTCGTGGCACTGGGTGAGCGCTCTTTGCTTTTCACCAGTGACCAGTCCTGATTTCTTTAACAAATAAATCTCCAGGGGAAAAAAATGAGATGAGGAGAACATAGAAGCTAAAAGAGAATTTAAAAATATGTCAGCCAGTTAAAATGTGTGGCTCTTATTTATAGCCTGATTGATTTCTTTTAAGAAAGGCAAAAACTTTATACCTAGTGCCGTATATTGATGCCTTTTCTCCTGTCCTCTAGCCTTACTGTCTCTTGTCTCTCCTTCCAGGCCCCGAAGCTCATCTCTCTTCCTTAGCACTCCCATGTTGAGTCACCTTCCTGGGTGTGCTGGGAAAGTATCTGTGAGAAATTCAGTGACTTGTCTGAGAGATCAAATGTTTTGAGAAGTGCCCAGATTTCTGATAGTGCTTTTTTGCCACCCTTTCAGACTTTGATTTGCTCCCTTCTTCCTAACTCTTAGCACTTCAGCTCTGTACCTTTGGAATTCAGTCCTGCTTTGTTCTTCTCCCTCAGGTTTATGCATTTTACCAGTTTGTCCCATCTTGCCTTAAAGCTTGCATATCCACTGTGGTTTGGTTATGTGGGATTTAGCAGATGGGTATTTGTTTTGCAGGGAGAGGTCAGTGATAGGAATCTGGTTTTCCCTCCTATGGTGTATTCCTATGAGGGGCTTCAAGGTGCTGAATTTTCCACTCATGTATATTACATCCATGGGGAATATGAAGTAGACATCCTCCACATGGGCAGCTTCTTACATTAGCACATGGAAGGGCCCTCTTGTTCTGTCCTTTCCTCAGAATCAGAGAACTTAGGTAGAGCTTGATAGACACAGCTTATTGTACACTGGGTGGACTTGGTGATTCTTAGCTATGTTGCCCTCACGGAGTTTGTTGTTGTGTGTACTACCTACAGATCTTACTAAGTGTTCAGATCTTTTAGATAAGCTAGGGAGATCTAGGACTCTTCTCCAAAGGCCCTGTTTTATCAGAGAGAGAACTATAATGGTACTGGAGTCCACTTTTTTTAACTTCCTATTGTGATTCTGTGCTCACACATATGTCCTGCCATTATCTCACTTCATGGACGTTGGATTAGCTCACATATTTGTGCCACCTCATTTAAGTGAGTGAATGCTATTGGTGACTTGGATCCACAGATTTCTCAGCATGTTCCACATTTTCTACCTTTCTCCTGTGTTCTCTTTTAGTCATAAAGTACTTGGGTTACTTAAGGGAAATGCAGCCTAAGATCAATGGAGGGTGTTCCCTGTAGAATAGGGACAAACTACGCAGGTTCATCTTGGGCAGAGCGAGTAGAGTCTGGTCCTGAGTCAGTGAGTGAGCCCGAAGGTTAGGTGGAGTTGCTTTATAGCTCAGCCTGAATCTTTCAGCCCTGCACATGTAACTGGCTTTAGAGCCAGCTGTGTTCTCAACAGAACTTTCCCAGAGTCCTTTTTCCTACCTCACTTACTCACTCACACCTGCAATTCTTAAGAACTTAGCTTCTAGGATGTCAGGCAACTCCCTTCTCTTCCATTTCCTGTTTGTGGTCTTCACCGAGAGAAGCCTGCCACAGGAATTCCTGGGGAAGTGATGGCTACAGCTGTGAGACTCTGGGCGCCATTAGCTCATTCCTGCAGTTAGGGAATACTGTGCTACGTAGGAACTCCCTTCCGCTCTGGGGGCCCTTAGAAACTGTTACTGCTCAGAACTCAGCAGTCACTAGGACTCCGGCCGCTGACTTTGTGCCTTGACTCTTATCTGTCTTCACAGACTGGAAGTTATGTTCCTTCATGCCTCAGTCTGCTTCAGTTTTCGAATTCAACATAAGAATCAAGATTTATGACAAAATTAGCTTGGATGAATTCTTTTAACATATGCAATAATAGGGAAGAAAGAAAAATGGGGTACTTCTCTTGGACAGCAGGGGGTGCCCTTTCCCTTTGCTTTATTGCCTGGCACTCCCTACTGCATTCAGCCATTTTAGACAGATTGTTTTTGCTCCTAGCTAACTCCATTTTGTGTTTGTGACGCAGGAAAAAAAGAATTGGGCAAGGGAGGAGCCCCGCTGGGGGAGGAGTGAGACAGGCTGAGACGCAGCCACTGACCCCTTTACTCAGCACTTGCTCACCAGGGACTTACCTTGCTGCAGGCTGCCTGCATCCCCAGCCACAGATGGAGCATATCCTCGCCCTCTGAACAGAGAACACGGTGGTGTCTGGCTACTGGATACCTAACAGTGACAGGGTGCTGAGATAGCAGGCGTGGCATCCTCTCTCCCTCTTCAAGGATCTGAGCCTGAGTTTAGGTAGTTTTTTCTTACAGAGATCTTGAGGCTGATTTTCTCAACTATAGGATCAGCTAAGAAAAGGTACCCTTTTCACTCACTTTTCTGAGATCAGATGCCCTAATGACTGCAGGGAAGCAAATCTGACTTTTAAAAACAGCATTTATATTATAAAAGGTAAAAAGCACACACGTGTATACGTAACACATATATGCATACACACATATGTGAAGAGAAGAGTATGAATACCTATGTATCCCCATCACCCAATTTAGAAACTCCTAGCTCATCTTGTTTCAGCTACCTGCATCAGCCTTTCCCTTGCCATACCAGTAATTTAAACCGTATCCTAATTAGTTCTATCATTTAAGCTTTAAGTAAGTAGTTCAGAATTTATATCAAAAAATGAGGACTTTTTTAAAAAAGAGAAATATATAACCATTATCACATCTAAAAAAGTTATTTAATATCATCAGGTATCCACTGTTACTCAAGTTATCTTCTGGATTTTTTTTTTTTATAGTTTGTTAATCTGAATCACAGCCAGATACAGTCCCTGCATACAATTGGTTGATATCTCTATAGATTCCCCCTCCAGCCTATGTAGTTTCTCTCTTACTTGTTTTGTTTTGCAATTTGTTTGTAGGTTTAATTTCTTAGGAAAGAGGGAGGAAGCCTCAGGTTGGGACTGGGAAAATACAGAGCCAGACTTCTCTTCATAGAGCACAGCTTCCCATCTTGACAATTTCCCCAAGACGTGACAGGAGAGGAAATGAAGGGGAAGTGCTCTACAACATCATAGAAAGGGCTGGAATATCTTATTGAGGTGGCTTGTTTTTCTCCGACATGATAGCCTGTTACCCAAAGTCTTTAGAGAAGTTTGCAGACTGCTGTCAACAGAGTGGACCCTGCTCTTTCCTAGGAATTAAGGGAGCACTTTTGAGCTTTGGGACACTGGACTAATCTGCTGTGTGATAGCTGTATCCCTAGGGTGATTTCACAGGCTCCGCTTTATCTCCCAACCACTTTCCTTTTTCTTCATTGGCAGCCTTTCTCCCTGACCAGACCTAATGAGTTAGCAGTACTTCCTAGACTGTCTCACAGAAAGAAAAATTATATGTTGTGTTGGGGATGGGCAAATGTGAAAATTCTTTCATGGCTTCAGCACTATAACCTCCCCACTCTGGCCCATGACCTTTTTGAAGGTTATCTTTTGAGTCTGGTTTAGATGTAGATGATGAAGTGAAAGCTTTTGCTTGATGCTCTTTCTCTCCCTTCCGAAATAGGTCAGTGACTGACAGACAGCAGCTGCTGCAGGCAGTCTGTTCCCTTGCTCTGGGAGAGAGCATAGGGCATAGAAGGGAAGTTGCCGGGTCTGACTTCTTGGCAAGGCTGGCAGGACACTTGTCAGGTCTGGTCCTTCGAGACGAGGTTGGCTCTGTGCCTAGTTGGGAAGCTGTGGTTGCCATTAGCAAAAGTGCTTAGATCTGCTAAAGAGGTCAGGGTTGCAGCAGCTAGAGTCATGGACACTGGCACCGACATGCTTTTCTACCTAAGAATTGGCTGAGTGAAAAGGGTCTCTTTTCTGCTCTTGTCAGTGGAGAGGCATAGTCATTTTCAGATAAGATTCTCCTCCTTCCCTCTGTGCTGAGGAGCTGTATATACTCACTTATGGTTTTGTCCCATGTGAATTTCATACGATTCTACAAACTGAAGTTACTCGGCTCTTGATGTCATTTTTAGTGTGAAACACGGTATGAGAACTTTGTTCTGGGCTTCCCATCCTTGCTTGGGCAAAAAAGGGAGGTGGAACCCAAGCATTGTAAGGTTATATATTGAGTGCTGTAGTATTTGTATACCAATTGAATACACCATTCCTACAGCAGGGCTGGGAAGGCTACTAATGGGAGTTACCCGATAATTGCTACATTTTGATTTTTTTACCTTTTTAAAAAAATTTTTTTTATTTATGTTTTTATTTTATTTTTGAGAGAGAGAGAGAGAGAGAGACAGTGTGTAGTGTGTATGAGCAGGGGAGGAGCAGAGAGAGGGGGAGACACAGAAT
Source organism: Lynx rufus (assembly GCF_022079265.1). NCBI lineage: Eukaryota > Metazoa > Chordata > Mammalia > Carnivora > Felidae > Lynx > Lynx rufus. Next base: position 117,426,926 of record NW_025814823.1, on the reverse strand, counting down.
CCAAAGCAGGCTCCAGGCTCCAAGCTATCAGCACAGAGCCCGACGTGGGGCTCGAACCCATAAACTGTGAGATCATGACCCAAGCTGAAGTCAGACACTCAACCAACTGAGCCACCCAGGCACCCCTTTATTTTTTTATTTAAGTAATCTCTGCGCCCAACATGAGGCTCAAACTCCTGACCTCAATATCAGGAGTCACATGCTCTACTGACTGAGCCAGCCAGGTGCCCCTTGAATCTTTATCTTTACTGCTGGTTGTCAGTGGATCTCCCCCAACCTTCCTACCCAGTGTCAAAGCTGAACCAGGGCCAGCTGTCTAAGGATATGGAAATGTTATAGGTGGCATCCAGACTCATTCCCATCTTACCTTTCTCACAGTTCCTGGGTGGGTGACACTTTTAAAAATTTACACGTTAGATAATGTAACTATATTAACTCATCAGACTATTTTAGTTTTGTCCGTGTTGGCTTGTAGTTTTGGTCTATACTGTATATATAGCATTTATGTTGTTGTAATCAGAGGGGTGTGTGTGTATCAGTTTTCTTATTTCTTCATTTTCTTTGAAGTGTACAAAGCATAGGTGTACAGGTCAGTGGATTTTCACAAAGTTAAAAATGCAATTTATATCCATGTAGTGAACACCTGGATCAAAAAACAGATTATTACTAAGACCTGGAAATTCCTTTTACCTCCTTCTGGTTATAGCTGATCCCTAGTCCTCCCACCCTGGCCCAGAGTAAGCGTTATTCTGACTTCACAGATTTCTCTTACCTGGCTCCTTACCCACAGTATATTTTCTGGTTTGCTCACTCCTACAATACACATTAAGTACCTCCAGAACTGCTAACTCATACCACTTTGCAGTGCACATCTACTAACCAGAGTCCAAATTTCTTTAGGCCAAGCTTGTTTGCTTCTTTTTATTAGATAATTCTCAAATCCATCCATTTCTATCTCCAGCCCCACCATGACTAGACCGTGCCTTCATTTCTTACGTGAAATAGTAAAACCTCATGTCTTTAAAGGTTTTGATCAGTCTCATTGACAGTCATTTTGTGTTGTATAGTAATACTTTAAATACTGACTTTTGCCTCTTTTCCTTAATTCAGAAATGAAAGATTTTACTTTTTGCCTTTCTGCTAGGAAAGTGAGGGTATTGATACAAGTACAGAAGGCTACATCAAGCAGATGTACAGTTTAGGGAATTATTATAAGGTGAATACCCTTGTAAACGCCATATGTATGGAGATACAGACTTTCCAGGGGACCCCTAGGAACCTCCGTGTTCCCCTTCCCTGCTAAGAGAAACCATTATCCTGTCTGGTGTGATAATCATTTTCTTTTTTATCACCTGAGTTTATATTTCTAAATACTGTAGTTTAGTTTTGTTTTTTTTTTTAACTTTGTTTTCTTAATGCTTTTGAGACAGACACAGACTGCCAGTGGGGAGGGTCAGAGAGAGAGAGGGAGACACAGAATCTGAAGCGGGCTCCAGGCCCTGAGCTCTCAGCACAGAGCCTGACGCGAGGCTCAAACCCATGAACCATGAGATCATGACCTGAGCCGAAGTTGGACGCTTATCCAACTGAGCCACCCAGGCGCCCCTGTTTTGCCTGTGTTTAAAAATTTTTTTTTCTATGTTTATTTGTTTTTGAGAGAGTGCGCGCGCACACGTGCACACAGGGGAGGAGCATAGAGACAGAGTGACGCAAAACTTGAAGCAGGCTCCAGGGTCTGAACTGTCAGCACAGAGCCTGATGCGGGGCTCCAACCCACGAGCTATGAGATCATGACCTGAGCTGAAGTCAGATGCCCAACAGACCAAGCCACCCAGGCACCCCCTACCTGTGTTTTTAAATGTCTTTGCCTCTCTTAATTTCTCCTTTTTTAAAATTTTTCTTGCAATTCATTTGTTGTGAGAACTATATTATTTGTCCTGCGGAGTTTCCCATAATAATGGATTTTGTGATTTTATTCCCATAGTGTAGTTTGTATGTTTCTGTCCCCTATATTTGCTGTAATTTGGTAAATGGATCTAGAAGTTTAATCAGAATCAGGCTCCATTTGTCTTTTGCCAAGACCTCTTTATAATAGATGTTAGGTTCCTCTTCAGACAGCATATAATGTCTGGTCATCCCTTCTATGATATCAACAGCTGTCAGTTCTCAGTACATAGATTTGTTAGTTCATGAATGTTGCAAATGATCATATTTCAAACAAAAGGTCATCTATTCTAGATATCACTCCTTTGTCACTTAGGTGTATCACAAGCATCTTCTCTGACTCTGCAGCCTGTCTTTTCGCTTTGGTGTCTTGATGAATAGTTCTTCATGTAAAGTGCTTAGATGTATCAGTCTTTTTCCTTATGGCTAATGCATATTGTGTCTTGTGTAAGAAATCCTTTAGTCATTCTAGTTTTGCCTTTGTTTGACATTGAGCTTTTTAATATGTAATTGATTTGCCTATGGATGCAAACTTTTTTTTTTTCACGTGGACACTTAATTCCAAGTCTCATCTATTGGGAAGTGTGTCCTTTTCCCAGTCATCTCAAATGCCCAGTCTGTTGTATCAAGTGCTGTTCTATGTATGGGTCTGTATTTTGGACTATACTGTTCAGTATTTTGTCTATCCTGATGCCAATACCACATGATCTTGGTTATTACAGCTTTATAGTATATGTCTATACAACATATCTTCGGCTGCTTTGCCAAAAATGTCCTACCTTTGGCCCCTTGTATTTACATATAAATTTTAGAAACAGCTTATCAACTTAAAGATTTTTTATTCTGCTGAGTCTATAAGTGAATATGGGATGAATTGACATCTTAACATTATCAATTCTTTTTTTAAAAATTTTTATTTATTTATTTTGAGAGAGGGAGATAGCGTGTATGCACACAGGCAGGGGAGAGGCAGGGAGAGGGAGAGAGAATCTCAAGCAGACTCAACACTGTCAGCGCAGGGCCCAATGCAGGGCTTGATCTCATGGGCCATGAGATCATGACCTGAGCCAAGAACAAGAGTTGGATGCTTAAGAGACTAAGCCACCCAGGCACCACAACAGTATCAAGTCTTTTAATATATGAATCTGTAAATTTGTATTCACTTACGTATTTTCAATGTTTTTCATTAACATTATATACTTTATCCATAGAGCTCTTGTATGGTTTTTATTAATTTTTTTTAGGTACTTCATTTTTTAATGATTTTTTTTATTACCATTTAATTTAATTTATTTCTTTAATTTACATCGAAGTTAGCATATAGTGCTAGTGATTTCAGGAGTAGATGCCTTAATGCCCCTTACCCATTTAGCCCATCCCCCCTCCCACAACCCCTCCAGTACCCTATTTGTTCTCCATATTTAAGAGTCTTTTATGTTTCATCCCCCTCCCTGTTTTTATATTATTTTTGCTTCCCTTCCCTTAGGTTCATCTGTTTAGTATCTTAAAGTCCTTATATGAGTGAAGTCATATGATATTTGTCTTTCTCTGACTAATTTCACCTAGCATAATACCCTCCAGTTCCATCCACGTTGTTGCAAATGGCAAGATTTCATTGTTTTTGATCGCCAAGTAATATTCCATTGTGTGTGTGTGTGTGTGTATATATATATATATACACACACATACATACATACCACATCTTCTTTATCCATTCATCCATCGATGGACATTTGGGCTCTTTCCATACTTCGGCTATTGTGGATAGTGCTGCTATAAACATTGGGGTGCTTGTGTCCCTTCGAAACAGCATACCTGTATCCCTTGGATAAATACCTAATAGTGCAATTGCTGGATTGTAGGGTAGTTCTGTTTTTAACTTTTTGAGGAACTCCATACTGTTTTCCAGAGTGGCTGCACCAGTTTGCATTCCCACTAGCATTGCAAAAGAGATCCTCTTTCTCCGCATCTTCGCCAACATGTTGTTGCCTGAGTTGTTAATGTTAGCTATTCTGACAAGTGTGAGGTGGTATCTCATTTGTGGTTTTGATTTGTATTTTCTGATGGTGAGTGATGTTCAGCATTTTTTCATGTGTCAGTTGGCCATCTGGATGTCTTCTTTGGAGAAGCGTCTATTCATGTCTTTTGCCCATTTCTGCACTGGATTATTTCTTGTGTGTTGGCTTTGGTAAGTTCTTTATAGATTTTGGATAGTAACCCTTTATGTGATAATGTTGTTTGCAAATATCTTCTCCCATTCCATCGGTTGTCTTTTAGTTTTGCTGATCGTTTCTTTCCTTCTCTGTACAGAAGCTTTTTATTTTGATGAGGTCCCAACAGTTCATTTTTGCTTTTGTTTCCCTTGCCTATGGAGATGTGTAAAAAGTTGCTGCAGCCAAGGTCAAAAAGGTTTTTGCCTGCTTTATCCTCAAGGATTTTGATGGTTTTCTGTCTTACATTTAGGTCTTTCATCCATTTTGAGTTTATTTTTGTGTATGGTGTAAGAAAGTGGCCAAGGTTCACTTTTCTGCATGTTGCTGTCCAGTTTTCCCAGCACCGTTTGCTGAAAACACTGTCTTTATTCCATTGGATATTCTTTCCTGCTTTATCAAAGATTAGTTGGCCATATGTTTCCACAAACATTTCTGGGTTCTCTATTCTGTTCCATTGATCTGAGTGTCTGTCTTTGTGCCAGTACCATACTGTCTTGATGATTACAGCTTTGTAATACAGCTTGAAGTCTGGTTTAGTGATATTTTTAATTCATTTTTTTGCTTCCTCAAAATGTATAGATTCTTTTAGATTTTTTATATTAACAATTACCATTTTCAAATGAGAGTGTTACTTGTTTCCAATCCTTAGAATTTTTGTTTCTTTTTTTAAAAATTCAGAGCACATGTGAGTGGGGGAGGGGGCAGAGAGAAACAGAGAGAGAGAGGGAGAGAATCTTCAGCAGGCTTGTACTCAGTGCAGAGCCTGACAGGGGGCTTGATGTCACTACCCTGAGATCATGACCTGAGCTAAAATCAAGAGTTGGACACCTAACCAACTAAGCCACTCAGGTGCCCCTGTTCATTTGTCTTTTAGATTCTACGTATAAGTGAAATCATGTGGTACTTGTCTTTCTCTGTCTGACTTACTTTACTTAGCATAATACTCTCTAGGTCCATCCATGTTGTCATAAATAACAAGATTTCATTCTTTTTTTATGGTTGAGTAGTATTCCATTGTGTATATATGCCACATCTTTTTTACCCATTCATCTGTGGATGGACACTGGGTTGCTTCCATATCTTGGCTATTGTAAATAATGCTACAATAAACATAGGGGTGTGTATATCTTTTTGAAAGAGTGTTTCTGTTTTCTTTGGGTAGATACAGTAGTGAAAATACTGGATCATATGTTACTTCCGTGTTTAATTTTTTTGAGGTACCTCCATACTATTTTCCACAGTGGCTACACCAATTTACATTCTCACCAGCCATGTATGAGGGTTCCTTTTTCTCCACATCTTTGCCAACGCTTGTTATTTCTTGTCTCTCTGATTTTAGTCCTTGTGACAAATACAAGGTGACACCTCATTGTGGTTTTAATTTGCATTTTCCTCATGATTTAGCAATATTGAGCATCTGTTCATGTATTGTTAGTCATCTGTATGTCTTCTTTGGAAAAATACCTATTCAGGTCTTCTGCCCAGTTATATATTATTTGGGGTTTTTTGGTGTTGAGTTGTATAAAATCTTTATATATATTGGGTATTAACCCTTCTGAGATAATCTCACTTTCAAATATCTTCTCACATTCAGTAGGTTGCCTTTTTGCTATGCAAAAGCTTTTAAGTGTGGCATAGTCCTGGTAGCTTATTTTTGCTTTGGTTTCACTTGTCTCAGGAGACCTACCTAGAAAAAAGTTACTAAGGATGATGTCAAAGAGATTACTGCCTATTTTCCTCTAGAAGTTTTATGGTTTCAGGTCTCACAGTTAGATTTTTAATCCATTTTGAGTTTGTTTTTGTGTATGGTGTTCAGAAATTGGTGCACTTTCATTATTTTGCATGTGGCTTTCTAGCTTTCTCACATCATTTATTGATGAACTGTCTTTTCCCCATTGTATATTCTTGCCTCCTTTGTTATAGATTCACTGACCCTGTGAATGTGTGTTTATTTCCAGGCTGTCTGTTGTGTTCCTTGATCAATGTGTCTAATTTTGTGCCACTACTATACTGTTTTTATTATATCTTGAAATCTGGGATTATGATACCTCCAGCTTCATTCTTACTGAAAATTGCTTTGGCTCTTGAGGGTCTTTTGTGGTTTCATACAAATTTAAGGATTATTTGTTCTACTTGTCTACTTGTATTTTAATAGAGATTGCATTGAATCTGTAGATTGCTTTTGGTAGTGTAGATATTTTAACAATATTAATTTGTCCCATCCGTGAGCATTGTATATATTTCCATTTGTTTGTGTCAACCTTGACATTTTTTAAGAGTACATACCAGTGAATGTGTAAAATTTCCCTCAGTTTGGGTTTGTCTAATGTGTCCTCGTGATTAGAATCAGATTATATATATTTTTTGTGCTTTATATATTTTAGTATATAAATGTGTTATGTTATTTGGGTACATAGAAATTCAAAATTCTTATATTTCCCTGATAAACTTTTATCATTATACTGCGTTTCTGATTTTTCTTTTTATAAAACAGCATATTCTTGGTCTGTGAGTTCAAGCTCTGCATCGGGCTCTGTGCTGACAGCTCAGAGCCTGGAGCCTGCTTCTGCTTCTGTGTCTCCCTCTCTCTCTGCCCCTAACCCCCTTGCATTCTGTCTCTGTCTCTGTCTCTGTCAAAAATAAATAAACGTAAAAAAAAAAAAATTTGAAGGTAATATGTTCAACCCCTGCTACTTCGAGAATTTTTTTTACTCTTGGTTTTAGCAGTTCTTATTGTGATCATATGCCTTGTTGTTCTTATATTATTCTTGGGGATTCTCTGAGCATCTTGATTCTGTGTTGAAATCGTTCATCACTTTTGGAAAACTCACATCTATTTTTCTTTCAAATGTTCCATCTTTTTTTTTTTTTTTTTTCACTTTTGGCACTTTATTTTGCTTTCAGGTTCAGTGCCAGTGAATGTCACATTTAGCACTCCATTTTATGTCCTGTATGTGTGAGGGTTTTGTTTTGTTATTTTTAATATTTTTCTTTCTGCATTTATTTGCCCTGTTCCTAGACTTCAGGCTTTCTAGGGCTTTTACTTGTGAACCTGTTGTATTCACCTTTATTCAAGATGGAGCCAAAATTTTGAGTTCTCAGCTCCTGCGGAGAGAGTCTCATTTGAGATTCCCGGCTTTGGGCAGAAACTAAACTTTAATCCCTGTTCACCCTTGTGCAAATCCATCATAGAGTGTTTTGGTTACCTCTCTGGAGCGATTCATCACTATCTTGTTACTTCTTCCAAGTAAGGTGGTTTTTTAAATGTTATACCAGCACTTGTAGATGTTTTTCGTGGGGCACTTGGCATCATTACTGGAAATGGAAATTCTCATTTCTTTCATATGTTATATGATAGTTTTTACCACATTAAGAAATGAAAAGGTTTTGTAATCAAACTAGTTTGTCTTTTACATGATACCATCTTTATTTTGTGTTATTTTTAGAAAAGTTTTTAAAATTGTGTTGTTTTTTAATTTTCAACATTTAGCTGTTTAATATGTCTAGAATTTATTTTTGCGTGCAGCATAAAGTTAGGATCTAACGATTTTCCCTCAAAACGGAAAGCCAGTTCTTCCAACACTTGCTTAGACCAGAAGTCAGCAAACTATGCCCAACCCATTTCTGTTAGTAAAGTTTTGTTTGAACACAGCTATGTCCATTTCATTACATACTGCCTGTGTCTTCTTTCATATTACAGTAGCTGAGTTGAGTAACTGAATCAGAAACTTAAATACCTAAAATACTTAATTCCTGGTCAATTAAGAAAAAAAGTGTATCAACCTCTGTTTTACACCTTTCTTTTTTCTTTGATTTGAGTTTCTACTTTGGCATATGCTAAACGTTTGTGTCTATTTTTCCTTTTTCTCTTTGAATGTTCTTTCACTATTACTTGGTTAGAATTATTATAGCTTTAGGCTACTGTATTTTATTGACCTTAAAGATATAATTTGCTTAGCCAGGCTTATTGAGGTACAATTTGCATATAGTAAAATTTACCCTTCTTTGAATTTTGCCAAATGTATGCAGCCGTGTAACCACCACAGTCAAGATAGAGAACACCTTAATCACTTCAGAAAGTTCCCTTCTGCGCATTTATCTATCCCTTGTCCTCACCACCAAGCCCTGGAAACTACTGACCTGATTCCTCTTTCTCCGGTTTTATCTTTTCCAGAATATCATATAAATGGAACATATATTAAGTAACCTTTTGAGCTTGGATTTTTTCACTTAAGAAAATGTATGTGAGGTATAGGTTTGTGCATACAAGCTTATTTCTTTTTATTGCCAAGTAGTATTCCATTATATCCATTCACTGGTTGATGGACGTTTGGGTTGAGTCCAGTTTGGGGCAGTTATGAGGAAAGCCAGTAGAAACATTTGCATACAATATTTTGTCTGGACATAATATGTTTTCATTTTTCTTGGACAGATACCTAGGAATGGGATCATTGGGTCATTTGTTAAAATAAATATATGTTTAATTGTATAAGAAACTTCCAAACTGTTTTCAAAGTGGCTGTACCATTTTTTTTCATTTTCACCAGCAATGTACGAGAGTTGCAGATACTTTGCATCCTTACCAGCACTTAGTTTCATCAGTTTTGTTTTTTAATTTTAGTGATTCTAGTGGGTTAGGCATTGAGTGTTGCTGTTGTTAAGACTTTATTTTTTTAAGTAATCTCTACACCCAGCATGGGGCTCGAAATTAACAACCCCGAGATCATTAGCCACATGCTCCACCAACTGAGCCAGCTAGGTGCCCCTTAGGCATTGTAATTTTAATTTCTAATTAATATAATTCCTAGTACATATTGCTAATAATGATGATGAGCATCTTTCCCTGTGTATGTCTTCGTTGCTGAAGTCTCTCTCCAGATATTTTGCCCATTTAAAAAAATGGGTTTTCTTATGATTGAATCATGAGAGTTTTTTAATATGTTGTGGATTCTAGTCCTTTATCAAGATATATGTTTTGCAAATACTTTCTCCCAAGCTGTAGCTTATCGTTTTGTTCCTTAACAGTATCTTTGAAAGAACAAAAGTTTTTAATTTTGATGGTCTGCTTTATCAAGTTTTTCTTTTATGTTATGTATTATTTCCTGTTGCTTTATAAGAAATTACAACAAACTTAAACCAACATAAGTTTATCACCCTGCAGTTTCCATGGATCTGGAATCCAGGTTAGCTGGATCCTCTGCTCATGGTCACTCCAAACTGAAATCGGGGTTCCAGCTGGGCTGCACTGCTTTCTGGAGTTCAGTGTCCTCTTCCAAGCTTGTGTGTCATTTGGCTGAATCCAGTTCCTTGTAATTGTAGTACATAGATACCTGTTTTCTTGCTGGTCATCAGCTAAGGGCTGTTGTCAGCTTCTAAAGGCTGCTCATCATTTCCTCCCACAAGGTCATCTCCACAGCACAGGGTTTGCTTCTTCAAGGACAGCCGGAGAGCATCTGCTGCAGCTTTGAATCTGACTTTGCTTGTCTCTGACCTCTAAACTGTTCTGTAAAAGGGCTTACTAGAGTAGTTCAGGCCCACTTACACTCAAGGAGAAGGGTTATACGGGGTGTGTACACTAAGAAGGGGGCCCACTTAAGATACTGCACACCACATGGTTGGTACTCTTGTGTTTTTAAGAATCCATGCCTACCCCAAAATTGGTAAGATTTTTTCAATTTCTTCTAGAAGTTAATAGTTTTAGGTTTTCCATTTAGGTCTGTAGTCCATTATATATATGTATTTATATATGTGTGTGTGTATATATATTCTGAAGTGTAATTCATATACCAGAAGATTCACTCTTAAAGCAAGAAATAAATTTTAATTTGTAGCCCTCCCCTGCAAAAAAAAGTCCTGGCTTAGAATCCATATACATCACTTCGCCCATACTCCATTGATGAGAATTAATCATATGGTCACTCCCAGATGAAGATGGGCTGGGAAATATGGTCCCTACCTGGGCCATCATTTCCCAGGACAAAATCTCCACATCGTGGAAAGGGAGCAGATACTGTGGTTGACCACTCTCTAGGCCACAGCCCAGGCTAACCCAGGGACTTTTGTAAAGATAAGCCATTCTCTATGACTGAAATGATGGTTCAAAGAATGCCCTGGTATCATATGCATTCTGAAGAACCGAACCTAAAGAAATATATATAAAAGGATACTATTTAAGACTAAATAGTCATTTAAAACAAGAAAATTAAGCTAAATCAAGCAGGCAGATATAGATCCTTCAAGTTAAAGGGACCCTAGACATCTTCTTATCACACAGAATAATTCACCTAGAACAACTGGTCAGAGGGTTAGCATGTGTGTTGCCTCTCCTTTGAGACTAACCTCCTCAGACTTATTACTATGTTGGTATGTCCCTCTCTCCCTTTGCACTACCAGCCAAAACCATCTTGTGGTTAAAATGAAGCAGAGAAAAATCAAGAAACACAGGCTGCTTCACTTACTAGTAAACCGTCAAAGGTATCAGACAAGATTACTTCTAAATCATTATAAAAGCATTTTCTTTTTCTGTTTTTATTTTTGAGAGCGAGAGAGCATGCGTGGCGAAGGGGGCAGAGAGAGAGGGAGACACAGATTCTGAAGCAGGCTCCATGCTCTGAGCTGTCAGCACAGAGCCTGACGTGGGGTTTGAACTCACAGATGGTGAGATCATGACCTGAGCCAAAGTTGGACACTTAACCGACTGAGCTACCCAGGTGCCCCATAAAAGCATTTCTGTATTGATTACCTTCAAGATGTCGGTCTTGGTGAAGAGATTTTCCAGCTAATGAAATTTATCCTTTTTATAGCCAAAATTTGCTTTTAAAAATTAAAACATTAGGGGGCACCTGGGTGGTTCAGTCAGTTAAGCCTCCGAACTCCACTCAGGTCATGAACTTGTGTCTGACTTCAGCTCAGGTCATAATCTCACAGTTCGTGGGTTTGAGCCCTGCATTGGGCTCTGTGCTGACAGCTCAAAGCCTGGAGCCTGTGTCAGATTCTGTGTCTCCCTCTCTCTCTGCCCCTCCCCCACTGAGGCGTGCACACAAGCAAGCACATGCGCGCTCTCTCTCAAAAATAAATATTTAAAATTTTAAAAAATAAATAAAACATTAAGAACTTTCAAACAACAAAAAAACTCATCTTAAAAGTGTACAATTCTGGGGGCGCCTGGGTGGTGCAGTCGGTTAAGCGTCCGACTTCAGCCGGGTCACGATCTCACGGTCTGTGAGTTCGAGCCCCGCGTCAGGCTCTGGGCTGATGGCTCGGAGCCTGGAGCCTGTTTCCGATTCTGTGTCTCCCTCTCTCTCTGCCCCTCCCCCGTTCATGCTCTGTCTCTGTCTGTCCCAAAAATAAATAAAAACGTTGAAGGAAAAAAAAAAATTAAAAAAAAAAAAGTGTACAATTCTGTGGGGTTTTTTTGTATATCACAGAGTTGTACACCTCTGCTACTGTCTCATTCTGGAACATTCTCATCACACACACAAAAGAAACCCTGAATCCATTGGCAGTCACTCCTCACCTCCTCTTCCCCCAACTTGGTTAATCTCTAATCTGGCTTGTGTCTGTATGGATTTGCCTTTTCTAGACATTTTGTGTATGTGCAATAATATTTTCCCTTTTGTGTCTGGCCTTTTCACTAATAATGTTGTCAAGGTTGACCCATGTTGTAGCATGTATCAGTTTTTCATTCCAGATTATGGCTGAAAAATAGTCTGTTCTTTTTAGATATACCACATTTTGTTTTTACATTCATCAGTTGATGGACATTGCGTTGTTTCCACATTTTGGCTGTTGTGGATAATGGTGCTGTGAACACTTTCCTTTTTTTTTAAACTGAACAGTTTGAGATAAAGTACTGACATCATGGCCCTTTACAACTAAATTCTTGAATATTCCTTTCCCACATAGAAGAATATTCTTTTTCATAACCACACTGCAATTACCACATTTAGGAAATCAATTATCAATAGAATACTGTTAGCTAATAAACAACCCATATTCACATTTCACTGATATAATTTGTGATTTTACGTATCTTTTTTTTAGACAATTTTTGTAATGTTTATTTTTGAGAGAGAGAGCATGCGCTCATGAGTGGGGGAGAAGCAGAGACAGAGAGGGAAACACAGAATCTGAAACAGGCTCCAGGCTCTGAGCTGTCAGCACAGAGCCTGGTGCAGGGCTCAAACTTGGGAATGGCGAGATCATGACCGGAGCCGAAGTCAGATGCTTAACTGACTGAGTTACTCAGGTGCCCCTGTGATTTTACACATCTTAATTACCAATTTTTTATTGAGGTGAAATTCACATAACATAAAAATAACTAAAATAAACAATTCATTGGCATTCATAAAGTGAAGTAGAAAGTGTCCCATCTTCTATTTTCTGGAAGACATTATATTAAATTGGCATTCATTTTTCTTTAAATGTGTTAAGGAAGTTTCTAGTGAAATCTTCTGAACCACCTTTTTTTTCAGGAGCCTTTTAATTTTGAATTCAATTGTTAAAATGGTTTCAGGAGTATACAGGTTATTTATTTCATCTTGGTTGAGTTTTGATAGATGGTAGCTTTTGAGGAATAGGTCCATCTCTTGTAAATTGTCCATTTCATGAGTACAGAGTTGTTTGTGGTATTCCGTTATTATGCTTTCATTGGTAGCAGGACCTCTAGTGATAATCTATTTTATTCCTCATATTGGTAATATAGGGCTCCCTTTTTATCTTTGTCAGTCTTTCTGGATGTTTACCTATTTAATTGATGTTTTTCAAGCAGCTTTTTGAGTCATTGGTTTTTCTCTATTTTCATTTTTATTGATTTCTGCTCTTATGTTTTTTATTTCATTCCTTCTGCTTGCTTTGGATTTGTTTTGCTCTTTTTCTAGTTTCTTGAGATAGAAAATGGGACTATTGACTTGTGATCTTTTCTGATATAAACTTGGGGCTGTCACTTTAACTGTCAGCATTGTTGTAGCTACACCCCATATATTTTTATGTGTTGTGCTTACATTTTCATTTAGTTCTGTGTATCTTAAAATTTTCTCTTGAGACTTCCTCTTTGATTCACAGTTTACTTAGAAGTAGTTCTTTAGTTTCAAATGTTTGGGTATTTTCCTGTTACCTGTTACTGATTTATAGTTTGATTCCATTATGGTTAGAGAACATGCTCTGATTTCAGTCCTTTAAATCTGTTATGGTTTATTTTATGGCCCAAGATAGCATCTTTCTTGGTGAATGTCCAGTGAAACGCTTGAAAAAAATGTTTTTTCCACTGCTTTGGGTGAAGTGTTTCCTACGTATTACTAAGTATTACTGTTGATTGAGTGTAGTGGTCACTTGTTCTGTATCCTTGCTGATCTTCTGCCTAGTAATTCTACCCATTACTGAGAGTAGGTATTGATGTCTTAAAGTATTGGTATGTTGGGTTCTCATTTCATCTCTCAGTTTTTGTTTATTGTATTCAGGAGCCTGTTGTTTAGTACATACACATTTAGAATTGTTATGCCTTACTAGTGGATTGATCTTTTAATCATTATGTAATTCCCTCTTTGTTTATGTATTTTCTTTGCCCTGATGTAATATATAGATGCTTTTTTTTTAAAGTTTATTTATTTATTTTGAGAGAGAGAAGGTGAGGGAGAAGACAGAGAGAAGAGGCAGAGAACCCCAAGCAGGCTGCATGTTGTCAGCATGGAGCCCAGCGTGGGGCTGTATCCTCTGAGCCATGAGATCACGATCTGAGCCGCAATTAATAGGCAGACATTTAACCAACTGAGCCACCCAGGTACCCCTAGACACTGCTTTTTTTAAAAAATATTTGCATGGTGTATCTTTTTTCAACCTTTTACTTACAACCTACCTTTATTTTTGTTTTTGAAGTAAATTCATAGACCAGCATATTGTTGGGTCTTTTGTTAATCTGTTTGGCCATTGTTTTGTGTCTGTCTGAGCCCATCAGTATCGCTGTCAGCTTGGAATGCCTGGAGGTACTCATTTGAGCCCTGCTACTTGCTACAAGCTCCCACACACGCAGGGAGCCCGCACACATATTTTCCTGAGCAGAACCCATGCTGAAGCTGGTTCTTATGATTGCAAGATGCGGTTCAGCAACAGTTATCGGGGAGCTTTGAAAGAAAGTTTATTGTTCACAGGTCCTGGAGTGTGCGGGACACACCTGGGACCACACAGCGAAGTCTCTGGTAGAGCAAGAGAGAAAGGCCAGTCCTGGAGTTCTGCTTTTATCAGGGTCAAGGGTGGGGTACCTAGGGTTTTGCCAGTTGACTCTATTGGTGACTTTAAAACATAATAGCAAGAATTAAGTTGCAGTAAGAGAAAAGCGGGGCCACTCAAACAGTTATTTTAGGTTACCCAGGGCTTTCTAAAAGGGAAGCTTCATGGGTGGGCAGCCTGGCTCTTTATATAGATGTATAGCTGGCAATATGGAGATAGATGTCTTTGAAATGGATGCCTCAGCAATCAGAAACGTAAAGTCAGGTTCATACATCAGAATCCAAAAAGCTAATTGTCAGGCACTTAAACTATAGCCTATCTCTGTTAATTATTGTATTTAGACCCTTTATATTAAAGGTAATTACTGAATGTTAGGGCTTAAGTCTGTCATTGTGTTTTCTGTTTGTTTCATCTTTTTCTCTTAATTTACTGTGTCTCTTTGAACATTTGTTAGGATTCCATTTTGATTAATGTATAGTACCTGAGTTTATCACTTCATATAGGTTGCTTGGGTGTTCCTCCAGGTGTGACATTATACATACACTTATAACGTATCCTAGTCTAATGATACTGATGTTTTACCAGTTCCAGTGAAGCATAGAAACTCTCTTTTCATTCAGGTCCCTTTACCCTCCCCAGTTTTTAAATACAATATATTTCCTCTATGTGGAGATACTCCATTTTGGTAGAGCTAAGAAGTCCATATTGTGGTGTCATTCTTGATCTGAGGGAGGCCTCCTAATGTGGGGTAAGGAAGCTGATGGTGCAGGTGCTGAAAGGATTCACCTGAGGCAGAATAAAGCAGATACAAGTTTATTGAATACACCCCCACAAGGGAGCAGTGGGCAGGACAGCAGAGGAAAGGCTATCTGCAATGAGGTAGTGGATGGGGACTGTTTTTAAAGAGGGAAGGTGAGGGGGCGCCTGGGTGGCTCAGTCACTTGGGTGTCTGACTTCAGCCTCGCGTCAGGCTCTGTGCTGACATCTCAGAGCTTGGAGCCTGCTTCTGATTCTGTGTCTCCTTCTCTGCCCCTCCCCTGCTCATGCTCTGTCTCTACCAAAAATAAATATTTAAAAAAAATTTTTTTTTAAAGAGGGAAGGTGAGGAGGTATGGCTAGGGATGTATGGAATTGGTCAGGGCCTATGGATATCTTGAGGGGGGGGGGTCACCTAATGGGCCTGTGTGTAATCAGCCCCCGGGGATCTCTGTGAGTCCTTTCTATAATCTGTAGCTCAAGCCTCTGGTCTAAAAGGGGCCTCAACACATATGCTTGTCTAAATTATTAGTTGTAGTAGTTCCTCATTAGTCTAGTGGTTGTTATGAATTGCTACATGTAGTTCTATCTTCCACAAAAAGGTACCTTTTGTCCCCTTTTTTGTTTATATTTAAAGTTAATGTACAGTGTAGTCTTGGCTTCAAGTGTAGGACCCAGTGATTTATCACTTACCTGTAACACCCATTGCTCGTCCCAACAAATGCCTTTCTTAATGCCCATCACCCATAATCCATCCCCCCACTGACCTCCCTTCTGTCCAGCAACCCTCAGTTCTCTGTATTTCTGGTTTGCCTCCGTCTCTGTTTTTGTTATTTTTCCTTCCTTTTTCTATGTTTATCTGTTGAGTGTCTCAAATTCCACATATGGATGAAGTCATATGACATCTTTCTCTGACTGACTTATTTCGTTTAGTGTAATAAGTTCCATCCACGTTAGTTCCATCCACGTTGTTGCAAATGGAAAGATTTCATTCTTTTTTATTGTTGAGTAGTATTCCGTTGTACATATAAACCACATATTCTTTATCCATTCATCAGTTGATGGGCATTTGGACTCTTTCCATAATTTGGCTATTGTTGATAACATTGCTATAAACATTGGGGTGCATGTGCTCCTTGGAATCAGCATTTTTATATCCTTTGGATAAATTCCTAGTACTGCTATTGCTGGGTCATAGGGTAGTTCTTTTTTTAATTTTTGGAGGAAACTCCAGACTGTTTTCCAGAGCGGCTGCGGCCAGTTTGCATTCCCACCAGCAGTGCAAAAGAGATCCTCTTTCTCCGCATCCTCACCAACCTCTGTTGTTTCCTGAATTGTTAATTTTAGCCATTCTGACAGGTGTTAGGTGGTATCTCATTGTGGTTTTGTTTTGTATTTCCCTGATGATGAGTGATGTTGAACATCTTTGCGTGTGTCTGTTAGCCATCTGGATGTCTTCTTTGGAAAAGTGCCTGTTCATGTCTTGTGCCCACTTCTTCACTGGATTATTTGATTTTGGGTGTTGGGTTTGGTAACTTCTTTGTAGATTTTGGATACTAACCCTTGATCTGATATATCATTTCAAATATCTTCTCCCATTCCATCAGTTGCCTTTTAGTTTTGCTGATTGTTCCTTCCCTGTGCAGAAAAAAGTTTTTTATCTTGATGTGGTCCCAATAGTTCATTTTTGCTTTTTATTTATCTTGCCTGTGGTGACATGTCAAGTAAGAAGTTGCTGTGGCCAAGGTTTCATAGAGGTTGCTGCCTATTTTCTCCTGTGGGATTTTGATGGTTTCCTGTCTCACAATAGGTCTTTCATCCATTTTGAATATATTCATGTAAGAAAGTGGTCCAGTTTCATTCTTCTGCATGTTGCTGTCCAGTTCTCCCAGTGCCATTTGCTGATGAGAATGTTCTTTTTCTATTGGATACTCTTTCCTGCTTTGTCAGAGATTAGTTTGCCATATATTTGTGTCTATTTCTGGGTTCTCTATTCGATTGATCTGTGTGTCTGTTTTTGTGTCAATACCATACTGTCTTGATGATTACAGCTTTGTAATACAATTTAAAATCCAGAATTGTGATGCCTCCAGCTTTGGTTTTCTTTTTCAACATTACCTGGGCTACTTGGGATCTTTTGTGGTTCCATACAAATTTTAGGATTGGTCTAGCTCTGAAGAATGCTGGTGCTATTTTGATAGGGATTGCGTACACAAAGTGTAAATTGCTTTGTGTAGTATTAACATTTTAATAATAGTTGTTCTTCCAATCCGTAAGCATGGAATATTTTTCCATTTCTTTGTATCTTCTTCAATTCCTTTCATAAGCTTTCTATAGCTTTCAGCATACAGATCTTTTACCTCTTTGGTTAGGTTTATTCCTAGGTATTTTACGGTGTTTGGTGCAATTGTAAATGGGATCAGTTCCTTGAAAACTCTTTCTGCTGCATCATTATTGGTATATAGAAATGCACCCTATTTCTGTACATTGATTTTATATCCTGCAGCTTTGCTGAATTTGTGTATCCATGCTAGCAGTTTTTTGGTGGAATCATTTGGGTTTTCCATGAGAGTTAATCATTTCATCTGTGAAGAGTGAAAGTTTGACTTCTTCCTTGCCAGTTTGGATGCCTTTTGTTTCTTTTTGTTGTCAACTGAGGCTAGGACTTCCAGCCCTATGTTGAACAGCAGTGGTGGGAGTGGACATCCCTGTCATGTTCCTGACCAAGCTCTCAGTCTTTCCCCATTGAGGATCATACTAGCTGAGGGCCTTTCATAAATTGCTTTTATTATATTAAGGTATGTTTCTTCTATCCCTACTGTCTTGAGGGTTTTGATCAGGAGAGAATGCTGTATTTTGTCAAATGCTTTTTCTGTATCTACTGAAATGATCATATGGTTCTTACCCTTTCTTTTATTAATGTGGTGTATCACATTGATTTGCAAAAATTGAGCCAGCCCTGCAGCCCAGAAATGAACCCCACTTGATCATAGTGAATAATTCTTTTAATGTACTTATGAATTTGATTTGCTAATATCTTATTGAGAATTTTTGTATCCAGTTTCATCAGGGATATTGGCCTCTAATTCTTCTTTTTAGTGGGGTCTTTGACTGGTTTAGGAATCCAGGTAATGCTGGCTTCATAGAATGAGTTTACAAGCTTTCCTTCCGTTTCTTTTTTAAAAAAAATTTTTTTTTACATTTTTTATTTATTTTTGATAGAGACAGAGCACAAGTAGGGGAGGGGCAGAGAGAGACGGAAACACAGAATCTGAAGCAGGCTCCAGGCTCTGAGCTGTCGGCACAGAGCCTGACACAGGGCTTGAATTCACAAACCACAGATCGTGACCTGAGCCAAAGTCAGACTCTTAACCGACCGAGCCATGCAGGCGCCCCCTTTCCTTCCATTTCTGTTTTTTTGAACAGTTTGAGAATAGGTATTAACTGCTTTAAATGTCTGGTAGAATTTCCCTGGGAAGCCATCTGGCCCAGGATTCTGATTTGTTGGGAGATTTATGATAACTGATTTGATTTCTTTGCTGCTTATGGGCCTGTTCAAATTTTCAATTTCTTCCTGTTTGAGTTTGGTAGTGTGTGAGTGTTTAGGAATTTGTCCATTTCTTTCAGATTGTCCAGTGTGTTGGTATATAATTTTTCATAATATTCTCTTAAATAGTTTGTATTTCTGTAGTGTTGGTTGTGATCTCTCTTCTTTCCCTCATGACTTTATCTATTTGGGTCCTCTTTTTTTTTTGAGAAATCTGGTTAGGGGGTTATCAATTTTGTTTATTCTTTCAAAAAACCAGCTCTTAGTTTCATTTATCTGTTCTACTGGTGGTTTTTTTTGGATTCTGCATCGTTTAATTCTCCTCTAATCTTTATTATTTCCCTTCTGCTGGCTTTGGGTTTTATTTACTGCTCCTTTTCTAGTTCCTTTAGGTGTGCGGTTAGGTTGTGAATTTGGGACCTTTCTTGCTTCTTGAGATAGGCCTGAATTGAAATGTATTTTCCTCTCAGGACCACCTTTGCTGCATCTCAAAGGGTTTGGACTTTTGTGTTTTCATTTTCATTTGCTTCCGTGTATTTTTTAATTTCTTCTTTAATTTCCTGGTTAACCCAGTAATTCTTGAGTAGGATGTTCTTTAACCCCATGCATTTGGGTGCTTTCTAAATTTTTTCTTGTGGTTGATTTCAAGTTTCATAGCCTTGTGATTTGGAGATATGCATGGTATGATCTCAGTCTTTTTGTACCTGTTGAGGGCTAATTTGTGACCCAATATGTGATCAGGAGAATGTTTCATGTGCACTCAAGAAGAATGTGTATTCTGATACTTTAGGATGGAATGTTCTGAGTGTATCTGTTAAGTCCATCTGATCCAGTGTGTCATTCAGAGCTGTTGTTACCTTGTTGGTTTTCTGCTTAGATGTTCTGTCCATTGGTGTATGTGGAATAGTAAAATCTCCAACAATTATGCTATTGTTATTAGTAAGTTGGCTTATGCTTATGATTGATTTATATATTAGGGTACTTCTAACTTGGGAGCATAAATATTTACAGTTCTTAGCTCTTCTTGATGGATAGACACCTTAATTATGATATCATGCCCTTCTTCATCTCTTGTTACAGTCTTTGTTTTAAAGTCTGGTTTGTCTGATATAAGTATGGATACTCCAGCTTTCTTTTGACATCCATTAGCCTGGTAGATGGTTCTCCATCCCCTCACTTTCACTCTGCAGGTGTCCTACACGGTCCTCAGTCTCTTATAGGCAGGATATACGATGGATCTTTTTTTTTTTTTTAATCCATTCTGATATCCTGTATCTTTTGATTGGGTCATTTAGTCTGTTTACATTCAGAGTGATTATTGAATGATATGAATTTAGGGCCATTGTATTATCTGTAGATTTCATGTTTGTGGTGATGTCCTCTGGTCCTTTGTAGTCTTTGCTGCTTTCCACTCACAGAGTCCCCCTTAGGATCTCTTGCAGGGCTGGTTTAGTGGTCACGAACTCCTTTAGTTTTTGTTTGTCTGGGAAAGTCTTTATCTCTCCTTCTATTCTGAATGACAGCCTTGCTGGAGAAAGGATTCTTGGCTGCATATTTTTCCTATTCAGCGCATGGAATATTTCCTGCCACTCCCTTCTGGCCTGGCAAGTTTCAGTGGGCAGGTCTGCTACTACCCTTGTGTGTCTATCCTTGTAGGTTAAGGACGTTTTGTCCCTAGCTGTTTCCAGAATTCTCTTCATCTTTGTATTTTGCCAGTTTCACTATGGTATGTCGTGCTGTTGACCTGTTTTTGTTGATTTTGAAGGGAGTTCTCTGTGCCTCTTGGACTCAGGTGCCTATTTCCTTCCCCACATGAGGGAAGTTCTCTGCTATAATTTTTCAAATAAATCATCTGCACTTTTTCTTGCTTGTCTTCTTCTGGAACTCCTTTGATACACAGATAGTGTTTCATTTCATGTCTAATCTCCATTAGCTAATAATTTCCTTTTCCTCTTTTTTTCAGCTTCATTATTTTCCATAATTTTATCTTCTGTTTCACCTATTCTCCTAGCTGCTTCTTCAGTCTTGCCACTGTACCTAGTTTATTTTGCATTTCAGTTATAACATTTTTTTAATTCATCGTGACTAGTTCTTGGGTCTTTGATCTCTGCAGCAAGGGTTTCTCTGGTGTCCTCTATGCTTTTTTCAAACCCAGCTGTTACTATTAAGACTGTTATTCTAAATTCTTGTTTGTATATATTGTTTATATCTGTTTTGTGCAATTCTCTGGCTGTGATTTCTTCTTGACTTTTCTTTTGGGGAGAATTCCATCATCATGTCATTTTGGCTAAGTTTCCTCCATCTTGTCTTTTGCATATTAAAAAAAATTGTTTTTAATGTTTATTCACTTTTTTGACAGAGAGCAGATGGGGTAGGGGCAGAGAGAGAGGGAGACACAGAATCCGAAGCAGGCTCTAGGCTCTGAGCTGTCACCACAGACTCCGACGCGGGGCTCGAACCCACAAACCATGAGATCATGACCTGGGCTGAAGCCAGACGCTTAGCCAGCTGAGGCACCCAGGTGCCCCATCTTTTGCGTGTTTTAAAAGCTTGTTAGATGTCCTGCATCTAAGAGTACTACTATATTAAAACGGGGTCATACCCTGTTCGGGACCTGGCGCTCCAGGAAGTGTTTCTGCTGTATGTTGCGTGCACTCTGTTGATATGTTTTGGCTACTCTGTCCCACTGGTCAGTCCTCTGGAGAGCTCCTCCTTACTTGTAGTGGTGGAGCGTTTGGACCTTTAACTAGGTGTGCTTTGATTTGTTTGTTGAAGTAACCCTGGGCAAAAAAAAAAAAAAAAAAAACCAGGAGGTGGGGAAGCCTCGATCCTGCCAAGCTGTCTCCTCCACCTGTGGAGAACTTTCTGCCACTCCTCAGATCGATTTCCTGGGTGTTGCAAGTGATCTGAACTCAGTACAGCTATGTTTGAGGGATGAGGAAAATCCCTCTACTTCTCCGCCATCTTAACTCCCCGCTCCTGGGATGTAATTTTTTACTCTGTTAACATTCTCTTTCTTACAAACACAGATGGGTGGCAAAGGATAAATATAACTGAGAGTAAGAAGCCATTTGCATCCAAATGAGATTAATAATTTCATGACTGCTCAGCATCATCCAGGGTTCAGTACTGCTTTTCTGACCCTTCTTTCTGAGTAGCAAGTAAATTCCATAAATCTCAGGAGTTCTACCTCAGATGATGGCTCTCATTCTCAGTTGAGCCTGCTCTATTTTCACGGCAGACTAATTCTGCTCTGGTGCCCCCTATCCCAGATCCACTCAGTTTTCTAAAGCCCCTGTCCCTTTCTTTCTTGTATATATACTACATATTTATTTTTATTTTATTGCCAAGCAAACAAGTTGAGTCTGTTTGTTTTTTTTTTTTAATTTTTGTTTTAATGTTTATTTTTGAGAGAGAGAGAGAGCGTGTGAGCAAGTGTGAGTGGGGGAGGGCAGAGAGAGAGGGAGACACAGAACCTGAAGCGGGCTCTAGGCTCTGACCTGTCAGCACAGAGCCCAATGCAGGGCTTGAACCCACAAACAATGAGATTTTGTCCTGAGCTAAAAAGTCAGACACTTAACCGACTGAGCCACCCAGGCGCCCGTTTTTTTTTGTTTGTTTGTTTTTTTAACATCAGTAATGAATACATATCTTTCTACTTGCCTGTATAAAATGAGAGCTTTAGTTTTACTTTTTTCCTTTCCTGTTTCTAAGTTTTTGTGATACAGTCTGGATGTTTTACGTTTCCATTTTTATCTCACTACCCATAATTTCTGTTTTGTTATATGATCTGTCTTTTGTACCTCTGTGACTCTCCCAGCCTCTCCCTCACTCCATGTAGCCATAATGACCTTTTGCTTTGCTTTGAGCACACCTAGCATGCTCCTTTCTCAGGCCTTTGTATTTGTTGTTCTGTCTGCCTGAAATGCTTTCCCCTCCCCGAAGATATTCATGTGGTTTGTACTCTCACTTTCTAAAAAGTCTTTTCTCAAAAGTCACATTCTAGGACCTTCCCTGATCCCCACCCCCCCCCCCCACTAAAGATACAATCCAAACCCCATGAAATTCCCCTATTCTCTTCCCTACTTGATTTTTTTTTCACAGAACTATGACTAATACACTATTTTATGTATTAACTGATTGTCTATTTCTTCTTATTAGAATATGACATTCATGAAGGCAGGAATCCATTTCATTTGCTGTTTTATTCACAGTGCCCAGAATAATCTGGCACATACCTTCTTTGAGTTGGGACTATCTGGCCAAAGGATGAGTTTCTAATAGCTCTTGGTACTTTTTGCCATGTAATTTTCTTTTTTGTTTGCTGTCTTTATTTATTTGTACCAGATAGTACTTTTTTGTGGTTTAATGAAAATTCAAACAGTATATGAGGAGGTTATTCACTATAATACACTTTTGTATTCAAGCACCTCATTCCTCTCCTCAGAGCAACTAGCTTTGTCAGTTTCTTGACCCTCCTTGTGGAGATACTCCCATGGAGCTTCCTAAAAAGAGTTGACGCCAGGTTACACCAAAGGACAGAATATTTTACAGTTCTGTCCATCCAGAACAGTTCCCGTTTCCCTGTCTGCTTCCCAGCCCTCCTCAATAGCCAGTGTCACCCATTTCTTAGAGAATGTTACTATCATGCTAACTGCTAAGAGAGTGAGATAATAAAATATTATTTTGTCCATGCTCCAGAAGTTAAAAATGTGGGTGGGATGGGAAAGTATCCACACTTAAAAAGTAATAGAGGGTTGGGGTGCCTCATTGGCTCAGTCAGTGAAGTGTGCAACTCCTGATCTTGGGATTCTGAGTTTGAGCCCCATGCTGGGTGTAGAGATTACTTAAAAGTAAAATCTTAACAAAAAAAGTAACGGGGTTTAAAAAGATCAAGATGATACACAAGAAATGTCACAAAACATTGAATAATTGTTGAATGAGGTATGATAACAAATACCATCAAAGCATCAGTTTAAGAAGGAAAACTTTACAGAATAAAGAAGTATCAAATTCACTGGGGATTCGGAGAGCATAGGCATTTGGGGAAATAAAATTTTTTTTTTAATGTTCATTTATTGATTTTGGGGGGGGGAAGCACACAAGTATGCACGCAGGAGGGGCAGTGGGGGAGAGAAAGAGAATCTTAAGCAGGCTTCACACTCAGGGCAGAGCCTGACTCAGGTCTCAGTCTCATGAACCGTGAGATCATGACCTGAGCCAAAATCGTTAGATGGTTAACCAACTGAGCCACCCAGGCACCCTGGAAATGAAAAATTTTATAGAGAATTCCTATTCAAGATGGAGCTTGAAGGATAAAGAGGATTTTTAATAAGCACAAAGGATAACATGGTGGAAAACTCTAGTAAGAGGTTGGCAAACCACATGCCCATTTGTTTACGTATTATCTCTGCTTTCATGCTATAGTGGTAGAGTTGAGCAGTGGAGACAGATCATATAGTCTGCAAAGCCTAAAATATTTACCATCTGGTCCTTCAGAGAAAGATCTGCCAGTAAATGATATGATGTAGGTGGGAAAGCATTATTGCTAACAGTTAAAGGAATGTTAAACAGTTAAAGGAACAGGATGTTGACTATAGTTGGTAGGGGGGTCAGTAATAGGAGGGTGGGTGGTTAGAGAGAAGGTTAGCTTTGAAGGAATGCAATAAGAAAACTGTTGCTAATAGGAGGTGAGGAGCCATTCCAGGCTGGTACAGCAGTTCAATAAGGCACGAATGTGGCTTCTCCTTCATCATGCTTTTCTAATCTTTCCCTTACTAGCCAAGAAGGATCAGGAAGGTGGAGAAGAAAAGAAATCTGTGCAAAAGAAAAAAGTAAAAGAGTTAAAGGTGTTGGATTCAAAGACAGCCCAGAATCTCTGTGAGTAACTCTGTGTTCCCAACTATTTGAAATGTGAGGGGGTTCTTCTGAAATCTTAATTTTGGTGGATCCAAGTCCATTGATTTGTGGAGCTCCTTATGTAGCCAAGCATTGTAAGAACTTCCAGCATCTTGTTTAATTCCTCAGTAGACCTACAGGATTGTTAGCATCTAGTTTTATGGCAAGGAAACAGAGGTTAAGGCTTTTAGGAATTTGCCTAGTCCAGTAGGTAGTTAGAGACAGGTCTGAGATTTGAACTTCAGATTTTTTTTATTTCAAAGCCTTTACTATTTACATTGCTTCCACAGAAAATCTACCATAAATATTCTAGCTATTGTGCATTTCCTTCTTTTTAACTTCAAGAACTTCCTTTAAATGCAGCACTGGTTTGATTGCATTTAAATCTAAAATAACTTTGTGGTGTAGAACAAATAATGTAAACCCTGTACTTCTCAAAGTAGGATCAGAAACTTTTCCCCCAAGTTGATCCAGGTAGTACTTATTTGATGATCAGGATGAATGTTTATTTTGTTGTTGTTGTTTGGTTGTGGATCCCTGGTAATGCTGAGTAGTTATAGATTTAAATGTTTGTTCATATAAATATTTGAGGTTCTGCCATGTTGCAGTCTCGATTAGGCACATACTACACACGTGTTTCAGAGATGAAAGGGTATATATTCCATAAAACCCACTCACAGTCTTGCATTGTGGCTGTTGTCCTCATTTTTCCAAATGAGAAGATCAAAGTTTAGATGTTGTGACTTGGCCAAGATCACACAAGTAAATGAATACACATACCTGTAAGTAAAGTCAGTGATAGAATGAAAACAGTACACCTTTCACATCATTCTTTGCTGTGTAGACCTAGATCAATGACAGCAAATATTACTAAATATTATCTGTGGGTAAGTCCTTTTATGGAAACTAATGTGAGATAATTCCTCTTCCCAAGATTATCTCTGTGACCAGAAAACTAGAATAACTCTTATTTTAGAAAATGATACGACCGTGGAGTAGGACATTGTTATTTCCAGTTGAGTGATACTGATATGGAAAACAGAACTCAGAGAATTGAGATTAGTTTCTGGAAGGATGGTCTAGGAGATATAATTTAGTGATTCAGAAATTACTAAGTGCCTCTTATGTGCTAGGGACACTAAGCTGAGTAAGGTACAGTCCCTGTCCTCAGGAAGCATGCATCTGGTAGAGACAGAAGAGTAAATAATGGTAACAACACAGACTGATGAGTGCTCTGATGGGGGTGTGCTAGGATGTGTATGAGAGCACTGGGAAAGGGGCATCTAAATTAACTGGGGGGAGAACTGGAAGGAGCACATCCTAGATGTCATTCGAGAGGAGGTCCTACTTAACTGAGCTAAAAGAAGTATTAGTCATGAGTGAAGTGAAGAGTGTGGGCTGCCTTGTTTCCAGCAGAGAGATCTGCATGTGTGAAGGCACAGAAGCACGAGGTAACACTGTGCAGTTGGAAAACTGCAAGTAGTTGAGTACAGCTGAGTAAAGACTATGCAGGTGAGTGGTGGCAGAAGAAGCTTTCAAGAAAGAGAAAGAAGCCAGATCATGAAGAATCCTGACAGGCTTAGGCTAAAAAGTATCTATTTTATCCTGAGAGCTTTGGAATTTATTGAATGGATGTTAATCAGGAAAATGAGTGATATGGTCCTGTGTAATTTGGGGAGAAGCTACTTCAGCAGTGACTTTGAGGCTGGATTGCTGGGGTACAGGAAGACTGTAGGCAGAGAGATGAGTTATGTTCTCGCTTTAAAACTAGATGAGAAGTGATCAGGGCCGGAAACTTAAGTAGTAGTGAAAGTGAGCAGGAAGGCAGAAGATACTAAGAAGATAGAAATACTGGAACTTAGTGATTGGCTGAGGGAATAAAGGAGACGTTTTCTTGGGTTTACATCACTCTAGTGAGAGGGGTACCGTTTACTGAAAAAGGAAAATCCAGCAGGAGCAAATTGTCTTTTTGGGAAGGAGCAGTGGGTAGTGGACATGAATGAGGTGGCAGGGTGGTGGGTGGAAATGAGTACTTTTAGGGTAGAATTTAAGATGCCTGTGGGGACTCCACCAGAAGGATGGGTGTGTTAGGCATTTGGGTGTAGAAATCAGGAGGAAGGTTTGGCTGGAAATGGGAATTTAGAAGATAGCACATGAGTCATAGTTGAAGCCATGAGGTTGCTTTGAAGGCCACTGATACTAAAGGGGCAAGTAAATAGTGGGGGCGGGGGGTGGAGAACTGAAAGGAGACTGGAAAAGAGCAGCAAGAAAAATGGTATAAAGTTTCAAGAAATGGGAGTAGTGAGGGCCCAAGTCCCAAAAAACAAACAAAACAAAACAAAAACAAACAAAAAAAAGTGGGAGTAGTCAGCAGTGTCAGATGAAGACAAGAGTCCCCTAAAAACAGGACAGGACAGGTCCTCTGGATCTGGTGGAGGAAAGTCAGTAGCCTAAGCAAGAATAATTTTGGTGTAGCATAGAGGTTAAGAACAGAGGCTCTGGAATCCTTTAGTATTTAAATCCTGCTTCCAACAATTACTGGCAGTGTGACCTTGGATTTGAATAGCTTATTAACTTTAAATATTAGGTTTCTATGAAATGAGGCTAATACTACAGACGTATGGGGATATTATGAATAGGGTGAAATGAGATCATGTATGTAGGTTATGTGTAAGATACCACATCTGACGTTCACAGTCTTGTCATGGCCTCTAGGGACAGGAGAATAGATGAGAACTGCGGCAGTGGAAGAGAACAGACTGCTGTGCTGTTAGAATGTTAGACAGTGAGGGAAAGAAGTTGGCAGTTAGGAGTTTCAAGTCAGGGTTTTGGTTTTTTGTTTTTTAGATGGTAGAAACTGGATTACATGTATGCACTGAAGGAAAAGGTCCTCAGGGCCATGTGTTCTTTTGAGACACAAGAAAAGGATGAGTACATGGGTGTAGTTGCTGATAAGCTGACAGAACTGTTGGCACAAGGCTTCTTCTCTATAATTCCACACAGTCTTTACATAAGCCTTGTCTATTCTGGCTCTCGCTGATGACCTCCAGTGCATAAGAAAATGCTTGGCAAGTAATTTGACCAGTGGCTTCAGTTTTTTTCAGTGAAGAGAAACAATATCTTAAAAATCAGAAGTGGTGGGACAGTTGCGGGAATGAGGATATTTTGGGAGGAGCTTGCAAGAGGGCGCAGTGCTGAGACCCCCGCTATCATTGGTGCCGCTACACACTGATGAACTGTGATCTGCAGAGTCTTTGCCAGTGGTATTCATTAGCCCAGGTGCCAGAAGAGAGCGATGAGAGGTCTGGATTGACCAGAGACTGGAAGGAGAAGGAAACAAAACAGGAATAGTAGTAATGGAAATGGCAGTAATAGTAGAAACTGAGTGAAACTCTATACTGGAGGGTGGAGGTGAAGTGGAACTCGTACATGCAGAGAAAATGGAGTGGTCGGCTCTCCCACCAGAGAGAGTACGTGCATGCGCTCTGATGAGGTTGAGGGGTCACTGTAGAGACTGGTGCTAAAACAGGAAGACAGGATGTGTTTGTTGGGGAATGGGGATATGGCAGTTTAAGAATCAGCAGTTGAAGGCAGTGGCAGCTTTGAGGCTGGAGTCATGGGAGTGGGGAACTAAAAATAGAGTGGGGTGAGTAGCTTGGATGTATAGAGATAGAGAAGATCAAAATCTTCCTGTGTGAGCAAAGGCCAGGAGCCACAGTGTTTGTTGAATGTGTACTTCGAACGGTGTAGCTGGTATATGCCAAAATGTGGGGATTCATGAGAGAGAAAGCTGGGAGGTGGGAACCTTCCACACTGGACTCAAGAACTTGGATTTTAGCTACAGAGGCAGTGGGGAGCTGGTGGAGGTTTTTAATAGTCTCATTTTCTGGCAGCCATCTTTCTGGGTTCATTCCGCATGGCCTATCAAGAGATTAAGAATGTCATCCTGGAGGTGAATGAGTCTGTTCTCACTGAGTCTATGATCCAGGTAAGGAGCAAGGTGGTTCTGCTGGATTGGCTCTTCACATCGCGGTGCACTAGCCTCATCACCTCTCTGGGTAGAGGATGAGGTCCTCTAGCATAATGGTCTAGAGGATGATTTATGGAACGCTGGCTTTGGGTAAGCGTCCGTGTCTCTCTGGTGGTTAGGTTATTCCTGGTATATTTTTCAAAAGTCCTGCCATCTCACTAGCTACCTCTCCCCCAATCCATGTTTCCTTCTTTGTGGTCCCTGGGCACAGTGGGGGGCTGACAGGAGGCCCAAGTTGTCAGCTCTTCCCCCTCAAACTGAGACAGTCCCTTCTCTCTTTCAGAACCTCATTAAGCAGATGCCAGAGCCAGAGCAGTTAAAAATGCTTTCTGAACTAAAGGATGAATATGATGATCTGGCTGAGTCGGAGCAGTTTGGTGTGGTGGTGAGTGAGGCCTATGGTAGTAAGCTCTTCCCTGACTCCCTTGCTCCTCTGCTCCCCCAGAGTAGCCATGGTACTTGTTCCTTGCCTTCTTTTCTATTTTGAACCAATGTTTCTCTCTGCTTGGTATTCTTGAACTCAGAGCCTCCTATAGGAGAGGCTCAAGCCTGTACGTTTTTTCTGACTTTCCCTCTCCCTGCCTGCTGTACCAAACTGCTTGTCTTCCTCACCAGATGGGCACTGTGCCCCGCCTGCGGCCTCGCCTCAACGCCATCCTCTTCAAGCTACAGTTTAGTGAGCAAGTGGAGAATATTAAGCCAGAGATTGTTTCTGTGACTGCCGCGTGTGAGGAGTTACGAAAGAGTGAGAGCTTCTCTAAACTCCTGGAGATTACGTTACTTGTTGGAAACTACATGAATGCTGGCTCCAGGAATGCCGGTGCTTTCGGCTTCAACATCAGCTTCCTCTGTAAGGTAAGCCAAGGATTTAGAGCAGAGCAACAGAAGGGAAGGCTGCCGGCCTCTGGGGGCCCAGTGTGGCAAAATACTGTTGGTCTCAGGTGATCTTGGGTATGTCAAGACTGACAGTTTCTCCTCTTTCCCCAAGCTTCGAGACACCAAGTCCACAGATCAGAAGATGACACTGTTGCACTTCTTGGCTGAGTTGTGCGAGAATGACCATCCTGATGTCCTCAAGTTTCCAGATGAGCTTGCCCATGTGGAGAAAGCCAGCCGAGGTGGGGCAGGTTGGGGCAAAACTAGAAGGCTATTTCAGGCCCCCAAAATCTCTGCATGGGGACGGAAGTAAGACACGGTCTAGATCTTATCTTAGATAGTTTTCAGTTCTGCCTATTTTAGGTGGGAATGGGAGAGGGTTTAGGCATGATGTCTAAGCCACGGGGAGAGGATTATCAGGCAGAGGGGAGGTCTCCGTGTATAGAAGTGGGAAGCACTCTTTCCTTTCTTAGGGAAATCCCAAATACTAAAAAACAACTGGAAGAAAGGTAGGTGTTTTTAGTCTAGGTCAGCTGTTATTTTTATTCAGAAAGCATGGACTAGATTGTCAAAAATCAGGCCTCATCATCCTGGAACTACACAAAGAAAAAGCAGCATTCGGTAGAAATGGGAACAGGTTTCTGCCCTTCCTCTGTATTTCTGTGTATATCTCCTTCCCCTTCAACTGTGTGCCCTACAATAAATGAGACCAAGATCCCAGGGAATTTCATAGGTTCTTGTTAAATTAAATAAAACCTGTCTTCTCCTTGTGGAGGCTGGAGGTTCAGTTATCAAGTAATTTATAGTTGAACTGGAAAGATGGAAACTGAAATGTGGGAAACAGCTAGAGGAGAGAGTGTGAGAGCCAGGATAACTGGGTACAGCTGTATGGACAGAGCCTGGGCCCCAAAGACTGGAGGCTGAGGGTCTTGAGACTCATCATGAACTCTTTCTGTTTTTGTGTGTTTCCTTTAGTTTCTGCTGAAAACTTGCAAAAGAACCTAGATCAAATGAAGAAACAGATTTCTGATGTGGAACGTGATGTTCAGAATTTCCCAGCTGCCACAGATGAGAAAGACAAGTTTGTTGAAAAAATGACTATATCCTTTCTTAAAATGAGGGAGTTGCTTCTTAGGAAGGGAAGGAAAATGTCCCATGGGGGAACAGCAGGATAGATCTGGTCATAGACAATTTTTCCTTCTTGAAAAAAATTCTGTAAACAAAAAAAACCCATGCACATAAACGAAAATTCCTCCCTGACACCTTACCCTTTGCCCCATCTCCAGTACACACACACACACACATACACACACACACATGTATTCTCTTCTCCCTCCCCTTACCAAAGGTAACCACTACCACTGAACTTCTGATTTTTACCTCATGAATTTACTTTAAATCAAAACTGTGTTGTATTTCTTTTTGAATATAATATGTCTTAAGCCCAGGTTCCACAGCAATATATGGAGAACAGCCTCTTTTTTAATTGCCACCTCCTTTTCTGTAGGTGGACCATGGTTTATGGCTTGCCATTCCCCTATTTTCGATATTTAGGTTGCTTCTCGGTTTTGCTGTTATAAACAGTGCTATGCTGAACATCCTTGTGCATGCCAGCATGCATCTCTGAGTGTTCCTCGGGGCCAGAGAGGTGGATCTGCTTCTTGGTCTTGGTCCTTTACTTCCTGGCCGCACAGCTTTGTGAAGGACGCACAGGAACAGTATAACAAGTTGCGGATGATGCATTGTAACATGGAGACCCTCTATAAGGAGCTGGGAGAGTACTTCCTCTTTGACCCCAAGAAGGTGTCTGTGGAAGAATTCTTCATGGATCTGCACAACTTTAAGAATATGTTTGTGGTGAGCAAGGGCTATTTGCGGACTGAATCTTTTGTGGACATTTCTCACTTTCCACATTGGTTGGCTTCACATTGGTTAGTGTTGGGTGGGCATATGTGTAAGTGCATACATGCCCTCGTGTTGTTGTTTTCCTCCACAGCAAGCAGTCAAGGAAAACCAGAAGCGGCGGGAGACAGAGGAAAAGATGCGGCGAGCAAAACTAGCCAAGGAGAAGGCAGAGAAGGAGCGGCTGGAAAAGCAGCAGAAGAGAGAGCAACTCATAGACATGAATGCAGGTAAGAAGTGGAGGAGAAGGGCTAATGGGTTGAAACAGGAACATTTGCAGGACTTCTCTGCCTAGAATGTAGAGGCCAGAGAGAACAGCTCATGTCTGAGCTCAGCTCCTGGCAAAAGATTGTTGGCAGTCTTCTACCTCCAAGAGCCTGATGCTGGACTTTCACCTCAGCTCCCCTGCATGCGCAATCCAGTTCTCCGAGCTCAAACCCTTCTCTCTCCTTTGCCAGTTTTCCCGCATTAGGTCTCATCTCCCCGGTGATCTAGGACTGCTGTAACACGTATTGTTCTGCCTGTCCGAATGTTCCGCTGGCCTGTTCTTTGTATCCTCTACTAAATCTTCTGTTCTTTTCCCCAGAATGTTTTCCTGGACCCACTCCCATCTCTTACTGGTGGCTTGCCCTCCCTTTGTGCTTATTTTCACTAAGGGCTGTGTCCTCAGTACTTCAGCAGAATTGTCCACACTGTGCACACATAACTGCGTGTACCTATCAGATTATAAAGGGATTGCACTTGTGGAGAGGGGGCATGGGAGCTGGCCACTCTCTTTTTTCGTTAGCAGAATCTGTTTCACTACCAGAAGCATGTCTTTGTTGAAACATATGGCCTTAATTACTGGCCTTCTGTTTCCGGTCTCTGCTGCCTTCCTGCTGCTTATGCCCTGCCCCCGCCTCTGTCAGCTTCTTCTGTGAGGAGAACTGTAGTATACATTGTGCACAGAATTTAGCTGATGCCACCCTTCTTGAACCTGAGGCACCACCAGCCATCTAAGTAAAGGGGTTCTTAGGGCCTCCAAGTCTGGCAAGAATCAAGTGCTTTGCTGAGCACAAGAGACCAGAGCTGCTCTAGCACCTCTTCCTCCCAAGGACTTTTCTTTGGCAGCTCCTGTTGTGATGAGGCCCGGGACCTTAAGGAGCAGAACAGCCTACACTTTTTTCTTTTCTTCCTATTTTTCTGGGAAGCATTTCCACAGTCCTTCCTATAGTTATATATATATAAGCCACAACATTTTGTTCTGCAAATGCTGTTAAAGCCCACGCCAACTATCTTTCACTTTCCCACTTTCTCCCCTGGCGGCCAGGGTTTGTCCCTAGATGTAGGGAAAGGTGGAGTCCAGCT
The DNA here is from genome assembly GCF_022079265.1 of Lynx rufus. Taxonomy (NCBI): domain Eukaryota; kingdom Metazoa; phylum Chordata; class Mammalia; order Carnivora; family Felidae; genus Lynx; species Lynx rufus. The sequence goes on along the minus strand of NW_025814823.1, from coordinate 117,394,189 downwards.
GACATGCAGGATGAAAGCTGCACCTACTCACCTGGCTGTGCAGCAAGACCTGGCCCTGGCCCGGGTCCCCAAGGCAATGCAGGAGGTTGGAAATGTAGGTCACCTGCACTGGTGATGTTCAGCCAGCAGGTGGCGCGGGGAGCAGTGAGCCCAGCCTTGTAGCTAACAAGCCCGCAGGCTCCTTGGGATTTCAGTTTCAGATTTCACCACCCTGAGCTGTTGCCATGGAAACAGAGCCTGGCTGGAACGAGAATTCTACATTAACTCTTTACATTCCAGCCAGGATGCTCTGCTTACATGCTGAGCTGGTTCTGGAAGATGCAGCCACAGGGGTCAGTACTTACGAGAAATTCAGTCTTGATGAGGGGTTTCTCCTTTTTCCTCAGCCCTGCTCTGAAACTGGAACCAGGCTCTCCCTGACATGTTTATGTGAACTGGAGTGAAACACTTCAGGATAAAGAGCGAGTGATAATATTCCATATTAATTTCATAATCCCAGTCTGTGTGCTTATTCTGGAATTAGACTTGGGCATTTCTGCAATTCTCTGTGCTAGTCCTGGTTGGGATAGGAAGGAGGGTACTGCCAGGAAATACCCCAAGGTCTGCAGTGGTTAATAGTAAGCCAAACCTTTTCTTTTAACCATTTTCAAACAGATGCAAGTAAACATGGGCTGTGGGGTTGGGCCCTCTGTCTGCTCTCAGCCCTTAGCCACTGTGGGTGACAGGAAGCCAATCAACAGTCCATACATTATGTGTGGGGCTCAATGCTGCATGCTGCTCAGGCTGAAAAGCATACATCTCCATCTTTGTTCATGACAGAGGGCGATGAGACAGGTGTGATGGACAGTCTTCTGGAAGCTCTGCAGTCAGGCGCAGCATTCCGACGGAAGAGAGGACCCCGTCAGGGTAAGTGAGCAGGGGAAGCCCAGCCTGGGCCTGGAAGGGGTGAGGCTGTTTGTCTTGGGCTGAAGAACGGGTAAAGATGCTCTGACAGTTTAGAAACTTCCTCACAGTAGGCCCTGCATCAAGAGTGGGTTGTCGAGGCCTCTTCCTCTCATATTAGAAAGCACTGACCTGAAGAACTAGGTCTCGTGGGACTGAAAGTGTACATTTGATGTAGGAAATACAAAGAAAAGTTAAGAGTCCTTACTCAACTTCACAAGCAGAAAAGACAGAGAAGGTTAGGCATCATTATCCTCACATGTAATAATAAAGAGCAGCAATCCATTGGAAGAACTGTCTCTGACAACTGCCTTTCCTTGGGTGAGTTAGCTTCCACTGCCTTTGTGTTCCCTATTTACTCCCCCACAACCCTCAGAAGATATAAGTGGATTAAGTTGAACCAGAGCCTCTAAGAAGAATTACGAGGATAGGAGGACAGATGATCCAGGCATTCGTATGGGGGAAGGATCGGTAGATAAGTTTCCTTGGAGGGAAGCGCACAGTGGCTAAGAGACTGGTCCACGAGAAGGTAGAGCCAACACCGTCCCTCATGCAGGGCTGACTTGCACCATTGGGTTTGGCGAAGGCCCTTTGGGACTAGGAGTGATGGCTTTTTTCCTAGGTTGAGGGTGGGAATAACAGAAAAGGCAGTCATCAAGGGTTTCTATTTTTGAGAGAGTTAAAGATGTGTTCCCTATTCCCTGGCTGGTATATTCTGTAGGTCTGTTTGAAAGCGCTTTAAGGTTATCGTAAGGAGGAGGTGTGCAGCTTGCTTTGGCCAGCGCTTAGCTGTTAACACAGAGGTATCTGTAGGGCTTAAAGTACCTATCATAGCCTGGAAAGGGGACCCTGGGATGAAGGGTATAGAGCATGCTAGCTGCCATAAACTTAGTGTCCTGGCCCAAAGGTTGCTGCCTATTTTTGCCCATACTCTGAATTCCCAAAGGGAAATTCCCTTCTGAGGGCTCTTCTGTACAACCTCTGAACCTTCCCTAAATAGGAGAATCCCTCATTTACAAGTCTTAGCATCCTTTGAGAAGAGGTTCTCTAGTGCAAGAATAGGTGATTATGATGGACTTAGAACTTCCTGGGTACGTTTAGTCTTACAGATCAGTGTTTGAGTAGAGAGTGCAGCTGGTAGTATTTATTTTGTTTAGTTTTTACAGGTTCTTGTGACATTGTTCTCTACTCACCATATAAGGTGATGTGGCCTTACATGAGGTATTTCTAGCCAAAAGAAAGTACATTGCATCTCACTGTTGACTCTCTCAGCTAAATGCCAACCTGCATCAGATTTTTGGTGGGGAATTCCCTTTTTAAGCCTCTTCCTCTGAAACTATACTAGAATGCCAGATGCTTCCTGTACACAGGCAGCCAGACATCAATGTCTTCCCTCTGTGGGGGAGGCCCCATTCTCTACTTCTTCCCAAGTAGGAAACCAGGACTCACAGGCAGAGGAAGCAGGGATTTTATTGGAACATAACCTTTCAGCAGAGGATCCAAATTAGTCAAAATGCTATTTTCCCAGGGTAAGAAGGAATAGGAGAATGATACTAGGAGATAGTGCAGCAGAGAACTACATGATTTTTAAATTGGTTCCATCCTGTAACCTAATCTTCCTGGGCTCTGGGTGTCTAGGAGAATCTCTTAGGGGAGACACTTTGACTTACTCTGGTATCCTGCTTAGACAGTGCATTCATGTCCTCTAAAGTGATCTGGCCTCACACTAGCTGTAAAGGTTCTATCATAGTAGAGTGTGACCAGCATCAGGTAGAAATCAAAAGACCCAGAGTCAAGTAACTCTGATGCTATGTACCTTGGACAATTGTAGGCGATTCTGTTTCTTCTTGAGCTGGACTAAAATGGTCTCTTGGGTCCTTTCCAGCTTTAAAAATCCTGTTGTCATGGGACAAAAGAATAAGAGAAGACATAAAAGAGGCTGGACTCAGAAGGCCCCGTTCTCAAACTATAAAATAGGCCCTGGTGGCTACAGGTTTCCTTCAGTGGCTCCTGCACTTAGCTGGTCCATTCCTTGCTTGGCCTCCTCTATCCCTTGTGATCAATTGCTTTGAGCCAAAAAACTGAAGCCCTGTCAAGCAGATCTGCCTCACAGGCCTCCTCAGTCCCAGCTGTCCCAGCCTCAAAGACCCTGGCCTTTTCCTTAGTATTTAAAGGAATGTTTTAAAAAAAAAAATTTTCCTGTCTCTGGAGACCCGAGGGAGTGTATACTGAGTACAAAGTATACAAAGAACCATTGAGTTAGAAAAGGAGAGTTACTATCAGGGCCAGTTCATTAAAAGTGACATGTAAACTGCTGTGATCTGCAGGGTGTGGGAGAACAATGGTTTGAGTGTCAAAGGGAAGAATCCATGTGATTGTATTACAGCTACTATTTCAGGCTGACGATTGAGTCAGCGTGTGGTTTTAATGACTCAACTTTATCTCCATGTCTGAATTGTGGCCTCTTATATACAGGCCATCTGCCCACTGGGATAAAAATCAAGGAAGAAATTCATCTTTCTTTTCCTTTCCTTCCCTCTAAGCTCCACCTACACTAATAGAACCTTAGAGTCAGGAGAGCCTCTAAAGACCTTAATGATTAGCATCTGACCTCCTCATAGATGAAAATAATTAAGACCCAGAAGAGCTAGAGCTAGAACTGTAGCCCCCTTTTGTGATTCCAAGTCCAGGGCTATTTCCACTAAGCCTACTTGATGGACCGGACAGGACAGTGACCCCTCTGTGTAGGCCAGAGTATTCTTTCATACCTTCTGGCAGAGAGCACTGGACACGGTACCGTTGCTTCAGGGAGTTTTCTGATGTCTACCTGTCTATAGAAGGTTAAGAGTATTTCCTTATTCTCCCTCTGCTTTTGTAAAAATAGGACAGGTATTATAATTAGGCAAGTTTTAGACAGTAATGAGTTCTTTTAGGACAGTAATGACTGTCTCATCTGTCCTAGTTTCCTCTCCCCCAAGGAAGCTTATTAACAAGAACACTTCCTCTTCAGTAGCAGTTTCTAGCCTGCATTTTATAAATGAAATGTCTTTTTTCCAAATCATTGACTTTTTCTGGTTATAATATGCTTGGTGGATTTTGCTGATGTTTTTATCTTAGCCCACCTGAACTTCTAGGAATCTGTCTTCAGAGACCTTTGACCCAAGTCTCAACATTGTTCCCTTTTCCCCACAGGCTGTGAGACTATTCTATTTTGAGTTAATAATCCTCCTTGATCTAATATAGTCAAATTATGTATCTGCTTCTATGGCTACTTGTCAATAGTCTCAAGTACTCAAGGTAGGGAAAGGAGGGGAAAGCTCACTTTTTCTTAATTGTTCAAACTGTTGAGTATAACTGTGGCCCCGAAGACAGAGTGGAAGCCAGAATTCTTGAGTTCTGTTGATTCTCTTTCCAGTTCCAATAAGAGCTTTCTCATTTCTGAGAAAGGCCACATCTTAGGCCACATCCCTGTGTACTTACTTTCTAGGTTTAAAAGGGAAGTTTTGGGGGCACCTGGGTGGCTCAGTTGGTTAAGTGTCATACTTCAACTCAAGTCATGATCTCACGGTCCATGAGTTTGGGCCCCATGTCGGGCTCTGTGCTAACAGCTCAGCCTGGAGCCTGCTTCGGATTGTGTCTCCCTCTCTGCCCCTCACCCGCTCATGTGCGTGCTCTCTCTCTCTCAAAAACAAACACTAAAAAAAAAATTTTTTTAAGGGAAGTTTTGGTCTTCCCCCCACCTACCATCCACTCTTAGTTTTTGTGAAACCTGTAAAGCATCAGAATCTTTTGGAATCTAGAAAACCTAGAAACACTGCTTGATTAGGTACAACTGGTATCAACTTAGTTTAGAGGAAGAAACCAGACTTTTCCCATGTTGCCCAGGACAGGTCTCCCTGAAGACCCAGTATTCTTTTCCCTCTGGGGTCTGGAGTCAAATTATTTCAACACAAATGCATTTCTTTAGTCACACACAAATCGTTGGCAATATTTTCTCAACTGCTAGAGGATAAATACACAGGCACACTTGAGTGACATCAAGCCATTGCCTTTCTGGACATAAGAAGGGTCCTAGAGAAGGGAGTAAATTTAGAGAAGAGCAGAAACTAAGTGGGGCTGAGGCTAAGAAGATCTAAGCACATACATGTAGACTTCCCTAGTCACACTGTCCCCACCCCAGTCACTGAGGCGGTAGCACATGTTTATAGTCACAGTAGTGGCCTGTGTGGAACACCTGGAGTATAGGTCACATACCTTCCACCTGGAACCAGAGGGTGAGCCCTTGTGCCTCTCAGTCAGGGCCTTCACTCTTCTTTCTCCTCTTGTTAGACAGTCCATTGTGCCCCTGGCAGGAGGAGTTGGAGGAGGAGGAGACCTATACACTGGTAACCTGTGGGCATGCAGTGTGCTCCCTGACTTAGGGGTGGCCTCTGTTGTGTGAACACAGCAGTGCTGGCTCTCTAGTGAAAGGGTGGGCCTTCCCCCTGTTTGGCTTCTGCGCTGCCTAAAGCTTTTTGCTGGTCCAAACAAGGCAAAGGTGTTATGGGCGCTTTGTTCACTGCTTCCTCTGGACCTCTTCATTCCTGCGCCTGTCCCAGAGCTGCCCCCATCATTTAGCAAGCTGTTCTTGCTTCTGTAAGGCTGAAGTACTGCTTTCTCCACTCATCTTTCCCATGACCCAGCAAAAGCTGGGTTTTTTTAGATATAAATCAAATGCTTAGAATTCACCCTTTTAAAGTCTACAATCCAGTGGTTTCAGTATATTTTTAAGTTTGTGTAACCACTAATTCCAAAACATTTTTACCTCCCCAGAAAGAACCCCCATCCCCACTGGCAGTCATTCCCCCAGCCCCTGGCAATCGTGAATCTACTTTCTGTCTCTCTGGATGTACCCATTCTAGACATTTCATAGAAATGGAATCATAGCACGTTTAGCCTTTGTGTCTGGCTTCTTTGACCCAGGCAGGCAGTTCTTTGTGTACATGTGGTCTTTCTGTGCTGTTTTGTAGGGCATGGGAAGAAGCAGAGAACATGAGATGGGCATGGTCCCAAGGAACTGCCTTTGTGTTGAATGAAGATACTGGGGCCATAAATCTGCATTCCATAAATTGTGACAGTCTTAGGGATGGCTCCCAGCAGTGAGAACAGAAACTCATGGCTTAATTGGATCTTCTCTTTCTAAGATTACAACTGGAGTGTCACCATCCCTTAACACATTGGAATGAGATTTCTTTGTAGGGGCCTGTCCTCACCATTCTTGACTGCAGCTCTGCCTTTGCTGACATACCTTTCATTACCCACTCACCCCACCCCGACATACATACCTTGTAGGGCCCTTGGCATTTGTCTCCCAGCTGCTACTCCTGAAGAGGTGGGGAAGAGCTGGGCATGTGGGCATGGGGAGAGGGAAGGGGGGTAGGGGTACACATGGGAGTGTGACGTGCACTTGACGTCAGCGCGTGGCTGCTGCTCCGCTTTGCAGGAGTTGCCCCCAGCAGCCTACTGAAGGCTGGACAGGCCTCCCCGGGTCTGACTTGAAATAGTTTTGGCCTAGGAGATTCCTGAAAACAGCCAAGAAAACAAAACTACTACTCTTTACTAAGCCTGAGTCTATTTAATTCCAACAACTCTATGATGAGAAAACAGATTTTGGGCACTTCATTCCTCTTTAAGTTTTACCTAACAAGCCTGAATCACATTTTTTCTGTCTAGCTATATTCAAACCTGTATACAGTTTTCACACAGGAAAGCCTGCACCACATGCTCTCTGCACCTAGGAAGTATATTCCACATGTTGTTAGGTCTCTGCCCCTCTTTCTTTCAAAGAAGGGCCTTCTGAACCAGACCGTGCAGCCACATTTGCATGGCTTTGGGCGGAATGTCTGCTACAGAGTTTGAAAGGGATTAGAAATTGGGCCTTCTGTGGACAAGATCTCTCATGTCTTTTCTTTGCAGCCAACAGGAAGGCTGGGTGTGCAGTCACATCTCTGCTAGCCTCGGAGCTGACCAAGGATGATGCCATGACTACTGTTCCTCCTAAGGTTGCCAAGAACAATGAGGGAGTCCCCACAATCCTTGAAGAACCCAAGGAGCTGGTTGGCCGTGCAAGCTAAGCTGGGTCTTATGGCCCCAGCAGCTTCCTTAGTGGAGCCCCAGACTGTCTTGCCCTGCAGCATGTGCCTAAAGGGTCACGGAAATATTCCTCTGGGGTGGCTGCTCCCACTACCTTGACCCTGTCTTACTCTCTGGCCTGCTGCTCTCTGTACATCACACACAGCTTCAGCTGCCTGGAGGCCAGTAGGAGAAGGCAGTGTGGGGAGGCCTGAGCCCAGCCCGCCCTGGCTGTTGTATTACCAAAGCAGGCTCCGTGTTTGCTGCCTTAACCCCAGCGGTCTTCTGTCACTCTGAGGCCTTGTCTCAGACCAGGCCCCACCTGCTTTCTCAACCCCTGCCTTTCCAGTAGGCTTTCACTTTGGTCAATCTTGCTGGGTTCGTGCTTTTCTTTTGTGGTTTCTCTAGCCCTGAGAACAGCATGGGGCTTGTGAACCTTTAGGCTGTATCCCTCCTTTCATCGCTGTCACCTCTGCTCTGCTCTTCCCTCTCCCGGTTAGTGTTATTTATTACTAGTGGTGTGACACTGGGAGCCGTGCCCAGAGAAGTGGGGAGGCAAACCCCACCCTCCCCAAACCTTCCTGGGAAGGGCCTCCCAAAACAAAAAGGACCTGGACCACTTGATCTGTTCCACGATGGCCTAGGCCAGAGCCTGTGGGCAGGCAGGATATAGAGACATTGTGGGACCTGTCCCCAGCCTGCTGCCATGTTTTATGACCCTGCCTCTGTGAACCTTCTATACCTGCCCCAGGCTACTGAGCCATGGTCTCTCCTCACATCTTCCCCGGAGCTTTGGTGCATCTCCTCTGGAGTATGGGCTTTATTGTGACCATCCCAACACCTCACCCTCTGTCTCCAAGGAAATGGGAGGTGGAGCCTCCTGGCTGAGAAATTGTTTTGCAAATGGATCTATTTTTATATGAGATTTTTTTTAAGAGAATAACTATCCCTTCCCCCTTTCCCCTCCATAATGTAAGAGACTGATGGCAGGTCCTGGTGCCCCTGGGGTTTCTCCCCACAGGCCTCAGTCCTGAACAACACCCTGGACCTCCACCTCCACCCTAAAGCCTTCTGGGCCCTTGAAGTCCAGTGCAGATTCTCTCTCCCATCATCTAGTTCTGGGGCAGGAGGAGCTCTTCTCTGGTAGAGGTGGACCAGGCCTCAGTGGTGGGAGCTCTGAGACCACAGAGTTTTTAATAAAAATTTAATATATTAAGCCAAATGTGCAAATGCTAACTGGACACTGGGCAAGTGAGTAGTGTTGCCACACGGCGTCCCCCTGCTCCCTTATGAACAGTGGGCAGGCCAGACTGTTCAGAGGCCCTGGCTCCAGGAAGCTCAGATTCTCTGGCTCAGGGTGACACTTTGCCCTCCTTTGCTTTTAGCTTCCACCCCCAGGTAGGAGAGAGAATGACACTGCTCAGGCTTGACCCAGAATTAAAGTTGTTGGAGCAAAGGGGGGAACGCAGGAGACCTGAGGCTTCCTGCAGGGAGGCCTTCAGGCCAGGAACAAAGGTTCCGTTTGCTACAGCTGTCTGTGTGTGAAGGGGCAACAGCATCTCCTTTGAGGGGGGGGGGGGGGGAGGCTGCTCCCCTGGGTCCCCTCCTCTTCCCTGCTGACATCTGGGGCTTTGACCCTTTCTTTTTTAATCTACTTTTGCTAAGATGCATTTAATAAAAAATTTAAAAAGACAAAATGCAAACCTGTTTCCCTTGCCTCTTGGGCTTCTGGGATGTCATCACCTCCAGTTTGTTGGGTTTGTTTCCAACTGTTAATAAAGCATTGAAACAGTACTACCTTACCTCCTCCTTTGTGACTTTAAGCTATTTTCCAAATCCCTGATTGATCTGACATTGTCAAAAAGCTTAAGGTGCCTAACATGTGCCAGACAGACACCATGCTTAGGCTTCTGCCCTTACATTTGCATCTTACAAAGGAATAGAGCCCCAGTTCTGTTTTGGCAGCCTGGTGGTTTGGAACCCTTTTCTTGAACTCAGTTCTAGTTTTCCACCTCCTAGCACCCCCACATGTCAAGAACTACTAGGTCCTGGCAGTACCTGTGTCTCTTTTGCTGAGGGAAGATTCTCCCATCCCCCCTCTTCATGTCACCCTGCCCCCCGCCCTTGGTGGCCACAGACCAACCAGACTGCAGATTAGAGGAATTTATGTGGGGGAAGAGGGGGACAGAAACCTGAGCCTGCCAGCAGAGGTGAGAAGCCAGAGGTCATGCTCCAGGTGACTTGCAGCTCAGAGCCATACTTGAGCACGCTGTAACCTACACAAAGGAACCTTACAAGCTATGAACAGACCCAGAATAGACAATGAGGGGCTTGAAGAGGACCACAAACCCATTCTGGCAGGCTCTAGAACTGGAAATAAAAGCCTTTTAAATAGCGCTGGAGCCTGGGCCAGCTGCCTCCCCAGTATGGCTGGGGATGTGGGGGTAGGTTGCTTGCCTCCTCCCTCTCCCCCACCAGAAGCCACGCGTTTCTGTTTCAGAGCTTTACAGGCACACATACCAATTAGGGGACCAACCACAGCTGCTCACACACACTGCCAATCTACTGCCGTGCCTGGAATAGAACCCAGGCAGCCAGCACCCCGCCCTCTGCAACCCAGCTCTCAGAAACAAAACCCCAATTCCATCTCAGAAACCGTCCACACCACCCTTCCTCCCACACAAGAAGGTCGCCTCCAGATGCTTAGTTGGAAGGCTTGGTTTCCGTGACAACCGACTTCAGGAGCTGGCAAAACACATGACCAGGCTCTGGGAGGATGCGCATAGGAAGCCCACAGACTGCCTCCTTCCACCCTGCAGTTAGGCATGCCTTCCCGGATCCGCCAGATAACCCCAGTGGGTCTGTGTTTGTCATTCCTCTGCGCCCTGTCTTCTCTCCTCTGTACTTCCTGCAGAGGACAACCTCCAATTCCCACTGTGTTCCAAGGAGGCAGACTGAGGAAGAGGGGAGGGGAGGAGGGCTGAGAAGTGAATGGAAAAACAAGGAGAGAGGGAGAAGAGGAACAAGGGAAGATAGTCTGGGTCTACGGACAATCTATCCTGTATACTCTTCAATCCCCTTGACACAGGGCACCCCACACCATCCCCAGCAACAAAGTGATGAACCTTCTACTTTTCCTTGGCTTTGCCACAGAGAGTGGGAAGGTGACTTCCAGATGGGTGAACCAAGGCCCAGGCTATATGTAGCCTGCCCTCTTGCGCGGTGTTCCCAAAGCCACTAGGCAGCCAGAGTGGAGGGGAGTGGTCAAAGGAGAATCCACCCTCCTAGGAAGGAGCCCACAAAGGTACTGTGGGGTGTTGATTTTAGCAGGGAAGAGGGGGAAACTAAGGAAATGTCCACCACCCCATTTCCAGCTCTGTAGCCATTGCCAACACAGTCCTCCCCCGCTCTGGAGTCTCCTATTCTGCCGGGAGACTGGCGCTTAGAACCTTAAGGGAGAGAGAGCCACAAGCATACAATTGCACGCTCAACTGCACAGCGCCACGCAGCGCTCAGAGATCCCCCTCCTCAACAGACCCATAAAACGATTACACACAACGGTATACCGATCCACAAGCGCAATTACAGTCGATTGTATACTGTTAAATATGCACAACAGTATTGCAAGCACACACAGCCACATTTGACTGTCACACACTCAAGGGCAGCGACACAAAACCAAGATGCAAATACAATAGCCTCGCGATCCCGCCCTTCTTCCGGCATACACCTCTTAGCACTTCATCCACACATGCTAGGAGCCTCCATCTCTTACACAGAACCGTTCAACCTTTCAGAAGAAACCTTTTAATTTTTTTTTTCAAAGAAAAAAAGCCATATAAATATTAGAGTATAAAACTTGCGTGAGACACAGGAAGGGGAGTGGGTGGGGAGCTACATGACTATGCGAAGAGAAGCACTTATAGGAGTCAGTACAGGGGACGGGGTCGCCGCAGCGCATGGACACAGCACAAAACACAGCACGGGCCGCCGCAGGCGGATTCAACGACAGATGGCTGCGCGGAGCCCTCCGCCCACCCGCCATCACGGAAAAGCACACCGCACTACACTATTGGCTATTCTACACCAGCCGAAAGAGGGAGGGGGCTCTACACTACTGTAAGGGTCGGGGTGGGGTTCTTGCGCAGCCCCACTGGAGGTACGGGCCTGGGGGAGGGGGTGGGCAGAAGGGGATGGGCAGAAAAAGGTCTATGCACAAGGAGGCACTGGGGGACTTTAACCAGGCTCTGGCCACTAGGGAGCAGACTGGGGGGGGGGGGGGGGCTGGGCATTGGCCTTCACGGAGAAGAAATGGCACCTGGCAAGATGAAGGAACAGAGGCTGGAGGAGTGCAGGGGCCCTGTGGAGAAGCCCGGATCCTAGGCTGAGACTTTCTGTCCACCTGGTCCCTGCTGTAGCTCCATGCCTCCCCAACCCAGGGACCAAGAACCGCCTAGCTGGCCCTGCCTCACTGCTAGGGCCACACTGATTCTTCTACCTGTGGCACCTCTGGAGTACCCAGCACCCACAGAGGGCCCTCTGACCTCTCCAGGGGACCTGGTCCCAAACGTCCTCAGACCTTCCTTTGACTATAATGCCAGTTTAAATCCATTGGTGCTAATAGCTCAGCCCAAAGCTCACTGCCTGAGGTGAGTGAGCAAGCCTTGAATGTGGTAAACGAGAGTCCAGCCTGGTACTTGGTTTATGGCTGGAATTGGGGATCTGGCCAGTACCCTGGGGACACAGAGCCTTCTACAAGATCCTGATAACTGGCAAGTCAAGCTTTGTCCATCCCCTATATCCACACCCTTCCCTTCTTTATCTTACCACCCCATACTGTCTTGGAACATGCAATGAAGTCTCTTGTTTGGAGAGGGGGAAGTCACGGCATGCAGTGGGAACATCAAACAATGAAAAACAGAACAAAAGACTGGTCCCAAGGGCGCTGGGAAGAGGCACAGTAGCAAAGTGCCCTCCCTAAATCCAGCAAGCGTCAGTACCATGGCAATGGTGACCATGTCTGCCAAAACTTGAGCTTGGTCTTGGGCTCTGGAAGGAGATGAAGGGACGGGCACCAAACCATGCTTTGGGGGCAGTCTGAGAACTGGAGAGGCCAAGAGGTTATGACGCCCTTCCAACTCTTCAGAACTACGAGCCTTTTTAGGTCACCAGGTACCTCAACACCCCCACCACCTTATTCAAGAAAGAGGAGCTGCTGAGGGGGTGGGGTGACAGGAGCGAGGCAGGGAATTGTGGATGGGCCTGATTGAATTTGGAAGATGGCAAAGTTCAGCTGTAACTAAAGGGGGTGTGATAAATGGTGTCTACACTAACCCCACTACCCCCATGGGCACAGCAATTGACTGGATGGGGGTTCCCAGCAGAACTCCCTTTTGCATATTCAATCCCTTGGGGGCAGAGAGGGGGGTGTTGACTGGGCACTTGTTTCTGTTTCTCAAAGGGAGCATGGCCTGGACCCCTACCAGTATCTGGGGGTGAGCCCTGAAAATATGAGGCCTGGGTACAGATACGGAGAGGCTGGGCTGGTTGGGGAGGGAAGTTGCCCCGTGGCTCTTGGCCTGGCCTCCACGTTATTTCTTCTCTTTTTTGCCTGACTTCTTCTTGTTGCCATTGCCACCGGTGGGGGCCTTGCCATCTCGCTTGCCAGCCGCGTTGGTCAGTGTGGCGTTACTGCCGGGGATGTAGACGTTCTGGCGGTAGTCCGGCACGTGCTGCAGGGTAAACTGGGGCCCGTAGCGGGCACTCAGGCCCATGGTGCCAGCACCCCCTCCCAGGGTGGAGCCCCCATCAGCAGCTTCTGCAAGAGAGAGAGGAAGGTGAAGAGCTAAACTCTGGGTCCCTCTTTTATAGCACAACCAGTTAATGGGCAGAGCGCCCAGCCCTGACCACAATGAGCCCTGGGAATATCATCTCTATCAAACGGGGATAAACACCTTTTGATAAATACCCTCTAACAAAGAGGCAGAGGTAAGTGGCTCTGGAGTGAGACCAACTGGGTTTGATTCCCAGCTCTTTTACCTACTAACCAATTGGGGGCAATCCCTATGTCTCCTGATCTATGAAAAGGGGTAAAAATAACAACTACCTCTTCTGGTTTGGGTGAAGACTAACCAAGATTATGTAGGGCCTAAAACATGCTGTTATTTTTCAGGGCATAAATAAAAGCTCTCCAGTCCTTGCCCTAACCCTTCTCACGGGAGCCTCTCTGGTCTCCACACTAGACTGTGGTCTCCTGGAGGGCTGCAACTAGGGCCTGTGTGTCCTCCTATCCTTCACCAGCCGGTGCCCACAGAGTGGGGGCACTCAGCAGTTCTGTTGTTAGCAGGGGGTCAGGGGGTTTTGCAGGTATTCATTTCATAACAGCAACAGGAGTTGACTAGTGTCAACTATTCTGTGCCAAGTACTCTGCTAGATACTGCACATGCATGATGGCTTTCGCCTCAGTGAGACAACCCAGTGAGGTATGGTATTTATCCTTACTTTATATATGAGGAAAGCAAGGCCCAGAGAAGGTAAAAGACTAAACTCAAAGCCACAGCAGCCATCACAGGTTAAAGCAGGGGTGGCTAAGTGTATCTCAGCATATACTGTAGAGAGAGTCACCACTACCACCATCAGGTTGGATCTTATCACTCTGAGGATAAAGGAAGAGGACAGAAGACAAAATGAGCCATGTTCTAGGAGGCTAAAAAGATGATTCCGGGACCAGATATCTATTATTTCTCTTTTGGATTTCAAATTTTTATTTAAATTCTTGTTAGTTAACATATATGGTAACATTAGTTTCAGGTGTAGAATTTAGGGATTCATCACTGACCTATAACACCCAGTGGTCATCACAAGTATCCTCCTTAATACCCATCACCCACTTGGCCCATTCTCTGCAACCAGGTATCTTAGGTACAAGGTAGACAGAGGTTCACAGTATCAGAGCTATGGAACATCAGAGAACACCCCATGCCCAACTTCCTACTGTATACAAGAAGAAACGGGGTCTAGAGAAGTATTCTGGCTCTAGCTTAGCATCACCCTGAGAGCTTGTTAGAAATGGAGACTTGGAATCTGCATTTTAACAAGATTTCCAAGTGATTTTTAGGCACACTGAAGGTAGAAAAGCACAGGATCACTTATCCCATTGGGTTTTTGTGAGGCTCAAATGAGACAGTGCTTCATGAGTCCACAGGCACTTGGTAAGAGCTCACTCAGTGTTGGGTGCAGCGCTCACATCATCACCACCATATAGTGTGTGTTGTTACTTCTACTCTACATGCTCCCTGGGTGCAGCAAGGAAAACCAGGAATTTCCCCAACTCAGCCTGAGTTCCCAAGGGCTCCTGCTGGAGTCCTCTGGCAGTGGGAGGGTTAAAGCCCCTGGAATTCCCAGCCAAGACCCAGCCCAGCTGACAAGAGTTCTCCTCCCAGCCTCCCTTTACTCTAAGCTAGACCCTGGGAGTGGGTAGAGAGGGTGACTAAAGCCGGAGAGGCTGACTAATCCTGGGACACTAACCAGGGATTGAGAAATAGACAGGAACTATTTTAAAAACCAGCACAAGAGGGGGGAAGGGCACAGGAGAAGGGAACAGATAGAAAAGCCTTGGGTCTTTCTGCCTCCTCACTCCAATGCTCGGGTTTCTACAATCTCCATTTCAAGTCCCAAATCCCAGGATTTGAGGGCTTTGGGGGGTGTGTGAAAGGCTGGGTGGGAGGGAGCAGCTGCCCACTTCCTTCTCTCTTTCCCCAGACTGCTCCCCTCCCCCAGCCCTTTCATTCCATTGACTTTTTCAACGTTTTCCCTAATTAACTCCAGGATGGAGCCAAGCTCACCCTCCCCTTCAGCATACCCTCTTCCAGCCTGGGAATGAAGGGGTGGGGGAAGGGGCCTAGATTCTGCTTCAAAGAGCTAGGATTCCAGAGTGATTTAGGGGCTAAAGGGGAGACTTCAGAGGCGCCAGAGAGGAAGAGAGAGGAGGACACACACATACATACATACACATAACACACACACACACGCACACGCACGCACACGCATGTGTGTGCACGCAGAAATGGGGAGAACCAGGGAGAAGGGAGGTAGAAACAGAAGGGCACAAAGGGCTTGACTTGGTAACTGGAGGCAAAGCCCACCCACATCCCACCGGCATCCCAGATCTCTAAGGAGCACCCCAAGGAGGTGGAAATGACAAAGCCAGTTCTTGCCACCTCCCACCAGAAGCACAGGCCTGATGCTGGCCCAGGCTCTGTGGGGGACTTTGAGGTTGGGCTGGACCAGGAGAGAGAAGATGTGCAAATCCAGGGCCTAACAGAAAAAGGCTGACACTAGAGTTCCTTCTGTTTAGCGCTGTCACTAAGAAAGCTGGGTGACCCTGGCAGAGGCCCTGCACAACTCAGGCCTCCATTTCCCCATCTGTAAGTCTGAGGGGGGAGATGGTGGATTGCAGCCTCTGACCTTCTGTAGAATCAATTCTTCATCGGTCCCTCCTTCTACCTCCCCCCAGCACACAGTGAGCAGGGACCAAGATCTTTTCCATTCTATAGAGAAACATTCTTTAAAAAGCAGCCAGAAAGGGGTGACTGGCTGGCTGGCTCAGTCAATAGAGCATGAAACTCTTGATCTCAGGGTTATGAGTCCGAGCCCCACGTTGGGTGTAGAGATTACTTAAAAATAAAATCTGGAACACCTGATGGTGGCTCAGCTGAACTCTTAATTTCACCTTAGGTCAAGATCTCACGGTTTGTGGAATAAAGCCCCATGTGGGGCTCTGTGCTGACAGTGTGGAGCCTGCTGGGGATTCTCTCTCTCTCCCTCTTTCCCTCTCTCTCTGCCTCTCCCCTACTCATGCTCTCTCTCTCAAAATAAATAAATATTTAAAAAACAAAAATAATAAAAATTAAAAATTAAAAAATTAAATCTTAGGAAAAAAAAAAAAGGCATTAAGAAAGAACCTAGGCAAACTCTGGCCTAAAGGGCAAAGGTCACTGGCCTCCTCTCCAGCTCCTGGCCTCACAGCCTCCCTTCCCACCCCAGCTCAGGGCTGAGACAGCACCTCCAGACAGGGAGGCCTGGTCAAGCTAATCCAGAGTCAGTTGAACCGCAAATCAGAACCTCCTTGAGAACACACTTCCCCCCAAGTGTTTATTTAAAGTGCCTCCCAAGTGTACTTACTTTCCTTCTTACTTACTTCCCCTCAGCAGCCCCTTAGCCAGGCTGGGCTGGACTCCAGGAACCTCTCTGGCTTCAGGGCAGAGAAGCGGGTGTGAAAGTGGGAGTAGAGCCTGACCTTGCCACTTCAACCCTCTGGATCCATTCCCCAAGGTCCTAGCCTACAACTCAGGTCAGATGCTGTGTGGGCCAGAGGGGTGGAGCCCTGACAAGGGAGGGGACCCTGGGGGGTTTTAGGCCATAAATACTGATTCCATTTCTGTTTCTTAAATCTGGATTTAGGCCAAAAGCCTCCTTCCTGCATGTAATGCTAAAACCCACAACAGTTAAATATACCTGTCTGTCTACTTCCCTCAAGAACCTGACTTGGTATCTCCTAGAGCCACCCACCTGCCTCTTTCATACTCAGTATCTGGCCCCTCCAGAAGTACAATCCCCTGCCCACCCCAGACCTGGGCCAGTTCTGTCCCGGAAGGCTTGCTGCCCTCTTCACTTTCTCCTTCCTCTCCCCCTTCACGTGAACTACCACGGGCCTGGCTTCACTTAACCTCACAGACATCTGGGAGAGGCATGCCAAATTTAACAAATAAAATGCAGAATACTCCCAATTAAATCTGAACTTGAGATAAACAATGAGCAGGTTTTTTTCTTTTTTAATATAGTATGTCCCAATACTCATGTTTGGGACCTACTTATGCTAAAATATTATTTGTTGTTCACATGAAGTTAAAATTAATCAAGCTTCCTGTGTTTTATCCGGCACCTCTAGTCTGGGAGAATAACGCAAGACAGTAAGAGGAGGTTAGCCTGTACACCTATTCAGCTAAAAGGGAAATGTAGGCTGCATCTAAAGGCAGACATGGTCGCTGCAAAAGCAAAGGCGTGAACTTGAGACTCAGACTGGGTTAGAATCCCCAATCTGCATCTCAAAATGGGGACCTTGGAGCAAGGGATTTCTCAGTTTTCTCATCTGTCAGATGTAAGTAATCACAGACCTGCTTTGCAGAGCTGGTTAAGAGGATGAATTGATGTCAGGCCTAGCATGCACCCAGGACAGAACATAGGTATGATTTGAAAATTATTGTTCTGATTTTACTGGGTTCTCTCCCAGCCCTCCACACGTGCTGCAGGCCGGACAGTGGATTTCACTGCACTAAGTAAGCCCAGGGTCTAACGCCCTGACAGCCTTCATAGGAAGCCCAAGATGTGCTGCTCCTAAAACTAGTCCTTATGAAAAGGCATTATTCTCCATCTGCCTTTTATGGGTCGAACAAGATAAGAGGTAATCAATTTTGGCCACTACCTATTGTGCCTTACTCTGTCATCCCCATGCTAAGGCCTTGCATTGGGCCCTCACAACACCAGCAAGATCTGTTCTAGTTCTCATGTGATAGTCACTGAAAGTGAAGCCCAGAAGGGCTTAGCACCTTCCTTGAGGACTCATGGCTAAGTGTGGGTGCTGAGATTTGAGTCCAGGTTGGTCTGCCTCCAAAGCTTGTGCTCCCAAGTACTAACATCATTCTGTTTTTCTGTTTGCCCTACTCAGGACCCTTCTGACTGTTCAGGGACAAAAACCATTGGCTGAATCTCTGTTGCATGTGAAGTTCTGTTAGCCTTCTAGGAAAATCAAAATCCTGCTCTGGAGGTGGGGCAACAACAAAGGGAAGGGGTCTCACATATCCAAATGTGTTCTCTGTGCTGGGAGTATCCACGCCCACAACCATGGAGGGAAGGGCCTGTACGTCACAGGTCCAGTACTTTGTGCTTTGTGTTATCATCTCATTTAATCCTCACAACAACCCTTTGAGGCCACTGTCTCCATTTTCTTGGCTTAAGAAGCTGAGATTTATCGAGATTAAGCAAAATGATCAAATTCACAAAGATAATAAATGACAGAAGTAGGATCCGACCCATGTGGTCCCATTCTGGAGGTGGACTCTTAACGTCACTCCCTCTATTCCCTCAATAAATCTTTCCTTTCTCACTCTTTTCTAGGCATCCCAGGAAGTCTTAACCTGTTTCTCAACCTGGGTTTTTGTCCAGGAATTATGAGTCCTCTCAGGGACTCCGAGAAAGATCCAGAGAAACCATGCAGGTTGATAGCCAGTCTTAAGGCAGATGGCTGTGGGATTCCCCCCAGAACCCCAGGTCCCCCATCCCCACACACACAGTGGCACAACTTACCACTGGCAGAGGCCAAGATCATGGCTTGAAGCATCTCTGTGTCAAACTGGTTGTTGGGCCAAGTGCCGGTTTCATCGCCATTTTGGGAGCTGAGGAGAGAGTGGGATGGTGAATACAGTCTCCCAGGCCAGCCTAGCTCACGCCTCTCCCGTCCTCTCCTAGAGCTCCCAGATCTAGTAACCTATATCTCCATCCCATGCCCAAAGATGGCCTGTAGGATTATAACATATAATGTTTGCAAATAATTTGAAAAAATCCCTTTGCCTAGCATACTTGCTTGCCTTGCACCATCTATAGAAATCAAACCTTTTTCTGAGGCACTTCCCTAATTCCTCAAGCTCCCTCTCACAGCAAATCTGGTGTTCCCTAGACTGCCAGTTCCCAACTTCTACCTTGCTAAGATGAATAAAATTTGTCAGAGGGATTTCTAAGCAACTCCCCCCAGCCCAGCCCAGGTGCCTCCCCCAGGCAGCTCAGGTGGCATGGCTCCTGCTGCTATACCTGTCTACACTGTCTGTAGAAGATGGTGTCTGCGCCCCTCCTGCTGAAGCACCTAATTAAAACCTTTGGACACTCTAAGCATTGAGAAAAACACGAAGTGATTGATGATTGTTAAAAACACTAACTTATAAATGACCTGAAGAAATTCCAACTCAACTCAGATTTTTCCCACAGTATTTCCATGTTTTTTGGAATTCTGAAATATCATATTATTTCTGTTTTTGAGGGAAGGAAGAGCCACCCTGACACACACACCATTAGGTGACCCTTGGCACCACCTGGAACACCAAAGTTCCTCAATAAGTATTTCTTGCTTGAATGAATGGGGGGGAAAACGCACGAAGAGAGTGAGGTTACCATAGGGAAGGATCTGGCACCAGGGTAAGGGCTGCAGGGCAGGCCTTGGAAGCTTGAGACGGAGAGAGAGAGAGCAAGAGCATGATCATGTTGGTGTATTCTGTCATGGTGGGTGAGCACAGCCAAGAAATGCTTTACAATTTTTCCAAGTTCTGTCCCTGCTTACGGTTTCCCCTGATCTGGGATTCTCCATCCTCAGGTAGGTGGACTTAGTCTAAGGCTTGGCCAGAGTGCAGCTGCTCTATGTGTCCTCTACACCCTCACATCAGACAGTTAGGGTTGAAGGGAAAGTAGGAGCCTCATTTCTCTCAGAGTGACAACAGTTGGAATTCTGTGTCCATTTATTCAACCAACATTTACTGACCAATTACTGTGTGCCAGACACTGGGCAAGATACTGGGGTTATAGTTGTGAACGTGACTGACATAGTCTCTGTGATGCTCATGGTCTATATACTGAGAGGCTGACATTAAATAATCACACAATTATTTAATGGTAACTGTGACAAGTGCCATGGGGGCAAAGAGCAGGGTGTATAAGGGAGTCTTGATTTAGTAAGGGCTAGGGAGCTCAATCAGTCCAAGCTTCCCTGAGGAAAAGGGAAATTAGAAGACAGGGAATTCACATCTGAATAAATTTCCAGGTAATCTGTAGGACAATTCCATCTAAACAAAGGTAGGAGGAATGACAGAAAATCACCACCTCGTAACCACCAATCACTGGTGAATATTAAAATATTAAAACTGAAAGGTTGCTGCACAGTCTCAAATATCACGCACAGAGTACTTATTAATCACAAATATTTTAAAATATATTTGTAATGGAGAGATCTGAAGATACCACTTTAACTAAATGAACAAAGTGAGTATCCCTGATAGCTGAACAAAATGACATGAAATGATTCCTGACGTAATGGAGGTGTACAATGTCACCCAGTCAGTATTCCTACCAAAATGGTTGTTAACCTGATTTCACTGTGAGAAAATGATAAGCAAATCCAGATCATGGGACATTTTATTTATTTGTGTTTATTTTTGAGACAGAGGGAGAGAGGGACAGATAGATAGAGGGGGACAGAGGATTCAAAGCGGGTTTGGTGCTGACACCATGAGTTCATGACCTGAGTTGAAGTCAGATGCTCAACCAACTGAGCTACCCAGGAGCCCCAGATTGTGGGACATTTTAAAAGACAACTGGCTTGGACTCTAAAAAATGTCCATGTCATTAAAACAGACAGACAAAAAAGTAAGGAGACTGTTCTACATTAAAGGAGACGAAAGCAATAGGGCAAGCAAAGGTAATTCATGCTCCTTGAATGAATCCCAAATTGAAAAAAAAAAAAAAAAAAACCATCAGGGGTGCCTGACTGGCTCAGTTGGTAGACCATGCAACTCTTGATATTAGGATCATGAGTTCAAGCCCCACATTGGGTATAGAGCTTGCTTTAAAAAAAAAAATACCAAACAAATTAAAAGGACATTTGGAGAACATTTATGAAAATCTGCCAGTGGACTACATGTTATTACACTACTGTTAAATTTCCCAAACGTGATCATTCTTGTATGGTTTGTATGAGAATGTTACTGTTATTAGGAGGTGTATACTAAAGTTTCTCAAACACTACAATGTCTGCAACTCTCAAATATTCAGAAAAAAAAAGTGTAGTATGTGTGTGGAAAGAGAGAGAGAAAAAAATGCAAAATACAAACTGATTAATCTAGGTAAAAACAGTATGTCTGAGTTCATCACACTATTTCGACAAGTGAACTTTTTGACAAGCTTGAACATCTCAAAGTAAAATGTTGAGAAGTAAAATGAAGTATCTAGGAGAAAGCAGTGTTGTGGGAGAGAGCTTTCCAGGCAGAGTGAGGAACGTGCCCCAAGCCTCTGAGGCTAGGAAATGCTTGGCCAGTTCAGTGGACTAAGGGCAGCCAGTGTGGCTATCCCAAGGGGAGATGGTGTCAGGGGCTGAGGTTGTAAAATGGACACTAAAAACTTTGGTCTCATCCTAAGAGCTCTGAGAAGTCACTGAGGTGTTTAAAGGGAGGGGGGTGTCATGATTGTATTTAAGAATTTAAAGACTGCTTTTGCTCCTGGGAGAGGACTAAGGGTGAAGGGTCCCTCTAGGAGGACAGGAGCCCAGTGCTGCGGCCTCAGCCACCTCTGTCTCCGTGGGAATCCAGGGGTCTTTACTTGCAGTCCTGCTGTCACTGGACGTGCTGGAAGGCAGAGGCCTCAGGCAGATGGGCTCATGCCTAGAGGAGAAGCCTAACTGGGATAGAGTGGGGAGAACAGTTGTCACGGAGGGGAAGCAGAGAGAAGGGCTCCAGGGGAGACAAGAGGGTCAGATACCTGGTTAGGGGGATGCCCAGTGGAGACTGGGGAGTGGTGCTGAGGGAACAGAGGTGAGTGGAGGGGTAGGCCTGGAACCATAATGGGCTGGTCTATAAGGAGGATTCTTGGGCAATGGTTGAAGGCTGCAGGCTAAACGGATGGGCAGGTTGCCAGATCTTTGACTTCTTTCTGAACAATTTGCTGAGAGCTTCATATTCTCTGGAAGAGAATATATTTATGTTCTTCCTGTATGTGGGTGTGTGTGTGTGTGTGTGTGTGTGTGTGTGTGTGTATAGCCAAATTAAGCCTCAGAACCACCTGCAGGTAAGTGTTATTATGATTATCCCTATTTTTCAGTAGATGAATCCAGGGCTCAGAGAGGTTAAGAGACTCCCAAATTCTCACAGCCAATAACTGGCAGAGCTACATCCTGAAAGAGGCCTAATGTGAATCTGAAGCCTATGTTCTTATACATGACACCACACTGGACTTCAGCAGAGAGGCAGCAGTGGGGATAGGAGACTCTTCCAGGATTTAGGAGATGTTGAACAATAAAAGTAGAGGGGATTGACTATCTCTAATTCACCATTTTCCAAGCATCCACTATGTGTCAGTGACTATGGTAAACCCTGAGATATAAAAGCTGATAGACAGAGTTTTGCCGTAAGGAGTTTGTATTCTGGTGCACTGGATGGGTGTGTGAGGGAACATCCCAGAAGATGGGCTATGGAAAAATGCTCCCTGTAGCATGATCAAAAAAAAAGAAAAGTCTGGGAAAGTCACCTCTAACAACAGCCTGGATTTAACTATGTTAAAATATAAACATGTATGAATTTTTTTAAGGTAGTAAAAGCCTGTCAGCCTTTTAAAATATACATTATATGTCCATATAAGGGGCTGTTATGCAACAATTAACTTTGAATTTGTTTTTTTTTTTTTTTTTTTTTTTTTTTTTTTTTTTTTTTACTGACATGGGAAAATTGTGATATACTGCAAAGAGAACAGATGCAGGTGGATCTTCTGTTCCAGCTCTCTCTCTGCCCTGCCCCAACTCACACTCGTGCTCTCTCAAAATAAACAAACATTAAGAAAATAATATAATAAAATACACATGTGAAAATATTAAAGAGCTTAAGAGATTTGAAACACTCAAATACAAAATGTGGGTCTTAATTTGGATAAGCGTGCAAATGAATTACCAGAGAGAGACACATAACAGGAAGTGTCAATACAGACTAGATATTTGATGATACTAGTTTATTAATATTATATTACTTAGTATTAACATATTATTAGTTTATTGATATTATTGTTAATGCTTCTGTATGTAAAAGAATTGTCTAAGACCGTGAAGAGTCAGATGACATTATATGATGGCTGAGATTTGTTTCACAGTAATTCAAGGGGGAAACAGGGTGGAGACTGAAGTGAAACAACGTAAGGCATTAGGTGAAGCTGGACGGTGGGATCATAGAGGTTCATTATACCGTTCTGCTTTTGTACAAATTTGAAAATTTCATATTCAAAAAATTTTAATGTGGGTTTCTCTGGGTTGTGAAATTTGAGTCCTTTTTCTTTTAAAAATTTTTCTCTATTTCCCCATGCTTCTACAATGAGCATGTATTATTTTATAAGAAAAAAAAAAAAACAAACCCAAAACTAAGTTGCTATTTGTCTGCTGAATGGCTGCCTCAACTGAGGGAGAGCAGGGATAGTGTTTCTCAGAGGAGGGGGATGGAAGGGTAGTGTGGAGCCATCAAAGGAGAACAGAGTGGAGACCAGGACAAGCTAAATGGAGACTCTCACTGTGCAGAGACTGGGAACAGCTGCAGGGTGGAGCCTGTGTTACTGTGTGAGAAGGGACAAGTGGCTTGCTGGGTTCAGAGCTTGAGATAACAGCTGTTGAGGTAAGAAGCCAAAAAGATGACTCGAGACAGGACAGTGGCTGGAAGGAGGAGCACCTGGCAGGCAGGGACTTCAGAACATGTCTTTCCCCCTTTTGTCTGGGCAATGTGACCCAGTGCTGACTTGAACTTGAACTAGGTTCACCTCAACACTAACCCTGCTGTGAACATGGTGTGCCAGTAGCCAAGATGGTGCAGTGGAGGGGAGTGGAGCAGAGAAGCAATGGAGGGCTGGAGCCAGAGTTGGACTAGATAAATCTCCTTTCTTCATCCTTCCACTCATATTTACTCATCATAACAGCAGCAAAGACAAAGTACCCTGTCAGTCTGTTGATCTTGAGAGGCCTTACCACAAGGCCTGTGTGGAGGCTCTTCCCTCTCTCCTTGAGCTGGTTAATTTGAAACCCTTCAGATTTCAGCACAATCTCCCTTCCTCCTAGAGGTCCTCTTGCTCCCTTACCAGGGCAAATCCCTACTGTAGGCCCTCACCACCAGGTAGTGCACTTTATAGCACTTACAATAGCTGTGATCTTACATTTACTTTGGTATTTAGTTAATATTTGCTTTATTCAACGCATGGTAAGCTCCTTGTGGGCAGGGAGCAGGCCTATTTTGTCATCTCCTACCCCTAAAACACCACCTGGCCTATAGTAGGTGCTTACTAACTATGGAATAAATGAAGGAGAAAAGGTATAGTTGTTGGATTGGGCCCTTAATGTTTATTTCACCTGGGCCATTTTGGAACTACATCAGAAATGTTTGTCCATCCCCCTCAACTTAACTAAGGAAGGGAATCTTCCCTTACATCTCCCCAAGAGCTCCTACATTTCAGGCCACCAAGTCTTTCATTTGATGACAAAGGACTTGAGGCAGGGGTACGGTGCTCAACCCAGAGTGGACAACAGAAGCAATCTGTGGGACTTCTATGTTCAGCACTGAATTCTGCTTCAGGGCCAGTATACAGTCTGCAGCAGAGGTGGGTAAAGGGGACACAATTTGCCCAGTACCTCTCATCACCTCAGCTCAAATGTCACTTCTTCTTGGAGGCTTTCTCTACCCTTCCCCCCACGATTACACTCATATGACCCTCTTTTTCTGAGAACTTGCTATGATTTCTAACTAGACATTTTTTAGGGCAATTTGTTGTCAATTTGTTGTCTCACCTGCTATCCTGGAAGTCTATGAGCTCAAAGATCATGTCTGCTTGTTCATTCTTACAGGACAGTGTTTAGAACATGGCCTGGTTCATAGTAGATGCCCAATAAGTAGGTGATGCATGAATGAATACATGAATAAACATATGAATGACCTAATGGATAAGCTATACAGAAAGGCTGGCAAGGCCACTGGATTAAAAGGAGACAGATGGGGTCAAGGGAGGGGCAAAGACAGTCCAAACCAACTGTTTTTCTGCCTTCTAAAGGCCTTCTAGGAAGCATCTTGAGTTCCTGATACATGTGCAGGACTGCACATGCCAAGGAGGTGGAGTCTCTACCTCCCTGGCATGTGCTGAGGTCTCCTGGATTCTTGTGGCAGTTAACACTCACCAACTATAACATGTGGGAAAATGTGGGCAGCAAGTGCCTGACCATCAAGGAGGCAGAGGAAGGTGACCTAAGCTCTGCCCTCTCTCTCTCCTGGGTTCCTTGGACTCCTTTAGGCTCCTGACTTCTAACAGGGAGAACTGGCCCAAAGCCCACCCCACTTCCCTCAGACCAACTAAAGATCTTTCTGCTTTTTCCTTCCCCACCACCCGCAGGAGGTTCCTGTCTCAGCAGGAATTCATACTCAACTGAAATGAACAGCTGGGATAGCCTGGATAGAGGAGTATGTGGTGGTGAGCACTGATCAAAGACTCTGTATGTGAGGGACAGGGGCAGGGAGAGAGTTGTGGGCGGGAGGTGAGGGGATGTGTGTGCTGGCTTGCCCACAAGTACAAAAAAATGAGAGACAGAGACAAAGAGTAGGAGACAGGATAAAAGGGAAACAGAGAGAAACAAAGAGTAACAGGAAGAGATTCAGCAATGCAGACACAGACTACACACTTAGAGATACAGAAACAGACACACACAAAGACAAGGAAAAAGACATAGGCTGAGAACAAAGAGGAAAGCAGAAATATCAAGAGGTTGAGAAACCAAGAGACTAGAGACAGAGGAACATGAGGACACTAGGAAAGAGGAAAAGAAAAGCGTTCAAGGAAAGAGACTGGGAGGCAGAAACAGACAGAAAAGAAACAGAGACTGAGACTAAGGAAGAGTCATATTTATTCATTAATTCCACATTTATTGAGCACCCAGCATGCCAGGTGCAGTGCAAGGCACAGATCAGGGCAAGTAGACACAAACGGCAGGGACCAAGATGCAGCAATAAAGACAGAAACTAAGAGACAGAAAGAGAGTGAGAGGCAAAGACCACAAACTGAGATAAGAGACTGAGGGAAGGCCAAAGCAGTAAGAAAGAGTGGCAGACAAAAAGGCCTGCAGGTAGAGAGGGCAGGACCAGTTTCAGGACCTAGGCAGCCTGGAGTGGGGCGGGAGGAGACCTGTCCCAGGAGCTCCCTCCTCAGCCCAGCCTCCAGCAGTGCAGTCTCCACTTCCAACAGCTGACCCACCTCCCCCACCTCTCCTGGGCTCTTCCCCGTGGACTCTGGAGGAGGTTCTGACTGCCGGCTGTGCCTCCCCCGTCTCCTGTCCCCTGGTTCTCTGCCTGAACCCCAGCCCAACCTGGAACAGGGGGACTTAGGAATTAGATGGGTTCCACCCAGAGACCACCTCAGGACCAGGAGATAGGAAAAGAT
This sequence comes from Lynx rufus, assembly GCF_022079265.1. Classification (NCBI taxonomy): domain Eukaryota; kingdom Metazoa; phylum Chordata; class Mammalia; order Carnivora; family Felidae; genus Lynx; species Lynx rufus. The sequence continues at coordinate 117,367,876 of NW_025814823.1, read as the reverse complement.
TCACCTGGTGAGAAGGGAGGGGCTGAGGTGTGAAATGAGCTTTCAAAATAGAGTAGAAGCCTTTTCCTTCTGGGCTCTGTGTACCAGCCCCCAATACACCAAAGCCTCCCTGAAATCCGGAACTGAGGGAAGAAGCCATTTGTAGCAAATGCTGAGCCCTCCCCCACCTCCTCCCACGTCATCACTGAGAAAATGCCGCAGAGAAGAGGGTGGGCTGGAGAAGCAGTCACCTACCCGCTGGTGCCAGGTCTCTGGGCCTGAGAGAATCGCCAGTCCGTGTTGGGCGGGGCTTGCTGTGGAGAAAACAGAGGGAAAGGGGCTGAGTACTCACAAAAAGAATGTCACCACAGTCTGGGGATGGGCAAGGAAGGAAAGAGGGGAATGGACACAGAGAAAGAGGAGGGAGGGAAAGACTAATCTCCAAAGACAAACCGAACCCCAGGTCTCAGAGGTCTGAGGCAGAGAGAAAATAACACCTATCTGAACATAGTGAGCAAACCCAGATTCCTCTGCTGAAGAAATAGCCCATTCCTCCCTGCCCACAGACTCAGAAATTCGGAGCTGAGATTCAAGGGCTGAAAGTGTCTCCTGTGGAACCAGAGGGAGGGGTGCAGAAAAGGCCCTCAAAAGTGACAGAGGAGATTTTAGATGAGAATTTCACCAGCCTCTAGAAAGAATTTATTTAGCTCCTCAGCTGGGAACAAAAGCATCCTTGCAGCAAGATGGCTGCTGCTCCGGGTAACCCTTTTTGCGCCAGGTTGTGCTGTAATATATTCAGAGGGACGCCTCCTCCAGGCCTCTGGCTCTCAAGAATACCTTCCCACAGCTAAACACATTATTAACTTAGGAGTCATGCCAGACTGATCCTTTGCAGGGCATCCAAGCCCCAAGACACCCCTCACCCCCAGAACTCTGCCAGACAATGGCTGTGACTAAGGAGGAGAGAACAAGGCTGCTCTGTCTGGGACAGAGAAAACTGCTGGGATGGAGCCCAGCAGAGACCTAGCTCCCACAGCCTCCAAAGCCTCTAAGGAGAGCCAGCTAAGTCTCCAGGGCTCCTAAGGGGCTGATCTGTAGCCATGTCCCACCTGGGTGAAGGTGTGAGACTTTGGCCGGCCACTTCACTCCTGAGTCCCTTCCACCCTTTCAAGAGGGTGTATTATCCCACCACATATGGAGCACTCCTAGAGCCATCTCCTTACCCCTTCTGGGCTTTGCTGATAAGAGACTCTCACTCTCACTCCCAGAAGCAGAGGAGAAGTGTGAGCATCTCTGATTACACGGGGGAGAAGACAGACCCAAGTCTGTCAAGTATCTCACTCTAAGGCCCACAGATGTCAGTGATATGAGCAGAACTCAGAAAGTTAGCATCCCAGGTACAACACAAGTCACCAGCACCAGTCCAGATCACCAGCCTGGGGAAAGGCAATGGGATGCCTACTCATCAGCCACTGTATTCTTAGACACAGGACAATCTATGTATGATCCATGCAAGAACCATGAATCATGCAAGAACCATGACAGACTGGAGGAGAGTTGCTGGGCAAAACTCACAACTTACACAAAGATGGCGGGTCCAAAGTGTGTTCAGTGAGGGCTACTCAGGAACAAGGAGCCCCAGAAGACTTTTCTCTAACATATAAAGCCCTAAAAGGGAAAGAATCCCATCTATGCCCCATCCAAGCAGATGCAAACTGCCCTCCCATCTTCCAGCTTTGTGAAAGCACAAATTCTGGAATTAGACCCAAGTTAGATCTTTCTCTACCACTTACCCAGTGAACTTGCATGTCACTTGACCTCTGTGAAATTCAGTTACAAGGTGGGGAAGCTAGTATCTACCCAACAAAATTCTTGGGAAGAACAAGTGAAGAACATGGTACTCCAAGGAGGTAATGCAGGAAGGCTCTTTCAATCAGCTATCACATGGGGGTATTGTTTCAAACTCTAATTCTGATTCATCAAGTGCAGGGTGGGGCATGAGTATATTTTGAATAAAAGCTCCTGAGTTTGTGGAAACTTGTGCCTTTTTACTATCATAGTTTCCCCACTGATGAGGGCACCCCAGCATCTGGCAGAGGCTGTGGCTTTCCCTCAGCTGAAAGAAGGATTGACAGAGTCTCACATACTTTGGTCACCCCCAAAGCCCTGACCCTAGATCACAGGAACCACATCAAGGTCACGACGGAGCCAAAAGCCTATCTCTGAGTGTCCAGGGTCCAGGTGCTTCATGTCCCCACTTCCTGTGATAGGACAGGCAGTGACTGTCACTGAGGTCCCAGGCTGCCTATCCTACCCTTGGCCCACAGGGTAGCTCAGCCAGACCCAGAGGTTTCTGGGCTGGAGGCACACCGCTGCCCTCTGCCTGGAGCCCCAATACTATGGGGGTGGCCCACGCCAGAGTTAAAAACTCTTGCCCAGAGGTGACCTGATCTAGTCCCAGGTAGAAGCAGGAAAAGGTTCCTGGGTCCTTGCAGGCCCTGGGAAACTGTGCCATGGGATCCTCACCAGGGTGTGATCAGTCAGCAGTGAGTACCACTGAGGCCAGCAGCCAGGTGGTTGGGAAGCTATGAGGGGCCCAGGAACAGCCAGTGCATGTGAACTTGGCAGCAAGCGCTGGCAGTAAAAGGTGGTGTGTGTGTGTAAGCCCAAGTGCAGGTGTGTGTGCGTGTGTGTGTCTGTGAGCACGCAGATGAGATGAGACAAGTCTGTTGCTGCATGTGGCCAGTGGGTGTGTTCTGCAAGGAGGACATGCATGAAGCCTGGATGTACAATGATCCTGTCTACAGGTGCATTTGTTTGACGGAGGAATAAGGAAGGTTGAGATTAACAGTGAAGTCACAGATCAAGGGACTGGAAGAGGAAACTTAAAGACTGGCACAGCAAGCTGGCTGGCTTGGGAGTCAAGGAGGCTGGATGCAGGCATAGATCCATGACTGCCTCCACCAAGGACCACCCTCTGCTCCCCAACCCTAGCCATAAAGACTGCTGGGCCCCAGCCTTTTCTGAGTGAGGGCAGCAGGGACTGGTCTTACTTCCCCTCACCTATAATCACCACCACCTCCTGGTGCTCAGAGTCCTATCCCCACATAGGCATTCCACACAATCAGTCCAAATGGTCCCAACAATCAGGTGGAGTGCAGGCAACACTGAGCTCCATCCTCCACTCCCACACCCCCACCCCCTCCCGAGAGGAATGGACATAAATTCAAAGTCCCTTTTGTGGATGGGCTGCTTCTCCATTGCAGGCCACAGGGGTTGTCCTGGGCAGTGTTGAGCCCCTCACCTGGCTCCGCTCCCGCAGCGTATTAGAGCGGGACGGGAAGGCATCAGGCTCCAGCACCAGCGCTGAGGGCTGCTGGACACTGAGGGGCCTTAGAAAAGTGAAGTCACTGCCATCCGAGGCTGGTGAAAAGCACGTCCTGTAGCAGTGGCTCTGTGAGTCTGTGGGCCGCAGTGTCACCTCCATGTACTTGAGTGTGCCGTCTGAGCTCACCTGCAGGTTGGGACTGGACTGCTTATAGAAGTCCCGAGAGGGCGAGTCCTGGTGCCTGCAGCACTGGCCCCCACCCCCATCCTCATCTGTGTGCCCCCGAAGGCATTTAGCTGACAGAAAGGTGAAGGTGACTAAGGATAAGAGACTGATGGCTGCAAGAGCCACAATGAGGTAAAGGGTAAGGTCTGAACGCTCAGGAGGGAGTGTGAGGAAATCGTTGGATTTGGGCATTTCCTCAGGGTCCTCATCCTCCAGAACCAGCAACACTGTGGCTGTAGAGGAGAGAGAAGGGTCACCATTGTCCCTCACCAGGACCACAACCTGCTGGGTGTTAGAGTCATCCTCCCGTAAGGCCCGGGCTGTGCGCACCTCCCCAGTATGTGCAGACACCAGGAACAGTCCTGGAGCTGTAGACTGTGGCAACAGTGAATAGGAGAGCCATGCATTATGGCCAGCATCAGCATCCACAGCTGTCACTTTGGTGACCAAGGAGCCAGGAGGAGCAGAGCGAGGGAGACGTTGGGGGACTGAGAGTTCCCAGCCGGGTCTTGGGTGCAGCACCGCTGGTGCATTATCATTCTGATCCAGGACAAACACATGCAGAGATGTGTTCGAGTGCAATGGGGGAGAGCCAGAGTCTCGCACACCCACCATGATGTGCATCATTTGCAACAATTCGTAGTCAAAGGTGCGCTGGGCAAAGACCCGCCCATCCTCAGGGTTGACATATACAAAGGAGGAAGCTGGGGCTCCCTGAATCTGATTCCCTACAATGGAGTAGGTGAGATGGGCATTATCCCCAGTGTCTGGGTCTGAGGCAGCCACAGTGCAAAGAAGGGAACCTGGAGGCCGGTTTTCAGGGATGTAAGCAGTATAGAGCTGTTGAGAAAAGTAGGGTGCATTGTCATTAACATCTGAAATGTTGAGCCGGATGGTGAGATGTGCATGCAGGGGAGGTGAACCTGCATCACTAGCAAGTAGCTCAATGACATAGTGGGATGTGGTCTCCCGGTCCAAAGGCTGGCTGGTTAGCAGTGAGTAGTGGTTCTCAGAAGGCTTAATCTGAAATGGCAGGTCCGGGGAGATATCAAGGCTCACTTCACCATTTCTCCCCGAGTCTCGGTCCCGCACATTAAACAAGCCCACTACTGTGCCCACTGGTGTGCTCTCCAGGATAGGGTTGACCAGAGAGGCTAGCAGTACCTCTGGGGCATTGTCATTGGCATCTTCCACATCCACCTGAATCATGCAGTGGCCTTCCATAGCTGGCTGTCCCTGGTCACGGGCTCTTGCGTGAATTTCATAGAAACTTGACTCCTCAAAGTCTATGGGACCCAACACATGGATTGCTCCACTGCTAGGGTCTAGGCCAAAGATGTTACGCACCACTTCTGATGTATGGTCTCCAAAAGAATAGTCTAGTTGGCCATTGGTGCCCTCGTCCGGATCAGTGGCATTGAGGCGGAGCAGCAGTGTACCCATGGGTGCATTTTCTGGGAGCCCCACACGTAGAACTGAGGACTGGAAAGTCGGAGCATTATCATTAATGTCCAATACAATGACAGAGATAAGGGTCGTCCCTGAGCGGGCTGGGATACCCCCATCCACAGCAGTAAGCACCAGCTGATGTCTTGCCTGGGCTTCACGGTCCAGCTGCTGCTCCAGCACCAGCTCTGGGAATAGCTTCCCATCTTTTAGGGTCTTCACATTCAGAAAGAAATGGCTGCTGGGGCTTAGAGTGTAGAAGCTCACAGTATTGGTGCCCACGTCCGGATCCTGGGCACTATCCAGTGGGAATCGGGCCCCAAGCGCAGCTGATTCTGAGATGCGTATCTCTCGCTCAGAGGTGGCAAAGCCAGGAGAGTTGTCATTGAGATCCAGGATCTCTACCTCTACGCGGATTAGTTCCAGGGGGTGTTCAGTCACCACCTGTATTGGCAGCAGGCAGCTTGTACTGGCTCCACATAGGCTCTCTCGGTCAATCTTTTGATTCACTACCAGAGCACCACTCATCAAGCTCAGGGAAAAAAAGTGTCCATTCTCCTCAGACCCCAACCGCAGTCGGCGGCTCAACAGATCTGTCACCTTTAAGCCTAGATCCTGAGCAACATTCCCCACCAGCGTCCCCGGCTCAGACTCCTCCACCACTGAGTAACGAAGCTGCCCGGACACCCAGCCCCAGCAGCACAACGACAACATGCACAGCACTTGCCATTTCCCAGCGAGCTGTGGGGGTGTCTTGGGCCCCATGACCCAGAGGTCCCTTCCTGGACACTGACTCTGTGCTGTCCTGTCTCCAAGGCAGACCCAGGTCTTGGAATGTAGCAGCTGAAATCTCTTATGTCTCCTTCCAGCCTCTTAAAAACTGCTCCGAGGTATGTCTGCCTGCAGCAGTTCTTCTTAGTCACCAAATGGCGGGGGTGGGTGGGGGGGGAGGGGAACTGAATCTGAGTGGAGCTGGGGAACAGGAGGAGGAGAGGTGGGCAGGAAGAGCAGATCCCCCACCTCTGCTCTGAGTCTGATTGGCCAAAAAGTCTGTCTGCTCTCAACCAATTATGAAGTCCCCTCAGTCCTGGAAACCTTAGGAACAGGCAAATCTGTGTCAATGAAGCCTCCTACCTCCCCACTCATTTCATGCTGCAGGTTGATTCAGCCCCCTTGGCAGCAAAGTTTGACAGCTCAGATGGTTCTCAACAGGGAAGACAAAGTGGTACAAAACTTCTCAGTGTTCTGTCCCAGCAACTTCCCTCAGGACTTTAGAAGTTTCCACTACTTTGTTAAACCAACAAAATTTTGTCCTTCCAGGGGAGGCAAACCCATGTGAACCCCCCCCCCGACGCCATTCTGCCAAACATGGCTGAGGTGAGAGAAACCATTTGTTAGGATCCTGTAAAGCCTTGCTCTGACTCTCCATCAATGCTTTGAGGAATCTCAATGTCAGCTGATGGTTACAGGATTCAGCTTTTATGAGATCCCCGACTTGAGCTATGGAATGAGCATAACAGCTTTTAGTAGGGGGAACATTCCTGGAACTGATCCAGGTCACCCAGGAGAGTGAGTAGAAACCAGGCGTTGTCTCTAGAATTTATGGTTGCACCAATTCAAAAGTCTACTTAAAGACTTCCAGAGTGGCTGCCTCTGAGTTCCTCAGCTGTAAACCAGTTTTCTGACATGAAGTGATTTTACTCACATGTTGCTTCCCCCCCCCAAAGAAGTAATGCTCCCCTGCCCCCAATTCTTTTGCATCTAGCTCAAATCTCAGTGGGAACCTGAATGGGATTCCTGAAGACTTGGACTAAAAGATCTCTGCTTGCATCCTGATGCCTCCCTACTACCCCTTCAGCTCTCCCCTCTTTGTGCTCTCTGCTGTTTCAAGCAGCGAGTTCTCTCTATAGTGGGTTAGGAGGTACTTAATATTGTGGGGCAAATACAGCAGTCACCCTAGATTCGTTGGGAAATGGTAACCTAGAGTTAAGGTAGTCCAGAACCTGCCCCCCTCATTGAGGAAGAGAAAGCAACCTCTTGGGTTTAGGTGACTGCCTGATACACCCTACCCCTGTACAGGATAGCCTTCTATGCTCCACATTCTGGCACCATGCTTCCACAATACCCTGGCTCTCGATCATTACCTTCATTTCTTACCTTCAGGTACATAATCCACCTCAAGTACTAATCTGTGACAACTTCCTGGTTATTCACAAAATACTTTGAAAGCACACCATCTACAACATAGTTACCACTCACTATGGGCTCTTGCAGAGAGACCAACAGTCCCAGGGACATGACCCAGCCATATGCTTGGATCAGAGTAACTCTCAAGCACTGGCTGAGCCTGCAAAGGTCTCACCTCTAGCCCATACAGAAGATCAGAGGGTGGGCAGCTTGGGCGAACAGGCTCCCCTGCCATAGGTGCACTGGGTGACTTCACCATCATGAAGCTATCGCTCCGAGTGGGTGCAGAAGCCAAGGGTGTACAGCCATGAGAGTGGCCGCCCACATCAACAAACTTGATAGGATCATCTGACCCTAGCTGGATTCGCAGGATCCCATTGGAAGGAGGAAGCCCCTCCCTCCTTCGAGATCGGGTGAGACAGGCACAGGTGCCAGCAGGAAAGCAGGTCACTCCACAGGCAGCCCCACGCAAACACTTAGACAGTAGTGCAACGAATGAGCCAAAGGAGACAAAGCAAATTGCCACTAGTGATACAGCCAAATAGAGGGTCAGGCGGGATTCTCCTTCCCTTGGAGCTGAAGATTCTCGAAGATCGGGGACAACTGGATGAGTATCTTCCTCCAAGGACACCAGTAGAGTAACAGAGGTAGAGAGTGGTGGACTACCACTATCCTTTACTACAATGACCAGCTTCTGTGGTGGGAGATCAGCTGGGATTGGAACTGCCGTCCGAACCTCCCCAGCATAGCGAGAGACAGCAAACAGGCTGGGGTCTGGGGCCTCCAGGAGCTGATAGGAAACCCAAGCATTGTAACCTGAATCCAAGTCCACAGCAGTCACCTTTGTGACTAGATGGCCAGCACCAACTGATGGAGGCAGAGCTTGCGGACATAAAGAACCAGGCCGGGCCCTAGGACGCAGCACAGCTGGGGCATTGTCATTGAGGTCCAGCACAAACAGACGAACTGTCACAGTGCTACTAAGAGGTGGGTTGCCCCGATCCCGGGCCTGCACCTCAAATTGCAATGTCTGTGTTTGTTCATAGTCAAAGGATCGAGTAGCATGAACAGCTCCTGTTTGGGGGTTCAGAGAGATGAAAGAAGAAGCTGACACATCTCGATTTCTGGGCTCCAGGAGAGAATAGGAGATGAGTGCATTCAAGCCAGAGTCTGGATCAGAGGCCGCAAGGGAACAAAGCAGGTCCCCTGGGCGATTGTTCTCAGGAACAAACACCTCATGTGACCTCTGGAAGAAAGAGGGTGGGTTATCATTCACATCTGAAATATTGAGGAAAATACTCCTCTGGGTACTCAGGGGAGGATTCCCAGCATCGGAAGCAGTGACCATGATGTCATAGCTGGATTTGGCCTCTCGGTCCAAGGGCCCAGAAGTCACCAAGGAGAACTGGTTCCTGAAGGCAGACTTGAGGGCAAATGGCAAGTGGTCAGGAATACGGAGGCTCACGTCTCCATTTGACCCTGAGTCAGGGTCCTGCACACTGATGAGTGCCACTACAGTGCCAGGTTCTGCGCTCTCTGGAAGAGTCCCAAGCTCTGAGGTCACTGTGATGTGGGGGGCATTGTCATTTACATCTAGGAGATCCACCCGAAGGCTGCAATGTTGCTCCATGGCTGGAGAACCCCCATCGCGAGCCCGAATATCAAATTCATAGTAATTCTCACTCTCAAAGTCTAGGGGCCCCTGAAGGGTAAGCTTTCCAGTAGTAGGGTGAAGGCTAAAGAGGTTTCTCACACGATCAGGGGTGTGACCACTGAAAGAAAAGGTGACGTTACCACTGGGACCCAGGTCTGGGTCAGAGGCATTGAGCTGGATGAGCAGCATGCCGGCAGGAGCACTCTCCAACACACTAATCCTGTAGCTGGATTGCTGGAAGGCTGGGGCGTTGTCATTCACGTCCAGCACTGATACCCGGAGCTCTGCAGTGCCAGATCTCGGGGGGTTCCCTCCATCCACAGCAGTCAGCACCAGGCGGTAGTCTGATTGCTTCTCTCGATCCAAAGGCTTCTCCAGGAGCAGCTCTGGGACCAGGCTGCCGTCGCTGCGCTTCTTGACATCCAGTGCAAAGTGTTCATTGGAGCTTAGTCTATAGCTGCTGATAGAATTGCTCCCCACATCTGCATCCTGAGCCTTTTCCAAGGGGAAACGCTGTCCTGGAGGAGCTGCCTCCCCAATTTCCAAGTCTAGCTGCTGCCGAGGAAATCGGGGGGCGTGATCATTCACATCCACAATCTCTACCTCCGCTCGGTACATTTCCAAAGGCCCTTCAGTTACAAACTCCAGGGGCACGATGCAGCTGGCACTGAGTCCACACAGTGCCTCTCGATCAATTGGATTCTTGATGAGCAGGGCTCCACTGTCCAAATCCACACGGAAGTGTCTTTGGTTCACCTCTCCAGCAACCTGCAGCCTACGAGCTGACAGAGTCTCTGTATCCAGCAAGAAATCTTGGGCGACATTCCCTACAAAAGTCCCTTCTTGTGACTCCTCTGGGACCGGGTAGCGGATCTGCCCACAAACGTAACCCAGGTGGCAAATGAGGAACAAAAGGGTGGCCCCCCAGCAGATTTCTACCCAGCTTCCCACCTTGCGGAGCATTGCTGCTTCCCGTTAGTCCTCTACCTGGTCCTGGGAAGCAGAAGAAGCCGACCCGCCCCAAACGGCAACAGCAGCTGGAGACACCTATCTCTCTTCGTGGCGCCAGCTCTGGCGCGGCTGGGCCGGCACCGCAAGGGTTACAGGCCGTTTTTGCTGGTGGCGGGGTAGATTTGTCTGCCTTCCACCACCCGATTGGCAGACAGCAGCTCCTAGGTTCAGCCAATAGGCTGAGCAGAGAACATCCCAATAGCAGCAGGGTTAATGCGTCGCAGCATTGGAGGACAAAAAAAAAAAAAAAAAAAAAAAACCCAAAAAACAAAACAAAAGAAAAAAACCTATCTTTTTGCCTTCCTCCCACTCAACAGCATTTCCTTCTATAGGTTTATTACCTCTAATGAGAGGCAAACAACATGTATGTATGTTCTTTTTTTCCGCCAAACACATCAACTTCCCCCGCCCCTTTTCGGCGGGGAAAACAGACAGCCAAAGCCCTAGCAACCTGCAGCCCATAGAGGAGTAGCCATTTGAGACTGGTCACTTTGTTCAAGCCAGTGTTGTCATCCACCAATATTTGAAATGGGTAGTTTATGCCTCAGTCTGATTGTATTGGAGCAACAGCGAATTAGAAGCAGTGCCATATATTCAAAACTCTGCCCCTCTGCAGATTATTCAGAAACATATCCATCTCTTTGCAGACAAGACTTACACATTAATGTAACCAATTAAATTTATGCAGTGCACGTTTCTTTTGGAACAGGAGGTGTAGCAGACACAAAATCTCTCTTATTCAGGCACTAGCTAGTGATACACTGAATTACCATTCATTGATTTCCAGGACAGTATAGAAGGAGATGAGCAAGGTGGAGGGAGTCAGGAGAGGGAGATGTTCCAAATCAGTAAAGAATCAGTGTGTATGGGAGGCGCTAAGGACTAGATCTCATTGCTTGGCAGAATGCTAATGTTCACAGATTTAATAGCTTCCTTGAATGACTGAGATCAGCCACTAATAGCACTGTGCCCACAAATCCCCTTTATTTGACACCATGGTATGCTTGATTTGTTGTTAATTACCAACAGAGACAGTTTCAAAAGAGCAAGCTTTTTACTTGGCCCCTGGGGGCCTCTTGGAGCTGGAGACTTTATCTCACTCTTCTTCAACCCTGATCTAGACCCTCCCAGGAGCCTGGCTACCACCTTAAACATACACACACAAACACACAGTTGAGAAACACAGATCATCTCACACTGTAGTTACCTGCAAACTATAATCTGAGTGACAAACACACCAGAGCAGAAAGAGAAAAAGTCCAGCCTGATGTCAACATAGGTTGACATCTGAAGCCTCACCTAGGTTACCACTGGGTGTGAAAACCGGGAGCAAAACCAAGGGTTCTAATCCCTCTCCAGATTTTTCCAAACCCTTAAGCCTCAAGAATATCCTTTTGACTATCCTCTTGAGGCCAACAACCTACATTCTGGTCTCAAAGAGAGGGATCTGAATTTGTGTGTGTGTGTGTGTGTGTGTGTGTGTGTGTGTGTGTGTTTTAACCAAAAAACAGCTAACTCTCCTCTCATAGGAATGGTGGAAGTATAAATCAGTCTGACCTACCAGGTATTTTGGGCAGGATTCACTATCACAGTGAATGATACCACCATCAACCCAGTACCTCCATCAGAACAGGGGAGGGACAGGCAGAGCCATCCTTGACTCATTTCTCTCCCTGACTCCCTCAATCATGTCAATTAAAAAGTCCTGATGATTATACTATAGTCAACACCTTCCACCTATACTGCCACTGTGGTGGTTCAAGCATTTATCAATCTTCTCCTCAGATATTTTAACAGGCTTCTAACTGTTCTCTTTGTCTCCAGTAGCAATATCCCCAAACTATTTTACTTATGGGTGCCAGGATAATCTCTCTTGAGGACATCATACATAGGGGTTTAAAGTTCTGCAGTGACTATCATGAATACAGAACGAAGCCTAAAAGTAACTCAAGATCTAACTCCTGCCTACTTGCCTCACTTTATCTCTTGCCAAGACTGTTAAACAAACATACTTTAAGGTTCAGCAATAATTAAGTATCATTATCCATATGCATGAAATTTCCTGCAAAGGCCCTTCCTGCCTCCCTTTTCCCTTTACTATTTAATAAACTACTACTTACTGAGAAACTTAACAGAAGACCATGGGGGAGAGGAAGAGGGAAAAAAAAGAGGTTAGAGAGGGAGGGAGCCAAAACATAAGAGTCTCTTAAAAACTGTAAACAAGGGGCGCCTGGGTGGCGCAGTCGGTTAAGCGTCTGACTTCAGCCAGGTCACGATCTCGCGGTCCGTGAGTTCGAGCCCCTCGTCAGGCTCTGGGCTGATGGCTCAGAGCCTGGAGCCTGTTTCCGATTCTGTGTCTCCCTCTCTCTCTGACCCTCCCCCCGTTCATGCTCTGTCTCTCTCTGTCCCAAAAATAAATAAACGTTGAAAAAAAAAAAACTGAAAACAAACTGAAGGTTGATGAGGGATGGGAGGGAGGGGAGGGTGGGTGATAGACATTGAGGAGGGCACCTGTTGGGATGAGCACCGGGTGTTGTATGGAAACCAATTTGACAAATTTCGTATTTAAAAAAAAAAAAGAGATTTACCTTTAAAAAAAATTAAAAAAATAAACTACTCCTTAACTTTTACTTCTCAGCTCAATAATCACCACCTCTATAAAATCTTCCTGATTTCCTCAGGCTGGCTTATGGGTTTCTTTCCCTTTGCTCTGGTTGCTTCTTGTATTATGCAGATCTTCACGGTCATTTTTTTTTTGCATGTGTTTCCCATGGTACTACTCTATATACCATAATGACAGGAAATGTGTCTTTTCATCTTTTACAGTGTCTGCATATAGGAATACTCACTAAATGGTGAATTACTGATATTATCATTTATTAGTTCAACAAATACTTACTGAATACTTGTACTTCACAAAAATATTTTATATTCAGCATGCTTTATATGCACTGCTTTTAACTTACACAACAATTTTGAAAGAAGTCATCTGTATTTTATAGATGAGGAAACTGGGGTTCAGAGAGGTTAAGAGATGTGTGTGAAGCTAAACAACTAATACATGCAGTACTAGAACTCCCCCCACTCCCATACCTGGTTTGTCTGAGAAAAAAGACTCTCTTTCTATAATATCTTTTTTTTAAAGCCATTTGTTTTAAATTTCTTTCTTTATTTATTTTTTTGAGAGAGAGAGAGTAGGGGGGAGGCAGAGAGAGAGGAAAAGAGAGTGTCCCAAGCAGGCTCAACATTGACAGTCCGGAGCCCAACTCAGGGCTCTGATCCCACAACCCTGGGATCATGACCTGACCCCAAACCAGGAGTCTGATACTTAACTGATTTTGCCACCCAGGCACCCCTCTATAACATCTTAAATGATTTTTCTACTAGTTTGTAATCTGTATGATCATAAACTAGCCCTTTCCTGATACCTTTCATATTTAAGAACTAGACCTCTTATAGGTCTCCATATTTGCAAGTTCACACCAAAAGAGGCACACAGTCAATTACTAGCACTGGAATATCATAAAGCCTTAATCCCATATCCCTGACTTGATCCTTTTATGCCAGGTTTGTGATTCTCCCATTCTACAGTTTAAAAACAGCTTTAATGAGATACAGTTCACATACTATACAATTCATCCATTTAAAATGCATAATTCAGGGTGCCTGGGTGGCTCAGTAGCTTAAGCATTGGACTTTGGCTCAGATCATGATCTCGCGGTTCTGTGCTGACAGCTTGGAGCCTGGAGCCTGCCTTGGATTCTGTATCTCCCTCTTTCTGCCTGCCCCTCCCTCCCTCTCTCCCAAAAATAATAAACATTAAAAAATAAAATGAACAATTTAATGCTTTTAGTATACGTGAATATACTAAAAGGATACAACCGTCACCACAATCTAATTATAGAATCTTTTTGTCACTCCCCAGAGAGGTTCCATACCCACTGTCCAGCTTTTTTTTTTTTTTAATGCTTCTTTTTTGAGAGAGAGACACAGACCGTGGCGGGGCCGAGGGGGGGGTGGCGCAGAGAGAGAGGGAGACAGAGAATCCAAAGCAGGCTCCTGGCTCTGAACTGTCAGAACAGAGTCCGACACGAGGCTCAAACCCACGAACCGCAAGATCATGACCTGAGTGGAAGTCAGATGCTTAACTGAGTAAGCCACCCAGGTGCCCCATGTGCTAGTGGTTTAGGAAGATTATCTCTTTAGATGACTGAAGGATCCTCTTATGTCTTCCCTATGTTGCTCTTCTAGAGCTATTCTATATAATACATATGTATTTTATTTATTTATTTGAGTATACTTGACACACAATGTTAATTTCAGGTGTACAACAAAGTAATTCAATGAGTTTATAGAGCTATTTTATGTAATATCTTAAGGTTGAGAAATGACAGGATTTTCTAAGTTCAGCCTGGCCCAATAAGCCTGGTTCTTTGAATGCCAGAATAACACTTTGCTTCATAAATATGTTAATTGAAAGACTGGTACATTCTAGGGCAGAAGTTTTCAAACTTGTCTGCACATTAGAATCACTTGGGGACCTTCAAAAAATACTGAGCCCTGTGTCCCAAGAGATTGTGCTTTAATTGATCTGGGATGTGGCCTGGGCTTCAGAATTTTTAAGGGGTCCCCAGGTAATTCTAGTGTGCAACCAAGTTTGAGAACACTGTTCTAGGGAAAATGCCAGTTGATTCCCAGTCTGACTTCCAGTCTGACAGCTGCTTCTCTCTGGCTTTCATCTTTTCTTAGCCTTTCCATTTATGCCTCTACTTTGTCATTTCTGGCCATCTCCAGATTTTCTTATTTCAAGGTGTGCTTAAGATTTTGGATGGGTAAAGAATAAAAATAATAATAGTAATAGACAAGATTTTTTTTTAACACTTATGATATACCAGGTTCTGAGATTACCTTAGCCAAGAACTCACAGCTGATAAGTGGTGAAGCCCTATTTGTCTAACTGCCAAATCCAAGGTTAATAACAATAATACACTTATTAGTAATAAAATAACAGTGACTCTCCCACAACCAGAAGTGTGTATAGGTTTCACTAAAGACACAGGCTTTACAGTTTACCTGCACACCAGCCTGAATAAATGAAAGCTTTACCTTTCTCAAGATACAAATTTACCTACATTTTATACTGTGTGTATACTTAAAAAAATAATGCTGGACGAATGGGGAATAATGCTAGGGTACAAAAGAACTTTCAATTTGTACTATATGTTCTTTTGGACTGTCTGGATTTACTTTCAAAATAAATGATTACTTTTACTTTTATAATTAATGGTGATTATGTCTTTAGATTTGGGGATTATTGTTAGCTTTAATTTTTTTAGTACTTTTCTCTATTTCCCAAGTTTTTTATATTACACATGCATTACCATTATAACATAAAAATATTTTGTAGGTAATGTACACGTTATTTCCAGCAGTGTACTTGAAATAAAAGTTAAAGGATGCCTAGAATTTTATTTACTTATTTTTTAAATGTTTATTTATTTTTGAGAGAGAGACAGAGTGTGAATGGGGGAGGGGCAAAGAGAGAGGGACACAGAATCCAAAGCAGGCTCCAGGCTCTGAGCTGTCAGCACAGAGCCTGACGTGGGGCTTCAATCCACAAACCTCAAGATCATAACCTGAGCCAAAGCTGGAGCTTAACCGACTGAGCCACCCAGGCACCCTGAATTTTATTTAACTGAAAATCACCTGAGAATGAGGTACAGGATCTGCCTGCATAGACAAAGGAAAATTATCAGCGGACCATTAGTTTTAATGCAGATGTTGCAATCAAAACAAAGACAGACAAATGAGGTGGTTGTTGTATTCCTAGCATCTGCCACTTGTTAGAGGTATCTAGCAGCTCAGCTTGCTGTCATTGCAAATGACACCAAACTAAGCTCTGAGGGCTGAGATCTTGGGTTATAATTTAATGGCCTCTTAGCAAGATTGGTTAGTTGTGATGGCAAGTGAGTGCTGAAGGTGTGAATTGGGGCCACACAGGAGTCAGTTAATTCTACACCATGTGGGACCACAAACCACACTCTAGCCACGCCATCCCCTTCACAAACGCATGATGTTTGATCTACACAGGGCAAGGTGAAAAAGTAGATGCATCATTAGGAAAACATCTTCATCACTAAAACAACAGCTCCATCCCTTTCTGAACATGGTCCAGGCATCAAAAAGCATTAATATCATTCTGGGATGCTAACCCTTACCTGTCCTGGAGGGGAGCTCTCTGCACCCAACACTTGCCTATAGAACACTGGATCACAGCTCCGCAGTGTGTTCTGGCGGCTGGCCAGTGGGCTGGCAGCACCAGGTTTCTTCAACAGTGGGTCGCTGCGGCGTGAGTCGGTGGTGAGGTACACCTGATGGTAAAGGTGCGGTGGCATCAGACCTCCCCGCACAGCGTCTGCATGCAGAGAGGACCCTGGTGTTCGGTACAGGGAGCTCACAGGAGCTCTGTACAGATCCCTCGACTGTTTCCACTTGTAAACTTTGAATATGATCACTCCCAATACTGTGACTGCAAACCCCACAGAAACCAGGATTAGAGAGAGGAGTAGATAAAAGGTGAGATTTTTATTCTGCTCCCGAGGGGCAGAGCCAGAGGGGAATTCAGCCCGGGCTTCAGGAGATTCCTCGGTTACTGACACAGTCAGGGTTGCCGTGGTGGACAGTGATGGCTCCCCATTGTCTTTGATCAAGACCATAAGAGTCTGCCTGGGCACATCTGTGTCCTGAACTGGGCGGGAAGTGCTGACTTGACCCGTGTGAAGCCCCACAGCAAAAAGGCTCTGGTTGGAAGCTCCTAAGAGGCTGTAGGAGAGCCAGGCATTGTGCCCGGCATCCGGGTCCCAGCCTACCACCCGAGTGACCACATAGCCAGCAGCGGTACCTCTGGGCAGCATCTCCATTGAGCTCCGGCCAGGCCGGGGGTATAAGACCTGGGGGGCATTGTCATTGCGATCAGTGACAAATATGTTCACACTAATGTTGGTGGTCAGGACTGGAGTGCCCCCATCGCTGACATGAACTGTTATTTCAAATTCTCGCCGATCTTCATAGTCCAGGGGCACTACAGATGACACGATGCCAGTGTCACGATTTATCGTGAAATAGTGGCCCACTAGCCCAGTTTCAGCTTCTTGTTCCAAGAGAAAGAAGGAAAGGCGAGCATTCTGCGGGGCATCAGGGTCCCAGACACTTAGATTTAGTATTGGAACCCCGGGGATGTTATTTTCCTCAACATAAACATCATAGGAGGACTGGGAAGACTGTGGAGGGTTGTCATTGATGTCAGACACTCGTACCTGCACGATTGTAAGGGCTGAGAGGGAAGGAGTTCCAGCATCTCGAGCAGTGATGCTGAGGTTGTATTCTGGGACAGTCTCACGATCCAGGGCTGCGCTGGTTTTCAAAGTAAAGTAATTCTTGAGGGAAGAAGTAAGGCTAAAGGGGAGACCTGGTGGCACCTCGCAAGACACCAATCCGTTCTCCCCAGCATCCAGATCAATCACACTGAGCAAAGCAATGACAGTTCCAAGAGGGGCATCCTCGGGAACTGGGCTGTACACAGAGGTGACTGTAATCTCTGGGGCATTGTCATTCACGTCCACAACCTCTACCAAAACTTTGCAATGTGCTCCTTCGGGATTGGCGCCTTTGTCTTTGGCCTGTATGTAAATCTCGTGGAGTTTTGTGTCTTCAAAGTCGAGGCGACCTCTGATTGTCAGCACCCCACTTACAAGGTCTAAGGAGAATAGGTCTCGCACACCGGCGCGGTTGTGGCTGCCAAAAGAGTAAATGATTTCACCATTGGGGCCTTCATCCAGATCAGTTGCATGGACTCGCACCACGACAGTACCCGGCGGCGCATCCTCCAGGACTCGCGCACGGTATAAAGACTGATTGAAGGCGGGTGCATTGTCATTCGCGTCCAGCACGGTGATGCGAATGGGAAGGGTGGCGGAGCGAGCCGGGGTGCCTCCATCCAAAGCCGTCAGCACCACCTGGAGACTTGGCTCTCGCTCCCAATCAAGGGCGCGCTCCAGCACCAACTCCGCGTACTTGGTGCCGTCCTCTCGCGTCTGAACGCGAAGCGCAAAGTACTCATTTAGGCTCAGCTCATAGGTTTGTAAAGAGTTGCTTCCTACATCGGGATCATGCGCGCTCTCCAGCGGAAAGCGCGTGCCTGGCGCCACGGCCTCGCTAATCTCCAATTTCATTTCCCGGGTAGGGAATGTGGGATTGTTGTCATTGATATCCTGGATCACCACTTCCGCCCTTAACAGCTCTAGTGGGGTCTCCACCACCAGCTCCAGAGTTACAGTGCAGGAAGGCACTGTCCCACAAAGCTCCTCCCGATCCAGGCGGTCATTCACGAACATCTCTCCAGTCTCCCGATTCACCTCAAAGAATCTTCGGCTAGCTCCAGACAACACCCGTAGCCTGCGTGCTGACAGGCTGCTGAGATCCAAACCAAGGTCCGTGACCACGTTGCCCACCACAAAACCTTTCTCTCTTTCCTCCAGAATCTCATAGCGAACGACGGCAGAAGCCTTGTGCAAGGCACCAAGCAGAAACAAAACTCCCACTACTCTCCCGATGCTTACCAGTCCGCTCCTCCAGGCCTCTGGGACCATCTCACTCAAAGGCAGTTCCTCTCAGCGGAGTCCAGATCTTTCCGGCTTTTTCGCTGAGAAACTTTCAGCGGGTTAGCGCTTCAGCGCTAGGCACGGAGTCGGACATGGCTTTCTCGATGCCGTTGATTTGCTCACCGGCTGTTCAGTCTCTGCCTCATCCCGGGGCACCGAGAGGGGACGGGCCAGGGCCAGATCTCCAGCGTCTTCATTGGCCGACAGCGGCACGCAGAGTCCCAGCCAATAACTGCACGAAGAATGCGCTAGCGCCGGGCTCTCTGAGCGGGACAAACGCTACCGCCAGGAACTTCACTTTCCTTTTGCTTCTTTCCTGAGTTTAAGGCCAAAGGACCTTGGCAGTTATCTGTACATCAGCAACCTACCCTGGCCTGAAAAGTCAACTGCAGAGCCATGAAGATGGCTGTTTTGTAGGTTTTCAAACCAAACCAAGGCCTATTACACATTTTTTTAAACCGCTGTCTGTAATCGCAAGAAGAGAGGGTCAAACAAACCCAGAATGACACAACACCGTCTGGAAAAACACAAATATGGTTTGTTGGAGGGCTGCATAGAGCCTATCCAGTTTGACTCTACATGCAAGGGAGCATTTATCATTTCTGTGGAAATGTTAATAATTTCAGCGTTCTCTCTTACCAAATAAGACCGTACAATTCTCTGTTTCTCAGTAAAGAGAATCAATAGGAACCACTATCTGGTTTAACAGTTTTATGTAATTCAAAATTTAGATTTCTTTTAAAACTGGATGTTGTTTAGTTCTCATTTCTTAAGAACCAGGGAGCAATGTGACAACTCCCTACCCCATCTTTCCTAACAAACATAATCTCAATCATAAAGCATAATTTCAAATGCTTCCCTTTACATGGCCAATCCACTTCCCAAGATCTTGTATTAATATGCCACAAAGAGAAGTTGCATTGCTAAAGAAGGATAATACCCATTCCCCCCTCAAAAAGAAAAAAATCTAAGCCTGTTTATCACCTGGGACCTTTATAAAATGACTAAGATATAGCAGCAACGCTCCATAAACTCTTTAGAGAAATACACAGCCTTTAACCCAAAAAATAAAGAGCCTTGAAGAGTTTTCTACATTTAGGATTAAAACTCATGAAACAAACCAAATAGCACTTATTAGGATAATGAATAAGAGAGTCAGGTATGAAATAAGTCAGAGATAACACATCCCTGGGCAAGAAACTACCCTAAAAGTGTTTCTGAGTTCCCACCCTATTAAATGAATACAGCAGGTAAAATGTCTGGCATACAGTAAGCCCAAATTACCCCATTAAATACGAGATGCCAAGTTTTAGAACCTCATACTGTTTCTGTATACTTGTCTTGGACATCACTTTGAGTGCATATAAACCTTTCTGAAGTGTAACTGAACCCTGAAAGGGATAGGCAGACATATTAGATAGGTAGATAAGAAGTATACAGTATAGAGGGTATTTACTGAAGAGATAAAAACCATATTTGACCTGATTCTCCATGTCCTCAAAACTTTCTCTCTTAAAACCCTTAGTTTTAAATAGTTTTACAACAGACCAGACCACTAAGAAGGTTGACAGGCATTCAAAGACAGAATATATTCCATAGAATATATTTAGAAGACAGAATATGGCCTAGTCACTTGCTACTCAAGTATAAGCCAAGAACCAATGGCATAGGCATCACCTAGGAGCTTGTTAGAAATGCAGAAATGCAGAAATTCTCTACCTTGACTAAATTATAATTTAACAAAATACCTGTGTGATTTGAATGTGCCTTAGGGTTTGAGAAACACTGATTTGCAGTTTCTTCAGAGATAGACTGATTTACCATTTTTCTCATTCACAATAACTTAATTACAACATGGCTTTTGAAAACTGGTTTTTAAAAGTTGAAATGGTTTTCCCATTTATAATAAGGCCCATAGTTAATTCTTAAGATTTCTTCAGAAGCCAGCAGAATCCTCTTGGATCCATGCTCCACAGTGGCCAAAAGATCTTCTTACAATTTTAATTAGATGATACAATTATCCAGCTGAAAACTCCTCAGCAGCATCTCACTACTCTTGAAATAAAATTCCAAATCCTTTGCACAGTATGCAAATTCTCATGCCTTCTCCTTCTCTAAATACTCCATTATATAATATAGTCATCAGCCAAGCTTTTTTGTGCCCCAAGGCTTTTAGAAAGACTACTCCTCTCTTAGGAAAGCTGCTTACCCTTCCCTCCCTTTGCTTCACTAATTTCTACAACTCTTTCAGGACTCACTTTAAATGTTATTTCACGATAGAGGTCTTCCATTAGACCCCAGTTAAAACCAGGATTCTTTGTTATGTGCTCTTAGAGCACCTTATATTTTCCTTTGTTGAGTCTAGCACAATTTAATATTTTAGAATTATGTTTTGTTTAAGTATAATGTCTGCTTCTTCCACTACAGAAGAAGCTGTAGGAGGTCAGAGACTATGCCTGTTTTGATGATCATTTATATCCCTGGCACCTAGCACAGTAGGCACTTAAATGCTTCCCCCTCCCCCCCCCCACTTTATTAAAGTATAATTGATAAATATAATTGTATAAGTTTAAGGTGTAAACATGATAATTTACTATATTGTGAAATAATTAGCACAATATAGTTAACATATCCATTACCCCTGTTTATTACCGTTGTACGTGTGTGTGTCCACATATGTGGTGAGAATGATTAAGATATCCTCTGTCAGCAAATTTCAAGAATATACTACAGTACTGTTAACTAGAGTCACCTTTCTGTATACTAGAGTCCTAGAACATATTCATCTTTAAGTGAAAGTTTGTACCTTTTGACCAAATCTCTCTACATTTAATGCTTATTAATATAGCAATCTTCGGGGCGCCTGGGTGGCTCAGTCGGTTAAGCGTCCGACTCCAGCTCAGGTCATGATCTCATGGTCCGTGAGTTCGAGCCCCGTGTCGGGCTCTGTGCTTACAGCTCAGAGCCTGGAGCCTGCTTCAGATTCTGTGTCTCCCTCTCTCTCTGACCCTCCCCCGTTCATGCTCTCTCTCTGTCTCAAAAATAAACATTAAAAAATATATATAGCAATCTTCATGCCAATGGCCTACTAATCATGAAATGCACCAAGGATTACATATGGTCAATTATATGCATCCACTTTCCCTAGAAGTAAGCATTTTTGGAAGATACAGTCACTCTTTCAAGCTACCAGTGGGCCTAATGAAACTATTTGGTAACCTAATGACTTGAATAATTTGCTAAAGAGCCAAATAAGGTGCGGTAATACAACTCACGCAAGAAAAAAAAAACAAACAGGATGCCTTGCTGTGCCACCTATATTAAGGGGAAATGAAAGCAGCAGTGCTAAAGGGTCAACACAATTTTCCAGTCTCTTTCCTCTTTCCTTTCTGTTCTATAATTTCAAGAGAGCCTCTGATCAATGAGATACAACAAAAATAATTTTAAAATAGAAAGTGATTATGTTATAGTTGTGAAGAGTGAAGGCTTAGTGTCAAAAAGACTTGAGTTCCAATACTGGATATTACACTTAGTAACTATGTAACCATGAAGCTCTTATTTTTCACTTCTCTTTCAGTTTGTTTATCTGTAAAATGGGAATAATAACAGCACTCCTTGACATAACCACAGGCATCTCAATCTGTTAATATTTTAACAGCTTTATATTTACCATAGCGTTCATCTAGACATCTAGATCATCTAGACAATGATTTTCAGTAATTTATAGTTATGCAACCAACATCACAATCCAGTTTTAGTATATTCCCATCACCCCCAAATGCCCTAATCCTGTCTGCAATCAATTCTTGCTCCTACTCCCAGCCTCAGGCAACCACTGACTCAAAAATTCCCAAGTCAGGGCACCTGGGTGTGTAGAGCATGCAATTCTTGATCTCGGAGGTGTGAGCTTCAGCCCATGTTGGGTGCAGAGATTACTTGAAAATAAGATCTTTAAAAAAAAAATTCCCAAGTCATTCTTAACATCTTTTTCTACATTCCCACATTAATTACCAGTACATGCCAATGTTTACTACCTCCAAAATGTATTCTGAATCTATCAAATTACTTTCCCTTTCTACTGCCACTACCTGAGTCAAATACCTTAAATATCATTATGATTGGCTACTTAATTTTTAAGGCCAATGAAAAATGAAAATGGGAGCTTCCTTATTTAAAACTTAAGAATGGCAAGATAGTAAGAGCAGAGAATTAGCCCAAATGCAGGGCCCTCCTAAAAAGGGGGCCCATGTGATCGCACAGATTACATGCTCATGAAGCTGCCCTTGCCTGGCACAGAGGAAGGTCTCCATAAATATGTCCTAATATCATTTTTAAATACTGGGTAACTACCTAATATTATTCATTCTCAGAGGATCAGTAATATCAGAAAATCTTGCTCATGAAACTGTTAAAAAATGTATTACCCCCTTAAAATTCTAAATATCATCTAGTAATCTTTCAATTTAATGTAATTTGACTATTTGAAGAACATTCTGAGGTCAAAGGTCAAAGGTCAAATTAAGGGAGCATGTGAAGAGAACTGGTATAAAAACAGATAACCGATAGGTTAATCAAACATGTATCATAATTTAGACAGGTGGGTGATTCAAGGATTTGGTGAATAAGCTGAAGAGTTTAGCCTTAATATTTATCTCAAGTTTATTTATGTGAAAAAATATTCTGCATACTTTGATTTGAAAAGATCTATAAATCTTAAGTTTTATAAAACCTCCATTCTATCTCCCCTCAGACAAGAAGAAATGATCTCGCCAAAGTATTTTAAAACTACAATGATAATCAGTGATTTTTGAGATCAAAAGTTTAAGAAAAAAAGATTTACCTCTTTTCCCATTTGAGTGCTATTCTCTTCTAGTCTTGATCGCATTAGTACTCTTATTGTTTAATAGATCATAAACTCAAATGTGCCAGGAAACTACCCGCAAAAATTATCAATAGCCCACTTGAAAATCTTCCAAGACACCTAAATTCTCCTTAGAGAGAATCTGTTCAATTTTTCCCCAGCACACTATTACATTTTTACCTAAATTATTATCAGTTCTCACCAAATGGGTAGCCTTGTGTGATTGAGCTGTTTTTTTCTAAATGAAGTAATTTGCTTCAAAATATATTAACTTTGAGTGAGAAAGAAGTGTGGCTTTCTGATCTTTAAGCCTTCTATCAATACAGAAGTTTAGTATACAATAAAGATACTATCTCAAAATACTGAGACAAAGATGAAGGTTTTTTAAAAAACACTTATTTTATTTTTGAGACAGAGAGAGAACGTGAGCAGGGAAGGGACAGACAGAGTAGGAGACACAGAATCCAAAGCAGGTTCCAGTCTCCGAGCTGTCAGCACAGAGCCCAATGCGAGGCTCGAACTCACGAATGGGGAGATCATGACACGAGCTGAAGTCAGATGCCCAACGGACTAAGCCACCCAGGTGCCCCAAAGATGAAAGTGTTTAATAAACAGTACTGAGACAACTGGACAGCCGTTTGAAAAAAAAAAATTAGATCCATTACTCAGTACACACAAGAATAAAACCCATACAGATCAGGAATCTAAATGTAAAAACCAAAAAATCATACAAGTATTAGAAGAAAATGGATGAATTTTCTATAACCTCAGTGTGGGGCAAGAGTTTCTAACTATGACTCAAAACCTAAATGCAATTTAAGAAAAGACTAATTAATTTCATTACATAAAAATAAAAAGGAAAAAAGACTGCAATGCAAAAAATACCCTAGACAAAACTGAAAGGCAAATGACATACTGGGAAAAAAATATTTGTAACTTATATCTTGGGCAAAAGGCTAATATCTCTAAATATATAAATAACTTTAAAATTTTAGGACAAGACACTAAAAAATCATACAGAAAAATGAACATAAGACATGAACAATTTTTAAAAGAGATAAACAGGCTCTTAAACATGTAAAAAGGGGCATGTGGGTGGCTCAGTGGGTTGGGCATCTGACTCTTGATTTCAAGTCAGGTCATGATCTCACAGTTCATGAGTTTGAGCCCTGCGTCAAGCTCTGTGCTGACAGTGTGAAGTCTGCTTGGGATTCTCTGTCTCCCTCTCTCTCTGCCCCTCCCTCTCAAAACCCACTCCCTCTCCCTCTCTCAAAAATAAATAAAACTTTTGTAAAAATGTGAAAAGATCCTTAAATTCAATCAGAATGAAAGAAACTCTAATCAAAACTACTCTGAGATTTTTTAAATGATCAGATTGGCAAAAATTAAAAATCTTGATGACATACTCTGTTGTGGAGGTTGTGGGAAAATAAGCATCCTCATCTACTGGTAGGAAAGCAAAAGAGTACAACCTATATGGAGGAAAACAGTTATATCTAACAAACCTACATATGCATTTACCCTATGGCCCAGTAATCACACTTTTAGGAATTTACCCTGAATATACACTTCAAAAATTCTTAAAATACATATGTACCAGATTATTCATTACAGAATTATTTTTAAATAATTTGTAAATGCAAAAAGATTAGAAACTACCTAAACTGCATACTAGAGATTGGTTGAACATACTATGATATGTACACATATAATGGAGTTTTAGAAAACTATAAAAAATGACCTCTATAAATTCATATAGAATGATTTACAGGATATAGCATGTTAGTACAAAAACCAAAGTGAAAATTTTTGTTTCTGATCATGTGAAACTAGCCATATCATTATAAAAAACTTAGACACTGATGAAAATATGTGGAAAAATGCTTTCAGACATTGGCTTAAAAGGAGTGGAAGACTAAGAGAAAGGGAACAAATAAGTTGAATCCTAGGATCTCTCATGTTTTTCCTGGAGGCAATTTTCAGACCATGGGGCAAAAAAGGGGAAATCCAAGAATAATATAGTGATCTTCCTGAGTTGAGGAATAAAAATTAGCATTTAGGAAGACTGAGGAAGCTAAAAATTGTGGAACAGAGACGGAGCTATGTAAAGAACTCCAGAAGTCTGGATAAGGATCCCGTGAGTCTCTGGATGAACTATAATCTGAGCGTGTACAGAATGACAATTATCCTGAAGCTGAGCAAAGAACAAGGGACCTATTAGCTGAAATTTTTCTGGAGCTCACATAGGGATGGGAAATATTTGGATTCCATTCATCCAGAATATAAAAATCTTGACAAACACTCCAAGAAAGATCGCGACTTAGTAGTAGGGCTAATTAGCCCAATGCAAAGGTTTCTATAAATCTTTTCTAACAAAATTTTAAAACAAGCCTTGGAAAGATCAACCAGATCTGCAAATAATTTAACTGCCTTCCAAAAAACAAATTTCAATACTTTTTTAAAGTAGCATTTTATTTTTTTAAGTTTGTTTCTTTATTTATTTTGAGAGAGAAGAGAGTGTGCATAAGTGCACAAGCAGGGGAGGGATAGAGAAAGAGGAAGAGAGAGTATCCCAAGCAGGCTCCATGCTGTCATCGTGGATTCCAACTCAGGGCTTGATCGCATGAACCATAAGATCATGATTTGAGCTAAAACCAAGAGTTGGATGCTTAACCAACTGAGTCACCCAGGCACACCACATTTCAATACTTTTTAAAGAAAAACAACAAAACACAAACACTCAACAATGTAGCATTTACAAAGTTTGCCATCCAATAAAAACATTACTAGGTATGCAAACAATCAGCAAACTGTGACTTAAAACCAGGAAGAAAATCATCACTAGAAATGACAAAAGTAATTAAATTAGCAGACAATGAATTTAAAAAGCTACTGTAAATGCTCTCAAGGATTTAAAGGAAAACATGAAGCTACTGAGAAAAATGGGGAGAAATGAAAAAATGAAATGAAATTTCTGGAAGTGAAAAATACCGTACATGAAATGAAAACTTCACTAGATGGGATTAACAGCAGCCTAGACATAAAGAAGATCAATGAACTTGAAAACATAGCAAAACAAACTGAAAATAATGAAAAAATAGAAACACACTTCAGCAACCTGTGGGAAAATGTCAATTGGTCTAACACAAGTAAAATTGAAGTTTTATAATTGTGTATGTGTGTGTAATAATATTTGAATACAGCCCAAAACTTTCTAAATTTAAAGAAAACTATACACTGACAGACTCAAGAAACTCAATGAGTCCCAAGAAGGATAAAACACCAAGAAAAATACACTAAGGTCATCATTATCAAATTTCTGAAAATCATAAATAAAAAGAAAAATTTAGAAGCAGCCAGAGGGGGAAAAAAACAGTGAAAACAAAGCAACAAAAATGACTGTAGACTTCTTATTAGAAACTAAAACAAAGAAAACTGTCAGTCTAGAATTCTATATCCAGCAAAAGTATCTTTCAAAAATGAAGGTGAAAGAAAGATCTTTTTCAGACAAACAACAAACAAGAAAATATGTAACCAGAAGATTTATTCTGACAGTTACAAGAAACATTAAAAAAAGTTCTTCAGTCGGAAGGAAACTGACACCTGATGGAAATTTGGACTACGTAAAAAAATAAGTGACACAAAGATAAAAATGTACATTACATATGAAAAACTTTTCTTCTCACTTTCTCGTTTCTTTAAAAAATAATTGATTATAGGGGATCCTGGGTGGCTCAGTCAGTTAAACATCCAACTCTTGATTTTGGCTCAGGTCATGACCTCACAGTTCATGAGTTCAAGCCCCACACTGGGCTCTGTGTTGACACTGCAAAGTCTGCTTGGGATTCTCTCTCTCTGCCTCTCTCTCTGCCCTTTCCACATGTTTTCTCTCTCCCTCTTAAAATAAATAAATAAACTTTAAAAAATTGATTATTTAGAAGGCAGGGGTAACCCAAACTTGTAGGAAAGGCTCGGGGAATCTAGGACACCTAGCAGCCAAAATGAAGGTAAAGATGCTGAGCCTGAACCCGGAAACTATGTCCACAAAACCAAGCCAGACTTACAAAGAATTCCAAGAAACTATGATCCTACCTTATGTCCTTTTGAGATCCCGCGAGAATATGTATGGAATTAAACTGGAATTAAACTGAAAATCAGTAACAGAAAGCAGGAAAATCTCCACACACTTGGAAATAAAACAACACAGTTCTAAGTAATCCATGGGTCAACAAGTCATGAAGGAAATTTAACAATATACTGAACTGAACAAAAATGAAAATACGCTTATCAAAATTTGTAGGATGCAACTAAAGCAGTTCTGACAGGGAAATGTATAGCACTAAAGATAAAAGTTTTCAAATCAATAAACTATGTTCCTACCTCAAGAAACTAGAAAAAAGGAGCAAAATAAAAAATTTTTGCAAAATTTTTGCTTTGCAAAAGCAAGCAGAAACAAAGAAATTTTAATAAATACAAGGCCATATATCAATGAAATTGAACTCCTAGATATACACCTAGGAGAAATTAAAAGATATATTCATACAAATACTTGCAGCAAATGTTCATCGTTTTTCATAATAGTCAAAAACTGGAAGAAACTCAAATGTCTATCAATGGACACCTATATAAACAAAATAGGGTGTAGCCATACAACAAAATACTATTCAACAGTAAAAGCAATTAAGGGCTGACACATGCTACATGGATGAATGTCAGCAACACTGTGCCAAGTGAAAGAAGCCAACATAAAAACTACATATTGTCTAACTATATTTATGTGAAATTTCTACAAAAGAAAAAAACTATAGAGACTGAAAATTGGCCAATGGTTGCCTGGGGCTGCGGATGGAAACTGACTGTAAACAGACACCAAGGAAATCTTTGGGATGAAGAAAATGTTCTAAAACTGGATAGTGGGGATGGTTGCACAACTGAATAAATTTATTAAAACTTGTCTAACTCCACCTGAAAATGGGTTAAGTTCATTATACATAAATTATACCCCAATTTAACTATTTAAAAAGATATATATAAATCGGTAAAACTAAAAAGAAAAATAGAAAAAAATCAATGTCACTAAAAGCTAGTGCTTTGAAAACTAATAAAATCAGTAAATCAATAAACTGACAAACTCTAACAATATGGACAATCCTATATCTACAGTGAAACAGAGTATCACTACAGACCCCACAGACATTAAAAGGAATATAAGGGAATATTATGAACAACTGTATGCATGTAAAAGGAATATAAGGCAATATTATGAACAACTGTATGCATGTAAATGCAACAACTTATTTTTCATTTATCTATTTATCTATTTATTTATGAAAGAGGCAGAAAGAGGCAGAGAGAGACAGAGAGACAGAGAGACAGAGAGAGAGAGAATATCCCTGGCAGGATTCATGCTCATGCAGCCTGACATAGGGCTCGATCCCACAACCCTGGGATCACAATCTGAACCAAAATCAAGAGTCAGATGCTTAACTGACTGAGCCACCCAGGCACCCCTAAACTCAACAATTTAAATAAAATGGACCAATTGCTACAAACAAAATGCTAAAAACAAAAGCCACTAGAATACTCACCCAATATGAAATGGATAATCTAAATAGTCCTATAGCTAGCAGACAAATTGAATACATAGTTTAAAAATTCCCCCAAAGAAATCTCCAGGTCCAGATGGTTTCATTGGAGAATTCTTTCAAATTTTTAAATTTTTTTTTCAACGTTTATTTATTTTTGGGACAGAGAGAGACAGAGCATGAACGGGGGAGGGGCAGAGAGAGAGGGAGACACAGAATCGGAAACAGGCTCCAGGCTCCGAGCCATCAGCCCAGAGCCTGATGCGGGGCTCGAACCCACGGACCGCGAGATCGTGACCTAGCTGAAGTCGGACGCTTAGCCGACTGCGCCACCCAGGCGCCCCTCAAATTTTTAAAGAAAAGCTAACACCAATTCTACACAATCTATTTCAGAAAATAGAAGAGGAGAAGACCCTTTCTAATTCATTTTATGAAGCCAATTTTGCTGATGTCAAAGCTAGACAAAGGCAGCACACAAAAAAACTACAAATCAATATCCCACATAAATATAAATACAAAATCCTGAATAAAATATTAGTAAATGGAATTCAGCAACATGTAAAAAGAAGTATATACCATAACCAAGTGGAGCTTATTCCAGGGATGCAAGACTATTCACTATTTGAAAAATAATTAATATTATTCACCCTATCAACAAGCTAAAGAAGAAAAATTATGCAATCATATACAATGGTACAGAAAAAGGATGAAAAAAAGTCAACATCTATTCATTATTTTTTAAAAAACGCAGAAAACTAGGAACAGAGGAGATATTCCTCAGCTTAACAGAAAGAATCCACACAAACCTACAGTAAACATGATACTTAAGAGTGAAAGATTAAATTCCCCCCCTTATATCAAGAACAAAGCAAAGATGCCTACTCTATTATTAATTTTTTTTTACATTTATTTTTTTTTTGAGAGACAGAGCACAAGCAGAGGAGGGGCAGAGACAGGAGACACAGAATCTGAAGCAGGCTCCAGGCTCAGAGCAAGCATTCAGCACAGAGCCCAATGCAGGGCTCAAACCCACAAATTGTGAGATCATGACCTGAGCCGAAGTCTGACACTTAACCAACTGAGCCACCCAGGCGCCCCTCACTATTCTTAGTCAATATAATACTAGAAGTTCCAGCCAGCTGCAGTAAGGTAAGAAAATACAAAGAAAAGACATACAGATTAAAAGGAAGAAATAATAATATCCCTATTGCAGATGGCACATTGTATACAAAGAAAATCCCAAAGAATCTATTATTAAAAAACTCCCAGAACTACTAAGTGACTTCAGTAAGGTCATAGGATACAAGGTCAACATATCAAAATCTACTTCTAAATACTATGATTGAACATGTAGAAATTGAAATTACAAATTCAATACATGGGAATGCAAGCTGGTGCAGCCACTCTGGAAACAGTATGGAGGTTCCTCAAAAAACTAAAAATAGAACTACCCTACAACCCAGCAAGTGCACTATTAGGCATTTATCCATGGGATACAGCTGTTCTGTTTCAAAGGGACACATGCACCCCCATGTTTATAACAGCACTATCAGCAATAGCCAAAGTATGGAAAGAGACCAAATGTCCATCGATGGATAAA
Organism: Lynx rufus; assembly: GCF_022079265.1. Classification (NCBI taxonomy): domain Eukaryota; kingdom Metazoa; phylum Chordata; class Mammalia; order Carnivora; family Felidae; genus Lynx; species Lynx rufus. Next base: position 117,337,340 of record NW_025814823.1, on the reverse strand, counting down.
TGGATAAAGAAGATGTGGTGTGTATATATACAATGGAGTATTACTCGGCAATCAAAAAGAGTGAAATCTTGCCATTTGCAACTATGTGGATGGAACTGGAGGGTATTATGCTAAGTGAAAGGAGTCAGAGAAAGACAAAAATCATATGACTTCACTCATATGAGGACTTTAAGAGACAAAACAGATGAACCTAAGGGAAGGGAAACAAAAAGAATATAAAAACAGGGAGGGGGACAAAACAGAAGAGACTCATAAATATGGAGAACTGAGGGTTACTGGAGGGGTTGTGGGAGGGGGGATGGGCTAAATGGGCAAGGGGCACTAAGGAACCTACTCCTGAAATCATTGTTGCACTATATGCTAACTAATTTGGATGTAAATTTTAAAAAATAAAAAATAAAATTAAAAAAAAACTCAACACAATTTCCAATTATTCAAAAAATGGAATTCTTAGGTATAACTAACAAAATATGCATAGAACTTACAGAATGAAACTTTAAAAATGCTGATGAAAGAAATAAAAGAATATTTAACTTAATGGGGAGACCAACCTAATATTCATGGTTCAGAAGACTCAACATACTAAAGATATCAACTCCTCCCTACCTCCACTTTGATCTCTAGATTTAACACAATTCCTCAAAATATGAACTAGATGTTTTTTGTACTACTGACAAGTTTATTCTAAAATAAACATATAGTGGCGCCTGGGTGGCTCAGTCAGTTAAGCGTCTGACTCTTGATTTTGGCTCAGGTCATAATCTCACAGTTTGTGAGTTCAAGGCCCATCCTGGGCTCTGCACTGATGGTGCAGAGCCTGCTTGAGATTCTCTTCCTCTCTCTCTCTCTCTCTCTCTCTCTCTGCCCCTCCTCTGATCACACTCACTCTTTCTCTCAAAATAAACATTAAAAAATTACAAAAATAATAAAACGTACATATATAGGGGTGCCGGGGCGGCTCAATCAGTTAAGTGTCTGACTCTTAACATTGGTTCAGTCATGATCCCAGGGTTGTAAAATCAAGCCCCATGTCAGGCTCTACACTGAGCGTGGAGCCTGCGTGAGATTGTCTCTCTTTCTCTACCCCACTACCCTCTAAAAATTTAAAAAAAAAAAAACTTTTAGTTAAAAAAAAATACATAATGAGATAGTAAAACATACCCACTAGAATGGCTAAAATTAAAAAGTTTAACAGGAAGCATTGGGGAGAACATGGAGTAAGCAGAGCTGTCATACAATGCCGATGAGAATGTAAAGTACGACCTCTTTGAAAAATAGTTTCGTAGCTTCTTATAAAGCTAAATATAGATTTCCCATGTTATATGATCCAGCAATTGTACTTTTAGGCATTTACCTGAGAAACTAAAAATATGCCCACAAAAATTTTTACATAAATGTTCACATCATCTTAATTAAGAATAACATCAGGGGTGCCTGGCTGGCTCAATCAGTTAACCATCGGACTTCGGCTCCTGTCATGATCTCAGGTTTGCGAGTTTCAGCTTCACACTGGGTTCTATGCTTATGGCTCAGAGCCTGGAGCTTACTTCATATTCTGTGTCTCGCTCTGTCTTGCCCCTCCTATGCTCATGCTCTATCTCTCTCTCAAAGATAAATTAACATAAAAAAAATTTTTTAAAGAATAACACCAAACTGGGAACTCAAATGTCCATTAACAGGTGACTGTAAAAACAAATTGTGATGTATCTATACAATGCATTATCAATCAGCAATTAAAAAAACAAGCTAATGAACACACAACAGTGTGAAGGAATTTCAAAAACATGTAGAAGAAAAAGCAGACACAAAAAAGTACATGTTGTAGGATTCTGTTTAGAAGAAATTCTGGAAAAGACAAAACTAATTTATGGTGACAGGAAGCAGATCAGTGGTTGCCTAGATCCAGTGATGTGGGTAAATGATTGTGAAGGGGCATGAGAAAGCTTTTGGAGGTTATAGAAGTATTGTATAATTTGACTGTATAAATGGTTACACAGGTGTAAACATCTGTTAAAATTCAATGAGCTGTATAATTTTTAAAGGTACATTTTATATATAAATTACGCCACAGTAAATATAAATTACGCCACAGTAAAACTGATTAAAAATTGTTTTAGGGCCACCTGGGTAGCTCAGTTGGTTAAGCGTCTGACTCTCGGCATCAGCTCAGGTCATGATCTCACTGGTTTGTGTGTTTAAACCCAGCATTGGTCTCCGTGTTGACAGTGCAGGACCTGCTGGGGATTCTCTCTCTCTGCTCCTCCCCTGCTCACGTGCTGTCTCAAAATAAAATAAACTTAAAAAATTGTTTTAAAACAAAATGTGAAAAAGTATATATAGGCATTCCTTACTTTGCAGTTGTGCAGGACTGTAAAAAATAACCACTCAAACTGACACTGCAAAGTAATCTTAACAATCAATAGAGGAAATTAGAATTGTTCCGTGACCTTTAAAAAAGTTTTTGAAAACATTAAAAACTCCTACAGGGAAGTAAAAAAAATAGTGAAACTAATATTTATTTAATACATTATAATCTGAGACATTAAGAACAGCTGAGAATTACAGGGTTGGCTTTTTCTCATCCTATAATTTATAATACAGAGCAAACATCTTTTCTATGCCTTGGAAAATTGTCAAGACTTTTCGTAAGTTTGGATCAACTTCCAGTATTTTATGTATCCTTGGAGCTTTCAAGGTCATGAAATATCTCCAAGAGTTCCTCTAATGTGAAGGTTTTTTTGCTGGTGTCATTTTTTTCTGGACATTTTCATCCTTTTTGTCACAACCACTTTCCTGACTTATGCCAGTAAGTTCACATTCACAAAGCTCCTTAGGCTACATGTCTAGAGACTCTTGAAGGTAGGAGTGTCGACATTTCCAGTGTCAGCTATTTATTCTATAATTCCATTTTCTAAAATTTTATTTTTTTAAAGTTTATTTATTTTGAGAGAGAGAGAGAGAAAGAGAGGGAGAGCACATGCAAATGGGGAAGGAGTAGAGAGAGAGGAGAGAGAGAATCACAAGTAAATTCCATGCTGTCAGCAAGGAGCCCAATGTGGGGCTCTATCCCATAAACCATGAGATCTTGACCTGTGCAGAAATCAAACATTGGATGCTCAACAGACTGAGCCACCCAGGTGCTCCTTAAAGATTTTAAGTAATCTGTACACCCAACATAGGGCTTGAACTCACAACCCCAAAATCAAGAGTCACATGTTTTAATGACCAAGCCAGCCAGAAGCCCCTATAATTCCATTTTTATTCAATTTGAATTTCACTGACTGCATTATCACTTTCGTTTATTTGCTGCACTTTAATTTAGGTGGTCAACTCCCTCTACACATTTTTGTAAAATGTCATGTGGGTTTATCTCTGGGAGACAAGAAGGCAACACAACTACATGCTTTGCTGTCTGTGCATAAACTAAATAACAGTAACCAATCTCTGACAGACAGAAAGCCGCTAGGTGATTGGTTACCTATCATGGTGCATATCTGTCATATGCAAAGTAGTCTGTGGACTAAAGGGCTAACAGTGACATTTATGCTTGAAGTAATTACTCAGAGAAAATGCCATGGTAACTGAAATTTGAACTGTTTCTATAAGACTGGTATTATTTAAACCATATGTACGTATGTGTATAAACACACACACATATGAGAATGATAAAGAGAATAAAAAGAAAGAATAAAAGAAATGTAGCAAAATATAAATTAACAATAGCTAAGTCTGGATAAAGGGTATATAGTTCTTTGTGCAATTCTTGAAAGCCTTTTGGAAATTTGAAATTATTTCAAAATAGTTAAAAAGAAAACTTGCTGTGAAGGCACCTATCAAAATTACAAACCTATTTACTCTTTGACCCAGCAATTCCACTTTTGGGAATTCATCCCACATATATACTGCACATGCACAAAATAATGTCAGTACAAGACTTTTCACTGCAGTTATTTGTAATATTCAGAGACTGAAAACATCCCAAGAATGAATTTATCTATCAGGAGACTGATAAATAGCACAGTGTAATACCAAGCATCTGTTTAAAAGAAAAACTTTCCTTATGTATTAATATGGAAAGACTTTTAAAGGATACATTGTAGAGTAACGAAATCAAGAAAAAGAACAGGGTATGTTATCTGTTTTGTAAGAAAAGTGGGGAAAATATATATCTAGATTTGCCCCTATCTGTATAAAGAAATGCTTAAAAGAGACCTAAGAAACTAATAAAATGTATGTGGGCAGGAGGAAACAGGGGCAGAAGAGTAGGACAGGAATGGGAATAAGACAATATATACCTAATATGCAACCATTTCATTTTTGAACGATGTAACTGTGTTTCTCATCACAAAATAAGATAAAATTACTAAGATTGAGGTAGATGGCAGAACTATAAGGACTCAAATGAAAAGCTGCCCCTGGAATATTATTAGTTGGGAAAAAGCAAGATGCCGAACAGTATACTTACTATAAAATGATCCCTGTTGTGCAAAAAAGAACACACATTTACATATACCAAAAAAATGCTTGGAAGTATACATAATCAGATATTAACACTACTGGCTTCTTAGAGGTGAGTCTGGAGACAATTGTGGGTGGGCCGAATCTGATGTTTTATTTTTTTATGTCATTTTTTTAAAAATTTTAATTAAAAAAAAATTTTAATGTTTATTTATTTTTGAGAGAGGGGGAGACAGCAAACAGGGAAGAGGCAGAGAGAGAGGGAGACAGAGATTCCCAAGCAGGCTCTGTGCTGTCAGTGCAGAGTCTGATGCGGGGCTCGAACTCACAAACCGTGAGATCATGACCTGAGCTGAAACCAACAGTCAGACACTTAAGTGACTGAGTCTCCCAGGTGCCCCAAGATTTTATTTTTTAAATAATCTCTACACTCAATGTAGGATCAAACTTAAACACTGAGGTCAAGAGTCGCATCCTCTACCATCTGAGCCAGCCAGGTACCGCTTTTATATCTTTTTAAATTGGAGTATTGTTTATATACAGTGAAAAACCAAGGATCTTGAGTTCAATGAGTTTGGGCAAATGTATACAACCATTTAATTTACCACTCTATCAAAATAGGGAAAAAAATTTAAATTTTTAAAAATGTTTATTTATGATAGGGAGACCAAGTGCGAATGGGGGAGGGGCAGAGAGAGAGGGAGACACAGAATCTGAAGCAGGCTCCAGGCTCTGAGCTGTCAGCACAGAGCCAGACGTGGGGCTCGAACTCACAAACTGTGAGATCATGACCTGAGCTGAAGGTGGATGCTTAACCAACTGAGCCACCCAGGAGCCCTGAAAAAATATTTTAAATTTATTTATTTATTTTGAGAGTGAGAGCATAAGGGGGGGGGGCAGAGGAGGGAGACAGAGAGAGGGAGGAAGGGAATCCCAAGCAGGCTCCACACTGTCAGCACAGAGCCCCAACGCAGGGCTTGAACTCACGAACTGTGAGATCATCCCCTGAGCTAAAATCAAGAGTCAGAAGCTTAACCCAATGAGCCACCTAGGTGCCCCAAAGTATGAAAAATATTTATCCCTTTATGGGGAGAAGTTCTACCATCATTAACACTGACAGTTGCAACTTAAAATGCTTAACTACCATTAATTTATTCAGGAAATATTCATTTAGAGCTTAACAATGTCAAGGACTGTTCCAGGCCTTAAAAATATACCATGAAGGGGCACCTGTCTGGCTCAGTCAGTTGAGAGTCGACTTCGGCCCAGGTCATGATCTCCCGGCTCGGCTGGTGGGTTCAAACGCCTCTTTGCTGACAACTCAGAGCTTGGAGCCGGCTTCAGAGTCTGTGTCTCCCTCTCTCTCTGCCCTTTCCTGCTCACGCTGTGCCTCTCTTTCTCAAAACTAAATAAACATTAAAAAAAAATTTAATATATACCATGGAAAAGAAATAACCCCTTGTTATGAAGGAGCTCGTATTCTTGTTAGGGAGAGAAAGTGAACACATTGAGGAAGAAGCAAATACATGTCAGATGAAAGTCACAGAACAAAAATTAGTATCTTTTTAACATGGTTACTAAGAATCCTAAAGGATGTTTAAGTTTGTGTGGGTGTATCTTCCAAGTGTACTTGTAATATTAAAATTCAACAATTTTATTATTGTTGCTACACATCTCTTATCCTAAATATTCCTTATTTGAAATTCTACTGTTTATAACCCAATAATATATGGTGAAAAAATACTAGCCTAAAAACATGCATGAAAAATATACAATCAAGTGAAAGAAAATTAAGCAACAACAATCTAAAACATCCTGGTAAATTATAATCCAAACAATTCTAGAGGCAGAAAAGAATTGGGCAGAGCTAATGTGAAAAGTAGAGTGAGCATGAATTAAACAAAGAGGTTCTCTGGGTGCTGGATGTCTTTAACAGTGAAAAAGGGATCAGGAAGAAAAATAAAGAACAGGGGTAGCACTGTAATGAACCCAAAAACATACCAGCATAGAGCTACCAGGAAGCTTATCAAGCTCAGCCTAGTGAGGATCTATCCATCTGAATGGACTATCACAATGGAAGGAATCAAAATAATGGTTACTATATGTCCAACCACCTTCTTAATATCTGGACGTGGATGTTTCACAGATCTTAAACAACATGTTTACAACTCAAATCCTAATTTCTCTGTTATCTACCCTTCTCTAGTCTTCCACAACTCACTAAATGGTACCTTTGTCCATCCAGTTCCTTAATTCACAAATCTGGCAATGATTCTTAATCCCCCCTTTCTTTCAATCACTGTTTTTCTTCAATTAACAATATTTAATTGTAAATTTACCAGCCAGGCAATGATCTTTCCAGACACTAAAGAATATAAAAGAGAAAACAGTCCCTACCTTATGGAGCTTACATTCCACCATTCCACTATTCTCTTCTTGAATCTATTTCCTAAGTATATCTCCAATCCATCCATTTATTTCTATAGCCACTGCCTTCCCTTCAATCCAATCCAGCACCATTTTTTATCAGAAACACTGCCATGGTCTCCCATCTATTTTTCCTACTTCCATTTACAACCCTCATAAATCAGTCTGCCACACAACAGCCAGAGAAATATTTTAAAAATTCAAATCATATCTTGTCACTACCGTGTTTAAAACTTTTCAACAGCTCCTATGTACAAAAGTACTTAGAATAAAATCCAGAGTCTTTAATATGGCTTACAGGACTCTGCCTGTACCTCATTTTTAGCTTCCTTAGCCTTTTTCACTTGCTCATCTTTTTGGAAGGACCTTTACACACACTATTTCCTCTGCCAAACAATTTCTTCTTTCATCTCCTTGTCACCTGGCTAACTTCTACTCATCTTTCACATCTCACACTAAATTTATCACTTCCTGAAAGAAGCCCTCCCTGACCCTCAGGCTAGGGTAGCCCCCCCCCCCATTATAACCTCTCTTAGCATCCTTGCTTTTCTCCTTGGTAGCATTTATCAGACGTATAAAAGACCGTATCTTAGAAAGAGACCCATTAAGTCAGGAGTCATAGCTGCCTTATTCACTGGTGCATCTTTGGCACCTAGGACAATGGCTTGCATATACCAGGCAGTTAATAAATATTTGTCGTATAAATGAATTAATGATCCAACCACCGCTAGACTTGGGGCAGACACTAGTGTTTACTCTGTTTTGGGATAGGCTCTTCCAATCTATATATTTCAGAGAATGGATGCCTGAATTTATGTAGATGTGGTTTAGACTTAAACTATATACTTTTACATTATATTCTCACACAGTATTAGAATAGAGTACCTTGCACTTCTTGTGTTTCAAAACCAGGTGCAGTATACAAAAATAAACAGCAACAATCAGAAAATGAAATTAAAATATATTTTACAGTAACATCCCAAACTATAAAATATGTAGGAATAATTTAATGAAAGATTACATAAGACCTCTACACTAAAAACTATAAAACACTGCTAAAAGAAGTTAAAGAAGATCTAGATACATGGAAATATAGTACCACTCTCATAGGTTAGAAGTCTCATTATTGTTAAGATGACCCCTCTCCCAAAAGATTTATAGATTTAGTGCAGTCCCATTCAAAACCCTTGCAGGCTTTTTCCCTCTATAGTGAGAAGATGACTTTTATTTGGAAAGAGAAAAAGATTATGAACAGTCAGAACAATGCTGAAAAAAAAACAAGGAAAAAAAATGGGAGGATTCACCAACCTGACTTCAAGACTCACTATGAAGCGACAATAATCAAGACAGTGTGGTTGTGGCAGAAGGATGGACAAACAGATCCATGGCACATGACAGGAAGTATAGAAACAGACCAACTTATATCAAATGATTTTCAACAAGGGGGCCAAAGTAATTCAATAGGAAAAGGAACATCCTTTCAACAAAAGAACAAAAGAAAAAAGAAAAAAGTCAAGAACCTTGACTCCTACCTCAATGAATTCCTACCACATATCACATGCAAAAATCAACGTAAAATAAGATAGGGGAGTCCTGAGTGGCTCAGTCAGACTTAGGCTCAGGTCATGATCTCCTGGTTTGAGAGTTGGAGCCCTACATCAGGTTCTTTGCTGTCAGGACACAGCCCACCTCAGATCCTCTATTTCCCTCTCTGTGCCCCATCCCCCTCAAAAATAAACATTAAAAATAGGGGCGCCTGGGTGGCACAGTCGGTTAAGCGTCCGACTTCAGCCAGGTCACGATCTCGCAGTCCGTGAGTTCGAGCCCCGCGTCAGGCTCTGGGCTGATGGCTCGGAGCCTGGAGCCTGTTTCCGATTCTGTGTCTCCCTCTCTCTCTGCCCCTCCCCCATTCATGCTCTGTCTCTCTCTGTCCCAAAAATAAATAAAACGTTGAAAAAAATTTTTTTAAAATAAACTAAAATAAAATAAAGGAAAGGAAAGAGTCAACATGTATTAAATAAGTGCCCTTTGCTCACCAGGAATACTCACTGCCTTCCCTAACACACTGCTAGAGAAAACACTACACAAGATAAAGTGATACGCCAGTGGCACATATTTGTTGAGATTCTTGCCTTTTCTTGGTTTCCAAGCTTTAGCAAACTCTTCAGGTGAGCAAAAGAAACCAGGTTGAATATGCCAAATTATGTGATTATATGAATTCCTTTTAGAGATCACCAGGGAGGTAATAAAGTTAACATAGTTTGGACAAACAATAGAATCCACACCAGTAAGGAATCCTACCATGACTAACCAGACACACTTTTATGTATCTTCTTACTAATATTCTATTTCTCTTGACTTGCCAGTAATTCACTCTTTTCAACTTTCTTATTACCCAATTTATCTAAATACACTTTCCAAGGTTAAGATTTCCTTTTCCTTTTTTTGTTACATTTTAGACTGCAATCTTCCAAACCACTGACAGTGATATATAAAAGGGAATTTTAATTGTAAATGTTATTCCATAATTTTTCAAATGTTTGTAAAATGTAAGTTGAGTGAAATGTTATGCTAACATTATTTGGATCCACCTGATTACAACGAACAACCCTATCCAGCATTCTGTGCTACCTCAAATTCACTTTAAGTATCCATACCAGCCACAAGGGGGTAGGGAGATATTTGCTGTTGGATCCCAGCTCAGGATCTGAGGTGCAGACTTGGGCGATGAAGGTGCCAGGGAGGGCTGTTTTGGGCCACATGGACCACTAGGTGGCCTGGTGGAAAACTGGCCTGCTGTTGATGTCACCAACGTGTAGAGGGTGGTCCTTCGGCTGGAAGAGAGAGGTAAGAGGTAACATTGTACCCTAGGGTCAGCTCCTAGTCCAGGGCCCCATCTGTTGCAAGCATGTAGTAATTACTGATAAAAGACAGAACTAGTGATAGATTCAATTCTGAATCTATACCAGAAATGTGACCTCCCTGTTTTCTCCCAAATCTGGATCATGTGGGTTTTTTTGTTTTAAAGTTTTTTTTTTTTTTAATTTATTTAAGTATTCTCCACAGCCCATGTCAGGCTTGAACTCATGAGTCACATGCTCTTCTGACTAAGCCAGCCAGGTACCCCTGGATCCTGTGTTTTATACAAAGTGATTACTGTCAAAGGTAGGGAATCTTCAGAAATCATTGTAGAAATAAAAGTAAGTATCAGCTCTGGGATTGTCATTATCACCGAAAATTTTGATCTCAACTACACCAGGCAACCAGTCCTCCCCATCGCTGTTCCTTGCTTCCAAAACCATAGAACATTTTTAAATCTCATCACAGCCCAATGAACTTAAAAGTTTTCATTTCAACACAACTGTGATCAAGATGAAACTGGATACAGGTACTCTGGGCTGCCAAGATATATCTGATCTCCACTTTACTGCTCTCATATGGATCAGCAGCCCTCATCCTCACCAATGGAAGTGGCTCAGGCAGCACGTTTTCTCAAAGGATGACCCCGTATACATTCTGGCTGAAAATGAGTAGGGAGATACAGTTGCATCAACCACCAGGGTGGAGATCTAAGCAGTGCTGCTTTGGGGCTGTCTTTGACATCTAAGGCTGTCAGGACTAAGCCATGTGAGTTTTGCTTTTCCTAGTCTATTGGCTTCTCTAACGCAGGTTCAACCTATTTGTTTCCACTGTTGATCTCTTTTACTTCAAAGACAAATATAGTCCTGCTGCTAAGGTGGCAAAATTGCTTCCAACATCAGTGTCTTCTGTAGGTTCTATTACAAATCTTGCCCCAAGCTGGGTCAACTCAGACATTTAAGTCAGTAACGCTCCTGCTGAACTTTGCATCTTGACTATCTAATGTAGAAAACATTTAAAGGATTTTCAACTACCATTTCTAAACATTTGACACAAACCATGGCATATGGGCATATCTGTTTCAGGTCCATCCTGTTACAATTAAGTGTCCGCTTTCTTAACTCAGAGTGAAGTATTCTTTTACCACATTAATCCACAGCTTCTGAACAACCAAGTCCTGGACACATAGACCTATATCCTTGGAAGGGTCCAATGAATAAAGTCACCCAGCAGAAACCTTACAGATCTCCCTGTTAACCTCTATTTCCACAGTGACTCACAGCAACACTCTAAGTCTCTGCCTTAGGACTTCAGCCTGAAGTAATCAGAGTTCAATGATCTTAAGAGCTGAGAAAGATGTTTCTCACTGGAATTTGTAGACTGAGAAGCAGCAGTAGTACAGCCTTATTCATGCAATTAAATATTCCTGGGAATTTATATTCTCACTGACTCCAGCATATGAGGTCAAAGTGGTGACTTGTTTTTTTTTAATTTTTTTTAATGTTTATTTATTCTTGAGACAGAGACAGAGTGTGAACAAGGGAGGGGCAGAGAGAGAGAGGGAGACACAGAATCCGAAACAGGCTCCAGGCTCTGAGCTGTCAGCACAGAGCCCGACATGGGGCTCAAACCCACAAACTGTGAGATCATGACCTGTGCCGAAGTCAGACACTTAACCGACTGAGCCACCCAGGTGCCCCATGACTTGTTTTTATAGCTCTTCATGCTTAAGTTATTTTTTAGGTTGTCTCTTTTTTAAAAAAAATTTTTTTGTGGGGCGACTGGGTGACTCAGTCGGTTAAGAGTCTGATTCTTGATTTCAGCTCAGGTCATGATCTCACAGTTTGTGAGATGGAGCCCCAGGGTTGGGCTCTGCGCTGACAGCACAGAGCCTACTTGGGATTTTCTCTCTCCCCTTCCCCTGTTTGCACTCTCTCTCTCTCTCTCTGAAATAAATTAATAAACTTATAAAATTAAATAAAAATAAGTTTACTTTAATTTTTTTTTGTATGGAAGTCTCAGGATGAACTACTGGCTGGATCTTCAGCTGCAAATACGCAGAAAGCATCTAAGAAGTTTCACAATATTGAAAGCTTATGTACAGAGGCAACTATTTAAAAATGTTGACACATCTCCAGTTCCTTAGCTTTGCATAGATAGGTCAGAGAGTTGGCTCTTATTAGGAGTTTGATATAGAGGAAAAGCAAATGTAAAATAAGTAGTTTGTGCTATGATTTTTCCCCAAGAGACTACTTTCTAGTCACTGAACTGAAGCCTTTTACTGAATATTTAGAAGGGGTACAAACCATTGTGTGGAATGCTTCAGAGACTTAAAGATGAACTAAGAAATTATACTTGTCCTTCTATGGCTTCTCTAAGAGAAATTGTGGAGATATTGATTTCTTTTACATACAAATTATTGAGTCTATGGTTCATCTGATAACAATTTCTTCACATTTTTCTGAACCACAACTCTTCCCATTTGGTATCAAGTAAACTCATACTCTAGCAAATATATTTTCAGGGCGCCTGGGTGACTCAGTCAGTTAAGCGTCTGACTCTTGATTTCAGCTCAGGTCATGATCTCACAGTTTGTGGGTTTGAGCCCTGAGCCCGGGCTCTGTACTGACAGCATGGATCATGCTTAGGATTCATTCTCTCTCTCTCTCTCTCTCTCTCTCTCTCTCTCTCTCTCTCTCTGTCTCTCCCCCCCCCCCCCGCTTATGTTCTCTGTCTCTTTCTGAAAATACATAAACATTAAAAATTTTTCAATTACATTTCATAAGCTATCTTTTCCTGCCACATTTTAAGAATCCTAAACAGTGTGTTCTTTTATTGATAGCTTTTCATTAGATATGGTTTCCTAAAAATGAACTCTAAGTGTAACTCTAGAGAGTAGTAAACCTATTTGATCAACATCTCTTTGATCAACAACCCTTCACAGGTGTTTGCTTTAAAATTTTTTGAAGTAGCTTTACTGAGGTATAACTGACATACAAAGAACTACACATATTTCATGTGGAGGTGTTTTTTTTTTTAACCTGGTATATGGCACAAAAATATAATTTTCATCAGAACTGTTCATGATCACAGCTATACTCTGTCACATGTAACTAAGAAAACTGTGATAAAGCCCATTTATTTATCATTAGCCTTCTAATTCAGTTTAAAATGATGTATGGGGGGGGGGCGCCTGGGTGGCTCAGTCGGTTAAGCGTCTGACTTCAGCTCAGGTCATGATCTCACGGTCCGTGAGTTCGAGCCCTGCGTCAGGCTCTGTGCTGACCGCTCAGAGCCTGGAGCCTGTTTCAGATTCTGTGTCTCCCTCTCTCTCTGACCCTCCCCCGTTCATGCTCTGTCTCTCTCTGTCTGAAAAATAAATAAACGTTAAAAAAATAAAGACTGCAGAGATTAAATCTCCAGAAAAAAAATAAAAAAATAAAATGATCTACGGGTTGCATAGTCTCAACAAGATGTACAGTCTCACCAAGAATCCTAGCCTATTTCTGCTTCAAACAGCATAAAATCTCTTCTAGAATGGATGTGGAGGAAGAATATCTGCTGGCAGATTACATTTCCACGTCAGGTGGTATGAAATAGTGGAGCTGCAACTTTTAAGTTATAGCTGAACACTTTAACTTATTAGATTAAATGAATGCAAACCCACCTTCCTTAACACACAGGAAGAAAACACAGTCTTTCACATAATTTCATTACTGGAACAAGCACAAAAGAAGCATCCAAACCTACTGCCTAGTTTCTCTAAAAAATATCAACAAATATACTAATTATCAATCCTAAATTATCAACAAATATTCTAAAGCTAAGACTGACATGTTACATTAAATGTGTTATGTTAGCTTAAACTCTCATGTTGCCAAAACCAAATGACTCCAACTTTCAGGTTTTGATGATACTTTTTCCAGTTAAATCATCCTAACAATCCTAATGAAGTAAAAAGTTCCTTTAAAGGAGAAATTTCATAGGACCCTTGGTTAGGTTTCACTATGGTTCAGAAAGAGACAAATTAACACTCCTACAACTGTCCCATCCAAAACAATGGTTCCTGATCTTTTATGACCCCAAACAGGGGTTTCTCAATCAAGAATGTGCCTAGGGAGATCCTTTGCCCATTCTGCCATGTGAGGTCACAGCCAAAAGCCTGTGATCTAGAAGGAAGCCCTCACCTGACCATCCTGGCACCCTTATCTCAGAATTCCGGCCTTCAAAACAGTGAGCAATACATTTCTGTTTATAAGCTATTCATCATCTAATCCCCTTTGGTGGAGGGGATCAATTAGTATAAACCAGTTATAATGTAAGTCATAGGGATGTAATACACAACAAAGGAAAGTCAGTAATACTGTAATAACTTTGTGTAGTGACAGACAGTAACTACACCTATGGTCAATGTAACATACAGCATAGAGAATTGTCAATAATATTGTAATAACTCTGTATAGTGACAATAATTAGACATATCAAGGTGATCATTTCGTAACATATAAAAATGCTGAATCACTGTCATACACCTGAAACTAATACAATATTGTATGTCAATTATAATTCATTTTTTAAAAAAATTTACAAATGAATGCACCTAAGCACTTAAGCTTTTTAAATTAGCTTTCATAAAAATTCTAGAATAGTTTTACTTCCATTCACATGTCATCCCATTGTACCACCCATAGAAGCACACAAATCATTACTTTTCACAAAATGTCAAGTAAGCTAATATTGAAAGCTTGACTCCTTTTTATATCAACAATGTAAAAATATGGCCACCATTAATTACCTATTATAAACAAGATGGTTTATATGTTATCACTACTCCTCACCACAATCTTTCAAATTATACATTATCTCTATTTTGCTGAAGCTGCTAGAGATTTAAAAAACTTGTTAAAGGTCACAAATTTAGGAATTACCTCATTGCAAAGCTGCTACTTTTCTATATTATATCTTAGAATACCGATAGCAAGTAATCCCCAGAGCACACACATTTGTCCATTCATTCACTTAACAACTAATTAATGGAGCCTATTTAGCTCAACTGAAAGCATTAGTTAAGATCATTGCTATATGAGATACAGCCTAAAGGTCATGATTGTTCATTGTCCCAACTTGTAATCATTTGTCTCTAAATCAGGTTAAGTGAACAGAAGTCAGCATAACTGGACTATAGCAGTTTAGCTTCCCAAATAATTTCTGTTGTGTGTTATGTCTTTCATTTTGAATTGACCACCATATGAAAACCAGCCTTGTGATAAACATTTTGATAGCTTTTACAAAACAGGACGTTACACTGCCGTCTAATCCTGATGATATCATTTAGAAAGTTCTACTCATTAAGTTTCACCTGGAACTTAAAATACAAAATTTACATTTTTAGATCAGCTCAAAAACTTCCTTTAAAAAAAATCAGACAGAACCATACTATTTTTCCTTTTTTTGTCTTGGTTGTCACAAAATATAAAGTGACATGTGAATTTCATTACCAGTAACACGTCTCACTTTAGGGCCATTTGATTACCTTTCTTTCTCAAACGATTTCTAACTTCTTCCGTAAGTCCAGATATTAACTACTGTATCTTTGGAAGGAGACAGGCAACAACAACAAAAAATAAGGATGCTAGGATTCCCTACTCCTGTATGGAATTCACTAAAAAATCCAGGCTTTTCAGAGATTCCAGCAATGTTTTCCTAAGACTACTATACATTAGTGTTCAATTTAGGTTCAACATTATACTAGAAGCATAAGGCTCTCAAGAAACACTTAGAATCTGAGCACTATCCAAAAATTTTTTCTGTGTGTGAAAGTTACAGGAAACTTATATAAAAGAGATTACTACATATTCACCACATTACCAAAACACTCAAAACACAATTTGTTAGCTGCGTGTTCCACAAAGTCATCATTAAGATCAGCAGTCCGTACTGCTAAACTAAAGAAATACCTCACCTGGAAACACATACAGACATTGCCATCCCAAAATCTCTAATAAGTCTAAAAAATAAACAATCTCTTCAGTTTTTCTTCATGACAACACTTACACTGTTTGCATATTTCTTTTTTATTTTTTTAAGATTTTATTTTTAAGTAATCGCTATACTCAACATGGGGCTCAAACTCACAACCCCAAGATCAAGAGTCACATGATCTACCAACTAAGCCAGCCAGTTGCCCCTGTTTGCATATTTCACTGAGAAAGTTTTAAGCATGTAGGAAATAAACTTGGTGTATTTTTAAGTTCAAGAATTGTATGAAACCATGTAATGACTTAAGACCTGAGAAAGTACAAATGTATGCATTACTAATGACCAGAATTACTTCACGTTAAAAGAAATTAAATGCACTTCATTAATTCGTTAGCAGTTTCATATGTAGTTAGAAGCCCCTCTACCCATAAAAGTTTATTAAAAATTTCATTTATGCTTTTTATAAATTACAGTGAATTTCTCTACAAGAATGTGTGTGTAAGTAGGCTCTTCGCCAGCAGAGAGCCCAACACAGGGCCTGAACTCAGGACCCTGAGATCAAGACCTGAGCTGATATCAAGAAACCAACACTTAACCCACTGAGCCACCCAGGTGCTCCAAGAATTTGTGTTTTTAACGGATAAACTAGCATCAGCTGTTCAACATAAAAATGTTATGTACGGGCACCTGGGTGGCTCAGTCGGCCCCCGACTTTTGCTCAGTTCATAATCTAGCAGTTTCTGAGTTCCAGGCCCCATCTGGCTTGCTGCTGTCAGCACAGAGCCCACTTCAGATCCTCTGTCCCCCCTTCTCTGCCCCTCCCCTGTTTGCATGCTCTCAAAAATTAACATTTTAAAAAATGTTGCACGGCCAATGGTAAATAAAAAGACCAATTAAAAGCAGGCATATCTTGTTAATTAGAAAAATTACACAGGATACTAACAAAGTACTAGAGTGATTATAATATTATAATATACAAACACTATCACAAATAAGGCGTGAGAGAAGGCGTGATGGGAGCCCTGAGAGAAGACCTCCAGGTTGGTCACTGGTGTCTGCCACGCGTATACAAATTTTTTAGTGTGTGCTTTATCAATGCTGAATATATACTGAACATACATTCATTAATGGATAGTTATATTTAGAAAAAGCCAACTACCTAACAGCAGAAGAGGGTCGTTTCTCCCACTGCACTCCCGGCTCAGGCGCCTGTCTGCATCATCAGGCTGTGGGAAGATCACGTGATTCCCGCGAGAGTCCGCGGGGAGGGAAACCTCGTGGAATATGTCTGCGGGAAAGCGCGCACCCTGTCCACGCCCACAAAGCCCGAGGCGGACACGCCCACCAGCCCGCCTCTTGAACCCTGGAGCCGACTCCAGGCGTGCCAGCGCCTCAGACTGAGCGCCAGCCGCACGATAACAATGACGTGGAAGACGCAGGAGGTTGCGGCTACGGCCACCACCAAGTACAGCGTGTGGTCTGAAGAGTCAGGGTCAGCTGGAGGCTGGACATTGCCCAGATCAGCCAGAAGTCTAGGATGCTGTCGGCGAAGGCCACGGTGAGCGTGATGGTGGCCGAGAGAGGGGGCTGGCGGTGATCCTGCACCACCACCACCAGGCTCTGCTTGAGCGAATCGCTGTCCAGCAGGGCCCGTGCAGTGAGCACCTCGCCCGTGTGCAGCCCCACCGCAAAGAGCCCTGCCTGGCTCGCTAGCCTTGAGCAGACTGTAGAACAGCCAGGTGTTCTGACCAGAGTGGTTGTCCACCGCCACCACCTTGGTCACCAAGGTGCCGGGCTCTGCGGATCGTGGTGCCAGCTCCACGCCTGTGGAAACGTCAGTGGAGAGAGTGGGGTACAGGACTTCTGTCACGTTGTCATTCTGGTCCACCACGAACAGGCTCAGAGACACATTGATGCTGAGTGGAGGATCGCCGCTGTCACGCGCCATCACTTGTAGCTGCATGTCTTGGAACTGCTCATAGCCGAAGGAACGCAGTGCATACAGAACGCCAGTGTTGGAGTTGATGGAAATGTAGGATAGCGGTGGTCCAGGGAGGGTGTTTTTGGCTAGGAAGTAAGTGACCTGGGCGTTCTCTCCATAGTCCGGGTCGTAGGCCATTTTTTTTTTTTTTACCTTGTCATGTATTTCTTTTTTTTCCCAATATATGAAATTTATTGTCAAATTGGTTTCCATACAACACCCAGTGCTCATCCCAAAAGGTGCCCTCCTCAATACCCATCACCCACCCTCTCCTCCCTCCCTCCCCCCATCAACCCTCAGTTTGTTCTCAGTTTTTAAGAGTCTCTTATGCTTTGGCTCTCTTCCACTCTAACCTCTTTTTTTTTTTTTCCCTTCCCCTCCCCCATGGGTTTCTGTTAAGTTTCTCAGGATCCACATAAGAGTGAAACCATATGGTATCTGTCTTTCTCTGTATGGCTTATTTCACTTAGCATCACACTCTCCAGTTCCATCCACGTTGCTACAAAGAGCCATATTTCCTTCTTTCTCATGGCCACGTAGTACTCCATTGTGTATATAAACCACAATTTCTTTATCCATTTATCAGTTGATGGGCATTTAGGCTCTTTCCATAATTTGGCTATTGTTGAGAGTGCTGCTATAAACATTGGGGTACAAGTGCCCCTATGCATCAGTACTCCTGTATCCCTTGGGTAAATTCCTAGCAGTGCTACTGCTGGGTCATAGGGTAGGTCTATTTTTAATTTTTTGAGGAACCTTATGGAGGCTCTTCTAGGGTTGTTCTCTGCAATATAGGTAGATTAGAAAGCGTCGGAGAAGGCTGGCAGGTTGTCTTTGGTGTCTGCTACTTTCAGTGAGACGTGAGTTTCTGTGGACAGGGGAGGACTTCCTCTGTCACTGGCGATCACCGTGATGTATCTAGGAACCTTTTCTCAGTCGAGGAGTGTGTCTGTCACTAATGTATAGTAATTTCCACAAGACTTTTATAATTTAAATGGCACATACTCTCGGATGAAACAGGTCACTTGTCCACTTTCCCCAGAGTCTTGATCATTTACATTTAAAAGGACAATTAATGTCCCTCTGGGAGAGTTTTCCAGAATGGAGCTGGAGAGAGAGAGAGGTGACAACTATTTCAGGGGCATTATCATTTACATCCAATATTGTGATCAGGACTTTGGCTCCTGCAGAATATCCTATTTTATCCATTGCTTGCCTTTCCATCTCGTAGAATCTCGATTCCTCATGGTTCAGGTCCCCTATTGTTGAAATTGTCCCTAAATTAGCATCTAGTTTGAAAACCGGGGCCGCATTGTAGTCTACATAACAGAAGGAATATCACTTCCGCATTGGCTCCTTCGTCAGAGTCGGCAGCCCTTACCAGAAGCAGCTTAGTGCCCACCACCATGTTCTCTGGAACACTCACGCGGTACTCGGACTGAGCAAATATTAGTGTGTTGCCATTCACATCAGCTGCCATCACACGAATTCGCTCAGTGCTTGTGCGCACTGGGTCACCCCCCATCGGAGGCTGTGAGAACCAGGTGATGAACAGCCTTCTGCTCCCGGTCCAAGGTGCGCTCCAAAACCAGTTCTGGATACTTGTTACCATCCACTCCGCTTTGCATGTCCAGGCAGAAGTGAGTATTATTACTACTGAGTCCGTAGCTCTGAAGAGAGTTCTTCCCGATATCCGGATCCCAAGTGTGGGGAAGCGGGAACTGCAACCCAGTGGCTGCGTTTTCATTCATTTTTATTTCTAATTCATCTTCCCGGAAATAGGGGGCATTATCATTAATGTCTCTCACTTCTATCACTACCTCGTATATTTTTACTTTATCTTCCAACAGAATCTCCAGATTTAATTGACACTTGAAGACCCCTGTCTATCCTGTCTGCAGAGATAAGGCTGCCGCTTCGGGGGTTTAGAGCTAAAAGCTGAGTCCTACCTCTGGAGACTATACGGACTCCGCGCTCCTCTAGCTCCCAGGGCTCCAACCCCAGGTCCTTGACGATGTTGCCCACCCTGAGCCTTTCTCCAGCTCCTCAGGAACTGAATAGTGAATTTGGGTTCATCTGGTTTCCCACAGAATCCCCAGGAGAACTCCCAGCAAGACAAGCCCTTTGCAGTCGCCTAGGAATCATTGTCACTTTCCTCCAAGATTATTTTCACCTCTTCCCTTGACTACCGAAGTAAGGTCCAGCTTTTCCAGTCTTCAGAATCCAACAGTTTCTTCACAATCCTGAGGTGGTTAGCTTCTATCTGTGTTTTGCGATTCACGCCCCTCCTGGGCAAGCAGGAGGCAAGCAGGAACTCTGTTGTTCTTTTCCTGATTAGTGAACAGCGGTGCTCAGAGCCCTAATGAATTACTGCACGATCTTGAGGATTTTTGGTTTTTGTACCTTAAATAGCTCCACGTACTGTTCTTCAAATAGGCATGGAAGTAGGGCCAAGTAAAAAACTACAGTGTTCCTTTTAATAGAAACTTCAGTGAGCTTATTTTTATTTCCGAGCTTATTTTTATTTCTCTAAAATTTTTCATAGAGTCACTTTCTTGAGATTATTTTCTGTAGCTGTAGGTGTATTCTGTCTTTTTCAATGAGCTTTTAAATGAATCTGAAGTTTCTATACAAAGTAATTTCAACCTTATAATTTTAGTGCACCTAATTTGATATCACCACCCCAAAAAGACACCTATTATGTGACATCTCCCTAGGAAATTACTGTTTTCAGATATCCTTTAATAGAATAAACTTTCTCACTTGCTGTGATAGGTGGCATTTTTTTAACAGATTCTCAAAGTTACCTATATAGAACTATTGTTGTTCTATAGGTTGTTAACATCTAATATTTAAAAATCAAAATTTCACAACATGGAAACCTAAAAATAAGAAATGGAATTGTATACGTTATCAGAAGCACACTGACAAGAAGTCAACTGAGTAAGACACATCAACATTTTTAGGACAAAATGGAAGCATTTCAACTTGCATTTACGGGAAATGAGGGTAGTACTTCACAACTTACTAATATATTATATTACAAAATAGTGTTTGAGAAAATTAGCAATCCAAAGAATATTACACACTTACCTTTTTCTGAGTAACAAACCCAATTCCAATTACTGAAAATGGTAATACATTCAAAAGCCCACCAAAATAAAAGAAAAATTCTCCCTACTCTGCTTTCATGAATGTAAACATTTAGATTCTGATGAAAAGCATGCTTGGCAGGCATACCACAATGTATCTTTAAAACTGGGAGGAAATCTGCAGGTAGTTCTGAGAAAAGATTGAGAAGAAATTTAGCCTATTCAGGGGGATTCAAAAAATCTCTAGCAAACATACCTGAATATTGTCAAATCATTACTCTGTCCTTTAAAAAAAACCAAACAACCTTGTGCATTTTCCTCTCACTTTGTAGCTATAAAGAAGAAGCCTTATATATTCAAGATATCAATGTTCTGAGAAAGGTAAACACCCACAGGAAGAAAACATTTATGTTTCAGCTACAAATATTTCTGTGGCAACAACATCATAATACCCACTTCTCACAGTAAAAGAGATTTGTGGGGGGGGGGTAAAGACTATCTCAGGTGAAATTGTCAAAATATTTCAAAATACTTGAGGGCTAATAATGAAGTTACGGGTCCACACAGAAAGGAACAGAAAATATTGAGTGGGCAAACGAAGTGATAGAACAAATGATTTAAGATTTTTTTGCCAAAATAGTTTTAAAATTAAAAACCAAACCTACGTATTGAAACTCACATGGGCAGAAGCAGCAGCAGCGTTAGAGCTTAATTTGTTATTCTCCTCAGTGACACTTATTACCAAAGAAGCTTCATTAGAGAGATCTCCTCGGGGACCCATTTCTGACGTCATAGTTAGAAAATTAAGCCGTGTTTTCTGAGAATCGGAGGCAATGTACGTATTGTAGGAATAAGGCAAAGTTTCAGGATTATAGGTGGGAGAAACTCCTGGTCCAATCTTATGACAGAAACCAGGTTGAATGCAGTTCCAGGCAGTTTGGGTGATGGAGCATCGCAGGTGCAGGGCCACCGCCAGAATCACCGCAAGGAGGAAGAGCACCGAGATCAAGGCCAAAGCCACCACCAGGTAAAACTGCAGCTCGGCCTGGGGGTCAGAGGGCTCCGGGCGGTCGCTGACATCCGGCAGTACTTCTTGGAGGCTGTCGGCGAAAACCAGGTGCAGCGTCGCGGTGGCAGAGAGGGGCGGCTGTCCCCCGTCCCGCACGGCGACCAGCAGGCGCTGGCGGGCCCCGTCCCTGTCGCCCAAAGCACGCGCAGTACGCACCTCGCCCGTGCGCAGCCCCAGGCTGAAGAGTCCGGGCTCGCTGGCCTGCAGCACGTGGTACGACAGCCACGCATTGTGTCCCGAGTCGGCGTCCACCGCCACCACCTTGGTGACCAGGTAGCCGGGCTGCGCGGCGCGCGGCACCGTGTCGAAGAGCGCCGAGCCGTCGGGCCCCAGCGCCGGGTACAGCACCCTAGGCGCGTTGTCGTTGCGGTCGCCCACCAACACGCGCAGGCTCACGTTCGCGCTGAGCGCGGGCGAGCCCTGGTCGCGGGCCTGCACCGTCAGCTCGAAGGCGCGCAGCTGCTCGTGGTCGAAGGCGCGCTGCGCGAACACCACGCCGCTCTGCGCGCTCACGGACACGTAGGACGCCAGCGCCCGCGGCTCCAGGTCGCTGGCCACGATGGAGTAGGAGACGTGGCCGTTGGGTCCCAGGTCGGGGTCGGAGGCGCTGACTTGGGCGATGGAGGCTCCTGGAGGGTTGTTCTCGGCAATGTGGACCATATAGAACGCCTGTTCGAAAATGGGCGCATTGTCGTTGACATCTGCGATGTGCACAGTGATGCTTGAGCTAGAGGAAAGAGGCGGCTTTCCCCTGTCAGTAGCTGTGATGGTGACGTTGTACACAGGGGTCTTCTCCCGGTCCAGGGCCCCATCTGTTACAAGTTTGTAGTAATTATTGGCAGAAGATTCAATTCTAAAAGGAACTTTTTCTTTTATGAGGCATGTGACCTCTCCATTTTCTCCCGAATCTTTGTCATGTGTTTTGAACAGAGCAATCACCATCCCCTGTTCTGTGTCCTCAGTTATGGAACTTGACACCGAAGTGAAAATGACCTCTGGGGCATTGTCATTCTCATCTAAAATTTCTATTATAATTTTACATTCAGTGGCCATGCCTCCACCATCCTTGGCTTCTATACTCATGGTATAACTACTACTGTTTTCAAAGTCTATAGGACCTTTGGATTTAATTTCTCCACTTTGATGGTCAAGCATAAACATATTTCCAATATCTCTTACTGTTTTGAAGGAGTAGGTGATCTCTGCATTGATGCCCTCATCCTGGTCGATGGCTGTCACCTTTAGCACAGAGGTGCCTGAGGGCAAGTTCTCTGGAAGGTTAACTTTGTACACATCCTGACTGAACACTGGGGGGTTATCATTGGCATCGGTGACCTCAATCTTGATTTGAACGGTGCCACTTCGGACTGGGTCACCTCCATCCACTGCGGTCAGGACCAGAAGATGGGAGCTCTGATGTTCCCGGTCCAGCGGCTTCTCCAATATTAATTCTGGGGCATTCTTGCCTTCGGTCTTATCCTTCACCATCAGAGAGAAATACTCATTATAGCTGAGTTGGTAATTCTGGAGAGAGTTAGGTCCTACATCTGCATCTATAGCAGATTCCAAACCAAATCGAGTTCCAAGAATTGCAAGTTCATTGATTTTTAAAACAATGCTATTTTGGGGGAAATAAGGTGGATTGTCATTTATATCTTCTATCCTCACAGATATGTGAAAAACATTTAGAGGATTATCTGCCACAATCTCTAAGGGCAGGACACACAGAGGGTTTGGGGGACAGAGCAACTCCCTATCTATTCTGTCACTCACAAGTATGTTGCCATTCTCTGCGTTCACGGTAAAGTATTGTTTCTCTGCACTAACTCTGAAGTTGCGGGTCAATAAATCCTGTACATGCAGCCCCAGGTCTTCAGCAAGGTTTCCTACCACTGAGCCCCTGGCCATTTCTTCCGGAATAGAGTAGCGGATCTGCTCAGAGAGCCCCCCACAGAACAAAGGCAGCAGAAAGGGAAAGAGTACTTGCCGCTGCCGGGTATAGCTCCTCTGCTTCGCCCTAGTTCCCATCCTTTTGTGCACTGCCACAGCCTCTGATGTTAAGAGAAGATGCTTTACAAATTGTGTTTAAAATAGTTACTGCCAATACGTAGAAAACTCAATGTCTTCAGTTTCAAGGCATCCCAATCTGTATTCCAAAATCATTTGCTGAGCAGAGAGTCTATGTGTGGGCTTCATCTCCTTTCAGACTTGCTTCCGTGACTGCGCAGAAAATCACTTAGGTAGATCGTGGACTCGTGCTCTTGCAGCGCATTGGCCAACAGCGGCGCTCAGAGTCTACTTAGAAAATTGCAGTCCAAAGCCTTGCAAACAATGGGATTTGCTATTCCATCAGGTTTGTTGGACTCAGGTATACAGAACAAGGCAATATATGAGTTTTGGATGTGTCTCTTTTCCAGTGTTTACTACCAAAGAAGATTCATTAGAGATTTGATTCTATAGAAGAGCCATTAACCGAGTATGAGAAAAGTTTATCTTCTAATCAGAGGCAATGCACATACTGGAAGAACAAAGCCAAGTCTTCTCTCCAGATTTAGAACATAGACCACATGGTAAAACAGCCTCACCAAGTGATATGGGGAAATTTTTGCAGCCATGAACTAACCCCCAGTATTATTTTCAATCTGATGTGCAGATAATTTTCCTCCTAATTTTTCCAGAGGAAACTGGAGGAGAGCTCAAATCTATATAGGACATACTCAGGAGGAGGTTGACCAAAGATATATAGTTTTCCTTGCTCCTTATAAAATAAATTTTTGAAAAGGATTATCAAGTGTTTTACGCTTTCACCATAACAATATAAAAGTATACCCTAGTAGGTACCATAGGAATTTAATGACATGCAAAACGTGAGAGTGTTTTATTTTTATCCTTCTATTTAACTGGACCACATGTTGTACCTTAATAGAAGTTTATCACTACCTCTGAATCAAAATAACCATCTTCTTAATCTCAAGTTTCAAAGGTAACCTTTCCTTTTGTTCTCTAAGATTTTGGTTGCCAGCTCCTAACTGTTCAGACTATGTTTTATATATATATATATATATATATATATATATATGGAACAACCTCCCTCTCCCACAAAATAACTCATGTCCTTTTATTCGTCTGCTTTCAATTCAAGTAAAATGCCTCAAGTCTTTTTTAACTTTATTTATTTTTGAGAGAGAGAGAGAGAGCACCCACATGTGAGTGGGGGAGGGTCAGAGAGCGAGAAGGAGAGAGAGAGAATCTCAAGAAGTCTCCATTCTGTCGTGGGGTTCGATCCTATGGACCATGAGATCGTGACCTGAGCTGAAACCAAGAGTGAGATGCTCCAATTGGGCCACCCAGGGCACTCCAAATCTGTTTTCTCAGTTTGGAATTCCACAGGCATAAATTTTATCCCTACATGCTTGAAACACTCTAAAATTTTTCTTGACATCAAGAATGTCAAGCATCTGTTGCAGGATATCCCTTTCCTACAGTTCAAATTCTTTTTGCCAAAATATTAGAAACTCAATTATAGCTAAATACATTAAGGTCAATTCCTAAATGAGAAAAGAAAACTTGAAAGGGAACATGAATATGTTAATAACCTGGGCCAAACATCTATAAGTGGTATGAGAGTGCTGAGCTGAATTGAGTATGGAGATGATTCCTGTGTTCAAATATCTTCAGTAAGTCTCCTTTCCTCACTTGACTTTCCTATGCAGTGTTTCAGATAACACATGTCATTAGGTAACTACCAGGGTTTCAATAACAAGTTGGTTCTGAATATAAGGATTGAATATACTTATATATATTACAAAATGAGTTTTCAAAGGAAATAAAAAAGGAATCCATGACTCATAGGCATATTGAAAACAAACAACAACAAAAAGGAAACACCAAATAGGAATACCAGATAAATCAGTCTCATAAAGTCCAAATATTCACAAACTATTTCACATTAGTATATCTGAAAAATGTAAGCATGTTTAGCCAATTTGAAAATAACTTTTTGAGAAGCACTGGATCAAAATTATTTCTGCAGGTGAATTTACTACATTAAGAAATCTTTTTTTTAATAATTTTTTTAAATTTTTTTTTCCAACGTTTATTTATTTTTGGGACAGAGAGAGACAGAGCATGAATGGGGAAGGGGCAGAGAGAGAGGGAGACACAGAATCGGAAACAGGTTCCAGGCTCTGAGCCATCAGCCCAGAGCCCGACGCGGGGCTCGAACTCACGGACTGCGAGATCGTGACCTGGCTGAAGTCGGACGCTTAACTGACTGCGCCACCCAGGCGCCCCTAAGAAATCTTAAACATACACACAAACACACACACACACACACACACTAAAGTACAAGTAAAAGAATAAAAGAAAATAATACCAGTTCAACAATTCAACTATTTCTTCAGAACAATCAAATGACTTCATGGTAGAAACAGAAAATATGTGTAGAACTTAAGAAAAAAGGTGTACTCTACATTTCCTCTCCCAAAAGAATCTAGTAGTAAAAAGGCAATCAGTATATCTGTTTTGGTAATATAAATAAATTACACAAAGTTGAAATAATCAACATAATTGAAACATATTACCACTCATCAAAACTCAAAATAGAATTTTCATGCTCAGAGCCAAGCTTACATGTGTGAACACTTACATGTAAATGTTGTATATATGTGTATATAGATAAGGAAAAGAGCTACAGAGTGTATGCCATTGAATCAACATGATCAAATTTGAACATTAGAAATAAAGCAAATAGTGGTAGAATTTAATTATAAATAAATGGAGGCAATGTGAAATTGTAATAGGCAAACAAAAAAATTGTGAATCATTAATTTGAATCCTAACCAGTTCATTGATAGCCACAAACACTGATGATAGAAAAATATTACTAAAATTTAACTTATTATAAAGCAAGCCATGGTAGCTGAACTAGACCTTTAGAATCAAAAGAAAATATGCCAGAGGAGTGGAAAAACCTTTTCTGAAAAATGATGGTAATTTGTTGAAAGATAAAATAGAGGAACTCATATGTATTGCTCTAAACATGTATGAACTGAATATATCCCACCACCAGAAATATGTTTTTAAGCCACTTAAAAGACTTGCACAGAGATAGCAACAACTGGGAGGTAGGTAATAAATCTCACCTGATTATTCTTGGAGTCAAATTTGCCTAAACCAGCAGCTGAATCTTCAGCTATCAAGAGTGGCTCGCTTTTCTCACAGCTGTCATGACTAATAAGCATGTCCGCATAGTTGGGCTGAGGGAAGATCACGTGACTCCTCCGAGAGTCCGCCGTGAGGGAGACCTCTTGGGAATAGGTCTGCAGGAAAGCTTGCACCCCGTCCACGCCCACAAAGTGCGAGGTAGGCATGCCAACCAAACTGCCTCCTGAAGCCTGGAGCAGACGTGTCGCGTGCCAGTGCCTCAGTCTGAGCGCCAGCAGCACAATCACAAACGCGAGGAAGACGCAGGAGACAACTGCCACCGCCACCACTAGGTAGAGTGTGAGGCCAGAATCGTGGGGATTGGCAGAAGACTCGAAGCTGCTTAGGTCAGCCAGGACATCTGGGATACTGTCAGCCACGGCCACGGTGAGCGTGACGGTGGCCGAGAGAGGGGGCTGGCCATGGTCCTGCACCACCACCACCAGGCTCTGCTTGAGCGCATCTCTTTCCAGCAGGGCCCGTGCTGTGCGCACCTCGCCCGTGTGCAGCCCCACCGCGAAGAGCCCTGGCTCGCTGGCCTTGAGCAGGCGGTAGGACAGCCAGGCATTCTGGCCAGAGTCTCTGTCCACCGCCACTACCTTGGTCACCAGGTAGCCAGGCTCAGCTGACCTGGGCGCCAGCTCCACACCAGTGGAACCATCGGTTGGGAGGGTGGGGTGCAGGATCTCTGGCACATTGTCATTCTGGTCCAGCACGAATATGCTCACAGAAACATTGCTGCTGAGTGGCGGGTTCCCACCGTCCAGTGCTGTCACCCACACTTGCAGGTCACGGAACTGTTCATAGTCAAAAGAGCGCAGTGCATATAGGGTGCCGGTGTCTGAGTTGATGGAGACATAGGAGGATAAAGGTGCTCCCTGCAGGGTATCCTCCACTAGGGAATAAGTGACCTGGGAGTTCTCATTGCTGTCCAGGTCAAGTGCCATCACTGAGAAGAAGGAAGCTCCTCTGGGGTTGTTTTCAGGAATGTAGACGGAGTAAGATGAGTCAGCAAAAGTGGGTGGGTTATCATTGTCATCTGCTACATTCAGTGAAATGTGAGTTTCTGTAGACAAGGGTGGATGTCCCTGATCTGTGGCTATCAAGGTTATATTATAGCTGTGGACCTGCTCCCTGTCCAGCACTCTGTTTGTTATCAATTTGTAATAATTTCCATAAGTCTTTTCTAATTTAAAAGGCAGACTGTTAGGAACGAAACATGAGACTTGACCATTTTCTCCAGAGTCTTGATCTTGCACATTTAGAAGAGCAATAACTGTACCTGGGGGAGAGTTTTCCAGCACTGAATTAGTAGAAGATGTGATAGTTATTTCTGGAGCATTATCATTCACATCCACAACTGTGATCAATATCTTAGCAGTGGTCGAGAGACCTCCACCATCTTGGCCTTGAATTTCCATCTCATAAAATCTAGATTTCTCAAAATCCAGAGACCCTCGTATTAAAACTTCTCCAGTTTGAGAATCCAACTGGAATATTTCAGAAGCTTTGCTTTCCATATTCCGGAATGAAAACACCACTTCCCCATTGATTCCCTCATCTGGATCAGTTGCATTTACCATGAGAACCCGAGTTCCAGAGCTGAGGTTTTCAGGAATACTCACTTGATATACAGACTGTGTAAACTTTGGTATATGGTCATTTACATCGAGGACCACTACACGAATGGCAACAGCACCCTGTTGGATGGGATCTCCTCCATCGAAAGCTGTGAGGAGGAGATGGTGAG
This sequence comes from Lynx rufus, assembly GCF_022079265.1. Lineage (NCBI taxonomy): Eukaryota > Metazoa > Chordata > Mammalia > Carnivora > Felidae > Lynx > Lynx rufus. Next base: position 117,308,520 of record NW_025814823.1, on the reverse strand, counting down.
CAGCCTCCTTTTCCCGGTCCAAACTCCCCTCCAGCACTAGTTCAGGATTCTTGGCCCCATCCATCCCGCCTCGCATTTGCAAGGAAAAATAACTATTAGGATTGAGCTGGTAGCGCTGGAGAGAGTTCATTCCTACATCTGGATCCCTAGCGTTAGGAAGGGGAAATCTCGATCCTGGAGTTGCGTGCTCACTGACTTTTATCTCTATTTCTGCCTCCTGGAAGCTGGGGGCGTTATCATTAACATCCATTATTTCCACCTCCACTCCGTAAATCTTCAGGGTATCTTCCACAAGTATCTCTATATTTAAAAAACAGGAGGACAGTGTCTCACAGAGCTCCTCCCGGTCTAACCTACCTGCAGTGATCAAGCTGCCACTTCGCGGATTCAGAGCGAAAAGCTGCATCCTGCCTCTGGAGATGATGCGGACTCGGCGTTCCGCCAGCTCCCAGGGTTCCAGCCCCAGGTCCTTGGAAATATTGCCCACGAAGAAGCCTTTATCTGTCTCTTCGGGCACCGAGTATTGGATGTGCCCTGCCCCAGACTCCTGTAGCGTCCTCAGGAAAATGTATAGTAGGATCAGCCCGCTGCGGTCCAGAAACAGTAGCCGATTCCCCATGGCAGTAAGCTGAGCTTATATTCCCTGGTTTCTTGGGCTGTTTTGTTCTGAATCAGCTAATGTATCTACCAAGTTCAAGGATGACTGCATCCAGAATATATTAGAGAGAGAACTACTTTAAGTTTCCAGCATCAGGATCTGTGAGTATCCATGTTACTCTGCTTTGTGTTGTAGAGATGGGGGAGGGAGGGAAGGCAGCTTGCAGCTTCCCATTCCCTGATTGGTGAAGAGCGGCGCCTAGAGCCAAATCTTATTATTGCAACGAGTAAGAAAAGCCCAACTTAATGTGTCTGTTCCAGAAGTTATTACACACCTCTTCAAGAATTACACATATTTGTAAAACTGAAAACTGCACAAAACAAAGGGTTGTATAATGTGATGTTGAAGGTTTACCAAGAGCATTTAATAAAAGGAATAATTATTAAAAGGGATTGTTTAATTTTAAAAAATGTTTTCAAATACTATAGGAACTAAACAACTGCAAGTTAGACTTGCTTTCTATTGATTTTTACCAACTGAAGGGAACAGTATTTATGGATGTGGAACTATCTCGGTTCCAAAAAAATCATCAGAGCGCATGACTAAAATTCTTACCAATATTTCTTTATTGAGTAAAAGATGAAACATTTGAGAAAATTTGGATGACATTAGGCTGTCATTTTAAAAATTACCATGATATAAAAAAATAGAATTGTGTTCCATATCCTTAAATAAGAAGTATTCTCTTTCATGAAAAATTTGCTTGAGATTTCTATATATTCTACCTTAAATTGCATAGTAGAATGACTGCAGCACAGTAAACTTTAGTCTAAACAGTGATACCAATAGGTTTGACCTAGATTTATTTTAGGAATTTTATCAAGAGATTGAATCTAGAATCATTACTTGTATTTATTTATTTTTTAAAATTTTTTAATGTTTATTCATTTTTGAGAGACAGAGACAGAGCACAAGCAGGTGCAGGGCATAGAGACAGGGAAACACAGAATCAGAAGCAGGCTCTAGGCTCTGAGCTGTCAGCACAGAGCCCAATGCAGGGCTTTATTCCAACTCACGAACTGTGAGATCATGACCTGAGCCGAAGTCAGATGCTTAACTGACTGAGCCACCCAGGCACCCCTATTAATTTATTTTTAAGTAAGCTCTACACCCAAAGTGGGGTTTGAAATCACAACTGTGAGATCAAGAGTCACATGCTCTACCAACTGAGCCAGCCAGGCACCCCTTAATCTAGAATCTTTAAACAACAATGCTCCATTGGAATACATTGGCATTAGAATATAAAAAGCATTTTAAATACTTACCTGTTTTAAAGTTTTCTTATCTGCTTCAACACTAGGAGTTAAAATGCTAGTCATTAGTCCCGAAGGGCTATCTTTGTTGAGAATATCTTGTGTGGCTGGAAAATGATCAACAGATGTGAGAAAATTAAATTCCGGATTAGTTTGATCCCCAGGCACACAAAAATTATAGGCATAGGGTAATGTTCCTTCACTGTAGTTGGCGGTAATCTCGGGTCCAGACTTGGAACACCGAACAGACCCAAAGCAGCTCTCTGGGGCGTGGCTGGAAGAGCTTCGCAGGCGCAGGGCCACCGCCAGAATCACCGCAAGGAGGAAGAGCACCGAGATCAAGGCCAAAGCCACCACCAGGTAAAACTGCAGCTCGGCCTGGGGGTCAGAGGGCTCCGGGCGGTCGCTGACATCCGGCAGTACTTCTTGGAGGCTGTCGGCGAAAACCAGGTGCAGCGTCGCGGTGGCAGAGAGGGGCGGCTGTCCCCCGTCCCGCACGGCGACCAGCAGGCGCTGGCGGGCCGCGTCCCTGTCGCCCAAAGCACGCGCAGTGCGCACCTCGCCCGTGCGCAGCCCCAGGCTGAAGAGTCCGGGCTCGCTGGCCTGCAGCACGTGGTACGACAGCCACGCATTGTGTCCCGAGTCGGCGTCCACCGCCACCACCTTGGTGACCAGGTAGCCGGGCTGCGCGGCGCGCGGCACCGTGTCGAAGAGCGCCGAGCCGTCGGGCCCCAGCGCCGGGTACAGCACCCTAGGCGCGTTGTCGTTGCGGTCGCCCACCAACACGCGCAGGCTCACGTTGGCGCTGAGCGCGGGCGAGCCCTGGTCGCGGGCCTGCACCGTCAGCTCGAAGGCGCGCAGCTGCTCGTGGTCGAAGGCGCGCTGCGCGAACACCACGCCGCTCTGCGCGCTCACGGACACGTAGGACGCCAGCGCCCGCGGCTCCAGGTCGCTGGCCACGATGGAGTAGGACACGCGGCCGTTGGGCCCTAGGTCGGGGTCGGAGGCGCTGACTTGGGCGATGGAGGCTCCTGGAGGGTTATTCTCAGCCACGTGGACCACATAGGAGGCCTGGTGGAAAATCGGTGTGTTGTCATTGACATCGGTGATGTGCAAGGTGATGGTAGTGCTGGAGGAGAGGGGCGGAATGCCCCTGTCAGTGGCTGTGATGGTGACGTTGTATTCCGGAGTCTGTTCTCGGTCTAGGGGTCCATCTGTTACCAGCTTGTAGTAATTATTAGATGAAGAATGAATCTTAAATGGAATATCTCTACTTAAGTTACAAATGACTTCTCCGTTTTCCCCAGAATCCTGGTCCTGTGTTTTGAAGAGAACAACAACCATTCCTGGATGGGAATCCTCCAAAATTTGATCAGAGAGAGAAGTAATGATTATTTCAGGGATGTTGTCGTTTTCATCTAGAACTTCTATGATTACTTTACACTGGGTAGAGAGGGATCCTCGGTCTTTCGCTTCTACATCCATGGTATATCTTTCTACTTCTTCAAAATCCAAGGGTTGCTGAGTTATAATGTTTCCTGTGGCAGAATCCAGAGAGAACACATGCTGGGCTTTATTAGCCATACCAAGGAATGAGTAGGTGATCTCCGCGTTGAAGCCTTCGTCTTGGTCAGTGGCACTCACCTGCACCACTGAGGTGCCTGGGGGTACACCTTCACGAAGACTGACCCTATACATACCTTGGCTGAACACCGGGGGGTTATCATTGGCATCCACCACCAGGATTCGGATCTGAGCTGTGCTGCTTCGTGGTGGATTTCCATTGTCAAATGCTGTCAGCACCAGATAATGAGAGCTTTGTGTTTCCCGGTCCAGGGTCTTCTTCAGTACTAATTCTGGATATTTGCCACCATCGGGATTGTCTTTCACCACCAAGGAGAAGTACTCATTAGGGCTTAGCTGGTATTTGCTCAGTGAATTCGTACTAATATCAGGATCTTTTGCAGACTCAAGAATTGTTCCCATCCCTGGGGTGACAGATTCACTGATTTCTAAGTTTATTTCATCTTTATGGAACTGAGGGGCATGGTCATTAATATCCTCAACAACAACAATGATATGAAAGATATTTAAAGGATTTTCCACCACGGCTTCCAACTGCAACTCACATCTTCTTCTCTCTTTGCATATCTGCTCCCGGTCTATTCGGTCCTTCACTAGTAAGTCCCCGCTCTCTGCGTCTACGTTGAAAAGCAGCTTCTCCGTGCTGACTCGCAGCTTCCTAGCTGACACGTCCAGGACACTGAGCCCGAGATCCTTGGCGAGGTTCCCCACCACCGAGCCCTTGGCCAGTTCCTCGGGAATCGAGTAGCGGATCGGCTCGCAGAGCGCGGGGTAGAACAAAGGTAGCAGGAAGGGAAACAGTACCTGCCGCCTGCCGGCCGGGCGCCTCTGAACGCAGCTCCCTCCCATTGCGCGCTCTAGTTCTCGCTGGGTCCCAGTCTTTCTAGCTAGAAAAAGGGCCCGCTATCGCACTGGTAGCATTAGGCCCAGAACATACAGAGCCTCCAGTCTTCGGGCTGGGAATCTGTGTGTGCTGGGGAGAGTCTGCGCGGCCAGAAGCCCCTGTGTGTATGGGGTTCCTTCACTCTGTGTTGTTGACTGCGCAGGAACACCCAGGCTAGAGGCTGAAGAATCCCGGGCGACAGCACTTGCCCTGTACTGGCCGACAGCGGCGCCCAGAGGCTTTGTGTGGAACCGCAATCTAGTTTTTCTCTTGTTAAAATGTAAGATGATAACAGCTAATATCCTAAATCTTATTTCTCAGTGTTTTCATTCTCATCATGAAACGTGTTTCATATGGTAAAAATTATAATATGTTGTATATGTTAAAAACTTACATAGACTTTGAATAAGTAAAGTACTTCTTTCAAAATTCAAAAAAGCACAAAAGAATATAGAGTGTAAAGTAGCTCTTCCATCCCATGGCCCATTACTATTCAGTTCTTGCATCCAGAGGTAATCACTGTTGTTCCTTTTAAAAGTAATTATCCACAAAGGTAAGTACTGAAAGTAAGCAAAAATCTTTTTGTCTTCAATCGTAGCTTACATTTAGCTAGAAAGCATTAGTCCATCTCCCATATTTAGAAATTAGAAGGCTGTCATTCCCATAGTCATTACATTCATCTAGGGTGTTCTGTGCTGTTTTCAAATAATAATTAACATGATTTGGTCACAATAATTACCACGCCGAAAGAGTAGTTTTTTAAAAACCCTGTATTTTTCAGAACAGAATTATTTAGATATAGATGCGTAATAATTTTTTTTTTTAAATTTTTTTTTTCAACGTTTATTTATTTTTGGGACATAGAGAGACAGAGCATGAACGGGGGAGGGGCAGAGAGAGAGGGAGACACAGAATCGGAAACAGGCTCCAGGCTCTGAGCCATCAGCCCAGAGCCCGACGCGGGGCTCGAACTCACGGACCGCGAGATCGTGACCTGGCTGAAGTCGGACGCTTAACCGACTGCGCCACCCAGGCGCCCCTAGATGCGTAATAATTTTGACTCCCAAAGATAGATTTAAAATGACTTTCAATGATTTAAGTTAATAACTATGACCCTAAAGGATGTGCTCTCTTTCCATAGACCTATTGTTGAACAAATGTTGGATGACAATGAGAAAAATCATAGTGTCATAAATATTTTGAGACACATTAGGATATTCTTGGACTGTATGCTACCATATTGGTTTGGAAGAATACTAGTAATAAGTTAAAAGTAAGATATCAAACTAAATACATCGTCATCGTCACTAAAGTAAATGGCCACATCAGTAACTCTACTTACTGATTGTTTAGAATACTTCTGTGTACTTCTCTGCTTATATTCAGATCTCCCACAGAAATGACATTTCTTTCTTGACCTAGTTTATTTTGATTCTTAACATCAGAATTTTCATAAATCCAGGTGGATCTTCTTTCTTCTATGTTACAAAGCCACTGAAATACCCTTGGAACTCATCTTTTGCTTCTGTTCTTAGGCACATGTACAAATGCTTTTTCTTATTTGGAGAATTTAACAAAAAATGCTGGCAGCATAACCCAAAATTTGCTTACTTTAACCTTCTATACGTTCTTTAGCATCCCTAGTGAGCAAGGAAAGTCAAATTAAAATGCTGTCTTCCACATAACAGTATGAAATTAGAATCACAAGCAAAAAGGATGCTACACTGTTACAGGGTGCCTAGGTAGCTCAGTCTGTTAAGCATCTGACTTTTGATTTTGGCTCAGATCATGATCTTTCAGTTCGTGGGCCTGAGCCCCATGTGTTCTGTGTTGGGCTCTGCACTGACAGCATGGAGCCTGCTTGGGATTCTCTCTCCCTCTCTCTCTGCCCCTCCAATGCATGCGCTTTCTCTCAAAATAAATAAACTTTAAAAAAAGGATGCTAATGTATTGTTACCAATTATGATTACACTTGGAAAATTTTAAGCACACATTGTTAACAATTGTTAGTAGAATATTAATGAAAAACTTAAATCCTTCTAGGAAGTATATTCAACTGTAATTGTCACCGCAAGGTATATTTTGAAAAATAAAACCACAAAGGTGTATTGCTTTTCTCGTTGGGAAAAACAACACTGAGGAACCTGTTCACTGTTTCCAGTGAAGTTAATGGATTTGTCTCTGATATTCACCTATTTTACCAGACCTGCCTTCAAAACAAGAGCTAAGGTTGCCTAAGAGGCTAAGATTTTAGCATGTGGCCAAGAGAAGTGTACATAAATTGACAGACACTTATGGAGGTACTCTCAGGAACTGTCAGTACTGTACTCAACAAAACTATAAAGTAGAATGCTCTGCAAAATCGTAACAGCCTTGTGACCATAGGCTTTCATTGGAATTACGTGAATATTTACCAGAAAATAAAAACATATCAGTCTTAATTACCATCAAATTCTACTCTTCAATGTTTTAGCAAGAAACAAATATCATTGAAATGGAGGGAACAGTGAAAAAAATAAAGACCAAAATTTTCTATCATTATGCCAAACCTAAAAGTAAAACCAATTATAATTCTTAAAAGAAAAAGAGTAAAACCAGAACTCACTGGAACCAAAGGGTTATCTTCTACAGGTAACTTCAAATCATCTAACAAAGACAAAGGATCCTTTTTCTCAAATCTCTCATGGCTAATGAGCATGTCGGTGTAGTTGGGCTCGGGGAAGATCGCGTGACTCTTCCGTGAGTCTGCTGTGAGGGAGACCTCATGGGAATACGTCTGCAGGAAAGCCCGCACCCCTTCCACGCCCACAAAGGCGGAGGTGGGCACACCCACTAGCCCGCCTCCTGAAGCTTGGAGCTGGTGCGATGTGTGCCAGCGCCTCAACCTGAGAGCCAGTAGCACGATGACAAAAGCGAGGAAGATGCAGGAAACTATGGCTACCGCCACGACCAGGTATAGCGTTAGACCTGAAGCTTCGGAGTCACGTGGAACTTCCAGACTGCCCAGGTCAGCCAGGACATCTGGGATGCTGTCAGCAATGGCCACAGTGAGTGTGACGGTGGCTGAGAGAGGGGGCTGGCCATGGTCCTGCACCGCCACCACCAGGCTCTGCTTGAGCGCATCTCTGTCCAGCAGGGCCCGTGCTGTGCGCACCTCGCCTGTGTGCAGCCCCACTGCGAAGAGCCCTGGTTCGCTGGCCTTGAGCAGGCGGTAGGACAGTCGGGCATTCTGACCTGAGTCTTTGTCCACTGCCACCACCTTAGTGACCAAATAGCCGGACTCTGAAGAACGGGGTGCCAGCTCCATTCCAGTGGAAGCGTCAGTGGGTAGGGTGGGGTACAGGATCTCTGGTGCATTGTCATTCTGGTCCAGCACAAATATGCTCACAGAAACATTGCTGCTGAGAGGTGGGTCCCCACTGTCAGTGGCAATCACCTGAATCTGTAGATCATGAAATTGCTCATAGTCGAAAGTTCGCAACGCATACAGGACTCCTGTGTCAGAGTTTATGGAGACGTAGGAGGATAGAGGTGCTTCCTGGAAAGTGTCTTCAGCTAGGGAGTAAATAACCTGAGCATTCTCTTTGCTGTCTGGGTCTAGTGCAGTCACAGACAAGATGGAGGCACCTCTGGGGTTGTTCTCCGGGATATAGGTGAAGTAGGAGATGTGGGAAAAAGTGGGTGGGTTGTCATTAATATCTGCCACTTGCACAGTGAAGTGAGTTTCTGTTAATAGGGGTGGATTTCCTCCATCTGTGGCTGTCACTGTGATATTGTAAGAGGATACCTGTTCCCTGTCAAGAGTTCTGTGTGTCACCAGTCTATAATAACCGTCAATGGATTTCTCTAACTTAAATGGTAGATTGCCTGATATGGAACAGGTGACCTGTCCATTCTGCCCAGAGTCTGGATCATGCACATTTAAAAGGGCTATAATAGTTCCCGGAGGTGAGTCTTCCATCAGGGGACTAAACAGAGATGTGATGGTCACCTCTGGATTGTTGTCATTTACATCTTCTACTGTAATCAATACTTTTGCCATTGCAAGATATGCTCCTCCATCTTCTGCTTGTATTTCTAATTCATAGAAATCTGTTTCTTCGTAGTCTAGATTTTCTGATAATTTTATTTCCCCAGTATTTTTGTTTAGTTGGAATTTCAACAATTTGTCAGGAACAAATTTTCGGAATGAATATGTGACTTCTCCATTGGCTCCTTCATCCCTGTCTGTGGCAGTGACTGTAAGCAGCTGTGTGCCCACAGGCAAGTTCTCCAGAACACTCACTCGGTATTCTGGCAAGGTAAAGACCGGTGCATTGTCATTTGTATCAAAGACGATCACACTGATGAGAACTGTACCAGATAGGAGAGGGTCACCCCCATCGGAGGCAGTGAGGACCAGGTGGTGTAGTGCCTCTTCCTCACGATCCAGGGCGTGCTTCAGTACCAGCTCCGGGTATTTGACACCACTGGCATGACTCTGAACTGCTAATGAGAAGTACTTATTGGAGCTGAGCTGGTAGCTCTGGAGGGAGTTCACACCCACGTCTGGATCAGCAGCTTCCAGGAGAGGAAAACGCATTCCTGGAGCGACATTTTCATTAATTTTTACCTCTACATTTTCTGCTTGGAATTTTGGGGCATTATCGTTGACATCAGTTATTTCTATTTCTATCCCAAAAAGTTCCACCCTATCTTCCACAAGAATGTTAAAATTCACCAGACACCGTGCACTCTGACCACAGAGCTCCTCCCGGTCTATCCTGCCTGCGGTGACCAAACTGCCACTTCTCGGGTTCAGAGCGAAAAGCTGCGTCCTACCTCTGGAGACGATGCGGACTCCAGGCTCAGCCAGCTCCCAGGGCTCCAGCCCCAGGTCCTTGGAGATGTTGCCGACGAAAGAGCCTTTCTCTAACTCCTCAGGAACGGAGTAGCGGATCTGCCGGGCTTCAGCCTCCCATGACAAACCGAGGAAAAGACAGAACAAAACCAGCGCTTTGCGGTTGGAGTGGTTCCTTTTAGCAGCCATTGTTGTCTAGTCAAGGAATTCTCGCCAAGTAATCACTGGGCACGTTGTGTGTTTTAACGATTCCTTTTTCTTTGTCTGGCTGCTGGGAGCCTCTGTAGCCTACGCACCTCAAATTCTGGAGTGAGTTTCACTGCAACCCTGGAGCCGGTTTGTAGGAACTGAGGAGCTTTGCGTAGTCGGAGCCCTGAGAATCCGGATTGAGCACTGGCTGTGTTTCTCTGGGAGAACAGCGGCGCTCAGAGTCCTGAGAAGTTACTGCACCCACTATGTGTGCAATGGAAAACACGGTACTCTTTGTTGGATCTTTCATTTTACTTTACAATACTTCTTTGGCTTCTCAACTGATATCCCTTAAGTCAACTACTACTTGTAGATTGCTTATTGGGTAGGATAAATGGAAAGTACTATAAAATATCAAATGAAAATAACTGGTCAAATATACATATTTGTAACACTTTCTGAGTAGAAACATACTCATTTCTAGCTATATTCACTTATAATTTTTATTTTAGCTTTAATTGGCCAATTAATTAAATTTGTTGATGATTAATATTGTGTAAAAATTTTTCAAAATATTCTTTTCTAAAATAGTTTTATTGAGCCTCCATGAACTGTTTTGAAAACAATGATTTTTTTTATTGTAGGCATATATAATTAGAAGTTAATTTGACCTATTTAAATTAATGAAGTAACCACAAACTAAAAGGAGTATAACATGTCTGTGTGGTAATGGGAAGAAAAATATAAGAATTTCAAGCTACAATTTTTAAAAACAAAATAATGATGTAGGGTTTTTTTTTAAGTAAGTATTTACTCAAATGATCTGTTTTCATCAGAGCACTGATGCCCATACAAACAATCTCTTCTGGCACTTTGTATGGAAGCCCAAAGTGAAGTGGTTCAGACATCTTCAATTCTACCTGCCCATCAACCCAGCAGAAGTTCTCTCCCCAAAGGTGAGGAGTTTAGAGGTTCACATCTTTTATACAGAGAACAGGTTGTTCAGGACCATTTATGTCACTATGCCTCCAAAGTGTGGAACTTTTCAAAGATTTTATATTTTGTCTTCAAAGACTTTATATCAGACAATTAGAGACAGAGACTGAGTGCAAAAGGCAGTGACAGTTCATTTGCTTTCTTGGAAATTCATTCTTTTTCAATGTAGAGGAAAAAAGATTAGGAAAGAGTACAATTTGAGCTCCAAGAAAAGATAAATAAACATAAGAAGAAAGCCAGAAGAACCAAATGCTGAAGAGAAAAAATCCTCTAGGGTAGTTATTATTAAGTTCTGGGGAGCATAGAAACCTTGGCAATGGAAAACAAGTTTGACTCATCTCCCAAGGAAAATACGTATTTCTATAACTTTGCATAGAATTTCAGAAACTTTTCGATTTGTTCACCATCTCCCCTCAAATGCTTAGTTATTTTAATTACTAGAATAAATGAAGATACCTAAATATAGCCAGGATATTATTTACAATAAATGTTTCTTTGAAACAAGCACCTGCTTGAATATTTAATGAGTGGCTTAATATTATTATACTCAAAATATATAAGTAGAATATGGAAAATTCATCTTAAATCTTAACAAACTTGAGTAATTACTTATTAATTTATTCAGTAAGAAGCCACCGCCTGTTTTGCTAATCTGAGCTTGACTAGATATTGCCAATTTAGTGACATTATTGCTGAATTATAGAGCACTTACAAACCAAGTAACTCTTGAAAAATATAATCTGCAAAAAGTAAATACTGAGACAAGGTGATTAGTTATGGATTTTCCAAATATGACTCATATTAAAAAATACAATAGTATGCCTCAAATAAGAGAAAACAATAGAATGTTTCAGAAGACACAAAAATGTAACTCACCGGTGTGAGCATCTCAGGATGTGCAGTCAAATCATGCCCACCCTGAAGTGGAATTAAGGCCCCAGACGAATCACCGCAAACTATGTCTTGAGTGGAATGCAATAGCTCATTAGATTTTAGGAAGTTAAACTCTGCCTTTCCGGTTTGGGCAACGCACAAATTGTAGGAATAAGGCAAAGTCCCCTCACTGTAGTTAGGAGGAACCACAGGTCCAGACTTGACACAAAGACCAGGCTGAAAGCAGCCCCAGGCAGCGGGGCTGGGGGAGCGGCGCAGGCGCAGGGCCACCGCCAGAATCACCGCAAGGAGGAAGAGCACCGAGATCAAGGCCAAAGCCACCACCAGGTAAAACTGCAGCTCGGCCTGGGGGTCAGAGGGCTCCGGGCGGTCGCTGACATCCGGCAGTACTTCTTGGAGGCTGTCGGCGAAAACCAGGTGCAGCGTCGCGGTGGCAGAGAGGGGCGGCTGTCCCCCGTCCCGCACGGCGACCAGCAGGCGCTGGCGGGCCGCGTCCCTGTCGCCCAAAGCACGCGCAGTGCGCACCTCGCCCGTGCGCAGCCCCAGGCTGAAGAGTCCGGGCTCGCTGGCCTGCAGCACGTGGTACGACAGCCACGCATTGTGTCCCGAGTCGGCGTCCACCGCCACCACCTTGGTGACCAGGTAGCCGGGCTGCGCGGCGCGCGGCACCGTGTCGAAGAGCGCCGAGCCGTCGGGCCCCAGCGCCGGGTACAGCACCCTAGGCGCGTTGTCGTTGCGGTCGCCCACCAACACGCGCAGGCTCACGTTGGCGCTGAGCGCGGGCGAGCCCTGGTCGCGGGCCTGCACCGTCAGCTCGAAGGCGCGCAGCTGCTCGTGGTCGAAGGCGCGCTGCGCGAACACCACGCCGCTCTGCGCGCTCACGGACACGTAGGACGCCAGCGCCCGCGGCTCCAGGTCGCTGGCCACGATGGAGTAGGACACGCGGCCGTTGGGCCCTAGGTCGGGGTCGGAGGCGCTGACTTGGGCGATGGAGGCTCCTGGAGGGTTATTCTCAGCCACGTGGACCACATAGGAGGCCTGGTGGAAAATCGGTGTGTTGTCATTGACATCGGTGATGTGCAAGGTGATGGTAGTGCTGGAGGAGAGGGGCGGAATGCCCCTGTCAGTGGCTGTGATGGTGACGTTGTATTCTGGAGTCTGCTCTCGGTCTAGCGGTCCATCTGTCACCAGCTTGTAGTAATTATTAGAAGAGGAGTAAATCTTGAAAGGAATATCCTTTTCTATGTTACATGTGACTTCTCCATTTCCCCCGAAATCCTTGTCCCGTGTTTTGAAGAGAACAACCACCATTCCTGGAAGAGAATCCTCCAAAATTTCATCAGAGAGAGAGGTGATGATTATTTCTGGCCTGTTGTCGTTTTCATCTAGGATTTCAATGATTACTTTACATTGGGTAGAGAGTCCACCTCCATCCCTTGCTTCCACTTCCATGGTATATCTTTCTATATCCTCAAAATCCAATGACTGGTTATTCTTAATCATACCTGTTTTCTCATTCAGCAAGAACATGTACCTTGTACTCTGAGCAGTGCTCCTGAAGTAGTAGTTCACTTCTGCATTGACCCCCTCATCCTTGTCAGTGGCTGTCACCTGCAACACGGAGGATCCAGGGGGCAGATTTTCACTAACACTGATTCTGTATTCATCTTTGCTGAACACCGGAAAGTTATCATTAGCATCCCTGACAGAGATTTCTATTCGAGTGGTGGCACTTCTTGGTGGGTTCCCCCCATCCAAGGCAGTCAATATCAAGTGATGAGAATGCTGCTCTTCCCTGTCTAGGAGTTTTTCCAAAGTTAACTCTGGATATTTACCACCATCGGAATTAACTCTAACCATTAATGAGAAATAAGGGTTAGGATTTATCTGATAATCTTTAACTGAGTTCATGTTTATATCGGGGTCAGTGGCAGGGTCAAGGGATATTCGTGCACCTTCTGATACAGATTCAAAAATTTCTAAAAGTATTTCCTTTTTATCGAATTGAGGGGCATGGTCATTAATATCCTCAACAACAACAATGATATGAAAGATATTTAAAGGATTTTCCACCACGGCTTCCAACTGCAACTCACATCTTCTTCTCTCTTTGCATATCTGCTCCCGGTCTATTCGGTCCTTCACTAGTAAGTCCCCGCTCTCTGCGTCTACGTTGAAAAGCAGCTTCTCCGTGCTGACTCGCAGCTTCCTAGCTGACACGTCCAGGACACTGAGCCCGAGATCCTTGGCGAGGTTCCCCACCACCGAGCCCTTGGCCAGTTCCTCGGGAATCGAGTAGCGGATCGGCTCGCAGAGCGCGGGGTAGAACAAAGGTAGCAGGAAGGGAAACAGTACCTGCCGCCTGCCGGCCGGGCGCCTCTGAACGCAGCTCCCTCCCATTGCGCGCTCTAGTTCTCGCTGGGTCCCAGTCTTTCCGGAAAGTCAAAGAAACTGCAATCCACGGCGTCACTGGAAGAGCATTCCACCCATGACAAGCGTACCTGGGAATCCGTAAATATTGGGCAAAGTCTGCGCCTCCAGGAGACCCAGTTGTATAAGCAGATTTTCTTCTGTGTTGGTGACTGCCCAGGAAATCCCAGGCTGGAGACAGAAATCCCAGGCGACTGCGCTTGCCCTGTACTGGCCGACAGCGGCGCCCAGAGGCCCCGTGTGGAACCGCAGGCATTTTCCTCTTGAATCCAATTGTTCTCTACAATCTCTATAATATATATATTCCTCTTCGAAATTCCTATACATATTTATATATATGCCCTGTACTCTGTGAAGTGCTCCTGAGGTAGTTGTTTACTTCTGCATTGACCCCCTCGTCCTCCTGAGTGGCTGTCAACTGCAACACGGAGGACTGGGGGCCAATTACATACAAATAGAAACATACGATATTTATTTCTCTATATATAGAATATGTATATATTGCTTCTTGAAAATGAACTTATATAATAGCCCCTAATTTTATTATTATATTATTACAGACTATATGCTTAGTGTTTTAAAGAAATTTATTATAGAAAAATTTCAAACTTCTACAAAGTAGGGAAGATTATTATTGAATCTTCATATACTCATCACCCAATGACAATAACGATCAACACAAGGCCATCTTCATTTAATATAATTTGTACACCCTCATTATTGTGAAGCAAATCCAAGATACTTTAACTCTTCTTTTAAGATGAAACATTAAGATTAATAAGGATTTTATATTTAAGCCTATTTTGTTATAGAAAATGTTACCAATACAAAAGTCTATCTAGTTTAAGAAAACTAGAATTCAACATTTTCCACACTGCCCATTCACCCAGTGAGCTTTGTGTTCTGTTTTAAAGGCAAGTGATATTAATGGTAGAGAATAGTAGTTACTGACCTACAAGCCTTCATCACTATGTTATGTTTTTTCCCAAGTTAACACATACTTAATATTTGTAAATACTAAGTACCAATGGTTACTCGCGAGGACAGAAACTTCAAGTGACAGTTTTCCTATTTCATAGTTAAAAATATGATCCTGAAGCATGCTTTAATTTTTTCCTACTAAATTAGGAGTAAGGAGTATTTGAAATCAGTATAACATCTGTATGTCATAATGGCTGTCCAGATGTTACCCCTATTAGCCAGCACTTTTCAAATAAAATTTTTGAGTCAACTTCATAGTTTATTTTTAAAGTCTCCTAGAAAGTCATTTATTACTCGGAATGCCACCATGTTTAAAATAAAATGAAATAGGGGCATCTGGGTCGCTCAGTCAGTCATGTTTGATTTTAGCTCAGGTCATGATCTCGTGGTTTAAGAGTCTGAGCCCCACATCAGGTTCTCTGCTCTCTGTGCGGAGCCTGCTTGGGTTCTTCTGTCCCCTCTCTGCCCCTCCCCCACTCATTGCCCCCCTCCTCAAAAAATAAACTTGAAAAAATATTATTCCTTTCCTATATCTAAAAGCTAGTAAAATATTCTTAGAACCTCTTCCAGCAGTTCCTGAGAATATTTTCCTAAGTTGTCTTCCTTATCCAGGTTTATTTCTAGCCTCAAGGTTGGAGTATTGAGCCATAAATAACAGACAGTTGAATAATTTTTATTTCCCTTGTTTTGTCCTCAACAGTGTTCATTCTCAGAAACCCCTCTAAGTGAATTGTGATTCTTCCTCAGAAGTGATCTTTAAATTCAAACAACCTCTACAAACATGTGATCTGGAAAACATAACCTCAAAGGGGGGTTGTCCTATAATAGAAACAGAAAAGCAGAAGCAGAAAAATCTGGGCTCTCAGTTTCTTCAAGAAGAATGCATGTGTTTTCTCATTAATTTACCTTCACATAGTGTCAGCTGTATTTATGTTTCAGAGGTATGTAAGAAGTTCAAAGATAAGTAGGAAGTTCACTATGTGGCCACTGAAGATAGCAACAATAATAAATTTCAGGAATGGAAAACCACCTCTAAGAATTAGTAGTGAACTGATAATCAACCAAGGAACCCCACCCCAATAGCCCATATCAATGGCTCAATAATGAGAGAAGCCCCATGAAAAAGATATCCATTGACCCTAGGTTAATTTAGGTTAATTATGAGAAACTTATATCAGTGATATAACCAGTAAATGCCTCCTATAGATGTTAGAACAAAACAAGGCCCAGTAAAACTTGGATGGTGAGAAATATGTTAAAGAGAATGTATCATACCTTAAGTGGAAACCTTAAAGAGAAAACCAAATCATAAGAGAAAATAAAGGAAAAGGTTGAACTCACTGGAGCCAAAGAAGTATTTTCTTTAAAAAAAATTTTTTTTTAATGTTTATTTCTGAGAAGAGAGAGAGAGCGCGCAAGTGGAGGAGGGCAGAGGGAGAGGGAGACACATCTGAGCAGGCTCCAGGCTCTGAGCTGTCAGCACAGAGCCCCACACAGGGCTCAAACTTGTGAACCGTGGGATCATGACCTGAGCGGAAGTTTGATGCTTAAGTAACTGAGCCACCCAGGCGCCCCCAAAGAGGTATTTTCTATAGGAAACCTGGAATCATCTGAAGCGCATAAATGGTCATTTTTCCTGGAGCCCTCCTGGCTGATCAGCATATTGTCATACTTGGGCTGGGGAAAGATCATGTGACTCTCTCAGGAGCCTGCCCTGTGTGAGGCTTCCTGGAATAGGTCTGCAGGAAAGCCCACACCTATCCACGCCCACAAAGAAGTAGGCACAGCCAATCCAAGCCTTTCAGCCTGCAGCAGATTTGAGATGTGCCAATGCCACAACCTGAGCACACAATGACAAAGGTGAGGAAGATGCAGGACACTGCAGCCACTGTCACCACCAAGTATAATGTGAGGTCTGAGATCTCTGGGTAGGTGAGGACCTCCAGACTGTTGAGGTCAGCCAGGCCACCTGGGATGCTGTGGGCCAAGGCTGCAGTGAGGGTGAAAGTGGCCGAGAGAGGGGGCTGGCCTTGGTCCTGGACCACCACCACCAGGCTCTGCTTGAGCCAGTCTCTGTGCAGCAAGGCCCATGCAGTGCACACCTTTCCTGTGTGGAGTTCTACCATGAAGAGCCCTGGCTCATTGTCCTTGAACAGGTGGTAGGCCTGGTGTTCTGACACAAGTCTCTGTCTATAGCCACCTTGGTCACCAGGTAGCCAGGTTCTGTGGAGCAGGGTACCAGTTCCATGATGGTGGAACATGTCAGTGGGGAGAGTAGGGTCCAGGATTTCTGGTGTATTGTCCTTCTGGTCCAGCACAAACAAGTTCAGTGACATGTTGCTGGTGAGTAGGGGGTTCCCACTGTCACTTGCCTTCACTTGCATTTAAGATCACAAAACTGCTCATGTTGAAGGGATGCAGTGTGTATATGAGCCAGTGTGTCGGAACTGGTGGAGACATAGGACGACCCTTGGATAGTGTCTTCAGCCAAGGAGTGAATAACCTGGGCATTCTTGTCACTGTTGGAATCATGGCCTGTCACTGAGAAGATGAAGGTTCTTCTATGGCTGTTCTTAAGGAGATAGACTGTGTAGAAGTTTTCAGGGAAGGAAGGTGTACTGTCATTGACAATGATCACATGCAGGATGATGTAAATTTCTGTCTGTTGTGGTCACTGTGATGTTATATTCAGAAGTTTCTTCTCTGTCAAGAATTCATACTTTCAACAATCTACAATAATCTATTGACTTTTCTAATTGAAAAGGTAAATAATGGAGTGCCTGGGTGGCTCAGCCGGTTGAGTGTCTGACTCGTGATTTCAGCTTTATGATACCAAGGTCATGGGATCAAGCCTTGTGCTGGTGTCTGTACTGAGCATGGAGCCTGCTTGGGATTCTCTCTCTCCCTCTGCCCCTCCGCCACTCACAGTTTTGTGCTCTCTCAGAGGAAGGAGGAGGAGGAGGAGGAGGAAGAGTAAAGAAAAAGAAAAAAAAAAAGAAAAGGTAAATTATGAGGAGTGTAACAGACAACTTGACCATTCTTCCCGGAGTCTCGGTCATGCACATTCAAAAAGGCAATTACTGTTCCAGGAAGAGTATTTTCTAAGACTGGACTAAACAGAGATGTAATGATCACTTCTGGCCTATTGTCATTTACATCTTCCACTGAAATGAGCACTTTGGTCCTCCCTAAAAGTGCCCCCACATCTTCAGCTTGTATTTCCATTTCATAAAATGCACATTCTTCATAATCTAGACTCCCTGCTGTTGATATTTCACCGGTATTTTCATTAAGATGGAATAGCGGAGATTGCTTTTCACTAATTTTCCAAAATCTATAGGCCACTTCTCCATTGGCTCCCTCATCTGGGTCGCTAGCGCTCACAGTAAGCAGCAGGGTGCCCGGGGCCACGTTCTCTGGGACTTTCACTCGGTAAATCGGTTGAGTAAAAACCGGGGCATTGTCGTTTGTATCCAACACCGTCACGTGGATGTGCACTGTGCTGGAGCGACGCGGGTCACCGCCATCAGAGGCGATGAGGAGCAGATGGTGAGCAGCCTCTTCCTCTCGGTCCAGGGCCTGCTCCAGCACCAGCTCTGGGTGTAGAGTTCCGTCATCTCCAGTCTGCACTTCCAGAGAGAAGTAGTGATTGGGGCTGAGCTGGTAGCTCTGTAAGGAATTCATGCCCACATCCGGGTCAACAGCCTCTGGGAGTGGGTAATGTGTTCCAGGTGCAGCGATTTCATTAACTTTTACTTCCAGATTTTCGACCTGGAATTTTGGATTATTATCATTGATATCAGTGATTTCTATTTCTATCCCAAAAAGTTTTCTTCTGCCCTCAACCAGGATATTGATATTTACTAGCCACTGTGTGCTCTGAGCGCAGAGTTCCTCCTAGTCTATCCTGCCTGCAGTGACCAAGACAAGCCATTTTGCAGGTTCAGAGCGAAAAACTGAGTCCTACTTCTGGAGACGATGCAGACTCCACGGTCCACCAGCCCCAGATCCTTGGAGATATTTCCCCAGGATATAGCCTTCTTCTGTCTCTTCAGGTGCCGAGTAGTGGATCTGGCTGGCCCTGGTCTCCCATAGCCTCCACAGGCACAGCAGAACCAGTCCTTTGCAGTGCGGGCAATTCAGTGGAGTGGCTGTTGTTGCTTCACTATGGATATTGTTTTTCAGAATGCTTTCTGTGCAAACTGACTCCTTAGGTTCTTTAACCTCCTGCAAATTATGATGATCTTTTTCCTAAGGAGAAACCATAGTGCCCCAAGAAGGTGAGTTTTGTGGCAGCTTTTGCTGAGGTTTGTGGGCTCTGTGGGACTCTGTGTAGTTGCAGATCTGAACAGCTGGATGGAGAGCGGATTGAACTTTTCTTAAAGTTGGTGAACAGTGGCACTCGGAGTCCTAACCTGTCACTACATGCACTGAGATAAGTAATGCTTGATTATAGATAACCGAGAAAGACAATACTCTTCTAACTATGTAGACTTGTCTCACTGTTTCTTGCATTCTCATTTCAAAAGCAATTACCATTTTGGAATGTTAGTTGAAAATGAAGTGGAATGGAACTTCTATTAAATGTATTGTTAAACTGCCATTTTTTCTTAACATCAAATTAACTTATTCTTGGTAGAATTTTGCTTTCTTTCTAGATATGTAAATTATTCTAACTTCAGTTTTATAATGTTTCAAAAATTTTCTGTATGTCATTATTTTCTACAGTAACCACAATGTGCAATCCTCTTTGGAAATAGACTTCTTCTTCTTAGTTTTATATATACATGGATTATTCACTTTGAAGTTATTTTATAAGATTAATTTATTCAGATAATGAATTTGCTGGACTAAGTTTTCCTTAAAATTTCATTCACAAAAATAATTTTAATAAGGCAACAGTAATAGCTTCTCTCACCTAATACTGCTAAATTTTGAAAGGATTGGTTTTTTAAAGTTACATATTTGTGAATGTTAAACTTTTATGTTGGTTTAAATTTTTTGTACTCTTCTATGTGAATACATAATGCATACACAGGTTATGGCATTTGGAATATTCAAATAAACATATATTGAAAAGCAAGTTTCCACTTCAATACTTCCATAAAGAAAATATGCAGTTCAAAGTAGTCTTAAACTTCTTATTGTAAAGGTCACTTAAATCTGTAATAATTAGAGAAAAAGAACACAAGATGTAGAACCAATTATTACCACTAAAAAGCAAAAAGTGCCATTATGAGAAATTCTTACAGGGGCACCTGGGTGGCTCAGTCAGCTGAGCATTCAACTCTTGATTTCATTCAAGTCACGATATTACAATTCATGGGATTGAGCCCCAAGTTGGGCTCTGCACTGACATCAGGTAGCCTGCTTGGGATTCTCTCCCTTTCCCTTTCTCTCTGCCCTTCTCCACCTCAATAAATAAATAAACTTAAAAAAAAAAGAAATTCTTTCAGGGGCACATGACTGGTTCCATCAGTTGAGCATGTGACTTTTTTTTTTTAAGTTTCCTGATTTATTTTGAAAGAGAGCACAAGCAGGGGAGGGGCGGAGAGAGAAGGAGAGAGAATCATAAGCAGGCTCTACACTGTTGCACAGAACCTGACACGGGGCTTGACCCCCGAACCTTGAGATCATGATATGAGCTGAAATACAGAGTCAGACGCTTAACTGACTGAGCCACCCAGGCGCCCCAAGCATGGGACTCTTGATCTCAGCCTCGTGAGTTCAAGCCCCATGTTGACCTAGAGCTTACATTAAAAAAAAAAAACAAAAAAAAAACTCTTTCAGCAATTTGTAAAGAAATCATTTACTGAAGCAGTTACTAGGGGAGACCAAGAAAAAGACTGATATTTAAGAAATGGCAACTTTGCACATAAAATTAGTAATTTTTGCCATAAGAGTGGAAAATTTGGGATTCTCTTTCCTCTAATCACTAATGTTTAGAGCTCCAAATAATAAGACAAATCCAGTGACTCACCCCCTCCTCCTGGCCTCAAGCGATAGAGGCAACAGCATTTCCTTTTCTTTTGTCAAGTGTCTTTTTCTTAAATTAACTATAAGCGTAGAGGAGGATTTTGCAATCAAGAAAACTTAGAGGAACACAGATAATGAACTGGACCTGCTAATGAGTTTACTGAGTCTTTCTCTACGCCCTCCACCCACACTATTTTCCTTACAGTTTTAGGGCATTCACAGAGTCATGACTAGGTAGATACAAAGAACCAGACATGAGGAATAAACATAAAAAAGATGGAAACTGTACTAGTGAAATCAGCAAAGGAGATAGCTAGTAGTAGTTTTTTTGCTTTAAAAGATGAGTTAAATGAATGCCTATTTTAAATTTAATGTTTACTTACATGTAACAAAATTTCAAATATTTTAGGGGTCCCTGGATGGCTCAGTTGGTTAAGCATCCAACTTCAGCTCAAGCTAGATTCCTGAGTTTGAGCCCCACATCAGGTTCTGTCAGTGCTGACAGCTCAGACCCTAGATACTCCTTCCAATTCTGTCTCCCTCGCTCTCTGCCCCTCCCCCACTCACACTCTGTCTCTCTCTCAAAAATGAATAAACATTAAAAAAATTTTTTTAAGGGGCACCTGGGTGGCTCAGTCCTTGAGCATCTGACTTCATCTCAGGTCATGATCTCAAGGTTCTCTGTGCTGACAGCTCAGAGCCTGGAGCCTGCTTTGGATTCTATACCTCCCTCTCTCTCTGCTCCTCCCCCGCTTGTGCTCTGCCTCTCTGTCTAATGAATAAATATAACCCTTAAAAAAATTAAAAATTTTTTAATTCAAATATTTTAAATAAATGAGGCAATCAGTGGTTAAGTTTCATTACCTTTGAAAAAAGCAGTAAGAAATTGATATAATACTTCTGCTGTAAAGTAAGAAGCACACTCTCCCTACTTTGTAAATCTGAACTTGGTGCAATAACTCTATTGTATATCACATAACTACTCCCAAATCACCACTCTCTTTAAAAAATGTTAGTACAGCTCTCTGATGAGCTGTAATACCCTTAAGACAACTCGCTAACCTTAGAACCATAATATATTTTCATAGAAGTATGAAAAACTGGATAGATGATGAAAAGGAGTAGACACTTAAACAGAACTCACCGCCATTTGAGTTTCAGGATGGGAAGTCGACTCACTGGAATTACAAAGCGGAAATAAGGCCCCAGATGAATCACTGCAAAGTAGTATATCTTGTCCTGAACTCAACTGCTCATTACATTTTAGAAAATTAAACTCTGTCTTTCCAGTCTGGGCAACGCACAAATTGTAGGAATAAGGCAAAGTCCCCTCACTGTAGTTAGGAGGAACCACAGGTCCAGACTTGACACAAAGACCAGGCTGAAAGCAGCCCCAGGCAGCGGGGCTGGGGGAGCGGCGCAGGCGCAGGGCCACCGCCAGAATCACCGCAAGGAGGAAGAGCACCGAGATCAAGGCCAAAGCCACCACCAGGTAAAACTGCAGCTCGGCCTGGGGGTCAGAGGGCTCCGGGCGGTCGCTGACATCCGGCAGTACTTCTTGGAGGCTGTCGGCGAAAACCAGGTGCAGCG
Source organism: Lynx rufus (assembly GCF_022079265.1). Taxonomy (NCBI): domain Eukaryota; kingdom Metazoa; phylum Chordata; class Mammalia; order Carnivora; family Felidae; genus Lynx; species Lynx rufus. The sequence goes on along the minus strand of NW_025814823.1, from coordinate 117,286,246 downwards.
TCGCGGTGGCAGAGAGGGGCGGCTGTCCCCCGTCCCGCACGGCGACCAGCAGGCGCTGGCGGGCCGCGTCCCTGTCGCCCAAAGCACGCGCAGTGCGCACCTCGCCCGTGCGCAGCCCCAGGCTGAAGAGTCCGGGCTCGCTGGCCTGCAGCACGTGGTACGACAGCCACGCATTGTGTCCCGAGTCGGCGTCCACCGCCACCACCTTGGTGACCAGGTAGCCGGGCTGCGCGGCGCGCGGCACCGTGTCGAAGAGCGCCGAGCCGTCGGGCCCCAGCGCCGGGTACAGCACCCTAGGCGCGTTGTCGTTGCGGTCGCCCACCAACACGCGCAGGCTCACGTTGGCGCTGAGCGCGGGCGAGCCCTGGTCGCGGGCCTGCACCGTCAGCTCGAAGGCGCGCAGCTGCTCGTGGTCGAAGGCGCGCTGCGCGAACACCACGCCGCTCTGAGCGCTCACGGACACGTAGGACGCCAGCGCCCGCGGCTCCAGGTCGCTGGCCACGATGGAGTAGGACACGTGGCCGTTGGGTCCCAGGTCGGGGTCGGAGGCGCTGACTTGGGCGATAGAGGCTCCAGGAGGGTTGTTCTCCATCACGTGAACCATGTAGGAGGCCTGGAGGAAAACCGGAGCGTTGTCGTTGATATCAGTGATGATCAAAGTGACACTTTTGCTAGCTGAGAGGGGCGGCTTTCCCCTGTCGGTGGCTGTGATGGTGACATTGTACTCTGGGGTCTGTTCTCGGTCCAGAGTCCCATCTATTACCAATTTATATGAATTTTTTGATGAAGAGATTATCTGAAAAGGAACTTCACCCTCTAATCGACAACTAACCTCCCCATTCTCCCCGGAATCTTGATCGTATATTTTGATCAAAGCAATTAGCGTTCCTGGCGCTGCGTTTTCCAGAATCATTTCGACTAGAGAATGGAATGTAATTTCTGGGCTGTTGTCATTTTCATCTTGAATATTAATTTCAACTGTACATTGTGCAGCCAGTCCTCCACCATCCCTCGCTTCCACCACTATAGAATATTCCTTGATTTCTTCGAAATCCAGCATTCTTAGAGTTGTAATTTCCCCGCTCTTTGAATTCAGACTGAAGACTTGCCCAGTCCTGTAGAAAGAATAAGTGATTTCCGAGTTGATGCCTTCATCTTGGTCAGTGGCTGATACTTGCAGCACTGTGGTGCCTGGGGGCACGTTTTCTGGAAGGCTTACTCTGTACATGTCCTGGTTGAATACAGGGGGGTTATCATTGGCATCAGTGACCTGGATACGGAGCTCAGTGGTGCCGCTTAGTGGGGGATCTCCGCCATCCATGGCAGTCAGAACTAAACGATGGTAACTCTGTTGTTCCCGGTCTAAACGTTTCTCCAACGCCAATTCTGGGTATTTACTACCATCTTGTTTCTCTTTATTTATCAATGAGAAACTAGGGCTAAGAGAGAGTTTATAAATCCGCAGAGAGTTTAAGCCAATATCGGCATCTTCCGCTGCTTCTAATATAAACCGTGTGCCTGGCACCGTAGACTCACTTATTTGCAGCTCAAAAGAAGTTTGCGTGAATTTTGGTGTGTGGTCATTAATATCTTCGATGTCCACACTCACGTGATAAAAGTTCAACGGATTTTCAGCAACAGCCTCAAATTCCAGAGCACAGGCTGGCTTCTTCCCACAAATCTGCTCCCGGTCTAGCCTGCCGCTCACAAGTAGCTCCCCGCTCTTGGCGCTCACAGTGAAGTAAGGTTTTTCCGAACTGATGCGCAGTTGTCGACTCGGTAACTCATGGACGCTGAGTCCCAAATCCTTGGCGAGGTTCCCCACCACCGAGCCCTCGGGCATTTCTTCGGGAATCCGATAGCGGATCTGCTCTGAGAGCGCCGGGCAGAACAAAGACAGCAGGAAGGGAAAGAGCACTGGCCGCCTCTCAGCCCAGCCCCTTTCCCCAGCGCCGCTCCCCATCCCTTTTGCTCCCCTCAGGTTGCTCACCGGCCTGGAGACGCCGGATTACAAATAATCTCTGTGCTGCAGATGTCCGGAGCTCCGAACAGGCTATATTTCCAGCGTGAGGGTCGGGTTCCCTCTTTTCCAGAGGAGGAAGTTGTGTAAAGGCTCGAGCTAGAGAGCCTGATACAGGGAAAGTGCGCTGCGGCTGCGCGAGAAGATGGCCAGTGCCCAAGCTCTGCACTTTGGCCAACAGCGGCGCCCACAGTCCGCACTGGGAAACTGCAGCCCTGCTGCTTCAGTTTAACCAGCTACAATAATCACAATCCAGCGCCTAACTGAACAAGCCACGTTTTAATGTTAATATATTTAATATCTTAAATTATAAAGCCTTCTTTAATATATACTTTCTCTTGTTTCCAAATTATTAGAAATGTGATGAGTTTTTATATTAACCGACATATCTGGTCTATCCATTTCACCCTACTACAAACATACATTGAACTCTTGCCTTGTACTTAGTAGTGCCCTTGTCAGTGATGATATAACAATGCAACAATGAATAAGACACAGGTCTTGACCTTCGAAATTTTATCATATACTGTATTCACAAATTCATTTCTGTTTATTAGGTATGATATGTGAAACAATCTTAATCTTCTTTCATGATTCCTAAATGTTTCCCCCAACATCTCTACATTATAAATGTTATTTAATATCATATGTATTAGAGAATACCAACAGTGTTGAAAACTATTCTGTAAAGCTTTGCAGTTTCATACCAATCCTCAAGCATCTCCTTCTGATAATATCAACACTCTCTTCAAAAAATTTCTTTTTACTCGTTTGACTACCTAAGGAAGCATTCATTTTTAAAAAACCTGTCCCTATGATGTAGCCAAGGGATGATTTACTCTACCTCCTTCTTCATATCTCACAATTACTTGGCTTATGTCATACCCAACATCATACATGAATTCATTCTTAAAAGTCCCTAGGGAAATGTTTATTCTTCAATATAAAGTCACAAAGGGATACTTCAGCAGACCACCTGACTTTCTGATCTATGTATCTATGTAATACTGAAGCAATGACTTTGGAATTGAGCTTCTGGTAAGTTTATTTGCATAAATTTCCTGGATAAATGTCATTTGTTCTAATTATTTTATTCCATTTGTTGAAATTTTTGATCAGTGAATCTTTTGAACAAGAGTAAGGATTTTATTTTCTATCAGGGCAAGTTTCAAAACACTTAAAAATTGCAAAATGTCAATAATACAGTTGTTCCCTCAAATGACTGTGCACCCAAACACTACAGAAAATACAAAGTTAACTCCCACGCACAGGATGTGCAAAATAGGAGGGAACACTACACAATCCTTCAGACATGCCCTTTTTATAACTAACAAATGATTTATTGTGTTTTCCACTCTCATGTGATGACAAATCAATGGTAAGCACTGTTAAAATGCTATAACAAGGAATACAGACGACATAAAATCTAGATGGAATCATTTTTAGTTGATGAGCTTGTTTAGAATCTGTTTACATGAAACTACTTTTTTTTTAAACTACATTCTCAAACTCTCTCACCATGAGAACATTTCACATGGCTGTCCAATCAAAACAGCTCATTGGAACTTAGTGAAAACATGTTCTTCTTTAGGCTACAAAATGACATTTTATTTAAGTATGATTTTGTTGTTTTTATTGGGCGGGGGGTTGATGGACATTTCAGGCTTTAGATTCTACGTCTTCTTTAGTATGAGCTCTTGGAGACCAATGACACATAAAGGAACCAGTCTCACCTACCACCAAAATCCATCCTTTCAAATGTATTTATGTTTTAAAATATAATAAGTATTAAAATTTTGAAGGGTACTGATGCAAGCACAAGGCTTATAAAAGAGGTTTAAAATGAAGAAATCCTCAAAGACCTAGAAAACTTCAAGACCTTCAAGATCCAAATCCTAAACAGATTTCTAAAATTCTGAAATGTATTTTACTTTTACCAAGCTAATACAAGGATTTAAAAGTCTCAGTTATATATCCCCTATTTATACAACAAACTTACCATATGTGGTTGGGTAACTACTTCTTAAGTGAATGAGTGATAAGTGGTAATTATAGTAACATACAAAGGATTTTATTTTTTAAAAATTTTAAAGTAATCTCTACATGTAAAGTGGGGCTCCAACTCACTACCCTGAGATCAAGAGTCACGTGCTTTGCCAATTGAGCCGGCCAGGTGCCCCATATATGGAAGATGTTAAAAGGTTGAGAATCAATGTTTAAACAATCTTGTCCGAGCCTTTGGAGAGCAAATGAAACCAACTATCATGATTAGAGCTCAATTTTATAGTATCACCACTAAAACAAGCCAAAAACTTTGTGGTACACTTTTTCAAAATATTTTGAACTGTCTCCGCAGTGTATGTCCGAAAAAATAAATTTATAAAAAATATAATTTCCCTGAGAATGAAAACGCACACAGAACTGAACTCACCTGAATAGAAGCATCTTCATCCTTACATTCATGAAAATCTACGGATGTTAATAAGGGATCATTTTTCTCACAACTCTCCAGACTGATAAGTGTGTCCACGTAGTTGGGATGGGGGAAAATCTCGTGATTCGCCTGCGAGTCCGCGGTGAGGGAGACCTCGTGGGAATACTTCTCCAGGAAAGCCTGCACCCCGTCCACGCCCACAAAATGCGAGGCGGGCACGCCCACCAGCCCGCCTCCTGAAGACTGAAGCAGGCGCGTCGAGTGCCAGCGCCTCAGCCTGAGAGCCAGCAGCACGATCACAAAGGCAAGGAAGACACAGGAGACTGCGGCCACTGCCACCACCAGGTACAGCGTGAGGTCAGAATCGTCTGAGTTGGCAGAGGTCCTGATGCTACCCAGGTCGGCCAGGACGGCTGGAATGCTGTCGGCCACCACCACGGTGAGCGTGACCGTGGCCGAGAGAGGGGGCTGGCCATGGTCCTGCACTGCCACCACCAGGCTCTGCTTGAGCGCATCTCTGTCCTGCAGGGCCCGCGCTGTGCGCACCTCGCCCGTGTGCAGCCCCACCACGAAAAGTCCTGGCTCACTGGCCTTGAGCAGGCGGTAGGACAGCCAGGCATTCTGGCCAGAGTCTCTATCCACCGCCACCACCTTGGTCACCAGGTAGCCAGGCTCTGCGGATCGGGGCGCCAGCTCCACGCCTGTGGAACCGTCCGTAGGGAGGGTGGGGTACAGGATCTCTGGCACGTTGTCATTCTGGTCCAACACAAATATGCTCACAGACACGTTGCTGCTGAGTGGAGGGTCTCCGCTGTCTCTGGCAGTCACCAGTAGCTGCAAGTCTCGTAAGTGCTCATAGTCGAAGGAGCACAGTGCATATAGGACGCCTGTGTCTGAGTTGATGGAGACATAGGAGGAGACAGGTGACCCCATGATGATGTCCTCAGTCACAGAGTAAGTGACCTGGGCATTGTTGCCACTGTCAGGGTCGTGGGCCATCACAGTGAAGATGGAGGCACCTCTGGGGTTGTTCTCTGGGATATACGCTGAGTAGGAGGCATGAGGGAAAGTGGGTGGATTGTCATTGGTATCTGCCACATACAGGGTGATATGAATTTCAGTAGATAGAGAAGGGGTTCCTAGATCTGAGGCCGTCACTGTGATGTTGTACATAGGGATCTTTTCTCGGTCCAGATAGTTCCATGTCACCAATCTATAATAATTATCTATTGATTTTTCTAATTGAAAAGGTAGATTATGAGGTGCATAACAGACAACTTGACCATTCTTCCCGGAGTCTCGGTCATGCACATTCAAAAAGGCAATTACTGTTCCAGGAAGAGTATTTTCTAAGACTGGACTAAACAGAGATGTAATGATCACTTCTGGCCTATTGTCATTTACATCTTCCACTGAAATGAGCACTTTGGTCCTCCCTAAAAGTGCCCCCACATCTTCAGCTTGTATTTCCATTTCATAAAATGCACATTCTTCATAATCTAGACTCCCTGCTGTTGATATTTCACCGGTATTTTCATTAAGATGGAATAGCGGAGATTGCTTTTCACTAATTTTCCAAAATCTATAGGCCACTTCTCCATTGGCTCCCTCATCTGGGTCGCTAGCGCTCACAGTAAGCAGCAGGGTGCCCGGGGCCACGTTCTCTGGGACTTTCACTCGGTAAATCGGTTGAGTAAAAACCGGGGCATTGTCGTTTGTATCCAACACCGTCACGTGGATGTGCACTGTGCTGGAGCGACGCGGGTCACCGCCATCAGAGGCGATGAGGAGCAGATGGTGAGCAGCCTCTTCCTCTCGGTCCAGGGCCTGCTCCAGCACCAGCTCTGGGTGTAGAGTTCCGTCATCTCCAGTCTGCACTTCCAGAGAGAAGTAGTGATTGGGGCTGAGCTGGTAGCTCTGTAAGGAATTCATGCCCACATCCGGGTCAACAGCCTCTGGGAGTGGGTAATGTGTTCCAGGTGCAGCGATTTCATTAACTTTTACTTCCAGATTTTCGACCTGGAATTTTGGATTATTATCATTGATATCAGTGATTTCTATTTCTATCCCAAAAAGTTTTCCTCTGCCCTCAACCAGGATATTGATATTTACTAGACACTGTGTGCTCTGAGTGCAGATCTCCTCCCGGTCTATCCTGCCCGCCGTGATCAAGCTACCAGTTCTCCAATCCAGAGCAAAGAGCTGTGTCCTACCTCTAGAGACGATGCGGACTCCGTGCTTCACCAGCTCTTGTGACTCCAGATTCAGGTCCTTTGAGATATTACCCACAAAGGATCCTTTGTCGCTCTCTTCTGGCACCGAATAGTGGATCTGTCCTCTCCCGATTTCCCAGAGCGTGCCCAATAGAGTGTACAGCAGGACCAGCTTGCCGCGTCTCTGGTAATTCTTTGGAGCGGCCATTGTTCTTTCGCTACTGAATCCACTCAGAATCTTCACTGGGCATATGCGTCTTGTTTACCTTTTTGCTGCAGCTATGGAGATCATCTTATATAAAGCTGGAGTGTCTCAGATTTAGGAACGGAGTTTCGCTGCAGCTTTGCAGTTGGTCTGTGGGAACTGTGAGTCTTTGCAAGATGGGAGCCTTTATTAACAGGATGGCGTTTGGTTAAATTTATCTCCAAGTAGGTGAACAGCGGCGCTTAGAGTCCTAAGCAGTTACTGCACCCACTTAGATAAGTAATAGTGTATGCCAGGTTATTGAGAGAAAAAAAATTATTCTTGCCTTTTATAGTTTATTTTTAATGTGTTTAACTTGTCTCTGAATTCATATTTTAAAAGTAATTGCCAAGAAGCATGGGATGAAGTAGGGTTAAAGTTTTATAAAGTATTATTAAGTGATATCAAAAGATTTATGGGTTAGTCTCACATTACTCACATTTCTGGAATACATTTACTCTTAAAATGTAAACAATTAAAATTTTATTTTGTGCTATGCCCTAAGCTGTATTGTAAATCTATTATCAAATGAGTAGGGATTCCAGTTGTCACTGGAAATTCATTCATTTTTAGAATAAAGTAGACCTATTGGAGATGACTGACTCAGAAGGTGTTTTATTTCATGTAAACTAATTAATCATTATAGTAAGCTCTCAGTTGCTTTTTAGATATTCTTTTAAAATGCCATTTTAATTACATATTGATAATGTTTTCAAATTAACATTTTGAAATTTAACAGGATAAATGCTTTTACTTTCAAGTGTCATCATCAAAGACTATATTGTTTTGTTATTTTACATATTTATTTAGTTAGTTATTGCATTATTTATTTTTAAGTAATCTCTACACCCAACATGGAGCTTGAACTCACAACCCTGAGATCAAGAATCGCATGCTGTACCAACCAACCCAGCCAGGCAACCTGTTTAGCTACTTTATTTAAATTATGTATTTTTTCCATTTGAATAGAAAATGTTTAAAAAATATCAACGAATACACAACAAAAAGCCAATCCCCAGCCTATTCTTCCACAAATGAGAGATGATTATATTTTAGTGCAGACTTAATTAACTTCTTATGAAAGACATATATTCCAAAGTTAATTTTACCCTAATTAGTATTTTGATTCAGAGAACCACAAAAAGAAACACGTAATTATCACTAAACAGTCAGAAAGTGTCAATACAGAAAAAAAACTACGTCTCTTTTCTTCAGCAGTTTGTTAAGTGGCTAGTAACTGAAGTGGTTGCTAACAGAAATCTACAAATGTATTATTTACTATTACACTTGTATGCACATCAGAGTGGCAATTTTGTCTAAAATTTGAAGAACTGAAGACTATTTTTCTCCTAGAGATAATAGAATGACTAGAAGACCTCTAGCTATATTAGCTTAGGGCTGCAAAAAAGACAGTTCAAAATGATACAGGAGTGTGTGTGTGGAAAACCTGTGCTGCAAGTAAAAGAAAATGCTTTTTATCTTCTGGTGAGCATAATGATCTAACTGCTAAGTAAAATGCTTTTACACACACACAGTTCATTGCACACAATTGCAATGTGTCTATCTACATAACAATCCATGTTAAGATACCTTATTCCAGAAGGTTCTGAAACAAAGGGGAGTAAATACAAGAAACAACACAACAGTTAAATCAGTTAAGAAAAATGTCTAATTTTAGCGTAACTTTTTTTGTTAAAGGTTTATTTAAATGCCTGTCCACTTTTACATTTACACAATGTCCAAGTTAAAAAATTAATATATTAGGTAAGAAGAAGAAAACTTAGAAAAAAGTCCCATTAGCTTTTAGGAGATAGGCTATAACATCATCTCTTTCCCTTTGTTGATAAAACCACACTCTCACTGCTTTGTAGATCTGAGCCTGGTAAGACACCCCTAAAAGACACATAACTGCTCCTATTTCAACTTTCCTTGAAGAATAGTATGACAGCTTTTTTACTTTTTAAAGAAACGTTTAGATCTACAAATTGTATCTTTTCCTATGAATATAAAGAATTGGATAGATTGTAAGAAGCAGGTTATGCTTAAAAGAAACTCACCAGATGGGAGGTTGACTCACTGGATTTGCAAAGTGGAAATAAGGCCCCGGATGAATCACCACAAAGTATGTCTTGCTCTGAACTCAATTGCTCATTGCACTTTAGAAAATTAAACTCTGTCTTTCCAGTCTGGGCAACGCACAAATTGTAGGAATAAGGCAAAGTCCCTTCACTGTAGTTGGGAGGAATCACAGGTCCTGATTTTTCACAGAGACCGTACTGAAAGCAGCCGCAGGTGGTGGGGCTGGAGGAGCGACGAAGGTGCAAGGCTATGGCCAGAGTCACTGCCGTGAGGAAAAGCACTGAGATCAAGGCCAAAGCCACCACCAGGTAAAACTGCAGCTCGGCCTGGGGGTCAGAGGGCTCCGGGCGGTCGCTGACATCCGGCAGTACTTCTTGGAGGCTGTCGGCGAAAACCAGGTGCAGCGTCGCGGTGGCAGAGAGGGGCGGCTGTCCCCCGTCCCGCACGGCGACCAGCAGGCGCTGGCGGGCCGCGTCCCTGTCGCCCAAAGCACGCGCAGTGCGCACCTCGCCCGTGCGCAGCCCCAGGCTGAAGAGTCCGGGCTCGCTGGCCTGCAGCACGTGGTACGACAGCCACGCATTGTGTCCCGAGTCGGCGTCCACCGCCACCACCTTGGTGACCAGGTAGCCGGGCTGCGCGGCGCGCGGCACCGTGTCGAAGAGCGCCGAGCCGTCGGGCCCCAGCGCCGGGTACAGCACCCTAGGCGCGTTGTCGTTGCGGTCGCCCACCAACACGCGCAGGCTCACGTTGGCGCTGAGCGCTGGCGAGCCCTGGTCGCGGGCCTGCACCGTCAGCTCGAAGGCGCGCAGCTGCTCGTGGTCGAAGGCGCGCTGCGCGAACACCACGCCGCTCTGCGCGCTCACGGACACGTAGGACGCCAGCGCCCGTGGCTCCAGGTCGCTGGCCACGATGGAGTAGGAGACGTGGCCGTTGGGTCCCAGGTCGGGGTCGGAGGCGCTGACTTGGGCGATAGAGGCTCCAGGAGGATTGTTCTCAACCACGTGGACCACGTAAGAAGGCTGTGGGAAAACCGGCGCGTTGTCATTGACATCGCCAACGTGCAGGGTGACGCTGGAGCTTGAGGAAAGGGGCGGTTTTCCCCTGTCGGTGGCTGTGATAGTAATATTGTACTCAGGGGTCTGCTCACGGTCTAGAACTCCATCTGTCACTAATTTATAGGTGTTTATGGAAGAAGAGAGTATTTTAAACGGAACATCACCTTCTAATTTACAAGTAACTTCTCCGTTGTATCCAGAATCCTTGTCACGGATTTTAATTAAAGCAACGTGTGTTCCCAGCTTGGTGTCCTCCATAATAAGATCCGGTAGAGACTGGATTACCACTTCTGGGAAATTGTCATTTATGTCCTGGACCTCTATCTCGACGGTACATTGGGCAATCATTCCTCCACCATCCCTTGCTTCCAAAACTATGGAATATTCTTTGACTTCCTCAAAATCTAACATATTTAGAATAGTAATTTCCCCCGTGTTAGAATTCAGGTCAAACTGGGTGATCTGGCCTGCTTCAGTGAAAGAGAAGGTGATCTGGGCATTGACACCTTCATCCTGATCGGTGGCCATCACTCGAAGCACAGTGGTGCCAGGAAGCACATTTTCCGGAAGGCCCACCCTGTATAGTTCTTGGCTGAACACTGGAGGGTTATCATTGGCATCAGTCACTAAGACCTGTATCTGGGCAGTACTACTTAGGGATGGATTCCCGCCGTCCAACGCAGTCAAGGTCAACTGGTAGGATTTCTGCTCTTCCCGGTCTAAAGGCATCTTTAGTACCAACTCAGGGTATTTACTACCATCTAATTTCTCTTTATTCACGAGTGAGAAATGATCATTCGGATTGAGCTGATAATTCCGTAATGAGTTGGTACCAATATCTGCATCATGGGCAGATCCTAAAATAAATCGTGCCCCAGGGTTTGTGGACTCACTTATTTGCAGCTCAAAGGAAGTTTGCGTGAATTTTGGTGTGTGGTCATTAATATCTTCGATGTCCACACTCACGTGATAAAAGTTCAACGGATTTTCAGCAACAGCCTCAAATTCCAGAGCACAGGCTGGCTTCTTCCCACAAATCTGCTCCCGGTCTAGCCTGCCGCTCACAAGTAGCTCCCCGCTCTTGGCGCTCACAGTGAAGTAAGGTTTTTCCGAACTGATGCGCAGTTGTCGACTCGGTAACTCATGGACGCTGAGTCCCAAATCCTTGGCGAGGTTCCCCACCACCGAGCCCTCGGGCATTTCTTCGGGAATCCGATAGCGGATCTGCTCTGAGAGCGCCGGGCAGAACAAAGACAGCAGGAAGGGAAAGAGCACTGGCCGCCTCTCAGCCCAGCCCCTTTCCCCAGCGCCGCTCCCCATCCCTTTTGCTCCCCTCAGGTTGCTCACCGGCCTGGAGACGCCGGATTACAAATAATCTCTGTGCTGCAGATGTCCGGAGCTCCGAACAGGCTATATTTCCAGCGTGAGGGTCGGGTTCCCTCTTTTCCAGAGGAGGAAGTTGTGTAAAGGCTCGAGCTAGAGAGCCTGATACAGGGAAAGTGCGCTGCGGCTGCGCGAGAAGATGGCCAGTGCCCAAGCTCTGCACTTTGGCCAACAGCGGCGCCCACAGTCCGCACTGGGAAACTGCAGCCCTGCTGCTTCAGTTTAACCAGCTACAATAATCACAATCCAGCGCCTAACTGAACAAATTATTTTTATATGTTCATATATTTAATGACGATTAATTTGCACTATTAACTACATAGTTATCCCAAATTTCCAGGGTTTAGGGTAATCAACATGTTGACATGCATCTCAAATCCGCACTGTAATAGAAAGATTACTATAACACATACTTGGCCTAAATGATCTCAGAATACAGTAATTTTGAATAGTAATATGAGTAAAGTTTTATCCTTTTTTCCTTGTTCCCGTTTTTCCTGATTTCATTAGTTTTTGGGTAACTCCATGCTGATTCATTTCAATTTTTCAGAAAGCATCAGTAATGCTGAAATTGTCTTTAAAAGGGCACAATTTATATTTAACTCTAAACCCTCTTCTTTCAAAATAGTTTCAGCAATTTCTTTATAGTAGTATCATATGACCTACATGTCACCTATTTAAGAAAATGACAGCTGGAAAAACATTAGCCTATTCCTCCTTTGCATTGCACAATTATTTTCCTGGTTATAAAATATAACATCAACCTTGAAAGTTAGCAGGGAAACATAGTTTGACTTGCAACACAAGGTCACTAACCGTGGTCTACTGCAGTGAGGTTCTGGCTCCCACTTCTGTGCTTAAATTGAACATCACATGATGAGCTCAATTGATAAAATAATCCCTAGGATATTCAATTGCAGTAGCATACTGAGTTTAGGTCACTTTCCCTTCTTGAAAAATATTTTTAAGTATCTACTGAATTTGGGGATATTCTTTTTCAAAATACCTGATAATCATATTTCTGCCTCACCAAGTATCAGTTATTGTCTTCTCAAGTGATTGTACATCTGAACACTGCAAAATATATGAAACATACTTCCACACTATTGCACAGCCCAATTTATGCAAAATACCACCAAACACAATACTATGCTAGAAAAAAGTCCTTTTATTTAACACCCAAAAGGTTACTATACCCAGGAAGAGTTAGCCTATCCCCCTCCTTTCTATTGAAGAATTATTTTCCTGGTTACAAAATGTAACATCAATCTTCAAAGTTACAAAGGGAATAATATTTTGCATAGTTCCTAGTAAACAAGTAGGTCCAAGTAAACAAAATTACTTGTCATCAACCCCTTCTAGTTGCTAATCAACTGATGTACTGAGCTTTAGTAAAATGTTATATAATGAATATAAATGTAGTTAACCCCAGATTGGGTTATTTCTAACTGAATTTTTTTTAGCAGATCCAATAAGTTGAATCAACTTCTGGTCTTGAGTATACAAAATTGTTGTTTCATAAAGCAAGCATCCCCAATCTCCCACTAGGAGAGCCCATAAACACACTTCACATGGCTGTACTGCTAACACAGTACAATGAAATTTTGTCTTAAAACATATATATGCTTATTTCACAAGTGCAACTTGAAATGACACTTTATTTGATGTCATATTTTATTGGTTTCAGGCACTAACCTTTAGTGTGGCATTAGATCCCTATCTCTCATTGATATAGGTCTTAGTGAAGCTTGACACACACATTCCATTCTTTAGGCATCAGTCTAACCTTCTACCAGGATATAACTTTAATAGATGATTATGCTTTAAAATGTCAGGAAGCAAAATAACACCTCACACTTGTCAGAATGGCTAAAATCAAAAACACAAGGACTGACAAATGTTGGTGAGGATGTGGAGAAAAAGTTAACCCTCCTGGATTGTTGGTGGGAATGCAAACTGGTGCAGCCACTGTGGAAAACAAGTTGGAGGTTCCTCAAAAAGTTAAAAATATAACTAAGATATTATCCAGTAATGGTGCCACTGGGTATTTACCCTCAAGATACAAAAATACAGGGGTACCTGTGTGGCTCAGTTGGCTGACCAGCAGACTCTTGATTTTGGCTCAGGTCATGATCTCACGGTTCATGGGATCCAGCGCCTGTCGGGCTCTGTGCTCACAACACAAAGCCTGCTTGGGATTCTCTCCCTCTTCTCTCCCCCACCCCCACACACGCACACTCTCTCAAAATAAATATTTTTTAAAAAGATACAAAACCACTAATCCAAAGGGATGCACATACCCCAATATTTGCAGCAGCATTATTTAAACTAGCTAAACTATGGAAATAGTCCAAGTATCCATTGATGAATGGATAAAGAAAATTTATATATATATATACACATATACACATACACATACATACATATCCACACACACACACACACACACACACACACACACACTGGAATATTATTCAGCCACAAAAAGAATGAAATCTTGTCATTTGCGATGACATGGATGGAGCTCAAGAGTATAATGCTAAGTGAAATAAGTCTGTCAGAGAAAGACAAATACCATATGATTTCACTCATATGGGAATTTAAGAAATGAAACAAATAAGCAAGGGGAAAGTGAGAGACAGAGAGAAGCCAAGAAACCGATTCTTAATTATTGAGAATAAACTGGTGGTTATCAGAGGGGAGGTGGGTGAGGGGAATGGGTGAAATAGGTGATAGGTTAAGTAGTGCATTTGTCATGATGACCACTGGGTGATGTACAGAATTGCTGAATCACTATATCGTACACCTGAAACTAATATAACACTGTATATTAACTATACTGGAGTTAAAATTTTTAAATATGTCAGGAAGCAACTGAGATTTTCAAAGTCATAAAGTTGAGGTATATGGAGGCAGAAGATCTTCAAGAACCTTTCCTAGATCTAATCTAAAAAGAATCCTGACAAGGTGTATGAGCTGTATTTTCCTCTTGCTAACCCAGTGCAATGAAAAACATGTAACAATTTATTCTCATTTATAAAACACATGAATTGAGAACACTGAAGGGAAAATACATGGAAGGTATAAAAATGTGACAGTCCACTTATTCACAGTCTTGTATAGGCTTTCACTAAGGAAATGACACCAAAACCTATGTCAATAAGTGTTCTATGTTAAATAAATCGGTTAACTTGCTTTTGCCTCTTACATTTTTAAAACATTTGTTTCACAATAAAGAAAATTACACAAAATATAATTCCTCAAGGATGTAAAGATAAATGTATTAGTGAACTCACCTGAATATTTTCTGCTTCGTCCTTACATCCATGAAAATCTATAGATGTTAATGAGGGATCTTTTTTCTCACAGCTCTCCAGACTGAGGAGCATGTCTGCATAGTTGGGCTGGGGGAAGATCAAGTGACTCTCCCTGGAGTCCGCGGTGAGGGAGACCTCGTGGGAATACGTCTGCAGGAAAGCCCGCACCCCATCCATGCCCACAAAGCGCGAGGCGGGCACGCCAGCCAATCCAACCCCCGCAGCCTGGAGCAGACGCGATGAGCGCCAGCGCCTCAGTCTGAGAGCCAGCAGCACGATCACAAAGGCAAGGAAGACGCAGGAGACTGCGGCCACCGCCACCACCAGGTACAGCGTGAGACCTGAGGCATCAGGGTCAGCTGGGGGCTCGAGACTGCCCAGATCGGCCAGGACGTCTGGAATGCTGTCGGCCACCGCCACCGTGAGCGTGACGGTGGCCGAGAGAGGGGGTTGGCCGTGGTCTTGCACTGCCACCACCAGGCTCTGCTTGAGCGCATCTCTGTCCTGCAGGGCCCGCGCTGTGCGCACCTCGCCCGTGTGCAGCCCCACCGCGAAAAGCCCTGGCTCGCTGGCCTTGAGCAGGCGGTAGGACAACCAGGCGTTCTGGCCAGAGTCTCTATCCACCGCCACCACCTTGGTTACCAGGTAGCCGGGCTCTGCCGATCGGGGTGCCAGCTCCACGCCTGTGGAACCGTCGGTGGGGAGGGCGGGGTACAGGATCTCCGGTGTGTTGTCATTCTGGTCAAGAATGAATATACTCAAGGACACATTGCTGCTAAGCGGTGGGTCTCCGCTGTCCTGCGCAGTCACTCTCAGTTGCAGGTCACGGAATTGCTCATAGTCGAAGGAATGCAAGGCATACAGGACACCGGTGTCAGAGTTGATGGACACATAGGAGGATAGGGGTGCCCCCCGGAGCGTGTCTTCAGACAGGGAGTAAGTGACTTGGGCATTCTCATGGCTGTCCGGGTCATGTGCAGTCACAGAGAAGATGGAGGCACCTCTGGGGTTGTTTTCAGGGATGTAGACAGAATAGGAGGAGTGGGGGAAGGCAGGTGGGTTGTCGTTGGTATCTGCCACATTCACTGAGATGTGAGTTTCCATGGACAAGGGTGGGGTTCCACCATCTGTGGCTTTCAGTGTGATGTTATACACAGGGAGTTTTTCCCGGTCTAGGTTTTTCGCTGTCACCAACCTATAATAATTGTCTACTGATCTTTCTAATTTAAAAGGCAGATTTTCTGAAATAGTGCAGGTCACCTCACCATTCTTGCCGGAATCTCGATCTTGAAGGTAGAAAAGAGCAATTACTGTTCCAGGAGGAGTGTCTTCAGGGATTGAGTTGCTTACAGATGTTAGAGTCACTTCTGGGGCATTGTCATTCACATCTAAAATTGTGATAATTACTTTAGCCCTTGTCATGCTACCAGGACCGTCCTGAGCCTGAACTTCCATTTCATAGTAGCTGGACTCTTCATAATCTAGGCCTTCTGAAGTTGATAATTCTCCTGTATGAGGGTTCAGTTGGAATATCTGTAGAATTTTTTGAGTTATTTTCCGGAAAGAATATGTCACTTCCCCATTGACTCCCTCATCCAGATCGACAGCGTGTACTGTGAGCAATCTTGTGCCCACTGGTACGTTCTCAGGGACAGTTACTTGGTACTGAGGCAAAGAGAAGACTGGCACGTGATCATTCACATCCACCACAGTTACCTGGATGCGGGCGGTTTCCGATCGGGGTGGGTCACCGCCGTCAGAGGCTGTAAGGAGTAGGTGGTGAACAGCCTCTTCCTCTCTATCCAGCACCCTTTCCAGCACTAATTCTGGATATTTAGCTCCATCATCTCCAGTCTGCACAACCAGGGAGAAGTGACGATTGGGACTGAGCTGGTAGCTCTGGAGGGAGTTCGTGCCCACATCTGGATCCCTAGCCTCATTTAAGGGAAACCGCACCCCAGGAGCTGTGTTCTCCGTTATTTTTACAGTCATTTCTTCTGTCAAGAATCTAGGAGAATTGTCATTAACATCTATTATTTCCACTTCTATAGGGTAAAGACTCATTTTATCCATCAGGATGTTAAAGTTCACCAGGCACCGTGCACTCTGAGCGCAGAGCTCCTCCCGGTCTATTCTGCCTGCAGTGACCAAGCTGCCGCTTCGCGGATTCAGAGCGAAAAGCTGTGTCCTACCTCTGGAGACGATGCGGATTCCGTGCTCTGCCAGTTCCCGGGGCTCCAGGCCCAGATCCTTAGCGATATTACCCACAAAAGACCCTGTGTCTGTTTCCTCCGGCAAAGAGTAGAAAATATGTCCTGCCCAAGCTTCTCTCCGGGTCCCCAGGAGGATGGAGAGCAGGATGAATCCTCTGTAGTCTCGACCCCTCTTCAGAGTCGCCATTGTTGTCCTGCTGATCTTGTTAGACACTGGACTATCTCCTTTTGCGCTTATGGATGCCAGTGTGTCAGCGTGGAATCCTTTGTATTCATAAGAGAAGCCCGGAATTTAGTATAATAGAGACCGGAGTTTGATGCAGCTTGGAAGAGAATTTGTCTCAATCTGATGTTTCTTTGTACTGTAAAATCTCGGTGGCTCTGGCAGATCTTATTGCACCACTTTCCCCGTGGTTGGTGAACAGCGGCACTCAGAGTCCTTACTAAGTTACTGCACCATATTGAAGCAAGATAACTGATTTTTCAGAAAGTTGTTTTATCCTTCAAAATCCTTCCATTTATATGTCTTCGATCTATATATCTAACTTAAAAATACATTCCAGTTAAATGAAATAATGCAACAATGCTTATGATGGATGCTTATTAATTCAAGATAATTGCATTTTTTTTTCTCCTTTGCATTGCAACTTTGAAATGATGTTGGGTGCTACCTCAGACTTCACTGAACATGGAGTAAAAGTAGTGTTTTCAGGTAAAAAAAAGTACAACTTATTTTGAAAAGGTGTGTGTATGTATACATAAGAAAGATGCTATGTAGAAATCGTTTTCATCAGTATAATAAATTTAAGTTAATTCATTAATATTGAACACATACTATGTTCTAGACACTACCACGTAAGACTCAGTCAAAATTTTCTTTAAGATACAGACAGGTCATTTAATTAAGTTTTTGATTGGAAGGAACCTTAGAGATGATTTAGTCCAATACCTTCATTTTAATGATTTTAAAAATAAGAGGAAATTACCTTGTCCTTGATTATATATATAATAGTATACGTTGGAATACAAATATCATCACTTCCAGTGTTTTGAGCAGAAAAAAGAAAAGCATTTGCCTTGGCTGATGCTTTATGCTCAAAAAGTGCCATTAGAGATGAGGCGAGAACCCAAGCAGTAACAGTCAGCTATAGATGAAATTTTGTACAGAAGGCAGGAATTTGCAGAGATTCTACTAGCTGTGGAGTGTTAAAGTGGATGTTGACTGCTTCCCTTCATTATGCAATTCAAATAATCTTCCTACTCTAGATGATTATTCTAGAATAATTGAAAAAAGATGGGCCTCCAGATAGCCTTTGAGCATACAAACAGAACTGTCCTGAGAAGATCATTAGAGGTACCAATTTTTCCACTGATGTTAAGTAAAACTGAATTGTTGATGGCTCAGTTCTTCTCAGCTTATAGAAATAAAGTTCCTTCCACATAGTTGCAAGAGAAAAGAGAGTTACCTGTTCTGAAATGAAGACCTGGCAAGAAATAACCCTACTTCATGGGGCGCCTGGATGGCTCAGTTGGAAGAGCGTGCAGTTCTTGATTTTGAGATTGTGAGTTCAGGCCCCATGTTAGGTTTAGAGATTACTTATATAAATAAACTTTTTAAAAAAGAAATAACCTTGCTTTGTAAATTATTTTAAGCCATAGGGGAGTAGATAGCAGCACCAGGAAGAGAAATCAAAAGTAGCACTGAAAATGCTTGACTTAGTTGCTGGAGATTTCCTAACTACGTAATCTATTTCTGCTCTCTGATGGCACTGGTCCAAAATATAGGCAATGCTTTGAATGAAATGCTGTTTTAATCTATCAAAATAATTTACAGCCATGTTTTTTTCACCAAGTAGACAGAATAACTTTTTGTTCAAAGGAGCCAATATGAGTATTACAGATTAGTTCCATAAATAGGAGTTAAATACTATTTGTTTAGTAGTAATTTTGAACTTCTTGTTGACGTAAGCAAAGTCATTAAAGATCATGAGTACTTGCAGACATTTTTAAACAAAACTTTTATGTCTGAATATTATGGCTGCCAATGTTGTGATCTTTTTTCTACCTAACACTTCAAAAATCATAGTGTCATCTTACATTTCTTTCTTATTCTACTATTTTTAAAAAGTCTCAGTTAACTTATTACTTCTGGATACCTTATTTGGAACTAAATAAGTAAGATCTAGATGAATAAGATTATGAACATACTCTGAACATAAAGCATACTTTAGGGAATAACTGGCTTTATATCTCTAGTAACCAATTTTTCTAAGTTACTCTACAACATAAATTTAAATATTAAAGATCTCTACTAGACCAATGAGTTATGTTAAATATAACATAGGTTTACCATATAAAACTGAAATAAGTTTATAGTTTTAAAGGAAGTATGTTATTATTGATTGAGTTATTAGGAAGAATGGACCTTCATCTGTTTACTTGCATAAAAAATTCTATGGAAAAAAATTGTATGGAAAGTCTAATTGACTTCCTAGGCATCGAGTTATTCATCATCTCTCCTTTCTTTATGGAACTTTTTTTCTATTGAGAAAACATTGTTTGGAGTTCTGTTTAGATTTACATTCCCAGGCAAACATGTAGGTATTTTCCATTTCTCTCTGAGATTTTTACTTCTTCCCATTGACAACTGTTACCTCAACAGAAGTTTCATCAGATGGGTGGTTTTCAAAGATGATAAACTAGCCCAATAATTTGGTAGGTTTTCCTCCTGATGCTTCAAAATTCAGTACTTAAAATTTCAGACTGCCTATCTTATTAATATGATCTGTATTGTATGTAGGTCTGAGAACCTCCGTTAGTCAGAATTTAGCAAATTCCATGACTGCTAGGATTTAACACTTGGTCAGTCCACATGAATGAGTATTATTGAGAGTAGAATCTGATAGTTTTTCTCAATAAAATATTTTATTTATTTAAATGAAATGGTCATAGGTAATTCAGGTAAGAGAATGAAATAATGAAACAAACCATCCTACTATCCCATTAGTGAGTGAACAGATAAGACGAATAAAATAAACCAGCCTACTATCCATAAAACCCAGTTAAGTGAACTTTGCTTACAACAATGCAGGTTTAAGATGTAATTTATTTTTATTTTTTCAAGATGTAGCTTAAATCATCCAGAATTGGTGCTATAAAAAACATTTACACTCTCAGATCATATCAAACAAATCTTAATACTTGTATGAGATAATCTGACTCCCATGACCAATACCCAAGATTCAAGTTGTTTAAAATTATTTACTATTAAATTCCTAATGAAACCATCAAATAATTATATCACAAATGTCCAAGAAAATCATATTTGAAAATGTGTATATCTGGAATCTCTTAGTCATATACATTTGGAATCTTGAAATAAATAATTCTAAAATAATCTCTGAGATGTAAATACCACAATACTGATTTGGGGAAACATAGAATACATTTAGCATCTAATTTAAAGGCATAAACTCAACATTATATTAAAATTTTGTTTACGTTTATTTATTTTTGAGAAACAGAGAGAGACAGAGCACAAGTGGGGGAGGGGCAGAGATAGAAGGAGACACAGAATCCAAAGCAGGCTCCAGGCTCCGAGCTGTCAGCACAGAGCCCAATGCAATTCAGGGCTTGAACTCACAAACTGCGAGATCATGACCTGAGCCGAAGCCAGATGCTTAACCGACTGAGCCACGCAGGTGCCCCAATATTATCTTAGAGATGATTGGGGCACCTGGGTGTTTCATTTGGTTAAGCATCCAACTTCAGCTTAGGTCATGATCTCACAGTTGGTGGGCTTAAGGACCACATCAGGCTCTGCGCTGATAACTCAGAGCCTGGAGCCTGGTTCAGATTCTGTGTTTCCCTTGCTCTCTCCCCCTCACCCCCTTGTGCACACACACTCTCTCTCTCTGAAAAAGAAATACATAAACATTAAAAAAAAGACTGACAATTTCCGGTTACAAAGGAAGGTTCTCATTTATTTTCAACATATCTTTTCAATTATTTATGTTAAATGTGAATACCCAATTTAGAAGCATAAGTGGCCAATCTATTGCATTATCAGATCATAGAATCCTCCAGCTCAGGATTGGAAAATACCTTGACTATTATGTATGTCAACAACTCATCCAATTATATTATCCCCTGTATTCTATTAATTCCAGGGCCAACAGCTTACTTTTGAAAGGAGCTAATAATAGAACCTCTTACCTCCTAGGCAATCCATTTTCCATTAGAACAACTTCAACGACTCAAAACCTTGCTTTTTTCTACTCATCAAACCACAGTTTCATTCACACCTTTGGGCCATGATGAATGAGACTAATTCTTCTAATGACAGCTCTCCTTTCCTTAAATATTTGGATAGAGTTTCTATATGACAGAAACCTTATTTTATGTGGGTTAAATGTGCTAAATTATTTAAATTCTTATTTGAACACTATAAATCCTTCATTCTCCCATTCAATATTCAGTTCTCTAATTTTTAGAGATACATCCTTGTAAGTGGACACTAATAAGCATAGTTAGAAATTCATTTCGGGAGTGCATGGGTGGCTCATTTGATTAAGCATCTGGCTTCATCTGGGATCATGATCTCCTGTTTCGTGAGTTCCAGCCCTGCATCAGGCTCTCTGCTGTCAGCACAGAGCCTGCTTCGGATCTTCTGTCTCCCTCTCACTCTGCCCCTCCACTGCTTGTGCACAATAGTGCACTCTCTCTCCCTCAAAAATAAACATTAAAAATTATTTTAAAAATTCATTTGCACTCTTAAGTACTATCAAGCACACAGATTGCAGAAGACATTATAGTAGGCATACAGCATCAGATGCTTACATTTGTTAACATGTTAACAATCACAATTATAATACTGGTGATGTCAACAAATACTTGTTCACTATACTACTTTATAGTTGAAAAAAACTTTAATTATTTTGTTATATTTTCTCAGAATTTGTGTGAAGTAAAGAAGACAAGTCTTTTTAATTTAAATTTTACTTTAAAAACTATAGATATTGTGACTGGCCCGAGACGAATAACAAATAGTTCCAGGAATGTTATTCAGGCTAACACCAAAGATCGGGTCTTCTCTGCTACAGAGATCAATTACTTTTATCTTTCATAAAAATAATTTTTGATTCCTAAGTAGTAAAGGGGGAAAATATCTCTCACAAATCTCCATTATTTTAGAAAGCACGTGCTATTAATTAAAATCGGGGGAAACTGAGACCTTGATCTTAACAGAGGCTGCAATTCAGTTTTTTTTTTACATTAGAAAAAAAATCTCATGGGGCACCTGACTGGCTCAATTGATTGAGGGTCTCTGGATTTCACTCTGAATTTCAGCTCAGGTCATGATCCCAGGGTGGTGGATGGATCCCCACTTCAGGCTCTGCCAACATGGGATATACTCTCTCTCTCTTTCTCTCTCTCTCTCTCTCTCTCTCTCTCTCTCTGCCCCTCCCCTGCTCAAACACTTTCTCTCTCAAAATAAATTAAAAACATTTTGAAAAGAAAAAGAATCTCACAAATGTCACAAGGCAGGAACACACACACACACACACACACACACACACACACACACACACTCTAACAAAAGAAATGAACGAAACCCAAGGCAGAAAGAGCTTGCCAGCAGAAAGGTAAAGAAAATCTGCATCATACATTAAGATTTTTTTCATGAAATTAGACGAAACTAAGATTTAATAGAGTTCAACTGATATTTTAAAAATTCTCAAAATTGACGCACTGCAAAGACTAAGAAAACTAAGCACTGATCAAAGAAAATTTTAAACGTTCCTGTTCAAATAAAACCAATAAAAGGAATAACCTCACCTGAACAAGGGAGTCTTCCTCTTTACAAAAACCTGAATCTTCCTGAATCAAAAGAGGCTCGCTTTTCCCACAGCTTTCTCCGCTGATAAGCGTGTCGGCATAGTTGGGCTGGGGGAAGATCACGTGACTCTCCCTGGAGTCCGCCCTGACCGAGACCTCCCGGGAGTAGGTCTGCAGAAAAGCGCGCACTCCGTCCACGCCCACAAAGCTCGAGGCGGGCACGCCAGCCAATCCAACCCCCGCAGCCTGGAGTAGACGGGACGAATGCCAGCGCCTCAGCCTGAGTCCCAGCAGCACGATCACAAAGGCAAGGAAGACGCAGGAGACTGCGGCCACCGCCACCACCAGGTACAGCGTGAGATCCGAATCATCAGGGTCGGCCGAGGGCCTGATGCTGCCCAGCTCGGTCAGGACGTCTGGAATGCTGTCGGCCACCGCCACCGTGAGCGTGACGGTGGCCGAGAGAGGGGGTTGGCCGTGGTCTTGCACTGCCACCACCAGGCTCTGCTTGAGCGCATCTCTGTCCTGCAGGGCCCGCGCTGTGCGCACCTCGCCCGTGTGCAGCCCCACCGCGAAAAGCCCTGGCTCGCTGGCCTTGAGCAGGCGGTAGGACAACCAGGCGTTCTGGCCAGAGTCTCTATCCACCGCCACCACCTTGGTTACCAGGTAGCCGGGCTCTGCCGATCGGGGTGCCAGCTCCACGCCTGTGGAACCGTCGGTGGGGAGGGCGGGGTACAGGATCTCCGGTGTGTTGTCATTCTGGTCAAGAATGAATATACTCAAGGACACATTGCTGCTAAGCGGTGGGTCTCCGCTGTCCTGCGCAGTCACTCTCAGTTGCAGGTCACGGAATTGCTCATAGTCGAAGGAATGCAAGGCATACAGGACACCGGTGTCAGAGTTGATGGACACATAGGAGGATAGGGGTGCCCCCCGGAGCGTGTCTTCAGACAGGGAGTAAGTGACTTGGGCATTCTCATGGCTGTCCGGGTCATGTGCAGTCACAGAGAAGATGGAGGCACCTCTGGGGTTGTTTTCAGGGATGTAGACAGAATAGGAGGAGTGGGGGAAGGCAGGTGGGTTGTCGTTGATATCTGCCACATTTAGGTAAATAAGTGTTTCTGTAGACAGAGGTGGAATTCCTTTGTCTGTGACTGTTACAGTGATGTTGTACAAGGATACCTGTTCTCGATCTAGTACTGTATTGGTCACTAATCGATAATAATTGTCTACTGATTTTTCCAGTTCAAATGGCATACTTCTTGAGATGGAGCATGTTACCAGGCCATTCAGTCCAGAGTCTCTATCATATACTTGAAAAAGAGCGATTACTGTTCCTGGAGGCATACTTTCAGCAACTGATCTGCTTCCAGATGTAACTACCACTTCTGGTACATTATCATTTACATCTAAGATAGTTATTAAGACTTTTGCTCTGTCAAGTAGACCTGGCCTATCTCTGGCTTCAACATCCAGTTCATAAAAGCTTGAATCCTCATAATCTAAATTTGCAGAGATGGAGATTTCTCCAGTGAAAACATTCAAGCAGAAAATCTTGGAGATCTTTTCTGTTACCCTCAGGAAGGAATACATTACTTCTGCATGGACTCCTTCATCCTGGTCAGTAGCATTTACCGACAAGACTGGTGTGCCTACTGGCAGGTTTTCAGGAACACTTACACGATAGACAGGCTGAGTAAATACTGGAGCGTTGTCATTCACGTCTAGGACAGTTACCACAATTCGAGCAGTGCCTGAGCGGACAGGTTCACCGCCATCCACAGCAGTAAGGATGAGGTGGTGAACGGCATCTCCCTCCCGATCCAGGGCACGCTCAAGCACCAGCTCCGGGTATTTGGGCCTATCAGCTTCACTCTGCACGTCCACTGAGAAGTGACTATTCTTGCTGAGTTTGAAGCCTTGAAGAGAGTTCATTCCCACATCCAGGTCATAGACCTCCATTAGTGGAAAACGAGAGGATGGGGGTGCGTTTTCCGGAATTTTCACTTCTAATTCTTCCCTAAAGAATCGGGGTGTGTTGTCATTAATGTCCAGTATTTCCACTTCTATGGGATAAAGATTCAGTTTATCCTCAATGAGGATGTTAAAACTCACCAGACACCGCGCGGTCTGGGCACAGAGCTCCTCCCGGTCTATTCTGTCTGCGGTGACCAAGTTGCCGCTTCGCGGGTTCAGAGAAAAGAGCTGCATCCTACCTCTGGAGACGATGCGGACTCCATGCTCCCCCAGCTCCTGGAGCTCTAGCCCCAGATCATCAGCGATGTTTCCTACGAAGGAACCTTTGTCCAGCTCTTCAGGAATGGAATAACGGATCTGCCTGGCCCCGAGCTCCCCCAGAATCCCCAGCAGAATAACGAGTACCACTAATCCGCTCTGGTGCCGGCGCTTTTGCAGAGCTGCCATGACAGGCTCCTTATGGACTTCCTGGGGATTGTGAGTAGAGGGAGCAGGTTCACAATCACTTTTTTGTGCTCCTCTGAATTAGAAGCCAAGGTCCATAAACAAGTAGAGGTCAGATGCGAAGCGTTTTAGATTAGAATTTCTGCGCAGCTGGAGAGCTATGGTGTCTGATCTGCTTTGTGCTGGAGGATATTACTTGAGTTGTCATTACTTTCCTTGCCGGGATTAGTGAACAGCGACGCTTAGAGTCCTAACTTAATACTGCACCGTTTTTGTGAAACCATCATGCAAAGAATCTTATTTCTGCTAAATCTGCTTAGATGTCACTCATATTTCCCTCCCCAAGAAGAATAAAAGCGCATATTTTGAATAGTTTTATATATTCCCAGGAATTTACTACTCATTTTTTGGGGGGTCATGAGCTCTTAGGGCCTTGGAGGAAAGAAATAAGATTATGCTTTTCTGTAAATTTGAATTCTATTCCACCATCATTTATATTTGTCCCATTTTCATTTTTTAATGTTTCACATTTTTACTTAAATTCTAGTTAGTTAAGATATAGTGTAATACTAGTTTCAGGATAGATTTTAGTGATTCATCACTTACATGTAACACCCAGGGCTCATCACAAGTGCCGTCCTTAATATCTAGCACCCATTTAGCCCATCCCCCCCCACTTCCCCTCCAGCAACCCTCAGTTTCTTCTCTATAGTTAAGAATCTCTTTCATTTGTCCCATTGTCAATAAGGGCACCAACAACTACACATTTGGAACCAATTCACCTACTGCCAGTTACAAGTATTGCCACGTTTAGATGTCATCTATTTTATTAACACATAGATTAATAAACGCTCTAGCATAAGCAATATTTCTGTATACTTTTAAAATCATGAAAAGGGGGGCAGTTGGCTGGCTCAATCAGAGTAGCCTGTGACTCTTGATATCCATGTCATGAATTTGAGCCCCATGTTGGGTGTAGGGATTACTTAAATGAATTAAAAAAACTGTAAAAATAAAATAAAAACATAAAAAGGAAGTGAAAATATATTGTCTACAATGAGAAAACTTGTAGTAATATATACAAAACATAATTTAGGACTGACTGCATTGAAACTAAGTAAACCACTTAAGTGCCTACATTTGTGTTTAATTATATAAGGTTTCCCAATGACAGGGTGATGCTAATATATCAAAAATGTTTCATGATATGTGGTTTTAGATTTAACAAAAATTTCAAGACATCACAAGGCCCCTTTATATGAAAGACTGCAACACAGATAAATGAACAAAAAAATTCTAACACCCCTCACACACAAACGATGCCCAGAAAAATCAATAAAACACAATAAAATCAGGGTATAGTTAGCCTGTATACTTTTTATCTATAACCTAATTATACTTATAGAAATAAAAGGTTTTGACGTAACTCACCTGTTGCAAATTGACTGAATTAGAAGTCATTTTGCGATTATCATTATTGGCACTTTCAAACCAAGAGGCTTCATTACATAGAAGATCTTGTGATGGACCATTTTCAGGCTTTATACTGAGAAATTTAAACTCAGTCTCTGAGGAATGTGAGGCAGCACATAGATTGTAAGAATAAGGCAAAGTCCCTTCGCTAAAGTTGGGAATAACCCCAGATCCAGTCTTGGAGCAGACATCAGTCTTAAAGCAGCTCCAGGAGGAAGGGCGGGAGGAGCGTCGCAGGCTCAGTGCAACCGCTAGAATCACTGCTAGGAGAAACAGCACTGAGATCAAGGCCAAGGCCACCACCAGGTAAAACTGCAGCTCAGCCTGGGGGTCAGAGGGCTCCGGACGGTCGCTGACATCCGGCAGCGCCTCTTGTAGGCTGTCTGCGAAAACCAGGAGCAACGTGACAGTTGCGGAAAGGGGCGGCTGTCCTCCATCCCGCACGGCAACCAGCAGGCGCTGGCGGGCCGCGTCCCTGTCGCCCAAAGCACGCGCAGTGCGCACCTCGCCCGTGCGCAGCCCCAGGCTGAAGAGTCCGGGCTCGCTGGCCTGCAGCACGTGGTACGACAGCCACGCATTGTGTCCCGAGTCGGCGTCCACCGCCACCACCTTGGTGACCAGGTAGCCGGGCTGCGCGGCGCGCGGCACCGTGTCGAAGAGCGCCGAGCCGTCGGGCCCCAGCGCCGGGTACAGCACCCTAGGCGCGTTGTCGTTGCGGTCGCCCACCAACACGCGCAGGCTCACGTTGGCGCTGAGCGCGGGCGAGCCCTGGTCGCGGGCCTGCACCGTCAGCTCGAAGGCGCGCAGCTGCTCGTGGTCGAAGGCGCGCTGCGCGAACACCACGCCGCTCTGTGCGCTCACGGACACGTAGGACGCCAGCGCCCGCGGCTCCAGGTCGCTGGCCACGATGGAGTAGGACACGCGGCCGTTGGGCCCCAGGTCAGGATCTGAGGCGCTGACTTGGAAAATAGAAGCTCCGGGCGGGTTGTTTTCTGCCACGTGGACCACGTAAGAGCCCTGGTGGAAAACAGGAGCATTGTCATTGACATCAGCAATGTTCAAGATGACACTTCTGTTGGAGGAGAGGGCTGGCCTTCCCCTGTCGGTGACTGTGATGGTAATGTTGTATTCCGGAGTCTGCTCTCGATCTAGGGCTCCATCTGTGACCAACTTGTATGTGTTTTTTGTATCTTGAACTATTTTAAATGGGAACTTTCCTTTTAGTTGGCAGAAAACTTCCCCATTAAATCCAGAATCAAGATCATAGGTTTTGATCAGGGCAACAACAGTCCCCAACTCAGCATCTTCTAGAATATGTTTAGATTCAGAATCCAGGGTTATCTCTGGTGTATTGTCGTTTTCATCCAAAATATCTATTTGTACTTTACAGTGTGCTGTGTGATGTCCACCATCCTTTGCTTCCACCCCAATTGTGTAGCTCGCTCTCTCTTCAAAGTCCAGTCCTCCGCCAGTGGTGAGTTCCCCTGTTGTACTGTCCAGTTTGAACAGCTGTCTCACTGCCCTACCAATGTTGATGAAAGTGTAGGTGATCACAGCATTGACCCCTTCATCCAAGTCAGTGGCCATCACTCTTAGTACAGAGGAGCCCACAGGCAGGTTCTCTGGAACACTGACCCTGTAAATGTCCTGGGTGAACACTGGTGCATTATCATTTGCATCTGCCACAACCACCACGATCTGGGTAGTGCAGCTTCTGGCTGGGTCACCCCCATCCACAGCCGTGAGGACCAGGTGGTGGCGTGACTGCTCTTCCCTGTCCAGGGGAGTCTTCACTACCAGTTCTGGGTACCTACTGCCATCTGGGTTCTCCTTCTGGATCAAAGAGAAGTGTGGGTTGGGACTGAGGTAGTACTGCTGCAGGGAATTGACACCTACATCTGAATCTTGCGCGGGTTCCAGGGCAAAGGAGGCTCCGGTTACGGCCAGTTCACTGATTTCCAATTCAGTGATATTTTGGCTAAAGGTTGGTGGATTGTCATTGACATCCTGAATTACCACACTTACATGAAAGAAGTTCAAAGGCTTTTCGGCCACCAATTCGAATTCTAGAACACATGTCGACTTCTCGCCACAAATCTGCTCTCGGTCTATACGGTCACTAACAAGTAAGTCCCCATTCTCAGTACTCACTGTAAACAGTTTCTTCTGTGCACTAACACGCAGGTTTCGAGCAGGCAAATCTCCAACGCCAACCCCCAGATCCTTGGCGAGGTTTCCCACAAGCGAGCCCCTGGCCAGCTCCTCCGGAATAGTATAGAGGATCTGCTCCGAGATCACCGGGCAGAACAAAGACAGCAAAGAGAGAAACAGCATTTGTCTCCGCCCAGCCGGGCCCTTCAATCCCAAGTGATCGCTCATCCCGCTTTCAGCGCCTTTGCCTTTCTGACTCTGAAGAGCTATGGTCGCTAAATTATCCCAAGAATTCTCCGAGCAGGAGCAACTCCTTGATTTGTCTTGGCAGGCGGGTTCTAACAAATATCTTAGCGTCACAGAGCCAGAGGCAGAGTGTCCAATTCTCGCGGTTCCGCGGTGGGCTGGCGATTCCTTTGCGCCAGGAGAAGCTGATACTTCGCTCAGTACTAGCCAACAGCGGCACCCCGCGTCTGGGCTGCAGAACTGCAGTAGTGGTTACTACATCAGCTCCAAGTAAGGAGTGGGTTAGAAGAAAATTCTACTGTGTCCTGATATAGATACTCATTTTTCTCATTTTACAAGGATTTTAACATTTTAAATATTCACTCTATCTTTGGTCTGGCTGTGATTTTATTTGAACCTGAGCTTTATCCATCTAAATCAAGTCATTTTTACTCCTCAAAGAGCAGAGGTAACTTGCTGAAGACATTGGCATCGTAGTGCTTTTCATTTCCATTTTCATAAAATGGCTATAATAACATCTTCCCTGTGTTACTTAGCAAAATTGAAGACCAAATAAAATAATATGTAGAAAATGACACAAATGAAAGTAGTGGTGGTGCAGCAGAAAGTGTAATAGGAAAATTCTTGAAATATCAGCTTGATATGTATTGTTACTACTCCACTCTATTTTCTTTTTTTCTAACTTAAAAATGTTACAAATATCATAGCTTTTAGTTGTATCCTGTGTTTCACTTCCTTCTATATTATCATTGTCACCTTACCCCCCAAATAATTGATATGTAAGCAAAGAGACTGATTATTCTTATAAAACAGGAGTATGGTAAGAAGCAAGAAGAAACTCCTTGTTAGTTTCCAAGTGTCTACTTTCAAATGACTAGGATTCAAAAACTATTCCTCTGATTTTACTTTTTCCACACTACTTTACCATTGTCTCTAATGGTACTGTTTCTTCTCAAGTAGCTTAGCAATGGTGAGTTATTCGAATTTGGGGAGTGAAGTATGAGTCCTTATAATCACATATTCTAAAGAAAGTAATCTATGTCGTCCACTTTTTTTGGTCCCAAGGTTACTATCAGATCATCCCAACCCTTTGTTACTGACATTCTTGCCTTGTAAATAAGCATGTCAATTTTATGTTTCTGATAGGTCTTACAGGTTTAATTCCATTTCCAAACTAGAAATCTTCATAAAGAAACTTTTTTAACCTACACAATACATTGTCATTCTAAAACTTAGCGGATGTGTAGCAATGCTGAACTCATAGTGGAATAGCATTAGACATCTTAAACTGTTCATTGTATTCAGGATTCTAGGCAGAAACTCATGGACATCTCTACTTCATACAAACATAAAAAACAGATTCGAGACTTTGCTCCAAAACATGACTGAACAATATGGTGTGAACACTTAAATTAGTATAAGACAGTTATCTTTTCAGAGCACATGTGAAACTAAAGATTCAAATATTTCACAAAGAATATGGAGTATACACAGTATATACACTCAGAGTGTTGGATCAAGCATTTCATTATATAAAGTCTATTGAAGTTTATAGAGATTTACTCAGGACACATAGCCAAAGTCTATAACATCTTCATTAAAATATAATGAAAAGAAAAAAATAATATTTATTATAAAATATAATGAAAAAATGAGTTTTCTTGTAAGAGTGAATGGTATCAGTCTCCATCCTCCATCATACAGATTCTTGTTACTCTTTTGATGTATTTGCTGTTCAGTGAATCTGCACATTTTACACTGTGATCAGAATTGTCCAGATAAAAATTAATTGGATGCCCTTCAAATAAATATTTAAAAAATAAAAATTAAGTCATAGGTTCCCACATGTAACAATAAACCATTTGTTTGGTCAGGTAATGTAGCCTACTATCCCATTCGTAATATTTTATTGCAATTTCCCCTATTTATTCATACTTTGCAGCTGATAAAGTACAGTATTTGAAAACTTTAAAGAGAAGCATCTGAAAATCATCTTCAGTAAATCAGATATCAAAAATGAAAAGGGTAGTTCTTCTTTTTAATTATTTTTTTCAACGTTTATTTATTTTTGGGACAGAGAGAGACAGAGCATGAACGGGGGAGGGGCAGAGAGAGAGGGAGACACAGAATCGGAAACAGGCTCCAGGCTCCGAGCCATCAGCCCAGAGCCTGACGCGGGGCTCGAACTCACGGACCGTGAGATCGTGACCTGGCTGAAGTCGGACGCTTAACCGACTGCGCCACCCAGGCGCCCCAGTTCTTCTTTTTAAAAAAAATTTTTGTTTAATGTTTATTCGTTTTTGAGAGAGACCGAGATAGAGTGGATGGGAGAGAGGCAGAGAGAGGGAGACACAGAATCTGAAGCAGGTTTCAGGCTCTGAGCTGTCACCACAGAGCCAGATGTGCGGCTTGAACCCATGAACTGGGAGATCATGACCTGAGCTGAAGTTGGAAGCTTAACCAACTGAGCCACCCAGGTGCCCCAAAAGGGTAGTTCTTCTTAAGCAACACACACTCATGAATTTTAATACCCAATGAAATACCCACATTTCATTAAGAAGGATTATTAATTTAAGATGAGCATGTGAATTTCAAAATTTTAAACAATTTTTATGTTGAATTGATTTTCCAAGTACAAATCTTAGAGTCCGGGGTGCCTGGGTGGCTCAGTCGGTTAAGTGTCTGACTCTTGATTTTGGCTCAGGTCATGATCTCACAGTCATAAGATCAAGCCCAGCATGTCTGGCTCCATGCTGGGCATGAAGCCTGCTTAATATTCTCTCCTCCTCTCCCTCTACCCTTCCCCTGCTCATGCTCTCTCTCTCGCTCGCTCAAAAAAATAATAAATAATTTTAAAAACCACAAATCTTAGAGTCTAGTAATAAAGCAGAATTGTACTGACACTTGAATAAATGCAAACATTCAAGTAGATATTGATTCTAAAAAGTGAAGAGGTTATCTGTAACCAGATGATTCCAGGTGTAATGGCATATTAATGGTGTATTTAATGAATGTAGCAAAATATAATTCTTTGGAGATTTTAAACTGCATCAGAAAATAAAGTTCTAAGGCTCTTTCTCACTGATTTTTTCTCTCAACAAATACACATGTCCAGTAATTACATAGATTAACCCAAAGTTTCCAGACTTGAGAATGCCACAGACTATAGATTTGATGTTTTTTATTTTTTTCATGTAGTTTTCTATATTCCTCCACTGATTCATGAAAATACTGTAAATTATTTCCTTATAGAAACAGTATACTAAAACTTCAATGCTGTACACTATTCTTCCAAAACATATTCACCATTGGTGTTTACACAAATACTCAAAAGAGAACATTACATGTAACAATTTGGACTAATCAAACAACTCTTCTATTAA
Source organism: Lynx rufus (assembly GCF_022079265.1). Lineage (NCBI taxonomy): Eukaryota > Metazoa > Chordata > Mammalia > Carnivora > Felidae > Lynx > Lynx rufus. The sequence continues at coordinate 117,253,776 of NW_025814823.1, read as the reverse complement.
CATAATAACAATTCTGGGGCAGCTGGGTGGCTTAGTTGGTTCAGTATTTGACTCTTGACTTTGTCTCTGGTCATGGTCTCACAGTTTGTGAGTTAGAGCCCTGCATCGGGCTCTGCACTGAAAGCACGGAGCCTGCTTGGGATTCTCTCTAACCCTCTCCTCTGCACCTCCCGCCTTTCAAAATAAATAAACATTAAAAAAACATAACAGTTGTATAAGAAAGTCTTTGGGTAAAGCGATCATGTTTCATTTGTTTTTAAGACTATGGATATCAGCTAGATTGTCTAGAAATTTCATGTATTGAAAAAAAAGACATTAAACCCAAAATATAATTTGAAAACAAATGAAGAGAGCATCATCAAATTAAATCAAGTCAATCTCTAAATAAAACATACAACGATTGATTATTTATATAATTAACCAACTTTGAATATGGCAGACAAATGATTGAGGAAACAAATGAAAAAAATGCTACAAGCAATGATACTGGAGAAAAAAAAAAACCTCACCTGTACAACTCCTAGCTCTTCGTTTACATTTATCTTCTCAGATATCAGAGGAGGCTCGCTTTTCCCACAGCTCTCCTGACTGATGAGTGTGTCTGCATAGTTGGGCTGGGGGAAGATCATGTGACTGTTCCGGGAGTCTGCTGTGAGGGAGACCTCGTGGGAATAAGTCTGCAGGAAAGCTCGCACCCCGTCCACACCCACAAAGTGCGAGGTGGGCATGCCAGCCAACCTGCTTCCTGATGCCTGGAGCTGACTTGAAGAGTGCCAGCGTCTCAGCCTGAGTGCCAGTAGCACGATGACAAAGGTGAGGAAGACACAGGAGACTATAGCCACTGCCACCACAAGGTACAGCGTGAGACTGGAGTCGTCAGCATAGGATGAGGGCTTGAGGCTGTCCAGGTCAGCCAGGACATCTGGGATACTGTCAGCTACAGCCACAGTGAGTGTGACAGTAGCTGAAAGAGGGGGCTGGCCATGATCCTGGACCACCACCACTAAGCTCTGCTTGAGCGCGTCTCTGTCCAGCAGGGCCCGTGCAGTGCGCACCTCACCCGTGTGTAGCCCCACCGTGAAAAGTCCTGGCTCGCTGACCTTGAGCAGGTGGTAGGACAGCCAGGCATTCTGGCCAGAGTCTCTGTCCACCGCCACCACCTTGGTCACTAGGTATCCGGGCTCTGCGGATCGGGGAGCCAGCTCCACACCAGTGGAGCCATCGGTGGGAATGCTGGGGTACAGGATTTCAGGGGCATTGTCATTCTGATCCAGCACAAACAGGCTCAGTGACATGTTGCTACTAAGTGGAGGGTCTCCACTGTCACTGGCCATTACCCACAGCTGCAGATCTTTAACTTGCTCATAGTCAAAAGAGCCCAGAGCATACAGGATGCCTGTATTGGAGTTGATGAAGACATAGGTAGACAGAGACATTCCTTGAAACATATCCTCAGCCAGAGAGTAAGTGATCTTGGCATTGTTGCCGCTGTCAGGGTCGTGTGCAGTCACAGATAAAATTGAGATGCCTCTGGGATTGTTTTCCAGGATGTAGGTGGAGTATGAGGTGTGAGGGAAGACGGGAGGGTTGTCATTGATGTCTGCCACATTCAGGGAGATGTGGCTTTCTGTAGACAGGGGTGGGTTTCCACTGTCAATGACAGTTATTGTGATGTTATAATCTGAGATCTCTTCTCTGTCCAGGGCTTTCGTTGTCAATAAGTGATAATAATTATCAACTGACTTTTCCAATTTAAAGGGCAAGTTCCTGGGGATAGAACACACAATCTCACCATTCTCTCCAGAATCACCATCATGTACACTAAACAGTGCAATTACAGTTCCAGGAGGACAGTCTTCAGAGACGGAACTAGCAAGGGATGTAAGGATCACTTCTGGGACATTGTCATTCACATCCTGTACTGTCACCAATACCTTAGCACTGGCAAGAAGAGCACCTCCATCCTGAGCTACCACTTCCATGAGGTAGAATCTGGATTCCTCATAATCCAGTGATTGCAGAGTTGAGATTTCACCCAGGCTGGAATCAAGTTGGAAAGTCTCTGAAATCTTATCTTCTTCATTGCGAAAAGAGTATGTTAATTCCCCGTTTACTCCCTCATCTGGATCCGTGGCGGTTAGTGTAAGCAGCCGAGAGCCTACAGGTATGTTCTCTGGAACAGTCACTCTGTACTCAGATTGAGTGAAGAGAGGCGCATTATCATTTGCGTCGAGGACCACCACGTGTATGTGCATACTACTAGAGAGTATGGGGTCCCCACCATCTAAAGCTGTGAGAAGAAGGTCGTGGACAGCTACTTTCTCGCGGTCCAAGGGCCGTTCCAGTACCAGCTCCGGATATTTTTGTCCATCAGTTCCGCTTTTCTGCTCCAGAGAGAAGTGCATATTGGGGCTGAGCTTATAACTCTGGAGAGAGTTCATACTCACATCCGCGTCTCGAGCGAAAGGAAGCGCTAACCGAGTTCCCGTAGCCGCATTTTCATTAACTTTTACTTTTACTTCCTCATCCCGGAAACGTGGAAAGTTATCATTAATATCTATTATTTCTATTTCTACTCCATAAATTTTCATGTTATTCTCAAGCAAGATGTTAAAACTCACCACACACCGTGCGCTCTGAGCACAGAGCTCCTCCCGGTCTATCCTGCCTGCGGTGACCAAACTGCCGCTTCGCGGGTTCAGAGAAAAGAGCCGCGTCCTACCTCTGGAGACGATGCGGACGCCACGCTCCGCCAGCTCCCGGGGCTCCAGACCCAGGTCCTTGGCGATGCTGCCCACGAAGGAGCCTTTGTCCAGCTCCTCCAGCACCGAGTAGCGGATCGGCCCGGCTCCAGCTCTCCATAACGTCTCCAGGAGCAGGAGGAGCAGAAGCGGCTCTATGCAGCCCCAACCCCTCAGTGTATCCGCCATTTCCTTCTCTCCGACCAGTTTCCTTAGTCCTAATTCCAGCCTGCTGTACCCTTATTTCTTTCAAGTCAAAGGAAACACATTACTTGACAGAAACGCGAGGCTTTTCCCCAAATTTCTCTGGTCTGTGTTTGTTTAGGGCGGAAGGAGCAGAGTCAGGTCGCCGTCAGCGGACAGCTTTTCCACTTTGGTGAACAGCGACGCTCAGAGTCCTAACCAGTTACTACACCACTTCTGTTTTTATTTCATAAATGTTTAATTATATTTTATTTCTAATAATTTTGCTGTATTCTTAACCTATTGACAAGTGACATTACTCATATCTAAGATTTAATTCTGAAATATCAAAGGACTTCCACAAACCTTGAGATCAATATAATTATTACATTTTTATTTCTTTAGAAAAGTTTTATTTAATGTGCCATTGAGTCTATGTCCTTTATTTACCTCTTACCTATACTGAGTCCATTAAATTAGGACATTAGAATTCTTAATTTTGTAGGCTTTAAAATTTCATCTTTTTATTAGGATATATTTATGAAAACGTACCTACTATGGATAAGAATGTCCAGGAAACAAACCTAGCTCTCATCGCACCATTGCATAAAGGCCTACTGATTCAAGCAAATTGTATTAGATGTTGTAAACAGAGAAAATAAAGGGTCCATTTTGCTACTTGAGGTCTTTAAGAAAGTTCCCAGACTTTCACACTAAGAGTTTGGCAGCTCCACTATATCAGACTAAGAGTCTGAATTGGGTTAACTACACATTATTTTTATTTCCCTATTATCATGTCTAAATTGGAGTTAAGGCATTTTACAGTGACAGACTCTTGGGGAAGTCAGTGTAGTGACTGAAGAAAAGGGCTTTCGTTCGTCACCTAAGCAGAAAAACATGTCCAGATCCTTAGTGAGCAGGCAAGTGCCCTTTCTATGTTGAGACGGATATTAAATGCTATCACCTTTACATGGTAGCAGAAAAAAAAGCCTCACGATTGAAAACAAAGGGACATTTCAGAGAGTCCACTGAGAAAAGCAATTTTTTTCCTAATGACACCTCCATAGGAAAAGAAACAACACGAAGAGATTTTATATCTATAATTAGAAAATTCAAAAAAGAAAGTTTTAGGTAAACAATGTGAGTATAATTTGCAAAATTTTTCTCATTGTACAATTTTTCACAAAAGCAATTTGTTATATGCATGAGAGAGAACGATTTCTCCCACTTATTTAATACATTCTTTTTAAAAGTTTATTTATTTATGAGAGAGGTAGAGCATGAGCAGGGAAATGCAGAGAAAGACAGAATCCCAAGAAGGCTCCACACTGACAGGGCTCAATCTCGTGAATCATGATGAGATCATGACCTGAGCCAAAATCAAGAGTCAGACACTTAACCACTGAGCCACCCAGGCACCCCCATAAACACACTCTTAATAACAGATACTACAGGCCTCAAATGTTGCTTATCCTTTAAAAACAGATCTGAGATCTCAAGACATTAAGCTTGAAAAGATACTTAGAAGGGAGGTCTACAATTCAGTCCTACCCATGCCCTGCTGTTGACAAGCCATGACCCTGGGTAAAATTTTCTTTTTGGTTCCCAGTTTTCCCAAACGAGGAACATGGAAAGCTCTCTTTACTCTGAAGTGCTATAATTCTAAGAAGAAGTAAAACTAAAATCTGAGTAATAAAGATCTGTAGGGTAAAAGGAATAGCTTAAGATCCCAGTAGTAATGAAATTTCAGAGGAAAGTAATATAAAGATGAAGCAGAAACTATTTCGTGTAGTAAAGGCTTGTAATTATGGACAAATAAATCTCACACATCAGAAAGAAAACCTATGTTAAAATTCTGTTTAGATAAGATTAAGATAACTAAGGCAGAAAACTGCCTAAATTGAACCCACAAGACAAAATATGAAATAGTGATTTCTACGCCAATAAGGTGATTTGTTAACAAACATTGAAACTCAAAGTGAAAACTAGCGAAGTAAATTAAAACTCACCTTTAGAATAGTATCTGATGCAAATGGGACCCCAGCGCCTTCATGATTTGTATTTGGTAACCAAGCGGCATCTTCACAGAGGAGATCCTGAGAGGGAGTCACTTCCGGGGTGACATTAAGAAAATTAAACTCTGTCTTAGCTAACTGTGAAGCAACGCACAGATTGTAGGAATAAGGCAAAGTCCCTTCTCTGTAATCGGAGAGAACCCCAGGTCCAGATTTGGAACGGAGGCCTGACTGAAAGCAGCCCCAGGCAGCAGGGCTTGGGGAGCGGCGCAGGCGCAGGGCCACCGCCAGAATCACCGCAAGGAGGAAGAGCACCGAGATCAAGGCCAAAGCCACCACCAGGTAAAACTGCAGCTCGGCCTGGGGGTCAGAGGGCTCCGGGCGGTCGCTGACATCCGGCAGTACTTCTTGGAGGCTGTCGGCGAAAACCAGGTGCAGCGTCGCGGTGGCAGAGAGGGGCGGCTGTCCCCCGTCCCGCACGGCGACCAGCAGGCGCTGGCGGGCCGCGTCCCTGTCGCCCAAAGCACGCGCAGTGCGCACCTCGCCCGTGCGCAGCCCCAGGCTGAAGAGTCCGGGCTCGCTGGCCTGCAGCACGTGGTACGACAGCCACGCATTGTGTCCCGAGTCGGCGTCCACCGCCACCACCTTGGTGACCAGGTAGCCGGGCTGCGCGGCGCGCGGCACCGTGTCGAAGAGCGCCGAGCCGTCGGGCCCCAGCGCCGGGTACAGCACCCTAGGCGCGTTGTCGTTGCGGTCGCCCACCAACACGCGCAGGCTCACGTTGGCGCTGAGCGCGGGCGAGCCCTGGTCGCGGGCCTGCACCGTCAGCTCGAAGGCGCGCAGCTGCTCGTGGTCGAAGGCGCGCTGCGCGAACACCACGCCGCTCTGCGCGCTCACGGACACGTAGGACGCCAGCGCCCGCGGCTCCAGGTCGCTGGCCACGATGGAGTAGGACACGCGGCCGTTGGGTCCCAGGTCGGGGTCGGAGGCGCTGACTTGGGCGATGGAGGCTCCTGGAGGGTTGTTCTCGGCAATATGAACCAAATAGAAAACCTGTTCGAAAACTGGCGCGTTGTCGTTGACATCTGCGATGTGCAGAGTGATGTTTATACTAGAGGAGAGGGGCGGCTTACCTCTGTCGGTGGCCATTATAGTGATGTTATATTCTGGATTCTCTTCCCGGTCCAGGGGCCCGTCTGTCACTAGCTTGTAATAGTTCTTGGAGTAAGATTTCAATATAAACTCGGCCTTTCCCAAGATGCGGCAGTAAACTTCTCCATTTTCTCCAGAGTCTCTATCTCTTGTTTTTATCAAGGCGATCACAGTTCCTGGTGGTGAATCTTCTGGTAGCGGAGTAAATACCGAAGTAATAACCATTTCAGGTGCACAATCATTCTCATCGAGAATTTCAACTTGGATACTGCAATAGGCTGCTAGATCTCCATGATCTTTTGCTTCTACACTGAGAGTGTAACTATTAGCAATTTCAAAATCAAAATTATCCTTTGTTGTGATTTCACCTGTTCTTTTATCTAAGTTAAAAAACTTTTCCACTAGTTCATCCACATGATGAAAGGAGTAGGTGATTTCTGCGTTGACGCCCTCATCCTGATCAGTGGCCGTTACTTGAAGCACGGAGAAGCCCAGAGGTACACCTTCCTGCAGGCTGACCTTGTACACGTCCTGGATGAAAACTGGGGCATTATCGTTGGCATCGGTCACTTGGATTTGGATCTGAGCGGTGCCGCTTTGGGGTGGGTCGCCACCATCCACAGCTGTTAGAACCAACTGATGGAGATTCTGTTCTTCTCTGTCTAGTGAATGTTTCAGAACCAACTCAGGATATTTACGTCCATCTGGAGCCTGTTTCTCTATGAGATCAAAGTGTTCATTGTCATTAAGATGGTATCTTTGCAGTGAATTTGGGCCAGCATCTGAATCCAGGGCCGGGTCTAGTGGAAATGTTTTACCTGGCTTAGTGGATTCTCCAATTTTTAAATCAATATTATTCTGTTTGAATAGCGGGGTATTGTCATTTATATCCTGTACTATTACTGCTACATGGAAAATATTTAGTGGGTTTTCAGCGACAGTATCGAAATCCAGAATACACAGAGGCTTCTTTCCGCATATCTGCTCTCGATCTATTCTGTCACTCACAAGTAAGTCCCCACTCTCAGGGTTTACAGTGAAATATTCTTTCTCCGCACTAACCCGCAGCTTCCGGGCTGGCAAATCCCGGACACTGAGCCCCAGATCCTTGGCGAGGTTTCCTACCACCGAGTCTTTGGCCAGCTCTTCGGGAATTGAATAGCGGATTTGATCTGGAAGAGCCCCGCGGAACAAAGACAGCAGGAAGGGCAACAATACCTGCCGCCACCGCGCTGGGCTGCTCCTTTCTGCGCTCGGCCTCGGCCTCATCCTGTCTCCCTTCACGGTGGCTCTGCTTTTTGGATGGGAGGAGAATTAAGCCCTCTGTGGATGGCAAAATCCCGGGTAGGGTCGCTTTTCCTGCTTTTGTTTTCTGTATCCGAATCAGTACTGGTGTCCTCTATGTGGCTGGTTTGAGCAGGAAGTTACCCTCTAAGAGACTCCCAAATGCTTTTTCTCTCACTTTTTTGACCTACAGCGACACCCAGAGGTTTTCCCGTGGAAATGCACCAAATGCTTATAAACGTTTTGCGAACCTTTCTTTTTTGAATCTACAGTTGTTTTTAAATAGATATATATTCATGTAGCTCCAAAATTGAAGAGGTACATAACGCATATTCTCTCCCTGTCTTGTTTCAATAACACGTTTATCCCGAGAGAAATAAGTATTACGTTTTTGTGTGTATCATTCCAGAGATGTTTTGTGTAGTGCAGCAAATTTTTATAAATGTTCTCCCCCACGTTAATACATAAATGTAGGTATACAATATACCATGTTCTGCATCTTGCTTTTTTCATTCATTGTATCTTGAAATCATTTCATATAAGTACATAGCTTTCCAATTTATTTCTTACAGTTATGTAGTAATCCATCATATGGTTGTACAATAATTTACTTAATCAGAAATATTTTCTAAAAGAAACCCAGTGCCCAAACAAAAAAATTTTTTTCTGTGTGATATTAGGGTGTTAATTATCTACTGCTCTCCTAGGCATTTAAAATATGTATCACTCTGATTCTGGAATGTATTCCTAATGCCAACCTCCAAAAATGCTTGACAGTTTCAGGCCAATTCGTATTTCCAAATTTTCTTTTAAAGCTTCAGTATTTTAAATAATCTCAGACAAATAATCTCTCCTCAAATAAGCTTCAATATTTTACATAATGTCCCCTCAGAATCTTGCTCAATATTATTTTCTCTCTCCTTTCCCCATGCCAGACAATTGTATCATATGACATTCTGTTTATTCTATGTATTGCAACACAGTTTCCCATGAAGGCAAAAGCATTTAGAAACTAAAATGCAGGGTGCTTGTGTGGCTCAGTCCAAAAAGCATGTGACTCTTGATCTTGGGGTCATGAGTTTGAGCCCCATGTTGGGTGTAGAGATTACTTAGACTAAAAAGAAAATTGTTTTAAATAAGTAAATTCTTTTTTAAAAACTAAAATGTTCGAGCCCCGCGTCAGGCTCTGGGCTGATGGCTCGGAGCCTGGAGCCTGTTTCCGATTCTGTGTCTCCCCTTCTCTCTGCCCCTCCCCGTTCATGCTCTGTCTCTCTCTGTCCCAAAATAAATAAAAAACGTTGAAAAAAAAATTAAAAAAAAAAACTAAAATGCCCTTTCTTAAATTGAATTGAGGCATAGTTCACAGTTTACTGCTACAGTTCCCAGCTATGAAAGAGCACTAATTTGTGTTGCCCTACACACTCTTGAATTCTTAATTATCTCATGGAACTAAATGAAGGCACATTTAACAAAAGTGTGGCATATCCCTTGAACACAAAATATTTCCCCCATATCAGATCATCCCAGAGCCATCTCAGAGCTACCTGAGAGCAATTTTCAGGAACAGGGATGAGGCCTACTTACTAAGTAGCATAAATCATATCAGTTCAGAATCTAAGTTACCCAATCTCCACAAGTGACTCTCATGATGAAAAAGGAGAGATTTTGAAAGGTATGTTTTCCTTAGAAATTGAAAAGGGTCTCATTGTGATGTCATAATAGGAAATTTATAAATTATTAAAATTATTCCTTCAACCTACTTAAAGATGAGTGAAATAAAATGTGCAATATTTTTCGTAATCCCAGAAGTGAGCCAAAGGAATCACACATAGTCACTACTGGTGTATCTCACAAACTGCAACAACAAAATATTTGAAATATACCAATCCTAATGAGAGCTATCCTTGTTAAAATTAGACCTAAAAGCTAATTTTTTGGGGGGAGGGGAAAAAATAGTTACAAACAGAGAGGGAAGGAGGCACACCATAAGAGACTCTTAAATACAGAGAACAAACTGATGGTTGATGGGGGATGAGGGAGGGGAAAATGGGTGATGGGCATTGAGAAGGGCACTTGTTGGGATGAGCACTGGGTGTTGTACATAAGCGGTGAATCATGGAAATCTACCCCCAAAACCAAGAGCACTCTGTACACACTGTATGTTAGCTAATTTGATAATAAATTATACTAAATAAATAAATAAAGGTTAATATTTTCTCCAATATTTATAAATTGCCACTGTTTAATTATAATGGAAAATACCCTTTCAAGGAAAAACAAACTTCAAGCAAAGTGTAAAAAAGAGGACAGTTAAAAATACTCAGTCTTCTATTGAAGAGAGATGGTTAGAGATATATAGTTAAGAAATTGTTGTTGAAACTGTAACTACATGAAGACTAAAAATGATAAATAATAAACAGCTTTTAGGAATACTAACTGCTATTGATTATTCTTGAGGAATCATCTGCTCCTCCCCTTTAAAGTAATAAAATACTAAAAAAAAAATGCCTTTACTTCATCAATTACCTACTTTATACAGTTGGAGACATTTATATAGCTCTTTGCCTATGTTTTGGTGTGGCAAGATTGACTCACCTGATGAGAACCAGGGTCTCCTTTTGTTTCAAGTAAATCCTGAGTTATGAGAAGAGGCTCGCTTTTCCCACAGCTCTCCTGGCTGAGGAGCGTGTCGGCATAGTTGGGCTGGGGGAAGATCACATGACTCTCCCTGGAGTCTGCCCTGAGGGAGACCTCCTGGGAATAGGTCTGCAGGAAAGCTCGCACCCCATCCATGCCCACAAAGTGCGAGGCTGGCACTCCAGCCAATCCGACCCCCACAGCCTGGAGCTGACGCGAAGTGTGCCAGCGCCTCAGCCTGAGCGCCAGCAGAACAATGACAAAGGCAAGGAAGACACAGGAAACTGTGGCCACCGCCACCACCAGGTACAGCGTGAGGCTAGAGTCATCAGCATAGGCTGAGGGCTTGAGGCTGCTCAGGTCAGCCAGGACTTCTGGAATGCTTTCAGCCACCGCCACTGTGAGTGTGACAGTGGCTGAGAGAGGGGGTTGGCCGTGGTCCTGCACTGCCACCACCAGACTCTGCTTGAGCGCATCTCTGTCCAGCAGGGCCCGTGCAGTGCGCACCTCGCCCGTGTGCAGCCCCACCGTGAAGAGCCCTGGCTCGCTGGCCTTGAGTAGACGGTAGGACAGCCAGGCGTTCTGGCCAGAGTCTCTGTCCACTGCCACCACCTTGGTCACCAGGTAGCCAGGCTCTGCTGATCGGGGTGCCAGCTCCACGCCTATGGAACCGTCAGTGGGGAGAGCAGGGTACAGGATTTCAGGGGAATTGTCATTCTGATCCAGAACAAAAATACTCAAGGACACATTGCTGCTGAGTGGAGGGTCCCCACTGTCGCTGGCTGTCACTAGTAGTTGCAGGTCTCTAACCTGCTCATAGTCGAAAGAGCACAATGCATACAGGACACCAGTGTCAGAGTTGATGGAAACATAGAAGGAGAGAGGCATCCCGTGGAGTGTGTCCTCAGCTAAGGAGTAAGTTACTCTGGCATTCTCAATGCTGTCAGGGTCCTGGGCAGACATGGATAAAATGGAAGCTCCTCTAGGGTTGTTTTCAGGAATGTAGGCAGAGTAGGAAGCATGAGGGAAAGTAGGTGGGTTGTCGTTGATGTCTGCCACATGCAATGAGATGTGAGTTTCTGTAGACAGTGGTGGAGTTCCATGATCAGTGGAAGTTACTGTGATGTTATATTCTGAGACTTCTTCCCTATCCAGTGTTCTTTGTGTCGACAGACGATGATAATTTCCATAGGTCTTTTCAAGTGTGAATGGCAGATTATCCAGAATAGAACATGTGACAAGGCCATTCTCTCCTGAATCACTGTCATGCACATTGAAAAGTGCAATTACTGTACCTGGGGAAGAAGTTTCTTGGATAGAGCTGGTGAGAGATGTAACTGTGACTTCTGGAGCATTGTCATTTACATCCAGAACTGTCACCAGAACTTTACTTCTGGCTCGGAGACCAGGTCCATCATGGGCTTCTACATCTATATCATAGAATCCAGAGTCTTCATAATCTAGATCCCCCACTATTGTTATGTCCCCAGTCAAAGAATTCAACTGGAATAGTTGGGACATTTTATCACTCACTTTGCGGAAAGAATATGTTACTTCTCCATTGGCTCCTTCATCTGGATCAGTGGCCTTTACAGTGAGTAGCCAGTAGCCCACTGGCACATTCTCCGGAACATTCACGTGGTACTCTGGCTGAGTAAATACAGGAGCATTGTCGTTGGTATCCACAAGAGTTACATGAATCTCGACAGTGCCAGAGCGAACCAGGTCGCCTCCATCAAAGGCGGTGAGGAGGAGGTGGTGAACCGCCTCTTCTTCTCTATCTAGGGCAAGCTCCAGCACCAGCTCAGGGTACTTAATGCCATCCACTCCACTTTGCACGTCTAGGGAGAAGTGAACATTTGAACTGAGCTGGTAACCCTGCAGGGAGTTGACCCCTACATCTGGATCAAAAGCTTCAGGAAGAGGAAATCTTGTCCCAGGATTTTCATTTTCAGCGACTTTTATTTCCCTTTGCTCTATCCCAAAGTTGGGTGCATTATCATTAACATCGATTATTTCCACTTCTACTCCAAAAATCTTCACTTTGTCCTCCAGAAGAATCTCCAGGCTTACTACACACTTTGGAGATCTCTCACAGAGCTCTTCCCGGTCTATCTTACCCGCGGTGACCAAGCTGCCGCTTCGAGGGTTCAGAGCAAAGAGATGCGTCCTACCTCTGGAGATGATGCGGACTCCCCGCTCTGACAGTTCCCGGGGCTCCAGTCCCAGGTCCTTGGCGATGTTGCCCACATAAGAGCCTTTGTCCAGCTCCTCAGGCACCGAGTATCGTATCTGTTCCGCCTGTATTTCCCACAAAGCCCCCAGGAGAACGCAGATCCTGACCAGCCGGCTGCAGTCTGGCCGATAAGGAGGAGCCGCCATTGCAGCCCCGCTGCGGAATAGCTTGCACTTGGGTGCTCCCTTAGTGGAGGTCAGAGGAGCCCCAGAATCTTCAGGGTCCAAGATTATGTGCTTTCACTGTTGGATGATGGAGTTCTGGGGTCCAGTCTGAAGCTTCCCAAAGCCACAGGGCTAGTGCTTTGTGATGCAGAAATCTTGTGGTTTGGATTAAATTCCTTGTTGTCTTTTTCCCCTGACTGGTGAACAGCGACACTCAGAGTCCTAACCTGTTACTGCAATCTATTCTTGGTAAAGAAAAGATGTTTATACCATTTCTTTTCCATAATTTATTTCTCCCCAAAAGAATAAAATTCAAGCTCCCGTTATTTTATTTGTAATAAAAATCTAGGCTTGACCCAAATGTTACTGTACAATAAGCCCTCTAAAGTAATTTATTTCTTTTTAAAGAAAATATGGTGATTTTTTCTAACAATTTTTTCTCTTCTAAGTTTTTCCATTATTTATTTTCATAGCCCATTTTCAGTACAGTGCATTGTGTGAGTGACACATTTATCCTTTACAGGAACAAGGATTAACTTGAAGAATGAAAGAATAGGTGAAAAAACAGTGTCAGGTCGGGGAAGTTGGAGGTCTGAGCTCTAGTCCCTTCCTATCCAGAAACAAATTCCCTCACATGAGTTGACCCTTTAAAATATGGGCAACTTTTCAATTCTCTTGTAAAAAACATCTACTGTTCAATAGCTAGTCTTACCCCTGAGCAAATGGGGTTGGCAAATATGATAATAGGTTTGGGAAGGTAATTGGTTTATTAATTTTGTATAAAGAAAATTTTAGATCACAGCTATGTTTGTGACTATCATGTTCACAGTCTGTCCTCAAATTTTAGAACAGCACCTTTCATAGAGTAGATACTCAGTTTTTCATTGTTTAATGAGTGCATCACTAATATAAATGCAAAGCCCTAAAACAATTGGTCAATAACTCTGATATTAAAAATAAATAATAAAGATAAAAAAGACAGAAAAGTTAAACTGAAGTTTTGTATGTAAACAGCAGACAATATTCAGTACCACATAAAGACACATCCAGAAAGTATTATTTTACTATTATCTATAAGTTTACTTTAAGTTTGATTTTAGAAATAACCACTAAAAGGAAAGTTTTCATATATATATATGTGTGTGTGTGTGTGTGTGTGTGTGTGTTACCATTGCATGTTTCAGAGTTTTCTTACACATGAATACTTTGAGTAACTTACTAATCGTAGAAAACTTAATATAAAGCAGCAAGTAGCCAGTTCTTTAGATTTTTCCTCACATAATAATTACCTTCTAGAAGTTACTTATGAATTCTATCAGACAAGAAAGGCTATTGTTTATTCAGAGTATTAAAGTCATCAAATTTTGGAGAGCATACTAAAGGTAATTTTCACAATCCTCAAAGAACTCACAAATTGTTGGGATTAAGAGGTAAAATGAGGTGTTTCAAAAAACTTTGACTCACTTCTCAGAAACCTATACTAAAAAAAAAGAATTAAGAAAGAGGCTTTATACACAAAAAGGCTCATTACATTCCTCATCATAACAGCAACAAAGTAGAGGGTATAAAAATAAGTTATTACATAATGGTTAAGAAGGTTATTTTTCAATATATTTTTTAAAGTTTATTTTTGAGAGAGACATAGCAAGCAAAGGAAGGGCAGAGAGAGGGAGAGAGAATCCTAAGCAGGCTCCACACTACCACTACAGAGCACAACACAGGGCTCAAACTCACCAACTGTGAGATCATGACCTGAGCCAAAATCAAGAGTTGGATGCTTAACTGACTGAGCCATCCAGGTGCCCCAAGATAGTTATTTTTTAAAAGATTTTATTTTTAAGGAATCTCTACACCCAGCATGGGGCTTGAACCCACAAACCCTAGATGGAGAGTCATAGGTTCTACTAACTGAGCAAGACAGGTGCCCCCCAAAATTATTTTTGAATGAGACTACGGAGTGGGAATAAAATTCACTGGAAACTAGTGATCCAAATCACTGTTTGCCACATGTGAGAAGGCAAAGAAGTGCTAAGAAACTTAACTCTTGGAAAGTTCTATTAAAAATACACATTGCAACAAAAAGATGAAAAAACTATAATAGATTTGATGGACTTTAACTTAAGCAGGAAGGACTGTCAGTACATTTATGTAGAATAAAGTTTGAAAAAAACAGTATCACACATCAACTAAGAAAGGACAATACTCTTACTAAAGGTGGTGACATCCCAGAACGAGCTCTCCTTACCAATATTTTTTGATCATACAAAATTGCCAACAGTACAGATTGAGAAATACTAATTATGTAACTGCCAAGACTATTGGGCAAATAAGGAACCAGTCCCCGCCCATCCAATAAACCTCTTCTACCACTACCATCACTAGGAAAATGAAAAACAATAAACAAAAGAATTATGCACAATTGAGAATAAAAGCATGTTTGCAGAAACTCACGTGAGAGGCAAAAGACGAGTCATAAGCGATTTGGGGGTCTTCACTGCGGGCACCTACATCCATACAAGGATCTTCACAAAGAAGATCCTGAAGCGGAGTCATTTCTGGTTTCAGGTTGGAAAAATTAAACTCTGTCTTGGCTGATTGTGAGGCAGCGCACAGATTGTAGGAATAAGGCAAAGTCCCTTCTCTGTAATCGGGGAGAACCCCAGGTCCAGATTTGGAACGGAGGCCTGACTGAAAGCAGCCCCAGGCAGCAGGGCTTGGGGAGCGGCGCAGGCGCAGGGCCACCGCCAGAATCACCGCAAGGAGGAAGAGCACCGAGATCAAGGCCAAAGCCACCACCAGGTAAAACTGCAGCTCGGCCTGGGGGTCAGAGGGCTCCGGGCGGTCGCTGACATCCGGCAGTACTTCTTGGAGGCTGTCGGCGAAAACCAGGTGCAGCGTCGCGGTGGCAGAGAGGGGCGGCTGTCCCCCGTCCCGCACGGCGACCAGCAGGCGCTGGCGGGCCGCGTCCCTATCGCCCAAAGCACGCGCAGTGCGCACCTCGCCCGTGCGCAGCCCCAGGCTGAAGAGTCCGGGCTCGCTGGCCTGCAGCACGTGGTACGACAGCCACGCATTGTGTCCCGAGTCGGCGTCCACCGCCACCACCTTGGTGACCAGGTAGCCGGGCTGCGCGGCGCGCGGCACCGTGTCGAAGAGCGCCGAGCCGTCGGGCCCCAGCGCCGGGTACAGCACCCTAGGCGCGTTGTCGTTGCGGTCGCCCACCAACACGCGCAGGCTCACGTTGGCGCTGAGCGCGGGCGAGCCCTGGTCGCGGGCCTGCACCGTCAGCTCGAAGGCGCGCAACTGCTCGTGGTCGAAGGCGCGCTGCGCGAACACCACGCCGCTCTGCGCGCTCACGGACACGTAGGACGCCAGCGCCCGCGGCTCCAGGTCGCTGGCCACGATGGAGTAGGACACGCGGCCGTTGGGTCCCAGGTCGGGGTCGGAGGCGCTGACTTGGGCGATGGAGGCTCCTGGAGGGTTGTTCTCCATCACGCGGACCACGTAGGAGGCCTGGTGGAAAACCGGCGCGTTGTCGTTGACATCGCTGATATGCAGGGTGACGCCTGTACTGGAGGATAGGGATGGCTTGCCCTCGTCAGTGGCTGTGATGGTGACATTGTACTCTGCCATCTGTTCCCTATCTAGGGCATTGTCAATCACCAACTTGTAATAATTCTTGGAGGTGGATTCTAATTTGAAGGGAACTTCTTCCTGAATATAGCACCTCACCAGTCCATTTTCCCCAGAGTCTCGGTCTCTCACTTTAAAGAGAGCTATTACGGTTCCAATGTCTGAGTCCTCGGGAATCTGGTTAGAAAAGGACATCAACGTGACCTCTGGGGCATTGTCATTCTCATCAACAATTTCAATCTGAACATTACAGTGAGCGGTGTGTACCCCTCCATCCTTGGCCTCTACACTCAACATATAACTACTGGTCTCTTCAAAGTCCAATGTACCATTGGTTGTAATGTCACCAGTATTTGGGTTGAGATTGAAGAGAAGGCTGGTACTTGTTGGGGCATTGAGGAAGGCATAGGTAATCTCTGCATTAACGCCCTGGTCCTGGTCGGTGGCCATCACTTGCAACACAGAAGTCCCCCAGGGCACGTTTTCTTGGATGTTAACTCTGTATGTGTCCTGGCTGAACAATGGAGCATTATCATTGGCATCAGTGACCTGAATCTGGATCTGGGTGGTTCCACTTAACGGAGGGTCTCCACCATCTATGGCAGTCAGGATTAACTGGTAGGAACTCTGCTGTTCTCTGTCCAGAGGTTTTTCCAGCAGTAATTCTGGGTATTTACTCCCATCAGGACTTCCCTTCGTTGTCAGGGAGAAATGTTCATTGGGGTTGATAGTGTATATCTTCAGGGAGTTACTTTCTACATCTGCATCTTGTGCAGAATCCAGAGGGAATTTTACACCTGGTAAGGCTGACTCGCAGATCTCCAAGTCAATGCCTTTTGCAATGAAACGTGGTGCATTGTCGTTAATATCTTGGATTGTAACAATCACATGGAAAACATTCATGGGATTTTCAGCGACCATTTCAAATTCTAGTGCACACTCGGATTTCCTCCCACAAATTTCCTCTCGATCTATCCTACCGTTCACTAACAAATCCCCACTCTCTGCACTCACACTGAAGAAATTCTCTGCACTAACCCGCAGTTTTCGAGCGGGCAACTCCTGGACACTGAGCTTCAAGTCCTTGGCGACGTTCCCCACTCGCAAGCCTTTAGCCAGCTCCTCTGGAATTGTGTACTGGATGTGCTGGGAGATAGTCCCCCACAACAAAGACAGCAGGAAGAGAAACAGTACCTGAATTTTCATCCATTTGGCTTTTCTGGAGCTTCTTTGCATTTTTTGAACTCTCCGGGAAACTTCTTTTCAGGATGTCTCTGGGATGTTTAAAAAAAATCAGTGACAACACCTAGACTTTTGTGATTTGAGGGTAGGACGTGTTTGTCAGGAACTGGTGGGTGCACTGGCGCTGCCTCCGAGTTCTGATGTGCGCAAGACAAAGCAGGAAAACACTGCCCAACTTTCACGCAGAACTGAGAACCCCCTTCTTCCCTTCGGTCAACAGCGGCGCTCTGAGGTTGTCTGGGAGAACTGCATATTGCGGAGCCATTTACTCTCAAAGGGTAAGCTCTTTATGTATGTTGTCTTTTTATTTGGTGTAAAAAAACCAAATACTCATTTTTCTCCTCTAAATTGGATATTTTCTATCTTTATTATTTCATAAGTGTTGCCATCATTTTACATTCTTTTTTGTATTAAAAAATTTCACATGGCATACAACCATTTTTTTTTTTTCAGTTTTGGGGGCAAAAATATCTTTAATGATTCCACTGTATTTACAAACACTGGCATGACTAGTATGGATGTAACCAAAAAATTACTGGCTTTTTACCCACATTTGAGCGGATACTATGATCCTTACATTTTTGTAAAATGCATAACCTCCCTTATTTTAACTCTCTCCATAAATATGTTGTCAACTCAGTAATATTTTTCAAAGATACAGTCTTTGCAAAAAAAAGAGTGAATCAAGACCCTAGACTTATTTTAATATATTGCTCAATTTTTTAAGACATAGGTAATCTTCCCATTAAGTACAGCACAGCACAGCCTAATATTTTAAAGTGACTAATTTAGTACACCTGCTTTTATACAGCTGAATCTTGTGAAAGATTTATTTTACTTATTTTTATGCAATCAGTGCTTTTTACTATATTAATGTATATACAACCTCCATAATCCCAATACTCAGCTCCAGCTGATTTATACCATTTATACCATTGAATTTATACCAATGAATTTGACTTGATCACTAGTAAATATTGGAGAGGCATTGAGAATCCTTAGACACTTCATTTTGGAACTTAGCCTTTGATCTCTGAACTCATATTGGGTAACTAAAGCAAATACCTTTATTTCAAATGCACTGCTCAATTATATACCAATGTAGTGATTTATTCCACTGCTTTGCACCCACCATACTCATATTACACCCCAGTCAAAACAGATGATTATCTATTTTCCGAAGATGTTATTTTCATTTTTTTCTCTACCTCATGACTTTATATTTTCTGTTCCTTTTGCCATAAATCCTCCACCTTTCTGTTGTAATGAATTCTTGCCCACCCTTTTAAATGTAGTTTTTGGTGGGGGCACCTGGATAGCCCAGTCGGTTGAGCATCTGACTTCGGCTCAGGTCATGATCTCACGGCTCGTGAGTTCGAGCCCCACATTGGGCTCTACGCTGACAGCTTAGAGCCTGAAGCCTCCTTCTGATACTGTGTCTCCCTTTCTCTCTGCCCTCCCCCTCTTGGGTTCTGTGTCTCTCTCTCTCTCTAAAATAAATAACTTCTAAAAAAATTTTTTAAGTCCTGTATGGTGAAAATGGAATATCTGAGACTTTTCATTATCTATACAAGTAGATAGAAATTGTACTGCCTTTGTACTATCTGTACACTTTCACAATATTTAGATAAATGTTATTTATCTAATATTTAGGCTTTGTTTTTTTAAATTTTTTTTTCAACGTTTATTTATTTTTGGGACAGAGAGAGACAGAGCATGAACGGGCGAGGGGCAGAGAGAGAGGGAGACACAGAATCGGAAACAGGCTCCAGGCTCTGAGCCATCAGCCCTGAGCCCGACGTGGGGCTCAAACTCACAGACCGCGAGATCGTGACCTGGCTGAAGTCGGACGCTTAACAGACTGCGCCACCCAGGCGCCCCTTAGGCTTTGTTTTATATAGGATTCTTAGAAAATTCTCTTTGAGTATCTAGAGTTCCTGTGGCACTATCCATTTAATAATTTTTCTCTTTATGAGGAAAGTGATACTAGTATTATAAAGATTTTTCCTTAAAGAAGGTATTTTGAGGATTATGGGCCTTTTTTCCTGTACTGTATTGCACGTTTGAGTGACAATATGCCTTTCTCTGCTCCAGTTATTTTGCTCAGGCCCCACGTCTCACACTCTTGAATATATATCTAATATATTGAGGGAGATATTGGTTCCTTTATTTGAATTCTAATGAATTATATTTGGTCTCATTTTGTTTGACTCTCTGAGGTGATTTCATGGGTGAATATAATTTCATAAATTTCAAAATAGGCCAACAATTTCTGGCTCAAAAGACTTGTAGGACTCCTATTCCATTGTTGGAGTGGCTGGTCTGGAAATCTCCTGCTGAGGCTGAGACATATCTCCTTGCATTTTTTAAAAATCCTTCTCAAAGGACAAGACATGCCACTCCAAGGCTCATAATGATTTAGGCAATTGACCTTCCCACCTTCAAGCAAAAGGCTGAAATCAGTATGAGTGCACACAATCACCCACACATACTTTCGGTATACATAGTAAGGACTACAGGACAGGTAAAACCATTTGACCAATCTGTACATTTTTTTACCCAACAATTTTTATGTCATTGAGATGAAGAGTTTGGCCTGGCTTGGTAGGAGCTGAGCATCATTTTATTGGAGACTAAAATATCTAATATTCATATTTTTTACTTGTATCAGTCAGGATAAGCTAAGTAGTTGGGTGACAAACTTCAAATCACAGGAAGTTAAGATGAAGGTCTATTTATCACAGGTATACACATCAATGTAGGACAACCACAGGGCTCTTTCTTGGTGTAGTTATTCAAGCAATAAGGTAGAAGGAAGAGTCACAATTTCAAAAAATAACTTAGAGATCTGGAAATTCTTGCAATGCCATTGGGAGCTTTCCCCAGGGAGAAGCACATATTACCTTCATTTACAATATATTGGCCAGAACTAGTTACCTACACCCACTCGGTCATAACCAGGTCAGGAAGATCCGCTCTACCAACCGCCCAAAAGAAGAGAGGAACTAATTATTTAAACAACAGAACTAATGACTACCATGTTGCTTTATTTTCAAATAAATGTATATTAAATATTTATAAAATCACACTGGCATAACTGTTCTTTATAATATTCCAATAAAGAAATAAACCTACCTCGAGTAGGTTGGGGTCTCCTTTCGTTTCCGGTAAATCTTGAGATACCAGGAAAGACTCGCTTTTCCCACAGCTTTCTCCGCTGAGGAGCGTGTCGGCATAGTTGGGCTGCGGGAAGATCACGTGACTCTCCCGGGAGTCCGCCCTGAGGGAGACCTCCTGGGAATAGGTCTGCAGGAAAGTGCGCACCCCATCCACGCCCACAAAGTGCGTGGCGGGCACGCCAGCAAATCCAACCCCCGCAGCCTGGAGCAGACGGGACGAGTGCCAGCGCCTCAGCCTGAGTCCCAGCAGCACGATCACAAAGGCCAGAAAGATGCAGGAGACTGCAGCCACCGCCACCACCAGGTACAGTGTGAGGTCAGAATCGTCTGGGTCGGCGGCTGTCCTGATGCTGCCCAGATCGGCCAGGACGTCTGGGATGTTGTCAGCTACCGCCACGGTGAGCGTGACGGTGGCCGAGAGAGGGGGCTGGCCGTGGTCTTGCACAGCCACCACCAGGCTTTGCTTGAGCGCATCTCTGTCCAGCAGGGCCCGTGCAGTGCGCACCTCGCCCGTGTGCAGCCCCACCGTGAAGAGCCCTGGTTCGCTGGCCTTGAGTAGACGGTAGGACAGCCAGGCGTTCTGGCCAGAGTCTCTGTCCACCGCCACCACCTTGGTCACCAGGTATCCGGGCTCTGCGGATCGGGGGTGCCAGCTCCACGCCTGTGGAACCATCAGTGGGGAGAGCGGGATACAGGATTTCTGGTGCGTTGTCGTTCTGGTCCAGCACGAATATGCTCAGTGACACATTGCTGCTGAGGGGTGGGTTCCCACTGTCACTGGCTGTCACCAATAGCTGCAGGTCTCTAACCTGCTCGTAGTCAAAGGAACGGAGAGCATACAGGACACCGGTGTCGGAATTGATGGAGAGGTAAGTGGATAGAGGCGCCCCCTGGATGGTATCCTCAGTCAGTGCGAAAGTGATGTGGGCGTTCTGGATGCTGTCGGGATCCTGGGCGGTCACACAGAAGATGGAAGCTCCCCTGGGGTTGTTTTCTGGAATGTAGGCTGAATAGGAGGCCTGACTGAAAGCAGGTGGGTTGTCATTGATGTCTGCAACATGCAGAGTGATATGAATGTTCGTAGACAGTGGGGGGCTTCCTCCATCTGTGGCTCTGAGAGTGATGTTATATTCAGACACCTGTTCACGATCCAGAGATCTGGCTGTCACTAAGCGGTAATACTGGTCTATTGATTTTTCTAAATTAAATGGCACATTTCCCAGGACAAAAACTGTGACTTGTCCATTTTGCCCAGAATCTCGGTCATGCACATTGATAAGGGCAATTTCTCTTCCAGCAGTAGCCTCTTCTGGGACTGATTCAGTAAGAGAAGTGATTGTTACTTCTGGGGCATTGTCATTCACATCCAGAACTGTGACTAAAATCTTAGCTCTTGAAAGGAGACCAGGTCCATCTTGTGCTTCAATTTTAATTTCATAGAACATAGCATCCTCATAATCTAGACTTTTTAATATTGATATATCTCCAGTCACTGAATTGAGATAAAAAATCTCAGCGACTTTCCCAGGCATTTTATCTAGAATATAGGACACTTGAGCATTGAATCCTTCATCAGGGTCAGTGGCATTCACTGTGAGCAGTGTGGTACCCACTGGCAAGTTCTCTTGAATACTTAATTGATACTCAGATTGAGTAAATACTGGTGGGTTGTCATTTGCATCCAAAACTATCACTTGGATGTACAAGTTGCCAGAGTGGACAGGATTCCCACCATCAGAAGCAATGAGGACAAGCTGATGAACTTTCTTTTGTTCACGGTCCAGAGCCCTCTCCAACACCAGCTCTGGGTACTTTGTCCCATCAGAGACATGCTTCACAGTCAGAGAAAAGTAGTCATTGGGGCGGAGATGGTAGTTCTGAAGGGAGTTCATGCCCACATCTGGGTCAAATGCAGTCTTAAGTGGAAATCGAGTTCCAGGAGCCGCTAGTTCGCCAATTTTTATTTCCAATTTCTCTGTTAGAAAATCAGGAGCATTATCATTAATGTCTTTAATTTCTATTTCTACTTCAAAAATTTTCAATTTGTCTTCTACAAGGACGTTAAATTTTACAAGACACAGCGCACTCTGAGCGCAGAGCTCCTCCCGGTCTATCCTGCTTGCGGTGACCAAGCTGCCGCTTCGCGGGTTCAGAGCAAAGAGCTGCGTCCTACCTCTAGAGATGATGCGGACTCCACGCTCCGCCAGCTCCCAGGGCTCCAATCCCAGGTTCTTGGAGATGTTGCCCACAAAGGAACCTTTGTCCAGTTCCTCTTGCACTGAGTAGTGGATCTGCCCGGATCCAGTCTTGCATAGCGTCCACAGAAGCACAAACAGCAGGGCCAATCCTCTGCAGTGTCTGAATCTCAGGTATTTAGTCATTTCTTCTTTGGTGAATTATTTTCTGTGAATTCCGTTCCAACTACCCACGACGGACTCAAATCATATTTGTTTTCAAGGAACTAAGCCTTTTATGGTCCTATTTTATGGGTCACAGAGCTGGTTGACTAACAGGATGAGCTTTGTAGCAGCTCGGATCTTCTGGGGTCTGATTGACTGGTTCTTTGCTTTTTAGGAACAAGGAAATGGTGGACAAGCTCGCCAGCCCCGTTTTCCTCCTTGAGTGGTCAGCAGCGACACTCAGAGGCCTAATGGTTTACTGCACCCTTTCAGATAAACCCAAGTTAGTGATTTTTAAGTTTCCCAACACCCGAAATCTTCTGTATCAGAGGTAATGGGATTGGTGTCTATTTCACACAGTTCAATTGTTATATGTTAAAGTATGATATATGTTAAAGTATGTTCCTTAGGAAGCCATGCTCTAACCTTAAGACCACTAATATTGCTTCAAACATGCTGGAGTTACTGTTTTGAAATGTTCAAAGTTTAAAAACCACACAGAAATATCAGCTTTATTTATAGGTTATACTCATTAAAGTTTGTCCTTGATAGCCTGACATCTTAGTTTCAATATCTGTAATTGAACCCATTCATTAAACATAATTGGGTGTTAGACAATATGTGAGGATTCAAGGTAAATGATATGAACATAACCACTTCCTCCCCAAAGCTAGGTAGATATAAAATCAAACAAGGAATTCCAGTGCACTGAGATAATTACCATGATGGAAGAAACCAAAGGCAATGGGAGGGCCTCCAACCTGGCCCTGGAGGTTAGCAAAGGCTTTCCCAAGAAACATGAGAAAAGTGGATCAGGGAAAAGGCCTGGATATGAGAGACAACAGTATGGCAATTTCTAGATGTGAGAGAGAAATCGCACAACTTCAGAGTACTGGAAGTAGTTCACTTTGTCTAAATCTAGAGTAAAGGTGGTTTTTAAACACCAAAACTGAGGGCAGCCTGGGTGGCGCAGTCGGTTAAGCGTCCAACTTCAGCTCAGGTCACAATCTCACGGTCCGTGAGTTTGAGCCCCGCGTCGGGCTCTGGGCTGATGGCTCAGAGCCTGGAGCCTGTTTCCGATTCTGTGTCTCCCTCTCTCTCTGCCCCTCCCCTGTTCATGCTCTGTCCTCTCTGTCTCAAAAATAAATAAGTGTTAAAAAAAATTTAAACACCAAAACTGAAACTAGTAGAAATAAACTTTTGTTTTATGTTCCAGAAACCTTTTCTCTGTATTTGTTTTCCTCTCCAAACACAGAAATAGAAATATATTTGTCATTTCAATTATGCAGTGTTATAAACTTATCCATAAGGCATTTATTCTTGTGAAAAGATACTATACACACTAAAAGAAACTTTGTCTTTAATTTTCCTCAGTTTAAACTTTATTACTTAGAAGTAAAGATGTTATGATGTATTATTCCACAGTGAGTTCCAGTTTTAGCTCATAGAGAATTATGTAATAGTAATAAACACAAGAGACTGCATTGACTCAGATCAACTCTCCTCAAATGCCCTAAAATATAATAAAAAATCACAGCACCTTGAAAGATGATAATACCATTAAATACAATACTCAGTATATGATTGCTTCCAAATCACAATTTAAAGTGACCCCAGTTACATAGAATATTAGTGTATTTTTTTGTCCTTCAATATTAAAAACATAGCTGAAACACTAAAAGCCAACATAGAAAGAGGAATGAGGAAGGAACACAGTGGTTGTGAGGGAGACTGAAGTTAGGTGAGGGATTGGAAATATTTTTAACAGTTGCTCTGAGAAGGAATCTCTGAGAAGAGAGATGTATAAGAAGGATCTTTAAGGGCTATTATTTGATATAGCCTCTGAATCCCTTGAGGACATATTATTTTTAAAGATAAAAAGTAAATATGGTTTCCAGATATGAGAAAATAAAAATATCAAAGAGAAATGTGTTTACTATTGCACTACCCATTTATTATAGAGCAAACAAGAATTCAATCACTTCATCAACCAACACAGAGCTACTTTAAATACTTTTTTTAAACATTTATTCATTTTTGAGAGACAGAGGGTGAGTTGGGGAGGGGAAGAGAGAGAGGGAGACACAGAATCTGAAGCAGGTTCCAGGCTTTGAGCTGTCAGCACAGAGCCCATTGCAGGGCTGGAACCTATGAACTGTGAGATCATGGCCTGAGCCAAAGTCAGACACTTAACTGACTGAGCTACCCAGGCGCCCCAACACAGAGCTACTTTAAAAGTCAGTGGGATTTTTAATTACGTGGAGATACCATGACATACTTTCCTAAGACACAGTGAACATATATATTTCTAAATTTCCATATTTTAAATAGGGAAGGTCATATGAATCAAATAAAATGAAGAACCTCACTGTCAAACTGAAGGAAAAATATTACAACTGAGTGAAGGCATTAGACAACTAAAGTGTTTCATTATTCATAGGTTAAAATATAAAACAAAACCCTTGAATTTTAAAGCACTTGAGTAAACATAAAATTCAGACTTCCTTTTTTTTTTTTTTAATAAACTCTACCACCGTATGGAGCTCAAACTCCCCACCCCAAGATCAAGAGTAGCATGCTTTGCCGACTGAGCCAGCAAGCCGCCCCTCAATCTTCATATTTTTAATAGAGAAAGAATTATTGATCCAGGTAGACAAGAAGATTTGCCCAGGGAGGAGAAAGAAAGTATGAGAAACCAGATACACCATTTCCTAATGCAATGCTCTTTGGTAACCTAAATATAATATTCACCCAATACTAACTCCTGATTTAAATTCATGATACAATGATTCTAGCCTCCTCTTCCCCCGTACAAGGTGTAAACACTTAGAACTACTGAGAAATAATTCACCAGGACTCATGTCCTTAAAAGGGATATATTCACAAGTAAATATGCAAAACAGAAAACATGTGGTAAACAATGGAGGCAGCGGAGTAAATAAACATATCTATTTATTTTAGCAATGCCTCATAAGTATACCGTGAAGGGAGTTTACCTTGGATGTTTCTTCTCCTTTGTCTTCAAGTAAAGACTGAGGTGATGATAGAAAATCCTTTTTCTCACAGCTCTCCTGGCTGAGGAGCATGTCGGCATAGTTGGGCTGGGGGAAGATCACGTGACTCTCCCCGGAGTCCGCGGTGAGGGAGACCTCGTGGGAATAGGTCTGCAGGAAAGCCCGCACCCCGTCCACGCCCACAAAGTGAGAGGCGGGCACGCCCACCAGCCCGCCTCCTGAAGCCTGGAGCAGACGGGATGAGTGCCAGCGCCTCAACCTGAGTCCCAGCAGTACGATGACAAAGGCGAGGAAGACGCAGGAGACAGCGGCCACCGCCAATACCAGGTACAGTGTGAGGTCAGAATCATTTGGGTCGGCGGGGGTCCTGGTGCTGCCCAGATCGGCCAGGACGTCTGGGATGTTGTCAGCTACCGCCACGGTGAGCGTGACGGTGGCCGAGAGAGGGGGTTGGCCGTGGTCTTGCACTGCCACCACCAGGCTCTGCTTGAGCGCATCTCTGTCCAGCAGGGCCCGTGCAGTGCGCACCTCGCCCGTGTGCAGCCCCACCGTAAAAAGCCCTGGCTCGCTGGCCTTGAGCAGACGGTAGGACAGCCAGGCGTTCTGGCCAGAGTCTCTGTCCACCGCCACCACCTTGGTCACCAGGTATCCAGGCTCTGCGGATCGGGGCGCCAGCTCCACGCCTGTGGAACCGTCGGTGGGGAGGGTGGGGTACAGGATTTCTGGTGCGTTGTCATTCTGGTCCAGCACGAATATACTCAGTGACACGTTGCTGCTGAGGGGTGGATTCCCATTGTCCCATGCAGTCAACGTCAGGTGCAAATCCTGGAACTGCTCATAGTCAAAGGAGCGCAATGCATACAGGATGCCAGTGTCAGAGTTGATGGAGATGTAAGAGGACAGGGGTGCATCCTGAAGAGTGTCTTCAGTCAAAGAGTAAGTTACATGGGCATTATCATCACTGTCAGGGTCATGGGCCACCACAGAAATGATGGAAGCACCCCTGGGATTGTTTTCAGGAATGTAGGCAGAGTAGAACGTGTGAGGGAAGGTGGGTGGGTTGTCATTAATGTCTGCCACCTGCAGCGTAATGTAAGCATCCGTGGACAGAGATGGTTTTCCTCCATCTTTAGCAGTCACAGTGACGTTGTAAGAGGAAAACTGTTCCCTGTCAAGGGCTCTGGTTGTAACCAGTCGGTGGTAATTGTCCACTGATCTTTCTAACTTGAAAGGAAGGTTCTCTGGGAGTGAACATGTGATAAATGCATTCTGCCCAGAGTCTCTGTCATGTACATTAAAAAGTGCAATTATGGTTCCTGGAGGAGAGCCTTCAGGAATTGAACTGGTAGAAGATGTCATATAAAATTCTGGAGCATTGTCATTCACATCCAGAACAGTCACAATAACCTTTGTTCTGGTCCGAAGGCCCGGACCATCCTGAGCTTCAATATCAATTTCATGGACTTTGGCATCTTCATAATCTAGACTCTTTATGATTGTTATATCTCCAGATGTCGACTCAAGCTCAAATATCTCTGAGGTTTCTCCAGGATTTTTCTCTTGAATATATGCTACTTGGGCATTGTATCCCTCATCTGTGTCAGTGGCGGTGACTGTGAGTATCCGGGTACCTACGGGAATACTCTCAGGAACACTTACACGGTACTCAGACTGTGTAAATATAGGTGCGTTGTCGTTCACATCCAGGACAGTCACGTGGATGCGGGAGGTGCCAGATCGGACCGGGCTGCCCCCATCCAAAGCCACAAGGACGAGGTGGTGAACAGCCTTCTCTTCGCGGTCCAGGGCGAGCTCCAGCACCAGCTCAGGGTACTTGTTCCCATCCACTCCGCTTCGCACAACCAGGGAAAAGTGGTCATTTGGGTTCAGTTCGTACTTCTGAAGGGTGTTTTCTCCTACGTCTGCATCGTGCGCACTCTTTAGAGGAATTCGGAATCCTGGCGTAGTGGTTTCACTGATTTTTAGCTCTAGTTCATCTACTCCAAAGCGAGGGGCATTATCGTTAATATCTGTTATTTCCACTTCTACTGAATAAATATTAAATTTGTCTTCCAGGAGTATGTTAAAATTCACCAGGCACTGCGCGCTCTGAGCACAGAGCGCCTCTCGGTCTATCCTGCCTGCGGTAACCAAACTGCCGCTTCGCGGGTTCAGAGCAAAGAGCTGCGTCCTACCTCTGGAGACGATGCGGACTCCACGCTCTGCCAGTGTCAGGGGCTCCAGCCCCAGGTCCTTGGCGATGTCGCCCACGAAGGAGCCTTTGTCAATCTCTTCTGGCACAGAATAGTGCATCTGTCCAGCTCCGGCCTCCCACAAAACCACCAAAAGAAAATACAGCCGATGAAGCCTTCCGCGTTGTGATAACTTTTGCAGAGCCGCCATTTCTTCTGCTGCAATCTTTTCTCCCAGGCAACTTCCAGCATCCAGTTTTATTCCTCTGTATTCCTCAGGGTCTGTGGGGATCAGCATTCACAGGACCCAGGTCACTGTAGAGAGAAATTTGGGCTGCTGCATTTTTTTTTTTTTTTTCCCGCCCGGAAGCTTGGGGGCCAAATACCCAGTCCTTTTGTTGTGGGAGCCGGAATGTTGGACTAGATGTGTTGCAGCCTTTTACTTCTTAGGTGGTCAACAGCGACGCTCAGAGGCCTAAGTAATTTCTGCACCCTCTTAGGCAAACCCAAGTTATTTCTTGCTTGTTAGCTTTGTGACTTTCAAGTTGCTTTGAAGAATCTTAGAGTTTTACCATACCTTAGAAGTAGCTCTTTCAAGTCAGGAATCTTTTTCTCAGGATTAATAAGAATGTGTAAACAAATGTGACCTTGATAGTAGTTGGTAGGAAAGTATGCCTAGTGAACACTAAAGGCATTAATCAAGGCTGCCACTGCCCTTGCTCCAAATATCTTCAACTTATTTTATATTCAAAGGCAATTAAGATCAACTTTAGAACATTAGCTAACTTATCTTCTAAGGCTATACATTTTGGATTTCTGTGCTTTATGGCTTAGGATTTAACTTCAACATCTGTATTTTAAAAATTATCAGACACTACTGTATACCTGACACCAATGCCTGATTGATGCTGGAGAAAGAAATGGTGAACGTGATGAACACAGTTCTTGTTCTCAGGGAGCTTACAGGATAGGAGAGGACACAGGAAAGTAAACAGAGTATTTCAATATGCTAACTGATACAAAGGTGGGGACCACTAGGCAATGAGAAGGGTGGGTCAATACTTTTCCAAGACATTATTGAAGATGACTCCTAAAGGGTAGGAATGGGTCAAGAAGAGGCTGGAGTGGTGTTCTAGAACCTCAGTACTAATGCTTGGAGGTGAGAGCAAGAATGGAACATTAAGGAAATTGAAGGAGGTTTGTTCTTTGTCCTTCTTGTTCAAGATTGTTTTGGTTATTTGAAGTTTCTTGCTACTTTGTATGAATTTTAGAATGGGCTTTTTTCTATTTCCGCAAAACAAGTCATTGGGATTTTGATAGGGATTGCATTGAATCTGTAGATTGCTTGGGTGGTTCTGTAAGTTTTTGATAGGTATTCTTCAAGTTAAGGATATTTTCTTCAATTCCTAGTTTTCTAAGATTTTAATCACATGCTGAATATTCTCAAGAGCTTTATTATGTCTCTATTTAAATGAATGTATGGCTTTTTATCTTTAATCTCTTAATATGGAGTTTTGCATTATTAGATTTTCTTATATTGGAATATCCTTGCATTCCTGAAATAAACCCTAAATCATAAGCTATAAACAAAGCTTTTAAACATATAGTAGGTAGGGTTTGATAATATCTTAATTAAGATTTTGAATCAACGTTCTTTTTAAAAAATATATTTTTAAGTAATCTCTATACCCAATGTGGGGTTCAAAATCAAGACATCAAAATCAAGATTCACATGCTCTTCCAACTGAGCCAGTCAGGTGCTTCTAAATCAACATTCTTAAGTGAGATTGCCCACTTCTGTATCACTTCAGTCTGTTTGCCTTTGGGTTTCTTCCATGTTGAACTTTTACCATTTTTACTTTTTTTTTTGAGACAGAGCTGGGGAGAGGGACAGAGGGGAAGGGAGAGAGAGAGAGAGAGAGAGAGAGAGAGAGAGAGAGAGAGAGAGAGAATCCCAAACAGGCTCCACACTCAGGGCAGAGCCCAACTCAGGGCTGGATCCTATGACCTTGGGATCATGACCAGAGCTGAAATCAAGAGTTGGATGCTCAACCAACTGAGCCACCCAGGTGCCCCCAATTTTACTTTTACCCATTCCTCTGAGAATGGAAAAAATTGCAAACAATTGATATCAACTCACCTTGTTTTCTAGTAGGGCCTCCACTTTTTCTTAGGTTTTTAAAAATATTTTCATCAACATTGTTTTGATGCTTTCAAGTCTCATTAAATAATTGTTCAACATCCCTTATTGTAGCTCTCTAAAGATTATCTGTTCTTTGTCTTTGACAATATCTAGTTTTACTCTGTATATTATTTCCCACTCATTCTTCTTGCTTTTTATCAAGTTGTTTTATTTTTTCCCCAGTTTCTCTTGCTTTTCTTTATCCTTTTCCAAGACTTTGTTTTTAATCAGAATTTGGGGTTTTCTTTTAAAATCTTTAAAAAGAATTTTAGCCATGACATCTGCCTACTGTATATTAATCCCACCATTGGACTTGACAGAATTTTAATTTCTTCCCACCGGTTTCAGTATGACTTTTACTGTCTGCTTCTATTGTTAAAAAAAATTTAATGTTTGTTTATTTTTTTTTTGAGAGAGACAGAACACAAGCAGTGGAGGGGCAGAGAAAGAGGGAAACACAGAACCCTAAGCAGGCTCCAGGCTCTGAGCTGTCTGCACAGAACCTGACAAAGCAGGGCTCAAACTCATGAGCTGTGAGATCATGACCTGAGCTGAAGTCGTATGCTCAACTGACTGAGCCACCCAGGCGCCCCTCTATTGCTTTTTCATTAGAATTCTTCCTCGTTTGCATATCAATAATTTATACTCTTACCTTGGTTATTTTTCCTATTATTTTCTTTAAGTTTATGCTGATATAATGTGGGGTTTTTTTGCCTTGTTTCTTGAGTGGCTTGCTAAATTCACTTATTTTAAATAATTTGTTTTGTTTAACTTTTAGTTATTGTATTTGTCAATAAATTTACCCCTAAATACTCTTTTAGCTGTATTCCACCATTTTAAATAATATTTTAATTTTTGTTCCTTTCTACAGTAGTTCCTATTTCCATTGTGATTTTCTTAAATCCAAGAGTAATATAGGAGTATAGATTTAAATGTCCAAACTTTTTTGTTTCCTTTTACTATTTTTAAATGTTTGCTTTGTAATTTTTCCAGCTTTATTGAGGTATAATAAATAAAACTGTAAGATACACATAGAAGCAAAATTTTTCATTAATAGGAGCTGAGAAAATCCAGAATTGAAATAACTTATATTATTAATAGAAAGTATACTCCAAACAGATAATAAAAATAAAAATCAACACTTAGACATACAACAAGAATCAGAGAAAATTTTTTAAAGCCTTCAGAGAGAAAATGGAGATACCTTAAAAATGACAATTTGTTGAAAGTATCTCATTAGCAACAATAACTCTAGAAGACAATGTGTTTCAACATTTTGGTTTGTACATTTATTTTAAGTGGAAGAGTATTTTATTTTATTTTACTTTATTTTTGAAAGAGAGCATGAGCAGGGGAGGGGCAGAGAGAGAGGGGGACAGAGGATTCCTGTCAGTTCTGTGCTGACATCAGCAAGCCCCCAAGCCCCAATGCGGGGCTCTAACTGAACAACCATGAGATCATGACCTGAGCTGAAGTGAGACACTCAATTGACTAAGCCACCCAGGTGCCCCAGAAGAGTTTTTTTTTAATTGGTCTTTTTCTTCTATTATCTCTCCCATTCTCCCTCCCTCCTGGGTTCAGGGATTTGTCTCAAATGGTTTTGAAATTATTCTATCCCAGGTCCCAGGCCATAAGTAGGTCTTTTAGTGGTGTGCAGCTGTAATACTATGAATATTACAACTCAAGTCTAAGAAATTTAGTGTTCATTTTCTGAAGCCAGCATCTGGATCTACCTCTCTCCCTTGGTCTGCAGGTTGCAAAAAGTTGTCACCACAGGAATTGGCAGGCAGCCAATTTGAACTAGCTCAGGGGCTGAACTACTTATTTTAGATTCAAGTAGTATGTGTGGCTCAGGTCCCTTGTTTAGCCCAAAGCACTTTGTTCCTATTATAGTGCTGGAACAACCTGTTGATCTTCAATGTCTGCATCTAAGCCAAGCCTAGAATTTCCACAGCTTTAGCCTGGCTCACCACTTTCTTTTCCATCTTTGGTCCATTAATATATTTATCTTTTATTTGTGCCTTACCATGCTTTGGCTTTCTTCTTTTTATATTTGGTATATCTCTTTAATTTACTGGAGCAGAGTAAGTATATCAAAGGATGGACTTACTCATCTATGATACATTTCCTGTGAAGAGTTAACACACACATTAAAATGAAATATATTCTTAGTTTGTGTCAGTTGTTTCCATTATGGGCATAATATACAAGATAGGAGGCTCTGAAACTATTTCTCAAGTTGCACAGTAAATTTTCCATCATTCACTTTATTACCTCATTTCATAAGTTACTTAAACATCTAGTGTATTCTTCAGCATGCATAAAATATCTAAAAATAACAGACTATGCAAAGGGCTAAGATAGTCAACAAAAATTTACAACTTACATAGATTTGTATAATTTAATCCTAACACAGATAAAAATATACTTTAGACAATCTTTACCTCTTCAAACATCCCCAAATAAAATAGCACTTTGACAGACAACATCTATATTAAATTTAGGGACAAATTAGTATTTGTAACAGAAAAATTTGAAAACACTATTAGTCACATAAATATTGATGGATCTTTTATAGTTAAACCCTATCCTTGCCAGGTAAGAGAATGGTAAACTCAGAAAAATAAGATTATTTGGCCAGAGGAAAGCAAGAAAATATTAAAAGTCAGATCTTCTTGTTTCTGATGCAGTGCTCTTTCCACAACCAACATAGCATCTCACACAATACTCATCTCAATCACCTACATTAGAGTTAATTTACAGTTTCCTTTTCAATGAAATAGCAATTATAATTATACCTGGATATAAACACACAATGATAATTTCCCAGAATTTGTAAACAGAAATCTACAAAGCTATGTGGGAAATAGAACTGTTAGTAGTAAAAAGTGAAAGGTAAGTAAACTCTGTAATTATTTTTACCTAGATAAATTTACAAAACGTTTACCTGAGAAAATGCTTCCTTTTTGCCTTCAAGTAAATCCTGAGTTAGCAGAGGCTCGCTTTTCCCACAGCTCTCCTGGCTGAGGAGCGTGTCGGCATAGTTGGGCTGGGGGAAGATCACGTGACTCTCCCGGGCGTCCGCCCTGAGGGAGACCTCCTGGGAATAGGTCTGCAGGAAAGCCCCCACCCCGTCCACGCCCACAAAGTGCGAGGCGGGCACGCCAGCCAATCCAACCCCCGCAGCCTGGAGCAGACGGGATGAGTGCCAGCGCCTCAGCCTGAGTCCCAGCAGCACGATCACAAAGGCCAGAAAGATGCAGGAGACTGCAGCCACCGCCACCACCAGGTACAGCGTGAGGCCTGAGGAGGCAGGGTCCGCTGAGGGCTCGAGACTGCCCAGGTCTGCCAGGACATCTGGGATGTTGTCAGCTACGGCCACGGTGAGCGTGACGGTGGCCGAGAGAGGGGGTTGGCCGTGGTCTTGCACAGCCACCACCAGGCTCTGCTTGAGCGCATCTCTGTCCAGCAGGGCCCGTGCAGTGCGCACCTCGCCCGTGTGCAGCCCCACCGTAAAAAGCCCTGGTTCGCTGGCCTTGAGTAGACGGTAGGACAGCCAGGCGTTCTGGCCAGAGTCTCTGTCCACCGCCACCACCTTGGTCACCAGGTATCCGGGCTCTGCGGATCGGGGCGCCAGCTCCACGCCTGTGGAACCGTCGGTGGGGAGCGCTGGGTACAGGATTTCTGGCGTATTGTCGTTCTGGTCCAGCACAAACAGGCTCAGCGACACATTGCTGCTGAGTCGGGGATCCCCGTTGTCATACGCCATCACTCTCAGATGAAGGTCCCGGAACTGTTCATAATCGAAGGATCGCAGGGCATATAAAATGCCAGTGTCTGAGTTGATGGAAATGTAGGAGGATAGAGGCGCCCCCTGAATGGTGTCCTCTGCCAAGGAGTAAGTGACTAGTGCATTCTCATTGGTGTCAGCATCCTGAGCTGTCAAGGAGAAGATGGAGGCACCTCTGGGATTGTTTTCTGGAATGAAGATAGAGTAGGAATCCTGGGGAAAACAAGGGGGGTTGTCGTTGATATCTGTCACTTTCAGTGAAATGTGGGTTTCCGTAGATAGAGCTGGAATTCCCTTATCTGTTGCTGTTACTGTGATGTTGTACCTGGAGGTAAGTTCTCTGTCCAGTGTTCTTTCTGTCACTAAATGGTAATAATTATCATCTAACTTTTCTAATTTAAAGGGTAGATTTTCAGGAATGGAACATGTAGTGTCACCATTGTCTCCAGAGTCTTGGTCATGCACACTGATAAGAGCAATGATAGTTCCAGGAGGAAAGTTTTCTGGGACTGCAGTGGTGACAGATGTCATGGTTACCTCTGGGGCATTATCATTTATGTCCAGAACTTTGACTAGCACCTTAGCTCTGGCCATGAGGCCTGCACCATCCTGAGCTTGAATTTCCATTGGATAAATTTTGTATTCTTCAAAATCCAGGGATTCTTTATTTGATATTTCTCCTGTGTCAGAATCCAATTGAAATATCTGAGATATTTTCTGGTCTATATTGTGAAATGAGTACGTTACTTCCCCATTGGCTCCTTCATCTGGGTCAGTAGCTTTTACCGTAAGCAGCCGAGTGCCCAGTGGCACATTTTCCGGGACACTCATGTGGTACTGTGCTTGAGTAAATGCTGGAGGGTTGTCATTTGCATCTACCACCTGAACATGAATGCGGAGGGTTCCTGAACGGACTGGGTTGCCCCCATCAGAGGCGGTGAGGATGAGGTGGTGCACAGCTTCTTCTTCCCTATCCAGGGGACTCTGTAGCACCATCTCTGGGTATCGGGATCCATCAGATCCCTGCTGAACATCCAGGGAGAAATGAGGGTTGGAGCTTAGCTGGTAGTTCTGCAGTGAATTCATACCAACATCAAGGTCTTGCCCAAAAGGCAGAGGGATCCTGGTACCTGGAGTAGTTATTTCATTCATTTTAAATTCTACTTCCTCTAACTGAAATTGGGGAGTGTTGTCATTAATATCAATTATTTCCACTTCAACAGGGTAAAGCTTCATTTTATCCTCTACCAAGATGTTAAAACTCACCAGACACCGCACACTCTGAGCACAGAGCTCCTCCCGGTCTATCCTGCCCGCTGTGACCAAGCTGCCACTTCGATGATTCAGAGCAAAAAGCTGCGTCCTACCTCTGGAGATGATGCGAACTCTGTGCTCCGTGAGCTCCTGAGGTTGTAACCCCAGGTCTTTGGCGATGTTGCCCACAAAGAATGCTTTGTCTGTCTCTTCTGGCACCATGTATTGGATCTTCCCGGCCCAAACTTCCAACAACAGCCCCAGAAAAAGGCACAGCAGGAACAGTTCACTGCAGCTGGGCTGCTTCCCCCGAATCACCATTGCTCTCTCCTTTGGTAGTTTTCTCCCAGTCTGGTACCAACGGTATTGTTTCTCTGTTCTTCTAAGCCCAAATTAACTGAATTTTCAGATTTCAGAGCGGAAAGTGGTCCAGAAGTAGGGTCAAGGAAGCTTCAGGGAGGTTGTTTTCAATCTGGCGGTGATGGAGGTTCTAAGAAGCTTTTTATTTTTTTTCCCTTTGGGGATGTGTGAGTGTGTGTGCGCGCGCGCGCGCGCGCATGCTGCCTCTCTCTCTCAGACTGGTGAACAGCGGCGCCCAGAGTCCTCACCAGTTACTACACTCCTAGGTAATACTTAAACATTCCCTTCTCATTAATCTGACCTATCTTTCCTTAAGTCTTAGTTTATTGTCAAGGAAATAGTTAAGCATTTTACAAAATATGTATGAGAATTAGAAAGTACTATTTTTATTTAATCACATCTAACTGTTGCTAAATTGCAATATACAGTAGAATCCCCCTATTTCCAAGCTATCTGCTTTCTATGTGTTATTCATGTAATATCACAGTGACAAAATCATACCTCCATTATGCTACTACAGCTTGACCATTTGACAGTTTCTCAGGCCACACAGAAGAGCAATTGCCTTTTGACTGGAGGATGAAAAAAACTGGAGGATAAGTAAACTTTTAATTTTTTTCTTTTAATGTTTATTTATTTTTGAGAGAGAGATAGAGCAGGGGAGGAACAGAGAGAGAGATGGGGGAACAGAGGTTCCAAAGCGGGCTCTGCACTGACAGCAGCTTGCACAACTGCTAGCCCAATGTGGGGCTCAAACTCAGGAACCTTGAGATCACGACCTGAGCCAAAGATGGTCCCTCAGCTGACTAAGCCACCCAGTTGCCCCAAGGCATAAATAAACTTTTAGGATGTAAGCTAGACATTTAAAAATTGGACTGTCCCATTTCATTTCCACTGTGCTTTGAATATCAGAAACCTTGGAATTTTAAAGAACGTGTTTTATCCCTAACCTTATTTTTCCACTTTTCTGAAGTTTTTGTATTATGTAGATTTTAAAAGATCTTTGATTCACTCAAAGGTAATGTATTTTGAATAAAATAACACTGGGCTCTTAGAATTTACTGGAAAATGTCATATGAGTATCTAATTTAAGACTTCAAATTTAAGAGACATAAGAGGTAGTGATATTCTTCTTCAAAACTGAAAAGGACATGGCCACATCTTCATTTTTAGACAGGCCATTAAAATAATATGCATTCTCCTAAAATCACACTTAATATTCCCCCAAGAGAAGCTGGTTTTCTTAAAGAGCAAGATTTTTAAACTAGATTGCCTTCCTTCTTTTACTCATTGCAAAATTAGTAAAAGGTTACTAATTAAAATGTCTGAGGCTCTGAGTGATTTACCCAAAAGTTAGGGAAGAATGTTTTCTGCATTCCAGAGGTTAACATTTCAGGAAAAAATTTGGCCAGATACTGGCAGTCTACCCATGAACACGACTGAGAAGGGTCCAGAAAATAAGGAAATAAAGGAAACAAAGGCCACAAGAGTAGTTCTTAGAACGAGAATATCTATTCCTGTGTAACCAAATCTATAGTTTCTCAGCTTCTCAAAACAAGTATATGGAACCCAAAGGCTTAAAGATTCAGCAAACCTCCTTCAATATTTCAAGGAAAGGACTTTTTAGCAGAAAATATAAGTTTTTAGAATATACACTAATAGAAACAAACTTTTCACCAAAGGGACTATCTGAGCTAGTGAAAGAAATTAAAATACACACAGAAACTAGAAAGTGAACTTGCAGAGCTTCTCCTCATTTAACAACAACAAAAAAACCAATCAGAGTTGATTTATAACAGGATATTACAAAATAAAAGTGTTAAAACTCACAGGTAAACATTTGAATCCAATGTAATATTTAAGGTTGCATTGCAGGCACCACAGAGACTATGCAGTTAAAAGATGTATCTTGGGTTTACTTCAAGAAATTAAATTAAGACTTTCCAATATCTGAAGCCACACAAAGATTGTAGAATTAGGGCAAATCTCACTTGAAGTAGAAGCAACTCCAAATCTAGGCTTGGACCAGAGACCAGACTGAAAGTAGGGCTGGAGGAGCCCCACAGAAGCAGGGTGAAGGCCAGAGTCACTGTGAGGAGAAGAGCACAGATATCAAGGACAAGGCCACAGGCAGGTAAAATTGTAGCTCTGCCTGCCTGGCACCTGGTGCCAGGCCATTGCTGAGTTCTGGCAGCAACTTCTGCAAAGACCAGGTGCAGCACGATGACAGTTGGTATTGTATGCAGTGACCAGCAACCCTGTAGAGCAACATCTCTGTTGCTCACAGTGCCATGGTGCTAATCTCACTCTTGTGCCTCCCTAGGTTGAAGAATCATATTAGCTGGTCTGAAGCATATGATAGGACAGTCAGGCAAAGCTCTCCAGCTGGTCACTTTTGTGACCAGGTAGCCAGCTGCACTGAGCATGGTGCCACATCAAAGAGGGCATGACTTCTGGCTGCAGCTCCTGCCACAGCACTGCCTGTGTATTTTTGCCATTACAAGGAGCCTGCAGTGAACATCATCATGCTCTGCACCTACTGATACATTGGATGACAGTGCACACAGTGCCAGGTTGCTGGCCAGGAAGAAATAGGTGCACAGGGCCCCACATCTGGGTAAGAAGCACTAAAGTGAGATGGAGACTTATAGCAGGTGTTCCCATTCTCCTGAACTGCAGAAAGAGGTCTGCTGGAAAACAAGCATTTTTTGTTGATGGTGGTGATATGCAGGGTGATGCTTATGCTGGAGGAGAGGGACAGCTTGTCCTTTGTGGCTCCGGTGGTGACACTGTATTTCATGGTCTGCTTCCAGTTTAGAATTCCATCTGTCTGTAGCTTACAAAGAATAGCATAGTAATTCCTAGAAGTAAGTTGTTTGACTGTGTGTTTACTACTTTCTGTATCTTTCATCTCTCCATTGTTTTGGCTTGGGCAGCCACAGTTCTTGCCTTTAATAGGACTAGACACCCAGCTGAAAGTCACCTGCACAGCACTGTAGTTCTCAACCTCCATTTCAATCAGGATCTTGAAAGGGGCCCTTAAACTGCCTCCAATCTTCTCTTCTACTCCATGATGCATCTGTTGCACTCCAAAATCAAAGATTGTACTGTCACTTTTAGATGGTATATATGCTATATGAGACTGTAGTAAGTGTAGGGGATCTCGACCTTACAGTGTCATCCAGGTCAGTAGAGTCCCCCTGAAGAATGCAGAGCATGTGGTGGAGGGCAGGTTCTCCTGTAGGCAGATTCTGCTGTACTTCTTGTGGCTCAGTATGGCAGCACTGGCATTAGCATCCAACTCCCTCATCTTGCCACGAGCTGTTCCTACCCCTCCCTACCACTAACTGGTGGCAGCTCTGCTCCTCTGGTCCATTCCTGCCCTAGTCATCTCTTTTACTTGTGGGGACTGGGGAAATGGCTATTGAAACTAATGTGATAAATCCATAGAGAATAACTTGTAGCATCCAAACATATTGGGGTTTAAGAATGAACTATGCTCATTTTAAGATGTTTTCCACAATTTCCAAAACAAAATGTATTAAAAACCATAAATTATTTATATCCAGGATGAATAAATTTATATGAAAACCATTCATGGGGTTTCCAGTGAGGGTTCCAGATTCAAGGGCCTAAAGACTTCCTTTAACATTATCTGCTAGATCTAGTCTATCATTCTCCAGTTCTTCCCTGCTCCTTTCTCTGGCAGTAAAGAGGCTTCCCGGCACTCACCCATAGTTCTGGTCACATCTTTGCCCAGATTCCCCACTTTTAAACCACTGGCCTTTTCTTCTAGAATCTCGCAGCACATCTGACGCATACTTCAATAGGCTGAACAAAGACATCAGTAAGGGAAACTGCTTACTGCGCACGGTGTGCCTTTCCTGTGGGGGACTTCTTTCTTATCTCTTCTCGATGCTGCTTCTCAGATCCTAATACATCTTGCCATGGTTGCTCCCGGATTACAAAGGTACACTGGAGAGAAAAGGCAGCGCCTCATTCCGGGTCATTAAACATCCTGATGTTCCTGACGCAGAAATTTAGAAAAGATGGTGGAAGAGAAGGCGTAAGAAGTCCACTCCAGATATATTCCACAAATGTCGGCGGGGATCGCTGGGTCAAAATGCCAATGGATTGCTTTGTTTCACTCTAGCTACGGACTGGCAGACAGCGGCACCCAGAGGCCTGGTACGATATCTACCTCCTGTTATTTCTCAAAGTCAGGAGACTGTATTTGCTTTATTTCCAGGACTTATTTTAGGCAGAGGCTGTGAGTCATTATTTCTTTTTGACAAAGTATAATAAATTAGCCTTTCTGAAAAATTTAAACCAAATGCTTTAATTTATTAAAATTCAAATCGACTTAAAAGAATTCCTACACAATTTTCCCTCTTGACATTTCCTTTTGAAGATGATACACCACTGAAGCTTCTTTTCCTTAAAAAATTTTTGCTCAAGAAATTAGCCATTATAAAAATAACTTTTCATCACAAAAGTCATTCTCACTGTAAATTCTATAATATAACAAGTTTTTTTATTATACAAAAGTAGAAAATACTGATAAAAATTTTAAATCACCAGTAATTATGTGATTATTATATTTGATGACTGTCCACACTTTGTAAATACATATATACTTTTTTTATTGTGGTAATATACACATAAAATTTAACATCTTAACCATTTTTAAGTACACAGTTCAGTGGTATTAAATACATTCATAATCTTATACAACCATTACTACCATCTATCTCCAGAACACTTTTCAACTTTTAAAACTGAAACTCATACCCATTACCTATTAACTCTTCATTCTCCCCTCTCTCCAGCCCCTGGAAAACATCATCTATTTTCTATGATTTTGGCTACTCTAAATAACTCATATAAGTGGAATCAACTAGTATTTATCTATTTATGACTGGCTTATTTTACACCGAATAATATCCTCAAAGTTCATCTGTGTTGTAGCATATGTAAAAATTTCCTTCCTCTTTTTTTTAAGTTTATTTATTTATTTTGAGAGAGAGAGAAAGAGGGAGGAAGAGAAGGAAGGGTTGAGAGAGAGACAGAAGGAGAATCATAAGTGGGCTCTCTGCTGTAAGCAATCTCATGAACCACGAGATCATGACCTGAGCTAAAATCAAGAGTCAGACCCTTAATCAACTGAGCCACCCAAGCACCCCCAAATTTGCTTCCTTTTTAAGGCTGAATAACATTACATTGTACGTACAGACCACATTTTACTTATTCATTCATCTGTTGATGGCAACTTGGGTTGCTTCTAAGCTTTAGCTACTATTAATTATGTTGCTATAAACATGGGTGTACAAATGTCTCTTTTTAAATGTTTTATTTATTTTTGAGAGAGAGAACATGAACAGAGGAGGGGCGGGGGGAGGGGGACAGAGGATCCAAAGCAGGCTCTTGGCTGGCAGCAGCAAGCCTGATGTGGGGCTCGAACTCATGAACCATGAGATCATGACCTGAGCCGAGGTCAGATGCTCAACCAACTGAGCCATGCAGGCACCCCTACAAATGTCTCTTTGAGACCCTGCTCTCAATTCTTTTGGGTACATGCCCAGAAGTGGAAGTGCTGGATCATAAGGTAATTCTACTTTTAATTTTTTTAAATGTTTATTTATTTTGAGAGAGAGAGAGTGAATGTATGAGGAGAGGAGGAGCAGAGACAGATAGACAGAGACAGAGAATCTGAAGCAGGCTCCACAGTGCTAGCACAGAGCCCAATGAGGGGCTTGAACTCACAAACCGTGAGATCATGACCTGAGCCGAAATCAAGAGTCAAATGCTTAACTGACTAAGCCATGCAGGTGCCCCTATTTTTAATTTTTTGAGGAAATGCCACACTGTTTTCCACAGTGGCTATACCATTTTAGATTCCTACCAGCAATGCACAAAGGTTTCAAATATTTCACATCCCTACTAACATTTGTTATTTTGTTTTTCTGATAGTAGCCATCCTAATGGGTGTAAGGTGGTATCTCATTGTCTTGATTTGCATTCCCCTAACAATTAGTGATGTTGAGCATCTTTTCATGTGCTTATTGTCCACTTGAATCTTTGTTGGAATTAAATATATATTATTATAACCCCTCAAATAATCAGCTCTTTCATGGATATTACTGGTGGCCTCTATAAACTGGTATTTGTGTTCCCTCAAAATTCATATGTTGAAACCTAATCCCAAGTATAATGGTATTTGGAGGTAGGGCTTTGGAGAGGTGATTAGGTCATGAGGGTGAAGTCCTCACCAGACATCAAGTCTTCTGGCACTTTTATCTCAGATTTCTCAGCCCCCAGAACTTATAAATAAATTTCTGTTGTTTACAAGCCACTCAGTTTATGGTATTTTGTTAAAGTAGTACATATGGACTAAGACAGTTGTCTGTGCCCTTTGCTCTCTTCTAACATTTCCTTTTTTAGTTTAGAGGCCCACCCTCTGAAACAGGAAGCTAAACCTATTCATAGATACTGATAGATCTAAACCAATAATGGTAAACCTCATTCCCCTTGTCAGTGTTAGTTAGGAATACAGACTTACTAAGCTTACTCAACCATGGTACTATTTTGAGCCATGGAACTATTGTGGGGAAGAGGGCTGGTCTGCATATGGTAGGATATTTAGCAGCATCCCTGGCCTCTACACAATAGATGCCAGTAGACCCCACCCCCACAGTTATGACAATCAAAAATGTCTCCAGACATTACCAAATGTCACCTCCTCCCCATCATACTGAAAATCACAGGCTCAGGGTATTCCCCAGGTTACTATTATTGAGCCAGGGATAGGTAAATGGTCTAAACTGGTCCAATCACATTGAAAGACAAACTTTGGTTGGGGGGAGCCACTCTCTGAACTTACCGTGGACAAGGAAGGAAGCTCCCTGGTTACTGCTGGCAAAATTCTTATGACCAGAGACTTAAGAAGTTTACAAGATAAGGACAAAGCTGAAAGAATAACAGAAAAAATATAAATAAATTATCATTCTCCAAAATTAGGAAGAGAAAAACAATTTGTGCTAGGTCATGATTCTATCATGCCTAGAGGGAGCCATACTTTCAAGAATGGCACTGGCACTGTCCAATACAGTAACCACCAGCTACATATGGCCATTGAGCATCTGAAATATGGCCAGTCCAAATTGAGATGTGCTGTCAGTGTAAAATACGCACCAGGTTTTGAAGATTTAGTACAAAGTAAGAATGTAAAATATATCATTAATAATTATTACATTGATTATGATCATTTGAATTAAGTTAGATCAAATTATTGAAATTAATTTCACATATTTCTTTTTGCCACTTTACTCTGATCACTAGATAATTTAATATCACATAAGTGGCTTTCATCTGTGGCTCACATTATATTTCTATTGGACAGAGCTGCTCTAGAACACCTGGTTTTTAAGATAACAGATTTTCTAATTATTTAAGGGGAAAAAAAGTTAGAGAGGAAGGGAGCCAAACCATAAGAGACTCTTAAAAACTGAGAATAAACTGAGGGTTGATGGGGTGTGAGAGGGAGGAGAAAGTGGGTGATGGGCATTGAGGAGGGCACCTGTTGGGATGAGCACTGGGTGTTGTATGGAAACCAATCTGACAATAAATTTCATATTAAAAAATAATAAATCAGTGTAAATTAGGTTGGCCTTTTTTTCTATAGAAAACATCCTACTTGATACAGGAGACTGCTACATTTTAGTTAAACTTTTTTTTTAAGATTTCATTTTTTTAAGTTTTATTTATTTAAGTAATCTCTACATCCAATGTGGTGCTCAAACTCACAACCCTGAGATCAAGAGTTGGATGCTCCTCTGAATGAACCAGCCAGGAGCCCCTTTAGGATTTTATTTTTATTTATTTTAATTTTTTATTTTTTAAAAAATGTTTTATTTATTTTTGAGACAGAGAGACACAGAGAATGAGCAGGGGAGGGGCAGAGAGAGAGTGAGACACAGAATCTGAAGCAGGCTCCAGGCTCCAAGCTGTCAGCACAGAGCCCAACGCGGGGCTTGAACTCACAAACCGCGAGATCTTGACCTGAGCCAAAGTCGGACGCTTAACCGACTGAGCCGCCCAGGCGCCCCTAGGATTTTATTTTTAAGTAATTTTCCCACTCAAAGTGGGGCTCAAACTCACAACCCCAAGATCAAGGGTCGCATGCTCTACCGACTTAACCAGCTAGGCATCCCTATAAACTTGCTTTTTACTGTTTATAAAATGATATACGAGTATAGAAGTATACTTTCCTGAGGTGTCTGAAATTTCCTTATCCTGTAATTTGTGATC
Organism: Lynx rufus; assembly: GCF_022079265.1. Taxonomy (NCBI): domain Eukaryota; kingdom Metazoa; phylum Chordata; class Mammalia; order Carnivora; family Felidae; genus Lynx; species Lynx rufus. The sequence goes on along the minus strand of NW_025814823.1, from coordinate 117,209,815 downwards.
TCCAAAATATAAGCAGGGCTTCTTTTATCACTCATAATTTTTTAACCTCCACAGTATAAGCAACTTAAAAGTTTCTTAAAAGTTTACTAAAGGGAATTTTCAGGGGTGCCTGGGTAGCTTAGTCAGTTAAGTGACTTCAGCTCAGGTCATGATCTCATGGTTCATGAGTTGGAGCCCTGTGTCAGGCTCTGTGCTGAAAGCTCAGAGCCTGGAGCTTGCTTGGGATTCTGTGTCTCCCTCTCTCTCTGACCCTCCCCCACTCATGCTTTGTCTCTGTCTCTCAAAAATAAATAAAAAACATTTAAATTTTTTTAAAGGGAATTTTCAAGCATACAGCATTAGCCTGATTGTGATACTACTTTTATTAAAGGAAGGAAGCATTTCACTGGGGAATTTATTGTTCTTCCCAAATCTTTGGTTTCCTACTATCATAGATATTCCATGGAACAACCACAGAAGTGTAATTCGTTCATCAATTTAGAGTGTTCCTGTATGTCTAATGGACTTGATTTTTTTTAAAAAAAACCTATATTTATCAATAGACATTAGGGTAATGTGTGATGAGGTAGAGCCCTTGGTTTTAGGATCAATGTAATTTTCCCCCCAAAAAACAGCATTTATAAAATGTGTTAAACTCAAAAGCTGAAAATATGTTCCAGGACTGAAGGAGGTAGATACCTGAGGGGAAACTTCAGTTAATCCTTTTAATTTTCTTCAACAACATTCCATATAAAGATTTACTAACTAAAATAGATAATAATTTTGGAAAATCAGAATTACATAGAATTTATCTTAAGTTACTTTCTGTGACAAAGGTATTTGAGCATCATAAAACTCAGGCAATTAAAATGCAAAGTAATATTTGGATTATTTACATGTATAGACATGTCCTTACGTATTATATGGTTAAATAAAGTACCATGCAGAGGCTAGCAAATAAAACTCTTATAGCTACAAATGAAGTAAAACCAAGTATAATTAAGGGATAATCACACTGAAAAAAAGCTCACCATCAAAAAGAGGAAACAGATGATCCTGAAATTATAGTTAAATCAGTGAACATTCTTCAACACATCATAGAACCAAGAGAACTAATGTAGTTATCTGAAAGAACCTAATTTCTACTTCAAATTTAACAAAAAAATCCAAATTGGTGCCAGGCCGTTTTAATTTCCTCCCATGATTAGGTATCAGAGTCTACCTAAACCAAAGAGGACACATTCACACACACTTTTAGCAAAACTCTCCACTCATAATTGGCACTGTCCTTGACTAGAGAGAAATGTATATAACATGGCTCTATCTCATTTTAAGGTGACATAGAATATATTTTCCCTCACAAATTATTATGGGAATTAGACTATATGTTATTTCTAGATGGGTCAGTTGTTTCATTCAATTAGCAAATTTTTTTGTGTGTCTCCCATGTTTTCGTACTAGGCACTGGGACACGATGACTATGGGAGACTGAAAACTCTGGATTATCACAGAGCTTCCAATCTGGGGTGAAAGAGACAATAAGTGCCTAAACAAAGCGAATTTTGAAAGTGTTAATCACATTTTAAGCGAGTTTTTAAATTTAGTTATAGCTGTTCATATTTTAGAGGACAGAGATTAAATTTAATGACCTTGATACTTTATCTAACTGATCCTATTAAAAAATAAATGGAAATGAATAGGAGCAAGTGGAAACTCTTAGATATTTAGGCCTAAATATTACAAAAAAAGCAAATGAATACCTCACTACGCAAAGAAGAGACTAGTAGAAAAGCTTCAAAATAGTGGACGTGGAATGAAAAAAATCCTAATTAAATTTCAATTTTATTCTTCTATAGTTAGACCACTTGTCAGACAACTGTGTCCTAAACGATTATGTGCCCCCATACACTTATTTCTGTTTACGTTTATATCTACATCAAACATATTAAAAAGAGTAATCACCCATGTTCCCTTGGGGTCCTTCAAAACACAGTGCCTAAATCGTGAGTCCCCTTCGGGCATTTTCATAATCAACAAAATATATACTTAGAATTATATAGTGGTCAGTTTCTCCTTCTCACTCCACTGATTTGGGTACTTTACAATCCTCTGTATGGTTAATTATAATTTCTTGTATCTGCTTCAGATTGGTATACCGTGTGGAAGCATCCGAGAGGTTCCAGACAGATGCAAAGACGCTTCCCGCACGGACGCCCTATCTCCGGTAATCACTCAGCAGTCTAGGAGCTATCCGGCCCCACGGCGACCGGTAAAAGTTCTGGCTTAGCGGAGCGGGAAAGGGTGACATAAGGGCCTAACGTCTTTCTAGCAAGCTTTGCCTCTAAATATTTTCAAAGCAATAGCTCTCTATGAAATATTATCGCGTTCATCGCGTTAAGTCAAATTCTCACGAGAGGACAAGTCGCCGGATGGCGTAATTGCACTACTACGCCTGCGCAAGCTAGGGCAGCCCGCACTTCCGCTTGAGTCGTGCTGTCACTCACAGCCGCTTCTCCCGCCCGGCGGGATGACGTAGTGCTTTCTTTTTCGCTCGGTCTGCCGCTCCGGACCGAGACCTGCCGAGCTGCGGAGCTATCGCTTCTGGCTCTGCGAGTTGCGGCTCTCGGCGAGATTTCGCGCTGCCTGCCCTCCGCCATTCCGTTGCTAATCGGTACCGGATCACTTTCCTAAGAGCCGGAAAAAACAGAGGAATAAAGAGACTGAATAAGACTCTCGGCGCCCGGCCGTCTTGCTCTGAGTGGCTTCCCCTTCCGTTAGCTCCTGTCCGGAGAAGCTAGGTTTATAATCGTCACTGGATTGTAAGTACCCAAGGCGAAGAGAGCTCACTGCGCCCCGGTTTTTGAATATCTTTGTTCCGTGAGAGAGTGTGGATTGGGACTGTCTGCTGGGCCTTACTTACTGTGTCGAAAATCATTCCGCAGAAGCCGCCATTTGCTTTCCGGCTAGCTAGCTCCCTCTGCATTGTCCGGCAGCGGCATCTGGAGGCTGAAACTTGCATTGCAGCTAATAGATTAAAACGCACCTAACTGGTTTTTTGTCACGACAAATTCATATAGACTTGGGCCTTGATTCAACATTAAGACAAAATAGACGCTTAGCTCCTGTTCTGCTTAAAACTCTTTGCACTTAAGATTTCAGCTCATAACAAACTGGTCGTTCTAACTGTTGGAACTTTTTAGTGCAACAAGTGATTGTCAGAAAAGTGAATCTCAAAGAAGTAAAGATGAGTAAGAGCAAAGATGATGCTCCTCACGAACTAGAGAGCCAGTTTATCTTACGGCTACCTCCAGAATATGCCTCTACTGTGAGGCGGGCAGTACAGTCTGGTCATGTCAACCTGAAGGACAGACTGACAATTGAGTTACACCCTGATGGACGTCATGGAATCGTCAGAGTGGACCGGGTCCCATTGGCCTCAAAATTGGTAGATCTTCCGTGTGTTATGGAAAGTCTGAAAACCATTGATAAGAAAACTTTTTACAAGACAGCTGATATATGTCAGATGCTTGTCTCCACAGTCGATGGTGATCTCTATCCTCCTGTGGAAGAACCAGTTGCTACTACTGATCCCAAAGCAAGCAAGAAAAAGGATAAGGACAAAGAGAAAAAGTTTATATGGAACCATGGAATTACTCTGCCTCTTAAAAATGTCAGAAAGAGACGGTTCCGGAAGACAGCAAAGAAGAAGTATATTGAATCTCCAGATGTGGAGAAAGAAGTGAAGCGGTTGCTGAGTACAGATGCTGAAGCTGTGAGTACTCGTTGGGAAATAATTGCTGAAGATGAAACAAAAGAAACAGAAAATCAGGGCCTTGATATTTCTTCTCCAGGAATGTCTGGTCACAGGCAGGGCCATGACTCATTAGAACATGATGAGCTTCGGGAGATATTCAATGACCTCAGCAGCAGCAGTGAAGATGAAGATGAGACCCAGCATCAAGATGAAGAAGATATAAACATCATTGACACCGAGGAAGATTTGGAAAGACAGCTACAGGACAAGTTGAATGAATCAGATGAACAGCACCAAGAAAATGAGGGAACCAATCAGCTGGTCATGGGAATTCAGAAACAGATTGATAATATGAAAGGCAAACTCCAAGAGACCCAGGATAGGGCAAAACGACAGGAGGATCTCATTATGAAAGTCGAAAACCTGGCTCTCAAGAACAGATTTCAGGCTGTGCTGGATGAACTCAAACAAAAGGAAGACCGAGAAAAGGAGCAGCTCAGCTCTTTGCAAGAAGAGCTAGAATCACTCCTAGAGAAGTGAGAAGAGTTCTCATACTTAATTTCATTCCTTAGATTGCTCACCATTGAAAGAATAATTTTGGCTTCATCACCTGGACTAGATGTAACTTTATAGTAGTTCCCATTTTCCCCACTGTTTGTTGCTGAATTTGTCTTACAGACAAATATAAATGTGAATTGCTATCTTGTTTGTCATAACCACTTTGTTAGGTGTTTATTCTTTAGGAAGTAGGAATGTGTACACAGATAAATGATTGTAGGAAAATTGTAGGATTAGTGGAATGAACAGTTCAACCTTAGTAATCACACCTTGACTGCAGGACTTTGCTGCTGTTTCTCATTTGCCAGAAGTGGCTGTTGCTTCTCTCTAATGCCGTCTGAGAGCAATAAGATATAGAGTCTAGTCTGCAGGCAGTGAAACTAGTTTCATATGTTTTCCCATGCAGTGGTAGCTATTTTCCCAGCTGCTGAAAGCATTTGTCCCCATGTAGAGTTGCAAATCATTTCATAAAGTTGTTTTAACAGTAAATAAAAGTAACTAATTTTCACCTCATAATGTGTCTTGCTCTTTTAGGGGTAGTGGAGATCAGATCTTCTTTTGAGGTGGTTTCTTGGTGGGGTTTAATGACTGATTTGATTCTGGTTTGTAGGGAAAAGAAACAGTTATGTGTTGGGTTTTAAGAAATCACAGCAGGGTCTGGGGCGCCTGGGTGGTTCAGTCGGTTAAGCGTCCAGCTTCGGGCTCAGGTCACGATCTCGCGGTTCGTGAGTTCAAGCCCCGCGTCGGGCTCTGTGCTGACTGCTCAGAGCCTGGAGCCTGTTTCAGATTCTGTGTCTCCCTCTCTCTCTGCCCTCCCCCGTTCATGCTCTGGCTCTCTCTGTCTCAAAAATAAATGTTAAAAAAAAATTTAAAAAAAAAAAAAAGAAATCACAGCAGGGTCAAAGAAATTGGGAAATGCCATCTTTGCCTTATGTTAAGTTTCCAACCCACCTGTTTTATTTGGAGGTTACAAAACACAAGGTATAGAACCTTTCCTAAACTATCCTAATTGTTGTTAGGATACAACTTACTATTTTTATCTTTAAGAGTTACTATAGTTTTATTTATAAAACTTAGTATTTTTATCTTTTTTTTCTTTTTTAAGCACTACACTCAATTGGTTAAAATAGTAGAAACAAAGCAAAGGCTATCATATCGAGTACTTTTCACTGAATCAATATTGGTTTGAATTGATTGCATTTGTAAATATTTTCAACTTTAATCCTGCAGTCATTTAATAGTATTCTCAGAACGGAGGTGATGTGTCCATGTTAGTTAATCAAAATTGTTCATAAAGGAAGTCATCACTATAGTATTTCAAAATTTCTTAAACATAATTTTCATATTCTTAAATTTTACATGTTCTTAAGATTCTAACCTAATGCCTTACATTTAAGCTATTTCTGAAAACTGTCAAAATTTGCAAAATGCACTATTGCATGCAATTCATTTCTGACAGGTTGGGATTAAAGGTTTGTTTGAAAATTGGCCTCATGAAGCAAACATTTAAAGCCCATTTTAATTTTGTATTTGACAGGAAACATCTGTAGTGAAATGTTAAAACTGTGCAGACTTCTCAAGTCTAAAATCCTACATGCTGATGGTGGAAGTCTCACAATACTAATTTTCTCTTTCACATTATCTGATTGTTTTCTACCAAAATGTCCTAATTTTTAAGATTTTAGTACAGAATACAGAGGTTTAAGGTTTCTCCCAAGTATCAGACTTTGGATTATTTCTTGATGTTTGCAAATAAGAAGAAGCAAGTTTTCTTAATACGTTAGGATGGTAGGTAGAGGGGTGTCTGGGTGGCTCAGTCGGTTAAGCATCCGACTTTGGCTCGGGTCATGATCTCCCAGTTTGTGAGTTCGAGCCCCGCACTGGGCTCTGTGCTGATGACTCAGAGCCTGGAGCCTGCTTCAGATTCTGTGTTTCCCTCTCTCTCTTCCTCCCCCTGTCACACTGTCTCTCTCTCAAAAATAAACATTTAAAAAAAATTTTTTAAAAAGAAAAAGGATGGTAGGTAGATAATAAATGCTGTTTTAGTACATTTGGTATTTTGCTACACTTAAAGCATTGACACCTGAAAAGCTCCCACCATATTTGCCTTTACAGTGAGTCACTTATCAAAATAATTTATTCTTACAAAGGTCTCAACACCAGTGATGGCTGAATTCCATCTTTAATAGGAAGGAGAGATGCGGCATACAATAACAAAATGGTCTAGTGATTGTTTGACTCCCATTTCAGTTACTAGCACTATGCTGATTCTCAAATCCATATTTCTGATCTCTTAAGAGCTTCAGATTTAGTATATTCAGCTGTATACTAGAAATACTTGTATCTCTCAGGCAACTCAACTCCAAATGTCCCCAAATGGAACTCCTTTCCTCCTTTTCCTTGAAAACTTGCTCTTCCTTGTTTTATGACTAAGTGAAAATAAAGAGCACAATCACCCAACCCAGTTACTGAAGCTAGAAGCTTAAGCCATAACTTTTGACTACTCACCCTCTGACTACTGAGTACTTATAAAAAAGCTCTTCAATCACTACTTCATCTCTACTGGCAGTGTTCTAGTTCAAATCATTTTTATCTCTTGCCAAGCAAATGGCAATGGCTTCCTAACTGGTTGTGTGTTTATAAACTTTTTTTCTCACCAATTTAGGTTTTTGAGTTGGCCACCAAAGTGATCTTCCTAAGCTATATTTGATCATGTCATTCCCATGCTTAAAACCCTTCAAAGGTATACCACTGCTTTCAGGACTAAGTTTATATATTTTTTAAAAACACAAGATTATGAGTACTCCAATTACCTTTTCAGCCTTGTGTCACCACATCTTCCCACTTATTTTTAGCCCATATCTAGAAGACTCTTTATTTGGCCAAATCCCACATATCTCCATTCTCAACCTTAACGTCACCAACTCCAACAAGTCCTTCTTTATCTCCATCTAGAGCAGCTCTACTATGGCTTTGCTTCTACTCTTTACCTTTTATTCAACAAATACTTATTGTTCTATACCATACCAAATACTGGATATGAAGTACTCAACTACACATTTAGTGTCTGTTATAATCTCATGCACTCTCCAGTAGTCTGCTGGGATAAATACTCAGTTATGCATTTACCATTCTAAAGTGTAAACTACCTATGGCTCATCCCCCACTAGGCTGTAAACTCACTGAGAGTAGGCACTTGGGCTTGTTAGTCACTGTAAACTTACTAAAGGATAGTAAAGAGATCAAAATCTCAAGATCAAGAGATGCAGTGCCTGGGTTTATATGCTGGCTCAGTGACCTATTAGTTGTGTGCTGTTGGACAAATCTGTTTTTTTCAGTGTTCTCATCATTAAAATGAAGGTGATAATATTATGTACCTCATAGAGCTGTTGAGTTGTTGGTTGTTGGCTATTGAGTTGATACATATAAAGGACTTAGAACAACGCCTGGAATACAGTAAAATTAACAATAAAAGCAAACTATTATTGCCTATGTACTAATGTCTGAACATAACAGGGATTAAATAATTTTGAATTAAAAATGATAAAAGTGATAGACAAGCATAAAGAAACAGCTATTTTAAGTGGCTGATTTCAAATTAAAGAATCTAATTACCGAGACACATGGGTGGCTCAGTCGGTTAAGTGCCCAACTCAGGTCATGATCTCACAGTTGGTGAGATGGAGTACCGTGCTGAGCTCTGTGCTGACAGTCCAGAGCCTGCTTGGGATTCTCTCTCTCCCTCTTTCTTTCCCTCCCCCACTCATGGTCTCTCTCTCTCTCTCTCTCTCTCTCTTTCTCTCTCTCTCAAAATAAATAAATAAACATTAACCCCCCCTCCAAAAAAACACAAACAAAAAAAGGAAACTAATTACAACAGAAACAAAGTTTGCTTCAAATAATCTGCAGCATAAACAAAGGGACTCTGCTAACTACTATAACTTTGTTTTTTACTTGATTTATTTATAGCTTGGCTTTCTATTCATATTGAGAACTCTATAATGAGTTACAGAGTTATAAGTTATAGAGTTAAGAGTTACCCTCTTATGTAAAAAGAAAAGCTTAACTGAAAAAGAGTGGGATCCATTTCTCTTAAAGTAAGTACTGAGTTACCAAAAGGACTCACTATTCTCACAGTTCCTTTGGCTAATTAGTACAGTTTTCTTTTTTGTTGTTGTTGTTTGTTTTTTTTTCAATATATGAAGTTTATTGTCAAATTGGTTTCCAATGAGTACAGTTTTCAATATTAAATAATACAGAGATTTTTACAAAAAATAAAAGATAAAGTCCCTTTCAACCAACTTTCTAGAGTAAACTGTTAACATTTTGAGCTGTATCATTCCAGGTCTTTATTTAGTGTACAACTAAATGTATATTTAGTTTGGTAAAGGAAAAAAAGTATGATTTTGTTATAGATACCACTATAAAATTTATGACTCAAAAATATATAAATATCCTTCCTTATCAGCACATATAGATTTACTGCTTCAGTTCATGATAAAGATTTTTTAAAAAACATTTTATCCACTCCCCTATTGCTGGCCACTTAGGTTGTTCCACAACAATTTTTTTATTATACCAAATGCTGCAATAAACATTCATGTCAATATGGCTTCCAATTTTCATTATATCTACAGACTAGGTAAAAGGGATCTTTATATTCAGTTTTTAGTTACATAAATCCTGACATTTTCAATTTGGAGATGAAATTTTTATTTGAGATGAAAATTTGGACAAATTGTGACAACTTGTGCCTCTGAATGACTTAAACTCTGGTTCTTATCTTTTATACACGCTATGTGAAAATACACACTAGGAAGACTACTCACTACACAGCCATACTGGACTTTTTTTTCTTTACTTCAAATGCCAACCTCTTTCTCACCACAGAGCTATATTTAGCATGTACAGTTCTCTTTTCCTGAAACTGTCTCCAGATATTCTCATGTTTATCTTTTTGTCATTCAGGCCTTGGCTCACACCCCACTTTCTCTGGTATTCCTATCTGGCCCAATTGCTAGGGAGCATGTGATTTAGGTATTCATCTTGTCAAAGGTAGTGGTCTTCAGTGAAAAGCTGGAAATTCTATGCCATTATTTTCTGGTATGTATGCTTGGGAGGGCATGCTTACAATTAGAACAGAAGTATCATCATTATGGTTAGTAAGAAAAAAATGGTTTCACTTGCTTAAGACTGCCTATTATGCTGGTCAGTGATACAATATATTCTGGCATCTGTTGTCTCCAAATCCATATATTTAGTTAAATATATGTCATGGAACTTGATCTCTGTCTCTGCTATTTATGCAACTATGTCTGGCAATTCAATGAAGGTATAGACCATTTCCCTTTTAATGCCCTTGTGCTCCCTGGCCTTGATCACTAATTTGGCTTCTCCAAAACATATGTATGAACTTAACACAAAAGTAGTTGATGATTTATTGCAGTTTTCTATGTATTTTGTGTTTGTAAAAACTCAGCATGTTTTTTAAAAAATAAACAATGAACCAGATGTAATTAATTGACACTCCGTGGTCATTAATATATTAAAAGCATTTCTAGATAACTTGATAGGGCTTCTACAATAAATATTAAAATATGCTTTTTATTTCTTTCTCCTTGACTTTCTTGAGGGTAATATAAAAACATAACAAAAAATCCCTCAGGGTGCCTGGCTGCCTCAGTCACTAAAGCATGTGACCCTTGATCTTCGAGTGGTGAGTTCCAGCCCCACTTGGGGATAGAGTTTATTTTAAGAAAAAAAAAGTAAAATAAATTTTTTAAAATCCTTCAAATATGACATGAAGAATTTAAAATTCTTTTTCCAGTGTAAAACGGCACAGTGTTCTCACATAGCTCTTTTCTTTGTCAAAAATTTGCCAAGGGACACCTGGATGGCTGAGCCAGGTAAGCCTCCAACCCTTGATTTTGGCTCAGGTCATGATCTCATGGTGTGTGAGATCAAGTCCCACATTGGGCTGTATGCTCATATCAGGGAGCCTGCTTGGGATTCTCTCTCTCTCTCCCTCTGCCCCTACCCCCTCTCAAAATAAATAAATAAACATTAGGAAAAAAAGTTTGCCCAGATAACAAGAACCCCTAAAGTCAAAAAGAGTAAGAGATGAGACAACAGTGAATGAGGAATGTTATTCTGTTTTCAGAAGTCCAAAGCAGAGGAAAGAATGATAAATTCAGAGATCAGAGAAAGTTACATGCTAAATGTCTGCAAGGCAGTATACCAAAGAGAGACAAACCCAACTGACAGAACCTGCAAGAGGCTCAATATTTGCAGGCAGAAGTTTCCAAGGAAGGGGGAAAGGCATGAGGCTGGACATGGGGGATTCATTAAAGTATATCCAGAGCTATTGGATGTCCAGGATCCCTATCCCTCCCTAGAATTACTTCCTTCCCCATCCCACAGATGAAAAGTGTACTTTCTAGGTAAATTGAACCAAAGGAGGCTCAAACTCAGAGAAAGCAGGCACAAATAAAGGGTTGTACAGCATCAAACAAAATTAGGTGAAAATCTATGCACTTTACTGCAGTAATGTTACCCCTCTTACTCCATTTTTGGTCTCATTAAATCCATTTCCAAGGCATACATCTCCACACACACACACACACACACACACACACACACACACAGTTAAGATTCAAAGATTATTCTCTAAAGAAACCATGTGATCCAGAGAAAAGAGGTCAGATACTGACATTTGGGCCTTCTCCAAAGAAAAGGCCAGGTCACTATCTACTTCAATGAAGTCTACCTGCTGACAAGCTATCCATGCACCATTTGCTTTTCAGTGCCTCACTAGTATGTATGTATGTATGTATTCATTTATTTTTGTTTAATTAATTAATTAATTTATTTTTTTTTTAATTTTTTTTTCAACGTTTATTTATTTTTGGGACAGAGAGAGACAGAGCATGAACGGGGGAGGGGCAGAGAGAGAGGGAGACGCAGAATCGGAAACAGGCTCCAGGCTCTGAGCCATCAGCCCAGAGCCCGACGCGGGGCTCGAACTCACGGACCGCGAGATCGTGACCTGGCTGAAGTCGGACGCTTAACCGACTGCGCCACCCAGGCGCCCCATTAATTAATTTATTTTTAATTTACATCCAAGTTAGTTAACAGATAGTGCAACAATGATTTCAGGAGTAGATTCCTTAATGCTCCTTAACCAGTTAGCCCATTCCCCCCTCCCACAACCCCTCCACAACCCTCTGTTTGTTCTCTGTATTTAAGAGACCCCTGGGGCGCCTGGGTGGCTCAGTTACGCATCAACTTCGGCTCAGGTCATGACTTCCGCTCGGGTCATGATCTCATGGTTCATGAGTTCGAGCCCCTAGACGGGCTCTATGCTGTCAGCTGGGAGCCTGAAGCCTGCTTCAGATTCTGTTTCCCTCTCTCTCTGCCCTTCCCCCACTCGCACTCTCTCTCTCAAAAATAAATAAAACATTAAAAAAATTTTAAAGAATCCCTTATGTTTTGTCCCCTCTCTGTTTTTATATTATTTTTGCTTCCTTTCCCTTATGTTCATCTGTTTTGTATCTTAAATTTCTCATATGAATGAAATAATATATGCCTTTCTATGACTAATTTCGCTTAGCATAATACCTTCTAGTTCCATCCACGTAGTTGCAAATGGACTTTTATTTTTTATTTCAATGCCTCGCTTATTTTTAAAAAATTTTTATATTTATTTATTTTTTGAGAGAGAAAGAGGCAGCAAGCAGGAACGGGGCAGAGAGAGGGAGACAGAGGATCTGAAGCAGGCTCTGTGCTGACAGCAGAGAGCCCCAAAAGGGGCTCAAACTGTGAGATTATGACCCGAGCAGAAGTCTGACGCTTAACAGACTGAGCCACTAGGCGCCCCAGTACCTCATTTGATTAACTGATAGCCAAAGATAATCAGACAAGGAAAGGTTTCCGAAGGTAGAATCATTTCAGCGTACTTCCTGCCCCTTCCGTTTTATTTTTAGCCCCAAAATAAAACACCAACTAGGCCTTGGAATGAAAACCTTAAGAGAATTAATTCTAACAATGGGATTACGAGCATCTATCCGGAAGGTAAAGGTGTGTCCTAAAAAGCGGTATCCTCAAGCTTATGTCCAAAACCGCACCTTGCCTTGGAAGCCAGTCCTGTTGGCATTTGTATCTCGAACGTACGCTGCTGTGCTCTAGAGAGCGCTGGAACCACACAGCTCTTTTCTATCAACTTTCTTAGCAACACATAAATACCTGTTTTCCAAGCCAATTGTAAAAACGCCGTATCCTACCTCCCAAAATGATGAGGACTCTGGGCCACCGGTTTGCAGGACTTCAGCCCCAGATCCTGAGCGATGTTGCCATGAAAATAGCCATTCTCCAGCCGGCACCGCGGATCGGATCTGCTCGCGTTAGGCTTCCTCTCCCACCGTCACCGGGGCGTCCCAGTCGAGGGAAGACCAGGACCCAGAGAGGTGCGGCGGGGCCTCACCCTGCGGCAGAGCCGCCATTCCAGTTTTCTGATCAAAAGCAGCCACTGACTGTCATGTAAAAAACCCCAAGTAGTTTATCTTCTCTGTTTGAAACCTCTGTGTCTTTAGATTTGACCCTTTGACTCCAGGCTCGACCAACAGGAGCATATCCCCTTTTATTTTGCCTAGTAAGAAATGTGGGGAGTAGGTGGGAACCTAGCCGAAGGGGAAAGCACGAACATCGGCGCCTATTGTCTCTGCCCTTAAATGAAAGAATTTATAAAGTAGCTTTCAATCTCTGTGTTACAATTCATTAAAAGTGTGTACCGAGACCTCGTCCCCGGCGGACGGGTGCGGGGAGGGCCGGGCGGATGGGGGCGGGGCGGGGCGGGGCGGGGCGGGGGTGGGGGTGGGGCGGGCGCTGCGGGCAGCAAGGCACGCTGGAGGGCCTCGAGCACGCCGGCAAGCCGGGGGTTATTTCCGTGCGCGGGAGCGCGTCCCGAGGCCTCTCCTGGGGTTAAGCGGCTTCTCCCCAGGAGGAGGGAGAGTGGAGAATGGGCGTCTGGCTGTGGGACGCCTGCCCTGAGCTCCAGAGAGTTGCTTCCCACGGAGACCAGCGGAAGAGTGGGCGAACATGAAGTCCAATCCTGCCATCCAAGCCACCATCGACCTCACAGCGGGCGCCATAGGGGGCACAGCATGTGTCCTGACTGGGCAGCCTTTCGACACAGTGAAAGTGAAGATGCAGACGTTCCCCGGCCTGTACAAGAGCTTCACCGACTGCTGCCTGAAGACGTACTCCCAAGTGGGTTTCCGCGGCTTCTACAAGGGGACTGGCCCAGCGCTGATTGCCTACGTCGCCGAGAACTCTGTCCTCTTCATGTGCTATGGCTTCTGCCAACAGCTTGTGAAGAAAGTAGTTGGATTGGACAAACAGGAGAAGCTGAGTGAACTGCAGACCGCAACTGCGGGGTCCTTCGCCTCCGTGTTTGCTGCGCTGGCCCTGTGCCCCACTGAGCTTGTGAAGTGCCGGCTACAGACCATGCACGAAATGGAAATGTCAGGGAAAATAACAAAAAGCCAGAACACAGTCTGGTCCGTCGTGAAGAGTATCCTTAGAAAGGATGGCTTCTTGGGCTTCTACCACGGACTTTCGAGCACTCTACTTCAAGAAGTACCGGGCTATTTCTTCTTCTTTGGTGGCTATGAACTGAGTCGATCATTTTTTGCCTCAGGGAGATCAAAAGACGAACTAGGCCCTGTCCCTTTGATGCTAAGTGGTGGAATTGCTGGAATTTGCCTTTGGCTTGTCATATACCCAGTGGATTGTATCAAATCCAGAATTCAGGTTCTTTCCATGTCTGGAAAACAGGCTGGATTTATGGGAACTCTTGTAAGTATTGTGGAAAATGAAGGAATAGCAGCCTTATATTCTGGAATGAAAGCTACTATGATTCGAGCATTCCCTGCCAATGGATCACTATTTTTAGCTTATGAATATAGCAGGAGGATGATGATGAGCCAGTTTGAAGCATATTGAAGTGTCTTGGTGAACTGGATCTAAGTAAATGCCTTAGAGGACTATAGTTTATCTCTGGTTTCATGGAGTACTGGACCAATGTGGAATTATTTTTTACTTCATGGGAATTTTGTTTTTGTCTTCCCTTCTTCTATCCTAAACTTTATGGAAGATCTTCTATTTTACATCATATAATTTCTACCCATAATTGTATTAAAATAGAAGATGACTGCTCTTGTGTTTGGTGGGATATACAGAGTGAGCTGGTGGTCTGTGAACCTGTTCTGAATGCTAAATCTAGTTATATCACGGCTTTTGCATAAACCTGTACATGTACATGCAGTTTAGTTGGTTATCTGTTGTGAGTAAAACAGTTTGGCCCCATGTTTAATGTCATATCAGCAGAAAGAGGTAACCATGTTTCATGAAGATGACCATAAATGATAGCTTAACCCATTCTGCTTAACATGTTCTCTATACTAGGCAATTAAAGTTTTTAACAAGTTTTTGTGTGGTGCTTGAAACCCCAAATACCCACCTAGATTTTTAAGAGGACAACATACTTGCATACTGATGTGGCTTCCACATTGTTGAGTACAATTTCAGAGTAAGCATCCTGCAATTTCTCTATTCTTAAAATAGTGGCATTCACTTTCAAAGTGGGATCATATTCGGCACTCTTAGTTAGGTGTAGCCTACAGCATCAGGACTTGGGGAAGTAGTGCAGCCTTCATCTGTACCAACTTTCCCTCTTTTTCCCTCCCAAAGAGCTTCCCCTCTGCTGGGCTTTAGATTGAGGGACAGATTAATGGAATGGGGCTATTGAAGCACTTTGGACCATTCATTGTCCTCTCTGCCTCCAACAGTCAGAAACCCTTCCAGGGAACATAGAGCACCAAAGCCAAGGGATCCTTTGTTCATTGTTTGGCGAGCAAGTAGATGAAGTTCTCTCCTCACAGGAAAAACCAAACAGAACTTAATACTTGCACTCCACAGTAAATAATGCTAGGGCTGACCCATCCTGAAATCTACCTCAGGATCTATAACTCTTTGTCATTCTTTTACAATGTTGGAACCTTCTAAATTTGATATTGGCCATCAGGGAAATTTATTGATGACTGTATATTGGGTGTAACTTTATAAAGCAATGAAACATGAGAAAAGCAATTTATTAAACTATATCATATGTATGTGTAAAGCACTGATAAAAGAAAAACCCAGAAAACAAAAAAACAAAACATTTCATCTGATCCACACAGACTTGTAGATGAGCAACTGTTCTTTGGCCATATGGTATAGGGTGTCATTCTTGTTACAACCAAAGTAAGCCTCATTATTCCTTGCTGCTCAAAGACAAGCAGAATTTCTCTCAATAAAAACTGTTTTTAAACACCCTGGAAAGCTGAAAGCAAGCCAGCTACCAGTCTTAGTAGTAGTCCACACCATGTGTATCTATCACCATTGGAAATTTTGTGTGGAATCTCCAGTTCCCCTTAGCTTTTTGCTATCTGTGAAGCTTTGGTAGTAACTCTAGGCATAGTCCCAGAAACAAGAGGGTCAGAGAAATGAGATGTTGACAAATGGGGATTGCGGCAGACATTTGGGGAGGGAAAACTCAGTGTTGGGCTTGGTGTGCTAGAGAGCAATGGTTGGTCTTCCATTTGCTTTTTCTTTAAAAGAAAACCACTTTTCTACTTTAAAAAAATTTTTTAATGTGTATTTTATTTAAAAAATTTTTTTAACGTTTATTTATTTTTGAGACAGAGACAGAACGTGAACAGGGGAGGGGCAGAGACAAAGGGAGACACAGAATCTGAAATGGGCTCCAGGCTATGAGCTGTCACCACAGAGCCCGACGCGGGGCTCAAACTCACGGACCGTGAGATTATGACCTGAGCTAGAGTTGGACGCTTAACCCACTGAGCCACCCAGGTGCCCCTTTAATGTTTATTTTTGAGAGAGACAGAGTGTGAGAGGGGGAGGAGCAGAAAGACAGAGGGACATAAGAATCTGAAGCAGGCTCCAGTCTCTGAGCTGTCAGCACAGAGCCCGACGAGGGGCTTGAACTCACGGATCATGAGATCATGACCTGAACTGAAGTTGGATACTTAACCGACCGAGCCCTCCTGGTGCCCCAAACCATTTTTCTACTTTACTTTTGAGTTACTTATACATTTTTGTTCTTTTTTTTATAGTGATAATGATAGGTCTTTAATAGCTGTCCTTTCAAGCCTTCAATTGTTTTTTTTCTTTTTTCTTTTAATTTTATTTTTTATATTTTAAATTTACATCCAAATTAGTTAGCATATAGTGCAACAACGATTTCAGGAGTAGATTCCTTAGTGCCCCTTACCCATTTAGCCCATCCCCCCCTCCCACAGCCCCTCCAGGAATCCTCAGTTTGTTCTCCATATTTATGAGTCTCTTCTGTTTTGTCCCCCTCCCTGTTTTTATATTATTTTTGTTTCCCTTCCCTTAGGTTCATCTGTTTTGTCTCTTAAAGTCCTCATATGAGTGAAGTCCTATGGTTTTTGTCTTTCTCTGACTAATTTCACTTAGCATGATACCCTTCGGCTCCATCCATATAGTTGCAAATGGCAAGATTTCATTCCTTTTGATGGCCGAGTAATACTCCATTGCATATACTCCATTCCACATCTTCTTTATCCATTCATCCATCGATGGACGTTTGGGCTCTTTCCGTACTTTGGCTATTGTTGATAGTGCTGCTATAAACATGGGGGTACATGTCTCGCTTCAAAACAGCACACCTGTATCCTGTGGATAAATGCCTAGTAGTGCAATTGCTGGGTCATTAGGGTAGTTCCGTTTTTAGTTTTTTGAGGAACCTCCAGGCTGTTTTCCAGAGTGGCTGGACAAGCTTGCATTCCCACATTTATGTTCTACATTTCATACTTAAATGGTCAGTAGCTACTTAGTGGAACTTCATCCAAAAAGACCTGGATTAAGGAAGAAGAGAGAGCAGAACTGGCTTCCAGCAGGAAGTGAATGTCTTCAGAGTCCACAGGCCCCCTGCCCAGCACTTGTGAGCTTGTCTCACTCCTGTTGTTGGCATACCTTTCTACGTGTTGTCTATCAAAGGTTTAACAATATCTTCAAAAGAAATAGTTTTCAAAAGAAATAGGTCATGATCTTTCAGTGCCTGAGTTCAAGCCCCATGTTGGGCTCTGTGCTGACAGTGCAGAGCCTTCTTGGGATTCTCTATCTCCCTCTCTGTCCCAACCCTCAAAATAAATAAACTTATTTTTTACATTTTATTTATTTTTAATTTTTTTTTCAACGTTTATTTATTTTTGGGACAGAGAGAGACAGAGCATGAACGGGGGAGGGGCAGAGAGAGAGGGAGACACAGAATCGGAAACAGGCTCCAGGCTCTGAGCCATCAGCCCAGAGCCCGACGCGGGGCTCGAACTCACGGACCGCGAGATCGTGACCTGGCTGAAGTCGGGCGCTTAACCGACTGTGCCACCCAGGCGCCCCATACATTTTATTTATTTTTGATAGACAGAGAGAGAGCACAAGTGAGGGAGGGGCAGTGAGAGTCGGAGACACAGAATCCGAAGCAGGCTCCAGGCTGTCAGCACAGAGCCAGACACGGGGCTCGAACTCACAAACCACGAGATCATGACCTGAGCTGAAGTTGGTCGCTTAACTGACTGAGCCACCCAGGCGCCCCAAAATAAGTAAACTTAAAAAAAATAGTTTGAGGCAGCTAAGGAAGAACAAATTCTAAGTCAGGAGAATTTTTTTCCACTCAATTTGCTTAACTTATGATTTGATATTTGGGTACAATTTGTATAATTTTAGATCTGTACTCCAGACAAAGATAAGGTAACTTGAAATAATGTGTTTAGAGAAATTTGGAGTTTTATATTATTAAATTATTTACCTAATTAAAAATATTTAATTCACATCATTTATAATGTACCATATTTACCTCTGGGTATTCAGACATTAATGTATTTGGTTTCTATCCTCAAGGATCTGATGGTTTAGATGTTTGTTTTAGTTAGAAGAATGATATTCTAGAATAAAATTTAAAAAAAAATTTTTTTTAGTGTTTGTTTGAGAGAGAGAGAGAGAGAGAACATGAGCAGGGGAGGGGCAGAGAGAGAGGGAGGCACAGAATCCAAAGCAGGCTGCAGGTTCTGAACTGCCAGCACAGAGCCCAATGCGGGGCTCGAGCCCATGAGCCATGAGATCATGACCTGAGCTAA
This sequence comes from Lynx rufus, assembly GCF_022079265.1. Lineage (NCBI taxonomy): Eukaryota > Metazoa > Chordata > Mammalia > Carnivora > Felidae > Lynx > Lynx rufus. The sequence continues at coordinate 117,191,308 of NW_025814823.1, read as the reverse complement.
AGTTGGATGCTTAACTGACAGAGCCACCCAGGTGCCCCTAGAATAAAATTTTATATGAAAAAGTAGAATATAGGGGTTCCTGTGTAGCTCAGTGGGTTAAGCATCTGACTTCAGCTCAGGTCGTGATCTCGCAATTCTTGAGTTGGAGCCCTATATCAGGCTGTCTGCTGTCAGCGCAGAGCCCACTGCAAATCCTCTGTCCCCCTCTCTATCTGTCCCTCCCTTGCTCATGCTCTCTTTCTCTCTCAAAAATAAATAAACATTAAAAAAGGTAGAATCCAAATTGTATGTGTGTAAAATGAGTGATGGGATCTCTGAATTTAAGGAGCTGCCTCTTTCCCTTAGTTGTATTTTGTTTTTGTATTGTTGGGTTTTTTGTATTCCTTAAATTGGTGCATGGTATTTCTTTTTCTCCATAGTTTTGTTGAGATTTAATTGACAGATAACATTGTGTAAGTTAAGGTTTACAATGTGATGACTTGACATATGTATATCTTGTGAAATGATTACCACAATTAGGTTTGTTAACACATCCATCACCTCAGTTACCATTTATTTGTGTGTGTAGTGAGACGGTTATTTATCTCTAAGATGTAAATTGTCAAATCTGTTGTTCTGATGCCTGGTCTTATTTTAAACTTCACTTTGACATAACGTAATTTAATCCTCATCTTTGAAAAATCTTTTCTGATATTTATTATACCTTTTGGTATACTGTCAGAGCCAGATGGTCTGCATCTTGCAATGCTACAAGTGATGTTGTAGCTAGAAATTCATTGTTTGTCTAGCTTTCATGGGATACCAAGCTGTAGCAATTGTTCAGTATATGTGATACCTCAGAAGGACCATATCTGGCAATGGAGCATCAAAGCTGATATTTTGTTTGAACAAGAAAATTGTTCAAAAAATTTTTCTTGTTCAAACAAGAAAATATCTCCAAGTTGCTGAATTTGAAAGAAAAATAGGTTATTTTTTTTTTGGCCCAGGGTTCTAAAGACGAGTGATGATACTTCTAGGAAGTAGTTGTGTACATAAAATACACACAGGAGATTTTTGCTCAAATTCAGAAAGTACCCTCTATCTGGAGTCTGCATTTCCAACTTGAGCACCATTGAAAGCCTGTAACTCTCTAATCTCTCTGGTCTGTCCAGATTTATGTGGAATGGCCCAGAAGTCTTGGCTGAGAACGTTTTTAGAAAGTTAATTATTTCAGTGTTGGAACTATTATCCAAGCCTGTGGCCTGCTTCATGTGCTGCACCATCCACAGTGTTCTCAGCTCCCTCCTGATGCCAACGATTACTCTTTGTCAATGATGTTTAAGAGGTAGATTAGCATCTTCCTGTGTCCTGACCTTTTTCAGGTTGATGGTGGTCAACTGATGACTGGTTCACTGCATCAGGCTTAATCGCTTTTTTGAAAACAGTACAAAACATTTGGTATTACTGGCTTTGAATCTGTATCTTGAGGTGAAAAACTCCACAGTGGGTAAACAGTTTTATAGAAATAGATGTCTGTTAACAATCCTGCACATTCAGGGGGTGGGAGGATTTCCCCAGAAATGGTATTATGTCTGCCAAGGGGAAGCCAGATTGTTGTCTTTTATTTATTTATTTATTTATTTATTTTGAGAGACAGCACAAGTGGGGGGCGACCAGAGGGAGAATCTCAAGCAGACTTCATACTGCCAGCATGTAGCCTGATGTGGGGCTCAAATCCACAAACTGTAAGATCATGACCTGAGCCAAAATCAAGAGTTGGGTGCTCAACCAAGTCATCCAGGCACCCCAGATGGTCGTGTTTATAATGAGTAGTTCTACTGCAGCCTAAAGTCGTTTCATTAGGTTCTCATCAGCCACCTGGACTCTTGGCAGGCCTTAACTAGGGCAACCTTCCATGTACCTTCTTTTCTGTTAAAAGACAAATGGCTCTTTGGCGCATTCAGAGGAAAGGCTTCTTTCTGCCTTTGGAGAAATGGCTTACTCTTCTCTAGGCAGCACTCTGGGTTCCCAATCTAGTTCTTGGAGATGTTGCCCACAAAAAGTCTTCCTTGTGTCCTTGACGCCAGACGTAAGAATATTCTCAGACTCAGGTGTCCATTGGGTCATCAAGAAGCTGCACAGCAGAATTAGTCTTCAGCTCTTAATGTGGAGACTACCATGGTGCTATTCCTGTCTTCTGTAATACAGGAAGGCCCCTGGGTTTCTGGGCTTTGTGTCCTCGAGGGAAGGCTTGGTTGAAGTTAAATATTTTAGCGAGAATCCTTCATTGTTAATTCCATGTGCTTATGTTCTATCACATATGCAGTATTTTTTTTTAAATCTAGTTAGAACTCAAGTTCACAGAATTGGATTATAATAAACTGTCATCATTAGTCCATATATGACCTACATTATTTATCTACTTATACATCCAATATCATCTATCTATCTATTTCTCTGTCTAGTTATAAATCTAAATAGTAATGGGAATTTATAAACATAGCACCTCCCCCAAATGCTAGGGACTTGGTAATAATCTACATCTACCCATATACATGGTCCCTCATACCTGTCCCCACCTTCACCAAATGAAGATAATCATCATCCCGAATTCTATGTACATCATTCTTTGCTCTTTTGAATATGCTTTTAGTGTATTATGTATTACTCCCCTGTATATATTTTTCATTTAGTTGTTTTAAACTTTATAGTAAAGGTAAAAATACTGTATGTAATACTTTGCTACTTATTTTTCCACTTAATATTTACTCTTAAAATCCAATAATGTTGTGTTACTGTAATTCATTTATTTTGGCTACTGTAAAACATTCCATTTTGTGAGTCTACCATCATTTACTCATTAGTTGGTGGGCATATGGATTGTTTCCTGATATTTTCTCTTGTGCACACAGCTAATATAAATATTCTTATACCTCTTTTTTTTATTTAAAAAAATTTTTTACGTTTATTTATTTTTGATAGAGAGAGACAGAGCACAAGTGGGGGAGGGGCAGAGAGAGAAGGAAACACAGAATTGGAAGCAGGCTCCAAGCTCTGAGCTGTCAGCACAGAGCCCGATGCGGGGCTCGAACCCACAAACCACGAGATCATGACCTGAGCCAAAGTCAGACACTCATCTGACTGAGCCACCCAGGCGCCCCTCTCATATATACCTCTTGATGTAAATGTGCAAGAGTTTCTCTTGGATATATAACTGGGAATAGAAATTATGGAACTCTCAGGCATTTATTTAGGAGTAATTATGCAATTTAGTAGATAATGCCTGGCTTGTACCTTATCGTATCTTTTATTTTTATTGAGGTTTAGTTGACATGTAACATGTTAGTTTCAGAGGTACAACATAATGATTCAATATTTGTATGTATTATGGAATGAAATGAAATGATCCCCACAATAAGTCTAGTTATCATCCAACCACCACACATAGTTATAATATTTTTCTTGAGATGAAAAATGTTAAGATCTGGTCTCTTAGAAACTTTTAAATGTACAACACAGTAGTATCAACTATAGTAACCATGCTGTACATTACATTCTCAGGACTTGTCCTTTTTACATCTTTAAGATGTCTATTGGTGAGTCCAAGTCCTTGATTTTAATACAAATTTATTAATCTTTTATTCCAGGGCCAGTATCTTTTTAAACAATTTTTTAACATTTATTTATTATTGAGAGACAGAGAGACACAGAGTGTGAGCAGGGGAGGGGTAGAAAGAGGGGGAAACACAGAATCTGAAGCAGGCTCCAGGCTCTGTCAGCACAGAGCCCAACGCGGGGCCACTGTAAGGTCTGTTTACCCTGAGAAGAGGAACTGTCCATCTCCCTCTAGAAATGCCAAGTGGAACAGCCCAGATGAAGCTACTTATACACTTCACATGCAAACTGTGTGGGATTGGCTTTATGATGACGGTGATACTCGCCCACTGAATATGCCCATCACCTAGATCATTGTAAATGCTGAATTTAGGGCAGGCCCTTTCACATGGGCATCCCATATTACCTTATTGTTGCAAAACCAAAAAACAGTTTGGGATGCCTAATCGAATTTTCTGTCTCAGCTTCTCCCTAAGAGTCTTCTACATGCTAATAAAAACATTAAATTAATTAACAAGAGATTGGGGAGAGGCCAGGGGAGAGACAAAGTACTCTTCCCAAAAAAGGTGGAAATTTTTAAATGGTTATTAAGGAATAGATGAATAGAATGAATGTTTATAGGAACAAAATAAAGAGGAAACAAAAAGGAGGGAGCCATAGGACTTGTCCTAGCAGGGTGGAAATCTTTAGATGACTACTTAAAAATGGGGTAAATAAAATAGACACTGATTACATTAAACAAAGGTTTTAATACAGCACTACCTAAGGTTGGGCAGGCCAAAGGGACCTCCTCGTTGGCCTCCCAACATTAAAGGACCCCCAAACAAGTCTAACTCTCTTTACCCCTGTTTGGAGACATGTAAAAAGTCAGAAGGTAGAGATTACAATGAGAAACTTAACCAGAAATCCCTTGGGGACATTGGTTAGGCAGATTAATCAAGATAAAGACTGACAAAAGAGCCAGCATCCCATGACTTGGCCTCTCACAGGGGACCCAAAGCCTTTTGCACAAGAGTGGTTAAAATGGTCAGAGGGTGAAGAAGAGAAGTTTCCAGGACTCCTTGATATGGAAGTCCCACATTATGTGGTACCAAAGCCCACTGGTGAAGCCATGATTCGGGCTACAATTAGGTTGAGATTACCTAAAACCTTAATGGTTGGTCGGATTATGAAAGACAGAATGTTTAAGCAAGTATTATGTAAAGATGTTGTGTTGGGGCACCTGGGTGACTCAGTCAGCTAAGTGTCCGACTTCAGCTCAGGTCATGATTTCATGGCTTGTGAGTTTGAGCCCCACATTGGACTCTGGGCTGACAGCTGAGAGCCTAGAGCCTGCTTCGAATTCTGTGTCTCCCTCTCTCTCTCTTCCCCTTCCCTGCTCGCTCTCTGTCTCTCTGTCTCTCTCTCTCTCTGTCAAAAATAAACATTAAAAAAATTTTTTAAAAAAGAGGTTGTGTCAACTTTACTGAATGTTTTATATGGGAATGGATATTCTATATGGCTGAGGAACTCTTCCTCTACCTAGTATAGTAAAATCAAAACCTGTGGATAATATCCCAATAGAGGCTACAGTGAGGAACATATAAGTTGATAGAATTATGGTAAAATTTTGTAGAATTGGTATCTTTGAACAAGCTATACATGAAGAGGTTGTGTCTTTTTTACCTGATTGTACTTGGGCTACAGACAGTGTATCTGACTGGGGAACATTTCTCCTACTTAGTATTATAAAACAGAAGACATGTAAATCAGCTCTCTTCAAGTAAGGCTAATTGGACATGCTAAATGAGAACTAGTAAGATTGCCTGAGCCACACAGTGTGGAATGGAAGCTAGAGTACTAGTAGGGACAAATTCTCTCTGTCGATAGCCCTATGTGGAAGGAACCTCGTCTGGGACTTAAGACAAAAGCCTGTGAGTGCTTCCCAGTAATGGCTATGGTGACTTTGGACAAGAGAATTTCCATTTGACAGGTATTTGCTACCTTGCTATCAGATGTTAACCAAAGCTATCCTGATTACTGCAGGACATAGGAGGTTCTTGAAACCTGAAATACCCATAACATCTAGAGTGATATTGAAAAACACTCTAATGAAGACCACAATGCCCAGACAAGTTCTATAATAAAATGGAAGTGATTTACTTAGGAGCATGCTGCCTGGGGAGTACAGGAGATATTTACAAGTAGGAGCCTCTTTTCCCCTAGGACTGACTCTGGAATTTCATAAGGACTTTCTGCATTCTACTATCACATGGCAGTGCTCTATAAAGAGCACTCGACTAACCAACAAAAAGTTGCTTGGTTTATGGATGACAGTTCCAAGGTGGAATGGACAAATATCCTGTTTGAAAGACTAATACCTTGATAAGGTGGTCATCTGAGTCCATGAAATAAGTGGATATTAGGGCGATGTAGAGAAGGGATGAATCTAGACATATTCCTCTTGCACCCACTGAGACACAAAACGCCACTAAAGACTGTTCTGACTGTCCACAAAAGACACAGAGACTACAGGTGGCTATATGGCAGATTCCCTGGTGGGAAATCCTTGAACATAACTGGCAAGTCAAGCTGATACTGGTAGCTCCAGGGGGCTACAAATGGGTGCTGACAGGAATAGATATGGACAATGGACTAGGCTTGGCTTACCTGGTGGTAGATGCAAATGCTCAGAGTGTTATGAAAGAACCAGAACAGAAAATACTGCACCAATTTAGACAACTGACCATCATTTCTTCAAACCAAAGAAAAAAATTGGTTGTCTAAAATAGGGACAGATAAAAGCAGGAAGATCTGGCTTACATGCCTTCACAGGTGTGTCTAAAGGACTGTCCCTACTGGCTAGATTTCTCTTGTTTTTCTGATGGCTCTGGGGAAGAGGGAGTAGGGGAGGTGCTGGCATACTTTTGTCCCCGTATCACCTCAACTATTTTTTCCCTGCTTGATACAGTAGTCATAGGACCAGGTCTGCAACTACAAGGTCTGGAATCAGGGATAATTCCTAAGCAAGAAACTGTAACTATGTTTTTAACCTTTATGTCAGAATTCCTAAGGGCCTGCTCAGCCAGGATGTACCTTCACCCCGTCTGGAAAAATTGGGGTTAACAGTGAATGCAGCTATATTGCTGGTGGTATATATAGCCCCCTCATTCTGCAGCTCTGCAACCTTATTCTATGTGAATAGGAGTGGACTGAAAGGGAAGTGTTGCTAGACTAGTATTGCTGCCTGCAATCTAGACCAGCACAGTGGCCAAATTTAATGTCCCTTCCAAGCATGGAAAATTTTGAAAATAAATGCAGAGAACAAACAATAATATCTATGACTAAAGGAATGGATAAATGGGTTATGTAATGAAGGAAATACAGTATTACACAAACACCTTGAAAGAAGCTCAGAGCAAGAGATTATATACAGACTTTCTTGTTATCAACCTTCTAATCTTTCTACTCCATGACGTATAGGTCAAATCATCAGCCACTGCTCATGAATAAATGACGTTATGAGTTGAATTATGTCTTTCCTGAGACGTTCTAACCCCTGGTACCTCAAAATACAAAGGCAACAAAGTTAAAATGCGGTCATTAGGATGGACTCCAATCCAATATGGCTGACGCCCTTATAAAAAGGGGAACTTTGGACACAGACACAAATGGAGTGAAGACTGTGTAAAGATACAAAGGGAGAATTCTACCTACAAGTCCAGGAAAGGGACCCAAAACAGATTCTTCCCCCTGAGGCTTCACAAGGAACCAACCTTGCTAACATTTTAGTTTCAGACCTCCAGCTTCCAAAACCACAAGATGATAAAAATGTCCATTATTTAAGCCATCCAGTTTGTGGTACTTTGGTATGGCAGCCCTAGAAAACTAATACAAATGCAAATCTATACCTCTAGGGGCACCTGGGTGGCTTATTCCATTAGGCATCCAACTCTTAACTTTGGCACAGGTCATGATCTCACAGTTTGTGAGTTTGAGCCCCACATCAGGCTCTGCACTGAGTGTGTGAAGCCTGCTTGTGATTCTGTCTCCCTCTCTCTGTGCCCCTCACACATTTGCTATCTCTCTCTCAAAATAAATAAAAATAGGGGCGCCTGGGTGGCGCAGTCGGTTAAGCGTCCGACTTCAGCCAGGTCACGATCTCGCGGTCCGTGAGTTCGAGCCCCGCGTCGGGCTCTGGGCTGATGGCTCAGAGCCTGGAGCCTGTTTCTGATTCTGTGTCTCCCTCTCTCTCTGCCCCTCCCCCGTTCATACTCTGTCTCTCTCTGTCCCAAAAATAAATAAACATTGAAAAAAAAATTAAAAAATAAATAAATAAATAAAAATAAACTATTAAAAATTCTATAACTCTAGCCATCTTTCTTTCCAGGAAAAGTGAACAATCCGTTGTACCAGTTGAAGTTCTCTCCCATGAGGGGGAGTTCACTCCCTTTCTGGGCCAGTCCTACAGGATGCAATTCTCTAGAGGTCTTATTCTGGCTTCTGCCAGATTTCTGTGTGGAAATATTTCTAGGTTAGGCTCAAATTTCCCATCTTCAGTAATTTGATCACAGGGCACTCCCACTGAGCCCAAAGATGGAGGGTGAAAGAGAGGTGGTAATGCAGGAGCAATAGGTGCATTGCCAGTCTGAACTATCCACTAATGAAACATAAGAAACATTTACATTCTCTAGAACTTGTCATGTATGATCTTGTATTATTCCACTTGAAGATGGAATGCTGATCCACAGGAAACCAATTTTATGGTTTGATGAATCCGGTAATATCTAGTAGTCAGGGGTTCAGTCTCTACCACAGTCTAGTAACAAACCAGAAGCTGTGTTACTAAGTTGGGATCTCTAGGAAGCTGACATGGAGATAGAGTTTGAGTGTAGGGTGTCTGCTGAGAGTCCTTTGGGATTTATACCTGTGGAATTGAGGTGATGGAGGCAGGATTCAGCAGACAGAGAAGTAGGGCGTTCTGGAGCTAAAATGGCCCATTAGAGTTGTTTTGTGTTAGTCTGAAATAACCAGGTCTTCATATTTCCACCTTGATCAGTGGCTTGATGTGGCTTACCCTGGGATGGATGCGACAGCTGAAGGATGCCCACTGATAGCGCTCCTGCCACTCCCAGACACAAGTCCTTCTCTGAAGGGGAATCTTAGTGGTGCATCTCCATGTCTTTACAGTCCACCTGCTGTGCCAGTCAGATCCTCTTCATACATATATTCGGAAGACAGCTCTTTCATGGTTCTGATGGTCCTCTTCCTGGAGGGAAACTTAAAGAGAAAGTTTAATGGGATGACCTACAGGCCCTGCTACTGAACCTGGTTTCAGGGTTAAAACTGACAATCATTTCCTCACTTCTCTACTGCCCACTTTAGGTTTCTTCCAACCCTCCACTAGCATCCCTGCTGATCTCACCAGCTTACCTGGTGGTGTAATCCAGACGTTCATCCCTGAGAGATCTGAGCCATAGTCACCATGCCCTTCTCAATCTGGGATTGTTGCATATGTCCAATTACCAAAGTAAATGGCCAAAGGTGTACCAGGAGGCATCTAAGTGGGTCCATGGGATGCCAAACATATTTTTCCTTGCCCCCCAGTGTGTAATAGCAGTCCTATTTCCTCCTGATAAGAGTCAAGTTGGTCACTTCTCTTCTTGTCTGCTGGACCCTGGTCACATAGAATCCAAAAGATTGAGGCTACTGCCTTAGCTTACATTATATTGGGAATCTTGCTTTGTTTCCTGGTGGAAAATTTTCCCTTTAGGGACAAGGGCTTCTAACCATGCAGAGCTCAGAGTTCAGAAATGGGAAGCACAAATTCCCCAAATTATTTGTTAGGAGCAATGGTAACTGAGGCCATTCCTGCCATATAAAGGGTTTAGTGTTGGTCTCAATTGCTGGAAGGTTAGACATTTGGCTGTGTATGGAAGCAGCTAGATCAGCCTTGGTAAGTGAGGCACAGACACTTGCATCATTGCCAATGTGTCCTCTTTGTTCATGTGCTCATCGTGCCAGTGGTATTCTGGCTGATGAAAAAAAGCTTTCTAAAGTTCAGAGGGTATATGGGGTGCCTGGGTGCCTCAGTCAGTTGAGGGTCTCATTTTGGTTCAGGTCATGATCTCCCGGTTTGTGGGTTCAAGAGCCACGTCAGGCCCGGTGCTGACAGCTCAGAACCTGGAGCCTGCTTTGGATTCTCTATCTCCCCCTCTGTCTCTGCCCCTCCCCCACTCATGCTCTGTCTCTCTCTAAAAATAAACATTACAAATTTTTTTTTAATTTTTAAAGTTCAATGGATATATAATTTTGTCTATTTCAATGTTTAGTGACTCTTCTTGGTGGGATGCCCTCTGGTGGCCATTAACTTAGCACATATAGGTTTTCACACTTTATGTTCACTCTCACATGTCCATCAACATGCTTCTAACCCAGAGCTCCTTATACTCAATCTTCCAACTTTTCAGACCTGCAAGATTTTGTCCTCTAACACCTTTATTCAATGAAAAGGAAGCAGAGCTCTTTGTAAGGATAGTGTAATACATACTGGATCACCAATAAAAAAAAAGAATAATTTTGTGACCTCTTGCTATTACCAGAAGGCAAGAAGGATGCTTTCAAAATAATGGGTTGAGTCAAAACCCAGAGAGGCCAGTTTAAGGAGTTTCCTGCTGGCCAAGTTGTGATTAATTAGTAAAAAAGAACCAATGATGTATACTTGATTAGAACAAATTAAGTCCATAAATCCATGAGTATATAAGGATACCAAAAAAAAAAATATGTTCATTTTCTCTTCAAATAATTACTAGTACATTAAGTTCAATTTTTAGTTTGTTCACTGATCCTTTTGCTAATATATATGTCTATACAAGATGTCTTACAATATATATGTCTATACACGATGTCTTACAAATACGTATGTTTGCTTGCCAATTGCCAATTTCTACCAAACAGTCTGGTTCGATTTTGATTGGGATTGCATCTCTATAGAGGTCAACTTTGTAGTAATGGACATCTTAACAATTCTGAGTCCTCCAACCAGTGAACATGGCATATTTCTCCATTTATTTAAATCTTCTCAACTCTTCTTTGCAATATTTTATAATTTTCAGTGTCGAAACTTTGCACATCTTTGGTTAAATCTATTCCTATTTATTTTCTAATGTTATAGCAAATGGTAGTTTTTAACTTTTATTTTCCATTTGTTGCAGTTATATAGAAATGTAACTGATTTTCTGGGGCGCCTGGGTGGCTCAGTCGGTTAAGCGGCCGACTTTGGCTCAGGTCATGATCTCGCGGTCCGTGAGTTTGAGCCCCGCGTCGGGCTCTGTGCTGACGGCTCAGAGCCTGGAGCCTGTTTCAGATTCTGTGTCCCCCTGTCTCTGACCCTCCCCCGTTCATGCTCTGTCTCTGTCTCAAAAATAAATAAACGTTAAAAAAATTTTTTTTTAAAGAAATATAACTTTCTACAGTATAGAAATCAACCTTATATCCTCACCCTTGCTCAGCCTACTACTCATTAGTCCCTGTAGTTTAACAATTATGTCATCTGTAAATAAACACTAATATTTTAAGTATCTGTGTCTTTTATTTATTTATTTTTAAAAAATGTTTATTTGGGGGGGGGGGGGCATAGAGAAAGGGAGAAAGAGAATCCTGTCAGCGCAGAGCAAGCTCCGGGCTTAAGCTCACAACCAGCTGAAATCAAGAGTCAGACGCTTAACTGACTGAACCATCCAGGCACCTCAGTCTTTTATTTATTTTTCCTGTATTTTTTTAAAAAATTTTTAATATTTATTTATTTTTAAGACAGAGAGAGACAGAGCATGAACAGGGGAGGGGCAGAGAGAGAGGGAGACACAGAATCTGAAGCAGGCTCCAGGCTCTGAGCCATCAGCCCAGAGCCCGACGCGGGGCTTGAACTCACGGACCGCGAGATCATGACCTGAGCTGAAGTCGGACGCTTAACTGACTGAGCCACCCAGGCGCCCCTATTTTTCCTGTATTTTTAAATTGACTAGATCCTCCATTATAATGTTGAACAGAAGCAGTGAGAACTTACTGGCCTTGTCTCTAATATAATGGGGAAGTACTCATTATTTCACCATTAAGTATGATGTTAGTTGTAGGATTTTTGTAGATATTCTTTACCACAGTGAAGATGTTCCCATCCTCTAGAGTGTTGAAAATTTCACAGAGTGTACTTTAAATTTTTCAAAGACTTTCTATGCATTTATTGAGGTGATCGCATAAATTTTCTCCTTTATGTTGCTAATATGATGAGTTACATTAATCAATTAATTTAACACATACTATGTTTATCATTTAGGATTTTATTAGTTTTGAGTAATGTAAAATTCTCACAACATGACCCACAAACCAGCAAGGTGCTTATTTCTCTCCTGGAAGCATCCAGAAATAGTCAGTACAGGCATAGTGTAACCACTTAATACAAAAGGGGAACAAAGCTACTAATTTGTTTATGTTTATTTTTGAACTATGTGCTCACTACAGAAAATACACCTTTTACAATGTAGAGAAAAGGGAATCAGAATATTGGAAAAGTTTCAAATCATGATATCCTGAAAAGGCAGTAAGAGTAAGCAGGTTTGAGTGCATATGGAAATTCAAACAGCTGTGCATTTCTATCCATCAAAGTAGGTCTATGAAGAATGAGCTCATGGAGATGTTTGTGGAATCTACCACCTCTGAAGGAACTGAGGTTAAGTGCTTAATGATCAGCTCAGGGCTGATGTTCAACAAAGCCAATAGTCAGGAAGTCAACCTTGAAGTTTCAAACTTCTGAATGGTTCTGCATCTGTCAATCTGCTACTTCCACACCCTTTTGAGATTAATAGCTTCTTCATTTTGCATTCCAAATCTCAGGCATGTTCCTCTTGTCCACTTATAACCTAAAACCATATAGGATTCTGGAAAATGTGGTTCTAAGCCTCATATAACACAATCCAGCACAATCATTATCCTTAGCTTTCATTCTCATGGTTGAAATGGGTCTCCAACTTCAAGTGTTGTGTCCAACTTGGAAGAGCAAAACACAGAAGGTGAAATTACCAAGTCTAATGAAACCATCCTTTTTGATAACTTGGCAGTTTTTACTTATATCAACTACCCATTGACCAAAACAATTAGTTATGTACTACATTAGCTACAAAAATGCTGTAGATCTCTCAACAGTAAGAATCAATTATTTGTCCCAACAAGTACCAAAGTCAATAGCACAATGACCACATGCATTGCATATAGTGGTAATTAGAAACAATAACAAAAATAATTTCAAATATACTTACATACTGAAAATACTTTACTTAAGTTCAAAGAGACTTCACAATAGAAATGATATAATACATTTTAGTGAATCATAATGCAAATAACATCAGAAGTTGTATGATATCGCTATAAGGGTACTGGGAACAACAATATTCATACCATAAAGGTTTATATTAGAAAATAAAAAGTAGGAATTATGAGCTAAAAAATATGAGAAATTATGAGCTTATGAGTCACTTCAAAGATGAGACACTGTTATAAGTATGGAATTTCTTAAACATTTTAAAGATTTCTCTTCCAGTATGAATTTCCTTACACATAATAAAAGATTAGAGTCATTGGAAGGTTTTCCAAAATTGACGACATTCACTGCATTTCTCTCCAATGTGACTTTTCACATGCCTTTGAAGCATGAAGGAAAACTAAAGAATTTTCCACATTTTTTACAGTCTTGTATCACAGTATGAGTTCTCACTAGCTCACTAAGCAATGAGAAAAACTTCAAAGCTTTTCCACTTTCTTTACATTTATATGGTTTCTCTTCTGTGTATATGTTCTCAAATATGTACTGAAATGTTAGGAAATATACTTTTCCATATTTCTTACACTTATATGCTCTCTCTCCAATGTAAATTTTCACAAGGCTTTGAAGGAATTGGATACAAGCTAAGACTTTCCCACATTCCAAACATTAACATGGTTTCTCTCTAGTATGAGTTCTCACTACCGAACAGATGCGAAGGCAGTAAATACTACATTTCATATATTCACAGTGTTTCTCTTCCAATGTGTAATATCATGTATACAGTAAATCATATACAATTATAAGGCATCTCTCCAGTGCTCGTGGTTATTAAAAGGAGAGGGAAAACTAGTCTTTCCCACATTTCTTCCATGCATAGAGTTCCTTTTTGATAGTTTTTCTCACCTGTTGAGTAAGCTTTGAGGAGTAAGTGAAGGTTTTCCTATATTCCTTACATTCATAAGGATTCCCCTCAATGTCAATCTTACATGTACAGTAAGGAATGTGGAAGAAATAAAGATTTACTCATAATCTTCTATAGTCAAAGTCATATCTTCAATATGAGTTCTCACATGTGCCTCAAGGTTTAAGGACAACTGAATATTTTCCCACATTTTTCACATTCATGGTATTTGTCTTCATTGAGAAAGCATTCTTCTAAGAGATGAAAAAATGGAAGACTTTTTCACATTATGTGAAATAAAGCTTATTTCCACCATGAGTTTTACATGTACAACAATGGATGAAGAATGAATAATGGTTTTCCTACATTTTGTATATTCTTTTCCAAGAATTTTCACATCATGAGCCCTACACTACCAAGAATAGCTGACAGGCTCTCTATATTCCTTAAACTGATAGAGTTTGTGCCAGTGTGTGATCCCATGTGTGTTTTAACAATGAATGATTAGTTAATGCTTTCTCACATCCACTGAATTCATAGCATTTCTCTTCAGTATGAGTTCTTTTTGTGTACACTTAAAGTTGGAATCTGGCTGAAGGCTTTCTCACACTGATTATTTTTATTAGATTTCTCTCTACTATGGAGTATCTTCTACACATTGCATATTAAAATCTTTTTCAAATATTTCCCAATTTGATTACATTCAGAGTTTGTTTACCATATGAATTCTTAATTATCTCTCCTATGTCTTGTACTGATCTTCTCTGCCATGACAAAAAAAAGATGAGGATCACCTAATACAAAGTTTTTCACATTATTGGTGAAGTGAAATAATAAAAACTTAAGGTCAACTGTGTTAAGGAAAGGCTGTTTATTCATATCCTGAGATACCCCCAAAAACGTTACGGGTAAAAAGTTAATTTAGGATATAAAATGGAATACAAAAAAATACACAATTAAGCAAAACAAACTAACAAAATCCAAACCCAGTGAACAAGAAACAAAGGAATGAAAATAGATGGTACAAAAAACTGCAGTAGGGGTGCCTGTCTGGCTCAGTTGGTAGAGCATGCAACTCTTGATCTATGGGTTGTGGGTTTGGGCCCAACATTGGTTGTAGAGATTACTTAAAAAATAAAATCTTAAACCACCACAACCCTAGAGAAAACAAGCAACAACTTCTTTGACCTCAGCCACAGCAATTTCTTGCTTGACATGTCTCCAAAGGCAAGGGAATTAAAGGCAAAAGTGAACTATTGGGACCTCATCAAGATAAAAAGCTTCTGCACAGCGAAGGAAATAATCAACAAAACTAAAAGGCAATCAACGGAATGGGAAAAGATATTTGCAAATGACGTATCAGATAAAGGGTTAGTACCTAAAATCTATCAAGAACTTACCAAAGCCAACACCTGAAAAACAAATATTCCAGTGAAGAAATGGGCAAAAGACATAGACACTTCTCCAAAGAAGACAACATCCAGACGGCCAACAGACACATGAAAAGATGCTCAATATCACTCATCGTCAGGGAAATGCAAATCAAAACCACACTGAGATACTACATCCCACTGGTCAGAGTGGCTAAAATTATTAACTCAGGAAACAACAGATGCTGGAGAGGATGTAGAGAAACGGGAAACCTCTTACACTGTTGGTGGGAATGCAAACTGGTGCAGCTGCTCTGGAAAATGGTGTGGAGGTTCCTCAAAAAACTAAAAATAGAACTACCCTACAACTCAGCAATAGCACTACTAGGACTTTATCCTAAGGATACAGGAGTGTTGATGCATAGGGGCACATGTACCCCAATGTTTATAGCAGTGGTTTCAACAGTAGCCAAATTATGGAAAAAGCCTAAATGTCCATCAACTAATGAATGAATAAAAAAGATATGGTTTACATACACAATGGACTACTACTTAGCAAAGAGAAGGAATGAAATCCTGTCATTTGCAGCAACGTGGGTGGAACTGGAGGGTATTATGCTAAGTGAAATAAATCAGTCAGAGAAAGACAGGTATCATATGTTTTCACTCATATGTGAAACTTGAAAAACATAACAGAAGACCACGGGGGTAGGGAAGGGGAGAAATAGTTACAAACATAGAGGGAGGGAGGCAAACTGTAAGAGACTCTTAAATACAGAGAACAAACTGTTGGGGGAGAGGGGAAAATGGGTGATGAGCATTGAGGAGGGCCCTTGTTGGGATGAGCACTGTGTGTTTGTATGTAAGCGATGAATCATGGTAATCTACCACCAAAACCAAGAGCACACAGTATACACTGTATGTTAGCCAACTTAGCAATAACTTCTATTAAAAACAAAAAATATTTTAAAAATTGCAATAGACACAATATAAATAATTACATTAAATATAAATGGAACTAACTCTACAATTAAGAGACAAAAATGATAAAACTGGATTTAAAAAAGCAAGATCCAATTCTGTGTTTACATATGATGTATTTAAAATATTAAGACGGCAATCAGCAAAACTAAAAGGCAATGGACAGAATGGGAGAAGATATTTGCAAACAACCTATCAGATAAAGGGTTAGTATTGAAAATCTATAAAGAACTTATCAAACTCAACACCCCCAACACAAATAATCCAGTGAAGACATGGGCAAAAGACATGAATAGATACTTCTCCAAAAAAGACATCTAGATGGCCAACTGACACATGAAAAAATGCTCAACATCACTCATCATAAGGGAAATACAAATAAAAACCACAATGAAATACCACCTCACACCTATCAGAATGGCTGAAATCAACAACTCAGGCAACAGATGTTGGAGAGGATGTAGAGAAAGACGATCTTTTTTGCACTGCTGGTGGGAATGAAATTGGTGCAGCCACTCTGGAAAACAGTATGGAGGTTCTTCAAAAAATTAAAAATAGAACTACTCTACAGCCCAGCAATTGCACTACTAGGTATTTATCCAAGGGATACAGGTGTGCTGTGTCGAAGGGACACATGCACCCCAATGTCTATAGCAGCACTATCAACAATAGCCAAAGTATGGAAAGAGCCCAAATGTCCACCGATGAATGAATGGATAAAGATGTGGTATACACACACACACACACACACACACACACACACACACACACACACACACAATGGGAGTATTACCCGGCAATCAAAAAGAATAAAATCTTGCCATCTGCAACTACATCAGTCAGAGAAAAACAAGTATCATATGACTTCACTCATACGAGGACTTTAATAGACAAAACAGATGAACCTAAGGGAAGGTAAGCAAAAATAATATAAAAACAGGGAGGGGGACAAAACATAAGAGACTCTTAAATACGGAGAAGAGGGTTATGGAGGGGTTGAGGGAGAGGGGATAGGCTAAATGGGTAAGGGGCACTGATAAATCTACTCCTGAAATCATTGTTGCACTATATGGTAACTAATTTGGAAATTTTAAACTAAATTTTAACCAAATTTTAAAAATAAATAAATAAAATTAAAAAAGAAAATAAAAAGGATGAGAAAGTAAAAGGAGGGAAAAGATATATCATATGAACTCTAAGCATAAGAAATATAGAGTGATTATAGTAATATCAGATTAACAGTATTACCAGACACTAAACGGGATGTTTCATACTAGTGTCAGTTCATCAAGAAGATAAAATAATCCGGGGCACCTGGGTGGCTTAGTCGGTTAAGCATCTGACTTTGGCTCAGGTCATGACCTTTTGGTTCATGAGTTCAAGCCCCGTATTGGGCTCTGTGCTGACAGCTCAGTGCCTGGAGCCTGCTTTGGATTGTGTCTGTCTCCTTCTCCCTCTGCCCCTCCTCTGATTGTGTGCTCTCTGTCTCTGTCTCTGTCTCTGTCTCTGTCTCTCTCAAAAATAAACATTAAAACATTTTTTTAATTAAAGACAAATTTAAAAAAAGACAAAATAATCCTTGTGCATATCTAATAACAGAGCTTCAAAATGTACAAATTTTTACAAAATGCTACACCAGAAGGGAGAAATAAATTATGATTGTGAATTTGTCTAAGAATTTAACATTTTATCTCAATAATTGACAGAAAAACATGTAGGAGAAATGGTAAGAATAAAGAAAAATCAAACAACATTATCAAGCAACTTGGTTTAATTGATATAGCATACTAAATACACATTTAAGCACACATGGGAAACTCACCAAGATAACCCATATATTGGATAACAACAAAACCCAATAAATTTCAAAGGATCAAAATCATAATGAGGATGTTTCCAGACCAAAACAATTATTTTCACTATGAAAAATGTTATCTCTGGATATTTGGACATGAAGCAACATACTTCCAGTTAACCAGTAGTTTAAATAAGAAATCAACAGGGAAATTACAGATGAATTCAAACTGAATGTTTCAAAATTCATGAAATGTAGGGGTGCCTGGGTGGCTCAGTTGGTCGAGCATCTGACTCTTGGTTTTGGCTCCAGTCATGATCTCACAGTTTCAAAAGTTCGAGCCCCCTGCCTGGCTCTGCACTGGCGGGTTCTCTTTCCTTCTCACTCTGTCCCTCCCCTGCTCGTGCTGTCTCTGTCTCTCTCAAAAGAAATAAACTTTGAAAAATTCATGAAACGTAGCTTCAATAATGCATGGAAAGAAATGTATAGGTTTTATTTATATATTTTGATCTATATATATATGTATATATTAAAGAAGTTTAGCAACCATTATCTAAATCTTCAGAGAAACTAGGGGAATAAAACTAAACCCAAAGTAAGTATAGAGAAAGAAATAAAAATATAAGAGTGGAAGTCAATGAAATAAAAAACAGAAATAGGAAAATAACAAAGAATAAGATTGGTTTTTTAAAAAGATTAATAAAATTGATACTGTTAAACCAATACTGATAAAGACAAAAGGAGAGATAATGTATTTTACCAATACCCAGAATGAAAAAGGCGCATTACAGATTCTAAATATATTGAACAGATGATAAAGGAGTATTAGCAATAACTTCATGTCAATAAATTTAACATCTGATAAAATAGATAAATTGTTTTAAAAAACACAAGTTACCAACTGACACAAGAGCAAACAGAAAGGGAGAATTGCAGCCTATCAATTCAAGCAATTGATTTTACAATTCAAAATCTTTCCACAAAGAAAATGTTAGCTACGTGTGTCTTTTGTGGTAAATTCTATCAGATACATAAAGAAGAACTAGTATCTTACACAAACTCTTTCATGAAAGAGAGGAGGAGCAAACAATTGCCAAATCATTTTATGAGACCAATATAACCCTGAAACTAAACCTGCTAAGAGTATAACATGAAAAAAATAGATAGGTCAATATTACTCATGAACATAAATGCAAAATTCTCAACAACATAGTAGCAGATCGAATCTACCTAACAGAATATTTTTCACACAGCTGCATGCCACTTGGAAGAAAATTGTAAACAATTTGCCTGGCCAGTCACAGCCATAGGTGTGCTTTTCTCTTCTCAGTCTGTAGGACTCCAGTTCATTGGATCTCCTTGGGTATATTTGTATTCTTCTATCCTTGCTGCAGCTATCCCATAATCAGAATGGAGAGGCAACTGATTCAGATTTCAGTGCTCAGATTCTAGCTCTGACTATAACACAAGTACTGCAATGGCCATTTGAACTTGCAAGTTGGAAACAACCAATAGGACCTGGACCAGGCTAAGTCAAGTGTCTCAGAAACAAAATTAATGTCACCCAAAAATGTAGTACTAAAGACAGATACTATTTAATGCAATATTCTAAAAAAAATAAAACTTAATGAACAAAATCAATGATGGACAAAATATCAGAATATTAAACAAAGAAAGGATATAACCACACACTTGCACAAACTTGGTCTCATCCTAATCCCATCCCTGTCACATTCTGATGTCACCTTTATTGTTTCCTGAACTCATTGAGGGAAAAAATTACCATACCTACTGTACAGTTCGCTCTCCTGGGCTGTTCCTTCAAGGACAAGAGGGCTATCAAACATCTAGATATAATAATGCTGGCACTGTTAAAATTACAAAAATAAAGCTCCTTTAGTTTGCAAATAGGATCTCTTCTAGACTACGTTATCAATGCCAAGTTTATTACATGCATTTATGCATTAAAGGAAAATATCTTTAAAAGTGGAAAAGCTATGGAAAAGCAATGTTACTCTAGTAGTTATATGTGCATGCAGGGCATCTCTACCATCTACTAAAGCTACTTCCCCCCGCCCCCCGCCCCCCGCCACACGCACATATACAAACATACATAGACACACAAACACTTAGTGCAGCCCTGGCGTTCTAAAATTGGGCCAGGCATTACCAGTCATGTATCATGAAAGATTTTTATTGCTTTTTCATGACTCTGCTGATAAATTGGAAGCAATGGTCTTTTTGAGGCATTCCAGATGAATCCAAGAAAGACCTAAGTATTTATTCTTGGGAGATGGCTTTAAATTCTATACTAATAAAATATTTGTGAAGTAACATAAGAAAGGAGTATTGAATACTGACACATGGGGGTCTCGGAGCCTGTTACAAAACACACATCTCTGTGTTTTGAAAAGGTTGTTAGGAATTTCTGATCTTTCTACCAAGCATATTTTACCTAGATATTTAGATTGATGATCTGCTTATGAAGATTTTTAGGACACATGACTCGGTAATTTATTTTACTAAGTCAACTTTTTGGTCCTGCTGCTTCCCTGCCTGAGAAGGAAACCAGTTCTGGATTATTCCATAAATATCATAGTCATTTTGTCAGGGCACCACTCCCACAGGTTTTAAAGTATAGCTTATCAGCTCACCTTCTCATTCTCTTCTTTAGAACTTAACCTTGGCATTGCTACTAGCCAAAAACATTCCTTTGAAAGTTCAGTTTTTATGTATGTCTGTATTAGCCAAATTGGAAAATGACTAAATGAAGCTATAAAGTCAGCTACATTATCTCTGAGTATTCATCTCATGGCTGCAAACTGGCTGCTTCAACTCAAGGCTTACTCACCAGTACATACACTGGTTATGAAAAAGGAACATGGGCAAAAGACCTAAGAACATGCCACCTCAGACTAACCCTCTGAGAAATATTTGCCTTAATTATACCAAAATTGAAAGCTTTTCACAGTAAAAAAAAAGCATCAGCAAAATAAAAAGGCAACCTACTAAATGGGAGATGATAATTGCAAATGACATACCCCATAATCAAAATATATAAAGAACTTCTACAACTCAACACTAAAAAGCAAATAATCCAATTTAATGGGAAGAGGACCTCACATTTTTTTTCAAAGACATACAGATATCCAATACATACATGAAAAGATGCTTGACACCACCAATAATGAAGGAAATGTAAATCAAACAAAATAAGATATCAACCTACACCTGTCAGAATAGCTGGTATCAAAAAGACAAGAAATAGCAAGTGTTGGCAAGGATGTGGAGAAAAAGGAACTCCCCTGAACTGATGGTAGGAATGTAAATTGGTGCAACCACTGTGGAAAACAGTATGGTGTTTCCTCAAAAAACTAAAAATAGAAATACCATACAAGGCAGTAATACACATTGGTTATTTAACCAAAGAAAACAAAAACACTAATTCAAAAATATATATGTACCTTTATGTATAATGCAGCTTCATTTACAACAGCCAAGGTATAGAAGCAACTTAAGAGTCCATCAACAGATGAATGGATAAAGATAATGTGATGTATGTATGTATGTGTGTGTGTGTATATATATATATATATATATATATATATATAAAACAGAATATTATTCAGCCCTTAAGAAGAACAAGATCTCACCATTTTCAACAACATGGACCTAAGTGTATTATGCAAAGTGACACATGTCAGACAGACAAATACCATATGATTTCACTTACATGTGGAATCTAAAAAAAAAAAACAAAAAAAACCTGAACAAACCAAAAACCGAAACAAAAATAGACCCACAAACACAAAGAACAAACTGGTGTTTGCCAGAGAGGAGGGAAGTGCCGATGTGTACAAAAGGTGAAGAAGAGTGGCAGACACAGGCTTCCACTTATGGAATGTATAATTCATGGGGATGAAAGGTAGGGCATAGGGAATACAGTCAACGGCATTGTAATAGTGTTGTAAGATGGTACCTACATTTGTGATGAGTAAAGCATAATATATGGAGTTGTTAAATTACTGAATTATACACCTGAAACTAATTTAACATTGTGTATCAACTATACTTCAATTTAAAAAAGGAAAAGAAAAAAGCTTTAAAAAAAGAAAAATTTCCCTTAAGCAAAATTCCCCAAAAGCACTTTCAAATCATTAACAACAGCTGAATACTATATTCCTACCTGCAAGAGATCATGGGAACATGAATATTTTGGCCTAGAATAGGGGAAGGCAAAGAAAAATGGGTTCAGAAATGGCTTTTTAGTAGTCACTTCTCTCTGCTTCCTATTGTTGCTGTAACAAATTACAAAAAAATTGTGATTTAAAAACTCAAGTTTAATATTTTACAGTTCTTTCTAGAAGTCAGAAGTGAAAATGGGTCTCACCAGGCTATATTTAAGGTAGGGCTGCATCCCTTTCTGTAGGCTCTAAGGGAGAATATATTTTTGCCTTATCTAGCTTCTAGTGCCTCCCTGAAGTCCTTCACTGGAGGGTCCCTTCCATCTTCAAACTCACCAAAGGCTGGCCGAGTCTTTCCTAAAACATCTCTCTGATAATGACTCTTATTAAGGGCTCTTGTGATTGCATTGGATTCACCTGGATTGTCTAGGGTAATCTAGTTTAAGGTCAGCTGATTATCAACTTTAATTCTATCAGCAACTTTAATTCCTTTTTGCCACTTAACAAACTTGATACTCACAGTTCCAGAAATTACTTTGTGGGGCCATTATCCTTCTTACCACACTCCATTCTCTGCCCCCCCAAAGATCCACATTCATTCCACATTAAAAAAAATGTATTCGGGGCGCCTGGGTGGCGCAGTCGGTTAAGCGTCCGACTTCAGCCAGGTCACGATCTCGCGGTCCGGGAGTTCGAGCCCCGCGTCAGGCTCTGGGCTGATGGCTCAGAGCCTGGAGCCTGTTTCTGATTCTGTGTCTCCCTCTCTCTCTGCCCCTCCCCCGTTCATGCTCTGTCTCTCTCTGTCCCAAAAATAAATAAACGTTGAAAAAAAATTAAAAAAAAATATATTCAAGGTCCCCAAAGATTTCATCTCATTATAGTATCAACTCAGTCCATAATTTCATCTAAATCTCATCAACTCAAAAGTTCCAAATTTCACCAGTGACATCATCTAAATTAGGTATGGTTGAGACTCTAATTATCTATCCTGAGCATAATTCCTCTCCATCTGTGGACCAGTAAAACTAATTATCTGTTCTTCAAACTGTATAATGACAAGAGGGCATATGTAACAATAGTTATTCCAGTTCAAAAAAAAAGAAAATGAAAGCAGTCATATGTTCCAAGAAATGTAGAAATCCATGCAGGAAAACTCTCCAGGCTCCAGCTCTGTCTTATGAGCCATCTTTTGCATGAGAGGGTAGTACATGTTTTAGCTAAGTAGTTTTTTCAGTCGTTTCTTGCTTATATAATTGTGAAGTACAACAGGTTTCTTTTCTATCATTCTCTCTGTATCTTCCAACTTATGCTGGTAATGCTTCTGCCGGTATAACATTCTCAAGAACCTTTTGAGTCCCTTGTGTATGTCACAGGGATTTTCTCTCCTATACAAAGGGCTGCTTCAGAGTTCTTTCCTGGGTAATCTCATCTCTATTCCTGACTTGGGCTGAGATGTTTGGGATTTCCATGAAACACATGCCTAATCTCTTTAAAAAACCTGCTGCATGACTGAATACTCTTACCTATTAATTCTTCCAAAGCACTATCAAAAGGTTGTCCTGTGACACCCTTGGCTTTCTCTCTAAAGCATGCTTTCCTAATAGTGACTTTCCTTTTTGAGCCCCTTTGCCATTTGAATAGGCTGAGAATTTCCCACATGACCAAGTTCTAGTCCCTTTTTGCTTAACAGTTCTTCCCTCCATCTGTCTCATTACTCTCATATTTTATTATAAGCATCAAGAAGAAATGAGGTTGTGCCTCCAACTCCTTGCCTGGAAATCTCCTCAGTTAAATAACCAAGCTGATTATTTACAAGTCCTTCGGTAAAAATGCAGGACACAACTCAGCCTAGTTTTCTGCTACTATATAACAAGGATTCTCTTTACTTTCCAATATCACCTTCTTCACCTCATTTCTTTCTGAGCCCTCATTATCAATGACTTTAACATCCATATTTCTACCAGCATTCTCTTTACAAGGATTTAGGTATTCCGTAAGGCAACGTATATTTTCTCCACCATGCTCATTTCCTCCTGAGACTTTGATAGCAGAATTGTTAACATCCATATTTCTACTAACAGTCTGTCCAAAACAATCTAGACTTTTTCCATCATGCTTTTCAAAATCCTTCCAGCCTCTGCCTTCCTTCCAGTTCCAAAACAACTTTCATGATTTTAGTTGTTACAACAGCATTCCACTCCCAGGTAACAAAACCTGTGGCATTCAGTGTTCAACTGCAGAAACAGAACCATTAGGAGATACAAAATGAAAGATTTGTTGCAAGGAAGTGACTTACTCAATTGTGAGAGCTGGCTAGGCAAGTCCATTATCTGTAGGGCAGGCAATTACAGGGCTGGCTGAAACTCTGGAGCACAAGCTGAAGCCACTGCCCACAGACAGAATTTCTTCCTCATCTGGGGAAAACTCAGATGTGTTCTTAAAGCCTTCTGACTTATAAATCACTCCTACACAGAACATCTGGGATATTCTCCCTATTTTAAAGTTAGCTAATTAGCAACCTTAATTCCATCTGAACCTAATTCCTCTTCACAGTATAGCATAACATCTTCACAGGTTCCGGGAATTAGGATGCAGATGTCTTTAGGGGGCCATTATTCTTCCTACGCACACCATTTTATAGCATTTCCAAAATTAAGAGGCTCCTGAAGGTTGAGATAAATTTTCTTTGGCTAACTAATAGTAATATACAATGTATTTTCTTTCAAATCCCTTAACAATAAGCACAATGTCATCATCCAAAGGCAAGTAGATACTGGCATATTGTATCATCAAAAGCTCCACTAGGCCTAGAATTTGGAACTCATTTGAGAATTACTCTGCAATCCCAGGGGACAACTGTAAGCAATGTATTACTCGATACTAGAGTCTTTAGAGTATCTAGGAACGTCCTCAACACAGTCAATCTGGGTATCAGCAAATCTGCCCAGGACTCTTAACAGGATTGTAATTTAAGTTACATGTAAGTGACAACCCATAAGTCTTTTCAACATTAATTAATATGAGAAAGAAATCATAATAAAGATATACTTTCATGAGGTGACATATATATTTCAGAGTGAAAATCTAATGATTACAAGTGTGATTTTTTAAAAAATAAATAGCATGAAAATATATACATTGATGCCTATTAGTAAAAGAAAAATCCAAACAGAACTCAGAAGAAACTAGACATTAGTATATACAAACTGATTTCACCCAAAACTCACAAGGGGTTATACAAAAGTTGTAGCTGTGTTACTAATAGAAACTAAAAGGATTCCAGTAATTTAAAAACGAAGTATGTTAAAAGGAATCAGACATTCTTATGTAATATCATATAGTCAGTAAAATACCTTCAAAATGAGAATTGTTTATTCTAAGAGGTTAATTTTCATATTATCCTTTAGGAATGAGTATGAAAATTTTAATCAGAAATGTGAATTTCCTGATATGAAATATTTGCTGATTATACAATAATTGTAAAAATAATCATAAGACAACCAAGCCAACAAAGCAAAGTAAATTTACTATGGAAAATGGGGGGGGGGGGGAGTAGAATTAAAATTACTACTGGATTAAAAAATAAACAGAAAGGTGAAGGAGACAAAGCTAATGTAAAAGCAAACAGGAAACTTTCAGATACCTAAACTATTCTGGAACGTTGGATTTCCCTCTGACTTCCTCCCAAGGTCCTGGTTTAGAATACTGGGGAAGAAGGGCTTCAAGAACTTGAACTCATTGGTCCCCGAGTCTCCCGTCAGACACACCTCGTACTGGTAGCTCTGGGACAGCGTCCCCGCGCCGCTGACGTCCACCAGGTGGCCCGGAAAGTGGCCCTCGGGCGCCGAGCAGCGACCCGCAGACGCCGCCCGGCTCCGCCTGCACAGCCGCACCGCCACGAACACCAGCACCGAGAACAGGAAGAGCGACGACACGGACGCCAAGGCGACGACCAAGTAGACGGTGAGCGGGTCGGCCCGCGCCTCGGCCGCCGCCACCTCCGGGAGCGGCAGGTAGGGCTGCGAGAAGCCGTCCACCAGCAGCACGTGCAGCGTGACGCTGGCCGAGCGCGGCGGCTCGCCATTGTCCCTGACCAGCACCACCAGCCTGTGCTTGACGGCGTCGCGCTCGCTCAGCAGCCGGGCCGTGCGCACCTCGCCGTTGTGCGCCCACACGCCGAACAGCCCGGGCTCCGTGGCCTTGAGCAGCTGGTACGACAGCCAGGCGTTCTGGCCCGAGTCGCCGTCCACCGCCACCACCTTGGTCACCAGGTAGCCCGCCTCGGCCGCCCTGGGCACCAGCTCGGTGCAGGGCGCAGAGCCGTTCTGCGGCGGGTACAGCACGAAGGGCGCGTTGTCGTTGTCGTCCAGCACCAGCACGCGCACCCGCGCCTGGCTGCTGAGCGCGGGCGAGCCGCGGTCGGCCGCGCGCACGCCGAACTCGAACGCCTGCAGCGCCTCGTAATCCAGGGACCTGAGCGCGAACAGCTGCCCGTTGTCCGCGTTGATGGACACCAGGGAGGCCAGGGGCAGCTGCGGGTCCGCGGGCGGCAGCAGCGAGTAGGTGACCTGGGCGTTGGCGCCCGAGTCCCTGTCCGTGGCGCTCACGCTGCCGATGTGCAGGGCGGGGCTGTTGTTCTCGCGGACGCGCAGGGTGTAGGTGGTTTGGCTGAAGGCGGGGGCGTTGTCGTTGACGTCGGAGACCGTCACGGTTATGTTGTGCTGCGTTTTCAGCTTGGGGGTCCCCAAGTCGGTGACGGTGATGGTGATGTTGTACTCGGGTCTTGTCTCTCTGTCTAACGCCCCATTTGTTACCAGGGTGTAGAAATTCTCTTCTGATGGCTTCAGGACGAAAGGAAGATCTTCCTGGATGGAACAAGTCATCCTTCCGTTGTCCCCCGAGTCTCGGTCTCGAATTCTAAACAAGGCCACTTCTGTCTCTGGAGAATTTTCAGGAATGGGGCTGGTGAGTGATGAAATCGTTAGTTCTGGGAAGTTATCGTTAACATCCACCACCTCAATGGAGACAGAACATCTTCCAGAAAGCCCCCCACCATCAGTCGCATCTATTTCCAGCTCATATGAAGATATTGTCTCAAAATCTAATTTTTTAAGTAGGCGAACTTCTCCTGAAAGGTTGTTTAGCTCAAAAGTTGCGCTTATTTCTTGGGAACTATAAAAATAGGAGTATGATATTTCCCCATTTGTCCCAGTGTCTAAATCTCTAGCAGAGACCTTGACTACTAGCGTGCCTACAGGGCTGTTCTCTGGAACTTGCACCTGGTAGAGTGTCTGTGCAAACTCAGGGGCATTGTCATTGACGTCTAAGACCAAGATGCGAACCTGGGCGGTGCCAGACCGGGGTGGAGAGCCGCCATCCAGCGCTGTGAGGGTTAAGCTGAGTTCGGCCTGCTTTTCTCGATCCAGCTCTTTGTCCAGTACCAGCTCTGGGTATTTCCTGCCATCCCCCCGGGTGCGGGTAGAAATATGGAAATGAGGGTTGGAACTGATACTGTAATTTTGGATGTTGTTGTTGCCCACGTCCAAGTCCTGGGCTTTTTTCAGTGGAAACACGGTTCCAGGAGGGCTAGTCTCTGAGATTTTCAGAGTCATTTCTCTTTCAGGAAACTCAGGAGAATGATCATTTATGTCTCTCACCAGTAGTTCAGCTCGAAATACTCCCAGTGGTTTTTTCAGTAACACTTGGAAATGCATTACACATGGATCTGTGGGGCCGCACATCTCCTCCCGATCCAGTTTCTCATGCAGTATCAATTCCCCGGTATGCAGATCAAGCTGCAAGCGGGGTTCGTTATCCTCAGAGACCACCCGGGCTCCCCGCGCGGCTAGCTCCCCAACTCCTAGCCCCAGGTCCTTGGCCAGATTGGCCACAAACGAACCACTCTCTGTTTCCTCCATCACGGAATAGCGTCGGGATTTCCAGCCTGCCAGAGCCACTCCCAACATGAGAAAGAGAATCAGGACTTGCCTTTGTTTAGGAAAACACTCTTTTCCGACCTCCATCTTTAATTCCATAAATGCTTTCCAGAAACGGGGCTCAGCTCTACCTTAGGGACGGTGATAGATCTCTTAGTCGGTAACCTGTCCAGAAATGATGGTGAGTAGTAAGACTTACAGTCCGGAACTCTGCTTACAGGCTTTTGTCTTCGGCTATAGATCTAAGGTAGAGTTCGTAGCAGTTCCTGGGCTTTTTTTTTTTTCTTTTTTTCTTTTTTTTTACGCCTTAGCCTGCAGCGCCACCATGTGTTGTCTTCTAAAAGAATTGCTACAATTTATTCCCTCTGTATGATATCTAGCCAGCTATTAGGAGTTTGGAAATGGTTTGGAGATGATGTAATCAGAAAACCATGCAATTATAATTATTCATTCCTTCATTTAAAAAAAAGTGTTATTGATATCTATGTACTAAGTTCTGAAACAGATCAGCAAAAAACCTAAACATGGTCCTTACTTTTTAAAACCTGTAGTATGGGTGAGGTGCTCCGAAAGATGAGAAGTGAAAGAAGACAATAGTGGTATGTCATTCTTATAAAAATAACAGCATATGCTTACGTGATTTCTTAAAATTGCCTCAGCAAAAAGGAAAGGGTTAATTCTTCTGGATTTTCTTTCAAATTCTAGGCAGTGTAGGTGACAGAATTGTGGTTCCCATTGGTTGAATCATATCAAAGAAAAAACTACCAGTTAGTTCCAGTTTATGATGCCATTTCAACATAAGGCCAGAGAATTATGATTTTATGAAACTATCAAACTATGGGAAAATGCATATAAGTCCTATAACTCTTACCCTGCTTTTTCTCTTTAGTATTGACCACCATCTGATATAGCATATACATACATAATTAGTTTTTTCTTTTCTGTGTCATTTTTGTGCTTGAGAACTTTGTTTTGTTGACTTCCACATCCCCCAACATCTATAAGAGTCCCTGACACATGGTGGATACTCAACAAATATTTGTTGAATAGATCAATCAATAAATCACAATTAATTTTAAAATTCTCATAGATGGATTCTCCTCCTAATGTAGAAGACCCCCTTTTTTTCTGGGACCCTAGTTCATTATATGAGCTGGATAAACAAGACCCCATATTCCCAAGTAGCCATTTTCTATGCTCTTTTGAATAGTAATTTGCAATAATTCAGAGTGATCTAAATGTATTTCATCAAATGGCAAAACACTCTGGCTTCCACTATGCAATGGAATAGATTCTAAAATACAAACAAAAACCAGAACATAACAACCAGGTTATAAAGATTCTACAAAAAAGGTACACATCTCTTTTAGAACACATTTCACATTGTCAATGTTATTTCACCCTAATGCTATTATGACACTAATTATATTCAAAAACTCCTATGTAGAATTTTCATAAGACATTCCAAAAACTGTAAAATTTGAAAATAGCCACCAATTCTTCTCAAAATCATACATTTTAACAAAAGCTTGTGCTTATCCCTTACTAATATTCCACAAACTTTTTATCCCAAATATTACATTAATATAAAAACCCTAAGTTAAAAATTTCCAATTAATAGTAAAGTTCAACCCATGAAAGAATATCTAAACATGCTTTTGACAAGGGAAAAATCCACTTAGCTATCATAATTAAAAGGAGATTTATTAAAAGAGCACATATTTGTTTCCAAAAACCCAAGGGAGAAAGCAGACTGGGGAGAGATTGGATAATCTGTAAAGTTGCTTTTTAGGCATCTCCTTTCTTCTTTTCCCTAAGTGGATTGACTTTCTGTGTTTCTTTCCATTTATTTAGCCAACATGATATCACATTCTTGTTAAGTTCTTAACAGAAAAACCATTTTAAAACATTTTTTTAGGGGCGCCTGGGTGGCTCAGTCGGTTAAGCAACCGACTTCAGCTCAGGTCCTGATCTCACAGCTTGTGAGTTCAAGCCCCGCATAGGGCTCTGTGCTGACAGCTCAGAGCCTGGCGCCTGCTTCAGTTTCTGTGCCTCCCTCTCTCTCTGCCCCTCCCCTGCTCACGCTCTTTCTCTGTCTCAAAAATAAATAAACAAAAATAAATAAATAAAACATTTTTTTAGTGTTTACTTATTCTTGAGAGAGAGACAGAGACAGAGACAGAGCATGAGTGGGGGAGGGTCAGAGAGAGGAGACACAGAATCCGAAGCAGGATCCAGGCTCCAGGCTGTCAGCACAGAGACTGATGAGGGGCTCTGAGCCACCCAGGTGCCCAACAGAAAAACTATTTTAGATCTGATTTCTAAAGCCATTTTTTAAACAAAAGAGTCAGATTTGCTCAGTTTGGATTAGCAATATCTACCATCTGGTCTGAGTGTCTGAGGTCACAAGGGGAAATGAGTGAAATAAATGTAGCTGCAACAGTACACTTCAACTGAAGAGAGAAGTTTACCGAACATGATGGGGTGGGCTAGACAAAAAGGATCTATCATTTAAGTATCTTGAAATAATCTAATAATCTTTTAACAATACTCATATGATATATTGAAGGTTGTTATAGAAGAAAAGCCCTTAAATATGGGAGAAATTGTAGCCTTTCTATTTAATACTACCGTGAAACAAAAATATGCATTTTTTTGCAGAACTTTTTTCCATTTAAAAATTTAAGATAGGTAAGCTTAATATCAGATTAAACATAGGCTTTATTATGTTAATGAATGATACCTCCTAAGTAACCACAACCTCAAAAATTTAGAGCTTCCATATAACAACCAAATAGAGGATGGAGCTGGAGTCATCTTCAAATCAACAGTGCTCGATAATGAAAAGTTGATAGGGGCGCCTGGGTGGCGCAGTCGGTTAAGCGTCCGACTTCAGCCAGGTCACGATCTCGCGGTCCCGGAGTTCGAGCCCCGCGTCAGGCTCTGGGCTGATGGCTCAGAGCCTGGAGCCTGTTTCCGATTCTGTGTCTCCCTCTCTCTCTGCCCCTCCCCCGTTCATGCTCTGTCTCTCTCTGTCCCAAAAATAAATAAACGTTGAAAAAAAAATTTTTTTAATAAAAAAAAAAGAAAAGTTGATAAACTGAACCACATGTTCATGATTTTTCAGTAATGCAATAAATTTGAAATTTCTTTGTTTCCATCAAAATAGAAATAAAAAAAGAGTAAATATGAGGATATGCTTAAAGAATATTTCTAATCCCTTTAATAGGAATGTGGAATCAGCAAAACACCCAAGAAAGACATTCTATATGGACCAAAGCAGTAATGGAGACCTATCATATTTAGAAAGAACTAACCTTCATCCAAATTCGTAATTGAATCCAAAATTTACAAAATGTGTGTTTTCCTCCACATCATTCACAGACTTCTGTTGAGCAATGGAGACAACAGATTTCAAAAACTTAAATTCCTTGGTCCCAGATCCTCTCCTGACACACCTCGTACTGGTAGCTCTGGGACAGCGTCCCCGCGCCGCTGACGTCCACCAGGTGGCCCGGAAAGTGGCCCTCGGGCGCCGAGCAGCGACCCGCAGACGCCGCCCGGCTCCGCCTGCACAGCCGCACCGCCACGAACACCAGCACCGAGAACAGGAAGAGCGACGACACGGACGCCAAGGCGACGACCAAGTAGACGGTGAGCGGGTCGGCCCGCGCCTCGGCCGCCGCCACCTCCGGGAGCGGCAGGTAGGGCTGCGAGAAGCCGTCCACCAGCAGCACGTGCAGCGTGACGCTGGCCGAGCGCGGCGGCTCGCCATTGTCCCTGACCAGCACCACCAGCCTGTGCTTGACGGCGTCGCGCTCGCTCAGCAGCCGGGCCGTGCGCACCTCGCCGTTGTGCGCCCACACGCCGAACAGCCCGGGCTCCGTGGCCTTGAGCAGCTGGTACGACAGCCAGGCGTTCTGGCCCGAGTCGCCGTCCACCGCCACCACCTTGGTCACCAGGTAGCCCGCCTCGGCCGCCCTGGGCACCAGCTCGGTGCAGGGCGCAGAGCCGTTCTGCGGCGGGTACAGCACGAAGGGCGCGTTGTCGTTGTCGTCCAGCACCAGCACGCGCACCCGCGCCTGGCTGCTGAGCGCGGGCGAGCCGCGGTCGGCCGCGCGCACGCCGAACTCGAACGCCTGCAGCGCCTCGTAATCCAGGGACCTGAGCGCGAACAGCTGCCCGTTGTCCGCGTTGATGGACACCAGGGAGGCCAGGGGCAGCTGCGGGTCCGCGGGCGGCAGCAGCGAGTAGGTGACCTGGGCGTTGGCGCCCGAGTCCCTGTCCGTGGCGCTCACGCTGCCGATGTGCAGGGCGGGGCTGTTGTTCTCGCGGACGCGCAGGGTGTAGGTGGTTTGGCTGAAGGCGGGGGCGTTGTCGTTGACGTCCGAGACCGTCACGGTTATGTTGTGCTGCGTTTTCAGCCTGGGGGTCCCCAAGTCGGTGACGGTGATGGTGATGTTGTACTCAGATCTTGTCTCTCTGTCTAGCACTCCTTCTGTTACTAACTTGTAGAAATTTTCAACAGAATGTTTCAGAGTGAACGGCACATCTTCCTGGATGGAACAAACCATCCTCCCATTTTCCCCAGAGTCTGGGTCTTGAATACTGAAAAGAGCTATCGTGGTCTCAGGGGAATTTTCAGGGATGGAACTTATAAGGGAAGCCACCGTCATTTCTGGGGTGTTGTCATTTATATCCACCACCTCTATTATGACAGTGCATTTTCCCGAAAGACCTGCCCCATCAGAAGCCTTAATATCCAGCTCATATGACTTAATTTTTTCAAAATCTAATTTCCTAATTATTTTAATTTCTCCTGTGAGTTCATTAAGTGCAAATGTCCTAGTAATCTCTTCATCGCCATAGAAAAATGAATAGACTACTTCACCGTTTATTCCTGTGTCTAAATCTCTAGCGGAAACAGTGACAATAAGAGATCCCAGGGGACTGTTTTCCAGGATCTGCACACGATAGAGTGGCTGCACAAACTCAGGAGCATTGTCATTGATGTCCAAAACATCAATGAGGACCAGGGTAGTCCCAGTTTTGGGAGGAGTTCCACCATCTACTGCCATGAGAGTTAATCTAAACTCGGGCTGCTGTTCTCGATCTAGGGCTTTGTCCAGAACCAGTTCCGGGTATTTTCTGCCTTCACCGCTGTTGCGGGTGAGCACGTGGAAATGGGAGTTGGGATAAATGGTGTAGTTTTGAACATTATTGACACCTACATCCAAATCTTGCGCATTTTTCAGGGGAAACACAGCGCCTGGAAGAGTATTTTCCATGATTTTTAAAATCATTTCTGCCTCTGGGAACACAGGGGAATTGTCATTTATGTCAGTGACCAAAAGCTTATACCTATATACCTCCAAAGGTTCTTCCAGTAACACTTGAAATTGCAGTACACAAGGTTCAGTGGGGCCACACAATTCTTCCCGATCCAGTTTCTCATTTACTTGTAAATCTCCAGTCTGAAGGTTCAGCTGAAAATGCTTTTTGTCATTGTTAAAAATGATCCGAGCCCTCCGCCGAGAGAGCTCTCTTGCCCCTAGCCCTATATCCTTTGCTAGATTGGCCACAAAAGAACCACTCTCTGTTTCTTCTGTAATAAAATAATCTTCCCGCTCCGCGCAAGTGTGAGCCAGCAAAACAAAGAGAAGAAGAACTTGCCTTAGTCTAGGAAAACGCTCCTCTTCAGCCTCCATTTCTCCAACGCCAAAAGCCTTTAGAATCTGGGTACTTATTGGGTCTTTAGGCAAACTGCTCTGCAAGTCGATCCCTGCCGCAAGGTTAATTCTCTTCTCTTAGATCTGCGTATGACTGCAGGAACAGTAACCATCCTGTCTGGTATTCCCAGCCTTAGCTTACAGCGCCACCATGTGTTGTACTTAAACCTAGTTTGCTGACGATGCTACAAAACGTATCACTCATTTTATTTACACGCACACACAAAAACATACCACAGATTACACATGGGATGGTTTATAAATAAAATAACTTGTATTCTCCTGTGAAGTTATAAATGTGGAAATGGTGACAGGCACTTTAGGAAAGGATGTTGGCAAGAACAAAGCCAACTGTATTTGTTCAACAAACACTTATTTCATGTTATACGTCAAATATTGTACTAAGTGTTGGAAATACAAATACCTTCTCTGACCTCATGGACTTGTCTATTATATTGTATAATCTGTGCTCTGGAGAAAAATTAGGTAGAAAACGGTGTTGCTATCAGTCTATTCCTAAACAAAGAATATACACAAACTCACTGCCACTACAGTAGGTGAAGAGATTCATTCACATGTTTCAGGAGTATAAACTTAAGTGATAGACCAGCTAGAATTGGTTTACTATGCAAATTCAATAGAAAGTTTAAGGGGTGGGGCACCTGGGTGGTTCAGTGGGTTAAGCATCAGTCTCTTGATTTCTGCTCAGGTCATGATCTCAGGGATGGTGGGATCCAGCCCTGCATAAGGCATGCTGACAGCGTGGAGCCTGCTTGGGATTCTCTGTCTCTCTGCCGCTAACCTGCACTTGCTCTCTCTCTCAAAATAAAGAAATAAACTTAAAATTTAAGAAATAAAATTTTAAAAAAAGAAAGTTTAGGAGTGCCTGGGCAGCTCAATAGGTGAAGTGTTGGGACTTTGGCTCAGGTCATGATCTCAGGGTTCGTGAGTTCCAGCCCCACATTGGGCTCTCCACTGTCAGCATGGGGCCACTTGGGATCCTCGGTCCCCAGATCACTCTGTTCCTCCCCCCACTCTCTTTCTTTCAAAAATAAATAAACATAAAAAAAGTTGAAGGGGTTATGGATGACTTATGTGTAAATATTGTCTAAGGAGAACGTGTCTGTACCTATGTGAGCATACTGTATTGATTTGTTCCATTGTCCAAAACAATTTGTGAAGATATCTACATTTATTCCTAAAATCAAGACACATGTTGAAGCAGAGATTCACTGAGATCTTGAAAAATAGCATGGTGAAGATCATAAAAATAAAGGGCTGAACTTAAACCAATAAATAAAGTGCAGAAGAAAATAAGTTGGATGCATCTGAAAGAGCAGGTAAAACTTATATCAAATAAGGAAGATCACAACTCATTTTTAGCAAGCAGCTCACATGTCTCTGAATAGCTTGGGATCCTGGCACCCTAGCAAGACTTCAGAGTCCTAGCAATGGGAAAAACATCTTGTGGTAGGGGATCTGTGTCTCCCCAGTTGCATCAAACTTTAGCCAAAATTTTAATAACTTTTAAATAGATACTATCATGTACTCTGGTATACTAATATGTGGCTAACTGGGAAAACAGCATGGGCCAGGTGTAAAAACTGTTGCATATTAGTTTAATTCTATTAAGGTACAAATCACTCAAATTGACATTCTATTTTATAATGTTTTCCTCTACACAGCAAAACAAATTTGATTATGTAAATCCAAAATGTGAGAACATACTGGTAACAATTAAAATCTGACAATTTTCCTCATAGAAAGATGTTGGTCATGCATCAAACTCTTTATTATAGAATCAAAAGTCCAAGAAAATGTGCCCTTAATGTCCATGCACTTTAAAAAATATTAATAGGTAGATGCTGGTACCTGTATCAGTAAATTAATGGATCAAAATTAGTTTTTCATTCCCATTTGTCATCTCTCGGATAAATTTTCTCATTATTTTCTCTTCTGAGAAGAACATTTTAAGCCCATATACTTGGTAGAAAGCTTGAAATTTTTTTCATGAAAGTTCTAGTAATAGACTAGCATCAATCAAATTACTACTAATGAAATCATGAATTACCCCATATTATTTATAAATGGGATTATTTATAGATCCTGAAGATTTTACATTAAATGATAAAATAATTCTGTTCGCATTGAACTTAGTTATTTTTAAAAGAGATGCTAAGGAAGGTTTGATGTATAGATATCCAAACAATAACAAATTCAACGTTACTTTTTAAAACTAATCCTGAAGCACATTTTAAAAAAGGAGGGATACCTGTTAACAAAATATTCCATAAAACATTTTATAACATCTTTAAGTTGAAAGATCTTATAAATTTACAAAATTAGGTTTTGTAACAAAACTCTCTAGTACAGATTAGTTATCTCTAAGCTTGTACATTTTTATCCCATTCATTGATTAAGTTAATATTAAAAACCTGCAGTAAAAGACCAGAGTTTATGGTAGTCTAATTGAATACTCAAAATTGCATGTATCATTCCAAAAGAGTTTGGTTTCAACAAATGCCTTCTCCCCAAGATGCGTTAAATAAACGAGTTTTATTATTAGGGAACTGGAGTTTCACTGCAAATGTGAAGGACAATTAGACATTAGGGACTTAGGAACACTAGAATCAGGAACTAACATGCCTAGAATCAAATGGCTCTTAGTCTCTTCTGTTTCTTAGGCTTCTGCCTCCACCACTCCCTTATTCCTTCTCATTTTCCTTCCAGTCCTCCTTTCTTTCTTCCCTCTCTACATGCCACTCTGTGCTGCCAGCTTACACAAGTATAACATAGCTACCTCAGCCCATACTTAATATTTATTTCCTAGTTACAAGCAATCAAGAAAAAAATAAATAAACTACATGATAAGTAGAAATTTAGAGGCTTGGAGAATGTGACTATGCCTACTTTAATCAGGAGTCTATTACTAGGCTAATCAAAAATGGCCAAGAGAGGTAAAGAAAAGTATAATAAACATCTCAACAGTGATTACCTGCCTTGGGAAGTCCCAGGAAGTTCTCAGACAAGAAGTGTGGGCTGGATATGTATCTTAATCCAAACAAGATTAAATTTTATTTTAATACATCTTCCAGCAATATATACAGTTCCAAAGTGTTTACAAAGAAAAATACCTAAATGCAGAAAAATTACTCAAATATTTGGTTGGAAAGATTGGCAAAATTGATTATGGTTTTTTAAAAAATCTAAATAAGATAACATCTCAGAAACCATGCATGGTTTTTATTTATATCATGCACTTTCCTCTATCAAACATATAAAAACAGTTTCAGTGAGAGGATCTACAGCTTAGACACCCAGAGAATATGACTGAACCCAGTGTACCATTAAGCTTGAAGGGAAAATGCTGTATATTTGAATAAATTACTTGAGGTTACATTTTGGAAGAAAGTCTAAGCAAATCCTAGCTCCCTTAGTTTTTCCACAGTTAATATTTAAAAAGTAGATAGCAGAAAATTCATCAAAACTTCTGGAAACTCTTAAGTAAAATGAAGTTACCCAAAACAAAGAATTTTACATTACAATGAACATATTTTACAAAGAAATAGCACTCACTCTAAAAGTTCTGCAGAGTAATCAAATCCCTAAATGAACTCAAAGCCATTCAGAAAGGTGTGGCTTTCCTCCATTTTACCTTCTGGGGGAGAGACGTTGGGGATAGCGGGTTTAAGGAACTTGAATTCACTGGTCCCCGATCCTCCCCGCAGACACACCTCATACTGGTAGCTCTGCGACAGCGTCCCCGCGCCGCTGACGTCCACCAGGTGGCCCGGAAAGTGGCCCTCGGGCCCCGAGCAGCGACCCGCAGACGCCGCCCGGCTCCGCCTGCACAGCCGCACCGCCACGAACACCAGCACCGAGAACAGGAAGAGCGACGACACGGACGCCAAGGCGACGACCAAGTAGACGGTGAGCGGGTCGGCCCGCGCCTCGGCCGCCGCCACCTCCGGGAGCGGCAGGTAGGGCTGCGAGAAGCCGTCCACCAGCAGCACGTGCAGCGTGACGCTGGCCGAGCGCGGCGGCTCGCCATTGTCCCTGACCAGCACCACCAGCCTGTGCTTGACGGCGTCGCGCTCGCTCAGCAGCCGGGCCGTGCGCACCTCGCCGTTGTGCGCCCACACGCCGAACAGCCCGGGCTCCGTGGCCTTGAGCAGCTGGTACGACAGCCAGGCGTTCTGGCCCGAGTCGCCGTCCACCGCCACCACCTTGGTCACCAGGTAGCCCGCCTCGGCCGCCCTGGGCACCAGCTCGGTGCAGGGCGCAGAGCCGTTCTGCGGCGGGTACAGCACGAAGGGCGCGTTGTCGTTGTCGTCCAGCACCAGCACGCGCACCCGCGCCTGGCTGCTGAGCGCGGGCGAGCCGCGGTCGGCCGCGCGCACGCCGAACTCGAACGCCTGCAGCGCCTCGTAATCCAGGGACCTGAGCGCGAACAGCTGCCCGTTGTCCGCGTTGATGGACACCAGGGAGGCCAGGGGCAGCTGCGGGTCCGCGGGCGGCAGCAGCGAGTAGGTGACCTGGGCGTTGGCGCCCGAGTCCCTGTCCGTGGCGCTCACGCTGCCGATGTGCAGGGCGGGGCTGTTGTTTTCGCGGACGCGCAGGGTGTAGGTGGTTTGGCTGAAGGCGGGGGCGTTGTCGTTGACGTCGGAGACCGTCACGGTTATGTTGTGCTGCGTTTTCAGCTTGGGGGTCCCCAAGTCGGTGACGGTGATGGTGATGTTGTACTCGGCCTGGCTTTCTCTGTCCAGTGGGAGTCCTGCTACCAGAGTGTAGAAATTCTTGAAGGTAGGCTTCAGGAGAAAGGGGAGATCGTCCTGAATTGAGCACACCATCCTCCCGTTGTCCCCAGAATCTTGGTCTCTTACACTGAAAATAGCGACCACCATCTCAGGCGACGAATTTTCTGGTACGGGGCTGGTAAGAGATGTCATGACTATTTCTGGTGGGTTGTCATTCACATCCACAACCTGAACTAAAACTGCTGATTTTCCCGAAAGGCTACCACCATCTGTTGCCTGAACATTTATTGTAAATGACTGAATTAATTCAAAATCCAGAAGCGCTTTTAAGCGGATTTCACCAGAAATTGGATGGATTTCAAATGTTTTCCGTATGTCTCTGGAGACATGGGAAAATGAGTATGATAGTTCTCCATATATTCCCGCATCCAAATCTGTAGCAGACACCCTAACGACCAAGGAGTCCAGAGGGCTGTTTTCTGGTACCTGAACCTCATAGACAGACCTCTCAAACTCTGGAGCATTGTCATTGATATCGAAGACCAAAATACGAACAAGTGTAGTTCCAGACCTGGACGGGGACCCGCCATCCAAAGCTGTTACAATTAATGTAAACTCAGATTCCTTTTCTCGATCCAGAGATTGGTCCAGGAACAGCTCTGGGTATTTTCTTCCGTCATCACTGTCTTGTAATTTAAGATGGAAATAAGGATTGGGGCTTAATGTGTAGTTTTGGACACCATTCTTTCCTACATCCAAGTCCTGGGCACTGTCCATTGGAAATGAGGCTCCTGGAGCAGTACCTTCTGAGATTTTCAGAAGTATATGTTTGTCTAGGAATGCAGGGGTATGATCATTTATGTCATTGACCCAAAGCTCAGCCCGAAAAAACTGTAAAGGATTTTCAAATAATACCTGGAAATGCAATATACATGGTTCTGTGAGATGGCAAAGTGCCTCCCGGTCCAGTTGTTCATTTAAGAGCAAGTTGCCAGTCTGCTGATCCAACTGTAAATATGGTTTATGGTCATCAAAGATGACTCTTGCCCCCCGTGCAACCAAGTCTTCAACACCCAAACCTGTATCTTTCACCACATTGGCTATAAAGGAGCCAATTTCCATTTCCTCTGATACAGAATAGCGCCAGGGCTCTGAACACACCAAAGACCCTCCCAGGAAAACAAAGAAAAGCAGCACTTGCCTTATCTGCTGAGGGCACCTCTCTCCTGACTTCATGGCTCCTTAGCCAAACGTCTTTCTGCAGAAATGTTTCAACTCAGTCGCAAACAGCTCCTAAATTGCTCCTCTCATCTATCAGCCTGGACCACTGGTAATCTGTGGATTTGTAATCCTGCCACGAAGGTGTTGTTGGTTCCTTAGCTTTCTCTTGAAATCCTCTTTTCCCCCTTCCTGCTTCTCCTGTGCTCTTAGTTCCACCGACTAATGGAGACCAGAGCATTTGATGATACAGAAAAGTCCCCATCTTATCCTGCAGCGCCACCACGCGACTGCAGATTCTCAGGTTTTAAACAGTCAAGTAAGTGTGAGACAAAATATTAATTTATCTTCTGTATTGATTAATTTAAATTACACTTTCTCCTATATTCTTATTTTCTGAGTTGCATTCTTTGTGATATGCGATGCTATTACTATTCAGTCTTTAACAGAATAAACCACAATCTGTTAAGAGCTGGGTGAATACAAAAATCATATGTAAGATATAGCCCCCAATTCAAGTAAGTTATGATCTCTCTTTGAAGACAATGTATAAAATAATTACAAATAGTTAAGTGGATTCATGTAATTGATTTTGTAAGCAGAATGTTCCCAGGAAAATTGGAAAGGAAAGGGGAACCAGAGGCTTTAGTCTTCTTTAGCTATCAGCAAAGTCTCTTAGAAAAGACAATAAGATCATGCATTTGTAACTGAACCTGATACATGCAAATAGTTGCTTTGGGGAGGCTGGGCATTTCAGGTTCGGTAAATGGTACTATTTACTTAGGGATACTCTGTAGGAGACTTACCTGTCAGCAGTAGAAAGTAAATACTCAACAGTAGTTAATAAAGTAAGATATGTCGAGTTTCTGACATTCAAAAGTTGAACAAACTAGATCCAAGTTTAGTTGTGGAAAATAAACCTATTTTGTAGACCCAGGCCTTCCAGAGACATAATCATAAATATTTTACTCATCCATTCATTACTTTGTCGAGCAAATATTTATTGAGCATATAACTTGTGCTAGGAATAGTAGTGAGTATTAGCGATACAGTGGTAAGCAGACAGACATAGTTCCTGTCCTGAAAGATGGAGGCAGAAAAGTGACTACACATTTAAAAATAGAACATAATGAATACCATGATAGCAAAAGTTCATATGCTATTGTTAACGACATAGATAAGGGTCATCTGACCAGAATTTGGAAATACAGGAAACACTTTCCTGGAACAAAAATTGGGGGTTAAGTAAAATTTCCAGACAATTTCAAAAAACACTTGTACAAATCTGAGATGACAGAACTGTTTTGGAATAACTAAAATAGGATCAATATGGCTGAGCCATAGAGCAAGAGGAAAGAAATGAGAACTGAGACTGGAGAGATAAGCAAATATTTTGTAAGCCCTGCCAAGGCATTTGGACTCTACATCAGTGGAAATGCAATGTTTTAAAGGCTTTTAAATATAAAAGGAGATGATATTAACCTCAACTAGAAATGCAATAATAAGATTGTATTAAAAAGATGACAAGGGACGCCTGGATGGCTCAGTCGGTTAAGCATCCAACTTCGGCTCAGGTCATGATCCCATGGTTCCGGAGTTTGAGCCCAGTGCAGAGCCTGCTTTGGATCTTCTGTCTCCCTCTCTGTCTGCCCCCTCCCTCTCTCAAAAATAAGCATTTTAAAAAATGATAACTTTACAGGATGTGTGACAGATTTAAACATGGAGGAGGTCTGATAAGAAAAAGTGAAGTAAATGTACCTTTTTTCAGGTTTAGGGAATGGAGTGAATGTCGGTGCTATTAACTGATAGAAAAAAACAGGAAGAGGAGAAGAAAGGAACAGGTATAGAGTTGGAGGTAATGTTTAGGTTTGAGGAAGGAAAAATTTTAATTTAAAACATGTTGAGTTTGAATTATCCATAGAGCATCCCATATAAATAGTTCTATAAATGATCTTACATTATATAAATAAAGTTGAGAAGAGACGTTTGAGGGGCAGAAGCTAATTTGGGGTTTATTGGTATAAATAGTGATTGCAGCCCTTAAAGAATGTAAGCTGTACATTAGGAGTGTGCTTGGTTTTGTGATTTCAGAGATGATGTAGCTCTGAGAGACTACCATCTCCAGAAAGTGACCATGATCTTAAGTGACTAAGACTAGACTAGAAGTGAATGTCACCAGAAACGAAGAAGGCTAGAAGAGAGGTCAGACTCCTGGACTTGAAATTGTGGCAAGGAATGGACAGAGGAAAACTGTAAGAAGTTATATTTGAGAAATCAAATGTCTTTACACCACCTCTCTCCTATGATCTTGTTTAATATTTTAGTTTATTTATTCTGAGAGAGAGAGAGAGTTCAAGCAGGAGAGGGGCAGAGAAAGAGTTAGAGATAGAACCCCAGGCAGGCTCCAGGACAGTGTGCGGAGTCCAGAGTCTAACTAGGGGCTTGAGGGTGGGTCTTGAATCCACAAGCCAGGATATCATGACCTGAGCTGAAATCAGTAGTCCCTCGGCCAACCGACTGAGCCACCCAGGTGCCCCCCCATCTTGTTTAATTTAAACCCAAACTGATCTCTCTCATTTGATTCTCTCATTTGATGACTCTTATGTGCAAAGACTGTTAAGGCAGGAAGATTTGCTAATCTCTTTCAGCATATTGAAGATATCTTACTTTTAGTTTTCAGTGCCATAGTTTAGAGATTGTCAACATGGAACATAGCTGTCTGCCTAACTGTCATGTATTTAAAGATTACATGTCTTTTCCCTATGCGTTTTCATTTTTATATATTTTTTTAATTTATGCAATCTCTATATAATATATATTATATATATATAATATATAATATATATAAATTTTTTACGTGGGCTCCACACCCAACGTGGGGCTTGAATTCACAACCCTAAGAGTCATGTGCTCCACCAATGAACCAGCCAGACATCCCTACAATATTTTTCAAATATTGCTTCTGATCCTATCTTAAACCTTTTTAGTCTGTCCTATGTTTCTAACCATATCCTCCATATTTTTCATCTTCTGAACTCTCTGAGCTATATGCTAGATAAATTATGTTCTGACCTATCTTTCACTTCTCAAATTATTCATCTGGTAATACCTACTTTCCTAATAAACCTTTTATTCAGTTTTGATTGAATTTAAATTTTGGTTATATATTTCAGATCTAGGATTTCTATTTGGTTCTTTAATAATCTGTCACATTTCTTATTCCCTATACATCTTCAAGTATAACCTTTAAGTGTTCAGTATATTATTAGATTATGTCTGCTAATCAAAATGTTTGAGGTATACTTCTGTGTTCTGTTTTTTTTTCTGCTGGCTCTCACTCATGGTGTCATG
This sequence comes from Lynx rufus, assembly GCF_022079265.1. Taxonomy (NCBI): domain Eukaryota; kingdom Metazoa; phylum Chordata; class Mammalia; order Carnivora; family Felidae; genus Lynx; species Lynx rufus. The sequence continues at coordinate 117,148,197 of NW_025814823.1, read as the reverse complement.
TTTCCTTGTGTATGCAGTTATCTTTGTTCAAGTTAAGAATGGAAAACTTATTTATATGAATGTTTTTAGCCTTAGGATGAGCTTTCTTACATAGAAGGTCTGCTTTTGGTTCCATCAGGATCTGGAAGCACTACTTGTCAACAACCACTAACAAGTTCAGAGCTGAATTTCCACACAAGGACTTGCCCATTTCCAGTTTACTTTCATCTCAAAGGTATATCTCTTAGGGATCCATTTTTATTAATGCAGAACTCTTCTATAAACTTCTCACTTTGTTATGCTTTGATTTCCTCCCTTATTATACAAACCATCAAAATAGGGGTTCACACTTTCCAGCATTCTATAGATTCCAGGGAAAAGGTAGTTTTTAGGTTCATTTATCTCCTTGGATTACCCTTAGACATTAATTGTGACCTGATAATATATTAGTGTCTTATTAGCTAATTTTTTTCAGTGGAAGCATTGGTCTACATAATCTATACCATCCTTATGAAAAATAAGTCTCAAGGATATTATTATGTCTCAAAGTTACAACTCTTAGCTTCCTAGAGTATGGGCAATTGACCTCAGGAAGATAGAGAAATAATATGCATTTTTTACCAACTTCAACTAATCAATACTAAATCAACTCTATAATGCTGCAATCAATTAAAACAATCTCTTGGAAGACACATTCTCTGTCATTGACATTGGTATATCTCCCACTTCTGTGTCCCTTATTCTGCTTTAAACACATCTTCTTTCCTGCATTTCTTCCTTATTTCTCTCCCTCCAATATGCTTATTTATATATTTATAAATATATAAGATATTATGTATTACATAGATACGTATGGCACTGTGCCATAAACTTCAGTATCTTTCTTCCTTTCAAAATATCTGGGGGGGGGTGCCTCGGTGGCTCAGTCAGTTAAGTGTCTGACTCTTGATTTTGGCACAGGTCATGATCTCATGGTTCATGAGATAAGCCCCACGTCAAGGCCTGCATTGGCAACTCAGAACCTGCTTGGGATTCTCTCTCTGCCCCTCCCTGACTCATGCTGCCTCTGTTTCTCTCAAAATAAATAAATAAAAATAAACTTTAAAGTATTTGGGATTTAGGGGTGACTGGGTGGCTCATTCGGTTAAACGTCCAACTTCAGCTCAGGTCATGATCTCGCAGTTCGTGGGTTCGAGCCCTGCATCAGGCTCTGTGCTGACAACTCAGAGCCTGGAAGCCTGTTTCAGATTTTGTGTTTCCCTCTCTCTCTGCCCCTCTCCCGCTCACGCTCTGTCTCTCTCTCTCTCTCTCTCAAAAATAAAATAAACACTAAAAAAACTAATAAAATAAAAAATAAAATATCCTTCAGAAACCTTTTCCACATTTATCAGTTGTTTCACTGATGGATATGTAGGATTGACTCCTATTCTTGGTATTGATTCCCAAGATGAACATTCTTATATATATCATTTGTGAAGCCGTGAAAGAAATTTTCTGGCTTATACCTCTTAAACTTATAACATTGTGTGTCAACTATACTTCAATTAAAAATGAAAGAATTTTCTGTCTTATTTACCCGAAGTAGAATTCCTGAATCAGAGGGTATATTCATTCTAAATTTCATTAAGTCCTATGAAAATCTCTCAAAGTGGGTTGTACATGTGATTTCCTGTTGTTCCACTTGATATTATGCAAATTTCTCATTTTTACGCATGCAATGGGTGTAAACTAGTGTCTTATTGTAGTATGTTTTTTCACCAACTAATGAGGTCAAGCATCATTTCAAGTTCTTTTCAGACTTAAGTTTCCCTTTTTAAAATTTCTTTTCCCTTTATCCTTTAAAAAATCTTATTGTCTCAGGGGCGCCTGGGTGGCGCAGTCGGTTAAGCGTCTGACTTCAGCCAGGTCACGATCTCGCACTCCGTGAGTTCGAGCCCCGCGTCAGGCTCTGGGCTGATGGCTCAGAGCCTGGAGCCTGTTTCCGATTCTGTGTCTCCCTCTCTCTCTGCCCCTCCCCCGTTCATGCTCTGTCTCTCTCTGTCCCCAAAAAAATAAATAAAACGTTGAAGAAAAAAAATTAAAAAAAAATCTTATTGTCTCTCGACTTTTTGATTTTTGCTTATCTGCAATAATTATTTGAATAATCTGAATATTAATCCTTCTCAGGTAAACTGCTGGAAGTAGCTTCTACCTGTCTTTTATCTTGCCTATGCTGTCCTCTAGTTCTGAGATAGAAATATTTGTCAACTTTCATCTTTATTTTGTACTTTTAAAGCCTTGTTTAAGAAATTCAAACTAATAGTATGGTCATAAATATATTTTTACCTAGATTTATTACATTTTCTCAATTAAAATACTTTAACCTCTTAGATCCATATAAAGTTTATTCTTATATGGCATGAGATCAGGATTTTCTTTATATAGTGACCCAATTTTCCCAATAACATTTTCTAAGTAATAGGACTTGCTCCTACCTCCTAGTGATTTTAACACCTCCCCTACTACAACCAAGTTCTCTTAATCAAACTCAACATGGCCAAAAATAAATAATCCAGTTAAGAATTAGCAGAAGACATGAACAGACATTTCTCCAAATAAGACATACAAATAGCTAAGACACATGAAAAGATGGTCAACATGACTCATCATCTGGGAAATACAAGTCAAAACTGCAATGAGATACTATGTCCCATCTGTCAGAATGGCTAAAATTAACAACTCAGGAAACAATAAAAGTTGGCAAGGATGGAGAGAAAAGGGAACCCTCTTACAATGTTGGTGGGAACATGACCTGGTACAGCTACTCTAGAAAATAGTGTGAGGGTTCCTCAGAAAATTAAAGATAGAACTACCCTATAACTCAGCAATTGCACTGCTAGGTATTTATCCAAAGGATACAAAACTACTGATCCAAAGGAGCACATACACCCCAATGTTTATAGCAGCACTATGAACAATAGCCAAATTATGGAAAGAGCCCAAATGTCCATTGACTTATGAATGGATAAAGAAGATGTGCAATATTACACAACTATCAAAAGAATAAAATCTTGCCATTTGCAAAGATGTGGATGGAGCTAGAGTGTATTATGCTAAGCAAAATAAGTCAGTCACAGAAAGAAAAATACTATGATTTCACTCACATGTGGAATTTAAGAAAAACTGATGAACATAGGGGAAGGGAAGGAAAAATAAAATAAGATAAAAACAGAGAGGGAGGCAAACCATAAAAGACTCTTAAATATAGAGAACAAACTGATGAAGGTTGCTGGAGGGGAGGTGGATGAGGATAAGGGCTAAATGGGCAATGGGCATTAAGGAGGCCACTTGTTGGGATGAGTAGTGGGTAACAACATGTAAGTGATGAATCACTAAATTCTACTCCTGAAACCAATACTACAGTATATGTTAACTAACTTGAATTTAAATAAAAAATCTTGGAATTAAAAAAAAGAGACCAAGTTCTCATATAAAAGGATCTGACCCTGGATTCTATTCTCTTCTACTCTATCTGGTAGTCTACAAATTTGTTCCCACATTATTCAAATAGGTTATTCTGTTCTTATCTATTCTTATTAGTGTGTAAGAAGCATAAGATTTACTTCTTATGAGTCTGAGGGATTAAGAGGGCCCAAACATTGTTTTTCAAGATTTTACTGTTTAAATATCTATTTATATGAAATTCTCACAACTAGTAAATACCTATTGCAACACAAAATAAGTAAAAATTTAATGAAGGAAAGAAAAAAATTCCTAAGGAAATTGGTATTTGTTTCACCCATTTCACAATGTCAAATTCCATTTTATTAGACCATCTAATCTATAATATCTAATTTTAAGAGAGAAATTACAAAAATGTAAGGTACACTAGCTCTATATCCACATTGCATTATAGCTATGAAAATCTCTACCTATAATCTTCCATTAAACTGTCTACTCTATGTTAGAGACATAATCTGTAATACCATGAGATATCTATAAACCATAAATACAGACGCATTCCTTCTTTGTGGATATCTGAGAGAGACCACAAAGTATGTAAGATTTTTTATATTTACTCTTACAAATCAATAGAAAAGCGAACCTCATTCATTTCTTTAACAGTTTGAATTTTCATTTCAATTTCTTAAGAAGTTTCTCTGTACTCTTCTGAAGGAGAGTTATTATCATACCCAGGATGATACCATGACCTACATTCTAGTTAAATCATAAACTATAAAAAAGCAAACATGGTATTTAAGAAAACAAAACAGTGACATCAAGGCCCACAGCATTATAAGGCTCCTTCCCCACAACAGCTTAACAAGAACAACAAAGGAAACTTACTTAAGAAATCAATAATTTTCAATGTGGTCACTTTTATTTTGTCATAAAGTGAATTCTTGAAAAACACTACAAAAAGCAAGCAAATAAGGTATCCTACGTACTGAATATGGAGGAGTATCATTTTTTAAACTTTATGATGAAACTTTGCAAAGTGAATAGTGCAATAAAATCCAATATGCTTCCACCCCGATCCAACAGCACTTTTTATTTTTTCTTTATGATTTAATGTAATGTCTAGTAGTCAATCACATATATAGGAGCATTCACTCTTAATACATCAGTTTGTACCTCCAAATAATTAGTAACATTATCTTGCAAAATCACACCATTATCAAAACAAAAAATTACTAATAACTCTGTTAATATAATATTTATGACCAAATAAGTGTAAAAAAACAGAAAACACAGATTATATTTCCATTTCTTTATGACCACTAATAAAGATTTTCAAAGCAACTATAAGGAGAGCACAAGAAGTGATAGTGCATGCAACTATAGTACAGCCTAATATTCATTATAGACTGGCAAAAAGTATCCACAGATTGTCAAGAATAACAAAAGATTCAAAGTTTAAAGTAATTTTATTGAATGTTGAATCCAAAGCTATTCCTAAAGTTCTCATTTCCCCCTATATTCCTACCAGTGTCAGGGACGGGAAGGCTGGGGATAATTGGCTTCAGAAATTTAAACTCATTGGTCCCCGAGTCTCCCGTCAGACACACCTCATACTGGTAGCTCTGCGACAAGGTCCCCGTGCCGCTGACGTCCACCAGGTGGCCCGGAAAGTGGCCCTCGGGCGCCGAGCAGCGACCCGCAGACGCCGCCCGGCTCCGCCTGCACAGCCGCACCGCCACGAACACCAGCACCGAGAACAGGAAGAGCGACGACACGGACGCCAAGGCGACGACCAAGTAGACGGTGAGCGGGTCGGCCCGCGCCTCGGCCGCCGCCACCTCCGGGAGCGGCAGGTAGGGCTGCGAGAAGCCGTCCACCAGCAGCACGTGCAGCGTGACGCTGGCCGAGCGCGGCGGCTCGCCATTGTCCCTGACCAGCACCACCAGCCTGTGCTTGACGGCGTCGCGCTCGCTCAGCAGCCGGGCCGTGCGCACCTCGCCGTTGTGCGCCCACACGCCGAACAGCCCGGGCTCCGTGGCCTTGAGCAGCTGGTACGACAGCCAGGCGTTCTGGCCCGAGTCGCCGTCCACCGCCACCACCTTGGTCACCAGGTAGCCCGCCTCGGCCGCCCTGGGCACCAGCTCGGTGCAGGGCGCAGAGCCGTTCTGCGGCGGGTACAGCACGAAGGGCGCGTTGTCGTTGTCGTCCAGCACCAGCACGCGCACCCGCGCCTGGCTGCTGAGCGCGGGCGAGCCGCGGTCGGCCGCGCGCACGCCGAACTCGAACGCCTGCAGCGCCTCGTAATCCAGGGACCTGAGCGCGAACAGCTGCCCGTTGTCCGCGTTGATGGACACCAGGGAGGCCAGGGGCAGCTGCGGGTCCGCGGGCGGCAGCAGCGAGTAGGTGACCTGGGCGTTGGCGCCCGAGTCCCTGTCCGTGGCGCTCACGCTGCCGATGTGCAGGGCGGGGCTGTTGTTTTCGCGGACGCGCAGGGTGTAGGTGGTTTGGCTGAAGGCGGGGGCGTTGTCGTTGACGTCGGAGACCGTCACGGTTATGTTGTGCTGCGTTTTCAGCCTGGGGGTCCCCAAGTCGGTGACGGTGATGGTGATGTTGTACTCAGATCTTGTCTCTCTGTCCAGTGCTTTTTCCGAAACTAGAGTGAAAAAGTTCTTGAAGGTTGGTTTCAGAAAAAAAGGGAGCTCGTCTTGAATAGAGCAAACCATCCTCCCATTGTCCCCAGCGTCTTGGTCTCGGACGCTGAAAAGAGCAACCAGAGTCTCTGAGGCGTTCTCTGGAACTGTCTTTGTAAATGATGAGATGGTCACTTCTGGTGTATTATCATTTATATCTACTACTTTAACCAGAAGACTGCATTCTGCTGAAAGACCCCCACCATCTGTTGCCTGAATATTTATAGTGTAGAACTGTATTACTTCAAAATCCAGGCATGATCTCAAGTGAACCTCCCCAGATATTGGATTGATTTCAAATGTTTTACGAATATCTTCTGATGCATGCAAAAATGTGTATGATATTTTCCCATAATTTCCTGAATCCATATCCTTAGCAGAAATGGTGATAATCCAGGAGCCAGCAGGTGTGTCCTCCAGGACATGTACTTCATAGAGCCTCTGAGCAAACTCAGGGGCATTGTCATTGATGTCCAAGACCTTGATGAGAACCAAAGTTGTTCCAGTCCTGGGTGGAGATCCACCATCCAGTGCTATGAGTGTTAATGTGAGCTCAGGCTCCTCCTCATGATCTAATGCTCTGTCCAGGACCAGTTCTGGGTATATCTTTCCATCACCACTGTCTCGAATTTTAATGTAGAAATGAGAATTAGGGCTAAGTGTGTAGTTTTGGAGACTGTTGGTTCCTACATCCAAATCTTGGGCACTCTCCATTAGGAATGTGGTTCCACTACTGGTACTTTCTGATATTTTAATAAGTATTTCCTTGTCCAGAAACATAGGGGAGTGATCATTTATGTCTTTGACATGCAGCTCACCCCGAAAAAACTCTAAAGGATTTTCCAATACCATCTGAAAGTGTAGCACACACGGCTCGGTGAAGCCACAGAGCTCTTCTCGGTCCACTTTCTCATTTAGGAGCAAATCCCCCGTCAGTAAATCAAGTTGTAAGTGCTTTTCATTATCATCAGACACTACCCGGGCCTCCCGTGAGGACAGCTCCTCCACCCCAAGCCCTAGATCCCTTGCAAGATTTGCCACAAAAGAACCAACTTCTGTTTCCTCTGCCACTGAATATCGCACCGATTCAGGACCCGCCTGAGATAATCCCAGCAAAACAAAGAGAATCAGGACTTGCCTTTTCTGCAGAGCGAGCACCCCTTTGATCTCCATGGCTCCTTCCAGCAACCTCTTTTGTAGAAAAATTTAAGTTCAGCCCTAATTTTGGAAGCTGAAGCTGAATTTTAAAAAATAAGATCCCCCCCCCCCCAGAGAGTATATAGTCCTCCAGCAGCTTTAGTAGATGAAGCTCCTTTACTCCCTCTCTTCTCAGTGGCTTGGATGTTCTCTGTTCCCTGAATAATGGAGCCCACAGTGTTGTCCATGCACTGATTTCATCTTATCCTACAGCGCCACCATGTGTTTCCATGAATTTTTAAAAAATTTTTGTTTTCTTTCAACAAATTAATTCATGAATACCTCTGGAGTATTTTAAAGCAAATCCCAGACATCATATATCTTCACCTCTAAATACTTCACCAAGTATCTCTAATAGATAAAGGCTTTAAAATATAAATACGATACCACTATTAAAACCAGCAAATTTAGCAATAATTCCTTGATATACTTTATACTCAGTCTGTGTTTGGTATTCCTCATTTTTCTCCAAAATGTTTTTTACTGTTGGTTTGTTTGAATCACGATCCAAACAAAGTCTATACAGGGCATTTAATTAGTGCTGTTTTGAATGCTGACAAGAAGACTCTATTAAAATGTCTTGAACTGAAGGGAGGTTGGGAAGAAAGATGTCCTGAATTGAAGAAATAATATTTTATTTAGGCCATTTCTTGAGAATTTCAAATATACTATCTCCTTTACTCTTGTAAATACTTTTGAATTCAGTTAACTATAGTTAGTAATGTCATTACCTTTTTCTCACATATTTTAAAAATATACATGTGGGGCACCTGGGTGACTCAGTCAGTTAAGCCTCCAGCTCTTGATTTCAGCTCAGGTCATGATCTCACCGTTTGCAGGATCCAGCCTCCACATCGGGCTCTGCACTGACAGTGTAGAGCCTTCTCACGATTCTTCCTCTCCTTCTCTCTCTGCCCCTCCCCTGCCTGTGCTCTGTTTCTCTTTCTCAAAATAAATAAATAAACATTTTAAAAAATTTAATTTACATGTAAGAATGTGGAATAAATAAAATAGATTTAGTCCTTGTCTTTATGGAGTTCACTGGCTGAAAATTTGGCAGACACATTATTAAAATATTTCACAATGTATTCATAGGTAAAGAGTAATAGAGAAATACCTAGAAGGGCCATCTTGTACCTAGGAGGCAGCATAGCATATGAACATGGATTCTGGAACCAAAATATTTACATTTGAATCCTACTTCTACCATTCAATATCTTCAGTCTTAGACAAGTAATGTACCTCTGTTTCCTTACCCGTAAAATAGGGGTGATAATGGTATTTACCTCCTAGGATTATTATAGTAGGAATCAAATGAATTAATATTTACAAAATTGCTAGTAAGTGCTAGTTAAGTACCTACTAAAAAATAAAGTCTAGCCCAGATTTTTGAACATCAGTGAAAGCTTTCCTAAGGTAGTAAACTATAAGTTGTGATCTGAAGGAGCTAGCCAGGAGAAGGAGTGTTTCCGGCAGACCTTTTGAAGAACAGAAAGAAGTTAAATATGCCCTGAACTTTAAACCATAGAAGGGGATAATTTAAAAATGAGACTGGGGGGAGCACTGGGTATTGTATGTAAGCGATGAATCATGGGAATCTACCCCCCAACCCCCACAAACCAAGAGCACACTGTATACACTGTTTGTTAGCTTGATAATAAATTATATTTAAAATATAAAGGAAACTGATACTAAATGTTTTTGTTCCCCCAAATTCACATGTTTAAACCTAATCCCCAGTATGATGTTATTTGGAGAGGTAAGGCCATTGGGAGGTGATTTGGTCATTAGGTTGGAGCTCTCATGGGTGGGATTAGTGACCTTATAAAAGAGATCCTAGAGAGCTCCCTTGTGAGGACACAGCAAGAAGAGAACCACTAGGAAGTTGACTCACCAGACATAGAATCTGCTTACACCCTGACCTTGGACTTCCCAGCCTCCATAACTGTGAGAAATAAATGTTTGTTGTTTAAAAAAAAAAGGGAGGGGCGCCTGGGTGGCGCAGTCGGTTAAGCGTCCGACATCAGCCAGGTCACGATCTCGCGGTCCGTGAGTTCGAGCCCCGCGTCGGGCTCTGGGCTGATGGCTCAGAGCCTGGAGCCTGTTTCCGATTCTGTGTCTCCCTCTCTCTCTGCCCCTCCCCCGTTCATGCTCTGTCTCTCTCTGTCCCAAAAATAAATAAACGTTGAAAAAAAAAAAGTAATGCTGGTGTGGATGGAGAGAAGAGGGATGCTTAGAAAGATACTTAGGATCTGGTCACTGATAGGTTGCATGTGGAGAAAAAAAAGGAAAGAATCAAGGATGATTAACACACTTCTGGACTTGGCAACTGGATGGTTAGTTGTGTCATTCCCTAAGACAGAGAACACTGAAGAACAAAAAAGACTGAAGTAGAAAAAGCTGAAGTCAATTTTGTACATGCTGATACTAACATGAATGCCTTTGGGAGATATGTGTAAGTGTTCGCACATGCATGTCCCTATGTGGAGCTGTATGTAATTATATATAGAATATAAACTGGGGTAGATATGGACTTTGGGTTTCACCAGCATGTATATGGTGGTTGAAACCATGAGAATTCTAAGATAATCAAGCAAAAGTATGTCAGGTAACAACAGAAGAGGCAAAAGTCTGAAAAAAACACCTTCATTAGAGGAGAGGGGAAATAAAGTATCTTTTAAAAGACAAAGACAGCTCAGAGTTGAGAATCATGAAACCAAAAGCAAATAGCATTTCAAGGATATGAGGAAGATCAATGGTAGCAAATTCTTCAGTAAACTCAAGAAATGAATGTTGAAATGATTCCTTGGATTAAGAAGATGGTCATTGTGGAGGATTCTAATAGATGTCTGCCAAAACCTGTTCCCTTTATAGAACAGGCAACCTGTTCCCCATACCCAGGCACATTGGCTATTCATAGTTGCCAGTCCCAGTCTCCCTTGTAGTTAGGCATGGCCAATTGAATTAAGTTCTCACTAACATTGTGAATAGAATTTTTGTTTGCCACTCCTAGGTCTAGAATAGAAGACATCTGGATGTGTTTCCTCCCTCCCAGCCAACTAGAACCTAGATGTGGCAGTGACTCAGCTACAGTCATGCAGATTATGACATTGCAGTAGGAAATGTAGGAGCAATTACTTGGAACAAAGGACTGTAATGAGCAAAGCTGCCTCATATACCTAGTCATTTACACTTGAACTGTTTTAAGGAGATACACACTTTTACAAGCCACTATGTAATTGTACTGCTTTGTTCAGCAGTATAACCTTATCTAACTTGTACAGAAATCTTCAATCACTTTTACAGTAGCGGTTTAGAATGGTCACAATGAAAATCAGATTGCACTTGGTTGAAAAGAGAGAAGGATAAGGAAGTAAAGATGACAATCCTTTCAAATTTAGCTCCAAAGAAAAAAAATTGATAGTCTCTGGAGGAGTTTTGAGACTCAGTAGGGTTTTTTTTTAAACCTAGGGAAATTTGAACTTATTTAAAATGCTGATTTGTGGGGCGCCTGGGTGGCGCAGTCGGTTAAGCGTCCGACTTCAGCCAGGTCACGATCTCGCGGTCCGTGAGTTCGAGCCCCGCGTCGGGCTCTGGGCTGATGGCTCGGAGCCTGGAGCCTGTTTCCGATTCTGTGTCTCCCTCTCTCTCTGCCCCTCCCCCGTTCATGCTCTGTCTCTCTCTGTCCCAAAAATAAATAAACGTTGAAAAAAAAAATTAAAAAAAAAAAAACAATGAGATCACGACTTGAGCTAAAGTCAGACACTTAACCAACTGAGCCACCCAGGTACCCCAAGAGAGGAGGTAATCTTAATACTTTACTTTATAATTTTTTTTATGAATCTTTGTTCTCTATGTAAAGCAGCTTTCATTTAGGGGAGGAAAGAACTTGCTCCTAGTTCCACTTCTAAAAATAGGAAATTAGAATTTAATTAGCCTGCAGAAGAAACTTCTGTTCCCTCCATTTGTCTTGAATTGAAAGCATTATGAATCAGTTCATGCAGTTCAGAAGAACTGGTAGTGAAATTGTAGCTTTCAGAAAGTGTGAACATTATTTTGGATATGCTAGAGCAAGAGATTCTGCTTCCCGACATTAACTAATACCTAGCCCTGCTAATTGATAAGATAAAGTTTTTAAATTTATTAAAGAGGCAGTTTCTGGCACTGATTCTAGAGGTACTAGAGGTAACAGAACAATCATTTTCCTCACCCTCACCCATTTCATCCTTTCTGTGCCTACTCTCTCTCTCACACACACACTTCCTTTCCTCAATAGCCTCACTCATTTTGTTTCTCTACACTTTCCTTCCACAATGTATAGACTTTGGGCTTATTGATGAGATTCACTGGCAAACTCTTGCCCCAACAATGAAAGCTTTCTCTTCTGTAATGTAGTCACATTACTAAAGCCAAGAGTGGTTTGTTGGTACCTGTGCTGCATTAGACAAAACTTTCTCTTACAATGTGTTCGAAAAAAAAAAATGTTTTGAATTAGAACCTTAAAGGATTATTTTTGATATTTCCAATGCTCTCCAAATACTTACATATATTTCTGAGAAAAGTGGTTTTCACACTTTGGATTACAGTCCATTATTAGTAGGGTCATGAAATCACTTTAGTGGATCATAACCATGCTTGAAAATTGAGAATGGAATAATATGGGCAATTTCAGACTTCATAAAAAATCTAATAATTATTTACAAAACATTTCTTTCTATTATGTTTGTATATTACATAATATATACAACATAACTTTTCTGTTGGCTGTCATTTTACGTTTAGAAATTAGTACCCAGGAGCACTGGCTGGCTCAGTCGGTAAAGTGTGCAACTCTTCATCTTGAGTCATGAGTTCAAGCCCCACGTTAGGTGTAGAGAGGACTTAAAAATGAATTAAAAAAAAAGAAATTGGTGCCCAGTGTGTGTGTGTGTGTGATTCTGGGAGGATACAGAAAGCAAAAATTATAAATATTAGCACACAGTCCACTTTATGCTATACAAATAATTATTCAGATGGATTCAAGTGGATTGTATCATAGCTTTGCAATATCAACAAGAAATCTGGAAAATTATAACTTCATATTCCAAGACTCTCTGGGTAGCCACAATATTGATATGCTTTCACAATCACTCTCCAAGATGCATGAAGAAGAGATGCTAAAAATTTGGCTCTGGCCCTTTCTAACAAGGTGATTACACTTACAATTCTATTAAGGACATGATTTTTCAGATGTATTTTAAGCAGCAATAAACATTTTTAAATGTTAATATAAATGCAGTGAATTTAAGGAAACAAAAATTACATTTCTGAATAGTAACCATTACTACACCGCAAGAAAAAAAATGCAAGAAAGAATGAAGAAATACTTGCACACTTGAAATACTCTGAAAATGGTCTGCTTTATTTTACCATAAGCATAATTGTGGGTGAAAGTTCAAAATTCAACTGGAGAGAGGGTCATGGACAAAAAGTGATTTGGTTATAACCTAAGGACGCAAACTCATTACACATTAAGACGCCTTGGATTACAAAATAAATTACCATCTCATTACAATCACGAAGATAAACATTCTCTTAAAAGTAAAAATGGGTAGAATTTGTGACAGTATAAATGTACACTGAATACAATTTAAAATACACACAAACTTGGGGCGCCTGGGTGGCGCAGTCGGTTAAGCGTCCGACTTCAGCCAGGTCACGATCTCGCGGTCCGGAGTTGGAGCCCCGCGTCAGGCTCTGGGCTGATGGCTCAGAGCCTGGAGTCTGTTTCCGATTCTGTGTCTCCCTCTCTCTCTGCCCCTCCCCCGTTCATGCTCTGTCTCTCTCTGTCCCAAAAATAAATAAACGTTGAAATAAAATACACACAAACTAGGGGAAATAGCATTGATTTGGAAGGGACAACACAAAGTGTCATATGTGGAATATAAAAGCTACTTATGTCACTATATATTGAACCCAAAGCTATTGCGGAAGGTAGGATTTTCTTCCGTTTCTTTCCCAGAGCACTGGGGTGGGAGGTTCGGGATAATCGGCTTCAAGAACTTGAATTCATTGGTTCCAGATCCTCCCCGCAGACACACCTCGTACTGGTAGCTCTGCGACAGCGTCCCCGTGCCGCTGACGTCCACCAGGTGGCCCGGAAAGTGGCCCTCGGGCCCCGAGCAGCGACCCGCAGACGCCGCCCGGCTCCGCCTGCACAGCCGCACCGCCACGAACACCAGCACCGAGAACAGGAAGAGCGACGACACGGACGCCAAGGCGACGACCAAGTAGACGGTGAGCGGGTCGGCCCGCGCCTCGGCCGCCGCCACCTCCGGGAGCGGCAGGTAGGGCTGCGAGAAGCCGTCCACCAGCAGCACGTGCAGCGTGACGCTGGCCGAGCGCGGCGGCTCGCCATTGTCCCTGACCAGCACCACCAGCCTGTGCTTGACGGCGTCGCGCTCGCTCAGCAGCCGGGCCGTGCGCACCTCGCCGTTGTGCGCCCACACGCCGAACAGCCCGGGCTCCGTGGCCTTGAGCAGCTGGTACGACAGCCAGGCGTTCTGGCCCGAGTCGCCGTCCACCGCCACCACCTTGGTCACCAGGTAGCCCGCCTCGGCCGCCCTGGGCACCAGCTCGGTGCAGGGCGCAGAGCCGTTCTGCGGCGGGTACAGCACGAAGGGCGCGTTGTCGTTGTCGTCCAGCACCAGCACGCGCACCCGCGCCTGGCTGCTGAGCGCGGGCGAGCCGCGGTCGGCCGCGCGCACGCCGAACTCGAACGCCTGCAGCGCCTCGTAATCCAGGGACCTGAGCGCGAACAGCTGCCCGTTGTCCGCGTTGATGGACACCAGGGAGGCCAGGGGCAGCTGCGGGTCCGCGGGCGGCAGCAGCGAGTAGGTGACCTGGGCGTTGGCGCCCGAGTCCCTATCCGTGGCGCTCACGCTGCCGATGTGCAGGGCGGGGCTGTTGTTCTCGCGGACGCGCAGGGTGTAGGTGGTTTGGCTGAAGGCGGGGGCGTTGTCGTTGACGTCGGAGACCGTCACGGTTATGTTGTGCTGCGTTTTCAGCCTGGGGGTCCCTAAGTCGGTGACGGTGATGGTGATGTTGTACTCGGCCTGGCTCTCTCTATCCAGCATTTTCTCCGTTTCCAAAGTGTAATAATTCTCAACTGAAGATTTTAGCATGAAAGGGAGGTCTTCTGGGATAGAACAAATCATCCTCCCATTGTCCCCAGAGTCTCTGTCTCGGATGCTAAAAACCATAACCACAGTCTCAGGCGAATTTTCTGGGATTGGACTGGTAATTGACGATATGGCTATTTCAGGAGCATTGTCATTCACATCCATCACCTGAATTCTGACTGTTGATTTTCCAAAGAGACCTCCCCCATCTGTAGCTTGAATGATTACTGAATATGATTCAATTGTTTCAAAATCCATGGATGCTGTTAAACTGACTTCTCCAGACTTTTGATTAATTTCAAATGTCTTGCGAATATCTTCTGAGGCATGGGAGAAAGAATATGATATTTCTCCATTTTTTCCTGAGTCTAAATCCCAAGCTGAGACGGTGACAATGAGTGAGCCTAATATGCTATTCTCTGGAATCTTCACCTCATAAAATGGTTGCTCAAACTCGGGGGAGTTGTCATTAATGTCCACAACCACCACCCGGACAGTTGCAGTCCCAGACCTAGGTGGAGACCCACCATCCAGAGCAGTAAGGATGAAACTGAGCTCCGACTGCTCTTCATAATCCAGTGCCTTGTCCAGAACCAACTCTGGGTATTTCCTATTGTCCGGATTGACTCGTATTTTAATGTGGAAATGAGAGTTGGGGCTTATCATGTAGTTCTTCAGAGCATTGATTCCTACATCTAAATCCTTCGCACTTTCTAGTAAGAACACAGCACCAACAGGACTATTCTCTGGGATTTCTAGGAGCATTTCTTTTTCTAAGAATATGGGAGAGTGGTCATTTATGTCCGTGACCTGGAGCTCAATGCGTAAAAACTGCAAAGGGTTTTTCATTAATACCTGGAAATGCAGCACACAAGGCTCAGTGGAGCCACAGAGCTCCTCCCGGTCTAGCGATTCGCTTAAGAGCAAATCCCCGGTGTTTTTGTCCAGCTGCAAACGGTTTTTGTTATCATTAGAGACCACCTGAGCCCCCCTTGAGAACAGCTCACCCACTTCTACTCCCAGGTCCTTTGCCAAGTTGCCTACAAAGCTCCCACTCTGCATTTCCTCTGCCACAGAAAAGCGCCCAGACTCGGAACCCGCCTGAGATATTCCTAGCAAAACAAAGAGAAGCAGGACTTGCCTTATCTGCAGAGTGTCTGCTCTTCCGTTCTCCATAGCTCCTTTCCTGAAAGCTTCCTGCAGAATCGCTTCAGCTACCCTTCGCAGTTCTGGGAAATGTGCCTCTGATAATGTCCGTCGAATCTTCGGAGGCCTAAGGATTTTAACCCCGTTGAATAGCTTGTAGTTCGCCCTTTGAAGGTGTGTTCTTTTTGTCTTCCCAACGCTCTGTGCGCACTGGGTAACAGGGTCCAGAACATCATCCAATTCAGTTTCTTTTCCCCCGGCGCGATGTTATCCTGCAGCGCCACCATGCGTCTCCACAGGTTTTCAGTTAGATGAAAGCTACCTAAATTCCACTAATATAAATGTCCCTTTAGAAACAAATGTTGTTTTACTCATTGTGTGTAGTGATTAAAAATATATTCTATCTTCCATAAGAATTGTTTTCTACTCTTTACAGTTTCTGATGTTGTTAGTATTGTTTTAAAAACAAGATGTGATTCCTGGCCCCCAGAAGTTTGTAGTATTTCTGAGAGGACTGAAAACCTGAAAGAAGATTGCATCATTACTTGGCCTTCTTTCGGTTGTAATGCAAAGGGAAAGTATACATGAGTCACTTTGAGAGTCTTCTCAGAGGATATGAAATTGGATAAACTGTAAGATGGAACACAAATAGTTATTATAGTACAAGAAGGCATCTCTGTAGATTTCCTTAACAGCAGTGAACTGTGAACTGGGAGAAAATGAAGTAAAATATTGGGGTGGAACGCATTATGTAAAGTCATAATTTAGTTCCAGCTTCTCATAATTTACCAAAGTATTTAATAAGTACACAAACATGCTAGTTTTGTTTAAAGCAGGCTTACTCCTAAAGCCACCTTCCCTTAGGTTCACAAGATTTATTCCACCTACAACTATGGTCACCTGCTTTCATTTTCCGCCCCACAAGAGATTCCCATTCCCAGTAATAGAGCAAAACTTAGTTTTACTCTGATTAGACTAATTAAGATCGTATACCTGCTATTGAAGCAATCATTATTTCATGAGGCAGAGAATTATAACGTGGAGATTTTAGTCTCAGAATCTGAAGACCCATCTTTGGCCTTGCTTTAACTGTCTGGGACCACCTCGGAAGCTTTGGGTGGTCTGAGTCCTAGCCAAAGTGAAAGGTTGCTACATAAGGAGGGAAATTGTTTGGAATAGATGCTATAAATTCAATGATCTCAAAAATGCTCTCAAAAATGGATTAAGGAGGGATCTAAAAAATTTGCATCTAAAAATGTTAAGTTCAAATTACATTTAAAAAATGTAAGATTGGGGCGCCTGGGTGGCACAGTCGGTTAAGCATCCGACTTCAGCCAGGTCACGATCTCGCGGTCTGTGAGTTCGAGCCCCGTGTCAGGCTCTGGGCGGATGGCTCGGAGCCTGGAGCCTGTTTCCGATTCTGTGTCTCCCTCTCTCTCTGCCCCTCCCCCGTTCATGCTCTGTCTCTCTCTGTCCCAAAAATAAATAAAAACGTTGAAAAAAAATTAAAAAAAAATGTAAGATAGATACGTTATTGAAAAATTGACCACTACAAGGGTAGAAATAGAAAAGTAGGTGGGTTGACTACTCTTAGTTATTCTCCCTCCTTTAAAAATACTCACTAAGGGGCTCCTGGGTGGCTCAGTCAGTTGAGCATCCTATTTCTGTGAGTTTGAGCCTCAAATCTCTGCTGTCGGTGCAGAGCCTGCTTCAGATCCTGTCCCCCCCTCTGCCCCATCCCCAATTGTACTCTCTTTCAAAAATAAATAAACATAAAACCCATAAAATACTAACTAAAATGACAGAAAAGAGGAAAAGTGGTATGAACACATAAAGACTAAGAATGCACAAGTGAACACCCAAAATTTTGATGACAGCCGAAAGAAGAGCAATTGAGTTAGCAGTTCTAAGAAACATGTAAAGTGCCTGCATTGGAAATGTTCATACAAAACTAGTGGGTTTGTCCTACAGTATTCCATTTAGGTACAAGATTTAGAGGAACCATGTGTAAGAAAGCTGAAGTCAGTTGAGAACTAAAAAGGAAAGTTGGATAGTCCAACCATTTCATCAGCCTATATAGACAGGAAAGTATCTCAGAAGCAGAGAATGGGAAGTTACTTCTTTGGAGAAATTAAATGGGATGACCCCTAGTTTCGGAGACCTTAGGCAAAGCTGAGTAAAAGTTGAAGCATGAAACTAAAAATAGGGAGGTGAAGCAAAACTTTGCATCCTGAATGATGAAATTTCCAGATCACCCTTATCATGCAATACTCTCCAATTGTAGAACACTGGGTATATACCTGATCTCCTGTCTAACTTTCCTTCACACAGCAGATATTGTAGAATTCTAACCTGGAGAATATGAAAAGCTTAGATAAAGATTTACACATAATGGGGCGCCTAGCTGGCTCAGTCAGTAAAGCATACAACTCTTGGTCTCTGGGTTGTGAGTTCAAGTCCCACATGAGATGTGGAGATTACTTAAAAATTAAAAAAATCTTATAAAAAACCATTTACACATACTAATATTCGGAAGGGTCTCCCAAGATAATAGTCTTATCCTAGCATGGTTACATTAGAGTGAAGTCCTACCATCAACAGGCCTCACGCACTCACAAAGAGCTGACAGGATGGTATCTCTTCGTCCTTCCATCCAAACTTCCTTCCTTCCTTCCTTCCTTCCTTCCTTCCTTCCTTCCTTCCTTCCTTCCTCTGTCTCTCTGTCTGTCTCTCTCTTTCTCTCTTTCACTGATGCTGGGATGGGCTCAGTCCCACAACCGTGAGATCATGACCTAAGCCGAAATTGAGAGTCAGAGGCTAAGCCATCTGAGTGACACAGGAGCCCCTCTCATCACTCTTAAATATGAGAGCATCATCCTTCTTTAAAGTTTATTTATTTATTTTGAGATAGAAAGAGCACAAATGGGGTAGGGACAAAGAGAGAGGGGAGAAAGAGAATCCCAAGCAGGTTCCACACTGTCAGCACAGAGCCTGATGGGGGGCTTGAACTCATGAACCATGTGAGATCATGACCTGAGCCAAAATCAAGAAGAGTTCGATGATTAACCTACTGAGCCACCCAGGCGCCCCTGAGAATATCATTCTTAATAATGAAAAGATAGCCCAGGACCACAAGAAATTTGAAGAAATACCTATGACATGACATAGCAAGGTCAAACCACCATCTCCAAAAACAAAAACAAAAACAAGAGGAAATAGACATAATAGAGAAAACAGAAGAAAGTCTTTAAAAATGTCTAATATCCCCAGAGTAGTAAAATCTCATAAGAGCTAACACTTACTGAAAATTTGCTCTGTGATATCCATTGTTCTAAGTGACACATATGCTTTTATTCATTTAATATTAACAGTAACTTCATGAAGTATGTGTTCTTACTATAAGATTGAGAATAGATTATGGCTTAAGTCCCCCTTACTAACTATATAACCTTGGATAAGTTCTTAACTTCCCTGTAACTCACTCTCATTTTAATAATGGATGTAACGGTTTCTACTGCATAATGCATTTTGTGTATAATGTATTTTAAAAGAATAAATTAATTATAGATGAGAGAAGATAATACATTTACATATCTACAAAAGGATCCTATGCAAAACACTCAGAGAACCAAAAGAGCTATTAAAAATATAGTCAGCCAAAAAGAAAAACTTAAATATAAAGGTTGGATTATAAAATAAATTGTCCAAAAAAGTAGAGCAACAGACAGAGAAAATAAGGAAAAAATTTAGTGTCTTAGTGTGTCAATCTAGAAGATCCAATATTTAACTAACGAAATTCTGGATAAAGTGAGAATGTAGAAAATTCAAGGGAGAACTTATTATCAAAAGCATAACAAGAAAATTTCTCAGAACTGGAAGTGAGAGTTTAAATGTTAATAGAGTACACCCCTGTGACCAGATAAATAGATAAGTGATAATAGAGTATTTTCAGAATATGAAGAAAAAGTTTCCGATTCTTCCAGAATGAAAAACTAGGGGTGACATTAAAAGAGATCAGAATTAGAAGGGACTCAGTATTCTGAACAGGAACTCTAATTGCAATCAGTAAAAAGAACACTGCTTTCAAAATGTGAGGGAAAATTATTTTCAACTTAGAATTTTACACCCAAAGTACCACTCAAAAGAAAAACAAGAGTGCTTTACTAAGCAAATTGTCAAAAACTTTCACCTCCTCTGAATCATTTTTATGAAACTAGTGAGAGATGTGTGTTAGTTAAGTAAGGAATACACTAATAAAAAAGAATATATTGGATCTTGTAAAAGGGGACCAACACAAGAAAGTAATAAAGGAAAAAGTTCTAGGGTGACAGCCATTAGAAAAACCAATGTTGGAAAAAATTAACAAAACTAAAAGGCAACCTAAGTGATGGGAGAAGATATTTGCAAATGACATATCTGATAAAGGGTTAGTATCCAAAATATATAAAGAACTTATACAACTCAACCCCCCCAAAAAAAGTTTAAAAAGGGGCAGAAGACTGAATAGACATTTTTCCAAAGAAGACATTCAGATGGACAACAGACACCTGAAAAGAAGCTCACCATCATTCATCATTGAGGAAACATAAATCAAAAGTACTGTGAAATATCACCTCATACCAGCCAGAATGGCTAAAATTAACAAGACAAACAACAGGTGTTGGTGAAGACACAGGGAAAAGAGAACCATCTTACACTGTTGGTGGGAATGTACACTGGTGCAGACACTCTAGAAAACAGTGTGGAAGTTTCTAAAAAAGTTAAAAATAGAACCACCTTATGATCCAGCAATTGCACTACTGGGTATTTATCCAATGAATACACAAATACTAATTTGAAGGGATACATGCACTCTCATATTTATGGCAGCATTATCAACAATAGCTTAATTATGGAAAGAGCCCAAGTGTCCACTGACTGATGAATGGATAAAGTAAGATGTATGTGTGTATGTATATATGGAATGGAATATTACTCAGCCATAAAAAGAGTGGAATCTTGTCACTTGCAAACACATGGATGGAGCTAAAGAGTATTACGCTAAGTGAAATAAGTCAGAGAAAGACAAATACCATATGATTTCACTTGTAAGTGGAATTTAAGAAAACAAACGATCATAGGAGAAAAAAACCAAAAAACAAACTCTTAACTATAGAGAACAAACCAATGGTTACCAGAGGGGAGATGGGTGGGGGATGGGTGAAATAAATGATGAGGATTAAGAAGGGCACTTGTACCAATGAGCACTGGGTGTTGGATGGAAACACTGAATCACTAAATTTTACATCTGAAACTAATATTTACTCTGTATGTTAACTAACCAGAATTTAAATAAAAACTAAAAATTAAAAAAAAGAACAACCAATGTTAATGAATCAGAGATACAAAAGGTTCTGGGTGAAAGATCTAAAATAAATTAATAGGTATCTGGCATTTTTTAATATTTAAGAGAATTATTGTTATTGAAATGAGACTTAATGTGAAAAATCAATAATAGTAAATAGAAAATGATGCAAGTAAAAACAAGGATCAACTCTAGGAATTAAGTTTTTCAAGAAAAGAAATGTAATCATTACACTAATGTGTATTTTGAAGTAATTTTTGCAATATACCTAAAAACTACTAGTTTAACCTAAAAAAATGACAGCTCTATTGGGAGAACAGGAGAAAGGGCACATGCAATGTTGTATGTGTATTAGTTGGAAAGTAAGGAAGTGAAATCGTCTTTTGTCATATGAAGGAGTGATTAAAGTATAAAACTGTTAAGATATAGTGCCATACATATTACTTCAAAAGATGATCAATTCTAGAGAAACGACTCCATAAGAGGGGCCAGACATTGAAGAATTTATTGTTTTTCTTTGTGATTTTTAGTTCATCGTGATTTAAAAATTTCATAACAACTAAAATATATTTATAAAATGAAATGAAAAGTGAGTACCTTTCCAACAGTCCACAAATATTCTTCACAAATTTTCAAAATGCTTTTATTTATTTTCATGCAGGTTATTACATTTTGTTGCCATTAAGAGACACGACCTATTTTTTAACATATGTCAGCAAAAGTGAACACTAGAAAATAGTAAGAGTAGTGTATTTAAAGGAAACGGAATAATAATATGACTACAAGATATGACTGTAGTCCCATATCACTCACAAAATGATCTCTCTCATTTTCTCATGAGCAGAGTAAGAGAGAAATATCTTTAAAATGCTAGATGACATGATTTTTTTTCACATGATTAAACAGAATGTTAGAGAAGATCAGAAGTGGAGGGATGTCTGCTGACATGAAGGAAGTACAAGGTGATGAGGACAGAGATTAGTCTATGAAATATACTAAAAGGAAAAGACAAATTTCGATTTTCTAGGTAAGAATAACTACATCCTTGTACATTTTGAAATGATTAAACCTTAAACTATTATTTACAAATGGGTGCTAATTAAAGCTACCTATTGATTAAATGCAAAAAAGGATGAAATGACATTGTAAATCATAGATATATAGTACTTAAAATTAGGCTTAAAATAACTAGGAATTTTAAAACTAAACTGATATTGATATGATTGTACACCACTTAAAAGTGCGTGAAAATATAAAAAAGAATTTTTACTCTAAGTTAAATCCAAAGCTATTTCGAAAGGTGGGATTTTCTTCGCTATGCCCCCCAGAGTCCTGTGCCTGGATATTGGGGATAATGGGCTTGAGGAACTTGAACTCACTGGTCCCCGAGCCTCCCCGCAGACACACCTCATACTGGTAGCTCTGCGACAGCGTCCCCGCGCCGCTGACGTCCACCAGGTGGCCCGGAAAGTGGCCCTCGGGCGCCGAGCAGCGACCCGCAGACGCCGCCCGGCTCCGCCTGCACAGCCGCACCGCCACGAACACCAGCACCGAGAACAGGAAGAGCGACGACACGGACGCCAAGGCGACGACCAAGTAGACGGTGAGCGGGTCGGCCCGCGCCTCGGCCGCCGCCACCTCCGGGAGCGGCAGGTAGGGCTGCGAGAAGCCGTCCACCAGCAGCACGTGCAGCGTGACGCTGGCCGAGCGCGGCGGCTCGCCATTGTCCCTGACCAGCACCACCAGCCTGTGCTTGACGGCGTCGCGCTCGCTCAGCAGCCGGGCCGTGCGCACCTCGCCGTTGTGCGCCCACACGCCGAACAGCCCGGGCTCCGTGGCCTTGAGCAGCTGGTACGACAGCCAGGCGTTCTGGCCCGAGTCGCCGTCCACCGCCACCACCTTGGTCACCAGGTAGCCCGCCTCGGCCGCCCTGGGCACCAGCTCGGTGCAGGGCGCAGAGCCGTTCTGCGGCGGGTACAGCACGAAGGGCGCGTTGTCGTTGTCGTCCAGCACCAGCACGCGCACCCGCGCCTGGCTGCTGAGCGCGGGCGAGCCGCGGTCGGCCGCGCGCACGCCGAACTCGAACGCCTGCAGCGCCTCGTAATCCAGGGACCTGAGCGCGAACAGCTGCCCGTTGTCCGCGTTGATGGACACCAGGGAGGCCAGGGGCAGCTGCGGGTCCGCGGGCGGCAGCAGCGAGTAGGTGACCTGGGCGTTGGCGCCCGAGTCCCTGTCCGTGGCGCTCACGCTGCCGATGTGCAGGGCGGGGCTGTTGTTTTCGCGGACGCGCAGGGTGTAGGTGGTTTGGCTGAAGGCGGGGGCGTTGTCGTTGACGTCGGAGACCGTCACGGTTATGTTGTGCTGCGTTTTCAGCCTGGGGGTCCCTAAGTCGGTGACGGTGATGGTGATATTGTACTCGGCTTGACTTTCCCTGTCCAGCCCTCCTTCTGTCATGAGGATGTAAAAATTTTCCACAGAGGGTTTCAGAAGGAATGGCAGATTATCTTGAATGTAGCAGTGCATTTTTCCATTTTCTCCAGAGTCTCTGTCTTTAATTCTAAAAACAGCCAGTACCGTCTCAGGAGAGTTCTCAGCGACATGGTTGGAAAGTGATGACATGATCAGTTCTGGGGGATTGTCATTGATATCTAATACTTCCACCAAGACGGTACATGTTGCAGTAAGACCCCCTCCATCCATTGCCTGTATATTTATTTTGTAAGACTTTACTAGCTCATAATCAAGCAACACTATGAGGACAATTTCTCCAGAAAAAGGATTGATTTGAAAGGTTTCTCGAATATCTTCAGAAGCATCAAAAAATGAATAGGATATGTCTGCATTGACTCCAGAATCTATATCTCCTGCAGAGACTTTTGCAATAAGGGACCCTACTGGGCTGTTTTCTGGGGCCTGGGTCTCATACATTGTCTGAGAAAACTGGGGAGCATTATCATTGATGTCCAGGATCACAATTCGTATTGTGGTGGTCCCAGACCTGGGTGGAGACCCACCATCCAGTGCCGTGAGTGTTAAACTGAGTTCGTGCTGCTTCTCCCGGTCCAGTGCCTTATCCAATACTAGTTCTGGATATATCATGCCTTCATCACTGTCACTAATTTTAATATGGAAAAAAGGGTTCGGGTTGATGATGTAGCTTTGTATACCGTTAAGTCCTCCATCTGAATCCTCTGCTCTTTCTAGTCGAAATGCTGTCCCTTCAGCTGTATTTTCTAATATTTTTAAGACTGTCTCTTTGTCCCGAAACATTGGTGAATGATCATTTATGTCCCTGACCCTCAGCTCAGCCCGGTAAATCTGAAAGGGGTTCTCCATTAAAATTTGGAAATACAGCAAACAGGGCTCTGTGAGGCCACACAGCTTTTCCCGGTCCAGTTTCTCATTTGTGAGCAAATCTCCAGAATGAGGATCCAGGAGCAAGTGTTGTTTGTTATCAGAGACCACCCGGGCTCCCCTTGAAACCAATTCCTGGTCCCCTAGCCCCAGATCCTTTGCCAGATTAACCACAAATGATCCTCTCTCTGTTTCCTCTGTCACAGAATATTGTCCAAACCCAGAACCTGCTAAGGATACTCCCCCAAACATAAAGAGAAATAGGACTTGCCTTTGTCTTGGGCAGCACAACATTCCAGCCTCCATTGCTTTTTCAGAACACGTCTTTTGTCAATGTTGGTCACAATCACAGCTCCCAGCATACAGAACCAGCAGTTGCAACCCCCAGACCTATGCCATTTGTAGCAGGAGTCTGGGTTTTTTTCCTTTTCCCATCTTGGGCCAGTACAGGTTTTCTCCCAGCTCATCTGCCTTGATCCTTTTTGTTAATGCCTTCCGCAGCATTCTCAGTTCATGGTCGATTTTTTTTTTTTTTTTGTCTTTTTAGCCTGCAGCGCCACCGCGTGGCCTCCAACAGACTCAAATGGCTCTACCCAATTTGTGTGTGTATTTTCAATTTTTTTCTTTAGTGGCTCATTTAAGTATTTCATTTTTCTTTTCTTTTGTTTGGTAGAAAGTAATGTTGAGATAGAATACTGCTCACATTGTTGAGATTTTTCACTGATTCATGGGAAAAGTTAAAAATTCAAAACTTGGAAAATGTTTCTAGCAGTTAACTCTGTCCACCTCAATGTGCTACATTTAGTTCTGTAGTAGGCCTTTCACTCCTGAAACTACTCCCATGCAATGTCATGAACCAAAGTGGAAAACAGTGGTGACCTCTGGGACCAAAATAACAGATTTTACTTTTCCAAAAACATTGACCAAACTGAAAAAAGAAACTTGTTTCACACATTCTTCAACAATTTCCTTAAAATCTAATCATATTGCCTAAATATAATCATCCAGAGGGAAGGGTTTAGGCTTTCCCTCCTCTGTGCTCCCATAGAAACTTGTATAATTGCTCTGTACATATTACTGCTTCCTGTTTCATGCCAATTTGTCCCTTATTCAAGTCACCCTGTCCCTATGTAAGGATGGAAGGATGCCTTAATCATCTTAAATTCACAAATCAGACACTCAATGCTTGCTATATTAAGGAATGGATAAATAAGCTCTACTTACTAGGATATGAAATGACCTTCTGTGCCTTAAATCCATACCATTTGAAAATTGTATTCTTTCACTTAACTCATTCTTATCAACTTGTTTCTTTTTTTCATATGTCTTTGTTTTTCTTATATTAGCTTTATTTTTTTTTTAATTTTTTTTTTCAACGTTTATTTTATTTTTGGGACAGAGAGAGACAGAGCATGAACGAGGGAGGAGCAGAGAGAGAGGGAGACACAGAATCGGGAACAGGCTCCAGGCTCCGAGCCATCAGCCCAGAGCCTGACGCGGGGCTCGAACTCCCGGACTGCGAGATCGTGACCTGGCTGAAGTCGGACGCTTAACCGACTGCGCCACCCAGGCGCCCCTTCTTATATTAGCTTTAAAATTACTTACAAAATTAAAGAAGGGACTGGTCTTTATTTTAAAGTTCCTCTTAATTAAAATCTGGTGGGATCTAATTTCTCTGTACCAAATAAAAGGGAGGGAAAGAATAGACCAGCATAATGCCTATCCAAACACTACCGACAGTAAGAAAAGCATAACATCTACCTCATAGACAATTTTATTCAAAGGCCTAATATCCAGAAATAACTCTGTTTTTCCTCTAATAAGCAAGAGATAGAGATTAAACTGAAGGACATTGTAGAGGGAAAGGGCTAGATACTGCCAAAAACTCTAACTGCTAAACGAAGAATCTATACCATATAAACTTCTGACGATTTCTACAGTTTTTTTCCAACTGAATGGGACTGCTTTGTTAGCCATTAAAAACTTAACAGGAATCTCTGTTTTTTTTCATACAGGATTTAAAACAAATGATTACATATTTCTACATGATGCTATAAAACATCTAAACATTGTTTTTGTCTCCAAACTTAAATACATATACACACACTCAGTATCTTACAGAGGTGTTTCTTCTTATTTTACATAAGACTTATTAGGGATTTATTTATCTTATCACACAATGTAAATACTTTAAAGATGCAAATACCAATAACGGGAAAACAACTTTAAAAAAGTAATAGTTTTAAAAATCGCTATAATAAAAATTGAGGTCGATAAACCAACAAAAATACCAGTTTTAAAAGGGAAGAGAAGAACTACCAAATAGGAAATGCATAGATCACATGCACATTATTTTCATAACTGAAGAAGCTCTGGAAAGAAAACTAAAATGAAAATTATAAGTACAAAGCCAATAAAGACACTTATTCATAAAGTAGTAGAAAATGTTAATGGTATCATCTTTGAAAGTAGAACTAATTTCACTTACTGGGATTCTACTGAAAAATACTTCACTGGACTAAAATATGAGGGTAAAGAAACCTGTGAAGACAGGTATAAAATTGGAAATTGAGGATGAACCAAATAGAGAAAATTAAACAACACCTTATTTGTGGTGGCAGGCATAAACAATTTAGTCAAGAAAAAAATTAGAAGTTAATGTCTTTATTACATAGGTTCCTAGCAATAATTAAATCCCAAAATTATTCTGGAAGGGGGGATTTTCTTCCACTTCCTTCCCGGTGCTCTGAAACTGCAGATTAGGGATAATGGGCTTGAGGAACTTGAACTCATTGGTCCCCGAACCTCCCCGAAGACACACCTCATACTGGTAGCTCTGCGACAGCGTCCCCGCGCCGCTGACGTCCACCAGGTGGCCCGGAAAGTGGCCCTCGGGCGCCGAGCAGCGACCCGCAGACGCCGCCCGGCTCCGCCTGCACAGCCGCACCGCCACGAACACCAGCACCGAGAACAGGAAGAGCGACGACACGGACGCCAAGGCGACGACCAAGTAGACGGTGAGCGGGTCGGCCCGCGCCTCGGCCGCCGCTACCTCCGGGAGCGGCAGGTAGGGCTGCGAGAAGCCGTCCACCAGCAGCACGTGCAGCGTGACGCTGGCCGAGCGCGGCGGCTCGCCATTGTCCCTGACCAGCACCACCAGCCTGTGCTTGACGGCGTCGCGCTCGCTCAGCAGCCGGGCCGTGCGCACCTCGCCGTTGTGCGCCCACACGCCGAACAGCCCGGGCTCCGTGGCCTTGAGCAGCTGGTACGACAGCCAGGCGTTCTGGCCCGAGTCGCCGTCCACCGCCACCACCTTGGTCACCAGGTAGCCCGCCTCGGCCGCCCTGGGCACCAGCTCGGTGCAGGGCGCAGAGCCGTTCTGCGGCGGGTACAGCACGAAGGGCGCGTTGTCGTTGTCGTCCAGCACCAGCACGCGCACCCGCGCCTGGCTGCTGAGCGCGGGCGAGCCGCGGTCGGCCGCGCGCACGCCGAACTCGAACGCCTGCAGCGCCTCGTAATCCAGGGACCTGAGCGCGAACAGCTGCCCGTTGTCCGCGTTGATGGACACCAGGGAGGCCAGGGGCAGCTGCGGGTCCGCGGGCGGCAGCAGCGAGTAGGTGACCTGGGCGTTGGCGCCCGAGTCCCTGTCCGTGGCGCTCACGCTGCCGATGTGCAGGGCGGGGCTGTTGTTCTCGCGGACGCGCAAGGTGTAGGTGGTTTGGCTGAAGGCGGGGGCGTTGTCGTTGACGTCGGAGACCGTCACGGTTATGTTGTGCTGCGTTTTCAGCCTGGGGGTCCCCAAGTCGGTGACGGTGATAGTGATGTTGTATTGGGCTCTTTCTTCTCTGTCTAGTGCTCTCTTGGTTACCAAGGTGTAAAAGTTCTTGACTGAAGGTTTTAGAAGAAAAGGAAGGTCATCCTGGATGGAGGAAACAGTCTTCCCGTTATCCCCAGAGTCAGGATCAGAAACACTGAAAACAGCAACTACAATCTCAGGTGAGTTCTCCAGGATAGGGCTGGTGAGTGCAGACATGGTCACTTCTGGGGGATTATCATTTACATCCACCACCTGGAGGAGAAGAGTGCATTTTCCTGAAAGGCCTCCCCCATCTGTGGCCTTGATGTCCACCTCATAAGATTGAACTGTTTCAAAATCTACTTGTTTTCTCAGTTGAATTTCTCCTGTTACAGGATTCACCTCCAAAGTTTTGCTAATATCTTCTGAAGGCTGAAAGAGCGTGTAGGCTATTTTTCCATATACTCCGCTGTCTAAATCTCTGGCAGAGACAGTGACAACCAAGGAGCCTACATGGCTGTTCTCAGGAATTTGCACCTTGTAGATGGGCTGCTCAAACTGAGGGGCGTTATCGTTGCTGTCCACCACTTCAATGCGCACCTGAGCGGTCCCATACCGAGGTGGAGAGCCGCCATCCAGTGCCGTTAGAGTTAAAACGATTTCAGGCTCCTCCTCCCTGTCTAGCTCTTCTTCCAACACCAGCTCAGGGTATATTCTGCCGTCACTGAGTTTGCGGGTTAGAACCCGGAAATGGGAGTTGGGGCTGATTTTATAGTTTTGAACATTGTTGCTTCCTACATCCAAGTCCAGAGCATTACTCAGAGGGAATGCAATTCCTAGAGGACTGTTTTCAGGTATTCTTAGAATCATTTCTCTTTCGGTGAACACGGGAGAATTGTCATTTATGTCTTTCACCCTCAGTTCAGCCTGAAATATCTCTAAGGGCTTTTCCATTAACAGTTGGAAATATAACAAGCAAGGGTCAGCTGGACCACATAGCTCCTCTCGATCTAGTTTCTCGTTTATGAGCAAATCCCCAGTCTGAACCTTGAGCTGCAAATGCTCTTTGTTCCCCTGAAAAATGATCCGAGCCCTGCGGTTGTACATCTCTGTCAATCCCAACCCCAAGTCTTTTCCTAGATTTGCCACAAAGGAGCCTTTCTCCATTTCTTCCACTACTGAATAGGGACCTAACTCGGCACCCACCCCAAACATGCTCAGCAAAACAAAGAAAACTAGGACTTGCCTTTGTCTCAGATAGCACATCCAGCCAATCTCCATTGCTCTTTCATGAAAATTTGGTTTACAGGAGCTTTGTGTATGTCCAGAATCCTGGTAGCCTGGTCCTGCAGTCCAGATATCAAAACTATGCCACTAAATATAGTTTTAAAGAGATTTCAGATTCACGTTTGCTGTGGCCAAGAAAAACGTACTTTAGCTTCCAGGCAATGTGAAATTGTTTGGCTGGATACTGGAGCTGCATAGGCAATTCTGTTTTTCATCATTTAACCTGCAGCGCCACCATGTGTTCTCACTGAGTCTTATATTTTCCACAAAATACTCCTAAATGTACCGAATAAGTTGTGTAAAATGTGTTCTGTAATATAAAACAATGAGCTCTATTTTCATGTGATGTGTGTGTGTTCAGATAGAGCTCTGTGTTGTTGCACAGGAGGAGTACAAAGATCAAACTGTCACTTATGTTACTGTTAAAACCTGTTGAGAGTTAATGATTAAATAAAATAATTAACATTTAAGCTGAAAACAATGTACATTTAGG
Organism: Lynx rufus; assembly: GCF_022079265.1. Classification (NCBI taxonomy): domain Eukaryota; kingdom Metazoa; phylum Chordata; class Mammalia; order Carnivora; family Felidae; genus Lynx; species Lynx rufus. Next base: position 117,118,310 of record NW_025814823.1, on the reverse strand, counting down.
AGCAAAATGTTTTTGAATTACCATGGGAACAGTTTCACAAGTAGATCATTTTCATGGTACACATTACAGAATTACAAGTGAATGGACACTGCAAAATTGCAATTAGTGACAGTTCTAAAGATATTATTTAACCAATGCGTTATTAAATTGCATACTTCCTCTTCTTTACAACACCGAAGACTGAGAGCTGTTTTTGCAATTTTCAAGTTATTGAAAAATTATTTCCCAAATACATAGATCTCAAGATTAGGCCTGCCATGCTTTTGGATTCTTTTAAAAAATATATACAACAAGAATAATTTGTTATATTTAAAAAGCTTTAATGACATATAACTCACATACCACACAGTTCACTCATTTAAAGTGTACAATTCAGTGAATTATAGTATATTCACAGAGTAGTACATCCATCACCATAGTCAATTTTAGAACATTTTCATCACCCCTCAAAATCCATACGCTTTAGCAACAACCCTAATACCCTATCCCTCCCATGCTGAGCCCTAATCAATAACTAATTTACTTTCTATCTCTATAGATTTCCCTATTCTGGACTTTGATATGAATAGAATAATTTAATATGTGGAGTTTTGTGACTGGCTTCTTTCACTGAGCATGTTTTCAAGGTTCAAGTTGTAGCATGTATCAGTACTTCATTCCTTTTTATGGATGAATAATATTCCATTGTATAGATATGTATCCCATTTTGATTATCCATTCGTCTGTTGATAGACATTTGGTTTGTTTCCACCTTTTCACTATTCAGAGTCCTGCTGCTGCAAACATTCATATACAAGAGTTCATGTGGACATAAACTTTCATTTCTCTGGCAGAATTGCCAGGTCATATGGTAGCTCTATATTTTCCAAGGTGGCTGCACCATTTTACATTCCCATCAGCTTTGTATCAGCATTCCAGTTTTCCCACATCCTTCCAACATTGGTTATCTGACTTTTTGATTCTACCCACTCTAGTGGGTATGCAATTGTATCACATGATTTTAATTTGCATTTCTCTGATGACTAATGATGTTGGACATCTTTTCATGTGCTTATTGTCCATTTGCATATCTTCCTTAGAAAACCATCTATTCAGATCTTTGTCCATTTTAAACTGGATTATTTATCTTTTCATAATTGAGTTGCAAGCGTTCTTTGTATATCCTAGATACAAGTCCCTTTCAGATTTGTATTTATTTGTTCAGGCTTTCCATTTCTATAATTTGAATTGAATTGCAGTAAGCTTCATATCTTTATCAATTCAGTGTTTTTCTTAGTAATTCTTAGAAGTTTGTTAAATACCTTGTCTGGGATTAAAGCATCTAATCAATGAGGCCTAAATTCCTGTTATAAAGACCTTTATGTGCTTTCCATTGGCTACCAGTGGTATTGCTAGACTGGATGATTTTCTTCCAAGCAGCCAATCTGTGGTAGATAGAATAATGGCTACCCACCCAAAGACATCCTAATTCCCCAAATCTGTAAATATGTATCTTACATGGCAAAGTTTATAGATGTAATTAAATTGAAGATCTTATGAAGGGAAGATTATCCTGGATTATCTGGGTGGGAAAAATTTGTTGGGAATGGTCAAAAGGAGATATGATTATGGAATAATCTGTTTAAGAGATACAATATTTGGTTTTGACAATGGATGAAAGGTGACATGAGTCAAGTAATGTAGGCAGCATCTAGAAGTTGGAAAAGACAAACAGATTCTCCTCTAGAGCCACCAGAAAGACATGCACTCCTGCCAACACTTTGATTTATCCCAGTGATACCTATACCAGACATGAGACCTAAAAAGCTATAAGGTAATACATTTTTTTTGTTTTAAGCAACTTTGTGGTAATTTTTTATAGCAACAATGGAAAAAAATATGTTACACAAGTATGGATATTCATGCACCTCACAGCTGAGTCAACAACAATTTATCACTCTACAAGAATAGTTTCCCACAGCAATTGCTGGAAGATGTCTGATTCAGCTCCAGTAAGCCATCCTTTCAGAATAAAGTCATTTATGACTCTCTAAATTTTTTGCAGCATAATTTTTTTGTGGAGTTGCCAAAGATGTGGTTAATTTTAACAGAACATAGCTGGAGCCTATCAGTTTTGTTCCTACTAAATTTCCAGAATCTCTAAATTATTCAGTGAAAAAAAATCTTCCACATCATTGCCTATACGTCTCTGAAATTAGTTATTTCATTTAAAATTAATGCTAGAATATGAGGGGCACCTGCGTGGCTCAGTTGGTTAAGCATCTGACTTCAGCTCAGGTCATGATCTTGCAATCATGAGTTCAAGACCCCCATCTGGCTCTCTGCTGTCAGCACAGAGCCTGTTCCCGATCCTCTGTCTCCTTCTCTCTCTCCCTCTGCCCCTCTCCCATGCTCCTTCTCCCTCTCTCAAAATAAAAAAAATAAGCTTTAAAAAATAAAATTAATACTAGAATATCAATTGCTTTCAAATAATAGTGTGCTAAAATAAATACAGTGTCTTTAATCTGCATAAGGGACTTAGAAAAAATGTAAATAATAAAGTGAATTTCAACTTTCTAAGGAAAATAAAAATTTTATATTAGGACTGACAGAAAACAGACTGAAGGGCTAAGTACAAGAAACTCAAGAAACATAACCATAAGGTAACTTTATTCCTTATTCAGGGCATTCATTACTGCAATAATGAATGTGATATGTTGAGACGGTACAGGAAAACGATCAGGCTGTATTACTCCCCGTGAAGATTAACTCTGGTGTCTCACCCAGATAGTAGGTCAGTGCTTCTATAAGAACTTTGGATCTACTCGTCCAGAGTAGTATTTTAGTCTATAGTAAAGAAACAAGTACAAACTGTAGACTAAAAGCTACATTTCTACATAAGGTTCAGTTTATGGAATAGATGGATTTCACTTTCCTTAGTTAGGAAGACAATGCTACCAGTTAATGCCTGCCATTATAACACATGGATTAAGTACTGGAGTATTCAGTTAAAACAGACAGATATTCAAATTTCTCCTTTTATTACTTTATAATTGCTAGCAGGTTACTAACCTTTCCAAGCTTCAGTTTTCTCATATGTAACTTAGAAAGTTAAAGTTCACTTTATTACATACATTTTTTTCTAAGTCCCTTATTCAGACCTTAGAGTTTGGCAGAGGACTAAAAAGATAATGAATGTAAAGCATTCTAGTCTACTATTTTTTTTTCTGTACCCTACTTTGAACTAAATTAGAAATCATGAATAAGAGCTTTAAAAGATCAGTTATATCAAACTATACACTTAAGATCTGTGCATTTTACTGTCTTACATAACATTTTAGTTTTAAAAAATCTTACTGTTAAAGCCTTAGGATTGGATTCCACTGGAGGTAGCACAAAAACTAAAATGATGGTGCTGAAATGAGATAGAAGTTCTTTTATCTCTCAAGTAAAAAAAGAAATTCAGAAGTAGGCACTCCAGGGGTGATATGATGACTCCATAGTTACCAGGGACCCTCATTTCTTTTAAGTTTATTCTACACTGACTGTCTTTGTACATTATTTCCATCCTTAGTGTTGTTCTATGGTCCAACATGGCTAATTGTGTTTCAGCTATTACTTACACATTCCAAGCCATAAGAAGCAGTTAGAGAAGAACAAAAAGGTACCTCTCCCTTTAAATAGCCTTCTTGGAAATCTCCTACAACATCTGTATATACATTCCATTGGCAATAACCTAGTGAAATGCTCCATTCCAGCTGCCAAGGAGGGAAAAAGTATTTTTTTTTTTTACTAAACTTGCTAATGCTCTACATGTAATTTGTGATGTTACTAAGGAAGAAAAAATAAATGGATATTTGGTGGCCACTGCATTTACTGTCATCCATGCTCAATGTTTCTCAAATAGAAAAAGTCCATTTCACTACTATGCTATCTTATGTCACTGGATGAACACAATGTAGCTATTTTTCCTCCAGTTAACAGCAATGAAACTTAATAGAAAGCAATTAAAATAATTATATTAAAATTAACACTACTATATGAATGAAAGGAAGCACAGTTAGTATAACATTTGAGAGAAAACAATATCAGAGTTAAGAGCTATGAGAGCAGCTTCCCTGAATGCGCAGAGTCTGCTTGGGATTCTCTCTTTTCTGCCCTCTCTCTGCCCCTCCTTCGCATGCATGTGTGCACACATCCTCTCTCTAAGTAAATTAAAAAAGAGCTATGAGAGCAGAATAAAGCAAGAGCCAGATTCTCACTGTACCAGTTATTTCCTTCTCCACCAGGCATACTTCATGTGTTAGTGTATTACTGCTTTTATTTATCTAATGATTTAAAACAAGAAAAGGGAATACAATTGATTGTATAAAGTTAACTTTCCACTATTTTTTCCTAATCCATTTCTTTTTTCAAGCTCTATTTAAAAAATGTTTATTCCTTTTTGAGGGGGAGGGGCAGAAAGAGAAGGAGACAGAGGATCCGAACGGGGCTCCCACAGCATCCAGCCCTATTCTGGGCTCCAACTCTGGAGCAGTGAGATCGTGACCTGAGGGGAAGTTGGGATGCTCACCCGGGCTACCCAGGTGCCCCATCCTAATCCATTCCTAAACTATTCCACAGCAACAATTTGTACAACTAATGACCTCACCAGTGTTTTGAGGGCAAAATTTAAGACCAATCATCTCATAGTGATGAAAAAAAGACTATTCTTTATAACAAAGGGGTAATATAAAGTATTTTGCAGGCAAGTTTAGTGTGATTTAAAAAGTCTTAACGGGTTGCCAGGAAAGCTATATCTTGAACTTACCAATTTTAAATATCTGGAATATGAAAAACAATACAATCACTGAATACTAAAACCAAAGTCATTCCTAAAGTTGGCGTTTTCTTCTATTTCTGGCCCAGGGGAGTGGCCCTGGAAATTGGGCACATTTGGCTTGAGGAACTTGAACTCACTGGTCCCCGAACCTCCCCGAAGACACACCTCATACTGGTAGCTCTGCGACAGCGTCCCCGCGCCGCTGACGTCCACCAGGTGGCCCGGAAAGTGGCCCTCGGGCGCCGAGCAGCGACCCGCAGACGCCGCCCGGCTCCGCCTGCACAGCCGCACCGCCACGAACACCAGCACCGAGAACAGGAAGAGCGACGACACGGACGCCAAGGCGACGACCAAGTAGACGGTGAGCGGGTCGGCCCGCGCCTCGGCCGCCGCCACCTCCGGGAGCGGCAGGTAGGGCTGCGAGAAGCCGTCCACCAGCAGCACGTGCAGCGTGACGCTGGCCGAGCGCGGCGGCTCGCCATTGTCCCTGACCAGCACCACCAGCCTGTGCTTGACGGCGTCGCGCTCGCTCAGCAGCCGGGCTGTGCGCACCTCGCCGTTGTGCGCCCACACGCCGAACAGCCCGGGCTCCGTGGCCTTGAGCAGCTGGTACGACAGCCAGGCGTTCTGGCCCGAGTCGCCGTCCACCGCCACCACCTTGGTCACCAGGTAGCCCGCCTCGGCCGCCCTGGGCACCAGCTCGGTGCAGGGCGCAGAGCCGTTCTGCGGCGGGTACAGCACGAAGGGCGCGTTGTCGTTGTCGTCCAGCACCAGCACGCGCACGCGCGCCTGGCTGCTGAGCGCGGGCGAGCCGCGGTCGGCCGCGCGCACGCCGAACTCGAACGCCTGCAGCGCCTCGTAATCCAGGGACCTGAGCGCGAACAGCTGCCCGTTGTCCGCGTTGATGGACACCAGGGAGGCCAGGGGCAGCTGCGGGTCCGCGGGCGGCAGCAGCGAGTAGGTGACCTGGGCGTTGGCGCCCGAGTCCCTGTCCGTGGCGCTCACGCTGCCGATGTGCAGGGCGGGGCTGTTGTTCTCGCGGACGCGCAGGGTGTAGGTGGTTTGGCTGAAGGCGGGGGCGTTGTCGTTGACGTCGGAGACCGTCACGGTTATGTTGTGCTGCGTTTTCAGCCTGGGGGTCCCCAAGTCGGTGGCGGTGATGGTGATGTTGTACTCGGCCTGGCTCTCTCTGTCCAGGGGTCTCTCTGTTACCAGGGTGTAAAAATTTTCTAAGGAAGATTTCAGGAGAAAGGGTAGATCGTCCTGAATTGTGCAATTTATTTTCCCATTTTCTTCCGAATCAAGGTCTGAAACACTGAGAACTGCAACCATAGCCTCAGGCGAGTTCTCAGGTATGTGTCTAGTAAATGCAGACATGGTGATTTCTGGGGCATTGTCGTTCACATCCAAGACTTGAGTCAGGACGGTGCATTTTCCAGAAAAGCTGCCAGAATCTCTGGCCTCAATATTGACTTCATAGAACTGTATTCTTTCAAAATCAAGTTGTTTTTTAAGTCGAATTTCTCCCGTCATGGAATTGATTTCAAAGGTTTTGCAAATCTCTTCAGAAGCCTGGAAAAGTGAATAGGAAATCTCTCCGTTGACTCCTATGTCTGCATCCGTAGCAGAGACTGTGACAATCAGGAAGCCTATCGGACTGTCCTCAGGAATTTTCACCCTATAGAGAGACTGCTCAAATTCAGGGGCGTTATCATTGATGTCCACGACTTCAATGTTGATCTGAGCGATGCCAGACCTGGGTGGAGAGCCGCCATCCTGAGCTGTAAGGGTTAACCTGAGCTCAGGTTCCTGCTCTCGATCTAGCGCTTTATCCAGCACCAACTCAGGATATCTGCTGCCATCACTGCTCTTGCGGGTGAGGACGCGAAAATAAGAGTTGGGACTGATTATATAGGTCTCAATATTATTTCGGCCTACGTCCACATCCTTAGCGTTCTTCAGTGGAAATGTAGTTCCAGGTGGACTGCTCTCTGATATTTTTAGCAACATATCTCTGTCTACGAATACTGGGGAATGGTCATTTATGTCTATTACTTGTAGCTCAGCTTGAAAAAACTGTAAGGGATTTTCTAGCAACACCTGGAAACGCAGCACACAGGGGTCTGTGTGACCGCACAATTCCTCCCGGTCCAGTTTCTCATTTAGCAACAAATCTCCAGTCTCCTGATCCAGCTTCAAATGTAGTTTGTTCCCTTTGGAAATAACCCTTGCCCCACGCTTGGAGAGTTCCCTCTGACCCAGACCTAGATCCTTTGCTAAATTGGTTACAAAGGAGCTACCCTCGGTTTCCTCCACCACAGAATAGCGCCCAGGTTCCATACCCGCCTGAGATAAGCCCAAGAGGACAAAGAATAAAACGACTTGCCTTTGTCTGCAAATGAACTTCCCACTGGCCTCCATTGTTCTTGTCTGGTAAAGCCTCCCTCCAGGGTGGTTCTGCTGAACTGTAACGACTTCAGTATCCGAGACTGTGGCTCTGTCACAGGATAACTCAGAAATATTCCAGTGAGTGGTCCTTATCAAAGGACCCAGTCCTCCTCCAGTGGCATCCAAGCTTCCCGTGGGCTTCCAGGTTCTGTTGCTTAGTTTTGCCTGTTAATGGTGCTGCAGCTGCGGTGCTGGTCTGTACCGTCTTATCCTGCAGCGCCACCAGGCGTCCTCATAGGATCTTACATTTTCTGGGATGAAAAATGATGCAGTATTCCCAACTCTTGCCTGTTATGTACTATACTGAGTCTTACCTTTACTATCCCTGGACTTTACGGTGCAGACAACTGTCTGAGAGCCAAAAAAGAGAGATAACACTAGTAAGGACTTTCTACTTTCAGTAACGCTAAGTGAATTTGGAGCAAAAAGAAAATATTTATCTGGCTAAGAAGAAAACATATACAATTAAAATATACAACTGGAGGGGTGCCTGAGTGGCTCATTGGTTGAGCGTCTGACTTCAAGTCATGATCTTGTGGTTTGTGAGTTAGAGCCCCACTTTCGGCTCACTGCTGTCAGCACAGAGCCTGCTTCAGATGCTCTGCCCCTGCCTCTCTCTGCCCCTATCCTGCTTGTGCTCTCTCTCAAAATTAAACATATATATAGTATATGTATTATGTATATATATATACACACACATACATATACATACACACACACAATTGGAGTCATACAGAAAAATTTCAGAGTTATATATTTTTATTGCCAAGAACTATGGAAACTGCTAGCTATGAAACTTGGACAAATTATTTAACCTCACCCAGTTTTCTCACTTGTAGGATGGAGATAGTAATAGTGTATACCTCATAGGGCCGCCTTGAGTTTCCTCACTTTACAGATGAAGATACTGAGACAGAGAGAGATTAACTTTACACACACACACACACACACTAAGCATGTAATTTGATGCCATCAGGTAGCAGAGTTTACATGAGTCCATTGCCGTGACTTGAAAACACCCAAGATTCATGTGGTAGAAGAATGTATGAGCAGGATTACTCAGAAATTATCATCTCAAATGATGAAACAAGGAAAGGTTGGAGAGTTTATCTAAGAGAGATATAATCTGTAACTGCAGTGGTGATTCCACATCTCAGATGGATGTCCTAATTTCATTAACTTCCGTTCTTACAGTGTCAATTGTAAAAACTTTTTATTATGAAAAATTTCAAACCCCATAAGGAAGAACTGTATGATGAATCTCCAGGTACTCATCACTAGCTTCAACAGTTCTCAATATTTTGCCATTATTGCTCACTCTATCTGCCCATCATTTTCCGATCCCAAACTAAGTTTTCACCCATAAATACTTCATTATAGATCTCCAACTTTTAATACTTAAAAAAATAAAACAACTATAATGCCATCCCCACACCTAAGAAGTTAGGTTAGCATTATTTAATATCCACTTAGATTCAATTTTCTCTAATTCTTTCAGTTGTTATGGTTGTTTGAATCAAGACCCACCAAGCATTATATTTGCTTGGTATGTGTCTTAATTTCTTTCATTGTGTAGAATTCCCTCCTCCCTTTTTCCATTTCATTGATTTGTTGGAAAAAGGATAATTTTACCCTGACACCATGAAAACAATTTAGGATTTTACTGCCATGAGGGGTTTTTCTTTTGCCCTTAGACTATATCCCATTAGTAATTCATAGTAGCGGTACTATTTTAAGAGTTACCAGCACTTAGCATATAATACATTCAGAATACAGCTATGTATAAATTATCTGAATAGTTGTTAAAGAAAAAGCAGTGGCAGATTATTATAGCAAGCAAAACTTCTCATTAACTTTCCAAAATCTCTAAGCAATTTAATGACAATTTGTTTCTTTAATATGACATATTTAAAACTATTCTTTTTCTTATATTTCCCTGATTCATCACTGCAATATATTGAATAGGAAGTTTTAAAAATTAACTTTAAAATTAAGGAAGGAAAATGTGTTTTAAAAGTAGGTAGGGACCACTGTAGAAAAGTTATTGCAATGTGAGGAAAAATAAACTAATGAAGCAATCAAACTGATGTATTATTTCTATTCAGGGTCATTAAGTTTTCTGTGATATGAAGGTCATATGTTCAGATAACAAGGAGAAAACACAAATGGATCCTTCAATATTTTTTAACTTAAGCTTTGGTCAGATCACAGCTCTAATAATAATAGTTGAATAATTGATCCAGAAAAGCTGGCTTATTGGTATGTGAGAACATATAACCACAGACCACTACACACATTATTATCTCCAAACGTAGAAAACACTCAACAGGTATGCTAACCTGAGAAGATTCTTCTCCTTAATTAGGAGAAACTTGCCAGGTGATATCTAATGACAGAAAGCAGTATAGCATCATAGCAAGATCCCAGAGTCAGACAGATCTAGGAGAGATGCTCAGCTCTACCATTTATTAGTTGCTGACCCTAGTGAACTCGCTGGGCCTCTATGAATATCTATTTGCTCATTTCTAAAACACCTTACAGATTTACTTCTAATATTAAAAGTGTTAAAATTGTGTATGATGCATAGTAAGCGTTTTTTAAAAAGCTTTAAAAGATACTATCTTTACTTCTAAAACTAAGAGTAGGTATACTACAACACTCCAACTCAGAAAATAAGAGTAGCAAAATTTTAAAGACAAAACCAACTTAAAACATCATAAACAAGATTATTCACGTAACAGGCTGCAAAAAAATGCACAATTGTTTGAGATAGAATATAACACATATACATTGCATGCTTTGTGGAAGTTTCCTAGGGCTAAAGCTGGATCCGTTTCTCTGTAAAGAAATTTACCCTGACTTTAAATAATATTAAAGCACTCCTCTACAGGTAACTCAGGACGAATTTCATAATAGAAAAATATTTACAGACACAATATGGACATTTATGTTCCATCCCTTATCAGAAACCCAAATCATTCTGAAATGAGGGATATTCTTCCACTTCCTTTCTTGTACTTTGAAACTGCAGATTAGGGATAATGGGCTTGAGGAACTTGAACTCATTGGTCCCCGAACCTCCCCGAAGACACACCTCATACTGGTAGCTCTGCGACAGCGTCCCCGCGCCGCTGACGTCCACCAGGTGGCCCGGAAAGTGGCCCTCGGGCGCCGAGCAGCGACCCGCAGACGCCGCCCGGCTCCGCCTGCACAGCCGCACCGCCACGAACACCAGCACCGAGAACAGGAAGAGCGACGACACGGACGCCAAGGCGACGACCAAGTAGACGGTGAGCGGGTCGGCCCGCGCCTCGGCCGCCGCTACCTCCGGGAGCGGCAGGTAGGGCTGCGAGAAGCCGTCCACCAGCAGCACGTGCAGCGTGACGCTGGCCGAGCGCGGCGGCTCGCCATTGTCCCTGACCAGCACCACCAGCCTGTGCTTGACGGCGTCGCGCTCGCTCAGCAGCCGGGCCGTGCGCACCTCGCCGTTGTGCGCCCACACGCCGAACAGCCCGGGCTCCGTGGCCTTGAGCAGCTGGTACGACAGCCAGGCGTTCTGGCCCGAGTCGCCGTCCACCGCCACCACCTTGGTCACCAGGTAGCCCGCCTCGGCCGCCCTGGGCACCAGCTCGGTGCAGGGCGCAGAGCCGTTCTGCGGCGGGTACAGCACGAAGGGCGCGTTGTCGTTGTCGTCCAGCACCAGCACGCGCACCCGCGCCTGGCTGCTGAGCGCGGGCGAGCCGCGGTCGGCCGCGCGCACGCCGAACTCGAACGCCTGCAGCGCCTCGTAATCCAGGGACCTGAGCGCGAACAGCTGCCCGTTGTCCGCGTTGATGGACACCAGGGAGGCCAGGGGCAGCTGCGGGTCCGCGGGCGGCAGCAGCGAGTAGGTGACCTGGGCGTTGGCGCCCGAGTCCCTGTCCGTGGCGCTCACGCTGCCGATGTGCAGGGCGGGGCTGTTGTTCTCGCGGACGCGCAAGGTGTAGGTGGTTTGGCTGAAGGCGGGGGCGTTGTCGTTGACGTCGGAGACCGTCACGGTTATGTTGTGCTGCGTTTTCAGCCTGGGGGTCCCCAAGTCGGTGACGGTGATGGTGATGTTGTACTCGGCCTGGCTCTCTCTGTCCAGGGGTCTCTCTGTTACCAGGGTGTAGAAATTCTGTACTGAAGGCTTCAGGACGAAGGGGAGATGGTCTTGGATGGAGCACACCATCTTTGCATTGTTCCCTGAATCTCTGTCTCTAATCCTAAAAACAGCTACTACTGTCTCAGGTGAGTTTTCTGCAATTGGGCTAGTAAGTGATGACATAAGCAGTTCCGGTGGATTATCATTTATATCTGTTACATGGACCACCACTGTACATTTTCCAGAAAGCCCTCCGCCATCTTTGGCCTGAATAGTTAATGTATAAGTTTGTATTGCCTCGTAGTTCAATTCGGCTTTAAGATAAAGCTTGCCAGATGTTGAATTGATTCGAAATGTTTTGAGAATTACTTCAGTGGCATAAAAAAATGCATAGACTATTTCTCCATTAGTTCCTGTATCTAAATCTCTAGCTGACACAGCGACAACCAGGGAGCCAACAGGGCTGTCTTCAGGCACCTGCACCTTGTAGAGGGACTGTGCAAATTCAGGGATGTTATCATTTATGTCCAAAACCAGGATGCGTATGAGGGCAGTCCCGGATCTGGGCGGAGACCCGCCATCCAAGGCTGTGAGGGTTAAATTGAGCTCAGAAACCTTTTCACGATCCAGCACTGCATCCAGGACCAATTCAGGATAAACATTTCCCTCCCCACTATCACGGACATTAATATGGAAATAGGCATTGGAGCTGATGGTGTAGTTTCTCAGGTTGTTGATTCCAACATCTGAATCCTGTGCACTTTCTAGGAGAAATGTTGCCCCTGGAGTGGTACTTTCTAATATTTTCAAGGTAGTCTCTCTATCTAGAAATACTGGAGAATGATCGTTGATGTCTCTGACCCATAGTTCAGCACGGAAAATCTGAAAAGGCTTTTCAAGTAACAACTGGAAAGGTAGCACACACGGCTCTCTGGGCCCACACAGTTCCTCTCGGTCTAATTTCTCATTTAGAAGTAAATCACCAGTAAGCGGCTTGAATAGTAAAAATCGTATGTTCTCATCTGAAATGACTCTAGATCCCCGAGCTGACAGTTCCCCCACCCCCAACCCCAGATCATTTGCTAGGTTGGCCAGAAAGGTCTCTCTCTCCGTTTCCTCCGCCACAAAATACCGAAGCGGTTCTGTGCCAGCCCAAGACATTCCCAGAAATACACAAAGAAAAAACACTTGCCTTTTCTGCACTTCAGGCATCACTCTGGCCTCCATTCTTCGTTTAAACAATCTTTCAAAACCACGTTCACTCGGCCTCAAGCAGTTCTCAGAAATGGCAGAAACCGAATCCTTAGAAATGAGTTGGTATGTTTGTGGGGAGGGGTCCTACTTTTCCCCAACTCCAACACCACGGTTTCCTTTCTTCTACTTTTCTTGTCTGGCCAGCTTTCCTCTGAAAACTGGAGTCTGTAACATCCTTTGTGCGAATATTTCCCTCTCTTTTTAAGCCTGCAGCGCCACCTTGCGTTTTGTGGATGTTATTCCCACTTTCAAGAATAGAACAAAAAGATGGCAGATTAAAGGAACTGCAACAGGAGTAGCTTCCCCCCCAAGTGTCTTTGCGGTTTTATTACCATTTACCTTAGATGGTCACAGTAATGTTAGTAAGGGCCTACATTGTTTACCCCTCTGATAGTCTGAATTAGTAGAAAAGTATATTTGTTGTTTTCCTTAATCTGGGAACAGGAAATTCAACTCTGGCTTCCTACCAGAAGTAAATCTTAAACCTTTCTCCAATTTTTTAATGGATTGGGGGTTTGGTGGCTTTGCTGGTGGTAAATCAATGACTATTTTTTCCATTTCACTTTTGGTTATCTATCTGTCCAGGTTTTGTTTAGTTTTAAAGTAATTTGTATTTAATTTTAAAAACTAGTCATTTTATCTGGATTTGCAAAATTCATTGTATTTTTTATCTTTGGTTATAGCCTTGTTCTTATTAGTAATGTTTAATTTTTTATCTCTTTTTTATTCTTGGGGAGACTTGTAAGGTCTCTATTTTGCTGATCTTTTAAAATGCGGTTCTTTTTTCAAAATATGTGACCCTTGGTTCAAAATCAAATAGTACTAAGTGGTTTAGAATAAAATCTTTGTCCGCCTTTGTTTCCTTACTTTCCTAGATCCCTTCCCAATAGGCAGTCATTTTAAACTCCTTTAGTTTTCTCTTCTGCCTTATTCTGTATTCTGCTGTATTTTTATTAATTTTAGGCATTATCAATTGACTCATTATATTGGATTAGGTTTAGCTCTTGTACACTCAAGGCCCTTTCATGCCTTCCTTTAGTTGTAGTACTATTTCAAACATGGTTGTGTACTAATTATATTTTCTTTTTCACTGTTTTCTTGAAGTTAATAATTGCCTTGCTTTTTCATTTACTTGATTTTCTTTATTATTTATCACGTGTTCTTTCCATACTTCCAATTGCCTCTCAGTAGAATTTTCCACATGGTCATTCCCATATCTCCCGAGATACCAATTTTCTTTAAATTGAGTGTTTGTTTTCTACATCTGCTGCATTGCTATCATCCTGGAACTTTCCTTTGCTGTCATTCTTGGAGTTCTCTTTGTCTTTTATTCTCGTTGGATTTCCTATTTTAGGATTTTATTTCTTCCTCTTTTTTTGGTTTACTCCATGGCTTTAATAGATTCATCCTATAATAGTTTCATCTGAAAAGATGTCAGGGGACTTGATGATGATATCCTCCAAAATGCCTGTCTCTTGAGTTACACAGCTCCAAATTGGACTAGTTTGCACTTGAGACACAGTTGTCATCCTGGGATTATCCTTGGACATCATTTGAAGATTCATTTCTTTTCTTTTTTTCAATGTTCTCTTCTCTTTTTATTCTGACTTCCTCTCTTGGATTACTCTATCATTTTAATAGATATATTCCAGTAGTCTCCAGAGAAGAATGTATGAGAGTTACATTTTGTTGTGACCTTGAGGGTATTAAAATATCTTTAGTCTGCCCTCAAACTTGATTGGAAATTTGATGATAGAGTTTGAGGTTGGAAATATTTTTCTTCAGAATTTTAAAATATTTTGTCAGTGAGCTCCCTAAAATCAATGTGCTTGCTAAGAAGTCTAAAGGAAACCTTATTTTATAGTTTCTATATAACCTGTATTTTTACTTCTTGGAGTATTTCATCATTGTGCTATTTTCAAATTAAACACTGATGTGTCTTGGTTTGGGTTTAAGTTCATGCACTGACAATTGGTAAGCACTTTCTACTAGGAAACTAATTTTCTACAGCTTTTAGAAATTTTCTGGAATTATTTCATGGGTAATGTTATTTTTCTCTCTCTCTCTCTCCTCTCTCTGTCTCTCTCAATTACTACAAATAAGATGTTGGACCTCTGGTATGATCTCTAATTTCCTTATTTTTTCTCACCTTTTTGCCATTTTAAAATACTTTTGCAATATTTCCTGGAATACTTTCTCAACCTTACCTTCAAGCTCTTCTATTGAGATTTTCATTTATTATGTTCATATTTTACAAGAGCTCTGTTTTTTTAAGGAATTTTTCTTTTTTTAAATTTTTTTTAACGTTTATTTATTTTTGAGACAGAGAGAGACAGAGCATGAACAGGGCCGGGGCAGAGAGAGAGGGAGACACAGAATGGGAAGCAGGCTCCAGGCTCTGAGCCATCAGCCCAGAGCCCGAGGCGGGGCTCGAACTCACGGACCGCGAGATCGTGACCTGAGCTTAAGTCGGAGGCTTAACCGACTGAGCCACCCAGGCGCCCCTTAAGGAATTTTTCAAGAGAGTCCTCTTTTTGTGCTTATTTCATAGATGCAACAACTTATCTGATGATATTAATTTTAGGGGTTTTTTTCAAGTTTTCATCTCTGAAAACTTTATTTTGTCCATTTTACCTTTTTTCCCTCTTTGCCTGGTTTTTGTTTCAGTTTTTCTTTTTAGAAGCTTTCTTCAGGGGTATCATTCAGGTGTCTGTTCTTAACTTAGTTTGGTAGCCTAAGGAGTTCAGTGCTAGCTCTAAGCATGTTGGCAGGGCTTGTCCATTTTGATGTGTGCTCTAAGGTGAACTGGAAGCACTTGTGGTTGGGGAAACCCTAGTGTCAGTCGGAATAGGTCTTTGCCACTTGGACTGGTTAGATTCTTCAACTCTATAAAATCTCCTACTCAAAAGGAAAAGGTATAAGTTGAAAAGGTAAAGGACTGATGGAGGAAGACGAGTGGATATCTGCATCACTCAGGATATGACAGGTAATGCTTCAATATCAAACAACCCCTCCAAATCTCAGAGGCTTAACACAATGAAGGTTGATTCATTTCTCACACCATATATCCTATACAGTTCAGCATGGAGTCCTCATGGTGCTCAGCCAGGGATCCAGGCTTCTGGAGACTCCATCTCTAACTATGCTTTCAGGATCACTGTATTGGAGAAAGTAAATGTGTTAAACCATGTGCAGTCTCTGAAAGCCTTAGCCCAGAAGTAACATATATCATTTATTCTCACATTTTATTGGCCACATGTAATTTAAAGAAGAAATACAATTAAAATTCTGCCATGTGTCTGAGAATGGAAACATCTGTAATTGGTCCCAATGACTCTCATTGCATTTTAACAATCCGTCAGCATACAATGTTTAGATGGTCATTTATTTCTACTACCCATATGACCCCTGCTCTCAACTTTGCCAGTGGAACCTCTAATATAATGACTCTCCTTTTTTGTGGTGATAAGAAATCAAAACTCTAGAATTAATGCTAGGATCAGAGAAAGAGGTTGCTCATTGACTACATTGGGGAAAAGTTATCTGCTGTAGATTTAACCACTTTTCAGGCAATTTTAATGTGACCCTCCATATTTGGCATGCTATCATCATTTCCATAGTATCTAGGGCTGATGGCTCTGATGCTTCTGAAAATCCTGCAGCCTCAACAGGATTGGTTCTCAGCTTTTCACACTTCAGGATTTGGTAGTTGGTTTGTCATTCCACTAAGTCATTCATTTACTTTCCAACTACTAAGATTTTTCCCTGTTGTCCTCTACCTTCTTCTTTCCATTATTATAAGTTTATATTTTTGAAAATATCTCTTTACTTTCATGTTAGTGCATATTTAGAGGAAGCCAAATTAAAGGTATATGTCCAACCCACCAATTTAACTCAAAATACCCTTGAATTTTTCAAAGAAATAGATTTATGTTTTATTGGTGAAATCTTCTGTGGTTATTATTCTACTTAATTAATTTACTTTTATTCCTATAATCAATTCATTTTTAAAAATTATTTTTCTTAAATCTTGAGCTGTTTTCTTTGTAAGACATGCATGTAAACCTCATAACTTTCTCTGTTCCTTCTTTGATTATCTTAAATATCATTTTGTTAAAGAAGCTTACTATAAAAGCAAGAATTATGTTCTAGGTAATTTCTATATATAAATATGTTCTCTATAATTTCAACCTGATATTATAGAAGAAACCATAACAACAATGGCTTCTCCAAAATATAATTTTATTTTCTCTTATAAAAGGATAGTGGCTTGAAATGCATTCAGTGCTATCTGGGATAGTCACTTTCCATCTTGTTGTTTTATCACCTTCAAATCATGGCCTTCACTTTACAGTTCAAGACCGCTGTCTAATATCCACCCTTTATAGCTCCATTAAGACCAATAAGTAGGAGAAAGGGAAGGCTTTGTCTTCATTTTTAAAGACTACTTCCATGAAATATTCCATGGCACTTGTAGTCATGTCTCAGTGGCCATAACTTTGGTACAAGACCACTTCCAATCACAGCAGAAGTTGGGAAATATAATTTATAGCCCACATATCCACATGAGCAACTAAAAAATGAGAGGTCTATTAGTAAAAAAAAAATAAGGGGATAACATATATTTGGGTGAAATGAGTAGTCTTTGTCATACCCACTCAAACCACACCAATAGTTCCCATTGTTCACTAGAAGCAGATAGGGTCAACTAACTTGCCTGTTTGGGTTGGTTATTAGAGGAGCATATGATTGCATTTCTACATATTGGTGGTGTGATTTGTAGCCAAAAGAATTTTTGTTCCACTGAAAACTTAGCCCCAAAGCAATAAATGAATTCATTTGCTGAGACAAGATTCTCTTTGAACTAAAGATGCTTCCTCAGTGGGCTCTTGGCAACTGTCATCCATTCCTACTTCTTTTTATGATTTTTAAAAAATTCTGGGTCCAGATATCTTAAAATTTAATTTTAAGGACTCTGAATTATTATTCTGGATGAAAATTAGGTTTTACCAATGAGATGGCTTCAGATGATGAGCCTGAAAAGACAGGCAAAGGTCATCTACCCACTGTCATTGCTATTAATCAGCAAGGTCAGAGAGATGTGAGTGCTTGCAGCCAAGTCAGCATTTCTGTGTCGAGCCATCAGTTTCAGAAGTAATTGGAGGCCATTGTGGCAGCTAGACACTAGGTTCCCCGGAATTTTCACCAGTTTTAGAGGTGATGATGGGAGAGGACATTGTAGGAGCAACAGTTTTGATAGTAGCAGTAGCAGTGGCTTCCTGATTTCTATACTACAAAAATGGTAGTATGGCTTCAAAACCAGGAGTTAATTGCAGGCTCTCTCACTTCTGCTTGTCCAGTTCTTCTGATTCTGTAAGCATCTAATACCTTCTAGCAAATATCTGTTATTGGTTAGATATACATAAAGTGGTTTCTATTTTTTTATTGTGCTGAATTCTGAATAATTCCCCCAAAGTCACCCAAGGTCAAAGTCAAAATTGCATACCTTCACTCAAATTATAAGGAATAGGAACTTGTCAGAGTTTGTAAAGGAAAACAAGTAAGGTATAAAATCATCAAGCAATTAAAGTGTTCCCTTATGCTAACACATCTTAGTTGGTTCAAAAATAGGGCAGAATAAAAAATTACAGGTGCATTCCTGAGAAACTAAGGATAAAAATGTTTAATAATCTAATTATATATATAATTAGTTGCATATATATATGCATATATATATATATATGCATATATATGTATGTGTATATATATATATATATATATACATACAGTCTGAAACTGAATCTTAGACTCTTTCTCCCCTTATGAGTAATACAATAAATAAAATTAAATTTCATTATTTGTGAATAAATATGGAAAGTGCTCAACATATCATACACTTTACAAGATGATAGTTGGCTCACATATTCTAAATGATAAATCATTCTTTTTTAAGTTTTATTGTTTATTTATTTTGAGAGAGTGTGTGTGTGTGTGTGTGCGTGCACACATGAGTGGGGGAGGGGCAAAGAGAGGGAGAGAGAATCCCTAGCAGGCTCTACACTGTCAGCATACAGACTGATGCAGGGCTTGAACCCATGGTCTGTAAGATCATTATCTGAGCCAAAATCAAGAGTCGAACACCCAACCACTGAGCCCAGGCACTTGTAAATGATAAATTGTTAGGTGAACAAAACAAATGTCAAATAGTGTAAACAGTACATGAACATTTTATAAAAATAGGTAATTTTTTTGTTGTAGTTTATAAGTTTATAAAGCCAGATGATAAAATAACACACTAATTCATTAATTCAATAATTTATTCAACTCTCATTCGTCTATATTTACTTCAGTATGTATTTTCCTAAATGTAATAGAAAAAGAGCTCTCTCCATGAGATTAAAGTTTAGTGAGGAAAGGAGATCATTTGCCTGGGCAGGGTAGCCAAAGAATGAAACACCGGATTCAAAGAAAAAATAGCCTCATATATCATTGGAATGATGGCAAAATTGAATCTGCAAATTGAAACAACATTAGGCAAAACTCCTCATTTCTGAAATGGATGGTATAGATAATTCAGATGACTTTCCCATGGAAAACAATAAAGAATAATGGACAAGACTTTTTAAAAAAACTACTTTAAAAATATTGAAGAGCTAGGGGTGCTTGGGTGGCTCAGTGGGTTGAGCGGTTGAGCAATTCCCTCTTGATTTCAGCTCAAGTTATCGTCCTGGAATCAAATCCTGCCTCCAGCTCCACACTAAGTGTGGAGCCTGCTTAAGATTCTCTCTCTCTCTCTCTCTCTCTCTCTCTCTCTCTCCCTCTCCCTCTCCCTCTGCCCCTCTCCCCACTCGCTCGCTCTCTCTCTCTCTCTCCCCCTCTGCCCCTCTCCCCACTCGCTCGCTCTCTCTCTTAAAAAAATTGAAGAGCTAAAAACATAGTAGAAAACACAATGGAAAAAAAGCCCAATTTTTGATGGAAGCTTGTAATGGAGGAGTAAACCATGTCTCAGAACAACAAAACTCATTATTCCCTCAGGGCAATTAAAAATATTTGCCCTTGGACTTTGATTTGAAGCTATTCATGAGATTAAATATAAATCAAGACTCAGGGTCAACCAAATTTGCAGCATATTCTACAAAGATCCTCCCATTTTAAGAGATCCCCACAGGGCTATATCCACTATATATACATATGTTTATACAATGTAAACATAAACAAATCTAAAGATGCTCCCTCACCCCAAGTTCAGGGAACTATATGGAAGCGCTCCTGATGTTAAGTAGAACAGAAAAAAAAGAAAAGATGCCTGGGAAATTATAGCTACTGACTGGTCTTCATGTGTGTTTATTTTTCAATATGCATATGTTGAGTTGTGAGAAACATCAAGCCATAAAATTGGTTTGCAGTGGTTCCCTACTGAGAGTGATTTAAGAATCCTAGCTGAACCCAATGAAAATACATTTTGAAGGATGAAACATGCAACCTAGGCTTTGAGGACATCCTACAAGTAAATTTTTCAAGGGCAATCAACCATATGAGTCACACAAAGAAACAAAGATAAAACCAATAAGAAAAATCAGTAACAATACAGCAGAAATAGGCGCATACAAACTTCAGCTATCAGAAGTATCAGACAGGTTTAAAAACTAACTATGCTTACCATATGTAAATAAATAAATGACTGCTTGAACATATTTGCATGAAACAGAGTGAAAGGGTACACTGACTTTGAAAACATAAAAAGTCTAAAAAATCATGGGGATTATCCTTTAAAAATACATTGTAAATACTATAAACATTGAAAAGGTACTATATATAACAAAAAGTATAAAGTAAGGTGAGGGGGCATGTATTAGAGGATGCCTCATTTTTTAGCAGGCAGTTAAGCGATGCTAATATCTTACTATGCATTATATTCTTGTGTTTTAACCTTATAGAGATTATTTATCTAAGCTTAAGCAAAATCTATAGTTGCATATAATTTTTGCTTTATTACATTCAGGTGAAACATGATAGTTTTAATTATGAATCTATGATGAGCACTGGGTCTTGTATGTAAGTAATGAATCACTAAATTCTACTGAAACTAATATTACACTCTATGTTAACTAATTAGAATTTAAACAAAAATCTGAAAGAGAAAAAAATTTTGTTTTCTATTCATATTGAATATGTTTGAATCATGTAACTTTCTATTATTGTAAAAGAATGAGAATCATTATTTACATACCCAAATCATTTATTTTGAAAAAGTAATCATAAGTTTACCAACATTTTTTCTATTTAACAGGGACTGAATTCTTTAAAATTGTATCAGATGATATAGTCCAAAGAGATCAATTTTGAAAGACAATACTCAACTTAGACGACACCCAGATAAAATATTAGTTCCTTTGAGGCAAGACAAAACACTACTACAGAAATCTAACAATTTCTAACGTGACAAGTTTTTTTCTGTATAAGTGAAAAGTATAATTCATTTGTATAAGTGAAAAGTATTTTTAAAATTGGAAGTCATGATTTACAATACTCTATGCTAATGATAATCAGAAAACACAATTCTCTTAGCCATAACAAGATATTAGTGAACAAGCTCAAACATTAGGAACCTGAAAACATTTCTGACCTCCAAAAATCTTACCCCCACAAAACAGATACACCATTTCTCCCCTATTGTATGAACATGCAAAATGTGAGCTGGCTAAAAACACCACCACCACCACCACCACCAAAAACCCAGAGATTCAGAACGTAAAATACCTCAATAGGCTGAAATACCTATAAATATGACAATAATTATTGTGTGAATATGTAGTTCTTTATGTGAATGAACAGGTTGCGAACTAATAATACATTAGTTAGTATCATCATATATCTCCCCTTAAGGTGACATGCCTAAGTGAACCCAAAATTATTTGTAAAATTAGAGTTTTCCTCGGCGTCCCTACCAGCTGCTTCACCCACGAAGTTGGGGAAAATGGGCTTCAGAAACTTGAACTCACTGGTCCCCGAGCCTCCCCGAAGACACACCTCATACTGGTAGCTCTGCGACAGCGTCCCCGCGCCGCTGACGTCCACCAGGTGGCCCGGAAAGTGGCCCTCGGGCGCCGAGCAGCGACCCGCAGACGCCGCCCGGCTCCGCCTGCACAGCCGCACCGCCACGAACACCAGCACCGAGAACAGGAAGAGCGACGACACGGACGCCAAGGCGACGACCAAGTAGACGGTGAGCGGGTCGGCCCGCGCCTCGGCCGCCGCCACCTCCGGGAGCGGCAGGTAGGGCTGCGAGAAGCCGTCCACCAGCAGCACGTGCAGCGTGACGCTGGCCGAGCGCGGCGGCTCGCCATTGTCCCTGACCAGCACCACCAGCCTGTGCTTGACGGCGTCGCGCTCGCTCAGCAGCCGGGCCGTGCGCACCTCGCCGTTGTGCGCCCACACGCCGAACAGCCCGGGCTCCGTGGCCTTGAGCAGCTGGTACGACAGCCAGGCGTTCTGGCCCGAGTCGCCGTCCACCGCCACCACCTTGGTCACCAGGTAGCCCGCCTCGGCCGCCCTGGGCACCAGCTCGGTGCAGGGCGCAGAGCCGTTCTGCGGCGGGTACAGCACGAAGGGCGCGTTGTCGTTGTCGTCCAGCACCAGCACGCGCACCCGCGCCTGGCTGCTGAGCGCGGGCGAGCCGCGGTCGGCCGCGCGCACGCCGAACTCGAACGCCTGCAGCGCCTCGTAATCCAGGGACCTGAGCGCGAACAGCTGCCCGTTGTCCGCGTTGATGGACACCAGGGAGGCCAGGGGCAGCTGCGGGTCCGCGGGCGGCAGCAGCGAGTAGGTGACCTGGGCGTTGGCGCCCGAGTCCCTGTCCGTGGCGCTCACGCTGCCGATGTGCAGGGCGGGGCTGTTGTTCTCGCGGACGCGCAGGGTGTAGGTGGTTTGGCTGAAGGCGGGGGCGTTGTCGTTGACGTCGGAGACCGTCACGGTTATGTTGTGCTGCGTTTTCAGCCTGGGGGTCCCTAAGTCGGTGACGGTGATGGTGATGTTGTACTCGGCCTGGCTCTCTCTATCCAGCGCTCTTTCAGTCACCAAAGTGTAGAAATTTTCTACAGTAAGTTTCAGAAAGAAGGGGAGATGGTCTTGGATGGTACACATCATTTTGCCATTTTCCCCGGAGTCTGGATCTGAAATTCCGAAAATCGCGACGACGGTGTCAGGCGTGTTTTCTGGGATATCACTGATGAGTACTGACATTGTCAGTTCGGGGGCATTGTCGTTTACATCCATCACTTCTATGGCTATAGTGCATTTTCCCGAAAGACCCCCACCATCTGAGGCCTCAATTTCCAAACGATAAGATCGAATTTCCTCAAAATCCAACGTTTTTTTTAATCGAATTTCCCCCGTGACTGCGTTTATTTCAAAGGCCTGAATCACTTGATTTGAGGATTGGAAAAATGAGTAGGATAACTCTCCATAGGTCCCAGCATCTAAATCTGTAGCAAACACGGTGATGACGAGGGAACCTACAGGGCTGTTTTCTGGGACCTGGACCTCATAGAGCAGCTGAGCAAATTCAGGGGCATTATCATTTATGTCTAGGACTACAATGAGAACCTGAGAAGTCCCAGTTCTCGGCGGTGACCCACCATCCAGCGCCGTGAGCGTTAACCTGAGCTCTGATTGCTCCTCACGGTCCAGCGCTTTGTCCAGCACCAGCTCAGGGTATCTCCTGCCATCACTGTGATTTAGAGTGAAAAGGTGGAAATGGGAGTTGGTGCTAATAGTGTAGTTCTGAACTGTGTTACTACCCACATCTAAATCTTGAGCTATTTTCAAAGGAAATGCAGTCCCTGGATGACTGCTTTCCGAGATTTTCAGGAGGATTTCATTTTCCAGGAATTCTGGGGCATGGTCATTTACATCTAGTAGCTGTAGTTCACCTTGAATAAAGTGCACTGGGCTTTTTAGTAACACCTGGAAATGCAGTATACATGGATCTGTGTCACTGCACAACTCTTCCCGGTCCAATTTTTCTTTTAGGATCAAATTCCCACTCTTCTGCTCGAGCTGCAAATACTGTTGATTCCCTTTGGAAAGAATCCGGGCGTCCCGTGCCTCCAGCTCCCCTAAGCCAAGCCCCAGATCTTTTGCAAGGTTGGCCACATAAGAGCCGCTTTCCCTCTCTTCTAGAACCGAATATTTAATGGTCATACCGTCCACCTCCCACAGAATTAATAGTATTAATACAATAATAATGGCGGTCACTTGCCTTTTCTGTGGCGCTTTGGGTAGCGGTGTTTCCATCGTTCCTTAGGGTCCAAAAGATGCAGTTATTTAATCACAAAATAATTGCTGTGCAGCCAACTCCGCTATCTCGGTTCAATAATCTTGAGTTAGTTCTTAACACTGATTGATATGGCGATAGCTGCCTCTCAGAAACCTACTATCCCCCTAATGGTGTAAAACACTTCCTTTTTGAGCAGCTAGAAACTGCTCAGCTATTATGGTGCCTGCAGAGATAGTTTTTTACTTTCTTAGCCTGCAGCGCCACCAAGCGTCTTGCCTTACAACTTCAGGGTTTTTTGTTTGTTTTTTTCCTTTTCAAAGCATCATGCAACAGTTAAAACAAATAGAAAGCCTTTTGGGTTATAAACTCTCTTCCACCCAATTGCAGGTAACAGGTAACTAACAATATTTGTGAGAGCAAAAGTAATACCTATATATCTATGTCTATATTCATCTTCGTTAAAGGTACAAGGTACAAGTTCAGTAACACAAAACTCTGCTCAAGACAAAATCACTTACCCATTTAACCAGTATTTCTCCATGCAGGCATTTTTCCAGCTTCTGGAGATTAAGTGGTAAAATAAACACAAAAGTTCTTCCTCATGGGTGCTTACATTCAATTACAAAAATACTAATTTGTTGTATTGTTGGAAGAAGTTACAAATTTTAAAATTTACTTTCCACTCCCAAAGTGAAATGTGCCTGTAACCCCTGAAAAAAATTAAAATGTGATTTCGTGTCAGTCTCCTGGACTACATAACCTTTGGCATTTTTTTTTCCTTCATAAAATCACTCCATGCAATGCCCAGTAAGACTAAGAGGAAATGGCTGTTTGATTTGTTAGAAATCAATATAAGTTCAGGATTCAGGCAGTGTCTTTTCTACAAAGATGAAGAAGGGAAAAAAAGTCAATGGAGTTAAAGATACACTTTCTGGGGAAGTGTTTTAACCTGTCAACATTGGACAGGGGT
This sequence comes from Lynx rufus, assembly GCF_022079265.1. Taxonomy (NCBI): domain Eukaryota; kingdom Metazoa; phylum Chordata; class Mammalia; order Carnivora; family Felidae; genus Lynx; species Lynx rufus. Next base: position 117,093,436 of record NW_025814823.1, on the reverse strand, counting down.
CCATCCCAGTGTATATCCCCTGGGACTATGGAAATGAGTATACCGAAAAATACCACGGCACCAACGAAAGCCAAGTGGTTGCAGTGACCTAGCAGGAAAAGTAGTTTCCCCCAAAGAAGAATGCTATTCCGAGGAGCAGGGGATAAATATCTAAGAATGCAAAACAGTAAGTGTTCCCTACACTCATTGAACCACCTAGTAATAATCCATGACAGTTCACTTATTTGGACACAAATCACAGCCAAATATAATTTAGTTAAGGCTAGTTCCATTTTAATTAAGTATAAAAATAAAATATTCACTCAGATGTCACTTTAGTATAAATTGCCTGACTTTGATGGGAAGGTGAAATGAGAAATTTTTCTTAAAATACTACAAATAAAACCAGCACAAGACAAATACGGGCTAAACTGTGAAAGTAAATGATTTTATGGTTAATAAAGATAAATGACAGGGTGGCTGGCTGGCTCAGCTGGTTGAGCAACTGACTTGATCTCAGCTCAGGTTTTAATCACAGGGTTGTGAGTTCAGAACCTGCACTGGGCTCCACACTGAGCGTGGAGCCTACTTAAAAAAGAAAGATAAATGATACTTACACAGCACTAGAACAGAAAATCTGACATTACCCAATAACCTGACACTAATAGCTTACTTAGGTCTTGGCAGGTATCACATATAGAAAAGCTTTAGAAGCTAGGAGGAAGGTATTTTTCAATATAATTTGGATTTTACTAAATAATACATTTGAACTTTCAGCTTGTTAGACAAAGACAAGGAGATTAAATATACTCTCAACATTTTATATTCTGTAATGGAGTTTAGGGTGCATGGAGGGTGTTTTCTGTTTAGAAAGAAAATAAAACAATGATGTGTAGTTTCACTTACTGACAAAGGTACTTCATTAGCATTTTTCTGTATTCCTTGAAAATTAATTTTTAAAATTCACTATTGGAATGTTAATAACTTTCAACAAATATTTATTATGCACTTATAATTGGGTTGGTATTATTAAAAAAGACTATCATGGGCTTACATGAAGCTCACAAATTGGAGTTTAATGTACTGATACTTTTGTAAAGTTTATATGCATAGAAAAATGTATTGACTATTATGGTATGTTGAATTACCCATAAATATGAATGGCTATCCTCGCATTTAGCCATCTTTAGTATTTATCTTTAGTTATTCACACTGTGGCAGTCACCCCAAAATGAAACTTAAACAAGCAGATTAAATATCAAACATTCACATTTTCTTCTTTTTTTTTTTTTTAAGTAGGCTCTATAACCAACATGGGACTTGAACTCACCACCCAGGTCAAGAGTCGAATGCTCTACCAACTGAGTCAGCCAAATGCCCCAAACACTCACATTTTAAAAATTTCCTTACATAGCTATAGTGATGACCATTTTCACTAATAGTTAGATATACAATCCTGCTTAAGGACTTTGCATTACAATTTTTGTAAAATGAATAGATGATTGAGTTTCAAAAATTTTAAAGTATTCAAATAAAAATTTACTTTTTATTCAGACTGTCAAATATAGTTGAGAGTAACAAAAATCTACTAACCATAGCATAGGGAAAATACTGTGTATACTCAGTATCTGATTTTTTCTCAATCTAAGGACGTGTCGTAAATAATTAAAATCGGACCATCAATAACATGTAACTTTGAGTTAAAAGAGATTTTCAAAAGAGCTGAATAGAATACTTAACTGAATAAGAAACTATCCCGAACCGTGGGGCTTTCCTCCATTTCTTTTCCAATGCCCTGGGGAGGTAAGTTCGGGATAATCGGCTTCAAGAACTTGAACTCACTAGTCCCCGAGCCTCCCGTCAGACACACCTCATACTGGTAGCTCTGCGACAGCGTCCCCGCGCCGCTGACGTCCACCAGGTGGCCCGGAAAGTGGCCCTCGGGCCCCGAGCAGCGACCCGCAGACGCCGCCCGGCTCCGCCTGCACAGCCGCACCGCCACGAACACCAGCACCGAGAACAGGAAGAGCGACGACACGGACGCCAAGGCGACGACCAAGTAGACGGTGAGCGGGTCGGCCCGCGCCTCGGCCGCCGCCACCTCCGGGAGCGGCAGGTAGGGCTGCGAGAAGCCGTCCACCAGCAGCACGTGCAGCGTGACGCTGGCCGAGCGCGGCGGCTCGCCATTGTCCCTGACCAGCACCACCAGCCTGTGCTTGACGGCGTCGCGCTCGCTCAGCAGCCGGGCTGTGCGCACCTCGCCGTTGTGCGCCCACACGCCGAACAGCCCGGGCTCCGTGGCCTTGAGCAGCTGGTACGACAGCCAGGCGTTCTGGCCCGAGTCGCCGTCCACCGCCACCACCTTGGTCACCAGGTAGCCCGCCTCGGCCGCCCTGGGCACCAGCTCGGTGCAGGGCGCAGAGCCGTTCTGCGGCGGGTACAGCACGAAGGGCGCGTTGTCGTTGTCGTCCAGCACCAGCACGCGCACCCGCGCCTGGCTGCTGAGCGCGGGCGAGCCGCGGTCGGCCGCGCGCACGCCGAACTCGAACGCCTGCAGCGCCTCGTAATCCAGGGACCTGAGCGCGAACAGCTGCCCGTTGTCCGCGTTGATGGACACCAGGGAGGCCAGGGGCAGCTGCGGGTCCGCGGGCGGCAGCAGCGAGTAGGTGACCTGGGCGTTGGCGCCCGAGTCCCTGTCCGTGGCGCTCACGCTGCCGATGTGCAGGGCGGGGCTGTTGTTCTCGCGGACGCGCAGGGTGTAGGTGGTTTGGCTGAAGGCGGGGGCGTTGTCGTTGACGTCGGAGACCGTCACGGTTATGTTGTGCTGCGTTTTCAGCCTGGGGGTCCCCAAGTCGGTGACGGTGATGGTGATGTTGTATTCGGCCTGGCTCTCTCTATCCAGCGCTCCTTCAGTTACCAATGTGTAGAAATTCTCCACTGATGGTCTTAGAAGAAAGGGGAGATTGTCATCTATAGAGCAAACAATCTGTTGATTTTGTCCAGAATCTGCATCCGATACACTGAAAACTGCCACTATGATGTCTGGCAGGTTTTCGGGAATGGGACTGGTGAGTGAGGACATGGTCAATTCAGGAGTGTTGTCATTTACGTCCAGAACCTTGATGACCAAAGAGCATTTTCCTGATAGTCCCCCGCCATCTGTAGCCTCAATATCCACATGGTAAGATTGAAATTCCTCAAAATCCAAAGTCTTTCTCAGTCGAATTTCGCCTGTAATTGCGTTTATTTCGAAGGGCTGATTAATGTCATCTACCTGAAATAGGGCGTAAGATACTTCCCCAAAAGATCCAGCATCTAAATCCCTCGCTGAGACGGTGATAATCAGAGAGCCCAGGGAATTGTTTTCAGGGATTTGCGCCTCATATTGCTCCTGAGCAAACTCGGGGGCGTTGTCATTGATGTCCAAGACCAGTATCTGAATCTCCGTGGTTCCAGAACGCGGCGGAGACCCACCATCCAGTGCTGTGAGGGTAAGCCTAAACTCGGGCTGCTCCTCCCGGTCCAAGGCTTTGTCTAGCACCAGCTCCGGGAACTTCCTGCCGTCGCTGCGATTGCGAGTGAGAACGTGGAAATGAGGATTGGAGCTGATTATGTAGCTCTGAAGACCGTTGCTACCAGCGTCTAAATCCTGTGCCATTTTCAAAGGAAATAGCTTTCCTGGTGTAGTAATTTCTGATATTTTTAGTAGCATTTCTCTGGTTGGGAACTCTGGGGCGTGGTCATTTATATCTCTGACTCGTAAAGCAGCCTGAAAAAACTGCAAAGGATTTTCCAGTAATACTTGGAAAGGTAGCACACAGGGCTCAGTGGAACCACACAGCTCTTCCCGGTCCAGTTTCTCATTTAGCAGCAAATCATAAGTCTGTGGGTCAAGCTGCAAATGCTGTCTGTTCCCCTTGAAAACGACCTGAGCACCCCGCTCAGCCAGCTCTCCTCTCTTGAGTCCCAGATCCTTTGTCAAATTGGCCACAAACGTGCCACTTTCTGTCTCCTCCAGTACAGAATATTGAATCGATTCTGAACCCACTTCCCACAAAATCATCCATATAATGAGGATAGTCACTTGCCTTTTCTTGCGATGTACTTTTGTTTGCGCCATTTCTATTAGGTCTGATTCCAGAGGAAAAAATCCTTTTCCAGTCCCAATCACCACGTCCATCATCTACCCTCCGTAATCTCTTTGCTGTTGAATTTCGAATTTGTCTTATAACTTCTCTGGTGACGACTGCCTTCCTGAATACTTCTAACTTTGCTCTAGCTGTAAATGTGTCCTGTATTTGAGGGGAGAGGGGGTCTCTGAATAAAATGGAGTCCACCGAATCTGCAGAGCTTTATTCACTCTCTTAGCCTGCACTGCCACCACGCGTTCAAATTGATAACTTCAATATGATAACATACAGGCAATAATATTCCCCAAATCTGAGCGTTATAAAGACTTTGAGGTGGAGTCCGTGTTTCTCAAACCATAGTGTGTGAACCATATGCATAAATAATTACTTGGGAGTCTTGGGTTGTTTTTTTTTCAAAGTCAACTTCTGGTCTTCTCTCTAGATCTTGAATCAAATTCTCCGGGGGTGCTAACTGAAATCTGCACTTCAATCTTTGTCTTTAAGTGATTCTCATGCATACTAACGTTTAAAAATCACTACCCCAAATAATGTATATTTACTATAATCATCTTGTATTCTTTGGCAATGAAATTTATCTCTGACGAATAGTGTGATTTGTGAATTCAAAATGTACATTATTTGTCCCAACAAACAAATCAATAAACTACAAAATGTAAATGTTGGTTAGCAACACCAATTATAAGATAAAAAAAACTATTTCTCTAAGTTATATGGCTCATAAAATGACATAAACAACAGACCTACTTTATTTTGTGCTTATACCTGCAAAATAAAGGAAAGAATTAGGCTATTAGAAGGAAAACTGAGGCCAAGAAATACTTAAGATAGAAGTATCTAATCAATTCAATTATTTAAAAGAGGAACTAGCAACAATCAATAGTCTGTCATGAGTACACATCTTGGGATTTTACTTCATTTTGTACAGGTAGAATTGGTCATGATTTTTATTAGGATTGTTTATATTATTGTAATTTTTAAATCAAATTTAACTCCTATAGTAATTAATCGAGGCCCAAATATATTATCCTGTTGTAAGGACATAATGCAATGCAGAAAATAAACATTCACCTCTACCAACCCTCCCACAACAAAGATGACATGAGTTTCTATAAATAAACATCAAATAAGGTAACGTGAAAGGTGAATTACACTTGAGTGGATTCCACAGAATTCAATGATGGTTCATCATGGCTTTATCCATTTCTATCTCCTCAGTTTCTGTTCAGATTAATAGGAAAACATGTCTTTAAACATCCTGAAAATACATGAACTGGGTCAGTGCACATATAACAACACAAAATGCGCCAAGCATAATTTCATTTCAGATTGATTTCATATATATTGAGAGATTAAATCAACTGAGTTCAACCAAACTTCACTTCAGGTAAGAGCCAAAATGATGAAAGAGTAAAACTGAGGATCTTTTTCAAAATGTTTCAACTCTAGGTAAAATAAGTAAAGCTAAATAAAATCTAAACTCTGACCATATGAAATAATTTTGTACTTAAAAAGCACTCTATCTATCCAGAAGGATAAAAAAATAAGATCATGGTGACCAGTCTCAATGGTTCACTTGATAAATGTTACTGAGAATAGATTTCCTTGAGGGTATGAATGACAAAATAAACTGATGAAGTAAAACCAACAACCATAAACACATTAGATGGGTGTAGTTTCTTCTTTGAAACAGAGCTATTTCTAGCCCAACCCTAAAGATTTCCTTCCTTCAGTGGATATTCTGACTCCAGCTTAATGGCATCCCTGACATATGCGCAGTCCTTTATTTACTCTCTTGACCTGCAGCACCACCACACATCTTCATAGATAGCTTACTGAATAATTTTTCATTTTAAAGCAAATTTTACTAGCAGTACAGCATTTGTAGAACTCAGTTTAGATCACTGAAATATCTTGGAGAACATTGCTATTTATTATAGAAAGAAGAACAGAATATCTTAATGTATCCTTCAAGGGTGTCAGTTGGTATGTGAAGAAACTGCCTTTTTATGGAAATGGATTACTTTAGATTCTTTCAGGAGAATGCATCTCTGCTTTACTCTCTTTTGTTTTGCTTGCTAGAGTAGAATTGAATTGACATTTATCAACTTGTCTCACAAGTAATAACTCATTAGCATTTATTGTGGAACAAGTTCAGTACATACAAAGCAAACAGCATAACTTCCATGTACACATCACCCAGCTTCAAAACATCTTGTCTTGCTTCATCTATATCTTTCCCTCCACCCTCCGCCTCCCAGTCAATGTTTATTTTTGTATAGTTATTTTAAGGTAACATTTACACAAATTGAAATGCACCAATCTTAACTGTGCCATTTTAACAATGGATCCATCCATGTAACCCACACCTCTTTCAAGATATTGAACGTTTCCTTCATTCATTGGGAACATTCTTACTCATATTCCAGCTTAATTTTAATAATTAGGTGGCAAAACCTTGGTTTCCTCTAGACACAACATGTAAAGGTAAACAATGTAAAAAAACACCATTTCCAATACTCATGCCAATACTTATGTTTGTGTATGCTTATGTGAAGTGACAGATCATTAAGATTAACTGATTATTATCAAAGAGCTGAAATAATACTTTGATGAAACATTATAAAGTATATTAAACTTAATTTTATTTAGTTAGCTTATAATTATTGCATAGCTGATCAAGCTGATTTCCACTTTTATGCTACAAATGTTTGTTTTCCTTTCATTCCATTATACATTTTAAAAATTCTTCAAGTTTACTAAAAATGAAAGATAAAGACTAACCCTCATGGTTCATCTTAGAACTCTTTAATTTTGTTATAAATCTCTTAAAATCTCATTTAACTATATGCAAGGAAAAACAATGACTCAGGGCAAAGATGCAGATATGTAAGCAATCACTTAAAGAACACTCTCAATTCATGGGAGAAAGAAATGATGCATAAAAGTCTGAAAATATAAAGGAATTGATGCTAAACACATTTGAAATCTCAAATGTTTGGGGAAGACTTCCTTGTTAGATGTCTGTCAGTTTTATTTTTTCAAAGAATCAACTTTTTATTTCATTGGTTTTCTCTATTATTTTTATTTGGAATTTAATTGGTTTCTTCTATTATTTATACTATTTCCTTCCTCCTGCTTCTCCTGCTTGCTTTGGGTTATTTTTCTCTTATTTTTCTAGATTCTGGAGGTGGGAGATTACATGATTGGGACTTTTCCTCTTTTCTTTAAAAAATTTTTTTAAGTTTGAGAGAGAGAGAAACATCACATGTGCACAGAGGCAGGGCAGAAAGAGAAGGAGAGAAAAAGAATCCCAGACAGGCCCCACGCCATCAGTGATGAGTCCCACGCAGGGCTGGAACTCAACGAACTGTGACATCATGATCTGAACTGAAATCAAGAGTCAAGATGCTTAACCTAGTGAGCCACCCAGGCGCCCCTTCCTCTTTTCTAATATGCATTTAGTGCTATAAATGTCCCTCTGCACTGCTTTAGCTGTGTCTTATAAATTTTAATTTGTTGTCTTTTCATTTTTAGTTCAGCTTGATGTATTTTTTATATTCCTTGAGACTTTGCCTTTGATCCATGGATTAATTAGAAATGTTTCGTTTTCAAGCATTTGAAGATTTTCCTGTTACTTTATGTTTTTTAGTTTGATTCTATTGTGAATGGAGAACCCACACTGTATGATTTCAATTCTTTTAAATTGATTGAAGTTTGTGTATGGCCTTGTTTACACAGTCTATTTTGCATATTTTTGGGAAGCATTTGAAAAGAATGTGTATTCTGGTATTTTTGGCTAGGTGTTCTGTAAATATGGATTACATCCATCCTGTTGAGGGTGTTGTTCGGTTCTGTGTTCTTGCTGATTTTCTGTATTGAAGTATCCAACTTTTATTGTAGATCTATTTCTCCTTTCAGTTTTGTCAGTTTTTGCTTCACGTATTTTGTACCTTTGTTGTTTGTAAATATGTATACGTATTTAGGAATGCTATGTCTTCTTTTATCATTACCTAATGTCCTACTCTGTCTCTGGTCATTTTCTTTCCTCTGATGTCACTTTATCTGACATTAGTATGGCCACTCCTAATACATTTTTATCAACATTTGCATAATATGTTTTCCATCTTTTTACATTCAACCTGCCTATATCATATTTGAAGTGAAGTTTCTTGTAGACAGCATACAGTTGGTCATTTTTAAACACATTATATCAATCTCTTTGTTTTGATTGGTGTGTTCAGACCATTTGCATTAAATGTAATTACTGATATGTTAGACCATTTACATTAAATGTAATTACTGATATATTAGAGCCTAAGCCTGACATTTTATTTTTTCTTTTATATTTGTTCTGTTTTTTGTTTCTGTTTTCTTTTTCCTGCTTTTCTTGTAGTTTATTAGGACACTTTTTTAGAATTCCACTTTGATTTATCTATAGCATTTTTTGGTGCATCACACTGTATAGCTTTTATAGTAGTTGCTCCATACTTAACTTATTACAGTTTACTGGTATGTCATTTTACCAGTTCAAGAGAAAGGTAGAAAACTTACCTCCCTTTAACCTCCCCCATTTAAAGCTGTTGTAAGTTTTTCCTCAATATATACTTAGAACTAATCAGACATAATCATATATAATTTGGGATTCAACCATCAAACATAATTTAGAAAACTCAAGAGGAGAAGGAATGTCTATGGCATTTAACCAAATTTTTATTTACTGTGTTCTTCTTTCCTGATGTTCCAAGATTCTTTTTTTAATTGATTCCTTTCTGTTTGGAGAACTTCCGTCAGCCAGTCTTTTAGGGTAGGTCTACTGGCAACAAATTCTCTTCCTGAAAGATATCTTCACTGGATATATGATTCTTTTAACATTTCTTTTCTTTCAGCACTTGAAAAATATGTGTCACTTGTTTCTGACTCCCATGGTTTTTGGTGAGAAATCTACTGTCACTGCCATCAAGATTTTTTCCTTCTCTTTAGTTTTCAGAAATTTAGTGTGGATTACCAGATTTGACGTCATGAGGGTTTTCCCCTGTTTTCAGCATGTCACTCTTCTGCTGTGAAGTTGCCAGGATATCCCTGCATCCTGTAGCAACAAATATCAACACTTCTCCTAGGGGAAGAAACAGAAATGCTCAAAATAAAGTGAGGGACTCACTTTAAAAGAGGATGGAGAGGAAAAACCAAAGATTTAAAATAAAGGAGAAATATAAGAAACTAGAGATATTATTGAGAATGTTCAATAACTGACAAAACACAAGGCTCAGAAAAAAATAAAGTTAGGAATACAGTTATTAAGGAAATAATAGTAGAGATGAAATGATCCCAGATATGAAAAGGCAGGAATTTTTAGAATTTTTAGGATATTACATGACATATATACTATATAGCACATCAATGAAGTGTAAAAGAAAACTAAATGCATTTTCAGACATGCAGAGACAGAGTTTATTTTTCATGTGCCCTCTCTTAGGAATCCACTTGAGGATATACTGTAGCACAGAGAGGACTTTAAAAATAGGAGATAAGTAATCTATCAAACAATGGGCTTAACTAGGAGAGGTATAAAAACAAGATGATAGTTTTGTACACATTTAGAGATCATTTAGTCCAGACAGAAGCAGAAATAGAGCTTCAGGTAAGAGTTATGGGAACCTGAATTATTTAGAAATATTTGAAGATATGGTAAAGCCAACTGATGGAGTCTAAAATGGTGAATCTGTAGCACCTGGGTGGCTCAGTTGGCTAAATCTGACTCTTGATTTCTGTTCAGGTCATGATCCCAGGGTTGTGGGATCAAGTCCCACATCAGGCTCTGTGCTAAGCATGGAGCCTGCTTGGGATTCCCCCCCCCTCTCTCCCTCTCTCTCCCTGTGCCTCTGTCCCCCACTTGTGTGCTCTCTCTCTAAAAAAGAAAAAGTAACCTAAAGTAAAGTAAAATAAAATAAAATGGTGAATTTATTTTATCTTGATTCTAGGAACACCGTATTTTCAATGGCACAGGAAACACAACAGTAGATCAAAGGAGCAGAAAATACAGTCCTTAAGTAATATGGCTCTGCAATGAGCAATGTATTTTACTGCGGTTAAAAAATGTAACACAAAATTTACCATCATAACCATTTTTAGGTATACAGTTCCATAGTGTTAAGTACATTCACATTGTTGGGAAGCAGATCTCCAGAACGTTTCCATTTTGCAAATCTGAAACTCTATACCCATCAAACAAAAACTCTCCTTTTCGTCCTCGCCCAGTCCCTGGTAGGCACCATTCTACTTTCTGTTTGTATGAATTTAACAACCTTGGATACATCATATAAGTGGAATCATACTGTATTTGCCTTTTTGTGACTATGTTCTTTCACTTAGAATAATGCCCTCAAAGTTCATCCACGTTGTAACATGTGATAGGCTTCCCTTCCTTTTTTAAGATTCCATACATGGGTATTTGGGTTGGTTCCACCTCTGGCCAGTTGTGAATACTGCTGCTATGAACATGGGTGCACAAGTATCTTTGAGACCCTGCTTTCAATTCCTTTAGGTATATACCCAGATATGGGATTGCCAGATCATATAGAAGTTCTCTTTTACACTTTTTTGAGAAGACTTCATACTGTTTTTATAGCAGTTGCACCATTCTACAATCTCACCAACAGTGCACGGAGGGAACAGTTTCTCCACATCCTTTTGAACACTTGCTATTTTCTGTTTTTGGTTTTTTTTTGATAGCAGTCATCCTAATGTGTGTAGGGTGACACTACATTGTGGTTTGGATTTCCATTTCTCTGATGATTAGTGATGTTGAACATTTTTTCATATGTTTGTTGGTCATCTGCATATCATCTCTGGAGAAATATCTAAGTCCTTTGCTCATTTTTTAATCAGGTTATTTGATTTTTTTGTTTTTGTTGGGTTGTAGGAGTTCTTAAATATTATGGACATTAACCCCATATCAGATATAGTATTTGCAAATATTTTCTCCCATTCCATAGGTTGCCTTTTCACTGTTGATGGTGTTCTTTGGTGCACAAAATTTTTTAAGTTTGATGTAGTCTCATTGGTCTATTTTCGCTTTGTTCCATGTGTTTTGGTGTGAAAGCCAAGAAATCACCACCAAATTCAATGTCATGAAGCTTTTCTCCTATGCTTTCTTCTAGGAATTTTATAGTGCAATGAATATTTTGAGAAAATCAGTCTCTTATACATAGGAATTGGCGTGGCACTCACAAATAGGCCATGATCTCCTGTTGAATATAAACAACTTCACAGAACAACATCATTAAAGAGGGATTGTGATCAGATGGAACAAAACTGCAATAAGATGACATCATGATCATGCTTGAGCACAGTCAAAAACAAGAACATTGTATAAACCAAAACAATGCCCAGAGTACTCTGTCCTGGCCGATTATGATTGAATGCTGGTTTTTAAAAAAACAATTACATTTTAATCTCCCTTTGTTCTTCTCGTTTCCTGAATACAATTCAGTAAGATACCCTATAATAGAATTACTCCCATTCACTGGAAGCATCCAGTCCAGGGCTACTTCCTTGAGCCATATGCAAAACTACCAAACACAAGCCTTATACTTTTTTAAGGAGCTATTACTAAGGTAACCAAAGCTTTCCCAGAATGTGCAGTCTCCCTTGTTACAACAAGTCAATAAACTCAGCTTTGTTCTGATCCAGTGTGTCCTTGTGATCTTTGGTTACAGGGCATTCATAATATAATGGTCATTAAAAGTGAATTTTTAATAGTGATTTCAGATTCTACAACAGATATATAGACAAAAGGGGGAATTCTATTCTTAGCTATGGTTATGGAGTAAAAATGTCATCAATCTGGACTATATAAAAGTATAAGTTAATTTGACAGAGGTTGTAAAGTGTAAGGGAGAAAGAAGTAAGAGGAAAAAGTAAGAATTGTATTTTTTCTGTCAGACAAGTAAATGAAAGGAACTGTTGTTATGAACAATAAATGGATGGTTTCAGCTTGTTCAGGGAAGTACTGGAAAATAGTGACAGAGCTCTATGTAAAGGATGAATGAGAGAAGTTTTAAGTGTGCTAGGTACTAGACAACAGTAGCAGGAAATTAAGGAAATTGTTTAGACTTTATGAAAAGGTTACAAACATATTCTTTAGTAATAAAAAAAGAATATAAAAAGGACTAGAGATAAAAGGTTTAAAGGTACTTTCCAATGGGATAAAATGAAAGTGTTGGCAAAAATATGGAGGAACTGGTACATTCAGACAGTACTGAGAGCAGTGTAAACTGATACAACCACTTTGGAAACTATTTGGAAGAATCTACAAAAAGGGAACATGTACTTACTAAATGAGCAGCAATTTCACCCCTAGGTATATACCAACAGAAATGCATATACATGTTTGCCAAAGGACGTGTATGAGAATGTTCAAAGTAGTACTATTCAAACAGGCAAACTGTGCACCAACCCAAATATCCGTCTATAGTGGGATGGGTCATAAATTGTAAAATATTCATACAGTGGAATACTATACAGCAATGAGAATGAAAAACTAAAATTAAAAGCATTGTCACGGACAAATATCATAAACATAATGTTGAGTGAAATCAGCCAGACACAAAGCAGTTCATACTCTACTATTCCAATTATATAAATTCAAAACAGGCAAAAGTAAATCATAGTATTGGAAGTCAGGATATTGTTATACTAGGGCTGGTAGTGACTTTAAGGGGTAATTTGTGTGGCACCTGAAATGTTAGTAACGTTTCATTACTAACCACCAAGATGCTGGTACCAGGTATGTTAACTTTCTGAAAACACATTGAAATTATGATTCGTTCCCTTTTCTGTATGTATAATTCAATAAAAATTGTTTAAAAAATGTTTGCCAGTATGGATGAAAGCTAGGAAAGAAGAGTAGTTAGAACATTGTTGCTTTTTGTCAAGTTTTCTCACATATTACATTCATTATCATTTGCATGTATTCCTTTGAAAACAAAATAAAATTATGTAAAACCTTTTTATTTTTGCTATTTAGCATCAAAAACAGTGTGATGAAACAGAATGGACAGAATACAGAGAAAAACAGTATTTGATTTCATTAAGACAGCTTATCCTGACAAATACCATCAAAAGCAAACATTTTAGGAAAGTCAACAGCATGCATAGATTTGGGATGGCACTGTGTATACATAGATGCAGGGACAGAAAATTCAGTTTTCCCAAAATTGGGCAAGATAAAGTTGAAAAGGATAAATTCAGGGAAATCATACCTGAAGGTGGGATTTTTCTCCATGACGCTCTCAAACTCGGTATTTGGGGAAATTAGAGATAAATGACAAAACTCACAGCATTGTGATCAGATCCCTAACTGAATCCAAAGCTATTCCGGAAGGTGGCGTTTTCCTCCATTTCCTTTCCAATGCCCTGGGGAGGGAAGTTCGGGATAATCGGCTTCAAGAACTTGAACTCACTAGTCCCCGAGCCTCCCGTCAGACACACCTCATACTGGTAGCTCTGGGACAGCGTCCCCGCGCCGCTGACGTCCACCAGGTGGCCCGGAAAGTGGCCCTCAGGCCCCGAGCAGCGACCCGCAGACGCCGCCCGGCTCCGCCTGCACAGCCGCACCGCCACGAACACCAGCACCGAGAACAGGAAGAGCGACGACACGGACGCCAAGGCGACGACCAAGTAGACGGTGAGCGGGTCGGCCCGCGCCTCGGCCGCCGCCACCTCCGGGAGCGGCAGGTAGGGCTGCGAGAAGCCGTCCACCAGCAGCACGTGCAGCGTGACGCTGGCCGAGCGCGGCGGCTCGCCATTGTCCCTGACCAGCACCACCAGCCTGTGCTTGACGGCGTCGCGCTCGCTCAGCAGCCGGGCCGTGCGCACCTCGCCGTTGTGCGCCCACACGCCGAACAGCCCGGGCTCCGTGGCCTTGAGCAGCTGGTACGACAGCCAGGCGTTCTGGCCCGAGTCGCCGTCCACCGCCACCACCTTGGTCACCAGGTAGCCCGCCTCGGCCGCCCTGGGCACCAGCTCGGTGCAGGGCGCAGAGCCGTTCTGCGGCGGGTACAGCACGAAGGGCGCGTTGTCGTTGTCGTCCAGCACCAGCACGCGCACCCGCGCCTGGCTGCTGAGCGCGGGCGAGCCGCGGTCGGCCGCGCGCACGCCGAACTCGAACGCCTGCAGCGCCTCGTAATCCAGGGACCTGAGCGCGAACAGCTGCCCGTTGTCCGCGTTGATGGACACCAGGGAGGCCAGGGGCAGCTGCGGGTCCGCGGGCGGCAGCAGCGAGTAGGTGACCTGGGCGTTGGCGCCCGAGTCCCTGTCCGTGGCGCTCACGCTGCCGATGTGCAGGGCGGGGCTGTTGTTCTCGCGGACGCGCAGGGTGTAGGTGGTTTGGCTGAAGGCGGGAGCGTTGTCGTTGACGTCGGAGACCGTCACGGTTATGTTGTGCTGCGTTTTCAGCCTGGGGGTCCCCAAGTCGGTGACGGTGATGGTGATGTTGTACTCAGCTTGGCTTTCTCTGTCCAGTGGCTTTTCTGTAACTAGGGTGTAAAAGTTCTTGAATGTGGGTTTCAAGAGAAAGGGAAGATCATTCTGGATGGAGCAAACCATCCTACCGTTGTCCCCGGAGTCTGGATCAGAAACACTGAAAACAGCAACTACAGTCTCTGGGGAGTTTTCTGGGGTTGTGCTTGTGAGCATCGACATGGTCAGTTCGGGGGCGTTGTCATTCACATCCACAACTTCTATAGCTACAGTGCATTTTCCTGAAAGGCCCCCACCGTCTGTGCCTGCAATTTCCACGTTATAGTATCGAGTTGCCTCGAAATCCAATGCCTTTTTCAGATGAATTTCTCCTGTTACTTCGTCTACTACAAATGGTTGAATAACTTGATTGCCTTGGAATAGAGTGTAGCGTACATTCCCATATGTTCCTGCATCTAAATCTTGGGCAGAGACAACGACAACTAAGGAGTTTGGCGGGCTGTTCTCCGGGACCTGTACCTCATAGAGCGACTGTAAAAACGCAGGGGCATTATCATTGATGTCCACGACTTCAATACGGACTGCAGTGGTCCCGGACCTAGGTGGATCCCCACCATCCAGCGCCGTAAGGGTTAAACTGAGTTCAGACTGCTCCTCCCGGTCCAGCGATTTGTCCAGCATGAGCTCTGGGTATTTTCTGCCATCTCCGCGATTATGAGTGACAACATGAAAATGGGAGTTGGGGCTGATTGTGTAGTTCTGAACAGTGTTGCTACCTATGTCAAAGTCCTGAGCTATTTTCAAAGGAAATACAGTCCCAGGCTGAACG
Source organism: Lynx rufus (assembly GCF_022079265.1). NCBI lineage: Eukaryota > Metazoa > Chordata > Mammalia > Carnivora > Felidae > Lynx > Lynx rufus. The sequence continues at coordinate 117,077,998 of NW_025814823.1, read as the reverse complement.
CTTTCTGGGATTTTGAGGAGCATTTCCTTGTCTAGGAACTCTGGGGAATGGTCATTTATATCTGTGAGCTGCAGATCAGCCTGAAAAAACTGCACCGGGTTTTCCAGTAATAACTGGAAGTACAGTATACAGGGATCTGTCACTCCGCACAGCACCTCCCGGTCTAGTTTTTCATATAGCAGCAAATTCCCGGTTTCTACATCCAGTTCCAAGAGCTGTTTGTTTCCTTTGTAATGGATTCGCGCGCCTCGAGTAGCTAGTTCCCCCACCCTGAGCCCCAGGTCCTTTGCCAGGTTGGCCACAAAGGAGCCACTTTCTGTTTCTTCTGGAATGGAATACCTAATTGAGTCAGAGCCAGCCTCCCACAAAAGCATCAATATAGCAAGAAAGAGAACTTGCCTTTTCTGTGGCGTTTTTGCTAGCGCTGTCTCCATTGTTCAGACCAAATTCATGTGGTGCAGTTTCTTCACCTCTGTATACGGTCGACCCAGATGATTTGATTAAATAACCTTGAATTAGATCTTTCTGACTGACTCGCCCTAGAATGATGTCCTCTCTGAAGACATCTGCCCTTAGATCTTACCTAAAATACTTCCGTCTTTCAGGAAGCATTCATTATTCTGAGTCCCAGCTTAATGGCGTCCGGCATAGTCACAGAGCTTTTCATTCATACTCCTAGCCTGCAGCGCCACCAGGCGTCCTTATTTACTATTGCATATAGTATTTGCCATTTCATTCCAAATTATAACTGTTGTCATACCAATGTCCTTTTAAGTCACAGAAGTGCGCCCGATCGTTTCTCCAGTTCTTAAGTAGTGGAAGTTCTAAAGAAATATCTGTTGGGTTAGCTTTCAGTAAAAGAACACTTTTCAGAACAAACTGAAATGATATATTAGTGTTCCTCATAAAATACATTTTGAGAAGAAACTTTCTCTTGTGGGTTTGATTATATTTAAGAAAGAAGTGATAACTGATGTTTACAAAAGTTTACAATTTTTAAAAAGTCACTATTTTGAAATATATATATCAGAAAAGGGTACACATTCTAAGTGTACAACTCAATACATTTTCATGAAGTGAGCACACTTGTATAAGTAGAACCTAAATTAAAACTGTTACCAAAACCCTTGAAGCTCCCTTCTGTTTTTGTGTGCTCATTACCCTCCCTGCTAAATGTAAGCATGCTTCTGACTTCTATTATCATAGATTCATTTCTTTTTTTTTACTTTTTTTTTTTAACGTTTATTTTTGAGACAGAGAGAGACAGAGCATGAACGGGGGAGGGTCAGAGAGAGAGGGAGACACAGAATCTGAAACAGGCTCCAGACTCTGAGCAGTCAGCACAGAGCCCGACGCAGGGCTGGAACTCACGGACCGCGAGATCATGACCTGAGCCGAAGTCATACGCTTAACCGACTGAGCCACCCAGGCACCCCTCTTTTTTTTTTTTTTTAACTTTTATACAAATGGACTCATGGAGTATTTCTCTTTTATGTTTGGCTTCTTTTACTCAACATTATGTTTGTAAAATTCATCTGTTACACACTATCCTAATTAATTTTATTCTCAGTGCTTTATATTATTCTATTGTATGACTGTACTACTATTTGTTTATTCTCCAATTGATTGGGTGCTCCAGTTTGAGGGTATTTTGGATAGTGCTGCTATGAACATTCTTGAACATGTCTTTTAGTGTCTATGGGAGCATTTATGTTGAATATATTCCTACGAGTTAGACTTCTGTGTTATAAGACATGAATATATATTTAGCTTTAACACATATTGCAAAAGTTTACAAATGTGGTTCCACGAAAACCAGCAAAGAATGACAGTTCCAGTTGTTCCATGTCCTTGTCAACACTTGATATTGTCTTTTAATTTTAACCACTCTGATGAGTGTGTAGTGATATCATATTGTAACTTTAGCAATTCCTTGATTAATTAAACTGAGCACTTTTTTTCACAAGTTTAATGGCTATTAGGACACATATTAGCACTTGTGAAGTGCTTGTCTTTGGTCTATCTATTTAGGGCATTTGCCTTTTTTTCTTATCAATCTTTAGAAGTTCCTTATTATATTCTGAGTATAAGCACTTTTTCAGAAGTAAGTATGGCAAATATCTTCTCCTACTCTATGGCTTGCATTTTAGTTCTCTTGTGCTATCTTTGATGAACAAAACTTATTTTTAGTCTAATTTATCAATATTTTTTAATTTATGGTTTTAAGACTTTTTGTGTTCTTGGGGTGGCTCAATCAGTTAAGTATCCCACTCTTGTTTTTGGTTCAGGTCATGATCTCATGGTCTGTTGGAATGAGCCCCTAGTCCGGCTCCATGCTGGGCATGGAGTCTGCTTGGAATTCTCTCTTCTCTCTCTGCACCCCGCCCCCCGCTCCTGCACTCACTCTCTCTCTCAAAATAAATAAACATTAAAAAAACACTTTTTTGTGTTCTCTTGAAACGTTTGCACATCTCAAGGTCATGGAAATATTCTTGTATGGCGTTTTTGAAAAATCAATTGCTTTACCTTTCACATTTAGAGCTATAGTATTCCAGAATTTTTTTCATATGAAGTTAGGCTTACATCATTTTTCATAAAAATATCCAGATTTTGCACTATCTTTTGAGAAGTTTCATTCCCCTTTGTTTTTGAAGTGTCATTTTTGTTATAAATCAGGTGACCATAGGTGTATTCAAGACTCTTCTTTCCATTTTTCCCTTAATTTATCCTGCAATACCATATTTTCTTAATTACTATAGCTTTATAATAGTCATTATTTTTCAACGTTTATTTATTTTTGGGACAGAGAGAGACAGAGCATGAACGGGGGAGGGGCAGAGAGAGAGGGAGACACAGAATCAGAAACAGGCTCCAGGCTCCGAGCCATCAGCCCAGAGCCTGACGCGGGGCTCTAACTCACGGACCGCGAGATCGTGACCTGGCTGAAGTCGGACGCTTAACCGACTGCGCCACCCAGGCGCCCCTATAATAGTCATTATTATTGGGGCATCTGGCTGGGTCTGTCAGAAAAGCTTGTGACTCTTGATCTCAGGGTTGTGAGTTCAGGCCCCATGTCAGGTATAGAAATTACTTAATAAATAAGTTCTCCACTTTCATTCTTTTTCTTCAAGATTGTTTTGGTTCTTCTTGTCCCTTTGCATTTCTATATAATCTCTAGATTTGGCCTGTCAATTTTTACAAAGAAATCTGCTGAAATTTTGTTTAGAATTTTATTCCATCTATAGACTGGGGATAATGGACATATTCCCAACATTGAGTCTTCCAACTATTGAAAATTATATATCCTCTATTTATTTAGATCTTTAACCTTTCTCAATATTTTATAGTTTTTCAGTATATAAGTCTTACACATATTCTGTTAGTTTCTAGATAATTGATATTTTTTAAACTATTGTAAATTATACTTAAAATTTTTAATTTTAGGATTTTTGTTGCTATCAGAAATACAATTTATATTTTATGCTACCTTATAACCAGTGGAATTGCTAACTAGTTTATTTATTAAGCCTAATCATCAAGAGATTCTTTACAACTTTTTATATGTACAATCATGTCATTTTTTAAAGTTTATTTAGAGAGAGAGAAAGAGAGAGCACAAGCGGGGGAGGGTCAGGGAAAGGGAGAGACAGAATCCCAAGCAGGCTCTGCACTGTCAGCACACAGCCTGACATGTCGCTCAAACTCATAAACATTGAGATCATGACTGGAGTGGAAATCAGGAGTCAGATGCTTAACCAACTAACTGTCACCCAGGCGCCCCATAGTCTGAAAACTTTTGGTTGTTTAATTGATTATTTAATCTAACCACGATTAATGTAATATTTGATAATTCTCTATTTATATTTACCATCTATTTTTCTCTATTTGTCCCTAAAGTTTTGTTATTTTTAGACTATTCAGATATTTGTTATTTTTCATTTTCCTTCAGTTAGTTTTTTAGTTAATTTTGTAGTAATTATCCTACAGATTAAAGCATGTATCTTTGATCTACAAGAGTCTGATACAAACTTTTTAATTTTACTACTTCCATGATCATTCTTAGAACCTTAGAACTCATCGACTGTATCTATATCATCTTCCCCTTTACATTATTGTTGTCATGAATTTAAATCTTGTATATATTTTAAATATTTTAAGAAACTGTTTTTGCCTCGTATAATCAATATTAATTTATATTTATTCTTCCTGTTGCTCTTCGTTTCTTCCTGCAAGTCTGATTCCTTTAGAACTGTTCTCCCTCTACCCAGTGAATTCTACTAAAAACATTTGTTTTGGTGCAAATGTGACTATGATTAATTCTCTTGGTTTTTATCTGTTTGAAAACTTTATTTTTGAAGGATATTTTCTGATGATAGAAGAGTGCTAATCTGGTTTCTTTTTCCCACGACCTTAAAGACCTCATTTCTTTGTCTTTTGGTTTCATGATTTATGTTGAAAAGCCAGCTCTCCATTTTATTGTTGCTCCTTTAAGAGTAATGTGTCATTTTTATGTGGTTGCTTTTAAGATTTTCTCCTTGATGCTGGTCTTCAGCAGTTTTCCTATGATATTTCCTAGTTGTATTTTGTATTTTATTTCTCTTTTTTAAAAATTTTTAATGTTTATTTTTGAGAGAGAGAGACAGACAGACAGACAGACAGACATGGGAGCATGGGAGGGGCAGAGAGAGGAGACACAGAATCTGAAGCAGGCTCCAGGCTCTGACCTGTCAGCACAGAGCCCAACACGGAGCTGGAACTCATGAACCGAACCATAAGATCATGACCTGAGCCAAAGTCAGAGGCTTAACCAACTGAGCCATCCAGGTGCCCCTGTATTTTATTTCTATTGACTGGGTTTCCCTGAGCATTTTGAGTGATGAAGGATTTGTACAAATTCTTTGTCATTATCTCTTCAAACATTGCTTATTCTCCATTCCTAGTATCTCTTCTCCTTTTAGGATTATAGTCCTATGTATATTAGAGTTTTTCATTATGTCTCACTTGTCAATTATGTTCTTTTCTGTATCTTTCTTTTTTATATGAAATTTATTGTCAAATTGGTTTCCATACAAAACCCAGTGCTCATCCCAACAGGTGCCCTCCTCATTGTCCATCATCCACTTTCCCCTACCTCCCACCCCCCAACAACCCTCAGTTTATTCTCAGTTTTTTAAGAGTCTCGTATGGTTTGCCTCCTTCCCTCTCTGTATTTTTCCCCCTTCCACTCCCCCATGGTCTTCTGTTAAGTTTCTCAGTATCCACATAAGAGTGAAAACATATGGTATCTTTCTCTGTATGACTTATTTCACTTAGCATAACACTCCAGTTCCATCCACGTTGCAACAAAAGGCCATATATGTCTCTGTATTTTTCACTATTTTTTCCTATGCTGCTTTTTGGATATTTTATATTGGCCTGTCTTTCATTCATTAATCCTGTATTCCTTTATATCTGCTAAGTCATAAACTACCTTAATAGCTTTTAATTTCAGATATTATATTTTTCTGTTCTGTAATGAATTTCTATTTTATTAAATTTTTTTTCAACGTTTTTTATTTATTTTTGGGACAGAGAGAGACAGAGCATGAACGGGGGAGGGGCAGAGAGAGAGAGGGAGACACAGAATTGGAAACAGTCTCCAGGCTCCGAGCCATCAGCCCAGAGCCTGATGCGGGGCTCGAACTCACGGACCGCGAGATCGTGACCTGGCTGAAGTCGGACGCTTAACCGACTGCGCCACCCAGGCGCCCCGAATTTCTATTTTAAATATCAATTCTCTGGTGAAATTCTCTTTTGTTTTCTCTATTCCTTTTTTAAAAAATTTTAAAAATGTTTTTATTTATTTTTGAGACAGAGAGAGACACAGCATAAGCAGGGGAGGGGAAGAGAGAGAGGGAGACTCAGAAGCTGAAGCAGGCTCCAGGCTCCGAGCTGTCAGCACAGAGCCTGACGCGGGGCTCGAACTCACAGAGTGTGAGATCATGACCTGAGCTGAAGTCGGACACTTAACCGACTGAGACACCCAGGTGCCCCTATTTTCTCTATTCTTTACAATCTATTAGTCATACTTATTTTAACATCATTGTCAGTAAATTCTAGTATCTGTTTGTATTGTCTGTTTTTTCTCTAGGTTTTTTTCATGTCAACCAGTTTTTTGTATGTCTTCCTAGTAGTTTTTTTTTTTAATTTTTTTTTCAACGTTTATTTATTTTTGGGACAGAGAGAGACAGAGTATGAACGGGGGAGGGGCAGAGAGAGAGGGAGACACAGAATCAGAAACAGGCTCCAGGCTCCGAGCCATCAGCCCAGAGCCTGACGCGGGGCTCGAACTCACAGACTGCAAGATGGTGACCTGGCTGAAGTCGGACGCTTAACCGACTGCGCCACCCAAGCGCCCCTTCCTAGTAGTTTTTTTATTGAATTCTCAATATTTATGTAAAAAGCTGTCCAGGATCTAGATGATATTATCTTTTTCCATAAAGAGTTCACCTTTTCCCATTAACTTGAATCATGTGAAATCCAATTTCCTTAATCCAAACAGGCACTGTAATTAGTCAAGCTGCTTTGCAGTCCTAATAACACCTAACCCTCCAGCATTACCAGTTCAGAACTTAGTGTATTGTCCACAGTCCCTTCCCATGGCAGTTTCTAAACCCTAATCTTGATGCATCAAGACTATCAAAAGTGCACTCTGCTATTCAGAGATTTTTTTTTTACTTAGGTTTTTAGTCTTCTAAAAGACTAAATGGAATGTCCCTGAGTTTGACAAGTATCCTGAGGGGAGAACTGGCCTTGAGCTTGAATCTTCCAGTCTGCGGAAGGCTAATGAATGTGCTCTACCCCTAGCAAGAGCCTTTTGTCTGTTCTAAGACAAATTTCCTCAGGGCAAATCGACTGTAGAAGTCAGTTCACAACTAGAGGATTCTCCTTTTCAGAAATCTTAGCCCTTTCTGTTCTTATTATAACACCTGCTGTCTGTTGCTTCAAACAGATAATTTCTGAATTTTAACGAGTTTTTGTGGTTGTTTCTGCTGTTAGATAATACATCCAGTCTACCTGTAAGCAGAATTCCACCAAATAAGTGTATAACTTTTAACCTCAGGCTTTTTAAAATCTGTGTTTTGTAACTTTGGTAGTAAAGGAAGAGGGGTCCTTAAAGTGGTTGTAAAGTCCTATACAATGCCTTGAGTAAAATTTCTGCCCCCAAAACAGCATATGTTAAACTGACCATATGCTGTGCCTAAAAACAGTATATGTGCTGCCGAAGCGAGCACTGTGCCTAAAAACAGTAAAGTAACTGTAAAAGATGTATGTATAAGATAGAAGTTAGCTGAACCTATTGTGGTAATCATTTCACAATATGTGTAATTCAAAGCATCATGCTGTACACCTTAAATTTACAGTGCTGTAAATTATCAATGAAAATTATTAATATTATTAATAATGAAATTATTTCTCAATTATTTATCAATAACACTGGGAAAAGTATGCACTTATAACAGAAACATGTGAGAAACATAGAATTGAAATGAACAATGTTATCAAGATATTTGGCCTCCATTCTTTATTTTTGTTTTGCAACAATAGAACTGGCCAATTTTTCATAATGTAGGCATTTGTGCAAGTTATTTGGATCATATTTACTACTAAATTGTAATGACTGATTTTCAAAGTCTGGTGTAAGGAATGACCTATGCTTTATGGTAAAGAATGATCTGTGCTTTATGAATACATACAGAAATCCATAAAATAATATACAAAGTAATTCACAAATTTACCTACAAATTCATAAAGGTGGGTTCTGGGTGTTTATTTAGCCAGTCTCATTTGGGCAATTATACAATTGGGAATTTCGTGACATAAACAAAAAGGGGGGGGGGAAGTCAACTTGGATTTTCATAATGGTGAAATACACTGGTGAAAGCTTCAGTCAGATTTCTTGTCACCATACATAAAGCTATTCATATAATAGCTAATCAGTAGTTGTTAAAGTTGACTACCAAATTTATGTCCATATATACTTGTGCTTAATTTTGTTCTCATTTTTATTGCTTTCTCATTTCAATTTTTAGACTGGATGAAGGCTAAAAGTTATGTTTCAAGAATAACTTAACCAGTAATTCCCCTTTTTATGTCACTTTACCCTTAGAGAAAAAAGTAATTCAAGGTTAATAAGTACAAGTCATTAAATTCCAGTAGAATGACCCATGAGATTTAAAAATATTTAGACTATGAAACAGACTCTTTAATTGCTCACATTGTACCAAAAGTTCAACTAAGAGGTCTTATACTTATATCCATATAAATTTAGTTGGAAACCACATGATCAGCTTACTAGGCTTACTGAACACAACATAAAACAATGACACTTAAGATAAGTTCATTCTTATTTAATTTCTATTTCTGTTCTTATTGTCCAAAATGGCAAAATAATGCTTATTTCTTACAATGAAAGTTTAACGTAAAACTGATAAATTGAAATAAAATACCTCAAAGCTACATTGAAGAGAAGATAACTTGGACATCAAAGGTAAATAATTATTTGGTTGATAACGGATGTTCATGTCTGCAAAGTAATTTAAAGTGAAAATCTTGTACCAGCCAATAATCAAACCTGAATAGGATAAGAGAAACTCAGAAGAAATTCTTTCTTTTGAAAGGTGAGGAGAAGCTGCAGGAAAACCAAAAGAAATATACATTATACTTGATCTTTTATTTACAGAGGAAAAGGAAGGACAAGGAAGTAATGATGCCTTTCCTGTTTTGCATCCTTTGAAAGGATCTAAGGTGTATTTAAGGTTCTGAAATAGTTATAAAGGATTTTACCAAGTAGTGACTTAGTTTTGTTTAGTGAACCTGATACCAAATTATAGAAGATTTTCTCTTCAATTATTTATGAGAATAATTTTTAAAATTTATTATTAGTATTTATGGAATACATACAGTGTACCATGTAAGTATCGATCAAATACATTTTTTAAATTCTAGCATACATGGTGTGCACAACAGAAAGTCACAATTTTAGTGTATTAATATTTTAATGGAAGTGCATGTTTATGTACAATCTGAGAGAAACAAATAAGTTATATGCTTATGGTTATTCAGGGAGGAGCCTGGAGAGCAATGAACAAAGCCTAGGTATTTCAAACACTCTACAGATAAAGTTAACGGTAAAGACAAACACCACAAATATAGAGAAATGCATAATTACATAAAAGCTTTAAGACATTAAGAAGTCGATTTAAATAAAATTTCTTCTTATGCTACTTGAGTAATTTATAGTTATGGAAAGATTAATCACCAAGAGAAGGTCAAATATGGAGAATATACATACTTAATCAGTTAACTAAAAATGCCAAGTCCAATGAATATTAATAAAAGAAAAATTTGGCACAATCAGGGACACGCATAGGTTGGAATAGAGGTGTACATATTTAGACAACAAATTTTTTTTAAAAGAAAGGTGTTGCAATGGGAGTTAGGTTGACCAAAATTGAGAGGCTGACTTGACCAAATACAATCCTTAACTGAATACAAAGCTATTCCTGCAGTTGGGGTTTTCTTTTATTTCTCTCTCAGTGTCTTCAACCAAGAGGTTGGGAAATATCGGCTTCAGGAATTTGAACTCACCAGTCCTAGGGTCTCCCGTCAGACACACGTCATACTGGTAGCTCTGGGACAGCGTCCCCGTGCCGCTGACGTCCACCAGGTGGCCCGGAAAGTGGCCCTCGGGCCCCGAGCAGCGACCCGCAGACGCCGCCCGGCTCCGCCTGCACAGCCGCACCGCCACGAACACCAGCACCGAGAACAGGAAGAGCGACGACACGGACGCCAAGGCGACGACCAAGTAGACGGTGAGCGGGTCGGCCCGCGCCTCGGCCGCCGCCACCTCCGGGAGCGGCAGGTAGGGCTGCGAGAAGCCGTCCACCAGCAGCACGTGCAGCGTGACGCTGGCCGAGCGCGGCGGCTCGCCATTGTCCCTGACCAGCACCACCAGCCTGTGCTTGACGGCGTCGCGCTCGCTCAGCAGCCGGGCCGTGCGCACCTCGCCGTTGTGCGCCCACACGCCGAACAGCCCGGGCTCCGTGGCCTTGAGCAGCTGGTACGACAGCCAGGCGTTCTGGCCCGAGTCGCCGTCCACCGCCACCACCTTGGTCACCAGGTAGCCCGCCTCGGCCGCCCTGGGCACCAGCTCGGTGCAGGGCGCAGAGCCGTTCTGCGGCGGGTACAGCACGAAGGGCGCGTTGTCGTTGTCGTCCAGCACCAGCACGCGCACCCGCGCCTGGCTGCTGAGCGCGGGCGAGCCGCGGTCGGCCGCGCGCACGCCGAACTCGAACGCCTGCAGCGCCTCGTAATCCAGGGACCTGAGCGCGAACAGCTGCCCGTTGTCCGCGTTGATGGACACCAGGGAGGCCAGGGGCAGCTGCGGGTCCGCGGGCGGCAGCAGCGAGTAGGTGACCTGGGCGTTGGCGCCCGAGTCCCTGTCCGTGGCGCTCACGCTGCCGATGTGCAGGGCGGGGCTGTTGTTTTCGCGGACGCGCAGGGTGTAGGTGGTTTGGCTGAAGGCGGGGGCGTTGTCGTTGACGTCGGAGACCGTCACGGTTATGTTGTGCTGCGTTTTCAGCCTGGGGGTCCCCAAGTCGGTGACGGTGATAGTGATGTTGTATTCGGCTCTGCTCTCTCTGTCGAGGGGACTCTCCGTTACCAGCGTGTAGAAATTCTTGAAAGTCGGTTTCAGAAGGAACGGCAGATTATCTGGAATAGAGCAAATCATCTTTCCATTGTCTCCAGAGTCTCTATCTCGAATTCTGAAGATAGACACTACAGTCTCAGGAGCATTTTCTGGGATGGAGTTGGTGAGTGAAGATATTGTAAGCTCAGGGGCATTGTCGTTCACATCCACCACGTGTATGACTACAGTGCCTTTTCCAGAAAGGCCTCCGCCATCTATGGCCTCAATTTCTACGTGGTAAGATTTAATGTGTTCAAAATCCAATTTCTTTGTCAGTCGGATTTCTCCTGTGACTTCATTAATTGAGAAAGTTTGTTTAATTTCATCTGATACTTGGAAAAAGCCGTAGGAAACACTCCCGAAGTTTCCAGAATCTATATCTTTAGCTGAGACACTAAGTACTGGGGAATCTAGGGAGCTGTTTTCCAAGACCTGTACTTCATATGGGGTGTGCACAAACTCCGGAGCATTGTCATTGACGTCTGTGATCAGGATTCGCACTGTGATGGTGCCAGACTTAGGTGGAGATCCACCATCCAGAGCTAGGAGGGTTAAGCTGAACGCAGGCTGCTCCTCTCGATCCAGCGCTTTGTCCTGCACCAAATCTGGGTATTTCTTGGCCTCACTATGATTTCGAGTTAGAACATGAAAATAAGAATTGGGGCTGATAGTGTACTTTTGAAGGCCATTGCTACCCACATCCAAATCCTGAGCTAATTTCAACGGAAACAGAGTCCCTGGCTGGCTGTTCTCCGGTATTTTCAAGAGCATCTCCCCAGTCGGGAATACTGGGGAGTGGTCATTTATGTCCTGGATTGATAATTCTCCTTCAAAAAATTGCACCGGCGTTTCCAGCAACACTTGGAAATGCAGTACACACGGTTCAACAGAGCCACATAGTTCTTCCCGGTCTATTTTCTCCCTCAAAAGCAAATCTCCAGTCTGACGATCCAGTTGCAAGCGCTGCTTGTCATCGTCAGACACCACCCGGGCTGACCTAGCGGTCAGTTCCCCAATTCCCAGGCCCAGATCTTTGGCCAGATGGGCTATAAAGGAGCCACTCTCTGTTTCTTCTATCACAGAATAACGAATAGGCTCAGGGCAAGCCTGGGACAAGAACACCATCAAAATAAAGGCCACCACTTGCCTGTGTGGTTGAATTCTCTCTGGCGTCTTCATGTTGGAGTCCGGGCGCTTACATCCAAACCTTCCTAGCAACCACAAAAAAACTGGAGATACTAAATTCTGGTTTCTTGTTTGGTAGAATCCTCATAAAGTTGCCTTTAATCTTAAATTCGTTTATCGCAGCCCAAACTCGCTGGTAACCCAGTATGGCTGGCAAAGCTTCTTCCGTGTATTTGATTCCTTTTTGCAACAAAGGAATACGGAGCTTTTTACAGCTCTTTATTCACAGTCTTAGCCTGCAGCGCCACCCTGCGTCTTGATTGGGAAATTAATATTTTCAAGTCAAAGCATATTTTGTTAAGGGTCCAAATGTAAACTATTTTTTAAGGTGTATATAACTTTTACAAACCTTGTTATTCCATCCAATTGCATAATATATAAGGTTACTTCATTATATTGCATGAGCTAGAGTAATTGTGAGCACAAAGCAGGAGGATACCCTAATCTCCCCACATTCTAATCAGTGTAACTTCAAAGAATTCCATTTTCCCTTTGCATAATCTAACCAGGGGAGATAAATTCTCATAAAATTATAATTCATAATAGTTACATTTGTTTATTTCCAAGTATGTGAGGAATTGATGATGCAAAAGCTTGTTAAGGTGTTCTGTATCACAAGGTCTCAGGGAGACTATCTTTCAAAGGAAAGTTTCTATGTCGTTACACTGGTACAAATAGTAATATAGTTGAATGAAGAGGCATCTTGATTTGTTATGAATCCTTTTACAGTGTGAACCCACATTAAATTCAGAAGGAATAAAAAAGTATTAGAATTTGATTCTATTCTCTCCAAGTAATAGACTTGGAGAGTAAATGAAAGGGGTTTTACCGATAAGGAAACTGAAGGGTAAAGGATTTGATTACTCTACTTGACTATTAGCAGGATAATATAAAGACAAAATCAAGTGAATAAAAATCATAATATTTTGTTAAAATAAAGGGTTTAAGTTTAAGCTTACTTTGTTAGATAGATATCTATATTTTATGTTTGCTTCTTAGCACATTCATCCTTTGTATCCCAGATACTATATTCTTCAACCAACTCACTGCAGGGTGGGGGGTGGATAGGAAATCTTGATTTAAAACATTTTAATCTGTGAACAAACGGTGCCTCAGGCCTTGTCTATTCATATATCATAAAGAGAAGAAACGTATTTATAAAATGGGTTCCAGCACAGTGTGCAGCTATTGTAATTGCCCTGATACAGTAAGTTAACTGAGATACAGTTAACCAGTTTGTTGGTTACAATTAGTATATTAAGTGGAGTGCCATTTATCTTGGCACATACGGGATTTCCCCTCCTTAAATACCCTGTCATTTTATTTAATTACTTAATTAACTTAATAAATTATAATTCATGTAGAATGAGTTATTTTAAAAGCATGATAATCTTAGATTCTGTTAGTGACAGAAAGTATTATAAAAATATTTTGGGGGGCACCTTGGTTAAGTGTCTGACACTTGATTTTGGCTCAGGTGGTGATTCGATTTGGGAGCTCAAGCCCCGCATTGGGCTCTGCACTGTGAGTGCAGAGCCTGCTTGGGATTCTCTCTCTGTCTCCACTTCTCCCTTGTTCGTGCTCGCTCTCTCTCTCTCTCTCTCTCAAAAATAAATAAACCTAAAAAATATTTTTGAAAGAAGCCTGGATTATGGTGATCATTAAAAAATATCAGTTGAATAAATAAATTAATCCACTCTAATGATCATGTTTCTATATATGTAAGATTATTGCCAGATCATATATGCAGCCATGAACATGTCTGAAAATAAATATAGTATTCTCAGAGATGAGAGTATAGTACATGCTAAGTACTATTCAATTAAATTTACTTTGAGTCTAGTTCTATTAATGAATTCCTATAAGAGATACAGCATTGGCAATAATAACATTAATACACTTTAGAATTCTTTTACATTTAAGGCAAATCAGAGGAGATACAATATATATATGAACATTAAGTGAAATAAATACTGAAAAGAATAAAAAGCAAGAATATTATTTTAGATATAAATGGAAAACAAATATCCTGGGCAAAACAAAGAGCAAATTGTATACAATATAATAATGAAGTTCTAGTTAGATTCAAATTAAAGTGTTCAGAACAAATCTCAAACTATATTTCATTTGCTTATTCCTATTTGTTGACATTCAAACAGTGTTGCAAACCAGCTCTTTTCAGTTCCTTTTGTCAATCCAAAGCAAATGAAATCTAGATAATATTAACACAAATGTGTCTCTATATGCCATTCTATGTAATACTCTAAGCAATTACATATATTAATTCATTTTATCTCCCAACAACCTTATGAGGTGGACACTCTTATCATCTGCATTTTATAGATGAAGAAATTTAGGTTTAAATAACCTACCCATAATCACACATCATATGAAATGGCAGAGCTGGGATTCAAACTGTTGTTTGTGTGTGGCTCCAGAATCTATTCTCTTATCTACATAAGTGGAATTGGAGAAGTGGGCAACTTTTTAGATAATGTAGATCCAAATTTAAGTCTTGGGTACATAGACATCATAGGTGAGATATATTTGTGTTCAAGTTTGTAGTTAACCTAAGATGACCATCTTCAAGATGGTCTGTCTTCCTTTAGAGTTAGAAACCAGCAAAAAGAGGTGCTTACAAAACTTAGGAATTGGAGGGGAAACTAATAGTGCTTTGTTGTGACCATTAATTAGGTAAAAAATAAAAATTAAGAATGACATATTTAATGAATTCCCTATAGCCTTAATTATTGGAGAAAAAGATAGTTATGTATGCTCTTTTGAAATGTTATTAGTATGTGAAGTTAAAATCAAGAAAGATGGCCTAAAAGGACTATCTAACATATTACATCATAGATTATTCCCCCCAAATAAACTGCTAAATTTAAAAACAGCCTATTATATTTTCCCTGCATGGAGGAGGAGTTAATGATATAAATAATGATCACCCAAAAAACCATTCTATTCCAGTCAGGAAAGTTGCATTATACATTCTGAAGGATTCATACAACAATTTACACAACTTTTGCAGGAACTGAAATATGACATTTAAAGTATTTTTTCCATTTTGAGTATACAAAGAGAGAGAGAATAGTTTTAATATCTCCCTGGTAAAATATAGGCAAGAACTTTAAATTTCATTGAAGAAAAGGTAAAAATCATTTTAAAGGTATTTGAATACAAGTAGATGGAAAATTCAAAATGCAAAATCCATACTCTGAAGTTTTGAATACTCTCACTTGTTTTAAAAAAAAAGTAAGAATTTTTTCAAACTTCATGATGACTTGAGGGCTATTTTTAAGGGGGAAAGTAGAAGGAGTTTGAACATTAATTGTTGAGAGAAAGAGAAATTAATTGGTGAAATAGGTATTAGATTTTAATTAGTATTTTTAGTTCCTTAAATTGCACTTTATTTTTTTTTTTTAATTTTTTTTTCAACGTTTATTTATTTTTGGGACAGAGAGAGACAGAGCATGAACGGGGGAGGGGCAGAGAGAGAGGGAGACACAGAATCAGAAACAGGCTCCAGGCTCTGAGCCATCAGCCCAGAGCCTGACGCGGGGCTCGAACTCACGGACCGCGAGATCGTGACCTGGCTGAAGTCGGACACTTAACCGACTGCGCCACCCAGGCGCCCCATTAAATTGCACTTTAATAATATTATTTCAAAATATTAAACTAATATTAATAATTGGTTAATATTGATGGTTTGTGGATTTTGTAAGAAAGTCTTATAAATTTTTGAGATTTGTTTCTACTAGATAGATAAATTAGATACCTCAGGCTTGCCATTTGAGTGAAATAACTATAAAGCAAACAATACAGCTCACTGGTGAAAGCAAACTAAAATTATTATTAATATCAGCTAAAATTCCAAACTAAATCTATAAGATATTTTTATCACATGTATTGAAATGCAAATTTAGAAAGGAGATATTTGAATAATGAGAATTTGGCTTGAGAAATTTATGATGTAATCTAAGACAATTTCTAATAATTCCTTGCAGGACATACTAAATAGATTATATGTTTAATGTATCAAAAATTTCAAACATCTAATGTCTGCCTCACAATACATCTTTAAACTCAGGAAGTATGAGTCTTCCAAATCTGTTGTTCTTTTTCAAAGACTTTTTGGCTATTCTGGGTCCCCTATATTTCCATATGAATTTTAAGGTCAATTTGCCAATTTCCAAAAAAAAAAAAAAACAAACCAAATCTGGCTGGGATATTGATAGGGATTGCATTGAACCTGTAGACCAATTTGGCAATTTGGGAGGTATCATCATTTCAATAATGTCGAGTCTTCCAGTCCATGAACACTTTCCATTTATTTAAGTCAGCTTTAATTTCTTTCAATGATGCTTTGCTGTGTACAAGTCTTGCACTTATTTTGTTAAATTTGTTCCTAAGCATTTTATTCTTTTTGATGCTATCATAAATGGAATTGTTTTCTTCATTTCCTTTTTGGATTGTCCAATGCTAGTGTATAGAAATACAACTGATTTTTGTACGTTGATCTTGTATCCTCCAACCTTTCTGAACTCATTTATTAATTTTAGTAACTTTTGTGGATTCCTGAGGATTTTCTTTAGGCAAGATCATGTCATCCACAAATATGCTTTTACTTCTTTTCAATCCGAATGATTTTCTTTTTCTCATCTAATTGCCCTGGCTAGATTTCCAGTACAATATTAAATAGAAGCAGGGAGAAGGGCCATTCTTGTTCATTTCTCATCTTTCACCATTAAATATGAAGTTGGCTGTGGGTTTTTATAATTGCCCATTATCGGGTTGAGGACATTTCCTATTCTTACTAATTTGTTAAGTGTTTTTATCATGAAAAGGTGTTAGACTTTGTAAAGTGCTTTTTCTGTGTAAATTGAGATGATTGTATGGCTTTTCCCTTTTTGTTAATATGGTATATTTTATTGATTGATTTTCATATGTTAAACCAGCTTTTGATTTCTGGGATAAATTCCACTTGGCTGTGGTGTTTAATCCCTTTCATATGTTGCTGGAGTCAGGTTGCTAACATTTGGGTGAGAATTTTTGCATCTATATTCGTAAGGGATAATGGCATAGAGTTTTCTTTTCTTGTGTTATCTTTGCCTGCATTTAACATCAGAATAATATGGGCCTCACAGAATGAATTGGGAAGTGGTCCCTGCTCCTCTTTTTAAAATCAGGTTTGTGACGGACTGGTGTTAATTTTTTAAACATTCAATAGAATTCTAGTCCTGGGACTTTCTTTGTGTAAATTTTTTTAAAAATAGTATTATTACTTTTTTAAGTTTATTTATTTATTTTGAGAGAGACAGAGAGAGTGCACGGGAGGGACAGAGAGACAGGGAGAGAGAGAGTCCCAAGTAGGCTCCATGCTGTCAGTTCAGAGCCTGACACCGGGCGCAAACTCAGAAACCATGAGATCATGACCTGAGCCAAAATCAAGAGATGGATGCTTAACCAGCTGAGCCACCCAGGAGCCCCTGGAAAGTTTTTTGATTACTTATTAAACCTTCTTGAATAGGAAAACATTCAAGATGAAAAAATTCACTTCCCCAGAGATAAATTTAGGCAAAACAAATCTGAAAATGACAATAGAGAACACAATTTTAATTTTTTATAAACCCCAAATTGTTCTAGAAGTTGAGTTTCTCATCAAAGCTCTTCCTCATAGACAGCCCATATTATCTGGAGCCAAATGACTTTAGAAATCTGAACCCATTTGTCTCTGATATTCTGGTCAGAAATCTCTCACATTAATAGTTCTGCAACTAAGTCCCAATGATGTTGATATCCCCCAAATACTCAAAAAATGGCCTTATGAGAAGTAGTCCACTGAAAGTTCCCTGTTAGTCCTCCACAACAGGAGCAGAAAACCGAGAGTGGAAGATGGCTGAGTCAACTCAGTGATCAAGAGGATAGAGAACCTGTCAGCTGAGTAGACTTATGTGGAGGTTCAGGGAATGACAGGTCAGGCTGGGATAGGTCCTAGACCATGTCAAATGGAGGTGGCTTATAGTCCTTAATAACAGCAACAGCTTGTGCCTGGCTGTGCCTGTCACTTAGGAGCCTAGTAGTTATGCTTCAGTGCTCCATACTTCGACATGTAAACATCAAGTATTCTGAAGCTTTGAATTATTGATAAAATAGTCCTGAGTTTTAACTCAAGTTACATCCAGGTTACCACCTTGTTTTATGTGGCACCAGCTCAATGCATAATATAAGATAGTTTTGCAGCAAGTTTTTCTGGCCATCCAGCAAGTATGTGTGTCATCCAGGGCTACCATGTGCAGCAGTGTCATATATATTAATAAAGACTATGATTTTTTTCCTGTAGGTAAACCCTATGTATCAATTACTTCAGCTACAACTCGATTTTCCTCAAAATCAGTTTGTTTACTCTGAAGATTGAAAAGTAAAAAATGTCTCCATTAGCTCCCAAGTCTACAGCTGTAACAGACACCAAGATAAACAAGAGGCAGAGGGTGACACTCCCTGCGATTTTGCCTCATGGAGCAAATGCAGAGTAGGACCACCTACTCTGTAGTAGGGAGAGCGGGACCAAATCAAACACATCATTAGGTGTTGGTCTCAAACTTCTGTGTCTGACAAAGTTGAGCTAAGCTTCTTAATTAAGGCTCGGGTTTGTAGAACCTGGGACTGGAACCACCGTGAGACTCCTTTTTCCTCCCTTCGATAAGGCTACCAAAACCAGTACTGGTGTGAGTGAAACCTCCAGTAGGAGAGGAGTGATCAGTAAAGTATCACCAAGCATATGAGGAAGACTAACAGTGTGAAAAATGCACTCAACAGATAAAAGAATGTATACATAACAAACACAGATTCAGAACAATATGGAAAGAACTTAAGAGTAAAAGACATTTAATGTCCTCAAACAAAAAATAAGTTGTAAATAAAGAACAAGCTGTTATGAAAACTTATCAAATGGAAATTTTGAATATATATTATATATTTTGAATATATATCAGTATATTGGGTGAATCTCAGGCTGAGACCGAGAAAGTACCAGAACATTGGGATAAAGGTAAAAAATCTAAAACAGAGTAAAGAAGGGGCTCTTGGCTGGCTCAGTTGGTAGAGCATGTGACTTTGATCTTGGGGTATGAGCTTAAGCCCCATAGTGGGAATAGCGATTACTTTAACAAAATAAAATAAAGAAGTTTACAGATAAAAAATGGCAACTATACTGAGTTCATACTTTTAATCAACAGTGTTGAATACCAAAGAACAGAAGGAAAACGAGTTTAGATTTAAATATCGATGTTCAACCAAACTATTGGCTAAGAAGAGAACTATTAGACATAAAAGTATAGATTTCTAGCTTTAAAATATACAGCAAGCTACCCTAAGAAGCAAGTATAAATAGAGAATAAAAGTAGTGACATGTACAGAAAAACTTGCATTTAAAAAAAAAAGTCCTCATTTACAAGGAAGCCATATTTAAGGATTAAGAAAGAGTTCTAAAAAGTATGGTAACTTACTTCATTAGTTTTAATGAGTGATACTTGAATATAGTTTAGTTTTTTAACAAACCTACATAAAAGTTTTAAATTCATTGTCATTTCTTTGCTTTTAAGTGTTAAAAACTAGATTGTGAATGTCAAGGAAATATTTAAGTTATTTATGAATTTATGTTTTCAGAGAGGTAAAAGAATGTACACTATCTAGAATTACATTTTGAAAATACATTAATGATTGGCTACTTTAAAGTTTATTCAAAGACTTTCAGATCTTGCAAATTTCACTTAATTTTTATACCACAAGGACTAACCAGAGTTCAAGAGAATAATTGATTAGAGGCTAGTGAATTTAAATACAGATTTCAGGAAGTTAATTTGGTAAACAGAAGGTCTGGGAAGTTGACAGTGCTTTTATAAATTACTTTTATTTCATTTCTTCTTTATTGCTGAAATCAAAGATGTGAGCAAGTGCATCTGGAACCCAACTGGAGGTCAGTACATTGTTTTACAATTCTCTGAGTTTCCAGAAATCTCCACACAAGTGAAGGAAGACAACTAAATAATATATTGGTTCTATGGAAATTGGCATTATCAATCCCCAGCCCTTTCTGAATGTAGCTAGTTCTTTTGAAATTCAGTGTACAGATAAGTTCCAAGTAAATGAGCTCTTCAAAAATTCATTGATTTCTCAAATATTTTTTAAAAATTACTCATTCAGCAAAAGTTATTCAAGCATCTACTATTGTGAGGCATAATGCCATGTGTTGGAGATACAAGTCTGAATAAAACAGAAACAGATTCTACTGTCAAGTTCCTTAAAGTCTAGTAAGGTTATTTAGTATATTTGGGCAGAGGAGCCATTTTAATTTCTCTTACTTTTTGAAAATTAGATTATTAGAGATCAATTTGGAAATAATTCACAGTAATGAACTTACTAGTCCTCACAGAAGACTACTAAAAATTATCATTAACATAGAAGGTCATCGTTTTTACCTTGTACCAGACTTTCAGTATGGGAATTCCAAAAAGTGGCCACAATAGATAGTACTATACATATGGTACCTTCTCTGTCCTGTACTTAATATCCAGATAAAGAAGTCTTTGAAAATTGTCTTTAAATAAAAGGGAAAAACTTTCCAACAGCACAGAAAAAAAAAATCAACTTTGAAACAAGAGTAAGGTGTAATTGTTTCTAATCTTCAAATTTAGTCTAGAAGATCTTTTCTGGCTTTACTAAATTCTGTTCACTCAACAATAGGTGAATTCAATGGATCTACCAAGTTACTAACAGCGTCTGTTCTTCTGTCTTCTGGGTCTAAATGAGTGCTCAGCATATAGCTCCTCCAACTTTAGTCCCAGATCATATACCATATTGGCCAAAAAAAGAACTGCTTTCTATACTTTCCACAATGGAATAGTAGCTCTGATACTACCTAGGACTAAGCCAGCCAAACAGAGAAGACTTGGTCACAATTCTTTGATCTTTTCCTCTCTTAATGAAAATCCAGCCAATTTATGAAAAGAAGAAAAAAAAGATCTAAACAGAAGAGCCAGAGGGGCGCCTGGGTGGCGCAGTCGGTTAAGCGTCCGACTTCAGCCAGGTCGCGATGTCGCGGTCCGCGAGTTCGAGCCCCGCGTCAGGCTCTGGGCTGACGGCTCGGAGCCTGGAGCCTGTTTCCGATTCTGTGTCTCCCTCTCTCTCTGCCCCTCCCCCGTTCATGCTCTGTCTCCCTCTGTCCCAAAAATAAATAAACGTTGGAAAAAAAATTAAAAAAAAAAATAAACAGAAGAGCCAGATTAAAATATCTCTATAAAGTGCTTCATCAATGAAAGGAAATACTCTTTCCCCTGATTATTAAGATTCATGCATTTGATCTGTTATGTAAAATGACGCCATTTATAGCTGCACTTTAAAATATGACTGAAGGCATGTCAATCTTAAATTCTTCTTCTCTTTTGGGGATTTTCAAATTTGTTGAGAAACTTCAGTTTTCTCTCTTCTAGTCATAAGTATTCAATTCTTGGAAAGTTCTGTCCTTCTGGATGAGAAAATGCCTTCAAGAAGAAAACCAATTTTTTCCTAATCAACTTATTTAACTGGGGACTAAATATTTTATCACTTAAAAATAAGTTTTTCTCTTTCACTCAAAATAGCCATAAAATGTGACTTTGGTTGCTTCCAGATTTTATTCATAGTTATAGCTAATTTAGACTTTCACAATGATACTGCTCTTTTAGAAAATTTTCAATGTTTATTCACTTCTGAGAGAGAGAGAAAGAGAAATGAATGAGTGGGAGAGGGGCAGAGAGAGAGGGAGACACAGAATCTGAAGCAGGTTGGAGGTTCTGACCTATCAGCACAGGTCCTGATGCAAGGCTCAAACTCACAAACTGTGAGATTCATGACCTGAGTCAAATCAGTCATTCAACCAACTGGAGCCACCCAGGAGCCCCTTGCTCTGTCTTCTTTAGAACTACCTATTCTTGTATATCTTTTAATTACATTGTAGGTGGTAGAATGCTAGTGTGGATGGACAGTCCTCAGAAGGACCATCTATAATCCTGGGTCATGTCAGGTTGAAATCAGGAGAAGAGAACCAAGACAAAAAACAAAAATTACATATATATGTATGTATACATATATATAATAAAATTATATAATTTTATAAAATATAATAAAAGTATATAATATACATATATGTATATATTATAATTTTTGTTATAGATTTTCCTCATATATCACCATCTAAATGCCAAGTAGATATTAATTTTAAAAGTAGGATTGGATGGGACACTACTTTTACATAAAGCATTTAGAGATCATACATGTACGTGCTTTCTTGAAATTATTAAAAAACGACTCTTAGGTTGATAACTTCTCTCAGAATTTACACACTAAATTGTCATAGCATCAGATGCCCCACTAAACAACATTTTCATGCAAAATGTAAAAGCACAATCTGTTTTTCAAAATGCTGTAGGTTTATATTTTTTCTTCAGTCTTCATGAGAATATTCTAGGCAAATCCAAGAGTAATTTGCCTTATAGCCTGTATTTTGTGTGCATTTATGACAACGTAAATGTAAAAATATTGAAATATTAATTGCAAATGTCAAAACATAAAATGAACTAAATGTATTGTCCCTAAAAACATGGTGTACCTTGAAGAAGGTACAGCTTAGAGAAAATACATTTTAATCTATCCACAAACTTCATTAACTACAAAGCTGCTTTAAGTATATTATAAAGAACATTATCTGACTGTATTCAACAGGGTAAATTACAAGATTACTGTTTTGGAACTCTATCTACATTGCTTTGGATAGAGAATTTGAGATAGTTCCTTAAAGTAAACTTGTTTGAAATCACCATTAAAAGATAATGAATCTATTTTTGCTCACCTATTAGAAAAAGAAAAGAGGCATTAAGACTGCATTACTAAGACAGGAAGCAGATAAAAGAGAATACACGAGGATTAACAAAACCCACAAAGTAAAATCAATATTTAAAGACAATATTACATCAACTAAAGATTCTTGATTATAAAAGAAAACAATCATAGCCAAACAATTACTTTTTGACCTAAACTATCATTAAAATTGGAGCTTTGCTTTAGTCTCACTCAGTGTCTTGAACCAGACCATTGGTAATAATCGGTTTGAGGAACTTGAACTCACTGGTCCCAGATCCTCCCGTCAGACACACCTCGTACTGGTAGCTCTGCGACAGCGTCCCCGTGCCGCTGACGTCCACCAGGTGGCCCGGAAAGTGGCCCTCGGGCCCCGAGCAGCGACCCGCAGACGCCGCCCGGCTCCGCCTGCACAGCCGCACCGCCACGAACACCAGCACCGAGAACAGGAAGAGCGACGACACGGACGCCAAGGCGACGACCAAGTAGACGGTGAGCGGGTCGGCCCGCGCCTCGGCCGCCGCCACCTCCGGGAGCGGCAGGTAGGGCTGCGAGAAGCCGTCCACCAGCAGCACGTGCAGCGTGACGCTGGCCGAGCGCGGCGGCTCGCCATTGTCCCTGACCAGCACCACCAGCCTGTGCTTGACGGCGTCGCGCTCGCTCAGCAGCCGGGCCGTGCGCACCTCGCCGTTGTGCGCCCACACGCCGAACAGCCCGGGCTCCGTGGCCTTGAGCAGCTGGTACGACAGCCAGGCGTTCTGGCCCGAGTCGCCGTCCACCGCCACCACCTTGGTCACCAGGTAGCCCGCCTCGGCCGCCCTGGGCACCAGCTCGGTGCAGGGCGCAGAGCCGTTCTGCGGCGGGTACAGCACGAAGGGCGCGTTGTCGTTGTCGTCCAGCACCAGCACGCGCACCCGCGCCTGGCTGCTGAGCGCGGGCGAGCCGCGGTCGGCCGCGCGCACGCCGAACTCGAACGCCTGCAGCGCCTCGTAATCCAGGGACCTGAGCGCGAACAGCTGCCCGTTGTCCGCGTTGATGGACACCAGGGAGGCCAGGGGCAGCTGCGGGTCCGCGGGCGGCAGCAGCGAGTAGGTGACCTGGGCGTTGGCGCCCGAGTCCCTGTCCGTGGCGCTCACGCTGCCGATGTGCAGGGCGGGGCTGTTGTTTTCGCGGACGCGCAGGGTGTAGGTGGTTTGGCTGAAGGCGGGGGCGTTGTCGTTGACGTCGGAGACCGTCACGGTTATGTTGTGCTGCGTTTTCAGCCTGGGGGTCCCGAAGTCGGTGACGGTGATGGTGATGTTGTACTCGGATTTGGTCTCTCGGTCCAGAGGTGTGTTTGTCAGTAGGGTGTAAAAATTCTCAACAGAGGGTTTAAGGATGAAGGGGAGACTGTCCTCGATGGAACACATAACTCTTCCATTTTCTCCAGAGTCTAGATCAGAAACACTGAAAACAGCCACTACAGTCTCTGGAGAGTTCTCAGGGATAGGGCTGGTAATTGAGGACAATGTCAGTTCTGGTGGGTTGTCGTTCACATCAACCACCTGAACTATCACTGTTGTTTTTCCTGAAAGGCCTCCGCCATCTTTGGCTTCTATGTCCAGTTCATAAGTATTCATCTCCTCAAAATTCAAATATTTGACTAGCTGGATATCACCAGTAATTGGATTTAGCTGAAAAGCTTTACGAATTTCTTCAGAAGCATGAAAAAATGCATATGATACTGTCCCAAAATTTCCTGTATCTAAATCAGTAGCTGAGACAGTGACAACAACAGAGTTAAGGGGGCTGTTCTCTAGAATCTGAACCTCGTAGAGTGTCTGTGTAAATTCTGGGGCATTGTCGTTTATGTCTAAGACCAGGATGTGGATCTTGGCGATCCCAGACCGGTGTGGAGAGCCGCCATCCAGCGCGGTAAGAGTCAAAATGAACTCTGGCTTATCCTCACGGTCCAGAGATTTGTCCAGCACTAGTTGTGGGTACTTTCTTCCATCCCTACGACTGCGTGTGAGAACGTGGAAATGGGAATTAGGAGTGATCGTATAGTTTTGGAGACTGTTTCTTCCCACATCCAAGTCCTCAGCATTTCCCAAAGGAATCATGGTTCCTGGTGGCGTGTTTTCCAAGAGTTTCAGCTGCATTTCATTTTCAAAGAATACCGGAGAATGGTCATTTACATCTATGACGTGAAGCTCATTTGTAATAAACTGCAAAGGGTTTTGCAGTAATATCTGAAAATGTAGTATACATGGCTCCGTGGGGCCGCATAGCTCTTCCCGGTCCAATTTCTCACGCAGGTGCAAATCGCCAGTTTGATGGTTAAGCTGAAAATGCTGTTTGTTTCCTTTAGACACAACTTGTGCACCCCTCACAGCCAGTTCCCCTTCCCCAAGCCCTAGATCATTTGCTATGTTGGCTATTAAAAAGCCCCTCTCTGTTTCCTCAACCACAGAGTAGCGTCTTGACTCAGACCCAGCCAGAGACCCACCCAGAAAAACAAACAGAAACAGGACTTGCCTTTGTCTAAGAAAGCGCTCCCCTCTGGCCTCCATTGTGCTTTCGACCATGTTCTTCCTGGAAATATTGCCAAGCTAAGCCTCTGGCAGTGCTAGGAAACGCAGTCTTTTGCCTTCCAATCTTTGAAGAAGGCCTAGCGAATAATTCTTTCCAGGGCTCAGTTCTGGTTGCTTAAAAATCTGTCCAGGCTCACAACCCCTAGTTCACGGCACTGGATCTGTGCCTTACGCAGTGCGCACAGTTCCTGTGGTTTAATTCGCCTTCTTAGACAACAGTGCCACCATGCGTTCGCTGGCAGTTTAAAAATCTCCGGAGAAGGTGTGTTGTTCGGGCGAGAGGGGGGTGGGTGTTGTTTCGATATTTTAATCGCTTATTCCCCTTATCAAACCCATATGACGCTGTTGGAGGAGGTTCTTGTGTTATATCAGTGAAACTAACACAACCGAGGTAAATGAAATGTGCTGTTATCTAAAAAACAATCCCACTGTCTCTGGTGGAGTCCTCATTTACATGATTTTGATTATTTATATGATTTCGCTGCTAGGGCTACTCCGCCTGCCCTTCTGTAATTATTACACGTAAACCTTAAAAGATTGTTTTTTAAATTATGACATGCTTCATATCCTATTTGCGTTTTTCTCTTATTTTCCAGAGTTTGTATAATGCGCATCAGTTGCATTTATACTCAGAAAAAAATACTATAAAAAGATTATCTCATGCAAGGTGACAAAAAATGATAATAGATCATGTCAGGGGATATTATCCAGAGACCACAAATGCCTAATTTCTATCAAATTTTCACAATCACTCAAGGAACACAGATTTCTTTTTATAATTACTGGTTTCATCTATATTAACTATTAACTGTACAACTGTATTTCATCTGTGGAAATAGCTATTTGTTGAGTTTGTAGAAGTTAAGCATCTAGTGGTAACAGGACAGACTGTGTCTATATATCTTATATGGTTTTCAATCTAAGGGGGTAAACAGACTTTAAATATATGTTCAAACAAACAAATGTAACAGTTTGTGCTATATAGGAAATGTACTGAGTGCATGAAAGTATGCAATAGGGGACCTGACCTAATGAGTTGGGGGGTGAAAAAGTTTTGTCAAAGTTGTGCCATTTAGTCTGGAACATGAAGGATGTTTTCTAGGCTTGGGATGCCTGGGTGGCTCAGTGGGTTAAGCATCTGACTCGATTTCTGCTCCTGTCATGATCTCATCATGGTTAGTGGGACTGAATTGGGCTCTGTACCTACAGTGGAGGGCCTGCTTGGAATTCTCTCTCTCTCTCTGCCCTTCTCCCACTCATGCTTTCTCTCCCTCTTTCTCAATAAATAAATATTCAAAAAAAGATGTTTGCCAGGCTAAAACTGTAAAATGGGAAGAACCCATAAATGAAAAACTGATATGTAAAGGCCATGCAATAGTAAAGTATAGCTATTCTAGATAATAAAAGGACAGTGCACCTAAAACTTAGTGTCTCAAGAGTAAGTGGGAAGAGAAGGATGGAGAAATAAACTGAGGGCAAATAATGGGTAACTGGATTTTATTCTAAGAATAAAACGAAGATATTGCAAGGTTTTAAGCAGAGAAATGAAACAATGCAAATATCACGTGTTCAATCTAGCATCTTCACAATAATTAGGAATGCTACATGAAGGATCCTCTATTAGGTTTTCTCTTAATATTAGTAACGCTAAAAATAACAGCGATTGCACTTCTATATCTTTGTATTACCTTAGTCATGATTTCAAGTTATAGAAATAGCTGTTGTCCTTTTGACAGGACAGAAATTATGTGACTTGTCCAAGATTCTACAGGTAACAAGTTGGGTGATCAGAGAATTTTGATAGTAAGACAGTGCTCTACATTGCTAATCTCAATAGGACACCTTTAAAATTCATATTATAATTTTAACAGTATAGCTCATTCAAATAAACATAATATACAATAATTTAAAGACAGATTGAAGAACATTAAGAATTAAAAATGTGTTTTAATGTATGGATCAGAAATTGAACTACAACAAATAAATAAAGTTGGATGAATTAGGGAATTATACACTGAAATTTAAATTATAAAATTAAAAAAAACAGTTTCTCCATATGTATTCCTTAAGCTAGAAGGCAGGAGAGGAGACTCCAATTAAGCAGAAAGGGAACAGCAAAAATATGTTGAAGGAGAGAGACAGGGGACTGAAATTGCATATTGTTTGAATAACAGTGATCATCAGTTCAATTAGTAAACAAAAATTATATATGTAATTCCTTAAACATCAGAGAGCATTTAATGCCAGCAAAATTTTGTCCTATGAGTATCTTAGTGTCTTTAAATATCAAAATATCACAGGTGAAGAAAAGACACTTTTTCCTTTCAATCATTTAAAAATTTTGTTAAGAACCTATAATCTTCCAGTTACTACACTAGTCATGCAATAAAAGGGCAGCTAGTGAGACACATATTCAAGCACATAAAAAGAAAAAAGCTTTGGGGCACCTGGGTGGCTCAGTTGGTTAAGCTTCCAACTCTTGATTTCAGCTCAGGTTGTCATCTCACGGTTAGTGGGTTCAAGCCCCAGAACCGGCTTTTATCTGATAGCCTGCTTGGAATTCTCTCTCCTCTCTTTCTGCCCCTCCCCCCATCACACATGCATTCTCTCTCTCTCTCTCTCTCAAAATAAATAAACTTAAAAAAAGAAAAGAGCTTTGAAAACCCTAGGAAACTGAACAGGGAAAACTAGTGGTGCAAAAAAAAAAAAAAAAAAAAAAAAAAAGAAGAACACCACAAAATAATGGCCAGACCAAGATAAATCTTTTCCTCACAGGCTTATTCCCAAAGGAATTATAAACAATCCAAAAATTTTGAAACATGCAATGCCAAACTGCATTTGAAGTTTCTAAAATTTGGTGAAGGACAAAGACATGTTTATTTCCTCATATCTTTTGGATTTTAAGGACTTGCTCAAAGTTAATAGATGTTTGTAATTGCTAAAACTAATATTTTAAAGGGGGAATTGATGTGAAAAGTTTAAAGAAAAAAATTTTAATAGAAAGCATTAAGAATTACATGGCTTTGAAAACGACTAGACATATGCTACTTATTTAACTACATTTGAGAATATTAGTGGTTGATTAATTGAGCATTTTAATATGAACGGTTTGTAGAATCCAACAGTCAAGGTTGTCACAATCTCAAAGGAATCATAACTTCCATTTAAGGATACTTTAAGGAAATACATATTTAGAAAAATGTGAGACATTGCTTTAGTGTTCATGAACATACATATGTTAAAAGTTTTAGCCAATGTGAGTGAAGAGAATTAAAGTTATACTAGTTTAAGAGAATATACAAAACACAAATATTCTGGAAAAAGAATAAGCTTATGTAGTGATTGCAAACATTTAAAAAATGTTTTAAATTTTAAGTTCTGCAAAGTAACCTAGGAACTGTGGAAGGTGAATTTGGAAAAAGATATTCTAACTTAAAAATTAAAGACTTCAGAAAATACAAAGTTTACTTTCACACTTTAAGTTGAATTAAGTTACAGTGAGACTAATCAACAAAAAGAAAAAGAAATCTGCATTCCTTACACCACAAACGAAGGCATTTAGAAACACCAGCAACATGCACTGAATTGGAATAGGATAGCTACACACCAAATAAAAAGAACCCAAGTGGGCAAGGCAGTACAAAAAGACTTTACACAAATTAACGGAGACTAGGCTCAGTAGACCCTTATTAATTAATACTTAACTGAATTTAAAGCTATTCCTGAAACTGGGGTTTGCTTCATGAACCCTTTCCTCACCGAGACCAAGGAAATTGGGGAGAATCGGCTTGAGGAACTTAAATTCGTCGGTCCCAGATCCTCCCGTCAGACACACCTCGTACTGGTAGCTCTGCGACAGCGTCCCCGTGCCGCTGACGTCCACCAGGTGGCCCGGAAAGTGGCCCTCAGGCCCCGAGCAGCGACCCGCAGACGCCGCCCGGCTCCGCCTGCACAGCCGCACCGCCACGAACACCAGCACCGAGAACAGGAAGAGCGACGACACGGACGCCAAGGCGACGACCAAGTAGACGGTGAGCGGGTCGGCCCGCGCCTCGGCCGCCGCCACCTCCGGGAGCGGCAGGTAGGGCTGCGAAAAGCCGTCCACCAGCAGCACGTGCAGCGTGACGCTGGCCGAGCGCGGTGGCTCGCCATTGTCCCTGACCAGCACCACCAGCCTGTGCTTGACGGCGTCGCGCTCGCTCAGCAGCCGGGCCGTGCGCACCTCGCCGTTGTGCGCCCACACGCCGAACAGCCCGGGCTCCGTGGCCTTGAGCAGCTGGTACGACAGCCAGGCGTTCTGGCCCGAGTCGCCGTCCACCGCCACCACCTTGGTCACCAGGTAGCCCGCCTCGGCCGCCCTGGGCACCAGCTCGGTGCAGGGCGCAGAGCCGTTCTGCGGCGGGTACAGCACGAAGGGCGCGTTGTCGTTGTCGTCCAGCACCAGCACGCGCACCCGCGCCTGGCTGCTGAGCGCGGGCGAGCCGCGGTCGGCCGCGCGCACGCCGAACTCGAACGCCTGCAGCGCCTCGTAATCCAGGGACCTGAGCGCGAACAGCTGCCCGTTGTCCGCGTTGATGGACACCAGGGAGGCCAGGGGCAGCTGCGGGTCCGCGGGCGGCAGCAGCGAGTAGGTGACCTGGGCGTTGGCGCCCGAGTCCCTGTCCGTGGCGCTCACGCTGCCGATGTGCAGGGCGGGGCTGTTGTTTTCGCGGACGCGCAGGGTGTAGGTGGTTTGGCTGAAGGCGGGGGCGTTGTCGTTGACGTCGGAGACCGTCACGGTTATGTTGTGCTGCGTTTTCAGCCTGGGGGTCCCGAAGTCGGTGACGGTGATGGTGATGTTGTACTCGGATTTGGTCTCTCGGTCCAGAGGTGTGTTTGTCAGTAGGGTGTAAAAATTCTCAACAGAAGGTTTAAGGAAGAAAGGAAGATCATCTTCAATGGAGCAAACCATTCTTCCATTGTCTCCCGAGTCAGGATCTGAAACACTGAGTACAGCAATTATGGTCTCCTGCAAGTTTTCTGGGATGTGATCGATAAGTGTTGACATAGTCAGTTCCGGAGGGTTGTCATTCAAATCCATCACTTGGACAAACACCATGCAACTTCCAGATAGGCCTCCACCATCTGTCGCCTGAATATTTAATGTATAACTCTGAATGGATTCGAAATCCAGTTTCTGTGTTAAAATGAGTTCTCCTGACTTTGCATTTATTTGAAAAGTTTTGCGAATATCTTCAGAGGCTTGGGAAAATACATAAGATATTTCTCCATAGGTTCCAATGTCCAAATCTCTAGCAGAGACTACGGCAACCTGGAATCCAATGGGACTGTTTTCCAGAACTTGCACCTCATAGAGCAGCTTTGCAAACTCGGGCGCGTTATCATTGATGTCTAAAACTTCAATGCGGACCAGGGCAGTGCCAGACCTGGGTGGAGTCCCGCCGTCCAGCGCAGTGAGAGTAAACCTGATCTCAGCCTGTTCCTCTCGATCCAGCGCTTTGTCCAGCACCAGCTGTGGTAATATGCCGTCGGAACTGTCTTGTAATTTAAGATGGAAGTGGGAATTTGGACTGACCGTGTAACTTTGGAGACTGTTGCTTCCCACATCTAAGTCCTGGGCACGTTCTATTAGGAAAGTAGTTCCGGGAGTGATACTTTCTGAAATTTTCAAAAGTATTTCTTTGTCTAGGAAAACCGGGGAATGATCATTTATATCTCTAATCCATAGCTCGGCCTGAAAAAACTGCAAGGGATTTTCCAATAATACCTGGAAAGGTAGCACACAGGGCTCGGCAAGGCCGCACAGCTCCTCCCGGTCCAGTTTCTCGTTTAACAACAAATTCCCTGTCTGCCTATCAAACTGCAAACGCGTTTTTTTCCCTTTGGAAACGACCCGAGCCCCCCGCGCAGCTAGGTCATTTACCTCCAGCCCCAGGTCTTTTAACAAATTGGCCACAAAGGAGCCACTCTCCATTTCCTCAGCCACTGAGTACTGCTTAGGCTTGGAAGCAACCTGAGCTATGCCCAGCAAAACAAAGAATATCAAGACTTGCCTTTGTTTTAGAAAGCGTTCTTTTCCCTCTCCGGCCTCCATCGCCTTCCGGTCTCCCAGCAAACTTGACCCAGCTTCGGCTCGAGTTGTCGCTCTTATCTCCCAGTATCTCGTAGATGGTAGGAGAAATGGAGACGCCTAGGGCCCTGATTTCCCGGAGCAACCACCTTAGAATGCCTCCCCTTCCTGCTTGTTTCTTCAGCGGAGCATTTGGCTCAAGGAGCGCCGGCTGGTAGCTCTCTTCGTTCTACTTATAATGCTGCAGCGCCACCCAGCGTCCTTCCTGAGTGTTTAGTTTATCCAAAACAGGAAGAAAATCCTAATCCTTTCTTTCAAGACAGATGGCCATCTAAAGGGAGTATTTTCAAGTAATATCTCAAAGTCTTATCTGCGTCTCCAAAGCCTTTTTCATTGCATCCATAACAACCACGGCAAGCATTGACAAATTTCCGTTCCAGTTTTCTCACAGATCGAAGGGGCTCTTTTTAAATGAGAAAAAAAAAATCGACTTCGGAAACTGGAAGGGAATAACTTCAGTCCCAGGAGGAAACAAGGCTTTGAGTAGGCAGTTCCCAGTTTTATTTAGAAGTTGGGCATGTATGCATCTCGGTGGTGTTTAGGTTACCATTCTCACACCCCAAAGAAACCAAAAACTATAGAAACCCAGGACAAGCACAGTATTCAAATGAGAACATTCTCTTAGGATGATGAAATATTCCTCTTACTCTTTCTCTGGGGACCACTTTCAATTCACATTTCCCTGAAATTTGATGCATTTGGGCCACATGAAAATCTCCAAAAGTAGTCGGAAAATGTCTTCATGTTAATGTATTAATATTTTTATTTTCTTTTTTTAATGTGTGTGTGTTTTTGTTTTTTGTTTTTTTTTTTGAGAGAGAGAGAGAGCACTCGAGCAGGGGAGGGGCAGAGAGAGGGAGACGCGAATCCAAAGCAGGCTTCAGGCTCTGAGCTGTCAGCACAGAGCCCCATACAGGGCTTGAACCCACAGACTGCAAGATCATGACCTGAGCTGGAGTCGGAGACTTAACCGACTGACCCACCCAGATGCAGCAGGAGCATTTTTTACATAACCTCAAATCAGCTGTCACATCTAGCAACGCCAATAATTTCTTATCAAATAGTAGGTAGTGAATTTTTCTCAATTATCTTTTAAAATGTCTTTTTAGAGATAATTTGTTAAATCAGGTGCCAATCAAGATATGTATGTTGCAATTTGTTGTTAGGTGTTTAAAGATTGTCTCTTTGTATTTAAAAAATGTTTATAAAAAGAAGTGTTATCAACCCAAAAAAGACATGTAGGAAATGTAAATGCATATTGCTTAGTGAAAGAAACTAGTCTGAAAAGGCACATACTCTATTTCTGCAACTACATGACAAGACAAAAGTAAAGATACATTAAGATTAGTGGTTGCCAGAGGGAAGGAGAAGGAGGGGAATTAGGAAGTAAAACACGTGAGATCTGGAGGTATTGAAACTTTTCTTTATGATACTGTAATGGTGAATACATGACATTAGGCATTTGTCAAAACCCATAAAACAACACAGAGTGAACCCGGATTTAAATTACAGACTTTAGTTAATAATAATGGGTCAATATTGATTCATCAATTATAATAAACCACACTAATGCAAGATATTAATAGAGAACACTGTGAGGGAGAGAAAGTGGGTATATGGGAACCTTTTGTATTATCTGCTCAATGTGCTGTAAAACCTAAAACTTCTCTAGAATATTGAGTCTACTAATTAAATATTTGTACTGAGAAATGTTTCAAATACATAGAAAAGTTAAGAGAATTATACAAACATAATTCTAACCTCCATCCAAATTTAAAACTTATTTTTACCATATTTATTCTGTCTACATATTTTTTATCTTTATATATTTTTATTCTACACACAAATACCCCCTTTTTTGCTTACCCATTTGAAAGTAATTTGAAGACATAATACTTCACCTCTATATATTTCAGCAGGCATCTCCTAAGTATAAAGTCATTATCCTACATAATTATAATCCTATTAGCACATTTAACAAAATTAATAATTCCATAACATTATCTAAAATCCAATTCCTATTGAATCTCATTTTTCTATTATCTTTCCTCAATGTCTTTAACTTTAGTAAGAATTCATATGCACTCTTGATTTCCTTTTACAAATGCACTTACTTTCTTGACCACTTGTTATAAAGAATGTCTTAGAAGATTTGTTTTTTAACAGTTTCATGATTGTATTGGTGTTGCATCTATTTATTGTAAAACAGTCCCCTGTCTTTTATGATACTGAGTTTTTTTTCAGTATCCAGACTCATTGTCTTGTAGGTTGTTCTACATTCTGAATTTGTCTGATTGTTTCCTTGTGGTATCATCTGACCTGTTCCTCTATCCCCTGTATTTCCAGAAAACTGGAATGGATGATTTATTAAGTGTAATCATGACATAACACTTTTTAAAGTTCTCATTTATTTTCTGTAATTACGTAAAAAAAAAAATTGGGCAATCACAGGTTCCTTAACATTTAGAAAATAAATGCCTACTTTATTCTGTTGATATTAGTTTTTCTTTTCATAATTATGTTTATATTAATATTATAACAAAAAATTTAAATTCATTTGATAGCAAGTGTTCTCGCACTTATCCTAATGTGGAAATTGTGGGCCTGTGGTAATACTCAAACAATTTGCTTTTGAATTACTAAGGATACAAACAACTAAGTTTTTCCATAATCCATTAAGATATATATTTTACAAATCTCAAGCAAGAAGGATTTCAAAATAAAGGTGATTCGAGTGGGGGATATGAAGATGCTGTTTTTTTTGCTTCCCCCAGAATGAATGTGCAACTAATGGTTGGGAAAGGGACACTTGCATAACAACCTTGGCATTTTTTGCTTTAGGAGAATTATCATAGTCCATTAGTACAAAGTGTTCCCTTGAAAGAAAGTCTTGACCAGGCATTGCCATGGGTTCTGGCTAGTATTGTGTATATATTGGACTACGTCTCTTTCTCTCTCTCTCCTAGGGATATGTATATATGCGTACATATGTATATATATGTTTTATATGTTTTCATATACTCTATATGATTTTTTCCCAAGAATCTCAGATATCTTCTCTCCCATTATTAAAATAAGCTAAAATTTGTATCAGGTCTTGGCAGTCTGATAGATGATTGCATTTTTACTAAGAGCACAATTAAAATTTCATTTTATTTTATTTCATTTTAATTCCAGCATAGTTAACATACGATGTTATATTAGTTTAAGGTGTACAATATAGTGATTCATCAATTCCATACATTACCCAGTGCTCATCAGGACAAATGCATTCCTTAATCCCCATCACCTATTTCACCCATCACCCGTACACCTCCCCTCTGGAAACCATCAGTTTGTCCTCAATAGTTAAGAGTCTGTTTCTTGGTTTCTCTTTCTCTCTCTCTCTCTCTCTCTCTCTCTCTCTTTAAAATTAATTGAAGTATAATTGACATATGCTATTATATTAGTTTCAGGTATACAACATAGTGACTCAATATTTATATGCATTACAAAATGCTCACACGATAAGTGTAGTTACCATCTGTCACCATACAAAGTTATTACAGTATTACTGACTATATTCCCTATGCTGTACTTTTACATCCCCATGACTATTTATTTTGTAACTGGAAGTCTGTCCTTCTTGATTCCCTTCATCCATTTTGCTCATCCCCTCACCCTGAAATTTCATTTTAGAAAGAAAATATGCCTAAGTGTTTTTTACCTACCAAATACAATACAGAAAAGTAATAAATAATGAAGTCTAAAGATGTAAGGGAAGGCAAAGAATATGTCAACAGGAAGGAAACCTGAGAATCTGACTATAAAATACAAAGCATAAATTACCAATTTAAATGTGATAAATATATATAAGGAAATAATATTTGAAAATGAGAAAATGCAATTATGAGTGTACTGTCACATTAGGGTACTTATTTGAACACACACCATGAAAAGGAATAGGCAGATAAGATAGCTGAAGAATACTGAGACCACAATAATGACCAAGTAGATGCTAAGTGAGGAGTCTAAAACTTTTCCTGGCACCTGTTAAAATATGGTCAGTAGAGCTGAAAAAGACAACTGACCAGCAACAGGTCATAGCCTGAACATGGAGTAAGGTGGCATCTCAGTGTCCTTGACTATAACCTTAAGTCAGATCATGGCTAGGTTGCTATTACTCAGAAATTTGGTAGTATATACTTCCCTGTCTTGGGATTTCATGTTAAACAGACTGAGATTCAAGCCTATAAATAGTTGATAACACACGAAGGCCTTCCAGACCTAATCTCTGTTCACTGCTGCCACCTTCAACATCTTTCTGCATCCGGTATCTCTTTCTGCATCAGGTAAAATATGAAGGGTAAGTTGCCATTGTCATCAAACACTATCACTCACACTGACACCATGCTGCTCAATTTGAGACAGCTACTCTTTCCCTTATGCAGAACTTGATTCTTAGGGCCTTACAATTCAGAGATATCAGAGCAAACAGGTTCTTTGTGTTCATTTTGAGGGAGGGGCAGCAGGAGGGAGTAGTTACTTGGGCAGTTTTCTAAGTATCTACAGCAGCTACATGTGCTACTAGAGCACATGCTCTCAGAAGCTGTGTTCTCTTGCTTGTTAAGTAGAGGCCATTTGGTGAAAATAAAGATATGGTTATATTACATTTCATTTTCAGCTTGAGAAACTCCTGATTTCTGGCAGTGATAATAGAATTGTACTTGTATTTTTAATGTCCATCTCAACCAAAGGTTTTAGGGTGTAGGGAAGGTATTATGAAGACAAAACATCTCTATTGTTTATCTGGTTTGGATCTGAAACAGAAAACAGCAACTAAGGTCTCAAACTAGTGCCCTGGGATGTAGTTCATAATTAATGACATGATTAACAGGAGTGGAGTCCTCTTTACATCAGGACAATATACTTTCCAGAAAGTCCTTCATAATTGATGATCTCAGAATACACACTGTACTTTAGTATTGCCTTAGAATCTATGGATTTTATTAATGGGTTTTTAAAAACCATTATCTATGTTTATTTAAAGTTTATTTATTTTGAGAGTGTGTGTGTGTTTATGAGTGGGAGAGGCAGAGGCAGAGAGAGAGAAAGAGAGAGAGAATCCCAAATACGCTCTGTGATATCAGTGTGGAGCCCCACGGGGGGCTCAATTCCACAAACCATGAGATCATGACCTGAGCCAAAATCGAGTCAGTTGCTTAACCCCCCCCCAATATCTATGTTTTATCAGAAGTTTTCCTTAAGTCTTTAGGAGCCCAGAAATACCTTAAAAATATTTCTCTATTATATCTCATATTCCAATCTCTGACAAAAATGGTGATAGCCAAGGAGAGAAAGCTTTCTTCTGGGATTAACAATTTATAATACAGCTGAGCAAAATAACTGACAACCAATAACTTTTCCAATGAAGACCAGTGCAGATCTGGGTCTCGCCAACAATACTGATCATCCAATATTGTTATCGTTAAGTTAAACCCAACCCATTTCTTTCCACTGAGAAATCTGCCATTCCAGCTCTGGATATTTCTTGCCACCACTGTCCTGGCAGTTGTCAAAAGTAGACATGAGAATTGGGATTCAAGGTATACTTACGAATACTATTGTTTATATCCAAGTCCTGCCACCTTTATGGACTTTGGTTAATATAGCAATGCTCTAATGGATTTTTTGCAGCATTCTCAAGTCCAAGAAGACACTGGTGAATGATTGTATCCATGAATCTCATCTTGGAAAAATGCAAAAGATTTTATTTTAGCAACTGAAAATTCAGCGCCTGTGTCTCGCTTGGTCTGTACACCAACTCTGGATCCAATTTCTATTTAGCAGCAAATCCTGAGTCTGTTGGTTTGAAAATGCTGTCTTTTGTCTTCAGGAATATTAATTACCCTCTCATCCCCACCCCCCTCAACCACCACCCATAGCTTCCCCACTCTCAGGCCCAAAATATCTGCTAAATTAGCAATGAAGGAAGTGCTCTCTAGTGCCTCTGGAACAGAATTCTGTAGGAGTTCAGTTTCCTCAATGTTATATGCTAAGTAAAATAGAAACAAAGTTTGTCTTAGATTGGGCTTTAAGTATTCCATTATTCCTTCTTCTAACACCTTCTTAGCAAATACAGCTTTGAATAATCAGTTTTATCACACTGATCTTTGTGTTCTTTATGCCACCAGAGTCTCAGGCTTCCAATACACTCTCAAAGTCAGAGTAGTTTAATATGGAGCATACAGTGTATATTTGCAGTCAGGTTGCTCTACCATCTGAGCCTGCAGTGTAATCACCAGGCTTCTCTTAGTTTTTCAAACTCTCCAGAAAGAAGAAAAGTATTTTAGGGAGACAAACATAAATATCAAATATTTCATATTTATGTAATAGGCTTATTATCTAATGTATTGAATAATGTGTATTTTTAGTTTCTCAGCAACTATTACAAATACATTAAAAACCAGCAATTAGATCTCATTTGAGGCATATCATGCTTTTGCATCTGCTGTCTTTGATTATTCTAAACCATACCAGAGACTATTAAACATTGATGCAAAGAGAAGAAAGATGAGGTTATTTCACCACTCCATATTAAATGGCATTCTGTTTCAGTGTATTGGAGATGCTGGGATATTAATTGTTAAAGAATGAATTATTTTTTATCTTAATAAGAAAACTTAGTAAAAATTAACACATACAAATTTAGCATATCAATAAATAAGCTTCACAGCAACTCAGTGGATTACACCGTAAATAACAAAGGAGACATTTATTTCTATCAATTACTTTTCTCCTGAGGTTTGATATCTGCATTTGATTTTGTCTCATCGATGTCATCAAAATAAAGTGACTTTATTTCAATAAAAAGTAAAAACTACATAATAGTAATCAAATAGTTATTTGAATTTAGCAGATGGACAGGAGTCTAGCTGAAAAGTAAACTATCACAATTTATGGGCCATCATCTATGAAATATCAAGAAAATAAAAGATGACTTTAAAAGAAATAGCCCAGCCTTCCCTGGGAATACTTCCCTCTTAAAGATTATCATTTTATGGATAGACTGGGATGAGTTTCCTGGTCACGCACTGGGATACCTCCTAGGATAGTGTACACAAAATTTTAGGGGTAACTTACCTTTATGAAAGATCAAAGGAAATTAGGTCTGCACAGAAAACAATGCATTCTTTTTCAGTACTTAATATAGAAGTTACTGGCTTCTAAACCAAGACCATTATGAGGTAAATAAAAAGATAAAAATAGCTAAGTTATCAATACTTGTTGACTATAAATTAACCTTAGCTATGCCTCCGAAGAAAACACTACTAAAGGTAGAGCCGTAAAACAACTATGATGCTATTCAGAAAAGGGATGTTTTCTTCTGCTTTTTATCCAGAGCCCCAAAGCAACAATACCAAGGATGATAGCTGTATCTACCTATTGTCTTGTTTTCAGCTTCAAAGAACTTAGTTTCACTGAAGATAAAGTGATGAGTGATGTTGCTTGCATGAATCTCTCTTCTCTCTGTCCTGCATTAGGCTGGCAGAGTATGGAATATTTTGAACATTTAATGGAAAAAAAATTCTGGAAGGAAGGATCAAGGCATTTTCTTTTTAGTCCAGAGTGCTTAGATTATGATCCTTGAACAGGTGAAGTCTGTTTCTGGAAGTTTTCCAGGATGAGCAGATTAAGTGTCAACATGACCAATTCTGTAGAACTGTGATCCATTGAGATTGTCATCCAACATCCTTCACAGGGAGAAAGATTTCTGAAACTATTTCTGCTGTAAATTTTCTAAGTATTTAGCACATAGCCCTGAAACTGCCTGGTAATTTCCTTGCAGTGCATATTTACAATGCACAGATATCAGCAGTAATTAAAATGTTCCCGAGTAGTTTCCAGATATTGGAGGATTTAGTGAGCTCAGATTATTCAGCGAGCCGTTTCTTAATTATTAAGACTAAATCTTCAGCAGAAACTTCTGACAACCAGGTTGCCGAGGGGAATGCATCAAAAGGGTTGTCGCTGGTTGTCATTATTTGGACCTAGGAGGTCCCAACTAGTGCTGATAACTACCATTCCTCTCTGTGACAGTCAGACTTATCTTGGGTTGTTCTTCATCCAGAGATTTCTTTTGCCACGAATGAGTAAATTACTTACCCCACTACTGCATCGCACTTTATTGTGAGAATGGATATTGAACTGATGGTGTAGTTTCCAGTTACGGAAAATTCACCCAAATCTCACGCATGTCCCCGGTGCACATTCTGCAACGTTCAGAAGAATTTTTCAAAGAAGGAACATCTTAGCTTTTTCTCAGAAAACCAAAAAGAAGTTTACAGGTAATACTTGGAAACGCTGAACTCCTACAGGTCTGGTTTCCTGTTCGGGAGAAAAGACTCTTCTGTGGGTGGAGCTAAAATATTCTTGGATTTGTTTGGAAACCACCCTGCTCTTGTCTGTCCTCCCGCAGGTACACGGACGCTCCCCTTCCCGCAGCCGACGCCAAATCTCCGGAAACTCTGGCCATTAATAAGCACCTTCCTTTCCCAGGGCCGCCTGCAATACGCTCAGGAAGAAAAGGAAAACTCACCACTTGCCTTTTCTGCCAGATTTTCTCTCCCACAATTTCCTGCACATCCTCTGAAGGCGCTGTCTGTAACAAACGAAGCCTTCGGGAGTCTGTAAGAGGAATAACGTCAATTTATGTCTAGTTCTCATTCATTTTAAGAAAGGTCTGCAATCCAAGCTTGCAGCCGACACTTTCCAAGCCGCGTCCATCCCCAGCACCTTTCAGGTTTTGTCTTTTCTAAAATGGAGTCTGCGGCAAATGTCAGGCTCCTCCTCCTACTTTTTAGCCTGTAGCACCACCAGGCGTCCGAACTGAAAACCTGATGTATATACCAAGCTTTCCGTCAGAAACTGTCAAAATCTGTTCTTCGTCATGTCCGTCGTCTGGTGGCACAGTTCTTAAATTATTTCTTCGGGCTACTCCTCGGGTTTTTGGTTTAACCAATGTGAACAAAAACAATTATTAATTGGTGCACGGTTTTATTATATTTCTAATTATCAATTATTTTGTTATACTATCATAGCTGTACAATTTCTTTTGAGAGTAACTTGAACTGGATTTCTTCCATTTCAGAGAGGCCACCCATTTGGCCATGCATTAATTGAATTTATTAATTAATCGGCAGGTGTTTGGGATTATATTCAGGCCGTGTGAAAGATATTGAGGGTAGAAAATGGAATAAAGCCTGGTGCCTACACCCCAGGAGGTTACAGCCTAGAAGGGGGACCCAGAGACAATGACCTTAGTGGGAGCTAAGGGCTAAGATAAGAGATTTGCACAGGCACTATGACTACTCAAAGGGATACTAAGTAAGAACAGAAATGGGCTATGAGGAAGATTCCAGAGGAGGTGAGGTTTGAACTAAGTTGAATTTTATGGTACCAACTTAAACACAAACCCAGTGAAATTATTTTCTACTCCTGATGAAGTATTTCTGATTTTGTGAGAAATGAGATTTTCTCAAAAGATGGGAACATCAGGGCTTATGTGAAATTCAATGCAGTCTTTCAGTGAGTGAACAGCACAGAGACTTTATGAAGTATTGTGGGTTGACAACTAAAAGACTAGGGATGGGCCCTTTTTTCTGATTTGAATTTGGTACAGATGTCTAATACTCAATTTAAAGGAGAGTCCTGCAACTTGAGTTGTATGCACATGTGAGTAATTTGTTGTGTTAACAATATCAGCTTTTTAAAATGTTTATTAACAGAGAGAGAGAGAGAGAAAGGGAGAAAACACATTCAGGGGAGTGGCAGAGAGGGAGAGAGAATGCCAAGCAGGCTCCACTCTGTCAGCAAAGACCCTGATTCACACACTGGATCCCACAAACCATGAGATCATGACCTGAGCTTAAACCAATGGGCAACCCAGGCACCCCTCCCTTTTAATCCTTTTGATATCTCCAAGGTCTGTGGTAATGATCTGTTTCATTCCTGGAATTAGAACTTTGTGTTTTCTCTTTTTCTTTGAACTTCTCTAAGAACAAGCTCTCTGCTTCACTAATTGTTTCTATTATTTTTCTGTTTTGAATTTCATTGATTTCTGCTTTTATTATTATATACTTCCATCTCCTTGCTTTGGATTTGTTTTGTTCTTCTTTGTCTAGGTTCTTGAGGGTAGGCTTAGACTATTGATTTGAGGCTTTTCCTCTGTCTTAATGTTTACATTTAGTACTATACATTTCCCTCCTAACACTATTTTAGCTGTGCCCCACAAATTCTGATATGTTGTATTTTCATTTTCATTCAGTTCAATGCACTTTAAAATTGCCCTTGGCACTTCCTCCTTAATATGTGCATTATTTATATGTGTATCATTTAGGTTTGAAGTGTTTTGGATAGTTTTATCTTATCCTTCTATTAGTGATTTCTAGTTTACTTTTATTGTGGTTGCTGAGTGCCTTCTCTATCATAATAATTACTTTAAATTTGTTAAGATTTATTTAATGGTCCAGGATATAATCTACTATTTTGGTACATGTTCTGTGAGCACTTAGAAAGAGTATAATTCTGTTCTTCTTGGGTAGAGTGTCCTATATATGTCTATTAGATCCTGTTAGTTGGTTGTCGAGTTCTTGCTGAGTTT
This sequence comes from Lynx rufus, assembly GCF_022079265.1. Lineage (NCBI taxonomy): Eukaryota > Metazoa > Chordata > Mammalia > Carnivora > Felidae > Lynx > Lynx rufus. The sequence continues at coordinate 117,035,840 of NW_025814823.1, read as the reverse complement.
GTCTACTTCTGTCAATGGCCGAGAGAAATGCTGACGTCTCCAAACTACAGTTGTGAATTTGTCTGTCTCTCCTTTCTGTTCTATCAATTTTGCTTCACATATTTTGCAGCTCTGTTGTTCCACACGTGAGCATTTAGGATCACTATGGCTTCTTAGTGAACTGACTTTCTTACCACTATATCATGTACCTTTCTGCCTCTGATAATTTTCTTTCTCTGAAATTTCTGATATTAATATGGCCACACCTGCTTTCTTTTATTAACATATTTATGATATATATTTTCCCATACTTTAACTTTCAACTAACCTGTATTGTTATACCTGAAGTGAATTTATTATAGACAGTATATATTGAAGTCATGTTTTTTAATCCATTCTGCCAACTTCTGTCTTTAACTGGTGTGTTTGGATCATTTACATTAAAAAAAAAATCTTTTAATGTTTATTTTTGAGAGAGTGACAGAGTGCGAGCAGGGGAGGGACAGAAAGAGAGGGAGACAAAGAATATGAAACAGGCTCCAGGCTCCGAGCTGTCAGCACAGAGCCCGCTGCAGGGCTCGAACCCATGAACAGTGAGATCATGACCTGAACCGAATTCGGATGCTTAACCCACTGAGCCACCCAGGTACCGCTGCATCACTTACATTTAATGTAATTATTCATATGCTAGGGCTTAAGTCTGCCATTTTAATTTTTGGTTTCTGTTTGTTTCTGTTTTCTTTTTCTCTATCTTTCTGTAGGTTACTTGACCATTTTTAAACATTTGATTTAGAAAAAAAAAACGTTGAAAACATTTGATTTAGATTTATCTATAGTGTTTCTGAGTATATTGCTTTATAAGACTTTTTAGTGGCTGCTTTAGGTATTACATTATATATAGATAAATTTTCACAGTCTACTTATATCATTTCATCTGTTTGAATGAAATATAGTTAGTTATTCCCTCTATATACATTCAGAACCACATCAGGCAGTGTTGCCATTTTTGTTTCAACATAATTTAGGAAATTCAAGAGGAGAAGAAAGCCTATTGTATTCACCCATTTTTTACTCACTGTGTTCTTTATTGTTTACTGATGTTCCAAGTTTCCTTTTTAAAAAATTTTTTTAATGTTTGTTTATTTTTTGAGAGAGAGCGAGAGTGAGAAAGGGCAAGTGCGAGCAGGAGAGGGGCAGAGAGAGACAGAGACACAGAATCTAAAAGCAGGCTCCAGGCTCTGAGCTGTCAGCACAGAGCCCAATGTGGGGCTCAAACACATGGACTCCTAGATCATGACCTGAGCCAAAGTTGGATGCTTAACCAACTGAGCCACTCAGGCACTCCCCACGGTTCCCTTTTAAATTATTTCCTTTCTGTTTAGAGAACTTCTCTTAGCCATTCTTTTAGGGTCAGTCTGCTAATGACAAAGCTCTCAGTTTTCCTTCACCTGAGAATGTCTTGATGTCCTCTTTATTCCTGAAGGATCTTTTAACTGGGTATGGGATATTGGGTTGACAGTTCTTTTCTTTCAGTCACTAGAAACATTGTGCTACTTGCTTCTGGCCTCCATCATTTCTGATGAGAAACCCCCTATCATTCAAATTGGTTTTCCCCTGTAGGTAATTTTTTAGTGTCCTTTTTCTAGCTGCTTTCAAGACTTTTTGTCTTAGTTTTCAGAAGTTTGACTATAACATGTCTTGGTGTGGATTTCTTAGTTTTTTACTGTTTGGAGTCTCAGTTTTTTTTTAAGTAGGCTTCATGACCAGCGCAGAGCCCAACATGAAGCCTAATGCAGGGCTTGAACTCATGACCTTGAGATCAAGACCTGTGTTGAGATCAAGAGTCAAAGGCTTAACTGACTGAGCCATCCAGTTGCCCCTTGCTCAGCTTTTTAAATATCCAAGCGTATGTCTTTAGCCAAATATGGATAGTTGTCAGTCTATCCCTTTGCATACTTTTTAGACCTATCTTCCTTCTCCTTTCCTTCTACACCTCCAATGACACAAATATTAGATCTTTTGTTATTTTCCCACACATCTCTGAAATTCTGTCCATTTACTTTAAAGTATATTTTCTTTCTTGTTCAGACTGGGTAATTTCTATTGTTCTGTATGCCAATTAACTGATTCTTTTGTCTATTTCCTCCATTCTACTATTCAGCCTATCCACTAAACTTTTTATTTTAGTTATTGTATATTTCAGTTCTAAAATTTCCATTTAGTTCTTCTTTGTATTTTTTATTTCTTTACTGAGACTTTCTTTTTTAAATTTTTATTAAGTTATTAATCTTAATTCTAGTATAGTTAACATACAGTGCTATATTAGTCTCAGGTATACAATATAATGATTCAACAATTCTATACATTACTGAGTGCTCATCATGATAAGTGTACTATTTAATTCCCATCTCCTATTTCACCCATTCCCCCACTGACCTCCCCTCTGGTAACCATCAGTTTGTTCTCTATAGTTAAGAGTCTGTTTCTTGGTTTGTGTCTCTCTTTTTCTTCCTTTGTTCACTGGTTTCTTAAATTCCATATACGAATGAAACCATATTTGTCTTTCTCTGACTGACATATTTTGGTTAGTATTATACTCTCTAGCTCCATCCATGTTTTTGCAAATGTCAAGATTTCATTCTTTATATGGCTGAATAAATTCAAGTGTGTGTGTGAGTGTGTGTGTGTGTTTCACCTCTTTATCCATTCATCTATCGACAGACACTTGGACTGCTTCTAATTATTGTAAATAATGCTGCCATAAACATAGGGATGCATATATCCTTTTGAATTGGTGTTTTTGTGTTCTTTGGGTAAATTCCCAGTAGTGTGATTACTGGATCATGGAGTAGTTCTATTTTTAATTTTTTGAGGAACTTCCATGCTGTTTTCCACAGTGGCTGCACCAGTTTGCATTCCCACTAAGAGTGCATGAGGGTTCCTTTTTCTCCACATCCTTGCCAACACTTGTTTCCTATGTTTTTGATTTTAACCATTCTGACAGGTATGACGTGATATCTCATTGTAGTTTTGACTTGTGTTTTCTTGATGATGAGTAATGCTGAGCATCTGTTTATGAGTCTTTTGGACATCTGGATGTCTTCTTTGGAGAAATATCTGTTCATGTCTTCTGCTTATTTTTTAATTGGATTATTTGTTTTTGGGGTGTTGAGTTGTGTAAATTCTTTATATATTTTGGATACTAACCCTTTATTGGATACATCATTTGCAAATGTCTTTCTCTCATTCAGTTGGTTTTCCATTAGTTTCGTTGTTTCCTCTGCTGTGCAGAAGCTTTTTAGTTTGATCTAATCCCAATAATTTATTTTTGCTTTAACTTCTTTTGCCACAGGAGATATATCTAGAAAAATGTTGCTATGGCCAATATCAGAGAAATTACTGCATGTGCTCTCTTCTCGGATTTTTATGATTTTAGGTCTTACATTTAGGTCTTTAATCCATTTTGAGTTTATTTTTCTTTATGGTGTAAGAGAGTAATCCAGTTTCATTCTTTTGCATGTAGCCATCCAGTTTTCCAAACATCATTTGTTGGACTGTCATTTTCCTATTGTGTATTCTTGTCTCTTTTGTTTAAGATTAACTGACCATATAATCATGGGTTTGTTTCTGGGCTTCCCATCCTGTTCTATTCATGTATGTGTCTATTTCTGTGCCAATATCATACTGTTTTGATTATTATAGCTTTGTAGTATAACTTGAAATCTGGAATTTTGATAATTTCAGCTTTGTTTTGTATTTTCAAGATTGTTTAGGCTATCTGGGGTCCTTGTGGTTTCACACAAATTTTAGGATCACTTGTTCTAGTTTTGTGAAAAATGCTGTTGGTATTTTGATAGGGATTGCATTAAATCTATAGATTGCTTTGGGTAGTATGAACCTTTTAACAATATTTTTTCTTCCAATACATGAGAGTGGAATATCTTTCCATTTGTGTGTGTCATATCTTCAGAAATTTTTGGCAGTGGTTTTTCAACCTTTTTTTCATGAGCAAGATAGACCCATTTTAGCTTCTGGCTCTAAGCAGCGACCCCAGCTTTTATTTTCCATCTTGCATGGAGAACATTTTTCTCCCAATAGCCCATCAGAGCCAAACTCATGATAACCAATGCCAGCTTCCCATCCTGTAGCTCAGAAATATAAGGGCTTCATCCTTGTTCGCTATTTTGTTTGTTCCATTTTGTTTTACACATTTTCTAATTTTTAATTTTTATCTATTTTTTTGTGTGTTCATGCGAGCAGGGCATGGTGCACAGAAGTATAAGCTTGCTTCACCAGCTTAAGAGAAAACTGTGTCATTTTTACTTTTTAATATTTTATTTCAGTGTTATATAAACACAACCAATACTTTAGTAATATTTTTAAGTGTTACAGAAATTGTAAATGAAGTCAAATTTTTTGTTGAAGAGTGTCTGATTAGTTGCATACTTTAATGATATTCAACTGTACAGAAAATAGGCCTTTATATAGGAGACTTACATGGATGAGTTCTGCTTCCACAAAGGAGACAAATTCATCTTTAAATAGAAACCAACACGGGCACTTGGGTGCCTCACTGGTTGAGTGTCTGACTTCGGCTCAGGTCATGATCTCGCGGTTTCTGAGTTCGAGCTCCACATAGGGCTCACTGCTGTCAGAGCAGAGCCCACTTCAGATCCTCTGTCTCCCTCTCTCTCTCTGCCCCTCCCCTTCTCATGCTCTCTCTCTCAAAAATAAATTTAAAAGACATTAAAAAAAAGAAACCAACAACAGCAAAATACAGAGACATTGCAGAGAAAGCAATATATTTACTTATTTTTCGGAGAATTAAATAGAACCAGACAGACCAATTCCATTTCTTGTATATCTGTATGTCTAATTTCAGCGTATAAATCTATGTCTTAACTGACAACTCTATTAAACATAGCTTATAAATATATAAACATGCCCACATAATAAAATTTAAAGTTTTCATAGTTTACTGTTTATTTAGTAGTTTTATAACTGTAATGGAAATTTTAAATCAAATTAATATAATTTTTATTTGAAGTTAAAACATCATTATGAAGAAACTTTAACAAGATTTAAGAAACTTATACTTGTTTAAGATCATACAGAATATAGAGTTACAAAGAAATACTTATTTTGGCCAAATGTGTTCTATGTGGATAATTCCAGTTTTATAAATCTGCTTTTCATCCCAGATAAAAAGACTTCCTGAACAACAAAATAAATAATAACAGTGAATTATAACCCAAATAAAAAGGTAAATATCCATGAGACTATACATAAAGGTAATAAAAAGGTAAATATCCATGAGACTATACATATTACCCAAATAAAAAGGTAAATATCCATGAAACTATACATAAAGAAATGACTACATAAGTAAATAGAGGAGAAATGACAAGATTTCCTTATAGGAGAATTTCAATTAATTAGTGTAAAAGGAATCAGGGAAATAGAAAATTACCATCCAAATGCCACAGTGTTAATTGCCATAGGAAATATCCAGCAATGGATACAAAAATTAATGGGCAAAAGTTTAAGCAGAAACATGATATTTGTATAGTTTCAAAGCGTCTCTCTCCAAGTATTTATTAATTACAAAGAGAGAAATAGTAACTTTACAGTGGAGAAACTTGACAGATATTATATTAAGCAAGTGTTGGAGATTAATATCACCTTAACACTACTGAACTGTACACTTAAAAATCTTTAACATGGTAAATTTTGTGTTATTTTTAACCACAATTGTTTTAAAAGATTAATGTCACCAGTCAATAGGACACATTGACATCATGTACCCCCTGATAATGATGTACTGAGAAGGATACAATATCATTTCTGCAGTATTCTTCCCAATAATGCATAGCATCAATAATCTACGGGGTGCCTGGGTGGCTTAGTTGGTTGAGTGTCCGACTTTGGCTCAGGTCATGATCTCATGGTCTCATGGTTCGTGGGTTCAAGCCCTGCATCGGGCTCTGCGCTGACAGCTCAGAGTCTGGAGCCTGCTTCGGATTCTGTGTCTCCTTCTCTGTCTGCCCCTCCCCCACTCACACTCTGTCTCTCTCTCAAAAATAAATAATAAACATTAAAAAAATTAAAAGGAGGGCGCCTGGGTGGCGCAGTCGGTTAAGCGTCCGACTTCAGCCAGGTCATGATCTCGCGGTCTGTGAGTTCGAGCCCCGCATCGGGCTCTGGGCTGATGGCTCGGAGCCTGGAGCCTGCTTCCGATTCTGTGTCTCCCTCTCTCTCTGCCCCTCCCCCATTCATGCTCTGTCTCTCTCTGTCCCAAAAATAAATAAACGTTGAAAAAAAAATTATAAAAAAAAAATTAAAAGGAAAATAATCTACAGAAGACAAAGACAATCTCAAATTGAGGGACATGTTTGTTAACTAAACTTATTATGGTAATCATTTCACAATACATGTAAATCAAGTCATTATCCTGTATGCCTTTAACATATACAGTACTATATGTCAATTATATCTCAATAAAACTGAAAAAAGTTGAGGAACATTTTTACAAATAACTGACTAGTACTCTTCAAAAGTCTTGAGGTCATGAAAGACAAGGAAAGGTTAAGAAACTATCATGGATGGTAGAAACTAAGGAGACATAATTAAATGTGTTGTAGGATTTTGCACTGGATCCTTGAAAAGAAAAAGGACACTAAGGAAAAAAGTGGCAAAACCTAAGTAAAGTCTACAGTTTAGTTAATAGAATTGTACCAAGGTTAATTTCTTAATTTTGATAACTGGCAACGGTTATGTAAGATGTTAACCTTAAGGGAAGCTAGGTGAAGGGAACTTTATACTACTCATGTGGTTTTGTAAGTCTAAAATTATCTCATAACAAAAAGTTTCTAAAGGGCTTAAATTCCTTATAACTTAAAACTTCCAGTATAAATGTAAGTCTATATATATTTCAAAGTTAAATAGGTTATTGAAGCAATTTGCCCAAATTAGATATTTTTAATTGAATATTTATCATGGCCTTTTTATACAAGAGCACTTTAAAGCACTTGAATTAGGTCTTTGACTAAATACATAGTTATAACGTCACTTGACATTTGAGGGAAGGTAACTGTCCTAATTATTTCCATTCTTTATTTTAATTTGCGGATGGAAATCTGACTTAATCTCAGCTGGTATATAGAGTGCTCTCCAAATTCAAATGGCTCACATCACATTCAGCAAATTGATACAGAGATGTTTTTAGTTTTTAATCATAAAGTACAATTGGAATTTTCTTAGAAACTTGAAGTCTGAATAAAAATGACAGATCATCAATTAACACAGTGGTTGTCAATCTGAAGTCAATGGCAAAAGTTTTACTGGTCTAAGGCAAAAATGAGCCCAATAATGGCATAATACATTTTTCATAAAATGACGTTTTTAGTTTAGAGGACAGTTTCCTTTATTGGATCACTGTATTATCATTTTTACATTAAAATGCCATTTCCTTTGTGAAATAATGTTACAAATTAATAGTGTTTGTTTCGTTTTAATTATTTTTCCATACATGGCAAAAGAAAAAGTTGACAAATCTACATTTTCCATCCATTTTGTGTATTTGTGTATGTGAACTTTACTATTTGAAATTCAAAATCTTAGGGGCACCTGGGTGGCTCAGTCAGTTAAGTGTGGACTCTGGATTTCAGCTCAGGTCATGATCTCACAGTTCATGAGTTCGAGCCCCACGTTAGGCATTGTGCTAATGGTGGGGAGCCTACTTGAGATTCTCTCTCTCTCCCTTTCTCTCTGCCCGCTCTCTCAAAATAAATAAATAAACTTAAAAAAATGAAATTCAAAGTCTTAAAATCACCATTCTATACAATTTTCTTTCCTTATTCTTACCATCAAGCCAGAGTTTTGCCATTGATTATGGTCACATCATGAAATGTAATCAAATACAGTTAATCCATGACAATTATTTAATCAAATGCAGTTAACCCAGAGGCTTTTAGTTAATAATGTTTTAACTAATTACTATTTACCCAAAAAAGAATTCTATCTTCTTTCTCACTTAAGGCCTCTGATTTCAGCATACCTTAACAATCCTAACCTAAATATACTGAAACACTATTCCATGTTTTGTTCAAGAAAGACCTTTACTCCAAAAGAGCAGATTATAACATGATTTATGGAAAACAGTTAATATTAATAAAAAAGACAATTCATTGGTATTCCACATTTGATTTATCCATTCTCAAAATATTAAGGAAAATACTGAAGGCAGACATAGGTTATACCAGTTCTGCCCTAAGCATTTCTAACATTTTAAAAATAACTTATTACTAAATTTTAGTATATCTTGGTCACCAGGTAGACAGCCAGATAGTACCATTCGGAGTCAGTCATAATTCTATGAATGAAACTTATATCAATGAATATGATTTAAGAAGTATTTTAAGAGATACTTCTGTACCCTAAGAAATCCAGGTACAAATATTGTGCTCTCCTGTACAGGACATATCCTCATGGGTCTGAATTTACACACATTTAAATAAAATAAGGCACATGATTAAAGTGTCATTAAAGCAAACTTTAAAAAAAACTTTTAAGGCAAGTTAGTAGTATGGTTAGCATCATTGAAATATGTTAACATTTTAATATTGGTTTTTTTTTATTTTAGAATGAGAGAAATTACAATAGCTTATGAAGGCAAAACCATGATAATCCAAAAAAAAAGCCTAACTTCTTTCATGATTCCATTTCATTTTATGAATGATTTGCTAGGAAGTACCTTTTTTCTGTTTCCATGACATCACTTCAGAATCCTCAGAAGCAAAAATGGCCTAAAATCCAATCTGGTAATATCTGGAAATGTATCTTTTCTTAAGGCCGCTTAATTGGTATTATCACTTTTTCCTTTAATATCTTTTATTTTGATAGCATTTGTTAACGACAATAAGCCTTACTGATTTTTTCCCCTCATCTACCTTTTATTCTCCACATTCAAATAACTGTTCTCTGATAAGTAAGGGATAGACACCTGTATACAAAGAGAGGTTTCGGCTTGCCTAAGGCCTAAACGACCATTAAGAAATCCCATCTAACTTAATTTTGGAGAACATTCCTGAACTGAATCTCTTTAGTCTTTCTACCCTTACTCACATTCTCAAATAAGTCAATTCTTTTTTTTTCTTTACCTTTCCTTTTACCTGATTATCTATGAGGACCATTCACCAGGCATTTGTGTCCTTATGATTCAAAGAAGATCTCCACTTACTAAGGTATAAAAATCTAGAAATTTCTGAGTAATGATAAGCTATATATCTGTTTCTCAAACCTAACTGCTTCCTGATGTATCAAAACTAGAAGCTAGTTTTCTTCCCCATGCATACATAACTGTCTACTAGAAAACAATTTAAAGGCAAAATAACAGGATATCTCTGAGGAACTAAGCATTTCCAGGTCCAGAACTAATGAACTTCCAGAGGACACATGAATAATGATTACTTATAGCTCATGAGCAAGAACTACATATAGTCATCAGGTACTTGGCCATGGCCCTCTGACCCCCGAGACCTATTCCTACCAGAATCTGGGGGTAAACTGGAGCCAGCCTCTGTTTTCGCCTCTCCAGTGCCATGTGGGAAGGGGAAGTTGGGCATAAAGCGCTTAAGGAACCGAAACTCACTATTGCCAGTGCCAGTGGCCGAGCACATTTCATAGGGACATGGCTGAGATAAAGATCCATTGGCTCCTTCTTGTACCAAGTTGTTAGGGAAATTACAGTCATCATAGAAATGCTCTTGAACTGTGAACTTTTCTCTATATTTAACCTTCTGGTAGATGTGTATAACAAAGATCACTGTGACAGAGAGGAGAAAGAGAAAGGAAAGCACAGCCAGAGAAATGACCAAATATTTAGTGGATGGATTTACCCTTGTAGGATGCTTGGATGGATCCCGAAACTGTAGATAGGGCTCAGAAAACCCATCTACCAGCAAAATGTTGAGTGAGGCAGTAGTGGAAAGAGCTGGTTGGCCATGATCCTGAACAAGAATTGTAAGTTTCTGAACCACGGGGTCTCTTTCAGCTATCTGCCGCAGTGTACGGATTTCCCCATTTTGTTGTTGAACAGAGAATAACCCAGTGTCAGTGGCCTTAAGGAGATGATATGAAAGCCAAGAATTCTGACCTGAGTCACCGTCCACAGCCACTACCTTGGTCACCAGGTAGCCTGCCTCTGCAGACCTGGGCACTAGGTCATTGCAGGGCAAGGTGCCATTCTGCAGTGGGTACAAGATCATTGGGCGGTTGTCATTGTCATCCAGAACAACCACTCTGACAGTAACCTGGCTACTCAGTGACAGGAAGCCCCCATCAGTTGCCTTTACCACAAACTGAAATTTTTGAATGGCCTCATAATCCATGGTTCTCAGTGCATAGAGCTTCCCATTGTCTGAATTTATGGAGATGTAAGCAAAGACTGATAAATCTCCACTTTCTGGAGGAAGCAGAGTATATGTTACTTGGGCATTCTCACCCAAATCTAGATCCTCAGCATGAACTTTGCCAATAAAAATTGCAGGGCTGTTGTTTTCTCGAACAGTCAAAATGTATGAGTCTTCCTGAAATATTGGGGGATTGTCATTAATGTCAGATATTAGCACCTCAATCACAGTTTCTGTGAACAGACTGGGTGGCCCAGTATCCATGGCAACAACGGTGATATTGTAGCCTGAGACCTCTTCCCGATCCAAGACTCTGTCAGTAACCAGAGAGTAAGAATTCCGGAAAGTAGGTTTGACTGCAAAGGGAAGGTCTTCTCTGAGGAAGCAGATGATTTTTCCTCCCACTCGAATGTCCCGGTCTCGGATAGAGAAAAGGGCCACTACAGTCTCTAATGGGGAGTCCTCAGGGAGAGGGCTGGACACAGAGGAGATTGTCACTTCAGGAGGACTGTCATTAACATCCACCACTTCCACCAGGACTTTGCTGTGGGCAGAGAGGCCCCCTCCATCGGTGGCTTGAATGTCAATATCATATGTTTCAATTGCTTCAAAATCTAGGGGCCCTCTTAGTCGAACATCCCCAGTCTGCGAGTCAATCTGAAACGTCTGGAGAATTGCTTCTGGGTTTTGAGCTAAGGAATAAGTTATATCCTTGTTGGAGCCCTCATCCAGGTCTGTGGCACTCACAGTGACCACCAAAGAACCATTGGCACTATTTTCTAGTACCTGAGCACGGTACACCAATCTGGAGAACTGAGGCACGTGGTCATTGACGTCCAGAACGACCACACGGATGTGAGCGATGCCAGATTTGGGAGGGGACCCGCCATCCACCGCTGTAATTGTCAAGTTGACTTCAGGCTGCTCCTCTCTGTCCAGGGGCTTATCCAGCACCAGCTCAGCGTATTTGGGCCCATGGCTGCGAAAGCGGGTATGCAGGTGGAAATACTTGTTGGGGCTTAAGGTGTAGTTTTGGAGACCATTGAGGCCCACGTCCAGATCCTGGGCACTCTGCAGAGGAAAACGTGAGCCCAAGGGGGTACTCTCCGGAATCTTTAAAAGCGGCTCCTTGTTTAGGAAAATCGGGGCATTGTCATTGATATCAAATACCCTGACCTCGACACGAAAGGACTGCAGTGGCTCCACCAAGACTATTTCAAAATGCAGAACACACGGGTCAGCTTTGCCACAGAGTGACTCCCTATCCAGTTTCTCCTTCACGAACAGATCCCCTGTCTTGCGGTGGAGCCGGAAGTGCACTTTGTTGCCCTCGGAAACCAGCCGCGCCCCGCGCGCAGCCAGCTTCCCTACCTCCAGCCCCAGGTCCTTAGCCACATTAGCCACAAACGAACCGCTCTCCATCTCTTCTGCCACGGAGTAGCGGATGGTTGCTGCACTTCCCACAGATATGCACACAAAAAAGAGAAGAGACCCTACTTGCCTGTTCTGCATGAGCTTTCTGTGCGCAACCGCCATCCGGTCTCACAAGCGCACTCTCTGCAGCAGCCGCCACCTGTTGCGGGTATACTTCACTTTTCTGCCCACAGATTCTTGGAACTGCTGCTCTCGGCTTTGCTCCTCTGTAACCGCAGCACCGGGCTAGCAAAGCCCGGTAAGCTGTTTTGCACTTGGAAGAAAATTTGCATTGAGCAACTCAACTCCCCAGTCTATCCAGTGTATTAATAGATATGTTCTCATTCTGGAGAGTTAGGCAGAGGATGAAAGTTGTTGCCAAAGCAACGCAGAGTCTTTAATTCCCTTTCAGAAAAAAAGTCCTTGGGAATTAAGAAGCCAATAAGGATAGTCACTTAAGCTGAAGTCACCAATCTGGGAGCCGGCTGGGGCTGCTGCAGCAACCGGCAAACAGCGAGGAGTAAGCAAGCTACCTTGCTTGTCCAGAGATCAAGGGAGAGTCAAAAAGGCAGCTCTTTTGTCCCTGTGTTTTAATAAAATCACCTATTTTGTACCAAAAAAGGTGGGGGGGGGGAGTAAAAAAGATCCTGCAGTGTCTTTTGGAGCCAGATGGAAGTCAGGCAGGGGCAGGGGTTTGGAGAAAGTGGTCAGCAGGAAAAAGAAAGGGGACAGACAGAGGTTTTTCTTTCAGGAACCTGGTGTCCAGTAGGTACATTGATAGGAGAACTGGCCAACTAGGCTCTTGATATGCACAAATCCATTCCTTTCCTAGAACCCTCACCCTCAGGAAGCAATTGGCTTGGCACTTAGGATTATAATGATAGTAATATTTACTGGGTATGGTTTCTATATAGCACTGGGACTGTGTTAAGTGGTTTACATGCATTATTTAATCCTTGCAACAGCTCTATTAAGTACACATTATTTCTTTAACATTTTTTAATGTTTATTTTTGAGAGAGAGAGAGAGAGAAACTGTGAGTGAAAGAGAAGAGACATAGAATCCGAAGCAGGCTCCAAGCTCCGTGCTGTGGGAACAGAGGCCAACACGCGGCTCGAACCCACAAACCGCGAGATCATGACCTGAACCCAAGTCCGTGTGCTTAACAGACTGAGCCACCCAGGTGCCCCTCTTTTTTTTTTTTTTAAAGACAAAGAAACAGACTGGAGAAGTTATGTCACTCTTCCAAGACCCCCTGCCTCATAAGGATTAGAGAAAGAATTCAGTTTAATTTTGTCTGACTCCAGAGTCTCTGCTCTTAATCAGTATATTACTGTGTTTCCCAAATAACATAATGGATAAATGAAATGAAAATGTTTGGCTTTGGATTTCAAAGGAAATGAAATAACAGACTACTTAGATATATTGAAAATGACCTGATAGAGGGGCGCCTGGGTGGCGCAGTCGGTTAAGCGTCCGACTTCAGCCAGGTCACGATCTCGCGATCCGGGAGTTCGAGCCCCGCGTCAGGCTCTGGGCTGATGGCTCAGAGCCTGGAGCCTGTTTCCGATTCTGTGTCTCCCTCTCTCTCTGCCCCTCCCCCGTTCATGCTCTGTCTCTCTCTGTCCCCAAAATAAATAAAAAACGTTGAAAAAAAAAAATTTAAAAAAAAAAAAAAAAAAATAAAAAATAAAAAAAAAGAAAATGACCTGATAGAAATTTGGGGGATACTTGTTCAGAGTTTCGTTTACAATCATTAGATCATAGAATGTTTAAGAATGATGAACGACCTCAAAAAAGATAGGGTCCAATACTCCCCTCGATTTTTTTAAAGATTAAGAAACTAAGGCCCAAATGATGAAATTACTTGCCCAGTTCATACAGCTATTCCTGGCAGTAGGAACTAGAACCTGTCTTTTGACACTCTCATCTCATGTCCATCAAAAGCATTTGGTGAGTCCCCATTTGTGCTCAGCATTTTCTATGCTAGGTGCTATAGAGTTACTGCCACTTATGAGAAATCTAAACCATATTTTCCAAATGAGAAAAAAAATGACTGAAAAGTGTATATAATGTTATTGACATCCTGACATGAAGGAGTTAATGGATCCCCCAATCTCCATTACCTAAATTAATATCTAGCTTAAGTGTGCAGCCCTAAACAGTTTAATTTTGCCTCTTTAAAAAACTGTATATAGGGGTGCCTGGGTCACTTAGTTAAGCTTCCGACTTCAGCTCAGATCATGATCTCACGGTTCGTGGGTTTGAGCCCTGCATCAGGCTCTATGCTGACAGCTCAGAGCCTGGAGCCTGCTTCTGATTCTGTGTCTCCGTCTCTCTCTGCCCCTCCCCTGCTCACACTGTCTCTCTCTGTCTCTCAAAATTAAATAAATGTAAAAAAAACTGTATATAAAAGTACATACAATAAAATGTACAGATGGCAATATTTTCACTATGCTAAAAAAAAACCCTTAACATTTATGATGAGTAATCTTTTAAGTCTAGTTTCTTTCCTTCATTATTTAGCTCCATGTGAGACTGACATTTTTGTGTTTAGTTCTTGTTCACCCATTTCCATTGCTGTATAGAATTCCAGAGTATTGTCAATACCCTTTGGCCATAGAGCATCAGGAACGCACCTGTAGTTGAAAAGAGCTGTATTTTCTGACTCCAACAAAGGAGATTGCATACCACAGAGAATCATGGGGAATCACAGTAAGAGGGTGTCGGAAAGGACTTAGAGTATTTAGTCTTGTGCAAGGTGATCTGGGGTGCTATGAAGAAGGACTTTACTCTGGATGGGATGCTATCAGCAATGGAGTTGATACTATAGTTGGGTGTATTAATAATTCTTATAATTATCTTGTATCTTATATAATTCTTATATCTTCTCTATAATTCTTACATAGAAAAGCAGAAAGGAGAAGGTAAATCTGTGATTGGCAAACAAGCTGTGACTGGTAAATCATTTTAGCACAGAGGGATATTTGATCATTTTTGTGGACTGGACAGTGTTCTTTTCTGTCTATATTCACGCATGATTAAGGTGTGCTCTTGTTTTAATTTTGATCTATCACATTACACAGCCTCGTGTAATGCTGGTGTTCTATGAAATTGTTTTCGTTCAACAGGAGAACACCATGGCCCAGCCTGGAGTATCAGGGCTGCTAGCAGTCAGGCATTGCTTTTGTCTTTTTCAGTATGAGTGCAGCAAAACTCATTTACTCATTCTATTGTTCTACTATTCACAGCAGCGTGCCCTTCTATATGTCACCTTGTAGACCTGTGTACATAATTTGGGGGAGGGGACATATACCTAGAAGAGGCATTGATGTCATAGGGTATGTTCTTTTTCGCTTTACTTCATATTGCCAAACTGCTAAGAGGTTGTACCAATTTATACTCTCACCAGCAGTGTAACCTCCAGCTGTGCAAATTCTTACCAACACCTAGCATTACTCATCTTTTTAAAGTTTAACCATTCTTGTTCTCCCAGAGTGGGTTTAATTGCATTTCTCTGATGATTAATTACTGATGAGGCAGGGCACTATGTAATATGTCTTTAGTCACCTGGTTATCCTTTGGGTGGGGGCACGGTTGTTCAGTTCTCTTGCCCAGTTTTTACATTGAATCACTTATCTTTTTTCTATTGATTTGTAGCTCTTCATATATTCTGAATATGAATCCTGAATATCTCTTTATAAGAAAATGAGACATATTTACCCTTAGTTGATATATATCTACAGGATTTTTGTTTAAAAAGGCAATATTTCGGGGCGCCTGGGTGGCGCAGTCGGTTAAGCGTCCGACTTCAGCCAGGTCACGATCTCGCAGTCCGTGAGTTCGAGCCCCGCGTCAGGCTATGGGCTGATGGCTCACAGCCTGGAGCCTGTTTCCGATTCTGTGTCTCCCTCTCTCTCTGCCCCTCCCCCGTTCATGCTCTGTCTCTCTCTGTCCCAAAAAAAAATAAATAAACGTTGAAAAAAAATTTAAAAAGGCAATATTTCTCCCAGTGTTTCACACATTATGTGAAAACTTATGGCCTCCTAGGGAATCTTTTCAAAAACTGAGATACAATTGACATGCAACATTATATTAGTTTCAGGTGTACAACATAATGATTTGGTATTTGTATGATTATGAAATGATCACCCCAGTCAGTCTAGTCAACATCTATCACCATATGGAGTTACCATTTTTTTTTTGTAATGAGAACTTTAAAAAATTTATTTTAACTCCAGTCAACAGTTATATTAGTTTCAGGTGTACAATATAATGATCCAACAATTCCATACATCACCTGGTGCTGAGAACTGTTTTACCATGCAAAGTAAAATACGTTTACTTGCCATCTTTAATTCTTGTTAGGTGAAGTGTCTGTTAAGGTCTTTGACTCAATATTTAGTTTGTTTATTTTCTTGTTGAGTTTTAAGAATTTTTTGTATATTTTAAATATATATTAATCTTGATTATTTATCAGATATGTCTCTTGCAAATATTTTCTCCTAACTTGTGACGTGTGTTTTTGTTCTCTTGAAATTGTCTTTCACAGATAAGAAATTTTTAATTTTAACGAAGTCAAGCTAATCAAGTATTTCTTTCATGGATCATGCCTTTGGTATTGTACCTAAAAATTTATCTCCACATTCAAGTTCATCTAGATTTTCTCCTATCTTCTAAGAGTCTTATAGTTTTGTGTTTCTATTTTACTGTAAGATCCAGCAGTTGCTCTCCTTGTTATTTACCCAAAAGATGTGAAAACTAAGGTCCATGCAAAGCTCTGCACACAGAGGTTTAGAACAGCTTTATTCATAATTGCCAGAGCTTGGAAGAAATCAAGATGGCTTTTATCCTTTTTTGAGATAATCTGTGAAGAGTATAAGGTCTATGTCTAGAATTATTTTTTGCTTGTCAATGGCCTGCTGTTACAGCACTCTTTTTTGAAAAGACCAGGTTTTTTTCAATTGCATAGCCTTTGCTCCTTTGTCGAAGATCAGTTGACTATTTTTATGTGGGCCTATTTCCGGGCTTTCTATTCTAGTCTGTTTGTCTATTACTTTGCCAATACCACGGTGGCTTGATCAGTGTAGCTTTATAATAAGTCTTGAAGTTAGGCAGTGTCAGTCCTCTGACTTTGTTCTTTTTCAATATTGTGTTGGCTCTTCTGGGTCTTTTACCTCTCCATATAAACTTAGAATCAGTTTGTCAATATCCACAGAATATCTGTTTGGGATTTTTATTTGGATTACATTGATTACACATCAAGTTGGGAAGAACGGACTTCTTGACAATATTGAGTCTTCCTATCCATGAACATGGAATATCTCTCCATTTATTTAGTTCTTTGATTTATTTCATCAGAGTTTTATAGTTTTATAGATCTTGTACATATTTAGGCTTAGGTTTATACCAAAGTGTTCCATTTTTTCAGGGGTACTAATGTAAGTGGTATTGTGTTTTCAATTTTAAAATCCACTTCGGGGCGCCTGGGTGGCGCAGTCGGTTAAGCGTCCGACTTCAGCCAGGTCACGATCTCACGGTCCATGAGTTCGAGCCCCGCATCGGGCTCTGGGCTGATGGCTCAGAGCCTGGAGCCTGTTTCCGATTCTGTGTCTCCCTCTCTCTCTGCCCCTCCCCCGTTCATGCTCTGTCTCTCTCTGTCCCAAAAATAAATAAACGTGGAAAAAAAAATTAAAAAAAAAAAATAAAATAAAATCCACTTCTTCATTACTGGTATATAGGAAAATGATTGACTTTTGTATATGAACATCATATTCTGCAACATTGCTATAACTGCTTATTAGTTCAGGAGTTTTCTTTTAATTGAGTCTTTCAGATTTTCTATATACATTATCATGTAATCTGTAAACAAGGTGGTTTTTTTCTTCCTTCCCAATCAGTACACCTTTTGTTTCCTTTTCCAGTGCAATGTTTAAAAGTAGTAGTGAGATGGAACATCTTTGCCTTGCTCCCAATCTTAGTGGGAAAGCCACAGAGATTTAGGGTAGTAAAACTATTCGTTTGATCCTATAATGTAAATATTGGTCATCATACATTTGTCAAAATCCATAGCATGCACAACACCAAGAGTGAACTTAATGTAAACTATGGACTTTGGGAGATAATGATGTATCACTGTTGGTTCATCTGTTGTAACAAATGCACTACTATATGCTTCAAGATGATCATAGTGAGGGAAGCTGTATATGTGTCAGGGCAGGGAATATATGGAAACTCTCTGTATTTTGGGGTCAGTTTTCCCATGAACCAAAACTGTTCTAAAAAAAATCTTTTAAAATATATATGCACAAAAGAATTTTGGAATTTGTAATTACATTATTACACAAGTGCCATTTTTGTTTGTTTGTTTGTTTGTTTGTTTGAAAATCAACTCAGGCAAGCCAGAGAAATATAATTAGGCTTAAATTGGAAAACAAATTCTTTTTACTCCATGTTCTGCTCTATACAACTCTATATTTCCTGTTTATAAAATTAGTTTAAATAAAAATCTGTTCTAACATTTATGCAAAACGGGTCACTTATGTTTACTTTATTTACCTCTATACCATACATTTAAATGCCTCTGAAATTATTCTGAGAATTTTGTCACTATTTTCAACTTCTTTCAGAAAAAATACTCTATCTAACTAGAATATTGGAGAATCTCTCCATCTGTTTTTTCTATTACTGTATCCAAACTTTAAGTTGTCTTAGTGTTGTAATATTTAGGATATTTATTTTGATTGTTATTGTTATATTGCTATTTAAAATGCCCTCTAATTTTCTTTCATATATACTCCTTAATCTGGAAAAAAAATATCTATTTTTAGGAGCCAATGTATTTTGAAGCACTGAGGTCACATCTGCTGTTTCAGACTTTACTACGATTTTAGACTTCTTTTCTTCCATGTGTTTTTTTTCATGCATTTTAGGTTTCTTATTCATTTTGGCAGGAACAGGAGGCTTCAGGGGTCCAGAAGTCTTCTTAGGCAGCTCAATTTATTGCAGCTGCTCTTGATCTGCCATCTGTTGTTTTGAACGACAATACCTCTTATTGTCCTTCATGTGCACGTGCGTCTAATGTTTCAGTCTTTCACAGTAATGTAAGAAGACATAAACCAATACCATTTACAGGCAAGATTTATATTACATTCGTCTTTTAAACAGATGGCTTTCATGCCCTTATTCATGCTTATTTGTTTTCCATATTGACTCTGGTAGCACAGGTTACAGGTGTCTTTCCATGAAACCTGACAAATGTTTGCTAAACTTCCCAATTTAATCAAATGGAACCTAGACTAGAGTGATAATTTGTCTCTTCATTAAATTCCAACCAATTTCTCCCTTTTATAATTGAAGACAATTCATGTAACAACCCCAAACACAGTACCTATATTTTATTAAAATTAATACTCTGAAAATATTTTATACCTTAAAACAAATGATAACTATATTTTCTGTGTTAAGATCCATAGAAGAGCAAATGAAAAAAATATCTATTAGAATACTAATATTAACTGGATTGGCTGACAAAGCCAAGTATACTTCCTGGATAGGTCTTTTTTTCTGAGATTGATGTTTTTTCATTTGAGAAAGAAATTTATTTTACTCTCAACTTGACAGAATTTATTTTACACTGTAACCCATACACCTAAACATACAGTAAGGCTTTGGCTATATAGCAGTAACTTTTTTCAAAAGATGGAAAGAACGATATTAAAACAATTAGGAAGGAGAGGTTACCAGTAGAGACATAGAAATTTGATGTTTAGTTGGAATTTTGACTTTAGAGCTTCTATAAATATGTATCTACTTTTTACAGTATTTTTATAAAAATAACAAGATTTGAATGAGGCATGTCATTACCTCTGTCTCTTGTTTTTTTTCTTGTTACCTATCAAAGAATCTATATTTACTTAGCAACCTAAGGGGATCTCCATTCCCTTATGGATGTAATTATAAGTGTAATTATGAATTTAATGAATTCATAGTGATTTATTCATCACTGTATAAAAATATGCATGGTAAAACAGTAAAATACACAGAGTAAAAATAATAAGCATACCAAAAAAACCCTATTATTTTCAGCCTTCTGATAGCCTATATACTATTACAGGAAGAAAATGGAAAAAAAACCAAGTTTTACTCCTAGAACTCCTATTACATATTACCACATCTAAATATAAGTACACTTTTCTTCCTCCCAGAAGCTGAAATCAAAGCAATACTCTCAGCTATGATTTCTTGAATGTATGTGGCTCATAAGATAGAGCATTTATTTTAGTATTTTTAGTAAATATTTCTGAATTCCTATACGTACAAATATTTCTCAAATACCTATCTGGTAACAAAGGTGTGTTGAAAGAAATGCTTGGGAAAACCAATGTATTTGTAGATTATTTTCTTGGACAGAAGTGAGAGATAACTCTGAAAATTCTCAATTCTCCTTTATATCTTTATGGATTTTAAGAATAGGCAGATCTCCCAAAACCCACTTCCTGAGGTCTAAGATCTCCAACCTTTCCAAATTTTTTTTTTTCAGAGTTTAGGGTCTCAATCCAAAGTCCTCTTTAAACTTTATCAAAAGCATTTTCCTTTTCTACCACCAGGTGGCAGATGGATCCACTTTTTGGCACAAGACCCCAACCCCGCCCTACCGGAAGTTGTCATGCAAAGGAAACCTCTTTAGCCACGCCTAAAGTTCAGCACCCTAGACGCGGACAGCGACACCGCCCAGTTTAGTCTCATGACTTGCTGCAGAGGTTTTCACCTGACAAAGGAACTGGCCAATCCCAACTGGTTCAAAGGGCCGTGTGACTGACTAAGTTACAATGCCAGATATGGAGGGGGTAAGAACCCCTTGATTTTAGATATTTAGGCTGGCAAGGAAACCAGCTGATAGTAAATAATATCCCTTATTGCAAAATGTTGACTTTTTTCTCTCTCTACTCCCAGATTCTAAGTGCATGCTTGTAATTGTTGTCTTCGTGTGTGACAGACATTAGATCATCCAACCTTGGTGTGTTGGTTTATTCCAACAAAATGCCTAAGACATCAAAGGCGGTACAAAAGTCTGTGTGAGTTATGGCGGCCAATACCTCGTCTTACACAAAGCTGCTTGTCAGTTTTCTCAAGAAATTAGCATGAGGCTAGATAGCTTTTTCTGCATTGTTTGCCAATTAATTATTCTCAAAAACACAAAAAGCAGCTTTGTTCGCATGAAAGAACTGTTTTAGGCAAAGGGACTGATTGGACTGAAGCACAAGTGTGCCCAAGAAGTGACGATTTAGGTGTTATCTTTCTAGTTGCTTAGCAACAAATTTAGACAAAAAGAGCATGTTTGTGGATTTTAATTCGTGTCTCAGAATGGCAAAAACTCAAGGGCAAATGAAAATGGGCTCAGGACAGCATAACATATTAACTGAGACTAGGGCTTAGAATCAGAGTCTAATTAAATCCCAGTCCTGGGGCATCAGGTACGGCCAAGTAGGAACAAGGAGCTGTTTAAGATGGACAAATAGGTTAAATTCAGCTTAGTTTTAGCTATAATTCATCCACGTTAAACTGATTTCTTTCTCTTTCCCACTTTATTTTGGCGGTGGTAATTCAGAACTTTAACCAGCAGAGGGCGAATTTACTGCATTTTCCGCCCCTAAGACACTCCCTCTTTCCTTCCCCTACCCCCACCCCTCTCCCCTTGCCCAGGAGACATTAATTTCCTGGGCTCCTCAAATATACTGAGGGAGGTGTGGTGGAAAGATAGTAGCACACAGAGCTTGGCAGAGTGCCCGCCCTGTCACCCTTGGATCTGTGGTTGCTCTTGTATCTCCTTGTTTAAGGCTGCAAAGGGGATTGCAGTGGTTGTTCAGGAGGGGGCAGGGATGAAAAACAGCCCCATCCCTAGGAACTGTATGTTTGGGATCACTAGCTTCAGAGAATTAAGGGGGCCAGGGGGTAACCTAGTTAGAGGAGGAATGTAACCTGTGAAAGTTCCAAAGAGAAAAAAAGCAGTTGACTTTTCAGGACCAATAGCTCAGTATGCTGGAACATCAGCCACAAAAAAAAAAAAAAAAAAAAAAAAAAAAAGGTTGGGGGGGGGGCTCTGCCCTGGCTTTGCCACTCTAGGAACAAAAATAGGAGGTTGAGGGGTAGGGAAAGGAGAAGATGAAAGGAAAGACTAAGAGTCTGGCTGAGTCATCTTTAATACAAAACAAGCAAAGCAAGCCACTGGCGGGGGGGGGGGGGGGGGGGACAATGAGAGAAAGCTTGCCAGAATGCAGGGCAGAGCAATAAAGCATGCTGCACAAAGTTAATTTATTGTTGGGCAGAGCCTTCCACATTCTCAACAAACACAGTATTTGCTCCAGAGGGGCGTTTTACCTAGTATTGTAGGATTTTGCAGAATCTCCTTGGGCAGGCAGCCAGAAATCCTATTAATTGGACATGTCCTTTCTCCTCTGTATATTTATGTCTCAGAATTCATCTAACTCAGTTTCAAACTAGCAAAATTAATTTTTTCTGGAGGCCATTAAACTAAATATTATGTAGCATTGCAGTTTCTCTCCTTCAATCATTAAATTTCTGTAAAGCTAATTTTTAAAGGACACCATTACATTAATAAAATCAACTCCTGAAAGAGTATGAAACTCTTAAAGTTGGTTATTTTGGGGGGCAAGAGAAAGAGGTCTTAACAAGATAGATCAACACTTTTCAGAAAGAATGATTTGACTCACAATTTCATGGTTAGTCTTAGAGATAAAATACACTTTGATGGTATGTTGAACACCTGTGTTTTTGTAGCATGCCCTCTGTACATAAGCACTTATAATATAAATTTTCTATGCATATACCAAATTTCATTCATCTTGTACCAAGATCTAAACAAGTGCTTAAAAATGCCTATATAATTCTAACTATAATTATAATCTCCCCATGGAAGACAGAACTACCTTTTAAAAACCTAAGTAGTAAGTTAGCAAACAAGCACTTAATAAAAGAAAAAAAAACCTAATAGCCAGTTAGCATACAAAAAGCTTTTCAACATCATTAATTATCAAAGAAAGGAAATTTTAAACAACAGTAAAATGCCTTTACCCACCCAAGAGAATGACTTGATTAATTAATAATAAAACATGACATTTCCAAGTGTTGGAAAGGATGGGACAACTTCAACCAGCGCACATTCTGGTAGAGTGTGACTTGGTACAATCATTCTGGAAAACTGGCAGCATTTAGTAAAGTACCATATATGTATACCCTCCAACTCAGTAATTGCACTCTTTAGGTATATACTTAATAGAAAGGCTTATATGTGCATACAAAAATACATGTACAAGAAAGTTCATCATAGCTCAAACTTGGAAGCACTTCAAATGTACCCCAACAGTATAATGGAAAATATATTGTTACTACCAAATACAGAAATATATACAGCACTGACATTTTTTTAAAATTATGTATGCCTAACATCTCACAGACATAATGTAATGTCCAGCAAAAAAAAAAAAATCAGAAGCCAAAGAAAACATTTTGTATGATTCTATTTATATAAAACTCAATAACTGAAAAACTACCCTAAGATGATAAAAGTCAAAATAGCAGTTCCATTTGGTGGAGATAAAGACTAGCAGAGAGCTCTAAGGAGGCTTCAAGGGTATTGGTAATATTCTATTTCTTGATCTGGGTGGTGGTTACAGGTATGTTCGCTCTGTAAAAATCTCTTGAGCTATATATACACTATGATTCGTATGTGCTAATTATGTTACACTGCAATAAAAAAACCCACAAGACAGATAATTTCATACTTATATTTAAAACCATTCCATGTCTTACCATTACACTGAGAGCACACACTAAATTCCTTAGTATAGCTTATAAGGCCCTGAATAAACTAATGTTACCTAATTTCTAATCTCTTATTAACCACTTTCTCTCTTCACTATTACACTTGAATTACTCTGACCTTTCATCAGTGTCTAGAACTTATCAATCTCTTTTCTGTCTTGGAGACTTTGGGCTTGCTGTTTTCTCTGCCTCAAATTAATTATTGCTACCTCTTTTCATGACATGCTTCTTGTAACCCTTCCACTTTCAGATTAATAACATCTTTTTAGAGAAGCTTGCTTTGACTCTCCTGTCTAAAGTCCCTGTGTTATTTCTCTGTGTGCTGCTGTAACAAATTACCACAAATGTAATGGCTTTAAACAACACAAATCTATTATCGTAGACTTCTGAGGGTCAGAAGTCCACGATGGGTCTCACTGGGCTAAAATCAAGGTATTAGCAGGAATGCTTTCCTTCTGGAGGTGGCAGAGAAGAACCCATTCCCTTTCCTTTTCCAGATTTTAGAGGCTGCCTGTCTGTTTGGCATGTGACCCCTTCTTCCACCCTCAAAGTCAGCTGTGCAGCATCTTAAAATCTTGACTTTGACATTCTCTCCCCTGTCTCTCTCTTCCACTCTTGTAATAATGTTAGGTCCATCCAGATAATCCAAGATGACCTCCTGATATGAAAGGTCAGCTGATTAACAATATTAATTCTCATTTTTTACGTATAACATATTTAAAATTCTGGGGACTAGAATGGGGACATCTTTTGGAGGGGTATTATTCTGCCTACCACAATCCCCCTCTTTTTTCTAGCACAGCATCATGTTTATTTCCTTAAAAGCACTACTCATAATTTTTTATTGTTTTATATATCTGTTTACTTGTTCACTCTAGTATAAATCTATGACAGCAGACCCTATCTATCCGTCTTGTTACCTGCTGTTTCCCCAGTGCTTAGCATAATGCCTGGCACACTTTAGTTCAAAAAGTATTAGTGGAAAGAATAAATAAATGATTGATTTTAGGTTTATGTTTTGACACTTAGCTCTGTTTGGTTTTTATCTTTCCTTATCATATAAAAGTATATATTGTGTCTTGCAGGAGGGGAATTTCTGAAGGAATCACAACATAGATTTTTTAAGCTCTCCATCATACTAACTCACTGCAAAAAAATGATGCCTACAGATAGAGACCCATATATGTCACAAACATATCTTCATCTTTTTATTGTACTTATAAGGATAGTTTATAAGGTACCTCCTGCTAGAAAATAGGATATCACAGGGCTCATGCTGCTGAAGAAAAGATAATCAAGGATGAAAAGTGGCAATTCTTTGTTATAAGCATGTGAGAAAATATGTGGTGCATAGATCTCTAAGTCTGATCCTAGGATTTAGCTACAAAGACAGGTATCATCAGGCAACCATTTTTAATCTCTATTTTACCAGGTTATAATATCATATACCAAAGGTTTTTAAATACGTAGTGATTCATTTATTTATTCAGCAAATATTTATTGATCATCCTTAAATGTCAGGTACTCTTCTAGGCTCTGGGTACACAGTATGAATAATACGAAGTCCCTATGTTTAGGGCATCTACAAATTGATACATAATATTATGTGAGGTGGCAAGTGTTATAAAGAAGAAGGGTATGATGAGAAAGCAACAGAGGGTTTTGAATGGATATTTTATTTATGTGATAAAAAGACAAGTCTGATGGTTGTCTGGGTGGAAGAAGAGAGACCGGTTTACTGCCATTGCAGTAAAATAGTCAGAAGACAATGATAGTGTGAACTAGGATGACAGTACTGGAGTTAATAAAAATTGGTTGGATTTGAGATATTTTTTGACATGGTTTAATGATGGATTTGGATGTGGAATGTTAAATAATAAAGAATGGCCCTCTGTTTGGGGTATCTTGGTGATTGGTGGTGCCATTTACTGATATGGGGAAGTCAGGGTTAATCTGGGGATGGAAAATCAAGAATTCTGTACATGTTAAATTTGAAAGGCTTGTTGAAGTTATAAAGTTATCTTCATTGGGCAATTGAATATTTGGGTCTGAGGAGGTAGGGGAGATATCACATCTAGAAATAAGAATTTTAGAGTAAAGATTAGGAAAACTATATTTAAAATGCAATGAAACTGGATGAGATCATCTAGGGAATTAGTGAAGGCAGAGAAGATTGGCCAGTCCTAGCGCACTTCAACATTTAGAGGTCTAGAAAATGAGGAGAAGCCAGCAAAGGAGATTCGGGAGAGTAGCCAGTGTGGTAGGAGAAAACCCAGGAGAGAATGTGCCCTGGAAGTCATGTGGAGAAATTGTTTCAAGAAGGAGGAAGGAAATATTCCTGAGAGTTTAGTAAAATACAACCTGAGATGGAAAGATGAAGGTTCCTTGTGACCTTGACAGAGCAGATTCAATAAAGTAATAAAATAAAAACATGATCTAAGGGTGTCTGGGTGGCTCAGTTGGTTAAGCATCCGACTTTCGCTCAGGTCATGATCTCATGGCTTGTGAGTTTGAGTCCCGTGTCGGGCTCTGTGCTGACAGCTCAGAGCCTGGAGTCTGCTTCAGATTCTGTGTCTCCCTCTCTCTGTGTCCCTCACCGCTCTCACTCTCACTCTCTCTTTCTCTCTCAAAAATAAACATTAAAAATTAAAAAAAAAAAGCCTGATCTAATGTGACAATCCATTATGAAAATATTATTCAGCTTGGATTCCTTTTAAATAATGTTACTCGAAGGGTACCTTGGTGGCTTAGTTGGTTAAGCACTGGACTTTTGATTTTGACTTAGGTCATGATCTCATGGTTCGTGAGATTGAGCCCAGTCCTCATTGGGCTCTATGCAGACAGTGCAGAGCCTGCTTGGGAGTCTCTCTCTCCCTCTCTCTCTCCGGGTCCCCTGCTCTCCCTCCCTCAAAATACATAAATAAAATTTAAAAATAACAATAATGCTACTTGAAGCAGAGATTATATGAATTGCCAAGACTGATGGTCTATATTTATGTAACAAATTAGTAAAACTTCTAAATTCACAATTTCTTGATATGAGATCAAAGTATATAGATGGATTCACTGTAATGGTGGCTGCTGGGGGGAAACACTGATACAGTTTCTTCATAGCTCTGAAGACATTACTATATTCTCTGCCCATAATTTGCAATAACAAAAATCATAATTTTAAATTTCTCCCCTCTTCTGAAGTAGATACAGATGCCTACTCTGTGCCTTGAAATAGAAATATGAACTTCCTTAGGGGGAGCTTTTTGCTGAACTTCCTATTTTATCTAAACCAATGGCTTTCAAAGCATTTTCCAAGACCTCCATATGGTGCATTGATGTTTGCGAACTAGTTCATTATATTACTTGCATTTATACCATCATGAGGCTGTTTCCAGTCATCACCATTGTGATCTCAAGGTCTCTAATCTTACAAGGTGTCCACTTCACTGAGCTCTTAAATCCTTTGCAGGGGTCCAATAAATAAGTTTTAGAACATGATCACTAAATAATCTGTGCTGGCTCTTTTTCACAGAAGTGTTAAAATGAGAGACTTTTCTTCCAAAGATTGTTTCATCTCATGTAACACTCAATCAGCACTATAGTCATTCAGTTACTAAATATTATTAAGCACCTTCTATGTGTTTGGCCTATTCTAGGATCAGAAAACATGATGTTGAATGAAATGTGCACCATTCCAGCCTCACAAAACTTGGATCCTAACAGGTAAGATAGGTAACTGTTACAATAAATACATTACAGACTACCATAAGAAGACAATAGTATGATAAAAGAACTCAGAACTGCAGGTTTGGGGTGGAAGTTTGGGAAAGACTGGGCTCTGAAAGATGACAAGTTATCCAGGAAGGGAAACAGTGACTAGCAATAGGGAAAAGCATGTACAAAGGTTTGGAGGCAATGACACAACAGAAACGTAGTGCATTTGAAGCACTCTGTGAGCAAGGGAATAAACTATCATTATTTTTCTCTCCTTTAGGATGACCTATATACTCAATACTTTTTAGTGACTTTCAAATTACATTGAAATTGATTTTTATTCACTATTATGGTTAAATGTCAAATTTTATTTTTTAACCTTAATAATTTGTCAACTTTTCAATAGGTTTGATTTTTTTATAGAACAAAAATTAAAATAAAATAAATCTGAGCCATTGTGACGTTCTCTTCAGGCCAGATACTAATTTCTAATATGAAAAACAGTGGTTTCAAATGAAATAATTTGAATTTATGGTCAATAGCTATGAGTACTAATTATTTAAATGTAACTATTTAAAACCTTGGGGAAAAAAGATTACAAAAGGAATCGGGTGGGTAAGTAGAGGGAACTCTTTCAAGAAAGTTTTTTGGTTTTGTTTTTGGGGGGTTTTTTGGTAAAGAAGAGAGAAATGAGCAGTAACTAGAAGGAAAAATTGGGTCAAAAAATGGTTACTTTAAGATGTAAGAAATAACAATATGCCTGTATGCTGATGGGAAATATCCTGTAGAAAGGAGAAAACTGGCAATACAGGGGCGGCAGAAAGCAATGTCTTTGAAGATATGACATGGGAGGGGATATGAGTACTCATGGAAGGGTGGCCTTAGCAAGGAGCATGGACAATTTAATACCACAGAACATGAGGCAGGGTACAAGGGAACAAAGACAGGTTAGAAGGTCAATGTGGTGTGAATTTGTGGACACAGTCTTCTGATTGCTTCATTTATCAGTGAATAAAGAAGATGCTCTACTGATACAGAATATGGGCGTGTGCTAAAGGTTGAGAAAAGAGCAGAGAGTAAGAAGTAGTCCCAGCAAATGGATGAGGGTAGGAGGACTAATGGACTAGGAAAACACAATATGATCATGAGGCA
This sequence comes from Lynx rufus, assembly GCF_022079265.1. Lineage (NCBI taxonomy): Eukaryota > Metazoa > Chordata > Mammalia > Carnivora > Felidae > Lynx > Lynx rufus. Next base: position 117,007,335 of record NW_025814823.1, on the reverse strand, counting down.
GCATTAAGGGCCATTTGAAATTTGTAATTACAAATAGAAAGTGAGAACAGCAAGAAATATTTTCTCCAATCGCTTTTTTTTAAGATTTTATTTTATTTATTTATTTAATGTTTATTTTACAGAGAGAGTGTGTGTGCATGCGAGCAGGGTAGAGGCAGAGAGAGAGGGAGACAGAGGATCCAAAGCTGGCTGAGTGCTGACAGCAAAGAGCCGAACCTGGGGCTCGAATTCACAAACCATGAGATCATGACCTGAGCCAAAGTTGGACGCTTAACCAACTGAGCCACCCAGGTGATCCTAAAGATTTTATTTTTAAGTAATCTCTGCACCCTATATGGGGCTCAAACTCACAACTCCAAGATCAAGAGTCAAATGCTCCACTGACTGAGCCAGCCAGGCAGCCCTCTCCTATCACTTTAACCAATGTGTATACAGGGCTGGTATTGGCAAAGTTTGGATTTATGAATAGTAGGATTTTTAGAAGCATGTATATATATTAAAGTGTGAGAAGGTCAGGGAGTTAAGGGTATATGAAATGGAATGATTATAATGACTGGCCGTGGGATTTTAGCTGGATAAGGTGAAGTAAGGACATGGGGGTGGTAGTACTAATGGATTTTATGTATTGGAATGGTGAAGTGATTTTTGAAGTTAGGCTCTTAGAGGGTGTAAGCTGCAAAAATTGGACAGGGTAGCCAGACAGTTGGATGCTCAAAATGGCTAAGAGAGAAATTGTAGGCATTGATAACATGAAATCTGTATCTGACTTGGGATCGGAGTAAGTGGCTGAGTTGAGTAGAGTACTGGCTAACTACAGGAGAGAAGGTCAAGGAACGGAGAGGCTGCTGAAGATACACCTGTCTGGATATTGATGTTACCAAGAATTATGGCTGGAATAACACTGGACAGCATGATGAAAAATCAGCAGTTAAAATGTTCAAGGAATGAGGATGAGTGACATGGGGTCAGCGGATGGCCGCCATGAGGGGAGGTAGTAGGTGGAAGAATTCCATGACATGAAATTCCAAGCTGAATGTTGTTAAGCAAAAGGGAGGTGGAGTGATGTGAAAGTGGCACCAAGGAGCAGGAAGAGAATTTCTTCTTTCTAGGCCCAGTAGTATTAGGGGTAAAGAGAAAGCATAGCTACCTTTTGAGAAAAATAAATATAAGTCACGTCTTCAGGGAGAGCCAGTTTTTAGTCAGAAGGTGAATTTTCAGAAAAAAAGGCTGAGGATATAGGGAAGTTTGCTGACTGACCAGAGGGCACAGTGAAAGGAAAGAAAAGAAATCCACAAAACAACATGTAAGTTACTCTCTGGGGGAAAAAGAGTTGATGGGGGAGTTCGAACATTTGGAAACTGACATCAACTGTGAAGTTAATCTGATGGTAGCAATAGGAGATACTGTTGATAAGGCCATGACACAGGGGTGAGTTATGGTGCGGGGCGGGGGCTGGGGGTATCTGGTCAGAACATTCAGACTTCTTGGGCTCTCACTTCACTAAAACTGGCATCTTCCCTTCAGCCCAAGGGTACACAGAGACCCCCTCTGGCCCCTGCCAATGCAGGTTTGGAGGCCAGAGACATGGGGCAGTTGCCATCTAACGTGAGAGTTTCCTTCCACTGCCTTAGATATTATCCACAGCAGGAGGAATCACAAGGTGCTGGCTTTCTACGCATTTTGAAGACAAACCCACTCCTGAAGCCCATGCTTCTCTAAAGATGAGAACATTGGGGCAACAGTTGTGCCAATGCTGCCAGCACTTCTCATCTGGGGCAATGGCCTGTGACAACCAGAAGGCAACAAGGATGTCTTAAAAGTAGCACAGAGCAGAAGAATACTCATGTTTTTGCTATGGCTGGGAAGGGTATTCTGAAATATGGAAGTTCAGTTAGAACCTCCCAGAGGAATTTTTTTTTCTTTTTTTTTTTTAGTTTAAAAGTTGGCTACTTTCTATCACCAAAATCTGAAACACAATGGCCTAATCAGTAACTGTGGACATTTTGAAACATCCTAATATTTAAAAGGAAATTAAAAGTAAGTCTTGCTTGCTATCAATGCTAAAAATCACAAATAGACACACACATTCTGAGTCACTGTAATAATTCTCTAGTCTCAGTTCACAGAATCTCTGCAGATTCAATCTGGCATCAAATAACAGCCCATTCTTCTCTGCCACCATGGCCACTGGGAGCTGATGAGGACAAAGATACAGCACCTTAGCTATAGAAAAGAAGAAAGAAGTGCTTTCAGGTGACATTTGGTTTTGGGAAAAGGCTAGAAATGTAAAAGTCTGTTTTTCTGAGCAACCCTGAGCAATACTGGAAAATTTCACCATGTTATCTTTTCTTACACCAATTCAAGTAGGAGTTAGGGTACCTTAGTTTACCTCTGCTTCTGTCCCTGATACTTGCAAGTCACCAAGTGACTCTCTTACAGCTTCTCCATGTATGCAAGTGAAAAATTAAACTGCCCAAAAGTGTCAAAGGGGATTTCGGAGCCACTGCTGACTTGAGACCAGGGTGTTTCTACCTCCAAGTTGGAAAGAACGTTCACATCTTCATTTCCAGGCCTTAGCTAGTAAGTGAGACACAAAAAGTGCTCCTCCCCAAAGAGACCTCACTTATGCCAGAGAGAACAGCCAGAGGCAGATGCCAAATTTAAGCTGGGAGCCTATAAGTAACAGCTACAAAGTGAATCAGGTTCTTAGAAGGACACAGTGCACCAAGAGGGACAACTTTTTCTAAGTTGCATGCTAATGTGGCAATGAGGATTTAGCTCACCTGATACCATTTCACCTAAAGTCAATTCTCCTGATGCCAATTGACCTAATTAATTTGGCTAAAATTAGCATTTTCTAGAGCAGTGGTTCTTAATCTTGGATATGAAGTAGGTAATTCTGGCCTGGGGAATTTTTTAAAAAGTAATGTCCAGTCTACAACCCCAGAAATTCTGATTCCTTTTGGTTGAACCCAGGCATTATCACATACACAAGTAACAGATAAAACAAATAATAATATTTTAGTACAAATATGTCCTAAATATTATGTGGGACATATTGCATGATACATGCTTATTCTAAGAAATTATTCATTATTTACGTAAAATTTAAATTTAATTGGCTATTCTATATTTTTACTTGCTAAATCTGGCAACTCTACCTGTAACTCTAGTTTTAGCCAGGATTGGCTCTATTTATGTAGATCAGACAGATTGGACTGGGTTTACTGAATGTTTTCTGATTATATTTGCATCTTTTTAAAAGCATATTTTCGGGGTGCCTGGGTGGCGCAGTCGGTTAAGCGTCCGACTTCAGCCAGGTCACGATCTCGCGGTCCGTGAGTTCGAGCCCCGCGTCGGGCTCTGGGCTGATGGCTCAGAGCCTGGAGCCTGTTTCCGACTCTGTGTCTCCCTCTCTCTCTGCCCCTCCCCCGTTCATGCTCTGTCTCTCTCTGTCCCAAAAATAAATAAACGTTGAAAAAAAAATTTAAAAAAAAAATAAATAAATAAAAGCATATTTTCCCCATTTCTAGGCAGTTCAAGGATTCATTTTTTACCTGTTTCTAAAGAACTATTAAATATCTATTATTTTCATATTCTATTGTATTTCATATAATATATTTATAATATATTAGGCTTCATTTGATTCATCCAATTTAACCCTTTTGAGAGTATCTACTTCCTTTTTAATATTCCCTATTGTTTTGTATTCCTTTGTGCATTTACTAGAATTTTCACTGGGGGAAAGTGGAGAGATAAATAAAACAGAATTGGCAAGATGATGGTAATTGTTCAAAGCTGGGTGATGAGCACACAAGGGTTCACTGTACAATTCATTCTAATTTATGTAATGGAAACTTTTTAAAAAAGATTTTGTTTTATTTTCTTATGTAATCTCTACCCCTAATGTGGGGCTCGAACTCATGACCCCAAGATCAAAAGTCACATGTTCCACTGACTGAGCCAGCCAGGTGCCCATATGTAATTGAAGCTTTTGAAACAGTTTTTAAATAAATTTTTAGGGGCGCCTGGGTGGCGCAGTCGGTTAAGCGTCCGACTTCAGCCAGGTCACGATCTCGCGGTCCGGGAGTTCGAGCCCCGCGTCAGGCTCTGGGCTGATGGCTCGGAGCCTGGAGCCTGTTTCCGATTCTGTGTCTCCCTCTCTCTCTGCCCCTCCCCCGTTCATGCTCTGTCTCTCTCTGTCCCAAAAATAAATAAACGTTAAAAAAAAAAATTAAATAAATTTTTAAAAACCACAGTTAATAGATGAAATAGACACTTCAGACAGGGTTTCAGACAGGGTTCAGTATTCCAAACAGCAAAGTAATACTAATTCATGATATATCAATAACCCAAAAAAACAAAAGAGAGAAAGAAAGAAAGAAGTCTCTCTTTCACACTTGTCTGCAGCCAAGTTCTCCTTATAGACAACCCACCAATGTCAAATCCTTGTGTCTCTTTCCAGGAGGATCTTCTATACATATGCCAGTATATATACACATATATTTTACAAAATGCTAATTTAATCTATCTATTGATCTTAGTTTTTATTTTTAAAAATTTTTAATTTATTTTGAGACAGAGTTATAGGATTAATTAAATTAGGAATTAAAACTTAGAATTTTTAACAAATGTTTATTTATTCTGAGGGAGAGAACAGGGGAGGGGCAGAGAAAGAGAGAGACAGAGAGACAGAGAGAGAATCCTAAGCAGGCTCTACACTGCCAGCACAGAGCCCAAAGCAGGGCCTGAAAACCCACAAACCGTGAGATCATGACTGGAGCCTAAATCAAGAGTCAAATGCTTAACCAACTAAGCCACCCAGGCATGCCATTGCTCTTAGTTTTAAAAATCTTTCCATATAAAGCTATCTTATTATTTACCACCTGCTATTTCATTGTATGAATCATACTGGCATTTACTTAAGCAATGTCCTATTTTGGGATTCAGTGAGTTGTTTTTTTTTAATTCCTGGTTATTATACAATGTTGCGATGCATATTCTTTTACAACCATCACTTCACACCTGCTCAACTATTAGTATATTTCTTTAAAATAAATTATTTTAAAAATTTTTAAAAATTTATTTTGAGAGAGAGAGCGCATACACACACACACACACACACACACACACACACACACACACATGAGAGCAGGGGAGGGGAAGAGAGAGAGAGAGAGACAGAATCCCAAGCAGGATCCACTGACAGCACAAGATCTCACGAACCATGAGATCGTGACCTGAGTGGAAACCAAGAATTGAACACTTAACCAACTGAGCCACCCAGGTGTCCCTAAAACAAATTTCTAAACTGGAATTGTTAGGTCAGTATTTTTAAAAATTATAGCAAAACTGTCACATTACTCTTACCAATTTATATCTCATTAGCAGTATGTCTGAGCTCAAATTACTCTCAAAAGCAAAGACTGAGACAATAGTTTCTGCACAGGTAATTAGTTTGGGAGATGATCCAAAGGACCAGGAAAAGTGAGAGAGAGAAAAGCCAATCCAGGATGCGTTATTGAGATAGCCACTGTGAGCAACTGAGGTTTCAGCCAGCCAGAACATTAAACAAGGGTGTAGGATGCCTCTTGTACTTGTTCACCCAAGGATCAACTGAGATAAACGTTTGTTTCTCATCACTCATTGGTTGAAGGTTGACCCAGAAGTGTTAAGTCCTATACTTCTGGGTAAACCTGTATCTTTAAGGACCAGAGTCCCTTAATAAGACATCAGAAAAGCCTTAGGAAAGAAAGCAAAAGACTTAAATGCATGCTTGAGGCAGGACCCTGTCCTCAGAAATGAGTCTAAGGTCACAGAAGATTTTGTTTATGGCAGCAACAGGCAGCATCAGGGGTTAAGTTTAGAGCACATGAGGGAAGGTACAAGTAAGTATGTGAAAGACCACAAATGAGAACACCTGGTGAATTGCACCCTTGCTAGCACACTGTGGCATTAAACTTTGTAACCATTTCCAATCAATGGATGAAAAAACTTTATCTCAAAGGAGTTGTGTTTTGAATTTGTTTGAACCATATGTTTAAAACATCTGCATGTACTTTCATTTCTGTGAAATGTCCCTTGTACATTTTTCTATTTGTTTTGAGGGCTTTTCTCAATTTGCAGGAGTTACTTCTATGAATAGAAATTAGCCCTTATTTGTGACATTAATAGATATTTTGCCTTTTGATTTTGTTCATGGTGGTCTTGCAATACAATTTTTAAAAATCTGTTTATAAAAAATATTTCATCTTTTATCACTTTAGTATTGTCATGCTTATAAAATCTTTCCCCACTTTGAGATTATTTTTAAAAATTCATCTGTTTAGTGGATCAGTCAGTTAAGCATCCGACTTCAGCTCAGGTCATGATCTCTAGTGGTTCATGATTTCGAGCCCCAGATCAGGCCCACTGTTGTCAGCCTGTCAGCACAGAGCCCTATTTGGATCCTCTGTCTCCCTCTCTCTCTGCCCCTCCCCCACTCGCACCCTCTCCCTCTCTCTCTCAAAAAAAAAAAAAAAAAAGATAAATAAGACATTAAAAAATTTTTTTAAGAAAAAAATTGATCCATTTATGACAGAAATTATATTCTCTTTAGACAAAGAACCCTGTGTTTTAGTTGGTCACACACATCCTTGCAACTGGTTTTGACCATATGATTTTTTTTTTTTTTTTTTTTTGCCAGTGATATATAAACGGACATGTTAGGTGGGACTTGTGGGAAACCTTTAAAAGACTTCCCTTCATTCCCGTTCCTGAAATGGCTGGCGATCTAACAGCCATATTTAATTATGGGAGACCTTGACAATGAGTAAGTCTCATGCTGGGGATCACTGAGTAGAAGATATGATCCTAGGTCCCTAATGTCATAGTAAGGCTACCCTATCAGCTGGGACTCTCTATCTGCAGACTTCTTTTTTTTTTTTTTAATTTTTTTTTCAACTTTTTTATTTATTTTTGGGACAGAGAGAGACAGAGCATGAACGGGGGAGAGGCAGAGAGAGAGGGAGACACAGAATCGGAAACAGGCTCCAGGCTCCGAGCCATCAGCCCAGAGCCTGATGCGGGGCTTGAACTCCCGGACCACGAGACCGTGACCTGGCTGAAGTCGGACACTTAACCGACTGCGCCACCTAGGCGCCCCTGCAGACTTCTTTTTATGAGAGAGATAGAACTTCCATCATTTTTATTCTGAAAATATATTGCAGTTTTTTAAAAAATATAACCTAAACTAATCCAAACTGCTATATCACTTATTACTTTTAATAGTATTATTATCTTTCTCTCCCATTTCCCCTCTCCATTGTATTATTAATGCACATTTCCAAGTCTTTCATAAATCTAAGACCCACACCTAAAGTCTCCATGTCTGCCACTTGGGGAGTTAGACTTCTATCAATGTGTGCAGAGAACCAGGACAATGACATGTGGGCTCCTTTTGAGGAGAATGGAAGACAAAATCTTACATGTTCTGGTGTGGTCTTAGGGTCGCTCTGAAGACTGAAGGGTAGAAGTCTAGAAGAAAGGCAGTTGGCCCACTGTGCTCCACTGTTTCTAAGCTCCTGATTCAGCAAACCTCTCGGGACACAGACCTAATGCATCCTCCTACTGAAACGTCAAGTCTGCATTTATTATGGTAATTATCTATTGCACAAATATATGGACTGAATATTGATTCTGAGATCACACACTGTAATCTATCTAACATACCTACTGGGCCAAATAACACCATCAATTTTTCACACTGTTTTAAAGCCAAATTTGCTGCCTGGATACTTAAAGGCATCTTGTACCCTGGTAAATATTTGACACCTGCTCTTGTGCTGATCTCAGCCTATCAATATCCACGCTTGTGGCTCGATAGGCCCATGTGGTTCTTATGATTGCAAGACGCTCCCAGCAATACCCAAAAGGAAACTCTGAGGGAAAAAGAGAAAGCTTTATAACTTACAGATCATGGAAGTTATGTGGCAGAGCTGGGGCCAACGGCAGGGTCGCTGTATACGGAGGGCAGGGGAGCATGGGCGCATGCGTAGGCCTGAGCACACGTGGGTCTGGGGTTCTGCTTTTATTGGTGGCAAGGTTCTCGTGGCCTCACTAGTAATTTAAAACATAAGAGTGAGAATTTAAAACATGGGGAGAGGGATTCCTGGGCGGTTAGTGGGTTAAGCATGGGACTTCAGTTCAGGTCATTATCTCACAGCTCGTTGAGTTCAAATCCCGTGTAGGGCTCTGTGCAGACAGACAGCTCAGGGACTGGAGCCTGCTTCAGATTCCGTGTCCTCCCTCTCTCTTTGCCCCTCCCCCAATCGTGCTCTGTTTCCCTCTGTCTCTCAAAAGTAAACGTTAAAATAAAAAATAAAATGTGGGGAGAGAAAAAACAAGCTACCAGAAAGGCCAGGTATGGAAATTAACAAAGACAGGGAGTGGGGGGCAGCTCTTTTTCCAGTCTCTCAGCTGGCACTGCCACTTGAAATAGCCATCTTCGAGGTGGGTGCCTGTTAAAGTGAATGCCTCAATAATCAAAACTTAAGTCAGGCAATTGCATTACAAAAAGAAAAGCCAATTATCACTTAGCTTACACTACAACCCCGTCAGATCAATTAAATCATAATCTTCTGACAGAAAAAGTGTACAACTGTTTCGTAATCAAAGACATACAAATTAAACCATAGTGGTTTGCTTATCTTATTTTCGAAGATGAAAATGACTAATAATATCCATTAAGCAAGGTGTAGAAATTCTTATAAACTGACTGTAGGAGTATACTGCATTTACAGGGGCCAATTTTGTAATGTGTATAAAAGGTTTAATGTGCATATTGTTTTACTTAGTAATTCTACTTTTGGAACCTATCTTGCAGGAATACTGGACGAACGTGCCAAACGTGGTAAAAGAGTGTTCATTGTAGTGCTGTTTACAGTGGTAAAAATATACAAAACCTTTAATATCAATGAACAGGGACCGGTTAAGTAAATTATATAACCATGTCAGGAAATATGTGTAAATGATTTAAAAGATTTATCGGGGTGCCTGGGTGGCTCAGTCGGTTGGGCGTCCCACTTTGGCTCAGGTCATGATCTTGAGGTCCGTGAGTTCAGCACGTCGGGCTCTGTGCTGACTGCTCAGAGCCTGGAGCATGTTTCAGATTCTGTGTCTCCCTCTCTCTCTGACCTTCCCCCATTCATGCTCTGTCTCTCTCTGTCTCAAAAAAAAAATGAATAAAAACGTAAAAAAAATAAAAAAAAAGATTTATATTTATATGGGAAAAAGCAAGTGACAGAAAATACTAGTATGATCCTTGAAAATATATATATGTATTTACAGAAAAATGCATCTTTTCTTTCCTGATGCTCCCTTATATGCAAAGGGGATTCAGAGTCACACTCTTAGCTTTTCTACGCCCCTTGTTCACTCTGCCTCAGGGGATTGGAGTCACTTATGTGCTTGGCAATGTGGGAGAGAATAAACTATTAATTCTTGACTTGACTCTGCCCCTTTGCCTCTTGGAAATGAACTACCCACTGTGAATACTGGTTCTCTTCTGCTCCTCAGTGCTATCCTTCCTGCCTGATGCTGGGATAGAAGCCCTGACGAGTATGGGGTTCAGTTAGTCCCTAAATTTGGCACTCAAACTAATTTGCCTCCTCTAACTCATCTGTATCATTAACAAAAGTAGCACTCTGGCTTTCTTAGGCTATTCATTTGTTTATCAATTTATTCATTACTCTGGGCAAGGAAGAAGGATGCTATTTATTGGGTCCTTCAAGCACCCAGTTATGTATGCAATGAAAAAGGCATGGAAGACTAGCTTCCAAACTCTCCGTGGTACCTCTCTGTAGACACTTCACTTGCAGGGCACCTAGGTGGCTCAGCTGGTTAAGTGTCTGACTCTTGATTTCACCTCAGGTCATGATCTCTCAGTTTGGAAGATTGAGCCCTTCATCAGGCTCCACGCTGACAGCTCACAGCCTGCTTGTGATTTTCTCTCTTCCTTTCTCTCTCTGCCCCTGCCCCACTTGTGCACTCTCTGTCTCAAAGTAAATAAATAAACCCAAAAAACAAAACAAAACAAAACTTCCCTGGCTACTCTCCAAGGTCTGGTCTCCTGTATATTTTATTTTTAAGATATATATATATGTGTGTGTGTATATATATACACATATATATCTTAAAAATAAAAATATGATATATATAAGATATATAATATAGATATATATAAATATATATAGATATATATAGATATATATTATATATATAAGATATATATATCTTAAAAATATGTATATATATACATATATACACATATATATGTAAAATTTTGTGTTATTTTTACTTTCTCTTTAAAAGAAATTAATATTGCTAGTTACATTTTGAATAAAAAGAGAAATAGCAATGACATATGACTATATAAAATAAATATGGCCTCCTTAAATTATACTACTTATGTCTATTAAGGATATCATGAAACAGGTACTATTATCCCCTCCTGGTGGTCTCTGGTTTTGCAGTTCCTGGTCATAGAAGAACGACTTTTCTTTTGTCATTTACTGACTGTGACCTTGAATGAAACATTTCCTTTGCTCGGTCTTCTTACTTGTTAAACAAGTTTCCTGTAGGCCCTAACTTTCTGAGATTCTTTACACTGATGTTTAGTTTACACTTGAGGAATACCAGCGGTCAGAAAGCTTTTAAATTTGTCTCTAAATGTCTGAATCTCCAAACGTCCCACTGGCCCATAGCTGATGAGACCACAGTTGGCCACCTGACTGAAAGCAAGCCAATCAGTTTTTCTCTCCCAGAAGAATTTGTAATGGGTATTTAGAAAGAGAAGGCAGGTTTTTGTGGACCACTAGAACCAAGGATATACACATTTAGAAGCTATGGGAAAAGGAGAGAAAAACTGGTCTGCAGAGATAGGGAAGAATGAAGCAGATGGAGAAAGATAATTAGAGAAGATGACATTTTATTTTATTCCACTTCATTTTATTTTGAGAGAGAGAGCATGTGCATGGGAGAGTGGCAGAGGCAGAGAGAGAGAGAGAGAGAGAGAGAGAGAGAGAGAGAATCTTAAGCAGTCTCCGTGCTAATCTCAGAGCAGGACACTGGGCTCCATCCCACACCCTGGGATCATGACCTGAGATGAAATCAGGAGTCAGAAACTCAACCAACTGAGCCACCAGGTATCCCAAAAAAGATGACATTAAAAAAAAAACACAAAAACAGTTCTGGCTTTCTAACCTCTGGTCCCTTCTAGAGGCCCAGCTGCATTCCCATTCTTAGTTTCAGTGAGACAACCTGTGCCCTTATAAACTGTCCTTTCTAGCTTAATCTAGATGGGGTTGGCTTCTTGCAATCAAAAATCTGTTCTACAATGCACATCTCTGCCAGCAGACTGGACCTGTCCCATGGCCCCTCTGCCCTATCATTCCAAATTTATGCAAAGAAAGTTACTGAATGCTCCTACGTTTCTGATGTAAGCTCGGCCTGCAGAAAACCACCTCTCCGTCCTACAGGCATTTCCAGGCTAGATCTAGCACTGTCTGTTCGAGCTCTTGCTCCCAAACATTGCACTACCCACCTACGTTCCGGAACCAGTCCACGAGACCTCCAACTGGGCTCTAAGCTAACTGTCCCATTTTGAAAGGTGTGAAAGGAAGACTGAAGCTTCCAGACTCCCTGGCTCCCAGAAAATTGGCCGTATGCCTGAGGAAGACAAAGAGCAAAGTGATCTGGAAAGCTCCCGCAGTTGAGAAGAAATGTGGATTTCATCTGGATAATGAATGCTGTTAGCCTTAGAGAATGGAATAAACCTAAGGACTCGGGAGTGTAATTCTTTCTTGAAAGGCCGATACATATCAATAATTTAGGGAGGAAGACCTTTCAAAGCTGTGATCCAGATGATTTTGAAACTGAGAGATTAACACATGAATGGCTACCCTGATTCCGTGGCTGTCTCAGAGTCATTATTGATAAACAATTTATTTTTCTTAAAATGAAATCTGTTCTGCAGATGTCTACTTCTCAGCTAGGATATAACAACCTTGAAGAAAATCACACTGCTTTCTGTGCAATATTCAACCAGATGATATTAACATAGCATGGGCCCAAGCAAGTATTTGAACTGTCTTCCAGGCTCCCTCTTTCATACGTGCACCTCAATCTGTGACTGGATGAAGAAAAGTCTTGGGTGAAATGGAGCTCCCAAGAAATGATTTGGGGCAAGTAAATGAAAGCACATTTTCCTTACTTCTGTGTCTCTTGTGAATGTCTCTTCTGTTTTCATCATTTATCTATATAAACAAAGCCATAGTTTAGTGTTGAGTACTGACACTGAGCATGTGTTCAGACAGAGGTCTGGGTTATTCTACTCTAGAGGGAGTCACATAAAGTTCATAAAGTCCTTCCAAATTTCCCCTTTGGGATACACTATAAAGCCCAGGTACTGAATTTATCATTGCACATGAGTGCCATTTTTTGTTTCTAGTCACAAAAATTTGGGTTAGCTTAAATGTCCATTAATAAAGGAAAAGGTGAATGCATTATGACCTTATCATCTGGCCATTATATGAAATTTGTACAGGAATTACAAGAAGTGATTTAGAGTTAACTGGTGAAATCTCCATGTTACTGTAAATTAAAAAAAAAAAAGCTTCAGAGTAACAAGCATGGCTTATCTTTTTTTTAATTTGAAAAGGAAAACAATTACACTTATGCATATGATATGCATATATCACATAAGTTTAACTTTCTTTTTTTTAAGATTTTTTAAATTTGTAAGTAATCTCTATACCCAATTACAACCCCAAGATCAAGAGTCTCATGCTCTGCTGACAGAGCCAGGCAGGTGCCCCCCCATAAGTTTAATTTTCTACATTTTACCTAACTGGTTATGGCAATAGGGTTGCTACATACCACTCTTAGGCACAACTTCTAAGGGAGAAGAGCACCATGCTCATTGACTAAAGTCTCCTTCCTAATTATGAGTGTGTGTGTGTGTGGTGTGTGTTTGTGGGCATGCACACACATGCACGTGAGAAAAATGTGGAAAAACACACCTGAACGTGTTGACATTGGATACTTGTGTGAGAGAGAATTGTTAAGATTCTAATTTATAAAGAACATGATTACTTTTATAATAAAAATAAAATGTCACATAAAATTAAATCAAGTTAGACTAGTGAAAGCTGACCTTAAAAATGGGAGCTATTTAATTAAGTCTCCTGCCTGTTTATGCCTCAGTTGAGCTCTGCTCTAAGACCAGCTGCTGGCTCAGTGGTTGAATTGTTCATGTTCTTTGAGGATTGATGATTCCCCAGTCACAGGATAACTGCATAACCTAACAAATTGCTGGGCTTTGTGTTTTTCACTACCTAATCTCCCTTATTTCTTTATGCAGACTAGACTCCATGCTATGGAAGTAAATCGAGCAGTCTCTTTCTCACAGGAACCTAAGCCTAGAGATAAACTCAGATTTTTTTTGAGGCAAAAAAACTTTTAAGATTTCATGTTTCGGCAGGCATTTCCCCATGGATCAACCCCATGGAGAAAATGGGAACCAACAAGCACTTTACCTAAGGGTTCTGACAATAGGGTTGCTACTGATCACTCTTAGGTCCAACTTCCCAGGAAGAAGAGCACATTGCTCCTTTGCTAAAGCCCCCTGCTTTATTAGAACAGAAATATCTCTGTGTGCGTATGTGTGTCTGCATAAAAATCAGAGAGGTATCTCAGGTTGCAAGTGTATGTCCTGCTAGTCAACAGTCAAGTGAATTCTGGGGTAAATTATGTGATCAGCTTTTTCTCCAAGAAGAGGAAACACAAACAAAACTGATGAAAGAGGGTCAAGGAGAGGCCAACTTGCCATTTATTTAGGAAAGCTCTTGGGGCTTTCAAATCCTAAGGAAGCTTATCTGTAGTTTTTTATGTGTTTGTTTTAGCATGCCTCTTGTTGTTTTGGTGACTCGAAAATCTAGATTTAATATTAGAATTGATTTAGTGTTTGGTCAACTACATTTGTGCTTTGAGTTCTGAATTTATAAAACATAAAATATACTAATATGACATCTTGCAACTTACTTAGAATCTGACTTTAGCCTAAAAGCCAACAGCAAAAGCTCTGAACACTCACTGGGGAACCTTATCCTTTAAAATTTGATGAATTGTAATTCTTCGAAAGCATGAATCCTGCATTCTCTCTATAAGACCCACATCAAGAAGTCTTAAGAGAGAGAAACTTGGTTTGTTCTGAGTTGCCCATTCGCCAAAAGAAGTTGTGGAGGTAACTCTTCTCTTTCTCAAGTTGTTGTACTTAAGCTCATGTGGAATTTATTCATTTGAACATGCAAAGTGACTTCTAAACCCTTTGATTTCTGGCTTTCAGATCATTGACGTGGAACAGCTGTAAACAGAATGGTTGCTTGACCACTTAGAAACCTCATTATTATTCAGGATAGAAATAAGTAAAGAGTTAGGAAACTCACTTCACCTCTTTTCCTTCAGAGGTGAGCAAAAATATGAAGGAGTGAAAATATTTTTATTGCAAAGTTTATGTTTTATAATCTGTCACTCACATTTTAATCAATAGGAAAATTGTCCTGAGTATAACAGCTAAACTTCTGAAAAAGGGTGAGGAGATGGAAGAAAAGGATTATTAATAATAACAACTATCTAGTAGTGCACCAGAAACTGTGCTAAAACCTTTTTGAGGTTATCTTGCTGTATCTTCCCCACAAATCTATAAGGTCTGTACTAGAATTATTCCCATTTGACAGATGATGAAACAGAGGCTGAAAAACTGAGAGACATAGTGGTTTGCCCAAGGTTCACCAGCTAACAAGTTATAGAGCTGTACTGGCTTGCTTGCTTTTTCTTTCTTTTTCTTTCTTTCTTTCCTCTACTTCTTTCTTTCTCTTTTCTTTCTGTTTTCCCAACTTTTTATTTATATTCCAGTTAGTTAAGATCTAGTGTAATGTCAGTTTCTCTTTCTTTCTGTAAGTAGAGTCACCATAGAAGGCAAACTGGGATTTAAGCCCAGCTTAAATCTTGTATCCCAATTATTAATGGTGTTCCCTTTCCATCTCAAAAATAGATTCAACAACAAATTATATGCTCATTCTGTTTCAATATTTTTCAATCTTGGTACTATTGACATTTGGGGCTGGAAAACTCTTCGCTGTGGGGGGCTGTCTTGTGCCTTATAGGGTGCTTAGCAGCATCTGTGGCCTCTGCCCATTAGATGCCAGAAGAACTTCCACCCAAATAGCAAAACCAAAAATGTCTCCAGATGTTGCCAAACGTCCCCTGAGAAGCAAACCTGCTCCCAGTTGAGAATAACTGCTCATAAAATTTAACTACAAAAAGGAAGATCTATTTGTTACGGAATATAGACTGTGAACTGAACCTACTTCATACAGTGGCTACCATGTGCCCTGCATGCATAAAATTTTATTTCCTGGGGGCATTATTTGCCCAACTGGAGAGAAGAGCAAAGGCTAAACACGTAATGAATAAGATGACTGGAAGGCTCCAGGGATAAAAAATTGGTTTGTTGCAATTCTTACTAGAGAAGACAGAAACAGTGTATCGGGAAGTGACCCCGAAGCCTCCTGACTGCCCTTTCTAGTAATACTGTAGAGTCTTGAGTCTTGATTCCATCGAGCGTTTTGCCTTAGTGATAAACACAAAAGCCAGGGAGATAGCCAGAGAGCGATACTCTAAGAGTCATACTGCAAACTTCTTCAAAAATAACAGCTAATGATAATCACCGTTCTATTTTCTCCTACTCTTATACTGAGAAATGACCACCATTTCTTTCATACCACCATTTTCCATTTATTAGCAATAACAGAATAAATACCAATAGCACCAATTAAAAATGAATCCACATGGCGTGTTTTATCCTTACAGCTGTAATAACTAGTAACTAACATGGACTGGAAAGCACTTCGCAAATGTAAAAAGTGCTGTACAGATACATCATAATTATCATCATTAATAAATTAGCCCGATTCTCCTAGTATTCAAAAGGCACGTAAGGTCAGATACATGGGTTTCAGTGGGGCAAAATGATCACAACCTACAATGTAGCAATGGTTCACATGTGTTGGCAACAAGTTTTACCCCATGCAATCCTGCAGAGCTGAAGTTACACACCCTTCAAAACATGGGAGAATGAAGCTAAAAGCAGACAGAACAGGCTTTTTTTTTTTTTGAGATTTAATGTTTTTGTTTTAATAACAGACTCCTACCTTTTATGATAACGTTTAAAAGATAATGTAATTAAACTTCTAAATCGTACATTTTAACAAAATTAAAATTTCTTATTTAAGGTGACAGTAAATTTTATTCTTCGCTATGAGCTGATATTCCAGATGTCATTATAATTTCAAAGCATTCTGTGACTTCAGAGAGGTCCGATTGGTAAATTTTGTGCTTGCATACCCTCAGGGAATAACCACGGTATTCATTCCAGAATTGTTACTAGAAAAAAACAGCTCTATCTATTCCCTTGCCAGAGGGAGTCTTGGCAAGAGACAGCTCTTGGCTGACCATAAATAAAATTCCTTGAATCACCAGTGTCTTGATTTAAGAAAGAAATTTTACTGTGTCTTTCATACACAAAAGCTGATTAACAATGGTTAAAAAAACACTACTCCACTTTTTCACAGGTGTACAAAAGGAAATATAATGGAATTACATTCAACAATAAAGCTTAAAGTTCACTCTAGGTATAGTTGCATTAACATTCACATACACAAGCACGGAGTAAGTATATTTCAGGAGTCTTATAATAGCATACAGCATACATATGGGAGATTGATTTCAGGTAACATCATAGGTGTCAGCAAGATTAGCAATTCAGAGTGTTCTAAAAAAGGAAAACTAAACCAAAGAGAAGGTGTGGGCTGGCACACCAAGACAAATCACAGAATTCGAGGATTGAAAAGTCGGCTCACTGTGTGTATGAGAAAACAATTATTTTTCTTCAATTTCGGGGTCTTGATATAGTTGGCTAGAGAAGGTACTGTGTATTCAAAGTGCACGTAATTGTTTCTTAGAAAAGAGACAGAGAAAGATCCTTTTATTTAGTAATTAATACATGCAAGAGGCAGCCCCAGAGTGACCTGAAAGAGTAAAGCTGTGATTGGCAGGTGGCCGGTATAATACAGATGTTTCAGGCAATTCTCTTAAAGCACTTCTGTAGCAGCAATGATCATTTAAATGGCTGTAGACTGGATTCTCTTTTGAGGAGTTGAGGGGGGACTCATCATATTTCTCTTTAAAGATTTATAGTCATAGATTTTCTCTTTTTTAAATAAATCTATCAAACAACAAACAGCATAAAGTGAGGTGTTGGGGTTTTCTTTCGCTTCTGCTTTTGCATATGTGTTGGAAAAGGATCTAGCCTTTTCATAAACATTGTGTGCAAAAGAATTTTTGATAAAGTGAGCACAAGGACGCACAGCAAACACATCAGATCTGCTTCTGGTGCCCTGGTTGGCCCCGTTCAACACTGAACTGTTGGCTTGTAGGTGTAATGCAGGTTTTAGGGATAATGACACCACAGCCAACAGACTTGAGGATGCCCAAAGCCTTGTCGGCAGGGGTGGTTTTGTCTGCGAGAGGGTGGCCACTGCCTCTTGAGTTGTAAGATTTAGAAAGTCTGGTCCCTTTTAGTTCACGTTCCCCCTGGATTGGCAACTCCCACTGTTTCTTTGCCTTTGTTTCCCAGCCCTCCTTGCACCAACTAGTCTCATCTGGCCCATCCCAGCCAATGTCTGGCACTCACACGCCCACGGTAACCACACAAACCCAGTGGCCACAGACACCCAAGCTGCTCAATCTCAAAACCTTTGAGCCTGCCCTGCAAGTGTCATCAAGACAGGATCCCCGGAGCACAGGGCAGAGAGTCCAACCTCTCACTGGCGGGGCTGGGAAGCTTCTCCTTTGCGGCGGAGGAGAAAGGAAACTTGGGTCTGCTTTTTAGGTTCTGAAAACAAGCCAGAGTGGAGAGAAAGAGTTAACACCAGACTTAGTAAAGCTTTTAAGACAAAACCTCTTAAATGTGATCTACACAGACACAGGGAACTTTCTGCAGATTTCTGAGGTCTATAAGAGAGGGCTCATGGAGATAGGAGAAGGGAGTGGGGAGTTGCTACATGGGAGAGATTTGCCATTATTACAAAAACTGGCTAAGTGGCTTGTTTCCATGAGATGACCTCACTGGTCACTGTTGTCAGTCGTGCTGTTCCCTTTCTCTTTTTTTTCCTGGGTCTTGTTACCCTTCTTCTTTTTCTTCTTTTTCTTGGTCTCCTCCTTTTTGCCGAAGGTTATGAAGTCACTTTTGTCAATTTGGCTGTTAGTAGGCTCCTGCCGGATGGAGATGATTGCAGGAGATCCTGGGATAATGAATTTGTCTGGCAACTCACCGGGACCAGATTGTTTGGGGTTGCCTGGTCCGTATTTAAAGGTCCAGCTGTTGCTGTTGACACCAGCACCCACTGGAGGGGACACTTCTCCTGCCTCTGGTTCTGAAAGACAAAACATCCCAAGTCAGTGAGAGTCAACACACGCCTTCCAGGTCACGCTAGTGGGGAGAATACAGGGGAAGCTGCACAGACAACCCTGGCTCCCCCGCCCCCCAAGAAATGAGGGGTTATTTCTTTGAGCCTGAGGGCAAGGTCAGTGTTCGGAAACAATCAGGAAGGCAGATTTTCTCACCAGGGGTCTGGAAGTCTAATTTTCTAGGGACATATTTTTGGTTCTTTGTGCAGAATTTCCTAAAGAATGTGGTCGTGATTATTTTGCCTGGGAATGGGATGGAAAATGTACTGGGTTAAAGCAGAACAGGCAATAAAAGAACTAGGAATAAATTTAATCAAGGAGGTGAAAGACCTGTACTCTAAACTCTAACATGTTTATGGAAAAAACTGAAGAAATGACACAAATAAATGGGAAGATATTCTGTGCTCAGGGGTTGGAAGAATTAATATTACTATAGAGTCAATGCAATCCTTACCAAATTTCCAATGGTATTTTTCACAGAAAGAGAAAATCTTAAAATTTGTACAGAACCACAAAAGACCCTAAATAGCCAAAGCAATCTTTAAAAAAATTTCTTGTAATGTTTATTCATTTTTGAGGGAGAGAGAGAGAGAGAGGGAGGGCATGAGTGGGGGAGGGGCAGAGAGAGAGAGAGGGAGACACAGAATCCGAAGCAGGCTCCAGGCTCTGAGCTGTCAGCACAGAGCCTGACGTGGGGCATGAACCCACTAATGGTGAGATCATGACCTGAGCCGAAGTCGGACACTCAAATGACTGAGCCACCCAGGCGCCCCAACAGCCAAAGCAATCTTGAGAAGGAAGAACAAAGCTGGAGACATCATGCTTTCTGATTTCAAGCTATATTACAAAGCTATAGTCATCAAACAGTATAGTATTGGCATAAAAACAGACACTTAGATATTGAAACAGAATAGAGGACCCTGACGTAAACCCATGCATATATGTCAATTAGTTTACCACAGAGGAGGCAAGAATATACAGTGGGGAGGGGACATTCTCTTTAGGAAATGGTTTTGGGAAAACTGGATGTCTATGTGCAAAAGAATGAAACCGGACCCCTGTCTTACACCACGCACAGAAATAAACTCAAAACGGATTAAAGACTTGAACATAAGACCTGAAAGCATAAAACTCCTCAAAGAAATCATAGGCAGTAAGCTCCTTGACGTGAGTCTTTGTGAATCTGACACCAAAAGCAAAAGCCATAAAAGCAAAATAAACAAACTACACTACGTCAAACTAAAAAGCTGCTGCCCAACAAACTAAACCATCAACAAGATGAAAAGGTAACCTACTGCATGGGAGAAAATACTTGTAAATCATATATCTGATAAGTGGTTAATATCCAAAATGTATAAAGAATTCATTCAACTCAACAGCAAAAGAATATACCCTCTGATTTTCAAAACAGGCAGAAGATTTGAATAGGCTTTTTTAAAAAGAAGACATACAGATGGCCAAAAGGTACATGAAAAGTTGCCCAGTTATCACTAATCATCAGGGAGAGGCAAATCAAGACCACAGCGAGATATCATTTCCCACTTGTCAGAATGGCTATCGTCAAAAAGACAAGAAATAACAAGTGCTGGCGAGGACGTGGAGAACAGGCAACCTGTGAGCACTGTCGGTGGGAATGTAAACTGGTGCAGCCACTATGGAAAACAGTACGGAGGTTCCTCAAAAAATTAAAAATAGAAATACCATACAATCTAGTAATTCTGGGTATTGATCCATAGAAAATGAAAACACGAACTTGAAAAGATATGTGCACTCCTGTGTTCACTGTGGCGTTATTTACAATAGCCAAGATATGGAAACAACCTAGGTGTCTGTAGATGGAAAAATGGATAAAGAAAATGTGGCATGTATTGTAAAAATGAGTAAAGAAAACCTCATTTAATGGAGTCAGGATGGGCACCTGGCTGGCTTAATCCATGAGCATGTGACTCTCTCGATCTCTAGGTGGTGAGTTCAAGCTCTATGTTGCAAGTAGAGCTTACTTTAAAAAAAAAAAATAATGGAGTCAGGAAGCCTGGAAGGGGGATCTCTCGCACACATACCACTCCTGGAAGCCCGCACTACCAACAAGAAGAAGGAAGGTAACTCTTATCTTGACAACGATACTTTTCACACAGGACTTTTATCACCTGCTTGTAAGACAAAGAAAGGACAATCTCTCCCTGCCCCAGCAACAACACAATAACCACCACCTGAAGCCAAACAGAAACCACCACGGATCTCAGACTCTTGTTCTTTTCTAAAGAATTTTGATCAAAACAACCCTCCCCAATTTCCTCCTAAAACCTAGTAAGAGGTGACCTTTCCTTAGTCTCTTAGGACTTGCCTGTGGTTTACCACAATTTGTCCAAATTGCATTCCTCTGCTATTCCCTAATAAACTCATTTTGTTGGTAAAATAACTGGCGGTTTTATTTATGTTTGACAATATATATAATGGAGTATTATTCAGCCATAAGAAGAATGAAATCTTGCCGTTTGCAACAACATGGATGAAATTTCAGGGCATTATTCTAAGCAACATAAGTCAGAAAGAGAAAGACAAATAATGTATGATCTCACTTATGTGTGGAATCTAAAAAACAACAGTAACAAAACCAAAAACAAAAAGCCAAGCTCATAGAGACAGAGAACAAATTAGTGGTAGCCAGTGGCAGGAAGGGGACAGGTATGTGTGAAATGGGTGAAGGTGGTCAAAAGGTACAAACTTCCAGTTATAAATAAGTAAGTCACTGGGATGTTAACATACAGCATGGTGATGATTGTTTCTGGGTTTGTTTGTTTGTTTTTATTTTTATTTTTTTTATTTTTTTTAATTTTTTTTTTCAACGTTTATTTATTTTTGGGACAGAGAGAGACAGAGCATGAATGGGGGAGGGGCAGAGAGAGAGGGAGACACAGAATCCGAAACAGGCTCCAGGCTCTGAGCCATCAGCCCAGAGCCTGACGCGGGGCTCGAACTCACGGGCCGTGAGATCATGACCTGGCTGAAGTCGGACGCTTAACCGACTGCGCCACCCAGGCGCCCCTGTTTGTTTGTTTTTAAAAAAGCATCTCTTTTCTTCCTTTCTCCCTTTCTTCCTTCCTTCCTTTCTTTTTTTAAAATTCTGTGCCGACAGTGTAGAGCCTGATGCGGGGCTCAAACTCATAAACCATGAGATGATGACCTGAGCCAAAGTTGGATGCTTAACTGACTGAGCCACCCAGGCACCCCAATTATTTTCTTTTTTTTAACTTCTTTATTTATTTATTTTGAGAGAGAGCATGCGCAAGTAGGGGAGGCACAGAGAGAGTGGGAGAGAAAATCCCAAGCAGGCTCCCCACTGAGAGTGCAGAGCCCAATGCAGGGCTTGAACTCACAACCCTGAAACTATGACCTGAGCTGAGATCAAGAGTCGGACTCTTAATCACCTGGGTGATGATACTGCTTACTTGAAAGCTGCCAAGAGAGATCTGTAAGTTCTCATCACACATACATACACACAAACAAAATTCTTTTGTAACTATAGTGACAGATGTCAATTAGACTTAATGTGGTGATCATTTTATAATGTATACAACTATCAAATCATTATATTGTATACCTGAAACTAATATAATGTTATATGTCTATACCTCAGTAAAAAGAAAAAAAAATATTATTAAAGAGAATCTTTTTCATAAAAAGAAACAAAGAACCAAAAGTCCTGAGGTTGTAAGAGCTATTGTAAACAGGGCATTCCCTGGAACAATTAGTGCTGTTAATTAACTTTTTGTACTCTTTCTACAATGAAAGAAGCCCTGGGCATTTGTTATTGTAATCACAAACTGAAATACTTGAATCTCATTTTGGGTAGACACTACTGTTTTCTCAGAACAGTTCTAAGGACCTCTGGGGTCTCCTGAGTTCTCTGTTAGAATTTTTTAAATGGAGGTCTCAATAATGATGGTAACATAAAAGGCAGCTGTAGACATAAGTAGATTCTGTGGTACCTGGACAACACCCCCGTCCCCTGACTCCCCCAAACTAAGAACCGCCAAAGGATTTCAGAACCTTTGTCTGCAATTATACTCAAAATACTTTAATTGTCTTCAGGTAATGGGAGAAAAACCTAAACCAGAGGTACATGATGGAAGAAGGTGGCGGGGGGAGGCAGGGAGATAGGGGGAGGAAGAAGGAGGAGGTTGGGTGGGGGGGGAAGGAAGCAGCAGCAGCTGCAGCATAAGCAGCAGCAAATTAGTGTGTGATTACAGAAAACTTTGGCTACAAATGTATTTTGACACCTACTTTGTCCAAAACAAAAGATGAATTAGTGGAACCAACTATTTGATCCTAACTGTATCACAATAACCTTGAGGGGTGATGGGATGAAGCAGAGAAGAGATGGAAAGATGTGTGGGTATAGAGGGATGCTACCTAGTATGGAAGAATGGAATCCTGTTGTAAATATAGTCCTGTTTGGGTAAAGCACTGGGAGCCAACCTTACTTTCCAAACCCAGTCCCCTCCCTCAGTGTGCTCAGAGTCTAGTTGAGACAGACACTCAAGCAATTATAAGGCAACTGGATAAATGCAATGACCAAGGTACACA
Organism: Lynx rufus; assembly: GCF_022079265.1. Taxonomy (NCBI): domain Eukaryota; kingdom Metazoa; phylum Chordata; class Mammalia; order Carnivora; family Felidae; genus Lynx; species Lynx rufus. Next base: position 116,984,181 of record NW_025814823.1, on the reverse strand, counting down.
AGAAGTGTTATGGGATTCCAGAGGAAAAAATTAATTATACTTGAGAAAGTCAAAGGAGATTCCAGAGGAGAGATGAAATTTGCCCTGGGTAGGGGGAAATTATGATGTATCCACAGGGGTTTTCAATGCAAGACCTCCCCAAGAATCTAGCTGGAAGATACATGATAAAGGATATGGATGACTTCTAGAAGAGTAGAGGTCAGATCTAGAGAGGAAGAGTAATGGTCTTTCTGTGTAAAGTAATCCCAGCGGCCACGACACTGAAACCATTTGACATCACAGTAGCATGCATGTATCTGACACTGCTCCTGGGGTGGAATCCTGAAAAATTCTGCAAGATAAACCATTTACATTTGATTGCAGTTTCAGATTCTCTACATCTGCCATTTCCATCTCCCGACCTGTCACTTACCTATCTCCTCTCATTTGGCATTCTTAGACACTACTTCTCTAACACTGCTCATGTCAAGCTCACTAATCACGTTATTGCCAAAGCCAGTGGTCACATTTTAGTCTGCACTGTAGTGAACCTCTCAGGGGCATCTGTCTGCCGCTTTGGGAGACACTTGTTTTTATGAGTTCCTTATCAAACCATTCTCCTCTTTTGGCACTGTACCTTCTTCTTTCTCTTCACTCCTTTCGAGGTCTCAGCCATGTCCATCAGTATATGTACCGTCCAAATATGCTGATGAGATATAGATTTATATTTAGAGACTGTATCCCTCTGTGCTCCAATCTCATGTCTCCAAATGCCCATCCTATATCTATTCTTGAAAGTCTCATGGGACATCTCAAGCAGAAAGAACTCTTGATTCCTCTCATCTATTCCTTTCTAAATCTCTCCAGTCTCAATAAATGGCATTCCATTCACCTTAATGCTCAAGCCAGAAACTTCCATTTTTTTCCCTATTCTCCATTCTCCACTTAACGTATATCAAGATCTGTCATTCCTGCCTCCTAAATATACCTTGACTTTGTCCTTTTCTCTCCATATGAACTGTCACTACCTTTTTTTCAGGGCACCATTACCTTGAATGTGAATTATAGCAACAGGCTCTTCCTTGTCCAGCCTGCTTTGACTTTTGCTTCTCTCTAGCCCTCCACCCAGGAGCCAGAGTCATCTTTACTCCTTAAGTTTTTCTCCCTTTTTTAAAAACTGAAATATAGCATACATACAGTAAAAATTCTTTAAAAATAGAAAGCAGATTACATCACTCCTCTGCTTAAAATTATTCAGAGGCTTTCTACTGCCTTAACAAAATAATAAAAATCAAACTCCCTAACATGGTATATAAGGCCCTTCAATAATCTGATATTTTTTATTCTCCAATCTCATCTCCAAGACTCCCTCTCACCACTAGCCTCTGGCCACACAGGCCTTCTTTTGGGTCCTCAGACTCCTCTTGGGATTGTTTTTGCCTCAAGGCCTGTATGCACACAGTTTCCTTTTGCCTAGAATGATCTCCCCTCTATTCTTAGCAGGACTCCTCATTCTTCAAGTCTGTGCTCAAATGTAACCCCCTCACTGAGGTGTTCTATGACCCTCCCGGCCAAGCAGCAATGTCCTTCACCTCCATCTGTCACTGTAACATCCAGAGAGGCAGAAAAGGTATCTGCTTCATTCACCACTACCTAAGCAGAGTCTAGCACAATTCCTGGCCCATAACAGGGGTTTAAATAAATACTTGCTGGGTGGGTGAATTCAAGGACTGGTAGGAGAAGCAGCAGGCCCCCCAACAGATCCAACAGCCCTCCACTGACTGCACTCACTGCTGCTTGTCCCTAAAGACAGTGAAGTGATGTGTGTAAAGTGCTAAGCCTGATCGCCAGCACAACGTAAGAGCCCAATAAATTGAACCACATATGGGCAACTATATATGGCACAGCTCTTGGGGCTAGGAAGGCAGGTTAAGAATATATTGCAAATTTAGCTCAAGTACCAGCAGGCAGTAGGGAAAAGAAGCAAGGAACTTTCATCTCTCCCCCAAATCTCTTTCCCTACAACATGCTTCCCCTGGCAGAGTGAACTTTACTGCTCTGTGGACACGGGGGCCACGGATGCTTTTTCTCTGAGACTAAGACTAATTTCTTTAGCCATCAGAGATAAATCTGCAACTGAGCTCAGCCAGAAGCTGCCTGTTTACCTTTAACATACAGACCCGGTCCTTGAGAGATGGAGACAAAAGCAAGGCAGGTGTTTAAAAGCCGGGATTTGTCATCTAGGAAAACTGGGTTTCAATACCACTCTGGGGTCTCTCACATAGCCCAGGATGGAAATTTTTCCCAACCACAGCCAGGACTCTGCATGAGGCCTCAGGACTGTCATCTGGAGATGCAGAGCTCAGAGATGTCTTTATCTTGCAGAATTAAAGGACATTAAAGGCTAGGTCTGTTGGACAAGGGAGCCCCTCACAGCAGGACTGCTAAGAGTTAATGAGTTTCTTTTACATGTCACTGAGCTTCTCGGCCTTTGTGGGGAGTCTTGGTTGGTCTGACTCAGCCTTAACTCCAAGAAGCGATCAGAGATCCATTCCAGTGCATCTTCCTCATATCCAGCTTCTGCAGAGCAGAAGGAAATCTGGTTTCTAGAGTCCCTTACAGACGATTGTGACTAACCTGTTCTGGTTCATGTGTAAGCAAACATCTCTGAGGGCTCATTCAGGTGAAATAAGAGCTTCAGAATCTGACGAACAACACTTACTGACCTCCTAATCTTGAGTCCCTCTTGACCGAGCACTAAAGCTCCTTGGCCATATTCACCTATAAAATGCTGTGACTTTGGGGGCAGGATCAAGGAAATACTCCCCTTTAAAGAAGATGAGAAAGGAAGAGACACCAGGGCCAGTACCAGCAAATAGTCAATCCAGGGAATGTTTCCTCTTTTCCTTTTCCCCCTCCTGTGACTTCCCACAAGTCCCTCCCCTCTTGTCCTAGGGAACCTAGCTCACTGGCAAGGCCAAGACTAACAAGTCAAGACTCTATGGGGGGAGGGGCACCTGGGTGGCTCAGTCAAGTTTCCGACTCCCGATTTTGGCTCAGGTCATGATCTCACAGTTGGTGAGTTCAAGCACAGCATTGGGCTCTGCACTGACAGTGTGAAGCCTGCTTGGGATTCTCTCTGCCCATCCCCCAACACCCAGCATCTCTCACTCTCAAAATAAATAAAAAATAAATAAACTTTAAGACTCTATCAGAGCCTAGAAAGGGGATTTCAGGTATATACCAAGCAGGTGGGGGTCTGGATCCTTAGGCAGAGTCCTTCCCTGACATTCAGATTACAAGCCAATGGGATTTAAAAGCTTTAATAGAGGGGCACCTGGGTGGTTCAGTCGGTTAAACGTCTGACTTCAGCTCAGGTCATGATCTCACAGTTTGTGAGTTCAAGCCCCACATTAGGCTCTGTGCTGACAGCTCAGGGCCTGGAGCCTGCTTTGGATTCTGTGTCTCCCTCTCTCTCTGCCCCTCCACCACTAACGCTCTGTCTGTCTCTCTCTCAAAAATAAATAAACATTAAAAAAATAAATAAATAAAAGCTTTAATAGAATATAATCATAATTACAGTAAATGGTTTTGCCTCCTCCCCTTTTTTTGGTATTGGCTGATTTCTCCACCACATGTAGGAATACATTTAAAAGTCAGAACAACATATATATTTTTTAAAATGCATAAAGATCTCCAACTTAAAAAGCTGCCCTCTGGGGTAACTGGGTGGCTCAGTTGGTTAAGCATTTGACTTCACATCAAGTCACGATGATCACCTTCCTGTCTACACCACAGGATCTAATGGTTTGTGAGTTCAAGCCCCGAATTGGGCTTTGGGTTCTGTACTGATAGCGCAGAACCTGCCTGGGATTCTCTCTTTGCCCCTCCCCCACTCACACTTTTTCTCTCTCTCTCAAAACAAATAAATAAACTTAAAAAAAAAAAAAAAACTGCTGGCAGCTTTTTCTGCCCACAGGTCCTGTCCCCATACTTTAATAAAATCACCTTTTTGCACCAAAAACAAAAACAAAAAACAACACAGCAACAACAAAACCCCTGTCCTCTGAAGGTAGCTAGCTACTTCATTTAATCCTATAAAGCCACCTTAGACAGTTCTCTCAGGCACTGCCCAGGGTCTTTTTTGGCAACATCCAACTTTACTGTTTTATAAAGGAACTGTGGCCAGAGTTTGGCCTCAGGGACTGGGAATGAGTGGGTTTGCCAAAGCACATGGTGGGGAAGGTCCTGAACAGAGTGCAGCAAATGCCAGCCTTGTGAACTCACCCCCAACCCTATTCTGAACTGCTCTGGGCAGTCAGCTGAGGCCAGAAGAGATTTTTCTGATTTACATTAATTTTCCCCAACAGAATAACACCAAGTCATTTTGACCAAGGATAGTACTTTGAGGAAAGCTCTTGGAGGGTCACAGGCTGGAGTATGCTGGGGGGGGGGTAGGGGGGGTCGAATTCTCTTTTCCTCTGTTCACCTTGCTTTTTGCTCTTCTGAACTTGAGAGCTTGCCCTGACCTCTATCATTCATAATACAAAGTCCTGGGCAATTTGCATAAGTATTTCTGAAACAGTTTTCTCATCCATAAAATGGAGATGATCACCTTGCTGTCTACACCACAGGATTCTGGATGTATTTAACATTTTCTGTACTCTTCCTATGTGCGTGGCACAGGCTAAGCAGACCTGTGTGCAATATAATTTCTGCTCCTCACAAGAACCAGACGAAGTAAATATTGCCAATATCCATGTCTCTTTTATAGGTATGTCTGTTTTATAAAGAAGAGACTAAGGATCAATGATCTCCCAGTTACTTAGTGGAAGAGCCTAGGACCGGATGGAACCTAGGCAGTCTTAACTCCACCACATGCTGAGCTGTACCTGAAGGCCCTTTGAAAAACCCTGAAGCATTATACAAATGTAGCGATTACTTTGGTAGATTTGTTTTGCCACCATTTGAGAGACAGAGATGCAGGCAGGAACCCCTAAACTAGAATCAGCTGAAAGAAGAACAGAGGCTGGGGGCGGGGCATGGATGCAGCAGTGACAAGCTCAGGAAAATCACAGCCCATTCTGCAGGTTTCAGCCCTCCCCTTACCACCCCATTCATCCCTTTGTTGCCATCTTTGGGATTTAGTCCTAAGGTTAATAAAGAGCCTCCAGAAAACCCATCATTTTGATTAAAGCCCGGGCTATCTTTCCAGACAGCACTCTGCAGCCTGCCTACCGCCCACTCCGCTAGGTCAGTGCAGCCAGCAAAAGCTATTAAATGATTACAGCCATTTCCGGCCCAGCCAGACAGCTCCCCTGGATTGCTCATTCTCTGGCTGGGGCTGCCGCTGCTACTTCTGGCTGCCCAGGGAAAAGTCACAGCACAGAAGGTTCTGCAGATTCTGGGTTTGCAGGTGAACATGCAGGCTTTCTGCGCAGGGACACCCCACTTCTCCCCCTTCCTTGACTCCTCTCCCCACCGGAGCCTGCCACTACAGCCTCAAGCAGCTCCGATTTTGTTTGCACCGTCTTAAGCAACCATTTCATCTGTCTCTCGTGTGTGTGTGTGTGTGTGTGTGTGTGTGTGTGTGTGTGTGTTTTAGCAGAACCTAGCAGATTGTAGAATCATACACGCTCAGTCTGACCAAAAGGCAAAAACCATCCGCCATCAAACCTGCTGAAAGACCTGGCTGTAAAGCATCCCTAGCTCTACCCCACCCCCATCCTACCATCTGTGGGGCTGTGGGCTGCCCGAACAAGCTCCGCCTCCTCTCGCTCACTCAGCCTTTATGAATTGGGCAATGTTAATCGGAGTAATTACAGCCCACAAAACACAGGAGAACCGCAGTCTGCAACCCAAATCCTGTTCAGGATCAGAGAGAGAGGGAGAAAGCTCCAACCACCTGGGCTAGCATTTCCACCATTTCTCCACCACTTCCTAGGCCTTCAAAAGTCAGTGGAAAGAATTTTCCGAGGAAACAAGACAATGTAAAAATACACTGCGTGTTCTCTGTTAGGACCTTAGGCTCTATAATCAGAATAGTAGGTTTAAATATGGCTACAGCGTATATATTATGTGATGTCTAGCAAATCATTTAGTATCTCAGTTTTCATGTGTAAAGGAGATAATAGCACTTCATAGGGTTTTTGCAGGATTAAATGTAATTATCCTTATGGAATATAAAACAGTACATGACACAAAGTAAAAACTCATTACATTTTACTTGTTAGTAAGATCAGAGGAGCAGAAGATTCAGTCACTTAGGGAATACTGATAAATTGCTTATTAAAGGTCAAGCATTTTATAAAGCATTTTGCATTTGCATTTATATGTATATACATACAGACACACACATATATTCCCTATAATAAGTAATAATTATAAAAAATAATTGTTATAAAAAAGGATTTCCGGGGTGCCTGGGTGGCTCAGTGGAGCGTCTAACTCTTGATCTCAGCTCAGGTCTTGATCTCAGGGTTGTGGGTTCAAGCCCCACATTGGGCCCCGTGCTGGACAGGGAGCCTACTTTGAAAAAAAAAAAAAAATTTTCCATTCTATAGGTAAGGAACTGAAGGCTTAATTACAGCAAGGTCTTTTGCCCTGAATCACACAGGGATTTGGTAATAAAACTGAAAAATTCTTTTGGCTCGGACTCCCCAGCTCAATAATTGATTTGTTATTATTATTTTATTTCTGTGAAGCCTTGGGGATGAGGGAGGAGACAGAGTTGAGCTCACTCACAGGCCTAGCAGTCTGACCCCTAGAGTGGCAGGGAGGGGATGATGTGAGTATGAAGCCAGGCAGGCTGGTCAGAATCCACTCCCCAGAGAGTGCCACTCCTGGGTGAACCGCCTGCTTGGGGGGTTGAGGGGGGCAGTGGCTGCGTGATCTGGAAGGAGATTTTGTGGCTATTTGTTGCCTCAGGCCACAGCTGGGCTAATTTTCAGTAATTTTGGAGCGGAAGAGATAAATACAGTGGCATATTTTTAAAGCCACAGCTCTTGCTTTGTGCCCAAAATAACTCTACCATTTCTAGGTTAAGAGTATAAAGACATCATGTGCTGTGAACACAGATTCAGAAACTGGAATGGCTGGTTTCAAATCTTCCAAGCTCTCCGAAGTAAGCCAAAAAAATCAATAATATTTCTTTCCATGACCCCCTAACCTAGCAGGGCTCAAGCTGCATGGTTTTCTGTACCTTATTCCTGGTTGCTGGAGTCCAGGGAGGGCAATTTCCCCTTAGAGCCTTCTTACAATGCCCCCAGCCTCAGCCAAGCTGTTATAACCTAGGGCTAGCAGAATGCTGAAAATGAAGGTTTGGGGGACACAAACATTTGAGCTGCAATCTCAGCTTTATCACCTATTTGTTGTGTAACCTAGAGCAAGTCGCTTGGCCTCTCAGCCTGCATTCTTTCATATGTAAAACAGATAACAATATCCATCTAATGGAACTGTGAGCACTAAAAGGACATAGTGCTCGTAAATCACATAGAACAATGCCTGTCACGCAGAAACCGAAATAGAGGATTGGTATTATTACAATGTAGTGTTCCTCTGAGGAACCTGACTCCCTGCCCACCCTACCCCCCAACAATTTATTCCTGGATGCAGTAATTCCAGGAACTCTCCTTTCCAGGGGCCCTCCTCCCATCTGGCTCTGCCACTCCCAGGGATCATTAAAGAAGTCTAGCTGTGAAGTTTTCCATCCTAGGACTGGTTGCTAGGTAGAGAGCCATTCTCTAGAGCCCTCTGAAGCAGGCAGGAAGGATGCACCTTAGTCACGGTGGGACCCCACTATGGATGAAGTTGGAAAAGACTTGAGGGAGTGCCTGGGTAGCTCAGTCGGTTAAGCGTCCGACTGCAGCTCAGGTCATGATCTCATGGCAGAGGAGTTTGGGCCCCATGTCAGGCTTGGTGCTGACAGCTCAGAATCTGGAGCCTGATTTGGATTCTGTCTCCTTCTCTCTCTCTGCCCCTCCTCCAACTCATGCTCTGTCTCTCTCTCTCTCCCTCAAAAATAAATAAACATAAAAATTTTTTTTATTATTATGTTTATTTTAAGAGAGAGAGAGACAGAGTGGGAGAGGGGCAGAGAGAGAGGGAGACAGAATCTGAAGCAGGCTCCAGGCTCTGAGCTATCAGCACAGAGCCCAACATGGAGCTCGAACCCACGAGCATCAGATCATGACCTGAGTCAAAGTCAGATGCTCAACCAACTGAGCCACCCAGGTGCCCCTAAAAAACTTTTTTTTAAAAAGACAGGTTCAAATCGCAGTTCTGGCATTCTGCGTTCTACTATTTTCTACTACACTACTTGGGTGAAGCAGACTTGTGGTTTTTTCACAGGTAACATGGATATAGTAGCCACCTCCAAGAGGCAACTAAATTTATTTATTATGTACAATAAACTAGACATTGTGCTAGGAATTAGGGACAGAGATATGAATAATATTAGGGCAGGTACCCTGCCCTCCAAGAGTTAAACTGAAGAAAAAGACAAATAAATGAATAAATACAATATTGTTTTAAGTGAAAGGGGATTTCAACTACCTCCACTGTGACCTCAGTCTGTACTTTCTAACTAATTGAGTTCTTCTTTCCAGCATATCTTTCCCAGCAGGCAAAGCCTTCCAGGACAGGAAGTGAAACTGCCCCTCAAGCATTAACTACTACTGCCCTGACTCCAGCAAGATTCTGCATGATTGACCCCAAGACAGTGATCGACCCAACCTTTACTGCCCAGCACTTGTACCCACCCACCTTTGCCCCACATTTTCCCTATATAAACCTGGAAGTCTTCTCAGCACTCTGGAGGCAGTCTTTGAGACACTGGCACACTGTCTTCCTGGTGTCAGCCTCACTGAACTAAATTCCTGTCTTGTTTCACCACCACTCTTCTCCCTGCTTTTGGATTCTGTCAGTGGCGACCGGCTGAACCTGGTCTGTCTGGGATGCCCCAGAGCCACGTGCTCTTGCACCTCTGTGACCCAGTTACATAAGGAATAAACAAGATAGAGAAACTATGGCATAAAGATGGCATTAAACTCTCTAGAGACAGTGTGTGCAGAGGTTAAGAGCACTAGCTCAGAAGTCAGTGAGCCCTGTTTCAGATCTTGTACCCCCCAATTAACTAGATAGATATGTGACCTTTCCTAACCCTAGGTGCCTCAGTTTCCTAAGCATTAAAATGGGGATAATAACAGGGGCGTCTGGGTAGCTCAGTCAATTAAGCGTCCCACTTTGGCTCAGGTCATGATCTCACAGTTCGTGGGTTCAGTCCAGTTCTGTGCTGACAGCTCAGAGCCTGGAGCCTGCTTCAGATTCTGTGTCTCCCTCTCTATCTGCCCCTACCCCGCTCACACTCTGTCTCTTGCTCAAAAATAAAAATAAACATTTACAAAAGACTCTTCTCTGGGGGTGGTTATACACAGGAAGAGATAGATAATACATGTAAAGTGCTTAGAACAGTACCTGGCTTAAGTAAACAAAACATGGTTTAAGTGCTCAATACAGGTAAGCTATTACTATTATCATTCACAAATAAATTCTCTCATTATCTCTGCTCCAGGAATTCTCAAGCCTGAGGGCTAAGTCCCTTGGTGGGATGGCTAACTTAAGTGATACATAGTACTGGCTAGGGGTGGGGTCAGAGGGAAATGTGTAACAAATGCAGTCCAACCCTAGATAAGAGCATGCCAATTTGGTATGTTCATACCCTATAAACCAGTAATCCCACTTCTGGAAACATAAGATACATAAGATTTATGTATAAGAATATCCATTGCATGGTTTAAAAAACATAGATACCAACAGGAAGCTGGATAAATAAATAATAATATGGGCATACGGCACAATATGTCCTTATTAAAGAAAAATGAGGTGAGTCTATATGTACTGATTTGGAAAGATGTTTATTTAAAAAAAAAGCTGTATACTAATACATATAACATCTCATTTTGCTTTTTGAAAACCTACTTCTTTTTTATTAAGCCAAAAACATTCAGGGGTGCCTGGCTGGCTCAAATGGTAGAGCATGCGACTCTTGATCTCAGAGTTGTGAGTGAGCCCCACGTTGGGTGTAGAGATTACTTAAAAATAAAATCTTAAAAAAATTCATGTATCAATTATGTGATTAAAAGTTATTTTGGGGATACCTGGGTGGCTCAGTCAGTTGAGCATCCGACTTTTGATTTTGGCTCAGATGGTGATCCTGGGGTGATGGGAATGAGCCCTGATTCAGGCTTGGCTCTGAGCATGGAGCCTGCTTAAGATTCTCTCTCTCTGCCCCTTCCCCACTCATGTGTGTATGCTCTCTCCCTCTCTCTCTCAAATAAAAAAAAATTATTTTGAAAAATATTTGGAAGCCTAGAGTAAACTATGGACTTTGGGCAATAGTGCATGTCAATGTAGATTTGTCGATTGTAACAAATGGACCACTCTGGTGCTGGATCTCAATAGTGGGTAAGGCTGTGCGGGTGTGGGGACAGGGCTACATAGGAACTCCTCTGTACCTTCTGCTCAGTTTTACCGTGAACCTAAAGCTGCTATAAAAAATAAAGTCTATTAACCTCAAAAAATATTTGGAAGATATACACAAAACTGTTAACAGTGGTTGCCTCACTGAAGGGGAGTGGGATTCAGGGACACTTGAATATTTTCATGCAAATGATGTTGTATTGTTTCATATCCATATCAACAATATAATTACATGTTATTTTATAATACAGTACTTTGAACTTTATATTTATAAAAAATCTGGGGGATACACACTAAACTATTGGTAGAGGTTACTTCGTGGGAGCGTGACCGGAGATAGAGGTAAGGTACTAATCATTTTATTTTGCTTTTGTACAGATTTAATTTGTCATAATCTTTGTTCTTTTACAGTTAAATCAGAGAGAGAGAGAGAAAGAGAGAGAGAGATTAAAAAGATGACTAGCCCAGCCACTACTTAATCAGCTGTAAATTCAAAAACTAGCTGAGACAAAACATCACTGTCCCAGATAGTCTGGACCCAGGACCAGCTACATGATTTGCAGGGCCCATAAAAAATTATTAAGTACTTTGAGATGGCAACAGCATAATATTAAACCAAGAGGCCCTTCTAAGTGCAAGGCCCCATGAAGCAGCCTTGTCTGGACCCAAGAGCCCAGTGCTGGGTCCCCACTTCAGCACCACAGCTTGACAGGGACTCTTTCTAGAGTTTCCACGCTGCCTGTCCACCTGTGAGAGATAATCATTTCACCCAACAGTAAAACTGCTTCCGGGTTGGTTGGGTTTTCAAACTTTTCGTCGCTACCCTTCCCCCTCACTTTGTCGCAATCTGTGCTTCTTAAAATTTGGCAGCAATCCCAGGCTCTGTGTTGCTGTGTCACTTCTCAGCCTTGAGCAACCATTTCTAGACAAGCAGTGATCTCCCTGCACCGAGGGTATAAAATGGAGGTGCCGTCAGAACACTGCAGTAGAAGGAGCGCAAGAGAATGAGTGTCATCGGGGGAAAACCCACTCCACCACCACTATCCCCCACTTTGCACTTCTATTCTATACCATTTCATTTAATTTAGCAAAACCATTTCTTTTTAATGTTTATTTATTTATTTTGAAAGAGAGAGTGAGAAAGCATGCACAGGGGAGGGGCAGAGAGAGAGAGAGAGAGAGAGAGAATCCCAACAAGGCTCCACGTTCAGCATGGAGCCCAACACGGGGCTCAATCCCATGACCATGAGGTCATAACCTGAGCCCTGAGCTGAAATCAAGAGTCGGATGCTCAACCAACTGAGCCCCCCAGGTGTCCCTTAACAAAACCAATTTGAATCCTATTTACTGTGTGCCGGGCATTGTGCTAAGTGCCAGGAATATTAAATTGAGTAAATGATTATATTTTTGAATGCTTACCATGAGTTAAGCACTACACTAAGCATTCTGCATGTACTCTCATTTCATCCTTATAGCAGCCAACAGTCTTTCCTCTTTTGCACACTAATAAATCTGAGACACAATGACTGAGTGGTACAATAGGGACCCAAGGCACTGTGCAATGCTATGCTGCCTCCCTTAAGAAGCAAACCAACACAAAATTTAAACAAATATGGCCTTCACTCTCCACATTTTCTCAGATAAGATTAGATCAAGTCCACCAGAATTAGCTAAGAACATTTCCAAGGCCAGTAGTAAGATATTACATGCTCATGGACTAGAAGAACAAATATTGTTAAAATGTCCATAATACCCAAAGCAATCTACAGATTTAATGCAATCCCTATCAAAATACCAGCAGTATTCTTCACAGAACTAGAACAAGTAATCCTAAATTTGTATGGAACCACAAAAGACCCCAAATAGTCAAATCAATCTTGAAAAAAAAAAAAAAAAGAACAAAACTGGAGGTACCACCATCCCAGATTTTAAGATATACTACACAAAGATGCAGTAATCAAAACAGTATGGTACTGACACAAAAAGAGACACACAGATCAATGGAACAAAACAGAGAGCCCAGAAATAAACCCACGATTATACGGTTAATTAATCTTTGACAAAAGAGGCAAGAATATGCAATGGGGAAAAATACCAGCTCCTTTCCAACGATGTTGGAAAAACCTGAAAGGAACATGCAAAAGAATGAAACTGGACCACTTTCTTACACCGCATATAAAAATAAACTCAAAATGGGGCGCCTGGGTGGCTCAGTCGGTTAAGCGTCTGGCTTCAGCTCAGGTCACGATCTCGCGGTCCGTAGTTTGAGCCCCGTGTCGGGCTCTGGGCTGATGGCTCAGAGCCTGGAGCCTGCTTCCGATTCTGTGTCTTCCTTTCTCTCTGCCCCTCCCCGTTCATGCTCTGTCTCTCTCTGTCTCAAAAATAAATAAACGTTAAAAAAAAAAAAAAACTCAAAATGGATTAAGAACCTAAATGGAGACCTGAAGCCATAAAAATTCTAGAAGAGAGCACAGGTAGTAATTTTTCAGACATCAGCCATAGCAACATTTTTCTAGATCTGTCTCCTGAGACAAGGGGAACAAAAGCAAAAATAAACTATTGGGACTACATCAAAATAAAAAACTTCTGCACAGCAAAGGAAACAACTAACAAAACTAAAAGGCAACCTACTGTATGGAAGAAGATATTTGCAAATGACATCTGATAGAGGGTTAGTATCCAAAATATATAAAGAATTTATACAACTCAACACCCCCCCAAAACAAATAATCCAATTGAAAAATGGGCAGAAGACATGAGCAGACATTTCTCCAAAGAAGACAACCAGATGGCCAACAGACACATGAAAAGATGCTCACCATCACTCATCATCAGGGAAATGCAAATCAAACCATAATGAGATATCATTTCATATCTGTCAGAATGGCTAAAATCAAAAACAACAAGAAATAACAAGTGTGGACAAGGATATGAGAAAAAGGAACCCTTGTGCACTGTTGGTAGGAATGCAAACTGGTGCAGCCACCATGGAAAACAGTATGGAAGTTCCTCAAAAAATTAAAAATAGAATTACAATTTGATCCAATAATTCTACCACTGGGTATGTACCCAAATAATACAAAACACTAATTCAAAAAGACATATGTGTCCCTATGTTTACTGCAGTGTGATTTATAGTAGCCAAATTACGGAAGCAGCCCAAGTATCTAGTGATAGATGAACGGATAAAGAAGATGTAAAAAAATAAGATAAAAGAATATGTGGTATATATCTACAATGGAATATTACCCAGTCATAAAAAAAGAATGACATCTTGCCACGTGCAACAACATGGATGGATCTAGAAGGCATAATGCTACATGAAATAAGACAGTCATGGGGTGCCTGGGTGGCTTAGTCGGTTAAGTGTCTGACTTCAGCTCAGGTCATGATCTCGCAGCCCGTGAGTTCGAGCCCTGCATCAGGCTCTGTGCTGACAGCTCAGAGCCTGGAGCCTGCTTCAGATTCTGGGTCTCCCTCTCTCTCTGATCCTCCCCCGTTCATGCTCTGTCTCTGTCTCAAAAATAAATACACATTAAAAAAAAGAAGACAGTCAGAGAAAGAGTAATAACATGCTTCCACTCATATGTGGAATTTAAGAAACAAAACAAACGAAGAAAGAAAAAGAAACAAAGCAAAAAACAGACTCTTAAAAATAGAGAACAAACTGATGGTTACCAGAGGGGAGGTAGGTAGGGGGATGGGATAAATACATGATGGGGATTAAGAGTACACTTATCATGATGCTGAATAATATATAGATTGCTGAATTATATATACACCTGAAACTAATATAACACTGTATGTTAACTATATGCAATTTTCAAAGTTTCCAATTCTTGGTTTAAGTAGAAAAAACCAGTAAAGTTAATAGATCATGAGCTTGTCTTGATATAGGAATATTTTTGAAGATTCAGCAGAGGTAAGGGGGTTCAACAGAGCCTCCTTTCTTTCTTTAAATTTTTTTTTTATTTTTTCGTTTTTGAAATAGAGAAAGAGACAGTGAGAGTGGGGGAGGGGCAGAGAGAGGGAGAGAGAGGGAATTCCAAGCAAGCTCTGCACCACCATTGCAGAGCCCAACACAGGGCTCAAACTCAGGAACAGTGAGACCATGACCTGAGCCAAAATCAAGAGTCAGACACTTAGCCAACTGAGCCACCCAGGCACCCCTAGAGCCTCCTTTCTTAAAAACCAACCAACCAACAAACCAACCTGGTGGCTCACCACTGCCAACAAAGGAAACTTCAAGTTCTTTAGCAGGATTTTGAAGGCTCTACAAAATCTAACTCCTGTCTTTCGGATCTCATTTCCCAACAGTTTTCTATCCCTTCCATCCATCAAGTGTACTTATTCTATTCACCAAGATTATGGACTTCTGATTTTTGGTGTTTTTTACATTGTCCAGAATTCTCTCCCAACATCCTACATACCAGCCTTCAATACCCAGTATTAAATGTCACAATCTCTGAGATGGTCCCCAATTCGATGTTCTGGGCTCCCACAACATTCAGTATTCATGGTTACTGAGGGAGGGTCTGCGCCCTCTCAGGAAGGGGGGGCCAGCTTACCACATTTACATGGAGTTTGTACTGATTACAATATAGATAGACGACTCTGGATACCACTCTGGACTGACATGCTCTGGTGGTTTGTCCCAGCTTCCTTCCCCCTCATTGGCCCTACCTGTGCATGGTGCTATTATGGTCCTTATCACAGGACACTGTAATATTTCCATCTTATTTCCTTACATTTCTATCTTCCCCCACTAAATTCCGAGGACAGGACTGTGTTAATATTATTCTGGCATCACCTGGACTAGAGACTGACTTTAAGTGGGTGCTTAATGTTTGTTTAATGACTATATAAAAGGTTCCAAACAAATTCTATATTAAAGCCTACGCTTGGATAAAATACTCCAATACTTCACTTGTGTGTGTGTGTGTGTGTGTGTGTGTGTGTGTGTGTGTGAGAGAGAGAGAGAGAGAGAGAGAGAGAGAGAGAGAGAGAGAGAGAGATTTAATGAATAAGGATTTTAGTCTTTTTCTTTTTTTTTAGAAGATTTTTTTAACAGTTTACTTTTTTAATTTATTTATTTTTGATAGAGACAGAGAGAGAGAGTAAGCAGGGGAGGGGAAAAGAGAGAGGGAAACAAAATCCCAAGCAAGCCCCATGCTGTCAGCACAGAGTCCAACGTGGGGCTCAAACTCATGAACTGTGAGATCATGACCTGAACGGAAACCAAGGGTCAGACGCTTAACCTACTGAGTCACCCAGATGCCCCGAATGAATAAGGATTTTAAATGAGAATGCTGGTGGTGGTGGTTGATGGTGGAATTCTAGGAACCTGCCTGTGAGGTGGGTTTTGTGAGCATCTTCCTAGTGCTCTTCAAATTACCCCCATTTAAAGGGTTAGAACGCAGGGTTGCAACCCTGAGTGAAAAGACAAAAGAAGCTAATGTATATCTCTAAATCCCTAGATTTAGAGACAGCTCATTCTTCCCAAAGAAATTTCCCCAAAGCAAATATTTAGAATCAATTTATACTTGGTTTAATAGGGGGAAACTTATGTGGCACTTCTGGTTGACTAAACACAACCCCGCTGACTGCAGACTGCAGGGACAACAGTTGGATTAACATCTTGGTGACACAAGGAGCCTATGGGGGATGTTGGCCTCCAAGAAGGTTCTGCCATGGGTCAAATGCCTATTCACTGTCAGAGTCATGGGAGGTGATCTGGTCTCTGGTGAGAGCTGCTGAGGGTGCTGAGAGGCTCTAGACTTTGGAGGTGCCTAGCCTGTTAGGATCTCAAGGAGGTAGCTAGTATGAGAATAGGTCTGTTACGCAAAATGCTCCTAAAAAAAAAAACAAATCCTGCATTCTATGTATCCATAGACTTGGCCTGCAACCACTGTGACCCCTGCCCCTGCCGCAGGTAGGACGTCACATTCAGGAAAAGCAAGTGAATGCTGTCTGAAGTATCTCCTCCCCCACACTGCCCACAACCCCCGACACACACATACACACCAATCAGGCTCTACTTTCTTCTTCAAGGCAGTCCCGGATATATGTTTTAATCTGCTTTCACCTAGACACAGATTCTAGATGCATACACAGAGCAGGCAATATGCATTGTCCCTATCTCCTGACATCACCCTGGGGACAGTGACTTTTCCACTGGCTATCATGTCATTTAATTGACTCTTTCCAGATTGTGGTGATCCAAGGAGTTCTGTCTTCTCCTGACTGCTTTCTAATTCTTGGGAAAATACTCTTAAGCCTGGGACAGAACAATATATCTTAGTCTTTAATATAACAATGTACCATCTACCTTCTGTCTCCACATTTCCACCTCTGCCCACAGAAAAGAGACACCCAGCAACCAATACTTCCATCCTCGGGGAATGGGTTAGGAAGGGGGCTCTCACCTTTGGCTCCATTTCCATACTTACTCTTCCCAGGAAAGAAAAGTTGCTTGTCTAATT
Organism: Lynx rufus; assembly: GCF_022079265.1. Taxonomy (NCBI): domain Eukaryota; kingdom Metazoa; phylum Chordata; class Mammalia; order Carnivora; family Felidae; genus Lynx; species Lynx rufus. The sequence goes on along the minus strand of NW_025814823.1, from coordinate 116,967,241 downwards.
GGGGAGATTATCATAAGTCATTTTTCAAAGGGATCATTGTTTTTGATTAGGTTAAATTAGCACTAACAGACACTGTTTTTTCATGATATACCTCTCCTCTAACTCTTTTTCACTCTGCTCTAGCTCTGTTTGGTAATTAAACCAGGACAGTTCCCCCTCCTCACAAAGGCAGAGGTCTGCCATTCTTGATTTTCTTCCCTTGTACGTAGGAGGTGGAGGTCCTGTCATATTCTCCAGACCATCTTTACCAATTACAAGTCTGATTCTGAACTTTGGTCCCTCAGTTGGCTCCCTGCATCTATTCTTAATTATTTAAGACTTGGAGGGAAAGGAAGGTGGTTAATTAGTCTCCACCAAAGTTCTGACAGTTAATAATAGCTTTCAAAGGCGTTTAAAGTCTAGTCAACACTGACTACAACCTCTTCACGGTCCTAAGATGCACCTTATTTTACCTTTGCCTCTACTGAAGTTTACAACACACAGATGCACACAGACAGCTCTGCAGATAATGGTCCCCCAAAGATGCTTATATCCTAATTCCTGAAACCAGTGAATATGTTATATGTTACATGACAAGAGGGACTTTGCAAATGTGATTAAACTGAGGATGCTAAGATAGCAAGATTATCCTGGATTATCCAGGTAGGCCCAATGTAATCACAAGAGTCCTTATAAGGCAAAGAGAGGGGGAGGAAAGTCAAGAGTCAGACAGAGATTTGCAGATGCTATTTTGTTGGCTTTGAAGATGAAGGCGCCAGGAGCCCAGAAATGCAGGCAGCCTCTAAAAGCTGGTAAAGGCAAGGGAAGAGATCCTCTCATAGAGCCTCCAGAAGTAGTGAAGCCCTGCTGACATCTTGATTGTAGTGCAGTGAAACCCATTTTGGACTTCTGACTTCCAGAACCATGAGATAATAAAACTGTATTGGCTTAAACCACCTAGTATGTGGTAATTTGGTACAGCAGCCTTGGGAAATGAATACAGATTTTGGTACCTGAAAGTGGGGTTCTGCTGTTACAAATAACTAAGAATCCTGAAGTGGCTTTGGAATTGGGCAATGGTCAGAGATTGGAAGAATTCTGAGAAGCCTAGCTTCCCTTGAACAGACTGCTAGCAGAAAAGTAGATACTAAGACTCTGTTAGAGAGGACTCCGAAAGAAGTGAGTAGCATGTTACAGAAAACATATCATCATCTTAGGGAATACCTAAATTGTCATGAACAGGGGCGCCTGGGTGGCGCAGTCGGTTAAGCGTCCGACTTCAGCCAGGTCACGATCTCGCGGTCCGGGAGTTCGAGCCCCGCGTCGGGCTCTGGGCTGATGGCTCAGAGCCTGGAGCCTGTTTCCGATTCTGTGTCTCCCTCTCTCTCTGCCCCTCCCCCATTCATGCTCTGTCTCTCTCTGTCCCAAAAATTAAAAAAAATAAAAATAAAAAAAAATAAATTGTCATGAACAGAATGTTAGTACAAATAGGGACATTAAAAGTGTTGTTAGTGATAGCTCTAATGCAAATGAGGCACATACTATTGGAAACTGAAGGAAAGTGGATACTTGTTATATAGTAACAGGAATCCGCCTTGATTTTAGCCTAGTAAAACTTGTGACCTCCATAACTGTATGATAATAAATTTGCATTGCTTGAAGCCATGAAGTTTGTGGTAACTTGTTATAATAGTAATCAGAAACTAATACAGACCCTACAGTCAGCCTAGAACTCAGACAATGAATATACCTCTCCAAGTTACCAAACTATTCCCTTCAGCTGGCATATGGGACAAAGAATCAGTAGTGTGTTAATTAAGTGCACAGCATTCAGCAGCAGACAGACACAGGTTCAAATATTGCCTTTGCCATTGTATTCATTAATGAGTCAACAAATATTAAGCCCCACTATGTGCTAGACACCTTGCTTGACTGGGATAATAGGGAGCAAAAAAACACTACATGTATGAATGTATGGAACTCACTTAATTCCTATGAGTCTCAAGTTCATTATCTAAAACATGGGAATAACAGTTTCTCTCTTGCTTAAGTATGCAATGCATGTAAAGTACTTACCACAGTTTCACTAAATAATAACTACTATTAAGCCTTCCTTTCTCTTGTTCTAAAAGGCTATTTGTACAACAACAGGGAGCAACAGAACAGGATTTAAAGACTTTGAAGCTTCAACAACAAAGACCCTCTCATCAACACACATACTTCCTTGCTAATAGGTTTCTGTATTCCATGGCTCATCATCAAACACAGAACCAATCTCACAGGCTCAAAAGTGTCCACCTCAGGGCTGTTTACATACATGGTAATACTCTTTTCCGCCCAAAACTCTCTGACATGAAGCTTAGTGTGCGTCTAATGTAAATCATACCTACAGACTGAGGCTTCTAGCCTTGCTACAGACCTTTGAGTCACCCTAGATGATTATGAGAACAGAGATGTGACACATGCATTTTTGGGTAAGATAGTATCTGTAGTTCAGAGTCAAAAAACATAAAAGAGAAGACTTGGGAAATGTCACCTTGCTACTCAGCTTGGCCCATGATACTGCCCAGAGCAACAACTCTGGACACTGGATTGGTCCAATGTTGGAAGGAAGCACAAACTGCCAGACTTTCTGGGACCATTAACAACAAACTTGTTTGTTCAGACTTTCTTCATTTTTAAAGTTTGTTTGTTGTTTATTACATTCACTGGCAGCTGTAATCTAGAGGCCCAGTACACTATTTGGGACTCAGCAGTCAAGAGCCACACTCTAGTAACAATAAGCTTTTTATCATCGTTGTTTTCTTATAGATAAAAATTTGGTTCCTAAAAGTTACTTTTTGTACCCCAACTTTCTAAAGTTACACCTGTGAGAATTACTTCTACAAAGCTCTCAATATCTTATTTCCATACTGGTACAAACATCCTTTTGTTTTTTAATTTTTTTTTTAATGTTTATTTATTTTTCAATGAGAAAGAGACAGAGAATGAGTGGGGGAAGAGCAGAGAGAGAGAGGGAGACACAGAAGCAGGTTCCAGGCTCTAAGCTGTCAGTACGGAGCCCAACGCAGGGCTCGAACTCACAAACTGTGAGATTGTGACCGGAGCCAAAGTCAGACGCTCAACCAACTGAGCCACCCAGCTGCCCCACAAACATCCTTTTTTAAAAAGATTTATTAAGTTTTTATTTTAATTCCAGTATAGCTCACATACAGTGTTATATGAGTTTCAAGGGTACTCCTTTTTTCCTTTATTTCTTTTGTTACTGCCATGCTCAGGACTGCCTTTTCCCATTCTTCACCTACCCACCTCTCTGGCAGTAGACCATTCCAGGCAGGACTACTGCTGAGGAAACTCTTGGTCTCTTTGAGATGAGAGTAGAATGACATTGATCTCTGCTTCCTCTCTTTTTTTCGACTCTGGATAATAAACTCTAAGTGCAGAGGCAGAAGAGGCTCTTCTCCAGTCCACATGCTCAAGTCCAGGTCTCTTGGCAATGAACTCTCTAGTGACCCTTTCCTAGAGGCCCCAAGGCTGTAGCCAGTGCTTGACCTGAATATGTTTCTCCAGATTAGGCAATGGCCTTCTCAATTCAAAGTTGACTGCCTCTGTGAAAATGAACTTTTCAAGTCCTTTCGGAATCTGGGCTGAGTTTCTCTGAAAACACTTGTCATTAAAGACCCTTGCTATTGCTAGGGACAGGCTCTCGTTTCTAGTTTACTAGAATCAGTGAGGCTTAAGGCAACGCTTGCTGGAACCGCAAAGCTTAAAGTAATTACAAGCCATTACTTCTCCTCTGCCCTCACTTCTGATTATAAGCAGGTCCTTCTTGTCCAAACACCTCTGAGGGAGGAGCTCCAAGCAATTCCAAACAATCCAAGACATCTTTCCCCCAGAATGAAGCGTAGACTCTCACCCTCCACTTCTACTTTGCCACAGAGCTCTCAGACTACAGGTAGCTTGTGACTTCCTCCTCCCCACTCCTTCCTTGGTCCTTTGAGACACTAGGGTCTTCCCAGTATAAACCTGAATTTCCCTTCTGATAAGGCACTTAAAAATTTAGCTACAAAGTATGGTGTGTAGACAAAACTAGAAGAGAAGGTAATTTGGAAACTCTCTCGTCCCATGCAAAACTCTTAAACAAAGAAGGATAAAAGTGTATCATTTTCCTAAGACATTATTCAAAAGTTGTTGCTCATGATGAAGTTTTCAGGGGCCAGACTGTATGCTCTAGTGACACGTTAAGTGGATCAATGATAACCTAAGGAACTGTAATGAGTATCCATTTCCTGACCCTGCATTAGCTGCTTCTCTGCATCTGTGGGATTTGAAGAAAACTATAGCCTAAGGGAACAGTTCTTGCTGCTCTTCTCTCCTCGCTCTACCCTATAAAATGTATGCCCAGGAGCATACAGTGGAGTGCACACAGGATTATATTTTCAGGAAGCACATGAACTCTGTTTCAAGGAAGAAATGTATTTATTATGTATCATGGTCCCAATTCTGACTGTATTCTGCCCGGGGCTAACCAATCCTGGGGGAAAGGGTGTAGAAAAAGGGGGAGAGGTGGGGGAAACACAGAGTGGAAGGAAAGAACTATCTCAGAATCCATTTACTAAACAGAAATGTTTAATTTCAGAAAAACCAGGAAGTCTTCCATCTAGTTTTTCATTTATATGACCATTAAAAATAGAAGGGACAGCGTGTTCTTCTAAGAAGGAGATGAAGGGGAATGAATGAAGCCAGTACAGACAAGTTTCATGGCTTCTCCTAGGTAGAGGATTCTAATTCGCCTTCCCACACTATCTTGCTCCCTCCCTCCAGGCCAGGTCAGAACACACCACACAAGCTACACAGAGAACTCCAGCAGATGTGGTGACTCCAAACCCCCAGAAAGTAACAGTGCATCTCACAAGGACTCACTCACGTTCCTCAGCTAGAGACCTCTAAGCCAGGCTGGCCCTCTGGCCCTGAGACGCAGGTGAGAATGGACAATGCTGAGGAAGGAGCTGCCCCACACACAGAGACCGCTGACCTCATTTTTTTCCCTAATAAGGATCTGTACACACCTCCCAGGACTGTCATCACCATGACAACAGCAGAAGTTGAGGGTGAGCAGGTTAGTGGAACAGCATGCTTTCTAAATTCTCAAACGAGGCCTGAGGCTGTCCTCACTCGTGAAGTGGAAAAATTCATGTTGGCAGTGCTCCTAAATGGATTCCAAAAAACTTAAAGATCATGCCTTCTTTCTGGGGAAGAATCAGAGATGGAGTCTGCATAAAGCCCCTTCACGCAAAGTTGATTTTGTCAGAGAGGTAGGAATCCTAAAACAAAAGCATGAATTCCCCCTCACTCCCCCTAAAACTAGGGCACATAAACTATGTCCATCTACCACAGAGTGAAGAGATATGGCAAACCAGGGCAAAAACAATCCCCCAAAGACACAAAAAAACAGGCACTTTGAGAAAAATCTCTATAATAGAGCCTTCCCACAGAGACTACTCAGAACAACTCAGACCTAAATTCTGAATGTGAAAGATAGACTCCTACCTTGAAAAATCACTAAAATAGCTCCCATTTACTATAAACATTGTTCTCTAGGCTGTGTAATATGCGTGTATTATCTCATTTAATTCTTGTAACAACCTTATCAGGTGGACACTACTATTATCTCCATTTTACAGAGAATGAAACTAGGAACCAGAAAAGTTAAATAGGGGACTCAGAACTGCTGAGTAACAGAGCTAGGATTCAAAGGAGGGTTACTCTGACCGAGAGCTTGAGCTCTTAGTGATGATCTCTCTGATATAGGGAAAGGCTTCCTGCTTCCTGCTTCCTGCAAGAATCATAAGTAGATGCCTTCCTCGCATGATTTCTGAGCCTCCAAAGATATAAGACAACCTCAGGAACATGTACTCTTGATTCTAGACCAGTTCTTAAACTTTGGGGTTTATCGGGAGCACATGGAGGGCTTGTTAAACACAGATTTCTGGGCTCCACTCTGAGAATTTCTGATTCGGTAGCAATTGTTAGTGTGTCTGCTCCAAGTATCGTACTTGGAGAACCACTGTCTGGTCCCTCAACACTGAGGTCCTCTAGGCCTTACTGCCTTAGTCACCTCATCTGCCTAAGTAATCTTTCACTGCTTAGTCCCAGATCCCCTGGGGTCTTCCTTGACAAACTATAGTGTTATGTTTGGCAGTGCTGTGTATTTTGGAATTCCCTGAGCTCTTCTGAAAATAGTATGTCCCTCTCCAGGAACAATTTACTGCTGCCTTAGGTAGTGAAATGTAGGAAGAGGGGCCCCGGAAGGACCAGTAGGAGAGAGCAAAGCAGTCTGGTGCCCTGAAGCCAGACCAGCTGTCTCAAAGGCGCAGTCTTTTTACAACCTCTTGGGATTCCCTCTAGGAACTGATCACACAAAGGCACTCATTAAAACCTCTTGAGAACATTCACACTGAGAAAGTGAGAGTTGTAATTGTGAATGACTGGCCCTTTAATGCCCCTCCCCCCAAATACATTCCTCCCTCTGAAGAAGCTGTAACTGGATGCCAGGCTCTCCCTCCTCAGCCCATTTCTTTCTCTGCTCTGTCTCACGGGAAGCTGCTAAAGAAGAAGCCCTTAGGCCAGGTCTGCTCACACAGAGGTGAGGCTGGAGAGAGGGGCCAGTCATCAGGATTAACCAATTTAATGCCTGACTTGTTTATCCTGCAGGAAACATCACCTGGTGATATCCCCATTGATCCTTTCAGATCCTTATGCTAGGACTGTGAAGATAAATGAACAGTTTAGTGACAAAGCAAAAGAATTCATCAATGGAGGAAAAACAACTTTCAGGAAGACGTGTGAATGAGGATTAGTGCACAGCAGGTCTCTCTCTCTCTCTCTGCCCAGCTGCAGCTATTCTCTACTAACAGTGCAGGCGTATTTTGAGTCCTAAAACTGTCAAGTGTCAAAAGGTCAGAATGGCAGGCAGAGGGACCTCCCTTTAACTTAGTATCACTGTGAGGAGGTATGTTGACATGCAAGGCTAGGTCACCCATGGAGCACTGGGAAGATGGAAAGTCTGTACAGCTCAGTCCATGAGGACCGGGACTCGAATCAGGAGCCAGGCACAGTCCTGGACAGAAGGGATGAGACAGGAGGGGTTGGGAAACTCGGGAAGGAGAGTAATGGGACTCCTTCCCTATCTTCTGTGTGAAGAAGATGGGTTCCTAACATTCTTTTAAATCTGAAGGAGAGACCTGAAATAATCAGCAGACAGCTCCTAATGCATATTTGCCTAGGAATACACACCCACCAGCATCATCAACAAAAGGAGAATGTATTCAACCTTAGTTCCTGGCTCACTAGACCGACCTGCAAACCCTCTGTGGGAACAAGAAAAGCCCTGAAGACAGGTGAGCAGGGCAAGGTTGTGGCTGCTTTCATAGCATCATTCTTACCATTCCAGATGCTTCCTATCCTGCTATACTTGGCAGCCCAAAGCCACTTCTTCACTTCACCACTGGTATTGGGGCTGCAGATTTGTCAATGAACTATTTTATGTTCTTCTCTTTGCCATCTGGCAATATTAACTCTAATGAATTGCTTTAGCTTGTGCATTTGTTTTTTTTTTTTTTTTTGACAAATGTGACTTTTAGTTGAATCATGCAACATTCACAAATAGCAAATGCTGGCTGATTAGAATCAATGAAAGCTCTTAGAATTGCCAGCAAAAATGGGCCCTTTGCTGCACATGTTATTCAGATAGCCTAATCATTTGAAAAGCACCTGATTATTTCTGGAAAGAATGTTTCACACACACACTTATGTCATCTGTAATGTATCTATGTATGTATTTGAATTTGGATGGATTCTTGCAAGCCAGCCATGGTATGAATATAAGTGCTAGATACACTTGGATTTGGAGCTAGACACAGGGTTTGAATCCTACCTCTGCCACTTACAAAACTGCCTGAACCTGGGTATGTTTCTTACCCTCTTGGTGTCTCAAGTTTCTCACATGTAATATAGATCTAATAAATCCCTTGCAAGACTGTCATGGGGAATAAATGAGATCACATATATAATGAGCTCGGCCCAATGTCTGAGTTGATAATGGCTCAATAATTAGTAACTATTATCATCATTATGATGTTCTATTAATAGAGGATTATGATGGACACCATTTGCAGTCTCTGTAATCCTTCCTTTCTGAAAACTGCCACAGGGATGGACCTCCAAAGCCATATTTTTATTATATGACATTGCTTTAGTGATTGGGCAAGAATAAGGAAACTATGGAAATACGAGTTTAAGCAATTTGTCTATGCTCATCAGCCACTTGGCTCTTGATCCAACCTGGAAGATTCTCTTTCCTGAAAGTTTAGGTTAGGAATTGGTCCCCATTGGTCCTCTGAACTAAGACACTGTGAGATGTTCATGTCTGGAAATGTCCATGTCAAGGCAGTAAAAGTCAGTCTGCAGAGTGATACAGATCATCATATAGATGTGCAGAAAGAAGCAGATCTGACTTTAACCTGAAGTCAAAGAGAGTAGTGTCTTGGTTTTCATAACTTTCCACTTCCATGAGAAACTCCATTCCATCTATCTATGTATCTGTTTATGTGTCTATGTATCTCTCTTTTGCTTACCACTTTGAATGGGGTTCCACTGTCTCCAACTGAAAGATCTTTGCTAACAGTGTCATTTCTGTGCATAAGACCACCAGATCTTCTCTGTGTAGCTCAGACAGCCTAAGTATTTGAAAGATGCTGGTTTGGGGCGCCTAGGGGGCTCAGTCAGTTAAGCATCCGACTCTTGGTTTTGGCTCAGGTCTTATCTCATGGTTTCACGAGTTCAAGCCCCATGTCAGGCTCTATGCTGACAACACAGAGCCTGCTTGGGATTCTCAGTCTCCCTCTCTGTCTGGCCCTCCCCCACGTGCACTGTCTTGCTCTCTCTCTCAAAATAAATAAATGAACTTAAAAAAATAAAGAAAGATGCCTGGCTATTTTACAAAACAGCTACACACACACACACAGAGACACCTTTATCTGTTTTCCGTTCTTGAAGGACATTAAGTAGAAAACTAAAATAATCATGCATGTATGTAAGGATGTCATACATATAAGGAAAAGAAGAAAGACTAAAAAGAGAACCATTAATATTCCTGGTCTTAAAAACAAACAGATCATCTAATTGCTTGCTAGAACCCACACAAGAAGAGAGACACTTTGGGTCTTTACCTGGTGTTGCACTGGATACCGTTGGCCACTGCTGATCAGGCCCTCCTGGCCCAGCCCGTAGAATGCCAGCCTCCTCTAGGTGCACAGAGCTGAGTAAACACACAGACCCAAATCATGGTTAGACCATAAATGCCTCTCCAGATCTCCTGCCACCCTCAGAAAATGCATACATCTCTGGAGGCAGGGCTATGTGCTGCTTGCTATACCATTCAGGCAATAAACATGTTTTATCTTTAAGACAATTTTGGTCATCATCAATGCCACATGGCATTCACTAAATCTAACAGGAAGCCCATCAGAGGGCTAATGCCATTTTAACATCTAAATGCTGAAGCAGAGGAGGAGAGCTTACTACCAGAAGCCCCAGGCCTCTCTTGCTGATTGTCTTGTTTCTGGGTTCTCTATAGCAAAGACGAAAACACAAAAAATTATTTGGTGGCAACTGTAGCATCATTCCCATTTAGCTACCCAATTCCTTCTTGACCTTATTTTCTGTTTTACTCTTTCTGTATCTTTTACTTGCAAACAACCCATCCTAGTACATTTCCTGGGACTTGAGGAAGCCTATCATCACCACTCACAGATCCCAATTCAGAAGAAATCAATTCAGCATGAACTACTGCAGGTAGTGAGACATAAAGTGGGATATGCTTAGAGGCAAGTAGAGATAGAATATAAGCTATTCAAGGATGCAGCACTCATAAATATTAATCGATGTATGTCTAATGCCAGCACATAGAAGACCCTCATGTATTTGTTAGATGGATGAAGGAAGGAACAAAGACTCTAAAAGCAAACATCATCCAAGAACATCCTCACCAGAATTAGAGGATTATTTTAAAACAGACATCGGTTCATCTTGCAAATTAAGTTACAGAGACAAAATTTATACTACTGTCCGAGGGGTTATGTGAGGCAGCAGAGCAGACAATCTTGAACTATCGTGGGAGAAGCCCATCTATAAACTGAGTATCTTCTCACTCTGTGACTTTGAATAACGTATCTAATCGAAATTCACTCATTACGCTCTGCCCTACTGTTATTCTTCCCTCCATCTATATCCTAGAATACTCTCTTTTTTCCAAATAGTAATATACTTCGTGTGTTCTTGGATTCTACCAGCAACTTATATGGGTTTAATCAGACTCATTCTGAAGATGTAACTACCTGGGAACCAGCTCAGCTCAAAGCAGAATTTCCAGATACCGTTACATGATGTCTGAGGCTGGAACTGCCAGGAAGCCAAGCATATGTGTAAAAAAGAAGTATTCTTTAAGTTTACAACTCTAATACCTGCTCAGTACACTGTGGGGAATAAATTACATTTAGCTTCCATTCTGATTACATTTCTTATCCTACTTATATCTCATAATATCTTAATCGAAACCTGAATAGGAGGATACTTGGCTTTCTTTTCCCCACTTGAAAATAGAATAAGGAAGTGATAATGTTTTAGTATTTTATTTTAAGTGAATTTTTAAAGGTACATCTCATGGCTTTGGTACTTTTCAAGTAAAGTACGGATTCAACTGGGAGCGAATAAGCTGGTATTATAAACCATGCTTTCTCCTCTTATATGGTTTTGCAATGATAGCTCAGGTGCAGGCCAAAGCATAAACTGGTCACTAACAAACAGAAAGAATCCCTCTGATACCTCGTATCCTGGCATCTGCATAAGTGTTTCTGGGCTAAAATTGTGACCCTGGTTCCAAAGTGACATCTCACTATGCCAGCTATGATCTGCAGCCCTTCACTGATTGCTTCTTGTTCAGACACAGCACCCATTATAATGATTTCTGCTCAACTTGTAATGCTTGAGAATGTGTTAATTTATTTTACTTTAATGCATTTCTAAAGGGGCTTAAAACTAATTTTTCATTAACTTAACACATACTTTGTGAGCTCTCTCTTTAGAAAATCGATCCAGGTTTGGTAAAGATCTACTTAAGTGTTGCTCACATTTTGAGGAGCTTAAGTTTAGAGTTTATTCCTTCTTTAAAACTAAATCCTTTTGGTGGGTGTTGATTGTTATGGTTTCTTGGTTTCCAAAGACACTCAAACATAAAGAATCTTTTATTTGGCCCCATGGCATTAAATCAGCTCTGGGAATAATGGTAGTTAATCAATTACTGTCACAGAGACAAAGTAGAGAAAGCAAAATTATATTAATCTGAGTCTTAGAGTAATGCTATTACTCTAGATTAATTTAAAATAAGCTAGATTGGGTCTCCAGATATTCAATAAAGGCCTTTCACATGGCTCATCCTCTGAAGAGCCCATGCCATTGAGGGAAACAAAAGAGTAACAAGATGGAAAAGATAAGGAGATTCTAATATGCGTAAACATGAACAAGAATAAGAGCTGATTACTGTGGTTGATAGGATATAAGAGGTGATGTGTGATAGCAAACCAAGGCAGACAACATGTACATATATTCCAGTACAAAAGCATCAGTGTTCATTATAATTTCTAAGGGAGGGACAGAAAGCATAGGTGGAGAAGGGATGAAAGAAGTTGTCATTAATTCCTTATGGAAATTTTGATGAGAGAAAAGTATACAGCAGTCTGTCTCTGTAATTTTGCAAGAGACTCTTATTGCCAGCGTTTGAGAAGCATTTGGCAGTATGTTCAATGTTTCAAGGAATAGACATGGAGACAAAGTTCCCCTGTAAAAGTATCTAAAGCTTCTAAACAACAGTTTCCAGCCCCTACACACACAATTTGTCTGAGACATAAAAAGTTAAAGTACTTCTCATTGAAAAAAAGGAAGGAAACACATACCTGTGCATTCCTGCTCTTAGGGAAGCAGAGTAACGCCAGTCTGGGTTGGGCTGTCGTGGCTGCAAAATCACAAAGGGAGGCTGTGTTAATAAGGCAAAACAGAGATCTCCCAGTGATTGATTAGTTGTTTCTTAAATATTTCCATGTATGTGAAAAAAAACATTGAAGGAGCCATTTTATGTGCAACTCTATGAGGGTATCTGGATATACAGCGCTTCGTGAGAAAATTAGCTCATCAGGGTCCTTGCAAAGACTAAATATCATGAAAAACTAGACTTAATGATGCTGTGAGGACCAGCTGTGGCTTCGCCTTGCTCAAAACAGGTCTACGTTCCTAAAGCAGCAACAGGGGGAGGGCAGTCTATTTTGAGACAGGGAAAGCTTTCATTGTTTTTGCCCTCAAATGCCTCATTAAGGGAACATCTCCAATTTGGTGTTCAAGCTAAAACAGGGTGCACAACTACACAAGTTCTGCTGGTCTGGCCGGACTGCAGAGGACTGCAATCTGCTGCTGGCTTTGCAGACTGCAGCATGTTTGACCCAGGATGGATGTGCCCAGTCATAACGCCAGTGACTGATAACTGCCTCTTCTGCTGACTGAAGAGGAATACTAGAGAGAGGAAAATAAACCACTACGGGAGCTGGATCTTATTTTGCTACGTAATCCTTTTCATAAAACTGCACTCGCTCCCTGCTTTTCTGAGTGCTTTGCCTCCTCACTCAATTACTGTTCACCAAGCTCTGATTGTTTAACAGGGAGTAGCTGAAACCCAGGAAGAACCTGACTCACGCTGCACCACCTATGTATTAGAAAGATCTGTTGCCTTCTGTCTACAAACTGTCAATTCAAAGGGGAGTGGACAAAGAAGGAACATATAGGCCCCAGAAGACTGTTTGAGGAGTTATGGGCTGAAGAGAAGCCACTCAGGAATCACAGGAGACAAAATGGAGATGACTGTCACTATCTTGTATTTATTAGCAAAAAGTTTATTATAAAAAAAACCTGTGTTAGGTCTTCCTTTAAATGTATTTTCACGGCCCTGTCACTGAATACTGAGGTCTATGTGAGCAGAAAGATGAAGAGGTGGAGGCTGTATTCTGTATTTTCCTCTGGATTATAATTATCATATTTCATAGACACAAAGCCACAGTAATACCAGTAAACTACTTCAAAATGTCAATAATTCTTGTCCATATCATTTTTATAGTTTATTCAAAGGATGCAGAGTATTTCATAAAGACACGTTTTCACAACACCTAGGAAAGAAGTGATCAGCATCTCAACTTTCAGACAGACTAGGGGGTGGTTAGATGGTATTCAGAGAGTTAGCCAAAGTCAAGGCCCAGGAAAAGCTACAAGTCTAGAATACTTTTCCTCAAATGTCCCCACACACTAACTGCCCTCGCTCCTTTCAACTTTGCTGGCAAGATGTGAATATGCAAGCTGCTTTATCCTTGAAGCAGTTCTCAGAATACTACAGATACTCCATGTAAAGTAGCATGAAACTCTCCACAGAAGAAATGAAAGGGTTTCCCATTTTCTACTAGTTGTGTTGGACGGAACCAAAAGAAACCATTTGCAAATCATTTTGTAAACCTGGAAATATGACTGAACTATTTGTATTAATCAAATCACCATCATCTCTTCCCTTACCATCAGCAGAACTAGTATCAACTGTGAGAACCTTTCTTCAGTAAAGACTTGGACACCTGTTAAGTAAATGTTGCCAATTTTTTTTTTTTACGATTGGATAACATTCATGATGAAAACTGCTGCCACTTGATCTTTGGATTGAGAGCACCAACCTCATTTTGCTGAGAGGCACAATTCTAGTGGGACTGACCATGGAACTCAGTTCACTGAGTCACTTCCTCAACGACAGTTTCTCATGCTGCTATTTTCTATGATAGTCCATCAACAACAAGGTGCCTCTCAGATTCATTTGCCAGAATCATAGATATGAGATCACTTAGGGTAGTAAGATCAGGCAGGGAAAAGGTAAGGAAGAATACAGAATGTTTTAAGGATCCACACAATATTAGGCAATGAGATAAGCACTTTAAACATATTATTGCATTTATCTTAACACTTTTTTTGACCATAAATTCTATAAAAGGGATATATCTGTTTTGTCCATAAAACATATGAATATGCTCAGATATTCATAATACATAGCTATGTCCTCCGAGCTGAGCAGTGTTCAGGTATTTGGTAGGTTTTTAAAATGTTTCTGAACAAATTTATGATCATGCAAGGATAATATTAATGTATTTAAATGTATAGAAATAAGAAATCTGAGCTTTAGAGAGATTAAATTACTTGCCTGATTTGGTGGATTTGTTGATCGTTACATTTAGGTCTCCCTAAACCAAAGTTCGTGTTTTAAATTAATTTACACAGAATGACATGTATATAGTTGACCCTTGAACCACAGAGGTTTGAACTGCACAGGTCCACTTATATGTGGATTTTTTTCAATAAATACCATACAGTACTGTAAATGTATGTTCTCTTCCTTATGATTTTCTTTTTTTAAATGTTTATTTATTTATTTTGAGAGAGAAACAGAGAGTCTGAGTGGGGAGGAGGGCAGAGAGAAAGGGAGACACAGAATCTGAAGCAGGCTCCAGGCTCTGAGCTGTCAGCACAGAGCCTGACGTGGGGCTTGAACTCATGAATCAGGAGATTATGATCTGAACTGAAGTCAGACACTTAACTGACTGAGACATCCAGGCGTTCTATTTATGATTTTCTTAATAACATTTTCTTTCCTCTAAGGCTATTCTTATTTTATTTTAAGAATAAAGTATATAGGGTGGTTCAGTCAGTTAGGTATGGGAGTCTTGGTTTTGGCTCAGGTCATGATCTCCCAGTTTGTGAGTTTGAGCCCCACGTCAGGGCCCTGCTTGGGATTTCTCTCTCCCTCTCTCTTGCTCCTCCCCAGCTTGCTGTCTCTTTCTCTCTCTCTCTTGCAAAAAATAAAATAAAATATAATAAAAGATTTTTTTTAAAGAATACAGTATATAATACATATAACATACAAAATATGTGATAACCAACTGTTTACATTCTCAGTAAGTCTTCTGGGCAACAGCTGGCTATTAGTAGTTAAGTTTTAAGGGAGCCAAAATTATAATCAGATTTTCAAGTCTGCATGGGTCTGGCACCCCTAATCCTCGTGTTGTTCAAGGGCCAACTGTACTTTAATTTTTTCTTTTACTTCTGAGTTTCACAGATATTGATTTACTTTTAAATGATACATAATTTAAAGTGATAAATGCACATGGGTTTCAACCAAACTTGATTAAAGTTGGAAAAACTCAAGTTTAAAGGTTGACTTCTGATATCTCTGACATACTGGAGACATATAGTGAGGATCTGAACTAACTGTGATTGTTTAGTTCCCTAACACTTGGATGATACATTCCAGAACTATGCTTATTTTCTATTGGTGAAAAGCCCCAGTATGTCTGTCGTTTCAAAGCTTAGTCCTTCAGGACACTAATGGCCACAAAATTCCAGATGTGGAAAAAATGAATTAGGTAGTCCATATGGGTGATATAGCATCAATGAAGAACAGGAACCCACTTAAGATTCTATCAAAATTGTAGCAAAGATTTAATTTATCCTGTAATGATATTATTACCATGTTATTGTAATATTTATACCATAGAATATTTGAGCTACAGAAGGATGAATCACCTTTTCAAGAAAAATTTAAAACAAACTAGGTTTAAAATACCCTGTCTCCTTCAAAAAAAAAAAAAAAATCATTAGACCACTCCGGAAATGACACTCTGTCATGGAAATCTATGTTGAAGCTATCAGTAAATGGCCCTCTGAGACATGAAACTATAAGTAGCATCTCCTTTTCCTTTCTATTAGGACTCTATTAAGGATGTATCCATTGCATATTTTTTTCAGTGATACTGTGTCAACACTGATATAAACTATGATAGGCAGAATTCTAAAATGCCCTCCTAAGATCCTCACACTGTGGTGTACATGCCCTGCATAATTTCCAAGAATAAATATGATGGCTCTCACTCTGATTAGGTTATGTCGTATGACACGCTTGGCTTTAAGACAAGGAAACCATGGGGCACCTGGGTGGCTCAGTCAATTAGCGTCTGACTTTGGCTCAGGTTATGATCTTGAGGTTTGTGAGTTCGAGCCCCATGTAGGGATCTGTGCTGACAGCTCAGAGCCTGGAGCCTGCTTTGGATTCTGTGTCTCCCTCTCTCTCTGTCCCTTCCCCACTCACACTGTCTCTCTCTAACAAAAATAAATAAACATTAAAAAAAAAAAAAAAAGACACGAAAACGATCTGGGCGGGACTGACCTAATCATGTGAGCTCCTTAAATCTGGGTCTAGAGATCAGAGACATAAATTGGAGAGATTTGAAGACATAAATTGGAGACAGATTCCACGTGAGAGAAGATTCTCCCCTGTTAGCTCTAATGATGGAGGCAATGATGGGGCAAGGGCCTGAGCACAACCCCTAGGAGCTGAAAGTGACCTCCAGCTAACAGTATGTAAGTAGTCCAGAAAGAGCTAACTTCTGGGGCGCCTGGGTGGTTCAGTCGGTTAAGCATCCAACTTTTGGTTTTGGTTTCAGCTCAGGTCACGATCTCACGGTTGGAGAGTCTGAGCCCCATGTGGGGCTCTGCACCAATGGTGCAGAGCCTGTTAGGAATTTCTCTCTCCTTTCTCTGCCCCCTCCCCAGCTTGCTCTCTCTCTCTCTTTCAAAAAATAAATAAACATTAAATTTTTTTTTAAAAAGAACTAATTCTGCCAACAGCCTGTATGAACTTAAAAGCATATTCTTTTCCAAAGCCCACAGAAGAGAACTCAGCCCAGCTGCCATATGGATTTCAGCCTTGTGAAAACCAGAGCAGAGAACCCACTCACATCCTGCAGGACTCTGAGACAATAACTGAGAGTTATTTTTAACCAGTAATTTGTGGTAATTTCTTATAAAGCAATAGCAAATGAATATATAAACTATTGGTCATTAAGGCAAAAAGAAGTATAACATTTAAAATAATCACTGTTATATATTAGTCTTCTAGTAAATCAAGTTGAAAAGATGGTAAATATGTGGATTCTAAGGGAAATACTTTCTTCTGAAGTCATTTGCAATCCCTAATCCATGAAGCAGGAAAGTAAAATAAACACAATATTAAAATATACCGAATGGGTTTCAGTACAACAGAAAATGCTAGGTTTGCTTAATTCTGGACACACAGCCTGCCAGCACAGCAGTTACCCTCTCTCTCACAGTTTCACCTCCCTGGAGCCCAGAGTTCTGACCCTGCAAGGCCAGAAAGGAACTCATGTTGTTTATGTGCCAAGGAACTAAAGTTTCTTCACTTTTGCAATGTCAGATATTTCTTTGCAGGTCAAGTTCAAATTCCTGAAAGAAAAAAATTTTAATTTTTAGGTGAGCAGATTTAAAATGCTGCTAAGGAATCCTCTTGCCCTTTGATTTTTTGAAATCATGATTATAGATTATAATGCTAAAAAATTATCATATGGATAAACTAAATTTACATTTATACTTAATATGCACAGAAAAATTGAGCTAGGTAAATTCCTAACAAAAGTCACATTCAAAGACACCTGTAAATCTCCATTAAATCCATCTAAACCACTGGGCTTGGTGATGGCAAGTTTTCCTCAAATATTTGAAAACTGACATCATCCTAACCTCTCATTGAGAGCAAAAATTGGTGGAAAACCAAGGCAAGTATCCAGAACCGACTCTGCTATTCTGTCAAGCAGACAGCATGCCAATAGACGATTTATAATATGCCAGGCTGTGTCCCTGCAGAGTGTTTGGAGGTAGACCAGATGCCCATGTGACAGCTCACTCCTGGGTCAGAGGAAAGGGTAGGCCAATGACATTCAAGCTACAATAAATAGATTTCTTCATCAGTCAGAATATGTGCAAGATAAAGAGACCGAGAAGAGCTCAGCCATAATTCCATCTGGCTCAGCAGATCTGCAGAAAAAGGGAGGAAGGAGGTAATCTGAAGCAATTATTATATTATCAGATGAAAGAAAATAAACTTTTTCTCAGAAGAACAGTCCTATAACCGGTATGGAAATGGCAAGACAAAACAGCCCACCCACTCAAAAGTGACCACAAGAGGATGCAACACTGGAATGGAAGTTCACAAATAGAATTTCTCTACCTATTCTGACCACCATACTCTTTTTATAAATATAACACCATGTCACTTTGCACTAAGTGTAAATTCTGAAACAGGACACAGTCACCAGATAGAAAAGTCAGTCCTAGGGGAGATAAATTAGGAGCCACTAAAAGAAGAGTTAACTTTTTCAGATCACTGCATCTGGAATGAGGGTGAATGTGCATACACAGTGGCAGAAATACTCAAGATTTGATGACTCCAAATTGTTTGAAAATAAATGAAAGCAAACTTATCTTATTTCTGCTAGTCTTTTGTGATTTCCACACCTTGAGCCACCTGGTCCCATGGAAGCACAGCTGGACAAGTCTGTCCAGAGCACTCAGAGTGATTCATTAGCAGTCACAGGACCACAGACGCACAAAATCTACCTTAAGATTTGGTTTCCTTTTCTTGGAGATTCTGAAAGGGGTGCCAACCACATTCAATATCGGGTTTTCAGAAATCTCCAAAGAGAAATTCTGCCCCATTGCCAAACAGTTACTTCAAAAACTTCACTGCACAAGTGACTCATCCTATAAACTCACTGGGGGGTGAAATCTGTCAAAAGATTAGAGTCTGGTATTAAATGTTGTTTAATAAGCAACAAAAGAGAAATCAGAAAAAGAACAGAGATAAAAGATCTTAACAGGCTATGCCAAAGTAAAACAGATAAACATATAAAAATAAATCAGCTTGGTAGTAACATTTTTATTCATTGATCCTCCCATTTGTGACCTACTTTTACTCAAGGAATTGCTCTTTCTCTAAAAGCAGTTAATCTCTAAAAGTAAGTTAACTTACACCACTAGGTGAACCAATGCTGGCTGAAATGCCCAAGTTATCACATATGAAAAGAAGTATATACGTTGGGATTTCTGTCTACTTGTACTATTTCAAACAACACAGTCTTTGGAATCAGACTGACCGGACTTAAAATAGACAAGCAGAATGATTGTGTCTTACTTAACCTCTCTGAGCTTATTGCCTCATATGTTAGATGCTGGTAAATGTTTCTTTCATATATGACTTACAGGGAATGAAACCACCCATATGCTGCAAAGCAGAACATTTTTATATAGCATAGTGGTCAATGAGTGCAAACTCCCTTACTCATCCTTTATAATCTAATCTTCATCTCATTTAACATAGGCACACGGCATGAAGTGCACCTCAGGACTCTTATGCCATCTGCAGTAACTGGGTAGGGAAAAGAGAAAGCCTAACATGGGAATTTAACAGGTTGATCTAGCGGTCATGACTTTCAGAGTTGACTGATTTTGTTCCCATTTTGCCATGCTGACCTGACTCTCTCTCTCCTCTTAACTGTAATAATGTCAGGAGCTATAGATCTTAGGGCTCTCTACTGGATTCCTGAAAGTGGCTGGCAGAAATTTGCTTTAATTCAAATCACACATTCTCCTGGAAAAATCCCACAAGAGCAAACACTTTTCTGACATAATTTTCTTCCTCAATTAAAGATTTGTGTACCAAAACATGCATTAACACACAGGTCAGTGTAAGACAGAAATAGTTCATGTGTCAAACTGCCCCAAGCTCTGAACCAGGAGAACGATGGTAGAGTGTCCTTTGGGAGCTTCCAGCTCCCAGTTGGTGGCAAGCTTGTCTGGCCTGCTCTCCCAGCCTCTTCACCATCTGCAGCCCACCCAGGCCCAAAAGGACTTCACAAGAATTTGTTAAGCAAAGGTCTACAGCATCCTTACTTAAAGCTAGGCCTTTTTACATGCTTCCAAAAGCTATGATCTAAAGAATTCTAGAAACGCCTTGATTGTGTCCCCTTGTATTTCTTAATCTGCCTTCTGCCTCCTGTGGCTGCTATGTATCAACTAAAATTTATCAGGCTTTTCTGATACATCTCAAGGTACATGGGAAATTCTCTCAATCCATCTTTTTTTTTTTTCTGTATTTAAGCATTACTTTCCTCAAGATTAGCATGAATTAGGATGTGAAACTAGGGACATTAATAAAAAGACAGCAAAATGTCAATGAAAATACATCACAAAAATATAGGAGGGACAATTATTAATGCCTTTTATAGTACCTCTCAAAGTCCTCGCTACAAAGTAGTTGTTTGGGAAGATAACAGGTCATCACTATTGATGAAACAAAAATTTGGCTTCTGAAATACATTTTTTTTTTAAAGTAGGTTCCACGGCCAGCATGGAGTCCAATGCAGGGCTAAGAGTTGGACATTTAACTGACTGTGCTACCCAGGGGCCCCTGAAATACAACTTTAAAGTATCACAAAGCAAACCACTGTTTTCAAGTTTGCATACGGCGACATACTACACAAACACATCCGCACATTCATGCACTGTCCAATAATTTATACGCAGTCTTCATAATAATGAGCAAGCTGGCCCTATGCTTACTTAAAACCAATGTATTTACTAACTCCTGTCCTTCATGCACAGCAAGCCATCCACTTTACAAGGCTTTTCTAGCTATCACAAACTAAAATTTAGATTCAGAAAATGAACATGTGCTTTGGAACACGTTGGAGTATTGTTGGAAGTACTGTCATTTAACTTAAAGACATAAAGGGCTTGAGAGGCTACTTCACATATCATTAAAACTTTACAAATTGCCAACAGGAAATCAGAAGATTACAGACTACATTTAATCTAATGCAGGGAAATCACCTTATGATGAACACCCGCTATACCAGAAAGGTAACTAATGGAAAAGTCCTTTTCTCCTTCTCTTTCTCTCCAGTTCCAGCTTGTCCTGGTATTCACCACATCCCCACATCCCTAATCCACTTGTTCTAATATCTCCTTGGCCCAACCAGACAAATTGGTCCTTGGTCTCTTTGCCCCACCATCCTTCATCTCCTCTGACAGCACCTACAGAAGAATTACCGCATCAAACAGCCAAAGAAGCAAACTTTGGCTTCAGGGTGAAATCCACAGTCTAGGGCTTTGTCACCTCTGACATGAATTTCCAGAAGGTCCTACCACATTAGTTCAGTGTAATTACTGGAAATATTAACTGGATAATTTTCAAGATATAAACAAGGACAGCATGCAGAGGTGACCACCACAACCCCTAGGGTCTCAGAGCTTTTTAAAAACCAACACTCCTGTAGCATTTCAAAAGAGAACTTTCCCTATAGATGATACAGCAGAGGCCATTTGTCCCTGAATCTCAAAATATTACCCACTATGGCATCATCTTATTCTCAAGCCTGTTCCATACCTCTGCAGAGCTGTGTTTTAGCATCAAACATTTAAGACTAATTCTTATTTCTCTAACAATGTTATGGTTAAGGCCTCCTATATCCAAAAAGAAAATAAAGTAAAGCAATTCTGATACTATTTTTCTAGAGGAGAAACAGAGCAGATTAATATCAAGTCACAGGTACTAAGTATCCTCAGTTTACCAGATAACTCCTGTCAATGTTAATAACTCAGTAGAGCGCACGATATTGGTGAAGGGAGGGTGTGTGTGAAAATGCACGACTGTGGAAGAACCCCTTGACTGCTATCTCACCTCGTTTTGAGGAATGGCATCATTTTTGAGAATGATCAGGTTCCCGGCACTCTGCCCACTTTGGCCTGTGAGGTGCCTGCTGTCACTCGCTGTCGCCTGGGCTCCCCCAGGCCCCAGTCCTGTCTGTGCCCCTGTGTTATAAAACATGAAAGTGTCACTCCCTGAGCCTGCTGTCAGACAGGCCTTGTAGCAGTAGGTCTTGGTGAGGGAGCCGTTCCCTCGCACTTCAATGAAGTGAGGCTGCACTTTGAGGCCGTGCGGTAACCTGGCATCAATATTGTTATTGGCCTGTTTGTTTAGTTCAGCAGGGCACCGCTCCCTCACTCCACAGAAGCCCCCACAGCACGCGGTTCCATATGCAGTATAGTGGTAGCACTTGATGATGCTCAAAACAATGATTGTCAAAAGAAATATAAAAGACACTGTGCTTAATGCTATTATTAGATAAAGTGTAATCTCAGAGTATGTCCGAGGACCCTTCACGTGTCTCTGAGTATCAGGGAGGATTTTGGAAACCCTATCCACCACAGCTACTGTAATGGCCACAGAGGCTGACAGTGATGGCTCTCCATTGTCTCGAACCACCACGGTCAGGTTGAAAGTGGTTCCACTCTCATCTCCCATCTTCCTGGTAGTCCTAATTTCTCCTGTGTGTAGCTCTACTTTAAAGAGGTCCAAGTCAGAAGTCTGAGCCAGGTGGTAAAAGAGCCAAGCATTTTGCCCAGAGTCTGAGTCCATGGCTATGACTTTGGTGACCAGATAGCCAGCAGGGGCAGTTCGAGGCACCATCTCAATGGCTGCTGACGAATTAGTTGAGGTAGGGTATAGGATGTGAGGGGCATGGTCATTCATGTCCACCACATACACATTGGCGGTCACAGTGCTGCTCAGCGGTGGACTCCCCTTGTCCTGGGCCTCCACAGTCACAAAGAACTCCCGAAACTTCTCATAGTCAAAGGAGTTGACAGCATAAAGGCTGCCACTGGCACTGTTAACGGAGACATAGGAGGTGACTGGCAGCCCTTGAACCTCCTTCTCCAGGAGGGAGTAGGTCACCTCTGCATTCTCCTTTTCATCTGGGTCTGTGGCTTGCACAGTGCAGAGCAACACCCCCGGCAAATTGTTCTCCTGGATGTAGATGTTGTAGGAGTCCTTTAGGAAGCTTGGTGGGTTGTCATTGATGTCAGAGATCTCAACCTGCAGTGTCCGCTGGGATGTGAGCTGTGGCACTCCCCCATCAGTGGCTGTCACTGTGATGTTGTAGGCAGCTACCCGCTCCCTGTCCAGCGGACCATTCACCACCAGTGTGTAGGAGTTTCCAAAGCCATTCAGCCGGAAAGGGAGTGAGGCCTCCAGGCCCAGGCTCACTTTCCGGTTGGGGCCTGAGTCTTGGTCATTGACACTGAGAAGGGCCACAACAGTATTCGATGCAGCATCCTCAGGCACTGGGCTGTACAGGTCCGTGAGTACCACCTCTGGTGCATTATCATTCACATCCACGATGTCCACCAGCACCTTGCAGTGACCCACCATGGGCACTGGACCCTGATCAGTAGCCTGCACATAGATCTGGTAGGAAGAGGCCTCCTCATAATCCAGTGCTCCACTTACCCGCACTTCCCCAGTGCTGGCATCGATGCTGAAGAGCTGCCTCTCCCGGTCCGACGTGTAGCTGCTCAATGAGTACCTGAGCTCGCCATTGGAGCCCTCATCCGGGTCCGAGGCATTCAGCTTCACCACCAATGTGCCCGGAGGAGCGTCCTCCCGAAGCTGGACACGGTAAGTGTTCTGGTCGAAGGTGGGAGAATTGTCGTTAGTGTCCAGGACACGCACAGAGATCTGTGCCGTGCCCGAGCGGGCTGGGCTGCCTCCGTCCACAGCTGTGAGAACCAGGTGGTGCAAGACTGCCTGCTCGCGGTCCAGGCCCTTCCGCAGCACCAGCTCCAGCACCTTACTGTTCTCCTGCAGGGGTTTAAGGTCCAGCTCGAAGTGCTCGCTGGGGCTGAGCTCGTAAGTCTGCACCGAGTTGGCGCCCACGTCGGGGTCCTGCGCGCTCTCAATGTGAAAGCGCGCTCCAGGAGCCACCGATTCGCTTACCTGAAGCTGGTAATCCGGCCGCGGGAAGCGCGGCGAATTGTCGTTGATGTCCAGTACCTCCACCTCTACGGCACTCACCGCCACGGGGCTGTGCGCCAGCACTTCCAAGCTGAGCAGGCAGCGAGGCCGCTGCTCACACAGCGCCTCCCGGTCAATGCGCTCGTTGACGAAGAGCGCTCCACTTGTCAGGTCCAGCTCCAGGTAGCGCGGACTGGGCGCACCCAGATGGTTGATGCGCAGGCAGCCCGGCCCCAAACGCCGCAGCTCCAGCCCCAGCGCGTTAGCCACGTTGCCCACAAGAGCGCCGGGTGCCTGTTCCTCCGGCACCGAGTATCGTAGCTGGGAGGCCGCTGGGCCCGGCAGCAGCAGTAGCAGCAGGAGAGGCAGCAGCAGCAGCCAGGACATGGGCGGCCGGAGTCGTAGATGCTCTGTCGCCCCAGGTCTGGTGCCCGCCAGCTCCATAGCCACCGGCCGCGGCGGAGGTAGCCGGGCAGGGCCGGAGGCAGCAGCTTTCCCAGCCGCGCTCCACGCCCGGGCCCCGCCTCCGCCTCCGCTCGTGCTGCCCTGCGCCCGCTCCCCCACCGCTCACGCGCTAGCAAACGCCGGGGGCCGCTCCTCTCGTAGGCCCCCCGGAGGGCTCCTGGCCCCGCCGCCCCCGCTGACTCCCCATATCCCAGCTCCTCCGCTCGCCTGGGAGTCGCTCCGCCTGGCTTCGCTGCAAGCCTGCCTGCTTGCCTGCCGCTGCCGCCGCCGCCGCTCCAGGGGGGAGGGAAAAGGAAGCAGAACGGGAGGGGGAGGAGTGCTCAGCAAGTCCGGCTCCGATTCCGCACCGAGGTGGCAGACGGCAACCGCAAGTGATCGGTCGCCCCAGCCACTCTAGCCCCGGCTCCTTCACCCTGGACACGCGGGATCCCGGCAGACCGCGGGAACACGGCCACTCCCTTTCTCCCTGCCCCCATCCCCCGGTTCAGCCAGTCTCCACGGTACCTCGGCTGTTTAACGGGTCTTGTAAGGATATTATTCTAGGACAGACAGTTGTGTCTCTAGGACCTGGGCTATCCGACCTTCCCAGGAAAAGATTTCCAACCGCAATTCAGGAAAATAAACTCAGGACCTTAGCTAAGTATGGGCACCTGGGCGGCGGCCCCACAGTCAAAAGAAACGAACGCAAGGGAGGCGCTCTGGGGTTGCTGATGATGGAGATTATTTACCTGCCCCCCAAATTTTCCCTAGAATACTCCTAAATAGAACAGAAAGTGTTCAACTCCTGGGGCAAAGGGAGGGGGAGGACAAATGCTGTCCTCTTCTGCGGAGCAAGCCAAAAACATCCTGGGATCTCAATACTCAGTTCTGCTAGGAGCCAAGTAGCGCTTGCTTTTCAAGTGTGTATCTTGGCAAATAACCAGTATTTGAAGTTTTAAAATTCTCTTTTAAAAATTGGCTCCACGAAGCTACAGGCTAAGCTCTTATTTGACCTCTTTTGATCATAGTGGGGAAATATGGTAAAATTTTAAAGAAATTCTTCTCTCAAGCTTTTCCTCATTTTACTCCAAATCTTTTTTCATTTATCATCCAAGAAATTTTCTTTGTTCCTTCATGAGTGGTTTAAAATATTTCTTTAATAGATGACAATGTCTTCAAGAGGCTGCAAAACCATTACGTCAAGAGCGTTACTCTTCATCTCCCAAGCCCGGCTGGAATTCGGATGCCATTAATGCTTTGCAGTGAAAAATCTGCTGTTATTAGGCAAAATGTGGGAGGCTGGCATTTGTCTTAACAACAGCCAGCAGTTTCGATGGCTGCAGCTCACCTTCCATAAATATGAGTCTCCTTTACACCTCTGGGGCTCCTTTCCCCTAAGACTCAATCTTGTATTGCTACAGAGATAACAAAAAGACGACCGATTTTCTCTCCAGTGAACAAAAAGGCAAATGGATCAGAGGAAGCAGCTCCATGCTGTGTCACTGCCTCTGCTTCTCTGTTCCAGATATCCACTCTTCCCAGGCCCTCTCATCTCTTCCACAGAAATTTAAAATCCATTGTTGAGGTGCTTCGTTGGCTCAGTCGGGTAAGCATCCGAGCATTGGGCTCAGTGCTGAGCAAGGAGCCTACTTAGGATTCTCTCTCCCAGCCCTCTCTGCCCCTCCTCCATGGGTGCGCAAGTGCACATACTCTCTCTTTCAAAATAAACATTTTAAAAAAGAATCTCAAAAAGAAAAATCCATTGTCCCACATGCAAAAAACACTCACTAAAAAGTCCTTTCCCTTTCTCATCTCCTAGCACCTTCTCACTCCTAGATTTTCCTCTGTGGGTCATTTTCTAGCCCTGAGCTGGAAACAACGCCAGAATGAGACCTGACAGTTGGTATTCTTCCTGCCTTGAGGGCATAGGTGAAGGGCCCAAGGCAACGATCCTGCCAGATTTCAAAGGCCTGGACTAGCACATCCCTCCCTTCCACCCACTAAGTGAACTTGCTGACAACACTCCATAACCTAACCAATTTTATTCCAGAGATGCTCCCAGACTCCTCCTATCACTGCTGCTTCTTATTTGTCCTCTTTGTTCCCTCAAGGGTGCAGAGTGGGAAGTAATTTCCATCACATTCTATTCCTGTCTCCTTTCTTAGGTCTCTCCCTTCTCCCTCTCTGTCTGCTTCCTCCCCAAATGTCCCTACAATAATCCTATCTCTGTTTGCTGTGGTAATTTGATCTCAGAAAGCCTTAAACTCTCAAGTGCATGAGTTGTAGGCCTGGCCTATGTCTTCACCCATTACTTATTTCTGAAAATAAATGGCTTCTAAGTGGAGTCAAGTTATAAGTTGTCAGGAGGAGTAACCTTTTCTTCTCTCATCTCCTCCCAGGCTCTGACAGTCACTGCCACCTTTGCCCACAGCTCAGAAACCTGGCCACTGGGTATTGACCATGCATGGATCTGTGCCCCTAAAAAGATCAAAGGCACTTAAGGGAGAGATTAAAATGACAAAGGCTTGGTGAAGTTTTTAATGAAAGCCCCCAAGTGTCACATCTCTAGAGAAAAAAAAACACAAAAAAACGGGGCTTGCCTTTTAGCAATTTTGTCATCTTTCAGCAAGGACACCTGCCAGGTTGTCCATTTTGATGTGTCAGGATCATAAGCTTCAACTAGTATTTACTCCCTCAGTGATTGGGAAGGCAAACAGAAAACCAACACAAATCAGACACCTTTTCAAAGACATTGTACTAAAGAGATTGTACTATATATTTTTTAAAGTTTATTTATTTATTTTGAGAGACAGTGTGCATGTGAATGGGGGAGGGGCAGAGAGAAGAGAAGAGAGAGAGAATCCCAAGCAGGTTCTACGCTGTCAGCATGGAGCCAGACACGGGGCTCTATCTCATGAACTGTGAGATCATAACCTGAGCCTAAATCAAGAGTCTGCTGTTCAACCAAGCCACCCAGGCACCCCATTGACTGTACTGTGATATTACAATAATTTTGTTCCACACACTATTGTACTTAGCCTCTTGCCAACCTTTTAAAAATTGGCTTGCCAACCTTTTAAAAATTGCCAACCTTCCTACTTGGTGGAATGAGATTGCTTACATTGCTGGCAAGTGTCCTGTCTAGAAATATGAATATTAATGCCTTGACCACTCCTTCTCTCACTATACACTCCTTTCCTTGGAACTTTAAGAACCCCTATTAAAAAGCAGAATAACACAATGTTTAGGAACACAGAGTTTGGAGTCATTCACACCCTTGCCAATGACTGTGTGGCCATGGACATGCACTGAAACCCAAGCTTCAGTTCACTCATTTTAATCAGGGAAGACACAATATTAAGTAAAACTCATAGGTAGTTATGATTATATGGGATGATATATATAAAGCATTTGCATAGTGACTGACAAGTATAACTATTATTATTATTACTAAAATGCAACAATTTATTATCAAATAATACCTTAGTTGACAGTCTATATATAGCCCTTTAGGTATCAAACACAGGTGAGCATCTGAAACTACGCCAGATAGGAAGTCAGTGATGAAGCTGAGTGAGCTCCAAAGTTAAGCTTTCCAATTACTTCTAGAGATTATCCTGTATTTTGAAAACAAAAACCACTCCCATTTTATATCACCAAGGAAAAGGGACTTCTGTCATGAGAATTCCTCCACGGGATTTACTTCCTCACAAGAGAGAGATTCACCTTTTTAGGATACGTGAAGATACTTTAGCAACAGGGTACGAAAGAGTTCCTAAGCATGCTGTAATCTTCAGCACCCAGTATAGTGCTTGGCACAGAGGCACTTAATTAATGTTTTTTGAACAGAACTAAATTTACAACTTGTGCAATTCTCTCAGATAGAAATAGCTTCTTCTTTTTTCTCCCCCTAAGTCTTATATACGTTCCAAAAATCCATCTTAAAACTCACCTAATCCATAAAACATTGTCTATTCTAATCACAATGGCCTTTCCCCCCTTTCACAGTCTACCACATATTTCTGAATGCTGACATGTGTCATTCTTTAATTCATCCAAAAGCTTTAGTAGCATTTCTTTACCTGAATTATAAGCAACCTGCAAGTAGAAGCCATGCCTTCTATTTCTGTGTATTCTTCACAGTGTGGGAGACCTTATAAACTCACAATAAATGATGATTGTGTAATTTTCTTCAGATCCTTTTTTAGCAAATTCAAGAGTTGCTACAATTCAGGCTTGTCCTCTTTGTTGTATATGAACAGACCATTTCTAATGGAGAGAGGGCTCAAGAGTCTGAAATGACCTTACTATAGATTTCTTCCTTTAATATTTGAAATACAAGTATTTCAAACCTGGAGAACTGAATCCCACTAATAAAGTTGCTGGACTTTAAAAAAGGCTCTGCCCAAAAGTATTATGTTATTGCTTTTTCTACTTTGTATTGTAATTATAACTTATAAAGTACAGGTATTTGCTGCTTATATAACCAACAAGAAAAGTGACATGATGAGAGAAGTGCCATAGTAGACATGGTTTTGTGTATCCCCTTGGTAGATAATAACTTTTAAACAGTATTCCTCAATTGTATCCCTTAATTGCATTTGTAAAATACATCTATCGTGAGGTCATTGGGCACAAGAGCAAAACCAATCACAACACAACTGAATTAGGCCTATTAAGAAAAATATTGGCACTCAGTGAACTCTCCTAATTCACATAAATTTTCCCTTTATTATTGCATCATTACAAATAATTTTACTTTGAAATGATTAGAACCAAACCATCTGGAGTCTTCTGGCCATAGGTCAAGGGGACATAATCCATTAGTTTGATCAGGCTTTGGGCTGGCCATGATAAGAGTATCTGCCAGGGTGTCTGGGTGGCTCAGTCTCTTCAGCGTCTGACTTCGGCTCAGGTCATGATCTCACAGTTCATGGGTTTGAGCCCTGCGTCGGGCTCTGCTGACAGCTCAGAGCCTGGAGCCTGCTTTGGATCCTGTATCTCGCTCTCTCTCTGCTCTTCTGCCACTCACGCTCTGTCTCTCTCTCAAAAACAAATAAACATTAAAAAAAATTAAAAAAAGAATATCTGCCAAATCAGGAAGGATCTAATTTTTAAAAATAATTTCTTAAGTTTATTTATTTATTTATTTTGAGAGAGAGAGAGGGAGGAGTTGGTTAGGAGCAAAGACAGAGGAGACAGAATCCCAAGTAGGCTCCACACTATCAGTGCAGAGCCAAATGCAGGGCTCAATCTCACAAACCATGAGATCATGACCTGAGCCAAAATCGAGAGTTGGATGCTTAGCCCACTGAGTCACACAGGTGCCCCAGGAAGGATCTAATTTTCATTTTTAAGATGTATATTTGTGTTGTTTCACAAACTGAGCATATATATATATATATATATATATATATATATATAAAATTTAAAAACAGAGACCATGAACATCCCAATGTTTAGTGCAGTCCAAAGACGTTAAACAATTTCACATTGTTATAAAGGAACAGGACTTCTGATATTTATGCATCTCCAGAAGTAAAATACTTTTCAATGTGTTTACAGCCTTCTTTACAGGTATAGCATCCAGTAGATGGGGAGATAAAAAGATTTTTCATATAACATTACAGGTATTTTTTTTTCACATTCCCTTCCCTCCAGAGAGAACGCATTAACTTTTAGGGAAAGATCTCTATATGTTTAGTTTTGAGAAACAAATATAATACACTGTTGATTCTTAACTGAGGCATCTGAAAATTGCTTACAATAAGCAAAGATACTCAAACTATCTTTGGATGAGTAACATTAAGGAGAGAGTAGGCCAAAGGATTTGGGCAGACAGTGTAATACTGACAGATAAAATCAAACTGTTCCAATTATTTTGTGGTTCCACTTCTCGATCAGTATTCTCAATGGAGAAAGCCTAACAAAAATCATAATGTTAAAGGTTGAAAGATATTTACAAACTATCTCACCCAAGTTTAAGCAGAACTTAAACTTCAAGATCAGGGCCAGTAGTAAGTCAAATGTCTTTAACTAGATAAATGATCTTCCAGGGTAATGGAAGCACTTACAGATGTAACCAGGGAACCAAATTTCCTATTTTTAAAAAAGTGCCATTGAGCTTGATATAAATTCCTTCAAACTCTAATATCAATAAAGCGATTGTTTATGAGCATTTAGAAATGAAGGCATTCATACCAGAGACTATACTGGCTTAACTAAAAACTGATAACATCAAACCAACCACATGGACTTAAAAAAAATATTTCTCATTGGCATTTTAGATATTCAGTTGCTAGAATCTTTGATAATGGAAATGCTATAGGCACATTCTATCTGAAGTTCAAGGAGACAACTAAACAAAATCTCCCACTATATCCTTGCAGACGAAATTAAGAAAGGCTGCACAATAGAATTAAGTGATTTCATAACTGTTTGAATAACAGTACCAAAGAGTGTTAATTAATGTTAGTGTTATTAATGCTTCCGAAGGTTAATTCTGAGTCATACAGCAATCCCCCACTGGTCTTATCCCATTCCATATTTTATCAATGACTCAAGACAAGGAAGCATCAAGTGTCCAGGCCAATCCAGCAAGAAATTGAGCTCTCTGGAATGAGAACAACTGCTTAGGTTAAGCCATGTTTCTAATTCACTAAAATTAATACCAATATCCTATTTGAGATTCAATACACGCCAGAAATTCCTAAGTTTGTATTTAAGCTAATTTCTGCTAGCATTAAAATCTGTTCCAAGTTTCCATTCATCACTCGGGGCCTCTTATTTTAATAGAAAACCTAATCTGGCCCTGTTTCTTCTCTGTAATTCTTGGGATTTTAGCCATAGAATAAAATAAGATGGGAATCTGGCACTAAAGAACATCTTTGTTCCCAAGTGGGTTTTAGCCAAAGCATTCATTGATTTGGATATTTTTTTTTCTTTCTCAAAAATAAAAAAAAATTTACATATTGTTGAGGTTCCTTGAATTTAACTGTTTTCTAAGATATGACTTAAGCTCAGTCTAAATAAAGGCCACGGTTTGCTTGCTCTTTGGACAAAACAAAACTATACCTCTCAGATACTTCTCAAAAGTATCTGTTCATATATTCAGAGTATGAAGTGATTGTTGACTTTTTGGGTGCCTCTTTCCTCCTGATGCCTTAGCACTTGAGAGTTACTATTTCTATACATATTATAGAATTTCTATACATATTACAGAATTTCTATACATATTATTCCTATACATATTATCTCATTTAATCCTCACAAGAGCACAATGAGTATTGATGAAGATAATGTCTCAGAATCTCCAGGAAACTTTTTTCCATGCCTCTGTTTCTTGAGATTCTACTATGACATCTGACCACTACACATGCATTCCTGATTAAGAATTGTATTCTCTGGTCTCAAGAGCTATTAATTTCAAAGTATTTCATATGGGATCCTATTCAATTATTTCCATAACTACAAATTTCTTTTTCTTTTAGAGACTTCTATTGGATCGTCTGAATTTTTTTTAATGGCTGGCCTTATTAGCAAAATTGTGATAAAAATAAATTTGTATTTCATATCCCAATCTCTTCTTTCAGTATCATCATCCCACCTACAATTTTCTTACAAATGGGGTTTTACAAATGACTTGGACTTTTCTGAATTAAATGCCACTCATGTATTCCTTGTGGTAGATTTTGTTACATAATTCCTTCAGCAGTTATGTGTACACAACACGTTATAAGGTGGGTAAAATATAAATCCTCTAAATTAGCTAAGTTAGGATGTACTGTATTTCTGTGAATATTAAAAGATCCTTTAAAGCATTTTGATGAGAATTAAGGTTATCTAAAAAAAACTTTATCAAAGCTCCTTTTATTAAAGTTATTTAGAAAAGACTTATAGATTCTTGAATTTTGTGGTAACCTCAGAATTTTTTTACTTTTAGGTAGTAGGATCTAGGATTAAATTCCACTAGCAATTACAGACCCACCACCCACTTCAAGGTTTTTAATCACATTATATGCTGAGATCATGCATCTAGGCAGGGCCGCCTTCTAGCACTCCTGCTTGAAGTAAAACCAGACTCTGTGATTCAAGATCTAGCTCTACTGTTTACTAATTATGTGTCCTTGGAAAAGTTGTTTAATTTCCCTAAAACTCAGCTTAGTAATATATGGAAAACATAGTACTTACTACAAATGTTGATTGAGATGAAGCATGTAAAAAATCAGTATATAAATTCCTAGTGATTATTAGCCAAAAAAAAAAAAGGGGGGGGGCAGCATAGGAATAGAAGTCTCATGAAATTATCCAAATAACCTGAGGAGAAAGGAAGGACGAGTCAAAAAAAAAATTGGAAAATCCAAGCTTCTGCATTCTCTCTCTTTTTTAATATCACAAGCAAAAAGTATATACTCTATCTAACTGACAGAATTAGGTAGAGAGAAGGAAAATGTAGTACTGCTTCTATTCATACAGCACCTCCGAACTAATAGTCTCAAAAATCTTAAAATCATTTAACTTGATGCATCTACAACCTGAAGTTGGTTGATGCCAACTTCAGCTTTTCAGCACTGAATAGGAAAAAATATACACAAAACTTCCCAATCAACCAACACTTTACCTGTGACTTTTCTTTATTTAACTCTATTGGACAATTGTCTAATAAATCCATTGAACCAAAGGTAATGCAGTGGTAACTTCAACAAAGATATAGAACTGAGGCATAGAATGGTTCAATAATTTACTAGAAATACAGAGTTGATTTCAAGCAGATCTCGGTAAAAATCTCACTTTCTGTCTTTCCAATTCAGTGTTACATCTATTATAACAGAGTTGTCACCCTAGGATTTTCAATATCCTTTACAATTAAAATTTCATCATAGCTTCCCATGATTAGTTATCTATGGTATTCTTAAGCTGGACTAGTATTCTTTTGATCCAATTATCATAAGCTCATTTAAAATCTCAGCTGTATATGAAACATTCATTGGTTCATAAATCAATATATACATAGGATATATTGCACAGCTATTCCTCCTAGGATATGTGGATTTAGTGCTCCTTAAGCTAGCAGAAGTTGAGAAATAAAGGAGATTTTCAAATTACAAAAAGTCATTCTTTCCAAGGGTCAATAATGGTATGTTAAGAAAGTAGCAACCATCCTAATAAAGTCAGGCTGTGATTTCCTGGGTACAAGGATGAATACTGCATCTCTGGATGAAAAAGCCAGTTATAATTCTGAGAACTTGGCAATTGTAGGTTTCAGACAAGCCCAGAAAATTATCATTAATCATTTCCTAATCTTACTTCCCCATGGGCCAATATATTTTGAAAAAAAAATTATGAAGGGATTCAATGGTAGTAAACAGGAAATGCCAACTTGGAAATGCAGGAAATAGTAAATCACATTTTTCTCCATATAAGTATTCCAAAACTCTTGTATGTTGGTCTAATTAAGCAAGATTTAAATTCAAATTCATCAAGCATTCATAATCTAGTATGTGCCAATCTCATTAAAGAAATATTTCAATATACATCAAGATTATTGAGTCAACGTTAAAAGTGTTTGGAGTAAACCCTGTAGGCAAGCAGAAACTTTGTAATTCTCCAACAAACCCTCATTCATCATTTATCTTAAAGGCAGAAAAATTTGAATGTCTAGATATAGACATTTCTTTTCTTCCCTGATTTACATAAGTTTAG
Source organism: Lynx rufus (assembly GCF_022079265.1). Classification (NCBI taxonomy): domain Eukaryota; kingdom Metazoa; phylum Chordata; class Mammalia; order Carnivora; family Felidae; genus Lynx; species Lynx rufus. The sequence continues at coordinate 116,933,280 of NW_025814823.1, read as the reverse complement.
CGGCTCTCAAATTTCAGCATCAATGAGAATTTCTTTGTAAGGTGGTACCAATACAACCAGGAAAATTGTACTTGTTAAAATGTATGTGATTTTCAAGCTTACTATTACTTAAAGATAATATTCACCATACATATTTATTTTGGAACCTAACCCTTGAGAAATATGTGCATTGTATTTCCATTTATTTTTAGCTTATGTCTATTCTTTTTAAAATTTTTAAATCTCAGAATTTGTAAAGAAAAAAATGCTTTCAGTTAGGGTGTAAGAATTGTTTGTTTTGTTTTGTTTTTCAGACAGAGTTGGGAGAGAGCATGTGCAAGCAAGCTGGGGAGAGGAGCAGAGGGGGGCAGAGAGAGAGAGAGAGAGAGAGAGAGAGAGAGAGAGAGAACCCCAAGCAGGCTCCATGCTCAGTGCAGAGCTTGACATGAAGCTTTATCTCATGACCCTGGGATCATGACCTGACCCAAAATCAAGCGTCAGATGCCCAACCCACTGGGCCACTCAGGTGCCCCAAATTAGGGTGTAAGAATTTTAATTGCAGAAGTCAGAACAAAACAAACTCACTGTATTCTTTTTTAAGTTTATTTATTTATTTTGAGAGAGACAGACTGAGACGGAGAGACGGGCAGAGAGAGAGAGAAGGAGAATCCATGCTGTTAGTGTAGAGCCAAACGCAGGGCTCAAACTCATGAACTGTGAGATCATGACCTAAGCCTAAATCAAGAGTCGGATGCTTAACCAACTGAGCCACTCAGGTGTCCCTTCATTTTTTTATAACTTTAAAAAATTATTATTTTAGAGAGAGAGTGTGTGTGCACAAGAGGGGGAGAGGGGCACAGGGAGAGAGAGAGAATCTTAAGCAGGCTCCACGCTCAGTGTGGAGCCCAACACAGGGCTCGATCCCAGAACCCTGGGATTATGACCTAAGCTAAAATCAAAAATCAGATGCTCAATGGACTGAGTCACCCAGGCACCCCATTTATTCTTATTAAAAGAAAACATGTCCACTTTCAGATGCTGGGGAACTTTTCATTCATTCAACATTTATTGAACATTAACTTTGTGACAAGGACTGAAGTAGATATTTAACCTGTGTAGCACTCTCCTGGTACCTCTCATGTATAGTTTTAATTTATATATTAAATTAGAGCTAGGTGTGTACATATCTTCCCAGTTCAACGTGCTTAAGGGACAGAGTTTACTCATTCATGCTGCAAATATTGATTGAATGACTATTATGTGTCAGACATTCTTCTGGATGCTGGAGGAACCATTGCAAAAGAAATAGACATGATACTGATCATGGAGTAGTGCAATAAGGGAAGAGGATGATAAACAAATAGGCAAAAAGTGAAAAAGACATAAAAGAAACAATCAAGAAATTATGATAAAGGACACCTGAAGGAAATATACTAAGATATGGATATCAGGAAAGGCCTTTCTGAGGAGGTAACATTTAAAAATTGTGACCACAGGGGCGCCTGGGTGGCTCAGTCGGTTAAGCGTCCAACTTTGGCTCAGGTCACGATCTCACAGTTTGTGAGTTCGAGCCCCGCGTCTGGCTCTGTGCTGACAGCTCGGAGCCTGGAGCCTGCTTCAGATTCTGTGTCTCCCTCTCTCTCTGCCCCTCCCCCACGCACACTCTGTCTCTGTCTCTCGCTCTCAAAAATAAATAAACATTAAAAAAATTAAAAAAAAAATTGTGACCAGAAGGATGAGAAGAGGCCAGCCATGCAAAGACTAGAAGGGACAGCATTTCCTGCTGGGGGAACAGCAAGTGTGAAAACACTAGAGTAGAAAAAGTGAGTCACACCTGAAGATTATGGTTGAAGCATAGGAAGCAATGGAAGAGTGGTATAAGATGGATGGGAAACCACCAGGGTGGGATCTTATAGTCTTGTATGTTACCATAAAGAGTTTGGATTTTGTTTCATTTATTCCAAGGTAGTACACTATTTTAGGTTTCAATCAGGTGCATAAGATGACCCACTGCATATATTTAAAAATATTACCATAATTGCTATATGGAGAACGATCTATAGTGAGCAGGGGTCGGGGTAAGGGTGCAGGAAAACCAGTTAGAAGGCTATTACATGCATCCAGGGGAGGTAAGATGGTGATGTAGACCAAGATAATGGCTGTCAGTTGAAGATGGACACCTGTAAACTGAGTTTCAGAGGTAGAATTTATAGGACTGATTGATTAAAGAGAAACGACAAGCTACCCTCTAGAGAGGGAGCTGTCAAGAACTGACTCCCCAGCTTCTGGCATGAAGAACTGAGTGGACAGCGGAATCAGATTCTAAAAAGGCTTTGGGAAGAGATGGTCTGAGCAGGTCTACAAATCAAGGGTTCAATTTTAGACATGGGTGAATTGCCTGTGAGAAAGCCAAGCAGAAATGTTAGGCAATCAGATACAAGAGTTCAGAACTCAGCAGAAGAGTCTGGGCTGAAAAATTTTAAATTACTAATGAATAAATATTTTCTGAATAAATGTAGACACTGGGTAAAGTGGCAGAGTTATCCTTCACCCTTTAATAGTTGCTTTCTGGGGTGCCTGGGTGGCTCAGTCAGTTAACCCTCCAACTTTCGCTCAGGTCATGATCTCCCAGCTCATGAGTTTGAGCCCCGCATGGGACTCTGAGCTGACAGCTCAGTGCCTGGAGCCTGCTTCAGATTCTGTCTCTCCCTCTCTCTCTGTCCTTCCCCTGTTTGCGCTCTCTCTCTCTCTCTCTCTCTGAAATATAAACATTTAAAAAATTTAATAGTTGCTTCCTGTACTGGCCTTACTCTTCTACTACAGCGATACTCCTCATTTCTATATATATGACCTTTCCTGAAATACTTACAAAATTGCACAGATCACCTACCCAAGGCAAAGGGTACTTGGTGTTCTACATATTCTTAGAAGTAACTAATGAAGGAAAAATCATATAGGTACCATTAAACAGTAAAATTACAGCTTATACTGCTGTAAAAAAAAGTTGCTATTACACACATGTGTGTTTTGAATAAGTGAATACAATATATCCATATATTTTAGGTTTTTTACAAGACATAAATTTTGGTGATACTTCCTAGATGACTTATTTTTATTTTTTTATTGGTCTTCTATTTGTTTAATTTAGGTTCAATAATATGTGTCCTTGTACAAAATTTAATTCATCCAGAATTGTAAAAAGCAAAAAAAAAAAAAAAAAAAAAAGGGAAAGTCCTTTCAAATGCCTTTCTCCAATAGATTACACTTCTAACAGATAATTGTATGTCACTCCAGGATTTTACTTATACGCATATAAATATGCACATATATATTTTACCAAAATGTAACTGTATTCTATGCACTATCATGAAACTTCACTTTTTTATTTTTACTTAACATATATGATGGATATCCTTCCATGTCAATGCCTATAATTCTGTTTCATCTTAGTAACAGCTACATAATATGAATGGTATAGATATTTCATAATTTATTTTTACTCCATGATTGAATATTTAGGTGCACTTCTGAAAGTATGTGCATGTAAATGCCTCTGTGTTTATTCTAAGATGTGCTTAGTTTTTTTTTTTGTTTTTTGTTTTTTTTTTAATTTTTTTTTTTCAACGTTTATTTATTTTTGGGACAGAGAGAGACAGAGCATGAACGGGGGAGGGGCAGAGAGAGAGGGAGACACAGAATCGGAAACAGGCTCCAGGCTCTGAGCAGTCAGCACAGAGCCCGACGCGGGGCTCGAACTCACGGACCGCGAGATCGTGACCTGTCTGAAGTCGGACGCTTAACCGACTGCGCCACCCAGGCGCCCCTAAGATGTGCTTAGTTAAAAGGATGCACATTTAATTTTTAGTTAGGCCACACTGCCTCCCCAAATTTTTGTGCCAATTTATACTCTCAATGTAAACAAGCCAATTCATTTACTTCTGATTTGTCTCCAAAAATCTTAGTTCATAATGTAGTAAAGAAACACAGAATCATGTTCACAGCAATATTTCATTTTCCTTAATAGAAAGGTCTCATATTATAATGTATTTCATATGACTCGCATAAGTACCTAAATGCTCACTGAAAAAGTCAACTTACTTCTTTAAATTTATTTTACTTAAATGGACTGGTTTCATCACAGTATTTTATATCATCTTCACCCTATATCCAACAGGGTTAAATCTTGTTCCTTTAAGAACAGATATTTCTTGATATCTCACTCTTTAGCCAAAGATTAAGAAATTAATATATTTAATTCTTAGATAAATGTGAGATTTAGCTGAATCTAGTATAGCTATGTAAGCTCACAACAGGTCTTTCAGAGACAAATTCATAAAGCAATTCTTTGAGAGCTCTTGAGAATAAGCAAAAGTAGGCAGATTTGAGGGGAAGTAGAATGGAGTCAAAATTTGGAGAAAGGGATTAGCATGGATGGAGTGAGTTTCCTGTTTTTGTTGCTTTGGCATGAAGACAGGTCATGGTTATGGCATAGCGCAAGGAAGCTAAAGCTCTAATAGATAGCCCTCAGCTTCTCATGCAGGAGGAACAAGAGGAAGAAGCCAGTAGCGACTAGCAAGCAGGGTGGTGGAGGGGAAGGATATTTGAGTAAAGAAGTCCAAAAAAAGGAATCTTTAAATTCTGTACTTGGATTCTTCCCACATCTCTACAGATCCCTGAACCACATATATAGAAAGCTAAGGCTAAAGCTAAACAAATTAAACTAAAATTTGAATGATTGCCTATCACAAGCAAGAGAGAAATTATATTTTTAGTCCAACAAAGTTTATCCTCTACTAAAACTAAAACATTAACACCCTTCAGAGGAATATAACAGAATGCAGTCTCTACAAGAAAACATTTATAGTACCCAGGACACAATTCAAAATTTCTTAGCATATAAGGAAGAAGGAGGGGCGCCTGGGTGGCTCAGTCAGTTAGTTGAGCATCTGACTTTGGCTCAAGTCATGATCTCAGGGTTCGTGAGTTTAAACTCCATGTTGGGCTTCTGCTCTCAACACAGAGCCTGTTTTAGATGGATCCTCTGTACTCCTCTCTCTGCCCCTCCCCTACTTGCTCTTTCTCTCTCTCTAAATAAATAAACATGAAAAAAAATAAGGAATTCTCAAAATTATGCATTCTCAAGGGTAAAGATCATTTAGAGGCCAAACCTGAGATGATGCACATAATGGAGCTAGTAGACCAGGACTTTAAAGTAGCTACTATATGTAATAAGGTAAAGGAAAACATGCTGGCAATGAATGGGAAGAAAGTACACCTTAGCAGAGAAATAGAAAATATAAAAAAGAGCCAAGCAGAAAATTTACTACTAAGAATTCACTGGGTGAGCCTTATAGAAGAATGGAAATAACAAAGGTAAAACTCAGTGAACCTGAAAATAGAGCAATAGAAATGATCAAATATGAATTAAGAGAGAGAAAAAGAATTGAAATAAAATAAACAAAGTCTCAGACACCTTTGGGACAATATAGGAATAGAAAGAATGAATATTATTAAAAGAACAAACTTTAACCCAGATGATGAAACCAGACAATATCAAAAAGTCTCATATGTAGGTAGTTGGAGTCCAGAAAGGAGAGAGAGAGAAGAGAACCAAAAAATATTTGAGGAGATAAGAACCAAATTTTTTCCAAATTTGATGAAAAACAAATTTACAGATTCAGTAAGCTCAGCCAATCTCAAACAGGATAAATATGAAAAGTACATAAAAAGTTCAGAGTCAAACTTCTAAACCAAAGATAAGTAAAAAACCTTGAAAAATCAGTGCCCCTCACTCCCCAAAAGGAGAAACAACAACCATATTACAAAAAGGGAACAATGACTTGAATAGCTATAGACTTCTCATCAGAAATCATGGAGGCTAGGCGCTCCAGGCTGGTTCCATCAGTTAAGCCTCCAATTCTAGTTCTCCACCTGGGTCATGATCTCAAGGTTTGTGGGACAGAGCCCTACCTTGGGCTCTGCGCTATAAGCACAGAGCCTCTCTCCCCTTTCTCTCTGCCCCTCCTCTGCTCATGTGCACTTCCTCTCTTTCTCTCAAAATAAAGAAATTAAGTGTAAAAAAAAAAAAAAAGAGGGGCTCCTGGGTGGCTCAGTCAGTCAGGTGTTTGACTTCAGCTCAGGGCATGATCTCACAGCTGGTGGGTTTGAGCCCTGCATCAGGGCTCTGTGCTGACAGCTCAGAGCCTGGAGCCTGCTTCGGATTCTGTGTCTCCCTCTCCCTTTGCCCCTCCCCACTCACCCTCTGTCTCTCTGTCTCTCTCTCTCAAAAATAAACATTAAAAAAAAATCATGGTGGGGCGCCTGGGTGGCGCAGTTGGTTAAGCGTCCGACTTCAGCCAGGTCACGATCTCGCAGTCCGTGAGTTCGAGCCCCGCATCGGGCTCTGGGCTGATGGCTCAGAGCCTGGAGCCTGTTTCCGATTCTGTGTCTCCCTCTCTCTCTGCCTCTCCCCCGTTCATGCTCTGTCTCTCTCTGTCCCAAAAAAAAATAAATAAACGTTGAAAAAAAAATTTAAATAAAAAAAATCATGGAGGCTGGAAGAAAATGGAATAAAATCTTTGAAACGCTATAAGAACAAAACCAGCTCAGAATTCTATATCATTCAAAAATACCTGATAAATAAGTACATTTTCAGATACAGGGAAAGGAAGAGAAATCGCTGCAAGAGATATGCATTACAAGAAGTGCTAACTGAAGTTTTTTGGGTCGAAGTGAAAAGATCCTATGGGGCCACTCAGTTCTTTAGGAAAGAATTAATAGCACTGAATATGATAAATGTCCATATAAACAGAAATGACTTTTTCCCCCTTAGTTTCTTTAAAATATATAATGAATGTTTAATGAAAAATTATAACTTTGTCTTATGGAGTTAATATTGTATGATATTTAATACAAACAAAACCTATAACATAAGCAATGGCATAGGAAGATCTGAATGGTCTAACACGGTTGCAAAGTTTCTATATCTTATGAAATGATATACTAGTAACTGTGACTACACTGGGGAAAGTTAAGAGGTATGCTATAATTCTCACAGCAACCACTAAAAAATGAAAGTAGATACAGATCTAAAAATGAAAGGATATTCTAAAGAATATTCAAGGATTCAAAAGGCAACAGATAAGGGGGAACAGAGCAATAAATAAGAGGGGACAAATAAAAGACAAATGATATGTTAGAGAACACAAATTCAAACATATCAACAATTACACTAATGTTATTGGACTAACCCCTTCAATTAAAAGACAGAGATGAGCAAAATGGATAAAGGAACAAGATCCAAAAATAGTCTTTCTACAAGGGCATACTTTAGCTATTTAATTTTTTTTAAATGTCTTAAGTTTTTATTTAAATTCTAGTTAGTTAACATCCAGTATAATATTAGTTTCAGGAGTAGAATTTAGTGATTCATCACCTATATAGAACACCCAGTGCTCATCACAAGTGCCTCCTTAATACCCATCACCCATTTAGCCCATCTCCCCACCCACAAGCAACCCTCAGTTTGTTCTTTATAGTTAAGAGTCTGTTTGCCTCTCTCTCCCTTTTTTCCCCTGTGTTCATCTATGTTTTGTTTCTTAAATTCCACATATGAGTGAAATCATATGGTATTTGTCTTTCTCTGACTTATTTTGCTTAGCATAATACATGCTAACTTTATCCACATTGTTGCAAATGGCAAGATTTCATTCTTTTCTATGGTTGTGTAATATTCCATTGTGTATATATACCACATCTTTTTCATCCATTCATCAGTTAATGGACATTTGGGCTCTTTCCATAATTTGGCTCTTGTTTATGATGCTGCTATAAACATTGGGGTGCATGTGCCCCTTTGATTCAGTAGTTTTGTATTCTTTGGGTGAACACCTAGTAGTGCAATTGCTGGGTCATAGGGTAGTTCTATTATTACTTATTTATTTGTTTTTAATGTTTATTTATTTTTGAGAGAGCAAGTGTGCACGCAAGCGGAAGAGGGGCAGAGAGAGAGAGGGAGACCGAGGATTCAAAGCAGGCTCCACACTGACAGCAGAGAGCCCAAAGTGGAGCTCGAACCCATGAACTGTGAGATCATGACCTGAGCTGAAGTCGGATGCTTACCCAACTGAGCAACTCAGGCACACCCTCCTTTTTTTATGTTTATTGGTTATTTTTAACTTTTTGAGGAAGCTTCATACTGTTTTCCAGAGTGGCTGTACAGTTTCCATGCCCACCAACAGTGTAAGAGGGTTCCCCTTTCTCTGCATTGTCACCAACATCTGTTGTTTCCTGTGTTGTTTAGTTTAGCCATTCTAACAGGTGTGAGGTGGTATCTCATTATAGTTTTGATTTGTATTTCCCTGTTGATGAGTGATGTTGAGCATATTTTCATGTATCTGTTAGCTAGTTAAGATTTTATTATTTTTAAGTAATCTCTACACCCAACATGAGGCTAGAATTTACAACATGGAGATCAGGAGTCACACACCCCACCGACTGAGCCAGCCAGGCACTCTGACAAGGGCACACTTTAAATTTAAAGAAACAGAAAGTAAATGGGCAAAAAGGGATATTCCATGCAAACACTAAATATGAGACTGGAATGGCCACTTTAGTATCAGATAAAATATACTTCAAAGAAGAAAAAAAGAATATTACCAGCAAGAGAGAGATATTTCATAATGGTAAAGGGATCAATAAATCAAGAAGTTTTTAATGAATATCAATGTGTGTGTATATATATATATATATGCCTTATAAAATGGCATATATATATATGCCATATATATATATATATATGCCTCAAAAATGCATGAAGCAAAAATGGGTCACAATTAAAGGGAGAAAAATAATAATAAATATTTTAACACTGTTCCCTGAGCCACTGATAGAACTGGGGGGAAAAAACATTAAAGACAATCTGAATAATGATTTTTTATGTTTATAAATCATTACACTTGAAAACGGTAGAATATACATATTTTTTTTCTTTTTTTAATGTTTATTCATTTTTGAGAGAGAGAGTGTGAGTGGAGGAGGGGCAGAGAGAGAGGAAGACAGAGGCTCCATGCTGTCAGTGCACAGCCCAATTTGGGGCTTGAACCCAAGAACTGTGAGATCATGACCTGGGCTGAAGTCGGACACTCAACTGACTGAGCCAGCCAAATGCCCATACGTACATTTTTTTCAAGTGCACTTGGTACATCCACCAACACAGACTGAATGCTGGGCCATAAAATAAGCCTCAATCAATTTTAAAAGACTGAAATCATGCAGAGTATCTTCTCTGACCACAACAGAATTAAATAGAAATCAAAACCACTAGGACATCTAGAAAAATGAAAATATTTATAAGTTTGAACACATTCCTGAGTAATCAAGGGTGAAAAAATAAATCATAAAAGAAATTAGGACACATTTTCATATGAATAAAATAAAAATACAACATACCAAAATTATTTGTTTAATGCAGATAAACAGTTCTTACAGGGAAATTTATACCTTTAATTTTTTATATTAGGGAAAAAAATCTAAAATCAGTTATATACACAGAGAAAAGTAAATACAAAGTCCTAGAAGAAAGCAAATAACAAAGATAAAAGCATAAATCAAGAAAAAAAGAAAAACAATAGAGAATATATCAACAAAGCCAAAAACTAGCTCTTTGAAAAGATGAACAAAATTAATAAGTTCTTAGCTAGACTAATCAAGAAAAAAAGAAACAAAACACAAATCACCAATATCAGGAATGAAAGAATTGCTATCACTACAGATTAAACACACATTGAAAGATGAGAGAATATTAACTTTGTACCAACAAATGTGACAAATTAAATAAAATGGGTATTTCATTTCAAATGATTTCTATTCTCTGAAAAATACAACTTAACAAGATTAACAAAAGATGAAACACAAAAAGGTAGTGTTTCCTTTTTAAAAACATTTTTAAGTTTATTTATTTATTTTGAGAGAGAGAATTTCATGCACATGAATGACACAGGGGCAGAGAGAGACAGGGAGAGAGGGAATCACAAGCAGGCTCTTCACTGTCAGCACAGAGTCCGACACAGGCCTGGAACTCACGAACCGAGCAGTGAGATTGTGATCTGAGCAGAAATAGAGTCCCACGCTTAACCAACTGAGTTAAGCCACAGGAGTCCCAAGTGTTTCCATTTTTAACTGAAAAATCTATTAAAGAAACTGAATTCATTCTCAAACTTCCCAAAAAGAAAACTCCAACTATAAGAGGCTTAATTCAAAGAATAAATTATTCCAGTATTACACGCCTTTCAGAAAACAGAAGGAATGAACACCTCCTAAGTCATCTTACTGGGTCAGATAATACCAAAACTTGACAAAGACAAGAAAGAGAGAAAGAGAGAAAGAGAGAAAGAGAGAAAGAGAGAAAGAGAGAAAGAGAGAAAGAGAGAAAGAAAGAAAGAAAGAAAGAAAGAAAGAGAGAAAGAGAAAAAGGAAGGAAGGAAGGAAGGAAGGAAGGAAGGGAAAGAAAGAAAGGGAGGGAAGGCAGGAAAAGAAAAAAAGATGAGAAAATTACATACAAATATCTTGCATGAACACAGATGTGAAAATATTACATTAGGTGTAAAACATTAACAAGTTGAATCCAGCAACATATAAAAAGATAATAATCATATCTAAGTGGTATTTACTCAAGAAATGGAATGTTGTTCCAACATTCAAAAATCAATCAATGTAGGGGTGTCTGGGTGGCTCAGTTGGTTAATCGTCCAACTCTGGCTCATGGTCTCACAGCTGGTGGGTTCAAACCCGCATCAGGCTCTGTGCTGACAGCTCAGAGCCTGGAGCCTGCTTTGGATTCTGTGTCTCCCTCTCTCTTGGCCCCTTCCCGGTTTGTGATCTCTCTTTCTCTCTGTCTCAAAAATAAATAAACATTTAAAAAAAAAACCAGGGGCACCTGGGTGGCTCAGTCTGTTAAGTGTCCAACTTTGGCTCAGGTCATGATCTCACAGCTTGTGGGTTCGAGCCCTGCATAGGGTTCTGTGCTGACAGCTCAGAGCCTGGAGCCTCCAGTTTCTGTGTCTCCCTCTCTCTCTGCCCCTCTCCTGCTTGTGCTCTGTCTCTCCAAAATAAATAAACTTTAAAAAAAAATTTAAATAAATAAATAATCAATCAAGGTAATTCACCAACTAGTAGGATAAAGAGAAAACCTTATATTCAACAGATTAAAAAAAAGAATTTGACAAAATTCAACAACTACTCATGATAAAATTCTGAGCAAACCAGGAATAGAAAGGAACTTCCTCAATTAGATAAAGCATTTATGAAAAATCTTTGGCTACCATAATACTTAATGGTGAAATATTGAACACTTGCCCCCTACAATTGGAAATAAAGCAAGGATGCCTGCTCTCAACATTTCTATTCCATATTGTGCTGTAAGTCTTTGCCATTGTGATAAAGCAAGAAAAAATATTAAATGTAAGTTTGGAAGAAAGAGATTGACTCTTTTTTCAGATCATATGACTGTTTACATGGAAAATCCCAAGAAATCTTCCAAACTTTAAAACTACAATATAAAGATAATCTATTATTGGTGAAAAGATAGATATACAGATCAAAGGAATGAAATGGAATTCCAGATGAGGTGCATTGATTTTATCTTACTTTTTTACAAAGATGCCAGGATAATTCAATGAAAAAAGTAGGTCTTTTCAACAAATGGTATATTGGATATTCGAATAGAGAAAAATAAACCTAGATACTTACTTTATACCATTCACAAAAAACTAACTTGAGTGGATCACAGAACTAAATTTAAAAGCTAAAACTATAAAACGTCAAGAAGAAAACGTGAGAGAAAATTCTATAACCTGGGGTAAGCAAAGCTTCTCAAACATAATACAAAAGACATAAAACAAAAAAATAATTTACCCTCATCAAAATTTAAAACTTTGTTCTTCAAAAGACACTGTTAAAAGGAATGGGCGAGCCATAGAACAGAAGAAAATGTCTGCTATAGATACATCTGATATAGGACTTGTACATAGATTTTTACAACATGATGATAATAAGACATCCGAACCAATTAAAAAGTGCAAACAATTTGAACACACTCCACAAGTGATAACATACAAATAGAAGCACATTAAAAAAACACTCAACATGATTAGTCTTCAGGGAAATGCAAATTGAAGCCACAATGAGATAATGGTTCACCCCCATTAGAATGGATAATATTAAAGACTGACAATATTAAATGTTTGTGAGCCTATGGAACAACTGAAACTCCCATACATTGCTAGTGAACATGTAAAATGGTGCAAATACTTTGCTAAACAGTTTGTCAGTTCCTTAAAACATACATCCACTACAGAACCCAATCAATGTACTCACAAGTAGTACAGAAATAAAAGAGAAACAACGTATATTCATACAAGGACTTGCACACAAACATACACAGAACTCTTATTCACAGTAGCCAAAAATTGGAAACAGCTCAAAGATCCATCAACAGGTAAGTGGATAATAATGTGATATACCCATACAATGGAAAATACTACTCAACAATGGAAAGGAATGAACTACTGAATATACACAACATAAATCAATCTCAAACTCATTATGCTGAGTGAAAGAAGGCTGATACAAAAAGCCCACATTGAACAATTCCATACAATTCCAAATAGAATTAATCTATAGTGAGAGAAAGGAGATCAGTTGTTCTTTGGGGCCTGGGACAGAGGGAGGGGAATGAATGCAAAGGAACAAAAGGAATCTTTTGAGGGTGATGGAAATATTCTGGATCTTCCTGGTGATTTCAAGACTGTATACAATCATCAAAATTCACTGAATCATATACTCTAAATGGATGCAGTCTATATTAGTTAACTATACTTTAATAAAATTGATAAAAATAAAGCCAGATACATTATGTTTATCACTATAAAATTTTAAGGTGTTTAGATCAATGTGGATACTGGTCTTTTGTTTTTTATCCTGATTAAATTATCTTGAGGTACTTCATAAAAACCTTAAACAACAATGGGGGAAATGGAAATTATTCCATTTCCTTAACTGCATATAGTTGCTTATCTAAATTTAGATTACTTAATACCTTGGGGGATTCTGGGGATTTACAGTTTCTGTGTAAAATTTTTGTATTATTTTAGATGTAAAACAAACTCTACTGACATTATAAACAGAAAACAAAATCTTCCAACACAAAAATTGATTTAAGTTTCTTGTCTTGGTTTTCTAAAACCCCCCAAGTTTCATGATCTCAGATTCAGTTCATGAGATTGAGCCCCGTGTCCGGTTCTGTGCTGCCAGCACAGAGCCTGCTTGGGATTTTCTCTCTCTCTCTCTCTCTCTCTCTCTCTCTCTCTTTCTCTCTCAAAATATAAACAAATATTAAATAAATAAATAAACAAATAATGAAAAAATACCCCCCCCAGTAAACTTTTGAATAGGAGACTATTCAGTCATTATATAGACAAAAAGGAGAAAAAAGTTCAAAGTAAATTTGATCAAACACTCTAGGGAACACTTACAGTAGGACATTTCAAGAGAACAATAGATAAAATATTGATTAATTTATAAATGCATTATAGAATGAAAATGGATAGCATACTTCAGAGAAGAGGCAAAACTGAATCAGGCAGATGGCAGTTGAAATATATCTAAACTATAGATTAAATTTTCATTATTTATCCCTTTGCTCACCTAAATAGAATACAGAATATCATAACTACAAATATGAACATAAACTACTTCCAACTCATCATTTATTACACACACAGTAAATCTTCTTGATTGGTGGTAAAAATTAGTACGAATAAGCTATTTGTGAACCCAAGAGTCATAGATTTTGAAGCACACAATGTAAGAGGCAAAGGATAATGCTTATGCTCTCAAAATTAAAAGGTCCTTTGGGGGTACATGTGTGGCTCAGCAGGTTAAGCATCTGACTCTTGATCTCAGCTCAGGTCTTGAACTCAGAGTCATGAGTTCAAGCCCTGCATTGTAGAAATAAATAAATAAATAAATAAAAATAAAAGTTCCTTTCCACAGAGCCACAAGGAGCATCATGACAATTCAAACCTATTTAATTTTTAGTTGAATAAAAGTTGAGAGGCATCAGAGATCACTAACTGTGATTCACAATGCACCAAAATGCAGACAGCATGGCTAAGATCTTCCCAATACTTTAACCTTTGGTGGTAGAGAATAGGTGTTTGGGAGATGCATTTCACCTTAAACACCTTAATTACTAACTATCTTACTCAGGCTGCCGTTAACCTTAGGAAGGTATCCTTTAGGGCTTCGATGGAGATGTAGAATATGTCCTTCTTTTTAAGAGAAGAAGCCAAATGTAAAATCTTTTTCTCTATTATATGACATTTTCCAAATCAAAAGAGTAGGAATGAAAATACTAGGTCTGTTATTAACCTACTGGGTGTCTATGTTATTTGTAGGTACTAAGTTGGGGACTTGAGACAATAAGGCTCAGTTGACAACTTGCAATTCGTTATTAGATCTGATGGACTATTTTAAATATTTTCCAAAATAGACCCAACTATGGCTAGAAATAGGAACCCAAGAGAATTATGTCTCAGAGAATAATTCATGATCTACAACAATTACAGGAGATCCAGCAGAGAAGTTAAGACAATATTCTTGGGTGCCTGGGTTGCTCAGTCAGTTAAGCGCCAGACTCTAGATTTTTACTCAGGACATGATCTCACAGCTGGTGGGATCAAGCCTGGAGTAAGGCTCGGTGCTGACATCTTGGAACCTGCTTGGGATTCTCTCTCTCCCCCTCTCTCTCTGCCCCACCTCTTCTCTTTGTGCACATACACACACACACACACTCTCTCTCTCTCCTCTCTCTCTCTCAAAATAAATAAATAAACATTTTTAAAAGTTTATTTCTTTTCAGGGAAAGAGAGCTCGAGCACAGGAGCTGGGGAGGGGCAGAGAGGAGAGGGGAGAGAATCTCAAGCAGGCTCTGCAATGTCAGTGCAGAGCCCAACTCAGGGCTCAAACTCAGGAGATCATGGCCTGAGCCAAAATCAAGAGTGGAGTGCTTAACCAACTAAGCCACCCAGGAGCCCCTAAAAAGACAACATTTTTAATCACAATCATCAATGGAAAGAATAAGACAATATTAGAAGCTGAGAGCACAAACGGATGTTTCTGGAGTGGAAACTATACAGAGTTTAGGAACTATACAGTGGAGTAGATGATTAAAAGAAATAGATATAGTTCTAACATCTCACTTCACAACTATGAGGAAATAGGAAAATTAAGAGGAAATAAGCTACAGAGCTTCAAAAGGATTTTTAGGAGAAAACCCCAACATTTTCCCCGGGTAAACACTCAAGTTGCTCAGGTGTTCTAAGGCAAGATAACCTAATAATTATTATTAAAACGTGTAGGATGCAATTTATTATTATTTTAACTTCCTGACCCTCTTCTCATTATATAATGTCCCTATTTATATCTATTAGGTTTCTTGTCTTAAGGTCTACTATAAGTGATATTTGTATAGCAAATACTGTATACAGTTTCTTTTTGATAAGTATTTGCATAGTATAATCTCTTTCCATCCTTTTACTTTCAACCTTTTTAAAAAATTTTTTAATGTTTATTATTTATTTTTGAGAGAGAGACAGAGAGAGACAGAGTGCAAGCAGGGGAGGTGCAGAGAGAGAGGGTGACACAGAATCTGAAGCAGGCTCCAGGCTCTGAGCTGTCAGCACAGGGCCCAACGTGGGGCTTGAACCCACAAACTGTGAGATCATGACCTGAGCCAAAGTCAGACACTTACCCAACTGAGCCACCCAGGCACCCCTCAACCTTTCTTTATCCTTTTAATAAAGGTATGTCTCTGATAAATGACATATGGTTGTTTAATTTCTAACCAGTCTGACCATCTTCATTAATTGGAATGTTTAGCCTGTTTACATTTCATGTAACTACTGATATGCTTCAATTTAAATCTGTCATTTTACCACTTTTTTTTTAATCCCATCTGTTCTTATTTGTCTTTTTCCCCCTTTCTGGCCTTTTCATAGATTAATTAAGTATATTTTTATCCTATTATGACCCCATTAATAACTTTCTGGTCTCATATTCTTTTAATATTTTTTTTAATTTTTTTAACGTTTATTTACTTTTGAGACAGAGAGAGACAGAGCATGAACGGGGGAAGGTCAGAGAGAGAGAAGGAGACACAGAATCTGAAATAGGCTCCAGGCTCTGAGCTGTCAGCACAGAGCCCGACGCGGGGCTCGAACTCACGAACCGCGAGATCATGACCTGCGCCGAAGTAGGACGCTTAACCGACTGAGCCACCCAGGCGCCCCAATTCTTTTAATATTTTAAATGGATTAACCTAGAAGATATAAATGCATCCTTGACTTCTGGAATGATATAATGGCCTTAGATTCTTTTAATTCTATTAAATTTCAATTCTATTAAATCCATTAATTCTATTTACCTTTCTCTAGATATAAGAACACATTATTGTTCTCATATACTTGAATTCGTTTCATATTTTAAATCCTACTATATTTTAGTTTTGTTATATTCAGTAAATATTTACCTCCATTGCTTCCTTCTTTGTTCCCTCCCTCCCTTCATTCCCTTCCTTCCTATATTTCTCATGCTTCTACTTAGAAATATTTTATGTATACCTAAAGAAATTACTATTTACCTCAGTGAAGATCTGCTTGGGATATATTTCCTCAGTTTGGGTTCATTTGAAAATATTTTCATTTACTTTCCTTTTTGAAGAATATTTTTTGCTGAGCATAAAATTCTAAGTTTGCAGATGTTTTCTTTAAGCCCTTTAAAGATGTCATTTCATTGTCTTCTGGCTTCCAATTTTTTTTTTTTGAGAGTTCAGTTGTCAGTCTTGCTATTGCTCATTTAAAGGTAATAAGTCTTAAAAATATAAAATAAAATAAAGGTAATAAGTCTTAGGGTACCTGGGTGGCTCATTCAGTTAAGTGTCCAACTTCAGCTCAGGTCATGATCTCTCAGATCATAGGTTTGAGCCCAGCATTGGGCTCTGTGCTGACATCTCAGAGCCAGGAGCTGGCTTTGGATTCTGTGTCTCCCTCTCTCTCTGTCCCTCCCCTGCTCACATTCTCTCTCTCTCTCTCTCTCTCAAAAATAAATAAACATTAAAAAAATAAAAAATAAAGGTAATAAGTCTTTTATTTTCTGGCTGTCAAAAAAAGATTATTAAAAATACTAATAAAATCAATACAGCTATGGCATACTTTATTTCAAAAAAAAGAAAGCAAGGGGCGCCTGGGTGGCGCAGTCGGTTAAGCGTCCGACTTCAGCCAGGTCACGATCTCGCGGTCCGTGAGTTCGAGCCCCGCGTCAGGCTCTGGGCTGATGGCTCGGAGCCTGGAGCCTGTTTCCGATTCTGTGTCTCCCTCTCTCTCTGCCCCTCCCCCGTTCATGCTGTGTCTCTCTCTGTCCCAAAAATAAATAAACGTTGAAAGAAAAAAAAATTAAAAAAAAAAAAAAAGAAAGCAAAAATACAAAATGAGAAATGTAAAAAAAAACCATTATGGTTCCTACTACATTAAAATAATGAGAAATATAATGAATAACTTTAAGCCTATATATTACATTATAAATGCACAAATTTATTGAAAAAAAAACCAATTTGCAAAACTATACAACTAGAAGTTTAAAATTTATATAGTTTTAAACCTACTGCAGATACTGAATTTGTAATTAAAAACATTTTCGTGAAAATAACTCTAATAAAGCTTAATTCTGAATTCTCCCAAATATTTATGGGAGAAAAAATGATTTAAACAAACTTTCCAAAGAATTGAAAAAGAGGTAAAACTTCTCCACTTACTATAAGAGGCCAGCATAGCCTTGATACCAAACCCTGACAAAAAGATTAGAAGAATGGAAAATTACAAACCAATTTCTATCATAAACACAGATTTTTAAAATTCTAAGCAAAATATTGGGAAATGAAATCCAGTGATATAAAGAAGGATAATATATCACAACCAACCAGGGTTTATTCCAAGAATGTAATATTGGTTTATCATTAATAAATCAACCAATATAATTCATGATTTGAATAAAATAAAAGGATATCATATGATCACTTAAACAGAAAAATATATGATAAATTTAATACCCATTCATAATTTTTAAAAAATCCCTTAGTTAAATTAGAAAGGGAAGGAAGCTTCCTTAACCTGACAAAAGACCTCTGGAACAAAATGTATCTCATATTAAATACAAAAAACTTTCTGTCTGAGACAGGATTAAGACAAGACTATTATCACTTCAATTCAGCAATGCCACCAAACCATAAAACAAGGAAACAATATGATTAGAAAGTTAAAACATAAATAAATAAAACTAAGAGTATTGGAAATGGCAAACAGTGTCTATAGAAAATATAAAATAATATAAAAATGTGACATTTCAAAATAAAATTTAGCAAGGACCCTGGATATAAACGTAATACAAAAATTAGTTTTATATCTATATACCTGCAACAAAAACAATTATAAAATGAAATTTTTTAAATGCCATTTAAAATTATATCAAAATATCAAATATTTAATGAAGTTGTACAAAAATATCTCTATATAGACACATAAACACATATAAACAGTGAGAGAAAAAAATAAATAGAAAGATATATCATGTTAGTAGACCAGATGTTTATGTACATATTATCATTGTGTTAATAAATCCCTTATTTTTTACACAGTAAATAAAAATCCAAGTAAAAGTTTGTCAAAATGGGAATATGCCTCATAGTTTCTACAGATTCCATGTAACACCAATTAAAATATGAGCAGAGTTTTCTGGGGTAGAAATTAACACAATGATTCACAATTTATGTAGAAATGCAAAGGGCCGAAAATAACTAAATTAATCAGGAGGCAAAAGAAGAAGCTAGAAAAACTTACACAATTGTATACCAGTGCGTATCAACACAGAATGGTATCAGCACAAGAATATAGGACTACACCACTAAAACAGAATGAAAGTCTAGAAATAGGTACAACTATACAGTCATTTGGTTTATGACAAAGGCGGCACTACAGAATAGCAAGAAAAGTATGGTCTTTTTATTAAGTGGTGCTGTGTATGTAGAAAATTCAGCTGGATTTTTACATGGAAAAAAATTAATCTCAGCTCCAACATTACACCATACACAAAAATACAACTTCAGATGGATTAAGATTCTTAATGTGCATGTTAAAACAAGAAAGCTGCTGGAACTATGGCAACCACTAATCGAATATGGCTATTTAAACTGAAGATCAAATTAAATTTAGGAACATTAAAAATTCAGTCCCACAGTTTCACTAGCCACATTTCAAGTGCTCAGTAGTCATATGTCCTATATATGCAGATATAGAAAATTTCCAACATACAGAAAGTCCCATTGGACAGCAATGTTCTAGAAGATAACATAGGAACATATCTTCATGACCTTGAAGTAGGCTACATTTTTGTTAAAAGGATAGAAAGAGTACCAAGTAAAAAAGAAAATGCATTAGATTTCGTTAGATCTCATTAAAATTAGGAGTTCCTGTTAATCAAAAGACATCATTAAGAAACATAGAGTAGCTCTATATACTCCTATGGAGTGATCGCAAGTTTATATATCTATCTATATCTATATATAGATGTATATCTATCTATGTATAGATATACATCTATATACATGTTTATTTTTGAGAGAGAAAGAAGGAGTGGGGAAGGGGCAGAGACAGAGGGAGAGACAGAATCCCAAGCAGTTTCTGCTCTGCACTATCATCTCGGAGCATCATGCAGGATCAAAACCACAAGATCATGACATGAACAGAAGTCAAACACTTAACCGACTGAGCCACCCAGGCGCCCCACAAGTATATGTTTTTCAGTGAAAAAAACCAAAGTGGAGAAGAGTATGTTTTCGTATGTTATAATTTATCCTAAAAAGATATACACACATATACATTTGCTTATATTTATATATATATATATATATTTAAAATATATATACGTTTATATGTATAAATACATATAAATGTGTCTATATATATATAATATATATACACTTATATATGCATTTAAAAAGGAATAATAAAAGGATAAATCATAAAATTTGATTACCAGTTAGAAGAAAATAAGACTTGGGGCACCTGGGTGGCTCAGTTGGTTGAGCGTCCGACTTCAGCTCAGGTCATGATCTCATGGCTTGTGGGTTCGAGCCCCGTGTTGGGCTCTGTGCTGACAGCTCTGGGCCTGGAAACTGCTTCGGATTCTATCTCCTTCTCTCTCTGCCCCTCCCCCACTTGTGCTCTGTCTCTCTCTGTCTCTCAAAAATAAATAAACGTAAAAATGATTTTTTTTAAAAAAAGAAGAAAGACTAGAGTGGAGGAACAGGCATAGTAAATACTAGACTTCTCTAAATATACTTTCTTTTATGAATTTGTTTTAGAACCATTGTAACATTTCACATAGCTATAAAAGAAAATTAAATTTTAAAAAACAAGCCTGAGTTTTTAAAAGTTTTTTTTTTTTTTTAATTCTAGTTAGTTAACATACAGTGTAATATTACTTTCAGGCCTAAATTTGAAAGTAACTCAAAACAAATGAACCTAACTCTGTATGTGTTTGGCAGCTTACCTACACAGAGATGAGCTACTCCAAGATATTTTAAATGTTTATTTATTTTGAGAGAGAAAATGCATGCAAGGGAGGGGCACAAAGAGAGAGAGAGAGAGAAAATCTCAGAGAGAGAGCAAATCTCATGCTGTCAGCACAGAGCCAGACTCGGAACTTGATCTCACAAACGGTGAGATCATGACCTGAGCTGAAATCAAGAGCTGGATGTTTAACCAAATGAGCCACTCAGGCACCCGCTAAAATACTTTTTTTTTAAAGTTTATTTTTTATTTATTTTTGAGAGAGAGAGAGAGAGAGAGAGTAAGAGGGAGAGGGAAAGCATGGGAGAGGGAGACAGAATCCTGAGCATGTTCTGCACTGTCAACACAGAGCACAATGTGGGGCTCAATCCTATGACTCTGGGGTCATGACCTGAGCCAAAACCAAGAGTCCCACGCCCGACAAACTGAGGCACCCAGGTGCCCCCCCATCCCAAAACTTTAAAACACAATAATTTATATGTGCCTAGTGGGATATACCCTCCAAGTGAAAATAATGACAAAAATATTAAACTGATACTGTAATCATATTGTTGGTTTAGTGCTGGTATTGTTTTCTAAGTCTGTTTTTTGAGTAGTGTGGGGTAACAAATGAGTAATTATGTTGATATAAATGAAAACTGGGATTTTTATTGTGGAAGAAAGGAGACACAAATGTAAAATTGATGGAATTAAGTAAAAGCCTTAGAGTGATGAATTTGAATTAGACAGATTAGTATAAACTTGTGATGCCTTGGGGCACCTGGGTGGCTCAGTCGGTTAAGCGTCCGGCTTTGGCTCTTGTCATGATCTCCCGGTTTGCGGGTTTGTGAGTTCGAGCCCCGCGTCAGGCTCTGTGCTGACAGCTCGGAGCCTGGAGCCTGCTTCAGATTCTGTGTCTCCCTCTCTCTCTGCTCCTCCCCCACTCACGCTCCATCTCTGTCTCTCAATAATAAATAAACATTAAAAAAGTTAAAAAAAAAACGTTATGCCTTTTATATTTTTTTAAAAAATGGACATCCCTTAGCTCAGTAACTAAAAGTACCTAAAACACTGACTCAACACTGTAGCAATAAGCACACCTGTTGTCAAGATTCTATCTCCAAATATCACCATGCACAAAAAATACTGAAGGATCCTTGAAAAATGCTTAATTCCAGGTCTGAGACAAGAAGTTTACAAGATGAACCTGGATATCTGTAATACCAAACAGCAGACATTCTCTTCAAAATGAATGAATAAGCCATCCAGTTTTCCCAACAGCATTTGTTGAAGAGACTTGTCTTTTTCCCGTTGTATATTCTTGCCTCCTTTGTCATAGATTAATTTATCATATAAGCATGGGCTTATTTCTGAGCTCTCTATTCTGTTCCATTAATCTGTGTGTCTATTTTTGTGCCAGTACTACATACTGTTTTGATTGCTACAGCTTTGTAGTATATCTTGCAATCTGGGATTGGGACACTAGCAGCTTTGTTCTTCTTTCTTGATGAGTCTGGCTAAAGGTTTATCAATTTTGTCTATCTTTTCAAAGGACCAGCTCCTGGTTTCATTGATTTTTTTTTCTACAATAAAGATAGAAACTGAACCACTTTCTAACCATACACAAAAATAAACTCAAAATGAATTAAAGACCTAAATGTGAGACCTGAAAGCATAAAATTCCTATAAGAAAACATAGGCAGTAATCGCTTTGACATCAGCTCTACAAACATTTTTTTAGATGTATCGCCTCAGGCAAGGAAAAAAAAAGCAAAAAGAAACTACTGGGACTATACCAAAACAAAAAGCTTTTGCACAGCAAAGGAAACCATCAACAAAATGACAAGGCAACCTACTAAACGGGAGAAGACAGCTGCAAATGACATAGTCAATAAGGGGTTAATATCCAAAATACATAAACAACTCATACAACTCAACACCCCACAATAATAATTTGATTTAAAATGGGCAGAGGTAGAGTGCCTGGCTGGCTCAGTCAAGGGAGCATACAATTCTTGATCTTGGGGTTGTGAGTTCAAGTCCCACATTGGGTGTCAAAATAAATAAACTTAAAATAAAAATAAAGTAAATAAATAAACCTACATAAGTAAATAAATAAACAAATAAATAAAAATGGGCAGAGGACCTTAATAGACATTTTTCCAAAGACATACAAATGACCAACAGACACATGAAAAAGATGCTCAACATCACTGATCATCAGGGAAATTACAAATCAAAATTACAATGAGATATCACCTTATACCTGTCAGAATAGATAGAATTAAAAGACAAGAAATAACAAGTGTTAGTAAGGATGTGGAGAGAAAAGAATCCATGTGCACTGCTACTGGGAATGAAAATAGGTGCAGCCACTATGGAAAACAGTATGGAAGGTTCTCAAAAAATAAAAAATATAAATATCATATGGGGCACCTAGGTGGCTCAGTCAGTTAAGCTTCGACTTCTGCTCAGGTCATAATCTTGCATCCGGCTCTGTGCTAACAGCTCAGAGCCTGGAGCTTGCTTTAGATTATGTGTCTCCATCTCTCTCTGCCCCTCCCACTCATGTGCTCTCTCTCTCTCTCTGTCAAAAATAAATAAACATTAAAATTTTTTTAAATAAATAAATAAATAAATAAATAAATAAATAAATAAATAAATATTGTATGATCCAGTAATTCTACTGGGAATTTACCCCAAGAAAATGAAAGCACTGCGGCACTTGGGATCATCAGTTAAGCATCTGGCTCTTGGTTTTGGCTAAGGTGATAGTCATGATATTGAGCCCCACGTTGGGCTCCATGCTGATAGTGTGGAGCCTTCTTGGTATTGTCTATCTCCCTCTCTCTTTGCCCTTCCCCTGCTTGCATACACGTGCTCTCTCTCAAAATAAATAAACTTAAAAAAAAAAAAGAAAATGAAAACACTAATTCAAAAAGATACATGCAACCCTATGTTTATTGCAGCATTATTTACAATTCTTTACAATAGCCAGGATATGGAAGCAACCCAAATAACCATCTATAGATAAACAGATAAAGATGTCATATATACTCAGCCATAAAAAAGAATGACATCTTGCCATTTGCAACGGCATGGATGGACCTGGAGGTATAATGTTAAGTGAAATAAGTAAAAGAAAGACAAATAACATATGATTTCACTCATATGTGGAATTTAAGAAACAAAAGAAATGAACAAAGGGAAAAAGAGACAAACAAAAAACCAGACTCTTAAATAAAGAAAACAAACTGGTGGTTTCCGAAGGGGAAGTGGATGGAGAGATGGGTGAAATAGATAATGAGGATTAAGAGGTGTATATTTCCAGTAAGAAAATAAATAAGTCATGGAGATGAAAAGTATAGCATAGGGAATATAGTCATTAAGATGGTAGCAACATTGGTGACAGATGGGGACTACACTTATCATGATGAGCACTGAGTAATATATAGAATTGTGGATTCATTATGTTATACACCTGAAATTAACATAATACTGTATGTTAATTGTACTTCTATAAAAAAATGTTTTTTAAGATCATAAGAGGACACTATAAACAACTTCATAACAAAATTTGAAAGCTTAGATGACATTAACATATTTTTGGAAAAGACAGTTCATAAAAAAAAAAGCAAGAAGAGTAAAAATATAAATAATTCTATTACTAATGGAAAAATTTAATTTCATGACTTAAAACTTCCCCACAAAGAAAACTAAGGCACGGAGAATATCGCTAGTGAATTCTACTAAATATTTAAGAAAGAAATATCACCAATCTTAATAAACATGTTCAGAGAATATAAAAGAGGAGAGAGAAAAAATACTTTGAACCTGTTTAACAGGGCCAGCATAACCTTGACATCAAATCCTTATAAGAAAGGAAAATGACAAGCCTATCTTGAGTGGTAAGTATAGATGCAAAACCCCATTATGAAGATGTCTTAACTGGTTGTTTTTATTTTGTATGAACATCATTTTGAGACTAAACAAAACAGCTGTAATCTTTGCTTAAAGATTCTAAAGAATAAGCATAATGTGCATGAATTCAGAGAATACATTTCTGAGGGTGTGCCATTACACTTCTGCTATGAAAACAGTATATATGTAGATGGCAACCAGATGGTTCTAGAACAGCCAAGATTTGGGGATGTGACAGAAAAGTTTTTTTCTCTTTCTCTGAAGCACAGGAGAGAGAATATGTGATTGCATATTCATTCCCAGATTGAAAGACAAGTTCCAGATGAATATATAATGACCTTCTGTGTTTATAGCTTGAGAAGGAAATTGTTATCCTAATTCTCTTCTTTTTCATAAACGCAGAATAAAAGAGACATGTACCTTATTTATATCCTAAACCATTCTCATCTTGTCAGTTAAAATTGGGAAAAAAGTAAGTAACTACTTTTATGATTTAGTTGTTGTTTTTAAGAATAATCTTTACCAATAAACTCCTTACTTCCCTTAATACTTCAGTCAGAACCCTAGGCTGTGATCCACATTCACTTGACATTCTTCCAAATGTTAATTATTTCTGATATTCCTATTATCCCCATTTGAGAAATGTAAAAGTCTCTTTAGGACTTAATCCATCTTCACTCCAACCCAGCAAAACATATTTAGTCTCTGGAATGTAATTGTTTCCCTCTAACTGTAAATATTTAAGGCAACACACATTAATAGATATTAACATTATCAGACATGTTGTTAAAATTTCCACATTGATACATTTCCCAGGCATTGCTTTTTCCTACTGTTTCCTCAAGGTATTAAGCTCTTTTCCTTCCCTTTTACTAGTTTGAGGTTTCTCTATTATACAATAAATTCTATTGTACTGTCTACATAGTTTTTTTAATCCATATGTATTTCATATGCTCTGCAAGCTTCCTTAGTTACAGCACTCTAAAGATTTTCTAAGTCAATTATCAGTTTAAAAGTCAAAATAGATATGAGGAAATATCTAATCAACCTATGGGAAAGTCTGCTAATGGCATATATTTTAATAAATAAAAACACGTAGAATGTCAAAAACATTCTACCACTCTGTAAACAAATGACACTGCACAGGACAAATATTGTATACCCTACATATACATCGTGGCAATGGACAAACTGCTTCAGTTACAGAAGAACAATACACTAACATAACACTGATATGTTCACTATAATTTTCATGTGGAATATTTAATAAAGTCAGTTGTTCACTGTTGTAAATTTTTTGCTACATTAATATTTATTATCTAAAAAATTTGCCAATGCAATGAATTTTAAATGATAGGCAGAAATGTACATCTCCGAGGTAACATGTTGGATACCAACCTAAAAAAAATTAAAGGGCCCATCACAAATCTTACAAAAAACTAACATGAGACACATGTTGTCTACTTGTTGCATAGTACATCAATTTTGTTTATATCTATAAAGTATTATTAATACGAGAAATAAAGATAAAAATGTTTTCCTGAATTTCCTAAACTGACAGATTTTAGTACTGTAAAATATGTTAATACACACTGTAAACTAAAACAAGACAGAAGGACTCAGTATTTAGAGAGTATAATGCTAAGCTAAATAAGTCAGTAAAGACAGATACGAAATAATTTCACGCACATGTGGAATTTAAGAAACAAAACAGGGGCGCCTGGGTGGCGCAGTCGGTTAGGCGTCCGACTTCAGCCAGGTCACGATCTCGCGGTTTGTGAGTTCGAGCCCCGCGTCGGGCTCTGGGCTGATGGCTCGGAGCCTGGAGCCTGCCTTGGATTCTGTGTCTCCCTCTCTCTCTGCCCCTCCCCCGTTCATGCTCTGTCTCTCTCTGTCCCAAAAATGAATAAACGTTGAAAAAAAAATTAAAAAAAAAAAAAAAAAAAAAAAAAAAAAAGAAACAAAACAAATGAGCAAAGGAAAAACACAGAGACAGAGAGGGAGACAGAAACCAAGAAACAGACTTTCAACTATAGAGCACAAACTGATGATTACCAGAGGGAGGTGGGTGGGGGGATGGTCAAATAGGTGATGGGGATTAAGGAGTGCACTTGTCATCATGAGTAATGGATGATGTATGGAATTGTTAAATCATTATATTGTACACTTGAAACTAATATAACACTGTGTTAACTAGACTGGAATTAAAATAAAAACTTAAGTAAAAAAGAAGGGCTTAGTATTTGAAAAAAATATAAATATATATACATCAAGATTCCTTTTTTTAATAAAAAATTTTTTTAACATTTATTCATTTTTGAGAGACAGAGTGTGAACACGAGAGGGGCAGAGAGAAAGGGAGACACAGAATTCAAAGCAGGCTCCAGGCTCTGAGCTGTCAGCACAGAACCCGACGCGGGGCTCCAACCCACAAACCGTGAGATCATGACCTGAGCTGAAGTTAGACACAACTGATTGAAACACCCAGGCGCCCCTAAACAAGATTCTTTATGACTCAGGCACACAGTTAAAATTATTATGAAATTGCACTCTTTTCAAAGGATTTTTGTTTTATAAAATCAAGCAGTAAATATTTTATTTCTAGAATTCTGTAGTTGGTATTACGGCATTCAGTGAACACTATGACAAGCATTCTGTTCTAAAGAATCAAGATTGGATCGATATGCAATTGGATAGGAAGAAGTCAATAATAAAATGCCTGGGTGAATTACAAATACTCCAGCTTTCTAGAAGTTATTTTATTCATGTTCTTATACATCATACTTTCTTTACATATAAGGAAATATCTAGTACACAAAAATTATTAGCAGGCAATGGACTACCTATAACTTGAAATATCAACATTGATGGAAAAAGATTGTGCAGGTAAACAAATGGGATGGCACAGTATTCCTCCATGTATGAACAGTCTATCTTTGTTACTGTCACTCATATAAGTTTAAAAATTCAGTGGCAAGGGATATTTTCCTCTGTTACTAGCTATATTCCTCCTTTTAAATAATTTTCCAACTTCCAGATGCATTTCTTTCAAGTCTGCTCAAAATGTGTTTCTCAAACAATACCTGACTGCCAAACATTCAGATTCCCAAACTTCAGTATTCTCATCTCTATTTGTTATAGAAAGCAGTGAAATAAAATAAATGATGCATTTTCTTGATAGGAAGAGAGTTTATACATTGTTTTGATACCTGAAATATTAACATTACAATGCACCAATTTTCTGTCTTAAAATTAACTACATTTTCATTTGTATTTGCTGCAACTTTCACAGTATAAACATGTGTGTCCCTACTAATCACTTTGTCATCTATAGGAACTGTGATCATATTTAGTGTCAGACACAGTATTGAGGTTTTTCTAGGACCAGAAAATCCCACTGTTAATGTTGTTTCACTACTATACATGAGGAAGAAAATAATCATTGAAATAATATATTTGAAAGAGATCTTTAAACTGCTAAATATATATACACATAAAGTGGAAAAGTAAGTTAAATCTTTGTTCTCGATGTTGAACTCTTCCATCTACATTAACACCCAATTCATCCATTCACAAATGTATTTATTCTTTCATTCAGCAAGCACTTATGCCATGTGAAACATAAAATATGCAAAATTATAATGCATATAAATCTATTTTATTTTCAGTTAAGATCATCATTTGAAGAATAACTAACTTATAACTTACTTTTCCCCTATTACCTGGAATCATAAAACAAGGAATCCTCCATTCCCTTCCCCAATTTCTGCATACCTCCTTCCCTTTTATCAATGATCTCTATGAAAAATCAGAAATACTGTAAAATTGCTGAAGACTGTCCTCACTCTATTTGATAAGTTTTTGAAATGCAAAGAGCCACTAAGGATAAATTTAAGTATTTGAATAATTTAACTTATTCATTTTGTTTATATCTATAAAGTATTATTAATACGAGAAATAAAGATAAAAATGTTTTCCTGAATTTCCTAAACTGACAGATTTTAGTACTGTAAAATATGTTAATATTTACATGCATTACTTTCAAATATAGCATTTACTTATTTTAAAGTATATTGGCTTCTAAAATAATAAGAAAATTAAATCCAAGTTGAATGGACTTTGAATGGCAAGTGCACCTTGAATACACAAATGTTTCTGACACAACAATTACTCCTCTTTCAAACAATAAGTAATAAATGGAATTGTTGAATCACTATATTGTACATCTGAAATGAATATGACACTGTATATTAATTACGCTGGAATTAAAATTTTAAAAACAATTACTACTCTTTCTTCTTTGTGAAATATATCAATAAAATGTAAAATAAAAGGTTGTCAAGTCCTATACCCAATGGTTTTATTTTCTATCAGTACAAACAGGTATTCTGAGACATGCTTATAATTTCCATATACTTAGAAACACTGTGTGGAGCTATCATTAGCTATGTTTCAGAGTGCCATTCTCAAAAAAGACTACTATGCAAAAATGGCATTTATTTAAAAAGTATGACCTAGAAAATATGTTGCCATTTTATTAAATGGTGTATCATTCAGGATCTAATTCAAATGCCATCTCTACCACAATTCCTCTTCTGATTTCCTCCTCCTCCCTTCCCAGATGTCCTCTCACAGTCTCTCTCTCCCTTTGAACATCCATTGCAATTTATTTTTACATTTTTTAGGTTATCATTGTCAAATCATGTAATGGTTTGGGCAAATGCCTCATCTTCCATGATACTATGCTTATGTAATGTAAAGATCCTTGCATATTTTTCATTCCCATTTTTGGTATCAGAATGCCTTACCCATATCTGGGACACCTGGGTGGCTCAGTCCATTAAGGGTCTGACTCTTGATCTTGGCTCAAGTCATGATCTCATGGTTTGTGATATTGAGCCTCACGTCAGGCTCTCTGCGGACAGCACCAAGCTTGCTTGGGATTCTCTCTCTCCCTCTGCCTCTCTCTCTCAAAATAAATAAATAAACTTTTTAAAAAAATGCCTTACACATCTGTGGCTCAAAATGTTTTTTTTAATGAAGGGGTTTATGCTTTAAATAATTCCTTGAATAAATTCATAAAAGGAATTAAAGACATCCCCATTTATTTCCTGTACCAGAAACTTTGGTGCCTTATTTCTAATTTTAGTCCTGTACACTAGATTACTTTTATTGTTCTTTAATAGGCTTAAATTTCTTACCCTTGTTTCTCAGAAATAAACTATAAATTCCTTGAGGCCAAGGACAGTCTTTTAATACTTTTATACTCCCAGAATTCTTAGCATGGGGGTGCTAAGCAGGAGTGTTCAATTCAATGGATTAAATGTTGCTAAAGGTTCATCTAAGAAGCATTTCAGAACATAGCTAGCAGCCATCTCCTGGGCAAGGGAATCAAATCCCTCAAGATTTGCTTACCATGGCATTGACATTTACGTGATCCCCTTTCCTATTCCGAATGTGAATGCAGGATATTGGCAAATTCAGTCCTACCCCAGTAGCCAGATTTCTCAGGTCAGCAGCACTGTATTCCCCACGCAACAGCAAACTGTTATTATCAGAACCAAGCCCTAGAGAGGCCCGATAGAGATAGGTCTGAGAAAGTCTCTCAACTGTAGTGACATCTATCGTGGCTGATGTCATACAAGGACTTGAAGCCATCTTCCTCCCTTGCCTCAGCTCTTCTGAAGAGCGACAGCAGCTTTGAGAACAACAAGCTGGGCTCTGGTTCACCTTGATGCACACAAAGAAAAGTAAGCACCCCAGAAATAAAAAGGAAATAGAGGCCAGGGCAATTACTAAATACAGGTTCTGGGTGGAAAGGTGGCCTCCTCTTTCCCAGGTATCTTCAAAGTCTGGAAGGACCTGAGGGGCAAAGTTGCTCAACAGTATACCTAATGTGACAGAAGAGGAAAGTGAGGGGTCTCCATGGTCTCGAACCACTACCACCACCCTCTGTTTAACTGCATCAGTGGGAAGAATGAAGCGGGCAGTACGAAGTTCTCCCATATTGGCTGAAATTCTGAAGAGGCTAGAGTCAGAAGCCTGAAAAATATGGTAAGAAAGCCAAGCATTAGAGCCACTGTCTGCATCCTCTGCTACCACTTTTGTGACCAAGTGTCCAGTTCTGGCAGAGCGAGGCACAATTTCCACTGGAACAGAGCCATTTCTGGGCAAGGGAAACAGGATGACTGGAGCATTGTCGTTCCTATCTACCACAAATAAGTTCACAGTCACTGCTGCACTTCTGGGAGGAATGCCACCATCCCGGGCTTCCACTTGGAAGTGAAACCCCCTGAGTTGCTCAAAGTCAAAGGGAATTTTGGCAGTGATAGCCCCACTGGATGATTCTACTGCCACCAAGCTAGAGGCTGTCTGCCTTTCAGAGATAATATCCAACAGCTCATAGAAGACAAGGCCATTTTCCCCTAGGTCCGGATCCTGGGCAAAAACACGGCCTAAAGAGGCCCCAGGATCATTGTTTTCAGCCACAAAAAGTTCCTGTTGTGGTTGAGCAAAATTTGGTGAATTGTCGTTCACATCAGCAACAGACACAGTCACTGTCCTGCGGGTGCTCAGTGGGGGTGAGCCACCATCTGAGGCAGTAATCAGGACATGGTATTCGCTGACCTGCTCCCGGTCCAGCGGCCCATCAGTCACCAAGCTGTAGTAGTTGTCAAAAGAAGCCTTCAGCTTAAAAGGGCCTCCACTGGACATGCTACAAAAGACCTTACCATTGGGACCGAGGTCCTCGTCCCTTAGACTGAAGAGAGCAATCACTGTGCCAGGGGCTGCGTCCTCAGAAACTGAACTGGATAGAGTCAGGAGGTTCACCTCAGGGGCATGATCATTCACATCAGTCACTTCCACCAGCAGTTTGACAGTACTAGCTAGACCGAAGGTACCCTCATCCCTCGCCTCAATGTATGCTTCCAACACCGTTTCAGGTAGACCGAGTGAAGCAGCTACCCGCACTTCCCCATTTCTAGGGTGCACGTGAAAGTAGTGTCGCAGCTCCACCAGCGTGCTATTGCTTAAGGAGTACCGGATTTCCCCATTGGAGCCTTCATCCGGGTCCGAGGCCTGAACTCGTAATAACAAAGTCCCGTTCGGGGCAGTCTCTGGTACCTTGGCACGGTATACTGTGCGCTCAAATACAGGCGCATTGTCGTTTGTGTCCACCACTATGATGGTAACTTGTGCTTCTCCGGAGCGCGCGGGCTGCCCTCCATCCTTAGCGGTGAGCAGTAGCTGGTGGGTGGCACGCTGCTCCCGATCCAGCGCTTTCTCTAATACCAACTCCGGGTATTCACTGCCGTCGACTCGCGACCCCATGATCAAGCGAAAGTGCTGGCTGGGGCTCAGGGTGTAGGTCAGGACACCGTTGCTTCCCTCGTCCGCATCTAGGGCATTAGGAAGAGTAAAGCGGGCTCCAGGCAACAGGAACTCGGGGATGTGCAGCTGCACGTCGCCGGCAGGGAAGACAGGAGGGTTGTCGTTGATGTCCACGACGTGAACTCGCATCTTGTGTAGCTCCAGCGGGTCCTCGAGCACCAGCTCATAGGTCAAGACGCAGGCAGCTTTAGTCCCGCACAGCCGTTCGCGGTCTGCCGGCTCTCGGACCACCAAGCTACCGCTGGCCAGATCCACCCCGAAGTAGGGCTCGCGGAGGCTGGAAAGTAAGCGAAAGTTCCGCAAGCGTAGAGCGGCCGCTGACAGCCCCAAGTCCGCGGAAACATTACCTACAGCTACGCTCCGCACGGTCTCCTCCAACACTGAGTATTCCAGCTGTCTGGCGGCAGAGCAGCAGGAGACCCACAGACATAGAACCGCCACCCTCCAGACCACCATCCTCCTCCCTCTTGGCGTCCCCGCTCCACCAGCAGTGACCCAGAACCATGCTCCGGACTCCCGGAGAGCACGAACTGTGGTAAAGAGCAAGAGCCGGCCGCCCGCCGAAGCGGACTCGAGGTGCACAGACCGCCGACGTTCTGCCTCTTGAATATACTGGAATTGCCCCGGGCTGACGGGCTGGAAGCTAAACTCTCGGGACTGGAGGCTTGGCAGCCGTCTGGGAAAGCGGAGCTGGTCGGTGCAGAGGAGCGCAGCGCCGCCTAGGGGTGCAGAGACGAGGTAAACTACTCAGGCTAGGGAGGGGCCATCTCCATGCCCTTCGAGCTGGGCTCTCTCCACAAAGTCCCGGCAGCCGGTGGGGGGCGGGGCACAGCGAGGAAGATGCCGTGAGAAATTAACACATCTTCCTTTGAACCCTGTTTCTAAGGAAAACGCCCTAAGAAGGCCTCCGTCTTAACTTCCACAACCTCTGACTGAAGACTGCTCGTAATTGAGGCTGAGCTCGTTTGGGCTTCTCTCTCCACTGTTTCACAGGGGAGCGTCCAGTTCCGGGCGCTCGGACCCACGGAACCCCTCCAGTGCCGGCGAAGAGATCGGAACTCCCAGAGAAATCGCGGGGCGGAGGCGGCGAGAGGTGGAATCGCGACCCTGAATGACCACGCCTTCGAAGCTTAAGGAAACCGGAAGCCCCAAGCTAAGGGCTGAAGCATTACATTCTAGATTCCTAGCCTCTCCACTGAGGGTTAAAGTCTCTGTGCACCTTCTTATATATGGGAAGCCAAGATTTCAACAGAGGCGACCAGTGAGGAACAAATTGGGTAATAGGGTCTTCCCCAAGCTTCCCTCCCACCCCCCATCCCCGGCTCTAGCTTTTCGAGACACCCAGGTGGGCGAGCGCCAGGCTTATGGTTCGTTCCGCTTTTTTGTGGGTCAGCAATTTCCCTTTCCTCAGGAGCCCCTACTTGCTTTACAAGCGGCCCGTGACGCTCTGGATGAGACAGGTTAGAAACCAGTCAGTACAAGCCCCTGAAACTCAGAAAAACTGACACTCCTCCCCAATGGGGCGTGTGAAGTGGAAGTGGAAGAAAGTTACTGAGATACTCTCCAGAGTGTAACCAGAAAACTACTGTGTAAATTTATTCTCTGTAAATATTTAGAAAACAGCATTGAGGCAGGGTAGGAACTAACTGCCCATATGTTGTCCAACTTCGTTTTTAAGCCGGTATTCTGAAGGGAAATTGGGACATTGGTCTGTCCTTGTAAAAACACCTCCGAGCTACAAGAAGTTATCTCCAAATTTGGCCTTGTGCCCAACAACCCGCGGCTTTCCCTGAGGGGGAGGCGAACTGAAAAAGAGTGACTTCAATGACTATTAAACACTAAATTCCTTAAACTTCTTTTAATGTAATTGCAACGTCGAAAACCCCAGGAACCAAAATTTGAAAGACAAAAGCTAGATACTGATCAAGAATTGAAGCTTTCAGGGCACTGTATTTTCTGTTCAGAAAACTGCCTACAAGTGTTGATAATCACTGAAGCTGAAGGCTGGATACATGGGAGCTAATTACACAATTCTCGGGGCGCCTGGGTGGCGCAGTCGGTTAAGCGTCCGACTTCAGCCAGGTCACGATCTCGCGGTCCGTGAGTTCGAGCCCCGCGTCGGGCTCTGGGCTGATGGCTCAGAGCCTGGAGCCTGTTTCCGATTCTGTGTCTCCCTCTCTCTCTGCCCCTCCCCCGTTCATGCTCTGTCTCTCTCTGTCCCAAAAATAAATAAACGTTGAAAAAAAAAATTTAATTACACAATTCTCTTTACTGTATGTTTGAATACACTGTTATAATAGTTTTTAAAATTGATGATTAAAATGGGGGTGGGGGAGGTAAGCTGTTCCAGCATTCTGGTTTTAAGACTGAAAGTGGGATTGGTAAATTCATTATGCCACTAAGAACCAATCACCTCCCCAGAACAATATAAACCCAGCCCTTATCTCTTCCAGGAAAGCAGAGTAAGCGCAACATAAGGCAATTTAAATAGTAAATGCCCTTGATAATTTGTCTTTCTGAGATAAGGAACCAAGAAAATCATTGACACCAAGTCTTGGATAAAATTAAAGCAGGAAATATGTCAGCCCAGTGAAATGTTTAGGTAGAGACATAAATATAGCCATCACTGGGGATCTGCATTAAGATGTGAAATAACCCATAAAAATTAAATTTATTCACCAAATTTCAGAACCAAAACTAATTATCTACTTCAAATGCCAGAGATTAAAATTTGCATTTCCTCGCTTTCATTTAATGCTGCTAACTGCTTTGGGGTGAAAGATTATACTTTTCACTTTTCCAATAGCACCTGATGAAATACATCTGGAGAGATATACTCAACTTTTGGAATGCCCCTGATTTTAAGACCTACAATCAAGTTCCCAGTTAGACTGGATTTAGGATTTCTGAGCTCTGTCTAGGAGGACAGTGTGTGGGGGTGTAGATTAGCAAGTGGGGAAAAGGAAAAACTCATACTGAAAATCAACATGGAAAATGCTGACAAAAACTCTTCCCCCTTCACACCCCTCTCACACTTTTGGCTTCCCCTTTCCCCCATTTCTCTGTCCAAACTGCCACTAATGATTATTTTCAAAAGATTTAATTTCTGTAAAGAATAAATGAATAGCGCTCACCTGATAGGATTTGTCCCAACATCAGCCTCCCTATCTTTAGGCATAACTGGGATTTGTGCGAAAGCATTATTTAGGAGATACTTGGGATATTCGAAAACCCCAAAGATGAGGAAGTCACAAGTTCTTCCTTTTGTATAAGATGACTTGTTGAACATTAAATCATAAATTAACAAAATTTCTCCTTAGCATTAACTTTCAAATATTTCATTTTGCCATTTTATGCCATTTTCCATAGTTTCCCCTAATTCAGGTATTTTCAAGTTTTAACTACGTGCAAGTATAACTTTAAGTGGACTCAATACAAAAACAGTCTTGATTTCTGCTTGGATTCTATTGCCAAAACAATTATTATAAAGCTCTCCCAACCAAACTTGGCCTTAAACTAAATAACTTCAAATTTTTATTTAATAAATAAATTTTGAAATAAATTCAAAAGAATTCTAGCCATAATGCATAAGCTCCTATTAGAGATCTTGCAGCCAAATAGGAAAAAAGTAAATTTGACATACACCAAAGAGTATGTCAGCAAAAGTGATGAAGGATAGAAGCAGAAATGCTCACCTTTAGTCCCGAAGGCTGACCTACAGCCTGCATAGTTTTTAAAAATATTTTTATTTGTTTATGAGAGTGAGAACCAGAGTGTGAGCAGGGGAGGAGCAGGGTGAAAGGGAAACACAGAATCCCAAGCAGGCTCCAGGCTTCACGAGCTGTCAGCACAGAGCCTGACACAGGGCTCGAACTCATGAACTGCAAGATCATGACCTGAGCCAAAGTCGGAAGCTTAACCAACTGAGCCACCCAGGTGCCATGCTTGCATAGGTTTAATAAGGATTAAATATGTGCTGGTTGCTACATCCTTAAAGGGTCTCATGACTGCCTGTATATCTCACCCATAGTTAATATCAAACTGAATGATAAACACCAGAGAAATCTTGTGAAAGCAGTTTTATGAGTAGAAATTCAAAGAAATATTTATGATACTTCCTACATGTTCCCTCCACCTTGAGCACTAAGCATATAACTACAAGCTTCATACAGCAGAAAGTGCAGCTTTTTCTGCACATGGGTCCTGTCCTATGCTACTTAAATAAACTCACTATGTTGCACCATATAACATCTCAAGAAATTCTTGGCCATTGTTCTTGACAACCCCACAACAAAAGGATATGTATGATTTTAAACCAGATTTTCTTTTTTAAAGAATTGTTTTAATGTTTACCTTTGAGAGAAAAAGACAAAGCACAAATGGGGGAGGGGGAGAGGGAGAGGGAGAGAGAGAGAGGAGAGAGAGAGAGAGAGAGAGAGAGAGAGAGAGAGAGAATGGAAGCAGGCTCCAGGCTCTGAGCTGTCAGCACAGAGCCCGATGCAGGGCTCGAACACTAACTGTGAGATCATGACCTGAGCCAAAGTTGGACACTTAACCAAGTAAGCTACCCAGGGTGCCCCTAAACCAGATTTTTTCTTAGTGCTTAAGATTATTCCTTGGGAACATGTTATGTGCTTAAGAAACTAAAAGACAGGACATCAGCAGCATCACATCAAGCACATTTTCATCCTGTAAAGCTTAATGAAGTGTCCAAATCAAGTCTAACAGAGTAGGACTTCTTTGAGAGTAGAGATCTGTATCACTCAAATTTTGTGTCTTAAGTATCTAGCTGGGTTCTGGGCACACAAATTAAGTGGCTAAAGCACTCTCAATATACAACAACCTATGTCATCCTTTTTTCTTTTTTTACTTACATCCTTACCAATAACACATTACTACAGAATTTCTTTCTCAATTTTCTATTGCCAAGGAACCAGTTTTTCACATAATACATCACATAATACCATATAAAGTATCTTGGACCTTTCTTTTGTGAATCCTCACTCTAACTCTATGTTGTGTTTACTTACTACTTTATGATTATGTAATAATTTTCCAAAAATTACCTTTTTCTAAAAATTGTTTTCTATTTCATCTTCAAAGTATAGCCCTCAGAACCTAAAGTCATACTCCAGGTTGGTCATATCTTATCCAAAAAGAGGATATCTGGCCCTTTCAATGCAGGCTGGCTGAGTCCAAGGACCCAGAGGGAGTCCCACAGGACCAGTGAAGAGGGTCATTGGCTTCTCCCAGAATGGAAATCAATCTTCCTGGATGGAAACGCAAACCAAGAGGAAGGGAGAGCAGAGTTTACTGAAGATAGACAGAGCAGAGTCAGAAAGAGAGTCTGGGAGACTCAGAAAGGAAAGGAGAGACAGAGTCTTGTCTTTGCTTGGGGCTTGGGGTTTTTGTTGAGGATGGTGGTCTGGTATATGTGTCCCCTCAGGCATCCAAGAATTGGTCAAAACGATGAGTTTTTAGACGTCCTCCATAAGTCACTGAGGCCCTTGAGTCAGTGGTCTTGGAAAACATTCATGACAACCTCACCTAGTCATTCCTTAGATGTTAATCTGTTGTGCTGGAAGACTCCAAAGAAATCATGAAATCCTTGACCTTTACAAGGAGGACGTACATTAAGGCATGTGTAAGAATAGATCTAGAAAGGGAAACTGAAGGGACCCCATGAAAAAACTGCCTTTTTTGCTCCTTTTCCTGCTTCAGTTCTTGCTAGGACCTAGGCCCCTACCTTCCTTCTGAGTTTCTCAGACTCTCTGTCTGAATCTGCTCTCTCTCTGTATCTTCAATAAACTCTGCTCTCACTTCCTTTTGGTTCATGTTTGATTTCCATCCTGGGAAAAGCCAAGGACCCCCTTTGCTGGTCCTGTGGGACCCCCCTCTGGCTCCTTGAACCCAGCCAACCTGCATCACTTTTTTTTTTTTGAGAGAGAGGGAAAGAGAGAGAGAATGCAAATGGTAAAGGGAGAGAGAGAGAGAATTGGAGCATCGGGCTCTTTCTCACAACCCCAAGATCATGACCCAAGTGCAGCCAAAACCAAGAGTCAGAAACTTAACCGACTGAGTCACCCAGGTACCCCTGCATCACTTTCAAACAAAATACTATAAATCAAGGAAAAGAGTCTAAAATTGCATCTAGCTCTTTAACACCCATATCACTTTTTTAATCATGGATTGAAAACTAAAATTCACACCTATTTTTTTTGAGATACTCTTAAGCCACAGATCAGAAAGTCCTAGACTTCTATACTTTTTCTTTTCACTCAAATATGATGAATGTCATTGTGTTAAGAGCTAACCTATCTAGTTCAATCACATAATATATTTTACCTACATTCAAATTTCATATTGCTATGTATTTGGTAAGTAGTAACACCACATCTTCCTCTGAGCTGCAGATGAAAGTTTTCATCAAGTGTAGCTGAAAAGGAAGCCCTGAAACCTTTACCAACAACCCCACCAGACATCAGTTTATTAGACAGTACCTAACCTGAAATAAAAATTAAACCAAGAAGGGCACCTCAGTGGCCCAGTTGGTTAAGTGTCTGACTCTTTATTTCTGTTCAGGTCATGATCTCATGGTGGTGAGATCAAGCCCTGCACTGGGCTCTGCACTGACAGCTGAGTGCCTACTTGGGATTTTCCCTCTGCCATTCCCCTGTGTTCTCTCTCCTTCTCAAAAAAAATAAACTTAAAAAAAAAATCTAACAAGACACTATCAACATTATCCAAAAAAAGACAACATACAAATCTCACATTATGGTTTCAAAACATGCTAAACAAATATCACTAGATCATCATTATGATAGATTCTTAAAAGAAATTTGATAAAATTTGACAGCTGTTACAAATGACCATCTTCATTTTAAACAGTAAAACACCAGAATTATCTCCATGAAAAATCATGAGCATAACAAGACATTTCATGTCATAGTATTATTCAATACTGACTTGGATACTCTAAACAACACAAGATAAGAAAGTGTGACTCTGTGTGTGTGTGTGTGTGTGTGTGTGTGTGTGTGTGTGTGTTAGAAAGGAGGATAACATGTATGGTTACAAGATAAGTTTATAGCTGATATAATTTTCTACTCATAAAATCCAAGAAAATTAAAGAAAAAAATAATTAGAACTAAAAAGAGTTCAGTGACATTATTAGCTTTCATCTTTGATGAGATTCTATAAAACATTTGGACTTCAAGCATAATATATATGAAAAGAAGTTACTAAGTGCCATGAAAACTGGACCAAGATGTGAGAGAGTGCTAACAGTGAATTCTGGCCACTGGAGCTTTGGAAAGTGTGGTAATCAATTTCAGTATTGAGCATCAGTACCCCAAGGCCAGTGGGTTTCTCCTAGAGGCTATAGCAGGGCAATATGACTATGTGCACTCTTGTACCACAGTGGAAAAACCTTTACCCCTTTCCACAGAAGACTAACAGTGGGACTGGTCAGATGCCATATGATTCACACACTCTAAGCAGAAACAAAAGTGCTTCACTGAGCCTAAAATAGGGAATGATATTTCCACACAAGATGATAAGCCTAGGACAGGCTGTGTGAACTCCTTATCTCTTGGTAAGGAAGTGTTCCAAGTCCAAGGCCCATTCTTATGTGAATAAGTGAAGGTTGAAAGACTACAAATTAGACTGCCCTTCCCAACACTAACCATAAAATAAGCTTCAATAAAGTTAAAAGTATTGATACCATATAAAGTGTGTTCTCTGACCACAATGGAAAGAAATTAGAAATCAATAACAAAATGAAATTTGAGAAATTCACAAATATGGGGAAATTAAATCACATATGCTAAAGTAACCAATGGGTCAAAGAAGAGCAAGGAAAATTAGAAAACACTCTGAGACAAATGAAAATGAAGATACAATATATGAGAAACTTATGGGATGCAACTAAAGCAGTGCTCAGAGGAAAATGTACAGCTATAATGTTGACACAGAAAAATGAAGAAATGCCTCATATCAATAACCTAACCTCCTACTTTAAGTTTCTGGAAAAATAAGAGCAAACCAAACCCAAAGCAAACAATAGAAAGAGAGTAAATAGGATTATGGCAGAAATAAATGAAATAAATAATGGAAAAATAGTAGAGAAAGACAATGAAGCTGAAGCCACAAGCTGGTTCTTTGAAAAGATCAACATAATTGACAAACCTTTACCTAGACTGACCAAGAGAAAAGACAAGAAAATGAAAATTACTAAAACCAGAAATGAAAGAGGAGACATTACTATTGACCTTAAAGAAATAAAAAAAAAAAGAGTTCAGGGGGAATTAAGATGGAAGAGCAGTAGGGGGACCAGGATTGTCCTCATCCCTCAAACGCAGCTGTTTTGAGGTTGAGATCACTTGGAACACCCAGGAAATTGATCTGCAGAGCAGCAGAAGGATCTCCACAGTTGGAAGGAGATAGTTTGGCAGGATCGAGTTTTTTGATTCTCTGGTTTACTTTTCTCTCCTTTCATTTTTCTCTTTTTACGGCATAAGGCTTTCACCCTCCCTTATTTTTCTAGGGCTACTTCAACAAATCAAAGCACACCTACCTAAAGGTCCAAACACTCCACCACTGCAATCAAGGAAGAGCTCTGCAGAGGACTGACCAGTAGAACAGAGCAGCTAAAATGCAACAACAGAGTGCACGCAACATACAGCAGAAACACTCCCTGGAGTGCCAGGCCCTGGAGAGGGTATGACCCCCTTTTTAATATAGTAGTACTCTCAGGTACAAGACACATAACAAGCTTTAAAACACACAAAAGACAAAAACCTAGTCAAAATGACAAGATGGAGGAATTCCCCTCAAAAGAAAGGTCAAAAAGAAATCACAGCCAGTGGGATGCCTGGGTGGCTCAGTCGGTTAAGCGTCTAACTTTGGCTCAGGTCACGAGCTCACGGTCTGTGAGTTCGAGCCCCATGTTGGGCTCTGTGCTGACAGCTCAGAGCCTGGAGCCTGCTTCAG
The DNA here is from genome assembly GCF_022079265.1 of Lynx rufus. Taxonomy (NCBI): domain Eukaryota; kingdom Metazoa; phylum Chordata; class Mammalia; order Carnivora; family Felidae; genus Lynx; species Lynx rufus. Next base: position 116,892,337 of record NW_025814823.1, on the reverse strand, counting down.
ATTCTGTGTCTCCCTCTCTCTCTGACCCTCCCCCATTCATACTCTGCCTCTCTCTGTCTCAAAAATAAATAAACATTGAAAAAAATTTTTTTAATATAAACAAAATTAAAAAAAGAAATCACAGCCCGAGAATTGCTCAAAACAGATATAAATAATATATCTGAACAAGAATTTAGAAAAACAGTCATAAGACTAATACCTGGGCTGAAAAAAGTATAGAAGACACCAGAGAAACTCTTGCTGCAGAGATCAAAGACCTAAGAACTAGTCAGGATGAGTTTCAAAATGCTACAACCGAGATGCAAAATAAACTAGATACAGTGACAGCAAGGATGGAAGAAGCAGACAGCAGAATAGCTGAAATAGAAGATAAAATTATGGAAAATAACGAAGCTGAAACAAAGATGGAAAAGAAAGTACTAGATCATGAGGGGACAATTAGAGAACTAAGTGATTCCATGAAATGAAACCATATCCATATCATAGGAGTGTCAGAAGAAGAAGAGCAAGAGAAAAGGGCAGAAGGTTTATTTTAACAAATTATAGATGAGAACTTCCCTAATCTGAGGAAGGAAACAGACATCCAAGTCCAAGAGGCAGAGAAAACTCCATTCAAAATCAACAAAAACCAGTTAATCACTGTAACATATCATGGTGAAACTGGCAAAATACAAAGATAAAGAGAGAATTCTGAAAGAAGCTAGGGTAAAATGTCCTTAAGCTACAAGGGTAGACACATAAGGTTAGTAGCAGACCTATCCACTGAAACTTGGCAGGCCAGAAGGAAGTGGCAGGAAATATTCAATGTTCTGAATATGAAAAATATGCAGCCAAGAATCCTTTGTCAAGCAAGACTATCATTTGCAATAGAAGGAGAGATAAAGACTTTCCAGGACAAACAAAAACTAAAGGAGTTCATGATCACGAAACCAGCCCTGCAAGAGGTCCTAAGGGGGACTCTGTGAGTGGAAAGCATCAAAGACTACAAAGGACCAGAGGACATCACCACAAACATGGAATCTACAGATAACACAATGGCACTAAATCCATATCTTTCAATAATCAATCTGAATGTAAATGGGCTAAATGCCCCAATCAAAAGATATAGGGTATCAGAACAGATTAAAAAAAAAAAAAAGACCATCTATATGCTGCCTACAAGAGACTCATTTTAGATCTGAGGACACCAGCAGATTGAAAGTTAGGGGATGGAGAACCATCTATTATGCTAATGGATATCAAAAGAAAGCTGGAGTAGCCATACTTATATCAGACAAACTGGATTTTAAAACAACAACTGTAATAAGAGATGAAGAAGGGCACTATATCATAATTAAGGGGTCTATTTATTAAGAAAAGCTAGGAGGAAGATGTCAGAGTAGGAGGATGCTGGGCTTACCTCATCCTGCAGATCGCTTAGATTCCACCCACATCTGCTTAAACAATCCAGAAAACCACCAGAAGACTAGCAGAACGGACTAGAGGCAAGCACAGACAAGAGGCCCACAGAAGAGCATAGGAAGGGCAGAGAGGTGATGCGTGCTACAAGGACCAGGGAGAGGGAGCCGCAGCGGTAGGGGAGCAGCCCACCCGCCCAGCAAGGCAGAGCCCCCGAAGTCTGGTTTGCAAAAGCTGAGGGCCGGACTCTGTGAGTTCTGACAGCCAGTGGGACTTAACATCTGGAATGTTAAAAGTCAACGGCTCTGCTCTTGGAGAGCGGGGAGGGTGAGAGGACACCGGGAGGAGAGTTGTTGAACCCCAGAAGACAGAGCTCAGCTCAGTGGGGGGAACAAAGGTGCTGGCAGGTGCCATTTCCCTCTCCCATCCCACAGCCGAAATTCCAAAGGGAACCAGTTCCCATCACTGAACTTGCTTGCACCACACAAACGCCTAATGCTGTGTTTCTTTGGATCCATCCCTCCAAGGGGTCGGCCTCCCTCCAGGTGCTGCAGGGCCCCTCCCCCAGGGGACCACCGCCGGCAAAACTAGCTAAGCCTGCTCCTTCCATCTCTGTGCACCTTGCAGATCCACCCCGGCTAATATGCCAGATCCCATCAAAGCAGCACCACAAACCTGGCAGTGTGCAAGTAGCCCAGACAGGGGTCACACCACTCCACAGTGAGTCCTGCCCCTGGGAGAGGGGAAGATAAGGTACACACCAGTCTGACTGTGGCCCCAGTGGTGGGCTGGGGGCAGACATCAGGTCTGACTGCGGCCCAGCCCACCAACACAAGTTACTCTGGACAGCCCAGAGGAAGTGCCCTGCAGTTCTGCACCACCCCAGAAACTATCCAAAATGACCAAACGGAAGAATTCTCAAAAGAAACTCCAGGAAGTAGCGACCGCTAACGAATTGATGAAAAATGATTTAAGCAATATAACAGAGCAAGAATTTAGAATAATAGTCATAAAATTAATTGCTGGGCTTGAGAAAAGTATAGAGGACACCAGAGAATCTATTGCTACAGAGATCAAGGGACTAAGAAATAGTCACGAGGAGCTAAAAATGCTATAAATGTGGAGCAAAATAAAATGGAGGCGGCCATAGCACAGATTGAAGAGGCAGAGGAGAGAATAGGTGAATTAAAAGATAAAATTATGGAAAAAGAGGAAGCTGAGAAAAAGAGAGATAAAAAAATCCAGGAGTATAAGGGGAGAATTAGAGAACTAAGTGATGCAATCAAATGGAACAATATCCGTATAATAGGAATTCCAGAAGAAGAAGAGAGAGAAAGGGGCTGAAGGTGTACTTGAACAAATCATAGCTGAGAAGTTCCCTGATCTGGGGAAGGAATAAGGCATTGAAATCCAAGAGGCACAGAGAATTCCCTTCAGATGTAACTTAAATCAATCTTCTGCATGACATATCATAGTGAAACTGGCAAAATACAAGAATAAAGAGAAAATTCTGAAAGCAGTGAGGGATAAACAGGCTCTAACTTACAAAGGTAGACCTATAAGAGTAGTGGCAGACCTATCTACTGAAACTTGGCAGGCCAGAAAGGAATGACAGGAAATCTTCAATGTGATGAACAGAAAAAATATGCAGCCAACAATCCTTTATCCAGCAAGTCTGTCAACCAGAATAGGAGAGATAAAGGTTTTCCCAAACAAACAAAAACTGAAGGAATTCATCACCACTAAACCAGCCCTACAAGAGATCCTAAGGGGTATTCTGTGAGTGAAATGTTGCAAGGACCACAAAGTACCAGAGACATCACTACAAGCATGAAACCTACAGACATCACAATGACTCTAAACCCATATCTTTCTATAATAACACTGAATGTAAATGGACTAAATGCTCCAACCAAAAGACAGAGGGTATCAAAATGGATAAAAAAACAAGACCCATCTATTTTCTGTCTATAAGAGACTCATTTTAGACCTGAGAACACCTTCAGATTGAAAGCGAGGGGATGGAGAACTATCTATCATGCTACTGGAAGTCAAAAGAAAGCTGGAGTAGCCATGTTTATATCAGACAAACTAGACTTTAAAGGCTGTAACAAGAGATGAAGAGGGGCATTATATAATAATTACAGGGTCTATCCATCAGGAAGAGCTAACAATTATAAATGTCCATGCGCCGAATACAGGAGCCCCCAAATATATAAACAATTAATCACAAACATAAGCAAGCTTATTGATAAGAATGTGGTGATTGCAGGGGACTTTAATACCCCACTTGCAGCAATAGACAGATCATCTAGACACAGGATCAATAAAGAAACAAGGGCCCTGAATGATACATTGGATCAGATGGACAGGACAGATATATTTAGAACTCTGCATCCAAAAGCAACAGAATATACTTTCTTCTCGAGTGCACATGGAACATTCTTCAAGATAGATCACATACTGGGTCACAAAACAGCCTTTCATAAGTATAAAAGAATTGAGATCATACCATGCACACTTTCAGATCACAATGCTATGAAACTTGAAATCAACCACAGGAAAAAGTCTGGAAAACCTCCAAAAGCATGGAGGTTAAAGAACACCCCACTAAAGAATGAATGGGTCAACCAGGCAATCAGAGAAGAAATTTAAAAATATATGGAAACAAATGAAAATGAAAATACAACAATCCAAATGCTTTGGGAAGCAGTGAAGGCAGTCCTGAGAGGAAAATACATTGCAATCCAGGCCTATCTCAAGAAACAAGAAAAATCCCAAATACAAAATCTAACAGCACACCTAAAATAAATAGAAGCAGAACAGCAAAGACACCCCAAACCCAGCAGAAGAGGAGAAATAATAAAGATCAGAGCAGAAGTAAACAACATAGAATCTAAAAAAAAAACTGTAAAGCAGATCAATGAAACCAAGAGTTGTTTTTTTTTTCTTTAAATAAACAAAATTTATAAACCTCTAGCCAGGTTTCTCAAAAAGAAAAGGGAGATGACCCAAATAGATAAAATCATAAATGAAAATGGAATTATTACAACCAATCCTTCAGAAATACAAGCAATTATCAGGGAATACTATGAAAACTATATGCCAACAAACTGGACAACCTGGAAGAAATGGACAAATTCATAAGCACCCACACACTTCCAAAACTCAAACAGGAAGAAATAGAAAACTTGAGCAGACCCATAGCCAGCAAAGAAATTGAATCAGTTATCAAAAATCTCCCAACGAATAAGAGTCCAGGACCAGATGGCTTCCCAGGGGAATTCTACTAGACATTTAAAGCAGAGATAATACCTATCCTTCTCAAGCTGTTCCAAAAAATAGAAAGGGAAGGAAAACTTCCAGACTCATTCTATGAAGCCAGCATTACTTTGATTCCTAAACCAGACGGAGACCCAGCAAAAAAAGAGAACTACAGGCCAACATCCCTGATGAATATGGATGCAAAAATTCTCAATAAGATACTAGCAAATCAAATTCAACAGCATATAAAAAGAATTATTCACCATGATCAAGTGGGATTCATTCCTGGGCTGCAGGGCTGGTTCAACATTCGCAAATCAATCAATGTGATACATCACATTAATAAAAGAAAAGATAAGAACCATATCATCCTGTCAATCGATGCAGAAAAAGCATTTGACAAAATTCAGCATTCTTTCTTAATAAAAACCCTCGAGAAAGTAGGGATAGAAGGAACAAACTTAAACATCATAAAAGCCATTTATGAAAAGCCCACAGTTAATATCATCCTCAATGGGGAAAAACTGAGAGCTTTCCCCCTGAGATCAGGAACACGACAGGGATGTCCACTCCCATCGCTGTTGTTTAACATAGTGTTGGAAGTGCTAGCATCAGCAATCAGACAACAAAAGGAAATCAAAGGCATCAAAACTGGCAAAGATGAAGTCAAGCTTTCACTTTTTGCAGATGACATATTATACATAGAAAACTGGGTAGACTCCACCAAAAGTCTGCTAGAACTGATACATGACTTCAGCAAAGTTGCAGGACACCAAATCAATGTAGAGAAATCAGTTGCATCCTTATGCACTAATAATGAAGCAACAGAAAGACAAATAAAGAAACTGATCCCATTCACAACTGCACCAAGAAGCATAAAATACCTAGGAATAAACCTAACCAAAGATGTAAAAGATCTGTATTCTGAAAACTATAGAAAGCTTATGAAGGAAATTGAAGAAGATATAAAAGAATGGAAAAACATTCCGTGCTTATGGATTGGAAGAATAAATATTGTTAAAATGTCAATACTACCCAAAGCTATCTACACATTCAATGCAATCCCAATCAAAATTGCGCCAGCATTCTTCCCGAAGCTAGAACAAGCAATCCTAAAATTTGTATGGAACCACAAAAGGCCCCGAATAACCAAAGTAATTTTGAAGAAGAAGACCAAAGCGGGAGGCATCACAATCCCAGACTTTAGCCTCTACTACAAGGCTGTAATCATCAAGACAACATGGTATTGGCACAAAAACAGACACATAGACCAATGGAATAGAATAGACACCCCAGAATTAGACCCACAAAAGTATGGCCAACTAATCTTTGACAAAGCAGGAAAGAATATCCAATGGAAAAAAGACAGTCTCTTTAACAATGGTGCTGGGAGAACTGGACAGCAACATGCAGAAGGATGAAACTAGACCACTTTCTTACACCATTCACAAAAATAAACTCAAAATGGATAAAGGACCTGAATGTGAGACAGGAAACAATCAAAACCCTAGAAGAGAACGCAGGAAAAAAACCTCTCTGACTTCAGGTGCAGCAATTTCTTACTTGACACATCCCCAAAGGCAAGGGAATTAAAAGCAAAAATGAACTATTGGGACCTCATGAAGATAAAAACCTTCTGCACAGCAAAGGAAACAAACAACAAAACTAAAAGGCAACCAATGGAATGGGAAAAGATATTTGTAAATGACATATCAGACAAAGGGCTAGTATCCAAAACTATAAAGAACTCACCAAACTCCACACCCCAAAAACAAATAATCCAGTGAAGAAATGGGCACAAAACATGAATAGACACTTCTCTAAAGAAGACATCCAGATGACCAACAAGCACATGAAAAGATGCTCAACATCGCTTCTCATCAGGGCAATACAAATCAAAACCACACTGAGATACCACCTCACACCAGTCAGAATGGCGAAAATGAACAAATCAGGAGACTATAGATGCTGGCAAGGATCTGGAGAAACGGGAACCCTCTTGCACTGTTGGTGGGAATGCAAATTGGTGCAGCCACTCTGGAAAACAGTGTGGAGGTTCCTCAAAAAATTAAAAATAGATCTACCCTATGACCCAGCAATAGCACTGCTAGGAATTTACCCAAGGGATACAGGAGTACTGATGCACAGGGGCACTTGTACCCGCAATGTTTATAGCAGCGCTTTCAACAATAGCCAAATTATGGAAAGAGCCTAAATGTCCATCAACTGATGAATGGATAAAGAAATTGTGGTTTATATACACAGTGGAATACTACATGGCAATGAGAAAGAATGAAATATGGCCTTTTGTAGCAATGTGGATGGAACTGGAGAGTGTGATGCTAAGTGAAATAAGTCATACAGAGAAAGACGGATACCATATGTTTTCACTCTTATGTGGTTCCTGGGAAACTTAACAGAAGACCATGGGGGAAGACAAGGAAAAAAAAAGAGGTTAGAGAGGGAAGGAGCCAAAACATAAGAGCCTCTTAAAAACTGAGAACAAACTGAGGGTTGATGGGGGGTGGGAGGGAGAGGAGGGTGGGTGATGGGCATTGAGGAGGGAACCTGTTGGGATGAGCACTGGATGTTGTATGGAAACCAACTTGACATTACATTTCATATTTAAAAAAATAAATTAAAAAAAAATAAATGTTGATGTTACCCAAAGCAATCTATGCATTCAATGCAATCCTTATCAAAATAACATCAGCATTCTTTGCAGAACTAGAACAAACAATACTAAAATTTGTATGGAATCACAAAAGAATAGCCAAATAGCCAAAGGAATGTTGAAAAAGAAAACCAAAGAAGGAAGCATCACAATTCTGGACCTTAACCTGTATTACAAAGCTGTCATCATCAAGACAGTATGGTATTGGGACAAAAACAAACACAGATCTGTGGAACAGAATAGAACCCAGAAATGGACCCACAAATATATGGCCGACTAATCTTCAATAAAGCAGGGAAGAATGTCCAATGGAAAAAAGACAGTCTCTTTAGCAAGTGGTGCTAGGAGAACTGTACAGTGATATGCAGAAGAATGAAACTGGACCGCTTTCTTACACCATACACAAAAATAAATTTAAAGGGATGAAAGACCTAAATGTGAGACAGGAAACCATCAATATCCTGCAGGAGAAGACAGGCAGCAACCACTTTGACGCTGACCACAGCAACTTCTTACTTGACATGTCTCTGGAGGCAAGGGAAATAAAAGCAAAAATGAACTATTGAGACCTCATCAAAATAGAAAGCTTCTGCACAGCGAAGGAAACAATCAACAAAACTAAAAGGCAATTGACAGAATGGGAGACGATATTTGCAAATGACATACCAGACAAAGGGTTAGTATCCAAAATCTACAAAGAACTTATCAAACTTAACACCCAAAAAACAAATAATTTAATGAAGCAATGGGCAAAATACATGAATAGGCATTTCTCCAAAGAAGACATCCAGATGGCTAACAGACATGAAAAAAATGTTCAACATCACTCATCATCACTCATCATCAGGGAAATACAAATCAAAACCATGATGATGAGATACTACCTCACCTGTCAGAATGGCTAAAATTAACAACTCGGGCAACAAGAGATGTTGGCAAGGATGTGGAGAAAGGGGAATGCTTATGCACTGCTGGTGGGAGTGCAAACTGGTATAGCCACTCTAGAAAAATGAATGGAGGTTCCTCAAAAAATTAAAAATTGAACTACCCCATGGCCCAGCAATTACACTACTATGTGTTTATCCAAAGGATACAAAAATGCTGATCCACAGGGAACATGCACCCCAATGTTTACAGCAGCACCATAGACAATAGCCAAAGTATGGAAAGAGTTCAAATGTCCATGGACTGATGAATGGATAAAGAAGATGTGGTATATATATTCAATGGAATATTACTTGGCTACCAAAAGAATGAAATCAAGCCATTTGCAACAACTTGGATGGAACTAGAGTGTGTTATGCTAAGCGAAATAAGTCAGTCAGAGAAAGACAATTATCATATGACTTCACTCATATGTGGAATTTAAGATAGAAAACAAGGGCACCTGGGTGGCTCAGTCATTTGAGTGTCTGACTTCGGTTCAGGTCATGATCTCACGGTACATGAGTTCAAGCCCCACTTCAGGCTTGCTGCTGTCAGCCTGTCAGTGCAGAGCCCACTTCAGATCCTCTGCCCCCCTCTCCACCTCTCCCCCACTTGTATTCTCCCCAAAATAAATAAATATAAAAAATAAATAAGACACAAAAAAGATAAACATAAGGGAAGGGAAGCAAAAATAATATAAAAACAGAGAGGGAGGCAAACCATAAAAGACTCTTAAATATGGAGAACAAACTGAGGGTTGCTGGCAGTGTGTTGGGTGGGGGTAAGAGCTAAGGGGGTGAGGAGCATTAAGGAGGACACTGGTTGGGATGAGCACTGGGTGTTATATGTAAATGAAGAATCACTAAGTTCTATTCCTGAAAAAATATTGTTTTAATTTAAAACAAAGAAATCAATGTGAAAATGGATGTGGTGGTTAGAATGATACCTAAAAGCCAAGAAATACCAAAAATAGCTACCAGCCTCCAGAAACTGGAAGAGCAAGGAATAACACTTCTCTAGAAGGTTAGGAGGGACTATGACCCTGCAGATGTCTTGAGTTTGGATTTCTTAACTCTGGAACTTTGAGAGAATAAATTTCTGTTATTTTAAGCTAAAACATAAAAAATAAAAAAAATAAAGGTTTTAAAATTAAAAAAAAAAGAACTTTCCAAACTCAACACAAAACAAACAATCCAGTGAAGAAATGGGCAGAAGATATGAACAGACACTTTTCCAAACAAGACATCCAGATGAATAACAGACACATGAAAAGATTCTCAACATCACTTATCATCAGGGAAATTACAAATCAAAACCACAATGAGATATCACCTCACAGCTATCAGAGTGGCTAAAATTAACAACACAAGAAACAAGAGGTGTTGTCAAGGATGCAGAGAAAGAGGAATCCTCTTGCACTGTTGGTGGGAATGCAAACTGGTGCAGCCACTTTGGAAAACAGTATAGAGGTTTCTCAAAAAAATTAAAAATAGAACTACCCTACAACCTAGCAATTGCATTGCAAGGAATTTATCCAAAGGATACAAAAATGCTGATTCAAAGGGGCACATACACCCCCAATGTTTATAGCAGTGCTATCAACAATAGCCAAACTATGGAAAGAACCCAAATGTCCATCAACTAATGAATGGATAAAGCAGATGTGGTACACATACACAATGAAATACTACTCAGCAATGAAAAAGAATGAAATATTGCCATTTTCAACAACGTGAATGAAACTGGAGGGCATTATGCTGAGCAAAATAAGTCAGTCAGAGAAAGATACCATATGATTTCACTCATGCGTGGAATTTGAGAAACTCAACAGATGAACATAGGGGAAGGGAAGAAAAAATAAGAAAAAAACCAGAGAGAGACACAAACCATAAAAGACTCTTAAATACAGAGAACAAACTGAGGGTTTCTAGAAGGGTGTGGGTGGGTGGGAGGGTGCGTTTAATTGGTAATGGGCATTAAGAAGGGCACTTTTCAGGATGAGCACTGGGTGTCATACATAACAGATGAGTAATTGGGTTCTACTCCTGAAGCAAAGACTACACTGTATGTTAACTAACTTGAATATAAACTTTAAAAATCCATCAATTAGAGTTTACACACTAACCATTCTAAAAATGAACCAACAAAAAATGAAATAAGAAAACAATTCCATTTATAATAGCATCAAAAACTCAAAATACTAAGGAATAAATGTAACAAAATCAGTATAAAATGCATACTCTGAAACTACAAAACATTGTTGAAAGGGACTAAAGAACTAAGTAAATGGGAGGAAAATCCCACGTTCATGGATCAGAAGACTTTATAAAGTTAAGATGGTGATGGCAATACTGCCCAAATTGATGTACAAATTGATCCCTATCAAAAGTAAGCTGGCTTCCTTGCAGAAATTGATAAACTGATCCTAAAAGTCACATGGGAATGCAAGTCACACAGAACAGCCAACACAATCTTGAAAAAAAGAACAATGTTGGAGCACTAATAGTTCCTGATTTTAAAACGTGCCACAAAATTACAATAATGAAAACAATGTGGTACTGGGATAAGGGTAGACATATAAATCAATGGAATAGAATCAAAATCCAGGAATGAACTCCCACATTTATTGATCAATTGATTTTCAACAATGGTTCCCAAACATTTCAACAGGGAAAGGATAGTTCTTTTCAATAAATGATGCCAGGATAACTGGATATCCACTTGCAAAAGAATAAAGCTGGATCACTACCTCACACCTGCTGCAAAAATTAACTCAAAATGTATCAAAATGATGCCAGCAAAATGTCAGAATAGGAATTCCCAGCCCTTATTCCCACACAAAAATAACCAATAACAATGATATATAAGCCAAAATTCATTTTTGAGGATTCCAGAATCCAGTTAAGAAGCTGGAGTACCCCAGGTGAACACAAGGCTGAAAGAGCTGCACTGAAATCAGTAGGAAGGATCATTTTAACTTTGCTCACATCAGCCCCTCACCCATACTGGTACACCTCAGCACCCGGAAAGAATACTCTCACTACTTCACCTTCAAGGGGAAAGAGAAGAGTATAACATGGGTCTCAGGGCTGTCTAAAGGACTAGTTTCTGTATTGCCTCAATCAGAGAACTGATGGAACTGGCATTGTTTGGATGCCTGGGGGCTATAGAGAACAAAAATAGCAAGGGGTCAGCTTGCTCCTTCAGGAAGGAGGGAGAGAAGTGAGGGTGTGTCTAGCCTTTTGGGTTTTCGGAAAGCTATCTAAGGAATTGCTATCTGTCTACCTGACTAGGGGTGCTGACAGGAAACCAGCACACTTGGATGCCTACTGGCCACTGAGAACAGAAGAGCTTACTGCTGTAGAACCAGAAAACTGAAATGCTGCCGACAGACACTAGAGGGAGCAACAAAGATAATTTAAATAACCCAGTCAAAAGGAGCAACAACAACAAAAAATAGAGAAAGGTATGAAGAAAACCTTTGGGACATATGGAATTTATGGGACACCTTTAAAAAGAAACAATCATTGGAGTCACAGAAGGAGAAGAGGGAAAAGGGTAGAAAGCTTATTTAAAGAAATAATGACAGAGAACTTCTCAAATATGAGGAAAGATTTGGACATCCAAGTTCCTGAAGCTAGTAGGTCATCCCAAAATTTCAATCCGAAACACTCTTCCCTAAGATGAATTATAATAAAACTGTATAAAACAAAGAGAGAATTTTAAAAACACAAGAGAAAAAAAATTTCTCTCATACAAGCAAACCCCCATTAGGCTATTAACAGATTTCTCAGCAGAAACACCGCAGGCCAGGAGAGAATGGGTGATATATTCAATGTGCTGAAATAAAAATAAGCCACCAACCAAGGATGTGTTATGCAGTAAAGTTATCCTTCGAAATGAGACAAGATAAAGACTTTCCCCAATTTAAAAAAAAAAAAAGGCTCAGGGAGTTCATCACCATTAGACCTGCCTTATGAGAAACGCTGAAAGGAGTTCTTCCAGCTGAAATGAAAGGGTGATGACTAGTAACATGAAAACATATGAAAATATACCACAGTCTGGTAAAGTAAGTATAGAGTCAGATTCAGAATACTCTAATATTGTAATACGGTGGTGCCATAACTACTTTAAGAGTCAAAGAACAGATATATTAAAACTAGTGATAGTTACAATTATTTGTTAATGGATACACCCTTTGAAAAGATGTAAATCGTGGGGCACCTGAAAGACTCAGTCAGTTAAGCATCTGACTCTTAATTTAGGCTCAGGTCACAATCTCATGGTCTTGAGATCAAGCCCCACATTGAGCTCCACTCTAAGCATGGAGCCTGCTTGAGATTCTCCCCCCCCCTCTGTCCCCCACCCCGTGCTCACTCTCTCTAAAATAAATAAATAAATAAATAAACAAATAAATAAGTGAAGAAAAGGAAAAATACATTCTGTGCAAATGGAAACCAAAAGAGAGAAGAGGAGTAGCTATACTTATATCAGATAAAACCGACTTTAAGTAAAAAACCGTAACAGGAGACAAAGGTCATTATATCGTGATAAAAGTCAACAAAAGAATATAACAATTGTTATATATCTACCCAGCATCACAGCACATAAATATATAAAGCAAATACTAACTTATCTGAAGGAAGTAATAGATGACATTACAGTAATAGCAGAGAACTTCAGTACACCAACTTTCATCAATGGAGAGATAATCCAGACAGAAAATCAGTATGAAAACACTGAACTAGACCAAATGGACTTAATAGACATGTACAGAACATACCCACCAACTTCAACAGAATACACAGTCCTCTCAAGAGCACATGGAACATTCTCCATGATAGATCATGTATTAGGTCACAAAGTAAGTCTCAGCAAATTTTAAAAGACTAAAATCATACAGAGTATCTTTTCTGACCATAATCATATGAAACTAGAAGTCGATAACCAGAGGAAAATGGGAAAATTCACAAATACTTGGAAATTTAACAACACACTCCTTAAAAACAGTGGGTCAAATTGGGGCGCCTGGGTGGCGCAGTCGGTTAAGCGTCCGACTTCAGCCAGGTCACGATCTCGCGGTCCGCGAGTTCGAGCCCCGCGTCAGGCTCTGGGCTGATGGCTCAGAGCCTGGAGCCTGTTTCCGATTCTGTGTCTCCCTCTCTCTCTGCCCCTCCCCCATTCATGCTCTGTCTCTCTCTGTCCCAAAAATAAATAAAAACGTTGAAAAAAAAATTAAAAAAAAACAAAAAACAGTGGGTCAAAGATGAAACAAAAGGGAAATAAGAGATATTTTGAAAGAAGTGAAAATGGAAACACAACATAGTAAAACTTAGGGGATACAGCAAAAGCAGTGCTAAGAGGTAAGTTTACAGCAATAAATAACTACATTAAGAAAAATGATCTCAAGGGGTGCCTGAGTGGCTCAGTTGGTTGGGCGTCCGACTTCAGCTCAGGTCATGATCTCACAGTTTGTGAGTTCGAACCCCGCATTGGGCTCTGCGCTGACAGCTTGGACCCTGAAGCCTGCTTCGGATTCTACGTCTCCCTCTCTCTCTCTGCCTCTCCCCTACTCATGCTCTGCGTCTCTCTCTCTCTTAAAAAAAATAAATAAACATTAAAAAAAAAGAAAAATGATCTCACTATGGGAATGCAAGCTGGTGCAGCCACTCTGGAAAACAGTATAGAGGTTCCTCAAAAAACTAAAAATAGATCTACCCTACAACCCAGCAATTGCACTACTAGGCATTTATCCACGGGATACAGGCGTGCTGTTTCGAAGGGACACATGCACCCCCATGTTCATAGCAGCACTATCAGCAATAGGCGAAGTATGGAAAGAGCCCAAATGTCCATCAATGTATGAATGGATAAAGAAAATGTGATACACACACACACACACACACACACACACACACACACAATGGAGTATTACTTGGCAATCAAAAAGAATGAAATCTTGCCATTTGCAACTATGTGGACAGAACTGGAGAGTATTATGCTAAGTGAAATTAGTCAGTCAGAGAAAGACAAAAATCCTTTGACTTCACTCATATGAGAACTTTAAGAGACAAAACAGATGAACATAAGAGAAACAAAAATAATATCAAAACAGGGAGGGGGACAAAACAGAAGAGACTCATAAATTTGGAGAACAAACTGAGGGTTATGGAGGGGTAGTGGGAGGGGGATGGGCTAAATGGGTAAGGGGCACTAAGGAATCTACTCCTGAAATCATTGTTGCACTATTTGTTAACTAATTTGGATGTAAATTTTAAAAAATAAATAAAAAAGAAAAAAAGAAAAATTATCTCACTGGTGTGGAACCTTAAAAAAACCCAAACTATACAGAGAATGGATTGGTGTTTGCCATTTGCAGGGGGTGGGAGTGGGCAAAATGACTGAAGGTGAGCAAGAGGTACAAACTTCTGGTTATAAAATAAATAAGTTCTGGGGACATAATGTACAGTACAGTGACTATACTTAATAATACTAAATTGTATATTTGAAAGTTGCTAGGGATGCCTGGGTGGCTCAGTCAGTTAAGCCTACAACTCTTGATTTTATCTCAGGTCATGATCTGAGTTTGTGAGTTTGAGGCCCAAGTCAGGCTCTGCACTGACAGCATGGAGCTGGCTTGGAATTCTCTCTCTCATTCTCTCTCTCTTTCTCTCTCTCTCCTCCCCTGCTCTCACTCTCTCTCAAAATAAATAAATATTAAAAACAAAGTTGCTAAAAGAGTACATAGGAAAAGTTCTAATTACAAGAAAAAAAAGTTGCAACTATGTATGTTGATGGGTGTTAACTAGACTTATTGTGGTGATCATTTTCCAATATATACAAATGTCAAACCATTATATGTATATCTGAAATGAGTATAATGTTATATGTCAATTATACTTCAATTTTTCAAATTAACTTAAATTAGAAATAAATGTTTATTAAATTAATTTAATTAATGGATGTTCCATATAAAAATTAAGATCTTCCTAAATAAACATGGAGACTGTAAAATCCATAAAAGAAAAATAGATGTATTTTAGTACAGAAATGTAAAAAACACATTTATATGGCAAAATATACATAACTACATCAATATAAGTTGTATAGGAGAAAAAATATTTGTGATATAGGTAGAAGATAAAAGTTAATATCTATATTTTAAAAAGAACTTTCTCGAACTGAAAACATTTTTTTTCAAATAAAAATGGGAAAAGAATTTAATTGATAAATCAAAGAAAACCAAACATAAATGACAGTATGCTGAAATTCACCGGTAGTATGTAGGAATTAAAGTAACAATGAGATATCACACTGGCAGAATGTAAGACTGCTTTTGCTTTTAGAGATAAAAGAGGTTGCTCATAACTTGGTGGAAATTAAAAGTACTACAAAATTCTTGAAAAGTACTCTAGCAAAACATTTGAAAATTAAAATTATTAATACCCTTTGATGTGTCAATTCCACATCTGAAAATGAATTTCACAGAAATGAAACCACCAATATTTTAGAAATATATAAATGAGGGGTGCTTGGGTGACTCAGTAGATTAAGCGTCAGACTCTTGATTTAGGCTCCAGTCATGATCTCAAGGTTGGTGAGATTGAGCCGAGCATCTGGCTCCAGACAGCACAGAGCCTCTTGGAATTCTCTCCCTCCCTCTCTCTCTGCCCCTCCCTGGCTCGTGCTCCCTCTCTTTCTCTCTCTCTCTCTCTCTCTCAAAATAAACAAATAAATGTAGGGGCGCCTGGGTGGCTCAGTCGGTTAAGCATCAACTTTGGCTCAGGTCATGATCTCATGGCTTGTAAGTTTGAGCCCCGTGTTGGGCTCTGTGATGACAGCTCAGAGCCTGGAGCCTACTTCTGATTCTGTGTCTCCCTCTTTCTCTGTCCCTCCCCTGCTTATGCTCTGTCTCTCAAACCTAAATAAATGTTTTAAAAAATTAAAAATAAAAATAAATAAATGTAAAGTTTTTGATAAATAAATAAGAAACATGTAAGTAATAGTACACCATGGTTTAGGAGGGCTAATGAATACTTGAAACAAAATACTCATCAACAGGTGAATAACTGAATATATATCAATGATTCACCCTGTATTATGGGGTACTACACGGCTATTAAAAATATCATGGGGCAACTGGGTGGCTCAGTTGTTTAAAGCATCCAATTGTGAGTTCACACAGCATGTTGTGCTCCACATTAGGTGTGGAGCCTACTTTAAATTTATTTTTACATTTATTTATTTATAATAGAGAGAGACAGAGCACAAGTGGGGGAGGGGCAGAGAGAGAAGGAGACACAGAATCCAAAGCAGGCTCCAGGCTCTGAGCAGGGCTCAAACTCACAAACCGTGAGATTATGACCTGAGCCAAAGTCAGAGGCTTAACCGACTGAGCCACCTAGGCACCCCCGTGGAGCTTACTTTAAAAAATAAGAAAAACAAAAACAAAAAAGAAATTGGATACTTGTCTGACAACATACAAAAGTATTAGATATGTGGGGATTTCCAAAGGTATTGGTGATTGAGGAAATGTAAAATGCATTATCTATCCTAATAAGCTAAAATAAACACTAGCAAAAAGCCACCAGATGTTTGCACATGTGTAGCAATCCAATGACTGCAAATAAATATGTGAAAGGAAAATTACAAGCCTGTTTGTATTGGATACCTGACAGGAATGGTGATGTGACTAGAAGAAAATGAGGAGGGACCAAGCCAAAAAAACTTAAAAAAAAATTTTTTTTTGTTTATTTATTTTTGAGACAGACAGAGACAGAATGCGAGTGGGTTAGGGACCGAGAGAGAGGGAGACATAGAATCCAAAGCAGGCTCCAGGCTCTGAGCTGTCAGCACAGAGCCCGCTGGGGGGAGGGCTCAAACTCACAAACTTTGAGATCATGACCTGAGCCAAAGTTGCACGCCCAACCAACTAAGCCACCCAGGCGCCCCTTTTAAAAAATTTTTTAATGTTTATTTATTTTTGAGAGACAGAATGCGATCAGGGGAGGGACAGAGAGAGGAGGAGACACAGAATCCGAAGCAGGCTCCAGGGTCTAAGCTGTCAGCATAGAGCCCAACACGGGCCTCCAACTCACGAACTGTGAGATCGTGACCAAAGCCAAAGTCGGACACTTAACCCACTGAGCCACCCAGGAGCCCCCAGAAAAAAAATTTTTTTAAAGAAACAAAAATGCACCTTTGAAGGGCATTTATGTAAAAGGTTATGCCCTCTTTAAAATAAAACACGTAAAATGGCATATGTATAAATTTTATAAAAACATTTAAAGTTTTAAAATTCTGGTTAGCCTCATTAAAACAAACCTCTTCTAAATGCTTAAGTATTCACAAGGTGTGGTTTCTTATAAATGCTCACACAGAAAATAAATGATAATACGGGTGCCTGGATGGCTCAGTCAGGTAGGTGGTCTACTTCAGCTCAGGTCGTGAGTTTGAGTCCCGAATCAGGCTCTGCGATCGCAGCACCACTTCCGATCCTCTGTCTCCCTCTCTCTCCGCCCCTCCCTCTCTTTCTGCCTCTCCCTCGCTCACGCTCTCTCTCTCAAAAATAAATAAACATTAAAAAAGGAAACAAATAATTATAAACCCTGTGTGATACAAAAAACCGCCACAAATGATGACCGTTATGGGCAGTTTATCATGACTTTTTACTAAAAACTTACCTGAAAAATAATTCGACCCACTATGTCAGTAATACTCATTAAATTCCATAACCATGAGCAAAATTAAAGAATAATCTTACAATTGAGAATGAATCTTAAACGATAAAAGTGTGAATAAGGCTAAAATAGTAAGACAGTTTTAAATACGAACTCACCTCTTTCAAACGTTCTGAATCAGCTTCTCCTTCACCTGTTCCCTCTGTAGAACTCAGACACGGAGGAAGGCTGGGGCTAAAGGCCATGAGGTCGGTCTTGGGCGGACCCTCCCCAGAGCACACCCTCTGCCGCCTCTGCTGCGAGTACGACCAGCTCCCCACCGCGCTGGAACACACCAGCGTGGGCTTCCCCGGCCCGCACGCGCCCTCGCTGGGCGGCGCAGAGCACCGCAGCGCCACGTACAGCAGCAGCGTGAGCACCAGCAGGCTGGACACCGCGCAGATGGCGATGATCAGGTACACGTTGACATCCACCAGCGCCGTCTCCGCGCCAGCGGCGCCCGCCAACACCCGCGACGAGGCCTTGGGCGCCTGGCCGCTCTCCACCAGCGACAGCAGCACGGTGGCCGTGGCCGTCAGCGCCGGCTCGCCGTGGTCCCTCACCAGCACCAGCAGGCGCTGGCGCGGCGAGTCCGCCTCGTCCAGGCTGCGCGTCGTGCTGATCTCGCCCGTGTACAGCGCCACGCGGAACGGGCTGCGCGCGCCACCCGCCGCCGGCTGCAGCTCGTACGACAGCCACGCGTTGTAGCCCGAGTCCGCGTCCACCGCGCGCACCTTCGCCACCACGTGGCCCGCGCCCACCGACCGCCACACCAGCTCGCTCACGGCGCCGCCCGCGCCGCCCGCCCCAGGCAGCGGCAGCAGCGCGGGCGCGTTGTCGTTCTCGTCCAGCACGAACACCTGCAGCGTCACGTTGCTGCCCAGCGGGGGCACGCCCGCGTCGCGCGCGCTCACTTGGAACTGCAGCAGCTCCAGCTCCTCGTGGTCCAGCGGCTGCAGCGCGTACACCTTGCCGCTCTCCGCGTGCACCGACACGTAGCTCGACAGCGCACGCTCGCCCACCCGCCGCTCCACCAGCGAGTAGGACACCAGCGCGTTCTCCTGCGCGTCCGCGTCCCGCGCGGACACCGTGAAGATGTGGCAGCCGGGAGGGTTGTTCTCCTTCACGAACACCGTGTACTCGGCCTGCGCGAATGCCGGCGCGTTGTCGTTCACGTCGGCCACTTCCACGGACACGCTGGCCGTGGCCGACAGCGAAGGCGAGCCCCCGTCCCGTGCGGTCACCACTACAGTATAGTCCGACACGCTCTCGCGGTCCAGGGCGCTGTCCAGCACCAGCGAATAGTAATTCTTGAAGGTGGACACCAGCTTGAAGGGGACATGGGGTGTTAGTGAGCAGGTCACCTGCCCGTTGGCGCCAGAGTCACGGTCGGACACGCTGATCAAGGCGATGACAGTGCCCACCTGAACATCCTCTCGTACCGGGAGTGACAGAGAAGTGATGGTAATATGTGGGATATTATCGTTTATATCTAGTACTTCCACAAAAATGGTACAATGACCTGCCATTGGAATATTCCCCTTGTCTATTGCCTCCACCGATATTTCGTACAATTTCTTTTCTTCGAAATCTAGTTTACCCTTTGTTCTAATTTCTCCACTGTTAGGATTTATGATAAATGCATTCAGCACTGCAGGAGATACAGGCCTTCTAAATGAGTAGCTTATGTCTCCATTCGCACCATCATCAAGATCTGTGGCATTTAGCTTGATCACTAATGTACCATTAAATGCGTTCTCTAATACCGTCACTTTATAAATGAATTGGTCAAATTCTGGGGCATTGTCATTCACATCCAGAATTTCGATCAGCAGCTGAACTGTGCCGGTCATCTCCGGTTTACCCCCATCATTGGCTGTCAATAATAAACTATGCTCCTGAATTTGCTCTCTGTCCAATGATTTTCTCAACACAAGTGACAACGAAGACGTTTGTTCACGATTGTTTTGTGTGTCCAAAGCGAAATAGTCGTTGGGATCGATTCGGTAGGTCAAGGCTGAGTTTACTCCAATATCTGCATCGGATGCGCCATCTAG
Organism: Lynx rufus; assembly: GCF_022079265.1. Classification (NCBI taxonomy): domain Eukaryota; kingdom Metazoa; phylum Chordata; class Mammalia; order Carnivora; family Felidae; genus Lynx; species Lynx rufus. The sequence goes on along the minus strand of NW_025814823.1, from coordinate 116,872,298 downwards.
TGGAAACCGAGTTTCTGGGGGTCTAGATTCCGCAATGATTATTCTTTTCTTACTTTCAGGGAACACAGGCGGGTTGTCGTTAATATCTTTAACCTCCACCTCCACATGGAAAACCTGCAGCGGCCTGTCCACGATCACCTCCAGGTGGATGCTGCACTCCGCGTTCCGCCCGCACAACGCCTCCCGGTCGATCCGAGAATTCACAAACAAAATTCCATTCTGCAGATTTACCTCCAGTAGGTCCCCGCGGCCTTTGGACACCACCCGGAATTGGCGTCGCACCAGCTCTGCCAGCTCCAGCCCCAGGTCCTGTGCGATTCGGCCCACGAAAGTGCCGTGTTTGGCCTCTTCCAGGACCGAGTAGTGGATCTGGCCGCTCCCAGCCTCCCAGGCTGTGAGCAGCAGAAGCGACTGGAGAAAACTCAGGGCTCCGGGGCCTCCTCGCCAGGAAAACAGCATGGTACACTCAAAAGGATTCAAAGATAGCTTAATGTATATGTAATACCTTACCGCAAACTGATTCTCACGGCCTTCTATTGGGGAAGGATTCACTAGAGGTTTTCCACTATCTGCCAAATTTTCTGCAGGACGGAAGAAGCGGAGGCACGTTCTTCAGGCAAACGTTCTCAGTGAAGAGCGACACCAAGCGCATGAATTTGTAACTGTAAACATGATTCAGTATTCCTATTTTCCGTTGATGTAGGGTTGGTTTGTTTTTTTTTTTTTTGCATTTCGTGAGGTTTTTCACTGCAAATACCCAACTGAAGATTAAATGTCTTTCGTTCCAGAGACAGTAAATAACTACATTCTTCTTTTTATTGGATGCTAGTTGAAAATTTGTCGATGAATTCCATTTTTCCACAAATAAATTTTTGCAGAAACTTTCATGCAGAATTTTGAAAGAGGAAGTTTCGGCATTTACTTTTGGAAATCAGTTTCCAGTTCTGCCTAGTTTTGGGGGTTTTGTTTGGGAATATCTTTTTCCTATAATATTTATTTATAACTGCTCACACAACAGCCATTGACTCAAAATGGAAACACAATCAATTATAAGAAGAAAACAAATGATTGTGAAAAATATTAATAAGTGATATACCAGATTTTAAATAAATATACTGTATTTGTAACTTCCCCCAAATATGACGGTGAAATGTGGATACAATATTTGTATTTAAAGGAAGTGTCCTGTCAATGTGTGTATGAGTTTGTATGGGAGCACACTTGTGCATAAACACAATAATTTAGACTATTAAAATATAACAATGCTTTAAATTTCTCTTTGTATAAAACATGCCAAGAAGTAGCATCCTATCTATTTGATGGAATTTAGATTACTACAAATAAGCTAAACTTCCCTGTTCTCTTGCACACCATCACTGTAAAAAAAACTTACTATCATTTAAATTGACTGATACTCCAAAAATCAACAGGTAGATGCTAACACATCTTTAGCAAGGAAGAAAGGAAGAAAATTTTACATTTACCTACTGCTACAACTATCTTTACCAAGCCAAAAAGTTCCAGGTGAAATAGGGCTATGAAAGATGCAGTACAGGGGCTCCTGAGTGGCTCAGTCGGTTAAAAATCAAACTTCAGATCACATCATGATCTCACGGTTCACCACTTCAAGCCCTACGTCTGGCTCTGTGCTGACAGCTTGGAGCCTGAAGCCTGCTTCCAATCCTGTCTCCCCCTCTCTTTGCTCTTCCCCCACTTGCGCTGTGACTCTTTCTCACTCTCTCTTAAAAACAAACATTTTACAATTAAAAAAAAAGATGCAGTACAGCTCCAACAATTATCTTGCCTGTTCTATGCACAAATCTGCAGGAAACAATAGTTGAGTTCATTTTTGTATTTTTGCTCATCTGTGAAAATTTGGGTAGTGTATTTGATATTCTCTTAAACTCATCCTCCTCTCATGTTCCATTACTTTTATTAACATAGCTTTACTCTTATAGTGGGAACAGTCCCTCAATTCTTTCTGTTGTTCTTGTTTATCAAGCTCCATCCTGTTTCCCTTTCCTTTCCACCTAACCTTGATTATATGATCAACTATTTATAATACGTCAGACACCCCAAAAGCACTTAACTACTTACATTATTCCTCTAACATTTCCCTTAGCTTCCAATACACAGCCTAACTACTCATTTTCTCTCTTATTGAGCTTCTCCATTTAGGGATGCCATTTCACCATCATCTCTGTATTCCCTACAAGCTTACTCTCACCTTTACCTTGATTGGGCTCTCAAATGAATTCATAACTCTTTCCTCCTACATACAGAGATTCTTCTAGATTTTCTTCTTTCTCTTCTCAAATTCCCAGCCTCATTCCCACCATTTCATTCTCAGATAATTTACCCAGAGAGATAAGTAATCAAACATAAATTTAATGGCTCTCTTCTTATATCAACATTTTTCTTTATATTCTCTATTTTTTCATTGCCTACTAAGGAAAAGTGGTCCCTACTTTTAAAGCCAATCTTATCCTCTTAAAACATTATCCTTCATACTTTTCATCTTTATCTACATTCTTAATCTGCCTCATCTTCAGTATCTCCTTCTTTACTTGCTTCTTTTCTTCACACTACAAAAATACTCAAGTGTCTTTAAATATGTATACATACACATGTACACATATTATACACACACACATTTAAACTTTCTACTTCTTCGGGGGGAAGTTTGTTCTGTTTATCTCCTCCTCTTCCCCTCAAACTTCTAACATTTACTTGATGTATTGTACTTTGAGTTTTATTTCAGCTGTCTGTTGTATTACCTTGTGATTTTTAGCTTATTATAGTGGGTTGAATGGCAACTCCCCTAAAAGATATGCCCACATCTTAATCCCTGGAACCTGCAAATATTACTTTCTATGGAAAATTATGTGATTAAGCTTAGGGTCCTGAGAGAAGGAGCTTAGCCTCGATTACCTACGTAGGCCCTAAAGTGCAATCACATGTATCCTTATAAGGCAAACAAACATATGAAGAAGATGATATTCAGAAGAGGAGGCAATGTTTTGACAAAATACAGCAACCATTCTTGATTTTAAAAAAAAAACCTCAATAATGTAGGGATAGATGGAAAATACCTCAAGTTTATAAAGGCCATATATGAAAGACCCACAGCTGATATCATCCTCAATGGGGAAAAACCAACAGTCTTTCCCCTATGGTCAGGAACAAGACAAGGATGTCCACTCTCAACATTACTATTTAACATAGTCCTGGGAATCTTAGCTTTAGCAATCAGACAACAAAAAGAAATAAAAGGCATCCAAACTGGCAAGGAAGAAGTCAAATTTTCACTACTTGCGGACGACATGATACTCTTATGTAGAAAACCCGAACAACTCCACCAAAAAATTTCTAGAATTAATATATGAACTTAGCAAAGTCGCAGGATATAAAATCAACATCCAGAAATCTGTTGCATTTCTATACACCAATAACAAAGCAGCAGAAAAAGAAATCAAGGAATTGATCCCATTTGCAACTTCACCAAAAATAGTAAGATACCTAGGAAAAAACCTAACTAAAGAGGTAAAAAATCTGTACTCTGAAAACTATAGAACACTTATGAAAGAAATTGAAGAGGACACAAAGAAATGGAAAAGCATTCCACGCTCGTGGATTGGAGAAGAAACATTGTTAAAATGTCTATACTACCCAAAGCAATTGACACATTTAATGCAATCCTTGTCAAAATACCACCAGCAGTTTTCGAAGAGCTAGAACAAACAATCCTAAAATTTGTATGGAATCACAAAAGACCCCAAATAGCCAAAGCAAACCTTAAAAAAAATCTAGAGGCATCACAATTCTGGATTTCAAGCTGTATTACAAAGATAAGGTACTGTCACAAAAACAGACACATAGACCAATTGAATGGAATAGAAAACCCAGAAATGAACCCACGAATATATAGTCGACTAATCTTCAAAGTAGGAAAGAGTATCCAGTGGAAAAAAGACAGTCTCTTCAATAAACGGTGTTGGGAAAACTAGATGGCAACATGCAGAAGAATGAAACTGGACCGCTTTTTTACACCATACACAAAAATAATTCAAAATGGGTGAAAGACCCAAATATGAGATAGGAAACCATCAAAATACTGGAGGAGAACACAGGCAGAAACCTCTTTGACTTCAATCAGAGCAACTTCTTACCAGGCATGTCGCTGAAGGCAAAGTAAACAAAAGCAAAGATGAACTATTGGGACCTCATCAAAATAAAAAGCTTCTGCACAGCAAAGGAAACAATCAACAAAACTAAAAGGCAACCTACAGAATAAGAGAAGATATTTGTAATGACATATTTGATAAAGAGTTAGTATCCAAAATTTGTAAAGAATTTATCAAACTCAACACCCAAAAAAATAAATAGCCCAGTTAAAAAATGGGTAGAAGACATAGACACTTTTCCAAAGAAGGCATACAGATGGCTAACTAATACATGAAAAGATGCTCCACATCACTCATCACCAGGGAAATAAACATCAAAACCACAATGAGATACCACCTCACAGCTGTCAGAATGGCTAAAATTAACAACACAAGAAACAACAGGTGTTGTTGAGGGTGCAGAGCAAAAGGAATCCTCTTGCACTGTTGGTGGGAATGCAAACTAGTGCAGCCAATCTGGAGAACAGTATAGAGGTTCCTCAAGAAACTAAAAATAGAACTACCCTACAATCCAGCAATTGCACTATTAGGTATTAACCCAAAGGATACAAAAATACAGATTTGAAGGGGTACATGCAACACAATGTTTATAGCAGCATTATCAACAATAGCCAAACTATGGAGAGAGCCCAAATGTCCAGACTGATGAGTGGACAAGAAGATATGTATATATGTACAAATATGTAATTCAGCCATCAAAAAGAATGAAATCTTGCCATTTGCAATGATGTGGATAGAGCTAGAATATATTATGCTGAGCAAAATAAGTCAATCAGAGAAAGACAAATACCATATGATTTCTTTCACTCATACGTGGAATTTAAGAAACAAAACAGATGAACATATGGGAAGGAGGGGGAAGAGAAGAGAGGGAAACAAACTACAAGAGAATCTTAATGATAAAGAACAAACTGGGTTGATGGAGGGAGGAGGATGGGAGATGGGCTAGGCGGGTTGATGGGTACTAAGGAGAACACTTGTTGTGATGAGCACTGGGTGCTGTATGTAAGTGATGAATCAATGAATTATATTCCTGAAACCAATATTGCACTGTATGTTAACTAGATAAAATTTAAATTAAAATAAAATAAATACAGGGACGATAAAAAATAATGGTATTACTTAATGGAATTAAAAAACAATCATTATATATGCATGTTTATAATATATTATTTTTTATTTTTTACTTTTTGTTTTATTGGAAATATTATATGCACAAAGTCCAATAAAAATAAAACTTTTTTGTCAAAAAATTATGTGATAGTGGCAATGAACAGGATATTTTACTTTAAATTTTTTTGAATGTTATACAATTATTCTAGCAATGGGTTCAAATTCAAAATCCATTTGAAGAAAAATAGAGACAGAATCATTGAACAAAAGTGACAAAAGTATTTATATAGAATACCTATAATTTGACCTATTAATTCACAGACAAAAGATCTAAAAATATAGGCTCCAACTGTTAATGTTTACCAGCATTTGAAGCTTACGCTTTTTATTCTACATAGTTCTTAACATTGTGTATTTCTTTACAAAGAAGTTTTACACCTCAAAAAATCATTTTAAATGTTTTAAGGATCAAAAAGATAAACATAAGCAAAAAATTTAATCTTCAAATTTTGGAGAATCTTGTGCCCATATTAAAGGCTCAAAATTCAGGGAAAAAATAGTAGCTTTGAAAAGAGTAATGGACATCCCAATAATTACAGACTGGAATCTCTGACTAAAGTCTTAGATGTAGCCTCAACCTCTCCTCTGAATTTCTGATGCTCGGTAATAACTCCAGAGGATAAACACATCACTAAGGAATATAAATTTAACCAAGAGTGTAACTAGAAATATGTTTCTATTGTGTCCAAAAGAAATTAAATTGCTATATAATAAGTATAATAAATAATACTTATAGATCATACTTATAAATACTACCCAATTTGACTTGTAATCATGAATCTACATTTATAAACAATGGATACACTCAGATTTTGAATATATAAAACTATAAATTATTATAATAATAAAAAAGAAGAAGAAAAGTAGGCAATGTGACCAGGGAGACAGAGTGGTGTGGCCAAAAGCCAAGGAATGCCGATAGCCATCAGGAGATATCAGAGATAACACATTTTTCTTTCAAGCTCCAGAGGGTACAGCCCTGCCAAAACTTTAATTTTGGACTTCTTGTTCCCAGAGTGGAGAGAAAGTAATTTTTTGTTGTCTTAAGCCAGCCAGTTTTTGGTAATTTGCTACAGCAACCCCAGGAACTAACACACCTATTCACCTAAATTCTTTACTTGGACACATTGATTTCATTTTGTTATGTATATCTTCTGATTTAATTCTTTCATAGGTTGTTCTCTAAAGGAATTACTCCCAAATCTACCTTTATAATCTCCCCTGAGTTCCAGATCAAAATGACATTTCCAATCATAATGGCATGCTCCAAGAACCACAAAAGTAATATTTTCTTAAATGTTTCTCTCCGTTTGGTAGCTGGACAACCATACACAAACTGTTTCTCCTGTACCCTGCATCTCAGTTACTGGCAATCTCATCCTCCTAAGTGACCAAACTAAAAACATTAGTGTCGTCTTCTACTTTTGTCTTTCTTTTATGATTTGTAATGAATCAGTCATTATTAGGTTGCCTCTACTTTGCCAATGCCTCTTGTACATGTTTCTTTCAATCCATTTTGACTGTCATGATTTGTCTCCATTACCTGATATCTAGAATACAATAAAAAAATTCTTTACTAGTTTTCCTACCTTCAGAATCTCCCCTGCTCCATCCTTCAAGTACACATTCACTAGAGCAAACTCTTTTCAATTATTCATACTTATCTCTCCAAAGGGAACACTTTCCAGTTGAAAAGTTATCTATCTTGGGGTGCCTGGGTGGCTCAGTCAGTTAAGCGTCCAACTTCAGCTCAGGTCATGATCTCACGGCTTGTGGGTTTGAGCCCTGCATCCGGCTCTGTGCTGACAGCTCAGAGCCTGGAGCCTGCTCCGGATTCTGTGTGTCTCTCTCTCTCTGCCCCTCCCCCACTCATGCTCTGTCTCTCTCTCTCTCAAAAATAAATGAAAACTTAAAAAAATTTTTTTAAAGAAAAGTTATCTTTCAAGGAACTCTTTAATAAAGAGTATACCTACACTTCTACAATGGAGGGAACCACCTAGGTGGTGTATTTCAATACCATATATGATTAAAATTATTGATGGAATGATGCTATATTTCATGTTCTAACTAAAGATATGTGACATAGTAGTAGGCAAAGGCAGGAAATTTTAAGGCCTTCACTACCAGGCTGAATGACTTAAGTTTTTATTCTCTAGTCAGAGAAACCTCTGGATTTTTTTGCGGTAAAAAAATTACAAGATGTAAAATACACTTTAAAAGATTCAATTGAGGGGTGCCCCGGGACGGCTCGGTAGGCTAAACCGACTCTTGATTTCCACTCAGGTCATGACCCCAGGGTTTGTGAGATACAGCCCCGCTTCGGGTTCTGTGCCGACAGCGTGGAGCCTGCTTAAGATTCTGTCTCTCCTCTCTGCCCCTTCCCTGCTTGGTCTCTCTCTCTCTCTCTCAAAATAAATGAATTTAAAAAGAAAAGATAACACAAAGAAAAAAGAAAAGATTATTTATACGCTAACAAAAAGTTATTAAAGAAAACAAATATGCTTAAATAATATCAATGACTTACTTCACTGGAAGAATTTAAACAATCTTCTCCCGACTGTGGAAGGCTGGGGCTGAAGGCCATGAGGTCGGTCTTGGGCGGACCCTCCCCAGAACACACCCTCTGCCGCCTCTGCTGCGAGTACGACCAGCTCCCCACCGCGCTGGAACACACGAGCGTGGGCTTCCCCGGCCCGCACGCGCCCTCGCTGGGCGGCGCCGAGCACCGCAGCGCCACGTACAGCAGCAGCGTGAGCACCAGCAGGCTGGACACCGCGCAGATGGCGATGATCAGGTACACGTTGACATCCACCAGCGCCGTCTCCGCGCCAGCGGCGCCCGCCAACACCCGCGACGAGGCCTTGGGCGCCTGGCCGCTCTCCACCAGCGACAGCAGCACGGTGGCCGTGGCCGTCAGCGCCGGCTCGCCGTGGTCCCTCACCAGCACCAGCAGGCGCTGGCGCGGCGAGTCCGCCTCGTCCAGGCTGCGCGTCGTGCTGATCTCGCCCGTGTACAGCGCCACGCGGAACGGGCTGCGCGCGCCACCCGCCGCCGGCTGCAGCTCGTACGACAGCCACGCGTTGTAGCCCGAGTCCGCGTCCACCGCGCGCACCTTCGCCACCACGTGGCCCGCGCCCACCGACCGCCACACCAGCTCGCTCACGGCGCCGCCCGCGCCGCCCGCCCCAGGCAGCGGCAGCAGCGCGGGCGCGTTGTCGTTCTCGTCCAGCACGAACACCTGCAGCGTCACGTTGCTGCCCAGCGGGGGCACGCCCGCGTCGCGCGCGCTCACTTGGAACTGCAGCAGCTCCAGCTCCTCGTGGTCCAGCGGCTGCAGCGCGTACACCTTGCCGCTCTCCGCGTGCACCGACACGTAGCTCGACAGCGCACGCTCGCCCACCCGCCGCTCCACCAGCGAGTAGGACACCAGCGCGTTCTCCTGCGCGTCCGCGTCCCGCGCGGACACCGTGAAGATGTGGCAGCCGGGAGGGTTGTTCTCCTTCACGAACACCGTGTACTCGGCCTGCGCGAATGTCGGCGCGTTGTCGTTCACGTCGGCCACTTCCACGGACACGCTGGCCGTGGCCGACAGCGAAGGCGAGCCCCCGTCCCGTGCGGTCACCACTACAGCATAGTTCGCCACGCTCTCGCGGTCCAGGGCGCTGTCCAGCACCAGCGAATAGTAATTCTTGAAGGTGGACACCAGCTTGAAAGGGACATGGGGTGTTAGTGAGCAGGTCACCTGCCCGTTGGCGCCAGAGTCACGGTCGGACACGCTGATCAAGGCGATGACAGTGCCCACCTGAACATCCTCTCTCACCGGGGGAGACAACGAAGTAATCATTACCTCAGGGGTATTGTCATTCAGGTCCAGAACTTCCACTAGGACTGTGCAGTGACCTGCCATGGAAGGAATCCCTTTATCAATGGCGTTAACCTGAATTTCATACTCATTATTCTCTTCAAAATCCAATTTCCCATAAATTCTGATTTCACCTGTTTCTGCATTTATTGAAAACATGCATTTCTCACTCACTGGCAAAATCAGTCTGATTGCATAGGAAATTTCTCTATTGACCCCTTCGTCTAGATCAGAAGCATTTAATTGAATCACTCTCGTGCCGTTTGGGACATTTTCAAACAACACTACTCTATAGCCAGGCTTATCAAACTCCGGAGCGTTGTCATTCACATCCAGGATGCTTATTTTAATCTGAACAGATCCTGTTAGCTCGGGTTTGCCGCCATCCTGGGAGGTCAGCAATATATTAAGTTCTGGCGTTTCCTCTCTATCCAATGACTTCCGTAGAACTAGTTCAGGCAATATACTTTTATCGTTTTTCGTTTTTAATTTAAGAGTAAAATACTCATTTATTCCTAACCTATAGGTCAGAAGAGAGTTTACGCCGATGTCCGCATCGGAAGCGCCCTCTAGAGGAAAATGAGAATCCAGAGGTGCAGATTCAGAGATAAGTACCTTTTGTTCTACTTCTCTGAACACCGGCGGGTTATCATTAATGTCTTTCACCTCCACCTCCACATGGAAAACCTGCAGCGGCCTGTCCACGATCACCTCCAGGTGGATGCTACACTCGGTACTCCTCCCACAGAGCTCCTCTCGGTCGATCCGAGAATTCACAAACAAAATGCCATTCTGCAGATTTACCTCCAGAAGGTCTCGGCGGCCTTTGGACGCCACACGGAAAAAGCGCGGTACGAGCTCCGCTAGTTCCAGTCCCAGGTCTTGCGCGATGCGGCCCACGAAAGTGCCGTGTTTGGCCTCCTCCGGGACCGAGTAGTGGACCTGGCCGCTCCCAGATTTCCCAGCTGCAAGGAGCAGAAGCGCCAGGAGCAATCGCCGGGCTCCTGGGCCTCCTCTCCAGGAAAACACCATTGTAGTTAACGAGATCTCTGAGATGGGACTGTTAGTTTTAAGGGACTGCTCGCCTGGGAACCTTTGTGAGCAGTCTTCCTTTCCGTAGGTATATGTTTGATAAAATTTACCCAGCGTTCCGGTCAATATGGAGTCGATCCTATTCTGCCAGTGGTTGGAAGCTGAACGCGAGACAAAGTTTTCCTTTTCCACCTTCTGAGTGTACAGCGACATCATGTGACTGATTATGTAAGTACAAGAAAGATCCTGAGGTTCTTTTTGGTTTAGCCACTTCCCAGGACACTTTAAGTTTTTTGACTTTTGGATATTTTCATGGATCGTTTGTAAATGACTATTTATTTAATGTAACAAAGGACAATCATTTCCATTATTCTTCAGATTATTAAATATTCTGCTTCAAAGTCTATCATAAAATAGCCATAAAAAGCTACTCTTTGCCTATCATGGAGAACAAAACAAAGAATAATATACATCACCCTCGACTTTGCTTACAATTCCCACTTGTAGTGCCTTTTCTCCTTCACAAGCACTTAATTGTAGGACTTTAGGGAAAACTCAAGAATCCCTCATTTAGTAAAGAAAAAGAAACTAAGATATGTCTATTAACTGAATATTTCATTCATACAAATTATTTTATTCATACTTCTGGTAAATATGAGAATTCAACATAAATATGAAGCATGTCATTGTTTTGGCTCCTTGATACTCAAATGTGATGACTTTTCATACAACTGCTCTCATTCCCATAACATGTTAAAATGAGGTTTGGGTACAGATCCAGTGAAGTTTTATTCTAGCAGAAGGAAAGCATTTTCCTGTAAAATGTTGAATCAAAACCTCCAAATTTCACAACTGTCTAAAGTAGAAGTGGAGCCCTAATATGAAAAGAACTGGTGAGATGTTTTGGAGCCCAGTCTCAATAACTAAAATCAAAAGAATATCAACTTTACAATGAACTTCTGGTTTCCCTTTAAAAATTTTCCCATCAGGCCAGTTAGTAGTCACTCAAAATATGCTTCTCTTCAGAAAGTCAGAATGGTGACTACGATTGCAAGGGAGAAAGAAAGGACTTATCATAATCTGATTAATTAAATCAAGAGCACCTTTAAGGGAAAACACAACACAGATAAGATCCTACAGCTAGTTGTGAGCAATTAAATACAGAGTATATAAGCTCATTAAAATTCAAGTCAAAATCTTTAAAGTCAATGATCGGTCACCATTCCTTCTACATATAATAACAAAAGGAACTGAGATAAGAAATATTTATTGAACCAGAAAAAAGTAATCAATAATGGTTCTACAAGTATAAGATAACTTAAATCAACTATAAAACTGGCTCTTAATTAACCAAAAAAAATTTTTTGATGCTATTGGACTATTTAAGTTGTCTAATATCACTACCATGCTTCTTCATTTTCTATCTCTCATTTTCAAAAATAGTCAATGTACAGTGATTGCTAAGAAACTTTACTGAAAAAGTAGTGTGTTATGTAGTCCTTACACACCATTAGACATAATTAAATTACTAAAAAGATAGGAACATATAAAATTAGCTTAATACTTAAACAACTAAACTAGAAAATGGTTGAAATTATAATTTTACACCACTGAATGTAATCTTGAAATTAAGAATAAGTATAAAAGACACAAAACTTGTAGAAAATAGTCCATGTAATTTGGAATTATCTAAAAATGTGCATCAACTACTTTTGTACTATAAAAGTAATAATTTACAAAAATTTAACATATACTTAAATCATTCTAATATCTTTGTTTCTTAAATTTAAATGACCTTGAGTCATTCTAAGAACTTCATTTGGAGATGGATAATAATGTGTGCCCTACATTCACATTTATTATATTTACAAAGTTGCATAAATGATACAATGGCTTAATCTTTTAAGTCTGAGACATTTTATATTTTATTTTAATTACCTACTATAAAATAAATTTTAACCTATAATTTTAAAGCGAGAATAGCCACATATGAATTTCATTAAATTCTCAAAGAGATCAGCAATTGTGCCACCCTGCATATAGCTAAGGATCACTGAATTAGAGGAATGACCTAGAGGTAAACAACCTTTGATAGAATCATCAGATGTGATTATACCACATAGAAAGAAAATTTTACAAGCACTAGAGAAAGCATTTAAAGACAGGACATTTAAAATGTGAGAGGAGTCAAAATGGTAATTTTCATTTCACTTTAATAGACTTAACATTTTCCTTTCTATATGAATTCACAAAGCTTAGGAAAGACTGCCAACTAGCATATATTGCAGATATTATAGCCCTATGTGTATGTCTCCAGCAAGTTTGAAGACTTGGTTGAGTAATATGAATAACTTTATTTGCCTAGTAAACTTTGCAAGCATAAATATGGGAGTTCTGTTTGAGTGTGTTGTAGATAAATCTGTGCCCATTACAGGTTTAAAAAAAAATCAACAAGGGTGCCTGTGTGGCTCATTGGGTTAAGCAGAAGACTTCAGCTCACGTCATGATCTTGCATTCCTCGAGCCATGTGTGGGGCTCTTGTGCTGACAGCTCAGAGTCTGGAGCCTGGTTTGGATTCTGTGTCTCCGTGTCTCTCTGCCTCTACCCCCTCACACTCTGTCTCTCAAAATAATAATAATAATAATAATAATAATAATAATAATAATAAATAAACATTAAAAACTTAAAAAAATAAATCAACAGAACCTTTAATTACACTATTTCAATGAAAACAGCCTACAAAAATGCAAGACTAATTTTTAACTGCAAATAATATGAGAACAGGTTTTAACTTATCAGTTGAGGCAAAACTAAAGATTATTTAATGGACAATAAATGTATGATCTATGTTTAATGCCACAGAAAAAGAAAGGTAAATCTTTTCAGACTTAATGTTCAATCTTTGACACAAGGCTGAACTGAGAAAACTCAAGCAACCTAATAATGTGAAAATATAAAAGTAAAAGGCTGTGTTAAAAGACAAAGAGGATGAGTAAATTGAAATGATCCATAGTGATTATCTACATTAGTGAGGATTAGAGATGAAATGAAGTGGTCTAGGTAGGTCATTGAAAATTAGAAATTGTTGGGGCGCCTGGGTGGCGCAGTCGGTTAAGCGTCTGACTTCAGCCAGGTCACGATCTCGCGGTCCGTGAGTTCGAGCCCCTCGTCAGGCTCTGGGCTGATGGCTCAGAGCCTGGAGCCTGTTTCCGATTCTGTGTCTCCCTCTCTCTCTGCCCCTCCCCCGTTCGTGCTCTGTCTCTCTCTGTCCCAAAAATAAATAAACGTTGAAAAAAAAATTAAAAAAAAAAAAAAAGAAAATTAGAAATTGTTGGCACAAAAAGACACTCAGATCAATGGAACAGAATAGAGAACCCAGAAATGGACCCACAAAAGTATGGCCAACTAATCTCTGACAAAGCAGGAAAGAATAGCGAATGGAATAAAGACAGTCTCTTCAGCAAGTGGTGCTGGGAAAACTGAATAGTGACACGGAGAAAATTAAATCTGGACCACTTTCTTACACCATACACAAAAAATAAACTCAAAATGGATGAAAGACTTAAATGTAAGACAGAAAGCCATCAAAATCTTCGAGGAAAAAGCAGGCAAAAACCTCTTTGACCTTGGCCACAGCAACTTCTTACTCAGCATGTCTCCAGAGGCAAGGGAAACAAAAACAAAAATGAACCATTAGGACCTCATCAAAATAAAAAGCTTCTGCACAGTGAAGGAAACAATCAGCAAAACTAAAAGGCAATCGATAGAATGGGAGAAAATATTTGCAAACAACATATCAGATAAAGGGTTAGTAACCAAAATCTATAAAGAATTTATCAAACTCAACATCCAAAAAACAAATAATCCAGTGAAGAAATGGGCAAAAGACATGAACAGACACTTCTCCAAAGAAGACATCCAGATGGCCAACTGACACATGAAAAAATGCTCAACATCACTCATCATCAGGGAAATACAAATCAAAACCACAATGAGATACCACCTCACACCTGTCAGAATGGTTAACATTAACAACTCAGGCAACAACAGATGTTGGCGAAGATGCAGAAAAAGAGGATCTCTTTCGCACTGCTGGTGGGAATGCAAACTGGCACAGCCAATGTGGGAAACAGTATGGAGGTTCCTCAAAAAATTAAAAATAGAACTACCCCACGACCCAGCAATTGCACTACTAGGTATTTATCCAAGGGATACATGTATGCTGTTTCAAAGGGGCACGTGCACCCCAATGTTGATAGCAGCACAATTGCCAATAGCCAAAGTATGGAAAGAGCCCAAATGTCCATAGACAGATGAATAAATAAAGAAGATGTGGTATATATATATATATATATATATATATATATATATATATATACACATACATACAATGGAGTATTACTCGGCAATCAAAAAGAATGAAATCTTGCCATTTACAACTACATGGATGTAACTAGAGGGTATTATGCTAAGCGAAATTAGAGAAAGACAAATATCATATGGCTTCACTCATATGAGAATTTTAAGATACAAAACATGAACATAAGGGAAGGGAAGCAAAAGTAATATAAAAGCAGAGAGAGGAACAAAACATAAGAGACTCTTAAATATGGAGAACAAACAGAGGGTTACTGGAGGGGTTGTGGGAAGGGGGGGTGGGCTGAATGGGTAAGGGGCATTAAGGAATCTATTCCTGAAATCACTGTTGCACTATAAGCTAACTAACTTGGATGTAAATTTAAAAAAATAATTAAAAAAAGAAAATTAGAAATTGTTGCTCATAAAGTGATGAGAGGAGAAACATCTTCTTTCACTATTTTATACCAAAACATTAGGAGAAACGGGACATTTATTGGCTAAAAACCTGATTCTTCTCATGATTAAAATTGGATTTTTGTCCCATTTGACATTTCATTAAAGGAAATTGTTCTTTAAAAACTTCATACTCATTTAAAACATTAATACTCAAAACAGAGTATTCATTAAATTTTTCTATGAAATAAACTGGATTTTTCAAAATTTAACATAGACTTCAAAAGAAGAGGAATCTATAGAACTCACCTGCCCAGGATGATTTGATCCTGCCTCCTGCCTTTGCCCTTCGACTTCTCTATCCAGGCCTGGAGGAAGGCTGGGGCTAAAAGCCATGAGGTCGGTCTTGGGCGGACCCTCCCCAGAACACACCCTCTGCCGCCTCTGCTGCGAGTACGACCAGCTCCCCACCGCGCTGGAACACACGAGCGTGGGCTTCCCCGGCCCGCACGCGCCCTCGCTGGGCGGCGCCGAGCACCGCAGCGCCACGTACAGCAGCAGCGTGAGCACCAGCAGGCTGGACACCGCGCAGATGGCGATGATCAGGTACACGTTGACATCCACCAGCGCCGTCTCCGCGCCAGCGGCGCCCGCCAACACCCGCGACGAGGCCTTGGGCGCCTGGCCGCTCTCCACCAGCGACAGCAGCACGGTGGCCGTGGCCGTCAGCGCCGGCTCGCCGTGGTCCCTCACCAGCACCAGCAGGCGCTGGCGCGGCGAGTCCGCCTCGTCCAGGCTGCGCGTTGTGCTGATCTCGCCCGTGTACAGCGCCACGCGGAACGGGCTGCGCGCGCCACCCGCCGCCGGCTGCAGCTCGTACGACAGCCACGCGTTGTAGCCCGAGTCCGCGTCCACCGCGCGCACCTTCGCCACCACGTGGCCCGCGCCCACCGACCGCCACACCAGCTCGCTCACGGCGCCGCCCGCGCCGCCCGCCCCAGGCAGCGGCAGCAGCGCGGGCGCGTTGTCGTTCTCGTCCAGCACGAACACCTGCAGCGTCACGTTGCTGCCCAGCGGGGGCACGCCCGCGTCGCGCGCGCTCACTTGGAACTGCAGCAGCTCCAGCTCCTCGTGGTCCAGCGGCTGCAGCGCGTACACCTTGCCGCTCTCCGCGTGCACCGACACGTAGCTCGACAGCGCACGCTCGCCCACCCGCCGCTCCACCAGCGAGTAGGACACCAGCGCGTTCTCCTGCGCGTCCGCGTCCCGCGCGGACACCGTGAAGATGTGGCAGCCGGGAGGGTTGTTCTCCTTCACGAACACCGTGTACTCGGCCTGCGCGAATGTCGGCGCGTTGTCGTTCACGTCGGCCACTTCCACGGACACGCTGGCCGTGGCCGACAGCGAAGGCGAGCCCCCGTCCCGTGCTGTCACTACTAGAGCATAGTCCGACACGCTCTCGCGGTCCAGGGCGCTGTCCAGCACCAGCGAATAATAGTTCTTGAACGTGGACACGATCTTGAAAGGTACGTTGGGCGTTAGAGAACAGATCACTTGTCCGTTGGCACCGGAGTCACGGTCGGATACACTGATCAGCGCAATGACCGTGCTGGGCTGAGTGTCCTCTCGTACAGGGAGAGACAGGGAAGTCAAGGTGACTTCAGGGGCATTGTCATTGGCGTCTAAGATCTCTACCCAGACTGTACAGTGACTTGCCATTGGGGGATTCCCTTTATCTGTAGCCTGTACTTCAATTTCATAAAACTTGTTTTCTTCATAATCTAAAGTTCCATTGACCCTCACTTCTCCGCTATTTTCATCTAGTGTAAATAAGAGTTTTCCATTGGGTTTAACTGACATCAAGGAGTATGTTACCTCTCCATTGACTCCTTCATCTCGATCTGTGGCGTTTAGCTTTATCACAAAAGTTTCTTTAGCTGCGTTTTCCATCAATCTCACCTTGTATTCTGATTGCTCAAATTCTGGATCATTGTCGTTAACATCCAAGACGTGGATGAAAAGCTGAACGGTGCCAGTGAGCTCTGGTTTTCCCCCGTCTGCAGCTGTCAGTAGCAAATTAAGTTCTGGAGTTTTCTCTCGATCTAGATATTTCTTTAATGTAAGCGACAGTCTTTTAGTCTGCTTACTATGTGTTGGTAGTTGTAAAGAAAAATACTCATTTTGACTTAGTCTGTAGGTCAATAGAGCATTCTCTCCTATATCTGCATCAGAAGCTCCCTCTAGAGGAAAATGAGAGTCGGGTTGCTTAGATTCGGGAATCAGCAGCTTTTGTTCTCTGAGAAAGAACACCGGTGGATTGTCGTTAATATCCCTTATTTCCACTTCCACATGGAAAACCTGCAGCGGCCTGTCCACGATCACCTCCAGGTAGATGCTGCACACTGCGCTCTGTCCGCACAGCTCCTCCCGGTCGATCCGAGAATTCACAAACAAAATGCCATTCTGCAGATTTACCTCCAGAAGGTCCCCGCCGCCTTTGGACGCCACCCGGAAAAGGCGCGGCACCAGCTCTGCCAGCTCCAGCCCTAGGTCCTGGGCAATTCGGCCCACGAAAGTGCCGTGTTTGGCCTCTTCCTGGACCGAGTAGTGGACCTGGCCGCTCCCAGCTTCCCATACTGTGAGCAGCAGAAGTGACAGCAGCAGACGCCGAGTGCGCAATCCCCTTCTTTGAGAGTCAAACATCGCATACGACATTGACTTCCAAAATAAGGTTCTCACACTTACAGTACCAGAGACTCCAGTTAAGGGTTAAAAATCTAGCTGAATTTTTGAGAAGTTTCAAAGAATCCTTTAACAGTAGCATTAGGCATGATGGAGTCGTTTTTGTACGGGGCGTTCCTGGCCGGTCAGACCAACCCTTGAAAGAACTACTTCAACCAAGTAAAGAGCGACACCTTGCGCCTGAATAGTGAGTACTGTACACTACACCATACATTATAGAATTTTACTTAAAGAGAAAAATATAATAAACTTCACACGTTTCATATTATTTTACTCCCAAAATAATATTTCCAAAGTGCTTATTTAGGGAACACTCGTATTATAAGTTATATTGAAACCGATGGTATGTGGAAAATGGCATTTTATTCTTAATATGAAATTGAAATTATTGTTCCTATGTTTGATTTAGAGTTATAAAATTGTTGTTTTACTTATCTACATAAATACACACAGAGTTTAATTCTCCAGGTAGCCTTATGAAAAGGTAGGGTTAAACATTTCCTAAAGATACTACTTCTCATATCAAAATGTTATCCAATTTGAATTGCTTTACTTCTAGTCTCTCTTGTTACTTTGGCTGCTAGGAAACTCAAAGACCAACTTGAGATTTTAATAACAACTCTTTAGTCTTTAAGTTCTGCATGTTGTGTTCTTATCTATGTGCACTTGCCTTCTATTCATATCTATTTAATTCCAATTATTTTTGTTATATACATTTGTTTTTGTTACAATCCTATATCCTTTGAAAAACAAAAATATTTTTTCAAATTTAATGTTTAAAACAGAATTCATAATGGAAAAGTCTATGGATGTAGATGAAATTATATTTGACACACATGGTTTATCATGTAAGTTGCATTGTTAACAGTATTATGTGAGGTATCAAAAATTATGTGAGGAATCAAAATGTGAGGTATCAAAACCTTTATGTTAATGATATAGAAGATGTCTTTCAATTATAAAATAAATTTTATTATAATTCAATGAAATAAATAAAAACCACCATGAAAATGTGTGTGCCATATTGGTATTTCCAAGTCACCAACACTGGTTTATGTATATCTGTCAAGATATATACATGAAAATAGCTGACCTGTTCCTTGTTGAAACAATTCTGGGTTTGGGATCATAAGTTCATCCATAACAAGGGAAATAATTGTAATTAACTCCTGTAAGTACCTAATACTGTGCTAAATATATATGGAGAAAATAACCAAACAATTCAACCAAATGACAAATGACTTTACTGTTTGTGTAAATTCAATTTCATAAAACACCAAGTAGAAAATGGGAATTGTTGATACAAGTTTTCATTGCATGAAGATGTAATTTGGTTATATGTCTTCTGTCTTTTCATATAGACTTGGAATTAAAGGAGTCAAAAGAGAATATAATGGAAGTTTAAAGTAGAAAGTTATTTAGAATAAAGATCATTTAGCTTGAGTATTTTGTTGTAGGATTTAATTTTTTTAATGTTTATTTTTGAGAGAGAGAGTGACACAGAATCTGAACCAAGCTCCAGGCTCTGAGCTGTTAGCACACAGCCTGACATGACCACAGCCTGACCCACAAACTGTGAGATCATGACCTGAGCCAAAGTTGGATGTTTAACTGACTGAGCAACCTGGGCACCGCTTGTTGTATGATTTTGCTGATTCATCTCTGATTTAAAAATATTTAAAAAGAGGTTAGAGAAGGAAGGAGCCAAAACACAAGAGATTCTTAAAAACTGAAAACAAACTGAGGGTTGATGGGGGGTGGGAGATGTGTATTGAAGAGGGCACCTGTTGGTATGAGTACTGGGTGTTGTATGGAAACCAATTTAACAATAAATTTCATATTTAAATAAATAAATAAATAAATAAATAAATAAAACCTTTTGAAATGTTACAATATAACAGGCCCACATCTAAAAAATAATAATAAATAAATAATAAATAAAAATATTTAAATGGCATACAAAAATTACTAGTACATGTATATGTATGTTAGTATTTTTCTTTATCTTGAACACACACACACATATATATACACTATGGCTGATATTATCATCCTGTTAGAACTCTTAGTAAATGCAAAATTCCTTCTTAAGAAACTAATAAAGCAGGTGTTGTATGGAAACCAATTTGACAATAAATTTCATATTTTAAAAAATGACAAAAAATCAAAAATTAGTAAAGCAGACTCTTCACTTTTTATAACACTGAATTTTCTTATGCATGTGTGAAGCAATCAGTTATAAGGGCCTCTAATCAAAATATAACATTAGATTACATTAACAGTAGATTTAACATTTATCTGAAACATGTTAGATTTATTTTGGAGAAAAAGGAAGCAAGAGATCTCCAGTCATTTCATTACAGAAATTGGGGATTGCAATGTTACATGCAATATGGAGTCGTGAAAGGTAGATAAAGAGATAAACATCAGAAAGGTTACCCAAGCTAGATAATATTACATGTCTGAATTAAAACCAGATGTCATTTTACTAATTACTCTCCAGTAATATGTAGTGGGGTTTTTTTTGAGTTTCTGAAAGGATATAAGATGAACACCAAGTCACAAAAGAGTTTGATATAGGGCTGCCTGGGTATCTCAATCAGTTAAGCATCCAAGTCTTAATTTCAACTCAGGTCATGATCTCATGGTTGTAAAATCGTGTCCCATGTCAGGCTCTGCACTGACAGTGCGGAGCCTACTTGGGATTCTCTCTCTCCCTCTCTCTCTGCCCCCCCCCACTCGCTCTCTTTCTCTAAAAATAAACACTTTTTAAAAAGAGTTGATGTGTTGTATAAACCAATGACCCATCTTTTGCATTTTGGCTGTGATATTTCAGGTATCACCATCTCAACTAGCTCATATAAAAGAGATCATACTATCTTTGAATTCATCTTTGGGGATGGGCTCAAGATCTGGCAATAAGCTAATGTCAAGAAGTTCATATCAATATTGTTCTTAACATTGATTCAGTAAAATTGATTGAAAGGAACTTTGTGCCTGACCTTTACTAAACCAATCTGATTAGTATTAAGTTTCAACTGTACGTCCTGCTAGCCATATATTAGAGTGCATGATTTAATGTTCTTCTAGTCTTCATAATCCACTAATAGAGCATAACAAGTCTGGTAACATTATTATTGAAAACATAAAACAGAGAAACTAATCTTGAAACATACTTAGAAACCCAGGAGGTTCTTAAAAATAAATGGATTAGAAGTAGTAGTCAACATTGTATTATCAAAATTATAGGATATACTCATGGATGTTCACTCTTTGCTATCATTGCTCATTAAAGTATACACAGTTATTTGATCACAGATCATTTGTCCAGTGAGCACAAATCTTACAGATAACAAGACTGAAGAAGACTGAATTCTGAAAAACCTACACACATTCAAAGATTTTCAGGGCAATATACACCTTAAAGCTGTTACTGAAGTATGACATTTTGGAAACACTTATTGAATCCTTTGTGGATGTTCAGGATCCTGGAAATAATCATATTATCACTTATATTTGTCCAAAACATCCTTATTCATAGCATGAAAAGGGCAGGGTCATTTTCATATTTGTCATTTGGCTTTAGTGTTTTGCTAGAACATTGCAGATCAGAATCTTATGGATTTTCTCACATATTAAATAATTCTTATTTATATTACTTCCAAAAATATATATATAGTCTTTACAATGGCAATTCTTCATTATCTACTGATTGAATAATATAAATACCTATCCCAATGTGGCATGAAGACATGATAATGTGATCAGAAACTCTTCTGAGAAAAAAATCACTTAACATTAAAAAACTCAATTCTGATCTCAATTATGACATTCTACAAAATTAAATATGACAATAATCATGAAGGCTTTTTCTTAAGCAAAACAGAAAGAAGGATTCACTTGTAAACAGTTTGTGCTTGACCTTCCTAGCCAAAACTATGCCTGATCAAAGAAAAGATTTACTGTAGTAAGCTGTATGGTGAATAAAAGAATGGCTCTGGAATCAAAAGATATGCATTTGAGTTTTAACTTTATCATGTGCTAGCTGAATGGCAGTAGACAAGCTACACAAATATCTTCTCATCGCTTAGTTCATCTTTAAAATTCAGGTAGTCATGCGTACTTTACAAGTTGTTATAAAGATTAAATAAAATTATATATTTTAAGTCTTTGCATATTGTCTAATAAACTGAAATAGTTCAAATAGTAGTGGTTTATTTATAGCTAGTGACTTTGTTCTTGTTCTATTTTGTAGCTTTGGAGGAAGAGAATTTCAGTGTGATATACTAGGCCCTGGTTTTTCCTTTTCTGAAGATTTCCTAATGTTCATCTTCATAGAAATCATCTTTTTTTTCCTGGGTATAAAATGGTCACTAATGACGTCTCACCATTTCTATTAACTTCACCCTATTCATAACATCATTCTACTCCATATATAAATATATATAACTTATTTTTCACACAATATAGTTAAAAGATCTCTAACTTGTACACTGGAGCAAAAAAATAATAATAATAAACTTTTACATCAGAGAGACAGAGAGAGAGGGAGGGACAGAATCTGAAGCAGGCTCCACGATGCCAGAGCAGAGCCTGATGCAGGGCTCAAACTCAGGAAGTGACAGATCATGACCTGAGGTGAGATGGAGTCAGAGGCTTATCCAACAGAGCTACCCAGGCACCCCCTCTGTGATTCTTTAAGCAATTCACATAAATATAGCTTTTGGACAAAAAAAAAGTTTGCATCAAATGTATCTACAGTATACAATGTTAAATTGTGAAATGTGATCAACACCATTGTCAGATAGAAGTGCCTTTGTGTATATTTCATGGTTGTTATGCATAAGCTGTTTAAACCAAAGTCATTTCAATGACCAAGTGGCTTGGGGAACACATGAATCAGTATCACCTTTCCCCATTATGGGAACACTCTCTTAAACTCAAAACACAAAGGAGTGTGATTTTTTCTACCCTACCCTAAAAAATTTCCATACAGCCTCATAATGAGTCCCATGAATGTAAGCAGCATAAATATGATCAAATATAAAATAAATCTTCCAAATAAAGTAAATGGAAATCAATGAATTAATATGGAGGACAGCAGCAATAGATTCAACAGGCAATTAGCAAAACTGAAATTATATCGAGAAGTAAAGAAAAGGGCACCTGGGTGGCTCAGTTGGTTGAGCAACTGACTTTGGTTCAAGTCATGGTCTTGCCATTTGGTGTTCAGTTCGTTAAGTTCAAGCCCCACATCAGGCTCACTGATGTCAACACAGAGCCCTCTTGGGATCCTCTGTCCCCTTCTGTTTGCCCCTGCCCGGCTTGTGCTCTCTCAAAAACAAACATAAAAAAAAGAATTACATAAAAAATGTAGTTTATGTGAAGCAGCTGAAGACTATGAAGAAAATAAGCTTGAAATTGTGAGAGACCTAAAGACAAAAAAGTAAAGTCCTCTTCAAAGATAAGGCTGAAACTTCACCCAGTATCTCAAAGAAGCATGCCATTGATGATAAAGAAACAAAATTATTTATAAAAGGAAGCCACCTCAACAGCCCATGCCCATTAGTAATAAGCATATAGTTTATAGAGAAGTAAGGATTTAAATAGATTTCAAACTCAAAATAACTAAATTATGAAGTTATGCATTATTATGGTAATTTTGAATACATTTAATATAATTAGTGGAGGACATCAATTAGAATAAGAAAATAAATAGGAAGAATGAACTTGCTGCAAAGTTGAAAACTAGAAGATGTAAGCTTTGCCCATATCCTCCACTTCCCATGAGTGATCCTTGCTTTCTTTACAGGAGGATTTAACCTTTTTCATTTATAGAAAGTGTTAGCCATCTGTTTCATTATTGCAATTACTACCACTCTCATTATTTTCAGCAAATTATGTTCCAGGCATGTTCATGAAGACTGTAGTGAAAAGTAATGAAAACGGATGGACTTCCAATGTGCTTTAAAATAAACCACCCCAAGGGAAAATACCAGAAACAAATAAATGAAGTAATAAATTTACAATAATATTGCTGAACATACTATGCAATTGACATCAAAAGGCATAAAAAATGTTCCAGAATTACTGTACTTACATCATTCCCGAAAATATCCCGTTGTTCTCCACTATCTCCAGAACTTGAACCGGGAGGAACACAAGGGCTGAAGGCCATGAGATCGGTCTTGGGCGGACCCTCCCCAGAGCACACCCTCTGCCGCCTCTGCTGCGAGTACGACCAGCTCCCCACCGCGCTGGAACACACCAGCGTGGGCTTCCCCGGCCCGCACGCGCCCTCGCTGGGCGGCGCCGAGCACCGCAGCGCCACGTACAGCAGCAGCGTGAGCACCAGCAGGCTGGACACCGCGCAGATGGCGATGATCAGGTACACGTTGACATCCACCAGCGCCGTCTCCGCGCCAGCGGCGCCCGCCAACACCCGCGACGAGGCCTTGGGCGCCTGGCCGCTCTCCACCAGTGACAGCAGCACGGTGGCCGTGGCCGTCAGCGCCGGCTCGCCGTGGTCCCTCACCAGCACCAGCAGGCGCTGGCGCGGCGAGTCCGCCTCGTCCAGGCTGCGCGTCGTGCTGATCTCGCCCGTGTACAGCGCCACGCGGAACGGGCTGCGCGCGCCACCCGCCGCCGGCTGCAGCTCGTACGACAGCCACGCGTTGTAGCCCGAGTCCGCGTCCACCGCGCGCACCTTCGCCACCACGTGGCCCGCGCCCACCGACCGCCACACCAGCTCGCTCACGGCGCCGCCCGCGCCGCCCGCCCCAGGCAGCGGCAGCAGCGCGGGCGCGTTGTCGTTCTCGTCCAGCACGAACACCTGCAGCGTCACGTTGCTGCCCAGCGGGGGCACGCCCGCGTCGCGCGCGCTCACTTGGAACTGCAGCAGCTCCAGCTCCTCGTGGTCCAGCGGCTGCAGCGCGTACACCTTGCCGCTCTCCGCGTGCACCGACACGTAGCTCGACAGCGCACGCTCGCCCACCCGCCGCTCCACCAGCGAGTAGGACACCAGCGCGTTCTCCTGCGCGTCCGCGTCCCGCGCGGACACCGTGAAGATGTGGCAGCCGGGAGGGTTGTTCTCCTTCACGAACACCGTGTACTCGGCCTGCGCGAATGTCGGCGCGTTGTCGTTCACGTCGGCCACTTCCACGGACACGCTGGCCGTGGCCGACAGCGAAGGCGAGCCCCCGTCCCGTGCGGTCACCACTACAGTATAGTCCGACACGCTCTCGCGGTCCAGGGCGCTGTCCAGCACCAGCGAATAG
Organism: Lynx rufus; assembly: GCF_022079265.1. NCBI lineage: Eukaryota > Metazoa > Chordata > Mammalia > Carnivora > Felidae > Lynx > Lynx rufus. The sequence continues at coordinate 116,847,276 of NW_025814823.1, read as the reverse complement.
TAATTCTTGAAGGTGGACACCAGCTTGAAGGGGACATGGGGTGTTAGTGAGCAGGTAACTTGCCCGTTGCCACCAGCGTCACGGTCAGTTACACTGATTAGGGCGATGACGGTCCCCAGTGGAGCATCCTCTGGAACAGACAGCGATAGTGAAGTCACTAGCAACTCCGGAGCATTATCGTTAATATCCAAGACTTCTATCAAGATTGTGCAGTGACCAAACATCGGAGGATTTCCTTTGTCAACTGCTTCTATTTGAAGTTTCCATAATTTAGTTTCTTCAAAATCTATTTTTCCGTTTACTTTTATTTCTCCACTGTCTGAATCTATGTGAAAAGAGGCTTCTGTATTAGAGGAGACATCAGTTGCAAATGAATAAAGAATGTGACTGTTGGAACCTTCATCCAAATCCGAGGCATTAAGTCTAATAACCAGAGTACCGTTTCTCGAATTCTCCAGTAATTTTACACGATGGACTGCTTTGTCAAATACTGGGGCGTTGTCATTTGCATCCAGCACTGTGATGTGTAACTCTGTGGTACCTGTCAGCTCAGGTTTGCCCCCATCAGTTGCTTTGAGCACCAAGAGAAGCTTTGAAGCGACTTCCCTGTCTAAAGATTTTTTTAGTACTAGTTCGAGCGGTTTTACCTGTTCCTCGTTGGTGGGTACTTCCAGAGAGAAATATTCGTTGGGGCTCAGTTTGTAAGTCAGCAGAGCGTTGGCCCCGATATCTGCATCATACGCGCCCTCTAGTGAAAAATGAGAGTCAAGAGCCCTAGTTTCAGAAATAAACAATTTTTTGTGTGTCGCTGGGAACATTGGCGGGTTGTCGTTAATGTCCTTCACCTCCACCTCCACATGGAAAACCTGCAGCGGCCTGTCCACGATCACCTCCAGGTGGATGCTGCATTCCGCGCTCCGCCCACACAGCTCCTCGCGGTCGATCCGAGAATTCACAAACAAAATACCATTCTGCAGATTTACCTCCAGAAGATCCCCGCGACCTTTGGACGCCACTCGGAAAAAGCGCGGCACCAGCTCTTCCAGCTCCAGCCCCAGGTCCTGCGCGATGCGGCCCACGAAGGTGCCGTGTTTGGCTTCCTCCGGGACAGAGTAATGGACTTGGCCGCTCTCGGCCTCCGACGCTGCAAGGAGCATAACCGAGAGCAGCAAGCGCTTGACTTCCTGGCCACCTGATCCTGAAGCTAACATCCTGCTCTGTTTCAGGTTAGTAAATCAACGTTTCATGAGAGGAAATGTGTAGTCCTTTTAGATCTTTCTTTTGAGTCTGTTCCTGAGATCTCTACTGGATCTTAACAACATGGGTGTGTATAGTCTTTAAAACACCGGAACAGTGGAGATTCTTTCTGGTCCGTGAATAATGGTAATTTTCTTCTGTTAAAATAATCCTCTTCTTGGAGAACAACGACATCCCGTGGCTCAAAATGGAAGTGCCTTTGTGTTTATACTATTTCTTTCACCTATACTGCTTCTCTCAAAATTCCTTCATATATTGGTCCATGTTTTATTTTGTAGGCTTTTAATTCTTTATTTATACATTCCTTGTGTATGACCACTAGCTCTACAAAGGTAGCTTTTGTTTTACAAGTTAGAATCCTAAGAAGAGTTTTATCTTGGATATAGACATCCAAGAGGACGTACTACTACTGCACTAACTATACATTATCATGTATAATTATCATGGATATAAGCATGAAAAGTCCACATTTCTTGGTTATTAGTGTCATGTTTTTTAGACTTGTAGAAATTGATTACTTTGGAATGGACTTTTATTAAGTTTACTCCATTGCTAACACTAATTTCTATTGCTTAATCCTTGTACTATGTTAAATTATTCTAAACATTTAGTTCAGTTGTACACAGAATAATTCAAGATGCAAGTTCTCTAAGTTACCACCTCAATAGAATGGTGTTTCAAATCAATGCTGATATGCAAGCTATTTATCAGTTTACCCAAAGATTTATTTTATTTGATGTTAATGAATTTACCAAGTACTGACCCTTAGAAATAAAAAGTATATTTATCTTTGCCTCATTTTAAAGCTTTTTTTTTTAATTATAGTATCTGCTAAGGGTGAATGTTGTAGTTTCCAGACTGAAGAACAACTTATATTTGCATTATATCCACTACTATTTGAAAAATAATTTCTTTCTACCCCCCAACCCACTGAATCATGAATTCAAGCTATATTTGTCTGATTGTTTACACACATTTTATTCCAAAAATGGTTTAAGGAGACTAGAGTATATAAAGCATTCCAAATCTAATTCATTCACTCAATTTTATTTTCCTGTTCTTATCTCAGATACAAAAACCAAATTGAAATTTGCATAGGAACTGTTATCTACTGCAATAAGCTTATCAGTCTTGTATGAAAAGAGAAAAATAGTTTAATCATTCTCAAGGCTGTTAAGAAACCAACTATATCCAGTATTTGAAATCCTTTTGATAAGATAGCAGCCACTTGGAAAATCCCAAACTTTCTTACTAAAAAAATATTGTAAATGGCTACACAAAGGAATCTTAGGTTTTATGTGAAAGTGAGCTGTAGTCTTCATTTTGGAACACTTTTTAAAACAGTGATTTGAGGGGCGCCTGGGTGGCTCAGTCGGTTGAGCGTCCAACTTCAGCTCAGGTCATGATCTTGTGGTTTGTGAGTTCAAGCCCCATGTCGGGCTCTGTGCTGACAGCTTAGAGCCTGGAGCCTGCTTCGGATTCTGTGTCTCCTCTCTCTGCCCAACTCCCACTTGTGCTCTGTCTCTCTTTGTCTCTCAAAAATAAATGAATGTAAACAAAATAAAAAATGAAAAAATAAATAAAATAGTGATTTGATTATTATAGATCTATGCAAAAGATTTATAGTTATAACTACTTTTAATTATTTTTTAATTGTGGAAGCCATAAACTCAAGACCAACATATTCGCCTAAAGAAGAGCAAAAAATTTTAGCACATGGGGGGGTGAGAGTGACTAAATTCAGAAAAAAACATGACTAAGAAATAAATCCCCTTGCATTTGCTAATTTAAATAATCCAGTCCCTTTGAGAATGATGCCATACTGAAGGTCCATTCCATTTTTGGTTTAAGGAATTGGTTCATTAATTAAGTACACATAAAGTACACATTAAAGATCGTTTTTCAAGTCCCCAAATTCTAAGGCTATCATATAGCTAAATAACTATGGTATACCAGTAAAGCTATGGGTTGGTTACTGATCTTGACACAGACTATAACAAATACTATGCCTTGAAGAGCTGTAGAGTACTCATGATTAGCCTGAGTTTAATGACATCCAATAAAGAATATATTAAACATGATTATAAAATTAAGATGTTATAACTTTAAAAGAAATTGACATATTCCTTTTTTGACAAGTATGTTAAAAGCAATTCGTGACTTGGAAAATTTTTTGGTTTCATTCCAAAATTTCAGTAATTCTAAATAGAATGAAAAGAAACCATCCATAAAGTTTTTTGAAATAGTTATCTTAAAACAGAGACAGAGGAAGACATTGTCAAACTAAAAACATAATGTGTCTTTACTATCTCCCAACTTATCCTGAAATCCCACCTTGTTTCCTCTCCTATTTGCACTACCTCTTGCAAAGACTTTAAAATTATTATGTTGCTGGGTAAAATGCTAATTAGTTATGTTAAATTTTTGGTGCATAGTTGTGTTTTAAACATGCCCCCCCAAAAAAAGCAAAGTAAAATAAATAAGACTAAATTGGTAAACACACAATTCTGTGTTTCATTAATTGCTCAGATAAACAGATACCTTAGTATAAGACCTTTCTGCAAGGGGGATAAAATGACATTATAAAAGGCTGAAAGAGAAGGCAGATATAAAAGAAAGGAATTCTGTACACAAGTTTAAATACTTTGCATTAACTTATCATTTGTAATCTCTGAGAGTTAGAGACTGGCCATAGGAAGTATTAACACCGAAGGCAATGCCATGCTTAAACTCCTGCCACAATTGTCTTTTCTGGTGTTCCTAAACTTGAATAGAGATTTCAAGGGTTTTTTTTTTTTTTTTTAGTTTTTTTTTGGGGGGGGGGCGGGGAGAGACAGAGACAAAGAGAGAGAGAATCCCAAGTAGGCTCCACACTGTCGCACTGTCGGTGAGGAGCCAATGTGGGCTCGAACTCATGAACTACAAGATCATGTCCTAAGCCAAAATCAATAGAGGGATACTTAACCAACTGAGTGACCCAGGTGCCCTGAGATTTCAAGATTTATGGGAAGCTTTTTGTGAGGCACATTCAGAGTAAAAATTCAGTCTGCATACAGAAAGGAAAATATTGCTAAGAACCAGAGTCAAGATCGTAAACTAGTTGCACTGCTATTTTGGTAACACTGAACTTAAACAAAAATTAAATCATAGGGATCAGATAACATGTTTTAGAATGTAATAATGAATAGGATAGTGTTGGCATCCTGCGAGTTAATTATCTGGCATTTCTCAGTCCACCTCTTCCAACACAACCCTGTTTAAGATGACTAAAGTAGTTATAACCTAAATTGCACTTATATGATATGAAATCAGTAGGAAACATTCTAAGAGAACAATTCAATTTTCTCTTCAAATTTTTCATATTAATTTTGACTAAAGTAACTTTTTTGAGCTCCTTAAAGTGATTTTCAAATATTCTCCATTATTAAACATAATCATGACTCTTTCCTCAGAATGAAAAAGCTAATACTTGAATATCATAAGCAAGATTTCATGCTGATAGAGGAGTAGATGATGAAAAGCTACTGCGTAAAATTATGTTAATAACTATTACATAATAACCATTTTTATGTTTAATGTTTATTTTTGCGAGAGAGCCTGCGAGTGGGCGGGGGGTGGGGGGCAGAGAGAGAAGAGGACAGAGGATCCTAAGCAGGCTTCCTGCTCATAGGAGGGAGCCCAATGTGGGGTTCGAACCCATAAGACCATGACCTGAGTCAAAGTAGGATGCTCAACCGAATGAGCCATCCAGGTGCCCCAATTATGACATTTATGAACAAACTTTAAGTCTACATATCTTACCATTAAAAACAAAATGTAAACACTGCCTACTGAGGATATAGTATGCATTATAAGTTATATTGTTTCACCATCAAGAGAATTTACCAGAACAGTCTTTGTTAAGATAATAGGGTCATTTCAAAATTTAGATTTGAAAGTTAAATAAAATTAAAGTACTAATGAGTACAAATTAAATAAAGTACTAATCTCATAAATACTTGTAACATAAAAAAGACAGTGGTTTAAGGGAAAAAACCTACAAACTACATCAAATACTTGCATTGGAAATATAAATATTTAAAAATAGGTTGAATAATTTAAAAAATTGAAGTATCAAGAAAAAATGCATAAGGTACAATAGACAAAATACAACATGAACTTTAAAATAAATATTATATTAGGTATTACTAAAATATTTCATTATAGAAATATGCTATGTTATAAAGGATGAAGATATCCGAGACATACATAAGACGGGGGAAAGCGGTTAATAAAATATTATTCATAAGGCAACATATGGAAATAAAAAGTAATAACTCACCTTCCTTGAGTAGTCCTCTCCACTAGACTGTTCTTCCCTTTGCACATCTGGTACTGGACACGGGGTAAGGCTGGGACTAAAAGCCATGAGGTCGGTCTTGGGCGGACCCTCCCCAGAGCACACCCTCTGCCGCCTCTGCTGCGAGTACGACCAGCTCCCCACCGCGCTGGAACACACCAGCGTGGGCTTCCCCGGCCCGCACGCGCCCTCGCTGGGCGGCGCCGAGCACCGCAGCGCCACGTACAGCAGCAGCGTGAGCACCAGCAGGCTGGACACCGCGCAGATGGCGATGATCAGGTACACGTTGACATCCACCAGCGCCGTCTCCGCGCCAGCGGCGCCCGCCAACACCCGCGACGAGGCCTTGGGCGCCTGGCCGCTCTCCACCAGCGACAGCAGCACGGTGGCCGTGGCCGTCAGCGCCGGCTCGCCGTGGTCCCTCACCAGCACCAGCAGGCGCTGGCGCGGCGAGTCCGCCTCGTCCAGGCTGCGCGTCGTGCTGATCTCGCCCGTGTACAGCGCCACGCGGAACGGGCTGCGCGCGCCACCCGCCGCCGGCTGCAGCTCGTACGACAGCCACGCGTTGTAGCCCGAGTCCGCGTCCACCGCGCGCACCTTCGCCACCACGTGGCCCGCGCCCACCGACCGCCACACCAGCTCGCTCACGGCGCCGCCCGCGCCGCCCGCCCCAGGCAGCGGCAGCAGCACGGGCGCGTTGTCGTTCTCGTCCAGCACGAACACCTGCAGCGTCACGTTGCTGCCCAGCGGGGGCACGCCCGCGTCGCGCGCGCTCACTTGGAACTGCAGCAGCTCCAGCTCCTCGTGGTCCAGCGGCTGCAGCGCGTACACCTTGCCGCTCTCCGCGTGCACCGACACGTAGCTCGACAGCGCACGCTCGCCCACCCGCCGCTCCACCAGCGAGTAGGACACCAGCGCGTTCTCCTGCGCGTCCGCGTCCCGCGCGGACACCGTGAAGATGTGGCAGCCGGGAGGGTTGTTCTCCTTCACGAACACCGTGTACTCGGCCTGCGCGAATGTCGGCGCGTTGTCGTTCACGTCGGCCACTTCCACGGACACGCTGGCCGTGGCCGACAGCGAAGGCGAGCCCCCGTCCCGTGCTGTCACTACTAGAGCATAGTCCGACACGCTCTCGCGGTCCAGGGCGCTGTCCAGCACCAGCGAATAGTAATTCTTGAAGGTGGACACCAGCTTGAAGGGGACATGGGGCGACAGTGTGCAGGTCACCTGGCCGTTAACTCCAGAATCACGGTCGGACACGCTGATCAGGGCGATGACAGTGCCTACCTGAGCATCTTCTTGTACCGGAAGAGCCAAAGAAGTGATAACCACCTCAGGTGAATTATCATTTTCATCCAGAATTTCCACTAAGACAGTGCAGTGACCAACCATAGGTGGGTTTCCTGTATCTGTCACATCTACATGAATTTCATAAGTGTTACTATCCTCAAAGTCAATAGCATCATTTATTCGTATTTCTCCCGTTTTTTCATTCATTAGAAATTTCCTTCTTACGCTGGATGGAACCAAAGCACTAAATGAATATATCATTTCTTTGTTTATTCCTTCATCCGCATCAGACGCATTCAGCCATATTACTAACGTTTGGTTCGCTGAATTTTCATACATTTTAACTTCATAAACGGATCGGTCACACATAGGCGCATTATCATTGGCATCCAGCACCAAGATCAGCAGAGTAACAGATCCAGTATATTCGGGTTTGCCTCCATCGGTTGCCGTTAATAATAACTGAAGCTGAGGATTTTCTTCACGATCCAGCATTTTTCCTAGAACAAGCACTGGAAATTTGCCTTTGTCTTTTTTGTTTATAATATCAAGAATGAAAAACTCATTTGGACTGAGTCTGTAAGTAAGCACTGCATTCTCTCCAACATCCGCATCAGATGCGCCTTCTAGCGGAAATCGAGAGTCAAGCAGTCGAGATTCGGGTATTGAAAGCTTTTGTTCTGAGACGGAGAAGACTGGTGGGTTGTCGTTAATGTCCTTCACCTCCACCTCCACATGGAAAACCTGCAGCGGCCTGTCCACGATCACCTCCAGGTGGATGCTACACTCTGCGTTCCGCCCGCACAACTCCTCCCGGTCGATCCGAGCATTCACAAACAAAATACCATTCTGCAGATTTACCTCCAGAAGATCCCCGCGACCTTTGGACTCCACTCGGAAAAACCGCGGCATCAGCTCCGCCAGCTCCAGCCCCAGGTCCTGCGCGATGCGGCCCACGAAGGTGCCGTGTTTGGCTTCCTCCGGGACCGAGTAGTGGACCTGACCGCTCCCCGCCTTCCAGGCTGCGGCGAGCAGAAGCAAGAGAAGCAGGCTCCAGTCTCTTGGCCCCCTGGGTCTGTAGACCAACATCATACCTTTCTGCCGATTTACAAATTGATGAATCAGCGGTCTAGAACAACTGCTGTCTGAATTTTCCTATTCGATTTCTTACATCCACTTTTATGGAAACGGCCGAGATCTGCGAATGTAGTTCCTTTCTAGTCCTCGAGAAACAGGATTATGCCTTTGTTCCAAAAAAAATTTTGTGGAAGACAGCGACATCCGGTGGCTGAATGTGTAAGTACAATTCCGTGAGTTTTAACAACTTGTCTTTCATTCACAGCGTTTGATTCTATTTGTACATATTTGTAGCTCTATGGATCTTCAAAACTTCACATGAGGTCTCTTTTGTACATAATAATAATCATTGTCGACCTTCAGTTCAGCGTTTTCTTAAATTCAGAATCTTGGGAAGTAATTTCTTCCCCATGACTCTCATTAGCTACATTTGAAAATGCTCTTAATATTTTATAATACTAGTGTATTAGTATTTTGCTGGATAACAAATTTATATGTCTTCAAGTTTGATACTTAATTCATTTCTCTTTCTCATTATTTTTGCGATTAAATAAACCTTACCAGATGCTAATCTCAAGTATCACTTCTCTGTGAGGTGTTTGAAACTCTTAAATTTCAGTAATCACTAGAAAGTTGAGAGAAGAACACCGGCTCAATATTGGAAATGACTCCATTCTGATTCCTATTCTTAAACTTACTGGTTGTGTGACTCTCTCTGTCTCTGTTTCCAGTTTCATAACATTCATACAATAATAATATGGGGGTTGTGTGAATTATGATACATTAGATACCTAGGATATTACCTTAAGGAGACCTAGGATATTACCTTAAGGAAAGTGAGTGGCTCATAAATGGCAATATTTTCAGCCCTCAATTTAGCCACATGTATTTTCATAATGGTCGAGACCAAAATCAGCTTTTTGGTAAAAATTATTACCTATATAATATTATCATTCTGCAATACCTTTACGATTGCTACTACACAGGCTGAGTGGTGGGTGGTTCCCATCTTAGGAAAGCAGAAAAGTACTTTTTTTGAGAAATCAGTTATACAGGGAGAAGTTACATTTTTTATATGTATCTTACATGGGAAAAAAGAACTTTAATTATGATTCTAAAGATAAGCACTTTCATCTTTGTTACATTTAAGCTTTTCGAGTACCCCAAATATACAGTTTGGGAATTATCTAATAGTTTTATCAGTGTCAATAAAATATCCATCATCACCTGGAGTAAAATATTTTCTCTCTTAAAGTTTTTAGAATCAAGTATTTAGCAAATGAAATTCTCTATTAATATATCTGCACTACTGAAAAAAGAGAAAAAGTTCTTTTTTTCCCCAAAAAGGAAAAACTAAATAATAGGACCTTTGGTCTTAACAAAGGTTATTTTCTTTACTTTAATGATATTGTAAGTTATAACAGAGATCAATAATTTTGAACTCTTTCAGTTGCTATTAAGAGCTGAAAAACAGACTAACACTTATGAACAAAAAAAGTGACAGGAATGAGAGTCATTTAATTCATGGATTCATGTGTGCCATTAAATTGTTTTTATAATCTTCTACTTCTTCAGATTGACCCTAGGTGAAAATCCATTCAAATTCTGGTTTTAGTGGCTATTTTTCTTGTAAAGCACAAATTAAAGTGTAACAACTTATGTATCTATCTACGATACCAATCAATGTTTAGTTTGAGCTACTTTCTGGAATCTAAAAATAAGTTTATTAGTGAATAATCATAGCAACACAAGGTAATAATATAAACTATACTCCATTCCTGTTAATGTGCATTTTATTTTTTTTTAATTTTTTTTCAACATTTTTATTTATTTTTGGGACAGAGAGAGACAGAGCATGAACAGGGGAGGGGCAGAGAGAGAGGGAGACACAGAATCGGAAACAGGCTCCAGCCTCCGAGCCATCAGCCCAGAGCTTGACGCGGGGCTCGAACTCACGGACCGCGAGATCGTGACCTGGCTGAAGTCGGACGCTTAATCGACTGTGCCACCCAGGCGCCCCTTAATGTGCATTTTATAGCAAGTAATAGCATAAATGTGCCAGCTAAATCTGCAATAATGAATACAAAGCAGGGGTAGTTAAATTATATACTCTCAATTAATAGGAACTTGCTTTGCTAAGTGTCTCATAAGCCTATTAGATCTAAAACTTCAGCTGAATAAGAAACACCTGGAGTGCTTATTGAAAAGCAAGTTTGCCAGTCCTACTTATTTCAGAAATTGTGGAGTAGAGTCTGGGAACCAGAATGTTCAATAAGGACTCCAGACGTTGCTAATGCAGTTAGCATTATCAGGTCTAGGATAGGATAGGCTGGCCATAGACCCCAAGTTACCTGGGATATACTCTGTTTATGTCTGTAGTCTTGTATACTTACTTATAGTGTCCCTTCACTCTCAAAAGTGTCTAAGATTAAGTCAGAACTTAGATAGTTAACCCTATATAAAAACTACAATTTAGGGGCTGACATAGGAAGTTTCATTATTGATTTAATGGTTGCTGCTTGAATTGAGGAGTGTTACCCACAGAAACACAGAGGGCTAGTTACTAGGCAAAAAACTAAAGTGTCTTCCATGCTCTCACTTCTGCATTTTGAACTTCTCAGCTGTTTCAAATCCTAACCTCCCTAGATCCCAGTGTGTGCATGCTTCCTGATGATCCAAAAGATAAATTCATTGCTAGATGTTCACTGATCTTCTGAAAATTTGCACATGGTGATAGCCCATATTAAAGAGAAAATAAATATTAATATAAAGGATGAAATTACCAATTATATCAATACAGCTATCAATAATAAAGAATAAAATTTATAATTATAGAAAACATAGTAAATAATAAATAATACTAGCTCTAAGAGATTAAAGGAGCGGGGAGTTAGATTTCTAGCACTCCTCGATCCATATAATCCATATAACATATAATCAAATACCTGAGCCCAATTCAAGTGACATATGGAACCTGAAAAAAAGTGCAAGGACAGAGATATTTGAAGGTATAAGTCTAGATCTAAGGTGAGTTATGCTGACAGACGTAGACAAGATTGATTACAGGAGCTCAGAGAATACTCAAGTTTGGAAATAAACATGATGAAAAGAAAACAGATCACTTTGTAACATATAACAAACATGTCCTCTATAAGGGAAAAGAAAAAAATGCTGAAATATATTATTTAATTTCACTTGCACTTTCATTGTTATATTGTGGCTCTATTTTCAAAGGTACTCTGATTTTGCTCTGAGGTTTTTTTTAAGTTCATTTATTTATTTTGAGAGAGAAGAGAAAGCATGCATGAGCAGGGGAAGGGCAGAGAGAGAGAGAGAGAGAGAGAGAGAGAGAGAATCCCAAGCAGGCTCCATGCTCTCAGTGCAGAGCGTGGGGAGGGGCTCAAACTCACAAACCATGAGATCATAACCTGAGCGAAAACCAAGAGCTGGACGCTTAACAACTGAGCCACCCAGGTTCCCCACTCTGCTGAGTTTTTAATTAAGGAGTACCTTGTAAAATATCTAACACAATAAAAACACCAGAATATAAAAATAAGTCACATAACAAAAATGCTACATAAATATAAAGGAAGTTTCTAAAATATAAATTAGAAAATAAAAGCTTGGACTAAAGACCCAGTGTGAAGAACCACCACAATTCAGGAAATACAAGTTTAACATGTAATAAGTTTAAAGGTGTACAATCTTATCTCCAGATTTCTGTCTTTCAGAATATTGAGAGGAAAAGTAAATCATCCTCTCCACTGATGGAGTAACTTTTTAAGTGACAGACTATGAATTTCAAGAGAATTCAGAGTGTAGAATTTAGATATATCTCTAATGCTCAAACATTATTTACTAACAAAATTTTTAGTAAAAAGGAGAAAGTCATTTGAAGAAACAAAGTACATGTCAGGAAGTATTTTCTCCAATATCAGATAAAATATCAATGTCAAGCATAAAGAAACATATTTTACACAAGTTGGAAGGAGTGTTACATTTCTAACATTTGGTGTTTGATTCCTAAAGCAAAGTAACTGATTTCTAGGGTACACTGAAATTTACTCATTGACGTGAACACTGAGTAGTGCTGACCAACCATGTTTCCAGTCTCCATCCAGAGGAAAGTAAAAAACTACAAAGTTAACAAGGTAACAGCTACTACATATTTCTGCTTATGGGTTTCTTATAAACAACAGAATTATACTAAAATATCATGCATGCTTTAGAAATGAATAAATGACAGAGTGATGCTGAAGTATACTTAATGTGTAGCAATTAAATTGTTTTTCAACTGATACTTCTCAGGCAGAGAGGTAGCCTGGCTATAGAAATTCAATACGACCCCATAACAGATTTTAAATAAAACTGATTCAGCACCCAGTAAATACCTACTCAATGTATGGTTTTTAATGATTCTCAATTAGAAATTGAAACTCAAAAGTCAGGTATAAAAGTACTCACTTCTGAAAAACAAGAAAATATTGACAGATCTCTATAATAACTGGGTAAAACTATTTAAGTACCGTCTGAGGTAACGAGAATATTTTTCAGGCTTCAAATACAAATCTATAAATAAATAAAATATTTGAACAACTGACCTTTCCAGAAGACTCCAAAGAAGCTTGTGGATCTTCCGTTGGATTCAGAGATCCAGGACACGGGGGAAGGCTGGGGCTGAAAGCCATGAGGTCGGTCTTGGGCGGACCCTCCCCAGAGCACACCCTCTGCCGCCTCTGCTGCGAGTACGACCAGCTCCCCACCGCGCTGGAACACACGAGCGTGGGCTTCCCCGGCCCGCACGCGCCCTCGCTGGGCGGCGCCGAGCACCGCAGCGCCACGTACAGCAGCAGCGTGAGCACCAGCAGGCTGGACACCGCGCAGATGGCGATGATCAGGTACACGTTGACATCCACCAGCGCCGTCTCCGCGCCAGCGGCGCCCGCCAACACCCGCGACGAGGCCTTGGGCGCCTGGCCGCTCTCCACCAGCGACAGCAGCACGGTGGCCGTGGCCGTCAGCGCCGGCTCGCCGTGGTCCCTCACCAGCACCAGCAGGCGCTGGCGCGGCGAGTCCGCCTCGTCCAGGCTGCGCGTCGTGCTGATCTCGCCCGTGTACAGCGCCACGCGGAACGGGCTGCGCGCGCCACCCGCCGCCGGCTGCAGCTCGTACGACAGCCACGCGTTGTAGCCCGAGTCCGCGTCCACCGCGCGCACCTTCGCCACCACGTGGCCCGCGCCCACCGACCGCCACACCAGCTCGCTCACGGCGCCGCCCGCGCCGCCCGCCCCAGGCAGCGGCAGCAGCGCGGGCGCGTTGTCGTTCTCGTCCAGCACGAACACCTGCAGCGTCACGTTGCTGCCCAGCGGGGGCACGCCCGCGTCGCGCGCGCTCACTTGGAACTGCAGCAGCTCCAGCTCCTCGTGGTCCAGCGGCTGCAGCGCGTACACCTTGCCGCTCTCCGCGTGCACCGACACGTAGCTCGACAGCGCACGCTCGCCCACCCGCCGCTCCACCAGCGAGTAGGACACCAGCGCGTTCTCCTGCGCGTCCGCGTCCCGCGCGGACACCGTGAAGATGTGGCAGCCGGGAGGGTTGTTCTCCTTCACGAACACCGTGTACTCGGCCTGCGCGAATGTCGGCGCGTTGTCGTTCACGTCGGCCACTTCCACGGACACGCTGGCCGTGGCCGACAGCGAAGGCGAGCCCCCGTCCCGTGCTGTCACTACTAGAGCATAGTCCGACACGCTCTCGCGGTCCAGGGCGCTGTCCAGCACCAGCGAATAGTAATTCTTGAAGGTGGACACCAGCTTGAAGGGGACATGGGGCGACAGTGTGCAGGTCACCTGGCCATTAGCTCCAGAATCTCGGTCAGACACGCTGATCAAGGTGATGACTGTGCCCCGCTGAGCATTCTCTGAGATAGGGAGAGACAGGGAAGTAACAGTCAACTCTGGAGTATTATCATTAGCGTCCAAAACTTGCACAAGAACTGTACAGTGACCAGCTAGTGGTAGATAGCCTTTATCGATCGCTTCTACTCGAATTTTGTAAGTTTTACATTCTTCAAAATCGATATGTCCTATTGCTATAATTTCTCCATTTATGGCATCCATGTAGAATTTAGATTTTATATCTGGGGAAACGTCACTAGAGAATGAGTAAATAATATCCCCATTCATGCCGTCATCCAAATCTGAGGCATTAAGTTTAATTACTAATGTTCCATTGGGAACATTTTCTGGTAATTTCACCGCATAGAGTGTTCTGTCGAAAACTGGTGCGTTGTCATTGGCATCCAGCACTTTTATGAGTAACTGAACAGTGCCAGTCAGCTCAGGTTTGCCTCTATCAGTGGCTGTGAGCAATAAATGAAGTTCCGGAGATTCTTCCCTGTCTAAAGATTTCCGTAATACAAGACCAAGAGGTTTTTCCTGTTCGCCATTGGTTGGTACGTCCAGAGAGAAAAACTCGTTGGGGCTCAGTCTGTAAGTCAATAGAGCGTTCTCCTCGATATCTGCATCGGAAGCGTCCTCTAGTGGAAACCTAGAGTCAAGCATCCTGGATTCGGCTATAAACAGATTCTTTTTTGTCTCCGGGAATACGGGCGGGTTGTCGTTAATGTCCTTCACCTCCACTTCCACATGGAAAACCTGCAGAGGCCTGTCCACGATCACCTCCAGGTGGATGCTGCATTCCGCGCTCCGCCCACACAGCTCCTCGCGGTCGATCCGAGAATTCACAAACAAAATACCATTCTGCAGGTTTACCTCCAGAAGGTCCCCGTGTCCTTTGGAAGCCACTCGGAAAAGGCGCGGCACCAGCTCCGCCAGCTCCAGCCCCAAGTCCTGCGCGATGCGGCCCACGAAGGTGCCGTGTTTGGCCTCCTCCGGGACTGAGTAGTGGACCTGGCCGCTCCCGCTTTCCCAGGCTGTGAGGATTATAAAAAACAGCAGTAGATGCTGGTGCCCCCGGTCGCCTCGATTCGAGTACACCATTTCAAATTAATTGGGATTTTAAAATTACTCAAATCGGCGTAACTTATCTCAAAATTTGGAGGAATCTTATCTCTTCGTTACTATCCTGATGTGCTCTCCATTGTTCAACATCCGCATAGAAAAACACAGTGGAGAATCTTTCTAATATGAAAACGGAGGACTTCGTTTTGTCTTGAATGAGAGAATTTCGCGGTAAAGAGCGACATCATGTGGTCAAATAGTAAGTACGAACTATAATTATCAATTTTATTAATAAATGTTAAATTTTATTTTAACCTCTGATTTTTTTCCTTCAGTTTTCTTAAAGCGTAGAACAACACTTCTCATGTTTGCTGAAAGCACTAAGAGACTTAACTTCTGAAGACTTAAGACTGTGGTCTCCTTATGCCTTGAAAATACGTTTTCCCAGTGTTAAAATAAAAATAAAATGAATCATGTCAGGAGCAGTAAATTTTAAAATCTTTTGTTTATATAAAGTTCAGACAACTTCATTTCTTAGATTTCTGTTAAGAAAACTCTTGGTATCTCTAGGGACCCAAGATCTCAAGTATTTACGAATGGAAGAAAAACTTAGAAGAGGTATTTGTTTGTAGGAAGCAAGGAATATAAGCAACTAATTCATATACTTTTCTTGAGAAAACACAATAATAGAGGGTTAGTGGGGTCTTTGAAGAGAAATCATTTGTATTAAGTGAATTTTGCATGGAGAAAGTATCTTGAATTTTTCTTTTCATCAGAATTTATATACTCCATTCCAAAAGTTCATGGTTCTTATCTCTTTATTCTTTCCATTCTTTCTAAGTCCCAGATTTTATGAATGTCCACCTGTTTTTACAGTCTCCAATTTAATTGAGATTATTTCATAACATAAATTTATTTCATCACATAATGTTAATATTCATCTGTCATACTTAGAGCAATCCTTCAATCAAGCTTGGGGTGTTTTATCATTTTCAGTTTTACTTAACAGAGCAAATTCTCATGAGTATTTTATTCCCATGTTCCCAATTGC
Organism: Lynx rufus; assembly: GCF_022079265.1. Lineage (NCBI taxonomy): Eukaryota > Metazoa > Chordata > Mammalia > Carnivora > Felidae > Lynx > Lynx rufus. Next base: position 116,831,303 of record NW_025814823.1, on the reverse strand, counting down.
AAGTAGAATAATTATTACACCTGTATTGCTTTCCAATTTTGATCTGCCTGAGATTTTTCCAATCTGCATGGTTTTAATTAGCACAAAAATGGACAATAAAACCACAGAGGCATACCATTTATGTAGTAACACTAAATAAGAGCAGGTAAAAATTTTAAAACCACATTTCTCATAATTAATTGTCTTTAATAGCATTTAGTCATATAACTTACAGTGGCATAGGTTTATAAAAAATGTTTAAGACTGGTTGGTTGGAAATCATAGTCTTAACTTAGATTTCCTTTTAAAATGGAGAATAGGGGAGCTAGTTATAAGTTAAAGAATATTTCAGGATGATATGTTGACTATAAACTCAAAAGTTATACTAATAACAATTCTATAAACAGCAACTATGAATATAATTAGCTAAGCCTACTGGTTCACATTTTTAAAGCGCCCTCATTTCTTTAAAGTTAAGTACTATAAATGGTTCTTGAAAGTCTGCTGTGGACATTACATATTAGTCCAACTAGGTGTGAGCTAGAGGGGTGAATTTATGTGACCATACAAATCAGAGTCTAATTTAGAGTTAAAAAAATCAAACTACATTACAAAAAAGTTACAGTCATGGGTAACAATCAGTTACTCAGATAATACAGCTTCCAAAGCTCACATCATCCTGGTGACCCTCCTTTCTTTGACTTACACATACCTTTCTTTTAAATAAGCAAGAAATATAAATGTTCACTAAAATTCTGAAACTCACAACACTTGGAAGCAAGAATATGCAATGGAAAAAAATACAGTCTCTTCAACAAATGATGTTGGAAAAACAGACAGCTCATGCAAAAGAATGAAAATGGACCACTTTCTTACACATATACAAAAATAAACTCAAAATGGATTAAGGACCTAAATGTGAGAGCTGAAATCATAAAAATCATAGAAATGAGCACTTGCAGTAATTTCTCTGACATTGGCCATAACATATTTCTAGATGTGTCACCTGAGGCAAGGTAAATAAAAGCAAAAATAAACTATTTGGACCTCATTAAAATAAAAAACTTTTGCACAGCAAAGGAAACAGGCAACAAAACTAAAAGACAACCAACTGAATGGGAGAAGATATTTCCAGATGACATATCTGAAGGGTAAGTATCCAAAATGTATAAAGAACTTATACAACTCAACACCCAAAAACCAAATAATCCAATTAAAAATGGGCAGAAAATGTGAATAGACATTTCTCCAAAGAAAACATACAGATGGCCAAAAGACACACGAAAAGATGTCCAACATTCACTCAACAGCAGGGAAACGCTAGTCAAAACCATAATGAGGTATCACCTCATACCTATCAGAATGGCTAAAATTAAAAAAAAAAAGGCAACAAGTATTGGTGATGATATGGAGAAAATGGAACCCTCATGCACTTTTGGGAGGGATGCAAACTGGTGTGGACACTATAGAAGACAATATGGAAGTTCATCAAAAATTTAAAAATAGAATTATCATATGGTCCATTTATTACGCTACTGAGTATCTACCCAAAGAATATGAAAACACCAAGTTGAAGGGATATATGCACCCCTGTTTACTGCAGCATTATTTACAACAGCCAAATTATGGAAGCAGCCCATTTCCATTGATAGATGAGTGGCTAAAGAAGATATGGTATATATATACAATGGAATATTATTTAGCCATAAAAAGAATGAAATCCTGCCATTTGCAAATATATGGATAGATCTAGAGAGTATAATGCTAAGTAAAATAAATCAGTCAGAGAAATACAACTACCATATGATTTCATTCATATGTGGAATTTAAGAAACAAAACAAATGAATAAAGGGGAAAAATGAGACAAACAAACAAAAAAACAGACTCTTAACTAAGAGAAGATGGTTACCAGAGGGGAGGTGGGTGGGAAGAAGGGTGAAATAGGTAAAGGGGATTAAGAGTACACTTACCTTAAAGGAGGGTACTATATCATAATGAAGGAGACAATCCAAGAAGATCTAACAATTGTAAATATTTATGCACCCAACGTGAAAGCACCCAAATATGTAAAACAACTAATAACAAATATAAGGGAACTAATTGATAATACTGCAATAACAGTAGGGGACTTTACCACCCCACTTATATCAATGGACAGATCATTTAAACAGAAAATAAACAAGGAAACAATGGCTTTAAATGACACATTGGACCAGATGGACTTAACAGTTATATTCAGAACATTCCATCCTAAAGCAGTAGAATTCACATTCTTCTGGAGTGCACATGGAACATTCTCCAGAATAGATCACTTATTAGGTCACAAATCAAGCCTCAACACATATAAAAAGACTGAAATCACACCATGCACCTTTTCTAACCAGAACACTATGAAACTAGAAGTCAACCACAAGAAAAATCTGGAAAGACCACAAACACAGGGAGGTTAAACATCATGATGATAGACATTGAATGGGTCAACCAGGAAATCAAAGAAGAGATTTTTAAAAATACATAGAAACAAACGATGGTGCAAAACCTTGGCGATGCAGCAAAAGCTGTCCTAAGAAAAAAAGTATATAGCAATACAGGGTTACCTTAAGAAGCAAGAAAAAATCTCAAATAAACAGCCTGAACTTACACCTAAAGGAGCTAGAGGAAGAACAATAAATGAAGCCTAAAGCCAACTGATGGAGGGAAATAGGAGAGATTAGAGCAGAAATAAATGATATACAAACTTAAAAAAAGAGAAAAACAATAGAACAGATCAATGAAACCAGCAGCTGGTTCTTTGAAAACATTAATAAAATTCATAAACATCTAGGCAGACTTATCAGAAAGAAAAGAGAAAAGACCCAAATTTTTAAAAATCACAAAGAGAGAGGAGAAATAACAACCAACACCACATAAATACAAACAATTATAAGGAATGTTATGAAAAACTATATGCCAATAAATTGGACAACCTGAAAGAGATGGATAAATTCCTAGAAACATATAATTACCAAAACTGAAATAGGAAGAAACAGAAAACTTGAACAGACCTATTTCTGAAATGGCAAAGAAATGGAATCAGTAATCAAAAAACTCCCAAGAAACAAAAGTCCAGGGCCAGATGGCTTCAAGGCAAATTCTACCAAACATTTAAAGAAGAGTTAATAGGGGTGAGTGGGTGGCTCAGTGAGTTAAGTGTCCAACTTCAGCTCAGGTCATGATCTCACAGTTCATGAGTTCAAGTTCCACACTGGGCTCTATGCTGACAGCTTGGAGCCTGGAGCCTTCTTCAGATTCTGTCTCCCTCTCTCTCTGCCCCTCCCCTACTCACACCGTGTGTGTCTCCCTCTCTCTTTCAAAAATAAATAAATATTTTTTAAAAAGATGGGAATACAAAAGTTAAAAAAAAAAGAGTTAATACCTATTCTTCTCAAACTATTTGAAAAAACGGAAAGGTAAAGAAAACTTCCAAACTTATTCTATGAGGCTGAATCCAACAATACATTTAAAAAAAATCATTCACCATGATCAAGTGGGATTTATTTCTAGGTTGCAAGGTGGTTCAATATTTACAAATCAATCAATGTAATATACCCCATTAATAAAGAATATTATTTTAATTTATTTATAAATCAATCAATGTAATACACCCCAAAAATAAAGAATAAGAACCATATGATCCTTTCAGTAGATGCAGAAAAAGCATTTGACAAAGCACAAAATCCATTCATGATAAAAACTCTCAACAAAGTAGGTTTAGAGGGAACATACCTCAACATAATAAAGGCCATATGTTAAAAACCCACAGCTAATATTCTCAGTGAGGAAAAACTGAGAGCTTTTCCTCTACAGTCATGAAAAAGATAAGGATGTTCACTCTCACTACTGTTATTTAACATAGTACTGGAAGTCCCAGCCACAGCAGTCAGACAACAAAAAGAAATAAAAGGCATCCAAATCAGCAAGGAAGAAGTCAAACTTTGACTATTTGCAGATGACATGATACTCTATGTAGGAAACCTGAAAGACTCCACCAAAAAACTGTTAGAAATGATACACAAATTCAGTAAGGTCGCAAGACACAAAATTAACGTGCAGAAATCTGTTGCATTTCTATACACCAATAATGAAATAGCAGAAAGAGAAATTAAGGAATCAATCTCATTCACACTTACACCAAAACCAATAAGATGCCTAGGAATAAACCTAACCAAAGGGGTAAAATACCTGTACTGTGAAAACTATAAAACACTTGTGAAAGAAATTGACAATGACACAAAGAAATGGAAAGACATTCCCTGCTCATGGATTCAAAGAACAAATATTGTTAAAATGTCAAAACTACCCAGTGCAATCTACACATATAATGCAATCCCTAACAAAATATCAGCAGCATTTTTCATAGAGCAGGAACAAATAATCCAAAAATTTACATTTTAGGTCACAAAAGACCCTGAAGAGCCAAAGCAACCTTGAAAAATAAAACCAAAGCTGGAGGCATCACATCTCTGGACTTCAAGTTATATTCCAAAGCTGTAGTGATCAAGACAGTATGGTATTGGTACAAAAATAGACACAGAGATCAACAGAACAGAATAGAAAACCCAGAAATGAACCCACAACTAAATGGTCAATTAATCTTTGACAAAGAAGAAAATAATATCCAAGGGAAAAAAGACAGTCTCTTCAACAAATGGTGTTGGGAAAACCGGATGATAACATGCAAAAGAACAAATTGGACCACTTTCTTACACAAAATAATACACAAAAATAAATTCAAAGTAGATTAAAGACCTAAATGATAGACCTGAAACCGTGAAAATCCTAGAGGAGAACGCAAGTAGTAACCTTTTTGACATGACCAATAGCAAGTTCTTTCTAGATATGTCAACTGAGGCAAGGGAAACAAAAGCAAAAATAAACCATTGGAACTTCATCAAAATAAAAACTTCTGCTAAGTGAAGGAATCCATCAACAAAAGTAAAAGGCAACCTGCAGAATGGGGAAGATATTTGCAAATGACATATCTAATAAAGGGTTGATATCCAAATATAGGAAGTACTTATAAAACTCAACACCCCAAAATGAATAATCTGATTTAAAATGGGCAGAAGACATGAATAGACTTTTTTCCAAAATAGACATCCATATGGCCCAAAGACAAAAGAAAAGATGCTCAATATCACTCACAGTCAGGGAAATACAAATCAAAACTATAATGAGATATCATGGCATACATGTCAGAATGGCTACAATCAAAAACACAAGAAACCACGGGTGTTGACAAGGATGTGAAGAAAGGGGAACCCTCCTACACTGCTGGTGAGAATGCAAACTGGTGCAGCCACTCTGGAAAACAGTATGGAGATTCCTCCAAAAGTTCAAAATAGAACTACCCTATTACCCAGCAATTGCACTACTAGGTATTTACCAAAGAATACAAAAATAATAATTCAAAGGGATACATGCACACTGATGTTTACAGCAGCATTATCTACAATAGGCAAAGTATGGAAACAGCACAAGCGTCCTTCAACTGATGAATGGATAAAGAAAATGTGGTACATAGATTCACGATGGAATATTACTCAGCCATAAAAAGAATGAAATCTTGCCATTTGCAACAAGGTGGATGGAGCTAGAGTATTATGCTAAGAAAAATAAGTCAGAGAAAGACCAATACGATATGATTTCATTCATATGTGCAATTTAAGAAACAAAACAAAGAGAAAAGGGGAAAAAAGAAAGAAGCAAATCAAGAAACAGACCCTTAACTATAGAGAGCAAACTGATGTTTACCATAGGGTTAAATAGATGATAGGGATTAAGGAGTGCACTTGTGATGAGCATCTGGTATTGTATGAAAATATTGAATCACTAAGTTGTACACCTGAAACTAATGTAACTCTGTATGTTAACTAACTGGAATTTAAATTTAAAAAATTTTTAAAGAAATAGCTCTCCTTGAAAAGCAACTCACCAAATAAAATTCAAAATAAGAGATTTTTCAAAATTTACTTTTTCAAGAGATTTGCAGTGCCTGAGGAATGCATATTTTATATGAATTTACTTGCTCAAAGTGCAAATTCCCTTGAATTTCTCTTTCTACACTATTTGGATCAAACACAAAGAAATGAAAAATTCTACAGAATTAATTAGAAAAAAATGTTTATCACAATTAAAGGAAACACCACAAATAGAAAGTCTGGTTCGTTTAAATTAAGACCAGTAAAAAACCACATAGATTACGATAGTTAACCAAATAATGAACAGATGTATTTTAAGTAAATGTATTCCAATTTTTAAAAATAGGAAACCATAAAAAATTCTTGGGAAACAATTTAACATTTCAAGTATATATTAAATGTTAATTATGAAAATTCAGACTTACCTTGGCACCATGATCATCATATAAATCCTGATGTTGGCTCGTATCACCCACTAATGGACAGGGTGGATGGCCAGGGCTAAAAGCCATGAGGTCGGTCTTGGGCGGACCCTCCCCAGAGCACACCCTCTGCCGCCTCTGCTGCGAGTACGACCAGCTCCCCACCGCGCTGGAACACACGAGCGTGGGCTTCCCCGGCCCGCACGCGCCCTCGCTGGGCGGCGCCGAGCACCGCAGCGCCACGTACAGCAGCAGCGTGAGCACCAGCAGGCTGGACACCGCGCAGATGGCGATGATCAGGTACACGTTGACATCCACCAGCGCCGTCTCCGCGCCAGCGGCGCCCGCCAACACCCGCGACGAGGCCTTGGGCGCCTGGCCGCTCTCCACCAGCGACAGCAGCACGGTGGCCGTGGCCGTCAGCGCCGGCTCGCCGTGGTCCCTCACCAGCACCAGCAGGCGCTGGCGCGGCGAGTCCGCCTCGTCCAGGCTGCGCGTCGTGCTGATCTCGCCCGTGTACAGCGCCACGCGGAACGGGCTGCGCGCGCCACCCGCCGCCGGCTGCAGCTCGTACGACAGCCACGCGTTGTAGCCCGAGTCCGCGTCCACCGCGCGCACCTTCGCCACCACGTGGCCCGCGCCCACCGACCGCCACACCAGCTCGCTCACGGCGCCGCCCGCGCCGCCCGCCCCAGGCAGCGGCAGCAGCGCGGGCGCGTTGTCGTTCTCGTCCAGCACGAACACCTGCAGCGTCACGTTGCTGCCCAGCGGGGGCACGCCCGCGTCGCGCGCGCTCACTTGGAACTGCAGCAGCTCCAGCTCCTCGTGGTCCAGCGGCTGCAGCGCGTACACCTTGCCGCTCTCCGCGTGCACCGACACGTAGCTCGACAGCGCACGCTCGCCCACCCGCCGCTCCACCAGCGAGTAGGACACCAGCGCGTTCTCCTGCGCGTCCGCGTCCCGCGCGGACACCGTGAAGATGTGGCAGCCGGGAGGGTTGTTCTCCTTCACGAACACCGTGTACTCGGCCTGCGCGAATGTCGGCGCGTTGTCGTTCACGTCGGCCACTTCCACGGACACGCTGGCCGTGGCCGACAGCGAAGGCGAGCCCCCGTCCCGTGCTGTCACTACTAGAGCATAGTCCGACACGCTCTCGCGGTCCAGGGCGCTGTCCAGCACCAGCGAATAGTAATTCTTGAAGGTGGACACCAGCTTGAAGGGGACATGGGGCGTCAGAAAGCAGGTCACCTGGCCGTTGGCACCGGAGTCGAGATCTGACACGCTAATGAGGGCAATCACAGTACCTATTTGAGCGTCCTCTCGGACAGGTAAGGATAAAGAAGTCAATGCAATCTGAGGGACATTATCATTTTCATCCAAAACCTTCAATAAAACGGTGCAATGGCCAGCCATGGGTGGGTGGCCTTTGTCCGTCGCGTCAATACGAATTTTGTATAAATTTACTTTTTCAAAATCTAAATTCCCTCTAATTACTATTTCTCCAGTATTTGGATCTATTTTAAACTGGTCGCTAACCATGGTTGGAACCAGACTATTAAAAGAGTATGAAATCTCCCCATTCATTCCTTCATCCCGATCAGAAGCATTAAGTCTGATTACTATTGTTCCGTTACCCGAGTTTTCGAATACTCTTACTTCATATTCAGTCTGTTCGAAATCGGGAGCATTGTCATTCACGTCCAGCACAGTGACCAGCAGCTGAACAGTGCCTGTGAGTTCAGGTTTGCCTCCGTCAGTGGCTGTCAGAAATAAGTTATGTTCGGGAGCTTCCTCTCTGTCCAAGGATTTCTTTAATACGAGCCCAATTTGTGTATTGTCATCACTGTTGGTTTTCACATCTAGGGAGAAGTATTCGCTGGAACTGAGTCTATAGGTTAAAAGAGAATTTGAGCCAACATCCGCATCTGACGCGCCCTCTAGTGGAAACAGAGAATCTGGCAGCCTTGATTCGTAAATCAGCACTCTTTGTTCCTTTAAACGAAACACAGGCGGGTTGTCATTAATGTCCTTCACCACCACTTCCACATGGAAAACCTGCAGCGGCTTGTCCACGATCACCTCCAGGTGGATGCTGCACTCCGCGTTTCGCCCACACAATTCCTCGCGGTCGATCCGAGAATTCACAAACAAAATGCCATTCTGCAGATTTACCTCGAGAAGATCCCCGAGGCCTTTGGACTCCACTCGGAAAAGGCGCGGCACCAGCTCCGCCAGCTCCAGCCCCAGGTCCTGGGCGATGCGGCCCACGAAGGTGCCATGTTTAGCCTCCTCCGGGACCGAGTACTGAACCTGGCAGCTGCCCTCCTCCCAGGCTACGAGCAGCAGAAGCGAGAGCAGCAGACACCGAGATCCCAGTGGGCCTTCCAGGGTAATAACCATGTCAAATACTTGTTTTATTTCCATCAGAAGATCTTGCCTCG